>NW_026555310.1:0-10000000 GCF_021234165.1 Pteronotus mesoamericanus
GGGGCGAACCCCGCGCCTCTAGCCCCGAAAGACTCCGCCCCGCGCAAGTTTAGTCCTGAAAGGCATTAAGTCAAGTTTCTCCGTGGGTGGGGAGGCTGACCACCTCTTTCCAGGCACCTGATTTGGGCTCGAATTTCTCACTTGTATTCTGAGTTTGTAGGGATTTCCGGATCTCGCTGTTTTCACAACCGTTAGGGAAAATGTATATCGATCTGAGATTAAATTCCACCTGGCCTAGGGGGCTCCTTTGAAAAGCAGAAAGTAGGGAATCTCATTGTAAGGGTTTCCTGGGTTTCGGAGGAGTCGTTGCCTCAGACTCCCAGCCTATCCTGATACTGTCTGTCTGGTTTTGGAGGCAGGGTTTCTGTTTCTGTCATTTTGAGAGGTCCCTGGTTTGACTCAAACAACAGATTGATGTTCTCTCTCATGATGAATTAATTATGTGTCGGGTACCTGTTATGTAGCTGCCCTTAAGTCAATTCTTCCAGTCAAAATGTGAATGACCCAGTCAGTATCCAGGGATCAGGATCCCTTGTCAGTTCTGCGTTTCTCCGGTTCTCTTGGCCCTCCCAGCCCTCCCCTGGAGGAAGAGGAGGAAGGACTATGCAAATGAGCACCCCTTTCTTATATACGGGCTGTCCCTGCCCATCCAGAGCCTTTGGTTGCTGGAAGGAGGACAGAATGGATCTGGGGCCGAAAAAATGCTTTCTCCATGTGGCTGTGATGGGTGCTCTTCTGGCTGTAGGGACCACAGAAGGTGAGTGTGGGGGCGTGTGGATATGAGTAAGTGTGCACCTGGGTTTGCACACCTGCTCTGGTTTCCCCCCCTCTAATGGGAGATACCAGCAACACTTCAGGCTTCTCCCACCCACTTGACTTAGTGAGGACATGGGCACCTGAACTTCCTCCCCACATGGAAATTTGGGACTGTACCTGAAAACAATCCCCCCTGCTTGGAAGGGCAAGAGGATGGTGGGTCTGCGTGGCCATAATTCTGAGGCCCCCTGGTCAGTGAGCTGGAGCAGGGGCTCCAAGGGGATGAAATGAGTGGGAGGCTATTTTAGACGATGTCTCAGGCACTTGGGATAGGGTCTTTAAAGTGAGAAGGAAGAGAAGGTAGTACTGGATAAAAAGGATAAGGAGGCACCACCTCCCTTCTTTGGTGGAGGATGGGTGGACACAGCCCAGGCTTTTGTCCTGGGGCTGGAAGAGACAAGCAGAGGGGTCTCAGCTGAGCATCACATGAAAGTGCTCTGGGGGATTTGGGCCTCGTGACAGGAGCAGAGGGTGGGGGTGAGGGGTGGTGAGGGGATCTGGAATGTCCCGTGCTGCTCTGAGGAGGGAGGATTGGGAGTGGAGAAAGAATGGGGCATCTTATGATTCTCTTGCTCTAGTGATGGGATGCTCAATGAAATGATTCCAGATCCTCCCCCAGCAGAATTAACTAGGTTTCCAGAACAAATTAAAAATGGAGTGAGAATAGTTTCTGCTGTGCTGAAATACGTACATCATATCCCAGTTTCCTCTTTCTCAGTCTAGATCCCTGGTTTCACAGATTTTGAGAAAATTCTTCTTGATCTGACTTTCCTCATTCATGCTGCTGTTTTAAATCTTTTTCTTTTACTATGTTCCTTAGTGTATTCTGGGAACGTTCTGTTCATACTTCTCTACCAGAGGCCCTTCAAAGACTGCTTACTTTTTGGACCCTGATTTTTTTTATATCATAAGAAGCTATTTTTAGATATTCATGAAATTTTATATGGACTGGGTTTGATAATATTTTCTAGTGTGAAATAATGCTTATTCAATAAATTATTCATTTTTAAAATGAATATTCAGTACAGATACATACTGAATTTGTAGCATCAAAATAACAAGATGTCTGGGATTAGCTTTTAAGGACTTTAGCTAAAAAGAAACAAACAGGAGACTTGACTTGGGGTGGTGAATACACAGTACAACATACAGATGATGTATTATAGAATTGTACACCTGAAACCTATATTTTATTAACCACTGTCACCCCAATAAATTCAAGAAAAATAAAAAATCTAAAAATACAACAAAAAACCCAACCAACAATAACGAAGTATAGAAAAAGAAAATGTGGCAAACATTGATAGCTGTTGGATCTGGTTGAGGCATATAGCGATCCATCATATCCCTTTTTCTCAGACCACTCTCAGTCAGTTGCAATAATTTTGTCTGCTCTGTCCCCAAACCCAACCCCTGCCTACCTCTGACCTATCCTCCTAATTGCTTGCCATAGTGATCCTTCTAAAACACAAATCTGATCATATTCAAAACATTCTGAAGGGTGAATTTTATGTATGTGAATTATATCTCGATAAAACAAACAAAATCTTCTGAGGTGGCCTTGACTACAGGGTAAAGGCCAAACTCCTTCACTTGGCACTGAGAGCCCCCAAGCTGTCTTTTTGGCCTCATCTATCACAGTGTGCATCAACCACATTGCTATTAGTTCCCTATCATGCCATGTGCTTCCATGCCTCCATGCATGCATCTTCTCATACTGGGTCTAATACATGCAGTGCATTATCGCAAGGGCCAGCTCCTCATTGAAGCCTTTCCTAATCTGCCAGAGTGGAACTAATCTGTTTAGTCTGTCATTTTGTTGCACTTCATGCATGTCTGCTATGGCTCATATTAAACAGTGCCTTGAATTATAGTAATTTATGTATATGTCTATTTCCTATACTTTATCTTGAATCCCTTCAGGGTCATGTCTTGTTTCTTAAGTCTTTTGTATCTAGCATAGTGTCTGGTACATTGTGGGTATCCAGTAAATTAAAATACACTTTGAATGTATGAATGAGTGGGGTGACATGGGACAGTATTATCACCTGAGAAGAGAATGAGTGAGGATCCTAGGGCCCTCATGGTAACTTCCTTTTAGGATCCAGAGACCAGGATTGGCTTGGTGTCTCAAGGCAGCCCAGAACTAGAGCCTGGAACAAGCAGCTGTATCCAGAGTGGACAGAAATCCAGGGAGCTGACTGCTGGAGAGGTGAGAACTTGGCAAATTCTGGGGAGGGCATGAGGGGAATGGGGTGGGGAGAGGAGCAAGAACTGGGTTGAACGTAGTTTGGGAAGAGAAGAAAGGGAAAGGTAAATGGGGAGGGGAAGCCAAGGAGTCCCAGCTAATGCAAACATCCTTCCCAGGTGGCCAGGTATCCCTGAAGGTCAGTAATGATGGGCCTACGCTGGTTGGGGCAAATACCTCCTTCTCTATCTCCCTGCACTTCCCTGAAAGCCAAAAGGTGCTGCCAAATGGGCAGGTCATCTGGGCCAATGACACCGTCATCAATGGTGAGTACCTGTCTATTCCAGGGCCTCATTCCTAGGGCTCAGATTCCCTGGTACCTGTAATGAACTCAGGGAATGCCCCCTTCCCCTTCTACTTATTTTTTTAAATGAATTATATATATAATGCACATTCATTGTAGAAACATTAGAGAACATGACTAAGTAAAAAGGAAAAAATCATAATCCCTCAAGTGAGGGACAGAAGGCCCAGTGGACCTAGAAGTTGGATGGACTTAGATTTAAACTTTTTACTAGTATGTGACCCTGGGCAAATTACTTAACTTTTTTGTGCTTCCATTCCCCTATCCATAGAATGGGATGATACCCACCATGAAAGGTCTTTGTAAGGACTAAAATGTGATAATATAGCCCTAACTAATGTGGCTCAGTGGACTGAGTGCTGGCCTGTGAACCAAAGGGTCGCTGGTTTGATTCCCAGTCAGGGCACATGCTTGGGTTGCAGGCCAAGTCCCCAGTGCGGGGGCTTTCAAGAGGCAACCACACATTGATGTTTCTCTCCCTCTCTTTCTCCCTTATTTTCCCTCTCTGGAAATAAATAAGTTAATTAAAATAAAAAATAAGATGTGATAACATAAAAGAATTTAGTGCAAGGCCTGCCCTAGCCTAAAGTAAAGGCTCAATAAATGTTAGTGGTGCTGTTATTTTTTATCCCATTAGCTAGAGCAAATCTCTCTAAACATTTTGATATATGGCCTTCCAATCTCTTTCCTATATACGTATATACATATGAATCTTTAATTGTAGTTTCCATTCTTCTTACTACCACCCCAAATTTTTATTATACCAAGGGGAATATACTTTGCAGCTGGGGGATATTACCAGAGCCCCTTTCTGAGAGCCATCGTTAGGGGTTTTGGTGTACAAAAAGGAATGCCAGGGTTTAAAAGTGACTGTGTCTACCTTTCAGGAAGCCAGGTGTGGGGAGGACAGCCAGTGTATCCCCAGGAACCTGATGATGCCTGCATCTTCCCTGATGGGAGGGCCTGCCCATCTGGCCCTTGGACTCAAAGGAGAAGATTTGTTTACATCTGGAAGACTGGGGGTGAGGGACTCCCTGCTCTTGCCTGTCATCTACACTTGCATTTACTTCCTCCTACCTGATCTTTCCTTTTGGTTCTATCCTTTAAGTTCTGTGAGTTTTCCTGATCATTTTCCCTGTGATTTCTTCCTCTTCCGTAGCACCTAGCCCACTCCAACTCTCTTATAGTTCTTTCTGGGAGCCCCTCCCCAATATTAGTCCCATTCCATAGAACCACTCTTTAGGGCTCCTTTCCTGGCCCCCATATCACCATCTAAATATCCAATACCATCCAAATACCATCTAAAATTACCATCCTAAATACATCTTCTGACCTTCCTTCTCTGGTGCTGTCTTTAATCAGTTTTCCTTGACCAGTAACCCTCACCTCTTCTCTGCTTTTCTTTCCAACAATCTCAGGCCAATACTGGCAAGTTCTAGGGGGCCCGGTGTCTGGGCTGAGCATTGGAACAGACACAGCAGCACTGGGCACACACACCATGGAAGTAACTGTCTACCACCGCCGCCGGGAATCGGAGAGCTACGTGCCCCTTGCTCAGTCCCGCTCAGCCTTCACCGTTACTGGTAAGGATTTAGGCAGGGGCAAGGCCAATTCTAGGGCAGGAGAAGAAGGTGGAGAGGCTTGGCTGGGCTGGAAGAGGAAAGGGGAAATGGTGTGTAAACTTAAAGGGGCAGAACCAGGAAAACCTGGGTAGAGGAATAAGGGGCTTGGAGCCAGTGAAGAGATAATGAGTCAGCTTGGGGGAGGGTGTGGCTGTGAAAGGAGAAGCTGTGGCCCAGGTATGGTTCTCACCTCTCTGGTTCCAATCCCAGACCAGGTGCCTTTCTCCGTGAGTGTGTCCCAGCTGCAGGCCTTGGATGGAGGGAACAAGCACTTCTTGAGAAATCAACCTCTGATCTTTGCGCTCCAGCTCCATGACCCCAGTGGCTATTTGTCTGGAGCTGACCTCTCTTACACCTGGGACTTTGGAGACAGTACTGGGACCTTGATCTCTCGGGCACTTGTGGTCACTCACACTTACCTAGAGTCTGGACCGGTCACTGCTCGGGTGGTGCTTCAGGCTGCCATTCCTCTCACCTCCTGTGGCTCCTCTCCAGTTCCAGGCACCACAGAGGGGCGTGTGCCAACTGAAGAGGCCCCTGGCACCACAGCTGGGCTCGTGCCTACAGCAGAAGTTGTAGGTACTACACCTGGTCAGGTGCAAACTGAAGAGCCCTCTGGAACCACAGCTCTGCAGGTGCCAACCACAGAGGTCATAGGTACTATACCTGTGCAAGTGCCAACTGCAGAGGGAATAGGGACCACATTTGCAGAGATGCCAACTGCACAGGCTGTAGGTACAACCCCTGAAGTGTTAACTGCAGAGACCTCTGAAACTGCAGTTGTACGGGTAGCAACTACAGAGTTGGTGGAGACCACAGCAGGAGAGGTACCCACACCTGAGCCTGAAGGTCCAGATGCCAGCCCATTCATGCCTACAGAAGATACTACAGGTAAGAGGGCCAGTGTTGAATGAGATTTATTGAGCTGGGACAGTTGTTACCAAGAGCTGAGAGATTTACCCTGGCCCAAGATGTTACCCAATCCTTTGCTTAGTGATGGGGTCCCCTCAGAACCCTCACTGTTTTTAAAGCCTTCAAGTCCCTCTTAATGACATGGAATAGATGTGGAGTTCAGGAAGTCAGGGACTTTGCTTAGGACCTGGGGAGAGAGGTTGTTGCTTCTCTATCCCTGAGGAGAATGGTTCCCTGAGTGGCAGACCAGGGAATAGACTGTGGTCATTTACATAATATTTATTGTCTCATTTTCTGTTCAAGCGTAAATGCATAGAAATCTTTTCCAGGTTCTGACACCACTTCCCACCCCTGAATTCTCTTGCCAAAGCAAGTGAGTCTGTAATTATGGTAGGAGCACTGGAAAGGGAATGATGAAATAGTGACACTTAGATGAGTTAACACACGTTGAGTGTCTAGCTCAGGACCTGACACAGTGTAGGGTTTGATAAACATTTGTGGTTTTTAAAAATTTTTTTTTAATTAATTTTTTTTTTAAGATTTTACTTATTTCCTTTTAGAAAGAAGGGTAGGGAGGAAGGAAGAGGAGAGAAACAGCAATGCGTGAGAGATACATCCATTGGTTGCCTCTCACACGCGCCCAGCTGGGGAGCCTGGCCTATAACCCAGGCCTGTGCCCTGACTGGGAATCAGACCGCCGACCTTTCCGTTCTCAGGCCAGCACTCAATCCACTAAGCAACACCAGCCAGGGCATCCCTATCTGTGTGACTCTGAGGCAGTCATATCTCCTTCAGGGCCTCAATTTTCTTATGTATAAAATGAGATGTCTCAGGTCTTGTGTGATTTCAAGGCTGGATCCAGTAGCTCTTACTCCACCTGGAAACATGCCTGCTTGGCTTGTTTCCAAGTAAGTTATTTGTCTATTGACTTTGCCTCTTCAATCCTCTCCTTCCAGGCTCCCAGAGTCCCGTGTCAGATGGCACAGCCACCTTAATCCTGGTGAAGAGACAAGTTCCCATGGATTGTGTTCTGTATCGATATGGTTCCTTTTCCCTCACCCTAGACATTGTCCGTGAGTTTTCCCTGCTGTGGGGGCTGGCCGAGGGAGGTGTGTGCTGCCTCAGGCTGCAAGTGAAAGCATGCTGTGGAAGGAGTTACTCACCTGGGCAAGGATACCTAAATCCCAGGTTTTTCATTTGAAGACATGGGGATGGGATTGGGGAAGCAGCTTAGGGATTTCCTGTCTATGGGCTTTTGGGGAGTCCTGGTAGAGGAATCCCAGTCCTAAAATCTTACAACTTGGCAGAGGGTATCGAAAGTGCTGAGATCCTGCAGGCTGTGCCCTCCAGTGAAGGGGATGCATTTGAGCTGACTGTGTCTTGTCAAGGCGGGTGAGTGTCCCACTGGTGGTCCTGAGAACTCCTGGGCTGTTAACCTGCTCTCTGGTATCTAGAGTTCCTTCCCAGACCCCGTGACATAAGGTGACACCTCTCCCAGGCTGCCTGAGGAAGCCTGTATGGACATATCATCACCGGGGTGCCAGCCCCCTGCCCAGCGGCTTTGCCAGCCTGTGTCACCCAGCCCAACCTGCCAGCTGGTTCTACACCAGGTACTGAAGGGCGGCTCAGGGACCTACTGCCTCAATGTGTCTTTGGCTGATGCCAACAGCCTGGCAATGGTCAGCACCCAGCTTGTTATGCCTGGTAGGTACTTGGCCAACAGTGGGGATGAAGACAGGGAGTGGGCAGAGGCTCTCTGGCAAGGAGCAGACACTGAAGCAGGGCCTGGGATTCTACTCACAGGTCAAGAAGCAGGCCTTGGGCAGGCTCCCCTGTTCGTGGGCATCTTGTTGGTGTTGATGGCTATGGTGCTTGCATTTCTGACATACAGGTGAGGACCCCACCATCCGAAGTGTACCCCCTCATGCCTTATTACCATCACTCAGTCTTCCTCAAGGGGAGAAGAAATCACTACTTTTGAGGAAGTATGGTGTCCAGGAAAGAGCCCAGGAAAAGACTTGGAAGTTAAACAAGCGTGGGCTGCAGTCTTGCTGGTGGGATCTCGGGAAAGTAGCTTAACCTTTCTGAGCCTGTGAAAAGTAGGAAAATTAACAGTTGTCCTGTCAGGATTAGAGATAGTGTAGATAAAGCACCTAGCTCTAAAGCAAGAATGGGATAATTGATAGTATCGATGACTGTTGTTGGCTATTCCAAGAGTAGAGGATGTTGGGTAATTGCAAAAAGGGCAGACCCCCTTGTCTGGAGTCCTCCCAACAGGGAAGTTCATGGGGTGAGGGGAATGAACAGAGGTTACCAGAGAAACCAGAGAAACCAGAGAAACCAGAGAGGATGAACTCTGTTAGTGAGGGAAAGGGAAGCAAGCTAGGATGAAGGCCAAGTAAACCTGGGATATGGGTGTGTCCTTTGGTGAAGCACTGACAGGCTGCCCTTGTCCATTGCTAACCAGTTTCCCCCTTCCTTGCCCAATATCAGGCGCAGACTTATGAAGCAGGGCTCTACTGTGTCCCTTCCGCAGCTGCCACACGGTAGCACCCACTGGCTACGTCTGCCCCGGATCTTCCGCTCTTACTCCATTGGTGAGAGCAGCCCCCTCCTCAGCGGACAGGTCTGAGCACTCTCATGTGACACCACGATTTATCCAGGGTGACCAGCAATGCCTATCTTTTCTCCAGTCTCCCCCTGGAGACTATCATTACCTGAAATAAATACTCAGAACCTGATGCTGTTTTCTTTTTCTTTTTTTTTCTCCTTGGGAGAATCTATGTCATTTATAGAGTAAAGGTATAAAGAAAGGAGGTCTACCACTTACTTAACAGATATGCCAATAGGGGGAAAAAGTCATTTTATTCAGATGAGGCACTTTCAGTGTATGTGTTTGTGGTGTATGTGTGTGTGCGCTTATGCACAGGGAATAATGGATATGGTGCAGGATAATAAATACTGTGAGGGTAAAGAAGCCCTCCCCTGAGCTGGCAGGAGGGCATCGCAGCAGTATACAGAGCCTATAGAGTACAGTCCAGGGAGGTGGGTTCGACGCTGGCTTGGAGGCTGAGGTGTCCCCCTCAACACAAGAAGCCAAAGAAATTGGAGGAGCGGGGCGGTGGGCCCATGAGCATGGGCATCTGGTTCCTGTGAGTGATCTTGATCTGGAAGGGAAGGGAGCATGTTCAGATGCAGAACCTGGTGCCCTGGGGCTGGAGCAGCAGAGATTCGGAGGAAGATCTGTGGGGTTTAGGTTGGGTTGCCAGGGTCCTAGAGAAGCCATGGCAGGAAGGCCGGGGCTAAGAAATCAGGATATGAGAGGAATGGTACTCAGGATAACTTAAGGCATCAGGAGGAAATAAAGAAGCTCTGGAATAGAGATTAGGATCCATGGAGCCCGAGGATTCAGTCTGGGGCAGGCATAGGCAATACTCACTGTACAGGGTGTCTGCATCCAGGGTTCTCCATCAATTTGCATGGGAAGGGTTTTTGTCGTGCTGTGGGAGGCCAAGGCAGATTGGTGGAGATTTCTTTACCAGTTGAGTACCAAAACTCTGTTTCTTCGGTTGGCTTTCAAGCCCTTTAGTACTGAGGAGGATCTCCTAGAACAGCCCCTCCCCACCACTCCATGACCCCCTTGGCCCCACTCTTTCCCTCAGAGCCCCTGGCCAGAGTTTTCCTTACTGAAAGGTGATCTCAGAGCACTTGGCCAGCCGATGCCCAGCATTCTTAAGCTTGGTATAGATCTGGCCCATCTCAATTGCACCCTCCAGTCCTACTACTTCCAGCCGCTTGTCGCTTAGGTCTGGGGATGGAAAATAGTGAGACAGGTTTTGCAGAAGCAGGGTGCCTCCAAAAGGAGTCACACACTCAGTCTCACTCACTCAGCTTCCAAAGCTACTCCTCTCACCTGGTACACTGGTTTTCAGGATGTCAGGGTCGGTGATGATTTTAGCTGCAGAGCCTAAGGCCTGGTTGATCCCATGGATGTCCCCATGGGGTCTCTTGGTATCACCCCAGAGATTGGAGCCACCATGTGTGCTGGGAATGTTCAGCACTGCAATGCCTTCTAGAGACAGGGTACTGAGATCCAGCGGTTTCCCACAGATCTGAGGGTAGGAGAGAGGAGATCCTTATCTCATGACATAATCAAGGATATGACATCTCCCTCCACCAAATAACAAATTGGGAAGGTCAGGATTTTGAGTTTTGCAATGGATGGAGAGCAATAAGGACTGGTATATCTTGAGAACTTGGGAACTCAAAATTGGAGAGTGGGGAGGTCAAAGTAAAGGTTCAAGAACCTGTGAAGTTCTTGAGGGCATCTTCAGACGGAGACACTAAGATTTAACAAGCTGAAAAGGATATAGAGTTAGGATTCATCATACCCACCTCAACTGTCAAAGACTCCTCCAGCTTCTTGCATGTTGAGAAGATGGATTCAGATGTGGCAAATTCGAAATACCATAGCTTGTTCTTCATTCTGTATCAGTCCCGGCGCAAGGCCCAGTAGGAAGGGGACAAGTTACACAGTTGGCAGAGGTAGGCTAAGTGACGGAAGGGCCTCAACCTCCTGACTCCAGTCCTACGCTCAAAACTTTAGGTTGAGGGGTTTCCTAGAGGTGTCACTGCCCATCTGAGTGCTCTGGTCACACTTGGCCACAACCTAGTCCCTGCCACCGTGTATACCCACCTCCACTTTCCCTCACCTGCTGTTGAACTTCTCAGGATATTTCTCTCGCATCATGTGGAATCGGTGAGCAATAGAGGCATCCTGGGGAGTTTAGGGAATGTAAGATCAGAGGCCTGCCTCCTCTCAGCACAGTACTTTCTTTAACTCCCCCATTTGGGAACAGTATGTCTCATGTTCTTTTCTTTTAACTCACATCACTGGACCTCACCCCAAATTTTCCTGTGTCACAGCTCCCTTAACCTCTTCTTTCCCAGTCTGCCCTCTTCCAGCCTGTACCTGCTTAACCCCCACTTCCTCCCTTTCCCCACACCCACTCCACTGACCACACCAATGGAGAAGTAGTTATTGATGATTTGAAAAGGGACTGGATCACTCTTTTCTTCAGTTTGTTGGGGTATCACCTCCACAGACCATCGATCCATATATACCACCTTACTCGTCTCTAAATCCTTGAGGATCTTCCCCAAATTCTGTCCCTCATA
Source organism: Pteronotus mesoamericanus (assembly GCF_021234165.1). Lineage (NCBI taxonomy): Eukaryota > Metazoa > Chordata > Mammalia > Chiroptera > Mormoopidae > Pteronotus > Pteronotus mesoamericanus. The sequence goes on from NW_026555310.1 coordinate 11,081, forward strand.
CCCTAGGAATGGGGGAGAAGACAGGTTAGCCCTGAGCCCCAGGTCCCAGATGGACCTCCTCTTAGCTCCCAGCTCCACAAATTCTCAGAGATCATCTGCCGTAGTTCTGCAGACCCTCCTAGGCCTTGCTAGTGAAATTGCAGGGTGCTTGGGCACGGCTCCCATGGACCAATCTCCCATGGATTTGGCTGACTCTTTTTCTCCATACTGTCATGGAGGAAGAATGTTCCCAATGTATGTACACATCTAACAATAAGGCCAAAGTTCATCTGGAACATTAGGGAAAATAGCCAGAAAAATTAAAAAGTGAGTGATGAATGGGGATAATATCTCTCTCCCTCTCTTTCTCCCTGACACTTTCTCTTCTCATTCAGCCAGACTGAACATAGTTTAAAGCAGTAGTGTCTAAACAGTGTGATACTGGCACAGTGAATAGAATAAAAAGTAGAGAACAGGGTGCCTAGAAATAGGCTCATGTATATATGAGAATTTATAGTATATGATGACATTTCCAATAACTAAGGAAAAGACTATTCAATAAATGATGTCAGATGCAAAAATTACTTGTACCAAAATAAATTCAAGATGGGCCAAAGAATTTAAATGTAAAAAAAGGAAGCAGAATTTTACTAGAAGAAAACACAAGTGAATGTTTTAACAAATCTTTGAGTGGAAAAGCCCTTTCTAAACCACAATACAAAGCTAGGAGCCAAAAAGGAAAGATTGATTTAACACAATTAAATTAATTAAAAACTTTCATATGGTTAAATAAATAACACTTTTAAAAAATACAAAATATAAGTTGCAGTGCATATAACACATTAGCTTCCCCAACATTCAGAAAAGGTTACAGGGTCAAGATGGCAGTATAGGTAAACTGGCTTGTCTCCTGGCCAACCACATCAAAATTACGACTAAACTATGGAAGAACCATTATTTAGAACCATCAGAAATCAAGCTGAATGGAAGTCCTACAACTATAGAATTAAAGAAACCACATCGAGACTGGTAGGAGGGGCAGAGATGTGGAACAAGTTGGTCCCACACCCACATGTGGCAGATAAAAATCAGGAGGGATATCTCAGGAGTGAGAGGTCCCAGCCCCACATGAGGCCCCCCAGCCCAGGGTTCCAAAGCTGGGAAGATATGTCTTCATAATTTCTGGCTATAAAGACCAGTGGGGATGGAACCTGTGGAAGAGAGGAACTCCTGGAGTCCCAGGCAGTTCCTTTTAAAGGGCTCACACACAGTCTTACTCAGACTAGTGAGTCCTGCATGAGGAGAGGACTGAAACGCACCAGAGGCATACAGGGAGAAACTGAATTGTCCGGAATCAGAGCATGAGCCTGGGTGCTCTCAGACAGAAGTGCTGGCAGAAGCCATTTTTCCTTTCCTGAGCCCTCCCCCGCAACAGAGCTGGCAGGCAAGTGCCATATCTATGTTCCATCAACCTGGCTTATACTGTCTACCTCACCCTGGTGATCCCCCAAGGCTCTGAACCACCCAACTTTCAGGCCCACCCAAACTGCTTCCAGTGGCTTTTCCATATGAATGGCCTGTTTTGGCTCCTGCTTTAGATTTTCTTAGATTCTCTCAAATAGGCAGCATCTGGCTTCAGCAAGCCCCATACCTCTTTCTAACTTGCCCCAGGCCTGGCACTAGAGGCAGCCAACCTTGATTCACAGCTTGGCTTCACCTGGGCATCTCCAAGCCCAGCACAAGTAGCAGCCACCTGCAGATTGCTTTGTAGCCTATGCTGTGTGACCCTGGACAGAACACAATCGGTGGCTGACCTTGGATGTGCCAATAGCAATCAAGGCTCAACTAATAAGAGGAGGGTTTACATAACCCACATGGTGAGCACAACTTGAATACCCAGCTTGGGTAATAGGGGAGGCTGTGCCACTGGATCCTACAGGATACCTACTACATTAGGTCACTCTACCAAGCCTGGGAGATGTAGCAGTTCTGCCTAATACATAGTACAAACACAGGGTGGCTGCCAAAATGAGGAGACAAAGAAACATAACATAGCCCAAATAAAAGGACAGAACAAAACTCCAGAAAAATAACTAAACAAAAATGGAAACAAGCAATCTACTAGATGCAGAGTTCAAAACACGGTCATAAGGATGCTCAACAAGCTTAGTGAGAACCTCAACAGCATTTTAAAAATCCAGTAAGAAATGAAAGATACACTAATTGAAACAAAAAACAATTTACAGGGAATGAGCAGTAGGGTGGATAAAGCTGAGAATCAAACCAGAAATTTGGAATATAAGGAAGTAAAAAACAACCGATCAGAACAGCAAGAAGAAAACGGAATCCAAAAATATAAGGATAATGTAAGGAGCCCCTGGGCAACTTCAAGCATAGCAACATTCACATCATGTAGGTGCGGGAAGGAGAAGAGAGAGAGCAAGAAACTGGAAACCTGGGTACAGATTCAAAACAGCTTTCAGTTTCTGGCTAAGATGGAGGTGTAGGTAGATATACTTTGCTTCCTCATACAACCAAAAGAAGGATAACCATCAATTTAAAAACAAAAAGCAACCAGAACTGTCAGAAAATTGAACTGTATGGAGTCCCACAACCAAGGAATTAAAGAAGAGATATTCCTCCAGACTGGTAGGAGAGGCAGAGACAGGCAGCTGGAGTGGAGATGATGCACGGTAGGGTGGAAGCTGGCACACCACGCACTCCCATATTACTGTGCAAATAAACCAGGAGGAACAACTGGGGAGGGGAACAGACCTCGCAACCCAGTGTTCCAGCACTAGGAAAAGAAAGCTTCAAAACCTCTGGCTGTAAAAACATGTGGGGGTTGTGGTGGAGGAATAAACTCCCAGTTGTACAGGAGAGTCCGTTGGAGAGGATACAGGGTCCTAGAAAGTACACAAACCCACCAGCCCAGGAATTAATACCAGGGCAGCACCTGAAAGGGCAAAATTAACTTGTGGGAAGTGGGGGGAGTGACTGAAAGTGGGGTGAGAGCCCAGCAAGTGACTTTGTTATTTCTTTGACCCCTCCCCAACAGACAATGCCACAACACAGCAAAATGGGTTGCCCTGCCCTGGTGAGTACCTAAGGCTCCACCACTTACCATGTCACAGGTGCATCAGGACAAAGCAATAAGGCCCAAATGAAAGAACAGATCAAAACTCTAGAAAAAGAACTAAGCAACAAGAAGATACCCAACCTGTGAAATACAGAGTGTAAAACACTAGTAATCAGAATGCTCACAGAAATGATTGACTATGGCCACAAAAATACAGGAAGTAAAGGATATACAAAATGAAATAAAGAAAAATATACATGGAACCAACAATTAAGGGAAAGAAATTGGTATTCAAATCAACAATTTGGAACAAAAATGAAGAAATAAACATTCAACTGGAACAGGATGAAAAACAAAAATTCAAAAAACGAGGAGAGGCTTAGGAACCTCTGGGACAGCTTTAAATGTTCCAACATCCAAATCACAGGGGTGCCAGAAGGAGAAGAGGAAGAGCAAGAAAACTGAAAACTTATTTGAGTAAATAATGAAGGAAAACTTCCCCAAATCTGGTGAAGAAAAGAGCAGGAAGCTCAGAGTGTCCCAAATAAGTTGCACTCAGAGAGGACCACACCAAGACACATCATAATTAAATTACCCAAGATTAAAGATAAGGAGGGAATTGTAAAAGCAGCAAGAGAAGAGAGTTACCTACAAAGGAGTTCCCATAAGACAATCAGCTGATTTCTCAAAAGAAATCTTACAGGCAAGAAGAGGCTGGAAAGTAGTATCCAAAGTCATGAAAAGCAACGACCTACATCCAAGATTACTCTATCCAGCAAAGCTATCACTTAGAATGGAAATGCAGATAAAGTGCTTCCCAGATAAGGTAAAGTTAAAGGAGTTCATCACCACCAAGCCCTTATTATATGAAATGCGAAAGGGACTTATCTAAGAAAAAGAAGATCAAAACTATGAACAATAAAATGACAACAAACTTAAAATTATCAACAACTGAACCTAAAAATAAAAACAAACTAAGCAAAGAACTAGAACAGAAACACAATAAAAAAATGGAGATCACATGGAGGGTTATCAGTGGGGAAGGGGAGGAGGGAAGAATGGGGGAAAAGGTACAGGGAATAAGAAGCATAATTGGTAGGTACAAAATAGACAGGTTAAGAACAGTACAGGAAATGGAGAAGCCAAAGAACTTAAAAGTATGACCCATGGACATGAACTAAGTGGCAGGGGGCGGGGGAGGGAATGCTGGAGGGAATGGGGGTACTTGGGCAGAGGTAGATAAAGGGGAGAAATAAATAGAACAACTATAATAGCATAATCAATAAAATATACTTAAAAAAGAAATTGGAAACCTATTTGAAAAATAATGACAGAAAACTTCCCCAGCTTGGTGCAGGAAATAGACACGCAAATCCAGAAAGTATAGAGAATCCCAAAGAGTCCCACACCAAGACACATCATAATTAAAATACCAAAGGTTAGAAGATGGCAGCATAGACAGACATGGCTGGCCTCTTCGTACAACTACATCAAAATTACAACTAAAATATAGAACAACCATCACTCAGGAACATCAGAAATTGAGCTGAATGGAAGTCTGACAACTACAAAATCGAGTTGAATAGAAGTCTGACAACTATGGAATTAAAGAAACCACATCCGTCTAGACTGGTAGAAGGTCTAGACTGGAACTGACTGGTCCAACACCCATGTGGATAAAAATTTTGGAGAGATATCATGGGTGCAAGGAGCCCCAGACTCACACCAGACTTCCCAGCCCAGGTTTCCAGTGCCAGGAAGATAAGTCTCCACAAATTCTGGCTGCAAAAACTAGTGGGGATTGAGTAGGTGGAAGAAACTTTTAGAGCCCCATGCAGTTCCTCTTAAAGCACCCACCCACAGACTCACCTAAGACTCATTGCCTCTGAGCTCCAGCACCAGGGCAGCAGCTTGAAAGGCACACACAATATACAAGGAGAAACTGAAGTGTCTGGCACGAATGTGAGCAAAGGCCATTGTCCCTTTGCTAAATCCTCCCTCCACAGAGCCAGTAAGCTGATGCCATATCTGAGACCCCATCAACCTGGCTAATACTATTTGGCCTGCCTTGGAAATCACCAGGGGCTCTGTCCCATCCAATTTATGGGACCACCCAATCTGCTTTTCCATAAGAATGGTTGGTCTTGGCTCCTAAATCCTATCAAACTAGCAAGAGCTGGCTTCAGTAAGTCTAACTGGCAGTCAGATTAGAGTCACAGCTTGGTTTCCCCTGGGAATCTCCAAGCCCAGCACAAGTAGCAGCCATCTCAGATTGCTTTACAGCTCAGGCAGGGTGCCCCAGGCAAAACAAAGGTGGGGACTGACCTTGGCCTGCACCATCTGGCAAACGCCAGGGCCAGTGCACCCAGTAAACAGCTACAGACCATGCTGGAGCGCCACCACCCTGCCCCTGCACAGCAGATCCACCACAGAAAGCAGAAGTTGGTGGTCAGTGGTCACAGCCATTCCTTGCAGATGACTGGCCTGGGTAAATCCCTCCCATTGATCTGCCAACAGCAATCAAGGCTCAACTACAAGAGCAGGGTGTACTCAGCCCACACAAAGGGCGCACCTGAGTACCCAGCTTGGGTGATAGAGGAGGCTATGCCACTGGACCCTACAGGACACCTACTACACTAGGCCACACTATCAAGATACAGAGTCAAAGCAGTCCTACCTAGTACCTAAAAACAAACAGGGAGGCTGCCAAAACAAGGAGACAATGAAACATGGCCCAAATGAAAGAACAGGTCAAAACTCCAGAAAAAGAGCTAAACGAAATGGAGATAAGCAATCTATCAGATGCAGAGTTTACAACATTGTTTATAAGGATGCTCAAGGAACGTAGTGAGGGCCTCAGCAGCCTAAAAAAGACCCAATCAGAAACAAAGGATACACTAATTGAAATAAAGTACAATTTATAGGGAAAAAACAGTAGAGTGGATGAAGCTGAGAATCAAATCAATGATTTTGGAATGTAAGGAAGCAAAAAACAACCAATCGGAACAACAGGGAGAGGGAAAAAAGTCCAAAAAAATCCAAAAAAATGAGGATAGTATAATCAGCCTCTGGGACAATTTCAAGAGGTCCAGCATTTGCATCATAGGCATGCCAGAAGGAGAAGAGAAAGAGCAAGAAACTGGAACTCTAGTTAAAAAAAAAAAAATGAAAGAAAACTTCCCTAATTTGGTGAAGGAAATAGACATGCAAATCCAGGAACCACACAGAGTCCCAATTATGATGGATACAAAGAGGCCCACTCCAAGACACATCATAATGAAAATGCCAAAGGTTAAAGATAAAGAGAGAATCTTAAAAGCAGCAAGAGAAAAGAAGTTAGTTACCAGGTGGTTACCAAATGGGAGGGGGTTGGGGGACAATGGGTAAAGAGGTGAGGGGATTAAGAAGTACAAATAGCGCTGGCCAGTATAGCTCAGTGGATTGAGTGCTGGTCTGCTAAAGGAAAGGTTGACAGTTTGACTCCTAGTCAGGGCACATGCCTGGGTTGCAGACCAGGTCTCCAGCTGGGGGAGTGCAAGAGGCAACTGACTGATGTATTTCTTGCACATCGATGTTTCTCTCCCTCTCTTTCTCCCTCCCTTCTCCTCTCTCTAACTAAATAAATAAATAAATAAAATGTTTAAAAAAAATACAAATAGGTAGTTACAGAATAGCCATGGGGATGTAAAGTACAATATAGGAAATGGAGTAGCCAAAGAACTTATATGTATGACCCATGGCTATGAACAATGGTGGGGGCATTGACTGAGGGTGTTGGGGGTGCTGGGTGGAGGGGTAAAAGGGGGAAAAATCAGGACAACTGTAATAGCATAATCAATAAAATGTAATTAAAATAAAATGCCAAGGTTAAAGACAAAGAGAGAATCTTAAAAGTGGCAAGAGAAAAGCAGTTATTTACCTACAAGGGAGCTCTCATAAGACTGTCAGCTGATTTCTCAAAGGAAACTGGGGAGGCTAGAACGGATTGGCAAGAAATATTCAAAGTGATGAAAAGCAAAGACCTACAACCATGATTACTTTACCCAGCAAAGCTATCATTTAGAATCGGAGGGCAGATAAAGTACTTCCCAGACAAGATAAAACTAAAGAAGTTCACCTTCACCAAACCAGTATTATATGAAATGCTAAAGGGGTTCTTTGAGAAGATAAAAAATATGAACAATAAAATGGCAATAAATATATATCTATCAACAATTGAATCTAAAAAAACCAAAATAAACAAGCAGGGAGATCAGAAACACAATCATAGATACAGAGAATATTTTGATGGTTGCTAGATGTGGGGTGGTTAGGGGATGGATGGAAAAGGTGAAGGGATTAAGAAGTACAAATTGGTTAGTCAAAGAACATATATGCATGACCCATGGACATGGACAATGGTATGGGGACTGACTATGGAAGTGGGGGACAGGTTGAGTGGAAAGGGGCCAAGAGGGAAAAATTGGGACAAGCGTAATAACATAAACAATAAAAATGTTTAATAAAAAATAGGGATGTGGATGTAAAGTACAACATATGGAAAAGAGTAGCCAAAGAACATATATGCATGACCCATGGCCATAGCGAATGATGTGGGGATTGCCTGAGGGAATGGGGAGGGCTGGGTAGATTGGGGCAAAGGGGGAAAATTAGGACAACTGTAATAGCATAAACAATAAAGTATAATTTTAAAAAAAGCTTACATCCCTGGCCAGGTGGCTCAGCTGGTTGGAGCGTAGTCCCATACACCAAAAGGTTGCAGGTTGGATCCCCGGTCAGGGCACATACCTAGATTGATGTTTTGATCCCCAGTTGGGGTGTGCATGGGAGGCAACCATCAATGTTTCTCTCCCGCAATGATGTTTCTCTCTCCACCCCCTTCCTTCCTTTCTCTCTAAAATCAATAAACATATCTTCAGGTGAGGATTAAAAAATAAATAAATAAAAAGTATTTTTTAAACAGCTTATAAATTATATTAAGTCAATAGAACAATGGGCAAATAACACAAACAAGCCAATCACAGATGAAATACCAATAGCTAATTTTATATTAAAGATGCTCAATGTTATTAATTAAAAGAGTTACAAATTAAAATAATTAGTAACATTTTGTTGCCTATCAGATTGACAAAGTATAAAGATATTGAGAAAACCCAGTGTTAAAGAGATTATGGATTTGGCTGGTGTGCCTCAGTGATTGAGTGCTGGCCTATGAACTGAAAGGTTGCAGGTTTGATTCCCATCAGGGCTCGTGCCTGGGCTCTGGGCCAGGTCCCTGGTTGAGGGCTTGCCAGAAGCAACAGAATGATGTTTCTCTCCCTCTTTTTTTCCTCCTTCCCCTCTCTCTAAAAATAAATAAATAAATAATATATATGTATATATATGAAATTATAAATAAGCTGGTACTCCCATTTGCTGCTAGTTGGAGCATATATTGGTATTTAATTTTTGGAAGGAAATTTGGCAATTTCTATCAAAATATTACCAAATTTTATCAAAACATATCCTTTGATGCAGTAATTCCACTTACAGGAATTTCTCCTACAGAAACTAACACACATGTGCACAATGATGGATGTACAACTAAGTTTGCTGAGTTACTTCTGAAAGAGCAAAAAAAACCTAGAAACAATATAAATGCTCATCAGTAGAGGAAGATTATATAAATGATGGCAAATTCATGCCATTGAAATAATGCATAGTTAGTGAATGCTGAATGAAATTTGTATGTGCTAACACGGAAACATTTCCAAGACACATCATGCAATGAAGAAAGAACCAGAAAAATTTGGGTAGTATAATCCCATTTATGTTTGTTTAAAAGTCATATGTGTATGTATGTGTGTGTGCATGTAAAAACATAAAAATTAGCACAAATAAGAAACAGTGGTTATCTCTGGGAGATACAGGGAATTTGGTGAGGAGTAGGGAAGAAGAGTCCTGTTATGTGAAGATTTATACATTTTAATTAAAAAAATTTTTCTACAGTGAAAATGTACTTATGTATTGTCTTGTTTTAAAAGAAAATAACTAATCAAACATAAAATTTTCATTCTCTTTGAGCCAGCAATTCACTTCTTGAAATCTCTCCTAGAGAAATTCTGACATCTGTGTGCAGAGATAGATGTGAAATGGTGTTCACTGCAGCGTGGTTTGTAATAAAAAACTGAGTGCTACCCAAACGTCTATCAAAAGGGGACTGGTTAAATAAATAATGACAGGTGCTCTCCCTCCCAGGAGCACGCCCATGTCTTTCTTCCCTCTCAGGCCCACATCTCCTAAACTCTAAGGGACCCCCCTGAGATTTGTGACCAGGGGAGCAATGGGCAGCGGCCGCTCATCCCAGGCTAACTCCCAGAACCTGTTTCCAAGGCTCCCTTTTCTCTGACTTCTCAGTGAGCCAAAGCAGCCCTCTCTCCTGCAGCTTCTTCTATCCTATGACCTTCCTTGTTTCACTGTTCCCAGCTTTAATAAACATACTCTTAAAATAAATAAATAAATAAATAAATAAATAAATGGCATGTTCACGCAACGCAATGCTATTCTGCAACAAAAAGAGGCAAACCTGAATGTACTGAAATATAATGATAATCAAGATGAATTGTTTAGTTAACAAAGAAGAAAACTGTAAAATGGCCTTGTTGTTTAAATACAGTTTAGTATGTGTCTAGAAAGAAAACCATGAAAAATATACTCTGAAACTTTAGGGAGTAGGTTACAGGGAATTTTCACTTTTTTGGCATGTATATTTGATACGTTTAAATTTTTTTTTTTTTTTTTACCACAAGCATGTATTATTTTTGTAATCAGGAAGAAAAAGATTATGAAAATGGGTCTTTACTTCCTCACATTCCATTGAGAGTTTGACCCACTGTAATTTGCCTTTCACCATATCACCCTGTTGAAACTCTTCTGGCAAAGACTGCCAATGATTCCTGCCAAAGCCAATAGTGCATCTTTAGTTCTTATTTTAACTCCTGAGACTACTCAGTTGGCTTCTAAAATAGCACTCTCTAAGTTACAGAGGTCCCTCTCTGACTGCTCCTTCTTAGTCTCTGTGGTAGGAAGAATAGTGGCCCCTCAAAGGTGTCCACATCTTAACCTCCAGAATCTGTAAATATGTTGCCCTACATGGCAAAAGTGTCTGCAGATGTGATTAAAATAAGAATTTTTAAATGGGCAGATTATCTTGGATTATCGGGTTGGGCCCAGTGTAATCACAGGGTCCTTACAGGAGAAAGAGAAAGGCTCAGAGAGGAGTCCTAGGACACATGCCCACAGAAGCAGAGAAGTAATAACACTGCTGGTTGCAAGTGGGGGCCATGAGCTAAGAAATGCAGCTTCTAGGAACTGGAAAAGGCAAGGCAAGGCATTCTCCCCTAGAACCTCTAGAAAAAACATAGTCCTGCCAACGCCTTGACTTTAATGCAGTGGGACTTATTTTGGACTTCTGATCCTCAGAACTTTAAGATGATCAATTTGTGTTGTTTTAAGCTTCTGTTTGTGGTTGATCTGTTATAGCAGAAATAGGACACTAATAATACAGATTCTGTTAATAATTCATCTTCCTCTGCTCAACCCTTCAAGAGGGTGTTCATCAGGATCTTCCTATCCTTGTCTACCTCTTCTTAACTCTTTCCCTGGTAACTTGTCTATTCTCAGGATGTCAACTACCTCCCAGGAGCAGCTGACTCTTGAACCTGTTATTTTCAGCTTGGCTTTCCTCTGAAATTCTTAACATTTATTTCTTAATACCCACCACACATCTCCATCTGGGTGCTCCACTGATACCTCAATTCAGCATGTCTAAAGATGAATCTTTCTTCCTTAAACTGGTCTATCTCCTGCATCCCATATCTTAATAAATGATATCCCATTTGCTCAGTCCACAAACCTAGGAAATGTCCTAACTTGTCTTCACCTCCTCCTCTACAACCCATTAGTTACCAAATAGTGTGGCTTTTACCTCATGAATGCCACTTCTGCAGCCTTGGCTTTTGTGTTGATCATCTCTTAACTAGACTACGGCAGTACAGGTAATGTCCTATCCTGTTTCCTTCCTCCAATCCATCCTCCACAGAACTCCCATATTCCTTCCATCTTCCCCTCTTCACATCTTAGGATTTTCTCCAATATCAACACAAATTTCCATCAGTGCTGTATTTCTATCATTATTTTTATGATTCCGATTGCATAAACAGAAACTGCCTACGAGAGCCTCATTTGCAGAACACACACTGAAGACTCAAAATACATGATTTCAAAGTGTCTAATACTGTCAATGAAAAACAAGCCCTGGCTGGTGTGGTTCAGTGGATTGAGGGCCGGCCTGCAAACCAAAGTGTTGCCAGTTCAGTTCCCAGCTGGAGCACATGCCTGGGTTGCAGGCCAGGCCCGCAGCAAGGGGTGCACAAAATGCAAGCACACATTGATGTTTCTCTCCCTCTGCTTCGCTCTCTAAAAATAAATAAATAAAATCTTAAAAACAAAATACAAAAGAAATGCTAGGGAACAAAGGTGACTTTTAACATTGGAGTGGACATGCCCAGTAGGAAAACAGGCAAAAAGACAAAAGAAAAAACCCTGACAATAGGAAAAGCCATTGAACCCCACTCATAATTAGAGAACTACAAAATAAAATGACACTTGATAAGTATTCTTTTTCTGAAGAATGCTTGGAACTACTATGTCTTTGGGAGCACCAATGAACTGATTAAAAAAACAAAAAGAGTTCCCCACAGTTCAGGGATTGCACCAATTCCTCAGTAGTTATAAATGTAAAGTGAACAAGTATATAGTAGTGAACCCAGGGGATTGTGGTGAATTGAAGAATGCATAATCCACTTCTTAGAAATAATCTTAGAAAGTCAAAAAATGAAAGCACTGCATGGCAAACAATACAAATTATTTCTGTGGGCTGTCAACTTTCAAACTCTAGCAGGATAAAGTAAAACACTCCTCAGCACACCATTCATGACCCTCCATAATCTGGATTCTGCTCAACCCAGTCTTCCCTCTCCCTATTCCCCACCTTTCATCCGAAGTCCCAGTCACAGTGAATGACTCACACTTTCCCTAACGTACCACCACACTGTTTGGTGGCTCCAAAGACTTTACGCAATTTCTTCCACCTAAAATGCTTCTCACTGTCCTTAGCAGACCCCTATTCTATAATCTCCTGCCACATCTCAGAGCTGGACTCTGAATCCAACAGCCTCAATTCCAAGACATCTCAAACTCAACCTGCCCCCCACTGACCTTTTACATACCAGTACTATCCCTTAAACTTTTTTTTTTTTTTTTAAGAAAGCAAAAGACTAGAAGTGGGAGTGCAGTTAAAAGACTGTTGCAATAAACTTGGGGAGAAATTATAATGGATGAATAAATGACCTGATTAATTGGTTGAATGAATGAATGAATGAATGAACCATGGCCAGGCTCCCTGCTAGCTCCATCACTCAGCATCTGGCTTAGCTCTTATACAACCTTTCTTATTCCCATATTGTCCTCCCTCCATCCCCATATTCCCTGATGCTCTGAGTCCTCAGAGTTGGTTGGGAGAAAGAGAAGGCTATTTTTATGTTTACAAGAAGAGGACCATCACCCTTGACCCTTCTAAGTTCAGACTGTTGTCCTTCTCTCTTCCAAAGCTCTCTTTTTTGGGGACAATCCATTTTGGTCCCCACCCATCAGTGCCTCTTCTTCCCCATCTTTCTCTGTACACCAGATGCCTAGATGCTTTCTAGGTGTGTCCTTCCCTTCCAACCCAATTGCACCTATCTCGCAGGAAAACATTTCTAATAATTTACCTCCTCCCCATCTTAGGCAACGAGCTAGGTCATTTCCAGTGCCCAGGGGCAACACAGCAACAGGAGGCACAACAGGCAAGTTGGCTTTGTCTGGGAAGGCAGGTGAGGAGATGGATGGAGGGAGTTAGCTCTGGAAGGCCACTGCCCGAGTGCTCTGCCCGGAGCTCTCCCTGCACTGACCAATGGTCTCTAGGATCCAGCCTACTGTGCCATCTCCGCCACACACCAAAATCCGGTAATCAGGAACTTCTCTGAAGAATCTAAGCCTGAGACAAAAAGCAGGAGAGAAGATGAGAAAGGATAACAGGAACACGGCTACTTAACTCCTGGACAGACAGGTTACTTCTTTTTTGCACTTTCCTCATAACCTTTGTCAATACACTTATTTCTATTAAGGGCAGAGAAACATGCAATGGGGAAAGTTACAGCCACTCCTCAGTGGTTAGGGAGAAATTGGTATCTCCATCCTTTGAGAGCAGAACAATGATGAGCCAGAGCACTCAGAGGTGGGAACACTCAGTGACCTTAGTAAAAATGGCATTCTGAATTCTGATTTCTTGGGGTCCCCTGGTCCTCCCCTCCCAACATGCACTCTTTCCTGCTCTCTCTCAACACACACAGATAGGCAGATACACATAAACACTGTGATACAGCTCCCAACCTACACTTACCCTGGCTCAGGACCATCCTTTAGGAGGTTGAACACCTGTCGAGGGTTTAGCAGATACTGGAATTTCCAGAGCACTCTGTGTGAGGGAAAAAGGAAAGCTCATGGCAGGGGATGGAATTTCTGTACCCCACCCTCTTGATTTCCCCCTCAAGGCATATCCCCTCCATACATAGATTCCCAATCTCTGACAGTCCTCTCCTTTGATATCAGAAGACTCAGTATTATGTCTTCTCACCTCTCTCCCTGCTTCCCACCACTCTTCGGGTTGACAAAGACCAGAAGTGGGTGGGTGTTAGGAACAGGGTCAATCTGCATGGGGGAAGAAAACCAGGATAAGAAATTCCAGATTTTGTTAGAGTTCAGTTGGATCCTGAAGACAGCGGCAGACAGCTGTCATTTTCCCAAGATACTCTTCCCCTCCTCTACCAGGGTAGGGCTTTTGTAGAGAAGGCACAGTTCCCAAAGTTTTCTACTTCATTCCCCCCAAGAGGGCTCCAGTGAAGGAAAACCACCCCACCATGAAACCCAAGTCTCTCAGCTTTGTACCCGCAGAGCCTCAAACGTGCTCAAATTTAAATCATCGACGGTCTTCTGGCTTGTTTTGCTACTTTTATGCTCCTGTCCAGAGGCCTAGGAAGGGAAGCAAAGGGAAGGAACACAGGATTGTGTGTGAATCCCTAAACAGGTGAGGGTCTGACTTGAATCCTAAAAGTATGAGCTTTCTGCTCCAAATGGCATTGTGCGTGTGTGTATTTTTAAAGTGGGGAAGCACTCTTGTCCCCTCCCAGCCGCTGTCCACAGGTCTCACCAGGACGCTGGGGTAGATGGAAGATGGGGGCAGGATGTGGTCCCGGAGCAGCCCACAGTCACACTCATGGCCCATGGCTTGCACACAGTCATCGTGAATCTGAAAGACAAGGTTGGCATGGAGGGTTCATGGAGGGAACCCTGTTACTTCTCAACTTGGGATTCTGGTACTGGAAAGAGAACCTTTGGGAGCAGAGGCAACTGTGGCTGCAAGGGATATGCTGTCCTGGAGGCGAGAAGACTAGAGAAGACCAGTGGGGGGGAGGAGAGAGGGCAGCTTATGCAGGGGTCCCAAAGCACAACCTGCAGAGATAGCTTCTGAACTGACCTCTAGGTGGCACCACACACAATGCAGCCCGACTAGACCGTGGTAGATACGAATTTTTTTCTGACAGCGGTCGCATCGTCCTGACAAACAGCCTCCTCGCACCCACACATGTGACTGGACCTTGGGGAGAAAGGTGATCCCTGTCTGAGAGGGTCTGAGTGAAGGCTGAGGAAGGGCTGAAGGTAGCCGAGGGCCGAGGGCCAGGGCCAGGCTGCCGGTGGTGAAGGGATGGGCACAGGGTCACTCACACCAATGTCCTTCCGAGACTTGGCATAGGTGCTGACTTCACATGGCAGGGCCTTCATGGCACACTGGTCGTGAACGGTGTACTTACAGACTGGGTGGGGGGAAGAAGGTCAGAGCCTTAGCTGCGACCCCTCCCTCTATTTCCTCCTTACCTGGGGGTGAAGTGGGATCATTCACTGAAACAAGATATATAGTCCCTTGCAGTGAGGGTATGGTAGAGAATTAAAGTTGGGGAGTTGGGGGTGGGGGCTCTTTCCCCCAAAAGAGCAATTGGTACTGCATGCCTACCCCTACTCCATCCATGTGCCAATAACCGAGCTGGGTTACCTCTGTTGTTGCTGTATGTGGGCAAAGGAGGTCCAGGTATAACAATGACAATAATAATAGCTAATTTTTATTGCAGACTTAATAGTAGGTACATGCACTGGGTGAAGCAGTTTTCTTGCATCAACTTATTTAGTGCTCACAATTACCTCATTTTTGGTTGAGGAAACAAGGAAACTAGGTCACATAATTAGTCGGTGGCAGAGGTCAGGATTCAAACCTAGGTCTCACTAAGATCAGACAGCCATGCTTCCGCAGAGAGCTAAGCTGCCCTTCCGGTCCCACCCTCCCAGGCCCCATCACTCACGGTTACAGCGCAGCCCCTGTTTGCCAAGACCAATGCTTGACTCGCACAGGTTGCAGTAGGCTGGTCGGGGGAACCTCTTGGGTCTCCACATGTGCTGCCCATTGTCCTTCAGGGTCTAGGAGGGCACAGCAGATGCTCGGGAGTGTCTAAGCCTTTGGAGGACTAACCTCTGGCAAGCACAACCCGAGGCAGCCGTCTCAACCATCCTCACAAGTCTCTCCTACTCACCATCTCCAGACCTAGCAGCACTAGCAGTGGCACGGTCGTGGCCCCGGCCCGGAGCCACTCAGCTAGCGAGACAGAGCCACTGCCATCATAGTCAATCTCTTTCATCATTTCCTGAAGAATCTGGACAGAGAATGGGGGGACTTTTGGTGGGAGCGGCCCCTCAAATCTGACCCCTCTCCACAGCCCCCAGGACGCCCAGCCCAGCCATCCTAGCCAAGGGAACCAGGCTGTCTGCCATAAATGGGGTGTAGAAGATGCAAGACTCACCAGGGAGAAAATACAAGAAGGGACATGAAGAGAGGGCTGCCTTACCGGCCTCAGCTCAGACACATCCCAGTCCAGGTATTCAGCCACTCGCATCATCTGTATGATTATTTTGTCCACTTCCTGGGGGCCAAGAGAGTAAGAGCCACAGCCATATCCCACCTCACTATCACCATTCAAACCATCCCTAGATATCAGAGCTCCTGGGTTCCACCCCCAGACCCACCACTCATTCTCAGGTGTTGTGCTGAGTAAATGAGTATCTATGTGTATTCATATGTTTGCAAGGCAGCCCCCAATTCATGTCTCCAGGCTCCTCTTTTAGGGGTCAAGAGCTTGGAACCTACTCCCAAATTTAGTCCTAAAGGACTCAACTTCTCCCTCTAGCTTCCTCTGTTTCTTAAGATCCTGGAAGAGTTGGGATAGGAGGGCACAGACAAATGGACACATACTCCCTTGCCCAGCATACAGGTCCCCCAACTCACTGAGCTGTCCAGGATCCCATTTCTGTCCATGTCGTACAGCTTGAAGGTGACTGTGGGTGTTTTAGGGGGGCCAGGGTCAGTTTGTGAGGGATACCCGAAGAATTCATAACAGAATACAGGGGAAACAAAAAGATAGGGAGAAATATTTTGGAAGAAGAGCCCAGAGCTTGGGGCTGGGACTGAAAAAGGAGATAAAAAGGGAGGGGAAACAGGCCTGGATTCGAACCTGATAGGGGAGGTAGCACACACCTTCCACATCCCAAGAACACCCCAGGCCACCTACATGAAATGTACAAGACATAGGAACTGGGGTGGCTATGGTAGATTGCATTAGGTACAAGGAATCTGGGGGAACAGGGGAAATGGGCCCATTTTTGGCCCCTCCTTTGTATGGCCTTGTCAGCCTTTAGGAATCCTGAAAAAATGAGGGAAGGAAGGCTGGGGAACACCTTTCCTCCCTTCACCTTTCCTCCCTTCTCCCAGTCCAGAATGGCAACTCACATTCTAGCTTGTCTTCTGGTCGGCCACCCTCCAGAAGGGAAAAGTAGCAGGAGACATCACTGAGACATACCACATCTGGTTACAAAAAGTACAGCAGATTTGAGGTTGGGCTTCCCTCCACTCTGGCTCTTCTCTTTTGCTTTGTTTCTCCAATTCTTCTCTTTAACTTTGCTTCCTGCAGCTCCCAGACAAGCCAGGCCAACCTCTACCTCTCGCCCCCAACCCTGACCCCAGCAGGTGACTTAATTCAGCTCTCACCCCAAACCCACACTAATTTGACGCTTCTTCAGGAGGCCCATTCCCACCTATATGACCATACCTTTTTTCACAGTCTCTTCTATGGAGTAACTCGTCTGGAAGGATTGAAACAGTGCCTGGCTTAGGTGACTGGGAACATCATCCACTTCCAGATAGATTTTCAGGAATTGTTGGAATCCCTCATAGCCAATGGCCTATGAAGAGAGCGACCATTACCCTGGGGAGTCTGCAGGATGGGAGTTGGGGATTGCAGATGAGGAGTAGTGGGTACAGAGACAGTAAGTACAGAGCTGAGAAGCATCCAAGGCAGGAGTATGATTTCTTGGGTTGAGTCCTGAATTAATAGAATATCTTGCTTTGTCCTAAAGCAACAGCTGCAGTAACAATGGGTATCAAAGTATCGCAAGAGAGGAGAGCAAAGGGTGGGCCCAGAATAATCCCTAGAAGTTGGGGGTCTCAATGGAGTAGCAAAAACGAAGATGGGAGGAGTTGGTTCAGGAAAAGATTTCTCAGCGGCAACTTACATCTTCTTGGAGATATTTAGCCATTTCACCATCCTCAAAGAGCTTTAGGACATCACTGACCTTCTTAGTGGAGTCTAAGGTGTGAAGAGAGTGAAAGAAGAGCGTTATTCTGGTTCAGCCCTCCCTGCCCTCTGCCAGTGTCCCACCCAGACATCCAACAGGAAAAGGTTCAAATGAGATAAAGAAGGAGGAAATTCCTAAATACCCAGAAATACAGAAGAGAAAAACATTTCAGATCCTCCAACGTGGTACCCTTCTTTACTTTCTTCTCTGAGACTTGGAGCAGGCAGTCAAGGTTCAGAGAAGGGGGGTGGAGAGCTGAGACCCCAGGCATCTCCCCATCTCCCACTCCTCCTTTTCCCAATCGTAGGCATATCTTAGGAGCTGACTGGTTCAAGGCCACCGGGGAAACTGGAAGGGGGTGTGGGGGAGAATGAGAAGGAAGAGGAGGGGTACTCTAGGGTAGGGTCTTCAGAAGTCAAAGGCTGAGAGAAAGACTCACATTCCATGTATTTTTGCAGCTGGGCAAAATCATTGGGGCTTATTAGGCCCCTCTCCTTGGCCATCTTTCCTTTTTCCTTAAGGATGGCCACAAAGGCAGCTTGGTAGTAGTACTTTTGGTGCTTGAACCTCAGCTTCCCAGGGCAGGTCTGGAAGATGACAAGAGCATGGGGCTGAAAAGCCAGCAGTGTCTTTGGTTCTGTCTACTCAGTTAATTTTCCACTTCCACTATTATTTCCGTTCTTTACTTTTCTCTGAGTCTTTCCCTTTCCTTGTGTTCCTCTCCATACGTCTCTCTCTCTCCCTGACAGACTCTGACTTCTGTTTCTGACTCATCTCTTTCTCCCTTCCATGTCTGGATCATTCTCCAGGTCTCTGATTTCCCTCCAATCTGTCTTAATTCATCTCTGACCACCCTCACCTTCCCGCCTCCACTCGTGCTCTCCCAGTGTATGTTTTCGTGAGTGTGGCTCTCGCTCGCTTCTACCTTTTCTCCCCCACCCCCAATCTCTGCAGTCTCTCCCGGGCCTGCGCTCTCCCATCACGGATCCCACTGTCCTGGCCCTCTGGCCCTCCGTGTGGTTCTCACTCCGTTGCCAACACGCCTTCCGGGCCATGACCCCATTTTGCTCCGCCTCCAGCCTCGGTCCCCAGCTCCGCTTCTTCACCCACTCCCCGAGCCACCCACGCCCTGCAACGACCTCTAGCGCTTCTGATGCGCGTGACACAGAACCAACTCTGGCCGGGTCTCCTCCAGCCCTGGCCTCGCCTCGCCTGCTGGGGAAGGGCGGGGACCCAGCACGAGATTGGGAGGAGGTAGGAAAGAAGGCTGAGCACCTTGCCTGGCTTCCCAGTTCCAGGAGGGTTGAGCTGAATGCAGGAGTGTCAGATTCTGGGGTCTTTCTTCTATCCTGTTAGGTTAGCTAGCCGTGTTTAGGGAGCCCCTACTTTTAGCTATGAGACCCAGAGACCAAAGAGGAGCTAGCACGTGGACCATTCTGACCACTGGCCCAGGGGCAGAGTAGTAGAGGGCAACTTGCCTTGAGGATTCAAAAACAGCAGTAACAATATCTCACACTAGTATAGCACAACATAGTGTAGCACCATTTGGGACTCAGAGATAACTAGGGTTAGTCATATCTGGGTTCCATTCTAGCTCTGAGACTTGGGCAAATCATACCTGTAAAATCGGGAGAATGATACCTATCTTTCACAGTTCTGAGGATTGTCAAATAATGTATAAAAAGTACCTACTAAAACACCTGGCATATAGAAGGCTTACACGAAATGGTAGTTATTACCGCATTAACAATTAAAACCAAATTCTACCACATGAAAAAATTATTGCGATAGCCATTCTACAGATGAAGAAAAGCAGAGCTCCAAGAGATTGGAATTTCCTAAGGGAGGTGATGAAGGGAGGAATCAAAGCTTCAACCCAAGAACTGTGTGGCTGGGGCCCCTGCTTGTCTTCCTGTCTTCCTCTTGTTCTACTCTCCCTTCCACACACTGCCTTTTAGTCTCACTGGCCTCCTTTCTGTTCCTCAGGCATACCAAGTTCTTCCCTGCTCAGGGCCATGAGACATATTTACTGTTCTATCTGCCTGCAACACCCATCCACACCCTTGGCAGAACTGACTTCTTGCCTAAGCTGAAATGTCAGTTCCTGCAAAAGACCTTCCCTGACCATTGCATCCTAAAGTAGCCCCCTCCAGTTGACATATAGTATTATATTAGTTTCAGGTGTACACCTCAGTGATTAGGTATTATATAACTTACTAAGTGATCTTCCTGATAAATCTCGTATCTATTTTCTTCTTTGTTTACTGTTTTCCTTCTCCTACCAAAATGTAAATTCCACAAGGGCAGGGACTTAGTCTTATTAACCACTCTATGCACAATACCTAAAACAGTGTCCAGCGTGTTGTAGGTGCTCCATATTTGTTGTACAAATAGTTGTGTAAAGTTAGGGAATCATATTTTGGGAATAGTAATCTAATCTAAATATGGTTAAATAGGATGCCAGAGTGTCCAGACTGTCAGGAGATTCCATGAGACAATTTGGAGCACATACAGTAGGTGCTAAATAAATATTTGTTAAATAAATAAGTGATGCTAAAAAGCACTTATTTATTGTACTCAATCCAAGGGTTTGACATTCTGCCTCCTCTCTACACACTTCTTTAGGGCTTTTTGGATTAGGCTCAAGGAGGCAGTTAGGACCTATGAAAATTTCCTTTCTGATGGTACAAGAATCTACTCTGCAGCCTTTGCCCTTGGAACACCTTTGCTGCCAATCGCTATATAGTATACCATTCCTCTTCTGGTGGCTCTCTGAGAACACTTAGAAAGGGATTCTGGGACTGATATTCTGGAGAAAAGACTCCGCCCATCAGTCCGTTTTCTATGACTATAATCAAACTTCTACTGCCAGCTGATCTAATGAATACATAATAGTTTTATGGTTAATGGGGCTGAATGGCTTAATTAGCTGCTATGATTACCCTTGGGGATTCTAAGATGGTTCCAAGGTTCTAGGAAATGGAATCTGAGAGAGAGAGACAGGGAGAGAGCAAATAAGGGACAATCGGATACGACAGTTCTCTTTTCAAAATAACCCTTCCTGGCCCCCGAAGCCTTAAATGTAGCATACAGTAGAGGTTAAGAGAATGAACATTTGAATTAGATAAGCATGGATTAGAATCCTAGTTTTTGGGTGAGTTATTTCATCTCCTTGAACCTGTTTCCTCATCCATAAAATAGGTACCTAGAGAAATCAGTCACAATGTGGGGATTAAATAAGATAATACATGCAATAAACTTAGCAAACTGCCTACCACAGAAGAACTCTATAAATGCTAGCTGTTGTTATTATTATTATTTTATTATAATACAAGGGTGGTACCTAGAGAAACACATATCTGCAGGTTAGAAAAAATGATGTCTTCGACCCAGGAAAGCATAAATTTTAGGGGCTCCCAACAGTAGTGAAGCCCAGTTGCACACCTTCCACTTGTCAGGCACAGACATGTGGTAGCAGGATCCTGCATTTCACCTGTGGGAGGGTGAGGGGGTAACAAGAAACTAGCCTGTCAGGATCCAAAGATACTTCTGGGCTGAGACTTTAGATATGGGGGCCCCTGGGGTCTTTTCAGTTGTCCTCCAGTTGCTGAAAGGCAGCAAACTGCAGGATCCCAGGAGCTTAATGGCCTGTAACAAGTCCAGTTTTGTCCTCCTGCTCCATCCCAACCCTGAGTCTATAACCTGGGCTAGTCCAGGCGACTGCCAGGGCTGGGAGGGTGGGGTCTGCTGCCTGCCGCCAGCTCCCTGTGACTCACCCTTCCCTTCCCTCCTTCGGTTTTTCTGCCTGCCTCTTCCAACTTGGGGTGAGAAAGCTAGAAGTTGACTTGGACGCATAGAATCCTAGAAGATCCTCTGAATTGGTAGGAAACTGAGGCCCAGAAAGAGAGCGACCCTCTCAGGTTACACCCAGATTCTACACATCCTGTCCTTCTAGTTCATTCCATTAAATCCCAGTGCCTCTGGTTTTCTAGATCTTATTTTAAACATTAAAAACTGAAATTGGTGGTAAGCAAAAGATAGATATAATTTCCAAAGCCAGTGCTAACCTTTCCAGTTTCCCTTTTCACTTAAACTCTAATTGCTCACATTCCAAGTCCCATACATTTACCATTACTCAAGAATCCACTATGCCCCCAGAACAGTCAGGCTGATCCAGCAAGGAACCCCAAGGACCAGACACTTGTTCTGGAGGGCCCAGGACTGATTACCTGGACTTCCAAATTCCTTAACCACTCCAGGACCTGCCATCCTCCTCTTTCCCAGGCCTGAGGGAAGGTCAACTCTTCCCTGCCCCATCTCTGCACCTACATAGTGGCCCCTGAGAGGGAAACATTTGGCTTGTTGGCTTGAAGCCTCAAAATTCGTTAAGTCTCCACAAACCTCACAGATGGCAGTGTTGCCTGATTCAGGGGGTGGTGTTGGGGGGGCGCGGGAGGGTGTCATTGTGTAGTACAGGAGGAAGTTCCGATGTTGGCATAGTTGGGGATGATGTGGGCTCTCTCGTTCTGAGGGTGAGGAGATGCCCAATATTTGCATTTCTTCCTCAAGAAAGCTCATTTCCTCCATTTAAATGTGAAAAAGGGGATTCAGACCCAGGCAGTTTCAGAAACTTCCCGGTGACAGGTGTGGAAAAAGATAGGGGTGGGGAGTTGGGGACCAAGAGGCCAAACAAGAACCCTTCTCCACCCATGCAGCACTGTAGGGTTCCAAAACGGACTTAATTCGGACTCGGGTCCGTGGGAACCCAGTCTCACCATCCCTTCAAGAGAGCTAGAGGGATGGAGGGGAAGGTTTGGGGGAAACGCTGCCTACCGGGCTCTGGCCCAGCCCTCCCGCTGCCCCTGCGCCCTGGGGCTAACCCTGATAGCTACCCGCTCTTGCGGTCACGCTTCCTCCTTCTCTGCCCCGCAGCCCTACCCCAGCCTGAGGGCGTCCCCTCCCGAGGCCCCCGCCCGTGCTGCTCGGATAGGTAGGGCGGACGGGCGGGCGGCGGGGTCTTGCGGGGTCCCTACCTTGCCTGCGGAGGGCGCGCGGTCGGAGCTGAAGAGCGGCGCCGGAGCTGGAGAGCGAGCTGGGATGGAGGGGACGGGCCAGGCAGACACAGGCGCCGCGGGGCCGCCCCTCTCCTGACGACACAGCTGCCCGTCCCCCACCCCGGCCCGCGCGCCCGCGCCCGGCGCCCCCAACTCCGGGATGCCTGTCTGCAGAGGTGCAGGTTTCTAGTTCACCAAACCTCATTTACCCCCTCTCCCGAATACCTCCAGGGCTCTGGTCTGGCCTCTTTCTCCACAACCTGTGTTTCTCATCTTCCCGCCCTGGAGCCAGCTGTTTCTGTTTCCCTTCCTTGCAATCACATACAGCCTTTCCCTTCATTCCAACCCTGGCAGACCAAGAACAGGGAGCAGGGCCGCTGACGGTATAGCTTGACGGCTGCCCCCCCAGCCAAAGCCTCAGCCTCTCCTAATTGCTTTTATCTGGGAGCTTCCCTTCCCAACTCCCTTCCATCCACTGTTGACTGAATTAATACTCAGGTGATCCCACAGCGGCAAGGCCAGAGTTCCAGACTCCACATCCTGAGACCCAAGTACTTACCCCACCACTGCTCAGGGCTCCACACTGCTTGTCCACATTTGAGAGAACCTGCACACCATAGCCTCCAGTTTCCTCATTTTGATAAAACCAAGACCCCAGAGGTCTCAGACTTGTTTTCCCAAGTTTAAGGACACCTCCTTCTCTCAAAATCAGATTATCCCCTTGATTCTGGGGTGGAGTTTTAGGTACAAAGAGCACTCTGGTCTGTGTCCACCTTTTCTTTATGCCCTAACCCTCCCACTTTACCTGTTAGCCGTGGCAGGTGGTATAGGAGGCCTCGGTCAAAAGTAGGGGTGAAAAGAGTTCCTTTTGGCTTCTCCTGTCTGGAATCTGTTCTGGAGTTGTTAAGATTCTGGGGGCAGCACGGTAGCAAAGCTCACAGAGGAAGGGAGAGAGACAGAGGCCTAGGGACTTACTGGTAGGAACTAGGGACCCTGGCATCCTGCTCCCCGGCCCCGCCCTGCCCAAACCGCCCCCCCCCCCCTTCATTGAAGTAGGGCACCAAAACAAAGGCTTGAGTTCCTGGAATCTTTCCTTTTACACCTGGTGGTGGAAGAAAGGGGGAGGGGAGAGCTCTGACTGGAAGGGTGTGTTCTATATACGTTGTGTGTGTGTATACACATACTGTATTTTTGACATGTATAATGTGCTCCCACGTTTTAGTACTAATTCCCATGTATAATGGGCATCCTTATTTTTCCCTCAAAAATTTGGGCAAAAAAGTGCTTATTATAAACAGCAAAATACAGGGTAAATACACACACATATAATGTATACATTCTTTGGTGGGGGTTGACGGGGAGGCATGAATATATGAGGACCTCTAGTGGAAAAAGAGGAATCCAAGCAGTTCTTGATTGTTTCAAGACAAGCTTGTTGGAAGAGACTCCTCCATTTTTATCAGAAATGTAGCTGCTGAGTAATGGGGTTTGGGAGTATTGTTGCATCTGAACTTAAGATCTGACGCAGGGGTTGGAAAGGGTTTGTCTCTCTGCTCCTGTGTCTCCTCCAATCTTAAAGAGACATGGGCCCTGCCACTCCTCATCTTTTATCTCCTCTTCCTATAATATGACCTCCTTAGTCATAAGGAATCATAAAATACTTTTGAAGACCTATTTTGCACTAGGTGCTGTACTTAGTCATAAGGAGACCTACTTTGCACCAGGTCCTGTACTTAGTCATAAGCAGGCCTATTTTGTACCAGGTCCTGTACTTAGTTCTGCAAGACAGCCAAACACATAGCCTAGCTTAAGGGCCACAACAAAGAGTGGTTTGGTGTGTGTGTGCGTGTGTGTGTGAAGTGTCTCCCAAGTCTAACCCATCCTAAACATACAATATAAGTTAGAAAACAAGCCCCCGAGCTCCTCTTCCAATCAGTTTTCTGCCCATGAACCTCTCATCTAGAAATACTGGAATGATACTAATCCTCAAAGCACTCAGCTTTCCTTGCAATAACATTTGCAGTGCTACAACCTATGTATGACCTGTGTTTCTCACTCCATCATCCTCAGATATGTCCCCACACATGAAGTTAAAGAATTCCCTTTTAAGACATTATTTGATACTTCAAAGTGAGGCATGATGTGATCTCTCTAATAAGGAATAAGATGGAATCTGTCATACTCTTGTTTCTTTGTGTCTTTCTTTAGGATCTGTGCCCCATCATCACCTAAGTCAGTTATTGGTAGGGGTGTGAGGAAGAAAGGCAAGTAACATCTAAGGAGGAGGCGTCTAATGACTATAGTTCCAGGTGCTCATTTCTTTAATCAACCACATCATAAAAATCAGAAAGAAAGAAACCGCAATGAACAAAGGGAAAGGAAAAAACAACAGCCTTGTTCTCCACTGCCTCTTCTTTCCCCTCTTCCTCCTCAGGGTGGGGGGCCACATCCGGGGCCCAGAGCTGGGTCCCAGGCAGGTCGGCTAGGCACACAACTAAGTTTCATTTCCTGTCAACCCCAGAGCTGAGGCAGGATGTCTGGGGGCATAGTGGAGGGCCTAGGGTTGGGTAGGCAACAGGGGCCACTTTAGGATTGATTCCCTCTTGCAGAAAGGTCCATGGGGCAGCCCACTAGAACCAGTGCTTGCACTCCTCAGGTAGTACAGTCAAGACCAATGCATCCCTCTAGTTCTTAGGGGTTTCATCCCACATCCTCTAATCATTAGGCTAAGGGCAGGATGCTAGACCTGGGAAGGCTGAAGCACAATTGGTCAAAGAGTAGGGGTTTAAAATGGCAGTTAAAACACTTGCAATAACTGTGTATTGAACGTAAATGAGTTTTTATAGTCTTTTTGAGAGCTTCTGAGATAGGCCTCTGCTGAAAGTCAGGGAGGTGGAGCACAGGAAGGCAAGCTGTTACCCCAGAAAACTTCTGAAGCTTCTTTTTAGTCTTAGGATGTTCCTAGTCAGCCACTGCTCTGTTCTTTGTTTTTTAAGTGGGGCACGCAACCTGGTGTTAGAGGTGGTCATCAATATTCACCTTCTCCCTGGTTCCAGTACTGCTGTAGAAAATTAACCTAAACCGAAGTAGGGGATTTGCAGGAAAGTAAAAGGGTTGCTAAGGAAAAAGCAACATGGGGGTGGGGGAGGGCAGAAGTGACACCTGAGGAGAGGAACCTGCAGCCGGCCCCTCCCAGGCTGCAGGGGAAACGAGTTTAGCAGGATTTAGCCCTGAAGGAACAAGAGCTGCAGAAAAGTACGGGGGAGGGAGAACATTTGGGTTCGCGTAAAGGAAACGTACAGGGCAGGGCAGGACTGCAAAAGGTGTGACTGTATGGGCAGGGATTACCGGCGAGCTGCCTCGCTTTGAATCCCCAGCGCCCAGACACTTGGAAGAGGTTAATTAGCATACGAACTGGATCCGCCCAGAAGGCTTCACCCTGCCCTTTGACCCTGGGGCTCAGCCCGAGGAGTCTCCCGGGGTCGGAGGCTAGAGCAAACTTAAGCCGTCTTCACTTCGCCACCTGAATTTCCGGGGCCGCCCAAGGGCAGGGCCAGGCCAGAACTGCCCGTCCAACTCGGCCCGCCGCCGCCTCAGCCGTGGAAGCTGCCGGCAACCCTGAGGCTGCCGAGACAGGTCACCGACCCGCAATGCACTCCGCTTTCTCTCGCGCGTCTTTATCCAGCGAGTTGAGCAGGGCGGCCGAGGGCAATTGGCACTCGATTTCGACTGCTCACCTTATGAGAGGATTGGGGGTCTTAGATTTGCACCCCCACAACACTAGTGCGCCCCAGTACGTTCCCGGAGTTTGCCTGATCGGCTCCATGTCCCCAAGCCGTCCTGGGACTTGGGCGCAGACCAAGGCCAGAATATTATTCTTTTTCTTATTTACAGGTCCCTTTTCCGGGTTGCAGGTGGGCTTTGCCCCCTTTTCCTAGCAGGTCCTGGACGCACGGAGTGCCTGCAAGGAGAGGGCTGTGCCTCAGAATTCTCGGCGCCCAGAGGACTGCTTTACACGCAGCAGGCGCTCAGTAATGGTATCAGTGGCAGCAAAAGAGCGCACTGCTTTTACTTTACTAAAGTCTTCAGAGTCTACTCCCTTCTTCCTCCTCCACCTTCGTCCATGAAATTCTGTGCTTTCCCTTTAAGACGAAAATGGTGGCTAGCAATGATCTGGACTCCACTTCCGGTGGGGAGGGGGGCGGGACCCCAGCCCGCTCACGCCGGAAGTGGTTTGCGTTTTCAAGATGGCGACTCCCTATGTAACTGACGAGACCGGCGGTGAGTGCGGGAGGCGCGGAGCCGGTTTTCCCCGGGCTCTCGGGACAGGGGTTCGGACTTGGAAAGGGGTCTGTGCCCCGCCCATCCCGGGGCCCCTCCTTTGCCCCGCCCTCCGGACCGCCTTCCCCATTCATTCTCTCCTTCGGGGTGTCACCTGCGCCCCCTTCTGGTCTCGAGTTTAGGGGTCTCTGCTTCCGGTCACCCAAACCCTGGGGTCCTTCAATGCTGGCTAGTCCTTACTCCAGGACCCTAACGGGCCATTTATATTTTCTGTAGTAGTTGAAGCTCCAGTATGTCCTTTGGGTTCTCCAACCTTGGGGGTTCCTACACTCTTAGTTCCCTCCAATTCCTGCCCGCCCCTTCCTCCCCTCCCCCACTTTTACCTATACCTACTTTCTGCCCTACCCCAACCACGTTTTAATTCTTTTTCTCGAAGCTGTATCTGTAGAAGATCTCTTCATTGCTACATAATGCTTTTTCCACTCTCTTCCTCCTCTTCATTGTTAGGTCATTAAGGTTCACAGGTGTAAAGGGACGAAGATCTTAATATAACTTCCAGCCTGAGTTTTCTCCGTGATGGCCCAACCCTTCTCTACTTTCTTTGTTGATAGTGATTGGAGTTGAGAGATCTAGGGTGGAAGAAGGCAAACAAGGAATGTGTCTAGTGGCTTCTCTAGCCCTCTGACAAGTTGATAGAACCCACTATTCCTTCTGGTTAGAGAAGAATTTCCAGTTTTACTGATTGAGATGCTGAAGTGTGTGCTGTGTATGTGAGCTTTATGTGTTGAAAACTGAAAATTAAGATTTTCATTGTGGTTTTGTCCCAAATTTCCTCATCTTTAGGAAAAAAATATGCATAGTGATATCTAATCATTGACAGTCAAATAAGGTAGTTGATGTGAAAGCAACTTCTAAAATCCTGTGCAAGGCAAGATGCTGCTGGGTTTTGTGGGTTTTTATTTTTTATTTTTCTGTAGCCTTTACTGTGTATATCTAGTCTTTTGTAGAAGTGATACTGTGACTGTGATTTGGTACATATGGTTTGTTTTAAAGTGTGCCATTTATGCTTCTTGCGTTGTTGCTTTTCATGTTCTTTACATACCAACCACTTCTGTGACAACCCAGGTATCTGCTACTTCTCCCCAACCTCACCTTTCAAAGTGGTGTACAACTTCTCCCTACTCAGTAGGTCCCTCTTCAACTAGCTTCTTTTAATGTGTGCCTTGAAAATATTATTCAATTTCCAGTACACTTCTCTTGTGGGGATTGAACCCACAACCTTTGGTTTACAGGATGACACTCCAACCAACTGGATTGGTTTCTTAAACCAATTTAATGAAAATCCAGATATCACATCTCACCCTCCCCTCCCATCAAGGGGTATCTTCTCTTCTCTGTGACCATGTGGAAAAGGGGAAGAAATCACATTGTGTTTTGGCTTTCCCCTCCTACTTCCATATCATTGATCTACCACTATCACACTAATACTCATGGAAGGTATTGCCATGCAACTATAGCATTTTCTTTAAATCCTCAGGGCTATCATCATTTTTTTCTTCACTATTTCTTGCTTTCATTCCCAGTATCTCCAGAGCCTTTGGGGTACTCTGATGTTACAGTTACTCAGCATGAGACCATCGACTCTTCGTATTTTCAAACTAGCTACAAATCAGAATCACTAAAACTTGGAACTTACTTATGATACAGCTTCCCCTTCAGGTGCTCCACATCACTTATTTTAGCCTCCTTACTAGTCAGTTTTTCACTACCTCACATCCACAGAATCAGCATTTTGCCCTCCTTAGGTTTGCTGCTGCTTGACCTTTCCCGTTTCATTGAATCTGTCATTACCTTCATGACTGTTTTTTGATGTTGCCCTTGCTAGACCTCTGTAACCAGTCACTATCATCTCTGCTCTCTTCATTTGTTTTGATCTATACTAAGCAAGCACTTATGTTATCTTGAGTCATACCCATCAAAATGTTTTCTTGGCTTCTTCTAGGCCACAGGATATGGCTTGAGAAAAAGCACAGGAGCTAGCAGATCCAGTATAATGTAACTTAATGTTAACTTCTGCCAGGATCAGAGCTTCTCTCCAATTCTTTTTTTAAAAAAAAGATTTTATTCATTTATTTTTACAGAGAAGGGAAGGAGAAAGAGAGGGAGAGAAACATTGATTCGTTGCTTCTCTTACATGCCCCCGCCAAGGACCAATCCCACAACCCAGGCATGTGCCCTGACCAGGAATCGACTGGTGACCTTTCAGTTTGCAGGATGACACCCAACCAACTGAGCCAC
Organism: Pteronotus mesoamericanus; assembly: GCF_021234165.1. NCBI lineage: Eukaryota > Metazoa > Chordata > Mammalia > Chiroptera > Mormoopidae > Pteronotus > Pteronotus mesoamericanus. Next base: position 40,586 of record NW_026555310.1, read on the forward strand.
CACAGTGGTCAGGGCTCCAGTTTTGTTTTTTGTTTTTTTTTTCCCTTTGGTTTGCTTACATTCTACCATGGTTATTTCCTCAGCCTTTGCTAGCTCTCTATATCCCTCCCTTTTAATTATCCCTCTTGTAGCAAATGACTTCAGTTTCCATTTCATTGAAAAATCAAGGCTTGTCATTTGTTTCTTTCCTTTCCACAGCTTGATTTCTTGAATATCAGGTCTACATGTACTGTTTCCCCTTCTTTTCTGCTTATTTGATCCTTAATTCTTTACAATTTTTATTTCTAGCACTGGCCTCTCCTGAGTTGCCAATTCCTTTTTCAGATTTTTTGGTAAATAGCTTTCATTCATGGATATACTGTCACAACACCTCAAGGACAATCTGACCAAAATCAGTATCAGTTTTTTCCCCCCCTCATTTCTGTTAAAGGTACCATTGTTCTAACCAAACCAAGATCAACATTTTTCTGCATTATTTCTCTCCTTAAAATTTTAAATAAATTTTATTTTTTTGAACCTTTTTAGATTTAAAGAAAATTTGAGAAGATGATACAACTCCCATCTACCTTACAGTCACTTTGACATTATTAACACCTTACATTAGTATGATACTGTTTCTGCAATTAATGAACCAATATTGATACATTATTATTAATTAAAGTCCATACATTATTCAGATTTCCTTACTTTTTACCTAACTTTTTTTCTGTTCCAGGATCCCATCCAGGACACCACATAACATTTACTTTCCCTATTTCCTTAAGCTCCTATATTGGCTGTGACGGTTTCTAATGCTTTCCCTGTTTTTGATGACCTTGACAGTTATGAGGAGTACTGGTCAGGTATTTTGTAGGAAACCCTCTATTGAAATTTGTCTAATGTTTTTCTCATGATTAGACTGGGTTTATATGTTTTGGGGGATCAACTGTTGAGGTAAAGTGACATTTTCACCATGTCAAGGGAAAGTAGTGTTACAATGACTTTTTACTGTTGATATTGACCATGATCACCTGGCTAAGATAATGTTTGTAAGGGTTCTCCAGTGTTAAATTTACTCTTTTTCCCCTCTTCTTTCCATACTCTATTCATTAGAAGAAAGTCATTGTTCACAGCTCATACTTAAAAAAAATTTTTTTTTAAAATTTATTGATCGGAGGGGAGAGAGAGAGAAAGAGAAACATGGATTTGTTGCTCCACTTATGCATTCATCGGTTGATTCTTTTTTTTTTTAATCCTCACCTGAGGACACTTTTTTCATTGCTTTTAGAGAGAGAGAAAGGGTTGCCTCCTGTACGCACCCTGACTGTGGATTGAACCCACAACCTTTGGTTTACGGGATGACACTCCAACCAACTGTGCCTCGCCGGCCAGGGCTTCATTGGTTGATTCTTGTATGTGCCCTGATTGGGGATTGAACTGCAACCTTGGCGTATTGGGGCGATGCTGTAACCAACTGAGTTACCTGGTCAGGACCTTTTTTTTCCCTTCGTAACAAAAATTTTCAATTACAGTTAACATTCAATATTAGTTTGAGGTGTAGAGTATAATGGTTAGACATTCATATAACTTACAAAGTGTCCACCCAATAATTCTTGTACCCATCTGATACCATTTATAGTTATTACAATATTATTGACTGTATATATTCCCTTAGCTATACTTTACATCCTGTAACTGTTGTGTAACTGTCAATTTGTACTTCTTAATCCCTTCACCTTTTTCACCCAGCTTGCAAACCTCCTTCCCATCTGGAAACTGTTCTGTTCTCCATATCTATGAGTTTGTTTCTGTTTTATTTGTTTATTTTGTTTTTTAAGTTCCACATATAAGTGAAATCATATGGTATTTGGCTTTCTCTGTCTGGCTTATTTTATGTAGCATAACACCCTCTAGGTTTATCTAGGTTGTTGCAAATGGTAAGATTTCATTCTTTTTTACGGCCGAATAATATTCCATTGTAAATGTGTACCATAGTTTCTTTATCCATTCCTCTTTTTGATTGGAACATTTAATCCATTTAAATTTAAAGTAATTATTGAGCCCTGGCTGGTGTTGCTCAGTGGTTTGAGCACCGGGCCTGAGAACCCAAAGTCACCAGTTTGATTCCTAATCAGGGCACATGCTTGGATTGAGGGCCAGGTTCCCTGGTTGAGGGTGTGTGAGATGCAACCACACATCGATGTTTCTCTCTCTCTCTTTCTCCCCCTTTCCCCTCTCTCTAAAAATAAATAAAATCTTTTTAAAGTAAATTTTTTTAGATTTTATTTATGTATTTTTAGAGAGAGGGGAAGAGAGGGAGAGAAACATCAATGTGTGAGAGAGACATCAGTCGGTTGCCTCTCACACGCCCCCAACTGGGGACCTGGCCCACAGCCCAGGCCTGTGCCCTGACTAAGAATCGAATCAGTGACCCTTTGGGTTCACAGGCCGGCACTGAATCCACTGAGCTACACCAGCCAGGGCTAAAGTAATTACTGTTAAGTACATAGTTATTGCCCTTTTATTGTTTTTGTAGTTCTCTAGCTCTCTCATATGTTGATGACTCTCTGTAGTGTTGTGTTTGGATTTCTTTCTCTTAGTTTTTTTATATGTCTTGTAGATTTTTGGTTTGTGGTTACAGTGTGCTTTATATGTACCAAGCTATGTTCATGGCACTCTGTTTTAAGTTGATTGCTTAAGTTTGAACATTTTCTGAAATCACTACCATTTTTACTCACCCCCTCCATGTTTATATTTTTGTCACTATTTTTTACTTCGTTTGTGTGTGTGTTTGTTTACATTCTTTAGTTTATTGCTGTAATAAACTAAACACATGATCTTCCTACTTTTGCCTTTTAACCTTTGTGTACTAGCTTTAGTGTTGGTTGATCCACTGCTTTAATTTTGTTCGCCTTTGTCAGTGGTAATTTTTTTTTTATGATATTTTCTTATTCATGTTTTTTTCTTCTCCTTCCTTATTTTACCTCCTCCCTCCTCCTCCTCCTTTTTTCTTCTTGTCTCTTTAACATTTCTTGTGATAATGGTTTGGTGATGATGAACTTCAGCTTTTTCTTGCCTGGGATCAAGGCCCACATTTGAAGAGTGGAGAGTTTTGCTCCTTTCTGTAAGGATGGATAATTTATATACGTTATTTGGAAGTCTTCTGCACATGAGATTTGTCTGTTCTCTCCCGTGTATTTATTTAGTCATTTAATATTTATATCAGCATGGAGCTCTGGTTATAATACAATACTATTTTATGTATTTTATTGTTCAAATGTTCCATCTTTGGACATTGGGAGCTCTTTTAGTCGGCCCTGCGTCCCTTCGGCACACCCCATCAGTGTAAGGCTGTGTTTTTGTTATTTTAGCTCTTACTTACTTTCTGGCACTAGAATATACTCCAGGATTATCTTTTTAATTTTTACTCCAGTAGTAGAATCAGCCACTTCTCCAAGAAAACGTTGTTCCTTTTATTGGGGGATGATACAGGAAACCAAAATTATAGTTTGCTGCTATTGGAATATTGTTTTAAGTAATTTACTTCTCTCTTGCTGCTTGTCCCACACACACAACAGTTGTCAAAATTTCATTCTTCTAGCCTGACTGTCATTACCCTATCCCATTTTCAATACTTGTTAGCTGTATGGCCTTGGGAATTTTAAGTTTAGGGAATCTAAGCCTTAGTTTTTTTTTTATCATTGAAATAGGAATAACTTCTAAAGATAGGATTTTTTAAAAATGTATTTTTATTGCATTTTTCCATTTCCTTATAGGATTTTTTTATTGCAATTAGAGTTGTTCCTGCTTTTTCTACCCTTCCCTACTTCCACCCAGCCTAAATATAGGATTATTGTGAGAATTTAAATGAAATAATGTACATATCTGGCGCATAGAAAGTGCCCAACAAATGGTTCTGTAATTATTACTATTATATAAAGATTATTATATGAATTAGAAGAGATTATGTATACAAAGTATCAAGCATAGTACTTGGGTCATTCTAAGTACCTGATAAAATTTTAGTTTCCTTTATCCTGCAAATATTGCTGTGACCACCTAAATTCATTAACCCCGAGTCCACTGTTAAATTTGTCATATATTCCTCTGATCTTTTTTCCTGTGCATTTTAAAAACACTTTTGAATCAAATGGTAAATACATTTTTATGTCTTGCCTTTTTATTTAACCTTATGGCTAATATTTTTCTTGCTATTAGAAACTCTTTGTAAATATCTTGTAATACTGGCAGAATGTTTTATTGTTTGGACACATACCCTCTCTTACCTTTCTTTTGTCATTGGACTTTTAGATTTTTTCCGGAATTTTTATTATAAGAACTCTATGAATATTTTTATGTATAAATTTTTGTCTGCATTTAGGCTTATTTTTTAAAGATAGATTTCCCAGAAGTGGAATCACTGGGTTGGAGGGCACAAACATTTGGGTTTTTATTAGTTATAAAATTAAAACTCATTGATTGTAGAAAACTTGGAAAATAATTTGAAAAGTAGTGTAAAATACAAGTCACTCACATGTTTGGTAATTCCAGAACCTAAAGGTGACTATAGTTACATTTCCTTTTAGGTTTTTCTTTCTATGCACACATATAATTCATCTATATTTAACATAATTGGGATCATAGCAAATAACTGTATTTCCCAAAATAGGACTCTTAGAACACTTACTAGTCTTGTGAGATGTGCTACAAAGTAAATAAAGTAAAAAGGTTTCTGAAGTCAAATACATTTGGGAAACACTGTAACCATATGCAGTCTTGGATGTTCACATGAATAGGAACATATTAACTCACGTAAGTCTTGTTGATAACAAAATCTTTTTATTTGTGTTTAACCCACAATCTCCCAAACGTATTTAACATTTTTTTTTTAAAGGTAGCCCTTGTTAATGTCTTATGGAAGTAGTGTTTAATATAACAAAAGCTTTGGGAAATGCTGAAAAATGATAGGACTGTTCTCTTGCTATGTTAGCCAAATTGTTTTCTAAAGGTTTTTTTATTTTTTCCTCTTGCTATGTTAGCCAAATTGCTTTCTAAAGGTTTTTTTTTTTTTTAAACCACCAACAATATATGAATATGCAGGTTTCACCACTTCTTTGACGGCATTGGTATTTATTCTCATCTTTAAAAATTATTTGATAGCCCCAGCTGATGTGGCTCAGCGGATTGAGTGCCGGCCTGTGAACCCAAAGGGTTGCCAGTCTGATTCCAAGTCAGGGCACGTCCCTGGGTTGCAGGTCAGGTCCCCAGTAGGGGGCGCACGAGAGGCAACCACACATGGATATTTCTTTCCCTCTCCCTTCCCCTCTCTCTAAAAATAAATAAAATCTTTAGAAAATAAAAATTCTTTGATAGATGAAAATATATTTTTATTTATTTATTTTTAGAGAGGGGGAAGAAGGGAGAAAGAGAGAGAGAAACATCGATGTGCCAGAGAAACATTGACTGGTTGCCTCTTGCAGGCATCCAGTTGGGGACCTGGTCATCAACCCTGGCATATATGCCCTGACTGGGAATCAAAGTGGTGACCTTTTGGTTTGCAGGCCAATGCTCAATCCCCTGAGCCACACCAGCCAGGGTAGATTTTTATGATTTTATGTTACTTTCCCCAATTAAACAGGGTGTGATCATTTATTCTCTTGAAATCTCATATCAGTATGTGTCAGTGTCTCTTAGGATGTTTAAGATATTTATATTTTTGTCTTAGTTGTTTGCCTAACTTATCCACCCTCCTTACTTAAACTGTAAATTTCTTGAAAGTGGGACCATTTTACTTACTCCCTGTAGCACTTTGTATAGTGCTTTTTCTTCGGGAGGCTTTCAGCAATTTATTGCATTTAATTAATTTGTAGTCTGGCTTCTGACCACTCTAACTTTTTTGAGGCAACATTCTTGGAAATAGGTAGAGATTTCCAAATTAACAAAACCTTTTCCTTAATGTCTCTGTAGTACTTAAGACTGTTAATCACCTGCCCTTACTTAAAACTCTTGGTCTCCATGGCATAGCATGGCTTTTCTTTCCTAGAATTATTTTCTGTTGTTGCTGACACCATTTCTTCTTTGAGAAAAATGATCATGACCGTTTTTCCAGGTCAGTCCTCCAAATTGGATCTTTTTATATTTTCTCAGGGTTAGAAATTATGTCTGGATCTTATAACTGTTAGCTCTGAGATCATCCTCAAGCTCAGATCTGTGACCCAGATCTCTGTTTTTCCTTGAAGCAGGTCCCAGGGATTCAGCAAACCTTTAGCAGTTCCACCTAACCCTTTGGTGTTCTTCCCAAGCCTTGTGGTGTTGCCTCTTCACTGTCTTCCTGCCATCCCTGAATATAGGGCCCTTTTAGTTTAAGGGAGCAGATTGAGGATTTCAAACAGCAGATGTGGGGAAATAACAAAGCTTACAAAACTGTTAAAGTAACAGTCTCTAGTCTGTAGTTTCTGGAAAATCCTGACAATCTGCCCTTGGTTTTTATTTTTAGGGGTAAGAATTGCCAAACCTCTTCCTTCTCTTTGACTTTACCTTTGGATACATACCATCAAGGCGAGAGAATGGAATCAAGATAATATAAAATAAGTGTTCTTTTGTGACAATAAGCTATTTGTATCTCTGAGATCTTTCAGTTAGGGTGGCCATTCAATAAGCTTCTGCCTTTTTAGAAAAAAAGATTCTATTTATTCTAGAGAAATTGGAGGGGAAGGAGAAAGAGAGGGAGAGGAACATTGATGAGTGAGTGACACATCTCTTGGTTTTGCCTCTCACACACCCCCAACTGGGGACCTCGCCTGCAGGCATGTGCCCTGACTGGGAATCAAACCCGTGATATATTGATTTGCAGGCTAGTGCACAATCCACTGAGCCGCACCAGCCAGGGCCACCCTTTCTTTTCTCACATTCCACCTTTACTGGCCTTAAGGCTTCAATTGTAATCTCTGGACAATTTACTGAAATATATGTTTCTTATCAGTGTCCTTTTCTCCTTAATTCCATGTATACACTACCTGTTTAGATTAGAATCAGTTATTTTCAGAGTTTTCTTCTCAGGACTTTCGTTGTATCAGTAGTTTTTATTCTCCAAATTTTCCATGTTCAAAAGTGATATTGTAATTGTTTATTTTTTTGTGTTCTTATTACCTTTCTTTCTCACTAGAATGTATGCTACAAGGAAGCTAGACCCTTGGCTGCTTTATTCATTGTTGTAGCCCTAGGTTCTGTTACAGTGTAAGTGCTCAATAAACATTTAAAATCCATGCGTGAATAAATGTTATTACCATATGCCCTACCTTCCCACAGGTATGTTGTGAAAAGTAAGAATACATGTGAAAATCACCAAGTTAAATCCACGGTAGCACTGTTTCAATGATTTCCTCTCTCTAATTCAAATCTTGGCAGTCTTCAGATCTTACTGACTTATTCTCCATGATGAATTTTTCTTTCATTTTCCTTTCAACACCCATACGGAGCATCTAAATCAGGTCTTCTTGCATTGTGGCTATTGCTTTTGCTTTTTTTCTACCTTTAGTTTATGTTACATATTTTCAGGTTAATCTTAAAGCATTGCTTTGAGAAGATTATCTGTACTTCCTGTTGGCCTTCAGTGTTCTCCCACAATTGGAAGCTCAAGTCCAAAGTCAAGAGGAGACTGGATACCTTTGATCTTCTAATTTACCACTAGTCTCTCTTCCCATTACATATGCTTTTTGCCCAAAATGTACTGGATTCTTACTGTTCCCTAAAATGATACATAAATTTATTTATTCATTAATCTGAATTAATTACAATCTTCTGTGGGACAAACCCTTTGCTTCAAAGATCAAAGACAAAGTTTCTGCTCTCAAGCAAGCAAACAATTATGTTAAACATTAGAGCATGATAAAGGCCAAAACAGGCTGTGGGTGCACAAAGGGCAGCTTTTAACCTGTCTTGGGGTGAGTACATCAGGGAAGACTTCACTGAGTAGTTAGTTGATACTTGATCTTGACCTTTAAAGACTAATAGGAATTAACTAACATGATTTAAGGAAAGTCTGTTTCAGACCAAAGCCAAAGCAAAAAGGCATAAAGAATAGAGACACCTCCAGGTGAGATTTGTGAATATTTCGGTGGCTGAAGCAGAAATTATGAGTAACTGGGTACAAAGAGGCTGGAGGCTGTCAAGAAGGCCTTTTGTGTGCAGTTCCATTTTCCATGTATATATTCTGAGGACAACAGGAACCCAGGAAAAAAAATTAAGAGCATGGCTAGTCCACTCCGCCCCTTTGCTTATGTTGTCCCATATGCCTGAAATACTTCCTTTTCTCCTTTCCTCATGGCCAAGCTCCAAGCCTCCACCTGTCTAAATCCTGCTCGTCTTCCGAAGATTTACTACAGATGCTGTGTCCCCCTTCAACTCCTTGTAACTCACTTGGCCAAAAGCGGTTTCGCTCTCCTTTGTGTATCCATTCTCCAAGGCATTTAGGTTTAAAACCTGAAATAAGATATTTTTAAAACCTACAATCTAACAACGATAATGGGAATTTTAAAAAAGAAAAAGTATAATCTACCCTAACAAATTTTCATATCGCACATTTAATATGCCTTAATATTAATATTGCACAAACTTATAAATATGCCTCTTGCTAAAATAAATGAACTTACAAATATGCATGACAATTAAAATCATGGTATATATATTTATGTTTGATATTATGTCACATATAATTTAAATTTTTGTATCATTTTTAATGGGTATATTATAAATCATTCCTACGTGACTGAATGTGAAGTTTGTTTTAATTTTTAGTTATTTATAGATAATGCTATTTTATATGAGTCCCTTATTTTTTTTGTTTTTTTCTGTTGGAACTATTTCCTTATGTTAAATCTCAAGATTGCAATAACTAAAACAAAGTGTTTTGCATTATCTTTGACTTGAACCCACTAACCTTTATCCTTCTCCCAATCACTGAATTACCAAGTGTTGTTGATTCTTTAATAACATATCTGGTATCAGTCTCTCCCTTTTCATTATCACTATTTCAGCCAATTCTGTCTCTCAGGCCAGGATTATTGCAATCTTTTTTTCCTAACTGATTTCCCCAGTCTCCAAAGTTTTCTCTCTCTCTTTTTTTAATCTTCACCTGAAGATATGTTTATTGATTGTGTATAGAGAGGAAGGGAGAGAGAAACAATGATGTGAGAGAGGGATCGAACCCACAAGCTTTTGGTGCATGAAACGATGCTTCCACCAAGTGAGACACTTGGCCAGGGCTCAAATGTTTTCCCTTTCCAATTCACCTTCTCATTATGCCATATTAATTTTCCTAAAGCACTGCTTTGGATAAAAGGTTAATTCATTTGACAGATGCTTAGTGAATGCGTACCATGTGCCAGATACTAAATTCCATAATTGGCATTTTCAGGTATGAACATTCTCCCATCATTTACTCCACACCAGCCCTCTCACCCGGCCAAACTGGTCCATTCACCATCTCCTGAACGTGCCATCTACATTCCCATGTCTGAAGTTTTGTTTTAGAATGAGCTTCTATTTAGAATCCATTCTGCTTTCCCCTTTTCTCAATTTTTGACTCTTCAAAGCCCCACTCTAGTCTCAGTCCTCCCTCCCTGAAGCCTGTCTTTTTCATTCCTCAGTTTCTACTCTTGTCTCTAAACTGCCACAGCTAAGCAAACAATATCTTCATTCTCATATATTCACAGGATAAAACTCTAAAATCCTTGACCTTGTTTTTAAGGTTTTCCAAGATCTGGCCCAACTTTTTATTTCCAATCTGGCTTCCTATTATTTCCTAACATGAACTGTCTGATTCCCCTGGACGCATCTATTTCCTGTTCTTTAAGTGCTCCATGCCCATTCCCACATCCATGCCTGCCTTTGCTTATATTCTTTCTCCCATCCCCCTCTAGCTGTCAAATCTTATCTGTGTTCTTTAACACTATTTTTCGTTTTAACTTATTAATATTTGTATTTTGAACACAAAAACCAAATCATGTAACAGTGTACTTAAAGAGTAATGTAGGATACATACCTATATATATGGGCAAATGTAGGTTTATAGTTCATATGGAAAAAGACATGCAGTTTATGATTATTACAGTAGCTTTATTAACTCTATTTCAAGTACTCACAACTATAAACCTACTTTTGCCACACCCTGTGTGTGTATGTGTGAATATATATATTTGGGACATATATTTGGGAACAAATATATATATTTGTTTGTTGTTAATGGTTCCTACCACCTCTTCTTCCAGGTTATTCCTCTTAAGGTAACTAACATTAAAGGTTTGGATCTTGGTCTGAACCCTTCCACACCTGTCTATTTCCCCTAACACAGACTGGGCTTTAAATGCTGCTCCTTGACCCAACAAGAATGGGAACAGCCCTGGCTGGGTTGCTAAGTTGGTTTGAATGTCGTGCCATACACCAAAAGCTTGTGGGTTTGATCCTCCTCAGAGCACATTTCTGGGTTTTGGGTTCATCCCTGGTTGGGGCATGTATAGGAGGCAGCCAATCAATGCTCCTCTCTCACATTGATGTTCCTCTGCGTCCTCTCCTAAAAGCAATAAACATGTCCTCTGGCGAGGATTTAAAGAAAAAGAGAATGGGAGCATACTCTACACCAGGATTCTCAAAATGTACAGGACACTTGGGGTTTCCTAAGACCCTTTCAGGAGGTCTGAAAGCATAACTATTCATAGTACACTAAGATGTTATTTGCCTATTTGCTGGGTTGACATTTTCACTGATGTACAAAAACAGAGGTGAGTAAAACAGCTGGCCCCTTAGCACTAATCAAGGTGGTGGCACCAACTACACTCATCGTTGTATTCTTCACTGCCACGAGCTCACTATAAATGTCAGTTTTTCACTTAATGTCCTTGATGATGCAATAAAAGTTATTTATTTGATTAAACCCTGGCCCTTGAATACACATTTTTGTTTATTATTTTTCCTATTTTTATTGAGATATAATTGACATATAACATGTAAGTTTAAGATATACAATGTGATAATTTCATATTTGTGTATATTGTGAAAGATTTACCACAGTAAGGTTAGTTAACACATTCTTCACATGGTTACCATTTTGTTGTAATGATGAGAACATTAAAGCTCTACTCTCACAGCAAATTTCAAGGATACAATACAGTTTTGTTAACTATAGTCACTATGCTGTACCTTAGATCCCTGGAACTTACTCATCTTACTGGCTTTTCATGTTTTTCATCTTATAACTGAAAGTTATACATCTTTTTAATGTTCTCTGTGGACTAAGTGGAAAGTAAACATGAAACTTTCCGCTGCACACCGAAGGTTGTGTCTCAAGGAAAAGTGCTGGTACAGCTGTCCCAGTTGAAAGCTAAATAGCTTTCTTTTCATAGATCAAGTTTATTTTTATTTTTTGTTTCTTAAGTCCTCACTTGAGGATATGTTCATTAATGAGAGAGAGAGAGAGAGAGAGAGAGGAAGGGAGAGTGAGAAAGAGAAGCCTCCACTACCACCTTGACCAGAGATTGAATCCGCAACCTGTTGGTGTACAGGAAGATGCTCCAACCAACTGAGCGACCCAGCCAGGGCCACCATTATTGTTTTTTAAGATTCGTTTATATTTTTAGAGAGGGGGGCAAAGGGAGGGAGAAAGAGAGAAAAAACAATGGGTCACCTCTTGCACCCAGGCCTGCAATTCAGGCATGTGCCCTGACTAGAAATCAAACTGGCGACCCTTCACTTTGCGTCATGACACCCAACCAGCTGAGCCACACCAGTCGGGGCCACCATTTTTTACTTGAAAGAACCACTGACAAACTGGTAATTCAGACCTGGGTATCTAATAGACATTGTCCTGAAAATGAAGGAAATGAGCCTGTTATTTGAAGGAAAACAACTGACAGTATTGTTCCCAGTGATAAGATTGAAGCCTTCATGTGAACATTAGAATTTTGGAAAATTTGTATCTGCCACTGTGAGCTTGTCAGCTTACCAATAAAGACTTTTCTGGTGATATTAACAAATATGATTTTTTATATTGCATAGTTAAATGCATAACGATAGAAGTATAAGGGGGAATCCTGAAATAAAGAGGTGTTTGAGGGTCACTATCCATTTTTCTGCAACTTTTTACTTAGTGTATCACAAACACCATTCAGGTCAGTGCACTTATATCTAAAATTCTTTTTTGAAAAACTTTTTATTTATTTATTTTTAGAGACGGAAGGAGAAAAAGAGGGACAGACAGAGATACAAAAGACAAACATTGATGGGTTGCTTCTTGCAAGGCCACAATGGGGGACCTGGTCCACAACCTAGGCATGTGTTGACCAGGAATCGAACTGGCAACGTTTTGCTTTGTGGAAAGATGCCCAAGCCACTGAGCCACACCAGTTAGGGCCAGTTCTAAAATTCTTTTCCATAACAATGTGGTATTCCGTTATGTAGATGACTTACATCTATCCAATCATCCATCTTTTGATAGACATTCAAGTTGCTTTCCTCTTTTTGTTAATGTAAATAATGCAGCAACAAACTTTTTTTTTTTACATATGTCCCTGTGCATTGGTGCTTTTATATCTGCAATATGGATTCTTAAAAGTTGACCTGCTTTTCATGATCCATTTTAATAAAACTTACCCATCTTACAACATCTCTCTGGTCATTTCTCCTTGTTTTTGCCCCTTTTTAGCCTCTTAATCATTTATTGTCTTTTGATGTCCCCATGCTATTGTCTTCTTCTTGTTTTTTTAAAAACTCTTCCTCTGTGCCTCTCTTGTCTTGCCAACTAGATTATAAAAATAGAAACTCCCTGAGGGCAGGGATGATGTGTTATACATACAGGGTATAGACACCCAGTAAATAATGACCACAGCAGGATTGAGGGTTGCTGTGAGAAAAGGATACCTTAATGGTTCCATTTAGTGTCCAGGTGGGTGCTGAGAGAACTTGTGTGCATTCATATATTTTTTCATCTTGGGAACTATTTGAAAATTAGAGTAACTCTTCAACCGAATTCTCTCATTTCAGGCAAGTACATCGCCTCAACACAGCGACCTGACGGGACTTGGCGCAAGCAGCGGAGGGTGAAAGAAGGCTATGTGCCCCAGGAGGAGGTCCCAGTGTGCGTGGTTAGGCATGAGGAAGGGGTATTTAATGGGGTCCTTGGAGAAAGAAAGAACATGTGTGCTTACAAGTTCAGGGAAGACTCTCCTGATGCCCCCAAACGACAGGAATGGAAGGAGGGGCAACTGTGAAAGAAGAGGGGGGGTTGACTAGTCCTGTTCCTATAGCGTATGTTCATCAGGACCTCGAAATAGCATTCAGAGGTTTAAAGCTTTGAGACCTAGGGATACTCCCACAACCTGCAAAACAGCAGAAAGCTGGGGACGGACCAAGGGAGAGGAAGGATAAAGAAATTTGGATAATTTCTTTAATTATCCAGATCTCTTTATCTGAAAAGGATAAAGAGATTTGGAATGTTAAGAAAATGGCTTGCCTTGGCCAGTGTGGTTCAGTGGGTTGGTCATCCTCCCACAAAGCAAAAGGTCTCTGGTTCGATTCCCAGTCAGAGCGCATGTCTGGGTTACAGGCCAGGTTCCAGGTTGGGGGCCCGTGAAAGGTGACCAATCAATGTTTCTCTCACACATCAATGTTTTCCTCCCTTCCCCTCTCTCTAAAAATAAACAAATCTTTTTAAAAAAGTGGAAGGTAGGGGATGAGTAGGGCAGGGGAGAGTAATGGGGTGGCGGGGATGGGGACAACTATAATTTAACAACAATAAACAAAAAAAATTTTTTTTAAGAAATAAAGAGAAAAGAAAAGGTCTCAAGGCCCTGGCCAGGTAGCTCAGTTGCTTAGATCGTAATCCTGATAGATTAGGCTTTTGGTCTTATCCCCATTCGGGGTGCGTACAAGAATCAATCAAGGAATGCATCAATAAATGGAACAACAGATCGATGTTTCTCTCTCTCACACTCAAATCAATAAATAAAAAGTTAAAAAGAAAGAAAGGGGCTCAAAAGTGGTTAACTGTTGACGTCTTCTGTTCCGTGCAGGTATGAGAATAAGTATGTGAAATTTTTCAAGAGTAAACCAGACCTGCCCCCAGGGTTGAGCCCTGAGGCCACTGCTCCTGTCACCCCATCAAGGCCTGAAGGCGGTGAACCAGGCCTCTCCAAGACAGCCAAACGCAACCTGAAGCGGAAGGAGAAGAGGCGGCAGCAGCAAGAGAAAGGGGAGGCAGAGGCCTTGAGCAGGACTCTGGATAAAGTGTCCCTGGGAGAGACAGCTCAACTCCCTAGTGCTCCACAGGGCTCCCGGGCAGCCCCTACAGCTGCCTCTGACCAGCCTGACTCAGCTGCCACCACTGAGAAGGCCAAGAAGATAAAGAACCTAAAGAAGAAGCTTCGGCAGGTGGAAGAGTTGCAGCAACGGATCCAGGCTGGGGAAATCAGCCAGCCCAGCAAAGAGCAGCTAGAGAAGCTAGCAAGGAGGAGGGCCTTGGAGGAGGAGCTAGAAGACTTGGAGTTAGGCCTGTGAGGCTTTCGGAGAATAGGGAATGGACTGCAGAACAAACCATGGGGCTCTCTGGGGTTGTGGGGAATATGGGCAGCAGCAGTCAGGAGGGGCACCTCCCCACACTGGCTTACCTCCATCTCTCATGGCCCAATTCTGTCCGCCAGAGCCTAGCCTCTCCCTCATTCCTTCCCTTTTCTTCCAAACTCCTATTTTTTGGACTTTTCCCCCTCCCATTCCCAATGTTCAAAAATCTCAGTGTTCCTTTGCTGCTGATTTGGGTGTCTTGTTCAAAAGAAAATTGGGTGGGTGGGGATCTCGAAGAACTGAAGTTGAGGGTAAGGGGAGTACACCCAAGTCTTGGAGTCTTGATTCCTTTTCACAGTGTTTATGGGTTTTTTCCCCCCTCTATCCCTGACCCTTTTTTTTTTTTTTTTTTTTAAAGAACAGAATAAACAAGTAGACAAATTGTCTAGCTTTGCCTCTTTCTTTTCAGCTTCTAGCAGGTGTTTTATCTCCCTCAGTTTGGCACAGGAAGACAAGTTTTGGAAGTAATAATTCTTTTTAATTTTAAACAGTTATATGAGTGTATGACCAAATTAGCAACACTGATTTCTGTATGTTTGTTCAGATTTAAGTGAAAAGAAATTAGTGTTATAATAAAATGAAACTTAGAACAAATTTCATTTGACATGTTAATTTGCATGTGTCATCACTGTGTTGCATAGCAGTGGGGCCTTTGCAATGCCCTTACTGGTTCTTTCTAAGATAAATCAGCCTTCACAGCTTCACTGGAGCAGCTCATCTGAACTTTTACCTCATCAGATGCTGCTGCAAGTAGCATTGAGGGGCAAACTATTGATATAGGGAAAAGAAATTACAGCTAATAAGAGCTGTCACCTAATTTTTGCATATCCTTTGATTTCCACATCCTCGCCTATCAAAATCTTTCTTTCTAGTCGGCTGCTAGTGCAGAAACCAACAGAGGGGGAAGTCAGCTGTAATAACCTATCTCAGGAATTCAGTTTTTAGCCTGACTCAAAAGGTCCCACACAATCTGGCCTCATTTCTTGCCATTCCTCAACTCTGGTCAAACTGCTCTAACTTTACTGAATTATTATCAGTTCATCAAATGAGCTATATTCTGAGGCTCAGTCTTTTACCCTTGCTGGTTCCTTTGCCTCGATTTTCTCCCTGACCTCACCTCCCTAGTCAATTCTTTCTTATCCTTTAGATCTCAGCTTTAATGTTATCCTCTCTGGGAAGACTTTCATTACCTTCACTTACTAATTTAGGTGCCTCTCTCTTTAAAAACATTTATTTTTAGAGAAGAGGGAAGGGAGAAAGAGTTGCTTATCTCAAGCCCCCAACTGGGAACCTGTCCTGTAACCCAGGCATGTGCTCTGACTGGGAATCAAACCAGCAACCTTTTGGTTTACAGGCTGGTGCACAATCCACTGAGCCATACCAGCCAGGGCTAGGTGCCTCTCTTAACTTGCTTCGTTATCATTCCACACTTACCTTTGCAGTTGTGTGTATTATATTATGTTGTCATGCTTGTTTATTTGTTAGTCCTCTTCCTCATTACATCATATGTGTCTCAAGCCCTGGGACTGTGTTTACCATCATTGCATCCCAGTGCCTAACATAGTAAATTCTCAAATATTTGATTAAATGAATGAGGCCACAAGGCACATGGAGAGGCAGAAGAGGAGGGATTTGTGCCTGCACAAATGAGCAGTTAATGAGGACTTGACTGTGCACCTCAGAGTGAGACCAAAAGCCTGAGCTCCCTTGTGTAGGAACTCTACACAATTATAAGGATTTTATAAATAACATTTAATTGGCTTATATGTAGGTGTTTGATGCCTTGTAAGTTTAGACATTTTAGAGGAGTCTATACTTTAAAAACTAGTATTAAGGAGACATTATTTGCTTTGCAAAATGATTCTCTTCAGTAAACCTTTAAATTTCCTGGGTATTTAGTGGTTTAATTAAAGTTTATTTTGATATTTGTTGGGCTCTGTCAGTCATCATGCTTGTTAATGCTATCATATAGAACCTTCATTTAAGAAAGCTATTAAGTCATGCAAATCACAAATTAAGTGGTAACGGGTTTAATTAAGTTTTGTGGTAGAGGTATTAGCAATGTGTTGAGGGAGAGCTAAGAAATACACTATTTTTAAAAAAGGTTTTATTTTTAGAGAGAGGGGAAGGGAGGGAGAAAAAGAGGGAGAGAAGCATCAATGTGTGGTTGCCTCTCACGTGCCTTGTGCTGGGGACCTGGCCCACACCCCAGGCACGTGCCCTGACTGGGAATCGAATTGGTGCCCCTTTGGTTTGCAGGCCAGCACTCAATCCACTGAGCCACAGCAGCCAGGGCAAAATATACTATTCTGATTTGAGAGATGGAAAGGTTTAATGTGGAGTTAGATTTTGAAGAAGACCAGGACTTGCATTTCAAGAAAGGCAGGGAGGGGAGAGCAAGTATGTGAAAGGCTTGACAGCAATGAAAGGTACACATAAATTTGCTTTCCATTTTTCAAGACCACATTTTCTTACATAAAATCAGTGTTAATCACCTGATATAGGACAAAAAATTTGCATGTAATCTAGTGTTTTTCTAAATGTGGGTAATGATCCCTGACCACCATGGCTCAATTAGTTAGAATATAGTCCTGTAAACCAAAGGTTCGCAGGTTCAATTCCCAGTCAAGGCACATGCCTGGGTTGTGGATTTGGTCCCTGGTCAGGGGTGTGTGCAAGAAACAACAGATCCATGCTTCTCTCTCACACTGATGTTTCTTTCCCTTATCTTTATCCCTGCTTTCCCCTCTCTCTAAAAATGAATACATAAAATCTTTAAAAAAAATCTGGGGAATGAAGTGATTTAGAAAGTTGTGACCAGTAGAGAAAATATCAAACACTGATGCTTAATAAGGGTGTGTGTGTGTGTGTGTGTGTGTGTGTGTGTGTGTGTGTGTTTAGAATGTAAGAAATATTCCTTACCTTGGCTTGCAGGAAAATAAATTTGAAGAACATTAATAAAACCAATACTGAGGGGCTGAAGCATCACACACTCTCCTTCTGGTCTCTATGCTCGGGATGGGTGGGGTGGAAGGATATTAGTTTAGTTATTTCCCCATTAGAACCCTTGTAACTTACGGCACAGTAAATTAGCCTCTGGCTTTCTTTTGACCCCTGAAGCTACATTACTATTTATTTGGAATTTCTTTCTTCCTTGAGGATGGTTCCCTTCTAATATATAATTGGCAAAAATTCTAGGGATCTAGAAGTGAGTTATTTTAGGACTGGTCATTTACTCTCATGTGCTCAGAGCCCATGTGTTAGTTTCTTATAGTTAGTCCACTAGGTGGTACTGTGGGGGGCCAATATCTGCAAGTTTTCTTGTCCCTCAGCTCCACTTTGTTTTGAGATTAGCACATATGTTTATCAGCTAGAAAATCTTTTCAGGCTCCCAGGCATTCCAGGTGAGGGTACCTAGATCTCCCTCCCCTCTCCAACTATAACCTACTCTTACATTTGAGGAGGATAGAGAATCTGGGACTCGAGAGTGCAGTTTTTGGTCAGTATAGCCTTCTCTCAGAAGAGATCAGGATTGCTTTTTGTTCTCCCTTGGAGTTCAAAGATGAACTGCAGTGGAATTGATGAAGGTTATACTCCAAGTAAATAACTGAGTGTGTGGAGGTTACAGAATTGGCTGAGAGAAGAGAGAGGAAATGTTAAAGAATCTCTTCCTTGGGAAGACAACAAGTCATGGAATCTTCATTAAATTCAGCACTTTTCAAGAGCCTTCTGTAGGATAGGAGGATACAAAGTCGAATAAATTTTGGTACCTCCTTTCTAGAATCTCTAGAAAAACAAAGAGGTAAACAACAATAATACAGCATGACAAATAACTCTATCAGGGGCAGACACAGGGTGCTGTGGAAGCAGAAAAGGGATCCCAAAGTCAGCTGAGGGGGTGGAGGTAGAGAGGTGGTGATCAGGGAAGACTTTCCAGAGGAGATGACCCCTTGGCTGAGGCTGAGCCTGGAAGAATAAATCGGAGTCTCCAGCATCCTAGGAATCTACAAGGTTCTCTGTACTTGTCTCCCCTGGTGACTTCATTTACTCCTGTGATTTCAATAATTACCTCTGTGCTAATAACTTCCAATCTTCCTCTAGCTCAGTCATCTCTAAAACCTGACCATCCAGTATCTCTTGTTTGGATATTAGGGCTTCAAATTCAATGAGTCTAAACCCAGACACTGAAAGCGGCCAGGCTAATGATTTCTATGGTAATCATATAATATTTATCCTTATTTATTATCCAGATAGATATCTTAGTCACTCCTTGTCCGAGCTACTAAAAAGCACACCAACTGGTCTCCAGCTTAAATCTCTTCCCACCGCCTACTTTCCCAGTCTATCCTACACACTTGGACCTTCAATACGATTTATCACCATTAAGCCCAATGTTGATAATGTCATTTCATTCAACAACAAATTCAGTGGTTTCCTTTGATCTACAATGAAGTCTGAGCTCCTTAGTATTTTTGTAAAAGAGACCCCATAGAGCTTACTAGCTCCTTCCACTATGTGAAGATACAAGACATCTGCAACCTGGAAGAGGGCCCTCACCTGGTCATGCTAGCACCCTAATCTCAGACCTCTAATCTCCAGAATTGTGAGCAACACATTTCTGTTGTTTATAATATATGAGTCCGTGGCCTTTTGTTATAGCAGCTCACATGGACTATGACAGCACTCATAATTTTATTCCTAAATTACTCTTTCTACCTTATATTCCATTCTTCCCTTAAATGCCTTTTATAGCCAAACACACCTAATCAATATTTATTTCCTACATATTAATTATGCTTTTCATCTCATTGTCTAAGTTTACATATTCTTCTCATCTTTCTTGTCAAAATGTTATTTATTTAAAGAAGGGGAAGTTTTCCTGAATATATGGTAATATTAAAGGCAGAAAATATATGTTAAGAGTTTTATATTTTAATATACAAAGAGGTCTTACAAATCAACAAGAAAAAAACCAATAGAAAAAGGCAAAATACATAGACAATTCCAATTGATAAGATTGGGTTTAAGTGTCTACCACCACGCTATTTGTTTTCTACTTGTCATATCTATTTTTGTTCTCTTTTCCTATTGACCTTAGGTTGAATTTTTTAGGATTTTATTTTATCTCCTCCTATTAATTCTACTTCTTTATCTTTTTCAGTAGTCAGTCTAAAGTTCACTATATGTACACTTATCACAGTCTACCTTCAAGTAATATATGACTTCATTGTAATGTAAAAACTTTACAAAAGCATTCTCCCGTTTTCCCTTCTCCAATCCTTTTTGCTATTGATGTTAGAGAGAAAGAGTGATTGGTTGCCTCTTGTAGATGCCCCACCAGGGACTGATACAGCAACCTAGGCATGTGCCCTGAACAGGAATTGAACTGAAGACCTGTTGAAAAGTATAATAAACATTTTTTTAAAAGATTTTATGTATTTTATTTTTAAAGCGGAAGCAAGGGAGAGAAACATCAATGTGTGGTTGCTTCTCACACGCGCCCCCAAGAGGGTACATGGCCTGCAACCCAGGCATGTGCCCTGACCAGGAATTGAACCGGTGATCCTCTGGTTAACAGGCCGGAGCTCAATCCACTGAGCCACACCAGACATGGCGAAAAGTATAATAAACATTTTTTGAAATACATTTTAACCATCCTTCAGTGCTCAGCTGAAAAGTCCCTTCACCTGTGAACTGTTCTCAGAATCTTCCAACTGAAAATGATTCTTTCCTTTCCCAAGTTCTATAGCCCTTTATACGTCTCTTATGGTACTTATCGCATCGGCCCTGTGTATCAAAGTTATTCATGAACCTGGCTTACCTCTCCTGCTGAGTGCTCCCTAAATTGGTGATATTTCAGAACCACTTGATTAACAATCTGTATCACTC
Source organism: Pteronotus mesoamericanus (assembly GCF_021234165.1). Taxonomy (NCBI): domain Eukaryota; kingdom Metazoa; phylum Chordata; class Mammalia; order Chiroptera; family Mormoopidae; genus Pteronotus; species Pteronotus mesoamericanus. The sequence continues at coordinate 61,064 of NW_026555310.1, forward strand.
AAGTTGGTACACTCAGGCAAAACCTAGTCTGACCCAGGCACCAAACCTGATCAAGAAGGGTTGGGTCCTCCTGAGTGTAGGTATTTCTAGGGTTAATGATACGTGGATGGAATATATAATCCAGAATTTTAGAAACAAAGAAAATTATTGGGAAGAACAACTCTATGTAAATAACTTATATGTTCATCAACAATTAACATAGACATACATATCATTAATTACAAGTGTGGTTTGTTTTTTCTTTAAATTTTTAAAAAAGCTGTATTTGTTTATTTTTAGAGAGATGGGAAAGGAAGGGGGAGAGAGGGAAACATCAATGTGTGGTTGCCTCTTGCTCGCTCCCTACTGGGGACGTGTCTCACACCCCAGGCATGTGCCCTGACTGGGAATTGAACCAGAGACCCTTTGGTTCGCAAGCTGGCACTCAATCCACTGAGCCATACCAGCCAGGGCACAAGTGTGGTTTTGTTTAATACAACTCCCTCTGCCTGGATTTCCTCTTCTGGGGAGGCGAGTTGGTTTTAATTGGATTATAAAAACAATATCTTATCTACCCATAATGTCTCAGATAATAATATGCACACTGTAACAATCCTAAAACTCTGTAATACAAACACAAATTCAATGAATTATAGTTCTTAATGTACAATGTTAGTTTAATGTTTCCTGCTCTACTTCTTTCTGCCCTTAATTCAAACATGTTTACACTTTGTAGATACTTTTTCCTACTAGGTTGGGAGCTCCTATGGCAGTAGAAATTAGTCTTATTCGTACCTGATTCCCTGGTTCTTGGTACCTAGCACATAATGAAGCACAATGTAGATGTTTGCTTGTTGAATGAATCTCGTCCCTAGGTTTCACAGTCAGAGGACCAGGTTCAAATTTCAGTTCAACCTGCTGTGGACAATACTCTTAATTTCTCTGAATGTTACTTTCCACCATTATAAAAATAAGAATGATGATAAAACTTAATCTGCAATATTGTTATAAGAATTAAATGAGATAATGAATACGAAGGCTTTTTGTAAACTGTAAATCCTATGCTAAAGTTACTATTAATGAAGTTTTGAAAGAGAGAACTGATGGTAAGATCATGAAGTAAGCAGGGGAGGCCACATATGAGGGGGAACCTCCCCCCAGAAGTGGAATTGTCTTTCAGGGGGTGGGCCTCTTGTAGCACAGTCTTCCTCTGCTAGGTGAGTGTTTTAGGAACCCATCTGTATCAGTGTACCAGCTGGTATTGTTGTGAGAAGCTGCATTTGGCTTCCAGGAGTTTTTTTAAAGACTTTTTCAGTGCATTTGCTCATTCCACGGTGGATGATTTACAAGCACAGCTCCCCACACTGCCCTGAGTGTTCAGCAGTTTTTGACCAAGACCGCATGACCCCCATGCCCCGCCCTCCCTATTCACCCAACCTCGCCCCAAGTGACTTTTTTTTGTTTCCACGGATGAAAAATGTCCTCAAAGGGAAATGTTTTGTTGATGTTGAAGAAGTGAAACAAAAAACAGCAGAAGCACTAAAAGGCTTCAAAATCAACGAGTTCAAAAACTGTTTTGAGCAGGGGGAAAAAAAGTCTCGATAGGTGAATTGTGTCAGATGGAGAGTACTCTGAAGGTGACTGAAGTTTAAAGGTGTAAGAGTAAATACATGATTTTTAATAAATAAATTCTAGGGGGGGGGTTTGGGTCCCCCCCTTGTATATACCTCCCAAGAAAACTTAACAAAGTGGCATTTATTTTCTTGGTGTGTTTACCATGTCTAGGATCTAGCAAATCTCCCTACAGACACAGACATCTGGTTTTGTCAGTACAGAGAGTATATCCTTGGGTCAGACTCATATTAGTCAAGCTCACAGGCTAATATGTAAACCAGAAGATATAAACTAGAATGTCAACCTACCAATTTACGCATACTATACTTGCCATGAGGAACAGAACATTTGAGTTAGTGCAATCAGTATTCTAACTTCCCACAAGCATTGATCCTAATTTGGTTCATGAAATTATATTTAGAAGGTTGCTTTGTGTATATGCATGTTTCTCTGACTGCTGTAACAAATTACCACAAACATGGTAACTTAAAACAGCAGAAATTTGTTCTTTGTTCTTAAGGTCAGAATTCCAAAATCAGTATTACTGGATCAAAAACAAGATGTTAGCAAAGCTGCACTCCTCTCAGAAGCTCTAGGTAGGAGAGAATCCATTCCTGGCCTTTTCCAGTTTTTGGTGGTTGCCATCATTCTTTGGCTTACCACAGCATCACTCCAATCTCTGCCTCCATCTTCACATTGTTTCTGCCTCTGTGTATGTGAAATCTCCCTCTCCTTCTACTTTATAAAGATACATGTGATTGCACTTAGGGCCCACCCAGGTAATCCAAAATAATCTCATCTCAAAATCCTTAATTTAATTGCATCTGCAAAGATATACCACCCTCCCCCCAACACTTTTTTTTTGGGGGGCCACATAAGGTAATATTTTTAGGTCCAGGGGTTAGAAGGTAGCTATATTTTTTGGGGAAGGACACTTCTCAGTTTACCACAGGATGGGAATTGGGACTAGCAAGTAAATTATACTATTAGAAAGACTGAAAGCATAAGGCTACATTGTGTAATGCATTTACTTTCACAGTAGAAATGGCCTTGTCAAAGAGCCTGAATACTCATGTTCTTTGCCAAGATTCATTCTCTCAATACAGTGCTTGAATGGGCATTGCCAGTGTTTGATTCTGTAACCCTGCTTTTTGATGCCCCCATGCTAACAAAACTCCTTTTGATTGGCCTAGTTTTCCTTTTCTTCCTTTCTTTTCTCCTTTCTTCCTTTCTCCCTCCCATCCTCCCTCTATCTTTCTTTTTCTTTCTTTCTCTTTCTTTCTCTCCCTCTCTGTTTCTCCTCCCTTGCTTCTTTCCTTCCTTCCTTCCTCTCTCTCCTCCTCCTCCTCCTCCTCCTCCTCCTCCTCCTCTAGCTTGGAAGCTTTTCTATTTCTTTTATTAGTGGCTTCACCTAGCTGTTATAAGTCACACCTTGTTCATGTTTATAGCTTAATTCTGAACGGACAATTTCTTTACTAATAAAATAACATGGGCCCTGGCTGAGTAGCTCAGTTGCTTAGCAGCAGTCCCCAAACTTTTGGCACCAGGACCAGCTTTGTGGAAGAAAATTTTTCCACAGATGGTGGGGTGCGGGGATGGTTTCCAGGATGATTCAGGCACATTACATTCAAGCTCACCCCCTGCTGTGTGGCCCAGTTCCTAACAGGCCTGGAGGTTGGGGACCCCTGTGTTAGAGCATTGTCCTGATATGCCAAGGCTGCAGGTTCAATCCCCTGTCAGGGCACACAGAAGAATCAACCAATGCATGCATAAATAACTGGAACAACAAATTGATGCCTCGCTCTCTCCCTCTTCCCTTCTCTGTCTAAAATCAATAAATAAAAATAAAAAAAATAACATGGGTGTATGGGCTTTCTCTTCCAGAATAGTAAAGTTGTAACAGTCCTACATCCTTACAGATAACAATTGTAAACTCAGGACACAATATAAAAAAATAACTACCTGAAAGTTTTGGACAGTGAATAAAATCAGGTATTTTAGAGGAGAATCAAAACTTGGAAGAAGGAATTGGCCAAGAGTGAGATTCTCATTTTTTGCAATGTTAGCTTCAAGGCAAACCACAGTAACAGTTTTGCATGTGACAGCTAAAAGTTTGATAGCAAACCACCCATCTATTTGGCCTGAAGAACCAGAGTTCAGTCTCAGGGCACTTACAGCCATGGTAAAGTGAGAAGGCAATCCCAGAAATAAAAAAGCCAGAAAATGTGTCCCCTACATCTGTGCATAAACACTGTCAATCTTTGCTAGACAAAGATTTGTCTAGACAATATTGCTTGTGGTAGACTCAGAACAGCTTGCAGTTAAGGCTGAAATAATTTAACTGAGATCTGAGCTACCACCCACCACAGGTATAGATTGTGCAGTTTGATTCTAATCTAGTTAATCATCTACTCAGAAACAATTATATTCTTCAGAGGAATATAACAGAAAACAGAGTCTCCACAATATGATATTCATAATGTCTAGGATACAACCCCAGAGTCATCAATAAACACACAGAGGGAAATGTGACTAATTCTCAAAAAAAAAAAAAAGACAATCAACAGAAACCAACCATAGAATGATCTTGCTGGTTATTGCCTCTTTGCTCCAAATTCACCCAATTTGCCTGCTCTATAAAAATGGGGGAGGCTCCACCCAGGCTGCTTTTCCATATGAATGGCTGGTCCTGGCTCTTGCTGCATATCTTCCTAAATCCTCTCAAACAATCAATAGCTGGACTCTGTGAGCCCCAAGATTGTCACTAGCACCAGCTACCCTAAATTCACAGCTTGACTTCACCTGGGAATCTCCAAGCCAAGCACAAGTAGCAGCCATCTTGGATTGTTTAATAGCTCTGGCAGGGTGGATTCAGGCAAAACACAGGTGAAGGCTGAACTTGGCCAACACCACCTGGGAAACAGGAGGACCAGCACACCCACTGGACAGCTACAGACCATGTCGGAGAACCACAATCCTGCCCCTGCACAGCCGATCCTCCACAGGAGGCAGAGGTTTGTGGTCAGTGGTCACAGCCATTCCTTGCAGTTGACTGGCCTGGGTAAGTCCCTCCCATTGATCTGCCAACAGAAACCAAGCCTCAACTACAAGAGGAAGGTGTACTTGGCCCACACAAAGGGCACACCTTGACTACCCAGCTTGGGTGATAGGGGAGGCTGTGCCACTGGATCCTACAGGACACCTACTATATCAGGCCACACTACCAAGACACAGAGTCAAAGCAGCTCTACCTAATACATAGAAACAAACACAGGGAGGCTGCCAAAATGAGGAGACAAAGAAACATGGCCCAGATGAAAGACAGATCAAAACTCCAATAAAAAGAGCTAAACTAAATGGAGATAAGCAATCTATCAGATGCAGAGTTCAAAACACTGGTTATAAGGATGCTCAAGGACCTTAGTAAGGACCTCAGCAGCACAAAAAAGATCCAGTCAGAAATGAAGAATACACTAATTGAAATAAAGAACAATTTACAGAGAAACAACAGTAGACTGGATGAAGTCAAGAATCCAATCAATGATTTAGAATATAGGGAAACAAAAAAGCAACTAATCAGAACAAAAAAAGAAAAAAGAATAAAAAAAAAGGATAGTATAATCAGCCTCTGGGACTACTTCAAGAGGTCCAATATTTGCATCATAGTGGTGCCTGATGGAGAAGAAAAAGAGCACGAAATTAGAACTCTATTTTTTAAAAAAGTGAAAAAAAAACTTCCCTAATTTTCTTAGGGAAATATATGAAGGAAATATACATGCAAGTCCAGGAAGTACAGAGAGTTCCAATTATGATGGATGCAAAGAGGCCCATTCCAAGATAGATCATAATTAAAACGCCAAAAGTTAAAGATAAAGAGAGAATCTCAAAATTAGCAAGAAGAAAGAAGTTAGTTACCTACAAGGGAGTTCCCATAAGACTGTCAGCTCTTTTCTCAAAAGAAACTTTGCAGGCTAGAAGGGATTGGCAAGGCATATTCAAAGCCATGAAAAGCTGAGACCTACAGCCAAGATTGCTCTACCCAGCAAAGCTATCATTTAGAATTGAAGGACAGATAAAAGAGTTTCCCAGAGAAGAAAGAGCTAAAGGAGTTAATCATCACCAAACTATTATTATATGAAATGTTAAAGGGACTTATTTAAGAGAAAGAAGATCAAAACTATGAACAATAAAATGGCAAAAATACATATCTATCAACAATTGAATCTAAAAAACAAAATAAGCAAACAAGAAGAGCAGAGACAGAATCATGGATATGGAGAGTGTTTTGATGGTTGCCAGACAGGAGGGCGGTGGGGAAGAATGGGTGAAGAGATGAGGGGATTAAGAAGTACAAATACATAGTTACAGAATAGCCATGGGGGATGTAAAGTACAATATAGGAGATGGAGTAACTAGAGAACTTATAGGAATGACCCATGGACATGAACAATGTTGGGGTGATTGCCTAAGGGAATGGGCGGTGCTGGGTGGAGAGGCCAAAGGGGGAACAATCAGGACAACTGTAATACCATAATCAATAGAATATAATTTAAAAAATGGATGGGGTCCTTTGAATATTTTTTCCTTTGCCAGTGGGCACTAAACTTTTCTCAGCAGAAGATACTAGAGAGACATTACAGGAAAAAAGACTTTTACTTCCTGATTCTGATGTGCTCACTTAGCAGGTTCCAGCATTACGCATAGCTTCTCCACTGCATGGTAGCCTGCAGTTCCCAGAGGCCAGCAGCTTTCCATACCAACCCACCTTGCAGGAGGTTTTGTATTGAAAGATGAGACATCTTCCCACGAACAGCCTTCCCTGATACTCCAGAAGTCAAGCTTCCAGCACGTCCTGTGGACGTGGTACAACAGCTTCTTGTCTATCATTTGGCATATTAAACTTTTCTTGCTTCAATTACTGTGTGGTTTCTCTTTCCTGGTTGGACCCAAACTTATACAATGACCTACATGTTAAAACTATCAGACAAGGACTCTAAAGCAGTTATTATAATAGTACTGAATGAAGTAAAGGAAAATATGCTAATAATAAATGGAACAATAGAAAATATTGGCAGAAAAATCAAAACTATAAAAAAGAACCAAATGAAAATTCTATAACTAAAAAATATAGTATTTGAAATTTTAAAATCATTAAATGGATGTAATAACAGATTGGAGAAGACCTAGGAAAAAGTCAGTGAACTTGAAGATGTATAGAAATGATCTGGTCTGAAGAATATATATATGTATATATTTAAAAAGATTGAAAAATATGAACAGAACTTCAGAGATCTGCAAGACAATATCAGATATCTAATATACATATATGTAATTAGAGTCACAGAAGGGGAGGAAGGAGAGAATGGAGCAGAAAATCCTTTGAAGAAATAATGACTGAGAAAACTTCCCATATTTGGTGAAAGATACAAATTTTCAGAAAAGAGAAACTCAGCAAACAACACTTAAGCATACCACAGTCAAACTGTTGAAAATGAAAAATAGAACCAACCTTGAAAACAGAGAAAAATAACACATTACATATAGGGGAACAATTATTTGAATTACCATGTCCAGAATTAGGGAATTCTGTCAGGAAAGTTTTAGAAGCACTGGTAGATTCAATTAGTGAAACAGTGAATGATGGATTAATATATCTTTTGCTAATAGTCGTTCTTTTTATTTGCAAGGGTATAATTTGCCTTCTAGTCAATAAATAAATAAATAAATAAATAAATAAAACAAAGCTGACAACCGAACTCTAGATTTGCCCTCAATACACAACCTTAATCCAAGCTGGGTTTTGGTTTTCCATGCTTCTTCAGTTCCTCATTTGATTGGCTTTTTTTACTTGTTTCTCTTCTACTCTCCTTTTGCCACGGCTACCACCAGTGGCCTCACACTAGGGGGTTAACACCCTTGCTGATCAGTTCTTTCTGATCTTATTGATCACCTCAGCTATTCTGGTCAGTGGTCAGCCTTGCTCTGTGGCCAGTGATTAACTGGGTATTTTTGCTTCTGTTCTAGCTCTTGGTTTTCAAAGATCTCTTAGACCTTTCCTCCCAGTGTGCTCCTATCCTGTCAATATCTGGCTTCTTTTTTGAAAGCAGGCAGACAGTTAAGTATCATCAGGTATTTTACAACAAAGAAGCATCACTCTTATAGTAAAGTGCATGCACGTGCATGTGCACATACACACATGTGCACTATAAAGGGTCTTATAAAAACGGGTAATAGGCCCTGGCTGGTGTGGCTCAGTGGACTAAGTGCTGGCCTCCAAACCAAAGGGTCACTGGTTTGATTCCCAGTCAGGGCACATGCCTGGATTGTGGGCCGGGTCCCCAGTCGGGGGTGTGTGAGAGGCAACCACACATTGATGTTTCTCTCCTTCTCTTTCTCCTTCCCTTCCCCTCTCTCTAAAAATAAATAAATAAATTTTTAAAAATATGCAATAGGCAAGCACACACATCCTTAGGATTAGATTCTGGATGAAAAAAACCTGAGAATGCCATCTTAGGATCAGTGGTCTTCTCCCTTAGCTGTTTTTCCTATTTTCCGTTTCCAAAACTTCTTTGATAGCTGAGGGGCGGTGCTCATTATGCCAAAGCTGCAGGCTGCTCAAACTCAAACTGGAATTGTGCCCTCTGGCACTTTAAAATCCTTTATATTCCTTTTCCGCTATGTGAGGATATACGTGTGCACAATGTCAACCCTTCCTCCATTGTCAAATTAATGAATTCTCTCTCACACACACACACACACACACACACACACACACACACACACACACACACACACAGAGGTGAACACCTATTATCCTAAAGTAAGTTGGGCAAAACGGGAGATACAGAGGCAAACCCTTTCCCTTCATAGCTCCCCCATCAAGGGCAGCATTGCTGGTCTGGCAGAAAACAGAATTGAGTCTTTTCCAACTCTCCCTCCTCCATCCAGTTACTACTCTCTTCAAAAGGGGAAGTCAGTGCTGAGCTCCTTCCTTTGCCAATCCCTTGTCAAACCCTTTTGCCAAAAAAGAAGGAGCCAAAGATGAACTTTCCAGGCCCATGACCGTCCCCAGATATTAGGACATATCTGATTCCTGGGGTCACAGAGTGAGGACAGGAAGCTAAAGTGCTCCCCTACATTCCATTTTCCTTGGGAAAAGCAATAAAGATCAGTTTGGTTTTTGTTAAGAAAAAGGCTGTCATTCCCAGAAGGAGCAAAAATTCTTTGTTACCATCATTTCCTTATCATCCCAGATGCTGAAAGAACACTTAAGCTCCTTATTTTTTTATTCCCCTTCATGTTCCAGACGCTAGCATTTATCCCTTCATGCATCCCTTTGGCACTCTGCTGGGTATGGGACCACCAGCAGAAGCCTACAACAATCTCTAGGGAAGTCTTGTGGGATAACATCTTTTTCTGTGAATTGGAGAAGGGAAGCAGATATTGGTCTCCCTCACACTTTGGCAGGAACTGAAGAACTTAAAGATTTGGGTCTGATGTCCTTTCAGTGGAGCCAGTTCAGGCCAGGGCCGGAGTGGTTGAGTATTCCGGGGGCAGTGGGTTGGAGGGAATGCCGGGAAGTGCTCTTAATGGGGGCTGAGGAAGTTTGAGGCATCCTGGGAACAGAATGTGCAGGCCCAGGCCCTGGAGCCATCCACAAACTCCTCCCACTTCCCTGGTCACTAACCAGTTCCAGCTGTGCACAACCCTAGCCACGGCTTCCCATCTGGCTTCTAGGAACTCATGACTAATTTAAAATGTACATGTGTGCGCGCGGGGCTCTTCTTAAAAACAGAGGTTTCCAGAGTAACGGCTTGGAAAGAACTCAATGCCATTCAGCCAGGGAAAGTTCCCTTTATCTTGGTTCCCTCAGGGCTCTGAGGGGAAAACCAGCAGCATCTATAGATCAAGAGCAGTGCCGACACTAACAACCTACCTTTTTCTCACTTCCAGTTTCCAGTTTCAGGCCCCACACTTGCCCTTTATATACCAGGATGCAGCCCTTCAGGCCACCGCATCTGAGTAAAGGTGGCTGTCAGGGTGGGAGGAGGGATGATGGTTTAGAGAATGGCTTCTCTTGGACTTAGAGACCTCCACAAACCTTTGTCGTCCACGCATAGCCCCATAGCCTCAGATCATTAGAAAATACCCTCAGAATCTCACCCAATCCCTTCTGTGACAGTTTAACATACTTTAATTTAAAATATTTCTATACAAACTCTTCTGCTGCAATCTGTGGGCAGAGACAGAAACCAGACTGCAGGAATGAAGCAAGTAAGCCAAAGAACCCAGGAGTTCTGTCTCTCAGAATCAAGTTCTCTTCTGGGGGCAGGCAGACCACATGCTCTAACCCTTCACATGCATTCCCACATGTCTTCCAGTGAGATGACAAATTCATAGGGGAAAAGAGCTGGGTCAGCCTGGCTCGGGGCCGGGGTGGGGGGAGGGCTGGCAGAAGGGATGGTCATGATGCCATTGTGTGAACAGCATTAGTCATGCAGTCCTTGTACTTATCTGCGGCTCCTGGCTCTAGGGGGTTTTGTGTGGGTGCCCCTGGAAACTCCTGGGAAGCTGCAAAGATCATAGCTTGAGCTTCAGGCTCTGCTGCTTCCAGCTGTGTGACCCAAAGCAACCAATTAGCAACTCATTTTCCTTTTCTATAAACAGTGATAATACCAGCCCTCAGAGTTGTTGTTGAGATTTCAATGAGTAAACGATTTGGCAACTTTTACTATTTTGCATTGTTTTCTCTTGAATCCTTAGTATCTAGAATGTGATTCCATATCCCATGATCTTCAAAGGCCAGAGTAAGTGCCCACTGCACACCTGGTCATCTTTCATGATAACCACCATCTCTCTTTCACTAACATACATTCCTAAACATCACCCACCTTTTTTTTTTTTCTTGTATGAGGTGCCTAAGGAAGGGAATAATCTACTATGACATTAATCTTACTTCACTGGTTTTCTTTGTATCCATCCTCCTTGTCTGTATTCTCCTCTCCCCCCACCACCCTCAGCTCCCGTCCCTCTCCCATTATCCTTACTATCTGCGCTTGCTTTCTCTTCCATCCCAGTCAGCTTCCAGGGGCTGAGGTTGGGCAGGCAGAGCTGGAGCCGAATTCAGAGCCACAGCTTCAAGTAAATGCATCAAAATGTTAGTAGTGGTTCCCTTTTGGGTAGAATTTACTGGTGATTTTCATTTTCCTCCTTGTTTATTTTGGCATTTTCCAAATTTACTATCATAAGCAATGAATAACTTTTATTTAGAAAAAACAATAAAGCTTTAATCAGAAAAATATAATTTTCAATTGGTCCACATCTTGTACTCAAAAGAAGAGGGGCTCAGGGGAAGGGTGGAGAAAGAGGCCTGCAGGGGGCTGAGCGTGACCTGGTTCCCCAACTCCATCATTTCCTGGGGGCATCAACCTTAGTGGTGGCCTCAGTCATGGCCTCTATGACTCATCAGTAAGAGGTTCTCTGTCCTCCTTTGCCGTCACTGGCCATTTGGGACTTAGTCACCTGATTGTTACCCAGTTGAATGCTGGCTGGGTCAAAGTGACCACCAGCGCTGAGGGCAGCAATGAGTCAGGAGTATCCCCAACCTCGATCCTGAGTTGTGAAGTGTTCCCCTGTAGTCTATCAGCTTTGCAGGCTGATGTTTGTGGAAGCACTCAAAATTGGAGTCCCGCTGAGAACAGGAGTTTAGTAACCCTTTCCCCCATTCCTATCACTGCTTCCCTGTGCATTTGAATGGGACGCCGATGTTGTGTGATATATAAATGATAGTGGAATCTTCCCAGGCCAAAACTCTAAGAGCCAGTGTGCATGGATTATGGAGACAGCAGTGGGATTCGAATATAGACAAGACCAGTTAGGAGCTCCATGTCCTTGGTCAAGTTCTCCTCTGTGGGTTTCCACTTCCTGTCACATAATTTTTCCTTCATAGGAGGGTTGTGAGAATTAAATGAGATAGTATAAATCAACTAACACACAGTAGGTTTCTAAAATTTAAGTTTTTTTCCTCCTCCTTATATAGCATTCAGGACCCTCTAAACTCTGGTCCTGATCATTCATTTGACAAAGGTTCATTAAGCACCACCTGAAGCACTGAGTTAGCCTGGGGTAGGCACTAGGGAGTCAGTGGTGAATGATATAGCATAGACCCTCAGCACTTACTGAGCACAGCTGGCTCTTCTCAGCTCTGCACTTTTACTCAAGACTGGCATTGTCCCCGTCTCTCAGTACTCTTTCGCACTATCCACCTTGTAGGCAGCCTCCAAAGTCTGCCTTCTCAGTGAACTTTCCCATAGCCCCATGACCCTTAGGACGGGCACCTCCTGCCTGGCGTCCTGGTTCCTCTCATTTCCGGTACTTGTGTTGGACTTACCCTATCTCTAAGTTCCCCATGTATAGGCTCCTGCCCTTTACTTCTTTGTGCCCTTGTTAACCCCTACCCCCACACCAGGCTCATTAAATTCTTGAAACCATGACTTTTTTCTTAAAGAAGATACAAGTGGGCTTAAAGAGCATTGAAATTCCCAGTTTAGTCTTGGGTGCAAAAAAATCTAAGACCTCAACCTTGATTCCTTCACCTGAAACTGAAGCACCTAAGCTGCTTTCTGCTGCCTAGCCTTTATTTTATTTTTTTTCCCTATTCCAAAGTAGACAGGGAGACATGAAGGTTGAAGATGAAGAGTTTGCTGACTCAGGGTCCCTTGGGGCACAGGAATGTCCAGCCGCAGGGGATGAGCATGGTCCCTGTCCCTAGTCCCAGCAGAGATTCTGCTTCTCATTCTTCTGGGATGCCCACCCTCAAGGACAGTACATGAAAAGTCTTCCCATCTCCAGCAGAAGATTCTGGGGCATGGGTTGGGGGATCTTTTTGACTCGGCACTCTGGCAGGTCAGGGGTTAATGGTGAATTACAACATATCTCTGGGCTGAGTCACCTCGAACTGCCACTCCCCCCAGTTCTCCTCCCCTGACATTTTATAAAGAGGACCAGAGACTGGAGCGTGAAAAGAACTGGGCCCCCCCACACCAAGCCCTGCTCCCTTACGCTCCCAGAGATCTCAGGGCAGAGGCCACAGACTGCTGCTGGAACTCCTGCTCGGTGGGACCATGAATTGGCAGCCGCTGTGGCTGGGCTTCCTACTTCCCATCACAGTCACAGGCCGGGCCCTGGGGCCTGCAGAAAAGGAGGGAGCAGTGGTGAGTCCCCTGTGTAAGAGGGACCCAGATCAGGAGAGGGACTGGGGTACTGGTCCACGGTCCCATCCAAGCCTCCTTCCTGCCCTTCAACCTGCCTGCCTTTCCCTTCCATCCTCTACTCTATGATCTACCCCTGCTCATCTCCCACTCCTTCCCCTTGTTCTACCTGAGCCCCTTTCCTGAGGTGCCTCTCCTTTAATCCTCCCATGTCAGTCCCCTCCTATCCTCATGGGCCTGCTAAGTCACTTAGAGGTTTTACCTGAGACTAACCCCCACCTCTATTATAGGATTACCTTTTGCAATATGGGTACCTACGGAAGCCTCTAGAAGGACCTGATGACTTCAGTCTAGAAGACATCATGAAGGCTCTGAGGTGAGAGGTCATAAGGTACCATAAGGTGAGAGGCCTTCAGGGTCAATGTTGCAAGGTCTTTCCCTCTTTTCAGCCCTTCTTCTCCCCAGGCTCACCTCTGCCTGACCAAATTCATGTTGGGATCTAGAGAAGGGGTGGTTATCACTACTAGGTTGGTGGGCATGGGGTGAGATGGGAATTCAAAGATGAGGAGCAGTCATTGGATCTTCTGAGGCTCTAGGGACTCCTTTGGAGACTCTACGCTTGATCTTAGCCAAAAGGCCAAGAAGAGATGGAGACTCTGCTTACGTTGTATTGAAATACTAACATTAAGTCACATTCCACATTAAATATAATTTATATGTAAAATTATGAGCTGAGTTGAGTTGAGTTGGGGTTGAGTTGTTGACCTGATGTTGCCTTTTGTAGACATTTAATTAATCATTTATTTATATTTTGAAGTTTTCTTTTTATATTTTGGATCTAATGGATCATTTTTGTTTGCTCTCAAATATGTTCACAGTCCCTTGAAAAGCCACAGTGCCTGCAGTGCCTGATGGATGAAACTGCTCCAGAGCAGGCTGAGCTGAGAGGGGTCTCCAGACAGGAGGGGAGAAGGCTGAGGGAAAACAGGCCCTCAGGTGGGAGCAGTGGTGGTAGTCTCCAGAGTAGGGAGTCAGAACATGTCTCCAGAGCAGGTTAGTTTGCAGTAGGAGGGAAAGCTACACCTGAGGGGATCCTTACCCAGATAAGAGACTGGAGATAGGGAGGTCAAGTTGGAATACTGCCATGCCTTCCAGAACAGAAGAGAAAGTCCCAGTTATGACAGCTGGATATGGAAGCAACCCCATCAGTTTCAGAGATTCTATGCTTTCTCGGCTATCCCTTTGGGCAGCAGGGGGCTGAAGAGCTTCCCCCGGTTCCCAGACATTGCAGGTTGCTGGACCTGTCCTTCTCTTGCTTTTCAGAGCTTTTCAGGAAGCATCTGAGCTTCCTGTCTCAGGTCAGCTGGACGATGCCACGAGAGCCCGCATGAGGCAGCCCCGTTGTGGTCTGGAGGACCCCTTCAATCAGAAGACCCTTAAATACCGGCTGCTGGGTGAGGCCTGAACCTGGGAAAGGGAGAGATAGACAGGCGTTGCATGAACAGCCTAGACTAGCTCAGTATTGAATGGATGGTCACTTGGTAACTACCTGGTCTTGCCTGGAGAGATTGTTACAGAGCTTTGCTGAGTGAATGCACAAACCCAGGGGAGCTCCCTGGGGTTGGCAGACGGATCCGTGTTTCTAATCTATTTTCTGGTCCAATAACCAGGCCGCTGGAGAAAGAAGCACCTGACCTTCCGTATCTTGAACCTGCCTTCCACCCTCCCACTCCACACAGCCCGGGAAGCCCTGCGTAAAGCCTTTCAGTACTGGAGCAGTGTGGCCCCCCTGACCTTCCGGGAGGTAAAAGCTGGCTGGGCTGACATCCGCCTCTCCTTCCATGGCCGTCAAAGCCTGTATTGCTCCAGTACCTTTGATGGGCCTGGTAGGTACCAGCTCTTGGCTCTCACCAAACGGACCTCTGAGATTATCTCTGTCCTTTTGAGCCAGGGACTCTGGATCCTTAATGTTTAGGCTGACCCCTATGCCCAGCTGCACCCTCCACTCTCTAACCACCTTCTGACATTCCCTTGGGGAGCAGCTGATCACCTCCCTGGGACCCTGCTAAAGGCACACCCCAGGGAAGACTAGGCCAGGGAGGGGAGAGTGGTTTGGAGGTGAAGTGACAGAATGTGGGCATCCCTATGAGAACTGGGTGATGACAGGGGAATCTGAAAGGAGAGAGAGAGGCATCCAAAAGACAGTGACCATAGATGTCACATAGATGGGAATTTTATGGGAATGGATAATTGGAGTTAATAACAGTCAGGGGAGCTCCAGCCTCGAAGCTCTGACCTCTTCCCTGTCCACCTTTGCCTTCATTCAGGGAAGGTCCTGGCCCATGCTGACATCCCAGAGCTGGGCAGTGTGCACTTTGATGAAGATGAGCTCTGGACTGAGAGGACCTACCAGGGGGTGAACCTTCGCATCATCGCAGCCCATGAACTGGGCCATGCCCTGGGGCTTGGGCACTCCCGACATACCCAAGCCCTCATGGCCCCTATCTACTCTGGATACCGGCCCCACTTCAAGCTGCACCCAGATGATGTGGCGGGGATCCAGGCTCTCTATGGTAGTCCTTTTCCCTAGTGATCATGAAGGTCGGTCTGACCAGCATCTCCTCAGGCTTGATGAGGCAGGTCTAACCTCCAGGGAGGGAAATGGCTTGGCTTATTTCTCTTCTTCCTGCCCTTCTATTCAGACTTCTATTTTCAGGAACTGTTTTTCGAACACTTCCATGTCTAGTCTTCCTTTGGGGCCTCTCTCCCCTCAGACCCATTCTTGTGGATGAAGAATGAAGATTCCAGCAAACCTTCCTCCTAAACTAAAGCATGTCTCCTGCTGATATCAATATTATCTTGCCTGCTCCCCAAAGGAACTTTCTAGGACTCCCTTTTCCCCTCTATGGGGCCTCTGAGCCAAATTTCAGAAGAGTGAGCAGGTCAGGAGTTTCGAGGTCTCTCTCTGAGTAGCATTACATTACCTCACAGGCAAGAAGAGCCCTGATATAGGGGATGAGGAAGAGGAGACAGAGCTCTCCACTGTACCACAAGTGCCCACAGAGCCCAGTCCCATGCCGGACCCCTGCAGTGGTGAACTGGATGCCATGATGCTGGGTAAGGCCCTTCCCCTGCAGGCTATAAGCAAGCAGTGGGGGAGCTTGCTGACCTTGAGACCTGGACAAATGAGAATGACACAGGATTGCAGCATGAGCAATGGAGGTTAGACACCAGGTAGAGTTAGTGGTCACAGAAGGAGGCATGTGGCATGGGGAGGGGGCATTCAGAGCCAAATTAAAGATGAGCCAGGCAGGCATTTACCTTGGTTGCTACCCTATAAGGGCCCCCAGAACACATCTGGAAATACAGCAAGATGGAGAGAACTATATTAACTGAAATGTCTATTAGAGACGGTACTATACCTGCATGGAAGGACAACTTGGAAGTCATTTAGAGTGGAGAGTGAGGTCCCCAAAGTAGAAGTACCTACCTGTAGAGTTTTTGTTTTGCTGAGTGGACCAGAACTCAGTTGCTCTGAACAACAAAGGAGAGGCTGAACTGCTGGTCCTGCTTCTCTGCCTGCTTAATCTTATTGAATTTTTTGAGGACCCAGCCTGTGGCAGAAGGGCAAATTATCAGCCTGCTTGAGATACCCACCAGTCTTTATTTGATCACTGTCTTTTTAATTTGTTGACACACCTTTGCTCTCAGGGCCCCGCGGGAAGACCTATGCCTTCAAGGGGAGCTACGTGTGGACCGTGACAGATTCAGGGCTGGGTCCTTTGTTCCAAGTGTCTGCTCTTTGGGAGGGGCTCCCAGGAAACCTGGATGCTGCTGTCTACTCTCCTCGAACACAATGGATTTACTTCTTTAAGGGTAAAGGGACTAGTTTATGTGTCTTACTTGAGGAGGGCCTGCCATCAAAGAAGCCATAAAAGGGAGAGAGAGATGAGAAGTTTCTGAGAGGGTGGAATGGAGGAATCAAAAAACTATCCCCTGAGGACAGAGGTGACTTGTTCTTACATGTTCTCAGGAGACAAGATGTGGCGTTACATTAACTTCAAGATGTCTCCTGGCTTCCCCAAGAAGCTGAATAGAGTAGAACCCAACCTGGATGCAGCTCTCTATTGGCCAGTCAACCAAAAGGTGTTCCTCTTTAAGGTATAAAGCAAGGGCAAATCCCTTCTTAAGACTGGTGGGTTACCTCACACAGAGAAGCTAACACTGCTGAAGGGAGATCTGCAGCTGCAGTGGGCTGGGGGTAGACATCTGGGGTCCGTAAGCTCTAACTCATCATCCTCTTCTCCTTACCCATCCCACACCTAGGGCTCCAAGTACTGGCAGTGGGACGAGCTGGCACGCACGGACTTCAGCCGCTACCCCAAACCAATCAAGGGGTTGTTTACAGGAGCGCCAAACCAGCCCTCAGCTGCTATGAGTAGGCAGGATGGCCGTGTCTACTTCTTCAAGGACAAACAGTACTGGCACCTCAACAGGCAGCTTCGAGTGGAGAAGGGCTATCCCAGAGATACTGCCCACAACTGGATGCACTGTCACCCCCAGATCCCAGACACTACCCCATCAGGTGGAGACCTCCCCCTCAGCCACAGGCCCTGACCACTCAGTCACAGGAACAACCTTGGATACCACTTCCTCATCCACAGATACCACCTTGAACACTGACCACTTGCCCAGAGACACAATCTTGGATATGACCCCCTCAGCCACAGGATCCACCACTCTTTTATTCCCTGGTAATGTCGCCCTTCCAGAGGCCTAAGACCTGAACCAAATGTCTACTCACTAGACTGCAGACCCATGCAGGGGCATGAGACAGAGACCTCAGACCTTTAAATGTCCCAGCTTTAGCCACCATTCCCCTGTGCTCTGGGTCAGTCCCCAGCTCTATCCACTTCTTCCCATCCTAGATAGCACTTGCAACTGTGTTATCTACTCTCTGGAAGACAGTGAGAGAGGGAAGTTTTCAATTGGGCCTAATGAGACAACAGCTGGAAAGCTGAATGCCTGGGCCTCGTTCTTCCTAGATCGAGTGCAAGAAAACAGCATGGCCAGTAAAATGAGCAAGGGTTTTGGAATCCTTGAGAATCACATTTGCTTGTTTATGACTTGAGCAAGTTAACTAATCTCACTGAGACTCAGAGTTGCCATCTGCAAAATGAGGTGACCAACCCTGCGGGGTTATTGCATTAAATGAAATACTATATGTGAAGTGTCTGACAGTGTCTGGCACATTTGTGCTTAATAAAGCGTAAGTCCGTGTTCATAAGAGAGGACCGAGCAACTCTTCCTCTGGCTGTTTGTGTGTTGTTCCTACAGTAGCCCAGTCTGCTAAGGGAACCCTTACCAAATCTTTAGTTGACAGAGGACTTTTCAGTATGGGTAACTGTTTGTTCTGGGGTGCAAAGAAAGAAAAGAGCAGCAAGAGTAGAGGCTGGACTCCCTGATTCATTGTTCAATGCCACTTTATTCACACACTCCCATGTTCTTCCTCCCTCCCATCATAGCCTTGCTGCCAAGGGGAGGGGATATATATTCTTTCATGCTGTCTAGGGAACAGGGAACTGACTTTGGGCAGGAGAGTCACAGCGGGGAGAGTTAGAGTGGGTTAGTGTCTGGGACCAAGTTCTGGTTAAGGACGAGATTAGCATCATCTACAATGAGAGGCAGAGAAGGCACTTGTCTCCCATGCAGCCTGAAGACCAGGCTCCTTTGGGCAAAAGGGCAACACTCTGGCATGTGGGCCAATGCTCCCTCCTCGGAGCAAGAAGTCGGCTTTTAGCAGAGATGGGGGCTGAACCAGGCACTGCCTCATGGTCTTCCCCACGTCAAGGAGGAGAGAAAGGGAAGCACCGTGGAGGCCAACACTCCCAACTGAGGTAGGAGAAGGAGGCTTGAGCCTATCCGGGGCCCGGGAGGAAAGGCTAATCAGGAATCCAATTATCCCCTAATGAGGGGCCTGGAGATTGGGAGATTCTGGAGCTCCTCTGTGCTCTTCTCCCATTCAAAAAGATATCAAGTGCTTTAGGAGGCTTCCTGATTTTCCAAAGCTCCTACAAAAAGAAAACTCCTTATTTTACCTTGTGTGGCACACTGATAAGAGTATATAAAAGGTTATCTGCGTAAGGCCCCCCGCCTTGACTTGGAAAGAATGAGGGAGTCAGTTTCTTTAGGGACCAGGGCACCTCTATTATTGGACAGAGGTAGCTACTCATACTTCCATTCCTCTCTCCTCTATAAGATTCTTCTCTGTTTCTGAAACCTTTCTCTACAGGGATGATCTAGCTTGGAGCACAGATTCCATCCCCAAGTCTAAGAGGTGGGGAAGTTTGTGTGTGGGTCCTGTGGGCTCAGGCCCTGCCTACCTAGTGTTCCCACGCCCTTGCTAGGAGGGTGGGGGTATCAGTGGAGGTTTAGGCTCAGGTCTGGGTGGAACCAGAAGGTGTGGTGAGAGGAACGGTGGAACCGCAGTCAGAATCCAGGTCCAAGATGGTGTGGGGGGCTGTGGCCTGGCTGCCTGGTCCCAGTTGGCGCTCTCGAAGGCTCTGGAGATAACTCTGGAGGGACACAGGGTGGAGAGGACAGACAGAATGGTCTGGGTCAGTCCCTGCCCCACCCTGACCATCCCCATGTACCCTCTGCTCCATCCCCCAGAGTGCCCCTTTCCCCCCCACCCCCGACTCACAGGAGCCAGGCTGTCAGCAGGACTCCGGGCGTTGGTGGGGAGCTGTCTCCGGTAGCTGCCCTCACAGAGCCCCACCGCAGGGGAGGTCCGGTGCCACTTGGCCTCTTGCTGACGGATGCGAAGGAGTTGGAGATGCCTTCGATGGTGGCTCAAGACCACTGCTTGGGAGGGGGCAGTACAGACTGAGAGAGGCCTCTTTAGACCCCAAGTTCTACCTCCAAACGCTCTCACACTACAAGAGAAGTCCATTTGATCTCTTTGTTCCAGCTCTATCACACCTCATCTTCCCCCCAGTTCTTCTAAAAGAAACCCTTCTTTTGAGTCTTTCCTACTTGAGAAACCCTTCCTTCTCTCTCCTAGACTTTCCTGAGGTCTCCCTTTTCTTCCATAACAGTCTCCAATAACTCTTCTCTGCTCCCCTGACAAATTTCCTTCTCATTCTTACTCAGACCTTTGGTTCCTCCAACTCTACCTTCCTTTCAATGTCCTACCCCATTCACCTTAGATACCTCCACCCTCCTCTCAAGGGTATTTCCCCCCTTCCCCTCCTCAAGTCTGGGACCTGGGGACAGGAGAAGGCACAGATTGGCTGCTGCTGTACCATGGCACTAACTTACCATTAGCGTGGCCTCCATGTTCCTCATCCATGAGCTTCCATTGGGCCAGTGCCCCAAGAGCTCCCAGGGCTGGCCAGGTCCCCAGCAAGACCCAGCTATACCAGCAGAGAGGAGGCAAGGCTGGAAGTGCCTGCAAGCGTTGGCCCAGCCGACTGCCCAGTGCCAGCCCTTCCAAGAAGTAGTCAGCACAGGCCACCAGCACCGCAGCACCCAGCAGGGCTGTGCCCAGAACTGTGAATGGACGTGGCCACCGAAGCGTGAGCAGGGCTCCCAGCAGTGCCAGCCCCACCAGCCCCCCGGCCGGCACCCAGGCTGAAGGTGGTTGGTAGAAGGGTTCGGTACCCAGCAGGGCCCCGGCGCCCAGGGTTAGGCCTAGCAGGAGACCAGTCAGGAAGAGCCCGACACTGCGAACCAGCATGGTGACCAGGCCGCAGAGGAGTCCGATGCCCAGCGCAATGCCCGCGCTCACCTCCAGGCTCAGCTGTGTCTCTAGCACTCGCTCCTTGTGGCATAGCAGGAAGATCACCAGAGCTCCTGATAGCAGGCCCGAGAGAAACATCACTGCCTTGAAGCAGCGGTAGCCTGGGAAGGGAGGCAGGAGGCACTGAGAGGCGGAAGGGATGGCGGGTCCACAGGGATGGCGCTGATGCTAAGCAGAGGAGCAGATAACAGGAGCGGCACACCCAAGGACCTCAAGGCGAGGGGCAGAAAGGGATAACCTCAGGGAGAGCAGAGAGTGTGAGGCGATGGGAAAGAAAAATCAGGAGGTAAGATGCATTGAGGGGAGTAAGTATAGAAAGAAGGTTTAATCCTTCCAGGGATAGTAGATGAGAGAAGTGAGCATAGGCTGATTCAGGTTATTGGGGAAGAGTGAAGAAGCATTAAACATGGAGGATAATTTGGGAATGGAGTTTTGAGATAGAAGGTAAAGGGAAGGTAAGTGAGAGTGCCAGGGGTCAGAGCTGGAGGGCATGGGTAGGGGGATGAAAAGGAAAAGCTGGCAAGAGCAGCATGGGCCATACTGAAGGTAGGCATCCCCTGATAGAGTAGAGGTAGCCCAGGAACAAAGATGAAAGTTAACATCATCCTTGAGGGTGACAGCCTTGGGCAGCTGCCCCCCAGAGCCCTGGCTCTGCCCTCACCGAAGCAGCAGTAGATGATTCCAAAGCAGCAGCAAAGAGCACACACCAGGGCAGGTGCCAGTTCAGGATTGTCCTGGGGTTCCAAGAGACATCTTGGATCTGGAGGCTCTGGGAGTTGTTGATTAAAGGGCCTGGGGTCAGAGGTCATGGCCAGGGGCAGCAAAGCTTCCTCCATGGCAGGAAGAGAAGGTGGTCACAGATGGGGGAGGTCAATGTCAGCTCCTCTCATCCATCCATGAATGTCTTGAGGGGGTTGGGAAACCTGCAAGGGGGTAGGGGGCAGGAACTCAGGTGCCCATGAATCTTGAGGACTTTGTATCTCTATTTTTTTTTAAAGAAAGGCCAATTTCTGGGGTTGAGGGGAGCCAGCTGTCTCTTTACTACTCTCTGCAACAAGGAAGCTAAATAAAACTTAAATGAAAAATCTTACAAGGTAATGAGCCATGTCTGTCCCCTAGCTTTCCAGGGTAGGGTGGGAGGAGTAGGATGTCCTAAGGTCAGTGGAGGGAGGTGTCCAGGGGCACTAGAGGGACTGGGGGCTAAAAGCCTAGCAGCCTGTTCCAGCTGAAAAGAAAGCTTTGCCCACATCTGCAGCTGGGACTCAATATTACCCCACAGGACTAGGAAGGGTGTGGTTAATAAAGGGGGGAGAAGGAGGAGAAAGAGGAGAGAACGAGTCATGGTGGGGTCTCCTGACAGCTGCTCCAACCCCAGAGAAGGGGGAAAAAACCCCAGGCAACCAAAAGAGTGGGAAAAGGAATTAAGTAGAGATAGCCATTCACATTTGTCAGGGTTCTGAAGCCTCCGCGTCTTGAGGAGATGGAGTTGTTGGGGAAAGGGACATCTAATCACAGTCCAACTCCAACGAACCCTCATGGAATAAGCGGGCACCTTGCCCACAGATATATTACAGTACTGGTAGCCTCTTACTCCTCCCCTCAGGACACTGGGACTTTTCCTACCCCTCCCTTTCCCCAGCGTTGTCAGGGCTGCCAAGTGGGGTTTGAATTCAGTTTCTGTGACAACACCAAGGAGGGGCTGGCATTAGGGGCACTTTGGGACTGGGGTAGGGTGGACGCAGGTACATTCCTTCAGCTATCTTCTTTTGGACATCAAGGTCCTAACAGGCTGGAGGGTTAGCTTGGGGAATCCCTAGGGCTGCTCTTCTCAATCCTCTTGGAAGCCTAGGGACCCTCAATACGGAAAGGTTAGAGAGGGGGTGTTAACTACTCACCACCCTGCCAGGGCTGAGGAGAGGAAGGGGGTAGAAGTGCTTCCCTAGACCCCCAGCTGCATCCCTGCCCGGAGATCCTAGGTGTCCGGGCGACTGTCAGGCGTGGGCACCCCCAGGGCCACTCAGTTAGTTTCCCCTTAAACTCTTACAAGTCGTAGCCCAAGCCCCGTGAGCTAAATGCAACCAGCTTTGGGGGGTGGGGTGGGGTGGAGGAAGGGGACAGGGTAGGGGGGTGACATCACGGGGCAGGCCCCTCCAACTCTTTCCCTTGTGTGTGGGGGACCCAGTTTGCCTACTGCTCCAGGCTGGGACCAGAGAACCTCCCCCAACCGTAGCAGGAAAGAGTTATGGGTGCACAAGAAGTTTAGATAAAGGTCTCTGAATTACTTAGGCAATGACTCGAAAACTAGAAGCTCTCGAAGCTTCCACTGGGGTCTCAGCGTCCCCCTCGCTCCGGCTTGGTTTCTTCCACTTCCCAGAGAATTGGAGTATTGTCTTTCTGGAGAATCTGGTGGTTCGGACTGGGGATTCGGGGAAGGGGGTCTTTCTGCTCTGGGGGCGCCGACGAGGTGCATGGGTGGACAAACCTGCGGAGTAAGAGTCTGGAAGGGGGACTAACGAGAGAGGCGTGTGCAGAGAAGGGGACCGACAAAGAGGGGACCCGAGACGGGTCTGCGTGGGGGAGGGGGGCGCTTGTCGACGTCGACGACCAGCTCGGTATGCAAATGAGATGTAAAGCAGCATGCAGATGAGTGCAGTGTTTTTTGGCACGCCGCTCTGGTCCGGAGCCCAGCGGAGCTACGCTCTCAGCCCCCGAGCCCCGATCGGTGACGGTGTCTGAGAGCTGTGTCCAGAGGGGCGGGTCAAGGCCGTGGGGGCTGCAGTTATACGGAGCAGTTCGCCAGCTGGTTCAGGAGCTGGGGAGGCGGAGGGTTGCTGGGAAAGAAGGCACAGCGCTAGGGGGACCAGGGCGGAGGCTGGCCTTGGGTGTCTTCTCCTCGATCCAAGGAGAGGACATGATACAAAAGGGCCTCTATCCTAGCACTGCCAGCAGTGAAGGGATCAGGGTGGTGACTCCTCAACGCTCCCTAGTTGTGTCTGCAAGACAAACAGTTCGTGGCTCGGTGGCTGTCCTCTATCTCCCAGTCTCGGTAAAGCCCAAGAATCCAACCAGAGGAACCCTAAGAATACCCCCAGACCGCAGGCACTGCTGCAGCACCCATTTGCTTCGCTTCCAGAGGTGCAACTTGAGGGGATTCCGCTCCAGCACGCGGAGGACCGCAGCAGAGGGCCCTTTAAGGGGCCGGGCCAGTACTTCCCCTGAACCGCCTCCTCTGATTTGACCCCCGCTTGCTAGACTGGTTAACGCCTCCACCGACCGCTTTTTCTTTTCCTTCCTGTCTGTTCCTTGGTAACCCTGGAAGTGGAAGTAGGCTTAGGTCGAAGGCTGCGGCGGGGACGCAAGGCGGAAGAGCGGAGCGGGAGGCGGAGCCGGGGTAGCTGCTCTCGTAGCGCCCCCTGGCGCTGGGCCCAGCTGCTACAGGGGAGGAGTTACTGCCGCTGTTCGGTACGTTGTCTTCCAACCCATCTATCTTTGGGACAACCAGCTTTTCCTTCCTCCCCCAGCTTTTCTTTAAGGGCTGCACGGTGCACCCCCTTTTCAAGCAGCTTATGGCCCTCCTTTCCGATCGTCCTTCCCTTTTTCCCAAGAGTGAGCCTAGGACCACACCCTTTGCCGTACCTCCCTCTTTCTCGGATTCGGGACCAGATTCAGGATCGTAGGTTTCAGGGGGTGAGAAGAAAACTTGAGTGGATTTAGAGGAGGCGGCAGGGAGCAGTGTTGTGGTTAAGGTAGTATTGGCTTATTGCTAGGGGTAATGAATACCCCAAAGGAACCTGGGAAAACAAGGGAGGTGGATGCATTAAATATGTCCACAGTTTAAGATTATTTAACCTCTTTCTTGATCTTATCCTTGATTTTTCACACCTTGATACCTTTGTTACAGGCATCAGAACTTACCATGATGGCTGTGACTTAAAATCTTCAGGAACCCCCGGGGTCATGGCCCAGAAGCACCCCGGACAAAGAGGGTTGTGTAGAGCCCACCACAGTAGTGGTGCCTCTCTTGGGACTTTAGGACCCTCTGTAGACCCTGAAATACTTTCATTCTCAGGACTCAGGGACTCAAGGAGGCCTGCTCCTAATGGTACCCGCTGCCTCACAGAGCACTCTAGTCTTAAGTACACTCAGCCCCCAAACCCAGCTCACTGGTCGGATCCAAGCCATGGTCCCCCAAGGGGTCCAGGACCCCCTAGAGATGGAGAGGACCTTGATCAGAGTGAGGCATCTTCAGAAGAAGAACCAGGAGTGGACCAGGAACTCTCAAGAGAGAATGAGGATGGGCACCAAGAGGATGGGAACCCTTTTCTTTCTGTTCCATCTTCTTGCAACTGCCAGGGAACCCCTGGAATCCCTGAAGGGCCTTACTCTAGGGGAGGAGATAACTCTTCTAGCAACTTTTGCCACCACTGTACCTCTCCAGCTTTGGGGGAAGACGAGGAGTTTGAAGAGGAATATGATGATGAGGAACCCAAGTTCCCCAGTGATTTTTCACGTATGCCCAGTGGAAAGAAACCTCCACCCCGGAGACAGCGGCACCGTGTTCCAGCCAAGGAGGATACACGGGAGGGTGGACGGAGAGATCCCAGGACCCCTGGTCGACATCGGCTGGGCCGGAAACGAAGTCAGGCAGATAAGCACAGAGGCCTGGGATTATGGGGAGCAGAAGAACTGTGTCAGCTTGGACAGGCAGGCTTCTGGTGGTTGATTGAACTGCTGGTATTGGTGGGAGAGTATGTGGAAACTTGTGGTCATCTCATCTATGCATGCAGGCAGCTGAAAGGCAGTGATTTGGACCTTTTTCGAGTCTGGGTGGGAGACTGGGCAGGGCAGCTGGGGGGTTGGGCCCGGGTGATGTTCCAATTTCTGAGCCAGGGATTTTGCTATGGGGCAGGGCTCTTCACCCGTTTTCTTAGGCTACTGGGTGCTTTGCTGCTTCTGGCTCTGGCCCTCTTCTTGGGCTGTCTGCAATTGGGTTGGCGGTTTCTTGTGGGACTAGGTGACCGGTTAGGCTGGAGGGGTAAAGCCACCTGGCTCTTTTCTTGGCTGGAATCTCCCACCTTGCAGCGTTGTCTGATTCTGCTGAGAGATAGCAGGCCATGGCAGCAGCTCGTAAGAATAGTTCAATGGGGTTGGCTGGAGTTGCCTTTGGTCAAACAGAGAACTAATAGGCAGGGGGATGCACCTGTAGCGAGTGGTCGCTGCTGCCAGCCTGAAGAGGAAGTGACTAGGCTCTTGACCATGGCCGGGGTTCCTGAAGATGAGCTAAACCCTTTCCATGTGTTGGGGGTTGAAGCCACAGCATCAGATGTTGAACTGAAGAAGGCCTATAGGCAGTTGGCAGTGATGGTGAGTATCCTTTCCGTTTCCTGTCCCTCTTTTGTTCCTATATTTTATTTTCTAATTTTAGGGAGAGTAGAATAAAGGGAAGGCAGAGGAGAAAGTCAATTTTAAGTTGAAGAGTAACTTTTCCATCTCTACTATAGGACCTGACTTTCTCTTCATTTTAAGTTTTTTTGTCATGCGATTCCTTTTCTTAATGAAAAGAAATGAACCTGATATATCAGGCAGTATTGGATTCATTCACCCTGAAATACCAACATGAAGTCCCTCTAACTAGAGTGGAGACAGACCTATTCAGAAGGCTTGTCAGTTTCTCTCCCTGAACAAATGAGGGTTTTTTTTTTTTGGTTTTCTTTTTTTGACGGAGAAATCCAACAATGTGTCCTAGAAAGGCAAGTGTGGACCTAGTATGGGACAGTTCAGGGACTGCATGTGATTACTCCAGAATCAGGTGAAAGAAAACAAGCTATTTCAAGCCCAGCAACCCAGAATGGGAAAGGGCAGAAAAAGGGAACAGAAATCATAGAGATATGTTAATGTATGTCATACATAAAAATATGGTTGCTTTTGATAAAAACGGAGTTATATGTGGGAGTTGTGATGCACCACATTCTTGAAACAATTTAATAAAAGCATGCAAATTGCTATTAGAAGTTGATATTAGGTTGCTCTTTTTAGATATGATTGTTATGGCTATTTCTGTGTATGTAAAACTATATTATGTTAGGTAATATGTATAAATTATACTGGAGTTCTGTTTGCCTGAATGTATGGAACTGAACCGATAAAATATCATAATGTGCAGATTACCTCAACAGTTGATGACACCAGGGCAACCATGGTTTCTATTAACCATTCAATTTACCAGAGGACTCAATTAGTTTGGTGGAAAATGCATGCCCCGCAGTGGAAAGTCTGAGTGGGGAACAACTACTTACACTCAAATTCTTACTAGTAGTAGAGCTCTTTTCTCACCTTAGTGTCTTTTAGCAGATATCCTCTCTTGGGGAATATCATTCTTCCAAAAATATCTCATTTTCAACTTAATTTCTTGGAGTAGAGATGATGTTAGGTTCTCTGATTCTCCACACCCCTGCCCCATGCCCCAAAGTTTCCCCTTGTTCTGGGTCAGTGTTTGTAGGCTTCTTTAATAGAACCTCTCACTGCTCTTTTTAGGCCCCAGAGAGATCATGACTAAAGGGATGTTCCATATGCTTGGAATATGGGAGATATAACAGCATTCTGCTTATTTGACATCAGTTAGGAGGTTAGCTCTATCTCTGTATTTTGGGGGAGGATGGGAACACTAAAGAAGTGTAGAGAGAGCCTATTATTTGTCTTGTAGAAAAGGCTGAAAAGTGGATAAAAGGCCTGTATCATGATATGCTATTTCATTTCTGGGACAGATAGGGAAATGTTGTAGGAAGTTTTGAGTAGGTAAGAGAATTTTCTAGTTAGAAAAGTGTTTGAGGATGTAATATCTTTGGAACTCTTACTTTATAACTGACAATGAAGTTAAAATGTGAGGGCTTAGTATGCATGTGCCAGGTCAGGTGACCAACCATCCCTGTTTGCCTGAGATTGAGGGGTTTCTGGAGACAGGAACTTCAGTGCTAAAACGGGGACAATCCCAGGTGCACTGGGATGGCAGATCATCCTAGTACAGATTCTGTGCTATATACTTCACATGTATTCTCATTTGATACTCCCAACAATCCATGACATAAAATATTCTAGGTCATGGAGCTAACAGTGACAGAGCTGGGGGACTTGAACTGAGATCTGTCTGCAGAGCCAGTGCAATTAATTATTAAGCTATACTGACTATCCAAAAGGGTGGTAAGAGAGAACCATTTCATGTGAAGTTTTGACCCATAATTGGGAGACGGTTGGAATGGGTCTGTGATGAAATCTTTGTCTTGGTAGGTTCATCCTGACAAAAATCATCATCCCCGGGCTGAGGAGGCCTTCAAGGTTTTGCGGGCAGCTTGGGACATTGTCAGTAACCCTGAAAGGCGGAAGGAATATGAGATGTAAGTTGGAGATGGGAAATTGTCAGGTGGGGTAAAAGAATAATTTTCAATAGCAGAAGTCCCTGGACTTAGGGGTGGAGGCTCTGAGGTGGAGAGAATTGAGGTTGCTTATCTTTTGAGCAGGCCACAGGCCTTAAGAGGCCAATAGATATCTCTGTCTCCTTTTATCCCTTGTTCAATACCCTCTGATTTACAAAGCCTTTCTTCTCTTAGGAAACGAATGGCAGAGAATGAGCTGAGCCGGTCAGTGAATGAGTTTCTGTCCAAGCTGCAGGATGACCTCAAAGAGGCAATGAATACTATGATGTGCAGCCGATGCCAAGGAAAACACAGGTATGAAAGAGACAGGAATAGGACAGCCACAGTTTAAGGCCTGGGTTGCCAAAAACCTTCTTTGTGAGTAGTATTGGTAGTTGGTGGGATACATATGGTGAGTAAAAAAACCCTTAGGTTTCCACTTCTGCCATATTGTCAAGAGACTGGGGATTTGAATTAGTAAGAAAAAAATACTTTTCAGCTTTAAGATAGAAGATTGAGAGCAGGATATGCATAGGCATATGTAACAACTGAGTGGAGATAATTTTACATCTTTCAGCCACATTTGTCAGTTAACGATGAGACTACAGCAACATCCCAGGCTTGACAGATTATTAAGGAATTATCCTTCTGTTGGGTTGCAGAAGGTTTGAAATAGACCGGGAACCTAAGAGTGCCAGATACTGTGCTGAGTGTAATAGACGACATCCTGCTGAAGAAGGAGACTTTTGGGCAGAGTCAAGCATGTTGGGCCTCAAGATCACCTACTTTGCGCTGATGGATGGGAAGGTGTATGACATCACAGGTACGCTTTTGTTCTCTAGAAATATGAGCTCATATATACATAAAACTGTGATGTATTGTTAATTATTTCTCATGTTTGTAGAGTGGGCTGGATGCCAGCGTGTGGGAATCTCCCCAGATACTCACAGAGTCCCCTATCACATCTCATTTGGTTCTCGGATCCCAGGCACCAGTGGACGACAGAGGTAGGTGGTATTTCTTTCAATAATCCACCCACTATTCTGGTTCTGAATATGGTCTCAAATGACGTGGTGTTTAGGATACCTAGGTGTCTCACTCCTTAAAAAGTTTGGTAATTGACTGAATACATCTTTCTTTTTTTTAAACATTTTATTTATTTATTTTTAGAGAGAGGGGAAGAGAGGGAGGGAGGGAAACATGAATGTGTGGTTGCCTCTCAAGCGACCCCCCACTGTGGACCTGGCATGCAACCCAGGCATGTGTCCTGACTGGGAATCAAACCGGCAACCCTTTGGTTCTCGGGCTGGCACTTAATCCACTGAGCCACACCAGCCAGGGCTCAATATATCTTTAAATTAGGTATTAATAGGCAACATAAGTAACCACTTGACTTAAAAAATCTCCCGTTTCATGATTCTGTTTTCCTTCCAGAGCCACCCCAGGTGCCCCTCCTGCAGACCTTCAGGACTTTTTGAGCCGGATCTTTCAAGTACCCCCCGGACAGATGTCCAATGGGAACTTCTTTGCAGCTCCCCATTCTGGCTCTGGGGCCACTGCAGCTTCCAAGCCCAACAGCACAGTACCCAAGGGAGAAGCCAGACCGAAGAGGCGGAAGAAAGTGAGGAGGCCCTTCCAACGTTGACACTTGTTTTCTTCCTTCCTTAAATCAATGTCAGGGAGTCAAAAGGGCTGTGTACAGCACAGGATGGAGTTTGATTTATTTTTAATTATTTAAAAAAGGGAAAATTTTAAGCTCAAATTGTTCACTCAGTACTTGTAGGAAGCTCCTGAACCACTCTCCCTCCTCCACCAGCACCCAGGAACTGAATCTTGTCTTCTGACAATACCAAAGAAATAGGGGATGGCTAGAGCAAAGAACCTAGGACATTGACCTGGACTGGATAATACCTCCTATAGTAGGGTGGGGACTGGGTATTTCCCTGGTGTCTGTATGCCTTTGTCTTGTCTTTTGCTTCTATAGCAGATGACACTTTCCCCCCCTTTTTAAAATTATGAGTCTCTCTTATTTCTTGACCCACTTCAGGAGTGAGCCTCCTCCTTTAGCCCAATGTAATACTTAAGAGAACAAGAAAATATGTAGCCCCAATTAAGGAGACACATCGAGTTCAGCAAGTGGGAACTCTGAATTTTTCCTCTTTCACCTTGTGGGTAACTGCCCAATTTCATGCTTATTGCTGCAGGGATGGCCCAAGCTAATAATTTTTAAAAATCAAATTTACGCCCTCTGCCCTTGGGTGAGGGGGAAGGATAAAGGGGCTCCTGGCAGCCCCCTTATGATCCAAGGGTTTGTATTTTTTTAAGTTTGTTCACATTTGTATGTACATATCTATTTAAAGCCAGGGAATTATCTTTCTATAAATATGTAACTGGCAACCTGTTTCTTTCCTCTCTTCTTTGCTCTTATAATAGCTGGTATCTCTTTTCTCATTTGAGAATCCTTTCTCTGTGTTAGATGAGAGTGAAGGGCACCTCCTATGGAACAGAGGGAGAGGGGATAAAAAACACTTAGAGAAGATTTGTGCAGTAAGTCACTGTTCCTTCTTTCCCCCCCAGCCTTATGAGGACATCTCCCTACTCTTCTGTGCTGACCAAATAGTAGCCGTATCTGAAAAAAAATTACCTTTATTATAAGGAAAATATACAGCAAAACAGAGCTGGAAGGTGATGGGGTGTAAGCTATGGAAAAACTTAATCACCAAACAAGTTGCCCAAACATGGCCTCCTGTGGAGGAGAGTTGTTTAGTCCCTTATCTCACCTGCCTTTCCTGATTCAAATAAACCTCCTCCTAGCAGGGCTAGGCCCAGGAAGCCCCGTTTTTCATCCCATTCTGTTCTCTTCCTGGGAGTCTGGGAATGGTATACTCAGGCTTTCAAGATACAGAAGACAGTACAGAGAAGGGAAAGATGTTACAGACTTTTGTTCCAACGTCGTCCTCAGCTCCATCCCTCAGTATTTATTGATGCCAAAGAGACGAACCCCATGAAATTGGGGCAACTTAGGCAGCAGTACACTGAGCAATGAGGCTGTGTTGATGAGGAAGTGAGCAGCATCATACTTGGTATAGAAGCTGGCTAGGAGGTAGCTGGGGAGAAAAGAAACAGGTTGAGTGAAATTGGCCTTCCCTATCCATATTCATGGCTTTCCAGCGATTGTCTTTTCCATTTTAAATGACCAGTTTTATTGCATGTAGTCCTAGAATATCTCAAAGTATCCTAGGGATTGGGGAGATCACCTTTAACTGGAGATTTGTAAGTTAATGTGTTTGATTGTTAATGACATTTGGCAAATGACAGCTGAAGCAGTTTCAGCCTGTATGACTGTTAAGTCCTCTTTGCTTCCACTCCCCACAAAGTTTTCACAGATTTACATCAGTTCTGCCTTGACTGATCTTTTGGAAATGTCAAATCATTTGGGTTTACTTGGTTTTCCAGTCCCTTCTCCACTCTCCTATTACCTAGGAGGCAGCAACAAATGCTTGATTATTGCCTTCTACTTTTTTAAAGCTTCTCTGTAGGCTTTTGTACCTGGCTCCTGGAGCATTTACCATATCTCCCCCAGGACTCACAGTACAATAGGAGAGATGCTGAGGAATTTTCGGGAAGAGGTAAATTGGAGCCCGTAGTCCATCTGTTCCCAGTGTGTCAGTAGCCGAGCCTTTCCTTGGTCAGGGGTCTCAAAGGGTGTCCCTTTCACCATATGTAGGAAGACATACATAGCCTGGGAGGAGAGAAGGGAGCAGTTTGAAGGGGCAGAATGTAGTTCTTTGGTCCAAGAATTAAGATCCTCCAAGGAAGACATATATCCCCAAATAATTGGGGATTTTCTCTTATTTTTGATTGGGGAAAGGCCTGGGGTGGGTATAGGGTGTGGTTTAGCGCTCACCAAGTTATGAATGACGTTGGTCAGGGTCCAGACGACGGGAATGCTGAAGAAGGGGATGCTGAGTAGAACCACATGCAGCAGTCCTACCAAGATGATGTAGGCCAGCCAGATGCCCCGGCTATTCATCACTCGAGTGTTGGGGTTTACTTCGCTGTGTGCCACCCCCACATTCATCCTACCACAGGGGGGATCAGGTAGGAGTCCACCTCAATTTCCTCTCAACCCCTCTTTGATTTTTTTTCTCCCAATATTGCCTCCTCAATTGCCCAAATCTCCTGAACTCTGTTAGGAATGAAAGAACATCCCCATCATGCACAAATGAAGAACTGAAGACGTTGCAGGGCGGGAGGCTAGACGAGTCCTTTCTACATCTTAGAGACATATGATAATCTTATATTCTGATTCTTAAACTTCAGCTGTAACTTGAAGGAGTAAGCCTAGGCATCAGGCACCCGCGTCAAGGGGCAAGGGAAACAAGTATCTCACTTTTTCCCTTAAGATAATGAGGAAGCATGAAGAGGTTGCATACACCCAGCATTCCAGAAGAGGGTCATGGGAAACAAGGGTTCGTTCACCAAGGAGGGGTGAGGGGGTAAGGCTACTTCCAATCCCCACCTTTAATCTGGTGTTTGCCCGCTCTGCCTCGCATCCCCTTAGCATGTAACCAGCCAGCATCCCAATTCCTTCTCTCAAGCGTGGGGCATTGGAAGAATTTAGGACAGGCGTAGTGAGGAGGAAGGGATGCCCAGGGTTTTGGATTGAGCTGGGAGGGAACTTGACTTGAGTGCCTCCAGATGGAGCCCTAGCCCCTAATCCAGGGGCGGCTCAGATCATCTAAATTTGGCTCCTTAAAATCATGCTAGTCAAGTTGATCATGTCCAGTTAGGAAGCAGCTCTTGCCCGCCCTTCTCTACCAAAAATTTCCTAAACTCACACTGAGTCTGCCCCATGCTTCTCGTAAATCGGCTCTCTTCAGCGCTTCTCTCTGTTTTTAACTCGCCGCCCCTCTACCCCCCGCCCGCCTCCCCTTTCGCCTCCCACCATTTTTTTCCCTCAGCATCCCTTGCCACTCTCTCGGGAAGGCCCTACCTGCGAGCTTCGGAAGCCGATCGCAGCGCAGGCTTCAACACCTGCGGTCTCCAGGAAGCAGCCACCCTCGCCCATCTGCAGTCTCCCTATTGGTGGAACAGAATTAGCGCTGCCGCCACCCACTGGCTGGTGGTCTGCAATGGAGAATCACAATTGGCCGCCTTTTCCGTCGTTCGGTAGTTGCAGAACCCGCCCCTCTCCCTGCCCCATATTTTGAGAGAGGTTGGGAAAGCTGCCTAGAGGAGTGAGAGGGACGCTAGATATTGACGAATGGGAAGAGTGGATGGTATGAGGTGCTAGTAAGAGTGACAATGATTGGTTGGCCCAGGTTGTCCGCTCCTAGGCGGGAGCTCCTGGAAGCGGAGGCAGCGGGTGGGGACCTTGTGGAGTAGAGGGGTAACAAGATGGCGGCGGAGACGGTAGAGCTTCATAAGCTGAAGGTACCGTGAACGAGGGAAAGGGCTAACTGGAACTTTTCTGGGGACTGAATTATGCGGAGTGGTTTGTTCCTTTTTCTATGTGTTCTCCTTGTAGGCTTTTCCACTTTTTACCGGCTCCCTCTGTAGTTCTTTTGTGCTTCCCTCCTCACTACGTCTGTCCTAATTTCTCATGCTCCTCACGGTTTTATTGTATCTACACTTGTTATTTCTGCTCCTTTCTCATCGTAGTATCGTCCGTCACTTCCACCGGGGTGTGTAAATGCCTTCAACCTGATCTCTCCTTGTTTTTCGTCAGAGATGCGTTACGTCAGTGGTTCCTTCCTCTCTGCCCCATGCCGGACCCAGTACCCCTTTTCCTTCCCTGGGTTGATGCTTTCCTACCTATTGTCCCAAGCTGGGATTCCCTTTAGTAGAGGTTGGCATCTTTGTGTATTTCTATCTATCTAGGTCTCAAACATGATCCAGAAAATACTCCACTCTTTTTTTTTTTTTTTTTTTTAAGATGGGGTTACGCCCCCAGGGGCAACTTTGAAACCTGAGGAGGGGCCTCAGATTATAGACCTCACCATAGACACTTGGGGTTTAGGAACCTTTTAGAGTTAATGAAGGCACAGGTAGCTCGGATTTAAAAGTTTTTCGAGTTCTCACGCGGTTCTCCTGCGGCCAGCCTCCCTCCCCCCACCCCACGCCACCGCCATACAGACAACTCAGTTTAGCTGTAATATTTTAGAAGAACATTTCCAAGGTTAGAGTTATCTCTGTCCCCATTTCATATCACGGATGTTCCCTGCATCTCTTGATATCACCACTGGGTGACACTCTCAATCACCTGTTTTAAGTCGTGTCTTGGGAACCTTGATGGCTTTCTCATATTTACATTATTTTTTTTTTTCCTGGAAGAAAAGAGTAGTTTCTTTTAGAGTGAGTTATGAGAATACTGTGTCCATTTATGGTTTCACAAGTAGTTTTCCCATTAAATGTTTTGGTCACATCATCCTGGAAGCCTTGGACAAACCGTGTTGATTTTGCTGAAGTTGTAAACCTACCCTTTAAAGCTTGTTGAGCTTAAAAATAAAAAAAAAAATTAAAAAAAAAAGAGTTAGGGTAGGGAGAGGTCCTTTGGTTACTTTTTAGTTGATATCAATTAAATTTTTTGTGAAAGCTGATGGATTTCTTACTCTTGGATTCTAATCTGTACCGGGGGGTTTTTGTGTCATACTGGACTTACTGTTAACTTGGTGGTACTGAAACGTGTCGATTATATCAGTGGTTTCCTATTTCCAAAAGTAAAAAAAACTGATCAGCCACTTCCACTATATGTATACTTACGTAAATTATGTTTCCTTACTGTCATGTATGTTACAGAACATACACAGAAAAGGAATGTTTGAATGAATGTGATAAAAAGGAAATATGAATAGAAAATCAAATATTTTCTTCCTATTAGTCCCATTTTTAAAACCCCTTTAAGTAAGGCGCCAGCCTTGTGACTTACCTTTATGGATTTTGTATTGGTTTATGGAGTTCCTTCTTCCATAAAAGCTATATTTGTTTGGACTGTATTAAATTTTATTTTGATTGTATAATATCCTCTGACCTGATTTCAAGTGTCATAGTCTAAGAGAACGTGAGGCACTCCTGACAGCCTAAAAAGGATTCATTCTTTTAATCACATTTTGCTTGTCTTTGCTTTTTCTCTAGAGCACTTCTTAACCTTTTGGAGGTCACAGATATCTTTGAAACTCTCATGAAAGGTATGGACCCTCTCCCCAGAAAAAGGCATGTACACATACTTTGCATGCGATTTGAGGGGCTTCATAAAATTACCTTTTAGCCCTGAGGAGTCCTTGGACCTCTGGTTAAGAATCCATGCCTTTAATTCTGACTTCCAGGACAGCTAATGTTTAGTTCCGCTGTTGATCTTGCTGGAGTAATCCTGACTTGGGTTGACTTAGAGTTTTTATCTTTTTTAAAAAGCCTTTCCATTTTTATAAAGAAGTTTTGGGCTTTTAGAATGGGATCTCAGAGAAAAGGAACAAGATTTGAAGAAGGAAGGAAAAATGCCTGAATTGATATGTAAGTCCACATCACCTGCAGGTTTCTCAAGATTTTGTAGATATGCCGTCATTCTAACATAGTTACAGAGACTGAATTGTGGGTGAAAATACAGTGAACTGTAATAGTTCACAGATTTCCAATAGTCTCACCAGATTTCCAATCAATGGTGAGAAAAGAGACTACTGTAGAGGAGAGAACGAGAAGGGTGTACTTACTAGTCTCAGAGTGTTGAAAAACAGTGAGATGTGTAATTTTGAAGTGTAAAGTGAATATGTGTTGGTGGTTGAAGACCATTTGTAAAGGGAACGAGGTGAATTGTGTGATTGTAAAGATAGATTAGAGTGAAATTGAAAAAGGCCTTTTAAGTTGTATATGGCATTTGGTTTTTGTCATGTATGCAGAAAGTGGGGAGCCTTTGGAAATTTGAAAGAAGGAGCTGATGTGATCCATGTGTGTTCTTTTGGCACTTTGGAGGATGGGGTCTGGAGAGGGAGAGATTTCCCCAGTTACATTTTAAATATACTATTCACATCCCTGCTTAAAACCTTTTAACTTTATACCTGCCAATCTCTCCAGCTTAACTTCTCACACTCCAACCACATTGGCTTTATTTCATTCCTCAGCATGAATGTGTCCATTAATTGCTAACACTTACATAACATTTACTATGTGGAAAGCACTTGTCAAAGCTATTTACATACATTAACTCATTTAATTCTCAAAATAGCCCTGGAAAGTAAATGCCTCTATTATCCCCATTTTAACTGGAGAAAAAAACGGAAGCCCAGAGAGATTAACTGAGTAACTTGCCTTAGGTCCCACAACTAATTAATGAGTGGTGGATCAAATCCAGGCAGTGTGTCTTCAAAATTCATGTTCTCTTTTTTTTTTTAAGAGCTTTTTCCCAAAGATTATTTATTTATTTATTTATTTATTTTTAAAGTGGAAGGGAGGGAGAAAGAGAAAGAAACATCAATGTGTGGCTGCCTCTTGTGTGCCCTGCATAGGGGACCTGTCCAGAACCCAGGCCTGTGCTCTGACCGGGAATCAAACCAGTGACCCCTTGTTTTGCAGGCTGGAACTCAATCCACTGAGCCACCACAGCCAGGGCCAAAATTCATCTTCTTAATTGTCATGTACTCCTTACCTCAGAACTCAGAACCCTTACAGGGGTGTCCACACTTTGGCATCTCTGGGCCACACTGGGAGAAGAAAAGTTGTCTTGGGCTATACATTAAATACATCATGACATGTAATCACAAAAAAATCTCATAATGTTTTAACTGAATTTATGATTTTGTGTTGGACTGCATTCATAGCCATTCTGCGACGCATGTGGCCCAGTGGCTGTAGTTTGGGCACCCCTTCAGGCTTACAGCATGCTTTTGGCTGCAGTGTTCCTGCTACCCCCATTCTCCACATCTTCATCTAACTGCTAGTTGTTCAGATGTCAGTCATCTACCTAAGGAACCCTTAGGTAGGCTAGGTTCTCCCTATTCACACATGGTCAGATCATTTATTTATTTATGTAGCCTTTTTTAACTTATTTTTTTAATTGTTCAAGTACATTTGTTTCCCACCACCACTTTCCCCTGCCCTACGCACTCCCACCTCCCATCCTCAATCGTTCCCCACTTTGGCTTTGTCCATGGGTCCTAAAGATACTTGTTCTTTGACTTGACCATTCCCCTTCTTTTCCACACTACTCCCCTCCCCTCCCCACCCCTTACTATCAGTTTGTTTTTTCTTTCAGTGTTGCTGGTCATATTTTTCTTGCTTGTTTGTTATGTTGATTAGGTTCCAGATACAGGTGAGATCATACAGTATTTGTCTTTCACCCCCTGGCTTATTTCGTTTAGCATATAATGCTCTGCAGTTCCATCCACGCTGTTGAGAAGGGTAGGATTTCCCTTCTTTCTGCTCTGTAGTATTCTATTGTGTAAATGTACCGTAGTTTTTTGATCCCCTCATTTATTGATGGGCACAGAGGTTGCTTCCAGTACTTGGCTGTTGTAAATTGTGCTGCTATGAACATTGGGGTGCGTAGGTTTTTTTGAATTGGCGTTTCAGGATTCTTAGGGTATAATCCCAGCAGTGGAATTGCTGGGTCAAAAGGTAGTTCCATTTTTCGCTTTTTGAGGAAATTCCAAACTGTTTTCCACAGTGGCTGCACCAGTCTGCATTCCCACCAACAGTGTACTAGGGTTCCCTTTTTTCCACAACCTCACCAGCATTTGCTGTTTGTTAATTTGTTAATGATGGCCATTCTGACTGGTGTAAAGTGATATCTCATTGTCGTTTTAATTTGTGTCTCTCTGATGGCTAGTGATGCTGAGCATCCTTTGATATGTCTCTGGGCCCTGTATATGTCCTCCTTGGAGAAGTGTCTGTTCAGGTCCTTTGCCCATTTTTTAATTGGATTGTTTGTCTTCCTGGAGTGGAGTCTTGTGAGTTCTTTATATATTTTGGAGATGAAACCCTTGTCCGAGGTATCATTGGCAAATATATTTTCCCATACGGTTGGTTCTCTTTTCATTTTCCTGATGTTTTCCTTAGCCGCACAGAAGCTTCTTATTTCAATGAAGTCACATTTGTTTATTCTTTCCTTTATGTCCCTTGCTCTAGGAGACATATAGGTGAAAATATTGCTGCTTGGAATATCTGACAGTTTTCCTGCCTATGTTGTCCTCTAGGACTTTTATGGTGTCATGACTTACATTTAAGTCTTTTATCCATCTTGAGTTTATTTTTGTGTATGGTGTAAATTGTTGGTCAGTTTTCTTTTTTGTGTGTGTAGCTGTCCAGATCTCCCAACACCATTTGTTGAAGAGGCTATTTTTACTCCATTTTATGCCCTGCCCCCGTTGTCGAAACCACAGAGACATGGGTTTATTTCTGGGCTTTCTATTCTGTTCCATTGGTCCATATGTCTGTTTTTATGCCAATACCAGACTGTTTTGATTACAGTGGGCTTGTAATATAGTTTGATGTCGGGTATTGTGATCCCTTCTACTTTGTTCTTCTTTCTCAAAATTGCTGCAGCTATTTGGAGTCGTTTATGATTCCATATAAATTTTTTAAGTGTTCAATATCTGTGAAGTACATCATTGGTATTTTAATAGGGATCGTGTTAAACCTATAAGTTGCTTTGGGTAGTATGGACATTTTGATGATAATTCTTCCGATCCATGAACACGGTATATGCTTCCATTTATTTGTGTCTTCCTTAATTTCTTTCTTCAGTGTTGTGTAGTTTTCTGAGTACAGGTCTTTTGCCTCCTTGGTTAAGTTTATTCCTAGGTACTTTATTTTTCTTGTTGCTATCAGACCACTTTTTAAATTCCTTCATAAGACTCTACTTTAAAAAAAAAAATCAGTTAAGTATTACATATGTAATCATTGACTGCTTTGTTTCCCTACTAAATTGTAAGCTTCCTATGGGCAAGAACTCTCTTGTTTTGCTTATGATTATTCCTCTATATAAAAAATAATGCTTGACATGCATGTGGTACTCAATAGTTGTAAAGTGAATAAACTTAGTAAGACTTGAAGTAAGGTAGTGGCTACTTTGAAAGGAATGAATTTAAAAGAGATTTGGGATATAGAATTTTAAATATTTATAGGCCAGTTAGATGTGGGTGTAATGAAAGATGACTCCAAGTTTGAGTAGTGATACCTTTAGGTTGGGAGGAAGAGAAGCCAACTTTGTGCAGTAGAGAATATAAGTTCAGTTTTGGGCTTAAGTGTCTTTGAGACATACACTTGGAGATGTCTAGTAGTCATTTGGAAATGTGGGTCTTCTGCTCAAGAGTTGAGAGCTGATATTAAAGGTTTGGGACTTATTAAAAAAAAATTTATGCAGTGCCTACCATGTGCCTGCTAACATAGGTGCTGGAGATACGGCAATGAGCAAAGCAGACAAAATTCTTGCTGTTGTGGAGCCTGTGTTTTACTGGGGGAAGGCACAATAAAGTAAAATTTATAGTATGTCAAATAGTGATAAAGCCTGTACAGAAAAATAGGAAAACAGGATAGGGAGTACAGCTGTTGTAATTTAAAATAGGGTGACTTGGGAAGGCCTCAGTGAAAAAGGTGATGTTTAAGCAGAGACTTAGAGGAGGTAAAGGAGCGAACCTTGTGCACAGTGTTATAAGAGGGCCTTGTAGATAACTGTTAGGTCTCTGTCTTGAATAGAGGAATGACATGTTCTGACTTAAATTTTCAAAAGATCACTTTGACTACCCTGTTAAGAATGTACTATAATAAGGTGCAAGGGCTGCAGAAGTTTTACAATAATCGGATTAAAAAAAACACCAGAAGGGATTAGATTTTAAATATATTTTGAAGTTAGAGCTGATAGGATTTGCTGGTGATTTGATTCTGGGAAGTAAAAAGCTGTTAATGCAAGTGGAATGAGAAAGCCAAAGAAGGAATCTTAGTAATATTGGTATTTACAGGGTTGAGTGAAAGAAGCAGCTAGTGAGCTAGCAAGGAGGCTGAGGAGAAGGGATTAAGAGGAAAATGGAGAGTTAGAGTGTGCACATGAGAGCAGTGTTGGCATCTTGGTAGTTAAGATTGGGTTTAAATCAGGAGACCTGAGCTGACACATTGGATCCACTATTTTCTACCTGTATGATTTTCGAGAAAATTATTGAATTTTTTTAAGCCTTAGTTTCTTAACTTTTAAGATAGGATCATAATACCAACTATTTAGGTTTGTTGTCAGGATTAAATGAGGAAATAACATTCAAAGTTTAGCATGTATTAGTACTTAAAAATAAATTTGAGCTTCTGTTGTGTGAAATGTTAAAAATAATATGAAATGTCTCTGCCCTCAAAGAGTTACAAACCATATCAAGAGATAACATATGAAAAAGCTTTGAATCAAAATTCAAGATTAGCAAATAGAAGAAATCACAGGGAAATAAATGATTAGTGTTAACTGTATTATGTAGTGCATTGATTTTTTTTCTCTGTAGGTTGGATAGATAGAATGGAAAATGCCTTATTGGTACTGAAAAATAAAATTTTTGGAAATTAATTTTTAAATAGGTCATTCATGTACAAGTTCACAATTCTAAAGGCACAAAAAGGTATATGGTAAAGAGTTTTCTTCCTTCCCTTGTCCTTAACAAACTACTTCTTCCCAGTGTTAACTTACCTGTCTCTTGTCCAGGCATCTTGTATATATACATCATGTAGAGTGTGGGATGTGTGTGTGCGTGTGCATTATTTTTTACAATAACATTAAAGTTAGTGGGCTGTATAGTGTTCTATAACTTTGTTTTTTAAAATAGTCTTATTGAAATATAGCTCACATACCATACAACCCACTCAATATAATTTGCTTTTTAAATGTGCTAATTTAAAATATTTTAAAGTTAAATGCATATCAAAATGGGTAAGATTGGATATTATAAGTTAGTTATTGAGTCTCTAAAAGATTTTTGTTTTACTATTAACATAGTTGTATCCTAAAAAATAGTATAATTTACTATTATACTATTTACTATTATAGTATAAGATACTATTATTATACATAATTGTATAAATAAGTAATTGTATTTACTATTAACATAATTAACATAAAGGAAATGTGCTAGAAGCAATGACTTCATTTTCAGCTGTTTTGTGTTTTCACTCATCTGTATTCCCTTTGAAATTTATGTCCTAGTGTATGAGCAGAACCCAACATAAAATAACTAAAGTAATATTATACTTTATATAGTTATGATATGTAAAAACCACATGTAACATTTTTATTTGACCAGGGAAGGGAAATGGAGGTGCTGAGAAGACTGCTGAATAAACCATAGACTCGAAGTTAGGAACTGGGAGCCAGTGGGGGGCTGAGATTTCAGTGACCAAAGGCAGTGGTAAGGTCAGTGGTCAGCAGTGATGAATAGTACCCATGTAAACAACCAGCTGTACCATTCTGACAGCTCCAAGTCTAGATTAGACTATATTAGATCAGCACCCTGTGCAAAAACCATCTCTGACTGCACATTTCCTTTTCATTTGGAAGTTTTTGTAAACTTTTGCCTAGGTACAATTTTGGGATGGAAGAAGGGGGAAACGGCTCTCTTATTAGAAAGGTGAACTCTGAATTGCCTATTTACCAAAAATGTTACTTAAACTGGGGGAGGGGGGAGGGTTGAAGCTTCTGGGAAAAATGAGGAGTTACGGAAAATGGAAAAGCTGTATGGCTTTGCAGACAAACAACCAGCACCACTTAAATACACACACACACTCTCTCTCTCTGTCTGTCTCTCTCTCTCAAAATGTTATGACTTCCGGTCAAGATGGAGATAGGTAAACATGGCTCGCTGTCTCACACAGCCATAGCAAAAATTGCAACTGAAATATAAAACAGCTATTACCCAGAATCATCAGAAAATCAAGCTGTGTGAAAGTCCAGCAGCCAAGGAATTAAAGAAGTCACATTCATCCAGAGGGATAGGAGGGGTGGAGACGCTGAACAGGTAGTCCCACACCTACATGTGGGGGTAAAAATTAGGAGGTATACCTTTGGGAACAGGAGGAGATCCCAGCTCCAAACCATACCACCCAGCCCAGGATTCCAGTGTCAGGGAGCTAAGTCCCTATAGCTTCTGGCTGTAAAAACCAGTGGAGGTTGGGTGGTGGAAGAAACTGTGGGATTCTCAGGTGTCTCTTAAAGGGCCAGAAACGTACTTAGGAATTAATGCAGACTGACTTCCTCTGGGATCCAGCACCAGGGCAGCAGCTGGAGAGGCACCAGTGGCACACAGGGAGAAACTGAAGTGTCTGATATCAGGGTGAGTGCCAGGGGACAGCTTCCTCCTGGACAAAACCCTAGAGGCCAGGCATTGACCATTGTCCCTTTTCTGAGCCCTCCCCCACATGGAGCCACAGAGTGGAGACCTCGTATCTTAGACTCCATCAGCCTGGTTCACACGGGTTGCCCCACCCTGGTGATTACCTAAGGCTCTGCCCCATCCAACTTATGTGTGTGCGCGTCTCCCTCCCTCCATGCCTCCCTCCCTTTCTTTCTGATTTCATTTATTTATTTTCATAGAGAGGGGAAGGGAGGGAGAGAAACATCAGTGTTTGGTTGCCTCTTGTGCACCCCCCACTGGGGACCTGGCCCACAGTCCAGGCATGTGCCCTGACTGGGAATCAAACCAGCCACCCTTTGGTCTGCAGGGCAGCACTCAGTCCACTGAGCCACACCAACCAGGGCACATGTGTGCTTTTCTACAATAGGCTGCACTAATAAGATGGAAGTCAAAGCAGCTCTACCTAATACATAGGAACAAACACAGAGGCTGTCAAAATGAGGAGACACAGAAATATGTCCCAAATGAAAGAACAGAACAAGACTCCAGAAATAGAACTAAACAAAATAGAGATAAGCAATCTATCAGATGCAGAGTTCAAAACACTGGTTATTGGGAAGCTCAAGGAACTCACTGGGTACTTTAACAACATAAAGAAGACCCAGGTGGAAATGAAGGTTACACTAAATGAAATAAAGAATTTACAGGAAACCAACAGTGGCTTGGGTGAAGCCAAGAGTCAAATCAGTAATTTGGAACATAAAAAAACATTCAATCAGACCAGCAAGAAGAAGAAAAGAGTTTAAAAACAAAGGCTAAGGAACTTCTGGGACAACTTCAAATGTACCAACATTCACATCAGAGACGTGCCAGAAAGAGAACAGAAAGAGCAAGAAATTGAAACCTTACTTGAAAAAATAATTAAAGAAAACTTACCTAATTTGGTGAAGGAAATAGTATATAGGAAGCACAGAGGATCCCAAACAAGATGGACACACAGAACCATTTCGTTAAATCATAATTAAAATGCCAGAGGCTAAAGATAAAGAGAATCTTAAAAAGAGCAAGAGAAAAGCAGATAGTTACCTGCAAAGGAGTTCCCATAAGACACTCACCTTATTTCTCAAGAAACTTTGCAGGCAGGAAGGGACTGACAAGAAGTATTCCAAGTGATGAAAAGCAATGACCTACAACCTAGATTACTGTGTCCAGCAGAGCTGTCATTTAGAATGGAAGGGCAGATAAAGTGCTTCCCAGACAAGGTAAAGCTGAAAGAGTCGATCATCACCAAGCCCTCATTATATGAAATGTTAAAGGGACTTATCTAAGAAAAAGATCAAAACTATGAACATGAAAATGGCAACAAATCCACAACTATCAACAATTGAATCTAAAAAACTAAGCAAACAAGCAGAACAGAAACTATCATAGGTAGGGAGATCATTTGTAGGGTTATCATTTGGGAAGGGGAAGGGGGAGAATGAGGGAAAAGGTGCAGGGATTAAGAACTACAAATTGGTAGGTATAGAATAGACAGAGTGATATTAAGAACAGTATAGGAAATGGAGTAGCCCATGGACATGGACTAAGGCACGAGATTGCTGTAGGGAATGGGGGATACTGGGTGGAGGGGGGCAAAGGGGGAAAAATTGGGAAAACTGTAGTAGCATAATCAATAAAATATATATTAAAAATAAATAAAATGTTAGGTGATCTCTAGGTTCTGGGATTACCTAAAACTTATTTTCTTTTATACTTTTCAGAATTTTCAAATTCTGTGTGAACATACTACTATTTATATAGTAAGTCAAAAACCTTTTAAAAGTATAACTAAAATGCAATACTTGTACTTCAGGAAGCCAAAAGGATTAAAGTACCAAGGTGGGAAAAATCAGGATTCTTAAGAAATGAACCTAGAGGTCACTTAGAGTCTAAATTCTAGATTAATGCTATTCAAGTCTAATCTTGTCTCATTTCCCACCCAGTGTCTAACACTTACAAAGTACTTACTAGGTGCCAAGCACTATTCTACAATAAATGCTTTATAAATACTTAGTGATTTAATCTTCATAACAACTCTGGTAAAGGTACTGTTTCATTATCCCTATTTCATGAGAAACTGAGGCACGGAGAGATTGTTACTTACTTAAGTTTACACAGCTGTTAGTGGTAAAGCTGGAATTTAAACCCAGGTAGTCTGGCTTCAGAGGCCATGTTAGCCTCTGCAGCCACACTCCACACTCCTCTTGCCATCCCCTCCCAAGAAGTCTGCATATGTATTAATGCTTGTTCTTCAAGTCTGCAGGCTTCGTAGTCTCACTTTTGTTGGGGAAGGAAGCCCAGCCAAAGCAATACAGACTGTAGGTGGTGCCTCCCAGACACAGTGCCCACAGTGCTGTCGTCAGTTTATACAGAATGTTGTGGGTTCCCCTGTCTTAGGAGTACACCCGGAAGGTTGTTGATAGCCTGAAAGAGTTTCTGTTC
Source organism: Pteronotus mesoamericanus (assembly GCF_021234165.1). Classification (NCBI taxonomy): domain Eukaryota; kingdom Metazoa; phylum Chordata; class Mammalia; order Chiroptera; family Mormoopidae; genus Pteronotus; species Pteronotus mesoamericanus. Next base: position 105,873 of record NW_026555310.1, read on the forward strand.
CTCGGCCACTAGATTCTCTAGAGCGCTTCCAGGCAGTTGGTTGAGCTAAAGGAGTGAATCAGTGCCTGGGAAAGCTGCATGGCCCTCATTCTGTGTAGGCCTCTTCAGTTGGAGTCACCTCCCTGCCACTCCACACTTTTAATGGGTGATTATCTACCATGTTTCTCAGTAGAGGGTGCTATTGGCTTGTTTAGTAGGTCAAATCTCTACATACAGGATGGGGCCAAAGTAGGTCTGCAGTTCTTATGGAAAATACAATAATAAATAACAGTACACGCATAAACTCTGTTTCACATACAATTGTAAATCTACTTGCACTCTACCCTATATTATTGCTGCCTGCTCGTCCCACTCAGCTGAATGTTCGACCTGACCAGTTATTGTTGGGAGGGAAAAAAGCTTCCTCTCTCCATTTTCAGGTTCTCTGTTTTGAAAAACCTAGAGATGCCCAGCATATTCTCTTAATTGTAAAGTTCTTTCTCCTATAGGAATCTGCTTTCTAACTTCTACTGGTTGGTCTATAAACTATACCTCAGAACAAGTAAAATCTTTCAGGCCAAACATCTATGATATTTGTGCACTGATCTGCATATAGGGTTTCTGGAGCCTCCCTTTTCCTTCTTGTTTTCTATTAGCATGTTCTCATGCTTCTTAAAATAAGAGTCTGGAGCCCAACAAGTCTGTTGCATCATTAAATATATTCTGTTCTTCAATTAACCATAACCTAGAATTACTTTGGTAGCAAATCATATTAACCCTCTGCGCTTAATCATCTAAAACCCTGGGGTCTTTATCCTTTGAGTTACTGTTGAGCCCGATCTTGCTCATCTGGTTTTAGAACAATTTAAGTTTCAAATATAATTATAGTACTTTATAGGTATATCTTATTTCTTCTAAATTGAATCTTTTTTTTTTTTGATTCATTGTTCTTCCTGAAGAGCTCTTCCCTTGCCCTTAGCTTAGTTCTGTCAGTAATCCATCAATTCTTCCTCCTTCTGTTATCTGCAAACTTGGTAAGCATACCTGTTACATCTTTAGTCAAGTACTGATTTTTAAAATCTTCAACAGAATTCTGTGGTATGCATTTCGATATTTTTTTCCATTTTGACATAGGTGTTTTAATTGATTCATTGTTGACATTAAGCTGGCTAACGCATTTACCTGAATCTACAGTGATCAGACTTGAATGCATATTTATGGTATGTTTCAGTAAAAGATCTGGAATAACTGAAGAATCTGCTTTTAGATAATTAGATTTTATACCTAAAGATTAATTTTTTTCCATTAGCTGGTACAATAATTTTGGGGGCAGAGAAATCTTTTTTCTATCAAAAACACTAAAGATTTGTAATAATAAGTAGTTGCATGAATAGATCAGAATTCTATTAAAGTAGGATGTTTATTCATCATGTGTTAGAAAAGTCCTCTTACATATTGAATATTAGAAAGAAGTAAACTATCTTCATGGACCTAGAGGCTTGGTGGGATTAAGAGCAATTGTTTGGGATTGAACTTTCTTTTTCTTTTTTGTGAGAACTACAGTTGACCCTTGAATAATATGGGTTTGAACTGTTCAGGTCCACTTATACTTGGATTTTTTTCAATAAATATTTGCGGTACTGTAAGTATATTTTATTATTTTTTAATAACATTTTCTCTAGCTTAGTATATTGTAAGAATATAGTATATAATAATGTACAAAATATGTGTTATTTATGTAAGTAAGGCTTCCAGTCAGCAGTAGGCTATTAGTATTTATGTTGGTTTTTCTTCTTTAAAATATGTTTATTGATTTGAGAGAGAGAGAAAGAGAAACATCGATATGAGAAAGAAACATCAGTTGGTTGCCTCCCATATGGTACCTGGACCAGGAACCGAACCCCCAACCTTTTGGTGTACAGGATGATGCTCCAACCAGCTGAGCCACACTGGGCAAGGCCGTAGTTACATTTTGAGGGATTCAGAATTTATATCTGTATATTCGATTACATGGGGCATCAGCACCTCTAACTCTACATTGTTCAAGGGTCAACTGTACCTCTCTTTTTTTTCACTAGTTTCATTGTATTAACTAAGGAAAAGTTTTACTCTTTTTTTTCTCAGCTTGCTGAACTAAAGCAGGAATGTCTTGCTCGTGGTTTGGAGACCAAGGGAATAAAACAAGATCTCATCAACAGGCTCCAGGCCTATCTTGAAGAGCATGGTAAGTGCTTTGTGGAGGCAGAGTGGTGTGATTAAGGGTATTAATTTCTAAGTTCTGCTGTATGGAAGATTTCTTCTTTTCCTTTACATTGTTGGTGGCATAAACGCTTAATTAACTATACCAAGAAAACTCTTGTTTATCCAGAACAGTGGTTATAATGCAAAGAAATGCTCCTTCCCCCCCTTTTAATACATTGTAATTTTATTTCAGCAAATTATTTAAAAGGAAGTATGGTTAAAAACAAGTATCGTTAGCCTGAGAATTGGAAGATTTGAATTCCAATTCCTCTTGTGCCAGAAATATACTGGGTAACTCTGGACAAGTGTCTCTACCCTTGAAATTCATAAACCTAGGTAACCTCTGGTCCCTCTAGTTCTGATATTCTCTAAGTCCGCCTTTTTATTTTTTTATTTTGTTTTTTAAAGATTTTATTTATTTATTTTTAGGGAGAGGAAGGGAAGGGGAAAGAGAGGGAGAGAAACATGATGTGCAAGAGAAACATTTGGTTGGTTGCCTTTCATATGCCTCCAAGGGACCTGGTCCGCAACCTAGGCATGTACCCTGACTGGGATCAAACTGACGACCTGTTTGCAGGCCAGCATTCACTCCACTGCGGGGCTAATTCCACCTTTTTTAAAACAATTTCATTGCCTGCGCCTGGTGGCTCGGTTGGAGCATCATCCTGTACACTAAAAGGTTGTGGGGTCAATCCCCAGTTGGGGTGTGTACAGGAGGCAAGTGATTAACATCAACATGTGGTTGCATTTTGTGTGCCCCCTGCTGGGGACCAGACCTGCAACCTGTGCGTGTACCCTACACTGGGAATTGAACCTGTGAACCTTTGTTTCACAAGCTGGCATTCAGTCCACTGAGCCACACCAGCCAGGGCTGTGTTTTTGTTTTGTTTTGTTGTTTTTTAAAGATATATTTTGTGGCCTATGGCTGTGTTGTCATCTAGTATATTCATTCCATTTCCTGAAAAGTGTTCTACAATGTGTAGAATCCACCACATTTTACTTCACCCAGTGATAGACATCTGTACTGCCTCCTGAACTCCTTATTTGATGTTCCTTAATATTCTTGTATGAGAGTCTTTCTGGGATATATACTCAGGGTTGCTAATAAATACCTATATAAAAGTGTATACTTACCATGACTAAGCACTGCCAAATTGCTTTCCAGAATTGCTCTGTAAATCTGTAGAGTGTATGAGGGTTCTTGTTTCTCCTCCACAAATCTGTCCTATCCTATCAAGTGCCCTACTTTTTGCTAATCTGTAGGTTGTTTCAATTTATATTTCTCTAATTATTAAAAAGTTTAAACATTTCTTGTGTTTATGGTTCTTTGAGGTTCTCCTTCACTCATTTTCTTGGGGTTTCCAACATTCACTTATGAGTTTGCAAGCCATTTCTTTTATATTCTAGTAACTGTTCCCTCGTTGGTCTTAGACACTAGTAACTTCTTTGTCATTTGTTTCTTTTTCCATGGTGTTTCTAAAACATCTAAAATTTTTCTTATAATTGATTTTGCTTCTGGGTTTTGTTCTTTTTGTTTAAGAAATCCTTTACCACCACTAAATATTAAAGGTGTTCTTTCATATTACTTTATATTAATGTTTAAATTTGACTTCATCAGTTTAGTTCTTCAGTCCATCTGGAGTTCAACTTTATATTAATGTTAGGTAGAGAAAACAGTTTTATCTCCATATGGAGCAAATTTTGTAAGCATTAGTTCTGCCTTTATTATTGAATTTTATTTTGGGAAAGAAAAATGATTGTAATTTTAGCCTGAGTACAGCAATCAATATGGTTATGTAGCAGCGCTTGACCTGAATATTTTAATATTCTTTAGCTGAAGAGGAGGCAAATGAAGAAGATGTACTGGGAGATGAAACAGAGGTGAGTTGGAAAGAGAAAGGCTAGTAGTGACTGCCCTGGCAATGTGCCACTACCTTGGCCATTGCTTCACATCAATCATTAGAGGACTTAAATGCTAACTCACTAGGGGAGCGTCATGGTGGAATTACATTTCTGAAAGACTGATTCATTTTAGAGTTCTCATATTCCTCTGTTGACAGGTTTTTACTCTTGATTTATGTGAACCATCTTGTTTCATTTGTTTTTAGGAAGAAGAACCAAAGCCCATAGAACTGCCTGTCAAAGAGGAAGAACCCCCTGAAAAAACTGTTGATGTGTAACTATTTCTTTTTTGTAATCTGAGTACAGAGCAGATAGTTCTGGGGGTTTTTTGGTGGGAGGCATAGTGTTTTCACTTTGTTTACCTTTTATGGCATTTTAAAATTTCTCATTAGATTATATATTTTCAGAAGAGTCTATTTCATTTCAAGTACATGGTCTCAGTGAAGCAAACTAGTTTGTCTCTGGGTTATGTAATAGATGATTAGGATCAGGAGACTTCAAGCCCAGACCAATTGTAGGTCTCCTGGCCTTTGTTGTATCACCATAATAAGTGATTCTCTTTCTGTATAGAAAATCATACAGATTCTCTGCATATAAAGAATTTTGTAAGGGAAGATGGTGCTGACCAGAGATTTTTGTGTCTCAGATAACACTGTCCTCTCTTCCTTTTTGATTTACAGGGGAGTAGGGGAGGGCAAAGAACTAAAGTGGAAAGTAGATCTTGATTTATTTATTTTTAAATTTTTATTTATTGATTTTTAGAGAGAGAGGACTGGGAGGGGGGCGGGAGGGGGGAGAGAGAGAAACACCTGTTGTTTGTTACACTTATTTACATATTCATTGGTTGATTCTTGTATGTGCCCTGGCTGGAGAGCAAACCTACTACCTTGATGTTTCTGCATGATGCTTTAACCAACTGAGCTACCTGGCTAGGGCAGATCTGAATTTATTTAAACTATCCCACAGTGTTATCGTAAACATGTTTTATTTGGGGCCCTTTCCACAGATGTCTGGCCATCTTATACTCCACATTAAGAACAGTTGAGTCCTTTTTAACATTTTTGAGGTAATATGTGGACTAATAAAAAATTAAACAGTATGAACCCTGAAGTACCCCTTGTTTTCACTTCTATCTGATTTCCTAGAGGTTTTCAATACCTTCTTTTGTAACGTTTTACATGGTGTGTGTATATATGTTTATACAGATAATATGTGCACACTATATATATTGTTGGTTTCTTGATTTTTTTTTTCCCCTTATATCTGGAGATCTATATCATACAGTAATGTTCTTATTTAAATGTTAGTTAATGTACTAGGTAAGGTTCTAAGTGTTTCACATATATATTCATTTAATCTTCAAATCAATCCTGTGAAATAGGGATAATTATCCTAATTAGCGTAGGACTCTTTTTTTTTTTCAGCTTGTTATTACGGGAAATTGTAAACATATGTAAAAGTTATGCAAATAGTGAAATAGGCCCTGAAATACTCGCGCACATTTATGCATGTTTAGTAGTTATCAGCTTAAAACCATATTCTTTCTAGCAGCTAATAGTACTCCATTCCAGGGATGAACAGTAATTTCACCAGTTTCCTGCTGATGGGCATTTAGACTGTTTATAATAGCAAAAAATGGAGTGCTGCATGTCCTTATGCTGGAAGTGTTTTTATACTTACGCAAATAAGTCCATAGGATAAATCCCTAGATTTGCTGCATCACAGGGGATGTGCATTTAATGTTTTATTAGATTTTATCATATTACTGCTTTCAAAAACCTTTAGTTATCTTCCATTATAAGAGGTGTGTGTCTAGATGTAATGCTTTGAGAAAATGGCTTATGAGATAGCTTTAGAATAGAGATGTTTTGCCCTGACTGGTGTGGCTCAGTTGGTTGGGTGTTGTCCTTCAAACAAAGAGGTCACTGGTTTGATTCTAGTCAGGGCACATGCCTAGATTGCTGGTTTGGTTCCCGGTCTAAATGGATTCTAGAGGCAGCTGATCTGTGTTTCTCTCTCGCATTGATAATTCTTTCCTCCTTTTTCTCTCTTCCCTTCTCTCTAAAATAAACAAATGAATAAATAAATAGAGATGTTTTGGGGACCTCTGGGGCAAGAAGGCAGATCAGGTAAATACAATGATAGTTGGCTTGTGATTTAAAAATAATGAAATTGAAAATTTATAGAAGTTTATTATCCTTTGAATATGTAAAATGTGTGATTCCTTTAAAGAATTTTAATTTTATTAATGAATTTCTAAACAGGGAAGATGAATGTGTATGGAGGTGGTCATTTTGTTTTTTAGAGGGAAGTAATGGTTAGACTAAATATCTACAGTGCAGAAAGGTTCTGGGTCCCTTTAGTTTAGATAGTGTTTTGTATATGACTGTGGGTTGGAGAGAAATTTCAGTAAAGAGATGAAATTTCCCATGAGTCCCAGAATGTGATGTGTTTTTATTGCTTGTGCTTAATTGTGCCTGAGGGCATTAGAATGAAATAGGAGGAGGCTTCCTCTCTGGGGTTCCCTTTTTGCTGAGGTGTACTGCAATGATTGTGGTTTAAGACAGGAATGTGAAGGAAGTCATTAACCTGGGGCTGGTGGAAAGAACTGCTTTCTTAATGGCATTGGACTTCAAGAAAAACATTAAACTTCATTGTCCCTTTTTGCTTGAACATGGCAGAGGGTTTGGGAAGGAAGAGTGACCGGGAAATAGGAAGAATTCAGATTTTCTTTAAAAGTCAGAATATTTAGGGCTAACTCAGGTCCTTTGAACATTCAAAAGGAGGTCCCCTTGTGTCATCTTTGGCTTGAGTGTCTCCAAAAATATTCCTGTTCTAACAGTTTGATTTTTATTTTTTATTTCCTTGTCAAATCAGTTAAATATTGTAGGACTTAGTTATGGTCAGCAGGGGGCACCCATTGCTTATTTGTCAGTTCTGGGACCTCCAACAAAAGGATGGGAGAGAGAGTAAGTTCCTGTTCCAGAATTGCTTCCTCTGAAAATGCCATTAAACCATTACTACCTTTCAGGGCATCAAATGGGAAAAGTGTCTGGGATATTGGAACAAAAGCCGCCCATGTCTCTAAACGAGGGACCTTAATGAGACTGGTTATGACCCACAGTTTTATGGGAGTTGTTTGGTGGAGGGTTAATGCCTTTCCATTTATGCTGGGTACTTCCGAACTTTGTCTCCCGCCCCTGTGGTCCCCCCTCTTTTGTTTTTTCTTAAGCCTTTTGACTTGTAACTTAACATGTTTTCCTAATTCAGACTCCTTTAGCCTTCCCCCCCCCCCGCACTCCCTTTGGCATTTTATTTGTCCCACTTTGTTCCAGCTGAAGCTACAATCCCCATGGGAGGAATAAGGAATTTGTAAAAGAAAAAAAACAGAGCTTGTGGAGCACACATTAATTGTTTCTGTGATGAAAATTGAGAGCTGGTGTTTAAATGAGGGTTGGAGGCATAGTTATTAGTCCAGAACTAAATTTAAAGTTCCTAAATTGAATGGTTTCCAGTATCCTTTGAGTACTTCCCTTCAGCCCAATGTATTTAACCAGACTTCTTTCCTAATAACTTCCATATACTTTAGCAAAGTAGCTTAGTCTGTTACTGAACTCTTATAAATAGATGACAGTCCAAGGAACTGAAGTTCTAGTGGGCTTTATAGTTTTTTGGTCTAGTGGATGGTAGACAGAGATGGTGCAGAGGACATGATTTGGGTAAACTCTTACACAATTCTAAAGTTCTGGGTTAGAATATCAGTTTTCTAATTTAAAAAATCTCTTTTCTCCAGGGCATCAGAAAAGAAAGTGGTAAAAATTACATCTGAAATACCACAGACTGAGGTGGGTATTTTGCTTCCTGGTAGAAGAGCAGTCTCTCTGTATCTTTCTGTTTCTTACCCTTTATTCCATCTGTATTATCACTTTAAAAAATTTACTCATTCTGTAAATCAGTATTTACCTGTCAATCAGTATTGACAAATTTTGGTATTAATGTATTTTTCCACCAACTGCACTTGAGGAAATATTTGGGCTGGCATAGTCACCTTTGAAGCCCTAGTCTTTTTGTATATAGCACTGTGGTCTTAGTGGTAAGTCTCTTTCAGATGTTTACAAACTAGGATTGGAGTCTGGGAGGATTGTGTCTTGAAAGAGATGAAAAGTAACAAGGGAAGATGTCACCTTTAAGTTATAAATCACTAGCTAGTGAGATTGAAATTTCTCTTGATTCTGTCTTTAGATCTCTGAAATTAGGTTCCAAGATCTGTGTTGGGTTGGTTTTTTTTTTGTACCTTAAAGTAAAGGTGGCATAGAACAACACTCTTCATTTCTATCTGAAAGAGTACCACCAGCGTTGGAACCAAGCTGTTCCTTTGATCCCTTTTCAAAGGTCAACTAGACACTGCTTTTTGTCTTCTTGGCTTCGTGAAGAATGTGGGTTTTATTTTATTTCTTCTCTCTTGTTTTAGAGGATATGAATGTAATAATAGTCTTTTTGTGTTTGCTTTTTGGAAAAGGCTGTTAAGTCCTCAGATGGTTATAACCTGATATCCTCTAGGATTGTCAGTATTCTCAGTTTAGACATTACTCCTGATGTAATTTAGAAATTATTCCTGATGTTCTAAAGAAACACACTTCTAAACAACTTTTCTCTTAAAAGAAGGAAACCAGAAATTGAATTTTTATTTTCCCCTTCTTTTGTCCATTATCACTTAGAGAATGCAGAAGAGAGCTGAACGATTCAATGTACCTGTGAGCTTGGAGAGTAAGAAAGCTGCTCGGGCAGCTAGGTGAGTGTCCCCAGCCTTTTGAACCTGAGATAGCACTGGTATGGAGGTGAAGAGCTGTGATCCTAGGTTTGAAATTCCTTCCTTCCTTCCTTCCTTCCTTCCTTCCTTCCTTCCTTCCTTCCTTCCTTCCTTCCTTCCCTCTCTCCCTCCCTCCCCCCCTCCCTATCTATTTATTTGAGAGAGATAGAGGGAAGGGGAAAGAGGAAGAGAAGCATTGATGTGCAAGGGAGTCATCCATTGGTTGCCTCTCACATACCCCTAGACAGAGACCTGGCCCGCAACCCAGGCATATACCCTGACTGGGAATTGAACTGGCAATCTTTCATTTTGCTGGCCAGCAGTCAGCCCACTGAACCACACTAGCCAGGGTATAAATATAATTATTGACTCTAAGTAGGATATAGGCCTTGCTGAAAAGAAACACTTTTTTTGCTCCATTCAGAACCCTCTTGATTTGGATATCATTGCTATAAATGGTTTTTATTATCAAGCAGGGATTTGTAATAGGTAGAGGTCAGGAACTAACTGCTACTTCCAATTCTGGTAAGGCTTCCTTTTAGCTTATTATCTGGACTCTTGGTGAGAAAAAGAGTAAAAGAGACTTCTTTCATGGGCTTGTTAAAATTAGCTAATGATTGCAAGGCTTGAGATCACAAGCAAGAAGTGCCATATGTATACTTGACACGGAGACCAGGAGTGTGAACAGCTTCCTAAAATTTAGCTTGTTTTTCTTTCTACAGATTTGGAATTTCTTCAGTTTCATCAAAAGGTAAGCATCCAGAGACTCTTCTGAGAAAGTTACCTCTACAGTCTTATTTTCTGGCACAACAGATTTCATTTCTCCTAATTAAGGTAAACTTGTTAGCTCTAGAAACCTTAAAGAGATTATAATATTTACTTCTTTGCTTTAGGTAAAACTATACTTAAGCCTTTCTGGGGAATTTAGAGAGGGTACTGAAGTTAAGAGAATAGGAAGAAGTACCAGCGTTTGTTTTTCTTCTCTTGGACATTTTCAGAGAAGTTTCTAGTACCTTGCTTATTCTGGTGCCTCCAATCAGCATATAATTAGAGTGTACCTGTCCTGTGTTATACTACCTAGTGTAGTGGTATACTACCTAGTGTAGGGAAAGAGAATCTTTTTTACCTCAACTGTCTTCTTAGGAATTTACAAGGAAATAATCTTGGATATACTTATAAACTTAGCCACAAGGATGATCATGCAGTAATTATAGTGGTCAGTAACTGGAAATAATGTGATATACAGTAGAGAACTGGTTAAGTAAATGCATACGATAGAGTAGTGGAAGACCATGCAGAAGTTAAAAATTACGTTGAAGAATATTAAGTGAAGATATTAAGTGAAAAAGGCAAGTATAAAATTTGCAGTGTGTTCCCATTTTAGTAATAAAAGTGCATGTATGGCTAGGAAAAAGATTAGAAGGATATATGCTAAATTGTTAATACTCATTATCTCTGATAGGTAGAGTTTTGGGTGACTTCTTTCTGCTTGTCTCTGTTTTAGAATTTCTACAATGAATGTGCATTTTGTGATAAATTAGGAAAAAAGTTATTATTTTTTAAAAGCACATAGTCAATCCCTGTTTTCGGAGACTTACAATTTCAGTGTAGTTTCCTAATCCAATACAGTCCTCCTAGTGATCTGCTAGTAGTTTCAAGTATGTTAAGAAAATGCCCTCCAAAGATCTTAAAGTATTTCCCTGTGGTTTTTCTATTTTTTATTTTAATTTTTTTAAAAGTTCAAGCAGTGTTTTTCTTTAATTTTTTTAAAGATTTTTTTTATTTTTAGAAAAGGAAAGTGGGGAGAAAGAGTGGGAGAGAAACATCAGTGTGTGGTTGCCTCTTGAGCAACCCCCATTATGGACCTGTCCCACAACCCAGGCATGTGCCCTACACTGGGAGTCGAACCAGTGACCCTTCAGTTCACAGGCCGGTGCTCAGTCCACTGACCCACTTGCTGTGTTTTTATTTTTTAAAGACCAGTGAAATTCTGGCTACTATCACTGTGTGTTTTAGAAATAAGATATTTTCTGGCTTTTAGTTATGTCAAGAGATATAATAGGATTGCTGATAGTACAACAAAAATTACTAAAGACATTAGATGGTGCTATTTGAAGAACAAAGAAAAAAAATTCAGATTAATTCCTAGTCTGAAAAGGAAATCTAATCAAAAAAGTAAAATAATGTATATATAACATTTACAGTGTTATTATATAACTGACATCATAGAACTACAAAGTAGCTCTTAAAAGAATAGAACGTGTAAAAGGAATTATATAGTTTTATGGGTGAGAATATAAAAGCACCTAATAGTTCTTAGTACATTGGTTGTGGTAAAAGTTGAATTCATACATAAAATGTTGGCTCTGGCTGGTGTAACTCAGTGGATTGAGTGGCAGCATGCGAACTGAAAGGTCATTGGTTTGATTCCTGGTCAGAGCACATGCCTGGGTTGCAGGTGTTCGAGAGGTAATCAATCTGTGTATCTCTCGCACATTGATGTTTCTCTCTCTTTCAATTAAAAAAGAAAAGTTTATTAGGGAACCAATTACAAAATGGAGATTGCTTAAAATAAAATTTTGAAAGTCTTAAGTAAATAATTATTGACTAGATTAGGGTTGACCCTATAGGCCAATTTACTACTTGCTTAGTGATAATTTCAGTACAGAACATTGTCTTCAAGAGGCCATAATTTTTACTCAGTGATAGTAGCTCTGCTCTTTTTTCCAGATATGACATTTTTCTCTCTCTTTATTTTAACAGCCTTATTGAGATATAATTCATATACCATACAATTCATCCATTTAAAATACATAATTCAGTAGTTGTTGTTGTTGTTGTTGTTGATAGGGTTGTGCCGCCATTATCACAGTCTAATTTTAGGACATATCAGTCACCCAAAAAAGAAACCCTGAACCTATTAGTAATTGTTTTCCATCCCCTTCCCCCAAGCAACCACTGATTTTTTTTTTCTATATATATATAAATTTATGTTTATATAAATGGAATCATATAATTTATGTTTTTTTGTGACTGAATTCTTTCACTTAGCATAGTGTGTTCAGGGTTCATCCGTGTTGTAGCATGTATCAGTATTTCATTTCTTTTTATTGTTGGATAATGTTCTGTTGAATGGATATACCACATTTTATCTATCCATACATCAGCTGATGGTTCATTTGGGTGGTTTTCACTTTTTGTCTACTATGGACAATGCTGCCGTGAACATTCATAGACAAGTTTTTGTATGGATGTATATTTTCGTTTCTTTTTTTGTGTATACCTAGGAATGGAATTGCCAAGTCATATGATAAACTGTGTGTAACTTTCTGAGAACTGCCAAACTGTTTTCCAAAGTGGCTATATCATTTTTATGTTCTTGGTAGATGCAGATAGGATCTTTGGATACAATCTGTCTTGTCTTTCTCACCATAAAGGACATTTGTCTTATATACTATTTCTGTGCTATCTAATTTGATTTGAAGACTATAGACTTCCTTTATGACTTTTTAAAATATTAAATAAAACTTTTTTCTTTTTTAGGCCTGTCATCTGACACCAAGCCTGTGGTAAGAAATCTTTCCTTATACCTTAAGAGCCAGAGCTTAACTCTGCAGTTAGTTTTAAAGCTAGAGACTCCTCCTCCTCTCCAGGTCAGAGGAAACTCTGAGATCATATGAGCTTGGTGACTGTTTTCAGTAGTGGTTTTTGGGTTTTTTTTTTTTTGTCCTTAATAAAAAGAATTTTTTGAGGTACTAAGAGGTCAGGAGAATTGCCACATCTTCAAAAAATGCTATAGCAATCTTCCTTCCCACCACTCCTCTTGAAAAAATGAATAGATTTGTTAGAGGACACAGTCCATGTAACTCTTTGCTTTATGAAGTTTTAGGCTGTGTCAAATGGCTTTGGATGTCTAATTCTTAATTACCACGAGAGAATCTATGAAAGCAATTTAATGAGTTCTATTTATAGATAGTGGTGTTTTTAAAGACTACCCAGTAAATGTAAAATCAGAAAGTAAAGACTAGTAGAATAAGACACTTCTGGGCCATTGTGACTAGTAAACATGTTTAGAAAATGGAAACAGGATATGGTAAAATATGTTCAGTTCTATGAAATCTTGCTCTTGGGGGTACAGTTTAATGAAAATGTCTAAAATACTTTCGCTACGGTGGCCTCACTCATGAGTATGCTCAGGCTTCACAAGAGACTTACCTCCAGTGTCCTTTTCTGGCAAAAAGAAGGTCTTCCCAGTAAGACCAGGGAAGTTGCCAAAGCCAACTCCCATCAGCAGATGCGGAAGCTGGTCAAAGATGTACTAATCATCCGGAAGACTGTGATTATCCATTTTGAGCTTGATGCCAGGAAAACACCTTGGCCTGCAAGAAGGGCAGGCATATGGGCAAGGTAAGGCAAAGGGTACTGCCATTGCGCAAATGCCTGATAAGGTAACCTGAATGAGGAGGATGAGAATTCTTTGCCTGCTGCTCAGAAGACACTGTGAATCTAAGAAGACCACCGCATGTGTCACAGCCTATACCTGAAAGTGAGAGGTAACATGTTCAGAAACAAGTGGATTCTTGCCCTGACTGGTGTGGCTCAGAGAGTTGGGCCTCATACCACCAACCAGAAGGTCAGGAGTTCAGTACCTGGTCAGGGCACATCCTAGGCCTGGGTTGTGGGCCAGGTCCCCAGTTGGGGGCATGCAAAAGGCAGCTAATTGATGTTTTTTTCCCTTTCTCCTTCCCTTTTCCTCTCTCTAAAAATAAAAAATTTTTAAAAATGGATTTTTATGGAACACATTCACAAGTTGAAGGCAGACAAGGCACACAGAAATTTCTGGCTGACCATTCTAAGAGCTGCAGATCTAAGACCAAGGAAGCACAGAAGCACCGTGTAGAATGGCTCCAGGTCCAGAAGTAGGAGATCATCAAGACTCTGTCCAAGGAGGAAGAGACCAAGAAATAAAGCCCCACCTCTCTTAACCTGTACATAGTGGCCTTGGCAATTACATACATTAATCATTCAAAATAGCCCTTATCTACCTTAATTTAAAAAAAAATGTCCCAAATGTCCTTATGATAATGTCTTGATATATCAAGGCTTTCAGGAAAAATGAAGAAAACTGAGTAGAGTACTGGTGATAGATTTGTGTTCTGAAGAAAGTAGATCTGTAGTGATCATTCTTTTTGCCAGGAGTAGAGTTAAAAACTATTTGCATAGACTATAGGAATTAATGATTTTGGACTGTGAATGGTGGACATGTTGGAGGTGATGATTTAGACATTTGTTCGCTTTTTCTAGCAGTTTTCCCACTTTGATCTTAAATCCCCTATTTAAACTCTTGCCACTTTCAATGAATGCAGGAGGCAGGGCTGAATCTTTCACTGCACTCCAGAAGAGGCCTTTTAATAACTAGTGGCATGGATGGGTGCTGCTTATTTTCCTAATTTGGCACATAGGGTATCTTTGATGTTGTAAGCTTATTTAAGTCTTATTTTTGGGCCATAGTTTCTGCTTTCTGTATTTTCTGTTTTGATTTTTTTAATACAGGGTTTTTTGTTTTGTTTTTGTTTTTTGTTTGTTTGTTCCCCTTGTGCTTTTGTAGGTTAACCTGGACAAGCTAAAGGAAAGAGCTCAAAGATTTGGTTTGAATGTCTCATCAATCTCCAGAAAGGTAAAGTACTGTTTTTGCAACATTAGAGCATCTTAGGGGCTACTAGGCTGAGAGTGTAACACTTTGTTTCACACAGTTCTTTGACTATCACCTCTTCACTGGCTATTATTATATTACAAGCATTGTTTCACAAACCTAATTGTTTTTTTTCCAGATTGTTTTCATAGCTTCTACTCAGGCTGTTTGAGCATACTGTATATTTTTCTTGGTTATTGAAGTGGTGGCAGGGTTAACAGAAGACCATCATTGAAAAAAAATGATTAGCTCTGATTGGGTGTGTCTCAGTGGATCAAGCTCTAGCCTGCGTACTGAAGGGTCACTGGTTTGATTCCCCGTCAGGGCACATGCCTGGGTTGTGGGCTGGGTCCCTGGTAGGGGGTGTGTGAGATGCAACCAAACGATGTTTCTCTTTGTCTTTCTCCATTCCCCTCTCTAAAAATAAATAAAATCTTTAAAATTTATTATTTCCCATTTGAGTATGGAAATACTGACTTTCTGGAAATTCATTGGAAAAATTGACCTGACAGTGGTTATGTTTTTGCTAAGGAAAAAAACTGAACACTGAAAAGTAAACATTTGTGCTCCTGTAGGACTCATAACTTTACTTACAACTGTGTTTCATCTTCCTTTCTTTCAGGTTATATATTTGATGTTTACCAACAATATAACATTAGCTCTGTGTGCCCAGCTTGATGCTGAGACCATAGATATTCAGTAGGATTATTTGCTGGTTTATATGAGATTTTTAAAAATGAGGAGTTGAGATAGGCAAAGTATGTGATTCTTAAAGCACATACAGCTTAATTGGGAAGAGTTGTTATAAACCCAAAGTCAATTGTGTTTTGCTAGAGTCCAAGAAAGGGTGCCTTGGATCTGTTGCCCTGGTTCTCATATATCTGCTTTTGTATGTGAGGGCTAGGTGTCTGAGAATCTCAGCAATAATTTCACTCTTCTAAGGAATTATGTGTGTTTGTATGTTCCATCAAAATTAACTAACTTGAACATATTTCCTGTTACTCTGCTCATGTGGACACATTCCTGACAGGAATTTGTCCTTCATCTATACTGTCCACCTGAATTATTTTGATAGCATTTCAGGTTTTTTCTTCCCTTCCCTAGGGTCTTTTTCCATATTTGACCTGATTTCATTTTTGGTCCACAGGAGGCTAAGTAAAACATGAAGACATACCTTAATTTATTTTGTTACTTTGAGCAAAGTATTAAATTTATTTGGTCCTCGTCTATAAAAATGGGAGTAACACCTAACACTATGTTTGTGAAGAGTCAATAATTATATATTTGAAGTTTCCTAACATAGTGACACTTTGGCCCTCAATAAATACTAGTTTTCTTCTTTTTTAATTTTCACCCAAGGATATGTTTATTGATTTTAGAGAGAGAGAAAAACATCGATGTGAGAGAGAAATATCGATCGGTTGCCTCCTGTATGCGCCCTGACTGGGGATCAAAGCCGCAACCTAGGTATGTGCCCTGACCTAACTGGGAATCAAAACTGCAACCTTTTGGTGTACGAGATGGTACTCCAACCAACTGAACCTCCCCCAGCCAGGGCTCTTCCTTTCTTAGTTCAGTTCTGTTGGCCAGCTGCCTTTATAATTTTAATTGAGTCAGTTAACTTCTGTGTTTTATTTGATCATTGAAAAGATTTCAGTTCTCATTTTAAATCTCTAAAGGGTTATAAGTAAATAATGGTAATTTGCAGAACTCGGACTATATGAGTTCTGTTCTCTAATCACATTCATTGTCACACGTGTTCTAGAGTGGTGTTTCTCAAATTCTGTGGCAAAGACTAGCTTTTTAAAATTTCCAATTTATTGCAAAGTGGTACTTGTGTGAAATACAATTAAAATGGCACAGCAGTGTTAAATTACTTTGGAAATGGTTAAACACTCTCAATTTCTGGACTTACTGCAGACTGGTAACAAACAGTGTAGGGACCAGCACCAGGGGGCAGACCACATTTTGAGTAGCAGTATATTAGAGTATGTGATTTTTTCCAGGTACCGCTCTGCTTGGAGGTTTTTGACTTTTTGAGATGTCTTCTTTGAGTATAGATTCCACATAGGTTGATCATAAATCCTGATTTTCAGAATCATCCTAATTTTAACAGCTTGCTCTAATTTTTCCCATAAACCATTAAAATGTCCCAGAAATGCATATATTTTGCTGTTTAGACCATTACTTTCCAATAGAACTTTCTGCTATGATGGAAATATTCTACAGAATATTCTATTAAATAATGTTATTTAATCTAGTAGTAATTAACCACATGTGGTTATTGATCACCTGCAATGTAGTGAGTGTAACTGAAGAACTGAATTTTTAATTAATTTAAATAGCCACGTGTTTATTGAACTATTCAGGTCTAATAAGCTAATCTCCCACACAGCTTTTACACTTAGAAGTAGCATGGGATTCCTTTGTCAGACTACATAAATTGAACCACTGTTTTGGTAGCCCAGAATTTTTAGGGCTTGTAGAATATAAGCAGTTTTAGACAGAATCAGTAGAAGGAGCGAAATTGGAGAAACAGAAGTAAGATAAAAGAAGGTGTACTTTTTTTTTCCCCCAAGTAACTTCTTTTCTAGAACTTAGTGTCCTACATCCAAATCTTGACATTGTGAATTAGACACATTTTTGGTGAGAGTTGCCTGGTTTGGTCTTATGTTTAACTGTTCTTTATCACCAGAGATGATTTGTTACCTAGTATTTGTTTGGTTGGCCAAGGTAGTGATGTGATTAAGTTTGTATTTATGGAACAGCCAGATCAGCACACTCTGTCCACCTTATTTTGGGATCCTAGGTCTAGTGTAGCATCCTCCTACATAATTTGGCACAGATCTCTTTCACTTGGATATGAAGCCAGTAGTGATACATTAGTAGATGGTGTGGAGATGCCTCTTCTTCATCCTAGTATCCTAAGGAGTACAGTGAGAAACCGACCTCCTGTCATCTCCGTTTCACAGGGTGTGTGTGTACTTGATCCAGCTTAAGACTGATTGCTTGCTGCTTTCTCTTTAGTAGATTTTACTGCAGATCAATTTATATGATAAAGAGAAAGTGTGCGAGAGGAAGTAAGCCATGGATCAGTGGTATTTATGACTGATTTTTTTTTAACTTTCGCAATTTGATTATCTCTTCGTAGTTTTTATTTGCTTGTGCATATTACCCGTTTGAGGATACTGAACCTCAACTCTTCTTCCTAGGTTGACTTTTGCATGACTGCATATATTTCAGTTTTCGGCTCCACTAGTATACTATACACATTAGGCAGTGAACAGAAACTTAAATCTGTCTCCCCCACCCCCCAGTCATCTTCCCTCTCTTGCCCTGCCCAAGAAAGGCCTGTCCATTCATGTTTTCAGCTCAAGTCTCAGTGAATAGAATCCTGTTGGTTTAGGATAATGGGAAGTGATGGGGCAAAGAATGGCACTGGCATTTATAGACATTTTTTACACAAGAGGCTGTAAATTGTCCCCTCTAACTCTTTGGATTATTTGAGGACAGAATGGCATGCCTTTTCTCATATAAACCTCATGGTGACTGTGGGCTAAGAAACTTCCCTCCCCTCAAACAAAACAAACCCAGATAAATAACCTCTGCCTGATTGGTTCTGATTGATCATCTGCTAGGTTTTCAGTCTTGTGCTTTACTGTTGTTTTGTTTTTTTTTTTCCCCTGTCATTTTTCCATGCCTCCGAAGAGAAAGAGTGTCTTAGTTAGTCATCTTGGTGTAGGACAGAACTTGGCCTGGCACATAAGAAATTCATCTCTAAAAGGAATGAGAGAGATGGATAGAGGGAATAGACAGGAAGCCAGATCAGTTAACAGATATGGGTCATAGGACATTAGTTTTGGTAAAAACTTAAGTCTGGGTCTAGAGTTAACCATGTTAACTGAAGTAGCGAATTTGAGTTTTGTTTTGTTTTCAAATACTGGCATATTTGGGATATTGGCATATTGGCAAGTGAAGCTTGATGCTTTAGGAAGTTATAGGAAATTCAACTAAGTTTTTTTTTTTTTTTTTTTTTTTTTTAAATAAGCCCAGGCATTAAGCAGAAAACTGGAATATGGTTTATACTCTCCTCTCACCCTGGGAATGTGAGGAGCATGTATTACCACTTATTCATAAATAGCAGAAGAAAATATAAGCATCTTGTATCCCTATTAATTCTAATACATCTTCCTTGCTTCTCTACTAGAGTATTAAGTGGGTTTTCCCTACTTGTAGCTCTTCATATAGGTAACTGTGCTATTAATTTATCTTAAGACTAATAAACCCTGAAGGCTGTTTTTTCAGATTTGTGGTTTTTGCCTGTTTCATCTTGGATAGTGTAATCTTAAGTTATACAATGTCAGAATACAAAGATTGAAAACAAACTGTCCCTCCAGTCACCATCTTCTTGATGAGGCTGGTAACTAGAGGATTCTTGGGTAGCTGTAGTGATTAGTTTCGTGAGCCTCTTATATAATTGTATGTTTTTGCTCACCCGTTGGTTGGGAATAAATCACTTCAGAGTGAGAGAGAAATTAGACCTGCCTTGTGCTTGAGGAGCTTGTCACTAAAATGGGCTGAGATATCAAAGAGGAAGCTGGGACAAAGAGCCCAAGCATAGGAAGGCACAAGTGTCTCCTAGCATACAAATTTCATTGTGGCTCACTGATGGTGGGCTGGTCTCCATTCACTCTCTTCTGGAAGGCCCATTTGATTATACCTAGATTCCCTTCCACTCTCTGAAATAAATGAAAATATTTGCTTGTTCTTCCCCTTGAGCATTGTGCTTTGGAATAGAGATAAGCCATTGAGATATGGAGAGAAGGAAGTTTCTCAGTCTTCCCAGAGAACCAGTAATTAGCATTTATTAGAGAGTTTACCTATGGGTATACAAACCTGTTCCAAAGGAGGGTCTGTGGGACCATGAATAGGACATTTCCAACACAGAATTGTACAAACACCACCAAGAAACCATAACTCTGTGGCAAGGTGTTCAGTAGAATATTTTTTAAAGGAGTAGTGGTAAAATTAGATCTCAGAATAAGCTGGGGAAGTAACCTGCTGAATAGGTTTGGGTTCTTAAATTCATCTAGATATACTCAAGCAGCTGTACCTAGGCCAATGGTGACATTTAACTTCTCTTAGGAACCCAGAATACCAAGAAGTCTCACGCGCATGCGCTCGCATGCTCTTTCTGTCTCCACATGCATGCACCAGGGAAAGACCCTTTAAAGACACAATGAGAAGGTGGCTGACTACAAAACAGAAAGAGAGCCCTCACCAAAAATAATCATACTGGCACCCTTATCTCAGACTTTCAGCTGCCAGAACCATAAGAAAATAAATGTCTGTTGTTTAAGCCCAAAACAACCACCACCACCATAAACCCCAAGAAAAATGCAGACTGTGGTATTATAGATAAAAAAAACTTGTGATCCTCTTAGTCATTATATTCCTTAGATCAAGGGCTTTTGGGGGAATCCTCCCCACACTTCATCCTAGATTGTTATTTTTCCCAAAATGATTCCTCCATTTGAAAAACCTTATTCTTTTAACTTATATTAACCAATAAGAAAAGAAGATAAAAGTGGGTTATATTTATGGGAGATAGGGATAGCAATTGAGAGTGCCTATCAGAAAGGATGAATTTCAGGATAAACCAAGACCCAACCCCACATAGTCTTCAGCAATTCTTAGAACGTTTTAGGGCCCACCCAGATTTAACTAGTCCTTTAAATCCCCTTCTAATTCATAATTTGAAAATAAATATTTGGCATTTCTTATACTGCTGTTTCTCCACCCAACCATTGGAACAAATCTTTAGGGAGTGGTGAAGAAGCTGTTTAAAGAGGAAACAATAGGGAAAACTCTCTGACCTCAGTTTATCCCCTCATCTGGTTCTTCATTTGTTCCTGCTGAGGAACAGAACTTGTCTTTTGTCTGTAACACAAATACATCTTCACCTCCCTCCCTTCCCACTCCCCCCACCTGCTCTTCTCACTCCCTTCTATTATGGTTCCAATCAATGATGTCATTATGTGTGCCATTCAACTGCTGTTGAACCACTTGGCTGCAGGAATTTGGAAGAGCAAAGAGGCAGAATGGAATTTTTCTCTCTTCTGCTCAGGACTCTTGAGAATGTATTCTAATTTTAACTGGAGAAGTAGGAGTCAGGTTTTTCTTCGCTCAACAACTTCTACTCTCCCACTATGCCTTAACTTTCTAACACACACTTTTTACCTATCTGGGTATGAGAGAAAATTGGATAT
This sequence comes from Pteronotus mesoamericanus, assembly GCF_021234165.1. NCBI lineage: Eukaryota > Metazoa > Chordata > Mammalia > Chiroptera > Mormoopidae > Pteronotus > Pteronotus mesoamericanus. Next base: position 126,766 of record NW_026555310.1, read on the forward strand.
GAATTGTTAGGAATATAAATTGAACACTTAAAGAGGAAAAGTTTTAAAAATTGGGGGAAACAAGATGAAATTTTTGATCCTATGTTAGCATTTATGGCTGGTGTTTTGCCCTATTTACTATAAATTGGATGTTTGAGAAGCTTGTGATAAAGAGTTTACACTTTCCTACAGCACATAGCTTTTCATTTGATTTTTCTCTCTCTGATTTCATTCATTGAGTTTGAACCCAAATAACTAGTAGGTAAGAAAGTTTATAGTCAGGTAAAAAACTCTCTTTCCTATTTCCCCTCCTTGATACACCACCCCCACTAGTGTCTTTGAATTCCTTCTAATATGTCAGAACTGATGACTTTGATGAAAAACAAGTTTTATGCCTCTCTGTGGTTCCCCTTTAGTCTTTGCCCTAAGAGTAAACATAGCCTGGAAAAGGAGGGGGATGCTGAATTTTGTTGAGTCTGTTTTCCTTTTAAATACCTTCAGTTGTTTTTTTGCTGGCCAAGTTCTTGGAGTGGGATTATTTTTTGAGTGTCAGGTTTGTTTTTTTTAAGTGCTACTCTTTAGTATGTAAGATGAATAATTGTTGAGACCTACCTGTAAACACATTATATATGATTGTATGTCTGATTTTGGGGTGACCAGTAGCTGGCCTGGCTTTTCTAAGCAGAGCAATCATCTATCTGATTGCTCCCAGGCGCCCTTCTTAGCTATGTTGAAATGTGAGCTAATTACCTGAATCCAAGTGTGTCTATCCATCCTTCAAAATCTGTATGGGAGGGAAAATTGTGGGCTTTTTGTGTGTGTTTGGTATGTGTGTGTGATTTTTGCTGGGAGGGGAGAATTGTGATGTTCAGAAGGTTTCTCATTATTTGAAAGCTGTACCAGTACAGGAATGTTTAAGATTTTTTTTTTTTTAAAGATTTTATTTATTTTCAGAGAGAGGGGAAACGAGGGGGAGAAAGTGGGAAAGAAACATCAGTTGGTTGCTTCTCACACACCCCCAGCTGGGGACCTGGCCTGCAATCCAGGCATGTGACCTAAACAGGAATCGAACTGGCGACCTTTTGGTTCACAGGCCAGCTGGTGCTCAGTTCACTGATCCAAACCAACCGGGGCTGAGATGTATTTTAATACTTGAGGTGTTAACGCTTGAATTCTTTAGGCTGACATTGATTAGGAGAGGTGATATTTTATTTTTTAAAAATGCATATGGGTTCAATCAATAAAGGTTCAATAATTAAATAATATAGTTCGTTTTCTTTATGTACTCACCGAAATAGAGTTGCTTTTCATGTCTGATAGCTGAAGCTGGTCAGAAGAAAAATCTGTAGTATTTTAGAGATGGAGATGGGGAAACATGGTATTAGATTGGGAGATATTTTGGGGGGGGGTTACTTGGTGGTGGTGTTTGCAAACTAACTAGCAAAGGGCCTGTTTTTAATAAAATCTTAGATCCTTTTTAAGATCTAAAAAATGTTAACTTTTTTCCCCTCCTGTTCCTTTGCTTCTCTTTTCTCACATTTTCAAAAAAATACTTTAACCAAATCTTTCATCCCCAGAGCAGATTCTCAGGACAGAAATAGAAATACATTTTCAGGGTGTTCCACATTTGGAGTTCATATCAAATATTGAACCTTTTAAGTCCCTAGCAGTGAATATGTATTATTGAGGAAATTATGTTTGAAGTGCTTAGTGTTTGGATTTTAGAAAGTATTTATTGGGTTAGGATTTATTGAGTTATAGAGGAGGCAGTTAAAGAATTTTCACTATTATGCTTGTGTTTAGATATGAAATGGTTGAGTAGGAAAGGAAACTGAAAATGAACAGTGCTATAAGTTGAGAGGCCTTAAATGATGGCCCTCTTTAGAGCTCTAAATGAACAAGCAAACCACATAAGCCTTAAAATCGGTCTGTTCTCCACTTTGTTGACGTTTTCTCTTACTCTATCAGTTCTGTAGCGGGGGGCGGGGGGGGGTCGGGAAACCTTTGTGTGCTTGAACCTAGTTGCCTCCCTCTTTTCCCCACATACCAAGGTGTTCCCTGATCATCTTCTTTTGGCATGTTCTTCCTTTATTGAACTCCTCTGATTAACAAGACTCTTTCTGTTCCTCTGTTTGAATTCTAGGAAGGCTGCAAGACAGGTGTGCTCCTTAGAGCCAGCTGTGAGTCCTTCTTAACTTTCTTTTTCCTGTCACATCCCTGCAGCTGTCATATCCTGTTGGTAGGAATCTTAAACTTTTTAGGAAAGCCCTTAGTGCTTTTAGGGAGGAATTGGAATGCACTAGCAGCCTTCTTTGGACTTGGTGAGAAATGAAAAAAAAAAACCTTTTCTTGGTCTATACTTCCTTAAAACTATTTGCAGTTGTTGCCAACTATAACTGCACATAAGACTAACCAGGGGACCCTTCTTAAAATTTAGCTCCCTAAGCTCTTCTTTAGAGATTCCGATTTGTTACATTGGGTGAAGCCAGAAAAATGCATTTTAAAGTACTGTAGGTGAAAAGAATCCTTTTCCTAGTGCTTATTTTAAGTTTGTGAATTCTTAGGTAACTCTCATTCTTCATTCTCTGAATATTTTGGCCAAGACAACATTTACCTCCCCTCCAAAGTTTTTACCCACCTTCTTGACATTTCTTCCAAGCTCTGCATCACTTATTCTTAAAACCAACAGCCTTCTGGCTTTTAAGGGAGGGAGGGAGGTGGGGACTTTTAATAGAAACTTGGTTTCCGGGGGTCTCAAGTGTGAAGCCTTCATTTCCTCCACCTGCCTTGTTTTGTCCTACAATCAGTTAGAGCAAGACCTAGATGACCTCCTCTGGGGTTGGAGAAGAGTGGGGGTTGGGGAAAGAGCTTGATTTGGACAAGAGAAAGGAAAAGTAATGGGAGCTAGTGACTCAGAAGGGTGTTTAGTTCTGAGCTGACTGTGTTTGGGAGCTTCAAATCCTGTGAAGATAGGAGATACAGTTTCCAGTGGTCTCTTATTCTGGTGTAGCTTTAAAGTTCTTGACACCCTTCTGGCCCTAGAAAGTTTATTGATCTCAGAGTGGAAAGATTGTTGAAAGCAAGATGGTTGTTTTGGGAAACGCATTATGTGTATGTGTGGGGGAGTGTTGGAATGTGTCTTTACTATGTATGTGCTAAGATGGTATATCCTCTGCTAGTCCAGTCTTTTACCGTTAGTCCTCCTTTAGGCTCTGTGCATTGGTTTTTAGGACCATCCCATGTTTTGTGGTCTGGCTGGCATAAGGCTCAGGAGTGAACATGTACAGATGAATATCAGAAACTGGGGCAGGGAGGTGACAGCTGTGTGTTTAAGCATTGAAGTGTTCCTGAGAGAAAGACCATTGGTTGCTGTCATTTACCCTGAGAGTATGAAATTGGAAGCCCACTTACCCTGGAGTGTTTCATAACCTTTACCTCTGGGAAGTCAAGGCCATGTCATTTTTAATCTACCATCACGTAAAAGCCCCCAGGCTCTGCTTTTTATCTTGCCATCAGTCACATGGCAGTGAAAGTCAGGATATGACCATAAGGCTCGCTCTTTTCCTTTATGCCTCACTCTTACCTTACATTCCCTTGAAAAATCAGATTGACCTGAGAACTATTAACATAGTATGGTAATTCATTTATAAAAGGGGACAGATGGTTATTTTTGCAAAGTGTGACCATCTTAGGTCACTATTAGCCTCTCTTTCATTACCCCAGGGAAAAGATCTCTGAGGAAATAACTGTTACAGTGGGATAAATAAAGTGGCAGCATTTACGTCCTGATGGGAATGTATTATATGAGGCTTTTACATAAAACAGTGTTGGATGTGAACAGTAACTCAGTCATTGAAACAGCTATAGGAGAATGCCCTGGCTGGTGTGGCTCAGTGAACTGAGCACTGGCCTGTGGACTGAAAGGTTGCTGGTTTGATTCCCAGTCAGGGCACATGCCTGGGTTGCAGGCCAGATCCCCAGTAGGGGCACATGAGAAAGGTAACCCATCCATTCTCTTACACATTGATCCATTCTCTAGCACATTGTTTCTCTCCCTTTCTTTCTCCCTCACCTCTCTCTCTAAAAATAAACACATATTTTTTTAAAAACCAGCTATAGGAGAATGGCCAGCTCCAACTCACAGCAGTACATGAGCTTCCCTGAAATGCCCCTTCCTACTTGTAATGCTATCTCTGACAAATCTTTTTTTTTTTTTTAAGATTTTATTTATTTTTAGAGAGGGGAAGGGAGGGAGAAAGAGAAACATCAGTGTGTGGTTGCCTCTCATGTGCCCTTGCACTGGGGGCCTTGCCTGCAAGCCAGGCATGTGCCCTAACTGGGAATCGAACCAGAGACCCTTTTGGTTCACAGGTTGGCGCTCAGTCCACTGAGTCGCGCCAGCCAGGGCCTCTGAATTTTTTAGATGGAAATTTCTGCTTCCTACACATTATATAAGTGAGTGAGCTTGTAGCACTGACCAGGAAAAATGCCTGGCTTGGTTAATCCTTTGGGCTCCACTAAGAATAGTGAGTATGTCTCTTACTTGAATTCAGAAATACTCTTGCTTTGTGTCTTGGGAATTGCTGAGTTCACATTCCCTAAATAAGCCTAGGTTACATTTAGCTTACTGTTTTGTTTCTTTTAGTTTCTTTATATGATCCAGAGTGGCACTGGTAATACCACTAAAGAAAGTGAGTGCTTTCAACACGTAGTCCATGGAGTGCTGTTAGTAATTAAATCAAAGTGGACTCCTTTGGGCAGAGCAGGCAACCCTAAAACACTAAGCTTGGAACAGTAATTATTGTATTCAGGGTAAAATTAGTAAGTTTGTTTGTTTTTTTAATGTTCTCTTGAATTTGAATCTTGAAAATACCAGTTTGGATTGGAACATAACAAAGATAGAAATCCATTTTGGAGAGCTTATCATTGGTACTCTTTGCCATAAAAAGAGGCAGTTGTTTTAGAAAAAGCATCTATGATATACAGGCTGCCAATTATTGCAGTTGATTTTCCATTTGGGACTTAATTCCATTGACAAGAGCCCTTAATTTAAAATTTTCTAGTTATAACCTAGTACCTCCTTACCCTCTCCTTTTCCTTCTTGGGGCATTAAGGTATTTTTAAATTAATCTCTTTGTATTTAGAGAAGAATATGTTCTTTATCTTTAAAAAAAAATTTTTTTTAAAGATTTTATTCATTTTTTTAGAGGAAGGGAGGGAGAAAAACATCGACGTGTGGTTGCCTCTGCTGCACCCCCCTATTGGGGACTCAGACTGCAACCCAGGCATGTACCCTTATTGGGAGTCGAACCAGCGACCCTTTGGTTCACAGTCCAGCGCTCAATCCCACACCAGCCAGGGCAAGAAAAAGTTCTTAAGGGTACAAGAGCAACGGTGTAACTAACTGCACTTCATCTTGTCTTCTGAGGTTCTGCTTTGAGATCTGGTTTTTGGATCTCCATCTCTGGATCTCATGTTTCTCTTTCACTAGAATACCCTGGCCTGTCTTTTCTAATAGAAATATTTTCAAAAATCACGTGCCAGAAAGAGACCACACATTTGGCTTCAAACTTTATAACAGTCAGTAGAGAAAGGAGAATGCAGTTGTACTGTTTACAATTATTCACAGGCTTCAGGAGTTAAGAACTAACAAGTTACTCAGCAAAAGCATAATTATTTTGGGTCTGGGGACCAGAAAGAAAATTTTCCCATGGGTCCTTATAATGCAGTGCTGTAGTGAACAATGGCATACATCTTTACAGTAACTCAGTTTTGAGTTATAAGCCACATGATGTTAAGGATCTTTGTTTTACTCATTTTCTCTATTCCCAATGTCAATACACTGCCTCACAAAAATAGACACTCAGTGGATAATTGAATGACTAGTGGGTGAATGTATTAATTTTGTAGTTCAGTGTTCTTGAAAATGTTGGTATAAACTGATGTCAGGTAATTCAGTGAAAGCAGTTCCTCAGGTGCCTTTAGAGTAGCTGCGATTAGGTCCATAGAGTTAGGAGATTGGATCCTTGCTCAGTTCCCTTGGATACTTCCTTATATAGATACCTTCTTTTGTAGTCATTAATTATTAAGGATGATGAAATCAATAAAACCTGGCAGCATAGATTTTTTGGGGGGTTCCAGAAGAAGTTGGTTAATAGCACTTGGTAGAGAAGACTCTGGTTTTGGTAGAGAAGACTCTGGTTTTGTCCAGTTACTATTCTGCCGCACTTTGATCCTAAGTTTAGTCTTTCGTCCATTTGCTTCATAGCTAAAGGGAGTTTCCTTTTTGCCTTTGTAATAGGTCTGATTCCTACCAACTTTTGGTGACTTGACTTCTAATGTAGAAGAATGAATGTATGGCATTGTTAGCTTCAAATTATTGGTAGTCTCAGACTTGGTTTCAAGGACTAGAAAGTATGTTGCAGTAACAGTAATATCTAATATTAAATACCTATATGATCGTTCCTATGTACTGAGCATGTTCACACATGTAATTTATATTCTTGCCTTGAATTTCTGTGTTTTCCCTGAATAGGTATTATTTTCTTTAAATTGCCTGAGGATTTTGGAAATATGAAAGGTGAACAAGGAAAAAAGTGAATTTGGAAAAGTTGGAGGATGTCTTCTGAAGAGTTCTGTTTGGAACTATCTTATTCCATGATAGAAAATACAGTGATAGTGATTCATGGGGGTATTTGGCTTTATTAAATATACATCTTACTTTCTGTCCTGTGCTTATATGTGGGTTCTCTCTTTTGCACAGTTCTCTTTTTAATTTTTCTCAGTGAGCTTTTAAAAAGAAAAGGCAGTTTTGGAGAAATAGGATTATCATGTATGCTAAAATTATTGATGTTAGTCACCTGGCTTGCTGTTTTAATCTTGAGTGACAGGATGGGAGAAAACAATATGGATTAATCTGAATGTCCAGTGCCTGTGTTTAGTCAGGACAGGTTTCTCCTCTGATTTTGGATGCAAGTTGTATGTTTTGTTTTTAGGAGTTTTCAATTAATAGGAAATAAGGCCACTTCAGATTCCACCACTATTTCTCTAATGCAGGACCATGCATGGGAAGAATAAAAATTTGTTAGTGGTTGAGGGTTTGCAAGAGGGAATTGGGGAGGGGGATGAAGAAGAGAAAGGTTTGCAAATACATATGACACTGAGCTACAGGGGTCAGTGCAGCCTGCAGATGCATAACCCCATTTGTGCACTTGAGCATGGCCTAAGGGAGCATTGGCCTGATGAATGCAGAGAGAGAGATGCATTTTGATTGAGATAATTTCCCTTAGATGGATCTCACCATCCCATGAATCAAAGCCTGTCAGCAAGGAGCTAAAGATGGAGTGAAGTTTATTGTACGTTTGTTTCCATGCGACACCTTCACACTAGAAGGGTCAAGTGAGAGAGATCATTAGAACTGTGTTGATTTACTGGGCCTGTTGTGCACTTTCCCTGCAGGGCAAGAAGGAAAGAGGCTTTAGGAGGGGAATTGTGGGGCACTGGGTGGTGAGGGAAGAGCAGGCATGAACAAAATAAACCCTCACTGGTCTCTGTGGGAGAGGGGTGGACAGGCTTTTTGTAGGGAGTGGGAAGTGTAGGGGATCTGTATGTTTTGGTTTCGTTTCCTCTAGAGCCCCTGGTAGATTTGGAACAGATGCTCTGCCTGGATCTCCAGGAGAGGCACCAAAGATCTGATTAAAGAGGAAGCTCATGACACCTGGCCAAGGTGGTTCCTTTGGTTGGAGCATTATCCTGTGTACCAAAAGGTGGTCAGTTCAATCCCTGGTCTGGGCACATACATAGGTTGCAGGTTCAGTCCTAGTTGAGGCACATATGGGAGGCAATCAGTTGATGTTTCTCTCTCCCTTCCTTTTTCTCAAAAAATCAATAAATATATCCCTGGGTGAGGAATTTTTTTTTCTTTTTTTTCTTTTTTAAGGAAGCTCATGGGGAAATCTCTGATACTATCCCTAGTGGTTAGAGAAGTATATTCTCTCCTCCCTCCATTCTTTTTCCTCCCTTGTTCTTGCCTCACGTTTGAGCTCAAAAGGAAACACAGGAAATTTAATTTAGAAATCAAAATTCCCATTTCTGGATATAGCAAAATAGTGGACCAAAATAAAGGTGGTCCCACACATTCTGAATGGAGATTTGTGAAGAGTGGCCCCAGGGTTTGTGCTGAGAGAGAGAAAGGCTGGGTTTCAGGTAGCATCTCCCTCTCTGTAATTTGAATTGACTGAAGTACCCCCAGCATTGAATAGAATGGGAAAAAGTACGTGGTGTGGTAGTCCTGTCTCTCCCTGAGAAGAGTATGGAACGTTCTTTTTATTTCCCTTAAAACTCTTTTCTTGCTTGGCCTGGAGACTTAGTGAAATGGGGATACTTTATCTAGAATATTCTTTAGAGGCTCTTGTTTTGAAATTTCCATTTACATGGTAGACAAAGCTTTTCCTACTAACTTAGGTAAGGAAAAATGTAGTAAGGCCTATATTCATTGGAAACCCTAATTTTTTTTATTACAGGTCAGAAGATGGAATAACCAACTAGCCAGAATTAGAAACAAATTTGGTTGAGAAAAATGTTTAGAATAAAATTACTAATGACAGTCCTTTCCTTAGATCCCTATATAGTTATATAGTGAAGGCATTTGGTATGGTTGAAAGAGGATAGGATCCTAACATTGAGTCAAGTTATTTGAGTGATATGGAAATCATTAAAGTAGTTCACAACTACTTTTACCTAAGGATCCTACTAATCCTTATCCCATGGGAATTAAGCACTTCTTCCACTCTGCTACTGTTGTTCCAAAGAAATGCCTATGTGAGATATCTGAGGAGATAGTAAAGTTAGGAAAGGGGCTAAAATATCCTGGCTTTCATTCCTACCTCTCCCACTTACTCCGTAAGACTATTTGTGAAACTTTGGGCAAATTACATAATCTCTTTAAGCCTTGATTTTCTTATCTATTAAATGAATTTAGTCATAGTACCTACTATTTTTAAAATTGCTGTAAGGAGTAAATGAGATATTACCTGTAAAGAACTTCATGTAGTACCTGGCACATAGTAAGCACTCAAATGTTAGTGGCTATAATATTTTGTTAATTTATGATTTTTAAAGTTAAAGACAAGATACTTTTTTTCTTAAAACCTGGCTCAATGTTTTATAGTAGTTTATATTAATTATGGAGCCACTACAGATTTGTTGATGGTTATAATGAAAAAGGCAGAAAAATTATGTAGGCTATATTCTAGTTATTAATAGAATATAATTAAATGATAACTGATATGTAGGGTTTTTCAGTCCTTCATAACCACCAACCTGAAAAAGCAAGTGCAGCAAAAGGGAGAAAATGAACATGTTTCTCAAACTGAAAGAGCTCTGAATAGTTTGAAATTATTTCGCAATAAGGTGAGTCAAGGAACCAGCTGCAGCCAACTCTCTAAAGAGAGAGATGCTCTGCATCTTTTCCAAGCATCCAAGAGACTCATGGTGCCTGCCCTGTAACTAGAGATAATGTTTCAGCTCACTGAATTAGAATTGAAGCTGGCCATTCTCCTAGAGCTGTTTTAAAGACTGAGCTGCTACTGTTCACATCCAGTACTGTTCAATGTAAGAGTCTCATACATATTCCCATCAGAACCTAAAATCTGCTATTTTATTTATCTCACTTTAACAGATATTTTCTCATTTCTTTCCTTCCCTGCATACCTATTCACCAGTAATCAAAAGCCTAGCCCTGGAATTAGTAAACATCTAAACTCAGGTGGGCTCCCTGGGTGTCTCATCTCTCCCTGCCCCAACCCTTTCCCTGAACTTGGCACATCTAAACAAAGAATCTGTTCTCTCATACATGTCAAGAGACCCTCTACTACATGCGCACATACCCTCACTATGGGCCAGGTTAATTTCTTTGGTAACCAACATAAGGTCAGGTCAAAAGATTTCAAACAAACTTTATTTTGATTGATTTTAGAGAGAGGGTTAGGGAGAGAGAGAAACATGAGTTTGTTGTTCCATCTATTCATGAATTCACTGGTTGATTTTTTTTTTTTTTTAAGATTTTATTTATTTTTAGAAGAGAAGGCAGAGAGGGAGAGAAATGTCAGTATGTGGTTGCCTCTTGCACGCCCCTTAATGAGGATGTGGCTCACAACCCAGGCATGTGCCCTGACTGGGGATCGAACCCTCAACTTTGGCATATTGGGACAACACTGCAGCCAACTGACCTACCTGGCCAGGGCCAAACTTTTGAACAAAGCTTCTGTGCAGTGTTCCTGAGTTGGATTCCTTCCTTCCTTCCTTCCTTCCTTCCCCCTCCCTCCCTCCCTCCCTCCCTCCCTCCCTTCCTTCCTTCCTTCCTCCCTCCCTCCCTTCCTTCCTCCCTCCCTCCCTCCCTCCCTCCCCCCCCCCCACCCCACAAGGAGTTCATATTCCTGCAGTTTGCAGGCAGACTGTGTCTCTGGGTGTCCCAAGATCCACAGTGAAAAGGAAAGGCAATGAACAGATCTATAGTAACAGAAATTTTTAAATACCTCTACTGTTGACCCCAACCAAGGAGTTACCTTTAAACAAACTATGATCATAGAAGCCTCTTCTTTGGTCAAATGCACGGCAGCTGTCCAGCTTTCCTTGCTCAATTTGTTTAACAACCCAAGTCTCTACACTACAGAAATTTCTTCAGCATAGAAATTTGTTTTATGGATATTTCTTACTGTTTTTTTTTGTTTGGATTTTTTTTACTCGTTATTACTGAGTCCCTACTCTTTTAAAATATCTCGTTTCTGTTAAATTTTGAAGGTTTACAGCAGTTATTTTTGCTTCTGTGTATGACGGTTAAAAAATTACAATTTTTTCCATAAAATGTAAGAGCAACCAATGTTACCATTGAGTAAAAGTGAAAACTGGGATTGAAAAAAAAGGACTTTATTTATTTTTAGAGAGAGGGGAAGGGAGGGATAAAGCGAGGGAGAGAAGCATTGTTGTGTGAGAGATCAATCGGTTACCTCTTGCATACCCCCAACTGGGAACTTGGCCCTGAACGAGGCATGTGCCCTGACTAGCAATAGAACCAGTGACCCTTTGGTTCACAGGCCGGCACTCCATACACTGATCCACACCAGCCAGGGTCGAAAACTGGGATTCTCATTTAAATTATTCCAAATTTGTATTTAGGAATTTAGTTGTAGGCTCCAGTGCTGAAACCATGACAAGGCAAAGTATAGGGATTGGGTCTGATTTTGCTTCATTTTTCTTTTCAATATCCAATACTTGTGGAGTGAGTTCTGGAGATGTTCCAGTTGTAAGGAAGGGATGTGTTTGGATTTCACCATGGGTATGTTCCTTGGGGTTAGATGCTGGAGGGTGAGGCACATTTTGCAAGACCCATGTCAGCTCTCAGTAGTCATCAAGTTCAAAAAATTCATTATCTCCTTGATATTCCATTCCCTGGAAATCTACTCCATACCACAGTTCAGCAGATCCTTTCACAAGTTGGGATCCTTCTTGTGACCTATCTGTGGCAATTTCCATTCTAGCTCCAAATAGTTAGCAAACGATTCCAGCAGGCATGATCTCAGTTGGTTTCTGTTCTTATCCTGTCTCTTTGCCCTTGAAATGAGATTTATCCTTCTCTTGTTCTGGAATTAAATAGAGAATTTTCTCCTCCATGTCCTGTCTCACTATCAAAGTATCATCCTATTAATTTCTTCTTTTGAATGAATTTCACATTAGAAAGGGCTTCAATAGATAATTCAATAGTTTGGTTGAATCCATTTTCACCTCCATAGGATATATCAGCTAATTTTAAAACTTTTGGCTACAGCCTCTCATCAAACATAAGATTGACTCAGTTCAGTTTCAAAGTCAGCTGATCCAGCCAGATGAGACTAGCCACATTTTTTGTCCCCAGAAATAAACAGTTGCACAGCCGTCTCAGCTGCTTTCTGACATGGCTATGTCGCTTTTCCATTCTTAAACTGGCAAAACGCAAGGCTGACTGACCTCCTCCGTGTTTCTTTGGGAGATCCACAGTGAATATGTGCAGGACTTCTCTTGTATTTCCTTGGAGTGTGCCGAAAAGTGTACCACTACCATTTATTACAATGAATCCAAACTTGCTATCATCTGAAAGTAGTGCTGGAAGAACTTTATGGAATTTGTTGTCACACAAATACAATAATGCATTAATTTGTTTCAAAAGTTCTGTGTCAATGTTGACTTTCTTTTCCTTATTCTGTTACAAAGTTGTACCACAATAAACAGCCAAGCCATTAGGAGGTATTTTGTTTTAAAGTTTGAGTCTTTGTTATACAAATGTAATGCCTCCCAGGTGGTTTACTCATGGCTTTATGTTATACAGTTCCAAACTCTGGCGACATTTTTGCCACTGGTGAAATCTGGTCTTTGGGAGGAATGATTAATATTACGTTTGTGCCATTGCTAAGGGCTGCCTCCAAGCTTTTACTTGATCAGCTTCTTGATCTTCCTGAGCTTCCAAGGTCCTGTCAGCAACACCGGGGTCCTCCAGGATCTTCAAGCTGTTCTTAAAGTTTTTGTTTATTTTAAGGACAACATGTTGTATGTTAGCTTATTCAGTTTCTTATCTTATTTTTTTCTGTTTGTGTGATCCTTAGTTCTTACCACAAGGTTGGCTGGCATATTGTGATCCATAAATTGTAGTTTAATTCCCATTTACCTTGTTAATGGAGGCTAGCTTGTTTCAACCCTTTCCTTTGTCCCTGAACAGTCTGAAGATGATGAGAAACTGAAAAAGAGGAAGGAGCGATTTGGAATTGTAACAAGTTCAGCTGGAACAGGAACCACAGAGGATACAGAGGTAAAAAAATACATACATGCTTCATAGAGCCCTTGAAGGGAAAAGGGGGTGAGCAAACGAGTGGAGAGACACTATTGTTTCTCCAGCCTGCTTCTTAAATGCTCAAATGGCAAAATCTTTTGTCCTTGCTTGAAAGTGTTTTCTGGATAAAGTGGCCACAGAATTCTATCAATATACTTTATTCAGTGTTAGAACCAGTTAGTCTGGTAGGAGGGAGAACAAGATTTGGAATCAAATAAGCTTGGATTTGAAAAGTGGCTGAGCCGCTTAGTATTACAGAATATTTACAAGTTACGGTACTTTTCTTGGCCTCAGTTTCATCATCTGGGAGGTAGAGAGAGTAATACCTACTTTGAAGTAGTAGTTTAAGCATGAAATATTTCTGCATAAAAAGGAATGATTTTATATAGAACACTTAACACGACAACACCTGTCATTCTTTGAGTATTCAATAAGTAGTAATGTGTTTGATAATCTGCCAGGCATATTTCTTGAACTATTTAATGAAGACTCTCTGACCCAGACACAGGTATAATTGTGCCTAACTCCCCTCTGGAATAGGACAATTTGACTCATGATACATCCTGGTCTTACCACTTTATTTACAGGTAGTTTCTCAACATGAAAGTAGCACTTTTTTTGTTTTTTGATTTTTTTGTTTTTGTTTTTTATATTTAAAATTTTTTTAAATTATATTTTATTAATTATGCTGTTACGGTCATCCTGATTTTTCCCCCTTTCACCCCTTTACCGAGCACCCTCTGTTCCCTCAGGCAATCCCCCCAACATTGTTCATGTCCATGGGTCATGTGTGTAAATTCTTTGGTTATTCCATTTTCTGTACCGTACTTATATATCCCCGTGGCTATTCTGTAACTACCTATTTGTATTTCTTTTTTTAGATTTTACTTATTTTTAGAGACCGGTGAAGGGAGGGAAAAAGGGAGAAAAAAGTTGATGTGTGAGAAATAGATCAATTGATTGCATATCACATGCCCTCAACTGGGGACCTGGCCCACAACCTAGGCGTGTGGCCTGACTGGGAATGGAACTGATAGCCTTTTAGTCCACAGGCCAGCACTCAATCCACTGAGCCACACGAGCCAGAGCCCTGTTTGTATTTCTTAATCCCCTCACCTCTTCACCTCTTCCCTGACACCCCACTCTCATCTGGCAACCATGAAAATGCTCTCTGTAACCATAATTCTTTTTTCCTTTTAATTTAAACTTTATTATATTTTTTCATTGCCATTTAGTCCCCTTATACCCTCTCCCCCCAGCAATCACCACACTGTTGTCCATATCCATGAACACGTTTTCCTTTTTGCTTAATCCCTCCACCACCTAACTCCCCTCCATCTGTGATTCTCTCTCTTTGCTTCTTGTTTGCTTAATTTGTTTTTTTTAGATTCAATTGTTGATACATATTTTTGTCATTTTATTGTTCATGATTTTAATCTTGTTATTTTCTTAAGTAAGTCCCTTTAACATTTCATATAATAATGGTTTGGTGATGATGAACTTTAGTTTTTCTTGTCTGGGAAGCTCTTTATCTGCCCTTCAATTTTAAATGATATGTTTGCTGGGTAGAGCAATTTTGACTGTAGGTCTCTGCTTTTCATTACTTTGAATATGTCCTGCCAATCCCTTTTAACCTGCAGAGTTTCTTGTGAGAAATCAGCTGACAGTCTTATAGGGACTCCCCTTTAGAACTAACTTCTTTTCTTTTCCTGCTTTTAAGATTCTCTATTTGTCTTTTAACATTTGGCATTTTAATTATGATGTATCTTGGAGTGGGTCCCTTTGCATCCATCTTCTTTGGGACTCTCTCTGCTTCCTCAACTTGCATGTCTGTTTCCTTCACCAAATTAGGGAAGTTGTCTTTCACTGTTCTTTCAAATAGATTTTTGATTTCTTGCTCTTTCTCTTCTTCTGGCACACCTATGATGCAAATGTTGGACCTCCTAAAGTTTTCCTAGAGAACTACTATCCTCATATTTTTGGATTTTTTTCTTCTTTTGTTGTTCTGATTAGTTGTTTCTTGCTCCTTTATGTTCCAAATCATTGATTTGATTCTCGGCTTCATCCACTCTACTGTTGTTTCCCTGTAAATTGTTGTTTATTTCAATTAATGTGTCCTTCATTTCTGACTGGATCTTTTTTATGCTTCTCAGGTCCTCACTAAGTTCCTTGAGCATCCTTATAATCAGTGTTTTGAACTCAGCATCTGATAGATTGCTTATCTCCATTTCGTTTAGCTCTTTTTCTGGAGTTTTGGTCTGTTCTTTAATTTGGGCCATGTTTCTTTGTCTCCTCATTTTGGCAGCCTCCCTGTGTTTGTTTCTGTGTATTATTAGATAGAGTTGTTTTGACTCCGTGTCTTGGTAGTATGGCCTAATGTAGTAGGTGTCCTGTAGGTAGGGTTCATTGTCACAGCCTCCCTTATCATCTAGTTGGTTACTCAGGTGTGCCCTTTGTGTGGGCTGAATATACCCTGCTCTTGCAGTTGAGCCTTGGTTGTTGTTGGCAGATCAGTGGGAGGGATTCACTCAGTTCAGTCAGCTACAAGGACTGGCTATGACCACTGACCACCAACCTCCGCCCTCCGTGGAGGATCAGCTGTGCACCAGCAGGATTGGTGGGGCTCTGACGTGGTCTGTAGCTGTCCACTGGGTGCACTGGCCCTGGGGTTTCCCAGGTGGTGCAGGCCAGGGTCAACCATCACCTGTGTTTTGCCTTGGGCCACCCTGCCTGTGCTGTAAAGTAATCTGAAATGGCTGCTACTTGTGCTGGGCTTGGGGATTCCCAGGTGAAGAAGCCAGACTGTGAACCTAAGCTGGCTGCTGCTAGTGTGGATCCTGGGGCTTGCTGAGTCCAGCTGTTGTTTGAGAGGATTTGGGAAGTTGTATAGTGTAAGCCAAGATCAGCCATTCATATGGAAAAGCAGCTTGGGTGGGGCAGAGTCTCTGAGGCTCTCCAAGGCAGATTAAGCAGTGTTAGCCAGGTAGATGGAATCTCAGATATGGCACCAGCTTGCTGGCTCTCTGGCTCTGTGCAGGGAGGGTTTAGAAAATGGACAATGGCCTGTGCTTGCCTTGATGCCAGACACTTCAGTTTCTCACAGTATGCCACTGTGCTTTTCAGGCTGCTACCCAGTACTGGAGCTCAGAAAGAGTGAGTCTGAGTAGGTGAGTCCGTGTGTGGGTTCTTTTAAGAGGAACTGCTTGGGGTGCCAGCAGTTTCTTCCACTGACTCGGTCTCCACTGGTTGTTGCAGCCAGAAGTTGTGGGGCCTTATCTTCCTGGTGCTGGAGTGTTAGGGAGCCTAATGTGGAGCAGGGACTCCTCGCTCTCGAGATACCCCTTCAGAATTTTTATCTACCACTCATGGGTGTGGGACCAGCCCCTTTCCATGTTTGCACCACTACCAATTTGGATGGATGTGATTTCTTTAATTCTGTAGTTGTCAGACTTCCATTCAGCTCAATTTCTGACGGTTCTGAGTGATCAGGTTGTTTTATATTTAGTTGTAAATTTGATGTGGTTGTGTAAACACGTAAGCCATGTCTGCCTATGCTGCCATCTTGACTGGAAGTCAGTCCGTCTCTTTCTCTTTGTCTCTCTCTCTTTTTTTTAAATTAAGACTTGTGTTCATCCATATTCCATCTTCCTCTGGAGTAACTCACATTCACTGAGACTCCTAAACATTGAAAGATTGCTCAGAACATTGATAGACAATATTGATTTGCTGATTTGAAAGTATTTATTGCGCTGGCCAAAAGTTTTTTTAGTATTTTCATACGATGTCTCTAGTAGTGCTTAAAGAGTTCATTCAAAACAACTTTGTTAAAATTGTATTGTGGCAGCTGTCATATCAGCATGCATTTTTTTAAAAAATGATTTTATTTATTTTTTAGAGAGGGGAAGGGAGGGAGAAAGAATGAAACATAAATGTGTGAGAGATACATGGATCTTTTGCCCCTCACACACTCCCAACTGGGGACCTGGCCTACAACCCAGGCATGTGTCCTGACTAGGAATTGAACCAGCGACCTTTCGGTTTGCAGGCAGGCCCTCAGTCCACTCAGCCACACCAGCCAAGGCTCAGCATGCTTTTTTTTTTTTTTTTTTTAACGTAACAAAATTGGTGAATTTCTGTGCATCCATTTTAATATTGAAGACAGAAGAAAATATGCAACATTTGCAGTGTATTATGCTTTATTATTTCAAGAAGGGTAAAAACATGTCCTGGCTGATGTGACTCAGTGAATTTAGCACCAGTCTGCGAACTGAAAGGTTGCTGGTTCAATTCCCAGTCAGGGCACACACATGAGTTTCATGCCAAGTCCCCAATCACTGTTTCTCTTGCACATGGATGTTTCTCACCTTCTCTTCCTCCCTCCCTTCCACTGTCTCTAAAAATAAATAGATAAAATCTTTTCTTTTTTTTTAAAGGTAAAATTGCAACTGAAATGCAAAAAAAAAGATTTGTGCAGTGTATAGAGAAGGCCCTGTCACTGGTTGAATGTGTCAAAAGTGGTTGCAAAGTTTCTTGGTACTACTGACATTTTGGCCAAGTAATTCTTTGCTGTGGGGCTGTCTAATGCATTGGAAGATGTTTAGCAGCAGCCCTAGCCTGTACCCACTAGAAGCCAATGGCGGAAAATAACCGACTTGCTCAACATACCCAAATCAATAAAGTTATTGGTGAAAATAAAAATTAATGTCTTTTATTTTATGGGGAAAAAAACTAAACAGACTTTTTGGCCAACCCAGTATAATGGAGACCAAGTGTTGCCTAAAGTGTACATAGGGAACATTTGAAATAATAAATATGTTTTGAATTACAGAAATTTTTTGGGTGTTGAGGAATTTGGAATATTCTTGCTCTCATTTAATCCAAACTTACTTCCTTTTTTCCATCTACCTCTGGAGGTATCTTCTGAAAATCTATTATCCTCGCACACTCAACATCTTAAGTTTCTTTAGGAATAATAAAAACAAACCCTGAAAATTTTAGAGTCCAATCAGTTTACATTCTTCATTAGGGAAAAACTAAACGGGTTTGTGTTTTTGGTGCTAATTCAGAATAAATCATTACCTGTTGTTAGTATCTGCTTACTTAATGACTAGCCAGGATGAGCTAGAAGTAAACCATAAACCTAGATTTGTGTTAATTCCAGTTAAAATTACTCCCTCTTTCCCAAGGATACTGTTAAACTAGACATGCTCACTAAGCTGGTACATTTGGCCTCTGCAAGATAAGGCAGATTAGGATTTTGTTGGATGGCAAGGAATATCAGCTTTTGTTGAGTCAGTGTATGTAAGAAAGTAGCTTCTGAGGCTCATGGAGTTTATATGAACCAGATGACTTTTATTTGATTCCAAAGAATTGTGTTAATAATCCACATTGAGTGGTCTGGGTCTGTAAACACTCGGCTTTTCTCTTTAATTTCAATTAAACCTCCTGTGTGAATGGAATGAAAAAGAAGCCCCCTTTTGCTGGGGGCAGTGGTTGGAGTAAGGATGGATTCAGTGCTGTTTGAGTCATTCTTAGGACAAAAATGTTTTTCTCTCCTCACCGCATTTTGTGCCATTTCTCAAATGTTTCCTCCCTTAAGAGATACATGTTGGGGACTCCCCTCCTCTCCCCACTTATGTTGGCCTTTTATTCTCTTTGTATTTGGTGGCCTAACAAATAGCTGCTGCATGGGCCCAAAAGGGCATTCCCTTCACCTCCCCAAAATAGCATTGGTCAACCCTTTGTCCTCTGATCTCCCATCTCTTCACTGACCAGAAGACTTTCCCCAGTCTGTTACAAGTCCATTGTTTCCTAGCTAACTTGCTACAAGGCTGGCTGCCTTCAGGAATCTTTCCATTTTCTGCTACTATTTTCTTCTTCCTCTCCCTCCCCCCACCCCGACTCCTTACAATCTTCTCCCCTTCTCACCCTCCTTTTCCACCAAACTTCCCCCAGCTCTAACTGGGTAACAAGAGAAATTCAGGAATGAAGTCTTTGGCTGCCAAGCTTAAGCCTGGGCCTTCCCTTCTTCTTGGACCTTGTGACAGTCCATGTGAGTTTGGATTAAAGCAGCCAGGAACCTAGGTCACTGTCATCTTGCATTCTAATTTTTTTTTTCTTCTTGCTTCTTCCTTATAGGCAAAGAAGAGGAAAAGAGCAGAGCGCTTTGGGATTGCCTGATGAGAAACTCTTGTTTTCTGTTCTCCAGTGGTTTCCATCTCTCTGATTTTGTTGGTCACATATATACCTAAATACAGAGTTATGTGCCTAGGTCCTGCCTCGCAATAGGAGAACATGTACCCCAGGCACACCTGTGAACTACAGTAGCAATTTGACTTATTGCTGTTCCAACTTTAAGATTGTGGTTGTTGTGTTGTTTTTTTTTAATTATTATTTTGCTTGTTAATAAAAAAAATAGAAAAGAGAACAGTGTGTTTTATGAGGTGCTCCTTTGAGTTTTTAGAACCAAATTAGATGAGATATGAGAAACTTCAGGGACAAATATACGGAGTTAGTCCATAATGCCTTTGTACCCATTAGAAAAGATGATAAGGAAAAGGATTGAGTCCATCCCTTTAAGCCTATTTATAGTCTCATTCACAGGCATCCTTTTACCTCTTTATCCTCCATGAAGAGGCCAGATTTCACCCTGAGTCTTTGCTTCAGCAGGTTCATGTGATTCATTGGGATGAAATAGGGAAAACACTGGGTTTTAGGAGTTGCAAAGGATTTAAATCCAAGGGCTAATGATTGGTAGTCTGTTATAGAATAGAGTCCAGAGTCCCTGTCTGGAGTCCAGAAAGGCCCTATTTTCAAAAGTGACCTGGTGTGTACTGCCTGGTTTCAGCCAAAGCCAATATGTGGGAGTTGGTTAGGCAATTCAGTAAAGGAGATGGGCTGGGTACCCCTCCAAGCCAGAAGGAGGTATAGGGAATCAAAGCCTGACAGGATGTCAGAGGTGTTGAGCATTGTTGCCTAGATCATTGGGAATACAAGCAGTGGACCGGAGGCTTCTACTTTCTAATCAGGCCCTTTGCTAGCAAGTATACTATTGCAGTTTTGGTGCTAACGTATCTTAGATATGACTAAAATCCATTGTACTTTGCTTAGGCTCCTACTTAGAAAGGTTTGGCTTGCCCTAAGCAGGCTGCATGTTTGTATTTGAAGTTTTACTTAGATCTGAGACCTGCTATTTAATCTTAAGAGCCTGGCTCCTTAGCTGAAGGTTTTGGTATCATAATAGGATCCTGTGTTGCTGTAGTGTAATTCTTTGTTCCCATTTCTACTGCCACCTGTCTCGTTTTGTGATTAATAGACATTAATGGTTTGTCCCCCTTCCTAACAAGAAACTCTTTGCACAAAGTCTCTCTGGTTGCTGAGGAGGACAGGGACCTAGGTTTAGACACTTTAGGAAAACCGCCTTGGAGAGTAAATCCAAATATTGCCCGTTTGTTGTGAGTTTTGCCCCACTCTGAGACTTTAGAAAAGTGAACAAAAGGGAATCCTGGTTAAACTTTTCCTTCCTCTGGCCTCTTCTGTCTGCCTCTCTTTTCTTTTTTCCAGGCCCTGAATTGAGGCTAGCTTTTCCTCTCCCTTCTAAAAAGAGAACCAGAGAGAATTAGTTTTGTTTTGCACCTCCAGAGCGGTTACAGATTCAGTTAGGGTTTTCTACCCAAGGATGATAAAAAGTAGTAATAGGTAAAGGAATGGAACAGATGGTGATAATGGATTGGAGCAATAGATCCTTCAGAAGTTTACTTTGCCTCCTTCGTAACCTTCCATAAAAGCACTCAGTCTCCCCCTCAGGATTCTCTTTCTAAAGCCTAATCATTCTTTTCCCCAACTCAACTCACTTTGCCCAAATCCTTGATAGTATGGATTTTTTACTAACTTTTATCTCATTCCTGCAGCTCTTCTTACTTATGTTGGTCAGAAGTCTTTCACTTCTAAACCTGATCACCAAATGTTGCTCTTCCTATTTCATAGTCGTTCTACACATGGTTTTTGAACATGAATAGTTCGTTTCTTTTACTAATTTAGTCTTTAAATAGTAAGTCCCTTTTAAAGGCATTAACATGCATCTAGGCTTCCAATCCTTTTATCTGGAATCTTGTAACCTTCCTTCCTATCCTTGGGTCTCCCTAGTGTAGCTGATCCAAGATCTAGGTGTGGTGAGCTGGCTGAGGCTTCTCTTTTCTGTCCCAAAACCGTGACATTCTCTGCATACCTGGAAGCTCTTAATGAGGGAGTCTATAAAAGATATGGAGGGAACTAGCTTCCTCAGCTGTAAATCTGTACCTTTTTATGGTTCTTCAGGATCATTCTCTCTTTCTCCAACATCATTCTAAACTGCCCTTTCCCAGCTCCTGGGAACTTCTGAAGATAACAAGGCTAGAAGCTTCTGTGGGGGTGAGGGGTATAGAAAGAAAGATGTAAGAGCAGGACTTCTTGGTGTTGAGTCTTGTTGTCATATAGATGAGAGAAACAAATGAAGGGGAAGGAAGGAACTGTTTTCCCCTGTTCTTTAAGGACCTTTGACAGGTGGTCACTCACCTGATTATTGAAATCCATCAAAAACTAAACACCTCTCTTGCTGCATGTCCATTGTTTCTAAACTCCAAAGGAATTACAAATTAATGGCAGTCTTCACACCTTTGCAGACCCTTTCAGTCCAGGGTGCTTCCAGTTTTATTCTTGTCTTTTCTCAGCTGTCCCTGCCATTAGTTTTTCCACCTCTCAGATCACTATTAATAGAATGTATTAGAATGGAATATTGTGTAGCAACTACTTAGGTGTGATTTTTAGAAACTCAGAATTGCTGTATTATGTACTTGGCACAATTTGCTTACCGTAATTTGCATAGTAATTGATAAATATTAGCTCTTAATTTTACCGGGTGATTTACAGTAGGATATTCCCTGAGTAGCTTCCAACTAGAGGGTAAGGGGTTGAGTGAAATTAGTGTGTGTGTATACCCATTACATGTGCAGGTACATTAGGAGGTTGGGAGAGTCCTCATTGTCCCTTACAGGTAGCTCGGGCTGGAAAATTGACATTGTTTCCTGGGGTAGACTTCCCTGCTTCTGCCTCACTAGATAGCACAAGCTGTAATTGCTACTGTCTACTGGTACTTAGCTTGGGGCACCCAACATCCCAAAAATGAACAAAGATAGGGTATAGGATAGCTACTCATGCATTGGGTTGGAAGATGTTTGGGGATAAAAGTCATCTTGCAATTTCTCCTGGGTGCCTTCTCAAAGTAGGAAACAGTGAGCAGCAGGGGGAGACAACCTATTTTTAGCTCAGGTAAAAAGGAGGGGTAGGTGTGAATAAAACAGTTCCTTGTTAGTTTACAGTATGTAGTACTTTTGTCCTCTCAACATCAGTCTTGTTGGTTTGAGGTGGAGTCAATCTGTCAGTAAAACTGACGGGACAGGGAAGGCAATAGTGGCACATTGAACCTTCAGTAGCCCTGTCCCCTCATTCTCGATCAGGTAGATGTTACAGTAGCTTTCCTTTTTTAAAAAATAAAAGGCAAGATTCATTTGGTACACCCAACTCATGCTTTGGAAGTGTGCTGTAGGTACATAGGAGAAATTTTTGAGATTCTCGACCACTCTTGGTACATTGGTAACGTGAATGGCTATGTTCGTTTAGTTTATAGGTGTTAGTAAAACTGATGAGGAAACCTAGGATCATGGAACTGCAGAGTAGGATAGACATTAGCTGGACCTTGAGAACGTTTACATCTTCGTTTTCTGGAAGCTGGGAGAGGGTTTTTTAATCTTTGGGACTGTTTTGGATCATGCTCTCTAGAGGTGGTATTCTAGGTCTCCTTCCTTGGGCTGCACGTCCCAGCCCTCTTCCAAAATGCCCCTAGTGGTTTTTCCTTCCCCCAAAGACCCCACCCGTCTTCTTAGTTCTTGAGCATAAGGTTTCATCCTCTCTCAGATCCTCTTCTGTTCCTGGTCTCTGAGGTGTAAATATGGCACTTGGTTAGGGAGAAGAGCTCATCACTGAATTCTAAATTCTTTGACTGCTTTTATTTTTCTCTTTTCAGGTTCAAGTGCTGGATTGTGTCATGTGACCATTCCAAAACTCAGAGCACCCTATGGCCATCTTTGCCCTCTGTCACATAACTTGAAAACTGCCTGATGGCCTTTTTGCAATGGTTCCCTCCAGGAATCGTTGATCTCAGTGAAAAAGTCCTTTCCCGGCATTTCAGTGCCCTTGTCAGCCCCATACTCCTCAGACACCCTTAACAAACAAAGGCAATCACGCACACAGTGTAACAAATACACAAAGTAAATAATAATTACACTAATTATGATCTGAGGGCACTGGTCAGGTCCACACACATCTTAAGGTGGTTGGGGGGGCGGTGCTAGTTCCCACTAGGCCACTGGGCTATGCCTCCAGGCCTCTTTGGGGATGGGGAGGACTAGGGAAAGGAGACTTCAACTCACAGACTTATAAGAGAAAGACCCTCCCCCAAAGGTCTTTATTTGGTGGTATGAAAGGGGCATATTCTAAGTGTCCCCAAGTCTAATGCCCCAGCTCTCTAGAATTTGTAGAAGGAAGTCACCTGATGCCTACTGTCCAACCCCCACCCTGTACCAAGATCAAGAGACATCAGCAATTGACCTTGGAGAAGGCATCTTCTGTTCTTCACTTCTCTCTTCCTCTCCTTCCACCAAGAAAAGGTGAATGGTGTTGACGGTTCTCCAAGATTGGGCCAGAAGAATGAATAGGGTCAGACAGGAGAGGCTGGGGGGTTAGCATAGCTGCTGTATGGGAGGAGGCAAGTTGACATGCTTAATAGCCCCTGTCTATTCCTATACTGAAACACCTCTCTCACTATGGGAATAAGATGCTAAAGCTCACCAACATCACCTTCCCAAGTGTGGTCACATACCTTTGCCCCTTCCACTGGCTGGGCCAGGTGGAAGAGTCACGCTCTTGGGAAGAACAAGCCTTCCTAGTCAGCTCTCCAGCTGGGGCTTAACTTTAGTTCAGTACCATTTGTATCAGAACCGTAACTGCAGGTTCTACTTCAGAGTAACAATTTTACTGAAGGTTCTCTCCCTCTCCTCTCCTGACCCTCTAGGCTCTTGCCTGGAGTCAAGAGGTCTGGTGGTGAGGTATGGATAGGGTGTGGATCAGGAGATTCTCAGCTCCTTGGCTTCAGGCACTGTCCAGCTGGGAGGCAGAGGGAAACTTGAGCTCTGAAGCCTGCGACTCCTCTAAGCCTCACATCTCTTCACCACTACTCTGGTGCCCTGGTTATCTGTCCCACAGCGAGAGGTATTTTATGTCCATAAAGTGCCCGTGGTAAGTGCTCAGAATTCATCTCTTGGCTGTGGCGGGTGCTGCTATTTTTCATTCCATCGAGGGGAAGAAACTGAGGCACAGTGAGTCCAGAGGAGGGTGGGTCAGGATTGTGGGAGGAATCAATAGGCCCAGCTAGTGACTTGGAGTGGTAACCAGCCCCTGCCTGCTTTCTAGCCTTCTGAACCAGGGAGTCCCCTTCCTTCCCATCCTCTGTTCTAACTGGCCTTGTCAGATGCTTTTCCCAACTGTATTGTCCCCATCCCTGCTGCCAGGTACTGCTAGATTCCAAAAATAAAACATAAAAATAATTATAGACACTCTGCTCCCTTTTCTCTCCCCTTCCACCCTGAGCTTTGGGGTTGGGGGATTAAAGTGTCCCCCCTCCAGAATTCCTTCCACCTTGGTCTGCTGGTCTATTCCCTAGCCCAGAGCAGTGATTTGGATTCAAATGCCCTGTAACCATCAGCCTCCTGACTACTCCTTTCTTGACCCCTCCTAACCCTCCCCAGGCCCAGGAACTCTGGGTTCTCCATACTCATCTTTTTATTGACCTGAAAATAAAGGCTGGGAGCAGGGGCATTCCACAGGCTCTTTGGTCTCTCTCTTGGCTGGGGAGAATTTGGGGATAAGCAGGCCATACCCTCCAGCTAAATAACTCAATGCTGTGAGGGCAGACCTGAGGGTTAGTTTAGTGGCTCTCATATAGATCCTGGATGTTGAGGGCTGGCTCCCCCATCCCCCAGCTCCTAAATCCTAACCTCACTATTTCCGTGACTGCTGGAATTCAATTCAACCCCTTTGGCTCAGGGAGGTTAATTAAGTAGGGTGATTATGGATTGGAAGCTTCACCATTTGTCAGCCCTCTTGCCATTACTCCCATTCCCAACCCTGGAGGCTTTACACAAGTGCTTAAGTAGGTGGGTATGGAGGGACAACAGGGTTGGGGAATAAGGGACAAATGGGGCACAGTGGGCAGGGGCCCTTCTATTTCAGTAAAGCCAAATACCAAAAAATGAAAAGTCACAATAAATAAATAAATAAAATTCCAAAATCCTCACTTTTGCCCCTGCCCTCACTTCCCTTCCCCAGGCCACTGCTGGAGAGAGAAAGGGAAGAAACTAAGAATGGATTTTTGATTTCCTCTCCTACTGAGAATGGTAGTCAGGGGGTCTCCCCAAACCATACCAAGCCTCTCTCCTTGCCAGTGAAAGAAAAGGAGACTTGATATGGGGCTTTCTCTTATTACTCCCTTTCGGTCTCTTTCTCATTGTTTATCTCTGCCTAGTCTCTGGCTCTTCTGCCTCTCTATCCCTTTGCCTTCTCACTGCTGCTCTTACTGTTCCTCTGTCTCTATCCCTCTGTTCTACCTCTGTCTCTATGTCTCTCTGTCTTCTTGCCAAACCTTCTCACCTGCAAACCTCAAACACTCCCCACCTGCCCTGCCCCCTCCTCTTCTCCCTTTCCCCCAAACCCCTCACCCCTCAATCCCCACCTGCCTCCCTCTGTTGTATTGCACACTGCTTGGGCAGGGAACAAGGTGTGATGTTCATGAGAAGAGGTGGAGGGAGATCTAGGGCCTGGGGGAGAATAGGGGTCAGGGCTGGGATCTAAGGGTGGGGTCTGTGGGGGAGGCATCCTCTCTCTGTCCCCCACCTTAGGAGCAGCCACAGCGATCCACCACCATGCCAGGGATCTTGCCGTAGATAATCTGCTGCTTGTCATTGAAGTAGAGCATGTTGATTGGGGACATCTTGGTGGGGGTACAGCAGGGCCCAGCAGAACCTCTTGGATTAGCCTGTTGCACCAAGTGGGTGTGGGGATACTTTTGCATGAACATGTACTCGCACTGGCCGGAGCAGTAGTTGGCCTTGTAGCGTTTAGGTGCAATAATCCAGTCCCAGCCGAAAGCCTCAAAGTCCACTGTGAGGGGGTATCGGCAGCAGCGGGACTCGCTTGAGTGCTCATCGCAGTCCAGGCCCAGGTTCCGCCGGGACCGTTTTGTGTTCTCTAGGACTCGAAGCTCCATGAAAGGATGCTGGGATGGGAGAGGAGAAAGAGATGTGAGAGAGCCCTGAAATGTTCCTCCTCCGTGTTCCTTTCTCACCTGCTCCTCAGCAGGGGCATGAGAACAGAGACCACTGACTTCTCAGTTTTTCCATCCCCAGCCCCTATATTCTGCCTACTTTTCTTGCTAGATAGCCATCTCTCCTCCAATTCACCTTTCCTAATTCTTCTTCTAGCAACCTAACCCTCATCAGCCCCTTGGCCTGGGGCCTCCTCAACAGCCCATTTTTGTGTTCCCACGGATCTCCCATTAACTCATACCTTTACCCCAAATCCAGTTTTCAGCTGTTGCCTGGCTTGGATCTCTGAAAAGTAATAGCTGCTACTCCCCTTATTCCCTCCCAAACTCCTCCTCTAGAATCAATTTCTGGCCCCGGGTAAATAATGCTGGTCCCCAACCCGCTTCACATTCCTCATCTATCTTTTCCAACATCCCACCTCCTCGGGGCCAGGTTACACATATCTGCCACCATCTCAGGCTCCCTGCTCACCAGCCCCTCAGCTCCTGGCCCCAGAGAGGTGACAGCCAGGTCTGTGCCACTGGGATCAAAGGCGTTGATCTCGATGCCCCAGTTGCTCTGTGGCTGGCGGAACCAGCTGTGTAGTACTTGCTTGAAGTCGATGCTCTGCCAGTGGCCGGAGCGTGAGTGTAGCTCAATCTTGAGTGAGCGGATACGGATGTGACGTCGGCCTCCGCCCCCTCCCCCAGCAGTCCCTTCCCCAGTTAGGGGTTTCAGTCGCAAGATCTGCAGGTAGACTGTGGCTGGGCGGGGCACTGGCCGTAGATACACCCACAGCTGGGCCTTTAGTACCTTTGTGAACATCACCTTGGGGCTGAAGTGGAAATGGCAGCAGAGAGGGCTGCCATCTGTCTGCACCGCAGGGTCCGCTGATAAGAGAAAAGGGGGTACAAGGTCAGCAAAGTGTGTTTATGAAGGGGGTCAGCAGCCCTGGGTGGCACTGACAACTTGGAATCCTCAGCCTAAGTTTTCCAGTTCTCCCTTCTCCCATGCCTGTCTTATTGACTACCATGTGACTGGTACCCAGAACAGTGTCTCCTGTCTTTCTCTAAAGGATGAATGCTCTTTCAGGTTTTACTGATCTGTACCCATTCCCTAACCTGTTTACCCTAAAGCATAGGTTCTCCCCTACTAGATGATCTGCAAAGATAGTTCTTAGATAATTCTCCAACTTTCCACAACATGTAGAGCTCTAACTTCTGATCCTTTGAAGCTCTTCATAGAAGCCAAAGCTTATATCACACCTGCTTTCTTCAGGTCACCTGCCCCCATTTTTGCTGTTTTGTCTGGTGGCCAGGTGGAGCCCGGCACAGCTCTGCCCCCAACCTCGAAAAAAGATGGCCTCTGAGACTGGACAACTTAGGATTCAGGTAGAGAGCATGAGCTAAACTTATTCCATGAAGTAAACCAGAATTCAGACCTAGGTTTCTTGGCATTGTTCCCACTAGAAATAACACTACCAGAAGAATGTATCTACTCAAATGCTCCTGTGCATCTGACTCTCCCATTAACCCGAAAACCAGTTTCCTCAGCCCCTTCCTCATTGTCATTTCTACCTCAGCTTTTAAGGAAGGGAAAAGCTAGCTCTCTGTGGTTTCCTCCTACTTGCCCAAAACATTAGAAATAATATTCAACACACCAGATTAACTGTAATCAGTCTTCTTCTCTCCCCTGAGCTTCCTGTCCAGTGTTAGTAAGTCTTTACAAAGGTTTAACATGCCAACTTTATATTTTGGCCCATTTCCCCTTGTTCTGGACACAAACTGACCCTTCTTGGTCTAAAAGATGATTCTCAATACCTGCCTCTGCTTCCACTGCAGCTCCCCTCAGTTCCCCTTTCTAATCCCTTAAATTAGTTGGGAATGCCTTAAATCGTGTTTCCATTGGTCAGGAAGACCCATTCTCACTCTAAATGGACTAAGAAGAAGAATCAGGAAGGAGCTTCCAGAACCATGTAAGTATGATTAGGAAGTCCAAGCCCTTATGTATCATGCCCAGGTCTCTGCATTCTGCATAATCATGGCAGACTTAGCATTTGCGGTCTCCCATCAGCATTCCCCCATCTCCACCCTAGCAGCAGGAGGATCCTCCAAGTGAGATGGGGAGGAAAGTGCTTACTGCTCTTCATATATTCAAGACATAGGACACCAAGTTCCTCTGCAGCTTCCTTTCCCTTGGTTCTTCACTGAGATCCCAGGGCGCAGGTCACCCTCCCAGTAACCCTCCTCCTGGAGCTGCAGTGATGGCACAGTGGGGTGGGGTTGGTGGAGCTTCAGACACTGGGAGAGCTGAGGCAGGAAAGCCAGGGGAAGTGACGAGCAACAATCCAAATAGCATACTACGCCTAATTTTAGCGTAAGGATTGTCTTATTTTGCTGTCTGTTTTGACCGTTAGGTACTAATCTCAATGAGTGTGGACACTGTTGATACTGTGTGTTTTGCTCATTGCAGTTTCAGTGCCTACCACAGTCTGAGGCAGTGCTCAGTAAATGAATGCTGAATGAATTCCTAACTCCCAATCTTAAATTATACAGGCCAGTGCCTGAAAGTTCTTCCAGCCATCTGAACAGTGTTCTTTGGCTACGGTTGAAGTGGGTTTAATCACTCCCTGACTTCTCATTAACCAGCATGTGACCTTACCCACCAAACTTCTCGGTGATACAGATAAAAAATCCTTGCTCCATAGGAGTGCTGAACATTAAATAAAGAATGTGAAAATGGTACTAACTTCTCAATAAACTTTGGTTTATTGTTGGTTTTCTAAGCTGACCCAAGGCTTTAGAGACAGGGGACTGGGCACCAAGGGCCCCAGGCCTCCAAGTCTTTAGGCAGAGGCCCCCATCCCCACCCCAGGGAATCACCGTACCCTTCCCATCCAGTGGATGTGGGGACAGTCAGGTACTACAAGGAGACAGGACGGAGACAGTGTATGACCGTGGAGGAGAGAAGTGAGGGAGGATCATGGTAGGGGGAGAAGAAATCAGTTTGGGATTTGGAGAACACTGGAAGAGAAGGGGGAATTTAAAGGAGTGGGTGGACGTTAAGAAGCAAAAGGAGAATGAATGATAGCTAAGCCTAATGGGATAAAAAGAGGGGATAGAACAGATACACAGGGAGGAACAAAGGAGAAGCAGGTAGAGCCACAGAGGGAAACAAGGGGCTTCAGAGAGTCCCCAACACACACATAGGCCCAGCTCCCAAAGGGGAGGGGAAGGAGCCACATCTGTGTTGGATTGATCGGGTTGGTGGCAGGCAGCAGGTCAGGTTTAGTAGGCGGTGCTGGTCTGGAGAGAGGTCATTGCACTATTTTCAGCAAAAGCCCAACCCCCTCACTGCTCACCACCTCACCCTCCCCCCTACCCCCATACACACTCTTCTTACCCTGGCTGGAAGGCCTAGGGGCAGGAGGTTGGGCCGAGAGGACGGGGGCCTCTTGGTATAGGGAGGAGAGAGAAACTGAGGGGCTGGGCTTGGTTCCCAGAAGGGCAAGGGGGCTGGGTTCCCAGGATGAAGGCTGGGGTGGGAGAGCCTGAGAGGGTGGAGGGAACTAGGGCAGGCACTGCAGCCTAGGAGAGGTGGGGGCTGGGGTCCAGGGTTGAAGGCTGGGGGAGGGGAGAAGGGGGAGGGGATCGGAGGCCATCTCTGCTGACAAACACCTCCCCCGATTAGCAGAGCACAAGTCTCTTATTAAAGCGGGTCCCTGGGGATTAGACTATAAAAGTCTCTTTTTCCTTTTCCCCTCTCTCCCTCCCCTCCCCTCCCCTCCACTCCCCCTCCCTCTCTTAAGAGCTCAGCTAGGTTCTTAAAGGGGACGTACAATACCTGGCGGGAGACCCAATCCCTAGTTATCTAAATCCTGGGGTGGCATGAGGGCGGCAGTTGGGGGTGAAACCCCACCTGCTGTAGTTCTTCTCCCTTCTCCCCAGCCCAGCCTAGCCTGCACTTTCCAATCCAGGCATGCAGAGTCCATTTCACTTCCCGCATCCCCATTACCGTGGCTAACTCTGGACTTAGGCCCGTTGGTTAAAGGATGCTGAGGACAGAAATCGTCAAGGGGAAGCCCACAGCTCTATCTACTCAAATACTCACACACACTATACCATTTAGACCAGAGAGGACCTTTTCCTTCCATACCCTTCATTTTCTAGCAAACTCTTCCTTCCTCGGAATTCCTCTACAACTCTGTTCCACAAATCCCCACCCCCAAGCTGCCCTCAATCTCAGACTAACCCTAGCCTCTTATAAAGCAGAAGCGTTAAGAACAGAAGGGATACGGAGGGAACCCAAGATCAGATCCCAGGACTTCACCTCCACCGTACTCTCAAATTAGTTTCCTAGTTCTTTGAGTTTTCTTTTCTTTACAGCCCTGACCAAGTACTGTGGAGTTTGGCTCTGCAGAAAAATTGGTGGCAGTGTGAGGCACTCCGCCTCCCAGATACACACCTGGGTTCCTGTGCCTCTCCCATGGGGGTAGGCCACTAGGACTCCCCTCAGCCCCCAGTTTTATGACCCATCTGCCAATAAAAGAGTCTCTCCCCTCTTCTGTTCACAGCCATAAAACCAAACGGGGGGGGGGGGGGTGCGCGCGCGCGCCTTGGGGGGGGGGTCAGTTTACTCTGCCAAACCTCTAGGGAGTAAGAGAGAGCCTGGTCCCCCGGAGTTGGAGGTTGGGGGGTAGACCGTAGTGGGGGAGGGGAAAGGGAGTCATCTTACCCTAGGGAGGGCTGGGGAGTTTGGGGGTGCTGGGGGGAGTGTTGGCCTGGATTTTCCAGGCCATAAAATTTCAAAGCAGCTCAAGTCTATTAACATGTTCATCTTTCATCTGGCCAGGGGCTTGGATACCTGGGTTCCTCCTACTTCCCCATCTATTCCTTTATTTTTCTCCCTAGGTCCTCTCTCTTCTCAAGTCCGAGTTCAGTAGGGGACGATGAATAAGGGATAGAACACTACGGTTTGAGCAGCCAAACGGATGCCCTTAACCCCGGCGCAATGGAGCTGAGTTCTCTGAGCTCGGTCCGTACCGAGAAGGCACAGCTTTTCTGTTCCTTAGGGAGACCGGGTGTCAGAGGTCTCCGAGTGGAATGTGTGCCAGCTGGGCTGCGTACCGGGAGAGACACGGGGCTCTTGGGTCTCATTCCTGGGAGAGGGAGAGGGGCACTGAGTTCTCTGTAGCCCGGTGAGCGCGTTGCGGAGCCCAGGGTGGAAGGGGTGGAGAGTTGATGCCAGGGGCATTGGGAGGCAGAGAGCACTGCAGCCCTGCCAGTTATGCGGGGGTCCGGAAGCCTCCCGATTCTGGTCTCCAGCCTCTCCACCACGACTCTTTCAGGACTCAGGTGGTGCCCCTTCCCTCCGCTGCAGGCGGGCCCCAGCTTCCCCAGACTCCCTGTAACACAGGTCCCTCTCACACATTCCGGGTTAGAAAGCGGTATGTCGCAACCCTCTCGTTCGGCCGCCCCCCACCTCCAGGAACGGGGCGTGCACACAACTCCAAAGCCCGTCTCCACCGCTCGAAAAACTTCTAGGAAGCAGCCCCAGCCCCGCAATCCGTCAAGTTTTCGCAGAAAAGGCTTCCGGGCCGGAGCTACCGGGAGCGCCCCGCTTCGGAGCGGGAGGCTCTCACTTTCCCGGAGTCCGGGTCAGCACCCCACCGCTCGCGCCCGGCCATCCACTTACTCTCCTGGGCCATACTAATGACAGTCTCAGTGGTGGCGTGATACTCGTCCTCCTCCAGGAAGTCCTCGGGCTGCAGCGCGTCGCCCTGGAAGTCGTGCAGGTCCAGGATCTGCTGCAGCGGCGGCGCCTTGGGCAGCAGCTGCTTCACCACCTCGCGGCTGATGTTAGGCGCCTCCTTGAGCCTCAGTTTGCTCAGGATCTGCGACTTGATGCTCTCCAGGCGCAGCTCGCGGCTGTGCTGCCGCCACAAGCACACGGGGCAGCCGTCGGGCTCGGGCGCCGCGGACGGGGCCGGCCGGCTTAAGCGCTCCCCCCCGACCCCCGCCGCCGCCGCCGCCGCCGCCGCCACCGCGGGGCCCTCGGCCGCCTCCCCCCGGGGCCGCAGCTCCAGGGCGAGGAGCAGGAAGCCCAGCAGCAGCGGGGCCGCGAGCACCATGCTGGAGGGGAGGGGAGGGAGGACTGGGGGGCGGGGACGCCGGAGTCCCGCGGGGAGGGGGCGGAGGGAGGGGGGAGGGAGGAGGAGGAGGGGGTCCCGGCGGCGCGGGATTGGGGGCTGCCCGGCCGAGGGGGGCCCGGGGGGGGCCGGGGGCGGCGGGCGCGCGGGCGGGGCGGGCGGGCGGCCGGGGCGGGCGGCTGGGGGGGCCCGAGCCCGGGCCAGGCCCTTTATAGCCCCGGCCCCCGTGTCGTCAGCGGCCGCGATTGGCTGCGGAGCCAACAAAAGAGGCAGCGCTGTCATCCGAGGCGAGAGAGGGAGCCGGAGAGAGCCGTGGAAAAGAGAGAGAGAGGGAGGGAGCAAGGGGCCAGAGAGAGATGGAGAGACCGAAATATTGGGGTGGGGGAGAGGAAGGGAGAGAGAGAGACTCAGAGAAACCAAGGAAAGACAGAGAAATTAAGAGGGAAGAGACAGATCAGAGATAGGAAGAGCAGAAGGAAGAGGAGGAGAGAGAGACAAAGGGGATGGGGAATGAGAGGGGAAGACACCGAGAGCAGAGACTTAGCTAGAGAGAGAAAGAAAGAGACAGGCACAACTAGTAGGGGAGTTAGAATGGGGAGAGACAGAGACAAAGATAAAGGAGAGACTAGAGAGAGGAGAGAGGTATGGTTAGACAGGGGGAGAGATGAAGGTCTAACAGAGCCAGACCTCAAGAGGTCAGGGATGCAGAGAGATGGAAGCAGAGGTAGAGGAACTGATGGGACCAGAGCTCTGGGAAAGAGGCAGGGGCGAGGGAGAGGGGCAGAGACTTGGAGATACCTAGGGAGGCCCGGAGGAGGCCCACACAGAATATCGAGGGAAGGCAGGGGTGAGGAGACAGACTCCTGAGGGAATGAGAGACAGCACAGTGACAGGAGTCAGTGGGAGCATGGAGAGCGTGAGGGGAAGTAGGTGGAGAATCTGAGCCCAGAAGAGCCCTAACTACTAAGGGTTGCCCAAAGAAGCTGTTTAAAGAAGCCATGGAGAGGAGCCTCGGGCGGAAGGAATCAG
Source organism: Pteronotus mesoamericanus (assembly GCF_021234165.1). Taxonomy (NCBI): domain Eukaryota; kingdom Metazoa; phylum Chordata; class Mammalia; order Chiroptera; family Mormoopidae; genus Pteronotus; species Pteronotus mesoamericanus. The sequence continues at coordinate 160,175 of NW_026555310.1, forward strand.
GAAGAGAGAGGAGGACTTGGGGATAGGCGTTAGCCAGGGAGACTAGGAGTCTCTTTGGACAGGGACAATCTGAGAAGGTAAAGTGGTTGGGAAGCCCTGAGTCAAGAGGAAGACTTAGAGCTGGGAAGAGTTCATTAGCTTGAAATTGAGACTTGAAAAGGATAAGATAATAAGCAGGTTGGAAGAGGCAGAAACTGGGGGCTCCTGGGGGCCAATTAGGAAGAAGCAGGGGTGAGGACCACTATACTTACAGAGGAATCTGGATCTCTGGTTTTCTAACTATACTTATAAATCTGCAGGGTCTTAGGTCTGAGAGGGAGCTAATAGTTTTAGGGATGAGAATAAGAGTGATCTGCCCTCAGATGCCTGAGTTGGAGATGGCAAGTTCCAAAGGAAGGAACCCAGAGATACAGGACCAACCCTAGTCTTCAAGTGTGACACTGGGTACAGCCAGAGGGCAGAGTGGGAGATTGCCAAGGTACTAAAATGCTCCTGAAATGCTTCTGGTCCTCTTTCCAGACCTCAGTTTCATCAGGCTTATTTCTTGAGTCTAAAGCCTGAGAGGTCAATAGGCAACAAATAGATTGAAAATGTTGGAGGGGACTACATCTTGCTGGTTTCCTGATAAACACAACATTTATTGGCTCAATGGAAGGACATTATTGGGCTTCTCAAGCAGAATAGAGTGACATTGGTTTCCTCTGTGCATTAGAGCTCAATACAGTGTCTAAAAGTTGTCTTGATGGAGCACTAGGTGTAAGGATAGAGTGGGACTGGGGAGCTGGAGTGGAATGAAGGAAGAAACTGGGGCTCCAGGTACAAGGGAGGAGAGATGGATAGGGATTAGGAAGAACTCGCTGGGAAGCTATGAAGAGATGATACGTTTCTATAGAGGATAGGAACTAAGACTGCAGCAGAATGGAAAAACAAACAAACAAACAAACAAAACAAACCCAACCTCACAAAAACTTAGGCAGCTGATTCCTTTCCTTGCTCTGGTATAAGACATGGACATGGTAACATTTCATCAAGTTTCTTCATCTATAAAATGGGGATCACAGTGTCTACCCTCAACTGATTGTGAGGATTACATAGTTAATTAATAGTGGACTTTATAGGCTCATTGCTCATGTTTTTCTTTCCCCTTTCTTTTCTGATCTACCAGATATTCTCTGGTATCATTTCCTCAGCAAAACTGCAAACTCCTTTAGAGCAGAGGTGGTGTCACCTCCTTCTTCCTTCTCAGAGAAGTTGGCCCAGCCTTCATTTCTCCACCAAATATGTATCTAGTGGTAGAGGAGAGAGGCAAAGGTAAGTAAGACAGCTTCTTTCCTTAGAGAACATGTAGACTAGACAACACACTAGGTGAACAGCACTGGCCAAAGCTCCAAATCAACAAGACAACTCAAGCATCCTCGGTTAGAAAGTGGCGGCAGGAAAATGGAGACAAATGTATTTGAACAAAACAAAAGAAAAAAAGCATCCTAGGTTAAATAGGATAAATAGAGAACCCCTTCTCCCCCCCTAACATGTGTTCCATCACGGTGTTTTTTATTTTTAGTGACTGACACTCCATCATCCAGGCCAGAAACCTGGATGTAGCCTTATTTTTCTTTCTCTTGATTACCCCTGAGTCTTTGTACAAGTTACTTTCTCTTCCTAGAACAACTTCTCCTCCTAGCTCCACTCCCCAACTCTCTTGACCAAATTCATTCCTTATTCAGTTTTCAGTACAGATGAAATTTTAGCTATGTCTTCCAGGAGTTTGTTCCTGACTCCCAAGTCTAGAGAGATGCTCATCCTAGCTCTATCTGCACCATTCTGTGTGATATGGGGATTAATCACATAGCTTCTAGACTAGAACTAGGCTGCCTTGTTTCAAGTCCCAGCTCACCGCCTTTTCTGACTGTGAACTTGGAATCTATGCTTCAGATTCCTCATCTATAAGATGGGGAAAACAATATTGTACCTATTCTATACAGTTATGGGAATGAAATGCCTGACACCAAGTCCAAGTGAGTTCATTAGTCATTACTGTTACTCCAACTTCCCACCCTAGTTTTCTCACCAAAGTATTCTATTCCTTAGCTGCTTAGAGTAAAGAATGAATGAAATAAAGAATGAATGAACCCTGCTGAATGGGTTTGGTTGGAGCCAGGATGTGGAGAGAAAACTGTATTTCTGGTCATGAGGAATTATGGGTACCTGACAAGTACCAGAGAGCAAGAGTCAGGCACAACTTGTGAATCGGAAAAGATTTCCACCTCCTGGTTTCCTCCCCAAGGGATCCAAACCGGCACCTAACCCAATAAATAGGCAAGACTGCCATCTGGTGATAGAATCAGGAATTTCCGCTTTTTGGAGGTGGGACTAAAAACGTTTTTTGTTTTTTCGTTTTGTTTTGCATGCTTCACATATTTTCACTTTAGATTTCTAGTCCAAGAAGCTATTTATCATAATGCATTAAGTCTTGTTCCTCTCTCCCTAGACCCAGTCCCGAGGAGGGAGCCCCGCTGGCGTTACGGAAGAGGAGTTGGGAGAGGTCTGGACGTTTAGATCTTTCCTTATCCCAAGACGGGCTAACTCGGGTTTGGGGTCCCGCCCACTGTCCTCATCTCCCTGGCAACTGTCTTCCTGCCAGAGGTGTCGCTCTTCCTGCGTTACCCAAGCAACCTTCGGGCCCACCTCCTTCAAGGTCCTGACTGGTTCATAGAAAATGTAGGTCGGGGCCTAAGGGAGGCATTGAAGTTTGAAGAGTGTGAGCTGCAGGGAGAGAAGCAGGAGGGTTGTGGTGGGAGGGAATGAGCTTTCAAAAGCTGCTGAAGGAAAGAGAGTCATGTGTAGCCCCCGGTAGAGGAACCCCCCCTTTAAGAAGAGGTGCTGCTGATCCTGGGCGCCAGTCATCCGAGTTCAGGGCAGAGACATGTGGGCCACTCTCAGAGTTGACCCCAGAAAGGGGAACCACTGTGGGGAGAGGGGACTCCTGCTTTCTTTAACCCTTTCCACACAGGCCAACCCCCACATTCAAACTGCCTGTTCCTCAGAGCTGGGCTCAGTGGGGAGTAACTCAGAATTCCTGGTTTTCTCCCTTCTACAATTTTCCTCCTAATGGCCCTATTTTTAGGGTCGATGGACTCATTCCCAGACATGGCAGGTCTTTCCAAGGAGGAGATAGGCTGGGTCACTGAGAAGCAGCTGAGGGAAGGGGGAGCTTTCCTACAAGGCTTGCTTCCCCTACTCTCAGCATAAGCCTCTGGAATGTGGTGTAGGGAAGGAGACTCTTCTGGGCTGGGGGTGTTCTGTTGGTGGAATGGACCTCTTCCAGATCTCTTCCCACAAACCCTGATAGCCCCCCGCCCCCCTTCAGGACCTCACTGTAATTACCGTCTTCTCCACTCCACATCCTGACCCCTATAATTATCCTTCCTGGATCCGCCCTGTTACCAAGGCCCTCTAAGAGAAGTTGGAGGTTGGGAGGAGGGAGCCAAAGAGTTTGTGTTTGGGAGAGAGGTGGGATACAAGCGAGGAACTCTGAGAATCATTTGGAGTCACATCTTCCTGTGCCTTTTGAGCTGTTGGAAGACACCGTCCCCCCATCACTTTTTCCCACTTACCCTCTTAGGGTAGGCCTACCCTCCAATTCTTTCCCACCTTCATTCTTCTCTCCTCAGGCCTCCCCACCTCTGCCTGTCTTTCTCACCTACTGCTCCCTCTCCAGACCCTTGCTGGGGTGCTGCTTGGGGACATCAGCCTAAGCTGGCCCCATTGGCCAGCTATGCTGGCTGGAGGCACCATTATTCCAGCTGCTCGTCAAGAAAATGAGGATTCTGAGTACAACATCTTCTTCAGGGACTTCAAAACACTGGCAAATGTGCGGACCCCAGAGGTGACAAAGCAAGACGTGGGTCGTCAGGTGAGGGGAGCTGGTGGGGAAACAGAGGGGAGCTGGAGGCAAGCTTGTTCAGGGTGAATTCAACCTCCAGGAGAGAGCACAGGACAGTGAAGGTCAAGGCTGTTGCCAGATGAGGGTGTGTGTGTGTGTGTGTGTGTGTGTGTGTGTGTGTGTGACTCCCATCCATTCAAACCCTTCCTCACCTCCTGATCCCTAGTTCCCTGAGCTGCAAAGCCACATTCACCCGGAGGAGTCCAACCAGTTGAGAAAAGCCTAAGTGAATGCCCCCAAGGCCTGTAAAGTCCTGCTGCCACCGCCCCCCCCCCCCCAACCTGTGCTAAATAGCTCCCAGTATCCAGGGTTACTCTTTCTCATAGGCCTCACCACACTGCATTTTAAGATTGTAATCACCTTAAAGGAAAGGCCATGCCTTATTCTTCTCTGTATAGTCCCTGTGCCTGACATGTTAAGGCTTTCTGTAAACAGATGGATGGATGGATGGATGGTTGGAAGGAAGAGTGAATGAATGAATTCTTCCTCAGCCTCTGGTTAGGCAGACATTCCGATCCTCTCAGCCCCAAGGAACAGAAACCTGAGGTAGCCATCCTACTCCAGTACTGCCTCTTTCTCATTTCTCCCATGTTCATCTTTGCTGCATCCCAGAGGAAACTGAGTATGAGGGTCTGTGACTCTCCATGGAGACTGCTGTACTTCTGAGCCCGTCCTAGACCAGAACTACGCAGCTGCCGAGCTCCTGATCCCAGCGGTACAGTAGGCGGCCACGGGCTGGAGCTGCCCACCCTGCTCAGTCACCAGCGGGGCAGCTAGATCTATCCCATTGTTAATAGTGACACTGGCTGGGAAGTGGCTGGGACAGGAGCCAGGCAAGGGTGAGAATATGGGGACAGAAGTCAGGGTTTGGGGGCCCAAGGAGTAAGGAAAGGAAAAGGCAAGAAGGAAAGCAGAGCACTGAGGACGGAGCTGGCAGTGGGGGGTGGGGCTTGCTGGCCCTGGAACAGGAGCTTTCTCTGGGCTAAGGCCTAGTTGGGGACGAGGGGGTGAAGGAGGTCAGATTGCCTCTCTCAATTCTTTCCTTGGCCACCTTAAGAAGGGTGGAGTCCAGATATTTCTCAAAGCAAAATCATTTTAATTCCCATGTGTCTAAAAACAGGGTATGATAAAGCTTTTATTATTCTTAAGGTAACAAAACCAATCTCCTTCATTTCTTTGCCTTTGTATTTATGTTTATTTATTTATTTATTATGAGAGAGGAAGAGAGAGAAACATTGATGTGAGAGAGAAACATTGATCGGCTGCCTTCTGTATATGGCTGAATCAGGGATCGAACCTGCAGCCTAGGTACATGCCCTGACTGGGAATCCTCAGGGCATATCGAACCTGCAATCCTCTGATTACAGGATGAAACTCCAGCCAACTGAGCCACAAGGTCAGGGTGGTCTCCTTCATTTCTTCTGTAATCCTTAGCCTTCCTGTAAGGAGAGAAAAGGAAGGCTCAAGGAGAGTGAGAGTTTAGTAAAATCACTCCATCTGGTGCGGGAGGGGCAGAACCTGTCTCGCACTAAGGCTTCTGATCTCAGGGCGCTTTTTGCTGGTAGTGTGCCTGGTACACTCAGCACTGGAGTTTGTGTGTCCAGACCCTGGTTCTTTCCTTCACATTGCCTCTGAGGGAAGCAAGGATGTAAGGGAACTTTGGCAATGATGATGTTCTCCTGGGTAGCATGGTGTGACCCATGACCTAGTCTTGCCCAGACAGCTGAGGGAAGTCAGAGCTGGCCACCGTGGCGGCTCTACCAACCAGTCCCTCACACAGCCAGTGTGGGGTGTCTTCCTGTCAGGGCTGTGCTCAGCCCTGGTGCACAGCAGGGGCTATCACTGACTCTCCGGGGAGCCTCTGCTGGGGTGGTCCATGAGCCTTTCTACCAGCAGGACCTGTAGAGCCGTAGCTTTTAATCTAACCCTGCAGTCTGGGGGCTGCCATCAAGTCCCTATGTTTCCTCATATCCAAACCTGGGACTCTAGATTTGAATCTCAGGCCCCTTATTCAGACTCAACCCCCTGACACTAAGTTCCAGCCACTAACCCTACCTTCCTCTGTGAGATGGCCTTGACGCAGAGGCACCCTTTGTTTCCTTTCTCTCTCCCATTCTGGCCTCCTCCTCTTCCTTCTCCCCACTTCTCATGTCCATGTTCCCTTCTTATATCCCGCCATGTGTTCCACCCTCCTCTGTTATTTTTTTTTAAAATATTTTATTTATTTAGAGGGAAAGGGAAGGAGAGAGGGAGAGAAACATCAAGGTGTGGTTGCTTCTTGCACGCCCCCTACTGGGGACCTGGCCTGCAACTCAGGCATGTGCCCTGACTGGGAATCCAACTGGCAACCCTTTGGTTCATAGTCAGGGGCTCAATCCGCTGAGCCACACCAGCCAGGGAATCATCCCCTGTTCTCTCCTCTATCTCCTCACCCCTCTCCCAACTTTCCTCGGCCCTTCTCTTTCTCTTTCTTTCCTCTTCTCCTTTCTGATGCCCCCCACCCAACCCCCGTCTCTCTGCCCCTCATCCCCCACCCTACCCTTGCCCTGATCTTTGCATGTGGTAGATGTGGCAGTTCTGAGTTCCTGGGCCTCTCCTACTAGGGCACCTGTGAACCTCATTCCTGGGCAGGCCACCTCCCAGTGTGGCAGAGCAGGGGGCCTGGGGACCCTGTATGGACATGGGTGGGGTTCAGGAGGCTTCGCACACAGGTGTTTTGCGTTGCACTGGCTCTGGCTAATGCCTATGTGCTCTCAGATGGCACCACTTTCACTTGGGACACTTCTGGCCATCATGCCCCGTTGCTGAACTTAGGTAGAGGGGTGGTGGAGCTGGAGGGCACCTGGCTCTACTGTGTGCTGAGAGGCAAGGGTATCCCTCTGACTCATCTGGGACTCTCCCTACTTCTTATCCCTCTCCCACAGGTAAGCAGTCCTTTGATTTGCTTCTGACATGCCTCCTCAGACTTCCCCCCTCTCTGTGGTTCCAACCTTCCTCAGCTCTTGGTTGGACTGTGGCGGTGTTGTCCCAGCTGTCTTCCAGGCCACGCGGCATTCATTCTGCCTCATTTCAATGAAAGCCCAACGCCAAGATAGTTCACTCACTGCTCCCCATTGCCTTTATTTTTTTAAATTTATTTTTATTACCATTTTTATTTATATATATTTTATTGATTATGCTATTACAGTTGTCCCATTTTTTCTCTCCTTTATTACCCTCTACCCTGCACTGCCCCTCCCCCCAGCATTACCCCCTTCCCTTAGTTCATGTCCATGGGTCATGCATGTAAGTTCTTTGGCTTCTCCATTTTCTATACTGTTCTTAACCTCCCCCTGCCTGTTTTGTACCTACTATCCATGCTCCTTATTCCCTATACCTTTCCCCCCATTCTCCCCCTCCCCATCCCCTCTGATCTCCATTTCTGTGAATCTGTTCCTGTTCTAGTTGTTTGCTTTTTTTTTTTTTTTTTTTTTTTTAGGTTCAGTTGTTCATAGTTGTGAGTTTGTTGTCATTTTACTGTTCATAGTTTTTGACCTTCTTTTTTTCCTTAGATAAGTCCCTTTAACATTTCATATAATGAGGGCTTGGTGATGATGAACTCTAACTTGACCTTATCTGGGAAGCACTTCATATGCCCTTCCATTCTAAACAACAGCTTTGTTGGCTAGAGGAATCTTGGATGTAGTAGGTCCTTACCTTTCATGACTGAATACTTCTTTCCAGCCCCTTCTTGCCTGCAAGATTTCTTTTGAGAAATCAGCTAACAGTCTTATGGGAACTCCTTTGTTGGTAACTGTCTCCTTTTCTCTTGCTGCTTTTAAGATTCTCTCTTTATCTTTATTCTTGGGTAATGTAATGATGATGTGCCTTGGTGTGTGCTTCCTTGGGTCCAACTTCTTTGGGACTCTCTGAGCTTCCTGGATCTCCAGGAAGTCTATTTTCTTCACCAGATTGGGGAAGTTCTCCTTCATTATATTTTCAGATAAGGTTTCAATTTCTTGCTCTTCCTCTTCTCCTTCTGGCACCCCCATGATTCGGATGCTGGAACGTTTAAAGTTGCCCCAGAGGTTCCTAAGCCTCTCCTCATTTTTTTGAATTCTTATTTCTTCATTCTCTCCTGGTTGAATGTTTATCTTTTCCTTCAGCTCCCAATTGTTTATTTGAGGCCCAGTTTTCTTCTCTTTACTGTTCATTCCTTGTACGTTTTTCTTTATTTCACTTTGTGTAGCCTTCACGCTTTCCTCCATTTTGTGACCATACTCAACCGATTCAGTGAGCATCCAGATTACCAGTGTTTTGAACTGTGCATCTGAGAGGTTGGCTATCAATTCATTGCTTAGTTCTGTTTTTGGAGCTTTGATCTGTTCTTTCATTTGGGCCATATTTCTTTGTCTCAGCGTGCCGGTTAAGTTGGGAAGGAAAGAGCCTGAGGTATTCGCCAGGATGGGGCAACCCAGGTCCCGGTGCTGTGATGCTCTGTGTAAGGGAGAGGTCCGAGAGGGATCAATGCCCATTTGCTCAGCTCTCGGCCAGCTTTTAGTCACTTCCCTCGCCCCAGTACCCACAAGTGAATTGGGCCCTTCTGGTGCTGATTCCCGGATGTGTAAGTTCTAGGACCCCGTGGGTCTCTCCAGTGGACTCTCCTGTGAAGCTTGGAGTTTCTCCCACCATCATGACCCCCACAGGATTTTACAGCCAGAGGTTTTGAGGCTTTCTCTTCCTACACTGGACCCCAGGATTGAGCAGTCTATCTCGCTCCTCAGCTGTTCCTCATGGTTTATCCGCACGCGAATGTGTGATCTGCCAGCGGCCCCCTTGCTGCATGTTGTCTCTGCCCTGGTTGCCCATCTCCACCCCTCCTACAGGTCTAGGTGAATGTTTCTTCTTTAGCTTCTTGGTTGTTGGACCTCCATACAGTTTGATTTTCTGGCAGTTCTGTTTTTTTTTTTAAATTTGTTGTTTTCTTTCTTTGGGTTGTGCGAGGAGGCAAAGTGTACCTACCTATGCCTCCATCTTGGCTGGAAGTCTGTTTTTTTCCCATTACCATTTATCCCCCTTATACCCTCCATCTTCCATTGCTTTTAGAACATACTCAACGTAACCTTCTACATTCTCAATAGTGTTGTCACCTAGGCTGTCTTCTTTGTGCTTCACCTAGTGTTTTGTGAAGTATTCCAAAGCAAATTACAGATATGATATTCCTCCCTTGAATATTTTAGTATGCATCTTTAAAAAAAGAGTAATTTTTCTATATAATCATATTATCATCATAGCTAATAAAAATATTTTCTCATGTCTAATTCTCAGTTTATATTCAAATTTCCCTAGGTGTTCCCCAAATATCTTTCACAGATGGTTTGTTTGACAAAGATTCAATCAAAGACCACGCATTATACTTGGTTGTTCTGTGTATAAAATTTCTTAATCTTGACTTCAGACCACCTAACCCATCTTTCACCACATCCTTCCTGAGGCCTTTGAGCTACCCAATCCCAACCTGCCATGGATTTGTAAACTTCTCTTTGTTTACAGTTGGCCTTTCCTCATCCCTGGAACTGAGAGCTTCTTCCTCCTCTAAAGTCGCTTCTGAGAGTACCACCCAACTCTGTGAAATTGGTTTTTTCTTTTTCCTCTGTGGGCTGAGGCATCATCTGTCCCTCCCTCTGAACTCATCCAGCTGACATCAGAGGTTTCTGCCTTTCTTTACAGTGCGGGCTTGCTGGCAGAGGGCAGGACACTGTCCTCCCTGCCTTGCTGTCCTCCCACTCCTGTGCCTAACACATGCTTGACATCTACAGGCAGCACAATAAAGAAACCCTTGATTACTCTTCAGCATCTTTAAAAAAAAAGATTTTATTTATTTATTTTTAGAGAGGGGAAAGGAGGGAGAAAGAGAGGGAGAGAAACATCAATGTGTGGTTGCCTTTCCTGCGCCCCCTACTGGAAACCTGGCCTGCAACCCAGGCATGTGCCCTGACTGGGAATTGATCCCGTGATCCTTGAAGGTTCACAGGCTGGCACTCAATCCACTGAGCCACACCAGCCAGAGCCTTCTGAGCACCTTTGATTCGGTCTTCCTTCACAGCCTGACTGCTGTGATAACTGGGGAGAAAGGTCCAGAATGGGCTTGGTGTGACTTGTTAGAAGGTTGCAATCCTGGAAACTGGTTCCCAGCCCAGCCCTGATTTCCTTCCTTTTGCTCTTAATTTCTTCCCTTCTCTGCGTACACACACTGAGACACAGGAAGTGGTTTCTGAGACACGAACCTAGGAACTTAAGGAGTGAGGCCCAGGCTAGGGGTGTGGAAATGTGCTGGTTGGTTCTGTCCTCGGCCTGTTCACACAACTCCTCCCCAGGACCACCGTGGCACAGGTGGGATGAAGGCAGCTTGAGTCTGCCACGTCTCCTTCCAGCCCTCACCTGGCTTTGCCCTGTGGGATGAGAAGAGCCATCTGCTTAGATGAGATGGGGATATATGCCTTGCCTTCCTTAAGGTCCATCTCCATGCCTCTATCACTGACAGGCTGATCCAGGAGTGGTGGGAACACAAGACCTTGTCAATCCTTTCCCAGAAGGAGGGTCCCCACTGGGAAGGATCACGATGGATCGGGTGAAAGGGCTAGGAGAAGGGGCTCTTCCCTTCTCAGACCACACTACTCAGGAGCCCTAGAAAATGGAGAAGGGACTAACAGAGTGGGACAGGAACACCCACTCTAGAATGTTGGGGGTCTCCCGGGATGTAAGACTGGGGACTTTCTGGAAGTGTTTATTCTGGCCCCACTCGATCTCAGGGAGCAAAAGCGCCCACTGCAGTTGGGGATGGAGTGGGACTTGAACAGAGATGGAGCCCTCAGAAGGGAGTGGGCCCTGGGTGGAGCACCAGGAGGCCTCTGACAGACCATCCGGTCACTTTGCTTCAGCTCTGCCACACGGTCAGGGCGCTCGTCCCTGCTTTGGCTCACACACGCCTCCTCTGCTGCCTCCTCTGCTTCCCTGAACTTCGGAGAAGCTGGCGTCCCGCGCTCCTACCCCATTTGGCACGGGGCTGGAGCGCCACAAGAGCCGTAGGCACCCTGAGGTCCGGTCCCTGGTGCCCTCCCTCGGCCGGGGGTGGGCGCTATCTTCCGAGTCGGGGCCCACGTGGCCCACGTGGCCCTGACCCAGCGTGGGGCTCGGCCCTCCCCTCGGCGGGCGGACGGGTGACTCAAGCCGCAGCTGCTCCCGCGTCACATGAGGGAGGCCGGCGGCCACTCGGCGGACGAGGGGGTTGGGGCTGAAGGCCGGGGCGGGGCCGCGCAGCGGGCGGGGCCGGAGCCGGGGGGCGCAGCTAAGAGAGACCCTGAGCGGCGGCAGGAGAGGAGCGTACAACCTCTAGAAGCTCAGGTGAGGCGGCAGGTCAGGACCAATGCTTGTCGGAGGGGTCGCTGGTAGCCCCCTCCTCCAGGTTTGTCCCGGTCTCGGAAGACCTGCCAAGTTTCTGCCGCTCCGAGGCCCTGGCAACTTTGCCACTTTGAAAAGTTTCAGAGGCCCCGACGGGGCGGGGTGCAGTGGGGGTGTCGGCCGCACCTTTTTCCGGGGGTAGTGTTAAGAGCGCAGGGAAAGTGACTGGCGGTCGGGCTAGGGCTGAGGACCGTTTTCGGAACGGGTCTGGCGGAGAGGAGGTGTTTAGAGCCTGGGGCTGGCGGCGGAGAGTGGGCGGCCGGCTCTCGCCCCTGCCCGCGCCCTCGGATCTGTCCCGGGCGGCGGGCGGAGGGTCAGGGCTGCGCGGCGGTCGCCCCCACCCTTTTCGGGCAGCCAGAAGAGGGGGCTGGGAGACTTGGATCTGGCCGCGGGTTTCCGGGTGGGCGGGGCCGGGAATGGGGGCCGAGCAGGGAAGGCTTCGAGGGCCGGCAGGGAGCCCGGAAACCAAGGGCCCCCTCGGCCGGTTCTAATACCCCTGCCCTCTCCTCTGCCCCAGGCGCGGCAGCCATGGCGGTGGAAGGCGGAATGAAATGTGTCAAGATCTTGCTCTACCTTTTTCTGCTGGCCTTTTGCGTGAGTGGGGTGGCGGCATGAAGTGGGAGCGCTGGCAGGGTGCGGGGAGACCTGGCTTGTAGTGTGAGGGCTAAGGAACGAAGAATGAAGGCAGCTGGAGACCAGATGTGGAAGGAAAGCCCGGGGAACGGCCAAAGACAGCACGGCCACCTCCTCCTCCAGCCTTCAAGGACCTCTGAGGCTGGTATGGATGAGGTTGGTCAGCCCGGATGCACAGCTCCCTCACCCTGACGCTTCCTGGCCCTTCCTGTCTGATGACCCAACCACTTGTGATAGGGACAGTGGGGCAACCAGCCAACGGCTGATGGCTATCGCTATCCCCCAGGGCTGCTCTGCTTCCCCCACCCTCTTCTGTCCTTTCACTCCTCTCCATCTCTTCACTCCTATTAAATCTTCCCTTTTCACTCCTTCCAGCTGCTTTCGGGTGAGGAAAGGCTCTGCTCACCTCACTGTGCTCCTGCCCCGGGCTCCTGCATTGAGAGGCCACTTTGTCCAGGGAGGGGCACACCACTCTTGCCTCCTTCTCCTCCCTCGCCTAAGGCCGGGCGCCTTCTCCAGCTAGGCCCAGGGAGCCCTGTTCACAGCTGATGGGGATGAGTTAGGCATGGAGGATAGTGAGAGGGCAATTCTGGGGGCCCATGAGGCCCCTAGGAAGCACTGCTCTTCGTTAGGAATATGAGCCCTGGGATCAGGGCTTTCTGGGAACTTATCTTTTGGCGTTTGATCAAACTGTGGACAAGGATGGGTCATCCTCCTCCCCCACAGTCAAATTTCCTGGAGGGGTGAGTATCCGTCTTTTCTGGATGGGGTTAATTCTGTTTCCTAGATACACCCCCTGCCTTCTGCCACGATGGGTTGTGTGTCTGGTCTAATCCTGACCTGCCCTCTTTGCAGGCCTGTGCAGTTGGACTGATCGCTGTGGGTATAGCAGCCCAGTATGTCCTGAGTCAGACTATCAGCCAGGGGGCCACTCCTGGCTCCATTTTGCTTGTGGTCATCATTGCAGTGGGAGCCTTCCTCTTCCTGGTGGCCATTGTGGGTTGCTGTGGGGCCTGCAAGGAGAACCACTGTCTTATGATCACGGTGAGTGGGCTGTGGCGCCACTGTGGGTGTGTGGGACTTCTGGAAGGTCACTTTTGTGGAGTGGGCTCAGGGGGGTGGGCGAAGTGAGGAGGGTAGGTGAGGAAAACGTTTGTGAGTGTTCCAGAGACTGTCTGGGCCACAGCAGGCCCCTCACACCCAGACTCCAAACCTGACTCTTGTCCTTTGTGCCTGCAGTTTGTCATCTTCCTCTCTCTTATCATGCTGGTGGAGGTGGCCGCAGCCATTGCTGGCTATGTATTTAGAGACAAGGTAAGCAGGGAATGAAGGGAGGGCCCTGCCTCAGAGGCCTGCTATTCTGGGTCTAAGGTTTCCTGAGTTCAGACCTCAAGTTCCCTACTTGCAGGTGGTGTCGGAGTTTAATGACGACTTCCGGCAGCAGATGAAGAATTATTCCAAACAGAACCACACAGCTTTCATTCTGGACAAGATGCAGGAAAACGTGAGTAGGGTTGCTGGGAGCAGGGGTAAGGGCGGGGGAAGAAGATTCTCATCTCCGTCATTGAAAGTTCACTTAACCACCTCCCTCGTATCTTTCTTCTCCCCCAGTTCAAGTGTTGTGGGGCAGCGAACTACACAGACTGGGAGAACATCCTTCTTGAGCCCAGGGGCCGTGTCCCTGACTCCTGCTGCATCAATGTCACTCATAACTGTGGGGTTAATTTCAAAGTGAAGGAAATCTATACCGAGGTAAGGAGGAGGCTGAGATGAGATAGCAGGGGATTCGGGAAACTTGGGAAGTGTTTCAAGAGGTGAGCAGAACAAGGGATGGAAGAGGAGAGGGTTGGCGCTCTGAAGTTGGAGATCAGGAATGGGGAGGGCATCTGAGAATGGTAGGGGGTGAAGTGAAAGGTGCAGAGGGTGGCGGAGAGACGGATGGACCAGGGGAGAGGGCGGGAAGTTTCTCATGATGCTCTTGCCCTGTGCACCTGCCCCCGGCTTCAGGGCTGTGTGGAGAAGATTGGGGTCTGGCTGAGGAGAAATGTGCTGGTGGTGGCTGCAGCAGCCCTGGGCATTGCCTTTGTGGAGGTGAGGAGCGTACTTGGGACTCATTCCAGGGCATTTGGGGAGTAGGGGCTATGGGAAGGAGAGTGCTGAGCAGGAGGTACTGGTCTGGGCAGGGGAGCCTGGGGTGTGTTTGGGGTCTCTTGGGTGGTTGGGGGTACCTTGTCTTTCTGACTCCTCTCAACCCCCCTTTCTCTCCTTCGAGGTCCTGGGAATTGTCTTTGCCTGCTGCCTTGTGAAGAGTATCCAAAGTGGCTATGAAGTGATGTAGAGGGTCTGGTCTCTTCAGCCCCTCTTTTAGGAGAGTGGGGTAGTATACTCCGCATTTTTCAATTAAACGGATTATTTTTTTCAGACCAAAAAGACCGTCTGTTTGTCTTAATGAGTGATACTTTATCCCTTTTCCCTCCTCATCCATGTTCCTGCACTCTGGGACCTTGCTCTCTTTGCACCTCCAGGAAAGAAAGGCCTATTTTGGGGGGTGTTTGGGAAAGGTGCTGGTTGGGCTGGCCTTGGAAGCGTGGTTGGGAGGACGCTGCGGCCTACTGCCCTCCCTCTTAGTCCTGTGCTGCCAGGCTCAGTGCTGCAACTTTCATGAAGCCATCTCCTGCAGAAATCAAGAGGATTCCTCACAAAGGTCCTCCCTGGGAGAGGCCAGTCCACATCTGCCATGGACGTCTTCTCCCTGGCCTTCTGTCCAACTCAGGGCCTGGCAATTTCCTCTTTCCCCCAGGGGATTGGCTCCTTTCAGGGTGGTGATGAAGATGCTCTGACCCCTGTGTGACCAGTGTCATTCTTCTTGACTTAGATGATAATAGAGAATTTAAGTGGGTACTGCCTTGTTTTCCCATGGAAACTACCCAGCCTAGCCCAGACTCCTTTTTACCACCTTCCCTTGCCCCTCAAGAAAAATTTAAGGGCTACTGCCCACTCCAAACACTTCATGAACTACAATATTACTCCACGTAGAAAATAAAGGAGACGTCCAATAGTGCCCTCTGGTGGCCATTTAGGTGCAGTTTAAAGATCATCTAGAGATGCAACAGCCCCCTTGCGTCCTCCAGTGGGTGCTAGTTGTTTTGCAGGCACCGAACAGGCGATCCTGGGCAGTAAGTCAGCCTAGGGTTGTTAGCACTTATGTGGAACACCTTCGTTTCTGCCCACCTACTTTTATTTTTAAAATACACATTGAGTGCCTATTTTGTGTCAGGCACCAGGCAGTGCCAGGGTTGGGGCAGGAGTAAAGTACTTGGTGGAAGGCTGCCTTCAGTAGACTGCCTGGGCAGGCTTGGGAAGGAACCAGGTGAGCACAGCATCCACGAGGCCAGCTGGCAGGTAGGAGGCTGGCAGCCAGAACAGTTTGGCGTCCCAGCCTGGGCTGTAGCGGCTTCTGGGGTGACGAGCAGTCAGGGCATGTTCCAGGCACTTGATCACCTTGGTCAGGTCTGGGTCAGAGAGCAGGTTCAGGACACGCTGCTGCACTTCCAGGTCTGCAACCCAGTGGGTGGCTGTAATCAGTGTCCCCGTCCCACTCCAGCCCATCTCGGGCCCTCCTCTGGGGCCTGGAGCGTGTTGCCCAGCCGAGGTGAGAGGGATCGTTAGTGCCATCCCTAGTTTGGGGAACGGACAGGCTCCACATGGCTTGGGTGTTCTATGGCATCCCATTCTCCCTCACCCACTCCCTGACTCTTGCCCACTTCCGCCC
The DNA here is from genome assembly GCF_021234165.1 of Pteronotus mesoamericanus. NCBI lineage: Eukaryota > Metazoa > Chordata > Mammalia > Chiroptera > Mormoopidae > Pteronotus > Pteronotus mesoamericanus. Next base: position 175,963 of record NW_026555310.1, read on the forward strand.
AGCAGGCTGGTGCAGGACCGACCTTTCTGGCACTCCCATTTCCCTCTGTATGGGCCCAGCTACTCACACTTGGTAAGGAAGTCATCCCCATAGAGTGCCTTTGTGGCAGGAGGCAGCCGTGCCCAGCAGGCTTGCAGGGAATTCCCCAAAGTCTCCACATTTGTCATAGGAGTTCGGAAGAAGCCAGGTTCCACGATGGAGACTTGTACTCCAAAAGGAGCCACGTCTCTCCTGGAGTGGGGGCAGAGGGTTGTTTCTGGGTTCTCGCCCTTGTATGGAGGAGATACTCAGGGACATGTCAGGGGAGAGTATGATGGGAAAGTTATCAGACCAGGGATAGGGGTCTTGATGATAAGATATACGGTTGTCCTCGGATTAGAGGCAAGTGGGGATGGGGGAGGGAGGTATTTTTGAAGTTTGTTTTCCTTTGTATTCTCTTATATGACCTAGAGCAGGCATCAGCAAACTTCTTAAAGGGCTAAGTAAAGATTTTGGGTATTGCAGGACTAAAAATTAATATTATGAAGGTACTTATATAACTATTTAAAAATGTCAAAACCATTTTTGGCTTATAGGTGGCTGGCCAGATCTGGCCCGAGAACCAGTTTGCCAACCCCAGACCTAGAAGAACCCCATTACTTAGCTCCCCAAACACAAGGTTAAGTCCTGAGTGTTGGATATGAAGGTGCAGGCTGGTATTTGCTGGGAGGAAAGTGGGGATACATCCAACCACTCCGGCACGGATGCAGAAATCCAAGTATAAAATATGTGTTCCATGATACCAACTGGAAAATTAAAAAACTGAGGGATAGGGACAAATGTCGATATTGAAATTATTTGCTGAGTGATGATGGTGACAAAGGCAGGCTTCCTTCAGAAAGTGGGCTTGGCTTGTGGGACTTGTAATTTTGCTCAGGATTCAGGACCTGCTCCTGTGTCGTCCTTGTCAAGCCTCCACAGTGATCTCATGGGACTTAGAACATTACTCTCTAAAGATGAGGGGCAGCAGAGCACAACGACCAGGCTCAGAAGGCAAGCAGATAGTTCCAGTAGACTTGGGTAAGTTATGCTATTCTAAGGGTGCTAATACTTACCTGATAAGGTTGCCAGGAGAATTAATACAAAGATGTTATGTAAAGGTACCAGCTCATTGTAATAGTTATTAATAATAACACTAATAGCCCAGGCTGGTGTGGCTCAGTGGATTGAGTGCTGGCCTGTGAAACAAAGGGTTGCTAGTTCGATTCCCAGTCAGGGCACATGCCTGGGTTGCGGGCCAGGCATGCGAGAGGCAACCACACATTAATGTTTCTCTCCCTTTCTTGGCCACTGTCTAAAAATAAATAAATAAATAAATAAAATGTTTTAAAAAACACTAATAATGATAGCAGGCTGCGGGGGGCATTTTCTATGTGCTAGGTACTGTTGGGGCTTTACATGTACCTCATTTCACTCACAATACCCATGAGGTAGGTCTTTTCATCCTGATTTAACAGATGAGGAATAAACTGGGGTAAAGAGAACTAAGCTGAGAGGCTGGGATTTGAAACCAGGCCTCTAGTCTAAACCATGCTGGGACCTAAACTCTCTCCTCTGAATATTCCATTACATGTTTTAGTCATCTCTGCAGGGTAGACACTAATTCTTTTGTGAGTGGCCTGGGAGCTTGGGGCCCGGCCCCCTTACCTTAGGCTGTCTGAGAAGGCCTCCACGCCAAACTTAGAGACACAGTAACCCCCACCGATTGCTGCCAGGCGACCAAAGACGCTGCTGATGTTGACCACCCGGCCCCGGGCCTGCTGTAGTAAAGGTAGCAGGGCAAGGGTGACCCTGATGGGACCCAGTGTGTTCACATCCAGCACCTGATGGAAGTCATCCTGTGTCAGCCACGGTGTGAGCCCAGCGATACCAACCATAGCAGCATTATTCACCAGACCAAAAAGCCCTGTGGGGAGGCGAGATGCAGAGGGCAGGTGAGGCATTCCAGTGGCCTCTCTCCTCCCTGGGAGGACCTGAGCACTTCCCCTCTTAGTCCCTCAGGCTTCCCACAGCCCCTGTGAGTGAATACTCTACACCATGTTCCCAGTGGCCCCAGCTGTACTCACCTGATTGCCCAACCTGTGTTTTTACCCATCTGGCTGCCCGCTGGACACTCTCGGGATTAGTGACATCCAGCAGGGTGGTGTGGAGGCGAGAGGAGGCTACCTGCTGTAGGTCCTCTGCCCCCGAGGGGGTCAGGCAGCTGGCCAGGACTCGGAAGCCTCTCTGGTCCAGCCTCAGTGCCAGAAGCCGCCCAAAGCCAGAGTCACAGCCGGTGATGAAGACAAAGGCATTGCTGACGGGCAGGCTCTGCCGGTCCCTGAGCAACCACAGCGCTGCCCAGAGTAAGACTCCCAGCAGCAGAGGCAGCCACATAGCTGGAACCCAGGTCATCTGCAGGTGGCAGCTGAGGCTGGGCAGGAAAACTTGTATAGTTTACTCTGGCCCTCAAACCCTCGCCCTTAACAGCCTCCCTAGCTGGAAGTCTCTGGTCTGAGCGTTTTGACAAATTATCTGCTTGTAGATAAAAGGCAAATTATGCCTTATCTAGGAAAAGCAAGGATCTGGGAAGACCCTGTTTGTGGGTAACTTAATGAAAACCAGATGAGCTGGGTCCCGTGTGCAACCCTGCTGTATGGGTGCGGCAGGATCTTGTTTGCTGTCCTTGGTTTGCTTTCTGGCTAAGCCGGGGACATCTGAATTCTCTCAGTGTAAGCTGGGCCTTGTTTAGGGGAACACACATGGGGCAAAGAGCCCTGCATTTCAGTCCTGGTGGCCCCAAACTTACTGTGTGAGCCGAGTGCCTTACTGCATCTCTGAACCTGTTTTCTCATCTGCCAAGTGGGACTAACACCCACCATGACCACCACGGAGTTGTGGAGGATCAAAGGGGAAAGTTTGTGAGGAAGCACGTTAAAAGCTTAAAGCTTCAAGTTACCCATACATGTAGTATCTTGCAACTCCTAGCACCCCAGCTCCCAGTACCCTGCTTACCTCCTCTCAGGAGAGTTAGCTGGTACTACAACACCAGACACTTCTTTTGCTTTGGTTGAGAAACTTTGCCTCCAGTCTTCCCAGGCGCTCACAGAGACTACAGCTAAGGCCAGAGTCCACAAAGGGTTGAGTAGGAACCGGAAGTATTAAGTGTTTGTGATGGGGCACTGTGGGGAGGAGCCAGGGAAGCGGAAGCCTGCTAGCTGAAGCCAGGGCTTGGCACAGAGCAGGCATATCCACAGCCCTTTCTTGGCTATCTTTTCCAGCTGACGTTCCTGACTACCTCTGACATGGACTCCCAGGAGGGACATACCAAGTTTGGCAGCTGCTCCTCCCTGTTGGTGACCTTGAACCTGTCCTTCCTCCTCCTTCCCAGCCCTGAAGTGCCCCCATGCCCAATAGTTAATCTCCCCTCTGGTTCAGACTCATGACATGGCTTAGCACCAGGCTGGGAGAGGTCATGAGCACGTGGAAAGGCAGAGCGCCAGAGCCAGGACTAGGCCTGCTCCCTGTCCTATTTCTCCTCTGGCCTCCCAGCCGGAAACTGAAGTCCTGAGTTAGGATGCTGGGGGCAGGGTCCCCACTGGGACCTTCTCTGGGGAGGTGTGGAAATCTCCCAACCTCTGCTTATCCAACAGGCACCTGTCCCAGGCCCGAGGAGAAGAGAGAGTTGGGATAGTTAGAGGAAGCTAGTTCCACCCCCTACCCAAAAGATGCCTGTTCCTTAGGGAAACAGTCTTTGGCCCTTCCATTCCCATCCGCCATGCTGAGCTAGTAGCTCCTGAAATGTACCAAAGAGAAATGGAAACTTGTTTTATTTGTGGCCTGTCAGCCTCCCTCCTGCCCCACGGAGGGGAGTGGAGGGGGTAGGAGCAGGGTAGAGGAGGAGGGAAGAGGGGCTAGGATGGGGCTGATTGCAGCTGTCCTTTGTAGACGTATTCCAGGGCGGTGGCAATGGTGCGCATGTCCAGCTCAATGCTCCGAGCCCAGTTCTCCACGTCCCCGATTTCCTGGGAAGGGGGGGGGGGAACAGGAGTCCACAAATCAGGGTGGGTAGAATGTGGCTCTAGTGGACAGATGGGGGCAATTTCCACTCACTCCCTACAAAGGGCTTTGCTTGGGCCCACCAACTACCTTTACCTCTTTCTCTAGCCTCTCTGATACCAGAGCCTTAAAAGGGATTTCTGAGGCCATGCCCACTTCTTCCTTAACCCCAGGCCTGAGGTGAGCCTACTGGAGGCAGTCAGTGGGGGCCCAGGATGGGGCTGGTGATGTAGGGAGCGCGGCCCACCTTGAGTGCCTGGTTGAAGTTCTCCACCATCCCGATCCATTGGCCCGTCTGCTTGGCAAACTGGGCAGCCTGGACTTGTAGGGTCTTCACTTCATGGTCCAGCTTTCTTTGGTTCATGTAGGCCTGGGCCACACTAGAGGTTGGAAGAGGGAGGAGGTCAACTCACCCAACCAGTGGGAGTGGTCTCCAGGACTGATATCCTACCGCACGAGTGGGAGGCCAGCCAGGGGCCAGGCTGGGGAAAACCTCGCGACTCTGACCATTATGGGATGCTAAATAGACTAGTACATGCAAGTGAACCCAGCTCCTTCCTCCCACTCCCAGGAGAGGCTAGCTGGGAGCTGACTAGAAACATACTATCTCCTATCCTTCAAAAGGAGTTCCTGAAGCTGGTTGCGGGAAGTTAGGGCTAATCTGGTAGGAGGATATCCCTGCATAAGAAGCTGGGAAGCAAAAAGCGGGGTGAGGAAGCTGGGAAAAACCAGTAGCAGGCCCACATCTGGCAGCAATTGGAAGCCCAGAAATCTTTGCAGAAAGTTGGAACTTGGGCCACTCCCTGATTCTGGGGTGGGATGGGAGAACAACCTCCTCCCCAGGAACTAAGGGTCAAGAGAGGATCCCCCAGGGACCACTTCTTGGCTCTCAGTCTCTCTCCCAACCCTTCTCCTTTTGCCCATACAAATGTATGAACACACAGGAGCACTTTCTCCCTTCCTTCTGCTCTATGCAATAGTTTTTCTTTTCTCCTCAATCAAGGTTCTGGCTGCAGTTACCATTACTGACTGCCATGAGGTTGGTATCCTCAACTCTCTGCCTGCCCCAATTTCCCCGAACCCTCCTGCAATAATTGTTCTCTTATTGGCTGGTGAATTTTTCATTCCCTACCCCAAAGCTCTAGGTCAGCTGGGAGACTCCACATCCGGTGCTCCCACCCACTGGAATCTGTGGGGGCTGGAGGGGGCACGGGGTTGGGGGGTGGAGAGAGTGGGAAGGACACCTGACAGGGGCTGAGATAGATGGGGCCTTTGTGTTCCTGTCTGGGGAATGAGAGGAGCCGTGGGCAGCAACACAAAACCCTCTCTAATCTGGTTTTGGCTTAGCTGCCCTCTAAACTGAAAGTGGGGTGGCCTCAATCAAAGGAAGAAGGGAGGGAGAAGCCTGGGCCAACCTTACAACAGAGCCAGGAGGCGCCAACATGGGAGGGAGGAGAGGGGGTAGACCCTGTCTCTTCTCTCCAGGGATAGCTGGGCCACAGTAGAGGATGGTGTAGGAACTGAAACAGCAAGAGCAGGGGGCTCCTGATGTTTCAAGAGTCCTCTGGGAGTTGCTGAAATACCAGTTTTTCCTGCTGATCTCCTGCTTTCCATCATTCATACTGAGTGATGGGAGAGGCACGGAGGGGAGGGAGATCAGGCCTCAACCACAGCTTTGTCTTCTTCTAATCTCCCCAGACATGAGTAATGAAGACAAAAGCCCCTACTTGGCTCACTTGGGTGACTCAATCTCTGGGTTCATAAGTATGCCATTCTACTTGCCCTATCAAATCATCATTTCTGCACTCTCTTTGGTCACTCAGGGTCAAGAGACAATATTCTTTGTTTCTTCCCAAGTTTTTGGTTGTTAATGGCATTCCCATTTAGGACTGGAGCATGAGGTGGTCCCTGGAGACCCAGCAGGAAGGGCAGAGACAGCCTGGCTCCGCTGTAGCTCCTGACACAGGTTCTGCCCTCACCCTCCCCAGCTGTGCCATCTCTTTCCTGCCAGCTGCTCCCCAGGCCTTCCAGGGGGTGGGAGGTGGAGAAGGAGAGGTGCTAAGCTGTGGTGAAGGAGGGTGCCCTCCCTCCCCCAAAGTGACAGCTGGACTTGGATGGGTGAGGGGAGGTGGGCAGATGGCATCAAGTTGTGAGCACCAGGGCAGTTATTGCGGGCAGGGGGAAATCTGGCTGCTTTCCAAGCCACTGCAGCTGCTCCTCCCTGCCCAATGTTATGGGTCAGAGCTGACTCAAGCTTCTCTCTATCAACTTAAACTGTGTGGGGAAGGGTAAGAGAATGGGTGGAACATCTCATCCCTTCAAGAGCAGTCTGCCTACTTGACCTTGCCTGTACCTAAACCTGGGGTGGGGGCAGCTGGTGTTAATGGGAAGAGGTTCATACCCCACATTGAGGTGATCCACCAAAGCTTCTGTCAGGCAGGTCGCTGCAGTGATAGCCTCTCTTCTCCTCTTTTCTGGGGAGGGTGGAGGGGGGAAAGGGATTGGAGTGGCGACTTGGTTTTTTAAGGGGTGATGCTTAAGTTTTCCCACCCATTCATGACTAGTCTGCTAGTTTTGGGAACATCCCAACTAATCTCAGAGTACAAGAGCTGAAAAGAGCTTTGCCAAACATAAACACCTTTCATTTTAGAGGTGAGGAAACTGGTACCCTGAGGGGGGAAGAGACTTTCCTAGGGACGCTAACGGGTCAGTGGCAGCGTCCAGGCCTCCAGGCCCCCGGGCACTCTTTCCCCATTTTCTCCGCCTAAAGGATTGGTAACTCTGGGATTCCAAGCCCAGGTTCAGGAAACAAGCGCCTCACGCCGTTTCCGTGGTTTCAGGCCTCCAAGAATGCCATCCTTGTGGGGTCCCCAACACCCTCCTCCCTTCAGGAGCGTCCCTTCCCACTTCCAGGAGGAGAGGCTGCCTGGACCAATCGGCACAGCGTCCCGTGAACAGGGGGTGGGACTAGGAGGTCAGGGAGCCTGAGCGTGGTGGGCGTTCCGAGGGGGGCGGGAGTGTTGCTAAAAGGACCAGAGCCCGTTGACACCAAAAAGACCCCCGCCCCTCGGTGCCCGTGCCCACTAGCCCGCGCTCTTCCCTGAATCTGGGTTGTAAATCGAGGTCCAGGCTCCGGGCTGAGGCTAGGCCGCGGCAGGAGAGAAAACGGCAGACACGATATCGGCTCACCCTGCAGCTCCTTGCGTTCATTCTGCTTAGCCTGGTGTTCCTTCAGGAGGCGAGACAGCATGGTCGCGACGGGCTGGGGGCTGGGGGGCGGGATACACCCGGGCCCCACCGAGTCCCGGAGCTGAAACACAGCCCTCGGCTCCTGCCGGACCAGGGTCACGTGACCACGCTGTCACGTGAGGTCCGGAACCTCCCCCGCTTTTGAGACAAGGTTAGCAGGTAGTGAAGATCCGGCCTGAGAAGAAAGGGAGTGGTAGAGGCTTGGGGGCAGGTGAGCTCTTATCTTTATTGAGGGTTCACTTTTTAGTGAGTGTTGGAAGAGGTTTTCTTTAGCACTCATACTGCAGAGATAATTTTATAATTTTTTGAAAAAGGTTTTATTTATTTTTAGAGAGGAAGGGAGGAAGAAGGAGGAGAGAAACATCTATGTGTGTTTGCCTCTAGCACGCCAGCCACTGGGGGCCTGGCCGGTAACCCAGGCGTGTGCTCTTACTGGGAATCAAACCAGGGAAACCTCTGATACACAGGCTGACATTCAATCCACTGAGCCACACCAGCGAGGGCTACAGAGACAATTTTAAACATCTCTTGAATCTCAGGCTCCCTGATGTGGGGCAGTGCGTGGCCGGTGGGAGGGAGGTTGGTGTTGCCAGGCTCTCCGTGACCGTTCGGTTGTTGCTGGAGCAGAGGCTATCTGAACTCATTGAAATTCTTTTCCTTCCTGGCCTTTCCCTCTTGGCAGCTGGGCCAGTTCTCAGTTGATTATCATCTCCCTACCCTCTTAGGACGGACTGCTTTCTTTTCTTTTCCAGCTCTCTCTCTTCTTACCACTGCCGAGGGCCCTCAGCGCTGGGCGATCTTTGTAGAGAAGCAGTATTTTAGGCACTTCAAGTGGCCTCCTAGGGAGCTTTGCTAATTGGACTGGCTATGTACGGAAATGTGCATGCAATTCCACCTCTCTCCTTCTGTGGTCAGGGAATGCAAACCCATTTCAGTCTTACCAGAAGAATAAGTGCTGCTGTCAAAGTAAAAGGTAAATTATATAACACCTCTCTGAACTAAGAAAAATGCTTCTGGGATTAACTCCAACAAGAAAAATTTGTAAACATCATCAACATATTCTTGCCATTGCCACAGTCTCTCTCACTGTACCAGGCACTAACATGCTGGGTGATTTTGGGCAAGTTGCTTACCCACTCTGGATTTGGGTTTTCTCCTTAGTAAAATAAGGGGGTTGGATTAAAATAGTGATTCTGCACCTTGGCTAAACATTAGACTCACCTGGGGAAAGTTTAAAAAAAAAAATGCCCTGGCCCTAGATTAATGAGTAGGTCGCTGAGGTGTGGAGCCCAGGCATAAGTATTTTTTAAAAAGTTGTTTAGGTCATTCTAAAATGCATCAAAGGTTGAGAATCACTGGACTAAGCCATATCTAAAGCTGTCTCTAACTTTGGCATTCTTTCATTTTGTGAGTCGGTTACATAGCTGAAACTTGACTTTATCACTTCTGTTTGCAGTGGGAGGAGAAATGGGTGCTGACTGAATTAGAATAAACATGCCTCTTGGTTTTCTGAGGCAGAGTTGAGGATTGCTGACTGCTTGATTCACTCAGCTATTTGCAGAGTAGCATCTTAAATCCCGGGAGATGTGCGACCATCAAAGGATTAGTGGGCGAAATGGCTAAGTGGCAGAATAAAGCAGGACATTAAGTGCCAAAATAAAAATTCTGAAAGGAAAGTGGTCCCCCCTAGAGGGAAGGAGCTGAGAATCAACCGAGAACTGGCTGAGAACTGGCTGGTGCTGCCAGAAGGGAAAGGCCAGGAAAGAAAAGAATTTCAATGAGTCCAGGGGACCTCTACTCTGGCACTTTACGTGTATTAATTAATTTAATCCCTAGAACGATCCCGTAAAGTACTATAATTGTCATCTCCAATTTGCAGATGAAGACTCTCAGGTACAGAGCGTGAAGTAACAAGGTTTACAAGAAGCAGAGCTGGGATACAAATCCAGGCTTTCTGACTCCAAAGCCTGAGTGCAACCACTGCATTATACTGCAGACACCATGGGAGTGACTCCAGGAGCAGAGGCCCTGTCTCTTGTCACTGCCCTTCCAGCTTGGGCATCAGTTGAAGGGAATCCTGGCAGGGGAGAAGTGTTTGGGAAGAGGCTCCACTCCAGAGAAGGGCTGATCAATAGAAGCGGGAAGAGTGAGAGCATCACAGGGCAGCCTGGCCCAGTCCTCCCCCCACTCTGGCTCCAGCTTCGAACTGCAGTGAGCAAGCAAAATAGAGGCAGACTGGAAGATGCCTGGTGTCTCACTCCCAGAGCAGTGGGGCCTGGGAAAGAAAGGAAGGGGTTGGAAGGGGTACCAGAGAATGACTTGGGGGATGTGAAACAGAGAGCAGGGGCAAATGAGGGAGGTTGGTGTTGGGGGTTTCTGTGGAGAGTCTATAAATGTTAAGATTAGGCTGACGCAGTGAGAGTGCCAGGCCCATCCTGTATTACCCTCACCCTGCTTGGCACAACCGTTTGACATTTTCACAATCAGTATAGAAATTGCCAGGATTCTGCAGACATCAGCCTCTCCCTCTTTTCCTGAATACTGGCTTTTCCTTTGCCCTAGAGCTGGACAGAGGACACGGGTACCGAAATCTGGGGACTGCCGCTGGCCTCTTCAGAGCAGTCCTCCAGCTGGGTCCATGCTTATTGTCTAACCTCAGTTTCTGCTGCTGTTTAAGTTCAGCCCCACCTGCCTTTGGTAGATGGAGAAAAGCTGCACGCATATTTGGAGAATGAGTCAATAACTGAAATCTCTTTCTGCCCACCTCTCTTACAGTCTCCCACCCAGTTTAGTCTCCCTTAGCATGAATGACTGTAACTCCGTGCTCTTTTTCTCTTCTCATTTTTCTGTTCTTTTGAGGTCTCTTTCAGAGTTAGCTTTAATTAGCAAGCTTCAAGCTGACTGACTAGGCTAAACGTTAGGGCTGGAAGCTGCTGAATTGTTAGGGGTTGGGTGAGGACTGAGGGAGGACATGGCGTGAGTGGAGAAGGCTTCTCATGCTGGGAAATCTGGCTGGGCTTCAAGAGGGGGGCCGTTGGTGGTGTGGCCAAGTTCCAAATGCTGGCCTGAAGCCAGTGCTCAAAGAAAAGGGGCCCTTGAGACAGTTTAAATGGCTCCTTGTGGGAAGTGATCTCCTAGTCCTTCTTCCCAAGATGCAAGGGTTTCCCTTGGATCCTCAAAGGCCAGAGTGGTCATTTCCCCAGACACTCCCCTCAATCACACTTATATTCTTTCTCTCCCAGCCACTCCCATAGTCCCAGCTTTGGCTATAGCCAGAATTCAGAGGCAGGCAGAAGGATTCCAGTGCTGGAGAGGTGGGTGGGGTGAGAAAGTCATCACGTTGTGTGTGGTGTGAAGGAAAAGGCTGACCCTGGGACGAATGCTTTAAGGCTCTGCTGCCAGATGAGGTGGAGGGAGAATTTAATCTGGCAGTGTGTGTTCTGGAAGTATTTGCTTGCAAGCTGGAGACAGCAGCTGGGAAATAGGGATCCCAGATGGAGGGGAAGAAGACTACTAGACGGGGAAGGGGCTGGAGAAAGCCTCAGATGCCACTCAAACAAGTATTTGCTGTGCTTGGGCATTTATTAATTTTAAAAATTATTTTAAAATAGTTACGGACTCAGAGGAAGTTGCAAAAATAGTACATATTTTGTGTACCCTTTTCCCCAGCTTCCCGCAGTGGTGACATCTTATACAGCGGTAGCACACTCTCAAAACTAGGAGCCTGATGCAATTACAATACTATGAACTAGTCTACAGGCTTTACCCATGTTTCACCAGTGTTTTACATGCATTCATCTGCATGTGTGTGTGTGTACTTCTATGCAATTTTAATCCCATTTATAGATTCAAATATAACCACCACCAAGATCAAGATACAGAATTCTTCATCACCACAAAGGAACTTCCCATGATATCCTTCTATATTCACCTCCCACCCCTGTCCCTGGGCAATCACTAATCTGTTCTTCATCTCTACAGTTTCATTATTTTGAGAACGTTATATGAGTGGAATCATATAGTATCAGCATTTGTTTTCAATTAATGAACTTCCAAACTCTTGACTGAGATACAAGAAGTTCTCTGGCAGGTTGTTGATTCTAATGTTCAGCTTCCTCCATTGTCGGGATCCCTCTAGCTTCTTCATTCCCCCCTTTACCTGCAATATCTATAATATTGCTTTTCATTCCAACAATCTGGTCTTACTTCTCATTTAGAGAAAACCTACATGACTGACTTACTAAGCTTCTCTAGAGCTCTTGCATGTTCCCGCCAACCCTTGCTCCACTATTTATAGGCAGGCTAATTTTGGGCAGCCTTTCGCTCTCTTTTCCTTTTTCCTCCTGTGGCAGTGAGGTGACTTCTCAAATATTTGGGCAGAGGAGGTCAGAAGCAGATTCTTGGCATCTGATTTCAGCCTCAGATTTAGCAGGAGCCAGTGGAGTGCAGCTGGAGGCAGGCAGAAGCTGTAGGTGCAGAAAGGAAGGCAGCCTGAGCTCTGAAGGCGTTCTGACCCTGGCTGTAGGTCAGCTCAGAGTCAGGAGTCCCGGTTCCTATCTTGATTTTACTATTCTGCGTTCTCATATCAGCTCTTCTCTATTGCCTGTGGCTCTGAAGTAGAAAGAGAGGGAGAGAGCGTATCTGGGGGTTAATAACAGTAGGATCCAGTGCCAGCCGCTGGGAGCACTTGCATTTCCTTAGTACCACCTGTTTAGAGGTTGCCTAGTCCCCTGGAGGGGACGGCCACCAGTGTAGTGTAAATACGGAGGCACAAACCTTCAAATGTATAGTAATTTACCCAGAGAAAGATACTCGATGGGCCAGCAGAGTGAGAGTCTACTTGTTTGTTTTTTTTGTTTAAAAGTGCACTCTTGGACAAAGAAGTAAGAGACAAAGGGAGCATGTGATGAGGAACTAGGTAGGGCACATTTTGTGGCTTTTGAGAAAGGGAGGGAGATGACAGAATCTCAAAAATATGACAGCATTTGAGGGGCAGATAAAACTAATGCATTAGAAACATTGAGAAATAGTCTAAGGAAGATTCCAAGCGCAGGGGTGGGGACGGGGAACGTCGCGTTTGGGATGAGACAAAACTAGAGTGAGGAAGAGAGGGAGATAGATAGATGAGAGAGAGAGAGAAGAGAAGAGAAGAGGAGAGGAGAGAGGAGAAGAGAGGAGAGGGAAAAGATGGACATAGGGATATACACAAGACCAACGCCCAGTGAGAAGACTAGGAAGGGAAGGTGGGAGCAAGCGAGGTTACAGTTGTGCCAAATTATTTCCTATCTCTCCTCTAGGCCCCATTTCTGGATTGGAGTTATAAATAGCAGAGAGTTGGAAAATGTCCCCCCTCCCTTTGATTCTGCCTCAGCCTGGGGGGAAGGGAGAGGAGGAAGACAGGCCTGCAGGTCCCTCTGGAGAGATCCCTGGGAAGCCCCACCCAGCTCCTGCCTGGGCCAGCTGAGGACTCTGCCCCCTCCAATCCTCTTCCCTTTGGAGGGTGGGAAATGCACAGTCCAGGAAAGGGTCTGGGAGCAGGGGACATCCTACCCATCCCTCTGCCTCTTGGGTCCAATCTCTTATCCTTGCCTTCCTTTGGCAGCCCCATTCTCCCAGCTTATGTTCCTCTGCCACCTTCACCCTCAGTCTTTTTCCTCGTTTCTCCCATCTTTTGTTGATCAAACTCTTGCCCTTCTTTCTCCATCTATTTTTTCTGTTTTCTTTCTATCTCCTTCCTTTGCTCCTTTCCCCAGGCCTGCTGAATTTTTCTATCTCTTGTCAGTCTTTACCTCTCTCCCCTTGAATGCGGACGCTGTGTCACTGCCAGGCTCTGGGCGGTGGTATGGGAAGAGGTGGGAAGCGGTTTGATTGGAACAGCTTGAGATGTGTTCCATGTGACCAAGAGGAGAAGGGAGTGTTAAGGGACCACAGGGGACCCAGCCTCGAGACCACTCCCCTTTCACTTCCTCTCTTTCTGTTGCTGATCTGTCTTCTCAGACTCTTTTAGCCTCATCCATTCCTCATCTCTTACCCTCTTTTTCTCTTTTTCGGTCCCTCTCTAGTTCCCCACGCCCCAGGCGCCGCCTCCACCCCTTACAGACTCGGGCAGGAGGGAGGGAAAGAAGGGAGCGCTCAGCGCAGTGGGGCGGAGCTGGGGCGAAGCTGGGGCGTGGCTGGGGGACCTGGGAGCGAAGCCAGGTCCCAGCCTGGGCGACCGCCCGGGCATCCCTTAGTGCTCTCGCCTGCGGCCTCCACCTGCCGCGGAGCTGGGGGGCGGGCCGAGGGTGGGGCGGGGCGTTGCCCGGGGGGCGGAGGCGGGAGCCCCAGTGGATGCAGATCCCGCAGCAGTCCTGCCAGCGTGCTGGTGGCGGTGAAGCAGTGAAAGATTGGGAGACCCCTGAACACCACCAAGACTCGAGACTCGGCTCCCGTCTGAGAGACCTGGTGCTCGGGGTGCTACCGCGTTGCCTTGCGCCCGTGGGAAGCGCACACAGGGTTCGCCCATGGCCAGGACTCGGGACCGCGATCCTTGGGGGCTCCCGGGGATTTGTTACTTTCTTGGAACCCTGCTAGCCGGACTGCTTTCCCCAGGGGCTGTCGCCTTCAATCTGGATGTGATGGGTGCCCTGCGCAAGGAGGGTGAGCCGGGGAGCCTCTTCGGCTTCTCTGTGGCTCTGCACCGCCAGTTACAGCCCCGACCCCAGAGCTGGTGAGTCACGGCGCCCGCCCGGAGTCCCTGTGTCCGAGCCACAGATTCCCCACCCCACCTCATCTCTCAGTCTTCGAACCCCGCTAAGACTCGGCTGTCCACAGATATCCTGCACCCCAGTCTGGAGCCTTGCCCCATCTGTCTCTGATCTGGAGGTTATGCTCAAAACCCGAGACCCAGGCTCTTGCTTTGGGGATGAGTTGGAGAGCACGGTTCTTGTCTTGGCAGGGGCTATCTTCCTCTGCTTCCTCCATCCCCCCTCTCCCCACCACTTGCATCCTTGCGCCAGTCCCAGGGTGTGTGGCTCTCCTCCTTCTTCAGAGGGCTGAATTCCCTCAGCGGGGAGGACCGAGCATGCTGTCTCTTCTTAGGACAGGAAGAGAGGGAAGGACAGAGCCTAAAGGTGCCGTTGGATGGGGAGAGGGTAGACTCCAGAAATAACTTCCTGCCAGTGCATGGCCATAGGATGGAACCAGGGCAGCAGGACACTGGGAAGGCAGGAAAGACCTGCCATTTTTGTGGCTCAAGACCATTGGAAAGCTGGCAGAGAACCTGGCAGGGTCGGCAACCTGCATTAGGTGTTTTAGTGATAGTGGCAGAAAACAGAGCCCCCAAAAGTTGTCGCAGCAGTGAGACAGAGAGATCCAGGAAGGATGCTGGCCAGGCCCTTCCCCTCCCTCATCTTCAGGAAATTTCCAACTCCAGGAACCTCAGCAGCAGGGGAAGGCAAGGAGGAGTGAAAGGCAGAGGACAATTCTGGTTATTTTCTAATCAGTTCAGGACCCATAGGAGAAGGACACACTTGTGAGGGGCCTGTAACTGTCATGCTTCCTGTACTATTTGCTCCAGCTACATGTATAGTTTTAAAAAGAGAGACAAGAAGGGGAAGAGAGCTTCCCACCCCCTCCTGCCAAAGACGCTGAATGGTGCTGAATGCCAAAGGGCTTTTCTCTCCTGGGCCAAGCCTAAGCCACAGTAACTGTCCATTACTGGGATCAATGCCATCCACAGGGACTATCTTCTCCCTGCTACTATTGGCCTGGGGGCAGAGGGTAGTGACAAGAGCTCATTTCTCTTTTCCTGCTCAGGGAGAGTCGGGGGTGGGGGAAGCTAGCTCTGATCTTTTTTCTGTCATTATCCCTGTCATTGGGGAGCAGGGTCCCAAAGTTTGGAAAAGATAGAAAGCCACTGACTTCATCTCTTCTTTGCCTTCTGTCTGCTTCCTCCCTCATCTGTCTCCCTTCCCCCTTCCCCCATCTGCCAGAGTTCCAGAACTGGAGGCCTTTTTAGGACATGCTGAACTCTCTGAGCTATTTCCAGGCAAATTCTAGGTTATTTTTAATAGCTCGGTCTCTTGTCATTTCCCCCTCATCTCTGAAGGTGGCCCCTGATTCTGTCTCCCCGAGTCAAGCTGAGGGCATTCCCCCAGGGGCCTGACTGCCTAACCCCTGGCTGTGCTCCAGCAGGGGGCGCTCTGCTGCCTTTTGGCCTGTGGGAAACCAAGTACCTTGCTTATTCCCAGCTTTTGAATTCCAGGTCTGCTTCCCCAGCATGTGAAATGCTTAGAATAGTGCAGGGCCCATACTGAGAGCTATAATTCCTGTATTGGGATCCACAGAGCTAGACAATAGCTCTAGCGCCTTACAGCAAGCCCCGATTTAAAGGCTTGGCTAGAGCACTCCCAAGCTGAGCCAGCCTTCATTCAGGCCCAACACTCTGCAGAAGGCCACCTAGAAGAGAGAGTGAGAGAGGGTTGGATTTGGGCTGGAGCCTGGAGTGCATGGGGAACTAAGAGGTGTAGTGGTCATGGGCTTCTCTTTCCTCTTCACTTAGCCCAGCTCCCGGGGAGTCCCTCTGCCCCAGCTGCCAATGTGTTTTTGCTTTTCTCTCTGCAGTGGCTGCAGCTGTGGCTACTGTTCTGTCCAGAGCCCTGGAGTTTTGGGGATCATGGGATAAAGCCAGGAAGTGAGTGGCTGGGATAGAGGTGGAGGGACCAGCGAGGTTGTGTGTGGGAACTCTTGTTCCAGGAAGGATGGGCTGGTTTGTTCACCAGGGGTAGGGCTGGGTGGATTCTTGTGCTCAACTTCTTTCCTCCCTGTAAACCCCTCTCCTCCCCACTCTTCTCTCCTCTTGACCTCCAGAGGAGATGTGAACACTGAACACTGGCTGTTAGCTTCTCCTGGTGCTTAGCTATGCTCTGACCATCTGAGACATTGGCTGTCTCTGTGAGTCCACATGAAGTGCGGTTCAGCCTCCTATGGGGCAAGCGCAGAGATGAGTATGACAACTCCCCTCCTCTAAGAGATGGCCATCTCTGTGTTGGCATTACTGCAGACCTGTCAGAAGGTTGACCGTGCTGCCCGATTTCTTTCTCTCTTTTTTAAAAAAAATCCTCACTCGAGGATATGTTTATTGATTTGTGAGAGAGAGGAAGGAGGGTAGCGAGAAAGAAAGGGAGAGGGGGAGAGAGGGAGAGAGACAGTGATATGTTGCTTCCCTTATCTGCCCCAATTGGGGATGGAACCTGCAATCTAGGTACGTGACAGGGAATTGAACCCATAGCCTCTTGGTGTATGGGACGATGCTCCAACCGAGTCACCCCTTTCTGGAGGGGTCTCAGTGTTCTGGAGATGGCCTGTCACTGGGTGTGGTGAAAAGGCACGGGTATTGGAGTGAGGCCGATGTGCGTTTGAATTCCCACATACTATTTAAGGGCTCTGAGAGTCCTCTTTTGAAAGACCAGAAAAGGAGCCTTACCTGGGATTGTTGTAAAGATTGAGATAATGCATGTAACTTGCCTAGCCCCAGCACCTAGGAAGAGAGTGGTAAATGTTTGTGTCTCATGTCCCTGGCATTTAGCCTAGGGCCTGACCCAGAGTAGGTGCTGAATGAGTATTCCTTCCTTGTCTCACCAGTGCCTGACACAGGGCTCGGCAGATAAGTTTTCAATAAATAGTTGTTAACAAATGCTGCATGCATGCCGTGCTCTTCCCTACCACTACTCCCCCTCACCCCCCTTCTCTCTTTCTTGACACTGGCTCTGACATGGCATGACAGCTGGGCAGAGACGAAGAGGAGTTGCGGGAAGGGAGAATGGCTCTGTGCCCCCCCCGCCCCACCAGAAATGGCACAGTGCCCCACAGATGCCTGTCTGCAGTATTGCCCCACACAGCTTTGGGCCTCCCCCCGGGAAGGGGGATGGAGGGAAACAGTGTGGGAGAGAGGCCTTGACGTTTGCCCTGCTGCCACTTTTGAGTCTCTCTTTCTTCAAAACGAGAATCCTTGTAGCCAGCTGGGTGACAATCACCTCATCTCACCCCCTCCTCCACCCCTGGCCCAAGGGTTCAGCCTCAAGGGACCCAGGCAGCCTCCATTCCCAGCACAGTCCTCTCTCAGGGAAGAAGCCTTGGCTGTGATTATGGAAAATTGTCCTGCCAAGAAAGTTGTAGCTGGGAAAGCGTCTGAGGGGGAGGTAGGAGAGAAGACTGGGAGGGGGTGGGAGTGGGGTGGGGCGAGAGGAATGGGAAAATTGTAGCTGTGGGGAGGAGAAGAAAGGATGGGAAAGGGGGTTCAGGAAGTGAGGGGAGAACAGAGGGACCATTGGAGATCAGATGAGACATTTGCCCCTGCCTTGGTGTTGGCTAGAGTGACTGACAGACTCCTGGGCTGGCAGGTTTGCTGGGGGTGGGGTCTCTGACATGGTCCTGATGAAGGGGTGGGAAGAGCCTATATCTGGGTTCTTGCTTGGCCTTCAAAGCTGATCCTTGGGCCACCTCGTGGTGCCAGTCTGGGCCCCTGTTACTTTTGCTCCCAGCATTCTTGGCATTTCTGGGAAGGTTTCAATAGGACTGGGGAGGGGGGCAGAGTTTGGGGATGGGGCCAGGGAGTGGGTAGGAAAGGCCTGGTCAGGAACAGGTGCTGGGACAGGCGGTTCTTTCAAACTAGGAGTGCTGGCCAGGCTGTTTTGGTTGCTGTGTGTGTGTGTGTGTGTGTGTGTGTGTGTGTGTTTGTGTGTGTGTGTGTGTGTGTGTGTGTATCTACTATGCATGTGGTCTCTCATCCAGATAGTATGTGCATATGTAATATGATGATTGCTTGGCCAAATATATTAATCTGCTCTTGTCAGGACTTGGGAAACTGACTTTTGGCCCTTGTCTGTAGCCCTTCAACACTGCTGGGTACTAAGGCGTTGGCACCGGGAGCACGGGGGAGTGGGAGCACTGGAGATTTTGTCTGCTAACTCCTGCCTCTGCCCCACCGTGTAGGCTGCTGGTGGGTGCTCCCCAGGCTCTGGCTCTGCCTGGGCAGCAGGCAAACCGCACCGGAGGCCTCTTCGCTTGCCCCCTGAGCCTGGAGGAGACTGACTGCTACAGAGTGGACATTGACCGGGGAGGTATGGGCCCTGTGGCGGGGGGAGTGGAGGTAGCACACGAGGAGGGGAGGAGAGGTCCTGGCCTCCTCTTCCCTCCCGTAATTCCCAGTGTCTTGCCTCCAGCTGATGTGCAGAAGGAGAGCAAGGAGAACCAGTGGTTGGGAGTTAGTGTTCGGAGCCAGGGTCCTGGAGGCAAAGTTGTGGTGAGCACCTCTGCTGTGACCGTATGCCAGGGTGGCGGTGGTGTGTGTGTGGTGTGTGCCTATGCACAGACGTGCTTATAGAGCACAGGTTGGGCATTTGGTAGGATGGTCTGATTCCCAGGACCTCAAGGAGATATAAGAAAGTGTAAGATATGGGGTGTAAGTGTATTAGCCCTTATAAATTTAAACCATCTAACATCCATCCATCCATCCATCCATCCATCCATCCATCCATTTGTGAAACTCTTACTGAGAGCCTTTTAAGCATCAGGCGTTGTGCTAGCTACCGAGAGAGGATATGTAAAGACAGAGAAAAGCTTGATGCACAACTCAAGTAACCTGCTGCATATATGGAGATCCTCATCCCTTCCTTTTCTGTGTGTGTGTCTCTCTCTGTAACATTTCACTAATATGCACAAATATGCAATTATTAATACAAGTCACGATGGGACAAGGTATGGTCAATGGTAAGCGTGTGGTATAGTCCTCCGTCTATCAGAGTCTGAAGGAAGAGTGGAGGGAAAGGATGCCTGAGGATGGGGTGGTTTGAGTTGGGCTTTCAAGAATAAGCTATAGTTGGAGAGTGGAGAGGGGAGGAAGTTCTTCGCAGACAAGATGATGACATAAAGGGCCAGGAACAGGACCAAACTTGTCATGTTGGTGTGATCATGGAGGCACAAGGGTTGTGTGTGCTGGCTTAGTTATGCCTCTGTGTGCCCAGACAAAATGTGGAACATGGACTTCTTCCTGACAGGGCGAGGGGGCGGGTGCTGATGGGATAGTGGGTTGTGAATATACCTGCCTAACACTGGGCTCGGGGTGGTGCTCAGGGGATGCCAGCGTAGGCGCTTGCCGTGTGTGTGTGTGTGTGTGTGTGTGTGTGTGTGTGTGTGGGGTACGCACACATGAACCAGCGTCTGCCAAATGTCTGCATGTGGGCAGCTTGGCTCTAGAATGTCCCTGGCTCACCCAGTGGAAGGTTCCTTCCTCCTGCAGACCTGTGCACACAGATACGAGGCAAGGCAACGAGTGGACCATATCCTGGAGACAAGGGACGTGATTGGTCGCTGCTTTGTGCTAAGCCAGGACCTGGCCATCCATGACGAATTGGATGGTGGCGAGTGGAAGTTCTGTGAAGGGCGTCCCCAGGGCCATGAACAATTTGGGTTCTGCCAGCAGGGAGCAGCTGCCGCCTTCTCCCCCGACAGCCACTACCTCCTCTTTGGGGCCCCGGGAACCTATAACTGGAAGGGTGAGTCACTCCTCCGGGAGGGGAGAAGGGCACCAAACCGTCCTCTTACCTCAGGGGGCAGCATGTGGCCAAGCATGCCCACATGTTCACTGCCATGTAGTCCCGGGGCACTGCCACGCCTTGCACCCCCACCGTGCCAGCATACACACGAATGGAGGGATCTCCTCTCCTTCGCATGGCGGAGTGTTCCTCAACACGCTGGCATGAGCCCCACACGCACGGCTGGTCCTCCCTACCAACACCCCAGCCCACACCTCATCACTCCCATTCCCGTCTCCACACGCTGCTGCTGGCTGAGCTGACACTCGGTGAGTGTGTGCCAAGTCTGTGGGACCCCGGAAGCTTGGGAGGGGGTGGAGATGGGGCTGGAAAGGAGAGGAGTGGCTTCCCTGTGTGACTGTCTAACTAGCATCCAGACTAGAGGGTGCTCCTCGCTCCCTGCCCTGGGCACTAACGGATTTGTCCTTGCAGGCACTGCCAGGGTGGAGCTCTGTGCGCAGGGCTCAGCGGACCTGGCCCACCTGGACGACGGGCCCTACGAGGCGGGGGGTGAGAAGGAGCAGGACCCCCGCCTCATCCCGGTCCCTGCCAACAGCTACTTTGGTAGGGACCCCTCCTGGCCCAGAGTCACTCTAACCCTCTGCTCCTCTCTCTTGTCCTCCCTCTCCACGCTCCCACCCTTCCATCTCTGTCTCTGTCTTTCTGTCTCTGTTCCCATCCCTTTGGCCTCTGTCTCTCTCCTATTCTTTCTCTACCTCTCCCTCTTCTTCCTGCCTCTGTGCCTGGCTCTGTTTCTCCACTCTGTGGCGCCTCCTCTGGATGTTCTTTCCCTGGTGTCTCTCTCCTCCCCACCCTTCCCTGACCCCCACAGGGTTGCTCTTTGTGACCAACATTGATAGCTCAGACCCCGACCAGCTGGTGTATAAAACTTTGGACCCTGCTGACCGGCTCCCAGGACCAGCCAGAGACTTGGCCCTGAATAGCTACTTAGGTTTGTAAGCGCCCACCCACGTCCTACTGGGCCCTGGGGGCTTGACCTGGCTTCCCCTCCACTCCTGCTCTGCCCCACCCCAACACACACCCAGAGACAAGCTGGGCCCAGTGACCAGGCCTGAGAAGAAAAGGTCCCAAGGGGGAGAACCTAAGGGGCTGTGAACAGGGGTCTCCGTGGAGAAAGAACCAGGTGGGCAGAGACCGTTCTGGGAAGGAAAGAGGCCAGATCGCTAGGGGGACATTTTCTCAGTGACGGATGGTGGGCACATGCTGGAGGAAAGTCTAGCTGTGTTGGTAAGTCTGTCTCATTGTCTTATCTGCATCCTACTGCAGAGAAGGAGGAAACAAGGCCTGGGAGAAATTTGGGTGAATGAAGCTCTTTCCCACTCTGCTAGGAAGCTCTTCCCATATCTGTTAGGATGGTGGGAGTAGGGGCGAAGAAGGTGCGCTGGGTAGGATAGGGGCCTCCGGGGCGTGCAGAGGGGAGAGCAGTTCTCTGGGAGTTGTAGGGGTGGGGCCCTGCCCCAGCTCCTGCCAGTGCGCTCACTCCTGCCCAGCGTCTGGCTTCTCAGCCACTGCCTTTTTCTTTCCTCCCCAGTCCCTGAGGCTGACCTCATTGCACTACTTGTGCCAAACTCCAGTCTCTGGGTGTGGGGGGTTACTAGGCCTCTGTAGGGGGAGGAGAGGTCCGGCTGTGGTGGTGATAACTTGGAAGGTGCCTGCATCTTTGGCTCCAGACTTGTGAGGAGGGGGCGGCGGGGACTGCGACACACCCTGGCTCCTGAGCCTTATGGAGAATGCTCACTGGGAGGTCGCCCCTGCCCAGGTTTCTCCATCGACTCAGGGAAGGGTCTGGTGCGTGCGGAGGAGCTGAGCTTTGTGGCAGGGGCCCCCCGTGCCAACCACAAGGGGGCTGTGGTCATTCTGCGCAAAGACAGTGCCAGTCGCCTGGTGCCTGAAGTTCTTCTGTCTGGCGAGGGCCTGACCTCCGGCTTTGGCTACTCACTGGCTGTGGCTGATCTCAACAATGATGGGTGAGTGGGCAGAGGGGAGTGGAGCTGGGGGGAGCGGGGTCCAGGAAGTCTGAGGGGCCTCTGGCATCTCCTCCTGACTCCCCCGGCTGGGCGGGACCCCACACTGACTGTCTCTCTCTCCGTAGTTGGGCAGACCTGATAGTGGGTGCTCCCTACTTCTTCGAGCGCCAAAAAGAGCTGGGGGGTGCTGTGTATGTGTACATGAACCAGGGGGGTCACTGGGATGGCGTCTCCCCGCTTCGGCTCTCCGGCTCCCCCGACTCCATGTTTGGGATCAGTCTGGCTGTCCTCGGGGACCTCAACCAAGATGGCTTCCCAGGTGTGATTGGGAACTGGAAAGGCTCAGGAGAGGAAGGGGCAGACACAGGGACAGGGAAGTGCCTCAGAGGTCAAGGGGAGGTCTTTGGAGGGCTCAGGGAGAGAAGCGACATGGGCTCACACCTGAACTTTACCATTTACCAGCTTTATGATCTTGGGCAAGTTACCTAACATTTCTGAGCTAGTAACAGCTGCAAAGAGTAGCTATTAAAATGGTGTGTGTAAGGTACCCGGGCCTTGGTGGCCTCTCAATAAAATGGAAGAATACATATGATATGGAACTGAGTGATGGAGGGAGAGTTGGGGCCTGGGCCTTGTCACCCTGGCCCCCACAACCTGCCTGTCCTTTCTGCTCGCCCACAGATTTCGCAGTGGGTGCTCCCTTTGATGGGGATGGGAAAGTCTTTATCTACCACGGGAGCAGCCTGGGGGTTGTTGTCAACCCTTCCCAGGTGAGGGGGCTTGTTGGGATGAGGGAGTGGGTGTGGGTGAAATAAGGGGGCATAGCAGCCAAGGGCCGGGGAGGAGGCAGAGGTCGGAGGCAGAGGTGGGTGGGGGAGCTGACAGGCAGGTCCTGCAGGTGCTGGAGGGTGAGGCCGTGAGCGTGAAGAGCTTTGGCTACTCTCTGTCGGGCGGCCTGGACGTGGATGGGAACCATTACCCTGACCTGCTGGTGGGCTCCCTGGCCGACACTGCTGTGCTCTTCAGGTGAGCGCCTCCCCGCCCTGCCGCCCGCCTTCTCCCCTCCTGAGTTTGTAAGCCCCACTCGCGCAAAATCTGATGCTGAAGAGTCTGTCCCCCCAATTTCTCAGCCCCATGTTCTTATGTTCTTTTGTGCCTTTAACTCTCCATTCCCCAGGGCCAGACCCGTCCTCCATGTGTCCCATGAGGTCTCCATTGCTCCACGAGTCATTGATCTAGAACAGCCCAACTGTGCTGATGGCCACTTGGTCTGGTGAGGGGGGATCCAAGGGGAGGGAGGCTGGGTGGGGACTTCCATGGCCTCTAGGCCTCTCTCCCTTCTCCATTTCCTTGCCTCATTTGGCACTGGGGGCTGCGGTTGGCTCAGGAGTGGGCAGGGTGGAGGTGGGGCTTTGCCTGACTCAAGAGCCACCCTTTGCCCCTCCACAGTGTGCACCTAAGCATTTGTTTCAGCTACGTTGCAACCCCCAGCAGCTATAGCCCTGTTGTGGGTGAGTGGGGTCCCCTTCCCATCTCCTACCCTGTTGGGTTTCAGTGGGGAAAGGAGGGCTCAAGGTGGAAAGAGGGGCCCCTGGGAACTGGGTCAGACTGAAGCAGCCCCGCAGCTCACTGTCTCCTCTCCTCTCCCCATGTGCTACAGCCCTGGATTACGTGTTAGATGGGGACACAGACCGCAGGCTCCGGGGCCAGGTTCCCCGAGTGACCTTCCTGAGCCATGGCCGGGATGACACTAAGCACCAGGCCATGGGCACTGTGTGGCTGAAACACCAGCATGACCGAGTCTGTGAAGACACCATGTTTCAGTTACAGGTGGACACTGACCCCTTGGCCTCTGAGGGTCATAGTCATCGCATGATCTCTGCCTTGGTTCCTCTTCGCTTCTTCCCTAACACACTCACACCTCATTCTGAGAGCTTGACCTTTGGGAGCCTCCGCTGTTGGCTGTCCTCCTCAGCTGTTGCCTTCTTATGTCTCCTGCCAAGTTCTGTGCTCCCTGGAGATGGAGATGGCAGGGTCCACTGCCGCGTCTGGCTCTCAAAGCCCTAAATCTTCGGCCTCTTCCCTTCTCCTCAGTTGCCCTCCCTGCTCTTTGCTCAGTTCTCCGCTTCTCTCCTTCATCTCCCTGAACTTCTTTCCAGGTTTCAGAATGTGTCCTAGGCCGGGCTGGGGCCTGAGCATTGTTCTTGTGTTCCTCCCATCTTCCCCCTTTCCAGGAGAATGTTAAAGACAAGCTTCGGGCCATTGTGGTGACCCTTTCCTATAGTCTTCAGGCCCCTCGGCTCCGGCGACAGGTTCCTGGCCAGGGGCTGCTCCCAGTGGCCCCCATTCTCAATGTCCACCAGCCCAGCACCCAGCGGGCAGAGGTGAGCATGGTTCTGGTGTAGCCCCGAAGAAGGAGCTGAGGGGAGCGACAATCGTAGCCCCTCACCAGTGACACTCACTCATGGCTTGCAAAGTTCTTTCACAGGTTTCTCCAGGAGCTCCTCACATCTCTAGGTGCTGTAACAACTAGAATCCCAAATGGAGAGTGGCCCAGCTGATCATGTGTTCCTAGTCAGGCGGTACAGGGTCCCTCGATTCCGTGGTCAGTCAGTGGCCCAGGTCGATGGGGGCTTTTCCATCTTTAAATGTAGCCTCCACGGTCCTAAGGCCATGTCTATGCTGTTGACCTGGGAGAGAGGAGCATGAAGCTCCTTATACAGTTCTCATGGTCAGTCTGGAAGTGGCGCTCCACTTTCTCTCCACCTTCGGAATCTGTATCTCAGTTACATGCAAGGAAGGCCAGGAAATGTGATCTTGCTGTGGACCAGCCTGCTAGTCTCTATCACGGCATCATAATACTCCTATCCTTTTATTGGTGAGGACACAGCTCAGAGTGGTTAAGTGACTAGCTCAATATCACAAAGCTAGTAAGCAGCAGATCTGGGAGTTGAACCCAGGTTGTGTAATCCTGTGATGCCTACCCCACCATATGCTTTAGTGACACATTTGCCCCCTCCTCACCCTTTAGGAATGACCCTCTCCTCAAATTTCTCCCCAGATCCATTTCCTAAAGCAAGGCTGTGGTGAAGATAAAATCTGTCAGAGCAATCTGCAGCTGGTCCACGCTCGCTTCTGTGCCCGGGTCAGCGACATGGAGTTCCAGCCTCTGCCCATGTGAGAGGGGGCGAGGGAGCAGGTGGGGTGGGCAGGCAGGAGGTCAAGGATGGAAGGGAGCTCCTCAGGAGGGCCAGGCCGGGGGGGTCCTGCAGAGGAGGGTGGAAGGCTGAGGAGGACCTGCTGAAAATTCCGTAGACTGAAGATGGGGGTCAGTGACGGGGCCGCGGGTGCGCCCCTGGTAAGGAGTAACTCCTTCACCGTGCATGTAATAATGTGTGATTTAAGTGCATCTCACTGTTTAGTCTTCACAACCCTGTGAGGGAGGAATTATTATTAGTTCCACTTCATAAATGGAGAACAGAGGCCTAGAGAGGTAGGTCAGTGGTGGAGCCGGGTCCAGGATGGAGGCCCCCTGACTCCCAGTCTGGGTGTCTGGCATGTGGGGAAGACCTGGGGCTTGGACTGGTAGGGGCAGAGGCTCAGGGAGTGGAGGTCAGCGGCATTCCCTGGGGCCTGGGGGTGGGGAGGTAAGACTGGGTGGGGCAGGGGAAGGTGTTTCTATCTTAGAGTGAGCGGGGTCTGACCCTCCAGGGATGCTGATGGGACAACAGCCCTGTTTGCATTGAGTGGGCAGCCATTCATCGGCCTGGAGCTGAAGGTTACTAATCTGCCCTCGGACCCAGCACAGCCCCAGGCTGATGGGGATGATGCCCATGAAGCACAGCTCCTGGTCAGCCTCCCTGCCTCTCTGCACTACTCAGGAGTGCGGGCCCTGGACCCTGCGGTGAGGACCCAGGCAGAGGGGCGTGGTCCTGGGAGTCTCCAGTAACCCAGACTGACCTCTCCGTCTCTCCGCACTCCAGGAGAAGCCGCTGTGCGTGTCCGATGAGAATGCCTCCCACGTTGAGTGTGAGCTGGGGAACCCCATGAAGAGAGGCGCCCAGGTTGGCACGTCTGCCCTTATCCCCGAGTGGCCTCTAACCCCGGACCCTCCTCAAGCCCCTGACCTCCCTTGACTCTAATCTAGCCCCACCCTTGGCCTAGATCACCTTCTACCTCATCCTCAGCACCTCAGGGATCACCATTGAGACTACGGAGCTGGAGGTGGAGCTGCTGCTGGCCACGTAAGCCTGGCGGGGCTGGGGTGGGATAAGGCCGGGAAGAGTGCAATTGATGTCCATCTAGAAGGGGCTGACCCTCGGAGGCATGTCCTGTGTCTGCTGCCCACTCCCGCCTTTGCCTACACACCAGGATCAGCGAGCAGGAGCTACATCCGGTCTCTGTCCGGGCCCATGTCTTCATTGAGCTGCCGCTGTCCATCACAGGGTAAGCCCTGTCCTGGTGGGGACCTGCGCTGGAGGGGCGAGCATCGCCACTCCCAAACCCAGGCCTGGGCTCTGCCCCTGACCCTCCGTCAGGTCCCAGGCCTCATCAGTCTTCGTTTGGCCCCTCTTCTCTAGGGTGGCCATTCCCCAGCAGCTCTTCTTCTCTGGCGTCGTGCGGGGTGAAATGGCCATGAGGTCTGAGCAGGATGTGGGCAGCAAGGTCAAGTATGAGGTCATGGTAAGTGTCCTGGTATGCGGTCCCTCATGGTCCTCACTCCTTGGCATGGAGGAGACGCTGAGGCATGTCCCAAGGGATGGGGCTCTTCCGCTGTATGGCGAAGTCAAGGCCTACCCCTGCTCCTGGACGTTGGCTGTGGACAGGCATTTGCTCAGGGACCTCAGTGGATCATTGCCTGGTCATCTCTGATTGAGTATCTCACCTGCTGGTCTGGGGAGGCTATGAGAACCCAGGGAAGCTTCTCTGTCTGGGGCCTCGGCTGGGGGGTGGGAACATGGTGGGTGGGCTGATGCCTCTCCCCAGAACTCTGCTCTGGCTTTGCTGGGGATTCCCACACCTGCCAGCGATATCTCCAGGTTTTCCTGGGTTAGAGGCAGGTGGAGAATGGTGCCTGGGGGGGTCTAGGGTCCTGAGTCTGTTGAAACTGTGCTTCCTGTGGCCCTCCCCTCAACCCTGTCCTCTCCAAATCTGCTGATTTAGAGCCGCTCAGAAACTGAGCTCCTTCACTTCACACTCTCTGTGCCCACAGGTCTCCAACCAGGGCCAGTCACTCAACACCCTTGGCTCTGCCTTCCTCAACATCATGTGGCCCCACGAGATTGCCAACGGGAAGTGGCTGCTGTACCCTATGCGCGTGGAGCTGGAGGGCGGGCAGGGGCCTGGGCAGAAGGGGCTTTGTTCCCCCAGGCCCAACATCCTCCACCTGGTGAGGCGTAGGCAGTGCGGGCAGGGCTGCTGAAGCAGGGTGGAGGGCGTTAAGGCTTTGGGAAGGGCCTCATGGGGCTGGGCATGTGCGGGTGGGGGGGGGCCAGGAGGAAGGCACCGGGGAGGAGATGCCACCTCAGGATTGTTATTTTAGAGGGACACTCACTGGGACCCCTCCCCACATCCAGGATGTAGACAGCAGGGACAGGAGGCGTCGAGAGCTGGAACAGCCAGAGCCGCAAGAGCCTCGTGAGCGGCGGGAGCCTAGCACATCCTGGTGGCCGGTGTCCTCTGCGGAGAAGAAGAAGAACATCACCCTGGTGGGTGCAGGGCAAGTGAGGTGCAGGCGGAATGGGGGTGGGTGGTGGTGTGAGAGAGGGTGCTGGGGGCATGGAGCTTCATGTCCAGGGAGGCTGGCCTGCTGAGAGGGGTGACGGACAGTTCCCGTCACACCTGTGAAGCAGCTGCTGCTATCGCAGGCCCCCCGGCGCCCCCACCAAGTGCTTCTTCCAGAGCACGGCAGTTAGCTGTGCCTTCTATGCTCACATTTACACCAAAGGCAACGTTTTATATGGGTGGGATGGTTTTAGCTACCTTTGAGATCTGTTTGTTGTTCTTTTGAACTCTTTTAGGA
The DNA here is from genome assembly GCF_021234165.1 of Pteronotus mesoamericanus. Classification (NCBI taxonomy): domain Eukaryota; kingdom Metazoa; phylum Chordata; class Mammalia; order Chiroptera; family Mormoopidae; genus Pteronotus; species Pteronotus mesoamericanus. Next base: position 203,874 of record NW_026555310.1, read on the forward strand.
AAAAGAAGTCAATCTGTGTAAGAAAATCTGTTTGATTTTTACAATGTCAAAAACACTTTAAGTTTTAAAAAGTTCTAATTATAGTATATTATGCGTGATACGTTAAGTCTGCCCCTTTAGATTGGTTTTGCTCCCTTTTTCCTGCTTGTTTTACCTAGTTTTGTTATTTAAATGGATTCATGGAGCAAATTGGCACATGCTCTGTGCTCCTCCTTTGAGAATGGTGCTGGCAGTGAGAGTGGCGGGGGGGACACAGATTAAGGAGGTATTTGGCTGGTTTCCAGCCGGTGAAACCCAGGTATGGATGTACCTGGGCAATAGAGGCAAGGAGTTGCAGAGACTGCAGGGGAATGTAAGCAGTCAGGCCAGCTCTGGTGTCACCTGTCTGGGAGGGAACTCCCCTGTCACACCCTATCCCTTCTGTCTGGGAGACAGGAGAGCAGGCAGGAGGCAAATGAAGGTGTCTGGGGGTAAGGTGAACTTGTGTAATTGCTGTTTCTCCCTGTTGTATGGATAGTCTTACCTTCTCCACGTGACTAATTTCCTTTGAAAGAACTTCCCTCCTTTTAAAAAAGATTTTTATTTATTTATTTATTTTTAGAGAAAGGGAGAGAAACATTAATGCATGTAAGAGAGATACATCAACTGGTTACCTCTTTCATGCCCCCTAGTGGGGACCTGGCCAGCAACGCAGGCATGTGCCCCGCCACGTAATCAAACCAGCAACTTTTGAATTCATGGGCTCGTGCTCAATCCACCAAGCCACGCCAGCCAGGGCAGAACCCCCACTTTTTCCTAAGAACTTTGAAATTAATTCTTTGACTTCAAATTAAGGCAGAAGGCCTTGCTTTTAGGCAAATTGACCAAAGGTTCTTGATTTGCTCAAAAGTGGTAACAGAAGACAACTCCCAGAATTCAAACGCTCTCAAGCCATTCTTCTGTCTATGAAGTGTGATGAATATAACATAGTTTTTAGGTAAATGAATCATTAGGTGGGATTAGGTCAAATGGATATAGGTCAGGCCTGGAAAGAGCAGGGCCTGAGTCCCCTTGTCCCCCAGCAGCTCCTGTGGCAGCCTCTTCCTTCAGCAGCGAGTTTGGACTTGGGGTAGGAATATGGCTTTGCCCAATATGGAACTGGGTTTAAATATGTGCTCCACCACTTATTAGCTTTGCTAGCTCTGGGACCTAAGGTAGGTCACCTGGCCTCTTTGAGCCTCGATTTCCTAATTTGAAAAATGAGGATGATAATAATAGGCACCTTGCAGAATAGTTGTAACGTTTAAATGAGATAAGTACCTGGCAGGTAGTAAATGCTCAATGAATGGGGACAACATTAGGTGACATCTGCATCAATTGTGGGCAGCTGCTCTGCCAGCTGCTGTGAAGTAAGAGCCCTTCTCCTGCTCCTCATGCATTTCAAAACCAGTAGCCCAGATTTGGGGTAAGCTGCTAGTTTGGACCACAAGGTTAGTTTGGGAAGGCTTCCTGGAGGACAGAAGTTTGAGGCTGGGTAAGGAAAATAGAGATATGAGTGAGGAGCAAAGAGAAAAGCAGTCCAAGGTGCGGGGGCTCACAGAAGGATGGATGAAGGCTCTGGGCAGACTCTGCGTTTCTGCGACCGCATTCGTGAGGATGCTGGGCTCTCGGCAGGCCCAGCAGCTCAGAGCCCTGTCTGTCTGGGCCCCCAGGACTGCGACCGGGGCACGGCCAATTGCGTGTTGTTCAGTTGCCCGCTCTACAGCTTTGACCGAGCAGCTGTGCTGCACGTCTGGGGCCGCCTCTGGAACAGCACTTTCCTGGAGGTGAGAGCACTGCTGAGGCGTGGGCTGGCCGTCCTCGTCCCCAGCGGCCCCTCCAGGATTCATTTCTCCTTCTTCCTCCTCCCTGTCCAAAGGCAGCACACTCTTAACTCCAGACAGGCAGGAACACCCTCTGTGCTGGGCACCATTTACAGTTTCGGAGCTGGGGTGGGGGGAGGTGAGGGGATGGGGGCATGTAGGAGGAGGGCCTGCTTCCTTGCTCTCTTAGGAGTACTCCGCTGTGAAGTCCGTGGAAGTGATTGTTAGAGCCAACATCACCGTGAAGTCCTCCATCAAGAACCTGCTGCTCACAGATGCCTCCACAGTGGTGAGCTGCAGGGCTGGGAGGTGGGGTTGGGGAGCTCCCCTCTCCTGCTGCCCCAGCTCTTGCTCCGTTACCCTTTGCTCCCCAGATCCCAGTGATGGTGTACTTGGACCCGGTGGCTGTGGTGGCAGAAGGAGTCCCGTGGTGGGTCATCCTCCTGGCTGTGCTGGCGGGGCTGCTGGTGCTGGCGCTGCTGGTGCTGCTCATGTGGAAGGTGAGGCTTGGGGACGGTGGGGCCAGTGGGGGCTGGGCTTCCCTGTCACCCAGGTGGCCTTTCATGCTGTGGTTCTCACTCACTCTCTCATTTACTCAGCAAATCTGTACTGAGCACTTACCTCGTCTGAGTACCCAGAGTATCAGGGACTCTGTCAGGTCCTCGACACTTCAGAGATGCCATGACAGAAGTCCATGCAGATCTTGCCTTCAGGGATTTGAGGGAGGGGAGCCTTGCAGTCAGAAGGCATTAAGTCAAGAAAGTGCAATGAGAGTCCAGCAGAGAGCTGGCTTGAGAGCAGGAGGCCCTGAAGCAGGGCCTTAGAAGAAGGTGGGGTAGTAGGATCTGGATGTGGGAGATGAAGTGAGTGAGGTCTGGGCCTTCCAGAAGGACCATGGGATGCCGACTCAGGGAGGCAAGAAAGTGTGTTCTGATTTAATTAGAACATGACAGGGTAAGGTCGGGAAGGAAACTGTGGCCATGAAGGCCAACAGGGTGGAGAACTACCCCCGGGAAACTGCCCTCAAGGCTGAGCTCAGAGCTTCCACATCCCAGATGATCCATGGAACCATTCTTGTCAACCGAGTATAGGCAGAACCACATTTGCACTGGGGCTCTACACTAAAGCACACTCAGTGCAGGGAATCACATTCATCACCAGCGGTCTCCCCCGGAAGCCCATGCCACAGCAAGGCTGTGTGCAACCATGCCGTCCTTGGGGCTCTGTGGAGAACACCCTCCCGTGCCGCCCCCAGCCAGTGACAGACCAAACACACCCTTTGGCTCTGGAGTCAAAGTGTTGACTAGTATCCAAACTGTTGGGGACCTGGTCGTTCTTGGAGAAGATTGATGCCTTCGTGAGACTGGCTCCAGGATCCCTGCTCCCTGCTCCTACAGAAGGGGGACAGAGCAGAAATAAGGCCCCATCCTTCCTCCGTCTTCCCGTCTCCCCCTCATTTGCTCCCCTCCTCCCTTGACATCCCAGTGTGGCTTCTTCCGTCGGAGCAGCCAGAACTCATCTTTTCCCACTAACTATCACCGGGCCCGTCTGGCCGTGCAGCCCTCAGCTGTGGAAGCTGGGGGTCCAGGGACTGTGGGGTAATTTTTGTGTGCATGTGTGTGTATGTGTGTACAAATATGTGTGTGTGTGTGGGTATGTTTGTATGTGAGTGTTAGTAGACCGCCCAGCATTCAGGGGACCAGGAACATTCAGGGGGAAGAAATGAGATTGCATGAGGGTGAGGTGAGTCGTAGGAACTGGTGTGGAAGACAACTGTAAGAGTGAGCTTATAAGAGTGAGTATATGCAGCCTGGGGCGTGCACAGAGGGTTGGGTGGGATCTTGGAGTGTGAGCATGTGGAGTGCAGGGAGGTGCCATGCATGTCTTTTCTTGGGCATGGGTGTGCAGAGAAAAATGTGCAAGGAGGTCTGTGCAGTCTGAGCATGTGGGAGTCTCTGGCAGCCCTGAGTGTGAGTGTGCAAGGGGCACATTCCCACCTTGTAAGGGCAGGTCTGTTCATGATTTAGGAAGGGGCTAGGCTGCCATATTCATGGATAGAAGACTCTGCCCTAAGAGGGAGGCTGCCCAGTGTTCAAGTGTATGTGTATGAGGCTTGAGAGGACTCATTTCGGAGTATGCAGGGCTCTAGGAAGCCATGTTTTTCCTCAGATCTCATTTGTGTTCTGGGCAATGCTAGTGGGTGTCCTAAAAATCTTGGTCTGGTGGAAACTTGGGGGTCAGCAGTCCTGATGTCCCACCTTCAATCCCCTCTTTCAGGTGCCAAGGGAGATGTCCTTGGTCTTGTACCTTGGGCCCCCTCCTGGTCTTTCTCTTGCTGTAAATGAGACCCTGGGGACTCAGCACTGGCAGCGGCACCTGTGGGCGCTGCTCACTGGACTAGACGCTGTCCAACCCATGTCCTTTCTGTGGCAGTTGGTTCTTTCCGTCTCAGGGGTGGTGGAGGCAAGGAGCTGGGCTATGCTGGGCTTCTGCTCCAGGGACCTCAGTCCTGCAGGCTCCTCATGTCTGGCCTGCTGTGCTTACAGATGGGATTCTTCAAGCGGGCGCGGTACCCCGAGGCCACCGTGCCCCAGTACCACGCGGTGAAGATCCCTCGTGAAGACCGACAGCAGTTCAAGGAGGAAAAGACGGGCACCATTCTGAGGAACAACTGGGGCAGCCCCCGGAGGGAGGGTTCCGACGCGCACCCCATCCTGGCTGCTGATGGGCACCCTGAGCTGGGCTCTGATGGGCACCCTGCGCCAGGCACTGCTTAGCTTCCCCCTTCCCAGCCTGGCCAATGTGTCCCCTCCATCCCGTCCCCAGAGACGGCTCCTCAGGATGAAGACAGTAGAGTGGGTTGCTGGTGTCCCACCAGGATTTTGTAGGATCTGTTTCCTCAGGGCCATAGACCTCTCCCTCCAGGAGGAGCCCCCCAGAACGTTCCCTTAGAATGCTGTGAGCTGAGAGGGGTGAATCAGGGATGGGGCTGTAGGATAGGGTGAGAAGGGCAGCAATGTCCTGATGCAGAGGTTGGGAGAGGGGACCCTAATCCCTCCCTCCCTCACTCGCCCAGTGTAACAGGACCCCAAGGACCTATCTCCCCAAAAGTGCCTTAGCCCATAGGATTGGGGAGGAGGTTACATTGCTGACTCAGGGGCTCTTACCTCCCTAATATACCCTCTCCTCTGGCCTTAGTTTGCTGCATCAATCTAGTGGATTTTGTTTATTTATTAAAAAAAATTGAGAACAAATCCCTGGCCTCTTTGCTGGGTTCTACTCCCTCATGCCCAAGGTCTTCAGGGGAGGAGCGATTCGCTCCGCGCCCCTACAGCTCAGGACAAAGGTAGGAGTGGGAGGGAGGGTCAGGGGGCCTGGCGGTGATGCATGTGTCCTGACTTCTGTGGCCAGATCCTGGGGGCTCATGGGTGTTGTCTCAGAAGAACGGGAGGAGGCACTTTGCCATGGGAACAACTTAATTTGTGGTAGACAAAAACTGGAAACAACCCAAATGTCTATCAACAGCTGAATGGATAAACAATCTGTGGTATTGATACATGGCAACAACATGGATGAATCTCCAAACAGTCATGCTGAGTGAAATAAGCCAGACAAAAAGAGTACACAGTATAGGAGTCCATTTATATAAAATTCTACAAAATGTCACGTACTGTGACAGGAAGTAGACCAGTGATTACCTGAGGATGGGGATGGAAGAGGGAAGAATGGGTCACAAAGAGGCACAAGAAAACTTTCATAGTTGATAGACATGTTCATTATCTTGATTGTAGCAATGGTTTCATAGGTGTACAAAACTCATCAGGTTAAATGCTGTAAATACGTACCCATTCTTATATATAACTATACCTCAATAAAACTGGAAGTAAATAGGATATTAGATTACAACCCATTGAATAAACTTGAAAATCTGTGAGTCAATAATAATATGAATGAATGAACAAGAAGATACATAATACTAAATATTACTGGTGAAAGTGTAAATTAATATCTTTGGAAATCTCTGACAGTATCTGCTAAACCCAATAAAAGGTATAGAATAGTGAGGACAATGTTCTACCATTTGTGTGAAGAAAGGTGAATATGTATGCAGATATATGTACATGGATATAAATGTATGGTGTGTGTGTCATCTGCTCATTCACAGTTCATCTCCATTTCCAGGAGGATTTACAAGAAATTGGCGATGTGATATTTAGGGTCTCCAGAGAGGGGATCTGAGTGGTTGGGGGACTGGGGTAGAAGAGAATTTTCCCTGTAGTGTCCTTTGTACCATGTGAATGGTTTACCTTTCCAAAAAAAAAAATTCTTTCATGATTCTTTTAAAAACAAAAAGAGGTAATGCCATAACTCTTGCTAAAATTAGCTGTTGGGATCAGACACTAAAATAACCTCACTTCTTTTTAGACTGAAACTTCAAACTAAATACTGGGGCAGTATATTAATGTGAAATACAGAATTTGATAACTATCCCATAGATTCATAAATTAGAAGAAAATGAACAAATTTCTTATTTTTTAAAAAACATTTTATTTCGCCCTGACTGGTGTGGCTCAGTGGATTAGGCATCATCTGGCAAACCGAAAGGTTACCGGTTTGATTCCCAGTCAGGGCACAGGCCTGGGTTGTGGGCCTGGCCCCCATTGGGGTGTGTGTGAGAGGCAACCGATTGATGTTTCTCTCACACATCTATGTTTCTCTCCCTTTCCCCCTCCCTTCCTCTCTCCCTAAAAATATTTATTTTATTTATTTTTAGAGAGAGGGGGAGGGACAGAAAGAGAAGGAGGGAAACATCGATTGGTTGCCTCTTGCACACCCCCAACCGGGACCTGGCCTGGAACCCAGGCATGTGCCCTGACCGGGAATTGAACTGGAGACCTTTTGGTTCTCAGGCCAGTGCTCAACCTATTGAGCCACACCAGCTAGGGCCTTATTTTATTTTTTTTAAAGTAAATTTGAGGTCAGCATAATTTAAGTTCTTTTATGGTGGCTGGATAAAACAATTTGACCTTACAAATTCCAGTAATAACTTGGTCGACATGTTATAAAAAAAATAACTAGAATGAAATCTCAAGTTATGTTCTGTTGCTTTACCAAGAACATTATATCGTTCTGTCATTTTTCCTTTGCCTTTAAAAATCTGTATTGAATTCATCACCAAGATATTAAAAAGAAGTTTGTGTGTTAATGACTAAAAGTTTCTCCCAAGTGATGATATCAGCAATAGAATAATCTAGTACAATTGTGACTTGAATATTAAACTGTGTACCAGAATGACATATGGGTGAGCTGAAACTTACACTCGAATATTTAATATTTACAGAAATATCTGTGTTTATCATTGTTAGATAAGTTATTTTTTTTGTTAAAAAATGTATCTGTGTTACTACTTAAAAAACAAAACAAAACAAAAAGAAACCTTCACTAAGAAATGACTGTCTCTGATCTCACTTCCCACCACTTTTCCAACTCATCCTATTCTCCACTAAACTAAACTGCTCACCCTTTTCAGATGGGGACAGACAAGTGCCTATCCTAAATGTCCCAGCCCCATATACCTGCTTTTTCTACCCTTCCTTTCCTATCCTGGCTCTGAAGCTCCTCTTTTGTCTCCCAGTTGGCTTGGCCACCCCCTGTGTCTTCACTAATCATTCAGAAAGTCACCGTGCTCATGCCAAGTTCCTAACAGGTTTCAATCTCTGCGCTTTCTTGTGGATTTGCGAATCTTTGTTCACGTGTCTGCGACCTCCTGAGGGCAGGAGCTCACACCCCTACTATGGGGAGAATCGTTACCTCCTTGACAGTCACAGCAGAAACAAAGCCCAGGGAAGAACTTGTCTAACCTGTGGGGTCTCAAAACCTTGTTGCCAAGGGCTGCCGCTGGTCCTGGCAGCTCTGCATAGGAGAAGACACTTCCCTGAAATAGCTCACCTGTACGTGACTCAGGAGCTGCCCCCAGGCCTTCCTCTAAGGCCTTGGCTGGGGCAGATCCACCTTCGGGTTTGACTGGTGGGATAGAGGCAGTGGACTTTGACAGAGTGCTCCTCCCAACCAGGGACTTTGTTTACACTCTGTCCTTCCCCAGAGTCTATCAGTGGCCCTGGGAAATGTTCCTCATGGGATTTTAGACTATGGTAATTTTCCTCTGGTATAATGCCAAATTGCTGAATTTTTTTTCTCTAAATAAAATTCCCTTTGACCACTGTGCAGCTGGTGTTCAGCCTCTAGGACTGTGTGTGATGAGCTGCCCCCAAGACTATGAAGGAGGCTTCTGCCAAAAAAGAAGCCACTGTTTTACCTGGAGACTTTCAGCTAAGATGCTTGTGACTCCAAAGTCTGGTCTCTGTGACCCCCTGCCTCAGCAGCAGTCTCTGGCTGGTCCCAAAGCCTAGGGGGCGCTGTCCTGCATTACGAGGACACCTAGGGGTTACCTGCTTCCTATCTCGCCCAGCTGTCCTTAGATCACACAAATGTGCGGGGAGGAGGAGACCTTAGAGACTGTTCAAGGCCCATCCAGTCTTTCCTCATTTCCCCATTTGACAGCTGAGAAGTTGGAGCCCAGAAAGTGAAAAGACTTGCCCAAAGGAACACAGCAAGTTAACAGCAGAACTAAGTCCATGACCTAGGTCTCCTGACCCTTCTCTAGTCTACACCTTCCTTGCTTCTTTTCTTCTATTTCCAGGGCCTTAAAGCCTTGGGCTTAATAGTAAACACCAGTCAGTTGAGAAAATTCCTTTCTTTTGGCCATCTTTCGCCTTCTCAATTTCTCACTAACATAACAGCTATTGAGATACAATTCACAATTCACACGCCATAAAACTCACCAGTCTAAGTTATGCCACTCAGTGTTGTGCAGCCATCACCACAATTCATTTTAGAATATTTTCATCACCCCCAAAAGAATCTTTTATGCTTATTAGCAGTTACTTTCTATTTCCTCCAACTCCCTCATCACTGTCAATCTGCGTTCCGTCTCTACAGATTTCCTTATTATGGACATTTCATGTAAATGGAATCATATTGTATGTGGCCTTTTGTGACTGACTGCTTTCACTCAGAATAGTGTTTCCAAGGTTCATCCACATTATAGCATATATCCTCCTTCATTTTTATGTCCAAATAGCATTCCATTGTATAGATATACTGCTACATTTTGTTTATGCATTCATCAGCTTGTGTTCATTTGGGTTGTTATCACTTTTGGGGTATTATGAACAATGCTGCTATGAATTTTTTAATATTAATTTTTCTTTAATTAAAATTATATTTATTTTTTTTTCATTTAGTATTATTTTGTGTTAATTTCATATGTAACACATAGTGGTTAGGCAATCATATACTTTACAAAGTGTTTCCCCCACTATTTCCAGCACCCCCCTGGAAAATACATAGTTATTACAATATTATTGACTATACTCCTTATGCTGTGCCTTACATCCTCATGACTATTCTGTAACTACCAATTTGTGATTCTCAACCCCTTTACTTTTTTTACCCAGCCCCTCAACTCCCCCTCCGCTCTGTGTTACAATCTTACTTCTATCCCCTGTCTCTCCTAAACCATTAAGCTCAACCTCTCCCTAGGTCTTTTAACATATTAATATGCTCTAATATATGTCAGGTTAATAACAAACCAACCCTCTCTTGACTTAACAGCTGTCTTTAGCTACCACCTGTTGGGGCAGGTCATCAAGAAGACATGACTGCTGATTGACCCAGGCAATTGGAGGTCCCCCACCCCCTCCCTGGAATGTACACTCTGCCTGCCATTCCCACAGTGGGAGCTGTTCCAAGGACATGGCCTTGAGAGAGTGAGGTGTTGTTGAGACCATCTGGGCTGTGTATGTGACTGAACCCAGTCAGGGCCTCTGTATACGCTTTTGAGTTGGTGGACAGGTGCAGACAACTACTCTTGGATTTACTGCAGAGCAATACTCAGGGGTGGAAGGGGTGGAAGGGGTGGAAGGGGATGAGGAGGCAGATGAGGCAGGATTGACCATGGGTGGACAGTTGTGGGGGGTGGATGATGTATACATGGGGTGCATTATACTACTGCCAACTTTTGTATATATTCAGACATTTCCCTTATACAAAGTTCAAAAAGAGAGAAAGAAAAGAGAGGAGGAGGAGGAAAAGAGGTGGGGGTAGGGGGAAGGGAGAATAAGAAGAACAAGAAATAAAATAAGTCTTAGGTTTTGGCTTGAGCAGTTGAACAGGTGATGGCGCCATTTATTGAGTTGGTGAAGAGGTTGGACCCAGTGAAGCCAGACATTTGGGGAGTATCAGAAGTTCCATCTTGGACATGTTAAGTTTGACATATCCTCTTACTCTTTCACCCCTCCCAATTCATCACTCTAATAAAAACTGCTCTTATCAAGGCTGTCAGTGACCTCCACATTGCCAGATCCAGTGGATAGTCCCTGATCTTATCTTATTTCACCTCTTAACAGCTGTAGAAACAGTTGAATGCTACTTTCTTCTTGAAATAGCGTCTCCTCTAGGCTGTCCTCCCCATCACCATCTTGTTTTCATACCATTCCCTGGGCTGTTCTTCTCAGGCTTTCTTTTCAGGGCTTTTTCATCTACTCAACCTTTAGATTTTGTTTCTTTGGCTTTGGCTTTAGATCTCCCTCTGTCTACGCTCTCTCATTTAGTAATTTCATCCATTATAATAGTTTTACATACCATGTATATGCTAATTATTCATATATTTATCTCTTTTTTCACATATTTATCACTTTAATGCAGACTTTTCCTCTGAATTTCATTCAGGTTTGCATATTCAGTCGCCTACTTGCCATCTTCCTCAGCATGTCTCCTGGGTCTTTCTAATTCTGGTACCTTCAAAGCCATTCTCTATCCAGTCACCAAATGCGATTTAGGTAAACCCCAAATGTGACCATGACACACCCTTATTTAAAAATCTAAATTGTTTCCTCATTGCCAACAAGATAAAGTCCCCTCTCACACTATATACAGATACTATTTTTGTACTTATATTGTATATTGTACTGAAAAAAATATCTCTTTATACATCCCTCCACTTTAATGGCCTGTTGGTTTATTGAGCACAGGGACTATGTCTTATATATTTCTGTAGCCCCAATACAGTATTAATCAATAATAATGGTGTAAAGGAACTAGATGCATGAGTAGTAAGTAAAACACAATTATAGGGGACTCGAAGTGAAATTGAAAGCAGTATTTCATGTGATTAGTTAAAAGTATTCATTGGACAGACTCCAAATTCTGTGGGCTGGAGCGTTCTGTGAGGGAGTAAGTTCTCCTCCTCCTTTGGTGAAAATTAGGGCTGTAGTTCCTGTGAACTATTTTTTATTTTGCAAAACTGCAGTAATTAGTATTGTTGGAACTTGCTGCTCTAAGTATGTTCCCTGGGCCAACAATGTTGGGTTCACTTGGAAATTTTTTGGAAACGCAGAGTCTCGGGCCCCCCCTCATACCTACTGAATTTGAATCTGCATTTTAGCAAGATCCCCAGGTCATTCGTATGTGCATCCCCATTAAGAAACCATTTATTGACTGAAAATGGGGTTGGAGCTTGTGAGCTTAGGACTTTTGGTCCCTCTTGTTCCTCCAGAGGGCAGTGCTCTGTGGAACTTGGTGGGCCGGGCATTCCAGAACTTGACTTCAGACAGTGGTGGTGGCAAAAGACTCAATCTCGCAGCTGTACCTCGATAGGCAGGTGTAGACACTCAGCACCTAACAAGCCGGTTCACACAGGAGTTGTCTGGGGCTTGGAACTAGGCGTGGCTAAGTAGGTCCAAATGGAGTCCAGCCAGGATCAGGCCAGTGGCAGGAAGTGGACCTGGGTGGAACTGATAGGTGAGAATGTCTGAGGCCCGGTCAGTGAGCACGGGTCAGGAGGAGGATCAGAGGAGACAATTCCTAGGGCTGGGGCAGGGATCGCGGCTGGGCCGTCAGCTTCAGGAACGGGGCGAGACTCAGGGTTGGAGTAAGGGTCAGAATGTTTAGTGTGAACATCATTCTTGGTAATACAAAGCAATTATTTTTACATTTTGAAGGGGTGGCTGTGCTAAAATGCTCTGCTTTGTACTGCAGTCAGCAGGCTTTTGTCTTTGGTCTCCTCTGGTCATAAGGACATCTCACAGGGAGCTTGGGGTAGAGTGGCAGGAGAGCATGTGTCTCTCCATTATGCTCTTCTTGTTACCTATATTCGTTATATGATTTCTACCTGCACCCTCTTGTGTTCAGATATGATGTGTTGGTATTTCATAGCAAAAATAACGGAGCCATCAGATACGAGTTAAAATGCGGACTATGGTATGTGTTAAGAAGTACTGATACCTCCCATTTTCTTCTGTCAGGGGAGAAAATTGTGAATCAGAATTCAGAGTTTGCACCTGGCCTGGAAGGGGCTGAGTGACCTCCTGGAGCAAACGCAGTCTTGGGGAGAAGTCAAGTGTTCTTTAGCAGAGTTATGTTAAAATTATCATTTTTGTAAGAAATACTATCAAAATCTTAACATTAGGGGCAACATAGGTTTTCTTACTATGAAGCTAGATTTTATTGACTTAGGAGAAAAATTAATCCTTGATATGGGGAGGTGTGCTTGCTTTTTAGGAAACCTGCAAGGAAATTGGCCCCAGCACACAATGTCTCTAGGGGTGTCCAACGCGCGGCCTGTGGGGCGCATGTAGCCCAGGATGGCTATGAATGTGGCCCAACACAAAATTGTAAACTTACTTAAACCATGAGATTTTTTTGTGATTACATGTCACAATGTATTTAATATGTGGCCCAAGACAATTCCTCTTCTTCCAGTGTTGTCTAGAGACATCAAAAGTTTGGACACACCCAGTCTATTCCATTCATGAAATTAGAGATAGCTCATCTCCATTTTGGATCTTCTAAGACCTGGACAGAGGAAAACTTCTACTAACATTTGGATAAAATATGAAGCTTGAACATGGATTGAGAGAGAAGGGCACACAAAAAACCCTTTCTCCTTAAGACCTAAATTGATAGGGCTCTTTTGGTTGTGTGATACAAGGGAATGAGTTATTTAGATAAAACAGCACTTTTTCTGCTTATTCTGTACTACTCTAGCCAGACAGGAAAGAAATGGTGCATACTTCCACTGTAGCACTGGGAGTGATTTTCCTTTCTTGTGGGGAAGAGTGGAGCAGCAGAAGGGAGGGGCTGAGGTATGGCCATAGGTATGGGAAGATGAACGGCTCTCAGCCTCCTTGGGTTTGCTAGGAGAAGCTACCACAGTGATCTACTGAGCTGCATGTGGCACTCCTGGCAAGAGAGAACTTGAATTTGATTTGTCTGAATTCCCTCTCTTTTCCTCCTGTGGGGAGCAAAAAAGTCCCCAGTAGGACAGAAAGAGTCTTCTTTACCACTTGGGAAACCAAGAGAAGTATATGGCCTTACATTCATGAAGGGCCTCAAGTATAGACTTTTCTATTATTGCTAAGTAAGGTCACATTGTATTTATTGGTTGTATTCAAAGTTTTGGTTGGTTATAAATGAACATCTGAAATATAGCAATACTATTAATACATCCACAGCTTGAAAAATGAAAGAGGACTAGTCCTTTCTCAGTCTCTGAGTGGCCCTGCCTGCCACATATAGGTTATATGTAGAATGTGAAATCAGTTATGACAGTCGTAGAAAGTTAGTCATGGTTCTATTTGTCCTGAAACAGCGAGGCACTAAAGACAAAGGAATGCCATGAGTGTCAGTGTTATGGACCAACTTATTAATACCACAAAAACTCATGACCTCGCTTCTCACCCAGGCAACTCCAGTCCTCCCCAGTTGTGGAGACATTTCCTGTTGGGGCTGGCCCTGGTCTCCCAACATGGCTGCTGCACCCCCAGACCTCAAAACTGTGCTCCTGGGGAAACAGAGGACTCATGCTGAGGTTTCACAACTCTAAGATCTGCAAAAGGCAGACTCTGAATCCTTAAAATCTTTTTAAGCTGGGTTGTTTCCTCAGACCTGCTCTGCCCTGAGACCCCAGGGAAGTGTGATTAAAACTGAAGAGCAGGAGTAACACCTCTGGAATGGAGGAGTAAAGACCTCTGAAAACATGCACCTCCATAAAAACAATAAGAACCCTGACAAAATGGTCAAAATCAAGTTTTTCAGAATTTTAGAAATTAGCCAAAGGCTTACAAAAATCTGAGGAGCATTTTTTTTTTCAAGAAAAGTGGTTGGCTTTTGTAGGAACAGTGAGTTTGGGGTATTTTAACTTGCCTTATTTCCATCCTCTTTTCCCAGCTTCATGGTAGCCTTGAAACCACCAGCCCCAGAACCATAGTAACTGCAGAACCCAACAACGTAGCAGCCATTGGAGTGGAACTGTGTTTGAGCTCCCCAGAGAGCTGATCTCCAAAAAATTGTCACTATTTGACTTGTCAGGAAGGTTCCTGGAAAAGCTCCATATACAGGGCTTGACTTTATTGAGTCAGTGAGGAATGTCCTATCGTCAGAGCATTGGTTAAATAATCAGTGGCAATACTTAAAAATTGCAGTTGCCTGAGATAGCAATGCCAATTGTGACAAACCAGAGGCTCACTAACATCCTAAAAGGAAAATTTGGGGATGTCTATAGGGAGCTTTGAAGAACCTTTTGCTGGGGATCGAGAAGGCAACATATATGTACAGAGCTGCACATCTCTCACCTCTGGGTTAGGTAGAGGTTCTGTGCAAGCAGGAAATGAAGGATAGCCAGAGCTGTAAACTGCTGGAGTTTGGAAGGCATGCCATCACACACACAGCGCCCAGGGAGGGTGGGAGGGGGCCTGCTAAGCTAGCCAAGCAGAGACATAAGGGCTGCACAGGATAAAGAACATAGACTTTGGAGAATTAGTCCAGAAATGTCACTAAACAAACAAACAGCAACAACAAAATTCCCTGAAGAGATGTGAATCTGATTTCCAGAATTGCCACCTTATATTGAAAATGTTCAGTTTTAAACAAAAATTATGAAAGATGTAAAGATACAGTAGAGTATGGCTCATACACAGAAAGTGAAAAAGCCATCAACAAGGCAATTTCCCCAGAAAGACCAGATGTTGGGCTAACTAGACAGAAAATGTTCCCTTATAACCTTTTCTATTTATGTAAGGTTAGTAGTGATGTTCCCTCTTTTCTTCCAGATTTTAATTTTTTTGATTCTTTTTCATGACCAGTCTAGCTGAAAGTTTGTCAGTTTTGTTGATCTTCTCAGAATACTTTTGTTGATTTTATTGTTAATTGTTTTTCTATTTCCTGTTTTTAATTTCCACTTAATGTATATTATTTCCTTTATGATAGATGAATTTATGATCATTATAAAATGTTCTTATTTATCTCTAGAAATAACTTCTGTCTTAAACTATATTTTTGTGTGATGTTACTATAGTCATCTAATAGCACCTCAAAATACAAGAAGCAACAACGGATAGAACTGAAGGGAAAACCAGTCAATTCAACAATAATAGTTAGAGGCTTCTATACTCCACTTTCAGTCATGGGTGGAACTAGGAAGAAGATCAACTAGGAAATAGAAGACTTGAAAACACTATAAGCTAATTAGACTTAATATTCACCTATAGAACATTTCATCCAACAACAGCAGAATACAGTCTTCTCAAGTGCACATGGAACATTCTCTAGGACAGATCATATGTTAGGTCATAAAATAAGACTGAATCAATTTAAAAGTTAAAATCACACAAAATGTTTTCTCTGACCACAATGGAATTAATTGAAAAGTCAATAACAGAAGAAAACTGGAAACTTCACAAATATGTAGAAATTAAAGAACACATTCCAAAATAAGTAATGTGTCAAAAAAGAAAATTTATAGCTGTAAATATCTATGTATTAAACTTCATAAAAATTAAAAACTTTTGTTTTTCTAAGGATACCATCAATAAAGGGAAAAGAGAACCTATGGAATGGCAGAAAATACTTGCAAATCATATATGTGATACAAAATCTGTATTCAGAATATATAAAGAAGTTTTACCAAATAACCCAACTGAAAAATGGGGAAAGGATTTAAGAACATTTCTCCAAAGAAGATACAGAAATGTCCAATGAACACATGGAAGATGCTCAACATCATTAGCCATTAGGGAAATGAAAATCAAAACCACAAGGAGACAACACTAGGATGGCCAAAAAAACAAATAGATATTGACAAGTGCTGGATATGGAGGAGTTAAAAACATCTTTCATTCTTGGTAGAAATATAAAATGGTGCAGCTATTTTGAAAATCTGGTAATTCATCAAAATATCAAACACAGAGCTACTATACAATGCAACAATTTTATTCCTAGGTATATACCCGAGAGAACTAAAAACACATGTCCACACAACAATTTTCACATGAAAGTATATAGTGGTATTCATAGTTGTCCCAAAGTGTGCACAACCCAAATGCCCAAAAACTGATGAATGGATAAATAAAGTATGGTATATTCATACAACAGAATATTATTTTGCAATAAATAGGATTGAAATACTGATACAGGCTACAACATGGATGAACCTTGAAAACATTGAAAACGTTACACTGAATGAGTAAAGCCAGGCACAAAAGACCACATATTGCATGATTCTATTTATACAAAAAGTTCATAATAGGCAAATCCATAACAGAGACATTTGGTTAGTCATTGGCAGGGGGAGGGAAGAATTGGAAATGACTGCTAAAGGATATAGAGTTACCTCTTTAAAGTGATGAAAATGTCCTAAACTTAGATGGTGGTTATAGTTACACAATACCATGAATTTACTAAAAATCACTGAATTGTGTGCTTTTATTAAATGAATAAATTTTATGGTATATAAATTATACCTCAAAAAGATATAAAATAAAAATAAAACCAGGTCCTGTCTTTGCTTCTCCACATTTTATTTTATGTTTTAGTAAACCTTAATTCTATTTTATTTTTTGTTCTGTTTTGTTCCTTTTTTATATCTCTTTCTTCAGTTACAGTTGACATGCAATGTTATATTAGTTTCAGGCGTACACCCCAGTGATTAGACATCATATAACTAAGTGATCATCCTGATAAATCTCTCACCCCTCTGACACCAGGTATAGTTATTACAATGTTATTGGCTATATTCCCTATGCTGTACATTATATCCTCATGACTATTCTGTAGCTACCAATTTGTACTTTTTTATCCTTTTTTACCTTTTTCTCTTATCCCCCTAACCCCTCTCCTATCTGGAAACCACCAAAATGTTCTCTGTATCTATGAGTCTGTCTCTGTTCTGCTTGTTCGTTTGTTCTTTAGATTCGATTGTTGATAGATATTTTATTGACATTTTATTGGTCATATTTTTATCTTTTTTTTCTTCTTAAAGAAGACCCTATAACATTTCATATAATACTGGTTTGGTGGTGATGAACTCCTTTAGCTTTTTATCTGTCCTTTGATTCTAAATGATAGAGTTGCTGGGTAGAGTAATCTTGGTTGTAGGTCTTTGCTTTTCATAACTTTGAATATTTCTTGCCAATTTCTTCTGGCTTTCAAGTTTCTGTTGAGAAATCAGCGTACAGTCTCTTTTTTAAAAAGATTTATTTATTTATTTTTAGAGAGAGAGGAAGGGAGGGCAAAAGAGAGGGAGAGAAATATCAATGTGTAGTTGCCTCTTGCACACCCCCTATAGGGGACCTGGCCTGCAACCCAGGCACGTGCCCTGACTGGGAATTGGACCGGGGACCCTAGCTTCCAGTCGAGACTCACTGTTTATATTTGTTCATTCAATGTCTTATTTCTTGTTTCACAGCATAAATAGCTTATCAAGACATATAAAACACCACAAGATGGCAAAAACTTAAAGTAAGAGAAAGGAAATAAAGAGCAGAAAATAATTTTTTTAAAAGAAAAAAAAGTAAGGGTATAAAATGGAGCCAGGAATGTAACTTAAAAAATGTAAAATATAAGACCTATGCCCTCCCCAAGGGTGGGCCACAAGTTTGTTTCAAAACTGTTTAGAAGCCAAGTCAAAAAGGTAAAGCTCATCCATTTCAGAGTTCACTGTGTCCCTGAGATAAAACAGAAACAGACTATTCAGGGCAGTGCAACTATTCTGGGAGCTAAGACCGAACAGAAGTTTCTCTAAAGGCTCCTAGACAGATGACTGTGGTTCACATCCTTGCCATCGCCTTGACAGCGAGTGTCCTAAGATGACTTCTAAGAACTGCCTCAACATAGGGGAAGCCATTGCACCTCTACAGTTGTGGGAGAGACTAGATGCACCACATACCTGCTCTGTCCTGATGGAACATGATCTAAGACAAGATTTCTTAACCTTGGTATCACCGACATTTGGAGCCATAGCATTCCTTGTTGCGCAGCTATTCTGTGCATTGTAGGGTGCGTAGCAGTATCCTTGGCCTCTACCTTCTGTTAGCACCCTTTTCACCAATTGTGATAAACGAAATATCTGCAGACCTAGCCAAATGTCCCTTGGGAGACAAGATCACCCCCAATTGATCTAAGGTTCTATCATTGATCCTACTTTTCTTTTTAATGTGGAGAAGAAGAACTTCCAGTCAAGATGGCAGCATAGATAAAAAGTGATATTGACATCCTCCCACAATCACATCAAAATTACAACTAAACTACAGAAAAATCATCATTCAGAACCACCTGAAACCTGGCTGAATGGAAGTCCTACAACTAGGAAATTAAAGAAGAAGCCATATCAGGACAGATAGGAAGGGCAGAGACGCAAACGGGCTGGTCCCACACCCTCATGGGGTGCATAAAAACCAGGAAGGATGTCTTGGTTGAAGAGGTTTCCTCTGCAGAGCAAGGGCCCCCGACCCCACACCAGGTCCCCCAGCTCAGGGTTCCAGTGCCAGGAAAAGAAGTCTCCATAACTTCTAGCTGTAAAAACCAGCAGGGATAGAGGCTGAAGGAGACAGGGGGCTTTACAGTCCCAGGCAGTTCCTCTTAAAGGGGCCAAGTAGGGACTTACTTAGACTCATTCCCTCTGAGCTACAGAACTGGGGCAGCAACTTGAAAGACACCAGAGACAGTTATGAAGGAAATGAATTGTCCAGCATCCAGGTGAGAGCTGGAGAGGGCAGCTTTCTCCCAGACAGAAGTGCTGGCAGAGGCCATTGTTCCTTTGGTGAGCCCCCCCCGACAACAGAGCCAGCAGAAGAACACCATGTCTAACACTACATAAACCTTTCTCATTCTATTTTCCTTGCCCTGGTGGTTCCCTGAGGCCTTATCTCACCCAGATTTCAGGCCCACCCAAGCTCTTTCTAGTGGTTTTTCCATATGATTGGCCTGTCTTGGCTCATGCTTCAGATTTTCCTAAAATCTCTCAAAGCAAGCAGATCTGGTCTAAATGTGCCCCATACCTCTCTCTATGTGGCCCCAGGCCCAGCATTAGCAGCAACTGGCTATGGTTTGCAGCTTTGCCTCACCTAGGCACCCCCAAACTCAGCACAAATAGCAGCCATTTATAGATCACTTAGTAGTTGATGCCAGGTGGCCCCAGGAAGAACACACATGGCAGCTGACCTTGGTCTGCCCCTCCTGGGGGGCCCAAGAGCAAGCGCACCCAGTGGACAGTTTCAGACCATGTTAGAGCACCACCAACCAGTCATCTGCACAAGTGACACACTCAAGGGGTGGACTCAGCAGGCACCATAACCCCACTGAATTAAATCCTACTCTATGAGGTGGGCCCTTGCACAGTTGATCCTTGACAGTGGTAGGTTGTCACAGCTAGTCCTTGCTGCTGATCAGCCTGGGAGTAAATCCCTTCCAGTGACATGCCAGCTTCAATCAAGGCTCAAAAACAAGAGGGGGTACGCAATTCATATGGGGAGATTTACCTAGAGTGCCTAGCTCACATGAATCGGGAGGCTGTGCAACTGGACCCTACAGGACACTTAGTACATAAGGCCAAGGACTTATGTAGTAGGACTCTACCAAGTCCAGGAGATGTAGAAGCTCTACCTAATACAAAGAAACAAACACAGAAAGGCAGCCAAAATGAGGAGGCAAAGAATCATGCCCCAAATGAAAGAACAAAACTCCAGAAAAAGAACTAAACAAAATGGAGACAAGCAATCCACCAGATGCAGCATTCAAAACACAGGTTAAAGGATACTCAATGAACTTAGCAAGAACTTCAACAAAGAGATAGGAAACACAAGAATGGAGATAGAAAGCCTAAAAAAGAAACAGTCAGAAATGAAGAATACATGAATTGAAATGAAGAATATATTACAGGCAATCAGAACTTCTGGCCAAGATGGAGGTATAGGTAGATACACTTAGCCTCCTTGCATAACCAAAAGAAGGATAACAACACATTTAAAAACAAAAAATAACCAGATTGCCAGAAAATTGAGCTGTATGGAAGTCCAATAGCCAAGAAGTCAAAGAA
This sequence comes from Pteronotus mesoamericanus, assembly GCF_021234165.1. Lineage (NCBI taxonomy): Eukaryota > Metazoa > Chordata > Mammalia > Chiroptera > Mormoopidae > Pteronotus > Pteronotus mesoamericanus. Next base: position 224,145 of record NW_026555310.1, read on the forward strand.
GAAACATTCATCCAGACCGGTAGGAGGGGCAGAGACAGGCAGCTGGGGTGGAGAGGACTCATAGCAAGGCTGCAGCTAGAAGACCAGTCAGGCAAGGTGGTGGCTGGTGGACCAGGTGGTACCACATTTGCGTGAAGATAAACCAGGAGGAAGAGCTGGGGAGCAAGACAGACCACACAATCCAAGGTTCCAGTGAGAAAAAAAGAAAGCCTCAAAACCTCTGGCTGTAAAAATCTTTGGGGGTTGTGGTGGTGGGAGAAACTCCCAGTTTCACAGGAGAGTTTGTTGGAGACACCCATAGGGTCCAAGATCGTACACAAATCCACCCACCTGGGAATCAGCACCAGAAAGGCCCAATTTGCTTGTGGGTAGCGGGGGTAGGGGGGGAAGTGACTGAAAGCCCTCTGAGAGCCGAGCAAGCGGCGTTGTTCCCTCTTGGACCACTCCCCTACATATAAGGTCACAACGCAGCGATCTGGTTTGCCCTACCCTGGTGAATACCTAAGGCCCCACCCCTTCCAATGTAACTGGTGCACTGAGACAAAGAAATATGGCCCAAATAAAAGAAAGATCAAAACTCCAAAAATAGAACTAAGTGATGAAGAGGTAGCCAAACTATCAGATGCACAGTTCAAAACACTGGTAATCAGGATGTTCACAGAATTGGTTGGTAAGGTCGCAAAATGGAGGAAATAGTTAAAGCTAGGCAAAGTGAAATAAAGAAAAACATATAGTGAACCAAAGTAAAGGGAAGGAAACCAGGACTGAAATCAACGATTGGGAGCAGAAAGAAGAGATAAACATTCCACCAGAACAGAATGAAGAAAAAAGAATTAAAAAAAAAAAAATGAGGAGAAGCTTAGGAACTTCTGGGACAACTTCAAAAATTCCCATATCTGAATCATAGGGGTGCCAGAAGGAGAAGAGGAAAAGCAAGAAATTGAAACTTTATCTGAAAAAATAATGAAGGAGAACTTCCCCAATCTGGTCCTCACTTCACCTCTCTATCCCTTAGCTCTGGGATGGAAGTGGGAGGTGGAAGGAGGTAGAGTGGTGGTAGGGATACAGAGGTGAAGTGATGACCAATGAACTCTCCAAATGGGGTACTTGTTCTCGTTCCAGAAGCCTGAGTAGGTGGTGAGTGGACAAGGTGTAAGGAAGTAGGGGGATTCTTAGAGCAGATCAGTTCTTCCTGGGTTGCCATGTTGGAAGGAGCTGGGTTCCAGAGGATGAGTCACAGATATGGGGACAAAGCTTGTAGGAGAAGGGGTCCCAAGGTGGTTAGTACTGGGTGGTATATTATAGTGTCCTGGACTGGAAGCTGGAGATTTACTTCTAGGTTTCAAGTCCCATTCCCTCTTATTGGCTCCTTAGTTTTCCTGTCACTTAGTAAGAACAGCTAGGCTTATCTCTAGGGCTGGTGTGAAGACCAAATTAAAAAATGAAAGGAAATTGCTGAAGTGCTCTATTCATGGATAGGCTGTAAACTTTTTATTACTATTTTTTAATGTTTATTATTTTTAAAAATAATTATTTTTTAAATAAACATTTATTTAACATACTCCAAAATAATTGTGCAGTTACTGTGGCTATGATTACTGTTATGCTGGTGGAGACGGTCTCATTTGCAGAGGTAATTACTGTTGCACTGAGGGCTGAGGGGCTGTGGAGCAGGCCTGAGGGACACAGAGACTTGGCTGACCCCGGGGAATTAATCAGAAGTTATACAGCATCTGTGGGGAGAAACTATTTGTCAATTATTAAGTTGCATTAGATATATGCAAGTGATGGCTTAGATTTTTAGAGTAAAAAGGATCTCAGGGAGTTTGACAGGCCAGTCCCCTGCCTCAAGCTCACCGTCTCAGGAGCTCTTAGCACCCATGAGATCTTCACTCGTACATATTTCCTGCAAAGAGAAAGCTTGGCCTGGGAGAATCAAGGAGGTCTGGGATTCAGGGACCATGAATTTCCCAGAGTTATGTTTTTTTCATGATCTCTTTGGGGGAGGCTACCACAATTCTACTTCTTTGGGTCTAATCTAGTCTTCAGCAGTTACTTGAGGCCAGTTTCATCTTCTAAAGTTTCTGGGGTTAGCCCCTGCTCTCTTATTTTCATATTATTCTTCAGTTTATTCCCCTCTCCTTGGCTTCCCTCATGTCCTTCATCAACAACCCCCCCCACCAGATATTGCAGCAAACAAATGTCTATTTTTACCTGAATTAAAAATGTTTTGAGGAAAGTTATATAACCTGACCAACAAAGCCCTATTCTTGCACTTGAGGCTGGGAGAGGAGGTCCTCTGAAGCCTTTTCTCCCCTTAAAGTATTAACTTTAAAGATATTTCGCTTTCATCCCATATTTTCTTTGACTTTGGTATATCCTATGAGTAGCTTTTTTTTTTTTAATGTTTTTGAAATTTTATTGTCTTCTCAGTCCAGGGTGAAAATGGACATAGTAAACTCACTTTCTCTATCTCCCCTGATTCATTTGAAATAATGCTGATTTTTATTATACACCAGATAATCTGCTAAGTGCTTTCCATGCATTGTTGTGTAATTCTTGCAACAGTCTTATGAGGTAGGAATTGTCTTTGTTTACAGATGAGAAAACTGAGTCTTTGAGCAGTTAAACAATGTGCCCATGGTCACACAGCTGGTAGGAGGTAAAGCCAGCTCAACATCGCAGGTTATCGCTGGCAGGCAGTTGCTGTAGAAAGGGCATAAACCTGGGGTCAGAAGTTTGGGCTTGAATCCTGGATTGATCACTGATTAATGGGACCTCAGGCAAGTCACACACACCGCCTCTGTGGGCCCTAGCCTTCTCATCTGCAAAGAGGCAATAATAATGCCTGGCTCACTAGGGGGATTATGGGATTTAAGTAACGTGATTACTGAACCTAGTGTTAGATTCAATAGCTGCTCAGGCGGTGCCCCCTGTGACACGTGTGGTAGGCAGCCCCTCAGCAGGCCTCCAGTGAGCCCCACCTCCTGGCGTTCAGACCCTCGTAATCCCCTCCCCTTGAATAAACGGAGACCTCAGTTCCTTTCTGTGTGGGCTTCTGTGTTAGGCAACTCACAGCATGGCAGATCCTTCCCTCTGAGTGAGAGGGAGAAAGTGAGACAGCCAGTGAGACACAAGTGACGATCTTTTTGTAACCTGCACCTTTTGGCCTAGAATTAATGACTCACTTCTCACTAACAGTGCACAGCAAAAGTGAGGGGATGTCACTTTAGCAATTAGGGTAAAAAAGATGTGGCTTCCATCTTGTTCCGGCTCTCTTGCTCTCTCCTTTGCTCACTGAGAGGGAAGGCAGCGGCCGAGGCATGAGCTGTCCTGTGAAGATGCCCGCATGGCGAGGAACTGATGTCCGTAGCCAGGAAGCTCTGGAAGCCCGCCAACAGCCCTGTGACCCTCTCCCAGTGGAACCTTAAGATGAGGGCAGCCTGCTGATATTTTGATTCTAGTCCTGTGAGAGGCACAGGCACCCAGCTAAGTCATGTCTGGATTCCTGACCCAGGAACCATGAGTTCATAAATACTTGTTGTTTTAAGTTGCTAAGTTTTGAGATAACACAATGTCGAAGGCTCTAGGGTAATGTGGTTTCTCTGATAGAACCAAGGGAGACTTCTCAGAAGAGGTGTGTCTGTGCTGGGCCCGGGATGGTGGGCAGGAAGTAAACGAGCAGAAGGTGGAGAAAGGTGGTCAGGCAGCGGAATGGCAAACAGGTGCATTCTAGGAATGTGAACTCTGGTTTGGTGGAAATCATTTCACCTACATAAATACCTAATGGAAATGCCTTACTTGAGGTGACAGTGGGCTCTTGTGTCATCAGGGTTACGCGTCTTCACAGGGCCTGTGGCCTTTGTCCTGCGCTGCCTTACACCTTGTGCTCAGGACCTCTGGCATGAGCTCACTGGTGCCCACTACACACTCACCTCGGAGGCATCAGGGAAGTGTGCCTCCCTTGTCTCTGGCCACACTTGCCCCTCCTCTACCAGTGCTACCTCTTCTTCTCCCCCTGCGCCCCACCCCTGCAAACTAGTGCTGCTTCTTATATCATCTCTGCTCCTCCCTCAGGGTGCCTGCTCCCCCTGCTCAGGATCCACATAGAGGGGCTGACACTGAATTCTGTTGCTGACACAGGAGTATGAAAGAGGCTTCTGGTTTGGGGCAGGTTCTTTTTCAGTTCCCTGGGCTTTTGTCCTGGGAGGTGCAGGGGGCTTGGGGTTTGAGGATGTCTGACCTCTTAGTGGCCTCGTGCGTCCCTCTGGGCCTTGCACACGTGACATCAGGGTAGTGTGTCCCTGGGATCCTGCATCCACTCAGGCACCCTGAGTCTCTTAGGGCCTTATAGCACCAGTGTCCCCTTCCTTCTTTTAAACTCTTTTGATCTCTAAGTCTGACCTCCAGGCTCTGCAAAGGGGCTAGAGCCAATTTGAGAAGCTCCTGTTCCTGGCAGGGATTGCTCAGAGGTTTTCCTGGTTATGTTTCTTATGTAGGATTGTCCCTGTACATGCATATACACGCATATGTAATACTTATGTCCATGTAAGGCACACATGCAAACACATACATATGTGCACCCAGAGTTGCAGAAGATGGGTGGGTAGAACAGAGCCAGAGAGGGCGTGAATTGAAGAGACTGGAGACACGGGTTCCAGCCTTAGCTCTGATCATCTGTAACATGAAAAGATCATGTCCTTCCTCCATCTTTGTGTCTTCTTTTGTGACTCGATGGAATTAGGTTAAATGTCTCAAGGCATCTTCTTTCTGTGATCTAGGTACAGACATATTACAAAGACATGGGGGATGGGCACTGGGTTCGGAGGCCGGGTTTACAGTGTTCAGTTCCTCTGGCTTTGGAGGCAGATAGACCTTGTTTGAGTTGTGGTTCTGCTGCTGTTAGGCTGTGTGACCTTGGACAAGATATTTCATCTCTCTCATCCATTAGCTTATCTTTTAATTTTTTAAAATTATATTTTATTATTATGCTATTACAGTTGTACTGATTCTCCCCCTTTGCCCCTCCACCTAGCACCCCCCACCCCCTCAGGCAATCCCCCACCCTTGTTCATGTCCACTGGTCATGTGTGTAATTTCTTGGCTACTCCCTTTCCTATACTGTACTTTACATCCCCACGGCTACACTGTACTCTGTAAGTACCTATTTATACTTCTTAAACCCTTCACCTTTCACCCATTCTCCCACACCACCCCTCCCATCTCTTTAACCTTTGGTATTTGAATTATGATGTGTCTTGGGGTGGGTCTCGTTGTGTCCATCTTGCTTGTGACTTTCCATGCTTCCGGAACTTGCATGTCTATTTCCTTCACCAAATTAGGGAAGTTTTATTTCATTATTTTTTTCAAATAGATTTCCAATTTCTTGCTCTTTCGCTTCTCCTTCTGTCACCCCTATGAAGCGAATGTTGGATTGCTTAAAGTTGTCCCAAGGGTGCTTACACTATCCTTGTTTTTTTTTTATTCTCTTTTCTTCTTGTTGTTCTGATTGGTTGTCTTTTCATTTGCTCATCTTTAGGGTAAAATTAACTAAACTTCATTGTGTCAGGATTAAGTGAGGTGATTAATGCAACATTGCTGATGAGGTAGAGATGAGACATTATTACTGGTCTTAGCTCTGCCCTGAACTCACTGAGTGACCTTGGGTAAACCAAATGAGGTTTTCTAGATCTCAGTTTCATCCCCTGTAGATAGGAATTTGGACAAGAAGATCTTTATGGCACCTTCCTTTACCATCTCTTCACACACACACAGCTCAGAGAGGGGGTACTATGCTGAATGGGGCTATTTGGGGATTCACCACATGGGAGCTAGCTGAACCTATTTTGAATAAATCACAGAATTATGCTGCTCTTTAGGAAAAAAGTCTAATCATTTGGACCTATTTCCCATTCTCAATCCCTTCCCTCCATCTGTTTTTTATTTATAACTCTTTTATTTATTTATTTAAAAATATTTTATTTATTTTTAGAGAGTTGTGAAAGGAGGGAGAAAGAGAAACATCAATGTGTGGTTGCCTCTCAGGCGCCCCTCCTGGGGACCTGGCCTGCAACCCAGGCACATGTCCTGACTGGGAACTGAACCGGTGACTCAATCCACTGAGCCACACCAGCCAGGGCTATAACTCTTTTAAATTGGAAATTGCAGAAATACTCAACATCAGAAACCTGGAAACAACCTAAGTGCCCTCATTCATGTTCTACTCACAGCTTTTCTACGATGTATATATTTGAAAAATGTGTGCTGACAACCAGAAACATACACTTTTGACCAAATTGCAAATTTAAACTATTGATAGAAACATTTCCAAATGCATAAAAGGCATAATTTGTTGAAAATAAATCATACATTTAAAAATATCAAAATCTGGCCCTGGCTGGTGTGGCTCAGTGGATTGAGTGCCGGCCTGCAAACCAAAGGGTCACTGGTTCGATTCCCAGTCAGGGCACATGCATGGGTTGTGGGCCAGATCCCCAGTAGGGGGCGCATGAGAGGCAACCACACATTGATGTTTCTCTCCCTCTCCTGCTCTACAAATAAATAAATAAATAAACAAACAAATAAATAAAATCTTAAAAATATCACAACCTGTTTAAACAAATTCCATTTTATCTTTTAATGTTTTATATGAGTAGTCTTTATGATCGATGGGTCAGAAATATATTTAAAAAACACAAAACAAAAAGAAAATAATAAACATTCCAAGTTTATTCCATCCAGAGTCTATCATCATTAATACTTTGGTGTATATCCATTTTAATATCTATCTATCTGAACATATATTTTATATTGAGAACTCATTGTTTTTTACTTTGCTTTTATCGCTTAATAATATACTGTGAACACATTTTCATGTCAATAAATTAACTTTTTAAAATAAAAACTTTCTTTTAGAATAGTTTTAAATTTACAGAAAAATTGTAAAGGTGGTAGTAGTATACCTTGTTCCCATGTGCCCCACCTCCAGTGTTCTATATTGGTAATATCTTAAATTAGTATGATACATTTGTCACAATTAGTGAATCAATATTAATATATTATTATTACCTAAGATCTATACTTTAATTAGATTTCCTTAGTTTTTTAAATCTTTTTTTTTAAATTCTTACCCAAGGACATTTTTTTCTCATTGCTTTTAGAGAGAGGGGAAGGGTAGGGGAAGAAGAAAGAGAGAAATATCAGTGAGAGAGAGAAACATTGATTGGTTGCCTTCCATATGCACCCCAACTGGGGACTGAAACTGCAACCTAGGTATGTGCTCTGACTGGGAATTGTATGCGCAACCGTTTGGTTTGCGGGATGATCCCCAATCAACTGAACCATACCGGACAGGGCAGATTTCCTTAGTTTTTGCCTAATGTCCTTTTTTTTCTTCCAAGGTACCACATTACATTTGGTTGTTGTGGAAGGCCCTTTTTTTGGATGACCTTGAGAGTTTTGAGAAATACTGGTCAGATATTTTGTAGCATGATTCTCTACTAGAATTTGTCTGATGTTTTTCCTATAGTTAAACTGGGCTTAAGGTTTGTAGAAGAAGGCCACAGAGATGATATGCCATTCTTATCACATTATATCAAAGGATTATACTATCAACACGGTTTGACACTGTTGATGTTCATCATAATCACTGATCGAGGTGGGGTTTGTCAGGTTGCTCCTCTGTAAAGTTATTCTTTTCCCCACTTTTCCCAGAAAGTCACTATGTGTAATCCACACTTAAGGAGTGAGGAGTTATGCTTCTCCTCCTTGAGAGTGGATTCTCTACACAAATTATTTGAAACTCTTAATAAATCATTTTTTTTGCGACAAGAAAAGAGAGAAAATAACCCAGACAAACAAGAGGCTGCCTGAATTAGAAGGATCTCCATAGAACATTAAACAGGAGGTGAACCTATATCAAAGAAGTCTTCTTTCCTGGTTAAGTGATACACATAATTCAAAGGACCAGCACTTTCTAGTTTTATTCATTGGACCATTAGTGCTCAAAGCATATACTCGGGTCTCCCCTGTCATTTCCTGCTGCTGGGTGTCATTTGCCCCAGGGGAGATTTGGGTGAGTGTTTCCTGTTTCTAAAGTCTTCCTCAGCAGCTGGGGAGAAGGTTGAACCCATGGACTAGGTTGGGAAGTTCTACTGAAGTCAGACTTGTTACTATTTCAGCAGTTTCTTTTCTTTGAGCATTAGTACTGTGGGTTTTTTTTTTTTTTTTTTAACAAAAGGATGTGGAAAAGTGCTCTCCTTAGTTTCCAGGAGAGAAGTGACCTAGGGACTAATTCTGGGAGGGGGCCTCAGGCCTGGGGCAGCCTATGGGCAGTGGACTGAGCAGTTCAGCAGATAGGAGCTGACGAGGTTAGTGGAACACTTGGTTTCTGATCCCAGCTTCATGCAGACCTTGCCTAAGGACCACTGGGTACATCCCAGACCATTCTGCATTGTGGTCTCTATTGTCCTTGGTGTGGTGACTCCAGAGGACAGGCCTGATAGCAGGGAATTCAGAGGGGCTTAGGCAGTAGCTAGGGCAGTAGGAAACTGTTTCTCTCTGGTTATCAGACAAAACTCCTCCCTCCTTCTAAAGCTTCCTTGTCTACTTTCGCTCCCTATCCCCTGCTCTGAGCCTTAGGCTCTTGCGGGGATTGAGCTTCTGTGACATATTGTCAGGGAGGGGCATTCTGAGGGCCATGGGGACCCATCTGCAGGTAAAAGCTGCACCTGCCTCCTCTCCATAGCCTTTGTTCCTGTGTCTTCTCTTCCTCTCTCTTGCTCTTGTTCTCACTCCAGCTTTTCCTCTGCATCATGGTGGATCCATGTTTCTTCCAGTCTCCTTCTGCCTACTTTATTTATTCTGTCTGCTCACTCACCTTCCTGCCCACATTCTCCACCACTTTCTCAAACAGACCTATTCTATTGGTTACACCTCTTTGCTGCTAGAACCCAGAACTTCAGTGGGTGGGACCAACCACCCTGTCTTTCCAGATCCCAACCTTGAGGAAGGTCTGCCACTCCCCACCAACTTCCCTAGTTTATCTTTTTTCTGTCCTGATGGTTTTTTCTGGGAAAAAATTGCTAGCAGCCCAGGTGCTCACCCATCTGATTCCTGTTAATTGGGATGTTCTTGTGGACAATTCCACGCATTTCCTGCTGCAGCCAGAACCCTCCCTTGGCCCCTTCTTCCAGTCCTAGGGAATATGGGGGGTGGCAATGGCACGGCAGTAACTGAGTTCGTTTTGCTGGGGTTCTCGGGTTTTGGTTCCCTTCGGGGCTCTCTGTTTTGGGTGGTGCTCTGCATCTACCTGGTCACCTTGCTGGGCAACTCCCTGATCATCCTCCTCACACTGGCCGACCCTGCCCTGCACTCGCCTATGTATTTCTTCCTTCGCCACTTCTCCATGGTGGAGATCCTCTACACCACAACCATCGTGCCCAGGATGCTCGCCGATCTCCTCTCCTCCTGCCCCACCATCCCACTTGCCAGCTGCTTCACCCAGCTGTACTTCTTTGCCCTCTTTGGCATCGCGGAATGCTGCCTGCTCACCGCCATGGCCTACGACCGCTATGCTGCCATCTGCCGGCCGCTACATTATGGCACCCTGATGAACCGGGGCGCGTGTGCCCGTATGGTGGGGGCCTCCTACCTCATGGGCATCATCACCGGCACCACTCACTCCATATTCATCTTCACATTGCCCTTCCACAGTGCCAACACAATTCATCACTTCCTGTGTGACATCCTGCCTGTGCTGAGACTGGCTAGCACAAGCACCTTCTGGGGTGAAGTGGGCAATCTTGCTGTCACGATAGCTTTTATCCTGACCCCCTTCTTACTGATCATAGCCTCCTACACTTGTATCCTTACCACCATCCTTGGGGTCGCGACATCCCAGGGACGTCAAAAAGTCTTCTCTACCTGTTCCTCCCACCTGTTTGTGGTCGTGCTTTTTTTTGGGACCGGGACTGCTGCCTATATGAAGCCTTGGGCAGGCTCCTCTCAGCATGCGGACCAGATCCTTGCCCTCTTTTACACAGTTGTCACTCCCATGTTCAACCCTTTCGTCTACACTTTGAGGAACAAGGAGGTCACAGGAGCAATGAGGAGGCTCGTGAAGAAGTACGTTTGAAGCCCTTGGTCCTCTCAAGTTCTTAGACATAAGAGCCTGATTCTTGGATACTTTCAAGGAGGAGGGAGAAGCTGGGAACTGCAGTCCTTGAGGAACTGGCCAGCTGTGTGCAGCATGTGCGGGGTTCCTTGGCCTGCCCAGCTTAAGGGCCCAACCCACTGACATGCTGCTCCGTGCTCTGCTCTAGGGCCTGTTCTTATGGCCTTGACCTGACTTGTTTATAGGGACAGAGCTGGAGAAACATGCACCTGAGGGAAGGCAGCTGTGACCATCTTGTGTGATGACTGAGCAATTCCTGGTCTTTTCTGATGCTCAGAGTACCTTCCTAGGGACACCAGTCTTCCTTCTTCTCCCAGAACCCTCATTGCAAGCCCCTGTCTCTCCTATCAGTTACCTCTGATATAAGGAGATCTCCTTTACTCCAGATATGAGGCCCGACTAGGTGACCAGGGAAGCAGGGAAGGAACAGGGGTAGGGAGTGACTGGCCTGGCTTTGGCAGTTTAAGTACATCTTGTTTGGTTCTGCTTTAGGTCTGGAAGCATCTACTTGCTTTGTTCCTGACTTACCGCTTCTCTCCTGAACCCCCTGAAGCACTATTCTCTACCTAGCTTCTCTCTCGCCTGCTGGCTGACTAGCTCTTCATTTCCTCCTCTGGCCATGCAGTAGAAAGGCTCGCATACCTTTCTCCCCTGACTGATTAGAAGGTTGGATCTGGCCCCTAGACTCTCAAGATAATGCTTTTGTTTCTTGCAAACTGTCCCCTATTTCCACTTGGAGTCCACTTTAATTCGCTGACCAGAGGGATCTAGCACCATTTTACTTTTCTTGGGAAGGCAGTTCTTGCTTGCTCATAAACTCTCCTTCAGCAATAAGCCTCAGGAGGAGGCAAGACAAGCTGGGAAATCACTCTCAAGGTACAATAAACGAGGACTTTTAAAACAGCATTGATTTTATTTTCTAGTTTACAAAACTAGCAGAGATTTTGTATCCAGAAGAAAAGAAAATGACTGTTAACATCTTGATGTTGATAGTGTCCTTGGGAAATTATACCAGTTTGTTTTGCCTCTATATAGTATGTGTATGTATACATGTTTTTAAGAACTAAAAATGGGATTGTATTGTCTAAATTGTTCTTTAACCTGTGTTTTCTACCTCATTAAGCTATATTCTCACATTTATTCATACAAGTAGACTTCTAAAGCATGATTTTAATATCAATATTGTATCCTACTATATGAATGTACCATTATTTATTTTTACATATTCTTTATTGTTAAATTTTTAACATTTAAGTATCATTTGTATACAATATTGTATTAGTTATATAAATTTCAGGTGTACAATATAGTGCTATAATTTAAATCAGTCTCCTATTATTGAAACTAAAATTTGTTTGTTATAAATATTGCTGAGACAGATATCATTGTACTTATATCTTTGTATACTTACACTTTTCTGAGAACAAACTTCCAAAGGTGGAACTGTTGAGTCAAAACATATGCACAGTTTTAGAACCTCAAGATATGTTGCCAAGCTGCCCTCCAAAAGAATTTTGATTGTTTTGCAGTCCCATTGAGTGCAGTCCAATTTCCAGAGCAAGGAAATGAACTAAAAGTCAATGATGAGTTGGGGTCAGATGGCTGGGATGGGGTAGTATGGATAGTTAACATTCTTATAACCCAAAAAAGATCTGATAAAGGGGGCATGAACTTACTTTCTTTCAGTCTGTCAAGGACTGAATGAGATATATCTTTGGACTGAGAGTGCAATGCGAGGCATCAAAGTTAGGTCCAAGGAAAGACTTCCTGAGAGAGTTGGTATGTGAACAAGACAAGGGGAGAGGCTTTTCCCTCCATTGTTCTGAGCTGAGAGAGGAGGCCAGGAGTGTACATGAGGAAATCCGACTGGCTCAGCCCTAGGTGGCTTCATGCTTCTCTCACCTGAGAGCATGCACGGCGAGCTATATGCTGATCCTTGAAGTGGTATATCGTTGTGTTTTTAATTTGCATCTCTCTGATGGCTGGTGATGTTGAGCATCTTCTCATATGTCAATGGGACATCTGTAAGTCCTCCTAGAAGAAGTGTCTATTCAGATCCTTTGCCCATTTTTTAAATTGCATTGTTTGTCTTGATGGTGTTGAGATGCATGAGTTCTTTATATATTTTGGAGATTAAACCCTTGTCTGAGGTGTCATTTGTAAATATGTTCTCCCACAGAGTTGGTTCCCTTTTCATTTTGCTGATGTTTTCCTTAGCCATACAGAAGCTTCTTATTTTGATGAAGTCCCATTTGTTTATTCCTTCCTTTATGTCCCTTGCTTTAGGGGACATATTGGTGAAAATATTGCTGCGCGGAATATTTGAGAATTTCCTGCCTATGTTTTACTCTAGAACTTTTATGGTGTCACAACTTATAGTTAAGTCTTTTATCTATTTTGAGTTTATTCTGGTGTGTGATGTAAATTGGTGGTCTACTTTCATTTTTTTGCTTGTATCGGTTCAGCTCCCCCAACACCATTTAATGAAGGGGCTATTTTTACTCCATTGTATGCTTGTGCCTCCTTTGTCAAATATTAATTCACCATAGAGATGTCGATATATTTCTTGGCCCTCTATTCCATCCATTGATCCATGTGTCTGTTCTTATGTTAGTACCATACTGTTTTGATTACAGTGGCCTTGTAGTATAGTTTGATGTCAGGTATTGTGACTCCTCCTACTTTGTTCTACTTTCTCAAGCTTGCTGAGGCTATTCATTCAGGGTCTTTTTTTTTTTTTTTTTGGTTCCATATAAATTTTTAAATTTTAATTATATTTTATTGATTATGCTATTACAGTAGTCCTGATTTTTCACCCTTTGCCCCACTCCATCAGGCAATCCCCTCACCATTGTTCATGTCCATGGGCCATGTGTATAAGTTCTTTGGCTATTTTATTTCTTATACTGCACTTTATATCCACATGGTTATTCTGTACCATGGTTGTTCGTACTTTTAATCCCCTCACCTCTTCACCCATTCCCCGACACCCCAGTCCCATCTGGTAACCATCAGAATGTTCTTTATATCCATGATCTGTCTCTTCTTCTTGTTTGCTTAGTTTGATTTTTAGATTCAATTGTTGATGGATATGTATTTATTGCCATTTTATTGTTCATAGTTTTGATCTTCTTAAGTCCATTTAAAATTTCATGTAATAATGGTTTGGTAATTATGAACTCCCTTAGTTTTTTTTTTTTTTTGGGTCTGGGAAGCTCTTTATCTGCCCTTTGATTCTAAATGACCGCTTTGCTCTGTAGAAAAATCCTAAGTCCCTGATTTTCGTGTCTTTGAATATTTCTTGCCAATCCCTTCTTGCCTGCAAAGTTTCTTTTGAGAAATCAGTTGACAGTCTTCTGGATACTCCTCTGCAGGTAACTAATTTCTTTTCTCTCACTGCTTTTGAGATTCTCTCTTTATCTTTAAACTGTGGCATTATAATTTTGATATATCTTGGTGTGGGCCTCTTTGCATCCATCTTTTTTGGGACTCTGTGCTTCCTGGACTTGTGTGTCTACTTTCTTCACCTAATTAGGGAAGTTTTCTTTCATTATTCTTTCAAATAGACTTCTAATTTATTGCTCTTTCTTTTCTCTTTTGCCACCGCTATGATGCAAATGCTGGTTTTCTTGAAGTTTTTCCAGAGGATGCTTATACTGTTCTCATTTTTTTTGGTTCTTTTTTCTTCTTGTTGTTCTGATTGGTTGTTTTTTGCTCCCCAAGTTCCAAATCATTGATTTGATTCTCAGTTTCATCCACTCTACTGTTGTTTCCCTGTAAATTGTTCTTGATTTCAATTAGTGAATTTTTTGTTTCTGACAGGATCTTTTTATGCTGTTGAGGTTCTCAGTAAGTTCTTTGAGCATCCTTATAATCAGTGTTTTGAACTTAACATCTGATAGATTGCTTATCTCCATTTTGTTTAGCTCTTTTTCTGGAGTTTTGATCTGTTCTTTAATTTGGGCCATGTTTCTTTGTCCTCCATTTTGGCAGCCTCCCCATGTTTGTTTCTATGTATTAGGTCGAGCTGATTTGACTCCATGTCTTAGTAGTGAGGCTTAATGTAGGAGGTGTCCTGTACGGTCAAGTGGCACCACCTCCTCCATCACCCAAGATGGGTATTCAGGTGCAGTCCTTGTGTGGGCTTCAGGTACTTTGTGAGTACATCCTCCTTTTGTGGTTGAACCTTGGTTGCTGTTGGCAGATCAATGGGAGGGGTTAACACAGGCCAGTCAGCAGCAAGGACTTGCTGTGACTGCTGATCACCACCCTTTGCCCTTGTGGAATATCAGCTGTGCATGGGCAGGGTGGTGGTGTTCCAATGTGGTCTGTAGCTGTCCACTGGGTGTCAGGCTCTGGGGTTTCCTGGACGGTGCAGGGCAAGGCCAGCCCCAACCTGTGTTTTTCTTGGGTCACTCTTCCTGTGCTATAAAGCAATCTGAGATGGCTGCTACTTGTTCTGGGCTTAGAGATTCCCAGGAAAAGCCAACCTGTGAACCTAGGCTGGCTGCTGCTAGTGCTGATCCTGGGGCTCACTGATTCCAGCCGTTGCTTGTTTGAGAGGATTTGGGAAGTTGTGAAGCATGAGCTAATACCAGCTATTCATATGGAAAAGGAGCTTGGGTATGCCCATAAGCTTGGGATGGAGTCTCTAGGGATCTCCAGGGTGGGGAAAACAGCATTAGCCTGGTTGAGGGAGTCTTAGATATGGCACCAGCATGCTGACTCTGTGGGGGAAAGGTTCAGAAAAAAGGACAGTAGCCTCTGGTTGCCTTGATGCCAGCCACTGCAGATCCTCTTGTATGACACTGTTACCCTAGTGCTGTAACTCAGAGGGGGTGAATCTGAGTAGATGAGCCTGTGTGTGGGTCTTTAAGAGGAACTGCTTGGGGTTCCAGCAGTTTCTTCCGCTGACACAGTCCCCACTGGTTTTTGCAACCAGAAGTTGTCGGGACTTATGTTCTTGGCACTAGACTGGGGGGCATGGTGTGGGGCTGGGACTCCTTGTTACAGAGATAGCTTTCCTGAATTTTTATCCCTCACACATGGGTGGGAGACCAGCCCATTCCACATCTTCACCACTACTATCAGTCTGGATGGATGTGGTTTCTTTAATTTGTATTTGTCAAACTTCCATTCAACTCAGTTCCAATGGTTCTGAGAGAGTGTTGTTCTATATTTTAGTTGTCATTTTATTTTTTTAAAAGAAGATTTTATTTATTTTTAGACTGAGGGGAAGGGAGTGAGAAAGAGAAGGGGAGAGACATCAGTGTGTGGTTGCCTCTCACGCACTCCCTACTGGGGACCTGGCCCACAACCCAGGCATGTATCCTAACTGGGAATCAAACCAGCAACCCTTTGGTTCACAGACCAGTGCCCAATCCACTGAGCCACATCAGCCAGGGTTTAATTATAATTTTTATGGTGTTGTGTGAAGAAGTGAGCCCTATCTGCCTATGCTGTTATCTTGACTGGAAGTCCCCATAAAAATTTTTGAAGTATTTGTTCTAGATCTGTGAAATATGTCATTGGTATTTTAATAGGAATTGTGTTAAATCTACAGATTGCTTTGGGTAGTACGGATATTTTGATGATGCTAATTCTTCCTATCTATGACCTCAGTATATGGTTCTATTTATTTGTCTCTTCCTTAATTTCCTTCAGTGTTCTATAATTTTTCTAGTACAGTTTTTTCCTCCTTGGTTAAATTTATTCCTAGGTACTTTATTTTTTTTGTTGCTATAGTAAATGGGATTTCTCCCTCTAGTTTCTCTTTCTGATATTTCATTGTTGGTTTACAAAAATGCCATCGATTTCTGAATGTTGACTTTGTATTCTTCTATGTTGCAAAATTCATCTATTAGGTTGAATAGTGTTTTGGGGGGAGACTATAGTGTTTTCCATGTACACTATGATGTTGACTGTGAATAATGACAGTTTTACTTCCTCATTTCCAATTTGGATGCTTTTTATTTCTTTTTCTTGTCTGATAGCTGTGGCAAGAAGTTCCAATATTATGTTGAATAAGAGTAGTGAAAGCGGACACCCTTGTCTTGTTCCTGATCTTAAGGGGAAAGCTTTTAGTTTCTGCCCATTGAGTATGATGTTGGCTGTAGGTTCCTCATAAATGGCCTTTATTGTGGTTGCACTCCCTCTATTCCCACTTTGCTGAGTGTTTTTATCATAAATGGGTACTGTATTTTATCAAATCCTTTTTCAGCATCTATTGATATAATCATGTGATTTTTTATTTCATTTTGTTTATGTGGTATACTATGTTTATTTATATGTGAATATTGTACCATTCTTGCATCCCTGGAATGAATCCCCCTTGATCATGGCGTATGATCTTTTTAATATATTGCTGAATCCAGATTGCCAATATTTTATTGAGGATTTTTCATCTATGTTAATCAGAGATATTGGCCTGCAGTTTTATTTCTTTGTTGTGCCTTTACCTGGTTTTGGGATTAGGATGATGTTGGCCTTCTAAAAAGACTTTGGGAGTCTTCCCTTTTGTTGGATTTTTTAGTATCGATTGAGAAGTATAGGAGATAGTTCTCCTTTAAATGTATGGTAAAATTCAACTGTGAAGCTATCTGGTAAAGGGCTTTTGTGTGTCATAATTTTTTGATTATTGCTTCAATTTCACTAGTTGTTATCGATCTGTTCAGGCTTTCTGCTTCTTCTTGATTCAGTTTTGTAAGATGTATGTTTCTAAAAATTTGTCCATTCCGTCCAGGTTGTCAAATTTCTTGGCATATAGTTGTTCATAGTAATTTCTTATAATTCTTCGTATTTATGTGGTATTGGTTGCAACTTCTCCTCTTTCAGTTCTAGTTTTATTTACTTAGTTCCTCTCTCTTTTTTTTCTTGATGAGTTTGATTAAACATTTGTCAATTCTGTTTATCTTTTCAAAGAATTAGATTTTGTATTTATTGATCCTTTGAGTTGTTTTATAAATCTCTATGGCATTTAATTCTGCTCCGATCTTCCTTTCTCCTACTCTCTCTGGGCTTTGTCTGTTGTTTCTCTAGTTCTTGTAGATGTAGGGTTAGGTTGTTTATTTCAGATTTCTCTATCTTCTATAGATTGACCTGTTTTGCTGTGAAATTCTTTCTCAGGACTGCTTTTGCTGTGTCCCATAGGTTTTGGGTTGTTATATGTTCATTTTTATTTGTTTCTAGGTACTTTTTGATTTCTCCCTTGATCTCATTGTTAACCCATTCATTATTTAATAACATGTTATTCAGTCTTCATGAATTTGAATGTTTTTGAGTTTTTCCCTTGAGGTTGGTTTCTAGTTTCAAGCCATTGTGATCCAAGAAAATGCTTGATATGATTTCAATTTTCTTGAATTTGTTGAGGCTTGTGTCCTATCATGTGGTCTGTCTTTGAAAATGTTCCATGTGCTTTGAATTGAATGTATATTTTGCTTCTTTGGGGTGAAAGGTTCTGTATATATCAATTAAATACATTTGATATAGAGTGTCATTCAATGCCACAATATCCTTGTTGATTCTGTGGAAGATCTACCTATTGTTGACAGTGAGGTATTAAAAATTCTACAATGACTGTCTTGCTGTTGATATCTTTCTTGAAGTCCTCCAAGATTTTCCTTATGTACTTAGGTGCTCCTATATTGGGTTTATATATGTTTACAAGGGTTATATCTTCTTGAGGGACTACTTCCTTAAATATTATGTAGTGATCTTCTTTGTCTCTCTTTATGGACTTTGTTTTGAAGTCTATTTTGTCTGATATAAATATTGCTACTCCTGCTTTTTTTTCCATGTCTGTTTTCTTAGAATACATTTTTCCATCCCTTCACTTCCAGACTGTGTAGATCTTTTGCTCTGAGGTGGGTCTCTTGTAGATAGCATATATGTAGGTCTTGTTTTCTTATCCATTCAGCTACCCTATGTTTTTTGATTGGAGCATTTTATCCATTTAGTTTGTTTATTATTAATAGGTACTTATTCATTGCCATTTATTCTGTACCTGTGTTCCTTTCTCTCTCTCTTTCTCTTCCTTCTTATAGCCATCCCTTTAGCATCCCTTTCAGTGCTGCCTTGGTTGAGATGTATTCATTTAGACTTCTTTTGTCTAGAAGCTCTTTATTTCACCTTCCATTTTAAATGAGAACCTTGCTGGATAGAATAGTCTTGGTTGTATGTCCTTGCTTTTTATTGCTTGGGTTATTTCATGCCAATTTCTTTTGGCTTGTAGTGTTTCTGTCGAGAAGTCAGCTGCTAGCCTTATTGGAGCTCCCTTATATGTTACTAGCCGTTTCTCCTTTGCTGACTTTAAGATTCTCTCTTTGTCTTTAAATTTGCCATTTTAATTATGATCTGTCTTGGAGTGGGCCTCTTTGGTTTCATCTTTATTGGGACTCTCTGTGCTTCCTGAAGTTGTGTGACTTTTCCCCTCACCAAGTTAGGGAATTTTTCTGTCATCATTTTTTCAAACAGGTTTTCTATCCCTTGTTCCTTTTCTTCCCTCTCTGATAGTCCCATGATGTGAATGTTGTTACATTTCATGTTGTCCTGAAGCTCCCTTAAACTATCCTCATTCTCTGTGTCTTTTTTCATTTTGGTGCTCTGGGTATTTTTTATGACTTTGTCTTCCAGCTCACTGATTCGGTTCTCTGCATCATCTAGACTGATTTTGATTCCTTCTAATGTATTCTTCACTTCAGATATTGTATTCTTCATTTCTTTCTGGTTCTTATTCATAGTTTCTATATCCTTTTTCATGCTGCTGTAGTTCCCACTAAGTTCCTTGTAGCTCCCATAAAATTCTTTGTAGTTCTCACTGAGTTCCCTGAACACCCTTATAACCATTATTTTGAATTCCATGTCTGATAGATTGCTTGCCTCAATTTTATTTAGTTATTTTTCTGAGGATCCCTCCTTTTCTTTTGATTGGGGTTATTTCTTTGTCTTCCCATTTTAGGTGACTCTTTTTGTTTGTTTCTGCATCTTAGATTGCTCTGCTTTGACTGCCTGTGTTCGTGGTGTGGCTTTCTGTGGTAGGAGTTCTGTGGGAGTCAGTGGTGCAATCCCTTTGGTCTCCTGTTCTGGATATGTGGGCTCTCTTTATTCAGTTTATGTGGGCGCTCTTGTACTTGGGCTTTGATTATTGATGGCTCTTTCATTAGTGAGTTTTTCCCTCCAGCTGGCTGACTGAGAATCACAACCCCAGCTGCATCTTGTATGCTGTTGTACAGGTGCTGGTTAACAAACCAATACAACCCAGAAAACCAAACCCATACCAGGAAAAATACCTCCCTACCACATCAGCAATATCAAAAGCAAATGAGCAAAGAATAATAAAGGTGGAAAGAGGTTAAGAATGTTATAAGATAGAAAAAAAGAATATGAGATGACTAGAGTTGAGAAAAATGATTTTGAGAGGGAAGAGGGAGGAGAAATAATAAGAGTAGGGATTAGAAACCAGGGGAAGACAAGAAAAAAAAATCCTAAGTCAAATAAGTAAGGGCTGGAGGAAGGCAAAATGGAATAAAGAAGGGGGAGAGTCACCTATGATATTTGAAATTAAAAATAATGAACAGATAGGAATACAATAGAAATAAAATGGCAATAATTGCAATATCCATACAAAACAAGCCACAAATAGAGATGGAAAGAAAATAAGAATGTTATAAGAAGGGGGAAAATACTGTGAGCTGACTAAAGGTAGGAAGAATGATTTTGAGAGGATAGAGAGAGGAGAAATCACAAGAGTAAGGAATGGGAACTAGGAGTAAAGAGGGGGAAAATAAAATTTACAACAAAAATGAGAAAGGGCAGGAAGAAGGCAAAATGGAGTAAGAAGAGAGAAGGATACAATGTGAGATTTGAAGTGAAAAAAATATATAAACACCTAAATAAAAAGAATGAAAAATAAAAGGCAAAAATAGTGAATTAGTTGGAATACACTTGAAGAAAATGAAGAAATGTTAAAGGGCTATGTGAAAAAAATAACGCACTTTCTGAAGAAGAACAATGTGGAATTTGTCTCAGCAGAGTTTGGTGTTTGCTTTCTGTTTTCTTCTTCTGGATCTTTCTCTGGCTTTTTATCAGCTCAAGGTTCACGGGTGGGTCATCTGATTTGTAGCAGCACTGCACGTACCACCCTCACCTGCATCTACAAGAGGCTTCTATTGCAATTGGGAGGGTGGGACCCCTGGGTCAGTCTTTGGAGGTGCTGTTCAGTCTCCTGGGAAAATTGTGGCTATGTTTCCTTACCCCTGTTCCACCCGTCTTCCCTTCCCAGCCCTTCCCAGCTAATTTCCAATAATGTGTAGTTCCTAATGAATTAGCTGCCCATTTCAAGGGAAGGGTGAATCTGTGTAAGAGGGTCAGCTCTTTATTGTGTGGTTCTGTTGGCAACTCTGTGTGGGTGGGGCCCTGATTACCCCTTGCTGCACCCATTTCTGATCTCCCTGCCTTGCTGGCCTCAGTAGAATAGGGACCTAAGAACCAGTGTATTTTGTCTCACTAAGAGAAGTTCAAAATGGGTCCTTTCAGAGATTCTCTTCCAGCCTTTCACCTATGGATATGTACTGTGCAGGGGGTTCTTGAGACAGTCCTGCCTGTTTTGCCAATCCTGCAGGAGGTGGACGCTGGGTTGATCTTCCCTTCCCGGGTGTTTGATTTCTGCTGGGGAAGGGGTTTCTGCCTGGTTATGAATAATCTCTTGCCCATCGAAGTCCCAGCCCACTGCCCTGGTAGTAGACACAATCTAGAACTCCTTGTGTTGTGTAGCCTCCAGCTTCCTAGCTGTGCTAGGCCAGGGCCAGGGACCCATTTGCTGTACTATTTTCTAATATCCCTGCCCATCTGTGTTCAATAGGAACAAACAGCGCTTTCAGTCTTGTCTCTCGGTTGGCAAAGCAGGTGTGCATGGGGTCCCTGCCCAGCACGCTTCAGCTTCCCTTTTAAAAGGTCTTTCTGTGCCATACCCACTGCAGCACCAAGTCACTGTCCAGCTTTCTGCACATATCGCTCTCCAAAAAGGCAGAAGTCTCTCATGGCTGCAGCCTGCCTCTGCCCAGCCCAGGTGCAGATAGAGTCCTTCTCTGTCTCTCTGGCATTCTCCTGGTTGGTGTTTGGTGCTGCAGCTATGGATGACGAGCTGCTTGCTGTGTATGACCTCACGTAGCCTCCCAAGTTACTCTTGGCTCCAGCCTGTGGGCTCCCTGCTTGGGACTGGGGCCCCCTGTCCTGTGAGGGGAGGGAGCCACAAAGCTACGATTTTTGACCAATCTGTCCGCATCTACAGACACACACACAGGGCATTTCCCCTTCATCTCATAAAATCTCCTTACTGACCCTTGTGAAGAGCCTTCTGTACTCCTTGGCTCAAAACTTCATATTAGCTAAGAGTCCATGGATTCTTCAGGTTTTTTGTCAAAGATCAGCCAAAAATCCAAGTTGGGGGCTAGAGAAAATGGACTCAGCTTCTACCTACTTGGCTGCCATCTTTGAATCTCATTATTTTTATTACCATTTATTCTGACTTAACTGTCTTTCTGTGCTTCCTGTTCCAGCCCTAATAACTTACTTTATACCCATTTTTTTTTATCAGCCTACTGCACTGTTATTTTTCTCTTTTCAATGCGCTGGAATCACTTGGATTTCAGTTACAGTAGTGGGATATGTAACTGGTGGACATTTGCCATGTTTTCTGTTTTTCCAGAACCCTTTGAACACTCCTCTAATGTTTGGGAAGTGTTCTGTCCTATGAGTCCTCTCTCTGCAAAATAGTAGCCAGAAAACTTGCTTTCCCAGCTGCCTTTGAAGCTAGGGCACCAGCATTCGACTGTGGACCTGCCAGTTAGACTCACCTGCATGATACTTTGGCTTGGAACTGAGCTCTGTGGCAGAGGGATGCAGAATTTACGGTCTGGTGCGTGTGTGGAGGAGGTGTCTGGCCCTTGCGGGCAGCTGTTACAGAGTTCTGATGTCTGGTGCAGTGGGCAGTGCTGTGTGAACCAAGCTTCTAGTGTCAGGGGTGGGGATACCAAAGCCACTTGGTGGGGTGTTGAGTGACGTCCCAGGTTGCGTGGCTGAGGACTCTGGCTCTCTGCCCCGCAGACTCTTGTGCACTGCTAAATCTTCTTTGAAATAATTCCTCTCTGCTTAAGATGATCAGGGTGGAATCTGTTGTTTGTAACTAGACACCCTGACTGATGAACTGGTTAGTAATCTATGTCTCTTTTCTCTGCCACTATTATCTATTACTCACACCACAGCTCAAATGATCTTTTAAAAGTGTCTGTAAGAGCATGATCCTCTTTGCCCTTGGTTTCTGCTTTGTAGGGTCTTGGAGTGGACAGAGCTCCCAGGTGCATTGCTCCTGGCCATAAATAGCCTTGCCTGGGCCTACTCCAGAAAAAGCCTCAAAAGATCAAGGTTGGTGATGCACCCTGAGGTTCCTGCAGCTGGTGAGAGAAATGAGCAGTAGCTACTACTTGACCTCAATAGGTTCAGGGCAGCCTAAGAGGTGCGCTGCTACATTCATCTCTACTTCAGCAGCTAGGTCCCCAGTGTCCTGCTATCCACTGTGGATGAGGGGCTCACGGAGCTGTGGAGGAGTGGGGTTCATGTGCCCAAGGAACACTGTGCACAGCCCAATGTGTGGTCCTCAGGATTTGGAGGGTGAGGAGGCCTGGGGATCCCCTAGGCTCTCTGTGGTCGTCTTGAATCTTTGTCTTCCTATATATCCAATACTTCTGTCCATTACCTGCTAATGTGCCCTATTGTGGTATATAAACTAGCTGCATGGTGGCTGCATGTACATTTTGCACTTTAAAGCACCACTAGTACTGTGTTGAAATACTTGACATGAAAAAGTGTGACTGAAAGTAGGCATGGAATGTAAAAAGAATATAGCCAATGATATTGTAATAACTATGTATGGTGTCAGCTGGGTACTAGACTTATTAAAGTGATCACTTTGTAAGGTATATGAATGTCTAATCATTATGTTGTACACCCAAAGCTATTATAATATTGTATGCCAACTGTAATAGGAAAATACATAAAAAAAATAAAAGACACACAAGATAAGATGGCCACTTACAAATCAAGGTGAGAAGTCTTCACGGCCCTGATAAGGAACCAACCATGTTGATACTTGGATCTTGGACTTTTAGCCTCCAGAACTGTGAGAAAATATATTTCTGTTTAAGCCAAAAAAAAAAAAAAAAAAAAAAGGAAAAAAAGAAAAAAGAAAAAGTATTCTTAGACATGAAATTCTGTGCATAATTACAAGAATTACCAACATTACCATTTGTCAATGAAAGAAAAGGAAGAATAAATGTATGGGGGAGCATCCCAAACTCCCCCGAATTTATTTATAAAAACTGTATATTTATTCTTATATGTTTAAACCTCAGTCACCTTCAAAGTACTTTCCATTTGATGCAATACACTTATTGAGAAGTTTTTTCCCACTGCTCAAAGCAGTTTTTGAACTCGTGAATTTTGATGCCTTTTAGTGCTTCTGCCATTTTTTGCCTCACCTCTTTTATATCAGCAACATTTTGCTTTGAGGAATTTTTTTATTCAGAGAAACAAAGAAAAGCCACTTAGGGTGAGACTGGGTGAATAGGGAGGGTGGAGTATGGGAGTCATGCCATTTTTGGTCAAAAACTGCTGAACTGAAAACTGCAGCGTGGGCAGGTGTGCTCGTAAGTCACCCATCATGAAATCCACAAACACGTTGAAAGAGTCTTCAAAAAAATTCACTGAAACTGAAGGCAGCCTCTCACAGCACCACCAGCTGGTACATGATACAGGTGGGTTCCTAGAACACTTACCTAGAGCAGGGAGCCTGTACTACAGGGGGCTAGGCTGTCCTCTAGAAGGTAATTCTGGCTTTTTTGGGTCCCCCCTTATAAATATATATTTCCATATAATTTCAAGAATTAATACTTTTGAATAACTTTGAAAAAGGTTTTCCATTAAAAAATTTTTTTTAAATTTAACTTATTGGGGTGACATTAGTTAATAAAATTATATGGGTTTCAGGTATACAATTCTATAATACATAACCTGTGTATTGTATTGTGTGCTTACCACCTCAAGTTCAAGTCCCCTTCCATCACCATTTACCCCTCTATACCCTCTTCTACCTTCCCCTTTCTTTCTGATAATCACCATACTGTTGTCTGAGTTTTTTTCTTAATACCTCTATCTTTTTCACCCCAACCCTCTCACATCTGACATCTGTCAGTCTGTTCTCTGTATCTATGATTCTGTTTCTATTTTGTTTATTTATTTTGTTTATTAGATTCCACATATGAGTGAAATCTTATGATACTTGTTTTTCTCTGACTGGCTTGTTTTACTTAGCATAATACTCATAAGACTTTGTAAAGTGTTTTTCCATTTTTAATCACTCACTTCTGTGAGTAGTTTTCTTGGATGGTAATCATCAATTACTCTAAGAAATCAGTACTTAAAGATCTTGATCAGGAGGTGTTTAGCCATTTTGCAAGCACAAAATCTAATATAATAATTATATGCACAGAAACAAGCTCCAGTTTCTTATAAATATTAAATTTTATTTGGAAGTTTTATTGTGGAACCAGTATTTAAATACTTCCATATTACTGTGTATTTTATTTTCCTTGTAAATAATAGTATAAAGAGCACAACAAAATTTTAAAAATATACAGTTTTATTTTTAATATTACAAAATTAAAAAAACAAAATACAACATTCTAAAAACCCAAGCTTTACTATTGATACTAATTCCTATGAGACTGCTGTGTTGCCATACACAAGTCAAGAAATTAAAGAGATCAGTAAATATTTGCAACATTTAACATCAGAAGCCTTAAAATCTAACTGTACGTAGTAGCCCTTCAAAAAGCTACAATCTGTAGAGAAAAAAAATACTTTCTCTACAAAGAATCTTATCAGCTCTACAAAAATCTGTATAGTTTTATACTGAAGATAATATCGAGCTGGACTTGAATTCACATTTTTAGCAAAACAATCTCCTGAGCATACACGCACACTCCACACACGTCATTACAGAATAGCCCTTTATTTTTCATCTTCATCCTCTTCCTCCTTTTCCTCCATTTCTGGTTCTTTCTCCTTTGAGCCTGCTGGCCTGCCATGGCCCTCCTTGTCCACTTCACTTTTGCCCTTGACACAGTATGCGGCACTATCCTTTTCATATTCCTCCTTTAGCTTAGTTGCTTTCTGTTCACATGGCCACTTATCTTTGGCTAACTGTCCAGACCACATTTCACTGAATGTTTTTTGCGGTAGTCCCCATGGATAAGCCAGGGTGTTCATATTTGATCTTTGGGCAATGTTCAGAGCAAAAGAGGAAGGCAGGCAGATGGAGGCCTTTTAGGAACATTGGTATCTTTTTCCTTCTTTCTCTTTCTTTCTTGTCTTTCTTTCTTTCTTTCTTTCTTTCTTTCTTTCTTTCTTTCTTTCTTTCTTTCTTTTCTTTCTTTCTTTCTTTCTTTCTTTCTTTCTTTCTTTCTTTCTTTCTTTCTTTCTTTCTTTCTTTTCTTCTTTCTTTCTTTCCTTCTTTCTTTCCTTCTTTCTTTCCTTCCTTCTTTCCTTCCTTCCTTCCTTCCTTCCTTCCTTCCTTCCTTCCTTCCTTCCTTCCTTCCTTCCTTCCTTCCTTCCTTTCTTTCTTTCTTTCTTTCTTTCTTTCTTTCTTTCTTTCTTTCTATCATTTATTCTATTATAGTTGTCTCAATTTTTCCCCCTTTGCCCCCCTCTACCCATTCCCCCCACCCCGCTTCCAGAGTCAATTCCCACTCTGTTGTCCATGTCCATGGGTCATTCATACATGTTCTTTGTCTAGTCCCTTCTCCTTCTTTCCACCTTGGTCCTCCTTCCTCATCCCCTTTGGTCACTTTCAGTCTGCTCCATGCTCTTTCCTTTCTTATCACCGTTGGGAGGAACATAAATTTTTATCTCCTTGTCATAGTGAACTTTGTCACTTTTTGTTATAACTTCAAACTGACTTTTCCTTTGCAGTCATGGCCTTTCTTTTCTCTGAATATTTTTTTGGAGAAGCCAGCAAAATTGATGAAACAACCTGGGTGTTTCTACCTGTGCTCTTCCTGGCAGGTTTGCAGGGGAAGACATACAAAGACATCTTGCCCCTCAGCTTGTTAGTATTTCCTTTACTCATAGTGACAGGCAGCGTCCACCTGGCAGTAGCTTTTCCTGAGTCCCGCTGTTCAGCTGGATCTGACAGAAATACTTCCTTTGCTTGATCCCCCCTGACCCCTATCTAGATTCTAGATGATTTCAAACTCCCTTCAGTTTATGCTGGTGTGCCTTTCAAGTATTAGCACTTTCTACATGTGCTATCATGACGGAAGGTTGGAAGTGCTGCATCGAGCCTCTTCTTCCGGATAGTCTTCTAAAAACACCCTCAAACTGTTATCAATTATTTACCTTCAAATGCATGTTTATACATTTTTATAATTGCTCTCACTCAATGTTCTGCTGGTTTGTTTTTTATCCACTCCATTCGCCCCATGACCACCCCCATTAGATTTGGAGCCACATGAGGTACAATGATCTTATCAATTTTTTTTCTATCAGTGATGCTGTATAGCTCTGGGGTTCTTGACTCTGTGCCTGTTTGTCTGAGGATGTTCTCTGACTCCAAGTTCCCTTTAGCTGGTCTCTCTAAGCAGGGTCTAGACCATTCTATTTCTAGGGTGCCAGGGTTGAGGTTTTCCCTCTCCTGCCTCCAGCCTCCAAACTGATTATGTTAATCAAAATCCTTGACAGTGACGGAAGCTGTCTGGATGATGAAGCAGAAAAATAATTATTAAAATACAGTGTTGTTGAGAGGAGTGGAGACCATGGCAAAGGCTAAACTTCCCGGAATAACTGACAAATATTAACTGGTCTCTTGAAGAAACCATGGGTGCTGCCACCAGGGATGGGTCAGAATATTTCTGCAACTTCTATGTCAGAAACTTGCTGTTGCAACCTTCTTTGCTGTCATCTGAAAGAGTGCTGCTCCTTGCCTCTTGTGGGTACCACCTACTCAGTCAAAGTCTGATCAGTGGAACCATGTCATATGTCTGGGGTGCTAGAAAATGTTCTTAGCTCCAGAGAGGGAAGCGGTATTTCTCCCCATGAGACTTCTAAAGTGAGGAATTCTCCAGACATTGAAAGAGGGTCAAATGCTGGGTGACCATAACAAGAGTTAAGTGTCTACTCTCTAGGTCCTATCCAGGATGGCCTCGGGGCTTCTATCAGTCTAAGGGATTGGTGAAGGTAGTATCGGTTCAAGCTGATGTCGTATGTTGGGAGGCGAATGGGAAAACCAGGGAGACCCTCTTGCCCAGTTGGAAGTGTTATTGCCAGTTATGGGTGATGTCAGAAATCAAAAGGAAAGGCAAGGGGGAACATTAATGTGGAATATTTCAAGGGACAGCAGTTCCCTTTCTTCTTGTTCTTTTTTTAAAAAATCCTCATTGAGTACATGCTCATTGATTTTAGACAGAGGGGGAGAGAGGGAGAGAGAGAGACAAAGAGAGAGAGAGAGAGAAACATTGATGTGAGAGAGAAGCATCGACTAGTTGTCTTTTGTACATGAACCTGCAACCTAGGCATGTGCCCCGACCAAGAATGGAACCCGTGACTTTTCAGCTTACAGGAAAATGCTCAACCAACAAAGCCATACTTGCCAAGGCTCCCTTTTTTCTAAAAGTCACTTAGAATATAAGACTGCTGTGTGTTTCTGGAAGAACACTAGATCAAAGGGCCAGGAAGACATTCCTATGGGCTCTGGTGGGTCACTTAGTTGGATGTCAAGTTCATAGACATCTGCCGTCATGAATTACATGGACCTCTGACTATTTTTGTAGTTATGGCAATTACCTTGTTCAGGGATCTGGAACAATCTAGGTGATGCAAAGTGTTCTTTTCCATAGGTAGCATTCCCTTCCATTCTATCTTATTTTGTAGCCCATGCTCTGAGTCTGGGGTGTGGGTTAGAAGGTAAAATACAGATTTCTCTCTGTTTTAATTCCAACACTTCCTGCCAGGAAGCCTTATTTCTTTGAGGTGCTGCAACGTTTCTGTTAGGCTGAGGTTTAAGTCCCGCACCTGAAGGCTGAGAAGAGAAGCGGTCAGAAAGTGAGCAGACATACCCCGAGTCCCTGCAGGGTAAGTAGACCTGTGTCTTCACCATGTGCCACAGGGCCCCTCTCACTTCCTTGTTCTGAAGGGTGTAGATGATGGGGTTGAGCATGGGTATGATGATTGTGTAGAAGAGGCTGAGGATGCCTGGGGATGGATGTAGGTGATGCTGGCTGTTCCAAAGAAGAGGAAGACCACAAACAGGTGGGAAGAGCAGGTAGAGAAGATCTTGAGGTGGCTCTGGGTGGAGACCATTGCCAAGGTGGCACCCAGGATGTGGATGTAGGAGGTGACAATCAGAAGGGAGGTGACAATCAGAAAGAAGGTGAC
Source organism: Pteronotus mesoamericanus (assembly GCF_021234165.1). NCBI lineage: Eukaryota > Metazoa > Chordata > Mammalia > Chiroptera > Mormoopidae > Pteronotus > Pteronotus mesoamericanus. Next base: position 252,802 of record NW_026555310.1, read on the forward strand.
TGTGATGAAGACCGCAATGGCTGTCATCACAGAGATCTCGCTCCTGTGCTGCCCAGCACTTGCCAACCTCAGGACTGGCAGGATGTCACAGAGGACATATGGGATGATTGGGTGGCTGGGGAGAGGCAGAGTGAAGATGAGGGAGGAATGGGTGGTGGATGTGATGATGCCCATGATCCAGGAGATGCTCACCATTGCCATGCTGACCCACCAGCTCATGAGGATGGAGTAGTGCAGGTGCTGGCAGATGGCGGCGTAGCGGTCATAGGCCATGGCTGTGAGCAGGCAGCACTCTGAGATGCCAAGGACCATGAAGACACACATCTGGGCTGCACAGCCTTGGAAGGAGATGGCCTGGGAGTGTGGGGAGGCCATTGTCCCAGGGCCCTTGGAACAATGTCAGTGGTATAGAGGAGCTCCATTACCGAGAGGTGGTGCAGAAAGAAGTACATGGGTGAGTGCCGGGCAGGGCTGACCTGTGTGAGGAAGATGATCATTGAGTTACCCAGCAGGGTGACCAGAAGCATCTCCCAGAACAGGGAACCCTGCAACGCCCTCAAGTCAGAGAATCCTAGAAGGAGGAATTCAGGCAGAGTCTGATTTTCCTTAGCCATCACTTCAGGCTAGACCCTGTGACACAGCCAAGAAAGAGATGTTTATATAGAATCAGCATTTCTGTAATTCAGTAAAATACTTTTTGTAAAATCCCTCTTGAATCAACTGAGACAGTTAGGGTCTCTACTTTATGGATAAGGCCATGGATTTCAGAGAGGCTAAATAATTTATCCAAGATAATACCAAGGGAGTGGTAGGCCTGAGACTTGAATTTAGGTTTCTTGACTCCAGATTCCATGGAGTCCCATGTTACTCTGGGAACCAGAGTCCTAAACTCTGGATCCTGTGTGCAGGGCCTTAGTCCCATGTGTAGAGACCCCAGCTGTGTCCTTTCAGTCTTTCTCCACAGTGGGGATGGAGCAGCTGCTTTGTCCCAGATCCCTTTGTATTCTCTGACCCCAAATCCCAGCCCAGAAAGAAACTAGGCAGCACCCCCACTGTGGATTTGGTCAGGGACTGTCCTGGGCTGATATTTAATGATCACCATGGTGGGTTGTGGACTTAGAATGTCATGCAATGATATAACTGTTGGTATTAATACTGCCCAATGTATCATGCTTTAGGATTCTATAGAACTTGTCAAAGATTATTAAGTTCTGGCCCTTTCCCTGTGACGAGAGTGGGACAGGGAATGGCCATATTGTACTTCACTCTCTTCTAATCTGGGTCTTGTAATCATCTACTCCAGCTGTTCTGTTTCAGTACTTCCTGTCCTCCCAGCTCCCATGCATTTCCAGAATGTGCCCCCTGCAGGAAATGTTTCTATGCATCCTATTATAATTCCACTCATCTTTTAAGCTCAGCTAAAATTCCATCTCCCCTATGGCTTCTTCTCCTTTCCTCATGGTCAGAAATAATTACCCATGCATGGCATTTCAGGATTAAAAGTCACCATAAGGGTCATATCTTTCAGTGCAACAATGCTCAGATCTCATCTACAACATCTCAGAAGTTGTGCAGTGTTTGTTTGATCATCTGCAGGAATGAGGAACTCACCATCTACTGAAGTAGCCCCATTTGTTTAGCTTTGGCCTCCTCTGCCTGTGGGAAGTCTTTACTCTATTGGTGTTGACTAAATTCTTAGTATTTTATAGAATGTTTAAGCCCCCTTTCACCAGGCAGGCCTTTAAGGATTTGAAGAAAGCACCTTCATTCAGGCTCACATGAGATAGTACTTGTGCCTCAGCCTTAGAATTTTTTAGAGAAAGGTCTCCAATGTAAGATCCTCTAGAATGAGCTGGGGAGGTGGTGGAGGGCATTTGTTTTAACAGCTGCCATTTCCAAAGTGCTTGGTCTCTCCACTCGTCCCTGGTCTTTGTTTTACAGATGAGCAAGTGTGCCGTGGCCCCTGTGGAGTGGATGTCCCTGAGGGGGAGCAATGGGAGACTGAGAAAAAGACAACATAAGCAGTTTAAAAAAAAGGGGGGGCCAGGTGGGGCATTGTCCTCAGATGGAGAGACAATGACCCTGAACATGGTCTCTGCATTTATGTTATACGGGTTGGTTAGATGAAGCTCAAGGACGTTTTGCAGCTGTGGGCAAAGATTGTTCGTTTCCCAGGCTACCTAAATGATAAAATACTTCTTCTGGAAAAGCTACAGTCACATTCAGTTGAAGCTTGCCATTAACTATTTCCTTCTCAACATCTCCCACGCCTGCCCTGTTCCCCTCCTCCCCCCTGCCCCCGTTTCTGGCTGCCGTCAGCTGCTGGCTTGCTCTGCTTTGCAGATGCAAGCGGTCAAGCGTGGCTTTGCCAAGTGTTTAACCTGAGCTTTTGATGGAAGCCTTCACCATCCTCCACACAAATGGAAATCCACAGTATTAGAAACTTTCTTAAAGTCACACACCTAGTAACAGAGTTTGAGCTCAAATCCAGGCCTGTCTAACTCCAGAGCCTGTGCTCTTAATCACTAAGTTATCAACTGTCTTAGAGGTTAATTTAATCACCAGAACAACTAGTTTCATACCTTGAGTATGTGAAGTGTTCATCTAAATATTTATGAGATGAATGAATGAATCCCACTTATAAAGATGGGAGCTGAAGAACAGAAAGATTAAATAATTTGCCTAAAATTAGGCAGCTAGTCCAAGAAAGACAGGACACGGGCCCAAGTCATTTAGAAGTCTTGGTTCTCAAGAGCTGAAGAGCTTTTATCATCTATATTCACCCCACATATGAGTTTAGCCCTGCCACCATCGTAAGGCAGGAGAGCCTCAAACTGCCTCCCCATTGCTTATAGTGCTAACCTTCCTCCCACACTTGTTTTGCCCTCTCACCATATTTTTTTGTCTTAAGTCTTTGACTCTATAGTTTACACTTAGAGATTGTGGTATGTTGGACATTGTGCAGTAGAATGCAATATCTCAACTGACTGTAAAACAATTTTAGGAAAAGTTGTTATTTGGTCATTGCAGGTGAGGAACCAGAGCTCTGAGAGCTTAAATTCCTTACCCAAGATCACACAGTTAGGGAGTGGCAGAACCAGAATTATATCTTGGAGCCTGAGATTTCAACCACCAAACCTACTGTATCTCCAGGGAGCCCAACAGCCTCGCCCTCACTCTGGGAGAAGAACTTTACCTAGTTAGTCTGGGCAGGAGTATCTGGGTCTGTTGGTCTTCTTCACTCCTGTCAATAACCTTCCAGATGCTCACACCACGTAGATAGCCTATGGGAGAAATATTGCTGTTTTCAAATTTAAAAAATGTTAGTTTTGCAATTAAAATTTTTAACAAATAATGAGAGAAAAGTCATTTATGATTTCACCACCTTAGTTCTTTTCTTTCTTGTATATTGTCCTCAAGTCTTTGTCCAATTGGAAACCCATTTTACCCTGAGGCCAGTCACCTTTTTGAAAGCCTCCCACAGAGAAACAGAGAAGAACAGAGTCCCTTCAGGTCATAGAGAGGGGCACAGGCTTTTTAAAATAAATTAAAAAAAAAACTGTGGGGAAAAAACATACTTTAAAATTTACCACTTTAATAATTTTTTCATGTACAATTCAGCAGCATTAAGTATATTTGCATTGTTGTGCAATAAATCCCCAGAACATTTTCATCTTGCAAAACTAAAACTCTGTAAGACAACTCCCCACTTACCATTCCCCATGGTACTTCCCCATGGAATCGATCTCCTCCTTCAATAAATTTTAGTGAGACAGGCAGATGGATAAATTGATCAGCTAATGGGCATGTGGATGGAACAACAGATAACCTGCGGATAACTCGCTTGTTGGCCGGAGGATGAACAAAGGTGTGGCTGGCTAGCTGCATGAGGTGGTCAGCCCAGAGGAAAGGACTGCATAGAAAGCAGTTCTTGAGGGGTAGGTTTGGCATCTTGGGCCAAGGGAGCTGGGATTTTGGAGCCTAGTGGGGGATGTGGGAAATGGGGGAGAAGACAGCTTTAATTGAATCACAGAGGTCTGGGGGAGCACAGCCAGACAATTCACCTTAGGTTTTTTCAGATATATTTTCCCCCCCAAAGTATTAATGGAAGCTGAGCAGGGGTGTGTGTCTGTGTGTGTGTGTGTGTGTGTGTGTGTGTGTTGGGGAGAGTATGAGGCAGCAAAGAAGGACGCAGGTTTGCTTTATCTGTAGGCTCTGAGTTGGAGACCATTAACAGGAACCTGAGAAAGAATGTCCTAAGTTTCTACCAGACATTAAGCGTAGACAGTACGGACACTATGAATGCCCACCTGACTTTCGTACCACTTGTAAATCCACAGATCTGCACACACTGCCTTATGACTAATTTACCACCCCTCCCACACCCTATTAGACATACTACAAACACGCATATCACAAGAATGCCAAACTTATTCCATGGCCCACCCCATAGCACACCTGCTCACATCACACATTCCAAGGTTTGCACAGTCTGATTACATACATATTTGCGTTGCTGTATTGTGAGCAATTTTATCTGGGAGCAATTGCTCAATGCTCCCTGTTTGCTTTTCATCCCTCTTCTTGTCCAGCCAGGCTGGTGGCATCTGCACTTCTGCAATCACACCTCTGCAATAGTAGAAATTGGGGAACCCTCACCTGGACTATTTTCTCGCATGACTAGGGACAAGTATTGGCTCCTAGCCTATAGAAAGAGGTTCTAAGCCTCTAGTTGGGGCCTGATATACCCTCTGTTCTTCTTCTCTTTCTATCCCTGGCCTTGTCAGGGAAAGGCCAAGGCTACCCAGCATTGTGTGGAGCACTTACCTGGGGGAGATGGAAATGGCTACCCAGCCGGGGCAAGGGCTGCTGGGTGCAGGCTTGGGCTCTGTTGTTCCCTCCTCCTCTCTGGGACTTTTGGCCTCTGAGGTGCCCGCAATTATTCTGCAGCTGCTGTTGTGCCTCCACTCCCTTGTGACCTGGGAGCCCTGACTTGTGGGGTTTCCCTGGGTAGTGCTGAGCTGAGGTAGTGTCATGGCACAGGCGACTCTGCCCGGGGCCCCAAGGCCTGCTGCCTCCCTTCTCCTCTCCTTAATCTCATTTCTCTTGACCAACCTGTGTCCTTCTCCCTTTCCTCACACCTTGATCCCCTCTCCTAGCTTTCACCTTCTCACTCATTGTGGGGTCTCCTTGGTTATAGATGGCATGAGAGTTGAGAGTCTCCCTCCCTTATGTCTAGAATCTCACCATGGATAACTCATTCCTCTATGTTAAATCTTGGCTCCCTCTTAAGTGTAGATGCTTCTGGAAACATCTGGAAGTATAATTCAGGCACATTGATGCCCATGCTTGGTTTGGCTTGTAGATGAAAAGTGTTCCAATGAAGACATTGCCTGTCTGGTTACCCAGAGGTGCATGGGAGGGAGGACAATATTCACCTCAGTCTTCAGCTTCAGGTTACTGCAAATGTGCTCAGTGGGGCCCTTACACAGAGAGTTAAGCCTTCCAAATGTTTTTAGTCTGGGAAGGGTGGTGAAGTTTCGGGGTAGAACAGAGGTGTTACTTGAAACAGCCTGGGCCTTTCCCTCTGTACCCGGTGCCCTTATGTTGATATTTGCTGCTTTTACTTCTTATCTCTCATTTTCTCCATCTGTGTGACCTACAACTTCGTCAATCCTCTCTTCACCAAGATTGTCAACACCTGTCATGCTGCCAAATTTAAAAGATAATTTTCAGTCTTCATCTTAATGTCTAAACGTCTTTGACAGAGTTGGTCCCTTCTTCTTGCAACATTTTCTTTTTCTTCTCGCCCTCTCTCTTTTGCTAAACCCTATGCCCTTTCTCAGTCCCAGCCCTTGCTTCCTGCATTATTTTTTTCCTCTGCTTTCCAGTTCTGCCCTTCTCTGCTTTTCAGCTCCAACCTTTCCTGATTCAACCCTCCTTGCTTTTCCTTTCTTTGCTGGCCCTCTTCCCCAGTCCTGTCACAGGTTTGGGTGTGAGTTGGGTGAGAGAGAATATGAAGTTAGGAAGAGAATATGAAGGACATCATTATCTCCTTCTAAGCTTCTCATGGATGAGTAGGAGAGCAGGGGTGGTAGGAGTTCCTGCTATTCTCTTGGCTCATGTGGGAGGAGGTCCTCGAGAAGATGTGACTGCCGGCTGACCTGCAAACTGGACCTGGGCAATCAGAGGCTCTGCACCCTTTCCCTTGTTCTTGGAGTGTATGTTCTATTTCCACAGCCACAGCTATTTCAAGGATAGAACCTCAAGAAAATAAGGTGTTATTGAGACCAGCTTCCTGGTAGATGTGCTGAAAGTCCCTTAAAGGCCTCTATGTAAACTTTTAAGCTTCTGAGTGAGTGAGAAGGTGGATGGGTGTGGAGATCTACTTGTCTTGTGGTGCCTGAGACAAGCCTTGTACACTTCCTTGTTTGCTAAAACTGCCACCTCCCAGTCTGGAGTGGTCGGCCTCTTTCTTCTGTGTCTCCCTGACCTTCATGTATGGGGGTCAGTTTGTGAACCAGTGGCTCAGAGGTCCCTTCGCTTGGGTCGAAGACAAGATTTTCCAGTTTTAGAATGTGATTTTGGGAGGTCTTTGATGCACATGGATGTGTACTGGCGCCCTGGGCCTGAGGACACAGAAAGTGGGTTAGGCTTCCTGATCCCGAGGTGGTACTCCTACCTCATTCACAGCTCTGTGAAATCAGGGTGGGACAGTGGCACCCTAGAAATGGGTTTGTGGTAAGGAGACATAGACAGATGGACAAACTGACTGGTGGATGGACAGATAGCTGCATAAGTGGATGGATAACTCACCACATGGACAGTGAATTGGAGGTGTGAGTGACTGGAGGAATGACTGGATGGCCAGGTGACATGTGAAGGCAGGAGGTGACACTCTTGGAGGACGCATGAAGTAGAAAGAGGCTTCTGAGGGTAGGCTGGCCCCACTGAGGCAGGCGACCTCTGGCTTGAATGTCAACAGGAACCTGTTTGGAATTTGGAGGAGGAAAAGGCAATCTTTTTTTAGACTTGGGATCCAAGAAAGGATGTCTAAGACTCCCATTAGTCATGGGCTCTCAGACATAAGCCTGTAGTGTGTGTAGTGTGTGTTGTGATGTGTGTGGTCATGCAGTGGGTATAGATGTGCCATGTGTACATAGTTCGATCGTGATGGACCTGTGGGTGTTTGTGATGCATTTGGTGGGGTGGCGGTGAGGGTGGCGGTGTGTGGAAGTGAATGGCTACAGTCTCCCCTCTGGACTGTTTTTCTCTCCAGCCTGCTTCACAGGTTCCGCCTGGGGGTGTCTGGGAATGCTTCCCATTCTCTCCTGAATTAGAGTTCCTGTTTCCTGGGTCCAATGTTTTTCTCTTTCTTAGACTACCCTTGTTTTGGTAGAGAACATACTCCAGTAGCTCCAGGTGCCATTGGATGGTGGGTAAGAAATATAATTTTGATGATTTTGCATATATGAAAGTCTTTAGTCGCTCCTCCTGCTTTATTTAGAGTTGGCTGGGCACAGTAATCTAGATGGAATTAATTTTTCTTTAGAACTTCGCAGGTACTATTCCATTGTTTTCACAATTCCAGGGCTATTGTTTAGCTATCTGAATCTTTACATAAGCATCTTCTGTTTAAGATCAATAATCTGTTCATGATAATCAGATGTTCTGCATGAAAATGCTAACTGGGAACCTATTTCCCATCATTTTAAATGGAAACACATATTATGTGATACATATTGGCCCTAAGCCTCCAATTTCCTAGAAAATAATTAAGTACATTAAAATATCATCCATAAGTAACAAACTATATTAGGACAGAATACTCAAAACATCACCCGTGAACAAACAGTTGCCTTGTATGCAAAAATAGAAACTGTCTTCTAGTCAGCAATACCCAATACACATATGAATCTCATTTCCTTCCCTCCCTCTCTTCCTATTTGTTCCACTTTTTCCCATTTCCCTCCTCTCCTCCACCTATTTCCCCCTTTTATTGCTCTCTGCTTTCCTCTTTATCTCTCCTTTCTTTTGCTCCACCACCCCTAGAAGGTGCTGTCTTGTCTAGGGTGAAAAAGCTGACCTTACACATATTAAAGCAGAATTCAAAGGTAGAGCAGTTCAGAGCTCCACTCTCACCCTTACCCCAGAGGAAGCCTTGGCACCTGTTACTATGAAGGGAAAAAACCCCCAAAACCCTTCCAAGTTACTCTTCCCTCTAAAGGTACGAGGCGACATTGATGTGTAGTCAATTACAACTATTTTCTTTTTTTAAAAATTTATTTTTAAATCACAGTTTATATTCAATATTTTTTTGCATTAGTTTGAGATGTACATCATAAGTGGTTAGACAATCATATATTTTCCAAAGTATTCTCCCATCCCCCAGTATTTCCAGTACCCGCCTGGGAAATATATAGTTATTACAATTTATTGGCTATATTCCCTGTGGTGTACTTTATACCCATGATGACTATTTTCTTCAAAGATTTTACTTTGATCTTTTAATTTTCATTGAGAATCTATAAGGCAGGTATTGGGAATTGTGTCTAAGCAGAGTTTCTTAACCTGTGAATACTTCCTTTAGTATTCAACATTTTCTAAAACAAAACAAAACAAAATACAACAGCAAAAATCTCCACTAGAGGAAGGTGGTGTTTACTTAGATTGTTCTGAAACAGTGATTGAGTATAAGTCCTTTCAAGAATTTCTTTACCTATGGTGTGTGCAACATTGTAACAATAGAATATCCCATGGGAGGGAACCATTTACCTGGATTATTTCTGGAGTATTGATTATATGCCTGGAGAACCTGGTTTCTTCTCCATGTACATGGTATAAGCAATGTCCTGGGTTCTCAATCCCTCTCTTCATTCCATAGAGTTGATGGGGGACCTCACACAGGAATTACCTTCACATTGTAATCACTTTGAAGGGAAGATGGAATGAGTTTGTGAGGTGCTCATGCAGCGTGCTAGCTCTTGAGGTGAGACTGCACACTGTGAGCGCACACAGCATTTGTCTGTTTTAGGCCTGGCTCATAATTTTTTTTGTATGTCTTTCTGGGGTTGGGAAAAGGAAAGGAATGCATTCAGTTAAGACTGTTTCAGGCTGGGAAGTGAGTGAATCAGCACATTCTCCTCCTCTTGGCTATTTTCCACAGCTTCTGAGAAGTACACACTCAGGCTGGGCAGCTCTGGGTTTCTCTCTTGTAGGCCATCACCTTCCTATGAGAATTTTATTCTCTGGAGACAGAGTTTTCTGGAAAAGGGTGTCCCAGAAGTGCTCCTGATGAGAGTGTGGGCACTTGAGTCTGCAGGTAGCTTCTGAGCTTTCTGGGAAATGTACAAACCTCATTTCACACAGAGAAATATGTTCAAGTCAGGTTCTTTGGGATGAAGCTTCCAAACTCTACCAGACCAACCTTCCCATCTGATTCTTACTTTAGTAGCTAGGTGACCTGTGAGGACGGCAGTGAATACCTCAGAAGAAAAGGAACCACTTCTGCCTCAGTATGCCTCCTGTTTAGAGTCTATTTCTTGGTAACTTCCTGTGGCCTATGACCATGGATGAGAAGAGACCAGGCTCTCTATCCTGACCTGATCAAGCTAACTTTAATTCACGTGATTAAACACTCTCTGTCCTTCACCTCTTAATCTTGGCTCCTTAACTAGGACATAGCCTGTGTTTACCATACACGCTTACTTTTTGTTGAGTAATAAACCGTTTTAATACTTAGTAGCTTAAGACAACCATACTTATTTAGTTTATGATTCTATGGATTGGCAATTTGGGCTGGGCTCATTTGGGTGGTCCTTCTATCGGTCTCTGATGGGCTTGTTCATGCCCCCTCAGTTGGCTTCTGGTCTTCTGGGCAATTCTGTCTCTGGCAGAAGAGTATATGTGTTTGTGATTATTATCAGCAGGGGTGAGGGGGCAAATAGGTCATTTGTCTTTGCGCATCTAGTGGACTAGTCTGGGCTTGCTCACGTCGTGGTCAGGGAGTTTCAAGGGCTTTTCACGTTGCTGTTTCCATAATGTCTGCTAGCCTCACAATGTCCTAAGCAAGTCCGAAGTGTAAGCCCTGACAGTTAAAAAAATTATTTTTTTTTAATACAAGTGCTTGATTTAATCTTCCCATTTCAAAGAAGAATCCACTTCAGAGACAGCTACCTTCAGTAAACACATTGTCAGCCAGTAGGTAGAGCCTGACCAAATTCTCCCACTGAAGCACCTTTGATTAGAGAGCCTTGTTGATTTTGATAACTGATTATTTGGGCTACAGGTTTTTTTTTCTCTTCCTTGCTTTAAATTCCTGCTTTTATGTTTTAAATTCACTGACAAGGAGTGAACCCCCAAACCCTGGGCTGCTATCTCGACCCCCGTGAAAGCAGAAAAGAAGCCTGTGTGTGATCTCTACCTGTGACCTGGCTGTGCGGCACCAGGTGAGCTGTGTAATTTCCAGGTCCTGTGAGTAATTGTTTATCTTTTTTCAAAGTTTCTTGATGGTTATTGCTAAAGGTTGACTTGCAATCTTAATAAGAATCATGAAGGCTAGTCCAGCCATAATGCTGGTTATTGATAGTCTGAGACCAGTACCAAACCAAGCCACATGACCAAACTCTGTGTCAATGTGGGAGGGCACTGCCCAAGGCAACAGGGGCCCACTCCTGCGACTGAGGGGCAGCTTCCTTGGGTGGGAGGGTGAGAAATCGGCTGGAAGCATCAGATGTTTTTCATTGCAGGCTGTTAGGAGAGGAAACCAAGGTTCGGAAGGATAAAGAATCTTGCTCAAGGTCACATTAACTAGAAAGCAGAAGTAGGATTTAAACTCAGGCCTGCTTAGCTTGAAAGTTTGTGTTCTTTTTAACACCCCCTGCCCATGTTGCCTCTTTTGCACTAACAGAGCTGCAGAGATACCTCCTCCTTTGAAAGGAGAGGCAAGGATGAGGAAGTGGAGGGAGGCTTAGAGATGTTCTGAGGAGAAAGAAGCAAATATCTCTGCACTTCATTGTTTTCTGAGAGGTGGGTGAGTGACAAGCTCACCAAAGAGAAAAAGAGTGGGACAGGGCAGAGATCACATGATTCAAGAGAGGAGTATCTTTGGGGGTAGGGAGGCATGTTTGTCAGGAATTTAAGAGGTGATTAAGTAGATTTCTGAGTAGCCATGGGGGCCAGGTTGGAATGGAATGGCATGAAGCTCAAGCAAGTCAAGTCTGGGGGTTCTGTATTTTCTTTAGGATCACGCTGTCTTGAGAGGGGAGGAGGAGAAGGTCGACACTGGGCTGAACATGATGGGGTTTGGCCTGATGGATCTGGAGAGAGAGAGGTCAGGAGGGGCAGTGAAGCCTAACAGCTGGAAGTCTATCAACAGGGAATTTGGTGACGGCGACAGCACAACTGGAGTCCAGGGAAGTTTTTGACTGTGTGTATGACTCAAACATCCCCTTAAGAGTTTGTATTCCTAACAATTTTAGAGTTATCCCCCCGTACAGAGGAATGTTTAGACTTGTTGTTAGGGGATACCACTATGCTTTTGAATGATCCCTATTCAGGCTCTTGTGCAGTCTTACAATCCTCTCTCCTTTTTTACCCCTTTCCCTAATCTCACAAGAAGCTTTCTTTTTGGTCCACAGGGATATCCTTGCTTTCATTATTTATACTTGAGCACTGGGAACTCCTTTCTTGGATTCCTCAGTATTCCCACAAATTCTCTTTTCTCTTTTACTTTCCAAAGAGGGAGGGGGAGAGCAGGGATTGTATAGTAAAAGACAATAAGAAAAGGTTTCCTATGGGGTCTGTTGCTGGAAGGCAAGAAGTGATTATATGGGAAATAATAGTAGTCTGAAAATATATATGTCTTTAAGTGTGATAAAACTAATTATCCTTTGGACCAGGAGGTTCTGGTCTAATGCAATGAAGCAATTCAAGTTTGACTTTCAAGCTTAGCTCAAAGGTAGTGTAGACTAGCTCTGGGATATCAGGGTTAACCAGGGGGTAATTCTGATTCAAAGGAAGGTGAAGCATAGGAGGAACACTGGATGTGATTTGTGGAGTAGAACACTGGGAGGGAAGGAAGGGGAAGAAGCAAGAAGTATGAAGACAATACTTTCTCTTAGGTTCATTTTCCTGCAGAAAATCCACAGGATCCTGGGAGCTAAGGAGGGATAGGACTTGTTTATTAGGGAAATGCATAGCAGGAAAGGAGGTCCTCTGGAGAACAAAGGTGAAACTTCACTTTACTAATTCTGGGTCTGGAAGGGGCTCATTCTTCTGGGATTAGGCCTAATATGTAAGCTTGGGAGGAGACGTAAAGGTCAGCATCAGGCAGAAAAGCAAGGAGTCATTTCCAATCATGCGGACATGTTTTTCCTATCTTTTTAAGCATCTCATGTGAGTCAGTCCCGGATTTAGAACTGTTGTCATCCACTGAGTTCTCTTGGTTTCTTGGCAACAGTAGAGAGAAGAAACTCTTGATAAATCTCTGTATCTTATTATCCTTAAAAATAATCTCTTTAGATGAGAGACATCAGAAGAATGGTGGTGTGAGAGTCTTCCTGCTCTCTCCCCTTCAAGTTACAAGTTGGACAGCTATAATTCAACAAAGAATTTCCTACTCAACACACAAACATGCCAAGAGATGTATGCATTGAAACATCTGAAGGTAGGCGAATTGGAGCAAATAAGGGAGGAGGTAACAGGGCAAGGGCAGAGACATGGCCACGGATGGGCTGTGGGAGCAGGGGACAGAGAAGTTGCAGCATGCACACACTGCGATCCTGTGAAGCAGAGAGATAGAATAAGCATGACTGCTTGAGTGGTCAGCACATACCGCAGCTGAACCTAGTGACCGAGGCAGAGGTGGGATACAGAAGTATGGCAGCTGTGGCCTACCATCTACCATTGCCATGCAGAAAACAAAGCCACAGAGCCCGGCCGCCTCCATTGCACATTCCCAGAACTAGCAGCAGGCCCCAGAAGAAGCAGTAGCAGTAAGTGTCAGGTTACAGTGCACCCTATCTGCAGTCTTGAGAACTGGAGAGGCAGAATTCCTTGCTGAGTAGCAGGCACATGCTGTGGCTAATCCCAGTGACGGGTGGAGATACAGAGGTGAGGCAGCTCAGGTCTGGCAGTTACCATTACTCCGAGGAGAACAAAGCCACAAATGGATGAGCTGGCCTCTCCCAGCCCACTGCTCCCCCAGCCATCATGGCTGAGTCCAGCTAAGGCACCGGGGACACCTCAGGCAGTAGCACTGTTGCAGGGGACACTCTAGGATTTCATGGGCTTGGAACCCTATTGCCAAACATATACCCCCATGGGTATATGTTTGGCACCCATGGGGAGTGATTCCCTGACACCAAGGTGAGCTGGTCACAGAGGAGATGACCACCTCCCTAGGGAATACAGGGCATTTCCCACGGCCCCTCAGAGATCTGAGAAGCCAGAACAGTGCAAGAGAAATGAAAAACTTGTGCTTCACTGCCACCTACTGGAAAAGGAAAGAAAGACCTCTTCTTATCAACTTGCTAAATAAGTGCTAAACACTCTTATCACAGTAAGCAGATTTCATTCCCATAAATGCCTATGCAGAGAAATATCCATTATATACCATGAATAACCATGGTAACAAGGTACCTCAGAAAAAAAATGAAATATCACCAGAAAATAAACTTAAAAACATGGACACGTGTGGCTTAAATGACAGATAATTCAAGATTGCAGTTCTGAAGAAGCTAAAAAAGATACAAGGAAACTCAAACAGGCAATTTAATGAACTCAGAAATAAAATAAATGAAGAAAAGAATATAGTACTAAAAAGATTAAAAATAAAAAAAAGCGCTAAACAGAAATTCTGAAGCTGAAGACCGTAATAAAAGAGATGGAGAAAAACTAGTGAGCTTAGAAAATAGAATTGACCAGATGGAGGAAAGAACTAGTGATATTGAAGGCAGAAATTTAGAAATAATGCAGATGGAAGAAGAGAGACATACGAGAGTAAAACAAAATGGAAGAACTCTATGGGAACTATCTGACTCCATCAGAAAGAGCAAGATAAGGATAATAGTGTACCCGAAGGAGAAGGGAACAGAGAACTTATTCAAACAAAAAGCTGATGAATTCCAAACCTATGAAAAGATCTGAATTCTCAAATCCAAGAAGCAAACAGAGTATCTAACTCAATCCCTCAAAAAGGCCTTCTCTAAGGCACATTATATGTCAAAAATTAATGAGACTTTTGGACAAGACGTAGGCATAGGCAGACATACTTCACCTCCTTGGACAACCATAAGAAGGGCCAAAACTTACCTCAAAAGAAAAAAAAAAACGCAGGGAGGGAGGAAGGGGGTTACAGGGGAAACGAGGAGAAGGGCCCTTAAGGAATATGTATGAAGGACCCATGGACAAAGCCAAAGCCGGGTAAGGTTGAGGGTGGGAGGTGGGGGTGGGAGGGGATGGGGAGAGTGGTGGTGGGGAAATGGAGACAAGTGTATTTGAACAACAATAAAAAAAATTTTTATACACACACACACACACACACACACACATAGAACTGACAGAAAATCAAACTGTATGAAAGTATGACAACCAAGGATTTAAAGAAGACATATTCATCTAGATTGGTATGAAGGGCAAAACTGGGAAGCTGGGGAGGAGAGGACGTGGTGTTGCAGTGGAGAGTTGGCGGTGACCAGCGGAATGGGCGGTCCCACATTAGGGATACCAGGGGAGTGAGCCCCAGGCCAGGCTGCGCAGCCCAGGGTTCCAGTCCTGGGAAAATAAATCCTCATAACTCCTGGCTGTAAAAACCAGTCCGGGTTGGGGCAGAGGAAGAACCTGCAGGTCCCTCAGGGGACTCTGTTTAAATGGACCACAGGGTCCGAGAATGCAGGCAAACCCACCCATTCTGGGAATCACCACCAGGGCAACAGCTGGAGGGGCACAAGTCGCATAAGTGACTGGAAGTGGGATGAGTGCCGAACAAGCCTCCAGCAGTCATGCAGCAGCATTGCCCCCTCTCTGACCCGTCCCCCACATACAAGGGCACAAAGCGCTGAAGCAGGCTGCCCCCACCCTGGCGATTACCTAAGGCTCTGCCCATACAATGTAACACGTGTGCCAAGACATGGAGTCAAAGCAGCTCTACTTAACTCACAGAAACAAACCCAGGGAGGCTGCCAAATCCAGGACACAAAGAAATATGGCTCAAATGAAAGGACAGGAGAAAACCCCAGTAAAAGAACTAAGCAAAATGGAGATAGCCAAGCTATCAGATGCAGAGATTAAAACACTGGTGACAAGGATGCTTAGAGATCTCATTGAATATGGCAAAAGCATAAGGGAAGAAATGAAGGCTACTCTAAGGGCAATAAAGGAAAAATCCACAGGGAACCAAAAATGAAGGGAAGGAACCTGGGGTTCAAATCAATGAATTGGAACATAAAGAAGAAATAGTCAACTGGAACAGAATGAAGAAACAAGAATTCAAAGAAAGAAAGAAAGAAAGAAAGAAAGAAAGAAAGAAAGAAAGAAAGAAAGAAAGAAAGAAAGAAAGAAAGAGAAAGAAAAGAAAGAAAGAAAACTGAAGAAGACTCCGGGACATCTCCAAACATGCCAACATCTGAATCATAGGGGTGCCAGAAAAAGAAGACCAAGAGCAAGAAATTGAAAACTTATTTGAAAAAATAATGAAAGAAAACTTCCCTAATTTGGTAAAGGAAATAGACATGCAAGCCCAGGAAACACAGACAATCTCAAACAAGTTAGATCCAAAGAGGACTACACCAAGACACATTGTAATTATATTGTCAAAGTTTAAAGATAAAGAAAAAATCTGAAAAACAGCAACAGAAAAGCAGAAAGTAACCTACAAAGGAGTTCCCATAAGACTAACAGCTGATTTCTCAAAAGAAACTTTGGAGGCAAGAAGGGACTGGCAAGAAATTCAAAGTGATGAAAAGCAAGGACTGCAACTGAGATTACTCTATCCAGCAAAGCTATCATTTAGAATGGAAGGGCAGATAAAGTGCTTCCCAGACAAGGTAAAGCTAAAGGAGTTCATCATCACCAAACCCTTATTATATGAAATATTAAAAGGAGTTATTTAAGAAAAAGAAGATCAAAAGTATGAACATTAAAATGACAACAAATTCACAATTATTAACAACTGAATCTGTAAAACAAAAACAAAAATAAAAACAAACTGAGCAAACAGCCAGAACATGAATAGAATCATAGATACAGAGATTATCTGGAGGGTTATCAGTGGGGAGGGGGAAGGAGGAGAGTTGAGGGAAAGGTACAGGGATTAAGAAGCATAATTGGTAGGTACAAATTAGACAGGGAGATGTTAAGAACAGTATAGGAAATGGAGTAGCCAAAGAACTTCTATGCATGACCCATGGACATGAACTAAGGGGATGGGATTGCTGGACGGAAAGGGGGTACTGGGAAGAGGGGCAAAGGGGGAAAAATTGGGGCAACTGTAATAGCATAATCAATAAAATATACTTAGAAAACAAACAAAAAAATAACGATAAAGAAAGTATTCTCATGGCAGCTAAGGAAAAGAAGGTGGCAATTTATAAAGAAAATCCCAGTAGATTACTATTGGATTTTCAGCAACCATATACAAGGTCTGTCCAGAAGGCATCCAGCCATATAATATGAAAAATAGAGACATATATTGAAGAAGATACAAGATACAAGGAATGTTGTACATAGGACAATGATGCCTCAGTCCTCCTCAAAGTAAACACCTTGGGACCCCACATAATTCTCCCAATTGCCATCAGCTGCCCTGGTGTATTTTCCTGAATCTCATCAACAGTCTGAAAGCACTTCCATTTCAACGTGATTTTAGCTTTGGGAAAAGCCAGAAAGAAGTCTCAGGGTGCCAAATCTAGGCTCTAGGGGGACTGAGTCACCTGGGTGATTTGATATTTTGCTAAAAAACTCTGCACAAGATGTGATACATGAGTGGGCCCATTGTGAGGATGAAGCTTCCAGTCACTAGTTGCCCATAGCTGTGGCCTTCTGAATCATCCAAATAGTTTCTGTAGAGGAATGGTTAAGCTTAACGTGAAATTTAATGCAGATTCGTTACTCTACTTTCTCAGTCATACTGAATGCTAGGGCTGAACAGTACACATGCTCATTCAATGGCAGCTAATGCTCCCAACTGACTAGTACAGTGAAGTCATTATTGTTTACTCGTGTGCATTCCCATCCACGCTCCTTGGCTGCCAGGTTACATTGATGTGCCAACCCTTGTTATATTAACAATGGCTGGACTTTTTCTGGACAGACTTCACAAGCTAAGAGAGAGTGGAAGCAAATATTCCACAGTTGAAACTATTGAAAGAGAGAAATTTTCAGCCAAGAATAATATATCCAGCAAAGTTATCCTTTAGATTCAAAGGAGAAACAAAGACTTTTCCAGACATATAGAAGCTGAGGGAATTTGCCACCACAATACATGCATTGCAGGAAGTACTTAATGGGGTTATTCTACCTGAAACAAAAAAAATAAAAGGTTACAAAACTATGACTGAGAGTCACCAACAGGCAGACAGAAGCATGATATTGCAACCCTTTTTTTCAGAGTAGGGTACTATACACTTAGATATCACATAAAGGTTAAAGGAGTTAAAGACATTTTAGAGAGAGAAAGAAGACAATAGCTTCTGCACTTCAGAAAAAAACTCACAGCATTAAAAGGAATAATTTGTGACAACTAAAACATAAAAGGGAAGGGGGTAAAGGTCTGAATTTGTACAGGGGAAATGGAAATAAGATGCAGTCAGAGGAAAAAGGACTATTATATACAAGAAACATTTTTGCATAAACCTAATGGTAACCACACACAAAAATCTAGAACTGAGACATATAACATACAAAAAAGAGTATAGAGAAGAAAAAATAACAGAATACCACCAAAGTAAAAGAGCAGACAGAAACACAAGGGAAAAGAAACAATGGAGATACAAAACACAAAAGATAAAATGGTATTAAGAAATCATCCTATATCAATTGTCACCCTAAATGTAAATAAACTGAACTCACCAATAAAAGCCATAGAGTAGCAGATTGGATCAAAAAACAAAATCCAATGATATCCTGCATTCAGGGTACACATCTCAGTTGCAAAAGCAAATATAGACCCAATATGAAAGGGTAAAATGATACTCTGAGCAAATGTCATCCAGAGAAAAGTGGGTGTACTCATACTTTGACAAAATGGATTTTAGAAAATATATTTTATTGATTATGCTATTACAGTTGTCCCATTTTTCCCTTTTGCCCCCTTCCCCTGGTACCTCTTTTCCCTCCAGTAATCCATGTACCTTAGTTCATGCCCATGGGTCATGCATACAAGTTCTTTGGCTACTCTATTACCTATGCTGTTCTTAACATCCCCCCCCCCCCACCCGGCTATTCTGTAACTACTAATTTGTGCTTTAAAAAATTATATTTTATAGATTATGCTATTAGTTGTCCTGATTTTTCCCACTTTGTGTCACCCTCCACCCAGCACCCTCCACCTTCCACCTATTCCCTCAGGCAATACCCCCTCCATTGTTCATGTCCATGGTTCATGCATGTAAGTTCTTTGGCTACTCCTTTTCCTATACTGTACTTTATACCCCCCTGGCTATTCTCTAACTACCTGTTTGCACTTCTTAATCCACTCACCTCTTCACCCACTGCCCCCTTCCTCCTCCCATCTGTCAACCATCTGGTAACTATCCTCTTTTTCCTTGCTGCTTTTAAGAGTCTCTATCTCTCTTTTTAAAAAGAATTAATTTATTTTTAGAGAGAGGGGAAGGGAAGGAGAAAGAGAGGGAGAGAAACATCAGTATTGCCTCTCACATGGCCCTGTACTGGGGGCCTGGCCTGCAACCCAGGCATGTGCCCTGACTGGGAATTGAACCAGTGACCTTTTGGCTCACAGGCTGGCACTCAATCCACTGAACCACACCAGCCAGGGCAAGAGTCTCTCTTTATCTTTAACCTTTGGCCTTTAAATTATGATGTGTCTTGGAGTGGGAGTGGGCTTCTTTGTATGCATCTTGTTTGGGACTCTCTGTGGTTCCTGGACTTATATGTCTATTTCCTTCACCAAATTAGGGAAGTTTCCTTTCACGATTTTTTCAAATAGATTTCCAATTTCTTGCTCTTTGTTTTCTCCTTCTGGCACCCGTATGATGTGAATGTTGGACCTTTTGAAGTTATCCCAAAGGCTGTATATACTAGCTTCATTTTTTAAAAATTTTTTTTCCTTCTTGTTCTGCATGGTTGTTTTTTGCTTCCTTATTTTCCATATCATTGGTTTGATTCTCAGCTTCATCCCCTCTACTCTTGTGTCCCTGCAAATTGTTCTTTATTTCAATAAGTGTATCCTTTGTTTCTGACTGGGTCTCTTTTATGCTGCTGAGGTCCTCACTAAGTTCCTTGAGCATCCTTATAAACAGTGTTTTGAACTCTGCATCTGATAGATTGCTTATCTCCATTTTGTTTAGCTCTTTTTCTGGAGTTTTGATCTGTTCTTTTATTTGGGATGTGCTCCTTTGTCTCCTCATTTTGGCAGCCTCCCTATGTTTGTTTCTATGTATTAGGTAGAGCTGCTTTGACTCCATGTGTTGGTAGTATAGCCTAAAGTAGTAGGTGTCCTGTAGTGTCACAGCTGCTCCTATCACCCAAGCTGGGTACTTAAGGTTTGTCCTTTGTGTGGGCTGAGTACATCATTCTCTTGTAGTTGTGCCTTGGTCGCTGTTGGCAGATCAATGGGAGGGATTTACCTAGGCCAGTGGGTGGTGGTGCTCCAATGTGGTCTGTAGCTGTCTACTGTGTGCGCTGGCCCTGGGGATTCCTGGGTGGTACAGGCCAACATCAGCCTCCACCTTTGTTTTTCCCAAGGCACCCTACGTGACTGTGAAGCAGTCTGAGATGGCTACTACTTGTACTGGGCTTGGAGATTCCCAGGTGAAGTCAAGCTGTGAGTCTAATCTGGCTGCCACTAGGGCCCACTGAAGCCAGCTGTTGCTTGTTTGATAGGATTTAGGAGCCAAGACCAGCCATTCTTATGGAAAATTAGCTTGGGTGGGCCTGTAAGTTGAGTGGGGCAGAGCCTCTAGGGATCTCCAAGGGGGGTCAAGAGTGACAGCCAGGTTGATGGAGTCTCAGATATGGCACAAGCTTACCAGCCCAGCGTCGGGGAGGGTTTAGCTAAAGGACAATGCCTTATGCCAGACAGCCTTGATGCCAGACACTTCATTTTCTCTCTGTATACCACTGGTGCCTTTCAGCTGCTACCCCAAAGCTGGATTTCAGAGGGAGTGAGCCTGAGTAGGTGAATCCATGTGTGGGCTCTTTAAGAGGAAGTGCTTGGAGCTCCAGAAGTTTCTTCCACTGATTCAATCCCCACTTTTTTTTTTTTTTCAGCCAGATGTTGTGGTGACTTATCTTCCTGGCACTTGAATCCTGGGCTTGAGGGCCTGGTGTGTGTCTGGGACTCCTTATTCCCAAGATATCTCTCCTAAATTTTTATCCACATGGCTGTTGGACCAGCCCATTCCTTGTCTGTGCTCCCCCTACCAGTCTGGATGGATGTGGTTTCTGTAATTCCCTAGTAGTCAGACTTCTATTCAACTTGATTTTGTAGTTGTCAGACTTCCATTCAATTTGACTTCTGATGGTTCTGAGTGATGGTTGTTCTATATATTAGTTGTAATTTTGATGTGGTTGTGTGAAGAGGTGAGCAATGTCTCCCTACACTGCCATCTTGACTGGAAGCCAGGAAGTTTTCTTTCATTATTTTTTCAAATAAATTTTCAATTTCGTGCCCTTCTCCTCCTTCTCCCCCCACTTCCTCCTCCTCCTTCTCTTCTTCCTCCTCCTTCTTCTGTCCCTATGATTCAGATGTTGGTATATTTGGAGATGTCCCGGAGTCTTCTTATTCTCTTCATATTTTTGAATTCTTGTTTCTTCATTCTGTTCCAGTTGACTATTTCTTCTTTATGTTCCAATTCATTGATTTGAACCCCAGGTTCCTTCCCTTCATTTTTGGTTCCCTGTGGATTTTTCCTTTATTGCCCTTAGAGTAGCCTTCATTTCTTCCCTTATGCTTTTGCCATATTCAATGAGATCTCTAAGCATCCTTGTCACCAGTGTTTTAATCTCTGCATCTGATAGCTTGGCTATCTCCATTTTGCTTAGTTCTTTTACTGGGGTTTTCTCCTGTCCTTTCATTTGAGCCATATTTCTTTGTGTCCTGGATTTGGCAGCCTCCCTGGGTTTGTTTCTGTGAGTTAAGTAGAGCTGCTTTGACTCCATGTCTTGGCACACGTGTTACATTGTATGGGCAGAACCTTAGGTAATCGCCAGGGTGGGGGCAGCCTGCTTCAGCGCTTTGTGCCCTTGTATGTGGGGGACGGGTCAGAGAGGGGGCAATGCTGCTGCATGACTGCTGGAGGCTTGTTCGGCACTCATCCCACTTCCAGTCACTTATGCGACTTGTGCCCCTCCAGCTGTTGCCCTGGTGGTGATTCCCAGAATGGGTGGGTTTGCCTGCATTCTCGGACCCTGTGGTCCATTTAACCAGAGTCCCCTGAGGGACCTACAGGTTCTTCCTCTGCCCCAACCCGGACTGGTTTTTACAGCCAGGAGTTATGAGGATTTATTTTCCCAGGACTGGAACCCTGGGCTGCGCAGCCTGGCCTGGGGCTCACTCCCCTGGTATCCCTAATGTGGGACTCCCATTCTGCCAGCTGCCACTGCCCCTGGCTGGTCACCACTGGCCTGCTGCTTCCACGCCATATTCTCTCCTTCCTTGCCCCCCTTCTTTGCTCCTCCTACCTACCTGGATGAATATGTCTTCTTTAAATCCTTTGTTGTTGGACTTCCATACAGCTAGACTTTTCTGGCAGTTCTGGGTGGTTTTTTTTTTTTTGAGGTTAGTGGTAATCCTTCTTATGGTTGAGCAAGGAGGTGAAGGGTGCCTGCCTACACCTCCATCTTGACTGGAACTACTAGAATTTATTTCTTTTTATATTGTTTAACCATTAACAAATTATTGTAGCTGTAGTTATTTTAAATACCTTAGTCCTTTAACTTCTGGGCTAGATTTCAGTGATTATTGCACCACTGTATTATAGTATTAGAGTGGACAAATTTGACTATATGCTTACATTTACCAGTGAGTTTTATATGTTATGTTTTCATGTTACTATTTAGTGTCCTTTGATTTCAGCTTCAAGAACTCCTTTCAGCATTACCTGTAAGTCATGTCATGTGGTGATAAACTTCCTTAGTTTTGGTTTGCTCAGTGAGAAGATCTTTATTGTTCTTTCATTCCTGAAAGACAACCTTGCTAAGTAAATTGTTCTTGGTTGGCAGTCTTTTCTTTTGACACTTTGAATATATCATTCCACTCTCTCTGAGCCTGCAAGATTTTTGCTGAGAAATCTGGTAACAGTCTTATGAGGTATCCCTAGTATGTGAGGATTTTTTTCTCTTGCTTCTTTTAAACCTCCTTGTTATTGATTTTACAGTTTCATGTAATGTATATTAGAAAAGATCATTTTGGTTCAAATTTTGGGAGAACTTCTAAGATTAATGAATTTGGATGTCCATTTCTCTCTCCAGATTTGGGAAGTTCTGTTATTAACTTTTAAGATTTTTTGCCCAACTCCACTCTCTTCTTTTTGGGACTCCAGTAATGTGTAGATTGTTTTTCTAAATGGTATCTCCTAATTTATGTAGGCTTTCTTCACCGAATTTCATTCTTTTTTCTGGCCCCTCTGCATTTTGAATTTAAGTAATGCGAAGCCTGATGGATCAGGAGGTTTTAAAAAACAGTGAAATGATATTATTTGTATTTAAAATAATAAAACCATGGGAAGTTGTCCTCCTCACTATTACTACAGCTTTCATTGCAGTAATTTGTTTTGCCAATTTCCCTTAGACAATCCTGTTTACAACTGGGTTGTTATTTGGAAAGAATGTCACATATTCTACCTCAAAGAGTGTTCTAACCTTTTGCAAAAAGTTCTCATTTCCTTGTTCTTCTACGTGAGTGTGAGAAAATCCCCCATCTTGGATCCTTTGTAGTTGTTAACTCACTTTGGCCAGTGGGTTTTGGGTGATGCATTTAACTGCAGGTTTCAGACATTCCAGCGGTGTGCATTTCCTGTTGCAGTGACCCTTGAAGCATCATGTGGAGATGGCAGCATAATAAAATTGTGTGAAAAGATCTCGTGGAGCAGAGTTAGCTGCTGACCCACCCTGGGCACATAGTGTGAGAAATCATAACTTTTTATTTAAGCCACTGTGATCTGGGTGATGTTTGCTAGTATAGTACACCAGTATGCCACTTATCTTAATTGCATTTTAATAGGAAGAAAGACTTAAAATAAAATAAATTAATTCCTAATAGTAGATTTAGATATAAAATATAAATTGATGGGAAAAACATTTTAAAAAAAGGTATGTGTGTCTTTTAGAGTTCTGAAAACATGCTTAGACGGCCTTTGTGAAAATGCAGTGCGATTTTTAGTTTATTTACCAATGAACATCCCAGAGAAAAGGAGAAAATATTTCTTAGAATAATTTTAAACAAGTTAACATTAACAGGGGATTTACTTGTGTATGGCTCTACAATAAAATAATTGTGTGGTCCAAAATATTCTTAAAAATATCTAGAAAAGAAAGAGTTTGGTGTTTTAAAAAACAAGTAGGTGGTAGAAAAACTTATAAAAATTACTTACATCTTATGTAATAAAGACATCATTCACTCATTCATACACTCTTTTACTAATCAAACATTTATTGAGTGCCTATTATTGGCATGACACTGTGTTATATACTATTAGGCCATCATTCCTGTCTTCAAGCCCAGTAAGCAAAGCCACTGACCTGTAGCTCAGAAAGAAGAAGAATAGGGAGGAGGATGTGTGAGTTAGTAGTGGATGTGACTCTCCTTGTTCATAACTTAATCCTAATTGGAAACTTATAGTAGATGAGAGTGGAGGAAAAATGCTGCTTTCTCTGGTCCGATACTCTTGGGGGTCTTTCTATTTCCTCTTAAAGAGAGAAAATAAGAGACACACATTGTTCAGAACAGATATGGACACAAAAAGCAGAAGCCTCTTAGGAGAAGTAGAAAACCATGTGTGGAATATGGGATTTTGCATGCTTTCAACTTCCTAAAGAGATTCATGTCATAAAGACATCTAACTAGAGCTTGGAAAAAGAGAGACACAGGTTGAAATCCAAGGCTACTTTAAAATATTTAGAAATACTTAGGAGACTAAACTTTAAAACCAGTTAGAATGCGTGGAAGGTTTTATTGTTCAGTAGCCAAGCAATGGGACCCTGGCTTCTAGTGCTAGTTCAGGCACTCAGCTGTGTTTCCTTATACAAGTTATTTCACCTCTTTAAGCTTCAGTTTTCTCATTTGTAAAATAGAATAAAATTTCTAGGCAGTTCTAAAAAGTCTAAACGAGTTGTGATTTGCTAATTCAATGCTCTCACTATACAAATTTTCAAGTGATCAAGGTTCTTCATTAAAAAAAAAATTCAATTCTGGGCTCCCTATTTGTTTGTCTATCCATCTATTTATCCATCCATTACTTATTCCTCCATTCAACAACTAATTTTTGAGCACCTACCATTGCTTGACATTATAGATGGAATTATGATCAAGAAGATATTATCCCTGTACTCCTGGATCTTATAGACTACAGGTGAATTCAGACTTTAAGTATATAATCATTACTGTAACATACTGTAAATGAGAAAGCATGGGGGACATAGCTTGGAGGTTGTTCTTCTTTTCATTTCTCCACTCTTGAAATTCCATTTTACTATTTCTAACTTTTCAACTGTCACCCACTTATACCCCACAATAGCCTGACTTCTTCCTACTCCACCCAAATTTCCACATTTACTGAAAATGGCGGAGATTAAAAAATCACACCTTTTTGATAATTTTCAGACTTTTGTTCTTCACATTAATTGCTCTCTGTAACTTTTTCATTGCCAACCATGTTTCTTGAGACATGACTTTCACAGATCTATTACTTTTCTTATCATCTCTTCTGCTCTTTAAAATGTGAGAAGATCCCTAGAGTTTAATATTTAAACTTCATCTCTACTACCTTCTATTTGTGATTTCCTCTATTCTCATGTAAATTATCATCTACATGGTGAGGATTGCGAAATACATAGATCTGGTCCCAGATCCAGTTGCCTAAAACAAAACTAAATCTATCTCTTCTCTTTTTTATTTCATTGAAATTAATGACATCATTTATTCAATCCTGTTGGACTGAAATTTTGTGGTCCTACCAACAATATACGTTCAGTCCAAGTTTCCCTTTATTTTTGCTTCCTTGACTTGTTATATTTGTTAAGATGTAGTTTAAATAGCATCCCCTCTGAAAACTTATACTGACTCTCTAATTCAGATTGAATTTATTTATATGAACACTTAACAGGTTGTAACTTATTCATTTTCAAACCTCTCTCACTGGCCTGGAGTTTAACTGATTATTGGATACTTAGTAACTTGCAGAGAGCTTGGTACATAGTAAAGACTCATCTATTAAGGCTTTAATTCTCATATTCTTTAAAGATTCACAAACTTTTGGACTATATCCTTGAAGGCTTGTTTTACCTGTTGGTTCCTTAGGGTATAAATAAAGGGGTTCAACAAAGGTGCAACCGAAGTGATAAGCAGAGCTATTCCTTTGTTAAATGTGTCCCATTCTTTTGCCGAGGGCTTAACATACATGAAGAAGCAGCTTCCATAAGAGAGGGAAATGACAGTCACATGGGAAGAACAAGTGGAAAAGGCATTTTTCCTTTGCTGGACAGAGGGAAGCTTCAGAATAGTCCTGATGATGAATGTGTAGGAGAGAATCACAGGCACCAGAGTGACTACCAGGGTCACAGATGCCACAAGGCAGACAACCTCCTCTATGAGGCTCGTGTCTGAACAAGAGAGAGATCGAAGAGGCTCATAGTCACAGAAATAATGATTGAGCCTGTTGGATGCGCAAAAGTCCTGCTGACTCATCAGAGTGATTGGTGGTATAATAGCCGTTAGCCCTCCTAGCCAAGAGCAGAGAACCAGCTGGGTGCACACTCTGCTGCTCATGATGATCGTGTAATGCAGGGGTTTACATATGGCTATATAGCGGTCGTAGGACATGGCAGCCAGAAGATAAAACTCTGTTGCCCCAAGGAATATAGCAAAGAAATACTGAGTGAAGCAGCCAGCAAAGCTGATACTCTTGTTTCCAGTTGTGATGCTGACCAGGACCCTGGGAATGAAGATGTTTGTGAAGGAAATTTCTAAGAAGGAGAAGTTCCGGAGAAAAAAATACATGGGAGTCTGAAGGTGGGAGTCCAGCAATGTGAGGATGAGGATAGTCAGATTTCCAATGATGCTGAGTGAATAGGTGAGGAACAAAAAGGTGAAAACCACCACCTGGAGTTCAGGGACATCTGTCAGACCCAGCAGGATAAACTCAGTCAACAAGGTTTTATTTTTCATTGCTGAAAACATTGAAGACTCAAGGTAAAAAAAAATGTTAGTAACAAAAGGTGAGAAAATAAGAAGTGCTCTGAAATGGACAGGTTAAATCTGAAGAGGACAAAAGGAGATGCACCATGAACTTTCCTCTGATGACAGGACCCAAACCAGTGACCCATTTGAATGATGTTGGAGCCTTCCCAGTCCCATTTGCCCTGTATAGAAAAGTTCTTGTCATTTTTTCCCCACATGGTACTTTCCCTAGTACCTACGTAAAACAAGTGCCTGCCTTATAGAGGATCGAAAAGTTTGTGAAATGAGTTAATAAAAGAAAGTCTCCAGCAGCTGCCTCCTTCCAGAATAGTTCCTGATTTTCTTTTCCCTGTATTCACTTTCCTTACCTACCACTGATTCCATTCATTGCCCCACATTCTTTGTCTGCCTAACTTCTCAGAATTGCTGTTTTTCTAATTGCTGTTTTTGTTTTTAGTTTTCATATAATTAGAACAGCTATTCATTTTCCTTGTGGTTCAACTCTCTTAATTCCCTCGATGCCAAAAAGTACCAGCTCCTCACTTCTCAGTGGGCCCTCTGAGCATCTCTGCCCATATCCGTTCATTAGAATTTACAGTAGTTTTCCTTTATCCATGGTTTTATTTTCCATTTCAGATCACTAGATTTGAGTATCTCCCACGAATAAGGGAGAACTAATGTGTTAGGATTATGTAATCCTGTCCTTTGAACCATTCAACATATTTCCTAGAATTAAGTATTAGATTAAGATGAAAACTTGCATTTACTTACACAAACACATTCAGAATCTTTAGATCTAGAGCTTACCCACAAAGATAGGGAGATGTTATTAAGTTCCAAGAAAATTTATGGAGCTTAAGAATATTTAAAGCAAGATTTCTAACTAGGGATTCATTAATTCTTAGATTGGATTTACCATGTCTATGAACCCACTAAATCATGTGTAAAACATGTCATGTATGAAAATTTTATGGGGAAAGTATATAAAACAATGATCCAGGGTTTTCTAAGAGACTCTACAGGTAAGCACTTCAAGAATATTTTGTTTCTACTGCCTTGTGAGCTCATGTGGTTAAAAGTCACATTATATGTGAGTGTCCTTACTGATTTATTCACAACTTTTTCTATGTATTGTTTTTATAAACATTTTTAAGGCAGCAGCTTTGAAGTATGATGGACTATAATTCACTCCATATTTTATATAATTTTCTGGCAAATATGCATGCATATATCTAACTTAAATAAAAGTTTTATAGAAGACTTCTTGCTCACTCTATGGTACAATTTGATATTTTAAATTCTATTTATTAAATTTTTTTTCAAATGCTTGTTGCAGCTCACTAAATTGATTTCATAACACATTAGTGGGTTGCAGTCCACAGTTGGAATCAGGGATCAAGAAAAGTTACACAATGTTCCAGATGCCCTTGCCCTCCTGGTTACCAACCTGGAATCTTCAGGGAGTGATTGAATAGTCAGTCACATCTGCATCAGTTTCAGGCTTCACACCCACAGAGAAGAAAAATCAATGAAGCTATAAACAGGAAATATACTTCCTCACTTGACTATTCAAGTAGCTATAGTAGAATTTTAGTCTTAACTATGCTAGAGGTAAATAAAAATTGTAAGGCCACATAATTACAAAATAATATAAAATTTACTGCATTTTCTAGTTATCTCCCTCCAAATCCTATCCTGCAGCTTCTCTTGGTAAGAAGTAGTCATCTGCGGTCCCTTATCAATTTAGTGGAAATGTGCCTATTGTTTCTGTCCTTCCACTAATTCAGAATGGAGCAGAATCAGAGGGTATTTTTTTTTATATTATGTCATTTTCAAATGGAACCAATAAATAACAGGATAAAAGAAGAACTTTGAGGAGAAAATTATCCTGGATTTTTCTGTTTTAGGAGAAATCAGGTTGATGGCCACAGAAGGCAGAATATGAAGTCTCTCTCTCACCCCAGAGTATCCTTTATCCAGTGTGGCACAGGTTATATTTGTTTTACTGGGAGCATGCACCAGGGAATCAATTGAGTGAAGAAGCACAAGTTGCCTTGGGAATCCTTATTTGGAATAGGCTAATAAATGTCTTTGTCAATAACGTTGGGAACAAATTTTAAACATATGGCTAAGGGATGAAGGCCCAGAGAGGCTAGCCTGGGGGTGAGATGGTGGTGGTGGGGCAGCAAGGGAGTATCAGCAGCAAAGAGGAAGACTATAGAGTCTAGAAAGTAACATTCCCCAGGGGATGGGCATAGCTGGATTTAGCCATGGACAAGCAGTCCATGGTGGGACTGCCTGCAGGTTAGGAAGGTCCTGAAAAGCACTTTCTGAGCATCACTTGCCTGGTTGTAATTAGCCCAATTATAGATTTGATTACTTGCTAAAGAGTAAGCAGTCATTTTCATGTTTTTGGAGTGTAAGTACAGAAATGAAATATAAAACAGGTAAAAGTAAAATGCTCAGATTGAGATGAGAGAGAGAGTCTATACTGGCCTGTGAGGCACTTCTGAGAAAACACTTGCAAATTTTCAGTTTAAGGTAGTGAATGAAGTACTTGTTTAGGTATTTATTGTATATATTGCTTGGGAGGGCTAACCCTTTACCTTCCAAAGACACCTTCACAGCAGTTAATTGAACATGTTAATCATCTATTTATCAACACAGCACAAGCACCAGAAAAACCAATGCTAGCCTTGCAAACAAAATACCAGAATTAGGGATAAAATGCCCACTTCACAAATGTCTTACAAGTGGCTTCCTTGTACATGGTTTAATACAACTCTTAACAACAATGGTGAGGCCCAGAGAGGAATTGTGGTCTAACCAAATATAAAGCCATGATTAACTCCATTTTAAATGACACAGCAAACTTCATCTCTCTCAATTTTACTTTCCTGCACTGTAAAATGTGGATCACAATGCCCATTAAATAGATTTATAATTGAAAATGGCATAGAAAAGTACCTGGTACATAGAACATGCCACATAAATAATTTCCATTTTCTCTTCTCCATAAAGAGAATTAACTATAAAGTTATAATAAGTAATAGTTCAGTGATTTCTTTCAAATGTGGTCATAGAGAAGAAAGCCAAAGTCACCAATGGAAGCCATTTGTCTCTGACAGATTGCAAATGCTTTGTTTAGAGAAATCTCTTCCCTAGAGAATCATTCTTATTTAGAGAAGAGAAGGGGCTATAAATTGAGTGAGGAATCATATCTCATTGATGAGTCAGTCTAGGCTGCAAATGGTGCAGCCTTGGAATTTGGGAGCAAAAATCAATATAAAATAAGACAAGGAGGTCAAGAGGTGGAAATCTTCCCAGGAAATAATTCATGAAGAAAAGTATTTTATAATAAATTATTTGAAAGGTCATGCTGCTTTCTAAAATTTAGGAATTACCTAGGTTGCACAATAAGGAAATCATTGTAGTAAATGTGACTGATAGAAGATAGAGGAAGCATTATAATGTCAGAAATTTCTAGTGTAATCTCACTTATATCTAAAAAGGAAACCCCACTAAAAAAGCCTCCAATCAATAGATACAGAGAAAAGATTGATGGTTGCCAGAGAACAGGGAGTGGGGGTGGGCAAAATGGGTGGCGGAAGTGAAAAGGTATGAACTTCTAGTTATAAAATAAATCATGAGGATGTAATTACAGCATGGTGACTATTGTTAATAATACTATATTGCATATTTGAAAGTTGTTAATAGAGTAGATCTTAGAAATTCTTGTAAGAAAAAATTTTGTAACTGTGTATGATGATGGATGTTAACTAGATTTATTGGTGTGATTATTTCTTTATATAGGGTCTGGCACAAATGCCCCTTTTTTAATTACAAAATCTTTGATTACAAAATCATAAGCATGTAATTCTGTAACAACAATGTCACATTAAAGCATACCATATGACATTTTCAGTGAAATGTTCAAATTAAAACTATAAATTATTACACCCATATTATTACCCTACCAACCACACTCAAGCAGACATTACTTCTGCTGGACCCTGAATATACAAATATCAAATCCTATGTTGTACACCTGAAACTAATATAATGTTATATGTCAGTTATATCTCAATTAAAAAAAGGATCAGTAAAATATTTGACCAATTCTGACCTGACCTCAGAATATTTTAGTTCATAATATTACTAAACATTTAAAGCATTTGAACTAATAATGATTAAGTGCCCTGTACCTAATGAGCAGATCTTGATAGATAATAAGCTAACCCATTCATTTATTCAACAAATATTTAAAGTGCAGGAAATTTTCTAGGTAGTGGGTGTACTGCAGGCAACAAAACCACTGAAGTCCTTGTGTAGAGGTAGCATATGGGCAATAAATCAACCAAAAGGTAAGTATAAAATAAGTGAGATGATGATAAATGTGATAATAATTGAGCAAGGTGTTATGGGTTAAACTGCATGACTCCACACAAGTCTTAATCCCCAGTGCCTCAGAATGCAACTTATTTGGAGACGGGCTCTTTAGAAAAGTAGTAAATTTAAAGTAAAGTAATTAGAGTGGACTGTAACAGAATACGACTGTTGTCCTTATAAAGAAAGGGAAAACTTTAGCCGTGCTGAAGGTTTTTAATTTGACAGTGACCAGAGGGGAAGGAAGAGGGGGAATATATAAACAATAAATAAATTAATTATTTACACACACACACACACACACACACACACACATCTTTATACAATTGTTTATTGATGGACACCTAGGTTGCTTCCATATCTTGGCTATTGTAAATAATGCTACAATGAACATAGGGGTGCATATATCTTTTTGAATTAGTGTTTTCTATTTCTTCGAATAAATACTCAGAAGCTGAATTGCTGGGCATATGGTAGTTTTATTTTTATCTTTGAGGAACCTCCATACTGTCTTCCATTGTGGCCGCACCAATTTATAATCCCACCAACAGTGCACAAGGGTTCCCTTTTCTCAACATTATAGCTAACACCTGTTATTTGTTGACTTTTTGATAATTGCCACTCTGGTGTGATGTGGTATCTCATTTTGGTTTTAATTTGCATTTCCCTGATAATTAGTGATGTTGAGCATCTTTTTATATGTATGTTGCCCATCCTTACATCTTCTTTGGAAAGATATCTATTCATGTCCTCTGCCCATTTTTAGATCAGATTGTTTATTTTTTTGTTATTTAGTCATATGAGTTCTTATATATTTTTAGAAACTAAATCCTTATAAGATATATTATTTTCAAATATATTCTCCCATTCAATAGGTTGTCTTTTCATTTTGTTTTGACGGTATCCTTTGCTGTAATGGTATACTTTAGTTTGATGGAGTCTCATTTGCTTATTTTTTTGTATCCATTGCTCAAGGGAACAGATCCAAAAAATACTAAGATTGATGTCAAAGTATTTACTTCCTATGTTTTCTTCTAGGAGTTTTATGATTTTAGGTCTTACATTTAAGTCTTTATTAATTTTGAGTTCATTTTTGTAAATGATATCAGAGAGTGGTTATGGTTTTTTTTTTCATGTATCTGTCCAGTTTTTCCAATACCACTTATTGAAAGTCTGCCATTTCCTTATTGTATGTTCCCACTTCTTGTGTCAAAGATTAATTGACCATATAAGGGAGTATTTATTTTTGGGCTCTCTATCTTGTTCTATTGTGACAGTACAACATTGTTTATTGGTTATTATAGCTTTGTAATACAGTTTGAGATCTGGGAGCATGATATCTTAACCTTTATTCTTCTTTCTCAATATTGCTTTGCCTGTTTGTGGTCTTTTGTGGTTCCATACAAATTTTAAAATTACTTTTTCTAATTTTGAGAAGAATGTCATTGGTATTTTGATAGGTATTGCTTTAAATCTATAAATTTCTCTGGTTAGTATGGATATTTTAATAATATTAATCCTTCAATTCCATGAGCATGGTATATCCTTCCATTTACTTGTGTCCTCTTACATTATTTTCTTTAGTTACTTATAGTTTTCAGAGTATGGTCTTTCATCTCCTTGGTTAAATTTATTCCTAGTTATTTTATTCTTTTTGATGCAATTGTAAATGAGATTGTTACCTTAATTTCTTTTTTTGATCATTCACTTTTAGTGTATAGAAACACGATAGATTTATGCATGTAAATTTATTATCCTATAACTTTTCTGAATTCATTTATTAATTTTAATAATATTTGGTGAAATCTTTGTTTTTTTAAAAATTAATTACTTTATTTTTCCAAATACATTTGTCTCCGCCTTACCCCACCACTTTCCCATGCCCCCCTCCCCCCTCTTCCTCTCAGTCCTTCCCCACTTTGGCTTTGTCCATGAGTCCTTGCTATATGTTCCTTGACTTGCCCTTTCCCTTCCTTTCCCCCCTGCCCCTCCCCTCTCCTTCCCTCTTCTCTCTGTTGGTTTCCTTTCCTTTTAGTGTTGCTGGTCTAATTTTCCCTCCATCTTTGTATTGTTGGTTAGGTTCCGCTTATAGGTGAGATCATATGGTATTTGTCTTTCACCCTCTGGCTTATTTCGCATAATGCTCTCTAGTTCCATCCATGCTGTCGCAAAGCTTAGTAGTTCTTTTTTTCTTTCTGCTGCGTAGTATTCCATTGTGTAAATGTACCATAGTTCTTTGATCCAATCATCTACTGATGGGCATTTAGGTTGCTTCCAAAACTTGGCTATTGTAACTTGTGCTGCTATGAACATTGGGGTGCACAGGTTCTTTTGTATTGGCGTTTTGGTGTTCTTAGGGTATAGTCCCAGCGGGGGAGTCATTGGATCAAAAGGCAGGTCCATTTTCAGCTTTTTGAGGAAATTCCACACTGCTTTCCACAATGGCTGCACCAGTCAGCATTCCCGCCAACAGTGTACTAGGGTTCCCTTTTCTCCACAGCCTCGCCAGCACCTGTTGTTTGTTGATCTGTTTATGATGGCCATTCTGACCAATGTAATGAGGTACCTCACTATGGTTTTGATCTGCATTTCTCTGATGGCGAGTGATGCTGAGCATCCTTTCAAATGTCTCTGGGCCCTCTGTATCTCTTCCTTGGAAAAGCGTCTGCCCAGGTCCTTTGCCCATTTTTGGATTGGATCATTTGTGTTCTTGGAGTGGAGTTGTGTGAGTTCTTTATATATTTTGGAGATCAAACCTCTATCTGATGTAGCATTAGCAAATATATTTTCCCATAGGGTTGGCCCCCTTTTCATTTTGCTGATGTTTTCTTTAGCCATGCAGAATCTTCTTATTTTGATGAGGTCCCACTTCTTTATTCTTTCCTTTGTGTCCCTTGCTTTAGGAGACATATCAGTGAAAAAATTGCTGCGTGGGATATCTGAGAGTTTCCTGCCAATGTTCTCCTCTAGGACTTTGATGGTGTTGCGACTTATATTTAAGTCTTTTATCCATCTTGAGTTTATTTCTGTGTATGGTGTCAGCTGATGATCCAATTTCAGTTTTTTGCATGTAGCCGTCCAGCTCTCCCAACACCATTTGTTGAAGAGGCTATTATTACTCCACTTTATGCTTCTGCCCCCTTTGCCAAATATTAGTTGCCCATATAGACCTGGGCTTAATTCTGGGCTTATCCCTGGGCTTTCTATTTTGTTCCACTGGTCTATGGGTCTGTTCTTGTGCCAGTACCAGATTGTTTTGAGTATAGTGGCTTTGTAATATAGTTTGATAACTATTATTGTGATCCCTCCTACTTTGTTTTTCTTTCTCAAAATTTTTGCAGCTATTCAGGGTCATTTATGGTTCCATATAAATTTTTGAAATGTCTGTTCTATTTCTGTGAAATACATCATTGGTATTTTAATAGGGATTGCATTGAATCTATAAATTGCTTTGGGTTGTATGGACGGTTTGATGATATTAATTCTTCCAATCCATGAGCACGGTATATGCTTCCATTTATTTGTGTCTTCCTTAATTTCTTAGTTTTCTGCGTGCAGGTCTTTTACCTCTTTGGTTAAATTTATGCCTAGGTGCTTTATTTTTCTTCTTGCTGTATCGAATGGTATTTTTTTTCTGATTTCTTCTTCTTCTCTTTCATTGCTGGTGTACAAAAACGCCTTTGATTTCTGAATATTGACTTTGTATCCCACTGTTCTGCCAAATTCACTTATTAGGTTGAGTAGTTTTTTGGTAGAGTCTACAGGGTTCTCTATGTACACTATCATGTCGTCTGCAAACAATGATAGCTTTACTTCCTCCTTTCCTATTTGGATGCCTTTTATTTCTTTTTCTTGTCTGACTGCTGTGGCTAGGACTTCCAATACAATGTTGAATAGAAGCGGTGAAAGCGGACATCTTTGTTGTGTTCCCAATATTAATGGGAAAGCTTTTAGGTTTTGCTCATTGCGTATGATGTTGGCTGTAGGTTTTTCATATATGGCCTTTATTACATTGAGGAATGCCCCAATTTATTCCCATTTTGCTGAGTGTTTTGATCATAAATGGGTGCTGTACCTTATCAAATGCTTTTTCTGTGTCTATCGAGATGATCGTGCGGTTTTAGTCTTTCTTTTTGTTTATGTGATGTATTACGTTTATTGACTTGCGTATCTTGAACCATCCCCGCATCCCTGGGATGAATCCCACTTGATCATGGTGGATAATCTTTTCAATGTATTGCTGGATGCGGTTTGCCAATATTTTGTTGAGGATTTTGGCATCTATGTTCATCAGCGAAATTGGCCTGCAGTTTTCTTTCTTTGTAGGGTCTTTATCTGGTTTTGGGATCAGGGTGATGCTGGCCTCATAAAAAGAGTCTGGGAGTCTTCCCTCCTCTTGGATTTTTTGGAATTGTCTAGAAGGACATGGGGTTAGCTCTTCCTTAAATGTTTTGTGAAATTCTCCTGTGAAACCATCAGACCCTGGGCTTTTGTGTGCCGGGAGTTTCTTGATCACTGCTTCCATTTCCCCAGCTGTTATCGGTCTGTTCAAGCTTTCTGTTTCTTCCTCCTTCAGTGTGGGAAGATTATACTTTTCTAGAAATTTGTCCATTTCATCAAGGTTTTCAAATTTCTTGGCATATAATTGTTCATAGTAGTTTCTGACGATCCTTTGTATTTCTGTGGTATCAGTTGTTATTTCTCCTCTTTCGTTTCTGACATTATTAATTTGGGTCCTCTCCCTTTTTTTCTTGATCCGTCTGCTTAAAGGCTTGTCGATTTTATCTATCTTTTCAAAGAACCAGCTTCTGGATTGGTTGACCCTTTGAATTGTTCTTTTAGTCTCTATGTCATTCAGTTCTGCTCTGATCTTGACTATTTCCTTCCTTCTACTTGCTCGCAGATTTATTTGTTGTTGTTTCTCCAGTTCTTGAAGTTGTAGTGTTAGGTCTTTTATTTGAAATGTTTCCATCTTTTTTACGTAAGCCTGTATTGCTCTGAACTTCTCTCTCAGGACCGCCTTTGCTGTGTCCCATAGGTTTTGGTCTGTTGTCTGTTCATTTTCATTTGTTTCCATAAATTTTTTGATTTCTTCTCTTATCTCATTATTGACCCATTCTTTGTTTAATAGTCTACAGTTCAGTCTCCATGAATTTGCAAGTTTTTGAAGTTTCTCTTTGAGGTTGATTTCCCATTTCAAGCCCTCGTGGTCTGAGAAAAAGTTTGGTATTATTTCAATTTCCCTGAATTTGCTGAGGCTTGCTTTGTGTCCTATCATGTGGTCTACCTTTGAAAAACTTCCACGAGCATTTGAAAAGAATGTATATTTTTCTTCTTTGGGATGTAAGGTTCTATATATGTCAGTTAAGTCTATTTGAGTCAGTGCATCATTCAGCTCCACAATATCCTTATTGATGTTTTGTCTGGAAGATCTGTCCATTTTTGACAGTGGAGTGTTGAAATCCCCTACTATCAGTGTGTTGCTGTCTATATCTTTTTTAAAGTCATCCAAGATTTTCCTTATATATTTGGGGGCTCGTATATTGGGGGCATATAAGTTTATAATGTTTATGTTTTCTTGATAGATTCTTCCTTTAAATATTATAAAGTGTCCCTCTGGGTCTCTTTTTATGGCCTTTGTTTTGAAATCTATTTTGTCTGATATAAGTATTGCAACCCCTGCTTTTTTCTCTTGCCCATTTGCCTGGAATATTTTCTTCCATCCCTTTACTTTCAATCTGTGTAGGTCTTTGGCTCTGAGGTGGGTCTCTTGTAGGCAGCATATGTGTGGCTCATGTTTTCTTATCTATTCAACTATCCTGCATCTTTTGATTGGCGCATTTGATCCATTTACATTTAAAGTTATTATTGATAGGTACTTATTCATTTTTTTCCCCTTTGTACCTGTGTTTTTCTCTTTCTCACTCTTTTCCTTCATCTTCCTAACCAGTCCCTTTAGCATATCTTGTAGTGCTGGTTTGGTAGAGATGTATTCTTCTAGTCTTTTTTTGCCTGGGAAACTCTATTTCACCTTCCATTTTAATTGGGAGCCTTGCTGGGTAGAGCAATCTTGGTTGCAAGCCTTTGCTTTTCATGACTTGGAATATTTCTTGCCATTCCCTTCTGGCTCGTAGTGTTTCTGTTGAGAAGTCAGCTGCTAGCCATATCGGGGCTCCCTTGTATGTTTCTACCTCTTTCTCCCTTGCTGCCTTGAGGATTCTCTCTTTGTCTTTGATAGTTGCCATTTTAATGATGATATGTCTTGGAGTGGGCCTCATTGGGTTCCTCTTGAATGGGGCCCTCTTTACTTCCTGGACTTGTGAGACTTTTTCTCTCCTCCAATTAGGGAAGTTTTCCATCATTACTTTTTCAAACTGGTTCTCTATCCCTTGCTCCTCGTCTTCTCCTTCTGGTATCCCTATTGTGTGGATATTATTGCGTTACAGGTTGTCCTGCATTTCCCTAAATGCCTCTTCATTCTTTTTGAGTCTTTTTTCCATTTCTTGTTCTTTCTGGGAGCTTTTTCTACCTTATCCTCCGTATCACTGATTCGATGCTCGGCTTCATCTAGCCTGCTTTGGATTCCTTCTACTGTGTTCTTCAATTCAGAAATTGTAGTCTTCTTTTCCTTTTGTAGCTTATTGATAGTTTCTATGTCCTTTTTCATGTTGCTATAGTTTGCAGTAAGTTCCTAGTAGTTTCCCTGTAGTTTTTTGTAATTCTCTCTGAGCTCACTGAGCTCATTGAACTTCCTTAGAACCATTGATTTGAACTCAATATCTGATAGTTTACCTGCTCCTATTTCATTTAGTTCTCTCTGTGGGGATCTATGTGTCCTTATGCAAGCACCAGACTTTTTTTGACTACAGTGGCCTTGTAGTATAATTTGATATCAGATATTGTGATCCCTCCAACTTTGTTTTTCTTTGTAAAGATCGATGTGGCTAATCAGGGCCCTTTTTTGGTTCCATATACAATTTTGAAGTATTTGTTCTAGATCTGTGAAATATGCTCTTGGTATTTTAATAGAATTGCATTGAGTCTATAGATTGCTTTGGGTAGTATGAACATTTTAATTATGTTAATTTTTCCAGAATTAAGCCCAGAATTAAGCCCAGGTCTATATGGGCAACTAATATTTGGCAAAGGGGGCAGAAGCATAAAGTGGAGTAATAATAGCCTCTTCAACAAATGGTGTTGGGAGAGCTGGACGGCTACATGCAAAAAACTGAAATTGGATCATCAGCTGACACCATACACAGAAATAAACTCAAGATGGATAAAAGACTTAAATATAAGTCGCAACACCATCAAAGTCCTAGAGGAGAACATTGGCAGGAAACTCTCAGATATCCCACGCAGCAATTTTTTCACTGATATGTCTCCTAAAGCAAGGGACACAAAGGAAAGAATAAAGAAGTGGGACCTCATCAAAATAAGAAGATTCTGCATGGCTAAAGAAAACATCAGCAAAATGAAAAGGGGGCCAACCCTATGGGAAAATATATTTGCTAATGATACATCAGATAGAGGTTTGATCTCCAAAATATATAAAGAACTCACACAACTCCACTCCAAGAACACAAATGATCCAATCCAAAAATGGGCAAAGGACCTGGGCAGACGCTTTTCCAAGGAAGAGATACAGAGGGCCCAGAGACATTTGAAAGGATGCTCAGCATCACTCGCCATCAGAGAAATGCAGATCAAAACCATAGTGAGGTACCTCATTACATTGGTTAGAATGGCCATCATAAACAGATCAACAAACAACAGGTGCTGGCGAGGCTGTGGAGAAAAGGGAACCCTAGTACACTGTTGGCGGGAATGCTGACTGGTGCAGCCATTGTGGAAAGCAGTGTGGAATTTCCTCAAAAAGCTGAAAATGGACCTGCCTTTTGATCCAATGACTCCCCCGCTGGGACTATACCCTAAGAACACCAAAACGCCAATACAAAAGAACCTGTGCACCCCAATGTTCATAGCAGCACAAGTTACAATAGCCAAGTTTTGGAAGCAACCTAAATGCCCATCAGTAGATGATTGGATCAAAGAACTATGGTACATTTACACAATGGAATACTACGCAGCAGAAAGAAAAAAAGAACTACTAAGCTTTGCGACAGCATGGATGGAACTAGAGAGCATTATGCGAAATAAGCCAGAGGGTGAAAGACAAATACCATATGATCTCACCTATAAGCGGAACCTAACCAACAATACAAAGATGGAGGGAAAATTAGACCAGCAACACTAAAAGGAAAGGAAACCAACAGAGAGAAGAGGGAAGGAGAGGGGAGGGGCGGGGGGGAAAGGAAGGGAAAGGGCAAGTCAAGGAACATATAACAAAGATTCATGGAGAAAACCAAAGGGGAAGGGTTGAGGGAGGGAGGGGGGAGGGGGCAAGGCAAAGTGGTTGGGGGAAGGCAGAGACAAATATATTTGAAAAATATAAATAAATTGATTAAAAAAAGCAGTCAAATGTCACTTGTTAGAGAATAAGATTAATACTGAAGATAACAACTGATTCCTACTCTGAAATACAGTTCATAATTATTTAGGGCCTGGGTTTGGAAACACATAGGTCAAAGCCATCTGTATATCTTTGAACTGCTTGGGTCCTGAAGGTGAACAACTGGCATGACTAAGCAAATATACTTACCTTTCAGATTGATGTTCATGGCTTCTGTGGGCAGTTTTACCACAAAGATCCTTACGGTAACTCAGAGCAGAGCAGGAGTTTGTTAGTGACAATCTGTCCTGCAATATTTTCATATACTCACACACTTGCCTTCACTGACAAGTGTGTGAGTGAACAGAAGTCTCTTAGGTTCCCATTGCTCACAGTTTCCCAGTAGTCTTTCCCAAATGTTCTTTACCTTCTAACAGTCTTAATAAAGATACCAAAAAAAGGATATTATCTGACTTTAATATTAGAAAAATGCTTATATATTCTGTACAGTTGGAAGAATTAAAGACTGTTGTGATGGTGGCAAACTCTTTGGTTTGGGCATAGTCTATATCTTGACCTTTGTACAGGAAGTCAGGATTCCCTGTAAATTATATATTAACAAGAAGTATATAAGTTATATACACTTGGCCCTCCACAGGTGTGCAGAGATCATCTGATTAAACAAATAAAAGGATCCCTTGGGATCCTAGGCTCAAAAGTCACTAATTAACCTATGGTATAATGAATTTTGTGAGGAAAAAACTAGCTATCAATTGAAACTGTGTCCTTGGGGAAAGGAAGATGCAACAATAGAATCAGAAACAAGTCAGGTTGCAAAACAATGTGTGAGGTGACAAATTGTAAGCATGGTGTCTTTTCACATTCCTTCTTATTGCCTGAGGGATTATTCAGGTGAGGAAAGAAGCCTCTCAGGGACGCCTTGAGAGATGCTGGACTTGGGTGAAGCCATACCATCCCTTGTCATAGGAGAAATAGTTCTGCCATTGGTTTTGGGCACACTTTCACTTCATGTGTGCTTTGTCCAATCATGTGACTCATTATTATAAATATTTAGGATATTGAATATTCACTATTTTACTGTTTGCAAAAAATTTTACTGTTGGATTGTTTTATTTTTAAATTTATAACCAAGTGGGAAAGAGCAAAGCCAATTATTTCAGGTCCATTTAGTCATTTGACTTATTCCTAACTTGCTAAGAGAAATCTAATAAATTCATATAAATAAAATAAATTTAGTGTATCTAGTAAAATAAACACATTTTTTCCCTCCTTTTGTTATTGGGGTAATGAAATACTATTACAAGGTTTACTAGTATTAAACCACCTCTTCATCCCTCACAGAAACCCAAACTTGGTCATTATCTTTTTAATTTAAAAAAATGGTTCAAAAAAATGGTTCAACTTGTTAATATTTTTTTTAAGATTTTTGTAGATAAGTTCTTAAGTTAGATTGTCCTTCAGTTTTCCTTTCTTGCACTTACGTTACATGGGTTTAGTTGGAGGTTATATTAGTTTTATAAAATAATTCGAGTAGTACCATTTTCCTGGTGCTGAAACATTTTATTTCCTTGGAATTATCTTTTCCTCGAGAGTGGTAGGAATTAAGTGCAAAGTGTCTGGATCTGGTGTTCTCCTTTTTGGGAGATTTAAAACTATTAATTTCTTTATTAAATCTTATAGCATCATTTAGGTTTTTATTTTATATTTTTGAGGTTATATTTTGTAGGAATTAGTCCATTTTACTAAAATTTATATTTACTGGTAGTAATGCTTTTATAGTATTTTTATCTTTATTATCTAAGTTGTTGCTATCAAGTCTCCTTTTCTATTTTTAATATTATTTGTTTCCTCTATAGTTAATTCTACCAGAAGATGAAAATTTTAGTAGTTTTTCTTCTGGGAGGGGATTTATAACTTCCGCTTACACTCTCTCTTTGTTTTTCATTTCATTAATTTCTGCTGATATCTTTATACTTTATCTTTATATTTTCATATCTTCTTTTTTATTTTTAATTTTTTTGTATTTTTCCATTATCATTTGTCCCCCAATACTCCCCTCTCCCCCACAGTCACTATACTACACTGTTGTCCATGTCCATGAGTCCTTTTTCCTTTCTGCTTGATCCCTCCACCCGCTAAACTGCCCCCCAACCCCAGAGATGTCTGCCTGCTCTCTGAGTCTGTCTCTATTTTGCTTGTGCAGTTTGTTCATTAGCTTCCACATATGAGTGAAATCACATGGTATTTGTCTTTCTCTGACTGGCTTATTTCACTTAGCATAATGTTCTCCATGTCCACCCATGCTGTTGCAAAGGGTAAACTTTCTTCTTTTTTATGGCCGAGTCGTATTTCATTTTGTAAATGTCTCATAATTGTTTTATCTGATCATTTACTGATGGACACTTGGGCTACTTCCAAATCTTGGCAATTGTAAATAATATTGCAATGAACATAGGGGTGCTTGTGTTCTCTCGAATTAGTGTTTCAGGTTTCTTTGGATAAATTCACAGAAATGGAATCACTGGGTCATAATTGGTGCATATCTTCTTTCTTTAATTTTTATTTTGTTTCATTACTCTAAAGTTGAAAGTTTAACTTCAGCCATCATTTTCAAGTATTATATGCACATAAAATTATAAATTTCTCTCAAATTGCCACTTTCAGTGCATAATACATGTTTGAATATGTAGTATTGGTGTTCATTTTTATGATAGATACATGCATATAAATTCATTTCATATTATGACTTGTATGAATTATGTATGAATTTGTATAAATTATGAATATTAATTAAATACAAATTTGAATAAAATATATTTGATTATGAATGAAATACAATTTACATAGCATGTAAGTTGTTTGTTGAGGAATATATTGGATGAGTTGTATTTGTTTGCTGTACTTATATATATTTATGTAACGAACACTCGTGTTCATTATATGATTTTTAAAAAGCTTTCATACAGCAGAAATTATAAAAAATATACAGTAAAAGCTCTTATTCATTACTTTATCTATGCTCAGTCACCTGTTTTTATACTTCCACTACTTTTCCAGTATTTTAATGCATTTTTAGGCATACATAAATTTAGATGATTAATTTTTGCCTTTTTCTAAACAGAATGGATATAGGTACCGTTCCACATTTTTTTACTTAAATATATGGTATAATGGAAATCTTTCTTTGTTAGTACAGAAAGAGCTTAACTTTTTTTTGTAGATGTAAGGTATTCCATAGAGTGAAATTTCTATTGATTAGAATAATCATCTAATGAAGGACACTTCAATTGATTAACATTTTTTGCTACTAAAAGCAATGCTCAAATGAATGACTGTAAAAGGTTATTAGTTCACACATTATTCATATGTCTATTGAATAAATTCCCTAAGATAAAATTCCTTGATTGAAAGAATACTAAGCTTTCATTTCATTTCATTTTTTTATTAAATTAATTGGGGTGACATTGATTAATAAGATTATATGTTTCAAGTGTACATTTCTTTCTGTAAAAAAGATTTCATTTATTTATTTTTAGAGAAAGGAGAAGGGAGAGAGAAAGAGAGGGAAAGAAACATCAATGTGTGGTTGCCTCTCATGTGCCCCCTACTGGGGACCCAGTCCCCAACTCAGGCATGTGCGCTGATCAGAAATTGAACCAGCAACTCTTTGGTTCTCAGGCCTACACTCAATCCACTGAGCCACACCAGCCAGGGCTCAAGTGTACATTTCTGTGATAAATGATTTATATATTATATTGTGTGCCCACTACCCTAAGTCAAATCATCTTCCATCACCATAAATTTGGCTTACATTACTCTTTACTACCCCCTCATTTTTTTCTGTGGTAGCCACCATACTATTGCCTGTGTCTATGAGTTTTTGTTTGGTTTTCTTGTTTGTTCATCATTTTCAGTTTTATATTCCATATAAAATGAAATCATATGGTTCTCAGCTTTTTCTGAATGACATTTCATTTAGCATGATATTCTCAAGGTCCCTCTGTGTTGTTTCAAATCACAGCATTTCATCTTTTTTATGGCTGAGTAGTATTCCATTGTATAAATGTACCACATTTTCTTTATATAATCAGCTATCAAAAGACATTTTAGTTGTTTCTATGTCTTGGCCACTGTGAATTATGAACATAGGGGTGTATATATCTTTCCAAATAAGTGTTTTCAAATTTTTTGGTAGATTCCCAGAATAGGGGTTGCTGGGTCATATGGTAGCTCTAGTCTTATTTTTTCGAGGAACTTCCATACTGCTTTCCATAGTAGCTGTACCAGTTTACATTCCCACCAGCAATTTATGAGGCTTTCTTTTTCTCTCCAACCTTTCCAACATTTGTTGTCATGTCTTGCTGATAGTAGCTATTCTAACAGGTGTGAGGTGATATCTCATTGTAGTTTTGACTTTCATTTTCCTAATTGCTAGTGAAGTTGATCATCTTTTCATATATCTGTTAGCTACTTATAT
Organism: Pteronotus mesoamericanus; assembly: GCF_021234165.1. Lineage (NCBI taxonomy): Eukaryota > Metazoa > Chordata > Mammalia > Chiroptera > Mormoopidae > Pteronotus > Pteronotus mesoamericanus. The sequence continues at coordinate 296,713 of NW_026555310.1, forward strand.
GTCTTCTTCACCATTTCTATTCAACTTTGCATTAATGGGCCTAATAAGTGTGATAAGATAGGAAAATAAATCCATCCTGATTGGAATAAAACATTAAAATAATTTTTTATTTTCAAATCACATGAACATAAATATAGAAAATAAAGAAAAATATAAAATAGCTATTGAAACTACTAAAGTGAGATTAGGACAGGGTACATGGTCATCAATTGTATTTCAATACACTAACAATGAACAATTAGAATTTGAAAATAAAAAAGCAGTGTATGTAAAAACATGAATTATTTAGGAATAAATCTAACAAATCTGCAATTTTGGAATTCTTCAAACTACAAATCATTGGGGGATTACAGAAGACCTAAATTAAATGGAGAGATGGACCATTTTCATGGATCAGAAGACTTAATAGTGTGGAGACTGCAATTCTCCAAATTGATACGTATACTCATCACAATCCCAATAAAAATTTCAACAAGCTCTCTGCTCTCTTTTTAAGGCCAATTTGGCAAGCTGTATTTAAAATTTATATGTAAAAGCAAAGGACCTAGGAAGACACAACAATTTTGAATAAAAATGAAATTGGAGGGCTTTTGCAATACTGATTCTCCATGTTAACTACCTATTTGGGTCAAGAGCACTATACTTCCAATCCAGATTTAAACTCTATAAATGACTTGACTTTCCTCTTATCTCATATTATCAGTCAATTAATATCACTAATTATTTCTAACTTTTATATCTTCCCTAAACATTTTACCCAAGTAGAAAGATTTTCTCAAATTAACTTTTAAAATTATATTTTATTTTATTTTTATTTTTTAAAATTTATTTATTTTTAAAATTTATTTACTTTTTAAATACATTTGTCTCTGCTATTACAGTTATCCCTGCTTTTCCCCTTTTCCCCACCTCCACCCAGCTGCCCCTCCCCCAGGCCATCCATGTCCATGGGTCATGCATATACAGGGTCTGGCAGAAGTAATGCCTGCTTGAGTGTGGTTGGTAGGGTAATATGGATGTAATAATTTAGAGTTTTAATTTGAACATTTCACCTAAAATGTCGTATGGTATGCTTGAGTGTGATATTGTTATATTACAGAATTACATGCTTATGATTTTGTAGTAAAAGATTTTGTAATAAAAAAGGGCGTTATTTGTACCAGACCCGGTACACATTTTGACTAATCTCTTCACCTTCTTACACCCTGTCCCCAGTCTTTCCTCCCTTCTGACAGCTGTCAGTCTATTCCATGTATCATGCCTCTGTCTCTATTCTATTCATTAGATTCCACATATAAGTGAGATCATATGGTATTTGTCTTTTGCTGACTGGCTTATTTCACTTAGCATTATAGTCTCCAGGTCTATCCTTGCTGTCACAAAAGGTAAGAGGACCTTCTTTTTTTACTGTTGTGTTGTATTCTAGTGTGTAAGTGTACCACAGCTTTTTTATCCACTCAGCTACTGATGGACAGTTTGGCTATTTCCAGTTCTTGGTTCTTGTAAATAACACTGCTATGAACATAAGGGTACATATATCCTTAATTGGTGTTTCAGGATTCTGAGATATATTCCTAAAAGTGGAATTGCTGGGCCAAAAAGCAGTTCCATTTTTAATTTTTTGAGGAAACTCCATACTGTTTTCCATGCGGCTGCCTGAGAGTGCATTCCCACCAACAGGACACAAGGATTCTCTTTTCTCCACATTTGCACAAAGAATTTTTATGCACAGTCTCATTTATTTGTTTGATCTAGTTTTTTGGTAAGAAATGCTCTCTGCTTACTTTTTCACTGTTGTTAATCTTTTCTGGGTCTGAGGAGAGTTCTATCTCCTCACAGGGTCTGCTATAATAGGAAGCAGTATATTTTATTCTGGTTGTATACCTGAACACTGGATTCAGATTATCTGGGTTCATATCGCAGCTTTTCTATTAGTTGTGCATTTTGGGCTCTATACCTCAATTCCCTTATCTGCAATAGTAGAATGATAATGGTACCATGTTATTATTATTTATAAAAATATGTTGATGATAATACTATATAACATACAAGGTTTTTAATAGACTCTATTACTATCATACATATCACTTAGAACAATTCCTGCCTGGTACACAATAAATACTATAAATGCTCTTAATATTTCACTTGACCACAGGGATCATAATTGTATTGAAAGGACGCATGATCTGTGTCATTCATGTGGCACTTCAATATATGTTGCCCTGTGTAATTTCTTCTATTGTTAATTTTCCATGGTTGTATATTTTATATATTGTATTGCTGATCTGGGGCAGATCAACTCTGTTGCATTTTCTATACTACATAGCAAAATGCTAAACACATATTCAAATACTTATTAAATTATGTACAAACGTGTTAAAGGGCAGAGAGTTTTTAGAGTTTTTTCTATTCCTAGGAGAAATGATTACCTCAGCAAAAGACACATTAGCCCGCATTTTGGAGGTTTTTAAATATTCAAAGGAACAAATTTTTTTCTCTCTTCAGATCTAGCCACTTTGGGATCAACTGTGCTGACAAACAATGCATTCCCTAGGGGTCCTGGTTCAGAGAGACTGATAAAGACTCTTTGTTGCCTTAAAGAACAAAAGTTAAATAGGTGTTTAGCAGAGGTCAGCCCAGAGAGACTGGTGAGGAATGTGCAATGGAAGCATCAAACACAGGTCATCAGCAGATTAAGGAGAAGAGTGAGAGATGGGACAATGGACTTGAATGGCATCCTTGCATTGAGTAGTTTGCAAAAGAGATCTTTAAATTTTCTTTCAAATCCATCATTTAAGTAGTCATAGATTTTTCTCAGAATAAAGAAATAATTGTCATTTAACTTGAAGATTGTATTTATTTTTAATAGATCTTTTTTTTTTGTGAGCAGTTTTAGATTTACAGAAAAATTGAGAAGATAATACAAATTGTTCATGTATACCATATGCCTAGTTTCCCCTGTTAATGTCTTATATTAGTATAATGTGCTTGATGCAATTAATGAACCAAAACTGAATCAATATTATTAAATCAAGTCCATAGTTTATTCAGATTTCCTTAGTTTTCACCTAATATCTTCCCCTATTCCATGATCCCATGTAGGATACCACATTACATTTTTTATATTAAATTTACTGGAGTGACATTGGTTTGCAAAACCATTGCCCCAAGTAGTCTCTTTCTGTCCCCATTTTCCACCCCTTTGCCCACCTCCACCTACTCCCCATCCCCTTTCCCTCTGGCTGTCACCATACTGTTGCCTGTCTCTCTGTTTTATATATATGTTGTTTTGCTTCATCCTTTCACCTTCTTTCACCCAGTCCCCCGATCGCCTTCCCCTCTGACAGCTGTCAGTCTGTTTCCTGTATTCATTCCTCTGTTTTAATTTTGTTTCTCAATCTATTTTGTTTATTAGATTCTACATTACATTTAGTTGTCATGTATCCTTAGATTCCTCTTGATTGTGACACTTTCTCAGACTTTTCCTTATATGTGAAGATCTTGACAGTTTTGAGGAGTACAGTTCAGGTATTTTATAGGATTTCCCACTGAAAGTTGCCCGATGCTATTGGGAAGAAGACCACAGAGGTAAGGTGGCATTTTTATTACATCATGTCAGGGATACATATTATCAACATGGCTTATTGGCTGTTGATGTTGACCTTGATCATCTGACTGACACAGTGTCAGTTTCTCCTCTGTAAAGTTTCTCCTTCCTTTTAGACGGAGTATCTACATCAATGATTTGGAATACTTTTGCATAGGAAATTTGTCTCTTCTTCTTCATATATTAATTCATTCAATAATTTGCTTATATCAGTATGGTCTCTAGGGGTTTAGAAGTTTTAAATGAAAAAGAAGAAAGGCCTTGGAGAATAAAGTTCTATTTTCCCTGAATATGTTTAAAGTATAAAAGATTATACTCATACTATTACCTTCTATGAACAATTGTAAATATGATAAAAATAAAAGGTACACTCCAGTAACTAGATGATGTTTAATAAACATAAGTAATAGTTGTATATGTACTGGAAATGCACAAACTTTTATTTTCCACAATTATAGAACCTGAAAAGAATAAAATGACTTTTTTACTATTTAATGGCAAGAGTGGCCATTAAAGAGTGGACCATTATTTGGTCCAAGGCCCCTACATAACTGTTACTTGTTTTTCCATCTTTCTCTATCATTTTTTTTCACACTATACTTAGCCCATGCTAAGCAATCAAATGCCTGTTAGAATGTCCTTCCAAAATTATGAACTTTTTAAATATTTTGATAAATTCTAATCTTTAACCTTCTTAAATCAAGGAATAATATAAGTCTGAAGTTTGGAGAACTTATTTGACCAAGATTTAGTTATCCTACCCTTAAATTCAGGCTTATCTGTCTTGAGTCAATGAGTAAGCACCATCAACGGCAATGTGGGTAAACGACATACCACACTTGGAAATCTTGTTTTTTCACTCTTTCATATTTCAGGATTCAGTACACTTCCAGAAAGGCCAGTTGAAAAATTTTTGTCAGTAAATTGGCTTAAAAGAAAAAATATAATTATTTTCACTGATTTTGAAATTGCTTTGTGAAAAATTCTTGTTCCTGAAAACTGGACATTTTATTTATTTTTTAATATATTTTATCACTTATGCTATTAAAGTTGTCCCAATTTTGCCCCTTTTGCTCCCCTCCACCTGGTACCCCTCATTCTCTCCAGCAATCACCCCCCTTAGTTCATGTCCATGGGTTATGCATATAAGTTCTTTGGCTTCTTCATTTCTTATACTGTTTTTAACATCGCCCTGTCTATTCTGTATCTACCAATTTGTATTTCTTAATCTCTGCACTTTTCCCCCATTCTCCCACCTCCCCCTCCCAACTGATAACCCTCCAAATGATCTACATATTTATGATTCTGTTTCTGTTCTGCTTGTTTGCTTAGTTTTTTTTTAGATTCAATTGTTGATAGTTGTGAATTTGTAGCCATTTTAATGTTCATAGTTTTGATCTTTTTCTTTGCAGAAATCTTTAGTAAAAGGCGAAAGATTTATATGATATGAAGAGAAACCAGGGTGTGATCTTCTTTTTCTTAAATAAGTCTCTTTAACGTTTCATATAATAATAGCATGGAGATGATGAACTCCTTTAGCTTTACCTTGTCTGGGAAACACTTTATCTATGTTGCAGGTCCTTGCTTTTCATCACTTTGAATACTTCTTGTCAGTCTCTTCAAGCCTGCAGAGTTTCTTTTGAGAAATCAACTGTCAGCCTTATGGAAACTCCTTTGTATGTAACTAACTGCTTTCCTCTTGATGCTTTTAAGATTCTCTCTTTATGTATAACCTATGGCATTTTAATTACGATGTGTCTTAGTGTGGTCCTCTTTGTGCCCATCTTGTTTGGGGTTCCCTGTGCTTCCTGGGAATCACATTTCATGTCTATTTCCCTCACAAAATTAGGGACTTTCTCTTTCATTACTTTTTCAAATAAGTTTTCAATTTCTTGCTCTTTCTCTTCTCCTTCTGGCACCCTATGATTCAGTTGTTGATATTTTGAAGTTGTTCCATAAGCTTCTTAGCTTATCCTAATTTTTGTTGCATTTTTTTTCTTGCTCTTCTGATTGGTTGGTTTTTGCTTCATTATATTCCAAATCATTGATTTGATTCTTGGCTTCATCTACTTCACTATTGATTCCCTGTCAATTTTTCCTTATTTCATTTAGTGCAACCTTCATTTCTACCTGGGTCTTTTTTTATGTTGTTGAAGTATACAATGAGTTCCTTGAATATCCTAATAACCAGTATTTTGAACTATCAGCATCTGATTGCTTATCTTAATTTTATTTAGTTCTTTCTGGAGATTTGTACTGTCTTTCATTTGGGCTATATTTCTTTGTCTCTTCGTTTTGGCAGCTTCCCTGTGTTTGTTTCTATGTATCAGGTAAAGCTGCTTCGATTCCCTGTCTTAGTAGCATGGCCTATTGTAGAAAAGTGCACCCATATGTTGGATGAGGTGGAGCCTTACATAATTGCCAGAGCAGGGCAACCTGTGTGAACTAGGTTGATAGAGTCTCAGATAAGGTGTTTCAGCTCTGTGGCTCTGTTCGGGGAGGGCTCAGAGAAGGGACCATGGCCACTGCCTAGCTTCTGTAGTTTTGTCTAGGAGGAAGCTGTCCCCTGGCACTTGCCTGATGCCAGACAGTCCAGTTTCTCCCTGTATACCACTGGTGCCCTTCCAGCTGCTGCCCTGGTGCTTAGGCCCAGAAGTAGTGAGTCTGTGTAAGTCCCAAGTAAGTTTTGGGCCCTTTAAGAAGAGATGCCTGAGAATCCCACAGTTTCTTCTGTGGCCCCAACACCCATGGATTTTTACAGCCAGAGGTTATGGGGACCTATCTTCCTGGCACTGGAACCCTAAGCTGGGTGGGCTGGTGTGGGTCTGGTATCCCTCCTGATTCTTATCTAGCACACATGGATGTGGGACCCCCTTCCAATACTTCACCCCTCCTACCTATCTGGATGAATGTAACTTCTTTAATTCCTTGGTTGTTGGACTTCCATATAACTCATATTTCTGATGATTCTGGGTGCATGTTGTTTTGTAATTTTTGCTGTGGTTGTACAAGGTGGCAAGTCATGTTTACCTATGCCTCCATCTTGACCAGAAGAGAAATGGACATTTTAAAATGAGAAGAAGAGCTCTGGAGTGCACACTTTGTTTTTAGATCACTTTTTATGCATTAATAAGGAATCTTGGATTATTTTTGTACAATCAGAGGCTATATATTGAAGTATTCTCAGCAAATGAGAAATGGTCTCTGAAAATTTACATTCCACATCATGAGAAGGCTATATGGCCAGTGATAAAAATATATTTATTTGCATTTTCTTTTTATGACATTGAGCATTTTAGGAATCTAGTCTCTAGAACATACATTTATTGAAGAAACTATTCTGAATAAAATAAACTTAAAAGAAAGAAATAGCTTGATTTTTGGCTTTTGGAGTTTAAGAGACAAATGTTCCTGGGGGTAGAATAGCTTGATGAATCTACAGAATAGGAAGAAACCATTTATTTGGAAAATTCATAAATGTCTCTCATGGGTTAGATTTAAATTTAATAACCTCTAAAACTCAATTGTTTCTTACTTCTTTGTGAGGAATACAATCAATTTTGCTGTGTCTTTTAAGGCATCTTTCACTTGTTTGTTTCGAAGTGTATAAATGAATGGATTAAGCAAGGGGGCAACTGAAGTAGTGAGCACAGATACCACTTTATTAATGGCCACTCCTTCCTTTGCTGAAGGTTTGATGTAGATGAAGATGCAGCTGCCATAGGTGATAGAAACCACAATCATATGAGAAGAGCAGGTAGAAAAGGCTTTTTTCTTTTGTTGGGTAGAAGGGAATCTTAGAATGGTCTTGGTGATGTATGTGTAGGAAAGAACTACACACACTAAGGTAATAATGAGTGTCAGCACAGCAAAACTCAACACAACTCTTTCTATTAACACTGTGTCTGAACAGGTTATTTGTAAAATAGGAGATGCATCACAACCAAAATGATCAATCACATTTGAATCACAGAATTCCAGCTGGAGGCCCATGCCTAGAGGTGGGAGGATAACCAACAGGCCAGCAAACCAACAGCAGAGAACAAGTATAGTGCAGACTCTGTTGTTCATGATGGTTGTGTAATGCAGGGGCTTACAAATGGCCACGTAGCGGTCATAGGACATGGCCGCAAGGAGAAAAAATTCTGTTGCTGCAAAGAGGACAACAAAAAATAACTGGGTAGCACAAGCATTATAGGTGACAGTATTATCTCCAGTTATGATAGTATATAGGAATCTGGGAATACAGACAGTGGTGAATGAAACTTCTAAGAAAGAGAAATTTCGGAGGAAAAAATACATGGGAGTTTTAAGATGGGAATCCAAAAATGTGAGGGTAATGATGGTGAGGTTCCCAGCCACACTCAACATGTAGGTAAGGAACAAAAATACAAAAAGCAGAACTTGTAGTTTTGGGTCATCTGTCAATCCCATCAGGATGAATATTGTTATTGCTGTATGATTTCTCATCACTGCCTGTGCCAAGTCAAATATAATTCCACCTGCGGAGAGAAGTGTCATAAGAAGCTAGCATTGAAACCTGAATGAAAATACACCCAGCAAGGGAGCTCACATGTACTTTTTTCTTTTGCTTAATAACCGATGTGTTGACATAGTGCATTTAATATTTTACTAGGAGACATCTATAGGAAATATAGAAATATTATAGATCTAATGCTTATAATTCTGTGATTAGAAAACACATTTATAGCTCTTGCTGGTGTGGCTCAGTGGGTTGAGTGTCAGCTGGTAAACAAAAAGGTCTTTGGTTTGATTCCCACTCAGGGCACATGCCTGGGTTGCAGGCCAGGTCCCCAGCTGGGGGCGTGAGAGGCAACTGATCAATGTGTTTTTTGCACATCAATATTTCTCTCTCTTTCTTTCTCCTTCTCTTCCCCTCTCTCTAATAATAAATTAATTTTTTTTAAAAAAGAAAGCATATTTACAAAGATGTCAAATGAAAAACAAAAAACATAAATCATGTGTCTGTTTTGCACTTTCTCAACATTATTGCCTTATAGTACAGATTTTATTTGTCCCTATTATGGAGGAAATGTCATTTCTGAAGTTTTTTCCTCCCATCCTTATTTTTCTTTACTTTTCCGCACCGTACTGAAATGTTCCATTTTCAAAACTAAGAAGGATCTGTTAATTAGTATTTCTGTGTTTTAAAAGAAAAACATTTTTTATGGCGATATTAGAAGAATCACAGCAGAACTGAGGGAAAGGGATGGAGAGTTCTTGTGCGACTCCTGCTGTCACACATACACAGCCTCCCCCATTGTCAACAGCGCCCCCGTGTGGTTCATGGGTTACAACTGATAAACCTACATTGACAAATCAAAGTCCATAATTTATGTTATGGTTTACTTTTGGTGTTGTATATTCTATGGGTTTGGACAAATGTTTAATTAATATTTTATGTTGATCATCTTATGTTGTTAGGGCTAAACTTTAACAGCAGCGCATTCATTTAAAAGTGTTAGTTCTGCTTTGTATAGTTCAAATTATCTCTCAGTTGGGAGATAAAAAGTTTAAAAGACAAAGATATATCTTTGTTTTATTACCCTGTATTTAGGCAAACGGAAGCACCGCTAAGCCAGTATTGGGGCTGCTTACACAAAGGATTTCCTGAAGTGATGTATAGAAAAAGGTTTTGGAACCTGAATATAAACCACAGTTAGTTCTTCTCTGGAGCTTCGAGTCATGGGTGGAGTCCAGGGGGACTGACTTCTAATGTATGCTTTCTTTAGCAGCCTGGTCAATCCTGTGCTCTTTGCAGAACTCAACCATCAGAATCTGTCTCAGTATGTGTTCCAGTGACTTTGAATAATTTCTGCTGCTCCCCTCCTCATGTTACCTCTCCCCACTAATTTACCAACAAGCTATGTTTTCTGTGTTTTGATATAGTAACTTGCCCAAGCAATATTCAGAAACAAGTGGACACTCATGAACCAATCTTTGCAAACAAATTATAAAGTACTTACTTTTCTCACTGATATTTATCTCTGTCCATTTTAGTAACTGGTAACAGTTTTAAGCCTCCCTGTGCTCTAATGTACATTATTTTTCAGGAATCATTTTAGATAGAGGCTTAGGCAATCCCCCTCTCGTTCATGTCAAAACTTACCCTCATCGAGATTCATATTTCAAACAGCTACTCTCGGGTGTCCATCTGTAAAAGAAGACCTGGTAAATGCATTCTCATTGGGGATATCAAAAGTTAATAATAACTCAATCTATTGGCCTATTCCTCTGTGTTTTACTAGGAAGGTTCATTGTTAAATAGGAAAATTTAGTCACAAGGGTTTATAGGAAAACACTACACACTTCTACATGGGAGGAAAACCTGATTTCTTGTGTTTAAACAATTTCCCCAAGAGTATCCAATGTGTGAGTTATGAATAGAGAATAAAAATACATTTAGGGTACTCTTCTTTCCTATTGCTCAAGTAAGTAATCTACAATTCTTCATTCAAATAAATATTTAATAAGCATTTATTATTTAAAAAGCATAGCATCAGAAATCCCACCTATGACTTCACTCATATGTGAGATATGAAACTGAAAGCAAATGAGTGAACAAACAAGAAAAGCAAACAAACCTCACAGACACAGACAACAGTGTGGTGATTACCGGAGGGAAGAGGGTGAAGGTGGGATAGTAAAGGGTAAAAGGAGTCAAATATATGGTGACGGGAGATAATTTGAACTTAGACGGTAACACATACCAATATGAAGATCATGTATCATAGAAATGCACACTTGAAACCTATACAATCTTATTAATCGATGTTACCCAATGAATTTATTAAAAAGAAAGGAAAATGAAACGCTTTCAGAGTACTAATGGGAAATGATATTTCATTTTAGTGCATGTTCAGTGACATGGCAATACAGATAACAATGAAAATGCAAATTTGGACTCAGGATGGCTACTTCATTGTTACTCCTCGACAATCACTCTTAATTACGTTGGTAGCTATTCGTATTTTCCTATGTACATTCAGTCTCGCTAGGTTCTTTTCTTTCTATTATAAAGTTGTTTGCATCAACTGCCACTGTAAGCTGAGTTGACAAGTGCACTGCTCAGAGTTCACAGACATGATTTTGGAACAGGGAAACACTCACTCAGCTCAGGGGAGAAATTGCATACTGCACAGATAGTGTCTTGCCATGTGCTTGTCAGAGGAAGATGCTGAGAGGCCAAACTAAATGATAGGTCTGGTTCATTTCCGCACTCCTAATTTTCCTCCTTGCCTCCCTCCCTCTCATTGTAGAAAAGTTAAATCCTTGTACTGGTTATTGATATTATTATCTCCAGTTCTCCCTCTCCTATAAAGTTCCTAGGATCTAAAATTATTCCCTGCCTTCTCTTATCAAAACTCTTATTCTTCTATATTGATAGGAAAGACTGGTGAACTCAATCATAATGACATTTATTTAATGATCATTAATTTAGTGTTTTAAAGTGGCTAATATAGTACATGTGACTTTTTGGCAACATTGTGTTTTAATTCATGAAGCTTGTTAAATAAGCACTACTTCTAGTAATGCACTTGGGGATTACTAGAAAGGATCTGTGGTGGCAGATCCTTTGGGTATGTGTGTGTGAGACTGCTTCAGACAGATTCAAATGATTTCAGACGAATGGCTGGCCTTTCCCAGCAATCATTGCAACGTTCTCTGTTATACTGTGAAAATTTCTCTGGGAGACTGAGTTATTTATTTATTTTGAGTTCGGATCAATTAAAGTCTGAAACAATTTCATTACATAAATAATAAATTTCACCACCTCCCTCCCATAACTAATTTTTTAAATTAACATTCATAGGCAGGCCTTGGATGACTTTACCTGTGCAAAACTACCTATTCTTGCTGCCAGTTAGGGAGCTGGGTGAGTGATTGAGATTCCTTTCTTTTCCTTCATTGATTCCCTGTTTCATTAATTCAGGTATATCTGAGACCCTTGGACCTTTCCTGTGTTTGGAACAAACCTCATTCTGCGTTCATTTGGGACAGGCTGCCTATGTAATGGATAGCTGAAATTTAAGAAGAGTAAATGCTATGCCCCCAAACACTTACTCCCTGCCAAAAAAAAAAAAAAAAAAAAAAAGATAAAAAAGGATTTAACTAGTAGATGGAGAATAAGGTGAGGTTCCCTGTAAGGTAATTTATAATGCTGATATTATTTTGTTTCTATTACACTAGTGGGTATTATTGAGTGGTAATGTTTTTTCCATCATTTTTTCTTATTCTGTCTCTTAACTAGAAAAGGCTTCCTGAATTCATAGTTATGACTGGCCCTTTCAAAAGCTAAAGTGACCATGGAAGCAAATTCTAATTTTATGTTCCTTCATAATAACAATATATCAGAATGATTGTTGAATACTTTTGTTAGTATCATTTATAATGAACTGAATTCCAGATTTTAAAACTCACTGTATTCACCCTCTGCCTATGTTTAGAGAATCTGGAAAAATACGTTGTAACAATTACATACTTACTCTTCTGACAGTTCTTTACAAGGAACCTTGAAGGAACCACAATTCAAGCAATGTTGAATCTGTGAGTTCTGTGTGTACTTCTGATCCTTCTCTTGCATTCCATCTATTTCAACTGCCAGGCTTAAGCTCCACACAAACATGTGTGTGTGTATGTGAGACAGAACTCTCCTAGATTTTCATGGCTCCAGATATAATGAGCCCAGTCTCAGTCTCCTCTTCCCACACCAAGTCTAAAATGGCATCTGTTACTAGATTTCCCAGTTACTTTGTTAGTTCAAAGGAAGGAAACAGTGGTGAAGAGATAGGGAAGATTTCTCTCTAGTTTTGTCAGTGGAGCACCTCTGAATTTCCTGGGAAGAAGGCAGGCTTCCCTAAAAATTCTATATAATTAACACTTATTTATATGTATAGTTGACCAGTGCACAGGGAATATCTGAGTGAAAAACAAAATAGTCCTTGGTGAGTCAGCTTCAAAAGTTACTAATGAACTGGCATCAGTCTAATGAACAATGTAAAAACACATGTAGCAATGGGAAAAATGTCCTCAGAGACACAGAGGGTAGTCTGGTGTCATCTGAATTCTATTTTGATTTCTTTGTTGAATCTTTATATTTCTCCTAGAATTACACACTTTGGCACTTTATATGGAATAATTTATTTATCTTTGATATAACTCTTAGATATAGTAAGAAAAAGACCCCAGATTATCCCCATTTTACAGATGAGAGAACTAAGGAGCAATAGAATGACTGGACATGCTGGGAGAGCTAGACAGGTACATGCAAAAAAATGAGACTCAACCACCAAATCACACTGTACACCAAGATGAACTCAAGATGTATAGAAGACTTAAATATAAGTCATGACACCATAAAAGTCCTAGAGGAAAACATAGGCAGTAAAATGTCAGATATCCCACGCAGCAATATATTCACCAATGTATTTCCTAGGTCAAGAGATAAACAGGAAAGAATAAACAATGGGATTACATAAAATTAAAAGCTTCTGCACAGCTAAAGAAAACATCAACAAAATGAAAAGGGAGCCAACTGTCTGGGAAAACATATTTGCCAATGATACCTCAGACAAGGGTTTGATCTCCAAAATATATAAAGAACTCATATGACTCAACACCAGGAAGACAAACATCCAATCAAAAAATGGGCAAAGGACCTGAACAGACACTTCTCCAAGGAGGACATACACAGGGCACAAAGACATATGAAAGAATGCCCAACATCACTAGCCACTAGAGAGATGCAAATTAAAACCACAATGAGATATCACTTAACACCAGTCAGAATGGCCATCATTAACAAATTAATAAACAACAAGTGCTGGTGAGGATGTGGGGAAAAGGGAACACTGGTGTATGGTTGGTAGGCATGCAGACTGGTGCAGCCATTGTGGAAAACAGTATGGAATTTCCTCAAAAAACTAAAGATGGAACTGCCTTTTGATGCAGTTACCTCACTGCTGGGATCATACTCTAAGAATTCTGAAACACCAGTTCAAAAGAACCTATGCACCCCAATGTTCATAGCAGTGTTATTTATAATAGCCAAGTGCTGGAAACAGCCTACGAGCCTATCAGTAAATTAGCGGATCAAATACCTATGGTACGTTTACACAATGGAATACTATGAAACAGAAAGAAAGAAGGAACTCCTACCCTTTGTGATAGCATGGATGGAACTGGAGAGCATTATGCTAAGTAAAACAAGTCAGGGGGTAAAAGACAAATACCATGATCTCACCTGTAAACGGAACCTATGGAACAAAACAAACAAATGAGCAAAATAGAACCAGAGACTTGGAAATAAGGAACAAACTGACAGTGACCAGAGGAGAGGGGGAAGAGGTCTAATGGGTGAAAGAAGGGGAAGGATCTAGTCAAGGAATATGTATAAAGGACCCATGGTAATGGACAACAGGGTGGGGATTGACTGAGGGAGTGGAGAGGGGTGGGCGGGGCTGGGGAGATCAATGGTGGGGGAGGGGTGGAAATTGGGACAACTGTGATTGAACAACAATTAAAAAAAAAAAAAAAAGAATGACCAGAGAGAATGCCTTAGAGTGGTGGTGCAGGTTTTGAACAAAAATTTACCTGAACACAAAAATCCTCCCTGGCTGGTGTGGCTCAGTGGATTGAGTGCCGGCCTTCAAACCAAAGGGTTGCTGATTTGATTCCCAGTCAGCGCACATGTGTGGGTTGTGGCCCAAGACCCCAGAGAGGGGTGCGTGAGAGGCAACCACACACTGATGTTTCTTCCCCTCTCTTTCTCCCTCCCTTCCCCTCTCTCTAAAAATAAATAAATAAATAAAACTTAAAAAAAAATTCTGATTCTTTCCCCTTACTGGCCTAGCCACTTGTCCCAATATTTAAGAGGCTTACCAGCATTAATATACCATATGGTTTCACTTATATGTGGCTCAAAAGAATAAAACACACACAAACAAAGAAAATAGACACAGAAAACTGAGGGTTGCTAGAGGGGAAGGGGTTGGTGGACTGGGTGAAAGAGGTGAAGATTAAGAAATACAAATTGGTAGTTACAAAACAGTCATGGGGATGTAAAGTACAGCATATGGAATATAGCCAACAATATTGTGATTACTATGTATGGTGCCAGTTGGGTACTGAAAATATTGAGGGGAACACTATGTAAAGTATGTGATTGTCTAACCACTGAACTGTATACCAGAAATCAATACAAAATAAAATTGAAAGAAAATAAATAAATTTCAACCTGATGTTTGCACAGTGCTATCTGGCCTGTTTTTTTCATTCTTTCTGCTTCTATTTTTGACTTTTCCGGTAGACAATGAAAGCACTTTTGGCATTTGAAGCAATGGGGAGTTTTGCATCGCAAGTACTGAATAAAAAATTGCTTGGTTCCAGGATCTGTTTCACTTTTTGCTATGTTTCATTACTGTCCCATGGTCCTGAATAAAACTTTATCTTTGATGTTCTCTGCTTTTGTTTTTTAATTTTTAAAATTAAAAAAAATCATGTTTATTCTATTACAGTTGTCTCAGTTTTTCCGCATTTGCCCTCCTCCACCCATCCCACCCTGCCCCCCTCTCCCACAGTCAATTCCCACTCTGTTGTTCATGTCCATGGGTCATTTATACATGTTTTTGTCTAGTCCCTTCCCCTTCTTTCCACCATTGTCCTCCTTCCCCATCCCCTCTTGTCACTTTAGTCTGCTCCATGTTTCCATGCTTGTGGTTTTTTTGTTCATTAGTTTATTTTGTTGAATAGGTTCCACTTATAGGTGTGATCTTTTCGTATTTGTCTTTCACTGCCTGGCTTATTTCACTTAGCATAATATTCTCCAGTTCCATCCATGTTGTAACAAAAAGTAGGAGTTCTTTCTTTCTTTTTCTTTTTTATTTATTCATTTAAAAAAATGTATTTCTTTAAAAAAAATTTTTCAAATACGTTTGTCTCCATTTACTTGCTACCACTTTCCTCTGCCCTACCCACATCCACTTCCCCGCCTCAGTCCTTCTTCACCTAAACTTTGTTCATGTGTCCTTCACACATGTTCCTTGATCTGACCCTTCCCCTTCCCCTCCCTGTTACCCTCATCCCTCCCTCCTGCCCTCCCTCCCTCCCATTCCTGTCAGTTTCTTCTTTCTTTCAGTGTTGCTGGTCATATTTTCATTGCCTGCTTGCCTTGCTGCTTAGGTTCCACTTATAGGTGAGATCATATGGTATTTGTCTTTCACCACCTGGCTTATTTCACTTAGCATAATGCTCTCCAGATCCATTCATGCTGTCGCAAAGGGTAGAAGCTCTTCCTTTCTTTCTGCTGTGTAGTATTCCATTGTGTAAATGTACCATAGTTTTTTGATCCAATCATTTCCTGATGGGCACTTGGGTTGCTTCCAGCACTTGGCTATTGTAAATTGTGCTGCTATGAACATTGGGGTATATAGGTTCTTTTGAATTGGTGTTTTGGGATTCATAGGGTATAATTACATCAGTGGAATTGCTGGATCAAAAGGCAGTTCCATTTTTTAGCTTTTTGAGGAAATCCCAAACTGTTTTTCACAGTGGCTGCATGAGTCTGCATTCTCACCTACAGTACACTAGGGTTCCCTTTTCTCCACAACCTCGCCTGCACCCATTTTTTGTTGATTTATTTATGATGGCCATTCTGACCAGTGCTATCTCATTGTGGTTTTAATTTGCATTTCTCTGATGGCTAGTTACGATGACCATCCTTTCATGTGTCTCTGGGCCCTGTGTATGTCCTCCTTAGAGAAGTGTCTGTTCAGGTCCTTGCCCATTTTTTAATTGGATTGTTTGTCTTCCTGAAGTGGAGTTGTGTGAGTTCTTTATACGTTTTAGAAATCAAACCCCTATCTGAGGTGTCACTGGCAAATATATTTTCCAAAACAGTTGGCTCCCTTTTCATTTTTATGATGTTTTATTTAGCCATGCAGAAGCTTCTTATTCTGATGAAGTCCCATTTGTGTATTTTTTCTTCTATGTCCCTTGCTCTAGGGGACATATTGGTGAAAATGTTGCTGCGTGGGATATTTGAGAGTTTCCTGCCTGTATTCTCCTCTAGGACTTTTATGGTATTGCAACTTATATTTAAGTTTTTTATCCATCTTGAGTTAATTTTTGTGTATGGTGTAAGTTGGTGGTTGAATTTCAATTTTTTTGCATGTAGCTCTCCAGCTCTCTCAACACTAATTGTTGAAAAGGCTATTTTCACTCCATTTTATGCTTCTGAACACTTTGTTGAATATTAATTGACCATAGAGACATGTGTTTATTTCTGGGCTTTCTATTCTGTTCCACTGATGTATGTGTCTGTTCTTATGCCAGTACCAGGCTGTTTTGATTACAGTGGCCTTGTAATATAGTTTGATGTCAGGTATTGTGATCCCTCCTACTTTGTTTTTCTTTCTCAAAATTGTTGTGGCTTTTTGGGGTCATTTATAGTTCTATATAAATTTTTCAAATGTTTGTTCTATGTCAGTTAAATACATCATTGGTATTTTAGTAGGGATTGCATTGAATCTATAAATTACTTTGGGTAGTATGGACATTTTGATGATGTTAATTCTTCCAATCCATGAACATAGTATATGCTTCCATTTATTTGTGTCTTCCTTAATTTCTTTCTTCAGTGTTGTATAGTATTCTGTGTACAGGTCTTTTACCACCTTGGTAAAGTTTATTCCTAGGTACATTATTTTTCTTGTTGCTATAGCAAAGGGAATTTTTTCCGGATTTCTGCTTCTATTATTTCATTTTTGGTGTACAAAAATACCTTCGGTTTCTGAATATTGACTTTGTATCCTGCTGTTTTGCCAAATTCACTTATTAAGTGGAGTAGTTTCTCGGCAGAGTCTATGGGGTTTTCTATGTGCACTAACATATCATCTGCAAACAATGATAGTTTTACTTCCTTATTTCCAATTTGGATGCCTTCATTTCTTTTTCTTGTCTGATCATTGTGGGTAGGACCTCCAATACTATTTTGAATAGAAGTGATGAAAGTGAACACCTTTGTCTTGTTCCTGATCTTAGTGGGAAAGATTTTAGTTTTTGTCCACTGAATGTGAGGTTGGCTGCAGGTTTTTCATATATGGCCTTTATTATGTTGATGTATACCCCCTTTATTCCCACTTTGCTGAGTGTTTTTTATCATAAGAGGGTGCTGTACCTTATTGAATGCTTTCTCTGCATCTGTTGATATGATCATGTGGTTTTTGTCTTTCCTTTTGTTTATGTGATGTGTTACATTTATTGATTTGTGAATATCGAACCATCCTTGCATCCCTGGGATGAATCTCACTGGATCATGATGGATGATCTTTCTAATGTATTGCTGGATGCAGTTTGCCAACATTTTGTTGAGAATTTTAGCGTCTATGTTCATCAGTGAAATTGGCCTGTAGTTTTCTTTCTTTGTAGGGTCTTTATCTGGTTTTGTGATTAGGATAATGCTGGCCTCATAAAAAGAGCTTGGGAATCTTGCCTCTTTTTGGATTTGTTGGAATAGCCTGAAAAGGACAGGGGTTAACTCTTCCTTAAATGTTTTGTAAAATTCTCCTGTGAAACCATCCAGCCCAGAGCTTTTGTGTGCAGGGAGTTTTTTGGTTACTGCTTCAATTTCACCAGCTGTTATCAGTCTGTTCCTGAATGAAGGAGCAGAAAGCCTGAGTGTTGGAAAGCTATATGTTTCTAGAAATTTGTCCATGTCACCCAGGTTTTCAAATTTATTGGCATATAATTGTTCATAGTAATTTCTTACAATCATTTGTATTTCTGTGGTATCAGTTGTAATTTTTCCTCTTTCATTTTTGATATTATTTATTTGGGTTCTCTCTCTTTTCTTGATGAGTCTGCTTAAAGACTTGTCGATTTTGTTTATCTCTTCAAAGAACCAACTCCTGGATCTGTTGATCTTTTGAATTGTTCTTTTAGTCTCTATGTCATTCAGTGGTGCTCTGATCTTATTTTCTTTCTTCTATTGACTCTTGGCTTTGTTTGTTGTTGTTTCTCCAGTTCTTGAAGCTGGAGGGGTACATCGTTTATTTGGAATATTTCTCTCTTTTTGAGGTAGGTCTGTATTGCTATGAACTTCCCTCTCAGGACTGCCTTCGTTGTGTCCCATAGGTTTGGGACTGTTGTGTGTTCATTTTCATTTGTTTCCAGAAATTTTTTGATTTCTTCTTTGTTCTCATTATTGACTCATTCATTGTTTAATAGTATGCTTACAGTCTCCATGAGTTTGACTGCTTTTGAGTTTTTTCCTTGAGGCTGGTTTCTAGTTTCAAGCCCTTGTGGTCTGAGAAAATGCTTTTTATGATCTTGATTTTCCTGAATTTGTTGAGGCTTGTTTTGTGTCCTATCATGTGGTCTATCTTTGAAACTGTTCCATGTGCATGTGAAAAGAATGTGTATTTTGCTTTTTGAGATGAAGGGCTCTATATATATCAGTTAAGTCCATTTGATCTAATGAATTCTTCAGTTCCACAATATCCTTGTTGATGTTTTGTTTGGAAGATCTACCCATTTTTGACAGTGGGATGTTAAAATCCCCTACTCTCAGTGTGTTTCTGCCGATATCTTTCTTGAAATCCTCCAAGATTTTTGTTATATATTTGGGTGCTCCTATGTTGGGTGCATATAGGTTTACAATGTTTATGTCTTCTTGATGGATTCTTCCTTTGAGTATTATAAAATATCTTTCTGGGTCTCTTTTTATGGCCTTTGTTTTGAAATCTATTTTATCTGATATAAGTATTGCTACCCCTGCTTCTTTTCCTGTCCATTTGCTTGGAATATTTTTTTCCATTCCTTTACTTTCAGTTTGTGTAGGTCTTTTGTTATGAGGTAGATCTTTTGTAGGCAGCAGATGTGTGGCTCATGTTTTCTTATCCATTCAGCTATCCTATGTCTTTTGATTGGAGCATTTAATCCATTTACATTTAAAGTTATTATTGATAGGTGCTTATTCATTTTTTTCCCTTTGTACTTGTGATCCTCTCTTTCTCACTCTTTTTCTTCATCTTCTTAAAGCAGTTCCTTTAGCATATCTTGCAGTGGTGGTTTGGTGGAGGTGTATTCTTTTAGCCTTCTTTTGTCTGTGAAACTCCTTACTTTACCTTCCATTTTAATTGAGAGCCTTGCTGGGTAGAGCAGTCTTGGTTCCAGGCCTTTGCTTTTCATGACTTGGAATATTTCTTGCTGTTCCCTTCTCTCTTGTATTGTTTCTGTTGAGAAAGCTGCTAGCCGTATTGGCTCCCTTGTTTGTTACTACCTCTTTCTCCCTTGCTGCCTTTAGGATTCTCTCTTTGTCTTTGATATTTGCCATTTTAATGATGATGTGTCTTGGAGTGACCTCATTGGGTTCCACTTGAATAGGACCCTCTGCACTTCCTGGCCTTGTGAGACTTTTTCCCTTCTCCAATTAGGGAAGTTTTCCATCATTACATTGTCAAACAGGTTCTCTATCCCTTTTTCCTCCTCTCCTTCCTGTATCCTTATTATACACATATTATGTTTCAGGTTGTCCTGCATTTTCTTCTCCATTCTTTTTGAGTCTTTTTTCATTTTCTTGCTCTTTCTGGGAGCTTTTTTTCTACCTTTTCCTTCAACTCACTGACTCAATCCTCTGCTTCATTTAGCCTGATTTTGACTCCTTCTAATGTATTTTTCAATTCAGAATTGTATTCGTCACTCCTTCTTGTCTCTTATTGGTAGTTTCTGTGTCATTTTTCATGCTGATATAGTTTGTAATAAGTTTCTCATAGTTTCCCTATAGTTTTTGGTAATTCTCTTTGAGTTCACTGAGCTTATTAGAACCATTGTTTTGAACTCAATATCTGATAGTTTACTGGCCTCTATTTCATTTAGTTCTTTGTGGGGGTCCCTCCTTTTCCTTTGATTGAGAGGTGTTTCTTTTTCTTCCCATTATTTGTGAGACTCTTCTTTTTTGTATTTCCTACTTAAATTGATCTTTTTTTTAAACCTTGGTTTCAAACTTTATTCCCAGGCTTCTTCAGCTTAATTAGCTGCAAAAAATGATTTGCGTATAAACAAAAACTGAAAAGAGCTGCAGTGTCCAAGAGGCTAGGGCTTAAAAATATTAGAGATCTAGATTTTATCAGATCCATAAACAAAATTTGAAAAAGCAGTAATAATACAAAATAGCAGCTTCCAGTAACTTCTTCAAGTTTATCTTCTTCAGAAGTTGATTCAACTCAGTTTGCTTCATTCTCGGAAGTCTCATCAAAATTCTTTACAATATCTGAAACTTCATCATCATCATCCTCTCATGTAGCAAGTGGTGCTTTTCCATCCATAGATTGGGCAGAGCTTCAGCTAGTCTCCTTAAACTAGTAAGAGTGTATGGGCCAAGATGATTTAAGATGCTGGGTAGCATTTCTGTCAGCTGCTTTGTCTCAGCGTGGCCTGTAATGATGAATGTGTTCACTGCCAGAGTGTAACAAACTTTAGGGTTGTTAAAGTGGATCACTGTTCCTTGGTTTGTGAACATATTTACCTCTTCAATACCAGAGATATTGTTTACCCCTAACTTCTTTAAGGAGAACGGAAGTTTTTTAATCATCTGCAATAGCTGTTCTGTGAACCACCTTCTTCTTTCTACGAGCAGTGCCTTTCCCACAAATGCGCACTTGTGCCTACAGTTTGGCGAGTTTCTCTTGGTTCATGATAGTTTCTTTCATCTTGTTGGAGAGAAAATGGGGTTGTGCGGGGGACTAGCGTTGGCGCTTAGGGGGTCTTTGGCAGACCAGCTGAGAATAAGCGGGCACACACGGGGACATAAGATGGCAGCTGGAGAGAAATTGATTTGTTCTTGACTTCCTGACTTTGTGGCGTGAACTTCTATGGTAGGAGACCACTGTTTTTTTTCTTTTTTTCTGGATCTTCCTGTGATTATGCCAGCTGTTGACACCGTCTGACCTTAGGCAGTCTTTTAGAGACTTCCAGGAATCTACCATCTGTGTCTGTCTCCTCCATTTGTTAAACTAGTCACTCTGCACCCAGGATTCAGGCTTCGGCACCACAGGGCAGGGCAGAGTCCCTCCTGTGGGCAGAGCTATTGTGTCCTCTCACGCTGCTGCCACTTAGGGGAGTGGTCTGACCGAGACATATGGCTGCTGCCAAATGAGAGAGGATTCCGCACCAGCTACTCTCTCCATTCTCTCCCCAAAGCCTCCAACTCCAGTCTCTTCTGAAGTGCCTCTCGACCACTCTGTACCTTCCTTAGCGAGGTATCTACTATCTGTGGCTACCACCCCGTACTCAGCAGTCAGGCTTTAGCACCACGGAGTTGGCCAAGTCCCTCATGGGGGTGGGGTTATTGTGTCATCTCACATTGCTGCCACTTAGGGGAGTGGTCTGCCTGAGCAAGATGGCTGCTGCTGTATGGGGGAAGAGTCAGCAGCGGGATCATGCCAGCTACTCTCTCAGTTCTCTCCCCAAAGCCTCCTTCCCTAGTCTCTTCAGGTGTCTCTAGCCTACTCAGCCCTGCCTTTGCTGGATACAAGAGTAAGTGGCTGCAAATAAAAATTTATGCGTTGGCCTTTTAAAGGGCTCTTTGCTTCTCTAGCTGCTGGTGTCTGGCAGAGA
Source organism: Pteronotus mesoamericanus (assembly GCF_021234165.1). Lineage (NCBI taxonomy): Eukaryota > Metazoa > Chordata > Mammalia > Chiroptera > Mormoopidae > Pteronotus > Pteronotus mesoamericanus. The sequence continues at coordinate 318,956 of NW_026555310.1, forward strand.
GCAACCCTGCTGCTTTTCACAGGTGGATGTTATCTGTATACTTTTTAGGCTCAGGTGTTGTAGGGAGGAGATCTCCACTTATGGTTCAGGTCCCACTCTTCTTTGGGTGATCTAACTGCCCATTTCAATATCCCTGTGGCACTGCTTCCCATGGGCACCCAGCCAGCCTTCTTGAAACTCTACCGCACTCCTTACCAGTCAGGTTGTGCTAAAGCTGATTATTCTGTCTGCCCAAGGTTGTAAGGCTTCTATGTTGCTATTGTTCAGTTGTTTGTTCCAGGTGATTTCTCCACAATTTAGTTTTAATTCCTGATTGGTCCTGGGTGGAGGTCAGTGTCACTTTCATTCAGTTCTCTGCCATCTTGATCTCTTTATATAGGGAGTTTTAACAGCCATTTCTTCAAGCGAACTATTTTTACTTCTGTAGTATCCAACTGATATTAAAACTACTCAGTATATATTTTCTCAAGTAGTATAGTTTTTGTCTCTAGAAGTTTTATTTGAATGTTTTAAATAATGTTCATGTTTTTACTTTACATATTTAATCTTTCTCCTATCTTCTTCAACATGTGGAACACAGTTATAATTACTGTTTTAATTTTATTTTTTAAAATTAAATAATCTGTGTCATTTTTGAGTCTATTTGTATTGATCATTCTCCTCACCGGTTGTAACTTCTTGTTTCTTTGTCTTGAAAATTTTGTTTTTTCTCAGACATTATGAATTTTACCTTCTTGAGGGATGAATGTATTTTTATACCTGTAAAGATTCTTTAGGTTTGTTCTGGTTTAAATCAGTTGGAAACTGTTTTGTTCTTTTAGATTATGTGTTAATCTGTGCTAGACTGAACACAGAGCAGTGTTCAGTCCAGTGATTTCTTCCTCCAACACTGATGCAAGTCATTCCAAATAATACCCAGTAAATTATGAGATTTTTAATTCTGTTTGCTGTGAGGAGTAATCATTTCCATCTTGAGTGAGGTCAGAATATTGTTCTTTTTAATCCTTTTGGGTGATTCTTACCCTCAGTCAGGCAATTTCCTTACATGTATATACTGATTGGTTCTCAGCAGAGTGCTCACAAGGGGCCATTTATAGATCACTAGTATCTCCCTGTATGTCTCTCTCACCTCTTGGTACTTTTTTTTTTTTTTTGGTGAACTTTAGCCTTCCTGGACTACCACCTACATCTTCTCAACTCTGCCAGACTGATGGGCTCCAGATGGGTCCCTCTCTATCTGTGCTGTGTCCTGTAAGTAAGCTGAAGTAATCCTCTCACAGGTATCACTATCCTTCATTGCCTGATGTCAATTTTCTGAAAAACTGTGGTTTTGTATATTTTGCTTGAATTTTTTTGTGGTTTAAGCTGGGAGGGCATGTAAACTCCCTGTTACTTCATTTCAGCTTAAGCTTATTATTTTTCTGTGCTATTTTTCTCATATGAGAACATTTTCTAATGTTCTAGGTTTTTGAAAATCTGGAATGACTAATAAAAGTTGCCTTATTTATTCTAAATAGTCTTGTAAACATTCCTTTACTTTGCTTATGATCAAATTTCATCTCCTCTTAAAATTCGTTCTGTTTGGCAGCATTGTATCTTTGACCTCTCACCTGAAATCGTGGCACTTTTTGCTACCTAATGGAAGTTTATTATTATTTAGATGGGATGTTAGTGGCAGTAATATCAGGAAAAGCCTTCAGGAAATGAAATCTTGTAATCTAGTTGAGACATGAATCAAGTACTCATTAAATGCTAATATGTAGAAATGTTCATAATGCTTGGCAGCCCACCCTGGAAGTGGTGGGTTTTGTCACCCCTTTGAATGTGTCCTGCCCTTATGACTTGCTTTTCCCAAGTAATTGCTGTCATGGAATATTTAAGCAAAAGATGAGGAATATAACAACTGTAACTTTGGTTGGTTATGTCAGGGAGAGGGACAATTTCTCTCCTCTATCATTCTTTAGTCTTATGATAACACTGATAATAAAATAATGATATTGACACAAGACTAGATTAATAGTCTAGTGCATGAGAGAATTGTAATATGATGCTTATATTATAAGACATGACTCAACAAAATGATTAAATTAGGTAAATTTTTATACTTTTTAGGCCAAGAAACAATAAATTTGCGAGAACTTGACAGGACTAAGAAAGCTAGTACTCACTGGAAAGAAATATAAGCAAGGTCTGAGATTAGGTCATGTTTAGCAAAGGTTGACTCTGGGTTTTTAAAAAACTCTTGTGGTAAGGTTGCCTCTCAGCACTCAGGAGCAGGGAGAGCATTTATCACTTAGAGATTGATTTCCTGCATTTAGAGAGACAGGAGAACCAGAGAGCTCCTCCTGCTTCTGCTGCTTCTCAGGTGATTTTAACTCAAAATAATCAATATGCCATGTGGGACATCTTTGGGCAACCTGACCTGCCCTGAGCTCTGAAAATTTTTCTAAGTATTTGGAGAACTTGGAGAAAGAAAAAATGATTATCTGAAGATTTTAAATTTCCAGCTCCAGGTATAAAAAACAACAAAAAAGGAACACTCCACCTCCACAGAGACTATGATTTTCCCTATGAGACTGGTCTTCTGTGCAGTGGTCCCCACCCTTTTTGGCACCAGGGACTGGTTTTGTGGATGACAATTTTTCCATGGATTTCAGTGAGGTAGGGTCAGGGGTGAGGGGTGTGGAGACAGGAGTGGAGCTCAGGCCAGGGAAGGAGTTGGGTGACAGGAGGCGGAGCTTAGGTGATAATGTGATTTGCATCCATGGACAAGGAGGATGGATGTTGAGGACGCCTGACAGGATTGAAACTTCTGGAAACCAACCCGAATCTAATCCTGTGGATGAATTAATTTTAATGCAAATTGAATTTATACCTTCCAAGGATTACTAGAGGATACATGTGGGTAGTTTCCATTGAAGTCCCATACTCTGCTGTAACCTGTCTAAAGGATTTGATCTCTTCTTGCCTGAAGAACCTGTAATGACCTCTTTTGAGGTAGTCTTCTTGCAGGAGAATGTTGAACTTATTCAAGACCCCCTCCCCCAACTCATCTAATTGCTTGCAATCCAATAACCAGATTCGGATTTTAACAGACTCCAGGGCACTGGGTACACAGTATGACTTGGAAGGGGGTACCATATATATCAAAAGAGTTTCAAAGCAGGTAATTTATATCAACTTAAATCTGAGGAGTATCTCTGGGAATGGATCATAAAAGTTTTAGAATCAGAGTAAGGCCCAAAGTAACATTGGATTGGGTTGAATTCACTGATGTGGATGCTGGTATCTCAAGTGGCTGGGCATGGCTCTACTTGGGCCAATGTGGCCTACACTGTTGAGAAGGGAATCCAAAGACTTAAGGAGACTGGGATGCTGGGTAGATTTGTTATGTAAGACTTGCTTATATATTACCTAACAATAGCCCAGGAAATTTCAGAGGGCATTCCATTCATCAGCCTTTGAGAAATATATTGTTGAGGAGGAGCCTTAGATTCCTGAGTTGTTCTGTAGTGACTATTCTCTCAAGTTCAGGAAGGACAATAGGAAATGGTGCTATTGAAAAGGGCTCCCTGAATTCAGTGAAATGATAGGATGCTGGAATATAGGGGACAGGTGGTACCAGTTAAACTGAAGAGATAAAGTAAGTTGAGTTAATGTCATGGCCAGCAGAGATGAAAGGTTCGATCCACAGAGCTCTCAGGTGTGGGCTTGATGACCATGATGTTTCTAAAATTGAAATAGATGAGCAGACACAATGGGAAAAATATGTTAATTTTCAAAAATTGATCTAGAGAGTGGAAAGCAGTGTGAAATTTCCTCAAAAAGCTGAAAATGGAACTGCCTTTTGGTCCAGTGATTCCCCTGCTGGGACTATACCCTAAGAACACCAAAACGCCAATACAAAAGAACCTATGCACCCCAATGTTCATAGCAGCACAATTTACAATAGCCAAGTGTTGGAAGCAACCTAAATGCCCATCAGTAGATGATTGGATCAAAAAGTCATGGTACATATACACAATGGAATACTACGCAGCAGAAAGAAAATAGGAACTACTAAACTTCGCGACAACATGGATGGAACTGGAGAGCATTATGCTAAGCGAAATAAGCCAGGGGGCAAAAGACAAATACCATATGATCTCACCTATAAGTGGAACCTAACTAACAATACAAAGATGCAAGGAAAATATGACCAGCAACACTGAAAGGAAAAGAAATCAACAGAGACAAGAGGGAAGGGGGGGGCAGGGAAAGGGAAGGGAAGGGGAAAGTCAAGGAACATATAGCAAGGACTCATGGACAAAACCAAAGGGGAAGAGCTGAGGGAGGGAAGGAGGGAGGGGGCAAGGGAAAGTGGTGGGGGGGAGGCAGAGCCAAATGTATTTAAAAAATAAATAAATAAATAAAAAGAATTTGATGGTAAAAAAAAATAAAGTATTCTCATTAAAAAAAATTGATCTAGAGAAAACTGGATATTCACATACAAAAGAAGGAAACTGGATTCTTATCTTATACTGTACATAGAAATCAACCAAAAATAAATTTAAGACTTAAGCAAAAGACCTGAATGTGCAAAACTCCTAGGTAAAAATATTATGAAGAATCTTCTTGGCAGTGGCCTTAGCAATACTTTTTTCTCAGGCAACAAATGCAAAATTAAACAAGTCAGACTAAATCAAACTAAAAAGCTTCTGCACAGCAAAGGAAACCATCAACAAAATGAAAAGGCAGCCTATGGCATGGGAGAAAATATTTGCAAACCGTATATCTGGCAAGAGGTTAATGTCCAAAATACGTAAGCAACTGAAACCAAGGGTCCTGATTTTAATTTAACATAAAGCCCCAGGACTCAATTCAGTTTCTTCATAGCATGCCCTATAACCTTTGGCCCTTTTGCTTGCTAATCATTAACTCCCCAGAGCAGCAAGAAATAATGAACAGGCCCTGACTAATGGTCACAGGGTATGGATTTCATTAAGCTAAAGGTAGCTTCATGCTCTACATTATGTTTTAGCTCGTGCATCCTAAAGAATGACCCCCTGGCCACATCCCCATGAAACCAGAATGAAGGACACAAAGCTGACCTCCAGACCTGAAATCATGATTTACTGCCCTTATCTCACTCCTGACAAATCAGTTTCACCTAGACTCTCAAATCCCTCACTTGTGATGACTTATGATTTTTGCTCTATAATGCCTCTTGCCTGTAAACCAGTGGGGAGCTGGGTATTCTAGAGCACTAGCTCTCCTGTACTCTTAATTGGTACCAATACTAACAATCATTTTCTTTCTTCACTGCAAACTCCTGCTTGCACATTTCTTTCAGTCTCTATCTGTGGGCAGATGGACTCTTGTTCAGCTCAGAAAGAGAATTCTTATAATGCAATAGGAAAAAACTCCAAAAATCCAATTAAAAAATGAGAAAAGGACCTGAATAAATTTTTTTGAGTTTTTAAAAAGATTTTATTTATTTATTTTTAGAGAGGGGAAGGGAGGGAGAAACAGAAGGAGAGAAACATCAATGTATGGTTGCCTCTTGAGTGCCCCCTACTGGGGACCTGGCCTGCAATCCAGGCATGTACCCTGACTGGGAATTGAACTGGCAACCCTTTGGTTCTCAGTCCAGTGCTCAATCCGCTGAGCCACACCAGCCAGAGCTGAATAAATTTTTTCCAAAAAAGACATACAAATGGCCAACAAGTACATAAAAATGTGCTCGATATCACTAATCATCAGAGAAATGCAGGTAAAATCTTTGATGAGCTATCACGTGGTAGGGCAGCTAGAACAAAAAATAAATAAAGATAACAAGTGGTGGTGAGAATGTGGAGAAAATAGAACCCTAGTACTCTCTCAGTAAGAGTGGGTAAATTGGTACAGTTATTATGGAAAACAATATGGAGTTTCCTCAAAAAATTAAAAATAAAATTATCATATAATCCAGTAATCTTGCTTCTGGGTATATACTCAAAGGAAATAAAATCAATATCTCAAAGATATATCTGCACCCCCTATGTTTATTGCAGCATTATTCAGAATAACAGACATGGAAACAACCTCAGTGTCCATTGATGAATGAATGGATATAGGAAACGTGATATATATGTATAAAATTCGGTCTTAAAAAGAAGGAAATCCTGCTATTTTTGACAACATAGATTGACCTTGAGAGCATTATGCTAAGTGAAATAAGTCAGAGAAAGACAAATACCATATGATACCATTAATATGTGGAATCTAAAAACCAAACAAATGCATAGGAACAGAGAACAAATTGATGATTACCAGAAGCAGGGGTTGGGGGCTGCTGGAAATGGGTGAAGCTGGTCAAAATGTACAAATGTCCAGTTATAAGCTATATTTGTTCTGAGTATGTAATGTATAGCATGGTGACTATAGTTAACAATACTGTGTTGTTTATTTGAAAGTTGCTAGGAGAGTAGATTTTTAGAAGTTCTCATTACAAGAAAAAAATTATGTGAGGTGATGGATGTTAAGTAAACTTTCGTAATTATTTCTCTCTGTGTATTTCAAATCATCATGGTGTAGATCCTAAACTTATATGCTGTTATATGTCAATCTTACTGCAGTGAAACTAGAAAAATGAGTGGCTGTAATGCAAAAAATAAAAAATTTAAAACACCAAAAAATGTTTCATTTTAACAACAAATTAGTATAATGACATAGTTGCATCTTAGTTTATACCAAGGAAGTTTGCAAAAAATGAGAACCACATTACACCCATCCAATCTTCTTCTTATCCTCACATGCTTATTGATTTTAGAGAGAAGAGTGGGGGAGAGGGAGAGAAACATCAATGCTAAAGAGAAACATCAATCGGTTGCCTCTCATACATGCCCCTACCAGGGATAGATATGTGCCCTGACAGTAAATCAAAACTGGAAACTTTCAGTTTATGGGATGACGCTCCAACCAACTGAATCATCCAGGCATGGTGTCTACCCAGTTTTCTTGAGACAGTGAATGCTAGACCAGGAAGGAATCCTGAGGTAAAAAATTTTTGCCCTTAAAAAACTATTAGTTTAAAGAAATGAATAAATAAAAACACAACTTGAATTTTTGTTACTGCCTTTTTTTTGGTGTGTCTGTTTCAGGCAGGATGGTGAGTTGTTGCTTGGACTTTCTGGAAATATTTATTCATGGTCACTTATGAAAATGAACCATTATGAAAGAAGGTCTATTTGAATTAAGGCCATAGTGCTTACTTTGGTCTATGGTTCTAAGAGTTATAAAAAAAGAAATTTCAGTGGTTAGACTATAAATTCAGCCCTGCATTGTAGATTTAAATTAGAACATGTAGTAAAAAGGAAATACTTATATGTATATACTTTTAATTTTAAGACCTTCTTAGTTACCTAATTCTTTGAAAAATGCCATCTTTTTTATGGAGTCAGTGAAGGCTTTTTTGACTTGCTTATTTCGCAGAGTATAAATGAAAGGGTTCATCAAAGGAATAACTGAGGTGTTGAGCAAAGACACCACCTTGTTAATGGCCACTCCTTCTTTTGCCGGTTTGATATAGATGAAGATGCAACTTCCGTAGGTGATGGAAACTACAATCATGTGGGAAGAACAAGTGGAGAAAGCCTTTCTTCTTTGCTGAATTGAAGGGAGCCTTAAAATAGTCTTCAGGATGTATGTGTAGGACACAATTACACAGAATAGTGTGACTATGAGGGTCAGCACAGCCATGATCAACATAAGTTGCTCTACAAATCGAGTGTCTGAGCATACAATCTTTAGAAGAGGAGATGCATCACAGCCAAAATGGTCAATGAGATTGGACTTACAGAAATCTAGCTGAACCCCCAGGCTAAGTGGTGGAAGTATAACAATTAACCCAATCAGCCAACAGCAAAAGACAAGAATGGTGCATACTTTTTCATTCATGATGATGGTGTAGTGCAGAGGCTTGCAGATGGCCACATAGCGGTCATAGGACATGGCAGTTAGAAGAAAAAATTCTGTTGCCCCAATGAGTATAACAAAAAATAATTGGATGACACAAGCATTATAGGTAACACGTTTGTCCCCAGTTGTCATGCTGTACAGGAATCGAGGAACGCAGACAGTTGTAAATATTATTTCTAAGATGGAGAAATTCCGAAGGAAAAAGTACATGGGTGTTTTAAGGTGAGAGTACACCAGAGTGAGGAAGATAATAATTAGATTTCCAACAACAGTAAAAATGTAGGTGAAAAACAGAAATACTGAAAGAAAAACCTGTAGTCGTGGGTCATCTGTTAATCCTAGCAGGATAAATGTTATTGCAGAATGATTTTTCATCACTGTCTTCAGATATATAATGAGTCTATATTGGTAGATGATAAAGTTTGAATCTGAGGAGTAGAATATAAAATAATATTTCAAAATGCTATATACAGAAAAGTAGCCAAGCAAGCCAGTAGAAGCACATTTTTAAACTTTCACTTGATCATTAATAATCTGCTGTAGAAGTGACCACATCATGCTTCATTTCCCTAGGCTCTGCTTTACCTTGGTCTTCAGAATGTGATTTATGGAAAATACCCATCTGAAGTTTCATTTCCACTTCGGTTAGAAGACTGGTTTTAAAACAGAGAGAAGGTACCATGAGAACCTCACAGTCCCCTGGGGTGGCAGCAGCCATCATGGTGTGCCCAGTTCTGTGTAGAGTAGGAGATCCATATATGTTGATAAATGATAAATCTGTAGAAAATTTTATTTTCCCATCTCTGTCAAGACAGTATATCAGCAAATCATTATCATACTCTATAATACCACTAGTGGATTGGTTATATTATTTTTCATGCTTTCCAACACTTTACCCTCAAATAGTTTCTCAATCTTCTTAACATCCTAGAGAAGCCTTTACTGTTTGGGCAACCTGGGTGCAGTATCACAGAGTTACCTGAGTCCCGTACTCCTCTGGCATTTCTTCTTTGCTTCCCTTTTATTATAATAAGCTGAAATATTTGAGTCTCTGTCCCTCTCACGTATCAGTTTGAACAGCCTCAGTTTTGTTTTCTTTCTTGAATTCCAGTTTCAACATCCATTTGTTGTCTAATGTCCCACTCACCCCAGTCTTCCCAGAATACTGACAATGGATGCTTTGATGGTCTTCCCCAGAGAACAGAATCCTGTTCTTAAGCTTCTATCATCCTTATTGAGGTTCTGTAGTTTATGCATAAGAATTTCAGCTCCCAAATACCTTCTGAGGCTACTTGGTGGCTCCCTTGATAACAGAATCTATATCCTCCAAGATGGGTAGAGGAAGCATACCACTTAGGAAAACTACTGACTTCTTTGACGTGATTCCTTTCTCTAAAGACTCACTTTGCCCTTGGGAATGCCACTAGTCATTACTGCTCCTATCATTGCTTCAGGAAATCTTTTTGTTCTTCATCATTCTGGGCCAAGGATAGACTCAGACTTCATGGTTATTCCTCCACAGAACAGTCATTATCAGGTATTAATACTTAACAAGAATTAACTGTGACATAGAGAATAAATACAACTTGGCTGTTTGGTATAATATTCTTAAAAGCTAAAAAACCCCCACAATCTATCTTCATGAGTTTCCCTACAAGACTGCCCTTCTATGTTGCTTCTTTTGAGGAACATGTCGAAGAATTCATCATTTTTACCACTTTCCAAGAAGCCCTTGAGTACTTTTTTATTCTTCATATTTCCTACCAACCACTCACCTTCCCCAGTGATGATACTTCTAAGAATTTGACCCAGGTCAAACTGAATCCAAAATGTAAATATTTCCAGGAAAGCTGTAACATGCAATGGCGTAGAGAATAGCACCCTTTGCTCTTGTCATCATCAAATCTAAAATGTAATCTGATTAGAATTCTTATCTCTCATTAAACTGTTAAATAATATTTCCTTGAATTCTGTGGCTGAAAGAATGGACAAATGATGACAAATAAATTCTATCAACTCTCCCTGGCTGTGGAAGTAAGATGTCTGATTTCTCAGTGCAAGGAAATGAGTTGCTATATAAATTTTCATTAATGGAAATGGCATGTGCTTTATTGTATTATCTGCTTAAATTCACAGGGAAAAATTGAGTGAATAAACAAAAATGTCCTTGGTGACTCTATTTAAATCACTAGTGAATCTACAGTAAAATTAACTTTGGCCCAAAAAAAAAAAAAAAAGAAAAAATTAATCAGCTCCTGTGAGGCGGTGTCCACAGAGAAAATTGCAACCATAATAGCATCAGTTGCAACAGCAGCAACCCCCTGACAAAAAAAAAATCAAACGACAATCTTAGGTTCTCTTTACGTTGTCTAAATGCGAAGGTCATCTAAATAATTTCTGATACAAGACGCATTCATATGATCTACTCAAGTCAGTTCTTGCCAGATATCTGATTATTAGTTCATAAAATGTTTTATTTTAATGATTAGGAGGATCAGTGTTTAATTATTTTGCTATACTAATCATATAGTTCATTCACTGGTCTTATTAATATAGACCCGATTAATATTTATATATATGTTAATCATTGCAATTCATACTTAACTTGCAGATTTCATTTTGTTTATCAAGAATGCAGGATCTGGGGTATTGTGATCTGTTAAGTCTACAGATCACCCAATCATTTCACAATGTTCAGCATTGCCAGCTTTTCATAAAGTCCGGTAGCTGGGAGCTGAGAAGGCTGAACCAGGGCCAGAGAATATGTGCACGTAAATGCCTGTGCTGGCTCGTAGCTCCCCTCTCCATCCAAGATAAATATAAAAAATTCCACCCACCTTCATGGTATCACAGCAATCATACTCACTTTGGAAATGCCTTCATATCTCTTATAAATGTGAGTCAGTTTTTAAGAGAAGAGAGTAGGTTTTTTGACAGCAGCAATACTGGAGCTTCTCCTGGGCAGGCAAATAGGTGCTGAGGTAGGGAAGGAGGTACCAGAGGAAGCAGGAACACAGAGACAGGCTTGGAGAAATGGAGGCAGGGGTACATTCCCATGGGTCTGATTCTCCACTTCCTATTCTATCCTACTGGTCTGTTTTTCTACACTATTGCTAATGTGTTTTCTTCTTATTCAGGAGAGTTTTTTTAGTCTTGGTCCTCTTTATTTCCATATACACTTTAGAATCATATTGTTGATCTGAACAAAAATATTTTGCTAGAATTTCTATTGAGTTTGCTTAAATCAATGAATCAATTTGGGGATAGATTGCATTTTTAGAATAATGAATCTTCCAATCTATTAACATGGTATTCCTATTTATTTAGTTATTTAAAAATTTACTTCAATATTTTACATGTTTTTATTTGGTGTGTATGTCTGTTTCTGCATTTACAATTATTGCACATGACTCATTAGATTTACTTACTAGTATTCTTTTTTTTTGTGCTGCTATAAAGCAAATCATTTAAAATACTCACCTGATCTTTCTTTTCTAGTATATAGAAGCAAAACTGACTTTTGTATATTGACCTTGTATGTATGATCTTTAAGTTACCTAATAAATTCATTTTTTTAGGTTATTTCAGGTTTTCTACAAAAAACTTTAAATAAATTCAGTTTTATGCATTTGTTTTAAATTCTTATATCTTTTATGTTTTTCTCTTGATTTATTGTTCTGTCGAAGGCCTTCAGTACAATGTTGAGTAGAAGTGATATCAAATATCCTTGTCTTATTCCTAATCTTAGAGGTAAACTAACATAATTTCAACTTTAAGTTTAATGTTTGCTAGGTATTTGTAGATATATGGGTATAGTTGATCAGATTAGAGCAGTTTCCTTTCTTATTTTCTAAAGGGTTTTACCATGAATAGATATGGAATCTAGCCATTAGAGAAACGAAAATTAAAACCACAATGAGATACCACTTCACACCAGTTAGAATGGTCATCATAAACAAAACAACAAACAACGGGTGCTGGTGAGGTTGTGATTATAAGTAAGCCCGCTGGAGGGCAGAACCCACCAACAAAGAAGACACCAACAGGTAAAGCCCAAGTAAAACAAGAGACCCCATACAAATAAGAAGAAAGGGCAACCCTAGAGCATCCAGACAAGGAGATCAAAGAGACTGCACCAGTGAGTCCTACAGAACCCCTGCCACAGAAGTTCCCTACAGGAAGACAGCTGACAAAGCAGAACATCTGGAAACACAGAAACAAACAAAAAGAGTCACCTAAAATGGGGAGACAAAGAAAGAACCCACAATCAAAAGGAATGGAAGAATCCCCAGTAAAAGAGCTAAAAGAAATTGAGGCAAGCAAACTATCAGACATAGAATTCAAAAGAACGGTTATAAGGATGGTCAAGGAACTTGGTGAAAACTACAAGGAACTGAGTGGGAACTACAACAGCATGAAAAAAGGAATAGAAACTATAACCAAGAATCAGGAAGAAATGAAGAATACAATATCTGAAATAGAATATACACTAGAAGGAATCACAAGCAGGCTGGATGAAGCAGAGGACCGAATTAGTAAGCTGGAAGACAAGGTACAAAGAAATACCGAGGTAGAGCAGCAGCATGAAAAAAGACTAAAGAAATATGAAGATACTTTAGGGACTTCAGGACAACATGAAATGCAACCATTTTCAAATCATAGGAATACCAGAAGGAGAAGAAAAGGAGCAAGGAAAAGAAAAACTGATTGAAAAAATAATTACATAAAACTTCCATAACATGGGGAGGGGAAAAGCCACGCAAATTCAGAGAGCAGAGAGGGTCCCAATCAAGATGGACCCCAAGAGGCCCACTCTAAGACACATCATAATTAAAATAGCAAATTCAAAGACAAAGAGAGAATCTTAAAAACAGCAAGGGAGAAACAGATTGTAACATACAAGGGAGCTCCAATAAGGCTATCAACTGATTTCTTAACAGAAACACTACAAGCCAAGAAGGAATGGCATGAAATATTCCAATATTCCAAGTAATGAAAAGCAAGGGCCTTAACTGTGGTACATTTACACATTGGAATACTATGCAGCAGAAAGAAAGAAGGAACTCCTACCCTTCACAACAGCATGGATGGGCTGGAGAGCATTATGGTAAGTGAAATAAGCCAGGAGGTGAAAGACAAATATGATATGATCTCACCTATAAGTGGAACCTAAAATCAAAACAAACTAACAAGAAAAATATAATGAGAGACATTGAAATAAAGAAACTGACAGGAACTAGATTGGGAGGGGAGAGAGATAATGGGGGAAAGAACAGGAAGGATCATCAAGGAACATGTATAAAGGACCCATGGACAAAGCCAACTAGGGGGTAAGATTAGGGGTGGGAGGTGGAGGTGGGTGGGGTGAGGGAGAGTGGTGAAGGGTAAATGAGGACAGCTGCAGTTAAACAACAATAAAAAAAAAAAAAGGGAAGCAAGAGCCTGCAACCAAGACTACTCTACCCAGAAAGGCTCTCAATTAAAACTGAAGGTGAAATATGGAGTTTCCTAGATAAATGAAGGCTAAAAGAATACACCTCGACCAAAACAACACTGCAAGATATGCTAAAGGAACTGCTTTAAAAAGATGAAGAAAAAGAGAGAGAAGAGAAAAACAGGTACAAAAGGGGTAAAATGGTAATGAATAAGTACTTATCAATCATAACCTTAAATGTAAATGGATTAAATGCTCCAACCAAAAGAGACAAGGTAGCTGAATGGAAAAGGAAACATGACCTGCACATATGCTGCCTGCAAGAGACCCACTTCAGAACCAAAGACTACTCAGAATGAAAGTGAAGGGCTGGAAAAAATATTCCAAGAAAATGGACAGGGGAAAAAAAAAAACCAGGGTAGCAATACTCATATCAGACAAAATAGACTTCAAAACAAAGGTCATAAAAAAAAAGACACAGATGAACACTACATAACACTAAGGAGAAGAATCCATCAAGATTACCTAAACATTGTAAACCTATATGCACCCAACATAGGAGCACCCAGAGACTAAGGAAAATCTTGGAGGAGTTAACAAAAAATATAGACAGCAACACCCTGATAGTAAGGGATTTTAACACCCACTGTCAACAATGGATAGATCTTCCAAACAAAATATCAACATGATATTGTGGCCTTGAACAATGCCCTAGATCAAATGGACTTAACCTTTCATCCCAAAGAAATAAAATGCACATTCTTTTCAAATGTGCATGTAACATTTTCAAAGATAGACCACATGATAGGACACAAAACAAGCCTCAACAAATTCAAGAAAATTGAAATGATACCAAGCATTCTCTTGGACCACAGGGGCCTGAAACTAGAAAGCACCTCAAAGAAAAAAACTAAAAATCGGGAACATGACAAGGATGTCCGCTCTCACCGCTTCTTTTCAACATCATATTGGAAGTCCTAGCCACAGTGGTCAGACAAGAGAAAGAGATAAAAGGCATCCAAATAGGAAAGGAGGAAGTAAAGCTATCATTGTTTGCAGATGACATGATAGTGTACATAGAGAACCCTGTAGACTCTACCAAAAACTCCTCAACCTAATAAGTGAATTTGGCAAAACAGCAGGATACAAAGTCAACATTCAGAAATCAAAGGCATTTTTGTACACCAGCAATGAAATAGAAGAAGAAGAAATCAGAAAAAAAAAACCATTCGATATAGCAAGAAGAAAAATAAAGTACCTAGGCATAATTTAACCAAAGATGTAAAAGACCAGTACGCAGAAAACTATACAACATTGAAAAAAGAAATTAAGGAAGACACAAATAAATGGAAACATATACCGTGCTCATGGATTGGAAGAATTAATATCATCAAAATGTCCATACTACCCAAAGCAATTTATAGATTCAACGCAATCCCTATTAAGATACCAATGACGTATTTCACAGAAATAGAACAGACATTTTAAAATTTAAAGGAGGAAGGGGGCAAGGGAAAGTGGTGGGGGGAGGCAGAGACAAATGTATTTAAAAATAAATAAAGAAAGAAAGGAAAAAAAATTTATATGGAACCATAAATGACCCTGAATAGCTGCAAAAATTTTGAGAAAGAAAAACAAAGTAGGAGGGATCACAATAATAGTTATCAAACTATATTACAAAGCCACTATACTCAAAACAATCTGGTACTGGCACAAGAACAGACCCATAGACCAGTGGAACAAAATAGAAAGCCCAGGGATGAGCCCAGAATTAAGCCCAGGTCTATATGGGCATCTAATATTTGGCAAAGGGGGCAGAAGCATAAAATGGAGCAATAATAGCCTCTTCAACAAATGGTGTTGGGAGAGCTGGACGGCTGCATGCAAAAAATTGAAATTGGATCATCAGCTGACACCACACACAAAAATAAACTCAAGATGGATAAAAGACTTAAATACAAGTCACAACACCATCAAAATCCTAGAGGAGAACATTGGTAGGAAACTCTCAGATATCCCACGCAGCAATTTTTTCACTGATATGTCTCCTAAAGCAAGGGACAGAAAGGAAAGAATAAAGAAGTGGGACCTCATCAAAATAAGAAACTTCTGCATGGCAAAAGAAAACATCAGCAAAATGAAAAGGGGGCCAACCCTACGGGAAAATATATTTGCTAATGATACATCAGATAGAGGTTTGATCTCCAAGATATATAAAGAACTCACTCGACTCCACTCCAAGAAGACAAACGATCCAATCAAAAAATGGGCAAAGGACCTGGGCAGATGCTTTTCCAGGGAGGAGATACAGAGGGCCCAGAGGCATTTGAAAGGATGCTCAGCATCACTAGCCATCAGAGAAATGCAGATCAAAACCACCATGAGGTACCACCTCACACCGGTCAGAATGGCCATCATAAACAGATCCACAAACAACAGGTGCTGGCGAGGCTGTGGAGAAAAGGGAACCCTAGTCCACTGTTGGTGGGAATGCAGACTGGTGCAGCCACTGTGGAAAGCAGTGTGGAATTTCCTCAAAAAGCTGAACATGGAGCTGCCTTTTGATCCAGTGATTCCCCTGCTGGGACTATACCCTAAGAATTCCAAAACACCAATACAAAAGAACCTATGCACCCCAATGTTTATAGCAGCACAATTTACAATAGCCAAGTGTTGAAAACAACCTAAATGCCCATCAGTACATGATTGGATCAAAAAGTCATGGTACATATACACAATGGAATACTATGCAGCAGAAAGAAAAAAAGAACTACTAAACTTTGTGACAACATGGATGGAACTAGAGAGCATTATGCTAAGCAAAATAAGCCAGGGGGTGAAAGACAAATACCATATGATCTCACCTATAAGTGGAACCTAACTAACAATACAAAGATGCAAGGAAAATATGACCAGCAACACTGAAAGGAAAAGAAATCAACAGAGACAAGAGGGAAGCGGGGGGGGAGCAAGGAAAGGGAAGGGAAGGGGAAAGTCAAGGAACATATATCAAGGACTCATGGACAAAACCAAAGGGGAAGAGCTGAGGGAGGGAAGGAGGGAGGGGGCAAGGGAAAGTGGTGCGGGGGGAGGCAGAGACAAATGTATTTAAAAAAAAACAACTAAAAAACATTCAAATTCATGGAGATTGAATAGCACGCTATTAAATAATGAATGGTTTAATAATGAGATTAAGGGAGAAATCAAAAAGTTTCTGGAAATGAATGAAAATGAACACACAACAATCCAAAACCTATGGGACACAGCAAAGGCAGTCCTGAGAGGGAAGTTCCTAGCAATACAGCCCTACCTCAAAAAGATAGAAACATTTCAAATAAACAACCTAACCCTACATCTACAAGAACTAGAGAAACAACAATGAACAAAGGCAGAGCAAGTAGAAGGAAAGAAATAATCAAGACCAGAGAAGAATTAAATGACATAGAGATTAAAAGAATAATTCAAAGGAACAATAAATCCAGGAGCTGGTTCTTTGAAAAGATAAACAAAATCAACAAGCCTTTAACCAGACTCAAGAAGAAAAGAGAGAGGACCCAAATAAACAAAATCAGAAATGAAAGAGGAGAAATTACAACTGATACCACAAAAATACAAAGGATTGTAAGAAATTACTATGAACAACTATAAACCAAGAAATCTGAAAACCTGGGTGAAATGGACAAATTTCTAGAAAAATATAACCTCCCACTACTGAATGAAGAAGAAGCAGAAAGCCTGAACAGACCAATAACAGCTGGTGAAATTGCAGCAGTAATCAATAAACTCCCAGCACACAAAAGCCCTGGGCCAGGGAGCCTCAAAGGAGAGTTTTACAAAACATTCAAGGAAGAGCTAATCCCTGTCCTTATCAAACTATTCCAAAAAACCCAAGAAGAAGGAAGACTCCCACCCTCTTTTTATGAGGCCAGCATCATCCTGATCCCTAAACCAGATAAAGACACAACAAAGAAAGAAAACTACAGGCCAGTATCGCTGATGAACATAGATGCTAAAATCCTCAACAAAATATTGGCAAACCACATCCAGCAACACATTAAAAAGATTATACATAATGGTCCAATGGTATTCATCTCACAGATCCAAGGATGGTACAATATTCGCAAATCAATATAACTCATCACATAAACAAAAGGAAAGACAAAAATCACAAGATCATATCAATAGATGCAGAAAAAGCATTTAATAAGTTACAGCATCTATTTATGATAAAACCCCTCAGCAAAGTGGGGACAGAGAGAGCATTCTGCAACATCATAAAGGCCATATGCGAAAAACCTACAGCCAACCTCATACTCAATGGGGAAAAACGACAAGCTTTCCCACTAAGATCGAGAACAAGACAAGGGTGTCTGTTTTTACCACTTCTATTCAGCATAGTATTGGAAATCCTAGCCATAGTGATCAGACAGGAAAAAGAAATAAATGGCATCCAAATTGGAAAGGAGGAAGTAAAATGGTCATTTTCTGCAAATGACATGATGGTGTACATAGAAGACCCTATAGACTCTACTGAAACACTGCTCGACCTAATAACTGAATTTGGCAAATCAGTGGGATACAAAGTCAATATTCAGAAATTGAAGGCATTTTTTTACACCACCAACAAAATGTCAGAAAGAGAAATCAGGAAAAAAATCCCCTTTGCTATAGCAACAAGAAAAATAAAGTACCTTGGAATAAACCTAACCAAGGAGGTAAAAGACCTGTACTCAGAAAACTACACAACAGTAAAGAAGGAAATTAAGATACAAATAGATGGAAGTGCATACTGTGTTCATGGATTGAAAGAATTAACATCATCAAAATGTCCATACTACCCAAAGCAATTTATAGAATCAATGCAATCCCTATCAAAATACCAATGACATATATCACAGATATAGAACAAACATTTCAAAAATTTATATGGACCATAAATGACCCCAAATAGCCTCATTAACTTTGAGAAAGAAGAACAAGGTAGGAGGGATTGCAATACCTGACATCAAACTATATTATAAGGCCACTGTAATCAAAACAGTTTGGTACTGGCATAGGAACAGACACATAGATCAGTGGAACAGAGTAGAAAGCCCAGAAATAAACCCATGTCTCTAGGGTCAATTAATATTTGACAAAGGGGGCAAGAGCATAAAACGGAGTACGAATTGCCTCTTTAACAAATGGTGTTGGGAGGTTGGGACAGTTTCTTGCAAAGAAAAAAAATGAAACTCGGCCACCAACTTACGCCATATACAAAAACAATTCTCAAGATGGAATAAAGAATTAACTATAAGTCGTGACACAATAGAAGTCCTAGAAGAGAGCAGAGGCAGAGAAATTTCAGATATGCAACAATATTTTCACTGATATGTCCCCTAGAGCAAGGGACATAAAGAAAAGAATAAACAAATGGAACTTCATCAAAATAAGAAGCTTCTGCATGGCTAAAGAAAACAGCAGCAAAATGAAAAGGGAACCAAGCATATGGGAAAATATATTTGCCAGTGTTACCTTGGACAAGGGTTTGATCTCCAAAATATATAAAAAACTCACATGACTCTACTCCAGGAAGACAAAAAATCCAAGTAAAAATTGGGCAAAGGACCTGAACAAACACTTCTCCAAGGAGGTTATACACTGGGCACAGAGACATATGAAAGGATGCTCAACTCAGTAGCCATCAGAGAAATGCAAATTAAAACCACAATGAGACAGCACTTCACACCAGTCAGAATGGTCATGAACAAATCAACAAACTACATATGCTGGTGAGGTTGTGGAGAAAAGGAAACCCTAGTACACTATTTGTTGGAAGGCAGACTGGTGCAGCCACTGAGGAAAACAGTATGGAATTTCCTCAAAAAACTAAAAATGGAACTGCCTTTTGACCTGGCAATTCCACTGTTGCCTAAGAATCCTGAAACACCAATTTAAAAGAACCTATGCATCAGAATGTTCATAGCAGCATAATTTACAATAGGCAAATGCTGAAAACAGCCAAAGTGCCCATCAGTAAATGAGTGGATCAAAAACTGTGGTGCATTTACACAGCAATACTACACAGCAGGAAGAAAGAAGGATCTCCTACATTTGCAACAGCATGGATGGAACTGGAGAGCATTATGCTTAGTGAAATAAGCCAGGGGGTAAAAGACAAATACCATATGCTGTCACCTATAAGTGGAACCTGATCAACAGATAAACAAGCCATAAAATAGAACCAGAGACATGGAAATAAAGAAGAAACTGACAGTAACCAGTGGGGAGGGAGAATAGGTATAACTGGGGGAAGAAGGGGACAGGTCATCAAGGAACATGTGTAAAGGACCCATGGACAAAGACAATGGGGTGGGGGTTGGATTGAATGTTGGAGGTGGAGATGGGTAGGGCAGGGGGAGAAAAATGAGGGTAAAATAGGGATAACTGTAATTGGACAACAACAAAAAAAGAGTCAATAAAAGGAAGAAAATGGAGGTTACTAATTTTCATTTTCTTTTTTTATTTATTGGGATGACATTGGTTAATTAGATTTTATGGGTTTCATTTTATTTTTATGTTGCGTAAAAGTCCTGTGTTGAATGTAATTTTGAATTTTCAGTTCTCTGAGGACATTTTCCCCACTGCTGCATGTTTCAGAATCCTTGCCAAAAGAATACATGAAAGATTCATTAATGACTTTGAAACCTAATTCACCTAGGACTACTATTTATTCACTTGATCATGTTTGGCACATAAACCCCCGCCCCCCCAAAAAAAGCCAAACATCAATTTTGTTCTAAAATATTCCCAGTTTTTTCTAGGAAGATACAAATATCATGTCTATTAAACCAGTGAGAGTTCCCTCAGACCTTGGAGTAGCAATTACATTTTATAGTAATACAGATATCTTGGAAGGAAAGTCTTGGCCACATGATAGAAATGATGTGATCAGATAAGTCAATGCCACCCAGGAGGCACCTGTTAGGTGAGTATGGTCCAGAGTTGGAGTGACCAGAAGTCCAAATACAAGCTCATGCAAACATTTTCTTCTTTATCCTTATAACTCTGAGGGTGCACAGGGATAAATAATCAGCTAAAACCACTATGTCTGTGGTTTTTCAGAGGCTTAGAAAATTATTTTCTCTTAGAAAGTTTGGTATATTTTGCTAAAACTAGAGAGATGTGAATAGTTAATTAAATTATGGTTAAAGAAACAAGAGGTCATAATTTTAAGTTGATTAAAGACTTTGAGACAGCTAGTGGGGTAGGGGGAAGTTAGGTGGTAGAGAGATTGAACAATTAGGAAGAAGGACTTGTGGACATGGACAACTGTGTGGTTATTATTGGGGAGAGGGGAATGTGACAAAACTATATGGTAATGGAAAATACAATGAAGGTTAAATAACAAAAAGACTTTGATGGGGCTGGGTTTGTGCATGAATAAATAGGTGGACACCTAAAAATAGGTTAAATGAAGGACTTCTAGAAACAACCTTGAATTGGAATTTACTTCCTGATATAATTAAGCTCTCTACAATCTTTTAAAAAATTGTACTGATAGAAGAGCTGTGACTTTTCAAGGACAGTTTGCTCTCAGCAGATCTCCATCCTCCTTTCTCCTTTCTGGGGTCCATTTCCAAGGAGTCAGCTCCCCCATGTTTGTAGTGTGACTCACAGCTAATGGTACAGGAATTGGAGGGAGTTTGCCGTAAAAAAATAAGACCTATCCTCTTTGGTAGTCATCTGGGCCTTCCCCCGACCTAGTTCTGCTGAGCCCACATGCTATGCCAGTTTGGGAAAAATAAACTAAATTTGAAAAAAAGTAAAATGTTCAGTTTTCTAAAAGACAAAAGAAGTAAATAGATAACAAATGATAGTGTCAATTTATTTTTGAAGATATTTAGGAGCAAAGACACGACTTAGAGCTTTCAGACTTGTGTAAGGCACCAACTAGATGTCTTAAGCCTGAAACAAAAGAGGTGTGTTGCATATAATTCTTTCTTATATTTCCAGTGTATTATTTTATTTAATTATTTTAATTAATCTATTGTTAATATTTATTTCATTTATTGTTACTTCTGTGATGCTCACATTTTTTAAAGTGCTCCCAGCTCATCCTAAAACATTATACCAAGGTCAGTTTTTCATTCCTTTAATGGGGTTTGTAAACTCTGGAAGATGTACTATGGGAAATGGGCAGATGGTGGGTATAGAGTATCTCCCACTTCTGAAGAAAAGGAGTATTTTAAAGCAATCAAGGGAAAACTTCACATAGCCAGTTAATTGAAATTTCTAAAAGAAAATTGTTTCCAAATTATTGATGGCTTTGAATAAGCATTGGAGTGTGAAGTTATTTCAGCAGATGTTAATGTAGCTAGTTGGTGTTGTTTGAGGATCAATCAAAGAGCATCTGTTGGTTCAAATCCAGAATTAATCTCTGGTATGAATATGTTTCTGAAAGGGGGTATTGAAGAAGCATGAATGGAAATCATAAAAGGAAAGCCACTTCTTTGCCAAATTGTAATTAAAGTCAATTAAAAAGTTTTGCCTTAATGCAGGTATAACATATATGCTGAGTACATAGGTTATGATGTGAATTGAAAGCCATTCAGAACATTTCCTCTTAAGTATAAGCCAACAAGAATGCCCTAAATTAGAGTCAGGAGTATGGCAAAATGAAAAGATGTCAGAATGGTTTTAAAATTTAGTGCGCAAAATAAGCAATATACCTTGATCTAGGTGTGAGGGTAAATATTATCTTGAATTAATTCTATATCTCAGCATTCTTCTACTCTGTGGTTATTACATTAAACAAGATAAAAATTCTATTTCCAACAATTTTTTTACATCCTATATTAAGCATAGAGTGTGACAAAACATATAAAAAGGTCTTAATGTGGTTTGGAAGATTTGAAAAGACTCCTCCAAAGAGTCTTAAGTGAAAAAATAGAGGAAGCAGTCACTAAGAGCTAGGTGTAGGTCAGGTGGAGTAAGGGGGAGGAAAAAACACAAATAATTAGATGAAAATATTTTTGCAGAGGGGTAACCCATGTAATATGGCTACTATAATACTTGTTTCTCACTATGGTAGGCTTAGGTTTTTAAAGCCACTCTTCACAATTCCACCACTGCTGCACAAAAAAAACCTCTCCCTTGTCAGAATCAGGGAGACAGCAAAATCAAGTAAAAGTACCTGCGATACCAATAAAATTTCAAGATAATGCTAAAGTATGAAACAATAAAGCTTGATATCAATTGTTAATATAGGGCAATAATTGTTGGCTTTTGGTTTTAGTACAGTAAACAAGGAGAAGGTAAAGATGAATAGAGATGAAGATGAAGCATTCCACTTTGAACAAGTTAACTTGGAGTGTGAAATTGCTAAGTGCAAACGACTAACTTTTCAAGAGAACATATTAAAAAAGGTACATTTTGAAATAATCACATTTTAAATAGTAAATCAAAGTCACAGGATTTAATCAATCCCCTGGGAAAACACATAGAAAAGCAGAGAATAGGATTTAGAGATGAAATGTTAAGAAATATCAATGTTATACAGATGGGTAAGGGAATATGTACATGTAAAGGGGAAATCAGAAAGGAAAAACAAAAACCAAGAGTGTGGATATGGTACAATGTGTCTAGAACAGCAATTTTCAACTGCTCTGCCACAAGAATTTTTAAAACATGCAATACCTGACTATTTAGTCAGGAGCACTGACCTCTTTTCCCTTAGATTGTCAAATAAAAAAAATGACAACAGTCCACGCAACCATAGCTGTCTGGTGTGAATGAATCAAAACTGTACCTTTCTTTTGGTCAAATTTGCAAAAAATATATATTTTTGGTGTGCCATAGAATTTTAGTAATTAGTTTATATGTGCCATGAAATGAAAAAGGTTGAAAATTGCTCATCTAGAACATCATAAAAAGAAAGAAATAATTGGCAGTGCCAAATGCAACAAAAAGTACAAATAAAATGGCTACATTTCATTGAAAGTTAAAGAAATAACAGTTAGACTTGCCAAGACTCGTTTCAGTGAAGTGGTGTGTTCAGAAGCCATATATATCATAAACACTTGAAGAATAGTTTGGAAGTCAGGAACTAGAGAAAATTATTGGAAGCTAAGGGTGGGAGCCAGATTGGAGATTGTGTTTAATCCTTATAGAATGTATTATAATATCAGTGGTAATAAGGAATATAAACATTTCTGTCAAATACCAGATTGAATTATAAAACATTAAGGGTCATATTCTTGAGCTGTGTACAGACATTTCCTCATTTATTTGTGAATTTGTTGTGTATCAAAATGCTCTCAGTGTTCTGCATTAAAGTGAACAATCAGCGAAAAGCAAAAGGAAGGCATAAACAATTTGAGAAAGTCATGGGAAAGGTCTAGGAAAGGGTTTTTTAAATATGAGAAATGTCCTTTGTAGATTAAATTTAGGTTTGATCATGACAGAGGAACAGAGTCCTCAATGCTTTGGCAGATTAATATAGAAACAACTTGTGTCATAACCACACCTCATGTGTTTACAATTTATTCAGGGGGGGAAAAAACTTCAAGTACATAATGAAACTGAGTAAACTTTTGGTTAGGGATAGGGGAAAAATTCTTAGTAAAAAAGTATACCCTAAATTTGATAATTTCATTACTCTCAGGGAACAAGTGTGCTATGAGCAAATCCTTTCCAAAGACTAATTAAAGAAGTATATATTTAAAAACTCCTAGAAAAATTATGTTTTACTTGGAGTATATTATTTAAAGAATCCCTAAAAATTTACTGTTTTTTCAAATACAGGTCATCACATTTAGTTGGCTATACAATCAAATTGGTTATATTTGTATTTATTTTTGATGAGATAAATTAGAATAGAAACCTTAGAGAACAGGGCATCTAAGGATTAGGTTTTCATTGAACTTCTGTTTCAGATATGTGTGTGTGTGTGTGTGTGTGTACAGTTGACTGCAATATAAAATGTAGACCTTACCACATGTTGTACTAAAAATGTTTGAAAGTCAGGTTTCTAATTTATCAAATGATATGTCAGCATGCTGAGAGCATGAATTATTTAAAAATATTATCAAAGAAAGCCAATCTATGTAAAATACATTGCTTGGCTTTTCTAAACAAAATCCATTGTAAAACATTTTTCCCACTTTCTTCTCAGATCTTATCTTCCTCAGTTTTACATGCAAAATGGACAGAAGTTAGGAGTTAGAAATGAGAAACCATACATCACTAACCAGATTCATCCTATTGGGATTGACAGATGACCCACAACTGCAGATTCTGATTTTTTTATTTCTACTTATCACCTACGTGCTGAGTATAACTGGAAATCTGGTCATCATCATCCTCACATTAGTGGATTCTCACCTTAAAACTGCGATGTACTTTTTTCTCCAAAATTTTTCCTTCTTAGAAATCTCATTTACTTCTGCCTGTGTTCCCAGATTCTTGTACAGTATATCAACAGGTGACAGGACTATTACCTATAACGCTTGTGCATGCCAGTTGTTTTTTACAGATGTTTTTGGAGTAACAGAATTTTTTCTCCTGGCCATCATGTCCTATGATCGATACATAGCCATATGCAAACCCCTGCATTACATGACCATCATGAACCACAGGGTCTGCAAAAAGCTTATCTTCTGCTGTTGGATGACCACATTGTTAATCATAGTCCCACCACTTAGCTTGGGACTGGACCTGGAATTCTGTGACTCTAATGCCATTGACCACTTTTTCTGTGATGCTAATCCTATAGTGAAGATTTCATGTTCAGATACATGGTTCATAGAGCAGATGGTTATTGTGTGTTCTGTGTTGACTTTCATCATGACTCTTATGTGTGTGGTTTCATCCTACATAAATATAATCAGAACAATTCTAAGATTTCCCTCTGTCCAGCAAAAGACAAAAGCCTTTTCCACCTGTTCTTCCCACATTATTGTGGTTTCTATCACCTATGGCAGCTGCATCTTTGTTTATATCAAACCTTCAGCAAAAGAAGAAATGGCCATTAATAAGGGAGTATCAATACTCACTACTTCTGTTTCCCCCATGTTAAACCCATTTATTTATACTCTGAGGAACAAACAAGTGAAACAAGCCTTTAACGACTTAGTCAAAAGAATAATATTGCTTTCAAAGAACTAAGGAAGTGTTCAAGTCAGGATCTCTAAGCAGTTTTCCTGTTTTTACCCTATTCTGTCTCTTCCTGATCTAGACTTGGCCTAATGTTCAGTAATGACCCTGATCAAGTCACCCTTGCATTTTCTTATAAACCAACCTCTTTGAGAATAATTTTTATTAAGAAAAATGAGAATAGTTATTTCAGGAAATCTAAGCATGACCTTACTCTCAACCTTTATTTACCAATGCTGAAAAAAATTAGAAAGTTTATCATAAAATATTGGTGCAATAGTGCACATTACTTTTTCAAGACAAAACTACTCAAATAAGTAGAGAAATAATATTAAAGGGAACAAATACCATTTGTAAGTGTAACAAAGAAAAAATTTCAAAATCCCAAAGTGTATTTTAAAACAAAGAATAAGTAAAAAGATTAAGGATTTAAGAAAAAAGCATTTGCTAAGAAACTTTAAAATCACAAAATCACATATTTTCTTGAATAGATCCAATCCAGTATAAAAGTTATCTAAAAATTGCCAAAGTGATGTGAATTAAATTAAAATGAAAAGAGTAATGCACTGGTAATTCCTGGTAAAGACATAAAACCTGCATTGAAATTACATAAAATAGCTACTGATGTATCAATTGCAATGTAAAAACTTGAATGTAGAAAATGTATTTATTCTTCTCATTTTATTTTTTAATTAAATTTATTGGGGTGACATTGGTTAATAAGATTATATAGGTTTCAAGTATACATTTCTATAATACATGATGTGCATATTGCATTGTGTGTCTACCATCCAAAGTCAAATAAGTCAAATATTTCATCACCATATATTTGACACCCTTTACTCTTTAAAAATCCCCCATTTCCTTCCTTCCTGTAACCACCATACTATTGCCTGTGCAGGAGTTTGTTTTTCTTGTTGTTCTTTTGTTGCTTTCAGTTTTATATGCTACGTATGAGTGAGATCATATGGTTCTTAACTTTTCCTGTCTTATTTTGCTTAGCATGATATTTTCAAGAACAGTCCATGTTGTTCCAAATGTCAGTACTTCATCTTTCTTATGGCTGAGTAATATGCCAGTGTATCTATGCACTACCTCTTCTTTATTTTTTTTGTTATTTCTTTTTAAAAAACTTCATTTCTTTTTTCCCTAAGTACTGCCAGTATACAATAGCATATTCCTCTTGGGTGTACCACATGGCCATTCGACATTCACAATGCTTACGATGCGATCACCCCACACATCTGTTCCTTAGAAACTTGTACCTCTTGCCCCACTCCAAAACAAAACAAAACAAAACAAAACAAAACAAAACAAAACAAAACGAGCGCGAACATGTATAACATCATCATCGCAGTGATTATCATTTCTATCACTGCTTGTCGTTCAGAGTTGTTTCGGGGCAGCAGCAGGCGAAGGAACAAAGCGACCCTTCGCTGTGGAGTTTCTCCGCCCTCCCGAGCACAGAGGACCGCATCGTTCCGCGGAGGTGTCCGAATGGGCCGGGAACCGGTCGTGGCCAGGGGCGGCCGGCCCGTGTGCGATTTCTGGGTCCGCCCATTGGCCCTTGGGCACCGGAGGAGTCAGTCCTTTGGCGCAGCAAAGGTTCTGGTCCTGGGGGTGTTTGGACCAAAGAGGAAGGAAGAGAGGAGACCGACGATTTGGTTTCCGAAGAAAACCCCCTTCTCCTCACTGCCATGACTCCAGACGAGGCCGTACTTCGATCCTACGCCCTGCGTTCCCGCCAGGCCGTCGTTACCTCTTCTTTATTCAATGATCTATTGAAGGACACTTTGTTTCCACGTGTTGTTCACCATGAATAATACTTCAGTGAACATAGGAGTACATATATCTTTGTGAATAAATGTTTTCGAAATTTTTTAGGTATGTATAAGAGAGGTTGTTATGTCATATAGTAACTCTACTCTTAATTTTTTGAGGAAACTTTTTACTGCATTCCATGGTGGCTGTACCAGTTTATATTTCCATCAACAGTGAAAGAGGGTTCCTTTTTCTCCACAACCTCTCCAACACTTGCTGTTACTTGTTGGTAACAGCCATTCTAACAGAGGTGAGGTGTTATATCACAGTAGTTTTGATTTACATTTTCCATAATAGCTAGTGAAGTTGAGCATCTTTTCATATATCTGCTGGACATTTGTATGTCTTCTTGGATGAAGTGTCTGTTCAGGTACTCTGCCCATTTTTTTTAATTTGGATCATTTTTATGTTTGGTGTTGAGTTTGAGTCTTTAATATATTTTGGATATTAACCTCTTGTCAGATCTGTTGTTTCAGATATAAGATATATCTTATATCTTCTCCTATTCAGTTGGTTGTCTTTGTTTTGTGGCCGTTTCTTTTGCTGTGCAGAAGGTTTTTAGTTTGATATAGTCCCATTCATTTATTTTTGTTTTTACTTCCCTTGCGTTTGGGGTAAAATTCATAAAATTCTAAGACCAAGGTCCATAAGTTTAGTACCTTTGTTTTTTTCTATGTAAATTTATTGTTTCAGATCTTATATTTAGTCCTATGTTCCATTTTGAATCAGTTTTTGCATAGGGGACAAACTATAGTCTAGTTTTATTCTTCTGCATGTGGCTGTCTAATTTTCCCAGCACCATTTGTTGAAGAGCCTTTCTTTTCACTATAGTATGTTTTTGGCTCCTTTGACAAAAATTATTTGCCCCTATACATGGGTTTTATTTCTGGGCTCTCAGTTCTGTTCCGCTGGTCTGTGTGTCTGTTTTTCTGCCAATACCATGTTATTTTAATTATTGTCACTTTGTAGTCTAATTTGAAGTCAGGGAATGTGATGCCTCTGGCTTTGCTACTTTTTTCTCAGGATGGCATTAGTTATTTGGGGTCTTTTGCGGTTGCATAAAACTCTGATGATTTTTTTGTTCTATTTATTTTAAAAGATGTCTTTGGGAATTTGATGGGGGGTTGTTTTAAATTTGTATATTGCTTTGAGTAATATGGACATTTTAACTATGTTGATTCTTCCAGTCCATGAACATGAACTATCTTTGCATTTCATTGTATCTTTTTCAATCTTTTAAAATAATGCTTTGTAGTTTTTAGAATCAGTCCTTCATATTCTTTGTTAAGTTTATTCCTAGGTATTTTATTCTTTTTTGTTGCAATTGCAAAAGGAATTCTTTTCTGAAATTTTATTGTTAATAGGTAGGAATGCAGTGGGTTTTTCATACATTGATTTTTGTATCCTGCAACTTTACTGCAGCTGTTTCTGTTTCTAGTGGTTTTTTTGTGGAGTCTTTAGGGTTTTCTATATAAAGAATGGTGTCATCTGCAAAAAGTGACACTTTTATTTCTTCATTTCCAATTTGAATATCTTTTATTTCTTTCTCTTGCTTGATTGCTTTGGCTAGCACTTCTAGTACTATGTTGAATAAGAATGATGTGAGTGAATCTCCACCCTGTTGTCCATATACATGGGTCCTTTATACATGTTCCTTGACTAGACCCTTCCTCTTCTTTCCAGGGTGCTGGGCAGGGCAGAGGAGAGCAATGGGGGAAAAATTGGGGTGATTGTAATTGAACAACAATAAAAAAATAAATAAACAATTTAAAAAACTGTCAGAATTTCATGGCATGTGAATAAACTGTGAATACTACTAAACAATGTAAAGTAACACACTATTGATTTTAACAACAACAAACAACAACAACAAACAACAGCAACAACAATGTGGTGAGAGTAGATATTCTTGTGTTGAACCTGATCTTAGGGGAAAAGCTTTCAGTATGATATTAACTGAGGGTTTGTCAGAGCTGGCCTTAATTATGCTGAGATACTTCCCTGCATTCTCATTTTATTGACTGTTTTAATCATAAATAACATTGTATCATTGTTTTGGAATTAGGATAATGCTGGCCTTGTAAAATGTATTTGGGAGGCTTCCCTCCTCTTGAATTTTATAAGACAGTTTGAGAAGAAGAGGTGTTAGTCATTCTCAGAATGTTTGGTAAAATTGACCTGTGAATCCATCCATTCCATGGCTTTTGTGTTTTGGGATTTTTTTTGATTAATGCTTCAATTTCACTAGGTATAACATGCCTGTTCAGATTCTCTTATTCTTCCTGATTTAGTTTTGGGAGATTGCATATTTCTAGGAATTTATCCATTTTGTCCAGGTTGTGCTGTTTTTTTGGCATATAGTTGTTCATAATGTTTTCTTACAATGTTTTGTATTTCTTTGGTGTCAGTTGTTATTTCTCCTGTTTCATTCCTGATTTTATTTATTTGGGTCCTCTCTTTTTCTTTAAAAAATTTTTTATTGTTGTTCAATTACAGGTTTCCCCATTTTTCCCCCTGTTGCTTTCCCCTGCCCTGTCCACCCCCCATCTTCCACATTAAATTCCACCTCCCCTTGTTGTCCTCATCCATAGGTACTTTGTAGATGTTTCTTGACTTAACCCTTCCCCTCCTTTCCTCTGTTATCTCTCTTCTCCCTCCTGTCTGATCCTTGTTAGATTGTTCTTTAGTTCCATGTCTCTGGTTATTTTGCTGCTTTGTTTGTTTTGTTGATGAGGCTCCACTTATAGGTGAGATCATATAGTATTTGTCTTTCACTGACTGGCTTATTTCACTTAGTGTAATACTCTCTAGTTCCATCCATGCTGTCATGAAGGGTAGGAGTTCCTTCTTTCTTTCAGTTGCATACTATTCCATTGTGTAAATGTACCAGAGTTTTTTGATCCACTCATTTACTTATGGCTATTTGTTTATGACTTAGTTAGGCTTTTCCAGCACTTGGTTATTAAATAATGCTGCTGTGAACATAGGGGTGCATAAGTTCTTTTGAATTGGTGGTTCAGGATTCTTAGGGTATAATCCCAGCAGTAGGTACACTGGATCAAAAGGCAGTTCCCTTGTTAGTCTTTTGAGGAAATTCCATATTGTTTTCCACAGTGGATGCACCAGTCTGCAATACTAAATTGAATAAGATTTATATCATAAACCATGTATATATATAAAAGCATAATGTAATGCATTTAAATACATTATTAATGCTATGTTAATAATGTTAATTATTGTAATTGGATAACACATTATAAAACTATAAGATTAATTTTAAAATAATATTACCAGTATAAGAAAATGTAAGCAAGTGGAAATGGAAACATTAATAAAAGCAATAGAAGAGGAAAAAAAGAAATAAATGGCCTTGTAATCTGGATCTTTAACTTTGATGAGTAAAACCTGCCTCCAGGAATTTTTCTTGATGTCAATCATTTGCTGATCTATGACAGAGCCTCCTCATGTGAGTCCATTAAAGCACCAGAGGGCTCTGCATGAATTTCTCCAAATCTTAGGGAGCTTGATAGAGAGAAGTTCTCCAACTTTAGTTTCAATCAGACAAAAGCACTGGGGCGGGTATCCTCATCCTATGGCTGCGTTCAACTCCAAACTTCTAAAATTTTTAGCTTCTCTGATTTTTTGATTTTGCCATAATCTATGCTACTAATCCATCAACTTAAACCTAGGAAGTATACATACTTTAGTAAGATTTAATCTTTGCTTTTTTCCCCCCATGTGGGAATTTCTATGTATCCCACTAATATGAGGGGTGTAGAGTTCAACTTATGAGTATCAAGTCCTCTGTGATTTCAATTTGTATAACTACCATTTCACCACTGATTTCTGACTTTTTTAACCCAAAGTGAAAATCACTTCCTATACAAGTCTGCTTTATCCTCCAGGTTCACAACTTGGTCACATATATAAATGGTATTCATGATATTATATTTCTAAACCATAATGTGGATGCTAATTGGTGTTATTTAATCACACATTTCCTCAACATGAGTTCTAAACAAATTGAGAAATAGAGGAATCAGGTGTCAACAGTTGCTTTATTCATGGTAGATGTAGGTTGAAGAATGTGGCTAAGATGAGAGAATATCCTTAAATTGGCCTGATTTATTTGTCATCTTAGAAGCAGAACATTTTAAAATGTATTTTATTGATTATGCTATTACAGCTGTCCCAATTTTTCCCCTTTGCTCACCTCCGCCTGGTACCTCCTTCCCTCCAGTAATGCCCCCACTTAGTTCATGTCCATGGGTCATGCATATAAGTTCTTTGGCATCTCCATTTCCTGTATTA
The DNA here is from genome assembly GCF_021234165.1 of Pteronotus mesoamericanus. Lineage (NCBI taxonomy): Eukaryota > Metazoa > Chordata > Mammalia > Chiroptera > Mormoopidae > Pteronotus > Pteronotus mesoamericanus. Next base: position 350,595 of record NW_026555310.1, read on the forward strand.
TTCTTGACAGCCTCCTGTCTATCTTGTACCTACCAATTATGCTTCTTAATCTCTGCACCTTTTTCCCCTTCTGCCTCCCAACTGATAACCCTCCAAATGATCTCCATATCTATGATTATGTTCCTGTTCTGGTTGTTTGCTTAGTTTGTTTTTTTAGATTCAGTTGTTGATAGTTGTAAATTTGTTGCCCTTTTAATGTTCATAGTTTTGATATTCTTCTTTTTCTTAAATGAGTCCCTTTAATATTTCACGTAATAATGGCTTGGTGATGATGAATTCCTTTAGCTTCACCTTGCCTGGGAAACACTTTATCTGCCCTTCCATTCTAAATGATAGTTTTGCTGGATAGAGTAGTCTCGGATGTAGGTTCTTGCCTTTCATCACTTTGAACACTTCTCACCAGTTCCTTCTTGCCTGCAAAGTGTCTTTTGAGAAATCAGCTGTTAGTCTTATGGGAACTTCTTTGTAGGTAGAACATTTTTGAAATCATTTGGAGAGTACATTCTGCCCTAGTGAGCTAACTCAGGGGCAAATACTCAGTTATGAGCAGTGATTTTTATCCCAATCACAACAAGCAGGTAATGTAGGTTTTTAAACCATTCTTGAATGAGAATTTTTAAACATTCACAAAAGGAGTCATAATACTATAATTATCAGACATGTATTCATTGTCCAGGTTCCACAATTATAAACACACTAGAATAATTTTTCTCTATCATCTCAGTCTTCTGCTTTTTGGCTGGCATTTCACTTAATAGAATTTCACCCATAAATTCATTGCATTTCACTCACAAGTTTATCAGTAGGTATGTCAATAGGAAAGGTTTCTTTTACCTACCATCATGCCATTATCCCACATATTCAGTGTGTATTCAGATTTTTCCAGTTCACATTAAGATTTTTTCTCACACTTAAGGTGTTAGAATTAAAATCCAAACAAAATTCACACATCACATTTGATTGTTATGCTACTTACAATTTTTTATTTTTAGATTTTATTTATTTTGTTTTTAGAGAGAGGGAAACGAGGGAGAAAGAGAAGGAGAGAAACATCAGTGTGTGGCTGCCTTTTGCACGCACCCTACCGGGGACCTTGCCTGCAACCCAGGCATGTGCCCTAACTGGGAATTGAACCAGCGACCCTTTGGTTTGCAGGCTGGCACTCAGTCCACTGAACTCCATCAGCCAGGGCACAACTTTTATTTTTGTATTTCCTTACAGTCCTTTTATTATTTTTCTTGTATGAATAGTTAGAGAAATAAGGTCATTTTCCTCATGGTATCACTTGTTACTCTATCACCGATTTTCTTTTACATGTTAATTAGATTTAATTATTGATTAGATTATAGATTCATATTTTTAGCAAAGATAGATGACAGATGTGACTGTATACTTTCTATTGCATCACATCAGGAGCCTCATCATGTCTGCTTGACCTACTTAGTAATGATTGATCAATTAATTTCCTTTTATAATGCTATATATACACTCATGGACTTCTATATATTTGATAGTTTTCAATCAATTGCAGTCATTATTATACTTTTATGTTCAAATTGTCTCATTTTAGACCAGTAGGTAGGATCCAGATTGGTTCCTGTGTCCTCGTGATATTTTTTGCCTCCTATTTTTCTGTAACAATGAAATGTTCAGGCTTAGTTTGTATGCTTCCTACCCCTAACATGGAAACAACTCTTTCTCCTAGAAGCCCTGGTTCCTCTCAGTGGGAAGTAGTATTAGAAACTGTACCCTGCTTCCTGAATTGCTTACAATCTAACATGAATAATGGGCCACAATCAGTGCCAAAAATTTACACCGTTTAATCCTACAGGTTTAGTTTCTGTCCTTTCTTTTCCATATCACTTTTATTTAAGGTATAGCCATACTTTACATAAAAATTAACTTGGTTAAAAAAAAATATCCTGATTCCACTGACTTTTCTGAATATTTAGCTTGTATAGCTATCATTACCAGTTACATCACCAAAGGCTCAATTAACTAGGCTAGAATATAAAAGTGAAATTTAGCATTATATGGCAAAATAGTTATTACATTGAATTAAGGGATTTTTTTAGATAGAGAAAATAACTTTAATCAGGATGGAGGAGGTAGAATATAGGCTTTGAAGACAATGAAATAATTTTTTACATTATAATTTATTTCATTAACATAGTCATGATTTCTTTCAGAAATTCAAAATTTTCATAGACACAGAGAACAGTATATTTATTACTAGAGGGAAAGGGGGTGGGAGGAGGCAGAAGAGGGTAAAGGGAGGATAAATGGGATGGAAGGAGACTTTGTGTGTGGTGAACACACAATACAATATACAGTTGATGTAGAATTGTACACATGATAACTACATCATTTTACTAATCAATGTCACTCCAATAAATTCAATAAAAAAGGAGTTCAAAATTTTATAATTTTATTTAAAAATATATTCAGTTAGGGTAATATAGACTTTGATTTCTATTTTTCCTATTCATCACATACACAAGGATTAAAATTTATCTTACTGAATGAAAAAGTGTTTTGTAAAATAAGCTATTATAAATTATATCTTACTTTGACTTCATAATTTGTGCAATGTGCTCACACCTTAAAAGTGACACTTAGGAAACATAATATTCCCAAGAACATAATACTATATCTATTAAAATTAAACTATGATCATTATCTATTATCTATTATCATTACCATTAAACTATTTCCTTGTCTTTTTGTCACAAATGACTTCGTGATTTCTTTCAAAAACTTTTCTCTTGTCCTAAAAATATAATTCTAGCTACAAAAATTCCAAACTCTGTAAAGTCTTCTAATATGCAAGCTCATACAGAGCTTTATTGAAAACATTTGTTTTATAAAATATGATCTAAGAAAAATATCACATTTAACATTTTGCATTTCTTACACTGATAAAGGTGTGCAGAATCAAGTTTCTAACCAGAAATAATAGCATGGAAAGAGACCCAAAGTGATCTGAAATTGCTAATATAATCTGAAACCATGTACAGGGAAAGACAAAGTAAACCAAGAGAAAAAGGGCATTATTTCCTTTATGCTTTTCAATATATTCTCATTGGTTTGAAGCAAATAAAACTTTCTGGACCATTTCCTTAAAGGCCTGTTTCACTTGCTGGTTCCTTAGGGTATAAATGAAGGGATTCAATAAGGGGGCAACTGAGGTATTGAGTACAGCTACTCCTTTGCTTAAAGTCACTCTATCATTTGCTGATGGTTTGATGTACATGAATATACAGCTACCATAAGAAATGGAAACTACAATCATGTGGGAAGAACAGGTAGAAAAGGCTTTGGTCTTTTGCTGAGCAGAAGGGAATTTGAGAATTGTCTTGATGATGTAGCCATAGGAAAGAATCACTAACATCAAGGTGACCATTAGTGTCACCACGGCCAAGAAGAAAGACGTTAGCTCTAGGAAATGTGTATCTGAACAAGAGATCTGCAGTATGGGAGAAGAATCACAAATAAAATGATCAATGACATTGGAAGCACAGAATTCCAACTTGAGTACCAAGATCATTGGAGGGAAGATAATCACGAATCCAGTTACCCAAGAGCTGAGTACAAGTTGGTAGCAAACTCTGTTACTCATGATGGTGGTATAATGCAGAGGTTTACATATAGCCACATAACGGTCATAGGACATAGCTGCGAGAAGGTAAAATTCTGTCACTCCCAAAAAGATAAAAAAAAATAACTGAGCCATACAACTCTCATAGGAAACAGTTCTGTCCTTATTCACTAGGCTCCCCAGGAATCTTGGAATACAAACAGTTGTGAATGAGATCTCTAAAAATGAGAAATTCCGTAGGAAGAAATACATCGGTGTCTTAAGGTGGGAATCTAGCAAAGTGAGGAGGATGATGGTTAAGTTTCCTGTCACACTCAAAATGTAGGTAAAAAATAGAAAGAGGAAAATTACAACTTGCAATTTAGGGTCATCTGTCAGACCCAAAAGAATAAACTCTGTTTGCATTGAATGGTTCCTCATTCTTCTCTTGTGGATTTTATCAAAACTAGACAAAGAGAGTTAAAAAAAAAAAAGAATGATTAGGATTAGCTGTTAGGGTTACTAAGAAAGAACAAAGAAGGAGAGAGAGGAACTAAGGTCCATTGACTGATCACCGACAACATGTCAGGTACTTTGTTTAGAGACCCCCAACAACCCTCTTTGGGTGGAGTATTACACAAAACCAAAATTCTCTCTACAAAATTAAGAAGGGTATATATATTTATTCAGGTTTAACTAATAAGATTGCGATTATGAATATTGATAACTTTCAAGAAAAAGAAAAATTTTAGAATATAAATAAAAATAAAAGGGATAAATCATTCTATAAATTCAAAAAACATACAAACTCTTGCAACCGCATTTTAAATAGCATTTGAAACTTCCTAAACACATTTTAGAAATCAGTAATACTGTAATTCCTATATCAAGAGTTTTTCTCCTCCTTCTCTTCCTTCAGAATATTTTGTTAGCCAGATTGTGGGCAGGTTGGACTATTTCCATGTGGAGTTTACCATTAATGTGATTCTTTTTTAAAAGTACATTTTATTGATTATGCTATTGAAGTTGTCCCAATTTTCCCCCTTTTGCCTCCCTCTGCCTAGCACCCCGCTTCCCTCCAGTGATCCCTTCCTCTTCATTCACGTCCATGGGTCATGCATGTAAGTTCTTTGGCTTCTCCATTGCCTAAACTGTTCTTAACATCCCCCTGTCTATGTTGTACCTACCCAATTATGCTTCTTAATTACCATTAACATGATTCTTAAGAGAAAAAAAGCAACTCAAAACACAAATAAGTAAAAAAAAAAAAATGCATCCTCTTCTTTAGAATCATCTTTAGCTGTGCAACTTTGGCCTGCTGGTGATGACTCTCTCTCTGAATATAGTCAACTCAGTATCTTCTATTTATTTTAATTTTTTAAAAAAATATTTTATTTATTGATTTCAGAGAGAGAGGAAGGGAGGGAGAGAAACATCGATTGTTGTTGCTGCAACCCAGGCATGTGCCCTGACCTGGAATTGAACTGGCAATCTTTTGGTTGATAGGTTGCCGCTCAATCTACTGAGCTACACCAACTAGGATTTCAGTTGCTTTTTAAAAGCTAACACACATCAAAAATTTTAACTGTTTTTGTGACTTATTACTTTTTCTTAGTTCCCATGTCAAAATTTCTGCCTGCTCAGAACAAATATGTATTGTTTCCTTAATAGTTTTCTCCTAGTTTGATTAAAAAATTTTTTGACGTAGTCTAGAGGGTTTGTCTATCACAGCGATTTTCAAAATCAACAGAGAATTTAAAGTAATTCATGATGTCTTCTGTATCTAAAGCTGCTTTGTGTTTATTGGTTACTAAATGAAAATAATATATTATTTTTCACATTTATTTTCTTGTAATCAGCATCTTCGTAATTCCAATATTTTTTTATAATTCCAATATTTTTATTAATGAATGAAAAAATATCTCTCTAGGAATATATAATCAGGCAAAAAGTAAGTGATAATTAAAACGTGGCACTATGATGGCCACAGAGTGAATATTTCTCTTTTTCTAGAGATCATTTCATTAATTTTATTTTCTCAACTTATCCATTGTTATATTAAATTTATATTTCTATACAAAAAGATGTAAAATGATTAACCAATTAACCACAGTAACCCTAATACATTTATTTAAAAATGGGCAAAGGACTTGAATAGAGATTTCTCCAAATAAGACACATGCATAGCCAATAAGATCATGAAAAGATATTCATCATTAGCTGTTTCAGAAATGCAATTCAAAATTCAGTGAGATACCACTTCACATCTACTAGAATGATATAATAAAAAAGTACAATAAGTATTGGGAAGAATGTGAAGAAATTGGAACCCTTGTGCATTGCTAGTGGAAATGCAAAATGAAGTCACCACTGTGGAAAACACTCTGTTAGTTTCTCAGAAAGTTAAACATTGAACTACCATAGGACTTAGGAATTCCACTGTTAAGTACATAGCCAAAGAATTAAAAGCAGGGCTCAATGTTCATAGCAGCATTATTTACAATAGGCAAAAAGTGGGAGCAACCCAAGTGTCCATTAACAGATGAATAGATTAAACAAAATGTGGCCTGTACATACTATTCAGTCATAAAAAGGAGTGAAATATTGATATATGTTTCAACATGATAGATCTTAAACACATTATACTTAGTGAGATAACACAAAACACAAAAGGACAAGTACTGTGTGGTTCCACTTTTAGAGGTACCTAGGATAGACATACTAATAGAAACAGAATGTGGAATAGGGGTTACCAGGACATGGGAGTTGAGGAAGGGAGAGTTGTCATAAAAAAAGTTCATGCTGGGGAAGATGAAAAAGTTTTGAATATAGTGATGATGGTTACACAACATGTACTTAATGTACTTAATTACCACTGAGTGAATGTACTTAATGCCACTGAGTTGTACACTGCCATGTGGTTCAAATGATAAGTATTCTGTATATTTAACCATAATAAAATATTTTTAAAGAGTGAAAAATAGAAAAAATAAACCACTTATAAATATCTGCCTTTGATTTCCACAAAATTATCTTAATTTATAATTAAAAATAAAAGATCCAAACTCTAAACCACTTGCCTTAGTCCCAGTATTTTCCTGTATCTTCTCGTAGGATGTAAAAAGGGAGAAAAAAGGAGGTAGTAATGGATTATGAATGCATTCAAAGTCTAGGCAATATTATTTCAATAAGAAATTTAAAGAAAATGACATTTAAGTTACATTTCAATGCAAAAAGATGGAATGTATTCTGTGCTTTTGTAAATTTTGTACTTTCTGCCTCACCATTTTATGTAAGTTTAAATTTAAAGCAAAGTTCTCAAGTTTGGTTCTATTCCAGATAAGATAAATCTCTAGCATTTACTGTGAATGCATCCAAATGATATTATATCTAGTATTAATACAAGTGAAATACATTCTTATATTCTTTAGATTTGGAAATGGAAATTAAAAAAATCCAGAATACCTTATAAAAGCATTATATCCTGTAAGTAGGGAGATAGTTCACTGTTGATTTCACATGCCAAAAATGTGAGTGTTCTTTTGTTGTTTAATTAATTACATACTCAAGGGATTTCATTGAGAAGGGAAAAGAAACAAAACAATACAAAAGAAAATGTTCCTCTGGGATTAATGATCAGAAGACACTAATGATATACAATAAAACCAACTTATATAGCATATTGTAATAGAATATAAAGGGTCACTATAAATAAGGAGAACTGAGGATTAAAAATCTATAGACAGTGAATAAGAGCAATCGGTGTGTCATGATCACATTTATGTTATTATTCAATAATCTACTTTAATATATTTCAGTTTAGAATTACAAAATTCCCTTAGAGTTAACTACATTAACAAAATTTTCCATTTAGAAAATCCTTAGCATGTGTTGTGACATTCTTCGAGCTAATTGATTTGTGGATCAATTACCTCAGAACATAACGTCCAGCACAAGCAGAGCAGTATCTCTAGACCCAATAGAAACATTACTGAATGAAATAAGATATGAAGTTATAAGAATTGTATCCAAGGAGATGAAATATAGGATACTTCTGTTAAAAAAGGATGGCAGTCAGACATTAGTAACTTTAAGGTTACTAATTATGTTAAATTTCTCTCAATTATGTTAAGAAATAAAAATATTTAATTGAAGAGTATCCTGTTGACCTATCACATATGAAAGAAATAAAAAACCTGTGAAGTATAAAAGAAATGCAGCATACTCTGACTAAAAACCTCAACATGGAGTAACAAAGGACTGAGAGATACAAGCAGTATTAATATAGTGCATTTGATATTTGTATTATAGAATTAGAAATCATATTTATAAAAATGTTAGTCAATAACTTTTAATCCTGTGTTTGGTTTCATATGCATTTTTCAATATTATCACCTTCATATGCATTTTTCAATATTATTACCAGGAAATGGCCCTCAATTTTCTCAAACCTGAAGATTATTATATTATTTTCAACTCATTTTTTTTTCTTTCAGTCTTCTCATTCTTTGCTTTTTCCCCAAGGTACTGAGATGGTCCCGTTTCATAACAGAGTAGGATCTCTGGTTTTATTTTCATGTAAGCAAAGTTATTTCAGAGTCTAGCTCTTTATCCTTTGAATTATCTCAAACTAGGAGTAAAACGTTTAAAATACAAAGATATATCTTTGACTTGTCTTTCCTGTATTAAACAAATTCAAAGCATTTCTAATGCATTGCTTAGGCAGAATGTTTCCTGAAATGGTTCAAGGAAAATTTTCTGGAAACTGAATATCAACTAGATTTTAGTCTTGACTGGGGTGGTTCGCCATGGACAGAACCCAGAATTCAGTCTTTTGGAATCTACAATAGGACTGGCTCCAGGTATTTTTTCCAGGATGTTAAATTCTGAGTCACTCAAGAGTGGCCCTATATCAGTAATCTCTCTCTTAGTTGGCATTTTATGTGACCCTCACTCAAGTCTAGTACTCTCACGATCTATCCTTATGTGTGTTATCTTGATTCTTTCAGGATATGTTAGCTCTTTTGGTGAATAAGTATTTTCTTTCTGTAGAAGGGAATATACTTCCCTAGGAAGGCAATGTTGAGACTTGATTCTAGGTATTATTACAGAAGCCACTATTTGAGGGAACATTTTAAGGAAATGCATCTTTCAGAGCATTTATTTGCCTCAGATGAGGACTTTACTTTTTTATTGTTGTTCTATTACAGTTGTCTCAATTTTGCCCTGTTGCTTTCCCCAGCCCCGCCCACCGCCTGCTCTCACAGTCTATCCCCACCCTGTTGTCCATGTCCATGGGTCATTTAAACCTGTTCCTTGACTAGTCCTTCCCCTTCTTTCTCCACTCATCCCTCTCCCCGCTTCCATCCGGTCACTGTCAGTGTGTTACTGGTTTCCATGCCTCTGCTTCTAATTTGCTTATTTGTTTGTTTTGTTCATTAGGTTCCTCTTAAGGTGAAATCATATGGTATTTGTCTTTTCGCTGCATGGTTTATTTGACTTAGCATAATACTCTCCAGTTTCATCTAGGCTGTCATGAAAAGTAAGAGTTCCTTCTTTCTTTCTGCTGCATAGTATTCCATTGTGTAAATGTACCAGTTTTTTGATCCACTCATTTATTGATGGGCACTTAGGCTGTTTCCAGAACTTGGCTATTGTAAATAACACTGCTATGAGCATAGGGGTGCAAAGGTTCTTTTGAATTGGTGTTTTGGGATTCTTAGGGTATAATCCCAGCAGTGGAATCACTGGGTCAAAAGGCAGTTCCATTTTTACTGTTTTGAGGAAATTCCATACTCTTTCCCACAGTGGCCATACCAATCTACATTCCCACCACAAGTGCACTAGGGTTCTCTTTTCTCCACATTCTTATCAGCATTTTTTTTTTGCTGATTTGTTTATGATGGTCATTCTGACCGGTGTGAGATGGTATCTCATTGTGGTTTTAATTTGCATCTCTCTGATGGCTGGTGATATTGAGTATACTTTCATAGGCATATGGGCCTTTTGTATGTCCTCCTTGGAAAAGTGTCTGTTTAGGTCCTTTGCCCATAAAATTGGATTGCTTGTCTTCCTGATGTTGAGTTGTATGAGTTCTTTATATATTTTGGAGGTCAAACCCTTGTCTGAGGTTTCAGTGGCAAATATGTTTTCCCATAAGGGTTGGTTCCCTTTTCATTTTGATGATGTTTTCTTTAGCCATGCAGAAGCTTTTTAACTCAATGTAGTCCCTTTTGTTTATACTTTCCTTTATCTTCCTTGCCCTAGGAGATATATTGGTGAAAATACTGCTGTGTGGGATATCTGAAATTTTATTACCTATGTTTCCTCTTGGACTTTTGCAGTGTCATTGCTTATGTTTAAGTCTTTTATCCATCTTGAGTTTATTTTGGTGTAATGGTGTAACTTGGTGGTCAATTTTCATCTTTTTGCATGTACCTGTCCAGTTCTTGCAACACCATTTGTTGAAGAGACTATTTTACTCCATTTTATGCATCTGTTCCCTTTGTCAAATATTAGTTGACCATGGAAACATGGGTTTATTTCTGGGCTCTCTATTCTGTTCCACTGATCTATGTGTCTGTTCTTATGCCAGTACCAGACTGTTTTGATTACAGTGATGAGGGCTTTATATATTCTCCAAGTAGGAAGAGACTGCTGTTGTCTGGCAAGGAAGTGCAAACCACTTCTTTTTTTTAAAAAATTCTTGTTTATTCTATTACATTTGTCCCAATCCCCCCTGCCCTTTCCCTCTTTTGTTCCTACCCTTTGTGACAGCAATGGATGGAACTGGAAACTCTTATGCTAAGTGAAACAAGCCAGTCAGTGAAAGAAAAATACCATATGATCTCACTTATAAGAGGAATCTAATGGACAAAATAAGCTAATGAGCAAAACAGAACCAGAGATATGGAAACGGAACAAACTGACAGCTGCCAGAGGAAGTGGGGTGGGGGAGATGGTGGAAAGAAGGGGAAGGGAGTAGTCAAAGAATATGTATGAAACACTTTAAGTCAGAGAGCACAGGAGAATTTTAGGAGTTTAAGATCTTCAAGCTGTCACACAAATGTCTCCATCTTCTTGTGAAAACTCTGGGGACAAGAGTAAAACACATGTCTCAGAGTTCTTCCACTTTAAGGTCACGGGAGAAGGAATATTTATATCCTAATTCATCTCAGTCACTGGATGAGTGCTGCTCTTGAGGGATCGATCTTAGGCATTCCTGGCCTGTCACAGTTGGGCACAAAGGCCTCTGTGTCCACAGAGGCCTCTGTGGCTCTATGTGTCTGCGGCAGTTGAAAGTCAGGTTGGTGTCATATCATCACAGGGTAGACAATATGGACAAGGCACTGCAGCATCTTCTATGGACTTCATCTACCTATAAATATTTAAAGAGTGTATATGTGTTTGTGCATTCAGAATATAATATAAGCTACAGTGAAACTCTGGCCAGAAATTCTACTGGCTTTTAATTTATATCACTTGCAAATTAATTTGAGCAGGGATGCAAGTGCCTTCTAAAAGAGTTTATCTTAGAGAAACGTCTAGAACCTTTTCCAGAAACTATTGACATATTTTATTCTAATATATAGTCTACATTTATATTCTATTTATTTAAATACATACATATAGTGAAAACCTTATTTAAGAAGATGGGATAAATCTGAATTAAAGCAATTGAAATAGTCTCTTTCTGTAATTTTTTAATCCCTTTCTCTGGAGATAATGATAAATTTCCACATTTTTCTTATAAATTATTATTAAACAAGTAGGAAGATTTCCCCCCAATGTACTGGTGTATTAATTAAAAATGAGATCGGAGAATCCTTCTCTGAAACTTTTTAAAGTTTGGGGAAAAGCATGACTTGTATAAATACAGCATTGAGTCACATACCTTGGGTTTAAATGAAGTCTTAACTATCTCCCCAGTCTCAGTTCCTTCATTGTTAAAGATTAAGATGAAATTAATTTCTCTCTATGCAGACATTATGGCTCAAAAAATGAGATTATGCCTTTGAAGTGCTTAATCCAAGGAAAGTCAGAGAATAAATACACAAAATGTATTAGCTGTTAATGTTAGAATATTTTTAGCTTTTTTGGACATTGTGAAAAAAATTAGGACATTAGGTAAAGAAGTTCCTGGAAGTGAAAAAATGCAAGAGGCTTAGAACCATGCTTGTAGACCTAATGTCAGAGTGGAGTGTTTGGGCCCACAGGCCACAGTTCCTGCTTTTTGTGGCCCTACATCTATAAGATGGACCTGATTCCTAACTCACTCGGAGAAGCTTCCAGCCCCTTAAACTGAAAAATAATAAAATGAAATCTTATTCCAGAAATCTTTTCCAGAAACTATATAAAGGTGGAGAGAATGGGGACATCTGAAATAGTCTCTATAAGACAAATAAAGTAAAAAAAAGTTAGAGTTCATATAGTCAATAAATTCCATTTCCATTTAGAAAACTGAAAAATAATAGCAACAGAGTAAAATGACTACTTATAAAAAACACCACTTTGTCCCAATAGGGAGCTCAGAGGTCTGTCAAATTAGGGTTTTCAATAAAGAAGACAAGTCAAAAAAATATAGAGAGGTTTAAAAAATAGGCCTAAATTACTGTAAAAATTTTAGTCAAGAGAATCATAGAGCAGATATATATATATAAAATATATTATTTATACACACACACACATATATATATATAAAGAAGAAATGATAATTGAACTATCAGTGCATTGGCTATCAGAAAATTCTTCCTTTAGAAACAACTCTCTGAGAACATAGGATAGCTTTCTTCTCTTCACTGTTTGTCCTGTCTAGTTGATTGCAATGTGTCTTGTGGTAAAAAGCAGTGTGGTCCCGATATTTATAACTCTTTCATTATAATTATTCATAGTTAATTGAATTTTTGACATCTTTTTAAATAAGGTTGGTGCTATGCTATTAGGCTTATCTTCATTCCAATCTCTATTCATTAATGTATCGTGATTATTTAAGAACACTTTATTTGTCCATGCCTCTGTTTCTGTTTTGTCTGTTAGTTTATTTTGTTTATTAGATTCCACTTATAAGTGAGATCATATGTTATTTGTCTTTCTCTGGCTGGCTTATTTCACTTAGCATAATAATCTCCATGTCTATCCATGCTGTCACAAAAGGAAAGATCTTTTTTTCTTTTTTATAGCTGCACAGTATTCCATTGTGTAAATGTACTATAGATGTTTTGATCCACTCATATACTGATGGACACTTGGGGCTGTTTGCAGATATTGCTACTGTAAATAACAATGCTATGAACATAGGAGTACATATATTCTTTCAAATTGGTGGGAGGGGAGACTGAATGACAAAATGTGAAGAGGTTAGTCAAAGAACATATATGCCTAACTCCACAGACATAGACAACAGTGTGCTGATGGCGAGAAGGAAGGTGGAGCATACGCTGTGTGGAGGTGGCAAAGGTGGAGAGAATGGGGACATCTGAAATAGTCTCTATAAGACAAATAAAGTAAAAAAAAGAGTTCATATAGTCAATAAATTCCATTTCCATTATTGAAAAAATTAAAAAGTTTTTAATTGTGTTGTGCTTATAGTATGTATTCCAACAAAATTTGTGCTATTTTATTAATGCAAATATCATAGTAATATGTTGTATTACATTGACTGAGGTAACCATGTATTTTGTTGGTTTGATTTTCTTAATTTCTTTATGAATGTAAGTTTCCTTCAATTTGTTGTCACGGCCTGCTTACTTAAGCTACAATTTGCATATGAAGATCCAATACTTGCTTCAGATTTTTGAATGTTTTTTGCACTACCCATAATCACACTAATTTCTCAAACCCAATTACTGTTCTTGTCTTTTTCTTTATAACTTCTTTAAAAAATTTCTTTTCTATCCTCACCCGAGGACATTTTTTTTTATTGCTTTTTAGAGAGAAAGGAAGGGAGAGAGAGATACAATTATATATATATATATATATATAGAGAGAGAGAGAGAGAGAGAGAGAGAGAGAGAGAGAAGCCTCTCATATGTGCCTGGACTGGAGATCAAACCCACAGCCTTCTAGTTATAGGACAATGCTCCAACCAACTCAGCTACACCATCCAAAGCTTTATAATTTCTTTTTTCTTTTTCTGTTTTTCTTATGGCTTTATTGGTTTTCTAAATAGGGGGCAAATGATTTTTAATGCTGGCTTCAAGGTGTAGTACTAAATAACTTTTTTAAAATTGAATTCATTAGGGTAACATTGGTTCACAAAATCATACAGACTTCAAATGTAGAACTCAATGAAACATCATCTGCACACTGTATCATGTGCCCATAGCCCCAAGCAAAGTCTCTTTCCATCCCCTATTTTCCCTACTTTGTGCTTCTCCACCCACCCTGCCCCCTTTTTCCTCTGGCTTTCACCATACTGTTGCCTGCATCTATGTGCTATATATATTTGTTTGATTTATTCCTTCACCTTCTTTCATCCAGCTGCCAGCACCCTCCCCTCTGAGCTGTTAGCCTGGTCCATGTATCCATGCCTCTGTTTCTATTTTGTTCATAAGCTTATTTCGTTTTCTTAGATTCCCCATGTAAAGAGATCATATGATATTTGTCTTTCTCTGGCTGGCATATTTCACTTAGCACAATAATCTCCAGTCTATCCATACTGTTGCAAAACGTAAGATTCCCTTCTTTTTTATGGCTGAGTAGTATTCCATTGTGTAAATGTAGCATGACTTTTTTCTCCACTCATCTACTGGTAGGCACTTGGGCTGTTTCCAGATCTTGGCTGTCGTAAATAATGTTGCAATGAACATAGGGGTGCAGATATTCTTTTGAATTAGTGTTTTGGGTTTCTTTGAATATATTCCCAGAATTGGGATCACTGGGTCAAAAGACAGTTCCATCTTTAAATTTTTGAGGATGTTATGTACTGTTTTCCACAGTAGCCACAGCAGTTTGCATTTCTACCAACAGTGCATGAGGGTCACCTTTTGAGAAGAGATTTTTATCACTCTCATTTAGGAAACTTACTTATGATTTTAATAATCTCAGAATTGAATATGACTTCTGCACAACCTATACATGATTTTTATAAGTGGCTGTTTTGATTCCTTTTCATTTAAATTTTGTCTCATGATTCTTAATAGTGGTGATGATTTATTTTTATGTATTTGGTATACATTTATTCTAGGACATATGCTACATAAGGACAGAATTATAGTTGCTTTTGTTTTGTGTTTTATTTCAATTATTTAACCTGAATGAGACACTGAATAAATGTATCTTTAATGAATTAAGGGATTAGTTGAGAAGCCACGGATGGAAGAGTTCAAATTAGCAGCATTGCTTAACTGTTTCATTGTAAATCTAATATTTTATTAATATTAATATTTTGTTTTTCAAAAATTTTGTTTGGATTTCACTCTTGTAAGGCTGGATATAATGTAGTATTTAGTAGTAATGTAGTATTTGTCCCTCATAGAAAACTATGACTATAACATCAATAACAGATACTTATTTGAAACCTATATAATATTATTAACCAATGCTACCCTAATAAATGTAATAAAAAACTACAATGAGATACAACATCACACCTGTTAGAATGGCTATTACCAACAAGACAAGAAAACAAAGTGGTGTTTATTTGAAGACGTTCTTTATAAGAAGTAACCTTATAAAGTAGGGAAATTGCTAGAAACAGAACATTTTTTTTAAAATTTTATTTTAATTTATTTTTTCAAATACATTTGTCTCTGCCTACCCCACACCACTTTCCTTTACCCCCTCCCTTGTTCCCTCCCTCAGCTCTTCCCCTTTGGTTTTGTCCATGAGTCCTTGCTATATGTTCCTTGACTTTCCCCTTCCCTCCCTTTTCCCCGCCCCCCCTCCTTCCCTCTTGTCTCTGTTGATTTCTTTTCCTTTCAGTGTTGCTGGTCTAATTTTCCTTGCATCTTTGTTTTCTTGGTTAGGTTCCACTTATAGGTGAGATCATATGCTGTTTGTCTTTCGCCCCCTGGCTTATTTCGCTTAGCATAATGCTCTCCAGTTTCATCCATGCTGTCGCGAAGTTTAGTAGTTCCTTTTTCTTTCTGCTGCATAGTATTCCATTGTGTATATGTACCATGCCTTTTTGATCCAATCATCTACTGATGGGCATTTTGGTTGCTTCCAACACTTGGCTATTGTAAATTGTGCTGCTATGAACATTGGGGTGCATAGGTTCTTTTGTATTGGCGTTTTGGTGTTCTTACGGTATAGTCCCAGCAGGGGAATCACTGGATCAAAAGGCAGCTCCATGTTCAGCTTTTTGAGGAAATTCCACACTGCTTTCCACAGTGGCTGCACCAGTCTGCATTCCCACCAACAGTGGACTAGGGTTCCCTTTTCTCCACAGCCTCGCCAGCACCTGTTTGTTGATCTGTTTATGATGGCCATTCTGACCGGTGTGAGGTGGTACCTCATGGTGGTTTTGATCTGCATTTCTCTGATGGCTAGTGATGCTGAGCATCCTTTCAAATGCCTCCGGGCCCTCTGTATCTCCTCCTTGGAAAAGTGTCTGCCCAGGTCCTTTGCCCATTTTTAGATTGGATCGTTTGTCTTCTTGGAGTGGAGTCGAGTGAGTTCTTTATATATCTTGGAGATGAAACCTCTATCTGATGTATCATTAGCAAATATATTTTCCCATACGGTTGGCTCCCTTTTCATTTTGCTGATGTTTTCTTTAGCCATGCAGAATCTTCTTATTTTGATGAGGTCCCACTTCTTTATTCTTTCCTTTATGTCCCTTGCTTTAGGAGACATATCAGTGAAAAAATTGCTGCGCGGGATATCTGAGAGTTTCCTACCAATGTTCTCCTCTAGGACTTTTATGGTATTGCGACTTATATTTAAGTCTTTTATCCATCTTGAGTTTATTTTTGTGTATGGTGTCAGCTGATGATCCAATTTCAGTTTTTTGCACGTAGCTGTCCAGCTCTCCCAACACCATTTATTGAAAGGCTATTATTGCTCCACTTTATGCTTCTGCCCCCTTTGTCAAATATTAGATGCCCATATAGCCCTGGCTTATTTCTGAGCTTTCTATCCTGTTCTACTGGTCTATGGTTCTGTTCTTGTGCCAGTACCAGATTGTTTTGAGTATAGTGGCTTTGTAGTAGAGTTTGATGTCCGGTATTGTGATCCCTCCTACTTTGTTTTTCTTTCTCAAAATTGCTGGGGCTATTCAGGGTCATTTATGGTTCCATATAAATTTTTGAAATGTCTGTTCTATTTCTGTGAAATATGTCATTGGCATCTTAATAGGGATTGCGTTGAATCTGTAAATTGCTTTGGGTAGTATGGACATTTTGATGACATTAATTCTTCCAATCCATGAGCATGGTATATGCTTCCATTTATTTGTGTCTTCCTTAATTTCTTTTTTCCATGTTGGATGGTTTTCTGCGTACAGGTCTTTTACATCTTTGGTTAAATTTATGCCTAGGTACTTTATTTTTCTTCTTGCTATATCGAATGGTATTTTTTTTCCTGATTTCTTCTTCTTCTATTGCATTGCTGGTGTACAAAAATGCCTTTGATTTCTGAATGTTGACTAGTATCCTGCTGTTTTGCCAAATTCGCTTATTAGGTTGAGGAGTTTTTGGTAGAGTCTATAGGGTTCTCTATGTACACTATCATGTCATCTGCAAACAATAATAGCTTTACTTCCTCCTTTCCTATTTGGATGCCTTTTATCTCTTTCTCTTGTCTGACTGCTGTGGCTAGGACTTCCAATACGATGTTGAAAAGAAGCAGTGAAAGCGGACATCCACGTCGTGTTCCCGATCTTAGTGGGAAAGCTGTCAGTTTTTGCCTGTTGAGTATGACGTTGGTTGTAGGTTTTTCATATATGGCCTTTATTATGTTGAGGAATGCCCCATTTATTCCCATTTTACTAAGTGTTCTGATCATAAATGGGTGCTGTACCTTATCAAATGCTTTTTCTGTGTTTATCGAGATGATTATGTGGTTTTTGTCTTTTATTTATGTGATGTATCACGTTTACTGAATTGCCTATATTGAACCATCCCCGCATCCCTGGGATGAATCCCACTTGATCATGGTGGATAATCTTTTTAATGTATTGCTGGATGCGGTTTGCCAATATTATGTTGAGGATTTTAGCATCTATGTTCATCAGCGAAATTGGCCTGTAGCTTTCTTTCTTTATAGGGTCTTTATCTGGTTTTGGGATTAGGGTGATGCTGGCCTCATAGAAAGAGTCTGGGAGTCTTCCCTCCTCTTGGATTTTTTGGAATAGTCTGAGAAGGACAGGGGTTAGCTCTTCCTTAAATGTTTTGTAAAATTCTCCTGGGAAACCGTCCTGGCCCTGAGCTTTTGTGTGCGGGGAGTTTCTTGATCACTGCTTCCATTTCCCCAGCTGTTATCGGTCTGTTCAAGCTTTCTGTTTCTTCCTCCTTCAGTGTTGGAAGATATACTTTTCTAGAAATTTGTCCATTTCATCAAGGTTTTCAAATTTCTTGGCATATAATTGTTCATAGTAGTTCCTGACGATCATTTGTATTTCTGTGGTATCAGTTGTTATTTCTCCTCTTTCATGTCTGATACTATTAATGTGGGTCCTCTCCCTTTTTTTCCCGATGAGTCTGCTTAAAGGCTTGTCGATTTTATTTATCTTTTCAGAGAACCAGCTTCTGGATTGCTTGATCCTCTGAATTGTTCTTTTCGTCTCTATGTTATTCAGTTCTGCTCTGATCTTGACTATTTCTTTCCTTCTACTTGCTCTGGGGTTTATTTGTTGTTGTTTCTCCAGTTCTTGAAGTTGTAGTGTTAGGTCTTTTATTTGAAATGTTTCTATCTTTTTTAGGTAGGCCTGTATTGCTATGAAGTTCCCTCTCAGGACCGCCTTTGCTGTGTCCCCTAGGTTTTGGACTGTTGTCTGTTCATTTTCATTTGTTTCCAGAAATTTTTTGATTTCTTCTCTTATCTCATT
This sequence comes from Pteronotus mesoamericanus, assembly GCF_021234165.1. Lineage (NCBI taxonomy): Eukaryota > Metazoa > Chordata > Mammalia > Chiroptera > Mormoopidae > Pteronotus > Pteronotus mesoamericanus. The sequence continues at coordinate 369,161 of NW_026555310.1, forward strand.
ATTGACCCATTCATTGTTTAATAGCCTACTGTTCAGTTTCCATGAGTTTGCAAGTTTTTGAAGTTTCTCTTTGAGGTTGATTTCCAGTTTCAATCCCTTCTGGTCTGAGAAAATGTTTGGTATTATTTCAATTTCCCTGAATTTGCTGAGGCTTGCTTTGTGTCCTATCATGTGGTCTATCTTTGAAAAACGCCATGAGCATTTGAAAAGAATGTATATTTTTCTTCTTTGGGATGTAAGGTTCTATATACGTCAGTTAAGTCTCTTTGATTCGGTGTGTCATTCAGCTCCCCAATATCCTTATTGATGTTTTGTCTGGAAGATCTGTCCATTTTTGACAGTGGGGTGTTGAAATCCCCTACTATCAGTGTGTTGCTGTCTATATCTTTTTTGAAGTCATCCAACAATTTCCTTATAAACTTGGGGGCTCCTATATTGTGAGCATATAAGTTTACAATGTTGATGTTTTCCTGATAGATTCTTCCTTTAAGTATTATGAAGTGCGCCTCTGGGTCTCTCTTTATGGCCTTTGTTTTGAAATCTACTTTGTCTGATACAAGTATGGCAACCCCGGCCTTTTTCTCATGCTCATTTGCTTGGAATATTTTTTTCCATCCCTTTACTTTCAATCTGTGTAGGTCTCTTGCTCTGAGGTGGGTCTCTTGTAGGCAGCATATGTGTGGGTAATGTTTTCTTATCCATTCAGCTACCCTGTGTCTTTTGATTGGGGCATTTAGTCCATTCACATTGAGAGATATTACTGATAGAAACTTATTCATCTTTTCTCTTTGTACCTGTGTTCCTCTCTGTCTCATTGTTTTCCTTCATCTGCTTAAACCAGTCCCCTTAGCATATCTTGGAGTGCTGCTTTGGTAGAGATGTATTCTTTAAGCCTTCTTTTGTCTGGGAACTCCATATTTCCCCTTCTATTTTAATTGAGAGCCTTGCTGGGTAGAGCAGCCTTGGCTGTAGGCCCTTGCTTTTCATGACTTGGAATATTTGTTGCCATTCCCTTCTGGCTTGTAGTGTTTCTGTTGAGAAGTCAGCTCCTAGGCTTGTCGGGGCCCCCTTGTATGTTACTTTCTCCTTCTCCCTTGCTGCCTTGAAGATTCTCTCTTTGTCTTTGACATTTGCCATTTTAATGATGATGTGTCTTGGAGTGGACCTCTTTGAGTCTCTCTTGAGTGGGGTCCTCTGTGCCTCCTGGATCCATGAGACCCTTTCTCTCCTCAAATTAGGGAAATTTTCCATCACTACTTTTTCGAGGAGCTTCTCTATCCCTTGCTCCTCTTCTTCTCCTTCTGGTATTCCTATTATACGGGTATTATTGCGTTTCAGGTTGTCCTGCATTTTCCTAAATGCCTCTTCATTCTTTTGGAGTTGTTTTTCCATTTCTTGTTCTTTCTGGGAGCTTTTTTCCACCTTGTCCTCCATCTCACTGATTCGATCCTCGGCTTCATCCAGCCTGCTTTGGATTCCTTCTACTGTGTTCTTCAATTCAGAAATGGTATTTTTCATAGCCTCTTGTGTCTTCTTGATAGTTTCTATGTCCTTTTCCAGGCTGATATAGTTTGCTGTAAGATCCTGATAGTTTCTTGCAGTTTCTCATAGTTATCTTTGAGCTGGCTGAGCTCATTGATCTTCCTTAGAACCATTGTTTTGAATTCAATATCTGATAGTCCCTTTGCCTCTATTTCATTTAGCTGTCTCTGTGGGGAGTCCTCTTTTCCACTCATTTGGGGGGAACTTCTTTTTCTTCCCATTTTTGTGAGAGTCTGTTAAGTATTTTTGTCCTTTACTTTTCTTTCTGGGCCTGCCTCTGATGATGTCAGTTATTGACCCTATATGACCTTGGGTTGTTTGTTTGAGCCTTCCAGGAGTCTACTGTCTGTGTCTGACTCCTGCTTGGAGCAGCTCTTTGACCCCTTCGGTCAGGGCTGGGCTATTTTTGGGATCGCTCTGCACTCTGACGCCTGCTCCTTGAGCGCGCTCGTGGAGCAGCAGGATCCCCTGTCTGCCTGGGCTCGCATGTGCTTGCCCCAGAGCAGGGGGCTTATTCGCAGCTTCGTGTACTCATTTAGCCCCCCTGACAGGCGATCTCCCCGGCACTGGTCAGTTTAGGGTTTTCTATTGTGTCTTTTCCCCTCTTTTGGCTCTTTGGGTGCGTTGCTTGCCCTGGCCAAATGGGGACTATGGAAATGGGAGGAAGTCAGCTCCAGGACTCTCCGGTTAATCCTGTCTCCGTTTCTCCTCCAGGGTCTCTGGGCAGCTCTGTGACCCCTTCGGCCGGGGATCTACTAATTTTGTGGGCCGCTCAGCAATTGCGGGCGGGTGGGTCAATTTATGCCTGCCCTTGCCGCTCTGTGCAATCCCTCGCAGGCCGGATCGGTGCCAATCTGTGGGAGGCCTTGCCGGCCGGTGCAAGCTTTCTCCAGCCCGCGCATGTCACACACACACTCGCCAACCCTCGCCAGTCACTCGGCGCAAGTGTATGCGCCTGCACTGGGTGTTTTTGGGGTGTCTATGTGTGCTTTTTGGCTTTTGGCTCTTTGGGTGTGTGGCCTCTTCCCGCACAATGGAGACTACGGCAAGGAGAAGGAGTCGGGACTCCCCGGTTCCTCCTCCCATTCTTTCCCCAACGCCTCCGTTTCTAGTCTCTCCTCAGGGGTCTCTGGGCAGTTCTGTGACCCCTTGGGCCAAGGATCCACCACCTGTGCGGCCTGCGTTTCAATCGCAGGCAGTCTAGATACAGAACATTTTGACAAATTTACCTTGAATAGACTTCAGATTAGGAGGAAACAAATTATTTTAGAAACTTAACGTTATATGCTTTAGGAAGACAAAGCCATGTCTTATAAAACTTGAATCATCAACTTCGGCATTCTTTTACTTCTTGGAAGATAAGATGATGCTTTTGATTGAGTCATTAAAGGCTTGTTTTACTTGCTTGTTTCTCAAGGTGTAAATGAAGGGGTTCAACAAAGGAGCAATGGAAGTAATCAATACTATTACACCCTTATTAATAGCCACTGATTCTTTTGCTGAAGGTTTGACATAGATGAAGATACAGCTGCCATAGGTGATGGAAACCACAATCATGTGGGAAGAACAGGTAGAAAAGGCTTTTTTCCTTTGCTGGACAGAAGGGAATCTTAAAATAGTCTTGATTATATTTATGTAGGAGAGAACTACACAAAGAAGAGTTGTGATGAAAGTCAACACAGCACAAACAACAACCATCTGCTCAATGACCCAGGTGTCTGAGCATGAAATCTTCAGGAATGGAGATACATCACAGAGGAAGCTGTCAATGACATTAGAGTCACAAAATTCCAGATTTTGGCTCAAACTGAATGGTGGGAGTATGATTAACAAGCCAGCCATCCAACAGCAAATGATGAGTCTTCTGCAGATTCTGCTGTTCATGATGGTCATGTAATGCAAGGGTTTACAGATGGCCACATAGCGGTCATAGGACATGGTGGCCAGGAGGAAAAATTCAGTTACTCCAAAAAGATCAGTTAAAAATGCTTGAATGGCACAAGCATAGTAGGTAATAGTCTTGTCACCTGTGGATAGGTTATATAAGTATCTAGGAATACAAGCTGATGTGAATAAGATCTCTAAGAAGGAAAAATTTTGTAGAAAAAAGTACATTGGTGTTTTAAGGTGAGAATCCACAAATGTAAGTGAGATGATAGTCAGGTTCCCACTTACACTCAGTAAATACATCAAAAATAGAAAAATTAAAAGCAGACCTTGAAGTTGTGGGTCATCTGTTAGTCCCAGTAGAATGAATGTTGTTACTGTATGGTTTCTCATATCTGACTTCTGATTTTTGTCCTAAAGGGATGTCAAAGCTCATCAGTGATAAACAGTGACAACTAAACTCAAGCAGGTAACTGGTTCACATAAAATTTATTTTTTAATTTGGTGATTAATATTGTTAATACACTGATGGATTTAGTTCGTAAGTATCCTTATTGTAGTTTTTGAAGAGAAATTTCATGGAGATAAACTTAACTGTCTCAAAATCCAATAATTTATTGATTCTATATCTCTGTTGCATTTTCCCAAATTTATTTAAAATTTTTTTCTATATTATGGATTGGTTTTATTGACAGTGTGTTGTATTGTCATCAATATTAAAATTTTCTTTTACTCTCTATTTTTGCCTTCTCTATTTTGAAGATGAAATCTTAAGTTTCATTAGCAGTTTCATATCTTTGCTTGTATCTTGGTCCTTGATAGAACGCAGTTACATAACAAGTAATTTGGACTTGCAATGGAGGCTCTCCAAAATTCATTCATCAATTATAACTTTATGTTCAACCCTTATAAAATAATGTTTTTGGCCATTTCATGTATAAAGAGTGTATATGGTTTGGGGTTATATGCATTAAGTCCTCTAATTTCAAATAAAATGCATACATGGTAATTATTTTATCTGTATACCATAGTGATCTTTTTTTCCTGAAATTCAGTGAGTATAGCCACACATACTTCATACTGAACACATGAAAAGGTGGATGCATGGACTCTGTATCCCTATCTTTTTCTGCCCATGTGTTTCCTTTAATAAAACTTACTGGTAATAGTAATTGAACTCACACAATATAGAAGGTGTTGTATAACAACTTCAAAGGAAGCACCTCTCTGGACCAACCTCACCTCCAATCCTTTTCCTTTTTCTACTTCATCTTTCTTTAAAATTTCTTGAATTCACCCTGAAGACACTGATTTCTTTTTGCTTCTCACCCTAAGCATTATTTTTTTTTGGGAAGTCTTTTAAAACCTCTTGCCTGTGTTGGATTTCCCTAGCCCTATATATGCACCATTGTCAAACAGTTCTTATTTTTTTGTTTTTAGGGGCTTTGAAATTAGTTTTTTATTGTTCTTCAAGTACAGAGTTGTCCATTTTTCCCCCGCCGCTACCCCTACCCCTCCCACCCCCACCTCCCACCCTTGATCCTATCCCCTTTTGGCTTTGTCTATGTCTTTTTTATACATGTTCCTTGGAAAAGGGGGAAGGGTAAACAATTCTTATTTCTATTAAAGTTTTTAGATTAGGAACTGCATTTTTTTTCCTCAAGAAAATTAACACAACCCAAGCCTGTAGTCAATGCCTAACCAATGATTAGTGATTGAATGCCAACATCAGTATTTCTCCAGAAGCATATAAAACTTTCTTTTTTCCATTTGGGCTTCTTGATATTGTTCTATCACTGAATTTATTTTAAAAAATCTATGCCCATGGCCCTTATATTTTGTGTTTCTAAAAAATTGTGTGTGTGTTTTTGGCATTAAAGTAAAATGTTGGCTACTGAATTAAGTCATATCACAAAGCTGCCATGTTCTCTGTTAATATTTATTATCAAAGATAACTGATTTCCTTGCTTTGTCTAGTGTATAAATAGTACTAAATCTTCATTTTGCTTCCTTGAGATATCTGCCAATAAGATAATAATATCAGTCCAGACTGTCATGGCTCAGTGGATTGGGCACTGGCCTGTGAACCAAAGGGTCGCTGGTTTGATCCCCAGTCAGGGCACACGCCTGCATTGTGGGCCAGGTCCCCAGTAGGGGATGCATGAGAGGCAACCACACATTGATGTTTCTTTTTCTCCTTTCTTCCCCCTCTGTCTAAAAATAAGTAAATGAAAAATCTTTTTAAAAAAGATAATAAGATCAACTTTGCAATACTAAGTTTGAGTTAATAGATCCTTTATAATTTTTTGTGTTACCTCAAATTAAGTACAAAGCAATACATTAAATATTTACAGGTCTTTAGGGCTTGCTAGTTTTCACACACTAGTGAATGAAAATGGATTTCCCCAGGAGACCCCAACTACATATTACAAGAATAGATTCAGTTCACTGATTAAAGTATTCTTTTCTTACCAGGGTGAGTACAGGATCAATTCCAAGCATGTGCCCAGTTCTCACATTTATGCCAGTATCTCATACAAATGTCATTAACCAGGTTCCTGGTTGTCTTGAGAGCTGGAACTCTGAAAGGTAGCAAAGTCACTTAGGGAACAACACCAATGGGTCACCTAAGATGTAGTGAAGACCCATCTTCAGAACTCACCTACTTCCTTTGAATCCCATTCTCTTCAGCTCACAGACACCAAAGGCTTCAATATGATATTAAACAAAGTCCTGAGCATTTAGGAAAATATTAGAGGCTCTAGAAATATTATTATTTCATTACAATTACAAATAATATCAGTCCATGCAAAAGCAATCTTAAGTTTTGGCAAAACAATTGACTCTGAAGTGTGACTAATTGATATTTTTTAAAAATTAAATCTATTGAGATGGCATTGGTTAATAAAATGATATAGGTTTTAAATGTACAATTATGTGATACATCATCTGTATATTGCATTATGTGCCCAACACCCAAAATAAAATATTTTACATTTATAATGCATGTATCGATCCCTAATGAAATGATATCACCCACCCAAGGTCCTCTTAGTTTAAAGGTGTAGCACATGATGCTACTGCATGAAAATAAATAATATGACATTTTGATGACCTCTCTTAATTACTGCTCTTAATGACTACAATGTATCTGATGGTAGCACTTTCATGCTTTCAAAAGTTACATATTACTTCTATTCACTGTAACAGCACAAAAATTCTTAACAATACAAAACTGAAAATAAAAATGAAGCTGAGACTTGTATATGAGCATACTGTTTAGCCTTACTATGCACATTCACATGCAGCCCTGGGAATTCATGAGTTTTTTGTTTGCAATATAGTACAAAATCATGCATTCAATTGCTTTTCTGTCATTATATATCTGGGCAATATTTTCTTCAATATTCTCTAATATTTTTCATTATTGAGACGAAAAACTTTTCAATATGAGTGATGTATTTGGGAGAAAAACCTAACGTTGAAATTCTTGAGCTGAGAGATTATTACAATTCTAATTTGACATTTGTAATCTGTGATTAAGTTAAAAGATCAGAAGGTCTTTTCTAATGTAGGTTCAAAGGTTACTAATGGATCTTCTGTGCATTAAAATATAAAAAAAAATCTCTAACAATAATAAGGAAGGATAGTACCCTCAGAGAGAAGATTAAGCATCAATAACATCAATCACAGGCCACCAGAACAAAATTTTAAAGTACTAGCCTAACTTATTTTTTTTTTATTTTCATGTATTCTAAGGCAGTTGAAAATTATAAGACCACCAGTTTATTCTTTATTTGTTTTTATTTATATTTTTGAATAGTTCATTTTTTATTGTATTTTTTTCCATTACTATTTATCCTCCCATACCCTTTTCCATCTCCATTCACCCCTCACCTATGCAATCCCCACGCAGTTGTCCGTGGATAATTTATAAACTAGAAAATTTTGTCTGTTATGTAAAAAGAGGAAAAATGTGAAATACCATAACAGCAAATATTTTGGAACATGCACTTTTAGATTTTCCTTCTGTAAATATACCTACATAGCAATATAAATAATATAGAAATATAAACATTAAATATAAAACATGTGTAATTTAACATGTAATTTGTCATGCCATACAACTTAAAATATCACGTGAATATACTTGCACATCTATTTGATACCTTAGTCATAATACCTAAACCAAAGAACAAAAATGATACCTGGGCGCTTCTCCCTGTGTCAGGCAAATATATCATTTTCCTCTCATTCTTGTCATTTATACCTCTTCAGTTCATTTTTCAGTAATGTATTAGTATCAGGTTGGGGACTTTGTGTTCTAAGTTTGTGCTCATAGCTCTTTCATAATTCTTTCTCAGTAATTATCAATTAACAACATTATAATCTCAAATATTTTCAATCCTGAATCAATTTCTATAGGATTTGAGATTAATTTATATTAGCGAATGGAAAAGAATTTTCCCAGGAGGCTCTGATTAGATTGTGAATAGTTTTCCTTTTTAAAAAATTTTCCTTCCTTTAGAATTGAGAGCGTGGTCAGCTACCAGATGTTTCTAGCCCACAGTAAAGTCGATAGATTATACAGTCACCATAATAGAGAAGGAAGACAGTCCCAGGGCTTTTTGACGAGACATGACATTCCCAGGGACTGCAGGCACACGCTGGGAATAACTGTCAGTCAAATTAAGATGCACTGGAGGGTCACCTCTGCAGCCTGTCCATCCCGCTGCCGATCCTTTTCCTCAGCTTCTAAGAACTTAGTAGAGTATGTACAAACCCAGTCCTGGCCACACTGAACAGAATTTATGCCTTAAAATATCTATCTTTTCCCCAATTCTTGATGCTCTCTTCTTGTGCAGAATACTAAGGGACAAAATTTGAAAAAAGTTATTGAAATAGAACTGTAACTGACATTTCTGTTTTCTCTGTCTTTCAGAGAATTACAGCAATTTAAGATTGTTGAGGCCATTCATTACATTATTAACTTTTAGTTATGAATCATGCTTAGAGGTAGTTCATATAAGCATACATCGCTTTTACTTTGAAGTGGATGGTGACTTCATGTCAGATAACAGGTAACCATCTAGGTTACACTTTTTATACATTAGCTTGGCTAAATTATATAGTTATGGGTCATGTTTTCTACAGAAAATACAACTATGATATAAAGTTCATTCTTTTTACAATATTTGAAGTAGTTATATACATCACTGATTTTGATAAATGGAAGTCAAATTTGTTCTTGATCTAATTTCTCAAAAAGAAAAGTAAGTCAAGTCACCAATGTTACACTTACTCTGAGTCAGTAATAGCTTTCACAGCATGTTCAACCATAATTTTCCTGCAGATACTAAGAAGAGCAGACCTTGTTAGTGGAGGCTTGAGTTTGAACTTCTGGCCACCCATGCCCACCGACTAGCACTCCCCCAACAGGCACCGTGGAATGCCTTTGATCTCTGAGGTTTTCATCTCCAGCACATTGCCAAATTTACTCCTCGTGGACTTCATCTCACTTTAAAATTTTAAGGTTGAAAGTACAACAATATAATATTTAAAGATTTTAGAATATTAGAGCTCTTTCTCGTTTTGAAAAGGTTGACATTCTGATTCTTATGGGCAGAGTGAGAAGGTTCTGCATGAATAACATTAACAGTTGTTTTATTGCCAAAGCTAAAATAAAATGAATAAACAAAAGGGACCTTGGTGACCCAATTTCAAAAGATCACTAATGAATCTTCTGTGTAATGAACTTGGCAGAAATCCTGAAAGATGTATAGCAGTGAGGATAGTGTCCTCAGAGAAAGGAAGCTGCAACAATAACATCAAATACAGACCAACACACAGCATCAAAAATCAGATGGTAGGTACACGTCTGTATTTCCTGCATTTGTTCCACACCTCCCATGGCTGATACAAGTTCAACAGGACTATTTTTTTTTTTTGCCTTATCATGTTTTAATTAAAAGAGGTAAAATGCAGATAATCATAAGAAAATATATAAATAATCACAAATCTCGTAATAAGTACTTGTGTTATTTCTATACCTAATCTTTTCAACATTTCCTATGCACAAATGTCAACATTTTTACATACATGTCTAAGATTATATAAATATTTCTTGCATAATTTTTGCAACTTATTTTGTCAACTAATTAACATGAAACTATTTAAAATCACTAGTTGTAGACCGTGAGTCATCATTTTTAAAAATTGAGATATAATTGACATACAATATTATATTAGTTTTAGATGTATAACAAAATGATTCAATATTTGTTTACACTGCAAAATGATCATCACGATGTCTCTAGTTAACATCTGTCACCATCATAACTACAAATTTTTTCTTGTGATGAGAACTCTCTTAAGACCAATTCTTTTAGTAATTTTTAAATATCCAATATAGTATTATTAACTATAGTTGCCATGCTGTACATTCCATCCCCTTGACATTTATTTTATAACTCGAGGTTTGTACCTTTGACTCCCTTTACCCATTTTTCCAGTCCCTATCCCCAACCCTGGCAACCACCTCTGATAACGACCAGGCCTGTTTTCTTTTCAGCTTTTTAATTAAAAAAAAGTTCCACTTATAAGTGAGATCACACAGTTATTTGTATTTCTCTGTCTGACTTATTTCAGTTGGCATTATGCCCTTGAGGTCTATCCATATTGTTACAAATGGTAAGAGTTCTTCCTTTTTTACAGATGAATAATATTCCATTGGTACCTGTACACACATGTATATATATTAATATATATATATCTCACACCTTCTTCATCCATCCGTCTCTCAACAGGCACTTAGGTTGTATCCATCTCTTGGCTTTTGTGATAATGCTGCAATGAATGGTGTATATAAGTGCATATATCTTTTTGAGTTACCTTTTTTTTTTTCAGATAAATGTAGTAGTGAAATTGTTGACTCATATGGTAGTTCTATTTTTAATTTTTTGAGAAACGTTCATATTGTTTTCCATAGTGGCTGCACCAATTTACATTCCAAACAAAAGGACACAAGAGTTCCATTCTTCACATCCTCATCACTTGTTTTTTAAATCATTTTTTCCCATTAAAAGGCATTTATTTATTTTTGACTAGGCAATACATTTGCATAATTCAACCATAAAAACCAATAGTATCTTTGCATTCTGTCCTCCATTTGCCCATTTTTCACATTCCACTCCTCAAAGTAACCATTATTGTTAGTTTTGTATTTGCCTTTCTGGAATTTTTCTCATATAAAATCCAATGCAATACATATGCTTTCTCCACTTTTTAAAAAGAGATTTTTTAAAATTTATTTTTAGAGAGGGGAAAGGAAGGGAGAAAGAAAAGGAGAGAAACATCAATGTGTGGTTGCCTCTCGTGCACCCCGACTGGGGACCCGGCCCACAATCCAGGCCTGTGCCCTTCTCTGGGAATTGAACCGTGAAACCCTTTGGTTCGCCTGCTGGCACTCAATCCACTGAGCCGCACCAGCCAGGGCTGCGCTTTTTAAAAATAAATGTTAGATTTATCTTTATAAACTTCTTCACCTCTTCTCACTTAAAGTCTCGAAAATATTTCCAAAGCAGTTCACAAAGTTTTTCTTAATTGTTTTTGTAACACGCACCATTATCCATTGTATGACTATACCATAATTTGTTTAACTAACCCCCACTGCTGGACACTTGGATTGTATGTAGATGCTTGCTATTATAATTTCACGTGTGTAAATATATCTGGAGGATAAATTCTTGAGAGTAAAAAATTCTATATCAAGTGAAATATATATGAAATTCTAATACTGATAGATAATGCCAAATTGTACTCCCCTGCTATAATATATCAAGAATTTCTGTTTCCTCACGCCACACCAATACAGTGTGTTGCTAACTTTATATTTCCTGTCATCAGTTGATATCTAAGGCTACTTTCAATGTGCATTTCTCTTACTGTGTGAGCGTAAACATCCTTTTATATATTTAAAAGGTATTAAAGAGGCATCCTTTTCTATGAACTTGTCTGTTCATACCTTTGCCTATTTTTCTGCTGTTATAACTTTTGCCATTTTTCTATACCTAAGAGACATCTTGTAAACTTGTAATATATTCTATCATGCTGGATATGTTTTTTGGCCACCAGAATTCATTTTCACTTTGGTTATGCTCACTATTATGTCATGGGAGTTGGAAGCTAAAAAGTGCATTTACTGGACTTTTTCTCCCTCCAAGTGCAATTTACATTGTGTGAATAAAATGCATGTCTTAAGATTTTAGGAGGTGGAAAGAAGGCAAAAACCATGTTCTCTTCCAGGAGTGAAAGCAGATGAGTGAGCTTATCACTGCCATGAGTCTTTGCAGGGACCTCCAGGATCTCCTGTCCCCCACCTTCCTCAGGACTGCCGGGTGCTATGAAGTTGACTGCAGTTTCCTGACATGCAACAAAAATCAGCTGAAAAAACTTCTCCAGTAAAGGAGTATAGTATAAAACTAATATTCAGGAATTATCCATACCTATTTAATTTTGTATACATATATAGTCAGTATGACAATATAAAAGAAAATCATGTCTTTAGTAGGAGGCTTTACTTCATCTCCATCTATGAGAGATAAAATTGGCCAAAAAGGGTGAGTACATAGAAGGCCTAAATAAAATTATGAGGGAGATAAATTAATGTTTAACACCCAGAAAATATATATCTTTTCAAGTATCCATAGTACAGTCACCAAAATGGACAAAATGAGGTTACAAAGAATATCTCAATAAATTCTTTATGATAATCAGTTTTGCCATCAAAGAAAATAAAATTTTCTTTTTGTCTGTTTTATTTTCCCTTTTAGGAGTGTTTCATCACTTACTACACATATGTTTTTGGCTAATTATTGCTACATCTCTTTCTTTTTTTTCTTTTCTGCTTTTTTTTGTTGTTGTTCAAGTACAGTTGTCTCCATTTTCTTGCCATCACTTTCCCCCACCCCACCTACTCCCACCTCCCACCCTCAATCCTACCTCCTTTTGGCTTTGTTCGTGGGCCCTTTATATATGTTCCTTGATGACCCTTCCCCTTCTTGCCCCTATTATTCCCCTCCCATCTCCCCTCTGGTTATTACTGTCAGCTTGTTCTTTATTTCAATGTCTCTGGTTATATTTTGCTTGCTAGTTTATTTTGTTCATTAGGTTCCACTTATTCCACTTACAGGTGAGATCATATGGTATTTGTCTTTACCGCCTAGCTTATTTCAGTTAGCATAATGCTCTCCAGTTCCATCCATGCTGTTGTGAAGGACATTCTTTCTTTTTCCAAATTTTCTTTTCTTTTTGATGCTTTTCTTAGGTGCTAACTGTTATCTTGTCCTCTAAATCACTGATTTGATTCTCTGCTTCATCTATCCTTCTGTTGATTCCATCTAGTGTATTCTTCATTTAAGATAATTGTATTCTTCATTTGTGACTTGTTCTTTTTTATGGTTTCTCTGCCATTTTTAATGCTTACTAGTTCTTTGTTTAAGTTCTTACTGAGATCATCCATTTTTCCCCTAAGGTCCTTGAGCCTTTTTATAACCATTGTTTTATTTATTTATTTATTTATTTATAAAAATCTATTTATTTTTTCAAACACATTTGTCTCTGCCTACCCCCTACCACTTTCCCTTGCCCCCTCCCTTCCTCCCTCCCTCAACTCTTCCGCTTTGGTTTTGTCCATGAGTCCTTGCTCTATGTTCCTTGACTTTCCCCTTCCCTTCCTTTTCCCCTGCCCCCGCTCCCTCCTTCCCTCTTGTCTCTGTTGGTTTCTTTTCCTTTTAGTGTTGCTGGTCTTATTTTCCTTGCATCTTTGTATTGTTGGTTAGGTTCCGCTTCTAGGTGAGATCATATGGTATTTGTCTTTCGCCCCCTGGCTTATTTCGCTTAGCATGATGCTCTCCAGTTCCATTGATGCTGTCGCGAGGTTTAGTAGTTCTTTTTTTCTTTCTGCTGTGTAGTATTCCATTGTGTAAATGTACCATGATTTTTTGATCCAATCATCTACTGATGGGCATTTAGGTTGCTTCCAACACTTGGCTATTGTAACTTGTGCTGCTGTGAACATTGGGGTGCATAGGTTCTTTTGAATTGGCGTTTTGGGATTCTTAGAGTATAGTCCCAGCAGGGGAATCACTGGATCAAAGAAACAACATGTGCTGGCGAGGCTGTGGAGAAAAGGGAACCATAGTACACTGTTGGTGGGAATGCAGACTGGTGCATCCACTGTGGAAAGCAGTGTGGAATTTCCTTAAAAAGCTGAAAATGGAACTGCCTTTTGATCCAGTGATTCCCCTGCTAGGACTATAACCATTGTTTTAAACTCTGCATCTGGCATTATGGTTGCTCCATTTCATTTAATTCCTTTTGGGGGATATCTTTGTTCTTTCATTTGAAACATATTTCTTTGTCTCCCCATTTTCTGTGGTGTATTACGTAGATCTGCTATGACTCCCAAAATTGTTATGATGGTTTTATGATGTAGGTGTCTTGTTGGGCTCAGTGGTGCAACCTTCAGATCACCTGAGCTCCATGCTCTGGATATGTTTCTTGGGGGCTAAGTGCATTCTCATGTAGTAGTAGAGTTTTAAATGCTGTTGGCCCTTTCATGGTTGGAGCTACCTCTTTAGACTGGCTGGCTCTAAGGATAAACCTCAATTCCAAGAATGAGTCACTGTGCAGGGGCTGTCCTTTTTGGCAGAGTTCTTTCCAGTGGGGTCTGGTGCCTGCCAGAATCCACTTTTGAATATGCTGCTTCTGTAGCTAATAGGGTTGAGCTCTGGTGTGTTCTGAAGCCCACCACTGGTTGTGTTTCTTCAGGGTCCACTTGGGCAAGGTTCAGGTACAGGTCAATGTCAGACATTTGGTGTAGCTGGCTTTGGGCAACCTCTCTGGAGCTACCATGCTATTCACTGTTTGTGACTGTTTCTACTGGGCCTGGGTGTGCATGGAAGGGGCTGATCTGCGTACAAAGGTTGGCTTCTTCCAGCATGGAGCTGGGGGAAAATGTCTAAAAGGACCAAGGCTTCCTGAGGTCTGCTTCCACCTATTTCTGCCTGTTCATGAAGTTGCCTGGTTTTTTTTCAGAGTCTTTTGAAGAAAATCTGTTGATTGGGCCCAGGCTGGCCATGACTGACAGACTCTTCCACAGACTCAGCTCAGTAGGGAGGGGTGATGAGATCAGGAAAATGGAGCTAGTGGATCCCCTACTTTGGGGCCACATGGTCAGGCACTCAGTGAGGGCAAAGTGGCCCCTACTCCAGAGCCAAACCACTCATTCTCTCCTAGAGTCTCCAACTCTCACTTCCCAGGAGGAGTGGGCCACAGGTTCAGTTTGGGTGTAGCCAGCAGTCCCATCTGCAAGGAGTAGCTCAGGTGGGTGGAGTCACTGGGGTTGGTGGGGGTGACAGATCATGTCTCCTATTGGGAGTAGTGCTGGCAGGTCCTGTAGGAGAGGGCCAAACACTCTTTCCTGGTCCCAAAAAATAACTTCGGAGGGAGATACACTCTGAATGTCCCATCTCTGAACAGCCCTCCTTTCCCCCACTGCAGAACTGAGCTCAGCCAGTTGGGGACACTAGAACTTGAGGGTGGGGAGATCCAAACAGTCTGCCATTTGTAGTTGTGCTGGGTAGCCTATAGAGGAGGATGGGCACTTTTTTCCTTCCCCAAGATAGTGCAAGCTCAGTTCACAGGGGAGACAAGAATGGCTCACCCGTGATGCAGCCACAAAATTCAACCCAGCACCTGCCTATCTGATTCCTAGACCTAAACTTCCCCTGGAGATGGCATTTGAAAGTCCCAGCTCTATATGGCATGGCAATCCCACTGTGTGATTAAACACAGTAGGACAGAGCCACAGAGCAGCAGAACAGGCCTAGTGATTTAACAGGTGTGTGTGTATGTGTGTGTGCATGTGTAGGCGGTGCTGGCTATATGCTTGAGGTGGGAAACAATGGTCTCCCTTCTAGAGCTACAGTTCAATCACTGTCTGAGTCTTTGCCAAGAGCTTCAGCAGAGAAAGAACACCCTTAAAGTCTCTGCTGAGTGCAGCCATCAGATCCCTCTGTAAGATCCAAGCATAGCAGAGTGGTGTTGGCAGTAGTTGGAAAACCTAGCACTGTACTACCTAGGCTGGTGCTGTAACAGTAAGAGTGCTCAACCCTGTGAAGGTGACATCTGAGTCTCTGGCAGACTCTCTTCTCTCCCAGACAGACTGAATCTCCACTAATTTTCACCACTGGATGTTTTATAGGCTCCTCTTCACATTTCTGTAGGTCTGAGTTGGGGATCCCTATGTGGGGTTGATACCCCACACTCCTGGAGGGACAGAATTTTTCAGTCAAGATATCCCTCTGGCTTCTCAGCTGCCACAAGTGGATGCAGAGGATAGCCTTTTCCACTATTCTGAGCCCTTCTAACTAGTCTCTATATGGTTTCTTTTGTGAATTTTTGGCTCTGAGAGGTGAGTGTAGCTTCTATCTACTCTGCAGCCATCTTGGAATCCTCTTCTTTCATTTTCTTGTCTTTTTGATAATAACTACTTTAACAGATATGAGGTGATAGCTCACTTTTTTTGATTTGCATTTCCCTGATGATTAGTGATGTTGAGCACCTTTTCATTTACCTATTGGACAGCTGCATGTCTTCTTTGGAACAATGTTTATTTAGATCTTCTGCCCATTTTTTAGTCAGGTTGTTTGTTTTACAATTGAGTTGTATGAGTTCTTTATATACAGAGTCTGGCAGAAGTAACACCTGCTTGAGTGTGGTTGGTATGGTAATAATATAGGTGTAATAACTTATAGTTTTAATTTGAACATTTCACCTAAAATTTCATTTGGTGTTCTTGAGTGAGATATTGTTGTTAACAGAATTACATACTTATGATTTTGTAGTTAAAAAGTGGCATTATTTGTGCCAGACCCTATATTTTGAATATGAACATCTTCTCAGGTATACAATTTGCAAATACTTTTTTTCATTCAGTAAATCACCTTTTTATTTTGTTGATGGTTTAATTTACTTTGTAGAAACTGTTAAGTTTGATGTAACCCCACTTGTTTATTTTTACTTGTGTTGACTTTACTTTTGGTGTCAACTCCAAAAAAATCATTGGCAAGACTGATGTCTGGAGCTTACCACCTATGTTTTCTTTTAGGGTTTGTGGTTGCAGGTCTGACATACAAAATTTAAATCATATTGAGTTAATTTTGGTCTATGGTGTAAGAAAGTGGTCAGTTTTATTCTTTTTCATATGGCTGTAGAGTTTTCTCATCATGATTTATTGAGGAGATTTCCCTTTCCCCATTGTATAGTCTTGGTTCTACTGGCATAAATTAATTGACCATATATGTGTGGTTATGGACACTTTATTCTGTTTCATTAATCTATATGTCTGTCTTTTAAATGACAATATCATACAATTTTTGATTACTATAGCTCTGTAATATAGTTTGAAATCAGGGAGCGTGATACTTCCAGATTTGTTATTCTTTCTTAAGATTGCTTTGGCTATTCTAGGTTTTTTTTCCTCACACATTTTAGATTATTTGTTTTATTTTGGTGAAAAAGTGCCATTAGAATTTTGGTAAAAATTGCATTGATTCTGTAGATTGCTTTGGATAATATGGACATTTTAACACTATTAATTTTTTCAGTCCATAAGCATGGAATATCTTTCTGTTATTTGTGTTTTCCTCAAAGATACATTACTAGATTCAATTTGATAACTTACTAATATTTTATTTAGGATTGTTGTGCCTATCATTATGAGGGAGAATAAATTTTTTTTTAGTTGTGGTATCCTTCACCAAGTTTTCATGTCAAGATTTTTCTGGGATTTTAAAATGAGTGTGTTTTTTTCTTTTTTCTATTTTTTAAGAGCTTGTATGAGATTGACGATATTTAGTGTAATTTGCTTGGAATGCCATTTGCACTTGGAATTTACCTTGTGGGAAGATTTTTCAAAAAGATGCATTTGCTTTTTAGAAATATGGAAATACTAATATTTGAATTAACTATATGTCATTTTTTGTGAGTTGTGATTTTCTAAAAGATTTTCCACTCAAATATATGTCCAAATTCATTGACATGAATCATTTAGAATGCCACTTCATTTCTTTATAATGATTCTAGGATCTGTAATGATATACATAGTAGTATTTGGACCCTTTTCAAAAGTAAAATGACAATATATATGTGTGTTTATTTCTGGAATATCTTTTTATTTCAATTTCTAGCTTTTTGATCTTGATGCAAAAAAATGTCTGGATTACTGTAGCATTATAAATCTTGAATTTAAAGAGTTTTTGTCCTCAGATGTTGTATCTATAACTAATTTTAGAATCAGCTTGCCATTTTTTATAGATATATCTGCTGAAATTTTGATAAAAGTTACATTTATTCTACAGAAAAATTTGGGGAAAGTTGACATCTTAACAACATTGAGTTTTGCAAGCTGTGAAAAATGTATATTTCTCCATTTATTTAAATCTTTTGAAATTTCTCTTAGCCATGTTCTGTATATCTGTACAGATCTTGCACATATTTTGTCAGACTTACCCCAAGTATTTCATATCTTTAACACAATTTTCAATGGTATTTTAAAACTTCAGTTTTTGATTGTTGTCAGTACATGGAAATAATGCTGATTATTGTATGTTGATTTTACATTCTGAAACATACTAAATTCACTTATTTGTTCTAGTAGTTGTTAAAAAGATTCCACAGTATTTTCTACATAGACAACCATGTGGTCTGCAAATAAAGATAGATTCTTTACTTCTTATCCTTTCTTAATGAGTAACTTCTGTCCTTATTTCTTGGGCAAGAACCTTCAGTGTAGTGTTAAAAGATATGCTGAGTGAGAACATCATTGTTTTGTCCTTGATATTAGTATGAAAGCATTCTATTTTTACTATTAACAAAGCCTCTATATAAATTTTTATCTCACTTTTGGTTATATCTCCTTATTTTTTTCTGGTTCATCAAGTAAATCAAATTTTATTTGCCTCCTTTACACATATGATAAAAATCTAGTTTTAAATATGTTCAGAAAAGTGTCCATTATGATGTCATAGTCTATCAGACAATATTTGTGTCAGATGATATAGTCCTAGATAGTGACAGCACTGAGGACATAAATACCAATTATTAACGCATCACATTCCTTCTTACTGACTCCAAAAAAGTGGCAATCAAAATACACACTACAAATCAGTCAACTTTATCTTCTGAAGTTTTCCAAAGTCTTTGATCCTTTGCCTTTAATTATATGGGTCTATAAGTTACATTATCAGTAATTCTCGAACCAAAAAGATAACATGTTTTAATGGATGGTGGTAGGCTGTTAGTCTCAAGGATTATAAACACTTTTGAAATCTTAAGCAGGAGTTAGACTACCCCACTTGCTTTTTCTTTAGAAATAGTCCAGAGTACAGACTACTATATAGACTATAAAAATAGTGTTTGTTTTTGGATTTAATAGATATTTTCATTAAAAGATTTAAAACCATTAGATATAGGCATCAAAACATTAAATTACCAAGGCTGTCAGAAATAACAGAGATTAAATAATATTATGTGATATTTTTCTGATGTGAAATAATCAGTATTTTAAGAGGAGATTCCAGGGATGACTGAAGAAATTTGAATTAATATTCAATGTTCTTCATGATCACTGAGACTATCTAGGGATAAAGTATATTCATTCATTTTCCAGATACCTAACTTATTTATTCATCTAAAACCTAGGTGTAAATTATTTGGTAACAGGGACTCAGATATCAAGAAAAACTATTAAAGTGTTGTCAGTTGTGTGATGTATTAGAGAATGTACTAGAAAAGAGGATATTTATGTAGAGCACACTTTGTTAAAAGACTATTTATAAAATTGTACCTGTTATTAAAGGAAACCAAAAAGAGGTGATGTAGTAGTGCAGGTATAGCAACATGAAGAGCCATTAATACCCGAAGTGAAAAGGTGAAGTAATAGTTTCTGAAATGTAGAGAAAGTACTTCCAGTTGTAGGAGAGCTGTACTACAGCAGTTCTGGCTTTTGTTACAAGGATGCAGCCAACTCCTGTCAACTCCAAGAATAAATGGACAAAATAGATACCCAACCTTACTTTCCTTTTGAAATCTAATTTCTAATCAGATCTTTCTTTGATTAAACTCTCCTTTAAGCCAGGAGTCAAGAGAATCCACATATGAACCTCATAAAGTGAGTCTCATGAGCATAGAGAACAATAGAGAAGGTTTGAAAGTAGATCTGCAGAGATGTAGAAAAAATAACAAAAATATTCTGGAGGTTTTTGTCATATGTCTATTTTAGTGCTGTTGTGTGTTTGGCCAAATCAATAAAACTTATTGGTAATTTTATGATAGGGCACAGTTCTATCCAACCATCTAGACCTTAAAATATCAAGTATGCCTGAGGTAGTGATTCTGGGTCTTTTAAGATTATTTTTAGAATACAACTTTTCTATCATACAATAGCATCATTTTTTCCCCAAACATATCTCTTATAAATTGGGCACTAATTTTTGTTTTGTTTTTTCCTATCACTTAACATTTTGAAGTATTAGTTAAGCTGAGGGAGGTAAAATATTTAATATATTTACTAGAACATGTAGTCACATTGTCTCGTAAGGGAGGTAATCTTAATAGAGGTTCATTTATAAGAAGAGTAAAAAATGAACTCTTTTAGGGTCTTAGGGTGCTTTGAAGAAGTTAACCTGAACTAGAGCACAGTTGAGGAAGACAGAATGATTTTGTAATATAAAGAATTTATATTTAGGAACCTATGATTTTTTGAAAACTTGATTCCTAGAATTCAGCATTCTTTTAGTTCTTTGAGGGTAATACAATTCTTTTGACTGAGTCACTGAAGGCTTGTCTCACTTATTTCTAAGAGTGTAAATGAATGGGTTCAACATGGGAGTAATGGATGTCATTAGTAGTAACTGAAAGAACAATGATTTTGAGAAGGTAGAGGGAGGAGAAATAATGAGTAGGGAATAAAAACAAAACAGAGAGAGAGAAAATAAAATTTACATCATAAATAAAAAAGTAATAGAAGAAGGCAGGATGGAATAAGAGAAGGGAAGCATAAAATATTAGGTTTAGACAAAAATTTTTTAAAAATATAGTGACAAAAATAGGAACTAAATTAGAGAAAAAGATTCACCACAGCAATATCAACAACAAATGAACAAGTATTTGTATAGGTGGAATGGGAGTAAGAGGGAAAAAAGAAAGAAAGAACAGCTTAAGAGATGTCTAGAGGAAAGAAAAGTGATTTTTAGAGGATAGAGGGAGAAGGAATTCTATGAGTGAGGAATTAAAACCAGGCTTATAAAGGGAAAAACTGAAATTTAAAATGAATAAAAGAAAGGGCAAAAGTAAGGCAAAATGAAATAGGAGAGGGGGATGGTAAAATTTGAGATTTGAAACACAAAAATAGTGAAGGTCTAGAAATAAAATAGAAGAGATACAACAACGACCACTGTATCCAGAGCCAACAAGCAAAGGTTAATATAGGTGGAAGGAGAATAAGGGTATTTAAGAATGAGGAAAAGAATGTGAGATGACTCATGGCAAGAAAAATGGTTTTGAGGGCCTGGGGAGGGGAGAGATAGTAAGAGTGCAGAACAGAAACAAGTTCGTAGCAAGAAAGAAAAAAAAATTTAAAACAAAAATAAGAAGAGGGAAGAAGGTAAAATGGAGTAAAAGAAGGGAGGAGCAAGCAGGAGATTTGAAATAAACTATAATATAAACACTAGTGACCTAATAGGCACAAACTTGAAGGAAAAGAAATGAATATTAACAATATATGCAGGAGAGAAAATAACACAAATCATGAAGACTGTGGTAGAATTTGTCTCAGTAGATTCGTGTTTACCACTGTCTTCTCTTTCTGGATCCACCCTTGGTGATGTCAACTCTTGCCCTAGACAGCCTTTTTGAGGCTGCAGGTGATCCACAGTCTCTGGCTGTCACCTTCAGATTTGGCTGGGCACCACTGTTCTGTTCTGCCAGGTTCCTATCAGCCCTGGGCCAAAGAGTGGTTCCTTTAATGACCTAAGAGGATTGCTAGCACCTTTTCCACCTGCCTCCAGAGGGGGCCTCAGGTGCAATTGAGTTGGTGGGGACCCTAGCTAAACCCTGGGGGGCACTATTCAGTCTTCAAGGAAGATGGTGAGAGGGTTTTCCAGTCCCCTTGCCATACATCTTGGTCTGCCCTAGGTTTGTTCCAAGAATGTATGGCTTTTGGTGCATTTGCTGACTGTTTCCTGTAAGGGGCCAATCTGTGTAGAAGCGGGGGCTCTTTCCTGATTGACACAGGGAGCAGCTCTGCCTCGATGCTGAGGCTGGGTGCAGCCCTAAATCCCCCTTGTTACACCTATCTCTAATCTCTCTCTGCTCTACTGGGTTTAGTGGATCAAGACCAGAGGATCAGTGTAGCTCGCAGTGTCTGGTTAAGGGCCCTTTCAGAGCTTTTTCTTCTTTCTCCTGTGGAAATGTGCCTAACAGGATGCTTCTGAGTCTGGTCTCACTGATCTGCAGAGCTTGATCAGCAATCCCTGCAATTAGTTCATGCCCATGGGTTGTGCATATAAATTCTTTGGCTTCTCTATTTCCCCCTATTCTTAACATCCCCCTGTCTATTTTGTACTTACCAATTATGCTTCTTAATCCCTATCCCATTTCCCTCATTCTCCCTCTTCCTCCTGCCTGCTGATAACCCTCCAAATGATCTCCATACTTATGATTCTGTTTCTGTTCTAGTTGTTTGCTTAGTTTGTTTTTGTTTTTGTTTTTTAGATTCAGTTGTTGATAGTTGTGAATTTGTCGCCATTTTACTGCTCATAGTTTTGATCTTCTTTTTCTTAAATAAGTCCCTTTAATATTTCATATAACAAGGGCTTGGTGATGATGAACTCTTTTAGCTTTACCTTGTCTGGGAAGCACTTTGTCTGCCCTTCAATTTTAAATGATAGCTTTGCTGGATAGAGTAATCTTGGTTTTAAGTTCTTGCTTTTCATCACTTTGAATACTTGTTGCCAGTCCCTTCTTGCCTGCAAAATTTCTGTTGAGAAATCAATGCTAGCCTCATGGGAACTCCTTTATCAGTAACTTTCTTCTTTGTTCTTGCTACTTTTAAGATTTTCTCTCTTTATCTTTAAACTTTGGCATTTTAATTATGATGTGTCTTGGCGTGGCTCCTTTGGGTCCAAATTACTTGGGACTCTGTGCTTCCTGGACTTACATGTCTACTTCCTTTACCAAATCAAGGAAGTTTTCTTCCATTATTTTTTCAAATAAGTCTTCAATTTCTTGCTCTTCATCTTTTCCTCCTAGCATCTCTATGATTCAGATGTTGGCATGTTGGAGATGTCCCAAAGTCTTTTTATACTCTGGCTATCTTCTTTCTCTTAGTTCTTTTTCTGGAGTTTTGATCTGTTTTTTCATTTGGGCTGTATTTCTTTGTCTCCTCAGTTTGACAGCCACTCTGATTGTTTCTGTGTATTAGGTTTCTGTTTTGACTCCCTGTCTTGGTGCATCTGTTATGTTGTAAGGGGCGGAACGTTAGGTATCTGCTAGGGCAGGACAATCTGCTTAGCCACTTTGTGGCACTGTCTGTGGGAGAAGGGTCAGAGGGGAAACAATGCCCCTTGTTCTGCCCTCATCCCATTTCCAGTCACTTTGCTTCACCCACTTCCCTTACATGACTGGTGCCCCTCTAGCTGTTGCCCTGGTGGTGGTTCCCAGAGTGGGTTGGTTTGGGTATTTTCTAGGACTATTGGGGCCCTTCAAATGGACTCTCCTGAGAGACTTGGAGTTTCTTCTACTGCCCCAGCCCAGGTTGATTTTTATGGCCAAGCGTTATGAGGCTTTGTATTCCTAGCACTGTAACCCTGGGTTGAATGGTCTGGGCTCAGGCTGGGATTGCTTGCCCCCCAGGTGTCCCACCTGGTTTTTATCTTCCACACATGAATGTGGGACTGACTATTCCACCATCTTCCACTGCCGCTGCTTTGCTGTTGCCTCCTCGCCACCTACATACCATGTCCTCTCTGCCCTGGATCCCTGTCTCTGCACCTCCTACCCATCCATCTGGATGAATATTTCTCCTTTAAATCCTTAGTTTTCAGACTTCCATACAGTTTGATTTTCTGGCAGTTCTGGTTGTTTTTTGTTTTGAGGTTAGTTGTGATCATTCTTATGGTTGTGTGAGGAGGCAAAGTGTGTTTACCTATGCATCCATCTTGGCTGGCTGCTACTGTATGTCTTTTGATTGGAGCATTTAATCCATTTATATTTAAGATTATTATTGATAGGTACTTTATTGCTATTTTTTCTTTATATCTATGTTTGTCTCTCTCCATTTCTACTCTTAAAACACTCCTTTTAACATTTTTTGCAATACTGGTTTGGTTGTAATGAACTCCTTTAGCCTTTTTTTATTTTTTGGTTTGGAAAGCTCTTTATTTTACCTTCAATTTTAAATCATAGCCACATTTGGTAGTCTTTGTTGCATGTTCTTGTTTTTCATCACTTTGGATACTTCATGCCAATCCCACCTGAAGTGTTTCTGCTGATAAATCAGAAGATTTTGGGAACTCTCTTGTAAGTAACTGTCTCTATCTCGCTGCCTTTAACAGTCTCTCTTTGTCTTTAAACTGCCATTTTAATTATGAAATGTCTTGGTGCATGTCTTATGGTTCATCTTGATTGGGACTCTGTGCTTCTTGAATGCTTGTGACTTTTTCCTTCACCAGGTTAGGGAAATTTTCAGTCATTATTTCTTCAAACAGGTTCTCTATCACTTGCTCACTCTCTTTTCCTTCTGGTACCCCTATAATGCACATGCGGTTATGCTTGATGTTGTTCCAGAGATCCCTTAGAGTTTTGTCATTTTTCTTTTCTTTTCATGCTCTCCTTGGGTAGTTATTGTTATCTTGTCCTTGAATTTGTGATTTGATTCTTTGTGTTCATCTAACCTGCTGTTGATTCTGTCTAGTGTATTCTTCATTTCAGATATTGTATTCTCCATTTCTGACTGGTTGCTTTTTTATGCTTTCTGTGTCTTTTTTAATGCTTCCTACCTTTCTGTTTAAGTTCTCATTGAGATCATCCATTCTTCCTCTAAGATCCTTAAGCATTCTTATAATCATTATTTTAAACTCTGCATTTGGTAGTTTGGTTGTTTCCATTCATCCATTTCTTTTCATTCTTTTTTCTGGGGATGTCTATTGTTCAGTTGTTTGGGGCATTTTTCTTTTTCCTCACCATTTTGTCTCTTTGTATTAGGTAGATCTTTTATGACTCCCAAGCCTGTTATGATAGTTTTATGATGAAATTGTCTTGTTGGGCTCAGTGGCACAATCTTACAGTTCATCTCATCGTGCTCCTGAAATGTTTCTTGTAGGTATGTGCACCGCCTGATGTAGTTGAGGCATGAATATTGTTGGTACTTTTGTGGGTGGAGTTAACCTTTCAGGCTGGGTGACTATAAAAGTAAACCATTCTCACTGTGTATGAGACACTGTGCAGGGGCTGCCCCCAAGGTGGGGTGGTTCTCAGCATGGTGCCTGATGGAATACCCCTTTGGGTGTACCTGTTGTATGACTAGTTGGTTCAAGCTCTAGTGTATTCTTAAGCCCACCACTGGTTGTATAGGTCCTGGGTTCACTTGGGTGGAGTTTAGATACTGGTTGCTGTTAGCTATTGTGTGTAACCTGCTTTGGGCTGCCTGTCTTTAGCTATCATGCTGTTCACTGTGTGTGTCTGCATCTACTGAACCTGAACGTGTGTGGGAGGGGCCAACCTGTATAAAAGACTTGCCTTTTTCCAGCCTAGAACTGGGGTAGATCTGTAAAAGGACCAAGGCTCTCTGAGGTCCTTCTCCACCTTTCAGCTACTCCCCCTCCCATCAGGTTGCCTGATCTTCCTCTGGAACCTTCTGAAAAGAGCTGCAAAATGAGCTTAGGATATTTGAGATGAGCCTAGTTGTCCCCTACTTGGGGGTCCCACAGCCAGGCACTCAATGAGGGGAGAGTAACCCCTGCTTCAAAGCCAAACTCCTCAGTCTCTGCCAGAATCTCCAACTATAGTTTCCCCTAGAGGGGCTTGCTGCATTTAGGTTGGGCAAAGGAAGTTGTTCCCTTGGCAGGGGCAAGCTCAGCTGCTCTGGGCTCAGAGGGATAGATCGAAAGGGTCTCCCATTGGGAATGATGCCACCCCAGCCCTCAGGAAGGGACTGTCTTGGTCCCAGACAATAGCCTCTGAGGGTCTCACACTTTGAAAGTCCCCATTCTGAGCTGCTTTTTCTTCCCGCAACCATGGAACTGTACCTAGAGAGGTTATCTGGGACTTCGCAGGGCTTATCTAAACAGTCTCTTATTGGGCGTGGTGCCCACAAACATGTAGGAGGGCAATGGACACTTCTTCCCCTTCACAGAGAGGTGCAGGCTGAACTTGCAAGGGAGATTAGGTTTGCCTCCCTGCAACATAGCTATGCAGCTCAGTACCTACCTGTCTGGCCGCTGGACAGAAGCCTCCCTGGAAGACACAGTCCAAAAATCCCAGCTTTGTGCATTTCTCCAGTCTCCCCGCACTGATGAACCAAGCAAGGTGGGCTGAAAGTTCCAGCTGCACAAGACTCTGAACCTAGCAGGTCAGGACCGAAAGTCCCAGCTTGGTGTGTCTACCCCACACTGCCAAACACAGCAGAACAGGGCCAAAAGCCCCAGCCCTGTGCAGCTTGCCTGTGCCACCAAGCTCAGCAGGAATGAGCAAGCTGAGTGGCTCACTAGGTGAGGTAGGGGCACCAGCTGTGTGCTTGAAGTAGGGGAGACTGGTTCTCTTCTCCAAGCCACACAATTCAGTCACTGCCTGGGTCTTTGCCAAAAGCCTTCTCAGAAAACAGAGGGCCCCTTAAAAGTCACTGCTGGGTATAGCCAGGAGCTCCATCCAGGGTCCCAGGTATGGCAGCATGGCCCCTCCATCAGTCAGAGCCTGGACCGTGAACTCCCTAGGCTGGTCTTGTAACAATAGTGCTCTTTCCTGAGAGGGTGCAATGAGTCTCCCAGACAGAGTGAATACCCGCTGATTCCCATTGCCAGATGCTACTTGAACTCTTCCCATTTCTATTTCTCTGGATTGGAGATCCCTGCATGAGGTTGACCTTGCACTCCTAGAGGGCGGGAGTTTCATAGACATGCTATCCCTCTGGCTTCTCATCTGCTGCCATGCCTCCATGTAGGGGCTATCCCTTTCCACATCTTTACCCTTCTTACCAGTCTCTGTAGATTCTTCTGTAATCCTTGGCTATAATATTTCACATCAGCTAGCCTTCAGTTTGTTGTTTAGGTTGATTGCTCTGTAGTTTTTCTCACTTAGCATAATGTTCTCCAGGTCCATCCATACTGTTGCAAAGGGTAAAATTGTCTTCTTTTTTACGGTGAAGTAGAATTCCATTGTGTAAACGTCCCTTAGTTTTATCCACTCATCTTTTGATCTTATGTTCTTTCAAATTAATGTTTTGGGTTCCTTTATATATATTCCCAAAAATGAGAGACCTGGGTTAAAAGGCAGATCCATTTTTAATTTTCTTGAGGTATCTCCATGCTGCTTTCCACAGTGGCAGCACCAATCTGCATTCCCACCAACAGTGTAAAAGTGTTCCTCTTTTTCCCCCCTCCTCACCAGCACTTGTTGTTTATTGTTTTATTGATGATAGCCATTGTGACAGGTGTGAGATGATATCTCATTTTGGTTTTAATGTACATTTCTCTGATGTTTAGTGATGTAGAACATCTTTTCATATGTCTTTGGCCATCTGTATGTCCTCTTTGGAGAAGTGTCTATTTAGGTCCTTTGCCCATTTTTTAATTAGGTTGTTTGTTTTCTTGGTGTTGAGTTTTGTAAGTTCTTTATAAATTTAGGATATTAACCCCTTATCAGACGTATCAGAGAATATGTTTTCCCATTCTGTGGATTGTGTTTTTATTTTGTTGATGATTTCCTTTGCTGTGCAAAAACTTTTTAGTTTGATGTAGTCCCATTTTTCTTTTTCCTGATTGAATGTTTTTTTCTACATTGTCTTCCAAATTGCTGATTTTATCTTCTGCTTCATCCAACCTACTGTTTATTCCTTCCAGTGTATTCTTAATATCAGATATTTTATTCTTTATTTTTGACTTTTTTATGATTTCTGTGTCTTTTTTTATGTTGGTGACCAACCTTATAATCATTACTTTGAATTTGATATCTGATAAATTCCTTTAGCTCTTTCTCTAGAGATTTCTCCTGTTCTTTTATTTGGGGATTATTTGTCTTTGTATTTTAGCTGTCTCTTTGTTTTTGTTTCTGTGTATAAGTTACATCTGCTATGACTCCCAGTCTTCATAGGGTGGTCTTTTGTAGAAAGTGTAATTTGGGGTCCAGTTGTGCAGTCTCCTTGTTCACCTGAGCTGAGTGTCTCTTTTGTGTATCATTTTGGTCCTCCCAGTATAATTGAGTCTTGATTGCTATTGACCATTTTGTGCATGGGACTGACACTCAGGCTGGCTGACTCTGAGGCTCAATCCCAACCACGGTGTATGAGCTGCTGTGTAGGTGTTGACCACACGAACCAAAATTCACCTCAGGGAGTTTGGTGCCCGCTGAGATCTCCCTTTGGATATACTGCTTGTGAAGTTTATTGCATCCCGTTCTGTTGTTGTCTGCAGTTGGCCACTGGTTGTGTTGGTTCTGGGTCTCTTGAGAGGAGCTCTGGTACAGTCCAATGTCATATGCTGCCTGTGACTGGTTTTGGGCAACATGTTTGGAGCTATTAATGTTCCACACTTTATGACTTCCTCTGCTGGGCCTGGGTGTGTGGAGGGAGGACCAAGCTGTGCACCAAGGCCAGCTTTTACCAGCACTGGGACTGGGATCATGTCAGCAAAATTTCAAGACACCCTGAGATCCACTTCTGCCTGTTGCCACTGGCTGTCTGTTAGTCTCAGCCACTGAAAGAGCTTCTTGTTGTACTTACAATCCATGAGTTAGGTTCACAGTGAGTCACTAGGTGGGGGCGAGTGGTGTCCACCAGATTGATTTCAGTTCAAACTCAGTTCTAGTGCTAGGTCTGAGGACACTTGGCAAATGTCCTGCAGTATCCTAAGTCTAGCTGCTATCCACTGGGTGCTCACAAACCTTTGTGTTGGGGCTGGGTCTCAGGTAGTCACCAGGGTGAGGACAGCAGATTTTACCAGGCCCAAACAGGTCAAGATCTGGCCATGTGAGGGGAAGGCTCTGCTCTATGATGGTGTGTGCAAGGGAAAATTGTACTTGTTCTAGTGCCACACAGATCAGTCTCTCCTAGATTTTGTTGGGAGGAGAAAAAGAGCAGGGTGTGGCTGCAGGTAGTCAGAAGGATGAGGCTAGTAGATCTCCTGTGAGAAGGAAATACTGGTCAGGCTTCGGAAAAGGTGAGGGGGTGTGGCCCCTGTCCCAGAGCTATACCACTCAGTTTGTTCTGGATTTTGTCTCGATCTCAGTAGGGCAAAGTCTCTTGGAGTTATTTTGGTGGGACTTCTGGAGCCTGGAGGGTGATTCTAGCAGATCTCCCATGAGGAGGAAGTGCCAGTCAGATTCATGGGAAAGTAGGGGGAATGGCCCCCACCTCGAAGCAACACAACTCAGTCACTGACACTCCTTGAGTCTGCCCAGATCTCTACTCTTTGTCCAAGAAAGCTGACTTCTCATCATGGTGTAAGTCCACATAAGTGGGTGAGAGGGAGATGGTAGGTGCTTACCCCCAGGTTGATGCTGCATGGAGAAGTGCGCTCCAGCCAAGAAAGATGGCATCTGTGGTATGGGAGAATGACTCAGCACAGAGGTCTTGGTGGCTGTCCCCTCAGCTCTCTCCCCAGAGCCACAAACCCAAGACTTTCCTCATTTGACTTCACTCTGCTCCACAATTTCCCTCCACTGGAGTCCAGGGTGAATGATTGCAAACAATATACAGGTTTGATGCAATCCCCATTCAATAACCAATGGCATTTTTAAAAGAAATTGAACAAAAAAAATAATAACCACAAAAGACCCCAAATACCCAAAGCGATCCTGAGAAAAAAGAATGAGGAAGGAGGTGTCACACTCCCTGACTTCAAATTATACTACAAAGTGTAATTAAAAGAGTATAGTACTGAGAAAAACAGACACATAGGCCAATGTAACAGAATTGCCCACATGTATATGCACAACTCGTTTTTGAGAAAGGAGCTAAAAAACATATAATGGAGAAAAGAAAACCCCTTTAATAAATGGTGCTTGGAAAATTGGAAAGCCACATACAAAAGAATGAAACTAATCTACTGTTCATTACCATGTACTCGTGACTTATTTTATAACTAGAAGTTTGTACCTTTTATTTCCCTTTATTTCCATCTTAACAATTTAAAAATGTTAACTTTAGTGGTATTAAGTTACATTCACTTTGCTGTGCACCATCACTACATCCATCTCATAAGTCTTCAACTTGAAAAACTAAAACTCTATACCTATTGAACAATAACGTAATTCTCTACTCCCCACAGTCCCTGGCAATTGTTATACTATATGATTTTGACTACTCTAAGTACCTCATGTAAGTACAATCATACAGCATTTTTCTTTTTGTGATTGGCTTATTTCACTTAGTATGATGTCTTCAAATTTCTTCCAGAATGTAGCATACTGCAGAATTTCATTTTTAAGGCTAAATAATATTTGATTGTATTTATTTACTACACTTGTTTATTCATCCATCAATGGACACTGGGTAGCTTCCTCATCTTAGCTCTTGTGAATAATATTGCTGTGAACATGTGTGTACAATCATCTCTTCAAGAACCTGATTTTAATTCCTTTGGGTATATATCCTGAGGTGGAATTGCTGCATCATAGGGTACTTCTATTTTTGATTTTTTGAAGAACCAACATAACATTTTCCACCTTGGTCATATCATTTTACATTTTCACCAACAGTGCACCAGTGTTGCAACTCCTCCATATCCTTGCCAATACTTGATGTTTTGTTTTGTTTTGTTTTTGAATAGTAGCCATCCTAATGGGTGTGAGATGGTAGCTCATTGTAGTTTTGTGTTTCCTGATGACTAGTGATGTTGAGCATCTTTTTAAGCCCTTGTCCATTTATATATCTTTGGATAAATGTTTATTCAAGTCTTTTGCTCTTTATAAAATTGTTTTATTTTTGTTTTTGTGTTTTAGGAGTTCTCTATATATTCTAGATATTAATCTATTAGCAGATATATGATTTGCACATATTTTCTCTCATTTTGTGGGTTGCCTTTTTACTCTGTGGATAATGTCTTTTTTTAAAATTGTTGTTCAATTACAGTTGTCCCAATCCCCAACCTCTTCTGTGCTTCTCCCCTGGTCTGCCCACTTCCCACACCCTCAGTCAGTCCCCACTCTATTGTCTACTACCATGGGTCTTTTATATATGTTCCTTGCCTAGACCCTTCCCCTTCTTTCCCCCATTATCCCTCTTTCCCCACCCCTCTGGTCACTGTCAGTTTGTTCCTTATTTCCATGCCTCTGGTTCTGTTTTGCTCATTTCTTTGTTTTGTTCAGTAGGTTTCACTTATAGGTGAGATCATATGATATTTGTCTTTTGACACCTGGCTTATTTCACTTAGCATAACGCTCTCTAGTTCTATCCATGTTGTTGCAAAGGGTAGGAGCTCCTTCTTTCTCTATGCTGCACAGTATTCCATTATGCAAATGTACTAATGTGTACAGTTTTTTGATCCACTCAATTACTGATGGGCACTTAGGCTGTTTCCAGCACTTGGCTGTTGTAACTCATGCTGCTATGAACATTGGGTTGCATAGGTTCTTTTGAATTGGTGTTTCAGGATTCTTAGGGTATAATCCCAGCAGTGGGATCACTGGGTCAAAAGGCAGTTCCATCTTTAGTTTTTGAGTAGATTCCAAACTGTTTTCCACAGTGGCTGTACCAGTTTGCATTCCCACCAACTTTGCACCAAGGTTCCCCTTTCCCCAAATCCTAGCCAGCACTTGTTTATTGATTCATTAATGATGGCCATTCTGACCAGTGTGAAGCGGTATCACATTGTGGTTTTAATTTGCATCTCTCTGATGGCCAGTGATGCTGAGCATCCTTTCATATGTCTTTATGTCCTCTGTAAGTCCCCCTTGGAGAAGTGTCTGTTTAGGTCCTTTGCCCATTTTTTAATTGAATTGTTTGTCTTCCTGGTCTTGAGTTGTATGAATTCTTTATATATTTGGATATCGAAATGTCTTTTGAAGCAGAAAATTTAAAAATTTTCATAAAATTCAATTTGTCTATTTTTTTGTTTTGTTACCTGTACCTTTGGTGTCATATCCATGAAATCATTGCCAAATCTAAAAAAAAGTTTGTCCTATGTTATTTTCTGAATTTATTTTCTTTTTTTTTTTTAGGTGTCACATTTAGGCTCTTGATCCATTTTGAGTTAATTTTTGTATATATGGTATTTTGTAAGTGTACAATTTCATTCTTTATGTGTGTATATGATTACTTTCCATTTATTTGTGTCTTCTTCAATTTCTTTCATTAATGTATTACAGTTTTTAGTGTACAGGTCTTTCACATCTTGATTTAATTTATTCTAAGTATTTTATTCTTTGTGATACAATTGTAAATGGGATAGATTTCTTAATTTTTTTCTGATAGTTCATTTTTTGTGTATAGAAACACAACAGATTTTTGTATATTGATTTTGAATTCTGCAAATTTAGTAAATTTGTTTGTTAGTTCTAACAGTTTTTTTGGTGGTCTTTAGGGTTTCCTATATATAATATCATGTCATCTACAAATAGTGACAGTTTTACTCCTTCATTTCTGATCTGGATGCTTTTTATTTTTTTGCCTAAGTTCTTTGGCTAGGTTTTCCAATTCTATATTGAATGAAATGAGCATTCTTGTATATTCAGCTTTCAGTTTTTCACTGTTGAGTATAATGTTAGCTATTGGCTTATATAAGGCCTTTATTTTGTTGAGGTATGTTCTCCTCTATATCCACTTTGTTGAGAATAAATGGATGTTAGATTTTGTCAAATGCTTCATTTTCTGTTATAATGATTCAACTACATTCGATGTTGTTTTTATAGTTAGGAAAGTCATACGTTCAACATATATGCAATGCCAAACACTTCATATCACAGGGGAAAATATTAACAAAGTGTCTGACTTCAATATTAACAATCTACTAAGGGATATAGACAGAAAAAAAATTGGGGAAACATATTTTGATTGGAGAACCATATTTTGATTAGGGAAACATAGGTTCTTACTGTATGGCAATTCTTTTGTATTTTGGGGGTATTTGAGATTTGGCAGGAAAAAATTCCACTTCATTAATATTTTTCCCTGTGATATGAAGTGTTTGGCATTGCATATATGTTGAACATATGACTTTCCTAACTATAGTTTAGGAAAGTCATGACTTTTTTTCCTCCAAACTGATAGTAGTCATGACTTTTTTTCCCTCCAAACTGATAGATCTTTATTGTTCCTGATAACAGTATTTTTAGTTTTTTACATTAATTTTATCTATTTATTTTAGAGAGAGTGGACAGGAGAAAGAGAGAGAGGTAGAGAAATATCAATGTGTGAGAGAAGCATTGATGGGTTGCCTCTTGGCTCACAGCTTAGGCATGTGCTCTGACCAGGAATTGAACTGATGACCTTTTGGTTTGCAGGCCAGTGCTCAATCCACTGAGCCACACCAGCCAGAGCATGATAAAAGTATTAATATTGTAATTATGAATAATGTGTTCTGAGCTCATTCTGAATGTCCAAATATACATTAGACATTCTAATAATCTTTTCATTAATTTTCAAGAGTGAAGCATAGACATGGACCAAGGACATTATAAAAATGGGAAACCTCAAAGGAATGGTTTTTCTTGTAGCAACAGGTATTGCTAAATGATGAGTTGGTAATCAAATGTAGAAATATCAACTAGTATCAAGCTAGATTTTGGTATTCCCTTAAAATCATATTTATATGGGCTTATTTTTTTATATGAAAAATGTGTCTTTTTAAAAAAATTATTGTATTAAGAACATTTAACATACCTTTCCTCTTAAAAAATTTATACTGTTCTATTTACTTTGTATATCCTGAACATTTTCCATAATAAAAAGGGAAATGTTCACAGTGGAAAAGAGCGGTTAATAGGGATTTTCTTTGGAATTATGAGTTCTATTTTTCTTTGTATTTTTCTTCTATTCATAAATTTATAAGGACTACATATTAATTTTGTAAATAAGTATAAAGTTGGATATTACTTTTGATTAAGTGACAATGCATGGAAGACACTTGACAGGTCCTCTTTAGGTGGCCTTTCTCACTATGCTGTTTGGAGTCCTTGCTAACAGCAACTGCTCACTGGGAACCAAAGAATGGAGCTTGACAAAAATCCATAGAAGCTCAGGGACTTTTTGACCCCAAATTTAGAACCTCCCTGTTGTTCCCCATTTTTCCTTCTGACTTGCATCTGTTTGCTACATAAAAGAGGTTTGAGCAGGCAGCTCACAGGTTGAAGTCATCGAAGACCTATCTTCTCAGTTGTGGCTCTAGCCTCTATGTCTGGATTAATTTGACCCATGCACATTTGAGGAAGAGCTGCTCCTTTATCACCACTTCCGGGACAACAAGCTGATATTGTCCCCTGGCAAGTCTTGCATGTCTAAGGATCCTGGCCAGTTCCACCTTACCTTTTTGGATAAGCCCCTCTGCCTAAAAGCCACCCTGTGTTGGTTCTCTCAGGCACTAGCAGAAGTGAAGCAGAATTTGGTAGTGTAGCAACGGAAGGATGATGCAGGGTGGGAGTAAAGGGTCTGCTTATTTACCGATCAGCAGCTCCAGCCACTGAAACGCTCAGAGTGTCCCTGATGTTAGCCTCTGATCCAAAAGGCTGTAGTACTGGCTTGCTGCTGTAGCAGAATCGGCAGTGGGCTTCTTCAGAAATCAGCTCATCTGACCCAGTCATCACTCTCAAGCTGAGCATCTATCATTTTCGGAAGCTTTGCATCTTTTTATTCTTTGCTAGTCGTTTGCTGGTGTGAAGGGAGCCTGTGGAAGGGAGCTCTGGATTGGTTTTATTTTGTATCCTATATCTAATAAATTCCATATTTTCCTAAAAAATTTACACTGAACATGAGATCTTTCCTTTTAAAAATTATACATTACTGGAGAGTATTATGCTAAGTGAAATAAACCAGGCGGTGAAAGAGAAATGCCATATGATCTCACCTATAAGTGGAACCTAATCAACAAAACAAACAAATGAGCAAAATAGAACCAGAAACATTGAAATAAAGTACAAACTGACAGCAACCAGAGGGAAGAGGGGAGGGAGATAATGGGGGAAAGGAGAAGGGTCAAGTCAGAGAACATGTATAAAGAATCCATGGACAAGGACAATGGGGTGGATTAAATGTGGGAGGTGGGGGGTGGGTAAGGCAGGAGAGAGCAATGGGAGAAAAATTGGAACAAATGTAACTGAACAACAAGGAAAAACTATGAAAAAATTGTACATTACTGTTGACTAAAAGTACTGTGTTTTAAAGCACATCTTTTTTTTTTCTTATAGCTACATTTTATTCATCATTTATTTGATCACATTTTTCAATTAAGTAAATACTTAGGATGCAAGTTTTTTTTCTTTCTTCCTGTTTTTTCATGCCCTTATACTTCTTGAATATAGATTTGAAAGATTAACCACCTCAGAAATATCTTGGAACTCAAACCATAGTAAATGGCAAAGAAAAGAGAAAGAAGGAAAGAAAGAAAGAAAGAAAGAAAGCAAGCAAGCCCTATGAACTTACTACTCTTTTGTACTATGAATTCTGCTAGAGAGTTATTGGAAAACATAAGTGGATTACAGTTACAGTCCAAGGTTTTTTTATTTTTTTATTTTTTATTTATTTTTATTTTTTATTTTAATTTATTTTTTCAAATACATTTGTCTCTGCCTACTCCCCACCACTTTCCCTTGCCCCCTTCCTCCTTCCCTCCCTCAGCTCTTCCCCTTTGGTTTTGTCCATGAGTCCTTGCTCTATGTTCCTTGACTTTCCCCTCCCCTTCCTTTTCCCCGCCCCCCATCCCTCCTTCCCTCTTGTCTCTGTTGATTTCTTTTCCTTTCAGTGTTGCTGGTTTTATTTTCCTTGCATCTTTGTATTGTTGGTTAGGTTCCGCTTCTAGGTGAGATCATATGGTATTTGTCTTTCGCCCCCTGGCTTATTTCGCTTAGCATAATGCTCTCCAGTTCCATCCATGCTGTCACGAGGTTTAGTAGTTCTTTTTTTCTTTCTGCTGCGTAGTATTCCATTGTGTATATGTACCACGACTTTTTGATCCAATCATCTACTGATGGGCATTTCGGTTGCTTCCAACACTTGGTTATTGTAAATTGTGCTGCTATGAACATTGGGGTGCATAGGTTCTTTTGTATTGGCATTTTGGTGTTCTTAGGGTATAGTCCCAGCAGGGGAATCACTGGATCAAAAGGCAGCTCCATGTTCAGCTTTTTGAGGAAATTCCACACTGCTTTCCACAATGGCTGCACCAGTCTGCATTCCCACCAACAGTGGACTAGGGTTCCCTTTTCTCCACAGCCTCGCCAGCACCTGTTGTTTGTGGATCTGTTTATGATGGCCATTCTGACCGGTGTGAGGTGGTACCTCATGGTGGTTTTGACCTGCATTTCTCTGATGGCTAGTGATGCTGAGCATCCTTTCAAATGCCTCCGGGCCCTCTGTATCTCCTCCTTGGAAAAGCGCCTGCCCAGGTCCTTTGCCCATTTCTTGATTGGATCATTTGTCTTCTTGGAGTGGAGTCGAGTGAGTTCTTTATATATCTTGGAGATCAAACCTCTATCTGATGTATCATTAGCGAATATATTTTCCCATATGGTTGGCTCCCTTTTCATTTTGCTGATGTTTTCTTTTGCCGTGCAGAAGCTTCTTATTTTGATGAGATCCCACTTGTTTATTCTTTCCCTTATGTCCCTTGTTAAAGCACATCTTTAATGCTTTTAAAATCTTAACTGAAACCTTATGCCTGTTTATTAATAATTCTTCATCCCACAGCTCCTGGTAACCACCATCCTAGTCTTTGATTTTATGAATTTGACTTTTTAGATATCTTATATAAGTTGAATCATTAAGTTCTTGCCTTTTGTATCTGGCTTATTTTACCTAGCATAATGTCTATAAAGTCCATCCATGTTGCATATTGCAAAATTTCCTTCTTTTTAAAGGATGAATAGTATTCTGCTGTATGTCTATGTTACATTTTTTTTAATCCATTAATCAGTTGATAGATATTTAGGTTGTTTCTGCATCTTAATTATTGTGAATATTGCTGCAATGAACATGGGAGTACAGATATCTCTTTAATATCCTGGTTTTAATTCTTTTGGACTACTCCCAGAAGTAGAATTCCTGGATCATATGGTAGTTTTATGTTTAATTTTGAACAAACTGAGTGGCTTTTAAATTTAAAAAAATAAGGAAAAAAGGTGAGTTAAAGAATGAGGAAAATATTTTTGACAAAGAAACAGTGTATGGAAAATACTAGACACAAAAACAAGGGAGATGTAGGTTCAAATTTCTGGAGCCTTAAATGTAGTGGGATGGGGGAAATCATTACAGATGATAAACTGTATGAGATTCTTTTTTTTGGAGGAAATGTGGTAAAGAGTTTGTATCCTTCCAATGTATAACTTTTGATATAAAAATATACAATATCTTTACTACTGCTTTTCATATTCCTTTTGAATACTGTTCTGTTTTAGTGACATTCTCTGTTGACATTTCAGTATAAGTGTTTACATTGGGCAGTTTTTGCAATACTAAAATATTTAAATTTCTCAAAGTAGTTATTCTATTTTCATTATCTTTTCACTTCACGCATTTTTGAGAAAAGCTTATAACATTTAAAAGCTTTGGTTATTAGTGATTTGATGTATGACACAAGTCTTATAATTTTTAAGTTTTAGTATTGTTACTGGAAGCTTGGTTCTTCCCACTGATGCAGTTAAGAATTACAGACTAGTGAGATGAAAGTGGATGAGCAAGAGTTTTATTGATACATCCTCAAGAAAGGGAACGGGCCTGCCCAGAGTGGAGAGTTGTGAGAAAGGCTTACATAGAAGAAGCAACAGGAGAGCCTAGGCTGGGCTGCCTTAAGTCAGAGAAAGGGGGCTTTCGGGGCTGGTTCAGGGGGTTAGCCCGGGTCAAGCTGCTAGCTGCCATTGCCTTAGAGTTTAAGAGATGTGTGCCTGAGAGGAAAGAAGTTAGGGGTAGGGGAGAAGGAAATGGCCTTGGCTGCTGTCCCCAGAGACAGAGGGCTCGCAGAGCCTTTGTCTTGAGGCTTTTATCTCTTCCTTGCAAGTGGGAATCTTAGGGGAGATCTCAGGGGAGGGTTTCAGCAGAATATTCATCAGTTCTCCACGTGTGCCCTTTCAGGGTCATAGTCTCTGATTGGTCAGTGGCTGAGGATCTTTTAGTCATTGCAGTTGGTCCTGGAGTTGCCTACCTGGTTTCGCTGCTTTTCTGGCCCTGGGGCTGAAATACAGCTGAGGCGTAGATATTATCTCTAGGGAGGTAACGTGTTCAGCTCTGTCTCAGTTTCCCTATTCCACTTGCCAAGGAATTTTGCTAGTTTTTTACTATCCTGTCTCAATATTTTAGATGTTTTCCATCATGATGAGGTCTATAATTTCCTTTTGTGAAAAGAACATTTATTTGAGTACAAGTTAGCCATTTTGCTTTATTTTACATAGAATTGGTTTTATTTACCCCTGAGGGTATATGGGAATACGTTTTTTTGCTGGCTTGTTGACCCTTCTCTATTTTTAGTGCTTAAAACAGTACCTGTACTAAAGAAAGTAACCAATACATCGGTGTTAAGTGAATCAATAAATAAATCACTTGAAAGGTTTGGATTAGATGAAACAATGGTGACTGTTACTTATTCTTTTGCTGGTAAATGTAAAGATTTACTAACCTGTGTGTTTCTCTTTTGATATTTCTAATTTGGAAATATACTGCTGTTTTACTTTTTTTATTTTTATTTTTGGGTATTCTTAATTTGAAGGTGAGGCAAGGATTTAAATTTAAAAGCCTATGTATAGCAGGATCTTAAACGAGTTTTATGAGAAAGATGTCACTAGATTAGGATGAATGAGAGTGTTTTGAATAAGTTAACCTGACTAGAAGATTTGGTAGGTTCATTATATACATGTTTACATGGCTTCACATTCTCTTATTTTTGGAAAATATCACAATTCTTTTGGCTGAATTACTGAAGGCTTGTTTTACTTGCTTGTTTCTCAAGGTGTAAATGAAAGGATTCAGCACTGGAGCAATGGAAGTAGTGAGCACTGTCACACCCTTGTTAATGGCCACTGATTGCTTTGCTGAAGGTTTGATATAGATGAAGATGCAGCTGCCATAGGTGATGGAAACCACAATCATGTGGGAAGAACAGGTGGAAAAGGCCTTTTTCCTTTGCTGAACAGAAGGGAATCTAAAAATTGTTTTGATGATATAAATGTAGGACAGTACTACACACATAAGTGTCATAATGAGAGTCAGCACAGCGCAAATTATAACAGTCTGTTCCATGAACCAAGTATTTGAACAAGAAATTTTCAGGAGGGGAGATGCATCACAGATAAAATGATCAATGACATTAGAATCACAAAATTCCAGATTTAAGCCTAGACTAAGTGGGGGGATTATAATGAATAGACCAGCTACCCAACAACAAAGGACAAGTCTTCTGCAGATTGTGCTACTCATGATGGTCACATAATGCAGGGGTTTGCAGATGGCCACATAGCGGTCATAGGACATGGCGGCTAGGAGAAAAAATTCAGTTACACCAAAGAGGTCAGTAAAAAATACTTGGCTGGCACAGGCATTGTAGGTAATGACCTTGTCACCTGTTGCTATGTTATACAAGTATCTGGGAATACAGGCAGAGGTGAATGAGATCTCCAAGAAGGAGAAATTTTGTAGGAAATAGTACATGGCGGTTTTAAGCTGAGAATCCAGTAAGACGAGGGAGATGATAGTCAGATTCCCAGTTATACTCAGCATGTAGGTGAGAAAGAAAAAGATAAAAATCAGAACCTGCAGCTGAAGGTCATCTGTCAGTCCCAGCAGAATGAATGTTGTCACAGTGCTATTTCTCATTGCTGATTTTTGACTTCTGTTAAATCTGCATATAACATTGAGATATTGTGTTGTAGATTATTTTAAAAGTATGAAATCTATCATAGTTAGGTTTTAAAAATTCATTATTTAAAAATTTTTACAATTCTATGCATATTCTATAAAGGACTACATTTGACTCCTATGGGTCTGTCATTTAATAGGAGCAAAATGTCTTGACTTTCAAGAATTCTGTTTAATGTATTTGTTTGTCACTTTGTTCCTTAAAGTATTGATATATATATGACAACATGGCTTCTCTATGCACAGTCTGTAGTCACTTGAAGTTTCTGTTCCAGCTCTATAATTAAAGAATTTTGTTTTCTATTTTTGTTTATTGCACACATGTGTGCTTCTCTCCCAAGAGCCTCTAAACTCTGTCATGTGTGCATGCTCACGCACACACACACACACGCATGTGCACACACTTTTTCAGCTCTCCTCCTGACATTACCTCCTTCTGCAGTTTATCTGTCCCTAAGTAATCACTTATAATTCACAGTGGTACAAAATATAAACTATGTTAATGCACAATATCTTTATAGTTGTGCCCAGTATACATTTATACTTTTATGAAGTTCTCTGATAAACTTCAAAGATATCACAGATGATATGTTTTTCTAGCCCTCTTATCTGTCTGTTGGTGATTTCTTCATCCCTTTTCATGTCTCACCATACTGATATTTATTCTGTATTTTCATCAATTTCTATTTTTTTAAAGTATCATATTCCAGGTGATTATTACTAAATCTGTATTTTTATTTTGCAATAGTCCTTTCTGATTTTCAGATGCAAACTGAAATATCTATTTGAACATTACACATGGACTTTGAATCCACTATATCACAAATGCAACTGATGATCTTCTCTATCCCTCTTCCTCCTCCTCCTCTTAGTGTGATCTTTTCAATAAACATAATACATGTAGACTATCTTTATTGAGCGCATTTCATGTGACAGGTATTTTAGTAAATATTTCTCACAAATCATTTGTTTTCTGTCCTTAATTTACCTGAATAACTTCTATTTTTCCATTGGTTTTCAACTTCATCTTTAAACCCTCTGGAAGTTTTCCTGCAAGTCTGCTAACTGTGTTCCTTCTAATCCTTGTCACTGTGTTGCCATAGAACATGATGTTTGCTATTATTTTAACACGTAACAAACAATACTAACTTGTGGGAATCATAAATGTGTGTCTTTTTCACCACACAACTAACAGAGCCCCAGATATGTTGTCAATTATTTTATAAATGTTTCTAAATGAATTTATCTGTGTATGTTTTCCAGACACCTATGAAGCTATTTTTCTTTGTTTTTGGGCTTATAATTCAAAGCACTTTGATATAACTGTAGGGTACACAATGCAATATACAGATGATGTATCATAGAATTGCACACTCAAAACCTATATAATTTTATTAACCAGTATCACACCAATAAATTTAATTTTTGTCTTGAACTGGCTAAGGAAATTGAGGCTGGTTATGTAACCAAAATTTTTTCTTTTTTAATCTTAAAATGTGGAATTTGGAATAAACAGTTACTGAATTTTAAAAATAACTTTCTATGTTAGAGTCTGCTGTTGAATTTTTTTCTTTTGCTTTCAAAGAGGGTCAACTTTCTTGTTTTTGTTTATCACCTTCTCTTTGCTATGTGTTCCAGTAAAATTCTGTTGATGTAATTTTTTTTCCTTGCATTAAGGGCATCTATCTGGGAGATGTCAAATCCCGAGTGTGTGGACTTTTTTGATTCTGAGTTTGTGTTAAAATCTTTTTCACAGAACATTTTAAGGCATTGACAATTACATTAGTAGGATCGCAAATGTTTTTATTTTAAAATTAGTGTCCCTAGGTTAGAAATTCCCCAAAGCAGTGAACTGTGAAAAGTTTCCCCTGGAGACCTCAATTTATTTGTATGTGGGCTCACTTTATTGTGTCAGCTGGTGTGGGACAGGGGCCAGCTCTGACTATCTAGCAGAGAATGCAGTTAAGGCCTCTGGGAGGCAGTGCTCAACACAAGGAAGATGAGCTAAACTAGGCTCATGGTTTGCCTGACAAAACACACTAAGGCAATTGGAGATGCATTCAATGAATATAGTAGATAAAACTGAGATTGAGGAGAAAGATTTCTGCTCTCCACCTACTATGTTACTTCAACCCTCTTTCTAATCTCTTAGGCAACACATGCATCATCTCACTGAGTAAACTTACTCAGCTCTGTCACCGTGGACTATTCATGCTTTAACAACATTGGTTTGTTTTTCTTTCTTAGGTATCACAAAGCATAATAAAACAAGTTTAAAAAAATAATTCATAGTGAAATTTGACTGATTGTTTCAAAAGGCGTGTTTGAAATGAGGACAGAGATCTCTGACGAGGTGATGCAGTTCTGTCAATGTCATTCTTTTGGGAGTCTAAGAAGTATGCTTATGCAATTTGATGAATATATATCTCATTTTTAATGGAAGGTTGATGAGATAGGTAATATATTTATATATAGATATCCAATTTTAATCTTTTTAAATCCCAGTATATTTTTGTGCATAAAAATCTCCAAGTAGATGACATTTATATATCCAAAGAAACTTAATTTTAAAACAGTAAAAACATGTACGCTTCATCAATATAGAAATTATCATTTACATTTCCAATTTTAAAACAATAGGTAAATTATGTTTCCTCAAGCATAATAAAACTCAATAAAAATCCACACAAAACTAAATATAATTAAAATGGCAAATTTTATCTCACTTACTGTTATGCCTGTCAGCCCTAGTTTCTGTTGGTTGTGGAAACACGTGAAATCTTAAAACTCCTAAACTGGAAATGATAGTTGGGATGAAAATTTTTGTATGAACTATGGGCCATTTTTGC
The DNA here is from genome assembly GCF_021234165.1 of Pteronotus mesoamericanus. Classification (NCBI taxonomy): domain Eukaryota; kingdom Metazoa; phylum Chordata; class Mammalia; order Chiroptera; family Mormoopidae; genus Pteronotus; species Pteronotus mesoamericanus. Next base: position 411,767 of record NW_026555310.1, read on the forward strand.
TTATGAATCTGCTCTTATATTCACAGCAACTCTAATGTACATATACTTCTCAGAAGTATCCATCTCCAACCAATTACATGAAAATCCTTGTTGTACTATTTTTAACTCCCCTCAAAAAATAAAAAAATCTAATAATAATAATAATAATAATAACAACCTAGTATAAGAGTTGTGGAATGTCAGGAATCTTCTCCAGTTTTAGGAAAGTTGTTACCGGGGCTATTATGGGCTCAGGACTTCGAGCACATTCACTGTATCTAGTTTGGCATTGCTTTACTTGATGAAAATTCAACTAAGTGTATAAACAAAGAGTCCCTGGTGACCCTAGGACAAAGTCACTAATGAAACTTCTGTGTAATAAAATTGGGGTAAAAAAGGTATGCTACCATGGTTTCTTCAGAGACAGTGACCTTGGAGATTGGAGGATGCAGCCACAGAAAAAGGTGGACAATCAAAGAATCTGGTTGTAAAACACAACTGTAGCTCCTTTTTATGGTACATAGCATGAACTAAGATATACCATATGGAAGGATCATATGTAAATCACATTTATCATTTACTGGTTTGTTATATGAATAACACTATATTTGGGAAATTTTACTTCGACAAGAAAAAGGAAAAATATGTAAAATATAACCTATACTGTTTAATTATAGTGTTAAACTTTCAGGCTTTTCTCTTCAGATATATCACGATATTTATGGGTACTATTTAAAAATAACAATATAATATATATAACTGGATATATATATCAATATCCTTAAACTTCTAAACATGTCATGATATTTATGTTTAATATCTTGATGTTTCATCAGAAATAAAATTTAATATACTATATATTCATGTCATTTAAAATTTTCATGCTAATTATGGTCAATTAATTTATGGCAAAGGAACAAAAATATAAAATAGAGCAAGAAATGCAACTGAGTCTCTCTTATACCATACACAAAAATAAACTTGAAGTAGGTTAAAAACTTGAGTGTGAGACATGAAACCTTAAAACCCCCAGAATACACGGGGTGTAAGTACATTAATATGGGTCTTGGCAATGATATTTTGAATTTGACACCAAAGGAAAGGCAACAAAGCTAAAATAAACAAGTGGGACTACATCAAACTAAAAAGCTTCTGCACAGCAAAGGAAAACATTAGCAAGGTGAAAAGGCAAGCTACCAAATGGGAGAAATATATTTCAATTATATATCTGACAAAGAGTTAATATTCAAAATATATAAAGTATTCTAACTGTAATGGGGTAGGTTGGAACAGAAATCGCTGTAAAGCATAGAACCCAGTTCAGGCAAAGGACCCCAGACCCAACAAGAGCCAGTACCTCCTCATCAGAAGGGATGGAGTTGCAAAAGTGCAAGTGGCTAGGAGGCGCCCAGGATGGCAGGTTAATAAGCAATCAAGTGGCTGTACCTTCCTGAAGTGTGGGGCTTTGGAAGGAGGCTGTTGCCTGCAGCAAACTGTAAACAAAAGCAACGGTGACTGTGGTAACTGCCAGCAGTTGAGCCACTCTTCATATAGCCGGGGGGAAGCTCACAGGGTGCCTGCTGGGTTGCGGGCAGATGCCCCACCCCAGACAGAAGCTTGTGCACCTGTGCATGGCTGGGAAACTTTTGCCCTTACTAAAAATGGCAGCCAAAAAGAGGGTCAAAGATGCTGGGGAGCTGACAAAAATGGCAGAAACTGATGCACCTTTATGAAAAAACCTGATGTTCAGTCATGTAGGGATTTCTGGGCTGAGTTTAAAACTGGAGTGCACTGAGAAACATGAGGCTTTTTTCCCCTTCCCTTGACTAGCCCTGTCAGTTGCAGGCAGTCTGGGGTCCTGAGACCAGTGAATCCCTGGAGACCATGTGGTCTGGAAATATCCTCAGCACCCTTCGACCACAGAAGGTAGTGGCAGTGCTGGCTGTGTGGTGGGACCCTGTCCAGCCAGTTGCACATAGACTCATGAAAGATGCTTGGAGCCAAACTGTGACTGGGAATGCTGAGCTACAGACTTTTGAATTTCTTGAAGGATAGTAACTTTAAGTAGCATACAAGGTCTTTGCTGAAGGTATCCAGCCATGTAATATGAAAAATAGATACTTGTTGAAGATACAAGATATAAGAAACATTGCATGTAAGACAGTGATGCTTCAGTCTCCTTCAAAATAGGCACTTGGGATCTCACACAGTTCTCACAATAATCATCAGCTACTCTGGCTTGTTTTCCTGAATCTCATCAATTCTGAAATTTCTTTCCTTTCAAAGGTGATTTTAATTTTGGGAAAAGCCGGAAGTCACAGGACATAAAATCTGGCCTGTAGGGAGGCTGAGTCGCCTGGATGATTTGATATTTCACCAAAAAACTCTGCATGAGATGTGATGCGTGAGTGAGCTCATTGTCGTGATGAAGCTGCCATCACCAGTTGCCCATACCTGTGATGTTCTGAATCACCTGAATATTTTCTGTGGAGGAATGTTCCAACTTAATGCAAAATGTGATTAAGATTCATTGTTCTACTTGCTTAGTCATTTTGAATGTGATGACCACACAGTACACATACTCACTAAGCAGCGTCTGCAGCCCCTACTGACTAGTCATCATTGTTCATACATGAGCATTCCAGTCCACTCTCCTTGGCCGCCAGGTTACATTGATGTTACATTGATGTTGTGATGTTCTTATTATATTAACAACTTCTTCCCGACAGACCTTGTATTCTGAAACTGGTCTGGCTTGGCAGAAGGTGGCAAGGTTATTTGTTTTTGGGTGTTTTAAAGGGAGTGGGACTTAATAGCAGAAATATGGCATTATTCTAAAACTGTATAGCCTTTAAATAAAAAACTCCTGTCCTTTTTCACCAAACTCTTGTCTCTAGAGTTATGCTTCTTAGTGGTAAGCAATTGAAACCCACTGCTGTTCTGGAACAGCATTGACTTGTTCTGTAACAAAACAACTCAACATCAAAAAAACAAAAACAAAAACAAAAAACCAACAACAAACTCAAAAACAAACAAAAAAACAAACCCAAACAAATTCAATTAAAAAATGGGCAAACAAGTTGAATAGATATTTTCCAAAGATGGCATGCAAATGACCAGCATGCATATAGAAAACGCTCAATATCACTAATCATCAGGGAAATGCAAACCAAAACCACAATGAGACATCGTCTCACAACTGTTAAATTGGAAAGCATCAAAAAGGTAAGAAAACAAGTGTTGGTGAGGATGTGGGGAAAAATTAATCCTTGCGCACTCTTGGTTGGAATGTAAATTGGTGCAGCTACTATTCAAAACAATATGGAAGATCTTCAAGAATATAAAAATCACACTACTACATGAGGTATATATTCAAAGGAAATGTAAAACAAGAATATCTAAGAGATATCTGTATCCCCATGTCCATTGTAGCATTATTCACAGCAACCAAGTTGTGGAAAAAAGTCATCAACATGTGAATGAATTAAAAAAAAGTGATATATACATAAAATGAAATATTATTCAGCTATCAGAATGAAAGGAATCCTGCCATTTGTGACAACATAGATGAAACTTGAGGGCATTATGCTAAATAAGTCAGACAGAGAAAGCAAAATACCACTTATCACTTTTATGTAAAACCTAAATAAGAAGTAAAACTCAAAGACAGAGAGTAGAAAAGTGGTTTCCAGGAGGAAGAGAGTAGGGGGAATAGGGAGAGGTTGGTAAAAGAATATAAACCTTCAGTTATAAGATGAATAAATCCTGAGAATCTAATGTATAACACGGTGACTATAGTTGATAATGCTGTATTGTAAAACTGAAATTTGCTCAGAGAGTAGAATTTTATTGTTCATATATAATGATGAATGTATTCATTAATAAGATGGGAGGAGTTCTTTCACAATGTATACATATATCAAATCATCAGGATGTACATTTAAATATAATTTTTTATTATACCTCAATAAAGCTGAAAGGAATAATTTAAAATGAAAAATAATTGCTCTTGAAATGTGCTACCATTGATTAACTAATACCTAAAGCAAAGTTATATTTATGTCCATTTTTTTGAAGGTTACGGAGAGGATGTGACTGTCAATTGATGGTGAACTGGCCCCAGGCAATTAGAGGCTCCTCATCTGCTCCCCAGCCCTTGGAGTGTATGTTCTGACTACTGTTCCACAGAGGGAATCATTTTTTAAATTTGTGTTATTTTTTATATATTTTTAAATTTATAAATCATGTTTATTTTATTACAGTTGGCTCTATTTTTCCCCCTTTACCCCCCTCCACCCACCCCACCCTCACACCCCTGCTTCCACAGTCAATTCCCACTCCATTGTCCATGTCCATGGGTCATTCATACATGTTCTTTGTCTAGTCCCTTCCCCTTCTTTCCACCATTGCCCTCCTTCCCCAACCCCTCTGGTCACTTTCAGTCTGCTCCATGTTTCCATGCCTGTGGTTTATTTTGTTCATTAGTTTATTTTGTTGAATGGATTCCACTCATAGGTTAGATCATATGGTATTTGTCTTTCATCAGCTGGCTTATTTCACTTAACTTAATATTCTCCAATTCCATCCATTGTTGTCACAAAAAGTAGGAGTTTCATCTCTCTCTCTCTTTCCTTTTCCTTCTGTCCTAAATGCAGATTGATTTTATTTATTTTTTTAAATGTCAGTGTTAATTATAAAATATTAAAAACTTTAAAACCGTTATAAAGTCTCAGCAATTAAACCATGACACCAGCACAGAAATAATTAAGTAGATCAATGAAATATAAATGAGCATTCTAGAGACAAACATATATATCTGTCTAACAATGTAATATATGATTAGGTTGATATTTCAAATCAATGGGGAAAATAAGGCTTATTCAACAAATAAGGTGCATGGACCACTATTACTTGAAATGAAACAAATATAGAGCCCTATTTCACACATTATACAAGAAATATTCAGGTGAGTTAAAAATCAATATGTAGAATCTAAGGAGTTTTAGGAGAAAATTATATTTTTCTTACTCTGAAAATACTCAAACCCAGAAGCTATAAGTTAAAACATTGACAATGACTATATTAAACATTTAAGACTGTACAATAATATACACATAAAAAAAGTTAAAGGACAAGTAATAGGATAGGAAAGTATTTGCAGCACATCTAAAAAAGGGTTAATGGTTTTTTTTTTTTTAGGGAAAAAATTCTACAAACATTTAATTAAAAAATGGATAAAGAATACCAAAAAGTCATTTAAAGCTTTTTAAAAAATAATAGAAATAGGTAAGAATTATACAAAACCAGGTTTAGTTTCAACAAATAATAATGGAACAATTAAAATAACAAATCATTGTCACAATCAGATTAATACGTATTAAAAAAATATTGGTAATATCAAGTATGGCAACTGTGAAAGGAACTGGGTATTAATAGACTCTTTCTTCATCTTAAAGCAGTCCCTTTAGCATATTTTGCAATGCTGGTTTGGTGGAGGTGTATTCTTTTAGCCTTCTTTTGCCTGGGAAACTCCTTATTTCGCCTTCCGTTTTAACTGAGAGCCTTGCTGGGTGGAGCAGTCTTGGTTGCAGGCCTTTGCTTTTCATTTTCAAGGACATGGCCTTGAAAGAGCAATGTGTTGTTGAGATCACCTAGATAGTACATGTGACTAAATCCAGTTAAGGTCTCTATTTGAACTTTTAAGGTTCTGGTGGGCATGTGCAAAGTCCTCCTGTTGGGGCCTCCTAAGGCAAGTCTTATATGTAAATTCTCTTGCTTATTAAAACTTTTACCTACCAATCTGGAGTGGTCCATCTCTTTCTTAAGTCTTTCCTTTCCCTTGTGTATGGGGGCCTGTTTCAGATTTCACCTGGAAAGCTCCTGAGGTTGCAAATCAACAATATTTTACAATTTAATAAAACATTCATATATTTTGAGTATTAAACCCTGTCAGAGCTATTGTTTGCAAATATCTTCTGTCATTAAGTTGGCTGAGTATTTTGTTGACAGTTTCTTTTGCTGGGCAGATGCTTTGTAGTTTCATATAGTCCCATTCATTTGTTTTTGCCCTTACTTCCCTTGCCTTTGAGTCAAATTTATGAAATCCTTTATAAAACCAAGGTCCATAAGTTTAGTATCTATGTTTTCTTCAATGTAAGTTATTGTTTCAGGTCTTATATTTAGGTGTTTGACCCATTTTGAGTTAATTTTTATATATGGGGTCAAACAGTAGTTGTTTTATTCTTTTCTATGTGGCTTTCCAATTTTTCCAGCAGCAATTATGGAAGAGGCTTTCTTATCTCCACTGTACATTTTTGGCTTTGTCAAATATTATTTACCTGGGTACATGTGGTTTATTTCTGGGCTCTCAATTCTGTTCCATTGGTCTTTGTGTCTGTTTTTCTGCCAAACCATGCTATTTTGATTATTATTGCTTTATAGTCAGGGAGTGTGATACCTCTGGCTTTGTTCTTTTTCCCCAGGATAACTTTGACTATTTGAAGTCTTCTGTGGTTTGTTACAGATTTGATGATGTTTTGTAATACAATCTGATTAAAAAAATGGACAGAGGTCCTGAATAGACACTTCTCCCAAAAAGACATACAAATGACTAACTGATATATGAAAAGATACTCAACTTCACTAACTATTATGAAAATGCAGATCAAAACTACAATGAGATACCACCTTACACCTGTTGGAATGGCTGTTATCAACAAGACAAATAATAACAACTATTGGAGAGGTTGTGGAAAAAAGGAACCCTCATTCCTTGCTGATGTCAATGTAAACTGGTACAATCACTATGGAAAACAGTACAAAGTTTCCTCAAAAAATTAAGAATAGAGTCACCATATAACTTAGAAACCTCTCTTCTGGGTACCTATCCAAAAAATTTGAAATCACTTATTTGCAAAGGTATGTGCACCTCTATGCTCATTGCAGCATTATTCATGGTGGCCAAGGCATGGAAACAACCAAACTGTTCTTTGATAGAGGACTGGATAAAGAAGATGTGGTACATATATACAATGGAATACTACTCAGTCATAATAAAATATGAAATACTGCTATTTGAGACAATCAAATATCATGAGAATATCATGCTAAGTGAAATAAGTCAGACAGAAAAAGTCAAGTACCAGATGATTTCACTCATATGTGGGATATAAAACTAAAAGCAACAAATGAACAAACAAGAAATACAAACAAAAAAAAAACTCAAGACACAGGCAACAGTATAGTGGTTACAGAGGAAAAGGGACAGGGGAGGTAGTAAAAACTAAAGGGGGTCAAATATATGGTGATGGAAGATTTGACTCTGGGTGGTAGGCACACAGTATTATATACAGATGGTGTATCATAGAACTGTACACTTGAAAGCTATATAATTTTGTTAACAAAATGTCACCCCAATAAATTTAATTAAACAAATATAGCCAAAATTAATCTGGATGTGCTTACACAACTGTTTTGAAATATATGCTTTCCCCCCCCTTTCTTGGTTGATGTATTTGTTTCCTACTGCTGCTGAAACATATTACCAGAAACTTAGTGACTTAAAATAACAACAATGTCTTTTCTTACAGTTGTAGAGATCAGAAGTCTAAAACCAAGTTGTTGGCAGGGGTGCACTTCTTTTAGAGACTTTAGGAGTGAAGCTGTTTGATTTTTTTCAGCTTCTAGAGGTCACTTGGATTCTTTTGCTCCCAGTCATGTCTTTGTATTATTTCAGCTTCTTGTTTCCATCTCCTACTAATAGTTTAATTTTTCTGTTTCCTTGTGATTACGTTGGGCCTCTTGGATAATCCAGGATAATCTCATTTTAAGATCCATAACTTTAAGACATCTATCAAGTCTCTTTTGCCATGTAAGGTAATATTCACTGGTTCCAAGGATTAGGACATCTTTGGAATGTGGATCATTGAGCATACTGTGCGTGAGTAGAACTGTTCAAGAGGAACAGAGTCCCCAACTTACACCATACACAAAAATAAACTCAAGATGGATAAAAGACTTAAATATAAATCAGGACACCACAAAAGTCCTAGAGGAGAAAACAAGCAGGAAAATCTCAGATATTCCATGCAGAAATATTTTCATTGATATGTCCCTTAGAGCAAAGGACATAAAGGAAAGAATAAACAAATGGGACCTCATCAAAATAAAAAGCTTCTGCACAGCTAAAGAAAACATCAGCAAAATGAAAAGGGAACAAGCCATATGGGAAAATATATTTGCCAATGACAGCTTGGACAAGGGTTTGATCTCCAAAACATATAAAGAACTCACACAACTCCACTCCAGGAAGACAAAAAATCCAATTAAAAAAATGGGCAAAGGACCTGAACAGACACTTTTCCAAGTAGGACCATACACAGGGACCAGAGACACATGAAAGGATGCTCAGCAGCACTAGCCATCAGGGAGATGCAAATTAAAACCACAATGAGATACCACTTCACACCAGTCAGAATGGCCATCATAAACAAATAAACCAACAGCAAGTGCTGGCAAGGTTGTGGAGAAAAGGAAACCTTAGTACACTGTGGGAATGCAGACTGGTGCAGCCACTGTGGAAAACAGTTTGGAATTTCCTCAAAAAACTAAAGATGGAACTGCTTTTTGACCTGGCAATTCCACTGCTGCGATTATACCCTAAGAATCCTGAAACACCAATTCAAAAGAACATATGCACCCCAATGTTCACAGAAGCACAATTTACAATGGCCAAGGGCTGGAAGCAACCTAAGTGCCCATCAATAAATGAGTGGATCAAAAAACTATGGTACATTTACACAATGGAATAGTATGCAGCAGAAAGAAAGAAGGATCTCCTACCCTTCTGAACAACAATAAAAAAAATTAAAAAGAAAAAGAACGAAGTGGATTTTGTCTTAGCAGAGGTTAGTTCTTACCTGCTGTTTTCTTCTTCTGGGTATGGCTCTGGTATTGCCTGAAGCTGGTGTAAACCAATGTCGGATGTTGTCCCTGTCTAGCTCTAGGCAGCCTGTTTGAAGCTACAAACAATCCCCTGTCTGCAGGGATCTTTTTCAGACTTTGGAGCATCCAAGTCTTACTGCTCTGCATTGCTAGCTTTCTATCTGCACAAACCCCACGAGTGGGTCATCTAATGGCCAAAAGCACCATATGTACTGCCTCCACCTGCCTCTATCTGTGGTCCTGCCATTAGTCTTAGCCTGGCCACTGATCAGGCTAAGAGATGGCTCTGAAATGGCTCCTGTTGCAACTGGGAGGGTGAGAACCCTGGATCTCCCTTGGGAGGAGTTGTTCAGACTCCAGGGAAGATGGTGGGTATGTTCCCCCACCTCCATGCCACACATCTTGGTCTGTCCCAGATTTTTTCCATTAGTGAAGAGTTTCTGATGAGTTAGCTATCTGTTTCATGTGAGGGGTCAATCTGTGTAAAAGGGTCAGCTCTTTCCTGCTTGGAGTTGATGGAAGCTCTGTGTAAGAGCCGTGTTTATTTATTTTTTTGATCTCCTTTTCTACTTCATACTCATTTTGGATATTTCTTTTAAAATTCATCATAGATTCCTTTTATTTTCACATATTGTAAATATAAAATCACAAGGTATTGGTAACTAAAAACCAAAGTGAAAAATAGAAGTGTTTTAGATGAAATTCAGGTTCTTTGGTTTAACAGTTGATATAATTTTAGTGTCATTCACAGAAATGTAGGATAGAAATGCAATGATAGGTTTTCCAGGATTAAGTGAACAGAGAGAGAATTGGACAAGACATGAGGAACTGAACAACAATAAATAAAAAGTCATACAATGAGCATGTATTGCTTTATTTTTTGTTCCAATAATTAAAAAAATAATGAATATATTTGTGGTTGAATTATTCTTGGATTCTTATGAGTACAGCTTTTTATGCTTTATATGAATTGTTATGAAGTATGTCTATCTCATTACATATGTGTGTCTTATCTTCCATGGAGTTACATTGGATTCACTATTTAATTCTTTATATATAATATTAGTAAATTAAAAAATAGAATTTGGACTGTAAAAGCAGAGGAACATAACTGTCTCCACCTTCTTATTCACAGCTCATAACTCAAGAAGAGACAGAAAAATTTCTTAGAGAATATTGTCTTTTCACAAGAGTGGGCAATTTTTTCTCCCTTGAATAATACTTTAAAAGCCTTGACTTTATGCTATTCTTTTAGTTTCATGTGCTTTCACCACTTTGATTATGACATTTCAACTCCCATCTCCATATGGACATTTAACCCAATTCCCTTTAACTCATAATTCAACTACTGGCTCCTCTTCTACATCCTCTATTTCTTTGCTTTCCTGGCAATCCACAGATCATAGATGGAATTTTTCATCTTCATTTCTGATAAATTTGTATCTATGATACCTTGTGATTGCCCACATTTTAACCTTTACTCTTACCTATATACTCTTAGCTATATATATATATACTCTTAGCTATAATATTTGTGAGGTTTTATCTAATATGTTATTCTTGTTTTAATGTAATTACTTAGACTACCAAAAGTGCTATTATCATTTCTCTCTATTGTTTCTTGTATTATTACATCATGCTAGCATTCATCCTAGTCAATATTTTATCATAAAATTATAATTCTTACTTGAAATTTTGTTGTATAATATTTTATGCACATGTGAGTACAGTAATCAGTAGTATTATGCTACCAGTTTATGGAAGACTAAATAATGGTTTTTATTATACCATAAAATTTAATTATATGGGGTTGTATTTATCTACAAATGAATGTATGAGAAGTATACTTCATTTTGTTTTTTTACTGAGACAAATCTCCTACAAGAAATTGAGAAAAAAGCCAAAGGAAACAAATGAGTGAATTAAGGTACAATGTAAGCAAATTTAAAGAGGACTGAGAAACATAATGTAACTGAAATATAGATTATTAACAGGTAAACAAATTATGAACTTCAATGGGAAGATTTAGCAGCCATTCATTTTTTATTTTAACTTTATTGACTGCTACTTTATTATACTCAAGAATGATGCAAATCTTTTTATTGAGTCATTGAAGGCTTTCTTCACTTGCTTATTTCTCAGTGTGTAAATAAAAGGATTTAACATAGGTGAAATAGAAGAAATGAGCAGTGAAACCACTTTGTTAATAGTCACCTCTTCTTTTGCTGTAGGATTCATATAGATGAACAGACACGTACCATAAGTGAGGGAAACCACAATCATATGGGAAGAACAGGTGAAAAAGGCCTTTTTTCTTTGCTGGGCAGATGGAAATCCTAAAATTGTCTTAATAATGTAAGTATAGGATAGAACTACACACATAAGAGTCAAAATGAAGGTCAGCACAGCACAGATTAAAACAGTTTGTTCCATGAACCATGTGTCTGAACACGATATCTTCAGAAGGGGAACAGCATCACAGAGAAAATGATCAATGACATTCAAATCACAGAATTTCAGATTTAGCCCCAGACTAAGTGGGGAGATTATGACCAACAGGCCAGCCAACCAACAGGAAAAAGTAAGTCTCCTGCAGACTTTGCTGCTCATGATGCTCACATAATGCAGGGGCTTGCAGATGGCCACATAGCGGTCATAGGACATGGCAGCCAGAAGGAAAAATTCTGCTACTGCACAGAGGTCAGTAAAAAACACTTGGATGACACAAGCATTGTAGGTAATGACCTTGTCACCTGCTGCTATACTATACAAGTATCTGGGAATACAGGCAGAGGTGAATGAGATCTCTAAGAAGGAGAAATTTTGTAAAAAAAAGTACATGGGTGTTTTAAGGTGGGGATCCACAGAGATGAGTGTGATGATGGTCAGGTTTCCAGTGACACTTAGCATGTAGGTGAAAAATAGAAAGATAAAAATCAGAACTTGCAGCTGAGGGTCATCTGTCAGTCCCAGTAGAATGAATGTTATTGTACAGTTTTTCATTAGTGATTATTTCTGTCCAATGTGCATGCCCAATAATTCGGAGAGATTAGTATATAGATCACATATCTGTATTTAAAAAAAAAAAAGTAATTTTAATTAACTTAATTAATCAGTTGTTAACCTTTCCTATATTTCATATTATGTTTATTTATTTATTAATATTATATTTTGAATCATACTATGGATATTGGATTTATTTGCTAATGTGATGTGATTTCATCTGTAACAAAAGTGTCCTTTTCCTTCTCCCCAAATATTTTCTTATTCAGAGCTAAGATAAAAAATGCATTATTTATGTTTTTGGTTAATGATTTGGTCCTTGTCCAAATGCATGATATATAATGTGGACTTGCTTTATAGAGATCTTGCCAGAACTTGGAGTCTCTGTTCCAGCTTTACAATAAGATTTTTTTCCTTTTGTTATAAGTGTATTTTCTCCTTTAAGCAAGGCTAAACCGTATGCACAAGAGTGCATACATGGTCCCTCCTCTGTCTGTTCTACATTTCTCTATCAATATGTAAGCTGTTATGCAGGATATGGTGTTTTAAACACAACTTTCTTGCATTTATATTTATGAAATTTATATTTAAGTTAATTTGATAAGTTAACTTAAAAATTACACACACAATTTTTTTTTGTTATCTTTTTGCCTGTTTTGATTCCTTGGATTTATTTCCTCTTCACTTCTAAGTATACATTCTCACTGTTTTCTCCACAGTTCCTACAATTTTAAATAGCACTGTCACTTAATGAATCCTAAATTTCTCTTTCTAGTAATGGATTGTTTCTGACTTACATATCAAATTAACTACCAAACATATCTACTTATGTATTGAACTTCCTCCCAAACATAACTGCTTGCACAAATCACATGCATGTCCATTTCAATATGCTTAAAACAGAAGTCATGATCTTCCCCATGGTAAACCACCTCCTCTTTTTTCCTGTGTGCTAGCAGTTTCCAACTGTGAACCATGCATTCTGTGCCAGTTTTTATGGTAAGCAGTTCTCTTTTACATTCTTTCCCATGTTCCCTAACTAAATTGAGTAGACCAAGTCATTGATTTTCATTTGAAGCACTGCTTCTCCTAGGAAGTTTTCTGGAATTCCGATGACTATCCTAGCCTATACACCCACTCCTGTGTCCCACAGCAAACAAAACTTGCCACAATTTTAGGCTTTAGCCAGAGAATATCTTTGTTGGGATCATGTTTTTCTCACTCTGATGGCAATGATAAGTAACACATTTCTACATACATTGTTAGTGTCTAAAAATATTTTGTGAATAAATTTAAGGGAGAACCAAAAAAATCTGGAATTATCTTCTGGAAGGCAGGCCCTTCGTAATACAGGCTTCCCCTGCTAGGCGAGTGTTCTGGGAACCCAGCTGTATCAGTGTACCAGCTGATATTGTTGGGAGAGGCTGTGTTTGGCTTCAGTGAATTTTTTTGAAGATTTTTTCAACATGCTTGCCCATTTCATTATGGGTGATTTATAAGCACACCTGCCCACACCATACTGAGTGTTCAGCAGTTTTTGAACAAAAACAGCATAACCTCCATGCCCCACCCTTCCTATTCACCCAAATATGCCCAAGCAACATTTTTTTTTTGTTCCCCGGGTGAAAAAAGCCCTCTGAGGGAAATGTTCTGCCAATGTGGAAGAAGTGAAACAAAAAATGGCAGAAACAGTAAAAAGCATCAAAATCAAGGAGTTCAGAACTGTTTGGAGCAGTGGAAAAAAGCTTCCATAGGTGTATTTCATCAAATGGAGAATACTTTGAAGGTGACTAAAATTTTAACATGTAAGAATAAATACACATTTTTAAAATAAATAAATTCCAGTGTTTTTTGATTTCTCCCTTGTACATATCTCAAAATTACCAAGCACACACAAAGTGATTTCTTCATACTTTGACCTAAATTCATAATGCTCTGATACTGAATATGCTTATTAAATTTTCTATATTTATGAATCCATTACTAAAAATTTTGTGGTTTTTTTGCTTCTTTTTTAAAAGAAGAGCTATTATTATTGTAATTTTATAAAGTGGTCTTTACAACTGTGACAAAAATAATAGCTACCTTCATTTCTTTCCTTGGTTTTCAAAAGTGTTATTGAATTTTTTATTGATAGTGTGTTTCCACCCTCACTGTAATCCATTAATGCAATGTTAAATCCAGAGATCATGTGTTTTTGATGCTGAGTTTATGTGAAAAGCTGCTCCACAGTAATTTTCTCATGCATCAGAATTAATTACAAAGCGGAGGCTTGAGTATTTTTAGCTTTCAATCAGTGTTTCAATGCTTGTAATTCTATATCAATGAATGAATAAAATTCTTTTCAAAATCACAATTTATTTGTAAGAAGTTACTTTTCATTGTTTGTTAATTGTATTGTATTCATACTGAGGTAAGTGAAGAACCACACCTTATGATTTGCCTAATTTATACTGTTACATCCACAGAGTGGTAGTCATCTGCCTGGGAAAGAGGTGCTGACATACAGTCATGGTTTGCCTGAAAAGTAGAACCCTACTAGGGAATTCTGGGACATATTCAATGCATATATTAAGTTAAATTCAGAAGTAGTGAAGAGTGATTGCTGTAATCTACCTACTTTTCTGTCATCCTTTCTCCTTGTCTTTTAGGCCACGTGTGCATCACTATGTAACGTTACTCAGCTCAACATGCTATGGACATTACTTGAGGTTCAAAAATTTTTTCTTACAAGATATTACAAAGCATTATAAAACAGAATTCAATAAATTAATGGACAATGACTTATAACCAACTGACTTCTGTTAATATTTCAGTAACTATTTGAAAAGCAGCAGAGATTTCTAATGAGTGATGTTACTGCAGCCAATCTTTTGGTAGTGATGAAGACACACACACACACACATACAGACACACACACTCACTGGGTGTTTTACTTTTACAATTTGAGGTCAATAAGAAACTGATGTAATTTCTAGATATTTCTTATATTAGGATTCCTATTTATATATCCATGTATATCCTATTAAGATATATATTTTTGAGAGCTTCAAAAAATTATGTTATAACTCATATATCTGATTTTAATGTGGACCAGTGAAATATTTTCCCTCAGAGAGAAATATGTTGAAAGTTTTACAAAGGGAAATATTACTAATGTTGCAAAACTTGTTATACTTACTTTTCTGTTAGTCAATCATAATGTCCTTAAATAGTTTAAAAATAGTAATTCTTAAAGGCACGTAGTTGAAAATAGCAGGTTCTGCTGATCCACTCATGTTCACAATGAGTTTTTCTGAACATGTAGAAAGTTCTCTGATATTGTGGTCTCCAACAAATTGGATTGATTTTTTTTTTTATGAAAGGGCTAAGAAATATTTTCTTGTATATTTTAATATATAGGCGAGGAAAAATCATCTCAAAGTGGAATGCCAGAAATTCTCTTCTCTTTTCTTTTGAAAGAGCTGATATTCCGATATTTCTAGACAGGGATGGAGGTACAAATGATTCCAACCCTGACTTTTTTTAGTTTTGTCTACTTAGAAATAAATGAATAAACAAAAAGTCCTTGGTGATTTACACTCAAGAGTCACTAATGAATCTTTGGAGTAATGTCCTTTGGCATAGCAAAATAACTAACAAAAGCTGCTTTGGCTCCAGGGTCCTTGGAGACAAGAGGACAAGTATAAGGTTATTTAATTCATTTTCTTTTCTTAATAGCTTTATTGAAGGAAAAATTAAAAAAAATTGCACATATTAAAAGTATACAATTTGATAAGTTTGGACATATAAACACTCTTGTGGAAACATTAATTCCATCAGAAGAGTGAATGTGTCCATCACCCCCTCCCCTACAAAGAGTCCTTAAACATCTTTGTAAACCCCTGTGCCCTCCTTCTGCATGCCTCCATTCCTTAGGCAACCATGGATACATTTTCTGTCTCTAGAGATTAGTTTGTTTTCTTGTGCAAGTTTAACTAAATATAATAATGCAAGATTCCTGCCCCCCCTCCCGGCTTCTTCCACTGAGCATTAATTTAATATTTATCCCTGTTTTTATCTGTGCCAATAGTTCATCCCTTTATACTTTTGATTAGGATTCACTGCTGATGGACCAATGTTGATGATTTCAGTGTGTGACTATGACAAATAATGCCCCTACAAATGGCTGTATACTAGATTTGTAGAGAAATATGGTTTCGTTTCTCTTGGGTAAATATCTTAGACTAAAGTGGAATCATTGGTTTATAGGTCAGGTATAGGTGTAACTTTTTAAAATGTATTTTATTTTTGACATTCTATATTATTTTATATGTTTCATATATACAGTGTAGTGGTTAGACAACCACATACTTTACAAAGTGATCCCCCTGGTATTTCAAGTACCCACCTGGTACCATACTTAGTTATTACAATATTATTGACTATATTCTCTATGTTGTACTTTACATCCCTATGACAATTTTGTAACTATCAATTTGTACTTTTTAATTCCTTCAGTGTTTCACCCAGCCTTTCAGTCCTCCTCCCCTGTCAACCATTAGTTTGCTTTCTATATCTATGAGTTAGTTTCTATTTTGTTCCTTCATTTATTTTTTCTTTAGATTCCCCATATAAGTGAAATTATATGGCATTTGTCTTTCTCTGTCTGACTTATTTCACTTAGCATAATAATCTCTAGTTCCTGCTGTCATAAATAGTGAGATTTCATTCTTTTTTATGGCTGAGTAATATTCCATTGTATATATGTATCACCTCTCCTTTATTGACTTGTCTATTGATGGGCACTTGGATTGCTTCCATATCTTGGCTATTGTAAATAATGTTGCATTGAACATAAGGGTGTGTGTGTGTTTTTTGAATTAGTGTTTTGGGTTTCTTTCAATATATACCCAGAAGTGAAATTGCTGGGCCTTAAGGTAGTTCTAATTTAAATATTTTAAGGAACCTCCATACTATTTGCATAGTGGCTGCACCAATCTGCATTTGCACCAACAGTGTACTAGGGTTCCTTGTCTCCACATCCTCACCAACATTTGTTGTTTGTTGATTTATTGATGATAGCCATTCTGACAGGTGTGAGGTGATATCTCACTGTGGTTTTAATTTTCATTTATCTGGTGATTTGTGACATTGAGTATCTTTTCACATGCTTATTGGTCACATGCCTGTCCTCTTTGTAGAAATGTCTATTCAGGTTCTCTGCTTGTTTTTTAATTGGGTTGTTTGTTTTTCTGGTGTTTAGTTGTATGAATTCTTTATACATTTTGGATATTAACTCCTTATCAGATATATCATTGGTAGATATCATCTCCCATTCAGTAGGTTGTCTTTCCATTTGTTTATGTCTTTTTTCTGTACAAAAGTTTTTAGTTTGATGTAGTCCCATTTGTTTATTTTTTTTGTTTCTTTTGCCCAAGGAGATATGTCAGAACAAATAGGACTTCTGGCCAAGATGGAGGCATAGGTAGATACTCTTTGCCTCCTTGCACAATCAAAAAAAGGACAGCAACAAATTTAAAAACAAAAAATAACCAGAACTGCCAGAAAGTTGAATTGTATGGAAGTCTGACAATCAAGGAGTTAAAGAAGAAACATTCATCCAAACTGGTAGGAGGCAGAGAAGGCAGCTGGGGCAGAGAAGGCTTGTGGCAATATGGCGGCTGGTAGACCGGGTGGTCCCACATTTATGTTTGGATAAACCAGAAGGAACAGTTGGGGAGTGAGACAGACCATGCAATCCAGGGTTCCAGTGCAGGAAAAGAAAGCCTCAAAACCTGTGACTGTAAAAACCTGAGGGGGATGTGGCAGTGGGAGGAACTCCCAGTCTTACAGGAGAGTTTGTTGGAGAGACCCACAGGGTCCTAGAATGTACCCAGACCCACCCACCTAGAAATCAGCACCAGAAAGGCCCAATTTGCTTGTGGGTAGCAGAGGAAGTGATTGAAAGCCAACCGAGAGCCAAGCCAGTGGGATTGTTCCCTCTGTGGCCCCTGCCCAACACACAGAGTCACAACACAGTGACCTGGGTTGCCCCACCCTGGTGAATACCTAAGGATTCACCCCTTACAGCCTAACAGGCATGCTGAGACAAAGAAATATGGCCCAAGTGAAAGAACAGATCAAAGCTCCAAAAATAGAACTAAGCAATGAACAGATAGCCAACCTATCAGATGCACAGTTCAAAATACTGGTAATCAGGATGCTCACAAAAATAGTTGAGTATTGTTGCAAATACAAGGAAAAATAAAGGCTATGCAAAGGGAAATAAAGAAAAATATACAGGAAACCAACAGCAAAGGGAAGGAAACTGGGACTCAAATCAACGATTGGGAGCAGAAGGAAGAGATAACATTCAACCAGAACAGAATGAAGAGACAAGAATTCAAATAAATGAAAAGGAGAGGCTTAGGAACCTCTGGGACAACTTTAAATGTTCCAACATCTGAATCATAGGGGTGCAAGAAAGAGTAGAGGAAGAGCAAAAATTGAAAACTTATCTGAAAAAATAAGGAAGGAGAACTTCCCGATTCTGGTGAAGGAAATAGACTTCCAGGAGATCCAGGAAGCTCAGAGAGTCCCAAAGAAGTTGGAACCAAGGAAGCACACACCAAGGCACATCATCATTACATTACCCAAGAATAAAGATAAAGAGAGAATCTTAAAAGCAGCAAGAGAAAAGGAGACCGTTACCTACAAAGAAGTTTCCATAAGACTATCAGCTGATTTCTCAAAAGAAACCTTGCAGGCAAGAAGAGGCTGGCAAGAAGTATTAAAAGTCATGAAAGGCAAGAACTTATACCCAAGTTTACTCTATGCAGCAAAGCTATCATTTAGAATTGGAGGGCAGATAAAGTACTTTCCAGATATAGTAAAGTTAAAGGAGTTCATCATCACCAAGCCCTTATTGTATAAAATGTTAAAGGGACTTATCTAAGAAAAAGAAGATCAAAAACTATGAACAGTTAAATGACAACAAACTCAAAACTGTCAACAACTGAATCTAAAATGAAAACAAAAACAAAAACAAATAAAGCAAACAATGAGAGCAGGAACAGAATCACAGAAATGGAGATCAGGAGGGAGGGGGAGAGGAGAGAAGGGGGAAAAGGTACAGGGAATAAGAAGCATAAATGGTAGGTACAAAATAGACAGAGGGAGGTTAAGAATAGTACAGGAAATGGAGAAGCCAAAGTACTTATATATACAAACTAGGGACATGAACCAACAGGGAGGAGGATAATTTTGGTGGGAGCAGCGTACTTGTTGATAACAAGTACTTTGACATAGGAAAGGCCACTTATGACAAACTCTCACCTAATATTATACTCAATGTTGAAAAACTGAAAGCTTTTCCTTTAAAATCAGGAATAAGACAAGTGCACCCACTTTCACCACTCTTAGTCAACATAGTTCTGGAAGTCCTATCCAGTGCAATCAGGCAAAAGAAAGAAATAAAAGGCACCCAAAATGGGAAAGAAGTAAAAGTATCGCTTTTTTGCAGATAACATGATTCTGTATACAGAAAACCCTAATGACCCCACCAAGAAACTATTAGAAACAATAAACAAATAGAGTTGCAGGATACAAAATCAATGTACAAAAATCCATTGCTTTCCTATATACTAACAATGGAACTTCAGAAAAAGAAATAAAAAAATTCCTTTTGCAATTGCAACAAAAACATGTAGGAATAAACTTAAAGAAGTATGTATAAGATATATATACTGAAAACTACAAAGTGTTAATTAAAAAAGACTGAAAAGATACAAGAAAATAGAAAGATATTCTGTATTCATGGATTGAAAGAATCAACATAGTTAAAATGGCCACATTTCCCAAAGCAATATACAGATTTAATACAATCCCCATCAAAATCGCAATGGCATGTTTTAAAGAAGTAGAACAAAACAATAATCAGATTTGTATGGAACCATAAAGGATCCTGAATAGTTAAAGCAACCCTGAGGAAAAAAGAATGAAGATGGGGTTATCACACTACTTGACTTCAAATTATACTACAGAGCTACAATAATCAAAACAGCATTGTATTGGGGGAAAAACAAACAGACCAATGGATCAGAATGAGAGCCTGGAAATAAAACCACAGGTATATGGGCAAGTGATTTTTGATGAAAGAGCCAAAACACACACTGAAGAAAAGAAAGCCTCTTCGATAAATGGTGCTGGGAAAATTGGAAAGCCACATGTAAAACAATGAAACTGGATTATAATTTTTTCCCATGTACAAAAATTAATTCAAAATGGGTCAAATATAAGACCTAAAACAATGAATTACATCAAAGAAAACATATGCATTAAATTTATGGACCTTAGTTTTAGAGAATATTTTATGAATTTGACCTGAAAGGCAAGGGAAGTGAAGACAAAAATAAATAAATGGGACTACATTAAACTAAAAAGCTTCTGCACAGGAGAAGAAACTGCCAACAAAACAAGAAGGCAATCCACAAAATGGAAGAGGATATTTGCAAACAAAATCTCTGATGAGGCGTTAATATCCAAAATATATAAAGAACTCATAAAACTGAACACCAAACAGTTTACTTTTAAAATGGGCAGAAGACCTGAACTGTCAGTTTTCTCAAGAAGAGATTCAAATGGCCAACGAGATATGTGAAGAGATGTTTAATTTCATTAACTATTAGGGAAATGCAAATCAAAACTACAATGACTACATCTAAGGTTGCCGGTCAAGATGGAGGCATATGTAGACATGTTTTGCCTTATTGCACAACCATATAAAAGAACACAACTAACTTAAAAATGAAAATCCACCCAAAACTGCTAGAAAGTCACTCAGAAGAACACCCAAAACTGTACAGAAGTCTGACAACCAAGGGTTTAAAGAAGCTATAGTCATCCAGATGGGTAGGAGGAGCAGAGATGGGGAGTCCAGGTAGAGTGGATATGGTGTCGTGGTGAGCCGGGGGTGGCATGGTATTGGTAGCTGGCACAACAGGTGGTGCCACATTCATGCGTGGTGGATAAAAATCAAGGTGACACCTTGTGAGCTAGCTACCCCAGCCCTAGGCCAGACTGTAGAGCCCAGGGTTCCAGGGATGGGGAAAATAAGACCTCATAACTTATGGTTGTAAACCCAATGCAGAAGAAACTGCTGGTTTCTCAGGAGAGCTCAGAATGTACAAAAACTCACCTACGCTGGGAACCACAATCAGGAAAGCAGCTGGAGAGGCACCAGTTGCATACGGAAGTGGGTTAAGTGACTGGAAAAGGGGTGAGTGCCAGGAAAACCCCCAGGAGTCATCCAGCAGCGGCATTGTCTCCTCTTCAACCCCTCCTCCACACACAGAGCCATAAAGTAGTGAAGTAGGTTGTCCAGACATGGTAAATATATAAAGCTTTGCCCCATACAACTTAACAGGAGTGCTAAGACAGAAAATCAAAGTAGCTCTACCTAGTGCACAGACACAGGGAGACTGCCAAGATGAGGAGACAAAGAAATATGGCTAATTGAAGAAACAAAACAGAACCCCAGAAAAATAACTAAGTAATGCAGAGATAGCCAACCTATCAGATGCAGAGTTTAAAACACTGGTGATCAGAATGCTCAAAGATCCCACTGAATACAGCAAAAACATAAGGAGAGAAATTAAGCATACAATTAAGTGAAATAAAGAAAAATCCATAGGAAACCAACAGTGAAGGGAAGGAAGCTGGAATTCAAATCAACAGTTTAGAAAAGGAAGAAATAAATGTTTAACCAGAACAAAATGAAGAAATGAATTTAAAAAAATGAGGAGAATTTAAGAAGACTCTGGGACATCTTCAAAAGAGCCAACATCAGAATCATATGGATGCCAGAACGAGAAGAGGAAGAGCAAGAAATTGAAAACTTATTTGAAGAAGTAATGGAAGAGAACTTCCCTAATTTGTCGAAGGAAATAGACATACAAGTCCAGGAAGCTCAGAGAGTCCTAAACAATTTGGACCCAAAGAGGTCCACACCAAGGCACATCATAATTAAAATGCAAAGGTTAAAGATAAAGAGAATCTTTTTATTTTTTTTTATTATTCAAATACATTTGTCTCCATTTTCCCACCACCACCCCCGACTCTGAAACCTTACCCACTTTGGCTTTGTCCATGGGTCCTATATACATGTTTCTTGACTTGACCATTCCCCTTCTTTGCCGTGTTACCACTCTCTCTCCTCCCCTCTTGTTACTGTTGGTTTTATTTTTTCTTTCAATGTTGCTGGTTATGTTTTTCTTGTTTGTTTTGTTGGTTAGGTTCCACTTATAGGTGAAATCATATGGTATTTGTCTTTCACCCTCCTGGCTTATTTTGCTTAGCATAATGCTCTCCAGTTCCA
The DNA here is from genome assembly GCF_021234165.1 of Pteronotus mesoamericanus. Classification (NCBI taxonomy): domain Eukaryota; kingdom Metazoa; phylum Chordata; class Mammalia; order Chiroptera; family Mormoopidae; genus Pteronotus; species Pteronotus mesoamericanus. The sequence continues at coordinate 434,049 of NW_026555310.1, forward strand.
TCCATTCTGTTGCGAAGGGAAGCAGTTCCTTCCTTCTTTCTGTGGCATAGTATTCCACTATGTAACTGTACCATAGGTTTTTGATCCACTCCTTTACTGATGGGCACTTAGGTTGCTTCCAGCACTTGGCCATTGTAAATTGTGCTGCTATGAACATTGGGGTGCATAGGTTCTTTTGAACTGGCATTTTGGGATTCTTAGGGTATAATCCCAGAAGTGGATTTGCTGGGTCAAAAGGCACTTCCATTTTTAGATTTTTGAGGAGATTCCATACTGCTTTCCACAGTGGCTGCACCAGCCTGCATTCCCACCAACAGTGCACTAGGGTTCCCTTTTCTCCAAAACCTCACCAGCACTTGTTTGTTGACTTGTTTATGATGACCATTCTAACTGGTGTGAAGTGGTATCTCACTGTGGTTTTAATTTGCACTTCTCTGATGGCTAGTGATGCTGAGCATCCGTTCATATGTCTCTGGGTCCTGTGTATGTCCTCTTTGGAGAAGTGTTTGTTCATGTCCTTTGCCCATTTTTTAATTGGATTTTTTGTCTCCCTGGAGTGGAGTCATGTGAGTTCTTTATATATATTTTGGAGATCAAACCCTTGTCCGAGACATCATTCGCAAATATATTTTCCTATACGGTTGGATCCTTTTTCATTTTGCTGATGCTTTCTTTAGCCGAGCAGAAGCTTCTTATTTTGATGAAGTCCCATTTGTTTATTCTTTCCTTTTTGTCCCTTGCTCTAGAGGACATATTGGTGAAAATATTGCTGTGTGGAATATCTGAGAATTTCCTGTCTGTGCTCTCCTCTAGGACTTTTATGGTATCACAACATATATTTAAGTCTTTTATCCCTCTTGTGTTTATTTTTGTGTATGCTGTAAGTTGGTGGTTAAGTTTCATTTTCTTTTTTTGCGTGTAGCTGTCCTGCTCTCCCAACACCACTTGTTGAAGAAGATATTTTTATTGCATTTTAAACTTCTGCCTTCTTTATCAAATATTAATTGACCCTAGAGACATGGGTTTATTTCTTGGCTCTCTGTTCTGTTCTACTGATCTATGTGTCTATTCTTATTCCAGTACCAGAGTGTTTTGATTACAATGGCCTTATAATATAATTTTATGTCAATTATTGTGATCCCTCATACCTTGTTCTTCTTTCTCAAAATTGCTGCAGCTATTTAGAATCATTTATGTTTCCATGTAAATTTTTGAAATATTTGTTTTGTATCTGTGAAATACATCATTGGTATGTATATAGGGATTGTGTTGAACCTATACATTGCTTTGGGTAGTATGGACATTTAGATGATGTTAATTGTTCCAATCCATGAACACAGTATATGCTTCCATTTATTTGTGTCTTCCTTAATTTCTTTTTTGAGTGTTGTGTAGTTTTCTGAGTACAGGTTTTTTTAACCTCCTTGGTTAAGTTTATTCCTGTGTACTTTATTTTTCTTGTTGCTATAGCAAATGGGATTCCCCCCCCCCCCCGCCAATTTCTGATTCTGTTATATCATTGTTGGTGTACAAGATGACTTTGAATTCTGAATATTGACTTTTATCCTGCTGTTTTGCCAAATTCACTTATTAGGTTGAGTAGTTTTTTGGTGGAGTCTATAGGGTTTTCTATATACACCGTCATGCCATCTGCAAACAATGACAGTTTTACTTCCTTTTTTCGATGACTTTATTTCCTTTTTCTTGTATGATCACTGTGGCTAGGACTTCCAACACTATGTTGAGTAAAAGTGGTGAAAGCGGACTACGTTGTCTTGTTCCCAATCTTAGTGGGAAAGCTTTTAATTTTTGCCCATTGAGTATGATGTTTGCTGTAGGTTTTTCATATATGGCCTTCATTATGTTGAGGTATGCTCCCCTTACTCCCATTTAGCTGAGTGTTTTTATCATAAATGAGTGGTATACCTTTTCAGATGCTTTTTCCGCATCTATTGATGTGATCATGTGATTTTTGTCTTTCCTTTTGTTTATGTGATGTATTACATTCATTGATTTGCAAATATCAAACCATCCTTGCATCCCTGGGATGAATTGCACTTGATCGTGGTGGATGATCTTTTTACTGTATCACTGGATGTGGTTTGCCAACATTTTTTGTCAAGGATTTTAGAATCTATGTTCATCAGTGATATTGGCTTGTAGTTTTCTTTCTTTGTTGTGTCTTTATCTGGTTTTGGGATTAGGGTGATGTTGGCCTCATAAAGAAAGTTTGGGAATCTCCCCTCTTCTTGGATTTTTTTGAATAGTCTGAGAAGGACAAGGGTTAGCTCTGCCCTAAATGCTTTTTAAAATTCTCCTGTGAAATTGTCTGGTCCAGGGCTTTTGTGTGTCAGGAGTTTTTTGATTACTGATTCAATTTCACCAGCTGTTATCAATCTGTTCAGGCTTCCTGCTTCTTCATCATTCAGTGATGGAAAGTTATATGTTTCTAGAAATTTGTCCATTTCACCCAGATTTTCAAATTTCTTGGCATATAATTGTTCATTGTAATTTCTTACAATCCTTTGTATTTCTGTGGTTTCAGTTGTTATTTTTCCTCTTTCATTTCTGATATAATTTACTTGGGTCCTCTTCTTCTTATTGATGAGTCTCCTTAAAAGCTAGAGGATTTTTTAAAAAATCTTTTGAACGAGCCAACTCCTGGATTTGTTGATCCTTTGAACTGTTCTTTTAATCTCTATGTCATTCAATTCTGCTCTGATCTTGATTATTTCCTTCCTTCTACCCTCTTTGGGCTTTGTTTATTGTAGTATCTCCAGTTCTTGAAGCTGGAGGGTTAGGTCATTTACATGTAATGTTTCTATCTTTTTCAGGTAGGCCTGTATTGCTCTGAACTTCCCTCTCAGGACTACCTTCATTGTGTCCCCATAGGTTTTGGACTGTTCTGTGTTCATTTCCATTCATTTCCATAAACTTTTTTATTTCTTCTGTGGTCTCATTATTGACCCATTCATTATTCAATAGTATGCTATTCAGTTTCCATGAATTTGAATGTTTTTGAGTTTTTTTCCTTGAGGGTGATTTCTAGTTTCAAGCCCTTGTGGTCTGAGGAAATGCATGTTATGATTTCAATTTTCTTGAAATGTTGAGGCTTCTTTTGTGTCCTATCATGTGGTCTACCTTTGAAAAATTTCCATGTACATTTGAAAAGAATGTGTATTTTGCTTCTTTGGGATGAAAGTTCTCTCTCTATATCAGTTATATCCATTTGACCTAATGTACCATTCAGTTCCACAATATCCTTGTTGATATTTTGTTTGGAAGATCTATCCATTGTTGACAGTGGGGTGTTAAAATCCCCTCCTATCAGCATGTTGCTGTCTATATCTTTCTTGACATCCTCCAAGGTTTTCCGTATATATTTGGGTGCTCCCATGTTGGGTGCATATAGGTTTACAATGTTTGTATCTTCTTGATGGAGTTTTCCTCTGAGAATTATAAAGTGTCCTTCTGTGTCTCTTTCCATGGCCTTTGATTTGAAATCTATTTTGTCTGATATAAGTATTGCTACCCCTGCTTCTTTTCCTGTCCATTTGTGTGGAATATTTTTTTCCATCCTTTTACGTTCAGTCTGTGTAGGTCTTTGGCTCTGAGGTTGGTCTCTTGTAGGCAGCATATGTGTGGGTCATGTTTTCAAATCCATTCAGCTACCCTACGTCTTTTGATTGGAACAATTAATCCATTTACATTTAAAGTTATTATTGATAAGTACTTATTCATTTTTTCCCCCTTTGAGCTTGTGTTTCTCTTTCTCATTCATTTTATTCATCATCGTAAAGCAGTCCCTTTAGCATATCTTGCAATGCTGGTTTGGTGGAAGTGTATTTTTTTAGCTCTATTTTTTCTGAGAAACTCCTTATTTCACCTTCCATTTTAATTGAGAGCCTTTCTGGGTAGAGCAATCTTGGTTGCAAGCCATTGCTTTTCATGACTTGGAATATTTCTTGCCATTCCCTTCTGGCTTGTCCTGTTTCTGTTGAGAAGTCAGCTGCTAGCCATATGAGAGCTCCCTTTTATGTTACTACCTGTTTCTCCCTTGCTACCTTTAGGATTCTCTGTTTGTCTTTGATATTTTCCATTTTAATTATGATATATCTTGGAGTGGGCCTATATGGGTTCCTCTTGAATGGGACCCTCTGCACTTTCTGGACTTGTGTAACTTTCTCCTCTCCTCCAATTATGGAAGTTTTCCATCATTACTTTTTCAAATAGGTTCTCTAGCTCTTCCTCCTCTTCTTCTCCTGGTATCTCTATTATATGGATATTATTACATTTCAGGTTGTCCTACGTTTCCCTAAATGCCTCTTCATTCTTTTTGAGTCTTTTTTCCATTTCTTGCTCTTTCTGGGAGCTTTCTTCTACCTTGTCCTACAGCTCACTGATTCAATCCTCTGCTTCATCAAGCCTGCTTTTGATTCCTTCTACTGTGTTCTTCAATTCAGAAATTGTATTTTTCATTTCCTCCTTGCTCTTATTGATAGTTTCTATGTCTTTTTCATGCTGATATAGTTTGAAGTAAATTCATTGTAGTTTCCCTGTAGTTTTTTGTAATTCTGTCTGAGCTCACTGAGCTCATTGAGCTTCCTTAGAACTGTTGTTTTGAACTCAGTGTCTCATAGTTTACTTGCTCCTATTTCATTTAGTTCTCTTTGTGGAGATTCCTCCTTTCTCTTCGTTTGGGGGGTGTTTCTTTGTCTTCCCAGTATTTGTGAGACTCTTTTTTTTTTTAATTGCTTCTGCTTCTTAAATTGATCTGTCTTGACTTCGTGACTTTGTAGTGTGAACTTCTATGGTAAGAAACCTGTGAGACACAGTAGTGCAGTCTCCTTGATCTCCTGAACTTGCTGCACTTTGGGTGCATTTTATGCCATTTTTGTTGGTTCTCTCTCTTTTTTCTTTCTGGATCTGCCTCTGATGATGTCATATGTGACCCCATCTGACCTTAAGCAGTCTGTTTGAGACTTCCAGGAATCTACTGTCTGTGCCTGTCTCCTGCAGTTGTTAATCTAGTCATTCTGTACTCAGCAGTCAGACTTAGGAACCACAGAGCTGGGCAGAGTTCCTCTTTGGAGTGGGGCTATTGTTTCCACTCCGAGCGCTGCCACTCAGGGAAGTGGTCTGTCTGAGCTAGATGGCTGCTGCAGTATGAGAAATAGCACTGGGATCCTGCTGGCTACTTTCTCAGTTCTCTCTTTAAAGCCTCTGTCCCCAGTCTCTCCTCAGGCATCTCTAGCCCACTCTGCCCCTGCCTTTTCCAGAGCCTAGGGTAAGTAGCTGCAAATAAAAAGTTATGCATTGGCCCTTTAAATGGCTCTTTGCATCTCCAGCCGCCTGTCTCTGGCAGAGAGCAACCCTGCCACTTTTCTCAGTTTTGGTCTCTGGTGTTCTTGGCTGGGGGTTCCTGCTTAATGGTTTAAACTCCACTCTTCTCAGGGGGATCCAGCTGGCCATTTAAATATCCCTCTGGTGTTCCTGCCTATTGATGCCCTGCCAGTCTTCTTGAGTCTCCACCTCATACCTTACCCATCATGTTGTTCAACAAAGAAGTTCTCATAAGACTATCAGCTGATTTCTCAAAAGAAACTTTGCAGGCAAGAAGGGACTGGCATGAAGTATTCAAAGTGATGAAAAGAAGCAAAGACCTACCACCAAGATTACTCTCTCCAGCAAAGCTATCATTCAGAATGGAAGGACAGATAAAGTGCTTCCCAGACAAGGTAAAGTTAATGGAATTCATCATCACCAAGCCATTATTACATGAAATGTTAAAGAGACTTATTTAAGAAAAAGCAGATCAAAACTATGAACATTAAAATGACAACAAACTCACAAACATCAACAACAATCTAAAAAACAAAAACAAAAACAAACTAAGCAAACTATTAGAGTTGTAATAGAATCATAGATATGGAGATTATTTGGAGGGTTATACGCTTGAAGGGGGAAGAGGAAGAATAGGGGAAAATGTATAAGGATGTAGAAGCAAAATTGGTAGGTAAAAAATAGGGGGATATTAAGGACAGTATAAGAAATGAGGAAGCCAAAGAAGTTATACGCATGACCCATGGACATGAACAAAGAAGAGAATTGCTGGAGGGAAGGGGTGTTCCTGGCAGAAGGGGGGGCAAAGGGGAAAAATTGGGACAATTGTAATTGGATAATCAATAAAATATACTTAAAAAAACAAAGTGTACATCTAATGGAGCACCAACTAAAGAAAAAAATATTTAAAAGAGTCAAGGAGAAAAAGAATTTTTAAAATATTTATATAATGATAAAAAATAAGCAAAACAAAAATGTAATATTTAGGGACACACACACAAGATAGGAATATAAAGTGAGAAAGGAAGTGATTACTGTGTGAATCAGGATAGCGTCTCTACCCTGGAAAGCATTAGAACAAAGGGAAAAGTTGGGGCTCAGGAGGCTCCTGGGGTCAGTGGTATAATGCTCATTAAGGGTAATGGTTACATGGGTGTTTACAATGGTTTGTTAAACTATGCATTTATGGTTTGTATACTTTTCAAATGTGTATTATTTCACATTAAAAAGTTAAAAGCTACATGATACTAATTTTAAAAAACACCTATATTTTACACATAGGAATTGTTAAACATTTGGGTACTTTGGGCAGAAAATGTAAAAAAATTAACTGTGTTTTGTGACCTTACAATGCTGATTTTACATGTCACTTACAGGCAATGTGACTTATCCTGTTATCTCTATTTTGGTCTGTTTAGACACAGATATAGGTACAGATAGAGGTGGAGATAGAGACAGAAATGGTGTAAATGTTTTTGTACAATTGCACTGCCAGATTCACTGCTCTTATAAATGAAAAGTGATGCACTTTGCATTTTTCTGACATCAGAGGAAGTGAATAAACTTGAATGTTTACCACACTCAAATAAATATGTAAAAATTAGTTGTTGCATTTTGCATAGAAATAAAACATTAAGATTAAAAAAAAACTACAATGGAATACCACCTTGCCCCTGTTAAAATGGTTGTCATCAGTAAGACAGGTAATAACACACTTCAGAGAAGTTGTGGAGAAAAAGGAGCCTTCATTCATTGCTGGTAGGAATGTAAACTGGTATAGCCACTATGGCAAACAGCATGGAGGTTCCTCAAAAAATTAAGAATAGTGTTATCGCATGACCCAGCAATCTCTCTTCCTGGTATCTATCCAAAATACTTAAAAACATTTATTTGCAAATATATACGCATCCCTATGCTCATTGCAGCATTATTCAGAGTGGCCAAGACATGGAGACAACCAAACTGTCCTTTGATAAAGAATTGAATAAAGAAAATGTGGTATATATATACACTGTGGAATACTATTTAGCCATTAGAAAAGATGAGATATTGCCATTTGCGACAACATGGATGGACCTTGAGAATATTTTGCTAAGTAAAATGAGTAAAAAAAAAAGGCTAACAACCATATGATTTCACTCATATGTAGGATACAAAAGTGAAACTCAGACATAGACAACAATACGGTGGTTGCCAGAGGGAAGGTGGTGATGGGGCAGTAAAGCCAAAGGGGACCAGGTATATGGTGATGGAAGATGATCTGACTTTGGGTGGTGGGCACACAATGCAACATACAGATCATGTATCATGGAAATGTACATTTGAAACTTATATGATCTTATTAACAATGTCACCTCGATAAATTTAATAAAAAATTAAATTAAGAAAAAAATGAATACATAATCTCACTTCAACATTGACAATTGTTATAATGAAAAGACATAATTTTGCAATTATAGTAGATATACAATGCTATTTTAAAGTTGCTTTTATTTGCATTTTTTTGCATACACTCAAGAATAAACAATTTTTTCCTTTATTTATTAACCATATTTCCTCTTAGGTAGAAAAGATATTTTTCTTTTTATGTCCAGTTTTCCTGAGATATATTGACATGTAACATTGGATAATTAAATGTTTTAAATTACATTTATTCAAGAATATATCTTTTCTTTATTTTAATGTATTGGTTTTACCCAAAACACCAATTCAAAAGAACCTATGCACCCCAATGTTCATAGCAGCACAATTTACAATAGCCAAGTGTTGGAAGCAACTTAAATGCCCATCAGTAGGTGAGTGAATAAAAAAACTATGGTACATTTACACAATGGAATACTATGCAGCAGAAAGAATAAAAGAACTACTACACTTCGCAACAGCGTGGATGGAACTGGAGAGCATTATGCTAAGTGAAATAAGCTCCATATGATCTCACCTATAAGTGGAACCTAACCAACAAAACAAATAAGCAAGGAAAATATGACCAGCAACATTGAAAGAAAAAAGAAACCAACACAGTCAAGAGGGAAGGACGGAGGGATGGGTGGGGAAAGGGAAGGGAAGGGTCAAGTCAGGGAACATATATCAAGGACTCATCGACAAAGCCAAAGTGGGGAAGGATTGAGGGAAGAGGATGAGGGAGGAGGGCAGGGGAAAGTGGTGGTGGGAAGGTGGAGACAAATGTATTTGAACAAAAAATAAATAAATTTTTAAAAAGTATTGGTTTTATTTCTTTTTTTGAGAAATGCCTTAACAATAGCATTGCATATTTTCTTACAGAGAATACACACATGCACACATATATGCATTGTGTGTGTCTAACTATCCAGCCCTCGGTTTAGGCCTTAAATCCATTTCAGATTTGTTTTTGAGTATGTTGTAAAAAATTGGCTTAACATATTTACTTACAAATGAATAAGTTGCAACAACATTAATAAATAATCATTCATTTTCTTCCTTAACTTAAATTCCATCTTCATAATTGAACACTTAGCTTATTTACACAAAATCTGTTTACCTTTTTTTTTGTTCAGTGCCTTAATTATTCCTAGGTCAATACATATTTTAAATTTTATTTTGATGTATCTTATTTGTATGTTTAGGTATTTGTGATTTTTAATTCTTTCAGGTGAATCTGAAAATAATTTTGTGTGTTTAATAGCATAACTGTTAGAATTCTAATGAAAATTGCATTGATTTCCATATGTTAGTTTTGGATGAATTATTATATTTTTGATGTAAATCTTTGCATCCAAGAATAAAGTAACTTTTTAAATTTCTTTTTTACATCTTATTTTACATCTTTAACTCTATTGTATCACTTTCTTAGCAAACCATGCTTTACTCCTTAATAATAGCCTTTTGTTACTATTATGATTGAAATTATTTTCTTATTAATACTTTGCAGGTGTTTATTGCTATACAAAAATAGGCCATCGATTGAAAAAATGTATTATATTAAAATTTTTATTTTTAATTTCAGTTTACATTAAATATTATTTTAAGTTTAGCATAATGGTTAGGCAAGTACAGCATAGTGAATATAGTCAATAATATTGTAATATCTTATGTGTGGTGTCAGGTGGGTACTGAGAATATAAGTGGAGCACCTTGTAAAAAATACATTCTTTTTCCACCTAAAATTCTCTTCTAAATTCTGTTGCTTTTCTATTAGTCTTGCATTTATTTTTTTCTTTTTTTAAAAATAAATATTGGCGTGGCTTTGGTTAATAAGATTAAACAGGTTTCAAGTGTACATTTCTATGATACATACTCTGTAGATTGCATTGTGTACCCACTTCACAAAGTCAAATCATCTTCCATCACCATGTATTTGTGACTTTTTCAGTAATATTAGCAGTAGAGTATACAATTGTCCTTTGAATATGCCCCTTTTTCCCCCTCTTTTTCCCCCTCATATTTGGGCATGTAAGATTGGTTTTTCCTGAGTTTCACAGATAGTCAGCTTCTGAATTATTTACCTTACATTCTGCTGTTCCTACTTTTGCTAAAATTGTAAAATTTTATTGTTCATTCTACTTACTTTGTTTCTTTTATGTAGTTCTCCGAATTGTTTAAGATGAGACTGGGTTCCTTTATTTTTAATCTACTTAAAATATTTTAATATCAAAGATGTTTACATAAATTTCTTTCAAGTACAGCTTTATATATACAAATGCGATTTATATGTACAAATTTTATAAATATATGTGCTTTATATATACAGATTTTTACCATGTTATTGCTTGCTAGATATACAGGGAAGAGGAAAAGTAGGTTTACAGTTGTTCACGTGGAAAATATATATAATACAAGAATAGATAATAGAAGAATAAACTTTATCTTTGAGTCTGTTTCTATTTTGTTTATTAGTTTATTTTGTTAATTTGGTTCCACATAGAAGTGAATTCCACAAGACGCAGAGAACAGACTGACAGCTGTCAGGGGGAAGTGGGTTGGGGATCTGAGTGAAAAGGTGAAAGACAAGTAAAAATAAAAACTCATAGACAGACAACAGCATGGTGATTGTCAGAGGAAAAGGAAGTGGGGGGAACTGGAAGAGAGGGGGGGAGGATAAATTGTGATGGAAGAAGACATGACTCGTGGTGGTGAACACATGGTGCATTGTGCAGATGCTATATTATGGAATTGTACACCTGAGGCAAATATGATTTTGTTGGCCCATGTCACACCAATAAATTCAATAAAAATAATTTAAAAATGAAGGTACATGATATGATGTTAGGTAGGCTAATTTTAATCACTTGAGTTGGTGTTCACTGAACCTCTCCCTTTTAAAAGTCCCTATTTCCTTGATAACTAATAAATAATTTGTGGAGTAATACTTGGAGACCATATACATGTCTTCTTCAACAGTCATTCACCCAGTAGTTTTAGCATTCATTTTTTATCCTTATGTGAACTGGTTATGTTGGTGGTTTCAATATGGTGGTCACTGAATTTTTGAAGTCACTTTAGTGGAGGAAAAAGAAAGAATAAGTTGTGTTTCTTGTACTTACAACTGTAAACCTACTTGTGCCCATTTTGCATTGTAATTTTGGACTCAAATTTGTAATTCATTATTAACTGGCATTGTATACTTAACTTTTAAGGATTTATTTATTTACTATTTTTGGCTTGGTTGCATGCCTTTATTTTTTTTTTCTTTTTTTTCTTTTTTTCTTTTTTTTTCTTTACTTTTTAAATACATTTGTCTCTGCCTCCCCCCCACCTCTTTCCCTTGCCCCCTCCCACCTTCCCTCCCTCAGCTCTTCCCCTTTGGTTTTGTCCATGAGTCCTTGCTATATGTTCCTTGACTTTCCCCTTCCCTTCCCTTTCCCTGCCCCCCCCTTCTCTCTTGTCTCTGTTGATTTCTTTTCCTTTCAGTGTTGCTGGTCATATTTTCCTTGCATCTTTGCATTGTTGGTTAGGTTCCGCTTATAGGTGAGATCATATGGTATTTGTCTTTCGCCCCCTGGCTTATTTCGCTTAGCATGATGCTCTCCAGTTCCATCCATGCTGTCGCAAAGTTTAGTACTTCCTTTTTTCTTTCTGCTGCGTAGTACTCCATTGTGTATATGTACCATAATTTTTTGATCCAATCATCTACTAATGGGCATTTAGGTTGCTTCCAAGACTTGGCTATTGTAAATTGTGCTGCTATGAACATTGGGGTGCATAGGTTCTTTTGTATTGGCGTTTTGGTGTTCTCAGGGTATAGTCCCAGCAGTGGAATCGCTGGATCAAAAGGCAGTTCCATTTTCAGCTTTCTGAGGAAATTCCACACTGCTTTCCATAGTGGCTGCACCAGTCTGCATTCCCACCAACAGTGGACTAGGGTTCCCTTTTCTCCACAGCCTCGCCAGCACCTGTTGTTTGTGGATCTGTTTATGATGGCCATTCTGACCGGTGTGAGGTGGTACCTCATGGTAGTTTTGATCTGCATTTCTCTGATGGCTAGTGATGCTGAGCATCCTTTCAAATGCCTCTGGGCCAACATTCAGAAATCAAAGGCGTTTTTGTACACCAGCAATCCAATAGAAGAAGAAGAAATCAGAAAAAAAATACCATTCGATATAGCAAGAAGAAAAATAAAGTACCTAGGAATAAATGTAACCAAAGAGGTAAAAGACCTGTACGCAGAAAACTATACAACATTGAAAAAAGAAATTAAGGAAGACACAAATAAATGGAAGCATATACCGTGCTCATGGATTGGAAGAATTAATATCCTCAAAATGTCCATACTACCCAAAGCAATTTATAGATTCAACGCAATCCCTATTAAGATACCAATGACGTATCTCACAGAAATAGAACAGACATTTCAAAAATTTATATGGAACCATAAACGACCCCGAATAGCCACAGCAATTTTGAGAAAGAAACACAAAGTAGGAGGGATCACAATACCGGACATCAAACTCTACTACAAAGCCACCATACTCAAAACAATCTGGTACTGGCACAAGAACAGACCCATAGACCAATGGAACAGAATAGAAAGCCCAGAAATAAGCCCAGGTCTCTATGGACATCTAATATTCGACAAAGGGGGCAGAAGCACAAAATGGAGCAATAACAGCATGCCTTTATTTTTAAATTACAGTTGACATTCAAATTATTTTGTATTAGTTTCAAGTGTGTAGCATAGTGGTTAAACAATGATATAATTTATGAAGTGATTCCCTATAGCCTGATATTTTTAGTGACCAACTGGGACCATACATAGTTATTACAATACAAGGATTTGTTTCTAAATTTTAAAAATTTAAGTATGGTTTGTATCCAGTCTTACATTGGTTATATTAGTTTCAGGTGTAAAATGCAGTGATTCAGCATTTTTGTAGGTAATTCTAATAATAATATATCACAGTGCAAACTTATTTCTAATTTTTTAATTTTAAATTTTACATCTGATTTGTAGATTTTAAAAACTCTACTTATTTGAGTCTCCATTGAGGGTTTTAAGTTACATTAAGGAAGCTTTTCATTTCTTTCTTTTTTTAAGCCAATTGCCAAAAAATATTTAAATTTAGCATGTGAATCTGTGGGTGGGCAGATGGTTTTTGAATTTTCCTTTCCTCTATGTACACATCAAGATGGCAGGTAATCTTAGTTTCACGTCGTGCTATTTCTAATTTTTTTCACTCTGTGGCTGTTGAAATCTCATTTTCCATCTTCATGTGGTATTTAAATTCATTCTCTTTGGATACATTCTGACATATCTTTATTCATTCTTCTGTAATTTATGCTATCCTTATGTCATTTGATAGGCTTAGGTTGTCTGTTTTCAGTATCTTTTTTATCACTGCCATTTAGGGATTTCTCTTATTTGCAAAATATAAAATAACATTAAAGATAAGTTATTAAATTGTAATGACAATTTTCAAAGTATTTGCATTGGTAGTATTTTTACATTATTTTAGTCTATCATATTTTTCTAATTCTGGTCTTATAATATATTCTTATAAAGACTTGTGTGATTTATTACTGTATTACACCTTATTTGTAACTTTTAACTCAAATTTTATTATACAATTATATCCATGTAGATAGAATTATTAAATAGATTTGGAATAGAGGGATTCATTTGTAATAGTACCCCATCAGTTAAGTAAAAGAAGTTGTAAATGTTAATAAAACAGAGAAATTATCTAGATAAAATATGATTAGAATTTGACCAGAAAAGTTGAGGGAATATTTATCCTTAATTTTGATTAATCAACTATTTTTTCCTTTTCTTCAAGAAAAATGCAATCTTTTTGATTGAGTCATTCAAGGCTTTCTTCACTTGATTGTTTCTCAGGGTATAAATAAATGGATTCAACATAGGTGAAATAGAAGAAATGAGCAGGGAAACTCCTTTATTAAGAGCCACTTCTTCCTTTGCTGAAGGTTTGATATAGATAAAGATACAGCTGCCATAGGTAATAGAAACCACAATCATGTGGGAAGAACAGGTAGAAAAGGCTTTTGTCCTTTGTTGGGCAGAAGAGAGTCTTAGAATTGTCATGATGATATAAATGTAGGATAAAAGAACACATACAAGGGTCATGATAAAAGTCAACACAGCACACACCAAAATCATTCGCTCTATGAACCACGTGTCTGAGCATGATATCTTTAGCAGAGGAGTGGCATCACAGAAAAAGTGATCAATGACATTGGTGTCACAGAATTCCAGATGGAGACCCAGGCAAAGTGGAGGGATTATGATTATCAAACCAGCTATCCAACAGCTGAGAATAAGTCTATTGCAGATTCTATTGTTCATAATGGTCACATAATGCAAGGGTTTGCAGATGGCTACATAGCGGTCAAAGGACATCGTGGCTAGAAGAAAGAATTCTGTTATCCCGAAGAGATAAGTAAAAAATATTTGAACAGCACACGCATCATAGGTAATGATTTTGTCACCAGTTGATATGTTGTACAAAAACCTTGGAATACAAGCAGTTGTGAATGAGATTTCTAGGAAAGAGAAATTTTGGAGAAAAAAGTACATGGCTGTTCTAAGACGGCAATCTATGAAGGTGAGGGAAATAATGGTCAGGTTCCCAGCTATACTCAATATGTAGGTGCAAAAAAGAAAGATGAAAATCAGAACTTTCAGTTGTGGGTCATCAGTCAGTCCCAGCAGGATGAATGTTGTTATTGTGTGGTTTCTCATCAAGGATTCCTCTTTTCTGCCCGGTCTGCATTAAAAAATCAGAAACTCTTGAATAGAGAGTAGTGAAGCCAAAATAAGCTGTCAATACTGGCTATAAATACAAGCAAACTGACTTGACTATCTTGAAGTGATTATCTTTCTATGTGTAACATTTTATTGAGGTAACTATATTTTCATTCTGGCCTTATCTTCACTCAGATAGTTTGATTTGTAAATGTACCATAGTTTTTTGATGCAGTCATTTAAACCAACAGAATCAAGAGGGAAGGAGGGAGCGGGGTGGCAGGGAATGGAAAGGGAAGGGTCAAGTCAAGGAACAAGTATGAAGGACCCATGGACAAAGCCAAGGTGGGAAAGGATTGGGGGGCAGGCAGGGGAAGGCGGTGGTGGGAAAATGGAGACAAATGTATTTGAACAATTAAAAAAAAAAAAAAGAACACCTCTAGAAGTTTAGTTTACTTCCTCTTCTCCAGAAGTCATCAGTATATAGGCACTTCACTGTGATACTGAACTCAACCTTTCACAGTGCAGTCAGGTTTCAGTGTTCTAAAACTGACAAGGTTTCTTCCTTAATCATCACAGTTTATCCATGAAATTCAGTTTTCCTAGATATTGCAAATCAAGAATTGAGAAAGTAATTGACCCTTGAATGTGACTGATTAATTTCTGTTTATTCTAACATTCTAATAAATCAATATTTGTCATGGAGGGAGAGGTATCGAATGAGAAGATAAATCATGACTCTATGACCTTATTTTACAAAGGAGTTATGATCATATTATTTGTGTGGGTGAACATGTGTATGTATCTTTAATTTTGTTGTTATGATTGAGAACAAAGTAGTTTACTGTCTTAATAGCTCTCAAACTAACTAATGCATAAACATCAACTGACATGATTTTTACCTATTCTAGTATAATAAATTTTAAAATGATATAGTAAATAAATTTTTATTCCATTACAAATTATCAAAATTATTAATATTTTTGTTTAATAAAGATGGATACAATATATTTTTACATGAAAATTTATTACCATTTTTTTGAAGAACACTGAAAATGAAAATATTATACTTACTTTTTTTTTTTGTCAGTCATAACTTGAGGCTGTTGTTTAGCAACATTAGTTCTTAAGGCTAAAATTGATTTGTGCCCTTCTCTACTGCTTACATTTTCACTGTATATTTATTTACGTGCAGTTTGGAAATGCATAGCTCTTTCTGTTAGCAACAAAAATTATTATATTTTCCTCACAGAGGATTCTGGTTATTGTAAATCTAAAGAGTATTTCTTCATGCTGCCTATACCTGAAAAGGAAAAATATCTCTGAGAGCTGAGGATTATCAAGACTCTCTTAGGTTTTGAAGATCTTGATAATCTGACCTTCCTGTCCAGAAAGATTTGCACATTAAGACTGGTGTTTGTTTTATTTAGGAAACTTGCAATTTAATGAATTAACAAAAGGGTCCTTGGAGAGCCAGTTTTTATAAAATCGCTATAAATCCCTTTGTATCATAATCTTGGCAAAAAGCCTAAAGCGTGTAGCTTTGAGGATAAATATATTCTCAGAGGAAAGAAGATGAAATGGCTTAGAGATTGGAAAATAGGCAACAAGAATGAGACAATACAATATTCCCATAATTATGATTTATATTTCTGTCATCCAAATCACTTTGAAGATCAAGAAGTCCTGATTTTCTCTTGTGTTTATGTATTACATTATGAATAAATAAAATTATTTCAAAAATTAATGCAGTGATAACTAAGGTTTGGTAAAGATCCTTTCAGATTATAAATCAACACATTTATCTAAATATTATATGCAACAATAAAAATATGTGAACAATAATAACTAGTATAATTGGCTGAATAAGTTATAGATCAATGTAAATAAAAAACATATTGCTATAGGGGAAAAGATGGTGGAGGAGTGAATGGGAGTCACGCTGACCTCCTCCTCCCAAGACCAAACTGGCATTGCGACTTAATATTGGAGTAATCACCTGGAAAACAATGGAACTATAGTGGGAGAGGAGCCTTGGAGCCAAGGACAGACAGTGGATTTGACTCTCACACATCCCAACGGGTGAGAAGTGCGGTGGAGGCTCGAGAGGGTGGGCTGGGTGCCCACAGGCACTAGCACCAGAGGGACATTGAAACGGCCAGTTAGCTCCCCCCAAGATGAACGGGGTCTGAATCATAAACAGGGACCTCTAAACTACAGCAGCTAAAACCAGGAAAATACAGACAAAACGCAACCCCGAAAAGCTTAGCGCACTCTCTGTCAGAGACAGGTGGCTGGGGATGCAAAGAGACATTTAAAGGGCCAACATAAAAATTTGCAGTGGCAGCCGCCCTCCTTGATCTCTGGGTAGAGGCGGCAGCAGGGTGGGCTGGTGCCTGGGAAAAGACTGGTGAGGAAAAATTTGTGAAGAGAACTGACACCGCGGCAGGTGGACCCCCAGCAATAACGCACCTCCCACTCTGCAGCTACCATCTGGCTCAGGCATAAAGGAATCAATTAACCTGCCTTTTGTGCGTTCCACACACAGCTTGTGCGCATGTGAGCTGGGGCGCTAAGTGCAGACTGGCTGGGAGAGCCCTGAGGAAAGACTGCAGGAAAGAACTGGAGGAAAGACTGCAGGAAAGACTGAGGAAAGAACGGGAGGAGGAACCAGGGAGTCCCAACTCCCTCCCTGTTCTGTAGTCTCCATTCTGGGCAGGCAAAGCGCGCCCCCAAAGAGGCAGAAGTGGGGCGCGCACCAAACAGACTGCCCGTGATTGAAACGCAGTCTGCACAGGTGGTGAATCCTTGGCCGAAGGGGTCACAGAACTGCACAGAGACCCCTGAGGAGAGACTGGAAACGGAGGCATTGGGGAAAGAACAGGAGGAGGAACCAGGGAGTCCCGCCTCCTTCTCCTTTCCCTAGTCTCCATTGTGCAGGAAAAGGACACACACCCAAAGAGCCAAAAGCCGAAAAGTACACAATAGAGAGCCCAAAACCATCCAGTGCAGGCGCGCACACTTGTGCCTAGTGGCCGGCGAAGGTTGGCGAGTGTGTGTGTGGACCTGCGCGGGCTGGCAAGGGCTCGCGTGGGCTGGCGAGGCCTCCCACAGGTTGGCACCAATGGGGCCTGCGAGGGAGTGCACAGATAAGCGAGGGCAGGTGTAAAGTGACCCACGTGGGCCGCGAGTGCAAAGGAGGCCGCAGAAATAGTTAATCCTGGGCCGAAGGGGTCACAGAGCTGCCCAGAGTCCCTAGAGGAGAGACCGGGGACAGGATTAATGTGAGAGTCCTGGAGCTGACTTCCTCCCATTTCTGTAGTCTCCATTTGGCAAGGGCAAGCAACACATCCAAAGAGCCAAAAGAGGGGAAAGCACACAATAGAAGACCCTAAACAGATCAGTGCCAAGATGCCTGCCGGCCTAGGGGGCCAGGCGAGTACGCGAGGTCGCGAAGAAGCCCCCTGAGCTGGGACAAGCATGCATGAGCCCAGGCGGGCGGGGGATCCTGCCGGGCCGGGGAACGTGAATAAGAAGCCGGGAGGAGAGTGCAGAGTGATCCACAGAAATAGTGGATCCCTGGCTGAAGGGGTCACAAAGCTGCCCAAAGCAGGGATCAGACACAGACAGTAGACTCCTGGAAGGCTCAAATGACCCAAGGTCATATAGGGTCAACAACTGACATCATCAGAGGTAGGCCCAGAAAGAAAAGTAAAGGGGGAAAAATAAATAAATAAATAAATAAATAAATAAATAAATAAATAAATAAAAAGACCTACCTACTACCATAGAAGTTTAATCCACAAAGTCAGGAAATCTAGACAGCCCAATTGAAGCAGAAGCAAAAATAGATAAATAAATAAGTAAATTACTTAACAGACTCTCACAAAAATGGGAAAAAAAGAAGTTCCCCCCAAATGAGTGGAAAAGGGGACTCCCCACAGAGAGAGCTAAATGAAATAGAGGCAAGGGAACTATCAGATATTGAATTCAAAACAATGGTTCTAAGGAAGCTCAATGAGCTCAGCCAGCTCAAAGATAACTATGAGAAACTGCAAGAAACTATCAGGATCTTACAGCAAACTATATCAGCCTGGAAAAGGACATAGAAACTATCAAGAAGACACAAGAGGCTATGAAGAATACCATTTCTGAATTGAAGAACACAGTAGAAGGAATCCAAAGCAGGCTGGATGAAGCCGAGGATCAAATCAGTGAGATGGAGGCTAAAGTAGAAAGAAGCTCCCAGAAAGAGCAAGAAATGGAAAAAAGACTCCAAAAGAATGAAGAGGCATTTAGGGAAATGCAGGACAACCTGAAACGCAATAATATCCATATAACAGGGATACCAGAAGGAGAAGAAGAGGAGCAAGGTATAGAGAACCTCCGTGAAAAAGTAGTGATGGAAAATTTCCCTAATTTGAGGAGAGAAGGGGTCTCATGGATCCAGGAGGCACAGAGGACCCCACGCAAGAGGGACTCAAAGAGGTCCACTCCAAGACACATCATCATTAAAAGGGCAACTATCAAAGACAAAGAGAGAATCCTCTAGGCAGCAAGGGAGAAGGAGAAAGTAACATACAAGGGGGCCCCGATACGCCTAGGAGCTGACTTCTCAACAGAAACACTACAAGCCAAAAGGGAATGGCAACAAATATTCCAAGTAGTGAAAAGCAAGGGCCTACAACCAAGGCTGCTCTACCCAGCAAGGCTCTCAATTAAAATAGAAGGGGAAATATGGAGTTCCCAGACAAAAGAAGGCTTAAAGAATACATCTCTACCAAACCAGCACTCCAAGATATGCTCAAGGGACTGGTTTAAGAAGATGAAGGAAAAGAGTGAGAAAGAGAAAAACACAGGTACAAAGATAAACAATGAATAAGTTTCTATCAGTAATATCTCTCAATGTGAATGGACTAAAAGCCCCAATCGAAAGACACAGGGTAGCTGAATGGATAAGAAAACATGACCCACACATATGCTGCCTACAAGAACCCACCTCAGAGCAAGAGACCTACACAGATTGAAAGTAAAGGGATGGAAAAAAATATTCCAAGCAAATGGGCATGAGAAAAAGGCCGGGGTTGCCATACTTGCATCAGACAAGGTAGATTTCAAAACAAAGGCCATAAAGAGAGACCCAGAGGCGCACTTCATAATACTTAAAGGAAGAATCTATCAGGAAGACATCAACATTGTAAACTTATATGCTCACAATATAGCAGCCCCCAAGTTTATAAGGAAATTGTTGGATGACTTCAAAAAAGATATAGACAGCAACACACTGATAGTAGGGGATTTCAACACCCCACTGTCAAAAATGGACCGATCTTCCAGACAAAACATCAATAAGGATATTGTGGAGCTGAATGACACACTGAATCAAAGAGACTTAACTGACATATATAGAACCTTACATCCCAAAGAAGAAAAATATACATTCTTTTCAAATGCTCATGGCAGTTTTTCAAAGAGAGACCACATGATAGGACACAAAGCAAACCTCAGCAACTTCAGGGAAATTGAAATAATACCAAACATTTTCTCAGACCACAAGGGATTGAAACTGGAAATCAACCTCAAAGAGAAACTTCAAAAACTTGCAAACTCATGGAGACTGAACAGTAGGCTATTAAACAATGAATGGGTCAATAATGAGATAAGAGAAGAAATCAAAAAATTTCTGGAAACAAATGAAAATGAATAGACAACAGTCCAATACCTATGGGACACAGCAAAGGCAGTCCTGAGAGGGAAGTTCATAGCAATACAGGCTTACCTAAAAAAGATAGAAACATTTCAAATAAAAGACCTAACGCTACAACTTCAAGAACTGGAGAAACAACAACAAATAAATCCCAGAGCAAGTAGAAGGAAGGAAATAGTCAAGATTAGAGCAGAACTGAATGACATAGAGACAAAAAGAACAATTCAAAGGATCAACCAATCCAGAAGCTGGTTCTTTGAAAAGATAAATAAAATTGACAAGCCTTTAAGCAGACTCATGAAGAAAAAAAGGGAGAGGACCCAAATTAATAATATCAGAAATGAAAGAGGAGAAATAACAACTGATACCACAGAAATACAAAGGATTGTCAGAAACTACTATCAACAATTATATGCCAAGAAATTTGAAAACCTTGATGAAATGGACAAATTTCTAGAAAAGTATAATCTTCCAGCACAGAAGGAGGAAGAAACAGAAAGCTTGAACAGACTGATAACAGCTGGGGAAATGGAAGCAGTGATCAAGAAACTCCCAGCACACAAAAGCCCAGGGCCAGACGGTTTCCCAGGAGAATTTTACAAAACATTTAAGGAAGAGCTAACCCCTGTCCTTCTCAGACTATTCCAAAAAACCCAAGAGGAGGGAAGACTCCCAGACTCTTTTTATGAAGCCAGCATCACCCTAATCTCAAAACCAGATAAAGACCCTACAAAGAAAGAAAACTATAGGCCAATTTCGCTAATGAACATAGATGCCAAAATCCTCAACAAAATATTGGCAAACCGCATCTAGCAATACATTAAAAAGATTAGCCACCACGATCAAGTGGGATTCATCCCAGGGATGCAGGGATGGTTCAGTATACGCAAGTCAATAAACGTAATACATTACATAAATAACAGAAAAGACAAAAACCACATGATCATCTCGACAGACACAGAAAAAGCATTCGATAAGGTACAGCACCCATTTATGATCAAAACCCTCAGCAAAATGGGAATAAATGGGGCATTCCTCAACGTAATAAAGGCCATATATGAAAAACCTATAGCCAATGTCATACTCAACGGACAAAAACTAAAAGCTTTCCCACTAAGGTCGGGAGCATGACAAGGATATCCGCTTTCACCACTTCTTTTCAACATCGTATTGGAAGTCCTAGCCACAGCGGTCAGACAAGAAAAAGAAATAAGAGGCATCCAAATAGGAAAGGAGGAAGTAAAGATATCATTGTTTGCAGATGACATGATACTGTACATAGAGAACCCTGTACACTCTACCAAAAAACTCCTCAACCTAATAAGTGAATTTGGCAAAACAGCGGGATACAAAGTCAACATTCAGAAATCAAAGGCATTTTTGTACACCAGCAATGCAATAGAAGAAGAAGAAATCAGAAAAAAAAATACCATTCGATATAGCAAGAAGAAAAATAAAGTACCTAGGAATAAATTTAACCAAAGACGTAAAAGACCTGTACACAGAAAACTATAAAATATTGAAGAAAGAAATTAAGGAAGACACAAATAAGTGGAAGCATATACCGTGCTCATGGATTGGAAGAATTAATATCATCAAAATGTCCATACTACCCAAAGCAATTTATAGATTCAACACAATCCCTATTAAGATGCCAATGACATATTTCACAGAAATAGAACAGACATTTCAAAAATTTATATGGAACCATAAACGACCCTGAATAGCCCCAGCAATTTTGAGAAAGAAAAACAAAGTAGGAGGGATCACAATACTGGACATCAAACTCTACTACAAAGCCACTATACTCAAAACAATCTGGTACTGGCACAAGAACAGACCCATAGACCAGTGGAACAGAATAGAAAGCCCAGAAATAAGCCCAGGTCTATATGGGAATCTAATATTTGACAAAGAGGGCAGAAGCATAAAATGGAGCAATAACAGCCTCTCAGCAAATGGTGTTGGGAGATCTGGACGGCTACATGCAAAAAACTGAAATTGGATCATCAGCTGACACCATACACAGAAATAAACTCACGATGGGTAAAAGACTTAAATATAAGTCGCAACATCATCAAAGTCCTAGAGGAGAACATTGGCAGGAAACTGTCAGATATCCCACGCAGCAATTTTTTCACTGATATGTCTCCTAAAGCAAGGGACATAAAGGAAAGAATAAACAAGTGGGACCTCATCAAAATAAGAAGCTTCTGCACAGCAAAAGGAAACATCAGCAAAATGAAAAGGGAGCCAACCATATGGGAAAATATATTTGCTAATGATACATCAGATAGAGGTTTGATCTCCAAGATATATAAAGAACTCACTCGACTCCACTCCAAGAAGACAAACGATCCAATCCAAAAATGGGCAAAGGACCTAGGCAGACGCTTTTCCAAGGAGGAGATACAGAGGGCCCAGAGGCATTTGAAAGGATGCTCAGCATCACTAGCTATCAGAGAAATGCAGATCAAAACCACCATGAGGTACCACCTCACACCGGTCAGAATGGCCATCATAAACAGATCCACAAACAACAGGTGCTGGCGAGGCTGTGGAGAAAAGGGCACACTAGTACACTGTTGGTGGGGATGCAGACTGGTGCAGCCACTGTGGAAGACAGTGTGGAATTTCCTCAAAATGCTGAACATGGAGCTACCTTTTGATCAAGTGATTCCCCTGCT
The DNA here is from genome assembly GCF_021234165.1 of Pteronotus mesoamericanus. Taxonomy (NCBI): domain Eukaryota; kingdom Metazoa; phylum Chordata; class Mammalia; order Chiroptera; family Mormoopidae; genus Pteronotus; species Pteronotus mesoamericanus. The sequence goes on from NW_026555310.1 coordinate 456,964, forward strand.
GGGAGTATAACCTAAGGATCCCAAAATGCCAATTCAAAAGAACCTATGCACCCCAATGTTCATAGCAGCACAATTTACAATAGCCAAGCATTGGAAGCAACCTAAATGTCCATCAGTAGATGACTGGATCAAAAAACTATGGTACATTTACACAATGGAATACTATGCAGCAGAAAGAAAAAAAGAACTACTAAATTTTGCAACAGCATGGATCAAACTAGAGAGCATTATGCTAAGCGAAATAAGCCAGGCGATGAAGGATAAATATGATCTCACCTATGAGTGGAACCTAACCAAGAAAACAAAGATGCAAGGAAAATAAGATCAGCAACAGTGTAAGAAATAAGAAACCAACAGAGACAAGAGGGATGGAGGAAGGGGTAGGCGGGGAAAGGAAAGGGAAGGGTCAAGTCAAGGAACATATAGCAAGGACTCATGGACAAAGCCAAAGTCGGGAAGGATTGAGGGAGGGAGAGGGGGAAGAGCAGGAGAGGAAAGTGGTGGGGGGAAGGTGGAGACAAATGTATTTGGGGAAAATAAATAAACAAATGAATAAATAAATAAAAATTTTATATAAAGAAATTAAAAAAAAACTGCAGTACATTTATACAATGGGATACTATGCAGCAGAAAGAAAGAAGAGCTACTACTCTTCGCCACAGCATGGATGGAACTACAGAGCACTATGCTGAGTGAAAAAAGCCAAGGGGTGAAAAACAAATATCATATGATCTCACCTCTACGTGTAACCTAACCAACAAAACAAATAAGCAAGGAAATATAACCAGCAACATTGAAAGAAAAAAGAAACCAACAGTATCAAGAAGGAAGGAGAGAGGTAGGGGGGTGGGGAAAGGGAAGGGAAGGGTCAAGGAACATGTACAAAGGACCCATGGACAAAGCCAAAGTGGAGAAGGATTGAGGGAGGGAAGTGGGGGAGGAGGGCAGGGGAAAGTGGTGGCAGGAAGGTGGAGACAAATATATTTGAACAATTAAAAAAAAAAAAGGAAACCCTGGCACCTGGTGTACTGTTTTTGGGAATGCTGACTGGTGCAGCCACTGTGGAAAACAGTATGGAATTTCCTTAAAAAACTAAAAATGGAACTGAATTTCAATACAGCAATTCTACTGCTTGAAATTTACCCTAAAAATCCAAAACACAATTCAAAAGAACTTATGCATGACTATGTTCATAGCAGTGCTATTAAAAGAGCCAAGTGCTGGAAACAGCCTAAGTGCCCATCCATAGATGAATGGATCAAGAAATTGTGGTACAGCACACTATGGAATAATGCAGCAGAAAAAAAGAAGGAACTCCTACCTTATACTACAGCATGGATGGAACTGGAGAATATTATGTTAAGCAAAATAAGCTAGTTAGTAAAAGACAAATACTGTATGATCTTACTTATAAAGAAAACTCTAATCAACAAAATAAGCTAACTAGCAAAATAGAATGAGAGACTGGAAACACAGAAGTGACTGACAGCAGCCAGAGGGGTGGGGGTAATGGTGGAAAGAAGGGGAAGGGACTAGTCAAAGAACATACATGAATGACCCATGGACATGGACAATGGTGTGGGGACTGACTGTTGGAGTTCTGGGCGGGTTAGCAGATGAGGGCTAAGGGGGAAAAATTGGGACAACTGTAATAGAATAACAATAGAAAATTTAAAAAAGAACTTATAAGACTCAACATTAACCCCCCCAAACTAATTAAAAAGTAGGCAAAAGACCCAAATAGACACTGTTTCTAAGAGGACATGCAAATGGACAGTAGACATATGAAAAGATGCTCAGTGTCACTAATCCTCAGAGAAATGCAAATTAAAACCACAATGAGCCACCTCACACCTGTCAGAATAGCTATCATCAGTAAATCAGCAAATCACAAGTATTTGTGAGGATATGGTAAAAAGGGAACCCTTGTGCCCTATTGATGGGAACAGAGATTGGTTTAGACAGCGTGGAAAACAGTATGGATTTTCCTAAAAAAAATTAAAATGGAACTGCCTTGTGATCCAGTGGTTCTACTTCTGGCAGTATATCTGACGAAACCTGAAACACTGACTTGAAAGAATGCATGCACCCCAATGTTCATGGCAGCATTATTTACAATAGCAAAGATTTGGAAGCAGCCCAGGTGTCCATCAGTAGATGAATGGATACAAATGCGAGGTACATTTATGCAATGGAATACTACTCAGTTGGAAAAAAAGAAGGAAATTTACTTTTTGTGAAAGCATGTTTGGGCCTGGAGAGTACTTTCTATGTGAAATAAGATAGTTACACAAAGGCAAATACCATATTATTTCACTTATTTGTGGAATCTAATGAACAAAATAAATAAGACAGAAACAGACTTAGATACAGAAAATAGACTGGCAGCTCTTAGAGGGGAGTGGTATTCTGGAGCTTTTTGAAAAAAAGTGAAGGGATTAAGCAAAAAAATAAAAACCTCATAGGTATAGACAACAGTATGTTGCCTGTGGGAAAGGAGGGTAGAGAGAGGTAAAAGAGGAATAAGTGGTGATGGAAGGAGACTTGGCTTTGGTTGATGAACATGCAATACAAGATACAGATGATATATTACAGAATTGTAAACCTGAATATATAATTTTATTAAGCAATGTCAGTCCAATAAATAAAATAAAAATTAAGAACAATATATTTATGTGACTTTTTAGTAAATTCAAGGTAGCTAAAGGCAATAAAATAAAAATAAATATCTTTTTACTCCAAAAACAAACAACTAACCAAAAGAAATGAGATCAAGGAACATATAGTAAGGACTCATGGACAAAACCAAAGGGGAAGAGCTGAGGGAGAGAAGAAGGGAGGGGGCAAGGGAAAGTGGTGGGGGGGAGGCAGAGAAAAATGTATTTGAAAAAAAATAAAAAAAAGAAATGAGAACAGAAGAATTTTAAATATGCACTATAGCCACATGATTAGTTTCAGAAATTAAGGAAAAAACATTTTTCCTCCTTAACACACACATTTGTTTTATATTGAGCATTAATTATTCTTTTGTTTGTAAATAAATGTCTTAGTAAATAGGATAAGACAATAATATAAGATGTTGGAGTCAGAGAAGAACTATACCCTGACTCTTGACAGGCATAGCCTCTCCCATTATCAACATCCTGCACAGCACACATTTCCTTTTTATTTTTTTCCACTATTCGATTTGCCTATAATCTAAAATATGAAGTGTTAATAATGAGTAATAGTTAACTTCCTGTCTCACTAGCTAAGTTACAGACTATCATAAGGGAGTGCATCTTAGCTACAACAGGAATACATACCACCCAACCCCCCAAAGAAAGATAAAGTGGGACTTGTGTCTACTTTTCTGAGAAGTTTAGGAATATGTCAGGTGAAAACATGATTTTATTTTTACTTTATTTGGACATTATTACTAAGTCTAGCATCTTTGAATACAAAGGTGAAAAGGAGTACACTGTGTTATATCATTCTATTTTCATATCAGTTTAGAGTTTTTTAAAAAATTAGTTGTACTCAATTTGGAAGATGGAAGACAAGTTGTGGTCATTGCTTTTGGAAACTCATGGTGGTTAGTTAGCATGAAATAGATTAACAGACATATCTCCAGTTTCCAGCTTGTTTTCTCTTTAATCTTTTTAAATCTAACTCTTTCTTTGAGTGGCTTTTTCTGAATACCAAATAGCAGTGGTCCAAGGTCCATTTCCTGATGCTTGCCTGTGGACCCACACATACCCCTCAGCTTACTTCCAGCTGCTCTTTATATCCTTGCCTCCAATGTTGAACCTGCTTGGTGATTCTTTAGATCTTTCAACTCCTCCTGCCAGACATACATTTTCCTCAACTCCTCCCAAAGCTATGTAAATTTTAATTCCTATGTTCAATTCTTATACCATAACTGATAGTTATTCTGCTTTTTTTTTGAGATCCAACTGACATACAGTATGTGTGTGTGTGTGTGTGTGTGTGTGCGCGCGTGCCATTTTATTATCTATATTGAGTATTTTACAACTCATTTAGTTGCTTCTTCACCAAGTCAAGGTGTCTCATTTTCTTGGGAAGAAGAGAATTGTAGGAAATTAGGAGTGCAATTTGCAGAATAAGACAGAAGCATTTAATTATAGCTCAATCACTTAGAAACTGTGTGATCCTGAAAAATTTTTAAATCATGCTAACAAAATATAAAACTACTTAAGTTGCTGTAGGTAAGATAATATGGGGAAAAAGAACTTCAGTAGACGATTATTTATTTTGTGCTCACTACATTATTTGGCATGTTAAGATTTATTATGTGTTAAAAACACTAATTGTTATTATTACTTTTTAACATTTTATTTATTGTTGTTCAGTTACACTTGTCCTGCCTTTTTCCCCATTGCTCAAACCTACCCAGTGCCCCGCCTCCCACCATTCCCACAGTAAATCCCCTCTGCAGTCTGTGCCCATGAGTCCTCTAATCGTGTTCCTTTGCTTGCCCCTTCTCCTTCTTTGCCCTCTTATCCCCCTCTCTCTCCCCTCTAGTCACTCTCAGTTTGTTTTTAATTTCCAAGTCTCTGGTTCTATTTTGCTCATTTTTTTGTTTTGTTGATTAGGTTCCACTTATAGGTGATATGGTATTTGTCTTTCACCACCTAGCTTATTTCACTTAACATAATGTTCTCCAATTCCATCCATGCTTTGGGAAAGGGTAGGAGTTCCTTCTTTCTTTCTGCTTTGTAGTATTCCATTGTGTAAATGTACCACCTCAAAAAACTAAAAGTGGAACTGCCTTTTGATCCAGCAATCCAGCTCCTGGGACTATGCTCTAAGAATTCTGAATTGCCAATTCAAAAGAACCTGTGCACTCCAATATTCATAGCAGCATTATTTGCAATAGCCAAGTGCTGGAAACAGCTTAAGTGCCCATCAGTAAATGAGTGGATCAAAAAACTGTGGTACTTTTTGTACTTTTTATTTCTATTTCTATCAAGCAGCTATAATTTAAATTCTTTTACTGTTTCTAAAAATTTTTTTTGAAATATTCCCTTGTTTCAGCATTGAATAACTCTTATCTTCCCAGGTTAGATATTCATCAATGATTTATTAAATTAGAGTTTACATATTTCTCAATTATACATGTTTCCAAAACATTATAGAAACTTTTAACTTTGCTTATAACACTTTGTTTTTCCCATTGGTTGTAATAGAGCTCAAATTATTATATACTGGTTATATATTTTGGTTTCCCTTATATTATGTGGCCAAAAATTCCATTCAGTTTTTTTTTGTAAAATAAAAGACACGTTTTTCATTTTTATCAATAACTTTATTGATTTTGATATTTTTAGTGTGTCAGTTAGCTCTCAAGAGGTATAACATTGATTTTTCTCAATCAATGTCTCAATTTTTTCACTATCAACTTCAACAGGTCTACCTGTCTGTGGAGCATTGTCCAGCAAGAATTTCCAGCAGCACAAAACTTTGCAAACCATTTTTTACATCTTTGATAAGTCACGAGCACCTTTTGCATACACTGCACAAATCTTTTTCTGTATTTCAGTTGCATTTTTACCTTTCTTGAAATAATAAAGCATAGTATGTTGAAAATGTCACTTATTTTCTTCCATTTCCCATATTAAAATGACTCTACAACAATTCATCAATTTTGATGTTTTTTTAAAAATGCACACTGATATGACAGCTGTCACAACACAATCTAACAAAGTTGCTTCGAATAAAGTGAAAGACAACTAAGTGCTACTAGACCCGTCTTACAGAAAAAAAACCAAACAAACTTTTTGACCAACCCAATAAAATTGTCTTATCATCTGAAAGCAGGGGTGAGGATTTTTATTAAATTTCAAGTGATTTTTTAAGTATTTAAAAAGTTTTAAAATAGAGCCCATACATAATATAGTCCTAATAATTTCCTGAGTGTCACAAATACTCCCATTATCCTATTTAGTTTCTTTTTAGGTTGTGTAAAACGATTGAGTGATAGGTGAGAGAAGATTTTTATATTCTAGAAAGATATTCTGATGTTCTATTAATGAGAGACCTTGTTCTTGTTAAAGTTAAGTTGAAACGAGTGAAGGGCTGCAATTTGTGCCTAGTGGGTGCCCAAAGCAAGAGTCAAAAGGCTATGAGAAGGTTAACTTGACTGGGATATAGATTAATAAGAATAACAATGTGCTTAGGATTTTTAGGAAAATTTTTAAATTATTCTTTTATTCCCAAGAATTAATCAAATTTACTGCAAGCTTACTAGTGGGCAGGAAATGTGATTTTTTTGACTGTGTCTTTGAAAGCTTGTTTCACTTGCTTGTTCCTCAAGGTATAAATGAAGGGGTTTAACAAAGGGGCAAGAGATGTAGTGAGCAAAGATACCCAATATGTAGTGGTTTATTAACAACCACTTCTTTGGCTGAAGGTTGGATAGAGATGAAAATACAGTGGCCATAAGTGATTGAAACAACAGTCATGTGAAATGAACAAGTGGAAAAGGTTTTTTTTCTTTGCCGAGTAGAGGGAAATCTTAGAATTATTCTGATGATATGTATATAAGTAAGAATCACACCTATTAGTGGGATAATGAATGTCAGCACTGCACAGATTATAACAGTCTGCTCTAGGAACCATGTATCTGAGCATATCTTAAAAATGGGAGCTTCTTTACAGCCCAAATGATCAATAGCATTAGAGTCAGAGAATGCTAGCTGGAGACCCGTACCAAGTGGTGTGACAATGATCACCAATCCAGAGATCCAGCAGCAGAGGACAAGGATGGTACAGACTCTTGTTCATGATGGTCATGCAGTGCAGGGGTTTACAGACGGCCACGTCACGGTCATAGAACATGGCAGGCAAGAGAAAAAAGTCTGCAGCCCCAAAGAGTCCAAAAAAGAATACTTGACTGGCACAAGCATCATAAGTAATGGTATTGTCTCCAGTTGACAAACTGTACAGGAATCTGGGACTATAGACTGTTCTGAATGAGATTTCTAAGAATGAATAATTTTGAAGAAAAAAATATGTAGATGTTTTAAGATGAGAATCTGCGAGTGTAAGAATGATAATGGTGGGGTTTGCAGTTATGCTCAGCATGTTATGTCAGAAATAAAAAGGCAAAAACCAGAACTTGGAGCTGTGGATCCTCTGTAAGTACTGACAAAATAAGTGTTGTAACTGCTGTGTGGTTTTTCATTATTACCTTTAGTGTTTTATGCAGTCTGCCTGCAGTCAGGGAGAAAGAATCAAAAGGAACATAATACCCAAGAAAGAATAAACATCAAATTATTCCCCACTTTTCATTACAAATTCCATGACTTTTATAAAACTTAGTTACAAAGTACTCTCCTGAAAAGACCTTTGAGCTCCATGTACTCCTCTTCCTGAAGGAATCCCAATAATCTCTTTTAAAATGTGTTCTCCATTCTGTACTAACATTCTTTAAAAGAAGAAAATACTTGTATTTAAAAGGTCTTTTCATTTATTATGAATCTCATTTTTTCTAGAACACCTCATCTTCAAACTTTTTTTTTCTCACTAGGATTTAACATACACACACACACACAATTTTGTTGTACAACCAGTTTTCTACAATATAAGGACTGTTAAATACAAGGTATCAACTACCTTTCTCTTATATGATTCACCTTAAAACTGACTTAACTAGTGTGTTTTCAATATTACATTTAAATGATAATTTAAAAGATTATGTATATTATCGTGTTTTACTCCTCTTTAATTTCCATAGTGTTTATAGATATCTTCTCTATACAATTTCCTGTTACCGATTGCCCAAACATCTTAAATCTCTTTTCTTCATCCACTAATAAATTAACCATCCTTTCCCAAGTAATAATGTCAGCCTTAAAGGCAAAGTCAAAGGATATAACCTTGATCTTACTTTATTTTGTTATATATCTGAAGGTGAATGCCTTTATAATAATAAGCTAATGAACAAAGTGGAAACAGAGGTATGGACATGTGAAACAGACTGACAGCTGCCAGAGGGAAATAGGGAGGATGGCTGGTTGAAAGAAGGTGAAGAGGTTGACTAAAGAACACATATGCACAACTCACAGACACAGGCAACTGTGTGGTGATGGTGAGAGGGAAGGAGGAGAAGGCGCTGGGTGGAGGAGGGCAAAAAGGGGAAATGGGGACATCTGTAATAGTGTCAATAAGCAAAATAAAGGGGAAAAAGCACCTTATATTAAAACTTTATATGAGGGCAGACCCTCTCACCACCACACCCCAAAACAGAATTATCTTCTGGAGGGTTGGTACCTTGTACTACAGGCTTCCTCCGCCAGATGAATGTTCTAGGTATCCATCTGTATCAGTGAGCACCTGGCAGTGCTATGAGAAGTTGCATTCAGCTTCAGTTAATTTTTTCTGAAGACTCTTTCAATGCAATTGGCCATTTCATGATGGGTAATTTACTGATTTACGAGTGCACCTGCCCACATCACATTGAGTGTTCAGCAGTTTTTGACCAAAAATGGCTAGACTCCCACACCCCACCACTCCTATTCATCCCATCTCATCTTTAGAGACTTTTTTTTTTGTTTCTCTGGATGAAAATGTCCTCAAAGGGAAACATTTTGCTGATGTGGAAGAAGTGAAACAAAAAAATGGCAGAAGCACTAAAAGACATCAAAATGGACAAGTTCAAAAACTGTTTTGAGCAGTGGAAAAGTCTCAATAGGTGTATTGCATCAAATGGAGAGTACTTGGAAGGTGACTAAAATTTTAACGTGTAAAAGTAAATATGCAATTTTTTATAAATAAATTCTGTTTTTTGGGGGGTCTCCCCTGGTATAGTTTATTTATTTTTTAGAGCTCCTTTTCTGCTTTGTCCTCATTTCTGGATATTTCTTTTAAAATTCTTCATGGATTCTTTTATTTTCACACATTGTAAGTATAAGTCTACTGCATATTCTACTCTGTATTGTCTTCCAACTCTACGTTCTCTTAGACTTACTGACTTTCCAATTGCCAAGGCCACCTATGCCCTAAAATCTAAACCTTTTGATTTTTCCCTGAATTCCAGTTCCATATTTTCCAGACAAGTAAAAACAGGCATTTTTTATTTGATGATTTAATAGGCACTTCACAAATGTTAAGATCATTGAACTTGTTGTCTCTTCCTCCTGAAGTAAGAATTGCCTTCCTCATGCCCTGCCTCATTCTCGCTTTGCTCACTTAATCCTGGAAGACCTATCACTCCATTTATATCCTGCATTTCAGTGAATGACACTAAAATTACATCAACTGTTAAACCAAAGAAGCTGAATTTCCTCTAGAACTCTTTCATTTTTCACTTTGGTTTTTAGTCAGTTACCATGACCTTGTGATTCTAGTTCAATCAGTAGGACTTTATGAATCAGTCCTACATAATAAATCTTCACTTTGATTTAAAAACCATCCCAAACTTAGACTCATCTGATAAAACATCTCAATTCTTCCTATCCTAGCTATCATGTGCCATATGCCTGCATAATGCCACATCACAGCACTAGGCTTATTGCTTATTTATGGAACTGTGTCCCAGCCAGGAGATTATATGAAAAGGTTTTTCATATTTACTACAGACTATGAAGAGAGAAAGTTAATTTCATAGTATCCTCTTAACCAGGTTAAGAGATTGTTGATGGTGATAGGCAATGTTTATATAAGAATAGTAAGAAGAATGTATGTTATTAAAAAAATCACAAAAATGGCTGAGTGTAGTATCTTTCAATTGTGAGAAACATATACAGAAGGCAATTCTTGGGGATAATAGCAGAGGCTATTATATTTTCAAAAAAAAAGTGTGTGTTCAGTATCAGTTTGAATTACATTGTCCTCAGCTATAGTCTGATCCTATTTTCTTTAGACAAAAACTGGAGTTTGACCATGTCCTTACTATTTTTAAAAACATTTAAATATATTATAAATAATTATATTTTGTTAGTCACATATATTTTAAATATTTAAATTTTACATACACTTTAATATAACAATATTTTTATATTTTTAAAATATTTAATAATATATGTCTAAATTTGCTTTATAGTTTTTTTTAATGTTGTTCAAGAACAGTTGTCTCCATATTGCCTCTACTACTCCCCTCGCGCCACCCATTTCTGCCTCCCACCCTTGATCCTGCCCCCTTTGGCTTTGTCCTTGTATCCTTTATTCATGTTCTGTAAGACTCTTCCACTATTTTCCCCAATTGCCCCTCTCCCCCTGCTCTCTGGTCTGTCAATTTGTTCCTTATTTCCGTCTCTGGTTCTATTTTGCTCACTTGTTTGTTTTGTTCATGAGGTTCCAGTTATAGGTGAGATCACATGGTATTTGTCTTTCAATGCCTGGCTTATTTCACTTAGCATCATGCTCTCCAGTTCCATCCATGCTGTCGTGAAGGGCAGAAACTCCTTCTTTCTTTCTGCTGTGTAGTATTCCATTGTATAAATATACCATAGTTTTTTTGATCCACTCATTTACTGATGGGCACTTAGGCTGTTTTCAACTCTTGGCTATTGTAAATAACATTGCTATGAACATTAGGGTGCATAGGTTCTTTTGAATTTGTGTTTCAGGATTCTTAGTAGAATTGCTGGGTCAAAAGAAAGTTCCATTTTTAGTTTTCTGAGGAAATTCTATATGGTTTTTTCACAGTGGCTGCAGCAGTCTGCCTTCCCACAAACAGTGTACTAGGTAGGGTTCCCTTGTCTCCACAACCTTGCCAGCACTGTTGTTTGTTGATTTGTTTATGGTAGCCATTCTGACTGGTGTGAAGTGGTATCTCACTGTGGTTTAATTTGCAACTCTCTGATGGCTAGTGATGCTGAGCATCCTTTCATATGTCTCTGGGCCCTGTGTATGTCCTCCTTGGAGAAGTGTCTGTTCAGGTCCTTTGCCCATTTTTTAATCAGATTTTTTGTCTTCCTGGAGTGGAGTCATGTGAGTTCTTTATATATTTTGGAGATCAAATCCTTGCCCAAGGTATAATTGGCAAATATAGTTTCCTATATGGTTGGTTCCCTTTTCATTTTGCTGATGTTTTCTTTGGCTGTGCAGAAGCTTTTTAATTTGATGTAGTCCCATTTGTTTATTCTTTCCTTTATATCCCTTGCTCTAGACATATCAGTGAAAATATTGCTGCATGGAATATCTGAGATTTTCCTGCCTATGTTCTTCTCTAGGACTTTTATGGTGTTGTGGCTTATATTTAAATCTTTTATCCACCTTGACTTTATTTTTGTGTGTGGTGTATTTGCAGCATCACCGATCAATCATTTGGTATCAATAAAGGCGGCATAACATGGGGTGGTTTGGTTCCCCTGATCTTTGGCAATTATTTCCACTTTTCCCTCCTGGAAAACACACATACAAGAGCAGGTGGTGCCAACATCAATGCCAACTGCAGGTCCCTTAGACATGGTTGCTTGAGTGTGCAAAGACCCAGATCACAACAGGTTGCCTGTGTTCAATGAGCTGCTTTATAGTTTCTTAATTTGTTCTCATTTTTAGAAAGATTTTCCTGACATATATTTTCTGTAAGTATTTACTTATGTTTTCTTCCAGACTGTATATTTTAATTTATTTGCATCCTTAACTTTAACTATTTGAGTAATATTTGGTTACAGGACAAGCTAAATCTAATTGCCTCCATGCAATTTGTCAGTTGTTGGAACACTATTTATTAAAGGCACCATTTTATATTATTTGCCATTTTCAATAATTTTTTGAAGTTTTCATTTACTTTGTTTTTCAGTTTTATTTATTTATTTATTTATTTATTTATTTATTTATTTATTTTTATTGTATTTTCCCATTACCATTTATCCCCTCATACCTTCTTCTACCTCTCCACCTCCCCTTTCTCCACAATCATCATGCTGTTGTATCATTGAGTTCTTTCTCTTTTTTTTTACTTTTTTGTTTGATTTCTCCACCACCCAACAACACCCTCACCCTTGTCCCAGAGTTGTTAACCTGTTCTCTATCAGTCTGTGTCTACTTTGTTTGTTACTTTAGTTTGTTCATTAGATTCCACATATGAGTGAAATTATATGGTACTTGTCTTTCTCTGACTGGCTTATTTCACTTAGCATAATGTCATCAGGTCCATTCATGATGTTGCAAGGGGTAAAATTTTCTTCCATTTTATAGCTGAGTAGTATTCCATTGTGTAAATGTATCATAGCTGTTTTATCCACTCATCTACAGAAGGACACTTGGGCTGCTTCCAAATGCATATTTTTTAATCCTCACCCAAAGACATTTTTTTCATTGCTTTTATAGAGGAGAAGGGAGAGTTAGGGAGAGAAAGAAACATCAATTCATTGCCTCTCATGTGCGCCAGAACTGGGGATCATGTGTACTTGCAGGTTCATATGCACACTGACTCAGGATTGCAGGTCTCCGGACTGGACTGAACCTGCAACCAAGGTAGGTGCCCTGACCTAGAATTGAACCTGCAACATTCCCATTAGGGGATGATGCACCAACTAATTGAGTCACACTTGTCAGGGTTGCTTCCAAATCTTGGCTATTGTAAAAAATGTTGCTGTGAACATAGGGGTACACAAATTCTTTTGAATTAGAGTTTTAGGTTTCTTTGGATAAATTCCCAGAAGTGGAATCACTGGATCATAAGGGAGTTGCATTTTTAATTTTTTGAGGTCACTTCATAATGCTTTCCATAGTGGCTGCACCAATTTGCATTCTCACCAACAGTGCATGAGGGCTCCCCTTTCTCTGCATCCTTACCAACATTTGTTGATTTATTGATGATAGCCATTCTGACAGGTGTGAGCCAATATCTCATTGTGGTTTTAATTTGCATTTCTCAGATAATTAGTGATATTGAGCACTTTTTCATATGTCTACTGACCATTTGTATGTCCTCTTTGGAGAAGTGTATATTCAAGTCCTCTGCCCATTTTTTAATGCATAGTTTGTTTTCTTGGTGTTGTTTTGTATGTTCTTTATAAAATTGGATATTACCCCTTACAGATTTTTTGGTGAATATGTTCTCCTATATGATGATTTCCTTTGCTGTGCAAAAACTTTTTAGTTTGATGTGGGCCAATTTGCTTACTTTTTCTTTTGTTTCCCTTACCTGAGGAGATATATCAGAAAAAATACTGCTATGAGCAATGTTTGAGATTTTACTACCTATACTTTCTTCTAGGATTTTTATGGTTTTGAGTCTAATATTTGTCTTTAATCCACTTTGAATTTATGCTTGTGTGTGGCATGAGTAGGTGGCCCCAAAATATCATGTACCATAATCAAGTGGGATTTATTTTGGGATGCAAAATTGGTATAATATTCACATCAATAAATGTCATACACCACATAAACAAAATGAAGAATAAAAACCACATAATCGAATCAATAGATGCAGAAAAAGATTTGATAAAACCTAGCACTTATTTATGATAAATATTCTCAGAAAAGTGAGTAGAGGGAACATGCATACTTATAATAAAGCCCATATATGACAGACCCACTGCCAGCATCATACTCAACAAGCAAAAACTACAAGTGTTCCCCATAAGATCAGGAACAAGACAGGGATGTCTGCTTTCAACTCCCTTATTCAACATAGTACTTGAAGTCTTAGAAACAGCAAGCAGACAAGAAGAAGAAATAAAAGGCATCAAAACTGGAAAGGAAGAAGTAAAACTGTCATTATTTGCAGATGACATGATACTGTCCATAGGGAACCACAAAGATTCCACCAAGAAACTACTAGAATTTTACTTCAGGGTGAGAAAAATATTAGTTTGTATTTTCTTCCAAAACTCCTTAGATTCTACATATAGATTTTTACTCACCTGAATATTTCTTGTATCATGTGTGAAATAGGGCTCTATATTTGTTTCATTTTTAGTAATAGTGGCCCATGCACCTTATTTGTTGAATAAGCCTTATTTTCTCCATTGATTTGAAATATCAATTTAATCATATATTACATTGTTAGACAGATATATACATTTGTTTCTAGAATGCTCATTATATTTCATTGATCTACTTAATTATTTCTGTGCTGGTGTCATGTTGTTTTAAATGCTGAGAATTTATACTGGTTTTAAATGTTTTAATATTTTATCATGGATCTTGACATTTAAAAAAATAAGTAAAATCAATCTCAGTTTAAAAAAGAAAGAAAGAAAGAAAGATAGAAAGGAAGGAAGTAATAAAGATGGAACTCCTACCTTTTGTGACAACATAGATGGAACTGGAGAATATTATGCTAAGTGAAATAAGCCAGTTGGTGAAAGACAAATACCATATGATCTCACCTATAACTGGAATCTATTCAACAAAATAAACTAATGAACAAAATAAACCACAGGCATGGATACATGGAGCAGACTGAAAGTGACCAGAGGGGAAAGAGGACAATTGTGGAAAGAAGGGGAAGGGACTAGACAAGGAACATGTATGAATGACCCATGGACATGGACAACAGAGTGGAAATTGGCTGTGGGAGCAGGGGGTGGGGGTGGAATGGGTTGAGAGGGGTAAAGGAGGAAAATTTGAGACAACTGTAATAGAATAAACATGATTTAAAATTTTCAAAAAAGAGAAACTACTAGAATTGATAAATGAATCCAGCAAACTAGCAGGATACAAAATGAGTGTCCAGAAATCAATTACATTTTTATATGCTGATAAACTGCCAGAAATGGAAATTAAGGAAACAATCTCACTCACAATTCCGTAAAAAATTTCTAGAAACATCTAATCCTACAAAACAGATTCAAGAAAACAGAAAGCCTCAATAGACTTGTAACAACTAGTGAACTTGAAGGAGAAATAAAAAAAAAAAAAACAAAACCTATCAGCACACAAAAGCCCTGGATGAGATAGTTTCACAGGGGAATTTTACTAAACATTTAGGGAAAGCGAACTCCTATGCTTCTCAAACTATTCCAAAAAATCCAAGAAGAGGTAAGACTCCCAAACTCTTTTTATAAGGCAAGCATTATCCTAATTCCAAAACCAGATTTAAAAGAAAAAACAACAAAGAAAGAAAGCTACAGGCCAGTACCTCCGATGAGCATAGATGCTAAAATCCTCAACAAAATATTGGCGAACCAGATCCAGCAATACATTAAAAAGCTCATATACCATGATCAAGTGGGATTCATCCCAGAGATGTAAGGAGAGTGTGATATATGCAAATCAATAAATGTAATATACCACATAAACAATACGAAAGACAAAAACCACATGATCATATCAATAGATACTGTAAAAGCATTTGATAAATTACACCACCCATATATGACAAAAACACTCAGCAAAGTGGGAATAGAGGGAGCATACCTCAACATAATAAAGGCCATGTATGAGAAACCTACAGCCAACTTCATGCTCAACAGAAAAAACTAAAAGCTTTGCCCCTAAAATCAGGCACAAGACAAGGGTGTCCATTTTCACCACTTCTACTCAACATAGTATTGGATGTTCTAGCCACAACAATCAGACAAGAAAAAGAAATAAAAGGCATCTAAATTGAAAAGGAGGAGGTAAAACTGTCACTGTTTGCAGTTGACATGATAGTGTACATAGAAAACCATATAGACTCTACCAAAAAACTACTTGGCCTAATAAATGAATTTGGAAAAATGGCAGGATACAAAGTCAACATTCCAAAATAGATGATATTTTTGTATACCAACAATGAAATTACAGAAACAGAAATTAGGAAAAGAATCCCATTTACTATAACACCAAGAAAAATGAAATACTTAGAAATAAACTTAACCAAGGACATAAAAGACCTGTACTCAGAAAAATAATACTGAAGAAAGAAATGAAGGAAGACACATAAGTGGAAGTATATAATGTATTCATGGACTGAAAGATTTAACATCATTTAAATGTCCATACTACCCAAAACAATTAATAAGTTCAATGAAATCCCTATCAAAATGCCAATGACATATTTCACAGATGTAGAACAAATATTTCAAAAATTTATATGGAACCATAAATGACCTCAAATAGCCACAGCAATTTTGCGAAAGAACAAAATAAGAGATCACAATACCTGACATCAAACTATATTACAAGGCCACTGTAATCAAAACAGTCTGGTACTGGCATAGGAACAGAAACATAGATCAATGGAATTGAATAGAGAGCCCAGAAATAAACCCATGCCTCTATGGTCAATTAATATTTGACAAAGGGCACAGAAGCATAAAATGGACTAAAAGTAGCCTTTTTAACAAATAGTGTTGGGAGAGCTGGACAGCTACAAAAAAAAAAAAAGAAAAAAGAAAAAAAAAGAAAAAAGAAACTAGATCACTAACTTATACCATACACCAAAATAAACTCAAGATGGATAAATGACTTAAATATAAGTCATGATACCATAAAAGTCCTAGAGGAGAACATAGGCAGAAAAATTTCAGATATCCAATAGAGCAATATTTTCACTGATACATCCCTTAGGGCAAGGGATATAAGGGAAAGAATAAACAAATGGGACTATAGCAAACAAAAAAGCTTCTGCATGGCTCAAAAAAACCCCCAAAAATCAGCAAAATGAAAAGGTATCAACCATATAGGAAAAAATATTTGCCAGTGAAACCTCAGACAAAGGTTTGGTCTATAAATATATAAAGAACTTAACATAACTCCACACCAGGAAGACAAACAATCTAATGAAAAAACAAGTAAAGGACCTGAATAGATACTTCTCCAAGGAGTACATACAGAGAGCCCAGAATCAGAAAGATGCAAATTAAAGTGACAATGAGATACAACTTCACACCAGCCAGAATGACCATCATTAACAAATCAACAAACAAATGCTGACAGGGTTGTGGAGAAAAGGGAACCCCTATCACACTGTGGGTATGCAGACTGGTGCAGCTACTGTGAAAAATAGTATGGAATTTCCTAAAAAACTAAAAATGGAACTGCCTTTTGATTCAGTGATCCCACCGCTGGGGTTATACCCTAAGAATCCGGAAACACCAATTCAAAAGAACCTATGCACCCTAATGTTCATGGTAGCATTATTTACAATAGCCAAGTGCTGGAAACAGCGTAAGTGCCCATCAGTAGATGAGTGGATCAAAATGTAGTACATTTACACAATGGAATATTATGCAGTAGAAAGGAAGAAGGAACTCCTGCCCTTTGCAACAGCATGGATGGAACTGGAGAGTATTATGTTAAGTGAAATAAGCCAGGTGGTGAAAGACAAATACCATATGATCTCACCTATAAGTGGAACCTAATGAACAAGACAGACAAATGAGCAAAATAGAACCAGAAACATGGAAATAAATATCAAACTGACAGTTGTTGGGAAACGCTCTTTCAGTTTCAGGAACTGTAATCCCGCAGACAGGCAGGAGGGCCCCAAGGCTGGAAATAATCTGGGAGGCCTTGGAGAAACAGGCCCCTGAGGAGACAAAACTCCTTGATAGGGGTGTAGCTCCTGCCTCTCTGCTTGGCCCTGTGATTGTCACTTAATGACAGGTAAGTTTTTTCATGAGGAGACAATGACCTAAGCCAGACATTGACTGGTATGGGAAGCAGACAAGATTTTGGGGGAGATGGAGAAAGGGAAAAAAGGCCCACTCCTTGGCTCAGCTTGGACAAGGCCAGAGTCCTCATTCCATCTGTAAGAAGTCTCCTTATCTCTTGGTGGCTCCCTCCGCCTGCCTGGCTCAAGCTTGAAACAATACCAGAGACAGTCCTAAACCAGATCTGGCGGTTCCCAGAGAAATCAGGCCTGAAAGTAAATTCTTCAAAGTGTGTTTTGTCCTTCCCTTAGAATCTATAGCCAGCTCATGCCCGGAAGGAAATTTATATTATTCACAGAGCCTAACCCTATACCGTGAGGCACTCTTGTGTTTACTATGCTCTCATTTTTAGTCATCTCTCTTGTTTACTAGTCTCCTCTCGGACCCATGTACATAGGTGTGTTCCTGTCATTTGTTTTCTTCAAAGCATCACCTATTCTCTGTAAACATTAACATACTGATATAATGAGATAACCTGTGCATTCCTGTTATCTAGCCCCACTGATAAACTTTTCAATAAAAGCCTTTGAATAAAGGGACTCTGGACCTTCCCCACTAAAGGGATGTGTCATGTCCCCTCTCCTGGAAAACAGAGAAGTGTTTGTGATGACTCATGTTTATTCCCCCCATCCGTGACACCCCTGGTACAGGCTCTGCGGGATTCAGATTCTCTGGTCCCATCTCAGGGCAGCACTCCCCCCACATGCCACGCGGCAGACAGTGACCAGAAGGGAAGCGGAAGAGGGCTAATGGAGGAAAGATGGGGCAGGAGCCAGTCAAGGAACATGTATAAAGGACCTAAGGGCATGGACAACAGGGTGGGGATTGACTGTCGGAGCAAAGGGTGGTGGTGGGTGGGGCAGGAGATAGCAACGGGAAAAAGTGGGACAAATGTAATTAAACAACAACAACAAAAATACCTTGGAGTAAATTTAACCAAGAACATAAAAGACCTGAACTTGGAAAATTATGACACTGAAGAAAGAAATGCAAGAAGATACAAATATACCATGTTCACGGATAGGAAGAATTAACATTGTTGAAATGCCTATACTACCAAAAGTAATTTATAGATTCATTGCTATTTCTATCAAGATACCGATGATGTATTTCACAGAACTAGGACAAATATTCAAAATTTTATATAGGACCACAAAAGACCCCAAATAGCAATAGTGATCTTGAGAAAGAGGACCAAGTTGGAGGAATAACACTAATATCAAACTATACTATAAGACCATAGTAATCAAAACAGCACTGTACTGGTCTAAAAGCAGACACATTGATCAATAGAAAAGAATAGAGATCCCAGAAATAAACCCATGCCTTTTTAGTCAATTAATATTTGACAGAGAAGGCAAGCATATACAATAGGCTAAAGATACTTTATTCAATAAATGGTGTTGGAAAATTTTTTTAACTTCTTTTTGATGACTTTTTATATTATGACACAAATCATCAGGGATTTTATTTCATAATAATTTACAGATATATGTAAGCAATCCATTTTACTTATTTTGAACAGAATCTTTATATCAATACAGTTCAAATGTTCCAGATATTTGAATTCACTTGAATAGGTCCTCATGTCATAAACTGTTTCACCGTAGGTGTATTCCCCCCACATATTTCAAACAAAACAAAACAAAACAAAACAAATAAAAAACCTTCACTCGCTAAAAATAAATAAAATACCTCAAACATATTTTAGTAATATACAGTTAAAACCCTTACCTTAAAATTGAACTTATTTGCAACATTAAAATCTGCTATAGACCTATTATAGTATTATTATTACTTGAATTATTTTAGTAATAGCAAAAGAAAGTTTCTTATTGGAGAAATTAGAAAATGGTCTAGGAGATTTTCCCATACTGCCCTAAGACTATGAAACAATTAATGTTTTTATTTCATATCTTCCAGATTAAAAAATGAAAAAATCTGAGTGCATTTTTTTATTGGTGATAGTATTTTCTGAATACCAGTCTCTAGGGGAATATTTTACCTATCTCCTTTGTTTCCTGATTACAATATGGTCCCTTGTGTCTTTACTGAGCTAAAAGATAAAATTTATTTAGAATCATGGGATATGTTAAATTTCTCTACTTAAGCTTGGTATTTCATCCTGGATTTTAATCATCCATGATATAACACTTTCAGTTAAGGATTAAAGAAAACTTAGTGAACATGTAATCAAACTGGAGAAGATGATAGAGGTACATCAATACTCTTTAGTATTTGAATACTGAGATGCGTTGTGAGTGTGAATGTAAGTCAAAAATAAGACATATTTTGAAAAATAAATAAAATATATTCTCTGTCTTTTATTTGAATACTTTTGAAGAAGACATTGGTTTTGTAAAAATCCTTTTAATAATTGAATAAAATCCTGAAATTATTATCATTACTTTTAATTTAATTAGTTCATATATTCTACTATATACCATAACAAAACAAGAAATCTCAATATACCCTGTGTAAGGTAAGTCAAGTTTTAAGTTTAACATGTCTCTTTTTGAATCAGACATTAAGGAAATATTTTGGAAGTACAAGAAAACTAGATTTGTCTTTAAATTGTCTAAGGATCTATTCCTTTTGATGGAGAAGTAAAAACTCCTATATAATTTTGTTACAAATGTATATAAATATAGTAACATATTTTCATGTATAGATCACTAATTTATTTTCCTTATCTAATTCTATGAACATTATCTGCATTAGATAAATCATAAAGGAAAAATTAGGTAGAAGCTATTTTTCAAATTTTTAGAAAATCTAATAAAACATTTACACCAGTTCAAGGTTAAAAACCTTTGGTGTGGTTAACAAAACTCAGAAGATAACAATGATGAAATAAAATAATGTCTTTAATAGTTATATTTAGGCTACCACATCATAATAGTCTATAAACAATGAATATAAATGCAGATTTACATTTTAATGAAAGGAAGATGATTAATGGAAAAAGTTAAGGAACAAATCAAGTAAAAATATTTAGGTTGGAATCCAAGGACTATCATTATTTATGAACAATAAGCAGATTAAATTTGGTGGAAATATTCAGGTGTGTTTAACACAAATATTCTAAGGATTTAGTAGCTTTAAAAATAATATGTGTGAATAAAATAATGTCAAGTTATCTGGAAAATCAGAGGAATGTGTTTGAATAACAATTGATAAGAAAAAAGTACATGATATTTGATTTTTTCTATTACAGTTTATATTGTAAAACATGGGGAAAATGGAAGCCTTTTGAATATCATCTGGCAATTTTGAAAATTTGGCTAAGACACAGCATCTTGCTCTACAACAAAAAATATAATTAATAAAAAACAAATTATAATTAGTAACTTTGAAATATTGCTATAACACTAGTCTGTGACAAGAACTGTGACTGTGCTTAAAATCATTTTATACTCAGAGGAAAAGATGTAGCTTCTTAATGTAATCTTAATGTAATCTACACAACCAAAAAGAAGGTAATGTGAAACTATTATAAATTGAATAAAGTAAAAATGGATTAAAATATAGGATGACCAATTTCACTTTTTCTGTTTTTTCCCAAATCATCCATATTTGAGTCATTGTTAATGATTTACTGGAAATTTTCTACATGTTGAATCTGAAGGGCACTGGTAAAATATATGAATAGGCAATCAGACAGAATTTTAAAAATTTCAAGAAAATGATACAAAAAATACAAGAAAGTATATGTAAAATGGAACTTGGTGATGAATAAATGGAATAAAATTATTTGAAATATTTGCTAAATTCAGAAAATAGAATATAAAACTATTTAAAGTCTATTAGGGTAAAGTCTTTGAAAGATGGGCTATAGATCAACACTAAATTGTGTAGCTAAATTTTGAATGACAGTAAGACCCGTATAGTAAGATTTATTTCAGTCTGGTCAGGGAAGAAATACTCAGCATTTTTATAAAAATGACTGACACTAGAGGGCAAGTTCATTTTGAAGAACACAAAGTAGTTTTGTGAAAATATTTGCACATTGATAAGTTCCTGAAGGTGAAACACTTTATGGCTGAAAATAAAGATAACTATTTTCTTAAGTGTACTTTAATTTTTGTTTTCTCTAGCTTTGATAGGAAAAGAAAGAAATGAACAAGTCAACAGAAATAGAATTCATTTTGCGTGGACTGACAGATGACCCTGTGTTGCAAATTGTGATTTTCCTGTTTCTGTTTCTCAACTACATCTTGAGCCTGACAGGGAACTTAATTATCATCCTCCTCACCGTGCTGGATCCCCATCTCAAGACTCCAATGTATTTCTTCCTCCGAAATTTCTCCTTTTTAGAGATTTCATTCACAACTGTCTGCATTCCACGATTCTTAGTAAGCATTTTGACTGGAGACAAAACAATTTCTTACAATGGTTGTGTTACTCAATTATTTTTTTTTCTTTTAATAGCAGTTACAGAGTTTTACCTTCTGGCTGCCATGTCCTATGACCGCTATGTCGCCATCTGCAAACCCCTGCATTACCCCATCATCATGAACAGCAAAGTGTGCTATCAGCTTGTAGTCAGCTCCTGGGTAACTGGATTCCTAGTCATATTTCCCCCTTTGGTCTTGGGACTCAGGTTGGACTTCTGTGATTCCAAAACTATTGATCACTTCCTCTGTGACTCTTCTCCTACACTACAGATCTCTTGCACAGATACACACGTTATAGAATTGATGGCTTTTGTCTTAGCTGTGGTGACACTTGTTGTCACTTTGTTTTTAGTGGTTCTCTCCTACACATACATCATCAAAACCATCCTAAAATTCCCTTCTGTTCAACAACGAACAAAGGCCTTCTCCACCTGTTCCTCACACATGGTGGTCGTCTCTATTACTTATGGAAGTTGCATCTTTATGTATATGAAACCCTCAGCAAAGGAAAGGGTGACTTTAATTAAAGGCATAGCTGTGCTCCATACCTCCGTTGTTCCATTACTAAATCCCTTCATTTATACTCTAAGGAACCAGCAGGTGAAAGAAGCTCTCAAGGATATGCTTCGAAGGTTTTGCTATTTTGAAAACAATGAGACAAAATTGGGATGTAAGTAATATGTTGTTGAAACATGAATGGGGAAATCAAAAACAATTTTCAGTTCATCAGTTCATAGCTATGGCATTTCTCCCCTCAATGATTTATATCATATTAGGTTTACTAAGTCTTCCTATCTCGGCACTTCTCTCTCTTCTTTCTGATCTTTTCAATGTTTAGTTGTGAACTACCTTCTTCAATCCAGAATATTAAATTACATTTTGACTAGAAATACATCTTCCCATAAGTGATACTTTTATGTACTGAATTCTTTCAAAAATAAATCTTGCTAGATACATGTAGTTAATTATTTCAACATGTGTGTGCTAATTACTAAGCATTGCATGTGTTCTTAAGTATTTTTTCTGCTAAAACTATAAGAGACAAGCTCAAAATTGATAATTATTATAACATGTAATAATTGCTATTGTGATTAACTAGAGAGAATCTCTCTTCAAGAGTGAACCATTTACTTTGACCAGTGTGAAAAGTCAGTATATACAATATTCTAAAATGCCAAATGCTAAAACTTCTATCATCCCATGATGTCCTTTGAAATAAGCTGTCTGCAAAAGGGAAACAGATTGTGTCTCCATGTCTCAGTGACTCTACTCCTCATTTTCAACTCTCCAAAGGAGTTGGAGCATTAGGAATCTCCCTAGAGGAGGAAAAAAAGGATATGAGTGGAGGAATTCCAGTGACCATTTTATTGCTCATTTTAGAAGCCCATCTCACTTCCAAACTGACTTCTGCTCTGATATTTTTAATGCAACAGGCTTCAAAACTCAATCTTCTTATAAAGAGCTAGGGAAAGTATGAACACCTGCTAGGATGTTGAGGAAACTGATATCAAAGATCTCAGGTTGAAGTCCGGTGGAGGCTGGTTCAGGAAAGCTTATGGAAATGGCAGTAGCTTTCATTAATTCCTGTGAAAGTATCTACCAATAGTCTCAGCAGTAAAGTAGGTAGTTCTCACATACTGAAAAACCACTGTGTATCTCTCATCTGCTCACCAGTCTGACCACAAACACTTCTGGAGAATAATAGCCTCTGCTTCTCTTCCAACTTCCAAATTTTGCACAAAGTCTTATCACTGACAAACTGTACATTTGAGCCACACATGAAAGAGGACACTGGGAATGGTATTCTGATTTCCCCTGCACTTAGAGAACAACCAAGAAAAGCATATGTAATGAGTTGGCAATATACAGTTCAATGCAGATACTTTGAAAATAAAAAATGTGGTCTCAGAAATTGCAGATCATTGCTTCTACAAGTGGCTCTGCCAAAGAATGATGTCGGCATTAGGGGCAAGTTAGGAGAGATGAGATTTGTTTTGTACCTTCTTGTTCAGTTTATCCCATTAAATAGGACAGTGTTTGAAGATTTTGACAGTATAAAGGTTTAATCCATGTAATATATTCATGTTACTTCAGACACCTTTGGTACCCTTGTTGAAAAATGTTTCTATAGGGCACAGTAGACACAAATTATTTTACTACTAAAGTAATTATTTTACCCAGGAGGCTAACACAAATCTAGCACACATAATTACAGATTTTTGCTTTAAGAACATTTAAGATGTACTCCTTTAGTAACTTTTAAGTATATAACACAGTATGGTAGCTAGTTATCCTGCTTCATATTAGATCCCCATACTTATTCATTCATCTTATGACTAGAATTTTGTACTCTTTAAACAACATCTCTCCATTTTCCCGTATTCTAGTCCCTGGTGATTTTTAGTTTGCATATCGATTCTGTGATTGACATAGAATCATAAAAATGAGTTTATCAACTCTCATCTACATGTTTAATATATTATTACAAATGTTACATTATAATTTGCTATTAGTGCAGTATAAAAACTGGTAAAGAAGTTGAACATTAATTAACACAATACAGTGCTGTCATAAACAGTATTTCTCTTCTTTTTCAAACAGATTAAATCAGAAAATGAATAAACAGACATAGTGATTTCAACAAAAAAATTAAATCAGTTCTATAAATACACTTGAATGTTTTAGAAATATGATGGCAATGATGAAGATGATGAAAATGATGATAAAAATAAAGCTAAGTTTGTGGCCCTGGCACCTGGAAGTTTTACATTATTGTCTACTTGGTCTGAGAAAAGTTACATGAGTTCATAGACATAGGATTGAGTTTCCTTAGAGATAAGATGAATATATATACATAAAAATACATTTTAATAATGAAAGTCAAATGATGTTGTAATTTTACACTATAACAAGAAGATATCTGTATAAGAATCAAGCTTCTCCAGACATTCTGAAAAAATTATATCTCATCTGGCCAAAATCTAATCTATCTTTTCCTGCTCCTTCTACCCAACATTTATCCATCTCTCTTTCTCTCGCAATTTCTCTCCTTCCATGCTTTTTATAACCAGATGCATAATCATGAAATTATAATAAAATTAAAATTTGGAAGCAGGTTGTTTCTCTAGAGGAAATAAGCAGATTGTTTTAATTTAAAATAATTTTAATTCTTAGAATTGCTGCGACTGGGGAGTGAAGTGGCTCAGGCCAAAGTAATAATTGATCTAAAATCTCACATACTTCTACATTTCCTCTTGAAACATACTCCTAGAAAGTCCAGTTGAAAATGTAAGTTGAGGGGTAAACTTTCCAATTACATGAATATAAAACTCTGCTAAACAATTTAACTAGGAAAGACTCCTTGGCAGAGATACTGGGAAAGTGGGTGCAGGTAGTTCCTGGGCATGCTACGAAAATATCACACTCATGTGTTACATTCTAAACAGAGTGAGTGTTCTGTGTTGTGAGGAGAAGTCTCCCACTATCTGGGGATGAAAATGCCAGGTGGCTCTGATTACTATATTGCTTAACAGAATGTTAAAGAGCAGTGAACTAGAACAGTTATAATGAGTTCCTGGTTAAAAATTCTTTTTCAAATTTTTTATTTTTAAATTATGATTATTCTATTACAGTTGTCTCAATTTTTCCCCCTTTGCGCTCCTCCACCCATCCCACCCTGTCCCACTCTCCCACAGTCAATTCTCACTCTATTATCCATGTCTGTGGGTCATTCATACATGTTCTTTGTCTAGTCCCTTCTCTTTCTTTCCACCATTGTCCTCCTTCCCCATCCCCTCTGGTCATTTTCAGTCACCTCCATGTTTCCCAGACTTTGGTTTCTATTGTTCGCTTATTTTGTTGAATAGATTCCACTTATAAGTGAGATCATATGGTATTTGTCTTTCACCAACTGGCTTCTTTCACTTAGCATAATATTCTACAGTTCCATCCATGTTGTCACAAAAGGTAGGAGTTCCTTCTTTCTTTTTTAAAATGCAGATTGATTTTATTTATTCATTTTTAATGTCAAAATCCATAATAAAATATTAAAACATTTAAATCCATTATAAAGTCTTGGCAACTAAAACCACATGACACCAGCACAGAAAAAATCAAGATCAATGAAATATAACAAGAATTTTAGAAACAAATGTATATATCTAACAATGTAATATATGATTAAATTGATATTTCAAATCAATGGGGAAAATAAGGCTTATTCCACAAATAAGGTGCATGGACAAATATTACTTGAAATAAAACAAATATAAAGCCCTATTTTACACACTATACAAACAATATTCAGGAGAGTTAAAAATCAAAATGTAAAATTGAAGGAGTTTGAGGAGAAAATAAAAAATAATATTTTTCTTACCCTGAAGTAACATATTCAAACCCAGAAGCTGTAAAGTAAAATATTGACAACATGACTATATTAAACATTTAAGATTATACAGTAATACACATATAAAAAAAGTTAAAGGGCAAGTAATAGAATAGGAAAGTATTTGCAACACATCCAAAAAGGGATAATAGCTTATTTTCTTTTATTTTTTAGGGCAAAAATTCTACAAACATTTAATCATAAAATGGATAAAAAAATACTGAAAAGTCATTTATAGCTTTTTAAAAATAATAGAAATAGGTAAGAAATATACAAAAACAAGTTTAGTTTCAACAAATAATAAAGTAACAAGTAAAATAAGACATCATTGCCACAATCAGATTAATAAGTATTAAAAATATTGGTAATATCAAGTATTGGTAACTGTGAAAGGAACTGAGTATTCGTAGACTCTTTTTCTTCATGTTCTTAAAGCCGTCCCTTTAGCATATCTTGCAATGGTTGTTTGGTGGAGGTGTATTCTTTTAGCCTTCTTTTGTCTGGGAAACTCCTTATTTCGCCTTCCCTTTTAATTGAGAGCTTTGCTGGGTAGAGCAGTCTTGGTTGCAGTCCTTTGCTTTTCATGACTTGGAATATTTCTTACCACTACCTTCTGGCTTGCAGGGTTTCTGTTGAGAAATCAGCTGCTAGCTGTACTGGGGCTCCTTTGTATGTTACTTCCTGTTTCTCCCTTGCTGCCTTTAGGGTTCTCTGTTTTTCTTTGATATTTTCCATTTTAATGATGATGTGTCTTGGAGTGGACCTCATTGAGTTCCTCTTGAAAGGGACCCTCTGTGCTTTTTGGATTTGTGTGACTTTTTCCATCATTACTTTTTCAAACAGCTTCTCTATCCCTTGGTCTCCTTCTCCTTCTGGTATCCCTATTATATGGATATTATTATGTTTTATGTTGTTCCTGCATTTCCCTAAATGCCTATTCATTCTTGAGTCTTTTTTCATTTTCCAGCTCCTTCTGGGGGCTTTTTTCTACCTTGTCTTCCAGCTTGCTGATTCGATCCTCCGCTTCATTTGGCCTGCTTTTGATTCCTTCTACTGTGTTCTTCAATTCAGAAATTTGTATTCTTCATTTTCTCTTGCCTCTTATTGATAGTTTCTATGTCCTTTTTCATGCTGATATAGTTTGCAGTAAGTTCCTCGGAGTTTTCCCGTAGTTTTTGGTAATTCTCTCTGAGCTCACTGAGCTCATTGAGCTTTCATAGAACCATTGTTTGGAACTCAATATCTGATAGTTTACTCGCCTCTATTTCATTTAGTTCTCTTTGTGTTGATTCCTCCTTTCCCTTCAACTGGGGGGTGTTTCTTTGTTTTCTTTTTTGCTTCTGCTTCTTAAATTGATCTGTCTTGATTTCCTGACTCTGTGGTGCGAACTTCTATGGTAGGAACCCACTGTTTTTTCTCTCTGGATCTGCCTCTGTTGATGTCAGATGTTGACCCTGTCTGACCTTAGGCAGCCTGTTGGAGACTTCCAGGAATCTACTGTCTGTGATTGTTGCCTTCAGCTGTTAATGTAGTCACTCTGCACTCAGCAGGCCAGCTTAGACACCACAGGGTGGGGTAGAGTCCCTTCTGGGGCTGGGGTTAATGGGTCCTCTCATGCTGCTGCTGCTCAGTGGAGTGGTCTCCTTGAGCCAAGTGGCTGCAGTTAGGTTGTGCTAAAGCTGATTCTTCTGTCTGTCCAGTCCTCTCTCACTATTTTTCAGTTGCTTGTTCCAGGTGATTTCTACAAAATTTAGTTGTAATTTCAGATTTGTCCTGGGAGGAGATCAGTGTGACTTCCACTCACTCCTTCACCATCTTGATTCTCTTGAGTTCCTGGTTAAAAATTCATGTCACTCCCCCAAAGCTCAGCTAAAATAAAATAGTACTTTCCCTTGATTTTTGAGAAGAAATATATTTATAGGTGTACACACACACACACACACACACACACACACAATGCTAAAATGTTTAAAAAAACAATTAGAACCTAAGCTATACTCCAATATCTATCAAACCAGAATGCAGCAAATAATACACCTAACAAGTTAATGATAAAAATATCTTTTTCTTGGTTTACCTTGATTTCTCATTTGATTGAGAAATTTGATCCTTTGTGGATAACCATGCATATTTTTATAACTTCTGTGTGACCTAAAACTTTTATGAAGTGATTAGAAAATTCTTCCTTAAAATGATTAAGTGTATATTTGATGAGTATAGATATGGGGAATGTAAAAGAAGGAGCAATATTTCTCTCACTCTATTAGTTCCACAATATAAAGGTTATTAAAACCTCTCATTTTTTTTTCTGGAGTATCTCTGACTCCATTATCTGTATCATAGACCCACTGTTACATTTATATACTAAATTTCAAAATTTCTTCACAGTTTAAAGCAGTGGTCCCGTCACTTGTTGTCTTGACTCTAGATTGTCCATATTTAATATAATTGTCAAGTGTAAGCTTTCAAAAATAAAATATCTGAATATTAAAATTTAGACCTTAAATACACTTACAGTGACTCTTTGTTGGAAGCATCATAAAGAATAACAGCATAAAGGGCTTCCCAAGAGCATAAACTTCAGGATACTGGGGAGACTGAATCACTGAATTTCAAAGGTCTCCTACCATAGAAGATCACAACACAAAGACAAGGAGTCAAAACAGATCAATTTAAGAAGCAGACTCAAATAAGAAGAGTCTCCCCAAAAATGGGAAGATGAAGAAACAACCCCCAATACAAAGCAAAGGAAGAATCACCAGAAAGAGTGCTAAATGAAATAGAGGCAAGTCAACTATCAGATATTGAGTTCAAAACAATGGTTATAAGGAACAGTGAGCATTACCAAAAACTACAGGGAAGCTACAAGGAACTTAACTGTGAACTACAGCAGCATGGAAAAGACAAAAACTATTAACAAGAGCCAAGAGGAAATGAAAAACAGAATTTCTGAATTGAAGAATGAAGTAGAAGGAATCAAATGTAGGCTAGATGAAGTAGAGGATCGAATCAGTGAGCTGGAGGACAAAGTAGAAAAAAACTCCCAGAAAGAGCAAGAAAAGGAAAAAAGATACAAAAAGAATGAAGAGGAGTTAAGGGAACTGCAGGACAACATGAAGTGTAATGATGTCTGTATAATAGGCATACCAGAAGGAGAACAGGAGCAAGTGATGTAAAACCTGTGTGAAAAAGTAATGATGGAAAACTTCCCTAATTTGATGACAGGAACAGTCACACAAGTTCATGAGGCACAGAAGATCCCAATCAAGATGAACCTAAAGAGGCCCATTCCAAGACACATCATAATTAAAATGGCAATTTTCAAAGACAAAGAGAATCTTAAAGGCAGCAAGGGAGAAACAGGAAGTAACATACAAAGGAGCCCCAATACAGCTATACCCTAACTTCTCAACAGAAACACTATGAACCAGAAGGGGATAGCAAGAAATATTCCAAGCCATGAAAAGCAAAGGCCTGCAACCAAGACTGATCTACCCAGCAAGGCTCTCAAGATGGAATGTAAAATAAAGAGTTTCCCAAACAAAAGAAGGCTAAAAGACTACACCTCCACCAAACCAGCACTGAAAGATATGCTAAAGGGACTGCTTTAAGAATATGAAGAAAAAGAGTGTGAGAGAGAGGAAAACAGGTACAAAGGGGATAAAATGGCAATGAATAAGTACCTATCAATAATAATCTTAAATGTAGGTGGATTAATTGCTCTAATCAAAAGACATAGGGTAGCTGAATGGATAAGGGAACATGACCTGCACATATACTGCCTACAAGAGACCCACCTCAGAACAAAAGATGTACACAGACTGAAAGTGAAGGGTTAGAAAAAAATATTCTAAGCAATTGGACAGGAAAAAAAAGCTAGGGTAGTAATATATATATCAAGCAAAATAGACTTCAAAGAAAAGGCCATAAAAAGAGACACAGATGGAAACTTCATAATACTAAAAGGAAGAATCCATCAAGAAGACATAAATATTATAAACCTATATGCACCCAACATAGGAGCACCCAAATATATAAGGAAAGTCTTGGAGGACTTCAAAGATATAGACAGCAACACACTTAGAGTAGGGGATTGAAACACCCCACTCTCAACAATAGATCTTCCAAACAAAATATCAACAAGGATATTGTGGAACTGAACAATGCATTAGATCAAAAGGACTTAACTAATATATATAGAACCTTTCACCCCAAAGAAGGAAAATACACATTCTTTTCAAATGCACATGGAACATTTTCAAAGATAGACCACATGACAGGACACACAAAAAAAGCCTCAACAAATTCAAGAAAATTGAAATCATAACAAGTATTTTCTCAGACCACGATGGCTTGAAACTAGAAACCACCCTCAAGGAAAAAACTAAGAAACATTCAAACTCCTGGAGACTGAATAGCATGCTATTAAACAATGAATGGGTCAATAATGAGATCAAGGAAGAAATCAAAAAGTTTCTGGAAACAAATGAAAATGAACACACAGCTGCCCAAAATGTATGGGACACAACGAAGGCAGTCCTGAGAGGAAAGTTCATAGCAATACAAGCCTACCTAAAAAAGATAGAAGCATTTCAAATAAACAGTGTAACCCTACATCTATTAGAACTGCAGAAACAACCACAGACAAAGCCTAGACTGAGTAGAAGGGAGGAAATAATCAAGATCACAGCAGAACTGAATAACGTAGAAACTAAAAGAACAAATCAAAGCATCAATAAATCCAGGAGCTCATTCTTTGAAAAGATAAATGAAATCAACAAGCCTTTAACCAACTCATAAAGAAAAGAAGGGAGAGGACTAAATAATTAAAATCAGAAATGAAAGAGGAGAAATTACCAACTGATAACACAGAAATACAAAGGATTATAAGAAATTACTATGAACAATTATTGTCAAGAAATTAAAAAACCTAGGTGAAATAGATAAATTTGTAGAAACATATAATCTTCCAAAAGTGAATGAAGAAGATTCAGGAAGCCTGAACAGACTGATAAGAGCCAGTGAAATCGAAGCAGTAATCAAAAAACTATCTGCACACAAAAGCCCTGGACCGGGCAGTTTCAGAGGAGAATTTTACTAAACATTTAAGGAAGAGCTAACCCCATCTGTCTCAAACTATTCCAAAAAATCCAAGAAGTAGTAAGACTCCTAAGCTCTTTTTATGTGACCAGCATTATCCTAATCCCAAAACCAGACAAAGATACAGCAAAGAAAGAAAACTAAGGTTAACATTGCCGATGGACATAGATGTTAAAGTCCTCAACAAAATATTGGCAAACCACATCCAGCAATACATTAAAAGGATCATCCACCATAATCAAGTTGGATTCACCCCAAGTATGCAAAGATGATTCAATATTTACAAATCAATAAACCTAATACATCACATAAACAAAAGGAAAGACAAAAAATCACACAATCATATCAACAGATGCAGAAATAGCATTTGATAAGGAACAGCACCCATCCCTGACAAAATCTCAGCAAAGTGGGAGTAGGGGGAGCATACCTCAACATAATAAATGCCATATATGAGAAACCTACAGCCAGCATCATTCTCAACAACAAAAAATACTAAAAGTTTTTCCACTGAGACCAGGAGCAAGACAAGTATGTCCACTTTTACCACTTCTATTACACATAATATTGGAAGTTCTAGCCATAGTGATTATACAAGATAAAGAAATAAAAGGCATCTAAAATAAAAAGGGGGAAGTAAAACTCTCATTGTTTGCAGATGACATAATACTATACATAGAAAAACCTACGACTCCACCAAAAAAAAACCTACTTGACCCAATAAGTGAATTTGGCAAATCAGCAGAAGACAAAAGTCAATATTCATAAATCAAAGGCATTTTTGTACACTAACAATGAAATATCAGAAAACAGAAATCAGGAAAAAAAATCGCATTGGCTATAGCAACAGGAAAAATAAAGCACTTATGAATAAACCTAACCAAGGAGGAAAGACTTGTACTCAGAAAACTATACAACGCTGAAGGAAGAAATAAAGGAGTACACAAATAAATGGAAACATATACCGTGTTCATGGATTGAAAGAATTAACATCATTAAAATGTCCATACTACTCAAAGCAATTTATAGACTCAACACAATCCCTTTTTTATGCCCAAAGGCATTTTAATAAATGCCAATGACATATTTCACAGATATAGAACAAATATTTTCAAAATTTATATGGAACCATAAATCACCCCAAATAGCCTCAGCAATTTTGAGAAAGAAGAACAAAGTAGGATGGGTCACAATACCTGATATCACACTATATTACAAGGCCACTGTAATCAAAACAGTGTGGTACTGGCATAAGAACAGACACATAGATCAATGGAGACACATAAATCATTGAATAGAGGGCCCAGAATAAACTCATGTCAATATGTGTGGGGAACCACCCTGCCTGGTATCAGGGACTGTAGCCCTGCATGAATAAGGTCTGACCTGCAAGTCTCAACTGGAAAACCAGGAATGCTGGCCAGGCAGGCATGAACTGATGCGGGCACAGGCGGCACCCCCAGGAAATCAGGCCTGAAGAAAAATAATGTATTATTTCTTTTGAAGTCTGTCCTGCTAAGAATAATGTTTTCTAAATAATCAAGTTAACTTACACTGGATGTTTAGTTTCCAAGCACAAGGTTTTCTGACCACCTAGCGTCATGCTGTATAACAGACCCTGATTTAAAGAGACCCCTATGTTCTTGCAATTGTTACGTCTGAACAATATCTGTTCTTCTTTGATCAATATTATGTGACATTGATTGATGAGCTGTACATGCATGCCATGTGCTCCCTTACCTGCTGAACTCAATAAAAGCTTAAGGAAAAAGCAGATCAGGACCCTTCTCCTCTGAGGGATTGGCCAGCCTTTTCTCCCCATGCAGATCATGTGTTGGTAGATTTATTTCATCCACAGCTCCAGGGGACTTTAGGGGTCAAGGTCCCCCTACAAATATGGTTAGTTAATATTTGACAAATGGGGAAGAAGCATAAAATGGAGTAAAAATAGCCTCTTCAACGAATGGTGTTGGGAGAGCTGGACAGCTATGTGCAAAAAAATGAAACTCGACCACCAACTTACACCATACACAAAAATAAACTCAGAAGAGCTGAGGGAGGGAGGGAGGGAGGGGGCAAGGGAAAGTGGTAGGGCAAATGTATTTGAAAAAGTAAATTAAAAAAAAAAGAGATAACAAAAAATAAAATAAAATAAACTCAGGATTGATAAAAAACTTAAATGTAAGTTGTAACACCATAAAAGTCCAAGAGGAGAACATAGGCAGAAACATTTCAGATATTCCATGCAGCAATATTTTCAATGATGTGTCCTCTATAGCAAGAGACATAAAGAAAGGAGTAAACAAATGGGACTTTTTATCAAAGTAAAAAGCTTCTGCATGGCTAGAGAAGACAGCAGCAAAATAAAAAGGGAACCAACAGTATGGGAAAATATATTTGCCAGTTGTACCTCGGACAAGGGTCTGGTCTCCAAAATATATAAAAAAGTCACTGACTTCACACCAGGAAGCCAAACAATCCAATTAAAAAATGGGCAAAGGATCTGAACAGACATTTCTCCAGGGAAGACATATGCAGGGTCCAGAGACATATGAATGGTTGCTCAGCTCACTAGCCATCAGAGAGATGCAAATTAAAACCACAATGAGATACCACTTCACACCAGTCAGAATGGCTACCATAAACAAATCAACAAACAACAGTGCTGGCAAGGTTGTGGAGAAAAGGGAACCCTAGTACACTGTTGGTGGGAATGCAGACTGGTGAAGCCATTGTGGAAAATGGTATGGAATTTCCTCAAAAAACTAAAATGTGAACTTCCTTTCTCTACTGCAACCCCACTGCTGGGACAATACTAAGAATCCTGAAACACCAACTCAAAAGAACCCATGCACCCCACTGTTCATAACAGCATTATTTACAATAGCCAAGTGCTGGAAACAGCCTAAGTGCCCATCAATAAATGAGTAGATCAAAAAGCTGTGGTACATTTACACAATGGAATATTATACAGCAGAAAGGAAGAAGGAACTCCTACCCTTCCTGACAGCACAGATGGAACTGGAGAGCATTATGCTAAGTGAAATAAGCTTGTTGTTGATAGACAAATACCATGTAATCCCTCCTATAAGTGGAACCTAACAACAAAATAAACAAGTGAGTGAAATAGAACCAGGGACATGGAAATAAAGAACAGTCTGATAGTAACCGGAAGGGTCAGCGGAGGGGGAAAATGGGACAAAGAAAGGGAAGCGTCATCAAGGAACTCGTATAAGGGACCCAGGGATAAAGACATCAGGGCAGGGGGAGGATTCAATATTGGAGGTGGGTGTTGGTAAGGTGGGGGAGAGTGACGGGGTAAAAATGGGGACAACTGTAATTACACAACAATGAAAAAGAAAAAAGAAAAAAGTATCATACTTACTTTTCTGACAGTAATTCATAAATTCTTTGACAATTTTACCACACATATTCTTAGAACTTTTGTGCAACTAAAACTTGAGTGAGGGGTTTTAGTGAAGATGTGTATATGCAGTGACCGTTTTTTAATTTTTGGGAATTCGCATTCATAGACAGCCCTGGGAATGCAGAGATCTTTAAAATGTTTTATTCAAAAATACAATCACTCATATTTGGACTCTAATGAACAATCTGAAGTAACAAAAGAAAATGGGGACAGGCTTCATAGATGAAGAGCAGGATGACAGCTGGTGGGGTGGGGGAAGGTTAGGTGGAGGAGGGATTGAGCAAAAGGGAAAAGGACTCATGGACATGGACAACAGTGTGGTGGTTGCTGGGGGAGGAGTGTATAAGGGGACTAAAAGGTAAAGTAAAAATATGTAATAAAGATTAAATAAAATATATAAAAACAAAACAAATCTCTAAAGAACAGAAATAAATCTTAAGAAACAAAACAAACAAAAGAACAATATTAAGTCTTCCAATCTATGCACAAGGAATATCTTTGCATTTATTTAGGTGGTTTTTAATTTTTTCAACAATATTTTGTATTTTTCAGTGAAAACAAAGAAACAAAAAGAAAGTCAAAGACACTGTCACTAGATAATGTTTCCCATTGCAAAGTTAGGAAAAAACTTTACATTCAGTAGTTGAAGGTGAAGTGAAGACTAACACAAAAGAAAGAAAATGCCAATATCTGTTCATGAAAGAATTGATGAGCTGATTTTTTCTAGACATAGAGACAGGGCATCTTGTAAATTTTTAACTAACAATGGCATTATTGTATTTGGTGAGTATGTTATAGGTGCTTACGATCAAGAGAAAAATAAACAAAAGGGTCCTTTGTGATTACTATATAAAAACCAGTAATGAATCTTCTGTTAATGAACTTTGACACACACACACACACACACAAAAACACATGTAGTACTTTGGCTGGGAAGCTCAGTTGGTTGGGCAATGTCCCATACACCAAACTGTTGCAAGTTCGATTCCCAGTCAGGGCACTCACCTAGGTTTCGTGTTTAATCCCCGGTTGGGTCGCGTGCAGAAGGTGACATATCAATGTTTCTCATTCACATCGATGTTTCTCTTTTTCTCTCTTCCTCTTTCTCTCTAAAATCAATAAACATATACTTGGGTGAGGATTAAAAAAGTCTAAAAAAACACAGGTAGCAAGAAATGCAACAGTTTCCTTAGAGATAAAAAAGGGTAATAGCCTTAAATACATAGAAACACAACAATTGTATCAAAACAATGCTACTTCCCAGCTCCCCTTCTAAGGCAATTTAATATATAAAAATTTGGTTTTTAATTTTAATTTTTCATGCTAGAAATTTAAAATGTTTTATAAGAGAACATGCATACATAAAAGTGCTCATAGTTTAATTTCATGCCACAATGAATTTACATTAACTGAACATGTACATATAGCTAGCAACAAAATCAAAGAACAAAACATTACCATCACCCCCAAAATTACCAAGTGCTTTCTTCATCATATAGTTTTTTTTAAAAAATTAATCTTTATTGTATTTTTTTTACATTACCTTTAAGTTCTCTGTTTTTAAACATACACATACACATTCTCCCCAGCCCTTGCCAGGAAAAACCACTGCCCTAATTTGTAATAATATGGATTAGTTATTCATTTTTTTGTACTTTATGCTAGTTGAGTCATATAGCATGAAATATTTTATGTCTGGTTTGTTCACTCATAAAAGTTAATGAATTCCTTTCATGTTGTTGCATGTTATTGTTGCATGTCATTCTTATTGCTTCATAATATTATTTTAGGTGAATTAGCTGCATTTTATTTACCCATACTACTGTTTTTCTTCCTTTGTGCAGTTTCTAGTTTTATGCTATTATTAATCGTGTTTTTACAATCATTTTAGCACAAACTATTTTTTTCTATCTTTGATTTTGGTATGGTGAGTTTTCTTTTTTTAATAAAAGTTTTGTTTTGAGATAATTATAGAGGCACATGCAGTTATAAGAAACAATACAGAAAGAATTCATGTATGCTTTACCCAGTTTCCTCCAAAAGTAACATCTTATAAGAATACAGTGAACTCTCACAGCCATATTATTGACAGTCACACAAAGTACAGAAAAGTTTCATTATCATAAGGATCCATCATTCTGCTCTTTTTTAGCCATACCAATATCAATTTTCCCCACTGATCCCTTCACTGGCATTCACTAATTTGTTCTCTATTTATGTAGTTTTGTAATTTCAGTATTATATAAACATATCATAGAGTATATGACTTTTGAGAGTGGCTTTTTTTCATTTGAAATAATTCCTGGAGATTTATCCAAATTGTTTGTATCAATAGCTTATCTCTTTATATGACTTTATTTATTTATTTATTTTTAATTTATTTACTTTTAAAATACATTTGTCTCTGCCTCCCCCCACCTCTTTCCCTTGCCCCCTCCCACCTTCCCTCCCTCAGCTCTTCCCCTTTGGTTTTGTCCATGAGTCCTTGCTATATGTTCCTTGACTTTCCCCTTCCCTTCCCTTTCCCTGCCCCCCCCTTCCCTCTTGTCTCTGTTGATTTCTTTTCCTTTCATTGTTGCTGGTCATATTTTCCTTGCTTCTTTGCATTGTTGGTTAGGTTCCGCTTATAGGTGAGATCATATGGTATTTGTCTTTCGCCCCCTGGTTTATTTCACTTAGCATAATGCTCTCCAGTTTCATCCATGCTGTCGTGAAGTTTAGTAGTTCTTTTTTTCTTTCTGCTGCGTAGTATTACATTGTGTATATGTACCACGACTTTTTGATCCAATCATCTACTGATGGGCATTAAGGTTGCTTCCAAGACTTGGCTATTGTAAATTGTGCTGCTATGAACATTGGAGTGCATAGGTTCTTTTGTATTGGCGTTTTGGTGTTCTCAGGGTATAGTCCCAGCAGGGGAATCGCTGGATCAAAAGGCAGTTCCATTTTCAGCTTTCTGAGGAAATTCCACATTGCTTTCCATAGTGGCTGCACCAGTCTGCATTCCCACCGACAGTGGACTAGGGTTCCCTTTTCTCCACAGCCTCGCCAGCACCTGTTGTTTGTGGATCTGTTTATGATGGCCATTCTGACCGGTGTGAGATGGTACCTCATGGTGGTTTTGATCTGCATTTCTCTGATGGCTAGTGATGCTGAGAATCCTTTCAAATGCCTCTGGGCCCTCTGTATCTCCTCCTTAGAAAAGCATCTGCCCAGGTCCTTTGCCCATTTTTTGATTGGATCGTTTGTCTTCTTGGAGTTGAGTCGAGTGAGTTCTTTATATATCTTGGAGATCAAACCTCTATCTGATGTATCATTAGCAAATATATTTTCCCATACGTTGGCTCCCTTTTCATTTTGCTGATGTTTTCTTTAGCCATGCAGAAGCTTCTTATTTTGATGAGGTCCCACTTCTTTATTCTTTCCTTTATGTCCCTTGCTTTAGGAGACATATCAGTGAAAAAATTGCTGCGTGGGATATCTGAGAGTTTCCTGCCAATGTTCTCCTCGAGGACTTTGATGGTGTTGCGACTTATATTTAAGTCTTTTATCCATCTTGAGTTTATTTTTGTGTATGGTGTCAGCTGACGATCCAATTTCAATTTTTTGCATGTAGCTGTCCAGCTCTCCCAACACCATTTGTTGAAGAGGCTGTTATTGCTCCATTTTATGCTTCTGCCCCCTTTATCGAATATTAGATGTCCAAGGAGACCTGGGCTTATTTCTGGGCTTTCTATTCTGTTCTACTGGTCTATGGGTCTGTTCTTGTGCCAGTACCAGATTGTTTTGAGTATGGTGGCTTTGTAGTAGAGTTTGATGTCCGGTATTGTGATCCCTCCTACTTTGTGTTTCTTTCTCAAAATTGCTGGGGCTATTCAGGGTCGTTTATGGTTCCATATAAATTTTTGAAATGTCTGTTCTATTTCTGTGAAATACGCCTTGGTATCTTAATAGGGATTGCGTTGAATCTATAAATTGCTTTGCGTAGTATGGACATTTTGAGGATGTTAATTCTTCCAATCCATGAGCACGGTATATGCTTCCATTTATTTGTGTCTTCCTTAATTTCTTTTTTCAATGTTGTATAGTTTTCTGCATACAGGTCTTTTGTGTCTTTGGTTAAATTTATCCCTAGGTACTTTATCTTTTTTTGTGCTATATCGAATGGTATATTTTTTCTGATTTCTTCTTCTTCTATTGCATTGCTGGTGTACAAAAACGCCTTTGATTTCTGAATGTTGACTTTGTATCCTGCTGTTTTGCCAAATTCACTTATTAGGTTGAGGAGTTTTTTGGTAGAGTGTACAGGGTTCTCTGTGTACACTATCATGTCATCTGCAAACAATGATAGCTTTACTTCCTCCTTTCCTATTTGGATGCCTCTTATTTCTTTTTCTTGTCTGACCTCTGTGGCTAGGACTTCCAATACGATGTTGAAAAGAAGCAGTGAAAGCGGATGTCATTGTCATGTTCCCGATCTTAGTGGGAAAGCTTTTAGTTTTTGCCCGTTGAGTATGACATTGGCTATAGGTTTTTCATATATGGCCTTTATTATGTTGAGGAATGCCCCATTTATTCCCATTTTGCTGAGTGTTTTGATCATAAATGGGTGCTGTACCTTATCGAATGCTTTTTCTGTGTCTGTCGAGATGACCATGTGGTTTTTGTCTTTTCTGTTATTTATGTAATGTATTACGTTTATTGACTTGCGTATACTGAACCATCCCTGCATCCCTGGGATGAATCCCACTTGATCGTGGTGGCTAATCTTTTTAATGTATTGCTAGATGCGGTTTGCCAATATTTTGTTGAGGATTTTGGCATCTATGTTCATCAGCGAAATTGGCCTGTAGTTTTCTTTCTTTGCAGGGTCTTTATCTGGTTTTGAGATTAGGGTGATGCTGGCTTCATAAAAAGAGTCTGGGAGTCTTCCCTCCTCTTGGGTTTTTTGGAATAGTCTGAGAAGGACAGGGGTTAGCTCTTCCTTAAATGTTTTGTAAAATTCTCCTGGGAAACCATCCGGCCCCGGGCTTTTGTGTGCTGGGAGTTTCTTGATCACTGCTTCCATTTCCCCAGCTGTTATCGGTCTGTTCAAGCTTTCTGTTTCTTCCTCCTTCTGTGCTGGAAGATTATACTTTTCTAGAAATTTGTCCATTTCATCAAGGTTTTCAAATTTCTTGGCATATAATTGTTCATAGTAGTTTCTGACAATCCTTTGTATTTCTGTGGTATCAGTTGTTATTTCTCCTCTTTCATTTCTGATATTATTAATTTGGGTCCTCTCCCTTTTTGTCTTCATGAGTCTGCTTAATGGCTTGTCAATTTTATTAATCTTTTCAAAGAACCAGCTTCTGCATTGGTTGATCCTCTGAATTGTTCTTTTTGTCTCTATGTCATTCAGTTCTGCTCTAATCTTGACTATTTCCTTCCTTCTCCTTGCTCGGGGATTTATTTGTTGTTGTTTCTCCAGTTCTTGAAGTTGTAGTGTTAGGTCTTTTATTTGAAATGTTTCTATCTTTTTTAGGTAAGCCTGTATTGCTATGAACTTCCCTCTCAGGACCGCCTTTGCTGTGTCCCATAGGTTTTGGACAGTTGTCTGTTAATTTTCATTTGTTTCCACGAATTTTTTGATTTCTTCTCTTATCTCATTATTGACCCATTCATTGTTTAATAGTCTACTGTTGAGTCTCCATGAGTTTGCAAGTTTTTGAAGTTTCTCTTTGAGGTTGATTTCGAGTTTCAAGGCCTTGTGGTCTGAGAAAAAGTTTGGTATTATTTCAATTTTCCTGAATTTGCTGAGGCTTGCTTTGTGTCCTATCATGTGGTCTCTCTTTGAAAAACTGCCATGAGCATTTGAAAAGAATGTATATTTTTCTTCTTTGGGATGTAAGGTTCTATATATGTCAGTTAAGTCTCTTTGATTCAGTGTTTCATTCAGCGCCACGATATGTTTATTAATGTTGTTTGGAAGATCTGTCCATTTTTGACAGTGGGGTGTTGAAATCCCCTACTATCAGTGTGTTGCTGTCTATATCTTTTTTGAAGTCATCCAACAATTTCCTTATAAACTTGGGGGCTCCTATATTGTGAGCATATAAGTTTACAATGTTGATGTTTTCCTGATAGATTCTTCCTTTAAGTATTATGAAGTGCCCCTCTGGGTCTCTCTTTATGGCCTTTGCTTTGAAATCTACTTTGTCTGATACAAGTATGGCAACGCCAGCCTTTTTCTCATGTCCATTTGCTTGGAATATTATTTTCCATCCCTTTACTTTCAATCTGTGTAGGTCTTTTGCTCTGAGGTGGGTCTCTTGTAGGCAGCATATGTGTGGGTCATGTTTTCTTATCCATTCAGCTACCCTGTGTCTTTTGATTGGGGCTTTTAGTCCATTCACATTGAGAGATATTACTGATAGAAACTTACTCATCTTTTCTCTTTGTACTTGTGTTCCTCTCTGTCTCATTCTTTTCCTTCATCTGCGTAAACCAGTCCCCTTAGCATATCTTGGAGTGCTGGTTTGGTAGAGATGTAT
The DNA here is from genome assembly GCF_021234165.1 of Pteronotus mesoamericanus. Taxonomy (NCBI): domain Eukaryota; kingdom Metazoa; phylum Chordata; class Mammalia; order Chiroptera; family Mormoopidae; genus Pteronotus; species Pteronotus mesoamericanus. The sequence continues at coordinate 498,342 of NW_026555310.1, forward strand.
TCTTTTAGCTTTCTTTTGTCTGGGAAACTCCGTATTTCTCCTTCTATTTTAATGGAGAGAGTAGCTGGGTAGAGCAGCCTTGGCTCTAGGCCCTTGCTTTTCATGGCTTGGAATATTTGTTGCCATTCCCTTCTGGCTTGTAGTGTTTCTGTTGAGAAGTCAGCTGCTAGGCGTATCGGGGCCCCCTTGTATGTTACTTTCTCCTTCTCCCTTGCTGCCTTGAGGATTCTCTCTTTGTCTTTGACATTTGCCATTTTAATGATGATGTGTCTTGGAGTGGACCTCCTTGGGTCCCTCTTGAGTGGGGTCGTCCGTGCCTCCAGGATCCATGAGAGCTTTTCTCTCCTCAAATTAGGGAAATTTTCCATCATTACTTTTTTGAGGAGGTTCTCTATTCCTTGCTCCTCTTCTTCTCCTTCTGGTATCCCTATTATACGGATATTATTGCGTTTCAGGTTGTCCTGCATTTCCCTAAATGCCTCTTCATTCTTTTTGAGCCGTTTTTCCATTTCTTGTTCTTTCTGGGAGCTTTTTTCTATCTTGTTCTCCATCTCACTGATTCGATCCTCAGCTTCATCCAGCCTGCTTTGGATTCCTTCTACTGTGTTCTTCAAGTCAGAAATGGTATTCTTCATATCCTCTTGTGTGTTTTTGATAGTTTCTATGTCCTTTTCCAGGCTGATATAGTTTGCTGTAAGATCCTGATAGTTTCTCTGCAGTTTTTCATAGTTATCTTTGAGCTGGCTGAGCTCATTGAGCTTCCTTAGAACCATTGTTTTGAATTCCATATCTGATTGTTCCCTTGCCTCTATTTCATTGAGCTCTCTCTATGGGGAGTCCCCTTTTCCACTCATTTGAGGGGAACTTCTTTTTCTTCCCATTTTTGTGAGAGTCTGTTAAGTATTTTTGTCCTTTAATTTTCTTTCTGGGCTTGCCTCTGATGATGTCAGTTGTTGACCCTATACAGCCTTGGGTTGTTTGTTCGAGTCTTTCAGGAGTCTACTGCCTGTGTCTGACTCCTGCTTGGAGCAGCTCTGTGACCCCTTCGGTCAGGGCTGAGCTAAATTTTGGGATCTCTCTGCGCTCTCACGCGGGCTCCTTGAGCGCGTTCCCAGCGCGGCACAGTCCCCCACCTGCCTGGGCTCGCATGTGCTTGCCCCAGACCAGGGGGCTTATTCGCCACCTCCCGTACTCATCTGGCCTCCCTGGCATGCGAGCTTCGCAGCACTGGTCAGTTTAGGGTCTTCTATTGTGTGTTTTCCCCGCTTTTGGCTCTTTGGGTGCGTTGCTTGCCCTCGCCAGATCGGGACTATGGAAATGGGCGGAAATCAGCTCTAGGACTCTCCGGTTAATCCTGTTTCTGGTCTCTCCTCCAGGGACTCTGGGCAACTCTACTTATTTTGTGGGCTGCTCTGCAATCGTGGCGGGTAGGTCAATTTATGCCTGCCCTTGCCCCTCTGTGCACTCCCTCACAGACCGTATGGGTGCCAGTCTGTGTGAGGCCTTGCCGGCAGGTGCAAGCATTCGCCAGCTCGCGTGGGTCACACACACGCTCGCCAACCCTCGCCTGTCACTCGGCGCAAGTGGGCGCACCTGCTCTGGGTGTTTTGGGGGTGTCTATGTTTGCTTTTCAGCTTTTGGCTCTTTGGGGGTGTGGCCTCTTCCCGTGCAATGGAGATTACGGCAAGGAGAAGGAGTCGGGACTCCCCGGTTCCTCCTCCCGTTCTTTCCCCAATGCCTCCGTTTTTAGTCTCCCCTCCAGGGCCTCTGGGCAGTTCTGTGACCCCTTCGGCCATGGATCCAACCCCTGTGCGGACTGCGTTTCAATCGCAGGCAGTCTGGTTCATGCGCACCCCGCTTCTGCCTCTTTGGGGTCGCGCCTTTCCAGCCCACAATGGAGACTACCGAACGAGGAGGGAGTCGGGACTCCCCGGTTCCTCCTCCCGTTCTTTCCCCAACGCCTCCATCTTCAGTCTCTCCTCAAGGCTCTCCCAGCCAGTCTGCACTCAGCCCCGTAGCTCACATGCGTACAAGCTGTGTGCGGAGCGCACAAAAGGCAGGTTAATTGATTCCCTTATGCCTGAGCGAGATGGTAGCTGCAGAGTGGGAAGTGCGTTATCACCCGGGCTCCACCGGCCGCCGAGTCAGTTCTCTTCACAAAGTTTTCCTCACCAGTCTTTTCCCAGGCACCAGCCCACCCTGCTGCCGCCTCTACCCAGCGATCAAGGAGGGTGGCTGCCGCTGCAACTTTTGCGTTTGCCCTTTAAATGTCTTTTTGCATCCCCAGCCACCTGTCTCTGGCAGAGAGCACCCCTAAGCTTTTTGGGGTTGCGTTTTGTCTGTATTTTCTCGGCTTTAGCTGCTGTAGTTTAGGGGTTCCTGTTTATGATTCAGACCCCGTTCTTCTCGGGGGGACGCTAACTGGGCGTTTCAATGGCCCTCTGGTGCCAGTGCCCGTGCGCACCCAGCCCACCCTCTCGAGCCTCCACTGCACTTCTCACCCGTTGGGATGTATGAGAGTAGAATCCACTGTCCGCGGCACCAAGGCTCCTCTCCCACTATCGCTCCACTGCTTTCCAGGTGATTACTCCATTATTTGGTTGCAATTCCAGTTTGGTTTTGGGAGGAGGTCAGCGTGACTCCCTTTCACTCCTCCGCCATCTTTCCAATCTCCTTTATATGACTTTATAACAACCCCAAACTGGTGACAACCTAAATGTCCTTCAATATCAATAGTTTGTTTCTTTGAATAGTTTGAATCAAGTAGTATTCCATGGTATAGATATTTAATAGTTTGATCAACTACTTACTTTTTGGAAGACAACTGGGTTGTTGCCAATTTTTGGTTTTAATAAAGTTGCTATGAATATTTATGTACAGATTTTATCAGAGATAAATGCCTAAAAATAATGTAATCACTAGGTATTATGGTGGTGCATTCTTCTTTTGCTTAAGAATTAGTTGCAGGCTTTCAATAATTTGGTCAATTTTAGAGTAGCAGAGTAAAGCTACGAATTTTGCTCTTGGAAAAAAAATTTTATTTTATGCTCTTCTTGCTAATAGAGACTTGTACTAAATTCTCCTTTAATTTCCATAACATATGGCTATACTCTATATTTAGAAAATATAAGATTGATTTACAACTAGAGAACAAACATTTGTCTGTAATCAGTGTAAATTTTGCATTAAATAGATCTAATTAGTTTTTACTCATTAACAATCAATAGTTCCAAAGGACCTACTTATCAAAAAAACAAAAGCTAAAACGATAAAATGAATGTTTTGAGTAACAAAGTTTTCAAGTAGTCTGTATGAAGAGATTAGTTTGTTATTCACTTTTTTTATCGTTGACACAATAAAGCAATTATTTTAAGGCACTAATCAAATAAGTAAAAGCTTAGTTTATATAACAAATACATGCTATTGCCTATTTGGGTCATAAATTACAAAATCAGAGATGATACTTATTGTCAAAGATAGAAAATCAAATGTCAGCTTTAAATTATTTTAATAAATTATCTGACTTTGACATATATCATATTAAATTTTACTTTAAAATAGAAAATTCTAACATCTACTTTAAATATCTAGGACAAAATAGATTTGTTTTTACATGAGACAAAAATGTAAGAATTGGTAAATGCATTATCTTTAAAAGAACATTTAAATTTTCCATCTTGGGGTGGCTTTGTCCAAAAATGAAAAGCTACTTTTATGTGGATGCAGAACAGGCTGCTCTTGTGATGACTCATTCAAACAGACTTGAGAGGCATCCAAACTTCAAGGACAGTGCCTTACCTTTATGGCACATAAAGGATTAGTCAGATGATAGGAGTTCATGAAGGTGGCCCAAGAGAATTCAGTAGCTGTAAAGAGTATACTCCCATGTCTTGATTTTAAATTGCACATATACAACTTTGAGGGCTGTGAATAAGTTTGTTATTTGCAGGAGAAGTTGAGGTAGTATTCAGGGTTTATAGGGATTACAAATCCTGTAATTTATTTTTTATTTTTTAGGATTTATAGGATTTAAAATAGGATTTAAATGGTGAGGTGAACAAAATTTTCTATTAAATGGCAAAGTGAGTGAATTCCTCATTTGCAATAAAACATCAATGTGTTATCACTTCAGTTAGTTAGATTGAGGTGGATGGAAAAGATAGGTTTCCCAAAAATCTGCATCCTCTCAAAATTTGTTTTGAAGTACATGTAAGGACTCAGGGGATGTTGCGGAGGGATGGACTAATTGAATTCTTCTTGCTGATCAACAAGAGATACTCTCTAGAGACTTTTGGGTAGATGGAGAGAATGCAGATGCATAGCATCCTACCTGTCATTATTTGTTCCCAAATGATACAAAGTTGTAAAAAATAGAAAAGTTAATTCTACACCAGAGGTGGGCAAACTTTTTCTTTAAGAGGTCAGATAGTAAATATTTTTGTATCTTTGGACTATGTGGTCTCTGGTAATTACAATAACCAGTGGTTGATGGATTTTACCCTGACCAATGGAAAATGGATTTTACTCTCAGGTCTTAGTTTTTTGACTCTTTTTCTAGGATGTGGTCCTTACTCCTAAGGTGTCATTCCCATCTAGAAGCCTCTGCTCTTCACTTTGGGTTGGCCCAAACTTAAAGCCCATAGACTACTTGGCCTCTAATATCTCTGTTGAAATCTCAGCCTTACCATTGGTAAACCAGGGCTACACGTGTTTTACAGGTGTTCAATCACTCAACTATGGGAACTTCTGCCCAGATTCCAGCTCAATGTAGTCCTGGCCTGAGGATACTAATCACTTCAGCTGACCTGCTCTCCCTGCCAACAGAACTTAAAGAGACAATCATGTTGTGCTTAGTCTCTAACTCATCATGTGGACCGAGCTAGTGCTAATAATGGACTCATTCACTGAATTTCCCTTTTCCAGGTGGATATAATTTTGAGCTGCTTGTTCTCAAAATTTCCTCACATAGTTAATTATTGTATAATTATTTAAAGCAGAAAACATGGACACAAACTAGTTATTCTGAGAGAACTGGAAACAAAATTATCTTATTTTTTATCTTGTTTCATATGTTTTTCTGTGTGTACATGTGTATGAGTGCTTGCATGTTATTGTCAAGCAGCTGTGGTCTAAATTTTTCTCATTCCTAAGTAAATCTCCTAAATATTCTGGCTAGCTTATTTCTTTTATGTATCATATTTGTTTACAGATCCCTGATATTCATTTTCTTACTTTGGTTACAATATATTTTAATTTTACTTGATATTTATATTTGAGTTATTCTACTTTAAAGTTTGTCTTACACTATCTTAACACAAAGATGATATATTGTTGGGAACAGTCTTACCTGGTTTCAGGGACTGTAGCCTCACTGACAGGCAAGAGGGCCCCAAGGCTGGAGCTGAACAAGGAGGCCTGGGGACAATAGGCCACTGACAGGAGACAAAACTTGTCTTCCAGGCAGAGGTACAGCCCCTGCCTTCCTCATATCACCCTGCTTGGTCCCAGAGGATGGCTGGTTAGTTAATGATGGGAAAGACCCCTTGTTGGCAGGGGCAACCTAAGACAGGCATAGTTGCATGGGGCCATCACGGGAAGGACTTGAGGGACATGGAGGAAGGACAAAAGACCCTCACCCCTCGGCTTTGTCATGGCTGGAGTCCTCATTCTCTCTGAAAGAAGTCTCTTTCTCTCTTGGCTGCTCTGCCTGCCACCTGACCAGATCAGTTAAACAATACTAAAGGCAGGTATAGCCCTAAAATGGATTGGGCGGTTCCCTGGGGGCAATTAGGCCTGGAAAAGAAATGCATTATATCCTATGAAACTTACCTTGCTAAGAATGCCCTTGAGTTAATGAGTACTGATGTTTGGGGTCCGAGCATAGGAGGAGATCAGTTTCTCAGGTTCCAGAGCTGAATGGGTGCCACCCTGTCTACCAGACCCTGACTTGAGGCAAATCTCTCCGTTCCCTCAATTGTTATCTATGATCTCTATCTGTTTTCTGTAAACATAGCCTTTAGGCATTGATTGATAAGCTTTGCATGCATGCTGTATACCCCTGCACGTATCATTCTCAATAAAAGCCTCTACAAGAGAAGGGCTCGGGCATTCTCCACTAGAGGGAATTGCTGCCCCCTTTTCCTGGCCAACTGAGTGTGTGGAACGGCTTATTTCCTCATCCATGGCAACCGGTGGGAGTATTTTGCAGGATGGGGTACCCCCCTCAATATATTTCTTCCTATATTTTAAATGTTCCTTTCAGCATATTTACCTATATGAATTAGAGTCAAGCAAAACTATCATTCCAAAAATTTCCCAGGAAACATAAATACTATATTTAACATGTTATACAATTTCTTTTTGAATAATGTTAGGAATGCTTAATGAGAGGTGAGGGAAGATTTTGTTTACTGGAAACAAATTCTCATATTCTTTTAATGATAGGAACAATTTTGACTGGGATTGAAGAGAGGAAGAAAAGATCTATTGCAAGTAGGTTCACAAATCAAGATTTGAAGGATTATAAAAAGGTTTATCTGACTAAACTAGATAGAACTTCCAGAAAAATACTAAGAAATAAACCTTTCATTTTTGTTTGATCTTTCAATATCAGCGTGCTCTTACTTGTGTAAAATAAATGCAATTTTTTTGATTGTGTCATTGAAAGCTTGTTTTACTTGCTTGTTCCTCAAGGTATAAATAAAGGGGTTCAGCAAAGGGGCAACAGATGTAGTGAGCAAAGATACACCTTTATTGATGTCCACCTCTTCTTTGGCTGAAGGCTTAATGTAGATAAAAATACAGCTGCCATACGTGATGGAAACAACAATCATGTGAGAAGAACAAGTGGAGAAAGCTTTTTTTCTTTGCTGAGCAGAAGGGAATCTTAGAATTGTCCTGATGATATATATGTATGAAAGAATTACACCTATGAGTGTAATAATGAATGTCAATACTGCACAGATTATAACCATTTGCTCTATGAACCATGTATCTGAGCAGGAGATCTTCAAAAGGGGAGATGCATCACAGCCAAAATGATTAATGACATTGGAGTCACAGAATTCCAGCTGGAGGCCCATACCCAGTGGTGTGATGATGATCACCAATCCAGAGACCCAGCAGCAGAGGATGAAGATGGTACAGACTCTATTGTTCATGATGGTCATGTAGTGCAGGGGTTTACAGATGGCCACATAACGGTCATAGGACATGGCAGCCAGAAGAAAAAATTCTGTGGCCCCAAAAAGTCCAATAAAAAATATTTGACTGGCACAAGCATTATAAGTAATGGTATTATCTCCAGTTGATATACTGTACAGAAATCTGGGAATACAGACTGTTGTGAATGAGATTTCTAAGATGGAGAAATTTCGAAGAAAAAAGTACATAGGTGTTTTAAGATGAGAATCCACGAGTGTAAGAATGATAATGGTCAGATTTCCAGTAATGCTCAGCATGTAGGTGAAAAATAAGAAGATAAAAATCATAGCTTGCAGCTGTGGGTCCTCTGTAAGTCCCAAAAGGATAAATTTTGTTATTGCTGTGTGATTTCTCATTATTACTCTTGATGTCTTAGGGAATCTACATGTAAAAAGTGAAGAAGAAACATCTAAATAGGGGAAAGGAAAAAATAAAGAAATAATTACATAGAAAACAGAAAAATAAGAGAGAAGGTTAATGGAATCAAAAGCTTATTCTTAAAAAGAGTGAACAATATTGGTAACACTGTTTTGGAATTGATCTGGAAAAACATAAAATTTATCAAGAATAAGAAATATAGCACAATTACAGGTTATACAGGTATTAAAAGGATAAAATAGAATATTTTGAAAAACTCTGCAAAGTAGATTTGGTAACTTAAATAAAATGTACTAATTATTTGAAAGATTCAACTTATCAAAGCTAATCGAAGATGAAATATCTAACCTATATATGTTTGTACCTATTAAAATAAACAAATATATATTTAAATCATCCTAAAAGGAGAACTCCAGGTGCAGATCTCTTTATTGTTCCACCAAATTGCTCTACTGAACATTTAAAAATAAACAAAAATACCAGTTATACACAATTTTGTTTTCATAAAATAGATTGTTGAAATAAAAAAATATAACACTATCTGGTGGAGTTTCCAAAGTATATAGAAATAATTTGAATAATAAGCACAATAGAAAGGGAAGGAGTAAATGATTCCATAGAGTAATAAATGTTCTATACTTTATCTTCAATGGTTAAATATTGATCTAAGAGGTATGTGAAAAATTCAATTGTATATTATAATTTATAGACAACACATTTATAATGTTAAAAGTTTATATTAGAAGATAAGAAGTATTTCATTCCAGTATATAGTCTTTGAAAATAAAAAAAGAACTAGGAAGAAAGAGTAAAATAAACCCAAAACATGATAGGGGAACAAAGATAAAGGCCAGAAATCAACAAATTTAGTAACAAAAAGACAATAAAGTTAGTGAAACTAGAAGTTGATTCTTTAATGATTAATAATATTGATGAATTTATAAGTTACAACCAGACAGACAAGCAAAACAAAACACTGGGGTAAAGAAAACACACTAGAAATATCAGAAATGAAAGACAGCACTCCAGATCTCAGATATTGAAAGGATAATAGGGAGATATTATAAACAACTCACACAAATATTTTGGATAACTTAAATGAAATAGATGAATGTTTAAAGTCTACAAACACATCCAAGAAGAAATAGATAGCTGAATAGTCCCACAGTTATTAAAGAAATTAAAGCTGTAGTTAACAGTCTAAAGCAAAATTTCCAGGATTAAATATTTAAAGATAAAACATCACCAATTCTACACAATCTCTTTAAGACAAAACTAACAAATAACATATCTCACCTTGTTTCTCAGGATTTAAAAACAATTGTAAACTTTACATAAAATACAATGGCCAACATTAAAAGTCACATCTAAAGATCATAAAAAATGGTGGGAGATTTATGTATATTAAGATTTATTTTAAAGAAATCATAACTAAGATAATATGATGCTAAAAATAACTAGACAGATTCCTTCACAAAAACAGAAGTTAGCATACTCTATCTCTTGTTATAAGGTGAGTATTACCTTGATACCAAAACCAAATGGACACATTATGAAAGAAGTAATTCTAAACAAAACCCTCTATGAACATAGATTAAAAACTTCAATAAAAGGTTAGCAAATAAAATTCAGCTATAGCATTATAGGTATAATACATCATGAGAAGGTGACATTTATCCTAAGAATTATGGAGAACTAGTCTCCATAATAACAGAAAAAGAGAAAATCCACATTTTCTTTTGAATAATTTCAGAAAAAAAATCTTCGATAAAATTCAAAACCAATTTATGCTAAAAATCTTTCAGTAAAGTAAAAATAAAGGAAACTTCCTCAATGTGATAAAGGAAGCCTACTTATAAAAAACAAAACAAAACTTCTGCTAATATCAAATATAAAGAGAAAAGCTTTCAAACTTTTCTTAGAGAAGATGAATAAACTATGTAAGATGACTACTTCATAACTCATTCAACAATGTTCTGGAGTTCCTAGCCAATAAAATAAAGTGAGAAAAAATGGAGACATTGTGATTAGAAATAAAGAAATTAAATTGTTTTCTCTTGTAGATAGCATAATTGGTAGATATAGACTACCAAGTAATCTACAAAATAACTATTTGAATAACTGAGTTTAACAAAGTCTTGATATAGAGAATATATCAATGAGCATTTGGAATTTGAAAGTTTTTAAACCATCATTTACAGCATCATTTAAACATGAAATGCTTTGGCATAAGTTGAAGAAATTTAATAGAATAGCAATGCAATGAAAATTACAAAAAAGTGATATGAGAGAAGAATAAACAAATAGCTCATTGGAAAATAAAAATGTATACTGAAATAGAGTAACATAAGACAAATTGAGGTGAAACTAAGTCTTATCACAAATGGTGTTGCTATCATATAATGTACAAGTGGATAAAAATGAGACAACAGCAATAAAAAACTTGAAATAGATCATAGACCTAATAAAAAACTCTGCTTTTTTTCACATCAGAAAAAATTGTTTAATAACTAGTTGTAACTGAGTTATAATTGATATAAATGTAGCTGTAAAACAATAAAGATATCTAAAGGAATTTAAGACAGTTCATTCACATAAGGTTAAATATGTCTCTTAAAATAGTTACAACAGTTAACTTGTTTATTAATGCCTTTTTTTTTGCTCATAGATCAAGGATGTTTGATCAGTTCCTTTTAGATTATCAATTACATATATAGGTATGAAATTAACAGAACATTGTGAGTTTAAGTGTGTGTGTATATGAGTGTCTAGAAATTTTTTTAAAGGCAGTGTTAAAAAGTGAAAAAACGTCATGCACTAGGAAAATCATACATACTAGGAAATGTATCTGACAAAAATCATGTACTTCATGTACATGTATGAAATGTTATATATATGAAATACATGTTAGGAAATGCATATTCCATGTACAATGCAATAAAATACAAGAAATATATCTGTATATATGTGTAGATACAATTTCCTAATAAAAAAGTTTATTTAAAAATGGTCAAAGATTTGAACACATACTTCACAGAGGAAGATGTATGAATGGCAACTGTGTGGCAAGAAGAAATGCTCAACATCATTAGTAATCAAGGAAATGACACTTAAAATGACAATAAGATATTACTAAATACTCATTAGGATACTCAAAATTAAATGTACTAACAAGAACAAGTGTGGGGTAACATGAGGCAACTGAGATTTTTATATATTGCTATTAGAAATATAAGATGATAAAAGTACTTGGGGATACAATTCTGTAGTTTTAATTTTATAATTTATTTTTAAAATACATCGTCTTCCTTTATAAATTCTTTTAAAATATTTTTGCAAGAAAATTTTTATAAGAAATTATAAAATTAAAAGTGTATCTTATAAAATTAAAAATGTTCCTATTATATGACATGGTAAATCCATTCTGAAGGATTTATCCAAAAGGAAAAAAAAAATAGGTCCACAGAAACACTTTATAATTGAAACTTTTTTCATAACAACCAAAAATGGGATGAAATAACAATAAACATCGGTGAATAAATAAATACATTATGGTATATTTGTTAAAGCTGTATAGCAATAGAAATAACCAAGAATTCATGTGTGAAACATGGATAAATCATAAAGTAGTATTCCAAGGGAAAATGTATACATAGTAAAGAGAAAGTACTGTAACATTTAATTTATATACAATTCTAGAAAAGTAAACTAATCTATTATGAGGGATTAATTGAGAAGGAAAACAAACTTTTTTTATATATATCTTGATTTCATTGTAGTTTTAGGGAGGTATGCATACATTTGTCAAAACCCGTTGAAATGCTACACTAAAAACTCATACATTTTATTGTATGTAAGTTGTCCTTTAATAAAACTGATTTAAACCAGACATCATGGAGTGAGAGAAGATGTTTGCAGTAACTGTTAAGTATTGCAACCAGCATTTATAAGATGTTACTACAAATCAATAAGAAAACAAAATCCAACCTTATAACAATTAGACATTTCTTCACAAAAGAATATATCTAAAGGTCAGTGAACATATTAAAAATGTGATGTTTTAGTACTTAGGAAAAAGGAAATTAAATTCACAATGAATGCAGAACCTTTAGAACAACTAACATTAAATAGGTGAACCATACCAACTGTTTTGAGAATGTGAGGTAAATAGCACACTAATATATTAAAGATTAGTGTGTAAATTACTATAAACACTATAAAAACTTTTTGAGTATATTTATTAAACTTAATGTCCAGCTATCCATAAAATAAGAAATTACAATTCTATAATATTTACCCAATAGAAATGTGTACATATGTACACTAAATATAGGCTTATTTAAGGAAATTAATAGGAGTATTATTTTTGATAATGTCAAGACATAGAAAACTGAAATGTCCATTAATGATAGAAAAAATTTTTATATTGATATATTCATAAAATTTAAGAATATAACAATGAAGATAAAAGTAATACTGCTACATGCAAGAACATGGAGTGTTCTCACACTCTGTATGAAACATTCATGTCCTAAATGCACTTTCTGTCTCCTGTTTCGATCATTTAAATCCATTTTTCTCACTGCATCTACAATAAGTTCTGAGATAACATTTCAGTTCCTCCAGACTAGGCTAGATACATCTCCACTGTGCTCCTGTATCCCATCATATTTATATCAGAACTGTATAATATTGCTTATTTATTATTTGTCACCCAATTAGACAGTGATACTCTTGAGATCAGGGCCTATCTTATTAACAGTTTATTCAGGTCTTATAACATTACCTGGAATATAATAGTTTCTCAGTATATTAATTAAACACATAGATATTTATGAACTAAGACCAGCATATACTCTTTTTTTTTTTCAGATTATTCTTTTTACTTATATTTCAAGATTTTACTTGACAGAAGCTTTTACTCCTGTGGTTCATATAGAAGATACACACTAATGTTGAAAGTACTTCTTTCAGTGTAAAAGCTTGTATCATGTTCCTCTGACCCTTCAGGGCACCAATTTTTGAACTGTAGAATATAGTGACTCAGGTTGTTAAAAGTCTAAAGGACTTTCTAATTAAATTCTTTCTAATACAGACCATGTGAAGGGGATATAAAAAAGTATAATGTGACGAGGTCTTTAGTTCTAAATATGAACTAGTAATTATTTTTAATTGTGTTATATCTGATTCTATTTCTAGAATGTTCTTTAGTTGTGTGGGGATACACTTTTCAATTTTACTGGTGGTATATAGGGCAAACTACCTAGACTATAGTTATCAATCAAACTAGAATTAGCATTTCTTTGAATGGTGTGCTATTAGATATCTAGTTTCAACCAAATCTTGCTCCTAGGTTCCTTCTTTGACAAAAAGGTCTTGGATGGAACCAATGTAACAAAAATCAGTTTTCAGAGTAACGAGACACCATCAGAGAGAACACACACTGAAATAGGCTCATGGGCAAAAAACAACAACAAACAACCCAAAAAACTGGTCTAAATGCTATTATACTATCCTGTTTTGCAAGATCCATATTGAAATGTCTGCAATAGCTCAAATTGAGAAAGAAAAGATTGTTGTTCCGCGCAGCCCAACTTTATTTCTTCCTTTAGTCTCTTCATGCCCTAGTGGAACCTCTAGCAAAAAGTTTCTGCTAATCCGGTGTATCATTCCGGGATAAAAAACAGCCCTTTTGTTCTTCTACTTACCTACTTTAGAAACATTCTGACAAATTACTTATAATGCAGGTGTAATATACTAATTTTTGTTTAATATACCTATATATCAAAAATAGTTATATTTTTAAAAAGATAAGATTTTTAAGATAAAATGTCAAATCAAGCTTCATTTAGCTGAAAAAGATATATTTATATAATTGAGATTGTGTATGTACGCACTAACACATGTGTGTGGTAGCAATGGGGGCAATAGTGTTGCATTATATGCCTATCATAATGACTATTTTATTGCCTACATAAATAACATGAAACAGGTATAGAGACATCCTTATTTACTTCTATGATTAATATTTTGAAAACAAAATTGCATTAAAAATGAAGTTAATTTCTCATCTTTATGAACTATCTGCATTTAAAAAATACATACATATATAATATGTGTATGTATGTGATAGAAAATATTTTAATTATTTTTCCAAATTTCAAAATAGAAAAGTTGATTTGAGAAATACAAACATACTTACTCTTTAGTCTCGTACTCGAGCTTCAGTTTTTGTCTTAATCACAGATCCTTTGTAGAACTCACAATTAAACAAGGAATATTAATAGTGATGTGGATACAATCTAGTCATGTTTTCTTACTTAACTTTCACTCAAAGATAGTAATGGAAATGCACCCACAAGCTATACCAAGTTTTGCATCCTTATGTCTAACATTATGGACTACAATACTAATCTAAACTTAAAAAGGAACTGCTATAGATCTATATAATCTCAATAGCTAGGTAGAAGGAGACTAGTAAATAGGCAAAGGAAAAAGAGAAATTCTCTTTGCTTCTTGAAAAGTTGGTGATTTGACTTAACAATTTTAACACATTTTTAACTCAGAATACCTCCCTTAAATGTTTTCCCACAGATATAATTGAGGATGCTTTATATGGCCAAATTGTATTAGGTAATATCAACTAAGTTTTTAAAAAAGTGTTATTAGTAATCCTGTTTTAAAGTGACTAATGAATGTAAAATATAATTAATAAAGAAAATAAAACAAAACAAAAGCTAACTAATGCACATAGGAATTGGAACCATATCCTCAGAGACTGGAAGGTGGGTTAATAACACCAAAGTCAAAATGTATTATCAGCATACTTAAATCTTTACTGAAATGATGAGCCAACTAATATTTTCTTCTTTTGTTTACTTTAATTCCCATTTTATTGATGGTTAATGACATATAACAATTTTTCAAATGTTTATTGGTAAATTTGTGCATTGTTTTTGAAGAATATTACTATCCTTTCATTGTTTTGAGAAAAGTAATTACTTATTCTTTTCTATGATATTTATATATATTTATGATGCTACATATTTGCAGGTATTATATATTACAAACCCTACTGAATGATATGTTATTTAACATTTAAGACAATTTATGATGGTGGTATAAGAAAATTTGGTTAATATGCAGTAAAATATGTTTCTCTTCTGTTTTATCATTTCATTACCTGTTGCCATAATTCCACACACTAGTCATCTCAATCTTGTATATATTTTATTCCAATAATTTTATGACTTACTTTATTTTCATTAACATCTGCATTCTATCTGGATTATTGTCGGTATAAGGTTTGTAAGGTATGAGTATATTGAAGCTTCCCCAAATGATTATGCAGTTGTTCAATGTCATTTAGTTAACAATCAACCATTATAGTTCTTCTTTGATTTCACCTTTTAATTTTCTCTTAGAATTTATCTTAAATTTCTTTATTTGGAAAGAAATAAAAAGAACCATAATCAGTCCACAAATTTTAAAAAGCTTCTAAAAGGTAGAAGGAAGATAAGTTTCCGTGTAACCTCATCTCAGTTTCACTCTTTATTTCTATCATTATTGGATGAGAACCAAGAGAAAAAAAAAGAGATACCTGATATCTAATATTTGATTATCCAATATTAACCATTAAGGTCAAGAATAAAAAGATATCATTTGCAAGTGAGAATTGATCACTTCATGGAGAAAGGTTGGTGTCAAGGAAGCACGGTGGGTCAATAAAAGGGAGTGCAAAGTATGATGCAGGTGAGAGATGATTAAGTAATTGTAATGTGGTTTTGTTGTTGGATAAGAAGGGGAGTAAATAGAGAAGTAGAAATTACATGGGTCTAGATTTGAAATTTCTAAAAATATTAAAAAATTGATGTAGGTAATTTATTAGACATTCTAAATATTTATTCTATCAAGAAGGGAAATCAAAACTCTTATGTACCATTGGTAGTTATAGAATAGTCACCAAGTTGTATAGCATAGTGAATATAGTCAATAATGTAATATTTATGTATGGTGTCATATGGGTACTAGACTTATTGGAGTGATCACTTAGTAAGTTATATAATACCTAATCGCTGGGTTGTGCATGTGAAACTAATATAATATTGTACGTTAACTGTAATGGAAAAATAAAAATTATTTGAAGTCAAAGAAAAGGAGAGATTCAAGATGGCAGAAGAGTGAGTGGAAGTTACACTAACCTCCTCCCAGGACCAATCTGATACTTCAACTAAATTGTGGAGATATCATCTAAAATAAAGAACGGAACAATAGTGGGAGAGAAGTCTTATAACCACAGACAGACAGAAGAAACAGCTTCAACACAACGTGAATTTAGGGAGTGTGAAGAAGAGACGAGAAGGCTGGCTGGATGCCCACTGGCAGCAGTTGAAGTGCTGGAGGGATATGTCAGCAGCCAGGGGGATTCCCCTGAGAAGTGTGGGATCTAAGCTCCATGTTGTTCTCCCTAGCCTATAGCACCAGAGCCCAAAAAGTACACAGGTAACATCAGCTGTGAAAAGCAGCAGAGTTTCTCTCTACCAAAGATGGGAAGTTGGAGATGCAAAGAACCGTTTAAAGGGCCAACACATAAAGTTTTTGTATGCAGCCACTTACCCTGGGCTCTGGCAAGGGGTGGGGCAAAGTGGACTAGAGATGCTTGAGGAGAGACTGGGGATGGTGGATTTGGGGTGAGACCTGAGAGAAAAGTCACCAGGATCTCAATGCTGAGTCTTTTCCCATACTACAGGAGCCATTTTGCTCAGACATACACATGCCTCTGAGTGGCACCAGCCTAAGGGGAAGAAATAGCCCTGCCCCCAGGAAATACTCTGCCCCACCTGTGGTGATTAAGCCTGACTGCTGATTGCAGAGTGACTAGATCAAGAACTGAAGGAGTCAGCCACAGATGGTAGATCTCTGGTAGTTTCAAAGAAGCTGTGTAAGGCCAGAATGGGACATCACCAGAGGTGGATCCAGAAAGAAAAATACAGTAGTAAATACTAGATGCTACCAAGATGAAATCCACCGTGGTCTTCTCCATCATTTGCGATATTTTCTTTTCTGCATATTTTTTAAAACATTCATTTCTTGTTCTTCAAGTTTGTAATGAAAAAGGTCTCTAGATTTTATATTATAGTTTATTTTAATTCTCATATTTTGCATCCCCTTCTTTAATCCATTGTACCTTCTTACCTCTTCTTATATTCTTTTTAAATTTTGTTGTCTCTTTTGCTATAACTTGTTTCCATTCTGCACTCTTACTATTTCTCCCCTGTCCAGCCTGTCAACCATTTTTTTGTCAATGGTCATCTCACATTCTTTTTCTCACCCTTAAAGTACCTGTGATCTCTCTGATCTCTCTCCACCTTTAGCAATCTTTACTTTTTGGTTGTAGATAGGGTAGCTGTTGCATTTCTTTCCACTTTGTCTCTAGACTATCACTGTTTTTGTATTTCAAATCTCAAATTTTACCATATGCCTCTCCTACTCCAATCTGCCTTTATCCTGCCCATTCTTTTTTTTAAAGTTCATCTCTAATTTTAATTTCCCCTGGCTTAGACTGGTTTTATTTATTTATTTACTTAAAATGTTATTTTGAAATCATTTTTATTCTATTACAGTTGTCTCAATTTCCCCCCTTTGCCCTCCTCCATCCATCCCACCCTGCCCCCCTCTCCCCCTGTCAATTCCCACTCTGTTGTCCATGTCCATGGGTCATTCATACATGTTCTTTGTCTAGCCCCTTCTCCTTCTTTCCACCATTGTCCTCCTTCCCCATCCTGTCTGGTCACTTTCAGTCTGCTCCATGTTTTCTTGCCTGTGGTTTAGTTTGTTTGTTAGTTTATTTTGTTGAATAGAATCCACTTCTAGGTGAGGTCATATCATATTTGTCTTTCACCAACTGGCTTCTTTCACTTAGCATAATATTTTCCAGTTCCATCCATGTTGTTGCAAAAGTTAGGAATTTCTTTCTTTCTTTCTTTCTTTCTTTCTTTCTTTCTTTCTTTCTTTCTTTCTTTCTTTCTTTCTTTCTTTCTTCTTTCTTTCTTCCAACTGTAGATTGATTTTATTTATTTTTTAATGTCAAAGTCAATTTTAAAATTTAAAATATTTAAAACCATTATAAAGTCTCAGCAAATAAAACAGCATGACACCAGTACAGAAATAATCAAGTAGGTCAATGAAAGATAATGAGCATTCTAGAAACAAATATATATATCTAACAATGTAATATATGATTAAATTGATATTTCAAATCAATGGGGAAAATAAGGCTTATTCCACAAATAAGGTACATGGACAAATATTACTTGAAATAAAACAAATATAGAGCCCTATTTCACACATTATACATAAAATATTCAGGTAAGTTAAAAAACAATATGTAAAATTGAAGGAGTTTTAAGAGAAAATATAAAATAATATTTTTCTTACCCTGAAGTAACATATTCAAACCCAGAAGCTATAAAGTAAAATATTGACAATATGAGTATATTAAACACTTAAGACTATACAGTAATATACATATAAAAAAGGTTAAAGGACAAGTAATAGAATATGAAAGTATTTGCAACACATCAAAAAAAAAGTTAATAGCTTTTTTTAGGGCAAAAATTCTACAAACATTTAGTCAAAAAAAGGACAAAGAATACAAAGTCACTTAAAGCTTTTTAAAAATAATAGAAATAGGCAAGAAATATACAAAAACAGGTTTAGTTTCAGCAAATAATGAAGTAACAATTAAAATAACACATCATTGTCACAATCAAATTAATAAGTATTAAAAATATTGGTAATATCAAGTATTGCTGACTGTGAAAGGAACTGGGTATTCAGAGATTCTTTTTCTTCATCTTCTTAAAGCAGTCCTTTAGCATATGTTGCAATGCTTGTTTGGTGGAGGTTTATTCTTTTAGCCTTCTTTTGTTTCAGAAACTCCTTATTTTGCCTTCCATTTTAATTGAGAGCCTTGCTGGGTAGAGCAGTCTTGGTTGTAGGCTTTTGCTTTTCATGACTTGGAATATTTCTTGCCATTCCCTTCTGGCTTGTCATGTTTCTGTTGAGAAGTCAGCTGCTAGCCAAACTAGGGCTCCCTTATATGTTACTACCTCTTTCTCCCTTGCTGTCTTTAGGATTCTCTTTGTCTTTGATATTTGCCTTTATAATGATGATGTGTCTTGGAGTGGGCCTCACTGGGTTCCTCTTGAATGGGAGGGACCCTCTGTGCTTCCTGGACTTGTGTGACTTTTTCTCACCTCCAATTAGGGAAGTTTTCCATCATTACTTTTTCAAACAGGTTCTTTATCCCTTGCTCCTCTTCTTCTCCTTCTGGTATCCCTATTTTATGGATATTATTATGTTTCAGGCAGTCCTGCATTTCCCTAAATGCGTCTTCATTCTTTTTGCATCTTTTTTCATTTTCTTGTTCTTCCTGGGAGCTGTTTTCTACCTTATCCTCCAGGTCACTGAGTCATTCCTCTGCTTCACCTAGCCTGCTTTTGATTCCTTCTACTGTGTTCTTCAACTCAGAAATTGTATTCTTCATTTCCTCTTGCCCCTTATTGATAGTTTCCATGTCCTTTTTCATGCTGATATAGTTTGCAGTAAGTTCCTCATAGTTTCCCTGTAGTTTTTTAAAGTTCTCTCTGACCTCACTGAGCTCATTGAGCTTCCTTAGAACTGTTATTTTGAACTCAATATCTGATAGCTTACCTGCCTCTATTTTGTTTAGTTCTCTTTGTGGGGATTCCTCCTTTCCCTTCAACTGGGGGGTGTTTCTTTGTCTTCCCATTATTTGTGAGACTCTTCTTTTTTTGCTCCTTCTTCTAAGATTGATCTGTCTTGATTTCCTGACTTTGTGATGTGAACTTCTATGGCTGTTTTTTCTTTCTGTATCTGACTCTGATGATGTCAGATGTTGACCCTATCTGGTCTTTGGCAGCCCATTCGAGACTTCCAGGAATCTACTGTCTGTGGTTGTCCTTTTCAGCTGTTAATCTAGTCATTCTGCACTCAGCAGGCTAGCTTAGAGACACTACAGGGCAGGACAGAGTCCCTCCTGGGGGACGTCATTATTGGGTCTTCTCACACTGCTGCCGGTCAGGGGAGTGGTCTGTCTGAGCCAGCTGGCTGCTGCCGTATGGGGGAGGAGTCAGCACCAGGACTCCACTGGCTACTCTCTCCATTTTCTCCCCAAAGTCTCTGTCTTCAGTCTCTCCTCAAATGTCTCTGACCACTGTACCACCTTTAGCCAGGGATCTACTATCTGTGGCTGCCACTCTGTACTTAGCTGTTAGGATTTAGCACTACTGGGCCAGGGCCAAGTCCCTCCTGGAGGCGGGGCTATTGTGTCCTCTCATGCTGTTTCTACTAGAGGGAATGGTCTCTGCCTGAGAAAATTGACTTCTGCCATATGGGGGATGAGTCAGCACCAGGATCTCACCACCTAGTCTCTCAGCTCTCTCCCCCAAGCCTCCTTCCCCAGTCTCTCCTCCAGCGTCTGTAGCCCACTCTGTCCCCTGCATTGCGGAAGCCCAGGGTAAGTGGCTGCAAATAAAAATTTATGCATTGGTCCTTTAAACTTTGCATTTCCAGGCTCCTGTCTCTGGCAGAGAGCAACCCAGCCACTTTTCACAGCTGGCTATTATCTGTGAACTTTTGGGGCTCTTGTGCTGCAGGCTGGGGATCCCTGCTTATGGTTTAGACCCTGCTCTTCTCAGGGAGATCCAACTGGCTCTTTCAATATCCATCTGGTGCTGCCGCCCGCATGTGCCCCGCCTGCCTTCTCGAGTTTCTACCTCACTCCTTACCAGTTAGGTTGTGCTAAAGCTGATTCTTCTGTCTGTCTGAGGTTATAATGCTTCTCTCTCACTATTGTTCAGTTGTTCATTCCAGGTGATTTCTCCACAATTTAGTTGTAATTCCAGATTGGTCCTGGAGGAGGAGGTTAGTGTGACTTTCATTCACTCCTTCACCATCTTGATTCTTAGCCTGGTTTTATTCTTTTCTTTCATCCTAACCCCCCTTTTAATCTCAGAATTTAATTTTTTCCTGGCTTAGCCTGGTTTTCATACCTCACTTTTAGTATTCCCTCTCCCTTTATCATCTCAAAATCATTTCCCTTTTCTCTAGACATCTCTCAAGCTTTTCTTTCTTTTTTCTCTCTTATTCCCATCCCACCCATATTAATCTTAGCTCATTTGTTGTTGATAGTGCTGTAGTGGATTTTTTTTCCTCCAATTTGGTTCTTATTTCATAATTTATTTACTTTTTTCCTTTTTTCTCTCTCATCTTATTTTTTAAAATTGTTGTTTAAACCTAATACTTGCTTCCTCTTACTCCATTCTGCCTTCTTCATTCCCTTTTTTCTTTATGATGTAAATTTTACTTAGTTTCTTTGCAGTGCTCCAATTCCCTAGTCTTATTAGTGCTTCTCCCTCTACTCTCTCAAAACCATTTTTCTTTTACTTATCATCTCAAATTCACTTCTCCTTTCTTATAATAGCCTTAATTTCTTCACATCCTTATTAATACTGGTTAATTTGCTGTTGATAATGGGATTGTGGGTAGGAGTTACTTTAGTGAGTGTGGGCTTGTTTCCTGGGCTGGGTGGTTACGTTCTGGCAGCACCTGCACAAAATCATACAAGATGTGGTTGGTGGAGTAAACCAGCTGGAGGGAAGGACCCATTAAAGAATGACCCAACAACAATCAAAACCCAATTACATCCAGAGAACCCACATAAATGGCATAAAGGGCATCCCAAGAACATCAAATTAAGGAGAGTGAAGAGATTGCACCACTGAATTCCACAGGTCTCCTACCACAGAAGTTCACACCAAGAAGACAGAGAGTAAAAGCAGATTAATTTGAGAAGCAGAAACAAACAAGAAGAGTCTACCCTAAAATGAGGAGAAAAAGAACAACTCCTAATCTAAAGAAAAAGAAGAATCCCCAGGAAGTGTGCTAAATAAAATACAGGAAAGAAAACTATTAGACATTAAGTTCAAATCAATGGTTATAAGGTAGCACAATCAGCTCAGTGAGAATTACAAAGAACTACAGGGGAGATACAAGGAACTTCCTGCAAACTACATCAGCATGAAAAAGGACATAGAAACTATCAATAAGAGCTAGAGGATATGAAGAATACAATTTCTCAAGTGAAGAACACAGTAGAAGGAATCAAAAGCAGGCTAGATGAAGCAGAGATTTGAATCAGTGAGCTGCAGGACAAAGTAGAAAAAAACTCCCAAGAAGAGCAAGGAAGGAAAAAAGACTCAAAAGAATGAAGAGGAGATAAGGGAGCCACAAAATGTACTGATATCCATATAATAAGGATACCAGAGGGGAAGAAGAGGAGCAATGGGTAGAAAACCTGTGTGAAAAAGTAATGATGGAAAACTTCCCTAATTTGAGGAGAGAAAAACTCACAGAAGTCCAGGAAGCACAGAGAGTCCCAATCAAGATGAACCCAAAGAGGACCACTCCAAGACACATTATAATTAAAATGGCAAAATTCAAAGACAAAGGGAGAATCCTAAAGGCAGCAAGGGAGAAACAGCAAGTAATATACAAAGGAGCTCTGATAAGGCTAGCAGCTGACTTCTCAACAGAAACACTATAAGCCAGAATGGAATGGCAAGAAATACTCCAAGTCATGAAAAGCAAAGGTCTGCAACCAAGACTGCTCTACCCAGCAAAGCTCTCAGTTAAAATGGAAGGCAAAATAGTTTCTGAAACAAAAGAAGGCTAAAAGAATAAACCTCCACCAAACCAGCACTGCAAGATATGCTAAAGGGGCTACTTTAAGAATATGAAGAAAAAGAGAGAGAGAGAGAGGAATACAGATACAAAGGGGAAAAATGGCAATTTAAAAGGGGAATAAGTTAAATATAAATAGATTAAATGCTCCAATCAAAAGACATAGGGAAGCCAAATGGATAAAAAAACATGACATACATATATGCTGTCTACAAGAGACCCATGTGAGAACAAATGATGTACACAGACTGAAAGTGAAGATTTGGTAGAAAATAATCCAAGCGAATGGACAGGAAGAAAAATCCAGACTTGCAATACTTGTAACAGACAAAATAAATTTCAAAATAAAGGCCATACATGGAGACACAGAAGAACACGTCATAACATTCGAAGGTAGAATACATCAAGAGGACAATAACATTGTAAACCTATTTGCACCCAATACAGGCACACCAAAATATATAATGAAAATCTTGGGGGACTTCAAGAATGATACAGATAGCAACACACTTATAGTAGGGGGTTTTAACACTCTACTGTCAGTAATGGATAGATTCCTCAAACAAAGAATCAACGAGGATATTGTGCCACTGAATGACACACCAGATCCAGTGGACTTAAGTGATATATACATCTTTCACACCAAAGAAGCAAAATACACATTCTTTTAAAATACACATAGAACATTTTTAAAGAAGACCACATAACAGGACACAAAAAAAGCCTCAACAAATTCAAGACAACTGAAATCATAAAAAGCATTTTCTCAGACCACAAGGGCTTGAAACTAGAAACCACCCTCAAGAAAAAAACTAAGAAATGTTCAAACTCCTGGAGACTGAATAGCATGCTATTAAACAATGAATGGGTCAATAATGAGATAAGAGAAGAAATCAAAAAGTTTCTGGAAACAAATGAAAATGAACACACAGCTGTCCAAAACCTATGGGACACCAACAAAGGCAGTCCTGAGAGGGAAGTTCATAGCAATAGAGGCCTACCTAAAAAAGACAGAAATGTTCCAAACAACCTAACCCTACATCTACAAGATTAGAGGAATACCAACAAACAAAGCCCAGAGTGAGTAGAACGAAGGAAATAATCCAGATCAGAGCAGAGTTAAATACATAGAGACTAAAAGAATAATTCAAAGGATCAATAAATCCAGGAGCTGGTTCTTTGAAAAGATAAATGAAATTGACAAGCCTTTAATCAGACTCATTAAGAAAAGATGGGAGAGGACCAAATAATTAAAATCAGAAATGAAAGAGGAGAAATTACAACTGATACCACAGAAATACAAAGGTTTGTATGAACTTACTACAAACAACTACATGCCAAGAAATTTGAAAACCTGGGTGAAATGGACAAATTTTCAGAAACACATAATCTCCCAAAACTGAATGAAGAAGAAGCAGAAAGCATGAACAGACTGATAAGAGCTAGTGAAATCGAAGCAGTAATTAAAAAAATAAACTCAAGATGGATAAAAGACTTAAATATAAGTCGCAACATCATCAAAGTCCTAGAGGAGAACATTGGCAGGAAACTCTCAGATATCCCATGCAGCAATTTTTTCACTGATATGTCTCCTAAAGCAAGGGACAGAAAGGAAAGAATAAAGAAGTGGGACCTCATCAAAATAAGAAACTTCTGCATGGCAAAAGAAAACATCAGCAAAATGAAAAGGGGGCCAACCCTACGGGAAAATATATTTGCTAATGATACATCAGATAGAGGTTTGATCTCCAAGATATATAAAGAACTCACTCGACTCCACTCCAAGAAGACAAACAATCCAATCCAAAAATGGGCAAAAGACCTGGGCAGATGCTTTTCCAAGGCGGAGATACAGAGGGCCCAGAGGTATTTGAAAGGATGCTCAGCATCACTAGCCATCAGAGAAATGCAGATCAAAACCACCATGAGGTACCACCTCACACTGGTCAGAATGGCCATCATAAACAGATCCACAAACAACAGGTGCTGGCGAGGCTGTGGAGAAAAGGGAACCCTAGTACACTGTTGGTGGGAATGCTGACTGGTGCAGCCACTGTGGAAGGCGGTGTGGAGTTTCCTCAAAAAGCTGAACATGGAAGCGCCTTTTGATCCAGCGATTCCCCTGCTGGGACTATACCCTGAGAACACCAAAATGCCAATACAAAAGAACCTATGCACCCCAATGTTCATAGCAGCACAATTTACAATAGCCAAGTCTTGGAAGCAACCTAAGTGTCCATCAGTAGGTGATTGGATCAAAAAGTCGTGGTACATATACACAATGGAATACTACGCAGCAGAAAGGAAAAAAGAACTACTAAACTTCGCGACAGCATGGATGGAACTGGAGAGCATTATGCTAAGCGAAATAAGCCAGGGGGCGAAAGACAAATAGCATATGATCTCACCTATAAGCGGAACCTAACCAACAATACAAAGATGCAAGGAAAATATGACCAGCAACACTGAAAGGAAAAGAAATCAACAGAGACAAGAGAGAAGGAGGGAGGGGCGGGCAGGGAAAGGGAAGGAAAGGGGAAAGTCAAGGAACATAGAGCAAGGACTCATGGACAAAACCGAAGGGGAAGAGCTGAGGGAGGGATGGAGGGAGGGGGCAAGGGAAAGTGGTGGGGGGGAGGCAGAGACAAATGTATTTAAAAATAAATAAATAAAGAAAAAAATAAAGAAAATTAGTTAAGGATCCTCAAAAAAAGATTAAAAAAAATAAAAAAAAGAACAAAACTCATGGCACACAAAAACCCTGGACCAGATGGTTTCAGAGGAGAATTTTACAAAACATTTAAGGAAGAGCTAATCCCTACCCATTGCACACTATTCCAAAATATCCAAAATGAAGGAAGACTCACAGACTTTTTTTATGAGGCCATTCTCATCCTAATCCCAAACCAGATAAAGACACAACAAAGAAAGAAAACTACAAGCCAACATCGCTGATGAACATAGATGCTAAAATCCTCAACAAAATGTTGGCAAACCACATCCAGCAATACATTAAAAAGTTCATATACCATCAAGTGGGTTTCATCCCAGGGATGCAAGAATGGTGCAATATTTGGAAATCAGTAAGTGTAATACATCAAATAAACAAAAGGAAAAAGAAAGGTCACATGATCATATCAATAGATGCTGAAATAGCATTTGATAAGGCACAGTACTGTAGGATAAAAACACTCAGCAAAGTGGAGTAGAGGGAGTATGCCTCAACATAATAAAGGCCATATATGAGAAACCTATGGCCAACATTATACTCAATGGGTAAAAACTAAAAACTTTCCCCCAAGATCAGGAACAAGACAAGGTTATCCACTTTCACCACTTCTCTTCAACATAATTTTGGATGTTCTAGCCAGAGTGATCAGGCAAGAAAAAGAAATCCGAATTAGAAAGGAGGAAATAAAACTGCCATTATTTTAAAATGACATGGTAGTGTACAAAGAAAACCCTGTAGACTCCACCAGAAAACTACTCTACATAATAAATGAATTTGGCAAAACAGCAGGATAAAATCAGTATTCAGAAATCAAGGCACTTTTGTACATCAACAGTGAAATATCAGAAACAGAAATCAGGAAAAAAAAGTCCCATCTGCTATAGCAACAAGAAAAATAAAGCACTTATGAATAAACCTAACCAAGGAGGTAAAAGATCTGTACTCAGAAAACTACACAACACTGAAGAAAGAAATAAAGGAGGACACAAATAAATGGAAACATATACTGCGTTCGTGGATTGAAAGAATTAACATCATTAAAATGTCCATACTACCCAAAGCAATTTATAGATTCAACACAATCCCTATTAAAATGTCAATGACATATTTCACAGATATAGAACAAATATTTTCAAAATTTATATGGAATGATAAATCACCCCAAATAGCCTCAGCAATTTTGAGAAAGAAGAACAAAGTAGGATGGGTCACAATACCCGATATCACACTATATTACAAGGCCACTGTAATCAAAACAGTGTGGTACTGGCATAAGAACAGACACATAGATCAATGGAGACACATAAATCATTGAAAAGAGGGCCCAGAAATAAACTCATGTCAATATAGTCAATTAATATTCGACAAAGGGGGCAGGAGCATAAAATGGAGTAAAAACAGCCTCTGCAATAAATGGTGTTGGGAGATCTGAACAGCAAGATGCAAAAAAAATGACACTCTGCCACAAACTTACACCATACACAAAAATAAGCTCAAGATGGATAAAAGACTTAAATATAAGTCATGAAAACTATAAAAGTCCTAGAAGAGCACATAGGCAGAAAAATTTCAGATATCCCATGCAGCAATATTTTCACTGATACTTCCCTAGGGCAATGGATATATAAAGGAAAGAATAAACAAGGGTCTACATCAAATTATAAAGCTTTGTACAGCTAAAGTAAACATCAGCAAAATGAAAAGGGAACCAACCATATGGGAAAATATATTTGCCAGTTATACCTTGGACAAGTGTTTGATCTCCAAGATATATAAGGAACTCACATGATTCCACCTGGAAGACAAACAGTCCAATTAAAAATGGGCAAAAGCCCTGAACACTTATCCAAGGACATACAGAGGGCCCGTAGGCCTATGAAAGTATGCTCAACATTACTAACCATCAGAGAGATGTAAATTAACAGGACAATGAAATACGACTTCACACCAGCCAGGATGGCCATCATAAACAAGTCAACAAACAACAAGTGCTGGCAAAGTCGTGGAGAAAAGGGGTCCCTACCTAGTACACTGTTTGTGGGAATGCAGACTGGGGCAGCCCCTGTGGCAAACAATACGGAATTTCCTAAGAAAACTAAAAATGGAACTGCCTCTTGATTCAGTGATTCCACTGCCAGGATTATACCCTATCCCAAATCACCAAGTCAAAAGAACCTCTGCACCCCAATATTCATAGCAGCATCATTTACAATAGCCATGTGCAGGAAACGGCCTAAGTGCCCATCAGTAAATGAGCAGATCAAAAATTTGTGATACAGTTACACAATAGGATACTATGCAGCAGAACGAAGAAAGGAACTTCTTCCCTTCACAACAGCATGGATGGCACTGGAGAATAATATGCTAAGTGAATAAACCAGATGGTGAATGGGAAATACTATATTATCTCACCTATTAGCGCAACCCAATCAACAAAACAAGCAAGTGAAATAGAACCAGAGACATGAAAATAAAGAACAAACTGACAATGATCAGAGTGAAGGGGGGAGGAGGTAATGGGGGAAAGAAAGGGTAGGATCAAGTCAAGGAACATGTATAAAGGACCCTTGGACAAGGACAACAGGGAGAAGGATTGAATGTGGATGAGTGTAGGCAGAACAGGGGAGAGTAATGGGGGGAAAATGGGGATAACTGTAATTGAAGGACATTTAAAAATTTTTTTGTATTTAAATATCATTTATTTATTTATTTATTTTAAATGTTTATTTTTTGTTCAAATACATTTGTCTCCACCTTCTCACCACCACTTTCCCCTGCCCTCCTCCCCCATCTCCCTCCCTCAATCCTTCCCCCCTTTGGCTTTGTCCATGAGTCCTTGATATATGTTCCCTGACTTGACCCTTCCCTTCCCTTTCCCCACCCAACCCTCCCTGCTTCCCTCTTGACTCTGTTGGTTTCTTTTTTCTTTCAATGTTGCTCGTCATATTTTCCTTGTGTCTTTGTTTTGTTGGTTATGCCACTTATAGGTGAGATTATATGGTATTTGTCTTTCACCCCCTGCTTTATTTCGCTTAGCATAATGCTCTCCAGTTCCATCCATGCTGTCGCAAAGTTTAGTAGTTCTTTTTTTCTTTCTGCTGTGCAGTATTCCATTGTGTAAATGTATCATAGTTTTCTGATCTTCTCATCTACTGATGGGCATTTAGGTTGCTTCCAACACTTGGCTATTATAAATTGTACTGCTATGGATATTGGGGTGCATAGGTTCTTTTGAATTGGTGTTTTGTGATTCTTAAGGTATAATCCCAGCAGTGGAATTGCTGGGTCAAAAGGAAGTTCTATTTTTAGCTTTTTGAGGAAATTTCAAACTGTTTTCCACAATTGCTGCACCAGTCTGCATTCCCACCAACAGTGTACTAGGGTTCCCTTTTCTCCACAGTCTCACCAGCACCTGTTGTTTGTTGATCTGTTTATCATGGCCATTCTGACCAGTGTGAAGTGGTATCTCACAATGGTTTTAATTTGTATTTCTCTGATGGCTAGTGATGCTGAGCATCCTTTCATTTTTAAAGTCAAAAAAAGGGGAAAAACTCCTATGTATCTTCCTACTCACCATTCCATATCATTAAGAAGGCCTAATGGCCTAGTTACATAGAATAAAGTGATAGCATTTTATCTATTTGTTTTACTCAGTGAATAACTTTGTAATCATCAGAGTTTTAAAAGTTGGTTGGTTTATAGTTGATGTTAAATAAAACACTGTTTAACAAGATTTGAGGACTAATGATATGGGAGAATTCCAATAAAATTATCTCTTCCTTTTTAATTTATTTGAACTTTACAGTTTTTTAAAATTTATTGTTGTTCAGTTATAGTTGTCCTGCCTCTTTTTCCACTCCTCCCCCCTAACCCATCCTCTTCCCCAGTCCCACAGTCAATCCCCCATGTCACCATTTTCTGTGCCCATAAGTCCTCTATTCCTGTTCCTTTGCTTGCCCCTTCCCCTTCTTTCTCCCATTATTCCCATCCTCATGCCCTTCTTCTAATGGATAGTTTGTACTTTATTTCCAAGTCTCTGGTTGTATTTTGCTCGCTTGTTTGTTTTGTTGTTTAGGTTCCACTTATAGGTGAGATAATATGGTATTCATCTTTTGCCTCCTGGCTTATTTCACTTAACATAATACTCTCCAGTTCCACCTATGCTGTCAGGAAGGGTAAGAGTTCCTTCTTCTTTTCTGCTGCATAATATTCCATTGTGTAAATGTACCACAGTTTTTTGATCCACTCATTTACTGATGGAGACTTAGGCTATTGTTTCCAGCACTTGGCTATTGTAAATGATGCTGTTATGAACAGTGGGGTACATAGATTCTTTTGAATTGGTATTTCAGATTCTTAGTATAGTCCCAGCAGTGGGATTGCAGTATTGAAAGGCTGTTCCAATTTTAGTTTTTTGAGGAAATTCCATACTGGTCATACTGGACCAGTCTCCATTCCTGTCAACACTATACTAGGTTTCCCTTTTATCCACAACCTCTCCTGCACTTGTTTGTTGATTTATTAATGATAGCCATTCTGACAAATGTGAAGTAGTATCTCGTGGTTTTAATTTGCATCTCTCTAATGGCTAGTGATGTTGAACATTTTTTTCATGTGTCTATGGGCCCTCTGTATGTCCTCCTTGGATAAGTGTCTGTTTAGGTCCTTTGCTCATTTTTTTTCATGAAAATGTTTTAATTATAAGGTTTCAGGAAAAACATATAGTCAACATTTTGAACTCCAATGTCTTTACAAATTCTTATTATTGAAAAATGTGAAATGTGCAGGGATAGCATTGGTAAACTGTTGCTAATGGCAATGTCAGTTTTGGATTTTGTTAGTTCGAAATTGCCCTAACAGTTGCAGAATCTGATAAGTGATTGATGGCAAAAAAACTGGAATGTGTGGAAAAACGACGGAGGGAGCCTTGTGTTGATGAATACATTGCCTTCAAACAGACTCTCCTGGATGGCTCACGGGAGCTGCTCTTCACGTTTGATTATGAGAGACTGTCAGGTCACCAACAGGTTCCTCTCCTTTGTTTCAAGAGTAAGTGGCATTAGCCAGTGTTAATGTTTATTCTTTTCATTGCAAGTATTTACTTCAATCCTTCCATATTTTATTTCCTTAATGACTGTAATAAACTTATTCAGAAAGAATTTAGTAGAACAAAAACATTGACCCTTTTTTTAAAGGTGAAAATGTTTTGACAGGTTCCTTTATTGGAAAACATTTGAGTGGGCCTCTATCAACTGTTTTATTTTTATTGAAAAGAAATACATTTTGTTCCTAAGGATATTTTCTTTAGTTTTATAGTGTAGTCAAAACTTGCTGAGCTGGACATTGTGCAATCAAATAGGTTTTGATATTGATAGATGAGCCTACTCCCACACTAAAATTGGAGAGGTAACATATGAGGCCAGTAAGGTGGTATGGTAAGAATAAGGAATTTTGCCTTCTTTGTCTTTATCCAAAATGTTAATAATCTACCATTGTGTTTTAAGACAATATAATGACATTGTCTTTTCATAGTTTGGTAGATTAAATACATTACTAGATTATTAAGACCTTCATGACAAATATGTTATATAATTGAAGTGTTTCAATTACTTGTAGTTCCAGTAATAGTAATTATAAACTATTGCATTTCTCTCTTAATATTTTCAATTTTTTTTTTACCATTTTGTTCAATGTTTTATTTATTTATTCATTTTTCCTGTCTCAATTTTTTTAAATTAATTTATTTTTCCAAATAAATTTGTCTCTGCCTTCCCCCCACCACTTTATCTTCCAGGTTTGGAATCATGTGATTTCTTTATATATTTTGGAGATCACATCTTTGTCCGTGGTGTAACTGGCAAATGTATTTTCCCATACTCTTGATTCCCTTTCCATTTTGTTGATGTTTTCTTTAGCTGCACAGAAACCCTTTAGTTTGATGTAATCCCATTTGTTTATTCTTTCTTTTATATCCTTTGCCCTAGGGGATATATCAGGGAAAATATTGCTGCATAGGATATCTGAAATTTTCCTGCCCTTATTTTCTTCTAGGACATTTATAGTTTTCATGACTTATATTTAAGTTTTTTATCCATCTTGAGTTTATTTTTGTCTGTGGTGTAAGTTGGTGGTAGAGTTTCAATTTTTTGCATGTAGCTGTCTAGACCTCCCAACACCATTTATTGCGGAGGCTATTTGTACTCCATTTTATGCTTCTGCCCCCTTTGTCAATTAATAACTCATCATATTGACATGAGTTCATTTCTGGGCTCTCTATGCAGTTTCATTGATCTATGTGTCTGTTCTTACACCAGTACCAGACTGGCCTTGTAATACAGTGTGATATCAGGTATTGTGATCCATCCTACTTTGTTCTTCTTTCTCAAAATTGCTGAGGCTATTTGGGGTGATTTATGATTCCATATAAATTTTGAAAATATTTGTTCTATATCTGTGAAATATGTCATTGGCATTTTGATCTGGATTGTGTTGAATCTATAAATTGCTTTGGGTAGTATGGATATTCTGATGATGTTAATTCTTTCAATCCATGAACATAGTGTATGCTTCCATTTATTTGTGTCTTCCTTAATTTCTCTCTTTTGTGTTGTGTATTTTTCTGAGTACAGGTCTTTTACAATATTTGATTCAGATTATTCCTAAGAATTTCATTTTTTCTTGGTGCTATAGCAAATGGGATTATTTTCCTAATTTCTATTTCTGATATTTCATTGTTTGTGTACAAAAATGCCTTTGATTTCTAAATGTTGACTTTGTGTCCTGCTGTTTTGCCTAATTCATTTATTAGGTTGAGTAGTTTTTTGGTGGAGTCTATAGGGTTCCTATCTACATTTTAAATGTTCACAACTGATGGAACACTAAAGTAAATGAAAGCATCTTTTTAAATTATGAAAAAGGAAAATGTCTATTTATATTTAGTTTAGATGTAACTGCACTATAGTGAAATTTCATGTGGTCTATTTTGATAGTAATACGCTTGTCTAATACTGAAAGTCTCAAAGCCAGAAGAAAGTGCTAAAACTAAAGCTTAATTAAATTTCACCAGTGAAACAATGGGGATATTGATGCACAATCCACTCTCACACTTTTTACAGTGTCTTTCTTAAATTTGCTCTTACTTAACATTTTTTACACATATGCATCTATGATAGTTTTATTTTGTTATCCTTTTCTTCCTTGAAACACATTTCCTCTAAAAATATTGTTCATTGTCTGTTGACATCTTTTTTTCTTTTCCATCACCCTCTCTTCCAATCTACACTTACTGTAGCCTGATTTTTTTATTGTTGAGAAAGATAAAATCTGAGCTGAAAAACCCACGATGATCATTTGCACTGTTATATTAAGTGCTAACTTTATCAATTTATTAATTAAAGTTGAAAATTTAAAAAAACAGTATTTTGTGGATTAATGGTCCACATTGGTTTCATATGCTATGAGTTTAATCTCAATATGTCAAATAGATGATGATAGATAGATAGATAGATAGATAGATAGGTGATAGATAAAAGCTTTTAACCAGAAAAGTGGTCATGGAAATGGTGGGCAGTGGTTAATTTCCAATATATAGATAGAATTTTCAAACATGAGACTGAATGAGAGCACCTTGGAAATAAGCATAGAAAGAAAACAGAAAATATCCAATGACTGAGCCTTGGGTCGATCCAACATTCAGAGGTCAGAAAAATAAGGGATCAGCAGAAAATATGTAGAAAGAGCACATAGTGAGGGAAGAGGGACAAACATGCCATAAGCACGGCGTTTAAAAAATTAAGTGAAGAAAGGTTTCAGGCAAATAAAAGTTTGCCAATGTTCTCTGACTCCGTGGGTAAAGAAAAGAAAAAAAAATCTCTCTGGAGAAGATGAAATCATACTTAGTTCCCAGATTTTTTCTATAAGGAAAACTTCAAAAGCTTCAAACACATTGTCCAGCAAGCAATCGGACATGAAACAGTTAGGAAACCCCTCTAGAAATACAGAAACAAATACTGTCTTCAGATGTTGGAATTATCTAATAAGTTACTATAACAAACTCTGTGTATTGTTTTCAAAGACAAAAGCTGAAATCTAATCTCTAGATAATTAACCTATATTCTTTTTTTTAAATGAATATATTCACAATGACCAAGACATGGAAATAACTGGTGTACTTTGATAGATGATTGGATAAAGAACATGTGGTACATATGCCAGGTCTTTCTGGAAAAAAGTTCAACCACTGTTAATATAAGGAGAATGGTGTGTGTGACATCATGTAACCTGTCAGCCATGGAGAGAGGACTGGACTGTGCATGTGTGAGCAGTGATGACTTCACTGTACTAGTCAGTGGAGGCAGTAGAAGCCACTGAGTGAGCATGTGTACAGTGTGGCCATCACATTCAAAATGACTGATAGAGTAAAACAATGAATCTGCATCACATTTTGTATTCAGCTTGAACACTCCTCTGTGAAACTATTTGGATGATTCAGAAGGCCACAGCTATGGATAACTGGTGACTGGCAACTTCATCACCACAATGCATCCACTCATGCATGCATCTCTTACATATTTTTTGGTAAGACATCAAATCACACAGGTGACTCAGCCCCACTACAGCCCAGATTTGGTGCCCTGTGACTCCTGGCTTTTCCCAAAACTAAAATCACCTTTGAAAGGGGAAAGATATCAGACTGCTGATGAGATTCAGGAAAATATGACAGGGCAGCTGATGGTGACTGGGAAAACTATGGGAGGTCCCAAAGTACCTAGTTTGAAGGGGACTGAGGAGTAATTGTCCTATGTACAATGTTTCTTGTATATTATATCTTCTTCATTTGATGCCTCTATTTTTCATATTACATGGCTGGATACCTTCTGGGCAGAACTTGTATACAAGAGATATGTAAAACTGAAAGCAACAAATGAACAAACAAGAAAAACAAAAACTCAGACACAGATGACAGTATGGTGGTTACCAGAAGGAAAGGGGCTGGTATGGTAGTAAAGGGTAAAGGGGGTTAAATATATGGTGATGGAAGAAGATTTGACTTTGGGTGATAAATATACAATGCAATATAAGGTGATGTATTTTACCAAACAAAAACGGAGGTTTGGCTGCCTGTAGCCACAAAAAGCCGAACTCGTGAGGCCTGTGTTGATGCAAAAGGAAAGAGGTTTATTCAGGTGCAGCACAGGCTGGGAGAACGGTGGACTCCGGCCTCAATGACCATCTCAATATTCTTGCTCAAACCCGCAGTTCTTATAGGGATAGGGAGGGGAGGTTTTTTTTTTTCCCCCAATCCAATTATCTTTCTAGCTTTTGGCCAGCTTAGGGCCCTATCCATTCATATTTCGAGCTTTAGGGGAGTTAAGTGTAAGAACCTCTCCCTGCTGGCATCTTGGCCGAGAGGCAGAAACTCCCCTGGTGCTCCCATGGACTGTTTTACAATAACAGTATCATAGAATTGTATACTTGAAAACTGTATAACTATATTAACCAAGTCACCCGAATAAATTTAATAACGAATATATTTAACTATGGA
Source organism: Pteronotus mesoamericanus (assembly GCF_021234165.1). NCBI lineage: Eukaryota > Metazoa > Chordata > Mammalia > Chiroptera > Mormoopidae > Pteronotus > Pteronotus mesoamericanus. The sequence continues at coordinate 532,964 of NW_026555310.1, forward strand.
CTGGCTTATTGTTTAGGTATGAGGCTTGATTTTCTTTCTCAATTTCCTTTTCACAATCGTCTTCTTCCCCTTTACAAAAGACAAACACACCTATTCTTTCTCTTACTATATTGTAATAATACTATAATACTATAATGAACCTCAGTTATTACTAAAGGGACTATTCAAAACATTGATGACAGTGAAGCCCCCTTTATTCAAGACACCATAGGCAACCATAGTTACTTTTAAGAGCTGCATTTCCTGTGCAATTTTAATTTTCAAATTTTTTTGAAAAGTTACCTGATATTTATTTATATGTATTATAACTAAATGGTTTGCTTTTTATAATTGTTCTAATTTTTTTATTTCATTTTTTAAAATTAATTAATTAATTTTTTAAAATACATTTTTCTCCAACTTCCCCCCACCACTTTCCCCGCCACCCTCTCTCCCTCTCTCAGTCCTTCCCCACTTTGGCCTTGTCCATGAGTCCTTGCTATATGTTCCTTAATTTGCAATATTTTTTTTAAAAAACTCAAAGTATGTAAATATATAAATGTAATTTGTAAACAGGCAATGTCTTTTGTATACATTGCTGTCTACTAGGAGTGTAAATGTACTGATAAGAGTGATGTATAAATTTGAAACAATAGAATATAAGATGTTGCTGAAAGCTACAGACTATAACAATATAAAAAGCTGGATTTGCCAACAAAATTTGAGAACTTGTTCTCCTTGTGTCTCTCCAGCGTGAGCATGAACTCTAGTAAATGCAATAAAAATTAAAAGGACCTAATTTAACATAGTATTTGGCATAATATATGATAGCTATTAAAATATAAAAGCAAAAAAAGAAATTATTAGTTCACTCTGGTGCCTCTAATTCTAATCCAACACCACTGAATTCTTTTCCCATTCATGTTTAATTCCTCTACCCCCTTTTTTACAGTGAGATTCCTGGTTGTCAACATTAATATATTTATTAACTTGTTCACTGTTAAAATTTCATTTCACAAAACGAAACCAGAATTATTTCATCAGTACTATGAGTGATAGCATACACACTATATAAGTTTAAGATGTATTTGTAATCCTTTTACTCTTTAGAATATATCCCATGGAGAGTCAATGATCAGAGCGTGGTATTTTAAAAACTTACAAACTATTTTTATTTCTTTGCTTTTTACCTCTTTAGGGTTTTTTTACATTATTTTTATTGTATTTTTTCCACCATTTATCCCCTCTATCCCCTCTTCCACCTTCACCCCTTCCCCCACCCTGCAATTACCACACTGTTGTGTGTGTCCATAAATTCTCTTTTTCTTTTTTGGTCAGTCCCTCCACTGCCCAGAGCTGTCAGCTGCTGTCTGTGAGTCTGTCTCTATTGTGCTCATTAGCTCAGTTTGCTCATTAGATTGTATATATGAGAGAAGTCATATGGTAATTGTCTTTCTCTGATGGCCTTATTTCACTTAGTATAATGTTCTCCGGGTCCATCCATGTGTTGCAAAGAGTAAAATTTCTTCCCTCCCTCCCTCTCCTCTATCTCCCTCCCTTCCTTCACCTTTCTTTTTTTCTTCTCCCAAGAAGTATTACATTGTGTAAATGTATACCTTTAAATAAAATTTTGATTTTAACCATATTAGTATTTTATATATGCTAAAGTTTTAAAATACCATGTTACAGGAGAAAAACTACAATGAATATAATAGGAACAAATAAAGAAACCAGTATTTCACACTGAATAAGAAACCAATGGGGTATTCCTTTACTTGTTGAAATGATTCACATATTAGGAAAAGACCACCAAATCCTCAAAAGGAATTATCTTGGTATCTTGGCCCATATATATCACTGATGATGCAAAATAATCTGCTAGTTTACAGAGTCTATATGATTGTCTTGAAATGAGTATTTTTCTTTTTTGGAGGGGCTTTTATTATTTACTGTAAAAAATTTATTTTTATTGCATTTTTTTATTACCATTTATCCCCCTTATACCCTCTTCTGCCTCCCAACCCCTGCAAACACCACACTGTTGTCCATGTCTATGAGTCCTTTTTCTTTTTTGCTCCACCCTTCCATCCCTTAACTAACCCCCTCCCCCCAAGGTGTCCTGTAGAACATTATGCTAAGTGAAATAAGCCAGTCAGAGAAAGACAAATATCATATGATTTTACTCATATGAGGAATCTAATGAACAAACTGAACTAACAAGCAAAATAGAGACAAACTCATAGGTAGAGAGCAGGCTGACAGTTGGTTTGGCTTTTAGTTGGGAATATGGGTGAGAGGCCGTTGCCCAGGCAGTGAACTCTCCCACCCCAATGGAGACCTGAGGACTGGGGCTGAGCCTCATGTGGGTGTCCTGTGCCCTCTGCCTCCCCTACAGAGCTTCTTTCCCACAGGCTTGGAGGGCAGGAGGGACCACAGCAGTCATTCACTTGGACAGCACATCAGGTGACAGACACCAGCTTCCCATCCCGGGTCTCAATCTTCTTCACCATTTTGGAGGAGCTGGTGCTGGTGCAGCTGGAGGAGGCAGAATTCCTATCAGAGCCCAAGTGGGCCTGGAAGCCCTGGCTGTAGTTGACGTTCCCCACAAAGTGGGTTCAGCTGACCTCTGTAGCTGCTGGTGGTCTTGGTATTTTCTCTATTTTAACTTTATTTTTGTTGTTTACTCTATTATGGGTGTCCCCGTCCCCGCTCTTTGCCCACTTTCACCTAACCTGCACCCGCCCCTGCCCCCTTCCCTCAGGCCACCATCACACTGTTGTCTCTGTGGATTATGTGTGTATGTTCTTTGGCCAATCTCTTCACTTTGTTGGTTTCAAATTATTTAAAAGAAGTGTGACTGATTCTCTATAAGAAATCTCAGGGACAATGTCTCTAAGGAGAAATAGGAAAAATGAAAAAATATTCAATAGTGCTTACACCAGTTGGTCATGTTTCAAGCTAATGATCTCAGCTATGATAATTTTTAGGAATGTTCGCAAAGTGGGATTAGTTAGACACACATAAGTTATTTTGGTATCAAAAAAGAGGAGTTTATCAGAAATCTTTATTATGAAGGCATAGATACTACCATATATTCAGATATACTTGTTTAAAAAATTGCATTATTAAAATAGTAACACTTTAGGTATGTGATTTTAAATAACCTGCAAAATTATTTCACATTAATTTTCCTACCTACAAAATTAAATATTGATTTCCAGTAAGTACATTTGGCTTTCATTATGGTTGATCCTTGGTCATGTAATCTAGAGAAAAAGAAAAAAGATACCAACATATACTGCCAATGGTAAGTAAAATAGAGGTGTTACTTTTTTTCAAAATTTAAGAATAATTACAAGTATCATCTAAGTTACATACAAATAAATAATGATTTAGAGGTGATATTTTATTATTCTTTGAATAAAGCATTATTTCTCATTTTCTATTTTATGTATCATTAATGCAAGAACATGCATTTTTGATTTATGCACTTGTATCTGATAATGTAAATACATTAGTGTTTACACCAGTCACTGCTCTTTAGAATGGTGAAGAGAATGGTAATTATTTTACTGCTCTCTGTATAAAAAGAGCCTAAACAACCCTAGAAATCAATAAGAAATGAGGTTGGAAGATATTTTTTCTGGGGAGTTGCCTTCACATGTTTTGCTACATTTTTAAAAATAGAAAAAAAATAGCTCTTTGGAAGTGTTAATTTTAATTAACACTTTGAGCAATGACAACTTATCACTGATAATTATTATTATTTTGAAAAATAATTTATATTCTTATGCAACATATGAGGGCTCCTGTTTTTCCACTCCCCACCAGCACTGTATGTTAGTGTTTAAAAATTTTTTTTATTGTTGTTCAAGTACAGTTGTCTCCATTTATCACTGATAATTATTGATTGCCAAATCTGCAATGGTTGCAGAACAAATATCTGCTTTGTAGTTTAAAATTACTCTGACACCAATGTTGAACCTACAGGAATGTTCAATGTGTTTATTGTAAAAAGTGGAAGTTAGAGCAAGGATGTGTTAAAAATGAACAGGGCCAAATGAAGATGAGATCAAGGAAGAAAGTTCAGATTCATCTTTGGTTCTATAAAAACTACCATTTCCATCAATAGCCTGGAGGTAATTCACTGGAAAATTAAAGTAAGAGGAGAAGAAATATGCTAAAAAATGTAAAGTGAAAAACCATGATTTGCTAAAGGAATAAAATTGTTCATCTAAATAATATGGGCTTTGTGAATTCATGTATGAGGTAATAGGAAAAATCATCGAGAAGGAAAAAATAACATGTACTTAATAATAAAAAGAAGAAAAACTTCAGAGCAGACAAAAATATTGATTGACAAAATTTAATAAGAAAGAATATACTTTAAATATTTTTATTTAAAAGACAGAAAACATTGTATGCTATATGATATAGTTTATATTTTTCTGTCAGTGCTTATGTTCTAAGTTTATTTGGAAATAGTTTACCTCTTTTGCAAATTTGCAACAAAAATTTTCTCAGGTTAAGAAGAAAATGAACTGCATCACTGGATTTATTTTAGTTGAAAATATAGCTCTAAAATATTTGGCAATCAGTGTTCTGAATTCACTAATAGTTTTTCCTTTTGCTTTTATAAATTAGAGAAGTTTGAAAAAACCAGGATTTTTAGGATAATGTCTTTTGGTAAGATGTTAACAATGAGTGAATTTTTATGAGAAATATAATTGTACTATGATTTAATATCTCACTAAAAGTATTATTAATTACTGTTTTTATATATTTGCAGAAATTATACCCACATGTAACATATTAGACATCATAAAATGGGCTCAATTTGTATAAACATTTTTGTAATTTTGTATCTAAAACTTTTTTAGAATATTTTAAATGAGAATATATATTCATCATGTCCTCATTTAAAAGTGTAATTATCTGAATAAATCAAATTATTTAAAGGATTGCTTATGTTAACTATTTAGACTGTTTTCTATTTTTCACTCTTAAAATATGCCATTTCATATAGCTTATGTCTAATATGGATGTTAAATTATTTTTTGAAAAAAATAAATTTTCCCTTATATATTCTAAACATTTCTTTTCCTCTTAGAAATTTATTTAGTCAGTTCACATTACTGAACTATCTTAATTTTATAATGGTTTCAGATCAATTGACCCAATCAGGTCAATACAAAGTAAATCTCCTTTTTTACCTATCAAGTATTTAAATGAATTTTATAATTTATAATTTATTTTTCTAATTTTGTTTAATTGATTAAAGATTTTAAGATATTGCTGAAAAATAAGGATCATCAGCATCTTTGTGTAGGTCTGATTCCAGTAAAAAAAAAAAAAAATCTGCTAGAATTTAATTAATTATTAGTGTCCACCCAAATAGTCCTCCTATTCTCAGAAACATTAGAATTGCTTTAATTAAGGAAACTTTAAATTAAGGCTATCTAATAGTGAAGTATAAAGTGACATCCTTTAGAATATTGCTACATATTTATGGTTTTTATATGTACTGACCTCTTCACTGATTATTAAGCCATTAGTAGACACTGACATATTCTGTGTGTATTTCATTTAACCCCTATAATTGAAGTCAAACTATTTTATCTCTTTTTTTATAGATGAAAGTTTGAAACAAGGAAATTAACTTTCTCAAGACCATATAACTAGTAATTAGTGATAGAGTAAGATTTGCAAAAAGATCTCTCTTTGATTCTAAAGTCTTAGCCACATTACACTGTTTCTTATGTTTTTATTTTCATATGTGGCACTTTAAAAAATTCATTCTTAAACAATGAAAAGTGAGTCCAAACTTTTAACCATAAGAGTGGATTGTCATTTGCCTCATTAGCCATTAATATGTTTTTGTTTCTCAGATACATAAGTAGATTTTGTGAGGATTAGGAGATTTAAATCCAGTTTCTATTGCCTAACCAGTTCCCATAATTGTTATATTTTGGCTCTATTATTCACTCTGTTTTCATTATTGGCCATCGAAGATTCTGAAAACCTGTAATTACAAACATAAAATGCTAGCAGAAAGCAGTTGTTTTGTCCAAATCACTACACACTTTCTTTGCCAGTACTTCCTTGGATTAATAGTCACTGATTAGTTATACAAGTGATTGTTAGGGACATGAGGACATAGCCAATGTATTAAAAAACCTGATTTTTCACTGACACAGAGCTGTACCTGGAAAATAGGTTAAGATGCTAGACACCTATAAATAGGTAGAGATTGTGAAGAGATGTAATGTATTTTCTTCATTTTTTACTTTTATTTATTTTAATTTGTTTTTAAGCCTGGAGTTTTTAAAAATCTTGTAAGAATAAGATAAACTTAAGGTTTCAACTTAATGTCATAATTCTAAATTAGTTATACATTTCAAATTATAGTTGTAAGATTATCACTCTAATAGACCAATTTCTCTTAAACATATACATGCTTTTTATTTTAATAATATACATACATTTTTGTTTTAATAATAATTTCAAGTGTTCTGAAAAGTTACAAAAATTCACTTTTTTTCATTGGCTTTATCATTCTCTCCTTCATGGTGTGTGTGTGTATGTGTGTGTATGTTTGGTTTTTTACCTGAATCATTTCTGAGAGTAAGTAACAGAAATTACATACCCCTTTTCCTGAACACTTAAGTGTGTCTTTCCTAAGAACAAGGATATAACTTTATAGTATAACTACAATACTAATATTAAAATCAGGAAATTTAACATTGACATAATACTATACCTACTTCATGGTCCATGTTCAAATTTATTTATTTATTTAGTTTTATGGTCTCAGTTGCATGTGCAAAATGTTGAGACCTGAATAAATTATTATTTTTTATAAATGTGTCTATATCTGCTTTATATTTAGTTTTAATTTTTCTTAGATTTAGCTAGTATTTATTTATTTTGACATTACAGTCTTAAGCCCTTGTTTTTGGTCATTTTCTGTAAATTTATTAGTAGTTCATGAGAAGCTGCAAGAGACTACAATGGGCCTTAAGCAAATGTCACTTGAATATGAAATCAAAAGTTTTAGAATTTATCTATAGATCTGAATTCATTATATACTGGTATAATTTTATTTTGGTGAAGCTATTTAAAAATGAATGGGTTATTTTTTAATTCCAAATCAAGATTCTGTCTAATTTATATTACAAATGAAAAGATTTTAAATTAGTTACAAATGACTAAAATTTGTAAGTAAGGGTGAAAAAACAACTATTATGGGTTTTGCTGGTCAATTTCCAAAAGTGAGTTGATTTCAACAGTGCTTTTCAAAATAGTTTTTGTTGCACAGTTCTAGGCCATTCAACATCACAGAGCATTACCATGGGTATGTTTGTGAATATGAATCTATTTATATATAATTTACTGGATATAAAGCTACTCATGTAGTTTCTTATTTTTGTATCTTTTTATTTCTAGAATTTGAAATCTCAAAAGAGAAATGAAGAACCATACAAAGCAGATAGAGTTTATCCTTCTGGGACTGACAGATAATTCTCAGTTACAGATTGTAATTTTTTTATTTCTACTTCTGAATTACATGATGAGCATGATAGGAAACTTAACCATTATTGTCCTCTCACTAGTGGATTCCCGTCTCAAGATCCCAATGTATTTCTTCCTCCAAAATTTCTCTTTTCTGGAAATTTCATTCACAAGTGCTTGCATCCCCAGATTCTTAAACAGCATTGTAAACAAGGAAAAGACCATTTCTTATAATGGTTGTATGTCTCAGTTATTTTTTTACATATTTTTGGGGGTTACCGAGTTTTTCCTGTTGGCAGCTATGTCTTATGACCGCTATGTTGCCATCTGCAAACCTTTGCATTACACATCCATCATGAGCAGCAAGGTTTGTCATCGGCTTGTACTCATTTCTTGGGCAACTGCGTTTTTAGTCCTTTTCCCACCATTGATTTTGGTTCTTAACCTGGATTTCTGTGCTTCAAATATCATTGATCATTTCATTTGTGACATTTCTCCTGTCCTGCAACTTTCTTGCTCAGACACACATTTACTAGAACTGATTACTTTTTTCTTAGCTGTGACTACCCTCATTTTCACATTGTTATTAATAATCCTTTCTTATTCTTACATCATCAAGACAATCCTAAAATTCCCTTCAGTTCAGCAAAAGAAGAAAGCTTTTTCTACCTGCTCTTCTCACATGATTGTTATATCCATCACTTATGGTAGTTGTATATTTATCTACATAAAACCACCAGCAAATAAAAGAATCGCTTTAGGCAAAGGAGTAGCAGTGCTCAATACTTCAGTTGCTCCTTTGTTGAACCCATTCATTTATACTCTAAGGAACCAGCAAGTTAAACAAGCCTTCAAAAAGGTATTTAGAAAGATACTTTATGTTTTAGACAAGTAATAATATTTATTGAAATAATTAACATAAGAACATAAAAGGAACATGGAACAAAACCCACTCTGACTTTTCTAGTTTAAGAATTAATCTCTAATATTTAGTTAGGTGGATAGCTTTACTGAAGATTACAAACTCGCTTTATGAATTTAATGTTCAGTTCTTCAAAGTGAAACCTTATATGTTAAAAATATAAAATTGCAAGATTTATTTCCTCTAAAAGCATGGTAGAATAGAACAAATGAAGGGTTTTAATTGTATTATAGGCTATAAATTCTTGGAGAGATGTAATTGATAATTAATTTATATAAATATACCATGTTTTATGTAAAAGCCATGTTCTTTGAAGTTCTTAGATGAAATAAGTTTTGTCATTATTAAATTTGCTTAACATGTTTCATGAGAACTTACACTTCAAAAGAATAATTCAGAGATTTTAATTTTTTTAAATTCAATCTTTATTGTATTTTTCCCATTATTATTTAATCCTTTTGTACCCTCCTTCCCCCAGCAATCACCACACTGTTGTCTATGTCCATGTCTTTTTTCCTTTTTGTTCAATCTTTCCACCCTCTCCCACTAGCTGTCATCTCTCCGTCTGAGTCTGTCCCCATTTTCGTTGTTAGTTCAGTTTGTACATTAGATTCCACATATGAGTGACATCATATGGTATTTGTCTTTCTCTGACTGGATTATTTCACTTAGCATAATATTCTCCAGGCCCATCCATACCATCGCAAATGGTAAAACTTTCCTATTTTTTTACAGCCAAATAGTATTCCATTGTGTAATTATCGCATAGTTGTTTATCCATTCATCTACCGATGGACACTGGGGCTGCTTCCATATCCTGTGGATTGTAAATAATGCTGCATTGAACATAGGGGTGTTTATGTTCTTTCAAATTAGTGTTTTGGGTTTCTTCAGATATATTCCCAGAAATGGGATTGTTGGGTCTAAAGGCAGATCCATTTTTAATTTTTTGGAAGTATTTCCATACTGCTTTTCACAGTGGCTGCACTAGCCTGTATTCCCACCAATAGTTCAAGAGGATTACCCTTTCCCCACATCCTCGCCAGCACTTGTTGTTGTTGATTTATTGATGATAGGCATTCTGAAAGGTGAGAGATGCTATCTCATTGTGATAATTTGCATTTCTCTGATAACTAGTGATGAGCATCTTTTTGTATGTCTGTTGGCCATCTGTATGTCCTCTTTGGAGAAATGTCTATTCATGTTTTTCATCCCTTTTTTAATTGGGTTGTTTGGGTTTTTGGTGTTGAGTTTTGTAAGTTATTCATAAATTTTGGACATTAATCCCTTATCAGATATATCAGTGAATATGTTCTCCCATTCTGTGGGTTGTCTTTTTATTTTGTTGATTATTTCCACTGCTGTGCAAAAACTTTTTAGTTTGATGTAGTCCAATTTGTTTATTTTTTATTTTGTTTCCCTTGCTTGGGGAGATATATCTGATAAAATATTGCTATGAGCAATGTCTGAGATTTTCTATGTCTATGTCTATGTTTTCTTCTATGATCTTTATGGTTTTGGGTCTAATGTTTAAGTCTTTAATCCATTTTGAATTTATTCTTATATGTGGTGTAAGAATGTGGTCTGGTTTCATTTTTCTGCACATATCTGTCCGATTTTCCAAATACCATTTATTGAATAAACTATTTTTAGCCCGTTGTATGTGCTTGCTTCTTCTGTTGAATATTAATTGCCTAAAAAGGTGTGGGTTTATTTCAGGGTTCTCTGTTCTGTTCCATTGATCTATGTATCTGTTTTTATGCCAGTACCATGTTGTTTTGATTACTGTGGGCCTCATACTATAGTTTCATCTTAGGTAGTGTGATTCTTCCAAATTTGTTCTTCTTCTTCAGGATCACTGTTTCTATGTGGGGCCTTTTGTGGTTCCATATAAATTTTTGAAATATTTGTTTTAGTTCTATGAAATATGTCATTGGAATTTTGATAGAAATTGCATTGAAATTATAGATATTATCAATTATTATCATACAATAAAGCAGAATTTCCTTTGAAATGAATCATACATTTGATTGGCATGATTTTATTTTAGTTTTTATTTGAGTAGATTTTTATTTTTTATTTATAAAGATTTTATTTATTTATTTTTAGAGAGAGGGGAACAGAGAAAGAGAGGGGGAGAAACATCAATGTGTGGCTGCCCTTCGTGTGTCCCCCACTGGGGACCTGGCCCGCAACCCAGGCATGTGCCCTGACTGCAAATCAAACTGGTGACCCTTTGGTTCACAGACTGACAGTCCACAGAGCCACACCAGTCAGGGCTATTTGAGTAGATTGTTAAAATTGCAGTAGGAAATAAAATATGATTTTATACACAAGTAGTTGATTTCTCACATAATTTTTCAAGAACATATAGGCAAGTTTAATCTCTTGAACATTGTTGATGAATTAATTCAATAAATCAAAATAGATGATAAATTTTATGTGTGAGGTCCCAATGTTCCTACTTTGAGGAGGACTGAGGAGTCTTTGTCCTATGAACAATATTTCTTGTTTTTGTGTCTTCTTCAGAAATGTCTCTATTTTTCCTAATACTTGAAAGCTATATAATTTTATTAACTATCATCACCCCAATAAATGTAATGAAACAGATATAGCCTAAGTCAATCTGGATATGTTTATGCAGCTGCTTTGGAAGAAATGTTTTTTTTCTTTCTTTCTAATGAATCCTATATGATCTTATTAACTGATGTCACCCCAATAAATTTAATAAAAGAAAAAAATAAAGATAAAACTGTTTCATTTCCTGCAAAACTGAGGTATGAAATAATCTTTTTTTCTTTGAGTGTCGGCTCTTAGAACACATAGATGCCACCACTCTTAAAATTTTCCTTAGGTAGATGCTGTTGTGTCAATTGGTTTATGCCATAGTGGTAACTAAGCTAATATCACAAGATTATTTTCTATGTGTGACACTATATTTTTTTCTTATCTCTGTTTACAGTTACCATTTTTCTAGTAAATATTCTTAAAAATTTTACCTATTAAATTTAATGACAATGAGAAAACATGAGTGGGTCAACTAAAATTTATTACTAGATTGTTGGTGGACTTTGACCTTCACACTAAATTACAAGAAAAAAAGGACTTTTAGAAAGATATATACAGTTAAAGAGACATTATTCCTCAGATATCAAGATAATGATTGTTGCTGTCAGTCTGCCTAGAGTAACTGAGGGAGATAAATGCATGGAGTGGTATGCTGCATAAACTTACTGTAAATTTGATTTTTCATTGTCTGTACAGCCTCATTGGATAAGAACAAAACAATGCGTTTTTCTGTTCCACTTTCACCTCTGTGGCAGATAAGATTTTCCTAAATGACAGTGACACGATATCTTTCATCTAATATCCTCTTATATATGACTGACCTTCTTTCCAAAGAGACATAGGGCAAATTCCTTCTCTGGAATTTAGGCAGAAGCTAGTAACCACTCCAGCCAGTAGAGTTAATGCTATTCCCTAGGCAGTGATCCCTAGGCAGTATCATAAAAAGAATGTATTTCCTGTCTAGATCTCTCTATTTCAGGACACTTATCATTGAAATCCAGCAACCATACTGTGAAAAATTCTAAACCAGTTTTAAGGAGAGAACACACAGAGAAGTGCATATTAAAAAACCCCCCAAAACTGAGATCTTAAACTGAAAACCAGATTCAACTGCTAGGCTTGTGGGGGAAGGTGTTTTAAGATGACTCCAGTTTTCAGTCTTCATGTCTTTCATGCGAGGTCCTGAACATCATGAGGCAGAAATAAGACCTGCTGTACTCTCTGTATAAATTCCTGATAACAGAATCTGTGAGCATAGTAAATGGTTGCTTCATACAATAAAGTATTTACGTAATTTGTATTGGTGGTCTCTGACATTATAGGTGTTTACAATAGACAATTTCTTTCCTGTAGAAATAATTTGAAAAAGTTTTCTTTATTGTTCAAATACATTTGTCTCCATTTTCCCACCACCAGTTCCCCCTGCCCCACCTACCCCTATAGAAATTATATCAAAACTAATTCACATTTCAAAATAGAAACATGCAATCGATTGATCTTTCCAATTAATAGAAATGTAGTTTGTATATGTCAAAACTCATCAAACTGGATACTTATGATTTGTGCATTTTAATGGACATAAATTTTACATTAAAAATTGCTAAAAATTGGGCTCTAGATATTAGGTTTGTTTTTCATAGTAGTATGGATTATCAATTCTGTAAATGTTTAGTTGTACTCTAGGCTTATGCAAGTTGGCTTTGAAGAAAATGACACTGAAGCTTCTCACTCTGGGACTAAGAAGTTACAAGCACAGGTAGGAAGTTATTTTTTAATCCTTACTGAGGATATGTTTATTGATTTTAGAGAGAGAGAAAAGTGGGTGAGAGAGAGAGGGAGAGGAGGAGAGAGAAACATCAATAGGTTGCATCCTGTACATGCCCCAAAAGGGGATTGAACCTGCAATCTTTCAGAGCGCGAGATGTTCCACTCAACTGAGCCACCTGGCCAGGGCCAGACAGGAAGGTTTTAAAGTATTCTGTACAGTGTTGTATTAGAATAGGAAGTATCAGCATGATCACATTATACACACACATACACACACATACACATATGTATACATGCATATATGCGCATACACACTGTCTTCTGAGAGGGCTTATAAGCAATAACCCACCAATACAATTAATACTCACAACTTGATATTTAAATATTATTAACTAAAATGAATTTCAGATTCTTGGAGAAATGGCTGTATTATTCAAGGCTGAATCAAGAAAAGTATGAGAACTGAAAATATTTTGCTATAGGGAAGTACTCAAAAAGTAAAAAGGACATATAAACAAAGTTCAGAGCTGATTAAAAGAAGCTCCCACTTACCATATTTTAATAATATATATATCAACATAAATGATAGCATTAATGGATTATAACATTGAATAAAATGAGAATCTTTGAGTCAATACAGTTTTACAATAAATAAACAAGAAAGACCATCTTTATAGTAAAATATGCTGATTAATTGATATAGAAATAATATTTAAGTTGGAAAATCATCAATGGATGTTGAAATTAGTGGATGAAAGTTTCATGAGGAACAAGATATTTACATAGTCTTGAGGGAGATAATGGAGGAAAGAAGGGGAAAGATCAAATCAAAGAATATGTGCAAAGGACCCATGGACAAGGACAATGGGGTGGGGATTGTCTTTGGGAGTGGGGGTTAGGTGGGGGGAGAGGAATGGGGGAAAAATGGGGACAACTGTAACGGAGCAACAACAATAAAAATGTAACAAATTACATATTAGTACAGGGAGGAAATAATAACTTTGTAGTGTAGAGCAATCTGGAAGAGACAATCTTAACCAAATGATCAGTTTACCATTATCAGTGGAAAAACAAACATTACCAACATGATATGGTTCTTGATAATACGAACTAAGAAGGGTCTATTATCACTTGTTTTATTCCTTCAAAAGAATCAAAATCTCAGAAAAGCATATGAGCTCAAATAACATGTCCTCTTCAAAAATCTCAACACAATAAGGTGAAAGATAGGCTGAGAAACTGTTTCAGATTGAAGGAACTAAAAAGAAATGAGAAATGCAACATGTAATCCTGGATTATGCTAGACCTAAAGAAAATTTAAAAAAACTTAAAAGGGGAAAGTGGTGGCAGGAAAGTGGAGACAAATGTATTTGAAAGATAAAAAAATAAAATTAAAAAAAAAAACTTAAAAGACATTACCAGGAAAATTTATCAAATTTTAATATGGTTATAGATTAGAAAATATATCCATGCCAGAGTTTCTGATTTTTATCATTATACTTTGATTAGGTAATTCAATGTTCTTTTTTTTTCACTTTTTGTTCAGAGTTTCTATTGGCATTTACCTTCTATATTCTTTTTAAAAAACTGTTGTTCGAGTACAGTTGTCTCCATTTCCCTCCCACCACTTCCCCCAGGCCCTCCCCACCCCACCTCCCACCCTCGAATTTACCCCTTTTGGCTTTGTCTATGTGTCGTTTATTGTTGGAAACTGTCCCTCCTGGTTTCAGGGACTGTAGCCCTGCTGACAGGTGAGGGGGTCCCAAGGCTGGATATAATAAAGGAGGCCTTGGGAAAATAGGCCACTGAGGGGACAAAACCTGCTCCCCAGGCAGGGGCGCAGCCCTGGCCTCCCTCACATTACCTTGCTTGGCCCTGTGATGGTCGGTTGTTGATGACGGGTAAGTTCTCTCATGAGGAGGGGCAACCTAAGCCAGACACAGCTGGTATGGGCAGCAGACAAGGACTTGGGGGACACGGAGAAAGAGTAAAAAGGCCCGCACCCCTCAGCTCGGCTTGGGCATAGCTGGAGTCCTCATTCTATCAGAAAGAAGTCTCCTTATCTCTTGGCGGCTCTGCCCCTCTGGCCTGGCTCAGGCCTGAAACAGTAATGAAGGCAGGTACAGCCCTAAACTGGATCTGGCGGTTCCTGAGGACAATCAGGCCTAGAAGTAAGTCCCTCTAAACATGCTTTGTTCTTCACTCAAAAGTGATGATAACCAGTTCATACTGGGAAGGAGATTTACGTTATTCATAGACCCTGACCTGAGGCAAGTCTCTTGTGTTCCTCCAATTGTTATCCATGATCTCTGTCTGTTTTCTGAAAATATGGCCTTTTGACATTGATTGATGAGCTTTATTGTATACTCCTGTGCATATGGTTCTCAGTAAAAGCCTTTGGACATGGGGAGCTCAGGGCCTTCTCCACTAGAGGGAAGTTGTCATGTCCCCTCTCCTGGCAAACAGAGAAGTGTTTGCAACGACTCGTGTTTATTCCCCTCATCTGTGACAACCTCAGGATGGGCTCTGCGGGATTCAGAGTGCTGCTCCCTCCTTAGCTGGCTTTGGACAGTAACCCTCAGAATCAGGAATGCCCCACACTCCCAGCAGTGCACTGCTCCCTGTGATACTTTATGCATGTTCCTTGACAACCCTACCCTTATTTTCCCCCATTATCCCTCTCTCCCCTCCCCTCTGGTTACTGTCAGTTTGTTCTTTACTTCAATGTCTCTGCTTATATTTTGCTTGTTTGTTTATTTTGTTGATTTGGTTCCACTTATAGGTGAGATCCTAGAGCAAGGGACATAAAGGAAAGAATAAACAAATGGAACCTCATTAAAATAAAAAGCTTCTGCATGGCTAAATAAAACATTAGTAAAATGAAAAGGGAACCAACAGCATGGGAAAATATATTTGTGTAAGATACTTTTGACAAGGGTTTGATCTCCAAAATATATAAAGAACTCACATGACTCCACTCCAGGAAGACAAACAACCCAATTAAAAAATGGGCAAAGGACCTGAACAGACACTTCTCCCAGGAGGACATGCAGAGGGCCCAGAGACATATGAAAGGATACTCAGCATCACTGGCCATCAGAGAGATGTTAATTCAACGATCTTATTAGAAAATATACCCTGAGATAGTGAAGTAAGTAGGAATAAAGAGACACAATGTCCATCTTACTATCAAATGGTTCAGAAAAACATAGTATTTATACATATAAAGTATAAAAAGTAGTATATACATATAATATATATAGTATATACATATAGTATAGCATATAAATATATAGAGAGATTACATATATACATATACATAGCGAGAGAGAGTAGAAAAGACAATGATAAGATAAATCATATCAAACATAAACAATTGTGACTCTAGATAAAGGGCATATGGAGTACTTTTACTATTTTAGGAGCATTTATGTTTAAATACAAAAATGTTACAAAAACAGGCTTGCACTAAAATAACCATTCTCAAAATATAATATGACTTGTTGTGTATTTGCCTTATAAGTGTAGTCATGACGGACTATGGACTATCCAAAACTGCATAGTTAGTTTTTCATTTGTGAATAGTTGACTTACAACTGACTGAAAATGATTGAATGCCTTAATAATTGACTAATTGTTTCTAGAATATCTTGTTTATACACAAATATTAGAATATTATTAGAGCTTTTTGAGATAGAATATTTGGTATTTTATTAAGAAGCTTGTCCCCTGGCTGGTGTGGCTCAGTGGACTGAGTGCTGGCCTGAGAACCAAAGGGTCACCAGTTCAATTCCCAGTCAGGACGCACACATGCCTGGGTTGCGGGCCAGGTCCCCAGTGTGGGACACACAAGAGGCTACCACACATTGATATTTCTCTCCCTCTCTTTTTCTCTCCCTTCCCCTCTGTCTAAAAATAAAATAAATAAAATCTTTAAAAAAAAAGTTTAGGTTTCATCAAATGAGTTTAAAAAAAGAAGCTTGGATGTTATACAACATATGGGAAGATTTTACCTGCCCTCAAATGTTTATAACTTTACAAAATGATAGTTTATTTTCCAATAATCTGTAGTATGTGTGATCTTGTGTTGATTAAAGTTTTCACTTGTTATTATTTCTCTTTGTAATGTGAAACTATTGTTTGATCATATTCACCCTTATTAATTAATTCCCTCTTGAGTTTTTATGGTTAATTTTAAGAGCACATAATAATAATAATGGCATGTAGCAACAATAATTTAATTATTTATTTAATTATAAATTTCCAGGTACAAGGCATTCGAATGCATTTCAAATCAAATATGATTCGTTTACATATTTATTGCTAAAGTGATGTTGCTCTCTCAGAAAAACGGAAAACAAAGTACAATACATGATCATCCCTCAAATTTTTTATGCCTCTTTAATACCATCACTGGGTCTTCTAAATATTAGAAAGCACATATAAATGTGTTATGATTCAAGTGAAAACTTGTACAAGAATTTTCATAGTGGCATTGTTCATAATAGCTAAAAAGTGGAAACAGCTAAAATGCCATCAACTGGTGAATGAATAAACAAATGTGGTATTATCCTTATAATTCACCTATAAAAAGGAATGAAGTATTGATAGATTCTACAACATGAGTGAATCTTGAAAACATTATGCTAAGTAAAAGTAGTCAGACAAAAAAGGACACATACATTGGGTAATTCAATTTGTATGAAATATCTAGAATAGGTAAACCCTAGAGACAGAAAGCATATTAGTGGTTGCCAGGGCCTAAAGGAAGGGAATAGCATAGAGTCACTCTTTAACAGATATGGAGTTTTTTACTGATATAATAAAAAACGTAAACATTTAAATAAAAATAAATAAAAATGTATATAATGGTGATGATTGTCAAAGTTTGTGAATGTACTAAGAGTCACTGAATTGCAGACAATGCTTAAAAAGGTAAATTTTACATTATATGAATTTTACCTCAATAAAAATATACCTGGTGAGGGATATTTAAAAAAATATAGATTTAACTGGAAGATTTAAGAGCCTTCAGAACACTAACTTCATCATTGTCAGCCCACATTATGAAAATCCTTGTCTCATTAGGAGAGGAGACTGAAAAATGAGATGAGATGATAGAATGTGTTACTAACAAGAACAACATTGATTGTGTAGCTGATGTACTTGGTGACAGTGCTTTTTAGTTTAAAAGAATCACAAGGAATCAAAGACAGAGAAGTCTTATGTTCCAGTCACTGTGCCAGCTCTTCATCCAGGAATACAGGTTGATAAATGACTAAACATATAGCAAAGAAAAATCAAATACTAGCATTTAATGTGCCTGATTTTCCACTCATCACTGACAAGCAAACCATAAAGCAGCCAGAATTCAGGCTAGTAGAGAGAATGCGACAGCTGTGAGAACAGGGAATATAGACTACATGTAAAAGGGTGAATTGACAAGAATGATATGTCTATATAGAATTAAATACAGGCCCTCCCCAGCACCAGTTTAGCCCTCAGTGGACCAGGCTTCAGGCTACCCCAGACCTGCCTCCATGTAGCAATGTCCCAGGCTTACCATAATGGAATCGGTTGCCAAGCTCAGTGGTCCTAGGCTCCAGACAAATCCCTGAGGACCAGGCATTAGGTCAGCCCCTGTCCACCTAGTCAGCAGGCCCACCCACTTGCTAAAGGAATTGAAAGGCCAGTCTACCCAAGGACTCCAGCAGCAAGCTCACCCGTGATCCCCGCCAGCTGGCAAGACCAGAACCTGTAGGTGGGCTGACTGGTGAAGAGCCTTCCCTGCCAACTCCAGTCTATAAAGACTGAAAGAGGTGTTTACTTCTTCAAATGTACAGGCACTAATGAAGGCCACAAGTATCACAAATAATCAGGGAAACATAATACCCAAAAATAAAATACAAAGCATTAATAAGCAACCCTAAAGAATGGAGTTATTCAGTATTAGCTTTTCTTTTTATGTCAAACTATAACACTCCTGCCACAATACATCTTTCATTTCCAGTTTAAAAGAATGCTACTGTTCAACAGTGAGTGAAATTGTAATACTTCAAATATTAATTACTAATTATCATTGTTTTGCATTTATTTGTGGATATAGTACTTAATTAAAACTCCACATGTAGAGAAGATTGGAGTGATACTATTTTGCTCAGTTTCTTGTCTCCTATTCTTATTATATTCTTTGATTTTTTTTCGCAATTTTTTTCTTTTTAAATATTTTATTTATTTATATTTAGAGAAGGGGGAAAAGGAAGAAGAAAGGGGAGAGAAACATTAATGTGTAGCTGCCTTTTGTGTGCCCCATACCAGGGATCTGGCCTGCAACCCAGGCATGGGTCCTGACTAGAAATTGCACTGCCAACCCTTGGGTTTGCAGGCTGGTGCTCAATCCATTGTGCCACACCAGCTAGGGCTGATTTTTCATATTGATAGATTTTGTAGAGCATTATTTAAATTAGGTAATTAAAATATATCAACTATAATAGTTATTTACTAATTATTAACTTGTCATTAAACATATCAGTAAATGTGATATAATTATTTTGGTCTCAATAATGACTATTTTAGAATCTCTTATGCAGATTTCTTTTTTCTTTTCTTAAAGATTTTATTTATTTTTGTTTATATATTTTTTAAATTTTTATTTTTAAATCATGTTTATTCTGTTAACAGTTATCTCAATTTTTACCCCTTTGCCCTCCTCCACACATCCCACCCTGCCCCCCCTCCCCCACAGCCAGTTCCCACTCTGTTGTCTATGTCCATGGGTCATTCATACATGTTCTTTGTCTAGTCCTTTCTCCTTCTTTCCATCATTGTCCTCCTTCCCCTTCCCCTCTGACCACTTTGAGTCTGCTCCAAGTTTCCATGCCTATGCTTTATTTTGTTCATTAGTTTAGTTTGTTGAATAGATTGCACTTATAGTTCAAATCATATGATATTTGTCTTTCATCAACTGGCTTATTTCACTTAGCATAATATTCTCCAGTTCCATCAATGTTGTTGCAAAAGGTAGGTTTTTCTTCCTTCCTTCCTTCCTTCCTTTCCTTCCTTTCCTTCCTTTCCTTCCTTTCCTTCCTTTCCTTCCTTTCCTTCTTTCCTTCCTTCTTTCTTTCTTTCTTTCTTTCTTTCTTTCTTTCTTTCTTTCTTTCTTTCTCTCTCTCTCTCTTTCTTTCTTTCTTTCCTTTCTTTCTTTCTTTCTTTCTTTCTTTCTTTCTTTCTTTCTTTCTTTCTTTCTTTCTTTCTTTCTTTCTTTCTTTCTTTCTTTCTTTCCTTCTTTCTTTCCTATCTTTCTTTTAAATGTGGATTGATTTTATTTATTTTTTAAATGTGAAGATCTATTATAAATATTAAAAAATTTATCCATTATAA
Source organism: Pteronotus mesoamericanus (assembly GCF_021234165.1). Classification (NCBI taxonomy): domain Eukaryota; kingdom Metazoa; phylum Chordata; class Mammalia; order Chiroptera; family Mormoopidae; genus Pteronotus; species Pteronotus mesoamericanus. The sequence goes on from NW_026555310.1 coordinate 553,092, forward strand.
AGTCTCAGCAATTAAAACAAAATGACAACAGCAAAGATATAATCAAGTAGATCAATGAAATAAAATGAGCATTCTAAAAGCAAACATATATATCTAACAATGTAACATATGATTAAATTGATATTTCAAATCAATGGGGAAAATAAGGCTTATTCAACAAATAAGGTACATGGACCACTCACTATTACTTGAAATACAACAAACATAGAGCCCATTATACATTTCACACATTATACAAGAAATATTCAAGTGAGTTAAAAATCAATATGAAAATCTAAGGAGTTTTAGGAGAAAATGCAAAATAATATTTTTCTTACCCTGAAGTAAAATATTTGAACCAGAAGCTATAAAGTAAAATATTGACAATATGACTATATTAAACATTTAAGACTATATAGTAATATACATATTAAAAAAGTTAAAGGACAAGTAATAGAATAAGAAAGTATTTGCAACACGTCTAAAAAAAGGGTTAATAGTTGTTTTTTAAGGAAAAAAATTCTACAAAACTTTAATCAAAAAATAAAGAATACCAAAAAGTCATTTATAGCTTTTTAAAAATAATTGAAATAGGCAAGAAATATACAAAAACAGGTTTAGTTTCAACAAATAATAAAGGAACAACTAAGATAACATGTAATTGTCACAATCAGATTAATACATAATAAAAATATTGGTAATATCAAGTATCGGTGACTGTGAAAGAACTGGGTGTATTCATAGACTTTTTGTGTTCTTAAAGCAGTCCCTTTAGCATACCTTGCAATGCTGGTTTGGTGGAGGTGTATTCTTTTGGCCTTCTTTGGTCTTGGAAACTCCTTGTTTCTCCTTCCATTTTAATCTAGAGCCTTGCTGGGTGGAGCAGTCTTGGTTGCAGGCCTTTGCTTTTCATTACTTGGAATATTTCTTGCCTTTCCGTTCTGACTTGTAGTGTTTCTGTTGAGAAGTCAGCTGCTAAGCCGTACTGGGGCTCAATTATATCCTACTACATCTTTCTCCCTTGCTGCCTTTAGGATTCTCTGTTCGTCTTTGATATTTGCCATTTTAATGATGATGTGTCTTGGAGTGGGCCTCATTGGGTTCCTCTTGAATGGGACCCTCTGTGCTTCCTGGACTTGTGTGACTTTTTCTCTCCTCCAATTCGGGAAGTTTTCCATCATTACTTTTTCAAACAGATTCTCTATCTCTTGCTCTTCTTCTTTTCCTTTTGATATCCCTTATGTAGATATTACTTTGTTTCAGATTGTCCTGCATTTCCCTAAATGTCTCTTCATTCTTTTTGGGTCTTTTTTCATTTTTTTGCTCTTTCTCAGAGCTTTTTCCTACCTTATCTTCCAGCTCACTGATTTGTTCCTCTGCTTCAACTAGCCTGCTTTTGATTCCTTCTACTGTGTTCTTCAATTCAGAAATTGTATTCTTCATTTCCTATTGTCTCTTATTGATAGTTTCTATGTCCTTTTTCATGCTGATATAATTTTCAGTAAGTTCCTTGTAGTTTCCCTATAGGTTTTTGTAATTCTGTCTGAGCTCACTGAACTCATTGAGCTTCCTTACAACTGTTGTTCTGAACTCAATATCTGATAGTTTACTTGCTTTTATTTCATTTAGTACTCTTTCTGGGGGTTTCTTTTTCCCTTTTACTGGGGGGTGTTTCTTATTCTTCCCACTATTTGTGAGACTATTCTTTTTTGCTTCTGCTTCTTAAATTGATCTGTCTTGATTTCCTGACTTTGTGGTGTGAACTTATATGGTAGGAGCCCATTGTTTTTCCTTTCTGGATCTGCCTCTGATGATGTCAGATGTTGACCCTATCTGACCTTAGGCAGTCTGTTTGAGATTTCCAGGAATCTACTGCCTGTGGCTGTCTCCTTCAGCTGTTAATCTAGTCACTCTGCACTCAGCAGTCTGGTTTTGGCATCACAGGGTGGGGCAGAGTCCCTCCTGGGTGCGGTGTTATTGGGTCCTCTTATGCTGTTGCCAATCAGAGGAGTGGTCTGTCTGAGGAAGATGGCTGCTGCTGAATGGGGGATGAGTCAGCGCTGGGATCCTGCCAGCTACTCTCTCATTTCTTTCCCCAAAGTGTCCCTTCCCAGTCTCTTCTCAGGCATCTCTAGCCCATTCTGCCCTAGCCTTTTCTGGAGACAGGGTAAGTGGTTGTAAATAAAAATTTGTGCGTTGGCCCTTTAAACAGCTCTTTGTGTCTCTAGCTACCTGTCTCTGGAAGAGAGCAACCCTGCCACTTTTTGCACCTGGCTGTTATGAGTACTTTTTGGGCTCTGGTGCTGTAGGCTAGAGATTCCCACTTACGGTTTAGATCCTGCTTTTCTCAGGGGAATCCAACTGGCCTTTTCAATATCCTTCTGATGCTGTCACCCGTGGGCACCCCGTCCGCCTTCCTTAGTCTCTACCACCCTCCTTACCAGTTAGCTTGTGCTAAAATTGATTCTTCTGTCTGTCTGAGGTTATAAGGCTCCTGTCTCACTATTGTTCAGTTGTTTATTCCAGGTGATTTGTTCACAATTTAGTTGTAATTCCAGATTGGTTCTCGGAGGAGGTCAGTGTGACTTCCACTCACTTCTCCACCATCTTGATTTTTCCTCTTTTGTGCAGATTTCTTTATTCAGATAAAGCTTCTAGTGACTTTAGTACATAAGAGCTCTTTCATGAATGCTCCATGAGATCATATTTATAATAAGTATGCTTCAAAGTTGTCAGGGAAATAACTGAAATTTTATATTTTATTCTTTCTCCTTATCAAGCCATAAACATTTTAGACATGCTACAACAGACAATTATAGGTGCATAAAATTCAGTACCTTAATTCTGAAATGTTTAGAGAACTTAATTTTTCCTTTGATATCAATTTAATAACAGAGATAAGCAGACATATTGATAAACTTAGAATGTATTACAACAGTGAGAGATCTCTACTGTTATGCTAGCTTATATACTTTCAGTTAGTTTTATTTTTTTTCGCCCTTCTCCCACAAAGCTACACTTCTGCTTGAAAGGTAGTGTATTGTATTGGATGGAACATGACTTAAAATAAAAATTCAGGCTCCATTATTTGCTACCTATGATATTCTATCAATTTACTCAATCTTCTGTCTATGTTTTGATACAATTAAAAGATATTTATAGGACTGGTAAGGACATTAGTAATAATGTTTGAAAAGAGTTTGAAGCTTTGGGGCTATTATTACATAAAATAAGGGTTACTTGAACATAAACACTGAAAAATTGGTAGTTCAAAAAAGGCAGTTATTTTCAAAATTCTGTCAATAGAAATAGTTTAAAAGAATGTTTAATTGCATTCTCAAAACCCACTTAAAAAATAAGTAGTCCCCATGTGTCTGTGCTTAGGTTTCTATTTTGTTTGTTAAATTATTTGTTGATTAGATTCCACATATAAGTGAGATCATATGGTATTTATCTTTCTCTGACTGGCTTGTGTCACTTAACAAAACCATGTCCAGGTCCATAGCTGTTAGAAGGGAGGGAGGTTGGGGGCTGGGTGAAAAAAGGTGAGGGAATTAAGCAATAAAATATATATTTTATTATTTTTTATATCATACATATATATGTAAGATAGACACAGGTGATAGTATGGTGATAGCCAGAGGGAAGAGGGGGTGGGGGGAGGTAGGAGTGGGCAAAGGGGGGATAAACAGTGATGGAAGGAGACTGGACTTGGGGTGGTGAATGCACAATGCAGATAATGTTTTACTTAATTGTACACTTGAAACCTGTATGGTTTTATTAACCAGTTTCATCCCAAGAAATTTAATAAAAAAAAAAGAAAAAATAGTCTTTGAGTTTTTTATTTAATATCAGAAGTCATTTTTAAAGTTTTCCTTTAATGATTAATTCTTGGTTTTTTTTGTCAGTTAGCCAGTAAAAGTAATATTTTACTTTCAAAGACAATTAAAAAGCTGTTAGTATTATTAGTGGAAGTTCGTTTTCTTTTCTCTCTTTCTCTACCCTCCCTCCTTCTCTTTGTCCCTCCTTCCCTTTCTTTCCTCTCTTCTTTTGACAAGCACATAGCTACTTGCTTCAAACTTTAAGTTCTTCAGTTTAGGAATATTTTCTACAATTATCCTCTTGATCATAATTCCTGTAATTATTCCCTTTTGTAGTTCTTTCCCCCCCCTATCTTTGTCAACTGGATGTATCCATTATTTCCTTTAAATCATTCATGAGTCTTATGTTGATGTGAACAGTTGTTTTATTTCATCAGTATTTAAAATTTGGAGTTACAATTTGCTCTTATGCATTTATTCTAATTTTGTAACCTGTAATAAGTGACATTATGTTTATTTATTTTAAATTAAATGTATGCCTTTTCAGTGAATTTTTCTCATAAATATAAATAAATCACTAATACAATAGTTTCCCTTTATATGTAATTTCACTTATTGTGATTTCAGTTACCTGTTGTCAACCGTGATCTGATAATATTAAATAAAAAATTACAGAAATAAACAATTCATATGATTTAAATTTCTCATGTTCTGAGTACTGTGATGAAATTTCATGCCATCCCTCTCTGTCCTATCTGGACCTGAGTCATCCCTCTGTCCACACTGCACACATACATGCCATTTGCCCATTAGCACTAAATAGCTGTCTATGTCGCCAGGTTGACTATTGTGATATCACAGTGCTCTTGTTCAAGTAACCCTTAGTTTATTTAATAATAGCTTCAAAGCATAAGAGTAGTAATGCTGGCAATTTGAACATGCAAAGAAAAGGTGTAAAGTACTTCCTTTAAGTATATGTAGGAAAAAACATAGGGTTCTGAACTATCTCAGGTCTCAGGCATCCCCTGACAGTGTTGGAACATATCACCTCCAGAGATGAGTGACTATGATACATCTTATTAGTGATTGTAAAGATGTTTCTACTTTTCAATTCTTATTATTCCCAAACTCCCACTGATATTTCTTGTTATTTTCATTATTTTAATTAGCCTGGAATGCCTTAGTTGGTTTAATTTATTTTAATACATCACTGTTTTGCTATTTTCTTATTTGACTCTTAAGTTTATGATAGTAATATGGATAACTTTGCCTTAGAGAAAGGAACCAGGACTATTACTCTATAATGTATCTTCTATATAATTTATATACTTTTAACTACTATTTCTTTCTTTTCCAGAGCACTGATGAAAAGACTAAGTCAGAAATAGAGGCAAGTTTAATTACTTGGGAATATATTTTATATGTTCACAATGAAGACAAACATGATGTATGAGTTTGGTTTGAATGAAGAGGAAGGAGTGTGATTAAGGTGAGATTAGAATGCAGTATTAAATGTCTTTGAGAAAGTCAATATGAGTAAATTATAGGTACAAAGCAATGAAATAAGTTAAAAGCTGTTGTTAAATATTTAGGGGACTTCTTTTATTTTACTCTGATTCATCAAAACTTCAATTTCTTTGAGAGAAATATTATCCTCTTAATGGAGTCATTAAAAGCTTGTTTCACTTGCTTATTCCTCAGAGTGTAAATGAAGGGGTTCAACAAAGGTGCAACAGAAGTAGTAAGCACTGAAACACCTTTATTTATGGCCACCTCATCCTTTGCTGAGGGCTTGATATAGATGAAAATGCAGCTGCCATAGGTGATGGAAACCACAATCATGTGGGATGAACAAGTGGAAAAGGCCTTTTTTCTTTGTTGGACAGAGGGGAATCTCAAAATTGTCCTGATAATATATGTGTAGGACAGAAACACACACACTAGGGTGATAATGAGTGCAAATATAGCCACAAGGATAACTATTTGTTCTATTATCCATGTATCTGAGCAGGAGATCTTTAGGAGGGGACTTGCATCACAGCTAAAATGATCAATGGCATTGGAGCCACAGAATTCAAGCTGGAGGCCCAAGCTAAGGGGTGGGAGAATGATCAACAAGCCGGACATCCAACAGCAGAGGACTAATAAGGTACATACACGACTGTTCATGATGGTAATGTAATGAAGGGGTTTACAGATAGCAACGTAGCGGTCATAGGACATAGCTGCCAGAAGAAAAAACTCTGTTGCTCCGAAGAAAATAACAAAAAATATTTGACTTGCACAAGCATTATAGCTAATAGTATTATCCCCAGTTGATATGCTGTACAGAAATCTAGGAATACAGACAGTGGTAAATGAGACTTCTAAGAAGGAAAAATTTCTGAGGAAAAAGTACATAGGAGTTTTAAGATGGGAGTCCAAAAATGTGAGGGCAATAATAGTCAGATTGCCTGTTACGCTCAATATGTAAGTGAGAAATAGAAAGATGAAAAGCAGAATTTGTAGTTGTGCATCATCTGTTAGTCCCAGCAGTATAAAAGTTGTTATTGGTGTGTGGTTTCTCATCACTGACTCCTGAAATCTACCTAATCAGCATGTAAAAATAAGAAATTTTATGAGGACATAGATATTCAAATTCTGGAGCAAAAGACTATGCATTTTAAAATCAAACAAAGCAGTCTACATTTGTTTTCTCCTTTCAGATCATAATCCATAGTATCAATGTTCCAATAGATTTCTTGAACATTACTTGTATGAGCAATGATTGTTCCTTCAGGATTCCTATTACTGTTAAATAATCCAACTTTTTCTCAGATCATTATTTGTTCCTCAAAATTTATAACTGTAGTTGATTATAATTCATTGTATGAATTGGAATTTCAAATAAGTTAGAAAAAAATGATGATGTTTCTTAAACCTCTTCATCCAAGATAAACCATGGATATAGGACATATCCAAGTAATTAAGAACATGAATTCTCTTCAATTGTTCCAATCAAAGGATTGTTTTAAGGGTAAGATTGTTTAAGGGTATTTCTCCTGGAAAACAAACAAATAACAATGACAACAAGACACAATACTGGATCTTGGGATTTTCTTTGTCTATTTATTCTTCTTCACTTATATTCCTGCTTCTTAGTCCTAAAATTGTTTGATTTATAACTATTTTATTTATAGTGTGGGAAAATATGTTTAAGATATTTACAAAAGGAATATATTCATATGGATTCATGTTATTTTTGGGTTAGTTGACTCTGGTACCTTTTCTCTCAAAGCTCCTAAAGATAAAACTACATTTAATATTACTGAGTATAATCTTTCAGGTGGTGTCTTTTTCATTATGTTTTTAATTTCTTTAAACAGACATTAGTGTTTCCAACTTCTCGTCTTACCACTACTTAGTTTAGGAGTTAAGCCTCTGCAACCTGACTTTCACTTCCAACCTGCCCTCTTTACTGATTTTCTAACACCTACAGGGACTTCACTGCTGATGAAACCAATGGCACTATTTTTGGTAGTTATTTTACCTGGCATCACCACCATATTTTTTTTAAAAACTAAATTTCAGTCATTCTTCCAGTCCCTTGTGAACAGACTATTGGGGAATCACAGCTACAGTTATTTAAAAAATTACTTGGAAAGGAGAATAAAATGATAATTCTAGATGTCTTAAGAACAAAATGTACCAACTTATTTTACCTGCAGTTTGCTTTTTAAATTTCTTCCATTTTTGAAAACATAATCTTTTTCAAACTTTAACCTGTTTCTGTTTTCTCCTCCTCTTCAAAACCAAAATATCATGATCAATCTTCTTTTTGATTTTTTTTTATTAAATAAGGATGACTATATTTTCTCCTTTTTCAGAAAATTAGAATTCTCTCATTCTCTTAATTTATCTGGGTCTTCCTCTCAGAAATCTTTCCACAAATGTAGGGTAAGCAAAATTATGACAAAGGTGATGTTTGCCCCCGTAGTCTTTGTTGTCCATACTCATCCGCATAAACCCTTAACTTCATTTTGTCTGATTCCTCAAAGTATATTGGCTTGTGCCTTGATATGTTGTCCTGTAAGATCTAACAGTTGGCCTTTCTTTTTGTAGTGCAAGTGCATTACTTAAGCTTTGATTGTGGAGCCATCCAATTCAAAGAAACATCCACTTCAAAGGTGGCTATCTCCAACTAGATAGTTTGGCTAGAACACACCCACCATCCCTTCCTTTGTTTTAAGCAGAGGTGACCAAACTTTTGGCATCTCTGGGCCACACTGGAAGAAGAAAAGTTACATTAAATACACAAACACTAAAGAAAATTGATGGGCAAAACAAAGGTTTTGAGTAAATTTACAATTTTGTGTTGGGCTGCATTCACAGCCATCCTAGGCTGCATGTGGCTGTGGGCCATGGGTTGGACACCCCTGTGGGATCTTGGTTGTTTGGGCCACTAGTTCTTTCTTTTCCTACACCTTAAATTTCTACTCTTACATTTTAAATTCACCAATAAAGAGGCAGCCCAGGAAGTCCCAAGTTCCCACACTCAAACCCAATAAAGCAGAACCCCAGTCCCTGTAATCCTTTCTCTCCCATGACCTTGCTGTGTGGACCCAGGTGTGCCATGTGCTTTCCAGAACCTGTGAGTAATAAATACTATTTTTCAAAGTTTCCTGATGATTATTACTGAGGGTGTCTTACAATCATAAGAACTGCAAGGGCCAGTCCAGCCGCAGCAATGGTTATCATTAGGTTGAGAGTGCTCCAAAAGAGGTGGAGTGCTTCACTCTGACATCCTCTTCAGCTCACTCTTCCTAACTAATGATACAATTCTAGACTCTTCTCTCTCATCTTCTTTCTGTTAGACCACACCCACTTAATTCTATGTCAGGATTCGCTTCCACATGGCTATTTGAAAATCCGACACAAGCTATTTAAAATGCAACTATTTCATCCAGTGTCTACTCTTTGCCAAATACTATATCATAAAACTCATTTAATTTATACAAAAAATACTCACTATAGATATTTATCTAATGTTTTACCTTCTTCCAATAAAAAATTGCATTAAACTAGTTGATTTGTAGTAACTCTCTGAATTAGAATCATCAAGGGGATTTTTACAATATAGATTCCTGAACTTAAAGAGACCTACAGAAATTTAGCCAGGAAGTGGGGGAGTGAGGTTAGGTGGCAGTGGAAAACTTAAGACCCAGAATAATTTTAGTATTGTGATCAAGAATTTCATATGCATGTTAATGTTTGAGATCCACCAAGACAATTCAGGAAGTTGTTGCCCAAACTTGTCATCATCACTTATATCTACTTTTCCCTCCCAATTGGTGCTGTCCATTATATCATATGTAATTATTTAATTTATATATATACATTATACTGTAATTTCAGATACACATGAAGGATGAGTAGAATATTAACTGGCTATTATGAGACTTATTTTGCTGATACTATCTCTGACCATTATGTATATTTTTTAGCAAGAGGAAAAGACTTTGTTTTTAACTGCTTCTAGTCCTTAACCAACATTAATTATTTATAATGATAACCATGAAAATATGTCCTATCTGAATCCATAGTCTCCAGGGTTCCTGCTATTTTTTCATCACTGAATAAAATAGTATCTCCTTAGAAGAGATTAATTAATTTGTTAAATAAATGATTTTTTTTCACTCAGTTAGCTTTAAAATATCCTGCAAATGATAGCTGAGTCTGGAAAAATTGATTCCTTTTTGGTCCAAAAATTGGTCCTAAGGCCATGTGCCTTATAAGATTAGGTACATATAGCAAGGCCAACCTTGTTTCCAAGGGACTAACACAGGAAAATGGACACTCATGCAAGGAAACTCTAAAAAAACTCTATAAAAAAACATAGGCGAGCCCTGGCTCGTATGGCTCAGTGGATTGAGCAATAGCCTGCGAACCAAAGGGTCATTCATGGGTTTGATTCCCAGTCAGGGCACATGCCTGGGTTACAGGCCAGATCTCCAGTAGGGGGCACGTGAGAGGAAACCACACATTGATGTTTCTCTCCCTCTCTTTCTCCCTTCCTCCCCCCTCTCTAAATATAAATAAAATCTTAAAAAAAGTAGGGGAAATGATGCAGACTTGACGCAGCTAAGATGAAGACACTAATAAAGCTACCGGCTAACATTATATAATGACAGTCTGACACATACACTTACCTCATATCTTAAACCTCAAGGTTTCTCAAGAAGTAGATAAAAAATGAAAACTGTTTTCTTTGATGACCCTTCCACTCCTGAAAAAAATGGTCTCTTTGTGAGCCTCTCATATTGATCAACAACTTATGCAAGTAAAAACAGTGCTTTGCTTTCCAATTCTCTGAGTTGTTTTCATACTCCCTCAATCCTCCTTCTCTATGCAAAACCTATTTTTGCCAGTGTTACATAAGATCAACTTATTGATGGTTTCTCTTATATGCAAGTAGTGAAGATTAATAAACACAAACCTCATTTAAAGTAGAGTTGGGAGGCCCCATAGGTGCAGCTCCCATTCCCTACCACCCATCCTCAATTACCTCCAACAGAAAAATGTTTTCTACTCTACTACTCTAGTGAGAAGGAAGAGGATCTTCTCAGCAGGCAATCACTCAGCAAAAAACTGTTAAAAATCAGCCAATGGAAAGCCACTAGATGTCAAACTGCCATTTTCCTCCAAAGGATTTTTTGTTTAGAATAGTTCCTCTGAATCCCCCCTTTCCTCTATGAAAGAAATTCTTCTCTTCTGTTTCTTTGGCCTTGAGGGTGGCTGGCCATTATATCACATGCTTCAAATTTCAATTCTTTTTTCTTTTTTGGTCTAAACATCAAATTTTATTGAAATAAAATATATTCTATAATAAAAAATACTGAGTGTTATCACTGGTTACAATTTTAAGCCTATTAACAAAAAAATCCAACATTCTAACCCTAGAATGACACCTTCTTTCTGATACAGTAATAAACATGATATTAAATGTTGAATACCAAATTACAATTCTCTGTTGTTCTTGAATAAGTCAATTTTTCAGTGGAAATATCTGGCTGTGTATTTGTTTAAGGTCAGCAAAGTGAAATTATGTGCAAATAATTTACTGTGCTTTAGTTATCTTTAATAATCTTTACCTTGTTATTTAAATTTGATTTATCTAAGAATTTAGATAAAATTGGGAGAGATCCCAATTACTCTAGGGCTACAAAAAGGGCAATAAGTAGAACAAACTATTAAGTAACTGAAAATTGATATCCTTGCTGTCCTCTTCTTTTTCAAACTTTGTCCTCTGAATAGACACCAGGCAAAAATGGTTTTAGTGAAATACTCTTTTCAACCTTGCTATCCTGTGCAACAAAATGTGCCTTTCTCTCCTGAGTTATTGAATTACTCTCTAGTGAATAATTTAGAAGGGAACATTTTTATTGAACTAATAGATGCTTAGAAAAGATGATACTGTTCTTGCTTAAGTTTTTCACCATAAAAGAATATTTCAATTTTAAACAATGTAATATTCCTTTTGTGTATAAATTCCAAGCATTTGGAAAGTATGTTTCTGTATGTTCTTAATATTAAACTACATGCGTGACTACTTATGGATAAAAAACATAGGCCTGGCTGTGAACTTAGTCTCGTAAAGGCCTATTGCATAGTCCATAACACATCCACTATAATTTTCGATATTAAAAGTTAACATAAGCTTAACTAACCATGTTATAGAAAGATATACCAACAAATATTTCTTTATCTCTCAAAATGAAAAGTGATTCTCATATCTACCTTATTGTACTTACCCTTTTGATAATTTTTCATGGTTTTAGCTGGCAGCTCTTTATTATATTTAACTGTGCTGTGTTCAGGCAGATGTGCCTCTACACTGGTCTAACAGGGTTGTCAACCGACACTTACTCTCCAAGCATCTTCTGGAGGGTCTTAAGTCCTTCAAGTTTCCAGTTTTTTCCATATCGTATAAAGGCTCTCATAGCATATTAGAGACTTTCATATTGTAAACCCTGAAAGCATTTTCCCTTGACATCTGTCACAAAGGGAAAAAAAACCTAATGTAAAGGAGAATAGAAGGGCTTCCTCTGGGTTTTGGAAGAGCTATGATGGTTCTGAGCAAGAGTTGGCTTTCCTACTTCAAAAATAATTATATTTATGTGTTTCTGATCAGTCTTCTGAAGGTGCACTGAGATCACCTGAATGAATAAAATAGAAAATCCTCAGAGACCTAGGTTCTAATGTCACTAATACATTTTTGCACCATGAACTTTGGCAGAGCAATTAAAATAGGCAGCATCAGGGACACTGTCCTTTGGGACATAAGATAGAACAGCCGCATCAGAGAGAAGCCAGGTGCCCATCTTACTGATGAGAAAAAGAGCACAAGCCTGATACAATTCCTTAATATACTTTCTAGCTTTAAGGGTATTTTAATACTCAAAATATTTTGATTTAGTTAATTTCCCATGTAGCAATTGCTTGTAAAGTATGTCTTCAATATAAAAATACACTGAGAGAAAAATCCCATGTGTTTAATGATATTGTAGATTAAATTTATTTATTTTTTCAATTGTGGGAGCATTGATCTACTTTTGAAAAACTGACAAATATAACATACATATGAGGTCTGTCTAGAAAAAATCCAATCATTGTTAATATAACAAGAATGGTTGGCACAACATTATATAACCTGACAGCAAAGGAGAATGAGCTGGAATGTGCATGCATGGACAATGATGACTTTACTGTATTAGTCAGTGGGGGCAGTAGATACCGTTAAGTGAACACGTGTACTCTGTGGCCATCATATTCAAAATGACTGAACGAGTAAAGCAATGAATCAGTATTAAATTTTGTATTAAGCTTGAACATTCCTCTGTGGAAGCTATTTTGACGATTCAGAACACTGCAGCTATTGGCAACTAGAGATTGGCAGCTCCATCATGACAATGCAAATGCTCATGCATCACATCTTATGCATATTTCTTTTGGAAAAACATCAAAGCACCTAGGTGACTCAGACTCTCTACAGCCCAAATTTAGTGCCTGGTGACTTCTGGCTTTTCCCAAAACTAAAATCACCTTTGAAAGGGAAGAGAATTCAGACCGTCAATGAGATTCAGGAAAATACAACAAGGGGAGCTGATGGTGATTGGGAGAACTGTGTGAGGTCGCAAGGTGCCTACTTTGAAGGAAACTGAGGCATCATTGTCCTATGTACAATGTTTCTTGTATCTTCAATAAATGCCTCTAGTTTTCAGAGTATGTGGCTGGATACTTTCTGGATAGACTGTCGTATTCTTCATTGTGCCTACAGATGATACTTTCTAGAACCATAGTTACATGGATGACTCAAAAACAGTTCACTCATCTAAAAGCCAGTGATCTAGTGATTTTGGCTTTGAAATAGCTGCTCCTGAAATATTTTTATATTTTCCAAAGGACCCCATCTGAGAATGTTTTAAAACATAAACTGAGATTTGGAAGATTAATTTTAAAATGTTGCTTTTGGCCAATTACAAATAAGAAATAAAAACTACAGTAAGTGGGAGAAGAGATCGCAGTTTAGAAGCCTGGAAGAACTTTGTATAGTTGCATATTAGTTGCTTTAGGAGTTTATGGTTTGATGATGGTAGATCAGGGCTCATGATTAATGAGATTGTCATAATTAAGAAAGAAAGCTCCAATGGTAAAAGAAGTAGGGGAAAATGTCTTTGTTGCATGTTGCTTAAATATCAGCTCTCTGTTTCTATTATTTTTCTATTATAACACCATTGTTTTTATGGATTTCTTTTCCTAATTTTCATTTTATATTTTAATGAAGGCAAGCATTTGTTTTTAAATTATCATTGATTTTCATATTTTTACATTTTGTATACAATAAGGTTTTATTTATTATTAGGATTTATTTTGTGGGAAACAATAGGTTATTGTAGGAATAGGTTATGAGACTAAGTGTTAACATTTAAAAAAATTTTTAAATCATATTTATTCTATTAGAGTTGTCTCAATTTTTACCCCCTTATCCCCCTCCACCCATCCCCACTCACCTTCCACTCGCACAGTCAATTCCCACTGTTATCCATGTCCATGGGTCATTCATACATGTTCTTTGTCTAGTCCCTTCCCCTTCTTTCCACCATTGTCCTCCTTCCCCATCCCCTCTGGTCACTTTCAGTCTGCTCCATGTTTTTGTGCCTGTAGTTTATTTTGTTCATTAGTTTAATTTGTTGAATAGATTCCACTTATAGGTGAGATCATATGGTATTTGTCTTTCCCCAACTGGCTTATTTCACTTAGCATAATATTCTCCAGTTCCATCCATGTTGTTGCAAAAGGTAGGAGTTCCATCTTTCTTTCTTTTCTCTCTCTTCTCTCTCTCTCTCTTTCTTTCTTTCTTTGGTTTTTAATGCAGATTGATTTTATTTATTTTTTTAATGTCAAAGTCAATTATAAAATATTAAAATATTTAAAACCATTATAAAGTTTCAGCAATTAAAACAGCATGACACCAGTACAGAAATAATCAAGTAGATCAATGAAAGATAATGAGCATTCTAGAAACAAATGTATATATCTGACTAACAATGTAATATATGATTAAATTGATATTTCAAATCAATGGGGAAAATAAGACTTATTCAACAAATAAGGTGCATGGACCACTATTACTTGAAATAAAACAAATATAGAGCCCTTTTTCACACATATTCAGGTGAGTTAAAAATCAATATGTAGAATCTAAGGAGTTTTATGAGAAAATACAAACCACTATTTTTCATGACCTAAAGTAAAATATTCAAACCCAGAAGCTATAAAGTAAAATACTGACAATATGGCTATATTAAACATTTAAAACTATATAGTAATATACATATAAAAAAACTTAAAGGACAAGTAATAGATTAGGAAAGTATATGCCACACATCTAAAAAAGGGTTAATAGTTGTTTTTCTTTTTGGAAAAAAATTCTACAAACTTAATCAGAAATGGATAAAGAATACCAAGAAGTCATTTAAAGCTTTTAAAAAATAATATAAATAGGCAAGAAATATACAAAAACAGGTTTAGTTTCAACAAATAATAAAGGAACAATTAAGATAACACATCATTGTCACAATCAGATTAATATATAATAAAAATATTGGTAATATCCAGTATTGGTGACTCTGAAAGGAACTGGGTGTATTCACAGACTCTTTTTCCTCATCTTAAAGCAGTCCCTTTAGCATATTTTGCAGTGCTGGTTTGTTGGAGGTGTATTCCTTTAGCCTTCTTTGGTCTGGGAAACTCTTTATTTCGCCTCCCATTTTAATACAGAGTGTTGCTGGGTAGAGCAGTCTTGGTTTCAGGTCTTTGCTCTTCATGACTTGGAATATTTCTTGCCATTCCCTTCTGGCTTGTAGTGTTTCTGTTGAGAAGTCAGCTGCTAGCCAAACCAGGGCTCCCTTATATGTTACTACCTGATTCTCCCTTGATTCCTTTAGGATTCTCTGTTTGTCTTTAATATTTGCCATTTTAATGATGATGTGTCTTGGAGTGGGCCTCATTGGGTTCCTCTTGAATGGGACCCTCTGTGCTTCCTGCACTTGTGTCACTTTCTCTCTCCTCCAACTAGGGAAGTTTTCCATCATTAGTTTTTCAAACAGGTTCTCTATCCCTTGCTCCACTTCTCCTTCTGATATCCCTATTATACAGATATTATTATGTTTCAGTTTGTCCTGCATTTCCCTAAATGCCTCTTCAATCTTTTTGAGGCTTTTTTCATTTTCTTGCTCTTTCTGAGAGCTTTCTTCTACCTGGTCCTCCACTGATTCGATACTCGGCTTCATCTCACCTCCTTTTGATTCCTTCTACTGTGTTCTTCAATTCAGAAATTGTATTCTTCATTTCTTATTGCCTCTTATTGCTAATTTCTATGTCCTTTTTTATGCTGATATAGTTTGCAGTAAGTTCCTTGTCATTTCCCTGTGGTTTTTGGTAATTGTCTCTGAGCTCACTGAACTCATTGAGCTTCCTTAGAACCATTGTTTAGAACTCAATATCTGATAGTTTGCTTGCCTCTATTTCATTCAGTTCTCTTTCTGGGGATTCCTCCTTTCCCTTCGAGTGGGGCATATTTCTTTGTCTTCCCATTATTTGTGAGACTCTTCTTTGTTGCTTCTGCTTCTTAAATTGATCTGTCTTGATTTCCTGACTTTGTGGTGTGAATTTCCGTGGTAGGAGACCACTGTTTTTCCTTTCTGGATCTGCCTCTGATGATGTCAGATGTTGTCCCTGTCCGACCTGAGGCAGTCTGTTTGAGACTTCCAGGGATCTATCTGTGGCTGTCTCCTTCAGCTGTTAATGTAGTCACTCTGCACTCATCAGGTCAGCTTGACAGCTCAGAGCAGGGGGAGTCCCTCCTGGGGGCAAGGTTATTGGGTCCTCTCATGCTGCTGCTGCCTGGGGGAGGAGTCAGCACCAAGATCCACCCGGCTACTCCCTCTGTTCTCTCCCCAAGGCCTTCTCAAGAAGAGACTGTCCCCAGTCTCTTCTCAAGTGTCTCCAGACCACTCTGTGCCCCCTTTCTCCAGGGATCTACTATTTGTGGCTGCCACTCAGCACTCAGCAGGCAGCCTAGACAGCACAGGGCAGAGCAGAATACCACCCGGCTCTGGGGCTATTGTGTTCTCTCATGCTGCTGCTGCTCAGGGGGAGTGGTCTCTGCCTGAGCAAGATGGGTGCTGCTGAATGGGGGATGAGTGACCACCGAGATCCCGCCAGCTACTCTCTCAGTTCTCTCCCTAAAGTGTCCTTCCCCAGTTTCTCCTTAGACATCTCTAGCCCACTCTGCACCCACTTTTGGTGGGGACCAGGGTAAGTGGCTGCAAATAAAAATTTATTCATTGGCCCTTTAAACAGCTCTTTGTGTCTCCAGCCACCTGTCTCTGGCAGAAAGCAACCCTGCTGCTTTTTGCAGCTGGCTGTTTGCTGTGTACTTTTTGGGCTCTGGTGCTGTAGGCTGGAGATCCCTGCTTTTGGTTTAGACCCTGCGCTTCTCGGGGGAATCCCACTGGTCATTTCAATATCCTTGTGGTGCTGCTGCCCATGGGCTCACCGCCCACCTTCTTGAGTCTCTACCACACTCCTTACCAGTTAGATTGTGCTAAAGCTGATTCTTCTGTCTCCAAGGTTATAAGGACAACTGTCTTTTGCTATTGTTCAGTTGTTTGTTCCAGGTGATTTCTCCACAATTTAGTTGTAATTCCAGATTGGTCCTGGGAGGAAGTCATTGTGACTTCTACTCACTCCTCCACCATCTTGATTCTCTAAGTGTTAACATTTTTGACCTGGCACAAAGAGGTTGAAACATTAAATTTAATTATGATTTATAAAAATTATGACTTTACATATTGTATTTAAAATGATAAAAATGAATCATACCAAACAAGTAATATTATTCAACTACAAAAAATTTAGTCCTAGATATTTATTTTCTTTAAAAGTCTTTTTAAATTTTAAATTAATAGTCAATGTACAGTATTATACTTGTTTCATGTGTATAAGCCCATAATTAGACAGTTATATTACTTACAAAGTTATCACCCAATAAATCTAATACATATCTGAACCATGTATAGTTACTACAACATTATGGACTATTTTCCCTATGGACTGTGACTATTCTGTAACTACCAATTTGTGCCTCTTAATCCCTTCACCTTTTTCATATTTCCCCAGCCCACTCCTATCTGGCAACCTTCCAAATGTTCTCTGTACCTATGAACCTGTAGTCTTCCTCTGTATGACATATTTTACTTAGTGCAATACACTCTAGGTCCATCCATATTTTTTTCTTTTCTTTTTTTATGATTGAGCCATATCCCATTGTGTATATGCACCACTTTTTTTAACTTCATCTATTCATGGACAATTGAATTGCTTCTATATCTTGGCTATTCTAAATAATGTTGCAATGAACATATGGATGCATATGCCTTTTCAATTTAGTGTTTTGAGTGTCTTTGGATAAATATTCAGAAGTGGAATTGCTGGGTCCTTCTTTGTCTCTCGTTTTTATGTCTATTTTGTCTTGATATAACTATTGCTACACTAGCTTTTTAAAAATTTCCTTTTCATGAAATATCTTTTGTCATCCTTTTACTTCCAGTCTGTGTGTGCCACTAAGTTCCTTGAGCATTCTTATAACCTTTGTTTGAACTCTGTTTCTGGTAGTTTGCCTCCATTTCATTTAGTGTTTTCTCTGGAGATTTCTCCTATTGCTTCATTTGGAACTTGTTTGTTTTCTCCTTTTGGCTGCTTCCCTGTGTTTGTTTCTATGTATTAGAGCTGCTACATCTCCCAGTCTTGGAAGAGTGGTCTTTTGTAGTAGGTGTCCTGTAGGGCAATTTACCTGAGCCAGGTTCTTCAGGTTTGCCCCCTCCACCTTGTGGTACACCCTCTTACTGTAGTTGAGTCTTGATTGCTGTTGGCACATCACTGAGAGGTATTGGCCCCCAGACCGAGGCTGCAAGGACACACTGCAACTATAGCAGAATAGCTGCTGTGAAGGTGCTAAGCCCATGAGGCAGGACTGCTTCAGTGGGGTTTTGATGCTCACCAAGTCCACTCCTTGAGTGTGTCACTCTTTGCTAAGGTTGGATTGTAATCTGGCCTGGTCTGATGCTTTTCACCAGGTACACTGGCTCTGGGGCCTCCTGGTAGGTGTAGGTCAAGCTCAGCCATTGCCTGTGCTCTGTATGTGGTCACTCTGCATGAGCTACAGAGTAATCTGCAGATGACTGCAATTTATCCTGCTTTTAGACATTCCTAGAAGAGGCCAAGCTACAAACCAAGACTGGCTGCCACTTGTGCCAGGCCTGGGGCCTCTTAGCAAGAGGTAGAGGATATTCAGAGACCAGCAGCTGTTTGTTTGAATGATTTTAGGAAAGTCTGGAGCATGAGCCAAGAGAGGCGGTTTCTATGGAAAAGCCACTGGAAATGGCTTGTGTGAGTCTGCAAGTAGGGTAGGGCAAGGTCTCAGGAAATCATCTGAGCAGGGCAACAGTCTTAGCCAGATTGATGGAGACTCAGATAGCATCTGTCTGATGGCTCTGTGGGGTGTGGCATCAAAAAAGGGACAATTACTTTTGCCAGCACTTCTGTATGGCAGAAAGCTGCCCCTTCTGCCATCATCTCGATGCCAGACAGTTCAGCTTCTCTGCAAATGTCCTTGGTGCCTTTTGAACTGCTATTCCAGTGCTGAAGCTCAGAATGAATGAGTTTGAGTAAATCAATATGCAGGCATTTTAAGATGAATGCCTGGGACTAGAGTCCTTTTCATCCCTCTCACCCACAGTCTCTACTGGTTTTTATATGAGGACTTCTTGTCCTGGTACTGGAAGCTTGGGATGGGGGTTCTGGTATGGGGCTGGGACCCTTGGCTCCTTAGGGTGGGACCTCTACAGTTGAACTATGTTTCCAATTTATGATTGCCACTCATGGAGGTGGGACGAGCCTGTTCTGAGCCTCTGTCCCTCCTACAAGTTTTGATGTGTCTTCTTTATATCCTTAGTTATAGGTTTCTTGTCAGCTAGATTCAGATGGTTCTGAATGATAGTCCTTACATAGTTTGATAGTAATTTTGAGATAGTTGTGGTAAATTCTAAATACTGGATTTATCTATGCAGCCATCATGATTGGGAGTCCGATTTTATTTTCTCCTTATCCCCTTTTGTTTTCTTTTTTTTTTGTAATGTATGTAGTGTGTTGATAATGTAACATATATAACCAGTATTTTTGCATTTAAAAAAGGTCTTGAGCTTAATAAATACACCTTATAACAAGTCATTTTTTTCAGATCATGCCTTTAGATTTTTCAAACATAATAATTATATTATGAGTAAATTATAATTTTTCATGGATTCACCAATGTGCTTTATAATACCATAGAGTTATATTACTGTCCTTTTTTTTTTGTATAAAATCTACCATCCATACAAACAATGTATAACTGTAGAGGTATCCACAATTTTGTTAAGGTACATTACCTGTACCTCAGAAACCTGCACTGGTCCATCTCTGATCACATCCCTTTTTATCCTTAACTGATGAACTCATGGGGCCCTTTGTTTCTTTTTATACTCTTCATCATGCTTTGTCTGGGAGGCTGACAAGAATAGATGTATGCACAGGTTCCATTTCTAGTAGATTTGACTTTTTGCAGACATTGAGAGCCCTTATATCATTGTCAGGTTTTATTTATTTTTATTTATTTATTTTATTGTTCTTCAACTATAGTTGTCCTCATTTTTACCTCACCACTCTCCCCTGCTCCACCGCTCTCCCCTGCCCCACCCATCCCCACCTCCCACATTCAATCCTACACCCACTTTTTGTTCATGGTTCCTTTATTTTTAATGTGCTCATACTTATCTAGCTATTCCCTGAAAGTGTAAAACATATTAATTCTTTCTTAAATATTTACTAAATACTTCTTTAAGACCATTAGATTCTAGAAGTTTCTTTTGAGGTGATCTTCAATTGGGTATTCGAAGTTTGTAATAAATGCAGGGTGAGGCAAAAGCAGGTTTACATGTTCATATGGAAATTAATACAATAATTAATACATTATAATACAATAATAAATTCTGTTTCACCTAGTCACACCTGTAAACCTACTTCAGCCACACCCATATGTGAATTTCATATTTTATATTTTTTCTATACCAGTTATGATATGTTGAATTTTTATAAGGATTTCAACATTATTTACAAATTTATTGGCATAATTATAATTATCTTACTTTTATTTCTATATCATGTGTAGTTATATGCACTATTTTTCCTATTATAATGTTTTGATTCCTCCCTCTTCCTCCTCCCCCTCTTCCTTCTCCTCCTCCTCCTTTTTCTTCTTCATCTTGTGAATTACAAAAGTTCTTCAACCAGTGAATGGATAAACAAACTCTGGTAAGTATATATACTAGAATACTACTCACTGATGGAAGGAACAACCTACATATTGTTTCATGAGACACTAAGATTGGATCATAAATGGATCTTCAAAAAGGAAAAAGTCTAATATAATACAAAAGAATACATATTAATATATTTATATAATATTTTCTATTTTTAGAAGTTTTACTTTACTAGAGCTCTATGTTTTAAAGTTAATTTTTATATAAGGTGTGCTGTGTAAGTTGATGTTTATTTCTTTGAATATGGATACCCAATACTCCAAAACTATATATCAGAAAGACTATACTTGATTGAATTGCTTTTGTACTTTTGGAAAACCTCAATATATTTATGTGTGATTATTTCAAGGGTGTCTATCATCTTTTAACTTATGTGGTTATCCTTTCAATACCATACTATCTTGATTATTGTAAAATTATAACAGGTTTTTATGTAGAACCCCACTTTGTTTTCTTCAAAATTATTTGTATCTAATATATTTTGTTGCCTTCTCATATAACATTTAGAATAAGACTGTGAACATCACAAAAATGTTTGCTAGGACTTTGGGATTACAATGAATCTGTAGTTAAAATTAGGGACTGACATTATAAATATTGACATCATAAAAATATTGAATTCGGTAACACTACCTCTCTTCTTTTTTAAAGGTCTTTATTTTTGTATGTATATATTTTTATTGTTGAGCCCTTAGATTTAATACAAAGGTTTTTGGATTTATACCTAACTATTTCATTTTTTGGTTAGTAATGGCATTGTTTATTTTGAATTTCAACTATTTATTGCTCTCATAAAGAAATCAATTTATCAATAATACTGTAATAACTAGGTATGGTGCCAGTTGGGTACTGGAAATATCAATTGGAACACTTTGTAAAGTATATGATTGGCTAACCACTATGCTGTACACATGAAACTAATAAAAAATAACATTAAATGTAAAGTGTAATTGAAAAAGAAAATAAAAAAAATATTTTTGTAGGTTGGCTATCTATCCTGTCAACTTCTCAATTAATTTATTAAATTGAGCTTGTTTGTAGATTCTGTCTTTTCAGCAGTATTCTAAGTAGGATTCATGGAAGAAGGATTCTCATGGAATTTTCAGTATGGAAAATAAAGATGAGACAACACATTTCCTCAGCAGCTATGGAAAAGTCAGCAGTCAGCCAACATAGGATTTTGCCAACATGAGAATTGCCAGTTTCACTGCTGAAGACTGCTGACATCACTGTTGGGCATTTTCTCATACTCAGGCACTATATGCAACTGCACCATTTCCTTTGTTTCTCTAGTTCTTCCACTGGTTATGCATCCTCTAATTTCCTGCATTTTGTTAACTCTCTTACCACCTAAAACAGCTTGAGTTTTTTCTGTTTTCCTTCCATAATCCTGCTTGGTATTTTATGGTTATTTAAACAGCCAATAGACTGGCTCACTCTAGATAATAATTTTAAAAAACCAAACTACGATATTGGGAGTGAAAAATGGGAACAGCAAAAAGATCACATGGCTCCACTCCAGGAAGACAAACAATCGAATTAAAAATGGGCAAAGGACCTGAACAGACACTTCTCCAAGGAGGATACACATGGGGCCCAGAGACATGAAAGGACGCTCATCATCACTGGTCATCAGAGGGATGCAATTAAAACCATAATGAGATACCACTTCACACTGGTCAGAATGGCCATCATAAACAGATCAACAAACAACAAATGCTGGTGAGGTTGGGGAGAAAAGGGAACCCTAGTACACTGTTGGTGGGAATGAAGACTGTTGCAGCAACTATGGAAAACAGTTTAGAATTTCCTCAAAAAGCTAAAAAATGGAACTGCCTTTTGACCCAGCAATTCCACTGCTGAGATTATACCCTAAGAATCCCAAAACACCAATTCAAAAAAACCTATGCACCCCAAATGTTCATAGCAGCACAATTTACAATAGCCAAATGCTGGAAGCAACTTAAGTGCCCATCAATAAATGAGTGGATCAAAAACCTATGGTATACAGACTGCCTGCAACTGAAACGCAGTCTGCACAGGGGGTGGATCCTTGGCCGAAGGGGTCACGGAACTGCCTGGAGGCCCCTGAGGAGAGTCTAGAAATGGAGGCATTGGGGAAAGAACAGGAGGAGGAACCAGAGAGCCCCGACCCCTCCCCATTCTGTAGTCTCCATTGTGGGCTGGAAAGGCATGCCCCCAAAGAGGCAGAAGAGGGGCGCGCAGGAACCAGACTGCCTGCGATTGAAACGCAGTCCATACAGGTGGTGGATCCTTGGCCAAAGGGGTTACAGAACTGCCCAGAGACCCCTGAGGAGAGACTAGAAACGGAGGCGTTGGGGAAAGAACAGGAAGAGGAACCGGGGAGTCCCCACTCCTTCTCCTTGCTGTAGTCTCCATTGCACAGGAAGAGGCTACACCCCCAAAGAGCCAAAAATCGAAAAGCACACATAGAAACCCAAAAACACCCAGTGCAGGCACGCACACTTGCGCCGAGTGACCAGCGAGGGTCGGCGAGTGTGTGTGTGACCCGGGCGGGCTGGCGAATGCTTGCACCTGCTGTCAAGGCCTCCCAAAGATTGGCGCTGATATGGCCTGCGAGGGAGTGCACAGAGCAGCAAGGGCAGGTGTAAATTGACCCACCCGCCTGTGATTGTGGAGTGGCCCCCCAAATTAGTAGATCCCCGGTTGAAGAGGTCACAGACTTCCCAAAGTCCCTGGAGGAGAGACCGGAGACAGGATTAACCAGAGAGTCCTGGAGTTGACTTCCTCCCATTTCCATAGTCCCCGTTTGGCGAGGGCAAGCAACGCACCCAAAGAGCCAAAAGCGGGGAAAACACACAATAGAAGACCCTAAGCTGACCAGTGCTGGGGAGCTCGCCGGCTAGGGGGGCCAGATGAGTACGGGAGGTCGCGATTAAGCCCCCTGGTCTGGGGCAAACACATGCGAGTCCAGGCAGGTGGGGGATCCTGCCGCTCCCGGGAGCCCACACAAAGACCAGGCGTGAGAGTGCAGAGCAATCCCAAAAAATAGATGAGCCCTGACCGAAGGTGTCACAGAGCTGCTCCAAGCAGGAGTCAGACACAGACAGCAGACTCCTGGAAGGCTCAAATAAACAACCCAAGATCATATAGGGTCAATAACTGACATCTTCAGAGGCAGGCCCAGAAAGAAAAGTAAGGACAAAAACAAATAAATAAATAAAAACACCTGCCTACTACCATAGAAGTTTAATCCACAAAGTCAGGAAATTTAGACAGCCCAATTGAAGCAGAAGCAAAAATAAATTAAAAAAATAAGTAAATTACTAAACAGACTCTCACAAAAATGGGAAGAAAAAGAAGTTCCCCTCAAATGAGTGGAAAAGTGGACTCCCCACAGAGAGAGCTAAATGAAATAGAGGCAAGGGAACTTTCAGATATTGAATTGAAAACAATGGTTCTAAGGAAGCTCAATGAGCTCAGCCAGCTCAAAGATAACTATGAGAAACTGCAGAAAAACTATCAGGATCTTACAGCAAACTATATCAGCCTGGAAAAGGACATAGAAACTATCAAGAAGACACAAGAGGCTATGAAGAATATCATTTCTGAATTGAAGAACACAGTACAAGGAATCCAAAGCAGGCTGGATGAAGCTGAGGATCGAATCAGTGAGATGGAGGCTAAGGTAGAAAGAAGCTCCAGAAAGAGCAAGAAATGGAAAAAAGACTCAAAAAGAATGAAGAAGCATTAGGGGAAATGCAGGACAACCTGAAACGCAATAATATCCGTATACTAGGGATACCAGAAGGAGAAGAAGAGGAGCAAGGGATAGAGAAGCTCCTTGAAAAAGTAGTGATGGAAAATTTCCCTAATTTGAGGAGAGAAGGGGTCTCATGGATCCAGGAGGCACAGAGGACCCCACTCAAGAGGGACTCAAAGAGGTCCACTCCAAGACACATCATCATTAAAATGGCAACTATCAAAGACAGTGTGAATCCTCAAGGCAGCAAGGGAGAAGGAGAAAGTAACATACAAGGGGGCCCCGATACGCCTAGGAGCTGACTTCTCAACAGAAACACTACAAGCCAGAAGGTAATGGCAACAAATATTCCAAGTCATGAAAAGCAAAGGCCTACAGCCAAAGCTGCTCTACCCAGCTAGGCTCTCAATTAAAATAGAAGAGGAAATATGGAGTTTTCCAGACAAAAGAAGGCTAAAAGAATACGTCTCTACAAAACCAGCACTCCAAGATATGCTCAAGGGACTGGTTTAAGCAGATGAAGGAAAAGAATGAGAGAGAGAGAAACACAGGTACAAAGAGAAAAGATGAGTAAGTTTCTATCAGTAATATCTCTCTATGTGAATGGACTAAATGCCCCAATCAAAAGACACAGGGTGGCTGAATGGATAAGAAAACATGACCCACACATATGCTGCCTACAAGAGACCCACCTCAGAGCAAGAGACCTACACAGATTGAAAGTAAAGGGATGGAAAAAAATATTCCAGGCAAATGGGCATGAGAAAAAGGCCGGGGTTGCCATATTTGTATCAGACAATGTAGATTTCAAAACAAAGGCCATAAAAAGAGACCCAGAGGGACACTCTATAATACTTAAAGGAAGAATATATCAAGAAGACATAAACATTGTAAACTTATATGCTTCCAATATAAGAGCCCCCAAGCTTATAAGGAAATTGTTGGATGACTTCAAAAAAAGATATAGACAGCAACACACTGATAGTAGGGGATTTCAACACCCCACTGTCAAAAATGGACAGATCTTCCAAACAAACATTAATAAATATATTGTGGGGCTGAATGACACACTGGATCAAATAGACTTAACTGACATATATAGAACCTCACATCCCAAAGAAGAAAAATACACATTTTTTTCAAATGCTCATGGCAGTTTTTCTAAGATAGACCACATGATAGGACACAAAGCAAACCTCAGAAAATTCAGGAGAATTGAAATAATACCAAACTTTTTCTCAGACCACAAGGGCTTGAAACTGGAAATCAACCTCAAAGAGAAACTTCAAAAACTTGCAAACTCATGGAGACTGAACAGTAGACTATTAAACAATGAATGGGTCAATAATGAGATAAGAGAAGAAATAAAAAAATTTCTGGAAACAAATGAAAATGAACAGACAACAGTCCAAAACCTATGGGACATAGCAAAGGCAGTCCTGAGAGGGAAGTTCATAGCAATACAGGCTTACCTAAAAAAGATAGACACATTTCAAATAAAAGACCTAACACTACAACTTCAAGAACTGGAGAAACAACAACAAATAAATCCCAGAGCAAGGAGAAGGAAGGAAATAGTCAAGATTAGAGCAGAACTGAATGACATAGAGACGAAAAGAACCATTCAGAGGTTCAACCAATCCAGAAGCTGATTCTCTGAAAAGATAAATAAAATTGACAAGCCTTTTAGCAGATTCATCAAGAATAAAAGGAAGAGGACCCAAATTAATAATATCAGAAACGAAAGAGGAAAAATAACAACTGATACCACAGAAATACAAAGGATTGTAAGAAACTACCATGGACAATTATACGCCAAGAAATTTGAAAATCTTGATGAAATGGACAAATTTTTAGAAAAGTATAATCTTCCAACACTGAAGGAGGAATAAACAGAAAGCTTGAACAGACCGATAACAGCTGGGGAAATGGAAGCAGTCATCAAGAAACTCCCCGCACACAAAAGCCCGGGTCCGGACGGTTTCCCAGGAGAATTTTACAAAACATTTAAGGAAGAGCTAACCCCTGTCCTTCTCAGACTATTCCAAAAAGTCCAAGAGGAGGGAAGACTCTCAGACTCTTTCTATGAGGCCAGCATCACCCTGATCCCAAAACCAGATAAAGACCCTACAAAGAAAGAAAACTACAGGCCAATTTTGCTGATGAACATAGATGCTAAAATCCTCAACAAAATATTGGCAAACTGCATCCAGCAATACATTAAAAAGATTATCCACCATGATCAAGTGGGATTCATCCCAGGCATGCAGGGATGGCTCAGTATACGGAAATCAGTAAACGTGATACATCACATAAATAAAAGAAAAGACAAAAACCACATGATCATCTCGATAGATGCAGAAAAAGCATTCGACAAGGTACAGCACCCATTTATGATCAAAACCCTCAGCAAAATGGGAATAAATGGGGCATTCCTCAATGTAATAAAAGCCATATATGAAAAACCTACAGCCAATATCATACTCAACAGGCAAAAACTGACAGCTTTCCCACTAAGATCGGGAACACGCCAAGGATGTCCGCTTTCACCGCTTCTTTTCAACATCGTATTGGAAGTCCTAGCCACAGCGGTCAGACAAGAGAAAGAGATAAAAGGCATCCAAATAGGAAAGGAGGAAGTAAAACTATCATTGTTTGCAGATCACATGATAGTGTACATAGAGAACCCTGTAGACTCTACCAAAAAACTCCTCAACCTAATAAGTGAATTTGGCAAAACAGCAGGATACAAAGTCAATATTCAGAAATCAAAGACATTTTTGTACACCAGCAAGGCAATAGAAGAAGAAGAAATCAGAAAAAAATACCATTCGATATAGCAAGAAGAAAAATAAAGTACCTAGGTATATTTTAACCAAAGATGTAAAAGACCTGTACGCAGAAAACTATAAAACATTGAAGCAAGAAATTAAGGAAGAAACAAGTAAATGGAAGCATATACCATGCTCATGGATTGGAAGAATTAATATCATCTAAATGTCCATACTACCCAAAGCAATTTATAGATTCAATGCAATCCCTATTAAGATACCAATGTCGTATTTCACAGAAATAGAACAGACATTTCAAAAATTTATATGGAACCATAAACGACCCTGAATAGCCCCAGCAATTTTATACCGGACAACAAACTCTCCTACAAAGCCACTATACTCAAAACAATCTGGTACTGGCACAAGAACAGACCCATAGACCAGTGGAACAGAATAGAAAGCCCAGAAATAAGCCCAGGTCTCTATGGACATCTAATATTCGACAAAGGGGGCAGAATCATAAAATGGAGCAATAACAGCCTCTTCAACAAATGGTGTTGGGAGAGCTGGACGGGTACATGCAAAAAATTGAAGTTGGATCGTCACCTGACACCATACACAAAAATAAACTCAAGATGGATCAAAGACTTAAATATAAGTCGCAACACCATCAAAGTCCTAGAGAAGAACATTGGCAGGAAACTCTCAGATATCCCACGCAGCAGTTTTTTCACTGATATGTCTCCTAAAGCAAGGGACATAAAGGAAAGAATAAAGAAGTGGGACCTCATCAAAATAAGAAGCTTCTGCATGGCAAAAGAAAACGTCAGCAAAATGAAAAGGGAGCCAACCCTATGGGAAAATATATTCGCTAATGATACATCAGATAGAGGTTTGATCTCCAAGATATATAAAGAACTCACTCGACTCCACTCCAAGAAGACAAACGATCCAATCCAAAAATGGGCAAAGGACCTGGGCAGATGCTTTTCCAAGGAGGAGATACAGAGGGCCCAGATGCATTTGAAAGGATGCTCAGCATCACTAGCCATCAGAGAAATGCAGATCAAAACCACCATGAGGTACCACCTCACACCGGTCAGAATGGCCATCATAAACAGATCCACAAACAACAGGTGCTGGCGAGGCTGTGGAGAAAAGGGAACCCTAGTCCACTGTTGGTGGGAATGCAGACTGGTGCAGCCACTGTGGAAAGCAGTGTGGAATTTCCTCAAAAAGCTGAAAATGGAACTACCTTTTGATCCAGTGATTCCCCTGCTGGGACTATACCCTAAGAACACCAAAACGCTAATACAAAAGAACCTATGCACCCCAATGTTCATAGCAGCACAATTTACAATAGCCAAGTGTTGGAAGCAACCTAAATGCCCATCAGTAGATGATTGGATCAAAAAGTCATTGTACATATACATAATGGAATACTATGCAGCAGAAAGAAAAAAAGAACTACTAAAATTCGCGATAGCATGGATAGAACTGGAGAGCATTATGCTAAGCCAAATAAGCCAGGGGGCGAAAGACAAATACCATATGATCTCACCTATAAGTGGAACCTAACCAACAATACAATGATGCAAGGAAAAGAAGACCAGCAACACTGAAAGGAAAAGAAATTAACAGAGACAAGAGGGAAGGAGTGAGGGGGGGCGGGGAAAAGGAAAGAAAGGGGAAAGTCAAGGAACATATAGCAAGGACTCATGGACAAAACCAAAGGGGAAGAGCTGAAGGAGGTTAGGAGGGAGGGAGCAAGGGAAAGTGGTGTGGGGTAGGCAGAGACAAATGTATTTGAAAAAATAAATTGAAATAAAAATAAAGATTAAATTAAAAAAAATACCTATGCTACATTTACACAATGGAATACTACACAGCAGAAAGAAAGAAAGAGCTCCTACTGTTCACTATGCATGGATGGAACTGGAGAGCTTTATGCTAAGCGAAATAAGCCAAGCAGTGAAAGACAAATACCATATGATCTCACCTATAAGTGGAACCTAATCAACAAAACAAACAAGCAAGAAAAATATAACCAGCAACATTGGAAGGAAAAGAAATGGACAGTAATGAAAGGGAAAGAGAGAGGGGGGTAATGGGAAGAAGGAGAAGGGTCAAATCAAAGTATGTGTATAAAAACAAAACAAAACAAAACAAAAAACAAAGTATGTGTATAAAGGACCAATGGACAAAGCCAAAGTGGGGAAGGATTGAGGGTGGGAGGTGGTGGTAGGTGGGGAAGGGGAAAGTGGTGGCAGGAAAATGGAGACAAATGTATTAGAACAATAAAAAAAATTTAAAAAAAGAAAGATCAAAACATTAGGAAGTAAACCCCACAACATTTGATGAGCAATCTGATAGAAGAATAAGGAAAAAAACAGTATGAGATGGGTCCCAGGTTTCTGGTTTGGCAGGTTGGGTAAGGTGATATTTATCAAATAAGATTATGGGTAAATAGTAGATTTGGTAGGAGGGAGAAGATGATACTTTCAATTTTTGAACACTGATTTTATGAAAAGATACTTAGTTTTTCTAGTGTACTAATGTCAAGCATGTGGCTCCCTACACATGAAATACTTTTTAAGTGATTAATTTATATTGTCACATACATTTGACTATCTTTTGACTGTGATTGGTGAGAATCAAAATCTGATAAAATATGACAGTTGGACAAGACAAAGAGACAATTTTTTGTTACCATAAATTTATCAAGTCTGTGCTAAAGAGTAGCCCTAGGTAGTCATTACCTTGGAATGTGCTTCTGTATCTGCAGATATACTTTCCATTTAACCAAATTATCCAAATGGAGTTGGCTGAAATAAATTCGAATGATTTGTCTATACCCAACAATTATTTCTCCCTCACTGTCAAGCAAGGTTAGCTACCACCCCACCTCTATCTCTTCAGTTTATAATATGACCCAGACTATGTGAATAAAAGTAATTGTTACAACAATAGTAATAATAATATTAAATTACTGAACCCTTACTATATTACTATCATGTTTTAGAAGTTTAACCTATGTAAACCTAACAAAAAATCCATGATAAAGTAAAATTATTGTACCTCCTGTAAGTGTAAAAAATCTGAACCCCAGAGAAGTTTAAAATTTTCTGAAAATCTCAAGCTTGTAAATCACAGAGCCAGAGTACAGATCGAGACAGCTTAACTTCAGCACGCATATACTTAAGCAATGCAGTATGGCTCTGCAACATGGAAGTTATGCTCAGAAATAAAAGAGATGGTCTAATGATTGCTATCTATTCAAAGGTGTATCTGTTGACATCTTCTAACTGCTACTTTCATTGAACTTGGTAGCAGGAAGTCTCCTGCCTCTTATCATGAACTGAAAAGAATGAATTGAAGTCTACAAGGAACTGTACAATTTATCACATGACAAACAATGATCTGCTATGAAAGAAGGAAACAAAAGTGAATCAAATAATGACATATATTAAAAACAGAGACAGAGGGAAGCATATGAGAGAAATTATGAGCAATAAATGGTCATAGTATAGATAAATTGATTTTTCAGCTCCTGAGCTAAACAGAATTTTCATGGCTCTTATGAGTCTACCTAAGATTTTTAATTTATTAAATTGTTTTTTCTTAACCTGATTTTATTTTTAATGCTTATTTGGCAACCAATATAATCTTACATAATACAATCATCAAGTCTTACCAAAGTTAGAGACACTGGTAAGAGAGAAAACAACACAATTAGCTAGTATTTGTATGGTTAAAGAGTTCCAAATTACAATCATGGGTAATTAAGGTCCTCAGAGAGGAGAGAGAGTATTGTTCCCAAGCCAGACTTTGCCAGCTCTCTGTAAGAATATTTTATAGAAATGTGCCTACATGCTACTGCCTTTTTTAAAAAGTATTAATGCTAATTATAAAAGTTCTACATTTAGGAAATTGTTTTTAAAGTTATATTTTGTTGTATTATTTTTTCTTATTTAAGCACCCATATATTGTTGCTGTAAAAATTTAAAAAATAGCAAAAACATTTTTACCATACAGATTTTCTATCTTGATGGCAAATATGTAATATGTATTTACAATTTTATATAGACTATATGTAAATTGTGAGTTAAATTTCTTGCTCAGTATAATAATTAACAACCTCTTTTTCCACATTGTTTAACTTTTATTTTATTGTTCCTTTTATGAGTTATTCCTTATTCAGGTGGCTGAATTACCCCTTTGTTTTATTTTTTAAAAGCAAGCATATATAGGTATATTTAGATACACAAAAACACACAAATACATATGCACATACATATACATGTTGGTGCATAGGTACGTATTTACATTCGAATCTAGGCCTGGTCCCCAACTGGGGCATGTGCAAGAGGCCACTTATCAGTGTTTCTCTTACACATCAATGTTTCTGTCCCTCTCTTTCTCCCTCCCTTCCCCTCTCTCTAAACATAAATAAATAAAATCTTAAAGTTATTTAAGAAGGATTTGTAACGTAAGGATTTGATATCCAAAATAACATAAACAATCATATTTCTGAGAAGAAATAAAAGATGACAGAGAAGATACTTTTAAAAATCATTCATTGATTCTCTGTTTAAAATTCTGTATGTGTCTGTTATAAATTACAGCCAGTAAAATGTTTTTGAGGAGCGTAACCTTCTTACAACATCCTTAAATGCTTGTTTCACCTGCTGGTTCCTTAAGGTGTAAATAAAGGGATTCAGCATAGGAGCAAGAGAGGTATTGAGCATTGCTACTCCTTTTGTAAAAGCAACCCCTTCCTTTGCTGACGTTTTCACATACATGAAGATGCAGCTTCTGTAAGAGATAGAGACAACAATCATATGGGAGGAACAGGTTGAAAAGGCCTTTTTTCTTTGTCGAACTGAGGGGATTCTCAAAATTGTTCTGAGGATGTAAGAATAAGAGAGAATTATTAATGTCAAAGTGGACATGAGAGTAAGCACAGCTAAAACAAAGCTCATGAGCTCTAGCATACTCATGTCTGTGCAAGAAATTTGCAGCAAAGGAGCAGAATCACAGGTGAAGTAGCCAATGACAATGGAGTCACAGAAATCCAGCTGCAGGCCCATGGTCAGTGGTGGAAAGATGACCAAGAAACCAGCCAGCCAGGAGCTGCCGACAAGCTGGTAGCAGATCTTGCATAATGATTGTATAATGTAGGAGTTTGCAGATAGCTACATAATGACCATAGGACATAGAGACCAAAAGAAAAAACTCTGTTGAACCAAGGAAGATTAAGAATAGCTGAGCTGCACAAGCATTATGGAAATAGATTTGCCTCCACTTAGGATGCTGATCAAAAACCTAGGATTACAGACAGAAGTAAATGAAATTTCTAAGGAGAGATTTCTGAGGAAACAATACATAGCGGTCTTCAGGTGGGAATCCAGCAAAGTAAGAATGATGATAGTAAGATTTCCAGTGACACTCAGTACATACATGAGTAATAAAAAGAAGAAAATCATGACCTGTACATCTGGATTATTGGTCAGACCCAGGAGGATGAAATCTGTCATGGCTGTTTGATTTTTCAGAAATCTTACTGGCAAAATCAAGACAGACAAATATAAATTAGTTAGATAAGTGTAAATATCTGCACCTATATTTTAAATAATGATTTTATTTTCATAAGAAGTTCCTGAGGCTTAAAAAAATTCTTTCTATACATTCTATATAATCACCATTTCCCCCAGCTATACATTTTATGGGTGTTATCGTCTGTGTTTAATATCTGTTGTATTACTCTGAATAATGTCTTCTGATTCTTTGCTGCATGTTTACTTTGCTTCTGTTGTTTATAATTGTTACATGGGAAATGTATTGACTGAACATGAACTCTTTTCATGCTTCATTGTTTAGCTAAAATGTAGAAGACATGATGTCTTTCTTATGACATTTTTTCCAGGCATGAAATTCCTACTGAAGATGGAAATCAGTGCTCAACCGACCCTAATTTATATTTTTCAGTGATACTCTGAATGTTCTTTTTGAGGAGTAGTAAATATTACATTTATTTATTTATTTATTTATTGCCCTTTTCTTTGTAAAAAACCAAGTCATTCTAACATTGTATTACAAACTTTTATTTATATTAAATAGGGGTTAATATAAATACTACCTATATATTTTCAATTCACTACACATTTTATTTCCAGATATCAGTGAATACTCTAAACCCCTCTCTTTATTCTTGGTTTTCTTAGAAAAGGTGACTTTCCATGAAAATTCAATTAACTGAGTTTTTCACTCTATTGTTTTAAAATTTCCATTAAAATAGATTTTAAAAATCTAGTTAACAGCTGAGCATCAATCTTTTCACTAAATATGTTAATGAAGTTCAGAAGTACTTGTATATAAAGTTTAGATGAAAAATATGTGCTTTACGTATGTCATTTAGAACCATCTTGGCTACCGCACCAGAATATGCATCAGGTCTTTCTAAAGTGTAAATGTATTAATATTAAGGAAACCATGCCACGTTCCATATACTTCAGTTAATTTATAAAAATCACTATTCAATTTTTTTCATTTCAGTTAATTGATTTAACTAATTAATATATATTGTATATAGTATATGTATTACATATATAAAAGAAACAAACTAGAAGTGGTAATCAATGCTGTATAATGAATAGAAGTTGAAATATCAAATAAAAATAAATTGAAAACACATATGTTGTCAAAAGTTTGATGGTTAGTATTAACTATTGAAAGCAAGCTGATGTGCTCAATATCTTAAATTAAAAGACAGGTAGTATTCTAACACTTCATGGAGAAACAATATTTTCCCTCTCTTCCCACGAAGCTCTATATTTTCTCATAAAAACCTTGATGCTCTATCTCAAAACATCTAATGAATGTTTCCTTTTTCTCACCATTGTCCTGAACCTAAAGTCCTGAAATATTCCACCTGCTTTCTTAACACCAATCTTCAAATAAAATTTATGAAATAAAACCAATTTAGAATTCTTTTTTGATAATCTCATATTTCACAGAGGACCATGTCCTTTTATTTTCCCTAAGCAAAAAGTAAACCTAGCACCTCTATTGTACTTTCTACAGATTTTTTTTTTGCTTCAGAAATATTCTTTGAGACTAATTCTTAAGGACCTTTGGGAAAATAGTATCAGGGTGCTGATGAACCATACACACACACACACACACACACACACACACACACGCAACTTTTGGCGAGCATATTTTAATTTTATTATGAGATCTGTGTCCCAGAAGAAGTTTGAGGAAGTTATCCAGCAGAATGATGACCCAATATTTGGGAACTGGGGAAACTTAGCAAAAATAAACCAATATTTCCTGGTTTTCATTTTCCTCTGGTTCATGTATCATTCTTAAAACTATGGAAAATCAGTTTAAAATATGACATACAAAACAGGTAGAGGACTAGTAGGAAAAAGCATCCGATTTCACTGTCTATGAAACATTTAAAGTTATTGAAGACACTTGAGATATCTTATTCCAGGTAAAATTTTCTTAGGAAGTATTTCTTTCATCAGTTGAGTTATATAACTAGTATATACCTAACTTTAAGAAGCATCTCAAATTTCACCTTTATGCTTCTATTTAATTTTCAACATTAACATAAACCCAATATATATTTTAATAATGTGTACCAAAGCTTTACTAAGAAAATTAAGCACAGTTCATTTCATAGTGAATAAATTCAATGCTAAAATATAACTTCTTTGAAATAACATCTTGTTGAATATATTATAAGTGAACACTAGGGTTCACACCAAAAAGTCAGGAAATCAAGACAGATCAATTTAAGAATCAGAAGCAAAAGGGAAGAATCTCACAAATAATGGGAAGACAAAGAAATATGCCCCACTCGAACGGAAAGGAGGAATCCCCAGAAAGAGAACTAAATGAAATAGAGGCAAGTAAACTATCAGACATTGAGTTCCAAACAACAGTTCTAAGGAAGCTCAATGAGTTCAGTGAACTCAGAATTACCAAAAACTACAGGGAAACTATGAGGAACTTACTGCAAACTACATCAGCATAAAAAAGGACATGGAAACTCAATAAGAGACAATAGGAAATGAAGAATACAATTTCTGAATTGAAGAACACAGTAGAAGGAATCAAAAGCAGGTTCAATGAAGCTGAGGACTGAATCAGTGAGCAGGAGGACAAGGTAGAAAAAAGCTCCCAGAAAGAGCATGAAAATGAAAAAAGACTCAAAAAGATTGAAGAGGCATTTAGGGAAATGCAGGACAAACTGAAACGTAATAATATCTGCATAATAGGGATACCAGGAGGAGAAGAAGAGGGGTAAGGGATAGAGAACCTGTTTGAAAAACTAATGATGGAAAACTTCCCTAATTGGAGGAGAGAGAAAGTGACACAAGTGCAGGAAGCACAGAGGGTCCCATTCAAGAGGAACCCAATGAGGCCCACTCTGACACATCATCATTAAAATGGCAAATATCAAAGACAAACAGAGAATCCTAAAGGCAGCAAGGGAGAAAGAGGTAGTAACATATAAGGGAGCCCTGATATGGCTAGCAGCTGACTTCTCAACAGAAACACTACAAGCCAGAAGGGAATGGCAAGAAATATTCCAAGTCATGAAGAACAAAGGCCTGCAACCAAGACTGCTCTACCCAGCAAAGCTCTCGATTAAAAGGGAAGGTGAAATAAGGAGTTTTCCAGACAAAAGAAGGCTAAAGGAATACACCTCCAACAAACCAGCACTGCAAAATATGCTAAAGGGACTGCTTTAAGATGAAGAAAAAGTTTCTATAAATACCCAGTTCCTTTCAGAGTTGCCAATACTTGATATTACCAATATTTTTAATATTCATTAATCTGATTCTGACAATGATGTTATTTTAATTGTTGCTTTACTATTTGTTGAAACTAAACCTGTTTTTGTATATTTCTTGCCTATCTCTATTATTTTTTTAAAAAAGCTTTAAATGACTTTTTGGTATTCTTTATCCATTTATTGATTAAAAGTTTATAGAACTTTTTTCCCTATTAACAACAAAACAAAACAAAAATCTGTTAACCAGGTTTTAGATGTGTTATAAAAACTTTTCTATTCTATTCCTTGTCCTTTAACTTTTTTAATATGTATATTACTATATAGTTAAGTGTTTAATATAGTCATATTGTCAATATTTACTTTATAGCTTCTGGGTTTGAATATTTTACTTAAGGTCATGAAAAATATTAGTTCTATTTTCTTCTAAAATTCCTTAGATTCTACATATTGATTTTTAACTCACCTGAATATTTCATGCATAATGCATAAAATAGGGCTCAATATTTGTTTTATTTCAAGTAATAGTGGTCTATGCACCTTATTTGTTGAATAAGCCTTATTTTATCCATTTCTTTGAAATATCAACTTAATCATATATTATATTGTTAGATATATATGTTTGTCTATAGAATGCTCATTATATTTCATTGATCTACTTGATTATTTCTGTGCTGGTGTCCTGTTGGTTTAATTTCTGAGACTTTAAAATGGTTTTAAATTTTTTTAATATTTTATAATTAACTTTGACTTCTAAAAAAATAAATAAAATCAATCTGCATTTAAGAAAGAAAGAGAGAGAGAGAGAGAGAGGGAACTCTCACCTTTTGCGACAACATGGATGGAACTGGAGAGTATTAAGCTAAGTGAAATAAGCCAGTTGATGAAAGACAAATACCATATGATCTCACCTGTAAGTGGACTTTATTCTACAAAATAAACCACAGGCACAGAAACATGGAGCAGACTGAAAATGACCAGAGGGGATAGAGAAAGAGGACAATGGTGGAAAGAAGGGGAAGGGACTAGATAAAGAATATGTATGAATGACTCATGGACGTGGACAACAGAGTGGGAATTGACTGTGGGAGTGGGGGGTGGGGGTGAGATGGGTGAAGGGGGGGAAAAGGGGTAAAAATTGAGACAACTGTAATAGAATAAACATGATTTATAAATTTAAAATAAATAAAATAAAAAAACTGGACACTAGGATAGCTAAATTACTTTTGTATAACCATAATAATACTTCAAAAACAGAGGTTTAGTTAATATTTGAATTATTAGAGACTTTATGCCAAACAAATGTGATTTTAGAGACAAATATAATTTTAGAAAGTTACTATGTATATCTTTTCTTTTTAAAGAAATTGTCTTCATATATATACACACAATATATATAAAATTTATATGTATGTATACAATAAATAAAATTTTAAGCACTTGATACCTAATAGGAAATCTTCATTTTAAACAATAGGTAACCATTTGAAATAAGCATATACATTTCCAGCATCAGCATTTTTTATTGAATTTATTAAGGTGACACTGGTTAATAAAACCATACAGCTTTTAAGCGTACAGCTCTCTAACCCATCATTGCATATTGCATCATGCATTCACTTCCCAAAGTCAAGTCTTTTTCTGCCATATTTTATCCAATCCTCCCCACCCCTCTCTCCTCTATCACTGTACTGTTGTTAGTATCTATGTGTGTTTTTTGTTGGTCTGTTCATTGTATCTATGATTCTGTTTCTATTTTGTTAGTTTATTTTTATTTTTTTCATTAGATCCTACATATAAGTGAAATCATATGGTATTTGTTTTTCTTTGACTGACTTCTTTCACTTAGCATAATATTTTCCAGGCCAATTCATACTGTCCCAAAAAGTAAGATTTCCTTTTCTTAAGTGGCCAAATAGTGCTTCATTGTGTGCATGTACCACAGCTTTTGATCCATTCATCTCCTGATGGACACTTGGGCTGCTTCCAAATCTTGGCTATTGCAAAGATTGATAACACTGCAATGAACATAGGGGTACAAATATTTTTTTCAAATTTGCATTTCAGATTTCTTTGGATATATTCTCAGAAGTGGAATCCATGGGTCAGAACAGATTCATTTTTAATTTTTGGAGGAAATACCATACTGTTTTCCACAGTGGCTGCACCAGTCTGCACTCCACCCAGCAGTGCACAAGGGCTCCCTTCTTTCCACATCCTTGCCAACGCTTGTTGATTTATTGATGAAAGATATTCTGACAGGCATGAGGCGATACGTTATTGTGGTGTTAATTTGCATTTCTCTGATGATTAGTGGTGTTGAGCATCTTTTCATATGTCTATTGGTCTGTATTTTTTTTTTTTGGAGAAGTGTCTCTTCAGGTCTTTTGCCTATTTTTTAATCGGATTTTTTATTTTCATGGTGTTCAGTTGTACATGATTTCTTTAAATTTTGGAAATTATCAGATATATCATTAATGAATATGTGCTCACATTCAGTGGGGTGTCTTTTAATTTTGTTGATGGTTTCTTTTGTTGTGCAAAAACCTTTTAGATTGATTTAGTCTGTTTATTTTTTCTTTTGTTTCTCTTGAAAGAGGAGATATATCAAAAAAACATTGCTGCAAGAAATGTCTGAGGGTTTACTGCCTATATTTTCTTTTAGGATTTTTATGGTTTTGCAAATCACATTTAAGTCTTTAATCCATTTTGAGTTTGTTCTTGTGTACAGTGTAAATTGGTGGTCTAGTTTAATTTTTTCATGTGTTCATCCAGTTTTCTTAAGGCCATTTATTGCATAGACTGTCTTTACCCATGGTATGTTCTTGTCTCTTTTGTCAGATAGTAATTGAGCATAAAAGCATGTGTTTATTTCTGGGCTCTCTATTCTGTTCCATTGTTCCAAGTGCCTGTTCTCAAGATCACTGAGGATATTTGGGGTATTCTGTGGTTTCACATAACTCTTTGGAACATTTGTTCTAGTTCTGTGAGATATGCCATTGGTATTTTAGTAGGAACTGTGTTCAACCTATAGATTGCCTGGATAGTATGGATATGTTAATGATGTTAACTCGTCCTATCCATGACCACGTTATATGCTTCCACTTATTTGTATATTCCCCAATTTGTTTGTTCAATGTCCTATAATTATCCAAGTACAGGTCTTTTACATCTTTGGTTAAGTTTATTCTTAGATATCTTTTGTTGTTGTTGTTTCAATAGTGAATGGGATTGTTTTCTGAGATTCTCTTTTTGGTAGTTCATTATTGGTGTATAAAAATGCCACCAATTTCTGAATATTAATTTTGTATCTTGATATTTTGCTTAATTTATCAGTTCTATTAGTTTTTGGTGGAATCTTAAAGATTTTCTATACACAGTATCATGTAGTCTACAAATAATAAGAGTTTTACTTCCTTTTTTCCTATTTGAATGACTTTTATTTCTTTTTCTTGTGTGCTTGGTATGGCTACAACTCCAGCAGTATGTTGAATAAGAGTGGTGAAAGCAAACATTCCTGTTGTGTTCCTATTCTTAAGGGAAATATTTTAGATTTTTCCACAAAGAGTATGTTGTTGGCTGTGCGTTTGTCATATGTTGGCTTTATTACATTGAGCTATGTTCCCTCTATTTCCACTTTGCTGAGAGTTTTGATCCTAACTCAGTGATAGATTTTATAAAATGCTTTCTCTACATCACTTGATATAATCATATGATTTTTATCCTTCATTTTGTTTATGTGATGTATCATGTTTATTGATTTGAAAATATTGCATCAAGCTTGCATACCAGCATAAATCCCACTTGATCATGGTGTATGATCTTTTTAATGTACTGCTGGATTTTGTTTGCTAATATTTTGTTGAGGATATTAACATCTGTCTTCATCAGGGGTATTGGCCTATAATTTTCTTTCTTTGTATTGTCTTTATCTGCGTTTGGAATTAGGATAATGTTGGTTAGGAAAAAATGAGCTTGGAAATCTTTCCTCCTTTTGAACTTTTTGGATTAGTTTGAGCAGAATAAGTGTTAGTTCTTTTTATTTTTTATTTATTGTTGTTTAGTTACAATTGCCCCACCTTTTCCCCCATTGCTCACCCTTACCCACTCTCCACAGTCAATCCCCCTCCCATTGTCTGTGCCCATGAGTCCTCTATTCATGTCCTTTTGTTTGCTCCTTCCCCTTCTGTCCACTGTCATCTCCATCCTGCCTCTCCTCTGGTCACTGTCAGTTTGTTCTTTATTTCCAAGTCTCTGGTTCTATTTTGCTCATTTGTTTGTTTGTTTTATTAGGTGCCATGTATAGCTGAGATCATATGGTATTTGTTTTATGATAAAAATTTATTTGAGAAACATTTTTTAATCAAGTTCTTAAAAGACTGCTTTACCTGCTGGTTTCTCAAGGAGTAAATAAATGGATTTAGCATTGGGGCAACAGAAGTATTGAGCACTGCTATTCCTTTGGTCAAAGCCACTCCTTCTTTTGCTGAAGTTTTGACATACATGAAAATACAACTTCCATAAGAAATAGAGACAACAATCATGTGTGAGGAACAAGTGGAAAAGGCCTTTTTTCTTTGCTCAGCAGAAGGGATTCTCAGAATTGTTTTAAGGATGAATGCATAAGAAAGAATTACTAATGTTAAGGTTACCATAAGCACGAAGAGTGCCAGAAAAAATCCCATGAGCTCTAGGAATGCTGTGTCTGTGCAGGAGATCAGTAGCATAGGAGAAGAGTCACAGGTGAAGTGGTCAATGACATTGGAGTCACAGAAATCCAGCTGGAGTCCCATGATCACAGGTGGAAAAATAATGAGAAATCCAGCCAGCCAAGAACTAATTACGAGCTTGCTGCAGGTTCTGCTATTCATTATTACTGTGTAATGCAGTGGCTTACAGATAGCCACATACCGATCGTAGGACATAGCAGTCAAAAGGAAAAATTCTGTTGAGCCAAGGAGAATGAAGAAGAACACCTGGGCCATGCAAGAATTATAGGAAATGGTCATATCCCCTGTGACAATGCTGACCAAGAATCTAGGAATGCAAACAGTTGTAAATAAGACTTCTAGAAAAGAGAAATTCCTAAGGAAAAAATACATAGGGGTTTTGAGGTGCAAATCTATCAGAGTAACGGTGATAATTGTCATGTTTCCAGTTATACTCAGTATATATGTGAAGAATAGAAATAGAAAAATCAAAACATTTAGCTCCGGGTCATCTGTTAACCCCAGAAGAATGAACTCTCTCACAGATGTTTGATTTTTCATTTCTTATTGCTGACTCCTTCCATATCTGTAAATGCATACAAGAAACAATGATTTAGTGAGTACAGGGTTACTTTTTCTTTAAAATCATCTCTGCTGGCTTAAGGAATACATAATATAATGGGCCAATAACCAAGTTTTACTGAATTCTGAAAATATATGTTAGCTACGACAAAGACAGTTATACCTAGTACTTGCCTTGTAGATCACTACTTATTTAATATTAAATGAGTCATTTAAGAGGTCTAATAAATGCATCTGTACAAGAAAAACATACTTATCAAATGTTTTACTTTCTTTTAAAAATTTGTTCATGTGTGTATGAAAATCAAATATAAAATATATTATTTTATTTTTATTAGAATATTTTACCACTGACCACATGTTCTAATGATTCTCTGAATATAAAAGATTTCGAAGTCTGTTTTTTTAGTTATTTGCCACAATTTTTCCAGGATATTTATTGTTAGCCCTGCCTACATAGAGAATTAATAACTTAACAAAAGAATCTAGGCCTAAACAACTAATACACACACATATATTTATACATGTATATTCCTAAACAAACAGAAGGTAAAGTTTTCTCTTTCTAAATTAAATAATAATAATCTATTGCTTTTTAACAGCCAAAGTTAAGTGATCCAAGTTATAAACTGATTAGAAAATGGGAAAAATAAATGAGCTAAGAAATGAAAAATATACTTACAATTATATAATCCCATGTGGTAGCAGTTGGACTGCTGAAACCCAAATACTCTCTTGCCTTATTTTGATTGTTAGTGTTTGATGCTTATTTTGTAGCATTTCATAGACCACAACTTGTGTCTGCCTTTGATTTTCTTATATAATAACATACTTTTGTAATGTGTAGGTAGAATTTGCTGGGATGATACTGATTGCATAGAGTGAGATGGAGCATATGGAAGAGTAAGTCCAGTACAAAGTTCTTGAATTAAGGAGGCCCTGATACAAAGATGCATAGTCCCAGTTGCTGGTGGAAGAAGGTGCTACACTTGGAACACAAGTAAAGTATTCAAGAGGTCCTGCAACTTGTGATCAAGGAAAGAGTTGTTGACATGGTGGCAAAAGCTCTATGGGTATTCCCAGGTAGTCAATCTATATTAAGTCTGAAAGACTGAGATTCAGGTAGTATTGCAAAGTTTTTCCCTGACTAACTGTGGCTCTGGTGCTAGTTGTTTAAGAGCAAAGCTAGAAGCCTTGGAAATGGGACAGGGCAGCAGAAAATAGAGCCCTGTCAAATTTTTAACTGGTAACACAGCAGACTCTGAGATTAAATTGTCTTGGAATGTGGGTAACACTCCCCACCCAAAACTACATACAAAAAAGAAAAAGAAAAGGAGAAAGAAAAAGAAAATTGTGGGATCAGGAAAATAGCAGTGAAACAGGTAAACAAAAGTGAGAAATTTCTGTATTTTGCTGGTTAAGTAAAGCTCTAGTTCATGAGCAAAGGCTCAAAACCATGAGAGAAAATCAATGAAACAACTACTACTGAAAAGAGGTGAGAAGCATGACATAGGAGTAAGAGTTTGTAAAAAAGAAAATCCTGGAAATGCAAAGAACTATCTCCCGCTGCACAATCCAAAGCAGGCACTTGTCTTTTGTTGTCTAAAATTTACATAAAAATAACATCCTAATCTTAGATGCTAGGAAAAATCTTACTTGACTTTCAAAAACTTCAGTAAAAGGAAGTTGGGTTATAATTATTTTTTTATATTCTTTACCTTCCAGCAGGGAGACCTGGTTTTCTAACTATTGTTTCCAAAACTGACTGGTTTTATAATTTTATTCTCAAAATAGTCACAGGAGATTCTTTCAGAAAAACTGTTAAAATGTCTCTAGGGAGGAATGGCACTGATGAGTGCACTCTACATTTTGTTGAATAATTTTAATTAGATTACCCTTGGGAAATGATTTTCTAAAAAAACATTAAACATGAGAGGTGTATAATGCAAAGAACAGTGAGGAATTTAAATCCAGCAACTTGGAATACTGGGCCACGCCACCAAATCCAAAACTTCACAAGAATAACACACAGTCACACACACACACAAAACTACAGACCATTATTTCTGATGAATATAGATGCAAAACTCCTAAACTAAATACTAGCAAATCAAATACAACAATACATTAAAAATTATACGTCGTGATCAAATGGGGTTCATTCCAGGGGCACAAGGATGGTTCAAAATACACAAATAAAACAATATAATATACCATGTAAACAAAATAAAAGATAAAAATCATACAACCTTATCAATAAATGCAGGAAAATATTTGCTAAGATACAACATCCATTTATGATTAAAACACTCAATAACATGGATATAGAGGGAAAGTACCTCAGCTTAATAAAGGCTATATATGACAAACACTAAGCTAATATACTCAATGGGGCAAAACTGAAAGCTTTTTCTCTAAGATCAGAAATAAGACAAAGATGTCCACTCTTACCACTCTTAATTCAGCATAGTACTGGAAGTCCTAGCCAGGGCAATTGGACAAGAGAAAGCAATAAAAGGCATCCAAATTGGAAATGAAGAAGTAAAAGTGTTACTTTTTGCAGATGAAATGATTCTTTATATAGAAAACCTTAAAGACTCCAACAAAATACTATTAGAAACAATAAAAAATACAGTAAAGCTGCAAGCTACAAAATCAATGTACAAAAATCCACTGCTTTTCTATATACTGACAATGTACCTTCAGAAAAAGAAATGAAAAAAAAATTCTTCTGCTATTTCAACCAAAAGAATAAAATACCTAGGAATAAACTTAGCAAAGGATAAGAAGGAAATATCCTTTATACTGAAAACTACAAAGCACTATTAAAAGAGATTGAATTATACACAGCAGAAAGAAAGAAAGAACTCCTATTCTTCATGACAGCATGGATGGAACTGGAGAGTATTATGCTAAGTGAAATAAGCTAGGTGGTGAAAGACAAATACCATATGATCTCACTTATAAGTGGAACCTAATCA
This sequence comes from Pteronotus mesoamericanus, assembly GCF_021234165.1. NCBI lineage: Eukaryota > Metazoa > Chordata > Mammalia > Chiroptera > Mormoopidae > Pteronotus > Pteronotus mesoamericanus. Next base: position 597,453 of record NW_026555310.1, read on the forward strand.
GCAAAACAAATAAGCAAGCAAAATAGAATTAGAGATGTGGAAATAAAGAACAAACTGACAGAGGCCAGAGGGGAGGGGGATAAAGGGGAAAAGAAAGGTTAAGGTCAAGTCAAGGAATTTACATAAAGGACCCATGGACAAAGACAATGGGGTGGGGGATTGAATGTGGGAAGTGAGGGGTGGACAGGGCAGGGGAGGGTAATGGGGGGACAATGGGGGCAACTGTAATGGAACAACAATAAAAAAAAGAGATTGAGAAAGAAACAATGAAGTGGAAAGATATTCCGTGTTCATGGATTGGAAGAATCAACATAACTATATTAGCCAAAGCAATACAGATTTAATGTAATCCCCATGAAATTACCAAAGTCTTTTTAATTTTTTAAAAGATTTTATTTATTTATTTTTAGACAGAGAGGAAGGGAGAGAGAATAAGAGAGGGAGAGAAACATCAACACGTGGTTGCCTCTCATGAGTCCCCTACTGGGGACCTGGGCCACAATCCAGGCATGTGCCCTGACTGGGAATTGAACTTGTGACCCTTTGGTTTGTAGGCCAGCACTCAATCCACTGAGCCAGGGCCCCAAAGTCATTTTTAAAAGAAATATAATAACAACAAAAAAACATAAGATTTGTATGAAACCACAGAAGACCTCAAAAAGCCAAAGCAATCCTGAAGGAAAAAAACAAAGCCAGAGATATCACACTACCTCTCTTCAAATTATACTACAGAGCTATGATAATCAAAACAGCATGGTATTGGCAGGAAAACAGACACACAGACCAATGGAACAAATTTGAGAACCCAAAATAAAACCATGTGTATATAGGCAAATAATTTTTGACAAAGGAGCCAAAAAACATACAATGGAAAAAAACAAGCCTCTTCAATAAATGGCGCTGGAAAAATTGAAAAGCCACATGCAAAAAAATAACACTAGACTACAGTTTGTCCCCATGTACAAAAATCAATTCAAACTAGATCAAAGACCTAAATATAAGATCTGAAACAATAAATTACATAGAAGAAAACATTGGTATCTCTCATTATTTCTGTGATTTTTCCAGGGAAGAAGCTTTATCCACCAATAAAATCACATGTATTTTATTTGAATAACTTTAAATAAATATGGGGAAATTTTTTCATAGGAAAATCAAAGGGAAGAAAATCTTTGGAGATAAAAAACACTCAGGAATGCACACTATACTTAAGTAGAACCATTTTAATTAGATGGTCTTGGAAGACATTATTTGAGATGGCTAAGAACAATTAAATATTAATCAGGGGACTCTATTTTAGCTCATGGATATAGAAATACCATATGATCTCACTCATGTGTGGAATCTAAAGAACAACATAAACTGATGAATAACTTAAAACCAGAGGCATGGATACACAGAATAGACTTACAGATGTCAGAGGCAAGTGGGTAGGGGCACTGGAAGAGATTAGCCAAAGAACACATATACATATATGCATAGCCCATAAACACAAACAACAATATGGTAAAGACAAGTTGAGGAGAGGTCAGGGGGGCTCCGTGGAGGGAGGCAAAGGGGGGAAAATGGGGGTCATCTCTAATAGTATAAACAAGAAATAAAATACAGTAGTTAAAAGTTGATGGAAAAATGTCCACTTTTATTACAACATAAAAAACCATTAAACTACAAAGTAAGCTTGTAGAGGATTGAGGATTCAAGTAAAACTTTTGTTTTTAACAAAATACCATATGCTATGTATGGTTAGCAGGAGAGCATGTTGCCATTAGAGGTTACAAACAGAGAAGGTTTGAACTCTCTTCTATGTTTTCTCTAGGAGCCCACCAGGGAGACTCTTGAGTCAGTACTCTCCATGGTGTGCTTTTAAAATATGATTCCACTTATATCATACAGTATTTCTCTTACCCTGGTTTATTTCCCTTAGCATAGTACCCTCTGGATTCATCCACGTTGTTGCAAGATTTTTCTTTCTCTCTCTCTCTCTCTCTTTCTTCCTCTTCCTCCCCCCTTCCTTCCTTCCTTTTCCTTCCTTCCTTCCTTCCTTCCTTCCTTCCTTCCTTCCTTCCTTCCTTCCTTCCTTCCTTCCTTCCTTCCTTCCTTCCTTCCTTTCCTTTCTTTTCTCTTTTTCTCCTCCCTCCCTCCCTTCCTGCCTTCCTCTCTCTTTCTTTTAATGGCTGAGTAAGAGTCCATCAATCTTTGGTTGTTTGCACATCTTGATTATTGTGAATAATGCTGCAATGAACATGAGAGGACAGCTATCACTTCCAGATACTGATTTCATTTCTTTAAGATACATTACCAGTAATGCAATTGCTAAATTATATAATAGTTCTATTTAAAAGTTTTAAAGGAACCTCCATACAGTTTTCCATAGTGGCTATGCTAATTCATATTCCCATCAATAGCATACAAACTTTTCCTTTTTCCCCACCTCCTCACAAATGCTTGTCATCATTTGTAATTTTGATAATAGTAATTCTAATACATGTGAGGTGATGCCTCCTTTTGATTTGATTTACATTTTTCCTTTTTTTATGTTCTAAAGCATAATATTTAATTTAGCACCCATGAACCCTTTGCTCTGATGATTAGTGATTTTCAGCATCTTTTCATGTAACTGTTGGCCATTCATGACTTCTTTGAAAAAATGCTATTTAGGTCCTTTACTTCATATCATATCTTTATTATCATTTAATAACAATCTGATAAGTAATGATAGGTTCTTTTTCATTTATGATTAATTTGTGTCTTTTTTCTTTCTTTTTTGTTTAGCATGATGAGATTAGTCAATATTAATGATTTATTTCTTTTGATTTATAGATTTTAATTACATTAATTTTTACTTATTATTTATTTATTTATTTTTGGGCTTAAATTGCTCTTCCCTGTAGTTTCAAAATATATATAATTTGTCTGAAATTAATACTCTATGCTATTCTAGCTTTCTTTTGGTTAGTGTTAGCAAAATATATCCTTTTCCTTCCCTTGCTTTTAGCCTAACAGAATCTTTATATTTATTTCCATTTTTTTATTGTTGTTCAAGTACAGTTGTCTCCATTTTCTCCCCACTTGTCCCTTTCCCCCACCCTACCCATCCCTGCCTCCCACCCTCAATCCTACCCCCTTTGGCTTTGTCCATGGGTCCTTTATACATGTTCCTTGATGACCCTTCCCTTATTTTCCCCTATTGCCCCTCTCCTTCATCCCTTCTGGTACTGTCAGTTTGTTCTTTATTTCAATGTCTCTGGTTATATTTTGCTAGCTTTTTTGTTTTGTTGATTAGTTTCCACTTATAGGTGAGATCATATGGTATTTGTCTTTCACTGCTTGGCTTACTTCTTTATATTTAAATTTAGGTTCTTGTGGATAACATATACTGAATTTGGTTTTCTTTATTTTCTGTGTCAATCTGTCTTTTAATTTGTGTAGTTAGTTAATTCAGGGTTAAAATAATTATTGGGGTAGCTGAGCTAATATCTATTGTTTGTTGATTTTATTCTTTGTCCTTTTTCTGTTTTTAATTGAAAATTTATATAATCCCCTTTTATTTTGCTTATTAGTGTATAAACTATAGTCTTTAAAATTTTTAAATTATTGCTCAAGTTTATAATATTTATTTTTATACTAATCTATGTCAACCTTCAAGTAACACTATATATTTTCATTTATAGGGTGGTATCTCCCAGCCTTTATGACACTGATGTCATTCATTTCATATATCAGTCTCTTATAAACTGTACAATGATATTATTATAGGTTTGAATAAACATTTAACTTTTAGTTAAGATAAAAATGATTTTATTTTAACTTTAATTATTTCTTCTTCAATACCGCTCCTTTCTTATGGGGTTTTGGGCATTTTTTTGCAGGTCAAGTCTGCTGGTGATGAATTTACTCAGTTTGTCTTTGACAAAGTCTTTTTTCTTCACTTTTGAAAGATAATTTAACTGAATATATGTAGATGATGGTTTTTCTCTTTAAACACTTTAGATATTTCGTTCTAGTCTCTTCTTGCTTGCATATTTTCTGATTAAAAAATCAGATATGTTGTAAATAACCTTGCTTCTCTCTAGAGAAGCTGTATTTTTCCCCCCTCTGGATTATTTGTTTAATTTTATTTCTTTTTATGCATTTTGAATAGAGCATAGATATATTTTTTTCTTTTTTGGTATTTATCCTTATTGGTGTTCTCTAATTTTTTGTATCTGTTTTTGGTTTTAGTCATTAATTTTAGAAAATCCTACAGCCATTATTTCTTCAAATATGCTTATTTCTTTTTTGCTCTTATTTCTCTCTTCCCCTTCTGGAATTCCAATTATTCATATTTTATAAAATTTGGAATTGTCCCATAATTTTTGGGTGCAGTGCTTTGTTGCTATTTAATTTTTTCTCTCTTCACATTTCAGTTTGATAAGTTTCTACTAAGCTATCTTCAAGAATCACTGATTGTTTCCTCTGCTATGTCCAACATATTTCTATATTAATGAGCCTATCAAAGGCATTCTTTTTTAAATTAAATTTATTGGGGTGGCATTTGTTCACCAAATCATACAGGATGCATGCATACAACTCCAAAACATTGTCATCGGCACACTGGATCATGCTCACATAACCCCAAGCCAAGTCTTATTTTTTGTCCCAATTTCCCCCTCTCATTTTGCTCACCTCTACCTATTCCTCATCCCCCTTTCCCTCTGGCTATTACCACACCGTTGTCTGTGTCTACGTGTATCATACATATGTAGACACAGGCAACAGTGTCTTCACCTTCTTCCACCCATGCTCCCACCCCTTCTCCCCTTTGACAGTTGTCAGTCTGTTCCATGCATCCATGCCTTTTTTCCCCCTAATTTTTTCTCAATTACGTTCATTAGATTCCACATATAAATGAGATCATATGGCATTTGTATTTCTCTGATGGGCTTATTTCATTTAGCATAATAATCTTCAGGTTCATCCATGGTGTTGCAAAAAGTAGGATTTCCTTTTTTATAGCTGCATAGTATTCCATCGTGTAACTGTACCACAGCATTTTTATCCATGCATCTACCAATGGGCACTCGGGCTGTTTCCAGGTCTTGACTATTTTAAATAATGCTACAATGAACATAGGGGTGTATATGTTGTTTCAAATTAAAGTTTCTAGTTTCTTCAGATATATTCCTAGCAGTGTGATCACTGGGTCAGAAGGCAGTTCCATCTTTAATTTGTTGAGGAACCTCAACACTGCCCTCCTCGAATAGCTAGCAGTGAGTCAGTCTAATATTCAAAGGCATTTTTTTTTCAGTTGGTGTTTTTGATTTACAGCATTTCCTATCAATTTTTCTTATAGTTTCCATTTCTCCATTTATATTAGTCAGCTATTATTGCATGCTGTTTACTTTAAAAAAGTTTGGAGTGATACTGGTTAATAAAATTTTATAGGTTTCAAATGTATAATTCTGTGACACATCATCTGTATATTGCATTGTGTGCCCACCACCCAAAGTCAAATCTTCTTCTGTCAACATATACTTGACCTCCTTAACGCTTTACTACTCTCCAGCCCTCCTCCCTCTTGTTGTCACCACACTGTTGTCTGTATCTGAGTTTTTGTTTGTCATTCTTGTTTGTTCATTTGTTGCTTTCAGTTTTATATCCTATATATGCTTGGAATCACATGGTTCTTGACTTTTTCTGTCTGACTTGTTTAGCTTAACATATTGTCAAGATCCATCTACGTTGTCACAAGTGGTAGTTAGCATTCTTATATTACATATAGTTCAGTTCAATTTCCTTTTAGATTTTGCCAATATCTGTGTATGTCTGGCTCTGGTTCTAGTGCTTGCTTCATCTCTTCAGATGATGACTTTTTTGTTGTTGTTTTTTGCCTTTTGTCATGCCTTGTAATGTTTTTGTTGAAAGCAGGACATGTATTATATATTAGATAATAGAAAATGAGATAAATAGGTTATTGGTATAAAGATTTATTACATTCTTGCTAGCATAATCTTCTTGTGGAATCTAATGAACAAAATAAACTGAAAAACAAAATAGAAAAAGAGGAATGGACACATGGAACAAACTGACAGCTATCAGAGGGGAGTGGGTACTGGACGAAAGAAGGTGAAGGGATTGGCCAAAGAACATATATGCATAACCCATAGACACAGACAACAGTGTGGTGATGGCAAGAGGGAAGCGAGGAAGAGCCTGGGTGCAGGTGGACAACAGAGGAAGAAATAGAGTTAAAATTAAAGCTTAAACAAAGAATAGGAGTTGACTACAAAGGAGAATAAGGAAACTTTTTGGAGTGATGGAAATATTTTTTTGACTGTGTTTGTGGATACACAACTGCATACATTTGTCAAATTCTATAAAAGCATATATCTGAAATTTACTTTTTGTTATTTTTATTTCTCTGAGCTGACCAAAATACAGAAAACAACAAGAAAAACCCCCACAAAGAGTTAATTTTGTTGGTGTGAAAAGCAGTGCCAGTATATTTGATGGGTCTTTTGAGATAGACATGATTTGAGATGAAAGCTGAGAGTTTCCATGTTACTGATGATGTTTGTGGTATATTAGCCTAGGAAGTAGAGGTATGTTTCTTTTTTTGGTTATTTTAAACTGACATCATTGACTCCATATATTTTTCTGTATGTAGGACACACTTAACAATAAAAAACAAAAAAAATAGTGATGTGAGAGTTTTATTACAAATGTCAATATTTCCATCATATTGAAATTATTTAATCTTGGCTCTATGTTGTGATAAAAATGTTTTGTTAAATTTAAATTTTCAATGGGTTACATAGTTTATTCTCAAACTATTTTTAGACATAATTAGTTAAAAATTATAAAGTACTGTTTATTGCTTATGGATATGGGTGCATCTTTTTAGAGTAGAAAGCTGATTTTGAGGTCCTGGAGTTCCTGTCTCCTCAAAGCCTTTGTAATACCGTATGGTCAGAGAGAGAGTATATTACCATGTGGTTGGTAGTTGGGAGACAAGGGCTATAGGAAAGGCAGGGCTGATTTTACTTGAAATATTGTAACGATAAAAAGATGATTGTGAAGACTGAATAAGATAGTACAACATAGCAATCAAGCAATTTTAAATGCTTTTTCCAGTCTTAGAATTTAATACATGGAACTTATTACGATTCATGTTACTGTAGCGTTTGTGTTAGTAGTTCATACTTTGGCCTAAGGTTTTCTCAGTTGTTGTTATCAAAATAAAAACAAAACTTTTTGAAATGCTATTTCGTGAGCAATGCTGTCCTTTATGGAATTGGCTACATAATATTGCTCCAAGGCTGTGGTATGTCCAGATTATGCAATTTATATGTTGAATCAAGCCTCATGGTGGACACTGGTTTCAGTTAGCTTATAGAAGAGTCATTTTTATTTTGGAGGAGAATAATCATTTGCTAAGTATTTTAAAGAAATCAGGAAGCCGCAACTTTTGCTCCCTGATAGCCTCTTCTCTTCACTTTCCATTTTCCCCCATTAATTGTGAGATTTGCCTGCCATTTTATACTGTCATCCTTATTAATTCAAAGTATTCTTTTTTAAGGTAGCTCAAAAGGTGAACATAATGACATTATTAAATGTGCAAAGAGGCTACATGGGACTCATTCTTTAGAGAATTATAAATTCACCCCCAACTATGGCTAAGGGCTTGTATTAGAAGATATAATTTCATGTATCTAATTTTATTCTATAATAGTTCTCACCTGATGTCATAATGTAATTCAAAATTCTTTCATGTAGTTTATTTCTTGTTACTGTCTCATCCTAAAACTGACCATGACAGCATCTGGCCTTTTTTTCATTGCTTCTCTGAACCACCAATCTACTCTTCTAATTATATTCCTAGTCTTCATCAAAAAGCTCACAATGAATTTCGTGTCTCCAACCAGATTCCTGAATGTCTTTGATTTATTTTCTCCCCACAAACTTGTGTTTTTGGCTGTACTCTCACCTCAAGAAAATATCAAGTTTCTTGAAAATGTCTTATTATTTTTAGCTTTGAATTGTCAATACTAACATAGTCCTGGATCTCACTAGTCTTTGTTTGGACTATTGCAAAACCCTGATCTTCCTCCAGTGTCTCCTAGACGTTGCAAACGGAGTTAATTTTCTATTTGCTAAAACCCTTCAATGACTCCTCTTTACTATAGAATAAAAACCGAAGCTGGTGCTTGGAAGCAGTTTTAGGAATTGTTTCTAAAATTGAGAATGATAATATTTATTTACTTATTTATTTTTTTATTGTTCAAGTACAGTTGTCTCCATTTTCCCCCAATCACTCTCTTCTGCCCCCACCCATTGCCACCTCCCACCCTCAGTCCTACTCCCCTTTGGATTTGTCCACAGGTCCTTTATACATGTTCCTTGACAACCCTTCCCTTTCTTTTTTCTGTTATTCTCCTCTCCCTTTCCCTCCCGTTACTGTCAGTTTGTTCTTTCTTTCAGAATCTCTGGTTATATTTTGCTTGCTTGTTTGTTTTGTTGTTTAGGTTCTGCTTATAGGTGAGATCACATGGTATTTGTCTTTCAATGCCTGGCTTATTTCACTTAGCATAATGCTCTCCAGTTCCATCCATGCTGTCGTGAAGGGTAGCAGCTCTTTCTTTCTTTCTGCTGTGTAGTATTCCATTGTATAAATATACCATAGTTTTTTGATCCATTCATTTACTTATGGGCACTTTGGTTGCTTCAAGCACTTAGCTATTGTAAATTGTGCTTCTATGAACATTGAGGGGCATAGGTTCTTTTGAATTGGTGTTTCAGGGTTCTTGGTGTATGTTAATTTTCAGCATGGGATAAGGAGAGAACTTGTGTGGTTATTATAGTAGTGTCAATATGTGACTCACATTATATTCAGATGAGTGGTTCCTTACTTTACTAGAAGCAAAAGACCCTTTGTATTATTACCTTCAATTTATCTCAAAAACACATGAATATACTCATGCTGCCCCCAAATCTTTATATAAGATTTATAGTATCTTGAGCTAAGTATCAATACACACATTTGTGTGTGTGTCTATGAATCTATATATATTTATATTTATATTTAAGAGCAAATTTTTTACATATATTTAAGAATAAATATTTAAGTATATAAATGTACATATGTATGCATGTATAACTGGAATATATCTAAGAACCTCTGGGGAATTTATTTCAAATATTTCAATGTCTTTTTTTCTCTTCTATTATTAAATAGTAAGGTATGAGAATATTGATGCTATTGGGAAAGGAGAATTTCCCTTTACTCTACAAAGGATCAATTGGTGGTCTAATAATCAAACTGATTTGAGACAGATTAATGGGAGAAAAACAAATTTAATCTTGTGCATAAAGGAATCCCACATATATGAGAGGTTTCAAGACAGAAAGGTAAAATAAGGTATATGAGATTTATTGTATCTTGAATCAAGGAATGGGATAGGCGCTTGAGGCTTTAGAGGTCAATTCATGGGATAAGAAGAGCAGTTTAGTACTTAGATGTCTGCCCTGATACACAGATAGGTCATAAAAATTGATTCTTGTAATAATTCTTATTATGAGTATGGCCACCCTATTTAAACTCTTTAAAGGGAAGGTAAAAATGTATTGTGACCTCACAGGGCCTTGATTGCTTTTAGCTCAAAATAATCCTCATGAGAAAGTGACAGGTCTTAGGAGGCTTATTCTAGACCCACTCATAACTCTTGAAATTTGTCTGAGGAGATTGTTGTTTATTTTTTTCTGCTATGTATTAAAGACTGCAGAAGTTTTTTTCCCCCTCAGATGAGGATTTATTTATTTTTTTATTTTTATTTTTTTTAATTTATTTACTTTTTAAATACATTTGTCTCTGCCTCCCCCCCACCTCTTTCCCTTGCCCCCTCCCTCCTTCCCTCCCTCAGCTCTTCCCCTTTGCTTTTGTCCATGAGTCCTTGCTATATGTTCCTTGACTTTCCCCTTCCCTTCCCTTTTTATTGTTGTTCTATTACAGTTGTCTAAATTGTCCCCTGTTGCTCTCCCCTGCCCCATCCACCCCCACCTCCCACAGTCAATCCCTGCTCTGTTGTCCATGTCCATGGGTCATTTAAACTTGTTCCTTGACTAAACCCTTCCCCTTCTTACCCCCTTATCCCCCTCCCCCCTCCCCTCTGGTCACTGTCAGTGTTCCTTGTTTCCATGCCTCTGGTTCTATTGCGTTTATTTGTTTTTCTTTTTTGTTCATCAGGTTCCCCTTATAGGTAAGATCATATGGTATTTATCTTTTGCTACCTGGTTTATTTCACTCAGCATAATATTCTTCAGCTTCATCTGTGCTGTCATGAAAGGAAGCAGTCCCTTTTTTCTTTCTCCTACATAATATTTCGTTGTGTAAACGTACCACGTTTTTTTGATCCATTCATTTACTGATGGGTGCTTGGGCTGTTTCTAGCACTTGGCTATTGTAAATGCACTGCTATGAACATTGTGGTGCATAGGTTCTTTTGAACTGGTGTTTCAGGATTCTTAGGGTATAATTCCAACAGTTGAATCACTGGATCAAAAGACAGGATCAATATCACTAGCCATCAAAGGGATGCAAATGAAAACAAATGAGATACCACCTCACACCAGTCAAAACAGCTATCATTGACAAATCAGAAAACAAGTACTGGGGAGGATGTGGAGAAAAGGGAACACTAGTGCACTGGTGATGGTAATGCAGATTGGTAGGGCCACTGTGGGAAACAGTATGGAATTTCCTCAAAAAGCTAAAAATGGTACTGCCTTTTGACTGAGCGATTCCACTGCTGAGAATATACCCTAAGAATCCTGAAACACCAAATCAAAAGAACTCATGCAACCTGTGTGAGGTAGGCTCTGTCCCACAGCATCTCCCCAGTTGCCATAGATGAAGGAATAAACTGTACCAGATATGATTTGCCTGTCTGGAGAGGGGGTGGTGATTCCTTCCAGTCGAGAATGTCCTGAGCCCTTCTCTTGAAGTTGCTTGCACTGAGTTTAGCTCATATAGGGATAAGTAGCATGCGCATAAAGCTCATTATCAACAGTAAACAGTAATAATTAAAGGAAGGAGATATGGTTCAAGGATAACACTAAAGGGATTAGAAGAGTCTTTCTGAGTCAGGGTCAGGAAACAGAGTGATGCCCACTCGGCCTGAAACCTGGGAAAATAATCTCATCCTGCACTTGGACCCCAAACACCAGTACTCATTAACTTGAGGGCATTCTTAGAAAAGCAGGTTTCATAGGATTTAATGCATTCCTTTTCCAGGCCTAATTGATCCAGTTTAGGGCTGTACCTGCCTCTAGTATTTGTTTCAAGCCTGAGTCAGGCGGAGGGGAGCAGAGCAGCCAAGAGATAAGGAGACTTCTTTCAGATAGAATGAGGACTTTGGCCATGACAAAGCCGAGCGGTGTGGGTCTTTTGCCCCTTCACCCCCAAGTCCTTCTCTGATGGACCCTATGCGACTGTGCCTGTTTTAGGTTGCCATGGCCACCAAGAGGTCTTACCCATCATTGACTAACCAGCCATAGTCTGGGGCCAAGCAGGGTGATGTGAGGGAAGCAGGACCTGCGCCCCTGACATGGGGACAGATTTTTGTCTCCTCAGTGGCCTATTTTCCCAAAGCCTCCTTGCTTGGCTCCAGCCTTGGGGCCCTCTCACCTGTCAGCGAGGCTACAGTCCCTGAAACCAGGTGGGATGGTTCCCAACACCTATGTTTGTAGCAATGCTATTTACAGTAGCCAAGTGCTGGAAACAGCCTAAGTCCCCATCCACAGATGAGTGGACTAAAAACTGTGGTACATTTACATAATGCAATACTACACAGAAGAAAGAAAGAAGGAATTCCTATCTTTTGCAACAGGATGGTTCGGACTGGAGGCTAAGTGAAATAAGACAGTTGGTGAAAGACGAATACCATATGATCTCATTTTCAAGAGGAATCTAATGAACAAAATAAACTAATGAGCAAAATAGAAGCAGAGACAAGGAAACATGGAACAGACTGACAACTGCCAGAGAGGAGATGGGGGTGGATAATGGTGGAAAGAAGTGGAAGGGATTAGTAAAAGGACATGTATAAATGACCCATGGACTTGAACAACGATGTGGGGAATCACATGGGACAAGGGGGTGGGCTGGGCAGAGGAGAGCAAAGGGGGAAAAATTGGGACAACTATAAAGAATAACAATAATAAAACAAATTTAAAATAAATAAATAAATAAATAAATAAGGTCTATTTCTGTCATTGTCAGAGCCAATAACCTTCTAAGCTGTTATTTACCTGTTTATTTGTTCATTCGTTCATTCATTCATTCAAAAATGTAGTCCATTAGAATTTTGGAATTTAGTAACATGGTTGATGATATAAAGTTTTGCTTCATTCAGACTGTATATTTCTCTCATCTAACAGTACTCAGCCCTCATTAACATCTGTAATAATGTTAACAATAAAATTAAAGTTGCAAAATAAAACAAAAAAATAAAACATATAAACCATTTTGATGGTAATGTTGATAATGGGGGAGATAGTGCATGTTGGAGGGTGGCAGGGAGTATGTAGGAATCTCTGTTTCTTCCCCTCAATTTTTCTGTGAACTTAAAACTACTGTAAAAGTAAGGTCTATTTTTAGAAAAATATTAAAAAATCATGAGGTCACTCAAATATATAGTAAATGAATTTTTTCTTTTTTATAATCTTTATTATATATTTTCCATTACCATTTAGTCCCCTTGTATGCTTTTTAATAATCTCCTTAGTAAAAAATGAAAGGAGGAATATTTTTGTTTTCATAAGTTTATTTTTATTGCATTTTATCCAGTACTATTTATATCTCTTACACCTTCTTCTACCTCTACCTACCCTCCCCCATCCCTGCAATTGAATATGCCAGAAAAATCTATTCATATAGTTCCTAACTAAGGCATAGTTCTGAACAGTAATTCTTTTCATGAGGAGCTTTGCTTAATAGTGTGTTTGCCCTCATACAGGAGGAAAACAGACCATGTTTTGTCCAATATTCTATAAATATTATTTCAAATGAAAATTAATTTCATTTGGCTATCCAACTCAAATTCTTATTTCAAGCAAAAATAATATTCTTTCTATACTTTTAGACAGTTCCTCCCCTGCCTGTTCATCCATTTTTGTCTCCATTCTCATAGCAGAATTGTATTAGATTTCAATTTAAGGAGGGATTGAAGATAGAATTATTAAAGGACTGTATTAAAAAATTTCCTTAGCATTGCATGAATTAGAAATAAATAAAAAATAACTGAATATTTATGAAAGCAAATGGATATAATAAAAAGTAGTTATAGAGAACTGGAAAATGCCACCATCATCTCATGGGTTACAAAGTTGCCACTAAATTTTAAAAAGTTGGTTTACATTTTATAGAAATACAAGTAAGTAGACTGTCTTAAAAAGATGTTACAACATTTATTCTTACTTGGAGGAATTTATTAATTAAATGTAGGAGGTCTGGTTAAGATGAAGGCAGAAATGTGATGGACAATAGAAAATAACTGGTGTCCTCCTTTTCTATTCTAAATATCTATTGATTTTATTCACCTTTCCTTCTGAATAATTTTTTATTGTAGTTCAATTACAGTTGTCCCAATTTTTCCCTCATTTCTCTCCCCTTTCCTACCCACCTCGCACCTCCTACATTCAATCCTCCCCCACCCCATTGTCTTTATACATGTTCCTTGACTTGACCCTTCCCTTCTTTCCTTGTTATTCCCCTCCCACTTCCCCTCTGGTCACTGTGACTTTGTTCTTTATTTCCATGTCTCTGGTTCTATTTTGCTTGCTTGTTTGTTTTGTTGATTAGATTCCACTTATAGGTTAGATCATGTGGCATTTGTCCTTCACCACCTAGCTTATTTCACTTAGCATAATACACTCCAGTTCCACCCATGCTGTTGTGAAGGCTAGGAGTTCCTTCTTACTGCTAGCATAGTATTCTACTGTGTAAAGGTACCACAGTTTTTGATCCACTCATTTACTGATGTGCACTTAGGCTGTTTCCAGCACTTGGCTATTGTAAATAACGCTGCTATGAACAGTGGAGGGCGCGGGTTTGTTTGAATTGGTGATTCAGGATTCTTAGGCTGTAATCCCAGCAGTGGAATTGCCAGGCCAGCAGTTCCATTTTTAGTTTTTTGAGGAAATTCTGTAATGTTCTCCACAGTGGCTGTACCAGTCTGTATTCTCATCAACAGTGTACTAGGGTTTTCTTTTCTCCATAACCTTGCCAGCACTTGTTGTTTGTTGATTTGTTTATGATGGCCATTTGGATAGGTGTGAGGTGGTATCTCATTGTGGTTTTAATTTGCATCTCCTTCTGAATATTTTTTTAATTTTTAAATCATGTTAATTCTATTATAGTTGTCTCATTTTTCCTACTTTGCCCCCCTCCACCCATCCCACACCATCCCCCCCTCCCACAGCCAGTTCCCACTCTGTCGTCCATGTCCATGGGTCATTCATACATGTTCTTTGTCGAGTCCCTTCCCCTTCTTTGCCCCATTGTCCTCCTTCCCCATTCCCTCTGGTCACTTTCAGTCTGCTCCATGTTTCTATACCTAAAGTTTATTTTGTTTGTTAGTTCATTTTGTTGAATAGATTCCATTTATAGGTGAGATCATACGGTATTTGTCTTTCACCGGCTGGCTAATTCCACATAGCATTATATTCTCCAGTTCCATCCATGTAGTTGCAAAACAAAGGAGTTCCTTTTTCTTTCTTTCTTTTTTTTAATGCAGATTGATTTAATTTATTTTTTAAATCTCAAGACCCATTATAAAATATTAAAACCATTAAATCCATTATGAAGTCTCAGCCATTAAAACAACATGACACCAACACAGAAATAATCAAGTAGATCAATGAAATAAAATGATCATTCTAGAAACAAACATATATATGTCTAACAATGTAATATATGATTAAATTGATACTTCATTTTTTCCTCAACATATTTTATTTTTTAATTAATTTAGTTTTTCAAATACATTTGTCTCCGCTTTCCCCCCGACACTTTCCCCTGCCCCCCTCCTCCCTCTCCCTCCCTCAATCCTTTCCCACTTTGGCTTTGTCCATGAGTCCTTGCTATATGTTCCTTGACTTGCCCCTTCTCTTCTTTTTCCCCTGCCCACCCCGTCCGCTTTCCTTCTGAATATTTTTTACCTAAGACAAAAAGTAAGGATTTCCAAAATTCTCTGATTGCTTGATTGTTACTAAGATTTTTTAAAATTGATTTTTATTTTTTATGGAGAGCATGTTGATGGCTGCCAGGTGGGATGGGGTTGTGGAGGAATGGGTGAAGAGATGAGAATTTTATTTTGATTTTTATTTCTCATTTAATTTATTTTCTTTATTTTTTCAAATACATTTGTCTCTGCCTTCCCCCCACCACTTTCCCGAGCCCCCTCCCCCCCCAATCCTTCCCCTTTGGTTTTGTCCATGAGACCTTGCTACACATTCCCCAACCCTCCCATTCCCTTCTTTTCCCCCCATTCCCCCCCCCATCCCTCTTGTCTCTGTTTGATTCTTTTCCTTTCAGTGTTGCTGGTCTTATTTTCCTTGCATCTTTGTATTGCTGGTTAGGATCCGCTTATAGGCGAGATCATATGGTATTTGTCTTTCGCCCCCTGGTTTATTTCACTTAGCATAATGCTCTCTAGTTCCATCCATGCTGTTGCGAAGTTTAGTAGTTCTTTTTTTCTTTCTACTGTGTAGTATTCCCTTGTGTAAATGTACCATAATTTTTTCATCAAATCATCTACTGATGGGCATTTAGGTTGCTTCCAACGCTTGGCTATTGTAAATTGTGCTGCTATGAACATTGGGGTGCATAGGTTCTTTCGAATCGCCATTTTGGAATTCTTGGAGATAGTCCCAGCAGGGGAATCACTGGATCAAAAGGCGCTTCCATGTCCAGCATTTTGAGGAAATTCCACACTGCTTTCCACAATGGCTGCACCAGTCTGCATTCCCACCAACAGTGTACTAGGGTTCCCTTTTCTCCACAGCCTCGCCAGCACCTATTGTTGGTTGATCTGTTTATGATGGCCATTCTGACTGGTGTGAGATGGTACCTCATGGTGGTTTTGATCTGCATTTCTCTGATGGCTGTGATGCTGAGCCTCCTTTCAAATGTCTCTGAGCTCTCTGTATCTCTTCCTTGGAAAAGCATCTGCCCAGGTCCTTTGCGCATTTTTTGATTGGATCATTTGTCTTCTTGGAGTTGAGTCGAGTGAGTTCTTTATATACTTTGGAGATCAAACCTCTACCTGATGTATCATTATCAAACACATCATCCTATACGGTTGGCTCCCTTTTCATTTTGCTGATATTTTCTTTAGCCATGCAGAAGCTTCTTATTTTGATGAGATCCCACTTGTTTGTTCTTTCCTTTATGTCCCTTGCTTTAGGAGACATATCAGTGAAAAAATTCCTGCGTGGGTCATCTGAGAGTTTCCTGCCAATGTTCTCCTCTAGGACTTTGATGGTGTTGCGACTTATATTTAAGTCTTTTATCCATCTTGAGTTTATTTTTCTGTATGGTGTCAGCTGATGATCCAATTTCAGTTTTTGCATGTACCTGTCCAGCTCTCCCAACACCATTTGTTGAAGAGGCTATTATTGCTCCATTTTGTGCTTCTGCCCCCTTTGTCAAATATTAGATGCCCATAGAGACCTGGGCTTACTTCTGGGCTTTCTATTCTGTTCCACTGGTCTATGGGTCTGTTCTTGTGCCAGTACCAGATTGTTTTGAGTATAGTGGCTTTGCAGTAGAGTTTGATGTCCAGTATTGTGATCCCTCCTACTTTGTGTTTCTTTCTCAAAATTGCTGCGGATATTTGTGGTCATTTATGGTTCCATATAAATTATTGAAATGTCTGTTCTATTTCTGTGAAATATGTCATTGGCATCTTAATAGGGATTGCGTTGAATCAATAAATTGCTTTGGGCAATATGGACATTTTGATGATTTTAATTCTTCCAATCCATGAGCATGGTATATGCTTCCATTTATTTGTGTCTTCCTTAATTTCTTTTTTCAATGTTGTATAGTTTTCTGCGTACAGGTCTTTTACCTCTTTGGTTACATTTATTCCTAGGTACTTTATTTTTCTTCTTGCTATATTGAATGGTATTTTTTTTCTGATTTCTGTTACTTCTATTTCATTGCTGGTGTACAAAAATGCCTTTGATTTCTGATATTGACTTTGTATCCTGCTGTTTTGCCAAATTCACTTATTAGGTTGAGGAGTTTTTTGGTAGAGTCTACAGGGTTATCTATGTACACTATTGTGTCATCTGCAAACAATGATAGCTTTACTCCTCCTTTCCTATTTGGATGCCTTTTATTTATTTTTCTTGTCTGACCACTGTGGCTAGAACTTCCAATACTATGTTGAATAGAAGTGGTGAAAGCGGACATCCTTGTTGTGCTCCCGATCTTAGTGAGAAAGCTATCAGTTTTTGTCCGTTGAGTATGATGTTGGCTGTAGGTTTTTCATATATTCCCTCTATTATGTTGAGGAATGTCCCATTTATTCCCATTTTGCTGAGTGTTTTGATCATAAATGGGTGCTGTACCTTATCGAATGCTTTTTCTGTGTCTATTGAGATGATCATGTGGTTTTTGTCTTTTCTTTTATTTATGTGATGTATTACGTTTATTGACTTGTGTATATTGAACCATCCCTGCATGCCTGGGATGAATCCCACTTGATCATGGTGGATGATCCTTTTAATGTATTGCTGGATGTGGTTTGCCAATATTTTGTTGAGGATTTTAGCGTCTATGTTCATCAGCGAAATTGGCCTGTAGTTTTTTTTCTTTTTAGGGTCTTTATCTGGTTTTGGGATTAGGGTGATGCTGGCCCCATAAAAAGAGTCTGGGAATCTTCCCTCCTCTTGGATTTTTTGGGATAGTCTGAGAAGGACAGGGGTTAGCTCTTCCTTAAATGTTTTGTAAAATTCTACTGTGAAACCCTCTGGCCCTGGGCTTTTGTGTGCCAGGAGTTTCTTGATTACTGCTTCCATTTCCGCAGCTGTTATCAGTCTGTTCAAGCTTTCTGTTTCTTCCTCCTTCAGTGTTGGAAGATATATTTTTCTAAAAATTTGTCCATTTCATCAAGTTTCAAATTTCTTGGTGTATAATTGTCCATAGTAGTTTCTGACAATACTTTGTATTTCTGTGGTATCAGTTGTTATTTCTCCTCTTTCATTACTGATATTTTAATTTGGGTCTCTCCCTTTTTTTCTTGATGAGTCTGCTTAAAGGTTTGTTGAGATTGTTTATCTTTTCAAAGAACCAGCTTCTGGATTGGTTGATCCTTTGAATGGTTCTTTTCATTTCTATGTCATTCAGTTCTGCTCTAATCTTGACTATTTCCTTCCTTCTCCTTGCTCTGGGATTTATTTGTTGTTGTTTCTCCAGTTCTTGAAGTTGTAGTGTTAGGTCTTTTATTTGAAATGTTTCTATCTTTCTTAGGTAAGCCTGTATTGCTATGAAGTTCCCTCTCAGGACTGCCTTTGCTGTGTCCCATAGGTTTTGGACTGGTGTCTGTTCATTTTCATTTGTTTCCAGAAATTTTTTGATTTCTTCTCTTATCTCATTATTGACCCATTCATTGTTTAATAGTGTACTGTTCAGTCTCCATGAGTTTGCAAGTGTTTGAAGTTTCTCTTTGAAGTTGATTTCCAGTTTCAAGCCCTTGTAGTCTGAGAAAAAGTTTGGTGGTATTTCAATTTTCCTGAATTTGCTGAGGCTTGCTTTGTGTCCTATCTTGTGGTTTAGTTTTGAAAAACTGCCATGAGCATTTGAAAAGAATGTATATTTTTCTTCTTTGGGATGTAAGGTTCCATATATGTCAGTTAAATCTATTTGATTCAGTGCATCATTCCACTCCACAATATGTTTATTAATGTTTTGCTTGGAAGATCTGTCCATTTTTGACAGTGGGGTGTTGAAATTCCCTACTATCAGTGTGTTGCTATCTATATCTTTTTTGAAGTCATCCAACAATTTCCTTATATACTTGGGGGCTGCTATATTGGAAGCATATAAGTGTACGATGTTTATGTCTTCTTGATAGATTCTTTCTTTAACTTTTATAAAGTGCCTCTCTGGGTCTCTTTTTATTGCCTTTGTTTTGAAATCTACTTTGTCTGATACAAGTATGGCAACCCTGGCCTTTTTCTCTTGCCCATTTGCCTGGAATATTTTTTTCCATCCCTTTACTTTCAATCTGTGTAGGTCTTTGGCTCTGAGGTAGGTCTCTTGTAGGCAGCATATGTGTGGGTCATGTTTTCTTATCCATTCAGCTACCCTGTGTCTTTTGATTGGGGCATTTAGTCCATTTACATTGAGTGTTATTACTGATAGAAACCTATTCATTTTTTCTCTTTGTACCTGTGTTTTTCTCTTTCTCTCTTTTTTCCTTCATCTTCTTAAACCAGTCCCTTGAGCATATCTTGGAGTGCTGGTTTGGTAGAGATGTATTCTTTTAGCCTTCTTTTGTCTGGGAAACTCCTTATTTCTCCTTCTATTTTAATTGAGAGCCTTGCTGGGTAGACCAGCCTAGGTTGTAGGCCCTTGCTTTTCATGACTTGGAATATTTGTTGCCATTCCCTTCTGGCTTGTAGTGTTTCTGTTGAGAAGTCAGCTCCTAGGCATATCAGCGCCCCCTTGTATGTTACTTTCTCCTTCTCCCTTGCTGCCTTGAGGATTCTCTCTTTGTCTTTGATAGTTGCCATTTTAATGATGGTATGTCTTGGAGTGGACCTCCTTGGGTCCCTCTTGAGTAGGGTCCTCTGTGCCTCCTGGATCCATGAGACCCTTTCTCTCCTCAAATTAGGGAAATTTTCCATCATTACTTTTTTGAGGAGGTTCTCTATCCCTGCTCCTCTTCTTCTCTTTCTGGTATCCCTGTTATAAGGATATTATTGTGTTTCAGGTTGTCCTGCATTTCTCCTAATGCTTCTTCATTCTTTTTGAGTCTTTTTTCCATTTCTTGTTCTTTCTGGGAGCTTCTTTCTACCCTAGCCTCCATCTCACTGATTCGATCCTCGGCTTCATCCAGCCTGCTTTGGATTCCTTCTACTGTGTTCTTCAATTCAGAAATGGTATTCTTCATAGCCTCTTGTGTCTTCTTGATAGTTTGTATGTCCTTTTCCAGGCTGATATAGTTTGCTGTAAGATCCTGATAGTTTCTCTGCAGTTTCTCATAGTTATCTTTGAGCTGGCTGAGCTCATTGAGCTTCCTTAGAACCATTGTTTTGAATTCAATATCTGAAAATTCCCTTGCCTCTATTTCATTTAGCTCTCTCTGTGTGGATTCCCCTTTTGTACTTGGGGGGAACTTCTTTTTCTTCCCATTTTTCTGAGAGTCTACTAAGTAATTAATTAATTAGTTTATTTATTTATTTTTGCTTCTGCCTCAATTGATCTGTCTAAATTTCCTGACTTTGTGGATTAAACTTCTATGGTAGTAGGCAGGTCTTTTTGTTTGTTTGTTTGTTTATTATTTTTTTCCCTTTTCTTTCTGGGCCTGCTTCTTAAGATGTCCGTTGTTGACCCTATATGACCTTGGGTCATTTGTTTGAGCCTTCCAGGAGTTTACTGTCTGTGTCTGACTCCTGCTTTGGGTAGCTCCGTGACCCTTTCAGCCCCGGATCCGCTATTTCTGTGGATCGGTCTGCACTCTCACCCCGGCTCCTTGAGCCCACTCCCCGGCCCGCAGGATCCCCTGCCCGCCTGGCCTCGCTGGTGCTTGCCCCAGCCCAGGGGGCTTATTCATGACCTCGTGCACTCGTCTGGCCCCCAAGGCCGGCGGGCACCCCGGCACTGGTCAGTTTAGGGTCTTCTATTGTGTGCTTTCCCCACTTTTGGCTCTTTGGGTGCCGTTGCCTGCTCTCGCCAAATGGAGACTACAGAAATGAGAGGAAGTCAGCTCCAGGACTCTCTGGTTAATCCTGTCTCCAGTCTCTCCTCCAGGGACTCTGGGCAGCTCTGTGACCCCTTCGGCCCAGGATCCACTATTTCTGCGGACCACTCTGCCCTCGGGGACCCTCAAGGGTCGGTTTACGCCTGTCCCCGCCGATCTGCGCACTCTCTCGCAGACCCCTTTGGCACCAACCTGCCGGAGTCCTGCCAGCCCATGGGGACCACACACATGCTCACCAACCCTCACCAGTCACTTGGTAGGAGTGTGCGCGCCTGTACTGAGTGGTTTTGGGCTCTCTATTGTGTGCTTTTCAGCTTTTGGCTCTTTGGGGGTGTGGCCTGTTCCCACACAGTGGAGACTACAGATACGAAGAGTCCAGACTCCCCAGTTCCTCTTCCCATTCTTTCCCCAACACCTCTGTCTCCAGTCTCTCCTCAAGGTTCTCTGGGCAGTTCTGTGACCCCTTCGGCCAGGGATCCACTATTTCTGTGGACCGCATTGTAATTGCGGGCCATCTGGCTCATCCGCGCCCTGCTTCTGCCTCTTTGCGGGGCGCTTCCTCCAGCACAAAATGGAGACTACTGAATGGGGAGAGAGTCGGGACACTCTGGTTCCTCCTCCCATTCTTTCCCCAATGCCACCGTCTCTAGTCTCTTCTCAAGGCTCTCTATGCAGCTGTGTGACCCCTTTGGCCAGGGATCCTCTATTTCTTCCAGCTTGTCTGCACTTAGCCCCCCAGCTCACACACACACAAACTATGTTCGGAGTGCACAAAAGGCAGGGTAATTGATTCCCTTATGCCTGAGCGAGATGGTAGCTGCAGAGTGGGAGGTGCATTATCACCGGGGGCTCCACTGGCCGCCGTGTCAGTTCTCTTCACAAAGTTTTCCTCACCAGTCTTTTCCCAGGCACCAGCCCACCCTGCTGCCGCCTCTACCCAGAGATCAAGGAGGGTGGCTGCCACTGCAAATTTTTGTGTTGGCCCTTTAAATGTCTCTTTGCATCCCTAGCAGCCTGTCTCTGACAGAGAGCGCCCCTCAGCTTTTTGGGGTTGCGTTTTGTCTGTGCATTTTCCTGGTTTCAGCTGCTGTAGTCTAGGGGTCCCTGTTTATGGTTCAGACTCTGTTCTTCTCAGGGGGATCCAACTGGCCATTTCAATGTCCCTCTGGTGCTGGTGCCTGTGGGCACCCAGCCCACCCTCTCGAGCCTCCACCGCACTTCTCACCCTTTGGGATGTGTGAGAGTTGAATCCACTGTCTGTCCGCGGCTCCAAGGCTCCTCTCCCTCTATCATTCTGTTTTGCAGGTGATTATTCCACTATTTAGTCACAATTCCAGTTTGGTCTTGGGAGGAGGTCAGCGTGACTCCCATTCACTCCTCTGCCTTCTTATGATTGTTACTAAGATTTTATGATCAATAACTCTTCATGATTATAACTTTTCCTTCAGCCAATCATCGTTTGTTATGATATCAAGATACTCAATTGTCCACAAATGATTATTGTCCTGTTGAGAGCATTCTGTAATATCCAGAATTTGAGGAATACCCCGTGGTTATATGAGTTAATAACATTCAAATTTGATATTTACTAATACTATTAAGAAACTTTTATTCTGAACATTTAACTTTGTCAGAAACAACTTTAAAGATGATTATTCACCAATGACTATGTTTTCTACAATCACAATATAATGTGGCAGTAATTGCCACGTAATTAAAAAAGGTTATGGAACAAATGTATTTTGTGTAATCATTAAGTACTTGTAATCTTCCTTGTTGTTAAAAGTATTTTTGAAATATTACTATGTGATATTTAACATGAGTATACTTTTTGAAAAAACATGACCTCCAACATATTCATTTATCTGTTTCTCACCAAACCTCATATTTGCAATCAAAGCTTCATTGTTTCACAATGCTTTAAAATAGTATTTCACTTCAAAACATAATATTCCTTTTAGAAAGATTTATAGTAATTTTCATATGTTTACACATATTGACTTAGAATATGAGAATTAACTTCTTTAAATAAGTTTCTATTAATCAACAAGATCAACTTTCTCTTATCCTGTTATTTGCCTCTCTCTTCCTCTTACATATACATTTATCATACATATCATACATGTAGTGCACATTAATTTATTTAACATTTGCATGTTGCTTTCCCACATTCTTGATTTTCACTTTGTATTTGCTACTTGTTATAGTCTTATAAAAGAAAACGTGTATTGTTTCATTTATTTATAAATAACTCCCATAAACAATTCATAATAAAATAAAATTGTTTTTAATTTTCATTTTGTGATAGTATTATATTATATTTGAAAAATATTTAACCCATTCCTTGAAAGTACAATGGTAAGAAAGAGGTGAATGCTTAAGGGCATGCTTGTCTATGAGCAATAAGAGAAGGTATTTCTATTGTGGATTGGAAAATATGTAGAGCTCTTTATATTAAGCTGTTTATCAGCAGACCAAACTGAAAAATCAAGAAACAAAGTCAAATCCAGTTACCCTGTATCATTAGAATTCTACCTACTGTGCCAAGACAACCTTTTTTTCCCCCAGTTATTCATTAGAGTTGGGGGACTCATTAACTACAGGAACTAGACTTGAACTTAAATGAGGGAGCTAGAACCATCTGTGAAAGAGACAGCAGGAAGATTTTCTAACAAAAGAAAACTAAGGCATAAGTAATTTACATATTATCATGTCTACGATACTCTCTGGAATCAGTATCTTACACAATTCTAGGTTCTGAGTTTGTAGTTTTCTTCATGTCGGTAGAAAAGACCATGTTTTGGGGATCATTTCAAAGGGTCTGAATACAAAGTGAATTTTATTAAAGTAACTTGATTTGCCTTTGTAGACCATAGTTTTTCTTTTCAATCATGATTGGCAGATCCAGGGAAATCTTCAGTTAAACAAATCTATTACTTTAGGAAATGTTATCAAAGAAAAAATAAGGTAAATTTTGTCTTCCCTATTGCACTGAAAATTTTCTATTTTTTAAAAGAAAAATCAATACAAAACTCAATATAACCTCATTTCCAATTGCAAATATAATATTTTTGACAGTACATTTATTTAATTTCTATTTCATTTCTCTAATGTTTTAACTACGTTTTATCGGTACATTCAAGTATACATTTTAATTTTAAAATTATATAACAATTTTTTGGTGACACAGAAGAATGCATTTGAGAGATATCAATTAATAGGTATATTTTATTCATTTTACATACATTTTATATTTGAGGTTTTTAGTGTCATATCATAACAATATTCTAATGTTTTGAATTAATTCATAATTTACCTTGCTGTGATAGGAGAGGTTATTGATTTACCTAATATTTAGTTACACAGGTGAGAAATTTACCATCATCTACTATAACTTTAAATACTTAAGACCCAGTTTTTAGGCTAATAAGAAAAACAGGCATTGATATATAAACATA
This sequence comes from Pteronotus mesoamericanus, assembly GCF_021234165.1. Taxonomy (NCBI): domain Eukaryota; kingdom Metazoa; phylum Chordata; class Mammalia; order Chiroptera; family Mormoopidae; genus Pteronotus; species Pteronotus mesoamericanus. The sequence continues at coordinate 621,880 of NW_026555310.1, forward strand.
TCTGACTGAAAAGAAGAAATGATGTGTTTAAAGAATTTATCTGGAGAAGAGCAGAAAGTTTTAATTCAGCTGTGCTGTCAGAAGTACCTATTTCATTATAATCACTTTCATTTATTTGAAAATAAGACCATTCTCTGAACCATGTTCTTGAAGGCTTGCTTCACTTGCTTATTTCTTAGTGTATATATGAAAGGATTCAAGAGAGGAGTCACTGAGGTATTGAGCACGGCTACTCCTTTGCTCAAAGTTACCCTCTCCCTTGCAGAAGGCTTAATGTACATGAAAATGCAACTACCGTAAGAGAGGGAGACAACTATCATATGAGAGGAACAAGTGGAAAAAGCTTTTTTCCTTTGAGTCATGGAAGGAATTTTCATAATTGTCCGGATAATAAATACGTAGGAAAAAGTAACTAGTGTTAAGGAGACCATGATTGTTAAAACAGCTAAAAAAAATGCCATGAGTTCCAGAAAGTGTGTGTTTGTGCAAGAAAGCTGCAGAATTGGAGAAGAGTCACAGAAAAAATGATCAATTATGTTGGAGGCACAGAAATCCAATTGCAGTAGCAGAATTGTTGGTGGACAGATGATTAGCAATCCTATAAACCAGGAGCTAAAGACAAGAAGGGTACAGACCCTGCTGCTCATGATGGTGGTGTAATGTAGAGGTTTGCAGATGGCCACGTAGCGATCATAGGACATGGCAGCCAGAAAGTAAAATTCTGCCACCCCAAAGAAAATGAAAAAAAATAGCTGAGCCACACAACCATTATAAGAAATTGTTCTGTCCCCTGTCACGATAGTGACAAGGAATCTGGGAATGCAGACTGATGTGAATAATATTTCTAGGACTGAGAAATTTCGAAGGAAGTAATACATTGGAGTCTGTAGATGGGGATCTAAAAGAGTGAGGAGGATAATGATGAGGTTCCCGGTCACACTTAGCACGTAGTTAAGGAGAAGAAATATGAAAAGTACAACCTGCCACTGTGGGTCATTAGTTAGTCCAAGAAGAATAAATTCTGTTACTTCTGTGTAATTTCCCATTATTTTCCTTTTTCTTCAGTAATATACATTATTTTAGCTGTAAAGTAGATGAAGAAATAAGAAAGCTAAAACACCAACAAAGAAACACACATATACACACACACTTTAAAAAAAAAATCATTGCTGTGCTGGCTGGTGTGGGTCAATTGGTTGGATGTAGTCCCACTAACTGAAAGGTTGAGGGTTTGATTCTGGTCAGGGCTCATGCCTGGGTTGTGGTCCAGTCCCCAGTTGAGGTGTACATAAAAGTTGACCAATTGATATTTCACACATCAATGTTTCTCTTCCTCTCTTTCTCCCTCCTTTTCACTCTAAAAATAAATAAATAAAAAAATCATCAATGTCTTTTTCTTTTAGAGAAAGATGACTTTGTAGTACATAGAAATAAAACACTTTTCAAAGTTCTGTTTTGTATTATGGCATATATTAATTCATTATTCCTATATTTTCTTCATTGTATTTTCACATGTTTCTGTATAACTATCTATTCTCTGAACCATTGGATATATTCCTGAAAGCAAGAAAAAAGGAGGTTATTACCCTCTCAATTAAAACTCTGAGAGCTTTTCCAGCATACCACAATAGTCTTTGAAGATACACATTTTTTTTGTTGCTCTCTATACACTTTTTTAATTTTGCTATTTTGAATAAACATTTCTTTCTTTTCCCCCATTTAAACTTTTACAATCTATGAAGACAACTCAGTTGCTCATCTGGTATAGTGATCTATTTCTAATAATAATATACAGAAGTATGTAATTAATGGGAAGGTACCCAATCTTATTCCAATATCGGCACTGTAATTATGGGAAGGTACCCAATCTTATTCCAATATCGGCACTGCAAAGCATTCTAACTTTAATTAATAATCTGTTATAATGGTCTTTTGTAAGATTGTAAATATATTCTTGAGTGTATTTTTATTTACTGCTTACTTATCATGAGTCTGCTCCTGATATTAAAGCAGAACTTTCACATAAGTCCTAATTTTATTTTTGTAAACTGCGAGTGTTCTTATTTCTAAAATGATATATCACTCTCCCACAATATTGTCTATGCTTTTCTTAAGAAATGATAAAAGGAAATAGTTTAACATTAAAGTTAAGTTTTGGGGAGGTAAATATTATGGCTTTTTCTTTTTCTTTTCCACTTAAGGCTTCCAAGATAATTATTTTTTTTATAATATAAAATTTTTATATTTAGAATTAACCAGCTGAACTCAGTTTAGATGATCCCAATTTTGCTGGCAACATCCAAAGCATCATAGTCTGGAGCCAGTCGAACATACGCCTTCTTCTCCCCATCAAGCCTGATCAAGGTATTGACCTTGGCCACATCAATGTCATACAGCTTCTTCACAGCCTGTTTGATCTGGTACTTGTTGGCCTTGACATCCACAATGAACAAAAGTGTATTATTGTCTTCTATCTTGTTCGTGGCTGACTCCATAGTCAGGGGGAACTTGATGATGGCATAGTAGTCAAGCTTGTTTCTTCTGGGAGCGCTCTTCCGAGGATACTTAGGCTGCCTTCGGAGCCGCAGTGTCTTAGGCCTCCAGAAGGTGGGAGACGTGTGGATCTTCTTTTTTTGTGGCTGTGGATGCCTTTTAGCACTGCTTTCTTTGCTTTCAAAGCCTTTGCCTTGGCTTTGGCTTTGGGAGGGGCAGGGGCTTCCTTCTTAGCTTTTGGTGCCATCTTCGTGAAAAGGCTCAAGATAATTATTTTTTAAAAAACAGGAGAAAGATAAATTTTAAAATGTGTGTTTGGTATTCACATAGACATGATAAACCCATGAAAATTCCCATGACAATGAAGCACCAATAGGTATATGTAACATTTTTGGACAAAGGAGAATGGAGGTGGAGAATGGAGGTGGAGAATGGGGTATTCAATTTCAGAAGTGAGAATGGGTGATTTATAGGCAGTTGAGAGAGAGTGGAACACATGTGAAAATTCTTGATGTCATACAAGATTTGACTAGTTATTTTCCTGTTTAAAATTGTTATTTTCCATAAAAGCTTTAGATGTGTTGTCATCTGAGATCATTTTAAAAATTACTCAAATAGTCAGATAGCCTGCCTAAGTCTGTAATGTGTTGTTTGTTTTCTTACTCTTCAGAGGTTTCAGAGTTTCCTTTCAGGAAGGAATAATACAGTCTCAGGACTAGCCAATTAATAATATGTTAATGAACTTACTCAAAATTTTCATCTATAAAATTTATGGATAGATGCATTCCCACATTCAATCATTCGGTCTCTTTGTGGTCATAAGATATGCATTGTTTCTATCCTTTCTCTTTATATGTTGGGTGCTAGCCCTTACTATGTATAAAATTTACATTGTGAATAACTAAAACATAAAATATATCTGTTTAGTGTTAAGCAGACCAATTAAAAATTTTCAGCTCTTGTATAAAAATGACTCATGTGGGACATAAAACAAACTCATAGACACAGAAAACAGTATGGTGGTAACCAGAGAAGGAAGCGAGTTAGGGGAGATAGTAAATGGGGCCAAATATATGGTGATGGAAGATGATTTTACTTTAGGTGGTGGGCACACAATGCAATATACAGATCATGTATCATAGAAATGTACACTTGAAACCAATGTGATCTTATTAACCAGTATCATCCCCAAATACATTTAATAAAAATGATTACATGGTGTTTTGAAATAATTATTTTAAAAATGATATTAGCGATATCTAGATGAGAACACAAAAAATCATGTAGTGTTATTAATCACAAAGTATTTATGTCAAAATGAACATTTCATGAAACAAGTAAATTATAGTAGTTTTAAAATTGACTTTGTTTACATATTTTGTAAAAATTGTGTGTTGAATTTCATTTATACATAGTGTTGCATATATCTTAGATTACTTATATAAAGCATAAATATACACTTTTAAAGCAAAAATATATTCCTGAAAGAAACTATTAAAGATGTACTTACATTTTTGGTAAACATGACTGGTTTGTACCAATGCCACTTAAAATGGTTTCTTTGATTTATTTAGCATAAGTGCTTTGGAATTTTTCAAAAGCCTTTGCCATGCTTCTCCTCTGTCATTTTATGTTTATAATCAAATATCCAAAATATTGATAATAGAAATAATCCCAAGAGGTCCTCAACAATATTAACAAAAAAGGGCATGAATAACCCCATTTCTATATGTAAATCCAAATATCTCTCAGGATCTGGGGTGCCAGAATATCCTACTTATGCAATTTCAGGATGTATTATCTTGATACTTGAATTAAGCTATAGTTGAAATGAAAAATTATGTCATATCTTTCCAAGCTTGGTGGGCAAGATGATGAGATCTTTTGTGCAGAAGTAATGTTTTTCAGGCTAACCATAATTTTATCTTCTCCTTTTACAATGGACTCATGGGAATCAGTTGATGAATAAACAAAAGGCACCACAGAGATGGTGCTCTCAAGACACCCAGTATTAAACAGTAGTCGGAATTAGTACATAATTTAGAATAGAATATTTAAGTGATAGTGGCTTCAAATCAGAGCAAAAAATATATATAATGATTTGCACTTTTATAATAATCAATAATTTCAAAAGAAGAAACAATAAAAGAGAAACAAACAGCAGTTTTTAATGGCAAAACCTAAATTGTGAATAAATCGGGTTTTCTCTAATCTTAGGGAAAATATTAAGAATTCATTGTGATATTTTAGACTGGGGCTGAGGTTTCTATTATTCTACACCATCAGAGGTGTTGGGATGGTCTTTAATGTTTTATATCTTTCCACTGAATGATGACATAGAAAAACTGATCGTGATTAGAATCACTACCATTTATTCACTCAATAATTGCTTGTTGGATCTTTTATGTGTTGCCTTCAGCTTAGTTTCTGGGAATGCAGAGACGATAAAGACAGCTTTTTGCATAATTTTTAATTATTACAGAACAGTGTGAGAATTCTACATTACTTTTGAAATCTCAGATTTCCTTTCTCATATGTAATGCAATCAATGTTCTCCTTCAGAATAATCTTACTACTCATTGCTTTGATCTGAGAAGACATTTGTAACATCCCAATTACATTCAGTATTTGAGACATATTTAATTTTTATTTAATCCATGAGTTTCATAAAACATTTTGTTCCATAAAATGATTTAAATTAGATAGAAATTATGATTATTTCATGATCTTAAATGCTAGACATTATCTGAACAAATATTTTAAGATTATTTTTACTGTTTCTTTGGGAGAACAAATGAAGTTATTCAATGTATATTGTTAAGCAATACAGAATGCCTACTGAAGTAGAGACTATTGAAGCATAATAGCTGTTTAAACTCAAAGTAGATTATTTTATTAATGATCAATATGAAGAATTTGAATAATGTGCCATAAGCATGATGTTGAATTGCAAATTGCTAACATTGTCATAATAGTATTTGTATGATGTTAACCTGTAGACTTTAATATTATTTAAAAGTTTACATTATGGAGAACCTGTTATTAAATAAGAATACGTGGAAATTGCTTTAATATATGTGGCCTCATCATGATTACATCTGCAAAGACCTTATTTCCAAATGTCATAAATACAGACTTCATGGGAACATGAATTTTTGAAAGGAACTATGCAAACTTACCCAGTACCCAAAACAAAAATTTCTTTTTAAATTAAATGTACCAGTGTATTATTAATTAATAACATCATATAAGTTTCAGGTGTACAATTTTATAATACATCATCTGTATATTGCATTGTGTGCTCACTACCCAAAAGCTAGTCTCCTTCTGCCACCATATCTTTGACGATTACTTCCAATAGCAATTTTAGACGAAAATATACATCTCCATTGAGCATAGCAATTGATGTGCTTTCAAAATTTTTACAGAATCAGCTTTCTTTTTTTACTATTTATATATGTTTAATATCATATGTTTTAATGTTGGGTTGGAGTTGTTTTATCCATCTTCATTTTAATTGTGTGTAACAGATAACTACTTAATGGTATGTAAAAGAAATAGCTAGGAAACATCAAATACTTCTATTTTAAACATATTTTTTCTTACCCTCATTTGTTTTTATATTCATGTTTCTACACATTTATTCAAAATTCCTCCTTATGCACAGATTCATTGTATACATCATAAATTTGTTTCTTTTTTGCCTTTTTAAATTTTTAATTAATTAATTAATTAATAATTAATTAATTATTTCAAAGATGTTTGTCTCTGCCTTCCCCCCACCATTTCCCCCTGTTTCTTTTGTTACAGTTAATCAGGCAGCAAGACACCTTGGTTTCGAAGACCAGCTCTGTTGCTATGGCTCTCCAGGATGACAAACCCCTTGGCAAATCTGTCCTCAGGATGGTATTTTGTTGTATATAATGTGAATGCAAGTTTTTGGCCCACACTATTGGGAAAAAAAATCTTTTGTTTTAATTTTTTTAATTCAATTATTTTTTTATATTTAGATACTTGTTTTTTATATTAGAATGTAATTACAGCATTTATTTTTGAACATATGGATATTATTACTGCTTTCTAAAGTTACAGTTTTAACACACAAGCATAAATAAAAGAACTAAAAACACATAGATACAGAATTAGTACTACCCAAGTATAAAGTGTATCCTTTTTTTCCCTCAAAAATTTGGGCAAAAAAGTTTATTTTCTTATGGTCAATCTTGCAACAATTTCATCCTGCAAAGAAGTACACTGATCAATATAACTTGCTTAGTGTGGCCTGTAGAAATACTTTTCATTTGGGATCTTTTGATACTTAAAACCAGGTGTTTCTGATTTTCTTCAGTTGTGGGTTTTCAAAGTCATTCACACAAATCAAGTATTTCTGTGAAATGTTAATGAATAATGGAATGTAAGTACCAAGTCATCATAAAACTGAAGAAGCACAGTTTGGAAAATTTTAGCAGACTCTTTAATTTGACCAAATCTCTAATCACATGAGAAAATGAAGTCCTCTCTAGAATTACTACATCCTACTGTAGTCATGTTGTATCAAGTTGAAGCATTTTTTAATTTAACTATAAGCCATTATTTGAAATGTAGGACTATGGGTGTCATATGGATCAAAGCTGTAAAGAAAAGCGAACTTCTAAGGAGAAATTTCACAGTTTATACCTTCTGTGCCATGCTCTGGATTTTGTCACCAAGTATTTGCAAAGCACACCAAACATATATGGACAACTAAACTAGTCAATATATGTAATCAACATGATAAAAATAATATATCATTTGTACTGAACTGGGCACTGCTGTCAGACATAAAGGTACAGTTGCAAATAAACCAGGTGAGACAAGTCACAGAAAAATGGATGAGCAAGTGTCTTAGTCTTCCTGCTGGTCTGTTTTCTAGATATCACAGTCTCACTCCTTTTTTTCTTTTTTTTTTCTTTTTTTCCATTTTTTATCACTCTTAAAAAATAAATTTCTACTTGTAGGGTAAGTGGAGGCAGTCTGGCTTCCTCACTCAGATGCTTGTATAACTAGGAGTGCAGCTTCTTACAACCTTGAAAGGGAGTTTGATAAAGCAGTGTCCTCATAGCCTTGAGTCTGGGTGTGATAAACTGCCCCTTGGCCTTGAGTCTGCTCGCGTGTGCAGCTCATGCTAAGTTACCTCACTTTTTGCCCTGAGGTCAGCTCTGTTCCTTCTAATACTTTAGGAGGTAGAGACTTCTCACAGTAGGGTGAGTGAGGGAGCTGGGGTGCTGACATAGTCATGGGCTTGTGGCCTGTGTGACTCCCAAATAAAGGCATGTCAAGCATCCCCAGAGCTCCACACATATTCTTCCATCTCCCTGAGTCTGTAGTGGACCTGCCCAGCCTAGGGAGGCTGCAACACACTAATCTTCTCCAATAAATGTTACAACTGGGAAAAGATTCTCATTTTTTTAATGCATTTACCACCTAAGAGTAATAGCCACTTCAAGTGGGGATTTTATTTTCTAAAATTTTTCTTATGTTTGAGTTGATATTTTTTCCTTTGAATCATATTCTCTTTCTTCTATTAATTTTTTGGCAGCTTACAGTATTCATCCCTTAAATAAGTTTTTATTTTGCTAGCTTATGTAAAATCTTATGATGTCAGAACTGAAGGGGGCTTTAGGAATTATGTAATTCAAATTGCTTATTTTATAGATTAGGAAACTGAGGGTCCAAAAGAATAGTTTCCTGTAGTCAAATAATGATAGAGCCAAGATCACAACTCATATTTTTTTTGAGGCCCTCATTACCTAGGCAATGGATTACAGTAGAATCATTTCTGAATGAAAATGTAATTCTTTAACATTTGGAAATTCTTTCAGGTGTATTTATCTTTTCTTTCCACTTTAGAAGTTATTGGTTCTAAAAAATATGCTTTTTTTTGGTGAAATATGCTTCATATTACAAGACCCTATCACCGCCAATAAAGTGAGCTCCGGAGATACTTCCTTTCCTCCTCTACTCTACACTTTCTAGCTGTGTAGTGTTCACTAGTGAAAATGCGGCTTTCATAACCCTGCATTGTTGCTTCCCTTCCCTTTGTCCTTCTTGTACTTTTTTCTGTCTTTCTCATTTATTTTTCCTACTTTCTTCATACCTGATTTTTCCTTACCATTCTGTATCTTTCTTCATTCTTTTCCTTTCCCCTTTCTATATTTTTCTTTCTTTTCTTCACTTTTATGCTTCTTTTTCTATCTTATTTCCTTTCCTGTTTTATTACTTTATTTGACTTATTTTATAGAATGTAGAAATATAATGCCAAAATTCAATTAAATTAATCACATTAATTTAAATAAAATTAATTACTTAATTTAAAATAAATATTATCTCTTTAGAACTTCAGTGTCTCACACAAAATACATAAAAATATATACACAAAAAGCACATATTAGGTACTTTCTAACATATTGAAAAAATAAGACACGTGGAATTTTTACATTTTGCCAAAATCATATATTTTATTGATGGCAGAGCATTTCAGAATATACAGCTTATGAATTCCTCTCAGAGCTTTTATTAAATTCATTTTTCAATCATTTAGTCCCTCCCCTGCTTATCCAATTTAGTCATTTCACTGTCCTGCTCCCTTTCCATATAATTATACTTCCTCTTTTTAATAATCTTCTACTGTATTTTTCCCATTACCATTTAGTACACTTATACCCCCTCTCCATCCCGCAATCACCACACTGTCACCCACGCCCACGAGTCCTTTTTCCTTGTTGCTCAATCCCTCTGCCCTCCAATCTCCCCACCTTGGCTGTCATCCTGTTCTCTATGAGTCTGTCTCTATTTTGCTTGTTAGTTCAGTTTGTTCATTAGATTCCATCATTAGATTCCACATATGAGTGAAATCAAATGGTATTTGTCTTTCTCTGACTGCCTTATTTCACCTACCATAATGTTCTCCAGCTCCATCCATACTGTTACAAAGGGTAAAATTTTCTTCATTTTTATGGCTGAATAATGTTTCATTGTATAAATGTACCATAGCTGTTTTATCTACTCATCTATTGATGGACACTTGGGCTGCTTCCATATCTTGGTGATTGTAAATGCTGCAATGAACACAGGGTTACTTCTGTTCTTTCAAATTAGTGTTTTGGGTTCCTTTGGATGTATTCCAGAAGTGGGATTCCTGGGTCAAAAGGAAGATACATTTTTAATTTTTTGAAGTATTTCTATACTGCTTTCCACAGTGGCTGCACCAGTCTGCATTCCCAGCAAGAGTGCAAAAAGTCCTCTTTCTTCGCCCTCACCAGCACTTGTTTTTTGATTTATTGATGATAGCCGTTCTCACAGGTGTGAGATGGTATCTCATTGTGGTTTTAATTTGCATTTCTCTGATGATTAGTGATGTCAAACATCTTTTCATATGTCTATTGGTCACCTGTATGTCCTCTTTGGAGACACATTAGCAGACGTATCATTGACAAATATGTTTTCCCATTTAATGGGTTGTCTTTTCATTTTGTTGATGGTTTCCTTTGCTGTGCAAAATCTCTTTAGTTTGCTGTAGTCCCATTTGTCTATTTTATCTTTTTGTTTCCCTTGCATGAGGAGATACATCAGAAAGAATATTGCTAAGACAAATGATTTCTGTTAGTATTTTGTTGTTTTCAGTTTTACCTATAAGTCTTTTATCCATTTTAAAAATGTTTTAATTAATTAATTTATTTTTTCAAATACATTTGTCTCTGCCTTCCTTCCCCCCACCCTTTTGTCCATTTTAAGTTTATTCTTGTGTATAGAGTATAAAGGTGGTCTACTTTCATATGTTTTGCACATATTTGTCCAATTTTCTTAACAACATCTATCAAATAGACTGTGTTTACCCCATTGTATGTTCTTGCCCCCTTTGTCAAGTATTAATTGACCATAAAGGTATGTATTTATTTCAGAACTCTCTAGTTGTTCCATTGACCTATATGATTATATATATGCCAATACCATCTTGTTTTGACTACTATAGCCTTGTAACACAATTTGATAGCAGGTAGCATAATTTCTCCAACTTTGTTCTTCTTCCTCAAGATTGCTGTGGCTATTCAGGTCCTTTTTTGGTTTCATATAAATTTTTGGAATATTTGTTTTAGTTCTGTGAAAAACACCATTGGCATCTTGGTAGGAATTGTGTTGAATCTATAGATTGCTTTAGATAGTATGGATATTTTAATGATGTTAATTCTTTCTTTCCATGAACATGGTATGTGCTTCCACTTATTTGTATCTTTTTCAATCTCTTTCTTCAGTGTCATAATTTTTTGAGTACAGGTCTATTACATCCTTGGTCAAATTTATTCTTAGGTATTTTATAATGCAATTGTAAATAGAATTGTTATCTTAGTTTTCCTTTCATATATTTCATTATTGGTGTATAAAATGCAACTGATTACTCAATATTTAGTTTGTATCCTACAACTTTTCTGAATTCATTTACCATTTCTAGCAGTTTTTAGGTGAAATATTTAGGTTTATCTATATACAGTATTATGTGATCTGAAAATAATGACAGTTTTACTTCTTCCTTTCCAAATTGAATGCTTTTTATTTCTTTTTTTCTGATTGCTGTGTCTAGGACAACCAGAATTATGTTGAATAAGAGTGGTGGAAGTGGATATCCCTGACTCGTTCCCAATCTTAAGGGAAATGCCTGTATTTTTCACTCATTGAGTATGATGTTGGCTATGGATTTGTTATATATGGTCTTTATTATGCTGAGGTATGATCCCTCTATTCCCACTTTGCTGAGAGTTTTTATCATAAATAGATTTTATCAAATGCTTTTTCTACATCTATTTATATGATCATGTGGTTTCTGTCCCTCATTTTATGTTGTGTATCACATTTATTAATCTTCAAGTGTTGTCCCAACCATGCATAACAGGAATAAGTGCCAGTTGATCATGGTGTGTGATCTTCTTAAGGTATTGCTGAATTAGGTTTGCTAATATTTTGTTGTGGATTTTGGCATCTATGTTCATCAGGGATATTGGCCTGCAATTTTCTTTTTCTGTTGTATATTTATCTGATTTTGGAATTAGGACAATGTTGGCCTTGTAAATTGAGCTTGGGTGTTTTCCCTCCTCTTGAGAAGGGTAAGTTTTAGTTCTTCTTTAAATGTTTGGTAAAATTTACCTGTGAAGTAATTCGGTCCAGGACTTTTGTTTGTTGGTTTTTGGATTACTGCTTCAATTTCATTAGTTGTCATCAATCAATTCAGATGTGTGATTCTTCCTGATTCATTTTTGAATGATTGTATGTTTCTAGGAATTTATTCATTTTGCCCAGCTTTGCAATTTATTGGCATATAATTGTTCATACATAATATATTCTTACAACATTTGTATTTCTGTGGTGTCAGTTGTTATGTCTTCTCTTTCATTTCTGATTTTATTTGTGTTCTCTCTCTTTTTTTGTTGATGAGTCTTTTTAGAGTTTTGTCAATCTTGTTTATCATTTCAAAGAATCATTTCTTTGTTTTATTGATCTTTTGTTCTATGTAATTCATTTCAACTCTGAATTTTATTTTATTCTTTATTGTTCAAGTACAGTTGTCTCCATTTTCCCCTCAATCCTACCGCACTTTGGCTTCATCGATGTGTCCTTTATACATGTTTCTTGATGACCTTTCTCCTATTTTCCCCTATTATCCCTCTCCCCACTCTCTTCTGGTTACTGTCAGTTAGTTCTTTATTTCATTGTCTCTGGTTATATTTTGCTTGCTTGTTTTTTTTTTTTTGTTGATTAGTTTCCACTTATAGGCGAGATCATATGGTATTTGTCTTTCACCACCTGGCTTATTTCACTTAGCATAATGCTCTCCAGATTCATTCATACTGTCACAAAGTGTGGGAGCTCCTTTCTTCTTACTGCAATGTAGTATTCCATCATGTAAATGTACCATAGTTTTTTCATCCACTCATTTACAAAGTGATGGGCATTTTGGTTGCTTCTAGCACTTGGCTATTGTAAATTGTGGTGCTATGAACATTGAAGTGCATAGGTTCTTTTGAATTGATGTTTCAGGATTCTTAGGGTATAATCCCAGCAACAGAATTGCTGGGTCAAAAGGCAGTTCTATTTTTAGTTTTCTGAGGAAATTTAGTTTTATTCTTGACACTATTACATATGTCCCCATATACTCCCCTTCACTGGCCTCCACCCAGCCCTCATCCCCCCTCCCTTTTCCTCTCTGCACACTGCTGTCTCTGTCCACAAAAAATGCATATATGTCCCTTGGCTAATCCTTTTAGTTTCTTTCAATGAGACCCTCCCACCCTGCTCCTCTCTGACAGCTGTCAGTCTGTTCCATGTGTCCATGCCTTTGTTTCTATTTTGTTTTTAAGTTTATTTTGCTCATTAGATTCACATACAAGTGAGATCACATGGTATATGTCTTTCTCTGACTGGCTTATTTCACTTAGCATAATAATCTCCAGGTCTACTCATGCTGTCACAAAAAGTAAGATTTCCTTCTTTTTATGGCTGCATAGTATTCCATTGTGTAAGTGTACTACAGCTTTTTTATCCACTCATCTACTAATGGGTGTTTAGGTTGTTTCCAGATCTTAGCTATCATAAATAATGGTGCTATGAATATAGGGGTGCATATATTCTTTTAAATGTGTTTCAGGAATTTTTAATTGTTTTTTCTTCTACTAATTTAGGGTTGTTTTTTTTTGTTGTTGTTGTTGTCTTTTTCTAGCTCCTTTAAGTAAAGCTAGATTGTTTATTTTAGATTTCTCTTGTTTCTTGAGGTAGGCCTGTAATGCTATTAATTTCTTTCTTAAGACTTCTTTCCCTATGTCTTATAGATTTTGATTTGTATGGTTCTCATTTTAATTTGTTTCAAAGTATCTTTTGATTTTTTCAATCTCTTTGTGAACTTACTTATTTTTAGTAACATGTTATTTAGACTCCATGTTTTTTTCTTGTGATTTATTTATACTTTCATACCATTGTGGTCAGAGAATATGGTTAATATGATTTCAACCTTGAATTTCTTGAGACTTGTTCTGTGTCCTAACATATGGTTTATCTTAGAAAATGTTCCATGTGCACTTGAAAAGAATGCATATTTTGCTGCTTTGAGGTTAAATGCTCTGTAGATATCAAATAAATACATTTAATATAGTGTATCATTTAAGGCCACTGTTTCCTTGTTAAGTTTCTGTCTTGAAGATCTATCAATTGATGTCAATGGGGTGATAAAATCTCCTACTAGGACTGTTTTTCCCATCAAGATTTGCTTTATGTATTTAGGTGCTCCAATGTTGGGTGTGTAATTTTTACAGGGGTTATATCTTCTTGTTAGATTGTTCCCAAGATCATTTTGTTTTTTTCTTTGTCTTTTATTATAGCTTGTTGTAAAGTCTATTTTATCTGTCATAAGTATTGCTGCCCCAGCTTTTCTAAAATTTCATTTTGCTCAAAATATATATCTCCATCTTTTTACTTTTAGTCTGTTGGTATCTTTGTTCTGAGGTAAGTCTCTTATAGACAGTCAGTCTTTCTAGAAGGTATCTGGCCATGAAATATTGTACATAGGACAATGATGCCTCAGTCCCTTACAAAGTAGGCACCTTGGGACCTCACACAGTTCTCTCAATCACCATCAGCTGCCCCATTATAGTTTCCTGAATCTCACTGATGGTTTGAATTCTCTTCCCTTTCAAAGGTGATTTTAATTTTGAGAACAACCAGAAGTCACAGGGCACCATATCTGAGCTGTAGTGGGGCTGAGACACCTGGGTGAGTTGATGTTTTGCAAAAAAACTCCACACAAGATGTGTTGCAAGAGCAGGCATGTTGTCATGATGAAACTGCCAATCACCAGTTACCCATAGCTGTGGACTCCTAAATCATCCAAATAGTTTCCACAGAGGAATGTTCAAGCTTAATGCAAAATATGATGCAGATTCATTGTTCTACTCACCTAGTCACTTTGAAAGTGATAGCCACACAGTACACATGTTCACTAAGTGGCATCTACCTACCACCCCCACTGACTAGTACAGTGAAGTTGTCATTTTTCACACATGCGCATTCCAGTCCACTCTTCTTGGCTTCCAGGTTACATCGATGTCACAGAAACCATTCTCATATTAACAGTGGTTGGACTTTTTCTGGACAGGCCTCAGTGAATATGGGTCTTGTTTTCTTATGCATTCACCCACCCTATGTCTTTTGATTAGAGCGTTTAAGCCATTTAAATTTAAAGTGATTATTGGCTGCTCTTTCAGGTAAGTAGCCACTCTAAACTGTCCAAGAGATTTACTGCATGTGAGGGGTGAAACTGTGGGGTCTTTCATAAATTGCAACAGGTTACTTTCCGCTTCATAGATGTTCTTTTTCTGGAAACTGATTTAAATCTGGATTGGATGAAAGTTTGTCATTCATCATGATAATTCAAATAAGGCTTCCATTAATAAGATTTACTGTTATTATTATTGCTTTCACTATTATTGTTGAATAAAAATTACCTTAGTAGGTTGCCCATTTATTTTTGTCCTACATTTTCATGATTAATTTCTTATAACAAAGGTAGGTACATCTCTGTGAATTATTATTTTCATTACCACTTTACATATGCTTTTGTAAATTGATCAATAACTTGATTACATCATTCCAAGACTTAAGGAATGCATTAGCAGGATGCTTCAGGGGTGCTTCAGTAGCAGCACTCCCACTTTCATCATCAACCCCACTTAACCTTGTCTGCAGTTAAAATAAAATACAATGTATTTGTTTCAACTCTATGTGTTTTAGTGAATAGAGTTTGGAGATTAAGAAATAGCTTGAAGGTGTTGAATGCATTGTAACCTGCCTATCACATCAATGTATTGATATAAAACTCTATATTAAGTACTATTTCAACTTTTTTGTTATGGGCTACCTCATTTTGCCATGGATAATGTACACCCATGTTTTTGTGCACATTATACATGGGATTATTATACCCGTTATTATACCCATGGTATGTAATCATTATACCCATGTATAACTTGGATCCTTATTTTTCCCTCAAAAATTTGGGCAAAAAGGTGCACATTATATATGGCAAAAAATATGGTAGTTTTCAATCATTAATTTATTAATCACCTGAGGACCTAGCAGATCATCTCCCATCTACTCAAGGTGGCATAGGGAATCCACAATTCCTGATACATTCACTATATTCAATAAATTCAGCACAATTTATAATTATTTTTCTTCTTCCCTGGACATGGTTTATGAGACTCTATCTGCATATAAGTTTTCATATTTGTGTTAAAGTAAATTAGCACACACTTGTAATACTTTAATATGTAAACCTTTTGCTTCTGAGTTTATACGTGTTTATCATCTTCTGGATAATGCCTGACTCTGATACATACCATAGGTCTGAAAATAGTCTAGTAACAGTAAAAGCAAAGATAGGGAGACATTTAAAGCTAATTCCTTCATGTGAGGTAATTAAGAGTTTCTAAACAATACCTGGACTACTTCATGAAACAGAAGATGGATCCTTCTGTTTGTAAGACAGTCTAGATTGTGGTTTTGAATTCAAGATTCATTCCAATTCTCAATCCTCACTCTTTCCCAACCAACATCCTAACATTCATTCACATGAGACAAGTGGAAAAGTTGTGAATTAAACCAACTTTATAATTAAGGAGTCTGTAGGATCAGAATTTAATTTTGAATAAGTCACCTCTTCAGTTATGAGATGATTGAAACATTAAAGTTGCATTTTCTTTCTTCAAGCTCTCTACTGCATGTGGAAACAGTCAACCTACTGCATAAGCTTTGCATTTATTATTCAAGTTTATTCAACTTTGCTTTTAGTAGGCATTTAATTCTAGGTGAGCTCTGCTTTGCTAGTGTGTAAATGTAGACTACCAGTATTTAATTGCCTGATGGAATCTTTGCTGACTTTGGACCTAACTAAGTTAGTATATTCATCCCAGATTGTTACTGCTTTCAGAATCTGTTACCTGGATTAGCTCTTATATATAAAGTGCAGTTTCAGAGAGCAGAATCCACCCTAGCAACTTAAACATAAACCTATTTAATATAGAGTAAGGAACAGCTAAAGGAATTATCAAGAGAGCTGAAGGCATATTTTAGGATGAGTTTCATAGAATGATTTCAAACTCTCTTCCCAAGTGGGTTTTCATTATTGTGAGAAAAGAAACCCAGTACTATTGTTTGTACTAGTGCTCAGGAACCTAGTACTATTGCCACAAGATTTAGGGTCATCTGAATCTGCTATAATCTACACCAGCAATATAGATACTCAATGATAACCAAGTTTAAAGTTCATATATTATATGAATGTACCTAGTTGGCAGAATAATATTTATTTATTTAAAATATACTTTAAAATATGTAAAAATATATTTATTTATTTTTAATTTTCACCCTAGGATATGTTTTTATTGATTTTAGAGATGGAGGAAGTTGGTGGGAATTGGAGAGACATCAATGTGCAAGAGAAACATCAATCAGCTGCCTCACACCTGTGCCCAACTGGGGATTGTACCCACAACTTCAGGTGTATGAGACAACTCTCCAACCAACTGAACCACCTGGCAAGGACTAAAATCACATTTAGAATCCTGCCATCAGCCCTGGCTGGGTAGCTCAGTTGGTTAGAGTGTCATCTGCATATGCCACGGTTGCAAGTTCAATCTTAAGGCAGGGCATGTAAAAGAATCAACCAATAAATGCATAAATGGGTGGAACAACAAATCAATATTTCTCTCTCTCTAAAAATCAATAAATAAAAATTTAAAACAGAATCCTACCTTCAAAGACAACTGAAAATATTGCCTTTGCAGTCTCTGCATATAGATAGACATTTGAAGAAATTTGAAAGATGGAAAATAAGTACATTCATAATAAAATGTTTTCAAAGTCCAAAAGAGAAGTCTAAATTATTCTTATCAATAAATTAAGTAAAGATTATTATAATCCCCGTACAGATGAAGCAGTACCTCATAATATACTACACAAGGACAGTTTTCCAGATATTATTGTGATGCCTAAAGCTGAATTATTTTGAGTGAATTGTATGTGGAAGGCTATATACCATTACATTAAAATTAGTACTGTTTAAGATAATAGTAATAGTTGTAATTTTTAAGCACTTGGAAGTTACCACACATGTTTGTAAGCCCCTTTTATGCATTATCTAAATCAATATTGACAACTATCCCTTGAGGAAACTACTATGATCTCCCTAATTTTCATATTAGAAAATTTTTCCAAAGATCACACAGATGGATTTGTGCTTCTGGAGGTTATAAAAGTACAGAGTGAATGAGGGAGTAGATGAGCCGCTATTCAGACTGAAAGAAATTCACCTCAGGGAAGCCCTGATGTCTGAAGAGTAATGGCAGGATAACTTTCCTAAGTTAATAAATTGTTGGAATCATTGTGATATTTCTCTGTTATCTCAGGGGTGTCCAACCTGTTGCTGATGGGCTACATGCAGCTCAGGGTGGCTATGAATGCAGCTCAGCAGAACTGTAAATTTACATAAAACCTTATGAGGTACGTGTGTGTGTGTGTGTGTGTGTGTGTGTGTGTGTGTGTGTTGCAATGTTTTTAATGTGTGACCCAAGATAACTCCTCTTCTTCCAGTGTGGCCCAGAGATGCCAAAAGATTGGACACCCCTGGATATGAAAACATCTCAGGGTAACATTAAAAGTGTATATCCATAGGAATGTAATCATAAGGGTGTATCTGGTGACTTCCAGCCACTCTTTTTTGTTGTTTGTTTGTTTTTGTTGTTGTTTAGTTTTTATCTCATGATCATAAACTTAACTCTGCAATCCAGCTAGACTTGGAAGGGGTAAGGGAAATATGGAACCCAATAAACTGTGGTGAGAGCATGAAGATAATAGAATATTCCAAGCAGATGAGGGAGAAGGAGTGTTCTCCTAAGCTACAGAAGGAATGGTCTGATGGTTAAGATAAACCATGAGTCAAACCGATTAGAGTAGTCCACAGTCAGTAATGGTGATCTTGCTGGTCTTGCCATTCCTAGACCCATAGTGCTCCATGACTGTCACAATATCCATGCCGTCTTTCACCTGGTTGAAGACCACATGCTTGCCATCCAGCCACTCAGTTTTGGCAGTGCAGATGAAAAACTGGGAACCATTTGTGTTGGGTCCAGCATTTTCCATGGACAAGATGCCAGGACCTGTGTGCTTCAGGCTGAAATTCTCATCATCAAATTTTTCCCCATAGATGGAGTTGCTGCCTGTGCCATTATGGCATGTGAAGTCACCACCCTGGCACATAAATCCCAGAACAATTCTGTGAAATCAGGAATCTTTATAACCAAATCCTTTCTCCCTAGTGCTTACATCAATGGTTAAAATAAGATTTTGCCCTAAATGTCCAAGGGGAGGTCTTGAAAGGTAGACCTGAAAAAACAAGAGAGGTATCATTTGTAGAATAAGGAGTTTAAGTGGTGGCTAATATTGTTGAAGGGTTACAGCAATTTCTGTCTATGTTTCTGAAAAACAAGAAGTCCTAGAAAACCCAGACATATAAACTTGTTCAAATAAGATGTCAGAGCAAGAGATCTTAATAGTTTAAATAGGAAGTAGGCATTTAGAGACTTCTATATATTTGTTAATTAATTTAACAAATATTTTTAGTCAATACTTCCATACAATAATCCTTTGGTAGGCAATGATGAACAAACTGTCCCCTTTGGTTGAGAAATGCTCATACTCCATTAATATAGTCAAGATAAATGAAATTTCAGTAAATTGTGAAAATTTCTATCATATTGGTAAGCATACTGCATCGTTCCCAGAGGTTCATGTGATCCTTTATTCTGCAAAATACAGGAATACTGGTTCAATTATATAGATGAAGCAAAAAAAGCAACATGAGCTTGAGAACTTCAGCACAGGAGACCTAACATCAGAAAGATGTAGGGCTGATTAACATGAAAGAGCTTTAATAACTAAGAATACAAAGGTTTACTGTGACTCAAATCAGACTGATGAAGAATGACTAAATAATATCTGTTAGTGAGATAGTGAGTTACCTACCACATATTCTATAGCTATGACTGAAATTAGTGTTGTGGATAAGTCAGTGCACAATTCAGAAATTACAGAGAATCTTGCCCATAAGAGACTAAATTATCATGCAGGTATATATTACATCTGAAATTACCAATAGAAGAGTTGGGCAATTCTGAGTTTATATGCTAAAGTGATTTCTGTATTTAAATTTAGAAATTTAAGTTTTTAAAGTTAAATTTATTGGAGTGACATTGGTTAATAAGATTCTATAGGATTCAAGTGTACAGTTCTATGATATTTCATCTGTATATTGCACTGTGTGGCCACCACCAAAGTCAAATCTTCCTTCACCACATATTTGAACCCCTTTACCTTTTACTATTCCCCTAAACCCCTTTCCCTCCGGTAACCACCATACTGTTGTCTGTATCTGTTAGCTTTAATTCCAAAAGAGTAGTTGTCTTCTGAATGTTTAATTTTCTGGAATATAAAATCCTCATAAGCCAAACCTGGCATTTTTGGAAAGACTCATTTAGTATTTTTGTGAAAGAACAAATTATTTAAATAACATTTGGTTCTAAAATTCTAAGATTCCCTTGTATATGTTTATATTGCAAGGTTTCTCTCCTTACCAGAGAATTGGCACAATGGTTTACTTGGGGAACATAACTCTGATTTGAGTCACTGTTCTGATGTTTATCAGCCACATAAAAGTTCCTATGAATTTTTATGGTTCATTCTTTAAAAGAAAGAAAAAATATATTCACTTAAAGAGACAAAATCTTAGATGGATAAGTAAGACATTTACCATACTTTAAAACAATATTAACATGATAAAAGCTAGTATTGGTTTATAGAGTTACTATTTTGTGCATAATAAATTGAATCATAAAACAGCTTATAGAAAGGAATTATTACTGATTTTCTGTCTTTTCATATGATTCACTATACACTTCTCTAACTTTTACAACTGTTATTTGCAATAATAATTGTCTTTGTCCAGAATATTCATTTGATTATATTTACTATTTTACCTGGAATTTCTTACTGAATTACTGCAAATGTTGTGAGCAAAAAATATTTTATATTGATATAGCATTTGGTATATTTATAAAAGATTAACTCATACATGTTTACCTTTCTATCTATTACCTGAAATCTTACAGGGTGAAGATGGTATATTATATTAATCCAAATAGCTAGCGCATGCTTGCAACCCAGTTGCTTTAATGGACAACAGTATGGTAATTGTAGTAATAAGGGGTCTACATGGTAATGGGAAAAAATACAATATTCACAATCATGTGAGAATTAGAAATTGTTTGCAAGATCTTTATTCTGCTTATATGAAGCTGTTAATATCCACATATAGATATTAATTTAAGAAAGAATATTGTATGAAAACATTTATTTTATTATTTATAAGGTATCATCTTAGTGTATTCAATATATAGTATCATTTTTTTTGTTTTGTTTTGTGCATGGACTTAATTTGAGAAATATGCATCACTCTTTCCCAGATATAGAATAATAAGTGTTTGAAATAGTTTAACATCTCCTAGAAATCTAGACTGTGGTCGTTAGTATAAATTCTTTCAACAGGTAAGTAGTACACAGGTAAAACTGAAATGATAATCAATCCATGACTCACAATACAAGTTGGGGCTCGAGGGAATAGTATTGGAGACAACTTTTATGACCATCATAATTCTATTCTCAGTAACTTTTTTTTACTCAGTAAATATATGTAATTTTTATAATACACAAGATAATGACCAAGAAAGAAAATAAAAGTAAAAACTGTGATGGCAGTCAAGGTTTATCAAACACTTGTGACTCAAGGGTTAAAATGAAGACTTACAATCAATTATTGTGCAATTGGCCATAATTCTTCTAGAAGAGGCAAAAAAATTGACATTTATTTTGTCAACATTACCTGTTCTATAGGCAAATTATACCTAAATTGTTGCACTTATCAAATTTTAATTATATTAGTTTTTCTTCCTGTTAGATCATCAGATAACTTAGGACAAGAATCACACTATTTTTCATCGCTATATCCCCAGCACCTATCATAAGTAAGTAAAACCTGTATGAGTTAATCACACATTAGAAAGCCCTTTGATGATTCTAATATTTAACATAAACCACTCATAATTATTACTAGTGAAAACCAGTGTAAAAGTGAAAGTAATCCTGTTATGGATTTTGAGATTAAAGAAAATTGATTTAATTACCAATTTGGATGTTACAATCTGTGTAACAATGAACTCTCAACCTCAATTTCCTTATGTTCATTTACCTATAAATTAGAAATAATAATGCTCACTTTCTAAGAGGTTTTGTAAAATAAATATTTCATCTAATATTTCCAATAAAAAATAGTGTGTAGAATATTATCAACAGATGTTATTTCTCTTCCCTACTTCACAGATCCCTAAAGTCAAAGTCCTCCAGTTAAAGCTCAGTTCTCCAGAAAGTTGAACTCTTGCCAGTTTATCATAGCTTCATGCATTTTACTTGATATATTTTACATTGTCTGTTCTCTGCCTATAAGTTTTGGAGATAGTTAATCTAACTAAAGAAAAATACCTCTGACTAAAAGAGGATAATAATTGTAGATACCTCATAAAGTTATTTGCAGGACTCAATGAGCCAATACAAAGCAAACAATAACTAGCATTTAGTAATTGCTGAATTTATTTTCTGCCCTTCCTCCTCATCCTTCTTTTCCTTCTCATTATAATTATTATTAACATCATAAATAATTTTAACATATGTGAGTTTATAATCACTTAATATATTTATGTAAATGTTTAGATTTTGTTCACCAACCCCTGGTGGTAGTGACTATGATTTCATTCAAATGCCAAATAAAATCAAAATTTTCTAATAACATTTATTTCTATTACCTGGTAAGAATGAAAAGTTCAGAATTTCAAGTCTATCCTGACATCTTTCGTCAAACTAAATGCTCTGTCTCTTCAAAAGTAAATACCTTCTACTCAAAATCATAATCATTTAGCCAGGTTTTTTTGCTTCACCCAACTGCATTTGAATAAAATATTTGAACTTGCAGAATATTTTCAAGCAATATTCAGCTTTTTCAAATTTTTTGAGCTTAACATTTAGGAAATTTTAATATGATAATATAAAGTAAAAATAATTGTAATGAAGGAAAGCATGTTTTGAGAGGGTATGAATAATAGAAAGCATTGATAAGAATTTTATTCTTTTAATGCGATTAGTACTTTCATTTACCAGAGAAAAAGGTAACCTTTTGAATAGCATCCTGAAAAGCTTGCTTCACTTGCTGGTTCCTCAAGGTATATATAAATGGATTCATCATAGGAGCAACAGAAGTATTCAGAATAGCTACTCCTTTGGTCAATGATGCCTTTTCTTTTGCTGAAGGGTTGGCATACATGAATATGCAGCTTCCATAGGAGATGGAAATGACAATCATGTGAGAGGAGCATGTAGAAAGTGCCTTCTTTCTCTGGCTGGCAGAAGGCAGTTTTAGAATTGTCCTAATGATGAACATGTAGGATAGAATTATTAATGCCAAAGTGAAAAGCAGAATCACTGTTGCAGAATAAAAACCAATCACTTCCAGAAGCCAGGTGTCTGAGCAGGACAATTGCAAGAGGGGAAAATAGTCACAGGCAAAGTGATCAATGACAATGGAGCCACAGTAATCTAATTGGAGAAAAAGAATAACTGGTGGGAAAATATTTAAGAAGCCTGTCACCCAAGAACAAAGGACAAGCAATATGCAGACTCTTTTATTCATGATGGTTGTGTAATGCAGGGGTTTGCAGATGGCTACATAGCGATCATAAGACATAGCGGTTAGAAGATAAAATTCAGTTGTACCCATGAAGATGAAGAAAAACAGTTGAGCCATGCAATTATTGTATGAAATTGTGTTGTCTTTGGTGATAATTGTGCCCAAAAATCTAGGAATACAGACAGTTGTAAAGGATATTTCTAATACAGAGAAGTTCCTGAGGAAGAAATACATAGGGGTCTGTAGATGAGAATCCACCAAGGTGAGTATGACAATGGTCAGATTTCCAGAGACACTTAATATATATGTGATGATTAAAAAGAGAAAAATAACAGTCTGAAGTCCTGGATCATCTGATAGTCCCAGAAGAATGAATTCTGTGGGTACTGTATGGTTTCCCATTGCCGATCCTTTCCCTGCCTTCAGAACAGAAAATATATGTTTCCCTTCCAGAACATAAAAAAGTTAAAACTAAACTGATGATAGAGTATAAAAATTTTTCAATATCTATGATGATGAATAATCTATGAAATTCCAAACACATCCCCCATCAGCCACTCTCTCCAATTTCCTTTCTACCTTACATTCAAATAATGAATATTAGCTGAAGTTAAATATAACCTCTTTTGTTTGAAAATACACATACCATGGAAAAAATATTCTGCTAACATTTAAGCAAAAGCTATTTCTTCTAATGTTTCTTTAAAATTATGCTTTTAATTATTCTTTAAAATATTTAGCTCCTTCTAAAAATATAAAAATATTCTAATTGATCTTTTTCTTTTCCTCAATATTATAAAAAAATAGTCTAAATTGTGGATAATTTAAATAACAGAGTTTAAAAGTTCACAGAACTTAGTTTGGCCAATCATCACATTTTATATTTTGAGGATTACCTAGTTTAGAAGACTTTTACAAAGTGAAACAACTAGTCAACACAGTAATCATCTCACCCTAGAGCATACATGTTTATCCATGGGAATGTTTGCTGGCATTCATTTCTACATTACTTTCTTAAGGGTTTGGTTGATGCTATTACTCTCTCTGCATCATTTTTTTCCCTTTCCTGATAAAAAGGTCAGAAAAACAAGAAAGGTAAACTTCTGTTATTGAAATAAATAATTGCCTAGAAATAGTTTAATTTATACAATGCCCAATTCTTTTTTTTCATTATTGCTATAACAAAGAAACAAATGGCCAAAATAACATTTACTGAGAAGGAGATATTCTTTCTAATAGGGAATAATCCTGTTAGAATCCTATTTCTATAACAGAATACCATTAAACTTAGAAAAATATAACTAAACAACCCAAAACTTATTTCTGGGTTCTTGCTTTAGGAATCCATTAATAGTTTTCTTGGTAGTAAATAATTATTTAACTTTTAATATTGAAAGATAGGTAAATCCACAAATACATATGCAAATAAATTTTTAAACATTTGAATAAAATGGAATATTATGTTGAAGAATAACATATTTACTTACTTCTTGCTTCTTCTTGATGATTTAGCCTCAAATTTAATTGTCTGATTGGCTTAATATTTACATAATTTCAGAGCTGATAAATTGAGTTAGAAATTTATTTGATCTTCATTGTTCTTTCAAAACAAGTGTGGTAATTTAAATTTTTCATGGCTCTCAGGGTTCATAGTTCTGTTTATTTGTAGACTAGAGTAATATTTGACAATATTCTTCATTCCTGGTATTGTAAATATTTTAGAACATATTATTATTGTACAACTCATTCCTGTTTTTTGTCTCTCACCAAAGATCCATGCACTAACTCAGTTACACCTGCTTGGACAAGAGAATAAAAAACATTTATTAAAGATTTTCTTTGTATTTATGTAAATATTGCAAATGAATATTTTGTAATTCTATGATTATACATCTATAAAATCTAAGTAATATTTTCCTTACATGTCAGAGACTGCGATATTTTCCTGCAAGTGCTGTTTTAAAAATAAAAAATATAAATGTCCTCTAAACATGTCATACAGGTAGAGCAGCATTTATTTTATCTTTCTTTTTGGTTGGCTCAGGGGAGTTCATTAAGTAAACAGAGTGCCAAAGAAAGGCATCATTAAAAGATAGGGATGAATCATTTTTATAAATATTGATAAAGCTTAATAAAATGAATGAGTTAAATGAGGCAAATATATAAACAAGATGTGATATTGAGTGTGTGAAAGTTTGATTTAGAATATAACTTGTCTATGATTGTACAAGGAGTCCATATTTTTCTCAGAAATTCTGCACTTAACCTCAAGAGTTCTTTACTATACCAGAATGAAATGAGAAAAAACAGTTTTGAATTTGCAGTATGACTTCATACTTCATCATCTTCTGAAATAGAAAACATATTAAAAACTGATAGGGAGTTTATATCAATATTGACCCTGAATTCAAGGAAACCTTCCCCATGGCCTATGACTAATATCATAGCAATAATTGCTATGAGCTGTTGACTACTCTCGTTCACTATATCATTTACTTTCATTAAATCCTAATATTAAATTGCTTTGCCTATATTTGTGAATGTGACATTTCATTGTGAGAATATTTGTAAACCAACAAAATAAATATTTGGAAATCAGGCATTCAATATTTTTAACTTGTTTATTTTCACATTTTCTGCAATGAAAGATACAAATTTTATAACTAGAATGTAATACTCATATACAATATATATACGTGTGTAATATGAACTTTACATTTGGCAATTTAGCCTTATTTTCTTCACATTATAAATATGAACATAAACCATGTGTGCATTTAATGCCAGGAATGAAAATTATTTATAGATCCAAAAGATGAGCATATGTGAAATTGGGACAAAAGGAACAAATAAGAAAAGATGAACAAAGCACCAGGTAGCACATAAGAAAATACATAGAAATCAAGATGTTTTGAATTTATAATTTATTTGTTTGCTTTATTGATTAGGTTCCACTTATAGTTAAGATAATATGGTATTTTTCTTTCACTGCCTGGCTTATTTCACTTTGCATAAGCCTCTTCCCAGTCATCCATGTTGTTGTGAAGGGTATGAGCTCCTTCTTTCTTTCTGTTCCATAGTATTCCATTGTGTAAATGTACCATAGTTTTTTGATAAATTCATTTACTGATAGGCACTTAACAAACAAGAAAGCAAAATATAACCAGATACATTGAAATAAAAAACAAACTGATAGTAACCAGAGGGGACGGGACGGGGGATAGTGCAGGAAAGAAGGGGAGGGGTCATCAAGGAACAT
Source organism: Pteronotus mesoamericanus (assembly GCF_021234165.1). NCBI lineage: Eukaryota > Metazoa > Chordata > Mammalia > Chiroptera > Mormoopidae > Pteronotus > Pteronotus mesoamericanus. Next base: position 648,498 of record NW_026555310.1, read on the forward strand.
GTATAAAGGACACATGGATGAAGCCAAAAAGAGGATAGGATTGAGGGTTGGAGGTGGGGATGGGCAGGGAGGAGGGGAGTGGGGGGACAAAATGGAGATAACTGTACTTGAAAAACAAAAAGTAAATAAATAATGTGGAAAAAATGAAAATAAAATCAATAAACTAAAAAATGTGTTGAATTTATAATTGATACACATTAAAATAGGCAATAAAAGTATTTATTGAACATGCTTGTGGTTTATTTTGTTCATTAGTTTATTTTGTGGGGGGTTTTTTCATGTTTTTTTTAAATTTTATTTTAATTTATTTTATTTTTTCAAATACATTTGTCTCTGCCAACCACCCACCACTTTCTCTTACCCCCTCCCTCCTTCCCTCCCTCAACTCTTCCCCTTTGGTTATGTCCATGAGTCCTTCCTATATGTTCCTTGACTTTCCCCTTCCCTTCCTTGTCCCCCTCCCTCCTTCCCCCTTGTCTCTGTTGATTTCTTTTCCTTTCAGTGTTGCTCGTCTTATTTTCCTTGCATCTTTGTATTGTTGGTTAAGTTCCACTTGTAGGTGAGATCATATGGTATTTGTCTTTCGCCCCCTGGCTTATTTCGCTTAGCATGATGCTCTCCAGTTCCATCCATGCTGTCGCAAAGTTTAGTACTTCTTTTTTTCTTTCTGCTGCGTATATTCCATTGTGTATATGTACCATGCCTTTTTGATCCAATCATCTACTGATGGGCATCTAGGTTGCTTCCAACACTTGGCTATTGTAAATTGTGCTGCGATGAACATTGAGGTGCATAGGTTCTTTTGTATTGGCGTTATGGTGTTCTTAGGGTATAGTCCCAGCAGGGGAATCACAGGATTATAAGGCAGTTCCATTTTCAACTTTTGAGGAAATTCCACACTGCTTTCCACAGTGGCTACACCAGTCTGCATTTCCACCAACAGTGTACTAGGGTTCCCTTTTCTCCACAGCCTCGCCAGCACCTGTTGTTTGTGGATTTGTTTATGATGGCCATTCTGACCGGTGTGAGGTGGTACCTCATGGTGGTTTTGATCTGCATTTCTCTGATGGCTAGTGATGCAGAGCATCCTTTCAAATGCCTCTGGGCCCTCTGTATCTCCTCCTTGGAAAAGCATCCGCCCAGGTCCTTGGCCCATTTTTTGATTGGATCGTTTGTCTTCTTGGAGTGGAGTCGAGTGAGTTCTTTATATATCTTGGAGATCAAACCTCTATCTGATGTATCATTAGCGAATATATTTTCCCATAGGGTTGGCTCCCTTTTCATTTTGCTAATGTTTTCTTTTTTTTTATGAAAAATGGGATTTTATTTTATTTGCATTCATTAGGGAGGTCGAATGTTCCCCTATGTATTTGTTTTTTTTTTATTTATTTTTTTAAAATTAATTTATTTACTTTTTAAATACATTTGTCTCTGCTTTCCCCCCACCTCTTTCCCTTGCCCCCTCCCACCCTCCCTCCCTCAGCTCTTCCCCTTTGGTTTTGTCCATGAGTCCTTGCTATATGTTCCTTGACTTTCCCCTTCCCTTCCCTTTCCCTGCCCGCCCCTTCCCTCTTGTCTCTGTTGATTTCTTTTCCTTTCAGTGTTGCTGGTCATATTTTCCTTGCTTCTTTGCATTGTTGGTTAGGTTCCGCTTATAGGTGAGATCATATGGTATTTGTCTTTCGCCCCCTGGCTTATTTCGCTTAGCATGATGCTCTCCAGTTCCATCCATGCTGTCGCAAAGTTTAGTACTTCTTTTTTTCTTTCTGCTGCGTAGTATTCCATTGTGTATATGTACCATAATTTTTTGATCCAGTCATCTACTGATGGGCATCTAGGTTGCTTCCAACACTTGGCTATTGTAAATTGTGCTGCTATGAACATTGGAGTGCATAGGTTCTTTTGTATTGGCGTTTTGGTGTTCTCAGGGTATAGTCCCAGCAGGGGAATCGCTGGATCAAAAGGCAGTTCCATTTTCAGCTTTCTGAGGAAATTCCACACTGCTTTCCATAGTGGCTGCACCAGTCTGCATTCCCACCAACAGTGGACTAGGGTTCCCTTTTCTCCACAGCCTCGCCAGCACCTGTTGTTTGTGGATCTGTTTATGAAGGCCATTCTGACCGGTGTGAGGTGGTACCTCATGGTGGTTTTGATCTGCATTTCTCTGATGGCTAGTGATGCAGAGCATCCTTTCAAATGCCTCTGGGCCCTCTGTATCTCCTCCTTGGAAAAGCGTCCGCCCAGGTCCTTGGCCCATTTTTTGATTGGATCGTTTGTCTTCTTGGAGTGGAGTCGAGTGAGTTCTTTATATATCTTGGAGATCAAACCTCTATCTGATGTATCATTAGCAAATATATTTTCCCATAGGGTTGGCTCCCTTTTCATTTTGCTAATGTTTTCTTTTGACATGCAGAAGCTTCTTATTTTGATGAGGTCCCACTTGTTTATTTTTTCCTTTATGTCTCTTGCTTTAGGAGACATATCAGTGAAAAAATTGCTGCGTGGGATATCTGAGAGTTTCCTGCCAATGTTCTCCTCTAGGACTTTGATGATGTTGAGACTTATATTTAAGTCTTTTATCCATCTTGAGTTTATTTCTGTGTATGGTGTCAGCTGATGATCCAATTTCAATTTTTTGCATGTAGCCGTCCAGCTCTCCCAACACCATTTGCTGAGAGGCTATTATATAAGTTGTAGTGTTAGGTCTTTTATTTGAAATGTTTCTGTCTTTTTTAGGTAAGCCTGTATTGCTATGAACTTCCCTCTCAGGACTGCCTTTGCTGTGTCCCATAGGTTTTAGACTGTTGTCTGTTCATTTTCATTTGTTTCCAGAAATTTTTTGATTTCTTCTCTTATCTCATTGTTGACCCATTCATTGTTTAATAGTCTACTGTTCAGTCTCCATGAGTTTGCAAGTTTTTGAAGTTTCTCTTTGAGGTTGATTTCCAGTTTCAAGCCCTTGTGGTCTGAGAAAAAGTTTGGTATTATTTCAATTCTCCTGAATTTGCTGAGGTTTGCTTTGTGTCCTATCATGTGGTCTATCTTTGAAAAACTGCCATGAGCATTTGAAAAGAATGTGTATTTTTCTTCTTTGGGATGTAAGGTTCTATATACGTCAGTTAAGTCTCTTTGATTCAGTGTGTCATTCAGCGCCACAATATGTTTATTAATGTTTTGTTTGGAAGATCTGTCCATTTTTGACAGTGGAGTGTTGAAATCCCCTACTATCAGTGTGTTGCTGTCTATATCTTTTTTGAAGTCATCCAACAATTTCTTTATAAACTTGGGAGCTCCTATATTGGGAGAATATAAGTTTACAATGTTGATGTTTTCTTGAGAGATTCTTCCTTTAAGTATTATAAAGTGCACCTCTGGGTCTCTCTTTATGGCCTTTGGTTTGAAATCTACTTTGTCTGATACAAGCATGGCAACCCTGGCCTTTTTCTCATGCCCATTTGCTTGGAATATTTTTTTCCATCCCTTTACTTTCAATCTGTGTAGGTCTCTTGCTCTGAGGTGGGTCTCTTGTAGACAGCATATGTGTGGGTCATGTTTTCTTATCCATTCAGCTACCCTGTGTCTTTCGATTGGGGCATTTAGTCCATTCACATTGAGAGATATTACTGAAAGAAACTTACTCATCTTTTCTCTTTGTACCTGTGTTCCTCTCTCTCTCATTATTTTCCTTCATCTTCTTAAACCAGTCCCTTGAGCATATCTTGGAGTGCTGGTTTGGTAGAGATGTATTCTTTTAGTCTTCTCTTGTCTGGGAAACTCCATATTTTCCTTTCTATTTTAATTGAGAGCCTTGCTGGGTAGACCAGCCTTGGCTGTAGGCCCTTGCTTTTCATGACTTGGAATATTTATTACCATTCCCTTCTGGCTTGTAGTGTTTCTGTTGAGAAGTCAGCTCCTAGGTGTATCGGGGCCCCCTTGTATGTTACTTTCTCCTTCTCCCTTGCTGCCTTGAGAATTCTCTCTTTGTCTTTGACATTTGCCATTTTAATGATGATGTGTCTTGGAGTGGACCTCTTTGAGTCCCTCTTGAGTGGGGTGCTCTGTGCCTCCTGGATCCATGAGAGCCTTTCTCTCCTCAAATTAGGGAAATTTTCCATCACTACTTTTTTGAGGAGCTTCTCTTTTTTTTTTTACTTATTTTTTTTTAATTTACTTACTTTTTAAATACATTTGTCTCTGCCTTCCCCCCACCTCTTTCCCTTGCCCCCTCCCACCTTCCCTCCCTCAGCTCTTCCCCTTTGGTTTTGTCCATGAGTCCTTGCTATATGTTCCTTGACTTTCCCCTTCCCTTCTCTTTCCCTGCCCCCCCTTCCCTCTTGTCTCTGTTGATTTCTTTTCCTTTCAGTGTTGCCGGTCGAGGAGCTTCTCTATCCCTTGCTCCTCTTCTTCTCCTTCTGGTATCCCTGTTATACAGATATTATTGCGTTTCAGGTTGTCCTGCATTTCCCTAAATGCCTCTTCATTCTTCGGGAGTCTTTTTTCCATTTCTTGTTCTTCCTGGGAGCTTTTTTCTACCTTAGCCTCCATCTCACTGATTCGATCCTCGGCTTCATCCAGCCTGCTTTGGATTCCTTCTACTGTGTTCTTCAATTCAGAAATGGTATTCTTCATAGCCTCTTGTGTCTTCTTGATAGTTTCTATGTCCTTTTCCAGGCTGATATAGTTTGCTGTAAGATCCTGATAATTTCTCTGCAGTTTCTCATAGTTATCTTTGAGCTGGCTGAGCTCATTGATCTTCCTTAGAACCATTATTTTGAATTCAATATCTGAAAATTCCCTTGCCTCTATTTCATTTAGCTCTCTCTGTGGGGAGTCCCCTTTTCCACTCATTTGGGGGGAACTTTTCTTCTTCCCATTTTTGTGAGTGTCTGTTAAGTATTTTTGTCCTTTACTTTTCATTCTGGGCCTGCCTCTGATGATGTCAGTTGTTGACCCTATAGGACCTTGGGTTGTTTGATTGAGCCTTCTAGGAGTCTACTGTCTGACTCCTGATTGGGGCAGCTCTGTGACCCCTTTGGTCAGGTCTGGGCTATTTTTTGGGTTCTCTCTGCACTCTCACCCTGGCTCCTTGAGCGCGCTCCCAGCATGGCAGGATCCCCCGCCTGCCTGGGCTCGCATGTGCTTGCCCCAGACCAGGGGGCTTACTCGCGACCTCTTGTACTCATCTGGCCCCCTGGCTGGCAAGCTCCCCGGCACTGGTCAGTTTAGGGACTTCTATTGTGTGTTTTCCCCGCTTTTGGCTCTTTGGGTGCGTTGCTTGCCCTCACCAAATGGGGACTACCCATTAGTTTATTTTGTTGAATAGATTCCACTTATAGGTGAGATCATATGGTATTTGTCTTTCACTGACTGGCTTATTTCATTTAGGGTAATATTCTCCAGTTCCATCCATATTGTCGCAAAAGGTAGCAGTTCCTTCTTTCATTTTTTTAAATGCAGATTGCTTTTATTTAGTTATTTATAAAAGTCAAAACCGTTACAAAATATTAAAAAATTTAAATCCATTATAAAGTCTCAGCAGTTAAAACAAAATGAAACCAGAACAGAAATAATCAAGTAGATCAATGAAAGATAATGAGCATTCTAGAAACAAATGTATATATCTAACAATGCAATATATGACTAATTTGATATTTCAAATCAATGGGGAAAATGATGCTTATTCAACAAATGAGGTGCATAAACCACTATTACTTGAAATAAAACAAATATAGAGCCCTATTTCACACATTATACAAAATATATACAGGTGAATTAAAAATCAATATGTAAAATTGAAGAGGTTTTAGGAGGAAATATAAAATACTCTTCTTACCCTGAGGCAAATATTCAAACCCAGAAGCTATAAAGTAAAATATTGACAATATGACTATATTAAACATTTAAGACTATACATATAATTGAGAGCCTTGCTGGGTAGTGTAGCCTTAGTTGTGGACCTTTGCTTTTCATGACTTGGAATATTTCTTGCTACTCCCTTCTGGCTTGCAGTGTTTCTGTTGAGAAGTCAGCTACTAGCTGTACTGGGACTCCCTTGTATGTTATTACCTGTTTGTCCCTTGCTTCCTTTAGGATTCTCTGTTTGCTTTTGATATTTGCCATTTTAATGATGATGTGTCTTGGAGTGGGCCTCATTGGGTTTCACTTGTATGGGACCCTGGACTCATGTGACTTTTTCTCTCCTTTAATTAGGGAAGTTTCCATTATTACTTTTTCAAACAGGTTCTCTATTTGCTCTTCTTCTCCTTCTGGTATCCCTATCATACGGATATGATTATGTTTCAAGTTGTCCTGCATTTCCCTGAATGCCTCTTCATTTTTTTTTATTCTTTTTTTATTTTCTTGCTCTTTCTGGGAGCTTTTTCCTACCTTGTCCTCCAGCTCACTTATTCGATCCTTAGCTTCATCTAGCCTGTTTTTGATTCCTTCTACTGTGTTCTTCAATTCAGAAATTGTATTCTTCATTGCCTCTTGTCTCTTATTCATAGTTTCTATGTCCTTTTTCATGCTGATATAGTTTGCAGTAAGTTCCTCATCATTTCCCTGTAGTTTTTTGTAATTCTGTCTGAGCTCACTGAACTCATTGAGCTTCCTTAGGACTGTTGTTTTGAACTCAGTATCTGATCATTTACTTGCCTCTATTTCCTTTAGTTCTCTTTCTGGGGATTCCTTCTTTCTCTTCAATTGGGGTGTGTTTCTTTGTCTTCCCATTATTTGTGAGACTCTTTTTTTTTGTTTGTTTGTTTCTGCTTCTTCAATTGATCTGTCTTGACTTCCTGACTTTGTGGTGTGAACTTCTATAGTAGGAGACTGCTGTTTTTTTCTTTCTGGATCTGCCTCTGATGATGTCAGATGTTGACACTGTCTGACCTTAGTCAGACTGTTTGAGACTTCCAGGAGTCTAATGTCTGTGGCTGTCTCTTTCAGCTGTTAATCTCATTCCTCCACACTCAGCAGGCCAGCTTAGATACCACAGGGAGGGACAGAGTCCCTCTTCAGGGTGGGGTTATTTGGGTTCCCTCATTCTGCTGCCACTCAAGGGAGTGGTCTTCCTGAGCCATATGGCTGATGTTGTATGGGGGAGGAGTGAGCACTGGGATCCCACCGGCTATCCCAGTTCTCTACCCAAAGCCTCCATCTTCAGTCTCTCCTGAAGTATCCCTAGACCACTGTGAGCCCTCTTTAGCCAGGGATCTACTATCTGTGGCTGTCACTCTATACTCAGCTGTCAGACTTTAGCACTACGGGGCCAGAGCAGAGTCCCTCCTGCGGGCGGGGCTATTGTGTCCTATCATGCTGTTGCCACTCAGGGGAGTAGTCTGCCTGAGCAAGATGGCTGCTGCTGTATGGGGGATGAGGCAGCACCGGCATCCCACCAGCTACTTACTCAGTTCTCTCCCCAAAGCCTCCTTCCCTAGTTTCTCTTCCGGCAGCTCCAGCCCATTCTGCCCCCGAGTCTGCTGGAGACCAGGGTAAGTGACTGCAAGTAAAAATTTATGAGTCGGACCTTTAAATGGCTCTTTGCGTCTCTAGCTCCCTGTCTGTGACAGAGAGCAACCCTGCCACTTTTTGCAGCTGGTTGTTATCTGTGTATTTTTTGGGCTCTGGTGCTACAGGCTGGAAATCCCTGCTTATGGTTTAGACCCTGCTCTTCTCAGAGGGATCCAACTGGTCCTTTCAATATACTTCTAGTGCTTCCACCTGTGGGTGCCTTGCCTGCCTTCTCGAGTCTCTATCGCACTCCTTACCAGTTAGGTTGTGCTAAAACTCACTCTTCTGTCTGTCCAAGATTATAAGGCTCCTCTCTCACTATTGTTCAGTTGTTTGTTCCAGGTGATTTCTCCACAATTTAGTTGTTATTCCAGATTGGTCCTGGGAGGAAGTCAGTGTGACTTCCAGTCACTTCTCTGCCATCTCAATTCTCAATAAATGATCTGTAGTGATAATTTTTTAAAGTATATTTTATTGATTATGCTATTACAGCTGTCCCAATTTTTTCCCCTTTGTTCCCATCCACATGGTACCCTCCTTACCCCCAACAATGCCCACCTTATTTTATGTCCATGGACTGTGCATATAAGTTCTTTGGCTTCCCAATTACCTGTACTGTTCTTAACACCCCCCTGTTTATTTTGTACCTACCAATTATGCTTCTAAATCTCTATACATTTTCCCCATTCTCTCCCTTCCCCATACCCACTGATAACCCTCCAGATGATCTTCATTTCTATCATTCTGTTTCTCTTCAAGGTGTTTATTTAGTTTGTTTTAGATTCAGTTACTGATAGTTGTGAATTTGTTATTTTACTGATCATAGTTTTGACCTTTTTCTTTTTCTTAAGTCCCTTTAACATTTCACATAATAAGGGCTTGGTGAGGATGAACTCCTTTCGTTTTACCTTGTATGGGGAGCACTTTATCTGCCCTTCCATTCTAGATGATAGCTTTGCTGGATAGAGTAATCTAGGTTGTAGGTCCTTGCTTTCCATCACTTTGAATACTTCTTGCCTGCAAAGTTTCTTTTGAGAAATCAGCTGACAGTCTTATGTAAACTCCTCTGTAGGTAAACTTTTCTCCTGCTGCTTTTAAGATTCTCTCCTTATTTTTAACCTTGGCATTTTAATTAGGATGTGTCTTCATTTTGCCTTCTTTGGGTCCAACTTGCTTGAGATTCTGTGCTTTCTGAACTTGTATGTCTATTTCTTTTACCCAATTAGACACTTTTTTCCATAATTTTTTTCAAAAAAGTTTTCTATTTCTTGATCTTTTTCTCCTTCTGACACACCTATGATTTGGATGTTGGCATCCAAATGTTGTCAACATTTGGAGATGTCCCAGAGTCTTCTTATTCTCTACTTGCTTTTTCGAATTCTTGTCTCTTCATTCTGTACTGGTTGACTATTTCTTCCTTATGTTCTAAACTGTTGATTTGAACCCCGGCTTCCTTCCCTTCACTGTTGGTTCCCTGTGGATTTTTCTTTATTTCACTTAGTGTAGCCTTCATTTTTTCCCTTATGCATTTGCCATACTCAATGAGATCGCCAAGCATCCTTATCATCAGTGTTTTGAACTCTGCATCTGGTAGATTGGCTATCTCTGTTTCACTTAGTTCTTTTTCTGGAGTTTTGATCTATTCTTTCATTTGGGCCATATTTTTTTGTCTCTTCAATTTGGCAGCCTCCCTGTGTTTGTTTCTGTGTATTGGGTAGAGCTTCTTTGACTCCATCTTGGTGTATCTGTTAAGTCGTAAGGGACAGATCCTCAGGTATTTGCCAGGGTGGGGCAACCTGCTTCACTCCTTTGTGGCACTGTTTGTGGGGGAGGTGTCTGTGAGGGAACAATGCCACTTGCTGGGCTCTTGCCCCATTTCCAGTCACTTTCCCCATTTCCTGTATGTGACTGGCACTTTTCTAACTTCTCTGGTGCTGAATCCCAGAGTGGGTGGGCTTGCTTATGTTCTAGGGTTGTGTGGGTCCTTTAAACAGACTCTTCTGAGAGACTGGCAGTTTCTTCCACCACCCCTATTCTCACTGCTTTTGACAGCCATAAGTTATGAGGCTTTATATTCCCAGGACTGGAATCCTGGGCTGCACAGTCTGGCCTGGGGCTGGGGCATCTTGTTCCCCAGGTGTATCTCCCAGTTTTTATCTGCCACAGGTGAATATGGGACTGCCTGTTCTGCCTGATGCTGCCTTGATGCCACTGTCACACCATGTCCTCTCCAACCCCAATCCTTGTATCCACCCCTTCTACCCATCTGGATGAATACTTCTCCTTTAAATCCCTGGTTGTTGGACTAACATACAGTTCAATTTTCTGGCAGTTCTGGTTGTATTTTGTTTTGAGATTAGTTGTGGTCCTTCTTATAGTTGTGCAAAGAGGTGAGGTGTGCCTACCTATGCCTCCTTCTTGGCTGAGAGTCCCATGTAGCAATAATTTTTGATATTTTATTGATTATCAGGCTTTGACTATACACTTAAATCATGTCATCCCCCCCAACAAACAAAAAAACCCTTTGAGGTATGTATTATTATTATTAATATAAAGAATGTGACACAGAAAGATGTTGGTTACATATCTTGTCTTCATCACATATGTATTTGTGAGCATTTTATTCCTTAGATAAAATGGTAGTGAGTTCCTAGCCCATGAAACACTGCATTTTATTTGAAAATTGTGTTAGACATGTTTCTTTTCCATTTCTTTTCTCAGATTCTTAGATGTTGAATTCCTTGTCTCTCTTCCTTGATCGTGCTCTCTCTTTCTATTTTTACTTGTTTATTCCTAGTCCCTAATAGCTTCCTATATTTATCTAGGCCTCCTAATAATTTACTTTTAATTTAGACTGATTTACACCTATTACACTTTTATCCGCAAGCAAGTAGGACTTCTGCTTTTAAATATTATATCCAATTATATCCATGGAATTATGAGGTTGAACAGTGACTAAGTTTTAAGGTAATGAAATATATAGTTCAACTACCAGGTTTCACTCTCCATTGAATGTAGAAGAAGAAATTCAATTACAAATAATATTTTGTTGTAACTTGTTCAAAATCCAAAAGTAAAATTTATCAAATTAGAGAGGTTAAAAGATCCAAATATTTTTATACTTCTCTGAAAAACATGCAAACGTAACAATATTATTGACTATATCCCCCTTCACCTTTTCCACACCCACCCACCCATCTCAGAAACATCCCCGTTGGTCTCTGTTTCTGTGAACGTGATTTTGTTTTGTTTTATTCACTTGTTTTTAGATTCCACATATTAGTAAAACCATGTAGTATGTTATTTATCCATTCATCTATCAATAGATACCTAGGCTGCTTTCGTACATTGGCTATTGTAAATAATGCTGCAATGAATACAGAGGTTACATATATCTTCTCAAATTAGTGTTCTTGTTTTCTTTGGATAAATACCCAGAAGTGATTTTCCTGGGTCATATGATAGATCTATTTTTAGTTTTTTGAGAAATCTCCATACTGTTTTCCATGTTGGCTACCCCAATTTTCAATCCCACCAACAGTACACAAGTGTACTCTTTTCTCTACATTCTTGCCAAGTCACTTTTTCATGACTTTTTAATAATAGCAATTCTGACTATGTGAGGGGGTATCTCATTAGGCTTTTTATTTACATTTCCCTGATGATTAGAGATATTCACCATCTTTTCATATGTCTATTGGTCATTTCTCTCATTCTCAGAGGTAATTTTTAGCAAGAAATGTTACTGAGAGCCCAGGATCTGGATGCTTTGTTGGCTCCTTGCTATTCTGTTGTCATTCTTTGGAACTTTCATAGAATAGATAAAGGAAATACATTTACAAAAATAATAGTCTCACACTGACATTTCTTAATCCAGCCCATCAGCATAGGATTTTTCTACTTTTCTTATACCACATTTGTATCTCTTTTCCTCCACAGTGAGAAACCTAGCTCCAACAATCTACATACTCACCAATTACTCAATTCTACACCACACACACAAAATAGTTTTTGAATTATTATACTTATATTTTTTCATTTAAATACAGTTAAAAATTTTTTTGCAGTGTCTTGTCTTACCGATGGGCTGTTGTCAAAATATGATCTTGAAAAATTATTTGTATCAATTATTTATCCTTCCCATAACATGGTTGTTGATTTATTTTACAATTATGTTCATTTGTATAGAGTTTTTCCCATTCTTGCTCATTTAATTTTGTCTTTGGAATTGTTTTACAAACAAAAAGAATATTTTAAAAGTTAAAACTATTCAAATAGGAATATTCAAAATGTATCACTTATATTTTTACTACATTACTCTTTCTGCCTTCATGCCCCAGTGTATGTTTTGATTATAGAAACTTTATATCATACTTAAATATTTCTATGATTAATCTTCTCATATTGCTTGTTTCCCAAGATTTCTTAGTTATTACTGCATGTTTGATTTTCCACATAAAATTTAGTATTGATTTTAGAATTAGTGCTCTTCTATTTGGGTCAAATGATCAAGAAATTCTAATGTTATTTGAAGTGTCAATGACAAATGGGAATGCTACATGGCACTTCTGCTTTGCCACAAGAGGAAGGTTACTAACATGTGTCCTTATGGAGCAATGTATTGCAGATATGCATTTTCCTTATGAAGATCACTTCTTGGCTTGCTACTGGGACCTGGTAGAGACTATAGATCAAACTGTAGGACATCATCAATTGACAATTAGATTTGAGTTGCTATAATTGGGCTAAGTGTTACTGGACTCTGAGTTATAATGCTGGTCATTCACAGCAGCAATCTATGATCAAAGGGAGATAGTACTTAGGAGATCAGACTTGAGCAGGTCCAGAAGGCACAAATAAGGCTTATGAACAGATGTCTTAGATTCCTTTGAAACAAATTTCTCCTGCATTTTCATTGTCTTCCTCTATACACATATATGGCCTTATTGGGGTACCTAGTCTAGTTAACCAAGAAATAAAAATATATATTTAGTTACAGATGTTTTGTACAATATACTAGCATCTGCTCAAAAGAGAATGATTGATAAATAAAATATGTGTGATGTAAACAATATTTTTTAAAATGCTGGTATGGCTGTATCAATATTAGTTCATGTAGATGTTACTGAAAAAAATGTACTGCATAAAAAGGGGATTTGTGGTTTTTTGTAATGATAAGGAAAGTTATGTTCACTGTGAAGATATGACAGTTTCAAATTTCTGTCTGTACAAAATCACAGTGTTAATACTTAAAAAAATAAAAATTGATATAACTACAAAGGGAAAGAAGCAACCGTATAGCTGTATAAGGAGATTTAAATAGCTCAGTACTAACACAAACAGTAAAAGTACATATTTAAATCATGTGATTAATAAATTTGACTTATACAGAACACTGCACTCAACTATCATTATATATAATTTTCAAATGGTCAAGAAATGATTACAAAACTGATCATATTCTAGGCCATAAAGGGAGATTCGACTAATTTAGAAGGATTTAATGCAAAAAAAGTGTGACACTGTAAAAGTATTTTTTGAGTATTTTATGCTTCACTTATTTACAGCAGCAGATTGAAGCCAATACCGCTGTTTGGCCCCTCCCTCAGAAGGAAAAAAGTAGAGTAGAACATGTGACTAACATTTGGAAAATCAAGATAGTGGAGAAGTGAGTGGAAGTCACACTGATCTCCTCCTAGGACCAACCTGGAATTACAACTAAATTGTGGAGCAATCACCTGGAACAAACAACTGAATAATAGCGCAAGAGTAGTCTTATAACCTTGGAGACAGAAGAATCAGCTTTAGCATGATCTAACTGGTAAAGAGTGCAGTAGAGATTCAAGAAGTCAGGTGGGGTGCCCATGGGTGGCAGCACCAGAATATTGAAAGGGCCCGTTGGATCCCTGTGAGAAGACTGGGATCTAAACCAAAAACAGGGATCTCCAGCCTATAGTACCAAGCCCAAAAAGTACACAATAACAGCCAGCTGCAAAAAGTGGCAGGGTTGCTCTCTGCCAAAGACAGGTGTCTGGAGAGGCAAAGAGCAATTTAAAGGGCCAAAACACATAAATTTTTATTTGCAGTCACTTACCCAGGACTCTGGCAAAGGAGGAGGGGGGTGGCAGAGTGGGCTAGAGATGCCTGAGGAGAGACTGGGAAAGGAGGCTTTGGGGAGAGAACAGAGAGAGCAGCTGGCAGGACCCAGGTGCTGCCTCACCCCCTATGCAGCAGCAGCCATCATGCTCAGGCAGAGACCACTCTCCTGAGCAGCAGCAGCGTGAGAATACCCAATAACCCCACCCCCCAGAAGGGACTCTGTCTCACCCTGAGCTGTCTAGCCTGGCTGCTGAGTGCAGAGTGACTAGATTAAGAGCTGAAGAGACAGCCACAGACAGTAGATTCCTGGAAGTCTCAAACAGACTGCCTAAGGTCAGACAGGGGCAACATCTGACATCATCAAAGGCAGATCCAGAAAGAAAAAAAACAGCATTCTCCTACTATAGAAGTTCACACCACAAAGTCAGAAAGTCAAGACAGATCAATCTTAGAAGCAGAAGTAAAAAATGAAGGTCTCATAAATAATGGAAAGACAAGGAAATACCTCCCACTCGAAGGGAAAGAAGGAATCCCCAGAAAGAGAACTAAATGAAATAGAGGCAAGTAAACTATCAGATATTGAGTTCAGAACAACGGTTCTAAGGAACCTCAATGAGCTTAGTGAGCTCAGACAGAATTACAAAAAAACTACAGAGAAACTCTACAGAACTTATCACAAACTATATCAGCATGGAAAAGGACATAGAAGCTATCAGTAAGAGACAAGAGGCAATGAAGAATACAATTTCTGAATTGAGGAACACAGTATAAGAAATCAAAAGCAGGCTAGCTGGAGGACAAGGTAGGAAAAAGCTCCCAGAAAGAGCAAGAAAATGAAAAAAGAATAAAAAAGAATGAAGGGGCATTTAGGGACATGCAGGACAACCTGAAACATAATAATGTCCTTATAATAGGGACCAAAAGGAGAAGAAGAGTAGCAAGGGATAGAGAACCTGTTTGAAAAAGTAATGATGGAAACTTCCCTAATTAGAGGAGAGAAAAAGTCACACAAGTCCAGAAAATGCAGAGGGTCCCATTCAAAAGGAACCCATTGAGGCTCACTCCAAGACATATCATCATTAAAATGGCAAATATTAAAGACAAACAGAGAATCCTAAAGGCAGCAAGGGAGAAACAGGCAGTAACATATGTGGGAGCCCCAATACGACTAGCAGCTGACTTCTCAACAGAAACACTACAAACAAGAAGGGAATGGCAAGAAATATTCCAAGTCATGAAAAGCAAAGGCCTGCAACTAAGACGGCTTTACCCAGCAAGGCTCTCAATTAAAAGGGAAGGCAAGATACGGAGCTTCCCAGACAAAAGAAGGCTAAAAGAATACACTTCCACCAAACCAGCATTGCAACATATGCTAAAGGGACTGCTTTAAGAAGATGAAGAAAAGGGGTCTATGAATACCCAGTTCCTTTCACAGTCACCAATACTTGATATTATCAATATTTTTCATACTTAATAATATGATTGTGACAATGATGTGTTATTTTAATTGTTCCTTTATTATTTGTTGAAACTAAACCTATTTTTGTATATTTGCCCATTTCTATTATTTTTAAAAAGCTTTAAATGACTTTTTGGTATTTTTATCCATTTTTGATTAAAAGTTTGTAGAATGTTTTCCCTAAAAAACTCTTTTAACTCTATTTTAGATGTGCTGCAAATACTTTCTTATTCTATTACTTATCCTTTAACTTTTTTGTATGTATATGACTGTATAATCTTAAATGTTTAATATCATCATATTTTTAATATTTTACTTTATAGCTTCTGGGTTTGAATATTTTACTTTGGGGTAAGAAAAATATTATTTTGTACTTTCTTCTAAAACTCCTTAGATTGTACATATTGATTTTTAACTCACCTGAATATTTTTGTATAATATGTGAAGTAGGGTTCTATATTTGTTTTATTTCAAGTAATAGTGGTCCATGTACTTTATTTGTTGAATAAGCCTTATTTTTCCCTTTCATCTGAAATATCAATTTAATCATATATTATATTGTTAGACACATATATACATTTGTTTCTAGAATGCTCAGTTTATTTCATTGATCTACTTGATTATTTCTGTGCTGTTGTCATTTTGTTTTAATTGCTGACTCTTTATAATGGTTTTAATTTTTTAAATATTTTATAATGGATTTTGACATTTAAAAAAATCAATATTTTCCCCAGAAAAAAAAATAGAGAGAAAGGAATGGTGGAAAGAAGGAGAAAGGGCTAGCAAAGAATATGTATGAATTACCCATGGCCTTGGACAACAGGGTGGGGATTGCCTGTGGGAGCAGGGATGGAGGTGGGATGGACAGAGGAGGGCAAAGGGGAAAAAATTGAATCAAGTGTAGTAGAAAACAATAAAAATGATTTAAAATTTAGAATAAAATAATTTGGATATATGCACTATTTCAAACAAATCCAGTCAGAAGTGGAACTTACTTTCTATAGAATTAGAGGGAATGATCTTATTCTACATATCTAATGGATACTATTTCTGATAGTTGCCTTATATGGACAGACCATATTAAAGTGAGAAAAAAGTAGTATGTCTTGGCTTTTAAATGAAAGCACTTACATTTTGCAGTAAATTGTAAGGCATTTAAAATTTTTTTCCTAGAGAAAAAAGACAGTGAAAAGATATCTGTCAAATATAAATGAAAATCATAAAATTGTATATTCTGTGTTCAGTAAGTAAAATGTCATATTTTAAAAGTGTCTTTTTCATTTCTGATGATTATTTTTTCCTAAACAAAACTCAAAATATAATTTCACTTTTAAAAATAATTATTGTTTAAGAAGTTGTTTTATTGTACACCTGAAATTAATGATCATTATAAGACTTATACCAACTATACATAACTCAAAAAATAAATTTAAAAATTGTGACATGTTCAGAAGAGTGACAGTCGGAAAGACATAAATAAAATAATTTAAATTAAATGGGAAATATATAAAACAAACAGAAAAAACAAAAAGAATGAACAAGGATGACAGGGAGTTCATTGTGACTTGAAAAAGCTACTGAAATTTCATGTTTATAGTTTTAAATTTTCCTGCATGTGTCTCTAATTCATTTCACCATATTATTTCATTTGCTTGTGAAAAATAGCCTTCCTTGCCATGTTCATGAACGCTTCCTTGACTTGCTGATTCCTTAAGCTGTAAATAAAGGGGTTCAGCATGGGAGCTACAGAGGTGTTCAGCACAGCAACTCCCTTGCTCAAGGACACCCTATCTTTTGCTGAAGGTTTAATATACATAAAAATGCAACTGCCATAAGAGATGGAGATGACAATCATGTGAGATGAACATGTAGAAAAGGCCTTTGTCCTCTGACTAGTGGAAGGAATTCTTAAAATTGTTCTGATGATATATATATAGGACAGAAATATCAATGCCAAAGTGAACATTAGAGTAAACACAGCACAGGAAAACCCCATTATTTCTAGAAATTTTGTTTCTGAACAAGAAAGTTGTAGGAGGGGAAAATAATCACAGGTAAAATGGTCAATAATATTTGATCTGCAGTAATCGAGGTTCAAGAGCAACATGAGTGCAGGGAATATGATTAAGAATGAAACTAGCCATGAACAGAAGACAAGGAGTATACAGATTCTTCGATTCATGATGGTCATGTAATGCAGAGGTTTGCAAATGGCAATATAACGATCATAGGACATGGCAGCCAGAAGGTAAAATTCAGTGACTCCCAAGAGAATGAAAAAAAATAACTGAGCAATGCAATTATTAAAGGAAATGGTTTTATCACCTGAAATAATGGTGCCCAAGAATTTAGGTATACTGACAGTTGTGAATGAAATCTCTAATAAGGAGAAATTTCTGAGGAAGAAATACATGGGGGTCTGGAGGTGGGAATCCAGCAGGGTAAGTGTTATAATGGTCAGATTTCCAGTGATGCTGAGCATGTAGGTGATGAGCAGAAAGGTAAAGATCACCACCTGAAGCTTTGGGTCATCTGACAGTCCCAGGAGGATAAATTCTGTTACTTCTGTATGGTTTCTCATTCTTCAGTTGCTTTTTTGTTTTTCTCCTGCCGTATCTATAGGAGAAAGCACAAGAAACATACCATGAATTGTGAATTAACAACTATTCAAGTGCGGAACAAGAATTTAGCTGAAACAGCATGTTATTTCACCATCAGGGGAAATTCAAAGTGAACTAGTAATAGCAATGGTCCTTTGGTTTCTTCCCTTTTACATACAGACAACAGTATGGTGGTAATTAGAGAAGGAAGGGAGTTGGAAGGGGTAATAAAGGGGGTCAAATATATGGTGACAGAGGATGATTTGACTTTGGGTAGTGAGCACACAATGCAATGTACAGATCATATATCATGGAAATGTATATTGAAACCTATATAATCTTATTAACCAATGTCACCCCCAGTAAATTTAATTAATAAAAAAGTAACTTCTCTTGGATTGAATGAAACAAAGACTCCTCAAGAAGACCCATCAAGTGTTTGAAAGGATTATTTTATTAGATACCTTTTACTTTTTTTGCAATTATTTTAGATGACTATTTTCCTGGAGAAATCTGAATAATTTATATTTTATCATTTCAATAATGATGGGCTAATTCAATTCCCAGCATTCATACCAGTGTTCATAGAAATAAATCAAGAGAAAGGGGATATCATCAATCACATTCAATAATAATTTTAGAAATAGTAACTGTCTGCAGGGGTCTATGATGAATATCAACTAATAACTTCACACTTTCAATTCATTAACTGGCTATCTACAATTTGAACTAGAAAGAAAATTAATAAAAAATATGGAATTAAAGCATTATTAATTTATTATTTATTACATTCTAAGGTAATTTTTTTTTACTTCTAAATTTATTTTTTTATTGTTCAAGTACAGTTGTCTCCATTTTCCTGCCACCACTTTCCCCTGCCCAATCCACCCTGACCTCCCACCTTCAACCCTTTCCCACTGTGGCTTTTTCCATGGGTCCTTTATACATGTACTTTGACTTGACCCTTCCCCACTTTTCCCTGTTAACCTCCTTCTTCCTCCTCTCTGGTTACTGTTGGTTTGATTTTTCTTTCAATGTTGCTGGTTATATTTGTCTTGCTTGTTTGTTTTGTTGATTAGGTTCCACTTATAGGTGAGGTCATATGGTATTTGTCTTTCACCCTCTAGCTTATTTCATTTAGTATAATTCTCTCTAGTTCCATCCATGCTATCCTGAAGGGCAGAAGTTCTTTCTTTCTTCTGCATAGTATTCCATTGTGTAAATGTACCATAGTTTTTTCATCCACTCATTTATTGATGGGCATTTAGGTTGCTTCCAGCACTTGACTATTGTAAATTGTGCTGTCATGAACATTGGGGTGCATAGATTCTTTTGAATTGGTGTTTCAGGATTCTTAGTGTATAATCCCAGCAGTGGAATTGCTAGGTCAAAAGGCAGTTCCATTTTTAGTTTTTCGGGGAAGTTCCATATTGTTTTCCACAGTGGCTGCACCAGTATGCATTTCTACCAACAGGAGTGCATATATCTTTATGACTAAATGTTTTTGAATTTTCTGGGTAGATATTAAGAAGAGAGATTGCTGGGTCCTATGATAGCTCTATTCTTAATGCTTTGAGAAACTTCCATACTGTTTTCCATAGTGGCTGTACCAATTTACATCCCTACCAGCAATTGAAATTTATATAATTTTGTCAACCAATGTTACCCCAATAAACTTAATTTTAAAAAAATGCGATTGAAATTTCAAGGGTGTTTCTTCTTAATTTTATTGTTTCTATTACTGTTTATCCCCTCTATATCCTCTTTCGCCTCCAACCATCCTCCCTCCTCCCCACAATCACCACATTTTTGTCAGTGTCCATGAGTTCTTTCTCTTTTTTCTTTTTTTTTAAAGATTTTATTTATTTATTTTTAGAGAAGAGAAGGGAGTGAGAAAGAGAGGGAAAGAAACATCAATGTGCAGTTGGATCTTGTGTACCCCCTACTGGAGATCTGGCCTGCAACCTAGGCATGTGCTCTGCACTGTGAATTGATCTGGCAACCCTTTGGTTCACAGGCCAGTGCTCAATCAATTCAATGAGCCACACCAGCTAGGTCTCTCTTTTTTTTTTTTTTGCTCAATAATTTAAATAATATAAATGAAAATGCTCTATAAATCATATGGTGTGTAATATACTTTATGAAGAGCCTTTTTATTTACTTTATTTTTCTTTTACTTGGAGTTAATTCCCAATTTTGGGAAGGATAGTAGTTGTGTCTTAGCAAAAGCAGTTTTTATCTTAGTGAAATATTAAGGACTTTTATGTATTCTCTCATTTAGTCCTTATAACACACCCATGAAACTATTTTTATTCCCTAATAAAGAATTGAAGCTCAGAGAGGTATGTACCTTAGATATACTCACATAACTGGTAAATGTCAAATATAATCACCAACTATCTGAAATTCAAATCTATTCTCTTAAATAAAGTACTTCACAGTTTATGTTCAATTAGAAACACACAGAGAAATCATAATTTCCTGCCTTTATTTAATAGAGAATTACTAAATTGTATAATAAAACAAAATATACTTAGCTCTTTTTACACTTTTTAATATATACAGCTACAAAATTTAACTCCAAATGTATATTATTTAACTTAATTTAATTAAAAGTTGATCTAGTAAGGGATGAATCAATGATAAGATTTGGGAGATTTTCATTATCTTCTTTTTAAAAATATTTCTTATTGATCTAAGAGAGAGAGAGAGAGATTTATTTATTGTTCCACTTATTTATGCACTCATTGGTTGCTTCTTGTATGTGCCCTGGCCAGAGATTGAACCTGTAACCTTGGTGTATTGGAATGACACTCTAACCAACTGAGCTACCTGGCCAGAGCTTCTCATTCTTATATGTCTAAAGTCACAGTATCATTCTACATAGGCATAGATAATAAGTAGATACAATATCCTTACAAGTTATACTTTTTTCAAAATTATTTTATTACATTTTTCCATTATCATTTATTTCCCTTATATCCCCCTTCCTCTGCAATTATGACACTGTTGACAAGTTATACTTTAATAATCATATTTTGGTTTTGGTCCATTGACCTTAATCTTTTTTTTTAATTTTATTATTTTTTTAAAAATTTTATTTTAATTTATTTTTTCAAATACATTTGTCTCTGCCTCCCCCTCACCACTTTCCCTTGCCCCATCCCTCCTTCCCTCCCTCAGTTCTTCCCCCTTGCCTTAATCTTTAAATGACATTATTCTAGTTTCTTGGTAGATAGAAGTTATTTTCTTTGAAATATTTATAAACCAAAGGAAATGGAATATTCTTTGATTTTTCCATAGAAAATATTTAACCTCGTGGAAGGGTCTGGTTATTTTTTAGCCAAGAGCAGTGAGTAGGACATTGTCACCAGCACTTATGTGGAAGCAGAAAGGTCTGTGCAGGTGAGTTCTAGAGGCATTCCCAGATTTATGATCTCAGGTCAAAGCCATTCTTTGGAGAATGACTGGGATAATTCCATTGCTGTTTCAAACTAATTACAAAAGTAACATTTGTTTCTTTTTCTCTTTTTAATCTATATAGGATCTTCAACTGAAAGTGAGGGTTTTTTGTTTTTGTTTTGTTTTTGTAACTAGCTGGAATACCAGGCAATTTTTGGTTCTGGTTGAGCTGAGAGAGTAAAAAAGACATCTAGTTATAAGACTTCCATTAAAAGATGGTTCATTTCTATAAATGGATAGTTAGATATACTGTTGACTATATAACTTGAGTATATGATATTTTTAGCCAGGATATGACAATTTAAGATTTTAAGCTGTCTACATAGTAAATATGTCAAGGGATTTGCCTTTAGTTGACTTGTTGAAATAAAAGTAGTACCTCACATTAATATATGCTCATATTTCCTTTCCTTCTAAGAGCTCAAAGGAATTTTTTGATGAGTAAAATACTTTTATTTATTTATTTATAAATTATATTTTATTGTTTATGCTATTATAGTTGTCCAAAATTTCCCCCATTGCCTTCTTTATGCCCAACTTACCTCTAATTTTCAGAAAGGCTCACTAACAGTCAGAATGGCTGGAATATGAAAAATATTGGCAGCTGTCATTGTTGTATTCCACGGAAACCAACATTTCTGAAAATGTTTCCTCTCATTTAAAAAATTTGCTTTCTATTGCCAATATTTTTGTATTAAATTTCCCATTTTATCCAGAGGGAATATATTTCTTTGACATAAAGAGTGAGAAAAGAACAAATATATAAAACTGAAAAAATATCAAATATTTTAAAACTCTCTAGTGTTGTTTTCTATATAGCTTTTTCTTGTACAAGGTACTTCATCTTTTATCTAGTCTCTCTGACACTGCCTCAAGGGGACTAATTCAGTGAATTGAAGTCGCCAAAACAGAAATATGCACAACACACTAAGGAATAGAAAGGGTAATACACACTAGTATTGAAATTTGAAAAGGAAGCTTGGGGGTCAGTGTCCAAGGAGACAGAAAAAATAGCAACAAGCAAACCACAACACTAAATGCGAAGTTTGTTTTCCTCTACATTACTTGTCAGACAGAGATTAGCAACCAAATATCTTATTTTCCAATACAGATTTCTACCTAATACTCCCTTCCAGTTAAAAAATCTGGTAATCTATCACATTGCACTAAGTATGTTTATTAACTCTATTATTTTTAATCTGGCTTCCAATAAAAATATTTGGTGCTAAAATACTGCTAATATTTTATGCCTTTTCTTTTCCTGCTCAGTCTGGTTCACCAGCAATGTCAGTTGAAGAATTTCTTATTTTGATTGATTCATTTTGGAATTTATATGCGAAGTATAATATTAGGGGTTATTAGCTTCTGTGACTAGACTTATTATAACATAATAACATCTTAATGAGATAAAGTCAGTTTAAAAAGCCAGTAAAATTATGCAGGTCATTAGTAAAAGCTAAGTAAAATTTGTAGGTTCTTGAGAATTTTGTGTTTTGTTTTTTCAAATCAGGCTATCTTATTGGCTGTTACAGTTCAGGACCTCCAACAAATTATTCAACTTTTCTGAGCATCAATTTAAAGTTTTGTAAAATTAAAATAACAACAATAATCACCATCACCATCTTATCTAATTTGCCAGAGAGCTGTGAAGATTAAATAATATATAATATATCTGGCTCAGCATATGATACAAAATAAATGTTCTTTATAGAAGAGATAGTATTTATGAAATTTCTATCAAACTCCCAGCAGACATAAGAGTAATGATGGCTGTCTATTTTTATTTTACACATTTTAAACAAGGAGAGTTTATAAAATGAGACATACATGCCTTCAGCATGACTAAGAAAATAGATTTCTTATAATAGATCATGAGAGTTGTAAAATGGGGAAACAGTCCTAAGAGAAATTATGTTACATTGGAAGCACAGAAATCTAACTGGACAATGTGAATGGTGGGAAGATGGTAAGAAATCCTCTTAGCTATGAAGGAAACACAAGCAGGGTGCAGAGTTTCTTGACCATGATGGTGGTATAATGAAGATGCTTGAAGATGTCAACATAATGGTCAAAAGAATGGCAGTTAAGAGAAAAAAATTAGACCCAACCATGAAGATGAAGAAAAATAATTGAACTAAACAATTGTTATAGTAAGTGGTCTTGACATTAGTAATGATTGCCCCCTCAAATCTAGGGATAGAAACATTTGTGAATGTAATTTCTAAGACAAAGAAATTTCAGAGGAAGTAATACTTAGATGGCAGCCTATGAAGGTGAGGATGATGATGGTCAAGTTTCCAGTCACACTGAATACAAAGTTATAAATAAAAAGAAAGAAATTACGACCTGAAGCTGAGTTATCTGATATGCACACAAGTACAAACTCTGTTATCATTGTGTGATTTCTTATGCTGATTTTTATTTTCTTTAAGAAAAACTTATTCACAAAAACAAAACAAAAAGAAAAAAATAAGTGAACAGTAGAAATACTGTGAAGATTTAAATATTGGTATAACTCCAATAAAATGAAGCAATGAACTTTTTTTCCCATAAGCACTTTTACACTATCCACTCACTCTTATTAAGACAGGGAAATTTTACACATCCTCTATTGAAAAAGAAACATGTATTCAGAAATTTATGTTAAAATTCCCCTCATCAGTTCCTTTACAGAAAACCTTTACATGTAACCAAATTTTCTATGTGTGCAACATATCTTTCAGTTATGTTTCTATAACAATATTCATTAATTATGCCCATGGTTTAGATATTGTATTCAAGTTTCCAGGATTACATACTTTTAGAACTGAAATGTCTAATTTTGAGTTTTAAGTCAGATGCCATTTACAAACTTTACTGTCTCATAAAGAACATTTGTTTCTAGAATGCTCATTTTATTTCATTGATCCACTTGATTATTTCCCTGCTGGTGTCATGTTGTTTTAATTGGTGAGACTTTATAATGTTTTAATTTTTTAGATATTTTATAATGAATCTTGTCATTTAAAACAGTAAATAAATAGAATCAATCTGCATTTTAAAAAATAAAAGAAAGAAAGGATCTCTTACCTTTTGTGATATCATGGATGGAAATGGAGAATATTATGCGAAGTGAAATAAGCCAGTCAGTGAAAGACAAATACCATATGATCTCACCTGTAAGTGGAATCTATTTAACAAAATAAAGTAATGAACAAAATAAACCACATGCAAGGAAACATGGAGCAGATTTAAAATGACCAGAGGGGATGGGGAAGGAGGACAGTGGTGGAAAGGAGAAGGGACTAAACAAAGAACATGTATGAATGACCCATGGACATGGACAACAGATGGAAATTGACTGTGGATGTGGGGGGTGGGATGGGTGGTGGAGGGCAAAGGGGGAAAAATTGAGACAACTGTAATAGAATAAACATGATTTAAAAATAAAAATTAAAAAAAAAGAACTGGAGGAAAGTGATAACCCAATTGCAATTCCTGAGCTTAATAATAATATGGTTATTTTTATTTTTAATTATGACCAACATAAATAAATGTGTTTGCAATAACAGACATATAGGACTAGAATTGCCTTGGTTGTAAACAAGAGTAAAGTTTTCAATTTATGGGAAAGAAGGCAGAAGCCAGTGATACTAATATTCACATAGATATAGCTATTAATATATAGTTCTCCAACATCATGACTCATTTATATCATTTTTATGTTCCTGAATTGAATTAACAATTGACTTTTTTTACTGTGTTCACATTGGCTTTTTACTCTTAAACTTGACTGAGGACAAGAAGGAACTTATAAGGCAGATTTTTATGCTGCAATATCTCATTGCCTTCCTTCTAGAACACTAAATAATTAGAATAAATAGAATTCTCTTTAAGATTTAACTTTTAGAAATCACAAATAGCTAAAATGTAAACTATATGACTTTTATTTGCTTGTTCTCTCTTTATTCTTAGCAACCAACATTTTATCTGTGCTATAAGATTTCAATATTTATTGTATTATTTTCTTTCGATAGCAAGAATTGGGCCAATAGATGATAAGAATCAAAACTGCATTACATCTTATTTTTTCTTTTGTTTTTTTTGGATAATGAGCATTCTCTTCCTTTAAGAATAGACACTTTTTTTGGTCACAATATATCAGCAAAACTGGCAAATCAAAAAGCAGAAACTATTACTGTGTTTTAAATGACTGAAATATTAAAATATAAAATTAGTAATAATATAAATATGATAAAGTGATAATTTTGGGAACCCTGCAATTTATTCCAACAAAATAAAATTTTGGATGGGAGAAATATAAAAATACATTTATTGACAAATAGGGAAGATATTTACTTTCTGATACTTTTAACGATTCCAATCAGAAATGTAATCCCAGATTTTTCTCAATTTACTTAAAATACGAGTTGTGAGGTATTCATAATATACTTCAGGAGACATTTTTGTCATTAGTTTACCCTTATCTACTGCTACTATATGCCTCTATCTACTACATAAAAGCCTCTCTCATAGAGAAAGTACAAGCTTGGTTGCATGCAAGTTTTCTACAGCCTCTGCTATAAGTAAAATAAGTTTCTCTTTATCTCTTTGATCTTTCAATATGACATGAACATTGTTCTGACCTGAACTTCAAGAAACTACTATTTTTTTAAATTTATTTTTATCTTTATTTTGCTCTTTATCTTTTAGTTTGTCAGTTTTTCTTGTTATTGTTAGTTCAGTTTGTTCATTAGATTTCACACATGAGTGAAATCATATGTTTTTCTTTCTCTGACTCACTTATTTCACTTAGCATAATGTTCTCCAGGTCCATTCATGCTGTTGCAAAGGGTAAAATATTCTTTTTCATAGCCAGGCAGAATTCCACTGTGGAAGTGTCCCACAGTTACTTTATCTAGTCATCTTCTGATGGACACTTGAGCTAATTTCCATGTCTTGGAGATTGTAAATAATACTGCAATGAACATAGGGGTGCTTATGTTCTTTCAAATTAGTGTTTCAGATTTCTTCGGATTAATTCCCAGAAGTGGAATTGCTGAGTCACAGGGCAGTTCTGTTTTTAAGTTTTTGAGGTATCTCCATACTGCTTTCCACAGTGGCTGTACCAATCTGCATTCCTCCCAACAGCACATGAGTATTTCCTTTTCTCCATATCCTCATCAGCCCTTGCTGTTTGTTGACTTATTGATGGTAGCTATTCTGAATGGTGTGAGGAGGTATCACATTTTCATTTTAATTTGCTTTTCTCTGATGATTAGCGACATTGAACATTTCTTCATATGTCTATTGGCCAACTGTATGTCTTTGGAGAAGTGTCTATTCAGGTATTTTGCCTATTTAAAAAAATTTATTGTTGTTCAGTTACAGTTGCCCTGTCTTTTTCTCCATTGCTCTCTACCTCGTCGACCCAACAACCACAGTCAATCCCCTTCTGTTGTCCATGCCCATGAGTCCTCTATTCATGTTTGGTGCTTGCCTCTTCTCCTTTCCCTGGTTAACCCCCTCTTTACCCCTCTGATCACTGCCAGTTTGTTCTTTATTTCCAAGTCTCTGATTTTTTTTTTATTTTGCTCATTTGTTTTGTTGATTAGGTTACAATAATGGGTGAGATCATACGGTTTGTCTTTCACCTCCTGGCTTATTTCACTTAGCATCATGCTCCCCAGTTCCATACATGCTGTAGCGGAGGGTAGGAGTTCCTTCTTTCTTTCTGCTGTGCAATATTCCATTGTGTAAATGTACCACAGTTTTTTGATCCACTTGTTTACTGATGCACACTTAGGCTGTTCCAGCCATTGGCTATTGTAAATAATGCTGCTATGAACACTGAAGTGCATAAGTTCTTTTGAATTGGTGATTCAGAATTCTTATGGTATAGTCCCAGCAGTGGGATTGCTGCAATGAAAGGCAGTTCCATCTTTAGTTTTTTGAGGAAATTCCATACTGTTTTCCACAGTGGCTGCACCAGTCTGCATTCCCACCAACAGTGTACTAGCGTTCCCTTTTCTCCACAACCTTACCAGCACTTCTTCATTGATTTATTAATGATAAATCAATGGTCGCATTAGGACTGGTATGAAGTGGTATCTCATTGTAGTTTTGATTTCCATCTATCTAATGGCTAGTGATGTTGAACATTTTTTCATGTGTCTATGGGCCTTCTGTATGTTCCCCTTGGAGAAGTGTCTGTTCAGGTCCTTTGCTCACTTTTTATTGGACTGTTTGTCTTCTTGGTATGGAGTCGTGTGTGTTCTTTATATATTTTGGAGATCAAACTGTTGTCCAAACTGTTGTATCATTGGCAACTATGTTTTTCCACACAGCTGATTCCCTTTTCATTTTGTTGATGTTTTCTTTAGCTGTGCAGAAGCTTTTTAGTTTGATATAATCCCATTTGTTTATTCTTTCATTTATGTCCCTTACTTTAGAGGACATATTGGTGAAAATATTGCTGCATGGGATATCTGAAATTTTCCTGCCTATATTTTCCTCTAGGACTTTCATGGTATCATGACTTATATTTAAGTCTTTTATCCATCTTGATTTTATTTTGGTGTACAGTGTAAGTTGGCGGTTGAGTTTCATTTTTTTTTTTTTCATGTACTTGTCCAGATCTCTCAATACCATTTGTTGAAGAGGCTATTTTTACTCCATTTTATGTTCTTGCCCCCTTTGTCAAATGTAACTGTGAGGTGGAGAGCAGACTCTGTCCTGCAGAGTACACTCTGGGTCATCATGGATGGCGAAATAAAATAAGTTGTCCCAGATACTTCTCTCTCCATCCCAGGGAAAGGGGTGACACTTCCCTCTAGTGGAGAAGGTCCCCCAGCCCTTCACTTGAAGTGGCTTTTATTGAGAACCATATGTCCAGGGGTATACAGCATGGATTTAAAGGTCATCAATCAATGTCAAAAGGCTATGTTTACAAAAAGCAAATAAAGGTCATAGATAACAATTGAAGGAACACAAGAGGTTTGCCTCAGGACAAGGTGGTGCTCACTCAGCCCTGAAACCTGGGAAACTGATCATATTATATGCTCAACTTCAAACATCAGTACTCAATAACTTGAGGGCATTCTTAGCAAAGTAAGTTTCATAGGATATAATGCATTCCTTTTCCAGGCATAATTGCCCTTGGGAACCACCTAAACCATCCAGTTTAGGGCTGTACCTGCCTCTCGTATTTGTTTCAAGCCTGAGTCAGGCTGGGGGACCAGAGCAGCCAAGAGATAAGGAGACTACTTTTAGATAGCATGAGGACTTTGGCCATCACAAAGCTGAGGGGTGAGGGTCTTTTGCTCCTTCCTTCCCTGTCCTTCCAAGTCCTTCCCTGATGGACCCTATGCGACTCTGCCTGATTTAGGTTGCCACGGCCATCGAGGGTTTTACCCATCATTGACTAACCAGCCATCCTCCGGAGTCAAGGAGGGTGATGTGAGGGAGGCAGGGGTGCAGCCAGGTGGACAGGTTTTGTCTCCTCAGTGGCCTATTTAGCTCCAGCCTTGGGCCCCTCTCACCAGTCAGCAAGACTACCTTCCCCGAAACCAGGCAGGATGGTTCCCAACATAACTAGCTGTATTGACATGGTTTATTTCTGGGTTCTCTATTCCGTTCCATTAGTCTATTCTGTTCTTAAGCCAGACTAGACTGTTTTGATTACAGTGGCCTTGTAATATAGTGTAATATCAGGTATTGTGATCCCTCCTATTTTGTTTTTTTCTCAAAATTGTTATTTAGCGTCTTTTATGGTTCCATATACATATTTGAAATATTTGTTCTATATCTGTGAAATATGACATTGGTATTTTGATAGGGATTGGGTTGAATCTTAAATTGCTTTCAGTAGTATGGACATTTTAATGATATTAATTATTCTAATCCATGAACACGGTATATGCTTCCACTTATTTGTATCTTCCTTAATTCCTTTCTTCAGTGTTGTGTAGTTTTCTGAGTACAGGTCTTTTACCTTCTTGGTTAACTTTATTTCTTCTTGCTATAGTAAATGGGATTTTCCCCCTAATTTCTGTTTCTGATATTTCATTGTTCATGTATAGAAAAAATGCCTTTGATTTCTGAATGTTGACTTTGTATCCTGCCATTTTGCCAAATTAATTTATTAGGTTGAGTAGTTTTTTGGTTGAGTCTATAGGGATTTCTATGTGTACTATCATGTTATCTGCAAACAGTGACAGCTTTACTTGCTCTTTTCCCATTTTTTAATTGTTTTTTTTTTTTGTGGGGAGTTGGTGTTGAGTTTTATAAGATCTTTATAAATTTTGGATATTAACCCCTAACAGATGTTCTCCCATTCTGTGAGTTGTCTTTTTATTTTGTTAGTGGTTTCCTTTGCTGTGCAAAAACTTTTTAGTTTGATGTAGTCCCATTTGTTTATGTTTTTTTTCTTTTGTTTCCCTGCTTGAGGCAACAGATATATCAGATAAAATATTGTTATGAGCAATGTCTGAGATTTTACTGCCTAGGTTTTATTCTAGAATTTTTATAGCTTCAGGTCTAACAGTTAAGTCTTTAATCCATTTTGAATTTGTTCTTGTGTGTGGTGTAAAAAAGTGGTCTAGTTTCATTTTTTTCTGTATGTATTTGTCCAATTTTCACACTATTTATTGAATACACTGTCTTTAGCCTATGATATGTGCTTGCTTCCTCTATCAAATATGAACTGACTATAAAGTCATGGGATTATTTATGGATTCTCTAATCTGTTCCATTGATCTATGTGTATGTTTTTATGATAATGCCTTGCTGTTTTGATTACTATGGACTTATAGAATAGTCTGTTTTAGGTAACATGATTCTTCCAACTTTGTTCTTTCTCAAGATTGCTGTTGCTATTCAGGGCCTTTAGTGGTTCTATATAAATTTTTGAAGCATTTGTTCTAGTTCTGTAAAATACGTCATTGGAATATTGATAGGAATTACATTGAAACTATAGATTGTGTTGGGTAGTATGGACATTTAATGATGTTAATTCTTTCTACCCATGAACACAGTATGTGCTTCCACTTATTTGTATTTTCTTCAATTTCTTTCCTCAGTGTCTTATAATTTTCCAAGTACAGGTCTTTTACATCCTTGGTTAGATTTATTATGATGTATTTCATTCCTTTTGAAGGAATTGTGAATGGGATTGTTTTCTTAATTTCCCTTTCTGTTAGTTCATTATTAGCATATTAAAAAGAAACTAATTTCTGGATATTAATTTTGTATCCTGCTTCTTTGCTGAATTCATTTATCAGTTCTAGTAGTTTCTTGGTGGAATCTTTAGGGCTCTCTATGTACAGTATCATGTCATCTGCAAATAAAGATAGTTTTGCTTATTCCTTTCCAATTTGGTTGCCTTTTATTTCTTTTTCTTGTCTGATTGCTATGGCTTGGACTTCCAGTACTGTATGGAATAAGAGAGGTGAAACCGGACATCCCTGTCTTGTTTCTGATCTTAAGTGGAACACTTGTAGTTTTTGCCCGTTGAGTATGATGCTGGCAGTGGGTTTGTCATATATGGCTTTTATTATGTATATGTATTTTTCCTTTAATCCCATTTTGCTGAGAGTTTTTATCATAAATGGGTGCTGTATTTTGTCAAATGTTTTTTTCTGCAATCTATTGATATGATCATGTGGTTAGTATCCTTCATTTTGTTTACATGGTGAATCACACTTATTGATTTGTGAATATCGTACCAACCTTGCATTCCCAGAATAAATCCCATTTTATCATGGTGTATGGTATGTTTTTTATGCATTGCTCTACTTGGTTTGCTAATATTTTGTTGAGGATTTTAGCATCTATGTTCATCAGGGATATTGGCCAATAATTTTCTTTTTTTGTAGTGTCTTTATCTGGAACTAGGATAATGCTGGCCTTGTAAAATGTCAGCATTTTGGGAGTTTGGGAGCCTTCCCTCCTCTTGAATTTTATGAAATAGTTTGAGAAGGAGAGGTGTTCTTCTTGGAATGTTTTATAAAATTCACCTGTGAACCTGTCTGATCCAGGGGTTTTTTTGTTGTGAGTTTTTTTTTTTTTTATTATTGCTTCAATTTCCTTAGGTATGATCTGTCTACTCAGATTCTCTGATTTTTCCTGATTTATATTTGGAAGATTCTATGATTCTATGATTTTATCCATTTCATCCAGGTGGTCCAGTTTGTTGGCATATAATTGTTCATATTTTCCTACAATCCTTTGTATTTCTTTGGTGTCAGTTGTTATTTTGCTTTCATTTCTGAGTTTATTTATTTGTGTCCTTTCTCTTTTTTTCTTGATGAGTCTGGTTAAAGGTTTGTCAATCTTTTTATCCTTTCAAAGAACAGGCTCTTGGATTTATTGATCTTTTGTATCTTTTTTAGGCTGTATTTCATTTATTTCTGCTCTGATCTTAATTGCTTCCTTCCTTCTCCTAACATTGGGCTTTGTTTGTAGTTCTTTTTCAAGTTCTTTAAGTGTGAAGTTAGATTGTTTATTTGAGCTTTTTCTTGTTTTTTTGATATACCTGTAATGTTATTAATTTCCCTCTTAGGATTCCTTTCTCTTGTCCCACAGATTTCTAGTTTCATAGAATTGTAGTCAGAGAAGATGCTTGATATGATTTCAGTCTTCTTGAATTTGTTGAGACTTGTTTTGCGTCTTAGCATGTGGTCCATCCTAAAAAACATTCCATATGCACTTGAAAAGTATGTATATTCTGCTGCTTTTGGGTCAAATGGTCTGAAGATACCAATTAAATACACTTGATCTTGTGTGTTGTTTAAGGCCACTGTTTCCTTGTTGACTTTCTTCCTGGAAGATCTATCTGCTGAAGTCAATGGGGTGTTAAAGTCTCCAACTATAACTATATTTGTGTCGGTCTCTCCTTTTGTGTCCATCAAGGTTTGCTTTACATATTTAGGTGCTCCTATGCTGGGTGTGTAAATGTTTACTGGGGTTATATCTTCTTGTATGGTTCCCTTTATAATGATGTACTGTCATTCTTTGCCTCTTACTATAGCCTTGGTTTTTGTTAGCTATCAGTAATGCTATAGCAACTTTTTTTTCTTTTCCATTTGCATGAAATATCTTTTTCCAACCCTTTACTTTTACCCTGTGTGTATCTTTCTATCTGAGATGGGTCTCTTGAAGGATATATATATATATATATATATATATATATATATAGTCTTTTTTTCTTATCCATTCAGCTACCCTCTGTCTTTTGGTTGAAGCATTTAAGACATTTACATTTAAGATGATTATCGATAGATACATATATAGTGCCATTTTATTGCTAGACTGTTTTCTTCTCCCCCGCCCCCCTTTCTCTTTTACTTCTTCCTTTTCTTAAAGAAAGCCCTTTAAGATTTGTTGCAGTACTGGTTTGGTGTTAACAAACTCCTTTAGCTTTTTCTTGTCTGGGAAGCTCCTTATTTCTGCTTCAATTTTCAATGATAGCCTTGTAGGGTAAAATAGCCTTGGTTGTAGGTCCTTGCTTTTCATCACCTTAAATTTTTCACACCAATTCCATCTGGCCTGAAATGTTTCTGATGAGTAATCAGATTACAGTCTAATTGGTACTGCCTTATAGGTAACTACCTGATTTTCTCTTTTGGCTATTAAGATTCTCTCCTTATGTTTAAGCTTTGTCTTTTTAGGTATGATATGTCTCAGAGTAGACCTCTTTGGGTCCAACTTTTTTGGGATTCTCTGAGCTACCTGGGCTTGTGGGACTTTTTCCTTTATCAGATTAGGGAAGTTTTTAGTTATTATTTCTTTAGATAGTTTCTCAGTCCCTTGCTCACTCTCTTCTCCTTCTGGTATTCCTGTATAGTGGATGTTATTATGCTTCATGTTGTCCAAGATGTTTCTTAAGCTGTCTTAATTTTTTTATTCTTTTTTTTTTTTGCTGCTCTGTCTGATTATTTTTTTTCCCATTGTCTTCCAAAATACTAATTTGATCCTCTGCTTCATCTAACCTACTGTTTATTCTTTCCAGTGTATTATTTATCTCAGATATCACATTTTTTATTTCTGACTAATCCTTTTTTATCATTTCTATGTTCTTTTTCATGCTGTTGAGTAACATTACTTTAACATCTCTGTCTGATAAATTCCTTACCTCCATTTCATCTCGTTCTTCTAGAACACTTTGTTGTTCTTTCATTTGGGGTCTGTCAAGGCCAGGCAAGTTTACTTGAAATTTGGGCAGACAGAAGAAAAGCCATGGAGCCATAGGGATACTTCATGCCTTTATTCAGAGGTGGGTGATACATGCATGCTGCAAGCTGCATGTCCTAGCAGGGAAGTCCATAGCCCCTTATATACTGAAGATAGAAAAACTGGCAGGAAGCCAGAAAATTGTATGCTTAGCATGATTCTGGACATGCGAGTGAGCTCAGTGTTATGGGAATACAGTTTATTGGGCCCAGACTCAAGGCTATGGGAATACTTATAGGGCCTAGTCCCGAGGCTATGAGAACACTACTTATCTTAGTCCTACAGACATCTGGGTGAGGAAGCCAGACTTCCTCCATTGTACCCTACAGGATCTATTTCTTTATCTTCCCATTTTGACTGCTTCTTTGTATTTTCTGCCTTAGATGTTAAAATAATCAACCATTAATCTGGTCAGTTGTTCACCTACTCAATCTGTGATCAGATCTCAGGTTTAAGCACCACAGGGTGGGGCAGAGTAATTCCTGTGGGTGGGTCAATTGCTTCCTCTTCAGCTGATTCTATTCAGAGAGGAGTGCTCTGCCTGCAAGGAGTAGATGCTATTGAGCAAACATGCAAACTGTGTGGTCATTGCATTCAAAATGACTGAATGAGTAAAACAACAGATCAGCATCAAATTTTGCATTAAGCTTGAACATTCCTCCATAGAAATACTTGGATGATTCAGAAGTCTGCAGCTATGGGCAACTGCGGACTGGCCACTTGATCATAACAACACGCATATTCATGCATCATGTCTCGTGCCGAGTTTTTTGGCAAAACATCAAATCACCCAGGTGGCTCAGCCCCCCTACAGCCCAGATTTGGCACCCTGTGACTTCCGGCTTTTCCCAAAACTAAAAAAAAAACCCAAAAAAACAACAAAAAAAACAACAAAAAACCCCACCTCTGAAAGGGAAGACTTCTGACTATTGATAAGATTCAGGAAAATACGATGGGACAGTTTATGGCATTTGGGAGAACCTTGGGAGGTCCCCAGGTGCCTACTTTGAAGGGGACTGAGGCATCATTGTCTTGTGTACAATATTTATTGTATCTTGTATCTTCTTCAATAAATGTCTCTATTTATTATATTATGTGGCTGGATACTTTCTGGATAGACCTTTTACCCAGAAGTAGAAATGGTGAATCATATGCTAGTTCAATTTTTAATTTTTCAAAGAACCTCCAGACTGTTTTCCATAGTTGTCTGCACCAACATACATATCTACCAACAATATTCAAGGGTTTCTTTTTCTCCACATCCTCACCAGAACTGATCCCTTGTCTTTTTGATAACAGCCATTCTTACAGGCATGAAGCAACATCTCATTGTCATTTTGTTTTGCATTGCTTTAAAGGTTAATGATATTAAACACACTTCCATTCCTGATTGCCATTTTTAATATATTCTTTAGCAAATGTCTAGTTAGGTAATTTTCCTACTTATTAGTCAGATTATTTAGTTTTATTTTTTTGTGTTTTTGTTTTTGTTTTTTGTTTGCTATTGAATTATATGAGTTCCTTATATTATGGGGGATATTAACCCTTTATCAGATGTGTAGTTTTCAAATATTATCTCTTATTTTGTAGGCCATCTTTCCATTTTATTGATTGTTTCTTTTTTTGTGCAGAATATTTTTATTTTGATTAGTTCGAATTGCTGGGTTTTGCTTTTTTGCTTGTGCTTTTGGTGTCATATGCAAAATAGCATTGACAAGGCCAATATCAGGCAGCTTTTCCCTATGTTTTCTTGTATGAGTTTATACATTCTAGGTCTTACAGTTGTGTTAATTTTTGTGCTGATTAAGTGTTAATTAAGCCATCTTGAGTTAATTTTTGCATGTGGCTGTTTTCCTAACACTATTTATTGAAGATATTGTCCTTTCCCCATTATCCCAACACTATCTATTAAAGGGAATTTTCTTGCCTCTTTTCTCAAAAATTAATTGACCATATATGTGTAAGTTTATTTCTGGGCTCTCTCCTATTTAGGTGTCTGTTTTTATGCTAGGATATTCATCAGGAATATCTTCTGTAGTTGTATTTTATTTTAATGTCTTTGTTTTGGGTATCATGGTACTGCTGGATAAACATTAACTTGAAAGAGTTCCATCCTATTCCATTTTTGAAGAGCCTGTGTATATAATTATTATTTTTAAACTTTTTGGTGGAATTAATGTTTCATTTTCTTCAGATAAGCCCCCCAAATTAAAATTGCTGGGTTCTATGTTCATTGCAGCATTATTTACAATATTCAAGTTATTGAAGCAACTTAGGTGTTCATCAATAGATGAATGGATAAACAATTGGATACATGCACACACACATATACACTGAAATATTACTCAGCCATGAAAAAGAATAAAATCTTGCCATTTGTGACAACATGAATAGATCTAAAGGGTAATATGCTCAGTGAAATAAGTCAGAGAAAGACAAACGCTGCATCATTCCATTTATGTATAGAACCTAAAAAAAAACTAAAGAAATGAACAAACAAAACAGACTCATAGATACAGAAAAACTGATAATTGCCAGAGGGGTAAGTGGTGAGGATAGGGGTAAAAGAGTGAAGGGGATCAACGGGTACAAACTTATAATATAAATAAGTCACAGGGATATAAAGTACAGCATTGGGAACATCAATAATAATACAATAATTTTGTACAGTGACAGATGGATAGTGAACATTTTGTGGTGATCACTTTTTAAGGTATATAAATGTGAAATCTCATTATGTTATACACCTGAAACTAATATAACATTGTATGTCAACTGTGTTTTAATTTAAAAGAGCTATACATTCCAAATTAAAAATTAGGTATGAAAAATTTTGGTAGAAATCACCAGTGAAGCCAGCTAAGCCTAGATTTCCCTCTTTTATTCTTCATTTTTTTTTGTAGGGACTTTTTAATTACAAATCAGTTACGTTAAATATAGGGCTATACAATTTTTATTTTTTTATTGAGAGCTTTGGCAGTTTATATCTTATAAGGATTTTGTTCATTTCAAATAAATTGCTCATTTTTCTGGCATAAAAGTGTTCATAGTATTGATGGGGTTCCGAGCAGTTCACCTCAGAATGTGCCAATTTGGGCTGTGAATTATTTTGAGCTGAAGATGATCAAGGCCCAACAGACTCAAGAAGAGCTTTTTTCCTTCTCTTTAACTACCTAAAATAATTTAAATAGAAATCCTGCACCAGGAAAGCAGCTATGACCAAAGATAATTTTTTTTTACACAACTTCTCCACATGGCAGAACAAACATTTGTTTACCAAAGTTTTGTGCGTCTCATCTCCTTGTGAATTATCTTCCTCCTCTTTGAAGTCCAAGACTCCAATCCCTTCCTCCTTATCTCAGAATAACATATAAACGTCAATTGCCTGACTGCATATAGGTCTCATATTCTTTTTCTTTTAAATCTTCACCCAGAGATATGTCTTCTTATTGATTTTAGAGAGAGAAGAATAGAGACAGAGAAACATGGATGTGAGAGAGAAACAGATCAGTTGCCTTCCAAATGCACTCCAGGTGGGGATGGAACCCACAGTCTTTTGGTATACGGGATGAGGTTCCAATCAACTTAGCCACCCAGACAGGACAGGCTACCATTCTTATGGACCCCTGTGGGTACATATAAAATTAAATTTTATTTTATCCTGTTGATCTGTCTTATGTCAATGTAATTCTTAGACCAGCCAAAAGAACATAGAAAAGGAGAGGATAAAAATTTCCTCCTCAATATCACATTTCTAAACTTTAAAATCAGTAATTTGTGCCCTGTCATTTTCTTCTCTGATGATTCTAACTAGAGATATTAATTATATTTATCTTCTCAAATATTTGGTTTTTGTCTTCATTGTTTTTTATTGTTTGCCATATCAAAAGCTCTGCTCTTGTGAGTTAGTGGACCCAGAACAGTACTCAGCAAATGGTTCCAAAACAATCAGATATTTACAAGCCATAAATTAGACTTCAGTCCCAGATGCACAACTGAAATATATGGAAATCTATAAATTCATGAAAAAAGAAAACATATTGTAAATATTTGTGGTTACTAAGGTACCACACAAAAACAAAGAAAGGCATGTATATTTTTTCTTTCTTACACAAATAGCTTTAGATAATTTAAATAAATTAAATAAGTTTCTTGAATAAAATAATTCTGGCTAATATATAGAATAAAAAATTAAATTAGAAAAATAAACATTTTTCAACACCTAATGAAATAACAAAACAGTTAAGGAAAAAAACAAATGACAACATTCATAAAAAATGTTAACTATTTATAGAGGGAAAATGAGCAGAAACTACTGCATAAAGCCAATTATAATTAGGGCATCAGTAATGTGTGCCTTAAGATGTGATGCAATAGGATTTACATAGAGAGAAAGCAATAAATCAAATTCAGAATGTGGGATATTATCAAAGACAAATAGCCAGTCTACACACTTATAATACACAGG
This sequence comes from Pteronotus mesoamericanus, assembly GCF_021234165.1. Taxonomy (NCBI): domain Eukaryota; kingdom Metazoa; phylum Chordata; class Mammalia; order Chiroptera; family Mormoopidae; genus Pteronotus; species Pteronotus mesoamericanus. Next base: position 686,305 of record NW_026555310.1, read on the forward strand.
TAAACATGTACATAATAGATACAGCCAGGACATTTTAATGTGAACTGGGTTTTAGATAATGTTCATGAGTCGTGTTGACAGTGCTGGGTTTGATACTCATATGATGTTATACCAAATATGTATTACTTTATTAATCTGATAATAAATTGCACTTAATTGTCATTATAAGGAGTAGATATACTCTGCTGGGTGCCAGAGAGTACACTGGGTTAATGCAAGAAAGAAGGTACAATCCATAACCTGAATAATTTAATAGGTCACTTAGTTTTATAATAACATAAATAAATAATTGGAATGTCACTTTTATATATAGACATGAATTCACTGGACTCCACAGAAAGAATTTATTCCTTCTCTGAGGATATAGCTGCAGCCTTAAAACAATAATAAGAATCTACCAGAGTGAAACCATAGTAAACTATATTCCAGGAAAAAAAACCTCTTTCGAGTGCTATTTTCAAGAGAAAACCCAACACTTAGTGTTCTTATACATACAATTATTTTAGGGAATGATTGCATCATGAAGTAGAAATTGAAAATAGTCCTACAAAAATTATTTTTGAACTGCTATTTTCTTCATGAGAAAGAAAAATTTAAGAGCTACATCAATTCTGAAAGAGATAAATTACAACATAAATTTCTCCCATGTAGTAACCACTCACAATGAGCCAAGAGCATTGTGATAACTACATTTATATCCTATATAGTTTTTCATATTTACATGTGCTAGACAGTATTCTGAGTTATATGAACAAAACCCATGAACTAGATAATTTTAGCATTCATTCCCATTACAGAAATGAAGAAAAAGAGGCACAGATAACTTAAGAATTGTTCCAGAATTACCAGGGCTTTTAAGTGGAAAAGTCAGAATGACTCCACAGATAGTTCTCTTAACAAATGTACCATACTGCCTCATCTATTTAATCTATTTGCCTATTTTTTGTTGAGTTTTTGGTCTGTTTATTAGTCACTAGGAAGATTCATTTTATATAAATTTGACCAAGAAAGTGCAATACTTGTACAAAGAAAATAACAAAACTTTTCTAAAGAGACATCAAAGAAGAACTAAATAAATGAAAAGACATCTCTATTCATGGATAGTGGACTTACATTGCTAAGATAGTGACAACTCCCAGGCTGATTTACAGGTTCAATGTAATTCTTATAAACTCCAACTGTTCTTTTTGTATAAATAAGCAAGCTAATCCTAAAATGTATCTTAAATTGCAAGGGACACTGAAAAGCCAAAACAATACTGTAAAAGAGAAACAAACGAACAAGAGTCATACTTTGCAATTTCAAAATGTTCTATTAAAGTACAAATCAAAACAGTGTGATTGTGGCATAATAATAAACATGCAAATCAATGAAATAGAACTGAGAATCCTGTAATAGAACCTTACATTTGTAGTCAATTGATTTTTTTTAAACGATGGTGCCAAGATTATTCAATGGGGAAGTAATAATCTTTTCAACAAATCATTCTGGGATAATTACATAGCTATATGCAAAAGAAACTTCTATCTCTATCCCACAACATATACAAAAATCAATTCAAAGGAAATTAAAAACCTTAATATATGTGCTAATGCTATAGATATATGTTTTAGAATAAACTTTTGGAATAAACCTTTGTAATTGTGAATTAAGCAATGTTTTTTTTTATAGTTCTTATTGGAACTAACTTATAACACATTTTTAAAGTTCAAAATGTAATTTTTAAATCATTTGCAAAAAATTAACTTCTTTTACTTTTCTTACTTTGGACTATGAACTGCCATCATCAAAATAAAACAAAATATAAAAATGAGAATTAGAACATTACACAGATGTAACTAAGTGAATGAATCAGCATACTTCTATTTTTCTGATGTAGCAGATAATTACGTCACTGCATTACATATGAAAAACTTCATTAACAAATCATGTACATTTTTCCTTTATTTTTATTCAGAGAATTACATGTTTAGACTATGTTCTTTGATAAGTATTTCCATTTGCAGTCTCAGAAATCAGAATTGTACTTCCATTCATTTCTCTCACTTCTGTAATGCTATTTAGATTAATGAGATAAATAGCATTCTAAGTTATTTGTCTTGGCTAAGATAAAGTATGTAGAACAAAACATTGTTCTTTTTGTCCAATAGAATTCTTAATGCAAAGAGGAAAAAAAGTAAAATGTGGAACATAGAAAAAAATAGACATTTTAAGATGCTTTTCTAATTCATAGTTTTAACATTCACTTTATTCTAATATATTTTTCAAAACCCAAAAATTTGCAATGTTTTCTTAGTATCCTAAACCCAATGTAGGAGGTGGCGGGTGGGTATGGCAGGGGACAGTAATGAGGGGAAAATGGAGACAACTGTAACTGAAAAACAATAAAAAATAAAATAAATGAAATACATGAATTAATAATGATATTATGTAGCCTACTCAGACAAAAAGCAAGGCTTCAGGTATAAAAATAAAACTAGTCTTCAATTGATATTCACATAATAAAGAAGGAATTCAGAACTTTTTTTAAAAGCAATGGTTTTTTAAATAAGACACCAAACACACAAACAACAAAAGAAAAAAATTAATTATTTGATTTCATCAAAATTACAATCTTTTGTGATCAAAGGACACTATCAAGAAAGTAAGAACACACCTAAAGAATGCAAAAATATTTACAAATCATATATCCAATAAGAATGTAGTAGTTTATAATAGCTTATTGAAAAAAAAACTGGATGTATGTGTTTTAGGGTTTTAAATATAATAACATGGGCTCACTTCATTATATTTGTCATAGAAAAGCAAATGAATAACAGTGTAGACTGAAAAATTAAAAAATGAATCAGAATGCAAACCTGAACTTAAATTATTTCTATTCAGGAACATATGGATAATCATTATAACATCAAATGTCTTAATGATTTTTTACTCATATTTCTCTGTGGACATTTTATATCCAATATGGAACTCTGTATAGAGATTTCTTTTCAGGTCACTTTTTAAAAATATGACAGGATGTCAATACTGCTTCTTTCTTAAAAGGCATTAAATACATAAGTGACTATATTCGGGAGTAAGCAGAGGAGAAGTCCTAAGAAGAATCAACTCATTTTTTAGAGAGATTCCTTCCATTTTTCCCAGATATCCAAATGTTTAACAGTTCCCCTCAGTTCGTTGTCCTAAATATCTCTGGAAACATCTCCTGGAGCTTCAGATCCATTGCCACTATTGCATTTTAACTCCGAAATAACTTATATAGTTTGAGACATTAGCCTTATAACTTGTCATCCTGACTCCAACATCTAAAAAATGCATCCTCGATACAGTTAATAGGACAATCTTTCTAAAATAAAATTTTGATCACAGGGAGTCTTAGATTTAAAAAGGAAACTCATACACCTTGACTCAGAATCATGTACAATCCATATTTCTATACTATAGGTAAATTGAAAATATATTTTAGGGATGAGAACATAGACTTTGTGTTAAAATAATCTGGTCAGGTAGATGATCCTTTTTCACTTCAAAATTTCATGTCTATAGGCTTAACAGATGAAGTCCTAGTACATTTTAAGACATGCAAGCTTTTTTATGATTTTAAGGCTACCATTTTTTCTTGCCTTTTGAATACTGTCCTAACTGAGACAACCTTTTCCCCCAAAGCAGCTAACATTTATTGAGAGTTCTGTCTGGGTCAGATACAAATCTAGAATCACTTTCGAACATGCTGTGTTATTTTGTAATCAAAATAACTTTAAAATAAGCATAATTATTGTATCTATTTTTTAATCGGAGAAACTTAGCAACAAAAAAATTTGAGAAACTTGATCAGGCTCACATGTATGTCTGGATTTAATCCTTGGCTGACTGGTTCAAAAATCTATACTCTGACTTATCAGGCATGTGATATTTGCCAGAGACATTTGAGGTACTCCCTAGAGCCTGTTATATTCATGTCCATAAAATCTCTTATGATTAATACATGATTAAAGTAGTTTTGAGGAGGTCACTGCCATGTCCTATAGAGTAAATAAATTATAATACTTGTGTTGATAACTTGAAGAGTAGACTCTTACTCTAGCACAGAAAGAAATGCTAATCACAAAGGACAGTGGGAAGGAAAAGGTGCATTATGCTAAATGTTTAAAATGTCATGAGAAGGCTAACTCATTGAAGGACAGAGTTAGTAAACTTGAAAAATAATGAGTAAAATGTTCTCTCTTTTCTCCTCATTTTCTCTCACTTTTTGAAGAAAAAGAAAATCTTTTGGAGTGTATCCTTGAAGGCTTGTTTCACTTGCTGATTCCTTAGAGTATAAATGAAAGGATTTAATAAAGGGGCAACTGAGGTATAGATAACAGCTACACCTTTGGATAAAGTCACCCTCTCCTTTGCTGATGGTTTCATGTAAATAAAGATACAGCTACCATAAGTAAGGGAGACTACAATCATATGGGAAGAACAAGTGGAAAAAGACTTTGTTCTTTTTTGAGTGGAGGGGATCTTTAGAATGGTCTTGATAATATATGCATAGGAAAGAATCACTAACAGCAATGTGACCACAAGTGTTATCAAAGCTGAGATAAATGAAACTAATTCTAGGAAATGAGTGTCTGTGCAAGAAATCTGAAGCACAGGGGAAGTGTCACATATGAAATGATCAATGACTTTGGAAGCACAAAATTCCAGTTTCAGTCCTAAGACCAGTGGTGGAAAGGTAATCAGAAAGCCAGCTGTCCATGAACTGAGTACAAGTTGGTAGCACACTTTGTTGCTCATAATGATTGGGTAACGTAAAGGTTTGCAGATTGCTACATAACGATCATAAGACATGGCGGCCAGTAGGTAAAATTCTGTAACTCCCAGTAAGAGGAAAAAGAATAACTGAGATGCACAACCATTATAAGAAATAATTTTGTTTTTAGTCACTATGGTTATCAGGAATCTGGGAATACAGATTGTTGTCAATGAAACCTCCAAGAAAGAGAAATTTCGCAGAAAAAAATACATAGGAGTCTTGAGATGGGGATCTAGCAAGGTAAGGAGGATTATGGATAAATTCCCCACCACACTAAACATATAGTTTAGAAAGAGAAATATAAAAATCACAATTTGCAGATGTGGCTCATCAGTCAGCCCCAGGAGAATGAATTCTACTCTTGACTGATTGTTCATATCAGATTCGAGTCCTATTAAAGAGACAAAGAAAAACAACTCTAAGAGTGAAAATAATAACGTTAAAAGTTTCAGACATAGAAAAATATCCAGAAATCTAAACAAAGCTTAAAAGGTTTATTCAATTTGACAAGACAGGTGATACCAAGAATTATAGCTTTGATAAACTAAACAGCCTCTAATTGATTGTTCCATTTAAACTAGTTAACTTTTTACAATACTACTTCTTTCTTTTCTCCATTTGAACTTAAAATATAATTTAAATTTTAACTTTCAGATGGGCTAAATTTTGTTTAAATGTTCTAAATGGAGAAAATATTATTTGACATGGACTATCAATGTATATTTCATACATTATTGAAAAAGTGTAACATCTAAACAGTTATACCAGTGTCAATTTGCAATGTTTATTCAGCTCATCAAAAACACTTTTTACAGCCTCGCTGTGGAGAAAAGGGAACACTAGTACACTGCTGGTGGGAATGCAGACTGGTGCAGCCATTGTGGAAAGCAGTGTGGAATTTCCTCAAAAAGCTGAAAATGGAACTGCCTTTTGATCCAGTGATTCCCCTGCTGCGACTATACCCTAAGAATCCCAAAACGCCAATTCAAAAGAACATATACACCCCAATGTTCATAGCAGCACAATTTACAATAGCCAAGTGTTAGAAGCAACCTAAATGCCCATCAGTAGATGATTGTATCAAAAAACTATGGTACATTTACACAATGACACTACGCAGCAGAAAGAAAAAAAGAACTACTAAACTTCGCGACAGCATGGATGGAACTAGAGAGCATTATGCTAAGCGAAATAAGCCAGGGGGCGAAAGACAAATACCATATGATCTCACCTATAAGCGGAACCTAACCAACAATACAAAGATGCAAGGAAAATAAGACCAGCAACACTGAAAGGAAAAGAAACCAACAGAGACAAGAGGGAAGGGGGGCGAGGCGGGGGAAAAGGAAGGGAAGGGGAAAGTGAAGGAACATATAGCAAGGACTCATGGACAAAACCAAAGGGGTAGAGTTGAGGGAGGGGGCAAGGGAAAGTGGTGGGGGGAAGGCAGAGATAAATGTAGTTGAAAAAATAAATTAAGTAATTTATTTAAAAAAAGAAAGAAATAAAGAGAGAGAGATGGAACTGCTACCTTTTGTGACAACATGGATGGAAGTGGAGAATATTAAGCTAAGTGAAATAAGCCAATTGATGAAAGACAAATACCGTATGATATCACCTATAAGTGGACTCTATTCAACTAAATAAATTAATGAACAAAATAAACCACAGACACGGAAACATGGAGCAGACTGAAAATGATCAGAAGGGAGGGGGAAAGACAACAATGGTGGTAAGAAGTGGAAGGGACTAGACGAAGCACATGTATGAATGACACATGGACATGGACAACAGAGTGCGAATTGATTGTGGGAGTAGGGGTTGGGGGTGGGATGGGTCGAGGGGAGTAAGGGGGCAAAAATTGAGACAACTGTAATAGAATAAACATGATTTATAAATTTAAAAAATCAATAAATAAAAAACGGAAAAGGAAAAAAACACTTTTTAAATATATGGAGCATGTAGAAACAATAACAGTTATATATTTTCTCTGTGATTGAAATACTCTAATATATATCATTAATTTGTCCCAATGTGGTTTTCTTACATTTTTTATCTCATTTCATGTAATTATTTTTCTTTAATTTTAAATGTATCAGTCTTCTTTTAGTTGCATTTAATCAGGAGGTTTTGACTATTCAATCTACATAAAATAGAAAAATATATAACAATTCAAAAGTCAGTGAATATTCCTGACTTATACTTGCAGAATTGCTTTCATTTATGATATAGATATTTATCCTAAATTATAAGTGACTTACCGTAGTAGTATATATTAATATAATTCCCCTATGAGACTATGGTAAAATCAGGAGTCATAATAAATGATAAATATCTACTTCTCATAATACTATAAAATATTCAATTATTTAAGAGGAAATATAACTTCACTGCTTTTCTGGGGAAGAATTTGAAACAGATGTGCAATCTAGAAATTGTATACATCTGCTAATATCTTCCACATTCATTAACACTCATTAAAATCACAGGAAGCTGATATTACAGGTAATTCAATTAAAATCTTCTTTTATGCTAGATAAAATTTATTTCCTGTTTTTTCTTATAATTTTTAAAATCTCCATAAAGTTTCAAAATGAAAATATGATGCTCTAAATGAGAAGATGTTTTGGAAAATATCTCAAATGAAAGAAACCCAAATAAACACTAGTAAAAGCCACAGTTTTATCATCTTGCTCATAAAGTACACAGAGGAATTAATTGAAATAAAAAGGGGGGGAAGAAAAAATGCCCTCTGGAGACTAGTATCAGGACATACCAATTATGAAAAAAAAAGAGAGAGAGAAGAAAATAAAGAAAAATTGAAATAAAAACTACTGTGAACTGCTTTAAATACAAAACCAAAGGACATTCTCCCTAAAGCAAACTAAAAATAATTTAAACTCTATACTTAATGCTAACAAGAATTTCAGATATTCCATTGGGACAATATAGCCAATTCCACTGGTAAGAGAGTTTACCCCAAAAAGAGCCTCTGTTATTTCCATTAGTGAATGTGTCAGAATTCCATTAACTTGGCATTACCCACCCCCAAAATGGTGGTAGGAGGAGGCAGTACTTAAATGTTTTCCTGTTTCCATATTTTTTTGAAACAACATAAAACATAAAAAAAACAATGAATACACAATGAGGATCTTTTATTCCTAAACCATTTGGCATTCTAGCTGCTATTCACTACCGTAGTATGACAAAAAGAACATTTGATTAGATAAGCAGAATACAACCATCATTATTAAAGCATTAACGTACACTATTAACATGTAATTCTCCAATCGTATTCAATTTCACCAATTGTCTAAAATTTTTTTGTTTTATTATTTTTCAAGTACAGTTGTCTCCATTTTACACCCACCACTATCTCCTGCTCCACTTATCCCCACCTCCCACCCTCGAATCTACCCTCTTTTCCTTTGTCCGTGTGTCCTTTATATATGTTCCTTAAGGGCTCTTCCCATATTTTCCCCCATTATCCCTCCCATCCCCTCTGGTTACTGTCAGTTTGTTCTTTATTTCAATGTCTCTGTCTATATTTTGCTTGCTTGTTTGTTTTGTTGATGAGGTATCACTTATAGGTGAGATCATATGGTATTTGTCTTTCACCACCTGACTCATTTCACTTAGCATAATGCTCTCCAGCTTTATCCATTGTTGGAAAGTGTAGGAGGTCCTTCCTTCTTTCTGCAGTATAGTATTCCATCATGTAAATGTACCAGTTTTTTGATCCACTAGAAAAAAGAATACTGTTCAGAATTACATGTTTCATTTCATTGTCATATGCAGTGTCTTAATTGGATAGTTCCTTAGTCTTTCCTTAACTTTCAAGAACGTTGTTGAAAATTATTTTCCAGAAATAATATATATGTCCCTCAATTTGGGTTTGAAGTTTCTGCATGATTACATTTAATTTACTAACCTTTGACAGGAATATTACAGAAGTGATTATATCTTATGAAATCCTATTGAGGATCACACAATTTCATTTTCTTCTCATTATTGATTATGCTTCCTTTTATTTCTTGGTTAATGTGGCTATAGGATTTTCTATGATAAATCTATATTTTTATCTTTATAATTAATAAGTACTTTGTATAGTTATTTTGATTGCTATGCAAATATCTGAATCTTTGTAAAACTTCCAATTTATACATTAATTTGTATCAGTATAAACTCATGGTTCCCATTCTTTTTGATAATTAATTGCCCCATATTTGGACAGTATAGGTCCCTTTAAGATTGTTTCCCAATCAGGATGGCAGAGTAGTTAATGGAAATCACACTATCCTCCTCCCAGGGCCAATCTGGAATTACAACTAAATTGTGGAGAAATCACGTATAACAAAAAACTGAACAATAGTGAGACAGGAGCCTTATAACCTTGGACAGACAGCAGAATTAGCTTTAGCACAACCTAACTGGTAAGGAGTGCGGTAGAGACTTCAGAAGATGGGCGTGGCGTCCATGGGCAGCAGCACAGAAGGGATATTGAAACGTCCAGTTGGATCCCCCTGAGAAGAGCGGGGTCTAAACCATAGGCAGGGATCATCAGCCTACAGCACCAGAGCCCAAAAAGCACACAGATAACAGCCAGCTGTGAAAAGTGGCAGGGTTGCTCTCTGAAACAGGCAGGTGGAGATGCAAAGAGCCTTTTAAAGGGCCAATGCATAAATTTTTATTTGCAGCTACTTACCCTGGTCTCCAGCAAAGGTGGCAGCAGAGTAGGCTGGAATGCCTGAGCAGAGACTGGAAAAGGAGACTTTGGGGAGAGAACTGAGAGAGTAGCCAGCGGGATACTGACTCATCCCCGAGATGGCAGCAGCCATCTGGCTCAGGCAGACCACTCCTCTGAGTGGCAGCAACATGAGAGGACCCAATAACCCCACCCCCAGGAAGGACTCTGCCCCGCTCTGTGGATTCTAAGCCAGCCTGCTGAGTGCAGAGTGACTAGATTAACAGCTGAAGGAGACAACCACAGACAGTAGATTCCTGGAAGTCTCGAATACACTGCCTTAGGTCAGACAGGGTCAACATCTGACATCATCAGAGGCAGAGCCAGAAAGGAAAAACAGCAGTCTCCTACCATAGAAGTTCAAACCACAAAGTCAGTAAATCAAGACAGATCAATTTAAGAAACAGAAGCAAAAAGAAGAGTCTCACAAATAATGAGAAGACAAAGAAAAACCCCCAAGTTGAAGGGAAAGGAGGAATCCCCACAAAGAGAACTAAATCAAATAGATGCAAGTAAACTATCAGATATTGAATTCAAAACAATAGTTCTAAGGAACGTCAATGAGCTCAGTGAGCTCAGAGAGAACTTCAAAAAACTACAGGGAAACTACAAGGAACTTACTGCAAACTATATCAGCATGAAAAAGAACAGAGACTATCAATAAGAGGCAAGAAGAAATGAGGAATACAATTTCTGAATTGAAGAAAGGAATCAAAATCAGACTTGATGAAGGAGAGGATTGAATCAGTGAACTGGAGGACAAGGTAGATAAAAGCTCCCAGAAAGAGCAAGAAAATGAAAAAAGACTCAAAAAGAATGAAGAGGCATTCAGGGAAATGCAGGACCACTTGAAATGTAATCATATCTGTATAATAGGGATACCAGAAGGATAAGAGGAGCAAGGGATAAAGAACCTGTTTGAAAAAGTAATGATGGAAAACTTCCCTAATTGGAGGAGAGAAAAAGACACACAAGTCCAAGAAGCACAGAGGGTCCCATTCAAGAGGAACCCAATGAGGCCCACTCCAAGACACATCATCATTAAAATGGCAAATATCAAAGGCAAACAGAGAATCCTAAAGGAAGCAAGGGAGAAAGACATAGTAACACATAAGGGAGCCCCAATATGGCTAGCAACTGACTTCTCAACAGAAACACTACAAGCCAGAAGGGAATGGCAAGAAATACCCCAAGTCATGAAAAGCAAAGGCCTGAAACCAAGGCTGCTCTACCCAGGAAGGTTCTCAATTAAAAGGGAAGGTGAAATACTTTCCTATTCTATTACTTGTCCTTTAACTTTTTTATATGTATATTAGTATGTAGTCTTAAATGTTTAAAATAGTCATATTGTCAATATTTTACTTTATAGCTTCTAGGTTTGAATATTTTGCTTTGGGGTAAGAAAAATATTATTTTGTATTTTCTCCTAAAACTCCTTCAATTTTACATATTGATTTTTAACTCACCTGAATATTTTTTGTATAATGTATGAAATAGGACTCTGTTTTATTTCAAGTGATAGTGGTCCATGCACCTTATTTGTTGAATAAGCCTTATTTTCCCCATTGATTTGAAATATCAGTTTAATCATATATCACATTGTTAGACAGATATATACATTTGTCTCTGGAATGCTCATTTTATTTCATTGATCTACTTGATTATTTCTGTGCTGATGTCATGTTGGTTTAACTTCTGAGACTTTATAATGGTTTTAAATTTTTTAAATATTGTATAATTAACTTTGACATTTAAAAAAATAAATAAAATCAATCTGCATTTAAGAAAGAAAGAAAGAGAGAGAGATGGAACTCCTACCTTTTGCAATAACATGGATGGAACTGGAGAATATTAAGCTAAGTGAAAACTGCAGCATTTTAAAAGTGTACAGTTGGCAATGTAGAATCTCTTGCTTGGAATAGTTGCTTATCTTTCATCAGCTGATGTCCTGAGGTTTTTCAGTTTCTACTTTTTCACTTCATTTAGCTTTATTTTAAGGAATAATTACCTATTTTGAGGTTTTGAATGATATGAATTATATAAACAAAATTTCACAAAATGCATCTTATCTGGAACATCTGAATAACATAGATGTTCATTAAAATCATTGATACCTGAGTTCCAAACTTCACAGTGTGTATGAATTGGAGGTAATATGGACATTCTTTATAGAGTCACAATATTTACACATTGCCTCCTCCAACAAAAATCATTGTTTTTAAACCTCCCTATAGATAATACAGTATGATCATAAAAAAGTAAAATCATAATTAATTATGTTAACATACCTATATCTATTCTACACACTCATAGGAAATAATAAATACAACAGATCCAAGGAGGTAAGTCTACTATAATTTTAACTTCAGAATCAGAAATGAAGTCATATGCACTATAGGTCCAGTTCAGGGAATTAAATATGAATACTGAACTTTTATGTTTTATAATTTTTAATAGTAGAGTCATATTATGTTTGTGCATTAACAGGTGTTATAATCTATTTTACTAATATGCAGTTGCATCTAAATTTAATTCCCTTTTTAAATGGAATCTTTTTAATTTTTTTATTGTTCTTCAAGTACAGTTGTTTCCATTTTCCTCCCCTCACCCCCCACATCCCACTCACCCCTGCCTCCCACCCTCAAATTTACCCCCTTTGGATCTGTCCATGTGTCCTTCATACATGTTCCTTGACGACCCTTCCCCTATTTTCCCTCTCCCTTCTTCCCTCTGGTTACTGTCATTTTCTTCCTTTTTATCAATGTCTCTGGTTATATTTTGTTCGCTTATTTGTTTTGTTGATTAGGTTCCACCTATTGGTGAGATCATATAGTGTTTGTCTTTCAATGCCTGGCTTATTTCACTTAGCGTAATGCTCTCCAGTTCCATCCATGCTGTCACGAATGGTAGGAGCTCCTTCTTTCTGCTGCATAGTTTTGTTTGATCTTCTTTATGAATTAAATGCTGCCCTGGGTAAAGTCATGTGGAAAACCTACTGAACAACTCTTCTCTATAATTTGAGATAACATAGCTCCAGAAAAGTCTGCTGGACCCAAATGGTAGCAGAAATTGTATGACTAGCTCATACTACACACCTCTTCAAATCAAAGTTACAGCAAAGATGGAAATCATGGCAAGGACAGAAACATTTTTTTTTATAAGAAAAGCTGGTGGTCACTTAGTAGCTGAAGACTTCAGCTGCCATTAAAAACATTAAAGCTACCATATAACCTCACTTATGTGTGGAATTTAATGAACACAATAAACTAACAAACAAAATAGAAACAGAAACATATAGATACATGGAACAGACTGTTGGCTACTAGAGGGGAGGGGTGAGGGACTGGATGAAAGATGGTGAAGGGATCAGCCAAAGAACATTTATGCATGACACAGGGATACGGACAGTGATGTCAGAATTGATTGAGGGAAGGCAAAATGGGACTGGGTAGAGATTGGAAAGGGAATAAAAAGAAACTGTAATGGCATAAATAATTTTAAAAACATTAAAACAATTTACTAATATGTGTTTTGGAATATTACATTTAGTATGAAATATCTCAGAGTTCTTTTGCTGTTGTTTTGTGTGTGCTTGTGTGTGTTTGGCTATTCCTCACCCAAGGATATGTTCACTGATTTCAGGGAAAGGGGAAGGGAGAGAGAGAAACATCAATGTCAGAGAGAAACATTGATCATTTGCCTCCCATAGATGCCCCAAGGAGGAATCAAACCTGCAATCTCGGCATGTGACTTGGTAGGGAATTGAAACCACAACCTTTTGGTTTATGGGACAATGCTCCAACCAACTTTGCCACCCAGCCAGGGCTTGTTTGTGTTTTAATCAGCTCCTCCCTAGGGATGAACCTGTTCCAGGGTGCCCTACTCTTCACAAAGAAAAGAGAACTCACCTTAGGGCTCCAGCCTTCTTCCCTGATATTGGTTGCATTACCACATTATTATTTTTTTCCAAATTAAAATTAAAATTTTTTTCCAAACAAAGTAATAAATAGATAGGATAACAATATTAATAAGAGGTGCAAAAGATAAAGAGTACTTTAGTAATTCATTTATTTTAAAAGTCCACAGGTGATGCATATGATGAAACAGACTGACATGTTTAACATAATTTGGGACGGTATAACATGAAAGTTAATGGAATTCTTATATGGAAAGGACAGGGATTGATATAATTTTGGGGTAATCAATAGCTTTATAAAAGATATCGATGAATTTTTTAAAATAGTGCCCCAGCCCTGGCTGATGGGGCTTAGTGGATTAAATGCCGGCCTGTGAACCAAATGGTCACTAGTTCAATTCCCAGTCAGGACACATGCCTGGGTTGTGGGCTAGGTGCCCAGTAGCACCTGTGTGCAAGAAGCAACCACACATTGATATTTATCTCCCTCTCTTTCTCCCTCCTTTCCCCTCTCTCTTAAAAAAATTAATAAAATCTTAAAATAAAATGAAATAAAAATATATAAATAGTGCTCCCAAATTATGCAGACACATATAAGAATACATTTCAAAAGAGTAATTATTAAAAAGACAATATTTTTATTAAAATATGTTACTTGTTCATCTTTATCATATTTTGTTTTTTTTATTTCTCATGTGTACTGGAAAACAGCTATCCATTTCAATATATCAAAGCCAGTGAAAAAATGATAATGGTGTACTCTCAATGCAGAAAAAATTTATTTAAAAAAAATTATTTTATTTATTTATTTTTAGAGAGAGGAGAAGGGGAGAAGAGAGGGAAGCATCAATGTGTGTTGCCTCTCACAAGCCCTCTACTGAGAACCTGGCCCACAACCCAGGCGTGTGCCCTGACTGGAAATCGAATCTGTGACCCTTTGGTTTGCAGGCTGGCACTCAATCCAATGAGCCACACAAACAAGGGCTCAGTGCAGAGAAAATTTCAAGACTGCTACAATTAGCATCTTTATCTACTTACTGGAAATCAGTACTGCCATAGCCATTGACCATCACTGCAATGGTAATATAATCCTAAATTTTGGCTTTGGAGAATCACCCTGTCATTCTAAAACGACAAACCATAACTTCATGCCTTTTTACAGATCAAATAAAAAAAGATAGAAAAATAACTCATATCCTTTTATTAAAAATACACATGCAATACTGAGTCCATTCAGGGGTGATGAACAAAAATAAAAATTAACCCAAAATTTCAAGGTTCCAAAGGGAAAATTGTGAGGAATATTATAATAAAGAGAACTGAGAGAAAGAATTTAGAACTGACCGTAGTATGTAATTGTGTCATTGGCAATTTCAAATTGGTGAAACCATTTGCAAATGGATATATTTAAAAATGTATTGCTTTTTCTGTTTTAGGTTAAATATATATATACTTAGCTAAATATACATGTACTTAGTATATGTTATTTATAGATTTAAGTTAATTTATATATTTGTTAACTTATATACATTTTGCTAATTTACATATATTTAAGTTAATACAATAGGTTAATTTATACTATATCCATATATAATATGTATTTTTCAATTTTTTTTCTTTTCCTACATAGATTTAATGAGGTTTACAAAAGAAAAACGAAAAACCAGTCAATGGAAATACAGTTCATTATCCTAGGGTTGACAGATGACCCACAATTGCAAATTGTGATTTTCCTGTTTTTATTTCTTAATTACACATTAAGCCTGATGGGGAACATAATCATTATTTTCATCACCCAGCTGGATCCTCGCCTCAAGAAGTCCATCTATTTCTTTCTCCGTAATTTTTCTTGTTTGGAAATCATATTCACAACAGTATGTATTCCCAAATTCCTGATAACAAATGTGACTAAAGAAAAAACCATTTCATACAACAATTGTGCAGCTCAATTGTTTTTTTTCCATTGTTCAGATAATTTTTTATTTGGTTGTAGGTGCATAATGAAAAATTGGAGAGGGTGGGGAGGAGGGTGAGTGGGGGCGCACAAGGGTATAAAAGGGGATAATTGGGAATAGAAAAAATACAATACATACATACTTACATACATACATATATAATTGGGAAAGCTATACAAAACCAATAAGGGGCCTTGACTTAAGACTTTTCAGTGATGGCTGTTTGTGTTTGTTGTACACTCTTCTTAACATAGATCTACAAGAAGATCGTTCTCCCCCTCCTCCACTCCCAGAAAGAACCCCAGAGTCCATCTTACTTGCCGATGAAGACTGTCAGTGGCAGCATTCTCTCTCCAAAAAGTTATAAAAACAAGGCTGTTAAAAGGTTAATGATAAAGCAGGACGTTAATGAGAAAGGTACAAAGAATGATGAAATAAGATAAGAATAATACATTTAAAAATCCCACAAGGTATTTTTTATTCTTTTACTGGGAGTTACAGAATTTTACCTTCTGGCTGCCATGTCCTATGACCGCTATGTCGCCATCTGCAAACCCCTGCATTACCTCATCATCATGAACAGCAAAGTGTGCTATCAGCTTGTAGTCAGCTCTTGGGTAACTGGATCCTAATCATTTTTCCTCCACTGGTCATGGGACTTAAGCTGAATTTCTGTGCTTCCAAAGTAATTGATCATTTTATGTGTGAAACTTCTCCTATACTGCAGATCTCTTGCACAGATACGCATGTCCTAGAATTAATGTCTTTTATCTTAGCTGTGGTGACACTTGTAATCACATTGGTATTAGTGGTTCTCTCCTACACTTGCATCATTAAGACAATTCTGAAATTCCCTTCTGCACAACAAAGGACTAAACCTTTTTCCACCTGTACCTCTTACATGATTGTTGTCTCCGTGACTTATGGTAGCTGTATCTTTATGTATATTAAGCCCTCTGCAAAAGAAAGGGTGACTGTATCCAAAGGTGTAGCTTTGCTCTATACCTCAGTTGCCCCTTTATTAAATCCTTTCATCTACACACTAAGGAACCAGCAGGTAAAAGAAGTCTTCTGGGATATTTTGCAAAAGATGTGTTTTTTTTTTTAAAAAATCATTTGTGATAAAATGCTAAAAATCAATGTTTCCATGAAAAACTGAAGAAGTGTGTTTCATGCATTTCTTCTAATCATGTTTTTCTACCTCATATATATAGTTACCACGTATAAGAAATTCTCTTGAATCTTGTAACTCTCAGTTCAACCCTTATATTTTTTGTTTTTGTTTTTTTCAGAATTTTACTATGGATGTATTTTTTTGACTTTTTTATTATAGGCAGCCAATCATAGTCTTTTTTTTTATGGTTCAAATACATTTGTCTCCATTTTCCCACAACCACTTTCCTCTGCCTCACCAACCATCACCTCCCACCCTCAATCCTTCCCCACTTTGGCTTTGTCCACGGGTCCTTCATTCATGTTCCTTGATTTGACACTCCCCCTTCTTTTCCCCATTACTTCTCTCTCTCCTTCCCTCTCATTACTGTCCATTTGTTTTTTCTTTCTTGAAATGAATGTTGCTGGTTATGTTTTCTTGCTTCTTTTGTTGATTATAAGTGAGATCATGTAGTATTTGTCTTTCACCCCCGGGCTTATTTTGCTTAGCATAATGCTCTTCAGTTTCATCCATGCTATCACAAAGGGTAGTAATTCTTTCTTTCTTTCAGCTGCGTAGTATTCCATTGTGTAAATGTCCCATTGTTTTTTGATCCATTAATTTGTTGATGGGCATTTAGGTTGCTTCCAGCCCTTGGCTATTGTAAATTGTGCTGCTATGAGCATTGCGGTGCATAGGTTCTTTTGAATTGGTGTTTTGGGATTCTTAGGGTATAATCCCAGCAGTAGAATTTCTGAGTCAAAAGGTTGTTCCATTTTTAGCTTTCTGAGGAAATTCCAAACTATTTTCCACAGTGACTGCACCAGTCTACATCCCCACCAACAGCATACTAGGGTTCCCTTTTCTCCACAACGTCACCAGCACTTGTTGTTTGTTAATTTATTTATGGTGACCATTCTGACTGGTGTGAAGTGGTATCTCATTGTGGTTTCGATTTGCATCTATCTGATGGCTAGTGATGCTGAGCATCCTTTGATATGTCTCTGGGCCCTGTGTATGTCCTCCTTGAAGTGTCTGTTCAGGTTCTTTTCCCATTTTTAAATTGGATTGTTTGTCTTCCTGGAGTGAAGTCATGTGAGTTCTTTATATGTTTTGGAGATCAAACCCTTGTCCAACGTGTCATTGGCAAATATATTTTCCCAGAAGGTTGGTTCCCTTTTCATTTTGCTGATTTTTTCTTTAGCCATGCAGAAGCTTCTTATTTTGATGAAGTCCCATTTGTTTATTCTTTCCTTTATGCCCCTTGCTCTAGCAGACATATCGGTGAAAATTGCTGTGTGGAATATCTGACAGTTTCCTGCCTATATTCTCCTCTAGGACTTTTATGGTGTCACAAAATATATTTAAGTCTTTTATCCATCTTGAGTTTATTTTTGTGTATGGTGTTAGTGGTTGAATTTCAATTTTTTGCATGTAGCTGTCCAGCTCTCCCAACACCATTTGTTGAAGAGGCTATTTTTACTCCATTTTAAACTTCTTCCCCTTTGTTGAATATTAATTGATTATAGTGACTTGGATTTATTTCCAGGATCTCTATTCTGTTCCATTGATTTATGTGTCTGTTCTCATACCAGTACCAGACTGTTTTGATTACAGTGGCCTTGTAATATAGTTTGATGTCAGGTATTGTGATCCCTCCTACTTTGTTCTTCTTTCTAAAAATTGCTGCAGCTATTTGGGATTGTTTATGGTTCCATATACATTTTTTAAATGTTTGTTCTATATTTGTGAAATACATGATTGGTATATTAATAGGTATTGTGTTGAATCTATAATTTTATTTTTTAAGGTGCATGGACACAACACACACATATGGCTTTTTCTTCAAGTTATTCTTACTTAAATCACACATTTTTGAAGAATATTCTATTTGAAACAAGTATATCTGACACTAGAAAATATAAAATAGCTTATGGGAAATAATTTTATAAATTTTAAAACATGCATACATTCATAATGTTGTAACATCCACATTAATATTATTTCACTGGCTCAGTTTTATTTTCCCTATTTCCCTAAAATTTCTTTCATCCAATCAAGCCAAAGCTGTAACTGTCTCAGAAACATATTATTTGGTAATAGCTTAGTTAAGGTCTAGTGCTACCTTGGCCATCAAGAGGTATATCAGTAGGTGCTTGAAGGCAATGATCTAGAATCTAAGGTTGATTTCTCTCTTCAGGTGCTATTCCATTACAATAAAATGCCACACTAGCTCTAGCCAGGTGTTTACATCTCCATAGCAAGGGTTTCAATTCATTTCTGGGTTCAAGCCCAGCCCCCTGATATTTACCCACAAGACTGTTGCTGAGGAGGTCTTTTCATCATAGAGATCTGGCATGGTCTTCTTTCAGCTTAAAATTCTTCATTAAATATTCTCATGACTTAAAAATGAGGTTTTTATATTATATATTATTATATATATTTCAATTTTAAAATGACTACATAAAAATTCACCAATTTTGGTGTTTGTAAAAAATTTTTTATTTTTGTTCAACTTATTTTATTTCACACTAATAATAAACCTATGAGAAAAGCACTGTTATCCCCACTTTACAGGTAAGAGATTTAAAGTACAATTGATTTTATATTCCAAGCTCCTAGTACCTTACTTGGTAGATAGAAGTGAGTCTGGTAAATGAGCAATTTAAGTTCTCTGCTATATCCAAGAGAGAACAAAGTCTTCTTCCTATAGATGTCTACACTTTCATGTTGACACCATCTTCAGGTGTCCTGATTATGCATCCAGTTATGAATAAAGGTAACCTCCATTAGCATGTAACCTCCAACTAAGGACAAAATAACTTCTGCCCATCCTTGAGATTTAAGGCCAACTTGCATTTTACAATTCCTCCTTCTAAAATCCACTTAGCATATTATGATCCCAAATCTGTTTCCTGGTAGACTACATTTATGTTTTGATTTTTTCCAGAGAAAAACACTTTGAAATTATAAAACTAATTTGCATATTAACATACTTAGTTTTGAGACAAACACAACTGTACAATGTTCTCAATTACATCTGACTGTTAGAAGAACCATGCTATTGACTGTAATCCAGGGCATATTGTTGAATTTGTAGATTAATGAGTAATCAATCAATTGCGATTTTTTTAATTTATTTTTTGTTTAAATATAGTGGATATACAGTCTTATATTGGTTATATTAGTTTCAGGTATACAATAAAGTGATTAAACATTTTTATACTTTACCATGTGATCCTTTTACTAATTCTAGTAATCAACTGTCACAGCGTAAACTAATCACAGTATTTAAAAATTTTTTAATTATAGTTTATATTCAATATTATTCTTTATTAGTTTCAGATTTACAGCAAATTAGTTAGAAAGTTATTTACTTCACAGAGTGGTCACCCTGCTGCTTCAAGTACCCACCTGGGCCCATGCATATATATCTGGATATTATTGACTGTATAATCACAATATTATTGATTATATTCTTCTCTTTTTCACCCATCTCTCCAGCCCCTCCCTTCTGGTACCCATCTTTTAGGTGTCTATTTCTATGAGTCTATTTTTGTATTATACGTTTGTTTGTTTGTTTGTTTGTTTGTTTTGTCTCATTTTTACATTTTTCCAAAGAAGACAGATGGCCAAAAGACGTATAAAAAGATGCTTAACATCATTAATTGTCAAGTAAATACAAACCAAAACCTCAATGAGATATCATCTCACACCAGTCAGAATGGTTTATTATCACAAAGTCAACAATAACATGTGTTGGCGAGTATGCAGAGAAAAGGATATCCCTGTGCATTGTTGGTGGGACTGCAAACTGGTACCGCCCCTGTGGAAAACAGTATGATGATTCCTCAAAAAAACTAAATATAGATCCACCATATGACCCAGCAATCCCAACTTTAGGTACTTTAGGTATTTATATAAAAATATAACATGAATTCAAAAAGATATGTTCACGCATATGTTCATTAAAGCATTATTTACAATAGCCAAGATATGGAAGTAGTCTAGGTGTCCATCAATAGATGAAAGGAAAAAATGTGGTGTATATATAATAAAATAATACACAGCAATAAGAAACAATGAAATCTCTCCATTTGCGACAACATGGATGGATCTAGAGGATATTATGCTAAATGAAATAAGTCCGGTAGAAAACAGTTTTGATTTTTAAGTCATGTATACAACAAACATTCTATTTCTTTTATCTTGAAAAGTATTTTAATTTCTGAAACTTGGCTACAAATAGAGCAATCTATTTCATAAAAGAAATCTTTCAGCTTTTAGGACAACTCAACAGCTCTCAGATAACAAACTTCTGCTGAAAGTAATGAAAAAGTTACCGCTTTCTAAGACAGATAAAGAATTGATAGGGTGATAGAAAAAACAATGATATTACTATGCATTAACATTTTCAAATAGAGAGTATCTTCTGCATGCAAGTTAGCTGTGTGCAATAATTTTAGGGTGACAAACCACACAGAATATTCTACTAAAACGAGTCATTGCTCAAGAAGAAATAAAAGGCACCCAAATGAGAAAAGAGGAAGTAAAATTGTCATTATTTGCAGATGACATGATACTGTATATAGAAAACCTTAAAGACTTTACCAAAAAACTACTAGAACTGATATATGAATTTGGTAAAATAGCAGGATAGAAAGTTGTTATAATATTCAGAAATTTGTGGCATTTTTATACACCAACAATTAAGAAAAAAATCCCATTTACTATTGCAACAAAAAAACTAAGGTACCTAGGAATAAACTTAACCAAGGAAATAAAAGATCTGTACTGAAAAAATTATAGGATGCTGAAGAAGTAAATTGAGGAAGACACAAATAAGTGGAAGCACATAACATGCTCCTGAATAGGAAGGATTAACATCACTAAAACATCCATACTACAGATAATGCAATTCCAATTAGAATACCAATGTCACATCTTATGGATCTAGAACAAATATCTGAAAAATTTATATGAAACCACAAAAGACCCTAAATAACCTCAGTAATCTTGAGAAAGAACAATAAAGTTGGAGGTATCACACTACCTGATATCAAACCCTACTGCAAGGCCGTAGTATTCAAAATGTCATGGGACTGGCATGAGAAAAGGCATATAGATCAATGGGACAAAATGGAGAGCCCAGAAATAAACCTGTGTCTTCATGGTCAATTAATATTTGACAAAGGAGGCAAGAACATACAATAGGGTAAAGATAGTCTGTTCAATAAATGATACTGGAAAAATTAGACAGATATAGGCAAAAAAATTAAACTACACCACAAACTTACACCATACACAAGAATAAACTCAAAATGAATTAAAGACTTAAATGTAACTTACAAAACCATAAAATTCTAGAAAAAAACATAGGCACTAGAATCTCAGACATTTCTCATAGCAATATCTTTGCTGGTATATATCTTTGGGCAAAGGGAAAAAAAATGGGACTACATCAAACTAAAAAGCTTCTGCACAGCAAAGGGAAAAACAACACCAAAAAGTGAAATGACAATCCACTGCCTAGGAGAACATATTTGCCAATGATACATCTCATAAGGGGTTAATATTCAAAATATATAAAAAGAATTTACACAACTCAACACCAAGAAGACAACCCAACTTAAAAATGGACAAAAGATCTGAATAGACACTTCTCCATAAGAATATACATAAGGCCCATAGACATATGAAAAAATGCTCAACCTCACTAATCATCAGAGAGATGCAAATTAAAATCACAATGAGATGTAACCTCACACCTGCCAGAATGGTTTTCATCAATAAATCAACAAACAAGTGTTGGCGAGCTTGTGGAGGAAAGGAAATAGTTATGTACTGCTGGTGGGAATGCAGACTGGTGCAACCACAGCACAAAATAATATGGAGACACAGACAGAGGAAGCTTGTTGCTGAGGGAAGCAAAGGCTAATGGCTCTGGAGCTGGTGGGTGGGATGGGGACAGCTGGCCACCCCTGCATCATGGATGCATCTGGAGCAGGGCAGTGCCTGAAGCCTTAGAGCTTCATGGACCTGATAGCAGCAACAATACAGCTGTCACCATGGTCATCCCTGTGTGTTGCTTCACCTGCTGCAAGGTCATTGGCAATAAGTGGGAGGCCTATCTGGGGCTGCTGCCGGCTGAGTACACTAAGTATACTGAGGAGGACCCCCTGGAGATGCTGGGCCTGAAGCTCTGCTGCTGCAGTTGCGTGCTGCTGGCCCACATGGACCTGAGGAAGAAGCTACTCAACTTAATCTCCCCTGAAGTGACAGTGGGGACCACGGTAGTATCTGGTCAGACTACATCTCACTGGGTTTGAGTGGCTGGAAGCAATGGCTGCTCACCGTTGTATGGACATATTTCTTCTGCTCTAGAAGGAAAAATCCAGTAAAGGTCCTTGCAGAACCATTAAAAAAAGAAAGAAAACAAAACAGGATGGAGTTTCCTTTTAACCCAGTGATTCTACTTCTAGGAAATAACCAAATAAACCTGAAACACTAACTCAAAAGAATATGTGCACCCTATCTTCACTGCAGCATTATTTACAATAGCCAAGATTTGGAAATAGCATAAGTGCCCATCAGTAGATAAACAGTTAAAAAACTGTGGTATATTTACACAATGGAATGCTACTCAGCCATAAAATAAGGAAGTCTTATCTTTTGTGACAGCTCAATTAAACCTGGAGATTATTATGCTAAGTGAAGTAAGCCAGTCAGAGAAAGACAAATACCATATGATCTCACTTAAATGTGGAATCTAATGAACAAAATAATTTAACAAACAAAATAGAAATAGAAGCCTACATGCATAGAACAGACTGACAGCTGTGAGAGGACAGGGTGGTTGGGGAACTGGTAAAAAAAGGTAATGGGATATAGCAAAAAATGTGTATATGTAAGTGTATAATATATGTATTTACATATATAATGTATACATAATACAAAGACACAGACAATAGTATGGTGATATGCAGAGGGGAAGGGGTGTTGGAGGCAGGTTAAAGCAGGCAAAGGAGGGATAAATGGGGAAGGAAACAATTTGCTTTGGGCCGTGGGCCCACGATGCAGTATGCAGATGATGTTTTGTTGAGTCATGCACTTGAAACCTGTATGGTTTTGTTAATCAATGTTACCCCCAAGGAACATATAGCAAGGACTCATGGACAAAACCAAAGGGGAAGAGCTGAGGGAGGGAAGGTGGGAGGGGGCAAGGGAAAGAGGTGGGGGGAAGGCAGAGACAAATGTATTTAAAAAGTAAATAAATTAATTTAAAAAAAATGTTACCCCCAATGAATTCAAATTAAAAAAGTAAAATAAATAAATAAATAAATAAATAAAAATAGGTCAGCATTGACCTGAGGTAGGTTCCCCCTAGCCTGTTACCCTGGTAACCTGAAACACAAGTTTCAGCAGCTTTACACGTCCCTGAAGGGGCCTCATATTGCAGGTCTGAGATACCCCAAGGCCAGGTCAAGCACTAAGGAGACTATAAACACAAGGAAAGTCACGACCTCTTCTAAATGAACTAGTGATCAATTGAAACTATATTTCATCAAACTGTGGTTTGTTTAGGACAGACACATTTGGCGAAATGGCCTAAGAACCAGCTGACTGACCTCATGACAGCCGAGCAACAGGTAGAGGCCTTGGACAGGTAAGGATATAGCCAGGTAAGGATGAGGAAGGACTTCTTATAAACATTCAACTTAGATCTTTCTTTCTCTCAAGGGTGAAAAGGCTTCAAAGCCAAAATTTCTAAAAATATCAACATTGCAAATGCACATGGGTTTAACTCCTGAACTCTGCTATTTCTCTTTAGTTTCTAATTGCTCTCTATCTCCTGAACTAGTTATAATGTGGCTAACACTGCTATGATGGGTGTTGACTTTGGGAACATCTAAATGTCAAACTTTGTAATTATAACTGTGGATATACTGAACTCACATAAAATAATGCCCTGATAATTGGGGCCTGAAGACAGGAAGCCTGAGGTCCTTGCTCCCTGCTCATAGTCACAGACGGTATGATATCCCTTCTAGGAGAAGATGCATTTTAGGTCTTGTCTCTAACTGTAGAAAGATGGTCTTTGTGAATCAGTTATAAATATGTAAGTTCAGTGTAAAAGGCCTTCCCGAAGCACCTAAAATATATTTTGTAGGCATAAAACTATAATTTATTTCTGAATCAAAAATTAAAACACATTGAGATACTTAAGCCAAAAAAAAAAAAAATGGAGCACAAGCTTTGGAATTGGGGATAAATGCAAAGATCTAGGTTGCTATGACCATCAGCAAGCTTGGGTTTCTTTCTTTCTTTTTTTTAACTAAAAAAATTGTGTTTACTTAGAAGCATTCAGAATGTCAACAAAACAACTGCAACTTTTTTTTTTTTGCAGTTACAGAGTGGTATTCAGTTAACAGAACAATTATTTTGTATAAGTTGCATCACAGACAACTGATGATGAAAAAACTACCATCCCCGTATATAACTAATTGGTGTTGTGCACCAACAAGAACCTCCTTTAAACTTCCATGCCAATTTACAACCCCCATACTGCACCAGGCAAGGTTAGTGGCTATTGAAAATGCCACCAGGACAGGACTATCTAAAGACACATTCGGTAGTATGGTAACTATACAGAAAAAGACACTACAATTTAAAAACAAGTCTTACATAGTCTTACACTTCAATTTTTTTTTTATTTAAAGGGAGTGAGTTATGTACAGGGGGGTTAAATGTGTTATAGACAAAAAAACTGTGCTAGAACCAACTCATTCATCTTCATCTTCCTCCTCATCCTTCTTCATCTTCCTCCTTTTTCTTCCTTTTTTTCAGTCTTGACAACTCCCTTTTTGGCTGCATCAGGCTTCCCTTTACCTCCTTCTTTTCATAAGGCTGCTTGTCATCTGCAGCGTGTTATTCCACATCTCTCCCAGCTTCTTTGCAACATCACCAATGGATAGGATGGGATGCTCTTTTGATTTTGGGTGATACTCAGAACAAAACAAGACAAAGGCTAAAGAAGGCCTCAGGTGCATTGGGATCCTTGAACTTCTTTTTTGTTTTTCCCTTTAGGAGGAAGATAAGTTTTCATTTCTCTTTCATAACAGGTCTTGTCCACCTTTGCCATGTGTTCTCATTTCCCTTTCTCTTTAGCAGACATGGTCTTCCACCCCCTGAGCACTTAGAAAACTGCAGGAAGTTGACTGGAGCATCTGGGTGCCTATTCTTGTGCTCTTCCCAGCAAGTTTACACAAAGAAAGGTTACGATGACGTTTTGCCTCTCGGCTTCTTAGGATCTCCTTTGCCCGTGTTTAAATACTTTTCCTCAGCCAGCACAGAGTCGCCCAGAGCCTGTACAGCTCGCACTTGCCCCGGCACTGTCTCTATGGAGCTCCATGGACGGCAATAGCTGTGAGAGCAGAAGCCAGACGCAGCACTCTCACTCTCTCCACTCTGTAACATTCAGCGATGTTGGGTTTCAAAAGCCAGTCTTGGCTTTTGAATACTCCCAAACCCAAGGGCCACTTTTGCACTTTAGGATTTTATATTTTCTATGCCAAAATAAGTGTGTGGGACCAAGAAGGTGTAGAGATCACAAACTCCCACAGTTCCTTCCAGCAAATGATCTATCTAGTTGCGTTGGAGGGATGTCAGGAAAAGTAGGGAGGGAGAGAAAACAAAATTTTAAAACGATGCCATTATGATTTCTGAAAATACATAGTAGTAAGAAAGACATACAAGATTACCTAACATCCCAGAACACTACAGTAACAATATTGATGCTTTTCCTACAGTCTTCTTTTCTATGTAGCTACACTATATTTTAACAGTACTTGATCTATACTGCATAATTCACATATTGTTTTCTAATATTCACAGTTAAGATTTTCTTATGAGTAATTTTCTCTAATTTGAATCTGTAAAAAATGATGAAAGATCATGACTGAATAATATAATATTTAGCCATATCATAATTTAGCTATTCTCTCATTCTCGACACATGAAAATACAGGTTATCTTCGCATAGTAGTATCATTTTTTCAATCATTTGTTAATTTTGCAGGCAAAACTATATCCTCCTGAGAAAGGTCAATTATCTGATAACCAGTGACATTGGAAGATAATTATTAATATATAATATCTATAATAATAGATATTAATAATTTTATAAACCATTTTCATTCCTTCAGTGGATTGTCTGCTCTAACCCTTTGCACTTCTTTTTCATATTGTTTCAGCATTTCTTTTTTAATTATATATTATTGGTTATGCTGTTACAGGTGTCCCAATTTTTCCCCTTTGCCCCTCCCCCAACTAGCACACCCCATTCCCTAAGGCAACCCCCACATTTTTGTTCATGTTCATGGATCATGCGTATAAGTTTATTGACTACTTTAGTTCCTATACTGTCCTTTACATCATCATAGCTCTTAATGACCAATTTGTACTTCTTAATCTCCTCATCTCTTCACCCATTCCTTAAACCCACCTTACATCTGGCAACCATTAAAATGTTCTCCATTTCCATTATTTTGTCTCTGTTCTTCTTGTTTTCTTAGTTTCTTTTTTAGATTAAATTGTTGATAGATATGTATTTATTGCCATTTTAATGTTCATAGTTTTAATCTTCTTATTTTTCTCATATAAATCCTTTAAACTTTTTAAAAATTTGTCCATTTCATCAAGATTTTCAAATTTCTTGGTGATAATTGTTCATAGTAGTTTCTGACAATCCTTTGTATTTCTGTGGTATCAGTTGTTATTTCTCCTCTTTCGTTTCTGATATTATTAATTTGGGTCCTCTCCCTTTTTTTCTTGATGAGTCTGCTTAAAGGCTTGTCAATTTTATTTATCTTTTCAAAGAACCAGCTTCTGGATTGGTTGATCCTTTGAATTGTTCTTTTCATCTCTATGTCATTCAGTTTTGCTCTAATCTTGGTTATTTCCTTCCTTCTACTTGCTCTGGGGTTTATTTGTTGTTGTTTCTCCAGTTCTTGAAGTTGTAGTGTTAGGTCTTTTATTTGAAATGTTTCCATCTTTTTTAGGTAAGCCTGTATTGCTATGAACTTCCCTCTCAGGACCGCCTTTGCTGTGTCCCCTAGGTTTTGGACTGTTGTCTGTTCATTTTCATTTGTTTCCAGAAATTTTTTGATATCTTCTCTTATCTCATTATTGACCCATTCATTGTTTAATAGTCTACTGTTCAGTCTCCATGAATTTGCAAGTTTTTGAAGTTTCTCTTTGAGGTTGATTTCCAGTTTCAAGCCCTTGTGGTCCGAGAAAAAGTTTGGTATTATTTCAATTTTCCTGTATTTGCTGAGGTTTGCTTTGTGTCCTATCATGTGGTCTATCTTTGAAAAACTGCCATGCGCCTTTGAAAAGAATGTGTATTTTTCTTCTTTGGGATGTAAGGTTCTATATATGTCAGTTAAGTCTCTTTGATTCAGTGTGTCATTCAGCGCCACAATATGTTTATTAATGTTTTGTTTGGAGGATCTGTCCATTTTTGACAGTGGGGTGTTGAAATCCCCTACTATCAGTGTGTTGCTGTCTATATCTTTTCTGAAGTTGTCCAACAATTTCCTTATATACTTGGGGGCTCCTATATTGGGAGCATATAAGTTTACAATGTTGATGTCTTCTTGATAGATTCTTCCTTTAAGTATTCTAAAGTGACCCTCTGGGTCTCTTTTTATGGCCTTTGTTTTGAAATCTACTTTGTCTGATACAAGTATGGCAACCCTGGCCTTTTTCTCATGCCCATTTGCTTGGAATATTTTTTTCCATCCCTTTACTTTCAATCTGTGTAGGTCTCTTGCTCTGAGGTGGGTCTCTTGTAGATAGCATATGTGTGGGTCATGTTTTCTTATCCATTCAGCTACCCTGTGTCTTTTGATTGGGGCATTTAGTCCACCTAAATGCCCATCAGTAGATGATTGGATCAAAAAATTATGGTACCTATACACAATGGAATACTACACAGCAGAAAGAAAAAAAGAACTACTAAACTTCACGACAGCATGGATGGAACTGGAGAGCATTATGCTAAGCGAAATAAGCCAGGGGGCGAAAGACAAATACCATATGATCTCACCTATAAGTGGATACCTAACCAACATACAGAGATGCAAGGAAAATAAGACCAGCAACACTTAAAGGAAAAGAAATCAACAGAGACAAGAGGGAAGGAGGGGGGGGGGCGGGGAAAAGGAAGGGAAGGGGAAAGTCAAGGAACATATAGCAAGGACTCATGGACAAAACCAAAGGGGAAGAGCTGAGGGAGGGAAGGAGGGACGGGGCAAGGGAAAGTGGTGGGGGGTAAGTAGAGACAAAGGTATTTGAATAAATAAATTAAAAAAAGAAAAAAAAGAAAAAAGAAAAAAGAAAAGAAAAAATAAAAAGAACCAGTATGTGATTTAAAAAAAAAAAAATCCCTTTAGCTCTTTGATTTTAAATGATAGCTTTGCTGAGTAGAGCAATCTTGGCTGTAGGTCCTAGGTACCTTCATTTCATGACTTTGAATATTTCTTTCCAATCTCTTCTAACCTGCAGTTTCTTTTTAAATATCAGCTGACAGTCATATGGGAACTCCCATGTAGGTAACTAACTGCTTTTTTCTTGATGCTTGTAAGATTTTGTCTTTATCTATCTGTATTTTAATTATGATATGTCTTTGAGCGGGCCTCTTTGCATCCATCTTGTTTGGGACTCTGTGCTTTCTGCAATTTAGGTGTCTATTTTCTTCACAAAATCAGGGAAGTTTTCTTTCAATATTTTTTCAAATAGACTTCCAGTTTCTTACTCTTCTCCTTCTGGTGCCCCATGGTGCAAATGTTGGCATATTTGAAGTTGTCCCAGAGGCTGCTTACACTGTCCCAATTTTTTTGGATTCTTTTTACTTGTTGTTCTGAATGATTGTTTTTTGCTTCCTTGTGTTCCATATCATTGATTTGATTCTCAGCTTCGTCCACTCCACTGTTGATTCCCCATAAATTTTTCTTTATTTCAGTTAGTGTATCCTTCATTTCTGACTGAATCTTTTCTATGCTCACTAAGTTTCTATGCTCACTATGTTGAGGACCTCACTAAGTTCCTTGAGCATTCTTATAACCAGTGTTTTGAACTCTGCATCTGATAGATTGCTTATCTTCATTTTGTTTAGTTCTTTTTCTGCAGTTTTGATCTGTTCTCTCATTTGAGACGTGTTTCTTTGTCTCCTCATTTTGACAACCTGCCTGTGTTTGTTTCTATGTATTAGATAGAGCCTCTAAGATTCCCTAGCATAGGCCTAATGTAGTAGGTATCCTGTAGGATCCTGTGACACAGCCTCCCCTACCACCCAAGCTGAGTACTCAAGGTGCACCTTCCATGTGGGCCAAGCATATCCTCCTCTTGTATTTGAGCCTTGATTGCTGCTGGCAGGTCAATGAAAGGGATATACTCAGGCCATTCAGCTGCAAGGACTGGCTATGATCACAGACCAACAACCTCCTCCTCTGTGGAGGATCCACTGTGCAGAGGCAGGATGGTAGTGCTCCTGTGTGGCCTGTAGCTGTCCACTGGGTGCACAGGCTCTGGGGTTTTCCAGGTGGTGCCAGTCAAGGTCAGCCACCACCTGTGTTCTGCCCAGGGCCACCTAGCATGATTCAAAGCAATCTGCAGAAAGTTGTTACTTGTGCTAGGATTGGAGGTTCTCAGGTGAAGCCTTGCTGTAAACCTAGGATGGCTCTGGCTAGTGCTGGGCCTGAGACCACTTAGCAAGAGGTATGGGGGTTGGGGGCTAGCTGAGGTAGGCTGCTCCTTGTTTGAGAGGATTTAGGAATATGTAAAGGATGAGGCAAAACCAGCCATTCATATGGAAAAGCCACTGTTAACAACTTGGGTGGGTCTGTACGTTTGTTAGGGTGGAGCCTCATGGAAACACCAGGGTGTGGCAAACAGTGTAAGCCAAGTTAATGGAGCATCAAATATGACTACTGACTGCCAGCTCTATGGATCTATGGGGAAGGATTCAGAAAAGGAGAAATGCCCTCTGCCTCCTGTTCTGACTAGCAAAAAGCTGTCCCCCAGCTCTTGCTGTGATGCCAGACACTTCACTTCTGGAATGCCACTGATGCCTTTCTAGCTGCCACTCAGTGCTGGAGCTCAGAGGTAGTGAGTCTGAGTAAGGCCTTGTGCAGATCTTTTAAGAGGAACTGGTTGGGAATCCAGCAGTTTCTTCCACCAATTCAATGCCTGCTGGTTTTTACAGCCAGAAGTTATGAGGACTTATTTTCCTGGCAATGGAACTCTGGGCTGTGTTGCCTGGTGTGGGGCTAAGACCTCTTGCTCCCAATATATCCCTCCCAAATTTTTAGCCACTACACATGGGTGTGGGACCAGCCCATTCCACATCTTTGCATCACTGCCACTCCTGCCAGCCTGGATGGATGTAGTTCCTTTAATTCCAAAGTTGTAAGACTTCCATTCAGCTCAATTTTTGACAGTTCTGAATGATGTTTGTTCTATAGTTTAGTTGTAACTTTGATGAGGTTGTACCAGAAGGCAAGACATATTTACCTACTCCTCCATCTTTAATAGATGTTTCCCACTGATAGCTGTTTTATCATTTCATATCAGTGAGTATAATTTATTTTATTTCAAGTAGAGTATTAAGGTTGTCTTTTATATCTTTACAAATTTATTTTTCAAATTTACATTTCAATTTTATGATACAAAATTTTTTATCACATGGTGTTTCTTTTCTTTAAGTATATTTTATTGATTACGCTATTACAGTTGTCCTGTTTTTTCTCCCTTTTATCCCCCTCTGCCCTGCAGCCCCCCTCCCACCAGCATTTCACCCCCTTAATTCATGTCCATGAGTCATATATATAACTTCTTTTGCTTCTCCATTTCCTTTACTATTCTTAACCTCCCCTTGTCTATTTTGTGTCTACCAATTATGCTGCTTATTCCCTGTACCTTTTTTCCCATTGTCTCCCCTCCACTTCCCCACATGATAACCCTCCATGTGATCTCCATTTCTGTGATTCCATTCCTGTTCAAGTTGTTTGCTTACTTTTTTTCTTTTTTAGGTTCAGTTGCTGATAGTTAAGTTTGTGGCTATTTTATTGTTCATAGTTTTTTTAATCTTCTTTTTCTTAGATAAGTCCCTTTAACATTTTCTTTAATAAAGGCTTGGTGATGATGAATTCCTTTAACTTTACCTTATCTGGGAAGCACTTTATCTGTCCTTCCATTCTAAAGGGTAGCTTTGCTGGATAGAGTAATCTAGGTTGCAGGCCCTTGCTTTTCATGACTTTGAATACTTCTTTCCAGCCTCTTCTTGGCTGTAAAGTTTCTTTTGAGAAATCAGTTCAGAGTCTTATGGGAACTCTTTGGTAGGTAACTCTTTCCTTTTCTCTTGCTGCTTTTAAGATTCCTTATCTTTAATCTTGGGTAATTTAATTATGATGTATCTTGGTGTGTTTCTCCTTGCATCCAAATTTTTGAGACTCTCTGAGTTTCTTGGACTTGCATGTTTAGTTCCTTCACCTAATTGGGAAAGTTTCCCTTCACTATTTTTCAAATAAGTTTTTAATTTCTTGCTCTCCCTCTTCTCCTTCTGGTGCCCCTATGATTTAGATGTTGGAACATTTAAAGTTGTCCTGGAGGTTCCTAAGCTTCTCATTTTTTTTGAATTCTTATTTCTTCATTCTGTTCCAATTTAATGTTTACATCTTCCTTTTGTTCCAAATTGTTGATTTGAGTCCCACTTTCTTTCCCTTCACTGTTGGTTCCCTGTATATTTTTCTTTATTTCACTGTGTATAGCCTTCACTTCTTTCTGTATTTTGCAACCATACCCAATCATTTCTGTGAGCATCCTGATTACCAATGTTTTGAACTCTGCATCTGATAGATAGGCTAGCTCCTCGTCACTTATTTTGTTTTCTGGAGTTTTTATTTGTTCTTTCATTTGGACCATATTTCTTTGTCTTGGCATACCTGTTGCATTGTAATCGGTGGAGCCTTAGGTATCCACCATGGAGGGGCAACCCACTTTGTTGGGTTGTGGTGCTGTATGAGGGGGAGGAGTCAGAGAGGGAACAATGCTGTTTTCTTGGCTCTTGTCCCACTTTAAGTCATTTCCCTTGCTTCTCACAAGCATATTGTGCAGATTCATGGGTGGGTGAGCTTATGTACATTCTAGGATCCCATTGGCCCCTCCAACAGACTCTCCTGTGAGACTGGGAGCTTCTTCCACCATCCTAAGCCCCATAGGTTTTTATAGCCAGAGGTTTCGAGGCTTTGGTTTTCTACACTGTAACCCTGGGTTGCGGTCTGTCTTGCTCCCCAGTTGTTCCTCCCAGTTTATGTGCATGCGAATGCGGTATACCCCAGTCCTCCAGCCACCACCTCGTTGACTGGCTTCCCATCTCCCCCACTCCTACCAGTCTGTATAAATGTTTCTTCTTTAATTCTTGGTTGTTGGAATTCCATATGGTTCAATTTTCCAGCAGTTCTGGTTAGATTTTGTTTTTAAATTGGTTGTTATCCTTCTTTTGATTGTGTGAGGAAGCAAAGCATATGTACCTATACCTTCATCTTCACCAGAAGCCCTCATGACATGATATTTCATTCACTTAAAATCCTCTTTTAAATTATCCAAGGTCCCTTGTAAGTAGATACTTACCTGGAACCAATAATACTTTATGATGGGCAAGTAGTAAAACAATGTAGGTTTCATTTAATATACTTGTTTGATAGTCCCTTAAGAAAAAGCAGGTAGGAAATGTTTTGACTGATAGACCTTTGATTTTTAAATCATGCATAATCTAAACACATACAGGTAGATAAAAGTTAGTAACATATAGAAGTCATACTTCCAATCAAGATGGACATGTAGGTAAACATGGCTTGCTTCCTCACACAAACATAGCAAAAATTACAACTAAACTACAAAATAACCATCATCCAGAATCATCAGAAAATTGAGCTGTATGTCAGTTTCACAACCAAGAAATTAAAGAAGTCACATTCGTTCAGCTAGGTAGGAGGGACAGAGACACAGAGAGATATGGAGACACAGAATAGGCCACCCCATGCCCACAAGTTGTGTATAAAAATCTAGAGGGATCAGGAATAAAGGATCCCAGCCTCACACCAGACCAATCAGCCCAAGGTTCCAGTGCCAGGAAAATAAGTCCCTGCAAAGTCTGGCTGTAAAAACCAGTGGGGGTTGCGATGGCAGAAGAAACTGTGGGATTCTCAGGAACCTCCTCTTAAAGGGACTGCAACAGGCTTGGACTTATGCAGGCTCACTCCCTCTGGGCTCCAGCATCAGGGCAGCAGTTGGAAGGGCACCAGGGGCACAAGAGTAGAAACTGAAGTGCCTAGCATCAGGGCAAGTGCTGGGGGACAGCTTCCTCCCAGACAAAACTCCAGAGGCCGGACAGTGGCATTGTCCCCTTTCTGAGACCTCCCCTACAGAGAGCCAGAGTGGCAACACCATATTGGAGATTCCATGAACCTAGTTCACACCCTAGTTATTACCTAAGGCTCCACCCCATCCACCTTACTTGTGTGCCTTTCTGCAATAGGCAACACTACTAAAACAGGGAATCAAAGCAGCTCTACCTAATACATAGAAACAAACACAGAGAGGCTGCCAAAATGAGGAAACAAAGAAATGTGGCCCAAATGAAAGAACAGAACAAAGCTCCAGAAAAAAAACTAAAATGGAGATAAGCAGTCTCTCAGTTGCAGAGTTCAGAACACTGGTTGTTAGGATGCTCAAGGAACCCACTGGGTACTTCAACAGCATAAAAATGATTCAATCAGAAATGAAGGTTACATTAAGTGAAATAAAGAAAAATTTACAGGAAACCAATAGTGGAATGGATGAAGCCAAGAATCAGATCAATGATTTGGAACATAAGGGGAAAAAACATTCAGAACAGCAAGAAGTAAAAAGAATTAAAGAAAAAAAACAAGGATAGGCTAAGGTACTTCTGGGACAACTTCAAACATACTAACATTTGAATCATAGGGGTGCCTAAAGTAGAAGAGAAGGAGCAAGAGACTGAATCTTATTTGAAAAAAAATAATGAAAGAAAACTTCCCTAATTTGGTGAAGGAAATAGACATACAAGTCCAAGAAACACAGAGAACCCCAGACAAGATAGACCCAAAGAGGACCACACCAAGACACATCATAATTAAATTGCCTAAGTTTAAAGATAAAGAGAGTCTTAAAAGCAGCAAGAGAAAAACAGTTGGCTACCTAAAGGGAAGTTCCATAAGACTGTCAGCTGATTTCTCAAAAGAAACTTTGCAGGCTAGAAGAGACTGGCAAGAAGTATTCAAAGTGGTGAAAAGCAAGGACCTGCAAGTTAGGTTACTCTATCCAGCAAAGCTATTATTTAGAATCAAAGGTATATAAAGTGTCTCCCAGACAAGATAAAGCTAAAGGAGTTCATCATATCAAGCCATTACTACATGAAATATTAAAGGGACTTATTTAAGAAAAAGAAGATTAAAACTATGAACTATATGATGGCAATAAATTCACAACTATCAACAATTGAATCTAAAAAACAAACTAAGCATACAAGCAGAATAGAAACAGAATTGTACATATGGAGATCATTTGGAGGGTTATCAGTTGGGAGGGGGAGGGGAGAATGGGGGAAAAGGTGCAGGGATTGCAAAGTACACATTTGTACAGAATAGACAGGGGGATGTTAAGAACAGTATAGGAAATGGTGTAGCCAAGGAACTTACATGCATGACCCATGGACATTAACTAAGTTGGGGGATTGCCAGAGGAAATGGGAGGTATTGGATGAGGGGTGCAAAGGGGGAAAAATTGGGACATGTGTAATAGCATAATGAATAAAATATATTAAAAGAGAAATCATAGTAAAATTCCAATTGATCAATGATTTCATAATCCAAGAGCTGTCATTATTTTCTGCAAATTCTTTATGTTGAAGTCCACATAGTCAATTCATTATTAGCTTTTTTGTTTTAAATTGTTTTTAAAATTCTTTCATTTTATCCTCATTATGAAAACTTTTCACCTTGCTATAGTAACTTGCTCGCTTCAAGTCTGTAATCCAAGTTTTAAACAACATCTTCTATTGTAGGTTAGTTTCCAGAGACCATGAATTTGAATTAAATATGCCTTGTATAAGTGTAACCTGCTTTATAGAAGTTAATTAATTAAATATATACTTATTGTGTATCTATCCTTTCCAGACATGGTGAGGGGCACAATCCTTACTTTAAAAGGCTTGCATTGCCTCAAGGAGACAAACACATAACTCCAAATTACTATGGAGTATATAATTAGTGTTGTAATAAAGGTCTATAAATATAACATAGGGGATATTAAATGGCTTCTAAGTAATTTTTGAGATATGGGAGGCCTTACAGGAGAAAGTAATGATTATATTGAAACTAAAATTATACATAAGGAAAGAAAACTAAGATATAAATATATGTAAATAACACAGAGATGTTAGATAACCACATGCATTTGAAAATAATATATCCAATGCTTAGAATAGGATTTTGAAATATTAAGCTAGGTTTGTAAAGGCTTCACCAAATACAATGTGGGACATTGTGCAGAATACGTAAACTTTTTGTTCCTCAGTTTCTCCATATGTAACCCATAACTATTAGTTTTGTAAATACCTACTACTAGAACTGTTTAGCACTCAGTAAAAGATAATACATATTTTGAACAATTTGGATACACATTGCAACCAATACTAGATGTACTTTTAAGAAGATAGAGGTAGCAATAAGTCTGGAATGGTTAAAGAATCAAAACATGAAGGGACCTATATACCAGAATAGTATTTTGGACTTAAATTTGATAGTAAGTTTGATATAGCTCCATTCATTTATTTCTGTTTTTACTTCCCTTGCTTTGGGGTCAAATTTATAAAATCCTCTCTAAGATCAAGTTCCAAATGTTTAGTACTTATGTTTTCTTACAGTGGTATGTCATAGAATTATACATTTAAAACCTATATAATCTTATTAATCAATGTCAACCCAATAAATGTAATGAAAAAAAATTGACAGTAAGCAAGTTTGAAAGGTTTTGGGTATAAGAATCACCTAGGTAGAGTTACAAATGTCATTTTAAGTTACCATTCCTGGTATGGCTGAGTCATTATGTCTGGGATGCTGTCAGTGTTTAATATATAGCCAGTTATATTAAGATGCTATTCCTTACATGACACTTCCAAAAAAGAGAGTCATTGAAAGTTTACATAAAATGTCGACTTTAGTATCCAGCTTTTTTTTTTTTTTGGAAGCTTACTCTTGAAAATTATATTGAATATGAACAATTTAGAGTCAAAGGGACAAGCGAGGGGACCACTGCTTTTAACTACAGAGACATTTTGAAGCTCTGCAGGTAAATGTCACAGTGGATCTACGATACAGATAATAGAGTCAGAGATATTTAGGTACAGAAATGAGAGGTTTTATTAAATTTTCAATTGTGGATATAATGGAGTGGGAAAAATATTACTCCTCCTAATTCATTCTCCATTTCCACATGCATCAAATACACATTGAATGACTTTAAGGAAGCATTTTGTAATCACTTTATAAAAGTTTTATGTCCCACAGAAATTACCCCAAAATATGTAGTTATCCAGAAAGAATCAAACATCTCTATCAAATGAGGAATCAAGAGGACCTAAGAAAAAATATTTTTCTTCATTTACTTGTTATATTTATTATTTGATACATTGCTGGCTTGATAAATATTGAGGTATGGCTTAGGTTCTAATTGTTTTTATAAATTTAGCCATTCCTTAAGTCATGTACTTATCACATACAAAAGTGATGTATAACCATGTCTTCCCCTCAGCCTCCCACAACTTCTCTTCCTCATGGGCCCCTATTCTGCTCAAAAGGCAAGGTTTCCTGGGGTCCTGTTTTAACATAATAAAACAAACACCTACATGGATGAAGAAACCTTAGAAATATTTGCCTGTATATATACATGTGTGTGTGAATGTGTTCACATGTAAGTAAATTTCATCCCAAAAAGCCAAAGCAGAAAAAATAATAATCTCGTACTTTATCTGAGCTTTGAAAGTAGTACCATAGGATTTTAACTGGGAGCTAATTATAGTTGTTCTAGTTTACTGCTCGTTAATATTTTGTTATACAATATAGTAATAGGAGATGCCTGCCCGTTCCATCCCCAGATATTGGGAGTTTTACTCCATAACACAGAACCCTCACTTTGTTCAGAATGTTATACATGAGTCCTGATGTTCTCCCAGTGCATGTCTTTGGACTTCTTCCGCCTATTTTCCTAGTAACTCTATGGAGGGGGCTTTCTCAGTTAAATTGTTTAGAAGGGTTGTATGTGTATGTCATTGGAAAGCTTACCCCTTACTTTACATTTTCAACTGGACTTCCTAGGAGTACATTTCAAGAGGAAAAGTAGAAGGGCGTGAGACTTTAAATCAATTATTTGACCTGAGCCACTTCAATCCCCAGTCACAGCGATTCTAAGAATTCAATTAAGCAATTCTAGTATTTTCTCTAGAGGAACAATTTGTTCCTAAATTTTAATTTTGTTATATCATGATTATACTTCTGGATTTTTAAAAAAGCATGGATAGAGAGAAGGAGTGAGAAAGACATGGAGACAGAGACGGAGACAGAGACATCTGGGGGAGAGAAGACAGGAGGACAGAGATTGGATTTCAACAAAGTGAGACACAATTTTTCAGAATGTCTGAAACAGACTGATTCTTACACAGATCTCTGCTCCATTTTCTGAATGCCTGGGTTATATCATTATAATGTAAAATTATAGCATCATTTGATTTTCATTATGAAAATGTCTATTCATATTTATGTAATAATTTTATCTCTGAAGAAAGGCCAATGATCTCAGGTAACTTTTCTCTGACTATGCGGATAATGATATATGACTCTCGTTACCAGGGCCACAAACTTACTTTCCTATTTATCACCATCTTCATCTTCTTCATCATTGTCATTATCATATTTTTATAACATTCAAGTGTATGAATAAAACTGATTTAAATTCCTTGACATATGAAATCACTACATCTGTTTATTCATCTTGTGATTTAATGTATCTTTGAAAAAGAAAGGAAAATACTATTATTGGTGACACTGTATTGTCTCAATTTACGTTCAGTTTCTTTACCATTCAACTTTTATAATGCAACAAATGATAGTGATATTTGTAATAAAAAATTAAATAACATATGTGATAGTTGATAAACTCATTTTTATGATTCTATCTCAATCACAAGATCAAATATACAAATTGAAAATTACTGGCAACCAGAAGGTGGGAACATGGGGAGATGTTGTTTAAAGGGTACAAACTACTGATCATAAATATGAAGATCTAATATACAGCATGATGACTATAGTTACAATATGGTATTACATACCTAAAAGCAACTAAGAGAGTAGATCTTAAATGTTCTCATCATAAAAAAAATTGTAATTATGTGTTCTAGACCTGTCCTAGCCTCCTGGGAAAAATAATTAATTTAATAGTAATATAATTTATTTCCCTACTTTTATTATGCTTTTTTTATCATTCTTTCCTCCATATAAAACACATATTCTGTGCCTTGTGGAAACATACTTTTCAACAAGGGTGCCAAAGGTATCTGAAATAATATGAATGTATTACCAGAATTGAAGAACTCATAATGTTAGAGTCTTCAAATACTGCCCTAAATGGGAGTAAAGTAAACAAAGTGCAAAACAAATCTCATCTCTCTCTTAACTTGTCCTTCTTAATGCTGACATCACTGTGGGTTTTTTTTTTTAACTTTTTAATTAAATTTATTGTGATGGCATTGGTTAATAAAAATATATAGGTTGCAAGTGTACAATTCTATGATGCATCATCTGTACGTTGCACTGTGTGTCCATCACACAAAGTCAGATCACCCAAATATATTTGACTCCCTCTTCCATTTACTCACCCGTCCACTTTCCTTCTCCCTGGTAACCACCACTGTCATAACTCTTTGGGCAGAACCAGTAATGGAAGCAATGATTTGCAATTTCTGAGATCATGGCTTTGTTTTGTTTGTTATTTTCAAAGTATATACATTAAACTGTATCTTTCCAGCTCATTATAAATGACTTCCCAAGTTGGTCCCTAACTGCAGGGGAAATCAGAATACCATTTCCCAGCATTCTCTTCCTTGTATGATTCAAATTTACAGTTTGTCAGGGGACTTTTTGCAAATTTGGAAGTTGAAATCCAAGCAGGGGTTATTATTCTCCAGAAGTGTTTGTAGTCAG
Organism: Pteronotus mesoamericanus; assembly: GCF_021234165.1. Lineage (NCBI taxonomy): Eukaryota > Metazoa > Chordata > Mammalia > Chiroptera > Mormoopidae > Pteronotus > Pteronotus mesoamericanus. Next base: position 726,216 of record NW_026555310.1, read on the forward strand.
ACTGGTGAGCATATGGGAGATCCATACTGGTTTTTCAGTGTGTGAGAACTACCTATAATACTGCTGAGACTATTGATAAATGCTTTTTCAAAAATATCTGAGAGCCACTGCCATTTCCCACAAACTTTCCTGAACCAGTCTCCCCAGGGCTTCAACCTGAGATCTTTGATATTAGTTCCCTCAACATTCTAGCAGGTATTCAAAAACATTTCCCCTACTTCTTTACAGGAATGTTGAGTTTTGAAGCCTTTTACATTAAAGATACTATAGAAATCAATTTGGAACTGAGATGGGCTTCTAAAATGAGCAAGAAAATGGTTAATTACATTCCTCCACATGTATCCTACTTTTTCTCCTTCCAGGGACATTCCTAATGCTCTACCTTGAAGAATAGGAAATGAAGAGTAGAGTCACCAAGACATGGAGTAACAACTGCTTTCAATCTATTTCTCTTTGGCAGACAGCTTATTTCAAAGGACATTAGGTGATGATAGAGGCTTTCAGCAATTGGCATTTCAGAACATGGTATCACTGACTTTTCACGCCGGTCAAAATAAATGATTCAGCCTTTGGAAAAGATTCCTCAGGGAATAAAAATACCAAGGTGTGGGAATAGGGAAGAAAAAGCACAGACACCAGAGATTCTACTAAATCAAATCAGCAAAAAGGGATGAACTAAGGATGCATGCAATAGCACGGGTGCACCTAAAAATAGTGTGCTGAGGAAGTAAAGCCAGACATAAACTTCATTTCTTGTGGTTTCTTTGGGAGGGGGTAGGTGGTAACAAGGGAAAAAGGAGAAGGGGCAGTCAAGGATCATGAATAGTGGGCTCCTGGGCATGGACAATGGGGAGGACTGACTGTGCAAGTGGTGGGGGGCTGGGACAGGAGACGGCAATGGGGGAAAAGGTGGGACAACTGTAACTGAACAACAGTAAAAAAAGAATGCAGAAAATAATTCCAGAAACTAATCTACAGTGACTGAAAGACAACACTGGGTACTCGCATCCAACGGCAGGCATGGGGGTGGGGAAATAACTAGGAAAAGGCAAAGGGAAATGTTTAGCTTAATGTAAATGTCCTCTGTCTCTATTAATACATGACTGTCAATACTTGTCCAAATCCACTCATTTAAAATAATTGTATGTACTTTTTTATAAGGTATACTCATTAAATTTGAGTAAACTTATACAACCAGAATGGATCAGGCATTTTTAATTTACAGATAGTTTAAAATATATAAAATATCCCCAAAATTCATATATAAATAAACTATACCTAAATTTCTTCATTGGTTACTATCATTGATAGGCCTAATAAGTGTAGTGCAATACAAGCAATTTTAATCTAAGCCTAGAGTTCAATTATTTCTACACAAAGCAATAACTAATAATATTTATAAATGTCATATGTTTAATCATTGTAACTTTCTAATAGTTGAAACTTATTAGAATCTCACATTTTTACATTTTCACATTTTATACCCTTGATTACAGAACCCTTGAGTCTTATTTCTTTATTCATCTTTTAAGTTTTAGCATAAATGTTACTTTTCAAAAAGCTACTTTGATTTTTAGAATTATTTACTTTCTCCTTTTTATTACAATAATGTTTACATGTTATAACAATTAACAGATTTTGAGTTTGTCTCTCACAATTTTAGCAGAAAAAAATACTTAAGAGCGCATGCAATGCTTAGCAATTAGTACAAATGTATTGAAACAATTATATACATATATCTAGCAAGATTTATTTTTGAAAGCATTCAGTACATAAAAGTATCACTTATGGGAAGAAATATTTCTAGCCAAAATCGAATTTAATATTCTAGATTGAAGAAGGCAGGTCACAACTAAACAGTGAAAAGATCTCTGTAAAAAAGCAGAGAGAAGTGCAGGGATCAGGAAGTCTTGGGAAACCTAATATGATATAAATCATAGAGGGGAAAAAAGACATAGCTATGAACTAATGAACTGAAAATTGTTTTCGATTTCCCCATTCATGTTTCAACAACATATTACATCCCAATTTTGTCTCATTGTTTTCGAAATAGCAAAACCTTCGAAGCATATCCTTGAGAGCTTCTTTCACCTGCTGGTTCCTTAGAGTGTAAATGAAGGGATTTAGTAATGGAGCAACAGAGGTGTTGAGCACAGCTATGCCTTTGGTTAAAGTCACCCTTTCCTTTGCTGAAGGTTTCATATACATAAATATGCAACTCCCATAAGTAATAGAGACGACCACCATGTGTGAGGAACAGGTGGAGAAGGCCTTTGTTCGTTGTTGAACAGAAGGGAATTTTAGGATGGTTTTGATGATGTATGTGTAGGAGAGAACCACTGACACCAAAGTGAAAACAAGGGTCACCACAGCTAAGACAAAAGCCATCAATTCTATAACGTGTGTATCTGTGCAAGAGATTTGCAGTATAGGAGAAGAGTCACAGAGGAAGTGATCAATAGTTTTGGAATCACAGAAGTCCAACCTGAGTCCCAAGACCAAAGGGGGAAATATGACTAGGAATCCAGTTACCCAAGAGCTGACTACAAGCTGATAGCACACTTTGCTGTTCATGATGATGGGGTAATGCAGGGGTTTGCAGATGGAGACATAGCGGTCATAGGACATGGCAGCCAGAAGGTAAAATTCTGTAACTCCTAATAAAAGAAAAAAGAACAATTGAGTTGCACAACCATTGTAGGAAATTGTTTTGTCTCCAGTCAGAATGCTTATTAAAAATCGTGGAATGCCGACAGTTGTGAATGAAATCTCTAAGAAGGAGAAATTTCGGAGGAAGAAATACATTGGAGTCTTGAGATGGGGATCCAGCACGGTGAGGAGGATGATAATTAAGTTCCCTGTCAGGCTCAAGATGTAGTTGAGAAACAGAAACAGGAAAATCACAATTTGCAACACAGGATCATCTGTCAGTCCACGCAAAATGAATTCTATTTCCGTTGACTTGTTCATTACTTTCTTTTTCCTATCAAAGCTAGAGAAAACGAAATTTATATCATACCTGAGAAAATAGTTTTCTTTATTCTCAGCCATCGATTGTTCCATATTCAGAAACTTAATTATGTACATATATTTTCACGAATCAACTTTGAGTTCATCAAAATGAACATGTCCTCTAATGTCAGCCATTTTTACAAAAATGCTCTTTTTTACATTGTCTAGATTGAAATAAGTCTTGTTTACCACTTAATAGGGGGCTGGCTTTTCATTCAAAATTTATCTACATTATTTAGTGTTGGTCTATCTTTCAAAGTCTTTACACTAATAGGCTATTTAAATAGTTTATATTTTCTGTTTTCTGAATTTAACAAATATTTCAAGTAATTTTATTCCATTTATTCATCACCAAATCCCATTTTATATATACTTTCTTACATTTTTGTGTCATTTTTAAAAAATGTTTTTCACTCCATCTGTCTGCTTGTTCATATATTTTATCAGGGGCCTCTAGATTCAACACTTCAAAAATTCCCAGTATATCATTAACAATGACTCTGATATGGATGATATAAAACAAACAGAAAAACTGAAATTGGTCTTTCCATATTTTAATCCTTTTTTTACTTTATTCAATTTATAGTCTCCTATTACTTTCTTCATGGTTGTGCAGATTACATTAAGAAGCCATATCTTTTCATTTAAGCATAAAATGATTTTAAGCACAGTCACAGTTCTTGTCACTGACTACTGCTGCAGCAGTATTTTATAGTTATTAATAACTTGCTTTTATTAATTTATTCTTTGTAGTACAGCAAGACTCTTTGTCTTAGCCAATGTTCAGAACTGACAGATGATATTCAAAAAGTTTTCTTTTTTACCCTTATTTCAAAACATAAACTGTAGTGACTCTCTATCATTCATTCATTTGATAAATATTTACTTAGCTCTGACTATGTGCAATGAATTTCTCTAGGTGGGAACTGAGGGTTTATTGGAGGTGAAAAATATTACTCTTCAACAAGTATATATTTTTAAGTTTATAAAGACTTAGGGATCTGTTCAGGAACAATTACATTTTCTATTAAAATCAGTTTTCTTACTTTGACAAATTTCAGTGGTTATTTTGTTGCTCTTTATGGGGTGGGGGAACAACCTCAATCCTGAAGTCTAGGAAAAAAATAAAAATATTGTTGTCAAATTTTACATTCTTCTCAAATAATACACTTTCTAAGCATGAAAAAATAAAATAAAATGTAAGCTGTAATAGAAAAAAATCAAATGCCACATAAGTATTTCCCTTTTCTTTTCAATTAAGTTCATTCAAATATATTCCTCTACTTTTCTAGATGACAGTATTATTTTATTCACACATTTTTAAAGCTACTGAATCCCTAGAATTTTTATGTTAAACATCTTAATGCTTACCACCTATTTTAATCTATTGTTCATGAATAATATTAGTCCTTGCATTCCAACATAAATGTTTTTTATTTGATTGTCCCTAAGGTTTTTCCATTAATCACTTTCCTTTCATTAAAATATAAATCTACATTTTTTATTATCTGTGGAATTGTATTACTTGATAGACTAAATAAAACTCATACACACATTATTTCATAATTGTTTCCTATTATTCACAATGATCTTAATTCTGTTAAACACACTAATTGCCTTTAACCTTGAACTGGGTGTAAATGTTTTGTTAGATTTCCTCAAGATTTAAAATATCTCTAATTTTCCCTCAATGATCAGCCAATGAAGTTAATCAAGTTAGAGAGAATGAATTTGGCATTTTTATATGATAAATTATGTTATTACATTTTATAAATATTCATAGTAAAATTATAAAAGAATTTTTATTTCATCAAAAGGAATAGGTAAATAAAACAATTTAAAGACATTTAAATCTCTTGTATTGAAAAATATTTTCCTAACTTCTGACTCAAAAAAAAAAGTTCAACTTAGTATTTGACTTACCTTTCACAGGGCATATTGGTGTTTCTTTTTTGTCACAATATATAGTAGAAAATATGAACTAACTAAGTTAAAAGTGATGATGGTCATTTCAGGATTTTATTCAATTATTAAAATGATGTGAAAACAATATTTTCTTTAAAAATATTTGAATAAAATGTGAAGTGTGTTTTATTCATTTTCCAAAAGATTCTCATTTTTTCTCTTAAGATCACATTTGCTACATATCTCAAAATTTAGATATTAAAGAACAATGATGTATCTCTATCATCCTTCCCAGTTTGGTTAAATTTTCAGGAAACTTTCCTTAAGCTTTAACTGGAAGGGTTATATCATAGATTAAAATCTAGCAAGAAATACAACATTTAAGTACAGAAATTTAACATATCCCATGATTCTAACTAAATTTTATTGTTTTGCTCATTAGGGACACAAGGGAATCTGTTAAAATCAGCAAACAAAAGAATAAATAAAATATTTCCCTAAAGACTGATATTCAGAAAGTACTAGTCGTGTGCCAATTAAAAAAAAAATTCACTCAGCTTTTTCTCTGTTTAAACTGAAAATATACAACCAAAACATCAATTGCTTCATAGTTCAAAGACAATATGAAAAAGAAGTCGAACATGGCAGGTAGGTAGGTGGGAGCTGAGCCCACTTCTTTCTGCATCCAACTAGAACACAGCCAATCTTCAAAAAAAACTAAACAGCCAACAGAATCTCAGCTGATAGGAAGTTTAGAAGCCGAAGTGTGCAGAGGGTGCTTCAAAATGGCGGGGGCGGGGGGAGGCGGGGTGGTAAGGAAGTTTTATAGGCCGATGGGAAGGTCCTTGGGCCTGGCACCAAAGCCTGAGACTGTCACAGGTACCCTGGAGGAGAGCCAGGTCAGTGATAGCAGCCTAGTGTCTTCCTCCCCTCCCAGGGCAGAGCAGTCCCAGACTCGTGCCAGGAGAAACCTGGATGCATAAATTCGCTGGGGGCGGGGGGTGGTGAAAGGCTGCAAGTGACACATAGCCAGTGGAGTACTGAGGCTGAGAGAAGGTGGCCTGTGACCGACCATGACCCAGATAGACTCTGGACTGGTCAGAGGGTTGGACTATGTGGAAAGCCAGGCCGTGACTCTGAGCGGCAGTGTCACACAAAAACTTTTTTCAAAAGGGGAACTGAAGTGCTCAGTGAAGGGATCTTGCACACTTAGCTGCCCAGCCAACAATAACAGGAGTCGGGGCGCAATTTGCTCACACTCAGTGTACTTCATGGACTGATTAAAGGAGTGTAAAACAAGGTGCTTTATTGGTGCTGGCTGGGCGCAAACGCACAGAGTAGAGAGCGCAGGCTACACAGTGCTCTGAGGGTGTGGGCAGGAAACTGGGAACCTGTAATTATTGTAGCCCAGTCTGAGCCCCCATCCTTGTGAAACCACAGGAAAGAAAAAAAATGGAGCCCAGCACCCCCTGCCGGCAGGAATCAGGAAGATCTGTAAAACCTGTTCGGCAGGGGTTTTTTCTGTTTTTTTTTGTTTTCCCTCTCAAGACTAACACAGTAAGATCTGGAATGGAGAGTAAACCAGAGACAGATCCAGAAAGAAGTCAGAAGGTGAATGCCAACAGCTGAGACAAATTTCACTTTGTTCTTCAGTAGGGCTTACATGATTTTTATTTCTCTTTTTTCTTTCCATTTAGTTTTTCTGTTTTTCTTTTATTTTTTGTTTTGTCTTTTTATTCTCCCTTTCATATTGCATTTTAATTTTTCTCCTTTCACTTCACTTGTATTCCACATAACTCATTACTCTTGGTCTTCTTTTTTTATTCTTTTTATTCAGATTATATATTTTTTAATCATAGTATTGTTATTCCAAATCCCACATAGCACCCTTCCTTGGTCTTAATCCATTTCACCATCTTCCTGAGCTTTATAATTATTGTGTAAACTTTATTTTCTCACACAATGCCAAGTTTCTATCCCTTTCATTCTCTATTCCTCCTCCATCTAACCTCGTATAAGTGCTCTTCTTTCTTAAGTCAGCTCACATTCTTTTTCCCCTATAATGAGTCTTATTTCTTTTCCACCTTTTATAAACAGTGGCTAGTTGGGTGAAATACCACAGTTATTGCTGTATTTTTCCAAAGAAACTCCTATTTGTTCACTATTTGTACATTAAGCCCATTGAATACTCTCCTCCTGTGTTATTCCATTTTACCTTCCCCCTGCCACTGATCAGTTGAGTGAGGAATTTCATTTCATTGGTTTTTCTCCCCCTTTTTTTCCCCTCTCTCAACCTGGATTTTACTCCTTACTCTTACTAGTTTGCTCCCCCCATCCTCTCAAAATCATATTTCTTTACTGCAGACATCTCATTCACTTTGTGCTTTTCTACAGTATTCTTATTTCTGTCGTACCTTTATTAAACTTCATTCAGCTGTCATTGCTATCAACACTGCTGTGGTTTTTCTGCAATTTCACTCTCATTGGTCCCGTACTTTTTCAATTTTACTTCAAACCTCATAATATACTCTTCCCTTTTCTTACCCCATTGCCATTTCATGTTTTACTTACATTTTAAATTTTGTTCTCTCCCTCTCTTCACCTCAGTTCTATCCCAACTCTTATCAAATCTCCTCCCTCTTACCATACAATAACATTTTTTTCCTCTTTTAGTTATCTCATATTCCTTTTGATATATAATATCTGCAATCTCTCTTTACCTTTATTAATCTTAGTGCAATTGCACTTGAGATTGCTGACGTGGTAGGGAGGTTCTTTTTGCTGATGTAGGTAATAAAACTGCTTTGTTACCCAACACCTATATAATAGCATACAAAACAAGGTGGGAGTTGTGACTTCCAGTAAGGCCACTGGAGGGGAGAACCCATCAGCAAAGAAGTTGCCAACAGGTAAAACCCAAGTACAACAAGAGAGCCAACACAAACAGAAGAAAGGGCAACCTTAGAACATCCAAACAAGGAGATTGAAGAGGCCACACACCACTGAGTCCCACAGAACCCCTACCACAGAAATTCACCCTATGAAGACAGCTGACAAAGCAGAGCATCTGGAATCACAGAAACAAATGAGAAGAGTCACCTAAATGGGGAAACAAAGAAAGAACATGCATTTGAAAGTAATGGAAGAATCCTCAGTAAAAGAGCTAAATAAAATGGAGGCAAGAAAGCTATCAGACACAGATTTCAAAAGAATGGTTATAAAGGTGCTCAAGGAACTCAGTGACAACTACAAAGAACTGAGTAGGAACTACAACAGCATGAAAAAGAAAATAGAAGCTATAAAAAAGAACCAGAAAGAAATGAAAAATACAATATCTGAAATGAAGAAATGTACTTGAAGGAATTACAAACAGGCTGAATGAAGCAGAAGACTGGAATGGTGAGCTAGGAGACAAGGTAGAAAGAAATACAGGAACAGCACACAAAAAAATTTTTAAATATGAAGATAGCTTAAGGGAACTGCAGGACAACATGAAACACAACAACATTCAAATCATAGAAACACCAGAAGGAGAAGGAAAGGAGCAAGGGATAAAAAATTTGTTTGAAAAAATGACAGAAAACATCCCTTAACTGGAGAGGGATGTGGAGAGGGAAAAGCCATGCAAGTTCAAGAAGCACAGAGGGTCCCAATCAAGATGAACCCAAAGAGGCCCACTCCAAGACACATCATAAATAAAATGACAAATTTTAAAGACCGAGAAAGAATCTTAAAGGCAGCAAGGGAGGAACAGGAAGTAACGTGCAAGGGTGCTCTGATAAGGCTATCAGCTGACTTCTCAACAGAAACACTACAAGCCAGAAGGGAATGGCAAGAAATATTCCAAGTCATGAAAAACAAAGCCTGCAACCAAGACTACTCTACCCACCAAGGCTCTCAATTAAAAAGGAAGGCAAAATAAGAAGTTTCCCAGACAAAAGAATACACCTCCACCAAATCAGCATTGCAAGACATGCTAAAGGAAATGCTTTAAGAAGATGAATGAAAAGAGTGAGAGAGAGAGGAACACAGGTACAAAGAGGGGAAATGGCCATGAATAAGTACCTATCAATAATAACTTTAAATGTAAAAAGATTAAATGCTCTAATCAAAAGACATAGGGTAGCTGAATGGATAATAAAACATGACCCACACACATAGTGCCTAAAAGAGACGCACCTTAGAACAAAAGACCCACCTCATAACAAAAGACCTACACAGACTGAAAGTGAAGGGTTGGAAAAAAATATTCCAAGCAAGTGGGCAGGGAAAAAAAAGCTGGGAGTAACAATACTCATATCAGACAAAATAGACTTCAAAGCAAAGGCCATAAAAAGAGACAGAGAAAGACAATAATACTCAAGGGAAGAATTAATCAAGAAGACATAAACATTGTAAACCTATATGCACCCAACATAGGAGCACCCAAATATATAAGAAAAATCTTGGAGGACTTAAGAAAGAGATAGAGAGCAACACACTTATAGCAGGGGATTTTAACACCCCACTGTCAACGATGGATAGATCTTCCAAACAAAATACCAGCAAGGATATCACAGCATTTAACGATGCCCTAGATCAAATGGACTTAACTGATATATATAAAATCTTTCATCCCAAAGAAGCAAAATACACATTCTTTTCAAATGCACATGGAATATTTTCAAGGATAAACCACATGATAGGGCACAAAACAAACCTCAACAAATTCAAGAAAATTGAAATCATAACAACCATTTTCTCAGACCACAAGGCCTTGAAACTAAAAACCACCCTCAAGGAAAAAACTCAAAAACATAAAAATTCTTGGAGACTGAATAGCATACTATTAAACAATAAATGGGTTAATAATAAGGTCAAGGAAGAAATCAAAAAGTTTCTGGAAACAAATGAAAATGAACACATAATCATCCAAAGCCTACGAGACGCAGCAAAGGCAGTCCTGCAAGGGATGTTCATAGCTATATAAACCTACCATAAAAAAATAGAAACATTTCAAATAAACAACCTAACTCTATATTTACAAGAACTAAAAGGAACAACAACAAAGCCCAGAGGGAGCAGAAGAAAGGAAATAACCAAGATCAGAGCAGAATTAAACAACATAGAGACTAAAAAATAATTCAAAAGATCAATAAATCCAGGAGCTTGTTCTTTGAAAAGATAAACAAAATTGGCAAGCCTTTAAACAGGCTCATCAAGAAAAAAAGGGAGAGGACCCTTTTAAATCAACTTGTCAAATCAACAAACAAGTGCTGGCAAGGATGCAGAGAAAACGGAACCCTATTACACTGTTGGGGGGAATGCAGACTGGTGAAGCCACCGTGGAAAACGGTATGGAACTTCCTCAAAAAACTAATAATGGAACTGCCTTTTAACCCAGCAATTCCACTGCTGGGATTATACCCTAAGAATCCGGAAACACCAATTCAAAAGAACCTATGCTCCCCAATATTCATAGCAGTACAATTTACAATTGCCAAGTGCTAGAAACAGCCTAAGTGCCCATCAGTAAATGTGTGAATCAAAAAACTGTGGTACATTTATACAATGGAATACTACACAGCAGTAAGGAAGAAGGAACTCCTACCCTTCACGACAGCATGGATGGAACTGGAGAGCATTATGCTAAGTGAAATAAGCCAGGCAGTGAAAGACAAATACCATGTGATCTCACCTAGAAGTGGAACCTAATCAAAAAAACAAACAAGTGAGCAAAATATAACCTGAGACATTGAAATAAAGAACAAACTGGCAGTAGAGGGGAAAGGCAAGGGGAAACGCAATGAGGAAAAGAAGAGGAATGGTCATCAAGAAACATTATAAAGGACCCATGGAGAAAAACGACATGGGGGCAGGAGGACTGAATGTGGGGGGTGGGGATGGGAAGAGTGGGGGAGAATGATGGGGGGAATATGGGGACAACTGTAATTGCACAACAATAAAAAAGGAAAAAAATTAAAAAATAAAATTATAAAAAAATACAATATGTAAAAACCTGGTCTAGTTTGCTCCAATAAGAAATTTCTTTTTCCTATTACAAAAATGATAATAGTAATAATGATAGGCACATAGCAGACTTTAATGTTGCTGCAAAAAGATTCAATTATTTTAGCACTTCCAAATGGTCTTATTTCTTTTCCTTCTTTTCTTAATCCATAGGTTTTTAATGTTTGCTTTATTTTTTTATTTAAATTTATTGGAGGTGACATTGGTTACTAAAATTATGTAAGTTCCAAGTGTACAATTCAATAATACATCATCTGTATATTGTATTGTGTGTTTATTACCCAAAGTCAAATCTCCTTTTGCACCATATATTTGACCCCTTTAATCCTCTGCTTCTTTTTTCCCTCTGATAACCTCCACACCAATTTTATAATAAGGTTTTAATTATATATTATCAGAATATTGTCTGAGGTGTTTCTTTTTTAAATTTTAAGAGAGTGTGTTCTTTTTTTAAATAAGAGGTGAGTGGAGAAACCTATGGTGAAACATTTAGTTTATGACATGAGGGCCTATTCTAGAGAACTCAAATATCTGAAACATTTGAACTGTATTGTTATATAAGAGTCTGCTTAACATGAATAAACTGACTTGGTCACATATATTATATCAAAGACCAAGCTGTAAATTATTATTAAACAAAATTCCCTATGATTTTGTTATTATCCCAACAAAAGGTCATCAAAAGAAGTAAAAGAAGTGCTACTTGTGTTTAAGTATAAAGAAAATTTATTTTAAAATATTTTTAAAGTTATATTTTTTAAGTATAGTTGGTGTACAATACTATATCAGTTTTATTAATTTTAGGTGTACAACATAGTGATTTGACATTTTTCTACTTTATGATGTGTTTGTTTCACTAATTCTAATTATCATCTGTCACTGTGCAAACACCACAACATTTTAAAAATTTCTTAAGAAAATGTCAAATCTACTATCAGAATTCACACTGCTGTTATACAACAAACGCATCAGATGAACTTTTGAAAAAACCTATAGTTTCTCAACTGATTTGAACATTTGTTTAAAAAAACAGAAATATTTTTCATTGATTTTTAGAGATAGAGAGGAAGGGATAGAGACAGAGAAACATCAATTTGTTGTTCCACTTATTCTTGTATTCACTGGTTGATTCTTGTATGTCACCTGGAGATTATCATGCTAATTAAAATAAGCCAGTGAGGGAAAGAAAAATACCATATGATCTTACTTATACATGGAATCTAATGAGCAAAACAAACTGATGAACAAAATAGAACCAGAAGCATGGATACATGGAACAAACTGACAGATGACAGAGGAGATGGGGGTGAAAAGGTCTGGACAAGAGGTGAAGAGATTAGCCAAAGAACATATATGCATAGCCCATAGATACAGATAAGAGTGTGGTGAAAGGCCAGGGGACTGAGGTGGGGGTGGGGGGTGAGGCTGGGTGAAGGTAGGCGAAGGGGGGCAATGGGGGATATCTGCAATAATCTTAACAATAAAAAAAACAGTTATATGTATGTATGTGTGTGTGTTGTCTATTTCTGGACTCTTCTTTTATACTGATTGATCAATTTATATATTCGAGGATAATGCCACAGTGCATTGATAGCTGCAGCTTTATAAGTATTAAAATGAGGGAGTGTCCTCTCACATAGTTCTTTTCTAAAACTGCCTTGATGATTCTGGGTCTTTTGTGTTTCTATATCAATGTAAGAACCAGGTTGTCAATTTGCACGCACACACACAGGGCACCTTCAGGGGTTTTGAGTGAGATTACGTCAAATCTCTGGGCTAATTTCAGTACATTCAACATCTGAAAAATATTGAGTCTGATCTATGAACACTATATGTGACAAATTTTATTTCTTCATTTGAATGTAGACACAGATAATAATATGGTGGTTACCAGAAGCAAGTGGTGGTAGAAGGGTAAGAAGAGGATAAAGGGCATCAAATATATGGTGACAGCCTTTACTTGGATGGTGAACACACAATGCAATATACAGATGATGTATCATACAATTGTACATTTGAAACCTATATAATTTCATTAACCAACATTACCCTGATAAATTTAATAATATAAAAGGGATCTCAACCTCAAAAGATTTTTCTGAATACATAGGAATATTCATGGTGAATTTTTGGTTTACAAGCAAATCTATGAGGAAGGAAGGAAGGAAGGAAGGAAGGAAGGAAGGAAGGAAGGAAGGAAGGAAGGAAGGAAGGAAGGAAGGAAGGAAGGAAGGAAGGAAAGGAAGGAAGGAAGGAAAGAAGGAAGGAAAGAAGGAAAGGAACCAAACAAACCACTGTGTACATATTTCTGAAAAGAGCGACACCACTTCACAAGAAGTTTCAGGCAGGTCCTTCGGAATGTATTCCAGAAGAAGGCCATGTTATCATAGCAAGTAACAGCTCTGTGTGTGTTATTGTCCCTGAAGAGATTTCAGTGGAATGAAATATGCAGGTGGCAGACAGTGATACTGATAATCCTGACCCTGTGAAGGCCTAGGCTTCTGTGCCTGTTTCTGTCTTAGTTTTTAAATTAAGAAGTTAAAAAGTAAGAAAAAAATTAAATAGAATAAAAGTTTATAAAATAGACAAAGAACATGTATGAATGACCAATGGACATGTTTAACAGTACGGGAATTGACTGGGAACGGGGGGGTGGGATAGGCGGAGGAGGGCAAAGGGGAAAAAATTGGGATAACTCTAATAGAATAACAATAAAAAATGATTTAATAAAAATAAAGAAAGAAAGACAAATTTCAGTATAACTGTACAATGTTTTTGTGTTTTAAGCTGTTATTACAAAAAAAGTCAAAAAGGTTTTTAAAAGTTAAAAAGTTCATAAATTAAAAACATCTCAGTAAGGTAAGGTTAATTATTAAAGAAAAATAACTTTTATAAGTTTAGTGTAGCCTACAGTATTTATAAAGTCTGTAGTAGTGCACAGTGATGGCCCAGGCCTTCACATTTCACTCCTCACTCCCTCACTGACTCATTCCAAACAACTTCTAGCCCTGCAAGGTCCATTCATAGTATCATAAACAGGTATGCCATTTTTTTTTATTTTTTATGCTGTATTTTTACGGTACGTTTTCTATGTTTCAGTGTACAAATAATTACTTTTGTGCTACAATTAATTGCCTACAAGATTCAGTGTAGCAACATGCTGCACAAGTTTGTCGCTTAGGAGCAATAGGTTATAGCATGTAGTCTAGGTGTGCAGTAGGCTATATCATTAGGTTTGTGTAAGTGTACTAGGATGTTCACATATTGACAAAACCACCTGACAATGTATTTTCACAATGTATCCTCTCTTTAAGTGACACGACTGTATTTGAATACAGTATAATAAACCTGTGTGTGTACGTAATTAAGCTGACACTTAGGATACACTTTTTTTTAATGATTAAGATTACATGGTTTTCAAACATTCAGAACTAATGCACTCAGCTAGCTAGGGTTATTGTGTTTTTGATTGTATGCAGGATAGACCTGTCACATTATGTGAAATTGTGACCTTGTTATTTTCTTTATTTGGAGACCAAGAAAGGTTTAAGAAAACATTTATGAGTGACAAATTGACAAGGTCTAGACTTGAGATGGTTAATTTTTTGTATTAGTTTGATTAGGGGTTAGGGTGTGCAAATTAACATTATTCCTGTAAGAGTGTTTCCAGGTGCAATGAGCATTTGAGTCTCTTCCTGAGTAAGACAGATTGTCCTCCACCCATTGTGGGTGGGTATCATCCAATCCCTTGAAAACCTAAGAAGAACAAAAAGGTAGAGAAAGGAGGGCAGGAACTTGCTCTCTCTTCCTGCCCTCAACTGAACTTACACCATCAGTTCCCTGGCTCTGAGCTATATCAATGGCTTTGCTGGGTCTCCAGCTTGCACAGCAGATTGAGGGATTTCTTAGCTTGCTTCATAAAGTGATACAATTCCTTAGAATAAATCTCATATTAGTCCTACTTCTCTGGAGCACCCTGATTAATATAGGTAGCATATCCATATTTTGGATAGTGATATAGTCTTATGAATTGGCTCTGTTTATGAAAAATCCCATTTTATCAATATTAATGCCTCTTTCAGTAAAGTCTAGTGTATGTCATTAGTCTAACTAGAACTTATGTTGTATGATTAATATGTCCATATTGTATAATTTCTATTTTGTTTCCTTATATTAAAAACATATCCAACTTAATCAACATGTAATTTTATAATTCGAATCAAAATTAGTTTTAAAAATGTTTTGCCTTTGTAAATTCAATATAAGTGCTGATATCTACCTTTCTATTACTTTTTCACCTTTCGATTGACATGTGTTTTATACCTTGAATTCCTTTTATATGCTTTCATTTGGGATAATAATTTTATTTTATTTTTCCATTTTACCTCTATTGATTGCTTTGTTATATTTATTTTTTCAGACATTACCCTACAGATGACAATATGTATCTTTAATTAATCAGTTTTCTGATGATAAGAACTTTGAACATTTTAGCTCAATTTATTTCTTCTTACTTTTGTGTTACTGTTGTGCATTTCAATTCTACATATTTCAAACTCTTCCTGAATCTATTATTTTTAACAGAATTATTATTAAGTCTATATTCATTTAGTTTATCTTATTACCATTGCCCTTTTTGTATCTCTCCATTACCTTCTAACTGATATTTTTTTAATAACAGAATTGTTGACAACACACTTTTTAGCTATGCATATCTATTTTATTTTATTACAAATATTTTATTTGAATACTGAATCCAAATTTTGGTGGAGCATTATTACATATATGTTCTAATATATTTAAGGCATTGTTATCATATCAAATAACAGCTCCATGCATGTTACTGGAGTTTCAAAAATTTGTAACCATTATTCTCTTCATCTAAAGCTTTTGGCACATTTTTCTTTCTCCTTTGTTTCCTAGGCCTGCTTTAATTTTGTTTTATATTTTACTAAGTCCCACATTAAAGAAATGTGTTCTGCACAATTTTTATAGAAATAATTCTAGATATTTCTCCTAACCAACTTTTCAGTATTTGATCCTCTATTCTGCTTTCAATTATTATATAAATATTTCTCAAATTCTCAATTACAATTATTTTAGGTTATTTTCTACCTTTTTAATGAAAATATTAGTTCTAATCACTTTACAAACTGTGTGCTAAAAATATGTAGATGTTCTTGGGTCTCTTTCTATTTCTGTTATTTTCATGGTTTTTGGTCATTTGAACCTTTCTTGGTATACTTGTGAATTTTTTACTGTATACTCAAAACTGTATGCAAATGTTAAAGGCTCTGAATGGTGATTTATTCATACAAACAAGATTTGATTTAATCTCGCACACAGATACAGGTAGACATCCTTGACCAAAAGAAGAAATGAGATTATTCAAATATTTATTTTATTATTATTTTTTTAGAAATGATCAATTCATTATGCTAATTCTTAGGGTATATGATATTAGTGTTCTCAACTAAAAGCTTATTCAGACTCTTTCACTTAGGCAAATCTTAATTGTCAATTTTTGTCTTTAGATACTAGAAGAGAGCAAGAATTTCTTTTTAGATTCTTTGTTACTTTAGCTGCTACTTTGTACTTATGGTCTCAGGATTTCATTACTTGATACTTAGGACTTATCAAATGTGTTCAGTGAAAAAACAAACTGCAAAATATCAGGCCTGTTAATCTCCGATTTCCTTTTATACAGAATTTTTTTTTCCTATCTAAGAAAAAGTCCTAGTTTCATGATAGGTGTGGATTCCATTTTGTATCTCTCCCGCTCCACGAGAGAGAAGAAAGCAAAGCTCTACCATTTTCTGAAAGGATATTCACAATGCACTACATATGAAAGAACAAGAGGTTTTGAAAGAAAAGTTGTGGAGAATATGGTTCCTCCTTATAAGTATCCTTCTGTCCAAGACTGGAGTCTCAAATCCTAGCTGCTATTTTGCTTTCTAATGACATCAAGTGGTTTTTGTTAATATTTTGGAGACATGTTTTGTTTTATTTTCCTCTCAGACTTTAAAGATATCATTCCACCATTTTCTGGCTCCAACTGTTGCTATTGAGAAATGTCCTGTCATATTCTTTTTTTAAAATTTAACCTTTACTGTGTTTTTTTAATACATTACCTTTTAGTCCCTTTATACTTCCTCCTCCCAGCAGTCACCACACTGTTGTCCATGTCCATGAGCTCTTTTTTCTTTGTGCTCAATCCCTCCACCCTCTAACCTTCCCCCCACCAGCTGTCATCCTGCTCTCCATCTATGAGTCTGTCCTCATTTTCCTTGTTAGTTCAGTTTGTTCATTAAATTTCACATATGAGTGAAATCACATGGTATTTGTCATTCTTTGATTATTCTCCAGGTCCATCCATACTGTCGCAAAGGGTAAAATTTTCTTCTTTTTTATGGCTGAGTAGTATTGCATTGTGTAAATGTGCTATAGCAGTTTTATCCATTCATCTATTGACGGATGCTTGGGTGGCTTCCATATCTCAGTGACGGTAAATAACACTTCAGTGAACATAAGATGCTTATGTTCTTTCAAATTAGTGTTTTGGGTTCCTTCAGATATAGTCCCAGAAGTGGGATCACTGGGTCAAAAGGCAAATACATTTTTAATTTATTCAGGTATCTCCATACTGCTTTCCATAGTGGCCGTACCAGTCTGCGTTCCCAACAACATTGCAAAAGGATTCCCCTTTCTACATATCCTCACCAGCACTTGTTTATTGATTTGTTGATGATAGCCATTCTACATATGTGAGATGGTATAGCATTGTGGTTTTAATTTGCACTTCTCTGATGATTAGTGACGTTGAGCATCTTTTTAAAAAAAACATGTTTATTCTATTACAGTTGTCTCAATTTTTCCCCCTTTGCCCTCCTCCACACATCCCACCCAGCCCCCTGCTCCCACAGTCAATTCCCACTGTTGTCCATGTCCATGGGTCATTCATACATGTTCTTTGTTTAGTCCCTTCTCCTTCTTTCCACCATTGTCCTCCTTCCCAGGCCCCTCTGGTCACTTTCAGTCTGCTCTATGTTTCCATACCTGTGATTTATTTTGTTCATTCATTTATTTTGTTGAATAGATTCCACCTATAGGTGAGATCATATAGTATTTGTCTTTCACCGACTGGCTTATTTCACTTAGCATAATATTCTCCAGTTCCATCAATGTTGTCACAAAAGGTAGGAGTTCCTTCTTTCTTTCTTTATTTTTAAATGCAGATTGATTTTATTTTTTTAATGTCAAAATCCATTATAAAGTCTCAGCAATTAAAACAATATGACACCAGAACAGAAATAATCAACGAGATCGCTGAAATAAAATGAGCATTCTAGAAACAAATGTATATATCTAACAATATAATATATGATTAAATTGACAGTTCAAATCAATGGGGAAAATAAGGCTTATTCAACAAATAAGGTGCATGGATCACTATTACTTGAAATAAAACAAATAGCATGATATATGTTTCCATTTATTTGTTTCTTCCTTAATTTCTTTCTTCAATGTTGTATAGTTTTCTGCGTACAGATCTTTTACGTCTTTGGTTAAATTTATGCCTAGGTACCTTATTTTTCTTCTTGCTATATCGAATGGTATTTTTTTTTCTGATTTCTTCTTCTTCTATTGCATTGCTGGTGTACAAAAATGCCTTTGATTTCTGAATGTTGACTTTGTATCCTGCTGTTTTGCCAAATTCACTTATTAGGTTGAGGAGTTTTTGGTAGAGTCTACAGGGTTCTCTATGTACACTATCATGTCATCTACAAACAATGATAGCTTTACTTCCTCCTTTCCTATCTGGATCCCTTTTATCTCTTTCTCTTGTATGACCGCTGTGGCTAGGACTTCCAGTACCACATTGAAGAGAAGCGGTGAGAGCGGACATCCTTGTCGTGTTCCCCATCTTAGTGCCCTATTTCACACATTTTACAAAAAATATTCAGATGAGTTAAAAATCAATATGTAAAATTGAAGGAGTTTTATGAGAAAATACAAAATATTCTTCTTACTCTGAAGTAAAATATTCAAACCCAGAAGCTATAAAGTAAAATATTGACAATATGACTATATTAAACATTTAAGACTATACAATAGCATACATATTAAAAAAAGTTAAAGGACAAGTAATAGACTAGAAAAGTATTTGCAATGCACCCAAAAAAGGGTTAATAGTTTGTTTGTTTTTTGTTTTAGGGAAAAAATTCTACAAACATTTAATCAAAAAATGGATAAAGAATACCAACAAGTCATTTAAAGCTTTTTAAAAACTAATATAAATAGGCAAAAAATATACAAAAACACATTGAGTTCCAACAAATAATAAGGTAACAAAAATAATACATCATTGTCACAATCAGATTAATAAGTATGAAAAATATTGGTAATAACATATTGGTGACTGTGAAAGGAACTGCGTGTATTCATAGACTCTTTTTCTTCATCTTAAAGCAGTCCCTTTAGCATATGTTGCTATGCTGGTTTGGTGGAGGTGTATTCTTTTAGCCTTCTTTTGTCTGGGAAACTCCTTATTTTGCCTTCCATTTTAATGGAGAGCATTGCTAGGTAGAGCAGTTTTGATTACAGATCTTTGTTTTTCATGACTTGGAATATTTCTTGCCATTCCCTTCTGGCTTGTAGTGTTTCTGTTGAGAGGTCAGCTGCTAGCCCCATACCAGGGCTCCCTTATATGTTACTACCTGTTTCTCCCTTGCTGCCTTTAGGATTCTCTGTTTGTCTTTGATATTTGCCACTTTAATGATGATGTGTCTTGGAGTGGGCCTCACTGGGTTCTTCTTGAATGGAACCCTCTGTGCTTCCTCAACATGTGTGACTTTTTCTCTCCTCCAATTAGGGAAGTTTTCCATCCTTGTTTTTTCAAACAGGTTCTCTATCCCTTGCTCCTCTTCTTTGCCTTCTGGTATCCCTATTATATCGATATGATTACTTTTCTGGTTGCCCTGCATTTTCCTAAATGCCTCTTAATTCATTCTGAGTCTTTTTTCATTCTCTTGCTCTTTCTGGGAGCTTTTTTCTACCTTGTCCTCCAGCTCACTGATTCAATCCTCAGCTTCATCTAGCCTGCTTTTGATTCCTTCTTCTGTGTTCTTCAATTCAGAAGTTGTGTTCTTCATTTCCTCTTGTCTCTTATTGATAGTTTCTGTGTCCTTTTTCATGCTGATATAGTTTGCAGTAAGTTCCTCATAGTGTCCATATGGTTTTTTGTAATTCTGTCTGAGCTCACTGAGCTCATTGAGCTTCCTTAGATCCATTGTTTTGAACTCAATATCTGATAGTTTACTTGCCTCTATTTCATTCAGTTTCTTTCTGGGGATTCTTCCGTTCCCTTCAACTAGTGGGTGTTTCTTTGTCTTCCCATTATTTGTGAAACTCTTCTTTTTTGCTTCTGTTTCTTAAATTGATCTGTCTTGACTTCCTGATTTTGTGGTGTGCACTTCTATGGTAGGAGGATGCTGTTTTTTCTTTCTGGATCTGCCTCTGATGATGTCAGATGATGACCCTTTCTGACCTTAGGCAGTGTGTTCAAGACTTCCAGGAATCTACTGTCTGTGGCTGTCCCCTTCAGTCGTTAATCTAGTCACTCTGCACTCAACCGACCAGCTTAGACAGCACAGGGCAGGGCAGAGTCCCTCCTGGGGGTAGGGCTATTGGGTCCTCTCGTGCTGCTGCCAATCAGGGGAGTGTTCTACTGGAGCAAGATGGCTGCTGCCATATGGGGGATGAGTCAGCACGGGGATCCCACCAGCTACTCTTTCAGTTCTTTCCCCAAAGCCTCCTTCCCCAATCTCTTCTCAGGCATCTCTAGTCCGCTCTGTCCCCACCTTTGCCGGAGACAGGGGTAAGTGGCTGCAAGTAAAAATTTATGTGTTGGTGTTTTAAATGGCTCTTTGCAACTTCAGCTGCATGAGAAGACAGTGTTTTTTAAATAATGAGTCAAAAGAGAAAAAACTTGACTAAACTGTTTACTACAAAACATTCTTTTTTTAATCTGATTTTTATGTTTTAATTTTTAAAGTTATTTTTATCTTCACCTCTGGACATATTTCTTTGCCTTTTTTTTTTTTAACAGAGAGTAGAAGTTGGGGAGAAAAAGAGAGAAACACCAAATGGTTGCCTCCTTGATGCACCCTGACCAGAGATCAAACCCACAACCTAGTTTTGTGCCCTGACCAGGAAATTAACCTGCAACTTTTCAGTGCATGGGATGATATTTAAACCAAATGAGCCACACCAGGCAGGGCTGTTTTTTAATTTTTAGTTGAATTTATTGGGGTGATATTGAATAATAAAATTACATAACATTCAAGTTCAATTCTATAATATGATACATCATAATTGTATTGATGTTCACAACCCCAAGTCAAGTCTCTTTCCATCACCATTTGTCCCACCTTTAGTCTTTTCTACTTCTCCCCTGTCTCTTTCTTTTTGGTAATCATGATACAGTTGTCTGTGTCAATGAGTTTTTTTTCTTAATCCCTTCACATTTCCACCTAGCCCCTAGCAACCCTCCTCTCTGACAGTTGTCAGCTCTGTTCTGAATCTATGAACCTGTTTCTCTTTTGTGTGTTAGTTTATGTCATTCATTAGATTCCACATATAAATAAAAATCTTATGGCATTTGTCTTTCTCTGACTGGCTTACTTCACTTAGCATAACACTCTCCAGGTCCATCCATGCTGTTGCAAAAAGAAGGTTTCCATCTTTTTTTACTGCAGAATAATATTCCACTGTATGAATGGTACCATGGCTATTTTATCCACCATCTACTGATTCGCATTTTGGCTGCTTCCAAATCTTGGCTATTGTAAATAATGCTGCAATGAACATGAGGTTGCATGTATTATTTTGAATTAGTGTTTTGGGTTTCTTCAGATATACTCCCAGAAGATTTGCTGGGTCATAAGATGCACAAGGGTTCCCTTTTCTCCACATCTTTGCCAGCTCTTGTTTGTTGATTTATTGATGAATGCCATTCTGACAGGTATGAGGTTTTATCTCATTGTAGTTTAAATTTGTATTTCTCTGATGATTAGTGTTGTTGAACATCTTTTAATATGTCTATTTTATGTTGTCTTTGGAGAAATGTCTATTCAAGTCCTTTGACCACTTTTTATTTGGATTGTTCATTTTATCGCTATTAAGTTGTTTGGGTTCTTTATAAATTTTGGATGTTAACCCCTTATTGAATGTGTCATTGTTGAATATGTTCTCCCATTCAATGACTTGTCTTTTCATTTTGTTGATAGTTTTCTTTTTCTTTTTTTATTTGCACTTTTAATTGTTGTTCAATTACAATTGTCCCCAGTTTTCCCCATTACTCTCCTCTGCCCTACCCAACCCCCACCTCCCATATTCAATCGTCACCCCCATTGTCTTTGTCCATGGGTCCTTTATACATGTTCCTTGACTTGACCCTCCCCCTTCTTTCCCCTGTTAACTCCTTCCCCCTCCCCTTTTGGTTACTGTTAGTTTGTTCTTTATTTCCATGTCTCTGGTTCTATTCTTGTTGCTTTCTTTGCAGTGCAAAAACTTATTTAGTTTCATGTAGTCTCATTTTTTCTCCTTGCCTGAAGAAATATATCAGAAAAAAAATATTGCTGAGAGATATGTCCAAGATTTTACTGCCTATGTTTCTTCTAGGAGTTTTAAAGTTTCAAGTCTTAAATTTAAGTCTTTCATCCATTTTGTGTTTATTCTTGTTCATAGTGTAATAATATTGAGTTCCTGACCAATATCATTTTCTTTCTCCTTGAAGGACTTCATTTAATATTTTTTGTAGGGCAGGCCTGCTAATGATGAATTCATTGTTTTCATTTTTTTAAGAAATTTTTCTTTATTCTCCTTCATTTTTCTGTTATTCTGTTCATTTATTCTATTTATTCATTTATTCTATTCATTTTCTTTATTTCTCCTTCATTCTTGAAGGATGATTTTGCCAGGTATAGATATCTGTGTTGATGTCTTTTTTCTTTTACCATTTAATTTTTTTTAGATTTTATTTATTTACTTTTAGAGAGAGGGAAGGGGGGAGAAAGAGAGGAAGAGAAACATCAATGTGTAAGAGATACATCAATCAGATACTACATGTATCTGTTCAATTTTTCTAACATCATTTATATAAATAGACCATATTTACTGCTTTTTATGTTCTTGCCTCTTTTCTCAAATATTAATTGATATTAATGGCATTGGTTTATTTCTTTTCTGTTCCATTGGTCTATATTAATGTTTTGATGGCAGTATCATGCTGTTTTAAATACTATGATTTTGTAGTATAGCATGATATCAGGTAGTGTGATTCTTCCAATTATGTTGTTCTTTCTCAAGAGTGCTGGAGCTATTTAGTATCTTTTATGGTCCCATATACTTTTTTTGAATATTTGTTCCAGTTCTGTGAAATGTGTGGTTGGTATGTTGATAAGAATTGTGTTGAATCTACGGATTGCTTTAGGAGTATGGATGTTTTAATAATCTTAATTCTTCCTATCTATTAACATAGTGCATGCTTCTGCTTATTTGTATCTTCCTACTTTCTTGCTTCAATGTCTTTTAATTTTATGAGTACAGCTCTTTGACCTAATTGGTTAAGTTTATATCTAGGTGACTACTTTTTTGTTGAAATAGTTATTGGGATTGTTTTCTTAGTTTCTCATTCAAATAGATCATTATTGGTATATAAATATGCCAATGGTTTCTGATTATTAATTTTGTATATTGCTACTTTACTGAATTATTCAGTTCCAGTAGTTTTTTCGTGGAGTCTTTAGGGTTTTCTACATACAGTATCATGTCACCTGCAAATAATGACAG
The DNA here is from genome assembly GCF_021234165.1 of Pteronotus mesoamericanus. Classification (NCBI taxonomy): domain Eukaryota; kingdom Metazoa; phylum Chordata; class Mammalia; order Chiroptera; family Mormoopidae; genus Pteronotus; species Pteronotus mesoamericanus. The sequence continues at coordinate 749,994 of NW_026555310.1, forward strand.
TTTTACTTTTTTTCCTATTTGGGTCCCTTTTATTTATTTTTTTCTGATTACTGTGGCTAGAATTTCCAGTACTATGTTGAATAAAAGCAATGAAATTGGACAACCCTGTCTTGTTCCTGATCTTAAAGGAAACACTTTTAGTTGTTGCTTGTTGAGTAATATTGGTTTGTCATATATGTCCTTTATTATGTTGAGGTATGTTTTTACTATTACTATTTTGCTGAAAGTTTTATTTATCATAAATGAGTGCTGAATTTTATCAAATTCCTTTTCTGCACCTATTGAAATAATCGTGTGATTTTTACCCTTAATTTTGTTTATGTGATGTATCACATTAATTAATTTGTGAATATTGTACCATCGTTGCATTCCAGGAAGAAATACCACTTGATCATGGTGTGTGATTTTTTAAATGTGTTGTTATATTTGGTTGAAGATTTTTGCATATATATTCATCAGGGATATAGGCATCTAAATTTATTTTTGTTGTAGTGTATTTATCTAGTTTTGAAATTAGAATAACACTATCCTTGTAAAATAAGCTTGGAAGCTTTCCTTTCTCTTGAATCTTTTGGAATAGTTTGAAAAGAGTAGATATACATTCTTAGAATGTTTAGTTAAATTTGCCATTGAATTCATCTAGCTCAGGACTTTTGTTTGCTGGGATTTGTTTGATTGCTGTTTCAATTTCATTAGTTGTAATCCATCTGTTCAGATTTCCTAATTTATCCTGATTCAGTTTTGAAAGATTGCATATTTCTAGAGATTTATCTATGTCTCCCAGATTGTCCAAGGTGTTGGTGTATATTTGTTCATAATAGTTTTATAATGCTTTGTATTTCTTTGGTGTCACTTGTTACTTCTTCTCTTTAATTTCTCATTTTATTTAGTTTGGGCTTCTGTCTTTTTTTATTGATGAGTCCAGTTAAAGTTTTATCAATCTGGTTTATCTTTTCAAAGAACCAATTCTTGGTTTCAATGACCTTTTGTTGTTGTTTTTTTTTTTACTTTATCTTTTTTATTTCTTCTCTGATCTCTGGTATTTTCTTTCTTCTACTCACTTTGAGCTTTATTTGCTGTTCTTTTTCTAATTCCTTTAAGCATATTTTTAAAAGATTTTCTTTATTTTATTTAGAGGGGGGAGAAAGTAGAGAGAAAAAGAGGGAGAGAAACATTATCAGTTGCCTCAGCACACTCCTCATCTGGGGACCAGACCCACAACCCAGGCATGTGCCCTGCCCACAAACTGAACTGGTGATTTTTCACTTAACAGGACAATGCCCAACCAACTAAGCCATGCTGGTTAAGGCTAGTTCCCCTAAGTTTAAATTTATATTGTTTATTTGATATTTTTCTTGTTTCTTGAGGTAAATGTATAGTGCTATATATTTTCCTCTTAGGACTGCTTTCTCTATGTCCCATAGATTTTGGGTTGTTGTGTTCTCATTTTCATTTGTTTCAAGGTATCTTATGATTTCTTCCTTGATCTCATTGTTAACCTATTAATTGTTTAGAAACAATTTACCCTCCATTTCTTTTGTGTTATTAAGTTCTTTTCTTGTGTTGACTTTTATTTTCATAACATTATGGTCAGAGAAGATGCTTGATATGATTCTAATCTTTTTAAACTTATAGAGATTTGTTTTGTGTTTTAACATGTTCTGTTCAACAAAAAGTTCCATGTGCACTTGAAAATAATGTATATTCTGCTGCTTTGGGGTAAAACTGTCTGAAAATATCAATTAAAACCATCTGTTCTATTGTGTCATTTAAGGCTGCTGTTTCCTTGTTGATTTTCTGTCTGGAAGATTTATCCATTGATGTGAATGGGGTGTTAAAGTTTCACACTAGGACTGAATTACTCTTGATATCTTTCTTTTTGCTCATCAAGATTTGCTTTATATATTTAGGTATTCCTATGTTGGATGCATACATATTTACAAGAATTATATCTTCCTTTTGGATTGATCCCTTTATCATTATGTAGTTCCCTCCTTTTTCTCATGTTATAGCCTTTGTTTTAAAGTCTATTTTGTCTAAGTATTGCTACCCCAGCTTTATTTTCATCTCCATTTGAATAAAGTATCTTTTCCATCTCTTTACTTTTATTTTCTGTGTATCTTTTATAGTGCAATGGGTCACTTGAAGACAGTATATATATGGGTCTTGTTTTCTTATCTATTCAGCTACCCTATGTCTTTTGATTGGAACATTTAAGCCATTTACACTTAAAGTGATTATTGACAGGTACATATTTATTGTCATTTTATTCTTTATAACTATGTTCTGGGTTTTCTTTTCTTCTTTTTCAAGAAGACCCTTTAATATTTTTTGTAATACTGATTTGGAGGCAGTGAATCCCTTCAGTTTTTTCTTGTCTAAGTTCTTTATTTTTCCCTTTTTTTAAAAAAAAATCTTATTTATTTATAGAGAGAAGGAAAGAGAGGGAGAAGGACAGGGAGAACAACATCAATGTGTGGTTGCCTCTCACACGCCCCCAAATTAGGACTTGGCCCACAACCCAGGCATGTGCCCTGACTGTGAATTGAACAAGTAACCCTTTGGTTCACAGGCTGCCACTCAACCCACTAAGGCACACCAGCCAGGCCTATTTTTTCATTTATGTTAAATGAAAACTAGCTGAGTAAAGTAATCTAAGTTGTAGGTCCTTGTTTTTTTTTATCACTTTGAATATTTCATGCCAATCTTTTTTACCTTGAAATGTTTCTGTTGAGAAATCATCCAACAGCCTTATGGGAACTCCTTTGTAAGTAACTGTCTTCTCTTTCCACTTTTGAGATTCTCTCTTTGCCTTTAAACTTTGCCATTTTAATTAAGATGTGTCTTGGTGTGGGCATCTATGGGTTCTTCTTGTTGGGGTCTCTGAGCTACTAAACTCATGTGTAATTTTACTTTACCAGCTTAGGGAAGCTTTCAGTCATCATTTGTTTAATAGTTTCTCAATCTCTTGCTCTCTCTTTTCTTCTTTTGGTACATGTATGATGCAGATGTTGTTACATTCATGTTGTCCCAAAAGTCCCGTAAAGTATCCTCAATTTTTTGCTGCTCCGTTTGGGTATTTTCTGCTACCTTGTCTTCAAAATCACTAATTCAATCCACTGCTTCATCTCACCTGCTACTTATTCCTTCTAGTGCATTCTTCATTTCAGATATTGTATTCTTCATTTCTGACTGGTTTTTAAATGGTATTTTTGTTCTTTTTATGCTCTTGTAGTTTTCACTAAGTTCCTTGTAGTTCTTACTAAATTTCTTGAGCATTCTTATGATCACTTTTTTTTTGAAATTTGTATCTGATAAATTGCTTACTTCCATTTCATTTAGCTCATTATTTGAAGATGTCTGTTCTTTCATTTGGGGCCTGTTTCTTTGTATCCCCATTTTGGCTACCTTTTTGTATTTGTTTCCATATATTAGATAGATCTGCTATGGCTCTCAATCTTCATTAAGTGGCCTTATGTAGTATGTTACCTGTGGGATCTAGTGGCACAGTCTTCTTGATCATCTGAGCTGCATGCTCCAGGAACGTCCCTTGTGTGGGTTATGTACACTCTACTATTGTAATTTTGTCTTGATTGCCATTGGTTTGTTTATGCATGGGGTTGACCCTAAGGCTGGCTGGCTGGCTGACTGTGTGTACCGACCTCGTCCACAGTGTAGGAGGTGTTATGCATGTGCTGACCACACAGAGTGAAATTTACTTCAGCAGGGTCTGATGCTTGCCAAGATCTTTGTGTGGATATACCATTTATGAAGCTAATTGTATATGCTCTGATGTTTTCTAAAGCCAGCCTCTGCATGTGTTAGTTCTGAGGTCTCTTGGGAGGCACTCTGGTATATCCCTATGTCAATTGCTGCCTGTGACTGGCCCTGGGCAACTTATCTGGATCTTCAAAGCCACAGTTTGTTGCTGACTGCTGGGCCTGAGTGTGCATAGGAAGGACCAACCTATGCACCAAGGCTGGTTTTTACAAGCACCAAGCCTGGAGGCAGGTCAGCAAAAGTCTAAAGGCATCCAAAGATAATGATAGAGTTAAATGATAGCTCTGTCTGACTCTGACTGCCTCTGTCTGCCAGTTACCCATTAGGTTCAGTCACTGATAGAGCTGCTGGTACTCAACTTGCATGATGTAGGTTGTCAGTGAGTCACCTGATAGGGGAAAGTGGTATTCACCAGATTAACATAGCTTCAAATTCAGTGCTAGTGCTTGTTCTGAGGCCACTCAATAACTGTCCCAGGGTATATCAAGTCTAGCTGCTCTCAGTGGGGCTCTTGCACACCTTTGTGGTGAAGCAGAGTCTCAGGGAGTTGTCAGGGTGAAGCTAGCAGAGTTTATGAGACCCAAAAGGACTATGATTTGGCTGTATAAAGGGATGGCTCTGCACTGGTTGGGTGTGGGAGGAAAAACATCTCCCATCTTAGAGCCATACAACTCGGTCTGTGCCATATCCTTCCCAGAGCCCAATCTCTGATGGGAAGGGCTTCTGGGGATCAGTATGATGAAGCTAGTGGGTCTCCCATGAGGATAAGGTGCAGGTCAGTGTTGGGGAAGATGGGGGGGTGGCCCCTGCCCCAGATTCTGCTTTTACCAAGAGTCAGGAGGGTGAGGCCACTGGTAGCCTAGAGGGTGGGGCTAGTGGCACCCAAAAGGGGGAGGAAGCAGTTTTTTTCTTGGGAGAGTGGAGAAAATTTACTCTGCCCCACAGCCACACAACTTAGTCACTGATACCCCTGAGTCAACCTATACCTCTACACCCTGACCTAAGCAGCTGATTCTTCATCAGGGTGCAAGATCCACCAGGTGGGTGACATGGAGTGTAGAGGGTACCCCAGGCTGTTGCTTATGCAGGGGAGTGCTCCACCCAAGAAAGATGGTGTCTGTGGTGTGAGAGAAGAACTCAGCTCAAGGATCCTGGCACATCTCCCCTCAGCTCTATCCCTAGGCCCACAAATACCAGTGTTTCCTCATGCAATTCTAGTCTGCACCACCCTCCCTCTACTGGTACTCAGGGTGAGTGGCTGTGAAAGAGATTTTGTATATTTGCTCTTTAAGAGAGCGCCTGTGTCTCTAGCAGACTCTCTTCTCTCCCTAGAGGACTGAATCCCCACTTATTTTCTCTGTCAGATATTATGTGGGCAACTCTTTCCAACTCTGATTCTCTGGCCTGGGGAGCCAGGCTTGGGGTTGAGACTCCACGTTTCTAAGGGGAACCTTTGCAACTGAGATATCTCTCTAGAATCTTACTTACTGTCTGTGAGAGCTAGGCCAGCCCTTTTTGCAACTTTGTCCTTCCTACATGCCACAATGTGGCTACTTCTCTAAATCTTCAGTTGTAAGACTTCTGTTCAGCAGGTTTTCAGGTAGTTCTTCAGGTTGGTTGCTCTATATTTTAGTTGTAATTCAAGTTTGGGCCTGGGGGAAGTATGTGTAACATCCACCTACCCTGCCACCATCTTAGATCCCCATTTTCTCTTCTTATTACTTAAGAGCTTTAATATATCTTTTAGGTTAGTGCAACTCAGGCATTTTCTACCGAAGTACCATAGCAAAGAATAAGTCACTGAGCCAGTAACTGAGGTAAAAAGGACAGTCATAGCCCAAAGACTCCCTGTAATATCAAGATAGATCTTTTTTTAAATGTATATTTTATTGATTATGCTATTACAGTTGCCCCCATTTTTTTCTCCCCTTTATTCCCCTCCACTCTGCACTGCCCCTCCCCCCAACATTGCCCCCCACCTTAGTTCATGTCCATAGGTCATATATATAAGTTCTTTGGCTCCTCCATTTCCTACACTATTCTTAACCTCCCTGCCTATTTTCTACCTACTATCTATGCTGTTTATTCCCTGTACCTTTTCCCCCATTTTCCCCCTCCCCCTCCCCTCTTATCTTCATTTCTGATTCTGTTCCTGTTCCAGTTGTTTGCTTAGTTTATTTTTGTTTTTGTTTTTTTAGGGTCAGTTGTTGATAGTTGTAAGTTTGTTGTCATTTTACTGTTCACAGTTTTTGATATTCTTCTTTTTCTTAGATAAGTCCCTTTAACATTTCATGTAATAAGGGCATGGTGATTATGAACTCCTTTAACTTTACCTCATCTGGGAAGCACTTTATCTGCCCTCCAATTCTAAATGATAGCTTTGCTGGATAGAGTAATCTTGGATGTAGATCCTTGTCTTTCATGACTTTAAATACTTCTTGCCAGCCCCTTCTTGTCTGCAAGGTTTCTTTTGAGAAATCAGCTGATAGTCTTATGGGAACTCCTTTGTAGATAACAGTCTCCTTTTGTCTTGCTACTTTTAAGAGTTTCTCCTTATCTTTAATCTTGGGTAATGTAATTATGATGTGCCTTGGTGTGTGCTTCCTTGGGTCCAAGTTCCTTGGGAATCTCTGGAATTCCTGGGTCTTCTGGAATTCTATTTCCTTCATCAAATTGAGGAAGTTCTCCTTCATTATATTTTCAAATAAGTTTTCAATTTCTTCCTCTTCCTCTTCTCCATCTGGCACCCCTATGTTTGGGATGTTGGAATGCGTAAAGTTGTCCCAGAGGTTCCTAAGCCTCTCCTAATTTTTTTGAATTCTTGTTTCTTCATTCTGTTCTAGTTGAATGTTTATCTCTTCCTTCTGCTCCCAAGTGTTGATCTGAGTCCCAGTTTCCTTCCCTTTATTGTTGGTTCCCTGTATATCTTTCCTTATTTCACTTTGCATAGCACTTTTCCCCCCATTTTGTGACCATACTCAACCAATTCTGTGAGGATCCAGATTACCAGAGTTTTAAACTGTGCATCTGATAAGCTGGCTATCTGTTTGTGGCTTAGTTCTATTTTTGGAGCTTTGACATATTCTTTCATTGAGGCCATATTTGTTTGTCTCAGCCTCAATGTATATATTTGATTACTCCACCCCATAATACTCTTGTGTTTTTTTTAATATAAAATAATGCTTTAAATTGCATGCCAATAACATTCTATTTCCCTAAATATTTGAGTAAAATCAACCCACTAGGAAGATGCATAACAACTCACCAATGACTTCCCAACCTCCTGGCCCCTCTGCCCCAGTCTTAGAACGATAGCTATACTTAATGCTTTCTGATCAAATGAGTTATCCAGGAGGCAATGTATTGCTGAAGATTATTAAGGATGGTAGAGTAAGTAGGCAACAGGGAGAGTGAGTGGGTCAATGTAAATGTACTCCATTGAAGATCCAAAGCTTCTAAACTAAACAGTAAATATGAAGTCATATTCTTTTCATTTGTGTCCCATGAAATTAAATTAAATGCCACATAATTCTGAAAATAAAACAAAATAAATTAAAGCTACTTTGGGTACTTTTTATTTATTTTTGTATTAAATTACATTGAGTTAATAAGAATTTTAATGTATATTAATGAGTTAATAAGAATAACTAACTCTTATTGGTTAATGTATATATCCTTATTGGTTATATTCTTATTAACCAATAAGAATATATAGGTTTCAAGCACACATTTCTGTATATATAACCTATATATTGCATTATTTTTATTGCATTTTAAGATACAAATAAAAAGCAATGCTATATATGTTAGATTGGACTCACTAATTTGACTTGAATGCCATTTAAATAAACAAAAGTTGGATTTTTTTAAGCTACATTGAAATATCAGCCACATCAATAGCTTTTTCTTCTTAACTCAGCTCCCATATATGTGACAGAATTGGATAATATGTAAACTAACTAATCTAGCCAATTTTTATTTAGGTGTACCAGGCTTGGCCTATGAGGACATTCTCTGACATTCAAACTTAAGGGCATTTAGAGGAAATAGTTCCAGAATTTCTTGTAATAAGCAATATGGGGGCACATATACGGAAGTGGTTTATGGCATTGTAAACTTAAGAATGACCCATTGTTAAAAAAAAAAAAGTTTTTTTACCACAACCAAAAAACCCCTCATACCACCATAAAAACAATGATGAAAATATTTGTGCAAAGAAAATTTTATAATTACTGTTAGAGACAACAACGTTACCACTTCTTTGAGAAAATAACCCACCAAATCAATCCTCTCAGTCATTGCTCTAGATAGAATGACTCAATTAACTTTTACAACTTTCAGAAAAAAATTAGTTTGTAAGTTGAGGCTGAAATGTTTTTACTGTTGTTCAGTTACAGCTGTACCCCTTCCCCATCGCTAACCCCTACCCTGTTTCCCCTACTCCCACAGTCAACGCCCCCCTCATTGTCTGTGTCCACAAGTCTTCTATTCATGTTTCTTTGCTTGCCTTTTCCCCTTCTTTCCCCCATTAGGCCCCTCCTCGCTCTCCTCTGGTCACTGTCAATTTGTTCTTTATTTCCAAGTCTCTGGTTCTATTTTGCTAATTTTTTGTTTTATTGATTAGGTTCCATTTATAGGTGAGATCATATAGTATTTGTCTTTCACCACCCACCTTATTTCACTTTGCATAGTGCTCTCCAGTTTTATCCATGAGGTTGAAATTTTTTTTAAAAATGTCTCCATGAAGATCTTGTGGCTCTGTGACTTACTTACATCATTTTTAATAAAACTATTTGAAACATAGTAATTTTATTATAAATTTCCTGCAAAAAGCCATGGATTATAAATCACTTAAGATATGCAATAGATGAGTGGCTTATGAACATTTTTGTTTGCGCCTTATAGGAAGAAATTAATTTTACATTTCAATCAGAACATAAGCATAACTAAAACATACTTGTCAACATGTGAGATCCACTCAATATTTTCTTTAATTCTAAAAATAATACTGTCACTCAGATGGTGTTCACTATGTAACAGGTGCTCTCATAGCTCTTTTATGTATTGCTTATTTAATTCCATTCTATGTGTTATTATGCTAGCTTATTAAACATGTACAGATGGATGCACTACTGAACTGATTTTATAGCCTCACATCTACCCATGAGTCACATGCAGCTAGTAGAAAACTATTGCAATAGTCTAATCTGATAGTCACTGAATTTAGTGATATTAGTTTAAAATATATATGATTGGCTTTAAAACACAGCCCCTTTGATAGAGGATTGGCTAAAGATGTGATACATATATAATAAAATAGGACTCACCCATAAGAAAAGATTACTGACATTTGCTACAACATGGATGGACCATGAAAGCATTATGCTAAGCAAAATAAGTCAGCCAGGAAAAGCTAAGAACCATATGATTTCATTCATATGTGAAATATAAAACTTAAACTTATAGACACTGACAACAGAATGGTGGTTACCAGAGGAAACGAGGTGAGAGAGTAGTAAAGATTAAAGAAAAGTAAATATACGGTGACAGAAAATTATTTGACTTTGGTTTGTGGGCACACAATGCAATATACAAGTCATATATGATAGAAATTTATACAGTTAGAGACTATATGATCTTATTAAACAAAGTCACCCCAATAAATTTAATTAAAAATGATTAATTAATTTAAAAAACAGCCATTATAAGGGATAAAAGATTTAAAGAAACTGATATTTCTAATCCCAAGCTCCCATTATTATCAGTGGACAATGCCTCAAAATCACAATTAAATTAAAATAGTCATCACAAGTTGCAAATTTGTGATTATTTTTAAATTTTCCTGAAAATTGACAAGAATTATGGAGGGTGGTAACTGCTTTAATATAATATCTGTACAGGAATCAAGATGGCCGAGTGAGTGGAAGTCACACAGACCTCCTCCCAAGACTAATCTGGAATTACAACTAAATTGTGGAGAAATCACCTGGAACAAACAACTGAACTATAGTGAGAGGAGCCTTATAACCTTGGACAGACAGAAGAATCAGCTTTAGCACAACCTAACTGGTAAGGAGTGCAGTATAGGCTTGAGAAGATGGATGGGGCATGCACAGGCAACAGCACCAGAGGGATATTGAAACGGCCATTTAGATCCCCCTGAGAAGAGTGGGGCCTAAACCATAAGCAGGGATCTCCAGCCAACAGCACCAGAGCCCAAAAAGTACACAGATAACAGCTAGCTGTGAAAAGTGTCAGGGTTGCTCTCTGCCAGATGTGGGTGGCCGGAGATGCAAAGAGCTGTTTAAAGGGCCAATGCATAAATTTTTATTTGCAGCCACTTACCCTGGTCTCCGGCAAAGGCAGGGGCAGAGTGGGCTAGAGAAGCCTGGGGAAAGACTGGGAAAGAAGGCTTTGGGGAGAGAACTGAGAAGGTAACCAGTGGGATCCTGGTGCTGACTTATCCCCGCTACGGCAAAAGCCATCTTGCTCAGGCAGACCACTCCACTGAGCAGCAGCACTGTGAGAGGATTCAATAGCCCTGTTCCCTGGAGGGACTGCCCCACCATGTGGTGTCTCTAAGTCAGTGTGCAGAGTAACTAGATTAACAGCTGAAGGAGACAACCACAGACAATAGATTCCTGGAAGTCTTGAATACACTGCCTAAGGTTAGACAGGGTCAACATCAGACATTATCAGAGGCAGATCCAGAAAGAAAAAACAGCATTCTCCTACCATAGAAGTGCACACTACAAAGTCAGGAATTCAGGATACATCAATTTAAGAAACAGAAGCAAAAAAGAAGAGTCTCACAAAGAAATATGCCCCACTCAAAGGGAAAGGAGGAATCCTCAGAAAGAGAACTAAATGAAATAGAGGCAAGTAAACTAATAGATACTGAGTTCGAAACAATGGATCTAAGGAAGCTCAATGAGCTCAGTGAGCTCAGAGAGAACTTCAAAAAACTACAGGGAAACTCCAAGGAACTTACTGAAAACTATATCAGCATGAAAAAGGACACAGAAACTATCAATAGGAGACAAGAGGAAATGAAGAATACAATTTCTGAATTAAAAACACAGCAGAAGGAATTAGAAGCAGGCTAGATGAAGCCAAAGATCGAATAAGCAAGCTGGAGGACAAGGTAGGAAAAAGCTCCCAGAAAGAGTAAGAAAATGAAAAAAGACTCAGAATGAATTAAGAGGCATTTAGGGAAAAGCAGGAAACCTGAAATGTAATAATACCTATATAATAGGGATACCAGAAGGCAAAAAGGAGCAAGGGATAGAGAACCTGTGTGAAAAAGTAATGATGGAAACGTCCCTAAGTGGAAAAAAGAAGAAGTCACGCAAGTCCAGGAAGCACAGAGGGTCCCATTCAGGAGGAACCCAATGAGGCCCACTCCAAGACACATCATTATTAAAGTGGCAAATATCAAAGACAAACAGAGAATCCTAAAGGCTGCAGGGAGAAACAGGTAATAACAAACAAGGGGGCTCTGGTTCGGCTAGCAGCTGACTTCTCAACAGAAATGCTACAAGCCAGAAGGGAATGACAAGAAATAAAGCAGAGGCCTGCAACCAAGACTGCCCTGCCCAGCAAGGCCCTCAATTAAAAGGGAAGGTGAAATAAGGAGTTTCCCAGACAAAAGAGGGCTAAAAGAATACACCTCCACCAAACCAGCATTGCAACATATGCTTCTTTAAGACGATGAAGAAAAAGAATCTATGAATACACCCAGTTCTTTTCACAGTCACCAATACTTGATATTGCCAATATTTTTAATACTTATTAATCTGATTGTGACAATGATGTGTTATTTTTGTTATCTCATTATTTGTTGAAACAACGCATTTTTCTATATTTCTTGCCTATTTATATTATTTTTAAAAAGCTTTAAATGACTTTTTGGTATTCTTTATCCATTTTTTGATTAAATGTTTGTAGAATTTTTTCCCTAGAACAAAAAACAAGCTATTAATCCTTTTCTAGATGAGTTGCAAATACTTTCCTCTTCTATTACTTGTCCTTTAACTTTTTTATATGTATATTACTATATAGTTTTAAATGTTTAATATAGTCATATTGTCAATATTTTACTTTATAGCTTCTGGGTGTGAATATTTCACTTCAGAGTAAGAAAAATATTACATTGAATTTTCTCCTAAAACTCCTTCGATTTTACATATTGATTTTTAACTCACCTGAATATTTTTTGTATAGTGTGTGAAATAGGGCTCTACATCTGTTTTATTTCAAGTAATAGTGATCCATGCACCTTATTTGTTGAATAAGCCTTATTTTCCCCATTGATCTGAAATATCAATTGAATCATATATTACATCATTACACAGATATATACATTTGTTTCTAGAATGCTCATTTTATTTCAGTGATCTACTTGATTATTTCTGTGCTGAGACTTTATAATGGATTTAAATTTTTTAATAATTTATAATGGAGTTTGACATTTAAAAAAATAAATACAATCAATCTGCATTTAAGAAAGAAAGAAAGAAGAAAAGAAGAAAGAAAGAAAGAAAGAAAGAAAGAAAGAAAGAAAGAAAGAAAGAAAGAAAGAAAGAAAGGAAGGAAGGAAGGAAGGAAGGAAGAAAGAAAGAAAGAAAGAAAGAAAGAAAGAAAGAAAGAAAGAAAGAAAGAAAGAAAGGAAGGAAGGAAAAGATACTCCTACCTTTTGCAACATGGATGGAACTGGAGAATACTATGCTAAGTGAAATAAGCCAGTTGGTAAAAGACAAATACCATATGATTTCACCTAGAAGTGGAATCTATTCAACAAAATAAACTAATGAACAAAATAAACCACAGGCATGGAAACATGGAGCAGACTGAAAGGGAGCAGACTGAAAGGGAGCAGACTGAAAGTAAGCAGAGGGGATAGGGAAGGAGGACAATGATGGAAAGAAGGAGAAGGGACTAAACAAAGAACATGTATGAATGACACATGGACATGGACAACAGAGTGGGAATTGACTGTGGGATTGGGGGGGATGGGATGGGTGAAGGAGAGCAAAGGGGTAAAATTGAGACACTGAAATAGAATAAATATGATTTAAAAATAAAATATTTTTTAAATCTATATAATTAAGACAAACATTGGCTAATGACTTAAAAATGACAAATATCATTATATATAAATGGCATATTCAAAGTTAATGTATCTTTATGCCAATGAAATTAAGATTTTCCAAAATTAAACTTGATTCAATCTCATTTTTCTTTTCTGTTGTTTTAAGGCAATTTAAGGACTTAAAGACCAAATTCCCATATATGTGATGCTTTACCATAATGAAAACATGACTAGATATTTTTAAGAGGTTAATATATTGGATTTCAAATTCATAAGTGTTTGGATTCAAAATCTTATGATCACCTCTCAGTAACTCTTTGCCTTCTCAAGTTACTCAATTTGTCTTTTATGAAAAATAAATGTACAATAGGATCTATCTTCAGTCATTGTAAATGCATTTTTTAAAGAAAGGGAAGGGTCATCAAGGAACATGTTTAAAGGAACCCATGGACAAAGCCAAAAGGGGGAAGGATTGAGGGTGGGGGTGGGTGGGGCAGGGGACAGTGGTAGCAGGAAAATGGAGACAACTGTACTTGAACAACAACAAAAAAATGCAAAAAGAAAAAGAAAAGGAGTCTACATCCTTAGAGAAGAAATTAAAGTAAAATAGATATTTTGGAGTTTGAAGAAAAAAGGCAATGCCTCGATAAATTTTGTTGGCTGTTATCATTACTCTTTTGCTTTTACTATAGTGTCAAGCAAATGTTTACTGTTTAAATTCTTAGAAGTAAAAGCTGATGAATAAAAACTGATAGCTGATTTAGCCAATGATCAAAGAAGTCTAGAATCATGCCACCAAACATTAAAACTAATGTAATTTTATTAAGTAACCTAATTTAAATCAGCAACCATATAAAGAATATACACCATGAATTCTTGGCAAATACAAATCTCCACCTTTCAGTGTGTCTTTAAAAGTCACTTAAAACACACTACATAATTAATCGATCTTTACATAATATTAGCTGCAGAACATGTAGTGGTTTGTAGTGGGTATTTTCATTTACTCTTCATGACTTTTTCCATCCTAATTTGTGCCCCAGAATGCTGACCTTTATATGATTTAATAACAGACATTCTCGTCTTCTGTCTCAGATTTGGTTTGATCAAGAACAGACACCAGCAATATATTTAGGAGAAAGCAGAATAAGGTTGGCATGACTGCCTTCCTCTACTAAAGGACAGAGCTCCTTGTGAGTGGCTTTTTCTTATAAATTTAGCATTCTCCAGGTTCCACTTAAAACTCCTTCTCTTTATCCCTTCAGGTCAAGAGATGATTTTACTGTGAGTCTCAACCCCAACAACATTGTGAAATTGTTGTACCAATGCTGACTAAACAAAATAAGACCAAACAAAACAAAACTGAAAAAAATTCAACAACAAAAAAAACCAATAAAAACAACAAAAGAATGAGAGAAGAAAAAAAGAGACAAAGAAGCAACAACAAATAAATAAGAAAAAAGAATAACAGAAGACAAGAAACAAAAAGAATTAGAGAAGAAAAAAGAAATGGAAAAGAGAATATGAAAGAAAAGAAGGAAACGAAAGAAAAATAGTAATAATAATATAGAGAGAAAAATAAAAATGAAATAAAGGAGAGAAAAAAGAATAAAAAATAGAGAAATAATAGAAGTAGAATAGGAGAGAATAAGCGATATAAAAGCAAAAAAATAGTGAAGAACAAAAAATGAACTAGAAAAAATAAAGAAAAGATTGAAAGAGAGAAAAGTGCGATTTCCCCCAGCAGTCTGTTGTGCCCGGTGCTCTCAGTCTCTGGATACTCTGAATGTGGATTCCCTTGGCTCCTGCTCCACCAAAGCTGGCCACTTGTTCCAGTTTCGAGTCTCCTGAGAGGTTCCCTCTCGCAAGCCACTGTCAGACCTTGCCCAGGCCGCCCTCGGCAAGTGTGTCAGGGTGGATCTTCTAATAGACCAGACGGGGAGGTCTCTAGGGCTTAGACATTTGGTCTCGCCCTTTGAATGCCCCCACTCTAAGCTGCTGTTCTTCTTCCACAGAAATGTGCTCAGCTAGGGTAACCAGCACCCAGCAGGAGTGATTCAGACTCAGGGCGGTGCTCACACTGCATGGAATGGGGCGGGCACTTCCTCTTTTTCTAGTGGCTGTGCGGATTGAACTCTGCTGTGGAGCTCAGCTCCTCTTCCTGATATTGCAGCCACAGAGCCCAGAACAGGCTGTCTGACTCCCAGACAAAAGTCCACCCGGGAGAGTCACAAAAGCCCCCTCTGCCTGGCTCACTGGGACCTCCATGCCACTTCACCTAGTAGAAAGCATTAGGAAAAAATCTCTCTGCTCATAGCTAGTGACAGCTGGGCAGGGGCAAAATTCCCAGCTCCACCTGGGCTCCAAACAGGCCAAATGTCACACTACCCTGTGCCTCTAACTGAGCACAACAGTTTGGAATTTCCAGCCCAGCGCCAGTATCCCTCTGCCTTGAGAAAGACCAGTTTGCCACCTGTGCACTCCATGCAGGCGAGAGCAGTCCTCTTCCTCAAGCTTCACCATCCAGCCAGCCTCTGACAAGCTCTCTGCCCAAAGTCCTTCCAGAGAACAGAGGGCCCTTCCAATTCACTGCTGGGTGTTCCAAGCAGACCTCTCCTCTGGCCACGGACTGCCAGTGGCCCATTCAGCAGTCACAGATTGGAGCAAACTCCCCAAGCTAGCATTGTAGCAATGGCTTCATTCTTTCCCTGGGATGGTGGGTTTGAGTCTTCCAGGTGGGTCAGGTCCCCACTGCTTCCCACCCACTGATGCTACACAAGTTCTTCTTTCCATCTCTTACTGCTCTGGGTTGAGGACCCCTGTATGGAACTAAGACCCCATGTCCCAGAAGGAGGGAGCTCCACTGTCACAATATGCCTCCAGCTTCCCAGTCACAGAACCTGTGCCAGGGGTTCATCCTGTCCTTCTCTCTTTCCATCTTCCTCCCTGCTCCTGTTTATGAAATTTTATATCAACTACACTTCAACTGGTTTTTCAACTTGATCGTTCTGCAGTTTAGCTGCAAGTCTTGTCCAGGTCTGGGAGCAAGTAGCGGGAGCTGCCAGTCACTCTGCAGCCGTCTTGGAAGCCCCAGGTATTCCAGATTAAAAAAAAAAAAAAAGGAACAATGTAGATAAACAAAAGTTTAAAAGCTGAAGAATAATTAGCTAAAGTTGATTCAAGAAGAAATAAAAACTGGATTAGAAAATAATTTTTAAAAATGAATCAGTAGTCAAAAAGAATTCCTCAAAGAAATATAAACCCAGATGTTTTCATCAGACAATTCTACCTAACAATTAAGGATCAAAAAAGAAATTAAGTCTTCTTCAAGATGTTTGTATTCCAAACTTATTTTAGCAAGCTGGATCACTATTGAGAAATAAACCCAATGTTTATTTACACAATTTCTATCATCTATTTTATCCAAAATGTATATAGAAGACGACAATACAAGGGAACAAACGAGAGAACGTAAGTATTATACATGTTGATATTAACTGAGTCAGACTGAATTTAAATCCCAACTCCACACCTTTGTATCTATAATACCTTCAGCAATTACTTAACAACTCTGTATTTAAGTTTCCTGATGTTTATGAGGATACCAATAATAACTCTTTCAGTGAGTAGTCATGAAAAATTACATAAGCCATGGCTAGGTGGCCTTTGGGTTGAGCATCGTCGCATACACCGAAAGGTTGTGGGTTTGATTCCCAGTTAGGGCATATACCTAGTTTGCAGGTTTGATTCCCAATTGGGCATGTACTGGAGGCAACCAATCGATGTTTCTTATTTTCTCTCTCCCCCCCACCAACCTTTTTCTCTCTTTCTAAAATCTATAAACATATTCCCAGGTGAAGATTTAAAAAAATTAAATGAAGTAATATATACAAATTGTCATACATGTATATAGCAAATGATAAACACCAAAAATATTACCTACTATTCTTAGTCATTTACTATTATTATTATTACTACAAAGATTATCTTAATACTCTTGCAAGTAATGGGTAAGTTTAAGTTTTAAAATTACCTTACAGTAAGTCTTTACCTCAAATCAAACACAGTAAGTGCTAGAAGCATGTCTTTTTATAAGGTTTTAATTACAGTTTATATTCAATATATTTTTATTAGTTTCATGTGTGCAACACAGTGGTTAGACAGTCATATATTTAACTAAATGTTCCCCTAATATATCAAGTACCCACCTGGCATTGGACATAGTTATTACAATATTATTTACTGTATTCTCTATGCTGTATGAGTCCCCATAACTATTCTGTGACTACCAATTTGTAGTTCTTAATCCCCTCAACTTTTTCACAAAGATCCTCAACCCTGCTTCCCTCTGGCAACTAACAGCCTAATCTCTATACCTATGTATTTGTTTCTGTTTTTGCTTGTTTACCTTGCTCTTTGGATTGCAAATGTAAGTGAAATCATATGGTATCTGTCTTTCTTTGACTCACTTATTTTACTTAACCTAATTCCATTTATGTTCATCCATGCAATTACAACTGGTAAGACTTCATTTTTTTATGGCTGAGTAATATTCTATTGTCTATATTATCGTGTCTTCTTTATTCAATCATCTATTGATGGGAACTTGGGTTGCTTCCATATCTTGGCTCGTATAAATAATGCTGCAATGAACATAGAAGTGCATTTTTTTTTCAAATTAGTATTTTAGATTTCTTTAAGTACATGCCCAGAAATGTAATTACTGGGTCATAAGGCAGTTACATTTTTAATTTTTTGACAACTCTTTATACTTTTTCTGTAGTGGCTGCACTAATCATCATTCCCATCAATAATGCATAAGGGTTCCCTTTTTCTCCACATCCTTGCTGACACTTGTTTGTTGATTTATTGACAATAGCTTTTCTGACAGGTATGTGGGGATATCTCATTGTGGTTTTAATTTGCACTTCCCTGATGATTGGTGACATTTAGTATCTTTTCACATGTGTATTGGCAACATGTATGTCCTCTTGGAGAAGTGTCTATTCAGGTTCTCTGCCCACTTTTTAATTGGATTGTTATTTTTTTAGGGTTGAGTTGTCTGAGTTCTTCATAAATTTCAGATATTAACTCTTCATCAGATCATCATTAGCAAATATCTTTTCACATTCAGTAAGCTATCTTTTCATTTTGTTCATGGTTTCTTATAGAAGCACAAGTCTTAATATGATAAACATGTTTGTAATTTTCTACCCTGAGATGCTCATAGTTTTTTAATTAACACTTTAATTAAAAAATTAAAATAAACGTTACACTATTCTATTTCCAAAATGGGGAAGAGGGAGCTTTGTTTCAGATGACTTCTCCACACAAGCTATTAAACACAGTCATAGTTCTCCATCTTAAAAACATAATAAATATCAACAATAAATAATCTTCCTCTGTCTTTTTTTTTCTAGTTATTACAACTTTGTTTTTCTTCTCCTTTTCATGACCAAATGTCTCTAATGTGTTGTTCCCATTGGTTACTTTCATTTTTTAACTTCTATTTACTCATAAATATAACTTCAATTTGGTTCATGCTCTTACCTCTCTTTCAAGAGTGTTCTTTTCAGAGGTAATCAATCACCAATGTAGAGTTAAAAATCACTAGATAACTCAAAACTATTTTTCTCAACTCTCAGAAAGGTTTCACACACTTAATCACTCCCTTCCTAAATATTCTGCCCTTGCTTGGAAAATACCATGTTGCCATGATCCACTCTTCCACCCCAAGCTTTTTATTTTTTCTTTCAGGATTGCTCACAAACTCACATTAGATGGAATTAAAGAGGGAAAGAGAAATCATTATAGGATCTGAAATCCATATTTTGTCATTATTGCTGGTAGTGCTCATTCTCACCTGGCCATTATCTCACCAAATGTGGACTTTTACCAAGTTAGGTCAAAAGAAAATACAAAGCAGCATGATAGAAGATCCAAGATGGCATAGGACTAAGTGGAAGCTACACTAATCTCCTCCCAGGACCAATCTGGAATTATAACTAAATTGTAAAGAAATCATCCAGAATAACCAACTGAACACTAACTGGAGAGAAGCTTTTACAAATTGACAGACAGAATAAAACACTTCACCACAACATTTCTGGCATAGAATGCGGAAGAGACATGAGAAGACTAGCTGGGCTCCCACGGGCAGTAGCTGAAATGCCTGAAGGATATTTCAGTAGCTGGGGGTTCCCCATGAGAAGTGTAGGGTCTAAACCCCAAGCTGGGCTCTCCAGGCTACAGCACCAGAGCTGGAAAAGAACCCAGATAACAACTAGCTATGAAAAGCATCAGTGTTTTTTTCTGCCAGGAAGAGACAGCTGGAGATGCAGAGAGCCTCTTAAAGAGCCAACGCACAACATTTCTTTTGCAGCCACTTACCTTAGGCTCTTGCAAAGGAAGGGCAGAGTGGGCCAGAGACGCTTGAGGAGACTCTGTGGTTGGTAGCTCTGGGGAGAAAACTGAGGGAACAGTTGCCAGGATCTCTGTGCTGAGTCATTCTTTGCTGCAGGAGCCATCTCTCTCAGGCAGAGTACTCCTTTCTGAATAGCATCAACCTGAGGGGAAGCAATAGTTCCACCCACAAGAATTACTCTACCCTACCCTGTTCTGCTTAAGACTGACTGCTGATTACAGATTGCTTAGCTTAACAACTGATCAGTTTAGTGACTGATTAGTTTAATCTCTAAGGCAGAAAATACAAAGCAGCAGCCAAAATGGGGAGAAAGAAACAGACCCCAACTGAAAGAACAAGAGAATTTTCCAGAACTAGGTGAAATGGAGGTAAGCAATTTATCAGACAGTTTAGAGTAATGATTATAAGTATACTCAACAGCATGAAAAAAAGACATAGAAACCATAAAAAAGCATGTCAGAAATAAAGAATGTAATATCTGAGATGAATAATACACTCAAAGGATTAAAGAGTAACTTAGATGAAGCAGAGGATCGAATCATATTTTGGAAGACAAGGTAGAAAAAAACACCCAGGCAGAGCAGCCAAAAGAAAAAAGAATTTTAAAATATTAGGAGAGCTTAGGAAACATTTTGGATAAAAGGAAGCATAGCAACATCTACACCATGAGAATACCAGAAGAAGATTGAGCACGGGATCAAGGACCTATTTGAAGAAATAATGACTGAAAACTTCCATAATCTGGTGAAGGAAAAAAACACACAAGTCCAGGAAGCTCAGAGAGTCCCAAACAAGTTGGATACAAACAATTCTACACCGAGACACAGCTTAGTTAAAATGACAAGACTTAAAGACAAGGAGAGAATCCTAAAAGCTACAAGAGAAAAGCAGGTAGTTATCTATAAGAGAGCACCAATTAGACTGTCATCTGATTTCTCAACAGAAATATTCCAGTCCAGAAGACAACGACATGAAATTGTCAAGGTGATGAAAAGCAAGAACCTACAGCCAAGTCTACTTTACCCAACCAGGTTATCATTTAAAATCAAAGGAGAAATAAGGAGGTTCCCAGACAAGAAAAAGCTAAAGGAGTTTGTTAACACCAAACCAGTACTGCAACAAAAGTTAAAATGGTTTGCTTTAAGAAGAAGAAAAAAAGAGAAAGAAGAAAATAGTCTAACAATAAAATGGCACTAAATACATATCTATTAATAATCACCTTAAATGTAAATGGCTTAAATGCTGCAACCAAAAGACAGAGGGTGGCTGAATGAATAAGAAAACAAGACCCATATATATATGCTGCCTTCAAGAAACCCATCTCAGATAGAAAGATACATACAGGATAAAAGTAAAGGGTTGGAAAAAGATGTTTTATGCAAATGGAAAAGAAAAATGCTAAATAGCAGTATGATATCTGACAAAATAGGCTTTAAAACCAAGGCTATAGTGAGAGACATAGAAAGACATTATATAATGATAAAAGGAAAAATCCAACAAGAGGATATGTCCCTAGTAAACATTACACACCCAACATAGGAGGACATAAATATGTAAAGCAAATCTTGATGGAAATAAAAGATGAAATCAACAGAAATGCAGTCATAGTTGGGGACTGTAACACCCCATTGACTTAACAGGCAGAAAATGGATAGATCTTCCAGGCAGAAAATAAACAAGGAGACAGTGGCCCGACTTTTCTCTTAATAAATATCCTACATCCAAATATATATTTATGTTATTATGCTCTGGTTTTAGAACTAGTTTGAAAAGCACTCAACACATAGTCTAAATAAAAATTAAGAAGAGTAGATCAGCTTTTGTTTTGTTTTACTAATATTTTACAAAAAAAATCAAAGACGAACACTTAGGTGGCTGACATAATTTGGCTATGCTGCAATGAAATGGAGTGCAGATATTTATTTGAGATCCTGATTTTATTTCCTTCAGATACATACTCAGAAGTAGGATTGCTGGATCCTATGGAAGTTCTAGTTCAATTTTTTGAGGAACCACCAACCTGTTTTCTGTAATGGTTGTACCAATTTAAATTCTAACTAACAATGTACGAGAACTGCCTTTCTTCACATCCTTACCAATACTTATCTTTTGTCTTTTTGTTAATAGCTGTCCTAACAAATGTGAAGTGATGTCAAAGAGGTTTTGATTTTCATGTTTCTGATGATTAGTGATGTTAAGCATCTTTTTGTGTACCTGTTGTCCATTTGTATGTCTTCTTTGGATAAATACCTATTTGGGTTCTCTGCCCATTGTCTAATTGGATTATTTGGTTTTTGCTATTGAGGCACATGAGTTCTTTATACATTTTATATTTTATTCTCTTATTAGATACATGGTTTGCAAACATTGTTGTCCATTCTACAAGTTGGCTTTTCTTTTTGTTGATCATATCCTTTGCTGTGTAGAAACACTCTTGTCTGATGTAGTCTCACTAGTTTATTTTTATTTTTGTTTTTGTTGCCTGTGCTTTTGGTGTCATATACAAAAAAAGCATCATCAAGACCAATGTTGAAAAGGAATATTATTCTGTCATAAAAAGGAAACCTTGCCATTTGTGACAACATGGGTGAACCTAGAAGACATTATGCTAAGTGAAATAAGCCAGACACATAAAGACATATACTATGTGATCTCACTAATAAGGATAATCTAAAAAAGTGTACTTTGTAAGACAGAGTAGAATGGGCTGAGAGATATGGGAAATAGTGAGATGCTGATGAAAGAGTTCAAGCCTTCAGTTATAAGATGAATAAGTCCTGAGAGCCGAACACATAGTAACTATAATTAATAATACTGCACAGCATACTAGAAATTTGCTAAAAACTGCAAATCCTAAGCTTTATCACACACACAAAAATAACTATTTGAGGTGATGGATGTGGTCAGTAGACTTATTGTGGTAATCATTTTACAATGTATATATACATATATATCAAGTGATCATGTTGTACAGTTTAAATATATACAATTTTGTCAATTAAACCTTAATAAAACATAAAAGGAATATATAAAGAAAGTGCATTTTGCTTGAAGCAATGGGGAACCTTGAGACAGAACAAGCTTTTTTTTATTTATTGAAAACAATGATAAAAAAATCAACTTTCATATTTTTGATCAAGTATTTTAATTAATTCCATTGGAAATTTAGAATTTCCCTCATCAAGCCTATTTATTTACCTTCCTCACAATTTAATAATAGATAATGAATAAAGTGAATGCTACATGTGGGGTTTATGGAGGCTACTTTGTGTCCTGCACTGTGCCTATTGATATCACAAGGTTCTGAGCAGTCACTGCCCATTTGAAGAGCTTAGAGAAGATTATTATGGCAAATGTCCATAGAGTTCAATAATTAGTGTAATGGCATAATGAAAATCCCTTAGAAACTTTAGTTTTGCGTATTATGCAAGCTTAAGTGATGTAACTAAACAACAACAGACTCTCTGGAAAATGTATCCAAAAAATGATAACCCAGTTGTACGTGTAATGTTCATTGTTGTTTCTCAACAAATTCCTCTTGAGACAAATATAATTAAGCCATGCATTGGATGCAATCCCTCTGGTCTCTAGTCAGAATAGAAATACTGCTGATTCTATCACCATGTTATAATTTGGAGCTTGGAAAGTCTTGAAGCCCAGCAAGGAAAAGAAAGTTTACTTGTGATTCTAGGTATGTTCTATTCATAAATTCCTCTAAATTCAATTGAGGTTGTAGAAAGGAGGGTTTCCTGGTTTTTAGCTGTGTATTCATTGGCTTACTCTTTTCAAACCAAAATGCACAAAAATATGTATGAAAATGAATACACAAATGGCTGGAAATATACTCCCTTCCAAATATATAAGGCTGTGAAATTTAGAAGACTAGAATATGGCACCTTTATATTTTATTCTACACACTTATGTTTTATTTAACTCCTTTACAATTAGAATAATTTCATGTTACTTATATAACAGCCTTGGTGTATAAGAATATCAGAAAGACAAAAGAGAAAAGTCATAATTTCAGAATTCAAAATCAGGAAGAAATACTTCATCTCTTTTAATTGGGCAGTTATTTAGGATGCTTTTACAAAAGAAAGGCAAGTATGTAGGTTCTCAGGGCATACCATTGATCCTAGGAAAGCTCTTTTTTCTGAGGGGTGTTCAAGACAAGACCTGTACCAGGTGGCTGGATTTGTTTAGGGATTATCTGCTCTCTGTTATCTCCACAGATGTCTAGCTCTGAGCCTATAAATGGAAACAAAACCCTCTGCACCGTATTCACATTTGTGGCTTTTTCCTCTTTAGCAAAGTTACAACCTGTGCTCTTCATTGTGTTCTTAATCGTTTACTTGTTTACTATGGGAGGAAACTTCATTATCATCTGTCTGATCTGGATCACACCCTCCCTACACACTCCCATGTATTTCTTCCTGGTTAACCTCTCCTTTCTGGAGATGTGCTATATCACCAGTGTAGTGCCTCAGATGCTGGTGCACCTGCTTGTAGAGACAAAGACCGTAAGTGTGGGAGGCTGTGCAGCTCAGATGTACATATTTACCATCCTGGGACTAACAGAATGTTGCCTGCTAGCAGCGATGGCTTATGATCGCTTCGTAGCTATCTGTTACCCACTGCATTACACTCTCCTGATGGGCCCTAGTGTGTGTTTGAAATTGGCTGCAGCATCTTGGACCACAGGGGTGGTGGTGGAGTCAGTCCAGACCACCTGGATCTTCACTCTGCCCTTCTGTGGAACAGGAAAAATTCAGCACTTTTTTTGTGACGTCATGCCTGTACTGAAACTGGCTTGTGTTGATACCTCCCATAATGAGATTGTGCTATTTGCTGTCTCTGTGCTCTTTATTATGAGTCCCTGTTTCCTCATTCTGTGCTCCTATGTGCGCATTTTTGTGACCATCTTGAGAATCCCTTCAGCAGCTGGCAGACTCAAAGCTTTCTCTACTTGTTCTTCTCATATCCTGGTTGTTTCTCTCTTCTATGGCACTGCCTTGTTCACTTATCTCCAACCTAAGACTTCACACACTCCAGAGACAGACAAAGCAACTTCACTCATGTACACAGTGGTTACACCTGCTCTGAATCCTGTTATCTATACTTTAAGGAACAAGGAAGTGAAGGAAGCCTTTCAAAGGGTAACACAAAAGAACCATCTTAGACAAATGGCCTAAACCAGCTATAGTAGACAAAACTGACACTATTGTATAGAGAGGTTACCCAAGGTTTTATGATCCCACTATCAATATATATTGTCATTAAAGTAATTATCGCATAGTAACCAGGAAACAGTTGGATATGTTCCATATTTTTCAATGTGTTTAAGCAAAAGGGAACTATCTGGTAGGATCACTAAATAGTTATCATTCATTCAGTCAACACCATTCAATCAATATAATTACTGAGCGTCTCCTATGTCCTGGACACCATTCAATTTTTCCTTCTATAATGGTAATAAGATTGAGGTTAGTATGTTTCATGCCATTTTACTAAGGAAAATAAAGTATTCTTCTTGTGGAAAAAATTAAAAATGAATATAAAGTAATTAATACATTTTTTATGTCAAATATAGACTGTTACAATTTAAGTTCTTAAGTGGAGTACACACTTTTAATTACCCTGGTCTCTATAAATATTAATAATCATGCATCTGAAATAATCAATGTTAATAAATACTGATGAGTTATGTATATTGCAACATTATAACACAACTCTATTAACTTGTAAATTCAGTGAAGGACTCTGATTTTTTATCTAATATATATATAATTCATACATGTATATATAATGTATTCATATATATAGGCCAATGATAAAAATGAGTTATAAAAGTGTTTATCAAATTTTAAAATTATTATTTTCTCCCATTTTCCTGTCTTCCTGTGTTGAATACAAAGCATATTGCTTTGTTCAGATTATCATTCTTCATAAATTATCACCCAGGTCCTAAGTTTTTCAGAACAGCAATGATTAGAATCTGGAATATTTAGTAATAGAATATTACAGCTGAAAAGAATATACTTGGGAATTATAAACTCAGAGACTAAACATCACTGCAAATGGAAGCTGAACAAATATATTCATTTCTTGTGACTGAATAATATGAATGTTACATTCTCTCCTATTTACAAGAATTGAGTGTTTATGATTGTGCATGAGATACTGTGACGACCTTAGATGGAAGAAACTTCACAAGAGTAGAATGCTGAAGACTCCATAGGCACTACCTGCATGCAGAGCCTCGCCCCTTCCAAAGATGTCTCTTAGTTGTCCCTGACACACTAACAAATACTTCATATGCATGCATGTGTGTGCACACACACAAACATGCCAGCCCAACAGCTGTCAGTCATCACAGAGATTCTGATCTTTTCCACTGTTTTGCTCTCATTCTAAAATATTCACATCTGCAAAACCACTGAGAGAAGCTTTGCTGTTGTTATTACCAAACAATTAAGAAATCCATCTGTAATAGTGTCAACAATCAAAAAAAGTTAAAAAAAGAAAAAGAAAATAAATAAAAACATGATAGATAGATGATAGATGATAGATAGATAAATTCATGCTTGTGCCAGACAGTATTTCTGGATGTTCTCAGCTTCCAGTTCTTCAGGATTCCTTAATGATTCCTAGAAGAGGCTGAAAGAAATCTCTTTACCAAATTTGTGTCATTTTATTGCTTGAGCTTCAAAGCAGTTATTTCCCAAATTAAAAGTTCAAAGAAAATTTTCTACACATATCATGAGAGGCAAATCAATACTGTTGGGAAAGCACTATGCTAAGTGAAATAAACCAGGCAGTGAAAGACAAACACCATATGACCTCACCTAGAAGTGGAACCTGATCAACAAAACAAACAAGCAAGCAAAATAAAACCAGAACACTGAAATAAAGAACAAACTGACAGTAACCAGAGGGGAGTGGGGGAAAGGATAATGGCAGAAAGAAGAGGAAGGGTCGCCAAGCAACATGTATCAAGGACCCATAGACAAAGCAAACCGGGGAATAGAATTGAGTGTTGGAGGTGGGGGTGGATGGGGCAGAAGAGAAAGGTGGGGAGAAAATGGGGACAACTGTAGCTGAACAACAATATGAATGAATGAATGAATGAATGAATGAGGAAAAATTCCAAAAATCAACATCAGAATATGCCTTATTGAGAAACAGGCATGGATGCACGGAACAGACAGCTGTCAGAGGGGACTGGGAGAGGGGACTGAATGAAAGAAGGTGCTACAGAACACATAAGCACAATCCATGGACACAGGCAACAGTTTGGTGATGGCCAGAGGGAAGCAGGGACGAGGCTGAGTGGAGGCAGGCAAAGGGGGGAAATGGGGACATCTGCAATAGTGTCAACAATAAAATAAGAAAAAAATTCTTATTATAAAATTTATGGAAGGAAAAAGATGTGTACAGATTTTGAGTTTGAATAATAAATAGTTATGAGCACCAGTGAGATGGTTTCCAGTACATGTTTCCTTCTCTAAGATTTGCCCAGCACTCCACTCCCCCATTTTAACACTACTTACCATCACTTCCACAGCCCAAACTGATTTGAAGTACCAGGAATCTCCAGGAGTCAGACTTTCAGAATTATAAAACCTGATATGACAATCACCATTCTATGTTTTTAAAGATTTTAAAACATTTTTAACATCATATAATAATGTTGGTATTTCATATTGTTCCCTCTCCTTAAAAATCTCCTCCTACTCTCTCCTTTCATCTAATTTATCCATATTCTTCCTTCAAATCTCAACTCAATAGTTTTTTATTTATTTAAGCTTTTTTATCTCTATAACTATATGTTTTCTTCCAATTACATATTTTGTGACATTGTCTAATTCTCCTTGGGTCCTAGGTTTCGTTTTCATATTTACAGTGCTTGAATTGTGCAATTTAATTTTTTTATTAATATATGTATTTTCAATAAATTTTAGATTCCTGAAGGTAAGAACATGTCTATTTATTACTATATCCCAGAACTTAATTCATAGCCTGGTAAAGAGAGGTATTCAAATAATTAGAAAATATTAATAAATAAGTAAAAGAATAAATGACAGTTATTTTTAAAATTTTAACTTATTTGAAGTATTCAAATATGTTTCTTCTCCAAACTGCTTGTTATTATTACCCCACAGATCTTGTATTAATACTTTTCATATCTCTTTTGATAAAGTTAGACAATTACCCATTGTGATGCTAGATCTTCACCTCTAAGCTACCTGTTCTTACAGGAAAGTGGATAATAATAATTAAACCAAATATTTATTTGGCACCTACTATATACCAGACATTGTCTTGAATGCTTTACAAAGTCTATCTTCTTTATGTTTCATAACAGGACTGCAAGAGAATATTACTATCTCCATTATAAAACAGACAACTGAGGCACAGAGAAAAAAATAGGAGGTGCGGGTAAAGATAAAACACATGTATGGAATATTAATTCAGTCACTTAGTATTATTCAACCTAACCACAACCCAATCCCAAAACCAATTAATCAATTTGCATTTTTAGTTTCAGAAGTTTGATAGGAAATGAGAAATATATAAAATACTCAAATTGAACCTTTTTTGACACTCTGCCAACCATGGTTTAGAGAAGGGAATTCTATTCTAAATATATTTCACTATGTCTTTGTTTCTATATTCTATTAATCCTAATGAAGAAGAAACATTTTTTGAATTTTTATATTCTTAGCAACTATTATACCTTTGATTTGTTTCTCTTTGGAGAAACACCTTCCCAAACCCAAAACTATGTGTTAGCATCACATAGTGGGTATGTGACCAAGGCCTCACAGAAGAGATGGACGCAAAGTTTGATGCATGACTCCATAAAGCCCAATCAAATTAACTCTTGAGTTTTTACTTAAGCAAACAAGAAAAAGGTGGTATCTTTTCCATTACATTTGAACTTGGGAAGATGTAACTCAGGGGTTCCTTAGGGCTGTATCACAAGGAATTAGTGGCCTAACTATAATGTCTATGGGAAAAATGCACTACTGAAAGCTGCATAAATCTTGAGTCATGATGACATACAAGCTGGTGAATCCAGTCATGCACTGCAATTTTCTGTTGCATGAGACAGTAATGCCCTCCCCCTCTTTCATCATTTTCTTACATCATTCTGAAGTAAGTTATTCCTTACCAGTAACTGAAAAATCCTCAATAATTCAAAATTCATTTTAACTGAAGTTCTAGAGATTTAGATACAGCTATTTCTTTTTTTTTTGACTCTGCCTTTTTACTCTCCTGGAAAAGATTAGTGATTGTCATACATTCTTCCTCTAGTCTGAAACATCCTTATACGGTTTAAATGTTCGGTGGTTTTCCCTCTATATCTCATGAATTCAAACAAATTTTAACAATTTCATATTTAATCAAAAAAATCTAGCACACATGCATCCTTTAAGAATAGTACAAGAATAATGCAAATTTGTGCAATAAATATTATTCATATATTATAGAATAAACAATTTAGAGTCATCCATTTGCTAGGCAGGATTCCTAAGGATTTTAATTTTATGAGGTTTTTCTATTGTCCTCAAAGGGACTGGACAAATTATAAAATGCAAGAGTAATCTTTGTAATCAAGTTACCTGACTCAAGAGAAGTTTCCCAAATACATGAGCCAAAATATATGGTTAGTCTCCAGATTCCTTTCAAGAAAGACGTGCATGCACTATCATTATGTTTTAATTTTTGAATTTTTAAAAATAATGCTTAAGTAAAACAAAAAATAATGTTTTCTATATACAATTGTCACTAGGGAAAAATAAAAGCCAAATATTTGTTAATAATTATTGATTGATCTGGCAACATTGATTGATCTGACAAGAATAACCCAAAATAGAACTTTGTATACTTTTAAGTTTCCACCAAATTATGCATGTTTTCAATATAAACAAGACAATCAATTCAAGTACTAATGGCTTATTAAAAGCCTTATATGAAAGGAAATGACACATACTATATTCACATACGATCAGTTAAAGAAACTTATTCAGAAGCTATTTATTTTATTGTGTAGAGTTAGAGTGACTATTGACTGTCCTTTTGTTTTAATTATTTTATTTTATTTTTTATTGTTGTTCAGTTACAGTTGTCCCGCCTTTTCCCCCATTGCTCTCCCCTACCTCATGCCCCCCCACACTCCCAAAGTCAATCCCTCCTACTGTCTGGGCCCAGGAATCCTCTATTCACGTTCCTTGAAATGCTCCCTAGCAGTACCATCTAGTGGACAGAATGTGTAGTGATTGTATGTGAATATCTTCTCTGGACATTTTCACTTTAAAAAAAGTGTGAAAATCTGAGCTTGTGTGAATGTTTTGTTTTTCTTTTTTTCTTAGTTCCTTTACCTTTTTTACCCATCCCAGAAACAGTATGGTGATTACCAGAGGGAAAAGTGCAGTGTGGGAAGGTAGAAGAGTGTGGGGAGTAAAAGAGTGTGATGGAAAGGTATTTGACATGGGGTACTGAACACAGAATATGCAGATGATGTATTATAGAATTGTATACCTGACACCTATATAATTTTGTTAACCAATGTCATCCTAATAAATTCAATGAAAAAATTAAAAAATCTGACACTTCATGATATTTCAGCTCTCAAGATAATGGGACATATGTAATCTCATTAGTTACTACATTTAATAAAGTTATATATAATTTACCAAAACCAATAGAATCATATCCTCTGCTCCTTCACTCTGTTTTATATGTATACCAAATGAAGAACATGTCACACATGACTAATTTTTTGTCACCTAATTCTCTTATTCTCTATAGCATTTATAACTCCCTGGCCTATCTTTCCACAATAACTTATATGCTGCTTGAGAGAAGAGAAGGCTATTCTCTACTCTGTATTGATGTTAAGGCCAGCAAAAATTTATACAATATTCAATCCAAAAGGTCTACAAACTGTGTCTCCATCCTTCAAAGAGGATCTAGAAAGCACTAAATAAATATTTTTAAATAAACAAATGGATAATTTTTCAATTCTCAGTGTTCCACATTTGAAGGCCCAGGTGAAAAAAAAATAAAGCAAGTTCATGAGGGTGGTCAGGGTTGCCGTGTTTGACCATGTCACTCAGAGTCTGTCTTTAGGGAAGATGAATATTACACAAGAATATTTAAAGGGCTTCTACAACAGGTTTATTCTCAAAGATGAAAAGGGTAGGATTAAAAACAATAAAAGTCACAGGAAAGTACTTTTCTGATCAGTGTGAAGAAAACCTCTAAATGAAGCAGAGCTTCAAATGAAAATGAAATGGACTGCTTTCAAAAATATGAAATTCTCATCTGATGAAACTGTTCAAGTATATACTAATTGATTATTGAATTAGGAAGCAAATAGGATTCACTTTGAATTATTTCTTACATTAAATTATTTAAGGTACTTCTATGACATGAAAAAACACAACATATTTTGCATGTGCAAGTACTTAATACTAAAAGAAGGTATCTAATATTTAAATCTCCATCATCTTCCTCCTTCTTATCCCTATCCTCTGTCTTGAGGGAGAATATGATTTTCAGTCTTTCAGAGTATTACTTATATGCATGAATACTATAAGATAAACACCTATAATTAAACACTTCTTTAAGGATAATTTCTGCCTCATTGTCATTGATAAATAATCTATCATCAAAACTAAAATTCTCTAATTTAACTAAAAATTATTAGCAAGAGTAACTATCTACTTTAAGGGGAAGCTTTACAATTTAAAACACTTTCTCTCTTACTTAAAATAAGAAACCTCCCACCTCCAAGTGATATGAGATTCTGGAAAATGTAAAAGAAACATTTAAAATACAGCTTAATTATTTAGTGTCTGGTATTAGCATCAGTTAGAAGATGTATAATGTTATATTTTTAATCAAGAGCTAACATAATGCCTTGTGTTCCTTTCCTGAAGATATAAGTATAAAGACCCTATTGCATTGTTTTCAGTAGATTACGGACAGATTCGTTATTCTCACCATGTCACTCTCTTCTTTCATATTTGCCAATTTTAGTCATCAGAGTTAGAGGTCTTCTACCCAGAATTATCTTCCCAGAGCCATTGCTGACTTTTGGTGGGTGACAGGAGGAAAACTCTTTAAGATGGTGGAGTATAGCAGATATCTTTGGGAAGACTTCACAAGGATTGCTGTTTTGTTTGTTTGTTTTTTGTTAGCCATTACTCAAATCTTGTGTATATTTAACTGTAATTACAAATTGCTTGTGATATGATTTTTATATTTAATTGATATTAGTCCTAGGAGCATTATAATGCTGAAGTTAAATCAGTGCTATGTTGTGTGGCTGCTGTTGTTAAAGGACTGGCTGATAATAGTTCACCACACAACATAGTTTCTAATATAGTTCAAAACAACTACTCAATCTAAACAGCAAAACAATAGCCCTGAATTGTGTGTGTATTTGTGTGTATATAGATATAGATATAGATTATTTACATAGACAGAGAGCCTTAAAAGGAAGACAAATGATGAGTATATTAATTGAGTGAAATAAAGATTGTAACATGTTTATGTGATTGACTAATGGGAATATCTTCTTTGAATTCTCTCAATTAAAATTTTTGAGTATCTCAAAATAAATTATTTAATTGTATTTTGTCATTCAAACTAATTTTTAAAAATACATATATGCTTAAAATTCTAAGAAATTGGGTAAAATATCATTTTACATGTATATACTAGGAGTAAGAGAAACTGTGGTTCAAATTTGTGCATAAGGGAAACAGTTTTAGACAAAGGGCTCTGTATTTTTTCATATTATCCTAGGTAATTTTATTAAATCTGATAAATAATATAAGATCACTATTTCTCCTGAAGGAATAATAAATGTAAGTAAATTTTAAACTACTTTCCAGTGATTAAGTGCTATTGATGACTTTGAATTGGAAGCTATAAATTACTCTTTCAAATATATTTTTTAAAAAAGATATGCCATCAAAGGCAGATATAATTTCCCATTGAAGCAGTCAGAAAATAGTGTTTGCATATACATTAAAGTTACCTTTAACTTGTGGACTACGGAAACTACTCTAATAACATTAACATTCACCCTAGAGATTCTTGTGAGTGCATGTGTATGTGTGTATAACAAGTATGAAAACTTAAGGAATCACTTGTCTCTGAATCTACATTTTTTTTTGACATTTAGTATATCATTTAAAACTATTTCAAGTTTGAGTTGCCCTATAATAGCCTATTCAGAGACTTCTTAATGTTCTTTCCAATTTTGTTCTTTGACTAAATTCACTTTTTAATAGGGCCCAATGAGACTGATTAAAGTCATGACTTATTTTACATGAGCTTTATTTAAGGTAATTCATAGCAGGACAAAAACGTTTCATTCCACCAAAGGGAATTGCCTGATTGCCCTGGTATAACCTATAGCTTATTATGGCAAAATCAGATCAAATTGTCTGAAGAAGTATAAGAAATTAGCTATCCTACATTCCAAATTACCTTGAGACCATCTTCTCATTAACCTCATCAAAGGCATGATTCTGTCTCTCTTAGGTATCTCTCTAACTGGCACACTTAAGGCTGAAAATGGAGAATTATTTTAGACATCCAGTGGGAATCACACTATTTGGAAGCCATCAGAATAGAACTGGCTCCAAACATGTTCTCCTGAGGATGACTTCATTTTTAATTTAAATATTTGTATAAATATACTCCAAGGACTAAGATGATTAATGGCAACAATACAGGAGTGCTATGTGTGTTTCTGATTGGTCTCTAGGGTTTGTTGCATTAAAGATGTAAACTTCTTTTGACTATAAACTCCAGAAGTCACATTAGACACTTCAGGCGAAAAGGATACCTTAAAGGAATTTTGTCCTCTTACATAATTAAGATTTTATGCTTCTAAAAAAAATTTAATCAGAAAAATGTCCTCATCAATTATACAAACTGTCAGGATTAGAGCAGGAAAAACCTATTTATCAAGAAGTTTTTTTTTTCTTTTATCTAATATAAATATGGATGAGGTATTATGAAAAAATATGAAATTTGGAATCTAGTAGTGAATTGGTGCCAATGAGGAGTGTGAACATGGGATAATCATTTTATGTTTGGGGGATTTCTGATTTAAAATTTTTAAGAATACCAAACTGTATCATAGATTCTTTTAAAGACCAAATTTTAAATTAATGTATACTCCATTTCTTATTCTTTTTTCCAGGCTGAACCATATTCAGCACAAAGGGCCAGGTACCTATCATATTTTAGAGAAAGTAAAACAAATACCTAAAACAAGAGATTTGTCAGTACCTTTAAAATACTCATTCTTGTCAAACACAAGTTATCACTAAGTGTAACTTCAAAAATTACCATTTTCTTCTTCACACTATTTCTTCTTCAATCTACAATAGGGAAATAATAATTTAATTAGAAATCAAAATAATAATAATAATAAAGCATCTAGGTAATCCCCAAATAGCTGGACTTAAATAATATCTAAAAATCAAGGTCAAAAATAAGCATAAAAAAAGAAAAAAATAACTAAAAAATGTTACCTTAAATGATTGTGAAAAAATATCAAAATTACTGAGATGAAGCTAAAGCAGGGTTTAAAGGAAAATATATAGTAATGAATGCATACATAAGATAACAAAAATGTCTGACATAATTATTTAAGATTCCACCTTCAGAAACTAAGAAAATGAAAATAAAACAAAAAGCAAAATGAACAGTAGAAAGAACATAATAAAGATGAGAGGAGAAAGCACTGCAATTAAAAAAGAAAAAAGGAAAAACTGGAGAAAAAGAGTAAAGAAAAATATTATCTATGAAATGTTTCTATGAAAACAAGAATAAAAATTGATAAAACTCTAGTCATCTTAAAATGAAAAAAATAGACACAAATTAACCAATATCAAGAATAAAAGGAATCATGGACATGAACAGTAGTATGGTGACTGCAGAAAGGGGTAGGAGATATAAGGGAGCTAAATGACAATGGAAAAAACATAACTTAAAAAGTTAAAAATTAAAAATTAAAAATTAAAAAATTAGAGGGCATCAATACACATTCACAGATGTTTTAAAGACTATTATGAACAGATTGGTGTCAAATATTCAATAACATAAATAAGATTTTTTAATTTCATAAAAGACAAAAATGCCCAAGTTTACTCAAAAAGAAATAGATGCAAAAATTCTCAAAAAAAAGACAAGCAAACAATTCAGTTGCATATTTACAAGATTATATATCATCACCAAGTATGATCCTCTCCTGGAATGCAAGGTTGGTTCGACATATGAAAGTGGACCAATGTGATACACAACATTAAAAGAAAAAAATGGAGGAAGTACGATTATCTCAAATGATGTAGAACACTTGACAAAATTTGATATCTTTTATTATAAAAACACTCAATAAGCTATGAATGGAAGGAAAGTATTTCATCATAACAAAGGCCGTATACGAAAAACAGACATGCTTAACAATTATACTTAACGATGAAAGCGCTAAACTCTTTCCCTCTAAGATCAGAAAAAAAGGGCAAGAATGCCCACTTTTGCCAGTCCTAGTCAACAAAGTACTGTAGACTTAGGACGTTTTTGGGGCGGGGGGAGGGGAGACATCTAAATTAGAAAGGAAAAGGGAATATTATCTTTGATTACAGACGTCATGAAGTTTTATGTAAAAAACCCTAAATCTCTCTCTCTCTCTCTCTCTCTCTCTCACACACACACACACACACACACACACGCACGCACACACGCACGCACAAAACCTAAGACTAATAAATTATCAAGATAGAAAGTACTGAGATAAAAAAGGTGAAGGGATTAAATGGAAAAAAAAGGAAGAGAAAAAGGAAGACAGAACAAAAAGCTCATGAACACAAACAACAGTAAGGTGATCACCAGAGGGAAGGGAGCTTTGGGGGCCAAAGGAAGAGAGTAAGTGGGGGATAAATGGTGACTGAAGGAGACTAGACTGCGAATGGTAAGTGCACAATGCAATGTGCAGATGATGTAACGTAGAATTTTACACTGGAAATCTGTATAAATGCTGCCCTCCCTTTGCCTGAGCCTAAGGTGAGTGGTTGCACATGTGGATTTTGTGTGTTGGCTCCTTAGAAAAAAAGAAAGGAAAAAAAGTGGCTTTGTCTCCAGCGGGCTACATCTCTCTGTGACGGCAAAAACCCTGCAGCCTTTCACTGCTGAATGCTGTGTAATTGGGTGATCCCGGCCTGGAGTCTGGTCTTGGGTCCATGCTTCACTCCTCTCAGAAGGAAGCTCCTACAGCCAGACCACAGCCTCGGCCTATCACCGGTGAAAGAGGTGCCGGCTCTTTTTGCATCCAGGCACTCTCTACCAGTCTCAAGGTGGCTTCTTTTCATCCTTGGTTAAATGTCTCCTCTTGTAAAATCTTCACTTCTTTATTTCGGATGTATGTTTCCCTCTTCATTTATATTTTCAGTTTGGTTCTGGGAGGTTGTATGAGAGAAATCCTCCTATTTCACCACCATTTTGCCCTGACCTTCAAATGATTTTTGACAGAGTGCAAAGATTTTTAAATGAAGAAAAGACAATCTCTTCAACAAATAGTGCTGGAATAACTGGATATACACATACAAAAAAAAAAATAGAGTTGGAAATGCTCCTGATAATAGATACAAAAAGTTAAATAAAAAAAGATGCATGACCTAATGTCAAGTTTATAATTACAAAACTCTCAAAACAAAGGGAAAGTGACAAATAAACACATGAAAAATAATCAACATCACTAATCATTTGGGAAACACAAATCAAAGCTGCACTAAGATATCACCTCAGAGCCATTAGGATGGGCTACCACTGCCTGCCTCCCACAGAAAAAGTGTTGGCAAGAATGTGGAGAAGTTGGAACCATTCTACACTGTTGGTGGGAACCTAAAATTGTACAGCTGTTATGGAAATTAGTACAGTAGGTTACTCAAAAAATCAAAATAGAACTATCATATCATCCAGCAATTCCCCTCTGAGGTGTACACTCAAAAGAAATGACAGCAGGGTCTCAAAGCAACATTTATTCACCCATGTTTCTAGCAGCATAA
Organism: Pteronotus mesoamericanus; assembly: GCF_021234165.1. Taxonomy (NCBI): domain Eukaryota; kingdom Metazoa; phylum Chordata; class Mammalia; order Chiroptera; family Mormoopidae; genus Pteronotus; species Pteronotus mesoamericanus. The sequence goes on from NW_026555310.1 coordinate 786,385, forward strand.
TACACAATGGCTAAAATGTGGAGAAATTTTATATATGTATATGCTTTAAAAAGAAAGTCATCACATATGCCACATATGCTACAACATGCATGAACCTTGAAGACATTATGCTAAGAGACATAACCAGTCACCAAAAACAAATCCTGTATGATTTCACTTATGAGGTGGGGTCGTCAAAAGCATACAAAACAAAAGTTGGTGGTTTCCCAGGGCTGAGAGGTGGAAGGAATGGGAAGCTATTGTTTATTATGTGGCCATAAAAAAATAAGGGACTTTTCTTACCTTTTGTGACAGCATGGATGGACCTGGAGATTAGTATGATAGGTGAAATGATTGAGTCAATGAAAGACAAATACTCTATGATGTCACATATATGTGGAAAGTAATGAGCAAAATAAACTGATGAACAAAATAGAAACAGAGACATAAGACATGGACCAGACTGACAGCAGTCAGAGGGGAGGGAGAATGGGGGATTGAATGGAAGAAGGTGAAAGGATTAGCCAAAGAATATATATGTGTAACTCATAGACACCGACAACAGTGTGGTAATGGCCAGAGGGAAGGGAGCGTGGTGGGGTGGAGAGAGGTGGACAAAGAGGGGTTAAATGGGGAAATCCGTAATAGTGTAAACAACAAAAATAAAGTTTAAAAAGAGCTCTTTAATATTTCCTGAAATACTGGTTTGGTGGTAACAAATTCCTTTATTTTTCTTGTCTGGGAAGCACTTTATATTTCTTTCGATTTTAAATGATAGCCTTATTGGGTAAAGTAGTCTTGGTTGTAGGTTCTTAGATTTCATCACTTTTAATATTTCATGCCAATCCCTATGATCTGAAATGTTTCTCTTGAAAAATCACCTGACACTCTATGGAAGCTCCCTTGTAGGTAACTGTCTTCTCTTGCTGCTCTTAAGATTCTCTTTTTGTCTTTAACCTTTGCCATTTTAATTATGAGGTGTGTTGGTTTGGGCCTTTTTGGATTCATCTGGTTGGGATTCTCTGTACTTCCTGGACTAGTGCATCTTTTTTGTTCACCAGATTAGGAAAGTTTTCAGTCATTATTTTTTCAAATGTTCTTGGTCCTTTTCTCTCTTTCTTCTATTTCTGGTACACCAATGATATGGATGTTGTTATGTTTCATGTTGTCCCAAAGGTCCCTTAATCTGTACTCATTTTTTAAATTTTTTTCTTTCTTTTCTTCTCTAGTTTACTCTTTTCTAGCACTTTTATAGCACTTTTTTGTCACCTAATTAGCTGTTTTGTTGTATTGTTGCTGTGTATTTGGTAGATCTGCTCTGATTCCCAGTCTTGGCAGGGTGGCCCTATGTAGTAGGTGTCCTGTGGGACATATTGGCATAGTCTCCATGATCACCTGAGCTGGGTTCTCCAAGAATATCCCTTGCATGGGTTATGTGATCCCTCCTGTTGTAACTGGGTCTTGACTGCTATTGGCCTGTTAATGCATGTAGTCAACCATCAAGCTGGCTGACTCTGAGGATTGACCCCAACCACAGAGAGTACAAGATGCTGTGCAGGTGCTGACCATATGAAGTGGAATTTGCCTTAGCAGAAACAACTATATAGGTCTTTCACCACCTGGGTTAAATTTATTCCTAAGAAATTTATTGTTTTCTATGCTATTGTCAATGTGATTGTTTTCTTTCTCTTTCTATGTAGCTCACAGAGTATAGAAATGTAACTGATTTTTGTAAAATGAACTTGTATTCCTGCAACTATACTGAAATCAGTGATTAATTCTAATAGTTTTTGGTGGAGTCATTAGAGTTAGGGTTAGGGTTATAGTGTTATTCAGGGTCACTGTTTCCTTATTAACTTTCTCTCTGAATGATCTACCCAATGTGAAGAGTGGTATATTTAAGGCCCCTGATATTATTGTAATGTATTTCTCTCTTCAGTTCTGTAAATATTTGCTGTAATTAGGTACTCTAATGTTGAATACATATATATTTAATACTGTTATATTCACTTGATGATTTGATCCTTTTACCACGATATAGCGGCCCCCTTGTCTCTTGTGATGATAGTGTCCCATAATTCACAGACTTTTATTACTTTTTCATTTTTCCTCTTTTTGTTCCTCTAATTTCAAATAATGTATTCAAGTTCACTAATTCTTCCTTCTGCATGCTTAAATCTGTTTTGAAGCTCTCTACTGAATTTTTCTGATCTGTCATTTTATCTTCATCTCCAGGATTTCTGTTAGATTCTTCTTATATGATTTCTATTTTTTATTAAACTTTGCAGTTTTTCTTGCATTGTTTTCCTGATTCTCTTTACTTGTATATCTATGTTCTCTTTTGTGTTATTGATTTTCCTTAGGGTGATTATTTTTAATTCATTGTCAGGCAAATTGTAGAACTCATTTCTTTGAGGTCAGTTAGTAGAGCTTTAGTTTGTCTGGTGTCATTTTTCCTGATTCTTCATGGTCCATGTAGCCTTGAATTAGTGTCTTTGTGTTTGAAGAAGTAAACACCTATTCCAGTCTTCACACACTGGTTTCAGAAGGTTAAGTCCTTTTCCTGTCAGTTCCCTGAGCTAATGGGATTACCTTCAGAATCACAGTTATTCTGGATTGGAGCCAGTTTTAAGGCTGTCAGCGGGTCTGTAGTGGGTCTGTGGTTGATGTGCCTGTTACCAGGTGTTCAAGCAGCCATGGATCCTGTCTGGTCCTTAAGTGAATGAAACATCCTCTAGTATGTTGCTCAATGGGGTGGCACTAGGACATGGATCTGCTTCAGGATCCATGATTAGGTCCTCAGTCAGTAGCTTAATAATAGGTGCACAGGCAGAGAAATACTTCACTGGGTCCTTAGACATGTAAGACTGCTGGAACACTCTGGATGTGAGGAGCTTGTGGTCCAAATACAGGTGTTTTTTACAGTCTCTTGGGGTAAAGAGGGGAGTGTCTTCCGCCTAGTCTCTGGACCAGAAGGACCATTTGTAGACTGTTATTGGGATAGGCTGGAGTCCAGTTACAAGGTAATTTCAGAATCTACAGTCTGACTGAGTTTAGCAGGCTTATCTTCAGGGGCACACAGACTGTGACCAGGAATGGCTGGTCCTAGTTCACAGGTCACTTCTGTGTCTTAAAGCTGAGAATGAATTCTCTATGTTCCCTGATATATGAATGGATGTGATTCCATCTGAGTCCCAAGATATATAGTACTGGTGACAGGATTTAATCAAAAATGCCATATTTGAGTCCTCAGGCATGTAGAGCTGTCCTGAGACTGTAGCTGGGACTACATTAGTGAACTAGCATCAGGTGTGGGCCTACAATCTAAAATGACTGTCCTCAGTATTGAACTGTACTTGGGTCTTACAAGCTCCTACCTGAATTCCACAGCTCCCATGAAGGTACTTTTATCAGTGGACGGATGTAAAATTATTGCAGTTCAGAAAGGATATAAAAGGGGAGCATCTTATTACATCATCTTCATGGTATCGCTTCTGCCTTCCTCTCTGTAATATTTGAACAATATTTTTCTACTCTGTGATCTGAAAATTTTATAATTTCCTACATTAAGATCTTATACATCTTTTGTTAAACTTTTTCTAAATCTTTCATAATATCTGATATATGTGTAAATGAAATATATAGTAGTTCAATGTTGTATAGACATGCAGTTGTTTTTATGTTAATTCAGGCAGCTTTACAAACTAAGATTATCTTTGTAAGTAATCATGTAAATGGCAGTTTAATTTTATATTTGTCCATTATACTTTAAATTTCTATTTATTATTATATTTCACTTGCTAGAATTCTAATAAAATGCTGAACTGATTTTGGAGCTAGTAAAAATTTTGTCATTTTGCTTAGATAAAATTTAAAAGGTTAATAAATTTTTAAACAATGAATGGGTCAATAATGAGATAAGAGAAGAAATCAAAAAATTTCTGGAAACAAATGAAAATGAACAGACAACAGTCCAAAACCTATGGGACACAGCAAAGGCAGTCCTGAGGGGGAAGTTCATAGCAATACAGGCTTACCTAAAAAAGATAGAAACATTTCAAATAAAAGACCTAACACTACAACTTCAAGAACTGGAGAAACAACAACAAATAAACCCCAGAGCAAGTAGAAGAAAAGAAATAATCAAGATTAGAGCAGAACTGAATGACATAGAGACGAAAAGAACCATTCAAAGGGTCAACCAATCCAGGAGCTGGTTCTTTGAAAAGATAAATAAAATTGACAAGCCTTTAAACAGACTCATCAAGAAAAAAATGGAGAAGACCCAAATAAATAATATCAAAAATGAAAGAGGAGAAATAACTGATGCCATAGAAATACAAAGGATTGTGAGAAACTATTATGAACAATTATATGCCAAGAAATTTGAAAACCTTGATGAAAAGGACAAATTTATAGAAAAGTATAATCTTCCAACACTGAAGGAGGAAGAAACAGAAAGCTTGAACAGACCGATAACAGCTGGGGAAATGGAAGCAGTAATCAAGAAACTCCCGGCACACAAAAGCCCAGGACCAGATGGTTTCACAGGAGAATTTTACAAAACATTTAAGGAGGAGCTAACCCCTGTCCTTCTCAGACTATTCCAAAAAATCCAAGAGGAGGGAAGACTCCCAGACTCTTTCTATGAGGCCAGCATCACCCTAATCCCAAAACCAGATAAAGACCCTACAAAAAAAAGAAAACTACAGGCCAATTTCGCTGATGAACATAGATGCTAAAATCCTCAACAAAATATTGGCAAACCGCATCCAGCAATACATTAAAAAGATTATCCACCACGATCAAGTGGGATTCATCCCAGGCATGCAGGGATGGTTCAATATACACAAATCAGTAAATGTGATACATCACATAAATCAAAGAAAAGACAAAAACCACATGATCATCTCGATAGACACAGAAAAAGCATTTGATAAGATACAGCACCCATTCATTATCAAAATACTCAGCAAAATGGGAATAAATGGGGCATTCCTCAACGTAATTAAGGCCATATATGAAAAAACTACAGTCAACAGCATACTCAACGGGCAAAAACTAAAAGCTTTCCCACTAAGATCGGGAACAAGACAAGGATGTCCTCTGTCACCACTTCTCTTCAACGTGGTACTGGAAGTCCTAGCCACAGCGGTCAGACAAGAAAAAGAAATAAAATGCATCCAATTAGGAAAGGAGGAAGTAAAACTATCATCGTTTGCAGATGACATGATAGTGTACACAGAAAACCCTGTAGACTCCACCAAAAAACTACTCAGCCTAATAAGTGAATTAGGCAAAACAGCAGGATACAAAGTCAATATTTAGAAATCAAAGGCATTTTTGTACACCAGCAATGAAATAGAAGAAGAAGAAATCAGAAAAAAAAATACCATTCGATATAGCAAGAAGAAAAATAAAGTACCTAGGAATAAATTTAACCAAAGAGGTAAAAGACCTGTATGCAGAAAACTATACAACATTGAAGCAAGAAATTAAGGAAGACACAAATAAATGGAAGCATATACCGTGCTCATGGATTGGAAGAATTAAAATCATCAAAATGTCCATATTGCCCAAAGGAATTTCTTGATTCAACGCAATCCCTATTAAGATACCAATGATGTATTTCACAGAAATAGAACAGACATTTCAAAAATTTATATGGAACCATAAACAACCCTGAATAGCCGCAGCAATTTTGAGAAAGAAACACAAAGTAGGAGGGATCACAATACCGGACATCAAACTCTACTACAAAGCCACCATACTCAAAACAATCTGGTACTGGCACAAGAACAGACCCATAGACCAGTGGAACAGAATAGAAAGCCCAGAAATAAGCCCAGGTCTATATGGGAATCTAATATTCGACAAAGGGGGCAGAAGCATAAAATGGAGCAATAACAGCCTCTTCAACAAATGGTGTTGGGAGAGCTGGACAGGTACATGCAAAAAATTGAAGTTGGATCATCAGCTGACACCATACACAGAAATAAACTCAAGATGGATAAAAGACTTAAATATAAGTCGAAACACCATCAAAGTCCTAGAGGAGAACATTGGCAGGAAACTCTCAGATATCCCACGCAGCAGTTTTTTCACCCATATGTCTCCTAAAGCAAGGGACATAAAGGAAAGAATAAACAAGTGGGACCTCATCAAAATAATAAGCTTCTGCATGGCTAAAGAAAATATCAGCAAAATGAAAAGGGAGCCAACCGTATGGGAAAATATATTTGCTAATGATACATCAGATAGAGGTTTGATCTCCAAGATATATAAAGAACTCACTCGACTCAACTCCAAGAAGACAAATGATCCAATCAAAAAATGGGCGAAGGACCTGGGCAGACACTTTTCCAAGGAAGAGATACAGAGGGCCCAGAGGCATTTGAAAGGATGCTCAGCATCACTAGCCATCAGAGAAATGCAGATCAAAACCACCATGAGGTACCACCTCACACCGGTCAGAATGGCCATCATAAACGGATCAACAAATGACAAGTGCTGGCGAGGCTGTGAAGAAAAGGGAACACTGGTACACTGTTGGTGGGAATGCAGACTGGTGTAGCCATTGTGGAAAGCAGTGTGCACTTTCCTCAAAAAGCTGAAAATGGAACTGCCTTTTGATCCAGTGATTCCCTTGCTGGGACTATACTCCAAGAATTCCAAAACGGCGATTCAAAAGAACCTATGCACCCCAGTGTTCATAGCAGCACAATTTACAACAGCCAAGTGCTGGAAGCAACCTAAATGCCTATCAGTAGATGATTGGATCAAAAAATTATGGTACATTTACACAAGGGAATACTACACAGTAGAAAGAAAAAAAGAACTACTAAACTTCGCAACAGCATGGATGGAACTGGAGAGCATTATGCTAAGCGAAATAAGCCAGGGGGCGAAAGACAAATACCATATGAGCTCACCTATAAGTGGAACCTAACCAACAACACAAAGATGCAGGGAAAATAAGAACAGCAACACTGAAAGGAAAAGAAACCAACAGAGACAAGAGGGAAGAAGGGAGGGGGGGCAGGGGAAAAGGAAGGGAAGGGGAAAGTCAAGGAACATATAGCAAGGACTCATGGACAAAACCAAAGGGGAAGACTTGAGGGAGGGAGGGAGGGAGCAAGATAAAGTGGTGGGGGGTAGGCAGAGACAAATGTATTTGAAAAAATTAATTAATTAATTAAAAAAATTTAAAAGAATCTCAGTTGGTTTGGAGAGAGCAAATTGTTATTGAAACATGTACAAAGGACCCATGGACATGGGCAAGTGGGTGGGGACTATCTTTGGGAGCGAGAGTTAGACGGGGCAGGAGAGAGCAACGGGGCAGTGGGCAGCGGAATGGGGACAACTGTAACTGACAATTTAAAATAAATAAATAAATAAATAAATAATAAATAAAATTGTTATTGATATATGAAGGCAGCTGTCCCTCAGAAGAGTAAGAGTGGCAGAGTAGAATCTCCTAGAGATAATGTGTAACTTTACTGTCCAAAAACAGTATTAACATTTATTCAGTAAAAAGACCTAAGGCTCCTAGACTCAGATGTGGAGATGATCAAAATTCAGGTTTTCAAAAATAAGGAAATATACATAACTGACTTTTGCTGTGGTGATTCCTGGAAACAAAGAATTGTTCTTGGTCTATGAATGATAGACACCCAGATTGTTATGACATAGAATCAAAGATAATTCTTGAAGAAGAAAGAGCAAATGCTGAGTAGAACTGATCCTAAGAATCAAAGTCATCTCTAAATCTAGCTTTCAAGGAGTGAGGCTATTCTTCAAATGAAGGAACAGAAATATATAACTTTCTTCCTTGAACATTATAGCATGTTTACAGGCATCTTTATCAACGGTAAAACAATTTTATCTGCAGCAAATTTATGTTTAATTGTCTTCAGTAACTATTCAATGTTCCATGAGAAATAATAGGCATATGGGCATAATTAGCACTGTACCTATGGAAGTCTCTGGTTAAATTTATAATTCAAAAAATACTAACTAAAATAATTTCCTTCCTGCTACTCAGACAGATTGGAAAATGTTTAATTTGGCTTGAAAAATAAAAAAATAAGACCTCTGAATCTGGCCAAGATGAAGTAATAGGATCCACTACTTTCCTGACTAAATTAACAATGAGAGAGCCTCTCTCTTTCTCTACCCCGCCCCAATGGTAGTAGACAATGAAGGACAGTGATACCTAAAAGATGGAAATGCAGTGTTAAACTAAAAATAAGGAGACAAAATGAGAGGCAAAGAGTGTCCGCTTGGGTTTAAAAAAAATTTTATTATAGAGTTGCCATTCAGAGAGCACAGATTCAGGCAGAAACCCAAGTAGTGTCCCAGCTACAGCGGGGTTTATGGGTAAAGAGAGGGAATAATTACATGAATAAAAGAAAGAAATTTCTATTTGTGCTAACAAACTGAGTTACTCTTCAACTGTACACAGCTGGTTTTCTGTCAGCAGAAAGAGAGTTTATAATCATCTGTCCTTATAGTCAGGATGTCTGCTTCCTGTTAGCTTTGCAAACACTTATTTGTAAGACTATGTTGGTTTGGCCCAGTCCAAAGGTTATATTGCCCAGTGTAAACATTCCAAAATTTCAGGAGCAAGATATACAAGGCAGTTATCTAGAATGGTTACTCTGGCTCCATTTTAAAACGGCCCCACTTACGTCAACTTTTCACAGTGGTAAGCCCAATGATTGCCCAGTTTATTTCACTGACAGCAATTTTAAAACTTGAAATTGTAGTTTAAAATTATGTCACAAATAAAAATTCAAGTTAGATTTACTAATGAGTTCTACCAAACATTTAAGTGAACAATCAACAACTGTACATAAATTTTCCAAGGGATTTAAAGTGAGGGAATACATCCTAATTTATTCTGTGAAGCCAGTATAAAGATGGCATTAAACCAGAATAAGGTGTCTCTGTAATGTATATGTGGAGGTGAGAGGAGGAGCTTAAGTTATAAAAAGTCACAGCTGTAAAATGTTTTATAAAAAAGTTAAAAATCAAAGCTTTAGTGAGATACAAAATTTTCAAACAAGCAAAGTGCCAGATGGGTATGAAATAAAGTAGAATTCAGGATAACACACTTACAGGTATAATAAAGAAATGCACCTGTATTAATAAAATATGCAACTAAATATCATCTATTACATAATACAATAAATCAAAAATTATAACAAAAAATTACCAAAGAAACATAAACAATAACACATTCAGTTTCTGTTATATCAGAAAGCAAAGATTAATGCTATTAGAGCTATTTGAATAAAAGTATTAATACATTTGAGTTAATAAATATCTTTACAATATTAGGACCTATGGAAAAATAGAGCTGTTTCTGAGTCATTGCCATAATCTTTACCTCTACGGCTATGGATTCAGAAAGTTCTGTGCTCCAACTCTAGCTATGGTTGTTATTGGCAATGTAATATTAAGCACATTAGTTAATGCTCCTAATACACAATTTCTATACTCATAAAACATATTAATTTAAATTACACATTCAATATTTATATAATGTTACTTTCATGATAGGTCTGATATGAGGAGTAAAAAAAACATGAGTACATTTTACTTGAGTTAGTATGCTCACAGTGCCTCAATTTCCTCATTTGAAAATATGATAAAAATTACATACGGCATAGAGTACCTTTCATTTATATATCATCTTTTATTTATTATAAAATTTATCATTTTTATATTAAGAAGAAAGTGGGAAAATAAAAATTAATAGAATATTATTGACACACATTTTCCATGTGAAAAATTGCTTCTCTAATAATATATTATGGGTTCCCTTAACCCATAATATATTAACTCCTTAACTTAGGAGTTGTAACTCTAAGGGTGATAATCTTCAGAATATAAGCCTGCATCTTTAAAAAAGGACAGGCCTTTTATTCAAAAGTGTTCTATGTAACCATTACCATTCTGCTTTGCCACCTGTGCACTGGGGTGTTATCTTTTCCAAACAAATATCAGCTTAGTTGCTTAATAAAATGAAAAAAATTAAAGAATAGTTCACACAGACCAAAATTATTTTAATTACTATATAATAAAAGCTTGTAATATTTCTGAATCAAAATAAAATTGAAATGGAAATATTACCATATCATAAATTATGAACATATATGATTTATATGTTCTAAGCAAATAAGGCAATATAGAGACATATATTAAAAATATTATTTTATAAAACAGAAAAATATTTGTTGCCATATATAAAAATATCTTTGATATAATAATTTTACAAGAACAAGAATAACGGATTCTTAGAAAACAAACTTGCCTCCTGTATAATGATTTTACAAATATCAGTGACAGAATCATTTCCCACATAATATTCTTTTCACAGCATCTTTCACATCTCTGTTTCTCAAACTATAAATTAGAGGGTTTAGCATTGGTATTATAAGCGTGTAGAGCACAGCCACAATCTTGTTTTGCTCCAGTGAGGAGATGGCTCCAGGTTGGGCATACATAAAGAACACCGTCCCATAGAATAAACTCACCACTGCTATATGGGAGCCACAGGTAGAGAAGGTCTTACATCTGCCATGGGTCGAGGGGATCTTCAGGACAGTGGAGAGGATATAAGCATAGGAAACCAGAATGACAGTTGTGGTGGTGATGATGATAAGAGCAGAGGGAATAAACATTACAATCTCATTTACAAAGGTGTCAACACATGAGATCTTGATCAGGGCCAGGACATCACAGAAAAAGTGGTTCAATCTGTTTTCTCCACAGAAATGCAAACTGAAGGTGAAAGTCGTTTGGACTATGGAGTTGATGCTTCCACAGATGTAGGATCCAGTTACCAACCAAACACAGACTTCCTGGGACATGTGCACAGGGTAAAGGAGAGGGGAACAAATGGCCGAGAATCGATCCAATGCCATGACAGCCAGAAGAAAGCCTTCAGTTGCGACAAACAGGGAGTAGAAGAAAAACTGGGCTGCACAGCCATTGTAAGAAATTTTCTTTTCATTAGACAAGAAGTTGGCTAAAGTTTTGGGAGCAATAACTGTGGAGTAGCAGAGATCTAAATAGGACAAGTTTTTAAGGAAGAAATACATTGGCGTTTGAAGTCTGGAGTTTATCTTAATGACAATTATCATGCTGATATTTCCTACCACAATGACCATGTAGATCAGCAAGAATACAAAAAATAAGAGGATCTGTAGCTTTGGAGGGACCCTAAACCCTAGTAGAATAAACTCAGTCACCTCTGAGTAATTCCTATTTTCATTCTTCATAGCTGAGATATAGGTGGAACTAAAGAGATGGTAAAAATGAAAGAAATGAGTGACCAGAATACTTGTTTTAGTAAAAATAACTTGGAACCAGCATGTAAAAAAATTTGTTTCATGTCATATTGTTCCCCATATTATAAAACATCAATGAACATAAAGAATGGATTACTACAAGTAAAAAGTCTCATAGATACAAAGAACAAACTAATGGTTGGGAGAGGGGAGAGGGGTTGGGGGATTGGATGAAAAAGTGGAAAGGATTAAGAGGTACAAATTGGTAGTTACTAAAAAAGTCATTGCAATGTAAAGCACAGCATAGGGAATATAGTCAATAACATTGTTATAACTATGTATGGGTACCAGGTGAGTACTTGAATTATTGGAGGGATCACTTTGTAAAGTATATGATTGTCTAAGCAGTATGCTGTACACATGAAACTAATACAAAATAATATTGAATGTAAACTGTAATCAAAAAATAAAATTTTTAAAAAAGAATGAATATTTTTTAAAAGTCTGGTTAAATATGCAATGTGATCGGTTAGCCTTTTTAGAGATACTTATTTACAAATAATACAGATCTACCGTCTAAGTGTGCTTTGGGGAAAGGAAGATTCTAGGAAAATATCTAAAAATAAGAGTTCTTTTTCTTTTTTCTTTCTTGATTTATTATCATTTTACTGCCATCGAAAGCTGCCTCCTTTAGTGGAAGATAATTCTCACGGACATTATAATCCAATTAAGGTTATATTTAAAGTGAAAATATGTTCAATTGATAGATTAATTTTATTCTTTAATGATTATTTAGTTTATTTACTATAGAAAAATAGCACACAAATATTGCCTCGGTCTCTCTTCCATTAAGAAAAAGACTGAAAGTGACCAAAGGGGAGAGTGGGTTGGGAAATAGCGGTGGAAAGAAGGGGAACGGACGAGACAAAGAACATGTGTGAATGAGCCACGGACATGGACAACAGAGTGGGCATCGACAGTGGAGGGGGGGGCATGGGCAGAAGAGGGCAAAGGGGGGAAAACTGAGACAACTGTAACAGAATAACAATAAAAAATGATTTTAAAAATTTAAAAAGTTAATGATAAGAGATAAAAAGATTTTTAAAAATTTAAAAAAATAAAAAGACTTCAGTTCCTGTCAAAAACATCATCCTTTTACACATTAACCTCATGTCCTTCCTTCTTCCATTATTTTTGTCCTGTAGAGATAGACACTCTTAGTGGCAGAGTTCATCTGCTAAAATCAAAAGTGATTTTTTTCTTACATTTCCTAAACACAATGAAATCATTTTTACTGTTTTCTTACCTAACTTCCTTCTTTCTTTCTTCCTTCCTTCCTTTTTTACTTTCCTCTTGTTTTCTCTTTGGATTTTACAGATTGAAATGCCAATGGAGAATTCTAAGATCTTGGGTAGAGATTTTTCTGTGTTTTCAGAAATACAGACATCTGTGCATATGAAGGACAGAAGGCACACAGAACAATCTAAAAATAGCTGCAAATGAAGAAAAGGAAAGAAATATGTATTTATACAAGTTTGTATTATATTAATTTAAACTTATGCTATTATGACAATAAAATAACCTTAACATACTTTAAAGGTAGAGAAAAAATTTTATTCTAATTTTATGAGTGGGAAAACTGAGATAAGAAAGATTTAAGAGGCTTACCTATATATAGTCATAAGATTGAGTGGCAGAGTGGTTTATTATTCAATAATCTGTCATATGATGTGAAAGAAAACTGACAAATAATAAATTTATGAATATCTTATCATTGTATAATTATAATATTGATAATTCTGTATACATGTAAATTTACATATAAATTGTATAAGTATCATAAAATTACATGTGATATAAACTATAAAATGTCTCTTGTAATTTTTGTTGTCATTGCTATGATTTCACTAATTTTGACATTCTTTTAAGATAGGTTGGGACTATGAAAAAATATTAGAACTAATTTGGTTTACTTCAATAACTTCTTTTTTGAAAAAATGAAGGTTAACAGCAATGTTGACTGATTAATTTTAGAGAGGTGAAGAATTATTTTTAAAAAAGCCTCTGGGAGGGCCTGTCAACTACAAAAATACATGTTTTTCTTAAATTCATATTTTAAATAAACAAGTTTCTGGTTTCAAAAGAAAAATTGGGGAAATTAATGTAACTAATGCTATTTAAAAGCGTTGAAAATAAAATAAATATAAGAGATAGTCACAAGAATGGATGCTACTTCTTATCTTAGTAAACACTCAATATGAAATATAGTATATTCATGAAGAAATAAAAATATGGAAAAGATCAAACCTTTGTTTAACAAAATGTTCTGCAACATGGATTACATTTCCTTACTGTTCAGATCATGACTCAAAATTCCTAAGCTAAAGAAGTAGGAGGAAAAATTTTAGCATCTCTCACTTACTCTCTACCTCTATCTCTCAAGTTTACTGTACTTTTTATTGATTAAATCAATAAGTAGATCTGGGATATATTCTGAGAAAAATTTTCTCATGGGGAGGGAAACTAGAGCACTGGGCATTCCCTCTGCAAGATATTAACTAGAAACTTAGGTCTGTCTCAACTGTGGTGTATTTTGTAAAATAATGCAAAAAAAATGAAAAAGTTATCAATTAGTAAATTCATCAGACTATTAGAAAAAAGGGTTCTCTAGAAAACTTAAGAACTAAACTTTTACTTATAGAACAAAACAACATCTTAAAAAACATAGTTGAATGAGAAGCACTTGATCCTTTATTATTATGGTTTACACAGAATATTCACATTTTATTTGAATGGATTATGGCTCAGAAATGCATTTTTTTATCTCTACTATAAATACATCATGCTTATATTAGAAGAAAGTTAATACAGGGAATAATCTAAAGAATCAGTGGAAGACCTGAGTGGGGGGGACTTTGAAATAACAGAGAAAGTAGCAAGAGAAGGTAGTAATACCTCCACCTATGGTTTCTAGGCACAAGAGGTGCTGCTGAAAGATTTGAGAGTGGTGGGCATACAATACCATATACAGATGACATATTATAGAATTTTACAGTTGAAATCTATATAATTTTTTAACCAATGTCACTCAACATATTTAATATTAAAAAAAGTAACACTAATAGTTTTTTTTTTTAACAATCCTAGAAACCTGGTATTTTCTTCAATAGTGAGGAGCCATGATGGGGTTGGTCCATTAGGTGCTGGAATCAAAAAGAGAAACATTCCAAGAAGCATATTAAAAGAAATTGAATTTTCTCTCTTTTTAAAAAAATTATTTGTTTGTTTGTTTGTTTGTTTTTCACATACATTTGTTTCCATTTACATGCCACCACTTTCCCCTGCCACACCTAACCCCACCTCCACCCCTCAGTCCTTCCTCACCTTGGCTTCATCATGTGTCCTTCATACTTGTTCCTTGATCTGACCTTTCCCCTTCCTATCCCTGCTACCCCTCTCCCTCTTTCCCTCACTCCCGTCCCCATCAGTTTCTTCTTTCTTTCAATGTTTCTGGTCATATTTTCCTTGCCTGCTTGCTTTGTTGATTAGGTTCCGCTTATAGGTGAGATCATATGGCATTTGTCTTTCACCACATGGCTTATTTCACTTCGCATGATGCTCTCCAGTTCCATCCATGCTGTTGCGAAGGGTAGGAGCTCTTTCTTTCAGCTGCATAGTATTCCATTCTGTAAATGTACCACAGGTTTTTGATCCACTCATTTACTGATGGGCACTTAGGTTGCTTCCAGCACTTCACTACTGTAAATGGTGCTGCTATAAACATTGGGGTGCATAGGTTCATTTGAATTGGTGTTTTGGGATCTTTAGGGTATAGTCCCAGCAGTGAAATCGCTGGGTCAAAAAGCAGTTCTATTTTTTAGCTTTTTGAGGAAATTCCAAACTGTTTTCCACAGTGGTTTCACCAGTCTGCATTCCCACCAACAGTGTACTAGGGTTCCCTTTTCTCCACAGCCTCGCCAGCGCCAGTTGTTTGATTTATTTATGATGGCCATTCTGACCATTGTGAAGCGATATCTCATTGTGGTTTTAATTTGCATATCTCTGATGGCTAGTGATGCTGAGCATCCTTTCATATGTCTCTGGGCCCTGTGTGTGTCTTCTCTGGAGAAGTGTCTGTTCAGGTCCTTTGCCCATTTTTTAATTGGATTGTTTGTCTTCCTGGAGTAGAGTTGTGTGAGTTCTCTATATAGTTTGGAGATCAAACCCCTGTTTGAGGTATCACTGGCAAATATATTTTCCCAGATGATTGGTTCCCTTTTCATTTTGTTGCTTTCTTTAGCCATGCAGAAGCTTCTTATTTTGATGAAGTCCAATTTGTTTATTTTTTCTTTTATGTCCCTTGCTCTAGGGGATGTATTGGTGAAAATATTGGTGCATGGGATATCTGAGAGTTTCCTGCCTATGTTCTCTTCTAGGACTTCTATGGTGCTGCAACTTATATTTAAGTCTTTTATCCATCTCGAGTTTATTTTTGTGTATGCTGTAAATTGGTGGTCGAATTTCAATGTTTTGCATGTAGCTGTCCAGCTCTCCAACACCATTTGTTGAAGAGGCTATTATTGCTCCATTTTATGCTTCTGTGTTCTTTGTCAAATATTAATTGACCATAGAAACATGGGTTTATTTCTGGGCTCTCTATTCAGTTCCATTGATCTATGTGTCTGTTCTTATGCCAGTACCAGACTGTCTTGATTACAGTGGCCTTGTAATATAGTTTGATGTTAGGTATTGTGATCTCTCCTACTTTTCTTTTTCCTCAAAATTGCTGCAGATATTTGAGGTCATTTATGGTTCCATATAAATTTTTTAAATGTTTGTTCTATGTCTGTGAAATACACCATTGGTATTTTAACAGGGATTGTGTTGAATTTATAAATTGCTTTGGGTAGTATGGACATTTTGATGGTGTTAATTATTCTAATACATAAACACGGTATGTGCTTCCATTTATTTTGTGTCTTCCTTAATTTCTTTCTTCAGTGTTGTATAGTTTTCTCCATACAGGTCTTTAACCTCCTTGGTTAGGTTTATTCCTAGGTAGTTTATTTTTCTTGTTGCTGTAGCAAAGGAGATTTTTTTCCTCTGATTTCTGATTCTGATATTTCATTTTTGGTATACAAAAACACCTTCAATTTCTGAATATTGACTTTGTATCCTGCTGTTTTGCCAAATTCACTTATTAAGTCGAGTAGTTTTCTGGAGGAGTCTATGGGGTTTTCTATGTGCACTATCATCTCATCTGCAAACAATGATAGTTTTACTTCCTCCTTTCTAATTTGGATGCTTTTTGTCTTTTTCTAGTCTGATCGCTGTGGCTAGGACTTCTAAGGAATTTCCTCTCTTCGTGCATCCTCAGTTCTGCCGTTATTGTGTGAAAATAGACATAAACAACATGTAAATGAGAGAGTGCCACTAAATTTGGCCAAAAGTAATGACCACTACTTCTAGAATATACAAAGATCCCTCAGCTAATATTTAGGGAAAGAAAGAATCTTAAATAAAATTTTTCAAGATTTTGCACAGTCATGTATTTCAAAACTGTCCTATATATCCTAGTTTATTCTGATACTAACTTTCTTTGCCAGAAAAACTTTCTTTGGCATTTATTATGCAAATTTGTCATAATTCATTCTCTTAGTTTTTTTTAATCAAAAAAGTTTCTTATTTTGCCTTCAGTTCTAAAGTACAATTTTTCCTGGATATAACATTTTGTTTGGTCTCTCCTCCTCCTCTCTTTAATCACTTTATATTGTTCCATTGTCTTCTTCTTTGAATTGTTATTGACAAAAAGTCTATGCTTTAACTTTCATTTGTTTACATATAATGTCTTTTTTTCTCTCTTGCTACTTTTACAATGTTCTCATTTACATTCATTTTCAGAAATTGTATTCTAATGGGCCTTCATTTGGTTTTCTTTCTGTTTCTCCTGCTTGGATTTTTGTCACTCTTCTTACATCTGTCTGTTTATCATTATCATCAACTCAGAGAAAAAAAGTTTGCTCATCATAGTTTCTACATTTTTCTGACCCTTCTTCTTACAACTACATTTGTAATATTTTTTCAGTTGCCACTGAATGCCTGTTCTTGTTTTTATTTTTTTTAACTAGTGCTTATATTTGATTTGTTTCTATTGCTATGTATTCAGTTTAAAACTTTTTCTTTGTGATTTGTTTTCTTTTTCTCAAGAATTACAGCTATTCACTGCTTATTGTACATTTAAAACTAGCTGTTTTATATTTTCTACACAGTTTATATTTTGTTAATGAAAGACAAATATTATGGTAGTTATTTTTTCATCAGTATATGTGGAAACATCATTATTATTTAAATAGTAAATGACCTTTACATTTGTAGTAAATACATACTTCAGGGAGCTTTTATATTGAAATATTTTATTTTGAAATATTTTATTTGCTAATATTTTGTTTAGAACTTTTGACATTAAATTTATGGGAGAGACTTATCTATAATTTATGTTTTAATGTCTATATGAGACTTATGACAGACTCATAAATATAGTTAGGAAGTATTTCCTTTATTTCTATTCCTGAAAGAGTTTGTGTAAAATCGGTCTTGTTTCTTTCTTAAACATTTTAATGTAAACACTGGAAAAGCCAATGAGAAGATTATTAATAAAATTTTAATTTTAATACATATTTTACATTTATATTTCTTTTTATATGTAATTTTATTCTACTATAAATAAAATGTTATTAAAAATAAATTTTTCATAAATATAGTTTACTATGTTCTTTTTTCATGTGAGGAAGAGCTGTGCTATCAGTTTTCATTCCTGATACTTATGAATTAATGCTGTTTTTCCTTTGTTAAATTGTCTAGGGTTATATACATCTTACTAATCTTTCAAAGAATCAATGTTAAGCCATGTGAATATGCCTTGTTATTCATATTTTTTCTATTTAACTAATTTGATCTATTTATTTTATGTTTTGACTTGCTATTTTCTATTTTACATTATCAAGATAGAAAATCAGCCTAGATGTTCCTATCTTTCTCCTTTGTAATATTTATCTGTCTTTGTATATGCCTCAGTACTTTTCCCACATTCCAGAAGTTTAGATATATAATAATTTACTATAATTTAATTCAGACTAAATAAAAATTTAGTTTTATTTCCTTTTATCCATGGATTTTACTTATCTCTCTACTTACATCTTTCTTTAAGAATCCACTCTTCTTTGAGTCTATGAGCTTTGGGGATTTTTTTTGTTTATTTGTTTAATTCATTCATGTTTTTCACCCAGCCCTCAGCCCCCCTCTCTTCTGACAGTTGTCCATCTGTGATTACCAGAGAGAAAGGGGACAGGTTGAAGAGGGTATGGGGGAAAATGGTGATAGAAGAAGACTTGACCTGAGGTGATGAACACAATACAGTATACAGATGATATGTTATAGAATTGTATACCTGAAACCTATATAATTTTATTAACCAATGTCAACCCAATAAATTCAATTAAAAAAAAAATCTTCTCTTATACTTTAAAAAATGTCTCCACTTACACACACACACACACACACACACACACACACACACACACACAAATACAGATTACTGAGAAAGATAGGGGTATCATTAGGTAAAAACCCTTTATGTAGCTTTTTATGGAATAAGATGATGTCTTGTTTTGCTCCTGAGATAAAGTAGAAATATGTTTAGGTTAAAAGAGATATACTGATACCAGTAGCCTGGCCTCCAGTAAGATGCTGCCTGAGGCAGCAAGAGTGAAGTCGTGTTGCCTAGGTAACCAAGCTAGCTTGTAGTGAGACAGATTCACCATCTTTGGGCAAAGACAAGGCAGGAGGAAGTCATTGGGCTGAGCATGCACAAAGCTAGTAAATTGTTTGGCTAAGGGAAAAGCGATCCTACTCCTTTCTGGTCCTTTGGTAGGAGTCAGACCAGAGGACGCAGCCGCAGGTTATTTAAATGTCAACATGGCGGCATGAGGAGGTGCTATGAGAAAGACCTGTCAGTCTAGCCCAGGATAAAAAAAGGAGATTGGCGTGAGTGGCTGGACTCTCCCCAAGCTCACAGAAGTTAAGGCATCCTGCCCTGGTCCACACAGGTAGCAGATTTAAACAGAGAGAAGGAAGAAATGTGCACTCTTGAACCCACCTGGCAGACATGGAATATTAGTAGAATTGGCTGGCCCTGGAAGCCACATGGCAAATGGCAGCTATGAAAACACAGGCAGACTCCTGGAGCGAGTCTGAAGCTGGAGAGCTGCACACTTAGCCACCTTGGGCTCCAAAGGACAGATAAGGGTGGAGTAGGAATTCTGGGCATTGTTTTGGGGGTTGGTATATTTGGGAACAGCTGGATTTTGTTTGTTTGTGGAAGAGATGAGCCTGGAGAAAGGTAGTATCTCATCCTCCGAATTGTGCAACATTTTAATAAAGACCTCTTCCCTTTCCCACCAACCTCTGCCTCTGGAATTTGCTTGTGGGTGGCATTTGGCAGCTGAATCCCTCTTTTGTTTGGTAACAGTACTTTACTGACCTTCCTCTGGGAGTAAAATACAGAATCCTCCAGGAGACATTTTGAATCCTACAGTAAAACAAGCATCAGTAAAAGAGGCTCCTAATTCTTTATAATTCCAGCCCACCTATGTCTCGGGCATGTGGTCTTTGTCTATTGCATACTAGTAATTAAAGGCCCTAATAGGAAATGATTCTTTCAACACATTTGCCTATTTCATGATGAGTGATTTACAAGCACATCTGCCCACAGTGTGCTGAGTTTTTAGCAGTTTTTGACCAAAAATGGCATGACCCTTGTGTCCAACCCTCCCTATTCACCTTATGTCACTCTAAGAGACTTTTTCTTGTTTCTCTGGATGAAAAAAGTCATCAATGGGAAATGTTTTGCCAATGTGAGAGAGGTGAAACAAAAAACGACAGAAGCACTAAAAGGCATCAAAATTAATGAGTTCTAAAACTGTTTTGAGTAGTGGAAAAACTCTTGATAGGTATATTCATCAAATGGAGAGTACTTTAAAGATGATTAAAGATTAAATATGTAAGAATAAATACACAATTTTTTATACTTAAATTCTGGATTTCAAGGGTTCCCCCTTGTATACGTAATTCTATAAATATGACTTATGAATTATAAGACTGCTTAAAAATAATAAAGTTGTAGTACAAGTCATGTAACTCATTTTAATATCAAGCTTTTTGATTTAAAAATTACTGTTTTTTAAAACATCATCATTAGTACCTAAATAAGACCCTTACCTAAGACATTATGTACATTAGAAACTTTTTCAAAGTCATTAGTGACTTTCCATTAAATTCACAATTATAGCTAACTGTAGTGCCAATGACTTAAAAGTTTTCTTAAATTAAATGATAGTGTTCGTGGTGGCGAATTCTCATTCAACTGCTTTTATACTAAAAACAATCACATTAAAATATTTAGCCTACTTTTAAAATTTAATTTGCATTTTTTTCCCATTACCATTTAGTCCCCTTATACCCGTGTGCCCCTGGAAATCACCACACTGCTGTCCATGTCCATGAGTCTTCTTTGCTCCATCCCTCCACCCCTAATTTCACACCTCCTGCTCTCTGTGAGTCTGTCCCCATTTCCCTTGTTAGTTCAGTTCATTCATTAGATTCCACATATGAGTGAAATTGTGTGGTATTTATCTTTCTCTTGACTGACTGACTTCACTTAGCACTATGTTCTCCAGGTCCACCCATACTGATGTGAAACTTCAAACTTTTTTTTCTTTTATACAGCCAAACTGTATTCCCTTGTGTAAATTTCCATGGTTGTTTTATCCACTATTTTTTGCTGGACAGTTGGGCTGCTTCCATATTTTGATGATTGTAGATAATGTTGCAATGAGCATAGGAGTGCTTATGTTCTTTTTTAATTAGTGTTTTGGGTTCCTTCAGATATATTCCCAGAAGTGTAGTCGCTGGGTCAAAAAGTAGATCCATTCATAATTTTTGAGGCATCTCCATACTGCTTACCACAGTGGCTGCACCAATGTTCATTCCTACTAACAATACAAGTATTCCCTTTATCCACATCCTCGCCAGCACTTGTCATTTGTTGATTTATTAATGATAGCCATTCTGACAGGTGTGAAGTGATATCCCACTGTAGCTTTAATTTGCATTTATTTGATGATTAGTGACATTGAGCACCTTTATATGTCTACTGGTCATCTGTATGCCCTCTTTGAGGAAGTTTCTATTCAGGTCCTTTGCACATTTTTTAACTGGGTTGTTTGTATTTTTGGTGTTCAGTTCTTTAAGTTCTTTATAAATTTTGGATATTAACCCCTTATCAGATGTATCGGTGAATATCTTTTCCCATTCTGTGGGTTGTCTTTTTATTTTGTTGATTTCCTTTGCCGGGCTAAATGTTTTTAGTTTGATATAGTCCCCTTTGTTTATTTTTTGTTTCCTTTGCTTGGGGAGATATAGCCAATAAAATATTGCTACAAGCAATGTCCAAGATTTTGCTGCTTATGTTTTCTTCTAAGATTTTTATGGTTTTGGTTTTAATATTTAAGTCTTTGGCCCATTTTGAACTTATTCTTGTGTCTTGTATAAGAAGGTGGTCTAGTTTCATTTTTCTGCACATATCTGTCCAATTTTTCCCAACACCATTTGTTGAATAAACTATCTTTAGCCCATTGCATGTGCTTGCTTCTTCTGTCAAATATCAATTGACTCTAAAGGTGTGGTTTTGTATCTGGACTCTCTGTTCTGTTCCATTGATGTATGTACCTGTTTTTATGCCAGTACCATACTGTTTTGCTTACTATGGTCTTATAGTATAGTTTCATATAAGGTAGTGTGATTCCTCCAATTTTGTTCTTCTTTCTCAGGATCACTGTTGCTGTGTGGGGCCTTTAGTGGTTCCATATACATTTTTAAAATATTTGTTCTAGTTCTGTTAAATACATCATTGGAAACTTGACAGGAATTGCATTCAATCTATAGATTGTTTTGGGTAGTATAGACATTTTAATGATATTGATTGTTATCCATGAATATAGTGTGTGCCTCCACTTATTTGTATCTTCTTCAGTTTTTTTCCTCAGTGTCTTATAATTTTCCAACTATAAGTCTTTTACATCTTTCCTTAGGTTTATTCCCAGGTACTTTATTCTTTTTGTAGCAATTGTGTTATGGGATTGCTTTCTTAATTTCCCTTTCTGTTAGTTCATCACTGGTATATAAAAAATGCCACCGATTGCTAGATATTAATTTTGTATCCTGCTACTTTGCTGAATTCATTTATCGATTCGAGTAGTTTTTTGGTGGAATCTTTGGGGCACTCTATGTACAGTATCATGACATCTGCAAATAAAAAAAATTACTTATTCTTTTCCAATTTTGATGTCTCTTATTTCTTCTTCTTGTCTGATTGCTCTGGCTAGGACCTCCAATACTACGTTGAATAAGAAGGGTGAGAGCAGATATCCCTGCCATGTTCCATATCTTAAGAGGAACACTTGTAGATTTTTTTTTTTTTTTTTTTTGCCTACTGAGCATGTTGCTGGCAGTGGACTCACCACATATGGCCTTTAGTATGTTTAGGTATGTTCCCTCTAATCCTACTTTTCCGAGTGTGTTTATCATAAATGAATGCTGGATATTGTCAAATGCTTTTCCTGCATATACTGATATGATTAATGTGGGTTTTATCCTTATTTTTTTTTTAGTGGTGAATGGCATTTACTGATTTGTGAATGTTGTACCAACCTTGCATTCCTGGAATAAATCCAACTTGATCACAGTGTATGATCTTGTTGATACACTGCTGTATTTGGTTGGCTAATATTTTATTGAGGATTTGGCATCTTTGTTCATCAGCGATTTTTAACTATAATTTTTTTCTTTGTAATGTCTTCATCTGGTTTTGGAATTAGGATAATGCTGGCCGCATAAAATGAGTTTGGAAGCCTTCCTTCCTCTTGAATTTTACGAAATAGTTTGAGGAGAGGTGTTACTTCTTGGAATGTTTGGTACAATTCACTTGTGAAGCCATCTGGTCCAAGGCTTTTGTTTGTCAGCAGTTTTTTTATTATTGCTTCCATTTCACTAGGTGTAGTCCTTCTATTCAGGTTCTCTGATTCTTCTTGGCATAGTTTTGGAAGATTGTATCTTTCTAGGAATTTATCCATTTCAACTAGGTTGTCCAGTTTGTTGGTGTATAGTTGTTCATAATATTTTCTTACAATCCTTTGTATTTTTTCTGTATCAGTTGTTATTTATCCTCTTTCATTTCTGATTTTATTTATTTGGGTCCTCTCTCTTTTTTCCCTGATGAGTCTGGTTAAAGGTTTGTCAATATTGTTTATCTTTCAAAGGACAAGCTCTTCTATTCATTGATCTTCCATATCATTTTTTTAGACTCTCATTTATTTCTGCTCTGATCTTAATTATTTCCTTCCTTCTAATCACTTTGGGCTTTGTTCATTGTTCTTTTTCAAGTTAATGTAAATGTGAAGTTACATTGTTTACTTGAGCTTTTTCTCTCTCTCTTTTTTTTTTTTTTGAGTTAGGCCTGTGATGCTACATATGAATTTCCCTTAGGATTGCTTTCCCGGTGTCCCACAGATTTTAAATTGTTGTGTCCTCATTTTCATTTGTTTCAAGGTATCTTTTGAGTTATTCCTTGATCTCGTTGTTGATCCATTCATTGTTTAATACCATGTTATTTAGCTTTCCATGTTTTTGCATGTTTTTCAGTGTTCTTCTTGTGATTGATTTCTAGTTTCATAGTATTTTGGCCAGAGAAGATGCTCGATATAATTTCAATCTTCTTAAATTTATTGAGACTTGTTTTGTGTCCTAACATGTGGTCTAGCCTAGAAAACATTCCACGTGAACTTAAAAAGTATGCATACTCTGCCTCTTTGGGGTGATATTCTCTGACGATATTAATTATACCTATTTGGTGTAGTGTGTCACTTAAGACCCATGTCTCCTTGTTGATTTTCTGTCTGGAATATCTATCCACTGAAGTCAATGGGGTGTTAAAATCCCCAACTCTTACTGTATTTCTGTTCATTTCTCCCTTTATGTTCATCAAGAGCAGTCCCCAACCCTGCAGGCTGCAAATGAGTACTAGTCCATGGCCTGTTAGGAACAAGCCCATGAGGGAAGCCCCCATCCTAAGCTCCACATCTTGCCTCTGCCTACCCCTGCCCCAGACCCAGTCCACAATAGGAGATGAGTCCTGGCAAGCAATTGAAGCTCACCTGAGCTCTACCTCATGACCCCACTTTTGCCCTATCTCTACCTCTTATCTACCCACCTCCAGACCAAGCTTCTACCTCCTGTCTCATGCCCCATCTGTGGAAAAACTGGTACCTGGTATCAAAAAGTTTGGGGACTGCTCCTCATCAAGATTTGCTTCACATATTTAGGTGCTCCTATGTTGGGTGAATAAATGTTTACTAGTGTTATATCTTCTTGTTGGATGGTTCCTATTATCACTATGTAGTGTCCTTGTTTGTCTCTTACTATATCCTTGATTTAAGTTCTATTTTGTCGAATATAAGTACTGCCACCCCAGCTCTTTTTTCCTTTCTATTTGTGTGAAATATCTTTCTCTATCCTTTTACTTTCAGTCTATGAGTATCCTTTGATCTGAGGTGGGTGTCTTGGAGGCAGTAAAGATATTGGCCCTCTTTTCCTAGCCATTCAGCTACCCTCTGTCTTTTGGTTGTAGATTTGAAGCCATTTAAAGTGATTGTTGATAGATACATATGTAGAACTGTTTTATTGTTAGACTATTTTCTTCTGTTCTTTTCTTTCTCTTTTTCTTCTTCTTCTTAAAGAAAGCCCTTTAACATTTGTTGCAGTACTGGTTGGTGTTAACAAACTCCTTAGCTTTTTCTCATCTGGGAAGCTCCTTATTTCTGCTTCAATTCTAAATGGTAGCTTTGTCGGGTAAAGTAGCCTTGGTTGTAGGTCCTTGCTTTTCATCACCTTGAGTATTTTGTGCCTCTCCCTTCTGGGCTGAAATATTTCTGTTGAGAAATCAGATGACAATCTAATTGGTGGTCCCTTGTATGTAGCTACCTGCTTTTCTCTTGTGGCTTTTGGGATTCTCTCCTTGTCTTTAAGCTTTGTCATTTTAATTATTACGTGTCTCAGTGTAGGCCTGTTTATGTCCAGCCTCTTTGGGACTCTGAGCTTCCTGGACTTGTGTGTCTTTTTCCTTCACCATATTAGGG
Organism: Pteronotus mesoamericanus; assembly: GCF_021234165.1. Classification (NCBI taxonomy): domain Eukaryota; kingdom Metazoa; phylum Chordata; class Mammalia; order Chiroptera; family Mormoopidae; genus Pteronotus; species Pteronotus mesoamericanus. The sequence continues at coordinate 811,910 of NW_026555310.1, forward strand.
AAGTTTTCAGTCATTATTTCTTGACTGAAATAGGTTCTTGATCCCTTGCTCACTCTCTTCTCCTCCTGGTATTCCCACGATGCAGATGTTGCTATGCTTCATGTCATCCAAGATGTTTCTTAAGGTCTCCTCATTTTTTCAAATTCTTTTTCCTTTTGGCTGCTCTGCCTGTGTGTTTTTTCCTACCTTGTTTTTGAAAGTATGATTCAATCCTCTGTTTTGTCTAACTTACTCTTTATTCCTTTGAGTATATTATTCATCTCAGATATTGCATTCTTTATTTCTGACTGGTGCTTTTTTATGGTTTCTATGACTTCTTTTTTGCTGTTGAGCTTCCTTATAATCATTACTTTAAACTCTGATAAATGGTTTGCTTCCATCTCACCTAGCTCTTCTTCTGAAGAATTCTCTTCTTATTTCACTGGGGTCTGTTTCTTTGTCTTTCCCACGTTGGCTGCTTCTTTGTATTTGTTCCTATGTATTAGGTAGATCTGTAAAGACTCTGATGTAGGCTTTTGTCAACGCTGCTAGTGACTGGCCCTAATCAACATGCTGGAGCTATCAGCAATCCACAGCATGTGGCTCCTTCTTCTCAGCCTGTTTCTGTGCAGAAAGAACCAAGCTACACCAAGACCAGCTTTTATCAGCAACGGGTCAGGTGAAGTGAAGTCTCAAACAGCTCCCAGAGATCCGTTTAGTATTTTAGCTAATCAGTTGTTAAACTAATCAAGCTGTAATCAGCAGGCCGAGCAGAGTAATTCCTGTGAACAGGGCTATTTCTTCACCTCAGGCTGATGCCATTTTGAGATGAGAGCTCTGCCTAAGAAAGGTGGCTTCTGAAATATGGTGAATGACTCAGCAGAGATCCTGGCAACTGTTCCTTCAGTTCTGTCCCCAAAGCCACCAACCCCAGACTCTCCTTAAGCATCTCTAGTCCACCCTACTCTCCCTCTGCTGGAGCCCGGGGTATATGGGTGCAAATAAAATTTCGTGTCTTGGTCCTTTAAGAGGCTCTCTGAGTCTCCAGCCATCTCTCCCTGGAAAACAGAAACCCTGCTGTTTTTCACAGCTCAGGGTTATCTGGGTTCCTTTCCTGGTTCTGGTGCTGCAGGCTGGGGAGCCCAGCTTGGGATTTAGATCCCACACTTCTCAGGAGGTACCTCCCAGCTGCTGAAATATCCCTCCAGAACTTCAGCTGTCACGTGTGGGAGCCCAGCCAGCCCTCTTATGCCTCTCCTGCACCCCTTACCAGTCTCATTGTGGTAAAGTGGTTTCTTCTCTCTGTTTGTGGTTATAAGGCTTCTCTCCAGCTAGCGTTCAATTAGTTATTCAGGGTGATTTCACTACAATTTAGTTATAATTCCAAATTGGTCCTGGGAGGAGGTTAGTGTTGCTTCTACTTACTCCTCTGCCATCTTGGATCTCTCTAGCTTACTTTTAACATTAAGATTTTTATATAATAAATATCTTCCATCTCCTTGAGTAGTTTTCTATTTTTTAGACTAAAATTAAATCTTTATTCCAGAAAAGAAATTTCTGAATCATTGCTCTAAAGTGCAAATCCTTGGATCTGTGGTGAAATGATACTGGGTGGAGGGAGTTTCAGGGGGAGAAATGCAGAATGACACTATCTGTAATAGTGTCAACAATAAAAAAAGAAAAGAAAAAAGGAGCTTTGCTCATTATTTTTTCTCATTTTATTGAGAAATTGCTGTTGTGAAATAAATTGTATTCATTCAGACTGTAAAACTATATGTTTTAACAACTTTATACATAACCACATCAAGATAGAGAATATCTTCATTACATCCAAAAGATTAAATATGCCTCCTTTTTATGTCATTCCCAGAATAATTTACTTATACACACACACAGTGTGTGCTCTTTTCTTTCAGGCTTCTTTCACCGACTAAACAATTTTGAGATTTATTCATTTTGTGATATGTATAAGTGATTCATTCTTTTAACTGCTGAGTAATATTCCATTTTCCATTGTACTATATATCAAATTTTGCTTATGTACTCTTAAATTGATAGGCAGTTGTGGAGTTTTTAGATTTTAGATATTGTGAATAAAGCAGGTATGAACATTCATACACATGTATTTGAGCCAGGGTCCATTCCTTCCCTTCCCTCTCTCAGCTCAGCATGATATAAAGTCTACTCAGCCACATGCAGACAAGAATAGAGGGATTCCTCTTCCCCTAGATTTCATTAAAGACTACCATATCACCTTGACAGTAGCAGGCTGCAAACATTTCTGATCTCCTCCAGCTCCATGTTACCGAAGCAGTATTCAAGGAAAGGGTGGCTTAAATGTCTGGAGTTATCTTCCTCTACTTGGCCCCCATTTGTAAGCTAGAACTCTACCCCAGGTGTGATAGGCCAAGAATGATGGAATCCCAATTTCAGTTGCCCCAGTTCTCTCAAAGGATACAGATTCTATGCCAAGAGTGAAAAGCTTAAAAGACCACAGGCCACTGACCGCCAGAAAGCCTGCTCAAAAAACAAAGAGTGTCACTGAAAGAAAAGGGTCACTGCTCCTATTCCAGTTCCAAAGATGGTGAACACAGATTTTACCTAGAATGAAAGGCATGCCACAAGAGCAGCGGGCTCCTAACCTCTCCTCAAGTGAACTGGCTTTATTTGGATAAAAGTGGGGGAAAAGTTAAGGCATCACTGAATTCTCAAACATAATTTTAAAAAATTGATGATAAGCAATTAAGAAGAGGCTGGTACCTCCATGTGAGAGCAAAAACCTAACAGTAGACCAACTAGAAGTTTACCAGAGAGGACCAGGGAAGAAGACAGCTAAGAAGTGCCCTCCTGGAACTGGAACAAACCTCAAAGACTGAATTTAAAGACTAGCTTTGCAAAGGAAAGAAATTTTAATAGGATCAGAGTGTAGAGAAATATATGTCCCAGACTGCTTTCAAAACAATAGAACAAGAAGAATTAGTGGAGGCCATCTTCTGGGCAGGAAACCTACAGAGGCACATCACTCAAAAAAATGATTAGGGAAGGACACAGCATTATACTTGCACAAGTCTAAGGCTCTCTGAGAAGTAACATCAGAGGCTTCTTGGAGCAAACAGAATTCAACTAAATAGTCTAGCAAAGTCACTAAAAGTTTTTTTAAAAAAGCAAACAAAAACATAGAAATAACTGAAAGAATGTCATATAGTTGAAATTATATAGTATGTATCCTGTCAGATTGGCTTCTTTCACTTGGTAACGTGTTCATGGTTCCTCCATATCTTTTCAAAGCTGATAGCTCATTTCATTTTAGTGCTAAATATTATTCCTTTGTCTGGGTGTACCAGTTTATTTATCCATTCACCTGCTGAAGGACATCTTGGTTACCTCCAAGTTTTGACATTATGAATAAAGCTACTGTAAACACCTATGTGCAGGTTTCTGTGCAGACATAAGTTTTCAACTCCTTTGAGTAAATATCAAATAGCACAATTGCTGGATCATATAGTAATATGTATAATTTTTTAGGTAACCACAAACTGTTTTCCAAAGTAATTATACCATTTTGAATTCATGTAGTAATAATGGTGATCCCTGTTGCTCCACATCCTTGCCAGCATTTGGTATGGTCTGTGTTTTAGATTTTGGTCATTCTAATAGGTGGGTAGTAGTATCTATTTTTCTTTTTGGTTTTTTAAATTACGATTTTACTTTTTAGAACAGTTTAAGGTCCACAGCAAAAGAGATACAGGTACAGAGTTTTCCCATATATATCCCCTGCCTCCACAAATGCACAGCTTCCCACATTAGAAACATCCTCCACCAGATTGGTATACTTGTTACAATTGTTGAACCTGATCGATAGACTATATTCACCCAAAATCCATAGTTACTTTTGGGTTCACTCTTGGATTGTATATTCTGTAGGTTTGGACAAATGTATAATGACAGGTATCCATTGTTGGGAACCATCCTGTCTGGTTTCAGGTACTGTAGCCTCCCCAACAGGTGAGAGGGCCCCAAGGCTGGAAATAATCAAGGAGGCCTTGGGAAAACAGACCACTGAGGAGACAAAACTTGTCCCCCTGGCAGGGACACAGCCCCTGCCTTCCTCACATCTCCCTGCTTGGCCCTGTGATGGTCAGTTTGTCAAAGACAGGTAAGATCTCTCATGAGGAGGGACAACCTAAGACAGATACAGACAGTATAGGCAGCAGACAAGGACTTGGGGGACACAGAGAAAGGGCAAAAAGGCCCTCACCCCTCAGCTCAGCTTGGATATGGCCAGGATCCTCATTCTGTCTGAAATAAATCTCCTTATTTCTTGGCAGCTCTGCTCCACCCGCCTGACTCAGGCTTGAAACAATATTAAAGGCAAGTACAGCCCTAAACTGGATCGGGCAGTTCCCAAGGGGAAAGCAGACCTAGAAGTAAGTTCCTTGAAGCATGCTTTGTTCTTCCCTCAAAAGCTATGATAATCAGCTCATACTGGGAAGGAGATAAACATTATTCATAGACCCTTACCTGAGGCAGATCTCATGTACATCCAATTGTTATCTATGATCTTTTTTTTTGTAAACATAGCCTTTTGACATTGATTGATGATCTTTGCATCCATACCCCTGTGCACATGATTCTCAATAAAAGCCTTTGCACATGGGGGCTCAGGGCCTTCTCCCCTAGAGGGAAGAGCCATGTCCCCTCTCCTGGTAAACAGAAAAGTGTTTGCAACAACTCGTGTTTATTCCCCCATCCGTGACACCTCCGGGATGGGCTCTGCGGGATTCAGAGCCCCGCTCCCTCCTCAGCTGGCTCTGGACAGTAACCCTCAGATCCATGAGCGCTCCACAGGGCACTCCCCACGACAATCCATAATTATGGTATCATATAGAGTATTTTCACTGCACTAAAAATCTTTGTGCTCTGCTCGTTTAACTCTTCCTATATTCCACAATCCCTATGGATCTTTTTCCTGTCTCCATAGTTTTGCCTTTTCCAAAATGTGATATAGTTGGAATGATGTAACACAGTTTTTCCAGATTGGACTCTTTCAATAAGTAATGTGCATTTACTCTTCCTCCATATCTCTTTACAGGTTGAAAGCTCTTTTAGCACTGAATGATATTCCGTTGTCTGGATATGCTACAGTTTATGCCTTCACTTACCAAAGGAAATCTTGGTAAGTTCTAAATATTGACAGCTGTAAATAAAGCTACTATAAATATTTTTGTTCAGTTTTTTGTGTGGACATAAACTTGCAGCTCCTTTGGGTAAATGCCAAGCAGCGTAATTACTAAATCATATAGTAATAGTATGTTTTTTAGCTTTTGTAAGAAACTGCCAAATTGTCTTCCAAAGTGGCTATACTATTTTGAATTCCCATCAGCAATATGTAAGAGTTGCTCCACATGCTTGTAAGCATTTAACATTGCCAGTGTTCTGTATTTTGGCCATTCTGAGAGGTGTATAGTGGTATCTCATTGTTGGGATATTTTTAATCCTCACACAAGGGCATTTTCATTTGCTTTTTTTAGCAAGAGAGAGGGAGGAAAAGAGGAAGGAAGAGAGAGAAAGATCGATGTGAGAGAAGCATTGATTGGTTGCCTTCATATACACCCAGACCAGGGATCTGTACTGGCACTAGGATCATACCTGTCCAGACCAGGGGTTGCATTCACCTGCATCCAGATCGGGATGAACACACACCTAGGTATGTGTCCTGACCAGGAATCAAACCTGGAACCTTTCAGTTACTGGACAATGCTCCAACCATTGAGCCACGCCAGCCAGGAATCATTGTTTTATTTGCATTCCCTGATGACATATAGAATATTTTTTCCTATGTTTACCATCTGCATACCCTCTTTAATGAGGTGTCCATTAAGGTCTTGGGCCGCCTTTTTAATCAGGTAATTTTCTTACAGTTGAGTCTTAAGAGTTCCTTGCATATTTTCAATGTTTTATCAGCTGTCTTTTGAAAATATTTTTCTCCAGCCTGTATCTTTCCTTTTTTCTTTCACAATGTCTTTCACAGAGCAGAAGTTTTCAGTGTTAGTTAAGTCCAAATTTTAATTATGTCTTTCATGGATCATGCCTTTGGTGTTACTTCTAAAAAGGCATTGTCATACTCAAAGTCATCTAGATTTCTTATATGTTATCTTCTAAAAATTTTATAGTTTTGTGTTTTACACTAAGTCCTATAATCCATTTGAGTTTATTTTTGTGAATGGTGTAAGGTTAATATCTAGTTCACATTTTTGCAGGTGGCTGTTCCAGTACTCTGTTGAAAAGACTATCTTTTATCCATTGTATTACCTTTGCTCCTTTGTAAAGATCAGTTGACTATATGTGGCTCTACTTCTAGTCTCTTTTGTTCAATCTATTTTTGATTCTTTCACCAATACCACATATCTTATAGTAGCTGCATGGCAGCCAGTCAAGAAGTTGTGTAGTGTCAGTCTTCTGATTCTGTTCTTCTCCTTCAATACTGTCTATTGTGGGTCTTTTTCTTCTCCATATAAACTTTAGATTCAATATCTAAAGTTTGTCAACATCCAGAACAACTTGCTGGTATTTTTATTGGAATTACATTGAATGTATAGAACAAGTTAGGAAGAACTGACATCTTGACTATACTGAGTCTTCCTCTTTATGAACATAGAATATCTCTCCATTTATATTTAGATCTACTTAGATTTCTTCTATTAGAGTTTTACATTTTTCTCCTACAGATCTTATACATACTTTATGAGATTTATACATGAATATTTTATCTTTGAAGATTGCCAATATAAATGTAACTTTGTTTTAATTGAATTTATTGGGGTCATTGGTTAATAAAATTATACAGGTTTCAAGTGGACAACCTATAATACATCATCTGTATATTGTATTGTGTGTTCATCACCCAAAGTCAAGTCTCCTTCTGTCACCACTTATCCATCCTTTACCCTCTTCTAACTCCCCCTACTCCCCTTCCTTCAGTAATCACCATACTGTTGGTTTTGTGGGGTTTTGTTGGATTTTTTTTGCTTAATCACTTCACCTTTTTCATCCATCTCCTCCACCCTCCTCCACTCTGAGAGCCATCAGTCTGTTTTCTGTATCTGAGTCTTTTTTCTATTTTCTTTGTTTATTTTGAAATCATATGACAATTGTCTTTCTCTGATTGGTTTATTTCATTTAACATAATACTTTCCAAGTCCATCCATGCTGTCAAAAAAGGTAAGATTTCCTTCTTTTTACTGCCAAGGAGTATTCCATTGTGTAAGTGTACCATAGCCTTTTTATTCACTCATCTACTCATGGGTACTTGGGCTGCTTCCAAATCTTGCTTAGTGAATAACACTGCAATGAACATAGGGGTGCATGTATTCTTTCAAATCAGCATTTTGGGTTTCTTTGGATATATTCCCAGAAGTGGAATCACTGGGTCATAAGGCAGTTTCATTTTTTTGTTTTATTTTTTACTTTATTTTTATTATTAACATTACTACAGATGTCCCCATTTTCCCCTTTGCACACCTCCCCCTGCCTTTGTCCCCCTCTTCCCTCTGGCCATCACCACACTGTTGTGTCTGTGGGTTATGGGTACATGTTCTTTTGGTAATGCCTTCGCCTTCATTCATCCAGTTCCCCTCTTACCCCTGTCCTGACAGCTATCAGTCTGTTCCATGTATATACCTCTGTTTCTATTTTGTTCATCTGTTTATTTAGTTCATTAGATTCTACATATAAGTGAGATCATATGGTAATTGTCTTTCACCAACTGGCTTATTTCACTTAGCATAATAAAGTATTTTTAATTTTAAATTCCGCTTGCTCATTGCTGGTATATAGAAAGCAATTGACTTTTGTATACTAACCATATAGCCTCCAAACGTTTTATTATCTCTTAAGAGTTTCAGGAGTTTTATTGTCAGCTCTCAGATTTTCTATAAAAACAATTGTTATGTGTGAACAAAGACAGTATTATTTCTTCCTTCCCATTCTATGTACCTTTTTGTATTATTTTGTTAGAACTGCCAAAACAAGATACCGCAGACTGAGTGGCTTAAAAAACAACTTTATTTTTCAGTGTTCTGGAGACTGGAAGTCCAAGAATAAGGTGCCAGCAGCTTTGGTCTCCTCTGAGGGCTCTCGCCATGGCGTACAGACAGCCACTCTTTTGCTCTCCTGCACATTGGCATCTATCAGTGCACAGGCACCCCGGTGTTGCCCTGGGTGTCGTAATCTCCTCTTCCTCCAAACGTATCAGTCAGACTGCACCAGAGGCCACCAACAGCCTTATTTTAATTACTTCTTTGTAGCCTTATCTCTAGATACGATCACAAGATGCTGTACTGAGAGTTCGAGTTTTGGAAGATATAATTCAACCCCCAAAACTTTTATCTTTTTCTCATCTACTGTATTAGCAAAGACTTCCAGTAGGATGTTGAAAGTTGTGGTGAGGGAGGGACATTTCACCTTGTTCTTAATCTTACCAAAAAAGCTTCTAGTTTCCCACAATCAAATATTACCTTAATTTTTAAAAATATGATCTTAGGATTTTTATAGATGTTCTTTGTCAAGTTGAGGAAATTTCTCCCTGTTCCTAGTTTGGTGAGAGCTCCTTTAATTTTTATCTGTTTCTACCATTACCACACATATTATTCAATTTCAAAAATCCATGAGACACAACTCCTTCAGTATATTCTCCTCATACAAATCAGTTAATATCTTCTGTGTATTTTACCTGCAAATTTTCAATTCAGTGTTTTTTCATCTACATTGATATACTTCAAGCACACATCAATAATGTAATCTGATACAGCAGTTTTACCAACTCAAATCTTATCCCCTTTTAAATATATCTTTCACATAACCCTAAAGACTTTACCTGATTACCAACCACTTCCTCTCAGGCACCCCACTTTGCAATCTCTATGTTTATCTTTAGCATACACATTTGTGGATTTTAATTGTCTGTCCAAAGATGTGACTCTCACAATAAATTGTAAACTCCTTGATGATCGAGGTTATTTATGCCTGAGCCTACGACAAGACAAGAACATATTACACATATAGTCAATAAATTTAATCAAATAAATATTCAAAGACATAGATGAGGAAATTTCAATCATATTCTACTTTGATTACTGCCTTGCTCCTACAACACTTTTAAATATTCCTAACAATAATTAACACAGGAAACATTATGCAGATCCATTATGAGGGAATGATTACTCAAAATGTTTGCATACCTCTGTCTCGCTCTTTTGTCCTAGAGTCCAGCAATTAGCAGTGCTCAGAGCACTTCCCAATACCTGACACACTCAATGTACAATTTTCCAAGTTAATGTGTATAGTGAAGATTATTTATTGTTTATTTCTTTTTATTACTCCTTCCTTTCAATATAACACATACAAAACATTTGATTCAAAGTGAAAATTCAGTAACTATTCAATATGGTAAAAAAAAACTAGTTATAAAATTGGGAAATATTTTATTTAAAAACATAAGTTAGGCATTGTTGTCAATTATGAATGCTTGTGTGTAAGTGGAGGAGCAATTCCAAAGACAAACACCGGACAAAATACTGTTTAAACACTACAATAAAATATAAAAAGAGTATTCAGCAGAATGTCATAAAAATAAATAGAAATCAATTTTGTGAAATAAAATGTTATTTGAAATCAGTGGGGCGGCGCAGGTGTGGGGGGTCATCTTGAAGAATGCTCCTCTGATATCCAGGACATGTCTAGTATTTAGGATGTTCAAAATTAACAATGTCTCAGAAGAAAAGAAAAATGTAATAATGGGAATACTACTCTCTGTTGAAAAGCTTCTAATAGCATGTTTATTATGTTCAGGAGAATAACTTTCACTAATGACCACAAGGAGTATGAAATAAATAGCCACAGCACCTTTGGTGAAAGAGAAATAATGATCAAAGAATAGTATTTTTCTTCTCTAAAATTTTTTTTATAGCTTCTTTGACATCTTTGTTTCTCAGAGAGTAAATCAAAGAATTCAACATGGGAGTGACTAGGGTTTAACATAAGGAGACCACTTGACTGAGCTCAGGAAATCTGTCAGGAATGAGATACATAAAAAAGACAGCACCATACAGTACACTCACGACTCCGAGGTGCGAGCTGCAAGTAGAAAAGGCTTTCTTACGTCCCTCAGTGGAGTGTATCTTTGGAACAGTGGACACAATATACATATAAGAAATAATAATGACTATCGTGGTAGGCAAGATAATGATGCTGGATAAGAAAAAAGAAATCATTTTATACATAAAGAGGTCAGAACAAGATAGTCTCTGAAGTGGGCGAGCATCACAGTAAAAGTGGTCAATGGCCCGAGAAGAACAAAAGGATAAAGTAAATGTCATGCTGGTCTGAAGAACTGAGGTGATGCAGCCACAAAAATAGGAACCAGCCACCAAATGAGTGCAGAGACATGTTGACATCTGGACAGAGTACAAGAGTGGGCTGCAGATGGCAATGAAGCGGTCATAAGGCATAGCTGCCAGGAGAAATCCTTCAGTCACAATAAACAAGGCAAAGAGAAAGAACTGGGCCACACAATCCGAAAAGGAGATGGACTTGCTCTTAGACCAGAAGTTGATCAGGGCCTTGGGTGCAATAACAGATGAATAGAAGAGGCCAGTGAAGGAGAGGTTGCCTAGGAAGAAATATATCAGTGTGTTCAGCCAGGAATCAGTCATAATAACGGCCATCATCCCAATATTCCCTAGAAGGACCATGGCATATACAAATAGAATGAACAGGAAGAGGAGAATGTGGACCTCTGGGCAGACCTTGAAGCCTACAAGAATGAAGTCAGTCACTTCTGAGTGATTGCTTATTCCCCTGTCACCCATGGCAGAAACCTGCTGAGAGGCACAAGGCAAAATCAATAAATGGACCCTTGCTTTTGATTCTAGCTATAAATAATCTCTTCAAGCATTAGGATTTACAAAGCTATTTTATAATCATTATTCATTTTCACCTTATGAAATTACTGTGACTTAACTTTAAGTCAATTCCAACTGATGATGAATCAAAAGGTTAATTTTATGTCTTAATTCTTATTAGCAGTGGAATTAGATCTTTTCCTGTGCGTCTAATGTAATGTCATTCTACCCAAATGCCTTTTGTATTTGCAACTATCACTTCTCTGTACACTTATGATTTATGCATAAATTCTATGTCATGAAGCACTGATTGGAGAGAACAAAATAATTTAATAATTGAGATTTGGGAAGTAATTTTGATGTTTGGGTTTGAAATATTGGGGGTTTGAAAAGTCTAATTTAAGAAAATTTAACGTTGCAGATTTAATTTAGAGTACCAGCAGAGATAAAGTAAGCAACTAAATTTAAAAATTACTTATGAGGTGCAATTACTTTTTGTGGGTGGTGGCTACTTTGGATTCTGATATAATTTATATACTCACTAAAATAAGAGGTGTACACAACCAAACACAAAAATTATCAGCACGCACATGCTAGGATTTCTCTCCCAGGTGAGCCTCCAAAACCTTCTCATAAGAACAACTGCCCTGCATTTCCTCAGCCCATCGTTCATAGTTTTTTAAAAGGCCTACAAGTAGTCTAGATAAAAATAAATTCTTTGGAACTGAACACTAAACAAAAGATACATATAAAGGAATTGTTGGTTGCATTCTTATTTACCCTGGACATGTCTTCCATAGCCATCATTAATTCATTTAAGACAGGGCAACTAAGAATGTAAACTCATTTGTATGAACAATATGGATGCTTTTTCTCCACTCATGGCTTTATATATATGAGTCTGCCTAGACAGTAATAATAATAGCAAATATTTATGTGACACCGTTTATATTCTAGACAGTTTTCTAAATACTTATATAATCCATACAATAATAATAATATGAGGTAAGTACTATTAATTCTTCCAGTTTACAGATTAGGAAACTGAGGCATGGAAATGAAGTCTTTTGAAGGCCACCTACTAGGATTAAAATCAGAATTACGAACCTAGAAACCTGGCTCCAGAATCCATGCTCTTAACCACTGCCTGATACCACCTTCCTGGTCCTTTACCTGACTTACTCCTACTTCAACTTCAGAGCTCAGTTAAAGTGTCGTATCTTTGAAACACACTCCTCAACTCTTCAACCTGGGTTAAAACATCTCTGTATTCATCATGCTCCCAAGGATAGTAGATATTATCACCATATTTTAATATTAAATATTAATAATTTTTCACTTGACAACTTCCTTATAATCAAAACTTCAATTTGTCCTCCATAGAGAGTCAGCATTATGTTCTGTGCCTGACAAATGGCAAATAATCAATGCATATTTATTATGTAGATAAAAGTTGAATGACATTTGAGCATGGAGAATTAGAGAAAAATTTGAAGGCTGTAATAATGCAGTTGTTAGCATGGGTTTAGGTTTAAATAGAGAGTAAGTTCCAATGCTGCTTCTCTTGTTTTCTAACTGGGACCTTGGACAAGTTACATAACTTGCTTATGTTGCTTATATAACCTACTTATGTTACTTAGTTAAGTGACTGATGTAATTTTGGCAAATTACTATACCACTGTATCCTCATATAAAGGAGGGCTTAAAAATAATACAAAGTGGGATTCAAAAAACACTGGAATTTATTTATAAAAATTGTGTGTTTATTCTTACATGTTTAAACTTCATTCACCTTCAAAGTACTCTCCATTTGAGCAATAGCTCAAAATAGTTTTCAGGCTCATCGATTTTGATGCCTTTTAGTGCTTCTGCTATTTTTTGTTTCCCCTTTTCCACACTGGCAAAATTTTTCCATTTCATGACTTTTATCATGCAGGGAAGTAAAAAAAAAAGTCACTCGGGGTGAGATTGAATGAATACGGAGAGTGGGGCATGGGGTTCATGCCATTTTTGGTCAAAAACTGAACACTCAACACCATGTGAGCAGGCATGCTTGTAAATCACCCATCATGAAATGGACAAACATGTTGAAAGAGTCCTCAAAAACATTCAGGAAAGCCCAACACAAACTCGTACAACAAACCCAGCTGGTACACTGATACAGATGGGTTCCTAGAACACTCACCTAGTGGGGGAGCCAGTACTACAAGAGGCCTGCTCTCCAGAAGATAATTCCAGTTTTTTGGTGTCCCCCTTGTATAACCCTCAAGGCTTTCTTGATGGTACAAAATGAGATGTTGCAAGTAAATCACTTAGCACCACTTATGACAGAGTAAGTACTCAATAAATATTAGCCATTATTATTTTTATTATATCTTTTCATGTTCAATCCTACAACATACACCTAAATAATCAGTGCTAATTAGGCTGAAAATTAATAACATGTATGTGAGCTTTTTTTGGATAAACCATTCTAAACTGAGAGAAGGAAATCAGGGAAACTATTAAAAGTTTTTAAAGAATAAAGAAATCTGAGAAGTGTAATGTTTTCCCTGAGGGGAAAAGAAAGGGGATTAACAGGAAAATGGTATGGTGACTTATTGTTATATTTTTGTTGTTCAACAACTGCATCAAAAATTAAACATGTGAATAACTGTATCATAATGGAGCAATATTTTAAGTATATCGTACTTAGAATCTGAAAAGGTATACGATATTTAAGCAGTGAAAAGAGTGCCTGAAGTAATTTTGAAATATTTTTCAAAAAATAATGTATTCTATTTATATTCTTTTAATCATGCCTAAGGGCAAGAATGTAGATCATTTTAATCTTCAAGATTTATCCCTATTGAACTCATTCTAACATTAATAAGTATGGCTAAAGACATTTATTCCTAGAAAAGAGTTTTTCCTAGTCATTAATAAACAAGTAGTCAGTTGTGACTTATCATGTGTCAAAAACTCACATGTTTTAAAATTTACTCTTACCTCATGTTGTTTGGTAATTTGTCAGACTCAGTAAGATGAAGCAACAGAACTCCAACGTTTACCTCTCGTTATTACTTCAATTCTAGGAAGGGTAAACATAAAGGTAATTAATAACTATGTTCTGACTATTAAGTACTGAAAAATCATTACATCAAGATAAAATGAACCAGTCCTCCCTCCAAACTTCCAAATGCATGTCCATTATGGATTCTTCCCATAGAGAAATCTGACTTCTTTTCTTCATTGTTCTACTTAAACAACTGCTCTTTTCTTAAGTACTTATTTCTTGAAAAATGCTGTACTCCTTTGTAGAAGAGATACAAGGTAAATTTTCCAAATGATGCTCTGTTAAAACTAAAATAAACCCAGGAATTATATTCTACAGTTACACAAAGTGAACCTGAGGAATCAATCTGCAGGACGGCCTCTCTCATTCTTGGATGCTTGAATGCTTTTAAAGAAAGAAAGTAGATTGCACTGGATATATGTGTGTAAGTAGAGGCCCTGAGCCACCTGGAATCTCTGGTAATATGCCAAAATATCAGCAGCAGTCATCCACAATGGCTTTGATATTATCTTAACAGTGTAACTTTTTCAAATAATTGCAGCCTTGAGGTTTCCCTCACCTTCTGGGAGGATAGTCCTCCTGGGAGAGAGGAAAGTATAGGTAAGTTATTAAGATATGTAGGTTCCAGAGCCAAAGTCCATGAGGACCACAGAGGTTCTAGATTAAAAAAGAAAATAAACAAAGAGGGGGAAAAAGAGCCTAAGAGGAATAAAAATCCATATAGTTTTTTCTTTCCTTGCTCTGTGAATCCCTTGGATGTGTGTGGAACAGGGAAGGGGGAACCAAAAGGATCTTTGGATCTTAATTTCTACACTGAAAAAGAAAGCATTTCAATTTACCACGACAAAAGGTTTTTTGGTAGGTAAATAGAAATAATTAAGAAAGGAAATATTTTCCCTCATAATATAACTTATAGGGAAATTTTTGTTTGTAGTCATAAAGTTCATTTCATTTTCACCAAATACACTGCATAATTGTTCTTTAGCTATATTTTTCAATGATAATTGATAATAAGTAGACTAGCATGACTACCATAGGGGGCAAAGCCCAACAAATGCCCTCTAATTCATTAAGTAGACAAAAAAAAATTCTGAGATGTCCTAAATTAAATTACAATAGGCAAGAAGGTGAAAGGAAGAGACATGTGAAGTTAATCAGTTAGCAGCCACAGGTGGAAACCAAGGAAAGGCTGCTCACATCCCTGACCATGTGTTGAAACTTTGATTCAACTTCCAGGCAGCTAGTTCAGCAATTACCGTAAAAGAATAGCCCACCAGCCTCAGGCCACCGCATCCTGACTACTCATGAACCTTCCAGACTGTTGTCCACAGTCAATCCAGATGCAAAAAGTACTTATTTCTTAGGAACTAGTCACCTATCCCAGAACTTTTCCTGCTTTGCCTTTCCTCCCCCAACTCCCCACCCCCACTAACCCTTATCTATAGCTAATGTAAATCCTTTCAAAACAACTTACATCTTTCTTCTCCAAGCTCACTGTAAAAAGAAGGGAGGGAGGGAGGGATGGAGGAACGAAGGAAGGGAGGAAGGAAGGAAGGAAGGAAGGAAGGAAGGAAGGAAGGAAGGAAGGAAGGAAGGAAGGAAGGAAGGATACTTAACTGTATCATAGGGAATACAGTTAATAATATCACAATAACTTTGTACAGTGACAGATGGACAGTGGACTTTTTGTGACGATCACTTTGTAAGGTGTAAAAATGTGAACTCTGTTATACATCTGAAACTAATATAATATTGTGTGTCAACGATAATAAAAAGAGCTTTATAGTCCAGAATAAAAATTAGACATGATGCCAAAGAATAGGAAGCATTGGAAGGCATGCTAAAATCATTTCATGCATAACTATTCTTTCTGTGAAGAGTCACAAGATTAATAAAAACTTGTCTTCTGCTATTATTTGAAAAGGAGGAGGAGGAGAAAGAGAAGAGAAAGGAAAAGGAAATGGAGAAGGGGAAGACATTTAAGTTCTTAAACCAAATCAAATGTTACTTTTTGATATTGTATCAATGAAGCTAACATTAATATTTCAAGGATAACAATTTTTTTAGACTTTCTCTTCCTTCAAGCAATAGGTTGTGAATTATTAAGGTTTATTTTCATCTTGATAATTTTTAATTTATGACACAGAACATTTTGAAACTCAAGAAAAGTATCTTCTAAACATATAAACAAAAGTCCTTGGCTCTCTTATGTGGCTATTTTGTAATTATTCTTCCCTAAATTTATATTTCTTGCGAACTTTCTCATGTGAAACATCAGAGATCCAAAACCTTTTTTATTTCTTCTAGGAAAAAGATATATTTGAAAAATAAAAACTATCACTGACAATGTAAAAATTAAACATCTCAACATCCAGTAAAATAACAACCCTCTTAAGCAGGGCATGACCATGTTCTTTGATATGGGCATTGCTGATAGGTCCATAGCTTCCCATTAGGTATTATTAAAGTTTGCTCTTTCCTTAATATAATTGTGTTTGAAAACCTGGTATATCTGTCTTCCTGAATACAGAGTGGAGATGATAAACTAAGAATCTCTTCCGTTCTCTTAGAGAGTTATGAGTATTTCTCTTCCAAAATTGAAATAAACATCAGTGAATCTATGAAATCACACTGCATGCAAATCTCTTGCCTCCCTTCTGACATGTTTTGCAGGACCCAGAATGAATGGGAACAAAATAGAAATTTAAGACAAACAACACAGCTCCCTGGGCCCTGAGGGCATACAAAAATAGTAGCAGCCAGAATCCATGGTAGTAGCTGTTTTTATTCCCAATCCCATAAAACTATTTCAGAGAATTGCAGCATAAAGTTTTTTTGAATTTTGGAGGAATTTCAGTCCCTCTGAGAGAGGACTGAAAAATGAGCCAATTAGAATTTTGTAACAAGGGCAAACTTCAGAGCCATCCCATGACCTCTCCTCCTCAATCTGAAGCTCATACTGGGGAAGCATTATGCTGATGCTTCCGAAATCAAATTAACAGATAACGTGGTATCTTACTTAAAAGTTGAAGAACTTAAAATTCTTGCTTGTAAAAAGAGCTTTTTGTACTGCTGCATGACAATACAGTATCTTCAGGGAAAAAGCAGACTTTTTATCAATAATGTTGTGTCTGTTCCAAAATGTAACCCAACTTCAGGTTTATTATATGGAATCCCAGAGCAAAATCACTGAGACTTTTTTTTTTTAATAGAAAATTTGCAGGTACATATTACCAATCCCTTCCTCTGGTATGTCTTCTTTTTTGGTCAGCATGGATTTCTAACTGCCTACTTGAATGTGTTAGTTACAAAAAAAAGTTCCAGCCTGGCTGGTGCAGCTCAGTGAATCGACCACCGACCTGCAAACCAAAAGGTCACCTGTTCGATTCCCAGTCAGGGCACAGGCCTGGGTTGCAGGCCAAGTCCTGGGTAGGGGAAGCTCGAGAGGCAACCACACACTGATGTTTCTCCCCCTCTCTTTCTCCCTCCCTTCCCCTCTTTAAAAAAATAAATATTTTTTTAAAATTCCAAATAACATTGAATGGCATGAGCTGAAATTTAAGAGAAATAAAATACAATATTGTTCTATAGTGCATTTAATATTGAAATCTGATGTGACAAAAGACCTAGAGTTGTTCTCAATATAAAATACAAAATGGAGACTTTGAAACTGCATAATCACTATCTCTGACATGCAGGAGTTCACCAAATGTTTATGAGATTAAAGAGCCCAAAATCATGTTGAGATTACGCAGCTTGACTCACTCTTGAAGTAAAAGGCCAATGAAATGTCATAGAAAACTATGATAAAAATAAATGTAATAAATAAGTGAAAATTAAATGTAAAACCTGTCTCTGCTGTATTATTTCCCTTAAATAAAGAATACTTTACATGTTTATTCAGAAACATTAATGTTAACAGTAGACATCTCTGAAAAATAAGCATATATGTATAATATGCTTTTTTAGTGGTTATTTTTTAATTAAATTTATTGTGATGTCATTGGTTAATAAAATTATGTAGACTTCAAGTGTACAATTCTATGATACATCATCTGTATTATTGCATTGTGTGCCTACCACCCAAAGACAAATCTTCTGATGTAATATGTATTTTATGTTTTGAATAGGAACAGCGTTTACACAAGATACTATTCATTTAACAGTACAGAAATTAAAGTGTTAATTATTAAAATGTTAATGATAGTTGTAGGTTTAGACCCTCCTTGACAGATTTCTCATTATATATCTATAACTATAGACCTATAAGTTAAAAGAAACTGAGCCTTAATTTAATCTGCATTTTTAAACTAAGAAAAATAACAACTTTTAGAAACTATCTTAGGAACTGATGGGATTTTTTTTGTTGTTGTGAAGAAGAAACAATTCTTCTTTGATTCTGGGGTCTATTATCCATATTAAATAAATTCTTTAGAAAAGGTGGCTAAAATAAACAATCTTGCAATATATTCATTAAGTAGTTTTGGTGTCAATAAAGATTGTCTAGGAGTTTTTTCAGTTTCAGAATTTAGAGGAAGTGAGGTAACAGAGAAAAAGTCACTTAACACCTAAGACAATCTAGAAATCATTGTAATTTCTGAGTTGAAACTATGCAGACTGAAGAAACATGCCTCCCAGTCACCGGCACTTTTATAATCTCTCTTATGAAGTTTTAACATTTGTAACTACACCAAAAAACTTCTTTCCTTCTCAGTCCTACAAGTCAAAGAGGCCTAAGAGCTCCCCACTGGAATTTATTATATTCACATTGTTTTCAGGCAGAGAATAGTTTGCAATAGGAGTTAAATTTAATGAATTTCTGAGAAACTTTTGCTTCTGCATTTGGCATGATGCCTTGTAGGCAAAGTCAAGTTTTCATAATTTTTGTTGCTGTAATTGTTATCATTACTGTGTCTTAATTGTCATTATAAAAGTACAAACAGAGTCAAAGACCATGATTAAGTAAGCATATTTTTAGGAAAGACTTCCATCTGTCCATAACTTTTTCATGTTGAAAGCAATTGAAAAAAAAAATGTTACACTATCTTTAAATAAAGACATCTTATTGATTGAGTGTGTGTGTGTGTGTGTGTGTGTTCACAGAAGACAAAACAGAATATTTAAGGAGAAAAACATACATACTATAGAAAAATTTAAGATTATAAAACAAATCAACTTCTACAACCCTTCATAAAGAAAGAATAGATCACCTTAAAAGGAATAAGAATAATATTGCCATCTGTCTTCTTAAGAGCTGCACTGACAATTTTGAATCAAAAACTTAGGACCTAGCCCTGACCAGCGGGGCTCAGCGGGTTAGGCCTCTCAGCGGGTTGGGCCGCAAGGGGAAAGGTTGCCGGATGATTCCTAGTCAGGGCACGTGCCTGAATTACGGGCCTGGTCCCCAGGTGGAGGTGTGGAAGGGGCAACCAATCAATGTTTCTCTCCTTTTCTCTTACTCTTCCCCTCTTCCTGAAAATAATTAAATAAATAAACCTTTTAAAAAGGAACTTAGGAGGTAAAATTTTATAACTTAAGTGCATGTGTACCATTAAACAAAAAATCTCAAATACACATGGCTTAAGAAATTTGAACACAAAAATAAATAAATAAAACTTCGAGAATTCTTGGAAGAAGAATAAAGAGGCAGAGCAGCAGAGTAAGTAAGATTAAGTTTAAAACCCATTAAATAGTTGTATTAGTCAAGGTTTCCCAGAGAAACAAAATTCATTGGATGGATAGAAGATAGAGATATATATCCCAAGAATCCTGAAACACAAATTCAAAAGAACTTGTGCACCCTGATGTTTACAGTAGCACTATTTACAATAGCCAAGTGTTGGAAACAGCTTTTGTGCCCATCAGTAGGTGAATGGATTAAAAAACTGTGATTCATCTACACAATGGAATACTATGCAGCAGAAAGAAAGAAGGAATTCCTACCCTTTGCGACAGCATGGATAGAACCGGAGACCATTATGCTAAGTGAAATAAGCTAGTCGGTGAAAGACAAATATCATATGATATCACCTGTAAGAAAAATCTAATGAAGAAAATAAACTAGTGAGCAAAACAGAACCAGAGACATGGAAACGGAACAAACTGACAGCTGCCAGAGGAAAGGGGCTGTGGGACGGGTGGAAAGAAGGGGAAGGGAGTAGTCAAAGAGCATGTATGAAGGACCCCTGGACAGGGACAGCGAGGTGAGGATGGACTGAGGGGGCGGGGGACTGGGCGGGACAGAGAAGGGCAAAGGGGGAAAAATTGGAACAGCTGTAATGAATAAACAGGAATAAAATAAAATTTTAAAAAACAATAAATACAAAAGGTAGAGGGAAAAGTTAACTATCACTACAATGAAAGAATTAGAAGAATCCAGAATGAGCAATTTTATGCAAAAATGAGCCTAGCTTCTATAACAAATCAATATTATGAAAGAATATTCAACTCTTCTAGATTTTTAAAAAATTGACTTATGACCAAATGCAATAATTGTTCCTTGATTTACTCTTGGTTTTAATAAGCCAGTCACCCATGGGGGGTGCCCAGAAGCTATTACGGAAACAATACCCCCTCTCCCCGGCTTCCCCGGGGTACCTCGGTTGTGGGTCCTTTGCCCACCGCCCTTGGAATTATGGCTCTGAATGGCAGAGTTTGGTGAAAAGGAAAGGAACTATTTATTCAAAAGTTTTACAGGTTTGATTAATGGCTAAGTGTCGCTCTTAAATCTCAAAATCCCTTCAAATCACCCACCATTTAAAACACCCACTGACACACACAGTCCTGCCTTCCCACCTTTGCCCAGTTAGGCCAGTCAGGCTTGTCAGGGGTACCGTCCTTCAGAAGAAAAAGACCGTAAGTCCTGGGCTCCGCCAGGCAGGCCTCTCGCGGTTCTCATCACCATCCACTGCGTTGCCGCGATCTCCAGCTCTTAATCCAAAACCATATGGCACCTTTTCATGGCCCACTAGCAAGAGTCCTTTCTCCCCATGTGGTCTTCCCATTGTCCCCCAGAGTCTGTGTCCCTTTGACCCTTCCATAAGCCCTGACTCTCCTCTCCTAGTCACAGTCTGTATAAAAGCTTTTCAGCCTTGTTGAGATGCAAAATAACTGTCTTTGTATATGAGGTCTGAAACTATCCTGTTATTGACATGCAAAATGACTCTCTAGGGCCCTGCTCCCCTAAGGATAAGAAGCTGGCCAGTTACTGATACACAAAGTAACTGTCAGTGGCCCTGCTCCAGGTCTTCCATCCCCCATGGTGGCCAGTCTTGGGTGGGAAGAATATCTTATATTTTTCTGGGACACCCCAATTTCTCAACCCTGTTACAAATTCCTTCTGGGGTGGCTCTGGCTGTGCCCAATTACATTTGGGGAAATTGGAGATTTTTATTATAAGAAGAGTATTCAGTGACATAAGGAATTATTAGTAATCTGTTTAAGCATACAATGAATTGATTTTATAAGAATACTCAATATTTAGAGCTGTATGTTGAAGTATTTAGGAATGAAGTATTATTATAATGGTGCTTTTTATTAAAATGATTCAGCCTATATGATAAAATATCACAAAATATTAACTATTAAATTAAAGTGGTGAGAATATATAAATGTGTATTTTATCATTTTTCTATTTTACCATTATCTATGTATTTGGAAACTTTTATAATAAAGAGCTTATTTTTAAAGACCTGCAAGATAGAGAATTAACATATCTTCTTTTACGCAAAATAATGAATTGCTATCTCGAGCTGTCACAGGTGGGCACAGGTAACCAGGTTCTTGGTGATCGCGGACAAAAAATTGAACCGAACACAGAGTTTATAGCAGAAAGCGAGAAAAAACAGATTTATTAAACCACACAGAACATAGGAGCAGGCCAACTCTGAGCAGAATGGAGCAGAGAAGAGCCTCTCAGCAGCAGCAGCAGCAGCCCCGAACTCAGGGGCTAGAGGGCTTTTATTCCTTAGGGTGGGTCTCCTATGATTTCCTTGATTGGCTACCGGGAAGAAGGTCCCACAATGCTAATTTATTATAATGAAGTAGGGGTCACATAGCATCTTCTGCACAGGTGTAGTCCTGATTAACTAGGATTTAATGCTTTTCCAGCTGCAGAAACTACCAGACTTAGGACAGGGTCTCCGCCCTTTATCCATGTTTTTTAGCTTAGCCCTGGGGCACCTCTGGAGTTTCGCCGCTTCCTGACTATCTCCTGCCTCAGAGCCCTTGCCGAAATTGTGTGACCATATGATATTGCTGACCTGCTGAGGATGGCAGAGCAGAAAGTCGAGAGGAAGCTGTGTCTTTGATGAGGTTCTCCTGCCACTGAACCCATCCTGGAATCTCCAGAAATCTTGCTATGTAAAATAATAGCATCTTAAGGTTTGAGCTACTTTCGGTGAGTCATGGTTACTTGCTTCTTATTGATTCAGCACCTATGACTTGAAAGAAAGATGAGAAAGAATAATTTGAACATGTAATCTCATGAAAGTGAGACTGCTTGGAAATAACTGAAGTGCTAACAAAGTCAAAACTGGGATCGATCAATAAGGCTGCCAAATGGGTGTACTCCAGTACTAAAGAGTGAGAGTAACATTAAACTGGGGAATTTATATAAGACCTGAAACACACACACACACACACACACACACACACACACACACACACTGTAAGGTTCAAACCTGCTCAAAAAGCTGTCCTGTCTTTCTTTTAAAAGTTGAAAACAAAAATGTTAGCAGGAGTATGAAAGTCAGTTCTCAGCTGATAGACATGGGTCATTGATCTGGAATCCTAGATACATCAGGCTGCCTGTCTTCCAGCCGCAAGCAGAGCGAGCCTGCAAATGCTTCCTTTCTCTTCCCCACTGGCTGAGCCCCAGGAGGAATATTAGGAGTTTTCAAAAAAATACCTGGAGACATGTACATGTTAAGAGGATTTTCTTAAAGCCCAGCCAGAAAGAAAGGTAAATTTGATGATTACTTCTGAAATCACAAGGCATGAGTTCCTTCACTTAGTAAATGGGCTTTCAAAATCAGGATAAGGTTTCTATCCTTAAGGCAATGAGGGGTTAATAAATTTGACTATATTTAAATTTTTAAAAGTCTGTATGAAAAAATAGAAGATAAACAATATTTTTTTTCAATCCCACAAGCTGGAAGAAAACACATGCAACAATAAACAAAGGATTACTCTCCAGAATACATAATTATTTCATATAAATTTATAAGAAAAAAGAAACAACTAAATAGATGAGTGGACTATTGATAACAGGTGACTCATGTAAGAGGAAACTCAAACAAAAAATTTCAATTGCATTCAATAGCACTAATAATAAGGTAGATAGTTAAATCCTTACTTTTTCACACCCATCAAGCTGACAAGTAAGGATAAAGAAAGATGGATGTTCTTATACTCAAAGTGTAAACTGGAGAGCAATTAGTAAATATATAAGAATGCAGAAGATACATATGCTGTATGACCCAGCAATTTTACTCAAGCATATGCCCGAAATAAGCTCTCAGACAGGTGCAAAAAAGATGTATAATCAACACATTCCTAATTTATAATTTAAAAACTGAAAAAAATTCTAATCAATATGATATTGTATGTGATGTATTGATCTATGTTATAGATTTTAAATGAATATACAGTATATATGTACAAAGTATGTCCAGAAAGTATCTAGCCATGTAATTATGAAAAAGAGACATTTATGAAGAATATACAAGATACAAGAATCATTGTACATAGGACAATGATGCTTCAGTCCCCTTCAAAGTAGGTACCTTGGGACCTCATAGTTTTCCCAGGATCTCTTCCACTGTTCAAAACACTTCGCAAAATCTTTTTGTTGGAATTGCCATCAGCTGCCTTGTCACATTCCTTGAATCTCATCAACAGTCTGGAATCTCTTCCCTTTCAAAGGTGATTTGAGTTTTGGGACAAGCCAGAAGTCACAGGGCACCAAATCTGGGCTGTAGTGGGGCTGAGTCACCTGGGTGATTTGATGTTTCACCAAAAAATTTCATGCAGATTCATTGCTCTGTTTGCTCAGTCATTTTGAATGTGACAGCCACACAGTACACATGCTCACTCAGCAGCATCTACCACCCTCCCACCAGTACAGTGAAATTGTCATTCCAGTCCACTCTCCTTGGCTGCCAGGTTACATCGATTCATGCAAACCCTTTTCATTATATTAACAATGGCTGGACTTTTCCTGGACAAACCTCATATTGTATTAGGATGTGTACATCTTGCAAATGTAATGCTGCACGATGAAAAGAAGGATATACTGAAAAACTGTTAATCATACTAAATATATTATGTATTATCTATGGATCTAAACATAAATAGCAGAAGTAAAAATCTATTCATGGAAGAGAAGGTGAAACAACAGAAATATAAGATTTTAGTGATGTAAGCATTTTATTGTCCAAATTTTAGAACAGAGAACTCTGGAGCTACTATGAAAAATGTTAAATCTGTTAAATTGAGGTAGTTCATAGTGCCTATATATTACACTATTTTTAGTACTTTCCATAGTGTTGAAGTATTTTAGTTGCTTTCAGAATTAAAATAGAGATAATGAGAGGTTGTCTTGGCAAAAACTAATGAGCATGGGCTTACTCCGCCTTCGCTTGCTGATCCGTGAAATCCCCACTTTTTCTCTCTCACTAGCTCCTACCCCACATGCAGTGTCGGTCAGGATAAAGTGACATCAGCCAGTCCCAAATTTTACCTGCCAACCTAATCTCACATTCTAGCTACTACTTCTCTTTTTGTGTTATAGCTTGGAGGAGTAATTTTACCACATTTGATTGAACAATTAAGTAGCCATCAGCTCTTCCAAACTCAAAAACTTCCCCCACACGAATCAGTCATTTGCTACTAACCAAAAGCAGCCAAATTTGCTCAAGATTGAGGACGCTTTAAGACACAGTGACTTTATACAGAACAAAACTTCTGAAGCATTTTTTTCCTTTGAATGGGGCCATTGAGGTTCCAACAACCAAGACCCAGACTTGAAAGAACAGCTCCACTGTTCTGTCTTCTCCAGAGCCCCACCTCAACTTTATTAGACTTTGAAAAAGAGAGAGATGAGAAAAAAGTGACATGAGTAAATATATTCCAAATACAGGATCCCGCAGAGGTAAGGCCTGCTTGAGTGCGATTGGTAGGGTAACAATATGGGTGTAATAATTTATAGTTTTCACTTGAACGGTTTGCCTAAAATGTCATATGGTGTGCTTGAGTGTTATATTATTATGTTACAGAATTACATGCTTATGATTTTGTAATTAAAAAGGGACATTATTTGTGCCACACCCTATATGTTTCTAAAGTGCTTTGATCTATACTTTAGTACCTGTATTTCTAAAGCAGTATTTGTGTTGAACCTAGATAAACACCCAGCACATAGAAGTCAATTAATGCATGTTAATTCTGTTTTTTATTGTTCATACAATAAATATTGATTGAATGTTCACTAGCAGTAAGGCGTTTTGCTAGAAAAGCTCTCTATATAATGAAATGCGTGTGACTCGTATGGGACAATGTATTTCCTAAAAACTAGTCAGGAAAAACTGGTTTATGTCTGTGATATAAATAGTCTATATCTAATGTTTAAGAAATAATTGACTTTAAATCTCTTAAATTCATTAAATGGGTGAATCTTCACAATTTTTATTTTTAAAAGTTCATATGTGTGTGTGTGTGTGTGTGTGTGTGTGTGTGTGTGTGTGTGTGTGTGTGATATGCGATCACTTACAGAATCACTCAGTAGAAACAAGCTCAAGTGTGGAATAATCAGCCTAAAGTTTCCAAATGTTAAACAAGTATCTATATTCCTTCAGGAGAAAATATTAAATTAAGTCCGTTTCCAAACTAGTGCATATAGACCACCCAAACCACCACAAGATGGCAGCACATCCCCATACTTGGACTTGTCAGATGTCAGGAAGAAAACATTGAGTGAGATGTTCTCATTAAATCATAACTTTTAGATTTAGGAAGAACTTCAGGATCAGTTTAGCCCATCTTTCCCTTCATCTCCCAAAAAGGAAACTGAATTTCTGAAACATTAAGGTATTTATTCAAAACCAAACAGACAGTAATAGAACTGGGATCAGAACCTTGTCTTCCAGCTCTCACGGTATAATCCCTAACAGTAAAAAAAAACCTTCAACGTGTCCTTTCTCTACCCCATGCTCTAGATGATTGTTATATCTAAGATGAAACAGTACTATAGAACAAGATCTGTAAACTGAGTGGCAAGCAAAGTTTGGGGGACAGGGGTCCTTCTCTTTTCTGGTGTCCCAGCTTCCCCAACCTACCCATCTCCCTTCAGCACCTTCTTATTTTCTAACCTCCCCATACAAAAAGGAAGAGATTCCAATATCAATAGGCATATTCAATTTTTAGCTGAACCTCGTTTGTTTACTTGAACTATAACATGAATGGATGTCACTCACATGAAAGTAATATTAAGCTATAGAAATAGATAAACCTTCAAGTTGACCTTATAATCAGATTCTCCTTCAAGCTAAGCAGTCGGATGCCAAACCTCCCTGGTTCGACTGGTCCTGAGGGCTTTCCCAGAATGCAGGACTTTCAGTTCTAAAACAGAGAGGGTCCTGCCCTGGGGAAAACAGGAAAGTTGGTCACCCTGGCTCCTTGATATGGGACTGGGGGTTGTGGTGCAATGGACAATGTAATGGGCTGAAAGAAACACAGTGCGCCTAACCATCCCCTTTTCTCTCTCCTGCCATCTCTCACCTCAGTTCAGCCAACACAACATAGAACTACTGTGCGTGAGGAACTACCTTGAATGAGCAGCAAATATACATACAAACAAGATTCCTGGACAACATTTTTACTGTATCCGCTTTAGCTCCTGCATCCACATCGCTTATTTTGTAACTCCAATCAATCAAAGATGTATGCATGATTTTAAAAAATAGAATGTGTATAATAATAACTAACTTTTTCCGAGTACTTACACGTTTTTTGGAATTATGCTATTTGAATCTTACAATAACCCTTTGAGGGAAAATCTTGTATTGTCTTCATGCTTCACACCAGTGTATTGAGGCTTAAAGAATATAAGTAACTTACTCAAGACCATGCACTCACTAGTGAGAAGGGTAAGTTTCGACCCCAAATCTGCTGACTCTTAGAGCCTGTGTCCTCACCCACTTTACTATACCATGTCTCATCTAGAGAAGATCTTGATCTGTCTAGAACTTTCTGCATTAATGGAAATGTTCTACAACTGCACTGTCCAATAGAGCAGGCACTGGCCACATGTGACCATTGGACATTTGAAATATGGCTTATGTGACTGAGGAACTAAATCTTTAATCTTATCCCATTTTATTTTTTTCTTGGTAGATTGTAGAAACTATTTTTTATTGTTGTTCAATTATAGTTGTCCCCATTTTTCCCCCATTACTCTCCCCTGCCTACCCCCCTCCCATTGTCGTTGTCCATGGGTCCTTTATACTTGCTCTTTGACTTGACCCTTCCCCTTCTTCCCCCAATTATCTCCCTCCCCCCACCCTCTGGTCACTAATCTTGCCCCATTTTAATGAATTTAAATTTAAATATTTACACATGACTAGTGGCTACTGTACTGGACTACAAAGGTCTGGGTGTTTATTATATTATATGGATACAATAAAGTACATCAACATAGTATAATGAGAAAAGAAAAGACATTAGAGTCAGGCTGTCTGTCTTCACACCCGTACCCATTCCACTCTAGTTCACGCATCTAGTTCAACCAGATGCGTGAACTAGAGTAGCATTTTTTGCTTTAAATCTCTCTATGAGTTAGTTGACACATATAAAACAGGGATAATTATAATTATGCCAGACAGTTGTTATGAGTTTTAATAAATATATAAAATATTTAGAACTAATAATTACTAAACATGTTTCATTTGCCCCTTAAGGACCTAAAGTGTTTGGGAAGGAAATTGCATACGCGTCATACAGCACATCTTCCAACATTTGACAATTCATGTCGGAAAATTTTTCTGTCTTTCCCACTGTAATATAATTTAGTTTCTTTTATTACATTCTTTCTTAGAATTATTTTTGGGTTTTAAATTTTAATGACTAATGTAAATTACCCCACAGTTATTTCAGTGACCATAACACTTTCATGTGCAATGTTTCTTTCAGCTCCCTTAGGATTTAAAATAGTTTATCTTTTAAAACCCACAAAACACCCTTGATGGAGGGCGTTTTTGGGTTGGGGAAATAAGCCATCTCTACTTCTCTGAGGTCAAAGGATAATTGAATTCTCATTTTGGACTCAGGCATGTTCAAGAAATAAGTGCTATCCTATCATCTGATAAGTGAGTACATATTACAATGGTTGAAAAAGAGTATGATCTAGCAGAAAGTTCCTGGAGTTCAAAGTGAAAAAAATCATAGCTTGATCATTTTGACCCTGACTTGTTCTGGGGTTATTTCTTATTCTGTGCCTCAAACTTCCCAGCTAAGAAGTGGGTAGAACCACCTTAAATCTCCCTCAGAATTATGTCAGGATTAAGGTCCTTAATTTTATGAATCCTCCAGTCAGTATAATCTGCATTTTCATATTAATAATCTCTCTTGATCATCTAGCATTATACATGATATAAGTTGCAACTTTTGTAAAACACTTTCATAAACTGGAAAACACTGAGCACTAATTATAATCATTACGTAAGGCAGAAAATATCTTCATTTTACCAATCTGGAAATGGATAGTCAACAAATTAAGTGGCTTGCCCAAGCCATACTCAAGTCCAATTCTTTGACCACACAATCATGGACTTTATCACTCTCTCTCAGAGAAAGATGCTAAAACCAATCCTTAATGTGTTAAATAAAATTAATAGGTTTAGCTTTTTACAAAAGTGATATGATTGGTGCTTAGAAGAACTTGCCTAAATGAAAAGTGTTATAAGCTATTGGATTCAGTCTGGTGACGGTGAAATGGATGACTGGCCTCTTGGTGGCACTTCCTGTTTCTCCCCAACATCCTGAAGAGAAGTTGATTGAGGGAAACAGCCCTTCCAAGCTGCTGGTCTCCCTCACAGCCGCTAGGCAACAGACAGTCTAATCCTGACCTTGCTGGTATAACAGGCTTGCAAGGTTGAGGATTTCCAGAGTTAATGGCCCCATAGGGAGGGGCTAGCCTGGGGACTGCACGTGGCTGAACAGGCTCAACTGCAAGGGATTAAGTCTGAGATTTAATCACTTGCCCAGAAGTAGACTTGGAAACGAAATAATAGCAGATCCCTTTCCTGTCCCTACCCTGGTCATTTCTGCCACTTCAGGGCCTCTGACTCCCAGGTGTTCAAATCTCAGTGACCTCTTAGCATCCTTCTAACCCAGAAAGTTCAGCATTCTAGAACCCTTGCCTCAAAGCTCAGGTGTCAGGTTAGGGCCTTAGCCCTGGGCCTGAGAGAAGTATTGACCCCTTCCCAAAACCATCTGGATCAGAAAGGAACCCGGTCTGAAGTTACAAAAAGAGGCTGACCAAGAGGAGGCAGCAGGGACAGAGTGACCTGTGCAGAGGCTTCTGAGGATGGCGGGAAGAGTGGGAAATAAGTCTTTGCCCAAAGAAGACGCATTTTATTTTGCATTTGTTGCCTTAGCACCTACTCACAAAAGCCTGTCTATAAAACAAACTCAGGTCCTTATAGCTCCCTTGGGCCTTTTCTTCTGCCTCCTAGGAAGGCCTGACACACGCCCTTCTCAGAGTCCCCTCAGTGACTCCTTCCTCGAACTGTTGCTGCTGCTGAGCCATCTGTCACCCTCCCAGCATCTGCAGCCCTCTCTGGAAAGCTGAGCTCCCAGCAAGCTGTGACCCAGGCCCAAGGACGGCATGCTACAGGCAGGGCAGGACTTCTGCAGGGCGAAAAAGAGGCTTGATTTGAACTTTACAAAGTGACCTCTAGACACTTGTTTATAATTCAAATAAACAAATATTTACAGGACAGATTCTGAGTAAGACACTCTTCTTAAGGCTAGTTCTTGCCCTCCAACATCCATAAATCATGCTCCTAATGAAGGAGTTAGAAAGAACACAGTATCCATAACACTTCACCAATCAACACGTGTTAAAAATCACTGAATCAAAAATCTTTAACTTTACATACAAATAAATTGAGGTCCAAGACTGGAAGATGAAAGCTATTGAAATTCACACTACATTTATGCTATATGCATATATAATATTTAAAACATAGAAAATATATTACCTTTCCTCCAATTAGTATGAGTGGTGGAGAGATGATATACGTATTTTTCAGGTATCGGGATCTGGTGGGTGGGGGTGGGGTGAGAATAAGAGGAGGCCACCCACATCTGTAATGAGGGTCTGGACTACAATTGGGAAAATGATAAAAGTGGTTTTTAAAAAGTTAATAAAAAGCTCAAAATAACACCAATGAGGTAAATCTGTCATAAAGACTTACAAGTTGGAGGCAAAACCCATCTGCTTGATTTCAAGAAATAAGGTACACCAACACTTGTTGTTTGTTGATTTATTCATGATAGCCATTCTGAGAAGTGTGAGGTGATATCTCATTGTGGTTTTAATTTGCATATCTCTGCTGACTAGTGACATTGAGCATCTTTTCATGTCTATTGGCCATCTGTATGTCCTCTTTGGAAAAGTGTCTATTCAGGTCCTTTGCCCATTTTTAAATTGGATTGTTTGGGTTTTGGGTGTTGAGTTGTCTAAGTTCCTCATTAATTTTGAATATTAAAATCTCTTATCAGATATATCATCGATGAATATGTTCTCCCATTAAGTGGGTTTTCTTTTCATTTTTTTGATGGTTTCTTTTGCTTTGCAAAATCTTTCTAGTTTGATGCAGTCCCATTTATTTATTTATTTATTTACTTATTTATTTATTTATTGCTTCCCTTGCCTGAGAAAATATATCTGAAGAAATATTGCTACAAGCAATGTCTGAGATTTTACTGCCTATGTTTTCTTCTAGAATTTTTATGGTTTCAAGTCCAAAATTTAAGCTCTTCATCCATTTTGAGTTTATTCTTGTGTATGGTGTCATTTGGTCATCCAGTTTCACTTTTTTTCATGTATTTGTCCAGTTTTCCCAACACCATTTATTAAATAAACTATCTTTATCCCATTTTATACTTTTGCCTCCTTTAACAAATAATAATTGACTGTAAGGGCATGGGTTTATTTCTGGGATCTTGTTTCTGTTCCACTGATCTATATGTCTGTTTTTAGGCAAGTATCCTGCTGTTTTTGATTACTATGGCTTTGTACTGTAGTTTGATATCAGGTATTATAATACCTCCACCTTTTTTTTCTTTAGTAACAGTTTTACTTCTTCCTTTCCAATTTGAATGTCTTTTATTTCTTCTTCTCGTCTGATTGCTGTGGCTAGGATTTCCACATATTAGCACTATGTTGAATAAGAGTGGTAAAAGTAGACATCCCTGCCTTGTTCCTGATCTTAAGGGAAATGCTTACAGTTTTTATTCATTGAATATGATGTTGGCTATGGGGGTGGAGAAAAGGGAACCCTTGCGAACTGTTTGGTGGGAATGCAGATTGGTGCAGCCACTGTGGAAAACAGTATCGTTATCTCAAAAAATTAAAAATGGAACTACCTTATGACCCAGCAATTCCTCTTCTGGGAATATATCTAAAGAAATCTGAAACACTAATTCAAAAGAATATATGCATCTCTATCTTCATTGCAATGATATTTACAATAGCCAAGCTATGAAAGCAGCCCAAGTGTTCATCAATTAATGAGTAAATAAAAAAGCTGTGGTACATTTACACAATGGAATACTACTCAGACATAAAAAAGAAGGAAATCTTACCCTTTGTGGCAGCTTTGAGGGACCTGAAGAGCATATTGCTAAGTGAAATAAGCCAATAAGAGAAAGACAAATACCCTATGATTTCACTCATACGTGGAATCTAATGAACAAAATAAACTAACAAGTAAAATAGTAACAGACTTACAGATAGAAAACAGACTGAGAACTGTCAGAGGGGAGAGTGGTTGCAGGGCTGGGTGAAAAAGGTGGAGCAATTAAGCGAGAAAAACCCTCATAGGTGCAGACTACCGCAGGATGATTACCATAGGAAAAGGAGCATCCGGGGAGGTAGGAGAGGATATAGGGATACATGGTGATGGAAGGAGACTTGACTTGGGGTGATGAACACACAATACAATGTACAGAGGATGTGCTATAGAATCGTACACGTGAAACATATGATTTTATTAAGCAACCTCACCCCAATAAATTCAATTTTAAAAAAAAGAGGTAAGGTACACTTGAGATAGGTTGTAGAGGAAAGAATAAAGACAATCCGACTGTGGGGACAGGGTGATGCCCAGGAATAAAAGCACTATGCCGGGAAAGTCCAAGAGCAGAGTCTGCGGTAACAGAAAAAAATTATTGTCTGGCGTGGCAAGTATATAAAGTTCATTATCAGGAAGTATTTGGATAAATCATTAGAATGTTAGATTAAGACTGTTTTGTGGAGGCTTTGAATGTCAGACTATTATCAATATCATTACTTAATTCAGTAGGAATTGGGGAATCCCTTACATTTCTAAAAAATGGAAGTGTTCTAATAAGATGCTGTCAAAAAGTAAACACTAAGCAGACTAAAAAACAAACAAACAAAAAAGAACAAGTTATTCTGTGCCTAAGAATCAAGTTTCTCAAATCAAATCAAATAATGAAAATCAAATAAAAACCTCAGCTGTCTGGGCCCATCCATCCACTCACCCTCTGATCCAACTCCCAGCCCCCATTATCCATGCCTATTGCCCTTTGGGGAGAACACCTGGGCCCTGGGTCTATCTCAGTCTCAAATGTACACAAATGTCTCCGATGGCAGGAATATCCCTGATTTTATATTATCAAATTTTCCCCTAATAAATACACCAATTTTGGATTAAAAAGAAAATAGTTACATGGTAATTTATGTTTGTTTTCTTTGCAACAACTTGGGATGGGTTGGTAGAAAATAAAGTTATGGACGAGGCACATCTAGCAAAATTTTGAAAGAATAACAAAATATTCAGGAGGTAGATGTAGATACACATGAGAGGGGGCAGGAGGAGAGGAAGAGGGAGAGAGACAGAGAGGGAGAGAGATGGCTAATTAGAAAGTAATTCTCATTTAGTGTGAAAGCA
Source organism: Pteronotus mesoamericanus (assembly GCF_021234165.1). NCBI lineage: Eukaryota > Metazoa > Chordata > Mammalia > Chiroptera > Mormoopidae > Pteronotus > Pteronotus mesoamericanus. The sequence goes on from NW_026555310.1 coordinate 845,044, forward strand.
ATACGGGAGTGCTGGAAGCAAACAGACAGATAAAGCCTAAAAACAGTTGTCAAACCTGCAGAAGTTTTATCTGCACACCACCACCATTCCGGCTCTTTAAACATCACTGGGTAACTAACCAATTTAATGAAAAAAAATATATCATCCAGCACTGTCCTGCAGAACAAAGATAAACAAACGAGTTGCAAAATTACATGATGTTCTGTTTGCTCGTGGAGTTCTTGATGTCATAGTAAAACAAACGAAGTGTGTCCTTACCCTATTTTCATGCTCATATCCTCATATGATTAACATTCTCATATTTAAGCCAGTTGGATGTGAAGATGCCTCTCTCAGTTCTTAGAACCCTAGAAATCTGAAGTTGGCAAACAAAACTGTGAACTAGGCAAGCAATTCTGTTGCTACTCTCTTACCCTTTTTCACCCTAAGGAACTCTCAGTCCCTTTTGGTCCCCGTTCTATTTTCCTGTCTCATTCCCTGTCAGGCATATGTGAAGGGCTAGAAAGTGCCCTCCCCAATACCAGTCCTCACTGGAAGAAAATGAATACAAGACAGCAGAACTATTCCCCCTGGGGGCTGCACAGGACTGATTTCCATAGGAAACAATCAGCGGGCCTCAGTCCGATTGTTTGGGTGTGGAGGCTGGGCGAGGGGGAGGCGGGGGTGACCCTGAAAGGGGCTGCCCACCGCTCTAATGAGAGTCAGGACCACAACTGAGATCGTGACAGATGGAGTGTGAATACAGACTGGCACCTTGAAAAGTTTCTCATGGGCCTGGGAGGGATAGGAAAGGAGTCCAGTTCTGGAGACAGAACACGGACGAGCCATCCCTGCCTCCCACCCACTCCCCTTTCGTCGAAGAAGCCCCGAGTAATCTGAGTCTCCCTGAACTCAGTTCAGGGAAAACACACGTCCCTAAAAAACTGAACAAAAACTCCTCCACATATATACGGGCTTGTTAAGATCACCTTCACCAAAGCAGGCCATTCCTTGAGCCAGGATAATAGCCGCTGACATTGAATCTTGTCACTTCTGTGTGTACAAACACCAATGCTCCCTATTGCCAGCAGGATCAAATCCAAGCACCTTAGACTGCACTACAGAAGTTGGTTATGGTTTCTCTGACCTCATCCTTAACCAACCCACTCTGAGCACACCACCAATATTACACGCTGATCCCCTAGAATATTGCTTGTTCCCAGGACACCCCATTACTTTCAAGCTTGTCTTTTGCCTTGCCATTCCCATTGTTTGGGATGCCTCTCTCTGCTTTTGCCCCTTAAAGTACAATTTAAATGTCTCTATAACAGTTTATCTTCTACCTTTATGCAAATTTCCTCTCTCTCTCTGCCATGTAATTCTGAGCGAATATTTTCATATGAGCAAATATCACATATTTTGCCATTATATATGTCTCTCCATAAATCTCCTTGGATCGAACAACACTCTTGCTTTTTATTCCAAGACTAGATCCTGATGTCACTTTTTATTCTTTTTATTTAAACTTTTTTTTTCAGTTACAGTTGACATTCAATATTATAATAGTTTCAGGTGTGCAGCATAGTGGTTAGATGTTGATATAACTTACCAAGTGATCCCTCCATAAGAAGATTTTAGAGACATTTTTAAAAGTGACTGTGACTATGAACTTTATCATTCCAGCATCCATGCTCTGTCTGGTTCTGATGTTTGCTCTGTCTCTTCAGATTGTGTTCTGTACGTTTTGGTATATCTTGTAGTTTTTTTTTCTTGATAGCCAGACACAATGTACTGGATAAAAAGAACTCTTATAAACAGGCTTTTAGTAATGTGGTGGTGAGGTATGGGCAGAGAGAAAGAGTTCTACAGTTCCGAGATTAGGTCCCAGTCTTTTAGTGAGTCTATGCATCTGGACTGTGAACTTCACAAGAGTTTCTCAGTTTTTCCTCCTCCCTTAGATGGGACACAAGAGCTAAAGCAAGGCTGGAGTAGGGCATTTCCCATCCCCAGGTCAGTTGGGCGCTCAGTGAGTTTCTCCAGAGGGCAGGCCTGAAGAAGAACAGAGTGCTCCAAAGTATTTCAGAATTATTCCTTTTCCCTCCCGGTGCCAGAAACAAAAGGGGGTTTTTCTCCAATGTTTACTGTGAGAATCTTATTGATCATTTAGAGTTAAATGTCACAGATATGTGGAGCCCCTTATGACTGGGTCTCCCTGGAGTTTCTAACCCTCAGAGTTGTCCACACCGAGCCTCCAGCAATTTGTCAATTACAGTTCCGGTTCCCCTGGCACTGGCTCCTAGGGTGGTTTCTCTCAAGAGCCTCTGCTCTAGTAAACTGTGATGACCTATATTTGCCTGTCTGTCTGTCCAATCTTGGGGACAGTGATTTGCCTTGTGTCCTTCTTTCTCTTACGAATCTAAGAAGAGTTGTTGGTTTTTCAGTCTGTCCAGCTTTTTACTTGTTAGATCAGAGTGTCAATTTCCAAGCTCCTTAAATTCGGAACCAGAAATTGGAATTCCACTTGTGAACTTCAATTTTGGATTTTGGCCATTTTTTGAGATTATAGATGTCTTGGGAGTATAATTTGTGTTGTGACCTACTTCTTTTCAATTCCCTTTATCTCCATGCCAGGTCTACAAATTACAAGGCAGCCTAATGAATAAATTTGTTTACAAACAGCTATTTGGTTGATGCCCTCCATGTGCCAGCCATTTTACATGTATAACATACTTATTTTCAAAACCACGCTGAGAGAGTCGTCACACCTTCTCAGAAGTTAAAGATGAAGAAAACTGAAGTCTGGATATGGGACTGGCCCACTGCTGCACAAGTAGTAAACACAAATGTTTTTTGAACTCTATCTAACTCTAAAATTTAGTCTAGGAACTCCTATGCATCTCGTTCGCTGGCAGATTACTAACAAATGTGTTCTGTATTTTCTGCTATTGTACTTCTCCTTTGCCTCAGAGAAAAAGGTTGGAAATATGAATATTTCACACACATTTCTGACACCCTTAGATAATGCATATGTAAATTTTGGAAGAAAATAAATGGGGACAAAATGTTCTATTTTCAGATGAAACTCATTTTCTGCAGATAAGTTACAAGTATTGCAACTTCATGAGATATTAAAAATAGAAAAGAGAAACTGAAAAATGAAATATTTGTACATAGGGAGTACAATTATGAGAGTGAATAGTTCTGGCTATGTCTTTGTCATCCAATAACTAGATGTGGGATCATAAATACCTTGTTAAATGTTTCATAATTTCATCTTATTCATCAGTAAATTTGAAGGAATTAAACTGGGTGAATTATAGTCAACCTAGTATATGATTGCATTAAGCTCTAGTCTATTTTATTCTAGTGTTCTCCAATATATTGTAATGATTTAGGCAGCGGAGCACAGAAGTGTTAAATCTATTGTACATACGGTAAGTACTATATAGATATCTTTGAATGACTAAAGCAAAAATAGCAACAGTAAAAACTGTTCCAAATAAACTGAGGTTGCTAAAATGTAGAACTTATTTTGCTGTTTCCTTTCAGAACCTAAGAGAAATAAAGAAACTGGTTCTAATTAAAATATTTGGGGTTAGGCATCTGGGAGGAAAGATGGATAAAAGGAAACTGAGTAGAAAGAACAGAAACCCAGAAGGAACAGAGGAAATGTGGATAGAGGGAAAATAAGTTTTATTTCAGAGCCGCCAAATACCTGTAGATCCGATGTCCGTGTCTCCACCCCAGCTTCTCAGGATAGAAAAAAAAAATTGTGTGGAAAAAAAGAAAGAAAGAAACAAAGAAACAAAGAAAGAAACCCCCTTACTCTTAGGGCTTTTGAAAAACAAAGATAAATAAAGGAGGTAGATCCTCATCTAAGCCCAATTTTCTGAAAAGCTGGCTGCATTAGACGCTAATCCCTCAGGCCTTAGGGGGCTTCCACACTCAGTCTATGACCCTTAATCCCCTCTTATAAGTCCCCTAGAGTAAGTGATACTGTGCTAACTGCCCGGATGGGACCCTGGCCACATCTGGTCCCAGGACCCTCTGCTCTGCATTGAAATAGAAGGATGGATAAACAATTTGGACTTTGTCTTATTCTCCCTTTGAAGGGTGCAACCGTATTACCCAAAGTGCTGAGCTCCTGACTCAATTAGTCTGCTAATGTGATTATATGTTAATCTGGGTTTTATTTTGCATCTGATTTTCATGTTATTTGCTTGATTTTAAAACAGAGAGAAGCCTTCTCATGTATGGTTCCCACTCTCTAACAGAGTGCATGAATTCTTACTCTTGACATGATCCAGGTGCTGCTCTTCAGTTCATGTTAGATCAGTCTAATGTGACACCCTGTGTAAGGACGCATGTCCAACTCTCTTTTTGACATTTTATGAGCTGGTAATATTCTCAAAACATTACTGGTTTAGTCACCTACACGGATGTATTCATGGAAAAAAGAAAAAGAAAAAGAAAAGAAAAAAGAAAAGTTTTAGCCACTTAAAAAAAATTCTTCAAAGAAATCTGGACACATACTAACAGATTATGAGTTACTTATGGATATATTTTTAATTTTGCTTCTCTATTTTTAATAATTTTTGGCGGTAACCAAAATAAACATGGCAAATATTTATATAGCACTGGTTTTATCATGCATTATCTTCACAAAAGATCTTTGAGGAAGATAAAATTACTATACCTGTTTTAAAGATAAGGAAACTGCCCTGGCTGGTGTGGCTCAGTGGACTGAGTGCCAGCCTGCCAACCAAAGGGTCACCGGTTTGATTTCCAGTCAAGCCACAGGCCTGGGTTGCGGGCCAGGCCCCCAGTGCGGGGCGCGTGAGAGGCAACCACACTTTGATGTTTCTCTCCTTCTCTTTCTTCCTCTTTTCCCTCTCTCTAAAAATAAAAATAAAATCTTTTTAAAAAAGGAAACAGGCACAGAAAAATCTTGTATGCCCAAGGTCACATTACCGATAAGAGGTAGAGCTGGAATGAAGAATACATTTTTTATTTATTTAATGAAAGTTAAAAGATTTTTAAAAACATATAAAGAATGTTATCACATTGCCATATAGATGGATGAGTATTGAGACAGTTTTGTAACTAAACTCACGAAATTTCAGGGAAATGATATATTTTTGCAGGTCTCCTCACACTTACACTTTAAATTACAACATTTCAGGTAGGAATAATTGTAGTTGGGTCAAAGGGCAAGGGAAGAGCAAATGGCATGAAAAAACCCACTTCATTTCTTTTAAGTTATTTCATTTTTTTTACTGGTTTGCTCAATCTTTGGAAAGGAAAATTAACCAAAAAAGCAGGAAAGAAGGGTAGCAAAGAAGTTCAAGAGGACAGAGAAGACAATCTTTCTCAAATATTTAATTATCCTCAGTAAGCCTGATTTAGTGACTGTTATATATTAATTAAAGATGGACTTGGTGCAGAGGATATAGAGATTAATTTAAAAATATCCCTGATCAGAGTTTATAGTATAGTAAAGAAGATAAGAAAAATTGGTAAAAATAAGTATGCAAATATCTCTAACACAAGGCAAAATATGATTTCATTGGGAGAGTTACAAGTGGAATGGAAGTTTAGGGGAGAAGAGATCACATGTCTTCTGAGGGTACATTCTTAGGAAATGCCAGTCAGCTCTACTTTGAAAGATGGATACAATTTGAGACTAAAAAAATCAAGGGAGAATTAATGCCCCTGAAGCTTTTTGGCAGAATTTGTAGCGGTTGCAACAGAATGATAGTTTTCTTGAAATCTGAAGGATAGGCTACTGCACTGCCTAACTCTGCATCATTTATGGAGAGAACGGAGGAGTATAAGAAGTGCAAATCCAAAGTCTTTGACAGAGAAGAAAAAGTTAGTCATAAAAATTCTGGGTATACCTGAATTCTACCCAAGAAATGAGGGTAAGGAAATCATAGAAAATTTTCTTTTCTTTAGCCCTGTCCTGAAAAAAAGACAATAATCTAAAAAGTAAATACATTTTTCCCTTTAAAAAAAATCATTGATATGAGCACTGTTCTTTCTTCATTGATTTTAATAAGGTTTTGCCCAGCCCCTAACGGCAGACCTTACTAGCACAGATGGGGCCTTTCAGCCTAGCCTGAGTTCCTATTCTCTGGCTAGCACCAGACTCCAGACAACACAAAACTCCCCTCTAATTGAAATTAAATCCACACTTTTATAGTTCATTACCTCTCTGACAGATTAGATTAGATTAGGCTGAAGCTGTGGCCAGCCCAGCCATTGGCTGGGGTTGAAACACAGAGAACAGAAAGCAGGGGGCTGAGACAGAAAGAAGACACCTGACAGAATGATCAGTCTTTCCTCCCAGCCATCAACACATTTCTCTCCACTACGGCTTTCCCCAGCTCGTGTGCCTGGCCAACCCACACCCATCTATCCTTTAGGAATTAAAGGTAGAGACTCTTTGTAAAATCAGAGATTGAAAGAGATGCATAGGACCTACAGATTGTCTAGCCATAATTATTTTGTTTTATAAATGAGGAAACAGAAGCTCAGATAGGGAAGCAAATCCTCCAAAGTCAAACAACAGAGAACCCAGGTGTGCTAGCCATGGAAATTCGCTACTGATATCTTCTGCAAGAGAACCTACTGCAGGGCGTATAATCGACCAACAGCCCTGGCTTTCCTTTGTCCCTCCAGATCCCCCACTGTGTTTACCGAAAGACGACATTATGCCTGTGGTGCTTCCAAATAGCGACAAAACACAGCACAGGTCCTGCAACAGAGACGACTCCTTCAACAGACTGTTTTGGCTCAGGGGCTCACCGCTGACACGGTTAAAACCTTCTTAGAACTACGCTAGAGTCTGAGTCTCTCCCTGCACAATCCTACCTCTTTTCTTTCTTCTTTCATAGGTATCACACCTGCATCTTGGTCAGAGAGATTTTCCTTCCTACTCATGTTCTCTTTCCTTTACCCCTTATAGACATTTTTCACCACCAAAATCACTTGCTTGTCTAACCATATCTCAACATCTGCTACTCAAGGATCTCAAATTCATATTCCCAGTCTCTTGCCTTACAGTTGATTGATACCCTCTTCCCCACACAAACATAATTATGCATTTATTCAATGACTCTCTAGTCATATTCAATGACTATAGAACTGTTTTAAAGCATATGTTATCCCTGAAAGTAAAATTTTCCAGAGAGTTGCAATGGTCTTTATTTTGCTCTCACTTCCCAGGGCCTCATGCAGGATAACTTCCAAAAAGCCTTTCCTAGTCACAAGTGAAATGATGGTGATAGACTCCTTCAGCCATGGGAACCTTAAGTTATGCAAGAGCATTGTTCAGAACTCTTGTTGGGTTCTTTTCTGGGACTATTTCAGTCCATCTGTTTCATCCCTTTAAACTCCATATTAATATACTGTTTTCCAAAGAGCACTGCCCTGATTGCAATTATTGGAGGGATTGGGCCAGAATTTAAAGAAAGGATTATTCCTGTACAAATTCTGATTAAAATGGGCTCCCTTAACATCAGCTGAAAAGATTAACTACTGTCCAATCTCCTATAGTCAGCAAGTCTTCATAAATAACTCCCAGTCTCTCTACTGTAGAGTTTATCTGCCAAGGATTAAACTGAGTGGCTGCTCCCAAAAACTTCATTAAAATAACCACAAAATATAGCCTTGGCTGCTGGCAGCTGTTGAGCTCAAAGTAAGGGACCTAGAAATCTCTCTCCAACTAAGTCTAGAGAAATGGAAATATGGGGTAAGGTGGGGAAGAAAATAAAACAGGGTTGCCTAAATTAGTGCCTGGAGGGTTATGAGTTGTATTTAATTATTGGATACAATCAGAAAGGTAAGGAAAGTCGCCCTAGCTGGTGTAGCTCAGTGGATTGAGTGTTGGCCTGCAAATCAAAGAGTTGCTGGTTTGATTCCCAATCAGGGCACATGCCTGGGTTGCATGCCAGGTCCCCAGTAGGGGGCACAAGAGAAGCAACCACACATCAGTGTTTATCTCCCACTCTTTCTCTCTTCTTTCCCTTCTCTCTAAAAATAAATAAATAAATTCTTAAAAAGAAAAAGAAACAGTAAGGAGAGTTTCATCTTCACACTGTTTTAATGGAAAACATCCCAAAATGCAAAACTACAAAAGACCTGTCTGAGTTCAAAGTCAAAATTGGCCACTTATCACTTATAATGCCTAGTTTTCTGCTCTGGAAAGAGAAATAATACTGACCATAGTACTTGTCTCACATTGAGAATATGATTCATGTGTTTGGGTTTAGAAACTATAACCTGTGTGGGAAAGACCACTGAAATTCACCAATAGCTGTTTTTTGTTTTTATCCAGAATATAAGGTGCACTGGGGCATATGGCCCCTCAACATCAGTCATGGATGGCTGTGTGACAAAGTTCAGGTCACTGGTGTATGCTAACTTACAGATCACACACTTTGTGAGCAACCTTGTGCCCACCTTGTTCTCTCTCTACCCATAGCCCTACTCCCATCACTGTCCTTCCTTGTGGCTGGAACATGTCTGTGATGACAGGAGCAAGAGCAGCCCTCTTAGAGATTAATCAGAGATGCACGTCCAGGAGAAATTATCTTTTGTCTTGTTTAAGCCACAATTATTTTGGATTTATTTGATACAGTAACTAAACTGATATCTTTACTATACCACTCTACAAATATAAATTATTACTATCGTTATCATTCATGTTGTTCTGGTAGCTGCAAATGAGCAGGGCCCTACAATCTACATGGTCCTGAAGTAGAATCCCAAGTTTTAGGCTCTAGCCTCAATAGATTCCATAAACCAGAGGACTGTTTTCATGTTGATTCTAGTTTAATCCTAAGAAAAATTTAATAGTATTGTTTTGAAGTTTTTCTGCAGCCTAAGTGCTATCACATCAGATAGGGGCTGTTAAATTCCTCTTACTCTTCATCTTAAGGTCTCCAGCGCTTCCTTTTTCCACAGTGCTTGAGTTCTTTAATTCTCAAAATCTTTTTCTTTCTTCTCTTATTTAACTATATGTCTCTCTCTGCTTTTCTCTGTCCTCTACTTGCAACAAGTTTTCTAACCTTTTTTACCTTTTTTTCCATTTTATTCTCCCCAAACCTATATATTTTTTTAATCTGCTAAATGAATAGCCTCAGTCTAAAACTCTACTATCACTGGAGTTTTTACCAAAACTGCATATTCCAGAGGAGCCATGCCTGCTAAATAAAAATCTGCTGATGTAGCCCTGAAACTGGCACCTTCGCCAGCACTCTGACCCTCCGCTCAAACACATACCAAGCAATTCTGATGCATGCTAAAATTTAAGCACCACTGAGCTCCCTGAGAGCCATCCATAAAGTGTTTCCCACTATCTAAAATTTAAAAATGCTACTGAACAGTCTTACAGGAAAATACCATAGTATTGAGATAGGGGAGAAAGGGTATCAGAAAGGAGTAGAGAAGCAATGTGGGTTATCAACAAATTTCAAATTATTGAGTCATTGAGTCATATCTAATACTCCTTATATTTAAAAAATTCTTCCTCGTGACTAATTTTAGCGGTTCCTTTAGAAAGTTAAACTTGTTCCTTTGTTGTAGCCCACAGAGCTGACTAAAAACACTGTTACTCCTTGGGCCTTCAGGGAGCCAAGAGTTGCTTGCAGGTTACAGGATGGAATGGAGAGAGTAGCAATGCCTTCTGGACTTGTCCTCAGAGACAGATGCCATTTCCTCTGGAAGTATAGCACGTTTGCTGGCAAAAGAAATCTCCCTCCAGGGCAAGCAAGGGAGGACAATAGAGCCACGTCACCACCCACCATCTGCCGTGAAAACAGACACCAGCTGACAGAGAGGCAAGCTTAAAATCCTGCTCCCACCCCCACGCCAACATCAGCAACCTCACTGCCTGACCTCCTGAGATGGGGGCGGGGAAAGACAAGGTGGGGATTAGCCACAGGGGCCTATGGGGATCAAGTTCGGAGTCACCCTGCCCAGATTGCCGCAGTTCTCTCATCAGGGTCTCCGAATCATCAAATCCACTCTTATCTGTGAGATGAAGGGAAAAAATAAAACACCCCACAGCAGATAAGGAGAGATCAGTGTACAAAAGCCCAGAAAAGCAATTCCATTTTTGCGTGGTCAGACAGGCTGCCCTGTCTCTGGATGGTCAAAGCCCCAGAAGGACCCAGAAACATGGAAAATGCAACCTTGGATAACTGGCAACAGAAACAATTTAATACTGTCAAAGCAACAATCAGAGTGCAGAGTAATATAAATAGAAATCCCAGAGTAAAGGTGGCTTCCTAAGGAAGGGACATTCAGAGCTGCTCACAAGGGAAAAGACTGGATTTTTCAGTGACTATTTTATGCATTATTGTGCAGTGAATAGAGTCAGGAGTCCTAAGTTCTGCCACGATTTAGGTACAGCCAAGGGCAAGTTTCTTCCCTGTTAAAGAACTCAGTCTCCTCCTATATAAAATTATGAGATTGAACAAGATCCCAAGGTGCCTTCTCTGATTCATGAAGTAGCATAAGTAAAGGTTCAGGTTGAAGCTCCCAGAATGCAGAAGTAGACTTGAGGGGTCTGAGATAGAGACAGAGTCCCCAAATCTTAAAACAAGAGAATAATTTCAGCCCCCTTGTCCCAGTACAACAATGTGACACCTTAATTTACAAATTTACAAAGCATTCTCTGATCTGATGAACTTCACAATAGACCTGTGAAGAAGCTGAGGCAGTTTTTATTATTCTCACCTGCCCTAAAGTATGCTTAGAGAATTTAAGTGACATGCGCAGAGCTACAAAATGACTTTAAAGAGGAGCTTTGTCTAGAAACCAGCAGGATTGACACCCAAAACAGGGTTAGTTCCACTAACTCATGAGTAATCTGAGACCTTGATGAAAACTGCCTTACCATTTTCCTCTGCTTAACTAAAGTATAGACAGGCTTCTTCCAGACTCTAGGTCCCTGACCTCCCTTTTCTTAGGCATTTTCTCTAGAAAACTTGTAAGTTCCTTTGCTGCCCTTTGAGATGTAAATATCTTTAAAGGCCTCTTGCCTAGATTTACAATGTAGGACTGTCTTTCTCAACAACCTGAAAGCCATCTCTTTGAAATTTAGCCATCAAGGAACATAGAGCCACTATTTCCCAGTTTCTGTAAAAGGGTAGAACACCAACTTCCCTGGGATCCTTGCTTGTTCAAAGTTGCAAAGCTACCTACTTTCTTAGAGATATGAGAAGCTTATTTTTACTTTGGATAAAGCTAATTAAAAAACAGATGGTTTATGATTTCTCCCTAATGTCTACCAATACTTTTTTACTGGTTTACCTCACAGTTTAGAAACCCTCCCAGCCATTGTTTTAACCAAGCAGAGTTAAGACTGAGTTCTGGTCTCTCTTTTCTATCATAGTAGCCTTGGATAAAGTCTTCCTAGTGTGCATTACATTTTTTTTGTTTGTTTTGCCAGCCTCCTCAGTACATTTACTACAACCCACTCCATTTCCCCTACTTTGAATTTACACTTTATAATGCAAATCAACCTTATGATTGAAGGTTTTATTTATTGAACAATTATTTAATAAACACCTACTATGACCTACTAATGACCTAAGTCCTGACTTGGCTCTATTTCATTAAAATATAGTACAGCATACAGTAATAGTGAGTATGATCAATGATAGATTCTTTAGAGGATAGGCCAAAATTTTTCTCCACTTAGCTGACATGAGCAATGCATGAGAGTCTACTTAACCAATCTTCTACTGAATTTAGAAATCACATATTACTTCTTCCCTGCACCAGATTTTGTACTAGATCAAGAAAGATATAAAAATATTTTTAATTAGTAAATTATATCTGTCTTTAATCCAAAGAGAGAGACTAAATGCTCAATGAATTATAGCAACTTCTTCATTAGCATCTGGAAGAATTCATTTCATTCTAAATGTGGGAGGGCTCTGTGTACATAACAGTGTTTCAAACTCTGCTCACTAATGGTTAGTTGAGCACATAACACACACACACACACACACAAATAAAAACAGAATTCTGGAGCTTCTTAGTCAAGATGGCGGCATTGGCAGAAATGGCCCACCTCTTTGCACAACCACATCAAAATTACAACTAAAATATAGAACAACCATCAGTCAGGAACATCAGAAATCGAACTGAATGGAGGTCTGACAACTATGAAATTAAAGAAACCACTTCCATCCAGACTGGCAGGAGGGGCACGGACGCAGAATGGGCTGGTCCCACATCCATGTGTATAAAAATTCAGAAGGGATATCTCAGAAAAGAGGAGTCCCAGACCCATACCAGGTCCCCCAGCCCAGATTTCCAGTGCCAAGAAGATAAGTCCCCACAACTTCTGGCTGCAAAGACCAGCAGGAATTGAGTCAGTGGAAGAAACTTCTGGAGCCCCAAGCAGTTCCTCTTAAAAAACTCACACACAGACTGACCTACTCAGACTCACTCCCTCTGAGCTCCATTATCCAGATAGCAAATTGAAAGGCACTAGTGGTATACAGGGAGAAACTGAAGTGTCTGGCATCAAGGTGAGCATAGGCCATTGTTCCTTTGCTAAAACTTCCCCCAACAGAGCCAACAAGGTGGTACCATATCTGAGACTCCATTGACCTGGATAACACTGTTTGATCTGCTTTGGAGTTCCACAGAGACTCTGCCTCACCCAAATTAAGGGCCTACCCAGCTGCTTTTCCATAAGAATGTATGGTTTTGGATCCTAAATCCTATCAAAGAAACAACTGTTAGCTTCAGTGAGATTTAGAGGTAGCCAGATTAGATTCACAGTTTAGCTTCACCTGGGAATCTCCAAACCCAGCACAAGTAGCAACCATCTCAGATTGCTTTATTGCTCAGGCAGGGTGACCTGGGCAAAACGTAGGTGGGTGCTGACCTTGGTCTGCACCACCCAGGAAACCCCAAGGCAAGTGCACCCAGTGGACAACTACAGGCAACATGGGAGCATCACCACCCTGTCCCTGCACAACTGATCCTCCAAAGACAGTGGAGGTTGGTGGCGGTGGTCACAGCTGGTGCTTGCAGCTGACTGGCCTGGGTAAATCCCTCCCATTGATCTGTCAACAGCTACCAAGTCTTGACTACAAGAGAATGATGTACTCAGCCCACATAAAGGGTGCACCTTGAGTACCCAGCTTGAGTGATAGGGGAGGCTGTGCCACTGGACACTAGAGGACTCCTACTACATTAGGCCATACTACCAAGACATGGAGTCAAAGCAGGTCTACTTAATACATAGGAACAAACACAAGGAGGCTGCCAAAATGAAAAGACAAAGAAACATGGCCCAAATTAAAGAACAGATCAAAACTCCAGAAAAAGAGCTAAACAAAATGAAGATAAGCAATCTCTCAGATTCAGAGTTCAAAACACTGGTCATAAGGATGTTTAAGAAACTTAGTGAGGACCTTAGCAGCATTTAAAAAAAAACCCAGTCAGAATGAAGGATACAGTAATTGAAATAAAGAACAATGTACAGGGAAACAGCAGTAGAGTGGATGAAGCCAAGAATCAAATCAATGAATTGGAACATAAGGAAGCATAAAACAACCACAGATAACAAGAAAAAAAAAGAATCCAAAAAAATGAGGATAATATAAACAACCTCTGGGACAACTTCAAGCATTCCAACATTTGCATCATAGGGGTGCCAGAAGGAGAAGAGAAAGAGCAAGAAATTGGAAATATATCTGAAAAAGTAGGGAAAGAAAACTTCCCTAATTTGGTGAAGGAAATAGTCCTGCAAGTTCAGGAAGCATAGAGAGTCCATTTATGATGGATGCAAAAAGACCCACTCCAAGACACATCATAATTAAAAGGCTAAAGGTTAAAGATAAAAAGAGACTTTTAAAAGCAAGAGAAAAGCAGTTAGTTACTAGACGGTTGCCAGATTGGAGGGAGTGAAGGGGAGAATGGATGAAGAGGTGAGGGGATTAAGAAGTATAAATAGGTAAGTACAGGATAGCCATGGGGAGGTAAAATACAGTATAGGAAATGGAGTAGCCAAAGAACTTCTACACATGACTCATGGACATGAACAATGTTGGGGAGATTGCCGGAGGGAGCAGGGGGTTTTGGGTGGAGAGGTGCAAAGGGGGAAAAATCAGGACAACTGTAATAGCATAATCAATAAAATATAATGAAAAATAAATAAAATCTAAAACAAATTTTAAAAATAAAAACATTAAACTCAGTCTTTGATAAACATCAAGTTGTTTGCCTTGGTCCAATCCAAAAATGGCAGAGGAGTAAGTGGAAGCTACACTAACCTCTTCCAAGGACCAATTTGGGATTACAACTAAATTATAGAGAAATCATCTGGAATAAACAACTGAACAATAGTGAGAGAGAAGTCTTATAATGATGGACAGACAGAAGAAACAGCTTCACCACAGCATGACTCTTCTGGAGCACAGAGGAGACTCAAGAGGGCTGCCTGAGCTCCCACAGGGGTCAACTGAAGTGCTGGAGGAATATTTTAGCTGCTAAAGGGTTCCCCTCTGAGAAGTGTGGGGTTTAAACCCTAAACTGGGCTCCACAGCCTGTAGCACCAGAGCCCAAAAAGAATCCAGATAACATCTGGCTGTGAGAAGCACCACAGAGAAAAGCGCTGGGTTTCTCTCTGTCAGGGTCAGATGGCTGGTGTCACAGAGAGCCTTTTAAAGTGCCAATGCACAAAATTTTCTTTGCAGCCTTTATCCTGAGTTCTGGCAGAGGAGGGGCACAGTTGACTAGAGATGATTGAGGAGAACCTGGGGATGGTGGCTTTGGGGAAAGAACTGAGGGAGCAGCTGCTAGGATACCACTGCTAGAGTAACTGCAGCAGCGCCCTTGCTCAGGCAGACCACTCCCCTTCAAGTGGCATCAGCCTGAAGGGAAACAAAAGTCCTGCTTGCAGGAATTACTCGCCACCCTGCAGTTCTTAAGCCACTGAGTCACACCAACCAGGGCTCTCCTGCAGAGCTTTTTAACATTCATTTCTTGTTCTTCAAGTTTGTGCATATTAAGTCACTAGATTTTATATTATAGTTTATTTCAAATCTCATATTTTGCTCCTCCCTTCTCTTATCCCATTTTTCCTTCTTCTTTCCTTTTCTTATTTTTTGTTTTAAATTTTGTTTTCTCTCTGCACTCTTACTATTTCTCCCCCTTCCAATATCTCAAAACCATTTTTCTTGTCATTGGTCATCCCACATTCTTTTTCCTGCTTTTAAAATACCCCTGTTTTCTCTGCACCTTTATTAATCTTTGCTTATTGGTTGTGAATAGAGTGGTTGTTGTAGCATTACTTCAATTTTATCTCTAGATCTTCACTATTTTGTTATTTGAAATCTAAAATTTTACCATTCCCATCTCCTACTCCATTTGGACTTCTTCCTACCCTTTCTTTTTTTAACACAAATTTTAATATTTTCCTGTCTTAGCCTGGTTTTTGTTCCTCACTCTTAGTATTTCTTCTCCCTCTATCATGTCAAAGTCACTTCCTTTTCTTCTAGACATCTCTTAATCCTTTCTTTTTTTTTTTCCCTTTTGTTCCCATCCTGCATATATTAATCTTAGCTCATTTGTTGTTGATAGTGCTATGGTGGATCTTTTTCTCTAACATGGTTCCTATTTTTTTATTTATTTTTTCTTTTCCTATCTCTCTATCACTATATTTTTTAATTTCCACTTAAACCTAATAATATATGCTTCCATTCTCTTGCTCCATTCCACCTTCTTTATTCCCTTTTTTATTTATGATGGTAATTTTACTTTCTTTCTCTCTTCACCTTGCCCTGATTCCCTATTCTTATTATTATTTCTCCCTCTACCCCATCAAAATAATTTTTCTTTCAGTTAGTCATCTCATATTCATGTCTCCTTTCTTATAGTAGTCTTAATCTCTTAACACTCTTACTAATACTGGCTCATTTACTCTTGATAAGTGATTGTGGGTGAAGGTTATTTTGGCAGGTGTGAGTTCATTTCCTGGGTTATGTGGTGTTGTTCTGGCAGCACTTGCACAATAGCATACAAGATATGGTGGGTGGAATGACACTGAGACAACCAGCAAGAGGGAAGGACCCACCAAAGAATGATCCAACAATCAAAACCCAATTACAAACAGAGAGCCAACATAAATGGCACAAAAGGCATCCCAAGAACCTCAAGTTCAGGAGATCAAGGAGACTGTACCACTGAATCTTACAGGTCTCCTACCATAAAAGGTCATACCAAGAAGACGGGGTCAAAGTAGATCAATCTAAGAAGCAGAAATAAACAAGAAGTGTACGTAAAATGGAGAGACAAAGCAACAACCCACAATAGAAAGGAAAAGAAGAATCCCCAGAAGAGCGATAAATGAAACAGAGGCAAGTAAACTAACAGACATTGAGTTCAAAATAATGACTATAAGGAAACTCAAAGAGCTCAGAAGGGAACTACAAAGAACTACAGGGAAGCTACAAGGAACTTACTGTGGACTGTATCAGCATTAAAAAAAATAGAAACTATGAATAAGAGCCAGGAGGAAATGAAGAATACAATTTCTGAATTGAAGAGCACTGTAGAAGGAATTAAAAGCAATGTATATGAAGCAGAAGATTGAATCAGGGAGTTGGAGGACAAGGTAGAAAAACATTTCCAGACAGAGCAGGAAAACAAAACAAAACAAAAAAAAAAGGATTTAGAAAGAATGAAGAGGGATTAAGAGAGCTTCAGGGCAACATGAAACATAATAATATCCATATCATAGGAGTACCAGAAGGAGTAGAAGAGGAGCAAGACCTAGAAAACCTGTTTGAAAAAGTAATAACAGAAAACTTCCCAAATTTAATGAGAGAAAAAGTCATGCAAGTCCAGGAAGCACAGAGGGTCTCAATCAAGATGAATCCAAAGAGACCCAATCCAAGACACATCAAAATAAAAATAGCTAAATTTAAAGACAAAGAATATTAAAGGTAGCAAGGAAGAAATAGCTAGTAACATACAAGGGAGCCCCAATAAGACTATCAGATAATTACGCAACAGAAACACTACAAGCAAGAAGGGAATGGCAACAAATATTTCAAGTAATGAAAAGCAAAGACTTGAAACTAAGACCATTCTACCCAGAAAGACTCTCATTTAAAAGGGAAGGTGAAATAAGGAGCTCCCCAGACCCCCCCCCCAAAAAAGGCTAAAAGAAAACATCTCCACCAAACCAGTATTGCAAGAGATGCTAAAAGGTCTTCTTTAAGAAGATGAATAAAAAAGAGGGAGGGAGGAAAGAAAGACAAAGTTACAAAGGGAAAAAAATGGTAATGAATAAGTACCTATCAATAATAACCTTCAATGTAAATTGATTAAATGCTCCAATCAAAAGACACAGCGTAGCTGAATGGATAAGAAATTATAATCCGCATATACACTGCCTACATAAACCCACCTCAGAACAAAAGATCTACACAAGCTGAACGTGAAGGGTTGTAAAATACATTCCAAGCAAATGGGCACAAAGAAAAAGAAGCTGGGGTACATATACTTTTATCAGCCAAAATATATATGAAAACAAAAGCCATAAAAAGAGACAAAGGAGGACACTATATAATACTTAAGAGAATATTTCATCAAGAAGATATAACACTTGAAAACGTATATGTACCCAACATAAAGGAGCACCCAAATATATAAGGAAAACCTTGGAGGATTTCAAGAGAGATATCAACAGCAACACACTCATTGTAGGGTTTTTTACATCCCATTGTCAAAAATGGCTAGATCTTCAGGCAAAGAATTAATAAGGATATTGCGGCATTGAACGACACTCTAGATCAAATGGACTTAATTGTTATAAACAGAACCTTTTACCCCAAAGAAGCAAAATATACATTTTTATCAAATGCACATGAAACATTACAAAGATAGACCACATGGTAGGTCATGAAAGAAACCTCAACAAACTCAAAAAAAAAAAATGAAATCATATCAGCATCTTCTCAGGTCACAATGGCTTAAAACTAGAAACCAACTTCAGGAAAAAAACTAAAAAACATTCAAATTCATGGAGACTGAATAACATGATATTAAATAATGAATGAGTTAACAATGAGATCAAGGAAGAAATCAAAAAGTTTCTGGAAACAAATGAAAATGAACACACAACAGCCCAAAACCTATGGGACACAGTGAAGGCAGTCCTAAAAAGGAAGTTCATGACAATACAGGCCCACCTAAAAAAGAAAAATTTCATAAAACAACTTATCCCAACATCTATAAGAACTAAAGGAACAGCAAATGAAGCCCAGAGTGAGTAGAAGAAAGGAAATAATCAAAATCAGAGCAGAATTAAATAATATAGAGACTAAAAGAAAAATTCAAAGGATCAGTAAATCAAGGATCTGGTTCTTTGAAAAGATAAACATACTCGACAAGCCTTTAGCCAGACTCATCAAGAAAAAGAGAATGCAAACGAATAAAATCAGAAATGAAAAAGGAGAAATTACAACCAATACCACAGAAATACAAAGGATTGTAAGAAATTTCTATGAACAACTATATGCCCCAAAATTGGACAACCTGGGTGATAAATGGACAACTTTCTAGAAACACATAATTTTCCAAAACTGAATAAAGAAGAAGCAGAAAACCTGAATAGACCAATAACAATCAGTGAAATTGAAGCAATAATCAAAAACTCCTGGCACACAAAAGCCCTTGACCAGATGATTTCACAGGCAAATCTTACCGAACATTTAGGAAAAAGCTAACCCCTATTCCGTTCAAACTATTCCAAAAAATTCAAGAAGAGGAAAGACTCCCAAACATTTTTTGAGAGGCCAGTATTATCCTAGTTTCAAAACCAGGTAAAGACACCACAAAGAAAGAAAACTTCAGGCCAATACCACTGATGAATACAGATGTTAAAATTCTCAACAAAATATTGGCAAAGAGGATCCAGCAATACATTAAAAAGATCATACACTGTGATCAAGTGGGATTCATCTCAGAAATGCAATGATGGTGTAATATTCACAAATCAATAAATGTAATACATCACATAAACAAAAAGAAAGACAAAAATCACATGAGCATATTAATAGATGAGGAAAAAGCATTTGCTAAGGTACACACTCTATGATAAAAAACACTCAGCAAAGTGGGAGTAGAGGGAACATACCTCAACATAATAAAGGCCATATATGAGAAATGTACAGCCAATATCATACTCAATAGGCAAAAACTAAAAAGCTTTCCCACTAAGATCAGGAACAAGACAAGGGTGTTCGCTTTTGCCACTTCTCTTCAACATAGTATTGGAAGTTCTAGCCACAGCCATCAGACAAGAAAAAGATAAATGGTATCCAAATTGGAAAGGAGGAAGTAAAACTGTCATTGTTTGCAGATCACATGATAGTATACATAGAAAACCTATAGACCACCAAAAAACTTCTTGACCTAAAAAGTGAATTTAGCAAAACAGTGGGATGCAAAGTCAATATTCAGAAATCAATGGCATTTTTGTACACCAAAAATGAAATACCAGAAACAGAAATTAGGAAAAAAAATCCTCTTTGCTATAGCAACAAGAAAAATAAAGTACCTAGGAAGAAATCCAGCCAAGGAGGTAAAAGACCTCTACTCAGAAAACTACACAACACTGAGGAAAGAAATTAAGGAAGACACAAACAAAGGAAAGCATATACCATGTTCATGGATTGGAATAATTAACATAATCAAACCATCCATACTACCCAAAGCAATTTATATAGTCAATGCAATCCCTTTCAAAATACCAATGACATATTTCAGAGATACAGAACAAACATTTAAAAAAATTATGTGGAACCATAAATGACCCTGAATATCCTCAGCAATTTTGAGAAAGAACAAAATAGGAGGGATCACAATACCTGACATTAAACTATATTACAAGACCACTATAATCAAAACAGTCTGGTACTGGCATAAGAACAGACATATACATCAATAGAACAGAATAGAGAGTCCAGAAATAAACCCATGTCTCTATGGTCAATTATATTCAATGAAGGGGGCAGGAGCATAAAATGGAGTAAAAATAACCTCTTCAACAAATAGTGTTGGGAGAGCTGGACAGCTACATGCAAAGAAAAATGAAATTTGACCACCAGCTGACACCATACACCAAAATAAACTCGAGATGGATAAAAGACTTAAATATAAGTCACAACACCATAAAAGTCCTAAAGAAGTACATAGGCAGGAAAATTCCAGATATTCCACGCAGCAATATTTTCGCTGATATGTCCCCTAGAGCAAGGAACACAAAGGAAAGAACAAGCAAGTGGGACTACAGGGACTACATCAAATTAAATATCTTCTGCACAGCTAAAGAAAACACAAGCAAAATGAAAAGGGAACCAACCATATGAAAAAATATATTTACCAATGATACCTCAGACAAGGGTTTGATCTCCAAAATATATAAAGAAATCACATGACTTCCCGCCAGGAAGACAAGCAATCCAATTAAAAAATGGGCAAAGGAACTGAACAGACACTTCTCAAAGGAGGTCATACAGAGGGCTCATAGTCATATGAAAGGTTGCTCAGCATCACTAGCCATCAGAGAGAAGCAAATTAAACCCACAATGAGGTACCACTTCACACTTATCAGAATGGCCATCATAAACAAATCAATGAACAAGTGTTGGCAAGCTTGTGGAGAAAAGGGAACCTTAGTGCACTGTTGGTGGGAATGGAGGCTGGTGCAGCCACTGTGGAGAACAGTATGGAATTTCCTCAGAAAACTAAAGCTGGTACTGCCTTTTGACCCAGCGATTCCACTGCTGAGAATATACCCTAAAAATTCTGAAACACCAATTCAAAAGAACCTGTGAACTCCAGTTTTCATAGCAGTGTCATTTATAACAGCCAAGTACTGAAACCAGACTTAGTGCACATCAGTAAATGAGTGGATCAAAAAACTGTGGTACACTTACAAAATGGAATACTCTGCAGCAGATTGGAAGAAGGAGCTCCTACACTTCATGACAGCATGAATGGAACTGGAGAGCATTATGCTAAGTTAAACAAGCCAGACGGTGAAAGACAAATACCATATGATCTCACTTATAAGTGGGACCTAATCAACAAAACAAACAAGCAAGAAAAATATAACCAGCAACACTGAAAGAAAAAACAAATCAATAGTAACCAGACGGGAGGAGAAAAGGGAGGTAATGGGGAAAAGAAGGGGAGGGGTCAAGTCAAGGAACATGTGTAAAGGACCCACGGACAAAGCCAAAGTGGGGTAGGATTGAGGGTGGGAGGTGGGGGGGGATGGGACAGGGGAAACTGGTGGCAGGAAAATGGAGACAAATGTATTTGAACAATAAAAAATTTAAGAAAAGAAAATGATTTACATACAACCAATCTCACCAATTGTTGATAATAGGTTTTTTTTTAAACATTGCATATATACAGGTCTGACTCATTAAAGAAAGCCCCAATGAATGATCACTCTTTTTTAAGAATAAAAAAGAGAGAAATAAGGAAGGTTTGCTTTTGAAGAGAAATTTTAAAAAAATTTTCCTATATAGTAGTCATTCGAGTAAAAAATTAACTGCACTTATTAAAAGTATAACTTGGTTTACAAAACTACACTTCTTTACAATGAACTGGTGTAGGAATAGGAAGTACCTGAGAGGAGGGTTTACTTCAAGTTCACAACATAAGTGAAGCATTAGCATAGGGGCGCAACTCCTAGCTGCCAACAGGAATATGTTCTCCTGAAGAATCACCAGCTTCCAGTTATTTTATTCTTTTAAAAAAACCTGTAATTTTTCTCCAGGGCTCAACAAGTTGTCTATTTCTTGGCTTTGAGTACAATTCAAATCTGAGAGTGGAGCCCAAACATTTGCTCATGTAAGCCCCAAGTGAGGCAGCAGCCTTCCCAGAGAACAAATTATTGAGGAATTACCCAATTAGCTCCTTGGCTGCCTCCTTGAGCCAACATCAATATGCAGGTGGGACTAAAACCCCATAGTCCTCTCTGCTGGGAACTGGAAAAGAACCACCATGCTCAATTTCCTATCTTCTTCATTTTCAGCAGACATAAAGTGTTTACTGCACCTCTTTTTCCCCACATCCTCCACACCCCAATGATTTGGCCAGGACCCTATGGTGACAAAGAGAGGCAAGGAGCAAAATGACTAAATCTCCAGCTAAGACAGAAAGTTTAGAGTTGAATTCTGGCTAGTGATGTTAATCACACATACTAGTGCTTTGAGGAGGTTGGGAATGAATAGCTTCTCAATCAGACCCATTTCAGGAATAAATTCATTTTAGTGCATATCACCTTTGCACTTCAGAGTGCAGAGTGTGCAGGATAAGCTAAAGGTAGAACAAAATTAGGTGCAAAAACTTTCCACTGAATGGAAAAACTCTCTAAGTAGAGGATCACATCACTTGGCATTGGCATTGGTATCCTTGAAGGTGAGGATAAGACATTGTTGTGAAGAGTTAAAAAAAGAAAGTAAAGGAATAAAAACACTGATCTTGCCATATATTTCTCTATTTTCTTAGGCATCTGCTTAATTCAACCTCATATAAATAAGGATTTCCTTTTTCTTTCTCTGATTCAGTAAGAAGTGACACAACTTTCTCTCCCTTATCTGAGAAAACTTCTCTGTTCTTCCACTCAGTCTGTGTGCTTGACACCTGTATTACCATCAGAATTTAACGTTTCCATTAATAAAACTTAATCAAATATGTCATGAACTTTAGTTCATGGAATACTATGAACTAAATGTCATGTAAAACCACAAAACTCAAGTCTTGGCTCTGCCACCCTTGACTGATGACTCTGGGCAAATAAGTGCAGAATCTCAGTTTTCTCATCTGTGCAATGGGTTATTGTAAGGATCAAACTAAATCAAATTATGAGAGTAACTTCCTGAACTGGAACTGGATCATAGTTGGATACAACCCCATATACCAGAGTCCACAACAAGGGAACAGTGGGATTATGCTACGGCAGAGGTACGTCTTTCCAGAGAAGGAAAGAGGAGTGCTAGAATTGAGAGACGCTACCTTGTAAAGGTAGCACTTATAATAGCTTTGACTGGATAAATATTTGAAGATCTCAGATGATGTGGTAGTGAGAGTTCTGTAGAGGGAGGCAATCAAAACATTTTAGAGTTGAAATGTAGTATTTGGGGATGCTTTCAGCTAATAGCACATAGGAGATCTGACTGAGAAGAGTGTAAACAGCCCAGACAGACCTGAACCTTTTTCAAAGAAAAGAACTTTTTCTCTGCTTAAGCCTATACCCAGCCCTGCTGATCAGTCAGGCCCTGAGAGTTCCTGAGAAAAGGAATTGAAGACTGTGGGAGGGGGCAGGAGACCTGCAGAAGAAAATGGTGATGGTGATATGAGACCTGGCTGTTGAGTATTCCAGCACCTGCAGGGGATACCCTTGGGACGCCAGGTCTCCCCTGCTGGGAGCCCAGCTGCCACCTGGGCCCTCCTGACATCTAACAATAAGAGGCTGAGAGGTCAGGAGGGAATACAGCCGGCATGACAATGAGATTCCGATACTATAGAAAGAGAAACAATTGGGACAGAGGGGGAGAGAAGCCAAGTGTTTTGGAACTGTGCAGGACAGGGGAGGGGAGAGGCAAATGAGAGGATAAAATTAGAATGACTGGAATTTTATGGCAGTGACAGGGAATGAGGAAGAGAGAGTCTGTCCTTGATTATTCTGTTCAGAACAGAAAAGGTCAGGGTGGCCAGGGAACAGTCTCCCTTGTTCCCGACCTTGGGGTTGTAACACCAATCTGCTCTGCCACACGAGTGTGATCTCATCTCTAGCTTGGTCATTTGTTCTTCTGTCCATTCAATGAATATTTATTAAACTCTTGCCATATATCAAGCTCTTTGCAAGGTACCAGGGACAAAAATCTGTAATTTATCTCCCTATTATTGACGATCTAACAGTCTTCAGGGGAGACAGATTTAGGAACACAGTAGCACAGCAGAATGAATTAAATGCTCTAGTAGAAGTGGAAGTAAAATGTTCTGTGGGTGTGAGCAAAGGGACTGTTAGCTCACAGAGTAGGGGAACCTCACCCAGCTGGGAGATGTGTGTGTTGGGAGCAGCATCAAAAAAAAAGCTTTCCTGGGCAAGCGACATTTGAGCTACATCTTGATATCTAAGTAGGGTTTTGGCAGGGAAAGATCAAGGGAAGGCAGGAGAGCTAAAAGGTCATTCTGGAGAGAGAGAAAGAGTTAATTAGGAATCAGTTAGGAAAATAGTTGTCAATTGGGCGTTGGAGTTTCCAGAGGCTTAGTCTGATGATGACAAAGGTAAGTTATTCTGGTGATTTAAGGCTCAAAATAAAAATTCTAGTTCAAGAACTACTTGGAGAACTGTTACTTCCCTTTGCAGGAAATAGCATCTCCTTGGTCTCTGACCTGCCTCTGACATTTGCTTGCGTGCAGAAAGGCACCATGGATCCTGGTAGAGGATTTTTTCAGTGGTATATTTAGAAGGAAAAAAAAAAGGGCTCTTTTGTGTCCATTTATATCTGCTGACATCCAATGCAGCAAAAATGACTTGGTCTAGAGCTTTAGAGAAAACCAGTTAAATCCTTAAGTACAGTGTAAATCATGAGCCCTCCAGATTAAGACAAGGGATGGGGGACATGTTATGTGGGTAAAGAGCAACTTGGTAGGGGTACAACTGACTGCAAAGAAAGAAAAGCAGTGATGCTGGTATGAGAAGGGCTGGAAGAGGTGTCCTTTGTAACAGCATCCCCTTCCCTCTGCTGCCTCTACCTGGTACTTTCCTTAGACGTTGTGTGGAGTCCAGAGATGGAGATCACTTCCTTTTCAGAAGAAGAGTCTAAGATATTGACAGTGACTGTTTAGAGCCCTCTGTTGTGATGGATTCCGAGGAATGTCCAGACTCAGTAGGAAAGAGAGTCATGCTGGTTTAATGATATCTCTGGGCAGGAGGCATGGAGGCAATAATGGCAATCACTTCATGTATTTTCCATTCCAGGGTGCAAACCCACAATGTTTAGATGGAAAAATAATTAATAACTGAAATCCACAGAGGTCTGTCTCTTTAGGGAGAGAGTAAAAAAGCTGAGCTATCCATTGTGTAGCACCAAACCATATGAGGCTCTTTAAATTTAAATTAGTCATAATTAAATAATATCAAAAATTCAGTTTCTCAGTTGCAGTGGCCACATTTCCAGTGCTTGATGTGGAATGCTTCCAGCATTGCAGGCAATTCTTTTAGACTGTATTGGTAGAGGACGATGGATAAAAACACAGTCTCAGGTGCCAAACTGCCCAGGTTAAATCTCAGGTCTGTCACTTGACTGTTAGGTGACATTACCCCTCTGTGCCTCAGATTTATGTGTGTAAATAGCAGGCAGTATCAGCACTGATTTCATAGTGTTGTAGTAAGCATTACATTATTTCATATATGTAAAAAAAAAAAAGAAGAAGAAGAACATTGCCTGGCATCTGGTTAGCATTCAACTAGCATTAGCAATTATTATTATTATTATTATTATTGCTCATGTTTATGCAGCAATCTAAGAGCAGAAATGGCTAGAAAGGTCTTGATTCCCCAATCTAGCCCTCTCTATTGAGCCATCAGCCTGAATAGCATTTGCCATTCAAAGCATCCTCTCCTTGCCACCCCACACATCTCCCTCTGGGCTCAGGCCCCTTCTTTCTATGCAGTGGAATCTCCCATCCTGAGAACCCAGCGCATTGTCTCATGCTCCTCTCTCCCTCCCTTTTACTTTGCCTGATGCCCACTTTCCCTGGGAATCCAAGCTTCTGGGAACAGCTGCAGCTGCTATCCCTGCTTGCAGCTGCTGCTCGAAAACAGGGCAGCATGGTTCAGTGGTGCTCCCTCTCAGGACTAATTTTTTTCATTTATCCTTGAAAATCTTGTTGGACTGTGCCAACTCTGGGCACAGTGTCAGCTGCCCTCTCTCTATCCCTGATACTTCTGTTTAGGGACCTTTTGTACTTGGGCTCCAGCTGAGTCACACACTCCAGACAACAACTCAGTTATTCCTTCTGATGGTTTTAGTCATCATCCAATGCTACATTTACCGTCATGAGCCCTCTTTTATCATTTCTCTGCCTCTGCGTTAGTCTCTCTTTGCACTAGCTCAGTGTGACAGGTGCATTCACCTGCATAGGAGGGAATGATGTTGATGAAGATGATGACAAAACTACCAATTACTGAACACTAATAATGTGCCAGACATTGTGATATGTGTGTTATGTTAACCCTGTTTAATGTTACAAAAACCCTGCATGGTAATTATTGTCATCATTTTGCAGATGAAGATTTTTGAAGCTCTAAGGAGTTTATGAAACTTGCCCAAAGCCAATGATAATATCTGGTAAACATAGCATTCACACAGAATTTGTCAAACTCACAAGCCCAAAAGAAATCATGAGACCTCAATGGCTCTGTGAGCTAGAAAAAGTTATCCATCCACACCATCAGTAAACAAATTTTTGTCTGATGAACCTTGTCATTAAAGAAGATACCAGTGACCAAATTGAAACTTTCATGTTGCGGCGAAAGTCTTCTGGTAAATTGGAAAACTTGGGAAACCTACAGTCTGTTCTTCTCTGAAATGAATCATGGTGGTAGGATTTCTGTTGCTCTGAAAATATATAGCCAGGATTACATTCAAGAAGTTTTAGTGAGGAGCATGGTGGTGCCCAGTGTTTTGTGCAGCAGAAATCAAGTCACGTGGCTCCTACCTGAGATACAACAGAGGCAGCACCTGTCTGTTTCCAAATGTGGATCTCACATTCCCGCCACTGCCATGGAGTGGGGGCTCTGGGACGATATGTAAAAAGATTTGAGATACTTCACTTGCAGAAGTCGCACCCATGCTCCTTTATCTCGCCTTTGTTCTTCATTTAGACTTCCTCTCATGGCTTCCTACTCTCTTCCTCCCTCCCACTCAGCCTTTTTTTTTATTGCTGTCCAAGTACAGTTGTCTCAATTTCTCCCCCACCACTCCACTCAGCCTTTATGTTGGCTTAATTTTGTTTCTCTGATGTTGTTTCCAAAGTCCTACTTCTTCAACAATATTTACTTGTCTCTTTATTTTACTCTGTATTATTCCAACTGACCTCTCTGGTTTTGTCTAAATAAAAATTTTTATAATTAAGTTTTGTTATATTCTATAGCAGAGTGAACACTGGGTGGACAAAACTCATGAAATGTTTATATTTTTTGTTTTTATTCACACCTATATTAGTGCAAAAAAAATCACTCTGTCACTGATACAATCCTAGATAAGAATCCTTATCACTCTCTTCTTATGAGTTGAGTAGACATGGACATTACCTGAACATCCTTGTGATCATCTGTATAATAGAAAAAAAATAACACTTTTCTCCAAGAGTTATATGTGTCTGTGGGAATGTAAAAATTAACTACACAATTCCTAGAATGTGTTTAAGGACCCTCAAAACAATTAGCTTTACCTCCTCCTTACCATAAAGAAAGGACCGCACCAAGAACTGTTAATATAACAAGTGGAAGAAACAGCCTCTCTTTCAAGGAGCTTATAAACTAGTAGAGGAGACATAGATGGAAATTGTAACTATTTCAAGGATCAATTACCATGATCCCCTAAACTGCAAAAGAAGTAGGCAATATTTAAGTAAATATAAAGAGGCAATAATATAAATAAGATAAATATAAATAATTAAATTTAAATAAAAAGGGAGCAATAATATTATAATATTGTTGTAATACTTGGTCAAGCTTTTGTCAAGGAGAAATTTCCACTAGGCTTTGAAGTATAAGTACAAGTCTAGTAAGCGAAGACAGGAGGAGCATACTGCAGGGAAAGGCAATGCCAGGAGCAAAGGCGAGGGAGCAGTAATAATACAGGGAGTGTATTATACACACAAATGTATAGTTGGGATAGAAAGAAGAGTGAGGGGAGTGGGGTGGGTGGCTTCTGATGAAAGCGAGGGGAGGATTACTGGTGAGCATATACCTGGAAAATACCAGGTGGGAATTGAAGAAATTATTACTTTAAGATGGCCAATCAGGATGGGTTTGTGGAAGGAAGGAGACATCGGGTGCAAAAAGACTGGAAGTTTGAAAGAACACCATTATCTGAGTCCAGATCAATAGATACTAAGGGCCTGGACCAGGACGGTGGCAATGAAAGTGAGAATGGAAGAGTGAAAATAAGAAATAAGAAGCGTAGCATGTTAAGTTCACGCATGTGCTGTTTTGATCTGTGTCTCAGACTCTGTCTTTCTCTGTATGGACCTTTCTGCAGCTCTGACTCTCACACATTCTATTTCTATCAGTACCTGCCTGTGACTTTCTTTTTCCTGTAGAAACTCACACTGTGAGTCAATGGCCTTTCTCAGATTATTTGCCAGCAGCTAGGACATCCATGTCTTTTCTTCCAGAGCTTTTGTTCAGGTGAGAAAAACAGCTTGCTTGGGAGCTGCTTGGAGAAAAACAAACTTCAGAACCTTCTTTAAAACCTGGCCCTTCTTTCTCCCGGGCTTGTCTCCTTTGCTTTTTCAGTACGGAACAGTGCTGAGTTCCCCTGGTCCTCCATCTGTCTGCATGTGTCCTAGATCTCTCTGGGCAGTGATCAGGTAATTGTGCTATTCCCTCTGCATGCCCAGGGGTCTGGCAGGAGGGAAGCTGCTGGCTGGCAGCAGTGGGCTGAGCAGGAGCCAGGGGAGCGTCTGCTCCAGGAGTCCCTGAGCAGCTTGAGGCTGTGCCTGGCCTCCTGCGGGGAGGCCACGTGTCTTCCTGCCCTGGATCTGCCTCTGCTCAGAGTTCAGCTCTCAAAGGATGGGAGGGCACAGGCGCAGGCCAAAGAAGACACTTACCATTATCAGGCTGCCCATCCAGGTCCGGCCCATTGGGAAACATGAGACCCTGCCTCCCTTCCTGCCTTCCTGTCTGCCTCCACCTCCTCTCTCCAGAGCCTAACCTCCTGGCTCAGTTATTAACAGAGAATTAATGAAGGAAGAAACTCAGGTGATAGACTTGCCAAAAATTAAATGATCCAAAGAGTGTTTCCATTTGACTTTAGAGTACATTAAAATATATACATATATGTGTGTGTGCATGTGTGTTCAACATGTACCAACATGTATGCATTCAAGCATATATACCTTTAAATATGTGTGTGTATATCTATATGTATACACAGAGAAACACATATGTACAGATATATATCTGCCTTGGTTTATGTTTGTTTAAATGTAGATACACTAATATGTGTATACACACACGCGCGTGCAAGCGTGCACATGCACATACTAGAAATTAGGCATGTAACCGGCATGGATAATCAAGCTTCATATGAAATATTTTTCATCAATAATCCACAACATGGATAATTAATATGGATAGCTGAGAACATGCTGTATTTGTATTCAAGTAAACAATATAGTCAACACCTCCCTATCTTTCCCACTTGGGGGAGGGGCAATTGCACATTTCTAGAAATAACACAATTTCTCAATTTACTGTTAGATAAGTTTATTTTTAAGTCAGTGTCAATTATGGGCCTTTCAGTTGCCAAACATGTTGTAGTCATTGTTTCTAGAATTAATTCACTGCCTAGAAAATTGACTACCACATTGATAACAAATTGAAAGCACCCAAGTTCCTCGGGATAGCTAACCAGTAATTATAAAACCCTTCAAGGTGCCCAAACACCACCTTGACTGTAATGACTTGTCGTCTTTTCTTTAACCTATTAGCTTTTACTCAATCATTATTCACTCATTTTTTTTGTCTAAAATATATGTATCTTTCGGAGAAAATGGACATAGGCTGTGGGTGGAACTATGAAAATATTAAAATGAGAGAAACTTGAGATGTCTATTAGCACAGTCATCTCCCTCTGTAGGTGAGAAGACAGATGCTCAGAGACTTTCCATGGCTTGCCATGTTCTCAGATTTATTCACACATTTCTACACAGGTTTCTACAATATCTGGAACCTCCTTCAATGGAGTATTTGGCAAACTGACTCAATATTGAAAATTTGACTTTGTGACTTATACCTGGTGCGGATGTCCAATAAACAGCAATTTCCTTATCCTTTCCTTGAGTCCTTAGTTACCATTTTCTAAAATTTTCTTCAGTTCATACTTAGTAAATTGATCTACTTATTTACATGCATGTGAGGTATTGACCAAACACTTTATTTTCATGTGTATTATGACAGCTATGATGGGATTCCTTTGATTTTTATGATCAACTAACTACTTCCATGGTTACTATGCATCTGCACCTAACCTTGGCCACAGCTTTTTTTACTTAATCTCTATTGCACTTTTTTCCCATTACCATTCAGTCCCCTTACACTCCCCTCCCCCTAGCAATCACCACACTGTTGTCCATGTCCAAGAGTCCTTCTTCCTTTTTGCTCAACTCCTCCACCCCCAACTTCCTCCCACCCCAGACCTGCTGGCCTGCTCTCTATCTATGAGTCTGTCTGCATTTTCCTTGTTAGTTCAGTTTGTTCATTAGATTCCACATATGAGTGAAATCATATGGCATTTGTCTTTCTCTGACTGGTTTATTTCATTTAGCATAATGTTCTCCAGGTATATCCACAGAGTCCCAAAGGGTAAAATTTTCTTCTTTTTTATGGGCGAGTAGTATTCCATTATGTAAATGTCCCATAGTTGTTTTATCCACTTATCTACTGATGGACACTTGGGCTGCTTCCATATCTTGGTGATTGTAAATAACACTGCAATGAACATGGGGTGCTTATATTCTTTCAAATTAGTGTTTTGGTTTCCTTCAGATATATTGATGGCCACAATTATTTTTTGCTTTGTTTAATATTTGTAGTAATTAGTTTTAGCAGTTTCAACAAAGCAGCTAAGGCTTTGAGGGGTTAATTTAACCAAGGTTATTTAACCAGTAACTTATCTAGAATTGTCAGAACAATCTATTAATATCATCCAGAAAATGTGCTTTACTTAACCACAAATAAAACAGGACTTTACTTATCTAAAACAAACAAACAAAATAACATTGTAATCAGATAATCTCTGACTTAACTTCCACTTAATTGTTTGACCGAGCTAATCTCTGAGTATCAGTTTCTTCCTCTGTCACCCAGTATTTATACTTGAACTCCTTGCCTCATATTTCTGTCAATGTTGAAAAATAACTGTATAAAATGCTTTATTAATTTATAATCTGCCAAACAATAAACCCACAAAGCATGGTCATATATTCATTTCTGTATTTCCAGCACTTGGCTCAGTGCCTGGCCCATAGGAAATGCTCCATAACTACCTGTGAAAATGGAATTGAAATGAAGTGTATAGTACTGTATATTTGAGGATAATGATATTCTTTTTCCACATAGCCTTAGGCCAGATAACAGCAAAAAACTGCCACAAGCCTCCTTTCAACCCTCTACCAATTTCTAAAAAATAAAAATAAAAATACAGTGTTTCATATTTCCCAAATTCAGGAAATTTTAAGATTTCTGTTTAAGGTGTCACTGTGAAAACTTAGACAATAGCGTATTTCAGTGTTTGATGTGTTGGTCCAAAAATTCAGATTTTGATGTTGGCTTGGTCAATGATTTATACTGTATAAATTTAAGCATCTGCTCTGCTCTCTTGTCCTCTATTTCATCATCTTTTCCGATCTACTCCTAATCATAACAATAACAATAATAATGGTAAATTGCCCATGTGTCAAAACCTGAGTAAACTCTTCACTGACATTATCATCCCTTTTAATTCTCATATCAACTTCATGGATTTGGTGGTATTTTTATGCCCTTTTTATACAGAAGAAAACTGAAACATAAAGATGTGTCTAGGACTACTCAGCCCGTTAGCATCAAACCCAAGTCTGCCTGATTCACCTCCTAAGGAAACACTCCACGGGCTCCGTGGACCTGCTGCAGCCACCGTCCACTCGCCCCCAGACAGTTATCGGAGCAAAGAAAACGTTAACGTGAACGTAATCAAAGAATAATAAATAGTAACATGATTATAATAATTACTGCTTATTTAGTACTTTCGATGGACCTTAAATGTATTACCTTTATTAATTAATCATAACAATCCTATTAGGAAATCATTGCTATTATTGCTATTTTAAATTGCAGGCAACTGAGCCTCTGCAGGGTTAGTCAATTTAGCAAAAGTTACTCAATCATAAAGTTACATAACTAATATATCATTTACTTTATACCCTAAAGTCAATGCTTGTAATTAAAGCCCCAAACTATAATGCAAAGTGATATATATTTAGGAAAAATAACCTCAAAGATAGGATCTTCCTATATTAATAAACAATTTATCTTCATAATTCCCTGCTAAAACTGTTTTTTCAAAAACTCTAAAGATATGTGAGATGACAGAAGTAAAATAGATTTAGGCCTTCTGAGAGATGGGCACTTTGAAGCAACAAAGCATGCATCTGTGACCTGGTCTTTTTCTTTTTTTTTTTTTTTTTAAGTTTTAATTTATTTTTAGAAAGGGGGAAGGGAGAAAGAGAGGGAAAGAAACATCAATGTATGAGAGATCATGTCAATTGGCTGCTTATCACATATCCCCAAGTAGGGGCTTGGCCTGCAGCCTAGGCATGTGCCCTGACTGGGAATTGAACCGGAGACCTTTTGGTTCACAGGCTGGTGCTCAGTCCACTGAGCCAAACCAGCCAGGACTGACCTGGTCTTTTTCTTCATAGTCTACATAGGCAACACATAATAGAAAGTTGAGCTTCTATTCCAGAGCTTGGGTATGGGCCAGCCTGGGTCATGGAGGCAACAGGGTTCCGTATGTAAAGAAAAATTTGAGGGACATCAAAAAGTACCTCCACTTCCACAAACTCTGGCCTTTTGAAATATGACATCTTTATGTACCTACCAGGCAAACAACCACTGATAATCATTTCAAACATTTTGTATAAACCAACTAGTTCAAATCCTGCCTCTGCCATTTACTAGGAATGTGAGCTTTAATAGATTACTCTACACATTAGCTTCTTAATTTATAAAGTGAGAATAATAATAGTGTCTCCTTTTAAGGGCAGTTTTAGGATTGAATGAATTAATACATGTAAATCACTTAGAGTGATAATACATAGCATCCAACAACTGCTAGATGTGATTGTTCTTATCTGTGTTTATCTTTATCCCCCTGGAATATTCTTTGCAAAGATACTTAATAAGTGTCAAATGACATGTGCATATGATTATTCATTCAGTATTATGAGTGACTGGGAAAGTCTAAATTATACAATTTAATTTTATATATTTTGGTATTTTAATGTGGAATGCTAACCAGCTGTAACAAGTAATTTTGAAACTTTATATGACATGAAAATACCTCCAAAATATCAGTTGAAATAAACAATAATATGCAGAACTGTGTTATATTATGTTACCATTGACAGAAGGAAAAAGGTGAGGATAATGTAACTTAATATTTATATTTAATATTTGTGCCTGGTATACCTAATTTTTCTTGCATATGCATAAAAGATCTCTTGCAACTAATAAACTAACAATTAAAAAGTGGCTTCTAGTTGGAAAGTGGGTTCTGGGCAGATGGAGGATAGGAATGAGAGAATGATTCATTCTGTATTTTTTGTTTCTTAATATTGTAAGCCAAATCTCTCCCTTGACTAGCCAACTCTTTTTATTAAACTTTATTTTTATCATCATCATTATTATTTCTTAATCATCAGCATTTTATGTAAGAAGGATCCCTGAAAAGTTTTAACTGAAGAAAACTGAAAGAAAAATATCAAAAGAAGAGGTGTTATTTTTTTTAAGTTAGTTGGCTCACCCAACTCTTGGATAATATCCTGTCTTTCTGTTGCCCACCTCTCTGAGGTTTGATGGCTTAAGTTGCTCATAGCCCTAGATTTTTGTAAACGAGAACATGTGTTTCCCTCAACTACAGATTTTATAGTTGATTGTTTCAATGGCCTGTTCTTCTAGGCTTCTAGCTGCTTAGCTTAGAGCTTTCAAGTCCTCTGGAAAGATCAGATGAAATGTGGGAGGCGTACATTCCCTTGACAGGCCCTCTGTGCTCTGCTGGCTGCTCGCAGGATTTAGAGTCCTAGAAAATTAATAGATGACAGTGAAGAAAAACTTTAATGAACAACAACACAACATGATGTCTAATAAGACTGACAGCTTTATTTCTTCTAGGAAAAAAAGGAAGGGAAAACAGGCTTTTTTTTTTTTTTACAAAAAGTTTAAACAATTGCTTTGCTTTATCTAATAAAGTCCCTAAAAGAATGAGATCACCCTGGGTTGGAGAGTAGGCTCTTTCCAACCACCCTACATTCCCAAATGTTCATTCAGTTATAAAGTCCTTCTGAACAATCCCAGGGATTCTTGCTTCATGGGAACCATACTCCCCCAAAGCATAAACAGACAATTCCTCAAAAAATAACTGGCTTGTTTTAGAGTGAAGGAAAAAAATCTAAAAATATTAACTTGCATAGCCATTCAAATTATTGCTGATTTTTATGAAGTTGCTGTAAGTAATTCTGCACTAACTTCTTCCTTTTTTCTCATCCTAAACTTGAAATTCCCAGCAAAATTAGGAGCTACTTCCCAAATGAAGCTTTAGGGAGGTTTTACAAGCACATATATGTTACCTAAGGAATTTGCATAAAAGGAAGGGTGAAATAAATTAAATAAATAATATCTAATAAATAACTCAGACAACATTCATTATCTACAAACTTAAATGCCAGAAAAATGCTAGCTTCAAGGA
Organism: Pteronotus mesoamericanus; assembly: GCF_021234165.1. Classification (NCBI taxonomy): domain Eukaryota; kingdom Metazoa; phylum Chordata; class Mammalia; order Chiroptera; family Mormoopidae; genus Pteronotus; species Pteronotus mesoamericanus. The sequence goes on from NW_026555310.1 coordinate 879,822, forward strand.
TAGATCCCTCCAACTGCCTCTCACAAAGGGAAGTGCCTGCGCACACTCAAATCACGTGGGATGGCTCTGGATACTTTCCAGTGGATTTACCAACCAAGAGTAAAAAATCCAGCAGGGTTGGTGCTGCAAGCAAAATGGAAAGAAAATATCTTGGACTGCAAGGAAGTAATAAATAAGAGGGTAAAAAAGGCAAGATGCACAGATAGTTTGGCAGGTTTTAGCGGGTAGCTGAGCTGTAGAAAATGACATACTAATCTGCCTTATCACTTTTATTCATTGGCCTTATTTGTGTACCTTGCATCCTAAACTTATCCTCTCTGGCAGGAATAGGATGTGATCCACTATCACATAAACCATTTAGGCTTTTAGTTTGTTTTAAATAATTGTTCTGGCACATTGACCAGGACAGTAACATTTCTCAGATTACATTTCTCTGGAAAAAGATACATTTGACAAAACTGGTGCTGCTGTTAAGGAAGGAGGAGTTACAAGATGAAAAACAAACATCCTGTGAACCAGGATAAACTTGTGATGAAGACATAGATTGGTAAAAGCATTCACTGACCCTGGATTTGATATCTGCATTGCTGTCTGGTTCCTCAAAATGTTATCTACAATATGTAAAAATAAAGTATATTTTACAAGTTAGAAAGAATAACAATTAATGGAGGAGACACGGAATTGTATATATGTTGGAAATATTAAGGTTGGTCAATAAATTGATTGGTGCTTGTGCTTCTAGAAAATATGATATTGGTGTGGACAGAGGTCAGTGATTTTAAACATGTTTTTTTTTAATCAGAAAGAAAAAATTCATCTTGCCAAAGATAATCTAGTGATTTACCTATGGGCAGGTATTAGCTAGAGGGAGTCCCCAAACTATCATACAGCCATAGTTAATATAGCCAATAGCCATTTTATTGTATTGCTCTTGAATGTGACCTAGGCTGTTTGCTGATTCCAATAACAGCACCTGAGTTTCATCAGAATTTCCAGAGTCCTCTGGTTATGAAGGCCATGGAATGATCTAGACAACTTCTCTAAGTTCCATTGGTCACAGGAGTCTGAGGTTTCAGTGACTTGATTACCCCATCTCTAGTCCTAATAAAAGTGCTTTTGAAATTTATCAAGAATCAAGTTCATATGAGATATCTATTACGGTTCTCAAATTACTAAGGAAGTTATGTTCAGCTTTTAGCCCAACAAGAAATAGTTAATTTCTTAAAGAACATGTTTTGTTATTCACAGTGACAGCCAACTTAGAATTTCAGCCTCTGGAGGCTATTTTTAGATAGATTCAAAAAACATCCAAACATTTAGTCTCCAAGAGTCATGCACCTGGTGCTCCACTGGCAAGTCCATTTGATCCTCGACACACAGTGTCCATCTTCTACCATTCCTCCATCCTAACAGTTTGAAGAAGTTTATAGAGCAGTCACCAAAGTTACAGAATTTTAGAACTGTGAAGGACTTTAGAAATCATTTAGACATAGAGCAATTGCTTGATTTTATCAGTAAGTAAACAGAGGCCAGAAATGGAAAATTAATTGGCATAGATCATTCAGTAAGTTATTGGCAACACCAGAATAAGACCTAAGACTTCTCTTCTATCTCCACATGATTGTAAACAATCAAATAACTTCACATGAGGACCCTAAATACAGAAATCAATACAATTTGAGAAGTTGATGAGAAAAGAGAATGGCAGGTGTAGGAGGGCCTAAATGGACTGGGACTATTGTATTGATATATAGCTATAGGGTTCCTTGAAGGTCATTGAATTTGCAGCTCAACCACTTGAATTATGAAAAACAACTCCATAACATCCTCTGAAATGCTGATCTTACTGCTTTAATCAGTGAAGATTGTATTGAGTTGAGTCCCAATGCCATGGTGGGGGTAGGAATCATAGGACATATCTATAGGAACATCATAGTGAGGGGTACCAGCCTGAAAGGGAGTTGAATGCACATGCCCTGAGCTTAGACTTGCAGAGGTGTAATGTGGCATGAAGCTGTAGGATTTATCCAGGTCAGGAGAGCCATCTTGCTTCAAGGAGAAGTTCCCACTGATGCTCAGGGGTGGAGTAAGTGGGCCCTCATAAGGTGGTGTAGTGCAGTCAGGTGGATGACTCCCAAAGGATGATTCTCCCAAACTCTTGAACATTGGGGGTTTGAGATTAATAAGATGCGTTTCCATATGGCCATAAGGAGGGCTGGGGAGCCCAGGAGACTGATAGTTGAAGTTGTGGACAGAGATGGCAGAGTCACAAATGGCAGACTTCTCCTCATGTTTCTCCAGGAGGACAGACTGCGGGCCCAGTTGGAGGCATCCAGCCACCAGATTGCTTGTGGGCTGAGAGAGCCCTTTACAGAGCATCTCCACAAAGCCCTTTCCTTCAGGTGTCTGGCCGGTTTCCAAGACCTCAGACAAAGCCCAAATATAGTTCCTGGCCAGTCTAAGAGTCTCTATCTTGGAGAGCTTTTGGGTTTTAGAGTAACATGGCATGACTCTCCTCAGGTTGTCCAGGGCATCATTCAGGCCATGCATCCGGGTCCGTTCTCTAGCATTGGCCTTGACTCTTCGAGCCCTGAACCTCTCCAGGCGAGCTTTTGTCATCTTCTTTTTCTTGGGACCTCTTCTCTTAGGTTTCTCCCCATCCTCGTCCTCCTCTTCCTCTTCCTCAATACTGTCATGTTCTTCAGCTAAGCTGCCAAGCATCCCATAAGCACCTGGTTTTCTCTCCTCCTCCATCTCATTCTGAGAACCCAGACTTTTGTCTATCCAGGACGGTGTGTTGACCAACTCTGACATCTCCTTGGGTTTCACATAAGTTTTTGCCATTTCTAGGTTCTGGAAAAGGAAATAGTAGTGTTTAGCACCTCTGAATATTTTATTTGATTTTAAACTAAACTTTTTTTATACCTTGGATATAAACTACAGTATTTGTTTTGGGATTCAACTTACAATTATCTAGTCCAAGTCCTCCATTCTAAATAATTGATATAAGACTCAAATAAATTCCTAGGACACTTATTTTGTTATGGCACATTATAAGAAAATAAACTATAAAAAAAGAATATTAACTTCATTATTTATAGTGTAAAAGCCTAACTGTTTTTATTCTTAGGTTTTTACTCATGGGTATTCTATGCAAAAATAACTGGTAAGCCACTGAAAATATATTTTCTTTTTTCCCAGAATTCAGATCACACAGGGAAATAGATACAGTGGGTATATAAATTATTGTTCAAATAGAGACACTTTTGTAAGTGAAAAAGGTTGCTAAAGTAATTATGATAATATAAAATGTACATAATAATTATAATTATTGCAAAAACTTAAAAGTATATCAAGCAATAAAATAAGTAAACTTGCATATTTACACCATAAAATAAATGAAACTGTGGTGAGATTATTCAGACTACTTTGTATGCATTCTACAAAGAACTGCCCAGCCTCTATTTAGAGACACAGCACATGAATCTAACCTATAACATTTCATATTTCCCACTGACTCTGCCAACTGTTGACTTCAAGCATCTCTTAGGCAAGAGCTATGCCACAATTGGCTGGTACACCACATGGCCATGAAATAGTTCTCTCACCATCACCAGAAGAGCATTTTGTTTTTCAGCAAGCATTTTGTGACCTGTCTACCTAGTGACAGTGGTATTAGAGGTGTTAGTGACATGGTGTCAGAAAGATTCAAGAAAAATGGGGAAGGTTACCACTGATCATCTTTCAAATTTGCTCATATGTTAAAGTGAGAATACTTTTCATTGTACATGCATTTTGCATCATCAGAAAAGAATATAGCAGCATCTAGAATTACAAGCCAGAGGTCTACCAAACCTATTTAAGATTATTTCAATGCAACTATTATAATGATACTTCATTAAAAATGAAAAATCTGGAACAAATGCTAAACTTAACAGAACATAATTACTGCAAACATCAGTGAGGGATATTTCAGACAAACACTGAAATAACTGGACTGCTTTAATTCATTTAACAGATACTGTTTAATCAGAATTTTCTCTGAAAAATTTATAATTTGAAAACATTTGGAAACCAGAAGAGACTATGTCTTAGTAAACATTTTACATTCAGTCCTGAAAGAATCTGAATTGTTTTGAGATTTGTTGAGTGATTTCTGGGTATATAATTTACCAAATAAAAGTATCTGTTAAGCTCCATTGGGTCACCTCGGTTTACCAGCTAGTCTTTGAAATGTTAAACCCTGCATCACCTCAATATATCAGAAAAAAAGAGAGCATAATAAATTTTTTTTATCTTTGAAGCTTGAGCCTCAAATCAATGAATGCAAGGATTAGTACTTAGCTTTTAAAAATATAAATATATGATTTGATTTGTTTCTGGTAATCTGAGCTTGTTTTCCTTGTAACCTCATTTACCTCCTATAAATAATTAATGTTACTGCATTGCAAAAACAACCTAGGTTTCATGTTAATCAGCACGGAAATCATGTCAGCTTGACTTACTCATTTAATAAGGCTTTTGGGGTAAGCAGCTTTATTGAAAACACACATTGGAACCTATTGGTCAACTGGCTGCCCAGGCCAAGTCAGAAAATCCCACTTTTAATATGGATGATAGAGCTTGTGTGCTGAGCTGCACTGTTAACTCAGGCAGCTACCCAGAGGGAGGATGAAGGATCTAATTAACTTTCTGTAAAAGTAACACAGACCTTTCAATGGCAGGTGCACTCTGAGGTCAGTGAGGACAAAGTGGGCTTGGGAAACCTAATGTTCCACACGTAATTATAATTACATTTGCATAGCCTTATAGCAAACCTTTGAGGGGAATAGGGATTGTTATGCTCATTTTACAGTCTATGTCACTGTGGGTCATGTAGATTCAGTGATGGAAATGTGAAGACATAGAGCTGGTAGAATAGGACATAGAAACAGTTCTGACTCCAAATCCTAGGTTTTATGTCTCTGTCTCCTTCTTCTTCCATCACAGCTACAGGAGGAAGGAAAGGCACTTTGATTTCAGGAGATGCGGATAAGCAGAGCTAAGTCACCAGGAAGTAGCCATCCACCAAAAGGAGGCTTGTGTAAGTATTCCCTGCAGTGTCTTTTAGCTCTCATATTCCAGGATTCCTTTCTCTTCCGAATTTTTTCCTTCTTGCTTTCACCCATTTATTCCCCTAGCTCTTACTCTCTGCTTACTTTTCTCTTCCACCTCTTTCTCCAATGTTCTATAATCACCGTCATTATCACTGACACATATTTACATACATGGAGAGGCGAGGAGGAAGGACAAGAAGGAAGATGCAAGGGAGGAGAGTCTACTGAACTGTCCCTGAAACTGAATCACATCATAGCCTCTGTATTTGACCTTTTTATCATCCTCACTTCCTTACTTCTGAACTCTAGCCAAATTCTGTCAATCCTCACCCCTATCAAGGAGTGAGGCCAGGAGAAGGGAGTAGACTACTTTTTGCTTTTAACATAATTTGACAGTCTCCATAAGAGTCAGAGAGGTGCTTTCAAATCAGATTGTCAGCAGATATGATAGAAAAGAACCAACTGACTGGTTAAATTAAGGAAAGAGGCAACCAAGTTTTATCTTTGTTTTCTTAGTAACTATGGGAAAGATATAGATGGCTCCAGTTTAACTATATCTTTTTCCCACAGGAAGCTGAAATAACATGTATTCTAGTCCCAGCTCTTCTAATTCCTGGTTATTGATCTCAAACACACCACATAAGCTCTCTGATCTTCCATTTCCTCTTTGATAAAATAGGAATAAGGTATATTTTACATGATTCTTGCAAAACAAATAAAACACAAAAAAGGATATTGTAAGTTTTAAGTACTATAAAAACATTACACATATCTTTATCTTGTGTTTATTCTTGGGTTTTCTAATCTAACACATTAAGACATATTTTCTTATTCAAAAATAAAAATTGTTTCTCACAGGTGGATAGTAAAAGTAGATTGTATTGACTACTGTGCCTCTTCTCATTGGCTCAAAAGATTATCGGACAACTGCCCAGTACCCTACCCTTTTTCCCAATGTGCCCAAACAGCACAGGCTCTAGAGTCAGATGAGCTGAGTTCATATTTCAGCTTAATTACTCACTAGATATGTGACCTTAGGCAAGTTTCATAACCTCTCTATGTCTTGGTCTCTTCTTTAAAATGGGAATAATAATAGTCTTACCTCATTGGATTATTGTGAGCGTAAAATAAGCTATTGCATTTAAAGACTTTGAATAGTGCTAGATGTCATAAATGCCACGTGCTGGGTGTTATTTTTTTTCCTAAAGTTTACCACGAGTTTTTCTGACCACATGGACAACAATTGGTATAATTATGATCTATGCCTAATATCGATTTTTTGCCAACAAAACCCCGCTTCACCTCAAGTCCCACTTCAAAATAGTCCCTGATCTTCAACCTCTGAAGGAAACTAAGTATTAAAGCTCCTATTCTGTTTCAATGGGTGAGAAAAAGGACTTCTATCAACTGCCCCTACTGGATTTACTACAACTCTTCCACCTTATTCCAGAGAGAAGGTAGCCTCTCTCATTCTAGTTTATAATTGGGAAGCAACATTTGGCCAGACAATCCTCCTACTCAGTCACATGAATTTTCAGGTTCATGGAGTTTTTAGTGGAATACAGACAACTATTGGCACTCGGACAGTTTTCCTTTATCTTTGATTCAACAATATTGGGGATATGACTTTCCTACCAGAATCAATGCCAGAGCTCTGAAGAGAAAAATGAGGTATTTCTCAAATAGAAGTAAAAGCCAGAACTTCTCAAAGATAAAGAAAAAAATTTTCCTTTGACCTTTTCCATCTAAATAATATCTTCAATACATTGAAAGATAGGCAAAAGAAAAAAAGGAAAACATCCAGTTTTAGATTTGAGTTGAAAATGTGTGTGATGCAGTTCTGAGTTTTTATTAAGGAAACCAACTTTTTTCTCTATAGAGCAGGCACCTAAACTCTACCATGATGTTTAGCCTGTTATGAACCAGTTCAGAGATGTATTAAAAGAAGCATTAAACTGAGGCTTTCTTCCATGACTCATCAATTAAAAGAGATCAGAAAAATATTTTAATTCTTTTACTCTTATGGCAGAGTGGAAGAGTATTTTTGTAATATCTCATTTAGAAGTGTTTATGAAAAGTAAGGAGATAATACAAGCACAAGTACTTTGTAAAGTTATTGTGCAAATGTAAGGGTTGGCAAATGTTTTGTAGAAGCTGTATGGAAAAAAATCTATTGCACTATTTCACAAGTATTGTGATACACCATTTTGGATTTCCATAATTCCTAGAAAATAAATTGGCTTTCAAAATATACCTGATGGAGATTCCAGTATGAAAAAAATCAATGAATACTGGCTCTGGAGAGAGAATACAGACTGCTGACCCTCCAAACACATTCTGATCCTGCAAAGCTCACTTTAGCTTTTGAGCTTGAAATTTGGATTTCCTTCTGCATTTATACAATATTACAAAATTTTCCCCTTTCTTTAGGAATTTTAAGTTTAGCCAATTCCCTCGTATTTAAAATTTTCTCCTGCTTTTTAATTTTTTTAACCTGTTCTAACAAAATATTTGCTTAAGCAATGATTATAACAACCCAGTACTTTCTTTACTGGGGCTGAGGCCATTGATTCAGCACTATTGTGGAGAGCTGTCCTGGAATTTGTCCTACACTTTTACTAAATTTTATTTGTCCTAGAGAAGTTTTAGTTGAGGAATAAGTATGTGAGAAGCACTGGCATGTGTGTGGTGATTAGACAGTGTCTTACCTATTTTTTATTAAATATTTCATTGTTGTCCTATTACAGTTGTCCCAGTTTTTCCTTCTTTGCTCTCCTCTGCTCATCCCATCCCCCACTCCCCCATTCAATCCCCACATTCTGGCCCCCTGTCAAAAAATGAGGGAGGAATTTTCCACGTCCACACGTCAATAGTGTCTTACCTTTTAAAAGCTGATTGTATTCTCTCCACCTCCTGACCATATAATTATATCCTAAGAACAACAGGAATGGGAGTATTCAGTCCAGTTTCTAGGGGATCTAAGGAACAGACAGACTAAATGACTTGCTCAGAGTTTGCACTGAAAAGACAGAATGGAGATCAGGTTGCTCACAAATTGCACTGCCTGAAAACAGCTAGTAAGCTGTTTGGTGGTCTTCCTAAGAACCTTGTGTATTCTACCACTTTTCCTCTTGATTAATACCTGTACACACGCACACATGACTCATGCTTGCACGCACATCCTGTTCACACTTCAGTCACACTTCAGTTTTCATAGCCTTAGATGCTAACGGCGAACTTTGCAAACAGAAGTTACTCAGACCTTCAGTTTCCCCTCAATGCTCTTCAGCATTTCAATTCTGGTCCCTCTGTCTAAAAATGAGGGAGGTAATTTACATTTCTTAGAATTTTTCTGAATATATATTTGGGGTGGGTGAATGATGTGTGAGAGAGGACAGAGATTGGTAGAAGGCACAACTATGTGTAGACAATCTTTCCCTTCTGATTCCCACCTGAAAAAACTGAGGGAAAGGAAGTTTTCCCCGCTCTATTCCAACTCAGGGTTTTTAGCATAACAAATGAGGCAATAGTATAAGAATACCCTCGTGGCTTTCCAGCACCTTGTCTCACTCTCTATTCCATTTTCTTTCCCTTCCTTTCCGCCCTCTCAACTCCTTGCAGAATCCTAAAATGTGGTGAGGAGAGTGGTAGATTGGGTCAATTCTTCACACCTACCTGCTGAACCACCTTTAAAAAGCAAGCAAACCTTTTAGACATTTCTTCTGCATTTATAAAATGGGAAGGTGGGTTTGACAGGAGTAGGGGATGGATGATTTGTAATCTCCATTGTCAAAAAAATGGTCGAGGGTATGAGTTTCACTTTGGGTGACAGGTACTGTTGGAATCAGTGAAGTTATTAAAATTTTAATATCTGTCCCTAAGTATCTGACTCCCTCTGCTTCTCTCTTTCCTAAATCCCGCTCCCTCCTCGCTAGCACAGAAGAGACTTACCTCACCCCAGCTGCTCCTCTATGTCTGTGGAAACGTCCCACGGAAACTTCCGTAGTCGCTGTACCACCCCAGCCTCTGGCTCACCACTGGCAGTGGCAGTCCCTGGCGTGAACTCTGCAAATCTGTGTCCTGGAGGAGACTTAGAGGAGCCAAATTTCCCTGACCATCCAGATCATAGGAAAAGGAGGTGCTTTTAGTGATCCACGTTAAACCGGCCCCTGCCTCTTAGAAATGCCACCAAGTCTGGTTTCTCTGGCTGCTACTTATTTTACTCTTTTCTTGGAGCTCTGTGTGCTCCTCCAGGAAGCCTTTGGGCTGATGCTCCCTTTGCAGCTGGTTTAGTTGGTCTTCAGTACCTCCCGTCCCTGGTTAGTTCCCTGAGTAGAGCTTTCAGGACCACAGCCTCTGGGCAGCTCCTGTGCTCTGGCCGGAGTCTCTAGTTACAGCAGTTTTGATTGTTTTCCCAGCTGACCGGGGAGGGGTGATTCTGCCCGCAGTCTAACTCCTCCCCTTCCCCATCCGACAGACACACCTACTGCAAAGGATTCCTTGGCTAGGTCCAGCCTAGCTGTTAGTTTGTTCTTTCGTTCGTTCGTTCGTTCGTTCGTTCGTTTAAATGCGGGGAGAGTTGCTGAAGTTGAGAGGTAAAGAAAAAGAGGACTGGAAATCTTTGTGGTTAAAAAGGTAAGAAACGGGAGTGGAGCAATGTGGGCAGAACAGGGAAAGAGAATTGGAAAGAAAGCAATGAAGGGCACATAAAAATGCTGACCCACGTGTCAAAAAGTGAAAAAGATTCATGCCCAGAACACAGCATCGTTCACCTTACACATGTGGATTGGTTTCTTTGGATATAAAACTTCAGAATTCTAAAATTGGAAGGAAGAAGTAACTTCCTCTCTCTTCCCATTAAAAACCCTTTCATTTTATTTAGTGAATATAGACAAAAGCATATCTATATTTGTTGTACTATTCTTTCAATTTTTGTTTAAAATTTATAAAAACAAAAGGCAAGTGAATGAAATTATTCATTTTAAGAATGAGTAGCTGCTTGAATTACAAACTGGCAGCTACTATTGTTTTTCAAAATATATCATTACACATTCAGGTAGAAAAAGTCCATGTAAGTGGTAATGAAGTTGAAATAAAAGAAGGGTCACATAATTCCTAAAATTCATGTCATATTATTTGCTAGAAGAGAAAAGAAAAATTTCATCTGGAAAATTTTAAAGAAAATACATGGGTGTGCTTAAAACAGAGAGCTGTGGACCAAGCTACCAAGTCACAGTGTGGCATCTTCATTTTAGAGATTGTCAAATTTGGACTACTACCGTATGTAAAACTTGACCAAGATCCAATGATTAATTGTGAGTTCATTTTTAGGTGTAAAGGATTTCATTATCTTTCAGTGATTCCAAGGAAGAAGGGAAAACATGCTTGGATTAAGCAATGGGTTGAAAGATCTTCAGCAATTCCTTTCCAGCATCAGTTTTCACATCTATAAAATTACCTGATCACTTAAGTTTTTCCATCAGTAGCAAGATAGAATTCTAAGTCCAAACTCAACCTCTTTTTGAAACTGATTTGAAGGAAATTTCCCAGGCTTTTTGGAAATCGTTTATTCTACCAATGTAACTGGTACATGTGTCTAAAGGAGATGAAAAGTTGTAAATGTGTTTTGTGTGTAAAGTAAGGCACAGAAAGCTAAAAGAAAAAAATTGTTTCATTGCCAACAAAGCTAAAAGAAATAGCTTAAGTTTGAAATAGTTAATTATGTTAAAATTCTGGCATAGGTGTCATATGACTCTTGTAGTTCACAGAAAACAAGAAAATAAAAATTAACACTTTCTTTTTTTCAGTTTCCACAGGGAGGAGTTCATCTTTAGCAAATCTTTAAGCTCTTCCTAACCTCGTTTTATGTCTCTATCCAGAAGATATATGCTTATAAAAATAAACTTTATGTTCAGGCTAAACATAACACATGCTAAGTAACATATGCTAAGAATGGTGGATTTCTGAAAACCAAATTAGAATTCACTCTTTAGCCAGAGGAAATTTATCTGCAGAGTAATTGATGTTTAGGGTAGAGCTGCAATGAGCACACATAGAATGGATTGCTCCCCTGCTCTGTGTCTTCAAAGCCACCTCCATGGATATTTGAGAGATGATGATACTTACGTTGTTCGTATTTTGTCTATGAAATGTTCAGAGGGCTGGAGGGAATAGTGGATTAGCAGAAAGGTGAACATATTGGGACAAAGATAAGGGTAGGGACAGAACATTCTGTGGGACTCCCTGCTTTCTCTGAAAATGTACGGGACTGGACATAATAGGATTAGCTTCCCAAACACATCCAACTGTGTGTGTGGGGGGGGGGGGGCGCACGCCTGCACGTGCAACCTTGGGAGGGAGTTGAGACACTGAATTTTCTTAAACAGCTGACTTTTGAAGAGGGAGGGATGGAACCTGTTTCATCAGAGTCACCCTCATCACAGCTCCTGGCCATTAGACACTTGGCTATTCAACTCTGAGAGCAGGAAGGCGCGGGAGCAGTGTGTGCAGTCTGCAGAGGAAAGGGGGCGGGGACTGAATGCAGGTTATTTGCATTCATTCTCCTCCCCGCACATGGCTCCTGGGCCAGAGGGCCAATCTCCAGCCCTGCCTTCTTTCTCTGCTGCTTTTTGTAAAGCTCTGAGCTAACCTGTTAGAACCATCTGCTGGGTGGGGAAAATGTAACCAGTGCTCAGTTACCGGCCCATAGCCCGGGAGCCATTGAAACAGAGAGAAGGGAGGCAACAGGCAGATTTATGGGCAGCAATCTGTTCCCCACACCCCCAGGCCCCTCTGCCAGGAGACAGCTTGATAATCCATCAACCCCACTAATGAATTAATTAGTATTCCCAGTAATCCCGACCCCCAAAGGAGACCCGCCTGTGGGCCCCTAAGGGGGCTAGAAACTGCCTTCTTTGACCAGACACTGAAAACCGGGACCAATGCCTGACATTAGGCCCCAGGGTGCTAAGCTGCAAGCCACAGACCCTGTTGTTAATGATCCCCAGATGTCCCTCCTCACCTTCCCTCGGGAGACAGCTAGCTTTTGCTGAATTAAAACCACTACCACCAACAAATGAAGTCCAGAGCCATAAATCAGGGACTATGGAAGGGAGGGCTGTGAACTTCTAGAAAGTGAGGATTCAAACTGTGCATATTCAAGATAAACCTGATCAGATCCTAAAGCTGCTCTCCAAGAGTAAGCACAAAGTTGGGGTAGGGTAGGGATGGGAGAAGAAGGCAAAGGTTGCACAGTCCATGACCTCTAGAATCTGGGTACTCCAGTAGAGAAATATGCAGTGTCAAAAATAATTGTGAAACAAAGTGATTTATGACATGAATCTCTCCTGAATAAAGCCTGGAGTAAAACAGAGTTGTCAGCTGAGTTTCTGAAGAGTCTGAAGGCTGGCATCTGGGGAGTTCAATGACCGCCTCCCCCTTGCAACTACAGTCTCCATTCTTTTACAAAACTGTAAGATGCAATTGGGAGGGAAAAAATGCTTAGAAGTAAGGGCACCTGTATTTCAGCCCCTAGACTGCCTCTGACTGTGTGGCCATGATGAGTGATCTAAGCTGTCTCACATCATCAATACTCACGTTAGATTATGATGTCTCCAGTTCCTTCGGGCTTTAACATTTAGTTATGATGACATAGTTCAATGTTACGATCCCCTTTTGAGACTAACACAAGCCCATTCAGTGTGCAGTCTGTGTTCCCAAATACGAATAAGGAAACCAACCAGTTAGTGGCAGAAGTGGGTCTAGAAATCAGATAGTATACTTGGGTGCCTTCTCCCCCCTACCTCCAGATTTCTGGTCTCTTTTGGGAAGGACACTTGTCTCAACCTTCTTCCACCCCATTTGTTCAAGGCCTTGGCATTTGGGCATTCCCAGGGCATACAGAGTGACTCATTTCAGCTGCAAAAACTACCTGCATCTGTACAAAATCTGTTGGGAAACTTCACCTTTAAAAACTGTACCGTATGCCTCCAGCCTCCTTCTCTGTACTTGATATTCCCAATTCCTAAGAGAAAAGTACTCTAGGATTCAATTAAATCCTAACATTGCCATTTACTAATCATGCAACTTCAGACAAGTAATTATTATTTCTCTGTGCCCCAGTTTCTTCATCTGCAAATTGAAGACAATAAATTTGCTCTGAGAAGTATATAGCTCATTAAATATTAGATAATGTATATAAAATACCTACTATAGAACCTGGCTTTTAGCAAATGATCAATAACTGGTAGTTACCATTGGCATTTTGTTTTAAGCATTTAAATCTGATTTTTCATGCTTCAGAAATGAAGAAAAAAACTGTCAGGATTTCCTTATAGAGGTTCTGTCTTTATGCCTCAATACAAGTATTTCTTTTTTAGAGTAATGGTCATACTATATTCATTTACCCAACAAATGTGCTTTATGCACATATACAGCCCTAGGCACTGCAAGATTCTGGGAATACAGAACTCATTGAGATTTTTCATTCATAACCAACTTTCAATATAGTGGCAAAGGCAGAAAACCAAATTGTATAAATGTATAATTCGAAAACTCTACTTTTCTGTGTCTTTCTAACATAGTTACATGTGCTCAAGGAGCCATGTATGAAGCAGAGATGTTCATTGCAGTATTGTTTTTAATAATGAAGAAGTACATTATGTTATATATTAAGTAACCAATGGTTTAACAAAACAATAGAATACTATTTAATTTGTGGTGAGTTGGTCTATATATACTAACAAGAAATGTACTTTACGTATTAACATATTGTGGGGAGAAATGTAAAACAATTTTTAGAATTGTAAGTTCAATATGACACCATTTAAAAAATGTAAATATTAAATGATAGGTGTGTTATTCACACATATACAAACTGATAACAGTCTTTTTTCTCAGGATATCTCAGTACTGAGATTAAGTAGATTGAAATTTATGTAGTTATCAAAGGAAGTTGTTTTCTTCTATATATGAATACATTATAAAGGTAAAATTGATATTAAAATATGCTCTTTTAAAAATATCATTCCCCACACATAGCCAAACTTATTTTCAGGAAGGATCTGAGAGCCCCGAACTCCAGACACTGAGTTTGACAATGTAACCCCCCCATGAAAGGATCACTGCACCAGCTCCACCAGCTCTACCCTCACACACTCAGTCCCAGGAGAATTTGATGGGTCTTAGGAACCAACTTTTTTGAACCTAAGAAGCTTCAATCATGTGATTCTCACACCCTGAGAAATAGCCAGTGGAGAGCAAAGGGAATTTCCTAAGAATCTAGCCTTAATTTATATCATTGGAAGAAAATTAAAATAAAGAAATGAATAAAACTAAGTCTTCTGAGAGGACCAAGCAGAGTCCCCTGTTTGGCACTCTCAGATCACAGCTGAAGCTCAGTTCTCCAAGGGGACTCTGCACCATTGCGGAAGCAGTCCCCTGGTGTCAGGGGAGCTTTCAGCGGTCTGCTCCGTGAGGCCAGCACTCCAGCCACACCGCCTCACCTAAACGTTCCATTGAGTGAGGTGGAAGCCAGTGAGAAGACACTAATCACTAACTGTAAAGTTATGGCTAATCTTTATGGAACACTTACCATAAGTCAGATGCTGGTTTAACTGCTTCGAATGTATTAATCACTTCATCATCACAGCAGCCTTAGGAGGTAAGTGTTGTTGTTGTTGTTGTTGTTGACATTATTAGCAGTAGTATGTGTTTTACAAATAAACTGACCAAAAACAGAGAGGTTAATCACTTGCTCAAGGCCACACAGAAAGTGATGGTGCTGGAATTTGGATACAAATAGTCTAGCCCCACTACTCAATATTCCTGAAGCAGCTAAATGACAGTTAACTATACATCCAACTCTATTCCCTGGATGCTCCAGGAGGGATACTGAGAGTAAACTGACTAGCAGCCATTTCTGATGTCTCAGCCTGAAACAGCTGGCAGCATGACATCCTGATTTGGTTCCCCATTGTCCAAGATATGTTCAAAAGAATCATGTTTTGCTGAAAATATACTTGCCTGAGATGCAATTTCAGGAGAGACTTTTACCACTACAACTGGTAATGCAATATGAGGACATGTAGCATCTTGGTTCCAGAAGCTCCTTCAATAGGAGAGATACTCCCTACTCATCTGGCCTTCCCTTAACCCCACTCTACCCCCAATCTCGTGCTTTAAAACAGTACATCATGAATTCAGAACCAAAAGAATATCCCTTTTTCTGAAAATAAAACATAAAATCTTTTTAGGGTTTGAGCCAAGCAGAGTGTTGAAATGTCTTCTTCATGGGAGCCAGCTGTTCACCAGCATGAGATTCATCATCCAGGTGGGGTTTTCTCTTTCTGTCACTGATTTTAACAGAGCACAAGTACCAAAAGAATACAAGAATCATCCATATAACCCAGTAAACTCTGGTGTTCTGCTTCTAAAACAAATGATTTTTCAACTACAAGGTTCTGGTTAACTTCTCAGACATTTCCCCCTTCTCCTTGTTCTCTCATCCTCTTAGCTGGACACTTTAACTCCTGGTATGAGCTAGGAAGACAGAGTATCAGGCAACACAGCCAATACAAAGCTACACTGGCCCTTTTGGGTTCAAAGATGAATATTTTAAGGTATGAGAATTACAGTGTGGAGAAGGGATGAGATGGAAGAGGAAGCTAACATTGGCAAAGTGTCTATGTCACGTAGCTGTTACATCAGTAGTCTGCATAAATCATCTCCTTTAGAAACACAGCCAGCATTTTCTGAATATTTGTATTGAATTAAGAGCTTTACCTACATTGCTTCATTTCAATGCCACAGCAACTCTTTGGGATGGGTGCTATTATTATCACTTTTTTTTTTTAACAAATGAGGAAAATAAGGTCATACATGCAATAAATATTTGACCTCTTCCTATATGCAATAGGTACTGGGGATATATCAGTGAGCAAAACAGAAAGGACAAGTAACTTGCCCAAGATCACATAGCCAGGAAATTAATGTTGTACTTTGAAAGCCTGCTTATTGTTATGTCCCTTTTATTTATTAGGGTAATTACTCTTTTCATTCTTCAAAACTTGAAGGATAAATTTAAATGCAAATGAACAAATTAATATCCCACCTCGTCCAAGAAGTCACATTGGTTAAATAAGGACAAATAATGGTCCTAGATAGTCATCATAAAGATGGACTTTCTGTTGCAAGTTGAACAATCTCCACATCCCACTCCTTCCCTCCTCCCAAAGAAATAAGTGGGTACACACACAGTCACAGAGACAATACACAGCAGAGGTTATGTACCAATGTACTCATATCCAGGGCGACCAAAAGTTCTGGATTGCTTAATACAGTCACAGTTTTCACCTGTTATAGATCAATTAATGCCTGCTAATTGTGAAAGCCCCTTTCACTTGTAAAAATATCCTCGTCCTAATGCACATTGTATAATCACCCCATTCGCACTCAGTGAAGTTACAAACTTGTCCATTCTGGGACTTTGGGACCTTAGCTCTTTCATGTTCATGCTAGTTTACTCCACTATTAAAGGGGGAAAGGCTACCATGCCTCCTCCAGGCTGAAAAGGATCATGATGAAGGGAGCTGGAGAGAAAGGGAGATATTGCAGTGTAGGGGCTTTATAAATAAGATGATTAAATGAGAATTATGAAATGTAAGGTGAGGGAGGAGAGATTGAAAAGTAGAGACACAGAACCTCTCTCCATCCCATCCTGAGACCTCGTGAAAAAAATATCCCCAGGCTCAGCTTCCTGACATTAGGCCCCCACCCCTTCCACCTTCCCCCAGCTGAATCCAGGAGGTAGAAGCTCAAATCCAGCTTTAAGGGTGGGAGCTATTTACTCCCCCAGGCTAGAAGGGATTTAATGTCTTTAAAGGCTAAATTAAGGCGCTGAATATTTTCTGTGGGTACCAGCTGAGGCCATGCTAAAACCACTGCATTACCCTCTAGGACCCTTCTACAGTAATTTGTGGGGAGAGTTGCCACCTATTGTTAAGAGTTCTGGTGAAGTCTTTTCCCACATATTGGTGGTTTTTCTTGTTTGTTTGTTTTTTTTTTTTTGTTTTGTTTTTTCCCCACAGACAGGTACTTCCCTGTGGTATTGAGAATTTAGTCTTGCCTAGATTTGAGAATAATTGAAATGCCTATCCAAGTTCCCTGGGGCCTTGGAATATTATGACTCTCTGACCCTCCCAGTCCATATCATTCCCCTCACTCCCTAACTGTTCCAGAAGAAAAGGGAAAGTGCCAACTGCCTAAAAGGTGGCTTCCTTTTCCTTTTTCTCTCCCTAACTCCCCGTGGTCTCTCTTTTTCAGGCTCTAAGGGGGTCTCCATCTCATTCTCTCATCCCCCTCCCAAGTGCCCCTCCCATTTTCCCCTTCTTTAGTGCACATGTTCCTCAATTTGATTTACTTCTGCGCATTGTATAGCTTTCCAACGGTTGGTCCTTAGAGAGCCCTCAAAAGGAACACTCCATCTGTCAGCCTTTCACCATCCCTTTGTGGCCTCCAGCCATTGCCCCTCCCTTTCCCTTTCCCTGGGCAATTGCTGAAGTTGCTGTGAGAGATTTAGGCAAACTCCCTTCGCCCCTCTTCTTCCCACTTCAGCCCTCCCTTGGGGGTTTTCTTTTCCCTGTTTTCCCTGCCCACACTCAACTTGATTCCTGCCACCCCCTCAAGGAAAGCCTTTGAAGTCAGGGAAGTGAGTGAGAGCGGACAGTCCAGGGAAGCCCCTGTGTGCCCTCTCTCCTACTGGGATGCCCAATGCTATATAATTAACACTTGCTGATCTAACAGTATATTGGGTTATCAGTAAATTCAGGATTAGACACACTGACGATAAGGAGCAATGGTGCAGAAAATCGCAAACTGCAGATAATCCAAAATTAGACCCCGTTCAACAAATACCTATTTGTTCAAATCCTGTGAGATGCTGGAGACACAAACGTGAATAAAATAGGAGGCACTCTAGGGATTCCAGGGACTCAAAGTCTAATGGAAGCTATTCACATATATGAATAACCTTAATTAGGAAAACGGTGTTGAGTGCAAAATGTGCGCCAGGATTTCAGGAGATGGTGTCTCCGCGCTCAGGCAATGGTTCCGGTAGGAGGTGAAATTTGAGCTGTGCCTTGAGACTAACGTGGTTTTTCAGTGTGGTCCTATTAACTCAGCACCAAATGGAAACTGGGCATTATGTGCATTTCTCTCTCAAGCTTCACAGTAATCCATTTTATATATTGTGTATAAGGCAACTCAACAGGGGTTTGTGTTGCAGGTGAAAAGCCTAGGGTGTTTTGTTTCTTTGTGAATGCTAAGGAGAATCAGCAGACTTACTCATCATTTTTGACTGGGGTTAATTCGGTAACTTGTGTTCTGGGAGGTGCTGCATGATAGTGCTAGCTTTCAATATTCTGACAGTTTGGATCCATAGAGAACAGCAAACCCTTATTTGCAGAGTGCTCTAAAAATCTCCTTTATTTTTCTTCCCTTGGGCAGAAAGTCTGAATTATTTTGTGCATGGAGAAAAAAAAGATACCCCTAGGGAGAGTGACTTGAATGAGGTTACCCACTGAGATGGTTTGACTTACATGACTAGAGTTTATCCAAACCAAACCAAAAAGCACTTATGGCCACTTCAGTGTTAAGATGTAACTTCAATCCTTTGATCACATAATTTCACCTCAAATGATCTACCTAAAGGAAGCCATGTCAAATTCATCCTTTTGTTCCTTATACTGAAATGGGCTCTGTAGTTAATTTGGTTTAGGTGAGTTCCTGAGATTCAAACTTTGCAGCTTTTAAATTTACAACAGATTTCTCAGATGCAAAAAAAAAAAAAAAATGACATAAAATAAAATTTAAAAACACACAAAACAAAATTTTATATATAATTGATCTCAATTACCTACAATGTATAGTAAGAACTGAGGTTTTTCTATACTCATACAGCTTACTGTCCACGTTAACCTGGCTCCCCTACTGAGGAAGCTTTTGCCCAGCAGGAATAAATAACTTTACTGTTTATTTCAGGAATTTTGCTAAAATAATAATAATAAATTAAAAAACATTTAAATGTACTGTTTACCATCCAAGACTCTTCAAAAATTCTTACCTCATAACCACTGCCTCACTTTCTTTCCCAGTCCTAAATTATTACACCATTGTTTTTATGCATTCCTCTTCACGCTTCACATTGAAAGATCCTTCTTACCCTATACCTCTACTTTATGAATATCCCAACCCCCATCCTTTAAAAAAAAAAAAGCACTCTTATAACTGTGGCAAGATAGCGATCTCCCTTGCCATGGAAAACAAAAAACTAAGACTTGTCTTACAAAGAGGTTATTCAAGTAGAATTTTTGAGGAATCCAGCATTTTCAAACACTCAAAGAAAAAAGACAGTTAAGAAATACAACAGACTTTTTATTGAATTTTTTGGGATGACACTGGTTAATGAATGAGGGGTTAATATCCCGCCCTGCAGAGTCCCCCCAGCCACCACAGATGAGGAAATAAGTTGTTCCAGACACTCTTGGTCTGCCAGGAAAAGGGGGTGGTGATTCCCTCTAGTGGAGAGTACCCCAAGCCCTTCTCTTGAAATGGTTTTTATTGAGAGCAAAAAGCACAGGGGTATACAGCATACATGCAAAGCCTATCAATCTACATCAAAAAGGCTATAGATAATAAATTGAAGAAAAACAGAGATTTGTCTTAAATAAAGGTCTGTCAGAGAAGTTGGTGCCAGATGCTTATTAAGGCACAGTTTTTGGGGCTCAGGAATTGTCTCCTTATGGTGAAGTAAAACACCTGGTTTTTTCCTTATCAGGGCAGTGTGAAGCAGAGCATGCTTCAGTAATTATATTGCATTCTTTCGCGGGGCTACAGTTCCCAATGCCATATAGAGTGGTCCCCAACAAATGAAATTATATAAATTTCAGGTATATATTCCATAATACATCATCTGTACACTCTGTTGTGTGTTC
Source organism: Pteronotus mesoamericanus (assembly GCF_021234165.1). NCBI lineage: Eukaryota > Metazoa > Chordata > Mammalia > Chiroptera > Mormoopidae > Pteronotus > Pteronotus mesoamericanus. The sequence continues at coordinate 899,908 of NW_026555310.1, forward strand.
ACCAACCCAAGTCAAGTCTCCTCTATCACAATTTATCCCCCCACACCCTCTTCTATCTCGCCCCATCCCCTTTCCCTCCTGGTAATCACCATGTCATTGTCTGTGTGTATGAGTTTGTTTATTTTTTGTTTTTGAGGGCTTTTTTGTTTGTTTGTTTGTTTGTTTTTGCTTAATCCCTTCCAATGGTTGTCACTTAGGCAGTAGGCTATGTTTGATTTTTATGGTAAAAAATTATGTTTTACCAGTTTAAAATAACTCAGTAGTCAAATGTATAGTTATAAAGAAGTCCCTGTGGGTTTCTTATAATACATTCACACCATTAGGGCACAGAGAACATAAAATCATTTTTTTAATTGTTTTTGTGGTTGTTGTTTAAATTATTTTGAAAGCAATCCAACAGGGTGGATCAGTGAACGGATTTTGAAATCGCAATGTTTTCTATCTTTCTTCTGTAATTTACTTTTCTGACTCCATACTAATTCTTATAATACTAACCTTCTGCATCTAACTTTATATGATTATACTCTAAAGCCACCTTTGCAAAAAGTGATGATGCCTAGATATGCACTTATTATCACATGCTGCATTATCACAATTTATGTTGTTTGTTCATTTCTCTTACATAATGCCCACTCTCCTTTTGCTGAAAACTTGTTTTACTTTTCAATGTAATCTCTGCAGCACAGGACGCAGTACATTTATTACTTTTGTTGAACAGAAGTGGAAGAGATTATCTCAAGAATCATGCAATATGGGCAGGACAACCTGATGTCATTGCTTGAATTTCCACTGAGCACCTGTGATTGCCAGATACTGTTCTAAGCACAAGGGATCTAGTGGCAAATTAGAGCAACAAGTCTCTTTCCTTTTACATGATAGTATTTATTTTTAAATACAACCTAGAAAATTTAACTTCACAAGTCTTCTCAGGAATAATCTCCCAATGTTTAAAGTCAGGATGCTCCACCTTGTTTTCAGCAGTCCCAGAGTCCTCCGGCCTTGGGAGAAATCCTATTTCACTTTTCCAATGAGAAGTCCTTGTTGAAAATTCTCTACTAAAAACAAGTATCTTGTTCCAGGCCTCAAGGACCTTATGACTATAAAATGCTTAAAACACTGTATAAGCAATTGGATCAAACGTGTTGTAAAGTATACACATACATGGCAAGAGGAAACAGTGAAGTGAAATGTTAAAGAATCCACCCAGGGAGTTAGTTTTGAATGCAAAAAGGAGAAAGCAGAATGGCTTAAATAGCGAAGAAAGATGTAAAAGGAGAGGTGAAATGAATCTTTCCCCCTCTGCCCTTATCCAGAATTACTCCACCCAGCCCTCCTTGCTTTCCCAGATGTTTTCTTCTCTTCTGAATCGAATTAGTCCAAGATCTGGGTAGCTCTCTGGCGCCCAAGGTACACTCCACAACAGGACTTTGTGTGTGCACAGCACATGGCAGGGTGGCGGGGGGAGAGTGAGAAGGTGCATGTATAGAACTTTGTCCTGAAAGAGCTGCTCTTACTAAGGTCATGGTGATTGGAACACCTTAGATAAATTTATAAAAGAAAATTAGAACTTCAGTAAAATAGGCTCATTCGCCAGTATTTATCTGGCTCAAGTCCTGGCTTAATTACTGGCAATGTCTTCTTTTCATTCTCAAAAGTGTGTTAACTTAGACAATGCATATATAATTATCCTACTTTTTATGAGGAGCACTTGGAGAACAGCAGGAGAACTGAGAGAGGCAATATTTGTTTTCAAAGGGTTCCCAATTTAATGAGAGAAAGAACCAAGAAACATAAGCAAAACAGCATCAACAAAATTCAACTTTAAAAAAAAAATGCACTAACTGGAAGCCAAAAAGCTTAGGTTTTAGGTATGAATTTGTCAGTAACTCACCTTGTGACCTCCCTGAGCCTCACCTATGAATTAAGGGCCATAAACTAGATGATCACTATTCTCCTATATATAATTTAACTTTCTAAGATCACGTTATAAGGACACTGAATAAAGACATTTTTAAAATGTGAGCTACGTTATAAAGACAGGCTTAAAGGATGAGGTAATGCAGCAGGTCTAACAGGAAGGCGGCATGTGACCAGGCAGGGATGAGACTAACCTATATAGCTACTTCTCCCCACACCTTGTTCTTGGGTCACTCATCCTTTGGCCTCCATGGAGAGACACAAAGGACCACTGACAAAGGAGCATGTCTAGTAAACCACAGAGGTCTATAGAATTTTCAAAGTTAGGAAGAAACAAATGCTGTGTTCCTCTCTCATATTCTGAAGGCAGTGCCATTAACTGAACACTTAATAGGTTGTATAGTTTTGCAACTTTTTTCTCAACATTGTAAGTAGCTGTAATATTCATGAGCACTTTGTAAGATATTTTTCTGGTGGAAATATATTTATACTGTTGTAGCCTACCTAAAAGCAAACTGCTGTGTGCCTGATCTAACTGAGGTCCTGGGAAAATAAATTACAAAGAACTCTTATGCATCATCTTTGCTCTAAAAGAATGAGAAAGAAAACTGGCATGTCCCTAGTTTTCTAATTTAATATTTGTGAAGGTTGATAGTATGTGTCAACTTGACTGGAATAAGGGAGCCCAGATAGCCTGTAAAACATTATTTTAGGGTGTGACCGTGAGGATGTTTCTGGAAGAGATTAGCGTTTGAATCAGTAGAGTGAAGAAAACGGCCCTCACCAGGGCAGCTGGGCATCGTCCAGTTTGTTAAACATCTGAACAGAACAAAAATGTGTAGGAAGGGCAAATTTGCTCTCCCTACCTGAGCTGGGATATCCACCTCCTTCTGCCCTCAAATATCAGCGCTCCTGGTTCTTGGGACTTCAGAATTGGGCTCAGACTTACCTCATCAGCTCCCCTTGTTCTTAGGTCTTCAGACTTGGACTGAATTAAACCATTGGTTTCCTGGTTCTCCAGCTTGCAGATGGTGGAACTTCTCAGCCTCCATAACCATGTGAGCCAATTCCTATGATAGATAATGTAGATGGATGATTGATGATAGATAGATGAAGATGATAGATAGATAGATAGATAGATAGATAGATAGATAGATAGATAGATAGATAGATAGGTAGATAGATAGATAGATAGAAGGAAGGAAAGAAAGAATAGATTGATAGACAACCTATGGTTTTGTTTCTCTGGAAAACAATGACTGATATAATATTCAAAAAAATGTGAAGAAACATTTTGTCTTTTGCAGATAAGGACTGAGGAGTTAGGAGCATAGTAAATAACCAAATGATGTGCATGTCTATTGAATGCCATGCACTCTAATCCACATTTACCTCACTGTAAAGTTCATAATCTTTTGATTACTTGACTGGGTGGAGATATACAAAAGAGATTTGATTACTCAATGTGTTTGCGGGGAATAGATACAGCCCATATGTAATGGAAAGTAAGAAAGACAGCATTTAAAATGTGAATAAGTCCATACAAGGCACATGTTGAAAAAGTGGCAGAATCCTCAAGGGTTATGAAATTTCAGACCTAGATCTGATACAGTCAATTACTTCTTCTGAAGATGGGTCTTAAAAACAAGTTTTTGCTTGGCCTACTGTCCCTTTCTGAAAATAGTAGTTTGTTCTTTCTAATTTTATAATTCAGCCTTTATCTAAAAATTGAAACCCAAGACTGAGGCCAGTTGGATCAAGGATCAGAGGCAGACCTTGCTTAAGTTATATGTGAAGGAAACGACTTCATTTCAGATGCTGGTGAAGAGACCTAATCAGATCCACTCTCGGGAAGTGCAAACTTAGATACACATAGAAGATGAGCTAGTGGGGTTCAATTTACTTCCTTAATTATCTTCTTCTCCCTCTCCTTTCATCACTGTGTTGGCATTCCTGGGACTCAGAATAATTGAGTGGCTGCTTCTATGTGCTTTCATGCTACTTTACTTCCCACATAGCCCTACAGTAAGCCTGGATTACTAAAGAAGATGCTTGTGAGTACTTCTTCATAACCTCCACAAAACAACTTTAAAGATAGCTAAGCAAAGAGGAGTGAAGTAGGAACCAGGATGGGTAAATTGCATGAGCCTAGGTGCATTACTTGGCCAACAGAACCTGCTAAAAGTTTTGATGCTCAAATGTATTTTTCTAGCTATTCATTCATTCAGCCCATCTAAATTCAGCATGCATACTGTGTCAACTATCTTGCAGAGACCTGTGACTATAAAGATGTATAAGACAGAGGCTTTTTCCTTTGGGATTTATATCTCATAGGGAGTCCAGAAGGGATGTTCGTGCCAGCTCCAGGAGGGCAGGAGGGCCATTGCAACCACTCCAGAAGAGCCATCTACCACTTTCCTTTTCCCATATCACTCTTACTAACAACTCAGGCCCCTATTTTTCTGTGGTCATAGGAGTAAGTCACAAGTCTAAAAGGAAGCACACAGCATCTCATGACACCAAGATAAAGTATACACATCTTAGTGCCTGTCACTATCTGATTGAAGCGTACTTCTCATGCCCATCATCCATTATTTTATTTCTGAATATTCTTTTCTATAGCTACAGGAAATTCTTCACACTAGCCCTTTCTACATCTCCATGCCTCTTTCAATATTATTTCTTCCACAAGAACATCTTCCCCCAAATTACTCTTTTGGTTTCTCCTCATTTGATTTTCTGGAATCAAATCTTAGGAAGAGTTAGATACCTGATACAAGGTGAATTGTGTTCCCTCCAAATAAGATGCATTTTCATAACCCCTAGTACCTAGAATATAATTCTTTTAGGAAATAGGGTCATTAATGATGAGTTAAATTAAAATGAGTTAAGCTAAGTTAACTAAGTTAAAATGAGGTCATACTGGAGGGGGGTTGGCCCATATCCAGTATAACTGGTGTCCTGATAAGAAAACAACCATGTAAGCCTGACACACAGGGAGAATGCCATGTGAACAGAGAGGATTGGAGTGATGGAGGTACAGGCCAAGGAATTCCAGAGATGCTAGCAAACTACTGGATGGTAAGAAGTGAAAATGTAGGGTTCTCCTCGGCTTCAGGAGAACATAACCCAGCTGACATCTTGATTTTGGACTTCTGGATTCCATAACTGTGAGACAATAAATTTCTGTTATATTAAGGCATCCAGTTTTCCATACTTTGTTACAGTTGCCCAAGGAAACCAATACAGTGCTCCTCTGTGCCCTCATGTACCATATTTTTAATTATCTATGTATTAGTCTATTCTCTTCTAGACTGAATCCCTCAAAGGGAAGGACTCTTTCATTCATGTAAGCCAGATTATCTCTAGAGATATTATTGAAAAGGGCCTGAAAAAATAGTATGTGCTGGATCAACAAATAATGAATGAAGAGATAGAAAAGCTTGGTGACTATATGGCAAAACATTCAAGAACAAGTCAGATATTTTTGTTTAATTTTATTTTTAACAATTCTACTGCCAGAAAGTTTCCCTTCAATTCTTTAGAAATATTAGCTTCTTGTTTAAATTCACCTCCAAAGGAAATAGTAACATAAGAAAAGGACAATTATTTGCAGGAGGAATTATTGCAAGCAAATTTGAGGAGGAAATTTGAGAGTAAAGGAAGGAGTCCTAATTGGGGTAACTCAGGTCTTTGAGAAGCAGAGTGTTTCTCCCTGAGCTAAGAAGACATGAATTTGGGGCCCATAAATATCCAGAAATAAATCATTTCCTTAAATGTCAAGAACTCTTCCTTCAGGCTACTTCTTTTGTCTTATCCCTTGTGCTTGGGGGTCATGAAATTACTATGCCTTTCTTATCCCTCTATCTCTGTCTGATCTCTCTTCCCAGAGTTCCTGTCCTAACTTTAATGGTTTTCTGAACAATTTTTCAAAACTTCACTCAAGGACCACCTCTTCAATAATGCCTTTTCTGAGTCCTATCCCAAGAGTCTTTTGCCGGCACTGTATCCTGCATAGACGTCTTGAAGGACCTATCTGTATACCTATACATATGGGGTCTGGCACAAATAATGCCCCTTTTTTATTACAAAATCATAAGCATGTAATTCTGTAATATAACAATATCACACTCAAGCAGACCATATGACATTTTAGCTGAAATGTTCAAATTAGAACTATAAATTATTATATCCATATTACCCTGCCAACCACACTCAAGCAGGCCTTACTCCTGCCAGACCTTCTATTTAAACGAATCATGAGGCCCTGATCTTCCTGAAAGCAAGAAGTACACCTTTACATTCTTTAACATCCATCTCACTCTTAGGCACATGGTGAGTGCACAAAAAATGCTAGTGATATAAAGAGATTAAAGACTGGCAAACTCTGTCTCTAGACAAATTGAAACATTTACTATACTTCAGTCATGAATAACACAAAAGTGGGTATGTAGTCTATGAAACAGTATTGCATTATGGGGAGTATCATTCTTTTCCACGTGAGGCAGGAGTAAAAGAATTCAGCAACAATCATTGCAGGACAAGTGGCAATTAGTATTTGGAGGAAATACTTTGGAGGTGGGAAGAGTGGACAGACCCACAAAGGTGGCAGAATCCCATTCCTAAGAAAGGGCCCCATGCAGATCTTTATTCCTCGGCCTGATGACGGTGGCCAGGCACAGCTGAGCTAGCCAGCAGGAGAATGGGTGGGACTTGGGAAGGTCCTTTGAGTAAAACTCTCTTCTCTCATTCTGGTCTAATCTAATTCAAGAGGCCCAGATTGGTTGGGTAGGACAATACCACCCAGGCAAGAAGAGTCAAATACCCTCGGCAAATATTGGCCGTGCTCATTTACTCTTCATTGGTCCAGTACCTCAAAGGTGGGGGAGAGAATTCCAGGCCAGGAAATATAATTAGTCAGCCTGCTGGTTTGGGCTCTAATTTAATCTTTGCAGCTGTGCCAGGAGCCTGTATTAGCATGACACTGGGAGGCGGAGAATACAATTACTGAGCAATGAAGACGGGGAGGAGAAGTGGGATGGTGACTGGTTTGTGCCTGTGTTAGAGGCTGGGGTATGGGGGAAGCTGATGTCAATGGAGAGTGAGGATTCCCCTGGGAGAAGAAAATAGGAAAAAGGCTTCTGTCAATGGATGGAAGGTGACTTTAATTTGGCTTTTGAGAAATTATGTGTGTGGTGTGCAGAATGGGTTTGTGCGTGTATGTTGATGTGTTTGGGGAGAGAGGGCTTTGTGGCTAGGGGCTAGTCCACTCTGCATGACAAAGGTGAGACTGAGAGTTGATGGATGGGCCTTATTGGTTACTGTGGAGGGAAGGGTGAGGGGGTGTTGGGGCAGGTTATAGCTGAATTCTGGACAGATATTCTTAGATACTTTTTTAGTGGGTCTGTCTAAAAGGGGGGAGCAGAATAAGGTTTTTAAATTTGCACATTCATTATGTCCTTTTTGTCATAGGCAAAGAAATACAATTAAGAGGATACTTCATTTATACTCAAAAGCTACCAGTTACTAATTTTACTTCCAGGGGGGTTACTGTGCTGGACTCTGTGTTAAGCAGCTTATACTTCGTTGTCTTAAATAGTCTTTATGAATAGCTTAACAATTGAGGAAACTGAGGCTCATAGAGATTAAATACATGTCCCCAATCATATAGCTAATAAGTGTTCAAGGTATGATTTAAATCAGGCCTAACTCTAAACGCTATTAACCAGCAACCCAGAATAGGTACTACCCTCTCCATTTATATATGGAGGAAACTGAGACTATGCGTAGTGATATATTTGTATTAGCTCAAAGTGTGAGATAATATCACAACTGGAAATAGAACTTGAATCTCACACAATACTGCCATTCTGCATAGAGAGCACATAAGGGAAAAAAGAAAATGTATTTACCAGGAAAAAAACTGGACATCTTGAAAGAAACAGGAATAAAAACTAGTTTTATTCTCATTCAACCCAATGCTCTTCACTATAAGAAGCATGAGAATAACAGCTATTTTTCTTCACTTACTATGGTCTCAGTGACATAAGCTTTGTCCACACTCCCATGACAACACTTTGAGATGGGCACTATTATTATACCCTGTCATGTGAGAAGACTGAGACATCAAGGCTACGTAGCTGGCCCAAACTCAGACACCGGGTTAATGACAATGATTCCGATCCAGGCAGCCCACCTCTTGATCACTGTCTCTCTGTGAAGCACACTGCTCCTCAGGCAGCGCTGCATCTTTCCGGCCGGGTCCAAGATGGACCTGTGAGTTTTATCCACCCCATGAAGTGACATACACCTTCAAAGAGCTATAGAAATCTTTCTTTATTTCAAGCCTAACCCAGTCCCACTTAAATGTCAGTCTGTCACTTTGAGGTATTGGAGGACATATAACTATATAGTGGTGATCGGTTTCCTTTACTCTCAGAGACAACTTTCCCTGTGGCTTTTAACCTTTCCCCTCCTTTGCAAAATTATTTGTTCTCTGTCCTATCATAAGGGCATCTTGTTTTAGAAGGAAGACACAGAGAACAAGCCTGGTTCTTCCTCTTCTTTTGTACTTTGAGGTTTTGTTACTCCTTCAGCTCTTTTTCCCAGGCAAAGACCTCCCCCTGGGACCTCAAGAGCCACCCTGAATAAGAAAGGAAGGAAGCCAACTTTCTCCTCCCAAAGGAGGAATAGAGGGAAACTGTGCTCACAGAGCCTCTGGAAAATCGAGTGAGCTGGAGGAGCTGTCCCTCCCAGCCTGCCTAGCCCTGCTTGCTCAGCTGGCATATGCCACACCCATGAGTGGGTCTTCTCTAGGGTCTTTGCCAATCCTGGGCCCTGGCAAAAGGAGCCAAAAAGAGCACAGATGTGTCCTGCATCCTGGAGCCTACAGGCACCACTGGGTGGCTCCACAGCCAAGTCCAGGAAGCCAGAAGAGGCACCTTGACTTCACAGGTCCCCTACCCCTAGCCTCCTTCAACTCTAGCTTTTATTTCTTATGCCTTTTCCCTCACTCCCGCAAATCCTCCCCTACCTCCTCAGAAAAGTGCACATCCTAAAATTAAAGCTTTTTGATTGGAAATCCAAAAGTTTGATTTTACCACTAGTTGTATGAGAAATATCTTCATCTACAAAATGAGACAATATCTCCTCTATATTTCTAACAAAGTCATGAGAATGAGAGGAAAATGTATATTAACAATCTGGCAATGTCATTTACCGAGGCAATGACAAGGCTTCCTCTCAGTACTGTCATCATAATGAGTGGAGCTATAAAGCAGCAGACAAGATACACGTTTCAGAGTCAGAATCAGAGAGATCAGGAATGAAACGCTGGCTTTCTGCTGAGACTGCTCATTTTCCTAATCTGTATATTGGGAATGCTGATGCCTGCCTCAAAGGGTAGCTGTGGATTTAAGGGAGGGGATATATAATGGAATACCTGAAAGGGAGGTAGGTGGTTAATGAGCACTTAATACATATTAGTCTGTTCCCAGATTCTAATGCTCCGCAAATCAATCCAGAGCTGTAGACCCCTGGGCTTATGACTGTGCTGGTTGTGTCTTACACAGGATACCTGCCCAAAGGTGCAAATATAACTGGGGGAGACAGGGTGCACCCTGAGAATAGGCTGCAGTGGCATGGAAGAAGGGTGTCTGCTTCACCCTCCAATCTACCAAAATTGTTATGTGCTAGACTCAAGGGTAAAGACTTCCTGAAGTGAGTAGGGACTCCAGAGTTCCAGAGAGAAGGAGTTCAAGGTATAGGAGTTAGAGATAGGAACATCACACACACACACACACACACACACACACACACACACACACACACACACCCTCTTCCAGAGTGATATTGCTAAACATGTCTCTGAAAACTCCCTGCCTTACTCAATATAATTTTGATATATTTAATCACCATTAAAAAAATAAAATACTAAAACTGGTAGGTGACAGCTGAAAATTGGATAAAGAATAGGATATGTACATAGTTGTAAAATATTTAAAAACACTTATTTAAAAAGGAAAATGATAGGGAAGTGATTCAAGATGATGGAGGAGTAAGTGGAGGCTACACTAACTTCCTCCCAGGACCAATCTGGAACTACAGCTAAACTGTAAAGAAAGCATCCTGAATAACCAACTGAACACTAGCTGGAAAGAAGCCTTATAACCATGGACAGACAGAAGAAAATACTTCACCACAACAAGACCGGTAGGGAGTGCAGAGGAGGCACAAGAGGGCTGGCTGGGCCCTCACAGGTGGCAGCTGAAGTTCCGGAGGTATATTTCAGCAGCCAGGGGGTTCCCCATGAGAGGTGTGGGATCTAAACCCCAAGCTGGGCTCCCCAGTATAGAGCACCAGAGCCAGAAAGTAACCCAGATAACATCCAGAAAAGCAGCAGGGTTTCTGTCTGTCAGGAAGAGATGGGTAGAGATGCAGAGAGCCTCTTAAAGGGTCAACACACAAAATTTCATTTAAATCTGCTTACCCTGGGTTCTGGCACAGGGAGGGTAGAGTGGGCTAGAGATGCTTGAGGAGAGTCTGGTGTTGGTGGCTGTAGGGAGAACTGAAGGAACAGCTGCCAGGATCCCTGTGCTGAGTCATTCCCCATAATGTAGACACCATCTTTCTCAGGCAGAACACTCCTCTCTCAGTGGCATCAGCCTGAGGGGCAGCATAGCCCTGCCTGCAGGAGTTGCTCTGCCCCACCCTGTGGAGCTTAAACTGGGCTGCTGATTACAGCTTGATTTGTTTAGCAACTGATTAGTTTAACAGGTGAGGTGGAAAAATACAAAGAAGCAATCAAAATGGGAAGACATGCTATAATTAGAAAGAGCTTTTAATTGGAAATCCAAAAGTTTGGTTTTGCCACTAGTTGTGTGAGAAATATCTTCATCTATAAAATGAGACAATAACTGCCCTATACTTCTAACACAGTTGTGAGAATGAGAGGAAAATGTATATTAAGAATCTGGTAATGTCCTTTACCAAGGCAATGACAAGGCTTGCTCTCAGTTCTGTTATCATAGTGAGTGAAGCTATAAAGCAGCAGACAAGATACAGGTTTCAGAATCAGAATCAGACAGATCAGGAATGAAACTCTTCCTTTTGTGTGCCCCATGGATATCATCTATTTCAGCAAGCATGCTGAGGACTTCCACAAGCTGGGCTGTGAGGTGCTGGGGTTCTCTGTAGACTCACAGTTTACCCACCTGGCTTGGACTAACAACCCACATACGGAGAGAAGCTTGAGCCCTCTATACATCTCCCCGATGGCTGATATAATCAGAAGCTTATCCCGTGATTATGGCATGTTGAAGGAAGATGAGGGGATTGCCTACAGGGGTTTCTTTATCATTGATGGCAAAGGTGTCCCTCACCACATCACCATAAATGATTTGCCTGTGGAGTGCCCCGTGGATGAGGCTCTTTGGCTGCTCCAGGCCTTTTAGTCCACAGATGAGCATGGGGAAGTCTGTCCTGCTGGCTGGAAGCCAGACAGTGACACAATCAAGCCCAATGTGGATGACAGCAAGGAATACTTCTCCAAACACAACTAGGCTGACAAACAGATGCCAAGCTTGGGCTCTTGGACCCTACCTGGGTGCTCCATGTTGGCCCAGGAAGGGCCAGATCTCCCCCTTTATATTCCACAGTCTATGACCCTAAAGGGTTAGTCCCAGGTATTTTCATATTCCTAGCTGAGTGGTGAATGGTGACCCATCCCTGAAGCCACCCAGCCAGGCACAAGTCTAGAGGTGACCAATAAAGTATTAGGGACAGTTGTGGGGGTGGGGAGGAAGAGACTACAAATGAAAGAACAAAAGAACTCTCCAGAAGAAGAACTAGATGACATGGAGGCAAGAAATTTATCTGATAGAGAGTTTAGGGTAATGATTATAAGGTTACCCAACAGTGTGAAAAAGACATAGAAACCATAAAAAAGGACAAGTCAGAAATAAAGAATGCAATATCTGAAATGAATAATACACTGGAAGGAATAAAGAGTAGGTTAGATAAAGCAAAGAATCAAATCAGTGATTTGGAAGACAAGATAGAAAAAAGAAAAACCTAGGCAGAGCAGCAAAAAGGAAAAAAAAAATTAAATGAGGAGAACTTAAGAAACAAAATTTAAGGGCAACATGACATATAACCATATCTGTACCATGGGAATACCAGAAGAAGAAGAGGGTGAGCAGGAAATCAAGGACCTATTTGAAAAAAATAATGACCAGGAGAATCAAGATGGTGGAGAGGTGAGTGGATGTCATTCTGACCTTCTCCCAGGACCAACCTGGCATTACAACTAAATTGTGGAGAAATCACCTGGAATGAACTGAACAATAGTGAGAGAGGAGCCTTTTTACCTCAGATAGACAGAAGGATCAGCTTTAGCACAATCTAAGTGGTAAGGAGTGCAGTAGAGACTCAAGAAGGCAGGTGGGGCAACCATGGGTGGCAGCACCAGAAAGATATTGAAATAGACAATTGGATCCCCATGAGAACAGCGGAGTCTAAACCATGAGCGGGGATATCCAGCCTACAGCACCAGAGCCCAAAAAGTAAACAGGTAACAGCCAGCTGCAAAAAGCAGCAAGATTGGTCTCTGCCAGAGATGGGCAGTTGGAGATGAAAAGAACCATTTAAAGGGCCAACGCATAAATTTTTATTTACAGCCACCTACCCTGGGCTCTGGCAAAGGCAGGGACAGAGTGGGCTGGAGCAGCCTGAGGCGAGACTGGGGAAGGAGGTTTTGGGAAGAGAACTAAGAGAGTAGCTGGCAGGATCCCAGTGCTGACTCATCCCCAAGACAGCAGCAGCCATCTGGCTCAGGCAGACCACCCCCCTGAGTGGCACCAATGTGAGAGGACACAAACACCCCACCCTCAGGAGGGATTCTGCCCCGCCCTGTGGTGTCCCTAAGCCAGCCTGCTAGTGCAGAGTGACTAGATTAGAAGCTGAAGGAGGAATCAAGATGGCAGAGGAGTGAGTGGAAGTCATACTGACCTCTTCCCAGGACCAACTTGGAATTACAACTAAATTGTGGAGAAATCACCTGGAACAAACAACTGAACAATAGCGAGAAAGGAGCCTTGTAATCTTGGAGACAGAAGAATCGGCTTTAGTGCAATCTAGCTGGTAAGTACAGACCTGAGAAGTGGCCCAGGAGCAGAAGCACCAGGTGGATATTGAAACGACCAGCTGGATCCCCTAAGAAGAGTGAGGTCTAAACCAAAAGTGGGGATCTCTAGCCCACAGCACCAGAGCCCAAAAGGTACACAGAAAACAGACAGCTGCGAAAAGCAGCAGGGTTGCTCTCTGCCAGAGATAGGCAGCTGGAGACACAAAGAACTGTGGGCTAGAGACACCTGAGGAGAGGCTGGGGAAGGAGGCTTTGGGGAGAGAACTGAAAGAGTAGCTGGTGGGATCTCAGTGCTGACTCAGGCAGAGACCACGCCCACTGAGCAGCACCAGCATCAAAGGACCCAATAGCTCCGCTCCTACGTGGGATTCCACCCCATCCTGTGCTGTCTAAGCCACTTGCTGAGTGCAGAGTAGCAGCCACAGACAGTAAATCCCTGGCTAAAGGGGGCACAGAGACATCTGGAGACACTTGAGGAGAGACTGGGGATGGAGGCTTTGGAGAAAGAATGGAGAGGGTAGCTGGTGGGATCCCAATGTGGACTCCTCTCCAATACAGCAGCAGTGTGACTGGACCAATAGCCCTGCCCCCAGTAGGGACTCCGCCCAGCCCTGAGCTGTCTAAGGTGGCCTGCTGAGTGCAGAGTGAATAGATTAACAGCTGAAGGAGACAACCACACACAGATTCTTGGAAGTCTCGAACAGACCACCTAAGGTCAGACAGCATCAACATCTGACATCATCAGGGGCAGATCCAGAAAGAAAAAAAACAGCAATCTCTTACCATAGAAGTTCACACCACAAAGTCAGGAAATCAAGACAGACCAATTGAAGAAGCAGAAGCAAAAAAAGAAGAGTCTCATAAATAACAGGAAGGCAAAGAAACACCCCGCAATTAAAGAGAAAGGAGGAATCTCCACAAAGAGAACTAAATGAAATAGAGGCAAGTAAACTATCAGATATTGAGTTCAAAACAATGGTTCTAAGGAAGCTCAATGAGCTCAGTGAGCTCAGTCAGAATTACAAAAAATTACAAGGAAACTACGAGGAACTTACTGCAAACTATATCAGCATGAAAAAGGACATAGATACTATCAGTAAGAGACAAGAGGCAATGAAGAATACAATTTCTGAATTGAAGAACACAGTAGAAGGAATCAAAAACAAGCTAGATGAAGCAGAGGAATGAATCAGGAAGGTGAAGGATAAGGTAGAAAAAAGCTCCCAGAAAGAGCAAAAAAATGAAAAAAGACTCAGAAAGAAGGAAGAGACATTTAGGGAAATGCAGGACAACCTGAAATGTAATCATATATGTATAATAGGGATACCAGAAGGAGAGAAAGAGGAGGAAGGGATAGAGAACCTGTTTGAAAAAACAATGATGAAAAACTTCCCTCATTTGAGAAGAGATAAAGTGACACAAGTCAAGGAAGCACAGAGAGTCCCATTCCAGAGGAATCCAATGAGGCTCACTCCAAGACACATCATCATTAAAATGGCAAATATCAAAGACAGAGAATCTGAAAGGCAGCAAGGGAGAAACAGGTAGTAACATATCAGAGAGCCCTGGTACAGCTAGCAGCTGACTTCTCAACAGAAACACTGCAAGCCAGAAGGGAATGGCAAGAAATATTCCGAGTCATGAAAAGCAAAGGCCTGCAACCAAGACTGCTCTACCCAGCAAGGCTCTCAATTAAAAGGGAGGGCAAAATAAGGAGTTTTCCAGACAAAAGAAGACTAAAAGAACACACCTCCACCAAACCAGCATTGCAACATATGCTAAAGGGACTGCTTTAAGAAGATGAAGAAAAAGAGTCTCTGAATACCCCGTTCCTTTCACAGTCACCAATACTTGGTGTTACCAATATTTATAATTCTTATTAATCTGATTGTGACAATGGTGTGTTATTTTAATTGTTCCTTTATTATTTGTTGAAACTCAACCTCTTTTGTATATTTCTTGCCTATTTCTATTATTTTTAAAAAGCTTTAAATGAATTTTTGGTATTCTTTATCCATTTTTTGATTAAATGTTTGTAGAATTCCCCCCCCCCCAAAAAAACAAAAAAAACTATTAACCCTTTTTTGGGTGTGCTGCAAATACTTTCCTATTCTATTATTTGTCCTTTAACTTTTTTATATGTATATTACTATATAGTCTTAAATGTTTAATATAGTCATATTGTCAATATTTTACTTTATAGCTTCTGGCTTTGAATATTTTATTTCACGGTAAGGAAAATATTATTTTGTATTTTCTCCTAAAACTCCCAGATTTTACATATTGATTTTTAACTCACCTGAATATTTTTTGTATAATGCATGAAATAGGGCTCTATATTTGTTTTATTTCAAGTAATAATGATCTATGCACCTTAAATGTTAAATAAGGCTTATTTTCCCTATTGATTTGAAATATCAGTTTAATCATATATTACATCATTAGAAAGATATATACATTTGTTTCTAGAGTGCTCATTTTATTTCATTGATCTACTTGATTATTTCTGTGCAGGTTTCATGATTGCTGAAACTTTTATAACAGATTTAAATTCTTTAACATATTATAATGGGTCTTGAAATTTTAAAAAATTAATAAATAAAATATGCATTTTAAGAAAAAAGAAAAGAAGGAACTCCAACCTTTTGTGACAACATGTATGGAACTGAAGAATATTATGCTAAGTAAAATAAGCCAGTCAGTGAAAGACAAATACATATGATCTCACCTATAAGTGGAATCTACTCAACAAAATAAACTAATGAACAAAATAAACCACAGGCAAGGAAACATGGAGTAGACTGAAAGTGACCAGAGGGCATGGGGAAGGAGAACAATGGTGGAAAGGAGAAGGAACTAAACAAAGAACATGTTTTAATGACCCATGGACATGGACAATAGAATGGGAACTGACTGTGGGAAGGGGTGGAGTGGGATGGGTGAAGAGGGCAAAGGGGTAAAAATTGAGACAACAGTAATAGAATAAACATGATTTAAAAATAAAATTAATTTTAAAAAAATAAGGACCAAAAACTCCCCTAATCTGGTGAAGGAAAAAGACACACAAGTCCAAGTTCAGATAGTCCAAATGAGTTGGACCCAAGGAGGCCGACACACAAAAACACATTATAATTAAAATTACAAGGCTTAGCCCTGGCTGGTGTGGCTCAGTGGATTGAGTGGCGGCATGTGAACTGAAAGGTCACCAATTCAATTCCCAGTCAGGGCACATGCATGGATTACGGGCCAGGTCCCCAGTTGTGTGTGTGCAAGAGACAACCAATTGATGTATCTCTCACACGTCGATGTTTCTCTTTTACTCTTTCTCCCTCCTTTTCCTTTTCTGTAAAAATATGTAAAATCTTTAAAATAAATAAATTAAAAATGACAAAGCTTAAAGACAAGGAGAGAATCCTAAAAGCCATAAGAAGAAAACAGATAGTTACATATTAGGAAGCACTAATTAGACTGTCATCTGATTACTCAACAGAAACATTTCAGGCCAGAATGGAATGGCATGAAATAATCAACATGATGAAAAGCAAGGACCTACAACTAAGGCTACTTTACCCAGCAAGGCCATCATTGCAAATTGAAAGAGAAATAAGGAGCTTCCCAGACAAGAAAAAGCTAAAGGAGTTTGTTAATACCAAACCAGTACTGCAACAATGTTAAAGGGCTTGCTTTACGAAGAAGAAAAAGAAGAGAAAGAAAAGAACAGAAGAAAATAGTCTAACATAAAGTGGTACTAAATACTTATCTATCAATCATCACCTTAAATCTAAATGACTTAAATGTTCCAACCAAAGTACATAGGGTAGCTGAATGGATAAGAAAACAAGACCATTTATATGCTGCTTCCAAGAGACCCATCTCAGATCAAAAGATACACATTAAACTAAGAGAGATGGAAAAAGATATATCATGCAAATGGAAAGGGAAAAAAGGTGGAATAACAATACTTATATCAGACAAAATAGTCTTTAAAACCAAGAGTACAGTAAGGGACAAACAAGGACACTACATAATGATAAGGGGAACAATCCAAAAAGAGGATATAGCCCTAGTAAACAATTATGCATCCAACATAGGAACACCTATATATGTAAATCGTAATGGACATAAAGAGAGAGATCAACAGAAATACAGTCATAGTCAGGAATTTTAACACCCCACTAATTTCAATGGAAAGATCTTCCAGGCAGAAGATCAGAAAGGAGACAGCAGCCTTAAGCCACACACTACATCACATGGATTTAATTGATACCTTCAGAGCAGTTCACCCCAAAGCAGTAGAATATACATACTTTTCAAGTACACATGGAAAATTTTCTAGGCTAGGCCACATGTTAGGACACAAAACAAGACTCAATAAATTTAAGAAGATTGAAATCATATTGAACATCTTCTCTGATCACAACGCTATGAAACTAGAAATCAATCACAAGAAGAACATTGAAAAATGCACAAAGATATAGAAGCTAAATAACATGTTATTAAACAATGAATGGGTCAACATTGAGATCAAGAAAGAAATCAAAAGATATCTTGAAACAAATGAAAACAAGGATACAACAATCTAAAATCTGTGGGACAGTGGGAAAGCAATCCTAAGAGGGAAATGCTTAGCATTACAGGCCTATCTCAAAAGAAGAAGAAGAAGAAGGAGGAGGAGGAGGAGGAGGAGGAGGAGGAAGAGGAGGAGGAGGAGGGGGAAGAGGAGGGGGAGGAGGAGGGGAGGAGGAGGGGAGGAGGAGGAGGGGGGAGGGAGGAGGGAGGGAGGAGGAGGAGGGGGAAGGAGGAGGGAGGGAGGAGGAGGAGGGGGAAAGGAGGAGGGAGGGAGGAGGAGGAGGGGGAAAGAGGAGGGGGAGGAGGAGGGGGGAGGAGGAGGGAGGAGGAGGGGGAGAGGAGGAGGGGGAGGAGGAGAGGAGGGGGAGGAGGAGGAGGAGGAGGAGGAGAAGAGGAAGAAGGAGAAGGAGGGGGAGGAGGAGGAGAAGGAAGACAAGAAGGAGGAGGGGGAGGAGGAGAAGAAGAAGAAGCTCAAATAAACAATATAACTTCACACTTAAAGGAAGTTGGAAAAGAACAGCAAACAAAGCTCAGTGAGTAAAAGGAAGGAAATAATAAAGGTCAGGGCAGAAACAAACAAAAAGAGTCTAAAAATTATATAAAAGATCAATGAATCAAAGAGCTGGTTCTCTGAAAAGATAAACAAGATTGACAAACTTTTAACCAGATTCATCAAGAAAAAAGGAGAAAGGACCCAAATAAATAAAATTAGAAATGAAAGAGGAAAAGTAACAACTGACACCAAAGAAATACAAAGGATTGTAAGAAAATATTATGAACGATATGCCAACAAACTGGACAATAGGGATAAAATGGATAAATTCCTGGAAACATACAATCTTCCAAAAGTAAATCAGGAAGACTCAGAGAATCTGAGTAAATGGATTACACCTAGTGAAATTGAAGCAGTAATCAAAAAAACTCACAGGAAACAAAAGCCCTGGATTAGATGACTTCACAAGTGAATTTTACCAAATATTCTGATAACGCCTCTCCTTCTCAAACTGTTTCATAAAATTCAAGAGGAGGGAAGGTTCCCAAAATCATTTTATGAGGCCAGCATTATCCTAATTCCAGATAAAGACACTACAAAGAAAGAAAATTATAGGCCAATATCCCTGATGAACACAGATGCTAAAATCTGTAGGGGGGTGATTTGAGTGGTATCACAAACTGTAGTCTCGCACAAGCTGGGGCCTGGAAGAGAACCTGTAAGCCTTGTCCAGAGCACTGGTATTGCAGAAGACAGGCAAGACCAAATAATAACTCCTAGGGCCCCTAGGGGAAGTCAAACCTATAAGTAAATTACACTCCTTGAAGCATGCTTTGTTTCTCCCTCAAGCTCTGTTAATCTTATACCAGATAACCAGCTCAAAGCTGGGAAATAAATGTATAAAATTCCTGGACTCTGACCCACCTTGGCACCATAATGTTTGCTCAATTCAGACCCAAGCACTTTGGTGTGTTCCTGCCATCATCTTCTTTAAACAACACCTATTCTCTGTAAGCTGGCTACTGATGTAATTAGATTACCTATACATTCCTGCCACCTATCCCTGACTAACCCTCTCAATAAAAGCCATTGAGCAGAGGGGCTCAGGGCATTCTCTGTAGAGAGACTCACCTCCCCCTTTCCTTGACAGGCAAATGGTGTCTGGAATGACTCATTCTTTCATCCTCAGAGAACCAGGGGACTTTGAGGGCCAGAGTCCCCCATAAAAATCCTCAAAAAATATTAGCAAACCAAATACAGCAACGCATCAAAAAGATCATACACCATGATCAAGTGGGATTTATTCCAGAAATGCAAGATTGGTACAACAATTGCACATCAATAAATGTGATTCACCGCATAAACAAAATGAAGGATAAAAACCACATGATCATATCAATAGAAGCAGAAAAAGCATTTGATAAAATCCAGCACCCATATATGATGAAAATTCTTAGCAAAGTGAGATTTAGAGGGAACATACCTAAACATAATAAAGGCCATATATGACAAACCCTCTGCCAGCATCATCTCAAGGGGCAAAATCTGCAAGCGTTCCCCTTAAGATCTGCAACAAGACAGGGATGTCTGCTTTTGTCTTTCCTGTTCAACATAGTATTGGAAGTCCTAGTCACAGCAATCAGGAAAAAAAAAGAAGAAGAAATAAAAGGCATCTAAATTGGAAAGGAAGAAATAAAACTATCATTATTTGCAGATGACATGATATCGTATGTAGAAAACCCCAAAGATTCCACCAAGAAACTATTAGAACTGATAAATGAATTCAGCAAAGTAACAGGATACAAAATTAATATCCAGAAATCAGTTGCATTTTTATATGCCAGTAATGAACTAATGGAAAGGTAAGTTAAGAAAACAATCCCATTCACAATTGCTACCAAAAAAATAAGATACCTAGGAATAAACCTAACCACAGATGTAAAAGACCTGTACTTGGAAAATCATAAGACACTGAAGAAAACCAAGATACAAATAAGTGGAAGCACATACTGTGTTCATGGATAGGGAGAATTAACATCATTAAAATATCCATACTACCCAAAGCAATCTATAGATTCAATGCAGTTCCTATCAAGTAGCCAATGATGTATTTCAAAGAACTAGAACAAATATTTCAAAAATTTATATGGAACCACAAAAGGCCCCACAGGCAAGCAAAATCCTGAGAAAGAAGAATAAAGTTGGAGAATCATGGTACCTAATATCAAATCATACTATAAGGCCATAGTAATCAAAACAAACTGGTATTGGCATAAAAACAGGCACACAGGTCAATGAAACAGAAGAGAGAACCCAGAAATAAAGCCATACCTTTATAGTCAATTAATATTCGAGAGAAGAAGCAAACACATGCAATGGGCTAAAAATAGTTTATTCTGTAAATGGTGTTGGGAAAATTGAACAGATATGTGCAGAAAAATGAAACTAGACCACCTTCTCAGACCACACACAAGAATAAATTCAAAATGGACCAACGCCTTAAATGT
The DNA here is from genome assembly GCF_021234165.1 of Pteronotus mesoamericanus. Classification (NCBI taxonomy): domain Eukaryota; kingdom Metazoa; phylum Chordata; class Mammalia; order Chiroptera; family Mormoopidae; genus Pteronotus; species Pteronotus mesoamericanus. The sequence goes on from NW_026555310.1 coordinate 920,537, forward strand.
TAGACCTGAAACCATAAAATTCTTAGAAGAAAATATAGGCAGCAAAATCTTGGACTTGCTTGTGGCAATTTTTTATTGGATATATCTCCCCAGGCAATGGAATAAAATAAAAAAAATAAACAAATGGGACTACATCAAACTAAAAAGTTTTTGCACAGCAAAGGAGATCATCAACAAAATAAAAAGACAACCCACAGAATGGGAGGACATAGTCATCGATACATCTGACAAGGGGTTAATATCCAAAATTTATAAAGAACATACAAAACTCAATACCAAAAAAACAAACAACCCAATTAAAAAATGGCCAAAGGACCTGAATAGACACTTCTCCAAAGAGGACTTACAGATGGCCAATAGACATATGAAAAGATGCTCAAGGTCACTAATCATCAGAGAAATGCAAATTAAAACCACAATGAGATATCATCTCTCACCTGTCAGAATGGCTGTCATCAATAAGTTAAAAAACAACAAGTCCTGACAAGGATGTGGAGAAAGCGGAATGCTTTTGCACTGTGGGTGAGAATGCAGGCTAGTGCAGCCACTGTGGAAAGCAGTGTGGAGATACCTCAAAAAATTAATGGATATGCCTTTCAACTCAGTGATCTCACTCTTCAGAATATATCTGAAGGGACCCAAAACACTATTTTGAAAGAACATAGGGACCCCTATGTTTATTGCAGCATTATTTACAATCTCCAAGATATGGAAGCAGCCCAAGTGTCCATCAATAGATGATTGGATAAAACCACTATGAGACATTTACATGATGGAATTCTACTTGGCTGTCAAAAAAGAAGAAAATTTTACCCTTTGTAACAGTATGGATAGACCTGGAGCACATTATGCTAAGTGAAATAAGCCCGTCAGAGAAAGACAAACACCATATGATTTCACTCTTATTTGGAATCTAATGAAACAAACTGAACTAACAAGGGAAACAGGGACAACTTCATAGATGGAGAGCAGATGACAGCATAATGGGGGTGGAGTGAGAGGTAAGCGGGTAGAGAGAATGAGGATTGAGGATAAATGGGGTAAAGAGATAGAGGATAAAGGGAAAGGACATGCTGTCTCATGGACATGGACAACAGTGTGGTGATTGCTGGGGGGAGGAGGGTATAAGGGGGCTAAAAGGTAGCAATAAAAATTAAAATTAAAAAATAAAAAGGAAAAATAATAAATTTACAGTAAAAAAAAGAACACCATCTTACATAACTAATGATGGGAAAACTGTCACCATATGCTGCCTGATGTGATGCACTGGGGAGGATACAATGTCACACTTACAATCTTGAAAACTCCCCCTAATCCAGACTTAATACATGGAACTCCAAACAAACCAAACTGAAGGTCTTTTTACAGAAGGGAGGACTGTGCTTTTCAAAAATGTCAACCTCACTCTGGCCAGGTGGCTCAGGTGGTCTAAGCAAGGTCTCGTACACAAAAGGCTTGCGGGTTTGATACCCAGTCAGGCAGTCAGGTGCACAGGGAAGTCAACCGATCAATCTCACATTGATGTTTCTTTCTCTCCCTCTCTCCCTTCCTTCCTCTCTGTCTAGAATGAATAAGCATATCCTTGGGTGAGAATTTATTTTAAATGTCAATCTCAAGAAAGAATGAAAAGCTGAGTAGCAGTTCCAGATTAAAGGAGACAAGCGATGTGAAATCCATGTGCAGTGTATGATTCTGTACATTATTGGGAAAACAATGAAATTTTAACAAGGTCTATAGATTTTATAATAACATTGTATCAATGTTTTCTGATTTTGATGATGGTACTGTAACTATGAAAATTATTGCCCTTGTTTTTAGGTAAAGGGTCAAGGAGCATAAGATCTACAAATTATTCTCTAAGGTTCAGAAAAAAGAGAAACAGTCTTATAAAGCAAAATATTAACTATTGTAAATCAGAGTGACAGGTGTACCAGAGTTCTATTTACTCTTCTTACAATTCTTTCATAAATTTGGAATTATTTCAAAACAAGAATTTACAAAATAAAACAAAGTTCAAACCCTGAAATACAACATTCAAGGATTTCTTAGATCTAACCTCAAACTATCTTAACAATCTTATGTTCCACTTATTCTTTATCATAAATCACATTGTAGCCACATTGATTTTCCCCAAACATCCAAGTATCCTCTCTCTTTTCCACCATGGTATTTATGTTCACTCAGAACTGCTCGACCAGGACAGACTTCTTTTTACTCCTTAACCTTTGAAATTCCTTTCAACCCTGGCCCTCCTTAATAAAAAATGAACCAATCCAAGGAAGCAACTCTCATTTACTCAGCTCCTAAATCCATCCAGTCTCCCGGTTTAATTCATCAATTTGGATTAGGTCAGCCTTCTGAGCTGCCGGCTAGTCTCAGATTTTGAGATTAATCAAAAGCAAAACTCGGAGAATGGGTATAGACTGCCACCTGGTGGTCTTTAGGAATATATTAATTTGCAGAGCATCTGTGAGCGCAGAGGTTTGCAGAATAAAAAGTCAGGACACACAGAGATTCTGCTCAAAATCTCATTCAATTCATCTGTAGATTATAATATCCACTTTACAAATGTTTTGAGGACTAGAGTTCAGATATCTTGTTTTCACAGAATATTCACTCAATAAATGGTAGCCAGTACTATTAGAAACATAAAATATTATACTGGAAAGACTCTTGGAGACTAGTTATTTTCATTTTGTCGTTTTATAGTTAAGGAGCCTGACATCCAAGAGACGTGTAAGGCAAGATCTCGAGGACAGGCTGTTTGACTCCTCACTCCTTTACTGAAAGTATGTCAGAAGAAAGAAGTTCATTATAACTTTAATAAAAATGATAGTATGTAATGGTAAAATACATAAGTCTCATCCATACCCACTCTCCCATTTACTGCTCCTTTCTCAGGTAGCCCTGGCAAGCTGCTAGTTCCAAGCAGGTAAGGGCAGGAGAGAACTGCTGGGGAGGAGAATATTCCCTCCATGAAGGAGAGGAGAACGGTTGTGGCAGGAGCAGGTGTCTGTGAGAAATGAGATGCTTCCTCCCATGAGGTAGACCAATTTGCCTTTCATAGTTTGGGTGGTTACACTTCAGTTTCACTTTTTCTTGTGTGTAAATCACTTCCTTTCAGCTTTTCTCTGTGCATCACTCTAGGTCAGTCTCTTTTTTTTCTCCCTCCTCCTTATTCTCTAAACTCAACAAAGAGAACTCCCCTCGAAGCCAGGTCTCCTGTGCAGACCAAGTGAGGAACTGACACGAGTACTGTGTCCCCCTCCTGCCACGCTCCCTCTGATCTGATCAGCAGGTGACGGTTATCCCACTTCCTCTGATTAACTGACATGACACTGATGAAACATTTTACATCTTTCCAGAAATCCTAGTTGGCTGTTCTCCAGGCCATTACTGGGTTCTGCCCCACACCACCTCCTGTCCCTGTGTTCACTCTGCTGACTAGGGTTTCTAGTTCCCCATGACTGGGGAATGCAGTCTAACCATGGTGGGATGGCCTAAGAGCTTCAAGGCTCCCCTTTGTAGAGATAAGAGAAGGACAGAGGCTTAGAAAAGAGCTGCCCCTTTCTCACTGTAACTCAGGCTCTCGCGCTCTGCCTCTAAACCCTAACCCCACACTCACCCTGCATTTTTCCCCTTATACCAAATCTACTGCAGCCTCCAAATTCCGCCTGCTGTTGGGGCTTTTAATGCCTGCCCTTTTTAAGACTTTAGAGCTCTGGACCTACCTAAAGACTTCAATTTTAAATAATTTCCAAGTCCATGAGGTCACTAACCGCCTTGCACTTGCTACATAGCTTCTTCAAGGTTCAACCCACTTTAAATGCTCTTTCATCCAAAAATTTGTATTGCTTCTCTGTCATCCTCCTCTTTCTTTCCTACCACCAGTTATACCATTGCTGAGTGTTTACTTTGCACCAGGTACCTGCTACAAAGAGGAGTCCTACTTGAAGCACTCTTTTCTCCTAGATAAGAGGATTAAGCTAAAAATTATTCTATACTTCATGTTCCTAAAGTCCATGGGGTTGTCCTAGGCCCTTCCTACTAAAGCCCCAGATCCCTCCTCCTTCACTGCACTTACACTCGCATCCTCTGGGGCCCTGGCTCTGTCTACATCAGTGCTCATATAAAACCCTGAGCACTCACTTTGAGAACCCAATGAGGTACTGTGCTTCTAAATTAAACAGGTTGATCAAAAGAAAGAACATATGCTCACCAGGCATTCAAAAAATTCTGTGTTCAGCCCTGGCTGATGTGGCTCAGTGGGTCGAGTGCTGGCCTATGAACCAAAGGGTCGCCGGTTCAATTCCCAGTCAGGGCACATGCCTGGGTTGCAGACCAGGTCCCCAGTAGGGGGCGGACAAGAGGCTACCACGCATTGATGTTTCCCTCTCTTTCTCCTTCCCTTCCCCTCTCTCTAAAAATAAATAAATAAAATCTTTTTTTTAATGTTTTTTAAATTCTGTGTTCAAACCATCTGAGAATGATGACATGAAATCCATTGTTTAATCTAGAAAAGACAGACCTGAAGTGGCTGTAGTGAAAGACATTTTCCCAAAACTAATTTCTTTGAGATGCACCTCAGAAAAATAGACTAATACATTTGTGAAATACAAACTCTCTCCTCCTAGAAGAGTCATGACTCACATCAGCTGTTAAAAGTTTCAAGAAATGGTGCTTAAAAAACCCAGGTGTGTCTTCTTGTTAGAATGGCTATTGTCAACAAGGCAAGTAATAGCAAGTGTTGGAGAGGTTGTGGAGAAAAAGGAACCCTCATCCACTGCTGGTGGTAGTGTAAACTGGTACAGCCACTACGGAAAACAGTATGGAGATTCCTAAAAAATTAAGAATAGAGTTACCATATGACCCAGCAACCTCTTTTCTGGGTATCTACCCAAAAGAATTGAAAACATTTATTCACAAAGATATACACACAACTGTGTTCATTGCAGCATTTTCATGGTGGCCAAGACATGGAAACAATTGAAGTGCCCTTCAATAGATAATTAGATAAAGAAGATGTGATGCATACATACAATGGAATATTACGTGGCCATAAGAAAAGATGCAATAGTGCCATTTGTGACAACACGGATGGGCCTTGAGACTATCATGCTAAGTGAAATAAGTCAGATGAAAAAGGACAAGAGCCAAATGATTTCACTTATGTCGAATATAAAACTGAAAGCAACAAATGAACAAACAAGAAAAACAAACAAACAAAACTCATAGGCACAGACAACCATCTCGTGGTTACCAAAGGGAAGGGGGTGGGGGGTAAATGGTAAAGGGGGTCAAATATACGGTGACCGAAGATGGTTTGACTGTGGTGGGCCCACAAGGCACTATGCAGATCGTGTATCAGAAACGTACACTTGAAACCTATATAATCTCATCAACCAATGTCACCCCAATAAATTTAATTTAAAGAAAACAGACGTTTGAAAAAAAATGATGGGTAAGCAAACATGGGGAATAAAGTTAGTGAAACAGGGAAAATAAAGAATCAGGCGTGTCTTTTGTTAACCATGAATTTACCAAAATTGCTTGATCACACTAAAAGTAAGCCCTCTAAAATCATTTTATATTGTTTCTATTCCTATCCCCTAGGTCTAATTTGTTTCTGGTACTTAGACAGTACCCAATAAAATACAATTTGAATAGAATTATGATATCAGACCCCTAAAGGAACAACCTCTGCAGAGGCCTGTGACAGATTGCTCTTCAGTTCTGCTGAACTTACAAATAAGGAAGATACAGCAAAACCAAAGGAAGAACTTTCCAGCAGTTGCATTGAGTGATTCAGGAAAATAAGAGTGTTAGAAAAGTTAGCAAATCCCGTTGCTTGGAATTATTTACTTCCAGGACATAAAAACAGAGAGAACAGGGTGAGCTTGGTGGATGAGTCTCTGTCAAGAAAGTTCAGAAAACTCTTGACTAGTTAAACTACCACTGGGCTCTACCCTAAAATCCCATCCACTCTGTCTCCCCATATTTAAGCCTTTGATACAGGAAGGAAACAAACTCCCTTGAACTTTCCCATCAGAAACTTGAAGGAAGAGACTCTGTGAAAAATGGGTGTTTGCAAACCCCAGGGTCTGTGAAAGATGAAAGCTGAGAACAGAAATGGAAGTAGATCACTTGCATCTAGACCTAGGGGCAGAGGCCCAGCTGCTCTGCACAGAGCAGAGGCTGTGAGCAGCAACTTCTCCATCGTGGGACAGTCCCTCTGGGCAGCTGTCCTGGCTCTGCCCCAGGTCTGACTGGGCAACCTGCCAGCTCAGCTCTTACTTCTGCAGCTTCAGAATTCATGCCCAATCCAGCTCATCTGTTTGATGGACACATCTGTGTTCAGAAACTATTCTTAGCAGTATTACCAGGTTACACTTCTGAAGAATAATATCGTTCAAAAGCAATTTTTATTTGCTTTTAAGTTTTTTTCTAATGCATTCTTTATTACTTTTATCATGATTCCTTACCAAAGATGTCTCTTAATATTTTCATTTTACATAATAAAATACACATAGTTACATGAGAGAAGAAAAAAAATAGTGTGTGTACATATTATAGATTTTTAGAAGCAAGAGAATCTCAGAAGATATTTCTCTGTTTGGCAGAAGAGGCAACTAATACCCGGTGAAATTAAGTATCATATAAGGAGTGTAAAGTCACAGACTCAGTTGTTTTACTAAATTCCATAAAGCAGGAGGGAGGGCTCCCTAGAATGATAAACTGGCCGTGTGATGAGGCACTAAGCTGCTGAATCATATAGGCAGTAGAAAGTTAACAGACCATCTCATTTAGTATAATGATTTTTTATTTTTAACTGAGGGGTTAGGTAATAAATAAAGTCTCATGAAAACCTTTTGAAATTCTGAACTGCATTTGCACAAAAAGGGCAATTGGTTAGGTTTTCAGGATGCATGTAGAATATATGCTCAGAGAACTTTACAATGTCACCAATATAAAGGCACTTAATGTTTTCCTAGGATAAAAATAATGGTAGATGGAAAAGAGGGGGAGGGGAGGAGGGAGAGAGAGAGAGATACTTTATAACTGAGGAAGATAAGCAATACCCTGGATTTCACCTCCTAGGAATCATACATATAGCCTTCATTCTCATCTTTCAGTAACTACTTATAAAAGACATTTCTTTTTAAAAAAATAAATCAAAACAGCAATTTTTTTCATTAACAAAAATATCTCTAGAAATTCACTTGTGAAATGGTTTATTTACTGAATGAGGTCACTTTGATATATATCATCCTAGAAAAAGTTGAAAGCATTGTATTAAAGAGCCTGAAAAACAATAGCTGCAATTTGTTGTGCATTTGCCATGAGTTAGGCCCTGGACTTTAAACCCTTCATTCCTTTAGTATATAGCTTTCAACCCTTCCTTTTACTTAGATTATCCCCATTTTGCAGACAAGGAGATTGAGGCCCGAAGATGTTAATTAATGTGTCTAAAACTACAGAGCCACCTAGCACCAGAGTCTGACTCCAAAGTCTACTCTCCAAACCATGAACCTACCTATGTTTATCAAAATGTTGGCATTTTGGCCAGAACAATCATTTCTTATGTTGACCAGTCCCACGCCTTCAAAGACATTCAGCACCTCTGACCCTCAATCACAAAATAGCAGGAGTAGCTTCCTAACACTCTAAAACCTAAAATGCCCTCACACACTGACAAACTCCCTTTAGAGGTGGTACTCTCCTTATCCCCAACACATTGAAAATCACTGTTAAGAAAAATACTGAATTTCAGAAACTTAGGGTTTGAAAGATATTTAAGCATTCCATTAGTTTAGTGTTTGCAATTTACTTGCACAGAAAAGAATAGTAATGAAGAGACCAAGAAAGGGCTAGGTTTCGTTTTTTACTTGTTGACTTTGAAGTAATTCTCCCCCAAAAAAGCATAGATTTAGCACCTATTGTATCCTGGAAATTATGTTAGACATTTTCATCTCTACACATAAATGAATGTGGGGTATGTGGTGTGTGTGCGTGTGGTGTGGGGGTATGTGTGTGTCAGAGAGAGAATGAGACAGAGAATGTTTATTTTACTTATATTACCCTTGAAGAAAACAACATTTGTAAAACTTACCTTGCCATGCAGGAATTGTATTTAGGCTTCTTTCCACCATACCAGAGCTACAGTGTGGATCTCCAATGATGGAGAAATGGAAGTAGCAATGGGAAATGGAATTTGGGGACATGGTGAAAAGAGATCCAACTGTAGCTATAACCAAGACATTAGAAAGAAAAGAGTGAACATGTGAAAATCAGTCACATTGTAGCACGCTAGAGGTGTGCTTTATACAATAACTATTTTGATGAATACCTGTAAGTAAATGATACAGAGAAGGAAATAAGAGCAGGATCAGGAAAGTGAGATAGGAGATAGCTGGAATGGCGCCAGATCAAACAAAGAATAAACTGTGTTAGCGGATATTGGAGAACTGGGGAGTAAGACAGGCAATCCTGCTGAATTAGTCAAGGTGGAAGTGACTGAGGATTGGGAAAAATCTTCTGGAGTTTAATAAGGCTTCTTGGAATTGAAAGCCAATAAATTAAATACACCTTCAGGGTGTGACGGGTTTTTTGTTTGTTTTCTTTTCATCCAGCATTAAAAGGTCCTTGAGAAGGGAATTGTTTATTTAAAAAAAGAAAAGACAAGAAAACTTTTGCAGTGATTTGACCATAAAAACAAAGTGCTACGAAGTCAATCCAGAAAAAAAAAAAGTGGCTTACAATGATTTGCCATATTTGAAAACAAACTTATAAGGAATTTACCGGTGTGTGAAAGAGTTATAAAAACAAATGCATTTTGGCTTCAAGCCTCTCAAGTGGGTGATAGGGGCTGTAAGCATCTTCTCTGAAATAAATGCGAGATAATTTTCCAGAGAGAGTTTGTCATCATTTTTAGACAATTTCTCTTCTGGGGACAGAAAGCTTTACTTTCAGCAGTGGGATTTAGTTTTATGGTAAGAAGACTTTCCTGACTAGGAAAAGATCTGTTGTTTTGGAAAGACCAAGGCAGCTCTCTGACGGGAAGAGGTCACTAGCGGTGAGCTCAGTACTTAGATGCTTTGTTCTTTAGTCAGCCTCTTGAGCTAGAGCAAAGGATGTGGCCTTGTAGGGGGTGGGGCCTGTGCAACTGTGTGTATATGTGCGTGTGTGTGTTCTCATTTCCGCTTCCCCTTTCAAGCTGACAACAGCAGTGTAATGAGGACAGAGAGAAAGGTACAATATGCAATATGATACTTTCTCACTGCCTTCACTGCCTTCTCTGCCATCCCCATACCTGGGAAAGGGCTGGCCCAGCTTTGATAACTACAGTGCCTCAGACGCAGCTCTCTACCAGCAGGCAGGTAAGTGCAACTTCCACTTCAATTTTAAGACTACACCGTGTTAGGATGATGCTGGGAGACAAGAGGAAACAGGTCAGAGAAAAATCAGGCTGTGAAGAAAGGGGAAAAGTCAGGAGAAAAATCTCTCACGCCCCTGACTTCAATGTTTAAAAATGCATCATTGCACCTCTCAGAAGAAAAGGGTCTGTTTACTTTTTTTTTCCTTTGCATTACCAGACAGGTATTCTTTCTAGGGTCATGAAACATGGGTTCCTTTGATGGCCTAAATTAATATTTAGGAATTTCTCACCTTTCTCACCTGAGAAGTTTATCTCTGTGTCTTGCTGTACTCATTTTTGCTGTAAGTTCAATGTGATTCTGACTTTGAAAGATTCTTCAGGAGAAAAGTGTCTCAGCTTCATTGCAGGTTCCATTCTAGTGCCCATAACTCTGACGATGGAGACTACCTGGTCTAAATTAATTTTGCTTTTTGTGGGTATGAACTTTCTTCAGAAGCCATGGAACAAACACAGATTGTGGTTACATATAAAGTTACACAATTGGACAATACCAGGCCAAATTAAGGCTCAAGACAGATAACTGCCTGTCAGGGTTGGTTTTCAGCTGTACATCTCAGAGATGGAGAGATGGATGTGTTCACTATTTAATGATCTACATAATGCTGGGGGAGGGGGAGGGGTTCTGTGCATCTCTAACATCCTTGTCTCCGTGGTAGCCAGGCTGAGCATGTCACCACCTACATGAGTTTTGGGGAGGGCAGAGGAATGGAAAGATCTACTATACTGGGGTTTTCCCATGGCCTTGCTCTGCTACTGAGCTCACCAGTGGGTGGAGGAGAAGAGGTGGGTCCCCAGTGCAGAACAAGGACAAGATAAAAGAGTCCCACAGAAGGGCTTTGATGAGACCATGAGGATTTGGAAGCAAGGCCCAGGGAAGTAATAGTGACTCCATCTACCACAGATGGCCTTGAGTAGAGAGGCCCAGGGATTTTCTAGACAGTACCTGGCAGTGACGAGGACAGAAGGTTGGAGGTTGGAGTTTGGAGGCTTTCAACTTGTATGTTCAAGCTTCAGACTTAACTCAAAGTTGTTAGCTTTGAGTGATTAGAGATAAAGATCTCGTGTGATTTTCCTGTAATGTGAAGCACTGTTAGGAAGGGGGTAAGCCAGATGTACTATCTATTTCTATGTATTATCAGAGATAACAAGCTGAAGATGTAACAAAGGGGCAGAAAGAAATCTAACAAAGGATTTCTTATTCACTGGCACCCTAGCGAGTTTAGAAATTCTTTACGACCACACTAAGAACATTTTCTCATAACTCTGTTGGTCCTCTGAAAGTTAAATGGAATCCAGTGATGACACATTATGTAACGGCCATAGAGAACCAACATAGTCGTTTTTAGTTGAAGGTTTAGGATTAGCATTCTAATAGAGAATCAAGAGAAAGTTTCGTCCTAGCTCAGGTCATGATTCACAAGGTCCACTCTGGGCTACAGTAGGGGAAAAAGATCAGACATTTATCTGCTTTTGATAACTGACAACTTCTGTTTTTTACCTAAAGGGCAAGAACAAAGTGGGTATTCTGATACCCAATGTACTCTGTACCCTGCTCAAGCCCAGGCCCTAATGCAAAAAGGCTTAAACACAGAGTGTGAGGAGAAGGTTCAGATATTGTGAAAGAAAAAGAAGGAAAAATAAAAATTAGTACATGAGGGAAAGTTTTTCATTACCAAGAAAATAGAAATGAAGAATTCAAGATATGAATTTGTAGAACTAAATGATTATGAAATCTGCTCATTCTTCCATATTTTAGACTAAGCTATCTGTAAACCAGTCCAGGTGAACTGATGTTTCCTTTTTTAAGTATTTATGTTTGTTTATTAAATTTATTGACGTGACATTGGCTAATGAGGTTATATAGGTTTCAAGTGTTGATTGCTGATACATGATCTGTATATTGCATTATGTGCCCACCACCCAAAGTTAAATCCTCTTCTGTTGCTATATATTTGACCCCCTTTACCCTTTACTACTCCCACTACACCCCCCGCTTCCTTCTGGTAACGGTCATACTGTTGTCTGTGTCTGTGAGTTTTTGTTTGGTTTTTTTCTTATTTGTTCATTTGTTACTTTCAGTTTTATATTTCACAGATGAGTGAAATCATATAGTTCTTAACTTTGTGATTTATTTCACTTAGCATAATATTCTCAATGTCCATCCATGTTATCACAAATGGTAATATTTCCTCTTTTCTTAGAGCTGAGTGGTATTCCAATGTAAGATGTACCACATCTTCTTTATTCAATCATGTATTGAAGGACACTTTGGTTGTTTCCATGTGCTGACCACTGTGAATAATGCTGCAATGAATGTAGGGGTGCATATATTTTTGCAAATAAATGCTTGGGGGTAGATACCCAGAAGAGAGATTGCTGAGTCATATGATAACTCCTTAATTTTTTGAGGAACCTCCCTCCATGCTGTTTTCCATAGTGGCTCTGCCAGTTTACATTCCCACCAGCAGTGAATAAGGGCTCCTTTCTCTCTACAACCTGTCCAACACTTGATAGCTTATTCTTGATGTCTTTAGAGCCTACCCAGATGAATAAAGTGTAGCGTCTCCCAACACTCAGAGCACAGGATTACCTTTTTCCAAATATACAACTTTAATATTTTCTGCAGCAAGTTGCAGGCCTTTCTTAAAACTCATTGACATCATGGAAGTAGAAGTAAGAAAGAAAGGGAAGGAGAGAAAAGAGGTCTTAGTCTTCTTTTAGTATTTATTCAACTAAACTTATCTTAGAAGGGAAGGGATAAAAAGGAATGGAGACATTATATTGATGGATTGGCATTTTTCTTGGTATCATTTAACAAATAACATCTTCCTTTTTCCCCAAAATGGATTGAACAGCTCCCTTAGACCATAGAAGTCTCAGAATGCTCAGATGCTATTCTCAGGGTAATTTTTGTTCTGATGATCTTACAACTGCAGTGGCATAGGGGAGAATTTGATATTGGGAAGAAATTTCCTATCTATGGAGCCAATGTGAGAGGACATTGTAGTTAGAGTATGTAGAAGGGTGGGGTGGGAGGGGAGGATATGGTCAATATGGCTTGACACGAAGATTTTCCCATTCACAAAGAAAGAAATGTCTGCTGTCCTGGGATTTCCTACAGCCCTCTGCAATGGTGGTGATGTGTGTTTTGGTTGTGAATGCAGATAAGATGTGGAAAGTCTTATGGGCCCCATGATGGAAACTCTGTTTCCCTTTTCTCTCCTCCCACGCTTGTTTTTATTCTCAGTCCCAATTCACGGACAGCTTGTTTTTATTCTCAGTCCCAATTCACAGACACTGCTTGGGGTGTAGGAACAATTCAGACAGCCCAGAAGAGAGCTCTGTCTGATACATGGCCCTGGGAGGAAGCCCAGAGTGTTAAACAAAAACCTAGGGCAGAGCCATGGAAACCAAAAGTGGCAGTAGGAAGGCTATCTGACACAGAGGAAGAAGGCATATACCTGGGACTCAGAACTCGTGTGAGTTCCATTAATAACCATTAATATTCTACATGACTTTAGATAAACCTCTCTCTTTTAATATCTCTATCTCCATCTCTATCTCTTTTTTTTCCTCTTTTAGTTTCCTCCATGGCAAAATGAGTGACTAGGATTAGATAATCTCTCAGATCCTTTCAGACGTTAGGAGTGTGAAGGACCCAGTCACTGCATACTTTTCATCTGCGCTTAACAGCAGCATCCCTTTATTACCATCTGAATTTCACACACACTGCTGTACACGGCTGCCCACTCTCTTTTTCTTTCCTCATGCCTGAAAATATTCCAGCCTTAGTAAGAGTGGCTTAGACTGAGGGAAGATTAATACTAAGAATAGCTACCATTTATTAAGCACTTCTTTTATACATCAGGAACTTAATACACAAGGTTGGGCAAAAGTAGGTTTACAGTTTTGAGGGTATGAAACAGTTTATTCTTTTATTATTATTTATTAATTCTTGTATCATTTTCCATAAGAGCAACTAATCCACTCCATAAGGCTGAGGAAGGCAACACTGCTCTGTAATCATCTAGTTGGAGTTAAGAAGGAACACTACGCTAATAATCAAACACTACACTAAAAATCAAACAAAGCAACACCTCCTTCACCAAGACTATCACAACTCAGGTTGGTCTGACTTGAGGTACAGCCTTTCCACTAGTAATAGAATAAAAAATAACCTAAGATCAAAATTTAGATGTCAGTGGGAAATGTAATTTGGGATAAAGAAAAGGAGAAACTACTTTAGTAAAATCTCCATTTCACATTACATAAACTCTGCATTTTACTTAGTATGGAAGAGGCTGCATAAACCAAAAGTCAGACCAACCTGAGTTTAAATCTCAACAATTTAAGATCCTAAATATATGACCTTGGACAACTCATATTTCTCGTCGAGCTTCAGATAACAGTTAGCTCAAAGGTGATTGTCAGGATCAACTAAGGTAGTTTGTGGAAAAGTTTTATGAATATAAGGTACTCAATACATCTTATGATGTATTATGAGTTACTGTGAGTATCACTTTGACTTGCCCATGTTAATATGTAGAGAAGCTCTGACTATACCCCTTAGGAAACAGACTGGAAGTATGTTATATTCTCAACATAGTAATAATAACATAGCCATAAAGGTTTTGTTACTAAAGTTACTACTTCTGGTGATGATTTTGTTCAAAGTTGTTTAAGAGCTTTTAAACCATACCCTAATATTAAAGCACTAGGGGTGATTTCTCTTGCCTAACTTCAACTTTCTCTGCTGCAATTTCTGCTTTTAACTGTAGCAACCTCAGAACAGAGAATTCTCTCCTACTCTTCTTTATTGTAGTCAGATTTTAGAGCACTTGACAGATTGTAGAGAAGTATTTAGAGAGTGAGTCTCTCGAGAAATGTAGGGAAAAATAAAGGACAAAAGGCTGGTAATGATAGTGGAGGGAAAAAATAAGACTTCAAGGTGATTCAGGCAAGTAGCTGTAGGTTCATTGTAGAGTTTTTGTGTTGTTGTTGTTGCTTTTGTTTTGTGAGGGGATAGGTGGTTAGTGGGAATGTCACAGAAAAAAATAGCAGCAGACTTCAGGCTTCCATCCTCAGGGGTAGATTAAATATATTATAATATAAACATTAAGAAAGATGGTACTCAGATTTCAGAAAGAACTTTTGACCAAGGAATGAAAACTTAGAGTGGAACTCTAGGAAATTTTTTAAGATAGGAAAATTTGATAGTTTAAGCTTATAAATTCAGTCAAACTAGTATGGCCCTTTATTATATCAGCAAAGAATTGGTATGACTATGCCCCAAGCCTTTTTTCCCTTTACTGCAAGGTATATAAAATATATATATTAAGAGTTGAGACCAGAAGGGAAGTCAGGAACACCTGTATTGTGACATACAAGGATAATTTTTCAGCACCAGTGTGATTCTTGCTCCTCTGCAGGAACAGTGTTTACTGAGCCCATTCTGTTGCAAGGTACATGCTGGGCCCTAAAATAAGATTTAGAAGACAGGCTACAAGAAGTGGTGGATAATGAAGGGAAAGGTAACCACTTACCTTTCGTTCAATATATTATAACATGTGTGCTAATTGTTAGAGATGGGTAATAGAAAGCAGGTGACTTAAGCAGACATTCAAAAGGTAAAAAGAATTTATTTGGATAGAAAAGAAGGTGGATGAATCTGCATAAGCTAAACCAAAAAAAGCAGAAAAGTTCAAGTGCTGAGGGTCAGTGAGCAATACCTGACTGAATCCCATACATTTGGGTTCCTTCTCAGCCTCCTTCATTCAGGCTCCCCTCTTTCTTGGGTCAGTGAAAGTTCAAAGTCCAGAAATCCAGTAAGTCAGGGTTAATTTGAAAGGGAATTTGCTAAATGGGAAGTAACTTCAGAGGCTACTGGGCCATTTTCTAATTCTTATGGAGAAAAATATACAAATGCATTTTACAGGTATTATTCCTACAAATATTTCAATCAACTAGAATAAATTTATAAACACTGAAACATTGGTATTGGCAGCAAACTTACACATCAAGTCCCATCAATTCATTTTTATTTTTTTAAGATTTTATTTAATTATTTTTAGAGAGAGTAGAGGGAATGAGAGAGAAAGGGAGAGAAACATCGATGTGTGAGAGAAACATTGACTGGTTGCCCCTTGCACACCTCAACTGGGGACCTGGCCTGCAAGCCAGGCATGTGCCCTGACAAGGAATCAAACCAGCAAAGTTTTGGTTCGTAGACTGGCATTCAATCCACTGAGTCACACCAGCAAGGCCATCAATTCATTTTTAAGAGGATAACACCAATGTCCAAAGAGAAAATCTATAGTGACTCAGTGATCTCATCTAGAGCCATGTTGGTTGTGGCGGCAGTGCACCAACCACAAGGAATCGTATTTTACAGACAAGCTAAATAGGCATTCAAAAGTAAGCCTCCTGGCTTCGAGTTCAAGAGAGCGGAGTAGGAAGATCCTGACCTCACCACCTCTCACTTAGACCAAAGCTACAACTACATACAGAACAGATGTCTCTGAGAACAACTTGAAGACTTGCAGAACATATTTTCTACCACTATATATATAAAGAAAAAGCCACATTGAGACAGGCAGGGGAGGTAGAGACTAAGTCTAGTCAGGACCCACCTCACCCCACCCCCATTCCCAATGCGGTGACTGACAAGTGGGAGGGATATCATAACTGCAGAAGTTGATCCCAAAGAGTGAGAGGTTTGAACCCTAACCTAGAGGACCTGCACCAGGAGGAGGAACTCCTATAACAACCGGCTTTGAAAGCCAGTGGGGCTTATGTCTGGGAAAGCCAAAGTGCTATAGGAAACCCAAGTTGTGTTCCTTCTAAGTCCCAGCACAGAGGCAGTTTGAAAAGCATCTACATGAAGGTGATACATTGACTAATTTTAGAGTGCGTGCTGGAGGGACAGGGACCTGCCAAAACTTTCTCCTGAGTCAGAAGTGCTGATGGGCACCATCTTTCTTTCCCCTTCCTCTGCTCTCCTTCCACCTAGCTGGTCAGATGCTGGCAGGTGCCATTTCTGACACTCTGTTAACCTTGCTAACACTGTTTACCCCACTCTGGCATTTCCCTGAGAACTCATCCAGGCTGTCACCTGTCCAAAGCAGTCCCTGCCCTGCCACACCCCATGGGCAGCCTCAGTCAGCACTAGGGCTGAGCAGTGTGTCTGCAACAGCATGCCTGTGCCTCACAGCCAACTGCACTGAAGACATGCCCTGCAAACCAGCATGGCTGCAACAGCTGTGGCCAGGCCTCACAGCCAACTGGGCCAGTGACCAGCCTTGCCTGCCAGTGTGTCCACAGAAGTTGAAGCACACCACAATAGGAGGCAACACTTGTCCACCCAAGGAACACCTCTGGAGCACCTGGCTCTGATGACAAGGGGTATTTCCACCCCTGGGCCCCACAGGACACCTTCTACATAAGGCCACTTTTTCAAGACCAAGAGACATAGCTGCCCTCCCTAATACATTGAACCCAACAGGCAAAATGGGAAAAGACTAGGTTCAAAAAATAAATGAAACAAGACAAAATCCCAGGAAAAGAACTAAATGAAACTGAAGTAAGTGACATACTACATGAAGAGTTCAAAGTAATAAACATAAAGATACTCATCAGCACTGGCTAGTATGGTTCAGTTGGTTGGAGTGTCATCCCACAACTGAAAGATTGCAAGCTTGACTCCCGGTCAGGACACATACATAAGTTGACAGTTTCATCCCTGGTCTGACCACAAGCATGGTTGTGGGTGTGTGCAATCCCTGGTCTAGCTACATGTATGGGAGACAACAAATTGATGCTTCTCTCTTGCATCTATGTTTCTCTTTCTCCCTTCCTCTCTCTCTAAAAGCAAGGAAAAAATGTCCTCAAGTGAAGATGAATTTTAAAAAATACACATCAGACTCTGCAGACAAGTGAATAAACTCCATCAAATGAAACTCCAATGAAAACTTCAGCAAAGAGAGAAAAATTATTTTTAAAAAGAACTATCAGAACTGAATAATATAACAACTGGAGTGAAAAATACACTGGAGGGAATCAACAGCAGATCAGATGATACAGAAGAATGGATCAGCAATTAGAAAGAGAGGATAGTGGAAATCACCCAACTGAAAGATAAAAAAGAATAAATAATTTAAAAGAACAAGTAGGAGAATCAAGATGGTGGAGGAGTGAGTGGAAGTCATGCTGACCTCCTCCCAGGACCAATCTGGAATTACAACTAAATTGTGGACGAATCACCTGGAACAAACAATGGAACAATAGTGAGAAAGGATTCTTATAACCTCCAAAAGACAGAAGAATAAGCTTTAGCACAACCTAACTAGTAAGGAGTGCAGTAGAGACTCAAGAGGTGGGCGAGGTGTTCACAGGTGGCAGCACCAAAAAGATATTGAAACGGTCAGTGGGATCCCCCTGAGAAGAGCAGGGTCTAAACCATAAGCAGGGCTCTCCAGCCTACAGCACCAGAGCCCAAAAAGTACACAGATAACAGCCAGCTGTGAAAAGTAATAGGGTTGCTCTCTGGCAGAGACAGGCGGCTGGAGATGCAAAGAGCCATTTAAAGGGTTAACGCATAAATTTTTATTTGCAGCCACTTACCCTGGTCTCCAGTAAAGGAGGGGGCAGAGTAGGCTAGAGACAACTGGGGAGAGACTGGGGAAGGAGTCTTTGCGGGGAGAACTGAGAGAATAGCCAGCAGGATACCAGTGCTGACTCATCCTCTATATGGCAGCAGCCATCTTGCTCAGTCAGACCACTCCCCGGAGGGGCTACAGCATGAGAGGACATGATAGCCCCAACCCCAGGAGGGACTCGGCCCTGGCTCAGTGGTGCTAAAGCCTGACTGCTGAGTACAGGGTGGAAACCACAGATAGTAGATTCCAGGTTAAAGCGGGCACATAGTGATCTGGAGACAATTAAGGAGAAACTGGAGACAGAGGATTTGGGGAGAGAATAGATAGAGTAGCTGGCGGGATCCCAGTGCTGGCTTATCCCCCATAAGACAGGAACCATCTTGCTCAGGCCAACCACTCCCCTGAGCAGCAGCAGCGTGAGAGGACCCAATAGCCCCGCCCCCTCAGGAGGGACTCTCCCCATCCTGTGTTGTCTAAGCCGGCCTACTGAGTGCAGAGTGACTAGATTAATAGCTGAAGGAGACAACCACACACAGTAGATTCTTGGAAGTCTCGAACACACTGCCTAAGGTCAGACAGGGTTGACATCTGACACCATCAAAGGCAGATCCAGAAAGAAAAAAACAGCATTCTCCTACTATAGCAGTTCAACCACAAAGTCAGGAAATCAAGACAGATCAATTTAAGAAGCAGAAGCAAAAAAAGAAGAGTCTCACAAATAATGGGAAGGCAAAGAAACACCCCAAGTCAGAAAGAAAGGAGGAATCCTCAGAAAGAGAACTAAATTAAATAGAGGCAAGTAAACTATCAGATATTGAGTTCAAAACAACAGTTCTAAGGAAGCTCAATGAACTCACTGAGCTCAGACAGAATTACAAAACACTACAGGGAAACTACAAGGAACTTACTGCAAACTATATCAGTATGAAAAAGGACATAGATACTATCAATAAGAGACAAGAGGCAATGAAGAATGCAATTTCTAAATTGAAGAACACAGAAGAAGAAATCAAAAGTAGGCTAGATAGAGCAGAGGATTGAATCAGCAAGCTGGAGAATAGGCAGAAAAAAGCCCCCAGAAAGAGCAAGAGAATGAAAAAAGACTCAAAAAGAATGAAGAGGCATTTAGGGAAATGCAGGACAACCTGAAACATAATCATATCCATATAATAGGGATACCAGAAGGAGAAGAAGAGGAGGAAGGATAGAGAACCTGTTTGAAAAAACAATGATTGAAAATTTCCCTCATTTGAGAAGAGATAAAGTGACACAAGTCCAGAAAGCACAGAGGGTCCCATTCAAGAGGAACCCAATGAGGCCCAGTCCAAGACACATCATGAATGGCAAATATCCAAGACAAACAGAAGATCCTAAAGGCAGCAAGGGAGAAACAGGTAGTAACATATAAGGGAGCCCCAATATGGCTAGCAGCTGACTTCTCAACAGAAACTCTACAAACCAGAAGGGAATGGCAAGAAATATTCCGAGTCATGAAAAGCAAAGGCCTGCAACCAAGACTGCTCTACCCAGCAAGGCTCTCAACTAAAAGGGAAGACAAAATAAGGAGCTTCCCAGACAAAAGAAAGTTAAAAGAATACACCTCCACCAAACCAGCATTGCAACATATGCTAAAGGGACTGCTTTAAGAAGACGAAGAAAAAGAGTCTCTAAATATCCAGTTCCTTTCACAGTCACCAATACTTGGTGTTACCAATATTTATAATTCTTATTAATCTGATTGTGACAATGGTGTGTTATTTTAATTGTTACTTTATTATTTGATGAAACTAAACTTGTTTTTGTATTTTCTGGCTTATTTCTATTATTTTTAAAAAGGTTTAAATGAATTTTTGGTATTCTTTATCCATTTTTTGATTAAAGGTTTGTAGAATTTTTTCCCTAAAACAAAAAACAAACTATTAACCCTTTTTTAGATGTGCTGCAGGTACTTTCCTATTCTATTACTTGTCCTTTAACTTTTTTATATGTATATTACTATATAGTCTTAAATGTTTAATATAGTCATATTGTCAATATTTTACTTTATAGCTTCTGGCTTTGAATATTTTATTTCACGGTAAGGAAAATATTATTTTGTATTTTCTCCTAAAACTCCCAGATTTTACATATTGATTTTTAACTCACCTGAATATTTTTTGTATAATGCATGAAATAGGGCTCTATATTTGTTTTATTTCAAGTAATAATGATCTATGCACCTTAAATGTTAAATAAGGCTTATTTTCCCTATTGATTTGAAATATCAATTGAATCATATATTACATCGTTAGACAATTATATACTTTTTTTCTAGAATACTCATTTTATTTCATTAATCTACTTGATTATTTCTGTGCTGGTGTCATGTTGTTTTAATTGCTGAGACTTTATAATGGATTTAAATTTTTTAATATTTTATAATGGATTTTGACACTTAAAAAAATAAATAAAATCAATCTGCATTTTAAAAAAAAGAAAAGAAAGAAGGAATTCCTACCTTCTGCAACAACATGGATGGAAATGGAAAATATTACGCTAAGTTAAAGACAAATAACATATGATCTCACCTGTAAGTGGACTCTATTCAACAAAATAAACTAATGAACAAAATAAACCACAGGCATGGAAACATGTAGCAGACTGATAGTGACCAGATGGGATGGTCACTTTTTTAAAAGGAAAGAAGGAGAAGGTACTAAACAAAGAACGTGTATGAATGACTCATGGACATGGACAACAGAGTAGGAATTGACTGTGGGAGAGGGGAGCAGGGTGGGATGGGTGGAGGAGGGCAAAGGTAGAAAAATTAAGACAACTGTAATAGAATAAACATGATTTAAAAATTAAAAATTAAAAAATAAACAAATGAGGCTAGCATAAGGGACCTTTGGGACAACATCAAGCATACCAACGTTTGAATTATAGGGTTCCTAGCCCTGACTCGTGTGGTTCAGTTGTTTGGGCATCATCTCACAAAGTGAAAGGTCACCACTTCAATTCCTGGTCAGGGCATATGCCTGGATTGCAGGTTCAGTTCCTGGTTGGGGCGTGTTTGAAAGAGAACCAATTGATATTTCTCTCTCACATGATGTGTCCCTCTCTCTCTTTCTCCCTCCCTTCCTCTCTCTCTAAAAATAAGTAAATAAAATCTTTTTTAAAAAATCACAAGGGCCCTAGAAGAAGAAAGAGAGAAAGGGACAAAAACCTATTTGAAGAAATAATGGCTGAAAACTTCCCTAAACTGGTTGGGGAAAAAGACATCCAAGTCCATAAAGCACAGAGAGTTCCAAACAAGATGAATCCAAAGAGACCCACACCAAGACACACTGTAATTAAATTGTTAAAAGTTAAAGATAAAGACAGAACCTTAAAAGTGGCAAGAGAAAAACAACTAGTTACAAATGTATATATAAGGTATACATACAAGGGATTGCCCATAAGAATATCAGTTGATTTTTCAACAGAAACTTCACAGGCCAGAAGAGAGTAGCATGACACTTTTAACATGATTAAAGAGAACAATCAACAACCAAGAATACTTTACTCTGCAAGGTTATCATTCAGAACTGAAGGAGAGATCAAGATTTTCCCAGACAAGCAAAAACTAAGACAGTTTATCATCACTAAACCAACATTACAAAATGTTAAAGGGAATTCTTTCCATGGAAAAGAAAAGTCCAAAACTATAAATAAGAAAATATATGAAAAAAATAATGTCACTAGTAAAGGCAAACGTATAATAAAGGCAGAAGACCAACTGTTTATAAATCTAGTGTGAAAACAATTAAAATTGCAATAAGTACATACCTATCAGTAATTACTTTAAATGTAAATGGATTAAGTACTCCATTCAGAAGATGACTGAATGGATAAGAAAACAAAATCCTTACATATGCTGCCTATATGAGACTCATATCAGGTGGGAAGACACACAGAGACAAAGTAGAGATATGGAAAAATTATTTCATGAAAGTGAAAATTTTTTAAAAAGCTGGGATAACAATACTTACATCAGATAAAATAGACTTTAAAACAACAGCTATGACAAAGACAAAAAGGACCCTGTAATTTCACTTCTGAGCACTTATCTGAAGAAAAATAAAACCCTAATTTGAAAAGACATATGCATCCCTATATTCACTGCAGCATTTTTTTCTTTACAAAATGCTATGATATGGAAGCAACCTAGGTGAGCACCATTCACCAATACATTAATGTATAAAGAAGAATTGGATGTGTATATGTATAAGAATATTACTCAGCCATGAAAAGGAATGAAATCTTGCCGTTGCAACAATATGGATAGGCCTAGAGGATATTATGTTATGTGAAATGTCATTTCACTTATATGTGGAATCTAAAAAACTAAGATGCACAAACAAAACAAACAGAATCATAGATACAGGAAAACTGATAGTTGCCAGAGAGATATGGGTTGTGCAAAAAGGTTAAGGGGGTTAAGAGGTAAAAATCTGTATTTATAACATAAATAAATCAGAGAGATGTAAAGCACAGCAGAGGGAGTGCCGTCAATATCACAATAACTTTGTATAGTGACAGAGGGATACTGGACTTTTCGAGGTGATCACTTTTAAGGTATATAAATATCAAATTATTGTGTTATACACCTGAAACTAATATAATATTGTATGTCAACCATACTGTAACTAAAACAAGATGTACATTCCAGAATGAAAAAAAAGAAAGAGAAAATCGAATTGATGTACCAGAAGTCAATTAATTGAACAAAAAGTTTGGAAGGATGCCCAGCTCTCCTAATTTCCAGTCAGTACTGTTTTCACTGAACCAATTTCCACTATATACGTGTGTGTGTGTGTGTGTGTGTGTGTGTGGATTTGTATGGCTTGTTTGGAGAAAACATCTCCATGCCTTTCTCTCTATTACAAGGGGCCCCAAGGCCTTCAAAGGTGTCATCTTGACAGCTGTGTGCAGCCCGTCCTTCAATTCTTTCTAACATTCTCACTGCTGATGTGCTTGTCTGATAATCATTTGCTGTTTCCTCTACATTTCCACAAAGAATACCCTTTCTTATCTCCCAGTAGCACAGCTTCCTCCTATTACCACTAATCAGTCAGTTCTATTTCTTCCTGCCTCATAATATCAATGTATTTAAAATACCCCGTGAACAGTTCTCTACAACCCAAGTGTGGCAGAAATTGAGGAAAATAAGCTTATTCAATTCCTTGGCTCCCTGCCTGGTTTGCCACAGTTTAAAAGATTAGCTTAGATATCTCTTGCACCTTTTATTTCAGATTTGAGACCATTGTTATTTTTTTTTAAAAAAGGAATTCTTCAATTCTTACCCAGATTGCTTAGAAAATGGATTCTACTTCATTCTCAAAATGCAGCAGAGTCCTTAATTTGCCCAGCCTTCTTGTTGTCGTAACTATAATAATCATTTATTTATAAGGCTTCCATTGGAACTCTTAAGCATTGAAGATTCTCTTTCCATAGGAATTTTTCTTTAGGTATTTACATTAAGTAAAACTTTTCTTCATAGGGCAGAAAAACAAATAGAAATAGTTAGGAAAAAATGCAACTTCTGTTTGCAATTATAGGAACTACAAGATTATAAACAAGTCATACAAGAACTCAAGTCAAGGATCAAGGGTTTTTATATTCTTTTCCTAAAATTTTCCTAGATACAATTTTATCCTCTTTTTATTACCTCACAACAACTCTGACCACAGGACAAATTATCTCTGCTACCTCTCTTTGTGGCTTCCCTATGTCACAGCTTAATTCAATAATTTAATTTCCCCTAAAAGGCACAGGCAGTGGACAAAAGGTCAGACATAATGCCCAGAGTAAACGAAGTGTCATAGCTCCAACTGCTATCACTCCTTGGAGAAAAATATTCTTAGATTAGACACGAAGTAAAAGAATTTAGATCAGACAACAGTAATCATGTATTATTTTTCCTCTGGAAAAGTTTTTATGTAGCAGGCAGAGGCATTTAAAACAATTTTATTGCCCTAGGAACATGTTTTATGTTCAATTTTTTCTCTTCAAAATATAGCTATTTTAGTGCCTAAGTTGTTGAATGCCTCATGAGTGATTTTGTTTTTAAATGTTTGAAGAACGGAAGTCTCTGGAAACTGGCATTCTCCTCATTTTTTGTTCCCTTTACTCCAACAGCTAAAAGTACAGCAAAGATGATGAAGCTCTTACAGCAGCTCCAGGGAACAGCGGGACAAGGCAGTAGAGAACAACACTCCCACCTCCGCTGACTCACTGCCATGAGCGAGGCTAGTGAGGAAGAGACAGGAGGAGAGAGCACAGACCAATAAATGCCCATTTGCCTCGAATCTTTTAAAGCTCTATTTGGGCAATTAAATGATTCCTCTCCTCTTTCTTCCTCTTTGAACAAATGGCTAGTGCCATCAGGATAAAACTTTTGAAAGAATATAGAGGAGTTGATTAGGTAGTGCTAAAAGAAATATAAACACATTGATGAACCAGGAAATGAACTCATAGCTATAGAAAAACCCACATTCACAACATGAAAAATGATGATCCTTAAGGGGGGGGCTGCTAACTGCTTAAGGCAAGGTCTCTGTTATTTTTATTGTGAGGTTTGCCCCCGCCCCAAAAGAAATCCTATCTGGACCCCTAATATATAAAAAAGGAAATCAAGCAAAGCAAACCCAGAATGACTGTAGTTAGAGTTCATGGGACCTTAGAATAGCTGTTCTAGAGCTTTGAGATCTGAGACTTCTTCATATGCCTTTATGAGGATCAAATAAAGTGAACTTTATAAATTGCAAATTTATAGATATTTCAATGTCAATAAAAGATTCTGAGACAAAATGCTTAAGGATTAAAGAAAAATGTTTTCTGCCCTGGCTGGTGTGGCTCAGTGGTTTGAGTGCCAGCCTGAGAACCAAGGGGTCACTGGTTGGATTCCCAGTCACAACACATGCCTGGATTGCAGGCCAGGTCCCCAGTAGGGGGTGAGTATGAGGAAACCACACATTGATGTTTTTCTCTCTTTTTCTCTCCCTCTCTTCCCCTCTCTAAAAATAAAGAAATAAAATATATTTTTAAAAAGAAGAAGGATCCAAAGCTCTTTCTAAAAAAAATAAATGTTTTCTTTTTGTTTTGTTTTGTTTTGTTTCACGTCAAACGGGTAATGTGCCATCGTCGTAACAAGGTTTATTGGGAGGTACATGTCACACAAAAGCGTGAAGACCCAATCATCACACTTACGAACTACAAAAGGATCCAAAAGATAAATGTTTTCTGATATACCATTTCCATTATCATGAGAAGTTGCTTTTCTTTAAGTAGGAAGAGATCTTTCAATGCTCCTTAAACCATGTGATGTTTGAAGTTTCCGGCTTACTGATTTGAAAGCTTTGCCCTGCTGTTTGGATTCTTCAGAACATTTTTTTTTTTTTTTAGGATGGAGGAAGGGCTAGACATGTGTCTCCTCCCTCTAATACGGTCAGAGGAGCCATGCTCCTTTGTGCAGATTGGGAAGATGGAGAGTCAGGTGACACCCCGGGGGTGTCCGAATACAGAATGAGGGACTGTCACTGTGCTTCAATTCTCAGGGCGGCATCACTGTTGCAGGAGACCCTGAAGTCTGAACCAGGGCCATGGAGGGCTCTGTGCTGAGCCCCACGTCCTGGGAGAAGCGACGGGCCTGGATCCGTCAGAGCCGTCACTGGCAGACCCAGGTCCTGGAAGAGGAGGCTGCAGCTGCCCTGCAGGATGTCCCAGATCCTGAGCCGTCCAGCCTGGATGATGTTTTCCAGGAAGGTAAGAGGCAATTAGACATCAAGCAGACTTCCATGTTGCCTTTGGTAGGCCTGCAGAGTGTGGGCAGTAGGTCCTTTGTCTAGGCTGGGCCCTCCGGGAGGCTCATTGTGCCTGGTTTAAATGAGTTTAAGGGAAGAAGGGTAAAGTAATACAAAATATGAATTATGTGAGAAAAAGACAGGCATAAGACTAGGAAACAAAAAGAGGCACATTTCTGTGTCATCGTGGGAAGCTGTAGGACCTGAGGCCAGGGTGCTCTGCAGATGCTTTGCGATGTTTCAATTTTGTCTGTGTAACAGGATCGCAAGCTGAATGCTTGGACTCTGGCTACCACTCTGTCACTGACAAGCTGTGTCCTTTGTCAAGTCACTCACCTCTCTAAGACATATTTGTCTCATTAAAATAATATAATAGTAATACTTTTTCTATATGCCTCTCAGAACTTTTTCAAGGTTCAAAGGAGACTACAGCTATAAGGGGGGAAAACCTTATATAAATAAATCCATTTTTTTATTTAGTAGGAAACAAAAGTCACAAATGCAATACAGTGCTTTTCTAGTTATATTTTGGGTTTGTTTCTTTCTCTCTTTTTTTTTTTTTTTAAGGGGAAGGATCCACTCCTTTTCCCTATCCATGGCTAAAAGGAGCAATTGGCTTGACATCCTAGGCATTTTCCAGGTGCCTGGGGAGAAAAAGACAGTGGGGCAGAGAAAGAAAAAATATACACTATTGTTATACATGGGTATACTCCTCTTATATCTTAAAGAAAAGTATAATGGGGGGAAATAAAGGATTGGTGACATGGCTTATATAAGGATAAACTTGAAAATGGGGTGAGTTGCTGGGATGGAGTCTGATTTCCTTCAGCTCTCACAGTGACCTGATGTCTCACTTTCCTAGGGAATCCAGTCACTAAGATTGAAGACTGGTTGCAGGACTGTGGGTGAGTGTTGGCCATGCAATGGGATTGAACGCGGTTGATGGTTGGATATGCAACAGGCACTGACTCGCGGGAACTCAGAAACAAAGGCATGGGTTTGAATTGGGCCTAATGATTAGAAGTGAGGTTGAAATGGGGAGGGAGGTAAGGGGTGAGGTGAGTGGGCATTGTGGCTATGCATCAAGTGCAGCTCTGGGATGAGACGAATTTAGTGTGCGGTCTGGAAATATAGGCAGCATCTAGTCTGAAGCCAAGAATGATGGAAATCTGCAGCTTTGGAGAATAGCTGGACTGAGTTCCAGATTCCTACTCTACTGCTTTTCCTTTCAGACTAGTGTCAAACACTATGTAACAAAAGAGGTTAGAAACCTAATTGTTCTTATGATCAGAGTAATGCATCACTATGTTGTTTATTTCTATGGCAGAACACAGGACAAAGGGCTAAGGGTTTATTCCAACCATTCCAAGCAGGGAAGAATTTCAACAGATACTTCAAGGCAAAATGTAGTATCTTTCCTCAGAAACACTTTAAAATATGAGACCCCCACACCCCATAGCCTGTAAGACTGTTTTAAACTCAGTCTACCCAGACTTGGGAGGAATGCTTCTGTGACCTATTTAAGCCTGACCATTTGTGCGAAAATGAATTCTCAGAATTTATAACTCCCGTCTGCTCCTTATCTCCCCTCCAGGAATGGTTTAAGCTTGATAGCGCCTTTAATCGAAACTCATCTATTAACATACACATAAACCCACCTTTGCTTATTTGGTAGGAAATAAATAGCACTGAATAATCCAATGCTGTTTATTTCAACTATGACCCAGAAGGTAATGCAAGGAAGGATTTATTTTGTGTTGTTGTTGCTATTTACAGAACATATCATCCTTATAGTCCTAATCTGGTTCACAATTCAATGACTTCAAAGTCAATTAAGGGTAATCAAAATATAGAGAAGTAAAGAAATGTAGGAATAGGAACGTTTACAAGTTTTGGTGTGTGAGAACTGTCCTGGAATTTTTAAATCCTTCACCGTTGCCAGAGGAAACAGAAGTGCATGGAGGTGGCAGAGGGTAAAGGGGAGATAAATGGTAATAGAAGGAGACTTGAGTTGGGGTGGTAAACACACAATACAATATACAGTTGATGTTTTGTAGAATTGTATACCTAAAACCTATATAATTTTATTAACCAATGTCACTCCCAATAAATTCAATAAGAAATAAAATTGAAAAATTTTTAAAAATAAAATAAAATGTTTCACCAGATTTGTACAACAGAACCAGTTGTCTCAGTTAATGTCTTTATCTCATTAATTACTGTTGAGTCTTATCAATTTACATCAACAATTATTAACTGTGCATTTGCTACCTGCCTGATAGTCTAAATAGTCTGGAGGGGTACTAAGTAGTTTAAAATTTGCTCCTTGCCTGTAAACATACTACATTGTAGTTGAAAAGAATAAATTCACAGAAATATAAGATTGCAAACTTCATAAATCACCTTTCCCTGCCTGTATTCTACAAAGATAAACACTGATGCAAAATACAAGTTGAAAATGTAGCCTGGTAAGTGAAAAGACTCCAATATTTGTGCCTAATTCTTTTGTGATCTATCTTTGTAAATTGCAAGTAAACTACTGAAATTCTATCTCAGAATCCTCGCCTATAAAGTGGAGAACTAGTATAATAGTTTCAAAAGTGTCAAAAGTTTTCAAAGATTTAAATGCTATGATGTATGTACAAGCAGGGTAATGCTCTGTAGCAATATGTAGGTAGTAAGGTTTATAAAGTAGGGGCTTTATGCTACTTTAAAATTCTGTGAAGGAGTTGCACCAACTCCAGGGTAGTGGTTACCTCTAGGAAGAAGTAAAGGAGGAATGGGAGTAAGATGAGACTTTAGTTCTATCTTTAACATTTTATTCATTTTTATTTTTATCTGAAGCAAATATGACAAAATGTTTACATGTGTGAAAATAGAGTGACAGGTACAAGAGTATCTCATAATTTTTTTTTACTTTTCTATGTGTTGAAAAAAATTCAATATTTAAACTTCAGAAAGGCCACAAGAATGTCTATTAGTGTGCTTATATTTGTCTTTGGAAGGGGAATTAGTAAGCTCATAAAATATTTCCAGTTTAGTCTATTTTCTAATCCTCCCAAATAAGTAAGTAATACTTTTTAACCACATGGGAAAATCATAAAAATTAAAGGATGATGATTGATGATAGTGAGAAAATACTTGATTTTGATAACACACAATGAAGTAGATTTAGAGGATATGTACTCTAAATATGACTTTCAGAGTTACCATCATCTTTGATTCTTAAGCTGCAAAGACCACAGAGGAAAGAAGATGGACAAGGAACCCACATTCACTGGTTATCTGTCCACTCTGTTGACAGGTGCCCTAGGAGGCACCTTTCAAATTTTATTTCAAGACTACATAGTTTCCATTTTTTTTCCAGTGCCAAACACCCTCTGGTAGCAAACAGGTTTGTTTAATGACAAGCTTTCCAAGAAAGTTCACCAACTTCCTCGGTAATTTAGTGTCAGTGTTTCTCAGGGTAATCGAATCTAGTAGCAGACCCTTCTGCTGCCGCTTTAGATCACGTACATCTTTACAAACCATATCTACTATATCTCTCTCTCCTTTCTTTCCCCTCTTAAGCCCTCAGGGGATTTTCTAGGACATGAATATGTTACTTGTGAAGCATCAGAGGCAGGGTCGGGAGCCCAAAAATCCTCTGTGTGGACTTCAGTTTAAAATCTCTGCAAACGGAGCCTATGGAAGTTTCTGGAAGCAGCAAAAAGTAGTCACATGCTTCTTCTCATAATCCAATCCACCTCCCTACTCTTTCTTTATGAATTGGGTATTGGACTTCATCTTGGCTCTAGTACTTCAGGCTTGAAATGATTCTAAGGGACCTTTCATTGAAAAGGTGGAGAGAAGTGCGGCTATGGATCTAGTCCTCAGTCATGGACATTATGTCTTAAGCAATAACCCATGAAAGGCCTAGGACTTAGGGGATAAACGTGAAGTTTCAAATCAACATGCTCAGTAAGAAGACATCGATAAATCCAGGCCCACGTCTATACTACTGTTGTAGATCCCACATACACGTAGAGAAACCTACTGCCCCAAGGGTTGTCCTGGGCTGGACCTCATATAGAGACTATGGACATGCTTGCCAGGGCACAGCTAGAGAAGAGAGATATAGGGTGAACGTCCAATAAAAACTTGTATCTAATGAATAATAGCAAGTTTTCCTTTGGCCAGACTAGGAATTTTATCAGTGATATTTTTAATGTAAAGTTTGTTGAAGTATAGCATGCATATTAGTAGTATTTCTCTTTTTAATATAAATTGTGGTAGAACTCAATGGGTGTACAGTTTGGTTATACTAGATAAGTTCTAACTCTCTACTGTACAGCATAGTGCTTATAGTTAACAATGTGGCATTGTGCATTTTAAAATTTGTTAAGAGGATAAATCTCATGTTAAGTGTTCTTACTACAAAAGAACACAAAGGGAAAAAGGAAACTGGGAGTTGTCGGGTATGTCTGTTGATTCGTAACTGTATCACAGGTGTTTGCATGCGTCCAAGCTCATCAGATTGTATACATTAATTACGTGCAGTTCCTTGTTTTGGGTTAGCCAAAAAGTTTGTTTCTTTTTTTCTGTAAGATGGCTCTAGAAGGGCTTAGTTGTCTTTAATTTCATGCAAAACCATTTTGTTAAATTGTGTTGTGTTAAACAGTATTGTGACAGCTGTCATATCAGCGTGCATTTTTTAAAAAACTTATCAAAATTGGTGAATTTTTGCATAGCCATTTTAATATTGAAGATGGAAGAAAATGTGCAACATTTTGGCATATTATTCTTTATTACTTCAAGAAAGGTAAAAATGAAATGAAATGCAAAAAGATTACTGCAGTGTGGAGAAGGTACTGTGACTCATCAAACATGTAAAAAGTGGTTTGTAAAGTTTCGTGCTGGAGATTTCTCATTGGACGATGCTCCAATTGTTGGGTAGACCAGCTGAAGTTGACAGTGATCAAATTGAGATATTAACTGAGAAAATCACATTATACCACACGGGAGGTAACCAATGTCATCAAAATATCCAAATCAATAAAGTTATTGGCGGAAATGAAAAATGTGTATTTTATTTTACAGAAAATACCATAAGGACTTTTTGGCCAACCCAATATATCAATTATACCTCAGAAAAACTGCTACAATAACAATAATATAAACTGCATTGAAATATAAAGTATTTACTGAAAAATAAACAAGTATTAAATACATAGCTCAAGGAATTTTCTCAGAGGGCACACACCTGTAAAACCTTCAGGAATGTTACCCGCACTCCAGGAGCTCCTGTCTGTCCCCTTCCATTCATTACCCAGCTTCAAAGGTAACCAGTAACCTGACTTACAACATCATAGATAAGTTTTACAGTTGGTTAACTCTATGTAGATAAAATCATACAACATATACTATTTTATGTGTGCTTCTTTTGTTTCGCATTGTGTTTGTGATTTCATGTTTTGCAAGCAGCAACAGGTCACACTTTTTACTGTTTATAGCATTAAATTGTATTCATCCTACAGTTTATCCATTTTACAATAATTAGAGAGTTGGGTCTTCCAATTGTGGGTTATTATGAAAATCATTTCTTTTGGTGAATATATAAAGGCATATCCGCTGAAAATACACCCAGAAGTGCAATAGTAGTGTGTTTTTATTGTAGTTATAATCATATTTGGCTTTAGTAGCTACATTACTGTTACTACATTAATGTTTAGCTACAGCACAAGCATTAAATGCAGTAGTAAATCTCAGTATTCTATCTAGTACTTGACTATATTAGTTATCATTGTGTTTTAATAGTAAATATTAATTTGTACTAATATTTGTAATATTATATATACTAACATATTTGTAGTATTATATTAAAATATATTGGTATAATGTTATATGTATAATTAAAAAAGTTTATGTATAATATTATATACTAGAAAGAAAAGTGTATATTTGTAGTTCAAGTTGTAATATTAGAGTTACTAGTTCTTAATTAACCTGGGTATATCACTTCACTTTTTTTTAACTTTATTGGGGTGACATTGGTTAATAGGATTATATAGACTTCAAATGTACATTCCTATGATACAAGATCTGTATATTGCACTGTATACCCACCAACCAAACTATCTCTGTCACCATATATCAGGCCCCCTCCACCCCTCGCGCCCCTCTCTCCCTTCCCTCTAACTACTACCACACTGCTGTCTGTGTCCATGAGTTTCAGTTTTACATCCCACATATGAGTGAAATTACATGGCTCTTAGCTTTTTCTGACTGACTTATTCCACTTAGCATAATATTCTCAAGGTCCATCCAAATTGTCACAAATGACAGTATTTCATCTTTTCTTATGGCTGAATATCCCATAGTATATATGCACCACATCTTCTTTATCGAATCCTCTATCGAAGGACACTTTGTTTTTCTCCATGTCTTGACCACCATGAATACTGTTGCAATGAACATCAGGGGTGCATATATCTTTGCGAACACATGTTTTCAAGTTTTTCGGGTAGGTACCCAGGAGAGGGATTGCTGGGTCATATGGTAACTCTATTCTTAATTTTTTAAGGAACCTCCAGACTGTTTTCCATAGTAGCTGTATCAATCCATCTCCCCACCAGCAGTGAATGAGGGTTCCTCTTTCTCCATAACCTCTCCAACACTTGTTAATACTTGTCTTGTTTGATTTCACACTTTATATCACACCTTGATGTCCAGTTTTTTCACAAGGACATGTAAAAATATAGAATTTGTAAAACAGGGGTGACTTTTTTCATTATTAAAAACAAAGTACCAGTAAAAGATGTCTGTATATGATATCTAAGGATTTATTTAGTAAAATTTTAACACAACTAATCTACAGATGTTCAATTAGTAAACCCATTGCCATTATTAAACATTTCATGAAGTGATGCTGCAATGGCCTGAGATTTTATTGCATCGCTGGAGACTGAAAAAGGAGGAAGCTCACTTAAGATGCACTCCAGTCTGTCTCCCTGATAACGCACTTAACAAGTCTCTGCTCCAGCCTCCACATAAGACTGCATTCAAAGCAGCATGTGCAACTTCCATTTCATAAAACTCTCAGGAAAGCAAACTCTATGAAACTCACAACACATCAGTGCTTGAAGTAGACTTAACTAATAATAATATCTAGTTATTCAGTCCCCTATGTAATAGTTGAGAACGTAGCACCGGCAAGGAGCCAGGATTAGAATCCAGGTGCTCTGGTCCCAGGTCAAAAGCTTTTTCACAGGCTCCTTCACTCATGTGTTTTAGACAGAGAATTTCTTCCTTGTTTATAAAATTAAGTTGTTTCTCACTACCAATTATGCTGATTTCCATCTGTTTTTCTTCTGGAGATAGTAAATGTTTGATAAGCCCATATCTCAAAATGTGAAAATATAATCTCTAACCAAGATTCAGTTTCTGCTGCTTCCTGAAAGACATGATGTTCTGCAAGACTATGGCTTAGAGAGAAGGAAAGGGGTGTGGGTAGATAAGATGGCCTACTAAAAATTTTTTTTATTTCTATATTTGTTTTTGTAATGTGGAAATTATGCACCCAAATCCCTGCTTCTATAAATGTATCTCTCCAGTTTTGCTTCCAAAGACTTTACGTCCTGTTTTTTCTAGGAACTCAGCTGGAGAATTTTTGCTAAGCCAACTTTAGACAATGTGGTCAGTACAACAGCAGCACTCCAATCCCAGCTCCCCCTGACCACCTCCAGAATGTGTCAGTCAAATAACCATGCTGTCTTGTTTTCTTCAACGTAAAATCAGTTTAAATACTACTGACTCTCATTGGAAGATTATGTGAACCTGTGAGACATATTTGAGGAAAGTCCCTTGCAAAATGTAGTGATTTGGACCTATAAGATTATTTTTGGTTTTTAGATACTCTGAAGAAGGGTTTTTTGAGGAAGCTGGACAGTCAATCTATAATGGTGAGTACAGGCTCTGTTCTTTCTTCTCTTGTTCTTCTACCTGGATTGTGATATGGCTGTGTGTGAATGTGTATGTATATGCACAGGCATGTGCATCCGTAAGAAGGCTGACTCTCTCATAAATCTCTTCAAAACACCTATTAGTGGTCACAGGCACTCGGGAAGGTCCAGAAGATAGAGTAAGCACTGGCTTAGAGACCACAGGCTCAGCAGTTCTCAAAGGTTATCTTCCATTAGTGGTTGCTCAGCTAACAATCACTGCTATAGGAAAAGAACTTTGTAAAATGTGTGTTTATGTGTGTGAGTGCGCACCCCATGTGCTATTTGGCAGAGGATTGTGTACACAACTATGTGATGTAGGGGACAGGTTAATTATAGATGAGTGTTCATGCGATTCTTTCTGAGTCATAATATGAATGTGATTTCTGAGGTAGTATATGTATGTACAGCTGAGGGTAGTTTTGCAAACATGTGGGTGTCTGATGTGACTCTGTGTGTGTGTGTGTGTGTGTGTGTCCAAACCTGATTTCCTGTGACCTTTGCCTTATTATTTGACAGGGTGTCCCAGCCATGGAACCAGCTTTGAAGATGACTTGACCCTTGGAGCAGAGGGTAAGTGGCACAGTTCTCTGAGGCTGAGATCGAGTAAAAGGCTATACATTGGATTAATTAGGAGAAAATGAAAGGGGATAACTGCAAGGATTAAAAGCAGCCCATCCCTGGGGTCTTATCCATAGGGAAAGAACAGCCTCAATAGGATCTAATGTGAAGCTTGGAAAGCATCATGTGCCCAGAAATACTCCTGCACCAGCCTATCAGAATGTGTGCTGGTCCATCACTGGAGCTTTCCTGTGAACCCTGGGAAGATAACGTATAAAATCACAGCAATATTGGCTGCCCAGACATCTTTGAAATGGTTTTCTGTATAGGAAACCAAAAGCAACCACAGTGCTGGGTGTGAGAGAGACTGCATTGCAGAAAGATAAGAGCTTGAATAAATGATGGAGGTATAACAACCTATTAGTGTCTCCTGGGACCTGTAGAGACTCATATGGTGGGACAGGAAATCTAGCCTGGAGGGCTGAAGTCAGGACAGAGAAACTCTTGCCTAGAAGCCAGTCATGGTTCAGAAGTTCAGAGGCTTGGAGCCATTGTTTTCTGCCATATCTGTCCCTGTTCCAGGTCTGTGTTTGATAAACCTTAGATATCCCGGTAAAGAGTAAAGTTCATGGAGTTCAGCGATCCTGTACTAGTTGCAGAGATGAATACAGGGAGATGAGTTTTAAATTCAGAGAGGCAGGGCAGCTTAGGTGATTTTTATTTTCCCTTCTAACTTTCTCTTTGCCTTTCTGTTCCTTGTCCAGCCACACTGTTGTCCACCAATGGCAAACTCTTCTCCAGGTAAGTGTAAGGTTCAGCTAGGCTAACTCTCTCCTTCAGGAGCTACTGAACTGGGATAAATGTCAGAGTCAAAGAAATGAAAAACAAAGAGTTGAAAATTCACAGTAGAATGAGATTTCCCCACCAGGAATGAAGCATAGACTGAGTTTTCAAGGTAGATGGTTTAAACGTACCCCCAAGGAGTGACTGTGCCCAACAGGTATGTCATGCAGCCAGTGTACAAACTGCTTACAGGATTAGTATGACATTATCTCTGATCTCTGCAGGAGTTTCCTAGAGACAGCCCGGCCCTGCCAGCTACTAGACCTTGGCTGCAGTTTGGCTTCCAGTAGCATGACTGGTGGGACCAACAAGACTAGTTCAAGGTATGTACCATGTTCAGCATGGGTAGAAGGATGGGGAAGATGAGAGGCAGAAGAGAGTGGAGCCAAGAACCGCTGCCCATTATTCTTACTGGATCTTCTATGCAGTCACATACATGAAAAGTATGAACATATTGCTTCAAGAATAGTAGAGAATGCAGAGAAATCTACTGCTTAGAGCTGGATGTGGTATATAAAATAAAAGGTGTCTTTCCACTGAACTTTATACCCTAGGAAGTATAGCATCGGTACATTCACAGCTCCTGAACTTATGCTACGTGCTCATTAAACAACCAATAAATGTATTAATTAATTGATTGATTTGTTGGTTGAATGAAGCAATAAAATATTCATTTAGGCAATTTTGTATCCCTGAAAGTAGGCCAGACAATGACTGTATGAAATTTGAAAAGATGAAGAAGCCCTGATTGGAGTGGCTTGGTGGATTGAGCACCAGCCTGTGAACCAAAGGGTCACCGGTTCGATTCCCAGTCTAGGGCACATGCCTGGGTTGTGGGCCAGGTCCCCAAAAGGGGGCGCTTGAGAGGCAACCACACACTGATGTTTCTCTCTCTACCTCCCTTCCCTTCTCTAAAAATAAATAAATAAAATCTTTTAAAAAGAGAGAAAAGATGAAGAAGACAAAGAGCTTGGCCCCAGTAATTCAACCATCTAATAGGATGAATAAAATAACATGCAAATAACTTTAAAACAAGATGGAAAATGATGAAAACTAGCATGGTATAATTAAAAGTGCCTGGAATATCAAGTCGAAGTTTGAATTTGAGACCTGGTCCTAAGACTTACTGGCCATATAACTATCCTGAGTGGTTTGTCTTGACAGAGCCCTAGCTCTGGCCACACTCCAGTTCAATTAAACCAGCATCTCTTGAGATAAGACTCAGGTACCTGCATTTTTTATTTTTTTTATTTTCTATTTTTTAAAATTAGAAAGATGAACTATTCTATGAACATTCCATATTTTTCCAACACTGATAGTCAAAACTCTAGTTATGGCGGCCTACAGTTAAGTGGCCTCCATAACTCTTCCCCTTCTCTTCCCCCAATGCCACCCTTTCTTGGAGACACCAAGATGTGTATCAATGTCCCTAGAAATCTGAAACAAGTCCACACAAATGACAGACTTTATCCATGTGGTCTCACTATCAAATTACAGAAAGCAGTT
Organism: Pteronotus mesoamericanus; assembly: GCF_021234165.1. NCBI lineage: Eukaryota > Metazoa > Chordata > Mammalia > Chiroptera > Mormoopidae > Pteronotus > Pteronotus mesoamericanus. Next base: position 957,339 of record NW_026555310.1, read on the forward strand.
CCACTATCCAAATTATATGAAGCAGTTAATGGGAATTTGAGAAAAACATAGTCCCATGAATAGTAGTAAGCATCTAGGAAAGTTTTCCATTCGTCTGTCCATTATTTTCACAAGATTAAAGTTAAAAAAACACAACCAAATACATATATGACTCTTAAACCCCAAACACACAATAAATTGGTCTTTGTTCATTCTCTGATGACCAGATGCTCCATGAGTGCCAAAGGTGGAAGCTAACCCTCCCATAGTCTTTTCTTCAACCGTTCTTCAACTACCTTCCTTTTCCAAAAAGGTAATGCTGAAATCAGTCAGAAAGGCTTTCTGAGAAGACTGGCTTGGCTTTCTGAGTCTGTTCCAGTCCATTCAAGATGAATTGGCTTGTATCAATGAAGAGCTCAACACAGTTCACAAAATAGGCCTCAACCCAACTGTCCAACTGTGGCCTAGACTTGTCCATGCATTTCTCCAATTCTTAGAGGAGTCCTTAACCATGTCCAACACTGGGCCAAATGTAATGAATCATAGATTTTCTTTTTAAAGAATCGAAGTATTGTGGTCCAAGGCAGACAGGAGTTAAGTAAGCATTTGTCAAGGGTCAGAGCCCAGCACTACCATAAATTTATGAAAAAAGGACTTCAGAAACTGATAACTGTATGTAGTTCAAGTTAAGCAGTTCAAATGAATATTGGTTAATATTCTCTATGGTGTACATAAGCCTTAGACCCTCCTCTTCCAAAGAAAATTACCCTTGGCCTCTGAATTCTGTGAATTTTGTGTCAGGGCAGGGCAGTTACATTATCATTGGCAGTGAGAGAACACTTTGATCCCAAGGTGCAAGTACCCTCCACCCTTTTGCCAAAGTCCCCTTACCAGGCATACTCAATTCCTTAACCTTTGGACCCAAAATGGCTTAATATTACAAAACAATCCATCGAAAAGGCAAAGAAGTATGTACATTGGGAGAGATTACACCACTTTTATAGTTAATAGGCTGGAGACACTCATTTGTCACAGGGGACATTAGAGAAAGTGGGCAGTCAAGGTAAACCATGAGGAGTCCAGGAAGAGGAGCTTCACAGACTCCCCAGGACTTGGAGTTCCAAAAATTAGATCCCAGTACTGGGGACTCTCACCAGTCTTGCTGACCAGCACTAGGCAGCCTTCAGGTGCCTAAAGTGCTGATTGGGACAGTGGCATAAGTCTTCTATGATCCCCAGTCCTCTGTACCAACACAGTCTAGGCCCAGAGTGGCAATTGCCTAAGAAGCAGAGTCACTTATTCTCCCACCCAGGTCGGCCTGAGAAATCTAAGGAAACCAACGGGTGCTTCCTCCTCCCAAAGTCCCGCAGGGCAAGGACAAGGGGAAACTAGGTACAGTGGCCAGGTCTCGGCCCCAGGCTTCTCACCCAACAAAGTTCAGTCACATGGTGCACCAGCTGCTGGAAGTGCTGCTTCTCAGTCTCCACCTCTATGAAATGCTGCAGCTGCAGGTCCTCTGAGCTCAAACCCGCCATGAAGAAAGACGAAGAGGAATCCATCCCAGCTGAGCCATGCATGCTGAAATGAACTCCACAGCAACTCACCAACCTTCCCATACTGACTCGACAGAACTGGAACCACAACCTGCTGCACTGGAGACCCAGATATCTGCATTTTTTAAAAGTCCCCTCCCAAAGTGATTCTAGTATGCAGCCATGATTGAGAACCAATGATCCAGATTTAGACCCACAATTCAGATCAGGAAACTTAGGGCCATGGAAATAAAATCAGCACTTAGGTAACAAACATAAAAATAGAGCCAGGGATTCCAATGAATTATCCAGCTATTAATTAAACAAGATGGCACTTATTTGGATCAAAAGACTGGCATCTTTTCTGAAGAGAGTGACAGTGATTATTCAAAGTCTCAAATAATCCACAGCACCTCACCCCATTGTTGTTTGAGATGCATAGCTATTGAGCTCTGTGCCACCCAGCCTGGTGAAACACAGATTCAGGTGTAGACACATGTTGGTGCCATAAAGAAGGAGTACTTGACCTTATGTAATGCAGGGCTTCTTACTGAAGAGGGTGTTACAAAGGAGTCTACCTCTCAAAACCAATTTTTGAACATAACTATACAGCAGGTCCTCAAATAACGCTGTTTTGTTCAATGCTATTTTGTTAACAACATTGACGATATGCTGTAGGAACTTAACAGTTATTTATGACAATTAGCTTATGGTAAATTTGATTTCATTGGATGTTGTTGGGTTTTTTTTTAAGATTTTATTTATTTATACTTAAAGAGAGGGGAAGGGAGGGAGAAACAGAGGTAGAGGAACATCCATGTGTGGTTGCCTCACACACACCCCCAACTGGGGACCTGGCCCGCAACCCAGGCATGTGCCCTGACTCAGAATCGATCCAGTGACCCTTTGGTTCACAGGTCGGCACTCAGTCCACTGAGCCACACCAGCCAGGGCCATTGTATGTTGTTTTGCTTAAAGTCACAGAACCTATTGACAACATTAAGTGAGGATCTACCATATTGAAAATGTTTTACCCTGAAGGTGAGAATAAAATGAGTTTTATGTTCCCTATACATGCATCCTCCAGTTGCCCCCACACAACCACTAAGAGCATACAGGATGGCAAGATGCAAAGCACTTGGCAAGAGCCAGTTATGTCACAGTACATGTGTGCACACAGGAACTGACTAGTTAATAACACAACTACAGATTTTTTGCATTGTACTGCTTTTGATTGTTCAAATCCTCTCATAGTAAACTTTCATTCACCTGTAATTGGTTATTCAAAGCACTATGATAGAGTCTCATTCAATTTTTAAACCAGAGCTACACTGTAATTCCCGTGTCTCAGACAGAGAATGTAGGTTCAGGGAAATGAAAGCTTTTCTCAAAGTCAAAGACACTCTGGGTTACCCTGAGTCTCAAAATTGCCCCTGCTTACCCAAATTCCCTCTTTTCAGCATCTCTGAGATTCTGGACAAGGTGCAAGAAGATGCAGAAGATGTCCTTTTCAGTCTGGGCTTTGGCCAAGAGGACCACAAAGACACTTCTCGGATTCCTGCCCGATTTTTCACCAACCCCTCCCAGGCCAGAGGCATTGATTTCCAGCTCTTCCTGAAGGCCCAGGTGCGGAGGATCGAGATGGAGGACCCTTGCCTCATGCTGGCCAGTGAGTGTTCCCACAGATCCGTGTGCTCTGCTTCTCCCTGAGGCTCCAGACAGGGATCAGTGGATCCAAATCCTATTTTCTCTTGATTAGCTTCACGTGATCCTTTGTCTCTTGTGTCTATTTTCTCTTACATTGTCTTCAGTGAAGATGAATTTTGACATCTGCTTCTGTCTTCAAGAGACCTCATATCACTGTTGCTTTCTATAGTCCATCTCAAAGTAGAATAATATCTTTAAATCTCATCCCCATTTTTTACTTCTCAGTTGGAATTATTGAATGTTCCTATTTACAGGCACTGCATTAAAATCATTTCCATTTAAGACCGTGATTCTCAAAGTTCAATATGTTAAATTGCACAAAGTGTTTACAAAGCATTCATATTTATAGGTTTTTTCCTCCAGAGAAAGGGGTCTCGGGGATATTAGTTTAAACAAGCACACAGATGATTCTTATGCATAATCCTTACACCACATGTAGGGAAACAATAATTTAAGATGTACTGATTTAATACTAAGGAAAGATATGAGAGAGCTTCTGTACCTTAATGAGGTATAAAAGACTCTATTTGACTCCTTGTGTTAGGATATTTTTCAAATTATAACAGAAACATGATGGTGTTTCTGACAGTGTTGTTCCAGATTCTTTATATCAGATTCAACTTAAAACCTTGGTAAAACTAACCTCCTGAGCACCACCTGCTGAAACAAGAATTTTGAGTTGGAGTATTTTCACACCTTAGATGATTCTTAGTCACACTCACTTGAGGATAATTTATTGAATTTTTTTATGTGACAGCTACATAATTTGGTGTTAAATTCTGTAATAACAATAACAAGAAGAATATAATTCTTGCCTTCAGGAAGGTTACAATTTAATGGATATGTGGTTGATCACAGAGCTTTTCAAACATGGATGAATTACCAAAGGGTATTGTTAAAATGCTTGGGATACAGTCTGAGATTCTTCATTTATAACAAGGTGCCAAGCAATACCAATGCTACTGGACTACTAACCACACTTTAAGGAGCAAAGATCTAAGAGTAATGATGGACTCCATCTAAATTTCTCTAATATAGTCCATTGCCCAGTTATCGCTATCCCTCAAATTTATTGATACCAAGAACACATCTATAATCTTAAAGTTTTGTTACTAAGAAAATAATGTTAATTTTGTTGTTTTTTTTATCATGTTTATCATCTACAACAAAAAGTGATGAAGGTCACTATTTAGAATATACTGACAGCAGAAAGATATAGGAGCTATAACTCGAGATATAGAAATGTTTCTTATCCACATAGAATCCACATAGAACTAAAGTAAAATACTTATTTGGGATGGGGAGTCAAGAAATCAAGAAATTAGGACACTTGACTCTGGATGATGGACACACAATACAATATGCAGATGACATATTATAGAACTGTGTACCTGAAACCTATATAATTTTATTAACCAATGTCACCCCAATAAATTTAATAAAAAATTTAAAAAAGATATCAAAAAAAGTCCAGAAAGGGGATCCTGGGTGTCAGAAATCTAAGTGGTGAAATACTAGTGGGGAAATTGCACCTTCTTTCTGAATTTTAAGTTTAGGAAGGCTATTGAAGGAAGAAATTCAAGAGCTAATTTGCTGATGAGCCCCCAGACTCACCGTCTTCAACCCTTGTACCCAGGCAGGTTTAAACAGGTGCAAACACTGGCTGTCACTGCCGATGCCTTCTTCTGCCTCTACTCCTATGTGTCTAAGACTCCTGTCCAAAAGTTTACACCATCCCACATGTTCTGGAATTGCAACCCAACTGATGTGCCATCCATCAAGATTCTGTCCCCCGAATCTGACCCTCAGTCACCCAGAGAGCGCCTCCGGAAAGCCATCTCCAAAATGTGCCTGTACACGAGCCCCCGAGTTCGGCTATCACCACCCCATGATTCCCCCAAAAGGAACAGTTTGGACCAAGTGGTGTGGGAAGTGATGGACAGAGTGAGAGGAGAGAAGCTGGTTCTCCAGCAAGACTCTGAGTTTGAGCCAGGCTCACAGGATGATCCTGCACCCCCCATCCATGGTACGATGCTGCCTACCTCTTCTTGTTCATGTGTCCTCTGCCCTAAAGGGGAAACACAGCTGGGGATGTCCACAGCACATGTACCATCACAAACTCTGCACTCTAACCCCAAGACACCCTGTTGCACACATTCCTTGCCCAGAGCAGATCTACAGTGGAACACAGACTCTGCACAGGTAAAGAGAGAGCCGTGGGGTCTACAGGCCACCCATAAAGAGACCCCTTTGGCCACGGACGAGACTTTTTGGAAAAGGAAGAGCAGAGCAAGAAAAAGCCTGTTTCAGAAGAATCCCACAGTCAGGAAAGTTAAATCATTGGACCTGTCCATCATCCAGCAGAAATGGAAGCAGAACCCAGAGAGACCAGAACTGTGCCGATCTCTAACCCAGCAGCTGTGGGACACTTTTGACTTGGATTTGGTGAGTGGATTGGAGGTGAGGGAGAGGCTGGCAGAGAAAGGCTCTAAATTTTTGTCCTTGGGTAAAGGGAATCCAGACTCCCTGTCCTCATCAGATATATTGATTCTTGAATTATATTCAGAAACCTTTGGGAGTGAGTTAATATAAAAGGAGAAAAAGAAATAGGTCTGATTTCCTAAAAGCATCTAGGTTCCCAAAACTGCTTTTCTAATTCCTCATCTGATCTGATCTTGAAGTTTCTCATCAAGCACTCCTGCTCCTATCATTTGTGGGATCCACACAAGAGTAGCGGTCAGTTATACAATAAACTGAACACTATTATTATAAATAAAATAGCTTCTCTTCTACCTTGGCAAACATGTAACCATAAAGACCTGCAAGTCCAGGTTCAAATCTAGAATTCTCAGAGTCTTAGAATTTGTGTACAAGTGTGGACAGAGGCATTTCCCAGCCCCTGGCCTGCCTCCTTCTCTTCCCTGGCCAAAGTCTATCCTGAACCATCAGGGATTTCCTACACAAGTGTGTGAACAGCCCAGCCTGTATATCCAAATGCCTCATCTTCCTACCCACACAAATAAGCCATTCCTTGGTCATCACTCAGGCCCGAGAGTGCATATACTTGTAGAGAAGAGGGCCCTCGAGAGAACAGATACCAGGTAAAACCAGTGCAGTTCACTGAGGCAGGCTTGGAGCCATCTGGGCAGCATATTTGGGATTCCAGGGAACCAGAGCATGGTCTAGAAAGGGTAGCATAAGATCCAGGTGGGCACATCCCCTTGGTCCACTAACTCTTTGTCCCATGGACTCTGAAAGACTCAGGACTCCTCTGGCCTAGGTCTATAGTACTGCTATCAAGTGCAAGGGTCTCTTGGAAAAGCTCTCAAGTCTTTGCCACAAAGAGAAGCTGTTATGATTCAAAATATCATTTGCATATGTATCACCTTTCGCTGAATGTAGAACTGCAACTCAGTCCCTGCTTTCCTCACTGCTGGGTTCCTGCCGCAGAAGAGGCCAAGTCCTTCAAGTACATTCAGCCTCCTTCCCCTACAGCTGCCTGCCATCCTGCACCTTTCCCCACCACTGGCTCTGACTAGTTCTGCTGGGATCTTGGTTACAGGTACAAAGCAAGAGTGAGGAGGAGGAGATGCACCGGGCCAGCAGACCCAGACTCCCTCACCTCTACCAGACTTTTGCTGGCAAAGACTCAAGAAGTAAGTGTCTCTCTCTCTCTCTCTCTCTCCCCCTCTCTCTCTCTCAATCTGGCACTAGTTTTCTGGCACTGGTTCTCAAACCCGGCTGCACATCATAATCACCTGGGAATATTTTATAGTTTTTAAAATGCTCACAATAAAAGGTCCCACATCCTGAAATTCTGATTTAATTGAGCATGAAAGCAAGTAGCTGATTTTTCTTTTTTTTTCCTTTTCCTTCTTTTTTTTTTTTTTTTTTTTTTTTTTGCTCCTAGGGTAATTCTGTTATGGCTGAATAAATAATTCTCTAAAGCAGTGGTTCTCACATGTTAGCATCAGAATCATTTGGAAAAGTTAAAATATGCATGGCTGGGCCCCAACTCCCAGAGTTTCTAATGAAATAGGTCTAGACAGGGCCCGAGAATTTGCATTTCTAACAAGTTCCCAGGTAATGCTGTTGCGGCTGGCCTGACGATCCACAGTCTGATAACCGTTGTTCTAGGGGAAATTCTGTACAACCTTAGTATTCAAAATGTAGTCTGCAGGCCAGCAGCATAACATCACTTGAGATTTTGTTAGAAATTTGGAACCCCAGCCCCTACCCCAGACCCAATCGATGAGTCTTAGTGACTGTATGAAGATTATTAGTGATTGTTTTGCGTATTGAAGTTTAAGAAGCATTGTTGTAGAAGTTTTGTAACAGGTTAGGACAGACAATGGAGATTTATATGCCAGCACGTACTTTTTTTGGTACTTTCTAATCAGCCCACGTCATAGGACTTAGGGAAGACTCCTCAGTGTATCTCACTGTGTTGTCTTTTTAGGCTCTGAGTTCCTTTCTGCAAAGAGAGTTTGATGTATGTAGCTCCCCTTCCCCTCCTCGAAAGACAATTAATCTCACATAAGTAGTTATTTCCATTAAAATGTCTTTCCTTTTGATGTGAATTTTTAGTATTAACTCTTTCAGAGGTAACCCCTATACCTTTGAACATTTTGGCTAAAGATTTATCATTTAAACTAAGTGAAAATTAATCTCCCATAGTTTTTATTACACTTATCCTAGGACCACTGAGAAGACAGCACCAGGGATAATAATTTTTTCCAAGATAGTAGAAGTTGAAACCTTTCTTGAATTAAGTAAATGAATGAAGATTCATCTGGCTTAGAGTTCCCTTTATGTTGCATGTCTTAGTCCTATTTACTGGACTTCCTAGCACAATAGATTTTTGGTTATTATTCCAGAATTTCAGTGTTACTAGTCCATATTAACAAAGATCTTTACAATTTTTACTCTTTTAACCCTAATTCTCTGTGGTTTTAGAGGCCTAATGGCTCTTGTTTCTCTCTTACCCATTACCTTTACTCCAGGTATACAGATTGTTTGTATACAGTTAGTTACTCACAAAAGACGTAAATATCAGAAGGCAGCATTATGTTGTATGTAGTGAAAAGGTTTAAGATATGGAGCCACATGACATGCCTCATACTAATTTTTGCAGAAATCACTTTAGTTTTGTCCTACAAAATAGGAAAATAACACACACACACACACACACACACACACACACACACACACACACACCCCCATCAGGGACAGGCTATGTTCCAAGCCCCACAGTGCATGCCTGAAACCACAGACGGTACTGAACCCTATATACACAATGTTTTTCTAATAACACATACCTATCATAAAGTTTAATTTATAAAGTAGGCACAGTAAGAGGTTAACAACTGATAATAAAATAGAAAAATTATAATAATATTCTATAACAAAAGTTATGGGAATGTGGCATTATTAAGTAAAGTAGGAGTGTCTTGAAGACAAGCTCTGGGGTACCCTGACAGTCGCTCTCATAAATGAGATGCGGCTAAGTGACCCATGGGCAGGGACCGTTTAAAGTGAGGAGACGCTGGATTAGGGGATGATTCACATCCTGAGTGGGACAGAGCAGGACAGTGAGAGAGTTCATCACACTATTTGGAACAGTGTACAATTCAAAACTTATGAGTTGTTTATTCCATAATTTTTCATTTAATATTTCCAACTGCTGTTACCATGAGTAACTGAACCAGTAGAAAGCCAAACTGCAGATAGCATGGGATTACTGTGCAAAATTTTGATCAAGTGTTATTTGTCCAGCAGATGTCAGTCTTGCACAAGAAAAATACCAAGATGTCCAGCAAAGGGCGAGTACAGTACCTATATGGTTGTGCCAGAGAGCAAGTATTTCTAGGAGTTACAGACTTCAAATAAGTTACTAGATTTCATTTTCTGCCATGGCAATGTGATTTCACTACAGCAAGAGAGTTGCTGTTAGAAATGCTGTATTTCACATATTCTAAAGCATATATTTTTCCACATTTTAATCTCTCAAATAGAATGAATCTTAATAATTGTCATTGTCAACCAATTTAATTGTCTAATTTTTTTTTGCTTCCTTAGTGGAATATGAAATAATTATGTCTTACAAATGATGGCTTATAAGATTCAAAGAAACAGTGTAACTTTAGACATTAAATGCACTTAGTCTCTCAGGTAAATGAGGGTGTGATCTCATAGATTTTCCTGTCATGCCTCTCTAGAATGCGAGATCTGTTCTTCATGGACACTGTTTTTGGCTGAGACAGGGATCGCAGCGGTTCCCTAATCTTTCCAAGTCTCTGAGTTTGTTTAATCATCTTTTCACAAAGCTATGAGTTCTCTCTCTCAGTCCACTCTGTTATCCTTTAAGAGATCATAGGAAGTGGAGAATAGCTATGAAAAGAGCTCAGAACTGCCAAGATTAAAGACTGTGTGAGAAATATGGAAGGGGGGAAATGTACTTACCACCATCAGAAGCAGAGATAGGTGGGGCAGTCCCTCAGTTCTACTGAAAAACAGCCCCGATCTGCCTCTTGCAGTCTGTAATTATCTCCAAAAGATTAATTATCTCCTGTATCTTGATACAGGATTTCTGTATCAAGTCCCTGAAGTTAATCTACTACTGATTATCAGACAGGGAGGTGTGTGAGCAGGGGTAAGAAATGGTAGCAGCTCCCAAGCAGCTACTGTGTCCAGTTTGTATAGTCCTCACAATGCACACAGACACCCACGTAAAAAGGTAACTTTGGGTTCAGATCCAGCTCTATGGAGCTTACCACCAAAAATCTCAAAGGTCTTCATCTTCTAAGGCAGAGTTCCTTTTTTTCTTCTAATTCATTTACATAAAGTGAGTGCTTTTCTGTAATTAGCACAAAGGCACCTTTTCTGTTAAAAGAGAATCTGGTCCCAGCTATCAGCTCTCTTCCCTCCCACTCTTATCTTTTAGCCTCTACCAGAGAAGAAGTCTTACTCTTCCTCCAAGTTCCTGGGAAAGGATGAGCCTCATCATTCTTCATCATTTGCACCATGCTCAAGAATCTCAAATTCACAGCCCTTTTATTGGTGCCCTATTGCTGAAATGTAAACTGTTTGATCTTTACCCCATTATAAAAGGCAGGGGCTGAGGAGGTTTTTAATCTTTGTTGTTTGTTTCTTTTACCAGATCTGAGGTAGCAGAGATCAACAGATATTCTGTTTGCGAAGTGATCATATATGAGATGGAAGGTTTCATTTTATAGTCAACTCTTCCGGTGGCCATGAGAGAAGAGACAGGAAGGGTTAGGTGGGGAGGCTTGTGCAGAGCATAGGATAAAGAAGGAAACTAGTGTGACATAATCCCACAGGGGCTTACTCAAAGTGCTACTTGTTTGAACTTGGTGGAACCGATGTGGGCTGGGTAGCTACAGACTTGCTCTTTGATGTAAGATTTTTCCATATGATAGTATTAACAATAACAAATACCCACAGGGATCACTACATTTCAGACACTACTATCTTTAGTACTTTGGGGGAATTAAATCATTTAATCTTATGATGTATGTTTTTATTGTTTCCCATTCTATTCATGACGACACTGGGCAGTTATTTTTATACCAAAATAAATTCTGAAGAGGAACTACTAGATAGGAAGTACAAGGAGAGATGGGAAAAAAGAGGGGGGAAGGAAAGAGGACATCGTAAGAATGTGACAGTTATTTTTCTGCCTTATTTATAATTCTTTCCAACATTGTTGTGTGCCTACCGGGGAAATATAATTTAAACCAAAATCTTCTTCCACACCAGAAAAACCTCTCCAAAAAGGTCTAAGAGAAAGGAAACAGTTTTCTTTTTAAATAAGCAGTAAACCAGAATATGATGTGCATCACAGGCAATCCAGGAACACAATTGTGAAGACAGAAAGAAATCTCACCTTTTATATAGCCAAGCAAATACGACCTATTACATACGTGTCAAAATAAACAACAACCAGTCCTCACATAAGAGAACTTGACAGCACCATTTGTCACTCGTGGCTCATCCTAGATTTACATGGTTAGCAGAGTGGCCAACTGTGTTAGCTAATGGCCTTTATCCAAAGGAATAATAAAATTTCTCCTATCTTTATGGCAGAAGATAGTTTTGTAAGTTGGAGCCAGGCGCCTAAGTTCTGCTCCTGCCCTCCCATGAAGAGTGGGAGATAGGGTCACTATAGTCCTTGATTATTACATTTCAAAGCAAGAGCTTCCTTTGAGAAAAACACTTCTGAGTTATGAAGGTGACAAGAGGCTTAGTTAGCCTTTTTTAAAGATTTACATACAAATTTAGAACTTGCAGCTTTTCTAAAGAAACACACTTTAAGAAGAGGTTGGGGGGGAAGAAGCTTTTTCACAACAAGAAAAATTAAGCTTATTTTTAATTTGTATTTTCCGGTTCATGGCTGTGTATCTTCTTCCCCACGCCAGCCCCAGTCCGCCACGCCACCTTGGCCTTCCCTTTCTCTGTGCAGACCCGCTCTTTATAACTGTGGAGAGCAGAAGGGTAATCTCTGTCTGCCTCACAGAATGCTTATTTTCTGAGTTATTGATTTCAGATGTTTCAATGGATTACCAAGGCCACATCTAAGGTTGCTGGCTGCCGAGCCACACAACTGCAGGTCACCATTCACGCAGACGGCAGTGTAGACATTGCTCCTGGAGATGTCCAGAGCTTAGGCCCCGGCTCCATCCATACCACCTTACCCAGCCCTTCCGGTAGAAAGTACCTCCAGTGAGTATACAGCACTTTCATAGATATTATCTCATGCAAGTCTTATAATCATATAGACTATTTGAGAAGAAAAATGACTTACCAAGCTCATGTAGCTAGTTAGTTAATCTCAGAATCAGAACCAATGCTCTTTTCATGAGATCACACTGCCCTGAGCGCAGGAGTGCAGGCTGCGGCCGGGGGTCAGAGCAAGCCCCGCTTTCTGTGCTTGGATTTGCCCCAACCCTCTGAGCTTTGTCACCACGGATTTTGCTTGCCTTCTTATAAAATCACAGGCAGAGGATGTTATACAGATCAAAGAAGAACACTCACAAGACACTTGTAGCTCATAGTTTAGTGAAAGGCATGACAGAAAATTCAACACTTTGATTTAATTTCACCAGATGTCATGGGGACATAAAAAATGAACCTCCCAAAGGAGGTCATTCATATCCAGGTAACTCTGGACAGAAGAGTAAAAGAAGTGAATGGAAGTGTAAGAAGCATGATATTGCTGTCCTAGTTAGAGAAATAATATGTTCAAAGGCAGAGAAGACTGGAAAAATCACAAAATCTTCAGAAAATCTTCAAGATCTTCTATGCCTGTGCCTAGTGGGAGGAAGGGGATATGTGAGAGAAGATAAAAATTAAGACTAGGAAAGATTTATAGAAATCAAATTATGAAGTAAAGTCTTCTATGTTATTTTAAGTATTTTGATTTAGTCCAGGGAGATAGGGAGCGACTTAAAATTTTACAACAAAATGATCTGATTCTATTTATCTTTTAGCTCGTTCTGGCAGAGGTATGAGAAATAATAGATTAGGGAGCCAATGGAGGAAGGGAAATCATTCAAGAGTCCATCACAGAAGACTGAGGACAAATGCGATGGCCAGAAATAAGATGAGAATACTGGGAATGGAGGGGAAGAAGGGTGGCATTTTGAGAAGTTTAATATATACAATAGCTAAATCCAGAACCAATGGACTCATATTTAAGAGGTGAGCGGTGAAGAAAAGAAACAGCACATTTCCAGGTTTTTTTCTTGGGTGACTAAATGAATATTAATGTCCTTTTATTAAGAACAGAATACAGTAGTAACAAGTTGGAAGGCAAATATTTTAAAGTATAATTTTCAAAAATCAAAATAATGGCTCTCATGAAAATATAAGATAAACATGTTCAAAGATTTTATTTATTAATAAGGTTAATAGTAATATGTTTGAACTGGTCCAAAGAATACTTGAGAAGCTAGTTATAAACAGACAAACTAATACATTGCCCGGTTACCTACAAAGCTGGTTCATTTTCAACAATACCATAAATTAATCTCTGGAAATACTGATCACACTGGAAAGAAATTATTTGGATTTCTGTTCAACATAAATCTTCAAGGCAACCTCTTCCCCTACAGAATAGTAAAATGGCCATGTAAATAGAAACTCAAAACTAACCCTGTACCAAAAGCATATATATTTGCTGAAGGGAAAGAAACAATAGGGTGGGAGAGACTATGGTTCAGGAAGAAAGGGAGAATGATGAACTGAAGTCACTGGAGAAATAGAATGAGTTGAGATCCAAAGCACTTTAGGGTGAGTTAGCCATGAACTAGAGGTGCAGATTTTTATCTGAGATTACAGGAAAGGAAAAAGGACAGGTGTGGATACAGTTGCATTGGTCCTTTCAAGAGGGAGCCAGGAAATTGCCACCTGTTAGTTTCTTTTTCCTGTTTGTCTCATCACTAAAAGTATGATGCAGGACATTTCAGCAAGATAGTAAAGATAGTCACTATGGAGAAAGGACAAGAGAAATATGTGTTAATAGGAACATGTACTAACAGGTGAATAAGTGAATAACGTTGGCGCTCAGCTCAAGGTGAAGAACATGGGTTGGCAATGATTTTGCTATTTTCCACAACAGTGCTCAGCAATATACATCAAAGAATAAGAACAAAGTATAAATGTACTTTTATAAGTATAAAAAATAAGATGTGAATGCTCCCAGAACTCTCACTTTATGGTGAGAAAATCAGAAAGCCTGTCATATGATGCTGCTGCTGCTACTAATAACTTTAAACATTTAAATAATTTTAAATATAATAGTGAGAAACATTTCCACAGGTGGGGTATGAAAGTTTCTACCAATGTCAGTACCCAAAAATTGTCTCAAAAACACATGATGTGTTTCCTTTTCCTTCCCATTGCAGGCTTTCTCCACCACCACAGCAGCACATGCTCTGACAGCAGTGGCTTCATAGAAGAGCCTAATTCCCACCCCTTCTTGCAGGAGGTGGCACTGCCTCCAACATCCCCCTCCTGCTCCCAGGCCCCGCAGATTCCTGAACTCAGCAGCAGAAAGGCAGCATGGTTCATGGAAAAGAAGACCAGGGTGAGAGACTTGGAATCTACGTCCTGATGCTTTCGTACACTGCATGCACAGAGAAAGACGTTAGACGCGTCCCTTCCTTTCTCTGCACATTGGTTTCTCTGCGGTGTGGGTATTAGAATACATGCTATATAGACAGTGATAAACTAGATAAAGACTTAATTTTCTCCCAAGCTTTGACACTGCCTAAGACAGAGGATTTAAGAATGATGAAGTTTGAAAAACAAAGCTTGTTACTGGAATGTTCTCAAAGGGCTCAGGCTAAGTGAGGCAGGAAAAATCCCACTGTGAGGCTCTGAAACCCTGGTGCAACCTGCGGTGGGATTTCCTCTGAGCCTCTACTCATCCTTACCTGCTCCCAATCAAATTCCAGAATGTCTTCCATTCTGGAAGCCTCTCCCTTAAAACCAGCTTCTCCCTCTATCCCAAATTTTGTATTTTCATAGGAAAAGAGATGACTGGGATTCAGAGTCCCTCTTCTTGGCCATTGAAAAAAATTTACAATATTTTCTGCTGGCAGAAAACAATACAAATAAAAATATTTCAAAACCTTGCAATGTTTTTAGAGGTTTGTGTTGAATGGAAAATGTTTTGTCCACAAGCAGGGCTTGAGCACCTACAGTACTCTACCAGGCAGTATGTGGGACAGACATCCAATAGATACATTGCTCCACCAAGAAAAATTTAGTACAGTGGGAGAGGTCTCTCTCTCCCTCCCTCCCTGCCCTCCCCGCTCCACACTTCCAGTAATGTATTACTTGGTTGACTCATAAGTTGCAAGGCAGCACAGACTAGAAGAGAGGGATTTGAGGGAAATCGTAACCACGATGAGTGTTAAATTAAAAACAACAACAACAAAAACAGATACCATGAGCTGACAGAGGTTGATTTTATTCTGATACTATTGCCAGCAATAGGGGAGAAAGCATAGATGAAATCTGGGTGGAAACAACAGGCTGTGGGTTTTTAAGAACTGGGCTGGGGGAACCGTAGACACCTGTGTTTGGTAATTGGCCTTACCCAAAGGAAAAAGTAAACTTTCTGGGGTCTTCATGAAAGGAGGCAGTTTTACAACTTGGAGCCAGGGCCTCCCCAGCCCCAGCACTGAAGTTAGGCTCCTACCCTTCCATAGAAACTGGGAGATAGGGCACTGTTTTCCTTCATGTTTACCTTATAGAGACAGGGTTCTCTGGTCCAACCGGAATGTGGCAGGGAGAAGATTTACATCTCAAAGGGACAAAGAAAAGATTTATTAAAAAATTCTCTAAAAGGTCAGGGGCTAGTGTCAAGAAAAAGCCTGTCCGAACTTCCGTCAAGCCGAGGGAACGTTAAAGCCATCTTGGTCAGGAGAGGGAACAGAAGGACTGCGACTTTTTTCATTTAAAGAGCCCAAGAGACTCTCAACACATCCGGCCCCATCTCGTGGAGGAAATGGGTTGGGGCTGCAGAATGAGGCGATCCCTACATTCAGCTTCGCCAGAAGCTAATAGATACAGGAATGAATGACTGTCTAAGGAGGGCGTCTGGCGGGAGGTGGGAACAGCATTCTGGAGGCAGGGTATCGTCCAAATAGCTTTCTTTGCTCCCTTCCTCCGCGCGCACAGCCTGTGAGGAGGAACTGATGGGCTAGCATAGGCAATACCAGGGAGGGAGAAAAAGGCACGTGGCATTCATCCTCCACAGCCCCTCCCAGGCAGATTCTGAAGAGCTCTGACGCCGAATCTGAAGCATTTGAAGAAGGTTCTATTATTAGCCCTGGAACAAAAGCTTCCCAGCTCCTTTCTCCAACACGTGCGTGGGCTCGGCCTCCCCGCAAGGAGAGCCAGGCTCCTCTGCCAGCTTCCCAGCCACACACTGTCCGCCCGTGACTGAGGCGTGTGAGACGGAGCTCCCGGCAGGTCGGCAGGTCGGCGCAGGACAACAGATAACAGTCCCCAGGCCAGACGGCAGTGTCTGCCTCTCTGGTCCGTGGGTGGGGGAGGGGCATGGCAGAACGTGCCACGTTTAGGAAACACGGATCAGACGCGTGGCAATGCAGTGCTCACTAAGTGCAGCGCAGCCGCTGCAGTCCTCATAAAGCTCCAAGATTCCAGCTCTTCTGTTCTTTCCAAGACAAGCCACCTCCCATCGGGACAACCGAGTTCCCTGTGAGCCCAGCAGGGAAGGGGTAAATACCTTCATTCCTATTGGGAAATCCGAGGCCTGAAAATCCCAGAATATCTACAGCCTGAAAGGACTAGCCCAGTGGTCTGATTGTAAAGAAAAAAAAAAGGCCCAGAGAAAGGAAATAAATGTGACCAAAATCATATGCCAGCAGCCAGAGCAAGGGGTCAGGTCCCCCAGCCTGGGTGGGAGACTTTTTTCTATTAGATCCCTTCTCTTGTTGTCAAAGCATTTCCACACACAGTCCTCCTGCACCAACACCCTTTCAGTGCTGACTTATCTCTGCCACAACTACTCTTACCTATTCCATCCACCCCAATGCTGTTCTGGGTTATTTGGGAAGCTCTGTTTAAAGGAAGAGCAGCCGATTGGAGGCAGGGCACCCACAGGAAACAGGCTGGAGCTCATACTTGCGGCCTCACAGGGCAAAGTGACAGGTGTTCATATATAAACCAGAGTTCCCAAGTGAATACTAAGAGGCTGGGGAAAGGCAGGCTCATTACAGGGAGCTGGTTCAAAGGAAAGCAATGCGGGTAGAGAAGGCTGTAGGAGATGGCTCTTCTGACTTCAGAAAGGCCTCTGGAGGCTGTTGTGGAAGGCAGCAGCTGGGGACCTATTGGAACAGGGATGAAGGGATCTCGGTAAGGAGGTGTTTGCAGGCTTCCAGAGTTGGGTGGGAGTTAACCCTTCCCTGGTATCTGGTTCTAGTTAGATTCACAGCTGAAGAGTTTAGTGAGGATTGAACACTAAACCTTGGGGGCCCTAAATTCATGGAAACAAATATATTTACCTGAATCATTCACTAGCCAACTGTGTGATTTAGGTAAGGTGTTTAACCTCTCTAAGTTTTCAAACATAAAGATACAAAAATACCTGTCCTGCCTAGTATATTCATTTGGACCACATAAAATAATGGCATAAAAGTACTTTTTAATACAGTGATGTTTATTTAGGAATATTTCAAACACACAGAAAGCCCTGACTGACAGCATCAGTTCTTCAGTAAAGCAAGGAGGTAGGACTAGAATCCCACTCACCAATATGAGATCTTCGGCATATCACTCAATTTTTCTGTGCCTCAGATTCTTAATCAATAAACTGGAAAGTGTCAAAGTAAAAATTGCACCAAAGTTAAGCAGGCAAGAAAGACTTTATACCTGGCTATTCCAGGAGGGGAGAGAGGTCAGGATTAAGTTTGAAGTCATCTCTGCTGAAGCAAGAGTGATAGAGTTTTTAAGAGCTGGAATAAAATAATGGAAAGGTCCGGATGACCTTAGGAGAGGTCATAGGCCATGCCTGTATTTGCTAATTGGCTTTATCCAAAGGAAAAATCTCTCTCATATCTTTATTACAGGAGATAGTTCTACAACTTGGAACTAGGCATATTCAGATGTTAAATTCCTACCCTCCCAAAGAATGTGGGAGATAAAAGCTTTAATCTTTGAGGATTACATTTTACAGAGATGGTTCCCTGTCTTTAAGAGAGACATCCTAGAGTTGTAAAACTGGCAAGAGTGGGGGAGAGAGGGAGGTAGGTATACATCTCAAAGGGGCAGAGGAAGAATTTACAATGGCAAGTTTCCTAAAGTAAATGCTCTATGAAAATGGAGGTCAAGGGACTAGAGTCAGAAAGAAGCCTAACAAAAGTTACTGAAGGGGATATTAAGGCCATCTTGTTCAATAATAATAATGAGATAGGAGATAGTCAGGAAGGAGGAAACTCCAGAGGTGCCCCAGGGCTAAGATAAAGAACAATGATAAAGGACAAAGCCCCTGCTCCAAGACTGGTAGTCCCTGTTTTCTGGAAAAACACTGAATCCAAGTGAATCAGGAATGCACCTGCGCAGAAGATGCCACCTGACCCCTGCTTCATTATAACAGCATTATAATAAATTAGCATTGCAGGACCCCCTTCCCCGTGACCCATCAAGTAAATCATGGGAGACCACAGGCACAGTAACTTTAATATAACTACTTGTACGTGCACAGTAAAAGCCCACCCAAAAAGAATAAAAGCCCTCTAGCCTTGAGGTCAGGCTCTCTCTTGCTCTGCTCTGCTCTGCTCTGCTCTACTTGGAGATGGCCTGCTCCCATGTTCTGTGTAGCTTAATAAATCTGCTTTCTCTCACTTTCTGCTACACACTCTGTGTGTTCGGTTCAATTTTTTGTCCACGATCACCAAGAACCTGGTTACCTGTGCACTCCTGTGACTATAATATTCACTTCATGAGCTTGTTGTGAGCCCTGAATGAATTCTTCTACAAAAAGAGCAGAAAAGAGTGTCTTGCACTTATTAATAACTAGAAAAGGGTTTAAAATTATGAATGTCATAAATGATGTCTCAGATTTCTTCCATTTCTGAGGTTCATTAATTCTTTAATGCAGGAAAACAACATTCTCTTGTGAAACCATGATAAATGTCAATTACCTAGGCATCAGTTTGTATTTAGGCAGTTTTCCGAGGTGAACTTTCCACCTCCAGCCACCTTCCTGCCCTTGCTCAGCGCATATTCTGCTGACTGTTCTAAAACATACACAGTCCCTAAGGCCTGAGGAAACATAAACTGACTTCATAGTCTTTATAAGCCAAACCAAATTAGTTACACGAAACTTCTAGGGGTGAAGGCTGACATTGGGTGCTTTTTGAGGTCTAATCCAAAATGACCTGTATTACCTGCTGATTGGCATGAGCAGTTCCCCTATACCCACCTCTTTGTCAGTATAAAGATGGGGGTTAAAAGTATAAAGGTGGCCAGGGAAGACACCTCTGCTTGATACATCTTTCCTCAGTCCTGTCTTCCTGTGGCATGTTTCCCTTTAGGGCTACTACAGAAGCCGTAAGCTTGGATGGCAAAAAACTCCAGACAATTCCAATGAAACTTCTGTAACAATCGTCTACCCTAAGAAAATTTCTTTCTTGGGTACATGATAAAATTACCATTCCCCAATATAACCTTCTCTTCCATACACATTTCTATGACTGTATTTAGTCACCAATCAATCACCATATGCAAGCGGTGATTCTACATGAAAGCAAACAGGCAGCATGGCTGCAGGAGGGAACGCCCTTAGTACATTATCTTGTGCACACATCCTCCCTCAGTCAGACTGATTAGGGAAGGGTGACTTACTCCGAGCCACAGAAGCTATTCACTATTGTGAGAACTTCATCAAAGCGAATTTTGTGAATTAAAAAAAAAGGGGTTCCATGGAAAGTAACGTCACAGGGTCATCCAATCATGAACTCCTAACTGGGCAGGTCTTGGTGAGCTGTCTTGCCCCGGGCACATAACTTTTTTTAGTAGAAGGCTTATCTCTCTCTGCCTGAAGCACAGCCCTGTGCATCTAGGCTAACACACCTTTGAAATGTCCCCTTTCAGACCCCTTCTTCTAAAGTTGACCGCCCTCAAGAGAGCGATAATCTTCACCATGCAGTAATGTGACCTCGCCTTGTTTTATCCCACCCTCGTGTAATTTCCCTTTATGTCCCCCTCAATTTCAAACGCATAAAAAAGGTTGTTGTTCTCTGGAGCATTTGAGATCTTGCTCCTGGACATACGTCATCAATTTGGCTCAAATAAACTCTTACAAAAATTCTCTACAGGTTTGGATGTTTCTTTCATTGTGAAGGGAACCAAACTTTCACCACCTGAAGCTTTTTTATAGGATATTGATTTTAAGCTGTTTATTAAGAAATGAGACTCAGAAAGAACTTTAGACCCACCTGCCTTTCCTGCCTAAGAGATTCAGAGAAATCTGCTTCAGGAAAGAAATCTTAGCATGTCACCTTAGCCTAATTCAAATTAAGTATGGTAAATAAGGGCTTCAGGCAGATGCCTGTTAGCTAGATACCCCTGTGTCCCACTGTTTCTGAGTCATCCAGCGAGGATTTTCCTGCTAGTGTGTGTGTGTTCACTCTTCCTCAGCTACCTGTGAATCGCCCATTCTCACTTCTGAAAACTAATACCCCATTCCTCCATCCTTTCTCCTTTGTCCAAAAATGTCTTATGTAACCCATGTTGCCTCAGTGACTTTGGAATTTTCATGCCTATGTAGTATTTATGCCTATGTATTTCATGCCTATGTATTCCCGATGCATATGTATTAAAACTGATTTCTTTCTGTTAATCTGATTATTAGTCCAGTCAGAAGAACTTGATGGGAGGATGGATAGATGATTGACAGATGATAGATAGATGATAGATAGATAGATAGATAGATAGATAGATAGATAGATAGATATAGAGAAAAAGAAGCCCACACAGTTGACAATTTTATCACTTACTCTCCATGGGCCTCAGTTTCTTCATTTATTAAAAATGAGGCTAATAACATGAAAGTTGCTTATTTCTCAGATTATTGTCATGAAAATTGGATAAAAGAGTAAAAGTGCTTTGTGAATTGTAAATCATATATAAATATTGTATTATTTCTTTTTACAAGTTGCAGTTGAAGACACAGCTATTTTCTTTACAGATCCTACCACTCCCCAAATTTACCTGCACATTTAATTTTATTCTATAATCAAAATCAAGATTAATGTATCTATATTTTAAGAAAGTACATTCTTCAGGGTTTTTTCCTGTTAACTCTCATCCATGTAAGTTAGGGTGCAGCAACCTTTGTAAGGTGCCTCTGACCTTGGGACATGCAGGAGGAATAAAGGAATGAACACAGGACTAAGGACCCTTTGCTCTGACCTGCAGCCCAACCCCAGACAAGTCTCTTTCCATTTCTCAGCCTCTGGGTCCTCATTCCCTTTCTGTTACACCTTTAGCAATCCCCAAAATTCATATCCCCCTCTCTATAATTTTCTCTATAGAACTTCTGCTATTTAAAATTCTATGTTTACTTATGTAATTTGTTCATTGACTTTTTTTTGTCTGTTTTGTTTACAATGTATCCTCAAGGGTAGAGAAGTACCTTAGGAATAGGGGGGTTCAGAGCAAGTCACCCTATCATCTGCCTCTGCAGTATGTGGATTTTTTTTTTTAAGCTAAAGGCAACTTTAGCCCCTGGCTCAAGAGAAACTTCTGGCCCTCCCTTAACTACCCAGAACTTGAATTAGAGGCCTTGCTCATAAGATTATCAGAGACAACTATTAATTGCTGAACTTGTACTCTCTCTGCAATAATCTTCTGAAGCCCCAGGCACCTTATCTCATCCCTAGCTCAAATATCTTCTGTAGTCACGAGACATTCATTCTTTGGTTTCATTCTGCCTTGTATCATCCTCCTCCAATGAACTGTAATAAATATTTCCATTATCTCATGGACTTTGTTATAGCATCAAAGATTCAGGTTAGATATAAAGCCTTTCTGATACATTTAAAATAAAATTTATGTTAGCTATTGCACCAGAAATGGCTCCCAATTTATGCCATTTAAATAAAATTTATCTCCCAATGTATATTAAAACTACTAAAAGACAGGCACTGGGACTGGGACCTTCTCTTTATCTGTACACCCCAAGAAAGAAGGTAAGCAATTTAAAAGTACAGCTTAAGTGACTATCTGAAGGAGCAGTATGAGAGAAGCCTAGGATTCATTCCCTCTCTTTGGGGATCTGTCAGTGACGAATGGCACCAGAATGTTACCAACCATTGGACTTCAGTTCGGTTATCTCAGTGCTAGATTTCCCACAAAGAATTTAGAGTCAGGACTCAAATACAAGCAAATGTTTATTTAGAAAGTCACAGAGGTAGAAGTGAGCCATGGAGGAAATGAGCCAGCTGGGGCTGCATGGGCTCAGGAAACAAGGTACCGAGGCAAAGAAGAGCCCTTGGAGCTTAAGAGAAAGAAAAGCAAAGGTAATGTCCTAGGAGAAGAAGGGGGAAAGGCGCGGGCATGCTCCAGAGAGAGAGAGTGCACGCTGGGTCTTTTGTCTTGAGGGTTTTACCCCCTCTCTAAAGGTGGGGATCTTAAGGGAGTTCCCAGGGGAGGAACTCAATGTAATATTCATCAGCTTTTCCAGGCATGTCCTTGGGTTGTGGTCTCTACTGATTGGTTGGTGCTAGGAGAGGGGTCATTAGTCATTGCATCTGGCCCTGATGTCAGCCAAGGCATCACTTCCTCTGATTTTGTTGCTTTTCTGGGCCTGGAGCTGAAACACTACTGAGACTTAGATGTTATCTCTAATTTGAGCAAAACTCTGTCTGTGATCAACAGACCTGAGGCTTTGTTCCTAAGTTATTTGATTTCAGTCAAAACCTTATTGTCTTGAGGTTTAACACTCAAGGGAGTGGTTGTACAAAGGCATGTATGGGAATCATATGAGGCTATTCTCTGGCCTCCTTCTTCCTCCCCTAAGGGGTCTACCGTATCACTAGCAACATGCTAGGGGAGGAAAAGTCAGGGGAGGGTCCAAACTGCAAGTGATATAAAAGGTCAGGGGGTCTAAATCACATGACCAGCAACATTCAAAGGGAGGAAGGTTTACCCTGGGGGTGAGGTCCTTGTTTTCCCAGTTTTGCCCATTGCTAGGCACCGAGGGCTTTCTGCCCTGGTGACCTTCTGTACCTGGTTTATCACCCTTGCTCTGCTGGTGCCTGTCTCACTGCCTACTACAATTCCAGTGCTTCAAAAGAAGAAAGAATATTGTTCTGCCTGGCGGGAAGTGATCCTACCTAGAAATAGAGATTTTTTTTTTTTAAGATCTCTGTTGCCAGAAATTACTTAAAAATAGACTGGGCAGTCTCAATCTGTCCAGTAGACATTAGAATGATTCAGCTGAGAAAAAAGCAGACTGAGTGAGGATTGAGTCAGTGCTTACATGTCTATGCTCATCGTTACCTACAGGGAATAGGCAAGAATTGTTCTTTGCTTCTAAAGGATGGGAGAGAGAAATGAGCTATGATTTCAGCCGAAGGAAGTTACAACTAAATGCAAGGCGGTACTTAATTGTTAGTAATAATGATAAAGCAACATGGCAAGGGGACTGAGCAAGATGCTACAAAAAATTTCTGCTTTGGACCACCTGCAAACATAAACAAGCAAAAACTCTCCATAGAACTCAAACTGCTGTGAGCTTAGAAAAACTTTAAAGATTCATGGCAATTGAGAAATGCCATTAAAGATCATACTTTGGTACTTATCATTAATTTGTTACAGAACTTGTGATGAGTGCTGAAACCGACAACTATTGAACAATGAAGCAGTTTCTCTTGTGTGGCGGTGGTGTGACTTATACAAGTTCTCGCAAGTGCAACAAGTTCCAAACAAACGTCAAGTACTAAAACATTTTTTTCCTCATCAAAATGTGATGAGTACAGAGTTTGACAAGTTCTGAAGTCCACAAGTACTGAGGTATACTGTACTTGTAGACAAGGAGAACCCTTGGGATTAGAAAGGTGTGATTAATCTCAGATGACCCATTTTCTTAATGTGGCTGTACCCCTGTAGGGTCCCGATAAAGAAGCTGAAATATGAGAGGTTTTAAATGGAGAATAAGAGAAGCATACCTTGTCTAAATGTCAAAGGAAACAAGTTCAAGAGCCAGGGGTCTATTCATGTTCTGTTAAAACATGAACTGTGCATTAGTAGGTGATGGCAATGATGACGTAAGTGATCATTATTTTCATTGCCATATTTTACTGTTGTTATTGTGGGGACTAAAAGAAATATTAGTACTTTTCCTCTCCCCTTCTAAGTTCTACCAGGTAGGGCTAATAACCAAATTAACAGAGACAGTTTAACAGGAAAAAAATCAAAGTTTAATATATGTGCATGGGGAATTCACATAGGCATGATAATTTCATGAAAATTCCAAAGACAGCAAGGCAACACTGGGTATATAGGACACCTTTGGACAAGGGAGAAAGGGAGGGAATGGCGTGTTAGATTTCAGAAGTGAGAATGGGTGATTTGCAGGTAGTTGAGGAAGGGTGAACACACATGACAGGAAAATCTTTGCCAGCAACTCAGACACAGCGGGACACAGCAGGTATCTAGCTAACAAGCATCTGCCTCAAGGTCTCTGGTTTACCATACTGATTTCAAACTAGGCTAAGCTTCTCCTTCCTAAAGCAGGCTTCTCTGTCTCAATCTCTTGGGCAAGAAAGGGATGACAGGTCGAAGTTTCTGCCTGGGTCAATATAAAAAGCAGCCTCGGGGTGCCAGAATTTTGGTTCCTTCATTATATATGAAAATAATTAACTTATTAATACAAAAATATTTGTAAGACAAGTGCACTTATCATGTTCCAGTCATTAATCTATGTGCTGGTTAGTAATTTTTTAAATGTTTTATGTTTATACAATATTGTGCTGCCTGTGAAAATGGGTTCTTGCAGTGATATAAGAAAGGAATTTCAAAGGGCATGCATGCGGGAGAATTGTAAGCATAGTGGCAGGATTTATTGGCGTGAAAAGAAATAATAAACTCTCGAGGATCTAGACTTGAACAACTCTAGCAGCAACTGCTCCAAGATCCCTGATAATCCTCCAATATTCTTTTGGGTTTTGGGAATGAGCAGGCTGTCATTCAAACTATCCAACCTACTTTAAAGGCTTTTTTAGGTTTGCCCTGGGCCCTCCCCGCCACCCACCAAATCCCTTTCCTGGACCATTCAGGGTTCCATGCCCTTATCTAATCTGGTTCTTTTCTGAAGCTAGACTCCACCCCTTTATGTCACCATTTTGGTTCCTACTATACATGCTCCAAATGTTTGCTGTGTCATCTGGTTTCTACTGTGTGTGCACTTATCTCTCCCTCTGCCATTTTGGTTTCTACTGCACATGTGACCAAAGGAATTTACACCCTGCTCCACCTCTCCCATCATCTTGGTACCAAGCCAGTTGTTTCCTGGGGAGATCCTCCTGCCTTCTTGGGGATTGCTCAAAGATTAAGTCCCAAGGGCAGAGGACATCACTGTTCCCTGGGGAACTTGTGAATGTTATAGCTTCCTAGTAAATTAGGATTAATGTCCAAATCAGCTCCCTAGTTTATTAGGCTTAATATCTGATTCCATTTGCTCCTTTCCTCTATTAATATTAACTAGCTATCTACGCTAGCAATTGTACTAGTAAGAATACTTCTAATTGTCAGGGGGAAAATCTCAAACCATCTATAATAACAGTGAAAATGTGTTGTCTCATATACCTGTGAAGTTCAAATGTAGAGAGGTTTTTAGTTGAGACTTGAGCTTATCATTCAAATGATGTTACCAAAGCAGTTTATTCTTCCATTTATTACTCCTGCTTCTTTAATGATGGTTCTATTTTCAGTAGCTTTCTCTTTCATAATCCAGAAATGACTGCCACTCAATCCTGGGATAAATTCTTCCTTGAGTATATATGGCTTGAAGAGTGAATCCCTTCCTCCTATGTCATACGAAAGCTTTGGGCCTCAATCCAATTGGTTCAACCTAGTCCCTTGCCATTCCCTCATCCCTCCACTCCTGAACAATGAACTTTGGGGATTTGAGATATGATGATTTGTTTAGATTTCAGCCACATGCTCCACCCCTGAGGGTCCTGAGTAGACTCAGATTCCCCAGAAGCACAATGAGCAGATGGATATTTAAGTGTAAGTCTAAATAGTTTTACCAAGAAAAGGGGGACTACATGCTATATATCTATACTAGCAAATATTTTCTAAAGACATTTCATGCATTTCAGAGTGTTTTCCAAACATTTACATAATGAGATTTTCCAAACAACACTGTGAGTTAGGACTTATTAGTTTCACATCTTTTCAAAACAAAGGAAAATTAAATTAGAAATATTATGTGCCATGTCTAGGACCTCACAGTTAGGAGGATTCAAGGGCTCCCATCTTCAGCAATACCTATGCTTATGAGTGGTTTTCAGAACTGACCATCCAATATGAATTTTTCTCAGAAGTATCTAGTACTATTTTTTTCTGATTTTATTGAGATATAATTAACATATTACATTGTATAAGTTTAAGGTATACAGCATGATTTGGTATAGGTATATATTGTGAAATGATGACTACAATAATTTTATTTAACAACCATCACCTCACACTCTTTTTTTTTTTTCTTGTGATGCAAACTTTTAAGATCTCTCATAGTAACTTTTAAATATGCAATACAATGCTGTCAACTATAGACACCATGTTGTGCATTTCAACCCCAGGACTTACTCATCTTATAACTGGCCCTTTTTTACCTTTTTTTTTACCTTTTACCATTTTCACCCATTTCACCTATTTCCCCACCCCTCATCTCCTGCAACCACCCACCTGTCCTCTATTTTTCAGTGCTATTTAAATGGGCAGAAGTGGGGGATGGAAATATCATCAATTGTGAGTTACAGACACTTTCTTGGGAGAAAAGAAAGAGATTTGGGATTGCTAATTATTTTTTAATAAAGCACAGTACCAATATCAATTTATTTCTTTATAAATATCATTTCTTGTATTCACAGACATATACCTCAAGGAACAGTATAGCTGATCAAAAGCAGAAAAATTAATATAAATGTGTTGTATAGAAAGGCTAATGTTTACATAGATAGTTAATTTTCCCAGAGATTTTCAGATGTTGTACCTCATGATGAAGTGATATGTGTCTGTGTATAAATGTTTACAAGAGTCATAGTTATTAAAACTGTGGTGGTTTAGTAAAATCTGTGGTTTCAGGAATGAAGAAAGGGACCATGGGGTCAAGAAGCGACTCTAGAGCCAAGCATTTGCAGCAATAGTAAAAAGCACTTTCATTCTTCCTCCTTTAAATTCTTCCTTTTGCATATTATAGTCTGCAGCCAAAGACTGTACTCAGGTAACTAAGTCAACAAAATTTTGCTACAGAAGGTATTGTTGCACCTGTAAAATATTTTTACCTATTTTGTAGACTTATTAGCTAGCAATGTGGATGCATTTCAGAAGATGTTACCTGCCACAAGGTGATTGTTTCCCAATATCTTCTGCCTTTTTTCCACACAGATTGTCTGCATTTCTATATGTGCCATCTAACTAGTTTTCATAAATATCATGTGAGTAGAAGTGATGTGTGTCCTCTCTGGACCAAGGTGAGTAAATGCCTTGTCTCTACCTGTCTCTTTTCTCCTATCTTTTCACCAGAGACACAGTGTCCAATATACAACTTTCCCCAGATAATCTGGGAGCAGCTATATGAAAGGGGACTGTGTATCTTAACAAATGCCCCATTTACAAGTCTTCATTGATCTGTGGTATAAGCAATATATGAAACTTTTTTGTGTGTTAAGCTACTGAGAATGAAGCATTTATCTCTTACAACAGCTGCAATTATTTGCCATAGCTAACACTCGTACCATTGCTGTCTTTTTTTTTTTCTATTTCTATTGTAGTTACTTTCACCATCTTTTTCCTTAATACAATATAAAATTGTATTCTTTTCCTTAATCAATAGAAGAATCAGTAGGTAGCAATATATATTACTCATAATATTTGTCAGTATACCTGATCCCCCACCTGTTCAGTCCATATCTTCTAGGTACACAGTGTAGGTTGATTCAATACTGGAAAGGAGGCCACAAAATCTCTTGGAGCATAAAGCAGTAGACAGGTTGACAGAAGAGAATACCAAGTGCCATTCTTCTAAGACTACAAACACTGACTTAACACTCTGCCTATCCCCACCTTTTGACAACTCTTGAAGCATAGCAGATGAACACATGATGTTGATGCCAATCAAAGCATGCAGAGGAGTGGAATATACAAATGCAAACTGTGGACTTGGGAATAAGGACAAAAATCATACCGAGTACCTTATTTATTTACTTTAATGAAATTGAAAGTGTCAAATATAAATTACCAAGAATCTGGATGTGTGGGAGAGGAAAATTGAGACCCAGAATCTGCAACTGTAAGGAGGGACTGTACTAGGGAAATCAGCAAGTGAAAATATGTTTCAAGTTCAATGTGAATTAGAAATAAAGAATAACAAGAAAAAGGTAAGGAATTTTCTAAACCACAAATAAAATCTATGCTCACCTAAAGAGAAGGGCAAGATTCCAGTACTACCTCTCCTAGGCAGTTTTGGGAGTTGTAGAGGGACAGTAAATACTGTTGCATAAAAAGAACCCAAACACAAAGATGTTATTAGTCCAAATTAAATATGATCAATTTTTTATTGTCTAGCAGGACTCTTAGAGTAACAGGTATCTTGAGGAGATATTGTGTGTTTGGTTCTAGACCACCACGATAAAACAAATATTATGATAAAGTGAGTCACACAAATTTTATCATTTCCCAGTGCATATACGACTTATATTTATAGTATGCTATAGTCTGTTAAGTATGCAATCATCTTTTGTCTAAAAATATACACATAGCTTAATTTTAAAACACTTATTGCTAAAAAAAAAAAAAAGATTACTATTATCTGAGCCTTCAGCGAGTCATAATCTTTTTGCTGGTGGAGGCTCTTGCCTCAGTGTTGATGGCTGCTGACTGATCAGGGTGGCAGTTACTGAAGACGGGGTGGCTGTGGCCAATTTCTTAAAATAAGACAACAATAAAGGGTGCCAATTCAATTGACTCTTCCTTTCACGAATGATTCCTCTGTGGTTATGATGCTGTTTGAGAGCATTTTACCCCTAGTAGAACATCTTTCAAAACTAGAGTCAATCCTTTCAAACCACTACTTTATCATTAAAGTTTATTTAATCTTCTAAATCCTTTGTTGTCATTTCAACAGTCTTCATAGCATCTTCACCAAAAGTAGATTCCATCTCAAGAAACCACTCTCATTGTTCATCGATAAGAAACAACCCTTCATCCATTAAAGTTTAAATATAAGGTTGCAGCAGTTCAGTCACATCTTCAGACTGTGCTTCTAATTGTAGTTCTCTTGCTAATTTCAATCTTTTGGTGGTCATTTCCTGCACTGAAAGGTTGTAGTCAACTTCTTCCCAACTCCTGTTAATGTTAATATAGTGACCTCTTCCCATGATCACAAGTGTTTTTGATGGCATTGAGAATGGTAAATTTATTACAGAAGGTTTTCAACTTACTTTGCCCAGATCCATCAGAGGAATCACTATCTATGGAAGCTATAGCCTTATGTAATGTATTTTTTATATAATAAGACTTGAAAGTTGAAATTACTTCTTGATCCATGGGCTACAGAATGAATTTTGTGTTAGTAGCCATGAAAACAATATTAATCTCATTGTACGTTTCCATCAGACCTCTTGGGTAACCACATGGTGTTGTGAAGGGGCAGCAATATTTTGAAAGGAATCATTTTTTCTGAGCAGTAGGTCTTAATAGTGGGCTTAAAATATTCAGTAAACCATTATAAACAGATGTATTGTTATCCAGACTTTGTTCCATTTATAGAGCAAAGGCAGAGTAGATTTAGCATAATTCTTAAGGGCCCTGGGATTTTCAGAATGGAAAATGAACTCTGGTTTCCATTTTAAAGTCACCAGCTGCATTATCGCCTAACAAGAGATTCAGCCTGTCCTTTGAAGCTTTGAAGCTAGGCATTGATTTTTCTTCTCTAGCTATTAAAGTCCTAGATGGAATCTTCTTCCACTAATGCTCTTTCTTCTACATTGAAAATAAGTTGTTTGTTTTAGCCACCTTCATTAATTTTCTTAGCTAGATCTTCTAGATAATTTGCTGCAACTTCTAGATCAGCAGTTTCTCTTCACATTGTGCTTTTCTGTTATGGAGACAGCTTCTTTTCTCAAACCTCATGCATCAACCTCTGTTAGCTTCAAACTTTCCTCTGCAGCTTCTTCATCTCTCTCAGACTTCACAGAATTGAAGAGAGTTAGAACTTTGCTTTGGATTAGGATTTGGCTTAAGAAAATATTGTGGCTGGTCTGATCTTCTATCCAGAGGAATAAAGCTTTCTCCGTATCAGCAATCAGGCCATTTCACTCTCTTATCATTTGTGCGTTCACTGGAATAGCACTTCTAATTTCCTTCAAGAGTGTTCTTCTGCATTTACAATCCGGATAACTGTTTAGTGCAAAATTCCTTGCTTCCAGTTTATGTCAGCTTTTGGCATGCCTTCCTCACTAAGTTTAATCATTTCTAGCTTCTGATTTAAAGTGAGATATACATGACTCTTCTTTTTATTTAAACACTTAGAGGCCATTGCAAAGTTATTAGTTGGCCTAATTTTAATATTGTTGCCTCAGAGAATAAGGAGGCCCTAAGAGAGGAAGAGAGACTGGGGAAAAGGCAGTTGACAGGGCAGTCAGAACATACACAAGATTTATCAATTAAGTTCACCATCTTATATGGGCACAGTTCTTGGAACCCTAAAACAATTACTATAGTAACATCAAAGATTGATGATTATAGATCACAAAAAACAAACATAATAATAGTTAAAATTTTGAAAAACTGTGAGAATAATGAAAGTGTGACACAGAGACACAAAGTGAGCAAATGCTATTAGAAAAATCATGCCAATAGGCTTGCCCAGCTCAAGGCTACCACAAACCTTCAATTTGTAAAAAGTACAATATCTATAAAGTGCAATAAAATGAAGTATGCCTATAATTTAATTTTTATTTTACCTTCCATATAATAGAAAAATCATTCTAAAAAATGTGATGTAAAATAATAAAATTTTATAGATAGAGAACAAATTAGTGATTACCAGGGCTAAAAGATAGTGGAAAATGAGGAGTAGATGTGTTGCATAATATTAAATTCAGTGGCAAGTGTTCAAAGGTAAGAGCAGGTTAAGCAGGTCGTGACTTGCTATCATGAGAATATCCCAACTTGTTATTTCCAGTTTCATTTATTTTATTCCTTAATTCACACTATCACTTGGGAGCTGTACAAAACCCCTTTCTATCTTTCCCATCACTGACACCTCACTTTTTCTCCGGGAGAAGGAATGATGCTCTAATTGGTCAGATTTCAGAACAAGTGTGAAGATGGGTTTTTTTTAAATAGGTAAAGGCAATTAGAGAATCTTCAGTTTGGCTCTTTCTCCTCTAATATTTGTAGGTATAAACTGTTCATCCCACTTGAGTAGTGACTTCCAAGATTCAATCTTGGGCCATTTAGGACTGAAGTCAAAGAAGGCACTCATGTGGCCTAGTCAAGTGACCACTAAACATTTTACTCACAAGCACCCTAAAAGGATTTGGAAAAAAGTATATACCCTCTCACACACTTTTAAATTGACATTTAAGATTTTTAAAGAAATTATTTAAGTTTAAATAGTTACAAGTGATATAACTTACAACACATTATACTATTGACATTTTAAATAAAACTGTTACTTCACTTTTTAAAATGCATCCAATGAGATCTAAATGCCATAGCAATTTGACACCCACTGTCAAACCTTTTTAAAAGACAAGCTGTTTTTAAAGTTAAAATTTTTACAAAGTTTCTTCTGCTCCTTAACCTATATTTATATTCTACCCCTCAGAGAAATATTTAAATACTAAATATTTTAGTATATTTTTATGCTTAAAAGTATTTTATTGATTACTCTACAATATTTTTCTTCAACAAAAATATGTATATTATTTAAATCTTTTCTGTAGTCAGAAAATGCCAAGTTCTAAAAATGTACTTCTGAATTTAGTTATTAGTACAAATTTTATTTATTCACTATTGATCGAAGTAGTATGTGTAAATTATAAATATTGACAAATATCATACATAAAAATATATAATTGGCTATGCATTTCATGGATGGACTTTTTCTAATCAACTTATGTATCCAAGAATGGTTCAGCATCAATACCATTTCTTTTTTTAATTTTATTTGTGAGCACTAACAAAATGTTTTCAAATAAACCAGCTGATAGAAAAGGATAAACTTTTGTTTTAACAATGTTACTCAATTCTTGGGTTCCTTGGAAGTTATGTGTTAAACATATCATTTAACTGAGATCCAAGATGGTAGCAGACTAGGTAGATGTTACACTCACCTCCTCCCAGGAACAAACTGGAATTACAACTAAAATAAGAACGATCAACCTGAATAACCAACTAAAGACTAGCTGAATAAAAGCTATCTTATAACAAAGAATTTGCAGAAGAAGCCACATCTTGACTGCTCCAAACAGGTTGCCAAGAGCCAGTCACAAAAAACATCTGACATTGGCATGTACTAAAGTCCCTCTGAAGATGCCCCAGAACCAACACCCCCAGTGGTCAGCTTCAGGCAACATCAGGGCAAGATCCAAGTAGTTTCACAAATGGCATATCAAAAAGAGAGGTCTTGGAAGGCTCCAGACACTATTTAAACAAATTCTGCTTTATGTAGTCATCACTTGCACAGCAGCTTCTACACTGTGGTCAGAGTTGGTCCTCTCATTCAGCCTGAAAGTCAACCCAACACATGAACACCCCAATAACAACCAAAGCTCAATTACAATAGGAGGGCCCACACAACCCACACAAGGAACATTCCTAGAGCACCCAACCAGGTGATCAGGAAGAATGCACCACTGGGTGCCACAGGACACCTCCTTCATAAAAGCACCCTCCAGGACTGGGAGTCATAACAGATCTACTTAATACATAGAAATAAACACAAAGAGGCAAAGAAAAAAGCCCCAAATGAAAGAGGAAGATAAATCTCCAGAAAAAGATCTAAATGAAATGGAGGCAAGCAATTTACCAGAAAGAGTTCAAAATAGGGATGCCCAAGGAGCTTAGTGAAAACTTCAACAAAGAGATAGCAAGCAGATCCAACTTCCAGTCAAGATGGAGGCATAAGCAAACACAGCTTACCTCCTTGCACAACTACATCAAAATCACAACTGAACTATATAACAACCATCAGTCAAGTTGAATGGAAGTCTGACAGTTACAGAACTAAAGAAACCACATTTGTCCAGGTAGGAGACATGGAGAAGTGAAACTGGCTGGTCCTCCACCCACATGTGGTGGATAAAATTTCAGGAGGGATATCTCAGGAACAAGGGGTTTCAGTCCCACACCAGGCTTCCCAGCCCAAAGTACCAGTGCCAAGAAAATAAGCCCCCTTAACTTCTGCCAATCAGATATAACTTCTGCTATAAAAACTAGTGGGGCTGGAGTCAATGAAAGTAACTATTGGAATCAAGCAGTTCCTCTTAAAGTGGCCACACACAGACTTACTCAGACTCACTGCATCTGAGCCCCAGCACCAGTGTGCCAGCTTGAAAGGCACCAGCAGCATATATGGAGAAACTGAAGTGTCTGGCATCAAGGCAAGAGCTGGGAGACAGCTTTCTCCCAGACAAAAAGGTGGACATGGGCATTGCTCCTTTTCTGAGCCCCCCACCCAAACAGAGCCACAGAGCTGGCAAACAGGGACCATATCTGAGACTCCTTCAACCTGGCTAACACAGTTGGTTCCATCCTGATGAATCCCTGAGGCTCTGTTGCACCCAACTTACAGGCTCACCCAAGCTGTTAAGAGTCGCTTTCCCATATGAATGGCTGGTCTCAGCTCAGGCTTCACATCTTCCTAAATCCTCTCAAACAAGCAACAACCAGTATTGGCAAGCCTTTTACGTCTTGCTAAGCATCCTAGGCCTGGCACTAGCAGCAGCCAGCTTTGGATCACAGTTTGGCTTTGCCTGGGAGCTTCACAGCCCAGCACAAGTAGCAGCCATCTGCAGATTGCTTGGTAGCTCATGCTGGTGGCCCCGGGCACAACACAGGAGGTGGCTGACCCTGGTCTACACCACCTGGGAAATGGCAGAGCTTGCACACCCAATGGACAGCAACATCGGTGCACCATCACCCTGCCCCCACACAGCTGATCCTCCACAGAGAGTGGAGGTTGGTGGTCAGCAATCCAGTTCTTGCAGCTGACTGGCCTGGGTAAATCACTCCCATTGACCAGCCAACAACAATCAAGGCTCAACTACAAGAGGAGGACGTACTCAGCCCACATGGAAGGCACACTTCAAGCACCTTTCTTTAGTGAAAGGGGAGGCTGTGCCACTGGACCCTATATGACACCTACTACATTAGGCCATGCTACCAAGACAAGGAGTCATAGCAGCTCTACCTAATACATAGAAATAAACACATTGGAGGCTGCCAAAATGAGGAGACAAAGAAACATGGCCCAAGTGAAAGAACAGATCAAAACTCCAAAAAAAAAATAATAATAAAAAAATAAACAAAATGGAGATGAACAATCTATCAGACGCAGAATTCAAAACACTGGTAATAAGGATGATCAAGGAACTTAG
This sequence comes from Pteronotus mesoamericanus, assembly GCF_021234165.1. NCBI lineage: Eukaryota > Metazoa > Chordata > Mammalia > Chiroptera > Mormoopidae > Pteronotus > Pteronotus mesoamericanus. The sequence goes on from NW_026555310.1 coordinate 991,951, forward strand.
TGAGGACCTCAGCAGCATAAAAAAAGATCCAGACATAAATGAAGGCTACACTAATGGAAATAAAGAACAATTTACAGGGAAACAACAGTAAAGTGGATGAAGCCTAGAATCAAATCAATGATATGGAATGTAAGGAAACAAACAAACAAAAAAAAAAACACCAATCAGAACAAGAAGGAAAAAGAATAAAAAAAAAACAAGGATAGTGTAAGGAGCTTCTGGGACAACTTCAAGCATACCAATATTTGCATCATAGCGGTACCAGAAGGAGAATAGGAAGAACAAGAAACTGGAAATCTTGAAAAAAAATAATAAAAGAAAACTTCCATAATTTGGTGAAGAAAATAAAAATACAAGTCCAAGAAGCACAGAGAGTCCCAAACAAGATGTATGCAAAGAGGCCCACTCTAAGACACATTCTAATTAAAATGCCAAAGGTGAAACATAAAGAGAGAATCTTAAAAGCAGCAAGAGAAAAGAAGTGAGTTACCTACAGGGGAGTTCCCATAAAGCTGTCAGCTGATTTCTCAGAAGAAACTCTGCCGGCTAGAAGGATTGGCAAGAAATATTCAAAGTCATGAAAATCAGAGACCTACAGCCAAGACAGCTCTACCCAGCATAACTATCATTTAAAATAAAGGGGAAGATAAAGAGCTTCCCAGACAAGAAAAAACTAAAGGAGTTTATCATCACCAAACCATTATTATATGAAATGTTAAAAGGGCTTAAGAAAAAGAAGAAAATCAAAACTATGAACAATAAAATGGCAATAAACACATATCCATCAACAACTGAATCAAAAAAACAAACTAAGCAAACAAGAACAGGGACAGAATCATGGATACAGAGGGCGTTTTGATGGTTGCCAGATTGAAAGGGGGCTTGGGGGAATGGGTGAAGAGGTGAGGGGAATAAGTACAAATTGGTGGTCACAGAAAGCCATGGGGATGTAAAGTACAGCATAGGGAATGGAGTAGCGAAAGAACTTATATGCATGACCCATGGACATGAACAAAGGTGGGGGGATTGCTTGAGGGACTTGTGGGTCCTGGGTGGAAGAGAGCAAAGGAAGAAAAACTGGGACAACTGTAATAGTATAATAAAATATAATTTTTTAAAAAAGAAATGGCAAACATTAAAAAGGACATAAAAACCAAAAAAAAAAAAGAACCAGTCACTTCCTCTTCTTTCTACCATTATCTCCCTCCTCCCTCCCATCTGGGCACTTTAAGTTCGTTTCATGTTTCCCTGACTGTGGTTCTATTTTGTTTGATAGTTTATTTTGTTTATTAGATTTCTTCTTGAAGGAACCAAACAAAGAACATGTATGAATGACCCACAGATAATGGACCCACAGACATGGACTACAGTGTCATGACTGTGGGAGCTCGGGGTGGGACGGGTGGAGGAGGGCAGAGGGGGGAAAATTGGGACAACTGTAATAGAATAACAATAAAAAATGATTAAAAAAGAACCAGGCAGAAATAAAGAATACAATATCTGAAATGAAGAATACATTAGAAGGAATAAACAATAGGTTGAGTGAAGCACATGAGTGAATTAGCAATTTGAGAGAAAAAGTAGTAGCCCTGGCCAGGTAGCTCAGTTGCTTGGAGCATTGTCCCATACACCAAAATGCTGCAGGTTTGGTCCAAGGTCAGGGCACTACCTAGGTTGTGGGTTCCATCCCCAGGTGGGGGCACGGGCAGGCAAATGCAAGGCAACCTATTGATGTTTCACATCAACGTTTCTTTCTCTCTTTCCCTCTTCTTCTCTCTCTAAAATCAATAAAAACATCCTCAAAAAATTAATCTATCAGATGACAAAAAATTTAGAAACAACTTGATTTCAAAAATGATTGACTATTTCATTATTAAAGTCACTTTCTTAGCACAAGAACCATACGTCAAATATCTTTCTATTTGAAAACCTAGATATTTTTACACATCAGGCTAATGCATCTTATCTGCATAGATGAAAAATATGTTTTTCTTTTTAAAGTAGGAGACAAGTAATTGTGAAAGGGGAGGAGGAAAAAGCAAGCCAGCATGATTTCTTGACCATAGGCAGGTTCTCAGGGAGATAAATTTCAGGACAGAATATGTGAAAATTGAGAATCTGGAAATGTATTCCCTTTATGCTATGTTACTGTATACCTCTAAGTTATGGCGCCCCAGTTTTAAGATGACTAGTCTAACCCTGTTTACTAGATATCTCAATTTACTAGACAAATACAAGATAACAATTATTTCAATCAATCAAACTCATAACTGCTTAATAACTGACTACTAAGTAACAGGTTGTAAAAAATGTTCAACAAAGAACAAGACGGATATGGTGTGGGTGTTTCCAGAGTGATTAAAAAGCTATAAAAGGATAAATAGAGGAAGGAAGACCGGGTGATGGCATCAGGGCTTAAATTAGGGAGGAGGACAGTGAGCTTCACAGTGTGACAGGGAGGTCTGACAATGAGGAAGTTGGAAGCTGGTACTGATAAGTGAAGATCCTTCATTTGAACATGAAATGTGGGATCATAAACAGTCTCCACTTTGAGGGTCCCAAAAGTATAAGCATCCACAAGAGAGAGCCAATTCTCAGGTAAGTGTACAACGTAGAAGAAACAGGTGTTAAGTGTGAAGAAATTTCTTTTTATACATATTTTTAGTTGAATTTATTGGGGTTACATTGATTAATTAAACAGGTTTCAAGCGTACAATTCTATAATACATCATTTGTATATCATATTTTGTGTTCCCCAGCCATAGCTTAGTCGTTCAAGAAATTTCTTAACCACGTACCAAAACCCTTGTTTCTTGCTTTTCTTGACTTCTTTGTAGTCTTATCTCCCCAAGGATCTGTTCTTAGAAGAAAGGTGGCTTGACCAAGGCCAGATATTCTTATGTTTCTCTGATGTGAAAACCTCCTTGGAGGCTATGGCAGCTGCCATAAATACCAGAACAAGCTTCAATATTTTCAAGGTCCTTCAGGAAGCAGAGAAACAGATGAGCAGGACAGGCTGCAGGTGAGGCGAGACCATACTGATGTCCACAGACAGCACCCACGTTAATTTCAGCATCCAAATGTCAGGAGTCCTGGCACCAAAGGAAAAGAGAAAAGCCACAATTGGGAAGAAGGAGGCCTCAGTAAATCCCTGGGGGTGGAAAATAATATTAGTGTTTCACATTTAGTTCTTTGGAAAATGAAATATTGTATTCTCTCAACAGTTGGATGTGATTCACCAAAAAGCTGGTGTAGATGCTGGATGTGAAAATATAACCAGTGGAAGCAGCCCAGGCCGTGAAACAGCCACACAGGAACCTACCCAGGCTCCACCCAGACCACTGGAAAGATTCACGAGGCTGTAACTGAGAAAAAAGAATGTAAATATTATCGATAGTTAATATCTGTTAATATCTCTGTAGACATTATTTTTGTATGGAAGCATGAAAATGGAAGGAAAACAAGATTGTTCAACACAGGACATTTCTTTAAATTACTGACATTGTACTTGTGTTATACTGCCATCTGGTGGTCACTATGAAACTGTGCCGTGACCAAAGTTCAGACACTGCACCCAAATGTAAAAACAGGAAGTGGAAAGAAGCAGAGGTGACCTCTTTCTGTATTGCGCTGTAACTAACTGACTTAAGTTCTACACTGACACAACCCGTATGCTTTTCTGGCAACATCAAACAAGCTGTATGGTCAATTGCTTTGGTCTCAAGTGGGTATATATGTGATATATCACTGATTTTCCACGGCATAAACTACAACCATGTTGCCCGCATTTGAATAACAACTTGACGACTTAACAAGTTGACAACTTAACAACTTGACCAAGGAAGACCTTGGGCAAATTATTTAATTTCTCTTATTCCCAATTTACACATCTGAAGAATGAGATTACTAATAGCACCTAATTTAGAGGGTGTTTAGGAATCAAGCTAATTCATCAATGTAAGCTGTTTAGAATAGTGCCTGGGCACATAGTGAGCTAATCATAAGTTTGTTAAACTCCAGGAAAAAAATTTAAATAAATACTCTCTACCCTCTTCTTTCCTCTCACCCCAAAAAGAGGAATATGGTTATGATTGGTCAGATTTTAGGATGCTAACTGGATCCAGTAACTAATAGAAAAAATGGGATATAAACAGTCCTCTTCTGGTACTTATTCATAGTTCAATTTCTACTGGTTATTTCAGGTATGGTTTTATATCGTCAGAGTTTTTAATATGTGGCTTTGGGCTTATGAGAACCTACTTGAGAAACCCCCAATGGCTTCTCGTTCCTCACAAGCCCCACATGATCTGGTCTCCAGCCACTTCTCTGATCATATCCAAACCCCCTTTTTCACTTGTCCCCGGCCATGGTGGCCTCCTTGCTCTTGTTCACTCGGGGGAGGCATGTTCTGCCCCAGCAGGTCTATATTCCTGTTCTTTCTGCCTGACTCACTCATCCCCAAATATCTACCAGGCTCACCCCCTCACTTACTTCAGATAACTGCTTAAATGTCATTTCCAAGGAGAATTCTTCTCTAATCATACTGCCATAAAGAAAAATATCATATTGTATCTGATTCTGCCTGCCTTCAAAGTGTCTAACTATCTGATGTATTATATATTTATGTTTACTAGTTTGATTGTCTGTCTTCCTGTACTAGAATGCAATCTCCGTGAGAATAGGAGCTTTGCTTTGTTTGCTCAACAAGGCCCAATACAGACCTTTCTGTTTTTGCCCAACCTACTGACAAAGCCAGACTTAGAACCTCCAGCTTCCCTGTGTCCCCTCATGACATCTAACCACAGAGAAACCCACATTCTCTTCATATAACTGAGTGGACTTCCCTACTTTCAACTACTTACATTCTAAGTCACACCATCTTCAACTTGTTTTTTCCTTTCTGTAATATCTAAGGCAGAACCACCCCACTGACACCCATTTCCAAACGGGGAGACAGTGCGGGGGTGGGGGCTCTCATTGGAAGAGCCTGAATAAAATCAGTCTCCTTATTTAGCTGGCTGTTGTTTCCTATAGATCCATCCTACACTTCCTATAGCTCCATCATATCAAACAATGTTTGATACATATTCAGCACTCATTAAAATTTGTTGAATGAACGAACTATATGATGCTGCCTAACTTACCAGAGTCCTGCCACTGGAATTTGCCACCAAAGCCCTGGTTAAATATAAAGAATTGCTTTGATGTTCCTTTTGCTTTTACTTTGCTTTCTTTCTCTTGTGTACATATAGCCCCTTAGGATCTCTAAGGACTGGAGGAATGACTGCGTTGCAATAGGATTCTGGTTTTTCTGGTGCTCCTAACATAATTTCATCTTAATAGTGCCTCGTTATTTCACTGTTCCAGGAAGGTCAACTCATCTAAAGTAAAGAAGAGTGGATTTTAAATATTCTAGTAGATATATATGTGTAAGAGTATGTGTGTGTCTGTTAGATAACTACACAGGCCTTTAGGACTTAACTCATGAGGGCTTGGCACCGGGACTGAGGAGCAGGAGGAAGATGCAGCTGTGGAATCTATAAAAACTAAGGACTCCTCCTCTCTCTGAATCTGCTCTTCCACTTTGACTTCAGCCTCAGCCTTTTATCTAAATACCTACTTCCATTTCTGACATTACTGAGGCTCCCGTGACCAATGACCAGACTGTCTCATAAGTACCTTCACAGCTAATAACCTAAAAACATCAGTAATACAAATACTATGTGTCATATCAGAGACATTGCTAACCTTCACATAAGCATTGTGTTGAAAGAATGAATTCTGCAAGTGTGCAATGAAAGGTTAACTCAGCAGGCTTGGGGTTTTCAAACCCTGCACAATTTAAAGAAAAGACTGGCTCTTGACTGATTCCTGGGAGAGAACCTCCAAGATCTTCAAATATCCTGGGAATTTGTCTTTGAATACCTAGGAACTTGGGCCATGTCAAATAGTTTTTATTAACAACATGATTTATGGTGAATACTTGTTTCTATTTAGTTGGGGCTATAGGCCACACCGTATCAGTTTAATGTCAGCAAGATCTAGAGACTAAGTGTCTCAGGTCAGTCACACCGAGCACCATGCCTACATCTGTTCAATCTGTGGGGTTGCTGGAGATTAATAGCTAAGGTCAGTCCCATGGATGTGCCATGTCTACATGACTGTCCTCCAATAAAAACCCCGGATTAGCTTTCCTGGTTGGCAATAGTACATGCATATTGTCACATACCATTTCTAGAGAATGAGGACAACATGAGGCTCATGCCTGGTTTCTCCTGGATTCTACTTTATGCAACTTTTTTTTTTCTGATTTTAATCTATATAATATTGATCTAATAAACTGTAACCATGAGCATAACATCTTTTCTAAGTCCTACTAACAAGTCATTGAACCTACCTCTGACACAGTATCAATTAATAATGATTATAACATCCATTAATTGTATATATAAAAATAATTCTTAAGAACCTTTAAATAGTTAAATAGATTGGTTGTTGATTAATGCAAATAAGAACATAGTACATTTATCTGGCATTGACTAGATGAACTTAGAAATAACAGCATATTCTTTTGAACCTACAAATATTTATAAAATATATTTTAAACAATAAAAGGAAGATTAATTGATACTGATAATGTTTAATGTACCAACATACATGACATTAAACAAAATAGCCTTTAATAGCAGCTACAAAGGACATAACTAAACGAGGAAAATAATAAAGAAATACTTTGTGAAACACTGGAAAAACACGTTGTACTCTAATCAAACTTTAAACCAACAGGCTTTACAATAACAATTTAAGAAGATGATGCTTTGAGCCCAAGTTAAAAATTTAAGTAAAAATATTATTGAAATTATTACTATAGACAAATAACCATTTTCAGTTTTTGAAGAATGATTTTTAGATTTTAGGTACGAAGTTCTTTGTAGAACATATGTAGCTGAATTCTATTTCACTGATGCTATATAATGTTCTGCTTCAGTGCCTGATAGCATCAGATACTTGGACAGCAAGATGGATCCGTGATAAATTTATCTTGCTCTCTATACTTGCTTTCAGAGAGATTTCTGGGTCTCACCCAGCTATTGTGAAGTTGGCTGAAGAAATATTTACGAACTGTAAAAGCAATAAGGCAGTTCATGCAATGACAGCCATTATGTCTGGGTCATGTTCTTCAATTGTTTGTTCAGAAAGTAATAAAACACAGTGTAATTAAAATTACTGTGTGAAAACAAGAAAATAATAAACCACTCTCACTGTTTTTCTACCTGCTGTAGGAGATATTTTAGAAGTTCTTTGCCATGCAATTATGTTCAAGCCAAATGGAATAATAGCTCTAACTTTTTTTTTTGCACTTCTAATAATAGTTTTTATTTTTTTAATTGAATTAATCGGGTGACATTGGTTAATAAAATTATATAGGTTTCAGGTGTACAGTTCTGTAATCCATCATCTGTATATTGTATTGTGTTCATCACTCCAAGTCAAGTTTTCTCCCATCACCATTTATTCCTCCTTTATGCTCTTCTACCTTTCTCCACCCCCCATTCCCTCTGGTAATCACCATATAGTTGTCTGTGTCCAGGAGTTGTTTTCTTTTTTAATATTTTATTTATTTATTTTTAGAGAGAAGGGAAGGGAAGGAGAAAAAGGAGAGAAACATTGATGTGAGAGAGACACACTAATCAGTTGCCTTGTAAACACACCCCATCCGGGGACTGAACCCCCAACCCAGGCATGTGTCCAGACCAGGAATCAAACTGGTAACCTCAACCAACTCAGCCACACTAGTCAGGCCTGAGTTGTTGTTTTTTTCTTAATCCCTTCACCTTTTTTACCCAGCCCCTTAACTCCCCTCCCCTCTGACAGCTGTCAGTCTCTTCTCTATATCTATGAGTCTGTTTGTGTTTTGTTTGTTAGTTTATTTTGTCCATTAGATTTCAAATATAAATGAAGTCATACAGTACTGGTCTTTCTCTGATCCACAGCCAACATCATACTCAATGGGCAAAAACAAAAAGCATTTCCCTTAAGATCAGGAACAAGATGGGGATGTTTACTTCTGCCACTCTTACTTAATATAGTACTAGAAGCTCTAGCCACAGCAATCAAACCAGAAGAGAAAATAAAAACCATCTACAGTGAAAAGGAAGAAGTAAAACTGTCATTATTTGCAGATGACATGATGCAGTATATAGAGAAACCTAAAGATTCTACAAAAAAACTACTATAACTGATAAATGAATTCAGTAGAGCAGCAGGACACAAAATACACAGAAATCAGTTGTATCTCTACACATGAATAATGAACTAGCAGAAAAGGAAACTAAGAAAACAATCCCATTCACAATTGCTTCAAAAAGAATAAAATACCTAGGAATAAATTTAACCAACGATAAAAAAGACTTATACTCTGAAAATTATAAGACACTGAAGAAAGAAATTTAAGAAGATAAAAATCAGTAGAAGCATATACTGTGTTCATGGATAGGAAAAGTTAACATTATTAAAATGTCCAAGGGCAACATGGCAGAGGAGTGAATGCAAGTCATATTGACCTCCTCCAAGGGCCAATGTGGAATTACAACTAAATTGTGGAGAAATCACCTGGAACAAACAACTGAACAACAGAAATAGAAATACCTTATAAGCTCGGACCGATAGAAGAACCAGCTTTAGCACAACCTGACTGGTAAGGAGTATGGTGGAGACTTGAGAAGGCTGGCTAGGCACCCATGGGCAGCAGCGCCAGAGGGATATTTAAATGGCCAGTTGGATTCCCCCTGAGAGTAGGATCTAAACTGTAAGTACTAGAATCCAAAAAGTACAGAGATAACAGCCAGCTACAAAAAATGGCAGGATTGCTCTCTCCCAGGGATGGGCAGCTGGAGATGCAAAGAGGTGTGTAAAGGGCCAATGCATAAATTTTTATATGCATCCACTTACCCTGGGCTCCAGCAAAGGCCAGAGCAGAATGGGCTGGAGATGTCTGAGGAGACTGGAGAAGGATGCTTTTGAGAAAGAACTGAGGGATTAGGCCGCAGGATCCCAGTGCTGACTCACCCCTCATATGGCAGCAGCCATCTGGCTCAGGCAGACCACTCCCCTGAGAGGCAGTAGCCTGAGAGGAAACAACAGTCCCACCCTCAGGAGGGACTCTGCCCTGCTCTGTGGTGCCTAAGTTTGACTGCTGAGTGCAGAGTGACTAGATTAACAACTGAATGAAGGGTCACAGACAGTAGATCCATGAAATTCTCGAACAGACTGCCTAAGGTCAGACAGGGTCAACATATGATATCATCAGAGGCAGATCCAGAGAGAAAAAACAACAGTAACTACCAAGATGAAATCCATTGTGGTCTTTTCCATGGTTTGCAATATTTTCTTTACTACATAGCTCTTTAATGTTCATTCCAGGTCCATCAAGTTTGTGCATATTAAGTCATTAGATTTTATACTAATAGTTAATTTGTCTCCTTTCTTATAATAGTCTTAATCTCTTTACACCCTTATTAATACTGGTTCATTTGTGGTGGATAGTGGGATTGCAGGGAGGAGTTGTTTTTGTAGATGTGTTTTGTTTCCTGGGCTTTGTGGTTTTGTTCTGGAACCACTTGCACAAAAACGCACAAGACGTGGTGGGCAGAGTGACCCTCAGTCAATCAGCTGGAGGGTAGAACCCACCAAAAGATGACCAAACAACAATCAAAACCCAATTCCTTACAAAGAGCCAACATAAACATCATAAAAGGCATCCAAAGAGCAGCAAGTTCAGGAGATCAAGGAGACTGCACCACTGATTTTCACAGGCCTCCTACCATAGAAGTTCACACCACAAAGTTAGAAAGTCAAGACAGATCAATTTAAGAAGCAAAAGCAAAAAAAGTCTCACAAATAATGGGAAGACAAAGAAACAACACCCAGTTGAAGGGAAAGGAGGAATCCCCAGAAAGAGAACTAAGGGAAATAGAGGCAAGTAAACTATCAGATATTGAATTCAAAACAACAGTTCTAAGGAAGCTCAATGAACTCACTGAGCTCAGACAGAAGTACAAAAAACTACAGGGAAACTACAAGGAACTTACTGCAAAATGTATAAGCATGAAAAAGGACATAGAGACTATCAACAAAAGGAAAGAGGAAACAGAACACAATTTCTGAATTGAAGAACTCAGGAGAAGGAATCAAAGGCAGCCTAGATGGAGCAGAGGATTGAAAGCGAGCTGGAGAATAAGTTAGAAAAAAGCCCCCAGAAAGAGCAAGAAAATGAAAAAAGACTCAAAAAGAATGAAGAGGCATTTAGGGAAATGCAGGACAACCTGAAACAATCATATCTGTATAATAAGGATACCGGAATGAGAAGAAGAGGAGGAAGGGATAGAGAATCTGTTTGAAAAAGTAATGATGGAAAGCTTCCCTCATTTGAGGAGAGAAAAACTCACACAAGTCCAGGAAGCACAAAGGGTCCTATTCAAGAGGAACCCAATGAGGCCCACTCCAAGACACATCATATTTAAAATCGCAAATATCAAAAACAAAGATAATCTTAAAGGCAGCAAGGGAGAAAGAGATGTTAGCATACAAGACAGCCCCGATATGGTTAGCAGCTGACTTCTCAACAGAAACACTACAAGCCAGAAGGAAATAGAAGAAATATTCCAAGAAACGAAAAGCAAAAGCCTGCAACCAAGACTACTCTATCCAGCAAGACTCTCAATTAAAATGGAAGGCAAAATAAGGAGTTCCCCAGACAAAAAAAAAAACTAAAAGAATACACCTCCACCAAACCAGCATTGCAAGATATGCTAAAGTGACTGCTTTAAGAAGATGAAGAATAAGAGTGAGAAAGAGAGGAACACAGGTACAAAGGGAAAAAAATGAATAAGTACCTATCAATAATAACTTAAAATATAAATGGATTAAATGCTCCAATCAAAAGACATAGGGTAGCTGAATGGATTATAAAACATGACCCACACATATTCTGTCTACAAGAGGCCCACGTGAGAACCAAGGACCTACACAGACTGAAAGTAAAGAGATGGAAACAAATATTCCAAGCAAATGGACAGGAAAAGAAAGCCGGACTTGCAATGCTTATATCAGACAAAATAGAGTTCAAAACAAGGCCATAAAAAGAGACACAGAACGACACTTTATAATACTCAAAGAAGAATCCATCAAGAAGACATAAACATACAGGTTTAATATGCACCCAACATATGAGCACCCAAATAAATATGGAAAATCTTAGAGGACTTCAAGAAAGATGTAGAGAGCAACTCACTGATAATAGGGGATTTTAACACCCCACTGTCAACAATGGATAGATCTTCCAAATGAAATATCAACAAGGATATTGTGGAACTGCATGATGCATTAGATCAAATGGACTTAACTAATATATATAGAATCTTTCATCCCAAAGAAGGAAAATACACATTCTTTTCAAATGCACATGGAACATTTTCAAAGATAGACCACATGATAGGACACAAAACAAGCCTTAACAAATTCAAGAAAATTGAAATCAGAACAAGCATTTTCTCAGACCACAAGGATTTGAAACTAGAAACCAACCTCAAGGAAAAAACTCAAAACATTCAAACTAATGGAGACTGAATAGCATGCTATTAAACAATGAATGGGTCAATAATGAGATCAAAGAAGCAATCAGAAAGTTTCTGGAAACAAATGAAAATGAACACACAGCAGTCCAAAACAGATGGGACACAGCAAAGGCAGACCAGAGAAGGAAGTTTATAGCAATACAGGCCTACCTGAAAAAGATAGAAACATTTCAAATAAACAACCTAATCCTACATCTTCAAGAGCTAGAGAAACAACAAACAAAGCCCAGAGTGAGTAAAAGGAAGGAAATAATCAAGATCAGAGCAGAAATGAATGACATAGAGACTAAAAGAACAATTCAAAGGATCATGAAATCTGGGAGCTGGTTCTTTGAAAAGATAAATAAAATCGACAAGTGTTTAAGCAGACTCATCAGGGAAAAAAGGGAGAGGACCCAAGGAAATACTATCAGAAATGAAAGAGGAAAAATTACAACTGATGTCACAGAAATACAAAGGATATTAAGAAATTATTATGAACAATTATATGACAAAAAGTGTGAAAACCTGGGTGAAATGGACAAATTTCTAGAAAAATATAACCTTCCAACACTGAATGAAGAAGCAGCAGAAAGCCTGAACAAACTGATAATAGCTGGTGAAATTGAAGCAGTAATCAATTAGTGCTTCAAAACACAAAAGCCCTGGACCAGACGGTTTCACAGGAGAACTTTACAAAACATTTAAGGAAAAGCTAAAACCTGTCCTTCTCAGGCTATTCCAAAAAATCCAAGAAGAGGTAAGACTCCCAAACTCCTTTTATGAGACCAACATCATCCTAATCCCAAAACCAAATAAAGACACAACAAAGAAAGAAAACTACAAGCCAATATCGCTGATGAACATAGATATTAAAATCCTCAACAAAATATTGGCAAACTGCATCCAGCAATACATTAAAAAGATCATACACTGTGATCAAGTGGGATTCATCCCAGAAATGCAATGATGGTGTAATAATCATATATCAATAAGTATAATACATCACATAAACAAAAGGAAAGACAAAAATCACATGATCATATCAACTAATGCAGAAAAAGCATTTGATAAGGTACAACATCCCTTTATGATAAAAACACTCAGCAAGGTGGGAGTAAATGGGGCATACCTCAACATACTAAAAGCCATATATGAAAAACCTACAGCAAACATCATACTCAATGGGCAAAAACTAAAAGCTTTCCCACTAAGATCAGGAATAAGACGAGGATGTCCATTTTCACCCCTTCTACTCAACATACTATTGGAAGTCCCAGCCACAGTGATCAGACAAGAAAAAGAAATAAAAGCCATCCAAATTGGAAAGGAGGAAGTAAAACTGTCTTTGTTTGTAGATGACATGATAGTGTACATAGAAAACTCTAGAGACTCCACCATAAAGCTACTCAACCTAATAAGTGAATTTGGCAATACAGCAGGATACAAAGTCAATATTCAGAAGTCAAAGGCATTTTTGTACACCAAAAATGAAATATCAGAATCAGAAAACAGGGAAAAAATCCCATTTGCTGTAGCAACAAGAAAAATAAAGTACCTAGGAATAAACTTAACCAAGGAGGTAAAAGACCAGTACTCAGAAAACTACACAACACTAAGAAAGAAATGAAAGAAGACACAAATAAATGGAAGCATATACCGTGCTCATGGATTGGAAGAATTAACATCACCAAATTGTCCATACTTACCCAAAGACAATTTATAGATTCAACACAATCCCTATTAAAATACCAATGACATATTTCACAGATATAGAACAAACATTTAAAAAATTTATATTGAACCATAAATGACCCTGAATAGCTGCAGGAATTTTGAGGAAAAAAAAAGAACAAAGTAGGAGGAATCACAATACCTGACATCAAACTATATTACAAGGCCACTGTAATCAAAACAGTCTGTTACCGGCATAAGAACAGACACATCAATCAATGGAACTGAACAGAGAGCCCCGAAATAAACCCATGTCTCTATGGTCAATTAATATTCGACAAAGGGGACAGAAGCATAAAATGGAGTAAAAATAGCCTCTTCAACAAATGGTGTTGGGAGCACTGGACAGCTACATGCAAAAAAATGAAATTTGACCACCAACCAACTTACACCATACATGAAAATAAACTCGAGATGGATAAAAGACTTAAATATAAGTCACAATACCATAAAAGTCCTAGAGGACAACATAGACAGGAAAATTTAAGATATTCTGTGCAGCAATATTTTCACCAATATGTCCTCTAGAGCAAGGGACATAAAGAAAAGAACAAATGAGACTTCACCAAAATAAGAAGGTTCTGCATGACTAAAGAAAACATCAGCAAAATGAAAAGGGAACTGACTGTATGGGAAAATATGTTTGTCAATGATACCTCAGACAAGGGTTTGATCTCCAAAACATATACAGAACTCACATGACTCCATTCCAGGAAGACAAACAATCCTATAATAAAATGGGCAAAGGACCTGAACAGGCACTTCTAAAAGGAGGACACACATAGGGATCAGAAACAAATGAAAAGATGCTCATCATCACTAGCCATCAGAGAAATGCAAATTAAAACCACAATTAGATACCACTTCACACCGGTCAGAATGGCCATCATAAACAAATCAATGAACAACAAGTGCTGGCGAGGTTGTAAAGAAAAAGGAAACTTAGTGCACTGTTGGTGGGAATGCAGACCAGTGCAACGACTGTGGAAAACAGTTTGGAATTTCCTCAGAAAAGCTAAAAATGGAACTGCCTTTTGACCCAACAAGTCCCCTGCTGGGATTATACCCTAAGAATACCAAAACACCAATTCAAAAGAACCTGTGCACCCCAATATTCATAGCTGCACAATTTACAATATTCAAATGCTGGAAGCAACCTAAGTGCCCATCAATAAATGAGTGGGTCAAAAACTATGGTACATTTAGACAATGGAATACTCCACAGCAGAAAAAAAGAGCTACTACCTTTCACAACAGCATAGATGAAACTGGAGAGCGTTATGCTAAGTGAAATAAACCAGGGGGTGAAAGACAAATACCACATGATCTCACCTATAAGTGCAGCCTAATCCACAAAACAAACAAGCGAGAGAAATATGACCAGCAACAATGAAAGAAAAAAACAAACTGACAGAAACGAGAGGGAAGAAAAGAGAGGAGTAACGGGAAAGAGAAGAGGAAGGGTCAAGGAACATGTATAAAGGACCCATGGATAAAGCCAAAGTGGGGAAGGACTGAGGGTGGGAGGTGGAGGTGGGTGGGGCGGGAGAAAGTGGTGGTGGGAAAATGGAGACAAAGGTATCTGAACAATAAAAGAATAATTTAAAAAATAAAATAAAATGTCCATACATACTACCAAAGCAATCTATAGATTCAATGCAATTCCTATCAAGATAACAATGGGGTATTTCACAGAACTAGAAAAAATAGTCCAAAAATTTATATGGAACCACAAAAGACCCAGAATAGCCACAAAAATCTTGAGAAAGAAGAACAAAGTTGGAGGAATCTCACTAACTGATATCAAACTATACTAACAAGGCCATAGTAGTCAAAACTGCATGGTACTGGCAAAGGAACAGACACGCAGATCAACGGAATAGAATAGAAAGTCTTGTTTTTAAAAGGACTAGGACTAACTTTGAGGAGGTGGGAATGGTAAGGGGCAGAGGAAGAGTGAATAATGAACACAGTATTGAAGATGTGTATTTTGAAATGCCTTACGAATGTGGAGAAGAAAAATAGTAAATACCTGGATAAATTTACGTTACGCTCATGAACTCCACTCACTGATTGTCGGTCTGTCTCCTGAGCAGCAAATAATATGCCAATCTCTTTTCCCCCAGGCAGTCTAGGAGTGACAGCAGACACTAGGCTGACAAGAGCCATTAGAGTGGCCCCGTCAGACGAATGAGGCAGATTAAATCCTGAGAGGGCAGTACTCAAGAGTCAGAGCAGACAGCACTGTCCTCACCTACGACGCCAGGTTGGTTTGGGAGGAAGAGCTGCCATCCTCAGGAAGAGAGCGAGCTGGAGCAGGAAATGTTAGAGCTCTGTAGACTTTTTTTTTTGACCACCATTGTATCCCCAGAGCACAGATCAGACCTCATAGCAGTTTCTGTAAAAGACCACAGGTAAAAACAACCACAACAAAGAAGAAAAAATTAAAGATATTTGGAAATTAGGAAGGAAGAATTAAGGAAAATTATCTGAAATGGATATAAGACACAAAGATTATTGTATACACTTTCCAAGTCATACTAGGACATTGTCTAACAAGTCCACCTAAGGATCATCTGACTTTCTAGGGAATAAGTGTTGTCTGACTTACTGTTTATTATTGAGTAGGAGCCAGACTCTGTAATGTTGGATATTAATTTGGAGAAGATCGATAAATAATAAACAATTTTTCTGCTCTACAGTAAAGATAACCCCAAATCTTGACTCCTGTAGGACATTAACCAGTTTCATATCCAATTCTGTAATCTTATTCCACCATTTTTACTTTAATTTACCAAACCTCCTAATCCCTCCTATCCAGCTAGTTCTCTCCTTGATGAGTTAAGTACATCTATTGTATATTCTCATGCTGTATAGTATGAAAGTTATGGGTTTTTTAAAACTTTTTGAAAAGTATAATTCAATGAAAGTAAGAAAGGAAAGAGAAAGAAAAGAATTTTCTTATCAGCTAACATTCAGTAAAGAATAACCCTGGCACTTTCCCTCCCCTTTGTTGCCTTTCCCCTCCCTTTTCCATCCCTCCTCCATTTGCAGGCTCTCTAGTAAGTCCACTAAACAAATTAAAGAGCGACACAAAGGCACTTTCTGTCATAACACTACAGAGCTCCTGAGACCCACCAATCACAAGAAGGATTCTCACTGCCCTAATAGAGTGAAGGTAAAATCCAAAAACCGCACTTCTTTTACGGGCTGCAGTCACCTCCTATATTAACTGAGGGCATAAAACTAGAGAGGTTGTTTACCTAACTGCCCCTCACAGACCCTGGGCAATCTGGTCAGCCCCCTGAGGGAGCGCAGGCCAGAACCGGTGGGAGTGAGCAGAGTTCTGGGTCCCTCACCCCCCAGAGCTCACTGAGCTCAGCTTTCAGCTGCTTTATCTACCACATTTCAGAGTAAAATTTAAATTGAAACAAAGGATAGTATGGGGTTTGTTTCTGTATATATTTAAAATGTTTATGGCACCTAAATGCTTCAAATATTTTTTAACATTGGATTTTTCAATGTGGTATGATAATTCCATTTGAATAATGTATTCTATATAGAGGATTTTTAATATACATAGAATATTAGGCACATCTATAATTAAAATGGCCAGCATTATATTGTTGTTATCACATCTGTTATACAGCATCATAACTGGATGAATAACTGCAACTTGTTAAAAATACTTACTCTTTATGCAACATTTATATGGCATTTAAATTATTATGTGCTGCCATTTAACACTGAATCAAACTATTCTGCCTGTTTATACCCATATTTTGCCATATATAATTCATACCCATGTTTTTGGTCCAAACTTCCAGGAAAAAAATATTTCATTTTAATTTTTTAATTCAATAATTTATTTATTTATATTTAGACACTTGTTTTTTATACTATAAAGGAATTTTAGCATTTATTTTTTAACATTATGGTGCAAGAAATTTTATGTAGCAAATAATTACAAAACATGAGAACAGATACAAGGTATTTCAGGTACTACCCATGTATAATGAGCATCCTTATTTTTCCCTCAAAATTTTGGGCATAAAAGTGTGCATTATACATGGCAAAATACAGTAAATGCAATATATGCCTGATGTTGCAGAAAACTTGTTTATAACAAATATCAGACACTGGAGAAAATATACAGCATACGGGACGGATCAAGCCAGTCTCAGGGACACGGGCCTGCTGTATAATTGCCAGCCAATTGCAAAGCAACCCCTTTCCCAGATCCCAAACAACGTCAGAAGTGCTTTTACTCAGATAAGAAGGTCTCTGAGAGAAAAGGAAGAACAGCTTTATCTCCCTTGAGAGTCAAGTTGAACATATTCAGTGCTCAAATCCTTACTTTCACCTCCTAAGTTGTCCCCTCTCCAAACTGGTTCCTTTGGACATTGGTGGTGGTGATGGTGCTGGTAGTTGGTTGTGTGGTGATTTTTTAAATCCTGCAGTGGACTTTTTAAGAATTATATATATTTGAGGAGGAATGTATATCATTAGTCAGAACTAGATCCAAAAATACATTTTTCTCTAGGCTAAGCATGACTGTACAGAGCTCCATGGTTACCAGCAGCCCCGTTGCCTTCTATCTTTTTACACTACCATCTCATTCTGTGGATTCTACATCCCCTCCTGGTTGAAGATGTCTCTCTCACTTCCAGCTGACATGCCTTCATTTGGCCAGAAGGGAAGAGAGAGAGGGAAAAGAAGGGACGCCCACTCTCCCCTGTAAGGACATCACTCAGGAGATGGACTAACCACTGTATATACTCTTGTCAGGAACTTAGTCTTGTGGCCATATAGCAGCAATGGCAGCTGGCAAATCATCTTTAGGTCCAGCCACCAAGTGTTCAGCTAACAATGAAGATTCTATGACTGAGGAAGAGGGAAGAATGGATATTAGGGAGTAACTTGCAGTCTCTACTATCATCTATCTCTTTGGCCACCCAGCTACCTGTGTACATCCTTTCTCTCCCTAGAGGGTACACACATGCCCCCTCCTCAAAAAAAACAAAAAAACAAAACAGCAGTCAAGCCCCAACCAGGCACAACGTCCAGATCAAAGTCCAGGATTTCTGGGTGGTATACTTTTTCTTAATTAGGGCTACGTATGGCTCTCCGTGATCTGGTGGCCTATCAGGACTTCATCTGCTCCAAACACACCCAGGAGGCAATGAAGGAGTAAAAAACAGATTAACTTCAATTAAATTTGGTAAAAAGGTAGAATCACTAGTCCAACAATTAACTAATTCCATTGTTCTTTGGTAGTAAAGAAAGTCCTTATTTTGATCACTTGACTTCCTCCGATTCTACTCTTGTGAAGTAACTCCCTTGTCCACTGTCCTCTTCAGCCTGTTCTTCCTTGCTCATCATCTTCCATAGCCAAAACCAAGATACACATTAGAAAGTACATTCATGCACTGTTTAACAAAGAAGATATCTTCTGAGAACTGAGTGCTTAAGTGATTCTGTCTTTGTGTGAACGTCACAGAGTGTACGCCTGGGCCATGTGGTACAGCCTTTGGCTTCTAGACTACAAGCCTGTACAGCATGTTATATACAAAACAACACAAGCTTACACAAGAGAAATTGCTGCCATCAAGAGACGCAATAAACATGAGATGTATGAGGCTTCTGCCAGCATAACACGGCATACTGTTTTACAGCAAAAATTTTTTACTAACAAAGAGTACACTCTAAAATAACAATAAAAAGTATAGTATAGTAAACACATAAACCAGTAACAGTCATTTATTATCATTATCAAGTGTTACATACTGTACATAATTGCATGTGCTATACTTTTGTACAACTGGCAGTGCCACTGGTTTGTATACACCACCATCGCCATAAATATTGAGTACTGTGCACCCTACACGTTATGGTGGCGATGACATCACTAGGCGATAGGACTTTTTCAGCCTCGTTATAATCTTATGGGACCACTGTTGTATGTGCAGTTCGTTATCAACCAAAATGCTGTTACACAGAACATTAGTGCATTGCCTTCTTGGGAGTTACGCAACTTCCCACTGCTTATTGGCTTTACGGGTGGAACAATAACAGGTTTTTACAAGGTTTTTTTAAAAATCAATATAATTTCTTCAAAAACATAGTAGAGATTTGATCTGCTCTTATCTGGTAAATTCCAGATATCTCAAGTGCCAAAATCCCACAACCAAGCATATCTACACGGAGTTTTTAAACCTGAAGACTCAGGTCTATACCCACTAGCCTGTCTCCTTAACCTGTGTCTCTCTCTATCAAGCTATCTAAAGTATTCAGGAAAAAAAACAGAATAGTTTTAGCATAAAGGCAGCATCCTTAATCTGATCTTTGCTGTTGCACTGGCTCCAACCGACAGTACAGCAGAAAACCCTCAAGAGAGGTGCTAATAAAGGCCTGGGGCCATGGTTTTATCTCCTGCTTAAACTGCCTCTTCACATCCCCTGGCTGTAACTGCTTCCTTTGGGGATACCATAGTGATTATCTTTTCTAAGCATCAAGACTCCTAATTCCAGACTTCAGTCAATTTAGATTAAAAGCCTCAGGCAAAGAGCATCTCCCAGAGAATTGCAGCTCCTCCTCTCCGCTTGCAGAATGGTGAGCTCTAGTCTGAATTCATCTCTGTCCTACGACTTTGATGAAAGTGGCAAGCAGCAACCAACCCACACTAACACTCCATTTTCCCCCATCATTTTCCCTAATGCCACATCCTTAGTTGGCAGGTGGTTAGCTTTCTGGCTGTGGCAGTTTTTCTTTTCAAATTTGTTGTCACTGAGCAACAGTAGTCATCAGACTTTTCATCTTGCAAAATTTAGGTTCTTTCTGCCCACTGATCAATAATCAAGCCAATGTCATATTTCTGTCTGAGGCATCTTCCCATTTCCAAATACCAAAATGTAAATTAGTTAGGACTGGGTACAGCATGAAATAAACAAACAAATAAATAAACACACGGTGGCCTAAGCATGCCAGACATGTCCTTTTGTCCTTTCTCTCCCCCTCTCCTTTCTCTCTCTCACTCTCTGCCCCCCTACCCCGCATCACCAATCCTCCATAATAAAAAACAAAAAACAGGGTTTTTTAATCCTATTGCCTTATATAGTCCTTACCATGAATTTAGGGACTAACTTACAGTCCCTAAAGTAACTGTGCTGGCCTCGGTTATCATGCCCACATTACAAGCAGCAGGAAGAAAAGACAAAAGAAAAGAGAAAGGCATGTGCCATCTTTTAAGGAAACTTTTTACAAATTGCACAATACCTCTTCCACTTACCTCACATTATCCACAAGGGAGGTTGAGAAATGTAACTTCTGGGTGGCCATGAGCTCAGCTAAATTTAGTTTTAATGCTAACAAAGAAGGAAAGAATGGATATTTGGAACACCTAGAACAAGAAGGAATGCTTCTTTTCTGTTTTTGCTGTTTCCACTTGTGTGGACAAGGTTCTGCTAATTCCACACTCCTGGCCTTTCACAGTACCTTCACTCCCTCCTGGGGGGTGGGTAGAGTGATTTAATCTGATCCTTGAGTTTTAAAAGTGTGACAGGACATGCTTAACCTACCTCCTTCTTCTCTCCACTCTTCTGAAATTAATCTGCTTGCATAAAATACACTATAAACTCTGCCCCTTCCTGTACCAAATATTGTGAAAGTATTCTACAACAGGGAGACACATGAGAGTTCAATGCTACCTTTGGGTACAAATCTATCTAATCCTGGAAATCAAAATTAGGAAGTCCACTTGCCTGTACGTGTGCATGTGTGTATGACATAGTCCAATATCAACTTTAATGGTAATAAAGCTTACTTTGTTATGGTCTTGTCTGTCTCTTAATTGATTCAGAACCTATGCCTATAAAATAATAGTATGATTTATTTGACCCATTTTCAAGGCAGCATAAGTAATAGATGTTCACTGTAAAAATTTCAATCAATATAAGCAAGAATAAGAAAGAAATTAAGGATCATCAGAAATCCCAATCCCACCATTTAAGATTGCTATTATTTTCATGTTTATAATCATATTTCATACATGTTTTTCTGCACATGCACATACACATATATAACTTCACAAATTGGCTGTCACACAGTTTTTATCCAGTCATCTTTTTTTTGAAGTAACCAATTTAAAAATCACCCTGGACAAAGTTAAATGGGCAAGGATGACTTGATTTAAGGCTATTGAAATATTGTAGGAAGGTCAGCACTCAGTCTGAGCTCAAATCTACTGAAACAAAGGTCTGGGAAGTTTTTAAGTGCTGGGATGACTGAGGTGACAGGCCATCTATGTGTTTATTAACTGACTTTACCCAAGAGAAAAAAAGTACTTCACGAAGCCTCCTATCTTCAGGAGACAGGGAGATAGGGGTTCTCTACCTTCCTTAATGATTACATGTCAAAGAGATGGTTCGAGAGTCCTGGCTTGTAAAACTGACAAAAACTTATTTAAAATATTTACATCTCAAAGGTGCATAAAGAACTTAGCATAGCAAAAATTATAATTTTCTAAAATCATGCTCTAAGAAAAGGGAGTTCACGAGCTTAGAGTCAAGAAGAAGCATGTCTATAAGTGGCATCAACAACATGTCTAAATAAGACATCCCCCTCTCATAGCCCCTCTCAACAACAACAATTTGGCATCTGTCTATGGATAAAAGTCCATTTGTGGGAGCTTAAGGATCCAGGTTGGAGGCTATGAAACTCCAGTGCCGCTCAAGAACTGGGGGAGCCATTTTAAGAACACAGGCCCACATCTGGTCCCAGCTCCAGACCCAGAAACAGCTTCGTGTCCCTAAGGAGTCAGCTCCAGCCCCATTTGACCTCGTCTTGTCACCAGCTCCATACACCAAGAAACCCCAGAAGAGTCATGCTTACTCAAATGTCAAGTCATAAGCATACAGAACTGGACCTGGCTGTGGCTCCTGAAGTGGCCCATTAACCCGCTCCAGCCCCTCTCCACCAAGGTCTGCAAGCCCCTAGAGGTAAGCCCACCAAATTGGGTTAGACCATAGATCCTGAAAGGTCCTAAAATCGGGCTCCAGCCTGTCCTAGTCACAGTCCGCAAACAGTCTCTGCACAGGTGCCCTGAAGAAGACATGCCTATGTGCACCCCGTGGAGATCCTGAAAGGACCCTGTACGTGGCTCCAGCCAGTCTGTCAGCAGACCCGCCAACCCAGGGACCCAGCAGGAGACACTCCTGTCTCTGTTACCAGAGATGCTGAAAGGTCTCCGTAGGCAGGTCCAAACCCTCCAGCCATAATCAAGAGGAGTCCAGCCCACCCAGAGACCTGGTGAGAGGAAAGCCCTTTCTGTGCCTGCACAACCAGGACTAAAGACCTCAGTCTTGGCTGTGGAATGTGAAACAGCCTGGAGCTGAATTCCAGTCCCTCTCAGTCCTACCCATCCTGGGGCCCATCCAATGACCAATCATCAGGAAATGCTAATTAAAACCATGAGAAATCACCTCGCACCCGCTAAAATGGCTATTATCAACAACACAAGAGATAACAAGTGTTGGTGAGGATCTTGAAAAATGACTTTTGAACAGAGACTTGAAAAGTGTAAATAAAATGAGCAGGTATAAGATAATGGATTCTAAAAATCTGCTGTACATTTTGCCTTTAGTTAACCATACTGTATTATACACTTTAAAATTTTTTAAGAAGGTAAATGTGTTAAGTGCTCGTACCACAATAAAACGTTTAATTAGAAAAATTTACAGAAGAAATGCAATGACCAATAGACATGAAAAAAGCTCCACCTCAATGATAATTAGAGAAATGCTAAATAAAACCAGTTTTTTATCTACCACATTTGCAAAATTTTAAAAGCCTGATGATGTTGAGCGCTGGAGCAAGGAGAAAATCAAATGCCTTATGGACCCCACCATTGCAGGGCATTTGCTTCACTGAACATTGTGGTTCCATAATTTGGCAGTGCACGTTAAACGTTAAAGGTGCTCACATCACACAGCCCTGCAACTCTAACCCATGTACACAAGAAGACATGAACAAAAATATCCTGAGACAACTGCACTTGAACAACAAAAATAAAAAATAAAAAAAATCCTGACAGTGTTCTTCATTAGAGAAAGAAATGGAAAGCCAAACATCCACCAACAGTAAAAGAAATATGTTCATACAATGGAACCCTGGACAGAGATTTAAATAATGAACTAGAGGTACATCATCACCAGAGAAAAGTCTCAAAACATAATGTGAAGTGGGGTAAAAAACAATTTTCATAAGGGAAAAAGTGTGAAACTACATATAAAAAATTAAAATGGTGGCTAGTTTTGGGTGGAAAACGAGAGCAAGCATTCAAGGTGCAATTAAACTGTATCGACTGTTTTAATTTTTTAATTAAATACATATGCTGTTAAAATTTGATCTAGCTGGGTATGTGACATGGGTGTTAACTATATCATTCTATTCTCACCTTTTTATTGGAGTATTTTACAAACTATATTAATCACAATCAGTTTTGAATACCTAACAGAATGCTCAAAGCTGAAATTCGCATTCATTTCACACATGAATATTTAGCTATCTAAGAGCGCCCTCTTCTGTTCCAAATAGGCTACGGTAACAATTTGCCGCAAAAATCAACACTGAAGCGAGAGAGATTCCCCACCCGTTTCCCCAGCTTCCACTCCAGAAGTAAGCATCCTATGCAACAGAAGTATCATGTTTTGGGATCCAGAGAATATTGAAAACACATACAGTTTGTGGAAAATATTTTATATGGGGGTTTTCTTCCAGTCCAATGAGGAGCAAGGAGCTTGAGTAAGTTGTCTATGCAAGACACACGCCTGGAAAAATGTCTCAGGATCTCTGTGAGTCACTGTGTCTAAGGCAAGAGAAATGTGGGGTTGGGGATGCTAACTGAGAGAAGGTCAAGACCAGGATCTGAGCTCCAATGGCCTAAGAGACATCTGACTCAATCTCTTTATTTACAAATGAGGAGTTTGAGCTTCAAAGAGGAAGAATATCTCTTTCCCGGGTCACCCAGTGACTTCAAGCCACATGAAAAAGAGCCCCTAGGGAAAGTGGTCAGGAGGCACATGACGCTACTCTTTCCTTGTGCATGCACCATCATCAGTCTCCCTTATCATTTCCATGATTCTACATTCAAGTTCAATTAACATGCTTCCCTTTTCGACCATCCTCACCATCACTAACCTCATGTGCACAACGGAGCTATAACAGAATTGTCCTCCTGTATTAGCTGGAAACCCAGAACTGCTTAGGGTTTTGCGCTAGAAAAGAAAGGAAAAATAGTCTGCCGAAGAGATGCACCTCAGTGTGTTCCCTTTTACGGCTGTAATTACTGAAAATTTATTTTTAAGATTTTATTTATTTATTTAGAGAGGGGGAAAGGTAGGGAGAAAGAGAAGGAGAGAAACATCGATGTGAGAGAGAAACATTGATCACTTGCCTCTCACAGGCGCCCCAACTGGGCACTAGACCTGCAACCCAGGCATGTGCCCCAACTGGGAATCAAACCAGCGACCTTTTGCCGTGTGGGACAATGCCCAACCAACTGAGCCATGCTAGCTAGGGCCAAATTACTGCAGATTTAGTGGTGTAAAACAACACAAATCTTACAGTTCTGGAGACCTGATGTCTGAAATGGGTCTCACTGGGTAAAATCAAGGTATCAGCAGGGCCAAATGTCTTCTGGAAGCTCTAGAAGAGGATCATTTTCTTGCCTCTCCCAGCTTCCCAGGGTTGCCCATAATCCTTGGCTTGTGGACCCCTTCCTTCTTGAAAGTCAGCATCACATCATTCCAACCTTTGCTTCCATCTCCTTCTCTGACTCTGTCACTTGTAAGGACCCTTATGATTGCACTGGGTCCACCCAAATAACCCAGGATAACCACCCCATCTCTGTGTCAGTTGATAAGCAAAGTTAACTATCTATAGCCTTAATTCCCCCTTGCCATCTAACAACGTATTCTTTCACAGGTTCTGGGGATTAAAATATGGACACTTGGAAGGACAGAAGCAAAAGAAGAGATAAAAAGGAAATATCTACATCAGAGACTTAGAAATAGAAAGTTATGGTCAGGGGAAGGGACCTATTTCAACTAAGAATTTCATAAGTGGCACTAATTGAGGTAATGAATTAGGCCCATGTGCAGCCAAAGCAGTTGAGATGAAACTTATTAGAAATGAGGGGGTCAAAGAACTAGGAGACTCCAGAAAATGAAAGTTATCTAGGATGTTGACAAGATGTGGGATGGAAAGCAAGACTGTGATCCAGGAGCCAAAGTCTTAAATGAAGGAAGCGGGGTCACTGGGAAGGGAGCCAATGAAGCCTCGGGGCAGCAGGGGTGTTAGGGAGCCTGGAGTCCCACACCGAGGAGCCAGCAGGTCTGCGGGCCCCAGCACAGGGGGGCAGGTTGCCCTGCAGCTGCCTCCCAGGGAAGAGGGGCCCCCAAGGACCATGGATTGGTCTTTGTGCTGTTTTCCTTTTAAATCATTTCTGTTTTTGTATCTACTAATTCCCTCCAACGTTCTTTTGGTTTCTTTGGTTTTTATATTCTAGTCTCTAAAGTTAAATGTTTTTATGTTTTCTTTTGATATATCTCATTTTGCAATAAAAAAATCACTAAAAACAAAGAATTGTCTGAGAACTATTTTGATTCCCACCCACATTAAGATGTGAAGAGCTCACATGGTCATCTCCCAAATAGCCAGTAACTGAAGGCCGTTTGCCTTTTGACTAGGAGATATTTAGAAAACTGCTTCTTAAAAAATATTTCCAAGTGGTTAAAAACATTTTATTACAATTTTTAATTCTACTTATATTGCTTATTTTAGAAAATGTGACCTGTACATTTTCAATATTAGGGATTTGTTGAAATTTTTCTTCAGTGCCTAGGTAGTATTGATTAATGTCCCATATTTAATGCCCCATAGGAATTGAAAATAATGTTCATTCTTTGTTCACTGTGTGCAAAGCCATAACAAAGCTTCTTCATCCCAGTACTGAAATCGTCTATGTTTGGGGGTTTTTTTGAGACTGAATTTTAAATGTTTTCTACTATGATTGTTGTTTTTTTCTGTATATTTTTGAAAGATTTTATTTTATTTGTCTCAGTGCAAAGTGGTTTTGATACAGACAAGTTCGTGACTGTTGGCAAAATGTACCTTTTTTTCCCTATATAAAAGGCATTCTTTGTTCTACTTCTTTAAGTTTATTTTGTTTAATCTTGGCCTTGATTCTACTTTGTCTGATACCTGCATAGATAAACTTGTTTTCTTTTGGTTAACATTTACCTCACATATACTTATTCATAGATTTATTGTTCAGCCTTTGGCGTCTGTCCATTTTTGGTGCATCTCTCATAAAAAACATACAACTAAATTTTATTTTTTGGCTCTCATCTATTTGGTATGTGTGTGTGGCACCATTCCCTTAGTTTTTGTATGGGTTATTTTTTTTTTCCTTACTGATGTTTCTAAAATCAGTTGAATTTTGAGTTGCTGTTTCTATTTTTCTTCTAGTTATTTCAAGAATCTACGTATCAGTTAGTATTCAACTCCACTGAATAAAGTAGAAACCCTAAAATAGAGGAGCTTAAGGACATATTCTCACACATAACAGAAGTCTGGAGGAAGGCAGTCCAGAGCATAGCCTCCCACTCTCTTCTGCTGCACCATTCATAAAGCTAATTTCCATTTTCAGAAGAACTAGGCGGCTGCAAGGGCTCCCACCATCGTGCCCAAGTTCCATGCAGCAAAGAGAACAAAGATGGAAGGGCAAAAAAGGCCATGTCTCAGCTGAATCAGCTCCATTGGAGGAGGTTTCCCTGAAGTTTCACACAGAAATAATCAGTCAGAATATGGTCTGTAGATGTCACTACATATATTTAGTGTAGTATAATATATACTTACCTGCAAGGGTAGCTGGAAAATATGACCTTTCAGCTGAGTATAGCACCACCTCATTCTATTCTAAAGAAAAGGACGGAATAAATTAAATAGGCAAATGAAATCTCTTCCAAAATCTACAACTATTCTATTCTATTAGCTATTACATTTAATATTTAACGAAGATATTTAAACAATAAATTAATTTTTTGATAAATTTCCCTTCAAAATAAGATATGTACCATTTCTTTAATTTCCTGTCTTTTCCACTCATTCCTCCAAAATAATAGCAAAATATTACTTTCATATTAGAAGTTACTATACTATATATTCTGTTACTGTAGGAATCAATTCTTAATAATTGTATAAAATACAATATTAACAATTAAATGTTAAATCATTAAATTAAATTGTTTTATTAATAAATTAATTGTTAGTTCATTATTTTATTAATAAAATTAATTAATTAGTTCATTATTAAATTAAACATTAAATTTAACTACATTATAACAACCTCCTTGCTTATCAACTATTATAATCTACATAATCTTTTTCCTTGAATTTTTCATCTGTTCAGAGTAACTTTTTCAGAAATGGTGTATGAGTTATTTGTACCTAATTCTTGTATGATATTTTCTAACTACAGAAATTCAGTTTCTCAGTTCGTTTTCCTCAAAACCAAGTAACTTCTGCTTCCTATTCACTGGCATTTAATCTTGTAGACAACAGGTCTTATGTCATTCCAGTTAGTTTTCCTTTGCATGTAATTTTTTTCCTGGAAACTTATAAATTATGCTTAGCCCTAAAATTCAGAATCCAGAAATTAGACCTAGCTATTCTTTCTTACCCTCAGTAGGAACTTTGATTGGAAACATGAAGTATATCTTCACTTCTGAAACTTTTCTTTTATTTCTTCTCCTTCACAATCTTTTAACTTCCTCTTAACGCCCTCTGTATCCATGATTCTGTCCCTGTTCTTGTTTGCTTAGTTTATTTTTTTTATTCAGTTGTTGATAGATATGTGTTTATTGCCATTTTATTGTTCATAGTTTTGATTTTCTTCTTTTCCTTAAGCCCTTTTAACATTTCATATAATAATGGTTTGGTGATGATAAACTCCTTTAGTTTTTTCTTGTCTGGGAAGCTCTTTATCTTCCCCTCTTTTAAATGATAGTTATGCTGGGTAGAGCAGTTTTGGCTGTAGGAACCTGATTTTCATGGCTTTGAATATTTCTTGCCAATTCTTCTAGCCGGCAGAGTTTCTTCTGAGAAATCGGCTTACATCTTTATGGGAACTCCCCTGTAGGTAACTAACTTCCTTTCTCTTGCTCCTTTTAAGATTCTCTCTTTATCTTTCACCTTTGGCATTTTAATTAGGATGTGTCTTAGAGTGGGCCTCTTTGCATACATTTTGTTTGGGACTCTCTGTGCTTCTTGGACTTGTATTTTTATTTTCTTCACCAAATTACGGAAGTTTTCTTTTATTATTTTTTAAAATAGATTTCCAATTTCTTGCTCTTTCTCTTCTCCTTCTGGCATCCCTATGATGTAAATGTTGGAACACTTCAAGTTATCCCAGAGGCTGCTGACACTATTCTTGTTTTGGGACACTTTTTCCTCCTTGTTCTGCATGGTTGTTTTTTGCTTCCTTATGTTCCAAATCATTGATTTTATTCTCAGTTTCATCCACTGTACTATTGTTTCCCTGTAAATTGTTCCTTATTTAAATTAGTGTTTCCTTCATTTCTGACTGGATCTTTTTTGTGTTGCTGAGGTCCTCACTAAATCCCATAAGCATCCTAATAACCAGTATTTTGAACTTTACATCTGATAGATTGCTCATCTTCATTTCATTTAGTTCTTTTTCTGGAGTTTTGATCTGTTCTTTCATTTGGGCCATGTTTTGGTTGTTTTTTTGGTTTCTTTTGTCTCCTCATTTTGGCAGCGTCCAAATGTGTTTGTTTCTATGTATTAGGTAGAGCTGCTATGATTCCCTGTCTTGGTTACGTGGCCTAATGTAGTAGGTGTCGTATAGGGTCCAGTGGCATAGCCTCTCTTATCACAGAAGCTGGGTACTCAAGATGTGCCCTCCATGTGGGCTGAGTATATCCTTTTCTTGTAGCTGAGCTTTGATTGTTGTTGGCAGATCAATGGGAGGGATTTACCCAGGCCAGTCAGCTACAAGGGCTGGCTGTGACCACTGACCACCAACTTCTGCTCTCTGTGGAGGATGAGCTGTGTTGGGGCTGGGTGGTGATGTTCAGATGTGGTCAGTAGGTGTTGGATGAGCAGGCTCTTGGGTTTCCCAGGTAATGCAGACCAAGGCCAGCCCCCACCTATGTCCCGATTGGGGGCATCCTGAATGAGCTATAAAGCAATGTGAGGTGGCTACTACTTGTGTTGGGCTTGGAATTTCCCAGGCAAAGCCAAGCTCTGAATCTAGGCTGGCTGCTGCTGGTGCTGGGCTTAGTGCCACTTAGCTGTTGCTTGTTTGATAGGGTTTAAGAAGTTGTGAAGCATGAACAAAGACCAGCCACTCCTGTGGAAAAGTCATGGTTAACAGTTTGGATGGGCCTGTAAGTTGGTTGGAATGGAGTCCCAGGGGATTTCCAGGGTGGGGCAAACAGTGTTAGCCAAGTTGATGGAGCCTCAAATATGGCACATGCCTGCTGGCTCTGTGACTTTGTGGAGAAAAGGTTCAAAAAGGTGACAATGGCCTCTGCCCACCTTTCTATCTGGGAGAAAGCTGTCTCCCAGCCCCCGCCTTGATGCCAGGCACTTCAATTCTTTCCTGTATGTCATTGGTGCCCTTCAAGCTGCTACCTCAGCAGTGCTGGAGTTCAGAGGGAGTGTGTCTGTGTAAGTCTGCAGGTGGGTTCTGTACAGGGAACTGCTTGGGACTCCAGAAATTTCTTCCACCAACTCAACCTCTGCTGGTTTTTGCAGTCAGAAGTTACAGGGACTTGTCTTCCTGGCACTGGAACCATGGGCTGGTAGGCCCGGTGTAAGGCTGGGACTCCACACTTCTAAGATGTCCCTCCCAAATTTTTACCCACCACATGTGGGTGTGGGACCAGCATGTTCTGTGTCTCCGTCCTTCCTGCTAGTCTGAATGGATGTAGTTTCTTTAATTCCGTAGTTGTCAGACTTCTGTTCCACTTATTTCTGACTTCTGAGTGATGGTTGTTCTATATTTCAGTTGTAATTTTGATGTGGTTGTGTGAGGAGGCGAGCCATGTTTACCTATGCCACCATTTTGACCAGGCCCTTCACCTTCTTTCAACCAGCCTCCATCTCCCGCCCCCACCCCTCCTACAGCTGCCAGTCTATTCCATGTTTCTATGCCTCTGGTTCTATTTTGTGCATTAGTTTATTTTGTTCATTAGATTCTTCTTATAAGTGAGATCATACAGTATTTGTCTTTCATTGACTGGGTTATTTCACTTAGCATAATAGTCTCCAGTTCCATCCATGCTGTCATAAAAAGTAAGAATTCCTTCCTTTCTTACTGCTGTGTAGTAATTATAATTTTTAATCATTTTTCTGTTTCATATTTAGCTAGTTATTTCTTTAATTCTTTTTCACCCTTTTTTAAATGATGTTAATTTTCCTCACTTGTTTGCTAATGTTTTGTTTCAAATGATGGGTGAAGTTGAATTTACAGATACTAGGCATTGGATGCTTCAGAATTTGTGCAGGAGAACTGCCTCTCCCTGGACTTAACTAACTGCAGTCTCAGGATATGAGGGATGGCATAGTTGTAGAGGGTGTGTGGATGGAGAGCCAGTAGACAGCCTGGGGATGAATTCATTCTAAGGAACTGGCTTTAGTATATCTGGTTCCTCTACAGCACAGTCCTTTTTTTCCCTCTGTGACCATTTTTGGAGACTCAGAGTTACATCAGATTGTGTTTTGCCTCTCTCTGATGAGATACCCGCTGATCCTGTCATATGGGCCTAATAGCAAACCCTTGAACCAGCCACTCTGTGAACAAGTGAGGGAAGAAAGAAGTGACCCAGCAGTTCCAGGAAGAGTAATTTGCTTAAATGTCCCTATGATCACCTCTGTGGCCCACTCTCTCTCCCTATATTTTCTGATTCCTGATTTAAGAGTTCACCCAAGTTCCTCTACAAAGAGCTTTCATGTCTGTAACTGCCCTCTCCACAGGGTTGCTCTTATTTCTAACCTAATTTCTCCATTACATGATTCCATATTCTTTATTTTTTATTATTAAAGAAATAATAAATGTTTATTTATTCAATAAACCTTATTGAAAGATCCAATATGCCTGTGATATTTTTAGGTACTGAACAGGCAGCAATGAACAAGATGAAAACCCTTGTTTTCATGGAGCTCGCTGTATTGTAATAAGTCAACAGTATGGAGATAGAAAAAAGTCATAAGCCCTCTCTCTCCCACATTCCCTTAGGTGACATATGAGAATAGCCATATATATATATATATATATATATATATATATATATATACACACACACACATACATATATATATACATATATATATATAAAATATTTTTCCCACATATTTCTCTGAGATTATATAAAAATATGTGCTGTTTTGTTTTGTTTCAAATATGGAATCTTACTCTGGTGCTGTCTATAATTGGGTTTTTTTATGTACTAATTTGGCACGAACATCCTTCTAGGTCCACTATATCAGTCCAATTCATTCTTCTAACAACTGCATGATATTGCATATTGAGATTGTACCATAATCTATACAACTACCCTCCTACTGATAGACATAAGGCATTTTGTTGTTGAAGTTTTAGTTTTTCTTTTTCGTGAAATATTTGTATGTACACGTGTATTTTTGTTATTGCAAGTCTTGATAAATACTGTTGTTCATACATTCTCCTTATGGATTTTTTTTTCCTGTAGCATAGAGTCCCATAATTCCAAATAGTAAGGCAAATGATTTATATATTTTAATTCTAACAGATATTGTCAAATTATTTTCAAAAAAGGTATGGGAAACCATGTTCCCACTGACAGGACATGAGTTCCTGTTTTCTCATGATTTTCTAATTTTTGCCCATAGGATGGTGAAAAATATTTCATCAATGGTGCTTTAATTTTCATTTCCTTAATAAGGTAGAGAAGATTTCTATACTTTTATTGGCAACCTGTATTTCCCTTCAACAGATTTCCTCTTCACAAACCTGGCCATTTTTATGGTTGCTGTTATTTTCCCTTCTTGTCATTTTCTATAATTCTCTCTATAAGAAAGATAGTAACCCTCTGAATATCATATGCATAACAAAAAGTATTTCCTGACCTGTCTTCTCTTTTGACATTTGTAGTATCTTTTGACATAAACAACTTTTAAATTTATACGTAATCTTGAATATTTTTCTTTTTAAGTTTTTTTTTTGTTTTTATCTCTTGTGTAAGGTCTTTTGCACACCCCAGGTATTTTCATGTTCTTTAATGTTCACGTACTTTTGGGGGGAGGGTTTAGAGTATTAAATCATGCAGCATATATGTTAATAGATGCAGCAAGGTAAGAAACTGCTTTCTCCTAGTTGAAAAGCACAATATACTTTTGTCATTTATTACGTGATTATTTCACCCACTGAATTCCAGTTGAGTTTTGTCTATTTATCGCTCTCTGGAGATTTTGTGCATCAGGATTGGCAAGCTCACTCAGGACTTGTGGTTTTCGCAAAACAAGGCAGGACAGCTCTCCTTGCTGCGGGGAACTGGGGCACCAGTAATCCATGTGTTTAGCTCACTGCATCATATTACTCAAATTATCACTAATGGTAACATGGGAAGAAGTGGAGAACAAGGAAGGTAGCAGGAGAGCAAGTGGCTTTGGCACTTAGTTACCATAACAACAAGGTGTTTTATAAATATCATAGAGTGGCTTCTTCTTACAGTGCTAGAATGTATATTTAGGAGAGAGACAAAAAGAGACAGAGACACAGAGAGAGAGAGAGAGAGAGAGAGAGAGATCTGATTATTTAAAACAGAGGGAATGTAAAGCAGAGAATAGTTACTCATGTGAGAAAGCAGTAGAGAAACCACCCACAGAACAATGAGAGGGAAAGAAGGAGGTAAAAACACCAGAGGATGGGTGTTGTCGGTGAGTTTGCCCCTGGGCTCTGGCCATGGGTCACGGGGAGGGAGGCAGGATGGGGAGCTGGACAGAAAGTCTTGGAGGAACCAGTCGCCCTCAGGTGTCCAAGCGGGATGTCAGTCTCATTGTTTAGGTTCTTCCACACTATGTGTCTCTCCTAAATCTGGAGGAGGCCTGCTGAATGCGCCACACTCACAGTCTCAGCTCCATATCGCACAGACAGGTGCCGGTGCGCAGGCACAGGCCCTCTCACGCGTGCAGGTGTTTGCTATCATTGCTCAGCCATCCCTCATCAACCCTAAGAGAAGAGGAAACCACCTAGGACTCCCTTTCAACCCCCCACCCAAGCCAAGGAAAAGGATTCCACCGCCTCTCTCCCTTGCCTGGGCCCATACTTCCCTGCCATCAGAGTAGGGAGCTATCTCCCTGAAACCTCAGACCACTTCCCGGGGATACAGACACAGGGCAACACAACTCAGAAGAATGACTCACCCAGTTCTGACACAAACTCCTCTCCTCCAGCTGGATAGAGCTCAAGGCATTTGGTGGGCTGCCATTCTATCCTAATGCCCAGAGACCAGAGGGAGCCTTTCCAAGCTGCAGCCTCCAGGGCAAACCACAATCATCTCTCCATGAACCCAAACATGAAGGAGGGAGTTTCTCAATACAGTCTTTTTTTAAAAAAGATTTTATTTATTTATTTTTATAAAGAGGGGAAGAGAGGGAGAAAGAGTAGGAAAGAAAAGTCAGTGTGTGGTTGCCTCTCATGTGCCCCCTACTGGGGACCTGGCCAGCAACCCAGGCATGTGCCCTGACTGGGAATTGAACCAGCAACCCTTTGCTTCACAGTCTGGCACTCACTCCACTGAGCCCAACCAGAGCTCAATACAATCTTCTCTCTCTCTTTCTCTCTCTATCTCAACTTCCTATCTCTTCAACTCTCTCCCTCTCCCTACCAGTCTCTTTCTTTGCATGTTTGCATGTGTTTCCATCTCTGTGTGCCTCTGCCCATCCATCCGTGACAAATCCTGCCCTTTCTTCTCTCCTGACTCAGTCAAACATTCCTTACTCTAAGCATCCTATCAGTTCCAAAGTCTTCACCCTGAAACCTGAGTGTGCTACCCCAGGGCCTCATCCTGGAAATTCAGGGAGACCATCCTCAGTTATCCAGATAGGGCTCAGGCCATTTTGACAAAAGAATCCTCCTTCAGTTCCCTTTCTCTCTCTATCTATCCTTCACCTGTCTCCAAACCTACTAATCCACCTCTTGCTGCCTGAGTGCATTTACTTTGCTTTTTGCAAGTGTTTTCCCAGGATTCTGTGCCAACACCAGTTTGGTATTTATCTTGGCATTGCTGTTGCCCCGTAGGACACACTCCCAAGGTCTTAGTGAAAGTGAACTGGGGAGGGGGAATGGGCAGTGGTGGAGACATGGATCTTGTAGAGAAGCTTTTTCCAAATCACCTGGGCGTCTACCCCCTCAATAGGTGACCCACATGGCTCCCAGCCCTAATCCCCGAATGTCAGAAAGGAGGCAGGGGAGCATCGGGAAACCATGGAAATGTGCCTTTGGGTTCAGACCCTGGCCCTCTCTACACGCTTCCCTGGACCATGGGGCTGTTTGCAATCCTCTTTTAGGTTCCCATACCTGTCCTGCTCTTTTAGGCACTTCTTCCCCTAAGACTGACCCTCGAAAGTTTAAATTAAATTAAACATTCAACTTGTGCACAAACTGACAGACAAAACACATACACAGTATACACATACCACACACAGAAATCCCATACCACACACAAGTTCACACATACAACACAAACACACCCAAATCCCTCACACACTCTTGCACTGAAACCCTCAGGCTGACAGCATCCCTCCTTCTCCCTGCCTCCCATTGTCCAGTCAGAGGCCAAGTCCTGTCCTTGCTGACACTGCAGTACTTACATAACACATCCCCTCTCCACTATGCCTGCTGTCCTCAGGCTATATCAGACCCTTAATCTCTCCCTCTGGCCTTCTCTCTTACATTACAGGCTATATTAACCCCGATTCTTTTATTTCACTTTAATCAAGACTAGAGGATTAGAAGTCTGTCATGCTCATCTCTCAGACCCTAGAGCCCAGGATCTCTTTAAGGTTCGTGAGCAAATAAGGGGCAGAACTGGGATTGAAACCCAGTCACTCTGACCTTGGAACCTGTGCTAAGCTGCTTCAAAAGCAGGGTCCTGGCTTTCCTTGGGGAGCTCATCACTGCAGCTCACAGGCTGCCCCCTTCTGCCACCTGCCTCCCTGGATGTCTGCTGCCAGCTGCCCTGAGAGGACCGGCAGGAGTCTCCCTGATCCTGCTCCACTCCTGCCTGGGAAACCTCTCACACCCCTCCACCCAGGAGCTTAACAGTGACACAGCCCTCCAACTGTCAAGAGATCCCTTTGTCTCCCCATATAGAGCCAGCTACACGGCCCTGATGCCTGTGAGGCAGTTGGCCAGAGGATGGGGAGCCCAGAGGAACCCAAGGGAGCCTGGGAGGGAGGGAGGGCCAGAGTCTGAGCCTCACCTTGCCCTTCTATGGGGTCCTCCCTGTTCTCCCCAGTCCTCACACACACGCACTCATGCACACACACATGCATGTGCACACACACTAGTCCTAGTAGTTTTTTCTAATTATAGACCCTCGAGAATAAGAAAACTATACAGCAAAAATAACTGATTCCTGTTTTATAAAAGAGTGACAACTTTCATCCAGGACCAAATAGTTTTTGTTTTCTTGCTTAAAAGTGTATCATAAGAACCTCTGAAAGACCTTTTGTTAAAAAGGTAAGGTTCCCCTGTGCAAGGAGAACTAAACTAACCCACCTGCAGAACAGTGCCCGGCACGTAGTAACCAATCCAAACAAAAACAAAAACAAAAACAAAAAACATTTGTTTCATGAATAAGTGAATGAGTGAAAATAATTAGGAGGAGGCCTGAAGAGAAAGACAATAGCCGGGGAACAGTGAAGTTCAGGAAGAGAAGCATTGTGGGAAGGCAGAGACCTGCAGAGAAGGTTGGATAGGGAGAAGTCGTATCTGCCATAGCCAATGAACATGCATTGTGGGTAATGAATGGTTGATATAAAATTGTTTGTCATCTTGTGATGTCAACCTAAACCCTCAGCAAAAGCCTGTCTTACACAACAGCTTCATGTTGGTGGTACTTGGGTGAATCCACACTGCCGAGGGTCTAAGTCATGTGTTTGGAGAGATTCAAAGCCACTAGAATAGCTACATGGAACCAGAGGACAATGAGACTGGCAATTCTGCAGAAAAACAAAATCATAGGAAGAATCATCACAGGAATAGAAGTCCCCTGGCGATCTACTGGTATATGGGGGGAATGAATTAGACTTCCCCTGTATGTTATTTTCATGTGTTAAAAGGAAGTATATTTTCCTTGGAGAACAAGGAGGTGCCCAGCCTTGAGATACAGATATTTATAAATACACAACCACAGCATATAGAGCAAAGTTACATACTCACAACAAAAGGCAAAGCCAAAAGAAAGAATTCTTCTCCCAGCCCAACTCCACATGGCATAGTTTTTTCCCTCCTCCTGCCAGTCTAACAGATCTGGATGGAATGACATCCACTTAAGCCCCTTCCCCTCTAAATATTTCTGAATTGTTAAGGAAACTAAATCCCTCATGTAACCTGCTAGCCCCTTCCTTACTGCCAACTCAGAACAGAGAGAGAGGGGGAGAGTGGAATTCTACCCAAGAGAGAACCAGAGGGAACCAGGCACTGTGGCCATTGGGGCATTTGAGGACACGACGGCCTCCTCAGGTTCCTGGAATCTCAGCAGGGAACAGGAACCCCGTGTCCTTCATACTCCACTAGGCAGTTCCTTTTTCCCTACCTCTGCTCACCCATGAACTAACAGGAACATAAAGATCCTATTTGTCCAAGTCATTTCCATGAATGAATTGGCAATTCACGTACCTGGGCTTGCCTCCCTAGGGCCTCCAGGGAATAAAGGGGTAAGTCAGGAAGACTAGGGGTTGGTGTGGACCCAGATCTAATTCAGGCCCCATCAGTACTTTAGAATTGGCTCCAATGGCCAAAAGTAGATAAAGGCAGAGAGTCAAACGGGTAACCACCCTCCTCCTATTTAGGACTCCATCTTATCATCGCCTCCCATAAAAACCACCCAGCCTTTAAACAACATCCTCCACCTCACATCTATGTCAGCGTTTATTTGTAGGGACCCCCCAAATCAATTCCACTAAGCTGACTTGTCCTGGTTTTACCTCTCACCTTCTACATCCTACACTCACAATAAATCGTCTCTGGCTTGGCGACTCAAACTTTTACTTTCCCTCCTTTCTAACTCTGGCTCTTAGATTTCTTCCTTTGGGAAATCCCCTGAAATTTACTGCTTTCCTCACAGTTTACCAGGGTGCAACAAAGCCTCAGCCTTCCGTCCCTTTGGTACAAAAGAACTTAGCTTTCACTAACTATGTCAGTGGCCTTGCTAAGGCCTTATGTGATGACAAGGTGAGAAGAACAGCTTTGTCACAAATAAATCAGAACTTTTATATCCAGGTGGCCATTATATTCTTCAAACTGGTCACTTTGAGAGGCAAAGCACTTACTCCAAAATATTTGTGGAAAGTCCATTCAAAATGACTTTTAGAACCTCCTTTTATCCCATGCAAACTAGAAAGCCCTGTTTTCAACTTAAATCTCCCCGGTCATGTTTCTTACTATTGCATCTTAATGATACTTGACTGTTTCCAAACATCAGCAGAAGCTTCAGAGATCCATGCTGTGTCACAGTGACACTATTCAAAGCCTGGGACATTTATTCTAAGGTGTATTTCTGGTAAAGCAACCTCATAAGTAGCACCCTTGATCAAGGTGACTGGACAGCTTGAATCTGCTCAGGAAAACAAATAGTTACTGCAGTGTCAAAGGGTACTTGACAGAAAGACCAGTGTAGTCGAAGGGATCCGTGTGAGATGGCTCACGTAAAGAGAGTTCATACTGGTGTCTTGGATATGCAAGATGTCTCCCCCATCAGGGTAGGATCCCTTCCCACTGAATTCTGCATTCTCCATTCCCCACTTTCTAGGACGGGGTTCTGCACACAGGTACAAAGACTGGAGAAAGAACATACCAGACATGAGGACAGTCAGACATACATACAGTCATTAGGACCCCCCACAGGACATCCATAGAGGACAGCCTCTCAAGCCACTGAGGCATGAAGGGGTATGTTTTTTAACCATCTCAGCAGGGGGGAAAGATACCTTTCTGGAGTAGCCCCTACTTCTCCCATCCTATGCCTTCCCATTCTGATCCCATTTAGGACTGACATTAAATTTGGGTCACTTTTTTAAAATCAATAAAAGAGCCTTGCCCTGACTGGTGTGGCTCCGTGGATTGGGCATCATCCTGAAAACCAAAAGGTCTCCGTTGGTTCAATTCCCAGTCACGGCACACAGCTGTATTGCGGGCCAGGTCCCCAGCTGGGAGCGTGTGAGAGGCAGCCAATCGCTGTTTCTCTCCGACATCGATGTTTCTCTTCTTCTTTTTCCCTCCCTTCCCCTCTCTATAAAAATAAATAAATAAAATATTTTAAAAAAATCTTTACCACCCTTATCCCCGCCCCTCACTTTCATTCCTCTGAGCTCATTCTCATCAATTCCTGGACCTCGGAGTCAGAAACCCTAAGGGTCATTTTCCATCTAAGAAAAGACTGGTGTAAATAGCAGAACCTGCCCCTGTTGTGTTTTCAATCATCTATCGAGAAAAATGAGAGTATCCACCTCTGCATACACATTTCCCAAACACACACACGCACATTCACATGTGCACGCACACACCACCTGGACTCTCATCCTCCACTCATATCTATCAATGCCACGCTGCCCTCTTACTCAGGAAACCCCTGGACACACAACATCTCTCCCTCTCCCTCACTCCGTGTCCAGTCAGCTGCCAAGTCTTGTCTTTGCAGACAGCACAGTATTTATCCAACACATCCCCTTTTCTTCACTCACTGACCCTAAAATACAACAAACATTCATTCTGTCTTTTGTGAGATATCCCCCACTAGTGAGGGTGAATTGCAAAATTTTTTAATGTTTAAATTATAGTAGACATTAAAAATTATTTTATATTAGTTTGAAGTGCACAGCATAGTGGTTAGGCATTTATATAATTTATGAAAGTGATCTCTCAATAAGTCTAGTACTCACCTGGCACCATACTCAGTTATTACAATATTATTGACTATATTCCTTATACTGTGCTTTAATTCCCTGACTATATTTTAACTACGAATTTGTAGTTTTTAATCCCTTCAATTTTTCCAAGCTGTCCCCTAACCCCTCTCTCATTTGGCAACCATCAGCCTATTCTCTATAAGACTGTTTCTGTTTTGTTTTTTCATTTATTTTGTTCCTTAGATTCCAAATATAAATGGAATCATATGATATTTTTCTTTCTCTGATTTACTTCACTTAACTTAATACCTTCTAAGTTCATCCATGTGTCTCAAATGGTAAGACTGTATTCTTTTTTACACCCAAGTAATATTCCATTTATATATGTACCACATCTTCTTCATCCAATCATCTTTGGATGGGTGCTCAGGTTGTTTCCATATATGGATCATTGTAGACAACACTGCAATGAACATAGTGGTGCATATATATTTTTCTTTTTTATTTAATCATTATTGTATTTTTCTTCATTACCATTTAGTACCCTTATACCCCCTCCCCCCAGAAATCACCATACTATTGTCCATGTCCATGAGAGCTTTTTCCTCTTTGTTCAATCCCTCCAACCCCTAACCTCCCCCACCCACTAACTGTCATCTGCTCTCCATCTAGGAGTCTGCCTCTATTTTGCTTATTAATTCAGTTTGTTCATTAGATTCCACATATGAGTGAAATAATATGGTATTTGTCTTTCTCTGACTGGCTTATTTCACTTAGCATAATGTTCTCCAGGTCTAGCTATACTGTTGCAAAGGGTAAAATTTTCTTCTTTTTTATGGCTGAGTAGAATTCCATTATGTAAATGTCTCATAGTTGTTTTATTCACTCATCTACTGATGAACACTTAGGCTACCTCCACGTCTTGACATTTGTAAACAACGCTGCAATGGACATAGGAGCACTTATGTCCTTTTGAATTAGTGTTTTGGGTTTCTTCAGCTATATTCCTAAAAGTGGGATTGCTGGGTTGAAAGGCAGATCCATTTTTAATTTTTTGAGTTATCTCCACACTGCTTTCCACAGTGGCTGCACCAGTCTGCATTCCCACCAACAGTGCAAATGCATTCTGCTTTCTCCACACCCTCTCCAACACTTGTTTATTGATTTATTGATGACAGCCATTCTGACAGGTGAGAGATGGTATCTCATTGTGGTTTTAATTTGCATTTCTCTGATGATTAGTGATGTTGAGCATCTTTTCATATGTCTATTGACCATCTGTAAGTCCTCTTTGGAGAAGTGTCTATTCAGGTCCTTGGCCATTTTTTAATTGGTTGTTTGTTTTTTTGGTATTGAGTTTTGTAAGTTCTTTATAAATTTTGGATATTAACCCCTGATCAGATGTATCAGCAAATATGTTCTCCCATTCTGTGGGCTGTCTTTTTATTTTGATGATTATTTCCTTTGCTGTGCAAAAAAACTTTTTAGTTTGACGTAGTCCCATTTGTTAATTTTTTTCTCTTGTTTCCCTTGCCTAGGAAGATATATCCAATAAAAAATTTTTATGAGCCATGTCTCAGATTTTGATGCCTATGTTTTCTTCTAGGATTTTTATGGTTTCAGGTCTAGCATTTAAGTCTCTGATCAATTTTGAATTTATTCTTGTATGTGGTGTAAAAGGTGGTCTAGTTTCATTTTTCCACATGTATCTGTCCAATTTTCCCAACACCATTTATTGAATAAACTATCTTTAGACCGTTGTATGGACTTGTTTCCTCTGTCAAATATTAATTGACTATTAAGGTGCAGGTTTATTTCTGGGCTCACTATTCTGTTCCATATATCTATGTGTCTGTTTTTTGGCCAGTACTAAGCTGTTTTGATTACTATAGACTTATAGTATAGTTTGTTAGGTAGCATGGTCCCTCCAACTTTGTTCTTCTTTCTCAGGATCACTGTTCTTATGCAGGGCCTATGGTGGTCCCATATAAATTTTTGAGATATTTGTTCTAGTTCTGTGAAATACATCACTGGAATCTTGATAGGAATTGCATTGAATCTATAGATTGCTTTGGGTAGTACGGACATTTTAATGATGTTACTTCTTCCTATCCACGAACACAGTATATACTTCCACTTATTTGTATCTTCTTCAATTTCTTTCTTCAGTGTCTTATAATTTTCAGAGTACAGAGCACAGTATAATTTTCAGAGTTTCTTTTACATATTTGGTTAGGTTTATTCCAGGTACTTTATTCTCATTGTAGCAGTTGTGAATGAGGTTGTTTTCTTAATTTTCATTTCTGTTAGTTCATTTCTACCATATAAAAATGCAAAAGAAACTGGATATTAATTTTGTGTCCTGCTGCTT
Organism: Pteronotus mesoamericanus; assembly: GCF_021234165.1. Lineage (NCBI taxonomy): Eukaryota > Metazoa > Chordata > Mammalia > Chiroptera > Mormoopidae > Pteronotus > Pteronotus mesoamericanus. The sequence continues at coordinate 1,033,867 of NW_026555310.1, forward strand.
TGCTGAATTCTTTTATCAGTTCTAGTAGTTTCTTAGTGAAATCTTTGGGATTTTCTATTTACAGTTTCATGTCATCTGCAAATAAAGACAGTTTTATTTCTTCCTTTCCAATTTGGATGTCTTTTATTTCTTCTTGTTATGGAATTGCTGCTGCTAGGACTTCCAATACTATGTTGACTAAGAGGGGTAAAAGTGGACATCCCTTTCTTGCTCCCAATCCTAAGGGGAACACTTGTATTTTTTTTCCCTTTGAGTATGGCGCTGGTAGTGGGTTTGCCAAATATGGCCTTTATTATGTTTAAGTATGTTCCCTCTAGTCTCACTTTGCTGGGAATTTTTATGGGTGCTGGATTTTATCAAAAACTTTTTCTCCATCTACTGATGTGATCATGTGGGTTTTTTATCCTTCATTTTGTTTATGTGGCAAATCACATTTATTGATTTGTAAATGTTGTGCCAACCTTGTATTCCCAGAATAAATCTCACTTGATCGTGAAGTATGATCTTTTTGATGCATAACTGTATTCAGTTTGCTAATATTCTGTTGAGGATTGTAATATGTATGTTCATCAGGGATATTGGCCTACAATTTTATTTGTTTGTACTGTCTTTATCTGGCTTTGGAATTAGGATAATGCTGGCCTCATAAAATGAGTTCAGGCGCCTTCTCTCCTCTTGAATTTTATGAAATAGCTTGAGAAGGAGAGGTGTTAGTTCTCAGAAAGTTTGGTAAAATTCACCTGTGAAGCCATCTGGTCATGGCTTCTGTTTGTTGGGAACATATATCATTTCATATTAGTGTTTTGGATTTCTTCAGATAAATACCCAGAAGTGGAATTGTTGGGTCATAAGGTAGTTTTGTTTTTAATGTTTTGAAGAAACTCCACACTATTTTACATAGTGGCTGCATCAATTTGCAATCCCACCAACCATGCACAATGGTTCCCTTTTCTCTACCTCACCTATACTTGTTTGTTGATTTATTGATGATAATCATCCTGACAAGTGTAAGATGGTATCTCACTGTGGTTTTTATTTGCATTTCTCTGATGATTAATGATGTCGAGCACCTTTTCATGTGTCTATTGGCCATCTGTAAGTCCTATCTAGAGAAGTGTCTATTCAGGTCCTCTGCCCATTTTTTAAATTGTTTTTTGTTGTTGTTGTTGTTGTTCTTTGGGTTTTGGGGTGGTTTGTTTTTTGGTTTGGGGTTTTTTTGTATGTTTGGTTGTATAAGTTCTGGTTTTGGGTTGGGTTTTTTGGGGGTTTTTTTTGATGTTTAGTTGTATGAGTTCTTTATAAATTATGGATATTAACCCCTTATCAGATATATCATTGATGAATACATTTTCTCTTTTAGTAAGTTGCTTTTTTGTTTTATTGATGGTTTCCTTTGCCATGCAAAAACTTTTTGGAATCTGAAATACTTTATCTCAAATTCAATTCCAAGCCTATGACTCCCCTGAGGATAAGAATCTGCCAATTTCACCTCTCTATAACCAGTGCCTGACGTTTAGCTCTTCTAATGGATAAGTGGGACTCAAACCTACCTACTCTGTCTCATCTCCCCCTCTCTACCCCTCCCCACCAAGAATCTCTCCTGAGCGCTTTTATTTATTTGTTTGTTTGTTTGTTTATTTATTTGGACTAGAGAGAGAGAAACATCACTTTGTTGTTCTACTTCTTTATGCATTCATTGGTTGTTTCTTGTATGTACCTTGACTAGGATCAAATCCACAACATTGGTGAATCTGAGCAACAAACCAACCAACCAAACTAGCTGGCCAGGGCCTTCCTCTTGATAAGAGAACCAACTCTACCACCCCCCTACCACCAGTCTCTTCAATTACTGATCACTTTATTTTTACCTCACACTGAGCCCACTGTCTCCTACAGACCTACCTGACCTTCCTTCCTGCGTACCAGCTCCTACAAGATGCAGCCATTCAGCATGGCAGGGCTGCTCTCCACCAAGTCAGGCATGGTGACCTAACCTCCCTTCTGACAGGTCTCTCAGGGCCTGTCCTAGAGAACCTCATACAAGCCACACCCCATAGGGTGCCATAGAAACCCACAGGCAAAATCACTGACCTAAACTTGAAAGGATAGGGAGGATTCAGAGAACTCCAGATAAAGCTTCAAGGAGAAGAAAAGGTTATCGCTAGCTGTCTTTCAAATTTAACCATGTGTTAATGTGAGAGCATGGTTTCTCACACTGCTAGATGAGATCATGACAGAAATACAAAGTGAAGTTCTACCACACTATCTCAGCTTATTGTAATATAGCCATTAATAATAATATTAATGTTTTGTTAAAATATGAAAAATCCAAGTGATCTACCAACCTAGACTGGACTGGAAAACACAGGCCTAGACTAGACTATCCCAGGCAAACAGGACATATAGCCACCTTACTCAGTACCCACTTTAAGCATTTTATACTGTCTGCTTCTACCATGGAAAATATAAAATTCCACAGTAATAATCAAATCCCCCAATTAAAAAAAAACTATTCTAATAAGGGATGTTTGTTAATATACACAAACTGCATAAGATACACAAACTGCATAAGATACCCAAACTGGATAAGATGCACAAACAGAAGTGCGTTAATAAATCTCAAATACTATTTCTCAGTTTCACTGATTAAGCTTCTTCACTGAAGTATATATCATTGTATTAGTCTCTAGAGAAAAAAGCTCAAGATCCCTCTTTACTCTTTTTCAAAGAGAGGAGTGAGTGGAGGAAGAGGCCAGATCGGATTGCAGCCCCTCCTTGGGCCGTGTTTCCTAGTCGGGTTGGGAGGCAGGGCAGGATAAATATAACTATGTAGAGTGAAAACCTCTCTATAGTTCATTTTCCTTTGACACTGATGGCTGTGGATTTCATTTCCTGATTAACAAACTCTAATGTTTAAATTTGGCCTTAACTAATGCCACCATTTAGGACTCTAAACCACATGAAATGCATTTCCCATGTGGTCCAATTAAGCTTCCTAAAGTTCTGCATTATGCATTGAGGCAAAAAAAAAAAAAAAAAAATCAGTCAAAGTATTGAATCACTCCAAAAAAAAGAAAAAAAACCACTGAGAGGTTCTTACATTCCAGACGTGTTCCAGACACCAGGACCTCAATACTGAATAAGATAGCCTTGGTCCAGTTGGAGAAAATAAGAGGGGGGAAGGTCAGAAAAATAAATCTCTTAGAAAAATAAATATCTTAAAAATGGTAAGTGTTATCATAGGCTATTATAGAATACAAGTTAGGTCTGTTAGAACTAGGCCTAATCAAACTCAAATGATAGGAGATTTCCCAGAAAAAAAGTGATTTACAATGAAAGATGTAAAAAGCATTACTCAAACATAGAGATTGGAGGGGAAGGGGAAGGTGACATTCCAGATATAAGGATCAGCACATGCAAAATCCCAGGATAAGTGAGAACAAGACAGGCTGAAGGGACTGAAAGAGAGCCTCAATGGCTAGGACATAGGCTGGAGGGTGAGAAGTGGGAGAGTTAGAAGCTGATGAGGTGGTAAGTAGGAAGATGCCAAATTGTGAAGGACCTTGTAAACCATGTTTAGTTTCTGTTATTAAAGTGACAGGAAAAATTAAAGTGCAGGAAAGATTAGCGGTAATCAACAGGGCAAGATTTCTAAGAAGGCAGAAGATGGGATTCAGAGCCTGGATAAAGGGTTAAGTCTTAGACAACAGAAGGAAAAACTCATAACATAGCCACAGAAAAGGAAAAACAAAAAAGGTGGATGTGAACACATGTAAGACTGTAGATATTATCAAGAAATAAAGGGAATATTTATCAAAACCCTTCTTTTTTTTTTTTTTTTTCTTTTCAATGAAGCTGTTGAGGTTACTTGCTATGGATGAAGCAGGATGTGGTGGGATGGGTGGTTTAGAGAGCTAGAAGTTCTGCTGTTGCTTCTATGGAGAATGGGAGACAGCACCAACTAGGAAAGCAGGCACTGTGGATTTGCTTGGGCAGAGTTGAGGGCCTAGTTAAGGTTACAATCCAGAAATTTAAATCTATCACCTTTATAACTTTGTAGGCTTTCTTTTCTAGATGTGTTCAATAAACCTGGAATAGACCAGAGAAACTAAATAACTGGATTCATAAAGTATTAGAATTTTGCCATATTTTTTAAAGATATAGCCAGGGTCTACTGTATATTGGCAAAAGAGTGGTATGAATGGTGGACCATGTGACTTAACCTGCAGAGGGAAGGAAGAGAAGACCGGAGTAGGAGTATATAGAGAGAGAATTAAAAGGTCAAGCAAGTGAAGTTTGCAATATAAATATAAAGGAAGTAGCAAATTGAGAACTTTGGAAGGATGAAAAATTGTGATCAGACAGTGAGTGTTTTGAGAAGTGGAGTAGTTATAAGTAATGACCAGGTCCGTAGACTGGCCATAGAAGTTAGGATGAAAGTCATGATGAGGAACTGGGTACCCAGATGCTGCTCATGAGCCTTGGAGTTGTCCAGAATCCTGAGACGAAAGGGAAGACCATCAACCGGAAGTAGTCTTCCATGAAGGAACGGGAGTACCTGAGAGCTCAGTAGATAAAACAATGAGGGTGCGTAGATGACCCAGAGCTCCCTGGCGGAGGGGTTGTTAGTGATTCCTGTGAACACTGCAATAGAGTCAAGGTGATGAACCTGTTTGCGTACTCCACTCCCCAACCTTGGGAGCAGAGCCGTGGGAATGTGAGTGCGCTACCCTTCAGAGGGAAAGGGGGGTGCCTGGGGACAGCTGTTTTCTGTTGGGATTGCTTCTTTTTAAATTTAGTCAAATAATTTCCGTTTTTGTATCTATTAATTCTCTCTTCTCTTTTTATTAGGCTATTTATTCAGTTGGCTATATTCTATCTACTAAACTTGAGTTTATATATTTTTGTTAGGTATTATTTCCTCATAAAATATGCTAAACAACAGAGATCATCTAAGAACTGCATTGGCTGCAATTCAGGTAAAGATGTGTAGCATTCATGCAATGTCCATTTCCAAACAATCATAACTTACGGTTCAGTTTTCCTTTTGACTCAAAAATTTTTAAGAAGATTGTTCTTTTCCCCCAGTGATTAGTTTTTTGGTAAATTATTATTAGTCCCATTTCATTTATAATTTCTGCAAATGTGGCTTATTTCTTCTTTGGAGAATTGCTTCAGATTTTCTTTGGTATATAGTATTTAACCAATTTTGTAAAGCGCTGTGGGTATTGAAAAGAACATTTGTTCTCTTTTCATTGAATATAACATTCAAAGCAAGCTTGTCCATCATGTTATTCAAATCCTCTACACAAAATTATATTTGGTCCACATAAATTGTAACTTCCCAAGACATATGGATTGATGTCTCCTGCAGAGACTGTGGTATTGTTAGACAGTGCTCACATTTATAACAGTTTTTGCTTTGTTTCTATACAGGTTCAGTACATAAAGGTTTGTAACTATTTTCCTGGTGAATTTTACCTTTTTTCTATCTATGTTATTTAAAATAGGATTTTTATACTTCCTTTAATTATTTAGGCCTTGAATTCTATATTAACACATATTGATATTGCCATCCCATTCACCTAACATTTCTTTAACCATCCTTTTATTTTCAACTTTTGTGTGTCATTTTTTTTTTTTTGGTGTGTCTCATAAAATAAATCTATAACTTCAGTTCACTTTCTAACCCTGGCTTTTATTTATTTTTCTTGTTATTTATTTCTTTTTGTCCTTGCCTTCTTTAGCTTTTCTGGATTAACCAAGTTTTTTGTTGTTGTTCCTCTTTTCCCTCTACCTGCTTGGAAGACCTATAAATCAGTTAAGGTTCAGTTTGGCTGCATGGAATGGAAACTCCACAATAAACGGCTTAAAGACATAAACTTTTTGCCTCTCCAAAAGTAAGTCTAGAGAAAGTCCAGGATTGATATGGAGGCTCCACTGGTCTTGGGAACCCAGCCCCCTCTTCTCTTTTTGCTCCACCATTCTTAGAATATAACTCCTATTTCTCATAACACAGCAGCTAAGGCTTTCGCCATCATGTCCAATTTCCAAACAGCAAGAAGAAAGGGCACAAAGGGCATGTGTTGACTGAGTCACCACCTTTTAAGAAGCTTTCCCTCACATTTCATGCTGCGCTTCCATTTATTGACATTTAGTAATGTGGCCACTACTTACAGCAAGAGGGGCTGGGACATGTTGCCTTTTAACCAGGCATCACCGCCCTAAATGAAATCAGAACTCTATGACTAGGGAAAAAAGCCATTATGGATTCTGCACAGGAGAGTGACACACTGCCACAATCTATATGCTATACTCACTCTACTAATAAGTATGTTTAAACTTCAAACAAAACAATTTAAATCTATTTTTGTATCAGTATCAACAATTAATACCCATGACTTTCCCTCCCAAAAGATGATACCTGTTTTATATATATTTTCCCTTCTTAACCATTCAGTCTTCCAAGAGTTTAATAAAAACTCTATAATTTTATTTCAGATCTTGTTAATTTTTGTTGTTACTATATAATATCATATAGTAATACATTATTTTGTGCATAATTTTATATATAGTTACACATTAAAATATCTATATAATAGGTAATAATATAATAATTGTCAAGATAATTGAGACTATAGTTCTACTTTAGAAATCATTTCTTAATAATTGTATTGAACACAATATACGAGTTTTTTTACCTTTGTGCTTCTCTGCTTACCACTCTCTCCTGTACATCATGTTCTCCTCTCTTGAAATTGTATTTTATAGAAAAATTTTTCTCCAAAAGGAGTGATACTCTTTTACATCTCTTTATGCTGCCCTCACAATAATTAACTGACTGCAGAACTCCAGCCTAAACACATAACAGGCTCTGATCCATTGTCCATTAGCTTTCCATGTAGCAGAAAATACACCTGGTGCTAATCTGATTTGCTTTTCTCTGGGAGTGTCTTTTATCTCCGTAAAATGATAAGATTTTTCTTTATCTTTGAAATTCAGAAATTTCACCTTGGTGTGTTTAATGTGTCTCCTTGCAGTACTCCTACCAAGCCCTTAATGGGCACTTGGGATTCAAAGTCTTGATATATGTTGCCCTCAGGGAAATTTTTTTCTGTTATTTCTTTGACTTTATGTCTCCCTTCTGTTTTCTTTCCTTTAATGCCTCTTACATGAATATATATTTTCCTGGTCATATCCTCTATATCTATTCACCTTTGTCTCATAATGTCTATTGTCTTTTTGCTTAACATTACAAAAAAAAATTCCCAATCACTGGTTTATTCTTTAGCCATGTACTTTTAGTTTTTCAATCCCCCTATTATTGCTTTCTTTTTATGATCATCTTCTAAAATGATAAATCTTTCTTGATTAGTTATTACCTCTTCTTCATGGAAATCTGCCCTAGTCTTGTGGATTTAATATCCACTCTAAGTTTTCTAAATGATTATAATTTTTATATTAAATGAAAAGAAAGTTTGCTTCCTTGTGAATCAGTTGTTTCTTGTCAATCAATATTTATCTTGGTTTTTCTACTTCAAACTGTTCACTTTCCTCAAATATTTGGTAATTCTTTGTTTTAAATGAGATACCTTTAGACCTTCTCCTTGGCACGTTGTAATGCTATAGATATCTGGGATAAGTTTCTACAACGTTCTATGTGTCTGCTTCCACAATAGTTCTCTCTCCTTCTCTTGGAAGGCCCTAAGGGCCAAACAGGATGAGGATGCTGACAGAAGAGTTTCCCATTAAGGTATGTGGGTAATGGAAGTAGAGTCAACAGTCAAGCTGATGTCTTCTCCTAAAAAGCACTCCTTTTCTTTTCTCCCCTGTAACCATGAGAAGGTCCAGAGTTCTCACAAGGCCTGGCACACTCCTCTGCTCACTCCAGGGCAAAATGTTCAGCCAATCATTATGTAAACATGAGGCATGGGATGGGGGAGGAGTAGACTAGCCTGGATATTCAAGAAGAGTCATTTGTATTTTTATCTTTAGGATCATCCTGTTGGTCAGTTTCTCCTCAGGCTTAATAATTAGCTTCAAAACTCTCCAGGGTTCCTGGGAAAAGAGCAGGTCTCATTTCTACAGTTGTCCTCTGCTGCTTTTGTTTCTGGTTGAGTTTCTCTACCACCTTGTCCCAGACAGTTTCTTTTGCTTTTAGCTTTTTAACTGGGAAAGTAGTTGGAATTAATTTATTCAACAAATAAGGGCCCTGGAGATATAATAGTGAACTTTTCCAGATTGAAGGAAGCTAAGGAGATATGAAGACCAAATATCATGCATGATCCTGGATTTGATCCTGGATTCAATTCTGGAAAGAAAGTCAAGGTATAAAAGAAAAAAAAAGCTTGTTGCTGTTCATTTTTTTTATGCATTTCTCTTTAAGAGATATAATACAGACAACAGATATCATCTGAATATGGATTAGATGTTAATGTTGTATCAGTGTTAATTTTCTGGTTGTGATGGATATACTATGGTTATTTAGAAGAATGAGCTCTGGCTGGTGTGGCTCAGTGGACTGAGTGCCAGCCTGCGAACCAAAAGGTCACTGGTTCGATTCCCAGTCAGGGCACATGCCTTGGTCACAGGCAGGGTCCCCAGTGAGGACTATGCAAAAGGCAACCACACATGGATGTTTCTCCCCCTTTCTCTGTCCCTCTCTTCCCCTCTGTCTAAAAATAAATAAACAAAATCTTTAGAAGAATGTCCTTACCTTTAGGTAATACAATTGGTTGAAAACAGTGAGAGAATAATGAGGTGAACGTGGCACATTATTAATTATTGGGCAATCTGGGTGAAAGGTGTATAGGAGTTCTTCGTTTATTTGTGTAAGTTTTCTTGAAGCATTAAAGTATTTAAAAATTTAAAAGTTAACCCTTTTTTTAAAAGAATACAACAAAAGATGATCAAGATGTCATCTTTTTTACTGATAAATTTGATAGTGGAGAATAGGGCTCCTATCTATATGAAAGGAGCTTTCTCCCACTGGATCCCTGTTGCTCAACTACTCACAGACAGTGCTGGACCACCACAGGCCACCCACACAGGAGGTTCCTAGCATGGAGGAGAGCATGCAGAATACATGCTCTCGATGGGCAGGGTGGGTCCCCAGGAGAGGAAGAGAACAAGGCCACACCTACCCAGTCTCTTATTCCAAACTCCCCAATCAGTTTAAATCACTCTTACTGAGAAGTGAATTGAAGCCACGGAGTGTCACGGATGTAGTTTTCTCAACCTGAAAAGAAATAGTATGAATGGCGGAAAGCTGATCAACCTTCTAACAACATATGACAAACAAAAGGTTCATAATGAAAGTATTTAAGGAGCTACTCTCAGAGAGATAATGAAGTAAAAAAAAAAAAAAGCAATGTCAAAGAGGCCAAAGGGCATAAGCAAGTGATTCACAGGAGAGAAAACACAGAAGACTAATACTCTTATCAAAGGATGTTCAAACTCACTGGCAATCTGGGAAATACAAATTAAAGTAACAACAAAATGTTATTTTTTGTTCACTGAGTTGGTCAAAATTTTAATTAACAGTATCTGGTGGTGATCAGGGTATAGGAAACAGGCACTTTCACACACTGTTGGTGAAAACATAACTGGAACAACTTTTAGGAAGATAATGTCTAGCAAGTATATATCAAGATTTTAAGTGAATATTCCCTTTGAGCCAGTAATTTGAATTTTAAGAATCTGTCCTTCAAAAATATTCACACTTACACAAAGATTTTACTTCAGCATTATATATGATAGGGAAAACTTGGAAAGAACCGCCCCCCCAAAAAAAGGCACCAATAGGGAAGTGGCTAAATAAAATGAGTACATTTATTCTTTGAAATATACTAAGCTATAGTTTAATAAAGGAATGGGATAGGCTGTATGTACTAATAAAATAAGAAAGATATATAAGATGAGAAGTCAAATCATTAAAATGCTGAACTGAATATAAAAATGAATAAAAAATCCTGATTTTAATTTTTAGGTCTCTACATATGTTTATAAATTGGTGGAGAAAGATTTTGAAGGATACATAAAAAAATTGAAGTGACTTCCTATAGAGAAAAGAATTTCAATAGTAGAATAAAACTGAACTTTCACTTTTCTATATTATCTGACTTTTTACAAGAGCATGCATTGCCTTTGAATTTTTAAATAATTGAAATGAAAAATATATTCCATTCAGGCAAGCATATTGATGTGTAGTTATTTGCATTGAAAAATATTACAATATAGCATTTATTGAGAAAACAGTATGTTTGAATGTATGTGTCCTGTGTTCAACATGTAACTGGATGCTTGAATTAGGTCTTTTTTCTGTGTATTGGCAAAAGACCCCAAGAAGGAAAATCAAGGACACTCGCTTCTAAGTCGAGCTCCTATTCCACCACAAAGGTAGTCCAAAGGAATCCGCCATCACCACCACCGATCTCCAGGTTCTGTGAGAGAAACTGGAGAGTTCATGGACCACTCAGAGCCTGGTTGTTGGTTATTCAGTTGGAGAGAAACGTCAGTGTGCGGAGGGGAAGAGTGTGCTTCCTCTCTTCACATTAAGCCAAATGAGAGGGGCATCAATGGAGAACCTAGGGAGCATGACATGTCTTTAGGAGTTGAAAGAATGGGGACTAATAACCTTTCTCCTGAAAATTCCAAAAGGAGGAAACTGTGCCTGTCACACTGCTCTGCACAAAGGAATTTAAAAGGACTGCATTCATTACAACCCATTTTTTCCAGAAACTGACAAAGCAAATGTTGCACAAGTATCCCATGTGCCAGGGGTAGGATGCCCTTGGGAGAAAGGCTCACTGAGTTGCACTGAGATGGACGCTATCAGGAGAACATCTCATAGAGTGGCACAGGAGAGAGGGGGTCAGGGACACCGAGGGGAGCATAGCAGTCAATCCAAAGGCACTACAGATGAGCGATGCTCAACGATGGGGGAAGAGAGGCTGCAGGAAGAAATCACCTAGGGATCTGCTACATCTAGGGGTACCAATGCCAGATTACAACTGTGCCAGTCTAGTAAGCCCTTTCCTCCCATACCTCTCCTCCACTCTATTCCAACTCCAGAAGTGTCAGATGCAGGCTCATGCATGGCGGAGGAGTAAAAGAATGTTTGGTAAAAGGGAGATTAAAATTGTCCATGCTTCTCCTTCCCCACTACATGCTTCCAATCCATAATAGTCTCTAAAGAAAGGGAAAGGTTTTAAAAGGATGAAAGCTTATAGAATCTTGATATTACACTCAACTTGAGGTTTTTATTGACTGACAGTGTTTGAAACGGTATAAAAACTAGTTAGGAAGAATGGTTTTACAGAGCATGTTTCCAAAGATAGCTGTGAGAAAATATTAAGTTTCTCTTCTTTCCTCCCACAATATCCAGCTTATTCAATACACCACTTACACATGTAACAGTGGCACTGATTCGTCTGTCACTCCAAAACGCAGGAGAATTTTCAAAAGTTTTGCATAGTTACCATGGTCTAGAGGTGAGGATTTCTCTTCAGGCTCAGCCTCATCCTACATAATTATATATATCACCATCTGCTCAGGGTGGCTCTGAGAGTCCAGGGTTTGGTGGGAGCAGCTGTCTACAGGATCAGTGGAATAGGAAGGTCCACATTCAAGGACTGGTTCAGCACTGGATTTTGACAGGCTACTTCCAGGTCCTGAACATGGAAGGTCATCTACATGATCTCTCCTCCTCTCCAGCTCCACTCCAGCTCCTCCTCTCCCCTCCAGCCCTGCCTTGTCTGATCCAGAAACTCCAGCTCTGCTAGTGTGCATCTGAATCTTTCTGTCCTGAACTTAAACTGAGATTTAAATCTTTGTGTCTTCTTCAGTATGGACTGGGGGAGGAAAGAAACAGAAACAGTCCTTGTAGTACTGTTAAGAGAACGGGATGAGATCGAGCCCTGCCATTTTATACACATACACACACTCTCTCTCTCTCTCTCTCTCTCTCATACACACACACACACTCATTTATCCACACACACAAAAAAAAAACAAAAACATGAGTTTAACAACAGCTATCCTTGTATGGTAACATTCCAAGTGATTTTTTTTTTATTCTTTTGACTTTTTTATATATTTCTTTATTTTTCTAAAATTACCATAATATATATGAAAAATATTTTGAGACATCTACATGGGTAAGCAAAAACATATCAAGAGTGTTTAACTGCAGGCTCTTTTCCATCAACATTTAAATATAGTCAACCCTCTCTCATTTTGGAAAAAATCCTCCCTCAAAACCATATCCCTGAACACACAGATCTGTCATCGCCCAGACCAAATTTCTTGAAAGTGCCTCTAATCACTGTCCTCACTTCTTCATTTCCCATTGACTCCTTTATCAACTCACCAGAAGAACACCAATCTCTAATTTTCCCTTCTTGGCTACACTTCAGAGGTCAGGTGTCCTTCTCACGTTGACTATTGCAGTCACCGCTGAGGAGGGTCAGGGAGGCCAGGAGGTCTACTGAACACCAACTAACACATGGCCCTCACCCAATACATAGGGAATTCCTGAGGTTTAAAGTATCCTTTCAATCAAGACTAAGAACTATTTTCTTGTTGACGTGAAATGTGATTGGAACTGTTATTTTTGTCTTTCAAAAACCCATAGAGAAAAAGTCAAGCCACAAGTTCCAGAGGGGCGAGAACAAATGAAATATTAAGACTGTGACTGAATCTCTTAATAGTTGAGCAGGAGCTAGAAAAACATGCATTAATTAATATACAAACATCCTTTAAGACAAATAAACCAAAATAGCCTCATATCCAAATTAAGACTAAGAGAGACTGAATTAAGAGAGCTAGAGAAAGGAAGTACAATAGAGAGTTTAGAGTCTGAACTCTGGACACAAGCAACCTGGATTCAAATATCATCTATACTACTTATTAACCTGGACAAATTGAATAATAATCTTACTTTGATTTCCCAATTTGTAAGAACGTACAGATGTTAACAGGGTAAGAAAAGAAATATGAAACTTCTAGTTTTATATAATAACAGTCATAAAATAACAGTATCTATTGTTATTATTTTTGTCATCTCTATATTGCCAGCCCAAAATGTTCTCCAGGATTCCATACCTACATATTTAACTGTCTAAATAATATGCTGGATAAAATCCAGCCAGCTCAATACAACATTTTGGAAGCCAAATTCATTATTTCAATCCACCCTCCCCCCATGCTTCCTCCAGAGTTCAATAAATATTTTTAAAGATGGATTTTTTTGTTTATTTTATTTATCTTTGTATATTTTCAAACATTTTAAATAAACATGTATAATGAAAAATAGTGAATAATGTTATTTGTAAAAAAAGAGGACTAATCAGAAAAATTAAATCCATAAAAGAAATATCAAATAAAGATTTAAGGGGTTTTGTTTTGTTTTGTTTTTTTTCCTGAAGGAGCGTTGGAACAGAATCTAGATAAATTGATATAGGAGTTAAATGGTGAGATGAGGGAGAGAATAAAAGTGTGTAGAAGTTTGGATAAAGGATTAAAAAGTGACAGAGCAAGTAGGGAGAGCACAAGATTAAGAAATTTCTCTACAAAGAAAAAATGTTTGTGGGCTGAAGGGAAACTGCTAAGAGAGGAGTAAGTTCAAAATGTTGCAAAAATATGGGAATAAAATCAAGGGTTTTGGAACAATACTTTATTTTCTGGGACTTGAGGGATGGAGTGAGAGTAAAGGTTGGGGAAGAAGGAGAAAGTATGGAACAGATGCCACTAAGTATGGATTTATGCAGGTGGGGAGGGAGGATTGGGGAACACTACTTCCCAATAATTGGGTATCCCAATGGAAAATGACCTCGAAGGAATGCAAATGAAAACTCTGAATCAAATGCTAAAGATTTTAATGAACCTGGGGGACTGAACAAGGAGTCAGTGTGTTATAACCATTGAAACACAAAATGAACCCCGAGTCCTAACTAAAACCTCACATGGACTGGTTTACATGAGGTCTGGAAATTTGTTCACCTCTTGTCAGATAACCTTGTGCTTCCAAAAACACAAACTCTATGAAAGAAAGAAAAGAAGAAAGAAGAAAGAAAGAAGGGAGGGAGAGAGGAAAGAGAGAGAGAAAGGGAAGGAAGAAAAGGAAGGAAGGGAGGGAGGGAGGGAGGGGGTAAGGGGAGGAAGGAAGAAAGGGAGAGGAAGGAAAGAAAGAAAGGAAAGAAGGATGGAAAAGAAAGGAAAAAGAAAAGAAAAAGAAAGAAAAGAAAAGAACAAGCTAAGTGTCTGTCTTGCTGTTGTAACTAAAATAGAGAAAAAAGAAGAGACCAAGTTCCACACCTCAAGGATCTCTGAGATAAGATTGTGGAATAGATCATTCTTACAGATAATAAAGTCAGGAAGGATAGGTCAGTACTTCAGGTGAAAAGAAGACTGTGAGCAGGCTAGAGCCAGGGTGCCCAGAATCCTGGCTTGCCTGCCCTGCCTGCCTTTCTGACTTAGCTGGTGCAAAACCCTGCTTGCACTATCCTGAAGTATAAGATTGGGCAAAGCATAAAACTCAGTCTCCAGTCCTTCACTCCAACTCCTCTGGAATCGGTTCATTTCCCATTGGTGCCTCATCAGTCTGTCTCTCCCAGGAAATTGTCTCACCCCAAACCTTGTTTATGTTTTATCTCCTGGTTCCTTCAAACATTTCCCGCTATGAGCTCACACATTCATTACCAAATGTTTCTCAGAAGCCTGAGAGAATCTTCCCAGAGACTTTGTCATTTACCAGGAGGGACAACAAAGAGATGATACAAGGAGACTTCCCTGCTGTTCCCTTCCTCCCTCCCCTCTATGTCTCAGCCACCACCTCTACGACCCTCAAAATAATCCATTGATTCACCTCTTGCTGCCTCAGTGCACTTATGTTGCTCTTTGCCAAGTATCTTCTGGACCCCAAAGCCAGCACCAAACTGGTATTTATTTTGGCATTCCCTCAGTCCTGCAGTTGGCTGTGGTCAGAATCAGAGCAGCCCTCGTCTGGGAGGGTGGGCAGTGGTAGAAACACAGGTTGGGGAGTAATAAATATTTCTTCCAAGTCACCTGAATCCCTAGGGCCAGGCCTCTCCTCCAATGAAATGCCATTCTGGAGACTGGGGAGGTAAGGAATGTGGGGAACCCACATGACGGGCTTCCTTCTGGTCTAGTCCCTGACACTCTGCAGGCTCCTCTGGACCACAGGGGCTCCTCCTCCAGGCGCCATCACTGACCTACTCTTCTTCCCCTGAGTCTGGCCATGGGAAGGGGTCCCATCTCCCCAATTACCCATTTTTTTGCTGCCACCTAAATCCTTTTTTTAAAACAATTTTACTAAATGAACAAATAGAAGTAAAGTTCATCATAATAAATGTGAGGAAATTCACAACAGCTCTAGAGTTTTCTACATGGTCCGAGGTACCATAGTTCCTGCATTATAATTACTGAGCCATTGCTACCTGAAGCCACAGCGGATGAAAACCTCTCTCCTCAAGATACCTGCCCTCACCTCCACATTCCTATCACCACAAAATCCAGGAGTCTCTTCCTAAAAGAAGGAGAAGGAAAGAGAGGAAGGAAGGAAAAACTTGCCATGTATTGAGCACCTACTTTGGCCAGATAGAACAATTATCTCATTTAAGTGGCATAACAACACTAATGAGATGGGCATCTTACCTCTGTGTTATAGATGAAGAGACTGAGATGCTAAAGGTTAGAAGACTTGGCCATGGGCAAATGAATTTCAGGCATTACAAAGCATTACCTCACCTTAAACAGGCTCCCTGACTTCCCATAATTTAACACACCCTACCTATACCTTAGCATGTATTATAATATATAATATTTATTGAGCACTACTGTGTGCCAGGTACTCTGGTAAGTATTTTGCATATGTTATTTTATTCCTCCCTTGGAAATAAACATTTAGAAGTAAATGCTACTATGATCTATATTTGCCCATAAGTACAGGGAGATTAAGTAATTTTTTAAGTTTGCCTAGTCTGTAAGTAGTAGAGCCAGTATTTAGACCTACATGATTTAAATAGCTTACCACCAGTCTCTCAAGTGCTACTATAATCATGAGTTTTCTTGTCTGTCTTCAACACTAGACTATGACTCTTAAGGTCAAGAAATAAGTCCCTTTTTTTCCTCTGAATTCCCAGGACCAAAACAATGTCTGGCATACAGTGGGAGCTCAATAATTTTACACCATTGTGGAAGAAACAAACAGGGAATAAAGGGAATCTTCATCCATGAGCGTCTTGGTTTCAAGTGGATCTTTAATCCCTGCCACCTCAACCATGTGGGCAATGCCCTTCTCACAAACCTTCGGGTATGTGGGGACACATATGCATGCACACACATAAACACACATGGGTTTGTGTATTCAGTAAGAAAGCTCCAGAAAGGCCCATGATAGACATGAACAAGCATGCAGAGCAGGACACGTGTCCTTTAAGGCCCAGTGGAGCAACCTTTTAGGAAGCCCTGAGACAGAGTATATCCTAGGCCAAGTCATATAAAACAAAGATTCCCAGCCTGAGTTACCCAGATCCTTGGTGGTCCATGAGGGTGATAATGTAAGGTTGCTAACTATTTTCAGCCTTTCAACAACTTTAATAATAATTAGTGCACATGTAATTAATGATATACAGAAAAAAATACATATAAAATATACCACTCATTTTATTTTAAATTATATAAAATAAATGTTGCAATCCTAATTAGTTTATATCAATCAAGTTATGTGTCTTAGTGAACACAAATATTGGAATCAGTTATTACTTAAATAATGGAATGCTTAGTAATACAGAACATAAAATTTCACCAGCTTCTTCTGTACCTAAAAAAATGAGGATCACCTCTGAGTTATTTCATTATTACGGGAAGAAACACTAAATAGTTATTTTAATTGAGTTGCCAGGTGGATAGGTTTCCAGCCTCCTGGGGATATGGTATCATCAGACTCTTGATATGTGGCTGGACAAGGCTAGTTTATTTAAGATTCTCAATAGTTAGAGCAGATCCTTGGGATAAAAGTAGGTAAATGTGCAGAGTTCAAAAAGGCTTCTGAGAGGAAAGGGATCAAGGCATTAACTCCTTCATCCCAGGATTAAATAGTATTACACTCCCCTCCTATTGATTGAGGTTATCCCAACGTGGTCTACAGACAGAAAATGATACCAAAAGCCCCTAAAAGGGAATTTGCTACACAAGGCCCAGAGAGGGATGGGGGGCACATATATTCCAGCCCAACATGTTGCTATGATCAAAAAAAATTCTTTACTCAGAAATTCTAGCTTGGGTTTTGGGAACAAGGACAGGGCATGAGGTCAAAAGAAAGAACCATGACCTTGCACCTGAGCCTGGCACTACTGTTGTGCTGGTTCTTCATTCACTACATTGGCTGCCTTTCTAACACAAGATCGTAAAGCCATATATTTACCTTCTCTTGGTTTCATTAGCCTTCCCAACTGCTAAATAAGTAAGCTAAAGACTGAAAAGGAGGCCAAATTACATGTGGTATAATCTTACCTGAAGTTAAGACTAAGATTAGAACTTTCCAGGTTGCCAAGAGGAAGGAGAACGATGCCAAAGACCTTAAACACATAAGGAAATCAGTAGAAGGAACATAGTCCTAAGTTCCAAAACCAGAGACTAAAAGAAGATGGGGGTCTCCAAGAATTAAGTAGGTAATGAAAGAACCCTGCCAAGGCCAGGAGACTTATTGCCTCAGAAGTGGTAATGGCAGATTTCTGAATCAATTTGGATAACGAAAGAGGAACAGTCTATTATAGTAGAGTCAGGACTAAGAATCAGCCAGCCAAGGATTTAGTGCCAACTCTGCAATTTATTAGCTGGGTGACCTGGAAGGGTTATTCTAGGCAACGTTGTGGAGAAGAAAAGAGCACTGACCTTTCAGAGATATTAGTGCTTAGGATGGAGAAATCAAAGCTTACAAGGAGAATGAAATATGAAGAGGAGAACTTTCTAGAAAAGGACTAGACTTATTTGAAACTTTTTATTGTAAAATAAAATACAGATGCAGAAAAACCACTCAAAATAAATGCATAGCTTACTGGGTTATTTTTAAAACATTCATTTACCCCACCACACACATCATAGAACTTTGCCGGCCACAGTAGAAACCTATCCAAGTGTCTCATCCCAATCACAGTGGACGCCGTCCAACCAAAAGTGACCACATTCTTGATGTTGATAGTATTTTCCTTGTGTTTGTTTATGATTTTATCACCCATGTGTGCATCCCTGTCCACCATAGTTTAAAATTTCTTTTTTAAAAAATTCACAATGCTTTTTAAGTCCCATTTAATCTAAAGGTTTCCCCTCAGTCCCTTGCTTCTCCTTTAAATATAGTTCTTGAAATTAACCTTTGACCTGGAGATAGATATTTGACCTGTATAGTTTCTGACAATCTAGATTGTTGTTGACTCCATATTCATGACTCCATTCGATATCTTTTTCTCTTCTATATTTTCAGCAAACGGACAGTTGAATCCCTTTTACTAAGACTACCCAGGTGTGATGTGTTCTTTTAACAAGAGAAGGAAATATTTGATTCTTTCTTTATTTCTGTGTGACGTTAGCAGCTATTGATGTCCAATGTCCAAACCCATTAATTAATTGAGGGTTGCAAAGTAGTGATAATCTAACATTTTTTTTTACTTTATCAGTTGGAATGCATTTATTGAGACACTTCTCTCATCTGCTATTTGGTCACCCAGTGGTACAGTTCATATAGAAAGAGTAAATTCTTGAGTTTGTCCTTTTATTTATCAGTTTTAAAGATAATGAATTAATTTGTTATCATCCTCTAAAGATGATCAATAAGCCATACATAGAAAGACAAATACTCCATGGTCAGGGCACATACCTAGGTTCTCTCTCAGGTTCTGGCATATATGGGAGGCAACCAATCAATGATTCTCTCTTGCATTGATATTTCTCTCTTTCCTTTCCTCTCTCCCTCTCTTTCTAAAAGCAATGAAAAAAATGCCCTTGGGTAAGGATTTTAAAATTTTAATATTATATTACTAATTAATAACTCTTAATAAAGGGATAGGTCATATTCATGGAGGGAAAGATTCAACATTATAAAGATGTCTATTATCTCCAAATTGATCTATGGATTCAATGTTATCCCAGTATAAATCCCAGCAAGCTTTTTTTCCTGGAGAAAAAAAAACTTAATTCTTAAAAACACAGAATAATGGAACAGTCCCATAATTAGTCATTTATACTATCCTGCATTATACAATAGTCTGAAAATAACCATACTAATACTACTACCTCCAAATCTCTCAAGAGTTTTTCTTAATTGCCTATGCACTTTCCTCATTCTCGTAACTTCACATCTCAATTGGCTGAATACACAACCATTTCATACTACCCCTTCCTTTTTAACACTCATTTAGTTTTAGTTCTACATGTAACTATATTTTTAATGTTTGCCACCATTCCTTATGGTGATATCCCTCTTGTCATTTTGATTGTCTGAAGCTCATTCTCTAGCAGATTCTCAGGAAGGGCACATTGATAACACTGTGTGCCTTTATCTTTTAAAATCAGTTTTGCTAGATATAAAATCCTTATATCACATTTTCTTTCCTTGCAATTTTGAGTATGTTACTTCATTTTCTTCTTGCATTAAGTCTTTCTGTCAAAGAAGTCTGATGACAATCTAATGTTCTTCTCCTTTGAATGGAAACTTACTGTTTTTGCCTGCAGCCCAAAGGCTTTTATCTCACTTTGAAGTCCAGTAACTTTATTATATTTTGTCTTGACCTTGGTCACTCCAGACTGACAGTTTCAAGTATGTTCTTTCCATTTGTAGCTTCAAATCATTCCAACTTCAGGAAAGTTTTCCTTTTAAAAAAAAATCTCAACAATGTCCTTTACTTCTAGGAAAGTTTTCTTCAAGTACATTTTTTAGTTTGTCCTGTTCCCTCTTTGGCTCTATTTGTTAAGGACTTCAATCATGTGTATGTGGCTCTCCTTTGTCTCTTTTCAATGCCTCTTCCTCTTGAATCCTGTCTCTTTCTTAATTTCTTTTTATTTTTAAATTCTTCCTACTTTTCACTTTCATTTACCTGAGGCATTATCTGCTTTGTTAATTCACTTTTATATTCCTCCTCATCAAGCTCATTCTGAAATGATTTTTGCCTTTTACTTCGCATTCTTTCCTGAGGTTAGCCACCTCATTTATGAGT
Organism: Pteronotus mesoamericanus; assembly: GCF_021234165.1. Classification (NCBI taxonomy): domain Eukaryota; kingdom Metazoa; phylum Chordata; class Mammalia; order Chiroptera; family Mormoopidae; genus Pteronotus; species Pteronotus mesoamericanus. The sequence goes on from NW_026555310.1 coordinate 1,054,098, forward strand.
TCATAATTCTTATTTATAATGTTCCTCTGTGTCTTGCATCATTTTCTAAATACTTTTTAGCTTATTTTGAAATAGAAGGTTAAAAGATTTGATCTGCTCTGTGGGTACGTTTCATCAACATTGACATGCTTTCTTTGTAAAGATGTTATTCCATTTCTTCTTTTTTATAAAAAAATAACATAGCTGACCTCATTACTATTATCTTGCTCATTTTTACATGAAATTAGTATTACTGAAATTTTAGAAGAAAATATTGTTCTTCCACAGGGTGGCTTTTCTAATTTTGCAGCGATCCCTCTTCTGTTGTTTTCACATAATATTTATAGATATAGATGATATAGGTATAGATATATATAGATACATAGATATAGTGGCTTACTTCATGAGATTTCCCAGCTCTGTTCCCCTCCCCACTTTTACCTTTCCTTCACTAACTTTGCCTCTTTTGTCCCTATCCTGCTTAATTTTTGTTCCACTCCCACAGTTTCTCCTCCCCAGAAAGAAGCCCTGATAGTTTCATGACAGTAGTTTTGAGCGCTCAGCTGCTCCAGCCGGTCCCTTCACATTTATTTTTATTTACCACGGGCCCCAGCACCCAGCCACTAACAGAGTGAAAAACCCATCTCGTTTTCAGCTACTCTTCTCACACTGGTCTGCAATACTTTCCAGGGAATTACCGTTGGGTATTTAGAGGTTTTCATGCTCTTGAGTTTGCAAGACTTTCTATCACTCGTTTCTGCTCTCTCCCTTCTAGACACCAATAACACACTCTTGTGTCAGTAGGTGACCTTCCCTCACCCCCTTGTATTTTGGGGTTGGTAAGAATACTTATCACTAGTTTTGTTGTAAATGTTGTCCATGGGTTTCGGGTTTTGCTATCCAGTTACTGTGTCTTTTGAGTGGAAGCTCAGAAAAACTCTAAATTTATGTCAGAGCTGCCCCATTTTCTCAGAATTCTCTAAAAAGAGACTAATTTTTTTCTTTATGGCTTTAATGCCATGTTAAGAGTTTAGACTTCATCCTGCAGGTAATGGGCTGACAAGGATTTTAAAAGTGAAAGCAGGCCTGACTTAATATGCTTTTTCAAAGCTCATTCTGGCAAACCAATGAGGGACAAAAAGGTTGGAGACAAGGGCATCAGCTAAGAGGTACAAACAAGCTGTAGCAGCTGGGCCTTAGGAAGTGACAATGATGACAAATAGGAGGGCATGGACTTTAGAGAAGTGATGTATCAGTGCCCCTAACAACATGACATGATGGTTGCTTGAACACATTCCTTCTTAGCAGCCTGAGTTCTTCCCCCAGGGGACCAGACTACAGAGCTCACGCCACTACCCCACCATTTTCCACATCAGGTTTCACCCCAACATTGAGCCCCAGAACCACCCGGAGAGGAGGAGGACATGCTGCCCGATGACCCCGCGTCTTCCAGGACCTCAGTTCCTTGCTTACTCTCCCATCAGAGACAGTAGGAGGGCATCTCCACCTTCCCTCTAGTGCATGGTCCTGGTAAGAGGCCCACTGACCCTCCGTCTGTTTGTCTCCCTCTCAGGGATATTATTGAAGTTGAATGGAGCTCTCTGGGATTTAGTCGAATAAAGAACAAGACCTGCACAAAACCAGAACAGTGATTCAAGACTGCTGGTCACGGCTCAGCACTGCCTGCTTCCATGATCTCCAGCCACTTGGAAGCAGCAGGGCTTAGAGTGAGAACTCAGTATGCCAACAAGGCTGAAGAGACACCAGTGACCAGCTGGGGTCAGGGCATCTATCCTTTGTCCTTTGAAGGTAGGAAATGAGAAAAGATTCCTGATTCTTTCCATCATTCATTCATTTGACAAGTACCTTCTATGTACAGTGCACTGTGGGATGACAAATTTTTTTTTAAAGTAGAGGCTGGACTGGGCTGGCTGAGGGAGAGTCTGGTTTAAAGGCAGGGGTGGCCTGAGATGACTTCTGAAGGGAAAGGAGGGCTGTGGTGACCACCCCGCCCCTCCCACAGCGCCCTCTGCAGTCCCAGACTTGCCGCAGCTATCAACGTGGAGCGCCTGACCCAGCGGGGAGGGGCCTCCCCCAACAGACTTGGATCCTCATTCACACAGAGGGTAGCCTCCACATCTTGAGGGTGGATCTTGGGACCTGGGAGAAGCAGAAAACACACAGAGATGTAGAAGACTGTTCTTAAGCCAGTGTTTCTTTCAGGCAAAAGTGTTCTGGGGCAGGGGAAGAGGAGTGGAGGTAGGGGTGAACACTGTCAGTCCAGAGCATAAACTCAGAATCTTCCCTAGGAAGGGAACTTTCCACCCAGGCAGGGCTCCAGCCCTGAGTCTCAGGCAGCCTTTTTTCAGCCAGAGAGCCCTGGGAGACCTGGGGCACGGCCAGCCCACACCCTGGGTGGCAGAACCGCACTGGGGCCTTAAGAAGGATCTAATTAATCTCACTTGTTTGACAAAGGAAGGCATAGAGGTCAAGGGCGGGTTGGTGGCTTTCCAGGGAGACCCAGTGAGCCAGTGGCAAAGCTGTGAGAAGGATCCACGTTCTCCCAGCCACTCAAAGGAAATGTTGCCAGAGAATGACCTTCACAAACCAAAGGCGAACCAGGCACATGGCAAGATTCTTCCCATGGATGCGATATAACAAGGGACCAGAAATGCACGTCTTGTAAGCATTTTGCTATGACAAAAGTGAAAAACATTCTAAAACAAAGGGAAGTGGGGGAGTGCCAGGTGACTGTGCTTAAAGAGTATGGAAACCCAGGCTGCGGCCCTGGAGAATCCCCCGCCCAGACCCAGAATATGTCCACAGATGCTCTGCTCGAACAAGGCTGGCTTTCTTGCTATTCCCCACACCCCTGACCTTCTTTGAAAACTCAGCCTTTAAATGAGTTCTGGATAGAGGAACCGTCTTCTTAACTCTAAACTCAGAAACACTATGTGAGAGTTTTATGCTGGAGGAGAGAGGGGAGAGAGCCAGGCCAAGCAGCCAGAATCTGTCCCATAACTTGTTCTGGAGAATGTCCCTGCCATCCCACCTCATCCTGGCCCCTGAAATCCTCCTGGCTCATGCATGGAAAAACACTCTTTGTTTAATTCATTTAGCACAGCAGAAGTAGTCTGAAATGCTTGGCATGATTTTATTTAAGAAGAATAAACAGGGAATTTTAAACAAAAACCCAGTATTCAAACAGTTTAACTAACAGAGTCCTGAGCCTACGAGGAGCACACTGCCAGGGATCGCAGGCTGCCCCCTGCTGCTTCCTGCCTCAGGAGACGGCTGCTGCGGCTCCGGAAACAACTAGCAGAAATCTGGGTTCTGACGCCCCTGGTCCTCAAAGAACTCTAGAGAACTGTGTTCATTCTAGAGAACACTTTTCCACACCACCATCCAGAACCTTATCAGTGACATAGCTAAGTGCTGCCTCCCATAAACTCATGAGATCTAGGATCAGCAAGTCAGTTCTAGTTTCTGCATGGTGGTCAACTATAAAGCTGGTGGGGAGGGGCAGGGACGGAGGGATGGGCCAGGGGTGGGACGGAGCAGAGGCAGACAGTGTGCCAGACACCGGACTCAGAGTCGGGGCCAGGAGGGCCCTGAGGGTCAACCGCTGCCCAGGGACTTATCTCAGCCTCTAGGGGGACCCTGCTCCTCCCCAGGCTGTGCTCAGACATGCAAACCAAATTACATTAGTCTAATTATAGAATAATTTATTTGTAAAAAAATGGACTGTAGACCTCTTGCTCTCCAAAATAATGACATGATTTATCCGGGTATGTGTGGTTTTGTGCTTAAGACAGTATTTCAGTGAGCTTCACCTAATGCCAAAAAAAGGACATTTGGGTGACGTCAAAAGAAAACTAGAGAACTCAGAGGCAAATTTGAGCATTTAAAACAAATTATTTTTATTCCGAGTATCAGCAAGGAATTCTCTTAGAAGAACGGGACTCTCTGAATAAAACATGCAGAAGATAAAGGAAAACAGCAAAGTAACCGTTGGTCTCTTCCTTATTCATCGGTAGAAAAAGAGCAGTTCCTCACATGAGTAGTATAACAGCAAGGGTCCTACATCATGTGCAGCCACTGACATTGTAAAGTCAAAGATACAGTACGAAGGGTCAGAACAACTCACAGTACAAAGGGTCAGAATGAAGTACCTGAGTTGTGGTGTGTTGTGGTTTATCACAGGATACAAGATTTTTCTCTGACTGAGGTATGTCATAGGCTCGCCTGGTCAAAAACAGTTGCCTGATTTGGATTCTCAGTGGAGATAGTGAGGTTCCCCTGGGTGGTAGGAGACAACGAGAACTAAACTACTCAAACTAATTAATGACATATGGTATGCACTCAATAAAGAGTTACTGCGAACAGATGAAGAATAAAGTTAGGTGAACGGATAAAGGGGTCCAGGGAAAAGAGAAAGGCAGAGGAGAGATAAGGTCTAAGGAGCCAGGGATGGTGTGAAGTTCTCTGTGGTAGGGAGGGCCAGTGAAATTTGGGACATGGATGATTAGTATTCACTATTAACTTGTTTTTGAGCTGGAATTTAACCCCAAATTTTCAGCCAAGACAAAGGCCTTATATTGGTGGGAGGATTCAGGGCACAGAGAAGAGATCAAGGAATCAAGACATAAAGTGATATTGACAATTTCAGCAGGCAGTGGAATTCCTAGGAAAAAATGATCAAAAGATAAGAAGCACCTAGGAGTCCACACAGATGTTGACAAGGGAGTTGGATTTCTCCCAGTAGGAGGAGCGTCAAGTCTATTTATTTGGTATCAGAAATAAGTATTTAAGAAAGCAGAGAGAACTAGAGACTTCCTCCCCTGCACCGACATTGAGAAGGTTGGGGTACAAATGCATGAAACAGAGAACATGATACAGCAAGAAATTACATATTTGCAGTATATGGCAGAGCCTAAAGGAAGGAATTACTCTTGCTGTCTCCGTTGCACCCTCAGCCTGAGCCATTTGCTTCCCTTCTCTCTGCCAGTCTGATGGATGTAAATGGGATGACTTCTCCCTAAGACCTTCCCCTTTAAGTGTCTCCAGGTCTCTGAGGAGGTTTACCCAGAGGGCTCCTTCCTTGTCATTAGCTCAGAACAAGAAGCAGGAAAGAGGTTGGCATTCTACTCAGGAGAGGGCCAGAGGACCAGAGGGAGCTAGAACCTGTGGCCAATTCAGGGCCTTTCAGGACAACGGCCTCCCGGATTTCCTAGCATCTCAGCACAGAACAAGACCAGTTGCCTCCTGCAAATCTCACTGGCAACTCCTTTCCTCAGCCTTCAGCCCCACAGGGCCCCAGATTCACACATGAATTAGTAAGAACATAAAATTCTTACTTGTCCCCATCATCTTCATGAAGAAACTGGCTCTTCTTGCAGCCAGACCTGACCCCCAGTGCCTCTGGGAATTAAGGAGGTATGTCACAAGGGCTGGAGGTCACGAAGGACCCAGACCAGCTCAGACCCCTTCAGTCCTTTAGAACTGGCTCTGATTACCCAGAATCAGGGAATGGCAGGCAACCAATACAACTTTCCTTTCCTGCTGTTCAAAATGCCATTGTAACATTTATCTTAGCTTTCTACCAATTGCCCCCCTCATCTCTTTTATTCTCTTATTTTAAGAGTCCCCAAAGTCAATTCCACTCAATTCATATGCCCCAATTCTGCGTTCAAGCCTTACACAAGTCCCCAGCATTGAAGGCCCTCCCTTCCATCTCCTCACCACAGGCCTCGTGGTCTAGGAAGCCTCCCCTGATTAATTCCCTCGCCTGCCTGAAACTCCTCAACTCTCCAGCCCATCAGGATAAAGGAATTTAGAATGTACTAAGTGTTCCAAAGACCTGGCTAAGACTCAGCTTGATGGTAATAAGGAGAGAACATATTTGTCTCAAATAAAGCAGAACTTCTCTATCTAAATGAGCGCAACATTCTTCAAGTTAGTCACCGTGGGAAGGCATAATCATCCCAAGGGGACTTCCAATTCTCCAAAATTGTCTTCCCTTTCGAATTGATTTTCAAAACCAGTTCAGGACCTGGATAGAAGAGGGAGCCTCAGTTGAAGTAACAAAGTCAACTCTTCAGCCCAAACCTCTCTCCACCTTATTCCTCATCCTTGGTTCTTAATGATAGTTGACCATTTCCAAATATTAACTTGCCTTTCAATGAATGGTACGTGATGTCACTCTTAGCTTATTCCAAGACTGGGTCATTGACTCTGAGGACATTTTCCTGGCAGGCATATATAAAATTCAGCTGGTTTACTTTCTGGTCATACCTAGTGTACCTGACCAAGCTTCTACCAGCTCAGGGAAACAGCTCATTACTGCCATACTCATGGGGACTTGACAGACAGACCAGTGAAGTCACACACCAAACACAGCCCCTACGAACACATCCCCACACATACCACACACCACTACACCACACACCATATACACCCCCCCACACACACACAGACACACACCACACACACACATACCCTATGCTCTCCTGCAATGGAAGCCTTCACCCAGCTCAGGCTGTCTCCATATCTGACCCTCTCACTTGCTTGGTTTCAGATCTTCAGGAATGTAGCACTTCCTCTCCCTGCTCTCCTGACCATACACTCTGAGTGTTTCCTCTAACATTTCCATTCTTCTCCCCTCCCAAGATCCCTGTACTCCCGGGACCTAACTTTTTTTCTCTTCTAGGCACTCCCCACTACAGGCTATCTTTATATCACATTCTTTAACTTACCTTTATTACCGAGCCTGGGCTTCGAGCTCCAAGAGGGCAGAAACCCTGTCACATTTACCTCTCTGATCTCAGTATCTGAAGAAGGGCTGGAGCCCAGGGCTGGCTGCCTGCCTCTGAATCCTCAATGCTCCTTCCGTCAAAGCCCTCTACACCCACATCTGATATGCAAATTAACTCACCCCCTAAGTCCCAACTGTTCCTCACTTTATTCCACCTTGGGCCCTCCTTTCTGGAACCACCTCTCCTTTTTTCTGAAGACCCTCCAGAAAGCCATCAGTTAAACAGAGCAGCTCCTAAATCTCCCAAGCCAAGCACTCCCCATATCTTAACCCATCTTCAGGGCTCTTCTGGGGGAATCCTGTCATGGACTACTTAGGAATTTGAGGCCCAGCACCAGCTGCCAACCCTCTTTACTATGGAACCCCAAAAAGACTCTCCCTTTAAGACTAAGCAAGCTCGCTTCCCTGACTGAAGGAATCACCAGGAAGGCATTAAAGATAGTATGTGGAGGAAAATATGTGAAGAGGCAAAAGTGAGAGAAAAACATAATTATGCAATAAATTGAAAGAAATTTGATGTGACTGAGGCAGAGCCCAGACGAGTGAGTAAGGAGGGGTTGAAATGAAAGGGACAGATACGGGCTTGCTCGTGAGACATGTGGGCCTGCTACAGAGTTTGTATATTAGAAATCACTTGGACAGCAGGTAGATGGAACCTGAGACAATCACAGGAAAAGTCAGTTATGAGCCTGTTTCTTTAGTAGAGATAAGAAATGGCCAGGCCCAGAGCTGAGGCAGAAGCCCTGGAAATGATAAAGGGACAACACGTCAAAAGGAAGAATTGATAGACCTCATGTCTTTTTAACATAGGTGGTCAGGGAGAAGGAAAAGGTAAATTACTCTCCAATCTCTATGTAGATTACAGGGTGAATGTTGGTGTTGTTAGAACAGAAAATAGTGGAGGAGGATGAGCAGGTGAGAGGAAGAGGTGGGGGAAGCTGGATGAGACCAGGTTTCAGCCTGTAGGATCTGATAGATTCGGTACAACCTGTGATTGCCCGTCACAGGATGGGCAATCCAGTGATGGATATTAACATTCAGGAAATGGGCTGGGATGAAATGCAGGAGTCATAAACATAACTCTAAGAATGAGTCACACAGTAAAATATGTAAGAGGAGAGGAGCAAAGGGCTAAGAATAGAACCCTGAAGACTATTGAAGGGGCAGGGAAAGATGAGTCAAAGGGGGGATAAAGGGGGTCCAAAAAGGGAGAGGGGGAGAAAGAGAGGGAGGGAGGGAGACAGAGAGAGAAAGAGAGAATACATCTCAGCATGTCAAAAGCCCAGTGGTTTGCAGTGTCATGGGCCTACAGGCTGGAAAGTGGAGGCGGTGCTTGGGTGCCTCGGCAATTATAGTTTCTGTCCCAGAGATGGTGGTGGGGACATTACAGGGTAGTAAGAACATAAAGTAAAATGAGGGTGTTGAGGGAGGAAAAAATGTTGTTTTTCCGAAAAGCTTAGTTGTAAAAGGATTGTTAGACAGGTTGAACATAAAGGAAACATTTTGTCTGTTTATTTTTAAGATGCTTTGTGTCGAAGGGAGAAAGCCAAGAGAGGTTCCCAATTAACCAAGCAGGAGGTGAGGGGGGCACATCCAGAGTGCAGGCAGGAGCCTCACCCTGTCTACCCATCTGAGCTTTTCCCATTTGAACTTCACAAGTGCCCTGGTTTACACTGCTCACTGCAAGACAGAGGGTCAGAAAGGTTACGTGACAGCTACTAAATGGCCCTAACCCTGTGGACTAGGAGGGGCATGCTTTTTCTTCCAAGAGGGAATGTCTCCTTCTACTGGCACTACATGCCAGTTGTCTCTTCATCTGTTGGGGGGCCTTTGCTCACTGTGCGCCCCTCAAGACAACATCACAACCCACACATCTTTGCCTGTCTGGGCCCACACAGTGCCTGGCACAGAGAAAACACCGCAGCCCCAGGAAATGGACAAGAGCAGGATCTACTTCATGCAGAGGAGATGCGTCAGGGAAGAAATGGCTTTGTCAGGACTAGAAACCACAGTTTCAAGTTTTCCTCAGCTCCCCAACTTGGGTCTGGGAATGGATGGCAAAGGATGATGACCAATCTTGACATACATATTCCTCAACAAAACTGTAGGATAAGGACTATAATTTCTAATCAGTAAATAAAAAACTATTGAGGTGTGGCAGCTGAATTGCCTCTCCCAAAGCAAATGCAAGTCTGCAGGAAGGGATTCTGAAGCAAAGAAGAAGCATCTTTTTCTACTAATCCAGATTATGCACACTACTGGCCACCCTACCAATCTAAAGGGCAAGTCCGAACTCACTGCATCCTCTGACTAATTTACCAGGAGAATTTTCTGGCAATGGAGATCTTTAACTGAGACTGAAGACACCTTCGGAAGGGCCTACAGAAGCTGGGAAACTCTAGTTCAGTGTGGATACCCCCAAAGGAGATCCCAGCATCTCCATGGCCTTAGTGAGGAGTGCCCAAGTGCCCGGGGCAGCCTCCTGGGATGGGCTTGGCCCCCTCTGAGGAAGCCGTGGCCACTCCACTCCCTCCTTCGGAGACTGAGTCTGACCTTCTGGTAGAGGAAGAAACTTCTGGGCATGGTCTTCTACCAGAGTCTTCCCCAGAAATCTCTCACAGTCTTTCTCAGGTCCCCAGATGCCACCAAAGATGGCAACCTAGGAGTTAGGTGGGAGAGGAGAGGCAAAGGACACCTGGATGCCAGTTAGAACAGTGCCAGCTCCAGAACAGCTGTCCAGGCCCAGCCTGCACAGAAGGCAGGAACCAGCCAGGCCCAGCCAGCCTCTGTTGACTCAACAGGGGACTCTGAGGTGGGAGAAGAGGAGAAGTGAACATACCCCCGGAAGACTGGTTCCCCTTGATTTCTGCCATCATTAAAAGAGGCCCAGAGAGACAGTATGGACCTGTCAAACCCCAGGATTTCCGAGGACGCTGTGGCTTATCTAACTCTTGCACACAGAAGCATGAGATTGGTGGGTCTGCTCCTCCTGGCAGCTCTAGCTTGGGCTCTGTCTGTGCCTGTGAGTATAGCCCTTCCCCTGCACTCACCCTCAAAGCCCCCTACCTGCACACCCCCTGCCCCTCCTCAGCAGAAGCAGCTCTCCCAAGTCTGTCTCTGCAGCTACCCTTGCTTACCACTGGGTTATCCATGCAAGGGCCTGTGCCCTGGACAGAGGAAGCCAGGCACCCTCCAGCACCCACCGGCTCCACAGCCACATCTCCGCCCGGTCCCTGGGTTGCCCGCTCTGCTCCAGCCACTCCGGCATTCTTTTTCCCTCCAAGGAGCCAAACCACTTCCCACCTGCACACATTCTTACTCACCTGCTTGCCTATTCTTTTATGCACCTGCTGTCAACCCCCTGCCATTTAGTCCTCAAAACGCTTGGCCTTTCACCTCTCTGTGTTAATAAATTTTTTCAGAGCAGCCTTACTGAAGCCCCAGAATGGTGTAGATCCTTATTTTCTATTTTATCACCCCCTGTATTTTGCTTTCCTTGAACCATCACAAATGTCATTAAATCATTGTTTATGTAATTATGTTAATTTCTCCAAATGCCGCATGTCAGCTTCCCTGAGCAGACTGATTATCTTTCTAGAAGCTGTATCCTCAGTTTCTAACACAATGTCTGGTGCATAATGAGTGCTTCCTTCATGCTGCTGAAAGAATAAAGGAATGGAGGGCTGGGGTCCTCATATCACCACTGCCACAAGGTCATGCCCTTTCTATTTTAATTTTGAAATTCAGGCGTCTAACAATGTATGGAAGAGAGTCAGAGAATGGTTCCATTTTCAAAGGGATGTTATGAATAGTGTATTTTCTCTGCGGAAAATACAGAGAGAAGGACTTGGTTTAGTTATCAAAAAGCATTTCTGGTGGACTCTGTGTAGCAGAGATTTCTCTCGCATCCAACCACACCCTGAGATTAGAATTCTGGGAACTCTAGGTATCCCCAGTTGGATCTGGCTTGCCTACTCTACCCTACTTGGCATGTCCCCTCCTTTATAGATGACCCAAAGACTGCCTCTGCCCCAGGATCGATGAACCGTGAGTCCTTCCAGTCCCTCCTGCCTCAGCCCTGGGTGGGAGGTCTAATGACTGGGGGTGTGAGCGGGGGAAGGAAGAGAAGCAGAAGAGGGTTCCAGGGGAAGGAGAACTGGGATACCTGCTTTTATGAATCACAGAGAACAAAGACTTCCTAAAAGAAAGAATCGTGTGCTGGAGCAGGACAGAGCCTAGGGGAGAAAAAGAGTGTCCTTGCCTAGAAGTGGAGCCAAGAAAATGGAAAAGATAGGAAAGTATGTCTTAAAGAGTAGGGGGAGGAGAACACTAGGTAAGTTCAAAAGTTCTCACCTCGTCTCACCCTCCCCAGCACTTTCAATTCAGAAATCTTTCATGTTTCCACCATATAACTCTCACTTTCTAGCCACCCATGATCTGGATCCACACTACTTTTCAAATATAACTTCCCTAGATCCACTTTTTGTATCCTTCATCAGTCTCATGAATTACATTCTATGCCTCATCGGTTCTCCTGGATACCCTTCCAGGTCTAACATGCCTCAGGCCCCAGCTGCTCTCGGAAGCCCCACCCCAAACCCACTCTAGTTTAATGCTAAGAAGGCCTCAACGTTTCCATGATTCTGTGATGCAAGTTTCCCCTTTTCATCTAAGCACCAACCCACCCACACCTGTATCCACACACAAGTTTTTAACATATGATTTTGCTATGAGCATAGTTTCTGTCTTGGCTCCCACATTCCCCTGAGGGAGAAGCTAACCAGTCCCTCAGCAAGACCTCTCCACACTTGTGGGGCGGAGCAGGGAGGTGAGGGGATGAAAACTAGGGGATGGGGGGTCTTGGTTCACTTTAAAGTGGTGTGATCTTTCTGCCATCATGACTTTTCCTCTCCCTGAATCACAATCCACTCTAGAAAAAGGCCCTGAAGAGACAGGAAACATCTTTGATGAAGTGGGAAAAGACTTGAAAGATGCTGAAAACCTAAAAGACCTAAGAGAGGAGTGTCTCCTAAAGCATGACCTTGAGGTGAGTAAGGCAGGTAGGGAGCTATATTATTCCTTCCACCCTCACCTCTTGCAGCATCCCATGAGGCATCAGTAACTAAAAAGACAAGTACCACATCTCCAGCATTAGCCAAAAAGACACCAAAGCCATCCCTCTGGGTAAGTCTCTTTATCAACTTCAGGGTCTTAAAGTAGGATGCACAGAACAGCAGGAGGGTGGCAGGGAGAAGGGCAAAAAAGGTGAAGGAGATAGAGAGTTACAAACTTGAACTTGTATTCAAGTTCACAAGGGTTGTATTCAAGTCACAGGGTTGTAATGTACAGCATAGGGAATACAGTCAGTAATACTGTAATAACTTTGTGTGGTGAGAGATTACTAGGCTTATCGTGGTGATCAGTTCATAAACTATATAAATGTCTAATCACCATGCTGCACACCTGAAACTAATATAATACTGTATGTCAACTATACCTTAATTTTAAAAAATTTTTTTACAAATCCAGCAGTCTCTCCGGAGCCAGCCTGCCCCAGACCTCACTCCCAGGCATAAACACAGGGAAATAGATACACCCAGATTCATACAGACTCCTGAGAGAGAGAGGGGGGGGGGGGATGGGGGAGGGGAGCGCACGCTTACTCTGACACACAGGGTTTCTGGGGTAGTAAAACTTGCTGTGTGCACCGTCTTACCTACCTTCCAGTGAGAACAGTTGGTTCCCTCTGCAAAGCCACTGTTCCTTAGGGGTCCCTGTGGTGCCTAGGCTGGGGGATGGGTGGGAGGTGGTTCTCTTACAAATAAAGCAACTCTTTTGCCTTGAGTCAGAGTCCAGCCTAGAAAAATTGCAGGAAGAAAGAGAAAGAATTATTAAGGGAATCGCAGAACTGGTACTGCATTCAACTGACACTTGAAAAAACAAGTGTGAAGGTGAGTGTGGCCCAAAGTAAGGCCTTGTGGGTCCCAGAATAAGCACCTGCACCCCTCCCCGAGGGTCATGCCCCCAGCTCCACCCCACACCGGAGGCCTGGAACTGCCTCAGACCCTCCCCATGGAAGCTTCCCTCATTTTGTGCCTTTAAATGGCTCCAATTTCTCATCTACATTCAAAATGCATGGTTACCTGATACCAAAACCCCCTCAGCTCTTACCTCCAGCCTTCTCACTGCAGGGCCTGCTTGTTTCTCTTCCTCTCTTTCCTGCCCAGGTAAGGGGCAAGCGCATGTCCTTCAGCCCCTGGGGGATGCAGTGAGGCTGGAAGAAGCAGATGGAGTTGAGGAGGATGGAAGGCGCGGATGGTACCTGGCACCCTTCAAACTATATTCATATTCTCTTTCCTCCCACACTCCCCTCTCCCTCTTCAACTCTCTCCCCCTTTCCCTTTGCCTCTTTCTTCCCACCTTTCCCCATTTTTTTCTATGGCTATCCTAGATGTCCTCCATGTTCTTAAGTGAAAAATCAACTTGGACTAAGCTTATAATGAGAAACTGAGAAATGATGCCCAGGAGCACCAGGTTTTAAGTCTGCAGCCTAAAAACAAACAAACAAAAACCAGCTCTTAAATTGAATGCATAAAACTTGGAGTATATGTGTGGGTTTTCCTTGAAGAGAGGTGGGGTAAAAAGCCTGGCCAGGAACCCACAGCATAAAGGAGGCCCCCTGAGACTTCAACAGGCACCCTGGCTGTTCACTCTGAACCATAGCCTCCAGATAGAGCCTGCTTAGACATCACAGGCCCCAGCGAGTTCTTTGATTCACAGCTACCCTCTCACCCATGAGCCTCAATTCCCAAACCGGTTACCTCCTTATTCCTCACTTCCCCTGCCCCGTATCATTTTACTGTACATCAAATTATTCATTGAGTGAGACTTTTCCTATGGCCGTGGAATTGGCACCAGGGCCTATGGGTGGATATCACAGGCCATACATGAGCACCCCACATTCTATGGAGAATTTTGACATCTGGAAACATACCACCCTGACCTCTACGCTGGGAATGACAAAGAGTTTAAAAAGCCAGCCCGACCCCAGTCAGTCCCGGGACTATCATTCATTCTCTGCCCTGTGAAGGAGACTTGCTATGTAGAGAATACATGTTCCCACCAGAGAGATTTTTCCTGACCACCGTGTGGAAGACAGGAGGGAGATGCCTCTCCCACCCTCCAAGTCAAGTGAGGGGCTGTCGGAATCACTCATAGATTGGAGGTTCCAATCAAAGAGGAGACTAGAGTCGCCCTCCCCAGAGGGATGTTTGCTCTAGACTAACCCAGAGCTGCCCAGACTGAAGCCAACCTATGTCTGCAGGTATCAGGAATATATTAGTCAGGAAGGATGAAACCACTATAAACAAAAACCTAAAGTATAATGGCTTAGACACAGTAGAAGTTTCTTTCTTCCTCATGTACCAGATTTGGGATAAGGGAGCAGTAGTCAGTCTTGTCTATGTAGTGATTTAGGGATTCAGGCTGGCAATTGTTTTGCCATCTTCAACACCTGGCATCAAGGTCGTGCTGTCGTCTTCAGCACCATTCTAAACACAGAAGCGGGAAAGCAGCATGCAACCGATTGCTTGGAGGTTTGTCTAGACTACACTAGCAAGAGATACATGTTGTTGGCAAGAGCTAGGCCCATGGCCGCACTTAACTGCAAGGGTTATAAATGTCTGGCAAGAAGATGGTCAGAATGAAGGTTGGTGTCCCTGTAGCAACATCTGCCCCAGGGGCAGAATGAACAAAGAAACTAAGGAGAGTGGTGGCGGGGAAATGGAGACAAATGAATTAGAACAATAAAAAAAATTTAAAAAAGAAAGAAACTAGTGCCGGCTTTCCATCTGAAAGCGGCAACCTCCTTTTTTCTGGAGGCAAAACTTTTCCCGCGGTAGTCCATAGAAGAGATACACGAAGACACACCTACCTCAGTCTCCCAAAGCCTTGGAAGAGCAAGGAAGGGAACTCGAAATTTCCCATTGCTCCTAAGAATGCATTCAGAAGAGAAGTCCAAGGCCACGAGGCCCCATGAATTCTCCAGGCCAGATGAGAGTTGAGGTGAGGGTCACTGGCAGTGCAACTGGGGTGCTGAGCTAGAGGTCTCCAAAAATGGATAAAACCCCATAGCTTTTGCTTGCGGGGGGGGGGGGGGCGGGGGGGGGGATGAGGAAAGTGGAGCACGGCCATTGAGAGTTACCCTGCATGTCTAAAGAACGTGGGGAGTGTTTTAGTAATGCTAATAGCTGTGCCTGCTCAGAGCCAGAGAGATGGGTGTGACTCTAACTGATGATGTGATGTAGCTGGAAGGGTTTGCTGCACCTGTGTGAGAGCAGGAAGGCGGTTAACTTTACATCCTGGAGTCATGCTTGCCTGGACTAATAATGGCAGCCAAGGAAGGCAGAAGAACCCAGAGTGCTGGCAGGTATAACCCTTTGTAGGAGGAGTTGGAAATGGGGTTATGAAGGAAGATCCATGCAGGGATTTAAACCCACAGGCAGGGCAGCTGTGCTCTCTGGACCCTGTGGCCTGGGAAGGAGAAGCTTCTTGACCATGTAGCAGAGGTGCAGGGGCTTGGCCACGTGGTTTGAAAGGATGCGGAAGGATTCCCCGGCCCACCATGAGGATATAGTTTTTGATTAAGAGCAGGAGCCTAGCTAGCCAAGAATGGATGACTGAAAGTAGCTGGAATACAGATGGGAATCTACCCAGCTAAGTTACAGACTTCTGTTTCTTTTCCCAAAAGATGGTACCTCTGACTGGCCTGGTTTGGCAAGGAGGGGCAGGACTGTGTGGTTGTGGGTGTTTTTTGTTTCTAAAGAGAGAGAGATTTAACAGCAGAATTCCACCATTATTCTATACCTCTATGCCTTTTGAATAAATAGTTCCTTTCCTTTTCATAAGACTCTAGCATTGGGGGTCATAGTTCTTATTGGCAGTGGGCAATAGAGCTCAGAGCAACAGAACCCAGTCGTTCTGTTACAGCAGAGCAAAGGGAACTGCCACTCTTGAGGGTTCCACAGCAATGGTAGGACCTGGGGTAAAACTGAACACCATCCACCTGAAGACCAGCACTCTGCATCAGCGGAGGCCCTCAGAGGAGTAAGTGAATGGAGACCATGCCAGAAACTTCTCACCCCATTGACAGTGACTAGTTATCTTAAAATCTCTGTTTGTCCTGTCTCACCTTCCCTGAGATCCAGAACCAGACCCTACATCCTTTCATTTGTGTACTGGGAGGAGAAAAGGAGGTAAGGCTTTTAAACTGGATGGATTTTTAATAACTAAAAAAGAAACTTCTAAAACATGGAATCTGCTCAAAAATAGGAAAGAGAAAGTAGACAGTACATATTTGGAAACACTATTTGCAAGGGAGAAAAAATCCACCAAGTCCTGACTAGTCAATAAACTAGTCATTGACTTCCAAAGATGTTAACCCACAAGGTCCAGGATTTGCCATGGTAGAGATAGTGAAGAACTGAACACCTGTACCTAAAGGGGTCTTCTCTCGTGTCTACTAAAAATTCAGCTCCAATTCTCAAAAAAGTTCAGGAAAAACAGAGACAGAGACAAAGATAGAGAATGATAAAGCAAGCATTAGTAAATGTTAACATGTGGGGGCTTCAGTCTCCAGTGGACCTATGAAGAGTATTTTCTTGTAATTCCCTGTAAGTCTGAAGTTACTTTAAAATAAAAAGTAAAAATATTCTATAAATTGTATCAAAACAATAAAAAAGGAAATCAGGAGATTTCACATGAAAATCCATATTTTTCATTTTCCTTGAAGAACTACAATGTCTGGCAACAGTCAACCTGAAGGGGGGCAACTGACCACTACAGGCAGGACAGACACATTCCAATTTGCTCCAGCTCCACCACTTCATCCTAACTCCCTAACCCCACAATAGAAGGACATTTATCATTTATCTTTGCACCTGCACAGTTGTCAGCCTCACACCTGACCTGAATGCTCATTCATGTTGCTTGCCTAACTACCATAGGCATTGGAATTGGTAGCCCCGAACCCTGGCCTTTGACTCCAAGTCCCTGTCTGGACACTGCCAGGTGAAGTAGCAGACCCACATGTGATCCATGAGAACTGCTTAGACCACAGGCAAGAAGAAGGCTGGCTCTTTGTTCTTCAAGGACTTGCTCTGTGGCTCTCCAGGGCTTACCACTTCACCTGTGAAACCAGGAAGAGAATATAAGAGTTCTACATGTTAAGGTCTAGAAAAAGTTTTCTGAAGTTGCACATAACATATCTTTTTTCCCTTTGGGCCCTACCTGATGTTCACTAGCCTTCATAAAACTAAAACGTCAAAGGATACTTTGGTGGTTTATTTTATATGTCAACTTGGCTAGGTCACAGGTGTCAAACATTATTTTGGATGTTTCTGTAAGGGTGTTTTTGGATGAGATTACAACTTAAATTAATGGACTTTGAGTAAAGCAGATTGCCCTTCATAGTATGAGTGGGTCTCATCCAATCAGGTGCAGGACTGAGTAGAACAAAAGACTAACCTCTAGGGAGCAAGAGGGAATTCTGCCAACAAATGGCTTTTCGACCTGAGCCACATCAGCTCTTTTCTTAGGTCTTTAGCCTGACAGCTTTCAGACTGGAACTATAGGTTTTAGACTAGCCAGGTTCCAAAATCATGTAAACCAATTCCTTAATTAAGTACATACATGCATACACACATGCATACAATTTGTTCTGTTTTCTCTAGAGAACCCTGACTAGTAAAGATACTGACTAATTAAGACTTGAGAACCTTAATGTTACAGAGGCCTAATATTTATTACAAACTAGAATTTAATATTCAAGCAGAAAGTGGTGGTTGATAGCACAGGCCCTGAAATCAGAAAGTCCGTGTTGGAAGCCAGCTCTGTCACTTACTAACTGTGTGATCATAGGCCACTTCCTTAGTGTGACTTCACCTTTGTAAAGTATGAGTATTAATAGTATCTATCTCATTGTCTTGTTATGAGGATTAAATTATATTAAAATGTATAAGGCTTGAAGAACAGTGCTTGGCACGTATTACATGCTGTGTGTTTGTTAAGGTAGAGTTGAAGTTTTAAAAACCCTATTGTTTTCTTTTTAAAATTTTATTTATTTATTTTTAGAGAGAGGGGAAGGGAGGGAGAAAGAGAGGGAAAGAAATGCCAATGTGTGGTTGCCTCTCATGTACCCCTAACTGGGGACCTGTGCCCTGACTTGAAATTGAACCAGTGACTCTTTGGTCACCACTCAATCCACTGAGCCACACAAGCCAGGGCTCTATTACTTTCTTTCCATACCACCCCATCGGCCAAAGTGAATGGTCAAGGGCAACAGGGCAGTGTGACAGAGCTTGGGCAAGCCCACAAGAGCTTAGCAGAGACAAGCCACGTGAACCACAGCAGTCAGGGTAAGATAGTCCTGTAGGCACAATTTACGGCTATGTGTTGGATGTGTAAACTATTTACGCCAAGGGCTCTCAGTCACTTCTTCCCTTTGTGGTCCCTGCTACCTCTCCTACCCCTGGAAAGGGTTTCACACACAGGAGGAGAACAGGTAAAAGACACTCAGCACAGGTCAGATGGAGTGGGGTATATCAGTCAGGGTCCTAGCAGAAAATGAATAGCACATTCAGATGGGATTCTTTAATGAAAGAAATATATATTTATAGAGCTTTCAGTAAGGTCTATCAACAACAGGAAGCCATTCCCATCACTAAAAGTGAAGCGACACAGGGAGGAAATGGTTTTCGCTGAGACCAGTTAGGAGAAGCATCTGTGAAACCAGGGCCACTACCATAGACATTAGAATTGGTAGCCCCAAACCCTGGCCTTTGACTCCAAGTCCCTGTATGGACACTGCCAGGTGAAGTATCAGGCCCCACATGTGATCCATGAGAACTGCTTAGACCACAGGCAAGCATTAATCACTTAGTATAATACTCTCCAGGTCCTCTCAACAGTCATAGTCTTTTATAACCCAATCTCAAAAGTGACAGACATCCTATCACTTTTCAATTTTCCATTTGTTAGAAGAAAATCATTAGGTCCAGCCCAAGCTTAGATAGTGGAGAGGACTCAAGGGTACAAGTACCAGGAAGTGGGGGTCTTTGCAAGCCATGCTAGAAGTCTACCTGCCACACATGTCAAAGCAAGAAGGGAGCAACAGGAGGAACAAATGCCTTGACTGATCTCTTCCATTTTCTGATCACCCATCAGTGTGTGCCATTGGCCAAACTCAACCAGAAGCTAGAGGGTAAGGAAGCCCAGGTGACACAGCCTGCAAAGGTCACCCTTCCAGACCAGGGCAGAGATGGGAGAATAGATCTGAGGCGGGAAGGGGAGGGAAGTAGGAAAGGCAGAGAATTACCAGCACATGAGAAAAGACACAGATGGGCAAACTGACAGTCATAATGGAGGTCAGATACCATAGAAGGCATGACATCAGAGAGGACAGCCCTTCATCCACATCCAGGGGGTGCATCTCTTTTCTTTAATATACATATCTGATTCTTTCCCAGGTCCTGTAACTTGGAGTAACATTGGACCTGGGCCCTGTTATAAAGTTATGAAAATTTTCTATAGAACAAGTGTCCCTACCTCCACCGCACCCCCATTTGTGTCGATACTTGCCTTTTTAATCCTTGAAGCAAAAAAGGAAGATTAGGAGAGGAAAGGGAATGAGCAGTGACATTTGGAAAGCCCCTGCTCTGTGACAGCTTTAATGTTGATGCAAACGTCCAAATTTCCTCTTAGAAAAAAACTTGTGCAAATATCATAGTTTGCTTTTGTTGGCTTTTTTAATGTGCTCAGGGAGACTGGGAACTAGAATCAGAGCTTCTCCTTGCATAGTGTACACACACACATGCACACACACCCTAGGGCACTCATGCAGCTAAGACTTTCTCCTGTCCCTCAGCCCTCCCCATCACCTTCAAGGCTCCCAGATCTGGCCCCTCAGGTGGGCTGTCAAATGCCCATTCCTATCCCTGTGTTAATTCAATGCATTCCTCTTCTTCATCTACTGACCACTATTAGATGCCAGATAAATCTCAAATATCAAACCACACATAGAGTTAGCGGGGTAGCAATTACTTTAACCCAGGTCCCACACCTGATATCTGGAGTAGATCAGCTGCCTGAATGTGACGGCCTCTTACCTGGAGGATAGGTGAAATGGTCTGAAAGGACTCATCCTCACACCTGTAATGTCCCACCCCTTTGTCTCCTGAAGAGATTAATGCTCTGAACCCAGGCACCCAAAACACCCTCATGTCAAAAACTTCCCAATGTTCCCCTTTCCCACACCAATCTTCAGGGAAGCCATGAGACAGAGAAGCCTGCAGGACCACCTGGGGTTTGGTGAGAGAAAAACACTACCAAATGGAGAATCACAAATTGGTATCCAGTACCCTGTTCTCCACTCATCAGCTCCTCAACTGGCTTGTGTTACTTCTCAGCCCCATTCAATTTAGCATTTAGCTCAAGCGTGAACTGAACCTACCCAGAAAGATGAACCCTCTCCAAAGTTCAAGCATCCTATGCATCTCCACAGAAATATATTGTCTATAAAATGCTTTGCCATATGTTATCTCACCACGCTCCTGTACATAGGAGCTGTAACTCCTAGATGAACATGAAAATCCTAAAGTTTTGCAGCATATGGCAGTACACTTTGTATGTATATGACAAAGCTAGAATGCAGAATCCAGGCCTCTTGATTCTCAGCTCACAGGAGGAAGAATTCACAAGTCAAAGAGAATTATCTGCCTTTTTGGATCATGGGTCACCTCCCGACTTGAAGGGAAAGCTAAGTTCCAGCTTCAGTGAACTACCATCTTCCTTTATCCAGGAGATCCTCACAGAAGCGTGGGATGCCGTGGGTTGGCCCAAACACAGAGCCTGACAGGAGCCCATGTGGGGCTGGGGAAGTTCCGCCGATGGGGAAGATAACTTCAAAAACAGAGGGCAACTCCAGAGAAGTCACATGTGCTTTCAAGGCGATCTCCTCAAGGGGAGAAAGGAGCCATGAACTCAGTCCCCAGATGTCCTGAGTGTGGCCTCCCAGGGAATGGGGCTCCCTTAGCCTGGAGAAACCTTCAAGCCCTTGCACTGAGCCCTGTGCAGATCTAGGCAAGCGGTGGCAAAGTGATCTCCCAAGCCCCCAACCTTCCCCTGGACAGATGTCAGGATTAAGAATCCTACCAGTACCCTCAACAGACACAGTTAAGAATCTCCCAAACCAAACCTGCTCTGCCCCCAGTCCCTGAGATCCCAGAGATGTGAACCCAGAGGGCAGATGGGTGGAGAAGGAAAGAGATGGCTGTAAGTCAGTAGGAAAAGGACCTCCCAGCATCGATGCCAGGTATATGCCAGCCCCAGCTCACCTTTGTTGATTTAGCAGGTGATAATCTGGGGAAGAAGGAGTGGAGGACAGGGAAGTCACACCCCTCCAAACTTGTTTCCCATTGGTCCTTGGAATCCTTAAAAGGACCCAACAGTCCCAGCACTGTATTGTGGACCCTCTGAGGATTCTGCGGTTATACTCACTCCTGACCCTCAAGCATGAGATTTGCTGCTCTCCTTCTTCTGGCCGCTCTGGTTGGAGCCCTGGTCTGTGCCCGTGAGTATGGTCCTCCCCCTGAACCCACCAGAGTCCTCAAAGTCCAGGGAAGCCCTAGCTCCTGTCTTTATTCTTCTTTCTCTCCCAGTCCTGTCCTTACTTCTCCTGCCCCTGCAAGTGACTCCTGTCCCCAGCTCTCCACACATGGCCTCTTCAGCCCACTGCTCAGGGAACCAGGAATACCCTGGCCCTGCCTGCTTTCTGGCCTGTTTCCCTACAATCCTCCTTTACCCGCTACGATCATCACACTGGCCATCTTGCAGGACCTCTGGGCCAATGCATATAGCTGGGCAGGTTGTCCCCCACACAAGGGTGCCTAGCGAGGGGTGGTGGGGGCTGAAATCTAGCCCAAGTTCTACTTGCCAAGCAGCATACCCTGCCCATGGCTGTCTCTCAGGATGTCTTTTCCAATTGCACAAAAGCATTATTTTGGCCGGGACAACCCTGCCATTCCTCAAACTTTAGGACCTTCCTTCTTGCTCTTCCTTCTGCCTAGGATGCTTTCTCTCCCTGTCTCCTTCCCCTAGCCAGCTCTGAATGTCGCCTGACCAATGCTTTCTCATCTGTGAAATTTCACTTTAGGTATGAATTTTACAAAAAAGTCTCCCTCAAAAAAATTTATGAAGGATCAATTAGACTCTGTTTGTCCTTATCGCACCATCATACCAGAAACTAAATAATTGTGTAATAGAACGTTAGGGCAGGGTCTTGTCCACCTTCTTCATCATTGAATCCCCTTCACTTACCAGAGAGCTTTGCATAAACATTGTGTTGAAATAAGGGGAATTAGGGCTGGAGACCAATCCCATAAACCAATGCAAGTGACCCCACAGCCCTGCACTGTCACCCCCCACCACCACAGGCCACAGGCGGCTCCCTGACGCAGTCTTAGGCACCTTCACAAACCAGAGGCAGGTCAGGAGGAGGGAAGTTTCCAGAAGAATATTTCACTTCTCTGAGGACAGCCTGTTTGAAAAAAACACCTCAGGAGGAGTTAAACATCAGAAAGAACGCCCTGATGGACCTACTGGTGTAGCAGAAGGACGTGTTCGACCAACAGGGAAATGCGTCCCTGTGTCCACAAACATTCCTGAGAACTCAGGACTGAGAATGGGAGGAAGCGTGGCTCCAGTGTGGATCAGGCTGAGTCTTCACTGCCGTCTCCCTTCTCAATTGCAGAAGATACCACCACTGATTACATTCAAGATGCTACAGCTGAGAATTCTGCGAGCTGTGAGTCCTTCTCTCCCTCTGGCCCCTTCCCTGGGGAAGGGCAAACAGATGGGATGTCAGTGGAGGCTGGAGGAGAGATTTGGGGTGGGGGGTGGAGATTGGGTCCTGTTCTTGGTGGTAATGGGAGGAGCATGGATAGGGGTGGGACAAGGGTGAGGAAGAAGCAGGAGAACCCAGACAGGCAAGCTTTTAGGGAGAGTGGGGAAGAGGTTTATTGTGAATAAAGGAGAGAAAGAGATGAAGTTAAATAACAAGGACAATGTCGCACACAGTATTCATATCTTTACAAGCAAACATCTTGTGTGGCTCCCAGCTTCTTTGCAAGGTGCCTGCTATCTGGCCTTAGACCCCATTTCCAACCCTCTTTTCCCTGTCTTTCCCTCATGTACCACCCACATCTGCTAAATTCAAAGAACTTCTTTGCATTTCACCCACTTATCCCACACATGCCTTCCCCTGAGCTCTTGCTCCTTTAGGAAGCCTCTTTAGAACACCCCCCCTCCGCCAAAATCCTTTCTTCAAGACCCAGTTTCTCTCTACTGTGCTCTCTACCATGCTCCATGCTCCTGCCCCAATTCCTCCCCAACTCTGCCCATCTTCTGAGAGGCTCTGTCTTAGTCCACTTGGGCCGCTGCAACAAATAACCATAGACTGGCTTAAGTAACAGAAATGTATTTTTCATAGTTCTGAAGGCTAAAAATCTGAGATCAGGGTGCCAGCCCAATCAGGTTCTGGTGGGGACCCTCTTCTGGAATGCAGACTGCTGACTTTTCATTGCCCCCTCCCACGGTGGGAAGAAGGGGAGAGAGAACTCTCTGTGGTCCCTTCCACAGGGGTACTAATCTCATTCTTAAGAGTTTCCTCTCATGATCTAATTACCTCCCAAAGACTCTACCTCCAAAACCATCCCATTTGAGGTCAAGATCTCAACATATAAATCTGTGGGAGACACAAACACTCAGCCTGTAATGGGCGCATAGTGTGTAAAAATCCCATCTCCCATAAGAGGGAGGGTTTATGCCATATCCTGGCACCCAGCACCTATTAGGTATCTGAGGCCCTGCCACCAATTCCTGGGGGGAAAAAAATACCTGAATTTGCTAAAATCAACAAATGGGTGTGTTTGTAGCTGAACTTGAGATCACAGCTCCAGCAAAATCTGCTTCACTCCAAGAGACAACTGTGGCAGCCCAGAAGACTACAAGGGCAGCTCGGGCATCAGCCAGAGTCACCTCAAGGAGGCAAAGACTAAATACCCTGAGTAAGTCTCTGCTCTATACCAGACAACAACCTGGAGAAGTCTCTGGCAGCAGGTCTACATGATGCCTGTGCCCACAAAGACAAGCCCAGAAGAAGCAGACATTCGTTCATTCACCTGAACACAAGGCACGAATAGGGAGAACATTGTACCCCTACACAGAGTCTCTGCAATAGTAGATTTTGCTGCGTGCACTATACACGTCTTCTGTCCTGGCCCACCCACTTTCCTATGAGAGGGAAGCTGGGCCTCTCAGCAAAATTTCTCCACTTCAGGAATTTACACAGGGATAATGGGGGGGGGGGCAGGTAGTTCTCTTTAAATGAGGTGGCTTTTCTGATGATGTGATTCTTCTCCAAAATTAGAATCGATGATAGAGAAAAATCTCTTGCTAGCAGAAAAGGTCTTTGATGGAGCAGAAAAGAGAGTGAATGAAAGAATTGAAGATGGAAAACAGCTAGTTGAAGGTGACTGCATCTTAAGGCAAAGCCTTGAGGAGACGGGAATGCTCTGCCCACCATCCACGCGGTATGGGGAGGTGGGCGAGATCAAGCTCCCACCACCATCCACAGGAGACCTGGAACTGCTCCAGCCCCTCCCCATTGAAGCTTTCCTCATTTTGTGCCTTCAAATGGCTCCAATTTCTCATCTACATTCAAAATGTGCAGTTGTCCAATACCAGATGCCCCTGAGTTCCTACCCTCTACCTTCCCAGTGCACAGCCTACTCATTCCTCTTCCCCTCACCCATTCCCAGGTGGGCGAGAGGGCATGCCCTTCGGTCTCTGGTGAATCTAACCTCCCTCCCTCTGACTGTACCAGGCCCCTGGGAGTACAGTGAGGCTGGAAAGAAGAAGATAGAGTTGAGGAGGATGGAAGGGGTGGACGGTGCCTGAGGACCTTAAGTCTCATTCCCATCTCCGCTTTCTTCCAGGTGGAGCTGACTTTATACGAAGGCTGAGGACGATTCTTTTGAATCCAAGGAAATTTTGGTTTCTGGGTAGCTGAAAAGAATGGGATCTGGGAAGTTAATGCCTTAAACATGTGTGCCACCCAGAGCAATTAAATCAAAAGCATGCAACTATCGTGTACCTGTGTTCTCTGTAGGGAGGGCCCTGAAGGAGAGAGGGAGAAAAGCCCTGCCTGGAGCCCAGGCCCGGAGCCAGTCACCACCCGCCTTCAGGACACTGCCTCTAACAAGCCCTTTGAGTCACACTGAGCTGCGGTCATAGGTGACGGGTCTCCTTCTGGTCCAACTGCTTCTTGATTCTGGTCTGCCTCCTTATTCTTCACACAGGGTTCCTAGTGACATTTGAGCATTCCCAAAAATTAAATCAACCTCCAGAGAGTCAGGATTTGTCATCCAGAAAATAGTCAAAGCCTGAGCCCTTGCTACAAAAGCCACTTTTTTATGCCATTATTAAAAATGCATCCCTTCTGCCTTCCACTCATAATTTCCACACTGGGCCAAACTGAAGGTTAATTAGATAAAATAATGAGCCACTAATTGAATCCATTATAATTATCCATGTAAATAATAAGCCACTAACTGAATCCATCACAATTATCCACATGATCATTCTGCATCCATTCTTTCCCTCCGCCTCTGTCAGGGACCACACTTAGCACACAGGTGAAGAGGGAAGGAGCGCTCAGGACTGCAGAGGAAAAGAACTGTCACCCCTCCCTAAGCCCAGCGCGTAGCATCTCTGCTCTCTAATACCCCAAACTCATTGATTCTAGACTGTCCTTCCTCCTATCCCATCTGAGTCACTCCTCTTCTATCCTGGGGTTGAGGAGTATTCAGCCTAGACCCTGTTTTAAAGGAATGAGGAAATACATCTTCCTACTCCTCCCGCCCCTGCTACACATGGTCCATTTTTGAGAACACAGCCCAAGAAACAAAGGGAGACCTTCGGAAACAGGTGCCCTCTGAGCAGTGATTATAACAAACACTGGGCAAACAGGGCACTTCACTCTTGAGTAGATTGCCACCATTTTATGGGTTGAATTGTGTCCTCCCAAAATGATCTGCTGAAATCCTAATCCTGGTACCAAAGAATGGGACCTTATTTAGAAACTGATGTCCTTATAAGAAGAGAGAAATTTCAACACAGAGACACACAGAAGAAGGATTATATAAAGACCCCTACAGGTAAATGGCCATGTGACACTGGAGGCAGGGACTGGAGTGATGCCTCTGTAAGACAAGGAATGCCAAGGACTGCCAACAAACACCAGAAACTAGAAGAGCCAGGGAAGGGTTTTTTCCTACAGGCTTCAGAGGGGGCGTGGCCCTGTTGACACATTGATTTTGAACTTCTAGCCTCCAGAACTGAGAGACAATAAATTTATGTTGTTTTAAGCCATTCAGTTTATGACAGTTGATTACAGAGGCCTCAGGAAACTACTACACACCCCCAGTCACATATTCATCAGCTCATCAGGCTACTGGCTTCCTCTTATAACTGGAAGGTCACACCCTGCGACCACCATCACCCGTTTCCCTCACCTGCCAGGCCCTGGCAACTACCAATCTACTCTTTTTCCAGGAGTTTGGGGGTTTTTTAATTCTACATATGTGAGATCACACAGTATTTGTCTTTCTCTCTCTCAGGCTTATTTCACTTAGCATGATATCCTCAAGCTCTATCCTTGTTGTTGCAAATGGCAGGATTTCCTTTTTTCTCATGGCTGAATAACATTCCATTATATTGATATATATGTCTTATGGTTTTTACTGCATAGATCTTTTACTTCCCTAGTTAAAGTTATTCCTCAGTATTTTATTCTTTTTGATGTTATTATAAATGAGATTATTTTTTCAATTTCTTTTTATGAGAGTTTGTTCAAAAAGAATTGTTTTAACTGAGTACCCCTTTGCACATATTAAAGCTGGAATCTAGAATTTTTTTATTGAAGGTTTAAATAATGGCAAAAGGCCTATATTAACATCTTCCATATAATCGACATGACTCCCTCCCTTCCTTCAGATCTTTGCTCAAATGCCACTTTTTGAGCAAGGCCTTTCCTGGCCAGCTATCTGAAATTGCAGCTCTCCTACATATTCTCTACTTTATTTTTGTCTTTAGCATTTCTTTTTCTTTTCCAACTTTTTTGAGATCTATGTAATATACCAAAAAAGCACATATTTAACACATACATTGTGGTAAGGTTGGATATATGCATGCACCCGTGATACTACCATCACCACAATCAAAGTAATAAATGTATCCAAGACCTCCAAAAATTTTCTTGTCTCCCCTTGCTCTGTATGTGTATGTGTATCTGTAGAACACTTACTGTCTTAGCATGAAATCTACCATCTTAACAAATTTCTAAGTGCACAATGCCGTATTGTTACCTATAGCCATTATGTTGTATGGCAGATCTCTAGAACTTACGTTGTAGCATTTATCACTACCTAATATCTCATAATTTACTTCTTTATCTGTTTTCTTCACTAGAATGTAACCACCATGAGAGCAGGAATTTCTGTTTCTTTTCACTGGTGTATCTCCAGTTCCTAACACAGTGCCTGGTATCAATGTTGAACGAATTCACCACTTCCACCCACTTCTCCATTCTCATCCTATGAATTCAGTGTCTCCATCTTCTCTATTCTCAGAACGTATTTTTTGTGCTTGTGCTACATCTCTACCAGGTATGTAATTCTTCAGAAGTAAGTCCATCTCAGTATCTTTATTACTTGATGGATAACAGATGCTTAGCAAATGGTCTGTGTATTGATATTGAACAATGGAGATTCATGTAGGCACCGTTCACTCAGGCCCATAACTGCAGAGAACACTCCTCCCTTCCTCCCCACTGACAGAATCCACCCAGGCTCTGCTGATATCTGCCTTCCAGCACCCCAACACATCCCAGGTTCTTCCCTCGCAAAGGAGAGAAAACTTTAATGATCTCACATCCAAACCTCAGTGCTTTTGAAGCTACGGTGACCATCATGACAAAGCCTGAAGAAGGGGAAACAGCTTTCCCAGGACCGTTTCAGAGGAAACCCCCAGCCCAGTGAAATATCTTTCATCCCCACAGACAATAATCACAGATACAACTTCTCTAAAGTACACGATATATTCAGAGGAACAAAATCAAAGACAACTTGTTTGTACCTAGATCCACCATATGTACAATGACTGCTCCTGAAAAAGAGAACTGAACACATAGAAAAGAAAAACATAATTGAATACAGTGTTCTTTAAAAATAGAAGAAAATTTTGCCCTGGCCAGTGTGGCTCAGTTGGTTTGAGCAACATCCCAAAAGGTTGTGGTTTCAACTCCTGGTCAGAACACATACCTAGATTGCAGGTTCTGAGCCAGCTGATATTTTTCTCCCTTTCTCTCTCTGCTCTTTCCCCTCCCTATAAAGTCAGTAAGCATGTCCTCAGGTGAGAATTAAAAAAAAGGAAAAGAAAAAGAAACATTGAATCTTGCTGGAGAAGGAGGGAATAGGAAGTTGTTTAATAGGTGTAGAATTTCATTTTTGCAAGATGAAAAAAGTTCTGGAGATTGGTTGTACAACAACATACATGTACTGAATACTATTGAACTGTATATTTAGAAATGGTTTAGGTGGTAAATTCTATGTTATGTGTATTTTACCACAATTAAAAACTAAAATTAGTAATAATGTAAATTTACATATTGAAAGGAAAAACAGATTCAAAATGACCAATGTTGAGAACTGGCTTGATAAAATTTTTTATCTTCAAAGATAAAGAAAGAAGGATTGGAAAAAGAGGAAGGGAATTAAGTACAAACTTCCAGTTGTAAAATAAGTCACAGCATGGAATGTACAGCCTCGGGGCTATAGTCAATAATATCAGAAAACTATGTATGGTGATAGATGGGTACTAGATTTATTGTGGTGATCACTTTGTAAGATATATAAATGTTGAATCACTGTGTTGTACACCTTGAACAAATATAATATTATATTTCAACTATAATTAAAAATAAATTTTTTAAAGAAAAAATATCATTGGACATTCAGGCAAAACTATCAGCATACCTACTGAGGAACTGAAGCGAAAATATATATATATATTCAGACTGGCTTCAAGCTTCAGCACCAAAAGAGTGGAGAAATCCTTACAAAATCCTCTGAGAGAAGAAAAATGGGATCCAAGCATTTTGTAATTCCTCAAATTATTTTATCAGGCTACAGGCAATAAACAAATATTTCCAGCATGCAAGAATTCAAGAAATTTCACTATTATGAACCTTTAAAAATATATTAGATGATAATCTCTAACCAGCCAAGAGATAAATGGAGAAAATGAGGTAAAAGGATTAGTTGTGAGTGCTTAATTCATTTTAATGCAAGACAAAAGCTAAAATTGCTGAGGAGTCATGGTTATCAGGTAGAAGGTAATGTTATAAACTATGAGAATATAACCAAAGATCAGAATAGGGATGGTGGGGAGAGGGGGAGAGAAGGAGTTATTAAAAGCAGGCTGACTTGCACAACTTTTATCGTTAAAGGATCAAAATACGTTTCCTTCTTTTTTAAGATTTTACATTTATTTATTTTATAGAGAGGAAGGGAGGGAGAAAGAGATGGAGAGAAACATTGATCGGGTGCCTCTCCAGGGACAGGCCTGTGCCCTGACTGGGAACCAAACCCGCGATCTCTCGGCTTGCGGGAGGACGCCCAACCCACTGAGCCACACCAGGCAGGGCTCAAAGACGGTCTCCCCTGCTAACACCAGTAATAAAGGTATAAAAGAAGTCACTAAAAGAATTAATACTATAATCCATGAAAATCAGGTGATGAAGAGTAGGACAGAAAGGAGAAGAGTGAAAAACTATTTTAATCATTACTTGTAGAGGAAATCAACTCAAATTAGTGAAGAGCTGAGTACATCATTTGGAGTTCTGATTAAAAGATAATCAGTAGTACTATAAAAAAACTATTCATCTTTTATATGATCAGAAAAACTACACACACAAAGAGAAACACAGATCTTATAGCAAAACATAAATAATAAAAAATTGTTAAAATGGAAGGATAGCATTAAGAAGATAAAACTAGTACCAAACACAACTTTCATGTGAATAAATAAAAATGGCACAAATTCATGTATTAAAAGCAAACATTCTCAGCCCTGGCTGGTGTGGCTCAGTGGATTGAGTGAGGGCCTGCAGACAAAACGGTTGTCAGTTCGATTCCCAGTTGGAGCACAAGGCTGGGTTGCAGGCCAGGTCCCCAGTTGGGAACGTAAGAGAAGCAACTGATCGATGTATCTCTCACATCTTGATGTTTCTCTCCCTCCCTTCCCCTCTTTTCCCCTCTCTCTAAAAATAATAAATATAAATAAGTAAATAAATAAATAAAGTCTTTTAAAAAGTCTCCAAAAAAAGCAATCTCAAATTGAGTCACAAAGCAAACTAAACTATAAGCAATTAAATGATATACCAGTAACAAAATAACTGCTTCATTTTGTCTTCTTGTTTGTCTGCACTCTTGCCTTCTTTCCTTAATAATTCAGTACAAAAACCAGCAGACAGCGCCAACAAGACAGGCCTCTGCATGGCCAGGGCTGGGCACCACTGGAAAGGTGGAGCACAGTGTTGGATCTGGAGAGAGATGAAGAGGGTGTCTGCCCAGGAGTATGGGGAGGGTGGCAATTACTGGTCCAGGGTGGGGTGTCAGAGTGCAAGCAGGGTGAGAAGGGGGTCTACATGGTGTAGGATGACTGAGCCAGAATTCTGTGGTGGCAGAATTTATTTATTTATTTATTTATTTATTTATAAACACGCGCACACACATACACACACACACAGGCTGTGGCAGAAGTAACACCTGCTTGAGTGTGGTTGGCAGCGTAATATTATGAGTGAAATAATTTATAGTTTTAATGTGAACATTTCACCTAAATTGTCATACAGTGTGCTTGAATGTCATATTGTTATGATACAGAATTACATGTTTATGATTTTGTAATATAAAAGGGGAGTTATTTGTGCCAGACCCTGTACATATAGAAATACATCTAGGTATAAATGTGCAGGTATGATTTATTTGTGTGAACATAGATACATTCATGCAAACACATGTTCCCTGGCTTTGACCAATGGGAGGGCCTGGAAGGAATGACATTCCAACTGCGATGAGCAAACCTCCTATATCTTCCTTCTAAATACCATTAATAGAACACAGATCTTTAAAGAAATGACTGATAACTGGTGATAACCAGAGTTAGGGCAAAGAACTGCATGATGAGTCTGGAATGCCTGGTTGTGCTAGAAAGTTAAAAAGTGCTTAAAGAATGGTGGAGACATGTCAAAAGAATATAAAAGCTAACCAGAAAGCTAGCTTAATTCTATCACTGTCAAATTGTCCCAGGCTAACCAAGTTCAATGTGAAAGGAAAAAAATCACAAAATATTACAGTAATAATAATAAATAATAATGGTGACAGGATTATAATTTATTGACTAAATAGAAAGTCATGAGTCCATGTAAATATGCATGTATTATTTGTATGAATGTACATATATTCATAAATGGGGAAGTGAGACAGGCTTTCCTTTACAGTATAATAGCTGCTAATAAATGTAGAAGGAATGGTTGAACTAGAAAGTTACTATTTGGCAACAATTGCAAGAATAATCCAGCCAAGAAATATCAATGAGTGCTGAAACTACTAGTAAAAGTTTGATGAGGAATAGATACCTACACAGTCTCAAAGTACCTCCTCACAAGATATTTATTAATTACAAAGAGGAAAAGGAGTGGAGAAATCTGGCAGACATCAGGTTAACCAGTGATCAAAATTACCATCACAAAAATGGGACAAGTAGAAATTATGTACCACCTGATAAAATGTAATGTGAAGGAATACACACAGTGTCACTTCTTGCTATTTATTCCTGCCCAAAACACGAACCTGAATCTAATCATGAGGCAACATTAGACAAACCCAAATCAGGAAACATCCTACACAACTGGCCTGTAATCTTCAAAAGTAGAATTCATGAAAATCAAGGAAAAACTGAGGAACTGTGAAAACTAAATGCTAGTCTTGGACTGGATTCTTTTATCATATGGGACATTATTGGGACAACAGATAACATTTAAATGGAGCCTGTGGTTTAAACGGCAATAAGGTGTCAATAATGTATCAAATGTTAATTTTCAGATTTTAATATTGATATTGAGGTTATGATTAAGATTAAGATGTTCTTGTTTGTAGGAATTACATAAAATTCAACAGAAAAGAAAAGTAACTCAGAAAGATTGGAAGTCAAAGGATTGGCAAAAGCATATATGCAAATTTTAGAAAGCAGAATATTGATCTTAATATCAGATAACATTTATTTTAGCATAAACATATTAAATGAGACAAGGAAGAGTATATGAATACAAATAAAGTTTGCAATTAACAGAGACAAATATTTCTGCTCCTTGTAAAAGAGCACCAAAACTTCAGGTAACACAAGACTAGTAGTTGTAGAGTATCTAATTCACCCTCACTCCCTCAAGGTCAGGCAGACCAGGAAACTACAGCTATGGAGTATGTATCTAAGTAACTTAAACAATAAGATAGAGATAATTTAATACTCTTGGAAAGAGAGAATATTCCTTCATTTCAAAACTGATAAAAATGCATCAAAATTGTATAATTACAAGCAACCACAATAATAGCTAACACTTCTATAAAACTCAAAAATGTGCCAGGCACTATTCTATGCACCTTGTAGATTTTAATTTGACTAGTCATCATAAGAACCCTAAGATGAAACTTGAGGCACAGAGAAGTTCAATAAAATCATGTAGCTAAGGATCTGAACTGAGGCAGTCCGGCTCCAGAGTCTATACTCTCTTAACCTATATTCCAATAAAGTCTAAAATGTAGAAATGCAAATGGACATCCCTTCATCATAAAACAATAAAACTAGAAATTAAGGACAGAACCAGATAACTCCCCCCAAAAAGTCACATCCATTTGGAAATTTGTAACTCTCTTAAATGACTCAATTTAAAAATGAAATAAAACCAAAATTACTAAATATCTAGAATGTAATAATAACAAAAATACTACATATCAAAATTTGAGATAAAGCTAAAATGATGTACATAGGAAGTTTCAGTCTTAAATATTAACATTAGTCAAAATAAAAAATAATAATAAATTGATTAAGCAAGCAACTCAAAAAATTAAAAAACAAACTAAATCCAATGAAAGCAGAAAAATGAAATTAATAAAAGTAAAATCAGAACTTAATTAAATGAAAAAGAAAAAATTATAGAACCTAAACTTTAAAAAAATCTTAGAGCTAATTATTTAGCAAAAATATAGATAAACCATTATCTAACTCTTAACAGCAACAACAACAAAGAAGAGGTGAGGTATGGGGGCAAGAGAAAACAAAATAAGAAATATGAATTGGGACATAACAAAGATAGAAAACTCAAATAATTAATGGTTATTTTTGCTTCAATCTGCAAATGAATTGATTAAACCTGAGTAACATGAATTATTTTTCTAGAAAAATATCCAAGAAAACTGACCCCCAGAAGAGCTAAACTACATAAACAGATGAATTGCTAGAAAAGAAATGAAACTATCAAGAGCTATCACACAAAAAAACACCAGGCCCAGAGGACTTCGTAAGTGAAGTCTACTGACCCTTAAAGGAACCAGATTTCATTTCAACTGTCCCAGACCACAGGGAGAGGAGAAAACCTCACAAGTACAAACATTAAACCAGCCAAACACTGACTTTAAAACTCAAAAGAGTCCTGGCTGGTGTGGCTCAGTGGATTGAGTGCTGGCCTATGAACCAGAGGGTCACTGGTTCGATACCCAGTCAGAGCACATGCCTGGGCTGTTGGCCAGGTCCCCAGTGGGGGCATGTGAGAGGCAACCATGCATTGATGTTTCTCTCCCTCTCTTTCTCCCTTCCTTCTCCTCTCTAAAGATAAATACATAAAATCTTTTTTTTAAAAAAGAATGCCTATAAAAAAAATTTTTTTAATTTTTTTCCTCTCTTAATTTCAACCTCTCTTAATTGAAAACATTGAAGCAAAACTAAGTAAGATATTAGCAATAGAATCTAGCATTAAAGACAGTCCATGTCAGGAGCAAAAGAATGGTTCAGTACTAGGAAATGTATGAATACAATTAGATATACCAGTGATCAATGAAGGTAAAATATATGGTTCTATCCCAAAAATTCTACAAAATAATTTGACAATAATTCAATATTCATGTTTCTTAAAGATGATTTTATCATCTAAATGATACTGGTGATAAAATCACACTCGGAAGATTCACCAAAAAGGCTTCCACTTAATTATGGAAGAAATATTCAAATAATTCAATCTGGGAAGATGCATCAGGAGATATGGAAAATGAAAATCACTAAACAATTGTCTGAAGGACTAAGGAAAATTTAAAAAATCATAGAATTAAATCTATAATATCATAGAACTAAGATTCTAGGCAATATCAGCATGATGAGATGTGGAGAGGAAAACCAAAGGGACATAGCAGCAAAAGGTACTTTGTTTGATTAGTAAGAAAATATAGATCTTGAGCATCTCATGTCTTCTAACCAACATTTCAGCAATTTTCCCCACTCTCCTTCTCTGCTAGAGTTGAAGGGAGAGGTCAGAGCTTGGAGACATGCTACACTTAGGCCAAGAGAAGAGATGGAGAAAATGAGTGCTGAATTGGATACATTAAATTTTCAAGTGGACTTGACTATGGGCTATCCCTGAGATATTATTAAGGGACCAGAAATGGATGTTTTACAGAGCATTCTTATGGCAGTGATTAAAAAAAACTAAAACCATTTCATATTTGAACCCTATCTAATTCAGACTGTTCTTTACATGCCGTAGGTTTCCTATACAAAATCTCTAAGCCCTTCTCCTTTCATTCATAGATTGTTTTATTCCCCTATGGCCTCTCCTTGTAGCCATGTGTTTCAGGAGGAAGCAGATTCCATCTAGGTATGAATCATAATTCATCAAAGCTGATCGAAGGGGTCCCATTCTCCCTGCCAAAGACTGATTCAAACACTGATATGTGTTGCAATTCTGGCTGAGACATAAGGAAAATTTTGCCATGGAGACTTCTGAGAAAGTTTTGGGGGGTTTTTAAGTTTATTGAGGTGACATTAGTTAATAGGATCATATAGGTTTCAAGTGTACATTACTATATACATGATCTGTATAAAAAATTACACATGGTCTTTCAGTCAAGATAGCAGCATAGGCAGACATGTCACCTCTTCATGCAACCACATCAAAATTACAACTAAAATGTAGAACAACCATCACTCAGAACCATCAGAAATTGAGTTGAATGGAAGTCTGACAACTACAGAATTCAAGAAACCACATCCATCCAGACTGGTAAGAGGGATGCAGACATGGAAAGACATGGAAAGAGCTGGTCCCACACCCACATGAGGTGGATAAAAATTCAAGAGGGATATCTCAGGACTGAGGAGTTGCAGTGCCATGCCAGGCCCCACAGCCCAGGATTCCAGTGCCAGGAAGATAAGTCCCTATAGCTGCTGGATGCAAAAACCAGTGGGGATTGAGTGGGTTGAAGAAAGTTCTGGAGCCCCAAGCAGGTCCCCTGAAAAAACCCACACAAAGACTCATCTACTCGGACTCATTTCCTCTGAGTTTTGGCACTGGGGTGGCAACTTGAAGGGCACAAGTGTCATACTGAGAGAGGCTGAACTGCCTGGCATTGGGGTGAGCTGAGACCACTGTCCCTTTTCTGAGCCCTCCCCCACAGAGCCACAGAGCCAGCAGGCTGGTGCCATGTATGAGTCTCCATCAACATGACTAACACTGACCTGCCTTGGAGATCCCCAGAAACTTCATCCCACCCAACTTATGGGTGCACCCAAGATGCTTTTCCATATGAATGACTGGTCTTGATTCATACTGCACAACTTCCTAAATCCTCTCAAACAAGCAACAGCTAGCCTCAGTGAGCCCTAGGACTGGCACTAGCAGCAGACAACCTAGATTCACAGCTTGTCTTCACCTGGGAATCTCCAAGCCCAGCACAAGTAGCAGCCATCTCAGATTGCTTTATAGCTCAATAAGGGTGGCCTGGGGCAAAACACAGGTGGGGGCTGACATTGGCCTGTACCACCTGGGAAACCCTAGGGCCAGCAAACCCAGCAGTTACAGACCATGTCAGAGCACCACCACCCTGCACCTATACAGCATATCCTCCATGGAGGGCAGTGGTTGGTGATCAGTGGTCAGAGCCAGTCCTTGCAGCTAACTGGCCTGGGTAAATCTCTCCCATTGATCTGCCAACAACAACCAAGACTCAACTACAAGAGGAGGGTGTACTTGGCCCACGTGAAGGGCACACTTCAAGTACCCAGCTTGGGTGATAGGAGAGGCTGTGCCACTGGACCCTACGGGACACCTACTCTATTAGGCCATGCTACCAAGACAAAGAATCAAAGCAGCTCTACCTAATACATAGAAACAAACACATTTGGAGGCTGCCAAAATGAGGAGACAAAGAAACATGGCCCAAATGAAAGAACAGATCAAAACCCCAGGAAAAAAAGATAAACGAAATGGAGATAAGCAACCTACCAGATGCAAAATTCAAAACACTGGTCATTAGGATGCTCAAGGAACTTAGTGAGGACCTCAGCAGCATAGAAAAGATCCAATCAGAAACAAAGTATTCACTAATTGAAATAAAGAGCAATTTACATGGAAATAACAGTAGAGTGGATGAAGCCAATAATCAAATCAATGATTTGGCACATAGGAAGCAAAATCAACCATGCAGAACAACAAGAAGAAAAAAGATTAAAAAAAAAATAGTATAAACAATCTCTGGGACAACTTCAAGGTCCAATATTTGCATCATAGGGTGCCAGAAGGAGAAGAGAAAGAGCAAGAAATTGGAAAACTATTTTTTAAAAAATTAAAGAAAACTTCCCTAATTTGGTGAAGGAAATAGACGTGCAAGTCCAGAAATCACAGAGAATCCCAATCAAGATGAATGCAAAGAGGCCCACTCCCAGACACATCCTAATTAAAATGCCAAAGGTGAAAAATAAAGAGAGAATCTTAAAAGCAGCAAGAGAAAAGAAGTTAGTTACCTACAAGGGAGTTCCCATAAGGCTTTCAGCTGATTTCTCAAAAGAAACTTTGCAGACTAGCAGGGACTGGAAAGAAATACTCAAAGTCATGAAAATCAAGGACCTACTGCCAAGATTAATCTACCCAGCAAAGCTATCATTTAGAATCAAAGGGCAGATAAAGAGCTTCCCAGACAAGAATAACTAAAGGAGTTCATCATCACCAAACTATTATTATATGAAATTAAAAGGGCTTAAGAAAAAGAAGAAAATCAAAACTATGAACAATAAAATGGCAAAAATACATATCTATCAACAATTGAATCTAAAAAAAACAAACTAAGCAAATAAGAAGAACAGAGACAGAATCATGGATACAGAGAGCATTTTCGATGGCTGCCAGATGGGAAGGGGTGTGGGTAAATGGGTGAAGAGATGAGGGGATTAAGTACAAATAGGTAGTTAGAGAATAGCCCTGAGGATGTAAAGTACAGCATAGGAAATGCAGTAGCCCAAGAATTTATACGTGTGACCCATGGACGTGAACAATGGTGTAGAGATTGCCTGAGGGAGTGAGGGGTGGTCAGTAGAGGGGGCAAAGGAGGGAAAATCAGGCCAACTGTAATAGCATAATAAATAAAATATAATTTAAAATGATACAGAAAGATAAAGGTCCTTTTTCTGCCTCTGGACCTTGTGAGGATGTGATACCTGGAGCAACAGCAGCCATCTTGCTTACCTGAAGAGAAGTAGTCAAAAGATAGGGCTCTTGGACAAAGAATAGCAGTGTGGAGAAATGAAAGAATCTAAGTCCTTGACGAGGTATTTGAACTGCTGATTTAACCAAGCCTACCTCCAGTATTCCATGACAAGAGATAATACTTTTCTCTTTGTCTTCACCAGATGAATTGGACTGTCCGTTATTCGGAAGTGAGAGCATCCTACCTGAGGCTAGCTAGGAAAACTTGAGTGCTTTAGGTTGCATTCAAAACCTGCACTTTAAAGTTAGTGTCAAACCATCTACCCACCCCCATGAGGGATTTAATGAGAACAGAAATACACCTAACACATAGATGTGACCATAATTTGCCACAACCACTACCTGTTATTGTCTTTTCCTCACTTAGAGTCCTCTTTGAAGGTCCACAAGTCACACACGATTACTTCCAAACCAAAAATTCCATCATTTTGGAAAATCAAGATGTCAGAGGAGTAAGTGGAAGTTACACTGACCTCCTCCCAGGACCAATCTGGAATTACAACTAAACTGTGGAGAAATCACCTAAAACAAACAACTGAATAATAGCAAGAGAGAAGCCTTATAACCTCGGACAGACAGAAGAATCAGCTTTAGTGCAATCTAACTGGTAAGGGGTGTGGTAGAGACTTGAGAAGGTGGGTGGGGGGCCCAAGTGCAGCAGCGCCAGAGGAATATTGAAATGGCCATTTGGGTCCCCCTGAGAAGAGCAGGGTCTAAAGCATAAATGGGTATCTCCAGCCTACAGCACCAGAGCTCAAAAAGTAAACAGATAACAGCCAATTGTGAAAAGCGGCAGGGTTTCTCTCTGCCAGAGACAGGTGGTTAGAGACGCAAAGAGCCATTTAAAGGACCAATGCATAAGTTTTTATTTATAGCCACTTACACTGGTATCTGGCAAAGGTGGAGGCAGAGTGGGCTAGAGATGCCAGAGGAGAAACTGGGGAAGAAGGCTTTGGGGAGAGAACAGAGAGAGTAGCTGCCAGGATCCTGGTGCTGACTCCTCTGCAGCCATCTTGCTCAGGCAGACCACTCCTCTGAGTGGCACCAGTTTGAGAGGACACAATTGCCCCGCCCCCCCCAGGAAGGACTCATCCCCGCCCTGTGGTGTCTAAGACAGCCTGCTGAGTGCAGAGTGACTAGATTAACAGCTGAAGGAGACAGCCACACACAGTATATTCCTGTAAGTCTCGAACTAACTGCCTAAGCTCAGACAGGGACAACATCTGACATCATCAGAGGCAGATCCAGAAAGAAAAAACAGTGATGTCCTACCATAGCAGTTCACACCACAAAGTCAGGATATTAAGACAGACCAATTGAAGAAGCAGAAGCAAAAAAGAAGAGTCTCACAAATAATGGGAAGAAAAAGAAATACTTTCCAGTCGAAGGGAAAGGAGGAATCCCCAGAAATAGAACTAAATGAAATAGAGGCAAGTAAACTACCAGTTATTGAGTTCAAAACAACAGTTCTAAGGAAGCTCAATGAGCTCAGTGAGCTCAGCCAGAATTACCAAAAACTGCAGGTAAACTACGAGGAACTTACTGCAAAATGTATCAGCATGAAAAAGGACATAGAAACTATCAACAAGAGGAAAGAAGAAATGAAGAACACAATTTCTGAATAGAAGAACACAGTAGAAGGAATCAAAAGCAGGCTAGATGAAGCTGAGGAACGAATCAGCAAGCTGGAGGATAAGGTAGAAAAAAGCTCCCAGAAAGAGCAAGAAAATGAAAAAAGACTCAAAAAGAATGAAGAGGCATTTAGAGAAATGCAGGACAACCTGAAACATACTAATATCCATATAATAGGGATACCAGAAGGAGAAGAAGAGGAGGAAAGGATAGAGAACCTATTTGAAAAAACAAT
This sequence comes from Pteronotus mesoamericanus, assembly GCF_021234165.1. Classification (NCBI taxonomy): domain Eukaryota; kingdom Metazoa; phylum Chordata; class Mammalia; order Chiroptera; family Mormoopidae; genus Pteronotus; species Pteronotus mesoamericanus. Next base: position 1,093,740 of record NW_026555310.1, read on the forward strand.
GATGGAAAACTTCCCTTATTTGAGGAGAGAAAAAGTCACACAAGTCCAGGAAGCACAGAGAGTCCCATTCAAGAAGAACCCAGTGAGGCCCACTCCAAGACACATCATCATTAAAATGGCAAATATCAAAAACAAACAGAGAATCCTAAAGGCAGCAAGGAAGCAAGACATAGTAACACATAAGGGAGCCCCAGTACAGCTAGCAGCTGACTTCTCAACAGAAACATTACAGGCCAGAAGAGAATGGCAAGAAATATTCCAAGTCATGAAAAGCAAAGACCTGCAACCAAGACTGCTCCACCCAGCAAGGCTCTCAAATAAAAGGGAAGGCAAAATAAGGAGTTTCCCAGACAAAAGAAGGCTTAAAAAATACACCTCCACCAAACCAGCATTGCAAAACATGCTAAAGGAACTGCTTCAAGAAGGTAAAGAGAAAGAGTCTATGAATACCCAGTTCCTTTCACAGTCACCAATACTTGATATTATTACCAATATTTTTAATACTCATTAATCTGATTTGTGACAATGATGTGTTAATTGCTCCTTTATTATTTGTTGAAACTCAACCTGTTTTGTATATTTCTTACCTATTTCTATTATTTTTTTAAAAAAAGCTTTAAATGACTTTTTGGTATTCTTTATCCATTTTTTGATTAAATGTTTGTAGAATTTTTTCCCTAAAAAAAAGACTGTTAACCCTCTTTTAAATGTCTTGCAAATACTTTTGTATTCTATTACGTGTCATTTAACTTTTTTTATATGTATATTACTATATAGTCTTAAATGTTTAATATAGTCATATTGTCAATATTTTACTTTATAGCTTATGGGTTTGAATATTTTACTTCAGGGTAAGAAAAATATTAGTTTGCATTTTCTCCTAAAACTCCTTAGATTTTCATATTGATTTTTAACTCACCTGAATACTTGTTGTATAATGTATGAAATAGGGCTCTATATTTGTTCTATTTCAAGTAATAGTGATCCATGCACCTTATTTGTTGAGTAAGCCTTATTTTCCCCATTGATTTGAAATATCATTTGAATCATATATTACATTGTTAGACAGGTATACACATTTGTTTCTAGAATGCTCTTTTTATTTCATTGATCTACTTGATTATTTCTGTGCTTGTGTCATGTGGTTTTAATTGCTGAGATTTTATAATGGATTTAAATTTTTTAATATTTTATAATGGATTTTGACATTTAAAAAATTAATAAAATCAATCTACATTTTAAAAAAAGAAAAGAAAGAAGGAACTCCTACCTTTTCCAACAACATGGATGGAACTGGAGAATATTATGCTAAGTGAAATAAGCCAGTCGTTGAAAGAAAAATACCATATGATCTCACCTATAAGTGGAATCTATTCAGCAAAATAAACTAACGAACAAAATAAACCACAGGCAAGGAAACATGGAGCAGACTGAAAGTGACCAGAGGGGATGGGGAAGGAGGACAATGGTGGAAAGAAGGAGAAGGGACTAGACAAAGAACATGTATGAATGACTCATGGACATGGATGACAGAGTGGGAATTTACTGTGGGAGAGGGGGCAGGATGGGATGGGTGGAGGAGGGCAAAGGGGGAAAAATTGAGACAACAGTAATAGAATAAACATGATTTAAAAGTAAAAAAAATTTAATTCCATAATTTTGTGTTCACCCCAAGAACAACCTCCATCTCTTGCACTGTGCACTTGGTCATTTTTATTTCACCTCCCATCGTGGGAAGGACAGATTCCCTGGCCTCAAAGGTGTCCAACTTCCACTCATCCTGATTTGTTGTAGCTCCTTCCCACAGCTTGCAAACCTTATTCTGGACTATAACCCCACAGATCAAAGCTGTGGTATGATACTAATACAAAACATCCCTTTGTAGTGTTGTGTATGTAGCCTAAGAGGTGGTTCATATGGGCTTTAAGGAGAGAGGAAAAAAGTCTGCTTGAAGTCCCAGGGGTAGGTGAGTGGTCCTGAGGCATCTTGGTATCTGAAAGCTTTCAGCGTGGTTGGCCCATCCGCTGTCACAGCCATGCCACTTTCAGAGCAGCAGGCCCATGCGGGCAACATTCTCAAGGTCTCATCTTGCAGATGGAGTGCCTTTTCCACAGACTGCCTAGACAGAGCCAAGTCTGCCTCAGATCTTCCTGCAAAGAGACTGGACATGGCTGGAGTGGACTTGTCAGCCCTGGACCGTGAGGAAGGGAACTAGAGACTCACTCAGGAAAACTGCTAGAGCCTGACTTAGAAGCAGGACAGAAGCTACTCTCCCTGCCCACCTGCTCCAGTGTTGAATGAAGGTAGACTCTTTCTGCTCTTACCTGCTCCTTGCTGACTCCCTCCTGACCCTCTTCACTTCCCCCCTCCAATGTGGACCTGCTCCCTCTGGCTCTCTTACCCTCTGAGCTTCCCTATCAATAGCCTTATTTTCCTTCCTGTTGTGGTAATGGATTCCCCTACTGCTTCTGAGGATGAATATAGCCTGGGAAGTGTTCAGAGGCAGAAATACTGATTTTCAAGGATAGTCCATGGATATGTGGAAAACACACAGAATATGTGGAATAGAGCCCTCCTGGGAAACCAAGGGTTTATAGTGGTTCTACTGTGGCATTGACTCTGGTGATGCTTAAATGAGGGATGGGATCGGAAGGGCATTATGGGAAGAGCACGGTCCTCACAGCCAAACGGTTATGGGCTCAAATCCTAGACATGCCAGTTGACATCTATGTCACCTTAGTAAATTTATGCAACCTCTCTGAGCCTCAGTTTTCCCAATCTGTCAGAGGCCATCAATACTACCCTGCAGATTATTATGAGCATTAAATCAACAATGTATCTGGCTCAAGGTCAGATCTCACAGGATTTTAGTCTCCTTCTCCTCCTCCTCTTCAACACCCAGTGCCCAGGCCAGCAGCCACCACAGTAATCACACGCTCGCTCACACACACACACACACACACACACACACACACACACACAACAATAGACTCTCTGCCTCCCAAAATCCTTACCAAAAAACATGTGGGCTTTTGCTTAGAAGCCATTCTGTGAGCAAAAGGGAGCATGATCCTCACCACCTCCACATCAGAATTGCCCTGGATGCAGGTTTTAAAATGCAGATTTCTGGTCTGCATTTCAAAACCACTAAATGGAGAGGAAGAGAGCTTCCCCGGCTGATCCTGGTGTGCACCCAAAGTGCACCCGGCTGGAGGCTGTCACGCTTCCTGGGTGGCAGTCTCCAAAGAAGTTTCTGTCTCCTGCCCAAGGGGATGTCAGATCCTGGAAGAGGAGTCCTAGAGACCTTCAGGGAGTCCTCTGGATCATTCTTCTCCTCACTGAGGAGGATGTGGCCCAGAGAGGGGAAGTGGCTGGTCAAAGGCCACATAGTAAGATCATGGCAGACTGACAATTTGTTAATGCTTTTTTGAGTACAATAGGTTTTTTCAAGTTTATAAGACTCAATCAGGGCTCATCAAGTGACAGAGGGAAGGAAGGATGACCAGGAAAGCATCTCAGTGGCCTCACGGAGTGTGTGCAGGGAACGACTGTGGCTGTGGGCCCCTCCAGCTGCTCTGATGAGTCTTCTTGCTATAACTTTAGACCCAGGAGCTCCTCTGTGCATAGGTATTGACCTCTCTCTGTCTTTTTGGCCTCTCTCTGCTGCTGTTTTTACATCTCAATGAGTTTTTCTTCTGTGTCACATTCAAAATTCACTGAGAGGGCACTTACTGACTTGGTCAGGAACCATCCAATATGGAGCACCAGAAATGGACAGATCTCTCACCCAGACTTCCTCAGAAGCCACTGCTCATCTATGTGCAGACTGTTGATGGATGTGTCTGGATAAGACCCAGACTCCCCCACCAAATAGGAATGGCCAGAGTAATAGGGTCATCTGATCCAAAGTCTGGAACTTGTGTACAAAGTACCACTGTAACCTCTTTTCTCAGAAGGAAACGGTAGGTGTGGCACTTGGACACCTCTTTAGTCCACCCTTCTCCTACACAGGCGGGGAGCTGAGCACACAAGTAGAGGCTGGGAGGACTTTGTTCCTTAGAGGAACAGCTGGTGCAGGGAGGGTAGAGGCTGATCTGGAGCCCTGGGGTAGGGGTACCATATTTAGCAAACAAAACACAAAATACCCAGTTAAATATGAATCTCAGATAAATAATAAACAACCTTTTAGTATATGTATGTTCCCTATTTGAGAGATAACTTATACAAAAAAATTTATTTGCTGCTTACCTGAAATTCATATTTAACTGGGTGACTTAATGTGACTAACCCTACCTGGAAGGGCAGAGAGCAGGTTTGTTTTGCTCCAGGTTAAAGTTCCAATACCCATACCACACCTCTCTGCCCACTAGGAGTGAACATATCCCCCAGGGGCCAGCCTTGAACAAGCACACTGACTCATTCAATTTACCAGAGCGCTGAACAAGTATTAAGATCTGTGCTAAATAAATTGGGAAACAGAGATAAATAAATTATGGCTCTTGTTCTCAAAATAGTAATTGACCAGTAGGAGCAGTAGATCTAAACAGAGAATTACAATAGAGTGTGATAAATGGTAGCCAATAAATGCCATAAGGCCAAGGCCAGGAAATTTTGCATACTATTATATCCCCAAAACTTGCAAATGGCAGGCACTTAATAAGAGGTAGTGAAACATAAAAGATAAAGATGTAAACGATGTATTATAGGACCACAAAGGTAAGGTGACTAACAAAGGGAGATGAGATAGTGAAAAGGTTGGATTTGCTCCAGGGAGCAAGCAACACCTGATGTGGAACACAGGAGGCCGACGGAGAGGGAAGCTCACTCCTGACAGAGAAACAGCATGCATGCAGCTCTGACACTGCGGTGAGCAGGGAATAATTCACGGAGGCAAGAAACGAGGTCTGAAAGATGAAGGGCCTTGAACACATGGCCAAGAAGTTTGCAATCTATCCTATGGGTAATGGATGGTCATTAAAGACTTTTGAGTAGAGACATGACAGGAATGACCTTCAGGAGATTCCTCAGGCATGGAAGATGGACCTGGACCGACATAGCTTTGTCTGGAGATAATGGAGGCTTAAACTTGTGGATTATTAGGGGTATTGGGAAATACGCCTGCAGGGCTGAGGACTACTGGGAATGCCCTCCTCTGTCCTTGTCCTGTTCCTAAATGCCCTAGGCTGTAGAAAGGGAGGATCCCACTGAGAGGGGGAAATCAGGGAGGAAGGGGCATTGGCAATACTGCCCTACAACCGCCCCCCGCCATGATTGTCCCTTTCAAACTTACCTAACAATACCTGCAGTGTTCACTACCAAGCCTCCTGGTCTCCGACCCCTGCCCCCCCCCCCCGCCCCCAACCCCTGCCATGCTAAGCAAGCCACTGTCTACACTAGTTTCCTGGCTCCACGCTCCCTCTAGCGGCCTCACTCCGCCGCGTTATTAAATCTCTCTAGACCCCACTCATGGTCCCTGATTCAGAAATGAGTAAAACAGTCTGCTCTTTTCTAATTCCTTCCCTAAAAGCATTTAGGTGTAGAAACATTTCTTTTCTCTCTTAGGAAAGTGTGGCCTCTAAGTGTGGCCTCTAAGAAGTCAACATTTCTTCCATGAAAATCGTCTCTTTACTCCTGGTAATCAACAAAACTTCCTTTTTTTCCTTTCCCTCTTTCGCTGACTTTTCTCACTATAAAACAAAGATTTGCATCTCTCATGGACCCCGTGTCTCCTTGACTCCCTGAATACATCTGATGTCTTGAGACAGAGTGTTCCAGGTATGAGACAAGTTTGTGCCTCTTTTATCCTTCAAGTTTGTAATGATTCCACTGAGAGTTTCTTCACTGTCTCCACATCGGCCTTTCCTCCACAGAAGGGGTCCTGGTCCTTTAGATCTGTATGAAGTCCACCACAGGGGGCATCAGAACTCCACAGCCCCTGTCAGGGCTTTAATAAATGTACAACCCAGAGGCTGTGTGGTAGGAAATAATAATTCTTGAAGCCTGTGGACAGGCCACAAATAACCTCCCTCCATTGCTCCTTCGGCAGCCCTAAAGGCAGCTCAAAACAACGTAGACAATCAGGATCCAGGGTGGCCAACCGAGCATCACTTACTAAAGATTAGCACCAATATTCTGAATCCAAAATTTAATATTCATTTGTTCTTTACTCAATGGAATTGAGATAATTTCATTCCAGCTTCAACTGTACCTATAAAGCTGCAGATTAGAATTCTCCTGCAAGCCTTTGCCTGTTAAAATCCACGGCACCAGAGTCCCCCAGGCCAGCCCTTGATTTCGCTGGCGAGGCCCCAGGGAGGCCCACCAGCACGTCACCCCTTCACCCCGCTGAATCCGGCCAGTGGAGAAGGCACCCCAAGCAGAGGGCAAAAGGAGACCAAAGTGTTCATTTTATTAATGGCCAGACAAGTGCCAGATGACCCACAACACTCTGACCTCTCTGGCAAGCTCCGCTGGAGAATGCAATTGAGACACAAGTCCAAAAGGAGCCTCCTCTGCTTCCTCCCTGCGTGGTGAGCCACTGAGCAGAGGGAAACAGCAGTCATACCCCGGGGGAGCTGGGGCAAGGGGGTGGAGAGCAGGAAGCCCTGTCCAAATGTGTGCATTTGCATCAGGAGAGGACAGCAGAAAAAGAGACAATGCTAGCCTGTTAAATTCCTGTTAATGTATTAACGCCGCCCCCAGTGAAACATGTCCAACACACCTCGTCTCCCCAGCTGCCATAGCATCCCACCCTGCAGGAGCGAGCAGTCACCGGAAGAAGAGATCCTTTCACTTTGTATTAGTTTTCCAACTACAATTTCTAATTACAAATTACCCCAAATGTACTGGCTTAAAACAACACGAATTTATTGTTTTACAATACTGGAGGTCAGAGTCCAATATGGTTCTCCATAGGCTAAAATCAAAGTGTCAGTAGGGCCACAATCCTTTCGGGAGGCTCTAGCGGAGAACTCATTTCTGTGCCCTTTCCCGCTTCTGGAGGCCGCCCATGTGCCCTGGCTCCTGGCCCCACTCTCCCATTTTCAAAGCCAGCAGCACCCAGCCAAGTTTCTCTCCCTTTGCCATCAACCTGGTTCTCTCTTCTGAATCCCTTTTCTACATTTAAGGACCCATGGGATTGGATTACCTTGGATCCACCGGGATAATCTAGGATAGTCTCCCTGTTTTAAAGCCAGATGATTAGCAACTTTAATTCTATCCGCAACCTTATTTCCCCTTTGCCAGGTAATCTAATATATTCACAGGTTCTGGACATTAGAATATGGACATCGTGGGGGGCCATTATTCTGCTACCACACATCTCCTGTTCCCATGGGATCAGCCACCACCCACGCCCCCTTCGTCTCTGGTACCACAGAAATCAGTTGCCAGAGGCCCCAAACTATCCAGCTAGGTGCTGAGGTCTATGTCCTGTCTAGATCGCTCTTAGAGGAAGGGGGGCCACCAAGCTCCTCTCTTCACTCCTGTTCTGCTTTCCTCAATCATCGCCAGGGCTGAGCCAAAGACTCCAGGACTCTCTTAACCAGGCTCCCATCTTCATGCAGTTCTGTCCACCCCAAACACGGCACAGCCTCTGCCCAGCCTCTTTCTCCCAAGCCCTTTAATTGTGCCCTCTAGAATTCTTGATCAGCGATCAGCAGACTCCTTGATATTGCCAGTGTCTTGTTTTGAATGTTCTCTCTCTTGCTTATTCTTAAATGATATTCTTACATTTTCTAAGAATTCCACAGCCTCTACAAGGCTTTCAAGTGGAAGCTGCTTTCTCCCTAACTATCAATTACCTCAGAGCCAGAAACTGGGAGGAGGAACCCTTCTTGTTCCCCATTGCCACTTCTACACCACGGCTCCTCCTTCTGACTTCTAAAGCTCCCCTCCTTTGAAGCTCAGAAAGGAGGTTGTTCCTCCTCCCAGCCCCCTAACCCTCATTCACTCATGACCTCAACTCTAGGCCTTTCTCTCTCCACTTGCTCCTGTCATCATTCTTGATGATATTAAACATCTGCACAGATGACCTTTTCTACCCTCTGGCATCTTGGTCCTTGACTTTTGTCCCTCAGTCTTTGTTATACACTTTGCTACAGTAACCCCCAAAACCTTCAGCTCAGGAATCTCATCCTCTGTCTACAACCTCCTGACCTTCCATCTCCTTTTCTTTAAAAGTCCAGTCATAACAACTCTTTGACCTTATCCACACTTCCAACCTACTGACTCTGCCATTTTTCACCATGAAGCTAATGACTGCATTTTCCAGGCTTTCTTGCAGAAAGATGTGGCTATGTGACTAGGTTGTGTCCAGTAGGATGAGAGCAAATGCGGTGAGGGTAAATTATGGGCGGTGTTCTTGACAGACAAGGAGTATGTTCTCCCCTTCTCTTTTCTCCCCTTCCCACTGACTGGAATGAGATGAGGAACTGGGCGCTGGAGCACCCATCACAGGCCACTAAATGGAACCACATAGGGAAAAGGAAAGAGTTACAAGATTAAAAAAGCCCTGAGTCTTGAATATTGTGGAGCCACCCTATTACCCCTGTTTAACTTCTGTTTATGTCCTAGTATTATCACCTTGCTCTGCACCTGAACCAGTATCTTAATATATTTATCTATTTCATCTTATTTCATTAAATATAGCTTTCGTATACTCGATTATGCAAGCCAAAACCCTAAGAGTAAATCTTGATTCCTGCTCTTCTCTCAATCCCCATGTCAACAGGGCCTGAGACTCTACGTCCAAGTCATATCCTGACTCCATCTCTCCCCACCTCCACGGCCACAGCCTCGTTCCGCCGCCGTGATTTACCCCGCAGACATCTGCGGTGGCTTTCAGACTAACCTCTCTGCCTCCACTCCAACCCCTTCCAGTTCGTCCTCCATTCAGCAGTTAGACAAGTGATCTTTTTAAAGCATATATTAAATGATGTTGGTCAGTCTGCTGCTCCTTAAAACCATTAGGTTTTTTCCAGTTGTAACTCAAATGAAATCCAAACTTTTTACCAAGGGCCAGTGGGCCCTGCGTGGTCTGGCTCCCACCTATCCCCCCACTTCCTGCCCCCACAAACCTCACCTCATTCCACTCTCCTGCACGATACGCCACGGTCACGCTGGCATCCTTCCTGGTCCTGGGACACGCAGCATCTTTCCCAGCTCAGGGTTTTTATTCTTGCTGTCCCCTTGCTTAGAACCCTGTTCCTCTTGCTCTTTGCATAGCTGACTCCTTCTCCTCCTTCAGGTCTCAGCTCAAATGTCTCAGAGACAGTTTCCCTGGTCACCCCATCTGCCCTCCCACCAGACACTTCTGTCACCCCACATGTTTATTCCCTCACCGCATTTACCATGCTTTGAAATTATTTCATTTATTTCCTTGTTTAGATGTTTACATACTTTCTGCCTCACAAAAATGTAAGCTTCATGAAACCAGGGAACCTGTCGGTCATTATTATTCATCATTTTCTTTCTAATACCTTGAACAGTAACTATTAGGCAAACAATTGGAGTTCAATGAAAGAACCTGAATTGAACTCATGAGTAAACTGAATGAATGAATGAATGAATGAATGAATGAATGAAGTGATGAAATTAGCTACTCCTTTCCTAGGAAGGAGCAAGTAAGGGACAGAGGAAAGCGGGTTCACACTGACACTCATGCTCTGGTGAAGAAGGGACAGAGTCCTCTCCTACGATGGAAGGGGGCACAGGCAAGGGGTGGCAGGTAAGGGTCTCCCTCCCTCCAAGTGTTTGGAAAGAAAAGATTCTGGGGAAGACTGAGAAGGCTTTGCTCAAAGTCCCAGTGCTCTCTTCCCCAGCCTCTACAGAACTAGTGTGGAGGTGAGGAGAAGACCACCTTCCCAGAGAACAAGGTACAGTATCAGAGGCCCAGACACTGCAGTGGGGAAGCCTGAGGCTATGTCTCAGGAATGGCTTCTCAACCCATGGACAAGTAGGAGGACCCCAGAATGGGAACTTCTTTTATTAGGCATGAGGGAAGGGGCTTAAAGAATATCCCTCACCAATCCCAAACTTCCTCCACAGAATATGGAGTTATGTCACAAGGAGGCAGGAGGAGGGACAAGGCAGCTTCCTCAGAGCCCCCTGCATGCCCTCTGCTCACCCGAGGAGACTGGATAGCCAAGGCCATGAGTGATTCAGCCCTCGACCAGGAGAGACACTGATTCTTTTATTTTTCTGAGGGTTTTTTCACTTTATTTTTATTGTTGACACTATTACAGATGTCCCCATTTTCTCCCCCTTTGCCGACCCCTACACAGCCCATTCCCCCGGTCATCACCACACTGTTGTCTGGAGACGCTGATTCTTTCCACTGCCAGCTCCATCTTTCCAGGGGCCCTTCCTCTCCAAGAGTAACCACAGAATCTTCCATTTGTAGACTCCAATGCACAGCTTCAGAACAACCCAAAGGATCCCACAGGACTGTGTTAGGAAGGGTGCTTAAAGGTTCAAGTTTGGGTCCAATGTAAGGATCCCCCAGACAGCTTCCCGGGCACTTCCAGTGACAGAGCTCTCCTTACACACAGTGCAGCCCCTTCCAGGCTCGGGCGGCTCTGTTGTAGGAGCGCTCTTCCCCTCAGCCAGGCCACGTCTATCTCCCTCTCACTTGCCTCACTAGTTCAGCCTGGTGGGGCAGAACAGATAAGCTGGTGCTTTCCACGTGACAACCTCTGAAACATCTGAAGGCAATTATCATTCTAATAATAAATGGTACCATTTAACGAATGCTTACCAGACACTGTGCTAAGCGTTTTATGTATATTGTCTCATTCAATACTTGCAACATCTCTAGCATGTAGGAATTATTATTCCCAATCTGTAGATTAGGAAATAAACTCAAGAAGTAAAGCAATCAGCCCAGGCTCACTCGGGCATTGGCAGGATTTGTTGCAAAGCCGGTCTGACTCCACACCCCCACCTCCCCTGTTAGGCCAGGATCACCCCACCCCTGACTGAGTCTTCTTTCATTCTGGCTAAACAACATCATAGCTTTCGAGCATTTCTCCCGCAAGAAGCCCAAGGCTCCCATCTCCCCATTTTCTCCGATAACCTCTAAATTCAAAAAAGTCTTCAGCCGTCTAGCCTCAGCCCCTCTTCCTAGAGACTGAGGAGCTGAAAAGGAAGCTCTGCTTCTGCTAACAGCAGAAAATAGAGTCTTCCCAAAGTTCCCCCACTAGGCCCCAGTCCTCCCTGACAACCCATCACTTTCTGCTACTCTCCGCCTTCCTTGTCATCTGTCAACTCTCCTGTCCCCCAGGATTTGTCAATCTACCTCCCCCTTATTCTCACACCTCTTCTTCCCCCAAAATCCCACTCGACCCCAAAAAAACTCACTTCAATTCTCCATCCTCCATGAAGCCTTCTCCAGCTCCTGCTCCTTCGTCAGCGCTCCCAAAGCCCTTCTTTCTTTTTCATCTTTATCAAGATATAATTGACAGATAACATTGTATAAGTTTAAGATATGCAACATAATGATTGGGTATATGTGCATATTGTGAAATGATTACCAAAATTAGTTTAGTTAGCACATCCATCACCTCACGTAGTTACAAATTTGTGTGTGTGAGAACCTTTAAGGTCAACTCTCTTAGAAACTTTCAAATATACAAGATAACATTGTTGACTGTAGTCAGCATGCTGTACATTATATCACAAGGATTTATTTAACTTATAACTGCAAGTTTGTACCTTTTGAATACCTTCACCCATTTCCCCAGTGCGCCCCTGGCAACCACCAGCCTGCTCGCTCTAATACAAAGGGTTCAGTACAAAGCACTTAGTTCTGCCTCAACAACAGCTGTTGCTATTTTGCATTCATTGTGTCTGTTCCCAGACCTCCCTCCCTGGCTGCGCTCGTCCAGGGCAGAAAGTGCAGCTTTAATTTCCAGGCCCATTACAATTGTAGGTGTTTAGTACAATAAATGGCTGTCACTGTCAAATACAGACTGACATTTCTGACACTGCAAACGGAAGAAGAGGGCTAGACTGCAGAAAGTCGGAAAGCAGGGCCAGCATTGCAGAGCCAGGTGATGTACCAGGAGAGCTGAGGCCCTCCTCGTGGCCCAGCACCTGGGCACCACCTGGTCTCTGGATACTGAGTGAAGTGTAATTTAGTTCCAATGAGTCCAAGGAAGGAAACGATTTGAATCAGGATCTGCTGCCCTCTGGTGACCATTCTGCCTCAGGGCCGTTTTCCTGGTGTCCTCTTCCCAGACACAGAGAAGTTGACCATATGGATTTAGAACCTGATGCCCCTCTCTCCCGGCACAATCTTAACTGTCCCAGATGCTTACATAGCAGGATACTAAAATTAGAATTTCAACTACGCACCAAGGTACAATAGATGAAATTTCAAATTAAGGGACCATACCATCCTATGAAGAACTTCCAAGGAAATTTTTAAGAACTAGTTTCTAACCCCCTCAGCCAGATTGAAGATACAAAAAGGCATCATAGCATGGAGGAAAGGGAAGATTTTGCGAGGAGGAAATGTATGGATACAGCTGTGCTGTGAGCCCCACTCCCTTCCTCCCAGGAAAGGGAAGAGGGCACTATCCCCTTATAGCAAACCTACTGGATGTTTGCCTGGGCCCTTAGAGTTAGAGGCAGAGTGTCCTGGAGCCTGGGTGCCACTCATAAGTTTAGAAGGAGGGAGGAGGACCAAGAAAGGGCTGTGTGGGCAGGCCGGCAGGGCTGGTACTCTGAAGCGCCCTGGGCTGCCAACATTTGCCTGGCCACTATGTGTCCTGGGAGAGAAAGGACTAGCCATGTGTCCTGGGAGAGAAACAGGTATATCCCCATGCATCTGTATTGGGTGCTGTCCAATGGGGCTACCACAAGGGACAAAGGGACCCCAGCCGCTGAAGTGGGAGGCTCAAGTTTCTGGCATAAAGAAACACAGGTGGATAGGGCTTACAGCAAAGCTCTGAGGAGGCAGGAAGGTGCCCATGGGAGAATAGTCACCAGGGGACATCAGAGAGGAAGGAATAAGGACACTACCAGTTGAGGGAGGAGGGAGCTGAGTGCCAACTGATGTCAAAACTCACCAACTCCTCCTGTCTGCTCTACACCACCCAGTCAATCTCCCCACCAACACACCTCACTCAGAAACAGCCTCTAAGGGGGTGGGTGAAGGGTGGGCCTGAGGAGCAGCAGGGAGGGAGAACAGGGCACCCTTACAACGGCTCCAGCTGCAGGAGGGGCCCACAGGCTGCGGAAGATTGACACTGAATAGTTTAAGATTTTGATTCATATCAAATGGCCTGGTCATTCTAATTTCTGAGTTGAGTCTCACCTGAGAGTGAGCAGAATATTTAAAAGGATTTCCTGGATTTCCACCCAGAAGCAAGGGGAAAAATTACCCCTGACCACTGGCCCACTAAAGTATAAAGAATTGTCTCACGACACCAAACAACATGTAACCAAAATGCAACTTAATTTTTTTACTACATGGTAAGGTGTGGTTGTCATAGGGTATATAATATATAATATACAATATAAAACATATACAATAATAGGTGCAATATATAACATAAAGCAGGTTATACTTTCCTGTCTTGAGCTGAAATTATCCTGGATTTAGAGTGGGTCCTAAACCCAACGACTGATGTCTTTATCAGAATAGGGGAGGGCACGTGTGAAGACAGAGGCAGAGACACGAGCTATGCAGCAGCCACAAACCACAGAACACCTGGGGCCGCCAGGGGTTGAGCAGGGCAAGGCAGCTTTCCTCCCTAGAGCCTTCAGAAGGAGCTCGCCCTGCTGACGCCTGAATTTCAGATTCCTAACCTCCAGAACTGTGGGAAACAGCAGAGCTCTGAGGGGCCAGGCGGGTGCCCAGGAGAGAACACGTTCTTGTCATTTAAGCCACCCCGACAGTCTGTTACAGCAGCCCTAGGAAACTAATACACCCTCTGGCCGGTGTCCTTCCAGCCCCAGCGGCAATCAGTGGCTGACCCCTGGCAGAGGAACGCCGAGGTTTGGGCTGGGGCCGGGTGGCCTCTGCCAAGCCTGGGAGGACTGGGGGAGGAGGGTGGGCTGTAACTTTCAAATGACCCCTCCCTCCCCCGACTCTCCCCTGCTGAGCAGCCTGGGGAGAAAACCTGGCATCTGCTCCCCCAGCTGCCTACCGTCAACAACACGTCCAGAGCCCAGGGGGCCCTTTGCTCATACTCCTAGTAACCTACCCTCATCCTGTCCTGTGGCTGGGGAATTTTCCATCCCACCCCCAAGTCAAAGTCATTAGATTTAATCATTAACAGGGCGGGCGTTAATTAGCAGGGCAGGATGATCATCCATGCTGATGAGGACACAGCTGGACATGGAGAACAGCTGCTCGGACAAAGGTGGAGAGGAGCAGAATGTGGCTGAGAAGAGGCAGAGGTGTCTACCCCCGATTCTGAAAGCCTTGAAATCCTCATTTCTTCTTCCCTGATTCTTCCAGAGTTAAAAGAAAGATTAGCTAAGATGAATGAATTCCTCCCTACTAATGTCTATTTTTCAAGTGTTTAATGGGTGCAAGGCATTGAGCTAGGTTCTTTATGGACACTACCTCATCCACCATTCATTACAATAATAGACATGCCTGCCATTTACAGGTGAGGAAACTGAGTCTCAGAGAGGTTAAGTGACATCCCCCAGGCCACAGAGCTACTCAGTTGCAGAGTTGGGATTTGAACCCAGGCAGACTGTTCCAGAGGCTGGGTTTTTAATCCCCATCCTGGAAGGAGCTGGATGCAGGGGGCAGTGTGTATCTGACCAGTCAGACGTCATGTTCCCCTTCCTTCCTCCTTCTCTCATGTGCCTCATTCTTATAGTACTTCTACTTTTTAAATAATTTATAATTACTTAGTCATCATTTATCATTATTTAATCATCCAATTCCACACTGACCCCTGCCAGGCTGTAAGATGCTAGTGGACAGAGATTGTACTTGTTTTGTGCTCCACTGTATCCCCAGGGCTTAAAGTAATGCCTGGCACATATGACTACCCCATAAATACTGGTTGGAAGAATAAATTCAACCTCTTAAAGAGCTGGAGGTGGAAGGGGCTAGCTAGAGGCTAGCTAGGGATTGGGTGTCCTAGACCGGCGATGGCCATAGGGTTAAAGGTGGATCTCAAGGGGCCATCTGGTCCATGCCCCTGCCATTGCCCTGCCACAGCCACCAAATCTGGTGGGAAAGTGTTAGAATGGGTTCTAGCCCTTGCGAGAGCTGCGCTCTCTCTCTCTCCCCCTCTCTCTGGGACTATTTCCCTTCTTGAAGGGGGTGGATTTGCTGATTTTTAAGTCTCTTCCATCTCTACCAGTTTATGGTTCAAAAAGAGGCAAAGCACTCGGGAAATGAGCATCCCCTAGTTTGAATCACCAGCTCTGGACCCGTTCCCGAGAGTGCCAGCTGCAAGGGGGTGTGCACCCAAGTCTGGCAGGGTTGCCACGATGGGCTTTTTCAAGGGCAAACCAGGACGTGCATAGCTGGGGGAGGCTGGGCCTTCCAAGTTAGCACCTGAGAGACCGCACACCTTCTCTAATGGTGCTGGGGGGCTCACAAGAAGCTCTGGAAACTTCTCTTGCAGAAAGGCCTTCTAGATGGGCTTTGGAGCCCCAAGGGACACAGACCCTCCCCACAGGGTACCCACCCCTCTGTTCCAGATCAAGTTCCACTCCTCCCTGGCCTCCTTCCTTCTTCACACAGCACAGCCCCCAAAGACTCTCACTCATTTCCAGAAGAACCAAGCCACTCTGAAGGACAAAGATTCTCTCCCCCATGACGACACTCAGAGCATATGCCACAAGCTCTGCGATGACTCCAAAAGAGTCCAGGAATGTTGGATAAACTGCAGCAAAGCGGTATAAGCGTATGGCTTCCCAGGGGGACCACTTGGATGGGCCATCGCTCCTCTGAGTGTATAAAATCAGTCTTTAGACTCACCTGCTCAGAGCTGGGTACATACAAAAGTGTGCACGCATCTTGCATTCAACAAGCAGGAGTTTACTCCTGCCACGTGGGCCTGGCAGGCAGAAATGCAAAGGTAGAGGCAAGGGCCCAGCCCCCCTGGGGTTCTCAGACTTTCTGCCTGTGTCACTGGAGCACCCCAACTCAGAATGACAAAACATTAGAACAGGAAGAAACCTATGCAGTCATAGGTTTCTTCCTGTTCTAACCTGGCCCCCTCTTTTCACAGATGAGGAAACAGACCAGCGTGTGCGCATTGGGGATGGGAGGAAGTGATTGCCCTAGGGAGGCCCAGACAGTTGGTAGCAGAGGGAGAGGTTGAACTCTGGCCTCTCAAACCCCAGGCCAGGCAGCCCATCCCAGCATTACCTCTCGACAGGACTCTGCCCTTAAAAAGCAAAATAAAGATCACACCACCTGCTCTCCTTCTTGGTCAGTTTTAAGGATTAGTGATAATGCATGAGAAGGCATGAGAAGGTTCGTGGGGGGTGAGGAGGATAGATAAATAAAAGCAGAAAGTGCTGAGAGCAACAAAGAGCAGCCTATTAGAGCAACCAGAGTCCAGCTCTGAGAGTAGGGGCAGGTGGGAGCCCTTAAGTGACTGCATCACTAAGTCACATTTCTGTAACCTTAAATATTTCATTGACCCAGAAGTGTACCATGAGGAACAGCTATTGCTCCTCCAGAAGGGGCTGTGACTGCGCTTGCACACATGAGCACACCTTGCACAGACACGTGCAAGCTGGGGGAGGGGACTGGGACAGGCAGGCTCCAATTCTCACTCGTTCTAGAAATGACTCCAACAACAGGCATGAGGCACTCAGCAACTCCCCAGCCCTGCCGGTGAGCCTCCCACACCTTTTTCCGCCCACATGCCCAAGAGACACTCAATCACTCACCCAGCTCTGGGCATAAAAAAAGTCAAAATGTCATCCTCACACCTTCACAGACAGACCCATGACAGCTCACATAGAGACCCCAGCACCAAAGGCTGCAAGCCAGTCACACACCACCTCCCCGCTACCCAAAAACGCTTTGCCACCCACCCCCAGCCTCCTCCAGAAGCCAGTACCAGGAGCTGTCTCTCCTCCCTCTCCCTGCTCTCTCCTCCTCTGCTTCCACCCCAGCACCAGCTGCTCCCCGGGCCCCTCTTTCCATGCAGCCCCCTATCAACCATCTCTCCAAGGCCTGAGCTCTCTGGACCCCTCTTCTGACCTACAGCTTTTGGGCCAAAGAGTCTGAGACCCTGGAGCTTGAGAAAATGGCATGAAGTATGGTGTGAGACTTTGGGAAGAACTTCCATGACCAGACCGAATTTGAGAGGAGGAAGGGACTAGGAAAGAGGCCTAGGCAACCTGGATGGCTAGGGTGGCGGTGGAAGGTCTTATGAGAGCCTGGAGAGGTCATTCTCCTAATTCTGCTGTCCTTTGAGGAGATAACACGACAAGGAAAACTGCAGTTATCCATTCATTGAGGGCTCTCTGTGCCAGACCCCTTACCTTAAACGATACTCAACCCCACCAGAGAGGGACTCTTCTGCCCGTCGTACAAATGAGGAACTCGAGGCTCAGTAAGGAGAGTCTGAGGCCCCAGAGACAGGGGTGTGGGAATTCAAGTTCCAGTGTCCTGATGGAAGCAGGTAGGGGATAGATGAGTCAGCTATTTAAAGGATACTTTGGACCCTGCTCTGTGTATATGTGTTTAGGAGGTGGGTGAGTGGAGAAGTCACAGAAAGCACCTGGGCCCTTCTGGGCCCTTGTATCCCCCACCCCATCCTTCTCTCGGCATCTTGCCCTCACACCCTTCCCTCTGCTGTCACATCTGGGGGTGGGTAGCAAATGACCTGAAGAGGGGCTAAGGACTCCGATCAGCTGTTTCCCAGGCTGGCCCTGCCATATCACAGAGAGAGCAAGGGAACCCTGCAAGTACAGGCTGGGTGTAGGCGGTCCTAGAGTCCAAATGACAGCAAAACAGGGGCCAGTTAACAGCAAATGGAGGTCTGGCTTGCCCACTGGGTCCCTATCACTCCAGCATTGGCCTGAGAAAACTGAGATGGGCCTGGCATGTGTAAAGTGATATGGCTGGTGGGGGCAGAGCAGATGAGGTTATTTTGGGAGGTAACAGGGGAAGGGACCATATGAAATCCAGGCCAAGGAAGAGCTGCCTGGGAGAGGAGGCAACTGAGGGTTGAAGCTGACCCTTTACAGGAGAGGATGGCCATAGGGTCCCCAGAGAAGCAGGCGTTGAGTGATACAGAACTTCCCAGTTGCTCAGTTTAAAGCAAAAGAAAGAGATCTCTGGCCCTGGTCCCTACTGGGCCCCTCCCTCAGAACTCCCTGTCCCTCCTCCCCTCCACCCTCAGTCCTCTTCCCCCGAGAATGTCCAGCCCTGCCCCTCCCCAGCACCTCTCCTCTACCTACCCAGTGGCCCTCCCCAGCCCCTGCCATAGTGCCACAGCTCCTATGAATATTCTATCTCCTTTACTCTCTAGCATTGATTGACACCTTGGTCCTACACCCAACTAGTAAGTTCTTCACATAGTTTAACTTCCATTCCTTCAGTTACAGTAGATCATTTTGTTATTCTGTCCGTGTGACATCAGAAACCCAGGCCATCTGTAAACAAGCCACTCCACCAAAGGAGTTTCCCTCTTCATTCCCCAGCATCCTCTTCTTGCAGGCCTTTCACCTGCTTTCCCATCCCATAATTTAGCAAGCAGAAAAAGAAATCTATTTCACAAGCATTATTGGCTTGCCATCCCTATTACGCCTTCTGCTGAGTCCCAGATGGTTCTCTCTCTCTCTCTCTCTCTCTCTCCCCCTCCCTCCCTCCCCCCCCCCCCACCAGCCCTCCGACCACCGCCAGCACTTCAAGAAGAGGCTCTGTCCTCAGGAGTCCCTCTAAGGTCTTCAGATCCCCTCCCTGCAGCCCGGAGAACACAGGACTGGTGCCCATACCTCACACCTCCCCTCCAAATTTCTGTCTCCGCTCTAATGTGTTCTTCTCAAGAGAAAGTCCTTCTCCCTGTCTAGCCTTAATCCTTCCTGCTGCATGCTTAAATCCCCTTTCCTTCTTTTCTCTATGAGACAACTCCCTTTAATGTTATAAACGAAATCTTCCTTTTGCTTTTGCTGCCACCCTTCTCGCAGTGTCCTTCCACCTTCCTAGCCCCTAAAACCTGCCCAGGCTTGGAGTTCTCGGTAGCCGCTCCTCCACACCCCTCCCTGCCCAGAACTCCGAGGACACCTGCACGCCCGCCGCGCTGTCCACCGCGACTGGCACCGGCCACACCCCGCTCTCCCGCCCGCGGGGCGGGGACCCCCGCAGCCCGCCGCGCAGCCACGACGGGGTTAAGGCTCGGGGCTGGGGGAGGGAGGGGGGCCTAAGGGGCGGGTGCGGAGCCAATAGGCGGCCGCAGAGTCCCGGGGGCCGCGAGCTAGGAGCGCGGAGCCGGGAGCCCGGAGCCGAGCGCGCCGGGCTGGGGCCGGAGTCGGAGGGGAGCGGAGCGGAGAGGCAGCGCGGCCGCCCCAGCCCCGAGTCCCGTCGCCTTCCCTCCCGCCGCAGCGCGGGCCAGCGGCCGCCGCCCAGCTATGGAGCCGGACAACAGCCCCCGGAAGATCCAGTTCACGGTCCCGCTGCTGGAGCCGCACCTTGACCCGGAGGCGGCAGAGCAGGTGCGGAGCAGGGCGGGGCGGCGGTGACTTGCCCTGCCAAGGACGAGGGATCCCTGGACTGCAGGATCCGAGATCTCTGCTTGGTCCTCCCCTAGCCGTGCGCCACTGAAGGCGGAGGCGCCCGGTTTGGGGGTCTCCTATTCCCTCCCCCACCGTCGGAGCCACATGTCCTTATCTGTGCTTCTTCGAGACAGAAGGACGAGCGCCTCCACTCGAAGCTTGTCCCCGCGAGAGTCGCTCCCTGCCTCCCCAGCCTTGCGCGAGGGGGCTGCCTAAGGACACGACCCCTCCCACCTTGGCCACTCCCGCATCCTCCACCCAGGCATCCCCGCCAGAGTTTCTGAGCTCCGTGGGGGAGCTGAAGGGTACTCGCGGCAGCGCGGGAGGGGTGAGCGGAGAGGGCAGGAAATGGAGGGAGCCTGGTGCAGTAGCAGTGGAGAGAAGAGAAATAGCCCTGCCGGGCCTCTCCTAACTAGGGGCGACCCTGCTGGATCCCAGAGAGTGAGAGCAAGCAGGGGCTGGGGAACACTGAGAGGGCTGGAGCTCTGGGAGGGGAGGTGGTCCAGTCTGCAGGCTGAGGCTCCCCTTTCTGCAAGTCTGGACACGTGGGTCCTTTTTCCCAACTACTGCCTTTTGGAGCAGGGAGTGGGGGTGGCATAAAGAGGATGGCACTGGGAAGGCAGGGGATTTTGAGGAGCTGGGGTTCAAGTTGAGCGATAGGCAGGGGAGAAGCACTGTGCTGGCCTTGGCTCAAGGGGTGGGAGTCCAGGGCCGGGGCCCAGCCTCCTGGCCTGGACTATTTTTAGCTCAGAGCAGCCTGGCAGAGGCGGCAGCAGCGTGTGAGAGTGTGTGAGCAAGTGTGTCTCAGGGAGCGTGAGCGTGAGTGGAGACGGTGACCACCTCGGTCACTACTACAGCCTGTTTGCCAAATATCTGTTCGTTTGCTCGGTTTTCCATCTCCTTTGTGTTCTCTGTCCATTTGCCTAGATAGCCCTTTTTCTCGAGAATGCCCATTCCCACAAGGTCAGTTCTCTACTTCCCCCAGCTGGCTGCCAGGGCTCTGCTGGGCCTCCCCACCTGAGAAAACACCGCGGCCTCCCAAGATGGGCTGAGACAACGTTCTTTCTGTTGATCCAGCTGTTTGGTAGAGTAAGGTCTAGATGGGAAGAGAAAGGGAAGGTGCACACTCCGTCCCTGTAACTTCAGCCTCCCAGGGGTTAGGTACCTGCCTCTCCATCCTCTCCTCGGCCTGTGACAGTCACATCTCCAGACCTCTGAGGTGGGACAGTAGAGAGATTGTGATGAGACTTCAAAGCTCCTGAGGGTGAGGAGGGTGGAGAGCCAGCAGCATGGGGAATGTCCCCTGCAGTCTGCAGAAAGGCAGCTGTGCCTGCAGGCAGGGGACTGGCAAAGGGAACCTCAGACCCAGGAAAAAGGGCCCAGGAGTGTGGACTGTGGGGGTTAGGGATGAGGTTTCAGGCAGAACTGCTTTCCATTGGCACGAACAGGTATCACTACCTGACACCTGCATCTGTTTGGTGTTAGAGGAGGCGGGTATAAGTGTATGTTGAGGGGGTAGGCCAGCTGGTTCGGGGAGGCTGGGAGACGGGAGAGGCGTGAGGCAGTGCTAAGGAGCCACAGGGACCAAGAGAGCTGGGACTTGAGCCTGCTTTTCTCTAATCTTCAGAAATCTGTCTACCAAGCCTGAAATTTTACCTGCAGTCTAACCTCAGCCCCTCCTGCTGTGTTACCCAAGTGTGCAGGCAAAAAGCTCCAGGTTTGGCAGGAGCTCCTAACCCAGACGGACATGGGAAGGCAAAAACAGGTCAGAAGATCTGATCTGGGAAGCACAGAGTGTCAGGGGATAGGGAGGCGGGTCACAACTACCAGGTCCTTGGCATGATTCGTTTGGAAATGAATCAGAGACAAAGGCACCAGGTGTCCTTGAAAGCTAGGATTTGGGATAAGTACAAGAAAGAAAAGAGAGCATCTACTAATTTCCTACTAGTTCAGGTGCCTGGGAAGTGCTTCGGGAAGTCTTACTTTGTTCCCTCGCAATTCTCAAGGACACTGAGTGCTTAGAAATTTTGTCCAAGGTGGGGAAATTGGCTAAGGAAGGGACCTGTGCAAGATCACAGAGCCCTACTGTCCTTTCAAAGGCCCTTTCTGTCACACTTGGAGTCTCCTTCTCAGGCTCCCAACTCCCACTAATCTGTACCCCACCCTCTCTCTGTCTCCTCCACAGCCAGCCCCCTCCCCCAGGGCAGGAAAGAAATAGGAGTTCCCTCCTAGGAGAAGGATGGCCCACACCCACCCACATGAAGCACACATGCCTGCCTGCTGGCACCCAGTGCAGTTGCACCAGGAATAGCCAGAGACAGGCTCAGCTAATGTTTGTGCAGTGCGTGCGTGTACGTGTATACATATACACAGGACTGTTAGTGCCAGGGACCTTGATATGTCACCAAAAACAAATGCCACTGGATTCTGCAGAGAAAACAGTGCCCTACCTCAACATACCCCCATTCTAGGCAACCCATTTCTTCTTTGGGGAGAGTCCTCCTCTCAGACTGACACTGCCTCTCTTGCTATGGCCGGTACCCATTTTCTGGGCATAGAGAAGGGCAGGCATCCTACCACCCTCACCCCCAATGGTTATGATACTAAATAATGGATATGCAAAGATAGGAATTTGATCATTCAGCATTCTCACCCTACTCCTCTCAGCCCAGGATAATTTTAACCCCTTTCCCAGTCCCATTAGCCTTCCCTCCCTTCTGCTGCCCTGGAGGGAGCTGCTGAGACTCCAACCCCACCTTTCCCCTTACTCTCAAGCTCCTAAACCCCCCAAATAAAGGGCAAAAACTACATGTCCCAAGAGTCCTTAGACCGACTTCAACAACAATCAACTTTATTGGCAGCATGACAAAAGAATGGCAACAGGAAAAGGGCTCAGAAGCCCAGCAAGTAGCTCTCATATGTTAATTTAGCAGGAGACCCAGAGCCCAGGATAAGATTTTTTGGCTTAGCTTTAGGCCCTGACCAGGCTCCAGCTCATTTATATTTACCATGACAAGGATTTCCACAGACTGTATTTCCTGATCAGTCAGAAAGGCAATGTGTCCAAACATAGGAAAGACATTAGAGAGTGAGGAGTAGAGGCCCAGGGAATGAACACTCGGACCTACAATTTCTGTGCTGTCTTCCCAGGCTTGGGGGTGGGGTGGGTGGATGGGGGGCGGGGCAGTCTGCAGGTGCTTGCCCACAAGGGGTTAATGTCTGTTTGAGGGGTGGGCTGGGAGACTGAGGGAAGAGCCTTATGCCCTCTCAGGTTATTTCTGACCATTGATCCAGGATGGACGGAAGGACAGCGGGCCAGAGATCGATATGCTAGAGCAGATACAGCTGCTGAGATGGAGATCTGGGGCCAGGACTGAAGGAGATGCAGAGACAGAAAGGGGGCAGGGGATGCAGAAAGTGGGGGAGGGCTTTTGGGTCCCCAGCAGAGAGGGATGGGCCCAAGAAAGTTCACCCTGAGATAGTGGGTTCAGTGTCACATGACATGTTTTGAAGTGTAACTGACTGACCTGGATTATGTTGCTGAGTGGTATTGGGTGGGGCTTTGATGCTTCCGCATGTACTTGACCTCTTCCCTCAGATTCGGAGGCGTCGCCCCACCCCTGCCACCCTCGTGCTGACCAGTGACCAGTCATCCCCAGGTAACCTTTGGGATGGCTCGCTGAAGGGGGTGGGGGCTGCTGGAGACAGCTGGGTCTGGTGAGAGAAGGTGGGCATGGTAGAAGAAGGGCAGATCTAAGAAGTCAGCGATCTCCTCAACCCTGGAAGCAGAAAAGTGGTGGCTGGATTAACAGGAGGATTTCCTTCGCTCTGGGAAGATGAGCAATGCAGAGAAGGGGAGGGAGACCACCTGGTTCCTAAGCCTCCCAGGAATTGGGGTGGTCAAGTGAGTGCTGGTTGCTTCGCAACAGCCTTCCAGGTTTCTCCCGCAACTGAGACACTGCTGCCCCCACCCCCAGAGGCAGTGACAGCTGTGGGGGGAGGGACCGCCTCCACCAGCTATCTTCACAGCCCCTAGAGGGGGAAGGGAAGGTTAGAAAAAGCTCAGGGAGCAGCTGGCATTCTGGTCACCAGTGTCCCCATCAAGGTCTGGGGTGGAACAAGGTCTCAGAGAATGTCATGGGGAGCTTGACGGGAGAGTGGAAGCGAGGTGGTCATGCTAATAAACTACACGGGAGTTCAGGATGCCTGCAACTCCAGCTTTCCTCCAACTATTGAAAATGACTGTACCTTCCTGGCCCCTACACAGGATAAATTTGCTCTTCTTTTTCCAATATTTCCTCCTTGCAGGGTTCAGTTCAGGACCTGGAATGAGGGAATGGATGGAAGGAGAAAGAGATATGCATACTTCAGGGGGAAGCAAAGTGCAAAGGGATCACAAATCCTGCAACCTCCAGGTCTGAGGCAAGATGTAGACACAGATAAGCCTGTAGAGTCAAGGACAGAATTAGATGCAGGCAAAGCCAGCCAGCGGAACAGGAGGAAGCTGGAGGGAGTAGGTCTAGGGAGCCACCAGGGCTAACTTCCTAAGGGCAGATGTGAGGGACAGGTCAGGAAGGAGCCGATTTCAGAGGCTCCTCCCCTTGGAAGTCTGCTCTGTGGGGACCCCCTGGGTCTCCCATCCTCATCACTTTCTCCTCTCCTTGTTCCCCTCAGAGATAGATGAAGACCGGATCCCCAACCCACTACTCAAGGTGAGCTGGCCCCTCCCACTCAGCCCAGCCCAGGAAATCCACAGACTTATTAGAGGATTATTGATCAGAACCCTCCATCTGTAGAACCTTAGACTCCCTCTTCCCTGCACGCCCAAACGTGCATGAGTGGACATACACACGTATTTTTCGCAACATAACCCATACACAGTCTCCTTGCTCACCATTGTAGGGGGGTTAGAGAAGCAGTAATTTTCTTCCCCCACTTTCCAAAGTCCATGCCCACCCCCATTTGCAATCCAAAAGCATGGCAAGGCAGAGGAGGCAGGTGCAAGGGCTGGCACCCACCTGTGTTCTGTCCTTCACAGTCCACTTTGGCCATGTCTCCACGGCAACGGAAGAAGGTGACGAGGACCACTCCTACAATGAAAGGTTTGGAAGATCCTTCCCATCTCTTTCTTCCCTTCTGTGCCTGAGGTTGAGCATTTGACCTAATGACCCTTTTGGAAGGAATCCTTGGGAAGTATTAAGTCTGTCTCTATTATAATGGGGTTGTTGCTGGACAAACTGGAGCTGGATTCCAGCTCTGCCTCCGACTAGCTGGGTGGCGTTGGGGAACCTGCTTAACCTACTGAGCCCCAAATACTACCTCACTATGGCAGTTAAGTTAAAGAAAATATATGAACTCCCCCACTATTTGAGAAAGTACTCAAATATTTTCTCAATTACCGTTGACATTCAATACTATTTTATATTGGTTTCCAGTGTACAGCATAGTGGTTAAACATTTATATAATTTACAGAGTGATCCCCTGATAAGTCCAGTATACACCTGGTACCATACATAGTTATCACAATATTATTGGTTATATTCCCTATGCTGTGCTTGACATCCTTGTGAGAATTTTGTAACTACCAATCTGTGCCTTTTGATTTCTTCACCTTTCTCACCCATCCCCTCAAACCCCCTCCTATCTGGCAACCATCAATTTGTCTTCTGTATCTGTAAGTCTGTTTCTATTTTGTTTATTTGTTTATTTTGTTCTTTAGATTCCTCATATAAGTGAAAGCATATGGTATTTTTCTTTGTATGACTTATTTTACTTAGCGTAATACCCTTTAGGACCATCCACATTGTCACAAATGGAAGATTTCATTCTTTTTTATGGCCAAGTAATATTCCATTGTGTATTTGTACCACATCTTCTTTATCTGGTCATCTATTGCTGGACACATAAGTTACTTCCATATCTTGGCTATTGTAAATAACACTGCAATGAACAAAAGGGCACATATATCTTTTCAAATTAGTGTCTTGGGTTTCTTCAGATAGATACCCAGAAGTGAAATCGCCAGGTCATAAGCCAGTTTCATTTTTAATTTTTTGAGGACCCTCCATACTGTTTTCCACAGTGGCTGCACCAGTCTGCATTCCCACCAAGTGCACAAGGGTTCCCTTTTAGCCACATCCTTACCAACACTCACTATTCATTTATTGATGCTAGCCATTCTGACAGGTGTGAGATGATATCTCATTGTGGTTTTAATTTGCATTTCTCTGATGATTAGTGACATTGAGCATCTTTTCATGTGTCTGTTGGCCATCTGCATGACCTCTTTGAAGAAGTGTTTATTCAGGACCTCTGCCCATTTTTTAATTGGATTGTTTGGTGGGGGAGGGGGGTGTGTTTAGTTGTATGAGCTCTTTATAAATTTTGGATATTAACCCTTTATTGGATGTATTACTGACGAACATCTTCCTCCATCCAGTAGGTTGTCTTTTTGTTTTGTTGATGGTTTCCTTTGCTGTGCAAAACCTTTTTAGTTTGATGTAGTCCCATGTGTTTATTTTTTTTCTTTTGTTACTCTTGCCCAAGGAGATATATCAGAGAAAAATATCACTAAGAGCAATGTCAGAGAGTTTACTGCCTATGTTGTCTTCTAGTGTTATGGTACATTTAAGTCTGTAACCCATTTTGAATTTATTCTTGTATATAGTTTAAGAGGATGATCTAATTTCATTTCATTTTGCATGTGCCTGTCCAGTTTTCCCAACACCATTTGTTAAATAGACTGTCTTTATCCCACTGTATGTTCTTGCCTCCTTTGTCATATATTAATTGATCATATAAATGTGGGTTTATTTCTGGGCTATTTTGTTCCATTTGTCTATGTGTCTGCTTTTATGCCAGCATCATGCTGTTATGATTTCAAATATTTCTTGACTCTAACTTGAGTCTTTTCTCCTCCCCTCAAGGGAGACCAAGTATCCTAGCAAGTTAGGATGATCTTTTGTTCTTAAAGGCTCCTTACACCTTTTTTTTTAACCTCTGAACGAAATATGTTCTATTGTCCAGCTTCAGTCCCTCCTAATTGCCTAGCAAATGTCCCTCCTTTTTCAAGTCACATAGGATGGGAAAGTCAAACCACACTGGCAGTGTGTGATGGCCATTTGGCGGGGCTGTTGAAGTTGAAGGTCCACAGAGGAAGCCCTGAGCAATCCTGCCCACTGTCCCCTCCCTTTCTCTGTGACTCCAGAGCTCCAGATGATGGTTGAACATCACCTGGGGCAACAGCAGCAGGGAGACGAGCCTGAGGGAGCCACTGAGAGCACAGGGACCCAGGAGACCTGCCCACCTGGGGTCACAGAAGCGGAATCAAGGCTGGGCGCCTCCAAGAAAGTACAAAGTATGTTCAGGCTGGGGAGGGACCAGCCCAGGAGAAGGCCAGCCTTATTATTGTGCGAGGGGGGGAGGTCTAGTAGTAGCCACAAACTCTTCAAAATACAGATATATCTGCCTGTATTGCATATATTTGCATCTCTTCACCTTTCCTTACTAAATGACCCCAACCCCTCCCACCTGGACTTCAGGGCTCCCTGTCGTGGCCGTATGGGGGCAGCCCCTCATAATGGGGACAGCCCTCACAGGCTAGAATCCCCACGCTGTCCCCTTCCCACCCCAGAGGCCTTGGGCAACTTACTGAACCTCACTCTATAAAATGGTAATGATGGTGCCTATTTCACTGGGTTGTTTGTGAAAATTAAATGAGACTGCCCAGTAGCTGACACAGACAAAGTGTGCAATAAATGCAAACTGCTGGGGGTGCTGTTAATACATGTCCATAGTCACTTATCCCAATTATTCCAGAAGTCAGAATTTCTGCAATTTTATGAAGATGATACAGTACGTATCCTGTGTATTACATAATGCCCCCAGCAGAGCACCCTGTAATCAAACACATTAATATTTCTACAGTGAAATGAATTGTCCCACTGAGTGGGATAAATAAATAGCTTCACATCAGTTCAGGTTAGATTTAGCCATACATTGAGATGGTACCCAAACTTTAAAACTTTGTTTGAGGGTTTTTTTCAATTTATGATTGCAGATAAATTTTAAATAAATAAAACAGTGATCCTAGAGTAAGAATTGTGGTCAGAGAAAACCCTGTTGGTCTTGCCCGCTTGCTCCAGCTTGGTCTTGGCTCCTCTCTGGTCACTGGAGTATGGGATGGGGTGAGCAGAAGCACTGCCCCTCTCTACAAGCCCTCATGAATACCACCTCTCCCTCCCACCCACCATTTTCCCTCCTTAGAGCCTGCAGAATCCACCCCAAAGACTCAGGAGAGGGACAGTGAGAAACCCAGCACAGAGGACCCTTCAACCCATATACCACCATTGGATTCCCAGGGAGCCAACTCGGTAAGCCACCAGGGCCAGACTGTGGGTCTTGCAGGAGAGAAGGCCGTGTGGGAAAAGGCGAGGGCTGAGATACAGAGTCAGGGAAAGGAGGACAAAGTACCAGCTTTAGTTGCTGAAGGGTTATTCTCTATGGGAAGAAGATGGAAAAAAAGAGAAGCTGCAGCAGAAGGGATCGATGTTAGCCTCTGTGTGAGGACTTCTGGCTCCTAGAATAGGTGGTGGAAATAGACCATGGGTTTTCTGATAAAGGGCATTTGTAACCCACAGGAAGATCCCCACCTGTCCGGGTTAGGTGAGCAGTGGTCCTGCCTGGAGTGGAGGCATTGATAAAATTACCTTGGGAGCTTTGATTTTAGTCCTTCCTCCCCTGTGCAGACTAGACAAGGGGCAAGAACTGGTGTCAGACAACAGAAGTAAGATGCTTGACTAACAGGATAGTTGGGCAGGCCAGCAGGGGAGGGGACGACAAGCCCTCTCGCCACTCACTCAGCCTCTCCTCCTGCCTCCTTTCCCCACAACAGGTCTGAGAGTGAAGGGGATATCCTGGATACACGACTGCAGTTGGGAGTGTGTGGACACTGGATTTGTTTCTTATTTCTCCACTTTTGGGGGGAAAATCTCTTGTTTTTAAAAAGTGATAAATTTGGTGTTAGGTCCTTGGCATTTTCCTTCTTTCCCGACTTGGAGAATCACTTCTCCCTCCCCTCTTGTCCTGCCCTCTCTACAGCCCTCTACCCTTCTGCCCAGCTGCCTCTGGAAGGGAGAAAATAGGAAAGCTGCGCAGAAGACTTGAGAAGAGGGTTCTTTTCCATCCCTGCCCTTACTTACTGCAGGAAGGGAGATGGGAGTCAGAGAGTTGGAAGGACTAACTTCCAGGGTGCCAAGAAGAAATAATGGCCCCAGATTCTCTTTTCCTGTTGAAAAAAATGTATCACCACCTGGCAGGGCTGCCCTGCAGCTGTGAAACCTAAGAGCTCTAAGGTCGGTCCACCTGTGACTTTGCTGTGGGCACCATCTGCTGGACAAAAGGGGGAACTGCACCCTGGCACGGCCCATGGGAAAGGTGGTGGTGTGTTTGGGGGATGCTTCCTTGTCTGCCCTCCAAGCTCCAGTGATTCCCAAACTTCAGGATGTGTTCTCTCCTCCACCTCTGAGGAGACCACCACCCCTATTCCAACCCATTAGCAAAGATGTATTGAGATCACAATGGCTATTAACTAAGAGGCCCTTGCTGGGAACAGGGCAGGTCACCTCTCCTTGTCCTAGACACAAGGAGCCAGGGTAAGAGACAAAAGCCAAGCAAAGGTGAAGGAACTTCCTCAGACCCCATAGCCAGGCCTCTCCTGCCCACAGCTTTGATTTTTCCAGTTAGTGACAGGGAGAGGGAAGGAAGGAAAGCTTCCCCACTCCTTACTTAAGAAGCAGTTTGATGGAGAAAAGAGAGCGTAAGTGTAAGTGTGCACTTACACTCAGAAATGTAAGGTCCCACATCTGCCCTCCCTACTCTACGCCCCCAGGCAAGACCTCACCTCTCTGGGCCTAAGCTTGTCATATATATATATATATATATATATATATATATATATATATATATATATATATATAAAAATAACGGGGGGAACACCGACCACACCAGGGTTTTACCGAGCTTAAAAGAGACAATGTATGAGAAGATACGCAGTGGACTTCCACTCAGTGAACACTAAACACAGCAACGCCTGGTCTCCCTTCTTTATTGATCTCTGACTATAGCAGGGTTCTGGGAGACCAAGGGCAGGGGTAAGTCACATGCATTTCTGCCCCACTCAGGGTGGGGTAGGAGGGACAGGTGGCAGGGTGGCAGGTCTAAGAGACCATGGATATGGACTTCACATGAACAGGACCCACTGTACAAATGCATGGTTGGTATTCACAAGAAAGGAGAAGGGAAGTCACCTGGTCTTGAGCCTTTCCTGGGACAAGGTGGGGCAAGAGGAGCCTGAGGAAAGGAAGGGGCAGGGGGCCTGGCTGGGCTCTTCAGACTACAGGACAGCAGCAGCCCTGAGCCCCTCCCATCTGCCTTCTACCCGCCACTCCCCACTTGTCCCAGAGGAGGGGCCTCTTGGTGCCAGAAGGTGGGTGGGTGGTGGAGGGTGAGAGCGGACGGATACTCTGTGGGTAACACAGTATTACTGGATTATATCTCACCCCCACCATGTACCCTTGACCCTGACCCACCTTCTCTCCTGCCTGTGCTCATAAGGTGCATCCTGAAGGTGCTTTGTTGGGGAGAGTCAAAGCACTTTACAGACATTGGTCGGATGGGAGCCTCTCAGCCCCAGGGGAAAGGAAGGAGGCAAAGGGCTCAGGCATCAGCCATAGCAGATGGCAAGCCCCAGGGGCCCAGACCCCGTCCCAAGCTCTTGAGCACCCCAGGAAAGACCTCCTCTCATCCCCTGGTCCTCTTCTCCAGTTGCCATTACAGAATGGGAGAGAGGCAAGACTGCAAGGGGTTGAGCTGGGGACGGGGCTGAAGCAGCGCAGGTCTGGGGTAAAGAGGCTGTCCCCTCGTTCCCAGGCCCCAGAAAGATACCATGCCCTGAAGGAGCCCTCTCCCCTCCCCATATATAGGGCTCTAAAACCCCCCAGCTTTCTATCCTATTCCAGCCCCTCCCAGGGGAGGAAAAGGGGGACCCAGACCTTCCAGCTAAGATCTGGGGTGGGGGGCTGAGGGAACCCCCAAAATGTATTGCTTAGAAACTTGGAGGCAAAAAGGATGGGGGAGGGCCCAGGGGCTGGCATCTCTGACCCTCCCCACAGGCCCTGGGAAGCCTCCAGAAAGCTCCCCTTTCCCACACAGCCATCTGGCCGTAGGGGGAGTCCAGAGGCAGGGGCTTGGGCACAGTGACCATTGGGAGCCTGAAGTTCCCCAGTCTTGCTGCCGGGAGATTAAAGTGCGACCCAATGGATATCGGGTGGGGAGGGGCCGTCCCCCAACCCCACAATCTCTGGCATTTGGCCTTCGGGTGGGTTGTCTGTTCCTCGACCTCCATGCTGCCTTGGAGCAGATGGGGGAGCCAGTCCCGATGGATGGTGCTGATGACATCAAACATTTTGGACTTAATGAGGACCTGGGGAAAGAGGGAGAAATCTCAGTGCTTTGATCTTTGCCTTTACCTCCAGCCTGACTTACCTTCTCCAAGTCCCACTCAGAACCCTACTCAGTCCACATATAGTTGTATAAAAACATGCCCTGCAGAAGGGTGCCCAGCCAAAGTATAAGCAGGAGCTGCCATTGAAGTCATGCCAACTGACCTCATAGAGCCTTGTACCCAGGCTAGTTCCTTTTCCCAAACCCTCACAAAGGTGCTACACAGGATGGCTGTACCCTTGCTCAGGACCCACCCTGCTCTAATGAGCTACCTGCTTTCAACTGCAGGGAATGGCATAGAAGAGCTGGAAGTATTTATCTGCTTCCCTCTCATGCCCTGAATCAGTTCTATGTGTTCACTCCTCCACTTTGTTGCCTGGAAGGAGACCGAAAGAACCTCACATCCACTGAACTCCAGAGAGTCTTCAAAATGCCATGTTGGACACACAATTCTCCCTACTTCCTGCCCAACATCAAGACCCTCCCCACTCCACCATGACAAGCTCACCTGGGCCAGCCCCAGGCTAGTCCAGATTCCCATTCTGGTTGTGTTCATCTTTGGCAGGGGAGGGTGGGGCCTCCTCCTCAGAGGGAGACAGCTCATCAATAGACATCTGGTTGGTGATGCCTGCAGAAGGGCATGAAGGAAGTAGGTACCAGACCAAGAAGTAGTTTTCCACACAACCCAAGGAGTACGTGGAGAAAAGTAAGGGATTCTCGAGCATCCTCCTGCCTTCAGGCTGAGCTATATTCAACCCCTGCCCACTTTGCCCACTTGGGGAGAGCCTCCCCAGCCTTGCTAAAATTCACAATCCTCAGTTCCCACACGAAGGAAGAGATTTCCCAGACAGAGCCACCAACTGAGCCAAATCCACAGGAGCACGCTGTGAAGGGCGCTCCTGGTCACACCACAATGTGCATAGGGCCCCTGGAGTTGTGAAATATGGTTGTCTCTGTTCTCTCTCCATCCCTCATTCTAGAATAGTCTAGGCCAAGCAGCTAGTCAGTCTTTCCTGTGATCTAACTTCAGTCTGATCAGCTCCGTTCCCAACTCTAGGAGTCAAAGGGCTGCTCCAGGAGCTGAAGGAAAATGGATCTGCTCCTACTCCATTAGCCACCCTCCTCCCAAGGCTTCATTCCCCACAATGGTACCCACCACTCGCTGCCTGTTCCTTCCATTTCTGCTTGTTCTCCTGAATGTATTTGGTCCAGGTGGAGCGGAAGCTGATCACATCAGGGTTGGGGTCTCCTACTTCCACATCCAGAGAAGGCTGGCGCCACTGGAAGCTAGAAGCAGGCCCCCCCCACCACACACACAACTCCAGAGGTGAGACCCAGCCCACTCCAGAACCACCTTCACAACCCTCTGGGTGGAGGGGGTGGAGCACCAGGAGGAGGCTTAGGGAGCCTCTTCCTTCTCTTTTCCCTCTGCTAGGTACTCTCCAAGTCCCTGTCCCTCTCCTCCCAGATTTCACCCCTCCCTGATTTCACCCCTCCCTTTCCACAGCTTCCCTCTTACTAGAAGGAAAATAACAAGATTAGCAGAAAGGCAATAAAAGAGCTAATGGAAGAGACAAAAACACGGTGGAGAGAAACACAGGTGCAAGTCACATGCTTCTGGTCCCATGGTCCCTTCCGCCCCATGTGATACACTGCAGAGGGGCTCCCATGTTTTGGAGGAGCCTGCTTCTCCACCACCCCCACCATGGCTGCACCTCCTCCTTGTGAGTTGGACCTGTCTGTGAGCCTACCTTTCCTCCCCCAGAACCAGGAGACCTGGCTATGCCAGTCATCCTCACCTGGGCTGATTTTTTGACTTGGAGTCCTCATCCACCAGGGGCTGGACACTCTTCTCAGCCACATCGGTCAGCACAGAGAATGTGGGCTCCACAATGAAGTCAATAAAACCTGCAGTGAGGGGGGTAACACCGTAAAGGTGTCTTACCCAGAGGGCTGGGAAGTGGATATGGCTGGCATGACTGTGACCCGTCTGCATATAAAACAGCATAACCTGTGGCTGAAAAGTTCCCAGTGGAGGCAGCGTTTGCAGTGATGTCTTCATGACCCCAGAGAACTCCTTGCCACCATCGCACCCCCAGGCCCTCCACCCCAGGACCCCACGCTCTCGCACAGCAGCCTTGCCTCTGTAGGAAGGATAGTTTTGAGGGCTGGGGACTTGGTCCAGTCCTGGCCCAGGCCAAAACAGCATTCTTTTCCCTTCCCAATCCTCCCCTCCCTGCAGGAAAGGACACTCACCAATCTGGGACTGTGCCACGAGAGTGGAAGTGCGATCACACAGGGGAGAAAAGGGCAGACCCAGCTCTGCCTCCTTGTCACCCTGGGGGAGAAGACACGGGGGGAGGCTGGAGAGGGTACCTCAGAACACCAGATGCAGAGGGAAGCTGTGGGCGGCAGGAGGTTGTTGTGGGAGAAAAGGAATTTCTTTGCCTATCGCCTGGAAATGAGTGGTATGCAAATAGGGTGCACCTGTTGTTAACTATTGTTCAGCTTTTAGGGCGATGACATTTTATCCCACGGGTTTGGGGGTCAAGTCAGAAGCTGCAGGTAGCTGAATGAAGATCTGGAGTAGGAGTATGGAAAACGTGGAGAACTAAGGGGGCAGAAGGGCCCACGGGCAGCAGCTGGGCAAAGATGCCATGCTACCTGGCGGAAGAATTCCTCCATGAGAGCCTTGGTCCAGCGGCTGTGAACTGACCACTGCTTGGTTGGGTGGCTGATATCTGCAGCGTGCAGCAGCAGAGACAGGGCCTTGGACTTGTCAATCCTGGTTGAAGCAGATAGCAAGAGAAGGGAGATTGATCTTTTAGGAAAAGGAAACCTGGACCATTTCTAATTTCCCATCCCATGCCTTCTCTCAGATTCTCTCAGGCAACTTCAAACACCCTCTGAGGCTACACACACATGAACACACACAACTACATACATATAGCAAGCAGCCCAGGCTCTTAGAATCATAGGTCTGGGTTCAATCCCCACTATAGCTATCACACACTAGCTGTGTGACACAGAGCAAGTTACTAAATTTGCCGTATTTCATTTCCCTCAATCCTAAGTGGAAATAATGGCAGAATCTGCCATGTAGAATTGTTCTGAAAATTAAATGACATACAACACTGAAGTATTTAGAAGAGTATCTGGCACATACGTAGTACTCAGTAGATGTTATCTGTAATTATTGTAATTATTATTTTCCAACAATGATATGCTCTGACACTGCACACGCTCTCACACATAGACACATCAACACACACCTTCAGGACACACACAGAGTCCGTTCTCTCTTACACATTTAGATACTCCCACACATTTAGGTACTCCCACTTTTAAGCAACATTATATGTAATTATGGCTTTTGTTCTGGGTTTTTGTCTTTAACCTCACATGACTCTCAATAGGCTTCTTGGAGTTGGAACTGGTGGCAAGCTGTTAAGGAAGGAGGCACACCATTTTCACGTTTCACAGCTAAAGGAATGAGTCCAGAGGGCTGAATGATTTTCCCAACATTCCGGAGTAAACCTGTCCTGAAGCTGAGATGACAACATCCATCTCAGACTCTCAGCCCAAAGTGCTCTCCAGTAGACCAGCTGCCTGGGCTGTACATAAACCCAGGGCCATGTGCGTGCACACACACACACACAGATACGATCAGCTATCTGGCGCCAGGAGGGCTTGTACATCCAGGTAAAGACCTGGCACACCGGTTACCCATGTGTATGCCCCGCAATGCACACTCCCCTCGCTCTGGCCTAGCCCCGGCCACACCCCACCAGATGCCACCTCTCCAGCTGCTGCAAGGCTGTCTTCATGGATTTCACTTGCTGGAAGTGGCAGGACATGTCTGTGGCCAACACCATCTCAATGACCAGGGCCCGTAGCTCTCTGAATAAACAGAAGCAAAAAAGTGATCAGCCGCACTGTTGACAGGAGGTCCAGGAGGTAGAAAGAGAGGGTTGGGGTGAGGGGGTCTCTTCAGGATGCCCACTCTTGGCTTCTGCTCACACAAACTCATCCTTGGTGAGGTTGATGAAAATGTTCATCTCGTCATCCTGCATCATTCGGAACACAGAGCTGATGTGGTGATTCTCCAGCACTGAGCGATCATTGTACAGGATGGCACATTCTGACCTGCAAAGCCAAAGGGGATTCAGCCCGCTGTAAGTGCAAATTCAGGCAACCTCCCCATGTCCACTCCTGGTCTGCCACATCCCCGCCCCCCTCACTTGGTCTGGATGTGGAAGCTGTTGGTAGTGCCTGTGTGCTCATAGTCGTGGATGGCTGCTGCAAAGATGATGGCCAAGATCTCGATCTCTGACAGGCAGTGCTGGGAGAAAGAGACAAAGGATGAGAAGGGGCCAACGCTCTGTGGGTCACTGCCCAAAGACCTCCACATACAGGCTAGACCGCTCAGGCCATCCCTTCCATTCTTCAAGGCCAGCTCTTAAGCTAATGCAGCCAGGTTTCTCAGCTCCTGGAATGGCCAAAGACCCTCCTCCATCCCAACCTGCGACATTCCCACTGCATCCTGGCACACGTCCCATGAAATTATGGTCCACCCAGGAATTCTCTAGAGTAAGTCCAATTTGACTCTGAAGGCTGTGAGATGCCAAAGGAGAGGAACCAAAGAGAGGAAGAAGGGAATTTGGAGTATAGCCTACATGTCCGATTATGCAGCCATAAACCCTGCATCACAGAAGAGAGATCTCCAGGACACCTACCACCATCCCTGTGCGAAGCAAGAAGCAATGAACTGTCTGGGTGACGTCAGCTGCATGGATCTGGTTGTGGTAAGGGTTCTTGTACTTCCCATAGCCTGTCTCCAAAGCATCCAGGAAAGTCATCAAAAATACCGTGGGAATCTGCAGTAGGAGGGAGGAAATAGAGATACATGGAGGAATGCTTCTGCAGGAATGGCAGGAGGCCCAGGCCTGTCATCAGCAATGCCATCTTTCTTTAGGAGGCGGCATGGCTTAAGGGGAGAGCGCTGGCTCAGCAGTCAGGTGAACCTAGGCTCACATCCTGGCTCCACCACCTGCTGGCTGTGCAACCTTGGGTATATCACGTGCCTCCCCGTACCTCAGATACTTAATTGCAGAATGAAGATACCACCTCCTACCTTGAATTTAATGAGATAAGTACAAGGCACTTAGTAAGTGCTCTCTAAAGAGTAGCTATAATTATTATTATTTCCCTAGAGATTTTTAAGAAAAGGAAAGACAGTTTCCCTCCTACCTTCCAACCACCCCACCCCAACCCAATCCAATATCATGGAGAAGGGCTCAGAAGTACAGAAACGGCTAAGATAATAAAAGGATCCTTCTTCCCCTAAGAAGCCTCCTCCCCACCCCCACCACACACACACATACACACAAGCACCAGGAGCCAGAGCTTTATCCAGCTACTCATTTCTGTCTCTGTCCTGCATATGCTCTTGGGGTATGTGTGCCTCCTTCAAAGGTTCAAGGCTCCTGGAGGGCAGGGCTGGTGTCTGCACCTGTCCCTGGAGGCTGGGAGGAGAGCAAGACCCAGGGAAGCTTCTGTAGAGATGAGCAGTAGCAATGAGACACAGAAGATGTGCCACTCATCAGTCAGACCCTAATATCCCCCACCCCCACCCCTAGAGGGCTGTGCCCCAAATTCAGGAAATTTTAGAGGACTGTTTCCATGACAACTGCCCTTGCTTTTGCGTTGCCATGGCATCCCTGGAGGGAAGGGAAGGGAAGGGAAGGGAAAGGAAGGGAAAGGAAGGGAAGGGAAATGATGGAGCAGGAGAGGAACTGGGTGCCCAGGAAGGGAATGTGGAATTTGAGAAGGATGGCTCCAGCTGTGGACTGTACTATGAGTGAACACCAAAGCACTAAGCGCCCTCTCTCTTTGTCTTGGAGCAAGGCAGACTGGGGCTGGGCCAATCCTAACCTGATGTTATTACTCCTAGGGTCCCCCCAAAACCAGTCCTTCCATGCAAGAAGCAGAGTTTAAAGAAAAGCTGTTTCCTGGAGTATGTCTAAGAACCAGTTTGAAGAAACATGAGCTAGGAAAAGTCTTAGGAAAAAGAGGACCCTGCTGTTCCCTGCCCAGAGAAAATCCCAACTGAGCATCTCAGGAAAGATCTGGAAACCCCCTTGGGAGTTATTGTAGAAGGAGGAGTCAGGGCAGAGGAAAGGCTTACATGCACTATTGGTCTGATATCGTGAAATGGAGACACAGGATGGCAGGATAATCCTCCAAAGCCCTCGGGAGGGGCCCCTTCAACTGGACTCCTTTGACGCCCTGCCCCCCCCAGCTGCCATGGACCCCTCAGAACCCAGTTTCTTCTGCTCTAATATCTACTGCCAACCTATCCCTGCTTAAGTCCCCACTGCAACTCTTCAACCCCCCTTCACCCTCTACTTCCAACTGTGGTTTTTCCACATGGAAATGGTTTTTTCCAGCCTGAATTCCCAAAAGAAATTCCTTCCTGGCACAGGATCTGGAGAGGACTTTAATCCTATATTCTTCCTGGCCAGCCAAGCTGAAAAGCAAATGGAGTTCACATACCCTCCCTTCCCTTGTACAGTCCTCCCCAGCCCTGCCAAGAGCTGATCCTCTCCACAAATTTCCTTGGACAGACATGAGCGTGGGGGCAGGGAGGAGGGGGTGGTGGCCAATTTCTTTTTTAAGATTTTATTTATTTATTTATAGACAGAGGGGAAGGGTGGGAGAAAGAGAGGGAGAGAAATATCAATGTGTGGTTGCATTTCGCGCACCCCCTGCTACAGGCCTGGCCTGCAACCCAGGCATGTGCCCTGACTGGGAATCGAACCAGCGACCCTTTGATTCACAGGCCAGTGCTCAGTCCACTGAGCCATACCAGTCAAGGTATGATGACCAATTGTATTCCCTTCCTCCCCCACCCCAAACACATAGAGACACAGTAGTCCCAAAGGACTGACAGCATCTGGACCATAGGCCTCTTGTGTCCACAGGCAGGAGACAGGACAGCTGAAATGGAGAGGTAAACATCGAGCCAGCCTGGAGAGGTCAAATTAGGGGAAAAAGCAAAGGGAGAGAGGACAGAGTCCTAGGCTAGACAGTTACAGACCTAGAATCTTAGCCTAGGAAGCAAAATAAGATCAGAGGCTGGGACTGCAGCAAGTGAAAGAAAGGCTAGACTGGGATGGGCATGAGGAGGCTGCCCTGATGGTGACAGTAAGTGAGGGAGCCTGTGGAATCTACTTGTTGGGAATCTTCTAGAACAGAAGTGATGGTAGTGGAGAATCATGCTCAAAGGCAGGGATAGGATACTGCCCAA
The DNA here is from genome assembly GCF_021234165.1 of Pteronotus mesoamericanus. NCBI lineage: Eukaryota > Metazoa > Chordata > Mammalia > Chiroptera > Mormoopidae > Pteronotus > Pteronotus mesoamericanus. Next base: position 1,132,265 of record NW_026555310.1, read on the forward strand.
CCTTAAAGCGACTGATGAGGTTATGCCGAGTCAGCAACTCAAAAACAATGGTCCTCAGAGCGTGGTCATCTGCTGCCCGGTTCAAGGAAAAGACATCAAAGCACCAGAGGTCCAGGTTCTGTGAAGAAACAACAGGCTAGGCAGAGAGGTTTCCAAGGGGAGCATCCAAGCAGCAACAAGGGTTACAGTTAGACTTCAAGGAGGACTTCCCAATGATTACAGAATCTTGGGAAGCAGGTAAACAAAGAGGTGATGAAATGGGCTTCTTTCTTCCTGAATATCGCTCAGTATTAGACAGACAAAAAGGCAGGCATTTGCCTCTAGAGTGGGCAAAAGTTGTTTTGAGGAACATGACAACAGTGGTTAAAAGGGAAGGCAAAAATCACCCCATAAACAGGGTCCAAAAGTCTCAATGGCTATTTTCATCCCCCAACCTTTTCCTTTTTCCCATAAACCCAGGAATCACCTTGAGACAGTTGAGGACAGCAGTGGAATAGGTGGGCCCCACAGAGGTGTACGTTCTCCGGAACATCCTAAGGAAAAATAGTGAAAAGATGCCCAGGTAGGAAGGTCTGCAGAGTAGGGTCTGATCAGGTGGATATGTGGGGCCAATACCACTGGTGGGGCCTGGAAGACCAGGGTAGCTGGGAATGAGGGATGAGACTAGAGGCAGAGGGAGGCCGAGTGTGGGAAAGCCTCACCGTTCCACGAAGATCCCAGCCTGCACAGCGTGCACGATGCTGCGGAACTTGGGCTTCTCCTCTGCTCGGCGGCCTTTGGCTCGGGCCTGCTGGGTGAAGGTGGAGGCCAGCCAGTCCCGCACCTCTGAAGGCACAGCATCTGACCGGAGCTCCTGAAGCTCGTCCTCTGTGTCCAAGATTTGCCTGAGGCCCAGAAGGGGCGGCACAGAGGAAAGACAACAAGTGCTTCCACAACCCACAGCTCCTGGGCCCAGCCACACCCCACACCTCAGTAACTCTCTGGCCAGCTCTCTCCCTTCTCTGACCCTCCCTTGCCTTTCTCTCACTATGTCTTTTTATTTCTGTTTTTCTGTCTCATGTCCCCACAGTCATAAAACAGGTCACTACATGAGGTAATGAGCAACACTACTCTGGAAGTGTTCAAGCAGACACTGGAACACCACCCATCAAGGGTGCTATGGATCAGCAGCAGTGTCCAGCAGAAATAAAATGCAAGCCACATCTAAGTAACTTTAAATTTTCCAGCAGCCACGTTAAAGAGGTAAAAAGAAACAGGTGAAATTCATTTCAATGATTAATTTTCTTTAACCTATTACACTCAAAATATTATCATTTCAATATGGAATCATATATCGATGAGATATTTTACATTCTTTTTTCTAAGTCTTGGACATCCAACATATATTTTACAAATACATACACGTCTCAGTTCACAGTTGCCACATTTCAAGCCCTGGGAGCCACACAAGACCAATAGCTCCCATATAGGGCCGTATAGGTCTGGAGGGATTCTGCACTGAGAAGAAGGTTGGGACTAGATGAGCTTTAAGGTAACAGTCTCCTCTCCTTTTTGACACCTGTGTTTGCCTTTGTCTCTACAACCGTGTCTGTCCCTGTGCCTCTTTGTCTCTGCTGATATTCCTACCTATACCCCTTCCTCTCTGCCCATCCCACTCCTCCTTCCTGCTCTGGCCCTGTCCGCATCTCTACCTCTGGCTCTGTCTGACTCCCAGTCCCTGGGTTACCGTGTCTATCTGGTATCTTTCTCCTCTGTGGGTAGGTCTCTCCCCGCTGCCCAGCGTCACCACTGCCACCACTCTCACCGAGTCTCATCTATATAGACAGCCTCCAGCAGGGAAGCTGTGTACTCCAGGTTCTTCTTCAGCTCCTCAATGTTGACCTCCCCATTATCCAACTGCTTCACCATGTAGCGTAGCCTGGAAAGGGGTTGGGGGCGGGGGGGGCGAGAGACATCCTGCTTAGGCACTGCTGCCTAGGACAGGATACCTTCTCATAGGATGTGTTTTAGAGAAATAGCTTCAATCTTCCATAAATCATTAATCATTCTAACAGTAAGACTAATAGCAGCTAATGTTTTTCACCTCAGGCTACTGTCATTGCCTATATTAAATTTATCTACCCCGTCCCTGCCCAAGTTGAATACCAGGCTTTACCTAACTCCACTGTCCCCATCCACCTCTGACCTCTTAATTCTTCCCTTTGGTCAGTGTTTCCTGAACATTCTTATTTATAATATCACCTGGGGCTCAGCAGAATTAGACAGGTACTGGCCCCTGGGGTGATGTTTTGGGGATGGTCTCTTTCATAGTCTGAAAAACCAAGAGCTGGAACTGCTTATTTCCCCCAGGAGAGAGGGCTCTGGGATCAACAGCAATCAAAATCAGTACCCAAGATTCTTTCATTATGTCTCTCAGTCATGGTGGGGAGGGAAGTCCAGGTCCACAGCCCCTCTGTCCCTGGCAGAGATGGCAAAGACACAGAACAAAGAGCAATCTGAATGCTTTCGCCTGGCCTCGCTCCATCCAGGCAGAGCTAATGGATTATGATTCGAGAATCCATCAACCAGGAAAAAGCAGGATTAACCCCTGCCTACCCAGTATCAGAGAGAACCTCTGGCAAAGGGTGACTGTGCCCATTCCCTACCTCAGCCCTGCAGCAGCTTCCCCCAGAGCCAAAGCAGGGTGGGGCGGGGGTGGGGCAGGGGTCTCACTTACTGAATGTGTTCCCTGCAGGGACAACTCCCCATAGTTTGCACTCATGAATTCTGGGGGGTGGTGATTAACTGGGAGGCTTCTTAGAAGTCTGAGGAGTCCAGCCCAAGCAGGTGCAAAGCAAACAATGCTTTCTGACTTTAGATGGTGATGTTAAAGAAAGCAATTAAACACTCCCCTCTCGCTCTTCCCCCCAGCTATGCCCCCACTGCACCTAGATGGGGGTGAGATGGTGGCCATTACAACTCCCCCCCCCAGAGGGGCTGCAGAAACCCAAGGTCACCCTCTGAGTCAGGGAGGAGAAGAGAATGAGTCAGGGACCAGAGGCTGAAATTAGCATCAATTCCCAGGGATGCCAAGGGAGAAGAACAATGGCATTCCTGAACAGAAGCAGCTCTAGAATCCCAGGGTCTCAGCAGCTTTGGAATAGGGGTACCCAAAATAGCCAGCTCCAGGAAGCATCACAGGCCAACTCTTACCTCAGGGACCAGCAGTCCTGGCCGAAGACATGTCTGAATGCACGTGGGGCAGAAGGGTAAGGGGGGATATAGGAGGGCGACACTGCAGCCTCCTCAGTGGACTGTCTTCAAGCCCCATTTCCAGCTTTCCTGCTGCACCCGTTCCATGTGCAAACAGTGGGATCAGTAAAGCTCAGACACAGCTGGGGTTTCAGTAGATAGGTAGGAAGAATAGAGGCTAGACAACAGAAAAAGCTTTCCAGGCCAGTGAGCTAGAAAGGGGGGCCTGAGCCAGAATTTCCCAGGGTGCCGCCCAGCCCTGGCAGAACAAAGAGGTGCACTCTGCTCCTGGGGCCCAGGCTCAAACCAGCCTTCCCTCTCCTGGTCAGTCCCTGTGGCCAGGAGCCTCAAATCTAGAGACACACTACCAAGGAAGAAAGACCTATTGTCCCACCCACAACTAGATTCCTCTACTAGCCCTAATCTTCCACTTTGGTCAGCTTTTTACAACAAAAAACTCTGCCACAAGGGACCAATGCCCTTCATCAAAGTTTTTCCTCGACCAACCTCTTGAAACTGGCATCCCAGCTCTCTAAGTGAACAGTCAGGCCCACGAGTGCTCATTTGCATATATTCGCATAATCACTAACAATGCTGCCAGCTCTACATTTGTAAAAGTGCTTTCTCCTACATTATCTCATTTTGTTCTCACAATGGGCCTGGAAGGAGGGAGGGAGGCGGGAAGGAATTGCTATCCCTATTTCCAAAGCAGAAACCAAGGCTCCAGGTCTGGGAGGCAGCAATTTTGGATTCAAACCTATCACTTCTTGGCTCTGAGCCCTTGAGCAAGTCACTAAATCTTTTTTTTTTCTTTTTTTTTTTAAATATTTTATTTATTTATTTTTAGAGAGAAGGGAAGGAAGGGAGAGAGGGATAGAAACATCAATCAGTTGCCTCTCTCATGCCTCCAACCGGGCATCCTGGCCTGCAACACATGCATGTGCCCTGACCAGGAATTACACTGGCAACCTCCTGTTTTGAGGGATGATGCCCAAACCACTGAGCCACACCAGTCAGGGCAAGCCACTAATTCTCAATCAGTAACTATCAAAATGTGACCTGTAGACCACTGGCATCAGAATCACCTGGGATACTTGTGAAAAATTTAGATTCTAGGTCTCCCGGCACACTTATGAACCAGAATATCTGAGGGTATGGTCCCGGGATCTGCATTTAACCAACATCCCAGATTCTCATGCACATTAAAGTTTGAGTTCCTTTAAGAGCCTCAGTTCCTTCATCTGTAAAATAGTGAAGATGATAATAAACCACCTGTGAAGGGCTGTTAATAAGAGGATTAAATGAAATAATGTATGCAAAAGGCCTGGCACATACAATGGGTCTTTATAAATGTGATCTGAATTGGAATTAACTGACCGGCATCATGCTGAACCTACCCAGCTCATAGCTCACTCCCTTCAAATACAACAGCACCTGCCTTCTCTATCCCAAGTCCAGAAAAGTGAGCCTAGTTTGGATGGAGACTGGTAATTAGAAAGTCACCTAACAGAAGAAATGGAAACGTGAAAGTGGTCACGATCTCTCCTTTACAATTGCAAACCTCATTTGAGCCTCATGATCACCTGATGAAGGAGGCTGAGTGACGTGTTCAAGGTCACACAACTTGTCAATTTCAGCCAGGTCAGCAAGCCTACAACTCTCTACTGGAGCTTTAACTGTGCCCTAAACACCAAGGCGTTGGGCAGAGGAAACTCAGTCATGTAATTAGCTTGGAGGAGGCTGGAACCAATTCCATGACAGCATCTTCAATCTCAGTCATCCATCCTTCATGAAGTATTGGTGTCCATCGACCCATAGTAGACTGTGAGTGTCTTGATGGCACTGACAGTGACTTGTTTATCCTGGTTGCTGTGTGCAGAGCACATAGTACGTGCTCAGTAAATGTTCGTTAAACAAATAAATGGGAAAGAAAGCAGGTTGATTAGGTGACGAGCTATCTGCAAAAGCTCACAGCTGAGATCTCTGAGCCAGGGTTTCTCTCTGATGGAGAGCCTGGGGAGAAGATGGAGATCATGGGCTGGCTTTCAACATACCCCTCCCTCCAAGTCCCTCCAAGTCCACTTCTAGATCTTGTTCAGGAGCTCTTTAATAGCTCCTGTTGAAATCTGAACCCAACACAATCCAGATACCACGAGAGAGAGGAAAAGAAAGATTAAAGAACATATTTGACAAATGGGGAGTCCAAGAAAGGGAGCCTGGCCTCAGGCAGCTGGAAGGATCCAAGTGCTGAACTTTATCTTCCTGAAGTTCTATAGTCCCAATACGGCACTTTCTGGTCTAGCTAGCAGCCTCTCTGATTCTAAAATCTTCGGAATTAAGATGTCCCCTGACTCACCCAAAGTCCTCAGCTCACCATTCTTCTGCAGGAAATCCTACTCCCTACTCCCACATCAGTTTTAATCCAATCCCTCTGATTCAATCCTCAGAAAGTCAGAAAGAAAGGGAATGATCCCTTAACCTGCATAACAGGATGCTCAACCCTGTCCAGTTCTCATCCAGACCTAAGGGAAACTGGAAGCTTCCCCCACATTTCTTCCACATCCACCCCTAGCCCTGTTTCACTACCGCCACTTCTTTCTCCTTTACTTTCAGTCCCTGCCCCATGGGAAAAGCCTCAGATCCTGACCCTTGGAAGACCCCCGTGATTTCCAGCTCTGGGCAGCCAGCTAAAAGAGAAGATGCCAGGCAGTAATAATCCCAACACCCCAGGAAGAGCTGAAGTTTCCTCAATCCCTGCCAGTTTTGTTTTTTGTTGTTTTTGTTTTTTGTTTGGTTGGGTTTTTTTCTTTCTTGGATTACCACATGGCTGATGATCTAGCCATTTCCAAATACCCCTGCTACTTCTTCCATAACCCACACTCCCAAAAAGGTCACTGTAAGTAGGGGGTTCAGCACAGGGCAACCTTAAACCAAGGGGCTGAAAGTTGTGAGGAATCCTATTTCCCTTTTTGGTTCTTAAGACCAAATGAGATTTCAGAGGAATGTGAGGTCTTAAGGATGCTGGGGGTCAGGAAGGAGAGAAAGGGGGAAAACTCTGCTAAGTCCTCTATCGTGGTCAAGAAGATGTGATAAAAAGGAAAGGGAGATGGATAAGAAAGAGAATAAGATGAAGGACAAGATGGATGGGGTAAAACACAGAGAAGTACACACGCGTGCGCACACACACACCCCCACAAGATATGGGGAATGTCAAGTCTTGATCCCTCCCCTCCACCAAATTACAGCTGGCGGACCCACAATAACCTGTCATCCTCTTTCCCTCTCCCTTCCATATCCCTGGTGCCTACCGGAGAATGGGACCGTGGAGGTGGCTCCTCTGCACAGGAATGGGGTTTGCCATGGGAATCCAAGTTTCCTACTTTCGAGCATCAATATGCTGCCCCCAGGGTCTCATAGCCCCTGATGGGAATGAATCCCACTTGGGCCCCTGACTTAACTCCTCCAGGTCTCAGCAGAATTGACTAACCCGCCAGAGGGAACTTTGTGGAGGGAAACAGGAGGAGCCCGGCTGGAGAAAGAAGGGAGTGATGAGGAAGAGACCTAGACCACAGCAACTGGGTGAGAGGCCAAGGGAAAAGTTTCACATCTGAATCAGACTGAAAACAAGAATCTGTTCTCAGAAGAATCCCAGAAAGGACAGAAATAGCACAGGCCAGCGCCCTGCTCTGAGGAGGAGGGGCTCCACTTTGAGGAGAAGGGGTTAGTAGGAGGCTTAAGGGAGCAGAGACTGGGAACCATCTTGAATCTGTCCTAATAAGAAGTCTGTAGTGGGAGGGGGAGAGACCCTGCAAAGGCCCGCCAGAGGGGCCAAACTCAGCTCCCTCCCAGGGCCTTTTCCTGAGGCCATTCTTCCAATTGAGTTTTAACCCACCTGAAAAAAAAAAAAAAACGGAAGCAAGACAGGAAGAGAATTATAAACTGCAGGGGAGTGGCTTGCTGAAGCTACGGATCAGGGGATCTGTGACCCTTTCAACCAGGAGGGAAGCCCCCATCCCCCACGCCCACGCAGTGAATGAAAATCAGAGGACTTGCTCACAGAAACCAAGAGGTTGGGCAATTTACGTTAACACTCCTAGTCCCAGTTTTCTCATCTGTAAAACGGGGGTTGGGGGATAACTGGACTATGTAGAGAGGGAGAAGAGAGGTGACCAAGGAGAGACGTGGAACCAGGACCCCCTCTACCGCCTCCAGACTTTGCTCTTGCTCAAATTGGGCAACAGAAGCTGGCCTCTGCAGAGTGAAGTAGACGTGCGCACACAGCCCCAGTCCGCCTCCGGATTGGCTGAGAGATGACGTCACGTAAGTGTATTGGGGCTGCGATTGGTCATCTGAGGGGCTGGGCGGGGCTAAGGGTGAGAGCTGGAGGTGAATCCCAGCACATTCAGGGAAGAGGGTTCTTCGCTACTACAATCTCCTTAACCTGGGGTCCAGGGGCTGGGGTTTTATGGAAATGAGGAGAGGGAACTAGTGGGGGTGAGTAGGACAGGAAAAAGAGAAAAGAGGAGAAACAAGCCAAGAGCTAGGATTTTATGACAGGAAGTCTTCCCCCAACACCTCCCAAAAGCAGGGAGAAATTAAAATACCTTCTCACTGTGCCAAAGCCTTGAAGGATTGTAAACAAATGAAGCTTGGGAGCCTGCTGTTATTCAGCCCCACTGAGTACTGGGACAAGTGAAAGTGGGCCTCAACAGCAAGGAGAGGAATAGAGGTTAAATATCTACAAGTTGTTTTCTAGTGAACTCCTGGTAGCCATGAGGCTGGGCTGCTTCAGGGTTTGGAACGACTCTAAACCCACACCCTCTGCACCCATCTCATTCTCTCTCAGCACACACACACACACACCAGCCGGTTAGTGGTTCTTGAAAGAAAGGACTGGACCCAGAGTCAGAGACCCACAACTGCCACCCGGGAGATGAGGGACAAGTCATTTGGCCTGTTCTGTGGACAGGCTTGCTTGGAGGGACAGGGATGGCGGTGGGAATGGAGGCAGCTGCACACAGCCTAGTGCAGTAACAGACACCAAGCCAGGCCAGCTCCCCTCGCTCTCCTGACTCCAAGCCCTCACTGCAGTGTAGGCACTAACCTCAATCCTCCTACTAAAAAGCAGAGATTTCTTATACTAGAAAAGCTTTGGAGGGGATGTCCATCCCGCTACTCTCCTGCCCAGTAGAACCAAAGCTGGCAGGACAAATGGCTGTTTACCACCTCACCCCCAAATACATACATGCTGCATCACTCATTCCCAGCCTATTATTATTATTGTTGTTGTTGCTGTTGTTGTTAATTATTCCTAATAAGGAAGGATATCAGTAAACTACCATCTCTTTCTGGCAAAAAAAAAAATTTCACACATATCCACTCACCCACATATATAAACACACACTACACTCTACCTCTGTCCAAGCTGAGGAGACTGTCCCCAAGGTGGTAGGCAGGGCATAAATGTGATGACTCCAATGAAGAGTCCAGCATGGATTTTAATTTAGCCCTTAAATTTAGTTTTAAAATAGCAAGGAGCACAATGATAATGCCTCCCTCCTGGCCCATCCCCACTTGCCCTGGAGGCTAGGATTTGAGAGATGGGATAGACAAAGGATAGGAGACACTGCCTCTGGTCAGAGAAGAGGGATGTAAGCAAGGGTTGGGGGAGTTGGAGAGGGATGGGGATAGGATGGGGGTGGAAGTTACAGAGGAGGGGTTAACTGGCTGATCGCAAGGCTCCAAAACCTCAGAAATTGAAAGAACCAAGGAAATTATCTGAATCCACTAGAAAGAGGATATCAATTAAAATTAGGTTTCTTTTGCCTGGACTTTATCATTAAGTGTGACCTTGGGCAACACACTTTGAGTTCCAGCTTCTTCTTCTGTTAAATGGGTAAATAATACATGCTTCACAGAATTCTCACAAGGATCAAATGAACTCATGTAAGAGCACCTTGGGAATTATAAAGTGATGCATGAATACGAAAGGTTGTTCAGTCCAATCCTTTATTTAGTTAGTTCAGCAAATGTTAATTAAGAGTCCTACATGAACAAAGTCCCCTAAGCCCAGACCTGTACCCAGAACCCATGATGTGGAAAAGCCCTGCTACCACCACTCCAGATGTTGGGGACTTCTCCCTGGCTCCTTATTCCACAGGGTCCAGGCGGCAGTGGAAGCAGAAGCTGGGGAATATGCAGAGCATGGAGGTCCAGAAGCCAAGAACCACCAGATCTGTACCTTCTCCAAGCACTGGTGCTCCCCTCGCTCCCCTAGCTTCCCATTGCTGTATAAGCAGCCCCAATTCCTGCAGCTGGCTGAGCACGCTGGCGGGGGTGGCTCCAGAGATAAAAATAGCCCCCTAGTGGCAGAGCTAGGGTGCCATCCTGGGAGGTGGCAGGCTTCAGGTTGACATGGCAGCAGTCTCTAGGCACTGGCCAGAGGATCTGGGTGGCGGGAGGGTGGGGGAGAGTGGGGTAGGGCCTATGGAAGTCAGGGGATTAGTGGGGGAAAGGCAGAAACGAGGTGAGTGGAGGGAGGTGAGGGAGAGGAGCAGGCATTACTAGGGGACATGGAAGGAAGGAAGGGAAATTTGAGAGGTGCTGTAGAAGAGAGTCTGAGGAACACCGAAGAGGGAAAAGAGTCAGCTCACTCCCTGCCTGTGTCTGAAGGCAAGGCCCCTCTGCCTCCTGACCAGCAGCCCTTTCTAACACGTGTTCCTAGCAACAGCCCAGCACAGCTCAGGTCAGAGGAGGAAGAGGGCAATCTAAGCAACCTGAGCCTTGGTCCAAACTAATAAAGACCGAGTACCCTAGCTCCTAGCCTATCACACAGATGAGTCTCTTCTCCCCCCAGGCTTCAGCCCTTGAGAGAGGGAGGATCTGGGAGGGGTGGGCAAGAAAGTCAGAGGAAAGCAAGTCAGAGAGGAGGCTCCTAGGACCCAGTCCAGAAGAATTCTTTCTCCAGTTCAGTTATCCACCCCTCTTCTCCCTCTCCGCTCTATTTAATTCTGCTCATTAACCACCTCTACATGAACCCCCCTACCAGCCCTCCAAACCACATCCCAACAGATGTTGCTAGCAGATGCCCAGCTTCCAGGGGCCTAACAGATGTTAAAGGCAGCCTGGGATGGAAAAGTGAGTTGGAAACTTGGCAAGGGACAGACTGCAGGTGTTGATAGGAACAGCACTAAACAGTGCATCAGCGGCATTTGGGTCTGGTTCCAGCCCTGCCCCTCACCTTACCAACTATCTCTGGGCATCAATTTCCTCCTCTGTAACAGCACCTGGGTTGGACACACTAGGAAAGTAGGATGCCTGGGTCTCAATTCATACTGGGTTCAAGTTCATCAATGCTTCCCCCAACTCAGCCATAACCTGATTCTTAAAGGACAGTGGCTTTCTTCTTCACCATAGAAAGGTCACATTCTAACCTCCTTGAACTTTCCACGAAGTCCTTCTGCATATCTATCTTTAACCCATCTTGCTGCAATCAAAACAACAGCAAATTTTCTTGGCATCTCAAAGAAAAACAGAAAGGAGGAGAACAGGCAGGACAAAGAAGTTTTGGGAGGTGAGTCTGGTACAATTTGACTTATTTTATTTCTTTCAGACTGGAATTTCTAAAGCTACTGCTTGGTAGAGAGCGGATCTGGGTTTAGGAAGCTTGGCAATACTGCTGGCACATGTGATCACTCAGCCCAGACCCCAATAAGTTTCCAAACAAGGTGGGCATAGAGGAGAGAACCAGGGAGATAGTGCCAGGTTACATACACAAGAACTGATAAAAACGGGGAGCAAGGAAGCCAAGGAATAAGAATGAAAGGAAAAACTTCTCCAGCCCCCAGGTCCCGCCTGCCAGAGAATCACTAAGCCCCCTGGAAGCCAAGCTCCCTTCCCAACCTAAATGATGCCGACACCAGCTGGCAGCCTAATCATTCCACTGCAGCCACCATAATTATTTGCAAATCTACCATTTCATTGCAGCTGTGGAATCAACTGACCTGGGAGCCTAGCTGTTATCCAACAGCACCACCTGAAGCCCCCCTTTCTAGCTCTTCTCCCAACCTATGCCCCCAGACCTCCCCCTGGATATGCCCTGGCCCTTTGCCCACCAAGCCTGCTTCTCCACCAAAACCCCATTCCCACTCCCTCAGAGGATTTCTGCCAGGTCAGGATGCTGAAGTAGAAGGCTAACCTGATGTTTTCTTCCCAGACAGGGATAAGCTCCATAGATGCAGCAGGAGCTGAGGGGAGAGGAGCAGCTGCAGGACTGGGGGTGGGGATGCTGTTAGAGACAGAGAGGTGAAAGCACTGGCATTAGGCACCTTCCTGTGCTGAACAGATAACATCTCGGTTTTCTCCTTTTCCCTTCTCAGGAGCCTTTCTTCCTCCTCAGTTCGCATCTTTGCCCCACTCAGTATTCCCAGGATTCTCTCCCACTTCTCTCGGACTATTAAGTGTTCCTCCCTTAGGGGGACAATCTCGTTATCTAACAACTTCCAGTCTCCCAGCTGTCTCACCTGCACCCCACCTGCTGCCCTGGTTTCGTCCCTCTTTCTCTGCTGCTGTCCTGAAGAGAGTTGGAAAATAGCTACTCAACTTTGGTACCTGAGAAAAATCAGCCCCCAGAGATCCAAAGGCAATTACTTGGCTTCCTTCCCAGAGGTGCTGGGAGGATGAGGTCACTGGGAAGGCAAAGGAAAGGACCTACAGAATGCAGGGGTTGAGGCTGGGCTCCTAAGGTGGCCCCAAAGGGCGCCTGCAGCACACTTACCCTGCACCATCACCACAACAGCACCGGGGTGGGGGGGGGAGCCCCTGGGGCCTTCTGACTCCTAGCCAAGGGGAGGGCGGAGCAGGAGCGCTGAAGCTGAGAGTGAGAGGGTAAGTCAAAGGGAATGGGAAGAGAGAAAGTGGGACCGGGGAGGGAGCAAAATGAAGCCTATCAGAGACCAGAGAAAGATGTGAACAGAGGAGAGAACAGGCAGAGGAAAGGATGCATGAAGAATCAAAGAAGAGGACAACAGAGGGAGCAAAGAAAGTAAACAAATCTTCAATGATTCCTTTAAAGACTTAAGAGAGGAAAGGTGTCTTGGCTCCTCCATTGCAGTCTCATGAGTGACCCAAAAAAGAAAGGAAAGATGGAAGAAAACCACTCACTGCTTTGATTTCAGGAACTCCCTGGGCAGCAGGTAGGTAGAAAGGATCTAGAGACATCCAGGCTTCCCTTCTACTCAGTCTTTCACCCGGCCTTCCAGTCCGGTAACTTCCCAGCCTACTTTGCTCCCCTTCTGGCAAAGGTGATAAATGCAATCACGAATGTAGGAGGATCTCCTCTCTGTTTTCCCAACCGGCCTCCTGGGGCTCCTGAGCAGGCAGAGTGATATTTGGGTTGTAAGGGACTTCAGAGATTCTCTAATACAGGATGCAGCATACGTGGTCATATTATATGCAGAGCCTAGGGAATTAGGATAAATGCTAGAAGACAATTCCTCCAATGCTCACAGAACCCACCAGGAGCAGCCCCTGGGCTCCCCACACCCACCATGTCTTAAAACTGCAATTGCTCCATCCACTTCTAGTTTTCTGGTGGGAAAAGAGATGATAAGAAGTCAGACCCTTTCTTTCTTTCGACCTCAGTGGCCCACTCTCTTTCTGGAACAGTCCTTCTCCAACCCCACCCAGCCTTCTATTCTCTAAGCTCAGACATCTGCCTCACTGGCTCCAGACAACCATTCATCAATAAGACTCTTCTGAATCATGTCTCAGACACCAGGACTCAAACCTACTAAGTAATTCATATTCCTGCCTCTTGAATCTTTACTTTCTCCCCATCCAAGCCAATGGTCACCCTTTCATTCCTATTCCCCTGCTTCTTCACAAGGCACACTCTCCCATGCTAAAAGAACTCCAGACTGTATCATTTAAAAGCCACTTTCATATGGATGATAGCAAATGAAGAACTGAGATTCAGAGAAGCTGTGTGACTTCAAGATCATGCAGCGTGGGAACATGAATTCCACTCAAGTCTCTCAATATTCACAATGATCTTCTACGACCACCAGCATGTCTCCCTGATTCCCTCCAGCCACCTATTCTGACCAGAAGTTTACGGAGTTCTTTCTTTGTTCTGAATTTGATTTCCCCTATTTTTGCACCTCCTCTCAGCTTAGTGCAGAAATTTTCCACCCTCTACCACCAAGGATGCTCATTCAAGACAAAGCTGATGGGGGAAATAGAGAGATGGAAGCCATCTGATGGGAGAGGGGGGTATAAACCTAAGGGGGAGAGAGTCCCTCTGCTATGATGGGAAATAAAGAAGGAAGGGCTGATCAGGGGAGGAAGGCACTAAAAATCATTCCCCCCAAGGCCTGGGAGAAATGATGCTCCTTTTTTCTCCCGAGGTCCAGGGAGCCCTGCAATCTTCGCAGCAGCTCCACAGCCATATGCAGGGAAAGGAGGACGGCAGCACGGTTTTCAAAACTGGTAAGAGCCACAGGAGATCGCTCATGAGAATACACAGAATAAGGACAAATGGTGGGATAAATCCCAGACCAGTCCCTCAGCTTCCTCCTCCTACCCATTTTTCTCCCCAGAACTGTCAAAAAATGTGAGCGTCACAAACACATACACAAGATCACTCATACATATTATCCCATTACTTACACACATACTCACATACATTCATACATCTCATTCATAGATAGAACAATTTCAGGTATTCAGCAGACCTTCCCCACATATTTATTATCAGTGTGCCATTTATAAACATAAAGACAAAGAGACATCGTCAGAGAGCCCTGACTCTATAAACTGTCCCTGGCATGCACATCAACCTTTACCCAAACACATATGTATACATGCCAGGCATTCACAATCATTCTGATACATCTCATTCACATGTCCAAATAATGTCGTTTATGTATCCTCTCTGTAACTCCTTCAGTCCCAGGTTCTGTTTTAGGTACTCAAATCCCACACCTTTTAAACATCACCTTCTCAAAAACAACAACAACGTCTCCCTTTCTTCCACCTCCATTTCCTACTCCCCGCACCACCCCTCCCCCCCCCCGAACGCAGGAACACACGCACCGCAGAATCAGAGATAGAATTGGGCTCCATGACATGTACACATATAATCACTAATTCATTTGTGCATTCTTTTATTTATTGAGTGCTTATTATGTTTTAGTTACCACACTAGACTCTGACAAAACAAAGATAGGCAAAAATAATCCCCAACTGGTCCTTGCTCCAGCTCAGCTGTAATGACCTTGAACCACAGCTTAGGACATTGAGCATAGACCTTGAGAGTCCTGAGTGTGTACCATATGAAGAAAGAAGAAGAGAAAGGGGCTGTGTCTATACTTTCCCAAAGGAAGAGGAAAGTTCTGTCTGTAAAATTCCAGGATAAACTGGAGCAGAGAGAAGAGAGTGATGCTAGTGATGCTTGTACTATCCTGGAAAAGAAAAGGGAAAATATATATATATACACTTTTTATATATGTATATATATAAAAAATATAAAATATATAATATAAACATATGATGTATATGTGTGTATAAAACATATCATGTAATATATACATATATGTATAGAACATATATATCATGTGATGTGTGTGTGTGTGTGTGTGTGTGTGTGTGTAACCCCCAAAGGAAAAGATTAAGCAGAAACCAGAGTGGTAGATGGTAGAATTTTACCACTTGAGTGGGTGTATTAAAATGAGGAACAGGGTACTTCCTCCACTTGATGGAGTTAAACAAAATTACAAGCTCATAGGCACAGGGACTGTTCCTTTTGTCCAGCGCCATAGCCCCAGCATCCAGCACATCACACGGTCAGCTGGAGACAATGAAGAGTTGTTGAATTAACAAATGAGCTAACGATAGCAAATCTCTGCTCATGGTTTTTCTTGATTCCCAAAAGACAGAAGAAACCCCTTCTACTCCTACTGACACTCCCCCACACTCCTGAAAGCTCTCTGGTCTCAGAGAAGTGGGGACAGGCAAGTCAAGTCCTTTATCTTGCAGTTAGAGATGACGAAAGTCATCCTGGTCAACCCATCATCTCCAGACTGCCTGTCCCAGCCTCTCTCCTGTCTCAGCTTGAGTCTGCTTAGTTAGGAAAATTTTCCTGCTATGTAGAGTGAAATCCCACAGTTAGAGACTCTCCAGCTCATATGCTCCTGAATTTATCTTGGCAGAGTGCTAGTGTGAGAAGCAGAATTCCTGAATGCCCTTCCCAAAAAGAAATTGCCCTGCACAATTATATTACACGGCTTTTTAATCAGAGGTAAAAACACCCAGGCCTGGCCTCCCAAAGAGAGTCTAGATGTCCTAGATTAGAAATGAAGAGTATGGGGGTGGGGGTGTTGAATAGGGGAATCAAAGCCTTTATATACTTATAAATACATTATTTATAAATATATATATATATATATTCCATCTGCCTTCATTTCTGATCTGTACTCAGTCCTGAGATAATTATGTTCACCATTTCCAGCCTAAACAACCCCCTCCCACACAAGCCCTTTTGGGAACAGGTGGAACTGGGATTCGGGGAAGGAGTGTTCTATTTCTATTTAAAAGAGAGAATGTCTTTTTGTTCACCTCTTCAGACACTACTGGACCATGAGAGTTGGGGACTTTCTCTCTCCTACCCAGCAGAAATCCTAACTCCTTTTATTTCCCTTCATCTGATTGGCAAAGCCTCCCAATATTCAAATAGGGACAAATCCAGTAAGCCATCAACTTGGGACCTCCCTTGACACAAAGATCTTTCTCTGCTTTGAGAAAGTGAGATTTGGAATCTATCTTGGTGATTAATAATGAGGAGATGGTACTTTTCTGGTTAAATTAAGGTCCAGAATGCTAAAGTGAGTGAAGACCAGAATAATCTAATCAATATGATTAGTGATCCTTGTTCACCATCATCCCTCTAAGGACATGTCAACTAACATACTTTGTAGGGGAAGCGGCCTCCGCTCCCTTCTTTCCCCAGGTTTCAATGCCGCCTCTGGGGATTCTCTTCTCTCACTTCAAAGGAAGAAATCACAACCCAGGAAAGACTCGAGTAGCCAAAGAACACATATGCATGGCCCATGGACATGGACAACGGTGGGGGGGGGCGTTGCCTGAGGGACTGTGGGGGGGTGGCTGGGCAGAGGGCGCAAAGGGGGAAAAGTTGGGACAACTGTAATAGCATAATCAATAAAATATAATTTTTTTTAAAAAGGTATGACAAAACCTGCTCTTTTGCAGGACATGTTACCTGGAATAGAGGCAGGAGAAGCATACGAAGACCACTAGAGCTTGGAGGAGTCATCCCAGGACACCTTGTATTCTCCCATTCATAAACCCTGGGGCCCCTTCTTTGCCTTTCAATCACTTCCTTGCCTGCCTCTCTTCCCAGTTTAGTTACCATTAACAGAGCATCAGTTTTCTATCAAGAAGCAACCAGTGCTCCTCCCAACAAAAACCAATTCAATCTGGCTTTCCATTTCTTCATCCCAGAACTCATTCCAAGGCTGTGCTTCATAGATCCCACACCTGCATTGGCTGGAGGCAGTAAAAGGGGTGAACCGCGAAGCACATTTGGATTCCAAGCCTTGTTACCACTACGCCTCAGTTCTCCCTCAGGCCTCTCTAAGCAGCTAGTATATAAATCAGACCCACCAATCCAGTAAAAAAGCATCATCTTATTGCCGCAAGTGACGTGTTTTTTTAAACAACACTATTATAAGCATCTACGTCTTACCCCATCTCTCTTTCTCTCTGCCAGAGGCCAGAAATGGAAAGCTTTGGTGCTCACTCTTAAGGATACTGGGTAGGAACTGGGTTTAGGGGCTATGTTTCCTGTATTTCCTCATTAAACATCTACAGCATCTTTGCTATGTCCATGGGGAGTCATATCAGGAACAGGAGCACCTTCCCTTGTTCTCTGCTTAAGAATCAACAGACTGCAGAGATTACCCACTGGCAGCTGACTGGGAGGTAAACATGGTACATGGCATGTATTTGACCAGATTCTCTCATCTGAGGAGCAAGAAGAAAAGTTCCTTTCCTCCCTTGGGACTGGAGTATGGGATGCCTGAGTCCTTACTTTCCTCATTTATTCCTCCCAACATGCCCTCATCCTGCAACAATAAAAAAAGATGGCTAAATGTGCTTGGAGATCCTTGAAATACCCGATAGCAACAAAAAGGCTTTGACAGTTACCTTGCCCTTGTCAATTATTCCTCACCACTCAGCTCCCAGGTAAGGGATTTACCCACCCCACCCCCGCCACTTCCTCCAGATCCCAGATAGGGGTTCCATCACTTCTCCAGATCCCAGGAGGGTCCCCCATCATTAATAGGCACAGTGGAGTTCCAGGCCCCTAGAGAGATAAGCATCTCAGGTATGGGACTCCCCCCACCCCCAGCCCATTTAGGATGTAGGGGGCAGAAACCACCAATCCCAGCAGAGGTATATATAACCCACAGGTTGGCACAACTATCCCCGAGCACTACATCTGCAGCTGTGTGCAATCATTCTACAAACATCTCTGTGACCCACAGACACTCATGCACACACATGAATATGTGTGAGTCAGCCTGGCACCTGAATGCTGCCCGTCTGCAGCCCTGCCACACTGCACCGCACATTCTGTGCCGCCTCTCCACGCTGCGTGTGTCACGGGGGGTCCACAGGCACATCGTTATCTTTGCAACTCCAAAACCTGCTCTAAACAGCCAGCTGCTCCGCACATGCCTTGCACATGTGGCCTGGCCACTCGTGTCAAAGCAGCTTATTTCCTCTCACCTGCCAACATGTGTGCCAGAGAGAGAATCCACCAGCCCGACTTCAGCTCCACCACCACCCCCCCTCCACGTTTCCAGGCTCCCTAAGATCCCTTCCCCCCCTCTCCGTGCCCGGGGACTCACAGCGACCGAAGCTTAATCCACATCTTCTTGCTGGGGGCTGACTTCAGCTCCAGGGGAGACGGGCAATCGGACTCCAGCATCTCGGGAGGGCTGCGAGGGGACAGCTCCATGCTCAGCCTCTGTCTGTGGAACAGAGGAAGGAGACAGCACCGAGGCTCAGCCTTAGCCCCTAACCGAAAGACCCTCGCCCCTATCCCAGCCCCTTCCCACCTGCGGCTGGCGTGGACCAGCCAGGCCGACGTCTCTAGGCTCGGCCCGAGCTGGCAGAGCTGCAGTTTCTCTGGCTCCTCCTCTCCCTCTGCCCAGCCGAGCTCTGGGCTCCCAGTCCGAGCTCTCCGCGCCGCCGCTGCCGCCGCGCGCTGCCAGAGCCGCCTCCTGTCTCTCCTCCTCCTCTGGCCGGTTCCCCCTCCCTCTGCTCCCCCTCCCTTCTTCTCTGCCTGCCGGCTCGTCTCTCACTCCTCGCAGCCACTCCTCCCCCTCCCAGAAGAACGATTGGAAGCCGGGGGCACACCCAGACCGAAGCGCCCAAGGGCGGGCACAGGCACCTAGGCGCCCGGGATGAGCGCTGTGCGTGCCCGGCGCAGTGGTTGTGAGTGCGTGTTTACAAAGTGCAGCACAGGCGGCGGCCGCAGGACTTCGGTGTGGGTGTTGCGTGGGTTCTCTTAGTGTGTGTTTTGAGTTTCTTTGTACGTGCAAGTGGCTTCATGTATTCACATGTGCCTAGCGTCCCGTGTGAGAGAGAGGGGTAGCGGAGGAGTTCATTTCTCTCTGCTTGGGGGCCTTCGCACTCTGGCTCAGTGAAACCGCTCACCGTGCGACCCTAGTCCCAGACCAGAACCTCGCACTTGCACTCCTGCTTTTGAAGGGAAAAAAGTTCGGGGTCTGCTCTGAGTTTCGACGCCTTTCCTCGGTTCCAGTTCCGTTAGCTTGGACTTCCTGACCTGTCCCCATCACCGTGGCCTTCCCTGTGGTGTCACTAACTTCCCTTCTGGAGGTGGAAGTTTCTCCCAAGGTTAAAGCTTTCCAGAGAGAATCCGCCACTGCGGGCAGCACCACATCTTCTTTTGATTAAATAGAGCTCCCTAAGAGCCAGGAAATCATTCTCAGTATCTCAGCCCCTCCTGTAGCCTTTCCAGATTATTTCCTCTTATTCTGTCTTCAGTGAAAGAAATCCAGCAAAAAACAGCTGAGCCGCCTAAAACATTTGTAAAATGACCTGGAATTTGAACTCAAGACTTTGTAAGAGGACAAATAATCTTCCATCAAACTAAGTCCTACTTTGGACTGACAGGAACCACTTCAGCCTTCCTTAGAATTGTTCTCTTTAATGACCACCTGCTTTGGCACTGAGGAGAAGCCTATGTAAACAGAAAGTGGAGATGTATTCACTAACTAATCCAGGATCCCAGAATGTGTGTTTTAACTTTAAGGACACTGGAGGCTGGAAGGAGACTCCCCACTTCCCAGGCAATGGAGTAGAAAAGAACAGATGTGAAGTGGCAGGGTAAAGACTCCCAACATTAAAGAGTTGGTTTTGAGGCAAGTTAAGCCAGGCCTTCAGATCTGGCAGAACAGAAAATTATCAGGAGAACCAGCTCCCAGAAGTACAGAGTCAGAAGGAGATGGCAGAGTAGGAGATGGAGGGAAAAATTGAAAAGAATACCGGGACTTCCCCTCTCTGCCCATCTAACTTCAGCGTACATGCCCCTTTCCCCCCCTTACCAGGAACAGTCCCAGCCAAGATGTAGCTGTATCCGAGACCCCCAGTCGGACTGCTACACAATCTAATTCTCAAAATGTGAAAGCAATTGACTTCCTTATCAATAGAAAGAGAATGGGCTGGCAACGGCAAAAGAATTGCAAATTAGAATTAGAGCTAAAGAGCTCTAATTAGAAAACTAGGATTAGAGCTAAGGAGATTCCCAAATTAGGCAGGTATTCCAACTAGAAGTGGGAAAGAGGCCATGATGTACTTCCAGAGGAACCTCTCAGCACTTCATGTGGACACAGTGGTACACCCTGTCCCTGCTCTCCCAGGCCTCCATCTCCTAACCCATTTTAAGAAAAGAAAATTTCATACTCCCCAAAAGTTATTTGCAAAAGGAACTTTAGACTCCTTCGTTTAACAAATGGGAAAACTAAGGCCAGAAAAAGTATGTGGTCCCACAAAGAGTAAGCAACAAAGCCTAGGCTAAGTCTCCCAACCTTTTTCTAGATCTTTTCCGCTCCGTGGCTCTTTCTCTTTCTTTAGGCACCAGTCCTGGTGTTTAACTTCAACCCCATTCCTCTTGCTGAAATCCAACCCCATTTCTGTCTTACCATCCCTCTAGTCAGGGTATATCTGTTTCATTCATAGGCTCAAAAGACCCGCTATTCTTTTCTCCCTCTTTTCCTCCTGTCCCCTGCCCCAACCTTTCCCAGGCTCCTTCTGCCCAACCTCATTTCTCTCCTTTTCAGCTTCCAAACTGCCCCTGTCCCTTGGAGCCCATGCCTCCTCACTCCCCTAACCCCACAATCCTTTCCAACCAGCTTGGAGTTTGATAGAGACCAAAAATGACATTTTGGCACTGGTGACGGATGGATGTGATCTGCCTCCTACAGGAATGCTATTTAAAGGGGCAGCTTCACAATCCTCTCCTCCCAAAGTGACAAGAGAAAAGCCTGCTCCTCAATCTCTCCAGAGCTGCAAACTCAGCTCAAGTTAACTTGTGACTTCCTCAACCTGCAACGTGGCCTGCTGCTCCTGCTTCCTGTTCAGGTGGGCGGGAGAGTACTTGACAACTCATTGAGGTGTGGGGGCTGTGGGGGGGTTCATCTTCATCTCTTCTGATGACAGGTACTTAAGAGGAGCAGGAGGCCCTGTGGGGAGGAGGACTGGAAGAACACTCTTCCCCCCAAACCCCGTGAGTGCATTTCAGCCATGTGCCAGCCTCTTCTCAAAGTGAAACTTTGTTGAAGAACTGATATAGGCATGAGGACCTAACATTAAGGAAGCCTTGTCCCTACCAGGGACCTCCTTCTCCTGGATTAGAGCTCAAACAGCAGCTGTTCTCTACCTCCTGGGCAAAGTGCCAAAGGGTAAGACCTCCCCCACCTCCCGCCCCTGCATCAAGGCCCCAGACCCACTGCATTTAGAAGCTTCCCTCACCTGCCCACTGAACTGAACATCATAGTGTCTTTACTGCCCAAAGGAATGGGAGCTCCTCTGCAAGCATCTCGCCGCAGGCCTGGTAGGAGGGATAATTCCATCTCTTTGCTGCAAACAAGTTAATGGAGATTGTAATGAAAACACTGCACTAATGAAAATGCTGAAGCTAAAACCTACTCTGCCTGTAAGACAAAGCAATCAAAGTCAGAATTTCTCCCTGATACTCATTCCTCAGTTCCTTTTAAGCCTGAAGAAAGCAAGCTGGGGATCTGAGAGCAGAAAGCAGTTCATAGTTGATTGTGTCCTAGGCTGTGAGGGGTCTCTGACAATTTAGGCAATTTAGGAAGCAAATTGCCTAAAGTGCTGATGGGCCCTGTTACCCCTAGACATTCACGTTTTGTTTCAGGTGGTTAAGGTCATCATGTCCTTACATCCTCTTATTTTTGCTTATTCAAGGGTCTCTGGGTTCTAACAACTAAGTCTGTACAGATGAAGAGGCAGTCTGTTCAGGGAGAAAATGGCTAGGACTGAATATCATACTCGGCTCCCAGTCCTGGACGTACTGCTAAACATGTGACCTTCATTAAGTCATTTAACATTTGTGACCCTGTTTACTGGTCTGAAATAAGGAAGCCTCCTCTGGCTACCTTGCAGAAATGTCATAAGGATAAAAGAGCACTTTGAAAAAGTACATGTCATAGATAAATGTATGTGTAATTGTATATTTACAAAAAAGATATTATAACAAATGACAAAATTTTAGAAAAAGGGAACAGATTTGTGTTGCCAGGGTTAGGGAAGGGGAAGAAGGTTGCAGGAGAGAAGTGGGTGTGGTTACAAAAGAGCAACCTGAGGATCCATGTGGTGTTGGAACTGTTCTGTATCTTGACCAAAGTGATGGGTATACAAACCTACACGTGATACAGCTGCACATAACTAAATACAGACACACAGAGAAATGAGTATAAGTAAAACTGGGAAATCTGAATAGGATCAGTGGATTGTATCAATGTCAATATCCTGGTTATGATGGTATACTATTGTTTTTGCAAGACATTACTGTGAGGGAAACTGGCAAAGATGCACAGGATCTCTCTCCATTAGTTTGTTGGATTAGCTATCTCAATAAAAATTTTAATTAAAAAAATAAAGTTACTATGTCTACCCTCTACTCTCCTGCAGCAACTTGTCTTCTGCACTCTGGGAGGCTCCTATTAAGCATTTCCACATGCAGGTGAAAAAGAGGTCTCCATCTCCTCAAGATGATGATCCCAGCAGAGATGTGTTGAAGAGTTGTTCAGACAGTTTTGATCCTTCTTGACCTCATCAACTTTGCCCTCAGTCTCAGTAGGTCTGATCCTGAATCATTCCTTAGAACACACTGTCCTTTCCATAGCAAGGAAGGACAACTTGCTGAGGCTTGAAGCAGGATCCTCTGTTGCTTCTATCTTAAAAGAGCAGACAATTGTTGCTAGGAAAAGCTCGTGTATTGATTAGGGGTGCGAAGTTTAAAAAGTAGGGACTAAGCCTGGGTCTCAAGAAATAAAAATCAAACACACACACAAAATCCAAACACAGCCATTAAATAGCTTGAATGAAGGCCAGACGGTTTTGCTGAAAATCAACAATTGCTTCACTTTATTATGGAAGTATGAACATGACCCTGATTAATCAGCTAGTTAATTATTTGCCCATTCCAACCACTCTAAACCTGTGACATACATGATCTGTTGCTCCAGCTTCCCTGGCAGTGGGTGCACAGAAGTGATAGATGGAGGCCACTGTTTCCTGCCATGAAATGAACTAAACCTAGTTTAGTGCTATCTTGAATGCCCCAGGCTTTGTGACACTTGAAATTCTAATTAGTACGGAAAAGGCTAAGTTGAAACAGCTTGTACTCCCTCAAGTATACCCACTCTCCGGGCCCTACAACCTAATGAGGTCTATGAAATTTAAGGTCTGGAAGAGAAATCCCTGCCTGGAGCAACAGCCGCACCAACGATGACAAAGGGATTGGGGTTAAATCCAGATCGGAGGACGAGTACCCCAAATGGTCCCAGAAGGAAACCATGTGACTCTGGTCCAATTAGTTGTCTTGTGACCTGGAAATAACTAGACTGACCCTCTGCTGTGGGTTGTGGCAATGTCAGAGAAAAAGCAGGAGGGGTGAAAGTTAAGCAGGTGAGAGGACTTACTGTCCCCACAAGGTATGTAGGGCAGGTGAAAGGGTTTGGGGCTGTGAAAAGCTCTCAGGTGTACTTCCTCAGTGCCCTTAGAGCCACTAGAGCTGGAGGCAGAGGAAGAGACCTATGACTCCTAACACTGTCCCCACAACAGGGAAAAAAGGGGTTCCTTTGCAACAACTTTGTAGTATGAGAAGACTGAATGTTTGCTGAATACATTTGGGGGAAAAAAGAGAAGAGATAATTGTCCTAATAAATGTGCAAGAGACAACAGCAGCTCCAGTGGGAGGATTATAAGCTCATTATGGTTTAATATGATGATTGATCACCTCTGCCCGCCAGCATTATCCTAGAATAGTGATGAAGGTCGGAGAGGTCCATGCCAGTCAGAGCTCAAGCTCCAGTCACCAAAAGATAGAAAACATATTTGTACATCACTAAGTGTTTTCATTGTAAAAATTCACACACTCGGCCCCAAGCCCCCAACTTTCCCTATCAGCTGTCCTCCATCCCCCCAGCCTGCCCCAGTTGTCTATGATTTCTCAGTCCTGGACTGTTCGTCCATATGCCTGTTCATCTGCTCTGGCTCCAGACTCCACCCCATTCCCACCCCTTGAGAAAAATGACCACAGCTTCCAGAGTGGCGTGGGTTCAGGGAGGCCCGAAGGGCCCTTCAGTGGGCACTGGCCAGCACTCGGTTCAGGAGGAAGGCCCGAGATACCTCCCGGTAGGCATTTCGAAGCAGGACATAAGGGAAACACGACTCCAGCATGTCTAGGGTCAGGAAGGAGGACTCCTCCACCACCTGAAAAAGAAGAGGCAAGAGATGAGAACCTCAGGCATGGCGTACCTCCATAGCACCCTGTTCCCCTTCATTCAGTCCCCTGGGCCTCTGAGGCCCTCAGAGTTACAAGGAAACAGGGTTCCAAATCACACTCCCCTTCCTCCCCCACTTGGCGTAGCTCTAGGAAAGCAACGTGTCCTCCTCACCTCCCTTATAATGGCCCCTGTCCCCCTCCTCAGGGTTATATGAAGGGCTCAGAAGCAGAAGGCAGGAAAGAATGACTTCCCTTGTGGCAGACAAACTCCCATTTTCTCCCACTCTGGATGCTAAAGCATATGTGGGTGGGCAGCACAGATGCAGGTAAGGATGAATAAAAGTGATAATGACAGAGCTTGGCAGAGAAAGAAACCATTGCCACTGCAGGCCGAGAAAGACGGGCCTAGAATCCACATGGGTCCTCTTGTGCTGGGCCTCAATATCCTCCCTCCCTCAGTACAGTGCTTGTGGAACAGTAAGGATGCCGAATAAAGGAGCAGGCATGATTAATTAGTTTAATTAGAAGCCTGTGTACTGTGGTAGTCTCAGCAGCCACCACAGCCCAGCAGAAAGATAGATCAGGATGCCTGGATAAGACTGGGTCGGGGGCATATTAGCAAAGAGCAGTGCAACCTCGCATTATAAACTAGAGGGTCCCCACCTCTGAGAAAGAAACAGGGTGTATTTCCTTCAGGACTCCTCTCATCAAGAGGTTTGGGACTAAAAGGCACACTCTGGAGAGAAGTGTCCCATATCCTCTGGCAATTTACACAGATGGGCCTCCCCCAATATGGCTGGTGTTTCAAGTCCTGAAAATTCACTCAGAAAAGAGAGCCTACCGTATCCATATCTATTCTAACATGTTTCTCTCTCTGAAGTCCTTTCGGTTTTTAAAATTTGTAACATTCTGCTATTCCCAAACACATACACACACAATACACACAACAGTGCCAGAAAAGCAGACATCGCAGGCTGAAGGGAAGGAAATCTGCCTTTAAAACCGTAGCTCTGATCTAAGGTTGGATAGTGGAAAGAATTCTTCCTAGGCAAGACTTTCAAACCTTAAGCCAGGACAGAGATAAGATCTCTTTTCCTCAATACAACCCTCAGGCACCCTGGGATGAGTGACAGCTTTAAGAAGGGTTCACAGGCCCAAGACTTCCTATTCTTTGCTCCATTAAGCACAGAAAATAACAGGGCTCCTTGCTGGTTCTTAGCAGTGGAAACAGCCGTAGAGTGAAGGCCAAATCTGCCCGTATATTTTGAGGGAAATCTTGAATGTCATCTTTCCCTCTCTGTCCTCGGTTTCCTCACCTATGGATTGTAAGGACTGGACTAACCCCCAGGATCTGGCCTCATTCTGACAAAGATTACATGATTCTTTCCCCTGTGAAATGGAGGGAACTGGCTGGCAATACTGGGGTGGGCACTGCCCAGTCTTGACAGCCAAGACAGAAAGACTCAAGGGACAAAAGTGCCTGGCTAGAACTTGCGGGGGGTGTGGGGGGGCGCTATATCAGTAGCCTCTTAATAATGCAGCTCTTTCCCCTTCGGTCATTTCCAATTTCTCTGTGGAAACATTTGCATTTAAATTGCTTTGCAGCAGCTAGTCCCTCTGTCACTCCAATAAAAAGTGCCTGGTCTTAGCTGTGTTTCAGCCACTCTGCAGGCCTCACTGCAATACTGCAAGGGACAGACACCTCCTCTCACTTTGGGGTTAGTAGGAGAGGGTGAAGCAAAGCAGAAGGAGAAGGTCAGGCAATACAGAATCACCTCCAACCTTACAGAGGTGAAAACTAGGCAAGGAAATGGAGAGGCAAGCCTATCCATCTAGAAACTAAAATGAACAGGAGAGAGAAGGAACTACTAACATTTCTCAAGCATCTGTTACGTACTAGGCACTTTCACATATCTCATGAATCCTAACCACTCTATCATAAGGATTATTGTCCATTGTTACGGATAAATAATCAGAGCCTCACAAAGGTCAATTAACTTGCCGAAGGTCATGATGCTCCAAGAATTGTTCTCCCTCTGGCCACTACTGGCATTTGCCTTCATTTGCCTACTCTGGCCCTCACCCCTCACCACACACACCCCACACACATACTCTCATGTCCATTCTCTTCTTTTCTCCATCATAATCCTTAATCAACTCAACCTAGGCTTTTCTCTAAGAAGAGAAACTAAAACACAGATACCACCCAGTGCCTGTGTAGTTAAAGGAAACCAGGCACACTCCCAGGCATGCCTTCTGCTGACATTTATGGTCCTGAGCCAAGAGTCCAAATGGAAGCCCACATAACATATGACAAAATAAATCAAATAAACTATTATATTCTATATTTCAACCTTCACGATATACTTTTATAATTTTATGGAAGGCCAAGTTTGAATTAAGAATTCTTAGGCCCTTCAGAGATCTGCACCAGGACAGAGGAGCAGGAACCAGCCCCATTTGAAGGGTTTTATATGCATACGTAGACTGCTATCTGCACAGCTAAGCTCCAGCCACGTATTCCTTGGGTAGTAGAGACACATCCACCCGCAGCAGTCTGCCTCAGTAGGGCAGACTTAGGGAAGAAGTTCTGCACAAGCCCCACAAGTAGGCTCGGGCTGCTTAACAGAGTTCTGAGGTCCCAGAAATCTTTAGTGTGGACTTCTAGGTGGAGCACAGCCTCCAGGTGGGCATCTCCCAGTGGCCCAAGGGTGGACCTCTTAAACACAAGGGTCCAGGGCAGGAGACTCTCCTATTCATATCTCAGTACAAACTTGGAGAATGAGAGTTTTAGAGCAAAACAGTGAGTAACTGTGTTGAGGAGAGAAAACAGGATCATGAGGAAAAGATTTTGTTTTTTAATTAACTGAGTCAGAGTTACCAGAAGTTTCTGCCAAAGTAGGAAAAGCCCATAGCTTGGGAAGAAAGGAGACAAAACAGCAGGAGCTGCCTGATGCATGGTTCACCTGGCTCCTTGCCTTACAGCTTTTCATCTAAAATCCCTTCTACCTCTTCCCTGGCTGGTGTGGCTCAGTGGACTGAGCGCCAGCCTGCAAACCAAAAGATTGCTGGTTTGATTCCTAGACTAGGGCACATGCCTGGGTTGCAGGGCCAAGTTCCCCAGTTAGGGGGTGCACAAAAGGCAACCACACACTAATGTTTCTCTCCCTCTCATTCTCCTTCCCTTCTCTCTAAAAGTAAATAAATAAAATCTTTTCAAAAATAAAAATAAAATCCCTTCCTCTCTTGAGCCCTGCTGCCCCCTCCCTCAAGCTCTGTGCTATTCAGCACCCTCTTCATAGTACTCTTAAGGACAAGAAATACAGTGGTAGGAAGTGGTCGCATAAAACCAAGCATGCACTGGACAGGTATGAGGGACACAGCTGCCCCACCAGGTCAGACTCGAGAACATTGCAGGAAAAGGGACCCAGTCACTTAAGGGTCAGGAAAGCCCTGTCCTTCAGAGAAGCCCTCAAAGACTCTACCTTGAGATTACAGGACAAGTCTAGAAAGCTAACCAGGATATGAAGACTAGGCCCAGAGGGTTAGACAAAATTAAGTTTTTAGTTAATGCTTTTTAGTGATGACAATACCAGGAACCAAAAGATCTTAAAGACAGTCTCACTGACATGGCCAGGTGGCTCAGTTGCGGGGGAGCATTGTCTGATACCCCAAAAGGCAGAGGGTTCGATCCTCAGTAGGGGTGAATACGAGAAGCAACCAACTGACGTTTTTCTCTCTCACATTGATGTCTTTCTCCCCCCTTCTCTCTCTCCTTCTTCTCACTCAAATCAATAAACATATCCTCAGGTGAGAATTTTAAAAAAGCCGGGAGTTTCGTTCTGGCTCTCCCTCTCTCTTTCCCCAGAGCAAATTAAATAAGATACATACCAAGCGCATGAGCAGAGAAATGGATTCCCGATTTCTGGTTTTAATCTTGTCAGTCTCCTGGCCCAGCTGCAGGAGGCTGACAGAAGCCACCTGTAAGGGAAGAGTTTATAAGGGAAGCAGATTTTTTTGGAGGTCAGAGTAGGACAGCCTCAGGCTACAGGAAGTTAAAAGATCAAGGAGGAAAGTTAAAAAGTGCTGGGATGTTTCTGGAAATTCAGGGCGGAAAAAGTGGCAAATTCCCTAGGCTTCAGAGACACACATTGCCTGTAAACTAGCCAGTTTGGACAACAGGAGGTTGCCTGGGGTGCTGGGGGAGAGGTTGCAAGGGCGAGGCAAGAACTCAGGACAAAGGCAGGTAGTACTGTAAACCAGGAGATTAATCTCTTTTCCTAGGCAGCCTCCAGACACCACACTTCACCAGGCTGTTTACAGTTGACTCCCCACCCACCCAGAGACATTGCTGGGTCTCTGATTCAGGCACAGTGCTCTTGGTATCCTCCTGCTTTTTTCAAATTTTTTTTCAAACAAACTGGACTTAGCCTACAGTACAATTAGCTGCCTGGTTGCAAGTACCAGTCCCTAGAGATGTAGACCAGTGGCTCTCAAAGTGAGATCCCAGGATGAACAACATCAACATAACCTGGGAACTTAGAAATGCAAATTTTCCAGCCCAGCCTCTAATCTACTGATTTAGAAATTCTCTAGGGAGCTCTGATTTATGCTAAAATTTGAGAATCTGAAAAAAAGTTTGGCTTTTTATCAGTCTTAGAGTTGGAAAGGGCCTTATGGATTATAAAACTCAGTGTCTCTCCAACTTTATTGTGCTTCAGCTCTCCTGGAGATCTTATTAAAAACAGAGGCCTGGACTCACCCTAGGATATTCTAATTCAGTAGAACGGGTATAGGACTGGGAACCTGTATTTGAACAAGCTCTTTGGGATTCTAAGGCACACAAAGATAAGCGAATCATGCATTCAGTTTATTTAATAAATGGAAAGACTGAGGCCCTAAAAGTTTGGCTCTTCAAAGATCATACAAATTCTTAGTGGCAGATCCAGAACTAGAACTCAGATTTTCTGACTCAGTCCAATGCTCTTTCCAAGTATTTGGGCAGAGGCTGACATACTAGCTGTTGGGGAACTTAGAAGAAACTCTTGTCTTTCACAAAGTGGCCTCTCACTACTTATTGAATTAGGTGGGAGGTGAGACTCCAAGTCCTGCTGAACAATGACTGTCTCTAAATTTAAGTCAAACCATTTCTCACCAGACTTTGCAACCTTCCATTTCCTATCACCTAGACCCACTCACCACCAGAAATTCCTTGAGGTGAGTTTCAATGTTCTTGTTGTAGAGTGTGAAGAGGGCAGCAGACACCTGGATGATGGCTTTGGTCAAGCAGTGAATATTGTTGTTGTAACCTATGTTATTATTGGGGGGGGGGGGGGGGGGGGGGGGAGAGAGAGAGAGAGAGAGAGAGAGAAACAAAAAGGAATAACAAAGTGAGTCACTCCAGCCCTGACCAGTATGGTTCAGTTGGTTGAGCATCATCCTGTAAAGCAAACAATCGCTGGTTCAATTCCCAGTTAAGACATATGCCTGGGTTGCAGGCCAGTGTGTAAGAGGCAACCAATTGATATTTCTCACCCTCTCTTTCTCCCTGCATACCCCTCTCTCTAAAAATAAATTTATATATATATATATATATATATATATATATATATATATATATATATATATATATTTAAAGTGAGTCACTCCAGGCTGACCCTAACTGGGAAGTTTTCATTTTTTCAGTCTGGGCCACCCCTATTTAACACCTACAGGATGCATTTGGGGATTAGGAGAAGGTATTCCTATGAAATTTCACTGGAATTTAATTTTATGGATAGCCTTCTCAAGTGTCTTTTGAAATAGAACTTTACACCTGAGTCAGAAGTCTCTATTTTCCAGATAAATAACTGCCTCTATCTCATCTCCTTAACCCAGGACAGTAACCTAAATAGCACTGGTTCCTTGAACCTACTCCTTACTTACCATCCTTCTCAATGCTATAGAAGGAAGAAGGATCTGTGGCAAGGAGTGGGAGGGAAACTGCAAGAAAGATCAAGAGCAGGCAGGCCACCTTATATTCTTCCTCAGGGGATGAAGTATCTGGTAGGAAGGAAAAGAGGAGAAGTAAGGTCAGCTGATAGGAATCATCCTCTACACGGGTCCTATTTCCAGAAGTATGGAGAATCATATGAGAAAATATCTATGAATACACTTTATAAAGCAGTATAGGCAAGTCATTATTGCTGGAGGGGACAGGACTAGCCTCCACTTACAGCGAGGGGCCTGAGTCCTTGGAGGCCTCCTCTGGTGTCTGAGCAGAGCTCTTAGCAAAGAACTCTACTGACAAGCAGTCCGAGAACACTGTCGCCTGCGATGGGGTGGAGAGGCAGGGAAGAAAGGAAAGAATCTCACCAAAACCAAGAGAGAAGAGGGAGGATCAGTCTGGAAATTTTGAAAGGGATTAATAGTGGCCCCTTGGTTTCATCCTCTTCTGAGTATATATAAGTATGAACATGCTAATCAGAGGAAATGTGGAATGGAAAATACGAGAAACAAGTGTGAAAGGTGGGGAAGAAGTGAATAGTGTCATGGTGATTACACGGGAGGGGTGAGCACTAGATCAGTCTGGGGAACTCAGATGCTATACCACACCATTCAGCATGAAATTATGTACTACTGTGTATTGTCCTCTTATTTGCATTCATCTTACTTCCCCAACCAGATTGTAAATTCCTTCAAGCACTTGCTGAGCATCAAACAGACTCACTGAATACTTCTTAGCTAATTGACAGGTCAACTGACTGGATTCTGACTAGAAATCTAAATTGCCTACGTAACAATTGATATTCTGTAGGGGTTAGAGACCACACTTTAGTTCCCAGCTTAAAGCTTCTGAATTCACAATCCCAAACAAAAGACATCTTTGCCATTGGCATTTTCCACCCAGAAATATGGCCCAAGCCTTCCCTTGCCCCCTCTCCCCTACTTTACCAGCTTTCAGATTAGCAATAGCAGCCACCAGGGCTGGGTCAATGTCACAGCCCACTCCTGCAGCAGATGCCAGCTCAAAGATACTCAGGGTCACCTGGTAGAGAAGAAATCAACATTCCGGAGGCGATTCCCAGGAGAGAAGTGCTTGGCAAAGCTATAGTACGTCAGGATTACTAGACCACAGATTTTAAACTTTTGGTGTACTACCACCTTTTCTAGGTATTCCTTTCATAGCTTTCCCTAATCTACAGGGAGGGAAAAAAAAAACCAAATGCTTTAGCTTGGCCATCTCATGAGCCATCGTACAAATTTACTTTCTAAACCTTATTTCCCCAAACACTTCTTACAGTCAATGTAGCCAGGGTAATTTATTTACTCTTCAAATTACAATTTTTTGCCTACTTCCATACTTTGGTTCATATGCTTCCCTCTTCCAGAGTATCCTTTCCCCTCCTCTGCTTTTATCGAGGTAGAACCCATTCCTTGAGACTTACGTCAAATCTCATATTCTCTGTGAAAGCCTGAGTATTTTAACCCAAACCCCATCTCCCTCCTTAAACTGGTACCACTGACTTAGCACTGGTCACGTACAGCACCTGGTAATTTCAGTTGTCTTTTCAGATAGGAGGTGAGACATATATGGCTTATCTCACCAACTAGATCATAATTTTAAAAAAAGAAAGAAAGAAAGAAAACAACGTCATGGCCTGGAGAAGAGAAAAAAGGCTTTGTAGTGAGAAGATTTGGGTTCAGATTCTAACACCACCAATTACTAAATGTGTGACCTTGGTTAAAATTTACTTAACCTTTTTTGGGCCTTAGTGTTCTTATCTGTAAAACTGGGATAATAGTAATTACCTCACAGAATTGTTGTGAAGATTACATTAGACCACGTGTATAAAGCATCTACTTTAGAGACTAAGGGAATAGCTAATAGACAAACATTAATTTGTTATCTCAAAGCTAGAAACTTTACATTTCTCTTTATCCTTTCTAGTTTTTAACACAATGTTAAACATACAGAAGGCACTTGATTAATATTTATTGATTGATACCTGAATCCTTCATTGTTCTTAGAATCAGGTTCCCAGGATGTAGGCCCTAAATCCCCTACTCCCACACCCATTTGTACTTGTATTTCAAGTACTTGTACCCATTTTGAGGTTTAAAAAAAATTTTTTTTAATATTCTGAGAGAACACAGATAATTGTTTCAATAGTAAACAACTAAGTATTTTATGCAAAGATCCCCTCAAACAAAACAATATACACACTTTGCTTATGGTACGCAACACAGAAGGCAAACCTTAGCCACATTCTGCCTTGTCCTTTGTTTAAATTCCCTACTAAGCACCTTGGCTGGTGTGGCTCAGTGGATTAAGTGCTGGCCTACTAAACGGTCACTAGTTTGTTCCCCAGTCAGGGCACATGCCTGGGCTGTGGGCCATGTTCCCAGCAGGGGATGAGTGAGGGGCATCCACACATTGATGTTCTCTTCCTCTCTTTCTCCCTCCCTCCTCCTTCTCTAAAAAATAAATAAAATATTTTTTTTTAAATGAAGGTCAATTCCCTACTAACTAGATGACCCTGCTCTTGGCAGCCATGGCTTAGGAGATCAGGGACCTGGTCTGTGACCTGTGGTTTTCTGGATGAAGAAAGGGTTGATTGAAGGGGTCTTATTTTTCTCTCCTCCTAATTTTTACCCCTCTGAAGCAGTGGCAGAATCTCTGATGGACAGGTTATCCACCTCTCCACCTCCACCTGCTTGTTTTCACAAGCAAGCAGAGCCTAAAGCCCAGAGCTGTCCAGGAGACATCAGCTAGACAAGCTCATGACACACTAGAGCATTCTACCTCAACATCAGCAGCTGCCAGAAATCCAGGCTCACTGTAAAACTGTAAAATCAAAGATCACTCGAAAGGGGCAGCCATCCAGTGAAACATCCCCTGCTCAAGGCCTCCATGACCATTTGACCCTTATCTGATTTTACACAGACAGAGGGGGATAGTTCTCAACTCTTTTGATCTGGAGGTAAGGATGCTTTTCTTAACATCTGACTTTAATTCTTCCTGCTAACCAGTTTCCTCTTATCACTGTCCTCCCTCTGTTAAAAGAATCAACAAGAGAAGTAGCCTTCTCTGTGCATTTGAAGGCCCTTGTTTCCAACCTTCAGCTGCATTTCCTGCATAACATATTTGTTCCAGGCAATTCAAAAGACAAGATAATGCGAAGTAGGGGAAAAGAGGGGAAAGGGATGTTTAACTTGCAGTGTCTAGAGAAGCCCCTCTTTCTTTCACCATGTCTGTAGTGAATGGGGCCTGAGGCAGGTGACACAGATAGAGGAATCAGAAAGTTTCAGAATTAGGAGGAAAAAGGCCAGAAAAGGAAAGGAAACTGACAGCAAGCTGTGGGGGAGGGGCAGGAGGGAGAGGTGGAAGGAACAAACCTAAGCTCCTGGCTACACTGAGAACTTGTGTGTACATACGAAGGGAAAACCCGCAGATACTGTCCTAGAGCTTTCCCCTCTTCCTCCTGCAATCTTTCCTCAGCCCGACAGGCTCTCCCGGGCTCCCACGTCTCTCCTCCCCCCCGCCTCTGCCCGTCTCCCCAGTTCTGCCCTCTCTTTCCAAGAATATTTGTCTGAACAATGTCCCTCTCTTCATAAAATCTCCCCCAGTGTTTTCCTATTCTAAGCCTGGTTCTTCTCCCTACAGTATTCTTCAGAGCTCTCTCTCTCTTTCAAGGTCCTAGCTACATCCTTTTTCAACAACAAATCTCCTAATTGGATTCCACTTTGTACTCCCCTTTACCTTGATGTCTGTGTCTGGAGTGACAAACTCCTTCAGGCACTCTATGGGACCCATTAGAAATGGGCAGTGGGAGGAGAAAACCTGGAGGGAAGAGAAGATAAATGAATCCACAGGACAGTGGCCAGTGCCTTCAAAAATAAGTGAACACAAACAAAAAAAAAGGGCCTCTGCTTAAATAAGAGCATCAGCTTAAATAAGCTTCCCACCCATCCTCTCATGAATCTTGGTTCACTCAGCTCATCGATCCCTAGAGGTGTTCCAGGACCTCTACTAAATTAAGCTCCTTTTCCCTCAAAGCTCACCAACCCTTTCCACAACTTCTCATCCAAGCTGTATCCACAGAGGTGTCCGTGTTTCTGTGGCAGCCCTCTCTCCTGCTACTCACCTCCCTAAGTCCCTCTTGGGCCATAGCCCTAAAACTGAGGATAACTCCAATGATGGTCATGCGCTTTAGCACATTATCAGCCCCTGAGGAGAGAGAAGAGTGTTAGAGAAAAGAACTTGGGAGAATAGCAATGGTTTTGCTTCGTCAGACCCAGCCTAGCCCCAGATTCCCCAAAACCCCTATCATCCACAGTTCTTTTCCCACATTTCTTTCTCCCTTCAGGGGAAGTGCTCACCCGTCAGCTGTGGCAGCAGAGAAGCCATCAAGTCGGCCTTGCTGAAGTTAGACCGGATCTGAACAAGCACATCCATGTTCTCCACCACCAACTTCTGCAGACAGGACACAGAAAGATTCAGCAGGAAAAGACAAGCCCCACGGTACATCTTCCGTACAACATGCTACTCCTAATCCTCTTCCCCTGAGGCTAAACTTTTCACCGGGGCTTGCTTCCACAGTACCTTCAGCTCCACAATCTGAGAGGTCACATGCCACATCAGGTTTTCGCTCAGGAACTTCATGCCATAGGGGCCCAAGAGTTCAGCCAAGGCCCGCATCTCTGGAATAGAGTTAACAGACTTCCCAGGTCGGACTCAGAAGGTACTGGAGCATTTGCATAATGGCTATAGGGTAATTTGAACATTTAAAATGTTTTTCCTCGAGGAAAGGAAGGGGAAGTTGAGGAGCAAAAGTGACCTGATACCCTGCATTCAGGTGATAGGTCTGGCCTGCCCGGGGGACAGTTTACCCTCTCCCCATCGGTACTCACACCGAGAATTACCACAAATGATAACTATTTACTTTACATTCTTATAAGAATTTATACTTTTTCTCAAGTCCCTAAATGTGGTACCTGGGTTTCACTCTTGCCAGACCAGCCACTGTAGTTTTCCTAGATATAAGCCCTAAAACAAGTCACTGACCCTCTCTGAGCCTAGTTTATTTTTCTGTAAAAGGAAGAAAGTAATGTCTGCCCTGAACACCTCACAGAGTTGATATGAGAATAGATACATTTTAAAAACCTTAGAACATTATAAAATTGTGTGTGTGTGTGTGTGTGTGTGTGATTCATATGTAATTTAACAAACAAGGATGGGTTAAGTGCTTGTTCAAGGTCACTTAACCAAGTCAAGAGCTGTACCAGAAACCTAACACAATGCCTTACTGCCCCTTCCTGTGTCCCAGCAGATACCACAACTAGTTTCTTACCTAAGGTCTGGCTTTTCTATGTTCCTCCCTCCACTTCCCTTATTTAACACCTCACTGTCCAAGTTTTCCTCTCCTTAAGCTACCTTTTCTTTTTTCATAATCAACCTACATCCCCAGAATTCTAATTGTTTTTTCTCCTAACTTCTTCAGTTCTTTAGTCTACCCCAATGCTTTATCCCTCCCTACCCAGCCTTCTTCTGGCCTTTTGTGAATCAAATAAAGCTGCCCGGGGAAATCCCATGTTAGAAACACCAGTGACAGATTCAGACAGGGAGAGCTATAGCTACCATCTTTGGGTATGGGCTATCCCAGCAAAGAAAAGCACAAAATACCAGAAGTAACAACAAGAGACCAGTATAAAAAAGGTGAGTGTACCATAGTTAATGTAAGTCCAGAGGAAAGAGAAAATAAAGGCTCCACGCTCCAGTCTTTGAAAGCAGGGCCAGTTGACCTACACCTCCATGAATGGCTGAGGACGTGGAACTGGTCACAGCAGCTGACTCAGAGCCTTATCCAGAGCAAGTACATTTTTAGAGTCACCTATTTACAGTAGGAAAATTAAGCTGACAACTGGAAAAGGATTTCCTAACCAGTCAATTTAGATAATGCTAAAACGGCTGACAAAGGGGGAGAGGGGCTGAATTTCCTTCTCTGGAGTGGATGGAGAAGAGACACACTGATCTGTCAAGCCTCTTTACTCTAGTCTTCTCTACTCAAGGCTAGTAACCCTAGGGCCTCCTCCTCTTTCCATCTATCTATTTTTGGAGTAGTATTGTCCCATTACCATGGTAACCCAGGGAAATTGGGGTGGGGGTGGTAGAAGGGGGAATCAGCATTACCTCCTGCTGCTTGTCAGTTGTCAGCAAGACCTAAAGCTGATTTTAGATGCTGCCTACAGTTTGTGGGTGGATTGATGAGAAGGGGACATCTGAAACCTCCAGCAGATGAAGAGTAGGGTCAGCTTACTGATGGAGTCAGAATGAGCATGGGAAGAAAACAGAGCTGGAAAAGAGAACTGCATACTCTGACTTTCGTAACACCTCCAAGAAAGGGGCAGGATGGAGAGAGCAGGTCACTGAAACATCTCCTACCTGTCCCAGACACCATGTAGGAGCCATGATTTATATGGAGGTGACAGGAAGGAGGAAGCAGTAGGAGAGTTCATCAGTCTATAAAACAAATCTATGAAAAAGGAGCCCTGGCTGGTGTGTCTCAGTGGATTGAGTGCCGGCTGGATCAGCAGTTCAATTCCCAGTCAGGGCACCACAGGCCTGGGTTATGGGCCAGGTCCCCAGTAGGGGGCACATGAGAGGCAAGCACACATTGATGTTTCTCTCCCTCTCTTTCTTCCTCCCTTCCCCCCTCTCAAAAAATAAATAAATAAAATCTTTTAAAAAAAGGAAAGAAAAAGGATCTGTATGGCTTAAAGCACTCTTTAAAAAGAGAATGATTTCCTAACTCATTTACTACACACTTATTACCTGGACTCCCTTGAAACAAAAAAGCACTTCTGTACACTGGGAAGCAGCACTACATAGTGATTAAGCACCTGGGTTCTGAAATTTGACTG
This sequence comes from Pteronotus mesoamericanus, assembly GCF_021234165.1. NCBI lineage: Eukaryota > Metazoa > Chordata > Mammalia > Chiroptera > Mormoopidae > Pteronotus > Pteronotus mesoamericanus. The sequence goes on from NW_026555310.1 coordinate 1,169,478, forward strand.
TCTTGGGTTGAAATCCCAGTTTTACCATTTATAAATGTGTGGCTTTAAGTGAGCTCCTTAACCTCTCTCTGTCTCAATATTCTCATCTGTAAAATGGGGGTAATAAGAGTATCTACCTGAAGGCTCTTGTGAGGATTAAATGAGTTTATACATGAGAACATTGATAACTTAGACCACAACAAATTCTATCCATTATTTCATCATAATTATTAAACATCAGTAATCTAATCACTGGTTAAGGCTCTAAAATGTATCCCTAAGAAAGAAGATCATAACATCAGACCAAGGTTTAATAATTCCAAGCATGAGAATGTTCTCCTTACATTTATCTTTTACCCTTCATCATATATCCTACTGTTTTATTCTTTGCAGAGATGAAAAGTAACCATTTATTATCTGTCAAACAATAAATCCTTTCAGGGACTTGAATACCCCTGCCCAACTCCTAACACCCCTCATTTCCCCATTTTCCCTCTCCACCTTCAACCCCCAGGCCACTCCTCAATTCTCAGTGTTGCTTAGAATTGCTTAGAATCTTTTCTTTTTCCTTTTTTCTTTTCTTTTTTTTTTTTTTTTTGGTTTTGTTTGTTTGTTTGTTTGTTTTTGTCCCTAAAGTGGAATCTAGCAGAGTAGTTAAGAATAGTGTAGAATGAGCTTCTGGGTAGGTAAGAGAATTTATTAGATAGAGACCATAGGCTGAGATACTGTATTGAAAGGAAAGGCTTAGCTCCTTGATGAGGCGACGATGCCCTGGGCTCACCAGAGATGTCAGAGAACTCCTCTGCTCTGAAGTGTTGCTCCTCCTCTCTGGGGAGGCTGACGAAGGCCTGCATGGATGGGGAGAAGATGATGGCCCCACTGCTCGCCTGTCTAAGCAGACTTTCTAGGTACCTACAGGTTGGCCAAGAAAACACAGAAAATTAGTGTTTAATCCTTTCTCCCTACCATTGCATCCTACCGCTACCACTGGGTGCAGAAAGTGAAACTCCACCAAAGGCTGGGGTGGAGAGAAGAGACTCAAAGAAGACAGTAAAACACCCTAATTCACACCCCAAACCTTGGCTCAAAAACAGGTGGCAGTAATGTAATTCCACTTCACCTCTAACCTGCAGGGCTGTCAAATTCAAATACAAGGGTGTGCTCTCCCCTCCCTCAGCCTTTGCTTTTTTCCAACTACTGCACTTGGCCTTTCTCTGTCAGGTAAGGTAAGCCCAAGGTGACAGGGAAAAAGTTCATACTAATTAGACTCTTCTGAAATATACCTAGCCTTAACCTCCCTAATGAGAATGCTGGACTGGTGATCTTGGAAGTGGGTCTCAAGTGAAACCTCCTGGACAGAGAGAAGCCCCAGGAACACTAGCCATCCAGTCTCCAAATACTCCCTCCTGACCTCTTGGCAAGCTGAGAAGCCCTCCAGCCAAGTGTCAGTAGAGGAGGACTTAGCCAACCCCTGCCGCTCACCCAGGCACTAGCTCTGGGCTTAGATTTTACTGAAGTCTCAAACTAGCCACTAGAGGTGATTTTTTTTTTCTTTTAATTTGAATTAGTTGTTCAAAAGTTTGAAACTGAGAGATGTTACATTAAAACTAAGGATTTAGTAGGGCAGCAAGCAAGATGAGCTAAGTAACGGCTGCCCTCTTTAAAGAGGCACGCCCTTCCCAACTACCCAAAGTTCCCACCTAGCCCACAGCACCCAGGTCCCTTATCTCTTGGGTCCCTGTTGGTATTTGCATTGGCAAATCTTGTCTGTTTTTCCCCCTGCTCAGGGAGTTCTTTGCAGCATGTTTCCTGCTGAGCTGATACTGGATTAAGAGCACCACCCAGTGGCCTGGGGGAGTAGAAATCTGGCTCTTTTCCAACCTTAAATTTTAAAAGAAATATTGCTCCTATGTCCTTTGATTTGGGGGAGGAGGGCCTCTTACTATTAAGAACAACCTACTAGATAAATGGTCATGTCTGGGGTTGAAGAGATGGTGTTCCTGAGAGTAATGTTAGAATGGTTTTCAGAGAAGCTGGGTGAAAAGAGAAACAAGAGAACTTCAAAAAGTAGAAGAGACATCACTGGAAATTAAAACAGAATCCAGAAAAGGAAGGTTGCGAACTAGAAATTAAGAGGAAAACTGTCAAACTGCTACAGAGTAGCTCAATGGGTGTTATAGAGAAGATTAGAAAGAAACCTCAAGGTGTACAGAAGGTGCCCCAGCTTATTGCTCCAGTCCTCAAGCAGAAATAAGCCCTCATTTGAGGGTCTGTAACCCTGGGAGCTAAAATGCCTGGACCTGAATCCTGCTGTGTTAAGGAAAAAATATGAACAAAGAGGTAAGACAGAATGAAGATAAACAACACTGACCAATTTGTGTAGAGAGTTGTGATAGTCTGTTCCCCACTCGAGTCCAGTGGCTGTGTCTGTTGCAAGAGGGCACTGCGGATGACTCTGGAAACATCTGTACCCAAAAACTGAGCCAGCGACTGTATGAAACTGATGTATGCTTTGACTCCGGCCAATAGCTCTGAAGGCCTTGCAATCTCCTGGGTCGTGGCGTTGTAGCCAGCCAGCCACACAATGGCTCTGGGTGACAAAAATCATAATTAAAACCATAATGGTAAACTTAATAACAGTTATCACATTTACACCGTGTTCCCGAGGCTGTGCTATGATTTTACTACATGCATTATTTTATTTAAATCTCATAGCAACCCCAAACCATAGGTGCAATTATTAACCCCATTTTACAGATGAAGAAACTGAGAAACAGAGAGAGTAAGTCACTAATTTTCTGTGAAAACCACATAGCTGGCAATTGGCAGAGCTGGGACTTGAATCCAATAACATTTGATTCCTAACCACTATGCTCTTCTGCCTCCTCTGGAGAAATTAGGTCAGGTGGTAAAAGGCCTGGGCTCCCAAATGTCATCTAATTCTACCTGAGGGTTCATACCACTGCATTCTCAGGGCCAGTATTTTGTCTTTACTCCTTGGAAAGAATTAGTTCCAACCACTGTCAGAAATAGAAAATCACACCTAGGAATCCTTGGAAGTGCAACGCAATCCCTAGGGGCCATGGAATGCCAGAGCAGAAGGAAGAGCACACTTGGCTGGCATGCAGCTATAGCCAACCCTAGAGAAGACAGGATAACTGTTCACACTGAACAGCAGGTCCTTGGATAGCAACTTTTCATTGTAACATTGATCTTTTCATTTAACATTGATGAGATGTCATAGGAACTTAACTCATTTTTATACAGTAAAATTGGTTTTCTTATATGTTGTTTCACTTGAAGCCACAGAACCTATCAACTATGTTAAATGAGGACTTACTGTGTTATTTTAGAGGCACACAGAAACACCCCTTCCCACTGTACCCCCATTTCCTTCCAAAATATCTTCCCAAGGAACCTGAGAATTCAGAGTCAGTCCTCTGACTTAAGGCTTTTTTTCTTGTTAAAAGGTAGGGGGAAGAGAAACATCCCACTTGGCCAAAGCCTTTGTCAGTCATTTGCACCTCATTAGGAATGAATTAATCAGTCTTCCTAAAACCACAGATGTTTGGGGAGCTTTGTGTTTTTGTTTTGGACAAAACATTAATAGCAAGGGAGAGGAAGGAAACAGACAGGCCTGCTCCCCAGAGGAAGAAGAGAAGAGAAACCACTTGAGGGAAAATAATACAGAAGGGACAGACCGAGGGTAGGCCTAGTCTATTTTAGAATTTTCATTGATGCCAAACCTCCGGGCCATCATTGGGGCTTTAGAAACAATGATGCTAGTGAATAAAGTATTAGAGATATTCAGGGGAAACTAGAATATCACCCCCATGCTGCTCCAAGGCCTAGAAGCCACTGCCAGCTTCTGAAGGTTTATATACATGGATAATTATCAACTTATCTTCTTGATGGTGTCTATGCACCCGAGATACTTCTTTCCATATAGCTAGTGTAGAGAATGAAAACAAACTAAATTTACTGTTACACAAGCAAAAACCTAATTGAAAAATAAATGTGCATCTCCTACAATGAAAACACAGACTCCTAACTATTCTCCCTGCTTCTGTCTCTGAGCTCTCAGTGCAGCCAGAGTGATCCTATTGAAATATGGAGTGAAATCTTGTACTGCTCTGCTCAAACCCTGCAAGGCTCCCCATCTAACTCAGAATAAAAGCCAAAGTCCTTAAAATGACACAGGAGCATCTGGACAGTATTTCCCTCCTGCAATCTCTCTAACCTCTTGTCCTACCAGTCTTCCTCTAGTTCATTCTACTCCACCTCACTGGTCTCCTCCATGTCCCCTGAATGTACCAGGCAAGCTTCCACCTCAGAGTCTTTGCACTTGCTGTTTCCTCTGCCTAGACTGTTCTTTCCCTAGTCACATGCTTGGCTTCCTCACTTCCTTCAGGGGTTTACTGAAATGTCGCTTTCCTAAGCAGGCCTTTCCTGGCCACTCTATGTAAAACTGCAACATACCAACATACACACGCGCGCGCGCGCGCGCACACACACACACACACACCCCATCTCCCTTTCCTGCCTTTTTTTTTTGATTAGCACTCATCATTATATAATCCAGCATATATTCTACTTTATTTTGTTCATCTATCTCCCTCACTAAAAGGTGAACTTATGGGATCAGGGAATTTTATGTTTCATATACTGCTGTATTAATAGCCTTCTAACAGAGCAATGCTGACACACACAGATTGTTCAATAAATACTTTTTGGATGAATTAGTGAATATACTACATATTCCCAAATAAAACATAGAAGACTAGGAATTATTCACAATAATTCATCCCTTCATTCCCCTAATTTTGGACTATAGTACCCAATTCCAATATAAGGAATGTTCCTCCTACTTTGGGGGAACAATGGAATGAGGGTTAAAGTGAAGGAAAGAGAATCTATTTTTATGGAGGCCTATTATACATATACATGTCAGGAACTTGGCACTCATTTTAATCTTTAAGTATCTACCAATTCTCAGTTACATGTAATTCTCAATTACCTATCTATAAGGTAAATGTCATTGTCCTTATTCTACAGGGTAAGAAACTAAGGCCCAAACAAGTTGAATAACATACTCGAGTATTTTAGCAAATGTCCAGGATCTTGTACAGTTCTGCTGACCGCAAAGGCTCCACTCATTCTACTAAACCAGTAGTGATCAACTCTGGTTGTTCATCAAAACCACCTGTAGAGGTTTGGGGTTCTTTTTTATTTGCTTTTAATAGAGATGCTTGAGAACCTATGCCAGATTGATGACATCAGGATCTCCAGGGCATAGTATGACTGCCAAGATGAATCTAATGGAACCCAACTCTGACAATGACCATACTATACAAACATAGAAAACAAAGAGAGAGTGATACCTGTTGAGCCTGGCCTCCAGATGGCTGCTGAGATACTCAGAAGGGAAGATAGTGTGTTCAAATACAGAGAAGCTGTATACATGATTCATTGTCAGTGCCAATTCTGTCAAGTGTACATGTAGCTTGTCCATGCTGCATAAAATTGAGAAAGTAAAATGAGCCTTGACTATGGGTCTGGCACTGCCTGCTATTATCTGGAAAGGATGTGTTGGGCCATGACCTTCAGACCCCTTTCATGTTCTAGGAACACTCGGCCTAGAACAGTATACATGGAGACTGACTACAAAGGCAAAGTAGAAAATTCACATGTAAGTGCTTTCCTATATTTGTCATTCCCCACCACCACTTCTGCATTCTTTTGCTATATCACATTCCCACACCCTTATACTCTTTTCTTTGATGCAGTGCCCAGTTAGCCCTCTAGGGCCCAGACTCTCACTTGGTGACAATGCTGCGATTCTTCCGGTGACTTTCTGTTCCTGGCTTGTCCCTCTCAGGTTCTCCTTTTTTGGGAGGCTGCCTCTGCTTCATGGTTTTCTTGTTCTTGGCCTTGCTGATAGTAGTGGCACAGTGCTTAGGCAGAAGCTTTGGAAACAAAGACCCATGAATGGCGAAATGAGATTAGTTCTTAAAATTGCCAAGTAGCCCATATAACAGTAGCCCATGATTGTCTGTCCTTTTATCTTTCTGCCTTTCTCTCTTTCCTTCTAGCATCTCTTTCTCTAATGGGAGCCTATTTTCAAAGTGCTCACCTCTTTTAGTTTTTATTAAATATCTCTTTATGTTTAGGCTCAAAGTCTCAATATGGCAGTGTCTTTCAGGGATCAGATCACCAATCCCCCACCCACATCCTGAAAGACGGTCTCTCCTAGTGGAAAAATTCAAGTAAAAAGAATACAATCTAAGAGCTCCACTCAACTGCACTTACTAAGATCTTCCAACCTGAAAAACAGTTGTGTTTTGCTGGCATAGAACAACCATCTCACCTGCTGCATTCCTTCATACTCTGCCTGGTGGGGACAGTTACCCACACTGCCGCAGCCCACCAAAGACTCAGAGATCACAATGTGGCTGGCTCTCTCTACTACTTTTGTTTGTTTTTTAAAAATAAGATATCATATTTTTCTTGCTAGCTAGTTTAAACATCAATTCTGCATCTCTTCTCTTCCCCCCAGATACCCCAGTTAGCCTTACAGAAAATCTAAAGTAGACCTTACATATTCAGGTATGTCCTTCAAGGTAATCACCTCAGAATTCTCTCCTTTTAGTCACATGCTGTTGAGCATGTACAGAGAGCATGTCTGGAAACTCCTCATTTGGAATTACTTTTAGAGAAGCATAAGAGCCATGAGAAAACTCGTTTTGTTACTTTATAATCACACTTTGTTTTTTTAAGTCCAAACTCTTACTGTTTCAGAAAAAATCAGATCTATGTTGACGGATAAAGATGTTTCAACCTTGTAATTATGAGAAAGTGTCTGTCTTTGATTCTGAGAGTAATGCCAAAAAATGTAATTCCATTAGTAATGGGAACATCACTAATTATTTATTCAAAATGATAACTTTCATTTCAGTATTCATTTGATTGCAAAAATTCCGGTGTGTGTGAAAACAATTGCTCACATGTTTTAGTCATCCCTGACTCAGAACTGAGCAAAACTGTGTCCATTGCATGTAGTAAGTAGATACCCAAATTGAATGATGAATATATCCATATATGTACTTTCTTGCACTAATTATTTATCTTTTAAACGTGTTTTTACTCCCTTTTTCCTTAAACTGGGACATTCCCCTAGGGCAGGGATTGTGTACTTTCCTTCCAAAATCCACCTTAGTACCCAGTAAGTACCAAATAATCTAACAACTAATATCGTTTGAGAGTTGTATACCAAATACATAACATATATTACTTCATTTAATCTTTATGATACCTCTATGAAGAAACTATTTGTATCCCCATTTTACAAATGAGAAATTGAAAGGTTACATAATAATATAACTGCACATAGGTACATACACATGCACACACACACAACCTGACTCGTCTTCTGCCAAAGTTGCCTCAAAGCCTAACTCAAATTCAGGAAGGAGTGAGTAGTCTGGGCAACCTAAAAGACTCCAGGGCAACAGTGGAACAAGCTCCTCATTTTCAAATTTTCTGAAATGTAGGTTGAGCTAATCAAGACCAGGTGCTGTGAGTCAGTCAAGGGAGGGATGGGGAGGGGGAAACAAGCAGACAAAAACAAGAAAGCAGCCCTGAGGATAAAGACAGAGGAGGTGTCTAAAAATGTTCAGACAGCCACAGATTAGGGTGCAGATAGACAGAAAGGTGAGTCAAGACAGATGATCTGGGATCACTGTCCAAGTATATGTGCATAGGGCAGAGAGAAGAGGAGAAGTAAATAAGAAAGTTAACTCATCTCTCAGAATTCTTCAAGTGACAGCACAGATTTTGTTGGAGTGCAGCTGTTCAAATAAGTATTTTTAGATACCTCTATCTAGTCCTAAGAGAGTAAAGACTTAAGGGACTACACAAAGCAAAGAATCCTGCCATACACTCAAGTACACAAAAGCTCTAGCCCTACTTAAGAGAAAGTGTCTAAAGAACTTGACAGTTGAGAGGAAGACGAAGGTAGGTAGATGAAAAGGCACAGAGGGATGGCAACAGAGAAAGTTAAATAGAGCGAGGACTGAAACTACCTGTTCACTCAAGTTTCGCTGCTCAGCGCAGATCTCCAGGACACAGTTACTGGTCTGCTTGGCCAACTCTTCCAGGAAGGAGTTGCAATGATGAAGACTGTGGTTCTTCAGGTGGGGGTACTTTGGGAAAGAGGAACCACAGAAAAAATTATCATCACCAAGACAGCCACTTCTTCCTCATAATACTGTTCCGCTTCTCTGGCCTGAGCTATCCACTCCTTGTACAGAAAAAGAACCTAAGACCCAGGGAAAGGACATAATCCACATAAAGCTGTGACACTGAGGGACTCATATTACATACCTATGTTTGTGCCCTTTTTTGGACCAAAATTAACCCTTGGAATTGTGTGTTGAGGGAATATGAATGAGCTATTATTAGAGAGGCGACAGGATTTGGAGTTCAGGGTACCTACCTCTTCTGGGCACATCTCATGAGTGCAGTGAACAAAATGAGCACAAATCAGGGGGAAGGCAATGGCATAACGCAACATTGTGGGTTCCTCCAGGGTCATAGTGAACATCTTCTCAAAGGTACGCAAGTGAAAGCTGCAGAGAAAGGGGAAGTAAACTTAAAACCAGAGTTTAGGATCTGGTCACTTTGAAGCGGAGAAAATATTCATTCTTTCAACAAATATTTGTTGATATTCAGCACTCCATTCACAATTTTCCTACCCTTAAGGTAGACAGGAACTCAAGAAACTTAACTCTTTTATACTTCTTCCCTTTTGTTGTACAAAATTTGCTATTCCTCCCTCAGAACCTCTGCATGATTTGGGCCATTCCCCTTAATTTAGAATATTTCAGTACTACTAATTCACATTATTCCCACAGTTGGACACTCAGGCTCCAGAAAATTTTCTCAGATTAATTCCACAAGACTGATCTTTCCTCAGCCCTACATCCTCTCAACATCATGCACTCTTTTTATACTCTCTTACATTTGCAAGTATTATGTTGATGTCCCTGTCACACATGGGTGTTTTCTCTCCCCATCTATTAAATGTAGAGAGCAGAGACAACATACTGTGTCATTTGTTATGAACAACAGTAGTCACATAATAAATGCTGAATGATACTAGGGAAGACAAGCTAATTTTTATTATCTAAAGGCCCTATTCTCCAGCCCTCTAGATTATTTTCAGTTCTCCCCACTAAACCCCCAAGTTTTGCATATCTCTTCTAAATCACAATGTCCCAAGAATAAAAGCATTCCAAAGATAACAGTAAGGAAAAAGATATATTGATTAATTATCCCAGAAAAAGGAGGGCTGTGTAAAATCCAAATGGTATTCCTAAGGAAAACCAGAAAAAAAGGGAATCACCTCACATTCCTATAACTTAGTAGAAGCTGGAATGAGTGAGCAGTAAAGTTTGAGCATCTATCTTTAAGGAGATCTCAAAGAAAACAAGACATTTTCATCAGCCTGGGCCAATTACAGTCCTCCACAGATGCCATGCAAGAGATCGGGTAAACTGATAAAGAGCTCTGAATCAGGACATACCAGAAAGTAGACAAGTCAGAAGTTTCCACCAGCATTTTCTCTACTGAGTCCAGCATTCGGGAGTGAAAGACAATGAGGTTCATCACCTTGGCTAAGTCAGGGTTCTCATACAGGTGCAGGGGAGCCTTAGCCACACTGGTGTATGCCTATGGTTGGAGTTGGGAAAAGAGTGAAGAAAGAGAAGATACAGTTAAAAAAAAAAAGCCATAGGGCTACAGTTTGGCTGTGGTTTTTCCTGTCCAATTAACAGTTTTCAATGTTGAATCGCTCCATACAGCAGAGCTTAGGAGATAAAGAGAGAAGGGATTGTTGGGGAGGAAAAACCTGAGAATGGGGACCATTAACAGGAACAGACTTACCTGTAGACGGAACCAGTCCAGCCTCAATCCAGAGAATTCAAATTTCTCTCCATTATCAACTGCAAGAAAAACAGAAGTTTAAAAGGAAATAATAAAGCAGCTCTCTATACCCAACTGCATAGAATGGTAGATACTCTTCAGGTCATCTTGTCCCATTCTCTGGCAAGAGAAACATCAATATTTCGGGCGGGGGGCAGATCTTCACCCTCACAGACACCCTGCCTCCTCCACTTCCCTTCAGTTACCTTGTTTGAGATTCAAGGAAGAGAGAGTACTGACGAATGAGGACATGATAATGGACTCTTCCTCAGGACACACAGACAGGTTCTAAAAAAGAAGTTGGAGTTACTACCAAGTGGGCATAGGTTTTACCAGGATAGAAATGAGGACCACAAGGTTCAGTCAGTGTATGAAGGTAGAAAGAATTGCTAATGCCACAAAAAGGTAGAAAGAGCCAAGCAAAAAATTGAAGAAATTTCCTGGCTTCCCTGCCATGCTAACACCTAATTTCTCTTTATTTTTCTCTCCTATTTCTCTGTAGCTTCACCTTGGGCCTTGGGAGAGGACTGCTGAGATAATTAGCTGTTTTTTCTTTTAACAAATGTAATGGGGGAAATTGGGCTTTTTGAGATTCAGCCAGAGTATTCCCGAAGGGAAATGACCAGAGACCACGCTAAAATTTCCAAACTATAATCAATTAAACGTACTTGAATGATGTCACTGAGCACAAGAGCGTCAAATCTGGCCAGGTACTGAAGGTGGTATTGCTGTATCACTTTGATGTGTCTTCGGACCAGAGCCCTAATCTCCTCCAACAAGAAAAGCAGTTCTGCAATGTTCCTACAAAGTCGATGATGAAAACAGAGAGATGTATGATACTAGAAATATGAACTGAGACAGAAGACAATGGTAAAAAGGCAGAAATTGAGACCTTCTAAGCTTATTTGATGCCTCCCTTTCCCTTTTCCCAATCCATCTAAAGTCAAGATTTTTTAACCAGGTCAAGTACTAACGAGTCAGTGTAGTCCTCAGGTGTCTTTGTCTTGGTGATATTTTCTGAGTGGCGAACCAGCCAGGTGACCTCATCACGAATGAAGGACATGGCCATGAAAGCATAAAGAGCCTAAGGAGAGGAGAGGGACTATGAGAATTTTCAGCTTTACAAATGGATTTTAAAGCATAGACAAAGCTATCATGATAATATGTATATGGACACAATTGTGTAACCAACAATAGTATCCAATAAACACAGAAACCCACAAAAAAACTGTGACACAAAATAAGACATGTTCATATATTGACATTAGCTCACAGTCAATCCTTTTTCCTCCCTATCAAATTAAGTTTTAGAAATATTTACTAGGCATTGATGTTGTTTAAAAAAGTAAGCTCTGTCTTCAATTAGTGTACACTCAAATAGGGGATAAGTACACAAATAGCTAAAATACATGATATGTTATGATAGTACCAAAAAAAGAGATACAAGAAGTTTGGGGTACTGCAAGGAGATTCAAAGGAATTAGTATATACATATACAAATAGATATTAGAAGGCTCAAAAAGGCAAAAACTCATGAATGCCAAGTCACTCCCCAAATAGAATCTCTTATCATCACCATCCTTCCAACATTTCTTTCTCTTACCTTGGGACCCAGTAGTCCTGGTTCATCAGTTAACACAGTCCCCAGCTCCTTCACTGCCATCCGTAGAAACTGGCGTCTTTGACAGTGAAACTGGCCACTGGGAAAAAAAAAAAAAAGTGAAGGTGACAACATGACCTCTCCCACCCTTAAAAATCTTTCAAAGGCAGCACAGAAAATAGCTGCATTTAGGAAGGGGTGTTATAGTCAGAGGAAGATTCAATGCTATAGTTAGACTTTGTAAGAAAACACAAGAATCTGGAGAGGAGCAGCAAATTATTGGGTTGAGACAGTAAGGCTGTACAGAAACAGAGGGTGGCTTAGGTAAGAACAAAGGTTAGGAGAGATTCCTATTCCATCCCCTCTTGGAGAACCCATTCCCCACCTTTACCTGTTTGCAATTGCATGTTCCTTGCTTTCTTTTATGTCTGCCACTCGCTTGCCATACCTGAGGATTGACATAAACAGCAAGGTTGGCCATATCTCTGGTTAGAGGCCTTGTCCCACTTACCCAGTCCTCAGAGATTCCAAACTACAGCCTCGGGGGCATGGACAGCCCTCATTATCAGGATTTTTCAAAACCCTACTTTCACCCTGGCCTATTAATAAGAGACTCATAGACCTTAGAGATGATTCAGTTTCCATTATTTTAAAGATGAAGAAAATCATACCTAGGGGGAAATGAGTTGCCCAAGGTCAAATAGAGTTTTAGTGGCAAAGCTGGAAGTCGACTTCTTGTCCTATGCTCCTGCCTTGACAACTTCAACCCAAAGTACTCTTCCAGATTTGAGGAAGATAAAAACAGCAGTACATAAATATGACACAGACCCTACTCTGAAGTAAAAGAGTTACTCCAGCTCTACCTTGGGTCCCCTTCTCACCCCCCACCTCTTAGAATTTAACTTTATCACTTATCCCTCTGTCATTTACATCTCTCCCTCTGTCATTTACATCTCTCCCTCTGTACTGGCTTATTCTCTTCTCCCAAAAAATAAATTCAAAGCCTCCCTTATTCTAAAAAGATCTTTGCTTGACCATGACAATCTGCTAAACTTTAGCCGTTCTACACCACCAAACTCCTTTGAAGAGATACCTATGCCCTTTTACTTCTTCACTTTTCACTGATCCTTGAATTTCACAGGACCTTGACACTAAACAAATTGCTCTCTTTAAGGTCAATGTGAACTTTGGAATCACCAAATTAAATGGCCTTTCATTGTTCATGATCTGTCTGTAATATTTAACTTTCCTCACAATACCTCTTTCTTCCTATGAATATACTCAAAAATCCCATATTACCTTAGGTTCTTGGCTCTCTATGTTCCTTACATCTGTCTTCTCTTGTCCTGTATCACTGTTGCCACCACATTAGTCCAACTTCATAACCTTTTATTTCTCTTCTCCAAACCACTCCCTTATTGATTGCCAGTCAAAGACATTTAGAATTAGAAGTTTCTTAATTAAATCAGTATCAACTCCACTGGCAAATAATTATTTCAACCTCTATGTGGTACAATCAAAAGAGACAGGATTAAGAGTTGAAATATCTGGAATTATTACCTAATTCCAACTTGTAAATGAGTGACATTTAGACTGAGTTTCCATTTTGTCATTTATTTTTAAAGACATTAATACTTATACCTGATTATAAGTATCATGAAGATCAAATTATACAATTTATGTCAAAGACTCCCTAAACTATAAATATTATATGTTAGTTGTTGTACTTAGTGAAAAGGAACTGAACACTCTTCAAATGTCCCTTCAATTCCTCAGAGCTGGTAATCATTAGAAGTTTTTCTCTGTGTGTAGACCTATCTAGGTATATAGATATAGCAAGATCTAGATATATAGATATAGATCCAAATCTACTTTCTAAAACTTGAATAATTAATCTTATATTTACTGTCTCTTAATTCTGGCAATGATTTATGATAATACCCAGTTGTTGAGAGTATTAAGAATAAATATTCAGATAGACTGTAAGTAGTATATCTATTTAGAGAGCAATTTGGTAAGCTATTAAAATTTGAAATATGCCTTTACTCCAGAAATTCTACTTCTGAGAATTTACCCTATGGAAATGTTCACAAAGACATATGTCTCAGGATGTTCATTACAGCATTGTTTGTAATTTTTTTAAAAGTTACAAACTTAAAAATGTTTATTGATGAAACATTTCAAACGTTCATCAATAAGGGACTGGGTAAATAAATTAGGTTACAAGCATATAATGGAATATTATTCAACTGTTAAAAAGAATAAGATAAGTCTCTAAAGACTGATATGCAAAAATATCCAAAATACACGAAGTGAAAAAAAGAAAGCAAACTGCATAACACAATGTAGAGTGTGGATCCACTGTTTGTTTGTTTGTTTTTAAATGCTTATATAAGGTTCAAAAGTACATGCACATCTTTACATGTTTATATATAAACACATGCATCTGGAGGACATGCACCAAACTATTCTGAGAGGGAGATTGTAGTCAACCTCTATTTTGTATTCTTTACATTTCTCAGTTAGTTTTGCAATTATAAAATATAATAAAGATATTTGACCCCTTCCTTAATCCCACACCTCTTTCTCACTATAGCTCTCCCTCTATTCTTCCCTTCACAGTCAAGCTTCTTCAAAGAGTTACTTATTAAATTCCTTATCTCTCATTTGTTCCTAAACTTATTACAACCCAATTTTCAACCTCACAACTCAACTGAAGTTGTTCACAAGAAGGGTGAACAACTCCAATAAATATTTTTATATACAGCCAAATCCAATAAACATTTTTCAGTCCTCACTTTATTTGACGTCCCATCCTCATCTAATATAGATAAACAGCCCTTTTATCTTGTAATGTTGTCTTCCCTTGCCTTCTGCTCTTCCTCTTCTTCTCAACACCCCTCACTGATTTCTCTGCTTCTGCTGACCCTTAAATGTCAATATTCCTAGAGGTTCTCTCCAAGTCTCTTCTCACTCTACATGTGCCCCTTGAGTAGTCTTGCCTACTCCTATAGCGTTGATTACCATTTCACCAATCTTTATCTGAACCCAGTTCTCACTCCTAAATTCCAGAACCACAAAGTAAAAGGTCTAACATGCATCTATATTCAGTGTCCTATAGACACTTAAAATTCAACCTCTCAAAACTGAATTCGCAGTGCTTCTGCCACGAACTTGCTTTTATTCCCTACCATGTTTTCTATCTTAAGGAATAGCAAGTATTCATAACAGAAAGCTTGACTTCATCCTCAAGTCCTTCTAATTTACTTAATTGATCTCTCCCTCTACTTCTTCCTCTACCTTTCTTTATTGGAGCCAGAGTGATTTTTTTTCTAAAATGAAAATACAATATGATCACATCACACTCCCCTATCTGAAACCACTCAGTGACTCCCTATCCTTTTTAGAACAGGTTCAAACTCTATGAAAGGACATACAAGGCCAGAAATTACCTCTATAAATCTGTCTCTTGACATCCACACTTTTGTAACCCAGCTGCCCAGGCACTGAGAGCTACATGCATTTCTTAGAGTGTGACATGCTCTCTCTTGCCTCAAAATTCTGATAGTTTCTCTGTCTCAGGTATCTTTCTCTGTCTTAAGCAACTTCCCTGACTTTAAACACACACACACACACACACACACACACACACACACACACACACACATTTCATGGGTTTAACTCTTTCCAGGTCTATATGTCTCCATGGTTTCTGGATCCTCCAAAGCCAGTTTAAGTGTCCTTCTTAAATGCCTCTATAGCACTTTGTATCTATACATCATAATCCCTTACTATATCACAAGTTTGTCTATCTCTCCCCAATTTGTAATATCCTTGAGAGCAGAGATTCTGTCTTATTCTATGTAAGCACTTACAATATACCAGGCAATTTTCTATTTGCTATAAAGAGTAATTCTTTCAATCCTCATAATAACCCTGTGAGGTAGGTCACAGAGAAGTGCTATTATTATCCCCATTTTATAGGTGAGGACATTGAGGTATGGCATGGAGAAGTTAGGAACTTGACAAGGTCACACAGTCAGTAAGTCGTAGAGCTAAAATTCAAACCCCAGTAGTCTGTTTCCTAAGTCCATACTCTTAACTTCTATGCTATCTCATTTATTAGTGTATCCCTAAGACCCAGTGAAGTGCCTAGTGCATAGTAGGCATTCAATAAGTATTTCTTCAATAATTAGAATTAATCCTTACCACCCATACTGGGGACACTCATGGAGACTGAAAAAGCTTGTGAGGAGGGAATAAAAATCCCAAAAGAAGATGAGTTTGGTTCTCATGTCTCACCCTTTAAAACTGCTAAACAGGTCCTCGGTGACCTTGTGCACCTGCAGCACATCGTCCCGGATGAGGGTGATGTACAGGGAGCCCTGCAGACACTGTTTCCACAGCTTCTGGCACTGGTTATTGGAGTTGAGGCACCCATGACAAAGAAGAAACCCAACTGCAGGTGGGTAAAACATTGCAGAGGAAGATTTCAGAAACTGCCATCCATGTAACGTGCTGCTATATCTCTTCCCACCTAATGCCACAAAACTTACTGATAACCCAGCGTTCCATTACTTCCACAGACAGGTATTCACAGGCCATCTGTGGGAAGAGAGGCAGGGGTGGTCATGCAATTATTTTACTTGATCTTTCTCTAAAAGCAAATGCAGTCAAGCTAGAATGTGAATACCAAAACCAACTTTTATTTTACCAGGCTGGATTACAGCAGAGTGATAAGCCAATAGCTAGGAAACCTGCCAATAATAGAGGTGAGGCACTGGGAGTGAAGTAAAGGAAAGAAAAAGGAAAGGAGCTTGGGAGGAAGTCAGGACAAACAAAAGTTTTAACATAATACTTTTAACAACAGGAGAGCCAGACTCAAAACCTTCTCATGATTTCTCCCTCCTTCAGGTTCTTTTACCACTGAAAGTATAAATCACTCATTCGGTACTTTTCATTCATATTGTGCAATCAGTTGTATTATTATGACTACATGGTACATCTCCCCTACTAGACTAAGTTTTTGAAGCAAGGGCCCACAGTAGTCAAATGAAAACATTTCTTAATTAATTGATGCCTATGGTCAAGTTCCTACTGGGCTGAATAAATGCCTAATGACTCAGCTTTATCCATTCATTCATTCATGCTTTTCATGAATATTTACCATATTCCTTCTATGGGCAGACACACACTAATCCTGGTCCAAACAAAAGATCCAACCCACCCACAATTGCCTTTTTTTAATCCTCACCTGAGGATATGTTCATTGATTTGAGAGACAGACAGACAGACAGACAGACAGAAACAGCAATCAGTTGTCTCCCATACCTACAACCTAGGTATGCGCCCTAACTGAGGATTGAACCCGCAAATTTTTGGTGCACAGGATGATGTGCCAACCAAATGACACAACCAGCCAGGACCTAACCATGAAGTTTTAGCTACAAGAGCTGATCAACTTACAGACATGTACTAGAAGAGAGCTAAAGCACCCTTTGAGTTGATATTTCTTGAAACACCTTCTACAGAGATTGTCTTGGTGCCTCCATTGCCAAGAGGAAACAAGGACTTACTGTGTCTGAAGTAGCAGGATTAATCATGGCAGGGGGGCTGCTGATGAGACTTAGAAGCTGGGCACTGCGCCACTGCTCAGCCCCCTGGTTCCTTCTGACAAAAAGGAAGTGCAAAGAGAGGAGAGCTCCACTCACAGCCTGTGGGGAAAAGTGAATAAATCCTTAATGTCAACAATGGGGAAAATATGCTTCTTCCTGAGGAATTCACTACTCTCTCAGAGAACTTGCCTTTGTGTGAGGTCCAAACTCTTCTGTCAGTTTCTTCAGAGGATGGTCATACTCCAAGATCATCTGACTCAGACGGGGATAGCTGGGGTCACTGGAAGGAGGCAGAGGAAAGAGGACCACAGGCCTCCCTTAACCATGATATAAAGTCTCATGTTTGAGAGAGGATAAAGATGTGTGCATAGGCTGGCTGGCATTCTCTACCACCTCCAAAGATATACATACTAAACTATGAATTACACGTAATAATAATTCATTCCAAGCCCAGGTATATTGTTATGATTAGATAGAACCACATAATTTTTATTGTATTTTTTCCGTTACCATTTATCCCCCTTAACCCCCTCTCCACCTCCCCCACCACCCTGCAGAATCACATAATTTTGATCAAGTCCTTGAAAATATCTTCCACATAAGCACCCAAAATAGGATTGGACACATAATAGGTACTCTACAAATTCATGTTGATTAGTAGTAAATCAAGTAATGTGCCTAGACCCAAATCTGTATACAACCCAGAAAAAATGGAGATTTTATACACACACTCACACACACACACACACACACACACACACACACACACACAAACTAATGGGTAAGGCATGTACCTAGGTCTTCATACAGACACATGGACATGCACACCATGCATGGAACAATGTGCCACATCCTACTCTGATCCCTCTGGTCTTCATTTTTCAGCCCTTAAATACTTTTATTTGTACTGATGGAAGAGTACATAATTGCAGATAATCCAAAATCCATTTATCTTTGGCTTCAAATGTATTACCATACATTACTTACTTCCAATGGTGTTACCTTGCTAATGTTATTCCTACCGATACTAAAAAAAACCTTTTTTCTTTTTTTTTTTTTTTGCCTTTTGCAATAACCTGAAAAGCAGAGGGGAAGCCAGCCCAGGATTAAAAACTGATCAGAGACAATGCAAACTGGATAACCCACTAGGAGATATTCAAGATTAACTATATATAAAACTGCACTTGTTGGTGTTTGCACTTAGTATTCTAAGTTGCCTTTTTGGCCTCTGTCATCATGTAGATTACAAGTTTTCATATGAGAAAGCATGGCATCTATTTTTTTGTGTCCACCCCCTACCTCAGAGCACCTATAGCCCCTTAACTCACGTATGCCCTTGCATCATCTCATGGGCACAGTTGTACAAGCCAATTAGTACTCGTCGATCCTCAATTCTCGACAGAAGTAAAATAACTGAGGTGTAAGTCACAATCAAGTCCAGGTAACTTCGAGTGAAGTCAAAGTTGAGACTCTAGAAGAAAAATACATAGGAACCCAAGAAGATCAAAGCCAATTAATCCCTACTACCCCAACCATTCCAGGCAATGCCAAATCAACTCTGAAAGGGTCTATTTAGAAGGAGGAGCTCACAGGATTGAAAATTCAGAAGAAAATAAGAACAAAAGTCAGGGGCCAGAAGCAAGATCAAGATACAAGAAGGCCAGGAAGTAAGATAACATTTAGGGGTTGGAGGAAGCGGAATAAGAATATTTTTGTGTAATGTTTGTACTAAATAAATCACATTGCTGATCTGCTTCACATGTAAACACACTTTAACTTCAGCACCTTTTATGAAAGAATTATAGTCCTGGAAAAAATAGCCATTCATTCATTATATAGTGTATTATATACAGGTATGGGCAAAAGTAGGTTTACAGTTGCAATACAAATAAATAATACAAAATTAATAAGTAATAATACAAGAATAAACTTTCATGCACTCACAACTATAAACCTACTTTTGTATATATATTATATATCAGATAGTCCTGGAGGAACAGCTGTTCCTCTAGTCCCATCCCACCCCACACAGTCCCAACTGAGACAATTTTCTGTAGATAGGAGAGAATTGCAAAGAATCTTACAATATCAAAATGGCACTGGCAGGCATCAATGGTGTTGAGAAGTTCATATACATGATCCTGGGGGTAAAATCGGAGATAAGAATAAATAAAGAATACAGAGAAGATGACTTGTACTACTAGAATTTGAAAGGAAGAATTTTCTCCCTTGTAGGTCCAAGGAAGCCACTGAGTAACTCAAGAGAGGCATTGCTGAAGAGAGGGTGCCCCTTCTCAGTAAGTTGTCAGTGGATCCCTGTCGGGCTTACTCTGCCAAATGCCCATGTTTCCACAGGCACAAGTCACTATGGAATTAGATACACTCTCCCTGATCTTATCATCCCAGTGACCCCTTTCTCAAAAAAAAAAAAAGTTACAAAATGCAGATCATTTGATTGGCTGTTTCTAAAGTGCCAAATATCAGACCCATTTTTATTGATGAAGCCCAAAGTCAGTCTGTTTTTGGATTCCATCTCCTGGTCTCAGAAGTTAATCATTAACATATGGGAATACAACCCAACTTTGTGTTTCTATTTATTGACATCCTACTATGTACTAAATTACTTACCAGTTTAACAACCTCATATGTGCTTTCTTAATTTTCTCCCTATTTATATAATCCTATTTAGAGAGAAGAAAAAGAGCTAGAGATAGGTATTTTTGGTCATCATCTGTGTCGCAAAATTGATATAGTATTAATCCCTCCTTACCACTTTGTTTTTCTCATCAACCTTACCTGATGAAAGTCCTCAGAGCTTTTGGGTAGAGCACTAGTGCATTTCTTTTACATGACCACATAATAACCCACGGCATGGCCAATTCATTCAGCCTCTTTCCCACTGAAGGATTTGCCTTGTTCCCTATTCCTGGCCTATCCACCGCATTTTGCTGCTTTTGGTTCTACAAAAGTGAAACTGCCAGATCAAGAAGTATACATATATCTGTTTATTTTTAAAATATGTTGCCAAAATATTTGAACAGTTACTTTAAAATATATATAGACAAATTCCCATAAAGCACATTAAAAGATACTCAACACTATTAGCCATCCAGGAAAAACCAATTAAAACTCCAATAAGATACAACTACATATCCACTAGAATGGCTAAAATTTAAATCTGATAGCAGCTAGCACTGACAAGAATGTGGAGTAACTAGTGGAGAACACTAATATATTGTTGATGGGAGGGAAAAATGGAACACTCATTTTGGAAAAAAAGATTTCTTATAAAATTAAACACACACAATACCATATGATATAGAAATTCAACTTCTAGATTATTTACCTAATAATAATGAAACTATGTCTCCACAATGATTTGTACTCAAATGTTTATAGTAACTTGTGCATAATGGCCAAAAATGGATACAATTCAAATATCCATCAACAAGTAAATAAACAAATTGCACCGATACAATGGAATAGTAGTGATCAAGAATAGGAAATGAGTTGCAAATACATGAAACAACATAGATAAATCTCAAAAAACTTTGTACTGAGTGAAAGAAGCCAGCCACAAAAGAATATATTCTATGGACCTGGCTGGGTGCTGAGTGGCTCATTTGGTTAGAACATCATCCTGTACACCGAAAGGCTGCAGGTTCAGTTCCTGGGCAGGGTATGTACAGGAAGCAACTAATTAATGTTTCTCTCTCACATTCATGTTTCTCTCTCTCTCTCTCCCCCACCCCCTCTCCTCATGCTCTCTCTCCACCCTTGACTGACCCTACCTCTATCTCTAAATTCAATAAACATGTCCTCAGGTGAGTATTAAAAAAAAATTTAAAAAGAATACATGCTGTATATATTCTAATTGTATGAACCCCTGGAAAAACAAATATCTAATCTGGAAATTAGATCAGTGGCTACCTGGGACCAGGAGTTGGGGAGGTAGAGAGTGACTGAGAAAACAAAGGCACAGGGGACATACGGGGTTTAGGATACTTTCTGTAGCAACCAGAAAGTGTCCTAAAATCTCTTTTGGATTCCAGCTTTCCTAGTAAGAGGCTTTTTCTTATATGCTTCCAGCATTCTTTGCACTACCTCCACCAATGTCTACCTTCTTCCTAATCACTACTCTCAATTCCAAGATTAATAACCTCTGGCCTGACCCTCCATCAGACCTTACAGGTTTCCATGTCCCCACTTTTCTCTTTATTGTGTGGTCTGATCAACGGCCTGAATTAGCTCGTTAGGGTAGATGCGGGGTCCTTAAGGCAGGGTTCCCAAGGCAAGGTCCCATGCTGTAGTATTATCTGAAGAAATTCTATAATACCATCACAAACTTAGGTTGCTCAAATGGCTAAAATTTGTGTTATTTCTTGAATGCATTAAAAACACATGTTCATTGCAGAAAATACAGAAGCATAATTTTAATTTGCCTTTGAAACCATTCATAATCTCACCAATCAGAAGTTCTAATCTTCAGTATATACCTGTTTGTGTTAATATATATTTTAGGAACATCCTACGTCTTAAGCTGTATTATAATTTGTTTTTACACTAAAGAACATATAAAGAACATTTTTCCACACTGATTAATATAGATATATATTCTCTTTAACAGCTGCATAATATTCATTTATAGACATATACTCTGAACTTTTAACCAAACTTCTATTTATTGGATATATTCAAGTTGTCACATCAAAAATAATGTAACAGAGTACATTCTTGTACATATATCTTCAAGCTTCTATTTTATTTCTTTCTTAAGACAAACTTTAGAAGTATAATTGCTACATTAAAAAGCATGTATTTTTAAAACTTTTGAAATACATTATCAAATTGCCTTTCAAAATATTGTGCTAAATAATTTTAGTTTGTTTACATTCACAAAAATAATATATTCTCATTGTTTAAAGTTCTAATAAAATATCATTTATGTAATATTGCTATCAAACACTGTTAACAATCAGACAAGTCTAAATTGAAGGATAGTCTCAAAAATAACAAGCCTGGACTCTTCAAAATGTCAGTGTCATGAAAGACCAAGAAAAAAGAAAAGCTGGGAACTATTCTAAAGACTAAAGAGACATGACAGATAAATTCAGCGTATGATCCTTGAAACAACTAGAGGAATGTGAATCTAGGCTATATATTAACTATTAATACTGTAAAAATTTTACATTTCCTGAGTATGACAATTGTATTTGGGTTATGTAAAAATGTATTTATTCTTATTCTTAGTAGCTGTATGCTAAAGTATTTAGGGAGGGAAATGCCCTTATGTCTGCAACTAACTCAAATGGTTCAGAAAAAAAATTAAGATAAGCAAACATGGCAAATTACTAACAATTAGAAAATCCAGGAGAAAGTAGAACAATATTCATTATACTACTCTTGGAATTTTTTTGTATATTTGTAATAAAATATTGAGGAATAGTACTTTAAAATTTTTAACTCAAATAATGTAATAATGTATAGCTTAATAAGTTAATATTTTTTATTTTAATGTATAATATTCCAAATCTTTTCTATGTATATACTAACACTATGAATAGTCTATAAGCTTATGTATCTTTTAAAATAAAAACATAATTGTATTATGCAATATTCTGCAACTTGCTTTCATTTAACAATACAACTTAGATACCTTTTCATATCAGTACATCTTATTTAAGAAAAAAGCTGGGGAGAGGGAAGTGTAAGGGGATTAAATGGTAGTGGATAAAATATAATAAAGATTATATATTAAATAAATAAATAACAGTATTAAGCAACACAAATGAGCATTTATTAAAGAAGGAATGGTCTCAGAAAGACAATGCCCACACTTAGACCTGAGCTACAGAGAGCTTACCCGAAATTCCATGACATCCACGAATGACTGGTAGTAGTTGGTGAGCAGTTTAATAATCTCAGCTTTTTCCCGATGTACTGGTCCTAAATGTTGCTGAGAAAAACACAAAACAAAATTTACAAAATATAAGAAGACAAGTGATCAAAGTGACCCAAGAAGAATAGGAGTTAAACCGAAAACATTCTTGAAGACAGTTGAAATACACTGACAGAGGAAGTTAAAAAATCTCCAATGTTCTGAGGGTCTTTAAATAGAGAAGATTCTCTGTCTAGGAGGTGTGGTGGTTGCATGTGATTGTGACTAGATATAGAATGCTAAATGAGAGGAAATTCCCAGGTCCCTAGATGTTTATCAAAGTCGAAAGAGGCAGAATGAGAAGATGCTACTGGTGAGATGGTATGAAATCTACTGCTAACATGTCATAAGGGAGAAGGAAGCAATATCCCACCAGATACATAATTCTAAGACAATTAGCAAGGAAACACTGAGTGGAAAACGGGAACAACAATAAAATATATATACCCTGCTGGTTTCATAGAGCTGTCTTCCTCTACTAAAAAAAAAAAAGTGTCCTCATGAATTTTGCAGTGGAGAAAGGGTCAATGCTTTGCTCTAGCTTATCCTGAAAAAATTCTATATTTCTCAGAATTCTCAAGATTACGATAACCTGAAGCCCTATGATTGAACCTAGGAAAACAAAAAGAAGGCTATTCCATCTCCTACCAACCAAGCATAAGAGTTATTTCAGAGAAAGGAGAGAAGAGATCTCATTCTCACCGTGCTGTTTCGGACATCGATGTTGGGAAATTTCTTGTTGATGTACTTGAGAGATGATTCCATGGACTTTTCCAGTAGGAAAGGTGGCTTGGATTTGGAGTCTGAACAAGTCTGCACAGATACACCACACTGTATTTCAACACTTTCTCCTGCCCCTCATAAACATACCTTTTCCTGCATCGTTCATTCTCACAAAATCTCTCTTAGGGAAAGGGAATTCATCATAAAAGCATAAGAGTAGATCAGGAACAAGTTCAAGGACATTTAGCCAACTATCAGAAGAGCTAAATAACCTGGGCATCTTGTCTTGCCATATTAAGTTTAATGTCTGCTTGGCCCCAGCACAAAGAGGAAGCTCTCCCCACCCTTCAGCTGAAGCAGGAAGGAGTAAAAAAAACAGCTGCTCAGGAGTTAAACTCGATAGGAGACTCAGTGTCACAGTTATATCCATTATCTAAGTAAATCATCCCAAAAGGCTATTAAAGAAAACATGGGGACAGAGAAGCCATATTCCTAGCGATTTGTTGTATTTTTTTTAATGCTCAAAAGTTCCATCCCTAGGCCCACTATTTTCTCTTCCAGAAACTTCCCACTCTCACCCTTGTCTTTATCTTTTGCTTCCGTTGTCACCAGCCTCTCTCAATTCCACAGTTCCTATTCTAAACACACAAATACACAACCAACAGTATGAACTGTCTCAGACTCTAAGTATCTCAGAAAGCACCTATCCTTTTTGTTTTAATGTAAATATCACACCTTTTTTTTTTTTTTTTTTTCCTTTTTGAGACATACTTCCATGGATGTTTTTGCTGAGACCCAAGTTTGGATATTTTCAGAGTGTGGAGGATAAGCAATAAACAATATGATCCAGAATTCTAGACCCAGACCATTATCCAAGGGACTCAGAACACAATTATTTACCACTCCACCCCTACCCCATACCCAGAAGGAAGCAGATACTCTCATGGGGGTGAGAATCATACTACAAAGGGGAAGCCCCAGAAAAAAACCTCCCTTTCTGCTTAGCCTATATAATCCAAGTCACTGAAGGCCAGTTAAGCCAGCAGGAAATTGAAGAAAATCTAACCGCTGGACCTGCTGGCCTCAGGGTTCCCTGCCCAACTGTTAGAATAATCCAGGTGCTCATGCTTACCTTCTTGATGTTATACATACGAATGAGAACTCCCTGACCTCGATCATTGAGGATAGTGAGCTTTTCTGCTAATTTATGCTGATAGGCAGAGGTCAAAGACATGATGGCCACCAAGAGAGCAAAACATCCAGACAGCAATGCCTGATCTCCCCAACACTTTCAGCTTGGGTAGTGACACCCTCTGGGCGGAGGGACCCATCCTGGTTGGTGCACTGGTCTTCCTGTAACCTCTACAATTGGCTCATGAGTAAAAGCAGTCAATACAGCTCACAAGCCCTCAGAATCCTCTGTGCTTCCTCTTACACATTCAGCAGAGACTTCCTCTTTCTAACTGTACAGCTAAGACTGTGAAATGGGCGGAGGCAGGAGAAGGACAGGCTTTGAAAGCTCTTCATAGTCTGGCGTCAACATTTTTGGCCTTACCCCTCCACTACTGTCCTATATAAAGCTCTATACTAAACAAACAAATATTGACCACCCCACTCCTTTACACCTTTATACAGGGTCAGGCAGAAATAAGGCTTAGAGTGTGGTTGGTAGGGTGTGAGAATGTGTCACATGAGATGGACAGCAATTTGAACATGACACCTAAAATGTCATACCATGTGCTTGAGTGTGATATTGTTATGTTACAGAATTACACACTTATGATTTTCTGATAAAAGACTTTGTAATAAAAAGAGGGTGTTATTTGTCAGACCCTATAATTTTCTTCTTTTATATCCCCTCAAGAATGCCTACGTTACTCTCTCCTGAACCCCAGCATTCTTTAGGGCCTAAATTAAGTCCCAACTCCTCTTATTTATTCCATCCAATGTCAAATATTTTATATATAACATTGTATTTCTTGTTATATTTTTAACTGTATGTATTATTTCCCCCAACTACTTAATGAAATTATTTCCCCCAACTACTTAATGAAATTAAGTAGTCATAAGCTCCTTAATGAAAAGAATTGTATCTAATACTTCTTTATAACCCTTCAATGCTCTCGTACAGTGATTCTCAAACTGTGGTTACATAACATCACCTAGAAACTTAGTAGACTTACAAATACTGAGGCCCCACCCAGACCTACTGAATCCAAAACTCTGGGGCACTGTTTTAACAAGCACCCAGGTGATTCCAGTGCAGTTTCAAGTTTGAGAAACACTGTTGTAATACAATGGTTTTTACAGTTAGGTATGAAATGGAGATCAATTCCTATCTCAGAAGATTCAGAATTGGTAGGTCTGCAGTGGGGCTAGAAGTCTGCATTTATAAGAAGCTTAGGGGGTTTTGGTGCAAATGTCCAATCAGATACGTATTGAGAAATACTGATCTAGAACACCATCTCCTGGACACAGTAGACACTCAATAAACATGCTGATTTATTTGTTGAATTAGTAAGGCTAAAAGGGGAAATAGGCCCCATGAAGAACAACCAAATTAACTGAGATTAACAAGGAGAAATTAATAATAGACTTTAAATTTTAGAAGACTTCGTGAATGTTAGCACTAAAATATTAAAACCAAGCTATAACTCCCGAATTCAAGAAAACCAACTCACTTTCAAGTGCCTTTCAAGGCAGAAGGTCCTTGGAAAAATTCTAAATCAAACAGAACTATCTTCATATTTGCGTCCTTTCTAATACCTTTCTCCCACTTTTCAACCATTTTCACTTTCCATATCTCGGTCTCTTACATTGCCTTAATATATCCTGGGACTGAGGGAGGGGGAGCTGATTAGCATTATTATTTAAGGAACTTAATATATTTTCTCCCAAGAGAATGTATTTTTTAAAGAAACAAGAAGTCCAGCTGGTATGACACAGTTGGAGTGTCATCCCATGCACCAAAATGTTGCAGGTTTGAGTTCTGGTAAGGGCACATGCATAGATTACAGATTCGGTCCCTATTGGGGTACATGCAGGAGGCAACCAACCAATGTTTCTCTCACATTGATGTCTCTCTCCCTCTCTCTCTCCCCCCACACCAAACCCTCCCATTTCCTCTCTCCCTCTCCGTTCCTATCTCTCTCTGGAATCAATAAATAAACACACACACACACACACACACACACACACACACACTTATTTAAATTTTCTAATAAAAAATAAATAAAAAAGAAGATGGCAATGCTTAACACATGAAATTTTAATCTCCAAGAGAAATTTTGCATTTTTGAAAAATAGAATTTGCCTTCTAGTTTACTTCCTGTGTGTGTCCCTGGAAACCTATGGGCATGGTGTTAGGAATACTTGCCCTGAAGATTTGAACCACATGCTATTATCAAAGAAACCCAACCCAAATTCTACTAAAGAGATTTATAGGTTTTCTATTGGTCTTTCGCCTTGATAGAGGAGAATAAAGAGCAGGCAATAAAACACTATAATCTAGGAAGCTGAACAGCAATGTAACAGTAGGCTTCTTACAAGTTAGTGTAGTTCTTTTGGATCTTTCTTACTTGCATTTATCCTCATCCTTTAATTTGTGTTGAAGACTTTCCATACCAAGATAATCTTATTTTCTTCTGTCTCCTAATACGTACTTCCCAACCTAGTGGGAACCATGTTCTCAGTGTACTGTAAATATGCTATGTTCACTTCTGCCTTTCTCTCTTGTGTATACTTTCCCTCTTGCTGACCCAAATCCTAATCAATCTTCTGGATCTAACTCAAATAGACCCAAGTTCAGCCCTTGCTGAACTCGTACACATTTGGTCTAAAGTACATTTGGTGTAAAGTACATACTTTACATCTAAATTCAAGTCCACCTGTAATTGTCCATTTCATATTATACTTTCTCCCCAGCCAAACTGTAAGATTTCTGGAGCTACTTTTTTGCCTGTACTTGGTATATGAGAAAAACCTACATTTTGGCATCAGACAAAATTTTGGGTTCAGAGGTAGTTGAATACAGTGAACTAAGCCTTATGATTAGAAGCTAAGAGTCCCAGTTCTGGAGCAAGATAGCTTGAATTCACATTTCAACTCTATCACCAACCAGCTCAGTTTTACAAACCAGTTTCCCTGTCTGTAAAATGGAGCTGATATTGCTAATATTTCCGATCTTGAGGAGTTATTGTATGTGTTAAGTAAGTTACTACATGTAAAGTAATAACCTAGCTATTTACTATGAACCAGGTACTTCAAATGCTTTACATGTATTACCTCAAATAATAATAATAATGCTACTCAAACTCATACCAGCTTTGTAACTTTAGGCTACCTATCAGCACTGAGTCAGTTTCCTAATCTGTAAAATGGTGGTCATCCCTCATATAACTGTGGATGTGATTAAATCATATGGTATATATGAATATGTGTCTCAAGACCCATACATTGAATTAGGAATGCCAACAATAAAGAAAAATTTTGATTTTTGAGTATGCATGAGTTTGTCACTTTCTGTGGAATTCTGTGGAATTGGCACCCCATAAAGAAAAAGCCCAAGTGTAGGCCCTAGATGGGTAGGTCAGTTGGTTAGAACGTAGTCCCAATATGCCGAGGTTGCCAGTTCGATCTCCAGTCAGGGCACAAACAAGAATCAACTAATGAATGCATAAATAAGTGGGGAACAACAAACTGATGTTTCTCCCTCTCTCTCAAATCAATAAAATAAAATAAAAATAACTTTAAAAAATAAAAAGGCCAGGTTTAAAAATGGGATTAATCATGCCAAATGGTAGTCTTTAGAGAAACTTCATTGGAGAGATCATGTGGCAGTTCCTCCTAGAAATGAAAGGAGCCCTTCTAAGTGTAGCCTAATTACCCCCGAGTAGGGCCTAGTAACCCTAGCTACAAATCAGAATCTCCTGTGGAGTGCTTTTTTTTTTTAAATAGATAATTTCTTTTTTTTTTAATTTTTTAACAATTTTATTTATTAATTTTTAGAGAAGGGAAGGTAGGTAAAGAGGGAGAGAAACATCAATGTGTGGCTTCTTCTCGCACACCCCTGACTGAGGACCTGGCCTGCAACCCAGGAATGTGCCCTGATTGAGAATCAACCCAGCAACCTTTTGTTTCGCAGGCCCACGCTCAATCCACTGAGCCACTCCAGCCAGGGCTCCTGTGGAACTCTTTTAAAGCCACAGTTAGCCAGATCCTACTTGTGAAGATTCTAACCTGAGAGTTCTGGAACGGGGCCAAAGGATCTATCACTTTACAACTACTCAGTGTTTCTCATACACAACCAGCATTGAGAACAATTTCCCCAAAACTTAACTTCAAAAATGTCCAAACCACTGAGAAACCATAGAACATTTGGTGAGAGAAGAGGAATTTAGCAGACTGAACAGAAAGTTGACTCATATCACTTGACAGAAAGGTACTGTGCTTTCCCTCTCCTCAATCTTCAGCTATTTGACTTGTTTTGCCTTACAGACAACTATTTTCCTTTTCAAATGAAACTTTCCTTTAGACTCTTGAGAAAAGTGCTTCAAGAATAAGGTAGGTCTCAAAATCCTTTAGTGTTAAGGTACATCAAGATCTTGCCAAGCCTGCAAAACATTAAACAAATTGGCTTCCATTATAATCTTGGCCTCCCGACTTCGATATTCAGCTATTAATAGTCAGATGAATAATTCAAAGTTGCCAAATCTCACTGCCTATTCTGAAGCATTCTTAGTTTATTGAGACCAGCCTTACTAAATTTCTTACTTTTCTAAGCTGCTGACTAAAATAAAGGTTTAGGGTTATCTGAGGACAACATTTAGGTATTGAAGGTCTTTTCCATTATCTTTAAGAATAACTATATACAATATTGGATTATACTGCAGCCTTTATTTTTCCTGATAATTTTTTTATTTTTTTAATTACAGTTGACATACAATATTATATTAGTTTCAGGTGTACAACTCAGTGATTAAACATTATATAACTTACTAAGTGATCATCCCAATAAATCTAATACCCATCTGACACCATACATAGTTATTACAATATTATTGACTATGTCCCTATGCTGTACTTTACATCCCATGACTATTCTGTAACTACCAGTTTGTACTTCTCATTCCCTTCACTTTTTCACACATCCCCAAACCCCCTTCCATTTGGTAACTGTCAAATGTTCCCTGTATCTATGAGTCTGTTTCTGTTCTATTTGTTCATTTATTTTGTTTTTTAAATTCAATTGTTGATAGAAATGTGTTTATTGCCATTTTACTATTCATATTTTTTATCTGTATTTTCTTCTTTTTAAAGAAGACCATTTAATTTTTTTTTTTTTTGTAATACTAGTTGGGCGGTGATGAACTCCTTTAGCTTTTTCTTGTCAGGGAAGCTCTTTATCTGTCCTTCAATTCTAAATGATAGTTTTGATGGGTAAGGTAATCTTGGTTGTAGGTCCTTGTTTTTCATCACTTTGGATATTTCTTGACAATCCCTTCTGGTCTGAAGGGTTTCTTTTGAGAAATCAGTTGACAGTGTTATGGGAGCTCCCTTGTAGGTAAATAACTGTGTTTCTCTTGCTACTTTTAAGATTCTCTCTTTGTCTTTAAACTTTGACATTTTAATTATGATATTTCTTGGTATGGGCCTTTTTGGATTCATCTTGTTTGGGACTCTCTATACTTCCACCATGGAATTTTATGTCTATTTACTTTACCAGGTTAGGGAATTTTCTCATCATTATTTTTCAGATAGGTTTTCAATTCCTTGCTCTTTCTCTTCTTTTTCTGGCTCCCCCAAGATGCAAATGTTGGTATGCTTGAAGTTGTCCCAGTGGCTCCTTATCCTATCCTCATTTTTGGGGGTCCTTTTGTGTTTTTTGTTTGTTTGTTTGTTTGTTTGTTTGTTTGCTGTTCTGATCGGATGTTTTCTGATTCCTTGTCTTCCAAATCTCTGATTTCACCCACTGCTTCACTTACTCCCACTGTTGATTCCCTGTAATGTAGTCTTCATTTCAATTATGTATTTTTCATTTCTGACTGGTTCTCTTTTATGTTCTCTGGTTCTGTTTTTTATGTTTCCTATCTTTTTGTTGAAGTTCTCACTAAGTTCATCTACTCTTCCCCTAAGTTCATTGAGCATCCTTATAGCCAGTGCTTTGAACTCTGCATCTAGTAGATTGCTTGTCTCAATTCTGTTTAGCTCTTTTTCTGGAGTTTTGTTCTGTTATTTCATTTGGAACATGTTTCTTTGTCTCCTCATTTTGGCAGTCTCTCTGTGTTTGTTTCAATGTATTACATAGAACTACTACATCTCCCAGGCTTGGTAGAGTGGCCTTATGTAGTAGATAATCTGTAGGGTTCAGTGGCACAGTCTCCCCAATCACCCAGGCTGGGCACTCCTGATGCACCACCCCCCATATGGGCTGTGTACATCCTCCTGTTGTAATTGAGCCTTGATTGCTGTTGGCACATCAATGGTAGGGACTTACCCACAGGTTGATTGGCTGCAAGGATTGGTTTCAACCACAGTGATCAGCTGTGCAGGGACCAACCCCACAGAGCTACTTCAGTGGGGCTCTAGTACCCACTGAGTCTGCCCCCTTAGTGTGTCGTTTGCAGAGGTGGTCGGAGGTGGTCAGGTGGTGCTTCAATGTTGTCTGAAGCTGTCCACTGGGTGCCGATTCTGGGGCCTCCTGGGAGGTGCAGGCCAAGGTCAGCCACAACCTGTGCTCTGCCTGGGGCCACCCAGCATGAACCACAAAGTGATTTGCAGATGGCTTCTACTTGTGCTTGGCTTAGAGGTTCCCAAGAGAAGCCAAGCTGTAAGCCAAGGTTGGCTGCTGCTAGTGCTAGGCCTGGGGTCACTTAATACAGAGCACACCAAGGCCAGATGCTGCTTGTCTGAGATTTTAGGAAAGCCTGAGGCAAGAGCCAAGACAGGCCATTGGTATGGAAAAGCCACTGGAGATAGCTTGAGTGGGCCCACAAGCTGAGGAAGGCAAGGGGTCTCAGAGAATCACCAGGGTGGGGCAAAGTGTTAGCTGGGTTGACAGAGCCTCAGAGATGGTGCCCGCTTGCTGGCTCTGTGGGGGTGGGATCAGAAAAGGAACAACCCTAGCTGGTATGGCTCAGTGGGTTAGGCATCCTCCCGCAAACTGAAAGTTGGCTGGTTCAATTCCCAGTCAGGACACACACCTGGGTTGCAGACCATGTCCCCAGTTGGGTACTTGCAAGAGGCAACCAATCAATGTTTCTTGCACATTGATATTTCTCTCCCTTTCTCCCTCCCTTCCCCCTCTTTAAAAATAAATAAATAAAATCCTTTTTTTAGTCTTTTAATTATTTTTATAACTCAAAAAAGCTTCATTTTTTTAAATTTATCTTTCTGACTCTGAGCTTGTGCCTTCATTACTTTCACAACAATTTCCTACTCCTCATTAAGGAAAGCACACTTGATCCTGTCATAGACCCATTCAGCACACATGTATCCACTGTAGGCCCTGCAGATATTTTTTCATTTTAGACAACCTCATTAGAACTTTAGGTTTCACAGCACCAACTCTGAAAAGTCAGCCTAGGCACATGCCAAATGCAGATTTTGGTGTTTTCCCAACCTTCTTGGTATAAAGATAAATATTTCTTTCACCAAGTGTTCAGGACAGCCTAGTTTTGTTAGAGGCTGTGTTGTAGGATAGCTGTCAACAGTATGTCAAATGCTGGACCATTGTGAATGCCTAACAACACCATTCCCAAAAGAGTAAATAAATAAAATCTTTAACAAAAAAAAAAGAAAGGATGGAAGGAAGGAATAATGGCCTCTGCCAGCACTTCTGTCTAGAAGAAAGCTACCCCTCTCTGGCTCTCATCCTGATGCCAGGCAATTCAGTCCCTGGCATCAGGACCCCATATATGTCCCTGATGCCCTTCAAGCAACCACCCCAGCACTGGGGCTCAGAGCAAGAAAGTCCAAGTCCATGTGCAAGCCTGGGACTCCAGCTGCCATCCAGCTCACTCAGCCACAATTCCCAGTAATTTTTACACCCAGAATTTATGGGGACTTCTCTTCCCAGCACTGGAACCCTGAGCTGAGTCTGGGACCCCTCTCTTCTCAGGGGGGAACTCCACAGCTGAACTATCCCCTCTGAATTTTTATGCACCACATGTGGGTGTGGGACCAGCCTGTTCCACATCTCTGCCCCTCATATAAGTCTTGATGTGGTTATTTCTTTACCTCCCTAGATGTAGAACTTCTCTTCATCTAGAATTTCAGGCAATTCTCAATGACAGTTGTTCTGTAGTTTAGTTGTAACTTTGATGTGGTTGTGGAGGATTTGCATACCACATTTACTTACTCTACCATCTTGACCAAAAGCCCCACTGTAGCCCTTATTTTTCTTATTATCCAGTTCACTTCATAATATGTTCATGGCTCTAATAGAATCATTAATATGCAGTGTAAGCTTTAAAGAACCACACTGGCTTGTGTTCCTAAGAATCTAAATCCTTGGACTTAATCACCTAAATGCCCTCAGGGAAACTGACATTTAACAGTATAGTTCTGTGCCCTTTCTCTATGCCCTAGGCATGATGCAAAGCAGAATTGAAATGGAGTATTCTAGGCACCTTTCTATCTCTAATGCTTATGCCAGTCTGCCTTGATTTCCACCTCCTTATCAGACTATGCTGTCCCTGCTTTGCAGAAGTCTCAGCTCTAGCTGTTGCCCGGAAACTTGGGAGTCCTTGAAGTGAAAGTCTGCTAGGATAGCTAAAGGCAAGGGAAAGTAGTCCTCCTACAGGCAGTAAAATGCAGTATATTTGAGATGGTGTGTTCTTAGTTCACTTCTGGGAGTCTTCATGTGTTAATACCTACAACATTAGAGACTTCAGACTGGCATTCTCAGATACTTATTATGAACTTGAACATGGTGTTGTTCATTCTTCCAATCCTCTCTCCCCAAAAGTTGCTATGCAGACCTATCTGACAGGTAGCATTCTCCTCTGGCAAAGAACTTAATTTAGATACATTTGGTAAAGAGTTGGAAGAGAGAAATGCTAAACAGGTAAAGGAACCAGCCGCCCAGCCTTGCTTTCTCCAGCACTCAAGCTTATGACATTAAACTTCATCTTACCACAATACTGTGAATATTCCTAGGAATCATATCTGTTTAAAATTCTATTTGGGAAAAAACACTCTACTTAAAACAACCTATAAAACTAAAAAATGGGTCCCACGCCTATGAATCTGGCCCTGAGCTCCTCTGCAATCCTGTCTCTCAATTAAACAGCCCAGGAACATCAAATTCAAAAACAATATTTTTAATGCGTACAATTGTTAGGTTTATCTTGGTCTTCCAATCCATAAAAGCAGTGAGTTTCTCATATTATCTAACTGGCTAAGCTATTCCTTTAGTTATCTAAAAGTTTCAAAGGTAGGACTTGTGATACCATATCTTTCATACCACTCTTCTTTTGAGAATAGAAAATAGGCCTATGTCAAGACTAACTGATCTCAAATGTCAATATTTTCTTTGCCAACCTGAGGTTTCTGCTATTTAGGCCTCATGGAACCAAAAGCCTTAGAAATATGTCCTTATGACCCAATCCACAGGATACCACCTGGCCTCATGTAGAAAGGTAAGTTTTCCCCATACGAACTGTTAAATCACTGGAGGGAGAAAAATAAACTCAAAATACAAAAGGTGTAAGACTTGAAGATGGAGAAGAAGAAAACGACAACAAAGAATAAGCTTCTGACCATACATATAGCACCTATCGGTTCTTAATGTTGGAACATGGTATGTCTTCAGCATTTCCAGAAAGGAATAAAGGGTGGAATACAGGCAAAACCTGATAGCCATTTAACAAGAAATTTTGCCTTTTAGAAAAACTCAAAGATAGCTAAAAAGATGGCTATCTGCAAATGTAATGCTCGTCATGTAGTGCTAATCAAGAGGCTCAAGGAACATGAGGCTAATGAGCATGTCAATAGAATTGCCACTGGTGAAGGTAAGTTTTTCATTTGAGGAGCAGATAAATGGCATCAAGTTCTATTGCTCCCTGCCCTCCATATGTCATAGCTATGGGAGTCTTAGACAAATGAGAGGAATAAAACACAAAAGGAAGATTCTACTCTGCTTCTACAACTTCTAGTCTGCTTTCCTTCAGAGCCATTTAATATTCCAAAAGTGATTTCTTCAAGTTTGGGAACAAATTAAAAACTTTTTAATGCTGCCAATCAGATTCCTGACACTGATGTCTGCAACACAGGTGAGCAAGGGTGAAACAGTGAAAACAGTCATAAATGGAGACTTAACCTTTATAATTACTAAAGCCCTGTATAATTGGCTTAACTAGTCCTCCCACAAAATCCTTCACCAAAATAATCACAACAGTGAATCTGAGAATTTCATTCTATCTCTGGAGAGACAACCCAATAAAAGGGAGTCTAATTAAAATCTAAATTCACTCACAACAATTAAGAGCCTCCTTATCTTACCAATACCTTGTCACTATCCATAGAAAAAATTACTGCTATAAACTGCAATTTGTAATCTGAAAAGTTAGAATTTATCCTATCTCAATTAATAACCTTTCTCAAAGATTCAACATGTTATAATGGAGAACTCATTAGCTTTTCAATAAGATCTGCTCTGACCTAAAGGGAAGTTACTTCTGAAACTATAAAAGGAATAATACTTACTTTATAATGTAAGGTTAATATTAAATTAAGATGTACATGTGTATTAGAGCAATGCAAGCTATTTTAACAGATAAAATACAACTTGTATTAATATCATGGTTTAATACAATACAACAGAAGTTTCCTTGTATACAGTAGTCCAAGTATTCAGTGGGGGTGGTAATTTGATAACACAGGCTCTTTTCATCTTGTGACTGTCACCTTCCACACTTGGCTTCACAAACTGCCACAGAAAGAGACTGGAGAAAGTACAGCTGCCTCTTAACCACCTCAGTCCAGAAGAAAATACTTCATTCATATTCCATTGGCAAAAACTAGTCCACCCCTAAGTGTAAATAAGGGAGAATGTAGACCGGCACAGATCAGCCACTTCCCAGTAACAACTATGGAAGGGAGACTCGAATTGTGTGCTGCCAGCTAGCCTTTTATGAACAATATAAAAATGCTTGGTACATGTGTTACTTCTTCCTCTTTCCAGATAACACATATCATTCTCCTTCATTTGTTCTTAAAACATTCACTCTCAAAATGCTGGTTTCTGAAAGGTAAGATAAATCATCTTATAGAAGTTATTGGAATAGAAAACAGCTGGACCGTAAAGCTGGACACTCAAAGTGAGCTGGCCACTAAGTCAAAGGCATGGCAGAAGCCTAAACTTCAATTAAAAATTTTAAAAGAGCTGTATTCATGGGCTCTTAGTACTTCCATTCCTTCCTCCAAGGTTCCACTTAGGATTTTAATTCATCAAGGACTTGATTATATAAGATTCTCAATTTTTGTAAGATTCTCAAGGTATAAAAAAAATTTCTTAAAATGATGAAGGAGAGAGAATTAGTATACATGAGCCAGATGAGGATCCCCAACCAAACAAGCTTGAAAAGCACATCCAAGAGTTACAGGAGCCATCAATGGAGTGAGCCACCACACACACAGGGGAAGGGATGGTGCAGAGGAACGATGTAAAACAGGAGCTAGCACAAAAATTAGTAAATCCTATTCTTGCATTCAGTAATATCAACTATTTTTGATAAAGTAACTTCAATCTCCTAGAATTGGTTATATAGACTCATTCTCTAGCTCTGGTTTCCAACTAACTTTTTCTCTTTTGGTCATCTTCTACAGAGACTCAAGAGACATAAAAAAAAGAGACTGGATGAAAAACATCCTAACAACTCTAAGTCCAACAGAAAAAGTAAAGTAACTTTTTAAACTAATATCATAGTTTTAACATACATTAATATGTGAACATAATTCATCAAGGATTTGATTATATAAGATTATTATCATATAATAATTTTAACTATTATCACTAATGTTGTATTCTAAATCTCCAGAGATCCTTATTCAAGATTTTCTTCTTAAAAAATAAACTATATTTTCTATTTTAGTCCTCCTCCCCCAACAATAGAATACAGGAAAAGTCCTTATAGCTTTAAATCAGACATTGGAGAAAGAACTGCCTAAAACTCTATTTGAAATGCTATTAACACACATCATTGCACAAATAGCAAGAACTCATGGACAAAACCAAAGGGGTAGAGTTGAGGGAGTGTGGGAGGGAGGGAGGGGGCAAGGGAAAGTGGTGGGGGGAAGGCAGAGACAAATGTAGTTGAAAAAAATTAATTAATTAATTTATTTTAACAAAAAACACACACACATCAAAGTTAGGTCTTCCATAAAAACACTTGCTGTCAAAATGACACTACCTCAATGTACTCTTTCTACCCACAGGTCAGAAAAACTGATGGAGAAGTGAATTAAAAAGACAACAGATAGAAGAGTTATTAAATCTTTTTTAAAACTTTGGAGAAATCTTAATTGTCATATTTTAGGCAACTGTTGCCATCTTAACATATTTTTATTTATTTAAATAAAGAGCATTTTTCCTATGACAAGGTTCATTTGGTTTTTTATTCTTCCTTCTTTTCCTGTCCTCATTTGTAAACTGTAAGGGTAGAGGACTTATTTGTCTATTTTCCTTAGTAGGGGAAGTACAGTCATCATGTGGACTATAATGTTGTTCCTTAATTAGGTTTTTTATCCTCCAATTTCTTCCTTCATACCTCAGAGTCGTTTACTATATGACCATCAGATGAACTTTGTTCAATCAATTCTCTGTACAAAACTTCCATGTTTAAAGGATATAGTTTCCATGACAAGCGAGTTTGGAACACAGCTCCAAACTCTGTAGAAATCATTTTACTCCCATTGTAAATATGCCTTATTTTTTCTCACTCTGTCATTATATAATGTCACCGCTTTGCTCTTCAACTATTCAAAAATCAGTTCTAGCTTTTTATTAAGTCTCATTCTGAATCCTCATCTCATTTAAACTTCCCTGTCAATCATATCACAGTTACTTCTCTCAGTTATATCATAAATCTTCACGGAGGAAGTCAGAATCACATGCTCCTTTGTATTTGCTACCCTACTAGCCTGGTGCTGTGCATCTGGTAAAGATTCATTTGGTGCTTAAACTGAACCAAGAGCCATTTTATAATGGGCCAAAAATTAGTTCTTCTTAAGCTGTAATTTTTTATTGCAGCTAGCTAATTTTAAAATAATGAGTTGGGTCCTGACTGGTGTTGCTCAGTAGATTGAGCACCAGCCTGTGAACCAAAGGGTCGCAGGTTCAATTCCTGGTAAGGGCACATGCCTGGGTTGCAGACTGGGTTCTAGTTGGGGGCATGAGAGAGGCAACCCATCAATGTTTCTCTTTTGCACATCAGTGTTTCCCTCTCTCCCTCCCTTCCCCACTCTCTGAAAATAAATAAATAAAATATTTAAAAATAAAATAAAATGATGACTTGGCTGTTGCTAGTTTACTGATTAGTTCAGGTATAGTTAGACTTACAATTAAAAGTACAAGTTGTAGCCCTGGCCAGTGTGGCTCAGTTGGTTGGAACATCATCCCATTGTGGGTTCAATTCCCAGTCAGGACATAAACCTCAGTTGCAGGTTCTATCCCCTGACAGAAAGCCTATAAGAGGCGACCAATTGATGTTTCTCTCTAACATCGATGTTTGCCTCTCCCTCTGTCTCTCTCTCCACCCTTCCCCACTTCCTCTCTCTCTAAAAGCAATGGAAAAAAAAAAGTCCTCAGGTGAGGATATAAATAAATAAATAAACGAACAAGTAAATAAATAAGTAGAAATTGTAGTCAAATCAATATTTTCTGCACTAGGCAGAAAAAGACTGTAGGCAGTCTTTTCCCTACGTAGTATTTTCTAGGTCCTTTTCAAATAACATTTTATTTCAACTAAAGCAGAAAACAGGAGGGAGTAAAATTAGATACTTTTAGGATCTAGCATATTTTAGTATACTTTGTACAAAGGAGGGCTACTGACTTTCTCCCTTAAATTTATGTAATATAAACAAGATTTACTTTTTTCTCTTGACTAAGGCCTTACACATATTTTGAATTTTTTTAGTTACACTTTGGTATATTAACATCAGACTGCATAAAAACAAAAGAATGAAAAAAACAAATAGGCCCAAAAGATGCAAGATGTCTTCCCTTATCCTATTTTAGGTATATGGAACCTACCCCTAAAAAGCCATACTATCTCAGTTGGGAGACCACATAAATTTTCCTCCAAATCAGGATACTACTGAGCATGAGAAGAAGAACAATAATTATCCTGGGACAACCAAACAAACCAGGTCAGTGACCCTAGTCTTAAGGGATAAAACATCACTTATTTGGCAGGTGTGTCATTCAACCTACAGGTGCCAGCTCTGTTCAAATCTCACTTTAAGAACTTTTGAGCCCCTTAGCAGAAGACACAATAGAAAATAAAACACATTTTTGGTTCCTAACATAACATTTGGTCAAAACTTCAAGAAAGGCCAAACAAACTTATGGAAAAATACTTACTTAAAAGAGCAAAGTTTAAAAATGTCTCCACCTTCATAGATTTCACAAGGCCTAACTATTCCCCCATGCTCCCATATCAGATGGCTTGTGTCTCCATTTAACCTCCCTTCATTATGATTTTTTTATTATTAAACAATAATAATGCTTTGAAAGAGACATGATCTTGACATGTACTGGTCATGTGCCCACAAAAAGAATCAAAGTTGCCGAATGTAGACAAACTATATTTTATAGACATGGTGGGGTAAAAAGAGATTCAGGGCTCTGGGATAAATATTTACACTGAATAAATCAACCTTTCAAAGTGCTTGGTAACCAGGTTTACTCATATTAACAAAAAAATCCCATCAAAGCAATTTAAATTATATTTATATTAGTAAAAACTTTCCAATTACAAAGTTTCTTCTCTAAAATCAGGTTTTAGAGTTTCTACCCTTACACTCACAGTATGAACTGACGGGGGGAAATTGCTAAGGCCTATTACTCATATCCTAGATACATACCAAAATATATCCCCTCAGTTCCACATCTTTATCCTACTGTTGGTCTATGCTTTATAGCCCTTTTTGCACAAGCTTTCCAAGAAGCTGTGATATAAAAACAGGGAAAGAAAAAAAAAACTCAAATATTTTAATCTCTCCTTCCCACATATTCCCTTATAAGACATATGATGTCTTACAGTTGCTGCAGCTCCTGACAAAATATACCTATGCTCTCAAGTCAAATAATCAACTATGTTTGCAGTACTATGTTAAGAACTGTAGTGGCCATGGTCCATCATGAGGGAACAATATTGGCAACTATAGTGTAAGACAACGGTTCTCAAACTCTAGTGGATATCAAAATCACTTGGAGGTCTTGTTAAAACACAAACTGTAGACATCCCACCCCTGAGTTTTGGATTCAGTAGGTCTGTACTAAGGCCCAAGAATTTGCTTTTTCTTAAGTTCCGAAGAGATGCAGATGCTGTTGGTCTGGGGACCATACTTTGAGAACCAGCCCTGGCTGGTCTGGCTCAGTGGATTGAGTGCCAGCCTGTGCAGTGAAGGGTCGCTGGTTAGATTCCCACTAAGGGCACATGCCTGTGTTGTGGGCCAGGTCCCCAGTAGGGGGCCCTCAAGGGGCAACCACACATTGATGTTTCTCTCCCTCTCTTCTCCCTCCCATCCCTTCTCTCTAAAAATAAATAAATAAAATAGTTTTTTAAAAAAGAGAGAACCAATGGTATGACGCACAGTTTAAGTGCTAGGAGGGAAGGAGGGCAAAAGGAGGTCACAAGAAAACGTAAGACTAGTCCTCTATACAATTTTTAGTAGGTAAGATTTCCTTAGCACAATTTTGCCATTCTACCACCTTTCGAAAATTAACTTTTTAGAAGTTTCCATTTTATTTCCTTACCTATCTGTTCATTAAGCATTGCCAAAGTGATAATAACAATGGTTTACAAACTTTGACTTACAATGTATATCTTAGATGCCAGTACCAAAAAGAATACGAGGGGCTATTTATTACTGAGCCCTGGGAAAAGGAACTACCTAGAAGTCAAGGAAAAACATATAGAACTGATTTCTCAAGTACCCTAGTAACTATTACAAGCAATGTGGGTTACACAGATATATAACATTTACATATTAGGACACAGAGGAATTTAAACTACAGGCAAAAAAAAAAAATCACTACTGGTTTTTCCATTCATCTTGTATCATCCTATACTTCTAGAGCTGGATGTTGGCTATTCTGGGAACAAACTCCTATTAACTCTTTTCTAAACATAAATTTATTTCCATTGGTAATATAATGGAAATACTATAGAGGGAGAACCTCTCACTGCTACTTTGCCTAAAAAATTGTAACCAGCCCCAACTGTTCACCCTCCCCTAAAGCAACACTTACCAATCTATTCTCATCAATAAAAGCATCTATTTTGTCCCCCTATAGATCTCTCATTTTGAAATATTTTGCAACTGCATTTATTGAATAATTTTTCTATTTTTAATTATGCTCTTTACTACCAATCAGCAACCATAATTAGATGAAAGAACCAGGACTTAGCTGACAACATTCAAACCAGAAAAAAATAAACAATATTTTAGTCTTCTGATGCATTAAAGTTCACGTTTTAGTGGGCTTTCTGAAAGACTGAAAGTTTCTAAAGAATCTCAAGGACTACTGAAATTCTTTCAAATCTAAAAGCTGAGAAAACTGATTTGCTAACAACAGTCTTTTTCCAATCGCTACAGTAGAGATCTGTCATTTTACTCAGTCCAGAGTCTTTGTTTTTAACTAGTAATTATTAATTCCAAAATATAATGTTAGCATATCAACAGACAGAACCACCACAGATGAGGTTCAGTTTAGGGTTTTAATCCCAGCTAGCTTCTTGGATGACCCTGTGTAACTGCTGTGGTCTCCCATTGCTTTTTCCTTTTCAAATATATTCAAACTGCCTTAAAAAAAAAAAAAAAAAGTCTGAAAGAAAGCTCAGCAGGGATCTCAGATAAAGTAGGAACTTTCTGCATTGGAAAGAAATAAAGCATCTTAGAATACAAAGTATAAATGTGTGGTACATTTTTATTTTAAAATCTGCATTCAAAAACAGTTTGGGTTTTTTGTTTATTATTATTTTTTGACGGTTGGTGAGTTTGTCCACTGGTGCTATATAGAACAGTTTTATCAATTGAGGATCCTGTCACCCCAACAAGGCATTACTGAATACAGTGGAACCTGACTTTTAGATTCTGATTTGGTAACCACTTCCCATCCTCTCAAGCCCTTAGCTCTTTCTTCCTCAGGAATTTTGATCTGCCGGTGTCTGAATGAAAAGTACTTATAGGTCACAGTAAGTGTCAACAATTTCACCAGCTTACTGCAATTTAAAAGCCTAAAAAAAAAATTACATTTTGCTTCAAATCACACTGGCCCCACCAATCTGCATGAATGATGTGCTAAATTCAGAGGTTTAGGATTTCATAAAGATTACTTTGAGATATTCCTAACACTCTAAAACTGATTTGCCAAAACAGCTGCTTTCTCTAAAATGCTTTGTGTTAAACCTGAATTGAAGCTTTTATTTTTAGCAATTATCTTTCAAGAAGCACTTTAACAACTTGCTCCTTCTTCACAGGAATCATCCTGGGCACCCAGGTGAAGAATAGCTTTTGTAAATGCAAAATAGTGCCTAGGTCAGTGGTCCTCAGCCCTGACTGCACATTAGAATCATCTGGGTAGCTCTTTAAAAATAGGTATGCTCAGCCCTTTCTGATTAATTGGTATGTGATGGGAAATTGGCATAGTATGTCTTTAAAGCTCCCCAGCTGATTCTAATGCGCAGACAAGAACTATCAGTCTGACAAGAATGGCTTGAGCCCAGCTTCCATTAACACATTTCTTTTTAGGATCTTAATATGAATCAAAGGCTGTGGAACACACTCTCTTCACCCCAAGGGCTGATGAAAAAATATTTGTTTACAAATTATTAATGTAAAAATTAAATGTCTCCCACCCCCCATGATCCTTTTCACTAAAGCCCCATTCAGATCTTGCTGTCAGGATAGATTCTCCTGGTCACAAGTATGTTCTAGAAACCAAGGAACTATTCCAAAAATCCAGTATTTCAGCACCCAGACTGATCTCACAGAATGAGTGATCACCTACACCTTGGACAGTATAAAAATTTTTATCATACCACGTATCTATTTCTTGGTCTTGAAAAATAACATCACCAAATTTATCTGCAGTGTCAACACCTTCCTTTCTCTTTTTATTTTTTTCCTGTCTAATCTTCAAAGGCCACAAATCCCTTTTCTCCATAAAGCCTCCCCTGGTCACTTTGGGCCCCACTGATTTCTTTCTAATATGAATTTACAATCTTGACCACTTCTTTAGCATTTATTTCCATTTAACCTTTCATCCACTTTGGGGCCTGTTTGCCTAACTACCTTAGGGATAGCAACTATTACACTTTTTTTGGTATCAGTCCTCATAACAAAGGCTCATAATAATAAATGTTTAGGTTTCCACTCTCGAGCTGTAACTTTCTGACCCTCTTTACCTCTCCAACTCTTTCCGTTGAACTCTCTCGTCAACTCTATAACTCCCTTTAGTTCCACTAGGGCATCTGTCCTACCAAGCATTTTCTTGCTTGATACTTTTGAATTTTGAGATTCTACAACATGTGCTAAACATAACCAACTAGATTCCTGTCCTTAGTGATTATTGTTGTTTTGCTTGGTTTGCTTGGCTGGTCTGCCTGCTCATCTCCCTTACAATTTTCCTCTAAAATTTCAGTTATCTTTCTATCTGGACAGTTCACACAGACAAGGCTTCTTTGCAACCAACATCCCATTTCTAACGGGCCCCATTCCCTCCTGGAGGGCCCATTTCTAAGCCTCTCGTTCTCTTTTCTAAGATGGCCGCCAGAAAGCACAGGGAAGGCAGAGCGAGTTCCACCCACGCAAGGCCTCGATCTTTCTTGAGGCCACAAGAGGATGGGCTAAAAGAGGATGGGCCTGAAGGGAAAAGGCGTGGCCTGAAGACTCGGAAGGGCCAGAGGAACGAGAGCCCTAGAGGAACGAGAGCCCTAGAGCCCCAAGGCTCTGCCTCTAGCCTACGCCAGAGGCCAGACCTCCATCACAGGACCCATCGGGGCCCCACCCCCCGCCTAACGTCAGGGGCCAGGAGCCGGAAGTGAGCGTTGCTGGGGCGCGGATGTGGGGTGGCGACGAATCTGTGGAGAGCGCGTCTTGACTCAGGTAGGGAAGACATCCCGGTTCTGGCTTATGGTATTCAGACAACTCATCTTTAGGGTGCTGGGGTACCTTCAGCAACTATTATCCTCCCTTTCAAGCCCACAGCCTTCG
Source organism: Pteronotus mesoamericanus (assembly GCF_021234165.1). Lineage (NCBI taxonomy): Eukaryota > Metazoa > Chordata > Mammalia > Chiroptera > Mormoopidae > Pteronotus > Pteronotus mesoamericanus. Next base: position 1,213,756 of record NW_026555310.1, read on the forward strand.
GTCTGGTGGGTTCTCAGCACAGGTGTTTCGGCTACTGACGGTTCGCAGCTTCGTCCCCTCGAGGGCCTTCCCAGTTCCTTTGCCTACAGGTTAACCACCTTCCTCCTCTTCTGCTGTGTAGTTCCATAGCTTAAACCTACTCTGAATGTTCTTTTTAAAGAAAGAAAAATTTTTTCTGAACCCCCAGCTCTGTTGAGTTTAACCAGTTGTTTCAGACAACATTCAGCTCCTAAGCTAAACTCCTTTGTGTAATTGGCCGTTTCACCGCATCTAGTACTAGGGAAAAGATAAAGATCACCTGTTAACAATTTGATGTGGAAAATACTTAGAGACAACGCTGACTCATGAGGCTATGGATTCCAGTGCCCTTTATCTACCGCACTTAGTCTTTTTGCCCCCAAAGGATAGGGTGGCATCCTACAGCTTGCTGAATCTAGTGCTGATCATTTCTTTAAATGCCTTAAAATCAAGGAACATAATACTTGTTTCTACCTTCCAAACCTCTTTTATTTTTATTGAAAAAGTATAAAGGGACAATGCATAAGTAAAAACAAGTCTACAGGAAGGTCAGATTTCTTAATCCATATATAAAAAAAATATTTTTATGACAGCTTCAGTAATGATTGTAATTAACAAATGGGCTCTGCAGCAAATTACTAAATAGGTTTCCAGCTGATCACTTGTATTTTCTATAATGGATTCCAAGACTGCTTATGTCATAGAATGGGGGGAAGGGGTGTAGAATTGTATGAGAGGCCAAAGAAGAGCTTGCTCTAGACACAATAACTGTAAGTCTAGTCAATTTTCAGAAGTTTCTTATGGGGATGGTTTTATATAAAGTTAGTTCTTTTCCCAAAATGATAAATTTACTTAATCATAGTGCTCAGTATGGGCAAATCTCTGATAGAAGAGAATTCAAACTACAAAACCACTTCTTTTAATCTTCCACATTTCTGTTACAAAACTGTTCTTATGATTCTGTTATCCATAAAATGGGCCGTTCTCAAGTCCTAACGTTCAGAAGTTTTACCTGCATGCCTAGAGGGAATGTCTAATAACTGGAGAGATTAAATAACCAAATCTGTCCATTTTAGCATAGGAGATTGGAGGCAGGACAGAGGGGAGGTGAAGGGTCATTGGAAAAAGTGTGGCTGGAATGTCTCTGGGCATATTGGATGGATTGAGTCTCACATAGGCTTCTACCATTCCCGGCTGCCAAGGGGAAGCAAGACTGGCAGCCTTTCCATCCTGTATAACTTGAGAGGAGAGTTTTAAAATTATGCCCTATTTCTATGTTTATCCTGAGGTTTCGTGTGCTCTTGATTTGCCCTCTCTAAAGTTAAATAGCATCAAACCCTAAAAGGTGGTAAACAGTGACTGGCCATTGTAGTGGCACTAAAAGTAAACTGACATCACCTCAATTCAGTTTAAATTAGTAGTTAAGTGTGATTTTTCTTAACGATTAGGAGCCCTAGAATTTATTCTAAGAAAGTGAATTAAGCAGTGATGTTGAAATGCTTTAAAGGGGAAAAAATATTTGAGGGAAGAGGTCTCTAAGGGTTTCTTTCTTTTTTAATTTATTTTTTATTGTATTTTTTTCTCATTACCATTTATCCTCCTATATTTCCCTCCCCCCACACTTACCACTCTGTTGTCCATGTCCCTGAGTCCTTTTTACCAAGAGTTTCTTAGATTGAACTTGGGTAGCTTCAAATCCAGTTTGATTCTACCTCTTAGGGCCGCCTTTAGGTACATTTCATTTCTGATTCCCTGAACCACTGTTTTTCCCCCCACAGCACTTGGATTCAGCTCCTTCATTTCCAACATGGAAGAAACTTACAGTATGTACTTCTTATTGTTTTTAGAAAATAAGTTAACTTACAGTTTTATGTCTGACAGGACTTTTAATGTGTGGCAAAGATTCACATTTCTCCTAAACTGCTGAGGAAAAATGGCCTGTGCAATAGTAATGTAGAGAAGTACCCAAATTTGAAATAAGATACCTGAAATTTAAATAGTCAAAGAGGTATGAGAAGTCATCGAGCTTTGAAAAGGAAGGCTGTAGTTGGGACACCTGTGTCAAAATAGGTCTTTATTAAATGACGCATTTTAATTCCTTCTGTTTATCCTGTTAATGACACAGGTATAGTAACCTGTTTTCTTTCTATTTTGAGGGATAATATAGTATACATAATATTGTTGATGTAGGTTGAGTTTTTAGGATTAAAGAAATCCTAGGAAGGATTCTTGTATCTCAAGTGATCCAGGAACCTTACATGGCCTAAGAAATCAAAAAGGAGCCAGCACTGGAATCACACAAGTGTAGAAACAAAAAAGACCTGAAAAATCACTTCATTTAACATTCAGATTTTACACTGATAAAACAAAACCTCAATTAATTGATTTGCCCAGGGTTACATAGTTAACAACATAGTGAGAACCAGAGTCTTACACATTGCGTACATGGCATGCCGAACTTGATACCACAAGGCACCCCGGTTCCTAGGTGCTAACCAAGTTTGAAGAACATCTGAGTTGATGAGTAGATGAAACTTGTCAACAGGGCCTACTTTGTTTGCTACTTTTCAGTCTTGTTCAAAATCTCTTTATAATTAGTAAGTTCCAAGTAAGGGGTATTGTAGTCCCATTCTACCTTCAAAGGAGTTTCTCATAGACTCTATTACCAACATATAGAAATTACATGGAAATAGTCTTTATTAAATACGTACAACAAGGTTCTCAAACTTGAGCATGCAGCAAAACCACCTGGGGGCGGGGGTGGGGGATTGCTTTTTGAAACCCAGGTTGCTGGACCGCACCTCCAGAATTTCCCATTGAGAAAGCCTGCGACCCAAGAACTTGCATTTCTAACATGATCTAAGGTGATGCTGCTGTTCTAAGGACCACACTTTGAGAATCACTGATCTAGAATCCTGATTTTCCTTGATCTTCCCTAGGGCTCTCTCCCCCAGCCTCTTAATTTTTCTTAAAATGTTTTCATTAAAGTCCGAAATTCCTATGTGAGATAGACTATTTATGTATTCTTAAGAACTTACTACTCTCTATTAAATTAGAAAGCAGCATCTCAGATTCCCTTTATGTCTCTCATTTTAGTTACTTTTTTCAGCTATAAGTTTTTTTTAAGAAAAACATCACCTGGGAATGTGTTAGAAATGAGTAATTTCAGACCCCATCCCAAATCTACTGAACCAGAATCAGCATTTTAACACAGTCCCCAAAAGGTTTAACACCTGGGGATCATGTTAAAGTTTGAGAAGCACTGCTTTAGAATATACTTAACCTTTTTCCAAATTGGCCTAAAACTCTAACTTAATCTGATAGATTCCTGAAGACCTTCAGCTTCTGTCTTTGGGCTGGACCTCTTAGCTAATGACACTTTTGTCAGGTCTAGTTTCACCAAGTTTCCTTCGTTTCTCACCATGGGTTCTAGGCCCCACCCAAGTGTGAGGAACATCCAAGTCTATCCTTTGGAAGGAAGCTTATCCACAGGGCCTATTTTGTTTTCTAAATTAAGTTATATTCCTAGAACCAGACAACATTATTACTGAGCAGTATGATAGGTTATTTATTATAACCTTAAATGCACATATACGTCAATGTAGCACTCTTAGGTATTTGCCAAAAACAAGTACTCATACAGTGCAGAAAGAAGTGTATACTAGATTGTTAGTTGCAGCATTGTTTATAATAGTAAACAACTGGAAACAACCTAAATGTTCATCAGTAAGGGAAATGGGTAAGAATCTATGGTACATCCATTTGCAGCAATGAAATATTCCTTATATGTGCTGACATAAAAGAAGCGCCAAGACATACTAATTAAAAAAAAAAAAAGCAAATAGCAAAATAGGTACAAGAAATCACATCACATGCTACAGTATAAAGGAAACTTGAGGGCATTGTGCTAAGTAAAATAAGTCACAGGAAGACAAATACTGTATGATTTCACTGTATTATGAAGTATATAGACTAGTCTGACTCAAACAGAAGAGTGGTTGCCATGGTTGGATCGAGTAAGGAATGAGGAGTTGTTTAATGAATATTAAACATTTTTGCAAGATGAAAAAATTCTGGAGATTGATTGCATGACAATATGAATATACCTAACACTACTGAACTGTACACTTAAAATGGTTAAGGTGGTAAATTTTATGTTGTACATACTTTATTACCATTTAAAATTTGTTAATTAAAAAGAAAATTTTAAAAATTTAATATTAAAAAATAAACAGATTAGAGCTAACCTAAATTACTAGAGACCAAAATGTAAAACATTATGGTAGGAAACTATTATTATCAACTCTGATGTATGCCACTGTATGGGCAGTACAATGTGTATGAATCATAAGGTACGTCCGCTCTGTCAGCTGCTGACGTTGCCTAACATTTGCTAGTGATGGAATGGATTAAATGAAAAGAAACTAATAAGAATTTTGTCTGTAAATTCTCCCTGGGTGTCCTGAAGCTTCAGAAATAGGAAAAGGCTGCTGATCAGGATGTGCCTGGTTGGCATAATAAGCCTGCCTGTCCTCTAAGATGTTTTCCTTCTTATTCATTCTGTCCTTCAGGTCACCTTTCTGGCTCATTTGCATCACGATCATGGTTATCAATTCCATGTTTACCACTTTTCCAGTGAAACTGTTTCAGTTCCCTACTGGCCTCTGATTTTCATTGCAGTCTCTTGGTTTATAAGCTTCTTATCAAATGTGAATTGTTTATCTTACTTCGCTTTTATCATTTCCTTCAATGGGGGCAAAAACATTTTATTAGGTTGCCTCTTGTCCACATAATGTACTGAGAATGTGCTTAACCGTTTAATTTTCCTTCCTTTACCAGGCTTGTTAAAATTTGGGGCTTAGCCAGGGCATCTTCTAAAGCCTAAGGGTAGTTTTAAATGGTCATAAATTTCCAGTTCCAAACTATGGAAATAATCCCTGAAAGTATACCCTTCTAAGGGTAGTTTTAAATAGCATGATATAGGTTAGGGGCTTTCTTTCACACAGCAGCTTCATATGTCTGCAGTTATCTTAACCTCAGGAGGTTCTCTGTTTGCAGATTATTCTATTTTTTTTTAAGCTGGCAAATTTGATAATCACTAGATTAAAAAATTCTAGTTTTTTTTTCCCTCATTTGTGTCAAAATATAAGTAAAACCACCTATTGCCCTGACCAGTGTGGCTTGGTTGGGCCTTGTCCCCCAAAGCAAAAGGTTGCAAGTTTGATTCCTACTCCGGATGCATGCCTCGGGTTGTGGGTTCGATCCCTGCAAAGCAACTAGTTGATGTTTCTCTCTCACATCGACGTTTCTCTCCCTCTTTTTCTCCCTCCCTTCCCCTCAAAGATGAATAAATAAAATCTAAAAAGAAAAAAACCCACCTATCTGATAAAGGTAACTGGTTTCATTTGAGAGGTAGAATAACCAAGATCAGGAAATACTTGTAATAAGTTAAAGCAGACAGATGAAAAAGTCATCTATCAATGAATATTTCTTAGTCTTCCATAGACCATATCACTGATACAGAGCAGTGCTTACCAACTTTCTTCATGTCATGACATACTAAATAGACAGGGATGCTGGTGAACTTGGAATGGTAGCGCATGGGGGTACATGTGCAGTGGACCCCTGCGTCTATATAAATTGGCACACCATCGATTCCAACCTTCAGAATACTGGTTGGAAAGCTCTGGTTAGACTAGTTAGAATAGAAATGATTTTGAATTAGCACTTATTAGAAAAGGAAAAGCGAATGTCATTTCATTTAACTTTTTGTTTTATAGTAAGGGTAACCAACAATGAAAACAGCAATATTTAAGTTAAACCAAATATGAACTAAGACCTCATCCCATGATTGCTGGGTTTGCTGGACTTACTGAGGTTTGGTGATAACACAATTTTATCTTCTCAGGGTTACATTTTCATTTTTAGATATTTAGTCACCCTTTTTGAAAATTCCAAATTTTTATCAGACTGCCCTACTCTATTGTTACAGATTCTGTTGCAAAATACAAAGTGCCTGGAACACTGTAGTTTTCCAAAGACCTATTAAGCTTTGTACTTATCCTATTTCTCTTTCTTTCAGTCGATTCCCTGGACCCTGAAAAGCTATTACAATGTCCCTATGACAAAAACCACCAGATCAGGGCCTGCAGGTTTCCTTATCATCTTATCAAGTGCAAAAAGGTAGGGTATTATTTTCATAATTTCCCCTGTAATGCCCTCTTCAGTTCTTTAAAATGCCATATTTTGTTAATATCAAGTAATTTGAGCATAAATGTTTCAATTAAATGCCAGAATTGTTTTGGGACTCTACCTTTGTATTAAATACCAACATTTATAGAAAGAAGTTTGTTTATTTCTTGGGTACATAAGTTTTTCCTGTTTTGATTCCTCCTTCCCCCTCTCGCCCCCCCAGCTAGAGACACAGCTTCTCTAGAGTCTTTTCACCCTGTGTAAAACAGAGAAAACACTAATTTTTGCTAGCAATGAGAAAATCTCTTTTGCCTTGTGAATTTGATGTGTTCATTGTCCTGATAAGGACTGAATCTGTAATAGTTTTCTGATATTTTTGGTTATAAATTTTAGAGAAGTTAAGCAGTTAGAGGTTAGCCCAAGAAAATATTACTCCCAAAAATACCTGTTTTTCAAAATTTCAACAGTAAGCATCTTTGAAAGAGAAAAAAAAAAACAACGCAGTAGAGTTTCTTTTCTGGTCATTCTTTTCTAGACTTAGCTGACATAAACTGCTTTAATGCTGGTATGTTAACTGAGGCTCTTTGAAAAGATTTTTACAGTGCAGGTGTCGTACAGAGGCCAAAGTTCTGCCAGGATTTATGCTTGGAAAACAATTTTGGTATTTAATCCAGACTACATACAGTTTGTTTGCATTAACATCCTTTAAAGGATGATTTTCTTGCAGTCCTGGAGATAGGATTATAATGCCATTTTTTATTATTTCTCCACCTTATTTTAATCTTTCGAGCAAAGATACCTTAAGAATGAACCTGAACAATATGGATTAGAAGATACCACCACAACTTCCTCCCCTAGGCTGACAAACATGTCAAGTGTAAAAGTTGGGAAAGGGAGGCAAGCAATGTAAAGACATTGTCATAACTCCCCTCTTCTAATGCTCTTCGTCTTTGGCCACAAAACCTTTGCATTGGAATGCCCGATATCCCTTATGAAAATCATGGATACAAATGCCCTCACAATTTTCTCCATCCTCTATTTTTTTCCTGTCTTCTTCCCATTTCACATTATTTTTACTTTTTTGAGTATTATTTGTGATATGTCTTTTGCTTCTCCTATTAAATAAATTTCATAATTTCTGTTATCTCTACCATAAGATTTGAGTGGCATTAAACACTATTTATTTTAAAATAAGGAATTTGGTCAGCAGAGTAAACTCTATAATTTCGGCTTTTCCTTAGTGAAATAACTGAAATAAAGGTCAAATTGTTCAGAGCCTCATTTCAGGCATCATTACTTTAAATAAGCATTCCTGTGTTAATCTGAAAAATCATTGGTTTGCTTCTTCTGCAGCTCCCTTGTAACAGTTATTTTCCAGCGCTATTGTATTGCAATAACAGGGGCACTACTGCAGTGCAGACTAAGAGTGGTTTTTAGTGTTACTATTCATCCAGAATATCAGCTTTCAAAGCCATCCAGAGAGCTCTGCCATTACATGCTGTGCCACCTGGACCTCGTGACCCTGAAGAACAGGGGGAGAAGATGTGGTTCAAATACCCAACTCTAAATTTGCCGTTTACCTCCATATCAGCCCATTTAACCCCAATATCTGGGTTATCAGTCTCTACAATCATAACAAATAGGCTAACATTTTGAAGATTTCGAGGTACTATGTGGTCTCTGTGAGTGATAAATAATTTCTAATTTTCTACTGTAAGCCCTGGCTGGTGTTGCTTAGTGGATTGAACACCAGCCTGCAAGCCAAAGGGTCACTGCATGCCTGGGTAGTGGGCTGAGTCCCTAGTCCGGAGGCAGGGGGGACAGGTTGGCACACGAGAGACAGTCACACATTGATGTTTCTCTCCCTCTCTTTCTCCCTCCCTTCCCCCTCTCTAAAAATAAATAAAATCTTATTTTAAAAAATTTTCTGCTATGAGTTTACTTATTATAGTTAAGCCGCAAATTTATTGAGAGATTTTAGGGAAGCCATTTATAGATAAAGCTGAGCCACTGAGCCATTCCCCCTTGAACTTTTAAGAGATCCAAAGATTTGACAGAACCCTTAAATTTTGTTCCACAGAATCATCCTGATGTCGCAAACAAATTGGCTACTTGTCCCTTCAATGCTCGCCATCAGGTTCCTCGGACCGAAATCAGTCATCATATCTCAAGCTGTGATGACAAAAGTTGTATAGAGCAAGATGTTGGTAAGACTGACTAGTTAAAATGTTACAGTGCTAGAGGTTAACCCATTTAAATTTATATTATGCTACATTGTCACCTTGACTTTTGGCTTTCACCATTTAAGAACAATACTTTGAGCAGGAAAAGTTTGTCAGATTGTATTGTTTAGAATGCTTTCTCTTCTAAACAACCTGATTCATTTTATTAATAATTCATCTAACTATAAAAATCCTTTTATTGGCATAAATATGGTAAACATCTTTGTTTCTACTTCTTTTTCATGTCTGCAGCAAGGGGGTAAGGACTCTCTGTTTATCCTCCATACCATTCATTTTTCAGGAACAAAGACCCATTAGGCTACCCTGCAACCTCTTTAGCACTAACCCCTTTAGACATAACTTAGCAATGCTCTGTTCTTATGTCAGAATCTCTATTGTCTTGCAGTCAACCAAACTAGAAACTTTGGACAGGAGACTCTGGCTGAGAGCACATGGCAGTGCCCTCCTTGCGATGAAGACTGGGATAAAGGTAGGTGCTTCTGCATCTTTTTCTTTACCATATCTAAATCTCAAGTCATTTGCTTTAGAGAAAAGGAAGATTTTCATTTTTTATAAACATACCATGTTGTCTGGAATGCTTTTTTATATTTATTGAGCCCCAAAACAAGCACATTTGTATTGCTGTGCAGACACGTGGAACAGCCGATGCCTCTTGATTGGAAAAAGCACTTCTTTTACATCTGTTTTTTTCCATAAATTGTGTTATACCATCTGTGTTTGGCTGTTACTAGGCACATTTATTATTATTTATGTCATTTGTGTTTATATCCTTCAATTAAATTCTTACTATTGTGTCACTTAGGCAGGGTACTTGATCAATTTTTACTTCTTTCTCTAAACTTAGATGTATCATTTCCATCTTACAAATTCAACTTGCATGAACTGATACCTGGTACCACAAACTATGTTTCGCTTCCTTTCACAGATTTGTGGGAACAGACGAGCACCCCATTTGTCTGGGGCGCAGCCAAATACTGTGGCAAGAACAGGTAAATGAAATGGTCTCATTCCCAGCACTGCCTCCCATAATCAGAGGGCTTTGTTATTAAAAAGAAAAGGGAAGAAAAAAGAAAAGCCACCAAATCATGAATTGACCTCTTTCCTTGCTGATGTTACTTGATAGTAACCTAGTCTAGATATTGTTTTGGTGGGTTTTTTTCTTATTTATTCCTTGATTCATAAAAAGATCACATGCTTTGTGTTAATCATTGTGGGAACACAAAAATACCATATAGTTAACAAAGGAGACAATGGTGCCAACATTCTTATGTCTCAGTTGGGTTTTTTGCTAGGTTCATACTATTTTAATGCTTTCAAAAAATTCTCCAGCTATATACCACATGGATCATTTTTACTCTTGGTAACTAGTACCTAAGGAAAAAATAATCTTAAAAGGAAAAAGTAATCTTAAAAGTGTTATATTTGAGCCCTGGCTGGTGTGACTCAGTGAATTGGGCATCAGCCTTTGAGCCAGAAGGTCACTAGTTCAGTTCCCATCAGGGCACATGCCTGGATTGTGGGCCAGGTTCCCAGTTGGGGGCATGCAAAAGTCCACCAATTGATGTTTCCCTTCCTCTTCCTCCCTCCCTCCCCACTCTCTTAAAATCCTTTTTTAAAAATTTTTCTATTTGAGATTGGGGGATCTAGAATATCTATTGGGTAGGGAAGAAAATGCACCTCTTCTTCCCACTGATTTTGCATATAATGTTTAAATCTGTAAGATTTCTCATTTGATCTTCAAACCTTAGAAGATCACATTTAAAATCCAAATGAGTGTATTTCTGGATTAGAAAATAAAGGATGTGGGAGACTGGATGAAAGAAGGTGAAGGGATTAGTCAAAGAACATATATGCAAAACCCATAGACATAAACAACAGTGTGGTTATGGCCATGGGAAGTGGGGGCAGGGCCCGGGTAGAGGCAGGAAAAGCGAGGCGGGGGAATGGGGACATCTGTAATAGTGTCAACAATAAAATTTTTTGAAACAAAAAGAAGGAATGTAATGCTAGGCTTCATTTTTTTTTCCAAATACTTGCCAAATTTTATATCTTAGCTCCTGAGTTCAGTTAGTAATTGTAAGTGTACCTTATTTTGTGTGTGTACTAAAATAGGAAAAAGATTAATTTCATCGGTGCAATTTTAATTTTACCTCAGTTCTGTGAGATTTGTTGCCTTTGGTTTGACGGTCTTGGCATTTGATTTTATCTCTTGTTTATTGAGTGAGTTGATGAGCCTGTCATACAACTGAACAGTAGATGGCATTGCTGTTTATCTCAATTTCTGGAAAATGAAAATGCTTAGACCCATCTTAATGCCTGTACAGAATAGTGAGCCTTCCAGAGAAATGGTAATCATTCTAATTGCAAGAATGTTTTGATGGAAATGTGTTTACATTTTACAATGTAAGTTGTTGTTTTCCCTCAAATTACAAAAACACATTTTGATTGTCCTGTGTGTGCCTGCCTGAAGAATACAGATATGCTGGCATGGTCAAGTTTCTCTTTCTTTGTGCAGCCCTGCAAGCAACCTAGTTATGGAACATAAGAGTAACCTAGCTTCAGGCATGCGCGTTCCCAAGTCTCTGCCGTATGTTCTGCCATGGAAGAACAGTAAGTGAAATGAGACAAAATGCTTTTGTTCTTTTCTTTGTACTAATAAATACAGTTAGTCTTGATATTCAAATACGTGTTTAATCTGAATACTTTACCATCCCATAAGCCTAAGAGTGAGTACTTCCTTAAATTTTGCACCCTGAGCACCTCACTCACTTCACCCTAGTGCTGGCCCTGGTTAGTAACGGGAAACAGGAAAGTACAAGATCACAGAAACTGAAAGAATATTTTCAAGATGGGGTGACCACTGATATCAAATACTATGAGTAAATTTGGGGGCCAATAAAAAGACTGTTGATTTTGCCTAGAAGGAAGCTACCCCTGACTTTCAAGGCATAATATCAGTAGAGAATTGGCATTAAAAATTGGATTTCAGAGGCCTAAAAGGAAATGTAGAGAGAACATGAAGGTTATGAGTCATAAGAACCAGCATAAAAATAGTACTTAAATGTCTTCCCTAGACATCAGAGGTCATGCTGAGCAAACAGATACTAAATTTGTACCATACCACTCTGGTAAAGAAAGTCCCACATATGGAACACCCAAGATATTGTCATATTTAATATAACCTTTGTTCTAAATTTGCCCCTAAATTCAGATTCCCTTGGTTTCAGTCTTTGCTGCTGTTTGTGTTAATTTTCAGTGGCTAGAGGATTTCCTTTTAAAAAGTTTCCCTTTGGAGACTTGCCCAAAAAAATGAGCTCACCAAATCATATGCCAAAAGGCTTGATAGGTAAAGGACTATTTTCTTTTCTCATGCTCTTGAGTAGAAGCCAATCACTAATTTTAAATTCTTCTACTTTTATATTGCAATTCAGTATACTCCCATAATAAGTCATTTGTGTTTAGTAAGAATAGAGGATGGAGTGAATTTCAATTGACATGGTGTATTTATTTTGAAATATTTCTATTCTATAGATGGAAATGCACAGTAACTGAGTATCTCATCAAGTAAGTGTTTGTTTTATTTCGCTATCTCTTCAGATGGTAACAGTATTTAACTGGACATAAAACAGTTTGGGTACAATTTTTTTTTTTTCAGATTATGGTACCAAATTAAAGCTTTGTGTGTGCCTATGTTTTTTAAGTATATAGTTTCTGTTACAGCTTTACATGCTAATGAATAGGCATTTACTGATTAAATTAAAATTCGGTTAACATACCAAGTTGCTTTCCCTAGAATTAGTACACATTGCCTTTTCCCTTTTTCTTTTATTTTTTTAATCAAAGTTGCATTCTAGAGCTATCATGCCTCTTTAATGGACTGAGATTAATCAGACAGCTGTGCTTCACTGCTCTGCAGTTCTTTCCCTGTGCAGTACAATTTAACACATCAAAAAATTCATACTCTTTTTTAATGAGCCCTTAAAAGTTTTGGGTCTCAAGAGTCTTGCACTATTGATCTTATCTGAATATTTGATTTACCAGAACCTCACATAATCTATATAAAGAGAGCAGAATCTTCCTTTTCACAGACGAAGCCTTTCCTCGAGGTTTCTCTGTGTACCCATAGCAGAGCCAGATTTAATACTCCAAATGCTGCCTTGGCTGAAGTTGCCCAGCCACATTGCTCCTGGCAAAAGGAATATTATTATAAAGGCTAGAAATGGGATTATATTCCCCAGTGTCTTTTTTTATTTATTTTTACTGTTGTGCAAGTACAGTTGTCTCCATTCCCCCCCACCACCACCACCTTTTTTTAATTGTATTTATTGATCTTTAGAGAAAGAGAGAAACATCAAGTTGTCATTCCACTTATTTATGCATTCGTTGGTTGATTCTTGTATGTGCCTTGACTGGGGATCAAACCCTCAACATCGGCGTATCCAAACAATGCTCTGACCAACTGAGCTACCTGGCTAGTGCTATCCCCCACTGTCTTGCGGATAGTAAGCCTTCAGTGAATATTTAGTGAATGAATAATTGCCCTGTTGCCTTCCAGTTCATTCTCTTCCTCCGGACAGTGAATCAGATGGATCTTCTGCGAGTTAGGGTTCATTTTGTACCAAAACTGATGTTTCTTCTGGTGAGAAGTAAAAAAGGGATTCTAAAAACAAACACCACTTAGCTGTGGACAATAACTATCAGTTGCTTCCAGGTACTGGCCATTTTCTTGGTAGCTTCTGACTTGGAATTGTTAAATACATCAGGAAGGCATAAAATTGCATTTGGCCCCAGAAGGGAAAGAGAGACAATAACACTGGGGTGTGTCAGGAAAGCACACACAGATCTGGATAAATCATGAACTTTGAATACGTCTCTGACACACTGTACAAAATGTTTGGTGCTCTTATACTATGGACAGTCACTTAGTAAAAATGACTACTATTAAAGTGAAAGCCTAGGAGAATCTTATATCTCTATCACTTAAGAAAAGACACCCCTCTCCTTTGGAACTTAACTCTGCTATTAAACTCCTTAAGTGCTGAAAATAAAATTGCCCCTGAGGAATAAGGGGGGAAAAAATTATCCTAGGTTAGGTAAGAATCCTTAAACAGCCCTGGCTAGTGTTGCTTAGGATTGAGTGCCAGCCTGCAAATCAAAAGTTCACCAATTTGATGCCCAGTCAGGGCACATGCCTGGGTTGCGAGCCAGGTCCCCCGTTAGGGGTGAGCGAGAGGCAACTGATCAATGTATCATTGATGTATCTCTCTCACATCAATGTTCTCCCTTTCTTTCTCCCTCCCCTCCCCTCTCTAAAAATAATAAATGAACAAATTTTTTTTAAAAAAAGAATCCTTAAACAGCCTCAGGACTTCTTATCCTCTTAATAAATATAAAGTATAATTTTTTGAATGCCTGTTGTTGCAGAATTCTCCCACTTCTTTAGAAGGATACAAAAGAAATAGAAGACATTATTTATTCCCTTTAAGAACTTAATTATGGGTAGAGAGTTTTTTGAATGCACAAACGTGAAAAGGGTTTGTTAACCTTGTACTCAGTATGCTTTATCCCATTTGTATTTTTATCAACTCCACTTTTTATTAGATAAGAGCCTCCAAAGCAGGTAATATTAATTTTTGTTCTCCTAATGTATATTGTAACCACTCAAAAAATATTGTTAAATTCATGAGTAGTAGAGTGAATGAAAAGAAAAAATTAATACAATTTAATTGGAATTAATCCGGAATTGTCTACAGGAGTCAATTGCGTGGATAGTCTATTCTGATTTTCTCCTTAGTCATGAAACTGTTGACACAAGGAGTGTACCCTGATCTCTGCACAGAATGCTTTTAATTCAGTTAACCAGTTTCTGTGTGCTTAGTAGTACTAAAGAGCTCAGGGTCAGATGGCACTCGGTGTTCTGCCATTAACAACAGCAGATTCTTCCAGCAACCAAGAGATTTTAATTGGATTGTAGTTGCATGGCCCTTTGTCATATGTAGTTGGTGTGTTTGTCTTGAAAGGAACTAAAAGTTCTTTTTTCTCATTTCCTTACAGATGCCTGAACCTAGAAGACTCTTGCTTCTTCCTGCTACCAGTGGGTTCTTCATTTTTCTCCTAATCTAATTATAGAAAAATAAACCATCTGTGACTTTCAAACTGACAAGTGTCTTTTTTCCCCTCCCCCCTCTTGAGTCTTCACTCATTTGGTGCAAGAAAGAACCGTAACACTTAGAAAAACTGTTTCAAATAAACCATTGATGTAGAAAGCTCGAAAGTTTGTTTAAGTACCTGCAGCCCCAAGATCAGAAGTCACATTCCATTCCACAGTAATGAAACGTAATTAAAGTAATCTTTAAAAATCCAGCAACAGCAGGCAAGAAACTTGGATTGGGAAAAGTAACTGTGTGTTTGTGTTTTCTGACACACATGGACTGATTCTTCTTAGCATTAGCAGGAATGGACGGATTTGATTAATGCATCTGTATATACAGAGTCACCAAGATAGTGATAGCATTTATAGAGCAAAATACCCCATTCTTGTTTAGAATATTTAAGATAACTTGCTGCCTAAGTATTTCCAACTGAGGGTAGCTTTCTTTTATTTACATTATCTCTCCCACATTCCAGCTAGACATGGTACTACCTGTTACACTACATGTGGATTATGTGGAAGTGAAGATTGGCATGGAAGAGAGGAACCATGTGTACATGTGGAAAAGAGGCTTCCAAACTTGTGTGTGCAATTTAAGTTTCAAAGCTTAAATATGTGAGGGACTTGTTGACTACCCTGGGACTTATGTATAAGTTAGATTTTGAAACATTCAAAACTCTGGCTATCCTAGCATCTTGTTGGTTTTTAAAAGGAGACTTCATAATCTCCCCAGAGATTGTTTGGATCGTTTTTGTGTGGTTGTTTTCAAGTTTGGTTTGGTTTGGTTTTAAAACTGGCTGGCATGGGGAGAGATTTGTGATCTGATGTAAATGGGAACTTAGGTACTTAGATGAAGCATACTGACAGGTAATTCCAAAAATGATCTCTCTAGCAGGGTAACAGATAAGGGAGAGTAGACTCTTGCGGAATGCCTCCTATGAGTTTTATACAAAACAGGATTCTTCCCTGATGAAGCAGAGCTGTTTGTTTAGTTCTAAACTCTAAAAACAGGTTCAAGATAAGCCCCAGCACAACAGTAGTTCTGCTTAGCTGCATGATCTTAAGTGAATAACTAGGCCATTTCTTCTGGAGAGGGTGATGAATATATTGAGGATGAGGGTAAAAACACCCTTTATCCCCTTAATTCTGGTCACTTATGTTTGTATATCAACACCTCACAAACACTTTATTTAAAAATAGTCTTACTACTGGAAAATAGAAAACCTTTTTTATTTCATTTGGGTGATGACAAAACAGAACTATCATCTGCTACACTTGTAAACCAGAACTCTACCTAGTTCAGGAAAAACAAGCAGGAGGGTGAGTCTTGTTGCAAAGAACTAGCTGCTTGAATACAGCTCAACAAATGAATTAAACAGAAAATAGTTCCTTTGTGTTTTTTAAATACCTAAAGAGGTGGGATAGGCTAACATCTATCATTTATGAAAACTGATTGTGTTATTACAGGGGGACACCTCTTTGCTCATGCCTACTGAAACAACCACAATATATCTAACCTTTTGGAATATAACAGGAGAATGGCTGCCTGTGTTAGCTCACAAAGACAATCCTGTTTCTTTAGTGAATAATGATTAAAGCAACCAATTTGATCCAGGAGCTTTCCGAGACTGGGATTTTTATTTGGCCTAGGATTCACTAGTCTGGACTTTAGTTTGCTGGAGATTTTTAGAGATTCCCAAAAACTGGAACAAAGAAGTGACTATTTCGCTCTACTACTACCGTCAGAGATTGGGAGAAGTTTACTTACTTTCGAGACCGTTTTTTCAGATGATATCCTCCCTTTGGAATGTGAGCAGTGGAAGGTAAAGAGTTGAATATTCTACCCTAATTTCAGTTACAGTCAGATGTTACAGTTCAAGGTTCAGTGCAGAGGTGTTTCAAAACCTTAGCCCAGATGTTGAGTCCTGCATTTTGATCTTCCGTAGATCTTCCAGACTACCCCAAAGAGAGGATTTGCTTTTTGGAAGATTGCCTTTCTCTAGAGGGATTCTAAAGGGTTGCCATTGTGATTTGCAAATGTTATTACCAAGAATAAACAAATGCAAGTAATAAAGGATGTTTAACTCTCCTGGTGGCTATACCTGAAATAGACAAGGAGAGTATTTAGATTTAATCTCAAATAATGCTCCACACTACCTTTTATTGATGAGGCAGAACAGTAGCTGCGTGCGTTAGTTTCTTAGACAAAATGTGTACACCTACACTGGTATTCTTAAAGTCCTTCACTTGTATGTCTCACAGTTCACATTAAGCTTGAAAGTAGGCAGAAACCAAGGAGATAATGTTATGCTTCTTATTGCCATTTTTAAAGATGCAACTGGTAAAAATAAAGTTGATTTGTATTCTGTGGGGGACTCCGTCTGGCAGCGTCCTCCTATTCACCACGAATGAAATGACAAGTCGTTACAGATGCCAGTTGTCTGTCAAGGAAAGGGGAAGGTGATTCTCTATAGTGGAGAATGCCCTGAGCCCTTCTCTGAAGTGGCTTTTATTGAGAACTGATATGCGCAGGGGTATACAGCAAGCATGCAAAGGCTATACTGTATCAATCAACGTCTCAACGTATAAAGGCTATGTTTACAGGTAGAGATCATAGATAACAACTGAAGGAACACAGAGATTTGCCTCAGGACAGGGTCTGTAAGACATGCTGACATGGTCATTAAGGTATGGCTCCTGAGTTCAGGAATTCACTCCTTCTGTTTGGAGCTTAAACATCTAGTTTTTCCTTATCAGGGCAGTTCAAAGCAGAGCAATCTTCAGTGCATACAATGCACTTTAGGCCAGATTTCCCACAGGAACCCTTGGTGTTAGCATCAGATCATGCCTGCCTCCCAGCATTCTCAGTTTTCTGGCTGAGACTTAGAGGCCCTTTTTCAAAGCCTGACTCATGCAGGGCTACAATTCCCAAAACTACACAAAGTGGTCCCCAAAATATACTATATTTTAAAAGATCAAAGCCAAGACTGGCCTTGCAAAGAAGAGACCTTTAAGAAAAAATTAGTTTCTTGTATTAATACAATGGGTGGAAAAAGGAAAACTACCTAAATACCATTAGAAAAATACTATAGTGACAACTCATTCTCTTCATCACTTGTCTTCCTGGTACTTTTAAGCTTTGGAACATACCCATATCCTACTTTATAGTCAAGGCCTTTTCAGAGACCACTGAAGACATTAACCTGTTACCTCATACCAACAGAATCAGCTGACTTTCTATTCCAGCCATACCAGTCAGAAGAATGCAGACCTGTATATGAACAGGGCATTTGACCTTTACAAAGCTATTCTACCACCTAGTCCAACTCACTTAAACTTTATAAACTTGATAACTTGTGAGACAAGTATAAAATCTAAAATTGTATGTAACTAGGAAGAACAGCATCCTAGGCCAACAGTAACCCTAGAGAACAACCATGTGGTCAGCAGATTTGCATTTGTATTTACCTTAATTAAAGACTTTTACATCAAACTAAAATAGTGTAAGAACCTTTGAGAGAACATGAAGAAGTTGGTTTATTTTATATTATATATATAAACACATGTAATAGAGGAAATAGGTCCAGGTTATATGAAAAACTGCATATGAATCCAACCATGCCTCTTAATTTTTATTAAAATACCTGTTACAGAAATAAGGTATGCTTTCCCAGTTCATCTGTTTTGGTTTCATTTCCTCGGGATTTGGTTTCAGGTTTTCATTGGACAGGGTCAAAATTATTTAGTTCCTTATGTTGGTTTTCTCTGGTGTAGAAATTTATAGCAGAGGTGCAATTTAAAGTTACAGAAAGTCTTTTTTAAAGATTTTATTTAATTTTTAGAGGGGAAGGGAGGGAGAAAGAAAGGGAGAGAAACATCAATCTGTTTCCTCTCACACACCGACAGCCCAGGCATGTGCCCTGACTGGGAATCGAACCAGCGACCTTTTGGTTCACATGCTGGCACTCAACCCACTGACCTACACCAGCCAGGGCTGAAAGTAATGGAAAGTCTTGATCTTGAGGTTAGAAGCTCCACTGAGATATCCTTTTGTTGAATTGGTGATTTCAACAGAGGAGTCCATGTTTTAACTTTATAAAACCTTTGAAAAATAAGCATTGATATGGTTCTGCTAGCTATGTATCTTTTATATGTTAAAGCTGGAAGGAAGCTTAGAGAGCACCTAATCCAAAACTTCATCTTACGTATGAAGAATCAGACCCTGTACAAATGGGCAACATAACCATTTTTTTTTTTAAGTAATGAGAATTATAAACACAAAGTTCAAGATAGTGGTTATCTCTAGGGGAGAAGTCAGGAGGATGGGATCAGGAAAAAATACAATGTATTAGTAGTATTCTGTTTAATAAGTTGGGTGATGGGTTTCCCAGTGTTTATCTTATTATGTTTCATATGTATGTATCAAATGCTATATAATTTAAAACATTTAAGAATAATTGCTAAAATCATTGTTCAGTGTTTACTGTAGGCAAGCCACTGTTCTACGTTTGCATATTACATATTTTAACCCAGAGAGGGGAGAAAACAGGCCCTGAAAATATTATCTTTGCCAAGGATACACAGCTTGTTAGTAGTGAGCTGTGACCATAATGTGGGACTTCTGGTTTCTAATTTACCGCTTTCAGCTTCTATAACCATCCTCCTTCCCCAAAAGTTGATTTTGCATTTAACCTCTCATTCTTTCAGGTTATGAGTTTCTTTCTGAACTCATTTCCATGTCTACCAGCTTGGACTCCCTGGTCAGTCATTTCAGTAGCCTAAGCTATCACCCCGAGTTCCCTTGACCCCATTGTTATTCTTTTTCCACTTCACAAATTCCCAAGTCAAGTAAAACCCACCACTTCCTATTCTGTTTCTTTTAGGTTATTGTGCATAGTGATAGAAAATCACATGAATACACCAACTGACTCTGCTGCAGATATATGATCTCTTAACTCAGGCGCTCATTCCTATTTGGCTGTTTCACAAGATGCAGCTCCATATGGACGCATCTTGTTTTAACACCTGCAGGCTTCAGAATCAAAGTGATATTCTAGTACATCTAGTGGCAAAACTTAAATCACATCTGAACCGCAGTTACAAGGTAATGTGGGACATGTAGTCTTTTTAGCTTTCCAGCTTTTGTACACTGGAAGAGCACGTGTGTTCAGTAAACCAATACACAGATCCCTCCACACTTCCTCTTGAGCTATTGCTTGCTTATTTCTTCCCTTCAGTGCCGGCATTTCTTGTAAGAATTGATTGTACAAGATCTCCAGTTCCTGTTTATTCCTTAATCCATTGTAGTCTGCCTAATCTGTTTTTACCTCTCCATTCAACCTCCTATTTTGCAAGACCAGTGGTCTACTTTAGTCCAACTCCCTGAAGTATTCTAAAAGCAGCAGGTTGTTACTTAACAATGCTTGTGGGAGGAGCCAGATCAATGATATGCACAAAAAGATTACTTAAGACCACTTTCCTCAAACAGGCCTTGGACTTAGAGGTGCTTAGAGCCTTCAGCTTCAGCTGCCACCTAGAACTGCTCTTCCTCGAATGTCAGTCTTCATCCAGCTTTTCAGAATTCCTTCACATTCAATTAGCCACAAATCTTGGCATTTCAATACCAGAGATGACCTCTGAAACCAGCCAGTTCTTTGCAGTCTTCACTGCCTCTCCCTTATTTCAGACCACCATCCCTGCCTGGACTGTTAGAGCAACTTCCCAGTCTTTTAGCATTAGATTTTCCCCATTTCAGTTTACCCTCCACTGCCTTAGCATAGCATTCAAGGTATTTAGTAATCTGTTCCCAGTTAACCTCATAATAATAGAAAAGACTTTTTGAGCATTTGATACATGCCAAGCTCTGTACAAAGTACTTTATACGCATTGTCAATTTAATTCCACATAACCCCATGAAGGAGATATTATTAGGTCTCCATTGATAGTTAAGGAAACTAAGGATCATAAACTATACAAAGTTACCTAGTTACTATATGGAGGAGCCAGGATTGCAGTCAGGTTGGCTACCCCAAAAACAGTATTTTTATTCCCACTGCATTTTACAATTGCTCCAACATCATCTCTCCCCACCCTATACATAGTCTAGCCTTGGAGAACTCACCATCTCTCTAACACATTGTACTTTTTAATCAACATACCTTGGCACATCTTGTTTCCTAAAATGTACATGTTCCCCCCACCCCTTCCCAACACTTATCTGTTTAATAAATTCCACCTTCAAGTTCCAATTCAAATGTTACCTTCTTGGATAACTTTTTCAAACTCTCTGGTCTAGGCTCCTGCTGGTCCTCTGTTACAGATGACACTCAATATCATTTTATATTAGTTTAAAGTTTACAGCATAGTGATTAGACAAATACAATTTACAAGCAATTCCCCTGATAATTTTAGTAACTACCTAATACCATACATAATTATTACAATATTATTGCCAATATTTTCTCTGCCATACTTTATACCCCCATGACTATTTCATGGCTACCAATCTGTACTTTTTAATTCCTTCCCTTTTCTCAACCAGCCGCGCAACCCTGCCCAATCTGGCAACCATCAGTTTGTTTTCAGTATCTATAGGCTGTTTCTGTTTTATTTGTTCATTTATTTTGTTCTTTAGATTCCACATATAAGTGAAATCATATGGTATTAGTCTTTCTCTGTCTTACTTATTTCACTTAGCATAATACCCTCTAGGTCCATCTACATTGTCACAAACGGTAAGATTTTATTCTTTTGCGGCATAGTAATATTCCACTTTATAGATGTACCACCTCTTCTTTATCAAATTCTCTCTCAATGGGCACTTAGATGGCTTCTACTGCAATGAACATAAGGGTACATATATATTTTCAAACTAGTGATTTAGATTTCTTCAGATATATACCTAGAAGTGGAATTGCTGGATCATAAGGTAGTTTTATTTTTAACTTCTTGTGTACCCTCTATGCTGTTTTCCATAGTGGCTGCACCAATCTGCATTCCCAGTATGCAACAGTACACAAAAATTCTTTTTCTCCATATCCTCACCAACACTCATTGTTTGTTGATTTATTGATGAAAGCCATCCCAACAGGTGTGAGGTGATATCTCATTGTGGTTTCAATTTGCATTTCTCTGATGATTAGTGACATTGAGCATCTTTTCACATATCTGTTTGCCACCTGTATGTCTTCTTTGGAGACATGTGTATTCAGGCTCTCTGCCCACTTTTTTATTGGATTGTTTGGGAGTTTTAGGTGGGGTGTTTATGTGTCTGAATTCTTTATATGGGGTGTTATGAATTCCTTATAAATTTTGCATAATAACCCTTTATCGGATGTATTGTTGGCAAATGTTTTCTCTCATTCAGTAGGTTGTCTTTTTGTTTTGTTGATGGTTTCCTTTGCTATGCAAAAACTTTTTAGTTTGATGTAGTCCCATTTATTTATTTGTTTTGTTTCCCTTGCATAAGGAGATATATCAGGAAAAAATATTACTGAGAGAAATTTCAGAGTTTACTGCCTTTGTTTTCTCCTATGAGTTTTATGGTTTCAAGTCTTACGTTTAAATCTTTCATCCATTTTGAATTTATTCTTGTACACGGTATAACAAGGTAATCTAATTTTATTTTTTTGTATCAATCTGTCCAATTTTTCCAACGCCATTTATTGAATAGATTGTCTTTACCCCATTTTATGCTCTTGCCTCCTTTATCATATATTAATTCACCATATAGTCATGGGCTTATTTCTTAGCTCTCTATTCTGTTTCATTCATTTATGTGTCTGTTTTTATGCCAGTACCATGCTGTTTTGACAGTTTTGTAGTATAATTTGATATCAGGTAGCATGATACCTCCAACTTCATTCTTCTTTTTCAAGATGTTGATAGAGTCTTTTCTTTTTTTGAACTGAACGAAGTTTTATTATATTTTTTCCATTACCATTTAGTCCCCTGATATATCCCTCTCCCCGCACAATCACCGCACTGTTGTTCATGTCCATGAGTCCTTTTTCCTCTTTTGCTTAACCTGTCCAACTCCACCCTCCCCCAGCCTTAGCTGTCATCCTGCTCTCTGTGAGTCTGTCCCTATTTTGCTTGTTAGTTCAGTTTGTTCATTAGATTCCACATATGAGTGAAATCATATAGTATTTGTCTTTCTCTGACTGGCTTATTTCACTTAGCATAATGTTCTCCAGCTCCATCCATACTGTCGCAAGGGGTAAAATTTTCTTCTTTTTTATAGCTGAGTAGAATTCCATTGTGTAAATATCTAATAGTTGTTTTATCCACCCATCTACTGATGGACACTTAGACTGCTTCCATATCTTGCCTATTGTAAGTAATGCTGCAGTATACGTTGGGGCACTTTTGTTCTTTTAAATTAGTGTTTTGGGTTCCTTCAGATATAGTCCCAGAAGTGGGGTTGCTGAGTCAAAAGGCAGATCCACTTTTAATTTCTGAGGTATCTCCATATGCTTTCCACAGTTGCTACATTAATCTGCATTCCTACCAACAATGCAAAAGGGTTCCCCTTTCTCCACATCCTTACCAGCAGTTGTTGTTTGTGATTATATTCGCTGAAGCCTATGTTACATGCTTATGGTAGCTGCTAGTGTTTCTACTAATTTGTATTCTGGCTCTTCCATTACAGGATGGTATGTAACATGGGAATTTTTCCAATTCTAATCAAGATTCTGTATTGGAAGTCCAGGATTAAACTGGTTTTCAAGACTCTCATAAATCTTCCAACTTTGTCCTCCTCCCTCTAAGATGCTGGGATGTTTACGCAGTGCTATTCTTCACCATGAAGAGAATAAACTCAGCTTTCTCAATGAGTTGTTCAGGTAATATTTTGGGAGAGCCAGCATTCAACAAAAATTGTGACTAAAAATGGAAAAACAGCATCAATCAAGGCAAGAAAGCAGTTACAAGAAAATCCAAGCATACCTGAGAAGGTCAGCATAAGGATGAGGAATGACAAGGTGCATTAAACCTGAAGGCAAGTCTACAGTCTTTTCCTTTCCCATTTTGGCTTAGACTTAGCAGTGGTTTTCATGATACCTATGTTCTGGTGGCAAATCTGATGCTAAAACGGTTATTCCTGATCTTATGGAAGATGTTTTTATCTTTTCCCCATTAAGTACAACGTTAGCTGTGGGTTTGTCATACATGGCCTTTATTATGTTGAGGTATAATCCCTCTATTCCCACTTTGCTGAGAGTTTTTATTATAAATGGATGCTGGGTTTTGTCAAATGTTTTTCCTGCATGTATTGATATGATCATATGATTTTTATTCTTCATTTTGTTTATGTGGTATATCACTTTAAATAATTTACAGATATTGAACCATCCTTATTTACATCCCAGGAATAAATCCCACTTAATCATGGTGTATGATTTCTTTTAATGTGTTGCTGAATTTGGTTTGTCAGTATTTGAGGATTTTTGCATCTATGTTCATTAGGTATACTGGTCTGTAATTTTCTTTTTTTTTTTTTTTTTTTTTTTTTTTGATAACATTTTTGTCTGGTTTTGGAATCAGGATAATGCTGACCTCATAAAATGAACTTGTCAGCCTTCCCATCTCTTGAATTTTTTGAAATAGTTTGAGAAGGATAGGTGTTGAATATTTGGTAAAATTCACCTGTGAAGCCATCTGGTTTTGGGGGAGTTTTTTGAGTACTAATTCAATTTCATTGGTAGTAATCTGTTCAGATTTTCTGTTTCTTCTTGATTTAGTCTTAGAAGATTGTATGTTTCTAGGAATTTAACCATTTCTTCCGGATTTTCCACTTTGTTGGCATATAATTGTTCATAGTATTTTCTTATAATCCTTGTATTTTTGTGTTATCAGTTATCACTTCTCCTCTTTCACTTATGTTTTTATTTACTTGGATCCTCTCTCTTTATTCCTTGATGAATCTGGTTAAGGTTTATCACTCTTGTTTATCTTTTCAAAGAACCAGCTCCTGGTATCATTGATCTTTTGTATTGTTTTTTAATTATTTTATTTTATTTTATTTTTCACTTTTATTATCTTTTTTGATTACAGTTTATGTTCAATATGCTATTTTGTACCAGTTTCAAGTGTACAGCTTAGTGGTCAGGCAATCATATACCCTACAAAGTGCTCCCTCTGTTATCCCAAACACCCATCTGGCACTATACATAGTCACCACAATGTCACTGACTATATTCCCCACGCAGTACTTGTATGGTTTATTCAGACTCTATTTCATTTATGTCCGCTCTGATCTTTATTACTTCCTTTCTTCTACTCACTTTGGGCTTTGTTGTTCTTTTTCTAGTTCCATTACATGTAAGTTTAGATAGTTTATTTGAGGTTTTTCTTCTTTCTTGAGGTAGGCTTATATTGTTTTTTATGTCTCTCTTAGAACTGCTTTTTCTGTGTCCCACAGATTTTGGGTTGTTGTATTTTCATTTTCATAAGTCTCAAGGTACCTTTTTATTCCTTCCTTGATTTCATTGTTAACCCATTCATTTCCTAGAAACATATTATTTAACTTCCATGTGTTTGTGTGTATTTCCATTTTTTTTCCTTATAATTGATTTCTAGTTTTATACCATTGTGGTCAGAGAAGATGCTTGATATGACTTCAATCTTAAATTTATTGAGACATGTCACCTAGCTTGGAAAATGTTCCATGTGCACTTAAAAAAGAATGTATATTCTGCTGCTTTGGGGTGAAATGCTCTGCAAATATCAATTAAATCCGTCTGGTCTAATGTGTCATTTAAGACCGCTGTTTCCTTGTTGATTTTCTGTCTAAAAGATCTGTCCATTAGTGTCAATGGGGTGTTAAAGTCCCCTGTTTTGACTGTATTACTGTCACTCTCTCTATATATGTCCATAAATATGTGCTTTATATATTCTGGTGCTCCTATGTTGGGTGCATAAATGTTTACAAGGGTTATAACCTCTTATTGGATTGTCCCTTTATCATTATGTAATGTCCTTCTTTGTCTTTTATTATAG
The DNA here is from genome assembly GCF_021234165.1 of Pteronotus mesoamericanus. Lineage (NCBI taxonomy): Eukaryota > Metazoa > Chordata > Mammalia > Chiroptera > Mormoopidae > Pteronotus > Pteronotus mesoamericanus. The sequence goes on from NW_026555310.1 coordinate 1,239,358, forward strand.
CCTTTGTTTTAAAGTCAATTTTGTCTGATATAAGTATTGCTACCCCACCTTTTTTTCATTTCTATATGCATGAAATATATTTTTCCTTCCCTTTACTTTCAGTCTGTGTGTATCTTTTGATATGAAGTGAGTCTCTGTAGACAGCATACATGGGTCTTGTTTTCTTATCCATTCAGCTACCCTATGTCTTTTGATTGGAATATTTAGTCCATTTACATTTAAAGTGATTATTGATAGGTATGTATTTATTTCCATTTTATCATTCATATTTACATTCTTCTTTTTTTTTCCATCTTCTTCTTATAGAAGACCAATTAACATTTCTTGTAATGCTAGTATGGTGGTGATGAACTCCTTTAGTTTTTTGTATCCCTGGGAAGCTTATTATCTCTCCTTCAATTTTAACTAATAGTAGCCTTGTTGGGAAAGTAGTATTGGTTGTAGGTCCTTGCTTTTCCATCACTTTGAATAACTTGTGCCAATCCCTCTGGCATGAAAATTTCTGTTGAAAAATCAGCTGACAGTCTTATTGATACAGAGAGATCTGATCAGATCACTGAGGAAGAACAGGAGGAGGTTGCCTGAGGCAATGGTCAACAATCTAGGACAGGATTGGCTGAGAAGCTGAGTGCCTCCAGAGCACATGGAATTATGGTCCAGAAAATTTAAAATAAAAGAAGGGCAGAGACAGGCTCTCTCTCTTCCTTGAAGGCGCCTGGATGATTGTGCTACAGTTGCCTGTGTTTTCCAATGGATTGTATTTTGGATGGGAAAGAACTCCAAGCGCAATCTAGGATTGGTCTGGCCTGGCAGAGGGTAGAAGGATTATTCTTCTTTGGGTGTTCCAGAGGGGACAAGCTCTGAGGCAAAAGCCTGCAATTCTTCCAAAATTCTTAAGCTTTTGTATCTTATGTTGTTTTAGTTTATAAACTAACCCTATAGAAATAAGATAATTAAAAACTAACGGGGGAAGGATTAGAGATTTCAGGTTAATTGATAGGCTTCAGTGATTAAAGTTGTAACTAAAGAGTTAGAGGTTTTAGCCCAGGCTGGTGTGGCTCAGTGGATTGAGTGCTGGCCTGCCAACTGAAATGTTGCCAGTTTGATTCCCAGTCAGGGCACATGCCTGGGATGTGGGTCAGGTCCCAATTTGGGGGCATGTCAGAGGCAACCGATTGATGTATCTCTCACACATCAATGTTTCTCTCCCTCTCTTTCTCCCTCCCTTCCCCCTCTCTAAAAGTACATAAATAAAATCCTTTATAAAATGAGATAAAGATTTTAGCCTTAATTGATAGACTTAAGTAACTAATGCACATAGAAAACTGTTATTCCAAAATTGTGTAGCTTTTGAATAAAGATGCCTTTCCTTTATCACCAAACTTTTGCCTCTGGAATTTTGCATAGAGGGTGGTAGCAGTAGCAGGACCCCACTTGCTATCTGGTAACATTATGGGTGCTCCCTTATAGGTAACCATCTCTCTTTTGCTGCTTGTAAGATTCTCTTTGTCTTTAAACAATCCAATTTAAAAATGTGCAAAGAACCTGAACAGTCACTTCTCCAAAGAGGACATACAAAGAGCCCTAGACACATGAAAAAATGCTTAACATCACTAACCATTAAAGAAATGCAAATTAAAACCACAATGAGATACCATTTCACACCAATTGGGATGGCCAACATTAATAAATCAACAAACAACAAGTGCTGGTGAGGTTGTGGAGAAAAGGGAACCCTAGTACACTGTTGGTGAGAATGCTTACTGGTGCAGCCACTGTGGAAAACAGTATGGAATTTCCTCAAAAAACTAAAGACGGAACTGCCTTCCCATCCAGCTTTCACACTGCTGGGATTATACCCTAAGAATCCTGAATCACCAATTCAAAAGAACCGATGCACCCCAATGTTCATAGCAGCATTATTTACAATAGCCAGTTACTAGAAAAAGTGCCCATCAGTAAATGAGTGGATCAAAAAACTGCAGTACATTTACACAATGGAATACTATGCAACAGAAAGAAAGAAGAGACTCCTACCCTTTGCAACAGCATGGATGGAACTGGAGATCATTATGCTAAGTGAAATAAGCCAGGGGGTGAAAGACAAATACTTTAGAATCTCACCTATAAGTGGAACCTAATCAACAAAACAAATGAGCAAAATAGAACCAGAGACTTGGAAATAAGGAACAAACTGACAGTGACCAGAGGGGTTGGGGGAGGGGGTAACAGGGGAAAGAAGGGGAAGGGGCAAGGAAAGGAACAGGAATAGGGGACTCATGGATAATGGGGGGATTGACTGTAGAGGGGGAGGACAGGGTAGAGGAGAGCAATAGGGGAAAAGGCGGGACAACTGTAATTGAACAATAAATTTTTTTTAAAAGATTCTCTTTGTCTTTAACCTTTGCCATTTTGATTGTGATGTGCCTTAGTGTGGGCCTCTTTGGGTTTATCTTGTTTGGGACTCTTTCAGCTTCCTGCATTTGTATTTCTTTTTCCTTTGCCAGGTTAGGGAAGTTTTCAGTCATTATTTTCTCAAATAGGTTTGCAATCCTTTGCTCTCGCTCTTCTCCTTCTGGTACCCCTATGATGCAAACATTGTTGTGCTTGGTGATGCCCCACAGGTCTCCTAAGCTATACTCACTTTTCTTTTCTTTTTTTTTTTTCTGTTCTGATTATTTTCTGCTACTTTGTCTTCTGAATTGCTGGTTTGATCCTGTGCTTCATCCAACTTGTTGTTGATATCTTCTAGTGTATTCTTCATTTCATATATTGTATTCTTCACTTCTGAATGGTTCTTTTTTGTAGTTTCTATGTCCTTTTTATGCTTACTATCTCGGTGATGTTCTCATTCAGCTTATCTATTCTTCCCCTAAGTTTCTTGGGCATCCTTATAACCAGTGTTTTGAACTCTGTCTCTGGTAGAGTGCTTGCTTCCATTTCATTTAGTTCTTTTTTTAAAGTTTTATTTATTTATTGTTTTATTTATTTATTGGGGTTTTATTTATTTATTTATTTTTAGAGAGAGGAGGAGAAAAGGAGAAAGAGAGGGAGAGAAACATTAATGTGAGAGAAAAACATTGATCAGCCACCCTTCATACATGCCTTGACTGGGGACCAAACCCACAATTCGGACAAGTGCCCCCCAGGAATTGAACAGGCAACTTTGCCTTGCAGAATGACACCCAACTAAGCCACACTGGTCAGGGCTCATTTAGTTCTTTTTCTGGAGATTTCTCCTGTTCTTTCATTTGGGCTGTGTTTTTTTGTCTCCCTATTTTGTCTGCTTCTCTCTTTGTTTCTGTGTATTAAGTAAATCTGCTCTATCTCTTTGTCTTGACAGGGTGAATTTATGTAGTAGATCTCCGTGATGACCTGAGCCAGGCTCTCCAGGGGTGTTCCTTTTTGGGGTCATGTGTGTTCTCCTATTATAGTTGAGCCTTGACTGCTGTTGACACATCAGTGGGTGGAATAACCTGAAGTCTGGCTGGCTATGAGGACTGGCCATGACCACAGTGTACAACCTGATGAGTGAGAGCTGACCACATGGAGTAGGATTCACTCCAACAGGGTCTTGTGCCTTCCAAGGCCTCCCTTTGGCTGTATCACTTATGGAGCTAATTGGGTGCGACTCTGTTGTGGTCTGAAGCCAGCCACCATGTGTGTTGGTTCTGGGTCCTCTTGAGAGTGATTCCAGTGCAGGTCAATGACAGATGCTGCCTATGACTGGCCCGGGGCTCCCTGTTTAGAGCTACAAAGTGATCTGTGGTTGGTAGCTACCTCTGCTGCACCTGAATGCTCATGGGAAGGGCCACACTATGAACCAAGGCCTGCTGCCACCAGTCCTGGGCCTGGGGCATGTCAGTAAAAGGCCCAAGGCACCCTGAGACCTTCTGCCACATGACAGATGCCCATTAGGCTCAGCTGCTGATAGAGCCTTGGTGGGTACAGGAGCTTGTTGAGGCAGGGTCTCAGAGAGTCACCAGGGTGGGATGAGTGCTGTTTACCAGGTTAATACAGATTCAAACTTGGCACCAGTGCTGAGCCTGAGGCCATTCAGAAAAAAGTCTCAGGGTACACCTAGGCTAGCCAACACCCACCAGGGGTCTGTGGACCTTTGCGAAGGGGCAGGGTTTCAAGGAATCAGCAGGGTAGAGTTAGTGGTATTCACTAGGCTAAGGCAGATTCATATTTGGCCATATGGAGGTAGGACTCAACACAGTAACAATAACAGCTGACCATCCAGCCCTTGTCCTGAAGTGACACAACTCTGTTTCTTCCTGCATGTCTCCAGCACCCTTGGGCCTGACCAGAAGTCAGGACCTTTTTTTAATGTATTGATTTGAGAGAGAAGGAGGAAGGGTGAGAGAGAGAAAGAGAGAAACACTGATTTGTTGTTCCACTTATTTATGCATTCATTGGTTGCCTCTTACATGTGCCCTGACCAGGGATCAAACCCACAACCTTGGTGTATCAGGATGATACTCTAACCAACTGAGCCACCTGACCATGGCAAGGGTTTTTTAAGAAAGATCGCGATGCAGGCCCAGGTTGGTTGCTACCGAAATACCCTCAGGCATGGGCTTGGGTAGGGGTGGGTCTCAGAGTCATCCGGATGAAGCTAGTGAAGTTCACCAGACTAATGCAGATTCAGATTTGGCTATGTGGGCAAAGGCCTCAACACAGAAACAATAGCACTGTCCCTCACGCTGAAGCCACACAACTCAGTCTCTCCCTATATGTCTCAGGTGCCCCCTGCGTCACTGTCCCTCCATGGGAGCCAAAGGGGAGTGCTGGCAAGTGCAAGTTTTTGTGTTGACTCTTTAAGAGGGCACCTAGGTTCCCAGCAGCCTTCCATTTCACCCAGACAGACAGAATCCACAATGATTATCACAACCAGATGTTATGTGAGCTCCTCTTCCCAGCACTGGTGTTCTGGGCTGGGAAGCCCAGTATGGGTCTGAGAGTCCTTGCTCCTGCAGGGGCACCTCTGCAGCTGCAATATACCTTGGATCGCAGCTGCTACACAAGAGTGTGGGGCCATCCTATTTTGTATCCTCATCCCACCTACCAGTCTCCATAGTCTCCATGTGGATTCTTTTTTTTTTTTTTTTAAGATTTTATTTACTTATTTTTAGAGAGGGGAAGGGAGGGAGAAAGAGAGGGAGAGAAACATCAATGTGTGGTTGCATCTCACGTACCCTCTGCTGGGGACCTGGCCTGCAACCTCGTCATGTGCTCTACACTGGGAATCAAACCAGCGACCCTTTGGTTCACAGGCCAGTGTTCAACCCATTGAGCCACACCAGCCAGGGCTCCATGTGGCTTCTTCTTTATATCCTTATTTATAGGACTTCTGTTCAGCTAGTCTTCAGATGATTATCCAGGTTGATTGTTCTATAATTTAGTTGTAATTTTGATGTAGTCATGGAAGGAGGTGAGTACAGTGTCTACCTTCTCCACTATCTTGATCAGAACTATTCATGAGTTGTGCTGTAATTATTTTCTAAATGCTGTATAAGGATTTAGAACAAGAGGCAGAAACTACTCTCAGTATCTCAATATTCTTTAAGCAGAAAGGAAATGTAAGATAGAATTATTATTAAGTGCTCACAAAATCATTTGAATAGCTAGAGGAGCAGGCTATATAGGAATGGCTGCTAGAATATTACCAAACTAATCTGCCAAGGGAGCTCCAGCCTCTGGAATATTGAGTTTGAGAACATAGCACGATAACTACAATCCAGGGACCAGGAAGCTGCCACAGGCAATTACACAACATATATCAGACTTTTTGCAGAACTACTGACCAATATAAATATTCAAAAGCATGGTCAGCAGAGAAAGGGAAAAGGAAACTTGACAATCATTACCTGGAGCTTTGAAAGTTTGCTCTAGGGTATGTTGGAGTTTTTGAATGTTTGTTTTGTAATAAGATTGAGGTCAGCCCTTATTTTTTTTAAAGGAAATAAGTTACTTTCAAAGTTCACAGAAAAACGTATCATGACAACCTCACCATAAAAAGTCAAAAATTTGTTGCTGTGATACTTGAGTACTAAGTGGTCATGGGCAGGCAAAAACTACTTGAGAAGAGTGGTTATGAAAGTAATTAAGAGGTAACACTGAACAAGGAGTTTAACAGACTTATCTTGAATCTAAGAACAACCCTGTGACATTGGACATGTCAGTTAAACTCTCTGTGCCTCATTCCTCTCTTCTGTGAAGTGGGGAGATTAAACTGCATGATTAGGACAACTGGAAAATTCTGTTTTTCTAGTTATTCAGTTGGGAAAAAAACATTTTTAAAGTAAAGAGGAGGAAGAGTATGAAACCATTTCAAGGGCTTGCTTTGCTTTTGATCATTCTGTAAAATTTTCCTGTCAACCTGAAAATATTCTTTGAAGCCATCCAGATGAGGTAAGAGAAGCAGTGGGGGAAGAAAGTAACCTAGAGAGTTAAGGGGGTTTTGCATTCACCACGTTGAATCAAATATAGTCTTTTAAAATACACAGAGCAATTTTGGATCTCCCTAATTTCCTATTTTGAGGCTTTCGTTAACCTGTCCCCAGGAGTTAAGGGGGAAAGAAATTCTTCAAAGAACCACCACTGATTCTAGGAGCTAGAAGGCTCATCACAACCTCAGAAGCCAGGCTTGTTATAAAAAGTGCATTAAAAGCATCCTCTAGGCTATGTTAGCTAGGCCAGGGATTAAGTAGTTTTCCACCAGGTTCCCTGCAGCCTCCTTTGGGCTATTTGAGGTACTTGCTGTATTTTTGGCCTGATTTTTTTTTTTTTTCCTCAAGACTCGCCCTTCATTCTATTGCTTCTCTGATGTAAACTGCTTTTCAGAACACCATTTCCAAACAAAAGAAAGGTCAGTTTGCCAATACTGTTTTTTGTTGTTATTTCCTTCAAAATAGGAAACAGCGAGCAGCGACTGGTGCTATCTTCAGAGAATGCTGTGGTGTTAGGGGAGCCTCGCGCAGCCCTTCACTTCTCCCTGCTAAAACGCTTTCTTAGTTTGCTTCAAAGCTTGTTTACCAACTCTAGCTTAGCCCCTGACTCTCCTCCCTTTACCCTGCCCCCTGCATTGTACATTTCAAAAGACAGAGAAAAAAAACATATTCTTCTCAACCCTCTCCAATGAAGACTGCAGAATAACTAGGGCCAATATGTCAAAACTGTACGGCCTTCATGAAACCTTCGCACAGAGATATTTCAAGTTAGCAAAAGAAAAAGCCATTTAATATGCAACACAACTTTTCTTTTTTAATTATTTATTTTTATTGTCTTTTTTTCCATCATCATTTATCCCCTTTATACCTTCTTCTACCTCCACCTGCCCCCTTCCCCCACTCCCACAATCACCACCACACTGTTCTCCGTGTCCATGAGTCCCTTTTCCTTTTTTGCTCAATCCCTTCACCCCCATCTATTCCCCCCCACCCAATATACCCTCTTTTCTAAGGGCCTCTAACAGGTAGGGAGGCCCCAGGGCTGCCTCTTCTTGGTGGAAAATAAAAAAGACCAGAGTGAATGAGCAGCTTCAGTTCTTAGCCAAGGACGATACAAACCCCAATGTTACATCTATTACTACATGCAGCCAAATTAAATGGGATGTACACATGAAGATTTGTTATAGTTACAGCCCTACCCTCAGGCCATTTATAGTCAAAGGCAGTGTTTCTCAAAGCATAATCCAAATATCATCTACATCACAATTACTTGGGTGCTTATTTTAAAATGCAGATTCCTGGGCTTTGGTCCAGATTTCCTGAATTAGATTATCTAAAAACAGCACACTGGAATCTATTTTGCACAATATACCTTCTATAATTCTTATACATAAAAGTTTCAAAAATCACATATCATTTTGAATAGAGGCTTTTTTTAAAGGAGTTAACAAGGAAGACTATTACACTGAGTTTTTAAAGACATAAGTAGGTCCTTTAAAAATCTACACACTAATCATAAAGAAAAGAGTACAACATGGCAATGATTAAGAACATGAGGATAATAAAGTTACAGTGCCTGAATCATACAATGACTTAAAGGTATAAATGGAGGAAATGCATTTAAGTTTTTAAGAGTGTTAACAGTAAGCACTCAATACATTTCAGCTCTAATGAACAAACTCCAGATATCTAGCTGAGATGACATGAAGTACATGCAGCATAAGATTATCTCCATACACTGTCTGAACTCCTTGACTTCCTCCTTTTAAAACAAAATTTGAGACATTTAAAGGATGTCCTTTCAGTCAGGGTTAGGCATCCAAAGAAATTTTTTTAAAGAAATGACTGCTTTTTACTCAACCTGGGTAGATCAGAGTGTCAGCTGGGAAAGGAGAGTAAATATCTGGATCTGATTAGTTTCCCTAGCCCTATAACCTTCACGGATTGGTATTGTACAACTTGATCAATCATAGGGATATTTTGACATTGTCCCATTTCACCAATAAAGCATTAATATGAGAGTCATCACCACCTATAAATGACCTTCACTTTTGAAGATGTAGCCCTGGGGACTCTCAGGATTCCCTAGCTTATGGTTTCAACTGAATGAATGGTCTGAATGATTGCTAATGGATTCTAAAGGGGTTGTCTTTGCTAGTGAGATGGAAAGAAGAGAATAAAGAGAACAATAGAAGATATCCTCAGGCTCTTCCGTATCTGAATCAGGTAAGAACAGAGAGACAAATAAAAGCAATTATTTAAGATTTATTTCTCCCTGCTCATAAATAAGGCTAAAAGGGATCCTGTGTTCCATGCTCAACTATAATCTCACTAACTGCTGCTCTGTCTGTGGGCAGAGTTAACCAGTGTGAGAGGGGCATAGATTTCAGCCACCCTGCATCTAAGGCAACTGAAGCAAGGAGGTGAGGCTCTTTAGCCTCAGAGATGCTTTGAAAAGGAAAAGACCGCATATGAGGGAAAGTGCACCCTGGTCTCCCTATATTTATTCTCCTGAAAAGGCAGTCTCCCAAAAGAGAAAACTATAACCTCAACAGACTCTGAGAAAGAATTTAACCTTGAAATGAAGATGGAGTATATTGGTGAGGTTTTTAGCCTCTGTTCTAAAGAGCTGAGACCAGGTTGTTGATCTCCTCGGTGACCAGCAGGTGGAGATACAGTCTAAGGCTGCCTGGGACTGCTGTGGAAATTATCAGGCAATAGGTAGCTTCCAGAGCCTTCTTAAGCCTATGGGGAGAGTAAGCAGGGTACCTTTGCTGCTTTCTAATCCCCGCTCATCCTAACCCACATATACCCTATTTCTCTTCCTTCCCTTTCTTAGAAACTTTGTCCTGAGACTGTCACCAGTCAGCTTCTTGTATGAGGCTAGGAAGGAGTGATAGAAAGAACTCTATGGTAGGGGAAAGATGAGAAGGGGAGGGAGATCACTGAGATATTTAAAGGACTTACCTGAAATCCAGGAGGTCCTGTGCTGTTTAGCACAGGTTCTAGGTTGGCAATAAGGTGTTCTTCCTACCAATTTAGAACTGCCTTAAATCCATGTCTTAAATCCATGGAGGGGCCACCCTCCTAAAAGTGACACAAACCAGCACCAGCAGACCAGGCAAGATACAGTATAGGTGTCAAGCCAGCCAGCTGTCCAGCATCCATGGAAGCCAGGTATCAAATTAATATGTAGATGGGTACACTCCCTGCCAGTGGGCACTAGGCCATAACCACCAGTTGGGTACTGTCAGCTTGCCAACATGGAGGGTATCCCAAGGCACTGTGCCCATCAGCTTCCACAAAATGAATGGAGCCCAGAACTCCTGAGATCCTTCCTGTGAATGGAGAAATAGACTCAGTTCCTCATTGACAGCAACAAGAGAAAAGGGCACAGAGAAAAGTAGTAATGCTCTACTGTACCTAAAAACAAAGCATAGGCTCGTCACCTTCCAACAGACAAGAAAAGTCTGGAAATGGACCTTTCTGAATATGACTCCGAATAAAGTTGGGAGCTAGTAGGATGAAATGGAATATATGATGAAAGTAAAGTGAAGACAAATGTGGTATGGTAGAAAGAGCTAACTTGGAATAAGGACACCTGGATTATATCCCATATTAGCTGTATGACCTTGGGCAAGGCATTTCTTTTCTCTGGGCCTCATGTCCTTATCTATAAAATGAGGACATTGGACTATAGGTATCTAGAATATCTTCCTCCAATTTTGAGAAGTAATTTACTCTCTCTTGTTGAGGGTTACCCACAGAACCATGTGCGACCTTTGGGCACGAGCCATGTCTAAGCTAAATGGAACCATATACTACAGGAGTAGGGGAAGTGGAAGTTCTGAGTTCACAATGTCCTTACTCCTACTGTTTCTATTTCCACACTAGACACCCACCACCACAGGGATTTGAAGATCAGAGGTCCAGACTTCCTAATCCTCTATACACTGGAAGGTCAGAGGCTCTAATCAACCTTGTAACTAAGAGAATCTAAAACTACAATGTCAAATAGAAAATTATGCTCATCTGGGTAATATCCATTTATTACTCAATAGAGTTTTGTTTTAATGTGGTTCTTTCTCTGATCTCCATGTCTTCGTTGCCCCCGGAGCTGTCCTTCTTTCCTCAAGTCTCTTCCTGAACATTCAAATTCACAGTGGAATGACTCTGCTGGTTCTGGCTGCCTGTGCAGGGTGTACCTGGTCCCTAGGAAGGAACATGTGCCTAAATTTATCCTGTGAAGAGGCATCTCTACTCTCCCTCCAGGCATTGTCTCACTTCCTTGGCCCAAGTGAGTTTCTATGAGATATTGGAAACTCCCCATGTACCAAAGCTTCCCTGTATACCCATGCTTAAGAAAATATTTCACTTAAGAATTGAAAACAGAGAGTTTTAGGAAACTGTAAAATGACAAATAACAATACTCACCTGAGTTCTACTCCCCTTGGCCTCACCTCCACCCTGTGGAAACTTAAATACCCTCAGGGGAAAAAAAGTTCAGAATATAATGACTGACTAACATCTTGCTTTTTTCAAATCCAGTTGTATTATGTTGAATTTCAAGGGCAATGTCATTTCACCTCTCATATTCCACCAGATGTTTTAAGTATGCTCTAATCTCCAATGCAGGGGCGGAGAGGTGGTTGATGCAGTAACCTGAAGAAAAATAAGTATAAGAAGAACCCAAATTTCAAGGAATGTATAGTCTATATTAGTTACCTATTGATGCATAAAAAATTATCTCCTAAATTTAGTAACTTAAAGCAACAATAAACATTTAGTCTCTCACACAGTTTCTGTGGGTTAGGAACTCAGAAGCAGCTTAACTAGGTGGCTGTGGCTTGATGTCTCTCATGAGATGATGATTGCAGCCATGATGTTATCTGGGACTGCAGTTACCTGAAAATTTGACTGGGGTTGGCCACCTTGTATTGTATTAACTTATGGCGCACATAAATTAACTCAGATTCTGACAAGCTGGTTATGGCTTTCGGTGTGAGGCCTCAGTTCCTCTCCACATGGGCTTCTCCACAGGGCTGTTTGAGTATCGCCATGACATGACAGCTGCCTTCCCTCAACGCAAGTGATCCAAAAGAGAGACCAAGGTAGAAATGGCAACATCTTTTCTGGCTTAGCTTGGAAAGTTACACCTGTCACTTCCACAATATTGTTTTGATCATATGGGCCAGTCATGATTCAGAGAAGGAAGAGAACAGAGAAAGGCAGGAATACCAGAAGATGAGGGTCACTGGGCCATCTTGGAGACTGGAATTTCAGACATAATTAAATTATGGAGACATAATACATCTGGAATTTCAAAGTTATCATAAATAGCCCTGAGTGGTGTGGCTCAGTGGGCTGGGCATCATTGCCGCCCTCCCTCCCCACCCCACCACCCCCTTGAAAAGGTCACAGCTTCGATTCAGTTTAGGGCACATGCCTGGGTTGCAGGCCAGTCCCCGGTTACAGGTATGCGAGAGTCAACCAATCGATGTTTCCCTCACACATAAATGTTTCTCTCCCTCTCTTTTTCCTTCCCTTCCCCTCTCTCTAAAAATAAATAAATGATATCTTTTTTAAAACTTATCATAAATAATATATTATGCTAAATAGAAAAGGTAGGATGCTTATAAACCTACAAGAACATTGAATATGCTCATGACAGACCAAATTTCATAGTTTTCACTCTTTGAGCAGATTCTATTTTTGTTGGAACTTGGTAGTTTTATTTTTGAGCTCCTTGAAAACATTCTTTGGAGTAGGCTAATAGATTTCATGAATTACAAGGTGATAATCTTTACTCAAAGAATGTATAGTCCATGTCACTATAACAAAGAGACCCACAAATAGAGTGGTTCAAATAAAGTAATAGTGCAGAAGTAAATGGGTTAGATAGTCCTTGACTGGTAGAAAAAGGCTTGCATCTATCTCTTGGTCCAAGATGGCTTGCTTAATTTGTAACCATATCCCAGCAAGCAGAAGGAAGAAAGAGGAGGTCAGGAACAATCAACTTTCCTTTTTAAGTACATGACCCAGAAGTTACACACACTGCTTCATTCATATCCCATTGACCATAACTTAGTTATGTGTCCACCCACTACTGCAAGAGAGGCTGGGCAGAGCAGTATCCAGATGGCAGCCATGTACCCTGATAAAACTCAGTGTGTGGGTGGCAGGGCAGAAGGGTCATATTACTAAGAGGAAGAAGAGGAGACCAGATGCTGGGAGACTATGGTCTCTGCTGCACCTACAAAATATAGCTCTGTGGGGACTGATCAGCTGACAAAGATTAACAGGTATTTGGTCCACATTTCCAGATACATTTCAAGAATTGAGCTCTGGCCTTGTAGTTCACCTGGTTACAGCATTGTCCTGATACACCAAGGTTGCAGATTTGATCCCTGGTCGGGGCTACCAATGAATGTATGTATGAGTGGAACAACAAATCGATGTTTCAATGTTTCTCTCTCTCTCTTTCCCCTCCACTTCCTCTCTCTAAAAAACCAATTTTTAAACATTTTCTTAAAGAAAAGATTTGAATGTACATTAAAATCACAATAACAAGAAGTGTTATCTTACTAGAAGACTCTCTTATTAAATAAAAAGCTAAAATTATTTATCATATACAGTGCAGAAATCACTGTGCTATGTTTACCATTGCTTTTTTTCTAAAAAAGCTCATTTTATTCAAATAATATTTACGAATCTAGGCGATGTACTAGGCAATGGAAAAACAGAAATAAACAAGATCCTTACCTCACAGAACTTAGTCTAGTGGGGGAGATACATTAAACAAGGAGATACAATGCAATAGAATAAATGCTTTGACTAGTGAAATCTGGGGCACTGGGTTGGGGAGAGACTAAGGAAGGCTTTGTAATGTCTGTGCTAAGAAATGACATATAAAATATGTTCCATTCTTTTCAGAGAACACACCAGACTTTGAGTAGATTTTAGATTTATCAGACTGAATGAACCTTTAATATTTGCAGTCAAACACTATAGTAGGTCATTGTACATAGAGTATATTAGTTTAATTCTCACAACAAATCTATGAGGAAGGTATCATCTCCATTTTACAGGTTAAAATAGTGAGACCCAGGAAGGTAAAGCAATTTGCCAAGGTCACACACATATCTATCAAATGAGAGAGGCAGCATTCAAACCCAGGTCTTCTTTCTAGTATAACATATACCCTTCCTGAGCAAATTAAAGGCACATTAACAAAAAGCAAACATTAGCATTAAAAATTTTATGGACTATACTTTCATAAAAAATTTATACCTTCTATCATATGTATATCCAAATGTATTCAATTTCTAAGTTACACAAGGACTTTATAAATACCCTGTTATAATTAAGTGTTAGACTGTGTAGTCCAGGCTATGAGTGCAGGAATTTAGAAGAGTGAGACATTACTGAGAGAATGAGCTGGAGAAACTTATGTAGGGCTTGAGTGGGCCTTGATGAATGAAGACAGTGCATTCCAGATGCTAGAAATCATAGGAACCAAGTTAAACTGGGTACATCAGTGAGACAATACTAAAACACTAAGACTCCAGTAACTGCAGGGAGGATTATTAAAAAGAAGCTTTTGCTGGTTTTCAGAGATGGAAGAGTGGGGAGTTCTTGATGTCAGCTTACCCCCATTTCAGTGGCCCTATCCCCCTTTTCTTGGAAAAAATATATTTCAGCATTCCCAAGCTCTACCCTCCTCCAGTATTATCACATTGTCACTTTGCATATCAAGAAAAATATGCAGGCCTTGGCCAGTGTGGTTCAGTTGGTTGGAGCATCTTCCTGTAACCAAAGGGTTGCAAGTTTAATTCCCAGTCAGGACACATACCTAGGTTGGGAGTTCAACCCCAGTCCGGGCATGTATGAGAGGCAACCAATAGATGCTTCTCTTTCACATCAATGTTTCTCTCTCTCTCCCTTCCTCTCTTCCTTCCTCTCTCTCTAAAAGCAATGAAAAATGTTCTCAGACTTCAAGTCAAGATGGTGGTGTAGGCAGACATGGCTCACCTCTTCACAAACCACATTGAAATTACAACAAAAATATAGAACAATCACTCAGAACCATCAGAAATCGAGTTGAATGGAAGTCTGACAACTGTTGAACTAAAGAAACCACATCCATCCAGACTGGAAAGACAGGCACAGACCTGGAATGGGCTGGTCCCTCACCCACGTATGGTGGATAAAAAGTTGGGAGGGATATCTTGGGAGAGAGGAGTCCCAGCCCCACACCAGGCCACCATCCCAGGGTTCCAGTACCAGGAAGATAAATCCCCACAACTTCTGGCTGCAAAAACTAGTGGGGATTGGGTTGGTGGAAGAAACTTCTGGAGCCCAAAGCAATTCCTCTTAAAGAACCCACACACAGATTTACCTATTCAGACTCACTCTCTCTGAGCTCCAGCACCTGGGTAGCAGCTTGAAAGGCACCAGTGGTATACAGGGAGAAAATGAAGTGTTTGCCGTTAAGGTGAGCAGAAGCAATTGTCCCTTTTCTAAATCCTCCCCTGACAGAGCCTACTAGCTGGTACCATATCTGAGACTCCATCAACCTGGCTAATACTGTTTGACCCACCTTGGAGATGCCCAGAGACTCTACCCCACCCAACTTACGGGCCCACCCAAGCTGCCTTTCCATATGAATGGCTGGTCTTGGCTCATGCTGCACAACTTCCTAAATACTATCAAACAAGCAGCAGCTAGTTTCAGCCCCAGGCCCTGCACTAGCAACAGCCAGCCTAGGTCCACAGCTGTGCTTCATCTGGTAATCTGCAAACCCAGCACAAGTAGCCACCACCTCAGATCACTTTATAGCTCAGTCTGGGTGGCCCTGGGAAAAAACCTTGTCCTGTACCACCCAGGAAACCCCAGGGCCAGTGCACCCAGTGGACAGCTACAGACCACATCAGAGCACCACCACCCTGTATCTGCATAGCATATCCTCCACGGAAGGCAGAGGTTGGTGGTCAGCGGCCACAGCCAGTCCTTGCAGCTAACTGGCCTGGGTAAACCTCTCCCATTGATCTGCCAATAGCAACCAAGACAAGAGGAGAGTGTTCTCAGCCCACACAAAGGGTGAACTTTGAGTACCCAGCTTGGGTGATAGGGGAAGCTGTGCCACTGGACCCTACAGGACACCTACTACATTAGACCACACTACCAAAACATGGCGTCAAAGCAGCTCTACCCAATACATAGAGACAAACACAGGGAGGCTGCCAAAACAAAGAGACAAAGAAACATGGCCCAAATGAAAGAACAGATCAAAACTCCAGAAAAAGAGCTAAACAAAATAGAGATAAGCAATCTATCAGATGCAGAGTTCAAAACACTGTTTATAAGGATACTCAAGGAACTTAGCGAGGACCTCAGCAGCATAGAAAAGATCCAGTCAGAAACAAAAGATACACTAATTAAAATAAAGAACAATTTACAGGGAAACAACAGTAGAGTGGATGAAGATGAGAATCAAATCAATGATTTGGGACATAAGGAAGAAAAAAAATAAATCAGAACAAGGAGAATAAAGAATCCAAAAAATATGAGGATAGTATAAGCAGCCTCTGGGACAACTTTAAGAGGTCCAATGCTCACATCATAAGAGTACCGGAAGGAGAAGAGGAAGAGCAAGAAATGGGAAATCTGCTTGAAAAAACAGCAAAAGAACACTTCCCTAATTTGGTGAGGGAAATAGACATGCAAGCCCTGGAAGCACAGAGAGTCCCAAACAAGAAGAATGCAAAGAGGCCCACTCCAAGACACATCATAGTTAAAATGCCAACGGTTAAATACAAAGAGAGAATCCTAAAAGCAGCAAGAGAAATTAGTTACCTACAGGGTAGTTCCCATAAAACTGTCAGCTGATTTTTCAAAAGAAACTTTGCAGACTAGAAGGGATTGGCAAGAAATAATCAAAGTCATGAAGAGCATGGACCTACAGCCAAGATTATCCACCAAAGACACCATTTAGAATCGAAGGGCAGATAAAGGGCTTCCCAGACAAGAGAAAACGAAAGGAGTTCATTATCACCAAAACATTATTAAATGAAATGTTAAGGGACTTATTTTAGAAATAGAAGCCCTGGCTGGTGTGGCTCAGTGGACTGAGCACCAGCCTGTGAATCAAAGTGTCGCCAGATCAATTACCAGTCAGGGCACATGCCTGAGTTGCAGGCCAGATCCCTAGTAGAAGGCCCTCGAGAGGCAACCACACATTGATGTTTCTCTCCCTCTCTTTCTCCCTCCCTTCCTCTCTCTAAAAATAAGTAAGTAAAATCTTTAAAAGAAAAAAGAAAAAGAAGATCAAAACTATGAACAATAAAATGGCAGAAAAAAACCCCAAACATCTATCAACAATTGCATCTCAAAACCAAACTGAACAAACAAGAAAAACAGAAATAGAATCATGGATACAGGGAGCGTTTTGATGGTTGCCAGGTAGAAGGGGAGCATGGGGGAATGGGTGAAGAGATGAGGGGGTTAAGAAATACAAATGAGGCCCTGGCTAGTGTGGCTCGGTGGATTGAGTGCCACCCTGCAAACCACAGGGTCGCTAGTTTGATTCCCAATTGGGGCACATGTCTGGGTTGTGGGCCCGGTCCCCAGTTAGGGGTGCATGAGAGGCAACCACACATTGATGTTTCTCTCTTTCTCTTTCTCCTTCCTCTCCCCTCTCTCTAGAAATAAATAAATAAAATATATTTTTTTAAAAAGATGAAGTACAAATAGGTAGTTACAGAATAGACATGGGGATGTAGAGTCCAGTACAGGAAAAGGAGCAGCTGAAGAACTTACACACATGAACAATGGTGGCAGGATTTCCTGACAGAGTGGGGTTGCTGGGTGGAGAGGGAGTAAAGGAGGATTTTATTAATTATTATATTATTTTCCTTAAACTGGTCTGGGGGCTGTACCACACACACAATTTTTGTTCCATTAAAGCTCCCAATCTAATGGGGATGCAAGCAGACAATTCAGAGAACAGAATGGGGTAAACTTAACCCAAAATAAAAGTGTCATGTTTCCCATTAGATGTCAAAGTGCTTATAGTTATACAATGATGGGGCCATGACGAAGTCCTTTACATGGAAGAGAACACTAAGCATGGGTGGGATGGTCCCAAGCTGGATAAGGTTACTGATGCCTCCAAGTCCCTGTAGTCAATCCAGAACAGTCACCTGGAAAAGGGCTGAGGGAAGGGGTACCTTTTCTCCTGAGGAACCCAGCCTCTCCTGTCTTACCCACCAAATAAGCACTGAGGAGGAAGCTGACCGAAGAAAGAAGTTAGGAGGTACTACTAGCATCAGACAGAACCCGGCAACCTGGACCCAAGCCAGCAGAAAACACCACTGAGTACCCTTCTCAACTTCCTGCCCTCAAACATCTACCCTACACAACATGCATACTCCATCTCATGCCTCCTGCTCCAGCTCCTCCATCAGTATGGTTAGGAAGTATTGTGTACTAAGAGGGCA
Source organism: Pteronotus mesoamericanus (assembly GCF_021234165.1). Classification (NCBI taxonomy): domain Eukaryota; kingdom Metazoa; phylum Chordata; class Mammalia; order Chiroptera; family Mormoopidae; genus Pteronotus; species Pteronotus mesoamericanus. Next base: position 1,257,311 of record NW_026555310.1, read on the forward strand.
ACACATCACCAAGTTTCTTCTAAAGTGAGAGGAAAGATCATCCAGACCTGTCCCCAGTGGGAAAGGGCAAAAGAGATGACAGTGCAGGTCTATGAGATCACCAGAGGATGTTTCTTAACGAAAAGCCAGGATACTCATCCCTCTCACATCCGCTCCTTTTTCCTAATGCAACTTGCTACTCCAAAAATCTGAGGGCTTCTGGCAAAAGTGAGCAACAATTGGATGAGGGAAGAATAGGGGGTGTGTCTATGTAGGTGTCTGTGCCCTTAGGCATATTCCAGTAGTTTTATTTGTGGGAGAGGAGAATTCAGCAGACTCGGTAGAGCTCTGGGTGTACCCCAAGGGGATGATGGGTCTACAACTCAGTTTTGTTAGGATCTCTGGGCTCCCAGCTCTACGAGCCTTGACCCTGAGCCCATTTCATGACACCATTTGTAGTCCTGGCTAATTTCTACTAATTCCAGTTCCCAACCACCTGCTTCCAGCATCTTGGTCCCTCCCCTACACCCACACTCACTCCTCAGGTAGGATAGCTGGACTTTTTGGCTGGGAAATGAACTCAAAGAAGAAATGGGCAGTTGAGAGGTGTGACCTATGTCTCTAACTTCACCCCAGACTGGAGCCCAAATACATGGAAACTACCCCCCGACCCACTTATGTGCCCTTTTGGAAAATTTCCCTCTCAGAATTCTCAGGCTCTCCTAGCTGGTCAGAGGTCAACCAGGGGAACCGTCCCATCTCCACTACCATCCCCTCCTCCACCACCACTACCACTCATACCTCCTCCTCCTGCCTAGTGATGGAAAAATGCATTAACTTTACAATCACCTAAGGAAGCAAGATCCCCCTATCAGCCCCTAAACAATAGGGAAGTCCCACTACCTGTCTAATTTCCTTATCTCCCGCTGTTGGAAACAAATGGCAGCTAGTTCAATCAGAATTCTGCCTGTGGCCTTTCAAGATCCCTTTGCTGATTTAAAATTACTGTCCAAACACTTCTCAGAAACATTCCCGAAGATATCGGATTGCCATTTTCTACTGATTTGTAACCTGTCAGTAACGTTGGTGTATATCTTTATCTCCCATCTATCAAGAGCTGGAAAGCCAGTGCACCTACCCTCCCTTCATCTAAACCAATTCTGAACCCAGAGCCAGAAAAGATCTTCCTGGGAAGTGAGGGTCCCCTAACTCCTTCTGGGGTCTTCCACCTTTACCAGTCAGAAAAGTCCTATTAGAAATCTAATTTTCCCTTTTCCTCCTTTTTCAGATTTCTCATCAACCAAATGGATTTATTAACTTTAGAGAGTTGTTATGAAGATTAAACAGGTAATTTGATGTGAAAAATAAAATGCTGCCTCATAGGATATTTTGAGGTGACATGGCACATATATTCAAATGTTAATTTTTCTTATAATACCTCAAAAACTGGGGAGATACCTGAGAGTTTGCCCTTCCTAGACATCTAGAGCTCATACTCTCATTATAGCCTTCCTGAATGGGAAGGTCAGTTTTCTAGGTTTTAAGTTCTGAAGGAACAGTAGAATGAATGGATGAGTCTGTCCATTCACTTTTCTGGGGTTGGGCCTCCTCTGGCCTGGCTGACTTCCCATCACCCCCTGCAGGGTTTCTTCTAGAGCTCTGAGCTCATCCTAGTTACCAAGAGTTTGTTTAGTCCTGGCCTCACACAAAGACTCCAGCCCCCATGCTGGTTTTCCCCACTGAGTTCCCACATACGAATCTAAATGTGTTGGAGATAGAACCTCAGGGATCACCTCGTTCAATTCCTTTGGTTTAGGAAGGACAAAATTGAGAGCCAGAAAAGGGCAGAGTCTTGCTCAAGCTGGAACTTCCAAGTCAAGTCCTTGGATCCATCCCAGGCGGTCCCTGCTGCAGGGCTCGAAGAATTCTCAACCCCTTCATCCTTTCTCCCCCTCACCGAAGAGAATAAATCACTATTTTTAACTGCCTAGAACACAAGAAAAGGCTGGAAGAGGGCCCAAGGAAGTCCCTCCACACACCCCCTGTGCTTTTTTTCCTTCATCCTCCCAACTCTTCCCTAACTCTTATTTCAGCCTCTTCTTGCATCCCCCAACCCTTCCCCACCAGTCACACTTATGTGGCTTCTGTGCTAACCTACATATCATTCACATGTCACTCAACAATAGATGTTTTAAAAACTTTTTGTTTTTTTTAAAACATGGGTCAGTGGCTCTCTGGGAGTGTTTAGCCTGAATCCATGCAAACACCCAGGGATCCATAGTGGGTCATATCTGACTGGCAGTTTCTGTGAGCATCACCACCCCATGGGCCACTTGGACATTCCTTATGCCTCTGTCAGTGGCTCTCAAGAATTCTATAGGCAAAGCGAGTGGGTTGATTTCTCCTAAGTGAAGCTAGATTGCTTCAGTTTGAATCCAGCTTTTCTACTTAACCTGAGCAAGTTACTTAACCAAGTCTCTGTGCCTCAGTTTCCTCATCTTACCAGAGAGGTCAACAATACCTCCCTCATAGGGTGGCAGTGTCGATTAAATGAGTTAAGACATGTAAAACTCTTAGAATACATAGTATATATTATAATATGTATAATAACACATTCGATATGTATAATAATATGTATAATCATATATATTATATAGTATGTATAATAATAGAACAAGCTATTACTATTATGGGAAAGACAATAACTCCAGGGAGCCATGCCTCCATCCCCACCCCTATCCATGCCTAGGTCATGTGTTCTCATTCCCCTCTCTTCCTGAGATCCCATTACCCTTCTCCAAACCTGCCCATCTGATCCCTGTGTAGTCTCATCCTTACCCAGCCCCCTTGTCTCCCTTGGGGCCCAAACCTAGGTGTAGGGGAGGAAAGGAGAAAAGGAAGGAAAATGTGGCCATTTTAGGGCAGAGGAGCTGTTACAGGGGAGAGAGAGTGGGGGCAGCAAGGGAGTGGACCCAGAGTTTCGAGGCTCCTTATTGGGAAAGGCCCCTGTCTGATTCTGTGAGACAGAGGCCAGGCCTGGGCACTCAGCCAAGTCTAAAGAGTGGGCCCCAGGCCCTTATCCTGGCCCCAAAGCCAGCACTGGTGAAGAAAATAGATGCTCCGTTGTTTTGGGCCCCTTCTCCACACAGTCACAGCACACAGTACTCTATCCCAACCCCATCCTTTTGCCTAAACCTCTGTGGCCATTAAAGTAGCTACAACCAAGAATATGACCTCCTTGTACTGGGGAGAGGGAGGGGCTCCTGATTTGGCTGTCTCTAGGGCACTGTCCACAACCCACAACCCCCACTACCTCCTCACTCACGTCCAACTCTGTGAGCTCCTCCCACAGAAGTTCAGCCAGTTCCGGGGAGACAACCGCCAGTGAGGGGGTGGCCAAGGGTGAGTAACAGTTCCCCTGAGGATCGGGGTGCCCATGACTAATCAATGGGTAAGTGAGAGAGAAAACTTACATTCCTTGACTTGTAGGGCAGTGGATGGAGGTGGGAGGTGGGGCAGGGGCAGACTGAAGCAAGGACAGCCAAGTAGGGACACAGAGGGGGAAGTGAGGTTAGAGAGGGGATGAGGTGTCTCCCCAGCCTGCTCTCTCCACATCCCAGGCTGAAGGAGAGGCAGTTCCCACATAACAAAACACCTGGCTCCCTGCTTTGCTCAGAGCACTTCCCATTTGCTGAGCCCTTCTATGGTTCATTCAGGCTTGGGTTACTGACCTTGAATGGCTTGCACAGGCACACTGGCATCTCATTTGCTTCCTCAGCCCCTATTCCCACTCATCTAGGGGTCCCTCCTCCCAAAAGACCCAGTTTGGAAAAAACTCTGCTGTGCCAGACTAGGAGCTGTGCTGAGGGCCCTAAGAGTGGAAATGAGCTGGGGGCCAAAGTGTCACAGGGAGGAAGGAAGCCAGTCTGCCGCCACAAAGGAGTCAGGAAAGAGAGGGAACAAACAGCCAAGTGCTTCCTGCCCACCCCCTTCCCTGCCTCCCCTCCTTACACTCCTCACCAACCTCCTCCAATCTGTCCCAACATCTCAAAGCCTGGGGGAGGAGGAAAGGGGTGTAGAGACCCACACTGGACACCCCCTAATGCTTCTAGCTCAGCAGCCTTCATGACAGGGGCGGGGGTGGGGGGGCGCTGCAGGCTACTCTCACAGCAACCCCTGCATCTATTCCTAGGGGAGTGACTCTCACCACAGCCTGTCCAGGAAGCCCCTTGCCCTAATTTCTTCTGGGAAGGATAGTGACCCCTTCCTCTCTCTGTTCTGTGGCTTGCTTTCTCTGGCCCTCCAGGTATCTGTGGTTGAGAGAAGGCCATGGATTAGAGAACGGATTGGGTGGTGGGGAGAGCAAGCAGCCCTCATTCCCCAGGCAGCTGTCTCCTCTCCCTCTACACTGTGAAGAGAGCAGGGCGATCACACCCTCACACACACGCACACCCAACTTTGACTATTGACCACTCCAGGCATAGATGCCCCCACCCATGCATACATGCAACCGACAGAAGCATGTTCAGATGTTCAGACCACACACACACACATTTTCACATCACATAAACATTCACATCACACAGTATCTTTTCCCAGCGTGGCCAGCACAAATGTTGAACATTCATGTGCAGGAATAGAGAAACCTGGGCCAACTTGGGCCCAAAATCTATTCCAGCTTTGGCTCTTCTCCAGGCTTGTGTCTCCTCCCCCAGGGCTTTCTCTGCAGAGCCCAGCAACGGAGGGGTGGCAGCACCTGAGGGTGCTCCGTCCTCAAGCCTCCTTGTTGTGAAACTCAGTCAGCTCTGTCTGAGTTTCTGGAACTCAGCTTTCCTCCCTGAGGTGATCACATGGAAAATGTCCAGCTGTGGTTGCTTGGAGAGATGAGCTCAGCCAGTCTGAGAGGGGCTGGGGGCCTGAGCTCAGCGTCAGACTTTCCACCTCGGACCTTACCCCTCCTCCTACCCTCAAATACCACCCCAGGGATTCAGGAGCAGGAAGGAGGCCAAAGGGACTTCTGACACAAACATCTCAGCCCTGGACCAGTTTGGCGGAGGAGGGGTGTCACTGAGTAAGGAGCAAACCAGGGTTGGAAACACCTCCAGTCTGTTTCATCCTTGCCCACACGCTACAGAGAAAGAAGCCTAGAGAAGAGGGACAAGAGAGACTGGCCTGCAGTGTGATGACTGAAGAGGAAGTTGACTTCAGAAATCTGTACACAAGAGGTGAAGGTAATGAAGGCAGGAAATCAGAGAAGGAAGAGACTCCAAGGACCCAAAAATGGAAAAGGACATAGAAAGCTGGGTCCTAAATGGGAAGGAGGTAGGGAGCAGACCAGGTGGCCTGCAGGCTTCCTGCCCATTCCCAACTGCCTCTCATTGGCCAGTAGGGAGCCCCCGACCCAGCAGGAAGAGAGGATCGTCCCCCCATTTCTACCCATCTCCCACTCTCCATGACCCCACACTCCCTTTCTCCACATTCCTCTCCATCAGTCTTCCCCAACACACACACTTTTATTTCCTTCTCCTCTCTTTTGTGCTTCCCCCTCTTCTACCACCTTTCCAGGATCCTCCTTCCTGCTTCCTCCACCCCCTTTCTCTTTCACTTTCTACTCATCACTCCTGGCTCTCCGTCCCTGTAGTCACTCTGCATCTTCTGTCTTTCTGAGTCCTCTCTCTATCCATCTCTTTGATCTTATTTGTGTCCCCATCCTATCCCAATTCCCTCTTCTTCTTCACCTTTTTTTTTACCCCCAGCATGGCCCACTGAGATTTACACATAGTTAGTGCTCAAAAATGTATACTGAATTGGGTCAATGTCAATGGTACTATGTGTCTTGTTAAGTTCTAGGCACTTTGGAGTAGATAGATCCTTATTAGTTAAAAGGGTGGAGCCATGAAATGTTTTGAGCTAAGAAGTAACATCATCAGAGCCTTGATTTCACAAGATTAATTTGCCTTCAGTAAATAGGGCAAATTATAGAGGAAGTAAGACCTTCTGTTTCATTTCTTCATTCCCTCCCATACTGTTTTCCTCCCACTCTTCCTCACCTTCATAGGCTTGCCCATCTGACACAATTTTTCCTCTCTCCCTTTCATGAATCTCTCCCTTCTTCCTTCAGTTTTTCTTCCCTACACCCTCTATCTTCCCTTTCTCCTTTCAACCTCCACCCCTTTCCTAGAACATCTGTAAGCAATCCGCTTGGGGGGGGTGGGTTGGTGGTGAGATCTCTTCCCAGCCAGCTGTGGGGGTGTGGCCAGCCAATGCAGGCTGGGTGTGACCTGAAGGAAGCATTGATTTCCTGGAAGTAAAATCTTAGAGCTCCATCCCACCTTTCCCTCCCCTAGACACTCAGCTCTCTACCCAGACCCCAAACTTCCCAGGCCAATCTCTATCACACAGCCCTCCTCTATCTCTGAGACCTGAAGGCCTTAGCCCTACAATTCTGTCAGCTGGGACCCTCTAGCCAAGTCTATGTCAAAAAGTGGGACAGAGAGGTCTCTGGCCTCTGAACTGCTGGACAGCTATCATAATGACTCTAAGTCAAACAGTCAGGAAACTTGTCCCGTTGGCTTCTCCCCTGGGTCTTTGAAGTCCAATCCAGGGTTGAGGCCAGGGGTGATAAGGGGTGGAGGCTCACAGAGCATAGCCATTCAACTTACGTTGAAGGTGAGGAAGGAAGCCCAATTTTTGTAAGTTAGACCCAGGAATAAACCACTTTTAAATGTTATACAACACTACCTTCTATTATATTATCTCAACTCATTAAGTCATAACCTTGGGGTCAAGGAGTTGTTCAAGAATCTTTTAAGGTTCAGTTCCTTCCTCAAGCTACAGCTGTGGAAGAAAGCGAGCTCTGCTCCTCAAGAGTGCTCCACATCACTGAGCCTGAATCTCGGCCCCAAAGACTTTCCATTTCACCCTGAGGAGCTGGCTGCTGGGGACTTCTGGACCCTTGCCAGGATTACTGTACACCCATTTACCCACTATTTCAGCACCCCAAAATGTTAGATTTCCCTAAGAGGAAGGGCAAGTAGATGGACCTATTCTTAGCCCTGTGCATGATCCCTGGAAAACAAATGTGCTCATTACAAGGTGATGATGGACAAGGAGGAATTAGCAGCCAAGGAAGGAGTGTGTGTGTTTGTTTGTTGGTAGAAGGGTTAGAAGTGCCAAAAGTCCAGAGAACTCATGAGAACTCATGAGAAGGACTTATGCCTTTTCATGAAAAGCAAGGAGGGGTACACACTGGTCCCCATCCCCAACCTGATACTACAGTGTATATATTATTATGTTAAAGACAAATGACACACTTACACTGAACACACACACACACACACACACACACACACACACACCCCCACCCTGATTCCTACCTGATCAGAAATGCTATCACCTTTATAGAGCCAGAAAGAGATGAAGCTAGTGAAAAATATGTCTGGGTATGGGTGCAATCCTTGGCACTCTTGTCCTCCTCCTGGCCTATTCTGGTGCCCTAACTTCCTGTCTGGGGTTGGTAATCCTTCCCAAGAGAGGACTAGAAATGGCAGGCAAACTTGTGAGGGTGGGAGGACCTCCTGGCTCATCCTCAGAGCCTCACAGCCTCAATCAGATTGTGTATTGAGAATCCTGATGCTCCAAGTCCCTCCCTGATGGGCTCCAGATGTGCTTACATCTGTGAAGGCCATCCCAGGAAACTGATGCTCCCGCCCACAGCTCCCACCCCGGAAGGATCTCTCCTCCAGTTTCCAGATCCTTGAGCCCAGAAGCTTCAGGCACTCCTTTCCTCTCCAAAGGTAGGTACATGGCAGCAGAGCAGAGAAAAAGAATAGAAAATAACGGGGTGGGGTGGATGAGCAAAGCAAATGAGGCCAATGTTTAAGACAAACCCAGAGAATCTTATTTCCCTTTTAACTTCCTATCTGGGGTTGTTATGTTTTGCTATAGAATTTTGTTGCTGTGGGGAAAAAAAAACAGAATAGAAAAACTGAAGAGTGTTTGGAAGAGAAGGCTCTAGCTGGGATAGAGGAATTTCCTTCTCATTGATCTACTTGTTTTGGCCCCTGGGTCTCATATCTTTTACCCCAATGTCCACTTAGCCCCGCTCCTCTCCAGTTAGTGCCCTTCCCCTAATCCCTGTCCTTCTGTCCCTCCCCAACCTAGCCCAGCCTGGAAAAACTTCCAGTTTGGTCCTTACAGAGATATATGGTCATACTCTCAATCCCTAGTTTCAGAGTCCTGGAGCACCAAGTGAACTCAAGTATCTTATCCCCCAGGCCTGATATTGTCACCCTAGCAAACATCCTTCATCCATCCCTCCTGTGCTCTGAGCAAAGCGGGGATGGAAAGGGAAGGGGAGTTTGGGTTTATTTTAGGTCTGGGACAGACATGGGGGAGGGGTTTTACCCAGGTCAGACAGGGAGTGCTTGTGGTGGGTGGTGACTCACAAATGATGGAGCCATCAGTTTCCCTAGGCCAAGACCTTGAGTCAAGGCAGTGACAGAGTCCCAGAGTTCAGATGTCCTATTCCTGTACTTTCCAATTTCTCTCTCTTAGACACATACACAGAGCAATGCCCCAACTTTAGCTGGCTCTGGACCCAGACTCCTGGGATAACTGGGCTCCTGTTTTCCTTCAGAGATCCACTTACAGCTTTATAAGTATCCCTCCTTCCTTCCCTCTTCCCATTCATCACCCACCACAGGGCAGGAGTGGGACCCCAGAGCCAAAGCCAGGAGCCACAAGCCAACAAACTCCTCTGGCTCCTTTGACCAGCAAATTCTTCCCAAACTTTTTTGCATCATATCACATTGACGTTATATTTTTACAATCCCCTGGAGTAAGCAAGAGAGTTCACTCTGGGCAAAAGCCACCAGCCTGGGGACTTTGGCAGGCTGCAAGAGTTGAGGATTAATGTGCTCTCAGCACACCTACACCCTATTTGTACGTGCTACCACACATCAGTTGGAAGGTTTAATTTCATGAAGACTTCACTCAACTAAAGCCTCAACCAGGGTTTTCATAGGCTCAACAAGGCTCAGATCTATCCCTTGAAATCAGGACATCCAGCCTCAGTGCTCTCAGAATTTCCAGCATTTGAGAATTTAAAAGAAGCAATTGAGTCTCACCTCAGAGAAATCACATACGTATACACGAAAACTTCCAGTTTCAGAGGATTAGACAATTATGCACCCAATTTCCTTCTACCCCACTCCGGGAACAATGGACCTAAGTTAAAGATTCCTGCTCCAGAATCTTCCCCCGTAGAAATTCAGCCCAATTTAAAGGACTAAACTAACAGTGTAGTGGGAAAAGTGACAGGCTTTGGAATCAACTAGGACTAAATTTGGATTCCACCTCTGGCCCTTTATTTCTGTGGATCTTGGCTTAGTCAACTCACTCTCTGAGCCTCAGTTTCCTCACAGTAAGATGAGGATCATGGTATCTTTAATGCTGGATAGTTGGGAAGATTAAATGGGATGAAGGCAGGTTAAATATCAAGCCCAGGAGCAGGCATATAGCACATGCTAAATAAACCATTATTAATACTCTCCCACCAATCTCTCACCCTGTTGAAACTCAGCATGGCTCCTGGCTTTAGAACTTACACCTCTATCCTGTCTATCTCTATGGAAATTCACTCTTTTGATTCTAAAGCTCCAGCGTTCTGGGCAGGAAGGCTGGTGAGTGTCCCGCCCTTGCCCTTCACCCCTTCTACTCTTCTGTCAAGCAGACCATGATTAATAATAGTCTGTCATCACAGCAAATCATTCCTACTGATAGATGAAGGGACAGAGGCTACCAGAGAGATCATATCTGAGAGAGGAAACAGAGACACTTGGAGATACACAGACTAGGTCAGAGAGAAGCTGAGAGATACATGAGACAGAAAAAGCTGAGAGAAGATGGAGCATTTCAACGGCAATGGGTTGAGAGGAAAACGCATTGGGCTTAGAGTCAAAAGACTTAGGTTCAAGACTCACCATTATTTTGCTAGCTATGTGACCTTGGGCAAGTCACTTAAACTCTCTACACACCCTTTTCCTCTTCTGAAGGAGAGGATTGGGCTGATAACCTCTAGAATTTCCTCCTGGCTGATCTTTCCAGACCTGGAGGGCTATGCTGAAGCACCTCCAACCAAGAAGAAACCCCAAGTTCAGGCCTCACCTGGAGCAGGCATGGTGAGAGGAAAAGCAGGAGGTGTTGGGGCCACTGGGAGAGGACTTATAAGGGCACAGAGAGCCAAGGGAAGAGGGATATTGGAGAGAGTAGAAAAGCCAGCCAGAGAATGACTAAGGGGCTCCCGGTGTAAACAGAAGCAGGGAATGGACAGGGAGGGGGCCTGTTTGAGTTGGCCAAGTCGGGGGGGGGGGGGGGTGGAGTTGGGAAGAAAACTGGAGTAGAACGCTATGTCCCCTGTCCCCCACCAAGGCTCCTGGGAGGAGCTGAGTCACACACCTCCCTCCCTGTACCCCTCCACCCTCCATCCCAAACTCCTAAATCCTGAGAAAACTTAAAAAGCTTGTCCCTGGGCTGAAAAAGGAGAGAGCTGGGTTCATATACACGTACTTTTCTGGTTTACACAGCAGTCAGGCCCCAGCCACTCTCCTCCCAAAGAGGGTTCTCAGCCTTGCGGCAGTGCTGTGCTTACAGATCTTGATTCAGAGTTTGCTTGGGTTCCTCACCTAAGAAAGGGTCAGGACCTGCAGATATGAGTGGGATGGGGGCCAGCATTATCCCACAGTCTGATCAGCTGGCTTCTCCCTTGGGCTGCAGCTGACTCGTGGTGGGAGGGGGGGCTTTAAAAAAACAACTGGGTGATTTGGGACAGAAAATAGAGTAGCAGAAGGAAACTCATAGCAAAAGAAAAAGTACTGATTCTGGGCACTTTTATTTTGAGTCCCTGAAGCAAGAGTGGGGCAGGGGACTGGGGAACAGAGGAAGCAGGGTTTAATTTGAGGAATTATTATTCTGGAAGGAAAGGAGTCCCTGGGGGGCGGGGGGAGAGGCAGGAAGGGGTCTGGAAGGGAGTTGAGTTTAGGCGATAATCTAGTCCCCTTAGTCCCCCTCCCTAGACTAGAGTCCTGAAAGGTGACCTCATTACACGAACCAGGGTTGGAGGAAGGGGTGGGCAGGGGGTCACTGCCATCCCTTGCTACAGAGTTCCTTCCTCTACATCACCAGGGGACCTAGGGAGGATGCGGTGGCCCCTTTGCAAGATACCAACACCACCACTCCACCCCCTGCTGCAACTCCCCAGGTTTATAAGAATCACTTCGATTTGATCAAGAAGACACTGAGGGGCCAAAGCACCACTATCCCTGTAACTCCCAGGCTCTTGGTCAACTGCCATTTTCTAGGAAGCTCAACAGAGGTCTCCATACCCTGCAACCAAGAAGGGGGTGACCTGGAGCAGAAACCTCCTGGTGAGTGACCCCAAACTCCTAAGTTTTCAATTCTAACAGCTTGGGGTGAGGGGTAGCAGACTCGAGGAGCCTGTGGAGGTCCTCTATCAGATCAGGAGCGCTCTGTACCTCACCTCCTGAGTCCCAAATCCAGCTGGCAGGAATCCAGGCGGCACCCAGCAGCCCCGGAAGGCAAAGGGGAATCCCAGTTGGCCAGATGCCAGAGATACCTCCTGTCTCTTTCCACCCAAAAGTCTCCTCCCTGAAAAAGTGAGGGAGACCTCACACACATACAGGCTCCTCCGACCTCCAGAGGTGATTCCTTTCCTCATTAGGAAATTCTCGGCTCCCTTTTTCCGACTCCTTTTCCGAGCGTTTACGTTGTACATCTGGAAAGGAGCGGGGAGGAAGGAGGGGGAAGCAGAGAGAGGAGGGGGAAGAGCCCAAACCCGCCCAGTCTGACCCAGTACAAACTACCGGCCTCCAGCTGGGGCTGGGAGAAAGGAGTGGAGAGGTGCGGCCCCCCCACGCCCCTTCGGGGTGGGGGGCGAGGGCTCGGCGTTCCGAGGACCCAGGAATGCCCCCCCGCCCACCCCCCCGGCAGGCGGGGGGAGGGCTCAGCCGGGAGTTTGGCAAACTCCTCCCCGCGTTGAGTCATTCGCCTCTGGGAGGTTTAGGAAGCGGCTCCGGGTCGGTGGCCCCAGGACAGGGAAGAGCGGGCGCTATGGGGAGCTGGGCGCCAGGGTCCCCTCTCCACGCCGCGCAGCCACGCTGGGGCCCCCGGCACCGACCCCCGCCGCTGCCGCGGCTGCTGCCGCTGCTGCTGCTGCTGCTGCTGCCGCCGACACCCAGGGTCGGGGGCTTCAACTTAGACTCGGAGGCCCCAGCGGTGCTCTCTGGGCCCCCGGGCTCCTTCTTCGGCTTCTCGGTGGAGTTTTACCGGCCGGGAACAGATGGGTGAGTGAGGAGAGTTGGCGGCGGGATGGAGGGGGTAGTGGGGACGGCTGGAAGTGGGGGCGCGGCTGAAGTCTGGAGGGGACCGAGGCTTGAGTTTGAGAGGCGGAGTTTGGAAGGACTAGGGCTGGAGTTGGGGGCCCGCGCCGGAGTTGGGGGCCCGCGCAGGAGTAAGGAGGAGACAGTGGCCGGCGTGGAGGGGGCCTGGCGTTTGAGAGAAGTCAGTAGGGAGACATGTGTGGGGTGGGGAGAGGACACGAAGCTGGAACCAGGAGAAGCCTGCGCAGGGTCTCGGGGCCAAAGGAGAGGAGGGCGCGTGAATGGAGAGCGGAGGGTCTCCGGCTGAGATCTGTGAGCTGCCGGGACAGAGGCGGATGCGGGCGAAGAGGGGTCGCGGAGGCCGGGAAGAGCTCTTTGGAGCACCGGGGGACCTCAGGTCCCTGAGAGCCATTGTGAGGAGAGAGAACTGGTCGAAGCAGAATGAACTGTGTGTAGTAAGAGGCGAGTCGGAGACTGAGGGGGCGCAGAGGTTAAATGGGGGCCAGCCTCATCCTCCCCTCCCCCTTCAGCTCAGACTGGGAAAGACCCGGGAGGAGACCGCGGTTCCCTTCCCTTTCTTCTTGGTCTCCTACTCCGCCCTCCACCCCCTGACTCTGTTCGGATGAGGGGATCCGGGAACTTGGGGAGAGTCCTGGGACCCTGGCACTGGGGGCGCCAGGGCTGGGGGTGGGCTCAGCCAAGGGCGGGTGCTCGGATGTGTCGGGAGGGGTGTGTGTGCGCGCGTGAAGGGGGGTGGGCGGTTTCCCTCTTCCTCTAGCTCTGGGGAGGAAGAGAAAAGCTGGTTTCCTGTAGCTTGTGGGCCGGAGCTGAACTGAGACCGGGAATTCTGGGGCTGGGGTCGGAAGCTGGGAAGACGCCGACTCGCTGGGCCCAGTAGCATCAGAACACAGGACATCAGAGTCAGGGGAAGGCTCAAAGGAGGATCCTCATTCCTAGCTCAGCAGGGTGACTCTGAGTGGCTGGAAAATGGGGAGCCCACAGTCATGGGGAAACCGAAGTTGGAGTTGAGGCAACATTAGAACTGGGGGTGGGGGGTATTTAAATGTGGGGGGTTGCGAAGTAAGAGGGGAAGGTAGCTGCTCCTGGACTGGGACAGGGACCTCCAGATGCCAGATTCCTAATCCTTCACAATAATCCTTTCTCCCACATTTATGGGCTCTGAGCTTCCCACCGCTCCCCGCCTGCCCCCACCTCTTGGCCGCCGCCTTGGCCACCACCACCACTCCAATCACTAGTATCTCCAGGCTTGATAGGACCTCTGTCAGAGGTTAGCTGTTTTGACACTTGAAACAGTTAACTGATCTCTATTAATTTTCTTTAATTTTAGGAGAAACGAGTTAATTGGGGAGGGGGCTTAAATTTCTCCATTGTCTGGAGGACTTGGAAACGGGAAGAAAGAAAGATAGTTAGGCCCTAGCTGTTGGTTCTGGGCTATTCAAGGTCCCCAGCCACCCCCCACCCCACCCCCCTGGCCTGTTGCCCAAACCCCATTGCATCACCCTAGATTGGAACCTCTGCCAGGTCTGGCCTCCCCAAGGCCCCCTGAAACTGCTTACCACAACCCTAAAGGAGTAAAAAAGAAGAAAAGAGGGAGGGGATAAGATTCTCCCCATATCTGGGTAACCTTCCTCTTACCCCACCCCACACCTAAAAACAGTGTCATCTCCCTTTTAAAACATTCCTCTAAAACATCTGGACTTTCATGCACTTCCGGTTCCCTAGGTGTCTGTCTGGCCCCTGGCCTGATCCCGCAGTCCCTAAAGCCCTCTTCTAAAACAGGACCCAGCATTTTTATCCCTCTCCCCTCCCCTTCTCATTTCTCCTTCCAAGAGATCCCAGGTGTCTAGCTTACATTCCTCTCCCTCTCCTTTTCTCTTTACAATGCACTCTTAGAGTAGGACTCTGAACATTCTACCTCCCCAGTGACCTCCCTTCCACCACAGCTGGGCCTTCAACCCCCTCCTACCCAAAAGGGACACACATAGCCCCTCACCTGGCTCCATCTCTGGAGAGGGAGGGCCTCCGTGTTCTTGGTCCCTCTGCATCACTTCTCACTCTGGACACCAAAAGAGCATCAAAGGGCAAGGCGAGCACAATACAGTTTGCATGGTAGGCAAGAGACAAGCCTTAAGTTAGGGAGAACTGCATGTGCACCCTGGTCCCTCCACTTACTTGTTCTTTGTGTGACCTGGGGCCAGTTCTTAGAGCCTGGGGTTCTTACGAAATCAGACATCTAACTTATGAGGCTGTTCTAAGGACTAAATGAGACTATATACATATATAATATACTTTTTTATCCTCACCTGAGGACACTTTTTCATTGCTTTGAGAGAGAGGAAGGAGAGGGGGAGGGGAGAGAGAGAGAGAGAGAAACATCCATCAGTTGCCTTCAGCACAGGGATTGAACCCGCACCTGGGTATGTGCCCTGACAAGGAATAGAACCTGAGACACTTCAGTCTATGGGATGACATGCCAACCACACTGGCCAGAGTTAAATGAGATAATATATATATAAAAGGCATCTGGTCCATAGAGAGTCATCAGTACCTGGGAGGCAAGATTTTTATAAGGTAGTTGTTTTCTGTCTCTGCTTCTCTCCTCCCTAGTTACCACCTAGTTCTTTTTCTAAGTTTTCCCTCCATTTCTTACTTGCTTATAGCAGTGATAGTAATAATAGTCCCTCACATTCCTTACACGTTTATATAAGTTTTTCCATTGGATCATTACAAAAATCCTTGCATTAGACAGAGGAAGCATTATTGCTCCATTTTATTATATACAGACACACACACACACTCACACACACTCTGAAGTTTCAGGAATCATAGATGTTTAGAACAAGAATTTTTTTTTAGGGACCATTCAAGGGCAACCCATCATTTTATGAGTAGAGAATCTAAGGCTTGGAGAAAGAAAGTGACTTGGCCTAGGACACAAACTTAAAAGGTACACTGGGCTTAGCCCAGATAAGTACTGGGCTAAGTACTTTTTCCCTTCTGGTACTCAGTTGCCATAGGTAGAGGCAACTCTCCCTCCCCAGCCAGCCAGGCAGTTTCTTTGAGAATACCCTGAAGAACCCAGAACTAGGAGTCCTCTGGCATGGCCAGGGCTGCTGTAAGACCTGTAGAAACTGATCTCTGGTCCACTTGCTTCTCTCCACCCCAACCTTGTCAGGCCAACAGGGTCAAACAATAACCATCTAGTGAACAGGATCTTGGTTAATCAGAAACTTGACTGAGGAGATAGTGGAGAGGAGGGGATAAATGGGCAACAGGGTAGACCAGAACACTGGCCTAGGAATCAGGATTCCTGGCTTTTGGTTCTTATGTTGGGGAAGTTTCTGAGTGACCTTGGACATGCTACTTCACTTTTCTGGGACTTAGTTTTTCCCATCTATACAATAAAGACATAGGACTCAGTAAGGTTTGGTGGGGGGGGTTTTTTTAAGATTTTTTAAAATCTATTTTCAGAAAGACAGCAAGGGAGAAAGAGAGGGAGAGAAACATCAATATGCGAGAGAAACATCAGTTGCTTCCCTCTCGCATGCCCCCAACCAGGGACCTGGCCTACAACCCAGGCGTGTGCCCTGACTGGGGAATCCAAGCAACTTACCTTTCGGTTCGAAGACCAGCGCTCAATCCACTAAGCCACACCAGCCAGGGCAGTTTTTTTAAATTAAATGTTTTTTCTTTATTTCCTTTTCTTTTTCATTCAAATGATGACATATTACCAGGACATTCTATATAAAATAAGGAAAAGAGGTTGCTCTAAAAGAAGACGAGAAGGAGTACCAGGACCACACTAGCCTCTCCTTACTCCCTGTAGCAGCCCTGAGGCATCTACAAGAAAGTCTTCAAACCAGTGGATGCCCTCTGCGGTGCCTTCCAGCTGTGGCAGCCTGTGTCTCCAAGAACCAGCTCTGGAATTTCAGGGTCCTGAGGCTTCAGATTAAATTACGGCAATTATTTTTTCCCGTGGACTCTATATTTTAGAAGAGTTTATCCACCAAATCACATTTAGTAAGAAATAATTAATTCTGTTTCCCCATTTTTATCAACTAGAAGTTAGAACAAGAAGACATCTATAGCTGCCAATCAGAGCTTGGGACCAATATGAGATAGCCAGGTTTTCTACATGAGTTGATAAAATTCCAGCCAAAAGCAAATATACTTAAGGTTTTAATTAGCCTGGGCTGCCTTATCAAGTAAATGCATGATTTTTGTTAGGCTTTCTGAAAAATTGAAAATAGTCCAAGGACCCTCCCTTGTTACCTTCTTGGATCCCTAAGAGGATCTAACTGCTCTAGGATTTAGGAAGCGGGAACTCAGAGTGGGAAAGAATGAGGATAAGCTATGTGATGTGCCATCCCTGACACCAAGTTCTTCACTTGGCACATAGGGAAGGACAATAGTTATTAGATTGAGTTGGCAAAGCTAGGATAGAAGGGCCACTGTCCTTGGGTATAAGCCATGGGTGGCAGGGGGCATGTCTGGATCAGGGACTGTGCCCCTTGCCTGCATGCCAGATCTGCCGAACCTTCACACAGCCACAACACTTGAGCTTGTGTGCTTCACATGCTTTATAAGGCCTCTCTCTCACCTTCCAACCCTGTCAGACAAACTCTAGGCTTCTTCCTCGGGCCATCCTCAAGAGCTGAAAGGGTTGGAAAAATTCGGAGTGGGAGCTGGGTCCCTTGGCCACAGCCATGTGTTCTCCTGGAAATAGATTATCAGCTCCCAGAGACCTGGAGGTATCCTGTTGAACCTCTTTTCCCAGAGAAAGAGGGAAAGAGTATAGCCCAAGTCCACACTGAGCTAGTGCCTGACTGCTGACCAGTGCTGACTCCTGGTCCAGTGCTCTTCTCACGGCCTCCTGTACTGCAACTTTTCTGGGGCTGCCTCTGCAAAGAGAGGATTGCACCCTTCTCTCCTCACCCAGCCCTGGGGCAATGCAACCTCTCCCCACCACCAGCCTTACCTACTGGACCTGGTAACTGACCAGGTCACAGTGGCAATGCCCACCCTGCAACAATGCAATATTTGAGCGAAAAGGGTGGGGCGCAGTGGGTGGGAGACAAACGGAGAAGTGAGAGGTTGGAAACAGACAGGAAGCCACAGGCAGTAAACATTTCCTGTCCCCAGGGTAACCAAGGCTGGCACCCCACCCCCTATCACTCCAGGAACTCTCACCCTCAGGGCCCCCCTCCTATTCTTCTGAACCCTGCCTTCTCCCTCCTCCATTCTCATCCTGTGGCCCTCCTAGACCACTCCTCACTCCCCACTTCAGTCCCGTGGAGCTGTTTTCTCTGTTGTTCCATCCCCTGTTCCTCTTGGACTACCCTTTTTACCCCCTTCCCCATGCAGTACTCTTGGAAGACAACCCCAGCTTTTGTGACCTCTACCATAATCCCCCTCTTGGACACTCTCTCCTAATAAGAAAGGCTGAGGAAGTTACCCTAATATAGTTACTAAGAATGCCGAATCTGAAAGGGGACAGGAATCAGTAGAGATGGAGAAGTCCCAGATCTGAGAGCAAGAGAGAGAACCCCAAAACTGGAAGCTAGAGAGCAAGCAGTCACAGGGGCAGAAGAAGAGAGATCGAGAAGTAGCACCAGGAGCAGGTATGGAAGGAAAGCAGAGACCAAGGCTTGCAGGGACAGGGGCCCAGGGACACAGGCCCAGGCCCAGCTGCCTCCGTTGCCAGATGCAGTCCTCATAGGAGATCCTAGAGGAGAAAGCCAGAGGGCTGACTGCTATGCAGAAACCTCAGAGGCAAGGGACCAAGGAATCGTAGAGACAGAGCCCAAAATGCGAAGATTGTCCAGAACCTTAACTGTAACCACACCATTATACATGGCCCCCAGCGAAGGCAACCTTCTCCTCGTCATTTCAGGGGGCACTGAGGAACTGTGTCCAGAACTAAGGCTCCAGTAGAGCAGAATCTGAATTCAAACTCCTAGAAATGGTGTGTGGGGAAGGGGTTTGGGGTTGGGGATGTCCACACCAGAGCCCAGGGTGAGGGCAGGCCCAGGCCCCAGCCCAGGGGAATGATCTATTTTCACCATCCTCCAGCTCCTCTCTCCACTTCTACTGCCTGATTTCCAAGACTCACATTTTCCTGCTACACGCCCCAGGGCTGGGCGGCTGGGCAGCAGGGCGGCCGGATGCCTGGGTCTTGGCCCAGAGAAAGACTTTGGCTTGCGACAAGAGGGTACAGGCTAGGTGAGAGGACCCTGGGCTCCAGGGGCTGCACATCCAATCTTGGCAGGTCCATAGAGAGATGGAGAAGCTGAGGCCAGAACCACGGGCCCCTCTTTCCCTTCCCAGAACTGACTCTGGCTCCTCTCTCTTTAACGACAGAGGAAGGTAGGAGAAGAAGGAGAGTGGTGGGAGGAGGGGAGAGGTTGTGTTAGTGACAGCGGCACATGGGGACCGCCTGACTCCAGCCTGTGCCTCTGGCATCCCAGGCATCTTCTGAGATATAAATACAACCCAGGGGGCATCTACCCCACCCCCAGCCAGCCCCTGACCCAGAGGCCTGGGTCCTTCCTGCCTTGGGAGACTGGAGAAGAGCTAGGAGCCACCCTGAATTGCCTCTTCTTTCCCTTCCACAGGGTCAGTGTGCTGGTGGGAGCACCCAAAGCTAACACCAGCCAGCCAGGAGTGCTGCAGGGTGGTGCCGTCTACCTCTGTCCCTGGGGCACCAGCCTGGCACAGTGCACCCCTATTGAGTTTGACAGTAAAGGTAACCAACCTTCTTAGTAGGCCTGTGAAGTTCAGGGAGGGGCTGGGGGTAGGGCTGTGGCTTGGGGGCGGGGCCCGGTGGTGCCTGGAGTGAAGGGTAGAGCCTTCCCAGTTCCTTGGCCATGTGCCCTCCCAGCACTCTGATGCTCTGGTGGTGCTCCAGCTCTGTGCAGCCGTGTAGCGGCTCCCCATGGCACTCACACCATGTTCCCAGTCCAGCCCAGCCCAAGGAGGGCGGGCATGATTCAGAAACATGTGGCTCTCATTTCCCCTGAATCACCCACAACTCAGGGAGGCCAGGGCAGCAACACAGACAAAGACAGGGAGAGGCACATAGAGTATTTGATTCACTTAACTAAGCACTGACTAAGTGATAGTGCATGCCAAGCACTGTGCTGGGTCTGTAGGGGATTGAAACATGATTTGGCCACTCACTGCCCTCAAGGAGTTCAAGGTCCAGAGTAGATGCAGAGACAGAAGGAGGGAGACAGACAAGAGATAACGGCTAACATTTCAAGAGTATTTGCTCT
The DNA here is from genome assembly GCF_021234165.1 of Pteronotus mesoamericanus. Lineage (NCBI taxonomy): Eukaryota > Metazoa > Chordata > Mammalia > Chiroptera > Mormoopidae > Pteronotus > Pteronotus mesoamericanus. Next base: position 1,276,983 of record NW_026555310.1, read on the forward strand.
GTGCCCGGCACTGTTGTAAGCACTTCATACATATTAATGCGATCCTTTCCACAACTGTCTGAGGTATTATTATCCCCATTTTATAGGTGAGGAAATAGAAGTTAAGTAACTTGTTCAAGGTCACACCACTAGTTAATGGAGGAGCAAGAACATGAACTTGAGCAGCCTGACTGCAGAGATAAAGGCTGGGGTGAGGGGACAAAAGGAGTGCCTAAAAAGATGGAGGCAAGGGGCGGTGGGGGGAGGGGGAAGATAAGATCATGAAACAGCAAGATTCTTCTTTTTTTTTAACCTGAAAGACAGGTAAGAATCAGAGGAATGAAAAAGGATGTCCTGTAGAGGGCAGAGCTAGGGCTTAGGAAGAGAAAGACAGATGCACAGAAAGAAAAAGAGAGGGAGAAGCATAAGAGAACAGCAATCCAGAACTGTGAGAAAGATCAAGAAAAGAACAAGGTGCTTAGAGATGAGGCCCAGGTAGAGAGAAGTGCAGCCAGAAGGGTACCCTCTTGGGAATAGCCATTCTGCCCCACTACCCTCCTACTCCCCTACCCCCACCTCACTGCAAGCATGCTCGGCCCAGCCGGACTAGGGGAAGGTAACTCTAGAAAGCCCAGGTGTGTGTGTGTATGGAAGAGAGGTGAGTCAAGCTATACAAAACTGAGTTTAAAGACCCTTCCCCAATCCCCCTCCCACTGAGTCATGGGCTTCAGGCTTGCAAGAGCTTTGGTACACCCACGCTGAGGGTGAGGCTATACCAGGGCTCAGTTGCCCACTACTTGCATGACTCCCCTTTCTCACTTCCCCAAGGCTCTCGGATCCTGGAATCCTCACTCTCCATCCCAGAGGGAGAGGAACCTGTGGAGTACAAGTCCTTACAGTGGTTCGGAGCAACAGTTCGAGCCCATGGCTCCTCCATCTTGGTGAGGGGCTAGCAGGCATAGGGAGGTGGTGGCTAGGGGATGGGCCGTGGTCAGGTGTAGTAGAGCACAGGCCTGGAGGGAAGGAGGAAGGTTCCTGTTGGTCCAAACCTGAAGCTCCCTCCTCTGGGACCTTCCCAGGCCTGTGCTCCACTCTACAGCTGGCGCACAGAGAAGGAGCCATTGAGTGATCCCGTGGGCACCTGCTACCTCTCCACAGACAACTTCACCCGAATTCTGGAGTATGCACCTTGCCGCTCAGGTAGGACAAAAAGTAGGCTTGTGCCTGTGTCTGCTTTTTCTAAAAGAGTCCCTACAAGCCCTCCCCCCCATTAGTCTTACTGCTCACTGCTCGGTTCAGGGAGGTCCTTCCTCGGGTTCCCTCTCCCACCTCCTTCCCCAATCTCTCTTCTTTCCTGCATGACCCATCTGTGCAGGCCTCCTTCCCACCACCTTCTCCCCTCACAGATTTCAGCTGGGCAGCAGGACAGGGTTACTGCCAAGGGGGCTTCAGTGCTGAGTTCACCAAGGTGAGAGAGTGATCTGGGAGAGAAGTGGCTGTGGGTGGTAGGCCCAGGGGGGTCAGGACCAGATATAAACTCACCTGCTTCCCCCCACAGACAGGGCGTGTGGTCCTGGGTGGACCTGGGAGCTATTTCTGGCAAGGTAAGTCCCTCTGTGCTGACCCCTAGTCTCCTGGCACAAGGCCTCTCACCATCCTTCCCTCCTCTCCCATTCTTGAGACTTGCATGTCCTCTTCCACAAGCCTCCTTTCATTGAACCAGTCTTTTGAAATCCTACCCAGTCACCCCGCCTTCCACCCCTGGGTCTCCCCTCCCTGCCCCCTCCTACTCTGTCCATCTCCTCCTCATCTCCTTCCCCAGGCCAGATCCTGTCAGCCACCCAGGAACAGATTGCAGAATCCTATTACCCTGAGTACCTAATCAACTTGGTTCAGGGGCAGCTGCAGACTCGCCAGGCCAGTTCCATGTATGATGACAGCTATCTGGGTGAGTGAGCAAGTGGGAGGAAACTGCAGAGGGGAACCTCAGGCGCCCCTGTCCTCACATACCCCCTTGCCTCTCTTTCTTCTACTCAGGCATCCCCAGCCCCTCTGTCATACTTGTCATATGCAGGCTAACTATGATGGCCCAGTAGGGGTGGGGGAGGGATTGGAGGATGGGCCAGGGCAGACAAGTCCCCAAAGCGAGAATACTAATACCCACCCACCCTGTCGCCCAGGTTACTCTGTGGCTGTGGGTGAATTCAGTGGTGATGACACAGAAGGTAAGTGTGTCCCCAGGCTAGGGCCAAGGGAGGGGGTGGATGGAGACCGGGGGCCTGGAAACACAGGAACTGAGACACCATTCTCGTGGCTCCCCTTTTTCACCCTTAGGCCACAACTTTCTCTTCTCTTTGCAGACTTTGTTGCTGGCGTGCCCAAAGGGAACCTCACCTATGGTTATGTAAGGACCATGCCTGACCCTCCCTTCTTTTCCTCCCCTCCGCTCCCCTGGCTAATCACAAAAAACCCTGCATGACAGTTTACGAGGATTCAAAAAGTGGATCAGAACACAGGCGCTGGGGTCAGACCTGGGCCCAAGTTCTGGCACTTACTCTAGATGAATCATTCTGTTATTTATTTTCATACTCTGCTTCGTTCTATAAAATCCTTCAGCCTGCTTAACCTCTCTGAGCCTCATTCTTCTCTATATAATGGGATAATAATAGTTCTGACCTCACAAGGCTCTTGTGAGGGTGAAATGAGATAATGCATGTGAAAGTACTTAGTGAACTGTTAGGCAGTGTACAACTGGTAGCTGTTATTATTAGACCATGACAAGGGCTTTAAAAAGGATACAGATAAGAATGCCTTAGGAATATGTTCAATTAACATTTATTAAGGCAAAGTAAAAGATAAGAAGATGAATAAGACATACCCTATCTCATAAGGTACTTCTGATCAAGTATGTGAGATAAAACACGTACAATTATAACCTAAGATACAGCTACTATTCAGGAGCCCCTTAGTGCGATGGGCATTGTCCACTCATGATTTCTATTCTTTACAACAAGCTGATGGAGGGTAGATAATACCATGTGCATTTGACATATGAGAAAGCTGAGGCTATAAGAGACCGAATTAAGTTGTTTAAGATCACACTGTTAGTAAGTGGCTGGCTAAGGATTTGAAACCAGGTCTATCTTATTACAAAGTCAGCATTCTTCTTGCACTATGATAAATTTCAGAAAAGTGGTTAAGATGGCATAGCAGTTTGGCAGAAGGAATAACCTCCTTCCCAGGACAGGTTTGGTTGAGAGAAGGTTTTATGAAGGATGAGTAGAGATGAGCCAAGAGGGCATCGTAGGCAGGAGCATGGCAAAAGACATGGAAGAAAAGAAAGGAAAAAAAAAATTCAGGCCTGTTTAGCAAACTTATGGGCTAATTGGGGATGAGGAGAATAAGGAAAGGTTGAGCAAAAGCAGACAGGTTGGGGCCAGCTATCCAGGGCCTCAGAGGACCAGCCAAGGAGTCAAGACTGAGCAGTGGCTGCAGGGAACCCTGATCGGGTTCCAGACCGGAGGCATCCCTCCGAACTGCTTGAGGCTAGTCATTCTGCTGCAGTGGGGGAAGGCTGCTAAGAGGAAGGGACAGCCTGAGCCAGGCAGGGAGGTAGCCAGAAGGCCCTCCAACAGTCCTGTGAGAGAGCTCTCACCATAGTAACGGCAGGGAGAGTGGGGAAGAGAGCAAGGAGTCAAAAGACTTAGGGACTGATAGGGTCAGCCGCTAAGGGGGACATAGGGAAGACGTGGGTGTGGTTTGGGAGGACTAGAGGATGAGGAGGCCTCATTGTGCATTCAGTCATGCAGCTAATAATTACTGAGTGTCTGCTGCTTGCCAAGGACTACTTTAGGCTTTGGAGAGGAGGCAAAGAAAAAAGCCAAGCTCTTGCCTGCGTAGATCTTCCATTCTAATGGGTAGAGATGGACAACAGACAAATAAATATGAAACCTGACAATAGTTGATAAGTGATATGGAGAAAAATAACTAAGTAGCTGTGGGACCAAGCTACTGGCATAGAGATGGAAATGTGAGGGCAAAGCTCAGGAGGGAATTAGGGGATGGGTAGTTTGTGTCTCCCAGGAATGCATGCCCTTGGGTAGCCTGTACATATCTGCCCTTCATCCACGGGATGGCCTGGGAGTTCAGGGCCAATGATCATATCTCCTCATTACCAGGTCACCATCCTTAATGGCTCAGATATTCGATCCCTCTACAATTTCTCAGGGGAACAGGTGAGGACACCCCCCCCACCCCATTCCCAGCTTGGCCCTCTGCCAACCAAGCCCCAGCTCTGACCCAACAAGCTCAGACCAATTTCTCAGGCTCCCTGGAGTCTCTGACCTCCCCCCATAGCCCCTATTGATTCTGTTGATTAAGCACCTAGTTTTGACCCAGAGCTGCCCCTCTGTCCTCCCCAGATGGCCTCCTACTATGGCTATGCAGTGGCTGCAACAGATGTCAATGGGGACGGGTGAGTAGTGGGAACAGGCACAACAAGGTGTGCTTCCCAGGAAGGAAGAGTGGAGTGAGACAAAAAAATGCAAGGAGAGTTTTTCTCCAGGCTTTTCCTCTGGATTCTCCTCACTTGTGCCTACTTTCCCTTTGCTCAGGGTCAAGGGGAGAGCGGAGAGCTAAGACCAGAAGGCCTCAGCTCTTCTAACTTGGATGGGAGGGAGCCTGGAATCCAGGATGCCTGGAATTTCCTGGCACTAGGATTGGGGAGGCGAGGTGGCAAGGCACAATGTCAGGATGCCTAGATTTTTTTGTCCTACCCGCAGGCTGGATGACTTGCTGGTGGGAGCACCCCTGCTCATGGAGCGGACAGCCGATGGGCGACCTCAGGAGGTAGGCAGGGTCTACATCTACCTTCAGCAGCCAGCCGGCATGGAGTCCACACCCACCCTTACCATTACTGGCCATGATGAGTTTGGCCGATTTGGAAGTTCCTTGACCCCCCTGGGGGACCTGGACCAAGATGGCTACAATGGTAAGTACAAGGAGCTGAGGAGGAGTCGGGAGCCTGAGTCAGAAAGGATTTAGAGAGAGAGTGGCTAAGATACCCAGACCCCTAGTGACTGCCCAGGGAGGTGTGTAGACTTTAATCCCAGTGTCTAGGTCTTTGAAGAGGCTTTGAAGAAATTAGAATACTGGGAATGACAGATGGCAAAAATAGGATCCGGGGGTTTGGTGGTAAAGATTTGGACTCCTGATTCAGGGCCTGCTGCTGACTGGTGTATGTTCTGTGTCTTGCAGATGTGGCCATCGGGGCTCCCTTTGGTGGGGAGACCCAGCAGGGAGTGGTGTTTGTATTCCCTGGGAGCCCAGCGGGGCTGGGCTCTAAGCCTTCCCAGGTTTTGTTGCCCCTGTGGGCAGCTGGCCACACTCCAGACTTCTTTGGCTCTGCCCTTCGAGGAGGCCGAGACCTGGATGGCAACGGATACCCTGGTGAGTTGTGCCCTGGGCCCTGTTCATCTTAGAGTCCTTCTGTCACTGACCCCTAACCCCCCCTAACCCATCTCTACACTTTCCTAAGGTCTTCAGTGCAGTTCTAAGATACTGCCACCAGATGGTGATGTCCCCTCACTTGGGCCTTCTTGAGCAATGAAACTAGAAGGGTCTTAGGAAGGATCCTGATTTAGGGCTCCCTGTAAGAGGTCGTTTCTTGACTTCTTGCAGATCTGATTGTGGGGGCCTTTGGTATGGACAAGGCTGTGGTATACAGGTATGAACTCCAGGGTGGGCAGCCTGGGAAGAGTGGGAACTGGAGAATTCCTCAATAGGGCTGAGGCTGGGAAAGTGTGCAAAGGACACTGGGATCCTGGGGCTTGAGCCTCAGCTTCCTGTGCCCAAGTGCCAGAGGTGTCTTAGTTCTCTATTGACCCCACATCCATTCTTGGCAGGGGTCGCCCCATCGTATCTGCAAGCGCCTCCCTCACCATCTTCCCTGCCATGTTCAACCCAGAGGAGCGCAGCTGCAACTTAGAGGGGAACCCTGTGGCTTGGTGAGCTGGGGCCCAGGAGATCTCAAGGACCAGTCTGGGTTACCTCAGTCTGTGCCTTGGAGTGGGCAGGAAGACCAGGTCTTCAGAAGGAGACAAGTGGGGGTGTCCTAATCTGGGTCTGTCCGAGAGATAGGAGGAGGACAGGATGCCTCTTCTAGTTGGCTACATCAGCTTTCCTCTTTGTCTTCCTCTAGCATCAACCTTAGCTTCTGCCTCAATGCTTCTGGAAAACACGTTCCTGATTCCATCGGTAAAGGAGACTCCTGAATCTCTCAGGCACTGGGATGGGATGGAGAGGCTAGGGACATGGGCACTTACCTTCTTTCTGAATAGATTAGGAAGGAAAGGGAGCAACAGATTCTCCTTAACATACATCCTGGCTGCAGGTTTCACAGTGGAGCTCCAGTTGGACTGGCAGAAGCAGAAGGGAGGGGTGCGGCGAGCTCTATTCCTGGCCTCCAGACAGGCGACCCTGACCCAGACCCTGCTTATCCAGAATGGGGCTCGGGAGGATTGCAGAGAAATGAAGATCTACCTCAGGGTATGGCCTCAGGCAGGATATAGACTGGCCGGGGGAGGGTGGCCACAGAGAACTGGGGCCCCTCTAAGATTAGGAGATTGCACTGAAAGGCTTGGGACTTTGGGAGGCTAAGGAAGGGGACCCTCTCTCAGAGGAACTGGGAACCAGGCTGTCAGTGTCTCTCTCAAGCACTGAGAATGGTCAAGTTTGGACATCTGAATTCTGAAAAGCCCTAAGTGGACAAAAGGAGACAAGAGAAGCTGAGGATCAGAGCCATCAAATCCCCAGTGTCCCCTGATTTTGTGAACCCTCTCCCCTACCCCAGAACGAGTCAGAGTTCCGAGACAAGCTCTCCCCGATTCACATTGCCCTCAACTTCTCCCTGGACCCCCGAGCTCCTGTGGACAGCCATGGCCTCCGGCCAGTCTTACATTATCAGAGCAAGAGCCGCATAGAGGACAAGGTGAGTACAGGGTAGAAAAAAGCCAGGAGGAGAGGGGCCTGGGGGCAAGGCCCTGGAGGTAGGGAGCCCACCTTCAGACCAGAAGAGGTTCTAAGCTCCCTCTCTGAAGCTGCTCTTCTTCCCAGGCTCAGATCTTACTAGACTGTGGAGAGGACAACATCTGTGTGCCAGACCTACAGCTGGAAGTGTTTGGGTAAGTAAAGGCTAACATCAAGCTGGGGGGTTCCAGATGTCAAGGTCTCAAGCAGGATACATGAAACTTGCAAGGACCTGGCACCTGAAAAAGTGCAATAGGGATGTACTAGCTAGCTGTCTGACCTTAGGAAGTTGCTCAACTTCTCTAAATTTCAACTTCTTCATTCGTATAGTGGAAATAATAGCATCTGTTTCTCTAGCCTTTTAGAAGAATTAAATAATCTACATAACACATCTAGCCTAGTGCCTACCATAGAGTTGAAACTCAGTAAATTATTACTCAGTGTCTATTATTATATTTTTTAAAGATTTTATTTATTCTTAGAGGGAAAGGGAGGGAGAAAGAGAGGGAGAGAAACATAGATGTGTGAGAGAAGCATCAATCTGGCACCTCTCACGCACACACCCCAACCCAACAGGGGACCAGGCCTGCAACTCAGGCATGTGTCCTGACCAGGAATCACCCATGACCTTTCACTTTGCAGGAAGATGCCCAATGAACTTAGCTACACTAGTCAGGGATATTGTTTTGTTATGTTATGTTATGTTATGTTATGTTATGTTATGTTATGTTATGTTATTATTGTTACTGCTGCCCATTGTCCTGGTTTGGGGACTGATTCCAGTGTCCCCTTATCTTGTGTGCCCCCTCCAGGGAGCAGAACCACGTGTACCTGGGTGACAAGAACTCTCTGAACCTAACTTTCCATGCCCAGAATGTGGGTGAGGGTGGTGCCTATGAAGCTGAACTTTGGGTCACTGCTCCTCCGGAGGCTGAGTACTCAGGACTCCTCAGACACCCAGGGGTATGAGTGGACTTCCAGGGTGGACGCTCAGGTGGGGCTTGGGAAAAAGCCCTGCCAGAGAGGGGCAACCAAAACCTTACCTGCACACCCACCCCACTCCTAGAACTTCTCCAGCCTGAGCTGTGACTACTTTGCCGTCAACCAGAGCCGCCTACTGGTGTGTGACCTGGGCAACCCCATGAAGGCAGGAGCCAGTGTAAGCCTGGGGCTGGAGAGAGGACCTGAAAGGACAGTGACCAGCCCCTTCAGAGCAGTGCTGTGGGATGGGGAAGGGAGGGCTGGAATTCGGGTAAGGCACATGCCCGGCCTAACAGCCCCCTGTCCTCCCTCCCTGTCCCTCAGCTCTGGGGTGGCCTACGGTTCACAGTACCTCACCTCCGGGACACGAAGAAAACGATCCAGTTTGACTTCCAAATCCTCAGGTAGGGAGTGGGAGGAGCCAGGCTGCAGTCGAGTTGGGGGCGGGGCCTGAGCCAGTGGAATCTTCCCTGGCTGGGCCCCAGCACCACTTCAGCCTCTCCATCCCACAGCAAGAATCTCAACAACTCGAAGAGCGAAGTGGTTTCCTTCCGGCTCTCGGTGGAGGCTCAAGCCCAGGTCTCCCTTAACGGGTCAGTGCCCAGGGGAAATGATCCCTCTCTGGGAGAACAAACGGACTTCTAGGAAGGGATGCATATGGGGTCCCTTCCACTGCCCTCTAGACCAAGGGTCCCCTGGAAGACCGGGGCTGGGGGAAGCGGGAGAGGCTGCGGAGCTCAGTGGAGAGGAGGCGGAGCTCTTGCTTGCGGTCAGGTTCCTAGCAAGCCTCAAACTGGTGCCGTTCTGCGGCCTCGGGGTTGGGGACCCGTGTGCTAAACCACCTTCCTCCTTAGTGTCTCCAAGCCTGAAGCAGTGCTATTTCCAGTCAGTGACTGGCATCCCCCAGACCAGCCCCAGAAGGAGGGGGACCTGGGCCCTGCTGTCCACCACGTTTATGAGGTGAGGAGGGATGGAGACAGGGAAGACGAGATCCAGGGCAGGCAGTTGGGAGTGGAAGGGTGGGGCCACAATGAAAGACTGGGAAGGAGGAGCTAGTATGAGTGACAGATGGCTGGGACCAGAATGCGGGACTTAAAAGGAGAAAGGAAGGAGGGGCAGTGATCTGTAAAAGCCTGGGCAGGGCCAGTTGTGAGAGAGTGCTGGAGGAAAGACAGGACAGTTGAGTGACTTGGAAGTGAAGATGGAGCCACCTCCAAGAATATTGGTTGGAGAGAATTTCATCTCTGCCCTTTGATGTTCTCTTTAACTCCTGAGATAGCAGACTTGCAGCAGGGTACACACAAGAAAGGACCAAAAAAACACTGGAATTGATTTATTAAAAATTGTGTATTTATTCTTACATGTTTAAACTTTAGTCCCCTTCAAAGTACTCTCCATTTGATGCAATACACCTATCAAGATTTTTTTTCCACTGCTCAAAACAGTTTTGAACTCATCAATATTGATGCCTTTTAGTGCTTCTGTCATTTTTTGTTTCGCCTCTTCCACACTGGCAAAATGCAAGATTGGTGAATGGGGCGGTGGGGTACAGGGTTCAGGCCGTTTTTGGTCAAAAACTGTTGAACACTCAGCGCAGCATGGGCAGGTACACTCATAAATCATCCATCTTGAAATGGGCACTTTGAGAGAGTCTTCAAAAAAAAATTCTCTGAAGCCAAACGCAGCCTCTCACAACAATGCCAGCTGGTACACTGATACAGATGGGTTCCTAGAACACTCATCTAGCAGGGGAAGCTTGTACTACAAGAGGCCCACCCTTCAGAAGATAATTCCTGCTTTTTGGGGGTCCCCCTCATATAGTGGGCCTTGGTGACCCAGAGTCTCAATGGAGCAGAATCATTCCCTTCCTTCTTGAGGTGATTGTGCTCTCCTCTCCTCAGCTCATCAACCTGGGCCCCAGCTCCATTAGCCGGGGCATGCTGGAGCTCAGCTGTCCCCAGACTCTAGAAGGTCAGCAGCTCCTCTACATGACCAGGTTTACTGGACTCAGCAACTGTACTTCCAATCACCTCCTCAACTCAGAGCACCTAGAGGTGAGAGGCCTGGAGACTGGCATGTGGGAGGGACCAAGACTGAGAGGTGTGGGGAAGGTCACTGGGGGCCTTGAAAAGCTGATGAGGATGTGCCTAGAGCTAGCGCTAAGGCCATTGGACAGGGTCAGAATACCGACAGACACCTCCTTCTGCCTCAAATACCCTTCCCTTATTTCTTGCCCTGGCATATTCTGAGAGCTCTGTGTCAACTGCTCTGGGAAGCCTTCTTCAGATCTGTTCCTCTGGGCCCCAATACTTGTTTATTCATTAACAGTATTTAATTAAATGAGTACATGTTCTGAACCATATTATAGGCTCAGGAAATATGGCACTGAGCAAAACTAGCAAGGTCACCACTCTCATCGAGCTTATATTTTAGTGGAGGGTAATAGAAAGGAAAAATTAAAAGGAGAGAGAAAAACAGGTATTGAAAAGTAATAAAAGTGCAGTGCTAACATTCTGGGGTGCGGTAGAGACTAGAGACTATTTGAGTCATCAAGAAAAACCTCTGGAGGTCTGAAAGATAAGGATGAACCTACCCCTGAATACCTGGGGAAGAGCATTCCAAGAAGAAGGAATAGCTGATGTGAAGGCCCTAAAGCAGGGATGGGGGCCTAATTATTTATTTATACATCTCTTCCTTGTAAACTCCAAGGACCAAGTCTTAATTCTTTTCCATGTTTCACTGAGCTTGGTGATTTGCCACTGGAGGCAGTTGAACAGACAAAAGAACAGGTTGAAGCTGTCCTGAAACCCAGGTGCAGGCTGACCTAGACGCTGTAACAAGGTGGAAGAGGCAGCTAACAGTCTCTTTCCTCTTCCAGTTGGATTCTAAGGGTTCCCAGAACCACAAACTGCAAAGACGGGAAGCTCCAGGCCAGAGCCCTGCCTCCTCAGGGCCTCAGATCCTGGTAAGTCGTCCTGGGAATGAAGTCTGGGACCAAGTCTGGAGTACCTGTTTGAGTTATTAAAGGGCAGAATTTCAGATTCAATCTTCCTCTTTCTTCCCAGAAATGCCCAGAGGTGGAGTGTTTCCGGCTGCGCTGTGAGCTTGGGCCACTCCACCGACAAGAGAGCCGAAGTCTGCAACTGCATTTCCGAGTCAGGGCCCAGGCCTTCCTGCAGGTAAGGGAACTTTACCTGAGCCCTAACCCCCGACCTTCGGGCCTGCCTGGACTGACCCTCTTTCCCCACTGCCCTAGCCACATCCTTTTGAGGAATGGGACCCAGGCACTCCAGCTCCCCTCCTGCCCTTGTTTAGTGCAGGGCTATGTCCTTGGCATCACCTATGGCCACACTGGGAAGAGTGACAACTTCCCTTTCCTGGCCCATTTAAAGGAGGTGGGAGGGCTGGAGGGAGACCAGTGTGCAGAGAAAAACAGATGGAAGATGAATCTATAGCAGAGAAACAATAGTTAATAGTAGGAAAGAACAGTAAAGAATAGTGAAGAGCAGTCATTTATGAAGGGCACACTATGGACCAGGTATTGTCCTGGGTGCTTAACCCACAATGATTCAAAAAAAATTGTTTTGAACATGCAGCCATCTAACTATGCATTATTTAGTTATAACTATTCAATTACACATTTATCATTTCATGAAAGGAATGTAGAGATCCAGGAGCGAATGAGCCTGAAATAAAGAAAGATCAGAACCTGATCCAGACCATGGGGAGCCCTATGTCCTCTAGACCCCAAAGGGAGGCTGCCCTGAATGCCTTTCTTCCACCCACAGCGAGAGCACCAGCCATTTAGTCTGCAGTGTGAAGCTGTGTATGAAGCCCTGAAGATGCCTTACCGAATCCTGCCTCAGCAACTTCCTCGAAAGGAACTTCTGGTGGGTCCAGGGCCAGCGGTCTGGGCCAAGGAAGGCAGGGCTTATAGTGCTGGGCCTGGCACTAGGACTTGGACATAGATTGGGGCTGCCCTTGTAATTGTAACAAATATTTATTGAGCATCTACTATGTCCTGTGCTAGGGATATAATGATAAGCCAGGTGGACGGGGCATCTTTACTCCTAGAGTTCATGGTCTAGTGGGCAATAAGAACGCAGTGTGACAAGTGCCAGGATATTTATGGGAACACATCATTGGGACACTTGAACATAGTCTTGCAGCGTCCAGAAAGGCTTCCTGCAAGCAATGATGTTTAAACTGAGACCTGAACTACCAAGTTAACCACTCAGGAAAGGAATATTCTCTGGGGAGAGGAAATTAGCAGGTGTGAAGGGCCAAAAGTAAGAAACAATGATGCACATATTAAGAATTTAAATTTTGAAGTTCAGAATTCTGTTAGTCCAAGATGGGAGGTGAAAGGTGGGTCCAGGTCCAATGACAAGTGGGGGCCAAGTGTAGGTGGGAAAGAACTAATGACTTTTCAGTGACTTCTCCTGACTTGCTCCCTAGGTGGCCACAGCTGTGCAGTGGACCAAAGCAGAAGGCAGTCATGGCGTCCCACTGTGGATCATTATCCTAGCCATCCTTATTGGCCTCCTACTCCTAGGTCTGCTCATCTACATCCTCTACAAGGTCAGTCACATTCTACCTGTGACTTGGCCACCCTCTCATCAGGTTCTGCCCTTGACCCAGCACAATCCCAAGCATCTATTTCCAGATGAATTCTATAGCCACATGTCTGCACTTATGCCTTAGCCACATGCTTCTCATCCTGACCCTGCCTATAGGATCCTTCCCTCCATTCTGCAGCCCCTCTCTTAGAAAGAGTCTCTTGAATCAAGCTGATAAGTTTGCCTATACTTGCAAAATCAGTGTTACTCACACGTAGCAAATGTATGGCACTTGTGCTATCACTTCCTCCAAAGACCCATGGCAGCTATCACTAATTGATCATGCCCTAGCAGTGGCCTCAGAATTCTCGTCTAGAGGCAGCCAATACTAGGCAACCAGACTTGGAACTTGAGTTCAAGCCTATTTGCTATCCCTAGCTTATGTGTGGGCATTTTTATGGCACTGATGAAAAGACTCCTTTATACCAGAGCACCCCCAGCTTTAGCCCTCCTGGCCCATTGAACTTCTTGAAAGGTAGACGTAACAGCCTGAATTTAGGCCACTTTTGCAAGACCTGGAGATTGGAAACACTAGAGTCCTCTGCATTCCCTCCTGGGATAAGATCTGGGGAGAAATTGGAGCCAGAGTTATCTAAAGTTTTCCTCCTTTCCCCTTCATTAGCTCGGATTCTTCAAGCGCTCCCTCCCATATGGCACAGCCATGGAAAAAGCTCAGCTCAAGCCTCCAGCCACCTCTGATGCCTGATGCCTCCTAATCCCAGACTCCAATCCTGAAGGCTCAGTCCCCCAACCCTGAGTCGACTGACAGGGAGGGAACTGGGTGCTTCCTGAAGGTGCTGACGGCCAGGGAGAAGCCCCTCTCCCCAGCCCAGAGACATACATACTTGAAGGGCCAGAGATGGTAGATGAGGAGCTGGGGATCCCCACCCCCCATGCACTGTGAAGGACCCTCGTTTACACATGCCCTCCTCATGGATGGGGGAACTCAGATCCAGGGACAGAGGCCCCAGCCTCCCTGCAGCCTTTGCATTTTGGAGAGACTTTCCTGAAAAACAACTTGGAACCTGAACTGGGGAATCCAGTCCCAGTTCTCTGGGCCAGACTTGCCACCAGGACTTTCTGTCCAGCTCCAGCCTGCAAAGGTCCGTCCTCGGCTTTGCCAGAGATCCACAGGAAGCCCCAGCTAAGAACATGGAACCTGAGGAGTGAGATCTGGCAGCTGTGGACAGCCCCCCACCCTGGTGGGCAAATAAGTAACACTAACTGTGGATGGTGCCCCAGGACCAGCTCAGGACAGATCCCAGACAAGGATCAATGCTGGCCCAGAACAAGCTCCAAGGAGAATCAGAATTCCCATGGGGCCAGATTGAACTTGGGGCCTGGGGTTGATCTAGGACCCAGACTCAGACATTGGTAACCTAGCCAGGCAGATCCAGGACAACATTTGAGCCTGCACCAGACACCTGGGCCTGGAGGCCCAATCCACATCTGACTCAGGAGAAGTCAGGAATTGCCCAGGACTCTGAAGGGGCCATGATGGCAACAGATCTGGAACCTCAGCCTGGCCAAAGGCAGGCCCTCCCAGTCCTCTGGAGAAGGGGGAGCCCACTGTCCTGGGCCTGCAGAATTTGGGTTTTGCCCACCAGCTGCACTGATGCTGCCCTTCCTCTCCCTGCCCAACCTTCCCCTCACCTCGGCTCGGGACACCTGGGACTTATTTAAACTCTGTTGCAGTGCAATAAACCCGGCCCGGTGCCCCCACTGACCTGGAATCTCCAGAGCTGAAATCTCTTTTATACTCTTTCCAAACCCATCCTGGAACCAGAGAGCTTGGTGGGTAGGAAAAGTCTGTGTTTATTGCAACTTCTTTCCCCTGAGAGCCAAGATTATAACCCCCAGGAACGATGAAACTTGTTTTGGAGTTCCCTTCTCTTAGGTGAAACAAATGATGGAAAGGGTGAAAGGAAGGCTTGACTCTTCTGCCCATCATTCAGCCCCACCAGGTCTGGTCCCTAACACCTACAAGGGAAGAAAAGAAATCCCTTCTCTTTAATGATTAGGGGAGATTGCAAAGGGGGAGGTCCAGGCTGAAGGTGGGGGAAGATGGTCCAGAAGACTCACTTAGGCTTCCCTAAATCAGAATGATGAAATGGGTTGAGAGAAAAAGCCACAGAACTAAATCAGAAGAAATTGGGATTTGGTTTTCTTTTTACTGCTTATTGTGTACTGGTGGATAAAGGAGGTGTTAAATGTATACATTATTTCCTTTAATTTCTATAAATAATCCTGTGAAATAGGTACAATTAAGCCCATTTACACAAGGAGAGACTGAGGTCCAGAGAAGTTATGTAACTTGCCCCAGGTCACACAGTTCCAGACTAGATTCAGATGAGATTGGATACATTCAGGGTAGTATAGCTATAGACTCTAGAGCAGACTCAAATTCAACCTTGTCTGTCTGTGAAAGCTCTCCTCCTTAGCCAGCATGCCATAAGGTTCAGGTCTTTGAAGAGAAATAAAAGTTAGGGTGTCCCTCAGTGTCCTCTGTCTCCTCAAGGCCTGTCCTAACCTGCAGCAAGAGAGAGGAGAGCAGTGCTAAAATCCTAATGGGATTGTTGGAGGCAAAGATGTCCACATCATGCTAGACCAGAATTCAGTCACCAGAGGGCAGCATAGCTACAAATTTATGGGAATTTAGGGAAGGGAGGGTATGAGGTCCCTCTCACCCTCTTCCTCCATCACCAGGACTATTCTTACTAACTTAGGCTCCTGCCTAGCAATACCTGCATCACCTCATGATATCTCTCTTGGGAGAGCAAACCTGCTCCACACTCAAATCTGTAACTTCTTGATAATTCTGTACCTCAGGAACCTCTCCTTAAATGAAGAGGGATTGATGGGGAAGAAGAGACCTGAAGAGGTAAAGAGCCATTCAACATTTACAAAGGTAGCAGCTGTAACAAGGCACTGGGAACTTTCTTGGGGGAGGGGTGGAGGTCAAACTTTAGGGGCTGGTTCTGAGATTTCTTACACTATCGTGAGGAGGAAATGAGGAAGGAAAATGGGCTTTGAATATTGGGCTGGTGTCATGGATGTGTATAGTGCCTGCACCTTTGAGACTCAGAGAGTAACAAGGTCTCTCACAATATAAGAAAGGAATTCTTAGGTTCAGAAATGCTGCAGATGTAATCTAGCACCAGCATCTCTGTCCCTGAACAGTAATTTTCAAGCTCTGGTCAGTTTTCCCTTCCCTATCTCCCAGCCCCTCCAGATGCCAGCCTCCCATCTTTGAGGCTTGAGTGATCCAGAGGGACATAAGGGTGGGGAGCTAGGAGGCCTGAGCCCTTTCCTTGTCTGCCGGAGATGGAAAGGAGGCCCTGGAAAGGGAGCAAGAGCAGCTGGGGGTGCAGGGAGAGGGAGGGGGCTCAGGAGAGGCAGCTGGCAGGCAGGAAGCTGATCTGGGGGTCTCAAGTTTCTTGACATCAATTAGAGCAGCCGGCCTGGGCTCATTAGTAGCCCGGGGTGCAGGGCTCATCAATAATGAATTCGCCCCACACACTAACCACCCCCCCTCAGCTGCCTGCAAGGTCACCCCGCCCTCAAGCCAGCTGACTCCCCTTGGTAAGCTAAGCAGCCCCTTTTGAGACCCTCTTAACTCGGAGTCCCTAGAGCAGTGTGGGAGGGTGGAAAAAGGCTTGAGGGCAAAGGGGTCTCTATTACCAGCCACGCCTGGTTTGTTCTAGGAGTCCACCCAGGAGGAGAAAGAATGGGAAGAGGCATGGAGGAGCGTGGGTAACCAGGTCTGGGGAGAAGCAGGCTTTGTGATGCTAGGGTTGGATGGCATGGTGGTAGGTCAGATCTGGAGCAAGTGGACTTCCTTTGATGAGCTCAGAGACCCCACATTCTCCCCTAAAGCCAGACTTGAACAGCAAGGGCACGGTACCCTAAGATCTCTGGGCCTCTGGATCAGAACAAGACCAATGCATTGGTAATCCCAGCATTCTCTTGCCCTTCAGCTGGAGCATCTTGGCAGGTGCCGAAAGAGATCTTTCTTCAAACCCACCAGATCAGTGGGGTGAGGACAAGAGACTGCTGAGGCACAGAAACAGGAACTTGAACTTCCTGTGCCTTAATTAGCCATCCAGTCCCAACTTCCCTGCACCAGGAATGCTAGTCTCCAGTACCCTTCCCTCCCTAGTGTTCCAAGATTCCAGTCCCGCCACCTTTCCACTCACCCCTTCCTTCCTGCCACCACACTCCCTAAATCTTAAGTGTTCTGTTTCCCAGTCACACCTCCTTTCCCTCTGTCTAGGGTTGGCCTGATGCTGGCTGCTGGGAATTCTGGGAGGGCCTCCTGCCACCCTCCCTCTCGGAGCAGGTACAGACAGGTCCAGCTACAGTAGCTGCACCTTCCCCAGACACCTCGAAGACTCCCAGACTCCAGCCTTATGCTGGTGTCCTAGTTGCCTGCCTCCAGCCAAGTCCCTTTTTGTCCTTAGAATACGTCCAGGGTCCTGTACTCTCTCTCCCCCGGACATTCTCTTCAGTCCATACATTCTGTCCTACCCTCCACCCTCCCCTCCACGTCACCAAACGCTTCCCACCAGGGCTCTTCAATTCAAGTTCACTTTAGTGGGGAGTACCCTGGGTTCAGGCCCTGGATAGATACTCCTATCCCCACCCCAGTCCATGTTATCTCTACAAAGTTGAACCCCAGTTCTGGATCATCTGTCATCTTCTGGTTGCCCTAATGACCTTAGCTGCAAGCTTCTATTTACACCTTTTTGGATCCATTGATTACGTTCTCTTCACTCAGACCTTCCCTAAGGACTTAGGCGTTTGGACCCCAGCCATAGATCAACCTGGTAACCATCTGCAACCCCACATTTAACCGAAGACCTAGCCCCCAGACATCCTGTTCCAAAGTGAGAGAAACTAGGACGCAAACATTCTCTGCACCCCACTCCCACCCCCGCTCAACCCATCACTTTGGAGAGGATCAAGGTGACCCACCCAACCCAGGGCCCGTCCCCCGCCCCGGAGTATTTAGGCATCCTCCACCCCATATCAGCCCATGACCAGACTTCCCGCCCTCAGACTCAGCCCTTCCCAGGAACCAAGGCATCTTAGTTTCCAGCCCCTCCATCACCTCACACCGTCTTCTAGATGTCTTGTTTCATGGCCCTGGCTGCAGTGACACAGTAAATCTAGGAGACCCAGGGGCAGCAACTAGAAAAGAAAGCGGGAAGGAGAAAGGAGGCGCCAGAACGCCCCCTCACGGAGCCCTGGGTGCCCGGGTCTCCCCCCTCCCTCTTCACCTGCTGCGGGCTCCGCCCCCGCTCCGCCTAGACCGGCCTCTGCTCCTCCCCCGACTCCTCCCCCTGTACCCCCAGCCCGGCCAGAACGGCCCCCGGGACAGAGCGACGCGGAACCCCGGGCGCCTGGGTCCCCAGCATGATCCTCGGTGAGTGGGCTCTACAGCTCCGGGCTCCAGGCTCCTGGGTCCCTCTCAGTAGGTCACCCCCCACCCCTCGCCACCTCCCCGGCACCGCGGTGACTGCGGCCGCCCGTCAGCGACCGGTTCCCCCTCCCCCTTCATCTGGCTCCACATCTGGGGTCTCCTCTTCCCCTCTTCCCCTCTTCCCCAAGCGGCCGCTTCTCCCGGTAATCGAGCGAGTGGTAAAGGGACAGGCAGAGCTGAGTGAGACCCCCTCCCCATAATAAGTATATTGCGTATTCATGAGGCTCATGAATATTATATGACCGTCTACGGGAGGTTGGGGGAGGGGGCTGGTCCTGGCCCGGTGGAGTTGAGGGGAAGGTTCTGACCTGTCTCCCCCCACCCTTAGTTCTGGCACTCCGACATCCTTCTGGGCCCAGGATAAGAGGGAAAGGAGGAAGTAGGGGGCGGGCGGGGGGGGGGGGGAGAAGATGGTGGTTATAGCTTCGAGGTGTATGTGGTGGGAGGTGGGAACCTGAACGCTGGAGATTAGGGGGCTGGGGAGAAGAAGAGGTGGGAAACTGTCCATCCCAGGGCCCCTGCGGTTCAGATCCTGTCTCCGCAGCCATCCTGCCCCAACACGCCAGGACCTGCCCCTCTCTCTCCCTGCTCTGGCTGCCTGGGCCCTTCCTTCCCGGCTTCCTTCTTCCTTCTTCCCCCCACCCCACCCCCATCTCTGCCTGTTGGAGGGGAGGGGGGACCAGCAGATGAACGGGCAACAGAGAGAGTAAGGATGGGGGAGGGGAACTCCCCCGGGGCTCTGACAACCCTTCAGCCACAGCCACCCCATCCTCATGACCTACATCTAAAGGGAACCCCGGTTGGGGGAGGAGAGGGACAAATGAGCTGTGTGCTGGACTCCTCGTCAGCTGGGCTCCAGGCCCCTGCTTCCAGATTGTCCCAAGGCCTGCTCTATCCTCTGACCTCTGACATCTGGCCTGACTAGATCAGTTCCTGGGCCCTGTTTATGGTGGGAGCCCCACCAACCAGGCCCAGACACCTGTGGTCTCCCCTCCCCCACTGGGGACACCTGGCTCCATGCTGGTGCCCCAGCGTTTGCCTGGCTCCTGCCTCAGCCCTCTGCTGTTTGTGTCCTTGGCTCTTTTTCTTTTCTTCTTTCATTTGACCCCTGTTGACTTCCCAATGTCTTTATCCCCTTCTTTGCACCTTCCTCCATCTCTTTCTTGCCCCCTCCTGCATCTCCTCATTCTCTCACCACTTTATGTCTGACCCTCTCCACCTGGCATTCCAAAATAGCTATTAAATAAATGAAGGAAAGGAGTCATGATTGACTGGTTGCCTGCCTCTTTCCCAAGGGTATCTCTAGCAGGGAAGAGCCTCCCACCCATCTGTGAAGATGACCCGAGAGTGATTCTCACCAGCACAACTTGGACTCAGGTCCCCAGAGCACAGGCTCCACATTCCTCCAACCTGCGCAAGCTCTGTACCCTGGCCCCACCCTAGGCATGGGCCCCACCCTAGGCATGAGGCCCAGGGACAGCAACATGCTTGTCCAGAACAGGCCAGTGTGAGCCATACTTCTCCTGGTCAGGACCTAAAGAGGACCTCAGGGACCTGCTCAGACCAGACCAAGAGCCCACTGCAGGAAGAATGCCTGGATCACCAGTTGGACCTCTACTACCTCTCCTTGGAGGACACTGTAATTAACTCCCTCCTTGTGCCCCACCACAGAGGGGCAGGAAGCCTTGTGACCCAGGCCCATATGTCTTAGCCCTCTTTGAGGAAAGAGGAGGAGAAGAAACTGACAGCTTGGGCTCAGGCCCCACCCTCAGGGCCCACACTAAGGTTTTCAGGCTCTGAATGCTGAGGTCTACTGAGTCTAGGAGCATGGTGGTCCTGCCCAGCATGTAGGGCCCAGGCTGCCTGTGGGCCCAGGTTTAAGGTGGTGGTTCTGGGCTCAAGTTCCCTATTCCAGGTCATTCTTACTGTCCTCTTCAGCTGGGCCCCTGGTATGGCAAAGGAGGAGCCATTGAAGGAGGCCCTTTCCTGTCAGATTTTGAGGATGTCCCAGGGGTTTTTTTTCTCTCTTCTCTTCCTGGCCACCTTCTGCCTTTGGTCCTGCCCTCCGCCCACATCCACCCTGGGGTTATTAGGGATGATGTTTTGAGTAGTTGTTCATAATCATCCCCTTGTCACTTTCATCTTTCACTTCAAAGCTTTTAGAACCCTCAGCCTACCTTTTGCCAAGATGGGGGAAATTGAGGCTGAAGGAGACCTGTACATGGGACTTGCTCAAGAAGGCAAGACCCAGGGTTTCAAGACTCTCCCCTCAATCCCCAATATTAGGCATTTCTGGGAAGGTAGAAGAGGGCAAATGGCCTGAAAAGGAAAAGAGATGGATTAGAGAAAAGACCCCAGTCTGGACTCCAGTCCAATTTCTCCCTTCGCCTCTGAGTCTAATTCCTCATGCTTTTCACCACCTTGAGTCCTAACAAAACTTGCAACCCTAACCCTGACACTTCTAATTTGAATTGTATCCTGGCTCATTCTCCAGAACAACAGTAACTCACAGCCCTATCCTAGCACTTTTCCTGGCTCCTGTTCCTACCCGTACTGGGCCACTCCCTGAGCCAGCTCATGGCAGACACTCCCATTCTTTACCAGGAGGGCTTGGAGCCTCAGACCCAACCTAAGATAGCCAAGGGGCTGGGACTCTTACCAGGCCAGAATTTCTGGGAAAGAAAAAGACCAGACCCCAGTGGGATGAAAGGAGTCAGCTGTGGCTTGGTCCTAGAGGGGAAACTTGAGTAGGATCAAAGTGCCTAGGGCAAGCTAGGGCACAGAAATGGACAGACAGACATCCATACAAGGATTTGAGAGTTTTCCCCTCTAAAGTTCATTGGGAACTGTCTTTAATAAAGCGTTTGGCAGTTCCCCACAGAGCTGGGTGGGGCTGTGTCTGTTGGAGGTAATTACTCTAATGAGCTACCCTCTGGAGTGACCTGCTCCAGCCAGGTCCCAGTTCCTCCCTGCCCTGCCCTGCCTGCCTGCGCAAGATTGCATGCACACACACTCCAGTTTGCTCTCCACCCCCTCTTCCAAACCTGCCTGAAGCCCTCACCTAGCTAAATAACAGAAACCCTGAATTTCCTACTTCATTTCCTGTTTCCCCAGTCCTTACTATATTCCTGCCTTTCTCCCCACCCCACCCCCTGCCATCCCTAGTCTACCCAGAAATGTGTAGGGCTTGAAAGCTCAGTGTCTGGAGCCAGACACCCAGGTTCAAATCCCTCACTAGCTGTGTGACCTTAGTTAATTAACTCCCCCTCTCTGAGCTGACTGTCATTATCTGTAAGATAAAGATTAATTTATTTAGTAAACATTTATTTATTGAGCTCCTTTGTGATATGTAAGCACTTTTTACATGGATTTGTTCAATCTTCTCAACAACTCCAGGAGACAGATATTCTTGCTCTCATTTAATAAATAAGAAATGAGACCAAGAGAGTCTGAGAAACTAACTAGTCACCCAGCTAGAGAGCAGTGGCTACATCTGCAGAGTCTATGTATGTATAGTGCCTGGCATATAGTGGCAACTATATCCCTCAAAAAGTGGCAACTATCATTATTTTCAGAAAAGGGGTTAGGGAGGGAACTGAGTCTTGGATTACCTGAAACCAAGAGACCTGCTTCAGCCCATTTGTCCTATAAGCTGCTATCTGCCCCTCTGCCCACCTTGCTTCCTTCCCTCACTCCATCCTTATTTCCCCCCTTCCTCCCACAACTCCACCCTCAGTAACCTCCCTCCCTGAGGGCTCATGTCAGTGGAAAAGATGAGTTGCTGGCTGTAGGAAACTGAGTGGCTGATACCTGGTTTCTTCCAATCGCAGGAAGTGCATGGAACTTGCTTTCCCCTTCCTCTCCTTGAATAAGATGGAAGCCTGCACACAGATCTTTGCTTCAGAGTTAAATTGGAGTCCTTTGGGGTTACGTAACAAAGAAAGAATTTGCTAGAGGGTGAAACAGATATTGATTTAAATCACAGCTCTGTTACTTATAAGCTGTGTGATATCAGCCAAGTTTTCAACTTCTCTGATCCTCAATTTCCTCATATGTCAAATGGGAAAAAATAGTTATCAGCTACCATAAAATTGTCAGTGCCTCAGAGATTCAATGTGATAATACTCAACCCCGGAAAGGGTCAAGAAGCTGAGTTGCTGTCTCTGGTGCTCTGGGGCGGGGCAAGTGCCAACCCCAAACCAGCTGCTAAGGGTGGCTGCTGGGTGCCTGGGACTCTGGGAGTGCTCAGGTTTCTCTCACCATTCCTGATGCCACCCGGGGCTCGTTAAGGCTGCCCTGGTCTTGTGTGCCAGGCAGGCGGGGGTGGGGTGCAGCGAAAAGAAGCTATGAGGGGACAGCCTGGAAAGGGGAGATGACTGAACTACCCCATCAGTCTATCTTTCCCCGTCTGTCTCTCCCTGTTGCTCTGTTTTCTGTCTGTTGGTCTTTCTACCCCAGTCTCTAGCTCTGTGTCCAGCTTTTCAGCAGTGTCCCTGTTTTTCTCTCTCATTTTACTCTCTTCCATCTCCCCAATGTTCTCTATCCTTTTCTCTCTGTGTCTGTGTCCCCTTTCTCAGTCACTTAATTCCTGCTTCTATCCGTCTTTTCCATTTCCTCTTACTTACTCTTATCTGTCTGTCTGTCTCCTTCCTCTCCTTCTACCCCACCCCAACTCCGAGAGAATGGACACAGGGTGGGAAAAAAAAAGAGGGAATGGACACAGGGTGTACAGACCCCTAGATGCCCAAGGGCCAAAGCCAAGCATCCTGACTTTCCCTTCAACCTTTAGACTCCTGGAGCCCACTCCCACAGTCTTGACCCTCTCTGACTCAGGCACCATGGCTACCCAGTCCTAGCAGTGGGTGGAAGAGACAGACCCCTCCAGACCTTTCTGGACCAGCTCCCTGCCCCCAGCTGTGCCTGAGTCCTCCCCACCCCCTCCCTCTCTCCTCCGATTCCCCTAATCCCTGCTCCCCCGCCCTCCCCTCTGCCCCACTTTTGCAGGACTCTGATTGGCTGATTCTGCTGACTGGACTGGGGGGGTTGCTGGCAAGGGAGAGGGCAGGGGGCAGAACCAAGAGAAGGGGACACTGTCAGGCCCAGGCCCCTGGGGGGCCAGGGCCAGGCCACTGCCTGGGGGCAGCAGGCACCAGAAACTAAAGGTATGAAAAGGGGCAGACTCTGTGGAGGGAGCAAGAAAGGATCTGGGGGACCCTCTGCCCCAGTAAGGTCAAGGGAGGACGGGCCAAGCTTGCAACCTCCTGGCTTTTCCTTTGTTCCTAGGAACCCCTGTTGCTAGCAGAGACTTGCTGGAGCAGTGAAGGGCAGCCAGAGTTTCACAACTGGTGGACAGGGAGGTCGAAGAAGGGAGCTGGGCCAGCGGAAGCCCAGAGGGGTCCTGAGGGCCTTTAGTACACCCCTTTGGAGCATGGTGGGGTTCCTTTTGTGGCTCTGGAGGGAGGAGAAGAAGGTCTGAGTGGGGAGGGGCGTAGCGGAGTGGCTGGTCTGGACTTTCATTTCCCCTTTGGGTCAGACCAACGCATTCCTCTCCCAGAAGCTGGGTTGTAGTTCCTCCTGCGGAGCTGGAGCTGAACACTCCCGGTTAGGCAGAGGGGAATGGGGGAAGACGGGAAGGTTGGGTGAGGGGCTCTAAAAGGGCCCCAAGTAGTCCACCTCCAGAGCAAATGCCACTAACCTACTACCCACTTCCACAGTTGACAGTTGTTAACTAAGAATTACGATTGTAACAAAATCACAACTCTTTGGGGAGCCTGAAAGATTCAGTAGCCCTCCTGCAAATATAGGCCTCAATATTCCCCTCTGGACAGTGGAATGAATCGCCCACCCAGCTATTCTCCTTGGAGTGAAGCCTAGCTTTTGGGATTCTCTGGAGGAAAGCAAAACCAGAAGAAGGGAGTGACCAGGGGCTCAGGGTTCCGAGGTCCTGCTGGTCCAGCAGGCAGTCTGCAGAGATCCGTGCTCTTCCTGGGTCTGTTTAATGCCTAATGCTTGGAGGAGGGAGGCTAGAGAAAGGGGAAGTGAAAGCCACCCAGAAGGGAAGGACCGGCTTGCACCCTCCCCCAGACCCACAGGGCACCGTGCTCCACTGCTCCGGAGCCAGCAAGCAGGGGAAGTATGTGCGCATGGGGGTCATACTTCTTAGTGTGGGGGCCCCAGTTGGGGAGTGAGAGAGATGGGCTTCTATCTTCCTGCCTCACATAATGTTTTCTCTGCCCTTCAGGCAGCCTGAGCCGGGCAGGGCCCCTCCCTCTGCTACGGCAGACCCCCATCATGCAGCCCCCGCTGGACCTCAAGCAAATCCTGCCTTTCCCACTGGAGCCGGCCCCCACCCTTGGCCTCTTTAGCAACTACAGCACCGTGAGTAGCAGCCTGCCAGCCTTCTCCACCTCCTGTGACCTCAGCTCTCCCTCGGATCCACCCTTTCTCTCTTCTCTTCCCCTTGTATCTAATTCCTTATCTCTTTTTAGAATCCCACCTCCCTTCTAGTCAGTTATAAGTATTGTTGGCTATCTGGTATATTATTAAGATAAAAATAATAGCTGATATTTGCTGAGGTCTTGCTATGGGCTAGACACTGTGCTAGGTGTTTTATGACCATCTCATCTAGTCTACCCTCTAGAAAAGCATGGAGACCTACATTGGTGGCAGTGACTACATGGAAGTGGGAGGGGTTATAGGATATCCAGAAAGAGGGAATAAGCAGGGGCAAGCAATCCTATTTGTAAGTGCCAGTCCCCTGGAGTCCATAGTTGGGTGGGTAGGGTGGGCAGGATTGGTCTTGAAGAACTGGTAAAGTCATCTAGATTTAAAACAGTTTGAAATAGAGAGCCATTATCCATTCTTGAGCAGAAGAGTGACTTCGGTAAGAGCAGTGTTTAAGGAAGGTGAGTGGAGCAGCTGAATGGAAGGGAGCGGAGGCTGGAGAAGAGTGGCCAATTTGGAGGCTGTCCCAATACTATGGGCCTATAGGGAAGCCTGGAATACCAGACTAGTGGGTATTTAGTGACAATAGCAACATGAGTAGAGAGGAAGAGAGATGGGCAAAATATTTCCAAGGAAATATTGACAAACCATGGTTCCCAACCAATGTTTGGGGGTTGAGGAGAAAAGAGGATTAATCAAGGGTGATTCCAGGGTTCAGGTCTCTGTGACTGGGAGGAAGAAATCACCTTGACAGGAGTAGAGGGTTGAAGGAGGAAGCTCAAGACCCAGCATGAGGCTACTGAATTCCCTTTAGAACATGGTGAGCTGGTGTACTAGTGGAACATTGAGCAGACAGAATTTGGGGCCTGGAGGCTGGGCTAGAGCTAAAGTTTGGGGGAAGTCAGCCATATTCAACTCACATAACTCACCATCAAACCATATTCACCTACAATCATGTATTGAGCATCACCTATGTACCAAGCACTGTGGTAGATGTTTCTGTACATGCTCTCATTTAATATTCACCACAACCCAACAAGGTAGACATTATTCCTCTTTGACATGTGGGAAGATAGAAACTAAGGCTCAGAAGAGTTTAGCAATTTATCTAAGTTGACACAGTATGTGCCTAACATGATTTGAACCCATAGCTTGTGACTCCAAATAGAGTTCCCTTAACACCACCGTTGCTTCCTCGAAACTCCTCCCATAGAATCCAAACCAATATTTGCATTGCACTTTCAAGTTTACAAGGTATTTTTCATATCTCAATCTTGATAGCAACCCCTGGGGTAGCTTTGATTTTATCCTCATTTTACAGATAACTATAAGCAAGGCATTTACTCTAGATACAATGGAGACATGAGGGTGAATATGATATGGTCCAGTCTTGAAGGAGCTTATATTGAGGGGAGAAATATAGACATGTGTACAGTGATCTGCGATGAAAACCAAAGGAAGTTCATAAATATTGGGAAACAGACACTAACAATAATTCAAGTGAACAAAAAAACTTATTTTGAGCACCTACTAAATGCTGGGGGCTGTGCCTGGCATCAAGGACACAAAATTCAGTATATACCCTTGGGGAACTCACAATTTAGTAGAAAAGATAGCAAGTTAACAGTTACCCTATAGTGTGAGAAGAGCTGTGTCACAGGCATTTAGCTTACAGGGAAGCCCAAGAGGGTGTCAAGAAAGACTTGCTGGGATCAACCTGAGCTAAGCTGGAGAACAAGAGGAAATAGGGATTGAATATACAGCAGGTGACATATAATTTGGGTTTTGAAGAACTAGTAGTAGGGTTTTTTTTAAAGGAGCCTTAGAGAACATTCCAGGCAGAAGCAAATAGCATGAAAAAGGTCTGAAAAGGAGCACTTGAGAATGTGCAATTGATTGGGTGTAACTAGAGCAGAAGGTGCTGGGGATATTATTCCCTCATCTAATTGCCTGGTCCACACTTACCATCAAGTCTCCAATCATTTCCCCCATTTTATAGATAAGGAAATGATGATCCAGAGAGGTTAAATGACTTGCTCAAGGTCACAAAGCTACTTAGTGATTCCCATAGATAATCCAGGGTTTCTGACTCCTCCAGGGTTCAGAGCTCCACTGCCTCTACTGGGGAGTGAGGACTAGCAATTTAAAGCCATGAGTGTGGATTAGCTTGGAGAGTGCAGCAAGGTGTTCAGCAGCACCAACTTTGGCATCTGACTGGTAGGATTTGAACTGATATTATTAAAGCACTGGCTATGTAGCCTTAGGCAAATTACTTAACCACACTGAACCTCAGTTTTACCAGCTGTAAAATAAGATAGAAATAGTACCAGCTCACAAGGTTGTGAGAATCATACTACAAAATCATAATGCCTAGCACAAAGTGAATGATCAGTTAGTGTTAGCTGCTATGATTATTACGTTATTGCTATTATTTTTATTTAAGGGAGGATCAGAGAGAGAAAGATAGTATGGCCAATGCCTCAGCCTTGAGGAATACGCAGAATTAGGTAGTGGGAACAGAAGGAGGCTACAGCAAAGGAAATAGAGGAGCCACTGGAGGGGGTGGGGACAGAATCACAGAACCAGGTTCCTGTAGAGTTGGAGAAGCCAAGGGAGAGAGTGTGGTGGGCTGTATCAATAGGGTCAAATTCTGTAGGGGAACAAAAGCTGCAAAAAGCTGCAGATGGGCTTTTGGCAATACTGTGCAGTGGTTAAGAACATGGCTTTGGAGTCAGGCTGCCTGGGTTTGAATTCAAATCCCAGTTCAGCCACTTCCTAGTTTACGACCTTGAGCAAATTATTTAACCTCAGTTCCCTTATCTATAAAATAAAGATAATAATAGTACTTAGAACAGTGGTTGTGAAGATTAAATTAGATAATCCACACAGAGTTTAGTACAGAGGCTGGCACATTCCAAGAGCTCAATCTGCATTAGCTGGTGGTGGTATTACTATTATTTATGGCAGAGTCTCTCCCTCCCTGGACTAAAACCTCCTCCAGATCGCTCTCCTAACCGGGCAGTTCCTACCCCTTTGACCCCTCCCTGTATTATGTGTCCCTCTGCCCTTGGACATCTCTCACAGTCTCCCAAAGACAGCCTCTCTATCTATATCTAGTCCCCTGTTTCGCTCATCTCTCTGCCCTAGGTGGAATGGGAGGTGGTGAAATCCAGAGATAAGAAAGGGAATCCTAGAACCTGCCCAGAGAGGATGAGGAGGTGTCTAGGGGAGTGGGCAGCTCTGCTCTCCTGCCCCTCGTCCCTCAGTGTTGCACCCACTCAACCGCAAGAGGGCAGCAAGTTCACGAAATATAAACTCTAGGGAACCTGGTTCTCCAGCAGGTGGCGGGCGAGAGAAGGAGGTAGGAAGAGGTTCGGAACGAGATCTCCAGCCTGAGGTCCGTTCTGCCCTAGGCGCCCGCAGCTCCAACCGTTCAGAGGAGTCTCAGAGAGCAGTGCCTGACACCCAGCTACCTGGGCTCGGTTTCCCACCCCTAGTAGAGAAAGTGACATGTAAAAGGGCATAGGGTCCGTGTGCAGGGGGAGCAGGGGAAGGGGACTCGGAAGAGAGGCTGCCAGCAGAGGAGTGAAGGTCAAGGAGGAAGGGATGAAAGAAAGGAAATATGTCCGAGCTAGAGAAACAGGGTTGTCCATAGGATTGGTGGGGACACTAGACCCAGTAAGGGTTCTCAGCTGAGGAAAGCCGAGGTCATCTGGTCAATGTCCCATCTCCAGGCCGAGCGGCCCTTCACACCATGACTAGTCTTCCCTGGAACGAGTGTCTGGACACGGACTCTCCCTCCTCTTTTCGCCCTAGCCCCTCTTCACCCGTCTTAGACTCCCTATGCCCGCCCCCGCCCTCCGCCCGCCTTCGGCCCCGCCTCCGGGGCGGATCCGGTCCCGGCCGGCACCGCCTCCCCTTCTCCGGGCCGGCCCGGCCGCACAGCCCCAGCCACCCGGGCTACGAGAGCCGCTTCCCTGGCCTCCCTGGCCTCCCTGGCCCGGTCAGGCTCGAGGCCCCCGCCCGGGTCCGCCACCCCAGGCCATGGAGCCGCGGCCCCCCGGGTCCCGCAGGGTAAGCCACCCGTTCCTTCCTCTCGCCCTGGCTCCCGCTGCTGCCGCAGCGCCCCCCACCCCCACCCCATCCCCGCCCGCCCCTGCGGGGCTGACTACCTCTCCCTTCGCTGGTCCTCGGGTTATCCGGCCCATCCCCCACGACCGGCGCGGCCCCAACCAATCTCTGGATCCCGGCTGGCGCCCTCAGGCTGCTGCCACCATACCTAGATACCCCAGACTCTGCTTCTCAGATCCTTGGAGTCCCCCAAATCTTCAGACATCCCGTCAGGTCCTACACCTACCCTGAAATTACTGTGCCTCTCAGTTCCCTCATATCTAGCCCTGACCCCATCCCAGTCTCTCCTTCCCAGCATCCCTCCCCCACCAGCTTCCACCTGCTCTTTAGACATCCCCCAGCTCTCTCGCTTTCCTATTTCTAACTGCCCTGTCCCTCAGGTCTTCTCATCGCTAAGATTCCACCCCCTTCCCTTTTCACCTATATTTTGGGGGGTGGGGAAGTGGGGTGGTCAAACAAGGGGCAGCAGATACCATCAGATAAAGGGCAATGGAAGGAAATATAATCATAGCCCCCCCCCCCTCCTGTTCCTGATCTGGTTTCCCCCATCCCTCCCCCTTGCCCTTCCCGATTCATTATGCCCCAGCTTCAGGGAGCAATTCCCCTTCATGTCTGCTATTGGAGGGCCAGCAGAAGGGGACCTTTTTGGGGACCTTTCCAGGTAGTTCCTAGGCCAAGATCCCAGGGAAGGGGCTCTGGAGTGGAATGGGCTCTGGGAGGTGTTGGCCTCCTCCCATCCCCAGAGAACCCTCATCTAGGTCACCAGGGCCTCTTGACCTTGGCCTGAAGCAGCACTTCAGTAGCTCACATTCCACCTGCGCAGGGATTGGGCCAGGAGCCCTCACTTCAGTCTGGTGTCTCTTCAGTTCCTGGAGGAGAGGGTGGGAAGGACCCACTTGAAAGGGTTGATGCCCTCTTCCCTGC
Source organism: Pteronotus mesoamericanus (assembly GCF_021234165.1). NCBI lineage: Eukaryota > Metazoa > Chordata > Mammalia > Chiroptera > Mormoopidae > Pteronotus > Pteronotus mesoamericanus. The sequence goes on from NW_026555310.1 coordinate 1,306,569, forward strand.
CTACCCCCACCCCCAGTTGGTATTTATGGACTTAAACCTGAGGAGAGGGTTGTGCAAGAGAAAAGGTTCTAACCCTGGAGGAAGGACTCAAGTAGGGCAGGGACCATTCTCAGGGGACGGATGTTGGGATGGTCAGCCCACAAGTCATCCGCAGGGCACTGGGTCCTCAAGTCACTCAGGGGAGCAGGCTGGAGTGATGGGGTGGGGCACAGACAGAATCAGGAGCCTTTGCTCTCCCCTCTCCATCCCACTACTCTCTCCCTGTTATTCTAATCTACTTAGGTTTCCCGGCCCAGATTGGGTTTCTGTTTGAGCTGAATTCCATTCCCCACACAGCATGTGAGGAAACCTAGGGATTGAGGGGAACCCTGGGGCAGAGTTGGGGGCGTCTCTGAATAGGGAGGACCGAAGCCTGGAGACTGAGAGCTAAAAGCAGTCATCTCTCTCCTTTTTCTGATTAAAGCTCGTCTCCAACTTGATCTGTCTTTCTTCCTGCCAAACACATCATACATTCACACAGATAAACACACAGCTGAAGATTACACAACCTGGGCATTCATGGTGTCGGCAGAACCCCCGACACAGAAATGTTGATACATAAATGATATACACACAGCACGTGATGCTCTTTCACACCCCACCCATGCACAGATTGATCACAGCCTGCCTAGACACACACACACAGACACACCCATTCTCTGCGTTTGGCTATTCCTTGAATAGGTCCTGGGCTTTCAGGAGGTGAAAAGTGAGCCACTGAGAGGGGCTGCTTCCAGCCAAGGGCAGGCCAAGGGATTGACACTTCTCAGCTAGATCACTTATCTGAACCTGGTCATGGTTCCTGCCTCTACCACTACCAAATGGGACAGCCCTTTTCACAGGGATGTTAAAACCCCTTTTCTGACATTACCCCCAACTAGCCAGTGAGACTACTGGGGAGAGCAGAGGGAAGACAGGATGTGTGGGCTTTCCAGATCTGAATCACCTTCCTTTGCTTCACATTCCTGTCTCTCACTCTGGTGTCTCACTTGGAACCATAAAGTCCTAGGCACAGGGAGGGGCTCAGCAAAGGAGCTAAGGACTGCACCCACCAAGGCCCCAGCAACTGTTTTTTAATTGATCCTTCCACCTGGAAGATAAGAGTTCAGCTCTAATTTGGTTCCATATTTATGAGAGCCAAATTAGAGAAAAGTCTAGGAGGATCACCCAACCCTCCTCAGCCTCAGCTGCATTCCAGGCTTGCCTCTCCCTGGCTGCTTAGGAGCCAGAAGGGAGGATGGACGGCTGTGCAGGGAGGCAGTTTTTATGCCTCTAGGCCCCTGGCTCTATCCCCTGATAGCAGAAGGCCTCAGAGAGACATCCCCATCCTCTCCCCTCCTCACGTGAACTCCTGGCAGGAGACTGCAAAGACATCTGCTGACCCAGGGTGGGGGCAGAGACTTTCTAATCCCGCCCAGCCCCATAGCCCTGCCCCAGAAGCCCTGTGATCAGAGAGAAAAAGAGAGTTCAGAAGATCTCTGGGCTACTTCAGGCCAACCCAGTTGCTTAGGTTCCCCCACTTATTCCCCATTATTTGCTAGAGCCTATTCTCTCCTGAGTTCTTTTACTCCCTTTAAAAGCTGTTGCCTTAAAGAGAGGTTCAGAGAATGAGTATGTTAAGGTAACCTGGAGCCCCGAGATAGGAAGTTGGAAACATCTGTCTCCTGGGACCAGAAGCTTGGCTTAGTAGACAGACAGTCTTGCCCCAGAGGGGAGACCAAAAAAGCCTTAACTGAAGGCCCTAGGATCTGAGGTGCTTTGAGACTTCCTGTCAGTGGGCCTCTGGTAGATCAGCCTAGCTCTAGGGTAGTTCAAGGTGACAGAGCTGGATTGGCTCCTCAGGGTATGATGGACCAATGCAGGAATCCAGGTTCAAGTTCCAGCTCTGCTATTAACTTATGGTATGACCTTAGGCACACCACTTCTACTTTCTGTCAAATGGGAACACTGGGCCAGTTGATCCCTCAGGTCCTTTCTAGAGCTGCAAAGATGGGGCTGGGAGGGAATCCAGAAGGACTGAGACTCAGAGCCCTCAGGCATACTGAGGGATAGGGAGGAGGCTCTGGGGGCTTTGGTTCAGCCCAGCTGCCGCCACTGAGGGGATGATGGACATGAGCTCGTGCTGGAACTCCTGGCTCACCTCAGCCTGCCTCCACAGATGGACCCTGTACAGAAGGCTGTGCTTTCCCACACTTTTGGGGGACCCTTGCTCAAAACCAAGCGGCCCATCATTTCCTGTAATGTCTGTCAGATCCGCTTCAATTCTCAGGTAAGAAACTCAGTCACTCATCCACCCAATGGGTGGGGGAGGGGCGGCCAGGGACTCTTGGGGGAGGACATAGGCTGGGAGCTCTGGGGGAGGGGCAGGGACTAAGGGGATACCAGGGGGAAAGCAGGGAATGGGGTACTGTAGGAGGGGCACAGAATGATAAAAGGCACTTGAAAAGTCCAAGAGATGACTATATTTCAGCGTGAAGTACAGCAGTCTCCTAAGGCTGAGCACTCCCTCCCTTAGGGACTGGTGTATCCCTGGCTCAGAACTTCTTGGAACACAGGTGGCCATCAATGTCTCGGTAGGAATGTGGCCTCTGGCCCACTGGTCCTTGGGAGTAGAACTGAGTTAGGTTATTGGCTTCTCTGTAGAGCCTGTGCCCTCCTTGGCCTCTGCTGAACTCCTCCCCTGGCTCACCCACTTCCCTCTAACCTCATGGCTTCCTCCTCTCCACCCTCCTCCCTCCAAATCACACACAAAGCCTGGCCCCCACTCCCTTCCATGGGACTTTCCCATGGGGAAGAGCCACCAAGAACTCAGACCCTAGGTATCTGGCCTCCCAGATTTTCTCCCTCCAAGGCTCCCTTGGGACTTCTGTGTGGATCTAGAGGGGGCTTTGTGAGGGGCAGATTCTAAGAGCTTTTGGAGAAAAACAGCAGAGCCTCATTCTGCTGAGCAGGGGAAAATAAAGCATGTTCTGTTTCTCTACCCAGTCCACACATATACATACCATGCTGCCAGGCTCTGCACACCACCGCCCCACCCCTGGGCTGTCAATCTTTTTCTGCTTATCCACATCTTTTTTATACACTGTTCCTGTCTGAATGACCTTGTAGCTCCAGGATTGTATATTCTTAGCAGGGGGTGCATATGGTGCGAGGGTGGAGCCAGGACCAACCCAGCTTTAGGCCTCCCCTTCACCTCAACCCCAGGCTCCACTCACTGGTAGGGGGTGGAAGACCAGAAGGGTGGGGGCCAATAGCAGACAGTCCTCCCCTCCTTTTGCCCTCCATCCCTCCCCATCCAAGCGGCTCTGTTTTGACAGCTGTCTCTGCTGCTTTCTCTGTCTCCAGAGCTGGGCTTCGGGCCAGGGTCCTCAAAGGTGTCTGTAGAGGCTTGAGGGAAAATGAGACCCCGGGGGCAGCAGTCAGTGTAGTGCCCAGGCATCAGAGCTTCTGGGACTCTCAGAATGAGGGTGGAAACAGCAAAGGCTGGATCCTGGGACCACCGCACACAGGCCCAGGGTCTAAGAGGATGCCCACTGGCTTGATTGCTAGGCCCCTGCCATTTAAGATTCTGTAGGTGTGGAGTCCTCCCTCACCTCACAACTAGGTGGGAAGCCTGAGTCAGCAACCAGGCCATGGGCGTGGTAGTGGGTGGAGCCTGGGCTAGGTAGGGATCCAGGTTCCCAGGGACTCAAACTTGAGAAGCTAGTCCAAGCCCCAGGAATAAGCCAAGCTCCTTAGCATGGGGCGTTACATCTCACTGGTGTAGGGAGAGATTCGCTGCATCCTGCTGAGACCACCCCAGTACCTAAAAGAGCTCTGTGGGGAGAATTGTCAGATGAAAGGTGATCTCAGTTTCCATTTTCTCCCTCCATCCCTACAGAGCCAGGCTGAGGCACACTACAAGGGTAATCGCCACGCCCGAAGAGTCAAAGGCATTGAGGCTGCCAAGACCCGAGGCAGGGAGCCTGGCGTCCGGGAACCTGGAGACACAGCTCCCCCAGGCAGCACACCCTCAAATGGGGATGGTGTAGCCCCTCGTCCAGGTATGTCTGACTCCCCCATATTCTTCAACTGATCTTATCTTCTCTGTTCTTTTCCCACTTCCCAGAACTCTCCTTTGCTTCTTTCATCTCTCTCTTCCTCAGCCCCCTCCTCACCCTCACCCCCACCCCCACCCAAGGTGAGTACTGGAGCCAAGTACAATGATACAAAATTTCCATCCTGTCACCCCACCCCCACCTCAGCTCCTCACAACAGAGTTCCCACTGTCTGTTCTCCCCACCACCCAGTGACTCAGAAAGGGGCTAGGGTGAGGCCACCTGGCAAACTTCCTCAAGAAAAAGGGAACTGTCAAATCCAGGGAGAGGCCCCTTCATCTTGGGAAGAGGAGTAGGGAGGGAGTCAGGATATCTGAGGGCCTGCCCAATGGGGCTCCCCTTGGGGAAGACTGAAAATGCAGGAAACCTAGGCAACTCTCTGCATAATCTTGGGTGGACCATTTGACCTTTCCAGGCCAGAGTTTTCTTTCCTTTAAGGTATTTACCGGGTTTACAGAAGGCAACTCTGAGGTTCTTTCTCCCTCATGGCTAGTGGCCATCTTCATACATATTCCCAGCCAAGAAACTAGAAAGAAGGACTAGCAAGATGGGAAGATATGAACCACCCCATCCTGGGATTACCACATCAGATGTCACTTCTGGCCAATTACAGAGCGACCCAGCAGCCCATTTCCTCCTTATCCTTGCCTGTCCTTGCTGCCCCCCCCTAAGCAGAATGAGAACCAAGCATGTATACCACCACCTTGGGAACAGGCCCCTACTCTCAGCACACACACACACATACACCCCCCTTTGGCAATACACAGAGAAGGTGGGCAGGTGAGCTGAGTTCTAACTGTGCCCTGGCTGCTTCTTAGCCTAATCATCTTGGATTAATTTGATAACATCTCAATAAAATAGGGATGATGATGGTGGTGGTAGGTAATATTTCTTCAATAGCACTGTTCTAGGTGCTTTATGCATATTACCTCATTTAGTTCCTATGGTATCTCTCTAAGGAGTTAAGGATACCTGCCCTGCTTTTGTAAGCCATGATGTCCTATCTGGACTGAGATGTAAGTGTGCTATCTGGATTGAGATGGAGATAAAGGATGTCAGAAATGAGTAAGTGAAATAAAGGGAAATATCACACTATGGACAAGCAAATGGACACCTGCAGGGGTCAGGAGGTCGCCTCTCACCAGCTCCCCACCCCCACCACCAGCCTCCTCATAGCCCGGAAACTGGATCGGCTGCTGGAGCAAGAATGGGAGCGCTAGAGTTTCCCCTGTACAGTGGCCAGAACCCAGTGCTGAGGCCTAGGGCCTGTGCATCTTTAATCGAGCCATGAATTATAGAGCAGTCCTCATCCCTGTCTCATCCCTCTCCGGTTCTGCCGTTTCTGTTTCCCTTTGCTGTGTCTGCCTTCTCAACCTCTCCTTGGTCATCCTGCCTCTGTACCTTCCTAGAGTTCTTTGGCATCCTTCCCTGGGCACTGGTCTGGGAAGGGGCTAGCCAGGCAGGAAGCCCGGGTCAGCTGGCAGACCATTGAGGGGTGCATCCTTGTCCCATGCCTCTCCCCCGACTAGGCTGGCTACCAGCTTCACCCTGAAGGAGATGCCAGTGGGGCTGGACAACCCTCTTCCCCCCATCTCCCTCCTTTACCCCCACCCCCGTCATTCCCAGTTTATGGAGAGTGAGCCAGGCTTTTCAGTCAGTCTCACACCCAGCCTGCGGCAGCTGGACCACATCTGGCTCTGGCCCAGCATGAGAGCATGCATGTTGTCACAGGGTGGGGACTCCTGGGCTCTTGCCCTCCAGGAAATGGGGGTGGGTCTCCTCCACATAAAGAATCTTCTTCAAAAGCCATCTGGGGTGACCCCTATGTTTCTCCCACAACAACAGTTTCCATGGAGAATGGACTGGGTCCAGCCCCAGGATCCCCAGAGAAACAGCCTGGCTCCCCATCCCCTCCCAGTGTTCCGGAGACTGGTCAGGGTGCAACCAAGGGTGAAGGGGGGACTCCAGCCCCAGCTTCCCTGCCTGGGGGTACCAAGGAAGAGGAGGAAAAGGCCAAGCGGCTGCTCTACTGTGCCCTGTGCAAAGTGGCAGTGAATTCCCTGTCCCAGCTTGAGGCACATAACAAAGGTATGGACTTCTTTGCCCCCGCCCCCACTCCCCTGTCCTCAGCTCACTTCCGTTCCCTACACCCTAACTCCCATAGCTTCTAATACCCCTGTACCCTCCAAGACATACCTACCAGCTTATCTCTTTCCTTAATTATCTCCACCATTCCTTAGCCCCTTTCTTCCTCAATCCCCCTCCTTACCTTACTTCTTTTACCTAGGACTGCCCCCTGGCCTACCCTGTGCTTGGATGGGATGGCTTGGAAACTCCCCACTCTTTGATGCCTCCCATATCATAATTGGGAATGTGGGCATTTGAGGCCTAATAGGCCTGGAGAATTTTTCCTTCACTCCTTACCTCCTGCCTTCTATGGGTTTCAGGTACTAAGCACAAGACAATACTGGAGGCCCGAAGTGGGCTGGGCCCAATCAAAGCTTACCCTAGGCTGGGGCCTACCACTCCTGGGGAGCCAGAGGCCCCTGCCCAGGACCGAACCTTCCACTGTGAGATCTGTAATGTCAAGGTCAACTCGGAGGTCCAATTGAAACAGGTGGGTCCAAGGCCCTTCCCAAGAATTCTGGGAGTTCCACCCACTAAGCGGGGAAGGGAGAATGGGTTGTGTGAATGAGGGCTCTTCTACAGGGTCACCATTCCTTGGTTCCACAGAAGGGGCCTGGCTGGTACTTGGGCTGTGATTGCCACTTTCATGGTCCTGCCTCCTGGGGGTTGCTCCTCTCCCCTGGGGCTCACAGGCCCCTAACCCACTCACTCCTGCAGCACATTTCCAGCCGGCGGCATCGAGATGGCGTGGCCGGGAAGCCCAACCCGTTACTGAGCCGTCACAAGAAGCCTAGGGGCGCCGCAGAGCTGGCGGTAAGGCCCTGGGTGCTGGAAAATTTGGCAATGGGGGAACCAGTGCGGGAAGGAGAAGGGGACTCCGGTCACCTAGAGTGAGATGGGGTGTGCGGGTCCAAAGAATGACTTCTCCCTCTCTTCCCGCCTCCTCCCCCCACCCCTGTAGGGCACGCTGACTTTCTCCAAGGAGCTGCCCAAGTCCCTGGCCGGCGGCCTGCTCCCCAGCCCCCTGGCGGTGGCTGCGGTAATGGCAGCGGCAGCAGGCTCCCCGCTTTCCCTGCGCCCGGCTCCAGCCGCACCTCTTCTCCAGGGGCCACCGATCACCCACCCCCTGCTCCACCCAGCCCCCGGGCCCATCCGAACGGCGCACGGACCTATCCTCTTCTCCCCCTACTGACCTATACCCTGAACCCCCTCCCATTCAATGCCCCACCTCCAGCCGGGACCCAGGCCTCCGGGCTCCCAGCCCGCTCCTCCTCCCGGCACTCCCTGAATGATCTCTCTCCTTCCCCCCCACCCCGAGGTACGGGGTTCCAGGAAAGGGGAGGGGTAGTGGGGGAGGGGGGCTTCAGAAGGGGGGGAACACCCCAGATCTCAGGGAACCCCGCCCCCTGCCTTTCCCTCTCCCCTAGAAAAGGGGGGGCCGTCTCACCCCGAGCCCCCTTGGAGACACCCCCCCTCCCAAAAGCCATGTCCATCCAGCCCTTCCCCCCAAACCTAGCACAAAACGGGGTTCACAAGCCATGGTCGGGGTCCAGGGGGCAGAAATGGATTTTCTTGGCAATAAGCGGACTCTGGGATTCCAGCCCCCTACCCCAAAATTGAAGCGCTTCCGTGAACACTCCCGTCCTCCACAGGGGGAGGGGAACAGGCGGGATCTCTCATAAGCACTTTGGTTTTACCGCCTGCAACCTCACTGTGCCCGCCCCGCACCATGCTCCTGCCCCAGGTCTAGCTGGGCCCATCGCAGGGGGCAGCACTTGGAGGCATCTCTGGCACTTGGGTGGGACCAAGTAGATGCCCCTTATAGACCCTTCCCTCACCTTCCTCCCCAGTACAGATTCCATTCTTTTCACCAGCACCCATCGCCCAAGGGGTACCGAGGGGGGCAAGGGGTGTCCAGTCCAAGCCCACCCCCCCGCCTCGCCTTCCGCAAAACTGTGAGCAAAAAGCAATAGAAGCCTCACCCCCGCCCCTCCCCTTTCCGCAAGATTTGCAGTCTGTAGCCTCCCCCATCCCAGCTCCTAGACCTCATGGCTGTCCACTTCCACCAGACACCACAGTACAGCTGGGGTGGGGGCGTGATCTCCCCCCCCCCACCCCATGATTTCCGTCTTGTCAGCCCTTCCAGCCACTGACCTAGGAGGGGTATGGCCCCCCACTGGCCTTCCCCTCCCCATCAACTCTTTCTGCTTGATGATGTAGCAACCGTGGCGCCCGACCCATGTCTTTCCCTTTTCCCTCTCCCTGACAATAAAGTCTGGATTCGTTGCCCTCTGTCCTTCAGTCTCAGACTTTCAATCTTTTCCCGCTGTTTTGGGGAGCAGTAACATCGGGATATGTAGCTGTATGGTGAGGGAGACAGGCACACATGAAAGGACAAAAAGAAGGAAGGGGTTAGGAAAACGGAGGTGGGAGGAGGCAAGATCTGAGGCTTCTGCAAAGCTAGCAGAGGCTCCCCATCGCACTAACCCCCACTCCGGTCCAGCTCAAGTGTAAACTTGGCCCTGGGGAATCATTCTGCGTCCAGGTCTCGGATTGCAGCCATGGCTGTTGAGAATACTCCACAACTCCACAAGGCGGCGCCAACGACATGAAAAAGGAGTCTCCCTTAGCGTAAGACTCCAGTGGTGTGTCTAGCGAGACAGGTCTAGACCCGGTCTCAGACAAAGGAAAAAAAAATCAAGGTTTTTGTGCCTCTGGTAGGAAACCCACGCCAGAAGCAGGCAAGGCATGAAAAGAAGTGGGGGCAGGGACCGGGAATCTGACCTCTACACTCTGCTTTGCCCCATATAAATAGTGTCCTTGGGTTAGTACTTCCCTTCTTTGGACCCCAGTTTCCGTAACTGCAAAATGAGCCCGTTTGGATCTCTTAAAAATTTACTAAGACTTCATGTATCCAAGACCAAAAAACTGGGACTGTATTATTTACAGATATGCTAGAATACCTTCTCATCTTGTGCCCTAAGTGTTCTGTGAAACAGAAGAGCACACTTTTCTCTTATATAATGGGGGGTGAGGGTGAGAGAGGTCTCCTCTCTATCTGCAGAATTCACTTCAACCACACACTCCCAAAAGTAGCCAATGACTCTCCGACCCCCTCCCCCTAACCCTGCTGGGTGACAGAAAGTTCAGGCAAAAAAAGGCTAGACCCGGAACCCAGAATCACCATGGCATCCTGAGTTGCATCATTGCTCATTTCCTCCTTTCTACCCCCCTTCCCAGTCTTACAGATGAAAAGGAGAGGGAGGTTGATGGCTGTTAAAGAGGAAGGGGAGGGGAATAGGGGCCTCCTGGGTTTGGTCTGGAAGTCTGGGTTCAGAAATGGAACCCAACAAGGAGTTTTGGGTTTGTTTGCTTGTTTTTATGTTCAGGTCTTTTGAACTAAAAAAATTTAAAAAGACAGAGACTGTATATCTAGATCTCTGGCCCTATAGGAGAGTGAGTGGAGAAAAGCAGGGGCTGGGTCACCTTTGGGGAGAGATAGGGACTAGAAGAAATTGAGGCTAGAGGCGTTAAGGTACGAGCATGCCCCACAACCACCTCAAACCTAATCTAAAACTCAATTCATCATTTACCCCTTCCCTAAAGCTCTTGTGCTCCCCTCATACCCTATCTTGTTGTGGTTTTGTTTTGTTTTTTTAATCTCTCTTTTGCCCTGGCTGGTGTTGCTCAGTGAATTGAGTGCCAGCCTGTGAACTGAAAGATCACCTATTCAATTCCCAGTCAGGGCCATGCCTGGGTTACAGGCGAGGTCCTGGGTTGGGGATGTGAGAGAGTCAACCGATGAATGTATCTCTCACACATTGCTGTTTCTCTCCCTCTCTTTCTCCCTCCTATCCCTCTCTCTAAAAGTAAATAAATAAAATCTTTAAAATATAAAAAATTAAAAATAAATATTTATTGATTGATTCCAGGGAGAGAGAGAGAAACATCAATGTGAGAGAAATATCTATCAGTCGCCTCTCATATGCACCCCAACCGGTGATCTAGCCTACAACTCAACCCACAACCTAGGTATGTGCCCTGACAGGGAATTAAATCTGCAACTTCTCATTTTACTGGACATAGCTCCAACTAGCTGAGCCATACTGGCCAGGGCTCCCTATCTTATTAAGAGCACCACCATCCACCTGGAAAAGTGGGATTCATCCTGTTCTTCCCTCTTTCTAACCCTTCATCTACAGTCACTACTAAGTCCTATTTGACTTCTTAATAACCTATAGATTCTGATTACTGTTCTCTATTCCCACAACCACTACCCTAACCAGAACTGGCTACATAATTTGTGGGGTCCAGTGCAACATAAAAAAAGCAGGGCCCCTTGTTCAAAAAAGATCTCAAGCCCTGGCTGGTGTGGCTCAGTTGGTTGGAGCGTCATCCTGGAAACCTAAAGGTCATGGGTTGGATTCCAGGTCAGGGCACATACCTAAGTTGCAGGTTCACTCCCTTGTTGGGGCACATTCATGAGGCAACTGATAAATGTTTCTCACATTGATGCTTCTCCCCCACCGTCCCCCCGTCTGGAATCAATGAATATATCCTCAGATGAGGATTGAAAAAATAAAGATCTCAAGACAGTGACTGCAGAACAGTAAACCAAGCACTGGGCCCTTGGCCCTATGTAATAACAGGTAGCATGGCCATGGAGCGGACCCTGACCCTAACTCAGGCACTACCTCTCCCTTGTCTGAATCGGTGCCTCTTTACTGTTCTCTCTCATTTCTGACCCACATGCTTTAACCCCTTATGGCTATTTTAGTGCTTATCTCCCCACTGTCTTCAGGATAAAACCCCAGCTCCTCAGCATGATATGTAAGACCTTCCTCGATCTCAGCCTTGCTCACTTCTCCAGGATCTTCTCTGCTGTTCCCTATCTCATACTCTGTTCACCTCTTCCTAAACCTCTATTAACTCTATGCATCCTATGCCTTTTGTCTAGAATGTCCTACTTATATTCCCCAAAATACTCCTGTTCATCATCTAAAATCTAGCACAGATCTATCTCTGTGGATCCTTTCTTGACCTTCTCCTTAACAGCTAGCTCCTTTCCTCTAAGTTCCTGATACACTTTATAGCAAGAGTTGCCAACTTTTTCTTAAAGGGTCAAATAGTAAATATTTTAGGGTATGCTGGCCAAGAGACAAAATTGAAGATATTATATAGGTACTTATATAACCATTCAAAATGTAACCATTTTAAAATGGAAAAAAAACATTGTTGGCTCATGGCCCACACAAAAACAAATGGCAGGCCAGATTTGGCCCATAGGCCAAAGTTTGCTGACCCCTGCTTTAGAGAATCAATTAAGCGTTTATATATTTACACATCTGTCTCCTCTACTAGACTATGCACAAGCCCATGTACCAAAACTCCTTATATCCCCAGTGTCTAATTAAGAGTCCAGTGAAGAGCAGGCACTCAGGACGCATTTATTGAGTGAATGGATGAATGCTTGAACTGAGCCCTGTGAGGAGTGAAGCCAGAATCCTGTTTCATTCCTGACCTTACTTCACCTGGCTCCTTTTCTCAGATGCGCTAGGATATCACATGGGGCCCTCTGATTTTCACCATCTCCAAGTCCTGGAGAGAGGGAAACAGTGCTCCCCTAAAACAGAGCCAAGACTTCTGGGGTCCTTAGAGTTGCTCCTGGAACTTGGTCTTGTCATTTGTCCCCTTGATAAGCGGCCCAGGTATCCTGATGCTCTGTCTCCATGCTTCGACAGTTCTCAATGATGATCTTGTAAGTGTTCTGCTATGCAAAAACAGGAAGGAAACAGAGCTTGCATATCAAGAAGAAGAAGGGAAGAAATGAGATGGCTTTGGTGTAAGTAGCAGAGGAGTTTCAACAAAGAAGTCCAGATTTTGCTAACCAAAGCAGAAGAAGTAGGACCGGAGGTGGGGAAAGAAGTGGCTAAGATTGAGTATCTGTGGAGTTTCTTTCTCTTTCAGTCTATTATAATAAGAGACATGAAAGCAAGATATCCCTTGTTTGAAGCCTGACTGCCCACTAGAAACTACTGCCCTTTCAGTAGGTTTGATTTCTTCTTCCACTGGAGAAAGAATTTAAGACTGGGAGACTCAGGTAACTAATTTTGTGGTGGGTGTACTTTTCTTTCTCTGTCTCTTCATCTTACAAGTGGTAAAAAAAAAAAAGAAAAGAAAAGAAAAGAAAGAAAGAAAGAAAAAGAAAAAAGAGGCCAGCATGTGTGTGTGGCAAAAAAGGGCAGAAAGGACTATAGTAGCATCTTGGATACAGAAAGGGGACTCCTGGGTGGTGTTAGGGGGTAGAGAAAGAATTTTAAAAGTTCGAGGGCACTGGGGTTACTGAGAGTACCTGGATGGATATTGAATGAGGCCTAGAGTTTGGAGTGGACAGAGACTATGAAATACTTAGGTAAGAATTTGAGAAAATCTTTGAGAATGGGAAAAGTCTAATAAAGTCTAAGGAGAGAGTTAGAATTGGGAATCTTGGGATAAAGAGGCTTGGGAATGGCTCAGGAGCCTGGTGAGCTCTCAGAGCAGTTCAGGTATCCAGGGGCCCAGAGTTCAAGAGATCTAAATTCAAAGTCAAGTTCTGACTCCCTCTTCTTCTCCCATCTGCCACCCACTTCAGCCTTCATCATGTGGAACACCTCTGATGCCAACTTTTCCTGCTACCATAAGTCTGTGCTGGGCTATCGTTATGTGGCAGTTACCTGGGGGGTTGTGGTGGCTGTGACAGGCACCATAGGCAATGTGCTCACCCTGCTGGCCTTGATCATCCAGCCCAAGCTCCGTACCCGCTTCAACCTGCTCATCGCCAACCTCACAGTAGCCGATCTGCTCTACTGCACCCTTCTCCAGCCCTTCTCTGTGGACACCTACCTCCACCTGCACTGGAGAACTGGAATGACCTTCTGCAGAATTTTTGGGCTCCTCCTCTTTGTATCTAATTCTGTCTCCATCCTCACCCTCTGCCTCATTGCCCTGGGACGCTACCTCCTCATTGCTCACCCTAAGCTCTTTCCCAAAGTGTTCAGTGCCAAAGGGATGGTGTTGGCACTAGTGGGCACCTGGGTGGTAGGTGTGGCTAGCTTTGCCCCTCTTTGGTCTCTCTATATCTTGGTGCCCGTAGTCTGCACCTGCAGCTTTGACCGCATCAGAGGCCAACCCTACATCACCATTCTCATGGGGATCTACTTTGTGCTTGGGCTCAGTAGTGTTAGCATCTTCTATTGCCTCATCTACCGCCAGGTGAAGCGATCAGCACAGGCACTGAATCAGTACAAGCTGCACCAGGCAAGTGTCCACTTCAGCCATGTGACTGGGATAGATAAAGCCATGCCCAGTCATTTCCAGGAGCTGGACAGTGGGATGGCATCCAGAGAGCCCAGTGAGGGGATTTCATCTGAGCCAGTCAGTGCTGTCACCACCCAGAATCTGGAAGAAGACTCATCAGAAGTGGGGGACCAGAGCAACAGGAAAGTAACTAAACAGATGACAGAGAAAAGCCTTCCACAAGCACCTGCCAAGGACAGGACAACTAAAGGAACCCAAACAGCTCAGGACTCTCCATCAGAGTTTAGGAAAGTGACTCGGATGTGTTTTGCTGTGTTCCTTTGCTTTGCCCTGAGCTACATCCCTTTCTTGCTGCTCAACATTCTGGATGCCAGAGTCCAGGCTCCCCGGGTTGTCCACATGCTTGCTGCCAACCTCACTTGGCTCAATGGTTGCATCAACCCTGTGCTCTATGCAGCCATGAACCGCCACTTCCGCAAAGCTTATGGCTCACTCCTAAAACGAGGCCCCCAGAGTTTCCGTAGGTTACGTTAAAGCTGTGTTCCAGTCACCAGAATCTCAGACTGTTTCATCCAGAACTAGAGTGGCCAACCGGTATGGGAGAAGATGAAAGTAAGACGTGTGGGCATTTTCACAGACAACTTCCCCTTAACCCCCAAACCAGGCCTCTCTATCCCTTGTTCAGTGTTTCAGTTCTAGGTTGCTCAAGGTGCATTATTAATTATCAATAAATGAATTCCATCCTTATAATGATCAGGTGTGGTTTTTGGGGTAGGAGGAAGCAGACCAGTGTTGGCTTGCAGCTATAACTTAATAGCAGAGGGTTTGAGGGGATCCAGGTCAGAGCAGAAGCAGGAAGCAGTGGGCTTGAGATAGCCTTCAGCAGAGGCATTTCCAGGTATAAAACATGTGAGTTTGTTTAAGAGGATTAGCCTTCCTTTTTGTTTAACTTCCCAGAAATGGCCCTAACCCCCTACTACTGCTGCCAGGATCCCCCAGTCACTGCAAACGTGTGTTTCAGCTCAAAACAAAATTTTAATCCAGCTTTTTTTTTTTTAAATTATTGATTGACTTTAGAGAGAGGAAAGGAGAGAAACATCATTTTGTCATTCCACTTATTTATGTATTCATGGGTTGATTCTTGTATGTGCCCTAGACCAGGGATCAAACCCACAACTTTGGAGTATTAGGACAATGTTCTAACCAACTGAGCTACCCAGCCAGGGCTCAAGCCAGCTTTGATAACAACTGTAGTGAGGCTAGCCTCCTAGCCCTTGCCTTATCCAAAAAGGATGGCCATGGGAGAGGACTCTTGCTCTGCAGAAATGGAACTGAGCTTAGCTGAGACAATGACAGATAGGTAGTTGCCCTAGCAGGGTCACACTGGTTGGAGCTAATTCACCTTACCCCTCACATTTCCCCAAGACTTGCTCTTGTCATCCTGGGTTCTGAAAGCAGAACAGAGACAGTAGTTAAGAGGGCTAAGGGACCAGGTTGAGAGGAGATCATACTATTTTTTCCTGTAGACCGAACAATATCCAGTCACTCTAGTGCATGCACACACGTGAACTGACAGCACCTGTGACCACCAGGTGACGCTGGTTCTCTGTGTTTCCTTTTCCTGTTGAGGACAGAAGATAGAGGGACCGGGAGTCCAGAGAGATACACTCTCCCCTCCCAGCCAGCAGGGGTGGAGACCCCTATCTGTACCCCTCCCTTTTCCTCAAACTTAGGAAGAAAAATGAAGAATTATACTTGAAGAAAAAAAATATATATTAGCCATGAGATATTTATTTCCTACTTGGTTAGGGTGGTGGAGCAGGGTGGCCATAATGCTGACACTGGGGATGGAATGTGAATCATGTTAACAGTGACACTGCTCTGCTGGAATGCTGTTTCCTCCCTGCCCCCAAGTCCATGGTTTGAGAGAACAAAGTAATGTCCAGAGAGAATTCAGACAAGGAGAAAAAAAAATAACTATAGTGAGGTGGGCAGATCTATGCTCTCACATTTAACATACTTCCAAGGCCCAGATATCCTGACTCCTAATCTAGAACATGTGCTTGTGGAGTGTCCTCTTCCACAAAAATCACAACAGCCTAAACTGAATCAAGTTCTATCTGCCCAGGCAGGGGCCCAGACAGGTGGCATGAACAATAAAAGACCACAAAGAACATGTGCCTGGGAGTGTAGAGACCAGGGTTTTAGTCAAGGTTCTTTGATAATTAGTTCTGTGAACCAGAACAGGTTCCTTAACTCTTCTGGGCCTCAGGCTTTATTTTCTGTATAAAGAAGAGGGTGGGGTACATTCTTATGTGCCCCAGGACTGTGCTAAATCCTGTAAATACTGTATATTATTTTGTGTAATCCCCACAAAATTTACAGTGAGTACCTATTATAATATCTTGCTTACAAATGAAAAAAAAAAAAAAGTGAAGCACAATTTGAGTTAACCAATTTATCCAAGTCAAAGAACTAGTAAGTGGCATGACCATGATTTTAGGGCAGATTCTAGTCTCACAGCAGTACCAACAGCAGTACCAAAGTCTACAAGACAGCAATCTTTCTAAAATTCGAATCAAGAGACCAACTGATCCTTAAGTCCTGCCCAGACATTCTAAGATTCTGAAAGTTGACAGTTCTCTGAAGCATTGTAAAAGGGTTCAGTTTTCATATTGCTTAAAAGCAATTCAAAAGTTTTAGCAAGTAGAAATGAGCAGCAATAGGGATTGAGGTTAGACATCAGGAGGGACTTCCCAATTATCAGTCGCTGAAAAAAAATGACTCAGAGGGACACAGGACAAAACCCTGGAGTCTGGGGCCAGAGAGAACAGATCTTAGCAAGAAAGCAACCCATTCCTCTCTCACCCTCCACAGCTCAAATACCCACCCCCGCCCCTAATTTCAATTGGGGCTGAGTGAGGGAAAAGAGACGGAAGATCCTCTCTCAGGCTTTCTCTCTCCTGCGGGTGTGCATGAGCGTGTCCACGCATGAAGTCCCTCATGATGCAGAGCCCACGTGTGTCTCGGGGGAATATGTGCATTTGGGGTCCCTCCTGAATATGAGTGTGTTCCTCTCCTTGTCTCTTTATCTCTGTTAGTCTACCGCCTGAGCCCGAGCTGTATAGCTGACTTTCTGACGCTATCTCTCAAGGCTTCTCTTTGTCTTTCTTCATCTGTCCGTCTGTCCTGTAGGCTGTCTTCATCTCTTGTACCTCTTATCGCCTTTTTTCTCAAGAGCTCCTTCTCTCCCTCCTCCCTCTCCACTCTTCTCCCTAGTCCCCGCACCCCCGCCCCCGACGCTCTCGCTCGCCCGCACACTCTCTCTCTTTCGCTGTCTCTTACAGGCAGATTTATGGTCAACTCAGGGCTTTTCATTGGCCAAACGCTGACAGGATTTGATTTAATGCCGCCTCTCATTGGCTGAGCTTGACAGTCCGATTTACGAGGCACTCTACCATTGGCCAAACTACCTTGGGCTTTGATTTACGGCTCAGTGCCTGCAGGGAAGGGGGGCGCAGCTGGGGAGAGGGGATGCCCCTCCTCTTGCCACCGCTTCCGTCTCCCTCTCCCCAGCTTTTCCCCCTCTTTCTCTCCCTCCCCTCAAGGAACCGCACTCCCTCTACCTGTTCCTCAAGTCCCCTCCTCCCCTCTCTTTCGCCTAGCGAGAGGGGAAAATGGGGTGTGTTGGTGGTGGGAACTGAAGCAGAGGATGGGGTTTGAGTGGGTAAATATGGGCGGAGAAATCTGAGGGGTCGGAGTTGGGGGTAGGGTAGGGACAGAAGAGATGACTGGAGAGGGAGAGGAAATTGAACTGAAGAGCTAAGGGAAAACTGAGGAGGCGAAAGGGGCAACAGAAAAAAAAAGGAAGGCTGAGGAGAAAAGACTGGGGGAGTGAAAAAGGAGGTGATTTGAGAAGATGGAGAGACTGAAAAGAAAGGGTGCATTGAAGGAGGCAAATGGGGTGAAGCGGGGAGATCCGGGAACTGAGAAAGACTTCTTTTCAAATATCATTATCCAGATTGAGTAAGAGGGGAAATTTGCTCTTCGGACAATGGCTCTGAAAAGGGCGAGGCTGACAGGAGCAAAGACTTAAAGAAAGGCTCAGTACAGAGGTGAGGGGCAGGAAAGGAGAACTGGAAGGTAATACTGAAGAAAGGAAGGAAGGAGGAAGGAGAATTAATGGAGAAGACAGAACTAAGGTTGTTTTTTCATTTGTTTGTAGGGGCACGTAGTGAGAAAAGTCTAACTTCCAGAGGAACTATTGAGAGAAACAACTCCTACTTCTCTCAATGAAGACCCATAGGTGCTGGCAAGAAGACAAGTTAGGTGCCTCCTTCAGAGGTTCTGCTTCCTCAAGGCGGCAGTAGGCTCCCCATTCGCTACACCTCACTTCTTTCCCTTGCCCATTCCCCAGTCAGGGCTGGCCTGCAGGAATTAGGAATATTTAAGCTTCTTTGAGAGTGAGTTTTGGAAGGTGATAGATAAGGGATGCGGGTGGAGCTGGGGACTCCTATTTTTAGTATGGCCACTTTCCCAAGGCCCCCAACCCACCACTCACTTCCCTCTTATCCTGAGCCAGAGGAGGGAGTACTGAAGTAGGTAGAGATTGAGTTTCAGGCAGGGGGTTTGACTCTCCCGGAGAGACCCGCAGAAGACTACAGATCTTTGCAGCAGGATGGATTGAAGGCAGATGGGAGAGGAACTTTCCAAGCAGCCTAGCAGTCACATAGCCCCGGGAGTGCAGTTACAGCATTTCCGCAGAAGATAGGGTGAAATGGGGAGAAGCCAGTTTCTTCTCGGCTGCCCTAAGCTCAGTTGCTGAGAAATAGGGAAACTGTGAGGAAATTCAGAGGCAGGTGTCTTTGGCATGTCCCCTCCCTAACAGGGAAAGGAAGATTTGAAATCCCCCACTGGTGCCCTACCCACCCACCACAGCCCGGGTACCTGGGAAAGGAGGCAAGGGATGTGGGGCAACTCCTAGGAGTCTCAGCCCCCATTTTGTCCACCCCCACTGCTGGCTGAGATTGAAAACCCCTTGCCCTGGGCCTCCAGGAAATGAGGGAGGAGAGAGAATCCTGCCTGGGGATCCACATGCCTTCTCTGGCACTCAGCTCCAGGAGCCATGTGTCTCTCCCCAACCCACACAGAGGGCTTGCTCTGGGCTTGGGTAGGTCGTGAACAAAAAAGGGGTCCATGCTATAAGGGGGGATCTAAAGAGAACAGAACAGAGAGAACTAGGGAAGAGCTCTCCCCACCAAACATGCAAAAGTGGCCACAGTGCAAGTGTGCCCACACATATCAGACTGTGCTGCTTGGAGTGGGAGAAGGGAGGGAGAGAAGGGTCTAGACTGGCCCTTTAAGAGCCACTTAGGGTCAGAAAGCCTGGGCTACAGAAAGGGGAAGGAGCTGATGTCAGAAGACGGATGGGCAGCAAGATGGGGATTGATGCTAATGGGGGAGTTAAAGCTAAGTACCCAGACACTCAGAGGGCAGAACTGCAGATCTGTCTTCCTTATGCTCACAGCCCCCCTCCCCAAACCAAGGCTGTAAATCTGCCTTCTCAACTAGGGGAAAAGGGAGTGAGGAAAAAATGAGATGCTTTCTTTTCCCTTTTCCTATTTTTTTCTTTACCCTGAGCTACCCCTCCCCCCAATTCTTTTGTCCTCTCTCAGTCTCTTCCCCTCCATCCATAACCCCTTCCCACTTAAAATATTCAAATTTTGGCTTTCCATCAGGAACTGAAGGAATCGTGTTGGCTTATAAAAGAGTTTGAAAGGAAACCACAAGAAGGCCTCGCTTACCAGACCTGGATGGGAATGGGCTGGTGGGACTGTGGTAAGACTGGCAGGCTGGAAGCTCTCAGCTGCCTCGGTTTCTCTTCCCTCCACCCTCTCTCTCCTCCATTGGAGATAACTCTAGCAGCCTTCTCCCAGGACAGTAGGGTGAAGGCAGAAAGCAAGATGTTGGGTGCCATAAGCTGAAAGCAATATGAGAGCTTCAGATTTGGGTTTGTGGAGGCCTCTGATACTGAGATGTTAGAGGGGCTAGGGGCCCTCCAAGGACAGCTAGGGAAGATACAGGAGCTGTCCACTAAAAGATATATGGTCTGGTTTCTCGGAAACTCCTGGATCATACCGTTCCCTCTCTGAGCACACAGCCTGCCTGCTGAGTAGAGACAATTTCAGGCCAATAGTCTATTTACTGTAAAGGCATGGTCCAGCTGCTCCTGGTACCTCTCAGAAGGCAGTTGGGGGATCTCAGGAATGAGGGTGGCCTCAGAGGGGCTGGAGCTAGTAACCTTTAGGGAATACCTTTTCTTCCAATAAGACCCTATCTTCCATCTTTGTGGACCAGTAATCACCTTTTTCTCTAGTGGTAATCGGAGCCTGTTCTTGAGAGAAGTTGCTCTCCATCTCATCTGTTGCAGTACTAAACCTGAACTCTTTTCTAGTCCTGGAAACAATTGGTGCCTAATTGCTACTTGGTTTCCAAATCCTCTTCAGTATTCATAAGAGAATGAACCTAAGACATCAATGTCCTCCCAGGTTTTCCTTAAGGGGCCTAAAATCAGCTAAAATCAGCTCTCTGTTCCCTAAGTTTCCAGGGACAAGGAGGAGAGCAAGGTTAGATGGGGAAAGGTGGGGGTTGTGAGCAAGAGCCATTGGAACCCAGGCTTCCAGCTTCCTAGCATCTGGCTAAGCACTCCCTCCCATCCCAGGGAGGTCAGCCATTGCCCTTGCCCTGGTCTCTGGCTGCTTCTCTATCCTGGTGATAAATCCTGTCTTTGTCTTCCCTTCAACCTGGGCCCCAGGCGGCTAGGGGTAAGAGACTGGGGGAGGGTTATTGAGGAGGAGGGAGAGACACAAGGAAAGTGGGAGGAGAAGATGGACAGGAGCAGCTGGTGAGCAGGCATGGGGAGTGGGGGGATGGGGCCTCTTGATTCTACAGAACCTGACTGCACATTCCAGCAGGTCTGCATTCCAAGTGAGAAAGCCAGGATTCCTGAGACATGGAAATACCTTGGGAATGACCCCTGGAGCATCAGGAATACTGGGAAATGAGGGGATGGTGTGGGGTGCCTCAAGGAAGAGGCTCCTGAAAGAAATTGGGGAATGAGAATATTGTGGGAATCATCCCTATGCCCACCACCAATCCCTGAACACATGTTCAGTGTGCACATCATAAACAGACAGACACACATGTGCACATGCAAGATTGATGGTCCATCAGAACAAGGGAGCCCTGGAGAGCCAGCCTGCCCCTTGCCCAGCCCCTTCCCAACTGCCTCCTCTTACTGTAACTTCCCTGTCTTTATCTCACCATTCTTTTTCTCTGCTCTCAGTCTTGCTGCTCTCTTTGTGTGGGTTTCTCTCATTCTCCCAGCTTGTCATGTGGGCGTTCGGCTAACTCTTAGCCTCTGCCTCTTTGTCTCTCAGTCACTTTTTCTCTCACCACGATTTTCTTTCCATCTTCCTGTCCCACCCTACTTCGTTGGACTCCCCATCTGTCCTGCCTCTGCCTTCTTAGGCCCAGCCATCCCCCTACCTCACTGTCACCCCACAGATCTGTCTGGCCCAAGGGGACAGTCAGGTTTCAGTGAGGAATGGGAAGGAGAATAGAGGCTCTGAATGAGTCTCTGACTTGGTGGGCGTTCTGGGATCATGTTGTGTTGTGATAGTAGGTGGAGGAGACCAGGTGACCAGGAAAGCTCAACTGAGAGAGAAGGGGTGCAATGGGAGGGAAGATAGATTGATAAAGAAAAAACACTAAAGCCCTGGGAAGGTAGCTCAGTTAGTTGGAGCACCATCCCCATATGCCAAGGCCACGGGTTCCATCCTGGGTCAGGGCACCTACAGAAATCAACCAATGAACTCATAAATGAGTAGAACAACAAACTGATGTTTTTTCTCTCTCTCTCTCAAAATCAATTAAAAAAAAAGACACTAAAAAGAGAAGGGTAAGGACTAAGAGTTCCTTTTAAGTGACTGTTTTAGGTCAGTCTGAAGGAGAGGAGCTGAGGGGCACCTACTGAGTCATATTGAAACACAGACCCAGAGACAAGATCTGGAAACCAGCCCACAAAACAAAGATATCATGTCCACAAGGCAGCCACAATTCTGACCTTTCTTGCCTACCTGGGAAGATCTCTCATAGCTCTTTCTCCTCTGCAGTCTTCGAGTGTTGGTTCCCTCCCCACTCATCACCTCCTCCTTGACCACCTCCCCTCCCCACCAGTGAAAATGACATCAGCCCTGGCTGCCACTGTCCTCAGCCCCGCTGATGTACTACTCTCCCATGAGTGAAACAGAGGCCAGTCACCTCTGCCCCACCCATTCATTCTCCAGTCCAGAAGCCAAGGCTTACACAAGTGGGCTCCACAGGGTGGGAATGGAAGGAGGCAGTATCAATAAGGCCTTGGCAGGACATGGTGGAAAAAAAGGGGGAGGGACATGGACACCAAGGGGAGGAGAGGAACTGGAAGGGGCTCTTGAGAAAGAGGAGCTGTAGTACTAAATCACCCTGTGGGGGGGCTCTCTCTGCCTGAGCTCAGTGGGGTGGGGACAGGATAGACATTTGGGGAGGGGGAAGAGAAGAATGGGGAATCGCCACATCTGGCAGGCAGGTGTCTGGCACTGTTTAGGCTGCAGTCAGTCACTTTCCCAGCCAAAGAGGAGAAAGGGGTGAGGGGAGGAGGGGCTTCCCAGAGTACCCTGGGGAAGAGGAAGGGCTCACAAACAGAGACAGAGGCCCAGAATAAGACAGAGTGAGACCAAAGGAGGGAGATAATCACTCTGCTCCCAGTCACTGCTGGGGATGGTTTGCTCATAGTGTTGAATTGTTGGCCAGACAACTGGGTATGTCATGGCACCGGAGTTTCATTCCTAGTGGGAAACAGAAGGCAGAAAAAGTTCAAACCAGGCCAGACTGGGGAGGCAAGCTCAGAGATTTTAAAATCTGAGAACTAGATGGAACTCTATTCTCCACACCGTCAATGACCAGCACCTCCCAATTCTCACACTGACATGCCTCCTGCCCAGTGTCAATGCTGAGTGATGACTAGGAAGATCAGGACGATAATGCTTGACACTGCTTTTCCCCAGTGCAGACAGGCAAAGACAGGTGCCTAGCCCTCATCTGGCCCCCCAATATCCCAAATATCTTTCTTTTTTTATTAATCTGAGGGCAATCCCGAGCACAGGTGCCCCACAGTTGCTAAGCTTAATTGCCAGGGTCTTACAGAAGAGCAGAAGACTGCACAACTCTAGGTTTTATGTCGTGATGCTGAAGAGGCTCTTCCCTCTTTCTTTCCCTCGACCTTTCCTGAGGTCCTAAATGCAGTCTCTTGCTGAATCCTGGAAATACAGGCCTATCTTAAGAGCAGTAGAGATGACTGAGGAGACCCTTTAAACTGCAGTGCAAAGAAGGGCTCCCCATACTTCCCCCTCTTTACAATCCTGCAGAGGAAGGGGAAAGAAAACCAAAGCATTCTCCTGTCACCAAGGCAACCATAATACCCCCAGCTAAATCCATCTTGTGAGCTCACCGCCCCATTAAGATGCAGGGCCAGGCTCTACGCCAGCCCAGCCACATTCATTTGTGAGAATAAAGGTGGAGGAGGGGGAGGGGAGCAGGCTCTGGAGGGACGGGGAAATGGTGAGAAGAGGTTATTTACACCACCGTCCTGACCTTCTGGAGCAGCACTGGCTCCGATAAATAACCCGCTCAGCGCCATTTCAGAGCAGGAGTGGGAGGTGCAGGAAGGGAGCAGGGTCTGGAGGAGAGCCCCCACGCAGGTGCGCGTCTCCGGGTTACTAATGGCTGAAGCGGGAGCAGGCAGCTGGCTTTGGGAGTGGTGGGGGAGAACTCAGTTCGCTGGGACTCCCACTGAGAAAATACCATCCCCACCCCAGCCCTGGCGCCAATTTCCAGGCAAGGGGACTGAGAGATGCCAAGGAGGCAAACAGTCCCGTAAATTAGGGATGGCAGTGGTGGTGGTGGTGGGGCGGGGAGACTGCGGGGGAGTCTCTGAGGTAAGAGGGAAGAAATATTATAAGATGAGGAGTGAGGGGAATGCTAGAGGAATAGGAGCAGCTGCCAAAAAGAGAGGAAGAGGAACAAAAACATCACACAAAGGCAATTTGGAAAAAGAAATGTTTTATTCCTCTTTGCACAGAGCAGTATATGAAGGAATCCATCTCCTGACTCCATACATCTCTTACACAAAAAATGCCCCCTCAAATATGCTCAGTTATGCACCCCACTTCAGTCATGGAGAACTGGCAGTTAGTAGGTGGGGCAGAAGTTTCAGGAAGGTTTTTTGAGACATTTTTGTGGGAAGTTTTTTGGGTCAAGGTGAAAGATTAGACCCAAGAGTGGGTATTCAATCCTCCATCTTCCTGGGGAAATCCAAATCCCAAAGGTTTTGTGAAGAAAGGCATCTCAGCGACTTAGGGAGGGGAAGAGCCTAGACCTACTGCCTGGATGGAGACAAGGAAAGGACAGGGTTAAGCAGCAGAGATTACAGACGCAAGGCAGAGGAGTGAAAAGCATGTGGGGGGAGCAAAGAGACTGAGAGAGCCCAGAGGCCCAAGTCATAAATTCCACCCCCTCCCTAGTTCTGAGCAGAAACTCTTCTTCCCAAGACTAGAATGGAGTTTTAGTTCAGGGACTGGCTTTCTTCCAGGGCACAGGGAGGACAAGCCAGGCAAAGATCCTAGGGTTATGAAGGTAAGAGTTAAGATACCAGACCAAGAGATGGACATTGTCACAATGAACACTCACAGACTACAGCACTTTTGAAGCTATAAGCTAGAATCAGGGTAAAGAATGCAACTGTGACTGAAATACAGAATTTTATAAGCCCTATCCAATAAAATTTAAATTACTGCTTCTTCCACTCTGTCCCCTGCCCACAAACTGTTCCAATCTTTTTTCCAAGGCTGGAGGATGGGGCGGTAAGAAGGGAGAAAATGCTGAGGCCAGTAAGTGGGGCTGTGGCTGAGACTAGATATACCTCTTCTCACCACCCCCCAACATTCATCCTATAGAAAAGAATTCCCTCTTTCCCTTCCTTGCTGGGTGCATGAACTATTGGGATGAAGGCCCAGTAAAGGGAGAAAAAAATTCAGCACATTCTTTCTCCTGCTTTGATCTGAAGCATAGCTACAGCAAAGGGCACAGAAGTTTAGAAGAAAATATGCAAGACAGGAGAAGGGAACAAAATCCAGTCTAGAAAGGAAGAGGTGCTTCCCCCGGCCCAGCATCCAAATCTGTTGGGAGGTTTACTCCCAGAACTTCAAAAAACAGAAGGAATGGGAAGCACCTAGGGGCTTAGACCAGGGGACAACCACAAACAGAATGGAGATGTAAGGATTCCTTGTGATCCCAAGATGACCCTGAGAACATCAGCTGGGGGACTGGATGAGAAATCACAGCAGACGTGGATTTTTTCGGGGGATGAGGAGCCAGGAACAGTGGGGTCTTCACCGAAGGAGTGACCACTTGATCTGTTCTTTGGCTGACTGCAGCACCTGCAGAAACAAGGGCAACATTGAGGAGGTTGCTGGAGGGTAGGATGGAGATTGAGGATTGGGGATTAGGGCTTTTCCTTCTCCTTCCTTGCCTACCCTGTGCTTAGAAGAATGGCAAATGGGAAATTCCCAAGGGTAAAGGAATGGGAAGAAGCTCTCTAAAGCTCTAGAGGATAGTCAGTTTGGGAATTTGCAAAAAAAATTAAAATCCATTGGGAGGATGAAGAGCAAAGAGGTATGCCTGAGAGGAAAGAAAAAAACGGGATTACTGGACATATGTTAAAAGGGGTGTATGTATGTTACCACATCCAGATGAATGTTTTTAAAAAGAATTTATTTATTTATTTTTAGAGAGAGAGGAAAGGGAGAAAGAGAGGGAGAGAAACAACAATTGATAGCTTCTCACGGGCCCCCAGCGAGGGACCCAACCCACCACCCAGACATGTGCCCTGACCACAAACAGAACCAGCAACCCTTCAGTCCACAGGCTGGTGCTCAATTCACTGAGCCACACCAGCCAGGGCCAGGTGAACTTTTTAGTGAGAATTCCAAATGGGTAGAGAACAGAATCTCTCCTCCTTCCCCAATCAGGTAAACAAATCTATTTGCAAAGTAGTAGGATAGATCTATAAAACCTGCATATTCTCAAATATGCATTTCCAGCTTAGCCCTCATTTGAATAATGAGAGAGACACAGTGTGTGCGTGTGCATATGCACACATCCACACACACAGACCATCTGCTTAAAGCAAGCCTCTGCTGGGGAATAAATCACTGAATGAGGCACCAGGCAGGGAGGGTTTGAAGGGTACACGCCCAGGCTGACTGCTCACAGGAAACTGGGATGGGAGCTGAGGTGGGTTAAGGGCATTTGGCTGTGTGAGTCCCAGTTCTCTAGAATAAGAGAGAGCCAAGGAAGATATGTCTTCAGTCTCTAGTCTCATTCAGACTTGGTGGGTTCGAGTAGAATGCTATTCTAGCCTCCTTAATGACCCAGTCCATCTTGAGAGGAAAAAGGGAGAAAGTCATACCTGAGACACGGTCTGCTCTGTAAGAGGGACATCTTCACCCTACAGCACAGAGGAAAAAAAAGCATTCAGTATGGAAGAAAGCTGGGGGAAGACCTGATTGAAGTTCGGAAATGGAGAAAGGAGAGGTAGTCCTTTAAACTGAAGCAAAGGGCAGAAACCTTAAAGGTATCAATCTCTTCTAGGAACTAGTACAGCTACAATTATACTTGGCCAGAGAGACTGTGAACAAAAAAACAGTCATTTCATCCATCCTCTGTTTTAAGACAGAAGGACATAAAAGACTTATTCCATTCCAAGTAACCAGCAGGTTATGTGATCCACAACTTAGGGGGACCTGATTCCCTACTCAGAGAAGACCTTCCCTGAATATCAATATCACTAGGGAAAGGATGAGGGGAGCCAGGGATAGTTTAATGGATCCTGCAAAGCCTGATGGGTAATGACAAGCATGTTAATTTGAAGAAATAAACTGCTGCCAACAGCAGCCTAAGAAGGGGAAGGAGGGAGTTGGTGGGGAGGACCCTCTCTCTTGCCACATAGAGACATATGTTAGAGGAGAAGATTAAACTATGCAAATGGAGCCCATGGCAGTTAAGGGAAAAGATTTCCCATTACCCGGCACTGTCAGCCTTCACTCTTTGGAGGTCAGAACTGGGACACTCTGTGAATGGGGATATTTACTTTGCTCAGACATCTCTGCACCCCTGCAATTTGCTTGTGGGCTCTCCCCACATTCACTGTCTCCCCAATAGACTTGGAGCCTTCTGTGGTTAACTCAGAGGCCCCTTTCTGATATGACTAGCACCAAAAAAAATTAAGTTTCTAACAGATAAGTACTTTTGATGGAGAGGTGTTATCCTCAGTTTTATAAGACCTTAAAAGACAAGGAAGACACTCCTCTGCCTCGAATGATTGTGATCCATCCCCAAAGGAAGAATGATCCAACTTCAACTTCCTTTATAGTTTCAGGATCAGCAATATTAAGATTTCTTTTTATTACATCATTATTTCAATAAGTACATATTAAATGTGCACTCTATGCAAAGGCTGTATGAGGTGCTAGGTACCAGGTTAGGGGCAGAAATAATGTTCCTCTGCTTCCTGTCTTTGGGACAATGAGAATTTGAAAAAAGGAGAAGATTGTATGTGTTTTACATGCCCAGACCCTTAGATACATTTACCAACTCTGGTCCTGGAGAGTGAGTAGATGCAGGGATACAGACGAACACTCCTGCTTACCCTTAATGCTACACGGTGTACCACTTGTTGGGGATCGCTCTCTAAGATCACCCTACAAAAACAAAGAAGAGATCATCAATTGCTCTTTCCTGCAAAACCAACTTACTATGGGGATCCTCTGGTCACTCAGTTCACTTGCCTTAGGATAGGGGCAGTTGCCACCTCCCACCCCAACACACACCCTAGATTCAGAGAGGTCCAGGCAAATCAGAGAACTCACCCTCCATCTACGATTTCATCCACAGCCAAGAAGAGCCCCTCCATGTTCTCCAGCAGAGCTCGCTTTTCTACATTTTTCCTGAGTCCCAGAGGTGGGGGGAGGGCGGGGTAGAAACAGCTCATGTATGAAAGGGATCCTAGGACATTGTCTGAGTTGGGAACCTACACTAGATCAATAAATGTCTCCACCAACCACACAAAGTAAATATGGTAAATAATTACTTTTTAGCTAATCTACTCTACACCTCCTTCCTACTTTTATTCGCTGAGAAAGGATCAGAAACATCAGGAAGGAGATTCAAAAAATACAGTTAATTTCTGACTATTCGGGGGTTGATTATCCAGAGCTATTGTTTCTTTTTTACCTGCCATGATACTGCTCATGACATTTCTCATAAATGCTGACATCAGTGGGTGGAAAAAGGAAACAAACAGAGCTAAAACTCAATCTGGAGGTGGCAGGAGGTGGGGAGGGGTTGAGTACAAACTACTTGCACTCAAGCTCTGCTGACAAACCTTCTAAGCCTTCCCCTGCTCTCCCTCCCTCACCAGCTCTGTTCAGGTCTTGAAAAGAAGCCCAACAAGGGGGCAGGGAACAGTCAGGGCCCGCTTCCACCAGCCTCAGATCCGGTGGTTGGTGCTTGTGGCCAGTCACATCCGTCAGTTTGACTCTTTCACTAGATTACCCGAAATGAAGCCTATTCATTCACCTGGCTAAGAAATAAATCATCCCCTTCCTGAGGAAATCTGAGCCATTCACCCTGCTGATTTTGTGGGGCTGAGAATGCCTGCTGTTCTGCTCCGGATGGCTGTCTGTTCTGAGTTCACTGGGGAGCTGCTGTGGGGAAATGAAGTTCAGAGCCCTGTACGTTTTCAGGAAAAGTATCTTTTATCTTTTCTACTGCCCATCTACATGAGGAGCAGAGGACTAGTGGAGTGGTGGAAAGGGAGGAAAGGGTAATAAGCACATTCTTCCTGTCCTATGGAAATGAAAAACTAAGGGCTAGAAGTGAAAAATTGGGAGCACTGCCTCTACTCCCAAGGTACTAATGTTTTATAGGACAGTCCCCCATGCTTGCCCCATTCCTACCTCTCACGTAAAGAATGAAGTCCAGGAAAGCACTTTCAGGGTGCTTAGAACTCTAACAGAGCCAATGAGGAAAAGAGTAAACACAGAAGTGTTTTACTTCTGCTCCCTCCCAATCCCCTTTCTTAGGAGAATTATTCCCAAGGGACATACTCTTCCCTCCATCCAGTCCTCTCCATCAGTGTGAATTCCTGTGAAATAATAAGCCCAACTTCTCAAGATAAATCAGCTCCCTGGAGCCTCTGCTTTCCCACAAACCCCTGGGCCTGAAGACTAGTGACTTTCTCTTCTAACAGATGTCAAGGGTGGATTGCTCACCTCAGCATCTGGCTCAATGAGTCAAAGAGGCAGTTCAAAACAGCCATGAGCATCAGCTGTTGGGAGACAGAAGCAGAGGGAAAAGGTTCAAGGCCCTCCAAGCTGTTATCTAAAAACAACATCCTATAATTCGTTAAGTATCAAAAGACACAGGCTTTTGCAAAGGACCAAAAGCATAAGGTAGAAGTAAGAACAAAACATAAAGGTGGAAGTAAGAGCAAAATAGAAAGAGGACCCATGGTTTCTAAGAGAAATAAATTCGGTCTCATGATCCCACAACTGGACGTCTCTCTTTGACCAGACTGTTCAAACAGAACTTCCCTGCCATAGTCTTCTATGTGTATTTACCAACTGTATGTGTTACCTGAATCTTAGATAGAGAAATAATTAGTCAAGCAATAGGTGAGGTCAGAGTTAGTAGAAAGAGCATGGCGTTTAGAGTCAAACAGATCTGGGCTTAAATCCCAGCTGAGCCATTTTCTGGATGTGTAACCTTGGGAAAATTAGGTTGAACCACATGAAACTCCTACTTTTGTAGTTCAACAGTGGTTAAATACTAGTAATTTCATATGGCTCCTCATCTACAAAACAAGGACACCAATGCCTATAACTCACAGAAGTATTTTATGGTTTAAGTAACAATGTACTTTACAAAGTACTTATAGCAATAAGAGCTCAGTAAGGGTTGGCTCTCTTAAACTTTTACTTTTGTCTCAAATTATGTGAGGGCTTATTTTTACTTATCTACTATCCTTCCTAGAACTAGCTACCTCAGATAAATGGCTTTTCCCGTGTAGAGGATGCAGGTTAGGACTACACCCAGTCTTCTCAAGTGTCCAAATTTCAAGGACTATACCCATTCACAATGTATGGCTGGCAACATGACCCAGAATGTTGGCTAAATGATCCACACTCAGTCAGGTGTGGAACCTTCACAGCAGGAGCAAGCATCCCCCCAACCTTGACCATACTTCAAAAATCCATCTTAAAACACACAACCAAGGAAAGGCCATTGATATGGTACATTACAATGCATTCAAACACATGTGGTGTGCCCTGGCCAGGTAGCTCAGTTGTAGAGCATTGTCCTGATACACCAAGGTTACAGGTTCGATCCCTGGTCAGAGCACACACAAGAAGCAACCAGTGAACGCATAAATCAGCAGAACAACAAATCAATGTCCCCCCTACCCCCCAAAAAAATCAATACTTAAATTAAAAAAAAAATGTGGTATCTCCTACATAGAGATAAAAAATATCTGGGAAGAGTCTATTCTAGGCTAATTCATTTACTAGGCCATTTTTGTGAGGCCAGCAGGAACCTCTGACAACTTCGTTAGCCCAGTCAGAAGCCAGAACAATGTGGTATTCCTTGAGGCCCAGAACCAGCAACTATGTCCTGCCTGTAGTTTAGGAAGTGGAATCAGAGATAGCAAAGGGGAGCGGGGATTCTCACCTCATTTTCATAGGAGCTGCCAATCACATAGAAATAGAGATCGATACTGCTTTTGTATACTACTGTTAGGCCTTCCAAGAGGGCAATTTCACCTGGGGGAAAAAAGGTGGAAACAGCGTGTGGCCTGAGACAAGAAGTGGGACAGAAGGAGTTCCCATAAACTCCAGGTATCAGTTGTTTTGGGCTGAGATAATGTAGGTCGAATGTCCCCCAAAGATTGAAGTTGAACGGCTTTTTATTTTTAGGTGGTAGCCGAAGGGAAGTATAAACTTGGGGAAGTGTAAATGTATCTTCTCCTCTAACCACCCTCCCCCCAACTACCCTTATTTCCCTCCTTGTATAAGAGACAGGATACTAGTCAATCCTTCGGAGGTGAAAATGCAGAGCGGTCACCTTTACAGACTTCCATTTACCTGCCCTAATGGATGCGGTACAATAAGCAGAGCTGCAGTTAAATTTGTCAAGTGAGGCTCATAAATCCAGGGACTAGACAGGTAGCTAACAGCCAACCTTCCAGCACGGTATTCCCGCGTGAGGTACACTCACCTCCCCATTACATTTCTGAAGAGTTTATTATATGAGGGGAGGAGGAAAAAAAGAGAAAAAGGAGGCAGAGTCATTTTACCCTTTCTCTGCAGTCCTGCTGCCTCCCCCTTCCCACCAGGATTCCCCCCAACACAGGGAATAGTGAAAGGAAAATGACCTACTGTCAGTCCGATGGGTCTTGTTGAAAATGTTCTTCTCAAAAGCCTTTTGCTCCTTGACACTGGGGTAGGTGTCATCATAGTACTGGTCAGAGGGAAAGGAGAAGGGTTGGGTCATTAAAGCTCAGATCCCAGAATGATTAGTGACTTATGTTTTCCTCTGGATCTTGGATTTCTCTCTTTCAAGGCATGGGGTAAAGGAGAAATACTGATATGAAGAGGGAAAAACTACAGAGGCAGGGAATGGGCAGCAAGTACCTGAATACAAAAATAATTTTTTAAGGACCCAGCTCTAAGCAACCGCACCACACATTTCTATGACTGTAAGAGCAGAGGCCTATGAGTCTTCTGATGCAGTTCTGCCCTTGTCTGTATTCTAGCAATCCTGAGACCACTCTCACTGAGTGCTTCCTAGAAGCTCCCCCATCAGGGAGTAGCTACAGAACACAAAAGACTCTACAAGCACAGAACACTTCTTGTAGGCCCTCATTCACTGTATGAAGCTGAGGAATGAAGAAAGGCTACAAAAACCTCCTCTAAAGAAAGGCAAACCCTACCTTATGCCCTCTCATATCTTAGCTTTCTTTTCTGCAAACTGAAAGAAGCAGGAGGCAATCTAGCACATTGCTGAGCCCACTCCCAAGCTCTCCCTGGCAAGGGGGTGGAGATAGAGGCTGCTAAATCGCTCTGCTCTTTAGGGGCTAATCCGTTGCAGTCAGCTGAAGACCTATGACAGGTCTGGCATTTAGTAACTGGATAACTGTTTCAAAAGGTGTCCTGCATAGTTACATCCAATTACAGGGAGGAACAGCTGGTGAATTCTAAACTAATCTCTACCTGCTGATTGATTTATGCTATGCTCGCCCGGAGTTAACACACAAGGGACAGAAAAAATTTCTACAGGAGGGGGAGAATATAGAGGGAGAACAGAGAGGTGTCCTTTATCATCTTTTTAAATAGATCCAAAGTTAGAAATGTCACACTGGGAAAGCCAGTAGGTAACAAGTTTGGTACTAACTGCAGGCCTAGGGCCGGAACCCTGGAACTACAAGAAATTTCCCTGGAAAAACCCAAACAGATGACACAGTAGAAGGGAAAGGGACAGGAGTGATGGGCACAAGCAGGCTGCATCTCACATCTAGACACTGCTTTGTTCAGAAACCAAGGTTCCCAAGTTCTTCTCTGCTCTGATGCTGATAACAAAGGAGGTCAAAGTCTGAGGATAGCAAGTAGAGAAGCAGGGCAACCAAGAGACAAAAGCAGTTTAGGTTTTATCTGGAGTAGGCATGGAAGATGGAAGAATTCTCAAAATTACAGTATCAAGGAATATGAATTAATGGGACCAGTCTCAAGATTGAAATCTCAGAGTAAGTCTTTGTCTTGCTCCTAAACTAGTTTGAAAGGGAATCTCACCTTGGCAAAAAGTCGATCTCCATCATTGTCCAGAATCAGGATGGCTTTGACAGTATACAGGGAGGGTTCCTGAAGAGATATGAACATACCTTCAGTCCTGAAGGCTCTGCCACCACTGGCAAACCAGATACCTTCTCCTAGTCCCACTAAGGTGCCTCTGTGTATCCCCTATCCCAACCTGGTTAGAAAACTGACATTTCCTACTGAGAATAACCAAGTGGTGAATGAGGTGAATTGAGCGGGGAGGCATTTTAACAAAGGACTCCAAAGCAGCATCAGATAAACAGTTTCTCTGATCCAGACCCACAGAATGCTTAATCAAGCTAGGTCATACTTTTATTTCCAAATATCATGCTACAGTTATTTCCAAATTACCCTCCCTCACTGGTCTCCCATGCACAGGTGGGTATGGAATATAACCAAGTTAATTAATAGCCACTACACAAGGCTCCTTGAAAACAGGGCTGAATGCCCTGGTATACTTGGAAGTTTCTGCAGTCCCAATGCAGTAGCAATGCAGAGGCATAAAGCAAGCCTTCCCTAAACCACCCACACACTAAGCAGAGGGAAATGTTGGTGCATGTGTGTGCATGCATCTCCGTCTCCCGAGACTTCCCCTGTGATCCCAATTCCTCTATTATACCTGAACCACCACCACTTAACTTGCCAGGAAAAAAACCAAAATGAATTTTGGGGATGTTAAGAAGCAATGAGAAGATGATCTATCTTAGAAACACCCTGGGGGCCTAGAGATAAAGAGGGGGGTTAGGGGAGGGTTGTTGTTTCTTCACTACCAAGAATCAAACTTTGAGGACACTGGCTCTCATAAAGGAATCATAGCTTCTCAAACTCAAATAACCGCAAAGCATATCACTTTGCAAAAAGCTCCTCTACTCCTTCAGCTACTAAGGAACCAGCCAACCAGGAGGAGGAGGACGGGGAGGCAGGCAGTGGTGTATGTATAGGTGTTTGCAGGCTCACATTGACTTTCTAATCAATATTACTTACCATTGATATCCTTTCCCTGTGCTATAGGACAAGGCTGTTGCTTTGCTACCTCCCTTTCCTGGCTTACTTAGGAAACCCACAGTCCTCACAGGAGCCAAATTTACTCTCCCAAGCCTGTGTTTAACAAACACCCAAGAATGAGGAGAAAAGAATCATTTCCAAGGATCCAGAAACTGTAGTGTCTATAAAAGTAAATTGTCCCATGAGGCTCCAGGAAGTCTATGGATCCACGCAAAGAACCAATCCTAGCTCAGGGCATTACGAATGAGTATAGGAAACCCAGTCTTTTGAGAACAAGGTGAAGAATGTAAGCTTTCCTCACTTGAATTCTTAAGGACAGCAATTTTGTGTTTTGTTCATTGATTTACCCCAAGTGTTCAAAACAATGCCTAACCCATTACTAAACTGTCAATATTTGTTGAATGATTATGAGAATAAAGTTTCAGAATAAAGTAAAACTGTTCTGATGTAGTATGTACGTAGGGAACCCTCTTATAATCAGACTTCCAGGTATAGGTCGATTATCTAGTATGGCCATTTTGGGTGATATTACGACCAACTTATCTCTCCTCTGATAAACACTCCTTAGAGATGCCCATCCTCTATGTTACTCTCTGGAATAAACAAGGCATGAGCAATTCCTCTCTCAAAGGAACATTATATCTAGCAGAGGGAAGTCTCTAGATTCTCACCTAATAGGTTACAAATAAAAGCAGTTTTCCTAACTCCTAATTCCCCACAGAAAGATCTTCCCATAAAGTAGGCTCAGTTCTACAGCAACTTGGATCCTCAGTTCCTCAAAAGAGAGATCCGAATGGGAATGAGTTTCCTTAGCAGAGAAGAAAGAAGTCCATAGGGAAGAAAATGTAGAAGACATATTTTTCCCCCCACAATCTTTTTCCCTGGAAACCTTTGGCTCTGCTCCTCTATCCACATTCACAGAAAACTTAGAGAGCTTCTTAATAGTTTAAACTGGGCATTGAGCTGGCATAGGTAACTGGTTCTTGTAGCCATGGAGTCTGGCATCCCTAGAAAGAATGGGATCCCAAAGAAAAGAAAAACTGTCTGGCCACCTGCCAATTAGGAGAGTCCAACAATGTCCTTTGTGGCTGACAATGTGTGAGTGCCTAAAACAGGTGACAAAAAAAAAGAAACAGATTTCTGGGTTCTGTTCCTGGCTCTTTTCACTAGCGTTTTATAAGACGTTACCAAGGAAATTTTCAAAATAACAATACTGAATCTTCCTCGGAAGGACAAAAGACAGGCAAAGGAAGTCAAGGAGATGACTTAGAATGACTCTGAAAGGGGTAAGAAGACACTAGAGGAAAGGCTGGTCATTTCAAACTTTCAAAAGAATAACTACACTAAACAAAGCTGAGAATTTAGGTAAGAGCTTGAATGCTGTTTTATTTCTCCATTCTGCTACAACTGGAGCCAGCAGCTTCTCCTTTACTTCTCCTGCCACCTCCTGACTGCAGTTGGTTCCACTTCAGCCTGGGGTCTTTGCCTCTCAGGAGTGGGGAGGGTCAGGACTTCCTCTCACACCATAAAACCAGCCAGTTTAAAGGCCCCAGGAGCCATTACTGACGATGTGATTTCATTTTTAAGTTTTTGCAAAGGGCAAGTTTATAAATAACTCCCAGCTATTGAGAAATAGGCTTCCCCAACAATGGACTAGGCTTGACCTTGTAACACATTAAGTGCTGGTTATTGAGAAAGACCCTACAAGCTTAAGGCCATGTTCAAGGGATTTAAAAGGTCTATTCTTCCCTCCCACTCCCAAATGGGTAGCTGCTAGAAAGCTTTCGAGACAAAGTTCTGTGATGCACTGACTTTCAGAGAGCCACAGCCTGAGTGTATAACAGAACTTCACCTCAAATGCTAATGGTGCCTGGAAATGATGTGTAGGCAGATTAGTTTGTGGGAGGTTGGGTGGCTCAGATAGATTTTCATGTGTTTTTATTATCAAGAAAAACCAAGACCAAACTCTTAAGGAGAGCTGAAACAACACTTAACAAGCAAATAGCCTGATGTAAAGGAGTCTTTGATCTCAACCAGGGGATTCTGAAGCCTGGTGAAAAAGAAATCATCTCCCAGTAGCCCCTCCCCCAGCACAGAGAACTAGAGGGGAAGAGCCATTCCTAGTGCTGCCCCCTGTGGGCCTTCAGATGACCTGCAGCTTCCCAAGGATTATAGACATTAGCAAAAGTATTAAAAAGGCAGCTGGCAGCTCTGGATAAAAGCTCTCTATTTCTGTGTCTTATAAGCCAAACTCAGAGAGATGGGCTCTGAAAAAGCTCTAAATTAAGGGTATTCACAATGTACAAGTATATAATAAGAGAACACTCTGGGATAAAATCATGGTATGTCATCAGAAGAGGACTTAAGGAGTGTCTGGAGCAGGCAGACAGTGTATTTGGGGGCTATGACTAATAACTTCATTTGATTCATTTGGAGGAGAGGGACCAAGAAGGCTTCATGGAGTTAGAGGATGCTATCCACAGAGCTGAAAGGGCACAAGTAAGAATCTGGTTGAGATTCCTAGAAAGTTCTTCATTTCCCACTTATAAAGAAATCTTTATGGTCATGCCAAACAAGGTAGAACCATGGCTTGGCAACAGACCTGATCAACTAGAAACAAGATGCTCTTCCCTTAAACCTTTTAATAAAATAAAACCAAGACAGTAAAAACTAGAAAGAGAAATTCCTAGATACTAATCCCAGCCCTACATGACCTAAGCAGGTATTTGCTACCTCATCTGTGCAAACTTCTTAAAAATGAAAAACTCCTTTGGGGTGGGCTCCAATTTGCCAGCCACAAGCCAAGGGGCTTCAGATGAAAAGAAAAGAATTAGGTAAACACTTTGACAGGGAAAAGCTGTTTTCACATACTACCCAGGGGTTTTGTTAGATTCAAAAACACAGCCCAGGAAAAGATAGGAGCCAGAGGTACCACCAAATTGGATGACATGAGACCAAATATTGGTTATACAGAAGAAACCAAACACGTCTAGCAAGGAAGGACTGAGGGCAGAATAGATATCTAGAAATGATCTTCCTTTCTGACATAGATACAAAACATGAATGCGCAATCACCAAGAATTCTGACACTACAGAAGAAGAAAATGTCTCTAAACTGCTAGAAAATCCTTGTATTATCGTCTGGATCAGCCACTACCTCAAGTTCTACATTTCTCTAGGACTAAGCTTCCTCACTGGAGAAAATAGAGGCCTGAGCTAGATCAGTTAATGTCAATACCTTTTTTGAAGTACGGCAGATCTCTTTGATACACTTATGAAATTTATGGACCTTGTTACCAGAAAAATACACACTCACAAACTGTTATGATTTGAAGGAGTTCATCGACCTAGGTTTAGAATTAAATGAGATTCTTTCTGAAGATAATAAGATGGTATGGGGAGGAAATGAAAAAAGGGGAAAACGAATGATACTTTTGTAAATCACCCTTTTTCTCTGCCTGGCACCAACTAATGACTTCAATGAAAGAGAGAGAGAGAGAGAGACCTTCATAAATAAATAAATATGACTGAGAAAACTAACATGGCCAGAAGGGAGAGAAAAGGTCAACACCATACCCCTCCAGCTTTCAACGACTAAATTTGGTGACTGTGAGACAGGCAGACAAAGATAACGAAGCCACGGGCTCTTCAGGAAAGCAAAGTCTCAGGCCCTTTATTAAAATTCAGAAAGCTGGTCTACTAAAGAATTTTATGCCCAGAGGTCACACAGTCCCTAATTCTTCAACTGTTATAGAAGTGAAATAATTACAGAAATGTAGGACAAAGCAAGCAGCACTTACTGGGAAGAGAAATTAACTGAACAAGCAGAAATCAGAGTACTCTTCACCTGAGGCTTAGGAGCAACATCAGAACGTTCTGCCTTCCCAGTTTGGTAATTCAGAAGCCGACATATAAATATCACTCAGCAAAGAGAAAAATCAAATGGGGACAGATTCGTTTCTGATGAGTCCTTGGTTATGACCTGTATCCTAATTTATTCCCAACTCCGCTCTCCCCTCATCTGCTCCTGAAAACAAAAAGGTAGTTTTGTTTTGTTTGTTTTTAATATGAAAGGCTTCATTAATTTGCACATCATCCTTGTGCAGGGGCCATACTCATCTTCTCTGTATCAGTCCAATTTTACTGTATATACTGCTAAAGTCAGCACCAAAAAGCCAGTCTTTAAAGACTGAATTGATAGCCTCTGTATTCATCTTTCAATCTATTTGCTCCCCCAAATTAACCTTTGAGGCAGAATTGCTAGCCTCTCTCCTAGTTTCAATCTCCCTCTAAAAACTACATAAATAAGAGAATAGGAGGGGAAAAACTGGTAGACAGGCCAGTTGGCTGTGACTGGGGATTATCTGCCTTGATAGTGGGAAAATTAAAAAGCCAAATGAGGAGAACTAGGCTTCATCTAAAGCACGTAAGACTCAGGTTATACAACAGGGAAGACTTTCTGAAGAAATGGGGTGGTCAAATGCCAAAAGAGATGACACAGGCTAGGGAATCTAAAGACAGAACTCTTAATAACCTGATCTGAGAGAAAGCCTACTCAGTGCAGAATCAGGAGAGGCAGAATGCGGATAGGCCCTTGCCAGTAGGGACATCTTAACATGTTCATGGACTTAACCTCCCAAACCATCTTCATCAGCTGCCCGTGGGCACTCTGCCTACATCTTCCTAATTACTCTGGCATAAATGGGTAGTTTGGCACTGATTCTTTATTCTTGTTCTATCCTTTGCTTCCTTAGTTCCCCTTTCCATAACTAGTTTGTTTGTCAATATCCTGTCTAAACAAGTCATGTCGATGGATTAAAGAACAGTAGCACGTATCTACAAGAAAAAGACCCTAAATTCATCACTAAGCTCCCTCTAGTATTTGGATATTGCATTCATCCTCTATCTCCCAGGGAAGACCTGCTTTCTCAAGGGTTTGGCTTTCTTCATGTGGAGGCTCCTCCTCCTCTTTTGACCATGTGACAGCTCCCCTAGGCCTTTGATATAATTTATACATTGCCAGGGACCAACTCTTTCCCACCACTGTGAAGGAGAGGGAAAAAATATATATAAATACGTCGGAAATCTATAACGAGGTCTTCTTGGAGGGCAAGACATGGGGAGAGTTAGAAGCTGCGTCAATTGCTCTTTAGGGGTTTTAGTTCAAGCCAAGGTCTGCTTCTAGCAATCAACCATTAAAACAAGCCGGCCAGAGTAGCAGCACAGTTTATTCTGATCATTTAATTTGAAGTGTCAATAAATTAAACTTCAATCAATTAAACTAGGTGTGCAATAACCCAGATGGACACCCCGACACCAACATAATCACAATAAAAATTTTTATGGCTGCCAGGGACCTCACCGGGGGCAGTGCTGGCACTGCACGCGCCCTAGCTGAGAAATATATCTCCACAGTGCAGGAACGAGGAGATTGCTTCTCCTAACGAAATGGAGGGGCCAGGCACCAGCAAGGACGCAGCTGGGAGAGGGGCACAGGGGACTGCCAGGAATGAGATGGGAGTGCTTTTGGGGCTTAATGTAATTGATACCTTTGCGGAGAGCAAGAGGAGGGGGCATTTAGGCCAAGTATCTCTACTGTTAGTGCCAAAGGAATTTAACAAAAGCCCCATTAAGATAATTCAGGAAGCTAGGGCCACAGAGCAGTATCAACCTTTAAGAGTCACTGATGTATTCTGCATAGTTTCCTCATATATATATATATGTATATATACACACACACACATATATACATATATATACACTCTTGTGCACTTTGGATGCCTTGATGTTTGAATGAGGCTTAGTTATGATTTTGTCTTTCTTTTTTATTTTTTTTAAAGATAAAAATGTTATCAAGAGCAAGACAGAAAAAAAAAAAGTTATGAAGGGAAGAGAAAGGATACGAATAAGAAGTATGGTCCATAAAGCACTGGAAAAGCACTATGAAAGTGAATCCAGAGATTAGGAAACATGAAATCTATGAGGGAAGGTTTAAGGATCTAGACTGCGAAAGTAATTGAGCTTTGGAAAAAAAGGTAAACCAAGAGAGGAAGGGGATAAGCCATTATCTTTAAGATTCCACAAGTTATTGTCCTGGCCAGGTAGCTCAGTTGGTTGGAGCATTGTCCTGATACGCCACTATTGCAGGTTTGATCGCTAATCAAGACACAAACAAGAAGCAACCAATGAATGCATATGTAAGTGTAACAAACCCATGTTTGTTTCTCCCCTCCACCACTCTTCTTTCTCTCTCTCGCTCTCTCTCACAAAATCAATTAGCCCTGGCTGATGTGGCTCAGTGGTTGGAGCACTGTCCTGTAACCAAAAAGCTGCACGTTCAATTCCTGGCCAGGGCACATGCCTGGGTTGCAGGTTCATCACCGGTCCAGGGAGGCATGATCCCTGGTTTGGGTAAGTGAGAAGGCAGCCAATCAATGCTTCTCTCGCATCAATGTTTCTCTCTCTTCCTTCCTCTCTCTCTCCAAAAAAGGAAATGAAAAATGTCCTTGGAAAAGGATACAAAATAAAAAATAAATTAAAAAAAAAGATTAATGGAAAATGGTGACCTGCAGAGCTCCCCTTCCATTCACAAGGCAAGGAAAACCAGCAGAAAACAGCAAGAGAGAGGAAGTTAAGTCTTGGGAGCATTATTAACTACTGGGAACAGATGGAAATGAAAAGGTCTCTTTCCTTAGAGACTAAAAAAATCTGAGAAAGTTTAGACAAATGTGCCCGAGGACTAGACTACTTAATTCAAGAAAGAAATGTGACCCACTGTAAAATCTTTAAATGAAAGGAAACTACTGGTATTTAGATATACCCATAATCATATCAAATTTCAATTTATGGTTCTTCTTGACCTCCTCTAGCTTACCCTTCCTTTCTTCTCAATATTCTATTTTTATGTGCTTTGTAGGTGTGACAATTGAAGAATATGCTCTGATCAGATTTCCCCAGAGACCCAGCCAAACCAGGTAACAAAATTGTGAAAGGAGGAAACCTAAAGGAACTTTAGAATTGTCTCCCGTTCTAAGGAGTGGCTTGTTAAATACTATCCGGCTACAGTAAACCCTTTAGTTCAATAGAGAGCTAAAGATCCACAGATTCTTATTTTTTCACAATGAAGACAGTGACCTAATAATCAGGAGATGCTATTGAACAGACAAAACAAGGGGAAGAGAGCAAAAGAAACAGTGAAGAAGGGTGATTCTGAATCAAGACAGAGCTAAATATTGGGGGCCAGTATGTTAAGGTGGTGAGAAGAGAATGAAAAACTTATGGTCACCTAATTCTGCACCATGATTCCTCATCTGAACCACTGAATGTTGAAAAATTTTTTATGGGGCTATTTTCTCACTTCTCCAAAGGATGGTACAAAACCAGTGCCATTGTGGATACAGAGAAGTTGATTAACTATATACAATGAATGCCTTAAGTCATTAGGGTTTAACTTTCTCCTGAACTCCAGCTGAGAAGGGCTAGAATGGTGAGGAAGGTATATAAATTCTTAATTGGGAGCCTAAAATATATTGGAATTGTAAAGAGGAAAAAAAAGTTGAAAAGAGCTGACACAAAGGAGACAAAGGAAAATACTAGTTTAATACCATAAGAATTCTCGAGATCAGCACAAGAATTGATAAGTGTTGGCACTTTGCCCCCAATAAAAAGTTTACGTAACTGATGGTCAAAGTACAATTTTGTATGTTGAAGAGGTGGAAGCTGATGATGAAGTAATAGGAGAGAGAATTAGTCTGGGATTAGGAATAAAAATCTAATCTAGTTCTGACAACGTACTTCTTTAAGCAAGTCCTTTTCCCTATACCTTAGTTTCCCCTAACCCCACTACACACATTCATCATGACAAAGAATCGGTATAGTTTTTAAAGCAAAGTTCAGGACTGGAGTACCTGACCAGGTTAGCAGGGATCTGTGAATGTGGCATCTAAGGTACAGATTAAAATGGATATAAGAAAGAAGCAGGTTGAAATACACTTCACTGAGAAATCAGAGACAGATAACAGAAGAGAAAATGTGAGACTTTACATGTAAGTCCTTCAACTCACTCATGACACATAGCTTCCCAAAGTATCATCTCCCTTACTCCTTTACCCGTAAGTAGGCTCCCTTCTATAAACAGATGTAGGCAAGTCTAAAAAATTCTAAAAACTTCCAAGGAAACCAATCCCCTAGAACTTATTCCAATTTGTTAACTGGTTAATACTGGTTAACTGCTTGGGAGAGAAAACATCTCATTAAAAACTACTCAAATTAAACAAAATAAATCACTCAAATATTAAACTTTCAACCATATAAGGAGATGGAATTATCTCTATCTTTGCTATTTTGAAAAAGGTGAATTGAAACCTGTCATTCTCTTTTACCTGATGAGGATCTGAATTGTATTACATATATTAGAGCTGAAGGAAAGGAAAAAGACAAGAGGCCTAGAGTTCAGTTCAATTAAGAAAGGAGCTGGGAGCTAAACTCCTCTATATGCAATCTATGTTAACATCTCCAAATTGCAAAACGGGTGGGGCAATTTTGAGAGAAATTCTCTGATCC
Source organism: Pteronotus mesoamericanus (assembly GCF_021234165.1). Taxonomy (NCBI): domain Eukaryota; kingdom Metazoa; phylum Chordata; class Mammalia; order Chiroptera; family Mormoopidae; genus Pteronotus; species Pteronotus mesoamericanus. The sequence continues at coordinate 1,348,720 of NW_026555310.1, forward strand.
AACTTTGAAAAAGGGGTAAAAATGCTTTATTTGTTTAAACAAGCAAAAAAGGTCATAGGGACAAGGAAGCTAATACATCCCTTTTACCACCAAAATTCTCATATAAGCAACGAGAGAGTAAGATCCTACAAGAATTCCTAAAGTTTAAATGGGTAGGAAAAAGGAGAGCAGAATAAGGAGTCTAGAAAAATATTCCACAATCCATGCTAACTCTACCAGGTATTCCAGAACTTTGATGGAATGATAATTCTTTATCAAAACATATCTATATAAAATGGACTAACGAGAAACAGAAGAAAAAGTTTTTTAAGGGCTGTGGCAATTATTAGCGGAGTGTCAAATTGTGACAACCAAGAGGAGAAGCCTGTGATAACAAACACCTGCACCCTACTCTTAAAATCTGGGGCGAATTTGGAGGTTTGGGGAAACTCAGATCAGGATATCATCTACAATGTTCAGAATCTAGGGAACCTAAAAGACCCCAACCCAGGACGCTTTTGATCCTTTGCGTCCTAAGGACTCCATGTGCTCCCTTCAACTTCCCACCCACTCTGTCCTTTTCCCGGCAGAGCTTCCCACTCTAAACCGAGGCTTTAGCTCCTACTCTAGGCCACACGCTTATTACAGGGGCCAGTCAAACCTTCGATCCCTGAGGATTTCCCGAACTCCCCTTTCTACTCACTCCCAATTACGCTGAACCCCAACTCCCAGCCCCTCTAGACACCGCAGCATCTCAGCTCCCCCGGCTCCTACCAAAATCAGTGCCTCCATCTTGCCCCGGAGTTGGTGCCGACGTGGAGCCGCAAAAACAACGCCGCTGTTGATTGGTCCTACGTCTCCATTAGCCCCCGCCCAGGATGGTGACTATTGGACTACTGTATGCCAGCTATTGCTCTCTTGACCAATCGGTGTACTAGTTTGCTTAGCGGAAGCAAAATGTCCAGCCATAAGGCGCAGGTGTTTGATTGTCAGTTTAAACACTCAATAAAATGCCAAAACCTCTTGACTGAATGGGGCGGGAGGTACCGTGGGACGGGGTTGTTTCCATGGGGAACAGAGGAAGCGAATATTAATTTTCAATTGGCAGGGAGGAGAGCACGTGATATCGTCCGCGTGCTGTAGCTGCTTTAATACGCTTTTCCTTTTGGGGGCGCTATGTCTCTTTAGCCCTTAAGATTGGCAGCTTCTGACGGAATCCTACCCTAATGCCTATTCTAAGAGGTTCCATTGGGTCCCTGATATCCACGGTTGCTTTGGCAAACACTGCTACCTTTTCTCTCAGACTCGCTCAGATCTCTTCAGCATCCTCACAGAAGTCTGTGCCACTATACAATAAAAAAGCTAAAGGATGCCCAAAGTGTTAAGTAGGTAAACCGAAGTCGCCAGAAAGGTAACGGCTACAGTAATAATCTCCCCATAGGAGAGTGCCAGGCTGTGTTGGACCTAGGGGAAGACCCCGTGAGTTTGTAAAAGCACATTTTCTTTTACTAGAGCTTTGGAGACCAGAAGGAGAGAGTAGAAGGAACAGAAGGGTAAAGGGTCCAGGACAAGGAAGGGTATAGGGAGCAGGGTCTGCGGTTCTCCATTAGGAACAAAGAGTTGCAAAATGAGAAAAGAGAAGTTTACCGAATTCAAGAATTTCACAATAGAAAAGAGTTTTGACGAAGTTCAGCTCTCCCCTACCCCTCTGTGCCTTGGTTCCCGACGCTCCCTCCTTAAGTTAAGAACACCTTCCATTGACTTATATTATCCCCAAAGCAATTTTCCCCACATCTCTGACACTGTTGTCTTTAGGAGCTCTCCAAGAAGAGCGTCCAAACCTACCCAGGAGTCTTTCTAGTAATTTCAGAGTAGAGTCAGAGAGACTAGAAGTATGGAACGATACAAAACAAACTACAGAGCTAACATTAGCTATGAAGGAGGGTATTTGATCTTCTGATAAAATCCCAGTGATAGGCTTAATATCTGGAAGAAGCAAGTGCTTTGCCTTTATCTATTCCTATTAGGGAGTTATTCAAACATTTAGCATTGTACCTGGCATCACAAGGTTGTCCTTCACTTGACAGCTTAATGATAATACTAATATTTATTGATTACTTACTATGGGGCCAGGCACATACTAAATCTTTGAATACCTTATTTAATACTTTTAAAAACCCTTATGAAGTAGATGAGAATGGTGGAGCTGTGAGTAGTTAAATAATTTAATTAATGCCATACAAGTATTAATCGGCAACCATACATGCATTTGCACCCAAGAGGTCTGGTTCTAAAACCATGTTCTTACCCACAATCCACTCCTCTGACTTAGTGGGACAGATTGTCTAGTATCCTGGTCCTACCTGAAGTACCCTAAAATGGTGCTAGGTGGTCTGTAGAGAGCATGAGGAGGAAAAACACGTGATATGTTTGGTTTGGAGGAGGGGGTTGGCTCCTTTGTCTTTTTCTTTTCTTTTTTTTAGAATTTCAATTTTTTTTTTTTTAATTTTAGAGAGGAAAGGAGTGAGAGAAACACTGATTTGTTTCATTTATTTTTATGCATTCATTGGTTCATACCTGTATGTTCCCTGACTGGGGATGGAACTGCAACTCTGGCATTTGGGGATGGCACTCTAACCAAATGAGCTGCCAGGCCAAGGCATCTCTTCTCTCTTTGACTGTAGAGTGAGTGACAAATTTGATAGACCAAATTGTTTCAGAAGATGGCTGATTCTCATCTCTCCAGCCTATTGGGTAACTGTGAAGTGGGGAGACATTCATTCTTATTATGACTTTGCCTTAATAAAAGGGAGAATTCTGGCAAGACCTTGTACCCTCTCTGAACTACAGCTGCCACTTCTGGAAAATAGGAATCTAGCATTAAAGTTCAATGATCATTTTTGTTAATTTTGCTTCCAACTCCCCTTTAACTGGAAAACCTTAAAGAATAAATCAAGAGGAAAATGCATATATTTCCCTCACCATATATATATATAATATACATATATATACACAGTTGACCCTTGAACAACATGAGTTTGAATTGCATAGGTCCATTTATATGTGGTTTTTTTCAATAAATACTGTAAGTGTATTTTCTCTTCTTTATGATTTTCTTAATAACATTTTCTTTTCTCTAGCTTATTTATTAAGATGACAGTATATAATACATATACAAAATATGCGTTAATGAACTGTTTATGTTATCAGTAAGGCTTCCGGTCAACATTAAATTTGGAAGGAGTCAAAAATTATATGTGAATTTTTTACTACACTGGGTGTCAGCACACCTAACCCCAGCATTGTTCAAGGGTCATACACACATACATAATTTAAAACCATGTATATATAGTTACAAACTATTTAAAATGTGTAGAGGAGCCCTGAACCGTGTGGCTCAGCTGGTTGGGCGTTGTCCTGTAAAACGGAAAGTCGCTGCTTCAATTCCCAGTCAGGGTACATGCCTATGTTATGGGCCAGTTCTCTTCCTCTCTCTCCCATCTTTCCCATCTCTTTAAAACTAAATAAATAAAATCTTTAAAATTAAACATGGGTACATTACAAATACAACCCAGTATACAATATAGAAGAATGCTTATGTTCCTGTGTTCATTGCAGCGTTATTTACAATCGCCAAGATTTGGAAGCAGCCCAAGTGTCCACCATTTACACAATGGAATACTACTTGTAAAAAAAAAAAGAAAAGAAAACTTTGCCCTTTGCAACAGTATGAATGGACCTGGAGAACATTATGCTAAGTGAAATAAGCTAGTCAGAGAAGGAAAAATACCATATGATTTCACTCATGTGGAATCAAATGAACAAACTGAACTAACAAGCAAAATAGAGACAGACTCATAGATAGTAAGCAGGATGACAGCTTAGTGGGGGTAGTTAGAGGGATTTGGCAAAAAGGAAAAAGGACTCATGGACATGGACAACAGTGCAGTAATTGCGAGCAGGGTAGGGGTATAAGGGAGCTAAATGATAGTGGAAAAAAAAACTTTCAGAAACAAAAAAAAATACCAATTCCAAAAAAAAATGCTTGTACAACATTGTTTATAATGACAAAAATAACTTCCTTATCTATAAACAGGAAATTGTTGAATAAATTATTATACATCCAGACTGTTGATTAAGATGCAATTAATAAAAATTAATGTAAGAGTTATATGCATTAACTTGGAGAAATGACAATGAAATGTTACATGACAAAAGTTGAAGAGGAATTTATGTGGTATAATTCCATTTTTTTAATTTAAAAATGTAAGACTAATTATGAATAACTATGTTTGAAATGTTTTTATTCTATTCATTTTTTCATTCAACAAATATTTATTGAATGCCAGTCATGGGCCAGCCATTTACTCTAAGCACTTAGTGTATAAAAACAGTAAACAATAATACAAGTATTGTTGCCCTCAGGCAATCCTTGCATATGGTTGGAGAGCAGGAGCAGACAATAACCAAAGAAATAACTAAAGGCTATAGGAGGTTAGGTGGTGATAAGTGTTGTAGAGAAAATTAAAATTGAAAAGGAGACTAGGAGCAATCCCACCATGTTCCACATTTTGGAGTGGTACTATTCACTTTGTGGAGAAGTGAGGGACAGGGAGAAAGTTCAATAGGGTGGTCAAGACCTTACTAAGAAGGGATCATTTGATTTAAAACCTGAAAGGAATCAGGGAATGAACCACGAAGATATCTGGGGAAAGAGCATTCCAGGCAAAGGGAACATAGAGGAAAGAGTGGAAGAAAAGTATTAATATATATTATCCTAGAGGGTGAGATGGAAAGAGTGGATTACTAGTTTTTCTTTATACATGTTGGCATTGTTTGACTTTGTTACAACAAGCATATATTTATAATTTTAAACTAATAAAAGTAAATATTAAAATAGGGATAAAGTTGTGAGAATTAAATTAGATAATATGTGTAAAAATGCATGTAAATTTTTAAAAGCTCTGTTTTTTTATTCATTTATTGTTATTTATTATGAGATTTTGGAAACTTTTTTAATGAAAGCAAGATTAATATAACAAAAATTAACCATTTTAAAGTATACAACTCAGTGGTATTAAGTACATTCACAATGTTGTGCAACCAACATCTCTATCTAGTTCCAGAACTTTTTCATCACTCCCAAAGAAAATCTGGTACCCATAGAAGAGCTTCTGCCAATTTCCCCCTCTCCAAGCCCCTGGCAACCAACAATTTGCTTTCTGTGTCTATGGATATTTCAAATAAATGAAACCATACCACATGTGATCTTTTGCATCTGGATTTTTTCACTTAGCATAATGTTTTCAAGGTGCAGTTATTTTTTAGCATGTATCATTTTTTCATTTCTTTTCATGGCTATATAATGTTCCACTGCTCAATAAACTGTTTGTTCAATTGATGGGCATTTGGGTTGTTTCCCTCTTCTGGCTATAGTTAATAGTGCTACTATGAATATTGGTGTAACAAATATTTGAGTGCCAATTTTCAGTTCTTTTGGTTCTATAACTTGGAGTAAAATTGCTAGATTGTATGGTAAACATATGTTTAACTTTTGAGGAATCATCAAACTATTTCCCAAGCAGCTGTACCATTTTTATTTATTTTACAATCTAAGGTATGAGGGTTCTAATTGCTCCACATCATCACTAACATTCATTTCCCTTTTAAAAAAGTGGTTATCCTAGCCCTGGCCAGGTAACTCAGTTGGTTGGAGCATCACCCTGATGTGCCAAGGTTGCATGTGCAGGTTCAATCCCTAGTCAGTGCACGTACAAGAATCAACCAATGAATGTATGAATGGGTAGAAAAACAAATCAAGGTGTCTCTCTCTCTTTTCCTCATTCTCTCTAAAATCAATAAATAGTTTTTTTAAATGGTTATTCTAAAATAAAATGATGTTTCATTGTGATTTTGGTTTGCATTTCCCTAATAACTAATGATTTGAGCATCTTTTCATGTGCTTGTTGGCTATTTGTATATGCTCTTTGGAGAAATGTCTACTCAAGTCATTTATCCATTTTTTTTTTAGTTGGGTTGTTTGTATTTTTTAGAGTTCTTTATATATTTGATACTGGACCGTTATCAGATATCTGAGTTACAAGTATTTTCTCCTGTTTTGTAAGTTGTATGGAAGAAAATTTTAGATGATTAACTTGACAACTGTGTGTGCTGGAAGGATTAGAGAGGAGATGAAGGCAGAAAGAACAACTAGGAAGCCTTTGCAATTCTTCAGGTTACAGTGAACACAAAATAATAACATTATGAGAATGCCCCCAAAAGATTGTGTACAAGTGAAATTAGGAAAAGTCAAAGTGTAATGGATGAGATCAGGCATATGTAAAAGTAGTAAATGACCTGGTATAGTTCAGGAAAGCATAATTCTATCAATATATCTAAAGCTTTAGTAGTCTAATCACTGAAAGTAAAATGACTGGAGCTCTAACTCAATCAAACTCTAACCCAATCAATTATAATAAAATGCCTGGAGTGAACATAAGCAAAATTAACTATATTAACTTGGAGCTGAAGGTGGAGCTGAAACCCAATCAATAGAATTGTACCTTGTCTTCATAGAAGGGGGAGATTATCTGCATAGAATTCCCCCTCCAACCAAAAAAAAGGAAATGTTTGTCAACACTTCTCCAGTGACACTTAAAAAATAAGATTCCCTGATTGTCCAACATAAATGAATATCTTATATATTTATTAAGGATGTGGATGAAGTTCTATTTGGTATTATTATTATCCAACTAATTCTTATTGTTCACTAAACAACCTTCTAATTATAATATTTGACTTCCAAAATTGTCAAATATTTTGATCAGCCAATAGGATTATCTAGGCCTCTGTATGGTCTGTGTGGAACTATGTAGATCAACCATATGGCTTATATGTCATGCTCTTTTACATTTGGTCAGTATAAATGAGTTCTCCCAAGATGAATTAATTGACCAAATCAACTCCTGAGCATTCAAGTGGAGGTTTGGATCCTCTTAAAGAAGAAAAATCAGTGTTTCTATCTCCAGCCACTCTAATATCAACCCCAGTGTGGAAGAAGCCTTATTTCATGTATACTCAGAGGGATTGTGAGAAAAGGTTTTTGTTGATTTGTTTTTCCATTTTGGGTGGAAACAGAGACTCAGAAAAGCGATTCAGACTGCCTAGGGCCACATACATTTCACCTAGACTAGGTGAAAAGCACTCTACTTCCCAGCCCTCAGCTTGCCTCTTGCTAAAGCAATCTTCTGTTGTTGCTACTCTAGCCACTGATGAATGGGAAACAGCACAAACAGTGGTAATCACAGGCTGCGGGATGTCAGCAGCTACAGCTGTTGGCCTGAAGATGTGGGGACATGTCCTCCACAAGACTATTGGTGAGGACATCTCAAGTCTTGAGTGTTCAGTGGGGCCGTCGCTTAACAGTGAAGCAGGACTTTGGGAGAAAATAGAAGAAGGTAGCATCTTTCTGACCTAGCAGCAGTTTGTCTGTGTCTCTGAGTTGCAGGAAGTGTCTCCCCAACATACGGCTATGAGGAAACAAGACCACAAAGAGGAAGCTTCCAGGGTTATATAGCTGCTGCTTCCATCCAAGAGAATGGGTTGGGAGTTCTACCTGGATGAACTCTTAAGACTGTCACCTTGTGATTCAGCCATACCTCTGAATTATTTTTTCACATTTCCTCAGGACTGAGTCCACATAGTCAGCTATATAGAGAGCAACTTTGCTGTGGTATGGAATTGAATGTTAGCTATGCACTCAGAGGAATCTAATTTTCTCATCTCTTTATGGAGCTGAGAGGGGATAGCCTTATTTAGGAACAACGATGCTTCTTTCATCTTGATAAGGTAGAAGGCCAAGCATGTGGCAATAGATACAAGTAAGCGGATAGATTTGGTATTAGAAAAATAAGGCAGTCTCATCTAATTGCATCTATTTTATCAATGAAATATGAGGCAAGATCATCTGCTGAGAGAGAAGTGGAGAGGGTGTTGGAAATTTCATAAGAGAGAAGCTGTGAAATAGTTAATAAGCAGAACAGAAAAGAGAATTTTCCAGAAAAAAAGTAGATTTGACAATGTTGAGTTTCGGGGGCACAAATTGAAAATGATACTCATCAACAAAATTCTGAGATTTTTCTCCATATCATTATTTAGCTGCTTCAGTATAGATGTGGAAAGCTGAATTATTGGATTTAACAGAAATTGTTTTTTTTCATAAGAAAATTCAGTGGGGGGTGGGCAAGGAAGTTGACAGTGTCTACAAGTTTGTAGTTCTGGATATGCAGGAAAATGAATGGATTATTTAAAAAATAAAATTAGTCCCTGGCCGGGTATCTCAGTTGGTTAGAGTATCATCCAAGGTTGTGGGTTCAATCTCAGCTCAGGGCATATACAAGAATTAATGAATTAATGCATAAATAAATGGAACAACAAATCTTTCTCTCTCTCCCCCCTCCCTCTTCTCTCTCTCAAATCAACACATAATTTTTTAATAATAATACTAAAATTAAAATATAGTACCGATGGCCCTGGTTGGTGTGGCTCAGTGGATTGAGTGCCAGCCTATGAGCTGAAAGGTCACTGGTTCAATTCCCAGGCAGGGCATATGCCTACGTTGCAGGCCAAGCCCCAAGTTGGGGGTGTGCAAGGGGCAGCCGATTGACGTATCTCTCTCACATTGATGTTTCTTTTCCTCCTCTCTTTCTTCCTCCCTTCCCATCTCTCTAAAAATAAATAAAATATTTTTAAAAATAAAAATAAATAAAATATAGTACCAATGGTCTAGATGTCCTTTGAGAAAGAAGGGCATTCTGATGAGAGTAGAGATGTTAGGGTATGAGAAGGAAAGGCAGAAGACGGTATACAGGGTGAGGTACTTGGACGTTTCAGAAGATTTCATCTGGACTGAGTTATTTCAGCATTTTTTTCCAATCCTTGCTTTTCCTTTATTTCTTTTAATTCTCCTCCCACTGGAGAGATAGAAGCAATGAAGATGATTTTCACCTCTGTCTGGGTGACCAAGCTCCACCGATCCTCAATATGGATCTTGGTCTCTCTTTTTTCTGTCTCTCTATTCTGGAAAAAGAAAGCTAAGAGTTGGATGAAGATGAAGCCAGGAGCCCAAAACCTTTTTCCTCATAGGTGGGTGTCTCATGCTCTGGCAAGTGACCTCTTAGGGAAAACATGGCCAGAGGCAGCAGCAACCAGGTTATGAGCATGGGTTCAGCTGCAACCAAAGAGAACACAGACAAGAACTGCCAACAGGAAGACTGTGAGGTCCTGGGTGAAGAGCTTTCTTGGGAAGAGGTTTAAGCACAAGGGAGAATTTGGAAGGCACTGAGAAAATTAGATGACCTTCACCCTGTGTCTCCATGTGCTATACATGAGACTTGAAAAATCAAAGGGACCCAGGCTCACCACAGTGAAGAGAACCCCAGGATGCCCCCTGTTTGTCAGTTTTGGCCAATATGTTCACTCCTTGAGTGTGGAAGCATCTCAGTGAAGCCCCAGGTTTTCCTAACCTACCCAAGGATCTCGGGAAGGAGAGGACTATCTGAGAACTTTGATGAGCCCTATGCCTGGTCACCATGATCTATCCTGCTGTCAGAAAACTTCCTCTGTGCCCAAACCTCCTTTTACAACCCTCAGGCTTCCATACACTGGACCTGATGAAACCTTTATAGATTTTCCTTCACAACTGTGTATTTACATATAATGTTTCCTTTGCCCAGAATGCTGTCCCCCATTTTCCTCCCTAGAAAATTCAGATTTCTTTCATTTTGTACGACTAGTTGAAAGTTTACATCCCTTCTGAGGCCCTCCTTGAGACAATCAGTTGCTCCTTTTTCTTTGTTCTCTCAAAACTTAACTTATTCATTTTCACCTCATTGACCACATCCCTTTATCTGCTTATACATGTGTCTGCACCATGTGAGTGCCCAAAGTGCAAAGGCAAGGATCATTCTTTAATTATCTTGGCATCCTCAAAATTTAGCAATTTGCTAAATACTCTATAGGTACTTGTTGAGTGACAGTATAATGTACTCAGAACTAGACACCTTGAGGTATATATATAATAAAGATAAAACATAAAATTCAGTTTCTCACAATAAAAAGTTTACCTATTATTTAACAATTTGATTTAATATATTATCTATTTAATAGCAAATGTATCATATACAGGGTGGGGCAAAAGTAGGTTTACATTTGCAAGTACACAAAATACATTTTATTCCTGTATATTATTTATTAATTACTGTATTATTTTCCATACAAACAACCAATTATAAATCTACTTTTGCCCCACCCTGTTTGTGTCACTTGATAGTGCTTACTATATCCCAGGCCCTGAATCACTGGGTTAAACATACAAACCCAGTTTTTAACTTATTTACTTCTTACAATAACATGTAAGATAAGTATTATTATTACTCCCAAACTGCAGATGAGTAAAAATAATCTCTGAGTTATTAAAGAACTTGCTTGAGAGCTCAAAGTGACTGTCAGAGCCAAGATTTGAGTTCAAGCCTTTTTGACTCTAAAACCCATGCTCTTAACCATTATACTAAGGTATTTGAGACAAATTTTGTACAGTACAGTTTGTACCACCACTATTACAGGATGATATAATAAGACACAATATGATTCAATTAGAATGTAAAATATTTAAATGAGGTTATTAATTCTCTGCTACATATAATAATTGCAAAAGGAGTTAGACAAGAGAAATATGTGTATGGTCTGAAGTAGCCAGTAAAAGTGTTGCAAAGATTGAACTTGAACTGGGCCTTGGAGAGTGGAACAGAGGAAGGGAATCAACATGGATATACTTCCTGAATAAACACTGTATGTATATTGTCTCATCTGATTCCTCACAGAAACTTGTGATGGAAGTTCTGTTCTCCTTATTTACCAAGGTGAAACTGAAACTCAAAGAGGTTAAATAATTTCCCAAATCCTCATTGTTAAGTGTTGAGCTGAGTCTCAAACGTGGTGTCTCTTCTACTCCATATAACCTCAGGTTGGTCAATAGGCCTAGGAGAGCATTCTTGGGGAGGGAAGCAGCAAGAGCAAAGATAGGCTGGAATAAACAGGATACTTATGAAAAGGAGGAAATAAATAGGCATCAAGTCTTCTATCTTCTAAGGAACAGAGGGCGGGACTTGGTAGGTAGCTCTGCCCATTGCAGAGGATTGCAACAGGATAGGGTGAGGGTAGGGGTTCTGGGGTTCCTGGAAGATGACTGAAGCCTAAAAGTCTGGCACTGTTCCAATTGTGTGGCCAAACTTGGCCCCATCCAATATTGCTGGGCTGGGAGAGCCATGGCCTAAGGGCTGGTTCCTGGAAGTTCTCCGCAATCCCAATCCGGTGGCCCCCCACCAGCACTGCTGCATCCTAGTACTAGTTCTCTCCCAGAATCAGGCTGCTCACTGGCTTTAATTCTGTCCCAAGCATCTCTCTCTCTACCATAATCTGGCTTCCAGTTGGACTGTTCTCAGTTCCTCAAGCCCATGAGGCACTCTGGCCTCCAGATTTCTAAGCTGCCATCTCCTAATCATAACAGTAATTTTCTTATTAATCACATTTTATTTTCTCAACAACTCCGCTAAATAGATATTACCATCATTATCTCTATTTTTCATGTGAGGAAACAAAACTCAGAAAGGTTGGGTTGCTCAAAGCCACGTAGCTAATAAATGCAGGGTTTCAAATCCAAGTCTTAAGATTCAAGATCTAGTCCTCCCTCATTTTACTATATTCCAATGCAACCTACTTCTCTCTCTAGATTTAGAATTAAGCCCCAGGGGTTATTTCTTCTGGGTTATTCTGGACCTATTTATCAGCCTTCATCTATTTTGGGTTCAGTGCTGGGCTCTGCTAGAAAGGCGTAACTCTTCAATGCTAGGTCTGGGAACCTCAGTCCTACCAATTCCCTGGACCCTTGAAAGCAGCAAGCTGTTTTGGCCTGAGAGTGGGGTTCAGTGTCCTCTCAACTCCTGAGTCAATCCTCTGAGAATTCTTATCTGTGGAAAGGAATCTCCTCAAAGACTTTTCTATCTTACCCTTACCCAAACTAGAACACAAAGGGAAAACAATGGATTGCTTAGAAGGTCTGTTTCCACCATCTGGGCCTCAGTTTATATTCTCCATTTTCTTGCTGCTTATTTTATTAGGAGAGACCTCACTATTCCCTAGTCCCAGACCCCCTCCACCACCTCCTCCAGCGATCCGGGGTAACCGCCAGGCTCTGCTGCCTAGGATAACGCCCACCCCTCCCCTTGCCCCCTGTGGCTGCCTCCCCTTTCCGTCTGTTGAGAGAGGAAGCCAGGGGGTGGCGGGTGCAACCCTGCAGGGCACTGATAAAGGGACAGCCCTGCCCCCGCCTCCTGGGGCCTTGCGGTCAGACCAGCAGGCAGGCAGTCAAGGCAGTCAGCTCCTTCTGGGACCCAAGGCCCTCCCCTGGTTCCACCTCTACCCGCCCTGCCCTACCCGGGAAGCTGGTTGCATAACCCAGTGGGGTGTTTGGCAACATTGTTTGTGGCTTGACCTGATGCTCCTGGTGGTGTGCACAGGCTTTGGGGTGAGGGTGAGGGTGGGGGTGGATTGAGCAGGAGTGACAAGAAATCAGTCTTTTGAGGATGGGTGAGCAGCATGGATGGGGAATGGTATAGCAGTAAAGATGTGGCTACATTTTTCTTCACGTTCTGTCTCTGCTACCTTTGCTGCCACGGGAGAATCTTAGGGGATAAGAAAAATCTTAGGTATCCTAACTTGCCAAGCCACAGACACTGTCCAACCCATTCAGACTCCTAATCTTCTGCTAATTGTACATTAACCAAAGGAAACTTAAGGTACAAGGGTGCTACCAAGGACATAAGAAATCTGAGAGGAGGGGTCTAACGAACCATTCTCACCCCAAGGACTGTAAAGGGTGTCTGGAGGCAGTACACATCCTGAGAACCACAGTTAGGGCCTCTTTTTACAGAAGGTGAGTGAGGGTGAGGTGGGAGAGATACCTCCACCTGTCTCATTGCCTGAGTGATGGCTGCCTGTTCACGTATCTCAGCCTACATGACCATGTCTGTCTTCCTAATAAGTAGTAAACTGCTTCAAAAACTTCTGCAAATGCCTGTTGCCTACAGGATGAAATACATCTTCTCTAGCTTAGCTTTCCAGACACTTTACAATCTAGCTTGTCAAACTTCCCAGGCTTATCTTCTACTGCTTCCTACCCCTACACCCCACCCTACATAACGCAAAGTACTACACTGTGTCTCTGGGCCTTCACACCTTTGCTTGAAATACCCTTTTCACCTCTGTGCCTGGTGAACCCCTAGTCATTTTCCACAGCTCAGTTTAATTGCCACTCCTTCTGTGAAGTCTTCTCTAAATTTTACCAGGCAGAAATTCAGCTCCATAGAACTTTATATAGACCTTTATTAGTGTAATTCCCCTATTAGATTATGAATGAGGATATAGACTACGTCTTATTCATCTTTGTGTTCCTGGAGTGTAATCCACAGTGGACAGTCAATAAGTACTTGTTGAATGAATGAATGATGAGGCTTGTCTTATCTGTAGTTGTATCTACAATGCCACAATATCCTGAACAGGTAGTTTTCATTGAATAAATGTTTGTTGACTAGCTGTAACTTGATACCATTATTTAATCAGCCATAAGTATGACTATTACTACGACTAATCATTTGGGAGGTACCCAAATAAGTATGCAAGTGAGAGAGCTATATCTGAATGTGTATGTGTGTGACCCAGATTCATGCCCAAGTCATCAAAAGATTCTGAATCCACAAATAACATGCAATGAAGCCACGGGTCACCTCCTGGATTACATAGATCATTCATGTAGAATCATGATCTCATGAGATAGGGATGGAATTCAAAACATGTAACCACGAGTTTGGCATGGGCATTGATCAATCCCACACACAGTCTGCAAGGAGACTGTAAAGAGGCAGTGTTGCATTGTCTCTTGAGTTGCTTAGTTGTGTTGCTCGGTTGTCAGGGGTCCTGAGAGAGAATTGGGGTGGCTGATGTAGTGGTGGGGAACATTGGAGGAATTCCAGCAGCTATTTTTTATCAACTGAGACAACTTTTTTTTTTTTTTTTTTTTTTTTTTTTTTGGTGCAGGGAGAGAAGAACATTTTCATTATTTTAACAGTGAATACAATGCTATCCACGAATACTGGCTGAATGCCAGACCTGCCTTGGGGTGGCATTGATCTGCCTCCCCAGTCTTTAACTGTTTCCAATTTAACTTGAACACCATCAGAAAGAAAAAAAAAAGAGAGAGAGAGAGAAAGGGTAAGCTGCAGCTGTAAGTACTGAAGCTAGACATAGGAAGGATTTCCTTAGACCTGAAAGCCACTAAAAGCTAGGAGGAAGCAAGATTGTTTTCTCCTAGTCTCTGGAGAAAGATCTGTTTGGCCTGGACTTGGGTTGTGTGTTGAAGGCAAAGGGTTGAATGAGTGGTTTCTAGGAGTATGTATTGATCTGACACAGAGTTGCTGAGGGTGCTGGGGGATAGACCTGATATCCTACACACATGTCCTGGCCTGGACATGTGGCTGGGGTGGCTTGCCTGGAAGAATGAGGGACAGAGGGCACCTGGGGTCCCCTTTAAAGGAGGTGAATAATGTCCCCGCTGGGCGCCATCCCCCCGCCCCCAGCTCCCCTCACACTGACAACAAACCTAGCCAAGAAAGAGGCCTTTGTCCTAGGACATCTGAGGCTGTAGGGGGAGGGGAGAAGGCTACAGGTGAAAGGATACATCAAAGCGGCCGGCTGCCCCTCCTTCCCAAAATAGCTCCCCTACCCCTTTACCAGAACCCAGGCTTTCCTTAAACAAAAGCACTACCCTAAATGCCCACTTGCCTAAACAGCTGGAACACTAGAGACCTGGTCTTTTTCTTCAGCTGCCTTCCACTGTGCTATGACTCAGTTTCCCTGTTCCTAAGAGAGTCAAGAGGTCAGAGGGCAGGAGGTTACAACTTGTATAAAGTTTAGAGGTCACTTTGGAGTAAACCATCAGCTTGGAATTCATCATCAGCATGGGAGAAACACAGACCTGGCTGGACTCCTGGGCGCAAAAGGAGGGCTGAGAGAGGCTTGGAGCCATGTGTGCCCCTGCTGGCCAGGATCAGGGTGGGGGTGGGGTATGGGCAGAAACCACACGGGGCTCAAGTTTCCTCTCTTGGCCAGAAGGGGCAGGAGGAGAGGAGGGCCACGGGGAAAGGGGAGGGTTGGAGGAAGGACGGAGAAGTCAGGCCCCAGGGCTTCAGAGAGGAGGTTGGTGCACCGCCCTGGAGCTCCCCGTGCTCAGTCTGAGCCTCCACATTCAGGCCTCAGCAATGGCCAGGGGGCGGGGCACAGACCTACCAGGTTCTCGGAGGTAGCAGGGATCCTCACCCAGGAGGTGTCAGCCCAGGCCCTGCCTCCCCAGAGACAGCACTTGGAGCCTCATCTCTCTCTGCACCCTGCTTGGACCCTGCCACAGGTGCCTGAGGGGCGGGGTGGGAGGGAGATTCCAGTGGGATCCTTGGACAGGCTGGGGAGGTGGAGGAGGCAGAGGGAGAAAATACCCAACTTTCATATGTTCTTAAGAGATCTCAGACCTCCCAGGCTGCCCCTGGATTAGGAATTTGACATCTTTGGGAACTCCTCTGGGAGAAGACCTAGGTGGCTTCTGGAGTGTTCTGGGATTCTTGGGGTGAAAAGCTGTGTATGGGGACCAGACAGTGGTCCCCTGAGGCACCACTGAGGGTCTGGAGAATGACCCTGAGTAACCCGTCAGGAGGCTGGTGGCCCTGGGGAAAATAGCACCACCCTTCTCCTCTCCTTTCCATCATGCTGCCCTGTCCAGCTGGCTGGGAAAGTTTGGTGGAGGCTGAGGAACTGGATGTGTATCTGGATCACCGAGAGGCGTTGCAGCAAGATAGGGTGGTGGAAGTAGGGGATGCTAGTTCTTGCCTCCTTTGCCCCTTCTCTTCTCCGGACAATAGGGATCAGCTGGAACTGGAAGGAAAAGAAAGGTATCCCACGCCCAGGGTAACTCCTTCCAACTGGAAATATTGGCAGCAGGAAAGGAGTGTGCTGGGAAGCAGTGGAAGAGAAGAGGGGCTGAGGCTGGGACTCCAGTCATTGACCCTCAAAGGACTGCAGTTTGGGGTCTAAGGAGTGACAGAATGGCAGAAACTTGTCCTTCTCTCTCTTGTTTCCGTATAACTGTTTGAGTTATGTATGATCCCAGGAGACTGAAACTCACTCTGATCAACTCAATCTCTCTCTCTCTTTTTCCTCCATTCCCTTTGTTTCTCTCTCATCTCTGTGTCCCTCTCCCTCTTTGGGGGTCCTTCCTAATCTTTCTGAGTAGGTTGCTCACCTGCCACTCCATACCCCAAGTTTCTCTGATCTCTCTTCATTCTTTCACTGCTTCTTTTGACACCTGGAAAGGTGGAGTGGTCTAATAAGCCTCAGAACAGTGTCCCAGGGCCCAACCTGGGTAGCTTAGCTGGTCATATGCCAAGGTTGCGGGTTTAATCCCTGGTCAGGGCACAGACAAGAATCAACCAATGAACACATAAATAAGTGGAACAAATCGATGCTTTTTTCTCTCTCTCCCTCTCTCTCTCTCCCTTCCCCTCTCTCTCTAAAGTTGATTTAAAAAAAAAAAAAAAGAACAGGACCCCAGAGTCAAGGACCCCTTCCCCATTGTCAAAGCAGTTAGAGCCTTGGGGCAGCAGTAGAGGGCAATGTCTTCCTCTCCCCAGCATCCCTCTTTAAATAGTTCTCATCCTGTATCCTTAAGCATGAAGCCCCATGTCATTCTGTGAGTACTCAGGGATTGTGATAAGATCTTTCTGGGTAGGACCATCAGGATGAGAATGAAGCAGTAGATTTATAATTCCTGGAGAAGGCCCCAGTCCTCCCTGATATACATTACTGGGGAGGAAGATGGCTGTGTGACCACCAAGTTTGGGCTAAACTGGGAAGTGAGGACGGATTATTGTAAAAGAAAAGGGACATAGGAAGTCCTCCACTTTCCCAGTATCTCTCTAGTTTCTGCACCCTCTGTGATGTTCTTTTTGATCCAATTCTGACTATACCCTCTTCTCTGATTTATACCACTGGCTGCTAAACACTTGGCTGGTCCTCAGGAGGGTAGGCTCTTAAGGCTCAGAGGGGCCAAGCCTGGTATATAGAAGAATATTGCTGAGTGTCTAGGCAAAAACATACTCCCCTCCTTTGACATAGTGCAAACTTGCCACTGTATCAGAAAGCTGGTTGGAGCTGATCCAGACGTTC
Source organism: Pteronotus mesoamericanus (assembly GCF_021234165.1). Lineage (NCBI taxonomy): Eukaryota > Metazoa > Chordata > Mammalia > Chiroptera > Mormoopidae > Pteronotus > Pteronotus mesoamericanus. The sequence continues at coordinate 1,366,024 of NW_026555310.1, forward strand.
TTTTCAACTCCCCTTTTTCCAATCTTTTGCCTCCCTCTGCTCCTCTTCTGGATTCTCATTTCTTTGTCCTAGGGTGAGAGAGAGATTGAGCTCATGGTCTTCATGAGAAGGGGCTGATACCTAGTCTCAGATATTGAGGCAGTCAGAGAACATTGTTGTCTGGGTCAAGGATTTGAAGCTAGGAGAAGCCCAGAGATCACTTGCCGGATTCCTTTCTAGCTTTGTGGTTTTTTTCGATAAATCCATATGATTGGACTAGTTTAGGATTTCTGAAGGTGCAGTTGGCTTCTGGCATCAGAACTACCAGGGCACTTGTTAAAATGCTGATTGCTGAGTACCTGCACCTATGAATTCAATTCAGTAAGTCTGGGGTGGTGTTCAGGATTCTGTTTTCACAAGTACTCTGGGTGAATGTGGTGCACAATAAAGTTAGTGACTGCCTGAGACAGACACAATTGAGTGTCTCTCACAGCAATGAGATTCCTCAGTCCTGTTTCCATGAAATGCAAGAGACTGAATATGAAGCAATTTGCCCAAGGTCACACATGCATCTGGAAGTCAAGAGAACCTGTCTCCTGCCTCCTAGGGCAGGGTCTTTGTACTGCACCTAAGAGTCAGATCCGGGAAGATATAAAGAGAGACAAAGGGTGGGGTTAGGTGTGTGTGTGTGTGTGTGTGTGTGTGTGTGTGTGTGTGTGTGAAGGACTATGAGGCAAGAGCCATTGTCCCTGCCCCATAAACCCCTTCTCCATTCACTTTGCCTTTGGGCAATTTCCTCCAGAACCTGGGTGGGGGAGGGTGGGGTTCCGGTGTTGAAATGGCATCCTGGATAGACATAAACACCCCACCCATTCTGCCCACTGGCCAAGGGCCTGTGCCTACACCACCTCTCAGTTCTGGGGATGGCAATAGAACAACAGGTTAGGGGCAAGAGGTAGGGGAGATCCTTTTTCAAAAGGATAATTTGCAGTTATCACTAATTATGTTGTAAGTCAGTATAGACTTCATATCAAACAGCTGTGATAGGCCATCCTTGTGGTAATCTAAGGTCATGCAATTGGAGGTCATTCTGCCCTATCCTTTGTTTTTCTAATAATTCTCCTCCAACCCTAGCCTGCCTGCTTTTACTTATATGGCAGGAGTGGGGTGTAGTGTCTAGCCCTAGGAGATCAGGAGGTTCCTACCGAATCTACTTGGAACTTTTTGCTAAAGGCAGGGAGAACAGATGCAAGGGAAGAGGGCTGTCAGAGAACAGGGAGGAGGCTGACAGACAGAAGATGAAGGCAGAGGTGAGGGCCTGCTGAGAAAGTTAAACTGTCCGAGCAGAAAGGGGCCTTCAAGTTCCACTTGTCTAACACCCTGGTTTTACAAATGAGGAAACAGTGGCTCAGAGAAGTGCTAGGACTTGCCTAACATCACACTGCTACTTTGTGGCAGAACTGCAGCTGCAGCCCAGATCAAAAGAAAAAGGGACTGGGGGCGTGGGGTGCCGAATGTGTGTTCAAGCCTCGAAAGAGATATTCCCCAGAAGAGGAGGAAAGAGACTGAGATCCCACAGAAAGAGCTGATGATGTAGACCACCGTTAAGGGCTTGGGGTACAGAGATAGAGAAGCAGGATGAGAAGGTGCCTGAAAGGTGATATAGGTCAGTAGACTCAGTAGAGGTTCCAGACCTGACTCTGCTATTTACCAACTTGGTTCTCAATTTCTGAATGGGCATTACAGGATCTTTGTGAAAGTCAATCTCATAAACGAATACTTGTAACACAGCTCTTGACAAATACTTAATAAGTCTTCGTTACAGTTGTTATATTACCTTAGAAGAGGAAAGATCCCTGGCTGTGAGTTGGGGTATGGACAAGATGACCCTGTGGGATAGAGGGCAGAGGTCCAGTGACTCCAGAGACCATTCCTCCTCTGCTGCTTGCAGCTGATAAACCTCTTATCTGGCCGAGCAGGGGAGTCCAGGGCCAGGATAGGAGGAGAGGGCAGGGCTGCTATCAGCCAGCAGGCCTGGGCCATATCTCTGAGAAGGCAAGGGACTGTCTGCTTGGTTCTTCCCACAACACACTCCTTGGGGATCCCCAAGCACTCACTTTCATCTTGGGAAGAAAAGACTGAGATCCTAAAACTGAGAACAGAAGAGGAAAGCAGGTGTGATCCCTGATGTTGCCCCCCAAAATGGAGGGGAAAACCCCAGAAGACGTGGTTTCTGCCCCAGCCAGTGATACAGTTTTGGGGAGAAAGAAATAGGGGAAAGAGAAGGCATCTTGTCTGAAAATAAGGTAAAGACCTAATGTGCTCCCAAAGGAACTGACTATGGCCATAGCAGGTGAGGTAGAGATCACACCACAGAAAAAGACTTTCTACAATAGCTTAAGGAGTTGGTTGATGAGTCCAGCATGAGTGGGAGGGGATGAGATCTCTCCTTCTCTCAGGTGACATTAGAAAGAACCTGTCTATGGAGGCAGGCAGGACAAAATTTCTGACCCGTAGCAGGACAGCCCTAACCCCCATTTATCCTTTGACATAGGTTACTGGGGCCATTTGGGGGACCCTGGACCAGGCCCTGGCCCAGTAGGATGCCCCCGTGTCCTCCCCAGCAGAGCAGCAATAGGGTGACACAGCTGCCCACCCCGGAGCTGGGCGAGATGGAACTGACTTGGCAAGAGATCATGTCCATCACTGAGCTGCAGGTGAGTAGGGTTGGGGGAGCAGGGGAAGGGAGGGGTAGAGAAGCAGGGAGTTTAGCTGGGACTGAAGCAGACAGCCAGAACTAGGAGGGCTCAGGGTCTCAAGCTGGGAATGTTCCAAGGACTGGAAAAGAAAGGGCCAGAGTAGCAGGGGAATCTAAATGTTAGACCAGAACATTAAGGGGAAGGGGCGTGGAAGAGCAGGGGACAGGAGTGTTGGAGAGAGAAGGATCTGATTAGGGGTGTAATCTCTCTCAGCAGCCACTCTGTTCACATCTCTCTACCCTTCCTCCTGCTCTGTCTTCCCTTTCTCACCTTCTTCCCTTCTGACCTCCTTCTCCAATTCTGCTCATCTTCTTCCTGCATTTTCTTCCCCTGCCCTCAGCAGCTGGGCCCCTTTCCCCCAGGTAGCTGAGCAGTAGTCCAGGGGCCTCAGGAAGGGGGGGGGGTCAGTCTATGCCAGGGTCCTCTCCTCCTGCTAGTTGGACAAAGGGGTATCTGTTGGCCTAACAATGATGCCTTTGTCCCCAGCTGGGCTAGAGCAGGGTGGCTCCCCAATGTGGGTTGGGGGCCCTGTTTCTAGCATGTTCTTTTCTCCTCTCTGCACCTGGGCAGGGACAGAGGGACTGCAGACTAGAGGGTAGAGCTTGTGCCAGCTCCCCAAGGTGACTCTTAACCCCCAGACCTGGCTCTGAGCCTGCCCCCATTCTCTCTACATGCATGGGCCTTCAGGATCTGCCCTAAACTCTGTTTCCACATAGCAGCTCCCTCTGCTGGGCACCCAGGACATGGCTGAGATCTGAACTTGACCTTTTGACCCTAGATAACCACAGCAGGAAAGGGTTCTGAGGGGTCATCTTGGATAACAAACAACTCCTTGTCTTTCTGAAAGAAATAAAAGAACATGAGGTATTTCAACCCAGTCAGAAATACTGAGGAGGAGATTCCACAATTGTAATGTTAGTTCTTTCTGAAGTCTGACCTCAATGATTACATTTCTGTTTAAGCAGCCTTTTTCTTGAAATAGCTGCATTGCAACTTTAGAAGAAGCTTTCAATGATTTTTAGCACCTTTCTGTTCCCTTGCTATTATCTCACTGGGTCTTTCAGAAGGACCCAGCATGGTGCCGAGAGAGCTGACTCTCTTCCTCACTCAGCCTGTCTCCAAACATCTTTATGTCTTTTCTTGCAGGGCCTAAATGCTCCGAGTGAGCCATCGTTTGAGCCCCCAGCCCCAGCCCCATACCCTGGGCCCCCGCCACCCCCAACTTATTGTCCCTGCTCAATCCACCCAGATGCTGCCTTCTCCCTTCCTCCACCACCTTATGAGCTCCCGGTACCCTCAACTCATGTTCCAGAACCCCCATACTCTTATGGTAACATTGCCTTACCAGTCTCCAAGCCACTGACCCTCTCAGGCCTACTCAGTGAGCCCCTTCCAGACCCCTTAGCCCTCCTGGATATTGGGCTGCCAGCTGGGCCACCCAAGCCCCAAGAAGACCCAGAATCTGACTCAGGATTATCCCTCAACTATAGTGACGCTGAATCTCTTGAGCTGGAGGGGACAGAGGCTGGTCGGCGGCGCAGCGAGTATGTAGAGATGTACTCGGTGGAGTACCCCTACTCACTTATGCCCAACTCCTTGGCCCACCCCAACTATGCCTTGCCACCTGCTGAGACCCCCTTAGCCTTACAGCCTTCCTCGGGCCCTGTGCGGTCCAAGCCCACTGCACGGGGGGAGGCAGGGAGTAGGGATGAGCGTCGGGCTCTGGCCATGAAGATCCCCTTCCCTACGGACAAGATTGTCAACTTGCCAGTAGATGACTTTAACGAGCTGTTGGCACGGTACCCACTGACAGAAAGTCAGCTAGCACTAGTCCGGGACATTCGACGTAGGGGCAAGAACAAGGTGGCTGCCCAGAACTGTCGCAAGAGGAAGCTAGAGACCATCGTGCAGCTGGAGCGGGAACTGGAGCGGCTCAGCAGTGAGCGGGAGCGACTGCTTAGGGCCCGAGGGGAGGCCGACCGGACCCTAGAGGTGATGCGCCAACAGCTGACTGAGCTGTACTGTGACATTTTCCAGCACCTGCGTGATGAAGCGGGCAACAACTACTCCCCTGAAGAGTACGTGTTGCAACAAGCTCCTGATGGGGCCATATTCCTGGTGCCCAGGGGGACCAAGATAGAGGCTACAGACTGAGCTGGCCCAGTAGGGTGGACCTGGTGATGGAAATTTCCTTCATTCCCTTCTGATAAAGGTGCTCTTGGACAGGACCGTGAGGCCCAGAAGGGGACTACAATGAAAAACCTGACATTTGTTAGGTCCAAGGTGTGTTTAATAGGCTTGCTTTGAGGCAAGTATGTGAGGGCGACTGGAATCTGTAATTCAGCTTCCCAGGTCTCCAACCTCCCACCTCTTGTCTGAGCTTTGGTATATAAAGCCCTCTACAGAAAGAGCCTTCCACTGTGTCTTCTTTTACTAGTGTATACAAACATACTTTTTCTTCATAAAATTTTGAGACGAGTAATTTTCAGATGCCACATCAAAGTTCAATCAAACCTGACACCACACTTCTGTATCCTTTAAGTTGTGTGGTTCCCTATCTTCTCAGGGACTGAATTACATAAGATACCTATTTGGGGTATTTTGCTATTTATACTTCTCTTCAACTTTACTAGCTCCATTCCAATAGGGAAACCTTACTTCCAGGTTAGACACTACAGTTGTGAGACAAATGCAGAAAGGTGATCAAAGATGTGGAATCTGTATGAAGTGGTTTCCAGTCCAGGTTTAGGGAATTGAAGGTAGTTGAAGGCTATTTCTAGTAGATCTGAAGATACTCCAAATTGTCAACCTTGTTTGCTCAAAAAATTGAAAATGGTTGAATTGTAAAGGGCATGACCTGGGGTTATCTATTTAGAAAGTTTAGTCCACCTAACAGACATACTGATTCTTTCATTCTAACCAGGCTCACAAAATTGAGGCAAATTTGGATCTTTTAGTCAACAAAAACTAAGCACTTAGGAAGCTCTGGTTCTACTAGGTGCACAGTGGAAAGGACACTGCAAGTGAAGATCATCATATATACATCGTCATGTGCTAAAGCAGGTGGAACATGGTTTTGGAGTGAACTAGTTTTCAAGAACTTCAAGGAATTAACTACCTTGAATCTATTTCCTTTTGTAAATTTGTAAGCATTTCTCAATGTACAAAACGTAAAAAGTTAACACTTTTCAATTAAGAATGCCTTTAGTCATCATCCCAATAAATTTAAAAAATGCTTTTAGCCTCTGGTAGCCCCCACTTGTCCTAGTCCACCAAACTGCGAGAAACCACATTTACTCACAAGTTCCTTAAGTAGCAAGATGGCTGACCTATGAATTCACATACACCTATTCCACACCACCCTCCGCCCACTCCAGGCCTTGTTAGATTAAAAATGAGGCTGGATGACCTCTCTTGAAAATGGCAGGGCAAACTGTTAGGTGCCTGCTAAAGTGTTGAAATTACTTCTAAAAATATTTTATATTCATCACCTTTGAGAAGCTAAGATTTCCTCCCCCTTCCATATTCATTTTACCCCTGGCACGACTTTTTTGAAGCCCGAGATAGCTGGCCCATACATACTTGTCCACCAAAAATGACACCCACTACACACCTTCAGAATGTAAATAGGTACACCTCTCAGAAGGGACTGAGTGGCAGCAGCTCTGGCTTTTTACAACTTTTTCTCTTGCCAAGGGAGCTCGAAAAAGGGCATGTGTAAGTGGAGAAAATAGTTAACAGTTCACTTCTAACAGGGTTAAGATTTAGTCCTACAGTGATAACCCTGCTTCTCAGATTCCACTATGATGGTGCCAATGGGATAAACTCAATTTATACACCTTGCTCCTTCAGATTGACCCCGCTAAAACATTTTGTTTAGGCAACATCTGGTATGTCATTATCTCCTGTATTTCCGGTTCCCAAACTTGAAATGCACAATATTGTTTACTGTATGGTGAAAGGAGAAAAGGAAAATAAGCAGAAACAAGTTAAAAGCATTTTATTTAAAAAGTCCATTCATAAAACTGAATGATTAACTCAAGTTGCAGCACAACTAATGTAAACTGCATGGCAGTGAAAATGAAGTACACACTGGCTCAGATAAATGCTGTCCTCATAAGGATGCTCCTGGCAAGAAGAAAAAAAAAGGTTATGAAGCATTAACACGAGCAGATAAGGTTCCCATTCTCTTTCCTGGAGCCCTGGTGTTTTAACTGATTTTTGTGAGACCAAATATTAAGTCTTTTTGGTTCTGAGGCAGGCTCATTCTCTTTACTTTGGTAATAGCAAGTACTCTTGCTATTTACTTTATATGAAAACTTACCTTTTAACCATAAGCTTGGACAGATGTTTTTTTTAATACAGTTGATAAAACCTGTAGTAGCAGACTCCTCCCTAGAAAAGCAAACAATCTTTAGAACTAGCTTTCCTCTGTGACCAAGTCCCATCTCAGGCTAAACCCCCCACCCTCCACTAGAGGCCCACCCCCCCTCCCACCATCATTTTGGGGAATATTGTAATGCATTTACTTTGAGCCATTGTTTTAAGGAAATGGGTCAAAGGAAGGTAGGAAATAAGTTGAAATTAAAGGGCAAAAATTTATTATTCACAGTAGAGATAAAGTGCTCATTTCCTTCCATTGGGATCCACTAAGACTAGGGCATAAATTTATAAAATAACCCATCTCCAGAAAACCAAGTTCAGCTTAACTGGACTAGTTTTGGCTCAATATATTAAGGAAAGTATAACAGGAAACTGGATTTTAGATAACTATATGGATGTAAGTAAAATCTGTTCTTACCTACCAGCATAGCAATAAAACCTTTCCTCCTGGTTCTGAATGCTAGTCCTAAGAGTCAGGTGTGCCTTACTCTTGTCTGCCTCCTTCCTTGCGATGGTCACTGAAACTTCACTCCCTCCTAGCTTTCATGGAGCGTGCCGTGGACTGCCCCTGGCTTATCTGTACTCCACATACCACAAGTGTCTACTCTCAGCTGTAGAGTGTCTGAGCTCGCAGTCATTCGCGCTATACTTGCTAGCAGTTCCTAGTAGCTGAACATCTCTCCTGGATCTTTAAAGGCATTGTCAGGAATCCTGAGGTATCTGCAAACTCCCTCAATAGTTAAGGTTCCACCTGCCATTGCAAACTCAGCCAATATCAAACCCATGGAACTGTATCATCCATCCATGCTTTCCCACCCGCATCCACCTCCCACCCACGTCCCCCCACCCTCCCCTCCCCAAACTTCCAAGTAACACACCCATAGGATGAAATACAGTCCTACTGATAAACAAATCTCTATGCTACTAGGTAGGTACAATGGCACGGAAATTGAGGGAATCAAAGGGAAGGCTCAAAAGAACCTATGTACAAATAACAATCATGGGATATTAAGTTAACTTTAGAAGTCATTTTCTATACAATTAACATTTTAGGATGGTTATGTGATCTTGTGCCATGTTTAAAGGAAAACTGCAGTTAGCATGTTTGTAACCAGTATGGTTCCCCAACATCTCCATAATGTTAATCTCCAAATAGGCAACTGGTGTGATTAAAATCTCTGAAGTCTCTATAAAGACCCACCCAACCAGAACAAAATAAACTGCAGTTTTCCTTTAATGTAGTGTACGATTAAGAAATTCTTACTCGTGCTGTTAGGTTTAAATACGTCTCCCAAACACTTCTAATCTGTGGATTTTTGGGGCTGCATTAACCAGCAGCTGGTTTCTAATCTCTGGCAAAGTTTTGAATTTGAATTGGTGACAGAAGCATTCAACATTCATGGGTAGTGGGTAGGGAAAGTCCAAAGCTCTGCCAGTCCCAAATCCATACAGTTGTCATTCCATTCAAGAGGATATTAAATCGTTTATTGATTACACATGATAATGGATGATACACAAACTTCATTCCCATCTATAATTTTATCTGGTACCATAATTCAATTTAGATATATCGCATAGGATGTGCCAACAACCATTAACAACCAAATAGACTCCATGACTCTGCTTGGGTGACCCTTTTAATGGTGAACTCCAGGTCACAACATAGTAACTTATCAATTCAACTACACCAAGGTTTCTGAAGACAATGGCTTGTGTGCCCAAGCAGGTTGTAAATAAATTTCAAATGGAATCTGGCATCACCCTGAAGGAATTCTAACTTCACACTGTTGGGGTAATTTACCAAGATGGCTTCAGAGTAGACTAACTTTACACAGCACATTTAAAAAAAAAGACACATTTATTCAGCGTCATGATCAGACTATTACATTTAGCAATCAACAGCATGGGTGCAAAAAAAAAAAAAGAAAAAAAGAAAAAAAAAGAAAAAAAAAGAATAAAGAAAAACTACATTAAAAACCCTTTGTTGGAATGCTTTACACTTTCCACAGAACAGAAACTAAAATAACCTGTTATACAATTAGTCACAAATACAGTCCTCGAGTTTTTTGCCCATTCACATGAGTATTGTCTAAAACATGTCTTCTTTGTAGCAGCTAGGCCCTGCCACCACTGTGCTTGGCTGAGTTCACAAATCTGTTGTAACCTGTAGCTTCCCTGTCACTTCTCTGGCTCTCCTCTCCTGCTAAGCTTTGTTTCCTGTTGAACAATATGGAATAAAGTTGTTAATCTAAACATATTAAGACTTAAGGCTACAATCCAATATCAAGTTGTTTCCCACAAATTTTGCTGATCTGAATATTAACTTAATATCCACAATTTTACTGCAGTTACATTAACAACTATGTTGCACTGCTTAGCTACATTAGGGTTATTGGGTTCATTTTCAATCATAAAAATTAAATCGAAACACAAAAAGGTGTTTACTTACCTGGCAGCAATTAAAACCTTCTGCCACTGCCATAGCTACTGCTGCTGCTGGAACCGCCATAGCCACCTAAGAATAATGTTTGTTCCATTAAACTTTTTGAAGTGCCAGTATTAACTTGTATCTGGGGAAATACAGTTCAAATCTGAGTTTCAGCTCAGATGATATTTCCAATTTTACTGAAAGTTACCACTATAAGTGTTCTTAAAACCTCCTCAGGCTTTTATTGCCCACACGTCATCTAAAATAAAAACTATGTATTTTTTACCAATACGAGTTATAAAGACACTTAGCCCTCTACTACCACCTCCACCCCCCCCCCACACTATACCTTGATTTCGTGGTTTGGCAAAGTATTGGCCTCCACCACCATAGGGGCCAGAGCTTCTGCCTCCAAAGTTTCCTCCTTTCATGGGTCCAAAATTTGAAGATTGATTGTTGTAATTGCCAAAATCATTGTAGCTTCCGCCACCTCCAAAATTGCTTCCTAGGAATGGAAAGAGAGCCTTTATCTGTTACTTGGGAAAGATGATAGCTCTGAAATCTATTTAGTGTTCAAAATGGACAAAAAAGTTGCATGACCTGCCTGCCTTCCTCCCAAACTCTGATGGCTCCAATGTTTATTTTTGTATTTTATCTTTTCCAGGCAAGACATTCAGTTGAATAATCCAGTATTTAAGAAAATTTTACCCAACTCACCATGATGACATAGACCAAGTTCTATAGCCTTGAAGACCCTTTACCCATCCAGGAGCACTAAAAACACATGCTGGATTCGTCAACTAAGTGCCTATGGTCCCAAAGAAGTTAAGACACTAAACCCTGCTAGAGCTAATCTAGTTCCAGCTGAACAGCGGAAGATGCCACTATCCACTTATTCATCTATTTGGGAGTGAGGCGGCCCCAGCTTAAAGCTAGGAGGTAGCATAGCAAGCCCATTAAAAAAAAAATACCATGCAGTGTACCACATAATGCATCTAATCCCCACATAGGCATAAATTCTACGAGGCTAATCTAGCTACTGCACCAAGTACCTGGATCACTGGATACCTACCACTACCACCGCCAAAGCCGCCTCCGCCTCCTCCGTTGTTATAGCTGTCATAGCTGCCACTCCCGCCATAGCCACTGCCCTGGTTTCCATAACCCTGTCCACCACTTCCATAGCCTCTGCTTCCTCCAGAGTAACCAGGGCCGCCTCCTCCATAACCACCTACAAGAATACAATTCTTCTCAATAAGACAAAAGTATTCAACAATCAAAACCTGTTTAAGCGTAATGGGCAACAGCCTGCTCACATGCTGTTATGGTCAGAATTTAGCTTGTCATGCACTGGAGTTTTAGTCTCTACCAACCTATTCTATAGGTCACCAAAAACAAACACCCAACTTTTCATCTGTTTATTCCTAAATAAACCAACCCACAAAACTTACCATCATTACCAAATCCATTGTAGCCATCCCCACTGCCACCATAACCACCACCACCACGGCTACCACCAAAGCCACCTGGAACAAAGCAGAATTTTAAAGCACATTTCAAGTAAATGAGTTTCATACAACTTACTGCCTTGTAAATATAAACTTTAGGAAATAATTCCAGTACTGCAAAAATAATTTTTCATACATAAGGCTTTAAACTTTTGGTTAGCAAGAAGCCAAAAGTACATTTGGATAAAATGTAATTTTGGAAATAGTGACCATACAACCAGATTGCATAAAGGATAAATCATTTAAGTATTAAATATATAATCAAATTATATATTTAACCTGTATAATTAAACATACCTCGACCGCTGAAGTTTCCTCCACGACCAAAGTTGTCATTCCCACCAAAACCACCTCCACGACCACCTCCGAAGTTTCCAGAACCACTTCGACCTTAGCAAAAGATGAATTGTGTTAAACCATACATATTGGAATTGGTCTCTAAGATTTAATAAAAGGAATAAACCCACCTCTTTGGCTGGATGAAGCACTAGCCATCTCTTGCTTAGATAGGGCTTTCCTTACTTCACAGTTGTGGCCATTTACAGTATGGTATTTCTGAACTAAAAGTTTGAAGATAAAAAGAACACAATCTCAGTGTTTAAAATACAACCAGGATTTCAGAACCCTTGGCTAACAAAGGTGTCACCCGATACTCACTGACAATCTTGTCTACAGAATCATGGTCATCAAAGGTTACAAAAGCGAAGCCTCTCTTTTTGCCACTGCCTCTATCAGTCATGATTTCAATCACTTCAATTTTCCCATACTGTTCAAAATAATCTCTTAGGTGATGTTCTTCAGTGTCTTCTTTAATTCCACCAACAAAAATCTTTTTCACAGTTAAGTGGGCACCCGGTCTTTGAGAATCCTAAGAGGAGAAAGAAGCCAATTAAGTTAACTACATTAGCAAAACCTTTCCCAAAATTAAGATTCAAGTTTCCTACCATCCCCAAATGTTAAGTCCACCTGGTGACATACTTTAAAGGACTACTTAAGGGAGGGGGGTAAAAATCACTCACTTCTCTTGACACAGCCCTCTTTGGTTCCACAACTCTTCCATCCACCTTGTGTGGCCTTGCATTCATGGCTGCATCCACCTCCTCCACAGTGGCATATGTGACAAACCCAAAGCCTCTGGAGCGCTTGGTGTTTGGATCTCTCATCACCTGAGATGTAATTAATTTAAAACATAGTAAGATGCCCAGTACTACTGACTTTATCTTATATGAGATAATACAAAGCTATTCTAGCTCTTTATACAAAGCCCTTAAGTTTCCCGTTACCCATCTAATATAAATCTACTGGGAGATTTTCAATTACTTAAAGCCACACCTTCCTTTGTCAGATTATTTCCAACTATAACGCTGGTAACAATATTAGGTTTTCAGACAGGAACTAAAACATAAGCTCTAAGTAAATCAACTAGTTCTACTCCCCTTTTTCTCCTCCAAGTCTTACCACACAGTCTGTGAGCGTTCCCCATTGCTCAAAATGGCTCCTCAGGCTCTCATCTGTTGTTTCAAAGCTCAAACCTCCGATAAAGAGCTTCCGTAGCTGTTCCGGCTCTTTGGGGGACTAACAATGGGGGAGGGGGAAGAGAGAGGGGAGCGTTAAGTGAGCCTATAAAGTAAAATACCGTTCACTTAAGCGAAACTAGACAGTATGTACGTAGTATTTATTGTTCCTTCGGATTGCAGCAAGCCACGTGCTTCTGCCCACAGAGGACATGGTATGTTGGGAACTGGGAAACCCCGAGCGCATGCGTCCCTACTCAGCCTTTGACGCACGCGCAACAAAAGGACTGAATGGGAGGGGTCCACTGCCAAAAGGACTATAGCTGCTTTTTAAAAAAACTCTCCTATTGAGACAATGTAAAAAATATGATTTAATATGCCTACCAGTTTTCCTGGGAGGAACAAGCCTCGCGTAATAACTAAGGGTTACAGAACGGCGGCCTCATGGCCACGACGAGGACAAAATGGCGACCTGAACTTTGGGAGGGGTAGGCCCAGGCCGCGACCGAAGAACTGCCGAATGGGCTGGCGCAAGCAGCCAATCTAAACTGCATCCCTCAGAACTCAGGAAGAGGCGAGAAAATTAAGTTGGAGAGAGCATCTTACCCACCTCTGACTTAGACATGACGACCGCAGGAGAGGAGATTTCACCGATGCTTACTCAGAGGCGTCCACCGGCAGAAAGGAGTAATCTAACGAACGTATCCACCAGCCTACCTTCGGCCTCGCTTTTTTATCCCGCCTCCTCCCTGACGGCATTGGTAGACTCCGCCCCTCAGTAGCGATGATTGGATACTTGAAATAGCGTCCTGCTACTATTGGCCTGTGGTGTCGCATTGCTGCTTAACGTCATCCGTTTGGGCGGTCTACGTAGTCTCCGCCCCTCGGAGTTCATTGGTTCCGAGTAATAGTATTCTTAACTAATCTGATTGGCCAACCAACTAATCATTTATATTTGAATGTACCTAGGGTATTTAAATAACTTCTTAATCCTCCAGGCCTCCAATATTATATTCTATTCAGTTGTCAGAGCATGATTAATACCAGGTATAAAAAAATAGCATGTGACAATTTTATTTTTTGCAACTGCTAAGCGCATGTGTAAGAAAATGGCGAGCCTACGCAGGCGCATTAAGGAGTTCCGCTTGGCTCAAGGAACACGTGAAATGGCGGGCTGGAGACGGCAGTGAATTTATAGCGCCTGCGTAGTGGCGGGAGTTGTGCCCCGTTTTGCGCAGGCGTAGTGGGCGGAGAAAAAGGCCTGGTTTCAGGATTGGTCGCGCAGGCGCAGGAAACGATCCGTTTTGGCGGGCGGTTGGCGTTGCGCAGAAGACGGCGGCAGTGGTGGCTTGTGGTCTGGCCTCATCACAGAGGAACAGAGAAGACATTAGCGTGAGTGATCGGTGTCGATCTTGGGTAAGTGGCGGACAGTCTTGCCTACCCATATGAGGTCTTGAACCGACTCCAATTGGGCCAGTTATTGTGTGAAATGAATGGACCGTGGGGTGGGGGGCTGGTGAAGGGGGAGCGATGGGTCGGGCCAACCAATGGAAGAATAGGGGCGGATGTTTGTCTCAGTAGATTCTTGGACCTTTGGGGCCGAAGAGTTTGACTGGCAAGTGTATAGGCCAATTGGGTCTGCCTTTAGCTGTCGACTTTTCGGTCCTTGGGCCTTCGGAATGTGGGAGGCGGGTTTTCTCCTCCTGAGCAGCGTCTCGCGGAGCCAATGAGCACGAAGCGCGCGGTAGGTTGGGCTCCTCCGAGAGGCAGAGGTTTGACTCGGAGGGGGAATGAGGGAGTTGCGCGGTTAAATGGATGGACCAAACCTGGAGCCAGTGAGAGTAAGAGGACGACCTGCGGAGAGCGCTCGGCCGGGTCGTTTGTGTAGCGCTCCAAAAGACAGGGTCTTAGATTTGTCGTGGAGAGGAAGGGGATCCAGTGCCTGTGATGGCGCGTCGGGGTGGATGTTTTTTCCACGATGACTTCTCTAACGAAGCCTTTAGGCCTCCATCCAATAAACCTCCCTGGTAGGGAAACGGTACGTTTGCTCTCGTATATCTCAGTTTGCCACCCCCCCCCCCCCATCTCTACATCCCACCATCCACTTTAGGTTTAGGAGGGAGTAACGGGAGTCTTTTGACTTTGAGAATCAGCTTGTTTAGGAAGACTGACTTGATATGTTAGAACGAATGGGATAAATCTCTACGTACTGTCATGGAAAGCCACCCAAGAAAAATCTACGTAAATACATATTTACACGGAGAACTCAATATTTGTAAATCGATAAACTTTGGAAAGCTACTTAACCAGAGTGTGTTACCTTTTAGGGATACAGGGAGATGGAGGCAGATTGGATTTCTAATGCTTAAATTTTTGCAGGGATGGTAATAATTTATGATTAAATTAAAGAGTCAGTTGTCTTTTGTGTTTCCATTCATAACCACGTACTTCTCACCATCATTCTCTTTACACCTCGAAAGACAGTTTTTCCCTTAGAAACTAAGGTGATTCTTGGTCTGGAAATATCAATAAAAAAGTAACTTTTGAGTACTTAGTACCTGCTAGGCATTATGCTAAGAGCTTTACAAGAATTATCCAGGTCCCCAATGCCTTTTTCTTAGTTTCCGAGGAACTTTCTCCACTACATATATCTCTTTCTATACACACAGAGTTTCTAAGCCCTCCCTTTTTGCTGTTTCTCCGAGGATGTCTGAATTTGGATAAGAAGAAAGCTGCTTGAGGAGGTTGATGCTTAGAGTGTTGGGGGCAGGAGGGCTAATCCCTCACCTGGATCATTCTGTTACCATTTGATTATATTTCCTTCAAAGTGTTTATTTTACGTGCAGTCCACCTCCTGTTGATAATTCCTGTTACGCTTATTCCAAGACTTTTACTAAGACACAGAAATTTTCATTTTATTTTTGCTGTATCCATATTATTTTACACTATTCACTTATTTAGGGTCAAGGGAGAAATGTTTAAATACTGTAAAAAGTTCAGCTACGTATGAATTACCCTTATGATTAGAGGCCTTTCTGACAAAAGACAGATGATTTTAGTTGAGGGAATAGTGAACAGGAGGGATTTCCATGTTCTCTGGCACTTGGAAAAAAGGACAAACCATTTCATATTTGGTTAAAAACTGTTTGTAGGGATACTGTTAAAGCAGCTGCTTAGTTTATAAGAACTAAAGGGATATATGTAGGTTAAGGTATCTGCCCCTAATTTATTGAGGTTTGAAGAGAATACATTCTTGGTCTACAGAGTTTCTCATCTTTAGCACTGGTGAAATTTCTGGCAGGATGAATGCACCTCCCCTGCCCTCATCCCCGTTTGTGACATTCAAAATGTCTCGGGACATGGCCAGATGTCCTGGGGGGTTTTGTGGGAGCAAAATCTCGACCAGTTGAAAACCACTGATCTAAAATGACAGGTGCTAGAGTTGATTTTCTTGTCAAAATCTTTAACCAGTTGGAAATTTGAGGGAGAAGATGGGTGAAGAGTTTAGGAAGTGGTCTTTGGTAAATGGATCACTAACACCTAATTATTTCTTTGGCTATAGAGTGATCATTGTTTCATTAGATAAAAGGAAATTTTCATTAGTAAGCTTTTTACCATTGATTGCAAATTATGTTTGGCTTCCTAAAACAGGGGTCCCCAATCCCGGGCCTGTGGAACGGTATTGGTCTGAGACCTGTTAGGAATCGCCTGTTAGGAATCCAGTGGCATAGCAGCAGGTGAGCAGGGCGGGCCAGTGTGCAAAACTGCCTGAGCTCCGCCCCCCTTTGCCCTCTTCCTCCTCCCCCCACCCCGTGGAAAAATTGTCTTCCACCAAGCAGGTCCCTGGTGCCAAAAAGGTTGGAGACCGCTGTCCTAAAATAATGCCAGATAATGTTTTCTGAGAAGGTAGACTTGATTTAGATGCTTCTTGCCTTTCATCAGAGTTAAGCCTCTTTACTGGGGTTCTTTTGGATCAGTTTCTCAAATTTTTTTTTGACCTTGTTTCTCAGAAACACATTTTATACTGACCCTGTCCACAACATTGAAATGTTTCACTGTACAAATAAATGTGCAAAGCAGTCTGATATTTATTGCATCTACAGTATATTACTTCATTTTCTTAAAAACATAGGTCATTTTCTGCTGAACTGATTTCATAGCTATTCATAGCACTTTTCAGAGAGAAATAAAAAACAACTAATCTGTAGATTAGGTAACCAAATTATGCTACTTTAGGTTACTCTCTGAATGGATTCCTCCTATTTCCAGCTCCAGCTACTTAATATTTATAAATTTATGTATTTTTTTATATATTTTAATTTGAAAGATTTCAGGATTTTGAACATAGAGTTTTGGGGTACAATGGCATGCAAGTAAAAATTGCTTGTTTTATTGTGAAGTCTCTTACAATGTCATACTTACTAGGTCTGATGAACATTTCTCTGGTGGGAAAATTTCAGTGGGTAATTTTTCATTGAAGTTCCGAAAATATCACATTGAAAATTCTTACTTTAGACTTTTTTTCTTGCATTTGGAGAACCTGGCTTGGTTGTTAACAAGACAAAATGTTGAGACTCTGTTATAAAAATTAAATTTCAAGCACTTGTGCTTAGGTCTCAGGCATATTATTGCCGCCAAAACTAGAAGGGGAAAATAACATGTCTTTACTGGAAACTAATCAATCAGGTGAGCAGAATGACGTCTGAGAAAAAAGAAAGAATATACCTCTGAAGTAACTGGGTTGTTATATGTCTAGGAAAGTTCTGGTGGTTTTTAGAGACCTGACAATAGCCCTAGAAAAGAGAAACGTGTCCAGGGTACAAAGGTTTCTGAGGAAGACAAGTAGTTTTTGCTTTTTTTTGAGGTATTTTATTTAAAAACATAGCATGATTTATTTGTCTTACTGGAATAGCCCATTCAACAACTCCTGGTAAAACATTTCTTTCCTTTTTTGTTCTTTTTACTTGCTCTATTTTTATTTCTATTCACCTTACATTGGGCCTAAACCAGTGCTGTGGATATTCACTTTAAAAAATAATAAATTATAGTGTGAAATATCACTTGTAACGGACTCAATATGGTTGCTATTTATATGTTGTTATTCATGAACTTGGACTCTGGGCTCTCATCTTTTTTCCCTGATGTAAACTTTGATTTTCCTTTGCTCCTTGTAGAGGATGGCTTTAGCTGATCATTGAACTAATGGGAAGGAGTCCAGGTCATCTTGAGAAGAGTTGGCTTGTGCAGAGTCCAAGATGCAGATTTGTTGGACTTTTGTGAGCCACTTGAAGCCACATATTTATTTCTGATGACAGCTTTACACTTGTGTTGGCAGAACACTGATAGTGACAACTGTTGCCTATGTTTAGTCTGTCCAGGAGCTCTACCAGCTACATTGTTGGGGAAAACATACACTGGTTTTCCTAGCGGCTATGTAAATATTAAGCCTTTCTGAGCCTGTCTTCTTAGATCTTCCAATATTTTCAGGTAAATTGCATCCTGTGGTTGCCTCAATTTACCCTTTGAAACGAGGGATTAGAGGTTTTATATAATCTTTGGGTCTCTTAAAGCATACTTCCTTTTGTGATTGATAATTAGTTTTATACATAGCCAGTTTATGACTTAAAAATCTTATTTCCCCTTTGTGTTAGTTTCTTTTTTTTCTTCAGGGTTTCTTTTTGTTTTGTTTTGTTTTTGGTTTTGGTTTTGGTTTTTTTTTTGGTCTCCCTGTGTGTTAGTTTCTTGTTACTGCTGTAACAAACTACCACAAACTTGGTGGCTTCAAACAATAGCAATAAATTCTCTCATTCTGAAGGCAGGAATTCTGTAATTAAGGTGTTGAGCCCCTTCTGGAGGCTCTAGGGGAGAGACCGTCCCTTTCCTTTATTACCTTCTAAGTGGTTGTCAGCCTCATCTCGTGGCCTCGTCTTTCTTTTCTCTGTCTTCACATTTTCTTCTTTATTTATCTCAGAATTCCGTCTTCTACCTCTTGTAAGGATACATGTGATTGCATTTAAGGCCCACTGGGATAATCCAGGATAACTTCTCCTTTCACATCTTCTAATCACATCATTTGCCATATAAAGAAATATACATAGGTTCTAGGGATTAGGACATGAATATCTTTTTTTGGAGCCATCATTCAGATCAGTATACCCTCCTTGGTTCTCTAATCCCTAACCAAATAAATTTTACCTAATTCAAAAAAGAAAAGATTACTTAGCGAGAGAGAGAGGCAGGCAAGTGGTGGGGGGGGAAGGCTCGGGAGACATGGGTTCTTATTTCTGTCATTAAATAATGATACAGTAACCTTGGGTGAGCATTTGTCCTCTTTGGTCCTTAGTTTCTTCACCCTATAGTATATGGAAAGATTTGTGTAGATAATAGCTAATAGCCTTCTAGACCAAACACTTGTATGAAGTGACTCCTAAAATGTCTTAGAATTTGTTTTTGAAGTCAGTAATTTTAAATGCAAATCAAGAACTTACCCAGTATTTTGGGTCAATGTAGTTTTGTGGTGTGATCTTGCCTAGGACTTGAGAGACAGAAGACTGAATTGTTGGCTGGTTGTCAACTCCCTGGAGTATTGTTAACACAGGATAACAAATCTGTACTTGTTAATTGTGTGTGATTTTCTAAAAAGACTGTAATGGACTAGCTGGGCCATTTTCTGTTTTCATCTTAATGAGGCTGTGGACTTTGTAGTCTGGATTTCCTTTCTAGTAAGAGTAGTTTGTCAAAATTAAACACTGACAGATTTTTTTCTACTTGAAACTAGGTCATAGGCCTAGTTTTAGAATTTTTCACATGCAGTCTTACTTTTCAAACTTATTGAGTCCTTGTTCCATTGCTAGGGAGGACACTAGAAAGCATGGGATTCAGGTGGTAGCATTGAAAGGACTATTTCAAGATCAAGTTTTATAACACTCATTATCTGTTTCTTCCATGGAGAGGAGAAACCAAATTGAATTCAAGTATTTTTCTGATTGTAATCTACATTTGTTAGAATAAAGCAAATTTATATCTGAGCCAGAAGGCATAATTATGTCGGAATAAAATGCCCTGTGCTAAAGAGGTCAATTAACAGGTTGGGAAATCTCAAGTTTGGTTTCTGAGGCAAATACTTGGACTTCATGTGCCTTGTTTCTCATCAAGGCACATGGAGTAAATCAGTAAGACTCATTTACCTCAGATGGAATTGTAAAGTGTAATATACTGCTAATTTGTTCAGTACTTTACAACAATAAATTATATCAGAGGATCTGATAAAAGACAAACCTCATTTATATGAGTAGCTGGAAACAAGCATAGATAAAACAGATAGTTCAGAAAATTCATTAAAGTTATTTTTAACTTCCTATATCATCAAACATTTTACCTTCAGTTTCCTGTATATTTTCCAGAGTTTTCTTGTCCTTTTTCCATAATAGACATGAGGCAGGTAAGGGATAAAGCTAACACTAGATTAGTGGATAAAGGGATCAATTCATCCAGAGGACACAACAGTCCTAAATTTTGCACAACTAACAATAAAGAATTGAATTACTAAGAAAACACATATACATCTACAATTATGTTAACACATTTCTATGTAACCCATGGATAAAATGAGATCACGAAGAAAATTAGAAAATATTTTGAACTGGGCCCTGGCTGGGCCCTGTTCAGTTGATTGGAGCATCATCCCATACACTAAGGTTTCAGGTTTGATCCCCAGTCAGGGCACATACAAAATTCAACCAATGAGTGCATAAATGAATGTAACAATAAATTGATATTTCTCTTTCTCTCTCTCTTCCTGTCTCTCTCTCCTCCCCTTCCTGTCTCTCTAAAAATCAATTTAAAGAAAAAAAGCAAAGGGGTCTAAAGTTAGTGACCTAGTTTTCTGTCCTAAGAACGTAGAAAAAGTAAATTAAACCCAAAGGAAGCAGTAAGTAGTTGACAGAGTATAGAACAAAATCAGAGAAGAATCAATAAAACTGAAAGAGGGTATTTCAGTAAAATTAATAAACGAAGCAAGCCTGATCAGGAATAAAAAAAGAAGATCCAAATTAGGTGTATCAGGAATAAGATGAGGCTTATCATTACTGATCCATATAGACATTAAACCAGTAATAAGGGAATATTATTAACAATTATGCCAATATATTCAGTGTCTTGAAATGAATCATCTCTTTGAAAGACAAACTACCAAAGCTCACTTAAGAATACAGAACTTCACGAGTCCTTTATCTATCTGTTAAGGGAATAGAATTTGTAGTTAAAAACCTTCCCACAGAAAAGTCCAGGTCCAGATGGCTTTACTGTTGAATTTTAAGAGACAGTTAAGAAATAGTACTAATTCTACACAAAGTCTTTGGGAAAATAGAAGAGGAGGGAACACTTATCAAAGCATTTGTTATTTTTCATTTCATCTGCTATCAGACATTTAACTTCCATTGCTTTACATTTTTAAAGTATTTTCTAGTTTTATTTTTCTCACACAACAGACCTATAAGTAGGACAAGTAACTAATACCCTTAAGGTTAAGGAAACTGTCCAGTTTGATCTTTCAGTGATTTATTTAGTTGGGAGGGGACTCACATCTTATTCCCAGTCCTGATCTTACCATTGTTAACAAGTTGCCCCTTTAGTAGCTTTTTTTTGTAACGACCTTTGGAGACTGATTTAACCAAGCACAAACTATTAGAATCTTTAGTCACTGAATTGAAGACTGGGCTAGACTCAAAGCACTGCAATGCTTGACGCTTACTAAGCCCTCAATAAATATCCCGTAATCAACCAGTTTTATTTATTTTTTAAAGATTTTATTTATTTATTTTTGGAGGGAGGGAGAAAAAGAGGGAGGGCAACATTGATGTGAGAAACATCAATCAGTTGCCTTTATTATGCACCAGCACCAAGGACCAAACTTGAAACCCAGGCATGAGCCCTGACCAGGAATCAAACTGGCGACATTTTTGCTTTGCAGGATGACTCCCAACCAACTAAGCCAGTCACGCTGGTCAGGGCCCAACCAAACCATTTTAGAGGAAGGAGTAGAACTACTATATTAATCATCCTTTTGGTATAGGGTTTGAATCAGGATTGTAGTTGGGAGCTGGACAAAAAGAGAGTCAGGAACATCTTTTTTGTCTTAAGTAACACGTCAGAATGCTCAGTGGAGGTGCTGGGTGGTCTGAGATTGGCTATCCCTTTAGCCGTTTATCTGACGGTGGCCTTTCGTTGCATTTAACTATCAATATATCTGAAGTGTGGAGCACACTTTTATGATATTGTGGCATAGTAACTCACACTTAAATGTCAGTAGAGACACTTGCAAAGACCTACAAGGTTCAATAATTTCTGGTGTGGGTTTGTTTCTCCTGTCATCACCCATTATGTATTTTTTTTACAGCTTTTAAATTGCCACAGAGAGAAATTGGTCAGGATCATAATAGATTGCCAAGGAGCTGCCAAGGATACTGGTGTATGGGATGGGAAAAAGTTCAATACTGGCTTTATTTTATTTATCTAAATTGTAGGCTGTGACTTCAGTATAATTCATATTGCAAATATACCAAGGGAATAGCAAAGCACAAAATTATGCCTTATGTTGAAGGAATGCTTTCTTTTACTCCCTGAAATTTTATAGTTTGAGATATCTTTCTTATTCCAATTAAATAAAACTCCTTTTTTGTTAACACGTATTGATCAGATGTTACCCTATTGGTTTAAATTCTACTATCACCTCAACAGTTAAATTAGAGGTGCTTTAAAAGGATTTTTGTTATGGTTATGTGAATTAATTTTTACATTTCTTGAATGTCTTTACTAAACTTAGGTTATGAGAGAATGTAAATTGTCTTCCATAGTAGAAACTCTTCCATAAAATTGAGTATTTATTGAAATGACATGAAGGGGCCTTATTAACCCTTAAGTGCTAACGTCCAAAATCTATACAAACTAGATGATCAGAGGATAAGCACCAAGTCTTAATTTTATGGCTGTTTGGAAAATGCTTTATGACCCTCATTTTATTTGGGAGTGGACATTTTAGTTTGTTGTTTTTTTAAAGATTTATTTTTATGTCCTGGCCAATGTGGCTCAGTTGGTTGGGGGTTGTCCTGCAAACTGAAAGGTCTCTGGTTTGGTTGCCAGTCAGGGCACGTGCCTAGGTTGCAGGTTTGGTCTCCAGTTGGAGCACTTACAAAAGGCAACCAATTGATGTTTATCTCCCTCTTTTTCTCCCTCCCTTCCCCTCTCTCTAAAATCAATAAGCATTCCTTGGGTGAGGATTTTTTAAAAAAGATTTTTTAAAAATTTATTTGTATTTTTAATTGAATTTATTGAGGTAACTATATTTATTGATTTGAGAGAGAGCCATCAATTTGTTGTTCCACTTATTTATGGGTTCACTGGTTGATTCTTATATGTGACCTGACCTTGGATCCAACTCGCAACCATTGTGTATCAGGTGATGCTCTAACCAACAGAACTACCTGGCCAGAGCTAGTTCTTTCTTAACCCTTCCATACTTTGTGAACATGCTCTGCTAAAGTGGCATGTAAAAAGTTAAGATTCATGGCAATATACTCAAATATGGCTATTACTCATTTTTCTTAAGATTGTTAATAATGAGAGCTCTGGCTGGTGTGGTGGCTTGGTTGGTTGTCCCATACAACAAACGTTTGGGGGTTCAATTCCTGGTCAGGGCACATACCTAGGTTTTAGGTTCAGACCCCAGAGGGAGTACATATGGGAGGCAACTAATTGATGTTTATCTCTCCCATCCATGTTTCTGTCTCTTTCCCTCTCTTTCTAAAACCAGTAAACATATTTTTAAAATTAAGAAAAAGATTTGTTTATGATGAAATATCCAGATTCTTAATGAAAGATGACAGGACCTACTAGTTCATGTGTCATCACATTTAATTAAGAGAGGGTGGGTGTGAGATTAGTACCCACCTGGCCGTAGTGCCTTGAGATGAGGTCAGTACATTCCAGGGATAGAGTTTTTGGAAAATACCATCTGGAAGACATTTGCCCATAGTGATGCCAAATTCTATTTTCTCATAAATCTTGGTATGTAACCTCTTATTCAGTGATGGTTTAAGTGTGCCCTAACTGAATTTAAACACTGACACTTGAGAGAATAAATACAGTAGATTTTAATAAAGGAAAAAAATCCCATATAAAATTACTTTGTGGGAATGTGATCTGGTAATGAGATATGAAGAATTTGTGTTACTGCTAAATATACCAGTGAACCAGACTTACCACTTCAAGCAGTTCTGAGCATTGCTGTAGCACACATCCATTTATATGTTTTAATGGTGGTCAGACCTTGGAGGACAGTGCAGCCAAGTAAAATTTATAAGGCAGCCTTTATCTCTATTTATGATGTATATGTTTTAATCTA
Source organism: Pteronotus mesoamericanus (assembly GCF_021234165.1). Classification (NCBI taxonomy): domain Eukaryota; kingdom Metazoa; phylum Chordata; class Mammalia; order Chiroptera; family Mormoopidae; genus Pteronotus; species Pteronotus mesoamericanus. The sequence goes on from NW_026555310.1 coordinate 1,389,996, forward strand.
AAAGAAAAAAAGGCCCTTTACTCCCTTGCTCGTTGGAGTAGGAGGCTTGGATAATAAACAAATAAGGTACTTGACCCCAGAATCATTCTGTGCCTGGGTAAAGTAGTGCCTTTGCCTAATTTTTTAAGGATCACAAACTGGACCTGTGCTAGCCAAAGAGAGAGCATTTCCTATACACTCTCTGTTACAAAGTTTGTGCTTTCTGTATGTGGCTTGTTAATGGTAGGGGTGTTAATCATGCCAGTTAACCTTTCTTCTCAACTCTTTCCTAATCCAGTCTCTTAAACAGACATTTAAAAAGCTTTTTAACTCCTCTTGATTTGGGTGTTCATGGGCTTTTGGTGGAGGTGGAATAATAGTTATCAGCCCACCTAACAAAATCTGAGATGGACAGGACATCTGTAATGTGCATCTCTATGCTGTGTTTTTGCTAAAATTTCACACGGCTAACACTTTGGAAATCGTAAATCTATCTAGTGGAAGAAAAAGTCTTTATAGAGGGCATTTTAGTTTTATGCAGTATGTGTTACAAACCTAAAACTACTGATACTTCTAGATCCTAAAGAGCAAAGAATATAGACCAGATTAAAATGGTTTTGTAAATTTGGTTTCTTTTCATCTGTTTTGTTACAATTAGGCTAGACAGAGGACACTTTGAAGACAAAGCTGTAGCTGACAATTTAATCTTTACCTGAGCCATTAACCTTCCTCAAGGGCTTTAGGGCAGAAGTAGGAATTTCTTAAGCCTGGGCCTACTGAAGCCACTCATCTGTGGCATATTTCAGTGATTTTCAACCTTTTTTTTTTTTATCTTATGGTACACATAAAGTAATTAGTAAAATTCTGAGGCATACCAAAAAATATATTTTTTGCTGATCTGACAAAAAAAAAATAGGTATAATTTTGCTTCCTTCATACCAGACAGCTATTGTTCTATTGGCTGTTTTTTTATTTGACAATCTAAAGGAAAAGAGGTCAGTGCCCATGACTAGTCAGGTATTGCATATTTTAAAAGTTCTTGCTGCACTGCTGGTTAAAAATCACTGGTTTATTTAATTAATACACGTGATAGGGAGCTTTACATGTACCCTCACCCTCTCCTACTTTTAGAGTGGCTTTCCCCGCCCCTGGAGGATTTTACCTTCTTAGTAGGCTTACAGAATTTATATTGAAACACTAAAATGAAGAGGGAGCTCATTGGTTATGCATTTTGACATTTGGTTTGACTACCACCTCCAAATAGTTGAGTGGGTAGTTCAGTGAGGCAATTTACTAGTTATTTTCTATTACTTTTTAAATAATACAAAGAAAGCCTAGAGAAAGATTTTGAATTGTGGTATATATGTATATGCTTTTGCTTGTAAGCAGTGATGAAAATATAATTTGCTACACTAAGATCAAAGAAAAGCAACCAAGACAGCTGGGGTTGAAAAAGGATTGGAGGGACCCAAGCAGAGCCTGAACTGTACAGAGGAGACAGATATCCGAGACCCAATGTGGGTGGTTCTGTGGTTCCAGGGTTGATTGGTTAATGCAAATATTAAACATCATCTTTTGTTCTTCTGGATTTCCCCTGCTTTCCTCTCTAATTTCTGAGGATTGGCAGTTTTAAAATGTTTTTTTCTTTTATCCTTATAATATATGAGGTTCTCCCCCACCCCCCCCACCCCGCTTTACCTCCTCATCTCTTCCCCTTTTTATTTTTCTGGAAGACTCATCTGTTAAAGATGTCTCCTGTCATCAATTTGGAATGTGGGTTCTGACTGTGCCTGACTACAGTGATCTTTGATGTTTTTCCAAGGCTGACTCTCACTAGATCCCTGGTTTAGGTGTGTTTTCCCTGGCACTCAGAGGCTTGCCTGTAAGGTGAATTTGCCTTGTATTGTTGATATGAAGGGTTGGTGGGGCCTGCTCTCTTCTTATATCCTTATGGGCAATTAAGTTGCCAGAATCTATCTGTAGATGTTGCTTCCTTTAACAGAGAGTTGCTGCATATATTCAAGAAAGGGCTGAGAGCTGTTATGCCTGAAAGACTCTAGAAATTTGAGAAGCTACTCACCCCTTCCCATGGAGATTTCCACAAGGATAAGGTTGCTCTCAGAGGCTCATCCTCTCTTCCTCCTTCATGGTATCAGGATTCTACCTTAATCACTCCATCATCCTGCCAGCCATGTCTCATTTCTCATACTGGAACGCTCCCTCCTCCCAAGCTCAGTGTGAACCACCAGTCTTGATGCTTTATCTGGTCCAGGCTCTAGCTCTTAAATTGTCCGTCTGGCTTTGTGTTTCATTTGACCCTAATACACTGGGTCGCACTGTCTAAAAGAGAATTATGTCCCCTCTGATGTCTGAGTGCATTTCTCATTTCTTACTGCCGCTCCTGAGCAGATCTGTAACTTCAAGGTTAAGATAAGACACATTCCATCAGAACTATGTCGTCATCCTTGCCAGCTTCTGATCTGTGACTGTCCAGGAGATTTACAAGACAATTGCATGCCATTCTTTACAGAATATTATGGTTGGACTCTGACTCCTGGCATCAGGCCCAATTTGATTTGTCAGCTGTTACAAAATCCATTTCCCAAAGAATAAGGGACCTCCGCCATGTGCCCTTTAGGTAGGTCTTAAGAGTGTGAAGGAGGGAATTGATCTGACTCTTTATTCCCTGGTGTTTTAGGGAGAGGGTGGACTCCAGAATATTTCTGTCCCTTTCCTCCTTGAACTCAACTTTTTTTTTTTTCTTGAAAGGTTAGTGTTTCTCTCATTCTTTCCTGTTTGTTTTTCCTTTACAGGATTACTATTAATCAGTCTTTTCCTTTTGCTATCTCCTATGCTTTTCTGAGTTTTAAGGCATAAGGATAAGTATTTTACCCTTAAGAGAGAGTATACCTGCCTATTCTCTTAAGGTTTATTAGTTTACTGTTGCTAATTAACACAGACACCGTTCCTCCTTTTTGCTGTCTACCTAAAATGTTGAGCTGCAGGAGTTACTACATGTGATACGGTTTAACGGCTTAGGAATTTGGAAGGTCATATTTCCTGCTGCTGTTGTATTCTGCCCTATAATATTTTTACAGAAGCTTCTCTTTAAGGGACTGAACAGCTCTTTGGGTTCAACACAAACTCACCCTTTCCCTAGGAGGTAGGCAGTAGGGATTTATTTGGCTCAGTTTAGTTATTCTAGTGTTAGATTAAAATTTATTTATGCAAGACAGGAGAAGTTAATCAAAGAATCAGAACCCTGATCTAATTTCTTCAGCATTGTTTTCATTTACCAGTTAAAAAAATTTTAACTTCCGTGGCTGAAAGTCTTTTAAATTTTATTTATTATATCGATTTTAGAGGAAGAAACATTGGTTTGATGTTCCACTTACTTATGCATTCACTGGTTGATTCTTATATGTGCCCTGATCAGAGATTGGACCCCAAACCAGAGATTGGTATATTGGGATGACCTTCTAACCAGCTGAGCTACCTGGCCAGGGCTGAAAGTCTTTTTAAAAGAAAGGGTTTAGCGGGTCTTAGGTCATGGAGTCTAAACCACCAGCAGCACGGCTAGGTAGGAGAGACAAACACCTCCATCGTCCAGTGTTTTGCAAGCATTTTTATACATCAAGTAAGGAGGAGAAAGATGTAACCATTCTGAAAGTATATACATTAGCTATAGGCAAAGGAGGTGGGAGTAGGTGAAAAAGGGCTAGTTCTGGGATAGGAGCAGTAGAGTCCTCAAAGTGCCTGCTCCTGTGGATTAGCTGTGGGCAGCAGATTGGAAAATTCATGTGTAAATACAAGATGTGTAGACTCCTGGGATTCTTTGGCGCCTGGCTATGCTCTTTTGGATAATCTCAGAAGTAGCCACCTGGAAATTGATCCTAAATCCAACAGATATACAGGAAATGTGAGCAGTCTTTTCAGAGCTGATCCACAGCTATTAACAAATTAATGTTCTGTCTTTCTCTCACTTTCTGGCTGCTGTAATTTTAATTTAGAACATCTCAGAATATTTTCCTTGTCATCTTTTAACTATAGAAAGTTAAAAAACTTAGGAAGTCCTGGCTGGTGAGACTCAGTTTGTTGGAGCATTGTCCTGTAAACCTAAAGGTCACGGGTTTGATTCTGGTCAGGGCACATGCCTAGGTTGGGAGTTTGGTCCCCAGTTTGGGCGCCAACAAGAGGCAACCCATTGGTGTTTCTTTTTCTTCACATGGATGTTTCCCTCTCTCTCCCTTTCCCTTCCCCTCTGTCTAAAATCAATGAGCATGTCCTGGGGTATTAAAAAAAGAGTTAGGAAGCCCTGGCAGGCTAGCCCAGTTGGTTAGAACATTGTCCTGATATTCCAAGGCTGTGAGTTTGATCCCCAGTCAGGGCACAAACAAGAAACAATCAATGAATGCATAAATAACAACAAAGCAATGTCTCTCAAATTAAAAAAAAAAATTAAGTTAGGAAAAGTAAAAAAAAAAAAAAAAGGCAGCTTTTACTTGAGATTTCATGATGGGTCCATTCAAAGTTGAGGAAATCTTTTGTAGTTGAAAACTGTCTACATTGCCCTATTACCCTATAATTTCTTCTGTTTGATAACCAAATAATCATCATTCTCTGCTTTTTCCTCAGTCAGGTTGTCTTTGATGTCCTTTTTTATTAATCTTATGGCAGCCACTTTGGCTCTAAAGACAAGTATCCGTAAAGCACAGCAGGGTTTTGGAGCTCTCAAAAGTGTTCTTTAGGGTCACGAGAAATACAAATTTATGGGACCGCAAGTTCTAAGTATCTTTATCTCAGTCCTGTTTTTCTCAAGTAGTAGGGATTATTGATATAAGTAATTTTTAATGATACATTGTTTTGGATGGATAATATTTTAAAATTTGTTATATAACATTATAAGAACAACTAATGAAAAGTGGTTTATCAGTAATGGTTGTGGCTGAATTGCTCTCTTCTTCCCCTTTTTAAAACTACTTAAGGATTAAAGTTTTTTCTATCTATAATTTTAGTTGGAAGGCTCTGGATTCTGTTTCTGTAACTAGTAATCTCCTAAAGGACAGTTATATAGCATCCCAAATACTCTCCTTCCACTTTTTGTGTTATCTCTCCCCGCCCCCAAGCAATTTTAATTAACTGTTCTGTGACAGATGGTAGAAGAGGCCTTGTGTAAAGTGCTTCTGGTGGGCTGGATTAGGGGGTGGGTGGTTTGACCTGATCCTGTTGTAGAGGGACCTTGCCTTTCCCCTCCCCCTTCCAGTTGAGCTATAATCCTGTTAGATCTTAAAATGCTATTAATTCCCAGTGGTCTTAGAGGAATAAGCACAAATTTTGGATTTAAAACCCAAGAACCAATTCCCTTGAGCTCTGAATGCCTTAACCCTGAGGCCAAGGTAGGTACCTTCCAACTTCTTCACTCATCCTTCACTGAAAAGGAAAGTTAAGGCTTTTAACTTTTCAGTTTGCCTCTCCCTCTCTTAGTCTAGTACTGCTGCCAGTTGCCATGGTAACGGACTGGGACAGCTGCGCAGTGGCGCCCAGGCAGCTGGGTGGGGGCGGGGGAGCTGCCAGCCCGCCAAGTCCCAGACCTGGGAGGGGAGGCCCCTCCTGTTAGCCCAGAGGGAAAGAAAGAACCGGGGCGATCGGGTAGGTAAATGAGGGAACCCCCATTCATCTCCCTTTGGGGTGCCTCTTCTGCATGAAGGTATAAAGGGAGATTTTCCCCTTTTCTCCCTCAAACTGAAGAACACATATGTAAATCCTTGTTTTTCCTCGTGAGGCAGGGGAGGCCATAGCCACAATGCTTAACTGCATGCATCTAACCCAGGGCTGGTTTTAACCCCAGCGCTCTGACCTAAACTGCTCAGCTCCCGGAAATTCCAAGGTGAGTGGGGTGGGGTGGGGTACTCTCCCTGGAATATGACATTTCCTGTCTCTGGTGAGGTCGGAGGCTGTTTTTATTTTAAATAAATCAAATCAGATTTTTTTTTTTTTTTCTTAAAGCTTAGGACTTTCTTCTACAGTCATGGAAAAAATATTTTGAAATCCCTTACATCCTCCAGCCCACTCCCCTCTTCTGAATAAAGTATTTTAATGAAAACTTAGTTTTATTACAGGTTAGTAATGGGTACAGGCAGTCTTTTTGGTGGGCAGACCAATTGCTAGCGAGTTCTGAAAGATACAGTTTCCAACTATATATTCTTGGAATAATTCCTTAAAATTTGCAATTTTTAGCAAATTAATAAGTGCAACTTTTTATGCTACTTGACCTGAACAAAATTCTCAGATTAGTAGTGACCTTCCCTAATCCTGGGAATGGTCTTCTCTTCGAGATGGAAGTATTTTTAGAAAGTGCTGAAAAGAATCTGTAAAGATTACAGCAAAATAAATAATGTAGTTCAGCTAAGAAAACAATTCCTGCTACTCTATAATCCAGACTGTAGGCACCATTTAACATGGTTAAAGAAGAATTCTTAAAAATGATTATGGTAACAACGTGGGAATTAAAAAAAAAAAAACCTAGATTCTCTGTTGAGTACCCCCTGGTTGTGCATATTTCTGAGCTTAACTCAATTTCCATTTGTGTTGCCTTCAGCTTTCCTTGGGCCAATGAATGGTTCCTCTGTGTTTTGAGGCTTCATGTTGATGTGAGTCTGGGGCCAGACTTTTTCCTCCTCCTCATTTTTTGGCTCAAAGTCAACTCGAGTTAAGAGGAGAGGTACCTCCTTAACTATTTGCATTAGTTGAGCCTTGAGAATTACTGAACAATCCAGTGACTAATTTTGATTTTTAGGACTAAGAAAACCTTTTCTCCCCCCTGCCTCCCTCCCATCCCCAAATGAAAAAGGAGGCTCAGTGTGTTTGAGATGTCAGTTTTGTTTTTGTGAACTGATGGATGCTCTGAAGAGACAAGCTCAATTTGTTTAAGGGAAATGTACCGAGTCACTGAAAATGTGAAAGATGCCTGAGCAGGCCTTTTTTGTGCTGCTGAGAGACCAACCAATCAAGATGCTCAGAGCAGGGGAAAGTTACATTTTGGTGGCTTTTCTTTTTTCATTTTTATAAAGAACCTAATTTACCTGGGAGGGAAAGATTTTACTTCAATTATGGTTCTTTTAACTGCAGGTTTTCCACATTTCTCAGCCTCTGGCTTGTAAAGTTACAGAAGTAGCCAGGAGAAACATATCATACTACTTGTCTTTTGGAATCTGAAGTTAGAGGAGTTAGTTGTGTAATCTGATTTTGGTCCTATTAGTTGAAAAGCAAGTTGTGCTTGGGAAACTGGGAATAGACCCATTTTTTGGTTAAATTGTTAGGAATTGTATGTAGAGTACCTCAAGACCTGAGAGAATGGTACATAGCAGTTGTGTTATACCCTTTGCATCTCATCAGAAAGAGAAACTTGTCCTGGCCTGTGCTTTCTCTGCTCCCCCTATACTCAGTTGTAACAGAGAAGTCTGCAGGATACACAGCAGTCTCAGTTTAGGAGGGCAGTCCAGAGTATAGGGCTGGCTCTTAAAGGCATGAAAAGAAAATTTGAAAAAAAAAGAAGAGAAGACAAAGTTTTAACTCCTCACATGGATTCTGACCATTTTGTCCTTCCCATTTGCAGGAACCCAGTGGCCTTAGTCCTTCAGGTGGAACAGCGTGCAACATGGGAAAGAAAACCAAGCGAACAGCTGACAGTTCTTCTTCAGAGGATGAGGAGGAGTACGTCGTGGAGAAGGTGCTAGATAGGCGTGTGGTTAAGGGGCAAGTGGAATATCTACTGAAGTGGAAAGGCTTTTCTGAGTAAGTGCCTTCTCTTAGGCCTTAGGACTCTGCAGAAGTAGACACCTTTGGTTTATTTCCCTAGGAACCACTGCCGTTTTGTCTTTTTCTTTTTCCACTTGCACTCCTTTCCTAAAAGTAAGAAGACACAGCAATAAACTAAACAAAGTCTTCCCCTTTTTTAGAGCTAGTATTCTAATGATAATGCTTCTGAGAGGCAATATAATGAATTGGTTAGGAACATAGTCTTAGGAACCAGATTGCCTGGGTCCAGCTTCTTATACCACTACTTACGACATGAATTGAGACCTTGGTTAAGTTCCTTAATCTTTTTTTTTTTCTTCTCAATAAAATATGGATACAACATACTTGCCTCACAGATGTTGTGTAGATATGCAGAGCCTGACACAGAAGCTCAGTGCAAGTAGAAACTTATTGTGAACTATTCTTTTAGATATAACTAAGCTAAAATACATGCATTGAAAAGATGAAGATGATGATGAAGCCCATAACTATTCAAAACAATCCCTGGATTTTAGAATTGTCCTAAGATGAAGTACTTAATGAGACTTAAATCTGAGGCCACAGTCCTGTCTCTTTGTACCTCCAACCCGGTGTGTGTGTGTGTACTTTTTAAAATCCTCACCCAAGGATATGTTTACTGATTTTAGAGGAAGGAAGGGGGGGAGTGAGAAAGAGAAACATTGATCAGTTGCGTCCTGTACCTGCTCTGACTGGGGATTTAACTGCAGCCTTTTTGGATGACATTGTACCTACTGAATCACTGGACAAGGGCCATACTTATTTTTGAAAAATTTTAAATATATAGCTGGGACAAAAGAAATTGTGTGAACACTCAGATATATAACCACCTAGTTTCTACAATTAACATTTTACTATAACCTATCCATTTTATTCCTTTATCCATCAATCTGTTTGTTTTTTTAATCCTCTTTTTAAGTTAGTGAGCTCTAAGAATGATAACTGGAGCAATGACTAGAATGCCTGTTAATAACTGGCTTTATGTTGAATTAATGAAGTAGATTATTCTTTTCTTTGGAGTAAATAGAACGAGACACATTGAAGTATAGAAGTAACTTGAAAGGTGAAATATGTGAAGCTGTGTTATCAGGCATTTTGGCTCAATTGCTGGTTCATTTTTTTATTTTTTAATTTAATTTTATTATTTTTTAAAATTTCTTTTAAAGATCTTATTTTTTAGAGAGAGAGGAAGGGAGAGAGAAAGAAAGGGAGAGAAACATTTATATATGAGAGATACATCAATTTGTTGATTCATGCATGCCCCCAATGAGGGACCTGGCCCATAACCCAGGCATGTGCCCTCGACTGGGAATCATACCTGCAACCTTTTGGTTTGCAAGCCCGTGCTTAGTCCACTGAGCCACACCAGCCAGGGCCAATTGCTGGTTAATTCTTTTCTCAGGATGCCTGATAACAAAGAATGGATTTCTCAGAACCAATGAACTGACAGAAAATGGATTAGGATCCTTAGAATGGTGCTGTCCGGTAGAAATACAATGCAGCCACAAGTGTAATTTAATTTTTTTAAAATTTTATTTATTTACCTTTAGAGAGAGGGGAAGGGAGGAAGAAAGCGAGGGAGGGAGACATCAATGTGCAAGAGATACATTCATCAGTTGCCTCTTGCATGCCCCCACGTGGGGACCTGGCTCGCAACCCAGGCTTGTGCCCTGATGGGGCATCAAACCAGGGACCTTTTGGTTCACAGGCTGGCACTCAATCTACCGAGCCACACCAGCCAGGGCACAAGTGTGATTTTAAATTTTGGGGTGGCCACAGTAAAAGAAATGAAATTAATTTTAATAATATGTTTTATTTAACACAGTATACAAAATGGTATTTCAACAATAATTTTAAAATTGAGATATTTTACATTATTTTTCATACTAAGTCTTCAAAATCTGATATGTATTTTACCTTTTATCGCACATCTCAATTCAGGTTAGTCACATTTCAAATGCTTAATAATCACATGTGGATGGTAGCTACCATATTGAACATCACAGCTTTAAAGTGTAGGACTTAGATATACTAAAAAATTCAATGTTTTGACAGTACCTCTGGACAAGGCATGAGTGAGGAGCCTTCAGAACATACTTAAGGTCATTTCATTACATGAATCGAAGTTTCTTATTTGGAGTACTGTTTTAGGCACGGTTTGTGCACTGTAGGATGCTTAGCATCTCTAGCACACAAAGCACTAAAGGTGGGTAACACAGCAATCAGAATATGCCCTCCAGATGTCTAAAGAAAGATAAAAGAGGGGAAGACAAAGCTTGGGGTAGACAAATTAAGCATTAGCCCTTTGTCAGAAATGCTCAGGATTTCATTGAAAACTGTAATAAATTTTGCCCCTTTAGCATTGTGTCTTATCTAAGTATCTATTGTTTGCTAGGCAGTGGTCAGGTTCTAGTTTGGTTGATACACTGTAGAAACAGCAATATCAATATGGTTGGAAAAGAGATAATCCCACTATAAAACTGGCTTTTCATTATGTGGAAATCTAGTGTTTGCTTGCCTTTGATTTTGGTGTTTGCTTGCCTTTGATTTTGGTACCTTAATTCCTTCTGGGATAATAAACTATATGTCCTGTGGATTTGGGGAAAAGTTATTGTATGAGGATAACTGCAAAGGGGCTATGAACAAGGGGCTTTTCTTGTTTTAGCTCAAATGATTTAAAAATAAATTTTGTCTCATTCTTAAGCTCCTTTTGCAGAAAGTTAAGACTAAAATAAGTATCTCAATTTTTTTCATCATTCTGCTTTTCATTTGAGTCATGTCTTATGTTCAAACCATTCCTGTATAAAGGCACCTTACTTTAAAAAATAAAAACAATACAATATCTAAAATAGATAGTACATAAAATAAAAATGTTCCCAAGTCAGTGAGGGTATTGTAGAAATTGCTTCTCTGATATATTTGTAGGTATATGTTAATATAAACTAGCTCTTAATATATATAACCAAAAGAACATTTGTCACTGGCTAGGAGTGAAGAAGATGCCTGGTTTAGTTTTTCTCATGTGAGTACATTTCTTGCTTTGATTTCATTAGATTATGATGGAGTTGGGGGTTTGGTTTTTTTAAAACCCATGCCAGGAATACAGAGAACAACTCTGAATACCAACTATTTGTTTTCCTCATAATAGGACTCCCTTGATCCAAGTTTAATTAGACCATTATTTAGTTTGGGGGTGGTTTGTTTTTTATTTTATTTATTAATATAACAATGTATTTTTGACTGTCTAATGACAGTAGACTTGAATCCAGACCATTGAGTTAATGCACTCCAGTTCCCACATCTGAGTCTTCTTCATGTGGTTTGTCTATATTCTAATAATTTAAGTCTTTACTGCTTTTTTCTAAATAGCTATTTCCAATCCTCCAGTAATTTGTTGACATTTCTTCAAAATATAAGTAACATTTAACTGGGAGGGAGTGTATGATTTATTAGTGTCCTCAGGATTTGCATAGATGATTATATGTATGAAGTCACATTATTTTGCCACTTTTAAAGAAGAATTCATATTTGAGGTTTTAACAGCTTTATTGAAGAATAGTTAACAATCTGTATAAATCATTCATTGAAAGTGTACAATTCAGTGATTTTTTTTTTTAATCATCACCCAAGGATATGTTTATTGATTTGAGAGAGAAACATCAATGTGAGAGAGAAACATTGATTAGTTGCCTCCTGCACAAGCCCTCATTGGGGCTCGAACCCATGACCTATTGGTATATGGGACAGTGCTCCAGCCAACTGAGCTGCCCAACCAGGGCGTTTTTCTTTCTTTTTTTTTTTTTTTAAAGTAAATTTATAGAGTTGTGCAACCATTTCCACAGTCTAGTTTTAGAATATTTCCATAACCTCCCCATTACAATACCTGTATATTGTCTTGATTTTTTTTAACATACTTCATTCATATAAGAAATTAATTTTCATCTTTTTAAATATTATTGTTCAGTTTGGAAAGTGTGAAATTTTGGTTTAATTAGGTTGCTTTAGTCCTTCTGGTCATTAGGTCTCAAGCAACTAACATAAGCACTGTTGTTTCCTCTTTTTAAAAATGTTTTCTACTGATTTTATTTTTCTTTATTTTTTAAAATGTTTCCTTGAGCCCATACATAGTTAATCCCAAGACCCAGCCCCCTTATCAGGGAATCACCGATCTTTCTGATTCTAAATTTGTCTTTCCTAGACATTTCATATAAAAGGAATCAGACAATATATAGTCTTTTACATCTATTTGGTTTCTTTTACTTAGAATAAATAATGTTTTTGAGGTTTTTCCGTGTAGCATGTATTAATTAGTAGTTTCTTTTTTGTTGTTGAATAGTATATAATTCATTGTAAGGATATACCACATTTTGTTTATCTGTTCACCAGTTCATGGATATTTGAATTGTTTTGTCTTTTGGCTATAAATAATTGTGTGCAAATATTTTTGTAAATATATATTTAAAAAATTTATTTTTGAAAGTTCAGAGGATCAAATTTTTTATCTCCTTAAGTGTAGGGTTTCTTTCCTAATTTCGTGTACTTGTCCTCTTTAAACTAGGCATTGGATTTCCCCCACCTTATTCTTTTCCCTTTTCTCTGTTCTTCTTACCCAGGGAGCACAATACTTGGGAACCTGAGAAAAATTTGGATTGCCCTGAGCTAATTTCTGAGTTTATGAAAAAGTATAAGAAGATGAAGGAGGGTGAAAATAACAAACCCAGGGAAAAATCAGAAAGTAACAAGAGGAAATCCAGTTTCTCAAACAGTGCTGATGATATCAAATCTAAAAAAAAGAGAGAGGTAAGCTTTCTTTCCTCTTTTCCCCACATACTATTCCTTTGCCACCCCATCTCCTGTCACCCCCAACCCACCACCCCTCCAAAAAAAGCCTTGTTTATTTCTGTTCTAAGGATGGCCTGCAAGGTAAAATGTTGAACAAAAGAACTTCCATGGAGGTATGTTAATTAACTACAGCGCCCCCTCCTGGCTGAATGAAAAATGTAATATATACACACTGAGTTGTAATAAGGTGCCAAAATTAAATCCCTGTAAAACATTCAGCCACTTTCTGTCTTCTCCATTTAGAAGGCTAAGCTATCTTAGAGAGAAATGGTCTTTGCTGAATTTTATAAGAATAGAAAAGGGCTTAAAATATTTACCACTTCACTTCTGTATTTTTTTGTCTTGTTCCAAAGATAGCCCTTATTTTCTTTTTCCTTTGTCTTTCCTTTTTTTTTAAAACATGGAATGCTTCACGAATTTGTCATCCAATTTCAGTATATGTGCTGCTGAAGTGAGTGCAGCCCTTATTTTCATTCCTTTATATTCTTTCTTTTTTTCATTGAGGATAAATTCACATAACATACAATTAACCATTTTAAAGTGTATAGCTCAGTGACCTGTATATTGTCTTTTGATTTTTTTAACATACTTCATTCACATAAGAAATTAATTTTCATCTTTTTAAATCTTATTGTTCAGTTTGGAAAGTGTGAAATTTTAGTTTAACTAGGTTGCTTTAGTCCTTCTGGTCATTAGGTCTCAAGTAACTAACATAAGCACTGTTGTTTCCTCTTTTTAAAAATGTTTTCTATTGATTTTATTTTTTTTACTTTTTAAAATATTTAATATATTTATTTTTAGAGTTAGGGTAAGGGAGGGAAAAAGAGAGAGAGAGAAACATCAGTGTATGAGAGAAACTTTGATATGTTGCCTTCTCACCTGCCCCCAAGCAAGGACCTGGACGGAAACCCAGGCATGTGCCCTGATCGGAAATCGAACCGACCTTTCGGTTTGCAGGACAATGCCCAACCCACTGAGCCACACCAGTCAGGGCTATTTATTGATTTGAGAGAAAGAGAGAGGGATGGAGACAGACATTGATTTGTGGTCTACCTATTTATCCGTTCATTAGTTGATTCTTGTATGTGCCCTGACCGGGGATTGAACCCACAATCTTGGTGTATCAGGACGATGCTCTAAACAACTGAGCTACTTGGCCATGGCCTTATTGCCTCTTTTTGGTCTATATCTTTTCCATCTGTGCACATACATACACACATACAATCCCCTCCAGCTTCCACTCATTTCCTTTATTTCAAGGTTTTAAAGCCTTTTGTGGTAAAGGATGTATCATACCCTTGAAAGTTTAATACAATAAAAGTATAATTCTGCATCTGAATGTTCTAGTATAACTGTCATAAGCACCCCTGTTTATCTTCATTCTGCTTGGATATTCATCTTTCTAGAGCATTCGTTCTCAGCCTTGGCTGCACATTAGAACCACAGGGGTGAGGGTTGGCGGGGAGCTTTAAAAACTTCCGGAGCTCAAAATACACCCCAGACTAGTTAAATTCAAATTTCTATGGTTTGGACCTATGCATCAGTATTTTATAAAGATTTATACATAAATGATTCCTGGTTTCCATAGAAGAGAAAATGGGAGACCAGTTTTCCAAAAGGATTGATATAAGAGTGAAAGATTGGAGACTGCAAGTAAAAAAGGACTCTGGGTTTGTGTCTATCTCCTTGTTTCCCTCATTAATTTTATTTTTTACCTCATTTTAAAAACTGCCCTATTCTGGTGAGATGTGTATATCATTATGATAAACTACTGATAAAAAATTGAGAATGCCTCTCTAAGGAGGTAAGATTTGGCTTGTTTTTTTTCTTTTCTAAATTTATTGGGGTAACATTGGTTAATAACATTATATATTTTTCAGGTGTACAATTCTATAATACATCATCTTTTTTTATTAGTCCTTTGTAGGCTGGCTTTTGTCATTTGATTACTTTTCCAGCTAAGTAAAGAGACCAAAAAACAACACAGTATAAGACTTCTAACTAGCCATTTATGACATATAGCGTGTCCTTTCTCAACCTAAGGTTTCTGTCCTTTTAAAAAGGAGCAATCTGGCTTGGAGCCACTGGCCAATGCAGAGAGTTTTGTTCCTAGGCCAGGTTCTGATGCTGCTGACCTTGAAAAACAGCCCCCACATGTCCTTTACATTGTAATGTTCATCTGGGGCCTCTGACAGCATTCTCAACAGTACTGGTGGCTGTCAGCTAGGCAGCTAAGAAGATAGGTGATTGTGTGTTTTAAAAGTACAGGAGGGGGTTGCATTTTTTTTTTTTAGATGACTGATGAAATTTGTTAGTCGGCATTATGCCTGATTTAAGATTACTGCTTGTGTGATGATTTTAGCATTTTCCTCACCTCGTCTCCTTTTCAGCAACTTGAACATTTTTCTTCCTTTCCCTCCCTATGTGGCAAACCTGTTTTCAGCCGCCAGCTATGATTTACAACTCAGTTCATGTGCCAGCATTCCAGCTGTGAGCAGCTGTGTGCACATCTGGGAACCTCCTTCCCTTAAGACCCCCCAAAAGGGGCTGTGTTTTTGAGTCAGTATCTCTCCCCTGATCCATGCCTGAATTTCCTTCCCAGTATGGGGTCTGGTATCTTTGGGGACCACCTGGACCCTGAATGTTTGTTTATCTCAGAAGCAGCAAGGTGAATATCAGATCAAAGAGATTTTTATTAGGAAAATCAGACATCACATATTAGTTAATTTGCACAGTCTTTATCTTCCATAGTAAGGTTTTTAAAGTTACCTGCTTTTGCCCTGGCTGGTGTGGCTCAGTGGACTGAGTGCCCAGCCTGTAAACCAAAAGGTCGCTGGTTCGTTTCCCACTTGGGACATTCCTGGATTGCCAGCCAGGTCCCTGAGAGTGGGGGTCTGAGAGACAGCCAATGGAGATGTTTCTCTCGTACAATGATGTTTCTCTCCCTTTCTCCTTCCCTGTCCCTCTCTCTCAAAATAAATAAATGAAATCTTTAACATTACCTGCTTTGTATAAAATTTTGCCATTTTCTTCTTACCCGTGCCATCACACCTGAATCAGACCCTGTGCTCCTTATCTAGACTGCATGATTGCATTCTGACCAAATTTGAATACTCTCCTAGAGCATGATCAGTTTGTTTGTTTTAAATCACTGTCCGATTCTATTCTCAAATGCCAGTGACTCATCCACATCCAGAGCAGATAGGCACAGACCAGGGTTTCATCTACAAATGCATGGGTAATTGCAATATGTGAACTCTGAAAGAAATTTGTTTTATGGTACTTCCCTAAATCGTTGTTACCTCTGTTCTTTTCATAAACTTAAATGATTATATGAAAGAAGTATTAAAAATATTGGTCAGTGTTAAGGTAACCTTAAAGACTGAAAAATGAAGATTGAGAAGTGTGGTATATTTGAAGTTTATAGTGTGAAAAGGGTTTAGTTTGGGTAAACGTGGACTTGTTTATCATTTCAAAAGTGATTTAGGGGTAATAAATTTATATTATTAAGGAGATTGGATTAGAGGAGTTCTCAGATGATGACTCCAGAATATTTTAATGGATATTAAAGAGTTTTAGGGGCCACTCTTAATCTTGACGGAATACCGGAGGGATAACTGCATCTTCTTGCAAAAATATTGCTTGGCATCACTGTCACTGGGTGACCCAGTATTGTGTTTCTTAAGTTTTAAGAATTTTATGAATTGTGACAAAAGTGGTTATCAGGTGAGTCCTGACCAGTGTAAGTCAGTTGATTGGGCATCTTCCCACAAAGGGACAGGTCACTGGTTCGATTCCTGGTCAGGGCACATGCTTGGGTTGTGGGCCTGGTACCTGATGGGGGCATGTGCCAAGTGGCAACTGATTGATTTTTCTCTCACATATTGCTGTTTTTTCCCCTCTTTTTCCATCCTTTCTCCTCTCACTAAAAGTAAATAAAGTCTTTTTATAAAATGGTATCAAGTAATATTAAATTAGATTGTGCTTTTTCAAGCTGAGAGGGAGGTTTTTAACATTTCTTCATCTTCTATTTATAGCAAAGCAATGATATCGCTCGGGGCTTTGAGAGAGGACTGGAACCAGAAAAGATCATTGGGGCGACAGATTCCTGTGGCGATTTAATGTTCCTAATGAAATGGTGAGAGAGATTGGATTTTAGTTTACAATTGTGGAGGGTTCTTTTAGCTAGTGACTTGAATTTGTATGGAAGATAGGGAGGGAAGACTATTCCCTAACCAAGAATTTTGATTGTCAAAGATCTTTAACTGACACCAGCTGTCGGTATTAAATAGGAATTATGGCTTGGAATTAATTCAAGACATTCTCAAGCTTTGGTATTAAGCCAAATTAGATTAGCCCAAATACCAGAAAAAGGTAGATTTGAGGTAGGAAACATATAAACATGACCTAACCATTTTTTTTACACAGTTCTGAATCATTTACTGTCAGACTGTGAGCTGGTGGCCATGGAATAGGAGTTGTGTAAGGCTTTCTGCCCATCGACTGAGGACCAAAACCACTGAATAATGTCTAAAAGAGAAAAATAATCTGAACAAAAAGCATTAAGAATAATACTGACCAAAGCACAAGTTATTTCATCCGGTAGAGAGAATGGCTCTTAGAGGAAAGTGTGTAGTTACTTCCCCTCAATTTGGTTTTAAAAGACAGGGTGATTTATGGTCTGGCCCCCACTGCCTCCGGTATTCACATGTTTTAAGCTTAATGATTTACGTTTGGTTTCTAAATAGAGGGTTCATGCTATGGTGCCACTAAGGAAGCTAATCACATTAAATGTTGTATAATCAGAAGGTTTAACATTTTATTTGATCAAAATTTTGCTAGTAAATTATCCAGAAGCTTATTTTTGAAGAATCTGTGTTGACTGCTTTTCCCATGTCTGTATGTGTTACTTATGATTTATAGTCTTAAGATTATATATGTGTTACTTATGATTTATAGTTACTTATGATTAACTAGCTCTTTCCACCACATTCCAAATTTGAGTATCTTCTCTAAACTGTGGCTTTTCTCCCTTCTCTTCTCACTCATAATACTTAATCTCTATGAATTAAACATCTCAGTTCTCTAGCAAGGAGGTAGTTGTCTTTGCTCACAACTCAGTGGAATTTTTTTCCCCCAGCTGTAAGAGAAAGTTTATTTGGAAAGTTCCAGAGGTAAAAGAAGTTAGCGGCAGAAGAAATGTGCCCAGGGGGGCAAAAATAGGGCCCTTGGAGTTTAGGAGAGGGAAAGGTTAAGGTAACTGTGCTTTGGGGTGGTGGGGAAAAGGTGTGAGGGAGAGTTGGCTAAGTTCTCCATCCTAAGGGCTTTTAAGGGTGGGGATTTTAGGGGCGGTCCCAGAGGATGCTCTCAATATAGTATATATTATACTATAGTATTTATTATAGGATTTCCAGGTATGGGCCGTGGTCTCAACTGAATGGTTGGCACCAGGGCAGGGGGTCATTAGTGAATGCAGCTGGTCCTGATGTCAGTCATGGCATCCGTTGTCTGGTTTTGCTGCTTTTCTGGGCCTGGAGCTGAAACACAACTAAGGTATAGATGTTATCCTTAGGGATTAATGCTTAAGAGATTGGTCATGCAAGGGCTTGTACAGGGGTCCTATGAGGCCATTATTCTCCTTTTCCTTTTCAGTGGAACTCTTATTAAATTATTTTTCTTGATTTGGAATCCTGGTTAAGGAACTTGCTGGAATTTTTGTTATACATTGTAGTAGAGCCTTTGTAACTTGGATAATTAAAATTTGCAGCTAATTCCCACATTTCATTTTAGTACTAGTTTATATATTTTTTCCTACTCTCTCTTTTATGAATACAGTTTCTGACTTAAATTTCTGTTTTCTTCTTGTTGCAATCCACAGTTCTGACCAAAAGGATAAAGAATGTTTAAAAGGCCACAAGATGAGAGGAGGATTAGGATGCTTTCACTTAGATGATTCAGAAACTGGCTTGATCAATTTATTCATAAGCAGTAGGGGTGAATGTAGGTTTGATTGTGTGTTCACTCACATGCTCACACGTACAAATTAAAATTATGGGAGCAGAATTTATATAATTTAATTTTCAGCCTTTTGATTAAGCCTGCTATGTTTTCCAACTAAATTCTAGCTGTGAAGATTTCTGTTTCTGTCTGATGTAGTAGTTAAATGATATTCATTAATACAGTTGTCCCCCCTTATCCATGGTGGATATATTCAAATCCCTTCACCCCCCCCACCTGCCACCCCACCAGTGGATGCCTGAAAACTGCTGACAGTACGGAACTCTATATGTATTATGTTTTTTTCCTATACATACATACCTGTGATAAATTTTAGTTTGTAAATTAGGCACAAAGTAAGAGATTAACAACAATAACTAATGATAAAATAGAACAATATACTGTAATCAAAGTTATGTGATCTCTCTCTCTCTTCTCTCATGATATCTTTATGTAGAGCATGGACACATTGGGCAAAGGGATGATTTACATCCGGGTGGAAGAGCATGAAATTTCATCGTGCTGCTCTGAACAGAATACAGTTTAAAACTTAGGAATTACTTATTTATGGAATTTTCCATTTACTATTTGTAGACTACAGTTGGCCTTTGGGTAACAAACTGCTAAAAAAGCAAAATCACAGATGAGCAGGGAACTATCGTAATTCGTTTACCTAATTTTTCTTCGAAAATATTGAACTGGACCCCAATAACTCAATAAAAAAATTTTAAAAAGAAAAATAAAGGACTGGTAGGGTTCTTCTCGCTTGAAATCAGAATGAAGAGGAAATCAAGTAAGCTAAATCTAAATAATGACAGAGACCTATATTTGGACAAACTTTCACTCTTACTTCCTCTCCTTTTAAGTCTCCTTCCTATTCTTTTTCTCCAGGAAAGACACAGATGAAGCAGATCTGGTCCTTGCAAAAGAAGCTAATGTAAAATGTCCACAGATTGTGATAGCATTTTATGAAGAGAGACTGACGTGGCATGCATATCCTGAGGATGCGGAAAACAAAGAGAAAGAAACAGCAAAGAGCTAAAGGAGGGGCTGGTCTCTGTCATTTCTCTTTGTACATAGTACATTCACTTCCTTGCCTCCTCTCCCTTATACCTACCCCTTCTATCCTAAACATATTCATAAAAAATGTGCTTATCACTGTGCTCCACAGGAGAAATGTTGGTATTGGTTCTCTTGTAACATAACTGATGGTCTGATTCATGATCAGTGTCTCTGTGAAGACCAGGCATTTACATACTGTGTGTAATTTCCACAGTTTTTTTCCTTTGCTCTGATCTCTTCTGCTCCCCTGTGACCTCAAGATGATTTTTAACTTTTTAATCACCTTAGAGTCTTGATCTTTTCAGGGTTGGTCACTTTTTAGATTGGGGGGATTTTGTTACAATGATGATGAATTTTGGTTCTTAAAACATGTTGATAACTAGCTAGCCTTTGTTTGAGATGTTGGGATGGAAAAGATGTTGCCCACCTTTCTAAAAAGCCAATAGCAACTGCCTACCTGTTGGGGCTTTCCCAACTTCATTCAGCTCTATCCAGGAATACAGGGTTCCTGCTGTGGTCTTTTGGGCCACCCTCTGTAGTTCATCCTCACCCAGCCTCCCAGAATAGCTCCATCCTTTGGAGGAGTTTAAATTTTACATTCAGATTTGTCAAGGCACTCTAAAAAGCCCCAGGACTTTTGGCTTTGTTTCTTAGCAATACCTGCTTCTGCTTCTGCAAGGTGGTGTAGTCTGTCATAAAATGGCAAGATTAATAACTGTGGAGTTTTTTAGCTGTTAGTACATGAGGATGATGGGATAGGATACAATTGTCTTCATTGTCACATATGGTATATATGTATTATTTACTTCCATCCCTCACATTTGGACTATATTTATGTAGGTGCGAGTGACTGCCTGGTGCTTGCTTGTGCCAAGGTGCTAGGCACCCTCCAACCCTGCCAACCTCTGTGGCCTCCCAAAGCATTCCTGTTAACCAAAGAGGCTTCAAACCCGACTTTTCACTTCTCAGTGGACCCAAGTTTCCCCTCCATGCCATTATTTTAATGGGGAATTCTTGGAGGGGGGTCATTGGCCACATTATCAATTTTAAATATTCATAGCATTTATAGTCATAAATGTCTTCTTGGTTGACTCCTGGATTTGCCAAGAGTCCCCAAAGTATTAGTGTTCTTCCTTTTTCCACCCTAAAACTCTTACCTGTATCTTCTTTTTAAAAATGCATTTCCATGGAAGACTATCATGTCAGAGAGTAACAGCCCCTGGCGTTAGCATGTTGACATAACCTTCTCTCCCTGCTCAGCAAAATACTTCCCTTTTAGCTTCCTCCTGTTCTGCCATTATATTGAGAGTTTATTTTTCTGATCATAACCTGTCTTTGTCTCCTAAGAAATGCCCTACTTCTCTTTACTCTTCTTTCCTGTTGGGGGTGGGGGGCTAGAGAATCAAGACTAAAGTAGGGAAATAGCAGGGTTTTGAGCACCCTTGTCCTAGCCCAAAGCTGAGGAAATAATAATAAATGCTTGGAATAGCCTTAACTCTACAGTTCACCAGCCATCAAGGTCATTTTGTTGTTGCTTTGATTTTTAAAACAGAGTTGACCAGGAGCACTCAACCACTTCTAGATTATTCAGAGTAATGAGGGGAGTGAATAGATTGCTCTAATCCACAGATGAGCTGAATAATATGCAAATAATATACCCATTCATAGCATTTGTTAACATTGCTTCCCTGCTCAGCTGCTGATTGAATTCTCTATGCTTGTATAAATTATGTCAAAAATTATACTGCCTAGTTGAAGAGACAGCTGTTGATGCAGTGACACGACAGACTGGAACAATGAAGATTTTGGTTTAAGTTGTCCAGGAAAGTCCTTCTGAATGGTAATGTGATTAGGTAAGAACTCATAACCCATATCTCCATTTTCTTTTACTCTCTGAAGAAATTAAAGTCCTAGATCAAGTGTTAGGTAATTGACAGTTGTTACTACTAATCTGATGGGCATCTAAAAGAAAGGGTGGTCAGGAAATAGATTTGTCATACAGGTATTCAGAGATATTAATTAGGGTAGACAAGGATTGGACAAAAGTTAGACTAGAGCCTCTGAGGAGGTTATCTGGATCTCAATTTACAGGTAGAGGATATGACAGCTTATCCATCTAGCTAATATGTGTCTCTTAGGAGCAGCAGGCATGTAAACTACAATGACCATACTTTTAAAACCAAAATCTAGCATGTGGACAGAACGATGATTTTGTACTTGGAGTGATTCTGAGAAACCCGAGACACATGGTTACCAGGAGTTATAGATAATATTTAAGGTATTCATCAAAATCTGATTTTCTTTTAACAAAATAACTGCAGTATTATCTGTTCATCACCCCCTTTAATACCTTACTGTTTATTCATCTTTTCCTGTCCACAGTTTATTGAATCAAGGTCTTGTATTGAGTGCCGCCTAAACAACTTTTGTTTTCTCCCTCTCCTTGCATGTCCACAGGTGCTTCTATAGGAATGTAGGGAGCCACAGGCCAATATGATTTCAGCCCTCAGCAGAAAGGAAACCAGATGCCACCCTATGCCTCCAACTTTTGTTAATGCTGAGAAGCTGTCCTGGCCCTTGGAGAATTGCATCCTCAAACAGAAACTTGTTTTCATGGGGTTTTCTCCTCTCAGAAGAATTAGCTGTGGGCTAAGCATTTTTAACATCTGGGTCTTACGTGCTCAGTATGTTTTTCCTGTGTTGAATCCTTTCAAACCATCTTTTTAATAAATTTCTTTAGCGATCAGCATTCAAGGATCTCCCCTTTCACAGAATGTAGCTTTGTCCGGCAGTCTATTAAGGTCTTTGCAGCTGCGTTTCTGAGCCTGGGACTGGACTGATACCCTCACATTAATATGAAGGTATCATAGCTCTTAGGAACATCAGCCATGATGGAAACACTCATTTTTAACCTGGAGAGAGCCATATATATCATTTTTTTCCCTGCAGTCAGTATTTGTCTGTACCAGGAAGTATTTGGACCAGTGGTTTTCACTAACACTCAAGTTTTCATGGTCCTTGGCTGTCCCCTATAGTTGTATCAGTGTATTATTTTTTGTTCTTCATGAAAGGTTGGTCCTGTTCTCATAGCTTGGGCAGTTATTAACTTTTTATTCCTGTTCTCTAGCCATTGTGCTGTGCATCTACTTTATATCCAGGCCAGATCGTAG
This sequence comes from Pteronotus mesoamericanus, assembly GCF_021234165.1. Lineage (NCBI taxonomy): Eukaryota > Metazoa > Chordata > Mammalia > Chiroptera > Mormoopidae > Pteronotus > Pteronotus mesoamericanus. The sequence continues at coordinate 1,412,861 of NW_026555310.1, forward strand.
GGCCTTGGGGAACAAGCTTGGGATTTTCATCTTGGGATTTTGTTGGATCTATGTTAAGGCCAGTTCACAAAGTACAGAGGGATCTGTGTTTGGGTGGAGGAGTGATTGTCTTTACCCTTACGGTTTGAATTCAGGGGCCTAAAATAATACTAGGCAATGACATGAGAACCCCAGGAAGGGTTATGTCATTAGATTCAAAATGTAGAAATTGTTACAGATTAGGTTAAAGGAAACATTTCATTTTGCATCCATGACTCCATGATTTTGGTTTAGATTTTTAGAGTAAAAAGTAGAGGTTTGAGGTCTGTACCTTTGTAATCAGACCACCAGGCAAGCATACCTGTAGCAAGAAAGGTCTGGACCCAGTGTATTCCAGTTTTATATGGGCTTTATCACTAATTGTAAAAGTTACGTATTCAAAAATAGAGACTTTACCAGTCTTGCATCCAAAAACTTATGTTAAGAATCGAGTACCCCCCCATATGATAGTGGCAGATTTGTATTGAGCCATCCATATCCAGACACATTAGTGTATATCAACATTCATTCAACATTTTTTGGCCTAGGGGATACAGAGTTCAAAAAGATGCAGTCCCCAACTTCAAAGAACTTTCATACTGGTGTAGGGTAAACTGTTAATAATTCAGTGTAATAAATACCTAAAATGGATATACATTTCTGATTTGGGGGCAAAGATATCTGTTGATACAGTTTGTGGCTCTAAAGTAGAAGGGTAACACTTCGTTCATTTGTGGAAAAGACCTGTGACCTTGAATGAACAAAATTAATTGGCTATAGATTGACCACAACAAGGGCTTGCTTTATTCCAGAAAATAAAAATAACTGATGGTTAGTTAGAGATGCTGCTATTACTGAGAGAGGATAGGTGCGTGGGTATGGAAACCCCAAGATTTCTGTACCTGTTTTAGGCTCTTTGCCAAAGTATTTAATGGTGTATTTAATCCTTGCTTGTTAATAGTATTAACTGTGTTGCAGATCCAGTTATGTGTTACATTATTGTACCTTCTATAACATTTACTCCTCATGGACATTTTATCAGAGTTGCTCACACTTTTTTCATTTTCTCTTCCCTTTTGGAGGAATTAACATTAGGCTGGCTCTAAGCCTAAAACAGACATATTTTGAAATGACAAGAGATTTGCTAAAAAAAAGAAGGCTTGAGGCACATCTGTTAACACCTGGGCATCTATTCTGGGCAGTGTAGATTTATTCAACACTAAGATGGTGGTTTCTAAGCAGAGACTTGACTCAATTATGTGGGAACCCTCCCAGGAATATACCCTGGAGTTTTAGATTTCATCAGTTTAGGGGGTAGTCTAGCCTCACCCAGAAACATCCTGACCTAAAGAAATTTTTTAGTTTTGACCACAAGAAAAAGATACTTTACTCTGCCAGGATAATTGAGAGTTGACTACTGTTGGACGTCAAAATTCCCAAGAATTAGAATAACTTCTGGAAAATTCAAGCATGAAGGTTCTTCGGATAGCTTCATAAAAACAATACTAGTTTCTTTTTGCTTGCTCTGGATTTCTTGAATTTTAAACTACCTCATCTTGACTTTCTAGAGTTACTTCAACTCGCCATTGCCTCTTTAACATGCTTGACTTTGGCTGTTTTCTAAGGTGGATTTTTTTTTTTTCCTGTTCATTGACAGCATGTTCTCTTGCTTTTTCATCAAAATCCTCATTTCACCTGTCACATTGTTCCTCTGTCAGAGAATTGTTTTTAGTTTAAAATACTGTTTTATGGGAAGAAAGTGATTCTCCAAATGCTATTTGTCTCTGAGATCAGTAAAGGAAGGAGTTAAAACAAGGTGGTGGGGGAGGGGACAGAACTGCACTGGAAGCAGGCTACAAGAGAAGAGCCATTAATTAAGACAATTTCAAAGTCAACTGATTGTGATCATTAATGTCACAATAGATCAAAACCTAATTATCACAGCCTAGGTAAGAGCCATCAGTATTAATCAGAAAATCTAATAGGAAACTATTATCAAGAAATTAGGTCAAATTGAATGCAATGAACTTTTTATCTTATCATTCTGTATGTTTTGTGGGTGTGATGTCCCCTGGCATTGGCAGGTGTGACCCTTACAGTTGATCCAGGCTCCAGTGGCCAGTTTGTCACACTTTGAGGAGTTCCAAACACAGACTGAACCTGACTGTCATTGCCACTTTAATCAGTCTTGAACTTTATCATCATTTGGACTTGTGTTCCGTGTGATCAGCAATCAGTGAAAAAAGGTTTATATGTAGGTCTTGGAATGGTTGGTCCTTCCAGGAAGTAGAGTATTCCTGGTGAACATATACTGTGCGTGTTGATAAATCATTCTTTGAGCTTTTGATATATGTGGAGCCCTGCCACTCTGGCTACTGCAAAGGGGTACGGCTTTAGTATTTGATTCTAAACCAGGACAGACTGGATTTAGTCCCCATTCTCCCCAGTCTCCTCACTAGTTTTAGGATAAGGGTCATGATTTCTACCAGAATCCACTGTAAATCAAAATGAGGGAGAAAAAGTGTTTCTCATTTTGCCTCTTTTGTTAAAGGGTTATGCCTCAGGAGGAAGGAATATTACAAGGGTCTTAATGACTAGTTAGAATACTTTATCCCCTTTCTCTGAAGTGAAAAGGGGTGGGGGGAGTCACCATTTATATCCTTCATCTTGAGCTGCTTATGAAGATGCTGCAACTCCTGAAGTTGAGCCGAGTCCAGAAAGGTTGGTAAGATGCTGTCTTCTAGGAATTTTGGGGTGGGACCAGTAGCTGCAGAGAGTGTTGGTGCTGAGATTCCTTTGCTCCTAGTTAGTCTGTAGAGGATGTCGCTGCTCTCACCGTTATTGCTAGCCTTTCCCCTACCAACCTTGCAGCTCAGAGCACTACCAAGACCACTACTGGCAATCTTCCTACTTGAGCATGGTCTTGCTTCATTTTGGATTTTAGGAATTTGGGTTACTCAGTACAGAACTTTGGGAAATCTGTGACTTAGTTCTTCACCTTAATGTTTAAAATGTAATTTTATTTTCAAGACATCAATTTTTTCAGAAGCAAGTTTGTTTATGCAAGGTTTCTCATGCTACATAAATAATAACCGTCTGTTAATACTTGTGGGTTGATTGAGTTTATCTAGTTTGCAGAGGGAGGTGTTCTTACTGGCTTCCTTTTGCTCCGAAGTGCATTCTAAAAAGTTGTGGAACAGAATTGAGTGGATGCTGACTATGTGCCAACCTTCCCAATGGATTCATGATGGCTGACCGTGGGCAAGTCACTCCTTTCAATGCCTCGGTTCCCCATCTGTCAAATGGGGGTAATAATACTGACCTACCTCACAGGGGTGTTGTGAGGCATTGTAAATCAAAGTTGATAGAATACTTTAGGGTCCTTGATGGAGGATACTTTGAGCTGAAATCTAGGCCTGATACAAGATTTAGTCCTCACTGAGCTGTCCCAAATTTGGAACTACTTAGTGACTTGAGAAAGTTTTCTGCCCTCCACCCCTCATCAAAGCTGCTAGTTCAGATGTTGACAGTGTTTTTGTGAATGTTGGAATCTTAATAGTCCAGAGTTAGGATGTTTTGGGGGAAGGCACTTAGTATTTTCTACATTTCACATCCACAAAGAGTGGCTGTTTCAGACCCAAGAGCATTGGATTAGGGAATGATGAGTCAGGGATGCTCTTGTTTCCCTCTGCAGATTGGGAATTAAGGTCCCATGCCCCATGGGCTTGGAACACACTTGGGCTGTCTCAAGCAAAGCATAGGCAGTGAGTGGGTTTGATTTATATTGTTGCTTAACACTCCCCAAACCGACCCCCAGACAGCTGGGGCATTGATGCCCTTTATGGTATCTATACCCCAGCTTCCATCTCCACACAGGAACCAGCTGATTCAATAAACAACCACTTCCAGCGCCCACCAAAAAAGCCACATTGGAAAATATTTTCTTCTAGAGATATGTTTAATGCTCAGAATTGGACATTGATCTCTTTAAAGCTCCATCCAATTCACTGCATTCAGCCTCTGTCAACTCCCAGTGTCCACAGTGAACCTGACTTTTCCTCCAGTTTGAGAAAACTGGACACTTTCTGTTTGCCCAGGTGCAGGCTCAAGAGCCTTATGCTCCATCTCAGTTTAGGGGCTCACCCAGCTCCTCTTCCCAATAGGGTTCTTTCTCCTTTCCCTCTCCTTGGCCCTAAATGTGTAACCCATGAGAAAGCACAAGGTCCTGGCCCCCTGCTGCAGTCACATTCTCGTTCTCCGTGTTTCGTGGACTCTGTTCACTCAGCACTGGCGACCCCAGGCGGTTCGGTGGAGTTCCGGAGGATGGAGAGATCACTGCCTGGCATCCTGCCAGCTAGCCAGGAGTTGACTTGCCTGCGACCCACGGCCTCCCCACAAGATGGAATCTGAGAGACTCAAGAGCCTGGGTTTCTCTCAGCACCTGTACCATCCTCAGTAGCAAAACAAATCACACTTTGTAGCCAGATTTCTGAGTGGAAAAATGGGAAATTGAATTCTTTATGGACTTTCTGGTTTGTGGGGGAGTCTTTGTTATGTCTTGGTTTTATTTCAGCCAGACATCTGCTTTTGACTTTTCAATTTTTTAGGATGTGATTATATGTGTATGTATATACATATGTGTATATACATACACACATGCACACATATAATACACATACTCGCCTTTTAAATGTAAATGTTCCAAAGTAAGCAATTTATGTGTTTCTACAACTGACATTTAATGCACACCTCATTCTCTCCCCCTCTTCCACCCTCCTCTTTTCCCTCTTTTCATACTCTTGTATTGGTTCTAATAAATGGTTGCTTTTCAAATATGGATCCTGAGTGGTGGTTTGAAGATTTGGGTTTTACACCTCTTAATTTGGGTCCTGGAACGTCGGCCAGCAGTCTTTTGGAGAACGGCTTTTTTTCTAAGGGTTGTTGGTCTCTGACTTTATGCAAATAGCCACAGGGTGGCGCAAGCTTGAGGGAATGAGAATGTATATCCTGTTCCTTACTCTTCCCTGAACCAGATGAGGCGTATGCCTTCCTGGTTCCTTGTCTCTGCTACCAATGGCTCAGAGAATTAAATACTACCTTTCAGGAACCCCTAAAAGAGGCAATTCCTGGTTATTAGATTTTGTGGAAAACCATATTCAAAGTCTAAATCAGGTTTGAAAATTCCAATATGTGCGAGTTTATAAATAAAACTTTCTGATTTGCTTCATTAATACCAAGGAAACTTTTCTGAGAACCACATGGGAGGGGGGGGGGGAAGTGGGCAAGTTGGATTAGGACAGGAAAAGGAGTATGTAAATAATTGAGAATTTACTGGGTAATATAGGCCTGACGTATTGTAGTTCTGACTAATGGGATGGGCAGAAACTCTCACAGAAGACAAGTGAGGAAGGTAGGGATCCCAGAACCCAGACATCCCCCACTCAGATGTGACTCCTCTGAAGGCTGAGCCCTCTTGTTTCCATTATCTCTTACCTAATTCTCTCTTCTCATATTCCCTTCTTATTGCTGAGTTACAGGGTCTCTTCAGTCTAATCTCATAAAGTCTTATGAAGACATCTGTAGATTGGCTGGTTTAATGGTCCATGACCCCATAAACATAGGACAGGAGAGTATTTTGGTCCACTACAGAGCCAGACTCTTCTGGACATTATTTATTTCCCAACTCTGAAGCCTGGGACTGCTTGCCCCCTTCCCTGTAGATCGCTTTATAGTTCTCTCACAACGCCACTTTGTCTCTGACTGGGGCACATCCGACGACTCCAGGGTTTTGACACCCGTACTCCCACTCCTAAACAACTGTGTCTTGGTTTTTGTTTCCCTCCATTATGTCAGGGGGTCTGCCTGCATGGCACTCATTCAGATGAGCTCATCATCGCTCATAACTCTTCTCCTAGGAATCTTGCCACCCGGTGCTCTGGAGAAGCCTAGAGCCAGGCAGTTCTGCCTCTCCCTTTGTCTCCACTAAAGGGCTGCAAAAGCCAGTGAAATCAATGCAGCACTGACAGCTGGGGGAAAATGGAGGATCTCTGTGTGGGAGCCTGTGCTTAGCTGGATCACTGAGCACACAGCTTGGAATCACCCTGTTAGAGCAAGGAGCCCCCCAGGCAACCTCCGCCTTTGGGAGGAAGTGTGAGCTGAGGGGTGAGAACCTAGTGTTGGCTGCTGCACATAAGCATGTGAAGAGGGGAACCCATTACAGCCTGTGGACTGCCAAGCCGCTACGCAAAGCTTGAGTATGAAGGGAGGAGGGGCAGACAAGGCAAAAGCTGGAGTCAACTGGTGTGTGAGCGAGCCACACAGACACTGGGGCTCTGTTACTCCATCAGAGGTGAAGGAAAGACATGAGCGACAATGAGAATGAGAAACCTCGTGAACTCACCTACTTAAAGTCATGGACAAACTGCAGGCACAGGAGGGGGAAGTGTCTGGTCCTCAGTCCCTTGGTTCCTTTGCCTTTGTTTCCTCCTCCCTGTCTGCTTTCCTGCTTCCCCCACCCCTCTGCATCTGTAACATCTTGCTCTCCAGGTGCTGGCTCCCTCCTCTCAGCTTCTGTCTTTATTTGTGCATCTGTATTTTTTAACAATGGTTTCTCTCCTTTGTCTGCTATACAGTGTGTGTTTTTATTTTTTCTTCCCATTTCTGGTTTCTCCCTCCCATGTTCTCTTCTCCCCCTTGAAATTCCACAAGCAGCCTCAATTTGGACATTTAATTTCAACCCCATTAAATGATTATCTTTTTTGCTACAATCTGGGACTCTTTATGAGATCTTTCTACCCCATGCCACCCCTGAAAACAGGTGCATCTCTTTCTGTGTATATTATGATGCTCCCTCCCAGATGGGAAGAGGCAATGCTGGCTCAAAAGCTTCATGCCTCTTCTCAGTAAAGCCTTATATGATCATTTGGTTCTGAGCCAGGGAGAGAGAAAGAGATGCTGAGAATTGAGTTTGCTGATAAATTGAGGGGCTGCTGATATGAGGTTTGGGGTTATTATTGCACCCTTTCCTTTTTCTCCCCCTTCCTGTTGCTGCTATCTTCTGAGGAAGCTGGTGGGGAGCTGAGATATTGGCCGCAGCCACTGCAGCTTATGAAATTCTGCTACATCTGCAGCAGAGGTGGGGGTGGGGGCAAGTGAGATCTGCAGCCCAGGGAGGAGGGCAGGTGAATCAAAGCCCTCGCCTGTGCCATGTAAGAAGGGGATGGACCGTTTCTTCACACTATTTCTGATACCATCTCCCTGTGCTGCCTGGTCCCCCTTACTCCCCCACCCCACACTGAGTCTTTGTTGCTCTATGTTTCAGCGATTCCTGGCAGGAGCCAGGGAGCCCAGCTCCCAGAGACCTGGGCCTGCTTGTGCTCCTTTGTTCTCCGTCACATACCCCTTTCTCTAGTTCCTGCCTCACCATTCCAGTCATGTCTGCATGGAGCTGGGAGGTAGAGGGAATCGAGCTGCTACAATGTTACCTGGAGAGAGTAGGGCTGGGGCTACCCACTCTTCCAGTGTGCAGGCACATCTCTCCGGCTTCTAGACCAGGACACAGAGGATGTGCCCTCTTTCCATGTTTTCTCTGCCCTTCTTTTTGCTTGACTCTGCCTTTTTCTATCGTTCATTGTCCTTTCTCAGTGACTGGTTTTCCCTTTTAATTAATCACCTTCTAAGTTTCTTTTTGCCTTTCCCTCCCTCCCTGTTTTTTATTTCCATGCTTGAGGAGTAGACACCTTATAAGAGGGCTTGAGAAAAGGGGTTGAGAGGGAAAGAAAAGTTTAGGTTGTTTTTCTTCTTCTCCTGTGGAGTTGTGGGGAATGGGAATATTTCCGTTCTTTCTTTCCCTGGAGATTGGAGCATCTCTCCATCCTTAGGTTTCCTGATTCTCTCAGCAGTGATATCTACAACAGGCATTCTTAACTTTGAAAACCCGGTTCTATCTTTACTGGGTTCTTTGTGATTTTGTATGTGAGAGAGATTCCTTGCCATCTCCACAAAAACAAAGTGAGTTCTCTGTGTGGTATTTTTCTGTTAAAAATTTTAAGAAAACTTCAGAATTTTATAACTGTCCTTGAACTGACTGAAGTCATTTGGGGTGTTGTAACAAGACTGGAAATCACTGTTCTTTAGTGTCTAGCTATACCAATAATATCCTTATTTTCTGTCTGAATTTCTTTTTTATTATTCTTGATTTTTATTTTTTGTTGTGGTAAAGTTGACTATTCTAACCATTTTTAAGTGTACGGTTCATTGGCATTAAGTACATTCACATCATTGTGCACCCATAACCACCACCATCTCTAAAGCCTTTTTTTTTAGTTGTTTATGCTGTTACGGTTGTCCCAGTTTTCCCTCCTTTGTCCCTCTCAGCCCACTCCCCACTTCCATAGTCAATCCCCATATCATTGGCCATGTCTGTGGGTCCTTCTTATATGTTCTTTGAGTAATCCCTTCACCTTCTTTCAATCAGTCCCCACCTCCCTTCTCCACTCTTGCAGCTGTTAGCCCTGATTCTATGCCTCTGGCTCTATTTTGCTCACTAGTTAATTTTGTTCGTTAGATTCCACTTATAAATGAGATCATATGGTATTTCTCTTTTACCAACTGGCTTATTTCACTGAGTATGGTAGTCTCCAGTTCCATCCATGCTGTTGCAAAAAGTAGGAATTCCATCCTTTTTTCTGTTGCATAGTATCCCATTGTGTAAATATACCACAGTTTTTTTAATCCACTCATCTACTGATGGGCACTTAGTCTACTTCCAGATCTTGGCTATTGTAACTAGTGCTGCTATAAACATAGGGGTTCATAAGTCTTTTGAATTGATGTTTCAGGATTCTTAGAATATATCCCTAGCAGTGGAATCACTGGGTCAAAAGAAAGTTCCATTTTTAACTTTTTGAGGAAATTCCATACTGTTTTCCACAGTGGCTGCCCCACTCTGCATTCCCATCAACAGTGCACAAGGGTTCCCCTTTCTCCACATCATTGCCAGCACTTGTCTATTGACTTATTAACGATAGACATTATTATGGTAGTTGCGAGGTGATATCTCATTGTGGTTTTAATTTGCATGTCTCTGATGGCTAGTGATGTTGAGAATTTTTTCATAAAAATTATGGCACACTTCTCGAATTTGCATGTCATCCTTGCACTGGGTCCATGCTATTCCAATTTTAGTATATGTGCTGCCAAAGTGAGTACTCTGTCTGAATTTCTTGCTGCCTCTCAGCATGGAATAACAACTTATCTCTTTGGGGTTTTCCTGTGGCTCCGTTCATCAGCATAAGGGATCATGGGCAGGTAGCAACCATTTCCCTGATTTCCTCTCTCAACCTGCCTATAGAGGGAGGTTAGGAATGGTGATTGACTCTCTCACACCTGCCCTTAACTTCCCTCCCCCAGGCTTCTTTTACTCAAAGCAGAGAGGAGAGTTTCTGTTTTGCTTTAAGGAGCTGGGTAAGGGGTTGGGGATGAAGGTTGGAGATGGAGGCACAAAGTTGTCTCTGTGAAAAACTGGGAGACTGGAATGAAATGAGGAAGGAAAGGTGCAGGGTGTGTGTGCATGTGCACATGTGTGTACTGATGCATGCAGGTGCCAAAACACAGATGCCAGGAATGGAATGTGGAAGCTCACAGAGGGGCTTGCAAGGCCCTCTGAGGCTGCATCCTCTGCCTTCAGGCAGAATGTCTCCTTCACCCTGAGACTGGAGGCTGGAACTTCACTTCTGAAGAGCTCTGGGCAATGAATCAAGTTAGCACTTACCCTCATGTGTTTTGAGTTAGAATAGTCTTCATCATAGTGGACTGGATGACTGCCCTGAGAATCTAAAAAATATTTCTGATTACTTCAGGAGGCCCTTCTGCATCCTGAATGACTTCAGTTTTCACTATGGTGTGGGGGGTGGAGGGCCTGGAATCTTGATATTTTCTTCTCTCAATCCCCAATCCTGCTTTAGGTGGTCCTAGGAAGGTTATGAGAAGGGAATGTGTATAGGAGAACAGACTGGGAGGTTGGCAGTACAGTGCCATTGGTTGCAGATAGGGGTACACTAATGTGCATTAGAGATTTCTCAGGACTGAATAGCTATTGCTGTCTCCAAAGGAGAGAGAGGGCAAACAGCTTCCTTCTTCCCCCCATGAAAATGGCTGGTCTCTGTGTGTATGAGAATTGGAAGAATGTATTAATTTGAATATAACTCTGAATATATGTGTGTGCTTATTTAAATATATTAAATTCCATTGAGTCCAGGTTGAGTCACTGTAATGGAGGGGAAACAATGGTCTAGATAATTTAAGGCAGCAGATAATCCCCAAATCATTTATGAGTATGACTGAAAGGGGCTTTGGACTGCACTCAGAACGGGCTTTGGAAGGTGCCTTGTGGGCATCTCTGGGTCAAGAGGAAGAAGTCATTAATGGATGCAAAGGAAAACTGCTCTTAGATCTGCACCAGGGCAGCCATATAGATCAGAAGCAGAAAATTGCAGGCAATGTGTCTCTTCAGGTGAAAAGGCAGGGAGGCTAGGAAGGGCCCGAGGGACAGTATGATATTGGAAGGCCAAGGGCATAGAAAGGACCATGATGAAGTTTGGAGTGAGAGGTTAGGAAGCAATATAAGCTCACAACTGACCTTGCTCCCAAATTAGCCAAAGCACCAGCCTAAAATAACTGGGCACTGGGAAAAAATCTGACCATTTCAACTCAGCCTCGTGGCTTTGAAATGGTGGTGGTTGCCGTGTTTCATTCTCAGGTTTTGTTCTCATCTCACTGTTTCCTTCTCTTGAGATGGTGTATCTACTCTCAAAATTTCAACCACTGTTTATAATAAGACTCATTAACCCCAAACTTGTTTCTCTGTTCTCTCCATGTCCACTTGCCTTCTTCTGCCTCCTCCTAAGTATCCTGGAGACTTCTCAAGACAAGGAGCTTTACCCAAGGAGTTACACGTCATCCCTTCCTTCTTGGGCTCACAGTCTAAGACACAGTTGGTGTTGGGGGATGGTCATTACAGACAGGTGTACAGTGAACAAGGATGTGAACATAATTTAAAGAATGACATGACATAGAGGGAGGTTGGATTTGTCTCCAGTGTCACTGGCAAGTGTGAAACTCACCAAGAACATCAACAAATCCTGGCAAGACCAAGACCGTCTGGCCCCTTCTGGCCCCAGCCATACAGATCTCCCTCCTGTTCTCTTGCTTTCTGCATGAGACTGTCTTGTTCTCAATACCATTATTGGTGAGGCTATCCCAGCAGTGAGGCTGCACATTAAGGCCCCTGAAGCCCCTGAAGGTGTTGGTTTCTGAGTTTGAGATCTCCAAAAAGTTGGTCATAAGACATTAGGGCCCTGGTTGTGTCTCTAGTCTGGCAGGCATCAGGGAGGGGAATTGAAGGAAGATGATGGAAAGCCCCCTTAGGAGAGCAGGAGAAAACATCAAGGATGAAGAGAGGATAGGATTTCTAGAGGAGAAGAAGGATGGGAAGAAACTAAGCCCCAGAAGAATGAAGAGAGAGGAAACAGAAGTAGAAAGGGTAGGTGCATAAAAGAGAGGAAAAGAGAATAAAAAAGAAGGCCAGAAGAATTAGATATGGTAGGGAGTAAGGGAAAAGACACCACATGAAGGAAAGGCACCAGAGTTGTGTCCATGTACCTCCTCCTAGACATCATTACCATGAAAGAAGGTGATGAGAGTCTCAGCATGAACAACTTCAAGAACTCCTCTCTGTGGGCTGAGGGGAGAGGGCCCAGGCTCTTGGATGTCATAATCCCTGGCACCCACACATATCAGCCTCCTATAAAGGACTGAGTTTTTAGTTGTCTCATCCAGAAAAGATGTGTGGTGGGGCTCTGTAAGTGGGAGTGTTGTTTCCTCAGTGTTGGGCACAAGCCCTGTCATGTGAAGCTGGATGCCAACTGCATCTCTTGGAGGCATGGGACTCAGTGTGTGTATCTAAGGCAATATTAAGGTTAAGGATGATGGCTCTTGGCACCAGTGTAAAGAAGTTGACCAGACTTAAAATAGGACTAGTATGAGGAAGGCTCTGGCCTAAGCAGAGGTAGAGTGAATCCTGGACAGAGTCAGAGAAATCAGTGTTGAATAAAACCAGCACAGAGCAAAGTGGAGCTTTCCATGCAGTGAATACATTTATACCTCACAACTCTGATAGGAGACCCAGATCTTTGTGATCTGCCCAAGGTGTTACCGTTGATTAGCCATACAGCCAGGCCTGGAACCCAGGTCTGCCTTCCCCAGAATTCCCTACTGTATTCTGTTTCCAGGGGCTTTGGCTGCGCCCCTCCCAATCCTGGGCTGCCTACTTAGGGTAAGATTGGCCACAATCAAGGGCAGGCTGGGCAATTAGGGGGCCTGGGAGCCTGCAGTAAGTTGGCTAAGGGAACACAAAGCCATTGGAAAAGACAAGAGACACAGGAAAGTGTGGGAGAGGAACAGGACATCTGGAGTTGCCTGGGCCCTGGCAGAGTGGCTCAGTTGGTTGGAGCATCATCTGGTACACCAAAAGGTTGCAAGTTCGATTCCTGGTCAGGGCATATGCTTAGGTTTTTTATTCTATCCCTGGTCTTGGCTTATAAGGGACGGTACTGATTGATGTTTCTCTCTCATATTGGTATTTCTCTCTCTTTTCCTTCCTCTCTTTCTAAAATCAATATCCTTGGATGAGGCTTAAAAAAAAAAAAAAAACAAAAAAGGACCTGCCTGGGAGAGGATAATAAGAACAGGGGAGGGAGGTGAGGAACAGGACTCAGTTCTCAGTTCTCAGTTCTCAGTTCTCTCCTGCCTCTAGGCCCTTAGGCAGCTTGAGGCGATTTGGGAGTTTGTGCTGCCCCCTGGTAGCCATTGAAGGAACAGCAATGAGGACCGTTCTCTGCAAACAAGCCGGTGCAACCTCCATCCCAGGAATGAATGTTTTGCTGTCCCACACGTTCTTGCAGAATGGTGAAATCCAAAGCTCTGGAAACCTCAATTCCTTAAGATTCTTGGCTTAAATTTTTAGTGGGAATACTTTCCTCCCAGGGGAAGGGGGCAAGATGGATCTTCACATCTGCCTGGAATCTCAACACATCCAACTCTTTTTGACATATAGTAAACATTTTGTGAACTATTTCATTCAATCATTGTGAAGTCTCTATTAAGCGGTCAATATGATTACCATGTTACAGTTGAGGAAACAGCCCCAGAAAGAGGTAGTTATTTTTTTTCCAAGGTCATGCTGCACTGGAGTTTGAATCCAAAAGGAAGGGTAGAAGGAGTTCTCCTATGGGCTCACAGATGCCAGCCATAGAAAGCCTGCTTGGGACTGGCAGAGCCCTGAGTATCTTCTGTATGTGTGTCACACTCAGGGTGCCTGGGAAAACTGCAGCTTCATGAGTTCATTCATTCAGTGTTTCATCGCCTGGTGCCAGACTGTGTGTCTGGGGCCTGGGACACAACAACAGACAGACATGGTTCCCTGTTTTAACTGAGCAAGCTCCACAATCTGGTGGGTGCAATTTACCAATCATTTATGTAGTAAGTGCTAATAGACATCATTACAAATTGCCAGAGGTGGGAGAAATTAGGGAGCTCTCCCCAGAGAAGGGAATGTTTTAGCACTGATTAAAAAATGCGTTTGTCAAATAGACAAGAGGGAAGGGCAGTCCAGGTAAAAACAAGGTTCAGGTAAGGACCAGGCAGAGGGAAAGAACTTACTGGGAATTTAATGAATCTCCTGCAGTTTTGTGTAAGGGAAGCCCAGGCTGTCATGTGCCTGAGTCTGGCTATGATGCAGGGGATAAGGCTAAAGATCAAGAAAAGAGGGATGCCGGCCGAATGTAAGGGGCTTTCCTGGGCTAGAGTGAACAATGTAAGCTTTGTTCTCAGGCCTAGGAAGTCCACAGAGTTTTAAACTGTTGACAGTAATTAGGCCTGTTTTTTTAGCAAGGTACCCTCGGAGGCAGGACTACCACTTTAGAGGGTACACACTAGTCCTGGCGGGAATCTCCGACCGGAAACCTGGCCCGAGGTGTCAGGGGAAGGTGAATACACTCAGAAGACACTGCCCAGGTGGAGTCCAAGAGAGACGAAGGAAAGGAAATATAGGGTTTCAGGCGGGGCCTGGGGCTGTGCGAGGCAGACAGATGTCTAGAAGCCGGGGAAGGCGGGACCGTTAGGGCATCACCGGCGGCTGCTCAGGGAAGCGTGAGAACCCTCCGGCACCCGGGGCGTGAACAAGCGCAGCGGTGCGCGGAGAGAGCATCCACCCCGCGTGAAGCCCCCGCGCCCGGAGCTGCCTGCCACGAATTTATGGCCCAAAGCCGGATGCAGCTGTGCGCAGCTGGTTATGCAAATATATGCAAATCCGCGCTTCCTCGGCCAAGGCTTGGTCGCTAGCTGCATCTAAGGGTGGGGGAAGGGACGCAGCATTATTAGTGCTCTTCCGCTCCCCAAAGATGTTTCAGACAGCGGGTGTGTGTGGGGGGGGAGGGGGGGCGGTGCATCTTCTCTGTCCTCGTGGTACCGCCTTGGGACCCTGACAGTCTATCACGAAGAACGTGGGATCCTCTCCCTGTTTCCAGTGATCTGCGCACCCTCACCCCCATCCCGCCCAAGGTGTGGGCAGAAGGACAGCCCTTGGCACCGACACTACCTGCGCCCCTCTGCTGGTGAGAGCTCCCTTCCTACACTGTGAGAGCAAAGGAGCCCCAAGACAGGGTCTGATAATTCCACATGCTCCCCAGCCCCAGAGAATTCTCTCTCCCCACCGCCGGGGAAGAGGTGAGTCAGAAGGCCTGTCTTCTTTTACCCCTTCCCTTCATTGTCATCCTTCCTCCTGCTTCTCATCGCTTCTAACGAAGTACTTCCAAGAAGTCTAACCACAACCACACTTGCTGTTTTATTTTTTCCTTGTGGTTTGGAGAGAAGACTCTATTCCCGAAGTACCTGTTGTTGAGTTCTGAGGGTATGGGAATGAGGAGAAGGATTTCTGAGCACAACTAGCCACCAGATCCCCTAGGGGAAAAGTCCCTACCTTTGGCAAGACCTAGAAGGGCGTCTGGGCCCGGGGCTCTCATCTCCCTGCTCTGGTACTGTTTTCTTGCCAGCTCTTCTCACAACAGCCACAAGAGGTCTTCCTTGCGCTAAGAATGGGAAATTCTGCACCAGTCTCGAGTGCTGGGAGGCAGGGGAGCCTGGCGCAGTGTCCTCTCTGCGGTCACCGAGCACCCAGACCAGCCCTACCCCGGTGGCTGCACTCCGTTGAGGACGACCTTCAGCTTTCTGACCCAGAGCTCTGGACTCCTTCCCTTAAACCTAGGGAGCAGCCAGAGGACTGGAAGTCAAGGGAAGGAACTCGGAGCGGACACAATAGGCGCTCAATAAATGTTTTTGAGATGAATAAAAGAGTGCGGCAATGTCCTGTTCAGAAGTTGGGGGGAGGGACGAGGTGACATAGACGCGGTGGAGCAGGAACCCCTCTCCCTCAACAGGAAGGCGCCACAGGGACGGTGCAACTCCCTACCAGGAAAACTAAGGCCAGCTACGGGCTCAGGAGCATGGGAATTGCGTATTGGTACAACCGGAGAGGTGCGGTAGTGAGAGGGGAAATTGGAAGAGAGGGGACAGCCAACCAGAAGGCATCCTTGAATTACCTTGACTATAAAAGGCGGAGAAGCGAAAGATAGGGACCCCTAAAGGAAGGTCTTAACAGGATGGAGAAATGGGACATCAGTGTGGAAAAGGGGCCGGAGCTTTAGATTGTTTTAGCTAAAAGAAGGAAAGTTAAAGCAACCACTTTCTCCCGTGACACCAAAAAGGACTTACCCTTTAGAGTCATACCGGGGGTGGGGTGGAGGACGGTGTGGGGGATGATTACTGTGTTCCGGGGGCTGAAGGTGAATTACCTGAAACCCTTTTACCATGGAAACCGTCCGGGGTGGTGGGAGCGGAAGACATAATGTAGTTAAGGATTAGACACAGTTGGTGGAAGCCTAGGTAGAGACGATGGCCCTTCCCCCACGGAAGCGCCTGCGGGGTCCGAGGAATAGGCGGCCTTAGACCATGTGCTCTCCCTTTGACCGCCTACTGGGAGACCACAGGGTGGCCCCGAGACACTGTCCCCCTACCCCCACGCCGGGTATGGGGGCCTGGGGGGCCTGGGGGGCCTGGGGGCGGGGGGTGCGGGGAGCTCTCCCCAGCCGGGTGAGGTGAGCTGCGTCTGGATGCGTCCGAGTCCTAGACCGCACCCTGGCGCCACAGACCTCGAAAGTCCTAACTGGGCTCCCGCAGCACGTCGCCCGCCCGCCCGCCCCCCACTTTGGCGCTCCCTGGGCACATCCTGAAATGTTCTCCCTTTACCTTTCTGGAAGCTTGTCCCGCTCTCAGCAGCCCGGCTGGAGTCCTCTGGCTCCTCTATTAGTTTCCCTGGTGACCCTTCATCTGTGAACAGGAACCACAGCTTGATTAGCATAGAGTAGGGACATCGATATGGCCTTGGGATGGAGGCCTGGGTTTAACTCTTGCATTCACTAACTGTGTGACCCAGGTTTGAAGCCTCCATTTCCTCATCTGTGTAATGGGATTGTCCTCCTATCTTGTTAGATTGAAAGGAGGACTGCGTGAAATAGTGGAAGTGAAAGCATTTTGTTTTATGCAAAGGTGAGCAATGGTAGTTGGAGCCACGGAGACACCCGCGTGCGTAGGCATAGGTACGCCCACGTTCACACACATGTTGAAGCTCTTCGAGGGGCCAAGTTCCAGTCCCTGGAGGCAATCAAGTAAAAGCTTGGAGAGCCAACTGTCAGAGTTGCTTAAAAGGGATCCCAAGAGCACGTCCGGGGGCCCCAGAACTGACTGTCCGAAACCTAGGATACGATCCTCCGGGATTCTGGGTGTAGCCCAGCTGGCTCGGATCCAGAAACCCAGAATGGGAGACCCCACTGCGGGAGCCGCGAGTCCGGCGTTACAGGGCGGGCCCCCAGCAGAGGGCGCCCAGGCCAGCGTAGCCACTTCGCTACAGCCCTCCCAATAGCCTTCTCCACGCCCGGCCCGCCTTCCGCGCGCCCTCTGCTGGCCACAGAGGGCACCGCCGCGCGGCTCCCTCTCCTGTGGACACCCAGTGGGCGGGTTTCTGCGCATCTCTGTTCTCCTGTCCATGCCCTCCTGTGGAAGCTGGATGGAACCCAGACGTCCTATCCTCCAGCCAGGCCTGCCTCTAACTCTCCCTACCCCTCGGTTCTGTAGAGTAAGGTCCAGCTCCTCCCCACCCTTCAGAAGTGTGGATTAAATTTCCAGGTTTCTTATCCATCTCTGCACCCACACTGGACAGTGGCAAGGTGGCTGGTGAGGAAAATCTCAGCAGCCTCATGTGTAGAGTGTATCCACACTTATGGAGGATTGAAATCCAACCTCCCTGCTCTCAGCTTCCTGGCCACCGCCAAGTCCAAAACTCTTAGTCCTTCAGGATCCATAGCTCTGACAGGTTTTAGCCTTCTACCTGGGCCTCCTGCCTACCATCTCTCCTCTGTACCATCTCTTTCTAAAACGCAGGTCACTTCCCTACTTAAAACTCTAGTAGCTCCTCATTGCCTACAAGAAAGGGCCCAGACTCACTTGGGGGTAGGCTGCCTCCATCCTTTAAGATCTGGTCTCCTGTCTCATCAGGCTGCCTCCCTGCCTCCTTACTCACAGTTCTCCAAACACGTCCAGCTCTTCCATGTTTTTGTGGCTTTACTTGGCAAATTCCTATGCATTCCTCAAGGTCCACTTCAAATGTCCCCTCTTTGGGATTTTTTTCTCTGACATTCTCTGGGCAGACTGCCTCTGTGTTTCTAGGGCCTAGATACACACCCCTTTTTTATGGCGCTTATGTTGGGTCATTATTTATTAACAAGTCTGTTTCCCCCTCCTCCCCCGACTACTTGAGCTCCTCAAGGAAAGGTCTGATTCTTTTTTTTAAATTATTTTTTATTGAATTTACTGGGATGACAATGGTTAATAAAATTATTTGTCCTTGCACAAACTGACAGTCTAGCAGAGGTTTGTTCAATGATCGACCAACTGGTACCTCAGCCCCAGACATCGAGAATCACTGTCTTGTGTCTGTCTCTGGGCCTAGATCATGGCGGAGACACCCTTGCCTGCTTAAAGACTGAGTGGACATGCCAATAACCTCCTTTACTCTCCTCTGGGGCAGGCCTCTGCATCCCCCCACCCCCAGGAAATTATCTGTCCCTTCTCTTTCCCTGTGTTTTGATTCCCACCCTATGGGGAGGGGATGCTGCAGACCCTCTATGTCCTAGAGACCCAAATCTAACTCCAGTTAGAGCTTTATATCTCAAGAAATAAACAGATGGTAGAGAGAGGCTTCTTTTCCCTGCAGAGCCCTGGAGACACCTTACTGATTCTTGGACCCCTACCCCAAGTCAGCCCACCCCCCTCACCAGTACTTACCCAGTGCTTTCTTGTCTAGCCTGGGGCTTGGGGGCAAAATCATAAATTTGGAAGACAAGAGGTGAGATAAAGATCATTTGTTGAAAATTGTGTCATCAATCATTTGCTAGAAAGACTACATCCAAGAATTTCCCAAGCATGGGTGCTTAGCTACCCCCAAGCTCCCTGTTAAGCTCTCCCCCACCGAAAAGTGCCCCTCCCATCCCCACCCAGGCCTCCCTGGCAGCTCCTTCCAGGGCCTGAGGTTACCTGATCAGTTAGTTTCAATTCTTCCCATCTTGTCCTCAGGCCCTCAGGCCTTCTCCTCTCCTACTTTGGGAGAGTTTCAGGGTGGAGAAGTCCCATCCCCCATTCTTCCCTGCCCACATTAATGAGCACATTTTTGAAAGAGCCCTGGGGGGGAGATTCCCAAACTCCTTGTTGCAGAGTTTCAGGCTGAGGAGGAACAGATAAATAATGACTTGCCAAATTAATTAATTATTTTATTAGCCTGAGTAATTATTAATCAGGTCATTAATCACCCAGCTGTGTACTATGAATAGTAATTGAGTGGTGGTTGGAACAAGTTATGGCTCTAAGGTCTGGCAGCATCTGGACCCTTTCCTGGTCCTAAGCAGGTTTGGGAAAATGTTATAGGTTCCATTCTCCCAGCCTCCCATGATTAAGGATTAGGAACATAAGAGGTCCACCTGGTCCATTTGCAAGGGCAAGAACCACTTGCATCCTTCTTTTCACAATTTCCAGAATTTAGATGGATGCAGGGCATAGAGGCTGGGACATGCACAAAGAAGTGAGAGGAAAATGAAGGGAACTTGCACTTTGGAGTGTGTGTGTGAGTGTGTGTGTGTGTGTGTGTGTGTGTACAGGGTGAGGACAGGGTGGGACCAGTGGGGAGAGAAGAAGACAGAGCCAGATGTCTAGATGTCCCCACAATGTCAGTCTGACCCATCGGTTGATAGGTAAGAGCAGCGCTGGGGCTGACTCAGAGTTCTGCCTTTGAACCTGACCTTTTGGGATTGTGCAGATACAACCAGAGAGGAGGAGAAATAGAGGAAGTAGAAACCAGAGGGGTGGGGGGAATGACAAGATGGAATGGAGTTGGGGGCGTTGGAGAGGAGGAGGAGGGAGGGAAGAATGGATATGACTCTTCCGCTTTGGATTTGGGACCCTGCTAATGCCAGGATTTTGTATTTTTGTCCTGTTAGAGTATCTGATGATTCCCTTCTGTGCCCTCTTTTCCACTCATTCCTCTCTACTCAGGACCTCCTCTCTCCTGAGGTTTGGAATGGGCCTCAGCTTCCGAATCTTTCTTTTTGGCTATCTCCTGGGAATCTACCCACTGCCCAGTGGAGTTGGAGGGAGGGGTGATATGAGCATAAAAGGAGAAGGTAAAGTGGTGACACATTGCACTTGTCCTTTTCACCAGGAAGTCATTCTATAAGTGTCAACTCCATCCTTCTTGTTGTTTGGAGATCCCATCAATTCATATTCTCGTGTGGTCTCTCTTCAGACAGCAGTAAGCTCTTATCTCTCATGCTGCCTCTGTCCCCAGGCCTCCTTTTCTCTGGGCCAGGTGCTCCCAGGTTCCCTTCCCTTCACTGCTCACTTGAGGAGGGGCCAGTGATCATGTTTTGACCACCCTGGTTCTTCTGTTATATCCCTTTCACTTTCTGTTTACAGTGAATTTCACTTTTTATTTACAGTAGGTCCTGCTTTGTTTATGACCTGCTTGGGGCCAGTTTCATTGTGTATCTCCGGTTCATCTCCCATGCACTGTGTGTTTATTTCTCCTCTTGGCGTCCTCTTTGCAGGCCCTTCCCAAGACCCCACTCCGAGGGGGCACAGGGTAGGGGAAGGCCTGGGTCTGAGAAGCTGGCCCCTGCAGCTTGAGGAGACATTGGGCTGAGAAGGGGCTTGGGGTGGTGGTGGCGCCTGCTCTTGGCCAGGGATAGCTACCTAGGGAGAGGAAGGAGCTGGAGGTTACCCCTGCACGCTGAGGAGGCTTTGCAGGAGAAGAAGCCCTCACATGCCCAGCCCTATCTGTTTGGGGATCAGGCTCTGTGAGAATATGGACACCCACACTCCTCAAGCCCTGGCCCCTGCAGGGCCTGTTCGCTGGGCATCCCTGTTCAGTGTATCCTCTCAGCAGAGCTCTAGGGGCAGGGCAGGGGGTCAGGCGCAGGGGCAGCTTCTGACAAGACAGAGCCTGTCATGAGATAAACACAAACACGGGGTCTGGAACCCAGCCTCTTGTTTGGAATTCTTGACTGCAGCTGGGTAGGTGGGTGGGGAGGAGGGGGCGGGTTGTGGAAAAGGGGTTGGCGAGGGGCGGCCCTCCCTCCCTGGGAAGTCTGTCTTCAAGGCCTTCCTACTAGAGGGTCTGAGAGGGCAGAAAGAGGGACCGCAGCCCCCCGCCCTTGACATTGCTCAAGGACTTATTGCCAGTGACCACGAGGAAAGGCCTAGCATTTAAAGTCCCCTGAGATTGACCTGCCTGCTTATGAAATCACTCAGTGGTGGGCATGGGTAGGGAAGCAGAGGGTGGGGGATTCTGTGGATTCTCTGTCTGGGGGTCAGGAAAGGGGATAGAGCCTAGCCATAGCCATGGCTATGAGTTCATTCTCTTGTCTGACTTCCATTCCTGTCTTTGTAAGGGACTGAGGGAGTAGGGAGGGAAGAGAAAGTGGAGGAGGCCAGGTTCCTTGCTCTTCCCTCCAGAATCTCCCAGGGAGTAGTTCATCTTCAGCTAGGTTCTGAGCATTTTCTGGAAGACATTTCAGGGAATGAGCTCTAGCCCTGCCAGAGTCTTTATCTTGCCTGAAGACAGACTCAGTTAGCCTCTTCCCATCCTGGGGGTATGTGGGGGCATCCTCTTCTACCCTTACTGGCCCCCCTTTTCCATGTGTCTCTGGGGCTATCACAGATATTCTTCCTTCTCCTTGTCCTCCCTGTCTCCAGTCTTTGTCAGGCTGGGACATCTCTGGAAAGGAGGTATTTTATATTTCTCTGTTGCTCCCTTCCCCTGAACTCTCTCTCTGCCTCACTGGGAAGCCCTTCTTCAAGGCCTTCCTGTATCTCTCCTCTTCCATTCAGTTTCATCTACCTACACTTTTTTCTTAGAACACAGGTAGTCTGGTCCCTGATTTCTACTCCAAAACCTCTCTGGGCTCTACTGCTCTTGGTCCTTTCATATATTCCATAGCTTTTCTCAGACTCCTGAAGCACAGGAGAGAACTTCCCCACCTTCCCGGGTTCCCTCTCCTTCCAAAGTCTCAGATTTCTAGGCTGCGGAGGGGAGAGGAATATGCAGTTCTTCCCATTGACAGCAGAGGGCAACACACACAAGCCCAGGCAGAAGAGTGGAGGCCGAGGGGTCTGGGGTGTGGTGACTGTGGTGAGAGGTGGAACAGAAGAAGCTTGCAGCATAGGTGGTGGTTGCGGGGAGACTTAGTGGAAAATTCTAAGACCACTAGATGGGGTGGAGATGTCTAGTTCTTTGCCTTATTTACAAACTCTATAATAGCTAATAATATCAGCTACATTTTGGGGCCAACACTTTATATAGAATGTCAAATTCTCAAAATGACCACAAGGTACTATTATTTTCATTTTACAGAAGGGTAAACTGAGACTGGGAAAGGTTAGATCATGTTGAATCCTGTGCCCAAGGTCACACAGCAAGAAATTAGCAGGAGTGGAATTCAGTGATCATTATGAGGTGGCCTATGCCTGGGGGTCTTCCTCTTCCTCCCAGACACGCAGTAAGGAGCCTGGAAGGGGCCCTCTTGGCGCCCACCCAGCCCCCTCCTTCCGGCGTCCAGCAGTGTTCAAAGGAGGGATTGGGAGGCTGGGCTGGGGACCCCTGCCCCCACAAGCCTCTCTCAGCTTGGCCAGATGCCTTTGGGGCCTGGAGACAAGGGCTGGAGAATGGGGCTACCATAAACAGTGTCCGGCTGCACTGCAAGGCTGTAAAACCAGCCCAGCAGAGGCTGGAATGTGGCGGGATCCAGGAAGGATTTTCCGGCAGGGTCTGGCCTGATAGCATCTTTGGGGCCCTGGGGTCAAAGGGGAGCCCGCCTCCCTCCCCTCCCTCTCCTGGCCATCCTGCTGCTCTCTCCTTTCCCCTTCCCTGCCCCCTCCTCTCCCATGTTTGTGTCCATGTGTCTCTACCTCTACTTGGTCCCTCTCTGAGGGGTGATACAGCCCCCATGTGAGCCCATTGGCTGTGTAACTTTGGGATTTCTTTGCTTCACTCCTCTCATCTGTAAAATGGGGAATCATGCTAGTGCCTGTCTCAAAGGCTAGATGAGGTAATAGTTGTTAAGCACTTAGGACAGTGCCTGGCTCACATAAAGTGCTATTGCTTTTCTGTTAACATAATAAATATCAGTGTGTTTATTTCTGTTTCTTCTCCCTGCTGAGGGATCCAGGTTAGCCATGGGCCTTACTTCCACAATTTCTTCTCACGACCTTCATCTGGATCCTGGAAGGGAAGTGACTGAGGAGGAGGATGGATCTAAGGACAGGGTGGAGGCCGAATATCCTACCTCCCGCCAGTCCAGGCTCCTAGATCTGGTTCTGCAGACCAGGCAGTCATCCCTCTTTTAGCCAGCAGGGGGCAGCAGATGCCTGGACTGTGCTGAGCAGGAAAGGGTGTGCCCCAGCTCACCTGGCCCTGCTGAAAAAAGGCGCCAAGGACTATGAGCAGAACCCAGTGGTTGTGCGTCCGTGGCAAGGCCAGGTTGATTCCTGTGTGTTTTCTCCTGCCCCCTGTGCCTCTGTATGTGGGAGGGGGTGTCCTGCTCTGTGGTTACTCATTGTGACACGTACAGGTGAATGTTTTAGAATGTTGCAGAACCACCAGAGCAGCATATTAGAGACATAAGGGACACAAAGACTGCCGAAAGGCCCAATCTTCTTCAGATGAGGCAGCTGAGGCCCAGAGAGGGCAAGCTGCTTTGATCAGGCTTGCACAGCAGTTTTACCACAGAGCTTTCAGGCTCCTACTCTGTTGCTCTTACTAGTGTGTGTCTGTGTGTCAGCATGATCTAGGTGTGTGCGCTGTTCCATTAGGAAGCTTGGGCTTCAGAAGAAGTGCCTGGTTGGTCCCTGGCCACTGAGGCTGCCTCCTGGAAGTGGTCCTGTCTTCCCCTCCCTTCCTTGGCTCCCCTTGCTCTGCCCCAGCTGGAGGAAGGAGATTGCCTTCTTCCCTAGATTCTAGGTCTCTGGAGATCAGAGCTCTTATAATAACAACAGTAAAAACATTTGTAGAGTGGTTATTGCCTCATGCACCAGATCACTTAATTACTTAATCCTTCAACAACTTTACAAGAGAGACACTCTGATTATTCTTAATTTACACATGAGGAAATGGGGGCGCAGAAAGGTCAAGGATCTTGCCCAAGATCACACAGCCAGCAGGTAATGAGAGTGTCCCAAGGAAGCTCCAGGCACTAAGCATATGTATCAGTGGTGTGGGCTCTACCGCAGTAACCCCTGTGACTTCTTACTGAGTGCTCACCATGTGCCATACACTTGTCATGCATATGGGCTCTAATTCTTGGGACAACCTTGCAAAGTAAGTTTTATTGTCAATTTGCAGATGAGGGAATGGAAGCTCAGTAAACAGAGGAGCCAGACCTCTCTTCGGGCTCCGTGTAAAACCCACACACCTAGCCATCTACTGGCTTGGTGCTCTCAAAAATTACATCACCTGGGGATCTTGTTAAAATGCAGGTTTTTGTCCAGTAGGTCTGGGGAAAGGCCTGGGATGCTGCATTCCATAAACTCCTTCCAGTGGCTCGGATGTGCTGGTGCCTGGGTCATGCTTTGAGCACTAAGAGTCTATGGTTCCTCCCAGTCCTGGCACGATGGGCTTTCTCTGGGCGTCAGTGTCCCCGTCTGTAAAAGAAATGGATCCTAAGAGTTCAGATTCTCAGTTCAGGCTCTTTCCAGCCCCTACCACTGCCTAATACTATCTCTAAGCACTGGGCTTCACAGTCTCTCCCTGTGGAAAATGGGGAGATCTTAAGGACCTCCTGGTGAGCCTTCCGTTTTTTAACAGCTGGAAAAAGTAAGACCCTGGTGGGGTTGGGTCATTTCTCAAAATCCCAAAGCACATTTGTGGAAGATATGGAACTGGAACCCATATTCCTGACTTCCAGTCATGTGCCCCATGCTCTTAATGAAAGGGCCTTGGGTGTCCTAGGAAGCCACAGGGAGGACCAGCCACGGGGCAATGGGAGGGCTGGGGGCTCCCATAGGAGACTACATTGATGAGTCCTGGTTGGAAGCCAGTTGCCCTCTTGGAATTGGCACTATCCTCTCTCTTTAGGTTTCTCATTCTTCCCCTCCCTTCTTTGCTTCTTGTAGTACTTACTCTCTATGCTCTGCATCTCATCGTGTCTCTGTTGCAATGTGATTGACTCTATTCTACTTGTCCCCAGCCTGCCAGCATTCAGAGCCACAGGTATGACTTTGAATGGCATTGACCAGTTTGCATGGACAGTTCTACTTTGCCTTTCTCCTGCTCAATCTGATCTTCCTGTGCTCTGTACCCTTCTGACCTTCTGACCTTCTGCAGCAGAAATTTGGGGCAGACAAACCTCCAGAGGCTGACAGAGGAGGGTCTGCCTGGTTGGGAGGGCCTAGATCAGGAAGCTGGGTCCAATCCAGGCTGGAGATGCAGCTTCTACAGGAGCCAGGCAAGATGGGGACCCCCAAGAACCTCAATGCTGCACCCAGCAGCAGTGTTCAGGTTGATCTCTCTCCTGGCCTTCTGCTGGGGATGCAGTGGAGCACCCATTATACTTGGTCTTTTCATGCCACTGACACTTCCTGACAATCCAAGGGGTCTGCTGACTTTAAGTGTTTACATGGAGAATGAGTAAACCGGCAGCTCATCAAGGAAGCCCATAGCAGAGCTGAATCCTACTGCTCTCCCTGCCCCAGGTGGGGCTAGTTGAGGAAGGACTGGGAACCAAGGCATCTGGGTCCCAGCTCCCTACAGGACTCAGACTGGAGGGAACAGGAGTAAGCAGCTCCCTCCTGGCCTTTTCCCAGGGACTCTAGTGCAGTTCCTGCCCCCTCTGCCGGGGTAGAGGCCAGGAGGGATTGACTGATGGAGTCATTCATTCTACAAATGTCTATTGGACACTTCCCGTGTGTTAGGGGCTGGGGTGGACATCGGATGCTGTCCCAACTCTAGGCCCAACTCAGGTCCTAGAAAAGAAAGGGGAGGGGTTCTTACATGGGCCAGAGAATGGGAGGGATACCTCTGTCACATTGGAACTGAGAGGCTAGGCCAGGAAGACCTTTCCTGAAGTCAGGTGCTGAGGAGGCATGGAGAAGTAGAAGTCCTCCCTGCCTGCGCATGTGGGGTCCAGCATACAGATTGGGACCAGTGCAGGTTGCTCTGCTTCTCTGGGCCTAATTTCCCTCCCTGAAAAATGACAGCATGATAGTAAGTCAACAGTTCTCAGGTGCTGACTCAGAATGACCTGGGGCTTAGGAGTCAGATTCCTGGGCCCCTCTGATCCAGGAAGTCTAAGGTCAGGACCTAGCTTTGTTTCTCTAGCTTTGTTCTGATGGACAGCCAGGTGATGGGTGGCGGTGCTGGAAGGCTGGAGGGCCCCCTAGGCCCCTGCCCCTTCTCTGATTCACTTACCCACTGCTTTTGGGAGGGAGCCACTGTGTTTGACTTTCAACAGTGCCAGGCATCGAGCTGCACTCATTAAGACCCTAGACAGACACTGTTACCTCCATCTTGGAAAGGAAACTGATGCCCAGAGCTGTTATGTGGAACAATCCTGAGCTTTTTCTGTTTTAGATCCTCACCCCTTCAGGCCTATGGTTTATTTTATTTTCCCTTCTACTCTCTATGTTGGTTTCTCTTCTCTTTGTGGATAAGACACTTCCCTTTTCCATGTCCTGCCATCTTCCCTTCCTCTGCCTTTCTTCACTTTTGCTATCATCTCTAGTTTCTAATAATTGAAAGTCTTTTCAGAGAATGTCCTCATCAACCCTTTTGTGGGAAGTCCTCCCTGACATCTGCCCCAAATCCCTCCTCAAAGGGGAGTCCATGTCCCCTGTTCCTTTCTCGTGGATGGGAAGGAGAGAGGGTCATGCACATCGCTGTTCTGTCACCTGTCTTACCTGACTCCCCCTTGCCTCCTGCTGCCTCCCTCCCATCCATTGTCAATTTTTGCCTCTCCTTCTTCTTCAAGTTTCAGAATCATTTGTTTGGTTTGTAACAGGGGCGAAAAAGCCAGAGTAATCCCCAGAGAAAATCCTTTCTGGTCCCAGCAGGAAGGATTGAGGTTAGATACTGGGAGAACTTCCAAATAGCCAAAGAGGGCAGTCCTGAGAGGAGGCCATGGATCCCAGGGGGAAGCCCGGCGTCTGTCCAGGCTTATGATCCTCTTCCTTTCCCTAGTTCCTCCTCTTCACACGTCCAAGCCCTGTTCTCTGATTTCTTCATGGGTGCTGGGGGAGGTGACCAGTGGTCATGGTCTCCTCAGGGCCCTAATGGGTGCTGAAGGATGGGCTGAGGTACCCTCCACTCTGGCCTTGCCCATTGTTCCTGCTCTGGCACCAGTGCCCTCACTGCTCCAACTGTCCCTCCTGTTTTCAGGCCGTTCTGGTCTCTGTCCCCACCATGTCCCTGAGGTCAGCTGGTGGGTGTGATGAACCTTGGGCTGTGGGTTGGGGCAGCCTCCCTCTCTCTGAAGGTGGGGCGTCAAGGATTACCTCCCCTGGACCAGCTGGGCACGGACCGCTCAGGGGGCTGGAGGCAGAACTGCCTGTCCTGCCTCCATGTGGCCACAAGGGGGCTCCGGGACCAGGTTTTTCTCCTTGTCGCCCGAGCCGCAAAGATTCCCAGCAGCCCCCGCACACTGAGCGTTTCTGGAAGTGCTGGCCATCCTCCTGCAGCTGCCACTGAAGGGTCTCTGCTAGGCTGAGAGGGGATGCAGGCTTTATTCTTCATAAACTCATTCCAGAAGGAACTCCCTTCTCTGCCAGGAAGTCCTTCCAGCTGTCTACCCTCCATTTCTATTGCTACTAAAGGGAAGAGATTAGGCTGAGTGAGCTCCTCCTCCTCCCCCTCCCCCCTTTTAACATTACCCCTCCTTCCTTCCCCCAGGCTTGAATTGAAGTATTTATTCTCTTCCACATCCCGTGTCCATTAAAGCTGAGACTTTGCTCTGCCATCACAGCTGAGGATTGGGTAGGCAGCAGCAGGAAAAATGTAAGCTGTGCATTTGGAGGGACTTCCTGACAGAGAGGAATATGAATCACTGGGTTTAGTATCTGCGGGAGGTTGAACACAGGGAAGTTGCCTGTTCATTTGGGGAGGGGTTCTTGTTCTGTGTGTTGGGGAGAGACCTCTCTGATCCACACCTGCCAGATATCCTTCCCTAGTGGAGTTAGAGAGGAGGAGGGCTGGGCACAGTTACTTGCCACTGTGCATCTCCAAACCTCAGAGAACCATGATGTTGCTGAATCCTTGGGCTTCGAGTCTGGGAAGAGATCTGTGTGGGGCTTTTCAAAGGGAAATACCTGAGTCACTCCCTCCCCTGTCTGGCAGAGGGAAGGATGAAATGACAGAGTAGTTTTCTATTTAAATGGTTAAATATCTCTTCAGAGCCCATTAGGTCATTAGATTCTTAGTTTGAACATCATCAACCTAGTAGGCAAAGACTACACTGATGCAGGGGAGCCCTTCCTGGAGTGGGAGAAGATACCACAACTTGACACTCCTCCACAGGGTGTGGAAATGACTGACCTCCTTCTGCCCTTTGTACCTCAGCTTTCCAAGTGGGGTGTGAAATGTCATCTACCTCTTTCCGGTCTGTCTTCAATGCTGAGAGGGCTCTGGGCTTGTGGGGAGAGAGGGGTTTTGCCCACTTCATGGAGGCAAATGGCAGACCTCTCTGCCTCAGTCTCTACATCTGTAGGGTGGGAATAAAAACTCCTACCTCTCAGGTGAGCTTTGGAAGATACTGTGTGTGAAAGGGCCTCAGGACATGCAGCACAGCATGTGCTTCCATCCTCCACACCCCTCTCCAGCCTTGCTTGTTCTTGGAGAAGGGGAGATGCGCCCACTTTCCAGACAGGAAAATGGGGGCAGGAATGATATTAAGGCCCAAGGATGGGGTCTCTGCCGGATGTGCTTAAGGATCAAAAGTTTGAATTTCCTCTTTCTCTTTGTTTCTGTTTCTTCCCACCCTCTTTCCTCATTGCCCTTCTCTGACTCTTCTTCCTTCTGCCCCTCCCCCATCTCTTCTCTTCCTTTTTCTCCGTCTCTCCTTTAGTCTGTTCCTCCATTCCTCTACCTTCCTCTATTCATTCATCATTAAGTTAGATGAAGTGAAAGGGATTCTTTAGAAAATCAAGAAATGCACATCTTGCACCCTTGGGCTGTCTCCTGGGACTTCTCCGTGGGCATATTGGCCCAACTTCTTGGTCTTTGTCGACTTCCCCAATAGGTTGATGCCACTGTTCCATGGGCCTGGGTTGGGGAAGGAATGTGGCAATGAAACCTGGTCCGATTAAACAATGTGTGCTCTGGAGAGAGAGCGGAACAGGACATGATGGTCCTTGCCCTTGAAAAACTCATGATGAAGGTGGGAGGCTGGGCTGTCAGCAGCAGTGTGACAAGTGCTGTCGGAGGCTTAGTGCTGGGAGCCCAGGAGGAATATCAGGGAAGACACTGGAGGAGGTGATGGTTGAGCTGGGTTTTGAGGGATGAGCTGGAGTACTCCCCATTTGTAATGGGTTGCGAAGAAAGGCAGTCCTGTCAGAGGTACCACCAAGGGCAAAGACAGGCTGCCAAGAAAGGGCAAGGAGAACTAGGGAACTACCAGTAGTTTTGTGAGGCTGGAGCCCAGGGAACTTGTGGGAGATAAAAATCCCCATCCATGGAAAGTTACATAACAATGTTTAATGGTTAACTCACTGGCCAGACAAGAGGATATAGAACAGGGCATTGCTCTTGGACAAGGATCGGGTAGGACTGGGGACGTGGAGAAGAGTAACCCGGGCTTCCATTTCCTACGTGACTGTTGCTTATACTGTCCTAGGAAACTTACTTCATTGATTCTGGGCCTCAGTTGCCTCATCTATAAAATGAGGATTATCATTTTATCTACCTTGCATTATCTACCTGCAGACAGGTAAGACAGTGTGGTTTCTTGAGGTGCCTTCTAGTATTGAGAGCTGTAGTTCTATGGTCACCCTGGGCTGTGTGACCAGGGGGGTCTTCATGGAAGAGCACGGCTTGGTGCCTGGCCTTAACCTACAGGGATGTTGAGCTAAACAGAGAGGGTGGGGAAAGGTTGGGGGAAATATAGGGACAAAGGTCAGAGAGAGGACAGTGAAAGTCATGTCTGGAGGACGGTGTGTAGCTGGCACACAGGGGCAGGTTGGGAGGCTGGCCCTAAGGCAGGAGAGGAGGCGACCCTGGCTGGGCAAGAATGTGACTTGTGTTGGCAGAAGGTGTGGGAAAAAGACTCACGGACACCAGTGTGTTAACACTGCCCTCACTCCTACCCACCTTCTGTCCTCACCCAACCCCCCTAGAGGTCAGAATAAGTTGGAGGGAGCCTGGATTTGGAAAAGGCTGACTGAGAATCAGGGACATGCAAATGAATGCAAACAGCATGCAAATTAGCCACTCCCAGCTAGACCCACTGCTTGAGGTCTGTTATGCCTGAGAAGGTTGAGCCACAGGAGGGTGGGGCAGAGAGTCCTTTCGCCTTCCCTGCTGGGGCTCCTCCTGGCTCATTGGCTAAGCCTGGACCGAGGACGACGACGTGAAGACACAATCCTGTAGCGACTGCTCTTTCCCTTCTGCAGGCTTGGTAGCTGTCCCTGAGTTGCCCCTCCAGCCCATCCCTGGAGGATTGGCCTGGTTCCTGTGGGAGCCTTCCAAAGCCCATAGGAAGTGTTCGAATTTTCTTGAGAGGGAGAGAGGGCAGGTCGGAAAGATGGCCTGAGAGGGAAGGAGTGGCTGGGATGGGATACAGACAGGGAGATTGACGGGTAAGGGCAGGGCTGAGAACACAAATTCCCAGAAAAATGGGTGGATGCAGATCCAGTGAGAAAATAGCCCCAGAGACACAGTCCAACAGAGACCCTAACTGACAGAGACAGACAGAGAGCCCTTCTCATGTGCTCAGCCTGGGACAAGCAATACTAGTGCCTCTCTATCGGCTTCCTCTAGACTGTCTGCCTGTCCCTTGCTGACAGTCCCTTTGTCTGTCTAGTTCTTTGTTTGCCTGACTCTCTCCCAGCTCTTCCACCACCCGCCCCCCTCTGCTGCCTGTCTGTTGGTCCAGACCTCTCTGTCAGCTGCAGCCCTCTGCCTTGGCCACCTCTTTATGGAGAGAAAACTGCCCACTGGGATCGTGGGACCCCCGGGTCTTTGTCTCCTGGTCTTGGGCAGGTTCTGTCTTTTTTCCTCCTGAATTTGTCTCAATTTCCTCCTTTCTAGGTGACCCATCCTCTGCCTCCTATCACGTTAATAAGACTCAGAGGTGTGAGCAGGTGTCTATAATTATGATTGCTCAGGCATTGAAACAAAGGGTTTAATCCATTTGAGAGGCAATACTGCATTCCAATCTTCTAAGGCCAAAGAAGAAAATAATGACTACAGCATGAGGCACACTGGTTGGATGTTCAGGGGGACTTCCCAAAAGGGGGGTGTGGGTAATGTTACAGTAGGTCTGCTAAAAGAGATTAAACAACCACCTTCCTAATCTCCCATGGAGGAGCTTTATGGTAGGGGCGGGGGCGGGGGGAGATGGGCAACATGACTATCCTTAATCTGTGTCATATAAGAAAAGGTCTTTTGATGCTGTGAGGTAGCAGGGATGTGCATGAGAAGACTAGGGTATCAACCCCTGCAATCACCTACCCTAGAGTTCCACCTGCACAACCTCCCAGGTAACTGGGGAGAGGGCCCAAGGGGAAAAGGGTATAGAAGAAGTGCTATTTCCCCACCTCCACCCCGTTTCCTCACCATCTTCCCAAGCTCAGGACCACCCCGCACCCCCCCTCCGACAATCCATGAGAGATGGCTGCTGGGGACGGAGTGATGTATGTAATGCAGATAAAATGTCAGCAATTCTAAATGGGTCCGGAGATGCAGCCGTGGGGGGTGGGGAGGGAGAGAGGGCGGAGCAGGGGGGAAAGAGGAAGGGAAAATGAGATGTGGGTCCTCACTGGACCACAGCAGGGGCAGGCCCCCCCTCCCCCAGCAAAGGCCAGAGGAGGGGTGGGCCCAGGCGCAGGAGTCCAAATGAGATTTTGAAGAGGGAGCTGGAGGGTGGGGGGTGGAGGAGAGGAGGAGGCGGGCGGGGGCAGCGGGGCCGGAGCTGCTGATGTATAGCGGTTTCATAACTTCCTCAGTATTAAAGGCAGGTTCATGGGGAGGGCAGCGCCATTAATCACCAGGCTGAATGGGGCTGGGATTTGCTGAGAGGCGCGCTTGCTGTCTGCTGCGCCTGCCCGACTCATGGTGGGAGGGGGCAGGCAAGGATGCCCCTCTTGAACTAGGGGTAAGACCCCAGGAATCTATTCTGGGTGTTGGGCAAGTGGATCTTTGCAGTAAGGAAGGGAGGGGGGCGCTGTGGACCCTGGCAGGAAGAAGGAAAAGGGTGAGGAGGGTTGTGACAGGGGCTAGGGGAAGTAGGGTAAAGGCTGGGGGAATGACGGGGGCAGCAGCTGAGGGGATCATTGGGGAGAAAAACTGGGGAGGGAGGATTGTGCATTTGAACGTGAAATTGATCACATGTAAATATAATGCAAATGAAATGCAAACGAGCACAGGATTTCTCTGGGTCCATAGCTCAGGCGTTCTCTTTCTAGGACTGAGAATTGGGGCCAATTTGCATCCAGTTCTGTGCCCACTGCCTTGTTCCTTTATTATTAATATTATCAGAGGGAGAACTCAAAGTCTCAATTTTTAAGGTGGTGTTGGAGCCAAGGTGGGCCTGGTCCTCTGGGCTCCCTGGGAAAGGGCGAGGCCACACCTGGGAATGGTAGGTAGCATCAGGGAAGTTGACATGTCTGAGTGAGGGAGCTGAGTGGTAGGACATCAGGGCTCTGCATCTGAATTTATGGGGTCAGAAAGGCAGAGTCTCAGCAGTGAGGCGGAAAGATGGAGGCAGACAGACAAATCCCAAGAGCTTCAGGGACAGACCCTGAGCAGATAAGATGAGGATGTGTCCCACGTTCTGCGAGGTAGATGTTGTCATCCTCTCTTCCAGGTGAGGAATGAAATGACCAGCCCAAGGTTCAGAGAGGTAATGATCTTCCTAAGTTTACACTGCTGGTAAGTGCCAGACCCTCAACTCCTGGGTTCCTTGAAAGTTCAGTGCTCCTTTCAACCCACCATAAGAGCATGTCTGAACAAGATAAACAAAAATAGAGAGCAGATATTCACGTCAACAGGCATTTATTGAGCACCTAATAGATACAAGGCAGTGGACCTGTGCTCAGGAGACTAAATGTTGACCTCTCAAAACACATGGTCTAGTAGGTGCCATAAGGCACTTTAGCAATTAGTAAAACACTTAACACCTGGGGACAAGGAGGCACAAGCAAAGGAAAGATCAAGGAATATTTCTGAGGGTAGATGGCATTTGATGTGGGCCTGGGAGTGGGTAGAATGTATTCAGTGGCAGAGATGAGAAGGCAAGAACGTTCCAGGGGACGGGACGAGATGGGCCATTGTGCAAAGGCAGGAGAGGATGAGGAAGTGGAGCTTTCCAACATGTTGGAGCCCAGAGTGTGTGGAGAGGTGTGAGGGAGGTCAAGCTGAGATGGTAAGGGTCAGGATGTGAGAGGGCTGAGAAGCCAAGTCAGGGACGTGGATGTTACCTGGAGGTCAGCCGGAAGTAGAGATTAGACTAAACCATTCATCTGATCCTTGATTCAGTAAACAGACATTTGTTGTGCACTAACCACATGCTGGGGTTGCCCTAGTAGCTCCGGATGCAAAGAGCAGGTATGTTCCTCCTTCAAGGAGTTCGGTCAGCAGCAGTGTCCTCATTAGTAAATGGGGTACAAGAGTGGATCCCTTACAGTGTTAGCATGAGGGTTAAATGGGAGAATCCAAGTCAACTACTTAGGGTGTTGTTTGATGTAGAAAAGAACTCAGTAAATGTTAGCTATTGTTATCATCCTTCTCACTCTTTTGAAACATGTGGAATGGAGGACAGAGGCAGGGAGAAGGGTCAGCAGTCTGCTGCAAAACTTGGGGAGGGATAGAAATGGGGTAGTGTGGCCCTGGCTGGTGTGGCTCAGTGGGTTGAGTGCCAGGATACAAACCCAAGGGTCACCGGTTTGATTCCCAGTCAGGGCACATGCCTGGGTTGTGGGCCATGTACCCACACATTGGTGTTTCTCTCCCTCTCTTTCTCCCTCCCTTCCCCTCTCTAAAAATAAATAAATAAAATCTAAAAAAAGAAAAAAGAAATAGGGCAGTGTGGATGGGAAGGAGGAGATAGGTTCAAGAGGGCTGCAAGGACAAGAGGAGGCAAGAGACAGAGCCTAAACCAGGGGCAGAGAAAGTGTGGTCTGGGAGCACTGCGGGGGGTGGGGGGCAGGGCTGGAAAGACTCATTCTTGGTCAAGTCCCTGTTCTGTTGGTGGTTTGCTGGGAGCACAGGGGAGGGCAGGGCCTGGGTGGGTGGTGGGTAAGCTGGAAGCTGGGATTCTTGGGTCCTCTTCCCACTTGGCTACTTGGCCTCCCTCCCAGACTCATCTTGACTCCTCTCCTTAGTTGCTTAATTCAGTTCAATCTGTGAGAGATACTCCTCTCACTCTGCCAAACATGTAACTTTCATCCTCCTGCTGCAGAATTGGGGACCAGTCCAGTCTCCTTGGCTGTTTGTCTGTCTGCTTGATGTCTGTGTGGTCCCCTCAGAACAATTGCTCTGGACAACTCTAACACCACTCAGACAGATTGGCCAGCCTCCTGCCCGACATCCCCTACCACTGCATCAAGCCAAATTACTCAGCGCCCCCCAGCCCCAGGCTCTGGTGAAATCCGATTAGCAAGGAGAGAGCTGCGCTGAGCTGACAGCTCCTCCGATAATTGCTTCCCAAGTAAGCGATGCAAATCAGCCCATCCAGTCCGTCCCTGCTCCTCTCCTGGGGACCCAGGCATCCAGGCTCCAGGAGAGGGAGAACAACTAAGTTGGAGAGACTTGGAAGCTGTCACCTGCCTCCAGCTAAGTGGCCATCAGTCCATATAGCTGGTCTGTGCTGCCTTGGGTTTGGAGATGGGGGTATCGGCGTGGTTAGGCAGGATTTGGGACCCAACTGGCTCTGCATTTCTGTCTTAACTGAGAGAATGTCACTCTCCTTCTCACTCTCTCCCCTTGGACAAGAATCCTATGTACCCATTTCCCAGTAAGGTAGATGAAGGCAGAGATACAGAAGACATAAAGGGAGATGGCTGAACCTATTAAGGAACAAAATGTTGTATTCACAGCCTCGCTCTCCTGGTTTTCTGATTCCAGAAGGAAGGTGGGAATTGGACAGGTAGGACCTGCAGGTAGCTTTCTCCATTTGTGAGCCCCCTCTTCACCAGCCTCGGGGGAAGACTTGGAGGGTTAAGTTCCCACAGAGCAAGGACAGGGCTGTGATACCATATACCTTGGGAAGCTTGGGGAACCTGATCAAAGCTTGAGACTTTATATCTGTACTTAGATGCAGTGATCCTTGCTCACCCCACACATCAGGGACTTCTCTTCACTTCCCTAAATTTAGGTCCTTTTATAGCACTGTTAATGTCTTTTCCTTAACACCTTTCCTTCGTATATGTTTGTCTCAAGTTATCTCTGTCTTTGACTCTGTCATCCCATCTCCTGCTGATCTTGGAGAACCTAAAAGTACTTTTCTTGCAGTCCTGAACTGCCAGCCCCCAACCCTAGCCCACATGGGTCACTGTCTTTGTGGAGATAGCCGGGGATGAGTTGCCCAGTCTTGTCCTCTGTGCCCATGTATCTGACATGGCTCTATGGTCTGGATCTTAAATGCTCAGACTAGCAACTGCCTGAGAACCCGGCACATGGTCATAACAACAACTAGCCTTATGGAGCATTGACTCTGCTAGACACCATAGTAAGTATATTATATAATTAAGTCATTTAATTATCACAAACAAAGACATGGATTACAATAATTATCCCATTTAACAACTGGGTTAACTGAGGCACAGAGAAGTTAAGTAATTTGCCCACGGTCACCACTAGTAAATTGGCAAAGCTGGGATTCAAATCCAGGCAGTCTGAGTCCAGAGCCCACCCTCTAAAGGTCTCTGCTATGTCTCCTCTCTTCTCCAAATGCTCTTTTAATGTTAATTGGGCTGCCTGAGAGAAGGTAACTGCTCAGTGTAGTGGAACTTGGGGATTTGGCTACACTGAAAGTCAGACAGGAAGACCTTTGGGGTTCTCCAGGCCAGAAGTGATGGGAGCTGACAAGGGTGACACCTGGTATTTGGGGAGGGGAAAACATGGCTCTCACTTCTCCAACCCCAAATATCTATTTCTGTGTTGGAGCCAAGCAACTAGACAACTGACTTCTTCCTACTCTGAGAGCATGGAGGCAGGGGAAGGGCTGAAAGATCAGCCTAGGAGCCTAAGTGAGCAGGGAGTGAGAGCTATGACCTCCAGAGGCCGATAGATGGCGCTCATGGCCCAACACAGCCCAGGCAGCTAACGGAAACCAGCGGAAAACAAGCCAGTAGGTTAACCCCTTGCCTCCTGGGCTCTGGCTCCAGGAGCAGACTGGTAGGTGGCAGAGGGACCTGTCCCAGGACTGGCGGGCTCCTGGAGAGTGACCCAACTCTCTAGGCTCTGTCCAAATCACAGCCTAAGTCTGCTTCTGCTCATGTGTCACAAGGCTCTATCCATAAATCAGTCAGCCAGACCCTTCGGAACTTCCCAGAGGGCCAGGAGTCTAAGAAATGGGTAATGCAGGTTGGGAGGGTCCTGCTTCAGCCCAAGTTAATCTTTCAGGCTCTGTCTCCTGAAAGTTTATGGGTATCTATTTCTAAGCAATCCACACCATAGAGGTGTGGAGCTCTTTACTTCTACCCTCAGAGGGACTCACTCGGTAGGGAGGAATAGCATGAACTAGAGGCAGAGAAGTGCCCCAGACCCCTCTGGGGTAAGCTGTAAGGACTCACCGTGGGTTTCCCAAGACTCAATTTCTTCCTATGTTGGGACTCCCTATCTCTGGGCTCCCTGGGGCAAATGGGCTTAAGGGGACAGAAACAGTTATCTAACTCTTCCAGGAAGTTGAAATTGAGGGTGGGAATTTAGGGGATCTTGTCTGTCACTCATTTCACTCATTCCTGTCCTGTCAGAAGCAGACTTGAAGTGTGGAAGGGCTGCCATGATGAAAAACTGAAAGTGCTTGGCAAGCAATTGGCAGAGGGGGTGGGGTGGGCAGGAGGGTTGTCTAAGGGGTGGTGAGGCTCCTAGAATTCTTAAACAGCATTCCCCCTTCCACACTGATTTTTGTTCAGAGACACACAAGTACAAAGATGGACAGAGGGAGAAGAGCCTGGTGGCGGAGGGGGCGGGGGGACACGTCAGTTCGAGAAGCTCGAGACATTCTTATTTCATTCATTCCAGAGACAGAATCAGAGACTGGGAAACAGATGTACACAGAGATACAGAGATGCAGATTACAAGAGTCTAGGGACAGAGATACACTTATATGGGGAGAGAAAGGTAAAAGTATCGAGGAGAGAATCTGGCACAAACAAAACCTCAGCAAATAATAGACTTTGTGAGGTAGATGATTAATTCAGTTTCCAAAGTCTTGCGAGGGTGATAGGAGTTTCTCACCTTTGGTATCAAAGAATCACTGCTCACAGTTTCCTGAAGCTTCTGCTGCACCCATTAAGTGTTCTGTCTATTGGTAGGAGAGCAGGGGAGGCTTGGGAAGAGGGTGGCATCCTTGTTCTCTCACTTCTTCCTATCCTGGGGTTTATTGGTCTCCTTCCTTACTACCTACAGGGAGACCTTGCTTCTCCTTGAGCTCAGTCATGACTGTACTGAAGTGTGCAGGAGGGTGAGGGTGGGAGGAATCCAGAAGATAACTGACTTCAGGGGGGTTTCAGTCTAATGAAAATCTTATAGTCAGGACAAAGAAACAGACCCAGAGAGAGGACAAGGACAAAACTAGGAGTGGGACAGCTTTGAACATTGGTATTGGGTTGGGGAGGTGGAAGGGAATGGACTATTAGATGTAGCCATGTGATTGGGATGGGTTAGAGAGAGTGTCCTGGACATAATATATGAAGGGGAGGATTGGGAATGATGGGAGATTATAGGGCTGGGCAAATAGGGCGGAGGAGGGGCAGAAGTGAAGTAGTAAAGCCATGGAAACAGGAGCTGTAAGAGACGTTAGTAAGAATTTTTAGGAGATGACAGAAGTGCCTCTGTGGCTGTTCTGTATACAGTCCTTGGAGGGCTGCAAAAGAGATGTCTCCTATACCAAGGACAGCAGGAGGGCTAGAAATGGTCTTTAGCCATTGTTAATACCCTCAGGTGAGTTTGGAGGTTGGGGATGATTGAAGCTCCTTAATTATTAATCTCTTTGGGAAAAGTGTTGTGGATGAGTTTTGAAAGGGTAACGCCCTCACTTCTCAAGTCTTCTTGCTTTAGCCCTGAAGGAGAGAATAAACTACAACATCCAGCGTCGCTTAGCCCTAGTTTAGCATATTTTCCGGGGATCTGAGTATTTCCGGCGGAAGTGGCTGGGGCAAGGCCAATCTCCTTCCCTAAACAAAGTAGACTACGATTCCCACTGTCCTCCGCGCCCGGGGGCGGTGTGAGGAATCGGAAACCGAATAGGGAGCTGGACCAGGTGAGGAAGTAGGAGGCTGGGAACCTGGGGCGCCGGGGTCAGGCTGTGGGCTCTCAGGGCTCTGGGGCGGCGGCAGGTGGGAGACGTAATGCTTGTGTTTTGGAGCTCCTCGCTGTTTGCGGCTCGTCCCGGCAGGGAGCGCAGAGCCCGTGGAACCGCCCTGGAGCCCTGCGGGGACTAGGCTTTCTATGTCCGCGGAGCCTATGGGCGGACGCGGAGGTTTCTTTTTTCTTTTTCTTTTTTTCCCTTTCTTTTCTATCTTTCTTCCTTTTTTTAAAAAGAGAATTAAGCCTAATTTCCTTGTTTCACAAGTAAAGTTGGCCGAGCTGGTTGCTCACGGAGGTTTCCTATGGAGCTTTAGTCGTCTGTCCCCTGGGAACCAGGAGGGAAGGCTTAAGTGGTATTTTTGAGTCCATGCATCATCATCATCATCATCATCATCATCATTAATTATTGATTTGATGATTGTCCCTGTGGATTCCTGGAATGTCCCATAAGGCACAGGGCACTGTCCCTTCCTGGATTTAGTGTCATAAAGCCTAGGTGACCAGACTTATCACTGAATCACTCTCTGCTTCCTTTGCACTTAATGTAATATGACACAGTAATTTATAAAGTATATATGTTTCTTAAGTCTCTGGCTCTTGATGACTTGAGATAGGACTTCCAAGTTCCACTTTTGGGCTCTTACAGTATTTTGTTTGGGACATTAAAGCTCGAGTCACTGTGTATTACAGTTATCTGTTGTCTCAGTAGTTTATGAGCCTGGACTACATTTTTTTCACTTTGGATTTCTTCCTCACCAAGAGAAAGACTGTTACAGTACCTATCATGTAAAAGATTCATAAATATTGAAAAACATAAATGAGTTAACTATTGGTGGCAGGTGAAATCTCTCATTTTCATGTCATAGATAGGAGAGTTTAATGACTTTTTTTAAAAAAGATTATATTTATTTTTAGAGAGGGGAGGTGAGGAAGAGAGGAAGAGAAACATCAGTGTGTGGTTGCTTCTTGTGCACCCGCTTCTGGGGACCTGGCCAGCAACCCAGGCATTGCCCTGACTGGAAATCTAACCAGCAATCCGTTGGTTCCCAGGCATGCGTTCCACCCACGGACCCACACCAGCCAGGGCAGGAGAGTTAAATGACTTTAAGAGAACCTCCTTAGAGTTGAAACTAGGACTAGAATTTGAGTAAAATGACACCCTGTCTGTGGCTCTTGCTATCAGATCAGGCTTTGAAACTCTGAAATACTGACAATAAGGCCTTGTCACTTTGTGTGCGCCTTGCTATCTCCAGCATAGGTCAATAAAGATCAAAGGTAGGTCCAACTTAGGGTTTGAGAGATATTCCACATCTGGAGCAGCCAGTCCACTAATGTTGATGCTACATGGGGAGATGCAAAGTAAGGGCTGCCCCTGAGACATTTGAGTTTTCCACAGCTTCCTTCTCAATGTGTTTGAGCCCAGTTGGCCCTGGGTAGCCACCTGGATAGATGAATTAAAGACTTCTGAGATCAGTCTGGGGAAGGACTTCCTAAGTTTGGTCCCTAATTTTTTTTCTCTCTCTCTTTTCCTTCAGGCTAGGGTCAGAGAACAGGTTGATGGATCAAGCTGTTGTGTCAACCCTGAGTTCCTTTCTGGGTTATTCTTAACCTGGACAAGGGGTGGAAAGGGAGAAAGAACCATGGTCTTCCCCATAGGAGGTCCAGATGTGATGGAAACACGCCCAGAGACTGGCAAGCCCTGGGAAGCAACCAGACTACAAGTGGGCAGCTGAGTCTTCAGTGAATCAGGATGTGTAGAAGTGGAGAGCAGTGCATTAGGAAAGCCTGCTTGGTAGAAGGTAGTTTTAAACAGGGATGGACAGAGCTGAGCAGGTGTTTGTTGACTGCCTAATAAGAGCTAGGACCTTGGCTCTAGGAAAGGAAATTGAACAGTGACTGGCCTCTGATCTCAAAGTATGAATTCATGAAGAAGCCACTAACTGTGGTGACACAGAATGGTTTTCAGCCTTCACCAACCATCAGAAACACCTGGGGAAGCTGTTCAAAACAGAGATTCCCAGGCCCCATGGCAGACCGACTCATGAGGAGTGAGGCTGGGAAGCTATGGCAAATTCTGCAGTATGTTAAGGAGGGAGGGCTTTACCAAAGGGGTGGTTTGTGCTGCATCTTAAAGGATGAATATAATTTGGGTGTATGTAGAGTGGGAGAGTCACAGTCCTGGTTGACTCAAGTGTTTGTAGAAATGGCATGTGCAAAGTTTTGAGAGTTGGGGTAGGAAAGGCATTTTGAAAGTGTGAGTGGTATGGTCAGGCTGGAACACTGGGTTTTCAGGGGAGTGGTGAGGTTGGAAAGATTGGAAGGCATGGCCTTTACAGGTTACAAAGCTTGCCTGCGTGCTCCCTCTGCCTCCTTCCCTCTTCTTCCCTCTTCTTCACTTCTTCCCTTCCCCTCTTCCCTTCCTTCCTCCTTACACAACATCTCATTCTATCTCTTATGCCAATATTTTTAATTACAGTTGACATACAATAATATATTCATTTCAGGTGTACAACCCAGTGATGAGATATTTATATAACTTACAAAGTGATCATTCCGATAAATCTAGTACCATACATACATAGTTACTAAAATATTATTCGCCATGTTTCCTTGCTGTACTTTCCATTCCCAATTTGTACTTAATCCCTTCACCTTTTTCACCCATCTCTTCAACCTCCCTGTCTGGCAACTGTCAAAATGTTCTCTGTATCTATGAGTCTGTTTCTCTCCTGCTTATTCATTTATTTTGTTTTTTAGATTACACATTTAAGCGAAATCACCCTTACATCAATATTATTAAGTGGGTATTACTATTTGAAGTATTTGGATGA
The DNA here is from genome assembly GCF_021234165.1 of Pteronotus mesoamericanus. Classification (NCBI taxonomy): domain Eukaryota; kingdom Metazoa; phylum Chordata; class Mammalia; order Chiroptera; family Mormoopidae; genus Pteronotus; species Pteronotus mesoamericanus. Next base: position 1,454,102 of record NW_026555310.1, read on the forward strand.
AGAAACTGGAGACTCAGGCCATGGTTACATAGCTTGTAAGAGTCTATTCTGAGCCTGATAGTCATCCCAGTCACCACTAAGAATTCTTGAATGTGGGCAAGAGGCTGGACTGGGCTGGGGAGGTTGTAGAATTAGCAGAGTGACTGATCAAACCATTCAAGGCAAGATGGTGTGCGTGATTAACAACACAGCCTTGGATCAGATAGCTTGGGTTCAAATGCCAGCTTCATGACTCACTAACTGTGACCCTCAGCAGGTTGCTTGATCTTGCTAAGCCTCAGTCTTCTCACCTGTAACATGGGAGCAGTAATACTTACCTCATGGGGTGGTTGTGAGTATCAGTGTGGTGTATCTGGCACAGAGCACTTGCTTACCACCTGGAAGCTCTTGTAATTAGCTCTCTGTAATTAGTCTCTGAGCTACGGCTTTGCACCTGCATCTCATTCTTCAGTACATTGGTTTCCAGGACACAGCTCATCCTGGCTGGGCTTGTTTTATTAAGAGTGACGTTAAAGGTGCTGAAATTTCACCACCAGGAGGTTTGGATTGGGGGATGGTTGGTTATGGGTTATTCTCACCAGGTGATGAATGAAGAGGAAGGATACTTGAACCAAAGAGAGAAGGGATCCTTTCATTATCAAGAAATGAAATGACCTCAGTCCTTCCTGGAGGTTGGGGGATGTCTGATACAGTCTCTTTTGAGCCCAGGAAATGGTAGTAGAGGTCCTGGACAGCCTGGATCCCTCCCACTCAAGGTCTGAGGGGGCCTCTGTCCATTTTTCTTCCAGGTGATGGTGACATGGCTGTGCCCCAGGCTTCCCCACTGGGGCCCTTCCATAAGCCAGAAAGTGCCCTGATGGAACCCCAGCCCTGCCCTCGAAGCTTGGCTGAGGGCTTCCTGGAGGAGGAGCTTCGGCTCAATGCTGAGCTGAGCCAGTTGCAGTTTTCTGAGCCTGTGGGCATTATCTACAATCCCGTGGAGTATGCGTGGGAGCCACATCGCAGCTACGTGACCCACTACTGCCAGAGCCCCAAGGAAGTGCTATTCCTGGGCATGAACCCTGGACCCTTTGGCATGGCCCAGACTGGGGTAAAGGGCTTGGCTGCCCCTGGTGGGTGGAGTGGGAGGCTTCAGGGTGGATGCTTGGCTGCATGTGCTGTGGAACTGTGTGAGTGCGTGGGGCTCCCATCCCCTCCCAATTCACACTGGCTCCTGTGGGTCTCAGACACTCTTCTGGCTTCACTGCCCATAGTTAACCAAGAACATTAATGGTAGTTTCATTTCCCCTGTGAGCTGTCCACTAATTGCTTCTGAGAGCCCTTCCTTCCGTCAGCCCCATCCTTACCTTACCTTGCCGCCGGATCTCTCCTCTCCCTAGAATGTGGTTGGGATCAGGAGAGTGAGCAGGACTACTGAGTCCTCAGGAGAGACTGGTTGACAGGGGTGGGTATGGAATTAATGCAGGGTATTTAGGCAACCTGGGTTCTGTTTCTGAGCTGAGGAGAGGTTCAGAACAGAGCCAGGCTCCAGGGCCTGCCTATCCTCCTGCTAGGATGAGTGACTGCCCCTCAGTAGGGGGTGCTTGGCAGGTGGGGGAAGGGAAGAGGCTTCAGGGCAGGAATCTCAATCGTTTTTATTGACCCCAACTTGGGAATGAAAGGTGATCAATGATGACCGATGGAAATGACAGCCTGAGGCTTGGGGTTGACAGGACACCCAGAGAGCAGTGGTCAGCTCTGTCCTTGTGCCTTCTCTCACCCTGGTGGCCTTTCTGTCTCAGGCCACCTGTCTGTCCTCAATACTACCCATCACAACCTGTGAGGGGCCAGATATCCCAGTGTACTCCCTGCACATGGTCCCAGAGGCTAGTGGGGATAGCGGCAAACAAACAGATTCTTCTGGACCATGGACCACAATGAAAAATTGGAGCAAGAAGGACAGGATCAAACTGCAGCCCCAGGAATCCTTGTCTCAGGCCTTTGGGTGAAGGTGGCAGGGTGTATGTGTGGGCTGTTCAGGCAGGATCCTCATGGAGGGTGAAAGGGGTCATTTGGTCCAGAGAACAATTTGTCAGTTTGAAGTCCTCGTGTCTCTCCTTCCCCACAGGTACCCTTTGGGGAAGTGAGTGTAGTCCGGGACTGGCTGGGCATCAGAGGCCCTGTGCTGAGCCCTCCCCAAGAGCACCCTAAGAGACCAGTGCTGGGACTGGAGTGCCCACAGTCAGAGGTGAGCGGTGCCCGGTTCTGGGGCTTTTTCCGGAACCTCTGTGGACAGCCCGAGGTCTTCTTCCGTCACTGTTTTGTCCACAATCTGTGTCCTCTGCTCTTCCTGGCTCCCAGTGGGCGAAACCTCACCCCTGCTGAGTTGCCTGCCAAGCAGCGAGAACAGCTTCTTGGGCCCTGTGATGCTGCTCTCTGCCGGCAGGTGCAGCTGCTGGGGGTGCGGCTGGTAGTGGGAGTGGGGCGGGTGGCGGAGCAGCGGGCACGGCGGGCTCTGGCTGGCCTGATGCCTGAGGTCCAGGTGGAGGGGCTGCTGCACCCCTCACCTCGGAGCCCACAGGCTAACAGGGGCTGGGAGGCAGTGGCCAAGGAGAGACTGAATGAGCTGGGGCTGCTGCCGCTGTTAACAAAATGAGTGCCACTGGGGCCCAGTACAGGACACATTCAAGGTCCCCCAACTCCTTCTTGGGCAAGCAGGTGACTACTACATGCCTCCTGGAGTGGAACAAGAAGGTCCTCCTCACTGCCTGGTTGCCGGGACCTGCCGTGGCGGTTTTGACGCTACTCCTGTTTGCCCTCCTGATTCCTGCTTTCTTCGTCCTCTGAGCATTGCCTTTTTGGTTGTGTGGTACTTAACTCCACAGAGAGGCAGCACCTGCAAACTGCTTACTTTACTGTTTCCTTGGAAGCCTCTATTCAGCTGAGAGTGACCTCCAAGGCCATATTTGCTGCCTTAGAGAAAAGATCCTGCCAGGATTCCCACCCATTCTCGTAGAACAGTGTTCTTCAGCTGACCCCTTTCCTCACAGGGACCAGGACAAAGCATGAGACGTGGGTATTAAGAGTGAACTTTTGGTGGAAGATTGAGGCTGGATCAGAGAGAGAAAGAATTCCATGTGGCAGAGTGGGAAGGGCTCAAAGATCTTTTGAGACTTGTGAACTTTATAACTTTGGGCAAGTTGATTAACTCTCCAGGTCTCAGGACCCTCATCTGTAACACGGGGATCCCTACCTACCTCCTGGGGTTGGTGTGGGGATTAACTCAGGAAGCACTTTAAAGTGCCTTGTGTAGGCCCGGCATATGGGTGCTCATTACACTTCTTTTTTCTTGCCTCCTCCAGGTTGGGGAGTCACTGCACTACAACGGCAGCCCTTCTACTTGAAGGCCTTGCTGAGCAGATAGGTGTGGGTGGGGTGGTGGGGGAGGAGATGCCTTGGTTTCTGCCTGTGGCCTGGGTAAGGGTCAGACTTGCCCTGCCAGAGCTGGATCAATGACTTTATGAAAAACCCAGTCTGTGATTTTTCAGTCTAAGCATTAAAAGCTCCTAAATCCTTTTGTGTTGGTGTTTTTTTCCCCCTCCTGCATGTCAGCGGTGGGAGGTGGTAGTTTACCTCTACTTGCAAAGGATTCTTTTGGGCAGCTGGGGGATGATATAAACAGACCCCCAATTGCCTTAGCAAAGCAGTAGGGTCTCTGCTAGGGGCCTGCCCAGCGGCTTGTCTGCTCCTTGGGGCACTGCAGCAGCAAGTGCCCTGATGGGTGGACGGGAGCCTGGTGTCTCCAGCGAACTCACTTCCTATATCTCTGTCGCGTGGCTGATTGGCATGTCCGTTTGGCAAGGGCCGGGAAAGGGAATCAGATGGGGGACAGAGCAGGTTTTGGGGCTCTCCCGGAACAGGTCCTCTCCAGCTTTTAAAATTAAGGTTTTTACCATAAGTGTCTGGTTCCCCCCATTTCTCCCCACCCCACATTGTATAATAAAGAATTTGGTCTTTGTCCTTGGTTTTTTTGGAGGGAGCCTCTAGATCCTTGAAATTTCCCAAGTGATAGGAATTTCTTTGCTACTCATGGTGGGTCACTCAGACCACACCTGAGTTGTGATGAAGTTTGACTCAGGATGAGGGTGATCATGCCAGAAAGACCAACCTTGTGATTAGAGGGGTGGGGCTTTGAGACCAGCCTCCAGGGAGGGGAGGGGGGCTAGAGACTGAGTTCAACCGTGTGGTCAGTGATTTTAATCAATGATGCCTGCATAATGAAACCCTGATAAAAACTCTGGACACTGAGGCTTTGGTGAGCTTCCTGGTTGGTGAACACATGGATGTTTCGAAAGAGGTATGTGTCATGATTTTGTGGGGAAAGGGCATGGAAGCTGTGTTTGAGACCTTCCCAGATCTTGCCTTATATGTCTGTTCGTTTGGCTGGCCTCGATGGGTATCCTTTATAATAAGATTGTAAGTAGAGTGCTTTACTCGGCAAATTATTGAAACAGGGCCTCATGGGGACCCCTGCATTTGTAGTCAGAACTGTAAGTGGCCTGGGGACCCCTGAACTCTCAGCTGGCATCTGAAATGAGGGCAGGCTCATTGAGTACTTTGCTCTTAAACCTGTGGAGTATGGGCTAATGCCAGGTAATTAGCATCAGAACTGTACTACAGTTTGGCACCCCCGTGTGCCTTAGATGTGTTTTCTTTCTCTGCTCTCAGCACTATAGTGGTAAGAAGTCATTGCTCCATGTTGCAGAGGACTGGATCAGGCACTGTGGAGTAACTTCACAGAGAGAGAGGCCATTGTTTGCTTATGCATTAGCCGAGGCAGTCAAGGAAAGCTCTCTGGAGGAGGTGGCATTTCAGGTGGCCTTAGAAAATTTGGGAGAGCTTAAAGAAGAGCATTGTTACGTTCAAGGTGTGGCCAGTAGATTAGCATTGACTTGGCCCAGTTGGGAGGAAAAGCTGGAGAGGAAAATGGGGGACAGCTTATGAAGGGTCTTGAATGCTAGACTAACCTTAGAGAATTTAAAGTCCAGTTGGGGAAGTGAGATGCACAGCAAACAAAACACCCAACAATAAGTGGAAACCCACAGATGGCAATGAAGGGACATGTCATATAGGTGGAGGTGAAAGGGGTCAGGAATAGAAAGGGGGTTAGTGTGTAGGGAGGAAGTCATAGGGGGATAGTAGAGTTCGGGTGAAAGCTTAGAATTGGAGTAAGAATCATGAGATGGTAGGTGTGGGGTTGTGCAGTGCATAGAAGCACTTAAATGGCAGTGACCAGGATGATGACTTGAAGATAGATGTCACAGAATCACTTCTTGGGGACTGTCTTGTCAGGAAGGCTGATTAGGATCCTGGCACAGCCTTTTTCCAAGGGCACTGTGGCTAGTCTGCTACCATAACAAAAATACCACAGATCGGGTGGCTTAAGCAACAGAAATTTATTTTCTTACAGTTCTGGAGGCTGGAAGTCCAAACTTCAGATGTCCTCAGGCTTGGTTTCTCCTAAGGCTGCTGTCTGTGGCTTGCAGATGGCCGCCTTCTTCCTGTGTCCTCCCATGGCCTGTTCTCTGTGTGCATACCTCCCTGGTAGCTCTCTTCTTATAAGGTCACTGGTCATACTGGATTAGGGCCCTCCCCCATGACCTCATTTAATTTTAACTACCTCTTTAAAGGCCCTAGCTCTAAATACAGTCACACTGGGGGTTAGGGCTTCAATGTTTGATTTTGGGGGGACACAGTTCAGTCCATAATAGGCACCTAAAGTCATGGCATTGCTTTTTCTGTCCCCTGCTAATATCGACCTCTAACAAAAGAGCATGCATACTCAGGAGTGCTTTTTCTCCAGTCTAGGGGGGTGGAGACTGGTGAGGTGGTTTAGCTAGCTGATAGGACTAAATCCACCTGATTGGCCCATACCCCCCAACTCATTCTAGAGCAGTTTCTTCAGTACAAATAACAGTGTCCTTAGGGAGGGGAAGCTCATTGTTTTCTTCAGAGCCAGAGGGAATGGAGATTTAAGCTGCTACAAAAGTATTTTAAAACCAAATTGAAGTGATTTGGGATCACCTAGAGTTTTACAGTCCGATATAGTAGGCACTAGCTGCGTGAGGCTGTTTAAATTTAAATTAATTAAAATAAGTAAAATAAAAAGTTCAAGTCCTCAGTCACTAGTCCTATTTCAAGTGCTCAATAGCCGCACATGGCTAGTGGGTACTGATTGGATGGCACAGATAGGAAACATTCCATCATCGCAGAAAGTTCTGTTGGACAGCACTGATCTAAAGATCAGAGACTTACAGTCCTTCCTGTGAATCAGTTCACCTGTGAAGGTTTAAAAAAAGGCAAGCGTCCCAGCTCTACTTAAGAGATTTTGATTTGGGAGGTCTGAAGTGCAACCTGGTATCTACTTTTCTCTTTGTACTATGGATATGTTGCCAAGAATAAGGCAGGGTTGCACTAGTGCTTTGAGGGCAAGAAGTGGGTCTCTTCCTTTCCCCAGCCTGTAACCTCACACCTGGCACAAAGGAGGTGTTCAGGACAAATGTGCAAGTAATGCACAGATCTGGTTTTGGAGATACACCCCAAGGTGCCCTTGCAATAACGTGAGTGTCCTCAGAGTTTGTTGCTTGTTCCCAGTGATGGTGATTCAAATTCTGGTTCAGAGGGGTGATAGAGGTTTAAAAATCTGCATGTATGTGCGCACACATGCACACACATATAATATGCACCTTGAGAGAAGCCAAAACTGCTTGGGGCAGGAGTGGTTCTGAGACTCAGGGATGGAGTGTGTTGCAGAAGAAAGAGACTCTTCCTGCTCATTTTTTCCCTTACTGAAACAGGATGGCTTAAAGAAAGATTGTTCTGAATTTGACCACTGTACGGACCTTCATTTTCCTTTCTCAATTCAACAAATATTTATTAATGTCCACAGAGTGCCATTCCCCATGCTAGGCACTGTAGGGAGCAACAGAGGTGAATTAGGTGGTTCTTTGCCCTTATGTTGCTCATTGTTTGGTGCTGGGACATACAGGCATATAATTATAGTATAAATCAAACAGAAAACGTGTGTGAACAAGTTCTAAACACAGTGCTCTGGGCACACTGACTGAGGAAATGATTAGCCCTCAAAGTGTAGGTATGAGGTGTGTGTGCTTGTGAGAACAGGACGGCGATTGGAGAGTTCTTTTATCACCTGCTCGATCTTGCTACTTCCATGGAGTGACTGTTCAAAAAGGGGGCCACTGTGTCAGATATCTCCAAGAATTCCTCAGCCCTAACTGCAAGGAGATAGAAAACAGGATGAGGGGAGGAACTCCAGGGCAGGAACCAAGGGTTGGACATGGCTTTAGAGGAGATAGAAGTGGGGCTTCCTCTTTGATCTCTTGTTCCATGAACCTCTGGGATGGAAAACTGCAGCAGGTTGTGTCAGGAGGTGTCCAAGTGCTGGGGCCAAAAGAGACCAGAAACTCAACCTGGGTATAGCTGTGCAGGGAAAATACATGGAATGGAGGAAGGGAGTAGGGATTGTAGCCCAGACCACACTATGTCTCGACTCTTCAAATATTCTTGTTTAGGAGGATATAGGCTAGTTGTTTTCTATTTTTTCCTAATGCCCCAAAGAAAGAAATATAATAATTTCAATTGGAGCATGAGGTTAGACACATGGATAAACTTCCCAGCTATGACCATCAGGTGATGCAGAAATAAATTGCTTCAGAGGAAGCTGAATTGCTTTCTACTACAGTAGCCTTAGTGCCAGCCTGGCCTCAGCCCAAGCTTCCCAGTCAAGGTTGAATTAATGTATTTGGGGAAACTTTCTTTCCTCCTTTGTTTTGACCCACATTCTGTCAAAAACAAAACAAAAACCAAACAAAACAACTGCAATACAAATTTTCTGTGTATCTTCTTGCCCATTCTTCTGCCCCTACATCCAGCTCGAAGAGGTCACCCTGCTGTCAGACTCCAGGTTCAGCTTGCAGAGCGGGTGGCCAAGAGCCCAGAGCAGTCCTGAATGGTAGCCTGTGCCAAGTCAGGTTGCCATTTCCATTTTCGTTAATTGAAGCAGCTTGACCCTTATCATTTCGGGCCAGCAATTTCCTGTCGCCAGCTGGGAGTATGGGGAGGACATGCCTCTGCAGGTGATTCTGTCCTTCCATCTCTCTTCATGGTGCTAATTCAGTCCTAGCCCAGACTGCAAAAATGACTCTCGTATTGTAGTTGACAGAGGAGAAGCCCGGTCTCATACAATTGCCCAGCTTTACCTCTTGGAATCTCAAACTTTCTGTCTTAGGAAGGCCTTCCTGGTGTCTACCCTCAAGTCTACCTGTTGTAATTTTGGCTCAATTTTGTTTTTTTTGTTCAGTTTTAAGAAACTCAAAGACCGATGTAGTTGCCTGTTAGAACCTCATCAGGTGGTACTTTCTGCTGTGGCCTAGGAAAAGAACAAGATGTCTTTGAAGGAAGGATTTGCCTTCCAACCATGGAAGGGCGCACAGTGGAACAATTGGGGTGTGATGGCTTTGCTCTGAGTGTGAGAGCGAGTGTATGTGTTTTGCTCCTCACCTATCTTTGAAGAAGGTCTGTGTGTGACCCTGTAAGGTCACTGAGTTAACATGGTCTTGTTCCTGTATGTGATAGTATTACTTTTTAAGGACCATTTTAAGGGGCAGGGTGATGTGTTCCCTCTGGAGTGTAAATCTCCATTGTATTACATGCATTTGTGTGCTTTTGTGATCCATGGGGATATGTTTTGTCTCTGCATTTTAAAAAATCTCTCAGATGGACACTTGTGTCATTTAGTTTTACCCATTTTTGCTGCCGTTGTGTCTTTATGTCTGTAGTATTTTTGTGTAGCCTCTGTATTTCCATGCATCTTCAGGGGACTTGTGTCTTTCTGAGTGTCCTCTGCTCACTGGGGAGGGGAGAACAGAAGAAGGAGCCCAGACAGGAAAGGGAGCCGTCGGGGTGAGGGGAAGCATGTTGGGTGGGGGTGCACTGCAATCTGTGACTTGGAAAACAGATTTGCGGAGGAGGCGAGCAGCCCGGGCGTGCGGAGCATTCGGGGCGGGAGCGGGGGCCGCTCTGGCCCCCAGCTCCTCCGCAATCCAATTAAATAACATTTAAATGCATAACCAGCCCGCGCGGCGATGAGGCTGGAGATTGGAGCGGGCGCGGCGGCGGGCCGCGCGGGCGGCGTTTTGTGGAGCTCAGCGATTCTGGCGGCAATTTCCCCGCTCCGCGCGGCTTTTACGAGCCGGCTCCCGGAGCCCGCCCGCTCTGCTGCGCCCGCCCTGTGCCCCCCGCTTCCCGCCACTCCCGCCTCCACTCTTTTTTCTCCCTCGCCTTCTTTGCAGCCTTCTGGTCTCTCCGTAAGCGTGTCGCTCCCTCTGTGTCTGTCTCTCCATCTCTTTGGGTAGCCTCTGCCTCCCTCCCTATCTGGCTGCTCCTCACCTCTTTCTTCTGGTCTGTTTCTGATCCCCTCTGTCTCTCCGTCTGTCTGTCTGTCTCTCTCTGGGTATCTGTCTCTCTCTTGCACGTCCTGTCTTTAGCTCTGCCATCTGTCAACGTTTGCTTCTCTCCCCGTTTCTGCCTCTGACTGCAACCCCTTTTCCTGGCTGATGGTCTCTCTGCTTCTCTCTAAATCACCATCTCATCACAGCTTCTGTTTCTCTTTGCTTTAGTTTTTTGGGGGGCCTTTCTGGCCTCTGCATCCTCCTACCCCAAACCCTCTCTATCAAGTCCCCACGACTCAGAGGCCTGTGGCTGGGCTGTTAAGGCCTCACCACGCCAGCCTTCACTTCTCAGCCTGCCCCCAAATGTGTGCTTATGGGAAGGGCAGAGGAAGGAAAGGAAGCATAGCTTAAGAAGAAGGGGGAGCGTGGTGGACTTGATGGGCTGAGGCCCAAGTGGACAATGGTGGAAATAAGTGTATCAGGAGTGCATGATTAGAAGAGACCTGTTCTTTCTTATGTCCTTTAGGAGCTGAGCCCATTCAGTGCCAGGGAACTGAGGCATTTCTCTCTCAGGAGGTCCGGGAGAATGTCAGGGGGGCATGATGCCATCAGGGCTTGAGGCTCGTCTGAGGGTTGGATGGAGAGTGGGGTCGTTCCCGAGGAACCAGGGTGGGGCAAGTCCCCCATAAGGAGGAGGACAGAGAAAGCAAGATGAGCCATTTTGTTTCTTGTGTGGGATCAGACTCCATTGTCCCCTCTCCCTCTTCACTTCCTTTCTTTCCCCTGCTCTGTCCCCTCAACATATGGAGCCTGCCATTTTACCAGATGCTCCCTACCCATGCAGATTCTGGGGAAGAGGATTCCTGACAAAGAGAACGACAAGGGCAAAGGCCCTGATGTGAGTGTGTCTGGTGTGTTGGAGGAACAGCTATGAGGCTGATACAGCTGGAGCAAAGAGAATAGGGGAAGAGAAGTGAGAGGACTAAAAGGTCAAGGTTATCGTAATAAGTCACAGTGGGGCTTTAGCTTTCACTTTGAGTAAGATGGGGAGTCACTGGAGGATTTTGAGCAGGGGAGCGACATAATCTGCCATGTATCTTTATAAAAATTCTTACTGCTTTACTGAGACTAGATTGAGAAAACAAGGGCAGAAGTAAGGAGACCAGTTTGGAGCCTGTTGTAGTACCAGGTGAGAGATGATGGTGGCCTGGACAGGGAGGTGACAGTGGTGGTGGCGGTGAGTGGTCAAATTCTGGATACACTTTGCAGAGAGATCGAAGGGATTTGCTGATGGGCCAGATGGAGGGTGTGCAAGAAAGAGCAGAGTCAGGGTGAGACCAAGTGATTTGGCCTGAATGATCAGAACCATAGAGTTGCCATGAATTGATATGGATAATACTGTAGGAGGAGCTGGGTTTTGGGGGAGTCAGGTTTAGACATGTTAGGTTTGAGATGCCTGTTAAGCATCCAAGGAGAAGTGTCCAGTGGGCAGACTGATATAAAAGTCTGGAGTTCAGTAGTGAAGACCAGGCTGGAGAAATAAATTTGAGAGTCATGAGTGGCACTAAATGAAATCCCTTAAATAGTGAGCACAGATAAATAATAAACATCTGTTGACCAAGTCCAGACATTTCAATATTTGAAACTGTGGAGTTGCAGAAAGAAAGAAAAGAAAGAAAGAAGGAAAGAAAGAAAGGAAAGGAAAGGAAAAAGAGAAAAGAAAAGAAAAAAATGCTGAGACATCGCAGCAAGGAAGATCTGAGGAATGGCTCTTGGGGGGGCTCTTGGATTGATCATTTCTCATTTCTAGACACCCTGGTGGGCAGACCTTCATAGCCCAAATCTAGATGGTCCCAACACACTCACTGGGCCTTGGCTTTTTTTCTCCTCCAAACTCCACATACCAGCCAGCCTGACCACCTCAGGCCACTGTGCTCAAGGACCTACAAGAGTTCCTAAAGCTCAGTATTCCCGTCTTAGAGAAAGGGAAAGAGAATTGGGAAGAAAAGGACCTCAAGATCTGGGTTCACGTTCACTGCTTTGTCAGTAGGGAAACTGATGTCCTGAGGTCCCTCTACCAGTAGCTGGACAGGGCTCCCAAGACATAGTTGAGTGCTCTTTATCATCCCACACTGCCTTTTGGATCACTTCTCAACAAGCAGCAAATGTTTGCTGAGTACCTGTATATGTGTATACTCTGTGTGCAGAATAGCAGTGGGGGACTCTAAGGGCTACAGTGGAAACAATTCTTGCCCTCAAAAAACTTGAAGTAAGGACCTCTGGATCATTTTCCCATCTCTTCACTTTGATTCCTTGTGACTTCCCAGCGTGGACTCTCTTCTTCCCTATTTTATACCGTAGGTCTTTCCTTCTCTCCAAATCTTTCTCCCAGAACACTGTCCAGATCACCTGTATTACCCTAATCCATTAAGTCACTCAAGCCCCACACCCAAGGGTGTTTAACTCTCTTTCCCTCATCTCTCATACCTGATCCATTTGCAAGTTCTATCAGCCCCGTCATCCAAATATATCCCAGATCTGACCACATCCCGCAATCTCCACTTACACAGTCCTAACCCAGACATTTTGTCTTGCTTGCACTGCTGACCATAACAGCCCCCTGACAGCATCCTCTGTTTGTGCCCCTATAGCCCGTTCTCTACACCGTAGTCACTTCCATTCACTTGAAGCCCCCAGACTGTCTCCTGAGTCTGTGTGCTTTTTTACTCTTTCTGTGCCCTTCACATTAGCCTTGGTCACTTTCCCCCCAAGCTGTGACAACTCCTCTCCTCTGAGCTCCTGGGGTGGAGGGTGCCGGAGGGTCTGGGGCTGTCCTCCACTCATGCGAGTACTGAGGACCCCTGTTGTGCTTGGAGTTGGGATGGGGGACATTGTGCTATTCTAATGTCCATCCTCTCTGTTTCTTCCTATTTCATAGTCTCCCTTGTTATCATTGTTCCTTCCTTGCTGTCTCGCTGACTGATTCTCTTTTTGGATTGGGGTGCAGAGGTGGGAACCTTTACCAGCTTCAGGGCCTTGAGAGATTGTCCAGCCAAACGCACCCCTGTTCCTGATCCAAGCATCCTTCCCACTCGGGGGGCGGTGCTGGGCTGGGACAACCAGGTGGGGAACATTGATCTATCTCATCCTCTCCAGCCTGATCTGATTATTCACCATTTTCTCTCCTATGCCTAGCATGACACTTTGCACTCAGTAGGTGCTTATTAAATATTTATTGAAAGGATGAGTGAATGAATGTCTTAGGCATTCAGCTTCCCTGTTGGGCCCCTGGCCTGGCCTTTCTTGTTCTTTAAACTTGTGCTTTCAAACTTTAATGTGTATGTGAATCCTGGGATTCTTGTGAAACTGGAGAATTTGATTGACCAGGTTGGACTGAGCCCTGAGAGTTTGCATTTCTAACATATTTCCAGGGATGATGCTGCTGCTGGTTCTCAGATCACAGTTTGAATAGCAAGGCTCTAAGGAGCGGTGTCTCTCAGGCAGAAGGACCCCCCGCCCGCACCTAAAATTGAAAAAGAGAGTGACGAAGTTTGAGAGAGAGTGAGAGGAACCAAAGGAAGAAAGGAAGACTGCCATCATTGGTTTAATGACCCCAAAGCCTCTCAGAAGTACTCATCCCATGGTCTCAGGGTTCTCGGAAGCCTCTGCAGTGTCTCCTGCAGCAGTCTTGTCTTCCCCAACTTCACCCCTGACTAGGGGACTGGGACTCTGGAGACACCTACCGTCACCCTGCGCCTGACTGGCCCCTCACTTCAGAAAACCTGGGAACAGAAAAGAAAGCTTGCAAGAGAACAGGTTTGGAGTTTCCCTTCCATTCCACAAACATTACCCAAACTACCTTTTAGCACCAGGGACACGGAGGCAAGAGGCCGATCTAGTGGGGAAGGAGACAACTTGCATGAGTGAAAGACGTTGGAATTTGAATTTGACCTTGGAGGAGGATGGGGAGAACTTTGATGAAGATTTGGGACTCCCAGGAACTGGTGGAGAGTGCATTCCAGGGAAAATGGGCTGGAAACAGGATGGGTCAAGGCATGTTCCTTGAACTATAAGGGAACCAGTAGCTGGGGCCGGGGTGGGGGGCGGGTGATGGAGGAAGGACAAATTATAGGAACTCAATATAGGTGGGCATGAAGGAGAGCTCAAAATGCCAACTCTAAGGAATCAGTACTTTGGTGCGAGTGCAGATTTATTCTGTGTGCATTAGGAGCCGTGAAGGTAGTTGCATGAGGAAGTGTGTGCATTTGAAAGAGGTGCTTTTGGGAAAGGCCTTGCCTATTGGTGTACCTGACCTACTGTGGAGGACCCTTTCTCTGAGAGAGTTGTCATGTCAGTCTGTCTCTACTCACTGGAGGCTCAGTCAGGCTTTGAAGGTGAGAGGACGGGGCCTAGGACTGGGAGGAGTTGGGGTGGATGTCTTTTTCCCCACTGTAGGAAAGAGCTAATTTTGTTATGTCTGAAGTTTTACGAACTTCTGTCTTAACTCCAGGTTCTTCTACCCAGGAGCCTCTGATGAGGACAATCTATGCTTCAGGAAAGGGACAGGGAGGGACAAATGAGGAGGTCAGTTTTTTTACAGTGGCTGAGCAGGAAAAGCATGGTTGGTCCACGCTGGTGGTTATTTCACCCACCCATCTGCTCAAGATTGTGCTTCAGTATTCAGTCCCACCAACAACTCAAACCCCCTGCCAAGTGTTTCAAGACCTTGGAGTGGGTGTCCTGGTCATGTGACCAGTGCCATGAGCTTGGAGCCTTTCCTGCTTAGATACCTCCAGTGCTACCAGGCCAGGTGTTGGCCTTCCTAAAACCAGCTTTTAAGTTTAACCTGTATGTATTTCACACAGGCATATATGGGTATAGACCTTTTTTGCCTGCTGCTGGGGAAGGGGCAGTATTTTTGTGATTGTGGAAGGGAGCTCCTCATGCAAATCTGGGGTTTTCCCCAGGAGCCTGTGTCTTTCTTCCCTGTGTATTGCTGTGAGAGAGGGATGGAGGACACTTCTCCTTCCTCTCGCAAGCTGGAAATTGCGCCAATTGGGAGGGCAGACATTGTTTCTGTGAGAGAGCATGGGATATTATTTTCATCTGATTTGTTTTGGTTCCCAATGATCTCCATGCCGATGTGCTAACAAGCAAGGGTAGCCAGGAGCAGCCATCACCGGTATTGCATGAAAGGTGGAGAGATTGATGGATAGGCAGGGACTTTGTTCCAAGTGGGCCATTCATGTATGGGAGGGGGGTTTAAAAGGGCTTAGGGACAGGAAGGCAGTCTGAGCCTCAGTTTCTCAGCTCTGGGACAACTTAGTGTGGGCCCTTCCTCTCCCTGGATCCTATGGCCTCCTACCTTTTTATTGCTCACTGCTCTTAAGCTCTTCAGCCCAATGCCCTGCCGATTCTTCTACAGCAAGTGTGCCCAGCACATCTCAGGCAAAATCTTTTGAACTTATATAGTGAGGAGAAAAGTCTGTGTTCTAGGTGTTGATCACATCTTTGATGTGTGGCACATAGTAGGTGCTCAGTACCCAGTCAGAGAAAATGTGAAGGAATTTCTGGTGTCAGTGAGGAAGTTTTCTAGCTACTACCTGGCTTCATTTATTTCCCGTATTAAAAAGCAGAGGGCACCCTGGCTGGTGTGGCTCAGTGGATTGAGTGCTGGCCTGTGAACCAAAAGGTGGCCAGTCTGTTCCCAGCCAGAGCACCTGCCTGGGTTGCAGGCCAGGTTGGAGATGTGCGAGAGGCAACCGATCAATGTTTCTTTCACACATCGATGTTTCTGTCCCTCTCTTTCTCCCTCCCTTCCCTTCTCTCTAAAGATAAATAAATGAAATCTTAGAAAAAAATTGAAAAGCAGAGGGCTAAGTTTTGAGTTTCTCTGCAGTAACTACCCATCCTTAGGTTTCCTTTCTGGGGACATTTTCTCATCCTTATCTGTTTATCTGTTCCTACTCTTTCATGGGTGTTTTAATGGTTCTGTTATGTCTGTATTGTCATCATCTCAAATTTACAGATGAGTACTGTCAGGTCTTATATGTTGGATTATCTCAGATCTTTGGGGAGGGAAGTGTGAAACGCAGCGTCTCAGAAGATATTGTCATATTTCACTTCAGCTGCTGTATGATTTCTTCCTGGTTGCTACCATCTAGGTGGCCCCCAAACGAAGAGGTGCCATCAGATGCCTTCACACCAGGTCTCGCTGGTCATGGGGGTAATTCCCAGAGAGTCGACAAAAAGCCAACCTGAAGTTCGGTGAGGTGGCATGATTGAAAGGAGAGAATCAAGGAAGGGCAAGAGAAGATGTGAGGATTCTGAGAGAGTCAAGCAAAGAGGGGAGAAAAGAGATGAGGCAAAGGGAGAAGCATAGGGTCTAGGCCTCAGCTTATCATCTGTAAAATAGGGATAATAGTGTTGTCAGGAATAAGAGAATTAACACATGTGAAGTGCTTGGCAGGTAGTAAGTTTTATATGACTGCTTGATGTTAATAAATGGGGGTAATACTACCTATATCACAAAGGTGTCGTCAGACTCAGGGCTTGTAAAGCACTTAGTAAACTGCAAAATGCTAATGCTTTAGCTGCATAATTATTATTCCAATCTTGTAGTTCCTTTGCCACTGTCCTGTCTTCATGCTGATGAAGAGGGAGCTAGCAGTAGGAGGCATGGACCCCTGGGTTCTGTTCTGCTTGGGGAATGTTTCTTTCCTGCCCTTCTCCCCCTCCCTGCTGTCTCATGTGCCCTAGGGCATGGTGCTGAGAAGGTAGAGGCTGGCAAGAGGTGCCGGAGGTCGGGGGAAGCCAAGCTGAAAATGGAAGCCGGGGAGGGGGCCGTGGAGCAGCACCTGCCCGAATCATGTTCTCATGTTCGTGTAACAAGCTCCCCCAGCTTTGGCTTGCTGTTTTTCTGGATGGAGCTCTTCCTCCTTTGTCTCTCAGCTTATATTCTGGTCTCTTTTCTTCTATCCACTTCTTATTTTTCTTGCCCCTCAGGACTGCCCACAGTCTCCCTTATCCCCTTCCACTCCCCCAACTCCCGCTCTGAGACTTCATTCGTTTTGTGCCCCCTGTCTGCCTTCCAGTCCTCTCCCTGTGGGGCGCTCCTCTGTGCCCCCCATCTCCCCTCAGCTGTCCCTCGACCTCCTCTCTGCGCCATTCCCTTTTCCCTCTTTCTGCCTCCCAGTCTCCCATCTTCTCCTACTGTCTTCTATTTCCTTACTACCGGCTCCCTTTCCTTATTGGTCGCTCTACCCCCTGCTTCCAGCCTTTACCCCTGCTCTCCTCCCTCTCCTTCCCTATCAGCTTCACTGCTTGGATTTAGGGTCCACTTCATAGTCCTCATTCACATGATGAAATAATAGTAATCACAAGACTAAGATTTAATGAGTACTTACTATGGACAAGGCACCTCTAAACACTTAATTTCATGTAATCTTCTCAGTAACCCTGTGAGGTAAGTATTATCATCACCCCCAATTTACAGATGAGTACTGTCAGATGTAGAGAAGTTAAATAACTTGCTGAAGGTCTCACAGCTAACAAGTGTTAGAACTCGAATGCAAGCCTGCCTGCCTGCCTAAGGAGCCTGAGCTCTTAACCACAGGAATTGATACTGGCCCTGGGAAAGCTGTTCCTACTTTCTCTCCCAGTGAGGTTCAAAGAGCTCTCTCTCTTTAAACATCATCTTGGTACCCCCAAATTCCTCCAATGATCATTTGGTCCCTTATTCTTGCTCTGCACAAGACTAGCTCTAATCTAGCTGGGGGAGCTCATTCTATATGGCAGTGCTTCTAAGGATATGTTGGCGGGCACTGACCTAGGCACTGACTGTATGCATGTCATCTCATTTAATCACCACAGTAACTGTGTCAAGTAGCTTCCTTTTTCATCCCCATTTTACATATCAAGAAACTTAGGCACAGGGAAGTAAGTAACTGGCTCACGGTCACACAGTTAATAAGAGGCAGGGCCAGAATTTGAGCCCAAGTATTTTGGCTCTGAAGATCCAGCCCTCCTTAACCGTGACACTGACTCCTAGAAACAGATTTCAATCTCCTACTCATTACCACTAGCCCAGCTGCTTTGAGAAGTTCTTGTGGTCCATCCTATTCCTCAGCTGCAGCCTGTTTCTGTGGCACTGCTGTGGTGGCATAATCTCCACCACCAACCCTCCAGATCTGGTCAGACTGCCAGCCCTAATCCGTGCCTGAGGGGATTTATTGGCTGCTGCCCCCTGGGAGCAGGGACAAGTGTTTTCCTCTCCAGCCTTGCTGTGCTGCCTCCCAGCCTGACAGCTCCCAGCTCCCTCGTTCCGGCCCATCGCGGCAACTGATTTACCTCTGTGGCTGGGGGATTTAGCTGCTGTCCTAGCTCCTACTATAAATCCCTGGGCAAATAACTGAGCTCTGCATCAAAGGGACCGACAGGGGAGCAAGCCAGGAGCAGATGGCCGCTTTGGCCATGGGTGGGAAGGGCAGGGCCAGGAGGGGAAGGCTCCAAGGCTTTCTTGTGCACCCCTGGCCACAATGCCAGGCTGCACCTTGCTCAGGCCCATTGGGTTTCCCTTAACTTTCAGAGGATTAAACTGCCCTATCCTAGCATCTCCTGACCCTCAGCACCAGCGGGTTCTGGTTAAAATTGAGTTTTATCCCTGCTGTCCCATCTGAAGTCTATTTGCCTGACATGGCTGCAGAAGGAGAGAACTGACTGCCTGCCATTCCTGGGTTTGATTATGCTTCAAAGAGTCAAGCATTGCTTGGCTTCCTAGGGCCCCTATAGCACATTTTGGATGTAAGTTCTACCCTCCTGAGAGAGACTCAAACTGAAGCAGGAAGTGGTAGGAACTTCCCAGTAGGAAGGAGTGAAAGATTCCCAAATGCAGGTGACTTAGGGAAGGGGCTGAGGGAGACCTCCAAAACATGGGCCTGAGTCAGGCTGGGTGAGCCCCCCAAAGGGTAGAAGTATTTCCTAAAAAGGAAGAGGGAAAGTTGTGGCCGAGACCCCAAAATCTTCCACTCCATGGCCCAGACTCAGGAGCACAATATGGCTGCTCTAGAGTCCACACTGAAACGGGACGGGTGGGACTGGGTAGGGTCATCCTTCTATCAGTGTCCCTTGTTTTTTTTTTTAGCTTCCTCTGACCCCTCTTTCTCTGAGTTCTTCAACACCATCTCCCTGTCTTCCCTGCTTAGTCCCCTCTGTTCCTTTCCATATACCTTATCTTTCTCCTGGTGTTGGCTCTCTGTGCCCAGAAGGCACTTCTGTCTTGCGACTGACCAGCCAGAGATGGTGGGGTTGAGCTGAAGCTTGGGGCTCTGGTTTTACTCCCTGGAACCTGGCTCAGCCTGGAGCCTGTCCCTGGTGTCTGTGCCATTTTGTTCTTATACTCCTCATTCATCTTCCCTGTCCCCCTCTTCCTTCCCCCCCTGCCACGGCTGCCTCTGCCTCGGAGATTACAGACACTGAATCAGCAGCCAGCACCACATTCTGCTGACAGTGGACTTTCTGCCACTGAGGGCTTCTTGGTGGGTTCAGGGCCCTTCCTGGGGCCTGGGGACTTGGGGTGGAGGGAAGGAAGGGCTGGGAGGAGAACAGGTGGGTGGAAAGGGAGAGGTGAAGAGCAGAAGGTAAAGGAGAAAGGAAGGAGAATGGAGAGATAGAGGGAGGGGGGTAAAGCAGAGGGATTTGCAAGAAGAAACTATAGGAAAAGATGAAAGAACAGTGAGGGATGGGGAGAGAGAAGCAGATGATGGGGAGACAGGAAAGAAGGTGCAAGAGGGAGAGGGGAAGAGTATGGAAATTAGGTGGGGATGAGCCCTGTTCACCATCCTGCAAACCCAGGTCTGCTCTCTTTGCTCCCCTAGTGCCCACCTAGGCAGGCCCCTAGGATGCCCACGTTCATTGGGACTAGGCTGAGGGGTGCAGGTTGGGGCCCACAGGCCCTGTCTCTCTCTCTCTCTCTCTCTCTCTCTCTCTCTCTCGTGGTGGTTTGTACTTCATCTTGTTTGCGGGGCGGCTGGGCCTGCTCTCGGGGTTTAATGATCTGTGCCATTATTTATAGCTTTGCGCGCCGAGAAACACACTGAATTTATCGCTTGCTTCTATAAATAACCCTGGCAAACGGGTGCCCAGGGAGGAGGGTGGGAGGGGGAGGGAGAAGTGAAGAAAGGAGAGGTGGGGGGTAGGGCAGGGGAGGTCTCTATAGACTCTGTCCCCAAAATGGGGTGACATGAGCGCTCAAGGACAGCAGAAGCTGGGAGGACTGTGTGTGGGTATGTGTCTAAGGGAAAGTTAATACAAATGGGACAGTGTGTGTCCCTGTGATGAGGGGAGTGACTGCATGTTTCTGAGGGCGTGTGTGAATTGTGCGTGTGTTCGTATTTGTCTCTGGTGCCATGCTGGTGGCAGTGAGGTTGGAAAAGGACAAGGCACCCCCAAGGAACTTGGGGCTGAGAAGCAGTAGCGACTAAAATCAGGCTCCTTTCTCTATGATTGGTGTGACAGAAAAATACTACAATGAGACTTTCTCGGGTTTGGTGGCAGAGGTGGTAGAAGGAGCAAATGGGGCCTAGGAAGCAGGCTGTGTGTTAGTCTGTCTGTGTGTCAGGCTGGGCCTGAGGATGCTCTTAGTGCCAGATGGAGCAGGTACCAGGGTCACCTGCTTCAAGATCCAGAGGGACCCTGGCTTTGGGCTTGGTGGATAGAGAGGTGGTGGTAGGGGTTGTGCGCTTGGCTGCAGTACTCCTCAAAGGGCCCAGCTGGCAGGTCCTGACCCAGGATGGGCGTTGGGGCCCCTTAGGCCTGCCTCAAAGCCAAGTCCCAGTGCTGTGCCCTGCTGATTGGTCTGTGCCTGCCCATAGCAGGCCTTAGCCCCTGCCATGGGCTTTTCATCCCCACCCCCAGGAGTGCCCAGGACAGGTCCTGGGGAATGAGCCCTGGCACAGCTCAGCTGGAAGACAAGGCCCTGCTTCCTCCCTCTCCCCCAGCCGCAGTCTCCTTCTGCTCAGCACTTCCAGACAGAAATGGCTGCAGCAGCCATTAGCTACGGGAAGCGTTCTGCATCTCTAATGAGGATATTTGCATATATAACGAAGAACTTTCACAGGTGTTGGAGAAGCTGCCCCTCCTCTCTTCCCTTTCTCCTCTCCTGCCAGCTGCCACCTGACCTGTGGCTCTGGGGGGAGGGGGTAGTCCCTGCCCACTCAGCTGGGAGATGTGCTGAGGGGTCAAAGGAGCAGGCAAGTTGGAGGGGGTCCCCATTTCTGGGTCAGAAACAGGCAATGTGAAGGCCCATTGTGTCAGTGTGCCCAGACAAGCCCAGTGACATGTTTACATATGTGAACGTGAGCCTGTGCACAAGCACAAATAGAAGGTCAAGGTCAACACGTCCATCTTTGCCCAAATGCACTGCAGCACATGGCAATGCACCTAGGTCATTACGAGTATGCAACACACATCCCAGGCTGCACCCGTGCAGTGCACCGTGCACAGGGCTGCCAGCACATGCTCCTTCACACTCATGCCCTGGCACCGCTGCAGACAATTGGAGAAAAATGCACCTGCACCAACACTTCTTTATCCAAGCAGGGCCACTCCCTCCTTCCTTTTCTTTTTCCCTACAAACCAAAGTGTTTCTCAGAGAGTCACCAATTGTTATTTAGGCCAGAAAACTACCCACCTTCCATGCTTTTATACAGGCCTATTGAACACCCAAGAGACTATTTTTAATTAAAAAAAAAAATGAGCAAGAGGAGCCCTTATACCATAGACAAGTGGCATGGAAGGGGAAGAGAAAAAGCCAAGGCCAGGGTGGCTGGTAGGGCTGTAGGTTAGAAACTGGGGGAAGGTGGAGGGGGGTGTCTAGGGAGGAGCAGAGACTGGAGGCTAAAGTCCCCACAAGGTCATTCTCAGGTTATCCCCTCCAGCCCTGACTCTCCAGCTGAAGACCAGCCAATCCCCAGCCTGAGGCCTCCTCCCACCCTCCCGTTGGTCCTGCTGAGCCACGTGACAGTTCCCCTCTCTGGCAGCTGCCCCCGATAATGGATGCAGCTGCTCAGCTGTACCTGTTAGGGGACAGGGATCACACAGCTCCTAATTACCTCCTTCTCGAGCTAGGGCTGGGGGCTGGGCTGTACAACGGCTCCCCTTTGCTCCACTGGGGCTGGGGCCGACTTCAGTAGCTAGAGACAAGCCTGGAGGCAGGCATCCCCTGAGCTGCCTTGGGTGCTAGGGTGTGGGGCCACTGGCCTGGTGTGTGGAGAGGGGAAGTGCTTCTGGAAGGCTGATAGGGAGAACAAAGCACACCACAGCTACACATCAGTGACGTGGGAAGCTGGGACAGGACTTTAAATAAATGATTTTTCTCCAAGTCCTTCCCACTCAGGGCAAAATTCAGGTTAAATGTCAAGGAGAACTTCCTGGCAGACATACTGGAGCAAAAGCCAGAAATGTGGATATAGAGGTTTGGAAGATTTCTTAGCAGGTGATTCAGATCACTGCCCGGTGGAGGCTCAGGGCACACAGCTACAGAAGTCAGCTGGCGTTAGAGGAGCAGGGAGTGAGGTTGAACTCGGAATGGTTTCTTGGGGAGGTGGGGTTGGATGACCCTGAAATGGACATTTGAGGAGGCTGTCACAGAACGGTATGGGAGGCTCTCTCTCTAGGCTGGCTTGGAGAGGGATGTGGAAGATCCCATGATTGTAAAGATGGCAGAAATCCAGACTTCTCTCCATGGGCACCAAGGGCTTGGGAGGCACACACATGCATTCAACAATTCACCAGTGTGGTGGATGCCTGGGGGGTGTGAGTGCCCAGACTGGAGGTGGGCAGAAATGGTGATGCGGGAATGAGACCGCTACAAAATTTGTTCGGGCTCCAAGATCCTACGAATCCCCAAATTAGGGTTCTCCATGGGTTGTAAGAATGGAAACCAGGGCAGGATGAGCAGAAAACTGATGAAAAGCTCCAGGAATACTGACCACCAGCCCCCTTTCCTGGTGCAATGGATGTGATGGTGTGGCCGTGATAATTGCTAATAACTATTCATTGATACTGTAGGTCACAGTAAAGACAGCTCCAGCAGAATACATTAGTCACAGTGCCACCATCTTTGGGGGTCTCCTATCTGAGGAAAGAGGGAAAGGGTGGCCTGAGCCCCTTGGTACCCTGGGTCCCAAAGGACAAAATAATTTTACAGCTATTCTGGTAAGGCAGGTCTCCCCATTACTTCAGTCAGTGCTTGTAGTGTGGAAGGTGGTGGGCAGAGGGAGACAACGGGCAGATGTGTTCCTAATGGCCCCTAGCAACCCTTTTTCTGAATGATTCAACTCTTGTCTTTCCAATGCATTTTCTCCCCCTCTCTGTGTTTATATGGGTCTGGGTTGGTTGAACAGTCTTCACAACAGCGCCCCCTATCTCCCACCACTGGACTTGGTATCTGAGCTCCTGGACTGCAGCTGGATGGTCCGCCCTCCCCCACCTTTCACAGCGCCCTGGATGTCCTTCACCACTGTCTTGAGAATTGGGAGACATGTCAGGTGAGGAGATGCTCTCTCTGTTCTGTGTGTGTGTGTGTGTGTGTGTGTGTGTGTGTGTGTGTGTGTGTGTATCTGCTTCTAGGAGGGTTTCTAGGAGGGTTTCTTCATGTGCATGCTGGGGTGCAGGCCTGCCGAATGTCTGTGGGGGTGTGTGTGGCAATGCTCTTACCCACTTAGGGAGGTTATGAGAGGGAGACAGAGCAGACGGGATGCTGGCTATCTGTCATCTTCCCCCCAGAGCAGACCAGAGCAGTTTTGTAAAATCAGGCTTTCCTGATTTTAGCATCATGTTTATGTGTGCGTGCATACATGCACATATGCATGCACACATATGAGAAGGGACCCCTCAAAAACTGGAATTATCTTCTGGAGGGTGGGCCCCTTGTGGTACTAGCTGAGTGATCTGGGAACCCATCTGTATCTGTGTACCAGCTGGCATTGTTGTGAGAGGCTGCGTTTGGCTGCAGTGAAATTTTTTTTTGAAGACTCTTTCAACATGTTTGCCCTTTTCATGATGAATGATTTACAAGTGCACCTGCTCACACTACGCTGAGTGTTCAGCAGCTTTTGACCAAAAATGGCATGACCCCAAGCCCCACCCTCCCTATGCAGCTGATATTGCCCTGAGAGACTTTTTCTTGTTTTCCCCAATGAAAGAAGTCCTCAAAGGGAAATGTTTTGCTAATGTGGAAAAGGTAAAACAGAAAACGATGTAAGCACTAAAAGGCATCAAAATTGAAGAGCTCAAAAACTGTTCTGAGCAGTGGAAAAAAGTCTTGATAGGTTTATTGCATCAAACGGAGAGTACTTTGATATTTTAAAAAATTCTATTTTATTTTTTTGAATGGAGAGTACTTTGAAGGTGACTGAAGTTTAAACATGTAAGAATAAATACACAGTATTTTACAAATTCCAAAGGTTTTTTGGGGTCCCCCCTCACACACACACACACACACACACACACACACACACACCCCCCACACACAATACACACACTCGTCCCTAGAGATAGCACATGGATACTCAAACTGATATGCTGGGTGCCTCAAATTTTCTTCTGGGCAGTCTGCCCTGTGAGCTACTTCCAAGGCAAATTTCCTAACGAACCTCTCTGCATGGGTCCTCCTTCTACCGCAGATGAAAATCTCCCATGACTCGGTGCCCGGGGGCGAGGCTCAGACTCCCTAGCCTCGCAATCAAGGGAATCTGTTCTGGTCCCAGCCTGACTTCCCAACCTGGTCTCCTATAATCCTCCTACAGGAGTTCCTTTCTCAGAAGGTGTGTTATATGCACTTACATTTCCTCTTCCTGCATGGGTCACCTGGGGGCATGCCCTTTTCCCACTCACATCTCTATTGGGTTAGACCCACTTCTTCTAGGAGCCCTATTTGACTGCATCGTACAGCAGCTTTTTCTTTAGCTTGGTCCTTGACATTTGGAAAATAATCTTCCTAGAGGTTGGCTGGGAGGACCCTTTCTGAGCCTCTCAAGGCAGGGTCTTTATTTATTTACTTTCCTGGTGCCAACACGGTGCCCTGCTCCTATATGTGTAAATAGCTGAGAAGCTCTCTGCGGACAGCATCCATCTGAATTAGTTCAAGTTCCTGCTCTGGCTCTTCCTGGCTGTGTGGTCCTGCCTGAGCAAGCAGCTTACCCTCTCTGGGCATCAGTTTTCCAATGGTACCATGATGAGGTCAGATACCCCTATTCTAAGATTCTGTGTTTTTGTGTTGGTGAGGATGGAGATATGGATGCATATACCATTCCTTTTACCATAGATGGTGAGGAGGCTAGGGGTGGTAACTAGGTCAATGATAGTTAAACTCAAGGGTCTGGAGAGCCCTCCCCTGCCCACACCAGGAGATTGGTGTCAGGACTAGATAGATCCATGTGATCTTAGACCACTTCCTTTTCCTCTTTTGCCCTCAGCTTATTTATATAAAAACTAGGATTAATGTTGAAGGCTCCTTTGGGCATTAGAGAAGATTCAGTAGGTGGAAGCGTAATTCATGTGCATAATCCACATAGGGACTCAGTTATTTGGGGAGTTATGCCCGGGTCCTCTTCCCTTCTCCTTTCCCTTCATGTAGGCTCTGCTCTGCTTCTTTTCTCCTTGATTATTCCCTGGGAAAACCCATCCTTCAATCAGCCCAGGAAGGTGACCTCAGACCTTAGTGGGGTTCCTGATCTGCAGCCTGCTAGGAGGGTCTGGGCTGCAGAAAGCCTCAGTGAGTTTCCAGTTAGTTCCTCTGCTGGAGTCCCCTCTGCAAATGCTGCTCTGCAGCGATCAGGGAATTTCCCATAGTTGCAACTCCCCTGCCTCGAGGACATCCTGCCCCCCATCTGACCCTGACCTCTCCCAGCCTGAGACATGTCCCCTTTGCCTCATCATGCTTCCCTTGGAACACTGAGGCTGGGATTGTCAACAGAGGTCAGGAAAATTCCTCAGAAAGTAAGGAAGGGAGAGGGTCTTCAGTAAGGGGAGTCCCCATCCTACATTATGGCCTCTGTCTCCCCTTTACTTCCCACTTCACCCCTGGGAGGGGGTTGGATCAAGGCCCCAGAGTGCACCCCAAACCCTTCCAGCCTCCATAAGACTTCAGAGGCAGGAAACTTCCTTTGTAGGGAGCTGAAGGGGACCTGGAACATGTTCAGGGGACCTAGGGTCAGCCTTCGTTAGCCCCTCCTCAGTCTGTAATCTCCATGGACCTCTGTACATACAGACTGGGGAGCAGTTGCTTTGTTTATGGCGTGGGAGTTTTATCCCACTGACGCCTCTCAGCCCAGGGCTTTTGAGGGAAGAGGGGCTGGACTGTGGGAAAATCAAGGGAAAGGAACCAAGGCCAACTTTG
Source organism: Pteronotus mesoamericanus (assembly GCF_021234165.1). NCBI lineage: Eukaryota > Metazoa > Chordata > Mammalia > Chiroptera > Mormoopidae > Pteronotus > Pteronotus mesoamericanus. The sequence continues at coordinate 1,479,950 of NW_026555310.1, forward strand.
GAAGGAGGCGTGTTGGTGAGTTTTCCACTCCTTGAAGCAGCTGGGAGGATCTAACACAGTCTAGTACTTTCTTCTAGGGAAGAAGGATCCTAGAAAACAAGCAGAGGGGAGCCCTGGCTGGATAGCTCTGCTGGCTGGAGCATTGTCCTGAAGCACCAGGGTTGTGGGTTCAATCCCTGGTCAGGGCATGTACAAGAAACAATCCAATAAATACATAAATAAATGGAAAAACAAATCTCTCTCCCCCCACCCCAGCCAGCTTCCCACCCTTCCTCTCTCTAAAATCAATAAAATAAAAAAAATTTAAAAAGGAGAAAACAAGTAGATGGGGGGGGGTGGTCAGGGGAGGAAACTAAGGACAGAGAAGGGTCCGCAGTCTGTGGGGAGGAGGAGTGTGAAGCTGCTAGAGGTGTGAGTTAGAGAAAGCCAAGAGTGGAGAATGCCAGTCAGAACTCCGCGAAATTGGTTTGGCTGTGAATATGAGTATCCGGGTCATTGTGAGTAAGTGTGTGAGGGCCCTTGAGGCTGGGGCTGAGTCACAATGTTTCATCTTTATGACTGGGACTAGCCTCTGCTTGTGGGAGGCCAAGAGAGGAAGGAGGCTGGGCAAAGTGACACAGCACTCGCCTCTGACCCGGGGCTGTCCTATCCTGACTTTCTCTTGCTCTTAGTTTCCTAGCCACTCTTGATCTGATTGAAAAATATATATTCTCCACTCTCCGCAACCTCCCATGCTCTCTCCAACCCTGTTTCCCCTAAGTAGTAGTATGTATGAACTTTGACCCTGGGAATTCGCTTGCGGGGGAGTATTTTGGGAAAACATGATAGAGCCTCATAAAGAATTCCAACAGCTTGCAAACAGCCTGTGCTAAATTGCCCCTTCAAGTGAAAATTAAAGCAAATGTCTGTTTTATGGCCATGTTTTCTTGGGCTGCAGTTACAGTGGGAGTATGGGCAGCTCAGAGCTGGGAAGCTGCAGAGGATGGAGGCGTTCAGGGTGGTGTATACCTGGGCCGGCGATTAGCAGCTCTAATGGGGGCCCTCTGGTCCATTCAATGCATCCCTCCCTCCTCCGTCCCTTTTCTGTGCAGAGAGGGTATGGAAACAATGCTAGTCCCAGAAAGTCTTTCTTCGGGCCTGCCTTCTCTCCCAGTGTGATTTTGGAGAGTTTTTGCTCTTTGTGGGATATCAGCTTCCTAGGGTGCCTGTGATTGAAGCCATGGGACCATCCTGGCCAGAGTCTGGGCCTGGAGTCTGGACACCCCCAGTTTCTTGAGCGGGCCTCTGGGGTTGCTGCTACGGTAGGAGGAGGGGCTGTTGCTCAGGCTCCAGACCACCAACTGCCCTTTCACTGTTTTCTCTGGACCTAGTCCACCTTTGTATATTAGGATTCTGAGTGAGGCTGGTTTGAAAAGAGGTTCTAAGGCAATGATCATGGTGGCGATGGTGGCAGCGGCGGCGGCGGCAGTGGTGGAGAAGGAAACCCCTGACCTACTCTAGTCCTTTAAGTGTGCAAATGCAGAAACTGAGGCCCAGAGGGAATGTGTTGGGGAAAATCCTCGGACTGGGTGGAAGGAAATCTGGGCCCCAATTTTGATCCAAGTCATTTCCCCTCTCTGGGCCTCAGTTTTGTCATTTATAAAATTAGATGATCAGATTCCATGAACTCCAGCATCCTTTTCGGGCCTGTGAAACCTTAGATAAATAAGAACATAATGATGACAATAGCCCATGTCTATTGACCCCTAGGATGTGCCAGGTTCTAAGTCCTATGCATTTTCCATGGGTCACCCCATGTAAGATTCCATAACTTTGAGGTATTATTATTCCCATGAGTACCCTAAAGCACAGAGAAGTTAAATAACTTGGCTGAGGTCCTTCAATGGCAAAGATGGAATTTGAACCTTAGCAGGCCTTCTTCAGGGCCTGGGCCCTCAGTCACTACTCACATAAATAGTGGATCCAGGCCACTTACCTGGTGATTGGGTCCCCAGACCCACTGACCTAAGGGCCAATGTTCCTCCCCCTGGCCAGGCTTCCTGTCTAGCCTCAGGCTGTCTGGGGGCTGCTGGAGTCTGTGGTACTTGGGGCTGTGAGGCATATTGCTCAAGGCACACCTTGAGAGGCTTCAGAAAGCTTTGAAGATTGTTAGGGAACAACTGTACGATATTATATAAAATCCCCTCCTTTCTCCTCACCCATTGGCTGCCCACCTAGGAAGAGCTCCTGTAATATAGTAGCTGGACTGGCCCCTCCTGCAAAGCCACTCAGAGAACCTGCCACCGCCCAGCCCACAATACTTGTCCCTTCCATCCTGGCTATTCCAGCCTCTTAGGGGCTTCAGTGCTAGAGCTGGATGTTGGATCTGGCTTCCTTCTCAGAAGACAATTTATGGCGACATGTCGGAGACTGTTTTAATGAAGTTGCAAAAGTAGGTTAATAGGCTGTGGGAGTTTTTCATTCCCCTCTCCCTGCCCCCTCTCCATCCTGGGGAATGAATGATGCCTCTCCCAGCATGATACAAAGTCAGGCTGAGGATCTTCGCCTAGACTCATCCACTCACATCTCTTCCTCAGCCTTCTGCTCAACTCTTCAGCACTCTTCCTCCCTGATACTGGGAAGATGCTCAGAGTGTCTAGTCCCAATTCCTTCTGCTGTGGCTGTGGCCCAGAAGGTGCTCCAAAGTCTGCCCAGAGGGAAAGAGCAGGACACATTTGAGTGTTAGGGACTAGGGTGGGACTGGAGCTGGGGTGGAACCGTGGGGAAGAAGGAAGCTAGAGTTACAGGTAATGGACTTCCTTTGGGTTGGAGAGGCATGGAGGTAGAAGCTTAGCAAGTGGAGAGTTGGATAGCTCTGCGCATTTTGGAGGAGGAACGAAGTTTCTGGGAACGTCTTCAGTTGCTGTCCCTGCCTCTTTAATTCATCTCTGTGTCTCCTGGTGCTGTGCCTGATACATTGCTGCCTTTGTAAATGTTTGCTGAGTGAATGATGGATGCAAGTGTGAATGACTTTTCTCTCCCTACCCAAAGTCTCTGGGGCTAGAATTCACTCTCATCCATGCTCACTTCTGAAATGGCTCTCAACCTGTTCCTGCTTGGGACCCCCCACCTCTTTGGCCAGTCCTTGCTCCATACTTCCATCTCTCAGAAAGTGTTCCCTGATTCAGCTGCAAGAACAATCCTCCATTTGTTTGCCTGGGTCCAAGATGAGGGTCTGTCCTCCCTGGAAGATGACAGGAGAAGGGTCTATACATTTTTTCTCCAGATTCTTCCCTGCCTCAGCAACACCCAGGCAGGACTCTAAGATTGAGGTGGGTGCTCAGAGCCTAGTTGTCCTTGGGAACCCAGGAGTACTATACTGCTGCCTAGGCCCTTCTCCCCAGCCCTTCCTCCCTACAGAAAGCCAGGGGCCTGCACAGTATCTGGCCTTCAGTCATTCCCTGGGGAGCAAGGGTCCTCTGACACTCCCAACACCTCACTGTCAGTAAATGCCACTGGAACCAGGGTTTGGGACCTGAACACCACAGTGGGGTGGAGCAGGGCCTTGCTGGCCTGTAACGTCAGATTATTCCCCTCTTCTGGGAACCTGGGTCACCTCTGTCCTCCCCTGATACCCTGGCTTTCTTTTACACCTTAGTTCCCTCCCCATTCTGGGTCCAAGCTGAAGCACAGGCTTGTGTCCTTTTAGACTGACCCTAAAGAAATTCCAGAGAAACCCTACCATAAAGCCCAGAACACCCTGCCATAATCCCCAGGGCAACTCCACAGTAATCCCCAAACCCTATGTCGGCATCCAGAACCTACAATTACAACCCCAAGCCCTGTGGTAACAGTCAGAACTACCTGGCCTAGGAAGTGCTACATTTCACCCAACATGGCACAGAAACCTCAACCTGGTTCCCTGCAGGAGCACCAGAGCCTTCTGAGCTGGCCTTATTGCCTCCACCATGTTGTTTTCTTTCTTGGCTGGACAGGACATTCTTATCAAAGACTTCAAAACCCTCCCTGGCCTTGCTCCTCACTTAGTTTCACTGTGATCAAGGTAAAGGCGGGTGCACAGGGCTGGATACGGGTTGGTGGAAGCATGGAGGATGTCCGTCCAGGTCCAGTAGAGGGACCCAGTTACCTGCCACTTTGTCAGGATGTCTGAGGAGCTCAATCCAACAGGAAACGTAGAGGTTAGACCTTGGAAGACCCTCCCTGAATCAGTTGGGTCCTGTTTTATTCAGAGATGGGTAAGCAGAATAAGCATGTGACTTCACTTCTACTCACCCCAGCTGGAGGCCCCCTCGCCTGAGATGCGCTCTACAGGGGACAAGGGCTCTGAGTTCAACCTGCAGTCACCAGAAGTTAGACTCTCTGGTGTAAAATTGTAAGGAGAATGAAATGTGGAGTCAGGAAGCAAAGGGACTCCAGGCTCTGCCCTCAACCCTCGACCTTGAGCAATTCACACACGCTTCTAGTTGTCTTCTTTTAATCTTAGGGGACGGGTGATCAAGCATTTTTGATTTTTCAAAAACTTTTTCTAACAGGTGAGAAAACCACTTGGGGGGAGGCTATTTGGGCCCATGATTTAATAGAGTAAAGAAAACAGTATCTGTCTCTCCCTGGTTTGTGAGAAGGAAAGTTCTGATGGGGCTTAGACAGCATTTCAGCCCCAGGTCTGCTTCTAGCCAATCCTTTCTACAGGCCTCAGTTTCCCTATCTGTAAAACAAGGGGAGTTGCATTGGCTGATCACTCAGAGCTGCATCCTTCATCTGGTATTTGTTTAATACATTTCAATCTCCTTAAAAGAATCAAATGAGACAATGAATGCTGAGAAGCTTTGCCAAAGCTTCTAAAGCATGCTCTCAACATGAGGGGTTGAGGGGTTTCCTGGGGCCGGGGAAAGGTGCTTTGAGGTGGACCATGGGTTACAGTCCATCAGCGCTGGGATCTCCGCCAAGGCAGATGCAGGCAGCCCAGCTCAGGGTGATGCCATCTGCTCCCCACAGCCGTGCCCTCCCCCTTTCCAGCCCAGCCCAGGCTCTGGGGACCCAGCTCTGCTCACGCTGGGGGTGGGGTTCCCAGGGGCAGGGGCAGAGGAGGTGGGAGCCTCCCTCTCGAGTGGCTCCAAGCTGGAGCACAGCAATTACGTGGGAGGATTTATGTCCCTTTGCCTTTAATCGGAAACTCCGTGTCAAGAAGAAAAATCTGCACTGTCCTCCGGCCCGGCTTCCTGCTTTATCATTATTATTGGAGGAAGGTTGATTTGGAAACTTAAAGAAAAGTGGGGTTGGGGGTGGGAACCACCAGAGAAGGGGAGGTGTGGGGCCTAAGGGTGGTCTTCCTACTGTTTGTCCTGGTTTGTCACGAGAAGGGGACAAAAGGCAGGACAGAGGCTAAGGGTATTGGATGGCAGGTTAGAAGAGACTAGAGGGACACTAGGGGAAATGTAGGGGCTGGGGGATCGTGGAAGGAAGTGGTGTCCAGACACCAGGGGCAAAGGAAAGGGTGGGCAACCAAAGGGGACCAAAGGTTGGAGCGACTTGGGGAGAGAGGAAGAAGAGAACTAGGATTCATGGTGGAGGGAAGGCCTGCCAGGAACTGGAGAGACATTGTAGGGGAGGAAAGAGTGGAATAATTGGGAGGGGGTCCAGGGGGAGATTGGAGGAGAGGGAGAGTATGGAGTAACCAGAGTGGACACAGGGTGGGGAGAAGAGGAGGGCTGGGGGTCATGGTGGGAAGAGGCATCCAGGGGCTAGAAGGAGGGGGTAACCAGAGGGATAGCCAGGGGCTGGGGCCTGTGGCAGGGTTGCACCAGGGACCCAGGGACTGTGGCTGTTTTAGCCTATACCTGCTGACCTGTCCCTGAAAAGGCCACTCCTCCCCTGGCCCACCTAAGATCTGTTGTCTCCCGGTCTACTGGATGGAGGGACTGATTTCCCACGAATCCCCAGGTTTCCCCCTTCCACTTTGGGAGCTATTTCTCTGGGTAATTGGATATAATGACTGGGAATATACTGGGAATATGCTGAGGGAACCCCTTGACTCTCGGGCCATTTAAGAGCTGAAACAGAAGTATCCAAGGGGGAAAGGCCTGTGCTCTGGGGCAAGGGAGGGATCCAGGACAGAAGCCATCTGTCCTAGCATCCTCCACATCTTCGATGGAAGTTCCCCTAGGATCTTACCTGTTATCCCTCTTGTTGCAGGATTTCATTTTGACGTGTGGAAAGGCACCAGCTCTGGAATCAGTCCTTGGCACTGACACCCATGTGCACTGCTCTGAACCTTAGGTTTTGTGTCTGTAGCATGGAGACAGTAATATGTACATGATAGTAATATCTACATGTTGTCAGAATTAGAGACGATTAGGTAAAAGATGCCATGCCCATCTGGAGGCAGTGCCCAATATGTGCAACTTCTTTCATTTACAAAACACTGATTAATTCTCTCTGCCTTTCCTCCTTTGATCCTCATGATAGCTTAATGAGGGAGACTGGGTAGGTGTCATTATTTTCACTAGTGATGGGAACCATGGTGCAGAGCTCCTGAGTGACTTGCCCAAGACCACACAGCACATCACTGGGGCAGCCAGGTGAAATAGCCCCATAATACCACGTGAAGGGCTCGAAGACCTTCCCCTGGTTCTCCTTCCTCCATCCTTCCCCCAGGGTCCCACACCCCGCTCCCTGCCCCTGGGGTCTGGGTTGAGTTTGGGGTGCTCAGTGGAGTGGCTCTGCTTCTTATCCTCCTGCAGCCTGGGCCATGCCCATCCTCACGCGCCTCCTCCCCAGCCCAACTAAGAGGTTTTATAGCCGTTTACGAGCAATTTCTGTCCATATATCAACGGAGATATATAGCCAGGCAAATATTAGGGACCCAAGCGGAGGTTTTAAGAGGCGAGTTTTACTGCTGCTGAAAGAAGGCGTGATGGACAGCCTGTGGAGCCCACCTCCCTCTTGCACATGGCCGGGCGGTGGCAGCATGGACTGGCGTTCAGCTGGGGAAAGTGTGTGAAGCTTGAGTGTCATGCTGCCATCCAGAGGTGCCCTGGCAGAGGATAATGATCCAAGGGTGGACTCTGTTCTTCAGAGAGCTATGCATGTGGGTGGGGAGGAGACAAGAAGTCACGGGCTGGCTTGGAGAGGAAACCCTCTGCAAACCTGAGCAGGAAGACACTGTTCCAGTGGATTGGATCCACAGAAACATGGATTGAAGTGAGACACCAGGAAAGCACTGCCCCACACGGGCTGCTGGAGGAGACTGCCACATTGCCTTCTGCTGGAAGTTTTTAAAAACGATCCAAATGAGGAAACCGCTGGCCAGAGGCAGAGGGCTAGACAGCGTGGCCTCTTACACTCTTGGGTCCTCCCCAGCGATGGAGCTGTGCAGAGGAGGTCATGCTTGCTTTCTTCTGCCTCTCTGTCTCAGACCCCAGCCCGCCTGGCCCCTGGCCCCTGTGGGCTGCTGGGTTTGGTGGGTGCAGAGGGGTGAGGAGAGCCTTCTTGGCTTGTGGCATATGGTGAGAAGATGTCCTGGGGAATCCTCGCTCCTGATTTAAGCGTCTCCGACAGCTTTATGGTGCCTCCTTGAGTGAGCCCCCAACGTTGGCCGTTTAACTTTTTAGCGTCGTTTAACGCTTAGGCTCCAGCGGACAGGCAGGCCCCACGGCCCCAGAGGCAGCAGCACTAAATCAGGACACTCTGAGGCCCCGATAAATAATTTTTACAGGGCACGAAGCCCATAGATCACCAGTGGGGGTGGGGGGGAGAGAGCGGCTGTGATATTTCAGCCGATTGTCATATATGACTACCCCGTGCTCTGATCCAGGTCATCCACATGGCAGCCGGCTTCATAACCACAGTCAGCTCCAGGGCCCCCGACACAGGGCATGGGGGGGTGGTGGGGAGATAGTGCCTCCAATAGCCCCACAGCCAGCAGGTGGCCTGGGAATGCGTGGTCTCCTCAACCTGCCCTAGTCGGCAGAGCTCAGGTGAAAGGAGGGCTGCAGGCAGGGTGGGAGGAGAGACAGAGAGAAAACTTTCTGTAGCCAAAAAAAAATCACTTTTTAGACCATCTTCCTGGTTCTCCAAACAACGGCAAACCTGAGGGCATGGTAGAGAACAGGCACTGTGCATGCAGCCAGAGGGAGGGCAGTGCTAAGGGCTGGAGGGAGCAGGAACTTCGTATCTCTAGTGAGAGAGACAGAGCAGCAGGGGGACAGAGAGGCGGGAGGGGAGAGACAGCAGCAGTGGAGACAGGAGGAGAGGGGCAGAAAAATGAAGATGGAAAGACACAGGAAGACTCAGAAAAGAGAGACAGGAGCAGGGGGAGACAGACAGAAACCCACCTAGAAAAGACGCTCCAACAGGATGTTTTCCTAAAACCTGGTGTCAAGCCAAAGAGACAGTGCTCTGAACGGGCCCAGGGTTTGGGTGGTGCCCATGCCAGGCTGGGGCACCCATGCCCTCTGACTGGCCGCAGGCCTGTCTCTCTGCGCCAGCCCTACACTGCTCCCCGCCCACCCCTCCCTTCAGTGCCCTTGCCCCGTCCCCTCATCTGTAAGATCCTGGGATTTGCAGGGACACTTAATCCATATGGAGCTGATTCATTCCCATCTAAATCATCTCCATGAGCCTCCCTAAGAGCCCTCTGATGTGCCAGCCGCCATTCCTCTCCCTTGGCGGTGGCGGGCTGGGGGCTGCCAGTAAACAAACCTCAACCGCCATCCATCCATCCCGGCATCGTCCATCAGTCCAGCTGGGACCATTCATCTCTCCTCCCCTGCTCCCCCCCACCCTGGTCCTCCACCACCTCCATCAGTCTGTCAGTCCCTCTGAGTGTCCTCTCCTTCTCATGCCCCTCTACTATAACCTCCAGTGCTCTGCCTTATTTTGGGAAGGATCTTGAGGGGTTATCTCTGCCACCCATCGGCCTGCAGACAGGAGTCTTACCTCGCCCCTGGCACAGCAAGATGGGAACTCTTCTGGTTCTCTGCTTTCCCAGAAAAGAGGCCTTCTGGTGATTTCTCTGTACATCATTGACAACCCACACTCAGGGAAGTTCTTTCTTCTGTCTAGCTGGTGCTGAGATTCACATATGATCACGTGTCTGGACGTAGAAGAGGGTAGGATTATGGGGTTCTGTGCAGGCACAAGAGTCTCCAGGATTTGTAATATGTTCCTCTAAGGGTTAGTGTGGTGTATGGAGGTCAAGACCAGTAAAACGGCCCTTCTTTAGGTCTCCCTCAACAGAGTCCAGACTAGTACATCATGGGTGCTCCATGTTGATAGCTTGCTGGCTATGATCTTATTTATCAGTTCCAATGAGCCCAGTAACCTCTCATACCTCCCAGGGAAGTTTTCAGTGGGATGGTGCAGTGGGTCTGACGCAGGACTCAGATCATGGCACCTCTGGCCTGGCAAGCTTGCAGGAAACACTAAGGAGAGTTTCTCACTTCTGCTCTCTCACCCAAACTTCTTAACACAGACCTGGGGGTTGAACTTTCCCAAACGACCGTGTCTTAGCAATAATGGGGTTGAGGAGGAGGACGAGGAGGAGGAGGACGAGGAGGAGGTGCTGGGAGGGTCTTCCATGGCACCGAAGCAGAACCATTACATCTGGGGAAGCTCTCATGCACTCATAAGTAGGGTGGGGGCATTGCGGCCCCGGCCCCAGCCCCAGCTTTATGCATGATGTCTCTTTCCCTCTCATGTTTTCATGTCAGCTTGGGAGTAGTCATTCTGGGAAAAAGCTGGGACTCTGCTAGCCCCTCAGGAGAGGAGGCAGGGGCAGTTTCTCGTCCCATCTCAGTTCCTCCATCCACAGCGCTAGTTGCGGAACAAGTTTGTCTTTGGAGCAGAGTTTGGGCTGGATGGTAGTTATCCTGCAAAGGGATGATTTGGGCATGAGTTTAAGGGTTTAGGGTGGTGGAAGTGGAGTCACAGGGAGGGATGAGGGCAGCATGTTGTGGCAGGCATGTCCTCACTTGGATTCCATAGTAATGGCAAGCGGGGGGGGGGGGGGAGGTGCAGAGGAGAGGGAGGTGGTACCCTACAACTGCCAGTCCCTCCCCAAGGCCCGCCCTCCAGAACAGACAAGACCAGGTAGAGAGTCCCACTGTGTGAGTCCCGGCCCTCCCCTCAGTGTCCCCACTTCCCACATGATTTCCCAGCACCTTTTCCTTTTTGACATTGGTCCCCTCCAGGGAGCCACTGTGAGTGCACAGAACAGGCTGGGCTCTTCCAGCTGCCATCCAGCTGGGAGGATCCTTGACCATGCTCCTCCCGCCCCCATGTTGGAGTGAAGTCTCTAATTCTAGTCTGAAAGATGAGAAGGGTAGGGTGAAGGGGACGGGCTGGAGGGGGGGCATGGGCAAGCTAACCACCTGTCCCAGTTGCATGAATATACCTGTGGGAGGGAAGGGACCCACAGGTGGCATAGCCCAGTTTAAGAGTGATGGAGTGCTTCTTGGCTCTCTGAGCTAGACACATAGGGGTATATAAGGCCAAGCAAAATTAGAAATTATTGCCTAAGAGAGAGAGGGCATGGGGAAATAAGAAAAAATGCAAGCCAGGGAGATCCACTGCCACCTGCCCCCATCACTATGGTGACTACCCATCTGTGCTTGACTGGATCACAGTCTAAGAGGAAGAAGAGTCCTGAGAACTGACCCTCAGGATCTCCAGAGGAAAAGCTGATCCCCAAAACGTGCATTTTTTCCAATGTTGCATAGAGCGAGGGAAGCGGGGGGCACAGCTGCTCAAATGCTCCAGGTGGGACAGCTGGTGGAGCTTTTCGCATCTCCCTGCTTCCTCTCACTCCACCCCTCCCCGCTCTCTAGTCCAATGGGGAACCAGTGCTCTCTTCTCCCATTGGTCTGTACCTCATGGTTTTCCCCAGCCTACTGCACTCAGTGGCTCCTACCCTATTTTGTCCCCTTTGAAACTCCTCTTCCTGCAAGAAGCCTCCCAGACTTCTCTTCTTACACAGCCCTGCCCCCAAATTAAAAAAAAAAAAAAAAAAGTCCACTTACCCAAACTTGTGGCTGATACAAGTCCTTTAGGATCTACTTGTGGGTTGGCACCTTTGTCCAGCACGTTTGAAGTTTATTTTGTCTGTCTGTCCTGTATCACTCAATATATCCATGTGTCCAAATTTGGCCGTGACCTCCACAACGCAGGCAAGAGTCCAAGGGTTTTTTTATGGTCACCGGCGCATCTCCACGAGCAACCTGAATTTTGGTAAAGTTGACGGCCCTTCTCCTGATTTCCTGAGGCAGAAGTGTATTGAAGGGTGCCGAGGGGCCTTAGAGGACCACTGAGTGTGGCTGGTGTATTTCCCCTGGGGAAGCCACCTCTTGCTACAGCAAGCAGTGCCTGAGGCTGGACAGTAGGAACTTCTGAAGGCTCTTAAGGTTGAAGGAAAGATTTCCAGGTTTCAGTGAAACATTTGAGGAGGGGTGACCTTGACCTTTCCACCTCTGAGGGCTCAGAGGGGGTCAGTCTGGAAAGGTTGACTTTGACCTTTGCAGGACTGACCCAGAAGAGGGAGAGCCACTTTCTCTTTTAAGAGCCCTGACTCATTCACTCTCATTGTGTCCCATTCACACTTTCTCAGGTGATTGTTCTTTGGCCAGAAATCTGTTTCTTGAACTCCCTCTCCTATTCTTCTCATGATCTGGGAACTATCTTGGGGAACCGACTCCGGCTCCATGTGATGGTGTCAGGAAAACAGAGTAAGAGCCATTTCTGGATGGTGATGCAGCAAAGCTACCAGGTGCTGGGACTGCCCTCTTCTCTTCTTTGAATGTGAAGGAAAGAATGTGATCCTGGGGGAAAGGGCGGGGTTGGCAAGAGCAGAGTATGGTATCAGCTAGAAAAGGACCCCCTCCCTCCTGGCCAGATCCAAATGTGCACAGATGGAAATGTCTTCACAACCAAGGGCCCCTTCCTCTCAAGGAGAAAATCTCACAAGTGGGGAACATCTGGATCAAACCACAGCCATGAAAGCCCAACATCAAACGAGGCTTTCCGAGCAACCCTCCCCACAGGCCTTGCTCCAAGAGAAATTGCAGATCTTCCTGCTTGAAGCTTTTAAGTGTCACTGAACCCCTCAAGTTTGGGATTGCTCCTTATTCACAGAGACAGATGTCCCCGAGTGAGCCGGTTGGCTTTGATTACCCCCAGCGGGAGAGGGTGTGTGTGACTGGATCCTGGCTGTGTTGGGGGCTAGCCTGGGATTTAAAGCTGTGATGAGGGGCTCCAGCAGTTCAGGCTGGGGGCTGGGGAGAGCTGGGACAGGTGGGCCTTTTAAAACGTGCCTACATCAAAGGTTTGAGTAGACTCCCTTCCCAGCATTGGCGCCTCAGGGCAGGAAAGCAGTGATTTCACCACATAACTGCACGTAGGATGGATCTCAGTCTGAGAACTTCTGGGGAATGTGGAGAGGGGAGGGCGGGTGCTCCCCAGAGGGGAGGAAAGGGCAAAGGGGGTTTCTCATTTCCAAAATAGCCTGCCTAGGCTAAGGAAAATGGGGCCATATGCTGCCTCCCTCCCATTTTACCCCTGAGGAGGACGAGCTGAAAGGAGGGGCACGTTCTTCCAAGGTGGGGAGGAGGGAGCAGCTGCAGCAATGGGAGGTAGGAGCCTTATCTGGATGGAGAATGAGGGGGAAGCAGGGGTGTCTTCCCCCAAAGGCAGGAGGAAGGCCACATAGCATGTAATTCTAGGAGACTCTTCCCTCCCTGCTTCCTAGGCTTCTTCTAGGTCTAGGAATCAGAAAGCACAGCCATGGGCCATTGTGCTAGCAGGCAGCATGGGCTGCGTGTTGGATGGGTTCGGGAGGTGCCCAGAGCCAGCTGGAATCCCAGTTTAGATTTGAGTAATCTACCTGGGGAATGGGTGAGAGAGAGTGCTGGCATATTGACACCCCACTGTGAGCTTGGTTTAAGAAGCCAGTGGTTCATTTTTGAGATGGAAGGTGGTCTTCAGTTGGGAGATGTATGGGGAGAAGAAGAGGTACCATTTACTCACTGCGGTTTATGTTAGCCCCACCCCCATCGCCGTTTTAGGATGCCTTCCTGTCCCTCTTCTCTCCCCTTTCCCCAGAGAGGTTTGTGGTGTGCATGGTGCTCTGTGATGCCTGGGTGTATCTCCAGTGTTGGTCCATCCTACACTGCTTTATAAAGATCTATTCATGGGTTCTTCCCCTGTCTAGACTGCCAGCGTTTTGAAGGCATGGACTCCCTTACTCTTCCTGTGTTCCTAGTGCTGGCGCAGTGCCTGGTAGAGAGTAGGTGCTCAGCCATGCTCCCCGCTCCACGTCCCAGCTGGCGCTTATTCTCCCATGGCCAACGTTTCACGGGGAACAAAGGACAACCCACATGATGATTTCTCAGCAGCCTGCAGGCCTCTGAGGGGTTGCAAGGGCAACTCCTAGCTGACCTTATCTGGGAGTCTTTTGGGAGGACAGTGGTTGACAGCACTTTCTCCCACCTCTAAAGTGTATTGTCCAGAGGGTTCACCTTCATGGTCAGGTTTATTATTAGTTTTAAAATTTGGGATGGATTTATTTTGGTCACCTGAGACCCTACGTATGATCTTTGGGACCAGACTCTTTGACCCCTACCCTTCCCATGGCCGCAGCACAAAGAAAGAGTTCAGTCAAGGAGTTCAACAGGGCTGCTGACTGGCTGACCCTCTCCCCTGAGAGCTGGTGCGCCACTCTTTGATGTCATGGATTGTGGTTTGCCTGGGGCCCTGATGACTGAGCATCCAGGAGCTGCTGAGTTGGGGATGTCCTGGCATGATGAGGTGGATAAGGCCCAAGAAAGAGCCCCTGTCTTGGTGAGGAGAGGACGCAGGAGGCATGAGTGACTCTACAGGCCGAGAGAAGTCTTGAGGGGGATGATGTGGAAATGGCAGAGGCCAGTGAGTTTTATTCAGAAAGACTCTTTGGGAGGGGGAAGTATGAAAGAGAGTGAAAGGAGAGAAGGAAAGGGTTGGGCAGAGGATGAAGGACAATATCCAGCTGGGATAGACTTGGCAGTCTTGGCAGAGGGTGAGGAGGCTACAGTCACTTTGCCCTCAGGTGAGGGCCCAGGTGTGAGCCTGGCAAGCCTTGCGTCCAGGAGGGGTCCTGGCAATGGTGAACATCCACCCTGTACTTTGAGGATTGTGCCCACCCCACCCTTACCCACTCCCATCTCCCCCGATACTCTAGGCCAGATGGGATCATAGGTCTCACTGCGATTTCTAGGCCTAGCCTGACCTGCGCTCCAGCAACATCACCTGACACCAAGCTCAGGTCAGATCAGCTTTGCTCCACATCCCCAAGGTCCTCCCTGGGGCGGGAGCTGCCTTTGAAGTTGTTGGAGAGAAGATTGGTGAGCTGTGCGCTGATCCTAGATCTCCCAGCCATCAACGAGGAGGCGGGGAGGATATGCACTTTGAGCCCTTTTTCGGGTGCTGAAGTGTTGATGCTTTAGTTGTCAAAACTTAGCTTTTTCACCCTTGAATGCTGTGTGAGGCTGACTAAACCACCAGGCATCTCTGGGCTGCAGGGTGGCAGCAACACTCAGTTCTGGGAACGGCTATTCACTGCACACCTAGAGCACAACTCTAGGTGGTGCCATTCACATAGAATCCAGTGTGCGTGGCAGCCCCCACCCCCACCCACCACAGGTTGTGTGACAGTGGGTTGTCATCAAGCCTTTTTCGGGCCAGGTTCTGTTTATCAGCCCAACCTGGTCAACCTGAGAACCAGGAATATTCGAGTGGGGCTGTGCTCAGAGACAGAGCGATGGACAAAATGATCTCCAAAGTCAAGTCCTCATGAGAGGTGGGGTTGTCCTGGAACCACAGGACAAGGGAGCAGTATGCAGACTTAGACTAGGTAGCAGGAAAAAGAAAGGACATATTCCATCTGTCAGGGAAGGAACTCTGCCTTAAATCCTCAGATTGGGCACCCAGGAGAGCTGGCACTTAGTAGGTTTGCAGTTAACCTGAGGAAATGAGAATCAGTTTCTACATTCCAGTCTCTAGATTTGGGGTTCTTGGAGGCAGAAAGGCATGAGAATTTGCTGAAATCTGAAATAGAAGCCTGACCCAGAATGGGGGGGGGGTCAGGAATTTGTTTCCTTCCCTTTTTCTCCTTCTTAGGGAAAGCTCAGTTCACTGTTTAGGATGAAAAATAACAACCAGATGAATGAAAGAAGGATCATCAGGAATGATAAATAATACACTCCAGATGTGGCCTCAGAGCACTGCATCTGAACGAGCACTACTACCTCTGCATAGTCACCTGGGGGGGGATCCCCTATTCCACAAGCCTGCAATGACACAAGTTTTGTAGCTCCTCTTTTGGAATAGTCTTCAGAGTCTATGACTCAGTTTTTAAATGTCCTTGTTGGTGACAAATCTTCATCCTTTGCTTTTTGTGAATCAGTCAAACAAATAATTCATAGTTAACAATGGGTATCTTGACTATTTTGTAAAATGGATATCGAGTCCATTTTTAAGGGAGACTTTGTGGAAACGTTTTAGTCAATAGAGTTAAATAGGGGATAAGTGTATGTCCTCCTAACATGACATATTATTTTGAAGGACAATCCTGGTTTCCTCTCTCATTTTTGTTTAAAGAAGCTCACCACAGATATATAGCCCATATTGTATTCTATATAATAAAATAACATTATGATGTTGACGGCTATATGCTAACAATTTCTTCTTCTTCCTGCTGCTATTATGAATTAATGCTTCTGACAATGTAGAATGCGCTTGCTTTTGCTAAGGAAGGGAGAGAATAGAGGCATGGGGCAGACCCAAGTGAAGAAATGGTACAATTGTCCATGGTGAAAGTTTACATCTCCATTTACACTTGGGAGTTGACTAACTCTGCATTTCTCCCTGGACAAGCTCTGTGTTCATTCTTCAAGAGGATTTGGTCAACTGGACAGTGTGTACACAGTCCTTTTTTAGGGGAAGATTCATGTCTTATCCTCGCTTCCTGTCATTCACCTGCAGAAATCATCACTAAGGTCTAAAAACGAACATGCTGGCTCGTCAATTATGTTAAAAGGTATTTTTCACAAAAATGGAGGAGGTGAGGTCAAAAGGAACCTACACAGCAAACCTGTTTCCAACAATTATTAGTTAACCTAAATGAAGAATCATCCAGTAGAAGAAGTTTCCTGACGTTTCCTTTCCTGAGGGAAGACCAGGAAGAGAAGGGTGAGCACCAGGTCAGGGAGACTGAGGGCCAGTCTCAGGAATACTTGCCTGTCTTGAGCGGTGACTTCTCTGTCTAGTTTGGAGACTCCTGTCTCTGCACTTGAGTTCCATGTGTGTGGTGGAGGGTGGGAGAGGTAGGTGTGATCACCTGAGCTGGGGGGCAAAGGAGGGATGGTATGACCTCCAGGAGGCCTAGCCAGGCAGAACGCTTAGTGCTTCTTCACCGATAGACCAAGCTGCAAATCAGGAATTTATTAGGAGCTGAGACTCATTTTCCCACCCTTTATAGCCCTGACGACTCTGAGCCAAACTCTGGCAAGGGGCTTCCTCATGGTTTTAATTAGACAATTAATTTTTTATTGGGTCGTTTGATTTCCGGAGCCAATTTCACTCTCCCTCTTGTCTCCCACCTGGCCCCCAGCTGTGAACAGCCAGGGGAAGACCGGGGATTCAGGGAGGGTGCAGAAGAAAAAAAATGCTGTCTGCCTTTGAGCTGATTCAGGCGTCAGGGAGTGGGGAGGGGGGAGGGAAGTGCTCTGCCACCCTCAGCTGGTTTAGCACCACAGACACTATCCAGAGCTCAGACCTGGGCTTGCAGGGCCTGCACAAAGGCTTTCTTAGCTTCCCCTCCAAGCTTCTCCCAGGCTGTTGGGCTAATTAGTAACACGGTGTGGAAGTGGGGGCAGGGAAAGTGCCCGAAATACATTAGCAGCATTTCTGCGGTTAATCCTGGCGTGCTTGGAGGCTGTTTACCCTCTACCCAGGGATTAGGAACCTGTTTGAGTTAGAAGGGCAGAGAGAGGCCAGGGCTGGGTTCTGTCCCCCACCTGCTTTTAGGAGCTGGGCCGGGGGCGCTGAGCCAGCAGAAAGAAAAAAAAAAAAGAAGTCTGGAGAAACCTGTCTCCAATCTATCTCGCTTATTGATCTCCCTGCCGCCCAGCTGCTGGCCTGCTTTTGAATCTTGATCCTCTCAGCTCCTGCTTCACCCCTGGCCACTGCCCTTGTTGTCAAATATCAACCTGGTTCAGAAAGTTGGAGAGGAAGGGAGATGAGGGGAAGGATGCAGTGTTTAGCAGTGGGGATGAGCCCAGATGTGGAGGAGTCCCATATAATGTCATATGTGTTCCCTTGGAGGAGGGGGGTGTCCCCTTCCAAGATTCCTGGCCACCCAATACTCCAGCCTGAAAGGGAGGGAAGGCTAGACTCTAAGAAGAACTTACTTTCAGCAGCAGAAACAAGTAGCTCCTTCTTTAGAGATTTTATGACATGACAAGACCAGCATTTTATTGAGAGCAACGTTGCTCATTACGTAGAGGCCTTGGAATTACGGGGAGTGAGAGAACTGTTTCCTCAGGTGTCCTGTTGGTGGGGACATTGTCACTTGTTGTTCCAGCATGAGGATACCTGAAAGTGTTCAGACACACACACACACACACACACACACACACACACACACACACACAGAGTGACATAGCTACTTAGAACCAAACTGACAGCCACCTGCAGGCACAGAAGTGGGCTTTGAGCAGCATCTGGGGGACAGGGCTCTGGGACCCTCGCAGGCTGAACAAACCCTCAAAGGAGTAAGCCAGGTTATCATTCAAAGGGAGGGGCTCTGGCGACCCTCCTTGCTGCCCATTTTCTCCTCTAGAGTGAGTGCAACACAGCATTGGAGAATGTGTGGACCCACCTGCCCCGCCCTCCCTGGAGGTCTGAGAAGAGCATACATTTCTCTTCGGGCTCAGAACTGAAAGAAACAGTAGCACAGATTTAAACTGGATTCTGAGGGACACAAAGATAAAAGGACCCAGGGATCAAAGTACCCCAGAAGCTCAATGTGTAGACCTTTGAATCTAGGGTTTGTTCTGTAAACAGACTTTCTTCTTTTTTTCTGAGGAAACCCACACTGAGTGAGACCCCTCTGCTAGGAGGGCTCAATGTGGTTCCGAGCTAGGTGCAAGGTGACAACCCCAGGATGGGCCTTCTTGGGACATAGTCCTGCCTCCTGCTGAGGGACATCTCTGACAGCCAGTCTGCTACCTCCCAAGTTGTTCACAATGGTATTTGGAAATCCACAGAAGAAAGGGACAGGAAGGTTTTATGTACGGGGGGTGTGAAGGCAGAGCAAACCCAAGGTTATCCATTGACATTTGTGCTTTCATGTGGCTTCAAGGTGGGGAGAATTCAGACCTTCTGGACCCGGAGCACTGTGTGAAGGGGTGTAGCATGTGTGTGGGGGATTCTGTGCAGGGCACCTTTGGGACAATGGGAACAAAGGGGCCAGAAGCGCAGGCAAACCTCCTTCAGAGAGGTCATCTGTTTTGGGGGGAGGGGTCAGTGTCCATCTGTAGGAAGAGCAGAGAGAAGAAGAAATGGTAAAAATAGGAGAAAGAGAAGAAATAAAAATGAAGGCACTGAAACAGAAATAGAGAGCAAGCTAACAGATCCGCACAAAGAGGGCCGAGGAACACCGTGTGAGCCTGGGGAACGGTGGCAGGCAGCGGGAGTGGGGAAGGGAGAGCCTCAGGAGGGCCAGCAAACAAAACAATTGGCCAGGCTTCTGCCTGGGAAGGTGGGCAGGGAGGCACGGAGGGAAACAGGCTGCAGAGAAAGCCCCTGCTTGCTCCTTGCAGAGGAGAAGGGTGGTGATGGAAACTGCTTCTCCTGGCTCCCGTGCTAACAGCATTCTCCCCCTGCCCTCTGTCTGAGCCCAGGGCTGAGATTGACAGGACTGCAGCTTCTCTGGGTCCTGGGTGGATTTGAATAATTAAGTCATCTGGATTCTTATGATTTACCATTTTCAATGATAAATAGACAGCGCCCAAGCCAGCCAGTTGGCAAAACTCTGGCTGCTAGTTATAATTTGTCAAGCTGCCAGCAGATTCATGTTTTATGCTAATGGAGAGAGACTCATTGACTAGGGGGAGGCAGTGACCGGGTCAGCTCTCTCCTCAGGCCCCCCAGAGGTCGAGAGGTCGGGGGAGAAAGGCTGAGGCCAGTATGGATTTTCTGTAAGGGTCAGTGTAATTTTATAATAATTCAGCGGGTACACGCACTCTTGCATATGTGAAAAGTCATGGATGCAGACATATGTTCAGATCTGCATGCATCCCCCCAACACACACATGCACCTGCGCCTGTGCAGGCGTCTGGGCCCAGTGCACGCAAGTCCGGGGCAGGAACACTTGTCCACCCCCGTTCAGCTCACTTGCACACACACACTCTTGCTGTCACCTTGAGGCACAGATTACACTAAGGTAAACCCACAGGCGGCTCAGAAACCCAGAGAAGCCTAGCACCACTACCCCCCAGCTCAAAGACAATGCGCACCTCAAAGAGGGGGAGGTACCTTCGGAGGGCCCCTGTGCCTACTATCCCAAACCCTTTACTTCAAGGCTTCCCTGTCTGCTGATCCTGGTGCATGTCTTTTGCTCTAGTGGGGAAAACACATGAGCCCCAGGGCAGTCCTGTTTTTCAAGCGACGGGCAGCTGGGGCTGGGGAGACGGGGTCTCCAAAACCCGGCACGTGGAAGGCTGCAATCAAAATCAGCTGAATCCAAACTTTCTTTTCCATCGGTTTATTTATATATCTGTTCACATTATCGAAGACTCACACTGGCAAGAATTTTTTTTGACAGTCATGACAAACTGAGGTAGAGGCAACGCTTTGCACATAGTACAAACTAAATAAATATTGGTGGCATGAACAGCTGAAGCTACTGATTTCTTGCTTGTTCTCCCTCTAGTCCTCTACCTCACCAAACCTTTACATCACCACTGGTTTGAGAGGCCAGGAAAGAGGCGCAGTTCTGGGTGAAGAAGACCTATTCCCTGATACGAGAAATCTGGGCCTTTGGGGTGATACAAAATGCTAATTTTATATCAACTGAAACAATCTGGTCTCAGTTTTGACCTCCAGATGCCCTCAAAATGGATCAATGAGCAAGGGAGGCCTGAGGAAGGAGCACCTGCCCTTCCTCCTTGCCCAAAAGAGAATTTGAATTTGTTTTGAGCAGCTAATGAGCAGGGCTGGTACCATCAGCAGTTAAGGTTTGGTGTGGCCATGGGGAAAGAGTAGGGGCACGGGGAGAAATATTTCATTTCCCTGTTCCCCACCACCCCCAAATGAGGGAGAAAAACACAATAGCAATCTGAACAGAGAAGAAAAGGCCGAGGCATCGAGGAGAACCCAAAGGCAGAAGCTGCTTCCCATGTCAGGCTCCAGGAGGCAGCTGCAGCTGCTGGCTCTATGCTGAGATTCCAGGCCCTACAAAGTGAATTGGGTTTCCTTCTTCCCAGCCAGGCCAGGCAGGGAGGGGCAAGGGGGCAGCTCTGGGCAGACAGTCTGCATCTGCTCCACTAGGGCCTGGAGTGAGCAACCTCGCTTCTTTGCCGAGCAGATATGGATGGCCGTGGGCCCGGCTAGTCAGGGCCGCTCCTTGGAGAGGTTGCCAAGAGCCAGAATCAACCAGTCTTTCCATTCAAAGGCAAGAGAACCCCGAAATGCACCAGGAATAAGGAAATAGACTTTACTTAGTAGTTTGAGGCACTGACTTTGCATCACTAACCTCACCTTCCTTCACCAAATGAGCTCCTATAGACCCTCACTGACCCTGGGAGAGCAAAGGCCTTAGAGGCACCAGCAACTCCACCCCCAAGGGCAGGGGCAGGCCAGCAGATGGCTGGAGGTGAGGAAGGACTTTCTGGAATGAGCTCCGGGGATGTGATGGTAATAATCATGACTGACACAGAAAACCAGTTGGTTCATTCCATACCCGATCAGCAAATCTTACTCCCCATTTTCCCCTTATTTCCAATCCCAATATTTGCATCTACATAATGAACTCGGGAGGGCAGGACTCGTGTTAGCTTGCCATGTTGGTCTCAGAACAAAGCCTCTGGGATACAAAGATAGTACACGAACCCAGCTGGGACTAGATAGAGGGAGAGAGAGAGACAAGGTGGGTGAGAGATAAAGGAAGGAAAGAAGCTCAAGAAACTCAGAGGATAGCTGAAAGATCAATGCTGGGAAGTACAGGACTGAGGCCCCTTAAGGGCGGAATTGCCAGGGTTACTGTGGACATGGCTTTCCAGCTCGTTTGAGGGTCTCAGTCCATCCTTCAGGCTTGCTCTGCCCTCGGATAACGTGACTGACCTCAGTGACCTGCCCCATCCCACTTTCAGGAAACAAAGGGGTTACCTAATGGCTCCAACTGGGCAGTTGCCCCCCTAGCCCTTGAACCGGCTGTGGAAGTGCAGGCCCAGCACATAGACACACAGCCACTCCAAGTTAAGCTCCTCCACTTTGCCAATTAATCTCTTTGTGTGCATGAGTTCAGTGAAGTACTGCAAACCTAGAGTCCACTTGCCCTAGTAGGAAATGTCCTCATTCTCCTTCAAGAGTGAGATTTTTTCTCTGGCTCCTCCAGCACTTGGCAGAACTCACGTCAAGCTCTCTACAGACTAATCCAAGCCCTTCTGGTAGGGAGAAACCCTTTGGCCTGGAAAGTAGTTTTCTGGAGCAGGGATGGAGATAAGGACGGCAAAGGAGGAAGATTTTTCTTCACCAAGGAAGAAAATGAATATACCGGTCCCAGAGAGAACGAGGCCTTTTCTTCACCCCTCTCTCATCTGCATATATACAGGCAGGCTCACCGGATTACAGAAGGACCGTCCAGCGCAAAAAGCTCATTTGACATGTGACCAAAATGAGGCCCAAGGTCTCAAAGAACAAAGCAGCCCAGTCTCCAGCCAGCCTCTGCCAGCAAGGTCAGAGTGGAGGCATTAGGGGCCGCCAGAGAGGGGACTGAGCCTAGGGGAGGGGTCTGTCACCTGCCTCTCTCTCAACTGCCTCTTCTGCTTCACGTGCTGGTTTTGGAACTAGATCTTCACCTGCTGAGCCTCAAGGCTAGCCTTTCCGAGGCGGGTGCTGCTGCAGGAGGAACTCCTTCTCCAACGTGGTCAGCTGTTTCCACGGAGAAGCTGGTCGCAGGAGAAGCTGGGGCGGGCACTGGGGCTGGTAGGTCGGGCCACAGCTGCCTGCGGCACCGGTACCGCACAGTGGGGCAATCCGGTACCTGGAAGACCCTGCCTTATCCTCCCTGGACCTACCCCTGCCCACCCTCTACCCTGTGCCTCCCCTGACTGTGCTCCTCCCAGACAGGATCCCCTTTCTGTTAACTGGATTCTGTTCTCTCTCTTTTCTTTTCATTCCTCTTTCTCTCTCTGTAACTTTGTTTTTCATCGATCCTTCTTTTGCTTTCTTTCTTACCTACCTTCTCCTTTCTCTCTAGTCTTTCCTTCCATGACCTTTCCTTCCCTTTGCCCTTTCTCCTGTCTTTCTTGTCTAACTCTCCCTTCCATTTCTTTATTTTACTTTTTCTTCCTTCTTTTCCTTCCTTTTTCTTTTACTTTCTAGCTCCCTCCTTTTATTAATGTTTTTTTTCTTTCCTTCTTTCTTTCTCTTGGCTTTATTTTTTCTTTTTTTCATCATAAAACTTACTGATCCCGGTTCTTCATTCTGTCCTTCGCCAATATTCCTCTCCCTCCCAGCCAGTCTCCCGGGGTCCCTTTCTTGCCCCAACATTAGGGCTTTCTCAGTCTTCCAGTCCTTTGTGCTATGTCCCTGACTCTCTATCTTCCTTTGTTTCTAACTCCTCTCTCTGCAACAGGCATATGACATAAAACAGCCCCCTCCCCAAGTCAGGGCTCTGTCCTGTGTCAGCTCAGCCATCCTTCACGCCATTCTCTCTCATCTTCCCTTCTTTCAGGGGTCAGTCTCAAGGGCCCAGGACCCGGGCTGTTCCCTGCAGTTGAAAAGTCAGGGCTGGGTCCACAGCTCCCCAGGCCTAGGGGGAGCCTTGCCAAACTGTCATTCTGTGAATCCTAATAAAAAAGAGAGAGAGAGAAGAAAGGAAAGGGTAAAAGAGAGACAATCCTGCAGATTGTGGGGCGAGGGGTTGGGGGAGTGTGGAGTAGGCAGGGGTGAAAAGGACTGGCTTCATCAAAGAGGGAGGGGGCGAACCCCAGAGCCTGGTGCCTTCTCCTAGCGCAGCCAGAGCCCCGCAGCTGGCAAAAGCAGCTCAGGCGGCTGCGTGTTGATTTTAGGACTGGGGAGGGATGAGATCTTCCTGCCAACTCCTGGGGCTGAAGAGGTGCGCAGGGTCCCGAGGTGCGCAGGGTCCCAAGGTGCGAGGAAAGAAAAGGGCTTAGATTTGTTCTATCAGTCGCCTTCCCGTCTGCCCCTGGTCGCGTCCTTCTCAAGGCCCAGTGTTTTGGAGACCACGTTTTAGGCAGGGCCGGCTGGGGCCTCCTAAGCCTCTCAGCTAGACAGGCCCAATTCCGGGGCTCCCATAGGAGCAGGTGCGAGGGTAGCCGCTGGGTCACTAGCAGAAAAACATCGGGTGCAGCGAAAACAAAGGCTTGGGGATTTTGCCGCTCCCGACAGAGCAGGGCCAAGTGGCCTGTGGAGGTGAAACTGCGGGCTGAGTAGGGGCCAGAGAGTCACGTTGTCGACGTGGGAATTGTTTCCTGGGACCCACAGCCTCCCTTGGCCTTTCCAAAAAGCGGTCCAAACGCGCCGCCTCCCCGCCTGTCAGGTTCCGCAGGGCCGCGCCGCAGACCTCGGGCGCCGCGGAGACTCTCCGCCCAAGCCGGGCCTCCGGGGTTCCCCAGCCGAGGCACCTGCAGCTGCCTCGGCTTTTCCACATCACTCCCCAGGCTGGCCCGGCACCGCTCTGGCCTGCCTACACCCCTCACTCTGGTCCCGGGGGCTCCCCCCAGCTCAGCTGCGCCCTCTGAGCACATCCTCTGCCCTTGACTCTTTCGCAGAGCCTCTTCTATCTATTTCTCCCGTGAGTTTTCTTGGGTTGGGGGGCGGGGGGCGGGGGGAGTGTGCAATCTCAGCTCCGGGAAGGGCCGGGGGCTCTCCCTGCCCTCCGCGAGCTGAAGAAAGTAGGATGGTTATGCCGGGAACGAGAGGCGGGGTGGGGCACTCCCCTGACTCCATCTTAGGGGCATGAGTTCTGAGTCAAATTGTACTTAAAAGAAGAAGAAGATACTTGGGAGTGGTTTTCTCTCTTGTGCCACTCCTAATTTAAAATCAGCGAAAGCTCCGGGGGCAGCAGGGGTCGAGGCTGTCCTGGGCAGAGAGGCTTTGGGCCGGCCGAGTCGGCCATGGCCGTTCTCAGCTAGCGTTTCTCTGCCTTCTGCCGAGACCCCTCTGAGGATCTCTAAGCGCAGCGAACAGCTTGCTGGGGTGCGCAGGTTCGGGACCCCCTGGGTTTTCCTACATCGGAATCAGCCCTGGTTGGGAAACCAGCAAACGCATCCTTCCTCCCACAGAGGAAGCAGATCGCCCCTCCCTCCCACTTTAAACCTCAAACCCCAACTCTGCTCCCTACGGAGTATCCCTTCAAAAAACTTTTCTGAAGTTCCCTCAAGTTGCGCTTGGAGACACAAGTAATCAGACTCTTTGGGTCTCTCAGGCCCCAATTCCTCCCATCCTCCCCAGTGTCAGAAGCAACCCTTCTCTTGTCTCTCTGCCAGCTGCCACCGGAGTCCCCAAACTCAGAGGAGAGCTGCTCTGGCCCCACGCGTGTGACAGGCGCCCAACCCCAGCACTAATTCCTCCGAGGTGGGCAGATTAGCATCTGCCTGCAGGGAACCGGGATGGAGTAAGGAGGAGAGGCACACACACACAGGGACAGACATTATTTTCCGGCTAAAGCGAAGCCCTCCCGGGCCCAACTCACCTGCTCCAGGCGGGCTCCTCTTGATTTTTATCCACGCGAAAGTTTGTCCTCTCAAACGGTCCTAGGCGGGCCGCAAATTCGGCTGTCGGGGTGAGACGGGCGCCCCCGAGGGCGCAGACGCCTCCTCCAGAGCACGCCCCAGGGAATTGGGAGTCCGGGGCACGTTCCCCAAAGTGGGGGCCGAAGCCGCGATCCGAAGAGGGGACATTCAAGCGTCCAGGACAAGGGGTCAGCCTGCAAGCCTGGGGACTGCGCGGGACTGCGTGGGCGCTACGGAGGGAGTGTCCAGCCGGGCCGGCCCGACCGGGGAACTGGAGGTAGAGGGCCCTGGGTCCTCGGTGACGTTTCTCGCTTCTCCAGTTTGTGTGCTGCCGGCTGTGTCCCAGCCCACAACATTCCCTCGACCCCTTGTGGGACGGCACTCAGGGCCCGGACAAGACAGGGGTAGGGGACGAAGAGGCCCCCCCCAAATCCCCTCCCCAGTCCCCGCGCCACCACTCCCCCCCACTTCTCTGCCCAGAGTCGAGGGACAGAGAATTGCAACTAGAAATTCGATCGATTGGTACGAGGGACCACGTGGTCCGGAGCTGGCCAATGACCAGGACGCCCGGGATGAGCTAATAATGGAAGCAATTTGTAACTTTCAGTAGCTCTCTGGGCCCGGGTACCGGAGGGAGGCGGGCGGAGGTGGGGAGGTGGGCACCCCCAGTCCTTCACTCTCCTCATTCGTCCACGGGCACCCGGATTCCCTAGTCCTCCCTTCCCCCGACACGCAGGCACTGGCAGGGTCCCTCGCCCACTTCTGTCTGGTGGCGGCTCCAGAGCAAGGTAAGCGGGTTCTCCACCTCTCAAACACCCCTCCCCCATCCTTTCTGTCACCTGCAAACAACCTCCCCCTTTCTGCTCCATTAGATAATTTAAATCCGATTTTGTTTTTCTCTTAGTTTAAAAAAAACACTATTATTATTATTATTATTTTGTATAATCTATTTCAGATTTGGGGAAAAATTAAGTTCAGGTTAATATACTTTTCAGGGGGTAGTGGCACTCTTTGGACAAATTTCATATTCCCTTCTTTGGAGAGGGACATTCTACTGACGGAGAGTTTACTTTTCTTTGGGGATAAGTTGCACCTTATGTTTTGCATAAACATAAGTTTCAAGTTTAATTTCTCTGATGATACCAAGTGCACTCCTTTCTCCAACCCATCTTCCAGTTTCAATGTTTACAAATAATCACTCAACAGATTTCAAGTTTATTCGTTTGTTTTTTCTCCTCCCTCATTAGTTTTTCAGCTGTTAATGAATCTCTTTGATTTTTTTTTTTTTTTCCCTCCATGGGCCGACGGAGAGTTAGTTTTGTGTTGATTCCTCTTTTCCGTTTTGTAAATGAATTTAGTGTTTGGGAAACTCTATGGGGGTGTGAACAAGGTCTCTTTTGATTAATTCCAATGCCTCCTCTTTTGAAGAACAATTTACTTGAAGTGTTTTGTACATTGTTCTCGTTTTTGTTTATTGTGTCTCAATTTTGATGTCCTGTATTTTATCTCCTTTTAAAACCCGATCTGCCCTTTAATCCGTTAAATGTCAAACCATTCTAAAAGTTTTTATTTTATACACTACACCATTTTGTACATTGTCTTGCCCTTCCTCACCCCTCTTTGCTCTCTAGCCTCCTCCACCTCAGGACCCCCACTGCCAACTTCCATAATTTCCAGCTTCAAATTCGACTCACCCTCCAAGCTGAGGACGGATACCTGGGAAGAAGAAAATGTTACCTGGGTCAGAGCCTGTACTCCGGGTTCTAGTTCTGGGCACCGCTAGTCTGACCCTTTCAAGCCAGCAAAATCAGGGGGAACAGAATTTCTGTTCGACTTTTTTTAGTCTGGGACTAAGCTCTTTCTCCTTGACTCTGCTTTGGGCAGCTCTTTGGTAGATAAAGTTAAAATTTTAATTCTCATCTTTTCCCTAAATGCTAAGAAAAGTACAAGCACATATTTTGTCTCCTGTATTAGCTGTTACCTGGTGGGTGCGGGGCGGGGGGGGGGAATGGGCGTCAGCCTGTTGGGGCTCTTACCTCCTGGAAGAACATTCCCAGGAGAGAGACACGATGTTCAGCGCCCCCCTCCCTTTTACTTGTGATTAAGGTGGAGGTGGCAAGGTCTGACTTTGAACAGACACAAAGAAGGAGAAAGGGCTGATCCCTTCTAGTTAGTGAAGTCTGGCTTAGGAGAGTTTGGGGTACATCCCAGCTCTGAGGACACTGTTTTTAGTAAAATAAACCATTGGTTTCAGCCTCTTCAGATTCATTGCAGGCACAAAAATCAAATTACAAGAGTAACCTGTTTTTCAAAGATCTGCCTCTGGCGACTTTGTCTGTTCCTCTGAGGGAAACAGAGCCCAACTGGGCAGAAGTAGAATTGCCACCGCTCCTTCTCTCTGGGTGCTCCAGCTCGGTTGCCACATTGGCATTCCAGGCACATTCAGCCCAGCCCCCGTCCCAGCTTCTCCCAAGTATGAATCTAAATTACTATTAATAAGGGGCTGCTCCAAGTTAATTGGCATTAAAAGAATTCATTTCAATTTGTTAATATTAAATGAACACTCTGCACTTTAGCTCCCTTCTTCGCTCTGGAATCCCAGATGAGTGATGGGAAGTGGGGGGGAGTTGTCGAATGAGGATTTTATTTCTCACTCTCCAGCTTAGCCACTGTGGCGCCTCCCCCCAGGGGTGGGGGATCAAGGCACAGTGGGGAACTCTGATGATCTCTTTGGTGAAATTCATCTGATTCAGCTGGAGCTGGGGGGAGGGGAGAGGGGAGCAAAGGGAGGGGGACAGAAAGGTATGGGAGACATTGTGAGGGAGAGGAGGGGTTGGGAGGAAAGGGACAGATATGGGCCAGGATACTTGGAGGACAAGGATTGTGGGCTGTGGGGGTAAAGCACATTTGTAAAGGAAGGTGCTGATTGTTGAAAAAACCTCCTAGAGAAGGAAGAGCTGGGTGGGGTGAGGGTGGGGTTTTGAGGCGAAGCATCTGGGGGGTCCTGAAGCTATAAAGCTGTGTGACTTTAGGTAAGTTGCTTAACTTTTCTCTCTGCCCTAAGTTTCTTGACCTGTAAAACAAGGATAATAATAATAGTATCTGTCTCAGAGGGTTGTTTGGGATTAGATGACATACATGTAATGTGTTTTTCACAGTGGTTGGCACATAGAAGCTACCTGTAAATGTTACCTCTTATTATAGTGTAGTAGTTAAAAGCATGGGTTCTGGAGCCAGACTGCCTGGTTTTGACTCTTACGGGCTATATGACCTTGGGCAAGTTACTTAACCTCTCTGTACTTTAGTTTCCTGTCTGTAAAATGGAGTGAATAGCTCATAGACTATTGTGAGGACTAAATGAGTTAATCAATACATATGAAATACCTACAAGAGTGTCAATAATGTAGGAAGCCCTATATAATCATTAATTATTAGTTTTTTTAAATCGTTGGTTTTCTCCCCTTACAGCTGACCATTGATGTTGCTTTTCTGGCCTGGGACGGTTGGAGCATGGAACCTCTTAGAGGTTGAGAGCTGAGTGGATTCTCTTGAGACTGTGATCAGATCCATCTTCTCACCCCCATACCTAAATCTGGTCTAACAACTGGGGTGCCTGTGGGGAGCACAGGAAGAGTGAGACCAGGCCCTGGGAGCCGGGATGCCTGAGTGCTTCCCTGGCTTCTGTTCTGGCTCTTGGGTTGGTGGTCCCCTGTCAGTTCCCACCAACTTCAGGGGAAGTCACTGCTTTTTCCCCTGGAGGGCTGTGATGGGGTAATTACTTTCTTGGTCTAATAGCTCCCTTTGGTAGAATCACCTCTGGAGTGTGGGTAGGGGGTGACTGGGTAGAGACTGATATTCACTAAATACACACTAACTATGGACCAGCCCACACATACATGATCTCACTTGAGAGGGTGGGGAAAACAGAGGGCTAAAGAGGTACACTACTTTGCCAAAGACATAAAGCTAAGAAAGCGGCAGAATTGGCATCTGAACTCTGATCTGCCTGATGACAAATCCTAACTTTCTTCCATTGCCACACACCTCCTGAAGGGGGAGGTGGGACACATGTAATGTTGGGACCAGGATGAAGCCAGGACCATAGGGCAGCTGGAACATGGAAGGTGGGGGTGGGAGAAGTGGGGCTGGGAAGAGGCCAAATGGGAATGTTTCAGTCTGGGAAGACTTCCTGGAGGAGGAAAATATAGATCAGTTCAGATGGGAAGGGAATGGGGATACTACGTAAAGAAGAGGCAGGGAGTGGTGCATTAGCAAAGAGGGAGAGGAAGAAAGGGCTATCCAAAGGTTGAGTGAGGCCGAGGGACATGAATCTGATTCGCCGGGGGTTTGTCTTGCCGCCACCAGGTAAAATCAGTTACCATGTACTGAGGGCCCACTCTGTGCCAGCTGTCTGCATTATCCCATTTAACACTCACAACAACCCTGAGAAGTACGTTTCTTATTCCTGTGTCCAAAAGAGTCAGTTGAGGCCCAGAGACCTCAATCCCCACTTCAGGTCACCCATTTGGTAGCTGAGTTTGCCTGGCACAAAAACCCATGCCTGGACCACCTACAAAGCATATCTTGCCTTCCATTCCAAGTTCAAGTCATCGTGCATCCCCACATATGTAGTCCCATGTAGTGACAGGAACAGGGGTTGGAGAGTGGGATGAAACTGAGTGGTATGGCTAGCAGGCAGTAGGGAAAGAAATCTTTCTCACATCCTCATGAGGAAAATGTACAGAAGGGTGGAGCAACGCCTCCAAATCACTTTCCCGGGACTGCTGATCTTGGATGGATGGCGGGATCTCATTGGGAATCACATTGTTTTCTGGGCTGTGGACTCTGGGAGGGAAAGAGGAAGAGGGCAGCTCAGGGGTGAGTTGAGCCCTGGATTAAGACTGCCACTTGTCCACTAAATTCCCTTCTCTCCTTGTTGCATAAGGACAGACAGCCTCCCAACTGGACACTCCACTTCCCAGCAGCTCTTTATGCAAGATGTGACCAGAGAGGAATGTGAGCCAAATAATATTTACAGAGCCTTAAGATGTTGGGTAAATTTTCCTTTTTATGACCTGGACCAGATGCACCTGAGACTGAGCTTTGACTGCAGTTGAGGAGAAATCCCTGAGAGAGGGCAAAGCAACAATACAATAGGAACCCCAGTTCCTAATTGACCAGGTGGAGCAGGGCTGCCTGCCCTCAAGGACTGCTCCCTTCCAGACTGTTACGTGAGAAATAAACTTGTTTTCTATATGTGACTGTGTTCTGGACCCTTTTTTTGTTATAGAAGTTTTTATATCATCCTTCCTACTGTACCTGACCATGCCAGATTTGTCAGTTCAAATGCGCCGGCAGGATTACATCAGATTATGGAATAATTATAACAACATTTGTTGAGTGCCAGAGATTATGCACATTATTTAATGTTATTATTCTCATGAGAATCTTCTCACATAGGCATCACTATTATTTCAACTTACAGATGAGAAAACTGAGGCCCAAAGGAGATGAGTGATGTGTCAATGGACACATATTAAGTGATAGATCTGGGATTCCAACCCACAGAGTGTGCAAACCTTAAACTCTCCACCGCGGGGCCAATCCCTTCTTGAGGACAGAGGCGGAAGGGACTGTGGAGACCATGCTGTGCTTGGCCAAGCTCTTCCACAGGCACCGTACGGGCCCATGCGTCTCCCATTCTCACTTCAACCCAAGAAGTTTGGCTGGACACCTGTGTTATTTTTAAATTTTTTTTGACATTCTTTTTTTTAATATATATATTTTGTTGATTATGCGATTATAGTTGTCCCCTTTTTCTCCCCTTTATTTCTCTCTACCCTTCACCCCCCTTCCACCAGCATTCCCCCCCGGCCTTAGTTTATGTCCATGAGTTGTACTTGTAAGTTCTTTGGCTTCTCCTAGACACCTGTGTTAGATATTGGGTTGCTACATAGGTCTTATTTGAAGAAAGGACCACACAGCTCGAACCAGTTTGAAAACCTCTGATAAGTTCAATCCTCTCCCATTTTTAAATTATAGATGAAGCTAAGAGAGAGGAAGTGACTTCTTAAGGTCACACACTTAATTTTTCTGTCAATTTTCTGAACCCAAGACAAGTTTTCTTCGCACCATATCAGCTGCCTGAACAACCCACAAGAACAAAAATAATCTAAAACAGGCAGGGGGCCTCCGTCTCCTATGAGAGCCAAGTCATGATCCCCTCATTTCCCCTGTGGCCCTCCTGTTGGATATCTGCCTCCGAGGCCCACCTCCCTGGGCCTGGGGAAATGAATGGGTGGCACCTTTTCCCCAGCTGCCTGCTCATCTGGATGGTCAAACATTCAAAGGAAAGCCAGAGCCACAGCCGAGGCGGGCCCAGATCCTTCGGACTCCGTCTAGTCTTTCCACATCACTGTCCTCCCTTCCTAGTAGCCCACCAGGGAGAAGGGGGAACGCTCTCATAAATTTCCCCTATTTATACAAGAAGACAGAATGTTTCTTGTGCCAGAAAAAACACAGAGAGGGAGCTGTCAGGGGAGAAGGGACCCAACTCCATACCGCCTGGGGACCATTCATCTTCCCCAGTTGTGCCCTAGAGGCTGCCATAACACTGCCCGTGTGACCCGCAGGCTTTGGCTTGGGGGGCAGCCAGGACTAACAAAATGTCTGGGCTTTGTTTCTGATCACTGCCTTCCTGCTCCATCGCAAGTGCTCCCCCCCCCCCCGCCCCGCTCTCTTTTTTAAAACAAGTTTTGTGAGCTATAATTCACATACCATACAATTCATCATTAAAATATACAATTCACTGATTTTAGTATATTCCTAGATACGTGCAACTATCATCATGATAATTTTAGAACATTCTAATCACCTCAGAAAGAAACCTCCTACCCTTTATTATGCCTTATTCCCCAAACCCCTTCCAGCCCTAAGTAAACCCTAAGCTTTCTGTCCCTATATATTTTTCTATTCTAGACTTTGCTATGAAGGGAATCATATACTATGTGGTCTTTTCTGACTTCTTTCATTTAGCATAATGTCTTCAAGATTCGTCCACGTTGTAGCATGATCAGTGCTTTTTATAGCTGAATTATTTTTCATTGTATGGATATGTCTCATTTTGTTTACCCATTTGTCAGTTGATAAACATTTGGGTTGTTTCTACCTTTTCGATGTTATGATTTTCTTTTTACTCTTCTGACTCTTCTGCCCCTACACAGCCTGGATCATATATAGAATGAGGTCTGTGGGCAAGAGTGTGTGTCTTATATGTGGGAGCACTCAATATCCATGAGAGCAGGGTCTTGGGTCATGTCTCCTTTTGTGTTAATGGCAGGCACTGAGCTGTAATATTCCTTCCTCTGCTAAGTTACTGAGGAGACAGCTATATAAATTCTCTCTTTTTATCCTTGTTGTTATTTTGGTCACATGCTAGATTCTTCAGACTGGAGGACTCAAAGCCTTCTCCAGGAGTTTTAGACAAACCCAAGTGGATGAATAGATGTCTCCCACTAGAGAAGGGGTTCCCTGAATTTGGTCTCCAGCGATCCTCCAGTATCTCACAGCTGAAGGGAGGTCTGTGGAGGCTCCAGGGTCAAGGGAAAGTTTTGTCCTTGGAGGCATGACTAAGCCCAGGATGCAGGCCTTCTGCTCCTACTTCCTTGGCCAGCACATTTCAGCCTTGGGGACATGCTTTGAGCTCCATCCATTTACTCACTCAGCAGGCATTCATTAAGCATCCGGAGGACCCAACAGACACCGACCCTGCCCTCATGAACCTTGCAGTTCTAGTAGTGAGGGTAAGATAAATACAAGTAAGCAAAACAATGAGATCTGTAAATATTTGTTGAATGAATGAATGAATGAATGAACAAATGAATAAATCCCATTCTGTGGCCAGCACCTTTTCTAGTCAGGGTGTTAGCTTGCACTTCTCCATCCTCCAGAGGGAATGTGGTGTGCAGATAATGCAAAATATTAGCTAATAGCTACCACTCATTACACTAGAGATGTACCAAGGGACTTAGATATCTCACTGATTTTCACCCCTTTTTATTTATTTTAGAGAGAAGGGAGGGAAGGAAGAAAGAGAGGCAGAGAAACTATTGATGTGCAGGAGATACATCCATCGGTTGCCTCTCACATACCCCCAGCTGCAATGTGGCCTGCAACCCAGGCACGTGCCCTGACCGAGAATTGAACCAGCAGCCTCTCAGTTCACAGGCTGACACTCAGTCCACTGAGCCACACCATCCAGGGTTGGTTTTCACCCTTTGAATTAGGTATACTTATCCCCATTTTGAGGATGAGAAAAGCTGAGACCTAAAGGAATTAATAACTATTTGAAATCACACAGGCAGCAGTAAGTGGCAGCACGTTGGTACTGGACTCTGGGGTGTAGATTTGTTTTCAATCCCAGCTCTGCATGATGAATACATTTCCTTCTGAGGCCCCGGCGCAAAGGGAGCTGGCCACCCTTCCCTGTCCTGTCTCTGCTAGGTCCCTTTCCTTCTGCCCAAAGGCAAAGAGGGCTGAGGGGGAAGTGCCAGCTCTTCCCTCACACCTGCTTTCTGGGGAGGAAGGGAAGGACTAGTTTTGCTTTCAAAATCCTTCTCCTTCCAGTCCTTGCTGTGTGGGAGAGACCATGAGAGGCCTGAATGTTGTCAACCAAAGACTTGATTGAACAAGCCAAAGAGTGATGATGTTGACAAGAAGGGGACCTCAACAAGGCAGATAATCAGAAGCTGACAATTGACAGCCCGTTAGCATCCCCCACCCCCTGCTAAATCAGGCCTCTTACATGATCTTGATGACAAATAACACACTTTAAACACATTATAATTTTCACATGCATTAGTTCACCTCTCACAGGAACAAGAGGTATCCAAAGCTGGGATTATTACAGAAAAAGAAAGTTTGTGGGGCTAGAACCCAAGTGTCCTGCTCAATTTTATCTAATGGAATTTATGAAGGGCTTACCATGGACCATGTCCTCGGCTAAATATTTCACAACTGTTAACTCATCTGCTTTTCTTCACCACCACATGAAATTGGTATTAGTATTATCCACATTTTTAAAAAGATGATGAAACTGAGGCATAGTAATGAAGTGTCTTGTCCAAGGTCATACAGCTGGCAAGTGACAGAGCAGGGACTATGAAGCCAGTCTCCTGGCCCCAGAGTCTGTGCACAATCACTGCACCAGGTGGGCTTGGCGCAGCGACTACATTTGGGAACTCCAGTTTGTTCTTCTGGTGACCCCCTCCCCTTCCCCCGCCTCCTTCAGTCTTTGTGGTCCACTGGAACAGGCAAGCCAGAGCTGTGGCTCCCAGGGTGATGATCCTTCAGCTGCCTCCTTGGCACTGTCATTCCCGTCTCCCATCTCTTGCCAAGGGCTCCAGCCGGGAATACCACAGATAGTTTGCTGTGGATCAAGATTTCTCTTGGAGAAAGAGCTCGTAGGATGTCTGCTGTGGGAAATGAAGGAACTCGCGGTTTCCCCTCTTCCCTCATCAGGAGGAGCCCAATGAAGTCACTGCACATTTGCACGGGTGCTATCAAAGCTCAGCCTCTGGCCAGTTTGGAGACATATGAAGGCTCATGTGTCTGTCCAGTGACTGAATGGCTGTGTGGAAAATCTGAGGTGGTGGATGATTGAAATAAAACTTCTGTAGGAGAGTTTTATGTTATTCATTCAGCAGTGCTCCCTGATGTGGGCCCAGGGGTGTGCACCTGAGCTTGACTACATTTGCTCATTCCTTTACTTATTATCCACTTATTTATTCAGTAAATTCTGATTGCACCTGAGTCACACTGAGCTAGGTGTCAAGGATGGGCAAGATAACATTCCTGGCCCACAGGGCTCAGTCTAAAGAGGGGAGGTAGGAGCAACATTCAGTGGAAGAGTCATTTAGCACCGCCATTTGGCATCGCTAACCCCAGCGCTGTCCTTCCTTTAGCCTTTCCACATGCTTGGGTGCACGTCACACATTTCAGGAGCAGCCCCCTTCCCTCAAGCTTCTTTCTGCCTGGATCCCACCTTCCTTGTGAGCTGGCCCATTTTTGTCAAAGAAGAAGTCTCAAATCTCCTTCTTTCTTAGTAGTCACTGCTTGGCTGCAGGCAGCAACAAACGTGGCATGAAGCAGTGGAGATAAGGCTCCGGGACCAGGGGTATTTCCCGTTCTCTTATGTTTCCTAAGCCCTGAGACTGCCCCGTGCAGCTCGCATTGCCGGAGCTCCTCACATCTTATATCCAGCTGGCTTTGGCCAGCAGAGGTCCTGGCAGGGAAGGGAGAGAGGACCCAGTTTATTTGTTGTCTAGCCCCCTCCTTGCCTACCTCCACCCCTGGCAGGGGTGGTGGTTTCCCAATGACCAAAGCTTTGCTGGTGGTCCCTCTCCCCTGACCCCAGCTCTTCAGGCAGGCTTTGGTGGCACTGTTTCATCTCTTGCCCCTTTCGGGCCTCTCAGAGCCCCATTAGCCCTTAATGTTTCCCTTAATTCCATCCGTGGCTTGAAAGCCTGTCATGTCATTGAACTCTCATCAGTGAAGCCCTTTTGAATGTGACATGTGTTTCCTGTTGGAACCCTGACTGGCTCACCTGAGTGCAGAGGAGGGGGATACAGAGGAGTTAGGGCTCATGGGTAGCTTTATGACCCCTCTTCTCCAGCTCCAGGGGCTCCCAAAGGAAAAGAGAGGGTTTGCGCCAGTGAATGATCGACAACTCTCTACTGAGGGTTTTCATTGACAGATGAGGAACCACTGGCTCCAGCTCCCTGGAAAACAGAACCAAGAGGTAGTGGGGGCAAGTGCCACAGAAAGAATTGTGATTGGGCCAAAGGGAGGGAAACTGACTACCGCTGAGGGCCTACCCTGTGCTGGCCACTCCGACGGCCGCCTTCCTAGCCCCTTAGTTCTTCCAAGTACCTTTTCCTCATTTTACACGTGAGAGGATTGTGGCTCAGAAAGGGAAGGACGGAGCTGGACAGGAGCTTCATCTGTCTCAGCCACTCAGGCAATCTAGGAGAAGCCCTACTTTGAGATCAAGGGATTGAGAGGGTGACAGAAAAATCTTGGCTTAAGTGGCAGCATAGCACTGGGAATCTGGAGCCAGACTGTATGGCTGTGAATCCTGGATCCACCTCTTGATAGATGTGTGATCTTGGGCACGTTACTTGACCTCTCTGGGCCTCAGTTTCCCCATCTATAAAAATGGGGCTGAAATAAGTAACAACACCTTCCTCATAGGGGTATGGAGACAGTTCAATGAGTTTATAGTTAGAAGGTCCTTAGGGACACTGCCGGTATGCTGGGGACACTACCTGTTGTCTTCTTATTTCTACCCCCTACTCTTTTCTTATTGCGCCCCTCCCCTGCCTTCTTCCCAAAGTCCTGAAAAAAGGATGAACAACCACCTGGCAGTACCTTGTTAAGTCTGTTGATTTCCAAGTCCTTTGTGAGCAGGACTTACCCTGTCTTGCCCCCAGGCACCACCATTTAGGGAGAGAGTACAAGCACTAGAGACTCCCAGTTGGATGGTCCACACCTGGTCCCTACGTCCAGTGGGCTCTGCCTTGGTGCCTGCAAGATGTCCTCTTTCTCCCAGCCCCTCGACTGCCCGGAGCTGCAGGGGGCTTGAGAGCTTTTGGTAATAGCACATTAAGCCCCTGTTTGTGGGAACTTTAATTTAAACACAAATTAGAGACGGCAAATGACTCTGGCAGCCACATAAGCCATCCCAGGAGAGCAGAGCACAAGCCAAGAGAATCAGCTGAGGTAAGGCCTGAATTTAAACTATTGCAGATACCCAGAAGCCTGGAAGAGGTAAAGGCTGGAGGTCCTCAACGAAGCACCCCAGAAGGCCCACGCCCCAGCTGCTCCGGTCTGGGTGTCCATGCCAGCCCCCTTCTCAGCCATTCTCCATATTTTTTACAATATTCCAACCTGATTCCTGATTCCATCCCTCCCTGCCCCCACCCCACTGTTTTGGAGAACTCAATTTCTTTACTTTGTTTCTCATCCTTTTCTGTAATCCACTATTTTGAGAAAGTTCTACTTGTTATCTGACCTCCATCTACTCTATTATAGTTGGGACATAACACATTCTGCCTAGTAGTAGCTCAGGGATTTTCTATTCAGGAGGCAGATATGGTATAGTGGAAATAACCTGAATGCTAAAATACCTGGGTTTCCTTCTGTGGGTCTTAGATTCCTCATCGGAACAATGAATGTGTAAGAATATCTCTAAGCCCCTGTGACCTCTGATTTTTCACAGGAGACTTCAAGGACAAGAACATCCCAGGAAATCTCTATTGTTCTATAACCCAGGAATTTTCCACTGTTTTAGAAACATTGTTGACTATTTGAGGGGGCAGGTGAGGGAGAGCAATTAAGTCTGGCTATTCTTTTGTGAGAGAGGTCTCCCGACTTTTCTCCCACCCAGACCCAGGCCCAGGCCCAGAAGAGAGGCTCCCTTTCCAGTTTTGTCCAGGCCTGCTGAGCCCAACTCTGTGGGGCTGTGGCTGCTGAGATGTTGTTACTGTCCTCTGGGGTGGGAGCGACATATGTTCCCTCTGTTATAGCACCTGTGAGGGTGGCTGAGGGACAACCCCCAAGAGGATGGAGTTCCACCCTCTCCAGATGACCTTGAGAAACCTCCTTATCCTGTCTTTCAGGAAGGCTTAAAGTGAAGGCAAAGGGGCACACAATCACAGCCCCAAAGTCCCCACCAAATGGGAAGGTGCTGTCCTTCAGAGAGTGTAAAAAAACCACACCTTGGCTACAACAAGAGGGAAGAGGGTTAGACCACAGGCAGAACTTCCAGGTTGGGTGCTAGAGCAGACTGTGACCCCCCTGAGAGTTCATTGAAAAGGGAAACCCATGGCATTGGGTCTCAGAGCATGTATATGAGGCCTGGGTCACTGGCAGGGGGGAGGGCAGTGATCCCAAAGGCCTATGCCAGCCTGTGACTCTGGAGTCAGACGGTCCTTGTGACAGGCATAGAAGGGCCTTGGCATTTTCTCTGGCTCAAGGCTCTTAGACAGAGGTGGGCAGCTGTCATTAGGACCCTGGGCCCAGCTCTCTTGCCCACCTCCCCCTGCCTGTGTGCCTGGCTGCCCCTGGAGCCCCAGGCCTGCCCGCCATCTGGGCAGCTCAGAGGACAGCCCATTGCCAAGGGAGTGCCAGTGTTGATTTATAGCCTACAACCTTGGCAGGCTGGGCTGTGTGCCCGGAACCTCCTTTGCTCAGGGAAGAGTTGCACCTCTTAAAGGGACAGGGCTGAGGAATGCAGAAAAATCCAGAATGAACACGCTGAGGCAGTCACGGGGCTGGCAAAGAAAAGCCCCACTCCTCAGGACTCTGGGTGATTGTCATTCCCTAGGGAAGCTTCTTCACCATCCATCATCATCCTCATCACCCACTTCTCCTTTGTAGACTTAGTTCAACTGTAACGATTTAATTTGTTTAATGTCAGTTTCTCCTGGTGGACTATAAACTCCATGAGGGCAGGAGCCAGATCTGCAGTGTTCATCATTGCATATGCAGTACCCAGCACAGTGCCTGGCACATAATAGAGGCTCAGTAAGGACTTGTCAGGTATAAAAAAGAATAAATAAATGAAGGTACTTGCCCAGGAGGTCAGGGAAGGATCATGTGCTTTTCCATGGCCTGCTATAGTTTTTAAAACTCTTGCGGCACCAGTCCCTCCACTTAGGATCTCTCCTTCAAGGTCTTTCCATGTCAGCTGGGACCAATGGGGACAATCTGTTACCCGGATGTGCTTCCTCCCCACTTTCCTTGCATCATCTCTCCTCAGTCTCCATGCAATATTCTTTTTCTCCCATTTTCCTACCTCCAAGAAGCTTTCTCTAATTGCCTACAGCCTCAGCTCCTGATTTAAATACTCTTTTCCCCAACACTTCTTAGTATGGAAGTGCTTCATTCATTCATTCATCAGCAATATTTACTGAGTATCTATTGCATGCTAGGCCCTGGGTGCTGAGAATTCATGAATGAACAGGGGAGACATGATCCATGAGCTCAGAGACCCTATATTTCAGGGGCTGAGGCAGACAAAAGAAGTAAGTAAACAAATATATAAATGGAAGTTGTGATATCTGCTATGAAGAGAGCTAAGATAATCACAGGTAGATGGTATGGGGAGCCATTAGATTGGGTGTTTAGAGAAGTTTTCCTGGAGGACGTGGCATTTGTGCTGAAGTTTGAAGGGCAAGACGGAGGCCTGTAAAGAGTGAGGAAACAGCTTTCTAGAAGGTGCTTCGTCACCTGGGTGTGCATAGCAGAATCTTCAGGGTTGGGGGGTGCTTTTCCACACTGCCCATACCCAGTCCTCCACATTCTGAAAACTCCTATTCATTCTATATGGCAGGCCCATTGTTTAAAATCTTTGGAGAAGCAGTTTCAGCCTCAGCTGGGAGCTGGTTAGGAAAACAATCTCAGGGTACACTCTAGACCCTGGATTGAAATCTTCATTTTAACAAGCTCCCCGGTCATTTGTATGTACAGTGATATTTGAGAAGCACAATCTAGGTAACACCTCAAAGGTGGGACAGTATGAGGACATCATGAGGTGGGCAGGGTTGCGGGGAGTAGTTGCTGAAGAGTTTGGATTTGAATCAGAGATGGGGTGTCAGAGTGTGCGTGCATGCATTTGTTTACGTGCTGGGTGTGCATGTGCGCACGCGCACGTATCTCTAGCCCTTACGATCATGGCTTTACCTCTCCAGGCTGTTTTCCTTCCATGAGAGTGATTACTTGGGGATACATCTTTGCCCCCCTGTGATAACACCCCTACTTCTACTTTCAGCTGCAAGTCACATGGAATCTGCCAGCCTCTGGATGGTTGGGGACACCTCCGAAGCAAGGCGAGGTGAACAGATCCCTTGTTCCTGACCTCTGGCAATCCATTTATCTGACCTAAGTCTCATAAATGCGTCCTGATGAGCCCAATCGCTTGCTAATGGTTATGAGCTGAGACCTGGGGATTTATGGACAAGGCCTTGGTGGCCACAGACAGGAGCTACGCTGTGCGTAAAGACCAAGCTCTGTGTCGCTTTAATTCATGGACCATAGTGGGGGACCCCACCGCCTGCACTTGGGGCAAAAGCACTGCCCTGGGGAGGGGGAAGTGGGCTGAGGAGAGAAAGACCTCTGGCTACAGATGCCCCAGGGATGAAGGGTGAGTATCTGGGAGACTGGCCCTGCTTGGCTGTGTGTCTGGGTGTTGGGGTTGGGGCAGTGAACATTGGAGAAGTGAGCACTGAAATTGGAGGCAGTCAAGCTGGGGTTCAAATCCCGAATCTGTTATTTACCAGTGTGTGAATGGACAAGTCACTGATCTCTCTGAGCCTCGTTTCCTCATCTGTAGATGGAATTGTATAATAAATCCCATAGGTTTGAGAGAATTAAATGAGATAAAGTTTGCAAAAGACATTTCAAATACTAATTGTGTGTATTAAGTCAAGAGATTAGGATTCAAATTCCAACTCTGCCACTCACTTGCTGGGACAGAGCACTGGCTCTGTCGCCAATGGTCTCACATATATACCCTTTCTGGACCTCAGTTTCCCCCATAGATGTTAAGAGGGGGCAAGATCCAATGTTTTATTGACCCCTTCCAGCTCAGATGCTTTATGACTCTAACAAGGAACCCTTGAGTTGGAAATGGAGAGCCGGAAGGTCATGGGCCTCATCCTGGCCATACAGAGGGTGTCCCTTTAACTGTGGCCTTAGGGACAACATGGGGGTGGGAACTGAGTCAGAAAAGCACCCCCTCAGTGATGCCTTCCTGTGAGTATGACCCCCAGCAGGGCGCTGGGTACTGTGTGGAGAAGTCTGAGGTAAGAGGGGTGATCAGGAAAGGCCCTGCAGAGGGGTAGGGGCCAACTGGGTATTGATGGAAATGCCTGAGTCACTCATGCCTTTTGCACAACTAGGCCTTCAAATACCTCCTCCCCTCCTCTTCTGTCCTCTCTCCTCACCCAACACACATATGGGTGCTCTCCACACGCACTCACAGCAGAACTCAAGTCTGACCTGATTAGGAGAGTAAGCCAAGTGGAGGAGAGAAACCATCCCTGCCCCCACCCCCATCAAAAGATCCAGGTAAAAAGAGATCTAAGGATTCCTGTACCACAGTGCAGAATAGGGTCTTCAGCCCTTCCTCCACCTGTTAGCCCCATTCTGAGAACTTCGTATAGCCAGTCACTGTGGGAAAGGACAACAGCCTCCCCCCAGCCCTCAGCCTCACACAGTCTGCCCCTCTTCTGGGCTCTGCTCCACCCCCTCTCTGCACCCGACATGCTAGCATCCTAACAAGCCCTGGAGGCCACTAGGGACTCAGACAGTAGTCAATTCAATGACATTTACTGAGCACATGTTATGTGCCTGGCACTGAGCCAGGAGAAAGGGCTAAAGAGGAATATTAGACCTGATCCTTGTCCTCAAAATGTCATAGCCTAATAGGGGGACAGCCTTTAAACAGAAATGACAACACAATGTGGTAAGGGACAGTAATGTGCATGACAACAGGTAGTCCATTTTTATGGCAGAGGAAGGTGTAAAAGGAAAATACTTGAGCTGCTTTCTGAAAAATGTTTTGTGAAAGATTGAAAACATACACAAATAGAACAGCGTAGTAAACCCTTGTGCCCTCATCGCCAGGTGCCCCCACCCATTCCACACTGCACCATTAATTTGGAAGGAGCTGGGCTGGTTTTGATGGAGGAACGGCAGTTCGGGGTGGGGGGTGCAGACAAGGGCTGGAGAGACATTGCAGGCACAGGGAACGCAGTGCTCAGGAGCACCAAGTCCAAGCCATACCAGTGGGGCAAGGTGTTGCGTTCCCTGTGCACACTGGCCCCTTTGTGACTTGTCACTCGTTACGGAACTAGGAATCTCTCGAGGCACGTCTTCCGCAGAGCCAAGGAAGCTCAGAGCAGGCCGTCTGAGAGCTGGGCGCGAGGCTTGTACAGCGAGAAGGCCCGGAGAAGGCGACGGGCCTCTGCGGCCCTCGAGCGCAGGGAACAGGAGCGCACGGCAGCGCTGGGCACGGCGGGCGCAGTCGAGCCCTCCGCCCGGCGTCGGCGCGCGGCCTTAAATATTACCCCGGAGTTTTCAATTATCTCTTCTTAATGGTTTTGCAGGGGCTCTTTCATCAAGCGCGGTGTGGCTGGGTGTGGGGGTGTGGGGAGCGTGCGGCGAGGGCTGGAGCTGGGAAAATGGCCCATATTTCAATATTAAAGCCCTTTACGATCGTCAGCAGCATGAAAGATGCTGCAAATAAAACGGAGCCGCCCGCGCCAGCCTCTTCATCTCGCAAGTTTTAATTAACGCTGAGGGGGAGGCGGCTGCCGGGCGGGGTCGGAGCTCGGCCAGAGGCGGAACGCGGAGCCTCGTGGATCCCCGATCCCGAGCGTGAGCCACAGGGATCCCGCCCGCCCAGCCTGTGGAACTGGGAGCGCCGAGGGCCTAGTGAGGTTGCGGAAGATGCCAGCAGAGATGGCGGAGACGCGGACGGGTGTGGGGGGATGGGAGGCTGGCAGGTTTCTGAGTGTCTGACCAGGAAACAAACATCGTGTAACTGAAGACACATGGCTCTTGTTATCAAATGGAAGGAGGCTTTTGGCCAACGGACTGGGCTCTTTACACCAACCCCCCTTCAGCTTCTTCCCGCCAGAAGCAACCCCCAAACACTCCCAAACGCTGATCCCAGTCCATTCCCCACCCCCACCCACACACACCTGAGGGTTCTCCAACAACCCCCCTCTGCCAGCATTCTCTGGCCCTTGTTTTGGGGAGGCAGACACGCTTCCTGCGACTCCCCGCCCATCATGGCTCCTTCTCCGAGACGTCTGCTTTCTCCATCATTCCCTCGGCCTCGGGGCGGGCCCCATTCTCCAGGCGCACAGGGCAGCGCGCACAGAAGCGCCACTGTTCTGACTTGGAAGCGGCCTGGCCTGACAGCTTGTGCCTGAGCAACAGACCCATCCGTCAGGCGGGAAGGATGGAGTGACGGCCGGCTGCCTGCTTTGAGAACTCCCCTGGGGGCCACCTCTGGCCTTGGCCCAGATTCCTTTCTTCCCCTTTCCCCACTCCCCCAACCCTTCCCGCAACTGCAGGCTTTGTATATAGGCCTGTCTCTACTCTCCTCATCCAACCCTTGCTCCCCCTGCCCCCCACAAGACACACAGATTGGAGACCGAGGCCCAGGAGAACCACCTCCTCTCATGGGTGACACCTAAATGTTCTTCTCCTACCTACATCCACATGACTGGCATAACTCTTTGGCTTAAACGAATCCAGGGATCTCAGTGAACCACAAGCCAAAGCTTAGTCAACCAATTAATACTCAGGGTTTAAACCAAGGACTTTAAGCAAATCCTATAGAGTGAAGGAATTAGAGAAATAACATACAAATAAAAGGCATGGTCTTTATTCCTGGGTATTTATACATACTTTATGTGTCCTCAAATGTTTCACAAAAATCAAATTCTCTTCTCATGGTGCTAAGGAGCTTGCAAGCACCAAGACAACAAATTCTGTGTTAAAGCAATAAAGGGAAAAAAAGAAACCCTCCTCTACTTTCTTTTTGGTGTGTGTGTTTTTTTCTTGTCAATTTGATAGGAAGATATAAATAGTCATTTATCAAGCCTGCTTAAAATAGCACATACTTATGCCGTATGGTTAGGAAGGCAGAACTCAGATGAACAGTACAGGGAACAAGTACAAAGGGCAAGTGCTGCTGGGATATAGAGTATTGGGAGAAGGGGATGAAAATTAAAGCATCCTTATTTAATCAAGGAAGACTTCCTGGAAGAGACTGGATCTAGAAGTAGAATATAAACTTGAAAAGTAAGTTCCAGATGGGGAAACACTGGTCCTGAAATAGGACAGATTTTCTCTATTTTATTTTGGGTTGAGGAACACATACACTTGGCTAAAACACATCTTCTCTGAGAACAGAGTAAGATGAGACAAGACTTGTGTGGTAGAAGGAAGAATTCAGGGTAAATGAGATCTTCTATAATGTTGGAGATCAAAGGGAATGAAAAGGGGCCCTGAAACAGCCCATCTCCAAAGGAGTCGTCCCATACTTGGGTTAGGCTATGGGAGGGATACCTGGACTCAGCCACCACTTTCTTTGGTACCATTAAAAGATTTGAATGTATAGTCTTCAAAGGCAGGAAGAGCCCCACAGCTTCATTCAGCAGCCCTAACAGTCTGGGGAGGAGGAAGAGAGAAGCAAAGGTTCTCATCTTCTACCTAGATTGCAAGGGGAGAATCCGAGGTCCAGTCACTCAAAGCAACAAGCATTCATTGAGCACCTACTATGTGCCACGCACTCTATACAAAGCACTGAGAATCCAGAGATGATCATGGCATATTTCTTATCAGCAAGGTGCTCACAGTCTAGTGGGGGAGATAATACACTCATTCAAAAAATGTATTGAGCACTTACTATGAGCCAGGGAGTCACAGGAGCTAACGACGCAACTGCAAATGAGACAGACTTGATCCCTGCCCTCTCGAAGAGCACTGTCTGGTGCAGAAGAAAGTTACATACCAGATAGCTAGAATTCAGGGTGATGTGTGCTG
Source organism: Pteronotus mesoamericanus (assembly GCF_021234165.1). Classification (NCBI taxonomy): domain Eukaryota; kingdom Metazoa; phylum Chordata; class Mammalia; order Chiroptera; family Mormoopidae; genus Pteronotus; species Pteronotus mesoamericanus. The sequence continues at coordinate 1,524,578 of NW_026555310.1, forward strand.
TGAAGGGGAGATGATAGTTGCCCTGGGGGGTCATACATATGAGGGACGCCTACCCTAGTTTGTGAAAGAGGAAGCAAGGATGATGTGGAAGAGGCAAAGGATGCAGAAAAGTCAGGGGCAGAGTGGTGTGGGAGGGTGTCCAGGATTTGTGTGCCTGTTTAGCATCCCACCAGGCACTGTGGTCAAATCAGGTCTGGGCCAGGGTTCCTCCCTCTGGGCACAGGATGGCACCTGCCTGCCCAAAACGCCTCTTCTAACAGCAGTGGGGAAAGCCAATGATCGTCCTAACAGAGCCAGACCAGGGAATGTAGTTATCAGTTTTCCTTATTCTGCTGGGAAGCCTCTGCCTCAGGGCTAGGCTATTTGACAAGGTTGGGTGGGAGTGGGGAGAACGGTTCTGCGGAGGGCCTCGCTCTTTCCACCTCCCCCTCACTGATACCAGTTTTGAAACAAACCAGATTTTAAATAAAAAGAAACAGGTGCTATGCCTCTCTAACTTCAGCTGAATACAAACCAGGACAAGAAAGAACTGTCCTCCCCAGAACATTTCTCTCTTCCCAAACTTAACCAGCTCCCTACACCAGTCGTTGAGGAGGAGTGAAGGAGTAAAAAGGGAAAGGCATCCGGTCAGGGTAAGGCCTAGAGACAAGTGCACCGCTGGCATCTTTGGGGAACTAGAAAGGATGTTGGCACAAGCTCATAAAGGTTTAATACATCAATTGGGCTGAGCAGGTGAGAACAGTGAGGGACCCCTGAGGGTTTTATGGTTTAAATTTTGACAAGTTTTTCTATAATACAGAAAACAAAATAATGTCACACTTCTGTGCTCACTATCCAGATTTAAAGCTTTATTTACCTCCTATTAACATTTTGTCAACTCTGCTCTGTCTTTCTTTTTCTTTTTTTTCAAGTGAACAGGTCATTACAGATAAAACTGAAGCCACCCTTTCCCCATCCCTAGTACCATTCTCCTCCCTCCCAGAAGCATCAACATCATGAATTTGGGGTGGTTCTTCTAGTCCATATTTTTCTATTTTTACCACATATATGTCCATGAATAACACATAATATTGCTTCAGTACTTTTTAAAAAGTTGTCTGACCATTAAAATAGAATTTACAACTTGATTTTCTTCACTCTGCATTTTAAAAAAGTCTTCGTTTGAGATTTTTGACAAAGCACCGACAAGGGTAGGTCTGGGTTTGTAAGATCACTTGGATACCAAGCAGGGGATTCCAGGTGACAGGGAAGGATCAAGGACGGTGACAGTGGGAAAGAGGGTAATAGATGTTTAGAAGGTCAAATCCACCCCATAGGTCACTGATGGCAAGCTCATGAGGGCAGGGATTTGCTCTATACATGCTGTTCTTCAGCACCATGAACAGGGCCTGGCTTATGGAAGATGCTCAATGAGTATTTGTTGACCGAGAGGGGTTGACAGGGGCTGAGGAATCCAGGATGACTCCCAGATTCCCAGCCCAACGTGACTGTCTCCAAGATAAAGGTCCCAGGAAGAGAAGCCTTATTACAGGGAAAGATGAATCCGGAAGCTGTCTTTCTGCGTGAGAGGAAGTGAGGCTGTGTTGCACAGGAGGTGTCAGTATTAGTGAGCAGACCAGACTTCCACTTCTCAGGACTGAAGGCTATGAAGGATTTGAAAGGATCCAGAGATTGAAGGGGAGAAAGGCTCAGTCCTTCTGGACGCAAAGGTTAGTTGGAAAACAAACCAAATTAAAAAACCAGTTTTCTCAGAAGGCCAGAGGGCTGGGCCCAGTTTCTGCAGTCCCCGCAACAGCGTCTTATTGTCCTTTGTGGGCAGGTACCCGCAGCCCATTAGCCAAAGCAGAGGAGGAGGAAGAAGGTATAATAAGTGATTCTGGAATCATAAAGACCTTGTCAGACGCCCACACTCCCAACTTTGCTCCCATTCCATATTCATCAACAAGATGGACGGGCGGGGTGCTCACAATTGCTTTCTAGGGACTTATTCTTGACCAAATCTAATCTCTCTATTCAGGGAAAGATGTGAAATATAACCTGCATTCCTGCTCTTAAGACCCAGAGTTCTGGCCATCACCTCGAAAGGCTGCCCTCTGCAGAAGGCTCCCTCAAATCCATTGCCACCCCCTCCCTTCCTCACCCTGTCACCTCCTGCTCCAGGCCCAACCATCACTCACCCTCTGCTGCCAATTCACCTTTAAACAGTCCCGTGTTTGTCTTGTTCTTCTCCTTCTCTGACACACTCCCCTCCCCTGGAAGCCTTCCTGCCCCACCCTCCCTCTGGCCCCCATCACTGATTTTCTGAACTGAGTCTGACAGCTCCCAGTTCCATCCTCATCTGTCTTTGTCCCTCTTTCCAACCCCTTACTTGAACCTTTGATAGCTTGGCCTCAGAGTCCTTGGGGCCCTGGGAATGGTTAAGTGGCATTTCCTACATTGTCCCTGGCTTCTGGGACAGGAATGCTTTTACCTCCCCTAGTGCACCTCTCTTGGGGGGACCAGAGGGTCACTTTAGTTTTGTTTGATCTGGCAGAGTAAGGCATTTCCTTCTCTCAGAGATGGAGCTCTGATGGACCTAAGTAATTTAACTCTCTTTTCTAGGAGTACTTGCAATTTAGACTTGTTCTTTATTCTGGGAATTTTATATATTGTGAATTAATAAAGTAGGTATAGGGGAAAATCTTGGAAGGGCTGTCCAAGTTCTGATCATCTCAGTTTTCCAAGAGTCTTCTATTTGAAGGGATGGTGAGATCTATTGGAAAGGTCCCCTGTCCTCTGGATCCAACCTGTAGAGTCACCAAGGACCAACCTAATGATCCTCAAATCAGTCTGGGCCCAGTCCCCTCCCACCTTGAACTTGAGCAGGCTTCTGATTTTTATCAGAGCAATACATCCTGCAGAATTCCACTTTCCTGAACCCCAATGCTGAGCAGTCACACTACATAGATTTCCACCTTAAACAGGTGGAGACACAAAATGGTGTCCCAAGTCACATGACTTATCCAGCTGACCAAGATTCTGCCTCAGTGGAAAAACTACTGGGTCTTTTTTTCTCCTCCTTTTCATCTGTCTGGACAGTTAACTTTCTCTACAACCAATATATATTACTTGTACTATTAAGAAGAAAGTAAAACTTTAGAAAAGCCAGGAATTAGGAGTGTAGGTGTAGAGGGCTATGGTGGTGGCCGCTGCTGAATTAGTCATGGAAATCTAGTCAGGTGTGTGTTCTAATGAGTCAAGGGCCACTCCAGGGCCCTGTGAGAACACAGAAGCCTTGAGCCCTGGGCAGAAGCCTGGGCAGCTCCGAGGTTGGGCCAACAGAGGGCACCCGCGGAGGACTAGAGTGGGGCCTAAAGAGAGAAAAGGGTTAACAAGACCCAGATAGGCAAATTCTATCCACAGAAAACTTCAAATATCTAAGTGACAGTCAGCCTTTGGGTCTTTCCTGGAGAATCCAACCAATTTTAAGTGTTATGCTTTGCAGCCATCTATAAAGTATGACTGTTCACCCTATAGATGATTAGTGGTTTGGCTAGTAATTATTATACAGGGAGGAATCAGAAATAAGTTGTCATAAACTTAAATCAAATACTTCATGTTCTTAATGCTACACTTGAAGGTTAAACAGTGGGAAGGTGGAAACAGTCTTGTTGTTTGTTTTGCTCTTATAAAGAGTGACAAAGTCAGAAATCCTGGCTCTTAGCCCAGGCTCTGTCTCCAACAAAAGTATTCTGAACCTATTCTGCCAAAGTCCCTTTCCTATTAAAGGGAGAAGAGTGATTTGGACCTCAGTGTCCTGAGGGATCAGTTTGGAGGGCCCTCATAAGGACCAAATTCTTTTGAGGCCTTAGGTTTTAGTTTGAAAATTATGCAAACTTGGCATTTTATTACATATTATGTTTTGTGTGTTTTCATATGAAAATGATGTTTTAAACTATTTGCCATCAGAAAACCTCTGTGGTCTTCAGAGAGGCTTCTTACGTATCCTGTGATATTTCCACCACGTGGCCACTGTACTGTGGTCCTTGGGCACCTGTACCCCAGATGAGAAGTGTTTCAATGGGTTGTCCCCCCACCACAAGTAAGTTCCTTTCCTGTTTCATATATTTTTAATATTTTATTTATTTATTTTTAGAGAGAGGAGAAGGGAGGGAGAAAAGAGAGGGAGAGAAACATCGATGGGTGAGAGACACACATGGATCAGCTGCCTCCTGCACACCCCCAAACTGGGGACTTGGCCTAAAACACAGGCATGCGCCCTGACTGGGAATCAAACTGGCGACCTTTTGGTTTGCAGGCTGGTACTCAATCCACTGAGCCACACCAGCCAGGGCTGATTTTTTAACTTGTCAAACTTCCTTGCGACTGTCCCAGGTTATATCTCTAATGACAACCATTTAGTGAACACTTTCTTTTTTTAAAATACATTTTATTGATTATACTATTACAGTTGTCCCAATTTTCCCCCTTTCCCCCTCCACCCAGGACCCCCTATTCCCTCTGGCAATCCCCCACTTAGTTCATGTCCATGGGTCACTCATGTAAGTTCTTTGACTATTCCATTTCCTATACTGTTTTTAACACCGCCTTGTCTATTCTGTACCTACCAATTTGTACTTTTTAATCCTTGCACATTTCCCCTCATCTTCTCCTTCCCCCTCCCATCTGATAACCCTCCAAATGATCTGCATATCTATGATTCTGTTTCTATTCTCCTTGGTTGTTTAGTTTGCTTTTTAGATTCAATTGTTGGTAGTTGTGAATTTGCCATTTTAATGTTCATAGTTTTGACCTGCATTTTCCTTAAATGAGTCCCTTTAACATTACATGTAATAAGGGCTTGGTGATGACGAACTTCTTTAGCTTTACCTTGTCTGCCCTTTAGCGCTTTATCTGCCCTTCCATTCGAAATGATAGCTTTGCTGGATAGACTAATCTAGGTTGTAGGTTCTTGCTTTTCATCACTTTGAATACTTGCCAGTCCCTTCTAGCCTGCAAAGTTTCTTTTGAGAAATCATCTGACAGTCTTATGGGAATGCCTTTTTAGGTAACTATTTGCTTTTCTCTTGCTGCTTTTAAGATTCTCTTTTTAGCCCTGGCTGGTGTGGCTCAGTGGATTGGGCGTTGGCCTGTGAACCAAAGTATCACCTGGTTGATTCCCATTCAGGGCACATGCCTGGGTTGTGGGCCAAGTCCCCAATGCGGCGCGCGGAAGAAGCAACCACATATTAATGTTTCTCTCCTTCTCCCTCCCTTTCCCTCTCTCTAAAAATAAACAAATAAAATCTTTTTAAAAAAAGATTCTCTTTTTATCTTTAATCTTTAGCATTTTAATTATAATGTGTCTTGATGTGTCTTCTTTGTGTCCATCTCATTTGGGACTCTCTGTGCTTCCTGGACTTGTATATCTATTTCCTTCACCAAATTCAGAAAGTTTTCTTTCATTATTTTTCCAAACAGGTTTTCAAGTTCTTGCTATTTCTCTTCTCCTTCCGGCACTCCTACAATTTGAATGTTGGTACGTTTGAAGTTGTCCTAGAGGCTCCTTAGCCTATCCTTATTTTTTTGGATTCTTTTTTCTTCTTGTTATTCTGATTGAATGTGTTTTGTTTTTTCCTTATATTCCAAATAATTGACTTGATTCTTGGTTTCATCTACTCCACTGTTGGTTCCCTGTAAATTTTTCTTTATTTCATTTAATGTAACTTTTGTTTCTGGCTGGTTCTTTTTTATGCTGTTTAAGTACACAATGAGTTCCTTGAGCATCCTAATAACTGGTGTTTTGAACTTTCCATCTGATAGATTGCTTACCTTCATTTTGTGTAGTTATTTTTCTGGAGTTTTGTTTTGTTCTTTCATTTGGGCCATATCTCCTAATTTTTGTCTCCTAATTTTGTCTCCTAATTTTGGCAGCCTCCCTGTGTTTTTTTCTATGTGTTAAGTAGAGCTGCTTTGACTCCCTGTCTCAGTAGCGTAGCTATTGTAGAAAAACCCACCAGTGAGTTGGATGGGGCAGAGCCTTAGGTAATCGCTAGGGCAGGTAATGAACCAGGGTGATGAAGTCTCTGATACTGTGTTGCTGCTCTGTCGTTCTGTGTATGGGAGGGCTGAGGAAGGAGACAATACTGCTGTCTGGTCTCTGGAGTTTTGTCTGGGAAGAAGCTGGACCCCAGCACTTAGCCTTATGCCACCCACTTCAGTTCCTTCCTATATACCAATGGTGCCCTTCCAGCTGCTGTCCCAGAGCCCAGAGGGAGTGAGTCTGCATAAGTCCTACATCTAATGTGGGCCCTTTAATAGGAGGAGCCTGAGAATCCTGCAGTTTTTTCTGCAGCCCCAATCTCCACTGGTTTTTACAGTCAGAAGTTATGTGGACCTATCTTTCTGGCACTGGAACCCTGGGCTGGGTGGTCTGGTGTGGAACTGGGATATCTTGCTTCTGAGGTATCCCTCCTGATTTTTATCCACCATGTGTGGGTGTGGAACTACCCATTCTGTGTCTCCGGACCTCTCCATGTCTCCACCCCTCTTATCTGACTGGATGAATGTGACTTCTTTAATTCCTTGGTTGTTGGACTTCCGTACAGCTTGATTTTCTGACGATTCTTGGTGGTAGTTGTTTTGTAGTTTAGTCGTAATTTTTGTTGTGGTTGTGTGAGGAGGTGAGCCTTGTTTTCCTATGCTTCCATCTTGACTGGAAGTTGTTAGTGAACACTTTCCATGTTCCAAGCTCTGGTCCCAAACATTTTATATGCATTATGTTCTTTAAATTCTTACAACCACCTGAAACTCAGAGAGGTGAAGTGGCTTATCTAAGGTCACACAGTTGCCTAGTGGCAGAGTGAGGATTTAAATATATTCCAAGCAGACTGGAGGCCCCTGCCACCTCTCAGGGCCCAGGGCTGGAGCACCCGGCTGAGTGAATAGCAGCCTTCTGAGGAAAGAGACTCTTGTGGTACATCTAGAAAGAGTATCAATATAATATAATATTATAATATAATATAATATAATATAATATAATATAATATAATATAATACAATACAATACAGGAAGAGTCAGAAGAGCTAGGCTTAGGTACAGGTCTATCCCTGACTAGCTGTATATTCTTGAGGGAGCCCCTTAGTCTCTGGGTCCTCATCTATAAAATGGATAAATAAGGTTTATGGAAGGGACAGTGGAAAACAAGATAGGCCTAGAGTAAAACATCTTAGGTTCCTTTCTTGCTCTGCTGCTATCTGGTTGTGTCATATTAGGTAAGCCACCAACTCTCTTAGCTTCTGTTTCCTCCCTTCTGAAATGTGTAAAATAATACCCACTTCACTGGGCTCCCATAGGGATTAAAAATAATATGTTTAAAACACCTGGAACAGAGTTTGGTATGTAGTAGTTGCTAAATAAATGCTTCCCAATAGTAGTTAACCTTGTAATAGCATCATTGGTAGTGCCCATATTAAGAAATTGTAATTACTAAAATGAAGGAAATGTGTGAGAACAAAACTACAAAGTATGGCAATCTCTTAAAAATAAGGAACTGGGGAAGGGTCTACCTTAATGAACCCCCTAATTTCTCTGCTGGTTGAATACCTTGGGTTCCTTTTTGTTGAGGAACCTCTAACATAAGTTAAAAACAGAGAAGGGGCCATAGCTCATGTCCTTCTTTTTTTCTATAATGTTCTCTTCTGCATCTCTTCTCCATGATCCCAGAATGAACACTCCTCCAACCCATCCCCACCCCCACTGGTGCATCCCAGCACCCAGGATGCTTCTGTGTTAAGTCCTTCCCAGAGGAAGACACAGCAAACACTTCCTGGAAAGGGACAGAGGGGTGCCCTAAAGAAAGGATGCCTAGGGAGTTTGAGGCAGGGTGGGAAGGATCCAGGTCTCTCTGTCAGCCAGTTTGGAGGACAAAGCCAGACCCTCCAACAAGACAGATTCTCAAGGTCTCTCCCAGGTTTAACTTTGGCTCAGTCCAACTCTGTGCCTCAATCAGTCAGCCATCATTCCTCAGTGTGGGCAGGACCCTGAAAGACCACCCCTCTGCCTTCGCAGCCACACACAGCCTCTTCCCAAAGCTTCAGTGATGGGGTTTCTCTCTGAAGAAACTTCAGGTCTTAATCCAAGGCTGCCTCTCTATCTCCCTGTTGGGTCCTTGCAGTCCATCCTGGAATGAGTTTTCCAAAGCAGGTGGGGCCTCCTGACTGACCAAGATGCTGTGGGCAGGATGAATTCTCCTCTCCCTGGGCCTTTCCCCCCTAGGCTGGTGTCTCAGATACCTCTTCCAGTTTGGAAAGCAGATTATTTATGGTTTATTTTTGACACCAGATCATCGCTGCCCAAGTTTCATCAATTTGTCACTGTTTTTATTGTCAGCAATTGCCCATAACTGGAGCACATTTAAAATGTCATTGATCTTGGTATTACAGTGTCATAATCTGACAGTAATAGGTGTAGCCAGCACAGGAAGCCCAGGCCCTGAGATTGATGGCGTTCAGCACACCAATTATATTCTGTCCATCTAAGTGATAAAAGAGTACGTAGGAGGCATTCAATAGATAAATTAGATATCGCTCCCAATTATGTCCCTTTATTTTATGGAGTCATATGTTCCCCTTAGAACTTTTTTTCTTCATTTGGCTTGTATAGGGGGCATTACATAACCCCCAAAGACCAGGGCTGCCCTCCTGCCTGCCCCACCTTGGCTTTGACCCTGATACCTCCCTACATTCCAGAAGTTTCTCACCTGACCTTTCTCTGGAACTCACCTAGGAGCTCTCCCAGTATGGCATGTGGGCACAGGTGTGGGAGAAAGGAGATGCAGGGTCTCCAGTGTCTAGGGAGGGGTTGGATCAGGCCTTTGGGAAGGTCTGATGATGCCTTTGCATGTGACTCTAGCCAAATAAAGGAGATCAGAAGAGGAGCCATTAAATGGGCTGCTACCCCCTAGCCCCAAACATAGCAGAACCTTCAGATTAGGACAACTAGTGAATGGCTATTGCTGGGGAGGAGGAGGATGCTCAGAAATCTTTCAGTCCTCAGAAAGTGACTTCATCCATCTCTCTGCTTCTGCTCTTGCTTGAGTCCGTTCAAACCTCTCCTTGGAAGAACTGCTTCCCCCCGAATCTCCTGCATCCCCAATTCCAATCCAGATCAGACACCTTCCTCAGCTTGAGTTCTGGGCCCGCCACTGTGGTGGGAGAATGATGCCAGCTCTCCTGGGGAGGCAGCTGGCTCCCTGCTAGAGAGCAAGTACCAACAGCAGCTCATTTCTAAGATGAGAGCTTGCCTGAGGCAGGGAAGTGCCTGGCCAGAAATGAGAGGCTGAGAGGCAGGGAATAGAGATACAGTGAGGGGGTCACTTTATCTGGGGTCTAGTTTATAAGCACCTTAGACTGAGGACAGCTTTGACCTGGTCCAGACCCCTGCTCCCTCACCCCCACCATGTTCCCCGAAGCCAGCAGGCAACACAGAAGAGGCCAACACATCTGGTGGTGAGCAGTGTTCCAAGTCCTTTTATTGAGCTTTACAAGAGAAAGTGTCCATGGTTGGGCTGTTCTCCATAGCCTGTTGCCATCTCTACTATTATAAATAATCCTGGCAGTAAGTGTCCTGTTCCACTGAGGGGAAGTTGTTCTTAAGGCCTGAAACCTGAGAATATGGGTCAGGGGAGGGGGGATGACGGGGGACAGGAGAGAGAGATGGGGAGCCATCACCCGAGGCTCTCAAGTACACCCCTGAGCTGGTAATAGATGAATTTCTGGAGCAGCGGGTGGCATTTCAAGTGAAATGTTTATAGGAAACGAGTGTGATTTAAACAACGTCTTGGCCGATAAACACCAGCCAGATGGGGGGAGAGGGCAGGGTGAGGAGTAGAGGAATCTAAGGCCCAGAGGCCCCTGGTGTTAAGTAGCTGTCTGAATCTCTGCTCAAACACACTCACCAGCTTTGGTCTTAACATGTTTTTAAGAGCTGGTTATGATTTCCTTGAGGGCGGCTCAGATTAAGACTGGAGTGGAGCCCCCAGCTGAGCGTCTTCAATAACTGTCCATCACAGTGTCTTTAGAGACAGCAGTCTCTTCCCCTCTGCTCAGACAGCCCGGGACTGGGGAGGGCTGCTAGGCTGCCCTGTTTGTCAGTCTGTTCGTAGGCAGCACTGGGGCTTTTTGCCCTTTGCACATGCCGTGCCCTGGATGCTGGGGCAGATCCTGGGGACAGGACTTAAGTCCCACCCTCCGAGAGCTCTCAATCTTCAAGAAAAGAGAAAACACACAACCTAGAAAAGAAGACAGAGAGTGAAGAGAGCAAAAGGGTGGAAACCAAGAAAGAGAAAGCTGTCACCAAATCCAGAATCTGGGCCTTTCTCTCCATGTCCACTGCTGCCACACTGGTTCAAGCCACTCACCTTTCACTTGGATTAGTACAATAACCTTTCGACAAGTTTTTCCCACATCTTCCCTTGCCTCCTTGCAATCTATTCTCAACACAGAAGACAGAAGGACTAGTTAAATATTAAGTCCAATAATGTCTTTCCTCCTTGTTTCACTTGGAATAAAGATCAAAGTCATTAAGACAGCTTACAAGGCCCTACAGCATCTTTCTCATTAGCTTTTTGATGCTACAAATCCCATTCTTTTCCTTGCTAACTCTACTCCAGCCACACTAGTCTCTAGGACCCACAAACTTGCCAGGCATGTGCCTGCCCCAGGGCCTTTGCACCAGCTGTTCCCACTGCTTGGAATTCTCTTTCCCAAGATATCCTTGGGGCTTATTTACTCCTTCACCCCTAAGTTTTGGTTCAAGTACTATATTGTCAATGAGATCTTCTTGGCTACTATATTTAAAATTGCAGATTTCTCCTCCATCCTAACCCTTCTTTCCCTGATCTATATTTTCCTGCCATCCTTAATATACAGTACGATTTACTTATTTCATACATGTATTGTTTATTACTGTCTCTTTCTGCCAATATGTAAACTCCATGTAGACAGGGACCTTTCTGTGTTTTGTTCACTGATGTATCCCGACAACCTGCAATAGTGCTCTGTAATAATTGTTTAGTGAGCAAATGCAAAGGATCAGTGAGGTCAGCCGGGGAGAACTTGGAGGGGAGGGCAGGGGGAGGCCATCCCAGGCCTGGGGTTAAGTTGTGCCTTATCTCACTATGGGCACAAGTGCAAGAGTGGGGCTAGGACATCACCCAAAAGGGGAGACTCATTTGGAAGAGAGACTAGCCTGAATTTACCCCTTGAGTCTGGTACAAAACTTCACTTTAGGTTGAGATTTCTTCAACTCCATGACCAAACTGTACTTTGAGATAATGATATGAAAGGGATGTGCCAGGAAAGAATGAAGTGATTGGAAATGAAGGGTGGACTGGGAAGTCAGAGGCCGTCAAGGTCAGGGGGAGGGTGGCAGAGAAACAGCAAGGCAGGCATGTGTCCTCTAAGTCTAGAAAAGAAGATCAAAGTGGTATTATGGGTCTGAAGGAAGATTGTGTATGTAAGTAACAGGAGAGAAACAGGCCATCATTTCAAAGAGGATGTTCCACCTCCACTGAGGGCAGAATGAAAGGCCATGGGCTATCGTAAAATAGAAAGAATTGGAATTAGATATCAAGAAAAACTTCCCAACAATGCAACAGGTGGTAGAGGGACGGTGTGGAGCCTTGTAGTCTGGAGAACATGAGCAGGACCCAATGGTAACACCATGGTCGGGCTGACACTGAGGGCCCTGTGGGTCTGCAAGACCCTGGGATGGCAGTGTGGGGACTAGAGCCCTGGAGAAGGTTTCTGCCACTGCTGGGCCCCCAGCCCTGGCCTCCCTCTCACCTGCAAGGTTCCTGAGCAACTGAAGTGCACAGCTATCTTACCAGCATGAATGGGGAAACTGAGAGTGTTTGATGCATTCCTTTACCACCTCTCCCTGAAATCTCTGTGTTCAACTCAACTTTGTGGTGACATCAGGGTATAAGCCAGGAGAAGTAGAAAAGTGTAATATCTTTGGAGGTTTATATAAGACAGTGGTTCCATCGGTTATAATGGAAAGAGGACCCAGGTGGCCTGGTAGTCCTGAAGATAGAAAAGAGACTTACTTGTCACTGTACAACTTTTGGTACCTTTGAATGTTCAATCACATACATGTATTTCCTTTTTGAAAAAAATAAAATAATTAAAATCAGACAGAAACAACACTAATGATTACAGCAAAGAATAGCTCTAGGGAGGTTGGATTTTGATGCCTACAATTGCTACCCTGAGGACAATGACCTGGCCCTCCTGGCCTACAGCCACCCTCCTCCTTTCATCTGGTATCTCCATTCTCTACAGGTTCAGAGAGGGGTGTGGCTAGGCTGATGTCACACAGCTTTTAGGGGCTAACAAATTTCTGGGGATTAGTTTTCCAGACACTTAATGTTGGCTCTTTCTCCTGGTCTTCAGTGGCCTGACTTCCCCCTTGACCTCTCCATATTGTTTGCAGGACTGTGTAAATGCTACAATCAACCTTCAAATAGATATTTTTGAATGTGCATGACTTAAACGTCATCTTTCTCAGGGAGTTATCTCTCTATGGAGCTTTTCTCGGTCCCCCAATGTGGTGTCAGGTTTTTCCCTCCCTTCCTGCCTTCTTCCTCTCCACCATCCTTGACCATCAAAGTGGCTCTCCATTGCAACGAGGCCCTGCCCCTGATGAGACATGTGGCCTTGAGCAAGTCATTTAACCTTCCTGTGTCTCTGTTTCTTCATCTATAATCGAGGATCATGTTCTTCCTCACATGGCTCTTCATTCATCCATTTGTACAACAAGCATGTATTCTGCGGCAGGCGCTGAATCCGGAATTGAGGATCACACAAGCTAATGTATGTAGTTAGTACGGAGACAGAGTTATTGCCAAGGCCACCTTCCTTGACTGCTTTTCTGGGCTGGGCATGAAAATCTAGCTGGCCCTTGGAAGAATTGCTTTAGTTTACTCCCAACCTCTCAGTTTCCAGTACTGCTCTTGGAGTCAGAGTGACATCCTCTACTGGATAAAGTGTCAGGAGCTGCAGAAATAGCCTCTTTCTCAGGCTTTTCCACTGACTGGATCCCAAGGGCATTGCTCTTCCTGCAAGAAGGAATTCACACTGAAATTCACCTGTGGGCCTGCCGTCTGGATCCGGAGTGTCCAACTCTCTTGCACTCTGAGGGCCCCACCCCTGAGTACCCGCACGCCTGCTCTGCTCATGTCTCTCCTTTCCTAAGCCCCAGGGGTGGCACAGAGGCTAAGAATCTGGGATAGGAAAGTCTCTCACACTTGCCTCCCTTTAAATATAAACTGGGCTGTGGAGGTAAGATGACCCCTTCTTTAAAACAACTACCACAACCTCAGAACACACAGGAACTTGCTTCAGGTGAGGTAAAAGAAGCTTCCGGAGCTCTTGGAAGGACGTTGTCCCCACTCCCTGCCTGGTCACTGAGGACTGGGTGAGTATCACTGGGAGGGAGGGGTGTTTGTGGGAAAGATGTGCTGCTTCAGCCCTGGTCATGACAAGATCCCAAGTCAAGTCCAAGTGATGATGATGGACCGCGGGGAAGATGGGATCCAGTTTAGACATAAGGAGGTATTTCTCAATGGTCAGGGGATGGGTTTAATGAGAGAATTTATGGAGAGTTAGATGGGACCACTTAGACACAGTTCTTCCAAAGCCAGGGGGGAGGATGAGATGATCTGGGGGTTGCAAAGGGTCCAGGGATTTCATGATGCTGCAGGACTGGCAGGGACTGGGGAAGAAACTGTGGAGATATTAGTTCATTCATGTCTAGAGCACAAAACCCATAGATAGGAACCAGGTTCTTGGGAACCCCCAAACTGCAACACAATGCTTTACACAGGACAGACTAGAGAATCTGACCAAAGAGGACAATTCTTTCCCTGAAATATGGTGCCACCTCCACCCTAGAGAAGGACAGTTGCTTTAGAGCCCCAACAAAAAATGGTTCCTGACTATGGCGCGTGGAAGTACTTCTTTGAGTCCAGCTTCAGTCCTGCTTACCAAAATTTGCTTTGATCTCTCTGCAATGTGTGGGGTTTGCCTAGCCCCAGAGGACAAACTGAGAAGGGAATAAGGCCCTAGCTTTCAGGTGTAGCTTCCTTTCTCTGGGAGCAGAACAAGTTGGCTAAATCTCAAGCACCTGACTCAGCTTCTGGGGAGTTCTGTGGAGAGTGAAGAAGGGGGGTTCTTTCTTGGAACCTCCGACAAGCCATGAGGATACAAGCAGAACAGTAGAGGGTGGGGTGGGGGGGGTGGCTGAATGGCTGGGATGAAGAAACTTTTCTGGATACTCAGCCTTCCACATCGCAAAGGAAAGACTGTAGCTTCTGGAAGGCAGGAACTGAGCCTGCCTCATGTTGGCAGCCCGGTGCCCAGCACAGAACAGATGCTCAACACCTATGAGCTGAATGAATAAATGAGTCGTGGGGCCAAGAGCTGACTCCTCCAGCAGCTGGAGTGGGTCTTTGTATAAGAGATCCCTCCCTGGGCCTCAGTTTCTCCATCTGTAAAAGAAGCGGGTTGCACTAGTTTATCTCTAAGCCTTTTTTCTTTTTTTACCCCAGGTTTCCTGTTCTCTCACTGTTCCTCTCCAATTCTGCACCTTTAAATCCTTATGTCGCGCTTCACCCACATTCTCTGCCCTTCCCATTGCAGTCTCCCCCGACTCCCCCTGCCAACTTCCTCCTGTTTTCCTTTTTACGGGAAAAGGGGGTCTTCTTTTCTGTTCCTGGTGACTCCTCCAGGCACTACCCTGGCTCCCTGCAGCCTTCTGTGTCTGTCCACCGCAACCCCCGCTCCGCGCTGCCTCCCCGGTCTAGCGCCCCCTTCATCGACTTCAGATGGCAGAACTGGGGGACTGGAAGACGCGGAGAAATCCTAAGGCAGACTCTGTCTGGCTCCTGTCGCGGCCCCATCGCGGTGCCCCGAGTTCCCTCCTTCTACCATGCCACCCCCAGCGTGGCCGACCCGCCCCTCTCCCCGCAGCCGGTGCCGCAGTGCGCCCTCGCCCCACGCTAATGCGATCTGGAGAGACCAGGGCGGGCGGCGGGCAGTCTGGGCCGAGCGTCCTGGGCGGCGCTGATGGATGGTCCCCTGACAGTAATCGCAGAATGAGGACGCGCTGGCGACGCTTTCGCCAGAGGCCCCGCTGTTTGGCAAGCCTGGGAGTCCCTCCCTCCACAGCGCCTCCTTCTCAGGCCCTGTCCCCAACCTACTCAGCTTTGGGAAGGCCGGAAGCCTAACGTTAGGGCAGAGGTGGGGACTTTCCCTGCCCTCTCCCCCGCAAGACAATAGTTTCTGTTTAGGAATCGTCCTAGGATCTTACACTGCGTCTGTGATTCTAAGCAAGCTACTGGGCTCAGTTTCGCCCTCTGTACAATGGGAAATAATAGTCTTTCTAAGCATGGATGGAGAGTGTGAGCTGTAAAGGAGAAAATACTGAGGAAAAATGCCACTCTCCCTTAAGTAGGAATCGATTTTTACTTTTAGTTCACAGTACTCAGAATAATCTAGGCTAATGTATGAAGCTGAATGAGCTGAGTGGATATTCACACATAGAATATATGTTTATACACACGTCATATGTTTGTGCTGTCTAATAGATGAATCTGAACATAAGAGGTGTCAATATCAGTATTGTTTAGATGTCATTAAAGAAAAGCACATCAGTGCAGGTATTTCTTCAAGGAGGTGACTGTCTCAAGCAGGATCTTTCTTCAGTCCAGTGAGAACACCCACCCCCCTACCCGCCACCCCTGCAGACTAAGCCCCATTCCCCACCCAGCCTTGGGATCCCCTTCAATTCAGAGCTAGGCTGACTAACAGCTGTGAGGAGAGAATCCCTCCTAGGGAAATGTTCCCGGAGGACTTTCTAACCCCTCACCCACTTCCAGGTGACACAGAGTTCTAAGGGTTTTCCACTCCCCCACCTCAGGGGATTCCCCTTGGGCCTGGGCCTTGCTGAGGGACTGGGGGCAAGGATCCAGAGCCAATTACAATTCTGAGAGCACACCCAGGCGCATCCTCAATCCCTTTTAACCTTTCCCTCTCATCAGAAGCCAAATTGAGTTAGTCTTGAGTTTTGATTTAATTCCCGAAATGGAGTCATAATCTGTTTAGTGTCCTTTTTCCCAAGTCCTGGGTACTAAAGTGTGTGTGTGTGTGTGTGTGTGTGTGTGTGTGGTTAATGAGAGCAGCTTTGTGCGAGAACCCTCACAAACAACCTCCAAACAACACCAAAGAGCAGGAGACACCAGGGCCCTGATTGCTGCTGCTGGTATAACGGTAATGATTATGGTGATGATAATGATAACAACTAATATTTATTGGGGACCACCTGTGTGCCAGTACTGAGCTAGGCACTGCCCATGCATTTCTCACTTAATTCTCACAATTACCTTCCAGGTAGGGACCATTATATTCCCAAATGACAGATGAAAAAACTGAGACTTAAGGAGGTTGAGTTTAAGGAGGCCGTAGCTTATGTCACACCTTACAGCTATTGATTAAATGGCAGGACCCATCTTTGAAATTACAGTCAAACTACAGAGCCTGCGCTTTTAACCACTTCGCTGTGTGACCCTGGGCAACATGTTAAAGTGACACAGGTCCTTCATTGGCATAACATAGATAATAGAGATAATATGATCCCTTCTTAGGGTTGTTGTATTAATTAAATGAGATAAGGCATTCACCCTACTCACAGTAAGCATTCAGTTAAGTGCCCTAAATATTGGGGTAGAGTTGAGCAAGGGAAGGGGTGCATGCAATGCAATGGGTGACTATTAATTAGAAATTGTGGCTTCTGATAATCATAGTTGTGTTTTGGAGAGTCTACTGGGCACAGGCAATCATACAAGGAAAAGATTGCCTTGCCTGTTTTACAGATAAAGAAACTGAGTTTCAGATAAATGAAGTGTAAATTGCCTAAAGCCAACCAGTTAATAAATGGCAGAACAGAGCTTATATTCAAACACTGGGCCCCTGGCCTCCAAAGCCTGCTGCTCCCGACACTTCCAGAGTCACCAGACACTGGCCGATCCAGGGGGAGGTCAGGGCTGAGGCCAAGAAGCCCAAGTCACACCATCTTCCACCTGGGATCTGGGTTTTTCCAGGTGAGAAATGTTTCCTTAAAGGAACAGAAGGAGAGTAAATAAAAAAGCAACTATGGCAATTTCTCCTTCCCCCAAAGCCAATGTGGAGCTTCTCCCCCCTTCTTCACTCCTCTGTTTCCTCTGTGCTCAAGTTTGTGGCCATTAAATAGAAGAGGAGAAAGTTTGAACCAGGCATGAAATATTTATCAGTTAATTACAATATGCAGATTCTGTTCCTGGGGGTGATTTATCTTTTTGGAAATATAGGAAAAGATTCTGGAAACTTGTATCCTAATTGCTTGGCCTATTATTGTAACAACCAGGTATAAACTCCATTTACTATGTAACTACAAATTTTCCCACTAGCTGCCTCTCCCTCTGTCACTGGTGGTCTGGGGGCCATCTGCTTTTCTGATGAGAGAGGGGTCTCTGAGAAGTCAATTTGTCCATTCCCCTGTTTCTTCTTGGGGTGGCCCCTTTCTAAAACCTAAAAATTGTAGGAGATGAAAGGATGAATCTCAGAAATTCTGGGATCTCAAGAGGAGCATATTCTAAGTGACACCCTTCCCACCAAGGCAATGCAACTGCTGAGGGGGTGCCCCATATGGAGAAGAATCCCTCAACTGGGTCTCCTGCCCTCCCCGCTCTTTGCTTAAACGCAGGACAAGGGCGAAGTGGTAGCCCTCCTCTCACCTCTTACGTCACCTCCTAGGATCCATATCTCAGCGCCTTGCTGCATATTAGCATCACCTGAGAAGTTTTTAAAAATGCAGATGCCTGGGC
Organism: Pteronotus mesoamericanus; assembly: GCF_021234165.1. NCBI lineage: Eukaryota > Metazoa > Chordata > Mammalia > Chiroptera > Mormoopidae > Pteronotus > Pteronotus mesoamericanus. Next base: position 1,542,481 of record NW_026555310.1, read on the forward strand.
ACTACTTTGGACCAACCAAATTAGGAGCTGGAGCCAGATATCAATATTTTTTAAACCTGCCCAGGGGGATCTAATGTGCAGCAAAAGATGAGAACCTCTAGGGTTAACAGAAAGATATGGCTGCCTGATAAAGGGGCCCTGCTCATCCACAGGACGGTGCAATTTTTTAAAGCTTTAAAAAAAATATGTTTATTGATTTTAGAAAGAGAGGAATGGGGAAAGAGAGAGCAAGAGAGAAAGAAATATCTATTGGTTGCCTCCCATATGTGCTCCAACTGGGGACTGAACCCACAACCTGGTGTATCAGATGATGCTCCAACCAACTGAGCCACATCGGCCAGAGCAAATATCCCTCCTTTTCAGGTGCTGGAGGAGGCAATGTCTTCCCTTTTATTGGAATCAGAAGAGTGTACTTTTCACTCCTCACAAGAAGCTTCTGATATTAATAACTACCATTTATCAAGCCCCTGCTGAATGCTTGGATCTATGCAAATAAAATTTAATCTCATCTACACAACAACTCTGTAAGGTCAGTGGGCATGTCCATTTTATCGATGACTCAGAGAGGTTAAGTAATTTGCCTAAGGTTGTACAATTAGTAAGTGGCAGATCTGGGATTTTGAACCCAAAATTCATGCTCTTAACCATTGTGCTACCCTGCCTCTCCGTTTCTCAAGGCTGGAAGGAAAGGGCTTCAAAGCCAGTATTTGAAGGGACTAGGGTTTGTCTTGGGGAGGGGAAGGGAAAGAGAATCAAGGAGTGTAGAAAGGGGCTACTCGTGGATGGGGCATACAGGGAAGAGAGGTGCTGGGTAGGAGACACTGGAGAGGCAGCTCGGGAATGAGACGAAGTACCTGACAGAGGGCAGGGTGCAGCGATGGGTTAGTGGCTGTGGTAGGCATGGGAGCTGGGGACCAGGATTGAGGGGTGGCAGCCAGAAGGCTGGGAATGGTGAGTAGTGCCCACTGTGGACTGAATAGCTGGAGAGGGGGAGGGATCTTGTTTCGGAGGAGGGGTCTTTGTAAGGCACGCAGCAGTGAGGAATGCCCCGCCATGAATACTAAGGGCAAGAAGAAGAGAAAGGGCCAGAGGGGGCTGGGTGATGTTTAGCTGCTGGGGTGATTAATGGGGGTGACCGGAGGGTGAAACTCAACCCTTCGAACTGAGATGGTGGGGAATGGTTGTCCAAGAACAACAGTGCACTGTTTCATCTAGAAAACCAATGTCCAGAGGCGGGGTGGTGGGGAGGACGCCAGGCGCAGTTGCTCCTTCCCTTTTTTTCCTAAGGTCTCTTTATTTGCCATCAAATAGTAAATTAAAATATACTTGCCAGAGCTGGGGGAGCCTCTGGATGGGCTTCTGGCCTGCCTTCTGGCTTTGGGGAGACTCAGGGACAGTGGGGTGGCTCCAGGGAAGGGCAAGTGGGGTTTGGAGTGGTGGCTGAGATGACTCCATGGACCGCTCCACCAGGGCATGAAGTGGTAACATGCTGGCTGGGTCACTGGCTTCCCTCTGGACCAGACAGGCACTGGAAGGTGCATGGGGGTCAGGTCTCTGAATGTCCTATGGAAGGTGGTATGTTCTTAGAGCAAATTCCCTACAACAGCCCCAGCCTCATAGGGGAGGGGAGAGAGAGTTGGGGGAAGAAGGGTAAGGGCCTTGCAATTGGGTTTATTGACTGGGTTAGAGGAATGGAGGTAAAACTCAGGGAAGCAGCAGGTTTGAAACCCCCCTCACTCATTTCCTACTTCTCTCTCTACGCACAGCTGCCTCGACTTCCCCAAGAGCATTTACAGAGAGCAAGAGAGGAGGGGGCGGAGTGATGTATCAGAGATGTCTCAGAGTGGGGGAGGTGAGCTTCAGGCAGGGATTTAAATGGAAATAGTCTCACAGTATAGGAGCAATTTTCTCCCTCTGTAGGATGTTACAGATGTGAAACAACTGGCAGATCCTGCTTTCCAGCTATGCAAGGGTATAGTACATCTTGAAGCCTTTGTCTCCTATAGGAGAGCAGAGTGAGTGGAAAGAGAGGTCAGGAAAAGGAGCCCAGGTGTGTATGCAGGGGTCTCCAGAGGGCTGAGGGAGACCAGTATCTCTGGAGGGCAAGGCAGGCAGAATGTCCGTCCCTGATCCCAGGTCAGGTCACTTGGGAATTTTGCCTGGAAACCCTGCCACAAGGTCTTAATTCTTATCTCCACAAAAAGCTTAGCCAAGTTGCTTCCCTTGTTGGAGTCTCACTCCCAGTTATCACTGCTATATCTTCCGGAATCCAAGCTTACAAGACACTTTAAAAACCTGAAGTTAGTAGGAGGCAGTTTATTGAGTGCAAATACTCTGTGAGGTGCAACATGACTTGACTAGTAATGAGGCAACCATTCCACATGGGGTTCAGGTTCAAGGGCTACCTTCCAGAGGGGCTGGCCTCAGTTTGCTTGTTCTGAGAGCAAGGGCTAACAGAGGCTGCCCTGTGCTTTTCAGAGAAGGAAATAAACGAGCCCACTGGAGAGCAATGGTCACAATTAACAGTCTTAATTATGAATTAATAATTCATAATTATTCCAGACTTGCAGATAAGCATAAACCCACTGAAATTATTTCCCAGGGAGGCACATAGTTGGAGGAGGTGGGAGGGGGACCTCAGTGCAGCCATTGCTTCTAGAGGCCTTTACATTCATTTCTCTGCTTCCCAACTAGACCTGGAAGAGATTCATTTGCTCCCTTGGTTGATTTCTCTGAGCAGCTACCCCACAAAAAAACTTCTAAACACCGTGCCACATTGCCTCTCTGTTCTTCTTGAGGCCAGAGAGCCATCCCTGACAACAAGGCCTCAGAACTTGGACTCTGGATTTCTGGGGTCTGTCTCTTCCCTCCTGACTGTTCCGCTGTTTATATATGGGAGTGCCCTGCAGGAGAGGCTAACACTGGGTGTCCCAGAGTGGTGTGGCTGTCTTTCGGGCTCTTCTCCCTCTCCCGTGTCCCTTCTCATGAGGATTGCCTAGGAGCCCCCATATTGCGGCAGAAGGCCACTCCAACTCTATGCAGGAAGGGGAAACAGGAAGTGCCCCATCTCTTGCGGATGCTCTTGGTTCCAGATCTGGATTTGAGGGGCTGACTCTGACCTCCTGAGAAGGCATCTATATGGCATCAATAGTGGCCTAGAGAGGCGTGTTCAACACTAGATCTATAATCACAAATTTCCACTCCAGCATATTTTAAAATATCTTAAAGGAACCTCAAAGAGCAGCTCAGACCCTCACAGCCCCAGGAGTTTGCTTTTTCTTTTCTCTCTCATCTGAAAAGAAGGAGAGATCCTGTTCTTCCAAATAGTCAACACCTTAGACCACAAAGGGGACTATCTTCTGGCTATTAGGAGATCCTTGACCACCATCTCGGCTCTGACCACCTTCTTCAAATGCTGGAAGGAAGAAGTGAACAGATCACAGGCCACGGGGACCTGGCATTGGAAAGGACTTCCAATCCCAGGTCTACAGCTTTCCCATCAACCTCGTCATTTGCATCAAAAACACATGTCAGGCTAAATCTACAGGACAAAGGAGTTGGAAAACTGAGACCTAAAAGTACCTTTCCCCAAATCTGTGGGTACAAGAGCACATTTGAAAAGCTGCTCTGCCAGGAGCAAGGTGGATAGTGAGCCAAGCACATTGGCTGGACATGGAGACCACGCACCCAGCCTTTCACACCAAGCTCTCTCCTTTCCTGGCCAAACTTGAGACTTTTGGTCACAAAAGGCGCATCAGTTAGGTGTGATCCAAGTTATCCAGCTAATTAACTGTGAAAGCATAAGTTTTTCTGTGTTTTTTTTAAAAGTGCCACTCCTTTGGCCTCCAAAGATGAGATCTTTAAATCCTTTCCCTCGCTCTTCTTATTCTCTACCCCTCTCCCCAGTAGACACTCCCAAATTCTAGCTACAAAAATTTCTAAATGTAGGGGGGCAAAACTTTCCTAATCTACCGTTTTCCCCACCTGCAACTCCTGTCCCCTCCCCCCCCCCATTTTTTTCTCTCTCCTGAGCCTCCGCTTCTTTAAAAAAAAAAAAAAAAAAACGAAGAAGAAGGAATTTTCAATAGTCCCACTTGTCAAGCGAAGACCATCTTTTAACCTTCAACAGCAGCGAAAGCCGTGTGAACTCTCGGTGAACCAAGATTGAAGTCATAAATCACGCGTACAAAGGCGGCTGCGGAGGCTGGCGCGGGCTGCTGCACCTTTAACGCTTTCTGGGGCTGACAGGCGGCGGCCCCGCTAAAGTTCACAGCGCCTGGGGAGGGCCCGCCCCCGCCTCCCCTCCCCCAGCCTGGTCCTAGCTCCGGCCCCCGGCCCGGCCCGCTGCGGCCGCCTGAGCCTCGCCGAGGAGGCCCCTTGGCTGCTGCTCGCAAAGGCAAGGGGGCTGCATTTTCGCTCCCACAACCTTGCTCCATTTTGACCGGTTATCACCCACCCCTCTGCGTGCTGTATTTAAATAGGCAACTAGATCCACACGGACACAATAATTTAGCTTGTTTTGTCTTTGGCATTTTCTACAGGACCCCAAGTAATGGACTTTCCGCTCCCCTTCCTCCTTCTAGAACTGGCATCCTTCATCTCTGTCTGCACAGGCCCAATTACACAGATCCTTGGGGTTCCAGTAGGATCCGAGGGTCATTGGAACCAGAACACCTGGCTGAAAAACATGCCATATAATTAAAAGGATTTTCTTTTTAATTTATCTTTTCTTCTCTCTCTCTCTCTCCCCCCCCCGCTCCCCCTCCCCCTTCCCCCCCTTTTTTTTCAAGAGGGTTGGAATTGGCTGCGGCGATTGGAGCGGAGAAGCTGGGGTGGGGAAAAGGAAAACCGTCGTCCTTTTATCCCTCGCCGAGATCTCCAGGCTTCCAGCGCTGGAGCCGGGATTCGCTTTCTTTCTTTGGCCTCTCGGCCTCCTACTCCAGTTCTGTTTTTCCTCCTCTCACTGTCTTCTCGGTTTAATTAAAGTTCAGCGACTCCACTTGCCTTTTCTTCCCCTCTGGTTTTTTTCCCCTGTCGGAACGCAGAAGGCAGCCGACCGAACGGCCCAGGGCAGAACGGCCCCAGCACAACCCTGGCCTGCCACCGCGGGGCCTCCCGCAGCCGGCCTCCCTCTGCCGGCCGCAGCTTTCTGCAGCGGGTCCCCTGTCACTCCACCGTCCCGAAGGTGTGCAGCCGCTGGCCTGGGGTATCTGTACGGCGGGGGCTGGGGTAAGAATGCCCTGTCTTCCCCTGTGCCCCCAGGCTTGCTCCAGAAAGTTTGAAGGGTGTGTACACCCTGACTCAGACAACCCGCTCCCCTCAACCCATTGCCAACTAATCTATGACAAAAGCCCGTGATGGATTTGGTATATGTTAATTCACAATGCCCTTTTCTCCAGAATTTAACTATAAGTTAATACACACCGGAAACCACGCGCATACACGCTCGTTAATGGGCTTAGGTATTAGCGAGTCCTAACGATGCATACAAATGTGCTCTGCGCTCTGTAGGCCCCTCAAGATTTATGGGCCTTGAGCTCTCTGAAGCTGTAAACAAGGAGAGAGAGAGAGGGAGAGGGGGGGAGAGAGAGAGAGAGAGAGAGAGAGAGAGAGAGAGAGAGAGAGAGAGGGGCTGGGGGGAAAGAGGAAAAGAAACAGAGGTCTGACTCACCCTCCAGGTTGTGGGAGAGAAGGGATCTTTGCAAGTGGGTTTTTACTTATTTTCTTTTCCTTACCAGCTCCGGGCGGGTGGGGTTTTGGCATGGGTCTGGGGATGGCGTTTGCGCCTGAATGCTGGTGTGCGCCGGCAGTGTGTTGCTTGCGTGCTGGGGTAGGAGGATGTCTGCCTCCTGTGAATTGTGCAGGGGCCTGAATACAGCAGGCACTTGTGGACATATACTGTGTGTGCACACCTGCTAGGTGTGTGTGTATGTGCGCGCGCGCGCGCGTGCGTGTGTACGTGTGACAAGCAGGCCTCCCTCTGGGTCCGGCTGCTGTCCCGTAAACCCGGTTAACAAATCTCTAACTACAATCATAATAACAATAAATAATAAATAACAACAAAACAGCAGTTAAGAGCCCCTTCCTAGCAAGATAAATAAAATGCAAGAAGATATATTTTGAAGAGGGGACAGGGGAAGGAGTCACGATCACAGCATCTGAGGGGAACACAAGAAAGGAAGTCAGCTTCTTACTATATTCTTGAGGGGTTTGGGAATCCCCTCGCCAGACGAGGCTCTTCAGCCAAAGGAGCAGAGGGAGGGCCGGGAAGCCGCTCTTTCCTGCTCCTCTCTTTCCGTCTTTTGCTTCGCGGGATCAGGGGAGGGACCCCGCATATTGGGATGGTTGGTGGCTTTGGGGACTCTCTGGAGCCCCTGTTTTAAAGAGGAGGCCAAGCATGTAGGGCCAGGCCGAGGGGCAGACACGGATAACGCAATGACCACAGCCAGGTCCCAGCTGGCTGGAAGGCAGAAGTGCCCAGGAGGACGAGCTGCCCGCCAGGCAGGGATGGAATTTATGGCCGCCGGGAGAGAGGGAAGAGCGAGGCCAGGGCTCCGGCAGGCCCAGGGAAATTTCCTTTCCAGGGGTCTCTCAAAAAAAAAAGAAAGGAAGGAAGGAAGGAGAAAGGAAGGAAGGAAGGAAGGAGGGAGGGAGGGAGGGAGGGAGGAAGGAGGGAGGGAGGGAGGAAGGAAGGAAGGAAGGAAGGAAGGAAGGAAGGAAGGAAGGAAGGGAGGGAGGGAGGGAGGGAGGGAGGGAGGAAGGAAGAAGGGAGGAGAGTGAGAAAGAAAGGAAAGAGAGAGAAGAAGGAAGGGGTAGAGGCGCAGTGAATTTTCCTTTGCGGGGCTAGAGCAGAGCGGATTTCCATAAAGGAAGAGAAGACACAGTCCCGGATCCTTCCATGTCTGCCTCATGCTCTCCAGGTACAATTTTCTGATAATCATATGAATTTATTTATTTAGGGGAGGAGGGAGTCAGAGGTGTAAGAGACGTGTGGGATTAAGCCACCCCACAGGTTCGGATCTAACGAAATTCCCCGTCTTTAAAAACAATTGTATCTATTTAAAAAATCAAAGAAGAAATACAGAAACACAAATTATCAACTTTGGTAAGAGAAAGAAAAGAAAATCAGCATAACAAATCAACATGAGAACTTTTAAAAGATTTAAGTCACAAACCTTTTCAGAGGTTTGGGTGCTTTTTCAACAGCCGGTGAAGAGATGGAGAAATACACTTTCCACTGAGTTACTTCTTTAAGGCCAGTGTACAAACAAAGATTCTAAAGAGAATCTGGACATCCTTGCATTTGAAAACCACATGGGGTGGAAGACACTGCGGTAACCAGTTGGGCAAAATAACAATAAAATAAAATAAAATAAAAACGGTTGCAGCGCTGAGCGCAGGGCAATCTATTGATCGAAGAGAGGGCCCAGGTCTGGGTTCCAGGCAGCCGCCAGGCAAGGCAGCTGCCCCGGGATGGGGTTCGGGCTGGCAGGAACTGCTCGTTTCCCCCTCCCAAGCCCAGCCTGCAGTCCCTTCTCCTCAGCCTCCCTACCCCTCCGGTTCTCCTGGCTGGAATGCTGGGTTGGGGCTTCCCTGGTGAGAGGATATGGGGTTTAAGAGGGAGGCAAAGTGACTCAGAGCAGTCTCTGTTTCATTTTCCTCCCCTAGGCCTCTTCACTTGCCCGAGCTCTCATCCACGAGAAGAGAGACACGGAAGGAGCTTCTGGGCTGCCAACTGCCGCTTCCCAAAGTCCAGCCACCTCCAGCCCTCCATGGGGGAAGATATCAGTGCCCATATACCTCTGTGCCCCCATCACATGTGACTGCGTTCAGTTCAGGATTATCTTAGGAAGAAGAAGAAGAAGAAAAGCTGGTTGTTTATATCTAGTTCTACCGATCTGTTCACATCTGGAGAGTTTATTTATAACTCCCACTAGAACTCTCTCTGTTTGGAAGCACCGGTGGCTCTATTGACAGACTGGTATCTAGAAAATACTGCTCTATCTTTAACCATACCTAAATGTGCTGTGGTTGTATTTACAGATTTATGCTTGAGGAAAAAATAATTATTTCTATTGTATCCGTGCATATACAATAGTTACAAGAGCAGATTTATATATGGGAAAATATACGACTCTCTTATAGCCATCCAGCTTTATGGACATTTGATATCCTGACAGATTTATATCTCTGAGCAGCTATATAGATAAATATATATCGTTGGAATTATGTATCAGGAGATATATACTTATTGATTGTGATATAGAGTGGTTAGAGCATTCACTTAGGCCCATATATGGCTATGGAGATATTTCTATATTATATCACTATATATAGGCATATCTATTTATAACTACATAGTTATAAAAATAGACATAAGTAATTATAGCCCTATATGCACATGCTGCTATCTCTCTTGAGAGTTATAGACACTTACAAATATAATTCTATAGAGATATCTGTATGTATATAAGGGTGTAATTATCTCGTGATGTGTGTAAATTGGGGCTTAGGCCAGTCTATCTCTGTACAGACATATTTATATGTAGGGGCTGGGAGAGACTTGTTCTTGGAAATATTTCCAGAGGGCCAACTGGAACGCTGTGTGGGCCATCTAGGAAACTGGCTAGCAGAGTTCTTACTAATAGAGGGATGGAGTTACAAAAGAGTGGGCGCAGTATGGGAAGCCTCTAGCAGAGGAGGGGAATGGAGAGCGATTGGGGCTCAGCAGGAACAGGGAGGAAAGGGGTAAACACCTGGTAAACACCATTGGAGGCAGGAACTAGCTTTGTGAGGGGCTGGCAGCAGATGGGAGTGGGTGCCTGGTCTTATGGAAGCAGAGGCAGTGAACAGCCCTATGACCTAGAGACACCCTCCACTGAGCAAGGGGGCGACCTCCAGTTCAGCTTTTAGTGCACTAAAGACCAGCTAGTGCCTAGTCCCTCCTGCATTCCTGGTGTATTTTTCTCAAAGCCCAATTTTGGGGCCTCAAATAGCAGGCTCCAGAGGTGAAGAGATTTAGGAGGGAAAGGCAGGGAGCCGGGTGCACTTTTGCTACTGATATTTTCTGACAATACAGCCAGGAAAGTGAGGTTGTCAAATAAAGCTTGCTTTCACGTGGGCCTCCTGGGCCCCTGGTGGGCTGAATAGCTGAGGCTGGGGACCTGGTAGATTGAGGGGTGAATTTTTCCAGTGTTGGGCATATTCTGATGGGGATTTCAGGAGGCTTTCCTCATCCATGCATCTTGGAGGCCTGGACTTCAGGGGCCTGATCCTGCTCCACTGAGCCATTCCTCCACTGCTCCCCAAATTGGGGTGTTCTCCCCTCTGGGTACACTGGGGCTCCTCCAGCTCCCTAGCATCTCTGCCCTGGGACTTTATGGGCAGAACTTGACTTTAAAGAGAAGGGAGTCTGAACTTGAGCCTCTAGCCCTCACTTCTCCCACTCACATCTACAGGGCTTTATCCCATCAGCCCCATTCCAGGCACCCCTGGGCCAAGGCTCCCTAACTCTCTCCCTGCCACCAAGCATCCCAGTGGGGGAAAGACATGACCAATCCCGGATCCTTTTCTTTTCTTTTCTTTTCTTTTCTTTTCTTTTCTTTTCTTTTCTTTTCTTTTCTTTTCTTTTCTTTTTAACCAGGAAGTCACAGGCATTTTTGCTAAATGGATTGTGTGAAGGATTTCCCTGCACTCAGTCCCAGTGGCCAGCCTCCTTCTAAGATCTCCAGGATGCTGGGAAAAGAGTGGAAGCCTCTGGGCCAGGGTTAAATGCCAAGTGCCACCCTCCACGCACCTCTGCCCACAGGATTGGAGATCCCGGGCAGGGACTCTCTCTGTTGCCTGGCACAGAAGAGTGGCCCAATACATACTTGGTGAAGTAAACCTAATGGCAGTCAATTCAAAAGCTTTGACAGTGGGAGTCCCACCCTCCTTGGCCACAGCAGGTTAGAAGGCACCCTGGTACCAGGCTGGAGCCAGGCTGGGATAACATGGTAGCTAGTTGTGGTGGGCCTGGCAGGGCTGCCGAGCAGAGGTGGGGGAGGGGGTAGGAGATGGAGGTGAGGTACCAGGAGCCAGAAAATGGAGGAAGAGGCAAGCAAGTGCTGTCCCCCACTCCCAGTCTCCTGGCTCCCCAGACCCCCAAAATATGACAACTAAACAAGATCCCATACTTGGGCTGGGAAGGAGCCCTCTGTAGGCCTGAAGAGCCCATAGAGAAACCACCACTTAATCTATTAAAAAATACACAAATAAAAATATATCAGCAGAGACTGCCAGTCTGGCTGAAAGAAAAGACCTCGCTTTTGGCCCTGGCTCTGCTCCAGGGATACAGTCCCTGGAGCAGAATTAGTGTTAAAAAATTTTGTTTAACTTTAAAAAGTTCACACATATTCTGATCCAGTAACATCCCTTAATTAGGTTATTTCATAAAGTTATTTTTTTTATCATCATTATCATCTCTACCCCACTGCCCGCCTCCCACTTTGGTCCCAGTAGAATAGTTCCTTCTGGGAGTTTGTGGACAGGCATTGTTGGTGAATAGAGTAAGACTGGCGGGTTTGGGGTTTCCCCATCTAGTGAGGATCCCGTTCTGCAGGGAAGGGCCAGCCTTCCTGTCTCCCATCAAGACTTTGAGTGGGGTGGACCTTCCCAAATTTGGTTTCCTTTTCCCCTAAGTGTCCTCAGAAGCAATTGTCCTGTGTCTGAGTGAGGGACTGAGGTCCAGAGAGGGAGCTAAGTTAAATGTGGTCTATTTCTGGCCCCCCAGCCTTGGAGTTTCCTCCTCAGACGCCCAGCCCTCTCTTCCCTCCCCGCCCCCCCCCCACCAACACCTAACCCCCACAGGTACGGTCAATATGCCTTCCCTAAAGAAATGGAGGGAGGGGGAATTGAGGAGCAAGCATTTACATATGTTTGCCTAAGTGGGACTTGGGCAGGTGCCTGTGCTCTGGTGGAGGGGTGTTGTCAACCTCAGAACCTTTGGGGTTCAAGAAATTGTCCTTGGCCAAAGGCAAAAATGAAGAGACACCAGTCATATATTTTGAGCCTAGAAATGTGGGGGCCCTTTACCTGGGCTGGAATGACTCTTAGCTGTTTCTGGATTCCAGACCCCTTTGAGTAGCTGATAAAAAACAATCTGGTGTCTCCCCAGCAAAATGCACACACTTAGTGTTGTTCACAGTTATGGAACTGCCCAGGGAGCACAGGACCTCTGGGCTGAGTATCCCTTATTTGTATATTTTTTTCTTTCTTTCTGTGACCTGTCCTCAGTTACCTGATCCTCCTTTCGTCCTTTCTGAGTCCCCTTGCTTGGGAGTCAGGAAGTTCCTCTCCAGGTATAAACCTTGCATTTCTCTGCAAAGCCCTCTTCCTACTTTACTTTACCAGAGCAGGTAACCAGGCAGAGGTATTGATGCTTATAAGGAGCTCCTTCTCTGCTCTCCTGCAGAACCAAGGGACTGGCTGTTAACTAAAAACTGGTCTACACTGCCCAATTACTCCACTAATTCCTTAGGGTGAGGGGGGGAGTCTGGAGGCATATTGGCAGCAGTGGAGGCCAGGCTGTACGGAGACCAACTCCCATCTCTAGTGGAGACTTGGATGCAAGGAGCAAGTTGCAATTGCTATAATAATAGTCATAATAATAACAATAATAATTTATTTAGCATATCATTAGATGTGTATTTACTGTCTTCCCTTGGCTTTTTTACAAGTGTCTCCTAAGGAATTCTCACAACGCCCAGGGGAAACAATAATAAGCTAATTACCACCTTTCAGCTCCTTCTCCTCCCATCCACAAAGTCACCCTCTCAGAGATGGAGCATTTATAGAACCCCTCCCTGTGCTTTACACTCACTTCACACAGACTCCCCATTCCCAATTCTCCCAGTTTTTTTCATCCTTATTAAGGAAGTTTCCCCATAATTTGGAGGAAGAAAATTTGGGGAGGGTAGTAGCTGAGACCCAGAGAGTTGTTGGTATTAATATTGTTTCCCTGACACTAAAGCAATATTTAAGATAGTGTACCCTGGCTGGTGTGGCTCAGTGGATTGAGCGCCTGCCTGCGAACCAAAGGGTCATCAGTTCGATTCCTAGTCAGGGCACATGCCTGGGTTGCAGGTCAGGTCCCCAGTGGGGGACGAGTGAGAGGCAAGTGCACATTGATGTTTCTGTCCCTGTCTCTCTCCTTCCCTTCCCCTCTGCCTAAAAATAAATAAATAAAATTTTTAAAAAATATTTAAGATAATGTGGGCGGGAACCAAATTCTCACTTCTCTGCTCTTTGGGAGGCAGAAACTGCCTAAATAGGGCTGAGAGGCAGACCAGGTTAGACAGAGGACTTGTGGGACCCGTGCTGCCATGATGCCAAAACATGAGTCAAGTGTAGGAGTGTGGCCAGTCCTACAAATATAACATCCACATCAGTGGCCTTCAGATTGTTCAGGCCAGACAGAACTCAGAGATGCCAAGCCTCACATATCTCATTGGCCTCTTTTGGCAATGGGAAGAAAAGAAACAAGGAAGGAAGGAAGGAAGGCACATGTATGTGTATATATATTTATATAAAATATTCACACACATGAAAATAGTTATGTTTCTTAAAATATCAGCTCTTTATACTTTTAAGTGTAAATTCTTATCTTCTCAAAGATTATAATTAAAACACAAACCAGACACATGCTTTTGGATGACAGATTCTGGATGGACTCCTGGACCACCTAAAAGGCCCAAGGAAATAATCGTTTCCTTGGCCTCAACCCAGGACGGGGAACCATAGCTGATATCATAACAGTCTTGGTCACAGACGAGGCTGCTTGGCCTGTCATTGAGATCCTGGGTGTTGCTGATCAAACTACCTAGACTGAGGCCAGCACTCTACCTCTCTACCCAAGTACACAATTGCTTCTGGGAGGAAGCGAGTGTGGGCTAGAGAGTACAAGAGCCAGGTAGAGTCAATATCAAGATGAACTGGAAACGTTTGAATTCAATGTACTTCTTAGCTCTCTAAAACCATGGGGGGCATACTTGATATTCTCAGTGGGTCCTATAGTTTATTTGGTGTCTTTTCTTCTTTCCATTGTCCTTGTGTTTTTCTGCTACCTATGCTTTCCACTGTATGCCTTTGGCACTTATATATCCTCAAGACTGTCTTGACCCCCAACCCAATCTCTACTGGGCCAGATTGCCAAATTAGGAAACCATGAGCATGTTGAAATGTACTTTGTTCCAGAAAACTGTATGCTTTCGGTAGGGGTCTTCAGAACGCATTGTACAGATGAAAGGGAATAGCTATAATGATAAAATTTCAGACCCGTGGCAGGTGGCATGATATTAATTTGTGTGAGAGTGGTTTATGATTTTTCTTAAACTATAACATGGAGGCAGCCACCCAACCTGCTTGTGGGTAAGGCCAACCTTATTCCAAACCTAAGGTTTCCAGGCTGCTTGGAGAGATCCAGAACTCTTTCTGCTTCTTTTATCGCCAGATCTTGAGAGATAAAATTAAGTTTGAAAAAGACTGGATTCCACCCAGGCAAGAAGACCATGTGTGAATTATCAGGGTCCAGGTTCTGATTTGAGAACATGATAGTCATTCATTCCATGACTTGATTCCATTTCATGGGTAGTGTCCTGAAGCCCTTTGAATCCTCATAACTATAATAGCTTCCATTTATAGAAGATTACTATATGATAGGTGCTTTATGTTGAATTTGATGAAGAAATGTAATCCCAGAAAGGTTAAGTCACTTGTTCAAGGTCTCACACCCAGAGTTGAATCCTGGCTGTGTGCTTCCCCATCTGCTAGGTTTTAACACCCCCAAATCATGCCTTCTGGACTAAATAAACAGCAGATAGTCACATAAATGAAAAAAAAATTTTTTTCCTGAAATAGTTTTACATCCTCTGGACATACAGAGGGGGGCTCCACAAGCCACAACTCTGGCTTCTACAGTGGCCGAATTCCGTGCATGTGCACTATCAAAATTTTCATCTCCCTGAATTCAGTTTTACTGGCAGTGCTTGTGACTTTTCAGCATGATAACTATCCACCTCTTCCCCAAGACTAGAAATATACCCATAGTTCAGGCATCTGGTTTCTAGGAAAGCCCTTGAGTTCTCACCTCCCCAAGCACAGTCTAACTTTTTTATAAGGGCCAAAGTATCTAGAGATTAATCTTCAGAGCCCCTTTCTCTCCCTGAGCTTCCCCTCTAAGTACTACTTTTCTGGTTTTATCCTTGTTTGATAAAGTATCCCCGTGGTGCTTTTGTATTTTAAAAGATGTGATCTGGTAGAACTGCACTTGACATCATGTGCTCTAATAGTGGAACTTAAGGCATTTTGGTAGCCAGGTAATTGGGGAGGGGGAAACAGAGTCTTCCCGGGGGCTTTAAACTGCATCACTGCATAAGGCTGATCCTGCATCTCATCCATTAACTTCAGATGAAAGCTATAAAATTGGATCCCTTTATTCTGGTATTTGGAACTAAGCACATAGAGGGTTGATTTCTCTGTTTTCACCTGGTGACTGGCATCATGCGAACACTCTCCCTATCATGCTGCCCCATCTTGTCTCTGCCTCTCTCCCCTCAGGGGCAGGGTCCTTAAGGGAAACAGCTCCCATGGTGTGTCTGTGGGGCCCTGTGAAAAAGGTTGAGTTGTCAAATAAGGAGACACCATAGCTAACACCCCCACTTCCCCACCCCCCACCAACTCTGGAATGAAGATGGAGAGTTTTCTGTGCCTGGTTTGGTTCACGGAGACACATAGTCCATCATTTGATTTGCTACAAAGAGTATTCCTTCCCTGCCCCCCAGCATCCTCTAGTTTTGCTTAGAGTCTCAGAGCTGGAGGGATCTTAGTGATAACCTAATCGAACCACTTCATTGTGAAGGATGGGAAACTGAAGACTCAGACAGACACCAGAACCCAGGTGTTCCGATCCTGAAACCAGGATTCTTCCTAACACCACAGTGCATCAGGCTTTCTTTGCATTTCAGCTGGATATTATTGGAATTGCTTCCTCCAAACCCCAGAATCCAGGCTTGCTTTTCACAGCAGAGAACATAGGCATCAACCATCATAATAACGTGGACCCTCCTGCTTGGTGGTGGCTACTCTTTGGCACATGCCTCAACATACCCACACCATACTCCATACTCCCACTGCAGCTCATCTGTGATTTCTGTGAAATTAGAGAGCCTCTGTCTTCCCTTGTTTCTGTACCACATTGCATGTCAGCTCACCTCAGTCCTGAAGAGGAGCTGGAGGTCGCAGGACAGAGAGTAAAAGGGTAAGAGCACCTTTTTTGCCTCTGACTTCCAACCTTCAGCCTCAGATGAGGGAAGAAAGAGGAAGCTGTCTTGAATAGGTTTTCCTTAATATGTTGCCATGCCCTCCTCAAGCTTCAAAGGAAAAAAAAACCACCTCTCTTATTGTCTAATTTTGAGGGCTGAATGCAAGGGAAGGAGGTTGAGCTTAGCATGCGATTGCTGATTGTCCATAAGAAAGAATGTGCAGCCATGAGAATTGTCATACGCCTGTGTTTTCTGAATATAAATTCTTCCCCCTACCTCCCCCCTGCAACCAGATGGTCAGGTTAACCTCACAGGGTTTCTTTTAGTCCAAAGATTCTGGTTGTATAAGTTCTTTTCCAGCGTTTGGTGGTCTGTCTAATCCTAGATTCTTCAGGCAGTGTTCACTCGGTTCCCCAGTGGGCCTTGACTCTGGAAAATATTTTTAAATTTTATGTTTGTCCTAAACAATAACTTCCTTACCCCTAAGAAACATACAAAATTGAAACAATTCAGAAAAAAATCCTCCAGATCACCTATCACTTTGATATGGCTTAAGTAATATTAGGCTCAGGAGTTCGGAGCCTTGGAGTCTGTTACAGGCTGAAGTATCTCCCTGCAAAGTCATATGATGAAGTTGTAACCCCCAGTACCACAGAATGTGACAGGGCCTTTAAAGAGAAGTAATTAAGGTTAAATGAGGTCATATGGGTAGGTCCTAATTCAATATGACTTGTGTCCTTATAAGAAGGGGATATTAGGACACACAGACAGACACAGAGGAAAGACCATGTGAAGAAGACCATCTACAAGCCAAGGAGAGAGGCCTTAGAAGAAGCCAACCCTGCCAACACCTTGATCTTGAATTCTTAGCCTCCAGAACTGTGAAAAAATAAAGTACCTAGTCTGCGGTAACTCACTATGGCAGCCCTAGAAAACTAATAGTGTGTCTAAATATGTCTTGGCCATTCATTTGCTTGGGCAAATCATTTAAAACTGTCCAGGCTTCAGTTTCCCCATGAGTTCTGAGGTCCCTTCAATACCTAATATTCTGTGATTCTATATGAAAGATAAGTCCTGGTTACACTAGACAACTTTTATTTTATTGCCGACGATGTTCGTTGTAAGTGGACACAGTTCTAGATACATGTACTCATGCGATCACCTACACAGCTTTGGATCATCACATTATCCTTCTAAGTGTACAGTCACTTACATAAGCCTTTCCCTACTCCAAATGCCAGTGTAGATCCAACTTGTAATGCATTTGAGTCCCCTGACTCTCAGATGCTGTTGCTTTACTACATCTCACAAAAATCGGTTGAAATGAGAACATTTTAGTCAATTGACTGGATTTGGTCAACATAGTGCCAAATAGCCCCACTGGTTTATCACTACTTAATTGATGGATCTTGTTTTTAAACTGTCAGATTCTGTCCCTATTTTTTTGACTCAGAATCACTCTGTGGCCATGCAAAGCCTAGTCAATTCCATCCCCGTTATTCTTTGAATTGATTGGTAAATTCACTCAAAAGAATCAGCCTAGACAATTGACACAGCTTTACTTGGGCCCAGAGAATGCACTCTCAGGTCATGTCTATAAGATGCCAAAACACCCAATTGGATCAATCAATTCAGTAAAAAATCAGTCTAACCTACAGCTGTAGCACAGTGTAGGTGAAGCAATGCTCCTTTGTCAGCCTGAGGTGACTCAAAATCTGTATATGGACAGTATCTTTCCCCCTCCTCAATGAACTGACTTGTCAAGATAAGGAAATGTGTGTTCATATGAACACATACACACATACATACTATGCTGCACTACTCTTAGCTTTGTCTTTTTGGGGAGAGAGTAGACTTGGGGATAGAAAACTTGCGCTGGCAGGGTCAGTGAGAAGACCTTGGGATGACTTACCTCAGGTATACATTTGCACAAACATGGCTCAGATTGAAGTTTTGGCCAAAAATTGCCCCATTTGATGGGCTGACAGAGGAGTCAGCTGGAATGGGGCTTGGTCATATTAACTGGTCATTAGTAAAAATGGCCCATTGTATATTTGCATGTCTCCAGACTTTTTAAATTTTTGTTCCAGGATGTACATGTTTGTATCCCTGCATATTCACATATGCCTGAGGGTTTGGGTTTGTCCCTGTTTTCCCATGCCTGAATTTGCTGATATGTACTTGTACATTTGCATCTGTCTCTGAGTGTTTGCATCTGTTTATACAGTACATGACCTGTGTATGAGCAGGTAGATTTTCCTGTGCATCTATGCATCTCTCCTTTGGGTTTCTATAAGAGAATGTTATTACATATATCTGCATGTATTTGGAGATCAAGTAACTCCAGTGAGACTTCAGACATCTCTCAAATGCCTGGCAAGCCAAGGATGAAATCTGAAGCTGGAGAATGGTTGGGCAGTCCCTCTGCTTAGATACCCTCTGGCTCAAAAACTATTTTCTTCCAAGATGAGGTCTGCAGTGTCTCCCAAGGACCCCCTTCTGTCTGCCTCCACCACATCTAGACCTCCAGGGTCCCCTTTCAGCCCATTTTTAAGGTACCTAATGCGTAGAGAGGAGTCTCTGGAACTGAACTGGGAAGTAAAAAAGGAAACTTCATTCTTTCCTTTCCATTCTCCTCATTTCCCCTATTGACATTTATCATCCCTAAGCCTGAGGCACAGGGGAGTCACCTACTCCTCATTTTTTGGATCTTTTTTGCACTTTAAAAGCTTTAAAAAATTGCTAATTTTTTAGGTAGGTCTGATAATCGTATTGTGGTTATGTTGTAAAAATGTTTTTATCTTATAGAGATATTCATTGAATTATTCACAGAAGAAATGATATGACATCTGGGATTTGCTTCAAAATATTTGAGGTTGGGTTGGGTTCAATTTAAAGGAAATTAGATTGGCCATGAGTAGATCACTGTTAAAGTGAGGTGATAGGTATATGAATGTTTGATTATATTTTTCTCTCTACTATTTTGTTTGACTTTTTCCTAATAGAAAAGAATCATGTTCACTCAGGAATTTCCTGCTATTTCCCCACTATACTCCACATCTAGAGATACAGCTGAGATTATAATAATTTTGCCCCATTTTTTGGATGAGGAAGCAGTGGCTCTATGGCAGCGATTTGTTTAGGGCAACTGGGAGAGGAAAGCTCTGACTAGAACTCAGGCAGCCTGACTTCCCACAGAGGGCTCTTCTCATTGCATCGTTCATAAACATGAGCCGTCATACAGCTATAAAACATAGAATTTGTGAGTAAATACCTATCTGATTAATGAAAGAACTGAGACTCCAGTTGCTCATATATTTGCATGGGGCATATCCAACTATATGGACACCCAAGGGTTCCACATTTGCATCTGCAGAGACATATACACACCTCAGTTCAACAGCTATGCATTCTTTGGTTGTATACTTGTAGATCACTTATTTTGAAAAAGTATGTTAGACATGATATACAGAAAAAAAGGGGGATCAGATTGTTACTTCTAAGTGTGCTTATTCCGTGTGCTCATTTGATGAGCTAGGCTATCATACTGTTGGTGAGAATGTACCAACAAAGAACCTGGAAGGAAAAGATGTCCTTGACAATGGATAGATCAAGCCCTTGATCACGGACACTTGGAGAGTTTGGTAAGGAAGGAAAAACATTGGCACGCTAGTACCTTGTATCTCTCATCAATACTGTTACTTCGAACAGAGGGATACGAGATATTTTTTTCCACTCATACATAGGCATGTTCAGATAAAAAAAAAATCTATATACTTCCATAAATAGTTTGTGCATGGCAAACATCCACCTTCCATACACATGTTATGTAACCACAGCTTTAAGGAGAGGGTTTTCGAGCAGGTAAGCACAGGTCTAGGATTCAGAGGACAAGAGGTCTATTCTACTGTCCACCACTTGCTGAACATGTCATCTTCAGCAAGTCATATCACCCCTCTTTGGCTCGGTTTCCCCTTCTGAAAAACAAGATTGATATTAATAGCTAAGCTGTCCATGTCAAATAATGCTAAATATGTAAAAGCTATTTTATCTATAAATCTTCATTTTACTCTACATATTCAAACTAAAAAAATGAATATGCACCTATAATATACAGAGCGTATCTATGTATTTACCTATCTAATTATCTGTATATCTATCTAATCTATCTATGGGGTAGAAAAAGTGAGTAACTGGCCTAAGATAACACAATTTGAATATAGGATAGAATAGTGAAATGATGATGGGTTTTGAAGTTAAAAGCACCACCAAAGAGCTAAAAAGGTGCTCGTTATCTCAGTTGGTTAGATTAGTGGTTCTTAAAGTGTGGTCCAAGGATCCCTGGGGAGTCCCAGAGACCCTTTCAGAAGCTCTGTGAGGTGGTTTCTCTCCCAACTACGTATTTGCATGAGGCTTTATACTTCAACCAAAACAACATATTGCAACAAATTGAATGCAGAAACAGATATCAGAATCCAATCATCTTCTTTAGCTAGACATTACAGAGATTTCCCTTAATGTAAAACAATGACATTCTTTTCATGAACTTGTTTTGGAAAATATAGTTATTTTTCACAAAAAAGTTAGTTATGTTAACATATAATAGATTTATTATTAAATAAATTTAATGATTTATTATTAAATAATATCTAAATAATAATAGATTTTTTATTATTTAGAATATTGTTAAAAGGTTTCAGTTTTAATTTCTAAGAAGGTAAATATTGATAGGTATAGGCCATATAAAAGAGCTCTTTAAGATTCTAATAATTTTTAAGAATGTAAAGGGGTCCTGAGACCAATAAGTTTGAGAACCACTGGGTTAGAGCCTGTTGTTGATGAGGACAACACGCCAAGGCAAAACCAAGCCAGGTAGCAAAACCCAGGTTGCTCTAGGCTTATTGCCCGCAAGCTGGCACTATCCTACATCCTCACTAGTGTTCCTTGCCTATCTCAGTTGCACCCTAACAAACCAGTGCCCATGGCCATCATAAGCAAAGAATTGGAGGGTTCAGAGCACCCACTCTGGTGTCAGGCTCTGCCAGTGGGGCATATCACTATCCTCCTGGGCCTCACGTAGCTTCCCCTTTTGTAAAATGGAGATATAACAGCTTTCTTACAGTGTTATTATAAGGCTTAAATGAGATAGTGAATTTAGCACAGTGTCTGGTACATAGTAAGCACTTAAGAAAATGTCTATTATTGTTAATAATAGATAATAATAGATAACGCTTACTGAAAGTTTACTGTATGCCAAATACTCATATAAGTGCTTTTCATACATTGAGTCACTGAATTCCTGCAGTACCACTTTAAGGCTGTTAACAATCCCAGGACATAGTGACTCTGTAGTTGCTGCTGCTATTGTGGTGATGTTGGTTGTTTCCTAGGTCCTGCCCTATGAGCAGAATAGTATAGATTGGAGGGTCAGATAAATGTTTGTGGTTTTGATCTAACTTTGACAGAGAAACAAAAATATGAAGTAAAGAATCTGATCTAGAAGACTCTGACTCCTACCTGCTTTTTCCATAGCCACTCCAGGACTAAGGAGACAAGTTGCAGGTTCAAGAATGAGTCCTTAGGCCACATTGCCTTCAGCAAAGGGTCAGGTTTTTAAGAGCAGTGTATGGGAAAGAGGGGACAGCAAAAGTCTCTGTCACCAGTGACATCAGTGGTAAATCAACGAACCTACTTCATAGGTGCTCTAGTTGGAATGTTATTCTCTGTCACTCATCACCTCTATACATACACACACATACCACCTTTAGCAAAGTCACCTACTCACACATATATGAACAGAAGAAATGAATGTGTTAAGTTTCTTGCATGTATGTGTCATTTGTATTTTGAGAGTGTGTCTCCAGGTAAACATGTGTATAGACAGAAAGTACCCTGTGAAATTATAGACTGGAGTGAGGGACTCTCTTTCCAGTCTTCCCTTCCATCTTGATTAATTACCAAAGATGCTATAACAATATATAGGTTCCCATCTCTTGTATCTTTCTTAGGTCATGTTCCCCCAGAGAACATCATGGGCGGTCTAGTCTATTCAACCAGTAGGATGGGGGAAGGGGTGGGGCCAGTTCAGTTGTTTCTCATTATCATGGAAACTGAGTGGCAGAATCACAAGAGTCTGGGGCTCTTGTTCAACCACCAGTCTTTAACTAGAGAAGAGGGCGCAGGCTTCCAGACAGGGCTGGAAAGAAGGTAGGGAGGAGGACTTACTCTTTCCTTACTCTTTTCAACTGTGAGCACTAGGCCAAAGACCTTGGAATATTCCAGTCTGGTGCCCTGGGATATAAGGCAGGTTCTTGCTAGAGAAAGGTCTACCAACCAGAGTTCAAGAATCTTGGGTCTGAACTATCTGGAATCAGATACAACTGGATTGACTACGAGAAGAAAAAAAAAAAACAACAGGCTATTATCTGCCCTGATTGGGTTTACAACCCTCTCCTTCAAACTTTGGAAACCATATATCCCTGAATATGAATGGAGGATGGAAGATGTGAAGAAGTAATTTTTTTGTTTGTTTCTTTTTTATTTTTTGGAATCCAGAGACGAGAGGTCCTCCAATGTGCACTGCTTTGGTTTCCTCAGTTTATGAGAATTCTGGGAGGTACTGAGGGGTATTCGCATTGCTCAGGAAATGACGGAGAGGGCAATAATGAATGTCCAGGTAAAGAGGTTAGAAAAGGCCATCTAACCCTTTATGGTCAGAATTGAAGATATGTTCAAAATCTGGAGCCCAAAAGAGCCCAGCAGAGAACTGGAGCATTATCTAAATAATTCAGCACCAAACCCTCTGACCTCAGGTTTCTTGCTTTTAATCTGAATTTTATAGATAATTGTCCCTGAGAGAGAAGAGGCTGGCCCCTAGCAGGCAAAGACTCAAACTGTGCAACACCAGGACCCTCTCTAGCCGGAAGAATGAAATGCAAGTGACTGGGGGTTGGGGAGGGGTTTCAAGGTTTGGGCCCAAAGGTCTCTGGACCCTGGGGTAACAGAACAGGCTAGAGGACATTGGTCCTCCATTTGGGGACTTCTTTGACTGCTAGAGGTGACGGGTGGGGAGAAAGGAGGGAAGGAGGGTGTTGGGGGGAGGGGAAGGCAGGAACAGATGCTTCCAGATCTAAAGAAATAGTTTAAGAAAGCAGGAAGGATCAAACGAAGAAAGAGGAGGGGGAGGAGGGGGGAAAGGAAAGAGAACAAAGGTATAGTGGGGATTGGAGCCTCTTTGGTGGAGAAGACATAAAGGGGAATCCGGGTGAGATGGCTAAACCAACATCTGCCCCAGGCTATAAAACCTGCTCTATTCGAAGCTGGCCCAGGGGCCACACCGGAGTTGTCAGCTCAGCCCCTGAGGTGGCCTGGAACTAGAAGCTCAGCAAAGAACCTTTGAACCTCAGTTATCCCTCCCAGATTGCCCCGACCCCACCTTTTGGTTCCTCTTCCTCTGCTTTCTCAGTTGGAAGGGAGTTCCAGGAGTAGCACTGGGGCTGGGGACTGTCCCAGGGGATTACTGCGGGATGGAAGGGGCTGAGGAGCAAGGATGTGCAGCAGGACAGAATACAGGAAGCGGTAGAAATGTTGGGCAGAGAACTTTGAACAGCTGAGCAAAGACAGGCAGACAGAACTGGAGGCAGACACATTCTGAAACAGTTCAAAATCATCAGAGAGACAAGTCCAAGAAGAAATGTTTCTTGGCTGGGAGGCCCACATGTTCCCACCTCACCTTGAGTTGGTGGGTCAGGTTGGGGTGAGGCGAGGGGCTAGAGGAAGGCAGCTAAAGGCATGAGCAACTATACAAGAGGAATATTCCATACCTCCCCCATTTTCTCCTTTCCCCAAGTGGTCTGCCTTTTTTTCCTCCAGCTAGAACTCAACCCCTATTCTCTAAGCTTATTTTCCAAAGTCTTTTCCAGCTGAATGGGAAGATTTCACATGCACAAAGTTACAAACACTGTGCTACTGCCCAAAGGAAGAGAGTCTCAAATAAGAGCCATGAGGTCAGTAGAGATCTCCCCAACAAGAACAAATTGATTGGGGGCAAATTTTCCAAGTGACTCACCCAGCCCTCCCCAACCCCCCATGGATAGCCCAGTCCTGTCCCTGGCCATCAGATTTGAGAAGGGTCCCCTTTCATAAGAGTCCTGACCCTGACCTGGCTTCCAGAAACAAAGGCCAGGAGAAACGGGAGGCTGTTCTCCCTATAATGTGGGGTGAAGGTGCGGAGAGGACCCATTCTTGGTCTGGAATTCCTCTGATGGAAGACACTGTTGGTTTGATGGCCTGGGATTCTTCAGTCCAGCCAAGTCCCTGTCAGGGACTGCTTCCACTGCTAACTAGATTGCCCATCTCCATCCCTGCCCCCAAAATCTTGAAAGGATCCCATTTCCTGCTCTTGTAACTCCGAAAACTATTCTTTCATTTCTAAAGAAAATGAAATCTTATCTGGTGATGGTAACGCTGGGGTATTGGTCAGTCAAAGAGAAATTAATTGAGAGTCCGCTCAATTTTCTATGAAAAAATGGAAGGGGGAATACGAGAAAGAAAAGGGAGATTAGGCTCTAAAGGGCGAGACCCCAGGGGTGTGGAGCGGAGTTCACCGCGCAATGAACCCGCTCGGCGGCCACGCAGCCTGCGCCCCCTACCCCGCCCTGAGCCCTATTGTCCTGGATCCCTGCCCGGGGTCGTGACCCAGCTGAAGGCGACACCACGCCCGGGACTGACGCGGCGTGGAACCCGGAGGAGGAGCCGGGCTGCTGCCGGCCTCTTGCATTTCGCCTTTGCCCAGGCTGGTCCCATTTCTCGATCCTGACGATCCCGTAGCTGGGATCCCCGCCCCCCCAATCCCCCGCCCCCCCGCGCCCGCGCCCCAGAAAGGCAAGGCGTTTTGTGCCGCATTCTCTTGAGCCGGGCTTCCGGGAAGCCAGAGGCCAGAGCGGGAACCTAGGGTTGAACTATTTAGCGGTGCCTCCCTACACACTTCGTTTTAGGGTTTCTCCGCTCAGAAGTTCAAATATACTTTGCTCTCACAATCTCTGATGCTGGGAAGGGAGGGTCAAAAAGGAGGAGTGAGTAGAGGCGACACTTTGGTCTTGACCCATATCCCACCACGGCTGGCACAGCAGACCTCAGAGGACCCTACTCCTCTGGAATCTGGCCATTGCTGATGGGGACTGGAAATTTAAAACCGTTCCTTCCCTTGATTAGGCTCTGTAACCTCATTCACGCTCAAACACAATCCAAGGCCCTCCTTACCCATCCTCGTTTCCCTGGCCTCCAGGGAATTTATCAGCTGGCTGGGCCCACAGGCGTGGGAAGCCGGAAGGTGCAGCTGCAGAGGCCCTTACCCTGCTTGCATGGGTGAGGGCTCGGCTGGTGGGTGGACCCTATGTTCAAAGAAGCTACAGAGCTGACAGCAGAAAGAAGAGCAGAAAAATCCCAAGGAATGGAGGAAGAGCCAGTTCTCAGAAGGGACCCCTGGATTTAGAGGACAGGGAGCAAACCTTGGTTTCTTCTCTGCTCCCCAAATTCAAAAGAGATCTGAGCTCCTCGTGCTGTACAGGGTTTAAGGTGGCTGAGGGACCCCTTCAGGTCTCTGATTCAAACAATGCACCCTCCCATTTTTTATTCTCAAGAAGCAGTTAAAACCTGGTACCCGCTGCAGGGGGAGAATTAAAATGAGGCTACTGATTTGGGGTGCAGCAAAAGCAGGCCGAGGGGGTGATCCGTTCTAGTAGATAGATCGGTCAAAAGCAAAGACTTTCTTTTCTACCAAATCCCCCAAATGTTTATTTTGGGCTCTTGCCCATCCAGATAAATCAAGCTAACAGATTAGGAAGTTCATAAAATTGTATTTTTAGGTAATGGTATCCAGAGAGGTAATAAATATTCTCTCTGCTCTGATGGCCACCGGGATTAGGGGATCCTCCATCTCTTTTTCTAAGCTTGAGAACAGTTTCTTGAAAGGGGAACATTTCAATTAGAATTAGCTCCCCAAAGCTGGGGTGCCATATAGAAGCTGTGGAAACCATGAGAACTGGCTTTGTGAGGGCATCGTCTCCCAGGACTGGGCAAAAAGCTGAGAAAAGGATGGTGAAATTGCCCCAGCCCGCTGCTCCTCCCTGTTATAGTGCCCTCAATCTCAAGGACTCCCTTGGTAGTCCCTGTCCTATAATCTTAGAGAAGCAGACAAACTGTTTAGCAAGGGCTCCCCTGCCCCAAGCTCTGGAGAACCACTTAATTGTTTAATCCTCCGTACCATTCCCCCAAATACACACAGACTGTGGGTTGCAACCCACAAAGTCCACACATGAAAAAAACAGATGCACAGATTGCAGGAAAAAACTTGGTAGGAAACTTCATACAAACAGCACTGAGAGGCCCTCAGAGAAACAAAGTTCCCCGGTCCTTTCCCCTAGGCTTACTTTGCCAGTTCTCTCCCCTTTTTGAGTCAAGTTTCTTCACTCCTCAAGTATACGGGTGCAGGAACTACATTTTCCCCAAGCAGAAGCCTTCCGTTCAAGATTAGATTTCCCACCTTCCCTCCCCAAGACTGGAGTTGTGATAAAAATTGAATGGCAAATAGAGAGAGAGTTGAAAGTGCTATACTTCTCACCCCCAGAGTAGATCCAGTGCTAACTACTTACATGTCAAGGGAATTTTTGACTTGTGGGGATCTCCTGGCGCTTGGAGAGAAGGACCTTGCAAGATTGGTGCCGCCGTGGTTTCACCCCGGTCTTCTTTCTACTTGGCCGTTAGTGAGAAAGATACAATGCGCTAGCAGGCATTCAGGCGCCTCTCCTCTCCCATTACTCTGGGCAAGAAATCGCCAGCCCCACAAAAGCAGTGGCATCCTATCTGGAGACCAGGGGCTGAGCCAGGGCTGGCTTGGGAGGGTCGGAGATGGGGGTGGGGGAGAGGTCAGAGGCGCTGCTGCCGAACATAAAGGCAATGGGAGAGAAAAAGCTGTGTCCTCCCCGTGAACCTGGGCTGCGTCCTCCCCACCCACCCCCCACCAGCCTTTTCCCCACTGCTCAACCCAACTTCAATAAAAGCCCCAGCCCTCGGCCGGGTCTTCCCAGTGAGGCTGTAGCAACACCGGGTGGAGAAACAGCAGCAAGGGACCAAACCTGCCAGAACTAAGGTCCCTGGCCCCCGTGGCCCCTCACACCCTTCTCCCCAACCCGTCCCAACAGGCTGATCCCATTCTGGGTGGTCAGGTCCAAGGCAAAGGAGAGCTTTGAGGAAAGAATGAGAATGGAGCCCACTGGAGGGAAGGCCAGAGGCCAAAATCTTCAAAAACTCAAATGTAAAGGGGTTTAGTTTTATTTTATTGGTCAAGAATTATGGATTTCTGATGTTTCAGACCAAGAGGGATAGAAACACAGAGAGAATGATTACGTGTACATGTGTGAGAGGAGGAAGGAGAAACCAGAGCCCCGAAAGAGGGGAAATAAAAGTGTCCCAATCCTTTTAAGCTACTTTTCCTTCAACAAGTTCAGGGAGAAGCTTAAGAAATAAGACAGTGATTTTTCCCCTCTTTGCTTTTATCTCTTCCACTTGGAGGAGGAGAAGGAATAAATTCCCCTAAAACCAAAGGAGCAAAGTTAGGAAAGGACTATGGATTTTAATTTTATTTTTTTGCCCTTCTCTTCCCATATTAACTTCCTTACAGGCTTGGAAAGACAGCCAGGTCCACCCTTCAGACCCTCTTTCCCCTCTCCCAAACACAGCTAGACCCTCTCTTCCTGCCCCAAAGTCAACTGCCTCAAAATGACAGCAACTACAGTGAGATTTGGTCCCTAATTCACTTGATTACATAAAATAACTCTAGATAATTGTTGGCCCTTCTTCCTCGCACTGTAGGCGGCATGTTTTGCTGTCTCCAGGGCACCATTGACGAAGGAGAAAGTAGACCTACAGGACCAAGTTGTTCCCCTCAACACACATACACACACACACCCCCACTCCAAGAACCAGCCAGCAAGTGGTGCAAGAGGAAATAAATCTAGATCGCACCAAACTGACTTGCACAACTTAGTCCCCTTGTTGCCTTTCACTACAGAATTTGGGGAGAGAGGAAAGGAGTATCCTTGGCTCCCCTGTACACCCCAGATCTCTTCTCCTTCTTTCTTCTACTTCCGATAGATCTCCACCCTAAAATTTGGATAAATTGCCTGAGAAGCTCACCAACTGCCTCTCCCACCTTCTCCCAACAAACAAGCGAAAAAATGAGCAGGTCTTGCTTAGAGCTTGGTCTTCAGGACCAAAATTATTTGGGAACCTTTGGCTTATATGAATTGCTCAGGTAATCCAGACCAGTTTTTTCTTCCTTTCTTTCTTTTCTTTCTTTCTTTCTTTCTTTCTTTCTTTCTTTCTTTCTTTCTTTCTTTCTTTCTTTCTTTCTTCCTTCCTTCCTTCCTTCCTTCCTTCCTTCCTTCCTTCCTTCCTTCCTTCCTTCCTTCCTTCCTCTTTCTTTCTCTCTTTTTCTCTCTCTTTCTTTCTTTTTTCCCCCAAGGAAATAATATTAAAACAAAAATTTTACAGCCAGAGAGCCTTGTTCCAGCCTTCCCTCAGCCTTGCCGGGACCTGGGAGATTGCAGGAAGAGAGGTAGCCCCTGTCTCTCCCTGTATCTTTTCTCAACACCTGGAAGGTCCATTGTAAAAGTTAGGGGGGAAAAATAGAAGTTCTTCATTATCTCCAGGCATCAGGCTTTGAGGCCTACCAATGCAAGGGGGCCTCACAGGCCTCTGGCCTCTACTTCACCCTTCTTTCCAAGTCTAAACAAACAGAGAAGCCATCCTGACAGGTCACTTTGCTGCTTCAGAATCACTAGCTCGAATCTTTCTTCTTTTAAGGAGAACACACATTGAGGGGGCATCTTTCTTAATCCCTCATCCCCAAAGAGCCCTAAAAAATGAAAACTCTTCTCCCTCCTACTATCTAAACTTGCCTTCTTGTCTGCAAGTGAAGCAGGCCTACTCAGCAGAGAGAAGGGAGAAAGTAGGGGAGGGAAACAGAAAGAAGGAAGAACTGTGCCTAACTATAGAAAAGTGAGACGCTCCCCCCCCCCCCCCCCCGCCTCCACTGTAAGTACCCCCAGGAGAATCTGGCCTCTTTGCAGACTCAGAGGGAAGGGACAGGAGAAATCAGCCCTAATCTTCCACATCCCCTCTTGTGAGCATCCGCTCTCCCAACCCCCTTACTGGTTCTTCTAAGGACATTGGAAAGCTAAGTTGAGAGTTAAGATTTGTGTGTTTGCTTAGAGTAAACTTAGGCAACTATAGAGAAGGTGGGATGTTACCAGGCCAGGAGGATGGGGATAAAAAAGAAACCATCAGACATTGACGTAAAACTAATTCACATCCACTGGTTTATTATTGATCACGGGGCATTTCACATCGACACTAAAATTCTTTATTGCAAGTTTTACAATAATCAAGTAAATTCAGTCCAAAAACACAATAACCACGATGGGGGTTGGGGGGAGAGATTCTACCTATAGACTGCCTCTCTGAACTGAAAGTTCATTTTTATTTTCTTTTGGCTCCTCAAACTGAACAGCTCTGAGAGGCTCTCCAGATGCATTTAGCTTTGTCTGCTGTCTTCTCCCATCTCCTCCCAGCCTCCCCCCACAACAATAATACAAAAGAACTTCATAGCTTTGTTCTCCTTAAAATGACTTCCCTCTCACTAACCTCCCCTGGTGCATTTTCAATGCAAAAGGCCTAAGGAAAGAGGAGGGGAAAGAAGGAGGAGGAGGAGAAGGAGGAGAATTGGCTTAAAAATCTCTTTCCTTTTTTCTTTTCCTCATTTCCCCTGAAATCCACCTAAACCAGACCATCACACCTTGCAATATATAATTTTTGCAGTTTTTTTCTTAAAAAATAAATAACCCCCCAAAATGGCCTTAAAAAAAAACCCCAGCAGGTACCATGCTAAGACAACATCACATGCTTAAAAGGGTCCTTAACAGTGGAAGGGAGAGAAGGGCAGGGGGCTTGTTTGTTTTTTCTGTTTTGTCTGTTTGGAATTGACAAGGGATACGGTGGGAAGAAGAGAGAAAAGAACCAAAATATATATATATTAAATTCTATAAATAAGAGTCAATTTGTATGTGAGGGGAGGATGGGGGCATGGGATGGGGGCAGGGTGTGAGTTATGTTTTATAACCTGGTAATGTCCTCTGCCCGTTGCTGCTCCTGCGGCGTGGCGCTCTGGGAGTGGTCTTCAGAAGTGCCCGGGGTGGCTGCCGAGAGGGTGCTGGGCGCAGCGCCGGCCGGGGGCGCTGACCTGACTTTGGTGTTGGGGAGTCGGTGGTCCTTCTTCCATTTCATGCGACGGTTTTGGAACCAGATTTTGATCTGCCTCTCAGAGAGGCACAGCGAGTGGGCGATCTCGATCCTTCTCCTTCGGGTCAGGTAGCGATTGTAATGAAACTCTTTCTCTAATTCCAGGACTTGCTGCCGGGTGTAGGCTGTCCTCGAGCGCTTGGGTTCCCCTCCGTTATAATTGGGGTTCACTGGGGGTGGGGAGGGGAAAAGCAAATAGTGGGGTTCAGAGGCAGCAGGCTCCCCTCCCCCCACCCTCACCCCAACCTCAGCTCTGTGGAACAGGAGGAGGGGGTGGTGGAAATAAAGTCATCAAGCTAAATGGGTTATAAAGAAGTTGAAGGAAGCTGGAGACTTTGTAGTGTAATAAGAGGGGAATCCTCATTGTAACGACACTGAATTATTTATGCGCCCTTAGAAAGCGAGCATAGTTTTCACACATACATAACAGATCGTAGCACATGGCTCGGACTGCCCAGAGTAGCTAAGCCATAAAATTTATGGGGGATGTAATTACCCATTCTCGCTCGTAAATCCAGTTCAATTGTGCTAACCCAGAGTCGCTCCTGGAGAGAGAGGGGGAAGGAGAGAAAGGAGGACGGGGGCCAGAGGGGGCCAGGGAGGGTGGGGAGCGCTGGGGAAGAGGGGAGGGAGGGGGAGAGCAAAAAGCAAAGTTGCCTACCCGTGCTAACGTGGATTTTTTTCATCCATGGGTAGACTATGGGTTGCTTGCTGGCGGCGCTGGAGGGATGGTCAGGGGCTGGCTGGCTGCAGGCTGGCGGGGCTGGGGACGGGGAGGCGGAGGCGCCTGAGAGAGGCGCCGGCTCGCAGAGCGGCTGTGATTTCTCAGGGTGGTGGTGGCCCGCCTGGGCCGGCCCGTGGGCTCGCGAATTGCCTGGCCCCTGGAGACTGGTGCAGCTATACTGGCGCTCGGGGTAGCTAGGACGCGGAGGCGGTGGTGGGTACAGCTCCTGGTGGTGATGCTGGAATCCCGATTCCCTGGTCCGGCCGTAATATTCCGGACTGTGTTCAGGGATGTAGCTATTTTGCGAATATTCTTCGCATGGAGGAAATTTCGGATCGATGTAGTTAGAGTCCATCAAATACGAGCTCATGATCATTAATTTCTGGAGTGGAAAATAATTTTTCTCGCTTTGTCGTTTTTCTGCTCCATAAAGCCCTCCTACTAGCTAGCGACCCTGTAAAGTTACTTTCACCATGTGACTCTGCCGGCCAATCACACGGAGCAACCCAGTCCCCGGATAAGGAACCGAATCGCTTTATTCAAAATGTATCCAATTTTTTTGTGTGTGTGTGGTGGTGGTGGTGGTGGTGATGTGGGGTTAGCTGTCAGGGGCTAGGGTGCCCCAGTGCACACCCCACAGACTGACAGCCCTCCCCTGTAAAAGGAGATGGTAAGCCCCCAGATCCCCTCCAAAGCCTGGGCATGGAGGGGCTACCGGGAGGCTGTGATTCAGCCGTCTTGCAAAGTCTCCCCTTGGGCCTCCAGTGGGCCCCTTGGGCCTCAGCTCCTTAGCTTCTCCGAAGGTCTCCATTCATGGCGATCCTGTCTCAGTCTGTGTAGGTCACCGGGCAGCGCCCCTCTTTCTCAGGAAGAGGAAGTTGAATGAGGACTGGAGTGGAGGTTGGATGGGGAGGGGCCCAGGCTGAGCCCTGGAGGCTGAAGAGCCTGGAGTGCCCCCCATCCAACAATACCAGAGTCCAGCCCCCTTGCCATACACACTCACCCAACCCTCTGGCCATGGGGCCGCCAGGCAGGGTCCCAGCTGGACCAGGCAGGTAGAGGCAGCGGGATGCAAATGATTCTGACGTCATTTCTGGAGGTCTGGGGGTTGAGCCCCCCCTGAAGAGAGACAGGAAGTGGTTGGCAAAAGCAGAGTTCAGAAGCCTTGCCCTCCCCTACTACCCACTGACCCTCCCTGCCCCAGCCCAGGAACAGAGGATCTCTTCTACTGCTGGTTGCTTTTTCCACTCTCCATGCCTTCTGGCCTGCTGCTTTCTGACAACTACCTCCAAGGCTGCTTCCTAAGGAGCTGGGGCAAGGAGGAGAGCGATCTGCCAGGAGTCAGTGCCCTGCCGTGGTGTCCAGCCAAGGCCTTGGGAGCTCTTCCTTCTCTGTTCCCACAGAGGGCAGACCTAGCTAAGAGGGAGGCCTGTGTTGGTAGAGCCTGCTTCAGGCCAGGGATTGTATCCATGTAACACATGTATTTACATGTAAACACATATTCCCAAGGGCCAGCTCCAGGCTGCCTTCCAAAAGCTGAAGGGTGAGCTCACTTAGCTGAGGAGGCTGGGCACACCTGGGGGGGGGGGTCTCCGGTCCATTTCTGCCCCCTTCCCTCTCTCTGCCACCCACCCACAGGAATACCATGGTGGCGGGGTGTCAGGGCCATAGAGTGGGGAGAGGGCAAGAAGGGCTGCTTTTCAACCCCCCCTCAGATAGGGGTGGCCACGTCACACCACCATTTCCAATTAACTGATCCCATAACTCAGAGTTGGGGGGGGTGGTAGCAGAAGGGAGAGCCCAGGGAGGGAGCCGGGTCCCCTTGTTGTACTTGATAACAATTATAGTTTAAAATCATAGCTTGCCGGGGCTCGGCTATATTTTACTTGATAACAATAAAAGTGACACATAAAGTTAACTGTTTATGTTTTATTTATTAGACTAAATCTGCCAGCGGTGGTAGGAGCGCTTGCCTCGTCGCTACAGCTTTTATAGGGCTGTAAAACGTCATAAATCAGTCTCGCGGAATCGCCCGCACTCTTTGTGTCGGCGGCGGCGCAGGGCTGGCGGCCGCTGGCTGCCTGCTCCCTCCTTTCCACGAAAAGTCGTAATGTGATTTTTTTCCCTCTGATTTTATTATTATGATCGCCGCCGTGATTAGTCAATCTACCTTTAATTCGCCGCCCTACGCTGCCTCCTCCCAGCCCAGCCTGGTTGACACTTGAATAAGTACCTTTTAAAACGGCATAACAACTATTTGAGGGTTTAATTAGAACATCTGCAATTAAGGGAATGAGGAGGGGAAAGAAAAAAATAAAGCCCTTGTGAGAGGGAGACTGAAAGCTAGAGATTCTCAACCTGTCTCTCACCACCTTTGGGATGCAAGAGAGGGTCCCCACTTCCAAATTAGGGCTCACCCTGAGGGCAGGAATGAGAGAGACACTGGGCCACAGCTGGCGCCCAAAGGGGCTGATTCTCTGCCTGGGCCCCTGACTGCCTTCTCTCTTCCAAAGCTCAGGTCTCCTACCCTCACCCCTGGTGCCGGGAGAGGTCCATGGATACCCTCTCCCCAAGAGGACAGTGCCTTGCCCTACTGCCGCCAGGCAGGTGAGGGAACAGGAATTCCCAGGAGTAGATTACCCATCCCTTGGAGGAGGCTCCCAAATTCCCATGGTTGGTTGGGACCCCCTCCATGTGAGGATTGGCTGATTTGGTTGGAAGAGGAATTTGAGACATTGAGGAGGGGAAGGCTGCTGCTTGGTTGACAGTGGTTTGGAGTGTGTGAGGGTTTTATTTTTTGTAATTATTGGTGGTGGGATGAGGGCAGGAAGAGGGCAAAGGGAAATTAACACTGAATACTGACCTACATAAAAATCCGAACCACTGCCCCAGACTGCCCCAAGGGGAAGAGCCAAAACTGCGGGAATCTCAGGTAGGGTAGGGGTGGGGGAGGGTGGCTGAAGGAAGAGAAAACTTTCCAGCCCCACCCCCAACCTCCCTTCAGACCAGCACCTGGATCAGGCTGCCCCACCCCATCAGACTTCCTGCCCAGCAGGCTGGCCCAGATATTCTTTTCTCCACCTGGCGTGGTGAGGTTTTGGCCTGGCTACCCTCCTCCCAGCCCTCACACTCACCTTCCACCAGCCCTGCCTCCACCTCAATGCTCATTTCTTCAATCTTTTCACATTCTTGGACTTGCTAAGGAGTTCTTCCCAAGGCACTGCCCATCCTACATGCTTACTCCCCAGGATTCTGGGCTCCTGCAGGTGGCTCGGGGAAGCAGGAGCAGGAAACTCACTTCAGGCCAGTATGTGTAAGTAGATACAGAGAGTTCAGATGCCTCCAACTGAATGTCAAGTCTCTTTGGTTATTACAGCTAACAAATATATATGCATACATACTATTAATATTTATTAATGTATTAATTCCACCTTATGCGGCCACAAATATGTGGGGTTCCCATTCTAGTTTTGCACAGCTAATTCAACATGCACATCCATAAAGCAAAATCTGGGAGATTCCCCCAGATATGTCCATGCTCATCTACATCATTTACCAAAAAACTCTCTTTGGGCTCCTACAGCTTAATAGCAGGGAAGTCGCCTATCACATGGGGAAAATAGCAAGCCAGACTGCACCACATGCATATATACAAACATTTTCACTTACTACCAGTACAAAAATCAAACCCTTTCAGAAGGCTCCTGCACTTAGCGTGGGCTTAATGGGGAGGGGGACACTAAAGCGGCTCTTGCTTGTGATGAAGCCTAGTATCTGGTCCTGCCTCCTTTTGTGCTTTGCCCTCCTGCCTTGCCAACCCAAGTATCTCTCCACGCCATCTCTGCCCTCCATCTCTCTCTGTTCCCATTTTATTTTTTATTTTTTTCTGACC
The DNA here is from genome assembly GCF_021234165.1 of Pteronotus mesoamericanus. Classification (NCBI taxonomy): domain Eukaryota; kingdom Metazoa; phylum Chordata; class Mammalia; order Chiroptera; family Mormoopidae; genus Pteronotus; species Pteronotus mesoamericanus. The sequence goes on from NW_026555310.1 coordinate 1,576,754, forward strand.
ACTTTTTGCCAGGGTCCAAACGCTCTCCGAATGCCCCTGACCCCAGACCCCATCTCCTTTCTAAATCTCGAATCAGTTTCTCTTTCGGAAACATGTTTCAGTACAAAGCGCTTCCCTTCTGACACCACTGAAGAAAAATATGTGTCCATTGTGTGCGAGGCCTTATTGTGCCGGGATTACCATACTGACCGTTGGATAACCCATATTCCTCCCCTCCCCAGTAACAAGCTGCCGGCTGAGAGACCTTAGCGGCTCACAGATTCTGTGCTGCATTAAAATCCACCTTTCAGACTCCCTGAATTTTCCTAGAGAGAAAAATAAATGGGAGAACCAACATAGGATTTGGAAGGCAAAGAGAAGGAAAATGAGAGTCATTCCTTTCCCTGTTCTCAGAAGTGCAGGATTTTTTTTTTTTTTTTGGTATATGTATGTGGGTTTTGTTATTTTAGAGATTAAAAATTGCAACATGTCTCTTTCCTCCTCCTTAAATGAATTGACTTTTAGATGATATGCAATCAAATAATTCATTTCATTTTTATTTTTTTCTCCAAGCAACTTGAAAACCCCAAACTAGAGCAAGACTCTTACCCCATTTTTTTCTGTGTGTGTGTATGGATGTACATATGTGTGTGTTGTCCCTTTCTAATGCCAGCAGGCAGGGTTAATGTATGCAAAAGAATATGCAAATGCTTAATTGATTTTTTCTTAAATCTCTTGTCAGTAAAAGTAATGAATTGGTCTAAAATGATTTTAATAATCCGGACGTGTCACCAGAAAATACTCAACCTTTTTTTTCTCCTGGAATCGCTTATGGTCTCACAAAAAAAAGAAGAAGAAGAAGAAGAAGAAGAAGAAGAAGAAGAAAAAGCAATCATGGAATGTTAATTTGCCTCCCTTTAAAATATTAAAGATAAATTTCCCTTGTTTGTTCGAGGACCATAGGCAAAGTCTTCTCCTGGATTTCCCCCTCCTTGCCTTGCCTTCCTTGGAATTCAATTTTCCTCAAATCTCGTTTAAAGTGGCTTTTTAAAAAGTGGCCGCATTTTAATATTGGTTAGACAGAGTGACCTGCATTTCACCTCGGGTGTTTGACTTGTTCCAATAGGTCACTGCCATGGGGTTATTGATGGGGAAACTCCATTGAAATTTGTCTCTTCGCAAATGGCCTTTAGATCTTCCAGCGAGTTCAATAACTAGTTATAATGTGGAAGGGGAAAAATGAAGGCCCTGGGCTAACGAATTTGATGTTTCATTTTTATGCTGGAGAAATTGTTAGTTAGAGGGTGGGTTCCCCACCCCCTTCCTTGCTCATCCTGGCCCCACTGACCCCACTCCTGTCCAAGGCTGCTGGATTATAACCCCTGTAACACTTGGGCTGGGGTGTCCCTTTCTCCCTTTGATGCAAGCTTTAATTCTTATTATGAACATAGTTGACATTCAAAATTATTACTTAAAGGTGCAGGAAGCTTGTGCTGCTGGAGATTTGTCACCTGAACTTTCCTTTTGGGGAGGGGGAAGAACTTTTTCTTTTAAAGGAGCCTAAATGCAGTTTTGAAAGATTCACTAGTTAGGCTGGCTTAAGGGTAGTTTATGGAGGGCTCCTCAGCCTGGTGCTCTCAGAATTAAGGTGCCGATAGGAAGCTGCGATCCCTTTGAGGGGGGTGTGGATGACGGTATCTGCTCTCATCTGTTCTTGGCCTCTGAGCTGCCAGAGACCCGTGGGATCCCCCACCCAGGACCAAAGTAGGCAGACGCCAGGAAAGGCTTAGGATAGAGGGAGAATTCCATGGAGCAGGCAAGGGAATTCTGGGTCTCCTCCAGGGTCAAAGACAGGATTCATGAGCATTTGGTCTGGTAACTGCCCGCTGAACTTCATAAGAAGAGCGTCCCGCAAAAGCCCAATGCCCATAGACAGGGCATTTTAGTGAATTGGAGAGAGTAGAGGAAACTGTTGGGGGGGGCATAGAAATTTTATAAGGTTCCCTTTTAGCTGGAGTTCTTGAGGAGTGGGAGGGGAGAGGGCAGAGGAAGAGAAGACTGTCTTTATTTTACCCTCCCCAAGCACAGCCAAGGTGGGGGACCATAACTTCTCCAGGGAAGTCTCTGTGAGAAGGTTGTGTCGGGGTGGTCTCTCCAGGCTGACCCAGCCACTCCAGATCATTACCATTATTAACCCCAATAATAGCAAGAACACCGTTCCCTCACAGAACAGCTGCCTGTGTGCCTTATTTTCTTCTCCCAGGAACTGTTCCTTTTCTTTCCCTGCCCAAAGGGGTTCAGTTTGCTCAGCCTCAAGTTTTCCTTTTAATAAGCCCCTGCACCTCCTTTCCCCCTTCCAAGCCTGGGCCCATAGATAGGAGTCATTCCAAAGGCGAACCTAGGTTTCTGGGTTGGGGGAGTCAAGGCGGGGGCCAATATGGAAGTGTCCGAAACCAGGGTGCCACTTCCCGCCATCCCCTCACACCCAAAGGCAGTATCTCGGTGCCACCTGCGCTCTCTCATAAAACTTTCCTAGGCAGATCCGTGGCACCACTGGGTCAGGGGAGCGGCCCTTTAACCACACTCCAGAATCCCGTGAAAATGGGGGAGTCTGAGAAGGGACCATCTGCGGCTTCAGGAACCGGCCTGGAAGACGACACCCAGCCTGCTCTCCCCAGGCAAGCCGGAATCAATAGCGATCTGTTCTAAACTTGCCCGCAGCCCCTCCACGCTCGGGCCGGGCGGGCGAGTCCCTTCCCCGGATGCTCGTCCGCCTCGGCCCGCACCTCGGCCACCTCCTCCGCACCCCGGACCCCCAGCCTCGGGCCTCGCCCTCTCCCCGTTTTAATTACGTGATTGATTTTCGCTTTGGCTGCCTCGGGACGCCTCTGCCTTCGACTGGTTTAAAGCTTTAGGTTCCCTTTTTGTCTTTCCGAGTCCTCCTGCCGGGCTGTGTTTTAGAGACTGCCCCTCGGGCTGCCTTGGTCCGGTCCGCTGCTGCCTCGCCCTACACGCCAACGAAATGGTCCTCCCCGGCTCGGCGCGGCCGGGTCTGCCGCCCGCCCGCCACGCGGGGCTCTGAGACTGCTGTCCTGCCCATTCGCCTTTCTGAATTATTTTGTGCTCCATTATTCTCTGATGGAGAAACGCTCGGTGTTTGAGTTATCACTGCGCGCCGGGGCTGGGGCTGGGGCTGGGGCTGGGGCTGGGCTGCCCGCGGTGCTGCGTCCCCTCCTCACCCGGGTGAGGGGAGTGCTAGGAGGTCTGCGCTGGGATTCGAGGAAGCGCGACGCCTGGCTCCGGGCTCTGCGAGCAGCTCCAGCCGCGTCCCACAAGACCCGGCCCGGCGCCCGCGGCCCAGAGGCGCCCAGAAGCGCCCAGAAGCAAATACGGCCACAACTTTCCACCACTACACGCGAGCGGGACCTCAGGGCTGGCAGTTGAGAGCCCCTGAACTGCAGTTGGCTGTTAGGTCTGCTGTCGCTCCCCAGCCCCAGACAGAGTCCCCACGGGCACCGGCGGCGGCCTCCGGCATCTTCGTCCAGGAACTCGCCAGGCAGCCCCTGCACCGGAGGGACTGACTGAAGGTGAGGCGAAGGAAGGGAGAGAGGGGAGGAATTTTAATGTTTGAGTATAGAGATTTGAGGTGGGGAGTGGGAGGGGAAGAATTGAAATAAAGAAAAGGAGCCACCTCTCCCACCGTGGCTGACTTGCCCTTTCTCGCCTCGGGAAGAAAAAACTATGTATTTTTTTCCTCCCCAAACCTCTGGTGTTCCTCGTAATCTCTCATCTATTTACAACTAATAAACACCTCTCTGGTTATCTCACATGGCCTGTCCATTCTTGGATCCTTTCCAAGGAGGTAAGCAATGAGTTACTATTAGCAGTATTTTATATTTTTCCCCTGGGGAGAGGAGGGAGTTGGGAATGTCTTTCTCACTGGGAAAGAAGTTCAGTGAAACTCGCGTTGGTCACAACCTTCTCCTGTCTGCCGACCTACAACACCCCAACCTCTGCTCCCCCAACCCCCTTCCCCCGCTGCAATGTTGCTGGGTAAATAAGAGTCCGCCTGCCTGGCTATTAGGATTCTGGAGACGTTGGCATCTGTAGCAATCATTAGTCAAAGCCGCAGAAGCCAAAGGAGCCGAGGAGTTGGACAGAAAAAATCTTGGAAATGATATACAGGAGCCGTGGAGGCATCAATCCCGCCGATAAGAGCGCGGGGCTGCCGGCAGCGAGTCGGCCACTTAATTGGGCCCTGGGCACCAAGAACAATTGAGGATGGGACACCTATGGGCTGGCGGTGACTCTGGCGCCATTTGGACACGCCACAAAAATAGTCCAGGACTTGAACGCTCTTTTCCCCACTAGTCAAAGGCCCAGTTGAGGTGGGTGGATGGGTGGGGAACTCTCATGGCTCTGTCAGCTTCTCCACTCTGGGAGCCAGGAGGAGCTGGGCTGAATGACTCTTCCCTTTCTTCAGTCCCCGTCCCCTTAGTGGCTCTCTTAGGAGGTACTGCAGGTAGGGGAGCCTAGGCTGGGATTTCAGATCACAGCGTTAGCCTGGAGAGGCTGTGATCCCTTGCTAGGGTTTTCAGGGGGCAGATAACTCAGTTGTACTAAATTTGAAGATAGACTTAGAGACAGCAACAGAATCACTTGCTTTAATAAGCAAAATATCCAAAAGATATTTGTTCCCTATCCCCACTCACCTAATGTCTTTATTAATCACAGAGATAGAAAGACAGAGAGATGCAGTAAGTTTAAATGCTTCCAGAGGGAGATCTATGCTCCTGTATATAGATATATGCATTATGGAACCATCTCTAAATATATGTTCAAATATTTAAGTTTCCAGCAAAACTGCAAAGACTATAAAGATCTCCAAATATTCTGCTTCAATATGTAGCTTTTTTATGAGTTGGGGACCTTGCATAAATCTAGATAAAATTTTCAAAATAGAGATTGAGCAACACACCCATAGTTCTTTACAAGTGAGAAAAAAAAAAACCCTCCAAATATTCATCTAGGTGTTTAGAGAGAGAGAGCTTTACCAATACATCCTAGCATATACATCCAGCACTATAGAAAGATTGGTAATGTGCACACAGGAATTCGACAGAGGACTGTTATGTTCACTGTGGATCTATAAATCTAGAGATCTATAAATCTGCATTTAAATGTGGAATAGAGAGAGATGTAAAACATACATCCTGTTATAGAGACATCGAGCAATCTATAAATACATTTTCACGTGTACAGCTACAGGATTGCTCAGCTCTCTATAAAGACACGTGTATTTGTGTGGAGTCCTAAGAATGACAGCGTTTCTCTATTGCTTGTGGGTTTAGGATGTCCCAGCCCAGACTTCTCTGGGAAATAAACAAGGGTACACTAGAGCCTGTTCAAATGCTAAGAGGGCCCGGGAACTCATATAATCTATGGCCTCATTTCTAGCATGTGGGGGCATTTCTCTGGCGGTGGATAGGAGCCCTTATCCCTGGGCCTGAAAATGTCCTGATGTACGGAGCCCGAAACGAGATGGAGGTAGAGGGCTTTTTATTTCTTTCCCGTTCAGCTCCTTAGCCCCAGGCTCAGGGGACACCCATGGGAAATTGGGGTGTCTTTAGGAGGGGAAGGCTCATTAACATTACAAAATGGAGTCATTTAGGTAAATTATGATTTTGTTTGAAGAGGGCTCGGTTAGGGAGAGATGTGAGAAGGCTGTGGGCTTTCACACACCCCCCTGCTCCCAACTTAATTACATAAAACCAGTCACTGGACTACAGAGTTTCCTCTCTTCATATGGTGCTAGAGGGGGTCTTCTACATGCCTCACTCCCACCCCCTTTACTCATGAGCTCTCTCTTATACACCTTATTCCCCTTTATCAGGAATGGGTTTGGGGTTCAGGAAAGGGGTCACGGGAAGACAGCAACCCAGAGGAGAGCAGAGCCCCCCCACTCCCGGAGTCAAGGTATCTATCACAAGGCTCAGAAGCTGATTGCTTTGGATGTTGGTTCCTTTTTAACTGAGGGGGTGGGGGGACCAAGGTCTGCGTGGGCAAAAGAAAATGAAAGGTTGCTCGATTGATTTTTAAATCTGGACCTTTGGGGGTGATCGCCAATGAGCTCTTTTCTTATTGGAGGCAGAAGATTTTGGGAGCCCTGGATTTCCTTTTATTTTTCCTCTCTGGTTTACTGGGGAAAGGGAGGTACAGAGAGAGGGGCCCCAGGTGGGCTTGTGGAACTGCAATCCAATCTAGCTGGCCAGATTGGGGGCGAGTGATTTACAAAGCAAAACCTCAGATGCTGCTTCCTGAGAAGTCACCAGATCAAAACAGCCTCCTCTAGGCTTTTATGACCCAGTCTCTACTCCCAACAGGAAAAGCACCCTCAATAAAATGTTGGCCCCCACCCCCACCCCCATCCTCTATCCAGAGGGACCTGAAGATTACTCACTTCACACACAAGCGTGCGTGCGCACGCACAGACACAGTTTTCTAGCCCGACAGTGTTTACTAGATAAGATTTTTCTCCACTGAGCAAATCATCAGCTGTGAGAGATTTGGAATTTGAGTCTGGAGCAGAGAGTAAAAGGGGGATTTAATCAGGTGAGGGTCTGGCTTCATAGTCCTTTATTGCCTTCCAAGTCCCCAACAACTCAACAGGCCAACAGGACACTAAAGGTCACCAAGAGCTTGGCTGTCGCCATCTGTGGAGGCTGCTCCAGGGTTTTAGTTTTCCAGAGAGGCAGAAGGGAGGAAAGAGAACAGTTGCCTAGAGCTTGAGGGCAGGGGTGGGGATGGCAGGACAAATGGTGTCCAGCCTGGGTGGATGGGAAAAATGGGGCAGGACAAGGACTGGGAAGTTGATTCAAGGCTGGTTTACTGTGTGCAGCCTGAGCTTCAGACCTCTTTCATACTGCACTTGGGCAAATACATACACTTAGGTGTGTTTAGTGTTTGGGTGTGGTATTTGGGGCCAGAGGTTGGAAGGAGTAGGAAGGAACCTTTCTAGGGCAGAACCGAGCCTACTCTACCTCTCTGAGAGCTGTGGCATGTGCAGTACTGATGCATCCCAGGATACTGAGCTGACACATTCCACCCAGCTCATACAGAGGTACAGATCATAGTAGAACTTTCTCTGCACTTGCGTCAGGTGTGAAGTAGCCTCCTTCCTGCACTGGCTCCCCAGCATGCCAAGAGCCTTCTATATTCAACTTATTGTAGCTTCTAAGGCCCGGCCATCAGAAGCTGAACAAAATCGTTGGATTACCCAGTGCAACTTTCCCAAGTCCAACATTTTATCCCTCCCCCCGATATACAGTGATTTCTCCTGGATGTCTCTGTTCTCTTTTGCCCTTCAGTGAACCTTAGGAATGGGAGAGGGAGATGGATCCCAGGGTTCTGTAGGACTCAAGGACCAAGAAAGAGATCTCTGTCACCCCAGGGCCTCAGTCCAAACTCCTTTAGTTCCTGGGGCCCCATCAAATCCTGTGAAGGAGATATTATCAGAATAGACACACCATTCTGGATTACAAGGACCCATTAAAAGGGGATGTAATCTTCTTGGCCCTGTAGCAGCCTAGTTTCTTCCTTAAATTGAACCTCTAACCAAAAGAGCCTTAGCTTAGGGTCCTCATTCTCTCCCTTCTCCACCTAAAAGGGTTCCAAGCTCTCCAGGCCCACCAAGGGAGGAGCAGGCTCGGAGTAGTGCTTGTCTCCTCAGCAAAAGAAGACACTGAGCTGAAGCCCAGGATGATGATGTTTCAGGTTAGAAATTCAGCCCAAAGCAACTACACACAGAGAGGGAGAGTCAAAGAGACAGATAAAGTTTACATGGATATTAGAAGGATTGAAGAGATAAAAATCCCTCTTCCCAGTGCCTGTTTTGACAGCAAATGCCCCTTATATTTCTTTAACCAGCTTCATGGAATCTAGAAACTACAGTGTGAAAAATCCACATTGGAGGTGAGGGTTGGTCTCAGACAACACACCATCTACCAAGGAAAAAGAAGTGTGTGTGCTTTCATTCTAACACATGCAAGAGTCAGTGGAGCAGTGTGGTTGAAGGTGATGTGGGAAGTGGGAGCTCAATGGTTTTTGAGAAGGGCTGCCCTCCCTCTGGCTTCTCATTCTAATCCTTTCCACCTGTCGCATAGTCCCCAAATCAACCCTACCCAGAAGACAAACAAGCAGGAGGGTGCTGACAAAGCCTAGTTCAAACTGGGCTACCCCTCCTACTCCTGCACACTTGATGCCCCCAGAGGAGGGCTTAGATGTCCTGGTAGCACAACCCATCAGAACTTCTGTCTCTCAGATTAAGGAGGACAGGAGATCAGAGGGAGGAGGGAGGGGAGGAGAACGCGACCAGAAAATTAAGCCTGGAACAAAGCCCTGAAGGCTTGGGGGTGAAGAGAGAAATACCTGTCTGGACCCATGAGCAGGTTGGCTCAAGGTCCAGCCCAAAATGTTCAGGAAACACAAACACTTCTGTCATACATGCACACTCTGTGCCATCAGATGCTCTTGCCCAGAAATAGTTTCTCCACCCATTGCTTGTTCTGATCTGACCCTTGTAAACATAAACACTGAACTCCACACCTTCAGTGGGCTGTGTTGTTTGATAACTGTTGGTCAGGACACAGGATCACCACGTAGATAAAGCTAATGGGTCCTAGAGCATTTCCAAAAACACAAACCAAAAGAGATCTCTTCTAATCATTCACCTGCCCTCAAAAAGATCAGAAGAGAATGAAAACTTGTACAAGGTAAGTGTATAGGGAATAATCACAGTCAGAATTTTAATCCAAGGCTGGAGTTCATACCCCCACCTGCTACATATCTGTCAAGTCCAGAGAATTGGGCCAAAATGGGAGTAATCCAGAGGACACCCTCACAACTTCAAATACCTGTACAATTGAGATTGACCTCAAGGTACAACTTTGATATAACTAGAGGACACAAGCCAAAGACTCTCCACAGCTGGTTCAGGAACAGAGGGAGGGGGCTAGAATATTCTCAGCATCACTCATCCCCTTGGGCATCTGAGATAGGGCAGACCCAGGAGCTATAGGGAGTGGTGGGGAGGGAGCACAGTGGAAGGGTAGGGCTAGACAGAGACCCAAGTTCTTTGGGGATGATTGGTTGGTGGGGACCATGTGACTCTGCTTAGAGCATTCCTGATTGGTTGCTTGACCTTTCTAGGGTTAAAGACCTAGGAACAAAATTTAAAGCTTTCCGGGTTGGCTGGAGAACCTTGGCACCTGATTGACTGCTCATCCCCCCCTCTCCAGAGGAAACCCCTCCCCCTTCAAGTTGAGCGAGGGGAGAGAGGGTGGGGAAACCGAGAATCTCAGGCCCTGTTTTGTTCGTCCTACTTCCATTTATATCTGTCCTACAAAACAGCAAAAACAAAACAAAACAAAAAAGACAGGTAAATTATTTTAAAGAAAGGACGATCTATACTGGGTCAGAAAGAAGGGATGATATTTTCGAGCCTAAAAACCAGAAAAGGGGACAAGGAAGTATAGGTCCCCAAAGACTCTGTGTAAATGTGTAAAACAGTAACACAAGCATACATCGCTCTACACCCGAGCGGAAGGGAATGGGACCGAGATTTGGCCAGGAGTTGGGGGGAGGCTACGGGTCTTCGCCTCGACTAAATCCCTGGTTAAAGACCATTAGACTCGCTCCCTAAGGCCCTGCGGAGGCCAGAAGGAGGGAAGAGTCGCAGAGCAAGGGAAATTCCCACCACCCTGCTGCTTGGATGGAAAGTTTTCAGAAATCCTCAAAATCATCTACTGGTGGAGAAGGGACAGTCCAGGAGGTCTGGTAATGAGGAAGGGGGAAACCTGAGGGCTAACTTTCTAAGTGGCCTGCTGAGGTGAATCCTCTCAGATCCTAACGCTTCCCTGGCAATAAAGGGATGAGGAGGAGGGTGGGGAGGCTGACCCTTCGCGAGTTACTGAGGCCAAAAGGAAAGGCATAGGAAGAGTTCTCCAGTCAGGCGCTGGTGCTCCTCCTGCAGAAGACAGACTACTGGGTCGAGGGCTGGGGCTCCAGCTCAGGCACCAGTGTCTTTGGCTCTGTCTCCTTCCACCCTCCCAGAGCCTGCCTGGTCTCTCGCCTGTGCTCGATCCCTGCTTCTTCCTCAGTCTCTTGGGTGGCAGGGGCACGCTAACAGCGTCCTCTCCCCTTCCCCCCCCATCTTTAAATGCACCTCTCTCCACAAAGGGGGTGCCCAGGTTCCCTCTCTCTTCAAGGCAATCCCCCCTCCTCTGGGAAGGCACAGACCTGGCTGGCCCCCTCTGCTCCCCTCCTCTTCCCTGAGCTGCCCTCCATGGGACTAGCTTCCACCCTGCTTCGGAATCCATAGCAATTCCAATGGGCCCCTTCAAGGGACCTGAGTTAGTATGTTGTTGCTTTTCTGACTTAGCTCCAGGTGAGGAACTAGGAGGGGTACCGCACTCATGGGTGCGGAGGACACGTGCCTTCCAGGCCTGCGCCTAAGCTGCTCTCCTTCCTAGAAACCTGAAGGGAGTCCCAGGCTGAGACTGGCTCCAGAGTGCCATGCCCGTATTGGGTCCCCCCCTACTGCTCCGTCTCCCAGAACCCACTCTCTCCTCAGGGCTGAAGCGCTTTCCCGTCCAGCCTAATAGACAGTTGCCTCCATTCCCTCACCCACTTACACTCTACTCACAGCACTAACTTCTAGGCCTCCTGGGCCTAGATTTACCTTAGACAAGGGCTAGGGAGGCCAATAAATTCCCCAACAGTTAGACGGAGGAGGAGGCATGAAACCACACTGGCCCCAGCCAGACTAGAACCCCAGACCACTAAGGTTGAGACAGCTGTCCACCCAGGTCTGGTGGTGAGGAAGGAGAGGATGAGCTGAGCTCCCTGGGGTTCAGCTGGCCACCTTTAATATGTTTCTGCCATTTCAGCTTGTAGCCTTTGGGCTCGGAAGTCCCAAATCCCTCTTTCCCCTGCCTCCTTTCCCAGCTGCCCACACTGTTTGGGCTCTGGGTCACTGGCCAAGGGTGGAACTGGCCCTTCCCTGGACCAGGGGACCCTAGAGGCAGTTTGCATTTGTGTCTAGAGTTTACACACTTCTACAAACACCAAACACCCATGTGTCTGCCGCTGTCTTTCTTCCCAACTGAAGAGTGAAAGGGGGTCAGGAGGACCTGGCAAAACTCTGGAGAACCTAGGCCTCTCTTTGCCCCAGTTGACTCACGGCTTGAGGGAATAAGGGGCAGGAAGGAGAGGGCTGGTCTGGGGAGACAAGCTCCCCCATCCTCCTACCTTCCAGCGGCCTTTTCTCTTCTCCCACCCCAACCTGACGATGCCTGGGGAGGCCTTCTTCTTCTCCCCTTAATGAGTAGGAACTGCCTTCTCTCACGAAGGGGAAAGATTAGGTAAACGGGAGAAAGGGTCAGAGAGAGAGAAAATTAACTTACAGCGTTCGCCTGGGATTCATTTTCGAAGATGTAACCTCTCTCACCATCATCCCCAGCGCCGTAATCCCCTCTAACTGCCAGGCCCTCTGTCCTAGCATTAAACCTCACCAGCAGCTGCGTGGCTGGACAGTTAAGATTATATATGATGTAAATATATTGTGGGTTTGTCAGCTCTCCCTACACCATAAAACTTGGTTTAATGACATCACGTGGTCCCCCAAGAGCCACTCACGGGCTTGCCTTCGGGCCATTCACATAAATAACCTCCAAAAGTTTCAAACTCCTAAATTCACATAGAAGCCATGGGTATTTCTCTAATGCTCAGTTACACTAAAAAGCCCTTGTGCTGCTCCTTTGCCCCACCCCTACACCTCCCCCCGCAGGGTGGGGAGTGGGGTGAGGGTGGATCCTTATTTATTTACTTACTTATTTCCATAAGGACCTGTCGCCTTCGAGGTCGTGTTGATATTTTTTTTCTTCCTATTTTTTTCCTCCTCTCTCCTCTAATTGTTCAGAGTGGGCCGTGTCCCCCTCTTCCCACTCCCCCGGGAAGGTAAGTCACGCTTCTTCCCCTTCTTTTTTTGCTGCCAGAGGGGGTTGGTTTCAGGGCAAAGTGAAGAGGCAAGCTTCATGGTCTCTGTTTGGGACCCAGAAGCCCCTCCACTAACTCCCCCAGAGTATTGCTAAACCCTGGCACTTGGTGATTGTTACAGGAGGCTGGCCGGTAGGGAAACCCCCTCAGACTCCACAGCAGAAGCCTCTGCTCAGGGAGGAAGCAAGAGTCTGGGCTGTATCCACTCCCAGTGCAGGTTTGTGATCACTGATGCCGCTGGATCAGATGCTGGGGTCTGGGCAGAGACCTGCAGGCCGTGACAGGACGGGGGAAGCAGGCAGGCATGGCTGCATCTACCTAAACCTGCCCAACTTAAGCCAGTCCTCCAGTTTCTCCAGCGAAAGAGCTGTTCAAACCCCGCGAGAAGTGGGGCAGTCAGTGCCCGGTGGGGCTGGTGCACCCTGCACAGCGGAGCAGAGCAACATCTCCCCCACCCTTGGCAAAGCCCTTGGTTTTCCCTCAGGGGCAGTGCATCCCTGGGGAGGAAGTGCAGGGCCTAGGCAGCCAGGGAGGCTGGGGCAGGTGACGGTGGGCGCCAGGGCCTCTTCCTTAGTTAACTGTTACCCATTGGAGACACCAGTGCTTCTCCACGCTTCACCGCTCACCCAATAGTTTTACTCAGCATGGAGAAAAAATTAAAATAACTCCCTAAAGAAAATTACACATTTTATTTGAGAGGGAGGGGGGAAAGAGAGAGAGAGAGAGAGGAGATGAGTTGGTGCTGGGCTGTCTGCTCTATGCTAGTGGAGGAGAGACATTTTGGGAGCCCCAATCTGTTCTGAGTGAGTGCGGCGTGGAGAAGTGCGCTGCAATGGGTGCAGTTCCATAAACATTTGGTGAGACCTCCTACGTGCTGGCATGGGGTGAGGAAAGGCTCTTGGGTCTTTTAAAAAATGACAGGTGGCTTAGGCAATAGGATGCAGAGAAGTCAGTCCTTATAATAAATCCATGGAGCATCAGCATTAATAATCATAAATATTCCCCTTACCCCTCCCCAGAGCTTCTCTGCTCCCTCTCTCTCTTGGCTGCTGGAGCAGCCTTCTAGCCCAGCTTCTGAACCTCCCCCTCCTGCACCACCCCCCCCAGTGCAGGGAGGGGGGCCTAGGCTTGGCTCCAGGAAATCACCCTGTTGTGGGAGGCGGGAGAGGAAATGCAGTAAAGTTTTATGGACCCTTCCCACATTTGTTTCTCCTATAAAGTACTTCCTCCCCCATCCCATTCCAAGATCCTGGAGCAGAGCAGAGCAGAGCGTGGGGCCTAAGCCAGCCTCAGGCACCACCTGAGTTATCTGTTTTCCCCTTCCCTTTCACCCACCCTCCCTCTACACAAAATCTCAGGGACTGAGATAAATGGTGGCAAAAGACGCAACCCAGGCACTGGTCTATGTAGCTCCTTTCCCAGCTAATTGTCCTACCGAGCCTTAGGCCCTAGAAGGTGGGGAGACAGTCTGAAGATTTCTGCCAGGCAGGTACACCACGAAGATGGCCTTCCCTACTCATCCTCCACCAGTATCTGAGAAAGCTGAAACACACCTCTTCCACCTCCCCAGCACCATTTACCAAACAGTACCAACTTTCTGAGGACTCTTCTGAGACCAAATGGGACCCTAGGCTGAGGGTTCAGCCCTTTCTCTATGACCATTGAGACCCCTTAGGGACCGCTGAGAGAGATCTTCAGAGGCCCAGAGGGTCTGAATCTGAGCATCGCGGAGCCACCAGTCCCTGCAGATTCATTCTGGCATGCAGTAAGGGCCGCTGTCAGTCTAGAGACCTCAAACCCACCCAGGCAAAGTGCAAATGGGGTGCAGAGAGAGGCTGAATGCCTTGGACATCCATAGCATGGGACAGGCCAATACAGGCGCCTAGTTGTCCTCCCCTTCCCCCAGAGACTCTTGGAGCCAGAGATCAAGACAGGAGCTCAGTTTCACCTCCCTCGCCCCAATACCCCAAGAAGCTCCTAAAAATCATTTTAAAAGGGAAGTTTAAATGCTGTGGGCCTCCCCTACACCTCACAATTCATTTAGACACTTTTTCCCAATACATGCCCCAAACAGAGAGGAGCCGCTGCATCTTTAATACTGTTCTCTCTTTGTCTTTATTTGATATGACAAAATATAGTTTCAGGAAAGACCTGGAGTCAATAAATAGTTGTACAACAGCGATAGGACAGGAGGGCACAGAAAGTCATGGCAGGGACGACTAGCAGCCAGGAGCCTCTAGGACAGCTTGTTGGGGTCCGGTGGCAGGGAACCTCCACAGCTGAGCTAGCTAGTGGTCTGAGGCTGGGGGCCTGAGAGGGCATGCAGAGGGTGCAGGGTGGAGAGGGTTCTGGGCTTTGGGGTTGGAGGAGAAGGTCTGGAGAGCACAGGGCAACCAAAGGGGCCCTAGGCGGGCTTCACTCCTCTCCCCTTTTTATTATGCAAATCATTAAAAATGAACAACTTGAATTTAGTCTCTTCAAGAAAGCACCCCGAGTCTGGTGAGTCTGGCGCCAGACTCCCCCAGGCATAACCACTCTCTCCGCGAGCCCGCAGCCGTCTGGCCAGCCGAAACCGGGAACAAAGGAGAGGACGAAGCTGGAGGATTGGGGCGCCTGGCCTGCGGCCACCGCAGGGCCCACCTTAACTCCGGCGGGTCAGGCTGGGGCTGGAAGCCTGAGAGGCGGCCCAGGCCGGGTATAGTCAGCGCCGCCCCTTAAGCCACAGCCATGGAAACCCATGTGGCGCTCATCCTGGGGCCCCAGGGCTAAGCAAAACTGAGAGGAGTCAGGACAGCCGGGCAGCCCCGTGGGAACCTGGGGTCGGTGCGGATGCGGAATGCCAAGGGAAAGCGCTTTTGTTTATGAGGCCGGGGGAGCCGGTGCTGCAGCCACCGCCCTTGCCCCAAAATACAGAGAGAGGAAAACCGAAAAGGAAAGGAGAAGGGGGCGAAACAGGCTCGGGGTACTTTTGGCGGGCCCCCGCCCCGCTGCCTCTAAAGAGCCTCTTTGCTTTTCATTTTGGAATCTTTCTTCCACTTCATCCTGCGGTTCTGGAACCAGATCTTGATCTGTCTCTCGTTGAGACACAAGTTGTTGGCGATCTCTATGCGCCTGCGGCGAGTGAGGTAGCGGTTAAAGTGGAATTCTTTTTCTAGTTCCAGAGTCTGGTAGCGCGTGTAACTGGTTCGGGACCGCTTGCCGTCTGTCTCTGGAATACAAACACCCCCCAAGCCAGGAAGGGGTGAATAGCTTGCATTGCCTTAGCGTCCCCACCCGAGCCCCAGGCCCCGACCCGCGGCCGGAGGGACCGGAGACGGGCAGGACGAGACAGGCCCGGCGGGCCGCAGGCGGGCCCGGCCCAGCCTAGCCGCGGGAGAGGCGCCTCCGCCCAGGCAGGAAACTTTCCGCCGCAGCCTTCACTCTGCAGCCGGAGGGGCTGTGGGATGGGGCGAGAGGGAGACCCAGGCTCGGACCGAACAATAAGCACTCTCGAGATCCGAGCACCGGGGACCCCCCTCCCGCCCCTCCCGAGTCGCTGGAATCCTCCGGAGCTGCGAGCGCAGGCCGAGTCGGCTCCATAGGGGGAGGGAGGGAGCCGCGGGGGGATCCCCGCTCTGGAGCCCCGCGCTCCTCACCCTTCAGATCCCTCTATTTTTTTAACTCCCTCCCTCTCCCCCAAAAATTGAATATTGCCTTTTATACACGTTTTGTTCCTATGATCCAATTATGTCGTCGTAAATTTGGGCGCACACAGCCTCTAAGCCTTTTAGTGGACAGTTTTACGAGCCATTGATGCCTGGATCGTAAAATTTATGGCCGCAGGTTTTTTTTCTTTATTTGCCCCGCATGGCCTATAAAACCCAGGCGGACCCGAGCGCGCAAAATGAAGTCCTAAAGTTTACCGTGGCTCATGTGCAGTTTGGTCATCCACGGGTAAATCTGTGGCGGGGCCGGTGGCTGGCTCAGTCCGGCAGACTGCCCTGTCTGCGCCTGCTCCTCTTTGATCTCCCCACTGCTCTTAGCTCGCTCCTCCAGCGCTGGGCGAGCCGCCTTCTGACTGTACATCCCGGGGTTCAGAGGAGCCGCTTCGTCTCTGCCCAGAGCGTGTCCCGGAGCGGCCGCGGCGCTGCAGGCGGGGCGGTCGGGGTGAGCCCGGGGGTTGGCAGCCATGTCTACCCCGTGGAGAGAGTTGGTAGGCGCAGACGGTGGGAAAGTGATGCTTAAGTCCAATCCGCCGTAGCAGTACCTGGATGCCTGCACCTCTGAGGCCGATCCATAGTTCCCACAAGTTTGCATGTTATAGGCAGGGATATTGGGGCTCTGCTTATAGAATGAATTGGCTACGTAGGAGCTCATGGCGGGGAGGGCCCAAAAAAAATTTCTGCACCCTTTTTGATTAAGGGTGATTTGTGACTCTTTGAAGTTGAGGGGTTTTTTTGTTCTCCAAAGTGCACAATTTATAGGTGGAGATATCTCTTTCTTTATCCTATGCGCTCTTCCCAAATAAGGGAGCCTTAAATAGAGTCACGTGACTCCAGCGGCCACTCATAAATTTGGCTTGATGACCTCCGGGAGGTTAGTGATGGAAGCCGGCGAAACGCATCTTGATATGTTGGCAAAGCCTAACCAAGGGGGAGAGGGAGTGAGAGAGAGAAGGAGAGAGAAGGGGGAGGAAAAAAATGGTTCTTGGAATTGGGGGTAGCCGGGACAACGAGCCCACAGCGACACCTGGTGCCTACTTGGAGAAATTGCATCCTGGCGCTCAGGCTCGCCTTCTAGACCGCTGGATTTTCTACCCTGTAGAGAAGCTTGACTGTTGCTGCAACAACCCCTTGAAATGGCCTTTTAAATTGTATTTAATTTTAAGGAAAGATGAAGCCGCTTTTGATGCACTGAGGGATTTTTTTTTTTTTTTTTTTGGTAACGGATAGATCCATCCTCTTTACCTCCAGGGCCTTCCAATATTCAAAAAATGGCTGAGGGAAGGGGACCTAGGTTGGGGGGTTGGGACCATGCCCAGGTTGGACTTTGCGGAAGCTTATCTCAGGTTGGAGTTCCCTCTTCTTGGAAGTCCCAAGGCGCTGCTATTGCTGAGAAGGTGCCTGTCAGCAGGGAAAAGTGAACCAAGCCTCTGAAGAGGTAGACAGGATGGTCAGGAGAAGGGATCGTGGGTGGGCAGAACTAGATAGGAGTGGGTAGTTCATGGGGCTGAGAGTACTGGGGACTCTGGGATGATTCTGGAGGTGAAGAGCCAAGGTAGCTTAGTAAATCTTCTCACCATGCCAGAGACCCTAGAGTGGCAACAAGGATATTTTCAGTGTGTGTGTGTGTGTGTGTGTGTGTGTGTGTGTGTTTGTGTGTGTGTGTGTAGAACCAGACACAATGGCCTGGAAGACTACTCTGCATCCCTGTATATGACCCTCCTGTGGTACCACCTATGTCAGATATTTTGAATAGAAAATAGATGTTAATTAAGGGCATGGAGAAGTAAGATTCAAACCTCCACAAATATTATATGAACAGGGCAGAGGACAAGGCTTATTTTGTGCCCTATGAGGGAAAGGCCTCTGAACCAGGCCCTTAAGGGACCTGAATCCACAAGGTCCACAGGAGAGCAATTTCTGAGCTGAAAGAACCTGACTGGGGGTGGGGTGAAAGGGATGGGCAGAGCAGACGCCTGGGCAACCTTAACAGCCTGTGGCCAGGGGCTCTGCAGCCATTCGGCCCCTTTCCGACCCCCTCCACAAGCCCCAAGTCTTATTCTTTCCTGCCTGCCTCTCCCCAGGAAATCTCCGCCCCTGCCAGGAGAAGCCCCCTCCGGCCCCCCCGCAAGCGGAGGCGCTGGAGAAGGCGCTGGCGGAGATCAGGAAGGTCTGGAAAACTCTGGCAGATTTTTTTTCTCCTCGGGGAGACCCCCTCACTACCTCACCCCTTGGTCCACTCAGGTTTCTCTGGCTGGGCTTAGGGAGAAAAGGCCTGAGCTGGGGAAAGGTTAAGGCCTGGCTGCGCTCCTCATCCGCGGAGTTTGAGGAAAGAAGAGTGAGGAATCAGACTGGGGCTAGGGCTGTAAGAAAGAAGGAATTCTGTCCCAGCCGAGTCAGTAGTCCCAGAGCAGGCGAGAGCTCAGTTTCCAGGTTTTCTTTTTCGAGATGTCCTTGAATCGCTCAGTCCCTGGCCGAGGGCTCAAATCCCGAGTCTTCTTTTTCCCCTCCGCTCTCCGCCTCCGCCACGTTTCGCAACTGTCGCCTGGCGCTGGACAGGGGTGTGTGTGTGGGGGGGTGCCTCACAGGGCGCCCCCTCCTCACCCGGAGAGTAGGCGGGCGCGACCTGGTGCTCTGGATAATGCTGCATTTTTGGCAGTTGGGGGCTCGGGGTTCAGAAGACGGACCCCAGACTATCACAGGCAGGAAGGAAGGCCTGTGTGGGGCTGGAGACCAATTCGACTAAGCTCGGCTTCGTGCCCCCCCTTTACCCCCATCGAAATCCCATTCGGCATTTTGTGTGCGGGGTGAGTGTGGTGCTCGGCGTAAGGAGCCCAGAGAGGACTCCCAACCCCCCAGCGCGATCACCGGAGGGGGAGGCCAGGGCTGGCGCCCGGCTCCGGGAAAGGCGAGGGAAGAGGCTGGGGGCTTGCAGGCGGCGGGCGGACGCGGAGTGCTGGGAGCCTGTTCCAACTTTCACCCCGAGGCCGGCGGGAGAGCGAATTAACAGAAATCCCGATATAAACTTTTAAAAATAATATCAGTTTTATTAAATATTCGAGAACGGATCCAGAGGTCGGATTTGTACAGGAGGGTAACACGAGGGGATTTTTTTTCATTTATTTTTTTTCTCCTACTGGCTAAACAGACGTCATTCACTTTTTTTCTCTTTTTGTAATTTTCCCTCTCTTTTTTTTTTTTTTCCTTTTAAAGATGGGATTGGAACACGGACGGTGCTAAACATAAATATAAATACAGGACCACAAATACAGCTAAAAATATTCACACAGAAACGGTCACAGTTTGTAATATGCCATAATGACCCCCAGGATTCTTTAAACACAATTCGCCTGGGCTGGGCATTTGTTGGGGCAGAGGGGCCGGGCAGGGGCTGCGGGGAGGCCCTGGGGGTTGCTGTGGGGCCACGACTCGCCCTCCCTGGGCCTCCCGCCCTCCCCCGCGGCCAGGCCGGGCCCTAAGGCCCCGGAGCAGAGGCCCCGGGCCCGGGAGTCGGCTCTCTGCGCAGGGGTGGGGGGGCACCGAGGGGGTGGGAGGCCAAGTCCTCATTTGGAGGGAGAACAGTGGAGTCTGATGCGAGGTTCAGGGACAGAGCCCCCAAGGCCTGGGCGGGGGAAGGGGCCTGCAGACAAGCCGAGAACGAGCTAGCAGGGAGTGAGGAGGAGGAGGAGGAGGAGAAGGAGGAGGAGGAGGAGGTGCGTGATGAGAGAGTTTGTGCGGTGAGGGAGGGGGTCCAGAGTTGACTTTTAGGTCCATATCTGACTCCCTAATTTTGTCTTAGAGAGTCAAAACACACCAATTTGTGCCAGTGATAAATACAGAGTGTGTGATTAGGAGGGAGTTGGGAGAGCGAGGGAGAAGGAGAGAGAAGGGTGGCAGGGACAGTCCAAGTCACTCTTTCTGCTTCTCCTCTTCTGTCTCTTCCCGCTTTTCCTCTTTTCCGCCCAGGCTGTCGGCCGCGGCTCCTCCGCCGCCCCCTGAGAGCGTGGACGTAAGATTAGATTCCTTTTTCCACTTCATCCGGCGGTTCTGGAACCAGATTTTGATCTGTCGCTCGGTCAGGCACAGCGCGTTGGCGATCTCGATGCGCCGGCGCCGCGTTAGATAGCGGTTGAAGTGAAATTCCTTCTCCAGTTCCAGGGTCTGGTACCGCGAGTAGATCTGGCGACCGCGCCTCCGGTCCGCTCCATAGCCGACCCCTAGAGATCCGGGCACAAAACACACTAAAATCAGCCAGCAAGGCTTCCTCCGCAGACGATTTAGCCTAGCAAAGTCCTGACTCTCCCAACTTGACCAGCAGCTCAGGCCCGCTTTGGGCTCCAGCCTTCCCCTGTTTGCCTTGCCCCACCCCCACAAGGGGTACAGCCAGGATCCCAACTTCATTCAGTTTCCCCCATAGGTTGGTAGGTGTGTGTCCCAAAGAATGGAGGGGGTGCAAGAACCAGGCAGAAAGCTGTAAATCTAAAAGCTGGTTTTTGAAAAATCCCCAGCACTGGGGATGAGGGCCCTATTTCTCAAGGATTCGACTCCCCCACCTCCCCAAGCACCCTAGCTCTTTGGAAACTTCTCCCCCACTTTTCTGCCCTCTCCTCTCCTCCTCCCTTCTCCTCAGACTGACTCGACTTTGGGGGTTCCCTCACCCCTTGCCTCCTCCTCTCACCCCCTTCCCTGTTCCTGCCCCCTCAGCCCGCCTTGGAGCCCTCCAGTCCGTCAGGGGCCAAGGGGGCCAGGCCCCTCCGAGCAAGCGGGAGGCGAGCAGAGGGGGCAGAAGAGGGGGCCCTGTCTCGGCGTCGGCGAGGAGACGAGCGTGATTGTTTTTATGGGGCCATAAAAAACTCTCTCCGCCCGTTCTTCTAGGGAAGCCGGTCATAAAGCCAGTTCAGTTTATTTAATTTATATCTCGGAGCTGTAAAACTCACCACTGTGCGAATTCATTCGCTGCATCCAGGGGTAAATCTGGATACTGGCTTTCTGGTCCTGGGGCGCAGTCCTGCCCTGCTCAGAACTAAAATCCTGAGCGATTGAGGTCTGTGTGTTATGTCCTAAGGTGTTTTGTCTGCAGTTTGAGAGCATGTCTTTCTCCTGGTAAAAGGAATTAGATCCATAGTCATACGGCCCCCGGCTGGAACTGAACACGACATTCTCCTGTGGCGAATAAAAGGGAGTCGAGTAGATCCGGTTCTGGGCAACAGCCGCTCCATAGGTCGAGAAATGCCTCACTGGATCATAGGCGGTGGAATTGAGGGCGACGTTGGGGAGGACGTCCTGGCCCCCGGCGAGGTGGCAGGATAAGGAAGGGTTAGTGAAGTAGGAATTCATCCCTTTGCCTTTACCTGGTCGGGCTATGATTTCTTTAATATTTATTTCTGTCTCCAGTTTGTACTCGGAACTAGATGGTTATAGGGACGGCTCCAATCCAGGACAGACAAAATGACAAAGTCAGCTGACCCCCTTCCAGCCAATCGCAAGCCAGATGTCAAGAAGGGGGAAAAAAATCGCTTCTGCTTCTGTTGATTCCCTAGTTGAGACTAAGTGTGTGCTTTGAAAGTAAGACTTGGATTTCTTTAAAATATATATACGTAAGGGAACTGATCTGGAGGTGAAGGAAGGGTGAATGTCCGTGAGCAGGGCCTTGGGGCCCAGGGAAGGAGAGCTGCACTCCCAGGAAATCTCTCAGCCCCAGCTAACTTTGCTGTACAGTGGCCAGAGCCTGGGCTGGAGAATCCCTGTATTTTCAATCTGATTTCATCTTTTATATCTGCCCCCCCCCGTCTAAAATTACACCCTGATTTTTCCATGGGAGGAGCTCCCTCACAGCTCAGGGAGGATCCCCAGAAATCATAAAGGAAATCCTGGTTTGATACTCCATGAAGTCAGTCCTCAACACCAAACCAGCATATTTTCCCCCATTTTTTTAAAATCAAGAGTAGGAAGAAATTGCATAAAACATGGTGCTCAGAGAAGGAAGGGTGTGGCTGAGAGTCCTGGATGCAGGGGGAATGGGGGGAGCAAGAAGGTCTCAAGGGGTATGGGTGAGACCTCAGGGTAGAGTGGCAGAGCTGAGGTGGGCAAAGGGACCAGGCATCTGCTTTCCTCTTCCTCCCAGCTCCCTCCTGCCTCTCCCTTAGGACCCTCTTTTTGGGGAAACTGGCAGCATTTTTGCCTAAAAGGGAGAATGTATAAAAAATACAATAGAAAAGGAGAGAAAGGAGTAAAAGGTGAAAGAGTGAAAAAAGAAGGAAGAAAAAAAGAACTCAGAGTCTTTCTAGACACATCAACTCCTGTTTATGTTGGTGAGAATTTATGATTTGGAGCTAGCGAGGGCCAGTAGGGTAATTCACATTAAATCCAGCCAGAAAGAGAAGGCTGGTGGAGCTCTGATGGACACTTAGCATCTTGCAGGCTCAAGCCTTTACACATGTCAGAAGGCCCCTGCCCCCTCCAGACTCTCTGCCCTGCTAAGGGAGGCGCCCCTGGACCTGAGCTCTGGAGCTTGGAGATTCCAGCAAAGTGCTCCTGGCGAGCTCTCACCCACAGGCCAGCCACACCTGGTGGGGCCCAGCCTACAGCAGCTCCTGCCCCTATTTCTTTCCATCCTGAGGCTGAGAAAAAGGAATAGAAGGTTAGGAAAAGGCAGCTGAGTCCGAGGCTTCTGAGGGAGCGGCGGTGGGCGAACTGAAGCAGCGGAAGGTGTGCAGATGGGGTTTTACTCCTGATTAATCCAAACTTAATTTGCTATCGTGACATAGGCTGAAAATGCTTTAAGTTGACAAAGAAGGGGCAGTGGGGCATGTGAAGGGAGCAGTGGAAGCTCATATTTTCTCCTCATCATTTTTTTGGGGGGAGGACTGGCTATAACAAGGACCCGGATGTCGCCAGATTTTATGATCTTTTCCTTCTGTGTAACAAAGCGGAGTAATCAATGGGTAGCAATAAAGCCATAAACGGGACTACGCTGGGAAAAAACTCGTTTATTCATCTTCTGTAACGTTAAGGTTTCCCTGGAGTGTCGCTAGGGGGGAAAAATAAAGTTTTGAACCCAAAAGCAGACAGTGTGTAGGAACTGGCGGCGACAACATGTTAGTTAATACATGAAGCTCCTTACCGGGTTGAAGAGTCTTCCTGCCAGACAATTTGTGTTGGCTTTTAAAAATAAAAGCTCAGTCCTTCAGAGAGGAAAATTTGTTGGTATTTAGAAGGGTAGGGGAAGGACCCCTGCAACTACAAAGGTTCCTCCTCTTGGACCATATTTTCCTCTCCTCAAGGAGATGAAGGTGAAAGGGTAGAGAAGGGTTCTTAAATTAAGAAAGAAATTTTGAGATGAGTTGTCTCATTTTGGGGTGACACGGCAGGTAAACGAACACAGACACCAGCGTGAATTGCCTTCTGCTCTAGAATCCAGCTGTCCTCCAATTCATGGCATGCCTGGACAGAGGTTTCCAACAGCTGGCTGGGGCTCCAGGCCCCCTGGAGGGCAAAAGGGAGAGGGAGAGAGAACTAGGGGCGGGGAGACCCAGGGGGCTGAGCTAAGGAGCAAGTCAATGCACCCCCCCCCCCACCGACACACACACAAGTAGCCGCTCTGAGTTCCCAGCCTCATTTCTGCCCTAAGGGTAGTGGCGTAACACGTAGAACAGGCCAAAGAAAGAGTAAACCACCCCCTCCCCATTTCAGAGAGAGATTGCTAGAGGGATAAATCATGTCAGTGATATTTCCTTCAAGATATTAAATTGTTGCAATGTACAACAAATTGAATGATGGAAGATAGGATGTCTTAATGAGGTTTTGCTTTCAATGAGTGTCGATTTTCTATGTGTTTTAAAATCTCTCTCTTTTATGGGTGGGTGGGGGAAGGAAGGACGTTGGAAGAAAGAAGGGGCTTCTGGGGAAACACGTGCTGCAGCTCCCCAGCAAGCCTGCCTAGGTTTCCTTGAGCCCCTCCTACACTAAGTCTAGAGGGGAAAGGGGCCCCAAAGTTGGGAAGAGTCTCCTTTGGGGCCTAAAGGGTGTGGGCGCGGGGGTGGGCGACCTGAGGAGCAGAATGTAAGTCTCAGCCCCGGAAAGTTAAGTGTTTTATTACGTCCCTAAACAGAGGGCAGAGACTGAAAGGTCTTGCCGATTTATAATGAACAGAAACCAGCTGCTGGGGGAAAAAGGCAGAAATGCTGGAAGGGGGAGAGAAGGGGAAGCAGAAACACAAATATTTTTCCCCAAAGCTTAAAAACTTTCAGCAAAATTAATTTCCAACACACTCTCTCCCATCACCTTCCATTCCTTAGGAAAGCAGCTTCCTTCTTTCAGTTAGATCTTTAATTATGCAGCTGAAATTTGCTGGAAGGATTCTTCGCTCCAAGGGGGAAGAGCAGGTCAGATGAGCCCGATCTTCCCCCTATTGGCTTAAATTTTCCTTTTTTCATCTCATGTTAATTTCTTTTCTTTTCTTTTTTTGGCAAAAAAACAACTGTCTATGGGGAGAAAGCTGGGACTTGGGTTTTTTTCTAATATATTTATATTTTCCTGTTAAATTTGTCTGAAAACAATTATGGAAACTCATCAACAGAAGCAAGAACAGATGTTTTATTAAAACTGCAGTTGAGCTCTGTAAATATGCACAAGTCTTAGGAAGGGGGGAGAACTTGTTCTTTGTTTCTATAAAACAAGCCTAGAGAATCAGAGAACACCCCCCATCAGGCCCCTAGGTCTCCGAGTTGCTCTGCCCTTTCGGCCTCCGGAGTCAGGCATTCCAAGGGGGTTTGGCTGCGAGAGCAGATTTTTGCTTTGGGAACTGTAATTAGTGGATTCAAAAACAGAATTCAAAAGACACAGAACAGGAATAAAGGGGGAAAGTTGCCGCTTGCTGCTCCAGTCTCCCCCTCCCAATCCAAAACACATGCTTTTCATGAGCACTAATTATAGGAGAGGAACTTATTGCAGGCATGCCAAGGGCCTGAGTGGGGGGCAGCCACTGGCCTGTAGTCCCCAAGGCTCAGGGTCGTATTGGAGGCTGAACACTTGAGGGTTTTCCAGGGCAAGTCAAGCGCTCCTACTCTCCTTACCCCGCTCCAGGCCAGGGGCTGGGGCCTGTGTACCTTTGAATGGGGGAGCGGGTGGGTGGGGCAGGTCTCCGGCCCCCAAGGGGTTCCTAGGCAGGCTCACCTTGCTTGCTTTTGCTTTCCATTCTACTCTGGGAAATGTATTAATTTCTTAGGGAAGGGCATCTGAAGTGAGAGGGGTGAGATCTGGAATTTTTATTTGGGGGCAATCTTTTCCAGAGATCCTGTTTAGTTTGTGCTCTGCTAGTCTTCTCTCTCTCTCTCCCTAGATCCCTCAACTCTGCGCGGATGTCTGTGACCCACCCCGCCTCACATGCAGATACGCACACTCCATTCCTGGCTGCCGGCGCCACCAACTACAGCTCGGCGCCTCCGAGGGCTGCTCAGGGACGGGGACCCGGACACTGGAGCCGCAGGACTCAGCGCTTGGCCTGGGCGTTTGCCCGCCTGGAAGCAACTGCAGCTGCCTGACCCACCCCGCCAATTCTGATTCCCAGAGCCAGGGAGGAGCAGTTGCCCCACCGGCCTCTTTTGTGCCACTGGGCAAGGGCTGAAATCCCTCTTGCAGAGAAAGCTGAGTTTCAATAGTTGTTCAACTCACTTCACAATCTCACTGTTTGGTTAAGGCTTTGCTGTTCCACATTGACTGTTCAGTTAGCCCGACTGGCTTGTGATTAGATTTTTTTTTATTTAAAAATTAAAAGAATAAATCCTACTCCAAATGCCTAGTGTTTTTGTGCATGAGCTCCTTTGATCTCTTCAGAATCCCGAGTAAAAGGGCTGCAGAGCCTCTCAGTGCACCGGAGAACTTGAACACAGGGAGCTGGGTCTGCGTGGGGACATCAAAGAATATCTCACTCTAGGAGCCCCCAGTTTCTCATAGATATTGTGAGAGAGGCTGTCTGGGCACATACCTCCCCATATACACATTGCATCCCCCAAAATGCTCCTTCCCCCTTTAAAGTTCAGGCATGGAGACCCTTGGAGGAAAATGAAATTTAACACACCTAACCTGGAAACGGATTCCATTTGGGGGTGCCAATATTATGGGGACAGGGCCCAAGCTGGCCAGTTGAATAAAGTTGGGGGTCCACAGGGAGGGAGGAAGGAGGAAAAGGCCAGATGGGGCATGTCAAGTGCCTGAGAACTGCCTCAAACACCTCGGAGGCCTGGGCTGGTGACTCCTCTTTTGAGCCAAGAGGTTTAGAGGCTACACAAGCTGCTTTTGTTTTATTTGCCATTAAACAGAGAAAAAACGTACATGGAGGGCTCTGCTAACTCACCTCATATTTTCTCTCCTCCCTCTCTCTTTCCAGATTTCTGCCTGACCTTTCCACTTAATGCTGCTACCATCAACAGACACCAACTTCCACATCGGTGTTTGTTTGGCTTCTCAATTCACTTCTCTGGCTGAAGGTTAAAAGTAAAATAGGTCTCAAGCATCTCTGTCTCATCTAATTCAGTCCTGAGCCCCTGTTGGTTCCCTCAGGAAGAAATCACTTCTAGCTTTTTAGGCCTGGTCCCCAAGCCTCCCACCACTATTCCAAGCAGCTGATTATCAGCTGAGGAGGGGGCATGCAGAGAGCCTTCAGGAATGGGGATGGGACTCAGTGGCCCAGTGACATTTCAGGGAGGCAAAGCAAGTGGTTCGGCTTGGTCCAGGAGGAAAAATGAAAACCTAGAATATTCAGAATATTTTTGACCCCCAGAATGAAGCCAAAGGATCCCCAACCTCCTGGCTTCTTTTACATCACCCCACACTGAGGCAGCACTGCTTAGACCAATTTTGGAGGTTTATGAGAATTATAAAATTCAAGAACACGGCATTTATGACGTCACAGTGAATTGTCATGAGGAAATTGTAAATGTCATAAAAGTTTTATGCAGCAGGAGTTTTGTGTGTGGGTGCCTTGCCTGCCCTGACTTGTTTTTCCTTTTCCCCTTCTCCCCCTGGTCTATGTTCTCCCACTTGAAAATAAAATGTTATTATGTTCTGGAACAATAAGCCAACAATGAAACGTAGTCCTCATTTCCTTATAAATAATTTTATCCTTTATTGTTTGCGGAACTGAAAGAACAATTTAATCTGTGCTGGTGAAAAGAGGGAGAGAGATGGGAAAGGGGGAATTTCAGAAACGAGAATATTACTGACTTCGATGATACTCCTTTGGATTTGATAGCCAGGAGCAAAATTAGAGGCCAACAGTGGCCTCTGACTCTACACCTGGTGGAACTGGAAATTTATAGGACTTCAGCGAAGGGGCAATTTAATTTTATAGGATTTACTTAAATTCACTGCTATTTTGGGGGACTGAGGAGAAGGGAGGCTGAGCAACATGCTTTATCTAGCTTTACAAATCTGCCAACATTACCCTGATTTAAAATCCAACAACCTGCGTCTCAGGAAAAACTCCTGCGGAAAGGCGTGTGGGAGAAGGATGAGGGGTCTCAACTTTCTCAATGCCTGTGGCCCCCTTAACCAAGCAGTTGCCAAGGGGGAAGGAAAGCTGGAGGCAAGGGAAGGGCTGCTGGAAGTCTCTTCGCCACTAGGACACTGGAGGGGGTTTATGGTGTCCCCATAATTCCCCTGACCCTATAAACAGCTGCCCTATTTCAGGACACTTTCTGCTTTTTCCCCACAGGAATGGAGAGTGAGGGAGGAGGTAAGGGCTGGAGCTGGAGCGGGGTGCTGGAAAGGGGAGGGAGTTCAGGATAGCGCTGCACTTTGTTCTCCTGGGTGAGTTTGCTGGTTTGGCGGGTTTCAGACGCAGGGTGGCAGCAGACAAAACAAGTAAACAACTCCTCACAGACACAATAAACAGGGCGGCTGTGGCAGGGAGCCGTGGCAGAGGCCATGGGCCAGGGGAGAGGCACAATTTGGGAGTAATGTCACCCCAGCACCCAGGGGTGCCCGAGGCCTGAAAGCCCGAAGTCGCTCTCAGTGCCAGCGCAGAGAAGGTGGAAGAAAGCGCACGCCTCCGCAAGCACAGCATGTCTGGACAGGAGAGCCTTGGGAGGAACCAGAGTGCTCAGGAATGGAGGGAAATGCCGCCAGCCCCTCTCCTGTCCTTATTTTCTTTTACTGTTTTTTTTCCACAGACATTTACATGTCCCCCTTGCTCTGTCTTTTCATGGCCCCAGAAGGGAGAGAGGCTAGGAAAGGAGGCTCATTAATCGCCTGCCCAGGCCCATACTCAGGGCACCAGGCCCACAGGCAGCCAGAACCAGCTTCTCTGGCACTGACCCGTCGGCCTTCTCCCTGGATTAAGCAGCAGGCAGAATTAAAACAAAGTCCCATTAGTAACCAGATCTGGCTATTTGGGGAACTTAGAGAGCCCCTTTTCTGCCCCACAGACAACGCAGGCAAATCTTGGGTCCCATAAAAGAACAGAGTGAGCAGGACTGGAGGATGGATGTTCACCGAACCACTACCCATTCTGGCACCTTCTTCACAGGCCGCTCCAAGTACCCTAGCCCACAGCTGCCCTCCCCCCCACACTACCCAGAGGCCACCATATCAACCCCGCCACCCCAGCAAGGCTTCAGGCATCAGGGCCCTGCCCACTGCTCCAAGGCCCACATTACCCACAAAAGAGTTTCCCACAGAACTCACTTTCAACACAGCTGGGTTCCCCTGGTAAAACAGTCTCTGAGTTAAGGAAGTTTGGGGGGAGGCATGGAGAGAAAGCAGAAAGGATCAGTATTTCCCTATCCCAGCTGCTTGGGCAGCGAAGGTATTAAGGTCTGAGAAAGCCTTTGTAGCATCCGCTGGTTACTGGAACCCGCATACTCCGATTCCAGCACGCACACGTTTCAGCAGAGCGCACACAGAGAGCCTTCTTGGTGCACTCAATGCCTTCTTGAGCCCACGCCCATCTAGCGAGGGTTAACAAAATTTTGCATGCACATAAAATGGTGTTCGAGTGAATACAGGCATGGTAATATACAATTAACCAACGATGAAATATGAGTCTGTATATATTCATGCAAAAGTCTAAGTCTGTACATTTGAGCCTGTATATAATGTGTATAAAGCTACCAAGTCTGGTTTTGGAACAAAACAGCCAACCCAACAAGGCCGCCTTCTCCAAACAAGGTCGCATTCTTCATGGGGATCACAACTGTCAAACCAGGGAGAGAAAAGGTTTGCTCTGCCCATTTCTTCCAACTAGGAACTGGCACATGAAATACAGCCCATGGCAGCAGGGCTGACAAAGCCCCTAAGGGGCAGGCCTGACATACCCAAAGAGTGGGCTCAGAGCTGAACACTGGGGGCCAGGGCTCCAGGGAGTGTTGCCAGACTCTGACCCACAGATTCAGTGCCTCTGCCCAGCCCTAGCCCTGGGTGTGCGGAGTTCTTGAGCCAGATTCTGTCCTCAGCCGCCCTGGCTATTATTAGATAATCACTGCAGTGCTCTCCTGTACTGAGGACTATTTCTACAGGGAATTTGGCCTGCAAGGAGGCTGAGAGTTGCCACTGGTAGCTCTTCTTGTGCTACTAGTACCAGAAAGGGAGTACCAGAAAGGGAGAGAAGAAAGAGAAAGAAAATCGAAAGTAAGGAGGGAAGGAGGGGGCTGG
Organism: Pteronotus mesoamericanus; assembly: GCF_021234165.1. Taxonomy (NCBI): domain Eukaryota; kingdom Metazoa; phylum Chordata; class Mammalia; order Chiroptera; family Mormoopidae; genus Pteronotus; species Pteronotus mesoamericanus. The sequence continues at coordinate 1,606,138 of NW_026555310.1, forward strand.
CGTTTAGGGCCGGGTTTATTCCCTGGCCAGACTAGAAAACTGGAAAACCAGGGCCACTCATTGCTGCTATACTCTCCCTGCATTCTTCTATCTCCTGTGGAGTCTAGGGGTGAAAAGATTGGGGGCCTAGAGGATCCTACCCAGGAAGAGACAGAAAATCAATTGATAAAAATATTGTACAAGGACATCTCATGATGGTGCTGTTAACCCGTCAACCACGAATCCTAACACCCTGAAATCTCGCCAATAGCACATTTGGTTAGATCCCCATGTATTCCTAGAGAAATACCCCGCCCCTGCCTTGCACCTACAAAGGGAGGGGGCCCTCTAATATCCCAGGTGAATCCCCACTGGCCCGAATGGCCTTCTCCAGAAACTGTTTCCCGGGGGGCGAACAAAGGAGACTTGTGCCCCCCCCCCACACACACACAATACGGCCATCTGCAGGGGCGGGGGCAGACAAAATATAGGCGAAAGAGAAATAGAGGCCTCACCGGTCGGCGGTTCCCATATTACGCCAGGAGAAAGGCTCCCATTTTCAGGCCTCCGGGGCCCCTCCACTGGCCCACAGTCCTCCCCTTGCCCTTTTCAGGTCCCACAAATTCGGGATCTCGGTGGCCGCTGCCTAGCTCCCGGGCTAGGAGCCCCAGGGCCGCGCTGGAGCGGCGGGAGAGCGCGCAGCAGCCGGAGCAGGCGGCGGGCTGGGCCCATTTGGGGAGAGCCAAGCGCTTTTCTCGATCGTAAACAAGGAACGCGAAATTAGCCCCTCGGCAGACGCCTCTGCCGACTCACAAGTCCTATGGGGGGGAGGGGGAGAGAAAAATGCCATTTCTTCCCCCAGGAGAATACTTCAGAGGCCTTTCTGTCGTCTGTGAAAAGGGGAATTTTGGGGGCGCAGGAGAGGAAGGGAAGGGGGCTGTGGGGGGAGGGGAAAGAAGATTCACCGTCAACTCGAGCCCAAGGGGTTTGATTTGAATGGAGTCGAACTATATTTTTAAGAATTTTATGAAAACAGGTTCCCTCCCCCCCCCCCCCCCCCCACGGCTCCCCTACTTCCCCACTCCACCCCCAGGAGACGGGTCAGGGTTTAAACAGGAAATCGAGGAGCGATCCCCTCCCCCACTCGGGCTTGCCGGAGAAGCCCAGCCGCGCCTCTGGAAGTGGACGGGGCGGGGTGGCGGGGGTGGGGGGGGGGCGCGGCTCCTGGCTCGGACGGAAGGTGAGTCTGGCCTCCAGACTCACAGCCCTCTCAAGGAATATGCGCCCCCTCTCCCAGCCGTGGGGTGTGTCTGCCTGGGTGTGTAAGCGGTTCCGTGTACGTCGCCCTTTATAAAACAGAAGCTCACACACACGTAGGGGCCGCCTCGGACCCAGGCTAGGGAGCAAGGCGGGGTCATATATTAAATTGCAACACATTCAGGGCCACGTACATTTGGAAGAAATTAAGCCACTGTGTTATGAAACCATATGTGTCGGGTTAAGCCTATACAACACGCCATTAGCACCAATTATTAGGAAGAGCCCCGGCGCCCCAAACCCTCCGGGCCGCCCAATTCTGACGTTCCTACTCCCTGGGCCAGTCATGCCTTAAGTTCTCACTGCCTCCACTCACCCAGGAGGCCCGGGCAGCCAGCGAGGCCTGGGCCTGTCCCCACCCTGCCTGGGGCCGCCCCAATTCCCACCTCCGCCCCCAGGCCGGGCTGATCCTAGCCCAGAGCAGCCAGGCCTAGGAGGGAGAAGCGGTCCAGTGGGTATCCTGGGTGGGGTGGTCGCCACTGGGGTAGGGGACGCTGCGCCGGATGGGCGGGCGGGGAGAGAAGGCAGATAGGCCCCTTTTCTACAAGCACAAGATGAGTACCACGTTCCCCCTCCACCCATCCACCGGCAGTGCAGGGCACCTCCCATCTTTCCGTCCGCTCGAGTGAGGGCGGGAGCAGGGGGTGGGCAGGAGCTCTCCCCTCTGCTGACGCGCACCAGCCACCAGCCTCCCCCCTAATTGCCAATTAACTGGCCCCGCCGCCCGCCAAGCCGCGCTCTCTTCCTGCTCGGCGGCCCGGCCCTGGGCCCGTACTGCGCATGTGTGAGCTCAAGCAGTCGCGTTCTCCGGGAGGGAGGGGGCTGCGGAGCAGGGAGGGGGCACTGGAAAGTTTGTTTGGGGGTCCGGGGGCTGACTTTGCTCAGGGGGCAAGGGTTACAGCCTACGGGTTCTCTCTTTTGCCCTGGAGTTTGAGCTTCTGGGCCACCTCCCTCCCAGTTCCATTAGCCAAGAGGCCGCAAATCTATATAGCAGGTAAGGACACGGTGGGCACCAGGCAGCCGGCCCGCGCACTAGACCCCGGCCTTGAGCCCCACAAATGCAGTCCTCTTGCTCACACCCTCTCACCCCCAACTTCGGCGCACAGTGACATCAGGACAATACACTTCCCCGACTATTATATTGCAGTTTAACCCAATTTCTCACCCTTCCACATTTTCTCCCCATAATTGCCCACGCGCCCACCCTCTCGCCAGCCCCCTCTCCTCTCTAACCAAGACCAGCCGCTGCTGTCCTTATCTTGAAACCGCCACCCAGCTACGGACCATTAGTTACATATTTGAACCAATAAGGAAACACTTACCGGGTGCTGCTGTCACTCTCCCTCTCCCTCTCTCTCTCTCTCTCTCTGCCTCTCTCTTTCTCCCACTCTCTCTTTCTCGTCTTCCCTCATTCTGTGCCGTTGCCGAGCCTGTCTCAGCTCCACACACACATATACTTTATATAAATTTAAAAATAAAAATAGTCCCAATAATCAAAAAGCCAAATAAAATTAAGGAGAGTTGCAAGAAGAGGGCAGGAGGGAGAGCCTGGGAGAGGGGAGGGGAGGCATCTGCAGCTCCCTATCTCAACTCCCGCTCCCGCATTCCTCCTGCCCCTTGGGGGGCTAGAGGGTCGGGAAGGGAAGAGAGAGGTGCCCTCAATTCCTGCCTCCCCCTCTCCCCCCTCCCCAGATGCCCCCAGCTTCCGGCAACTCCACCTTGGAGGAAAAAATTAAAGAGGGGGGTAGAAAATAATTATTAATCGGATTAATAAAAAAAAATACTGGTAATGAAGGGAGCGCCCAGCGCAGGTTTCCCTGGCAATGGTTAGGCTCTTACAGGGAGGACTGTTCTGCGGAGCGCTCGGAACGGACAAACCACAATAAAAAGTTCACGTTCATGGATGGAATCCACATGACTTCTTGTGGCCAATCCAACTTGTGAGTCGATCGTAAACTTTTATTACTCAGCTGTAAATTTTCTGCAAACAACCGGGAATGCAATGCATTTGTGTAGCGTGTGCAAATGGGCGCCACGGTCGCCATGTTTACCCAATTCTCTCGGAGAGGGAGCATCCCCCGACTCCCACCGCACCCCCACCCACCGCCCACTCCCCAAGGGCCGGGCTGCTGCAGGCTAGCGCGGAAAGGGCGAAGGGAGATGCAAGAAGAGGGGGGGAAGGATTCTGGCGCTGAGTGGGCTGCCTCCCTTCGCCATTTCGAATTTTAAATATTTTCCTTAATAAATGAGGTATTAAGGTTGGATCTGGGGGAACGGCAGCTTGGCAAAGGTTTGTGACATTGAGGCAGTAAGGGCTGGCAGGGTGAAGGGACTGAGAAGGTACGCCCTCTTTACCCCTGCCTTTTTTTTCCCCTGGTAAGTGAACAACATCCTTCCCAATGGGGTGTCCTGGCAGCCCCCCACTCCACCCCAGACAGGAGTGGGAGGGGCAGGCCGCTGGAAGCCTCATAAGCAAGCCTGACCTGACCGTGGTCTGCAGAGCAGAGAGGGCTTAGACTGGCCCTGGGCACTCCTGCAGAGACAGCAGAAGGGGTGAGAATTGGGGGCAGACTCCAGAGTCCCCAAAGCACCCCTCATCCTCATGTTCCTTTTTCAGAGAAAATGACGTTTACCCCCCAACACCACCTCTGTTGTCCACTCCCCTCAATTCTAAGGTTGAGATGGCAGCTTACTCCCCATATTTTTAGAATTAAAAATAAAATGAAGGCCCACGATCTTGGTTCCCACTTCTTTTTCCTTTAGGTGCCAGACAATTTGAAGCCTTTCTGTCTTATCAGGTGGCCCACACTAGCCTGCCTTTTCCAGAAATATTCCGGTGTCCGGAGATAGCTGAGACACACCTTGGAGGCATTGGGAAAAAAAAAAAGAAAGAACCTTATCCCACCCTAAATTCCACCTTCTGTGCTAAATTCTGAGCACCCTAGGCACCCCCACCCTTCTCCACACTCAAAAATTTTGGTGATGTGTCCAGTGTGAGGAAGCCCAGAATAAAGTCTCCACAGAGATTATTTGCCACCCAGTCATAGCCTAGCCACTCTTCCCACCAGCTGGAGATTAGAAGGCCCCAAACTCTCCCCTTGGTCCCACATGGAGCTGTCATGGGACTTCCACAGGTGGGTACCCTACCCCAACCAACAGGGGTCCGCTATCCCCTCCCCAAACTTCCTCCACATAAGTGAAGCAGCTCCTTCAGCCGGATGCAGGGACCTCGTTTCTTTTACAAACCCACTCATAAATTTTATAACAGGTAGTTAAAAATTACGACAAGAAAGCACTGGCCCAGCTTTTCACAATGGGCCTCAGGGAGAATGGGACAGCACTGCGGGCAGCTCGCCGGAAATTTTACTTCTTGTCTGTGGCACAACCTGTCCAGAGTTTGCTCTAATTGGGGTTGGGCAGCTTTCTCCAGCGGGCTCCCAACGGCTGGGGCATCTCATTTGGAGAAGATGAGACTAGGGAGGCCCATTCACTCTTCCACCCTAGGGTCTGCCAAGGAGCCTTTCAGGACACTCACTGCCTCCTTCACAGCCCCGACCCCCCCACCCCAGGTTGCGGAGGCCCGAACCTCCCCGGGCTTCTGCAATGAAGTGGGGAGAGAGAGAAAATGCCGAGAATTTTTTTTTTAAATCCAGAGAAACGAATTTGCCCTCCAACTTAATAGCTCCGCTATCCCGTCTCTACAGTTGAGATTAGAATAATAAATTCAAGGCGAAATGAGGGAGACGCTTCAACTCAGCATTTTGAAAGATACTATTTTTCACAAATCACAAATAGCTTTCGGAAGCCACTTTGATTGGCTAATAAAAAAGTAAAGAATGGGAGAGAGTCCTATCTGCTGCAGCCGAATGGTCCCCATTCCGGTAATGGGACGGCAGGAACGTTTGGGAGGACGCGTTTCTAAAGAGAGCGCATCCCGCTCGCAATTAAGTTCCCCCATAAAAACGGGTTTTACCTCCTTTTCTCTCCAAACGAGAACACGGAGGTGGCGCGCAGAAAAAGCGGGGGAGTGGGTGCTGCACGAGGGGGCGGCTGGAGCTCTGTTGTTCTGGCCCACGTCTCAAGCGATGCCCGGCGCCAGATGCACCCTGCCCTCCGACGCCGGGCTTGGGGCCACGGGCATTGCTGAGCAGGGCCAGGGATGTATGGGGCACTTGGTGCAGGGAAAATTCGGCGAGGTCCTTCGGAGCCGCTTAGTGTGTAGGCTTTAACCCACTTGGCTACTGGGTCAGCGATTTTTATTAGTAGCATTCATAATTCCACATTTAAAAATGAAACGGCCCTCCACTGGCCTTCGGACTCTGGAGGGGAGGCGCGTGGAAAGGCCTGAGATCAGAGCGAAATGCTCCCTTTTAGGTCCTTCCCGGCGGTAGCCGTCGCGGTCTCCCGCAGCAAACGGGGTTACCTGGCTGGCTCCGCGGCCTTCGGTAGGGACCGCACGTTCGGAAAGATTTCCCCCAGCGCTGTTTCCCCCAGCTGTGCCCGGCTGCCCCCAGCCTGTGCTTCCAATCGGCACCCTCTTTCTGGCTGCACGAGTCCCCTATCCACAATGTCCGACCCAATCCTGTTTTCAGGGCCACTTTGCATGGGAGCCAGGATGCAGACGCGGGTGAAGTTACACAAAACAAGAGTCAGCTTGGGCCTAAATCTGGGAAAATCATTGACCGAGAAGGAGGGAGGGGGGGGGGGAGAGAGAGAGAGAGAGAGAGAGAGAGAGAGAGAGAGAGAGAGAGAGAGATCTGCTCTCAAAAATATTTCAGTCATTGGGGATCTGGTTTTTAAGACCAGAAGATCTCATCCCCTCCCCTTTCCCCCTCTCCTGACTGAGCCAGATGACTTCTATCTCTGGAATTTGGTATTATTTGACGAGAATCTTACTGGCATAAACAGATTTCTCTGTCTAGGACCCTCCAGGGAGGAGTGAGAGACCATTTTGCCCCCTGAATCCTTTAGCCTTTGACCCTTTATTTTGGGGAATGAGGAGTCCAGTGGAGACTCTCCTTACTCTACTACGGCTGGGATAAGGGGCTGATCACTCAGTAGGTCTGCCCCTTCTCCCCAGGCCAGTGTCCTGCATTATGAGGGCAGGGCAGGCTGCCCAACTGCCAAGGTGAAGCCAGGAATGGGCTTGAAACAACTAGTACAGAGGCTGGAGTAGATGCAAGTGGCCTAGGTGACAATGATGGCACTGTGCTGGCTGAATTTGAATTTCAGAATGTGGACCCACACTGCTTGGTGTACCAGCTCACTCACCTTCCCCTTCTCCTCTCCCTTCCCCCAGGCTTAAGCTTCCTTATCCCCTACCCTTAGGCATCTTCCAGCCAAGTCTTCCAGGCTGCCTTGAAACTTATATTTTTCCACCCTGTTCACTGTTCTAGTGCTGGGTGCTGGCTGCTCAGGATTGGTGTGCAGAGATCAGAAAGAACCCTAAAGCCTCATCCTCAGCCCCTGGAAGAAAAAGGCCTAGCTCTTGGGGGAGGGGGGCAGGTTCTTTGTCTGGGCCCAGCCCCGGGCTGAGGAGGAGGAAGGTAGGTAAGTGGGGAAGTGCTTTCTCCCCTTTGGGATCCTGACATCCAGAAACCCACTTTGTTTGGAGCCAAGGTCCTCCCAAGAGCATACTGCTCTTCTCCTTCCTCCTCTTCACCTTCCCTCTTTTACCTGCCCTCCCAGCCCAGCCTACCCTCTCAACTCCAAGTCAGTTCTCCCCACCCACCCCAAAGTCAGGTCAGTGGAGGAGACCTTTTCCAGAGTGTTAGGAAAGGAGGACAAGGAGGGGGAGAAGGGGTAGCGAATGGAGGGTGGTGTTGGAGAAAAAACAAGTCATTCCAGCTTCAAATATTTTTCTCCTTTTTTTTTTTATTATGACTCACGTATACAATACAAAGTACTTGGACCAGGAACAGGGCTGCCGGGACACAAAATCTACATTCATAGCTGGACATAAAGACAAATGACAAAAATTATTATTATAGATATATTTTAACGCTTTTTCTTTCGAGCACATTGCATAAACAGAGAATTCAAGACAAAGTTAACTATACATTCAGTGCAATTTAGTTCTACTCTACTGGGGTTAGAAGCACAATAAAAGCGCACAGGACCGGCGAGCTAGGCAGTCTCAGTTGTTGGGTTTTCTTAGTGAAATAAGCAGCAACAAACGACAACAAAACTGCATTACGAATACTCTCAAAGCAGGATTTCTTTCTATAGGTAGTGATAAAATACGTTGGAGGGTTTTTTTTTCATTTTAGTTTTTTCTCTTTTTTTCTCCTGTATTAGGATTTCTAAAAATTTCTTTTTTATTTTTCAAGATTATTGCAGGTTCCCTTTAGGTAGTATGTTAAAGATTTATCAGTATTGTTATTACCAGTATCATTATCATTATTATTATTTTCATGATTATGGTGATTTCTGAGTGCTAACACTAATGCAGCTCAGAAAAAGCTGGGCCCAACAACAGAAATCGGACAGCGAAGGGGAGGGAGGCACGGGCCCAAGTGACCATGGGGTGGCTGGGTAGGGTTTTAGCGGTGACTGCAGGCTCCCACCTACCCCCTGGAAAGGTGGAGGGACAGCAGAGACCTACATCTCCTTCAGGTTTCCATCAGGTTTCTAGAGAAAGTCAAGGGGTCTTTCTAATGGGGGAGCCCCAGAAAGGGAGATAGGATATGCCTTGCTATCACTTAAAAAATTTCTTTAAACGTTTTCCCTTTCCTTTCCTTCACTTTTCTTTCCTTTGAAAAGAAGTAAATCTAATACACTAATCCTAGCATAAAAACAAAGCCACAAGTCTTCTTCATTTTGAGGGGGGGCTCCCCTCTAAAATAAATACCAAAGAAGCAGGGGGGTGGGAATGTGGCAAGAAGGGGCTGAGAGAGGGGGCAAAGAGGCCAGGTCTCAGACCTTAAAATCCAGGCTGGTCTCCAAAGGGTGGGGGTAGGGACTAGTGTGTGTGTCGGGGGCAACGACTGAGACAGAGACTCCGAACTTTTCGCTGTGTCTCAGTCTCCCCCCTCCAGCCCCCGAACAAATAAAGATCGGGGGAAGTCCAAAGGTAATAAAACCAGAACTGCAAGTATCTGACAGGTAGTTAGAGTTGTGAGTGTCATTCTATTCTCTATAAAAGCAAATGACAGTCGTAAACTTCTCAATTTATCCGCTACCATAAAACGAAACTTCAAGGGAGTTGCTAAAGGGTGGGGGCTCTCTCTCTCTTTTTTTTTTTTTTTTTTGCTTAGTCCTTGTTTTCTTCCTTTTCCTCCTCTTCTTTCTCCTCTTCCTCATTTCCTTCTTCCTCCACCTTCTCCTCATCTCGGGCTCCGGGCAGTTTATCCTTGTTGTTCTCCTTTTTCCACTTCATTCTTCGATTTTGGAACCAGATCTTCACTTGTCTCTCAGTCAGTCCCAGGGCATGAGAGACTTCAATCCGGCGCTTTCGTGTCAAATATGGATTAAAGAGAAACTCCTTTTCTAGTTCCAAGGTCTGATACCGGCTGTAAGTTTGCCTTCCGCTGCGCCGCCCGGGAGCTGGACAGAACAGAACCCCAGTCTCATTATGTTTGGGTGGGGGCTCAATTTTCCCTGCCACTCTTTCTCCCCTAAAGTCCTCCCTCTGATCTCTGAGTTCCCCTCCCTCCTGCAGAAAAGGAGAGAGCGGAAAGCAGGCAAGGGCAGGAAAGTTTGGGGGCTTGTTTTGGTTTGGCTTCACCTTGGGAGGTGGGGAGGGGTAGGGGCAGGAATGGGGCTCTGTCTGGAAGCCGGGGTACGGCAGGGGTCAGGGGAGCACTGCAGAGTACTCCAGGGCCTGCAGCCCCAGGAAACTGGCCCTTGCAGCTTTGTTTACAAGTGCAGAGTGGCATTTGGTAAGCAGAACTAGGGACAGTTGTTTCCAAAAGAAAGGAAAAAGGTCTGGGGGTAAAGAAGAGGGTCTTTGCTCATTGTCCCCTCACCAAATCTCTCTGCCTAATGCCTTGCCAGGAAGAAAAATAATTGATCTCCTGGAATGTATCACTGCCTGGCCTGATTGCTAACTGGAGACCAGCAAATAAATCACAGGCCATCCCCGCTGGAACTTGTCGCTTTCTCGCTTCCCCTTTTACTTCGAAATTGGGCCATGAGGGGCCACCCTTTGAGGGGCTCATGACCTGAGCTACTCTTAGTGTCCTGAGGAGACTCCACTAGCCTTTGATTGGAGGTAGCTTGGCTGGGATCCCCAGGACCTCAGAGCCCTCTAGTCTGCATGGCCTCTCTCTTTTAGAGCACTCCTTTTTTCCTCCTCTCTGGCTTCCTCTCTTCTCTTCAATTGAGGGAAGTACAGCAAAGTTGGGGTAGTGGCCCTAAACCTAGTTCTCTGAGAGAAGACAGTGAGTCCCCCCAGAGAGCCAGGGCACCTGTTCTTCAGGTCTCACCCCCCCTGACCCAGCTAGGGGAGAGACACAGGGGTCTGTCTCCCTTTACCCCAAGACAGCCTGGCCACTATGTTGGACTAAGGCTCTGTGCCTTATGGAGACACTGGTTTGCTCCAAAGGCTGATAACCTCAGGGTCCTCAGGCTCCTTCCCAGCCACCTCCCCAACTTTGATTTTAGGGATGGTAAGAGGGAGAAATAGACAGACAGGCGGAGGTGGAGAAAACGATTTTTAACCCTTTGCACCCAGACACCATCTCCCCCCCACCCTAACCCCAGTTCCCAAAATATCCCAGGCAAACCCCGTACCTCACCCCCAGCTGAACCTCCCAACCTCGAGAAACCCACTCAGACACGTAGGTGGGGCCGGGGAGACCCCAAAGCCAGGAGGGAAAGCCAGGGCAGACAAAAAGGAGGCAAGGGAGGGGGGGAGACCCCGGAGCGCGGGAGACCAAGGGGGAAAGAGAAAAGGCTTCTCACCGTGGGGTCTCATCCATGGAAACATGAGGCTGGGAGACGAGTTTTGATTTAAGTGGCCTTGTCCTTCGCTACTGTTAGTGTTGGCGGAGGATTTACAGTCGGGATATTGCACCACGCTCGCCTCTTGCTGAGCCCCATAAAGGGACTGTCTGGGGAGCGCCTCGTAGCCATAGAATTTGGAGGCGTCTCCGTGGCAGCTCAGCGAGCACGGGTTCTGCTGGTAGCCTGAGTTGGAGATGCCCGAGGTGCCGTGGTGGAAGAAGTCTTGGACGTGGTGCGAGGCATGCTGGAAGCCGGGCGCCGAGCCGCCGGGCCCGTACACCAGCGCATGGCTCCTGCCCACGCTCTGGGGGAACCGGCAGTCGTAATAGGCCGGTTCCAGGGACTCGCCGCCTTTGTATTTGGAGAACAGGGGGTTGACGAAGTAGGAGCTCATGCTGGGCACATGAAAACCGCCGCCCCCTCCCCTCTGGCTCGAGACTCCCCCACCCCGTACCCCCGAAACTCCCCTCCCCCCGGGAGCGAACCCCCGGCCGGCTGGCTCCCCGGGGCTGGGCCGGGCTGGGCGGGTGGGGGACGCCGGGTGCCGGCCGGCCGGCTCACGCAGCTCCCGGGCTGGGCGGGCGGCGGCGGCGGCAGCGGGCGCGGCGGCGGCTCTCTTCACTGTCGGTAGGTAGAGCTCGCGCTCCCTCACTTAGCTCTTTCCTTTAACAGCCCAGGCGAATTCCTCAGACTCCCGGCGGTGGCGGCGCTTACACGCGATTCGCGTTCATCAATCCACGACATGAAGACAGGCGAGAGAGAGAGGGAGAGAGAGAGAGAGAGAGAGGGAGAGAGAGAGAGAGAGAGAGAGAGAGAGAGAGAGAGAGAGAGAGAGAGAGAGAGAGAGAGAGAGAGAGAGAAGAGATGGTGGGGGGTTGAGGGGTTCAGGGCTGGGGGGACCTGGAGGGAGGGGAGGAAGGAGGAGGGTTGGGGGGTGTGGTATATATGTGTGTGGGGGGGGCGGTGAGCCAGCCTCAGCTAATGGCTGGGGCCAGTTTTTCCAAGGTGCGCATTCAGATCTGAAGGTGCCTCTCCCCCCTTTTCTTTTCCTTCATCTCAGAGAAGAGATACCTGAGCCAGCAGGTCAACTCAGGTTACTTCAACAGGTATAAGACCCTAGGGGGTTGAATGCCAGCAAGGCAGAGCAGGTTCCCTAACCCAAAAGACAGGATCCCAGGGGGTCCGTAAGTCTGGAGACTTTGAAGAGGAACAGGCATATCACATACCCAAATACTTCAGGCATCAGAACTCTCCATGTCTCTTGTCTCTCCCCAAGGTGCAAAGCTGCCCTGCCTAGGTGCTTGAGGCTCTCTTGTCTGCCTGCCTGCTGTGGGTAGACAAGACGGCCAGAGGTGGGGGCACTGCTTATACCCAGTTGGGGCTGCACTGCCTCTTCAGACACCAGCTCCCGCCTGAGGCATGAAGCCCAGGCAATGGCCAGGAGCTTGGCTGGGGCTCTGAGAGCAAAGCTGCTTGTGGGGACAGAGAAGAAAAGGGCAAGCTGGTGGGTCCGTGGCTTCTGGCTGAGCTGATTCAGAAGGTTCTTCCTAGGATACTATTTGTGTCAGGGTTGGAGGAGACTGGAGCAGGCCTCTTGTCCCTACATACCCTAACCCCATAGGAAATGCCAGTTCGCCCTGGAGAGCCCCCTGGCTTCACCACACCCCCACTTCCTCAGGCAGGCTGCCCGGGCCAGGATGTGGATGAGAACTGTCAACACACACTCTTTAAATATTTACCCACACTTTCTCTGGAAGGTTCTCCCCACCCCTAAGGGTAAATTCAAGTTAATTCTAACGAATAAAAGAACCTTAGTCCATCAGCACCCTTCTCTGGCCATATGTATGTACAGTTATGTGGGCTGAACACAGAGAGAAAAGGGGGAAAGTGAGAGAACTGTAGATATGCATGCTGTGTGCATACGAATGAAGAGGAATAAGAATGATTTTTTCCAGTCCTTCCTCTATACAGTGTGTGAGGTTGTTACACACAGGGCAACACTGAGGCACACTTGGGACATACACATACTGTATGTACTACCTTCCACCCTGAATAACATCAAATGCATGCTCACTAAACTATCATGCATGCCTTGAAACACCCATCACTTCACAGATACTGCGCACACATGTGTACACCCAGGCACACAGGAAAATAATACGTGACACACATGCATTTTTAGCTCTCTGCATTATGAACAATCATGAAAAAAATTGCTACTTATTTTCCTTCCACATCCCGGGGTTTAAGGATTGTATGAGGAAGGAGGGCAGTTAGAAGACCAGATCTTTTTCTTCCCCATCGGGAGCCGGGCTCTGGGGATGAAGGAAGGAATGGCAGTGCAGTGGAGGATGGTGTTTAGAGAATGAGCCATCCCACCCCATGCTTCTATTATCTAAATAATTGCTGGGGAAAGGGCCACCCTCAGCCAAATTCCCAAAGGAAATTCACTGATGTCCCAGCAAGAGACGTTTCCACTATCCCCTGAATTTAGAGGAACCCACCCCATCTGAGTTAGGGACTGCCCAGACTGCGAAACCCAGACCCTGGGCCCTGGAGCAGCAGAAAGGGAGGGCCAGAGGAAGGCTGTGCCGGGGCTGCAGGTCTCCCTAGGGTCCAGGATAGTGGAGGGCACGACAGGGGTCTCTTCCACTACCAGAGCACACTCCAGCCTTGATTCTAGCCCTACCTTCTCTGAGCCTGCTCTGCAGCACCGAGCTGAATGAGATGGACTCTGGGCTCCCAGCATCTGGGTCACTGGGGACTGTCATAAATACTTTCTTTTCCCTGCCTGGAAAGAGGAGGCTCTGCAGGCCGGATACGCTCTGGGGCCTGTGCCTTATCTTTTAGGGGGGGGGGGATATCTCGACAGTTTATGGTCCAGCGAAATCCCTGCCACATAGCTATTCTTCCGGGCCTTTGTGTCTTGGAATGCGACTGTCCCGAATGTGCCGCCACCACTGCCTGCTCGGAGAGCCCACCCCTGGCTAGACTTGGTTTCCCCTTTTGGGGGTCCCTTGCCTTTTCTTTCTTTCTTCCTTTCATGTGATTGTTTGTGGTTTTGTTTTTTTTTTCTTTTACACGTAACTGGTAGATTTTGCTTCCGGAGTCTGGAAATAAAGAATCTCAAGCAGCCATCCTCGCTGGCGAGTTTCTGTCCTGCACCGCCCTCGTAGGTACCACGGATTTATGTTCGTTTGTCCGGGACATTCTGCCTTTTTGTGTTAATTACGTGCTGCCTGCTCCGTTCTTATCTCCTCCGTAAAGCGATTATTCTCAACACCCGCCCAACTGAGCCTCCTGAACCTGCTGCCAGAGCGAGGGCCCATCTCCCGCCGCCACTCGCGACTTATTTACACGTCGCAGGTGAGAGGATTGATTTGCTCAGAGCCAGGAGGACCGGCTGGACCCGGGCGCGGGGCCTTCTCGCCGCAGCTCCTCCGAGCCGGGCCTCAAATGTCAGTGCGTCCAGGCTGGCCTGGGGCCCCGCCGCCGCCTCTAACATTGAGCAACAGCGCCACCTCGCGTCCACTTGCTTCAATGCAGTCTGGCCGGGAAAAAAGCCAACAAACGCATAGAGCAGGCAGGTCTCTCAGGCTTGGCCCAAAGGTGGAGAGTGGGAAGAAGGCGTTTCCAAATGGGTGGGTGGGTGGAGGTGAGGGGAGGGTCCCTGGAAGGGAGTTTCCCTGGGACCTCTGTTCGGGGTTTTTGGGGTTTTTTTTCCAATAAGTTATGGAAACAAACCTTGTTAAAGGTTTCACACTATTCTTTTTTTCACGCTCTCTTCCCGCATTAAGAGACAGTGCAAAGGAACTGCTGCGATGTTCCTCCCTCCCCATTCAACGCACGCAGATGCACGCTCCGAAGCTCCCGAGACCTCATGCCTAAGGCGCGCACGCTAAATTCCTCGCTCCTCTTACCCAGCTGTTGGTTCCGCACCGCCTATTCCGCCGCGGCCCGCTGGACTTTGGGGTGGGACTCTGACTTTCTCCCGAATGTTTGCCCCCTGGTTTGTAGCCCATCCCTCTCTCACGCTCGCTCTCTCCACCTCTCTCCCTCCCAGCCAGTGAGGTCCTGTTCTCCGTGGGCCATAGACAAAACATTCCTATAATCTGATTTCAAAGGAAAGAGTGTCCACCTTATTTAAACCATAAAACAATTAAGCCCAGACGTCTAGCCAACTCCGCGCTGCTGTTTTGTTCGGCCCCATTCAGAATCCATCGCAGGGAGACAAACAGCGCCATAAAAGTGGCATTTCGGTGCTGCGGAAATGTACCTATCCTCTGCCTTCCCAAGTGGAACAACCTTTAGGGTTTTGTGATTCTGACAAAGGAGCAGAGGAGAGGTGGGAGGGGAAGATTAGGGCAGGAGGGCATTTGCTAGCCCTTCTTTTCCCCCAGCTTTCGTTTCTTTCCCCAGATGTGTGGTTGTATTTTGGTGGTTTTAACTCACAAATTATAATAAATAAAAATCGAATACAATCCTGACCTGCAGGCAGCTGAGCTGGTATTGAATAGTGAGCCGGCGGTATGGGTCTGCTCTGGATCCCACGCTCTCCTCAGGGCCCTCGAGCCCTGCGGCCCTCCTTCCTCCCCGTATTAAGGCTCGAGCAGGCTGCAGGAAGCAGGCCTGGGCGGACGGAGGAGGGGAGGCGACAGGGTCTCGGAGCAGGCGCCGGGTGGAAGTCCGAAAGGCCGCCAAGCTCGGAGCTGGGAGAGAAGCCTGAGTCCCCGCCGTCAGGAAGGAGGCAGATGGGTGCCTTGTTCTCCAATGGGTACGGAACTGAGGCCAGGTTCCCAGAACAGCAAAATGGCCAAGGAGAGGAGTGAGGAAGTGAGAAAAGAGAGAAAACTGCATGCAAAGTACCTTTCAAAAGGACCAAGGAAACAATTGCTTCTGGAATTGGGGAGGATGTCTCTTAACTGGGAAAGAGGAGAGGGTGCTTCAGCTACTGGGAAACCCACACAGTTGTTTGCGACTTTTGATTGCCCCCTTCAAAATATTATCAAAACAAAATGGTCACTCCTACCCACCTTCCTCCAGCCCCCCAGATTGGAGTGTTGAATGGATAGAGGAGGTAGGACATTCAAATGATGGGGAGGGGCTGGTCCTGTAAGTGCCTCACCAGTTCTGTAAGGTGACGCAATGGCCTGGGGAGCTGCACATGGCCTGGGGCCCCCAATTATTTTCTTTTATGGTGGTGCACCCCAAGTATTCAGAGCAACACCCTGCACCGTCTCTAGAATGGGCAGCCTGAGATATTAAAGGGCTATATTTCAGGCAGTCTGAGTTTAATAGTTTCCAGATTGGGGGATTTCCGAGAAAGGGGGCGCCCAGGCAGAGGCATACCCGGCAGCTTGTGTCTGCTTCTGATTAGCAGATGAAAACTGCTGGTTCTAGGGAAGGCAATCTGGGGTACAGTACAGCTGACCAGCCCCGCCAGGCTGTTACACACACGTCTCTACACCCTTACGCCGGGGGTCCCACAACCACCATAGAACACCCCATTCCTGGCTAATCCCTGACCAGCTTCTTTGGGCCTGGCCACACCATACTCCAGAAATGCAGCAGCCCAGCCACACAACATAGCCCCAATGCCCTTAGACCAACATTCAAACTAAACGTGAGAGAGATTGAGAAGAAAAGAGAGAGCTAGGAGACGGAGAGAAGCTGAGAATGCATTGAGAAGTAAAAACTAAATCTAATCCTAATAATATTGGCTTTGCCATCTTTCTCTTTCCTTATTTCCTTTCTTCCCTCCCTACTTTCTCTCTCTCTCTCCATCTTCCTCCTTTTACTCTTAACGTAGTCCCCAGTGCCTACCGGGCTCCCTGAGGCCTGCTGGCCTTCTTCCTCCTCACCGCAGACCCTCCCTACTCACCCCCCTTATCCCTCCATCCCTCGAAGCACCAGCACCGCTGCAGCCAGGCAAGAATCCAGCCCGGCCCTCACCCAGCACCCAACTTTCATCTTCACCTATCTCTTCCCTCTGATCTTGTGTACTCATAAATTACTACAATTAATTACAACCAGGGAAAACCATTCATGCTGTGCCCCCACCCCCCTGGACGCCATTGAGCTACCAGGAAACTCATAGGCAGCTAACGGAGCAGTCACAAACTGTACCCAGGCCTAAGCAGCCTCCACCCCACCCCTGGAGCCCTCACCCCCATCCCACCCTGCCTGGAAGAAGCAGCAGGCACTTGCCCTTCCGAGGTCGAGGGAGCCCCTTGCTGGCTTCAGCCGCCCCCAAAGGATCTGAACACTTGCCTCCTCCACGACAGCAGCCTGGGAGCCACAGGGAGGAGAAATAACGAGAACTGGATGCAGTTGGGTTTCTGGTTTTTTAAGTGACTTCGATATATTAACACAGAGCTGTTCTACCATAACAAACAGAAGCACATTACAGGACGGACGCTGGGGATGAGAGGAAACACTGCTATGTACATGCCTGAGGCGCCGGCCTGCGCCGCTGGACCCAGCCTGCGGCACCATCCCGGCCCTCGCCCCTCAGCTCCTGGGCTGGGAATCCTTAGAGAGAGAGAGAGAGAGTGTGTGTGTGTGTGTGTGTGTGTGTCTGTGTGTGTGTGTGTCTTTTTTTGTACAAAATGTGCACGCAGAGCACCCCAGGTCTGGGGAGGGATGGCCCGGACCAAATATGATACAGGAAAAAAAAATAGAAATATAGCGATTCAAGTACTGGCTTCTCTGAAGAAAGGAGGAAAAAAATCACATTTGTGTGTGTCATTTATTTCAGTTGCGCTGGGAGAAGAGAATGCGGTTTCTCTCCCCGCCTCCTGCTCTTCGCTGGATAGAACTAACTCTAAAACACCAATTTCTCAACATTGAACCCTCCCAAATCGCAAGAGTTTTCCTTTTCCCTTTCCTTTTTTTTTCTTTTTAAGCCGATTGGCTTTTCTCTATCTTGTTCTTTCCTTTTCTTTTTCGTGCTCTCTCCCGCCTGGGTTGGGGTTTTTTGTGGGGTTTTTTGTTTTTCCCTTGGCTGTGCCGAGGCAGCAGGCCGGGGCAGGGTTTAGGATTGCTCCTTGTCGGTTTTCTCTTTATTCATCTTTTTCATCTTCATCCTCCGGTTCTGAAACCAGATTTTGACCTGCCGCTCGGTGAGGTTGAGAACCCGGGCCACCTCGTACCGACGGTCCCTGGTTAAATACATATTGAAGAGAAACTCCTTCTCCAGTTCCAGCGTCTGGTACTTGGTGTAGGGGCAGCGCTTCTTCCTCGTGGAGCGAGCGTGGATCCAGTTGGCCACGGGGTTGCCTGGAGGGCCAAACACAGGCAGGGGTCAGTGGAGACCCTTTCCAGCCCAGGATCCCTGCCACTCCACCCCCAGACTTAGACAGGCTACCAAAACCCAATAATTGAACCTGAATTTGGACACGTTTTAGTTTAGGAATTTCCCCCCACTCCTTTTACATTCTGCCCCCTCCCATTCTCCCCCCCCCCCGTTTCCAGCACCTAAAACTATAGGAAATCAAAGCTATCAAAGCCTCTACAGTCTGGTCCTCAGCTTCAAGAGTAGTAATTTGAGAATATCCTCATAAAAAGTCCAAATTCCCAACCGTTTCATAGGCCCATAAACGCTTCTCTCTCTTGTTTTTTATTTTTATAGTGAGGTCTCTCTCCTCCCCACTTCCCTCCTCCTTTGCCCCCTCCCATCCTCCCAGCCCACGACCAAGTCCTGAAATTTCAGCAGTTCTGCTTCCTGACCCTGAGAGTCCCTAAGCCCCTCACTATCCTCTCCAGCGCTAGTCGCTTGTCGCGTCTCGCTCTCTGAGTCCAACCCTGCTGAGGCGAATTCTCAGGGTGATGCTGGGCTGGGAAAAGGCTTCCTCCTCTCCCCCAGAGATCTGCTGGCCTTGGAAACAGGCTCCCCCATATCTTCGCTTCCCTGTTTGGCTTCCAGTGCCCCCCTCCTGCCAGCCCCAGGACAGGCTCTGCAGGAGCCAAGCCTCCAATTTCAGGTTTATGGGAGTAGCTGAGGGCAAGGAGGGAAGGCTCAGAGGGGTATAATTAGGCCCTGGCCCCTTATGGAACTGGAGGAAAGGATTTCCTGGAGCCCCCTCCCTGGACTCCCTCAGACACTTCCTCACACCCAGAGGGCTGCACCCCCTCCCCTGCTGTTTCCCTTCTTTCTCCTTTCCCCGGCCCTGCAGCTCCCACCTGCCCCTCCCCACCTACCCTGTCCTTTTCAACACTCAGAACGCTCCTGTCTCCCTGACTGGACTGTGTGCATGTATATGTGAGTACATGTATGTATGTGTGTATGTGTGTGTATAACTCTCTAACCTGGGGAGATGTCTCTCCCCACTCCTCACCCCTGACACCTCCACTCTCTACCTTCTCTCCTGCAGACACTCAAAAGAGGGCTTTCAAGTTTGAGGCTGGGACCCCACTTCTCTCTCCCAACTCTGGAAGTCCTGTCTCTCCAAGTTCCCAGGCTGTGAAATCCCCCAGACCCTTCAGTCAGTGCTCCCAGGGGAGAAGTCCATGGACCTTCTGCTTTATGAATCTCTAGTGGGGTGAGGACCCCCCCCATGTAGGCTGGGCGCTGGGGGTGATTTTTCTCCTGGGGGCATTTCCTCTCTTCTCCCAGCGTCCTCCTCACCTCAGCCCCATTCCACCTCAAACCATGAAATGAACCTCGCCCCCACCCCATCCCCTGGCCCTGTCTGCATTTCTTCGAAAGTAGCGACTGAGCCAAACAGCCTGGGCTGGGGTTGTGGGGGCAGGGGTCTCTCATCAAAGCCAGCTCCTGGGAGAGGAGCCCCCCTCAGCCTTCTCTCAACCTGGCTCCCTGGGCCCTCTTCTTAGACCTTCCTGCCCCTGAAAGCTCCCCAAGGTAATTCGCTTTTATTGAGTCCTCGCCCCCTCGCCCTCACCCCTCTCCCGCGCTCCCTGCGCCGCTCCGAGGGGTTGTAATCTGGCTCCCCCCCGCCCGACCTCCCCTCCCCTCCCGCGCCGGTTGTAAAGGAAAATTGCTCCCAACTTACTGGGGTCCAGGTCGGCCTTCTCCTCTTTGTGCTTGCTGCCGGCGAGGGCGTCCGCCTCGGGCGAGGGCAGGGTCTGCGGGGCGCGGTCGCGCAGCTCCCCGGGCGAGCCGTACATGTAGTCCGGGTAGCTGCGGCCGTCTCCCGGGCCGCAGTCGGCGCGGCGCCCGGGGTAGGCGTCCGGCTTGAGGGCGTAGTGACGGCCCCCGGCCGGGAAGCTGGGAAAGGAGACGGCGCCGGACAGCGGCTCGAGCCAAGTCCGCATGTAGCGCGTGTCGGCGCCGAGGTGGGGCTGGGGGCCGTACGGGTGGTACACCACGGACGACTGCGAGGGCACGGGCGCCCACGACGTGCTGAACACGGCCGGCTTGGGCGCGAAGCTACAGGACGGAAAATCGCTACAGTCCGGCACCAAGCCGCTGGGTCTGGCGGCGGCGGGGTGAGCCCCAGTGGCCGGAAACCTGGACGCTAGGAGGTCTTCATTGTCGTGAGAGATGAGCGAGTCCACGTAATAGTTACTGATGGGCCCCGTCGCCGACATCGTAACGGGGTTTTACATACATAAGATTATTGTATGAACTGTATATGTACTTTTTATCTGCTCACAGAACAATCAAGGCAGGTAATTATTTTTCCAGCCTTTTCCCCGCAGCTCATTGGCTCTCCGGCCCCCACGTGATCGTATTTACCCAAAAATACGGCGCGGATCAATGCGCAGGGGCTTTTTTTTTCCCTGCTTTTTTTTTTTTTTTTTTTTTTTTACCTTCTCCCACCCCCTTCTCTGCTGATCCCCGCGACCTGCGTTTTCCTGGGGGTCCGGAACTCTGGACCCAAGGCATCGGCCACCCCCTCAGGACAACTCGTATCTCATCAGAGAGCCCCCTTGCCCAGGTCCACTCATAAGCAGATGGCCTCCCGCCCCCAACCCCGGGAGAATTTCTTAATGGGGTGAAAATGCCAGTCCCAGAAGCCAGGGTTCCCGGACCCCCGGGGCCGAGCTGGGCGCTGGAGCCCCGCAGGGACGCAGAGGCCGCCGAGGTAGGTGGAGGAACTATTTCTTGACGTAATCTGTCTCTGTCGGCCCCGACGCTCCCGCAGTGTCTGCGCGAGCCGAGATCAGCGATTGTCAGTTCGGAACGTGGCTTTTAAAAATGCGTTTTTAAATAGTGTGTATGTATGTATTTCTTTCTGGAGCCAGCAGCAGCGAGGGAGGGAGGGTGGGAGGGGACTGGGAAAGCTGGGGTGGAGGGAGGGAAGGAGGGAAAGGGGAGAGTCTCTCTGCCACTGGCCAGCTCAGCCCCCCAAATCTGGGGTAGGAGAAGGTTAAGGAAGGTGTTTCGCGGATGGGAGGGGTAGGACCTCTGGACCTCATACTCCTTTATCATCAGCAGTCCTCTCTTTGCTTTGGTACAGATATATATGCAAGCTCCTTTATTTTAAATTTATTGTCTATATCTATTTATCTTTCTTTGCCAGCTTGAAGAAGTGGAGAAGAGATCTACACAACTTAAGTGGGGCGAACTCATCCCATCTTCCTGCTCACTCTCCTTTGCCCCCAATTCCTTCTCTGCGACACCCTGCCCCCCAAAAAAGAAGTCACCCCCAGGTTCTATCTGCAGAGTGCCAGGGTGAGATCGGGCAAGGCGAGAAAGCGACCTCAGTTGTGGGCAAGTAGCTTGTTTTTACGTCCTTCAATAAAAATTTTATGAGGATCATTTGATTGTTCATAAATGTGTCTTTCATTAAATAAAATTGTAGGCTGTTTTGGAATAGGAAAAAAGCAACGGAGAGATGGGAGAAAGCAGTTTCTTTGGGGTCGGACACAGGAATTCTGGAGGAAGTGTGATTGTAGGGAAGAGCTGACAACTAGGATTCCTCCCCCCCATAAGTTGGTTGCTACCCTCCTGTTTGAATTTGGGGCTTGGTACCCAGCCCTCTGCTTTCCATCAGACTGTCCCATGGTGGTTT
Organism: Pteronotus mesoamericanus; assembly: GCF_021234165.1. Classification (NCBI taxonomy): domain Eukaryota; kingdom Metazoa; phylum Chordata; class Mammalia; order Chiroptera; family Mormoopidae; genus Pteronotus; species Pteronotus mesoamericanus. Next base: position 1,627,356 of record NW_026555310.1, read on the forward strand.
AGTAAAGGTGGGCTTTAGGCAAGCAGGAAATTCTCAGTGTGGGTGCAAAAGAGGGGGCAGAAAGGTTGGCTGGTGGGGGAGAAGAGCAGGTGAGGTCCCTAGAGGCAGATAGATGCACCCTAAGCATGGCAGAGCAGAGCGAGTTTGAAGGAGGGGTGCAATTTCAGGGTCAGAAGGGAAGAGCCCCAGTTTGCGCTAGAAGAAATAGGCAGGAGCTGAGCCTGAGAGGAAGGCTCTGAGGCAGCAGGGAAGGACGAGGCTTTCCAGACCCAAGATGCCCGCCCTTCCTTCCCACTCCTGACCCCAGGAAGGGACCAAACGCCAGGGGTGGGGGCCCAGGCTGGTTTTCTCCTCTACCTAGGTGAGTCTGTCTCCTCTGGGGTGGTGAAGGGCTAGAGAGGTGTCCCAGAGAGTGTCGTATGTGTGTTGGGGGGAGGAAAGTTGAGAGGGTGGAAGGATAGATCTGAAGTCCAAAGCACTGACCCAGCTTCCTCGGGCCCCCTCCCCAGTCCCTGTTCTTCACCCTCTCCAGTTCCTTCCCTTTCGGTCCAGCGGGGCTGGGATCTCAACGCAAAGGGGGATGTAAGAAGTGCCTGGTTGGGGAGAGCAGACCCGGGGCCTCAGCCTCCTCAACCTCGGCTCTGATTATCTTCCCCTCCCCCAGACTGGACTGGTTTGGAAAATCCAAATTACAGCAAGAAATAGAATATCTCTTTGGCCTTGATGGAGTTGGGTTAGCTGTCAATCAAAAATTCTCCCTCACTAGTTCAAGGAAAAGACTGGAGGTTCCCCCTGCCGAGGCTTTCTCCAAATCCCTAGCACCGGCAGCACCTCCCCCAGCCCTGGCGGCTGGGGACCCTGCCCAGCTCTTGGGCGGCTGCTGGCAGACATGTAGCCTTTGGCGGGCCCAGGCCAGACTGTGACCAAGAGGACCTCAGGGCACAGAGCCTGAAAGAGACAGAGCTCCAGAGAGCCTGAGACAGAACAACTGAAACACAGGGCGCCAGGCCCATAGAGAGGAAGGAAGGAAGGAGAGAAGAAGAGAAGGAAAGAAGAAAACGGAGGATTAGGATAAAAAGGAGAGAGAAGAATTAAGGGAAAGAGGGGAGGCAAGATGAAAAGGGATAGGAGAACAGGGAAAAGGAAGGCATACAGAGAGCGAGACAGAGGAAGGGTGGTGATAGACAGGCAGGACGGTGTAGAGAGAGAGCTGGCGGAGCAGCCATGGCATTGTGCAGTCCGCTTGCTTGCCGGGCCTTTGCCGGGGACAGGCTCCAGGCGCAGCGGCCACTTCTGTCCAGACACAAAGGAGGAAGGGGCCTCCTCTCCTGCCCTTCCCAGCGACCTGTTCCTGTGGGTACACTAGCCCCCTGGGAAATAGAACCCCATTTCAGTCCAGACAGCTGCCGAGGCAGCTGGGGCTGAGCCATGCTCTAGTCAAGAAACGAAGAAGACATGATGAAGGAGGAGAAGGTTTCATGCCCTGCTTCTCTTTGCATCCTCGCCAGGCAACAGGGCCCATCTGCCTCAACCTCAGTTTTCCTAGGAGAAAGATGCCCCTGAAGACCCTCTTCTATGGGCCTCTACTATTTGGGAGAGTCCCTCAGACAGAGTGGTTGCAACACAGATGCCCCTTTCTGTACTACCCTCTTTGGTCACTGCCTTCTTTTCAACTCTTGGGCAGCCTGCCCACCAGCAGAGGCAGCAGCAGCGGGGCAGCGGGACCACCGGCCCGCACTCCCTGCTGCTGTCAAATTCCCTATGGAACTGAGGGGAGATTGTCACTTTAGTTTTGGAGCGTGAACCCATACCCTCCCCACTCAGGCATAGACAGAGCTGTGGATCAGGAAGTAGGCCTCGCCCACAGCCCCCTCCCCACCAATGCCCCATTTTGCCCAGGCCTTGCTGAGACAGGCAGCCTTGGGGAGGGGGGCTGAAGAGGCTGGGAGCTCCTGAGTTCACCAGGCCCAGGTCCCTGCGGTTCCACAACTGCATGTGGCTTGTACCCCCATTCTCTGCATTTCGAGGTGGAGTGGCAGGTCAGGGCTCTGAATCAGACCTTCAGGATCGCCCCAAATCCAGGCCTGTAAGTATGGGGACACAAGGATGTGGCAGCACCAAGAGGGAGGGGCTTGTCTTCCCAGATTGAGTTACTTCTGCTGAATCACCTGCCGGATTCCAAGGCTGCCTTTCACCCCCCACCACTCCAGTTTTCCTCAGTGCAAATGGGGAAAACCCAAGAGACTGGAGGCTACTGGGAGTCCCTGTTGGGGACAGGTAACCCCAGCTTCAGCTAGACGCTCTGCATTTACTCTCGTTCTCAGAACTTCCCTCCAACCTCAAAAGATTTCACTGGGTACTGGAGAGCCCCCAAAAGGGGAGGAGCAGCCTCACTCCATCACCTCAAATCTGGGCAGCTGCGACCACAACCAAGCTAGCACTACCGTGGGAAGGACAGACAGAAAGGCAGACAGGTTAGAGTCATCCCCTCCCCTTGCCTTGCATCTCCTTTTCGGTGATTTAAATTCCCTCCGGTTCAATCCACACCGTCAAGTTCGGATTAAATTTAAAACAGGCTTTCCCCAGTGCCCCCAGTGGGCTATCCCAGCCGCCGCAGGCTGGGAGCCCGCTCCCGGTTCGTCAGCACCCGCCCGCGCGGAGGAGGCTGTGCTCCATTTGCTTTCATTTTCCTTCTCCACCCTGAAATGGGCTCATTTCACCTCTTCACTGCCCTCTCCCCCTCCTCGCCCCTCCCCAGTTCCCCTCTACTTTCCCCCCTTCTCTCGCCTGATCCCTCTTTGTTGGGAAAAACACACCCACACACAACTCCTCCTTGCTAAGGCCTGCGCTGGAAGCAGAAACTGAATTCTCCTGGCCTGCTGCGAGGAGACCCGCGTCCTGCCCCCACCCCAGGTGGGTATCGGGGATCCCTACACACCAGGACTCAGGCCCCTAAGCCCAACAGGAGTGAAATCCCTAGGGCCTGTGAACGTGGCCCTCTCAACGCCACGGCCTGCATTCCCGCCGGCCCCCTGCCCTGCCGCCCCGCAGCAAACGGGGCTATTTCCGGCTCCCCCAACCGGTCTAGTTTCCAAGCTTGGGGAGTGGCTGGAGTAGGGGAGGGCCCCAGAGCTAGGGGTGCTTTTTGCCTGGAGCTCCCCTGGCCCTGGGCTCCTTGTTACCTGATCTTTATGTGCTGTGTGTGTCGCAAGGAAATTTGCAGTGACTTTGGAGCCCAGACTGAGGAAGCGGAGGTGGCGAAAGGAGAGACAATACGGGTACAATTAAGTGGCCAGAACGCTAGTCTCTCCCCCGCCCTCCCTGCGCGACTGGGAGCTGTCTGGCCTCCAACCTCAGGGCAACCCGCGAACCTGGAGCAGGATCTCAGCCCGTGGCGGAGGAAACCAGGGGATCTGGTTTCCAGGAGGCTGGAATCAAGCTCCCTTCCAACTTGGGGGCGCAGCAATCAGCCCCGCTGAATTACAGAGAAGCCAATGAATGAAAGTGCACATTCCGACGAATTTCCCCATTTTTTTCAGCCTTCGGAAGGAGACCCTAGGGTTTGGGACGTCTCAGACAGGCAGACAGACAGACAGGCAAACCGCATCTCCGGAGGCACACTGACTCACAACATGAGTGTGAGCCTAAAATCAAATACAGGTTCAACATTCCCCGAGGCCTCTCTGCCAGGCCGGCGGGCGCCGATCTCCCTACCTTCTCTCCCCTCCAGGGCGCTGGGCAGAGACCTAGAAGACTCGGTCTCTCTGGCGTGGTCCAATCCCGCCTCGGGAAGCGCCTTCATTACCTGCTCCTCGGCTCCCCACGGCCACAGATGCAGGGCAGCCGCCTCCCGCCCAGGGAGGGAAGCCCCGGCCACCGCAGCCGCTGCTGCCCGCCCTCCTTCCCTCCCTCCCTCTGTCTCGCCCTCCCTCCCTCTTTCCCTCCCTCGCGCGCTGCCGCTCACGGGGCCCTCCCGCGGGCAACCTGTTCCTGGACCAAATCCAGGTATCTCCGAAAGAGTGAAAAAAGAAAAGACCTCTTATGTGCAAAAGAAAGAAAGACCCTTAACTGCATTCATTTTTCATGCCCTGAGCCTCGGTCGGCCTCGGGTTCCCACGTCCTGGCCACGGCCCTGCCCCTGCGGAGGTGTGCCGGGCCTGCCGCCTCGCCCACGCGGACCGCCGTGCCCCACGCACTGCGTGCTGCACACTCTCGGCCACCGCCCCGGGCAGCCCAAACACCACTCAGACCTCAAGGTCCTTCCTATAGACTCAACATCCGGTTGTCCGCCTCGCCGAGGGCCTCCGCCCAGGAGCCAGCTCTGCTCAGTCTGCGGCCAAAGTCCACACTCAATCCACCTTGTCTGTGCTTTCGCGACGGGCCCGGACAACCCTTCCAGCCAAGGCGCCCACCAGGGCACACTCTGGCTGCGGTCCTGCCCCGGGCTACAAATCCTCTCCCCTGCACGAGACCCACACAAAGCCCCGCGCCCTGACGCTCCCATCCGCTGCCCCCAGTCCCAGCTGCCGCTGCCCTTCACCTGTTTCCGAAAAGAGCTGCATCTCCGCGTCGAGGCCAGGCCGTGGGCCTCAGCGGAGGGTGCTGAGGAGCCGAGGTCCCAGGGAAGTCACAGAGGATCGGCTGGGCTGAGCCAGAGCCCCCGCAGCCAGCGAGATATCTGAGAGACCAAGGCTCTCCTTGGTGAGCTCTTGCCTTTTCCTCCTTCTCCCACAAGTCTTAAACACTCACATGCCGAGAGTTCAGCTCTATAAATCCTGCTCCTCTTTCTCATATCATAATTAAAAAAAACCAGTAGGGGAGGTTTTAACTTTTATTGCGATTTCTGGAGTTGGGCTGCGGAGCATATATTAAGTTTACGCTTATGCGCTCTCGGCGGGGAGGGTCCTTTAAGAAATAAAAATCCATCTTAATATCCGCAGACGAGAGAGATAATTTTTTCCCTCCTCTCCACGCTGTTTCTTCTAAAGACTCCCTTCCAGCGAAGCGAATAAATAATCACCATCGCCTTAGCCGTGATCCATGGCCCCAGGGCCCCAGGGCTGACGCTGGACACCAGACTGGCCCTCACCTTGGCCCTATGAGAACTCTCTCAATTCACCAAGATTCTTTTGGGGTGGACACCCAGACCCATGTCTCTGTGACCCCCTCCCCCCACTCATAAGCTCTCCGGCTCTGAAACGGAAATGGGGGTAGAGAGACCCAAAGTGCAGAAGTCCTTCATTGGTGAATTTCGGCCCATCAGGGACCCTGTCTCCAAGACAGGCACTCCTGAGCACCCCGCCCCTACTTGGGACTCCCTTCATTCCACTGGCCTTGTGCTTCTGACAGCCTGAAAATTCAGAGACTGCTAGGGGCTCCCAAACCGGGGGTGCCCCCTGCCTGCCTTGCACCAGCTGGCTTTCCTTTCTGAAACCTCCCTATTTCCCGGAGAGCCAGAGAGATTTGAGCACTTCTGTCCAAGGGAAGAGATTTTCTCTCCCTACGAATGGCTAAGGGACAGATGGAAAGACAAACTGACAAATTCAGTTGGGGAGAATAGAAGCTCTATTCCCATTTTCTCCTCTAGCGTCCTCGGGGAGAAAAGAAATCTCTTTGTACAAGAGAGAGAAAAATAAATGAGCATGCACATAAGAAATCTCTTTGTACAGGAGAGAGAAAAATAAATGAGCATGCAAGGAAATATGTACAGGGGATTTGAGAGAGCCTGGAGGAGATAGAGATGTAGACACACTCGTACAAGGTTACAGATATCCCCCAGCAGACAATTGGAAGAATATGGAACTCCATGTACATATTTTGTTAAAGGGACATGACTTTATTTCCCTGTCTGAAAGTTTATAATGTTTTAATAATCATACTAATTCCAAAATAAGAGGACAGAGAACCCGTCCTTTTTTTTTTTGGCTTTCTGTTTTCCAGCCTCCCTGAGAAGAGAGGTATGTCTCCCCATCTCCTTGACCCCACCCCCCAACCTTCTTTGCAGGCAGAGAAACCTCTTTTGAGAGCTTCTCCGTAGCAATAAGGTCCAGAATTGAAGAACCAAGGGCAGGGAGTGGGGGGTGGGGAAAGGAGGGGAAGAATCTTTGCAAAGTTTCACATTGATCAGATTTCCTCTCACTCCGTTATCCTCCCTCCTCCCCCTGGCATCAGCCAACAACCTTCCCAACAATATGGTAATGGTGGGCGCTGGCAGCCTCTGTTCACCCAGACATTTCCACATAGTGCAAAGACAAGCAGCTGCCTGACAGCCACAGACACAACAGACCAAGGCCTTTGGGCCACAGACAGCTAAACAGAGACCACAGCTAGGTTCCTGCCCTAATGTTTCCCATTTGGGAGTGTGTGTGTGGGGGGCGGTTTCTACTTGGACTTGATGTTTTCCTCTAACCTACTAACACCCTAAATATGCCTTCCTTCTGGGGATGGAGCTATAGAGGGGAAGGGGAGTTGGCTGAGCTGGCACTTAGCGGTCCCCAACTCTTGGGACCCCCAAGCACGCCACTTTTCTAAGGGGAAGCTTCAGCCCCAGCTGCCTGGAGGCATAGATTTGCTTGGGAGGTGGCAGGTAAGAGAAATAACCCTTCCAGAGACTCCCTTCTCCTCCTGTGCTCTTCTCTTTCCTAATGACCCTGCCCTACTCTGGCTGGCCCGCCAGGCCACCTATTACTCAAATTCCTGAATTTCCTTGGAATTGGCTAGACCTTCTTTGTCTGTCTCCATCAGCTGAGTCCAGGAAACAATAGCTGCAGGAGAAACTCCTCTCCCTGAGCCACAGGAATTGGGACAGGCTGAGGAGCGGACAGTAGAAAGTGAGGTTTTCAGGCTTGTCTGGCCCCACTCACAGCTAGTCCTACTCAGTCTGCAGCCACTGTGCCCTACCTGGAAGCGGGTGGTGGGGCAGTCCCGCTGGGGAGGGATGGAGCGGGATAGGTGGGTCGGGGCCCTCGACGAAAACCGACTGATGTAACTCAGGCAGTTTCTTGTTGCCGAGTTCAAAACTCAATCCCAACAACATGAAACTACCTAAGCCACAGATCAGCTGAGCGAGCAGGGCGGGAGATTCGGCTTTTCATCTATGGAGAGGAGAAGGGAAGGGGGTTGGGGAAGGAAGAAATTCAGCCCAGTCCCCCTTTCCGCCCCTACAACCTCCCTGAGGACTAGAGAGTAGACTTTGGGTGGCGGGGTGGGTAAGGGATCTGACTGCCTCATCAGCTCCTGGTCTAAGCAAATTGTTCAGTGAAACTCTGGTGAAATGGGATCTCCAGCCGCCAAACCCCCGCCCCACCCCCAGCACGGCAGTGGACCTATTCCCCTGCCTCTGGCCCTGGCCCTGGGGGAAGCTGGAGTGCCCTTCCACTCTGGAGCTGTGTCCCCTGTCTGGTCCTTCTGGCTCTTCTGCACTCTCATCCTAGATTCCCTCTAATCCTCTCCATCTGAGCTCAACTCTGGCTTCCTTGCATTTATAGGTAGCTGAACCACAGAGCCTATGGTCCAGAGCCTCTTCCAATCAGGCCACTTGCTTGGCAAAGCCCCACAGTTATGGAGAGTGGGGACTGAGAGCCTGGAAAAGGCTCACATCCAAACCAGCAGAAAGCAAAAAAACCTAAGCTTCAAGCTCCAGCCCTCTCTAGCCTCCCCTCCCTATGCTCCCCCCAGGCAGACAACCAGACTGCGCGACATCTAGACCCATGTGTCAACCTCGAAGCGACCCTAAGTGTCGGTGTGGAGAAAGAAGCCAAAACCTACCAATTTACCCATTTAACCGCCGAACCCCACAGCAACGGGCAGAGGAGGGGAGGAAAGGGAGCTCACGACCACTGCCCTCCGCTGCCAGCGTCCACAAGCAAGCCTGAGCTCTCAGAAAGCTGGGATGCCCAAAACACCTTCCTCCCTGTTCTGCCCGCTGTGCACCGGGCACCTGGGGACGCCGCTAGTCCCCACTCTGCCGCCGAGAGAAGAACAAGAAACCGCTTCTCTTACCTTGTCGCCGCCTCCTCCTCCTCCTGCTGCTGCCCGCGCTTCAGCTGCTGCTGTCGAGGGGGGGGCGGTGGCTGAGCTCCTCGTGTCCCCCTCAGGCGGTTAAGTTTATTCCTCTCTTTGGATAGGTGGGGAGCTCTTGGGGTTCCCCCCAGCAGCAGTAGGGTGTGCCTGGCCCAGCACCCCAGGCAATCAGATCCGTCTGCTCCTCAAGATTGCAGTTTGCTCTCTGCCTCTTTCCCTCCTCCAGTCACCTTTAAATGCATCTTTTACTGCAGCACCACATTATATTTGCAGATCATAAAATCCACCTCTCGCGCGCACCAAGACCGTCCTGACATTACTGTTTTATGACCTTGACTTATTGTGGTCACCTGGATAATATTTAAATCAACGTTATGGTCTCTCACTTACATTAAACCCGCCAAGAGACGTTCTAGAAAGACTCTAGGAGATGAGTCAAACACAAAACACACACATCCACGCACTCAGCCTCTTCAGGGAGGGGGGTGTCGCTTCAAAAACGCTAAAAACAAAAACCACCCATTTGAGGATTATGATTCTGGAAATTTATTAGGATTTTTTCTTCATCAAGGAAGCTACATGCAAAAGATACAACATACAGAATATCTTTAAATAACACAACTGCCAAACAGGGACAGGGTGATATTGGGGGGGGGGCGTTCTGTCTTTACTTCACTATGTTCTATTTTTAATTTTTAATTTTTGTTCCTCTGGATGGAATTTTTCGGATGTCAGTGAATAGGGGGTGTGGGGGTGCTAGGAGGATGGAAGAAACGCAGAAAGCAGTACAAATACGAGACTTCAAGCAGATTCTCAGAGCGACTGGGAGGTAAAGACACGGAGAGGGTTTGGTGGAGGCGCTGGGCGCTATAACAAACACACAAACACTAGCCGAACTTTCCAAAACGTCTATTATTCTAAGGAGGAAATGCAGAAAGGAAGGAGCGATTCTGACTGTGCTCTCTGCAAGATTACAGACCTTCTCTGGTTGATTTTTGTCCTCTTTTTTTTTTCCCCTTCTAATCGAGTGGATTAGACCTTAACTTCGAAGAGAGAACAGGATGCTGTGGTGAGTGCGTGGGGGAGCGAGGAGTTGACACACACACCAGCCACACTCCCACCCTTGCCTATGTGGGCACACCGCACCCCAAGCCCCCGGCACCCCATTTCTCATGCTTTGGTGGATGCATCTTCTCAGCATGAACCATTGGTCCCTTGGAAGGAGAGTCTGAGGTCTTTGCCTTTTTTGAAGGCTCGTTGCATTTATACTCTGGGAGGAAAAAAAAATATACCACCAGGCACAAAGGGAGGAGGGGCGGGGAAAGGAAGGAGTAGGGGAGAGGGGAGGAGGAGGGGAGGCCAGCCAAGCGCTCAGGTGAAATTAAAATTGGAGGTCAGTTCCCGGATCCGATTCTCTCGGTTCATTTTCTTGAGTTTCATTCTGCGATTTTGAAACCAGATTTTGACTTGTCTGTCTGTAAGGTTAATGGTCTTGCTAATCTCCAGGCGGCGCTCTCGCGTCAAATACATATTGAACAGAAATTCTTTCTCCAATTCCAGCGTCTGGTGTTTAGTATAGGGACACCTCTTCTTCCTTCCACTCTTTGCTGTCAGCCAATTTCCTGTGGTGTTTTCTGCCTTTATCTCCTCTGTTAAAAATAACATTATTTACATAAGTATCCCTGAAGAGGCAAACCCTCCAGAACGCTGCAGCCTTTGCCAGCCTGCTGTAGGGCTGCTGAGGGAGCACAGGGTAGCTGCTCTCACCCCATGGGCCTGACTGGTGGGGTCCTCTTGGGATCAGGGCTCTGAGGATAGCTTTGGGATCTAGATTTACAGGGGAGAGAGACAGAAGATTTTTGCCTCTGAAGCATTTATTAAATTTAAATTACTCCAGTCCACCTTGACCTAGCAGATTCTGAGTACTCCTTCCGCACCACCTCCCTCAGCTAGGTGACTCTAGTGGGCACTTGAAACCTCACCAGGCCCTCCCTCCTCTCTGTTCCATTCCAGCTCTGGAAAAATCCAACCAGAAGGAAAAGCATTTGCCAGGCCCCAGACCAGGTGGCAGAGTCCACCGTGCTGGCTAGAGCAGTTCCCAAAGAGCTTTGACCCCTTTCAGCTCAGTGGAAGGATGCTGCCCCATTCTCTCCAGCCAGAGGCCATTGCAGCTGTCCCTTCACCAGACCTTCAGTCCTTGCTTCCACCTGATGTGCCACAGAGTGACGCTGCCCCTCCATCTCCCATTGCCAGCTCTTCCTGTCCTGGCCATTTCCCCCAGGTGTGAATAGCTGAGGCAGAGGAACTTGTGCAGGCAGCAGAGGTCAGGGGCAACAGCTCTGGGGCATGCTGAGTCGTCTTCAGACAACTGCCCTGGCCATAGGATCTAAGGTCAAGGGAGAGAGATATCCTGAGGAAATGCAGCCTCTTGGAAATCTCCTGCCTGGTTTATGTAGATAGGTATACCTGCCTGTACGTGTGTATTCCTGCAATGACGCACAGTCCTACACATATGCACACACATGTGTCTATTTATATAAGGAGATACTATAAGTATAGTGTGTATTTCCCATTATCTTACTGATAGCTTCTCTCCCTGGACCACATTCTTGCTGCAATGGACCGGCCTTGTTTTCCAAGCAGCAGAAAAGACCTAACTTGTCTTTTCTAGGGGAAAAAACAGAGCCCAGAGACCTGAAAGGGGCAGCCAGCACAGAATTCGGCTGCTGGTTCTGCACTCTATCTCTCCCCATGCAAAATGAAACTGCCAGGTTCCTGGGTCTTATCTTGGTGGGGAGGGGGTGGGGGCTCCAGGGGAACCAGGAAGCACCAGAAAAATGCAAGCTGGAGGCTGTAGTTTAAAATATCCCAATGTCCTTAATTCTGCTCTCACCTCTGCACCTGCAGCCTCCTGCAAAATTGTATGAAGTCCCTCCACATCTAATTCTGTCCTGTTTATTTTCTTACTGGGGTTGTTGGGTTTGGGGGGAGGGGAGAAATTACAAATGGGGAAGTCTGGCCTGGTGGAGACACCAAAATGGGAGAGGGGAGACAAGAAGGGCACAGGCAAAGAGCAGACTGAGAAGGATTAGCTGGGGTGGAATGGCTTAGGTCGTTGGGGGAGAGGACAGAAAGGGGAGCCTACTGGAATGGAGTCAGTTTGAGTTTAGAGGTAGACTTGTTAACCTTGACTTTGCTAGAACGTAGCTTTTTTGTACCCTAAATCTACACCTGAACCGAACTCACGGTTCAGGTCTAGAGAAAAGGTATAAAATTAAACTTACATGTTGCACACGTGTTACAGGGACGGCTTTGTGGATATGTATGCCTCACTCTCTCCCTCACGCTCATGAACACACCTCATCTTCTGTCCAGGGTTTCCATGACCTAATTTGCCAAGGCCACATTTGCAGAGGAGAACCAAGAGGGTGAGACTCTGCCCTTGCCCGCCAAAACAGTGCGTATGCATGTGTGCGCGGGCATGCATGAATGTGTGTGGAGCATGTAAGAGGGGTGTGTGTGAGTGTGACACAGGTCGCTGCCAGGCATGCGTGTGCGCCGCATCCATATACAAAGCACCACAAGACCCAGGCCACCCCAGTCTGCTCAGCTCTCACTAGTCCCTCCGCCTGTACACCCACTGAGCCCCTCTTATATACAGCCGCCAGTAGCCAGTGCCATAGGGAGCAGCTTCATTCCTCCCCTCCCAGTTAGGCCTTTTGTGATGCCTTTGGCTCCAACTTTTCAGGGAAAGTCAGCCCCTCACCCTCATTCCACTGCTCCCTTTTCCTCCACATTCTTTCTCCAGGTGTCAGAGAAAGCGGTCCTGAAGTCCTCCAGTTCCTGCAGCAGAAATTAATCTTGAACCCTGAGCTTGAACTCTGGCTAGGCTTTCTCTCTCAAACCAAAATCACAATAAAACAACTGAAGCCACACTTCCTTGCCATTCACACAGAAATTTTCCTACCACTCACTTGTAAGCTGTTATTGCAAACCAACGAAAAATATTTAATTTAACTAGAAAAAAGGAAAAGAAAAAATTTAAAAGGAAGACAAAAAACTTACAGCAGTCCAAATGCCCTTTTCCAACGCCATACCCAAGCAGAGCGTCCGGGGGAGGGAGGGACGTGGCGGTAGCCCTTCACCTCCACCTCTTCCGGCCCCAGTCCCTCGGCACGAGGCCCCTAGCCGGGCCCAAAACCGCAGAAGCCCAAACCACACGCACAAATGAGAACCACAAACAACAAATCGTGCTCCGCGGGAAACAATTTTCAACTGGGAAAACGCAGTAAAGCGAAATCTCCTTCCTCCAGCCTTCTCTAGTCCCTGACCCAAGATCGCCATTTTAAAATTTTTACAAGCTTTTGACCTGAGCGTGGGACATCAGCCCCCGCCCCCTCCCCTGCCCCGGACAACAGCGAAGAGCAAGCAAACCAAAGCTAGCGCAGGCCTGGGAGTGGTCACCGGCCCTGGGCAGCTGACGGCGCCTACAGGCTGCCCGCGGTGCGCACCACCCCCGGGTCTCGGCGCCCACGGCCGCTGCCTGCCCAGCACCTCCACTTCGCCGCTTACCTTCCCTAGCCAAATGACGCGCCACCAGCCTGGCGCTCAACAGACAGGAGTCGCAAGACGGGGTCGCATTCCCAGGACTGTCCAGGGCCTTCTTGGCCCAAACCTCTCCCTTCCTCCGCCCCGGCCAGGGGGACCAAGTAACCGAGCGTCCCAGCCGGGCCATGGCCCAGGCAGCCTTACCTTTCGCTTCGTTATCCGAAGTGTCTGGGCTGGAGTCGGCGGTTTTGGCCCGCTCCTTTTCGCTCTGCAAGGGGCTGCCTTTTGGGCCCGCCAGGCTCTGCTCCGTCTTGATTTCATTGGGGCTGGGGGTATGGCTGTCGGACTTGGGGGTCTCCGGAAAACTCACTTTGCCCCCGAGCTGGGACGAGTCCAGATGTTCGGCGCGCGGGTTGAGACTGGCCCGCTGCTCAAAAGGGGTTTGGAAGTCGTTGGCCCCGGCACAGTGAGGCGGCTTGTCCAGCGCGGAGTAACTCGGGCTGGCGCGGTAATAGCTGGGCACGGGCACGTCGTGCTCCCCGAGGCAGGACTCTTGCAGTGTGTGGGAGTAAAGAGCTGCCTCGGGGCCACTTTTCGCCCGCTTCTCTGCGCTGTACATGCAGCAGACATTCTCCTCCTTGACACTAGGTGGGTAGGAGCAGGAGGACAGCGGCCTGCCAACAGGTTGTTCCAGGCGGTAGGCGGCTTTGGGGTCGCCCCAGGAGTCCAGCTGCGAGAGGTAGGACGGATAGGTGTTGAGGGCGAGGTTGGGAGTGCTGCCCTCGTCCCTCTTGGAGAGCGAGGGCGCGAGCCCGCAGCCCCTCATCACCCCGCAGTTGAAGTCACTCCCAGATTGCATATACATGCCTGGGCTCCGGCTATAGCGCTCTCCTCCGCCGGGCGCAGCCAAGGGCTCAGCGTACGAGTTCGGAGTTACATTGCGAGGGCATGTCATTTTCAGAGAGAGGGGTTTTTAAGGAGCAATACTACAGCGGAGGAGCTGACATCTTTTTTTTTTTCCCCATCCGGGAGGTGGGGGGCGGTTGGAGGGGCGGGAGGGAAAAGAAGGGGAGGGGGAAAATATCAGCTCCATAATTATCCGTGCATTCAGTCCTCACCATGTGACGGCTAGGCCAATGGGATTTGAAAATGGCCTTGATGATTCAGACGGCCGTGACGTCAGCGGGGTCAAGTTGTCGGCAGGCGGAGCGCGCAGCGTGGAGTAACAGCGCCACCTAGCAGCCACCTCGGGGTAGGGGCGCCAGAGCCCTTCCCCGCGAACAAAGGAAGCACCCCCGGGGCGGCAGGGGCAGGAGGGAGGTGGAGGGAGATTGCGTGGGGGTAGAGGGTTCTTGGGAGAATGGGGTTTGTTTACCCTGGAACCGGTCTGTAATTCCTGGGGAGGGGGTACCCGAAAGGGGGGGGGGATGCCAGAAAGAGGGAGAAAGGGAGGCAACTCGGGGCTCAAAACAAATTCAAATTAAAAGGTCAAGACACCATTCAGGTACTTCGTTCCCTCTCCTCACCTCCCCTTTCCTCTTCTTGGATTCCGGTCCTGCTTCTTCCCTTGGGGTGGGACTGGGGTGAAGTCTGGAGGGGGAGGACTCCAGTGGGCAGAGAAATGGAGAAAAAGTTAAGGAATCCCAAACAGAACTAAAGTTTCCGCTCTCCTCTATGTCCCCGACCGTCAGGATTGGCCTTTGGGACTGAGAGCTCGGGGACCGCCCGTCTTGGAAACTGGTTGAGTTGCAACTTTTCTGTGGGAGCTGACGGGATCTCCAGCGCACGGGGTGGATCAGGGAGGGGCAGTCACATCACTTCAGGGCTCCTTGGGGAAAGGAGGTTCCGAGGGAATCCAGGGGTCTCAGGAAGAGGAAGCTGGCGACCCGAGACCCGGTCCCCGACCCGAGAGTGCAGCCTGGGCCTGGCTGCGTGGGCGGCTCCTGGGTTACCTTCTCAGAGGAAGGCTTTGGCCTTGGGGTGGGCTTGGCTGCTTTGCTCCAGGCCCCAGCGACCCTCGTTTTTCAACTGATCTTGTTCCCACTAAAACAGGGAATATTACCAGAGAGAAAGCAGGAACCCGCGGAGCCTCGGCGGGTTTGGGGGAGTCACGTATCACACGGAAAACCAGGACATCAGACGCGACAAAATCCTACCCAAAGAGTTGCCCTTTACAGAGTGAATGAGCTGGGGACAGTTTTGAAAGCAGAAAAGGTATGAGTCTATTATTGCGATTATTTTTCAATAAAGGGAAGCGAGAAATGAGGGGCAAGGTATATCTCAAACAGTTCTTTCCGTTTCTCCATTGCCTTTCTCCCAAAGCGAACTAAACTCTGCACGCCTGACTTAGGAAACGGAATCTGGAGAATAACTTGTTTTTCCGGTCGCCCCACATTTTCCCCGTGGAAAAGCCTCGGTTTCGACTTTACGAAGGGCTGGAGCCTGGCGGAGGAAGGACCGGAGCTCTGAGCGCCCTGGCTTGGAGGAGAGAAAAGGCTTGATCGCTCTAGAGAGGCCCAAATCCCCGGCAGCAAGAAGGGGACTTCGGAAAGAAAGCCACCGGATTCTCTCCATCCAATGGACTAGAGAGAAGGCGCAGGGGTCTCTGAACCTTGGAAAAACTGGAAGAACATCTATAATGTGTGACTTGCTTGCAGGGCCAGCCAGCGGAGATTTGAAATAGTTTTGTTTTCATTTGCAGGGGTCGCCGTGGGCTCAGCACAAGGGTTGGCCCCGGCAAGGTTAGGCTGTTTAGGCCCCAAAGGAGACTTGGGACAGCCCGGACAGCAGTCAATCCAAGAAGCCATTTGTCCCACCGCCCACCCCGAGGGAAACGGCAGAGACTTTATGGCCACTCTGTTTGTATTATCTGCATAAGTCTTTTCCCACCAGTTTGATCGAAACTGCTCGCTTTTACGAGGACCCAACGAAAATTCCCCGTCATATTTATCAGCCGGGGATAAAAATTTAGTATGGGAACTGATATTTCCTCATTTATGGGGCGATGAAATTAAAGACCAAAGCAATTGAGAATTATATGGCTTAGGGGGGTTCCCTCCCCCCTCTCTCACATTACCCGTACTTTCCTGCCTGGTGTGCCTGTCCCTGGAGTTTGGCGTCCCAGTTCCCTGTCCTTACCCTCTGTTTTGGGGTCTGTAGGCGCTATCCCCCACGCCCAGGTGCCACTTGGTTACTTCAGCCTTTCCTGGTTTTTCTCTCAGTGTTAGTAGCTGGGAGCCAGGACAGTGCTACCGGAGCCTCTGCCAGCCAGGCTGGGATCCGGCTGGGGCAGCGGGAAGTTCGCAGGAGCCTTACAGAGAAAGGATCTGATCCCAGCCTGGGAGGGGGTGAAGGAGGCGGAGGAGGAGGAGGGTGAAGAAGACAAACTCCAGATTACCTCTCAAACCCAGGGAGCCCCTAGGCTTAACCTGGGGAACCAGCGGGAAAGAAGTAGAGTCACTCAGCATTAGGACCTATCTCCCCCTACCAGCCCGACCTCCATCCCAAACTCACTCCTTACCTCAGCTGTGGGAGAGGATGGAGTCGCTTCAGAATCCTTGCCATTATTAATGGAAGTAATCCCCGCAGGAGAAGGAAACTCCCGCCTAGACTCCCACCTCCTCACAAGAACGAGTAGTGTTTAAAGTTGAAATAATTAAAAGTATGATAAACACGGCTCATTAATGAAAAAAGAAATCAAATTCATCAGCCTAAGTGGGACCCCCGGTGGGACAAATGTTTGCCTTTAATTACGCAGGATAAACGCAAACCCGGAGCTGTTAAACAAGAGCCCGCGCTGACGCAGACTTGAGTAACTTGTTGGGTTTTTGTAGACTTTGGAATTCTGCCCCATTGGGGGCGATGGGAAGGAGGACACAAGGGCGAGAGGAGCATTTGCGTGGTCTGGGAAAGGGCAGTAGGCTGTGGGTCCCAGCCCTGCCCCCTTGGGCTCGGTCTTTCCGGAGGCCACGAGCAAAGGCCGTTTCAGTCCTATTGTCCGGGCCTGGCGTTCAAAGGCACTCGAGCTGCCACGGCCATCCTGCCTGCTTCTGCTGCCTGGTGCCCTCAGGCCTTGCTCCACAGGGCCAAGACCCTCAGGCCTGCACCTCGAGGAACTGGATCGGGGGTCCGGGAGAAGTCTGTGTTACTAGAGTCACCCTGTTAAGCCATTTCCCCAACTTCCCAGGAGTGCCAAGAGACCGGCGCCTATGCCCGACTATTGGGCTCCCTCTTTGTGCCTCAACTTGGGGGTGTGAAAATCCAGGGCTGCAGGCCAGAGTGAGGTTCAGGCTGCACCCACGTCTTGACAAATCCCACCTACCCCAAGAATCCTGGCCCCATGTGGTACCCAGATTCTGGAAGAGAAGCAGAGATTGGGGGTTGGGCCTCCTGCTACCCCGTGGATCTGTGAACAGGGGAGAGGAGAAAGGTGCTCCTTGCGTACTCCAGGGTGGTTGGTGGGTTCCAGAGGGCAGGCCAAAGACTGGGGCACTAGGAGTCTCCATGTGAAAATAGAAGAAGGAAAATGGAGTGCTCAACAAACAGAAAAGAGCCTCGGCTGTTTTCTGGGCTCTAGCCCTCAAAGGACCCCAGAAACACTGATTTCTCCAAGGAAAATTAGTGAAGTTTCCCCAAAACATTAGGAAAATCATCTGGGAAATTCCAAAGGTGAAAAGAAAAAGGAAAAGTATCTCTCCCCTTGGGGTAAAATTTTAAAAAATGAAAGTGTTTGTATTGAAATCTTCTCAAGCAAAATAAAAACGAAATGACACCAGTGGTAAAAATGGCAGGCTTTTTTCCTCTTATTTTGGAGTCCCAGATAAATCATTCTCCTTCCAAAACTTGAAGGAAAGATTTGCTTTTCTTTTTCACTAACGCCAGGCTCTGCCCCGCCCGGGCTTAATTGTGAGCAGGGAAAATCCCAGACAAAATGCAGAATGCTCAGAAGCTCAGAAAAGAGCTTTTCAGACAGGTACAGAGAGGGAGGTGGGAAGCTGAGGACGCTTGGAGGGGCCTCTGGTCTCCCCCGTCTCCTCGGATCTCACAGTCACTCAACCCTAGCAGCCTAGCCGTCAGAGTCGCTCTCACATCTGGACATTGTACATACATTTGCACCCAGATGATACAGAGTTTACCGCTTACACACAGTTCTAAATTGTGCTTAATTTTGTGTACAGAGCCGCAAATATTCACTTTACCCAAATGTGTGTTTCCTGCGATGCCGAGTCCTGAAGTCTGATAACCTGAACCAGCTCAACTGCTTTCTTGCCATTCGGAAGCCGGCCAGTTATTTTACTTTGCCTCCTGAATCGAAACCAGACAGCAAACGTGTCCAAGAGGTGTCCAGGAGAAGCTTCAGCAGAAGGAGGCAGATGGGAGGATGTCTTGGGGAGGAGGCTTTGCTCCCCACTTTAATGGTTTGCTTCCAAGTTGCCCCAGTAGGTCGGGTTTCCAGCCGGAGCCAGCGCTGTGGTTGGGCCAGCTTACTCCGGTGAAAATCCTCACTCCTTTCGTACGGGCTAAATTCCTTTTCCAAGATCTGTTTTCCATTATTTACCTCTTTCTCCTTCCTTCCTTCCTTTCTTTCCTTCCTTCTTTCTTTTTGGTCCTCCTCCTTTCTCTGCAATTTTTTCTTTCTTTCCCTTTTCCCTGCAGTTCATTTTTTCTTTTCTTTTTCTGATCCTTTCTCTTTCTGATCCTTTCTCTTTCTTTATTATTTGTCATCTTCCTCATTTCCCTTTTTCCTTTTTTTTTCTTATACAATTTATTCTTTACTCTTTTCTTTCCTTCTCAGTGTTTTCCTTCCCCTTGACTTTCTCCCCTAACCTTTCTGGTTTTCTCTCTTGCGATGGGCTCCGCGAAGGGAGAGTATAAGGCTCGGTCGCATCCCTTTCCAGCCGGCTGCTCAGGTTTGGAGTTGACCTTCTCCTGCCTTCAGTATTAACTCGGCTCCTCGCAAGGGAAAGTGTAGGGCTGCCAGCAGCCGGGGGCCAGGCCTCAACAGTCTCTGTTAGAGAAGGAGAAGCTGGTGCTGGGACACGGTCTTTAGTGACTCCGATGGCTCCCTGCAGCACTGGTTCCAGGGCTCAGGTATCTTCATTTCCATCTCCCCAAAGGAGCCTTGTCCCCAGGCCTGTCTTCGTAGAATTAGCTGCGTCTTTGTGTTGACTTCCAGAACTCAACATTATCATAACCTTAATTTGAACCCAATTCATTTCCCCAAGGCTGGAGTCAGGGGAAATCAAAGAGTGGGGTTCTGTCAGTCCCAGGTGGGGAGCAGATCCAAGGGGTAACTGGTGGGCTTGGCCGTGTCCCACATGGACACCTTTGTTCTCTGAGCTCCCAGGCTGCAGCTCTGCTGGCTATCCTCCTCCTTCAGTCCTGCAACCACTGCAACTTCTGGGCAGGAATTTCTGGGCGTTTTGAGTTCTGTCTTTCTCCAAACCCATTGTGGATTTTGCAGGAGGCAGGGATGATGCAGGGCTGTGTGTACAGCAACCCTCCCAAATCCCAAATCCCAAATCTGTAGTCTGAATCAAGGTTATGGGTCTCCACTTTATGCAGTGGGTTGAGGGTGTGTATAGGATGGTGCGTGTGTGAGAAAGAGAGAGAGGGAGAGAGAGAGGGAGAGAGAGAGGGAGAGAGAGAGGGAGAATAATGCCCGCAGGAGAGCAAGAGGACATGATGAGGGAGAACTGTTCTTGCTGACATTGTTTAAACTTTGGGGGTCTTTAACGATATGTCTCAAGAGCAGAGTGGACAGGACTCTCCTGGAGGCCTGAAGCCTTCACTGGCCCTCAGCCCCCAAAGTTGGCAGCCCCCAAATCTGGGTCCAACACGGGCCTCAGAAAGTATTGACCCCAACATTTAAGACTTGTTTTGTCTTAGGCAGAGCAAGGCAGCTCCAGACAACACCACCCCCACACCGGGACCCCGGAGCCTCTCTCTCCCCAATCTCCCTCAAATCTTGAAATTTCATTTCATGGCAAGACCAAAACTTTAAGTTTAAAAAAAAAAATGGCAGGAGAAATCTTGTAAAACTTTTATGCCAAACAAAGTTATAAAAACTTCCCGGGCGTTGCCTTTTCCAAAGGTTTATATGAATAATAAAGAGTGCAGTCGCGTGCACAGGGTTCTGGCGGGCTGCGGAGAAGGGAGGGGTCAGTAAACAGCATTATCCAGCCCTGGGACACCAGAAAACCCTGGGGACTGCCCCCTTGAGGGAATATTGGCCCAGAAACGAATTGCCCTACAGATTCCTGAGAGAGGCGGGAGAGGGAAGGGGTGGTGCCCTTGACTCCCTTGAAGTTCAAAGTTCTTCATTGCCCTGGTGAGAAAAGCAGTCTCTCTGTCTTCAGCCCACTCGAGAAATTAGCTGCAGATCTTTTCTCCCTCTCTGGTTGAGAACCAGCTCCAGGTATCCTCAAGTCTGTTCACCTTTCAGACATCTGGTCTGCAACTTTCTTGCTCTCCCAAAGCAGAGCTCCCCATCCGCTCCCTCTGGGACACCTCGCACCCATGGGCTTTTCCTCAGGGGCTCTTGGTGGGGCTTATGTGAGCCATTTTCCAAGGGACGATTGCAGCGTCATTTTTCAGCAACCTAGGGGTCTGAGTGACAAAGAAACCCCAAACTGAAGTCTGGCCCCAACCTATTTCTCTTTTCGAGGACCCCCAGGTTGCCCGTGCACCCACAAAGCCCATCGTGGGATGGGGAGGGGCTCAGAGTGCTCTCTCTCAGCCCACACCACTTAATACCCTTGTAAACTCCCACGTGCGCTATAAACTTGGATTTTTACAACCAACATTCCTCCTTAGCTCGGGGAAACTTTGAACTCGGCCTCGGGTTTATTTACTTCTGTGTGTGCGGGGCGGGGTGGGGGGGTGTTGTGGCAGGGAAAGGGGGTTGGGGAACTGGGAGCTGAGAAAGGCTGCAGAAGGGGAAAACACGGGGCAAGGGTGTAATGGAGTGGGGGTATGGGGAGTGTTGGGGGTGCCAAGACCGTCCACTGCCGGTTTGTTTACTATTTAGGGCGGAAGCGTTTTCTAACACAGGCCAGACTGGGTCGTTAAGGGCGAAATGAAACTGGGTTTAGAGGCGCGGGCTTGGGGAGGGGGGGTCGCTTTATGGCGGCGTCTAGACGAGGATCTTTTGTTCCAGGGCAACGCAGTGGCTGAAGGGGATTACCCAGAGAAGTTGAGCCCAGAGTACCCCTGACCAGCGAGGGGGGTTGGACATCCCGGGGGTCCAAAGGTGAGTTTGTTTGGGAGACATAGAACCGTTTTTCTACTTATTTTTAGAGGGTCACCAAAGATTGGCAGGTTCCTGGGCCTGCGTCATAGGAGCTTTGTTTTCCTTTCACTATGACTCCCCCCACCCATTTTTCAGAACTCCCTCCTGGAGTTAGGGATCTTTTCTGGGCTGCACATTGCAGGGAAAGTGGTAGCTGTGAATTAAAAATATTTTTCTCCATAATCAGTAGCCATTGGAGATTAATATTTTGCTTTATAAGAGGTTCATTCTACAGAGTTATTTTCATCTTATTTTATTGGAAACATGCCCAGCAGGCCAATATGCCTTGATATGACTAGTAGATAAATACCATATACCTAGAGAGGTCTCCCACACGCACACACACAGAGGGCCCTCAGTTGCATTCCTGCTGACACTCACTACACACTGCCAGCGGTTACACACCACAGAGGACACAAGCCCTGGATGCACATGTGGTCAGGTTCACTCCACAGTACAGGAAAAGCACAAAAATAATATTCCTTCTCACATGTACCCATAGGCACACCAACATAAATAAAAATATTTCCCGCACATGTGGGTACATGGGAAACTCTGGGGCTGCATTGTGTATACAGCTCAGTTTGCAAATTTTGTCTCAAAGCCACGCTTACAAATTACAGATACAGTACCTAAGCTGTAGGGATCCCTGTCATCAAAAACAACGAACGACAGAGCCTAGAAGCAATAGTCCGCAGTCTTGGCATTTTTATCTTTCGTTCAACAGAATTGTATTGACAAAAACATTTTCTTTGAATGACATAAGAACAGTTCAAAAGAGGGGGAAAGACAAGAGAATTAGTCTCAAATCTCAGATGCCAAATAACGAGTGTGGATCGGAGACTGCCCGAGTGCCCCCCACTGAGAGTGTGGAGAGGAGTGTGTAGAAGGAACACGCAGCAAATACAGATGGGTGTGGCGACCGTCCCCTCAGGTCATCTCCTTCCCAAGTCTCCCACCCCAAGGCAACCTCTTAGAAAAACAAATCTCTGGAGCTTTCTCCTCGGGGACATCCAGTGTATAAACAGAAGGGTGGCCCCAGTCTAAGGTATTGTGTCTGGAGGAGCCTGGCCATTTGTGCTTCAGGGGAAGGGGCCCTGCCCCACCTTCCCACCCTCTGGGGCAGCCAAGGTGAGGAAAGGAAGGGGGCTGGTTTCTCCACTCTCCTCCCTCCTTCAAAATTGTATATAAAAATTCCAATACAGTCTTCTCATGGAGGGGGAAAAAAAAAAAAAGAAAGCCCTATCGTCAACCGTACACATTTAACTGCGACAGACGGAGACATCTGGCGGGAAGGCGGTGGAGCCAAGAAAATTCCTATAAATTTAAATTCGATGATGGTTACAATTAACTCCACAACAAACGTGTACTTAAACGGAAAGCGTTGCTGGGCATTTGGACGCAGCTTGGGCTGCACGTGAGAAAGGAGAGCTTTAAGAGGAGCCATGGGATATCTGCAGCTTGAGAGTGGGAGGAAGCTACCACCACACTATCGCCCCGCCGTAAGAGAGGTGGTGCGCTGTGCAGGCCCACCAGCTCCGGCCTACCTCACCTTCACATGCCTGGGCTCTCCCTGCCTACCTCTTCCTCCACCTTGGGAGCACTGAGGGTTTTAAGAGGAGAGGGGCTAATAAAAGGGTCAAAAAAATCATAATACTGAACAGAAAGAAATATCTTTATTTGCCACCAAAAAAACTTTCACAGCAACCCCTCTGGGACAGGAGTAGGATGGGGATTGCACATGTACACACATTCACGCACATGGAGAGAGATGGGTGATTCGAATCCCATTCCAGTTGAGTCCTCCCCCATCCCCTCAGGGTAGAAAGAAACGCTTGTGAAATTTATTTACAAAAATTCAGGCCCCAGCGTGGGGGAGGCGCCCAATCCCATCTCCCTACTGCCTTGCTCACCCGAATCATTTTTTTTTTCCTTAAAAAAAAAAAAAAAAGGAGGTAACAACTGCATAGACTATAGCTATAAATCCATGGAGCGGGGCACGACTTGCAAAAAGGCTGGGGAAACTTAATGCACCAGTTACGAAATTTCGGAGGAGGGCTCTACACATTCACAGGGAGAACAGCTAGGCTTGGGCGGGGCCTGGGCGCAGACGGAGGTAGGACACGGACTTTGCACACCTAACACCAGGTCGAAGGTACAGAAATTTCACAGCAAAGCAGGATCACATTTAGCTGCCCCCTAGCAGTGGGGCAGGTGGGGTAGGGGCGTTTAGCCGGAAAAAGTCTCCCCTGGAAGACACGGTGTTTTCGCAGATCTTTTCACTTGGGCAGGGGAAAGCTTTTAGTTCAAGGATTGTTCGGCTCAGGCGCCCACGACTCTCGCCCCTCCCCCACTCAATCCAAGCAGCAAGACATTGTCGCGAGGTGTGTTTTCTTTTAAAAGTCTTGGCCTCGGCGCCAACGGAGTCCACGCGCCATGGGCCAGGCAATTCACTTCACCCCCCTTCCAGGCCCGGTGCCTGTCCCACAGCGAAAGTCAGACCGAAGGTGAAGGAAGTTCCGGAAGGAAGTGCGGGCAATGACAGTGGGGGCCAGCCCTGGCCACAGTCCAGTTTTCCACCCGCGTAAAGAAGGCGAGTTAGAAAATGAAAAATAAAAATAAAATAAAATAATTTTTCCCCTCCCTCCTCCCCCAAAAGGGCCCGGTCTGCGGTTACAGCAGAGGATTTCCCGAGAAATACTGCAGCCGGTCTCTGCTTAGTTTTTTTTCTTTCATCCTTCTGTTCTGAAACCAAATTTTCACTTGTCGGTCCGTCAGGTTCAGCATCCGGGACAGCTGCAGCCGCTTCTCTTTGTTGATATACACGTTGAAGAAAAATTCTCGCTCCAGTTCCCGAATCTGGAATTTCGAATAAGGGCAGCGCTTCTTGCGGGTGCGGGGGGCGTCTGGAGGGGAGGGGGCAAGTTCGAGGAGAGGGGGGGAGAGAGACACGTGAGACCCGGGCGACCCCAGCCCACTGAGCGCTCAGGGGCCCTTCTCCCAGCCCCGCTGCTAGGCAGCCCTCCCCCCAGGCCGGCCGGCCGTCTCCGCGCGGGCGCAGCCTCGAACTCCCCGCCAGGCCTAGCTCGACCCAGTCCTGGGCCACCGCAGGACCCCCTCCCCTCAGGCGGGAGCCACGGCTGAGTGAGTCGAGGGGGAGAAGGAAGGCAGCTCGGCCCAAGCGCCTGCCTGCGCCCCACCCCCCGCGCCCCGCACCGGCCTGCTCAGCTGCGGGCCTCGGCCCTTCCCCGCGGCCCGCCTAGTAACTCTGGAAAGCCGCCGTCCCCATCCTCCAGAAATCTGGTGGGGTGGGGGAACCGCGGAGGACGGGAGCGCAGCAGTGAGAGTGGGGGAGAGCGGGGGGGGGGGCGGGGAGGAAGCCAGCGAGCAGGCACCAGCGACACCCGAGAGCCGCTTCCAGGGGCCCTGGCGCCCCGGGACGCCCGGCGGGCCGCGCCTGCCCCGCCGCCGGGCTAGGCCGGCGCAGAGGCCGCGCAGCGCAGAGAAACGCCGAGACCCGGGCCTAGAGCAGAGCGGCGCCTAGAGCCGCCTCTCCCCGACCCGCCGTCGCCGCTGGCCCGGGGTGGCTCCGGGTCCTGCTCAAGGACCCGCGAACACAGAGTTTGAACATTTCAAAAATAGTTTCTAAAAGAAGCGGAGCAGCTCCGGCTGGCCTCTCCGGTCTCCAGTTCTGCTCCGTCGCCTCTCTCCCCCACCACTCCCCCTCTCTGAGCTTCTCCCGGTCTTTCCCTCGCCCTCCCCTTTCTCCCCCTCCACCCCTCCCCTCCTCCCACCCCCGGCCGCCCGGCTCCCCATCCTTCTTCCTTAAATGCTCCTCTAAGTTCACGATCAAAGTTAATATCGCCCGCGATGGTGGCGCTTTTAAAAATTTCACAGACAGAGGGAGATAACGGGGAGGGGGGTTCGCCCGGCTTTTCCAAAGAGCCCTTTTCCCTCCCTCCCCACCCCTTCTCCATCGTAAAAAGTCGAGTTGGAAGAGAGGGCTTTGTAGGTTATAATAAAATCCTTTGAATGCTTATAAAACTCCACATAAAAATCAGACTGACCCAAAACACGAGGCCGTCCCCGCTCCCCTCGCCTCCCCCCGACGCTCGCCCTCCCTCTCGCTCCCACCCTCGCTGCCCGCCTGTTTCCCCGGCCGCTGCTACCTACTGGGGGCGGCTCCCTTGGCCGGCTCCTTGGCCGCCGAGTGGGCTGAACCGGACGAGCTGGGATTCGTGTTTTCCTCCTCGGCCTCGGCCTCGGCCCCCGCCTCAGCCCGGGACGCTAGTCCCGAGGCCGGGGGCGCCTCGGGCTCCCCCTTAGCCTCACCCTTGCCTGGGCAGGGGGGCTCGGTGGGCGCATCGCCGCCACCGCAGTAGGCGTTGTCGAAGAAGCGGTCGAAGGCTTGAGGCAGGACGCTGTTCTTGTTGACTGAGGAGTAGAAGCCGGCGGGGGCCGCGTGTGGGGCGCTGGGATGGTGGTGGCCGCCGTAGGAGCCTTCGTTTTTCATGAGGATCTCGGTGACGGTGGAAGGAGGCAGGCACTCTCGGTGCATAAGCTCGTCGGCAGCTGCATAGCAGGAAGAGTAGCTGTTCCGGTGGTGCCACTTGCCGGATGGCTCCAGGCCGTAGGAGACCTCCCGGACCGGGGGCACTTGGGCGGAGTAGGGATAGGAGATCTGACGAGAAGGGGCCTGAGGCAGGAAGGAGGAGACCGTGGAGAACTCGGGCACGTAGTAAGTGCAACTGGGCAGGTAGAGGTTGGAGGCGCAGCTCCCTCGCTCGCCGAAATCAGCGCCCCTCTCCTTGCGCGACGGCGAGCAGAAGTTGCCCAGGTTGACCGAGTTAAACATCGTTCTCTTCTCCTGCCGGCTCCAGATGGAGGTTTTGGACCCGGTCTAGCGAGGGGGGAAAATTTGGGAAGGCGAGATGACGCGTTATCCGTCTTAGTCTCTCTCCCCGAGCACGTGATCCAAAGTAGATATTGTCATATATCAGTTCGGAGCACTTCGCAGACGTAGGAGGGGTTCTCTCTTAGGTAAGATGGGGACGTTCAGGCGATTGGTTTGCAAACACCGCAGAAACATTATGAAAATCAATTGCAGATTTGTATTCGTTTTTCTCTCGTCACTTCCCTCCTCTCCATTCCACAGAGGGAGCAAAGGAGGAGAGAGAGGGTTGGGGTGGGGTCGGCGGTGGGATGGGCGGTGGCGGAGACTAGGAGGGGGTAATTGTATTTTTTTTCCTAGCTGCCGCTCTCTTTTTCCCCAGGACTGGGGGGAGGAGGAGGGTTCTCATGCGTGGGGGTTCTTGGCTCCTCCCGGTGATCTGCGGAGACTAGGGTGGGGATGAAGACCTTTCTCCCCACTGCCTGATCCAGCCAGAGATGTGAATCCTTCTCCTCAACTCTTAGGGACTCTTACCCGCCAACCCACAGAGAGGCCAGCGCCTATTCAGAAGAGTTTGAAAAAGTCGATTTTCTCCTCCGCCAGGGCTGGGTGTCAAGACTACCTTTCCCCTTTGGAAAGATTCCTCAGAGGAGTATCTGAAGTTTCTCAAAGGTGAGGCAGCCCAGTAACAAGCCAATGTCCCAACTTTGTCTGGCTTGCTGTGCTGCCGGCGGCTAAGGGACTCAGATTAGTCATAAACTAGTGGAAAGCAGTGCGCCAGCCGCCCAGCCGGTGCCTGGCGAAGTCTGGGAAAAACCTTCTCTAATGTTGTGTTAAATATTTAGTATGAGAGAGTGGCCCTGGGTGAATATTTCATGCCTGCCTTTATTGCCAATCAATGCACAGAAAGCTACATCTACTGTGGATTTTTAAATTTCAAACCCCAAAGTAAAAGGTTCGAATGAGTGCCATGTATCTATCTTCTCTTTGGGTTGGGGGCTCAGCCTCAGCTTGGGGGCTGAAAAGAAAACCAACGTCAGGGATTGGGAAGGTTGTGAATGCAGGACTGGGTTTGGGGCTTCTATCCTTAGATTATCCGGGGCTGTGAGGTGGGTGGTAGGGCCAGATGTGGGTCTCCAGACAGAACGGCAGGGCAGGGCAGTGGAAGGGAGCTGAAGAACCTGGGCCGGCAGGCGAGGGCCGGGGCCACTCCTAGTGGAAGCCCCCAGCCCTGCTCCCAGTGGCTGCAGCCAGACCTTGGTGCTGCCTTCCTGTTTCTCAGACCTACCCTGCCTTCTTCTAAATCTACCAGTCTTCTGGATGGTGTGCCCCAAGGGGTGAATTCGGTGGCTCTGCCCTCCCTTGCCTCCCATCCCTCTGGGCACGACAGGGCACATTCGGTCAGCTGAAAATCACTTTATTGAAAGGTTCTGGACTAGGGCCAAGAGGCTGGAGCAACTGCCACGAGCAGAGAACAACATTGGGTCCAAGGAGAGCTGCCAGGGCATGATTTGTTGGGGTAGAAGGGGAGGAACTGAAGCCCCCCAAAGACTCAGCCCATTGCGCTCTCAGGAAAAGCCAGAAATGGCCCAAATCCTCTTTCCACTTTAACTCTTGGTTAAAATTGGTTTCCACTTTTAAAATATCATTCGAATTAGATTTTCCTTGCTAAAACTGATGAGGTACTAAGGCCCCAAAATCAGATGTGGAAGACACAAAAATGGTTCCTTGTCCCCAAATACAACCTCCCAAAATTTCTTCTCAACCCTCCTACCTCTCCAGATGTGCTCAATCTTTAGAGCAGGACCTAGGAAGAAGCCACCTCCACTGTGGGTCACATTCTTGGGATGGTTTTGGAATACCCTGGGGTAGGCCTCCGGCACCTCTCTACCCATTTATCCATTGCTAAACACTGTTTCCCAAACTCTTCTTTAGTCCTGACCACCTCTTAACTGAGGGCAAAGAGGAATTAGTTGGGGCTTTGCTAAAGTGTTGGACTGCTCCATCAGTAAGGGGTTATGAAAAGAAAAGTCTGTTGTTTTTCCTCCTTTCTCTACCCCTTTTTATAGGGTGAGCAGGGGCCAGCATTTTTAATTGTAATTATGGGGAACTATGAACTATGGCTTTTATGGGGTTCATATTGACATCATTAAACTTGAGTTTATAGGAGGCAAAATGCTCCCCAAACAGTGATAGGAACCAGAAAGAGGTTGGTGAGAGGTACCACTATTCCTTGCAGAAATGTGGATGAGGGCTCAGAGTCTCAATTTTGGCTTTACCCACTTCCCCCCAGTATCCTGCTTTCTTCCCAATCCTGGCCTCCAGGGCAATGTGGAGCCCAAGCCGCCAAAGGGAATTCTGCACCACCAGGGCCAATAGTGGGGAGGGGGTGCGCTTCCTGTGAGGAGACAGCTGTGGACCTGAGCACTTGAATTTGACCACCAAAGTTTATTCCAGGGCCACCATAAAAGTGAGCCAGGCAGCTGCAAGTTGCTGCTAGCGGCTCTATTTCCTTGAAACAAAAAAGAAAGAAAAAAGAACATCCAAGGAGTTGATGTCCAGGAAACTCTAAGGTCTCCCAACAGAGGCCTCCGAGAATTAATATTCTTCCTCCTAAAGTAAGGCATCAAGTTCCATTTTTCTCTAGTTTTGGTCTGACTTAATTTTTCAACAGTTCAGAATAAAATCCCAGCAACTAGAGGTTGCTGCTGAGGTCAAGGAGAGAAGGCCCTGGCCATTGAGGTCAGCAAAACATTGACTGGTAAAAAATGGCCATGGTGTGGGCTGCCAACCTCCTTGCCTGCCCTAGGTCCAGACGACTCCTGAGCTGCTTGCCCCAGGCTGCACCCCAGGGCATCAGTGTCTACCCAATAGGAGATCCACCTGTGGCCCCAAATCTGTTCCCAAGGGCCCGGCAAGCCCCACTCCCTAGAGTGAAGGTGGCTTTCCTCTCTTCATCTCATGGGTGCCCATGGCCCTTCCACCGTCCTGGAGTTCCAGCTTTTGCATGAAATCCTTCTCTTCCGCAGGGTCATCCTGCCTGCCCCACACCTCGGCTTGGCTCTCAGTGGCCTCAGTAAGCACTGCTTGCCTGCCTGGCCGCTAGCAGGCAGCTGCGGGCTGTCTGGGCAGCTGCTGCGGTACTCCGGCTAGGGCTACGGACAGACTCCAGCATGCTTCTCTTCCACACAGGGACATCAGAAGCAGCTTCAGAAGGGGGCAGTATCTCCCAAATTCCAGCCTCGGAGACCCCAGCACAGCATCCTCCTCCATACAGCCTTGGTTGCCTTGCATCTTGACCACCTCCTCCTGCTGCTCTGGACTCTAGAGTGGATTGTGGAAGGGAAAGGGGTCCCACCCTACAAACTGTGAAGTGGGAGGAAAACGAGGGAGGTGAATAAAGGCTGTTAGAGCTCTAGTGGGATTAAACAGTAAATTAAGTCCCGGGTGGAATCAATACAAAGATAAACAATAAGCACATGGACTCCCTCAATGATTCAGAAGCTGGGCCGGCAAGGATGCACCCTCATTAGAAAGTGACACGCATCTTTTTGTGCACATTGCTCTGTTTAATAATCCCCTTTAGTGTGCTTGGGGTTTTCAGGCCGGTCATTTATTCTGCACTGGGGATACCTCCTACCCCCAGCTGGGGAGCTAGAAGGGAACGGGACTGCCAGCTCTCCACCCTCACCTCTCCTTGTCCCTTGCCATCATCTGAAGCCCAAAGTCCCAAGTCAGGCTCATCTAAGTAGATGGATGCTGCTCCGAGGTTCCTCTGGTCCCTGGACTGAGTAGGGGGAGGGAGAAGGGCAGCTCCTCTGCCCGCCACCCCAAGCCCCGTCCACCTTTCTCAGCGGAGGATTGGCCCAGCAGACTAGCAATGAGAACCCACTTCTCCCCATAAAAGTCCCATTTTATGAGCCAGTTTCACTGGCCTCCTCACCAAATGCTCTAAAATGAAGGAAATGCCTTAAAGCAGTCTGGAAAAGGAGCCGCTACCTTTAGACCTTGGTTTTCCAAGCCTAGTTGCAGCAGCACAGAAAATGCTATTTTTCTGGGCAGGATTGCCCTGCTGGGCAACCTGGATCTCTGGGCTCCCAGTAGAGCAGAGGCCAGAGGCCGGGTTGGCCCAGACACCATTCCCGGACTTTAGTGCCTACTTAGGCTCAGACCCAGTCCTTGCAGATCAAAGTGAGCTCTAGGCATTTTTATGAGATCAACTTCAGTGGCTCTTTACTTGTAATCAGATGCCTGGGTAGAAAATGCAAAAGGGAACAGCCCATCAATCCAAAAAGGAAAAGGAGAGGGGGGAGAAAAAATTCAGGTGACACATAGTAAGAAGATTCCAGTCACCAACCAGAAAGACCCTTAGCTTGCAGCAAGATGGACTGTGGGTCTGTCTCAGCCTCCAGGCCCTCCCATCTGCCTGCACATTTCACCCCACTTCTGGGAGCCAGGAGGCCTGACTTGCCTATTTTCTAAAGCTTGATTTGAGAGCTTCCATAGTGTGGACATGCCACATGGGGCCAGTGTGGTTGCCTGCACTTTCTGGCCACAGTGGGGAAGTCACCTTCTGCTCATGATTTAAAAGTCTCCCATTTTTCTGCTTTCCTCTCTACTGTCTCCGTGGTTCGCTCCTCACTATAGCCAGAAGTTGAGTTACAGGAAGATTCACCAGAGATTTATCGCTGGCCCCAAACTCGGAGAGCCTCCTTGTCATAAACAGCCATCTATTGTCTGGACTTTTATCTCTGGGTATGGATTGTGCATTATTGAGACTCAGGAGACACAGGCCTGGCTCTGTGGGGTATTTATGTAGCTGAGTGCTTGCTCCCCCTACCAAGGGTTTCTGAGGGTACAAGGGTTTAGTGGAGTGTACAAATGTGTGTGTGTTAGGCAGGTACACCTGGGTATCCACTAGAGATGGAGAAGGTCTCTTTGTGCCTGGGAACATTCTGGTACATGTACTTGTGTGTTGGGTGAGAATTTGTCACGGCGTGTTTTGTTTCTGGGGCATTTAAAGTGTTCCGTCTGGGCTTTTGCGGGTTTTATTAACCTGCATCCGCTTGGCCTGTTTATGTCCCTTAGAAGCAGATCATCTGGTGTTTTTCAATATTGGGGCCCATTTTGTGTGTGTGTGTGTGTGTGTGTGTGTGTATTTGCCTCTCTGAGGAAATGAGCTTGGGTGATACCTTTCCAATTTTGCTCCCTCAGATTCCTCCACCCGCCCTCAATCATACCTCAGCCTTTGCCTTCACCAGAATGTCTGACCCTGTCCCACTCCCTTCAGATCTCGATATCTCCCAAGTGGCTTCCCATTTTCTGTCACAGACACGAAACACATTTTGCAGCATGAGCTCTGGCTGTCTGTCTTTCCCCCACCATGGAGAAATGTCCCATTTTGTAAAATGCTCTCATTTCCTGGCGCTCCCGTCCCCTGAGTGGAGGGGGCTCTCACAAAGGGCCGCCCAGTCCATTTTGACCTTTGAAAAGAATCTCCACAGAACTCTAGGTAAAACCAAAGAGGGCCTGCTGCTTTTTTCCAGGGGCTTCCTAGCAGCAAAATTTCTCAGCCTGGCCACCCCCTCAGCCCCATGAGCCCAGGCAGTAGCACGTTTGTCCAGATTAAATGTTTGCTGGAGAGACAATTACCACCTTAGATCTCAGGGCCAGATGCTGCTGTTTTTGAAAGTTAGGATCCTTTAACACCAGCAGAAATATTCAAATCCTCCCCCTTTGTTTTTCTTATCAGAACACAGGGTGGCAGGGCTCCAGGCACTGGGCCAGGGAGCCCCACTTACCCACCCCTGCTGCTCCTGGCTGTTCTCAAGCTGGACCCCAGGCCCCACTCCAGGTCCCTTAAGCGCCCTCAACTAGATAGGTAAAAAAGTGGGAGGGGACAGACCCCAGATGCGTATTTTCCAGTTGAGAAGGGTGGAGGTGACAACAGTTAGGGGTTTGTGGAGCATCAGCTTTAACCAGAAGCCCCCACCATTGCTTTCTGAGTATCCCTCCCTTCCCGTGCCATTAAAATTCCCACTTAAACAAGCAATGGCTGCGCCTAAAAAGGGCTCTGTGGGCGCAGGGCAGACAAAACCAAGCTGTGAGGTCCTGGGAAAAGGACGTGAGCCCCTCGCAGACACCCCACGGCATATTCATATTCTCCATCTCTCCTCTCAACCCTAGAACTAGTCTGGGAGGAAAGGGCCAAGGATTCCTTGTCAGGTTCCTTCCTCCCTGCGCTTTCGGTGGAGCCGGCTCGCTCCCGGCAGCCCAGGGGCCGCGAGGCTTCGGAACTCACATTTCTTTCTGGCGGGCGGGTTGTAGCGTCGCCTTACTCTGTCCCTCCCTGTCTCCGAAACCAGCAAATATCTAATATACTTGTTTCTCCGCACCTGAGGCCTAGGCCGAGCGGGTTCAGCGCTCGGGACAGCCGGGCTCAGCGCAGTGCTGGGTCTCTGCGCGGGCGCGATTTGCTCCCGACCCCACCGGCGGCCGCCTCCGTCTTTGCCAGCTGCCGGGCTAAAACGCTTTTCTCTCGCTTTCCTGCTTCTCGCCCTTTCTTTCCGCCTCTGGATATGGGAAATAAATAAATCCAAGTCTCCTACCTCATCATTCATTCCCCCCACTCCCCGCCCCCGTACTGCCTCACTTCTCCTCCTTACCGAGTGCACCGCCTTGTTTTCGGAAGGAAATCTTAATAGTCAGACATTTAGGTTGTAAATGAACTTATCCTGTGATGGCTAATTTTCTTTCCAATTCTTACGTCCAGCTCCGCTTCGTGGTGGAATGGAACGGATTGAGAAGTCTGCGGGAGGGGGAGAAGGGGAAGCGGAGAGACACGGAGCCCAGAGTGTCAGAGACAAGCGAGAGATACCGTGGACCGAGAGAGGGAGAGAGAAAAAGGCGTCGGAGTGGGGAGACGGGGGAGGGAGGAAGGGAGAGAGGGAGGGAGGGAGGGAGGGAGGTGGCCCCAGCTGGCAGGAGTGGATCCAGACAGAGAAAAGGAGAGAAAAGTTTCCCCGTAGTCTTCATTAGTTGACTTCTCTGTGGGCTGCTTCCCCAGTCAGCGGAGCTCACCCCCAATAAAGGAAGAAGAAGGGGGGGTGCCTGCCCTTTTTTTAAGGCCCCAAAGAGTCCAGTGTTTACAAGATCAGAAATGCCTGGGCCACGTTCTGGCAGAAAGAAAGGATGAAATGGAGGACCGTCGCCTTCCTTATAAGGTACGATGCTAACTTGACCTTCACTTTGTCTTGGCGCCCCCCGCCCACCCAGACTGCTGCAGGCGGCCAGGCAGCGCCGGAGCCTCCGCAGACCCTGGCTTCTGCCTCTCTCCTTCCTTTTTTTCTCTTTCATCTCTCTCTCTTCTTTCCTTTTCTTTTATTCCTCTCCGTTTTCATTCTGCCTTCCTTTTTTTCTACCTTTCCCTTTTTATTTCCTTCCTTCTTTTCTCCATCTGCTACTGTATCCCTTCCTGCCCCCTTTATTTCACTTATCCCTTTTATTCTTGCCTACTGGTTTCATGGTTTTTCTTGATTCTCTCTTGCCTAGCTCTCTACTGCAGTCTCTTCTCTCTTCTCTATCCTTCCCTCCCACAGCCTTTTAGTCTTTTGAATCCCAGAAACAAGAAAAATATTTTTAATTCTTTTCCCATCTCCACCCCAACTGATCTCCAGAGCTACAGCCTGGCTTTTGCCCCCCATCCACATGTCCCTGGGAAAGAGGGTCCAGGAAAGAAGGCCAATTTGGGTTCAAAGGGGGCTTCACTCTGGGCCCAGTGCCCAGCTGGGAATGACAATGAACTTGTTTTGGGTAAGACCCTGTTTTCCTCGCACGGGCCTCACCTGCAAGGTCTCTGTGACCCTAGTGGTCTTGAATTGAGGGCAAAGGCATTGATTGTGGGGGCCCTGGGGAGAGCAGAGACCACTGATCCTCATACTAAAGGGGCAATTTAAGTCCCAAACTGTGGTTTGTCCTTCTCTGAGCTCTCAGCCCCTAACATCCTTGAGATTTCTCATAAGACATCTGGGGAGGGAATTTAGAGAATTAGGAATTTCCAGAGATATTCTCCCTCTCTCTCTCTCTCTCTCTCTCTCTCTCTCTCTCTCTCTCTCTCACACACACACACACACACACACACACACACGAAAGAGAAAGACTATGGGGGCTTCTCTACCTCACCGCTTGCTGCCTCTCAGGCTACAACAGAACCGCCGACATTAATTTTAATCATATCTTGTGAGACTATCAAATAAATGATATTTTTGACACCCCTGTAATTGTCTATTATTCATTCACTTACTTGTAATAATTATGATACTAGGTGAGACAGTTCTATGCTAATAAAGAAAAGCCAAGCAAATATCCTGGAAAATGAAACTGGATAACTGAGGCCTTCAAAATATCGTATCCCTTCTTCAGTATGTTCCAGAATTTGTAAGCTCCTGCCAAAGACCTTCTTGGTTTAGGAGTAGCCATCTTGGAGGGGATAGGGTGATATTAGAAGGGGATAGGGTGATATTAGAAGCCATCTTGGAGGGGATACGGTGATATTAGAAGACCCTATCACCTCCTTGTCTCCTATATCCCATACATCCCCCTCCTCTTCTCAAAGGCACCAGATAGGATCACACAATAAAAGAGAAACGCTTTCTCTCTGTCTCCCTACAATTATCTGGATAATGGCATGAATTCTTCCTTGAATGCTGCTGTGTAGTCAGGGTTGGGATTTCAGCAGGAAGTGCAGGGGACAGGATTCCAAATGGGGGAAGCTGGGAGAGTCCTGAGTTCCTACATTCCCAGACTTTATAGTTCTGTCTAGTGTTACATTGTTTCTTCAGGCAAAGATCTTTGTTCTCAGTCATATTTCTCCCTCCCCCTTCTTTTGCTTTCTCTCTCCCTTCCCCCTATTTTGGTCCCTTTAAAAGGAGACTCACATCATCTTCTACTTTTAATAGATGGCTATAAAAGTAAAATTAATTCCCCCTTGCCCTTTAATATCAATATCTCTCTGTTAAGTATGTGCATTGGTGAGAATAAACATAATTAAGTGCTGCAACCCAAACCAGCAATTACATCCAAGGTTTTCCCCCCCAACCCTGGGTCTGGCTTATCTAGGGGTGTTCACTCTGCTGTGAGATAACCAGGGGGTATTTGTATTATTTTTTTTTTACAAGCTCATTGGGTCCTGAGTCAGCACCAACTTGGTAGAAAAAGAACCATGAAGCCAGAAAGAGAGCCACAGGAGGGAAGAGAGCACCAAACCAGCTGGAGATGAAAGGGAACCACGTGGAGAAATGCAGATAAAGGAGGAGGCAGCAGGTCCCCGAACAAACGTGACAGAGGGCAAGACAGGCACTCATAGACAGAGGTTTATGTATTTTTATTTAAAGAATTTTTAAAAATTTGTGGCTTGATGAAGAAAAGGAAAATTCAGGGAAGGGGAGGGGAGAGGGAATTATCTGAGCCATAATATGAATGCCCCAGAAGGAGAGAACGCTGAATAAACACAAGCGGGTGGCTGAGCAGCACTGGTCAGCCGCTGCCCTACAGAATGCTGGGCTGGGCCCTGGAAGCCCCTGCTCATGGCCACCAAGGCTTCCTCGCTCTCCTTATCATCTTCATCTTTATGACGTGGCTTGTTAACAAGACCAGTGAGCTGGCCATGGACATCTATCTCAGCTGCTCATGCTCAGCCAAGCAGCATCCGGTTTGGAGGGGGGGCTGGCAAGGCACTAATTAATTGATTCCTTTGGACAGTAATATATTGCCACATCTACACAGAACCCGTAGACTCATAAACAATATCTCTGCTGGGTGTGAGTGCATTGTCTGTCAAAGAATTTTTCCATAGGCATGCATTATGTGGTCTTGCATTTTTAGCTCCTAAAGAAAGGCCCAAGTGGGACTAATTTTTATGGGGCCCAAACAGAGTAAGCTCAGTACCAGAAAATGCTGTAAGTCACTACTGTCACTCAAAAAGCACTGGGAATGGGTTTTGTTGGGGGGGGGGAGCTGGGATTATAGGATATAATTTCCCTGCTGTTTGTGTAGACCCAGCCAAGGTTAAGGATGGGAACTGGAGCTGAGGAGCTGGATAGGCCAGAATGTTCTTTCACGTTGGCTGAGAGGGAATGGGGCTGCAGCAGGGATTTGAGAGAAGCACAGAATATGAGGTCCAGCGTTTGTTTCATGTTGCTCCCTGGACTTGCAATTTAAAGATTAAAAAATTTAAAATTTAAATAAATCTTTGCTTTCCAGAGTGCTGGAGTGTCGAGCACACACCTGGAACCTGCCTGTTAGCTCAACCTGCCTGTTATACACTTCCCTGGCAGCTGTATTTCCCTCTACCCCCCCCCCAGCCCCGTTTCCCAACTGACAGCCCAGAGTAACTTTATAATATATTTATGTTAGGTCTAGAAGAACACATCCTGAGACACAGGGAATAACCTAATTTTATAATGCTAATTCCATACACAAGTAATTATGCAGTCAGACCGTGCTGCAAACAGGACTTAGAACTCTAAATATAGACCCTGACTTTAAACAAGAGATGCAACAGGAAAAGAGAGATGGCAGACCACTTATATGATAATCTATGCAGATATAGAAGGGGTTTTAAAAATACAGAAATGATAGAAATACAGAAGGACAGAAAAGAAGCTAGCCAATGGAGACTGTCTTTGCTAACACCTGAGCTTCCTCCTACTACTGTTTTTAAAGATTGCTTGAGAAATGTGTATTATAATACAATAATATGTGAATCCAAAGAATGTTCTTCAATTGTATTTAGTACATACCATGTATGTAAATATAATTTGCAAAATATATTTTTTCATACACTAGGTAGATATGCACTTTGTATATATATAATATGTATTTTAATGCGGCTTTATGTGGATGTAGTAATACCTGGATGTATTTTCTATGCACTGATTTTATAGTCCCTATGGAGTGTATACACCCATGTAGCTAAATAGATGCAGGACTGTACATTCCCTGTGTAGGACATATGGAAGGTACTGTTTATAAATGTAAATGAACTTTCCAAGTGGTGGCTATGTGTGCTTTATGTAATCTTTTCCCAGGAGGTTGCTTTTCTATGCAATAGACAGAAGTGACTCTGTACATATATTTTCTAGAAAAATATATTTTCCATGCCCAAAATGTGTATGTAGTACAGATATCTGTGCATTTTAGATGGTTTCGATATATCGGTTATGTTGGCAGCATGGCCAAGTGTGCATTTTATGGAACATCTTTTCCCTGCTCCATATGTGAACTATGCAACCATCTTTCACAGTTTTCCTAGCAACAACTGCTGGTGGTGACTTCGGTCCACCAGACCTGTCCTCGCAAGAAGTTCTCCCCTCTGGGTCAGGAAACTGATAAGTGGAGGCTTGTCTCCAAGTCCGCAGGAAGTGGCTGCGACTCAGGGGAAATCACTCGCAAGCAACAGGCTAGTCACACTGGCCGAAGATCCGACTGGGTTTGGTACCCTCTAAGCCCCGTTCCTTGGCTACCTTGACAGGCTCCGTGGGGCGGCGTAGGTTTTAGGAGCCTTTGGGCAGAGCAGCGGGCGGTGAGAGGCGCGGCGGGAGGGCAAGCCACCGCAGTGGGGACGCCGCTTGCCCAGAGGAGCAAAGGCGCTTAGGAAGAAGGCCTAGTTCCCGTGGCCCCGCGGCGCCTCAGACTCGGGCTGTTTTTAGAGGTCCCCCACAAACTCACGGGGCGTCCTCCAGGCCTGGGGTGCTCAGAGGAGAGCGGCTGAGCGGGTAGGGGTCTCGGCAGCCTCCACGGCGCCGGCCAGCAGGGGTCATCCCCTCCCTCCCAGGGCCCGGCGGCCCTCGGGCGCCGACCACAGCGGCTGGCGCAGTGCGGCGGGGAGCTTAGCAGGTCAGCCGGGGCTGGGAGGCGTGCCGGCTTCCCTCGCCCCGGGACACTGGAGCGGACTGGAGCGGCGACCGGGACAGGTGGGAAGTTGGACCGGAACCCTCGCCGCCGGACCAGGGTTGGGAGCGGACGGCCCAGGCGCCCGCGTCATGCCCCAGCGGCCGATGCGCCTTTGTCTCGGGGGCCTTCCTTGAGCGACAAGCGCGGCGCCGGCTCCAGCCGCGCGGGGCGTCCAGGGACAGCGGGCGCTGGCCGCTCGTTTCGCGGCGGAATACCGGCAATTCGGTCTCAACGGAGACAGACACGCAAGGGCGGCCACTCTGGCCTAAGTCTGGAGACAGAGGTAGCCGTGGGATCCGAGGCCTGCAACCCACCTCGAGTCGAATTACACCGGAATCTTCGGCGCCTCCTTGTGCCGGCCGCACAGAGAGTGTTGGGGGCTCTGGGGTGTGCTTCCCGCGCGGACCTGGGACCTAAGGATCGCCCCTTCTTTCCTGGGAATGGAGGGAGGATCGGCGGGGGCTCCGATCTGTCCGGAACCCAAGGTCCCGGGGGTTTGCTTTGTTCGCAGAGTGAGGCCCGCGGTCCCTGCTCTGCTCTGGGTCTAAGTCATCGATTGCGCCGGGTTTCCGGCTGCATTAGCATCCACAGAACCCAGGCTGTGGGGACCATCTCCTGTCTACTGGATAGTGTCTTTAAAAACCCTAGCTGCGTTTATACAGATGAGAGTGGAGTAGAACTGGGTGGATGGATGATCACGGCCAAATACACAATTTATCTGGATGCTATAAGCTTACAAACATACAATTGTGGACTTATTTTCTACCTGAATTATCTAGGTCATTCTTCCCTTTTCTTTCCCTGACACAGGATGCTTTGTCTTAATGTCAGTAAATTGTAGTTTGAGGGCTTAAACCAGACAAATAGTTGCAAAATAAATGAAATTCTTGCCCAGATCAAGAGCTCAGGTGTGCCCTAAGTATTTGGGTTGTGACTCAGACATAAACTTTTAGGCAGGGAGACCCAAAGACTTGCTTTTCAGCCATTGGGGGGACATTATAGTGTCTTTCCCTCTCTGACAACTTCCCCAGTTATTGAGTCTTGGGCCTGTGTAGACACCGCGCAACAAGATACATTCTCAGATCTGCATTGTCTCTGGGAATAAACCAGGGGAATAAATTAAGGGCCAGTTATTCCTGACCTCCCTAAATTCCTCCTTTTTTAGCCAGAAACGCCTTTACTGTTAACTCTTCCTATATAGATGTCTCTTAAGAGGAGGATAGTCTCTTGCCTGGGTTCATTGGGATTCAGATCCCCTCCCCCTTTATTCAGATTCAGGCAGAGCCATCCAGTCCCTCCCCCAGCTCATGGCTGCCAGAAGCTATCTGGTTCCCAGCCTTGTCCACACTCTGTAAGGCCTTTGTATGAATACCCTCAAAGCTTGGGATCATCTTCTCCCTGCCTGAGCCCCTCAGCTATACAAGACAGCTGGGGATTAGGGGCAAAGGGAAATGGGATTTGGTTGAAATTTACCAGATTTTCTAGTTGCAGGAGTAAGGAAAGGCAAAGAGACAAAGTTTTCACAACAGGAGGCATGGTTTGTAGGCTGGGCTCAGTTGGGGGCCCCTGCTATTCCAGAGCAGGCCCAGGAGGAAGGAGGGGGAATTTGGAATAGATTCTATGATTGGAGCCAGGCTGTGATATAGATAAAATCAGGGACCAGAGATGCAAGAGTAAAGGCCGAGGGACGGTGCCCCACCCTGAAGGAAGGGGTGAGGTAGAGGTGCAGAGGGCTTATGGGCTCAGCTGGAACCCAGACTGTGGTCTGGACCTGGGCTTCTCCTTGGCATGGCCCAGAGGGGTCACTGACTGAGAGAGATGGAGCCTATTTCCCCAGCTTCAAGGGATCTTCAGTCCCTTGCCCAGTCTGCTTGCAGTGCACAAAATGGGCTCCCAGAGCAAAGCCATGGGGTTAAGGCCATGGGGTTGAAGTGCAGACCTAAAACGCCCTGCCCCATATCCCAGGGCACTATTATCATCCCAGCTCCAACCTGCTTGCACCCCCACCTTGGCTTTGCTTCATGAAGATGCTGCAGCTCAGGCTTCCTTTTTTGGCCTTACAGGTAGTGTCCGCCTCCTCCAAGCTCTCCACATTATTTTTACAGCCCATGACTTCTTAGATATCCCTCTCCTCCCCCACTATCTACCATCCCCCAATTTTCTCTCTGCTAGTAATTGCTTGGGACTGGAGATGGCAGCTCATCAACAGATCTTGATTGCTCATATATTTTTGTTGCCCCTGAAACTGCTCTTCCTTTATTAATATACATTATTATTTTTATTATTCACCCGGGATGCAGAAAATAAAGTGGGAAACAGCAAGGAGGCAGAGGATCACATTCTTTCTGGTCAGAGGAGACAATTTGTGGGGACCCAGTTAAAAATTTTTTTCTCAAAAAAAATCACATCATCATACAGTCATGTTTTAATTATTATTATTAATATTAATATGATGAAGCAACTTTGTACAAGGACTATATAAAGGGAAAACGTGCTAAAGACAGCCGTTTGAATAGGAGGGTGTACTACAGAGAGCTGGGGAGGGAGAAAGGGAGGACATCTATGCACAGGAATTGCACAAGGTACTAGCAACAAACACAGAGAACAGGACACAGATTGACAGAGAAGCTCACAGAAATCAAGTTTAAAGCAACAGGAAGAGAATATTGCATATCTTTGCCCCCTCACCCTTTTGAAATGTTCTGGTCTCTCTTCTCTATCAGGCTGTGGGAGTCAGGCTCGAGTGGTGAGCTGGAACCCAGGAGGGGCTGCATGAAGAAGTATATGGGTGACCAGGCAAAGTGGGGAGTGCCTCACACCCAGGACCTGGTCACAGGGGAGCATGGAGACAGCTGGGATGGCAGTGATTCCTGCAAACTTGTACATAAGTGAAATAAATCTACGTGGGTGGGCATGTGTGTCAGGTGCCCAGGGGATGATGGGAACAAGTGATTATATGGTCACTCTGTAGGGCTGTATTTGGGGATATGAGGTTGCCTGCTTGCAAGTATAGTCAGGAGAGTGAATGCACCCAGTCCTGTGCTGGGCTCAGCTGTCTCTATGAGTTTGCTTGTGCCTCTGCACCACTCTGTACAGAGGCTTGAAGCTGTGTACTGGTGGGAGAGTGGGGGGGGGGGGCAGGGGGCGCTCTGTGGGTTGCCTTTCAAGGGTGTGTTAGGGGTGACTCTCCCCAGGCAGAAAGAACTCCAGGCTAGTAGGCCAGTTTCACACTTCCCAAGCTGGGCTCAACTCCCATCAGCCCCTTGTTCCTGGCAAGAGTGGGTCGGCAGATAGGAGCACGGGGGACTCTCACCCAGAGGGATAAAAACGTAGTATGGGAAAGCAGGCAAGCTCCTTCGCTGCTTCTCTCTCTTAAGCCAGCCTAGGATCTACCGGGGTGGGGCTGGGGCCTGAAAGGGGCTGCGAATTAAAGGCCCTCCGCTGGAGAAGCCACTCTCCGGGCCTCCAACCGGTTCTGGAGATGTGCTCCGCCCTCCGCTCTGGTCCTGGGACTCCGCGGACTCCGCGGCTGAGCCGGGAGGCGGAGGCTTCGGATCCTGAGACAAAGGGCCACGTTGGGTAGAGGGTGGAGTGGGAGACAGAAAAGAGTTGGGTGGGGAGCTGTAGCGCCCCTCCTTCATTGTCACCAGCCTGGGAAACCCGGGCTGAGCGGGGCCGCTGTGGTAGCCCCTTTAGGGGCGGATTCTCCTCCCGCCTCGTAAATTATGCCGGTCCAGCCTCTGGCTGGCCGTGACCGTGAACGCCAGCGGGAAAGGGAGAATCTGCGGCGGCAGCCTGTGGCTGCCAGAAGCTCTCCCGCCAATCAATGCCGCGCTTCGGAGCCCCCTTTCACAGCCTCTGGGGTCTCCCGGAGCGCCAGATGGGGGTCCCTAGAGTGGCTATCGAACCCGAGGTTGCGTCGGCTGGGGTCTCACCCTGGCTCTCAATTCCCCACTTGCGGTTCCAGTTCGCAGCCGCCTAGGCGGCAGGAAGAGTATAGCAGCACACCTGTGAGCGAATGGGCTGGGAACCAGGAGACTTGCGGGCAGCCTGCCCTAGAGGGGACATAAGGCTGTTATCGCCTTGTCCGCAGCCGGATTTGCCAAAAGTTCATGCCTCCACCTGCTCTGCCATCGAGTCCTGGAGGACCCAGACCTCTTGGACTTGGGCATTGCTGATTCTCCCAAACCGCACTTCCTCCTGGGTCCCCCCACTTCCTCCTGCCCTCCCAGAGCTTCTCTGTCCGCCTCCTGCTCTGGTTATCTCCGCTCTTGCTCCGTCCTCTCAGCCTCTCCTAACCCCAAAACAGCGAGTCTGGGGAGCCTTGGTCCTACTGTCCCCACCCTTGCCTCCTCCTGCAGGCAGACTTAAGACCACAGAAGGCCAGTGGTTGGAGGGGGTGCCTGGGTCCTCACCCAGAGGTCCTGTGCCCCAGTCTGCCCCTCCCCAGTGCTTCAGGCCTCCCTGTCCCTATCCCTGGCCTACAGCTGTGGGCTTCTCTCCCTGTCTGGGTTCTTTCCTTCTCTCTGGGGCCTGGCAGGGCCTGCTGGGGGTATGTAGGAGGGAACCGCAAACAAAACAGACAAGAGGACGTCCAGAGAGGGCCTGCCAGAGATGTCTGGTGTTCTAAGCGGGAGACTGTGTCCCAGGCAGCGCCCCCTCTTGCTCTCTGCCAGAGACAGGCTCAGTCTGGGGCAGGCTCCCTTGCCTTGCCCTCTAAAAGAAGGAGAGAGCTTGCTCCCTCAACAGAAGTCTTTTCTTTTTCATTCTCCGGTTCTGAAACCAGATCTTGACCTGCTGGTCACTAAGATTCAAGCGGTCTGAGAGTTCCCTCCGGCGCTGCCGTGTGATGAACTCGTTCACGAGAAACTCGCCCTCCAGCTCTGCCAACTGCAACTTCGAATAAGGCTTGCGCTTCTTCCGTGAGCGGCTGTGGATCGGGTACCAGGGCGTGCCTGGGTAGAGATGAACCAGCAGGGTTGGCCAGAGGACCAAGAGGTGACAAGCCCAGTGCCCACGGTCTTTCCCTAGCCCCTTTCACCTTGGCCTAATGTCCAACCCCAAGCCCTTCCTCTCCGGGCTCCTGTCTTCTACACAGACCCCCACATCCCACCAACTCCCATCTTTCATCATTCTTTTTTCCTCTTTCACCTCTTTTCCTTGCCTCCCCAACTACCTACCGCTGCAGTATCCCTAACTGATCTGTGTTCCTATCCCTTCACTTCTCCCCAAACCTCTTCTCCAGGATATCCTGGCCCCTTCATCTCACATCCTCCAGGGCAGGGTCCCTCATCAGTTAGAACAGACATGAGCGAGTGGCGAGAGTGAGCCGTGTCTACTGGAGTTTCTTAAAAGAAAAAAATGTAGGTAGTGGGGGCTGTTGGGAAGCTGAGATGGAGGCCCTGGGAGAGCAAAGGACCCAGCTCTGAGTCTCCACCTTCCCAGCCCCCAGGCCTGGGGAAGACTCCGCCCGAATCCCCTGCCAGAATCCCCTGCCGGAATCCCCCTTCTCCAGAGCTCCATGCTCCCTCCGACCCCAGGCTGATAAAAAAAGGAATCTCTTCAGTTTTTTATGGGGATATTTACCGTTTATAGGGCTCCCTCAACCTTCACTTCTTTTTAAAAGAAGCGCTCCCTCACTATACATTCTGTCACCCCAGGCGGCCCTAGCTCGGTCCTCCTACCCTGCCCGCCCTGGTAAGGCGTCCCGCCCTAAGCGAGTCTCACGGTGCTTACCGCTGGCCGAGAGCCCGCCACCGGGGTTTAAAGGTGACACCAAGCTGCCAGGGTCGCCCGCGCCGGCGCCCTTGTTGCCCTCGTTGAGAAGGGAGGAACTGGAGTCGGATTCCAGGGACTGGCACGAGGGCGGGTCGTGTGGAGGTCCGGTGCCACCATCGCCACCGCCGCCGCCTGCCGCGTAGTCGTACTTGAACCCGAGCGCAGGCGGCCCTGACGGCTCTAGCGGCAGCAGCGCTGTCCCTGGCCCAACTCCTGGGCCCGGGTCGCGCCCGCGCTCCTCACGCTTCAGGCCCCCGCCGCCGCCCTCGGCGCACGGCTCACGGTAGTAACTCTTGCTGTCCTCAACGCGCGCCAACTCGCACGTGCGGCCAAAAGGAGGGTTGAGCGACACTGGGCTTCCGAGATAGGGCTGTGGGTAGCCATTGCACGGCTCCGCCGACGGCCAAGGTAGCGAGCACACGTTGTCACGGCGCGGGTAGGACAGCGAAGGCAGCCCTGGCAGCTGCGCCCCAGACGCGCGGAAGTTGGGGAAGTAGAAGGTGTCTCCCGTGTGGATGTTCACCAGCGGCCCCACAAACCCGGGATTCAGGAGATTATGCTCGCCCATTTCCGCGGGGCCCGACCGGCAGCTTCTACTTTATTGCTATCTGACATTAAACATAGTTAAACCTGCACCGGCCACCCATTGGCCGTGCAGCTCACGTGGGCAAGGCCGCCAGGGGGTGGGTGGGGACAGCGAATCCCCCCACCCCTTACTAACTCCAACTTCCCCCTTCCTCAGTCTGGGGCGGGGGGGGGGGTGGCAAACACGGGGTCAGACTTATTCACTGGCTTCTGTTTTTTTGTTGTTGTCGTCGTTGTTGTTTAACCATGTAAAACCTAATGCAGAAAACGAGGAAATCGCCGGACACGGGGCAAGAGGAACCGCACCAAAAATACCCGCACATACACACTTCTGCACCCTGCAACCCTCCCCAGATGTGTTATCTTCTCACCAACAGCTGGCCGAACACAGTCCGTCCCTCTTTAATTAGCTCCTTTATTAACTAAAACCGTTGGAATTTACAATATCTCCCCAATAAATTACTATTAGATATTGTGTCATATAAAGTTTACTGGCTGTTTAAGGAGACGGATGAGCCCTTTGGCTCGGGGTTTATTTACAGTAGAGGCGAAGTAGGGGTAAGGACAGGTTTTCCTGCCGCTGCCTCTCCCAGCTGTTGGGCTGCTGAACTCCTCTTCTTCAGCTCTTTCTCCTCAGGAA
Source organism: Pteronotus mesoamericanus (assembly GCF_021234165.1). Lineage (NCBI taxonomy): Eukaryota > Metazoa > Chordata > Mammalia > Chiroptera > Mormoopidae > Pteronotus > Pteronotus mesoamericanus. Next base: position 1,672,062 of record NW_026555310.1, read on the forward strand.
TTTAGAGAAACATCTGGGGCCCTTTCTTCCAGGAAGGGCTCAGGGAGAATTATTAATGTGGGGTCTTGCCCCCAAGCTAGGAGCCACCCCATCCTCACACCTCCACTCAACTGTTAAAGAAGGGATGCAGAGGGAGGCAGAATAAAGAGGTGCTCAGCTCAGTGTGAACCTGCCTGCCTGCTCTTGAAAATCTGGGGGCTCGGACTGCTCTTCATTGTGACTCTGTGGGTCACAGGGGTTTCTGGGGTGTCTCTCACATTCTTTGTGACAAGAGTCTCCGGGCCAAGGCAAGAGGGTTTCGCTGGCCTGGGAGGCTCCCGACTCCCACTGTGGAGAAGACACCAGCACCCCTAACCGGCCCAGCCTGCCGCCAGGACCATCACAGAGCGGCGCAGAGGCCAGTAGGTGTGCGGGGAGTGAGGGAAAGGACTCCAGAGAATCATCTTGTTGAGGACTTAAAATTGTATTTGTGGTGCTAATCTCAGCAGCTCCTTCTGGAGAAGGCTGAGAACCCAATGCTGGCTATTGGCGAGATGATTCATCAACGTCTGGAAACCGCGATCTGATTTTAGCTAAGCCCATGGAACACAGTTTAGTGAATTAAAATTTTTTTAAAAAATCTTCAAGACTAGGTGTATTCTATCAGAGTCTAGTAGACAAAATAGTCAAATTTCTATGTGATTATTTCAGGCTATCCAATGCCCAGCTTTGAGTAATACAAAGTGAGATAAGTAGCTCAGAAAACATCTAAATAAGAGAGAACACCAGAAGATTTAGAGAAAAATAGAAAGAGAGTCCAATAGAATATTGGAGGGGGAAAATAACCCATGCAGGTGAAAATCAAAAGTCTGAGCAAGAGCTAGATCCCAACCGACGCAAAAATTTCTCTCTCTCTCTCTTCTCTCCCTCTCCTCTTTAGGATGCCTCAGAGAGAGTCGCAGATTCTTAGAATTCCACAGCTCCCGCGATTTCATATCCCAAACCATAGCTGCTCGCTCCGGCAGAAATGTGTTCCCGCAGGCAGCGACCAGCCCAGCAGCAGTTCGAAGCTGGGTGTCCGCCCCTCGACCGGCTGGCTTTCTCTTCTCCGCCTTGGCCCGCCAGGCTGCCTGGCTAGGTTCCTCCCTCCCGACCGGGGGCGGGGGCGGGTGCGGGTGCGGAGGGTGGTGGTGGTGGGGTGCCCAACCTGCCGGAACAGAGGCCAAGCGGTGGGATGCTAGCCTCGCTCAGTCACCTCCAGTCAGAAACGCGAAAGTCCAGCGGTGCCGCGGTGCCGAAGGCCAGACAGGAGACCGCCTGGATTGGCCTTTTTGTGCCGAATTGATTAAGGGGGCTGTACGGCTGCAGAGAGGAGCATCCCTTAGCCGCAAATACCACGTCACAGGACCTCCAACATCTTATGTATGCCTCCTTTTCAAGATGCATTAATGAGCAACACTGAAATTTTAATTTTGAAATAATTTATTTGGGGGTTATTTTGGTCGTAAAGCAAAGCAGGGTGTGACTTTAATATTGTCGGTGTTTTCAGTCAGAACACTGCGCCAGCGGCGAGGTCTGCAGGCCTCCAGGCCTCGGAGCTCGGCCGCTATTGTTGGTGTGAGAAATGCCGCGCTGAGCTTTGCCGAGCAATCACTAGTTCTTGTGGGGTGGAGGCTTCTCCCCCTTCTCTTTCTCCCTCCTACATGACTGCAATTTCCTAGAAGGAGACCCCCAAGAAGAAGGTCTCAGCCTCTCCCCATCCATCCCTAGCTTGAAAATCTCAGGCCCAGAGCTCTGCTCGCTGCCCTGCCGTCCGACCGACCGCAAAGAACACAGAGGAGCGGCCACAGGGCGGCAGATGCAACACCGGGGAAATGAGGATGGAGTGAAGGCTTCCTTCACTCGCAGTTTCTAACAGTCTGATTTGACCACATCAAAAAAGGCCATTTTCCCAGCTTTGGACTCTGTGGACACTGGCACACTCCTAAATTCCTCTTTCATTCGTGTTTCCGACCCTGAGTCCTCTCAGGAAGAGCTACCGAGAACCATCAGCAAAATACGCATCACCAATGTTCTGTTCCTCCGGGATCAGTGTGAACCTGGGGTTTTCAGGACCCCAGCGAAGACCCAGGCAACCTAAATGCCCAGCCTCCCTTTGCACTACAGCAGTTCTTGGGCACCCGCTGCACACAGAGCTCAGGTGTTTCTTCCTTAACCGGGCTTGGACAAACAGTCCCCAGAGCACCGCTCCCTGCCTGGGTCCCCGGGGCCGGCGGGAGGCTCGGGTGTAAAGCTTCAAATCTAAATCCAGCCTTGGCAAGAGCTGCTCTCCTGAAGCCCACGGGGGTTGGGTTAGGAGACTGGGAAGGCTCACAGGCAAAAGCGGGGCACAGACGCGTTTAGACAGTTGGTTTGATCTGCCCGCACCTCGCAGACCTCAGGCAAAACTATAATTGGCCAGGGACCCAGGCTCTGGTACCGCCGAGTGATCTGTGCCCACAATCCTGCACATTCATCAAATCACAAGGTTAAAGAGGGTAGCCTGCTTGCTGGCACCTGGGCCACCGGTTCCTGCTGCAGCTGACCTGGCTCAACTATACCCTGCACATTAACTCAGGGGTTAATTAAAACTGAAGGCCAAGGTGTGGTCCAAAGCTTTCCTTGAAGACCCTTGGCAGCCCTCTTGCTCCCGCGCATCCACAAGCTGGATGCCCTGCCGCCTCTCCATCGCCTTCTCTGTCTGAGCCTCCATCCCTCCCGCATCTTCGCAGCCTCCAAGAGGGGCCTCGACTCACCGCCACCGCCGAGCCAGAGGAAAGGAATTAATTACAAAATCTACGTTGGCTCTGGTGGCAGGGGCAGAGCTTTAGGCTTAGGCCTCAGCAGAGCAGATATGAGTGGCTTCCCCGCCAACCCGATGTTGGAATTATTCCACGCTGTGCCTCCCTCTCCTGTCAGTGGAGAGGCCTCAGTGGCACAGTTCAAGGTCACTGTCTAGTTTGTGGAAAGAGGTTCTGCCACATATGCAAATGAGGCAGGGCCTGGGCCCTGAAAGGACTGAGAGCAGAGGCTGGGCCGGCAGGGAGAAGGGAGATGAAAAGCGGTGAATGTGGAAGGCCTGTGCCCACGACCTCTCAGTCCTCTGTATTTCACCTCTTCAGGGCAGCTCAGGCTTGTCTCAGGATCTTTGTTGGATTCAGCTAAGACTGAGAGGTGGAGATAGGGGACTCAGTCCCCTCTATCTTTGCTTCACTAGCTCCTCCAGAGGTCGGAGCCCACCTGGTTTCCAGGCCTCCTTACGGGAGGCTAGGACTTGAAAAAAAAAAATTAGGAGTCCCGTTCTCCAGGTGTTGCCTTCCAGAGACCTGCAGCCTGGAGGAGGGGGTTTAGGAAAAAACGTGGGTGAGGGGGCCCAGTCAGGTTTTCAGGCTCACACAAGCAGCCCGGGGTCAGCAGCGTCCTCACCTCCTCCAGTCCTGCGGCACTTCTGAGCTCCCTCCCACCGGCAGAACCCAACCGGATTACCACTCAGGAAATGGGGAACGGGTGGGAAGTCCCAGGTGGAAACGTCTGGGAAGCCATCCCTACACCTCTCACCAGAGCATCCCTAAGCGGGCCATCTTTCCCTATTTTCTCTGTCCTTTAGGCGCTCTAATAGTTAAATAGTTTCGCGGCTCTGACATTTTCCCCCTCTGCCAGCAGAGGATCTCCTCCGCCTAGTGAATTACTGAGTGTCAAGAAAGGTGTGGAGACCAAGTTTAAGGGGGCGGGGGGAGCACTCTCATGAAACGCCACACCCACAGTCGCCTGCAAGTATTCGGGAGCTGGGGATGGGGGACGGGGGACTGGTCTTCGCAAACCTCGAATCTCGGTATGGAATGAGGATTACCCCCAGTGCCCCCTTCCCCACAGCCGGTGGCTTGATGTGACCATGGCCTCCGGCCAGGCCTAGCTCTGGGGAGCGGCTGAGATCTGCTTGGGGTCTACCCTGCCCGGCTACCCAAATGCTTCCCAAACCGAAGGCCCCAGTGCGGGGCGGGGAGCGCGGACAGATTGGAATGGGGACAACGGGCCCGGCAGGCTGGTGGTCGTGGGAGGGTGTGCTGCTAACCCCAAGTCAGCCTGGGCTGGAAGAGCGGGGTCCACTTACCACTGGAGACGGAAGAGGTTCATCAGGGTGCGGGGCTGGGGGTCCTCAGCCTCAGGGTGCCCCCCCGCAAGGCCGCCCGCAGGCCCAGCCGAGGTATCTGAGGAGGGTGGGGCGGAAAAGGCGGAGGGAGCGGCCAGCGGTAGGCGCGCGGGAGCTGAGTTGCAGAGCATCTCTGGAGAGGCCGCCTTTTATGGGCGTTATTAGCGCCCCTGTCTAGACTAGAGACGACACCTCCTCTGTGTGTAAACAGAGGCGGCGGGCTCTGGCGGGAAAGGGGGATGGCGCGTCAAGGGGGTTAGCGGCCCTCCCTTTCTCAGGCCACCGGAAGATCAAGGCCTTCCCTCCTCCTCCCCTAAGCTCCTCTCGATGTCAAGGTCAGAAAGACCTAGTCACGGTCAAGGCTAAAAGAGGAAGAGCGTGGCTGGATACGAAAAGGCTGCGGCCCCCTCCTTCTCCCAGAAACCCCTGGTTCCCCAGGGCCCCTCAATCCTCCCCGCCAGCGCAGCTCTGGATACAAATCTGAGGCAGCAGTTGGAGTTTTCTGAAGGAACGGCTCCCAACACCATCCATGTAGGACCCAGGTAGACCCTTGGGTAAGGAGCTCTCTTTTGAACAGAGGGGGCTGCCGCAGTGTGCCCAGCTCCAATCCTCTGAGTCACGGAAAATGTCCCAGGGGCTGTCCTGCTTTACGCCCTCACTGCTGACCCAGCCTTCTGTGGCTCAGCCTCAGGAGCAGATGGTCGGGAGGCAGTCCTGGAGGGCTCTCCCGAGAGCTGCTGGTCTTGCTCCCTCAGGTGGGTCCTTGGCTATGGGACTACTGGCTGAAAGGCTCCGTCTGCTGGCCCTAGGTCTCGGAAATGAGGGTGGGGAAGGACTTTCCCTACTAGCTCAGGGAAGGGTATAACTGAGTCCTCCCTGGCAGCCTGGTAAGAGTGGCCTCCAGATGGTCACTCCATCCCACCCGGGTTTCCTAGTCCTGACCTGGTGGGGCATGAGGAGTGGAGGATACCGTGGGGTTATTAGAAAGAGAGCAGGAACCTCCATCCCAGAGGTGAAGGGTTGTTTCCAGGGGAACCCTCTGTGCTCACAGCCCTTCAGTCTCTATCCCCTTGCACCCTCATATTTATTGCAGCCTCATTCTCACAAACACTAGGAGACTGGCCTTAGAAAGAAAGGCTTTTAAGAGATTTGAATAAAGAAGAGAAAACATACTCTGTGCCCTGGGATGAGTGCTGGCTGGCAACACACCTGCTTACGTACTTGCACACACAGGATGTAAAGACTGAGGAAATTCTCCACCGATCAAAGGCTCTAAATACACATGCACACACCCCTTCACAGGAATATTTCACAGAGTCCCCAATGAGAATGCTAATTCTTGGAGGACAGAAAGGTCAGGGACCAACATGATCAAGAAAAGAATAATACATTTTCCCCAACATTGCCTCCCCAGAGCACTCAGTCATGCAATACCTGCCTCGCACGTGAGTTTCCATTCTCATGCTTACTTATTTTTATGGGAGAGACATCTTTAAAATTGATCCAGCCATGACATGAATTTCTCCAAAATTCACCCTGGCATATTTAAACCAGGGCATGAGAGGGTCCTAAACACCCTTGCACACTGGGACTCACAGGGACTCAGAGGGACTTCAGTTTTTGCCTGGGTTACCAGTGTCCCAATACAACTCCCATGAGTTTGCAATGCCTTTTTTCCCTCCTTCTCTTTTCCACTACCCTCTTCTGGGGCCTTCATGCTGGTCCCTCCCTGTGTGGGAAGACTCATTCATTTGACTATGTGTGGGTTTGTGTGCTTGGAGGACTCTGGACTTCTCCTTCCCCCGAGTCTCCAATTTTCTCTGTGTCTACAGTGTCATAGGACTATCCAATGCACCCTCAAGTCAAGAGGGATGGGGGCTCATATCCAGGGAGCTCAAGACCTCTTGTCTATTCAGTTTCTTTCTCTGACCAAACATACGTTTTATTTTCAACTCTTTTCACCTCAGGGGAGACTCTGGTTTGGGGAAGAGATTAGGGTGGTGGGTGGGAAGGGAAAGGGGAGATGGAATTAAGAATGAACCTTATTCCTGGGAGATTCATTTATTCCCTCCTAAATCACTACTTCCCAGCATATGATTCTTTGAGAGTTAGCCCATAGTTGAAATGGAGTCGAACAGGACTGGTGCCGCATCAGTGGCAAAGCCTGCACAGACAGCGAATTCTTCAGGCTCTTTGTCTCTCAGAGTTCCTGTGTGTGTGTGTGTGTGTGTGTGTGTGTGTGTGTGTGTGTGTGTGTTTCACACACGCCCAAACATTTATTTAAATAAAATCTTTAACACTTCAGCCATCGTGTAAAGGGAAATCAGAGAACTGGAATTTTCAACCCAATGCCTCCAGTCTTTCTGTGTCTCAGGAGAGGAAAAATATTACACATAAATAAAAATTGCTGCAGTAAAGATTTAATCCAAGATAACATTGTTTTCAGCTATATTGCTTTTTAAAGTCTCTTAACCTGACAATTTAACAATCTCATTAACTCTGTCAAAATGGGAGATAGGCACAGACTGACTCACAGAAAAAACAAATTAGTGGCAGAGTCTATAGGGTTCCAGATTGCTTGGAAGACAGGTATCCAGAAACCCTGGAAAATAAAGGTGGGTTGGTTTAGGGAACTGGGGGCATGAGGGATGCTAGCAGCCCGACCTCTCTACAAAGGTTGACGGGGGAAGAACAAATGCAGCCTGGGAGTAGCTGTATAGACCTCTCCCTAAGCCCCAGGCCTGAACTGCCTGGAGGGATTTGGGACCCTCTGGGGATAGTAGGGCCTCAGGAGACTAAGATTAGCTTCCCACTGCTGCCACCATGGCCACCACTACAGCATTCAGCACGGGCACCCAGATCCAGATCTGAGCCTCAACTACTAACTGAAGTGAATAGCAATGTACTTCTCTCACTCACCTGCTCCTAGGCCTATCCAGTTGCCCATTTCATCTTCTCTCCCTAGCATACACTCATCTATTTAGGGTATCAGGAAGGAGTTTTCTTCTCCTGTCTAGATAGTTTCAACCACATGAAGTTTTAAAAAACTTAAGTGGTGTAATGCGAGTCAGGGATCTTGCCTGTTGGAGGTATAGCTATATTCTTCCACTGCTATATTCTATAGCTATATTCTTCCATTCTGGCTGAGTCAGGGCATCAGAAACTTCTATGAAGAGCCAGTGGATAGAAAAGGCTTCAGAAAGAATCCGAGCAATAAAATCAAGGCAAAAAAAAAGATTTTATTTTAAAAATGAGTTTATGGGTTTTTCTTTTTTGCATTCAATACATTGCCATTCAGACATCACAGTACTATATACAGACACAGAACATTTTTTAAAAAGCCTATTTCTGCTGAACATTTCAAAAGGACACTGTTTTGTAATGCGCCAGTGGGAGAAGGCAAGGGGCCCCCTAGCACCAATTTGGCCTTTGAGGAGGGACACGTTAGGCAGGTCGGCATTAGCTGGCTATGTGGCGGCTGTTATTTTGGCTTCTGGAAGGAAATTGCTTTCCTCTGGAATATCAGTGAAAGTGAAAGTGTGAGGCCTCTGTCCACAGCAATTGCCTTGACAGAGAAGTGACTGGAAAGGGACTCTGCTGGGGAACCCACTCTCCACCCTCTGACATCCCCCCCCCCGCCTTTTTTAAGAAAAAAATTCTGCTTCTTTGTCTGGCCTGATTGGGAGAGGGGAGAGGGAAAGAAAGAAATAGAGAAAAAGAAGAAGACAAGGAGGGGGAGAGGAGGAGAGAGAAGAAAAACATTCAGAAGCATGGTTGAGTTTCTGTCCTTTGGTTACGGTGTGTTGGCAGGGAAAGAACAGAGGAGGCAGTGCGGGCAAAGGTGGCTCCTGAGAAATTCAGCTTCTTGATTAAGATGGGGGGAAGTAGGTGGCTCCTGGGCCAATTCCAGCTTTTGTTGAAATAGATAGGAAAGAAACAAAACCTATGCACTGCCTCTACTCCAGTCATGATGCCAGATCCCTAACATTTCTCATTCATATTAATGTGACTTTTGAAATATGCACAGAAAATTTAAACTGGGAATTCTTGCCTAACTAAGGAGTGCAGGAAGGACAGGGAGCAGGGGGAGGAACTGGAAGGAAATTATAAGCTCGCCAGGTCCTACACCGAGGCCGCACCCTCAGGAGGGTCCTCTACCTGCCTGGCAAAGGAGGAGGCAAGAATGGGGTCATGGGTGTTCCCCAACCCTGCTTTGGTTGGAATGATCGGTCTCTCCGCTGCCCCTCGGCTTTCTGGCAATGAGAGGGGTAGGGTGAACGGGAGTGGGGCCGGCAGGCTTTCTTCCACAGCCCACCGGGACCCACCTCCAAAGTTGTTGAGGCCCAGTAGGTTCCATCTGGATGGGGGTGGGGGTTGGAGATAGCGTGGGGAGTAGGGGGCGGCACTGCGCCCCTCGGATACTCGCTGCCTCTCCGACATGCGGTTCCTCTTTCTGGTTAACATTAAATATTCGTCTGCACCGGTGAAGGGTCCTTCGGTGGATTCGGTTATGGTACAAAGCGGTGACATAAATAGAGGGGGAAGGTGGCCGGGTAAGCGGTCAGGTGGAGTGGAGATGAGGCGCTTTCGATTTGCTGACCACCTTCTTCTCTTTGACTCTCCGGTTCTGGAACCAGATGGTGACCTGGCGCTCCGAGAGGTTCGTGGTGGCGGAGATGCGCCGGCGCTTCTCTTTGGTGATGAACTTGCTGGCCGCGTACTCTTTTTCCAGCTCCTTCAGCTGCACCTTGGTGTAGGGCACGCGTTTCTTGCGCCCGCGCCGGTAGCTGCTCACCTCAGGCTGTAGGGGAACCACGTCTAAGGGGAGAGAGAAGGCAGGTGGGCAGCGAGTGAGTCTCGGTTGGGGGCCCCGAGGCTGCACCGCCGCTGCGGAAGGCACAAGCTTCTGGCAGGGACTCAAAGGGGCCCTGCAAATTGCCCCCAAATCCTTTGCACCCTTGTTATTAGCAAGGCCATGACTAAGGTGAGGCCCCCTGGGGTATTTCCTCTGATTCAAACTTTAAAAGAGGGGGCGCCCAAAGCTCAGTGATTGAGATAAATAATACTTCAATACAATGTTTTTTTTAAAAAATCAAACTGAATGCAAAAATACACGATGAACAAAATATCAAATTTTAAAATAAACACGGTGCCAGTATTGTTGATTTCTCTTTTTGCCCCAGGCTTCGGTATGGCTCAGCACCGCACTGGTCTAGTACCTTTGCACCTTTAGAAGGGTCCCTTCAAATTTCACTCTGGTGCCCTGACTGGTGTGGCTTAGTGGGTCGAGCACCGTCCTGCAAACGGAAGGGTGGCCTGTTCAATTCTGATTAGGGCACATGCCTGGGACGGGACGGGGGTCCCCCAGCTGGGGGCGAGCGAGAGACAACCCTTTCACTTTTCTCTCTCACATCGCTGTTTCTCTCCCCCTCTTTTCCCTCCCTCCCCCTCTCTCTAAAATACATGAAATCTCTCTCTCTTTTTTAAATTCACTCTGGTCTGCAGGTCTTCCCTCAGTTAAATCATCTGGGCAGCCATCAGCTTCTTATACTCAGCTCCAGTATGTGAGAAAGACAATCTGTTGTAGGGTCGAGGGAGGACATGGCGGGCATGGAAGACGCTTTGGTGGGCACAGACCGCCAGGTCACTGCTCACGCCTTTGGTCACTGGCTCTGCACTAAGAATCCGAGGCATGCACCAATACACACAGAGAAGAAAAGTGTCCAGGTGAAGCCAGTCTGTTTGGGAGCCCATCACTCTAAGAATTCAATGTTGTGAGTCACTTAACATCCAAGGTGGGAGGCACTGGCCCTGACATGTAAAGAATAGGTCCCTGGAAGTAAAAGGTCCCCACCCGAGGGTCTGTCCTCCAGTGGAGGTAACAGGAGAGCACTTCTTGGGGGGTAAAACCAGCTATTCACATAAGTCTATAAAAAGAACTCAATGCCCCTCTGTCCCCACAAATGTCCACTTGCCAAAACGGAGCAAAATCTGCTCTGCTCCAACCCCCCTCCTCTCCATTCTTGCAAGGCTGAAGGAAACTGTCTTTATCCCATGCAGGACCCTAACTCTAAATCCTAAATACCTTGTGATCCTAACCACTAGTAGTTTAATTTCTTTATACTCTGAAAATTTCACAGGAACTAAAAACAATAAATGTCACTTACAGCCCCCTTCCACTGCACTCTCATCTCTGTCGGTAAAAAGGTCATAGCCACACTTTCAAGGGGAAGGGGGGAACTAGGAAGATTTCTAAATAATTGACCCCTCGATTTTTTAAATGTAATTATTAGACTTTTTCAAGCAGAAGCTAATGAAGAAGACTGAATACTTGGGATTTCCCCTTCATTCACTCTGCCCTTTGAAAGTGTAGACACAGTCTGGAATGAAGACACAAAGCTCTTCCCGAAATACTGTTCTCACCCCACCCTCATAAAACACCTTCCCTACACCCATTCCTATTGGGTATGCTCTCTGCCAGGGACCCTTATCTATACAGAATTGGGAAAGAAAAGGTCACAATCGAATGCAGGAAGGAAGTAAAGTGCTCAAGAAGAGAATGGGAGAGAGGGTTTCCGAGGCCTGGGCTGGCTGTCTTCATGGTGACAATTTCTCAGGAATATTGTTGGACTTGTCACTTTTTTCTGCCTAGGTATGGACAGGCCAAGGTTTTACAAAAATCTGAAAAACAAAACAACTTCACTTTAACACAGCAGATTCTTTATGTTAAATATGATTTTTTTGGTACAAGATAATTTTTTTAAAAAAAACATCTCTTAGTTCACAAGTTTGTTTTGCTCTAATGATGTAACCATGATTCAAGAAATTGATAACTCTGGGAAAAGAATAAAACAGAGAAGGTAAGTAAGGATAACATGAGGACACCATGAGATTTTCTTTTTGTTTTAATACTCAGAATGTTTTTTCAGGCTTATTCTATTAAACCCATTTATAAAATGAGAATTTTGAGGCTCTGAGTGAGTAAAACAATGTAAGTGGCAGAACCAGATTTTAAACCCATATTCTCGGACTCAATATACATGACATTGTAAGTTCTAAAATAGAAATAGGCCACCTGGTACAATCCAGCTTTAAAATACCTCCTTTTCCCTGGAAAACAAAATAGAATAAAAGTGGGCTTTGATTCCTGAATTAATCAGCTAATTGTCCCTGGTTTTTTGCCTCACTTTCTGTAAATGCTCACAATTACCTACCCAATTCTGGATCCCCTAAATTCCAACTCTAATTTTCCAAAGATATTTCATCAACACAACCTTTAAAAATTAGTTTTAAAAAAGTAATTGAACTAAGCTAGCTATTTTTCTCTTCAGAATGCCAAGGATTGATTTGGCCAAGTTTTTCATGGGTCAGACCAAACTGCTGTGTTTTTTTTTAAGGCCTCCTGGGGAAAAAACTTCAGTCTTGCTTTCTCACAGAAGGCCCCCCTTCGCTGTCTGTCATCTTGTCTGAAAAGGAAGTGGGATCTAAAGATGTGGAAACTTCTGGAAGCTTAGACCTGGAGTAGTGTTTATACCGCCTAAAGTAAGTGGGAAGTTGGCTATTAATCTTACAATCAAGCCTTCCCTAATCTCCCTCCAAAGCATACGCACACCCGGGACCCTAATAGACACCTCTGAGGAGCAAATAAGATCGATTCTCAACAGCTTTCTTTTGGGGATCTATGTACAGGTTCCTACTGCCCACTTGCTCTTGCCCATCCACTGCCACGACACGGGCTCCGAAGAGGCTCTTGCCCAGCTAGAAATCCTAGCTGTTCTCCTCAGCCAAAACCCAAAGGCTTGTCAGTAGGTACTTCCAGTATTGCCCAAAGAATACACTAATTCTTTTTCCCTCTCTCCTAATCCTATCTGTGCGTGTCTGCCTGTCACTGTCTCTGTTTCTCCTTGTCCCTTTCTTTGCTGATTCTCTCTTGGCATTTCCACCTCTCTCTGTCAAAACACAAAAACAAACAAACAAACAAAAAACTGTCTAAACTCACCATTGGAAGAAAGGGAAAAAAAAAAAAAGAGCAATGAAACAAGAGCCTACATAATTGGGGGAAGGAAGAAGCCACAACACACCTTGGCCCTAATTATTTGGATCTTTCTGAACAATACTCCGTCTCCCACACCAGCCCAGACTTCCATAGATGAGGTTTCTCAGAGCCAGAGGCGCTGAAGAGAGACAGTAGTGTTTATGCCTAGATGCTGCCGAACAAACCACAATTGCATAGACAGAGTTATCTGGAAATCTCACTACTTCTAAAAGTTCTCTGTGTGGGTGGAAAGTAGGAGGGTGTCTGATGATCATTTCTTTTTCATCTACGTTTTGCCTGGACCTCTGCACTCACTGTGAGACACCAGCCTGATTCTATTTCCAACACAGAGAGTGTGTGTGAGCAAGTAGCTGCTGAGACACACTGGGTTTTGTATCCATTTCCATGTGTAGTTCGCATGTCGTAATTTGCAAGTGTATTAAATCTCAGTTGGGCTATACACTTTTTTTATTTCAAAGATTTTCTCCTCTAGGAGGCTGTGATCATAAAGTGTTTATTTTGAGTGGATTTTTTTTCTGGGAATCTTTAAAATGTATATTTTGTTCAAAGATATTTCTGCGTTTCTCATCAATCCTTCACCCCTACTCCATTCCACATGCACACATAGGAATGCAAGAGCAGCTCGCTCTCTTCACTTCTTCACATTAAATCCATTGCCCATTGCTCTAGACCCGCACCTCTGCCCACAGGGGGCCTGGTGGGCATCTGCCCCCCTGCCTTTTGGCCCTTTAGCTTAGCCTATCGGCTCCCCCTGCTCCAAGAATTCCTGCCAGATCCTCATCTCCAAAGGAGTTTACCATTTGGGTGAAATGGGGAATTAAAAGGCCATCTCTCTACATGTGAATTGCCTATATTCTAGAAATGTATTATCATGTGTTTCATATTGTGGTTAGTAACAGAAATCATATTATATAAAAATATAGCCAATGCCAAATAGGTAATGCATGATACCATGTACCAAAATTCTATCATCCTTAAATCTCACAGCCACATGGGGTGTCTAGGGTGGGTCCACCCTGGCATTCAGTTGTGTTACATATATTAAGCAATCTCATAATATTGACAAGAATGTTGTTTGCTACATTTTCTACCATTATTCAGTGATGTTTTCACCATCTGCCCTTGCCCTAATCTCGGATGCAGAGGAATTTCAGGCACACCCTTAGGAAGTCTTCAGGTCTATACTCCCAATGAAAATATCCCTGAACCCAAACGCAGAGCTGGGGGACCCTCTGAGCAGTATGGGGAGACACTTGTAGCTGCTCTGGGCCCCATAGTACCCCTGTGGACATCAGAAGGGAGCCAGTCAGCCCTCTCCTACTGAGCCCTACTTACAGCCAGAGCACACTGAAGTTCTTCTGGATTTGTAAGACCTCAGATCCTGATTTCTCAGCACAGGGCTGAATTCAAAGCTCCTGAGGTAAATGTTAGAAGCCTGGGACTGATCTTCCCCCCCCTGGGGTGGGTTGCAAGATCCCCTCGTGTTCAGAGATAGCCTCATTTAGAGAAGGAACAGGACACTGGTGAATTCCACGCCCCCCCCCCCATACATAGCCAGACAGAAACAGTGGTCCCCAGCCTGGGCCTGGACCCTAGATCCCTCCAGAATAGGTCTCTCTTCCCTACACCTCTCATCTTTGCCCCCCTCTTTCTGTGTCTGAGGCATAGGTAACTCTTTTCTCCCCACATTTGGGGGAGTTAGCAGTGGAAACATCCACAGGATTTGAGCTCAGTATACCAAAGAGAAAAAGAAAATTTACGTCCCAAGAGAAGGATGCAAATGAAAGAGATTTTAGCTCTCTGCTCCTTTAACAACAGGGAAACTCGCGGCCAAATTTTTAAAATACATCAAGGAAAAAAAGAGAGAGAGAAAAGGAAGCCTCCTATATTTCTGTAGACCCTGGCAAATTGGACCCCTACTTAAAAAAATACAAACAAAAAACTAGTGCCTGAACGATCTTGGAAATTCTGGCAAAGGAAATGTTTTAGGTTTTTTAGCCCCCCACCCCATTTATTCTGTGGGTTGAGGGTTTTATGCTGGTGGTGTGGATTCCAAGGCACTGGATGCCCACCCCACCCCCATTCCTAGCCAGAAGCGGGCTTAGCCTGCGGAAAGCCGTGCGTGAGACTGGAGTCGGCTGGGGGCGGAGGAGGCGAGCTACCGACTCGAGCCCAGCCGGCGGCCCGGCGCTCGGGCGCCTATGATTGCTTCACTCTCAGTCGGGCAGCTTCGGGGAACGTGTCGGAGCAGATTTCTTCCCCGGCGCATTCCTCAGCGCAGCTCGCCCGGCCAGCTTCATCGGCAGCCCAGAAAGCCGGCGCGCCGGGGCCAGACGGCGGGGGTGGCTGGGGTGCGGAGCCCTGGGGCAGTCGGGACGGGGAGGGGTCCCTGGCGACGGCCGTGGCGTTCGGGCCCCCCTTCCTTACCTGGAAAGGGAGACTTCCAGAGGTGGGCGGACTGCGACTGCTCCTTGGAGCAGTACACCTGACTGTCCCAGCCGTTGGAGAGAGCCCAGTGCTGGTAGCCTTCGACGGGGATGAGCGCATCGTGACGCGGCTCCGGGTGCCCGCTGATCCCAGGCACGACTGATACGTCCAGGTAACTGGGCATCGCCTGGTAGGAGCTGGCGAAGCTGGGATAGAAAGCGAACTCTTTGGCCCTGGAGGACAGGTCGTCACCCGGCAGGGCGCTCGACGGCTCCGGATACTTATCGCCTGGGTGGTAGGCGCAAGGCTTTTGCTGCAGGTTCACGTTGTGCGACAGGCGGCAGCCGTAGTAGCTGCCACCAAACGGGTAGCCGTAGCCCAGGGTGGCGCTGGACGAGGTGGGGGGCGCTGGCGGCGGGGCGCACTGGCGCGCTGCCTCCGGGGCCGGGATGTCCGTGTAGACGGCACCCTGAGGGGCGCCCAGGGGAGCGGGCGGGCGGCCCAGCACCGGGTGTGGAAGCAGGTCGCGGCAGTGGCTGGCCGGGCAACTGCTGCCCAGCCCGTCCATATTCGGGGCTTTGCCGGGGCTCGCTCCGCTGCAGCCTCCCTCCGCTCCGCCCGCGCTGCCGCCTCCCCCGCCGCCGCCGCTGCCGCTCTCCGCCGCGCTGTCCTCATAGACGTACATAAGGCTCTCCGGCCAGCGCGGATGCAGGAGCAGCGAAGTCGTCATGACATGATCTGCTCCAGCTTTTTAAAAACTCCACTTGCCAAAGGCAGAGAGCTAGGGAGACACCTCGCTTTCTTTTCCCCTCCCCCATCCCTCCTCCTTTCCCTCTCCACCCCTCCCCTCCTCCTCCTCCTCCCTCTGCTTCCACCACCCTCCCCCCACAATCCTTCTACGCATGCGGGGACACTTCATTAAGAAATCCGGCGGCTCCCGCCCGCCTCCCCTCCGCACCCCTCCCGCGCCCACGTGACTCGGCCGGCGTGAGTGATGCTTGGCCGGGTCCCCTGGGGTTCCCACCCCCCCCAGGTGGGGCGGAGCAAAGTGGGAAAGGGCTCTGCTGATTGGCTCTCAGAACATGAGGGAGCTAGGAGATTTAAAGGGACAGGGCAACGCCCCCTGGCCGGCTCTGAGAGGGACAGGTTGGGGGGGGAGCACTGAATTTGGGTCTGAAGGGGGTATGGAAATTCCCGGGCGCCTTCCTGGGTTTGGGATGTGTATGGGGGAGACAGATCCCTGCCCTCCCAACCACTCCCCTGACCGAGATCGCTGACTGGATCTCGGGCGAGGGAGAAACCGCATTTTTTTCTTAATAAATGAAGAAACTAGAAAGCAGGCGGAAGCACGCGTGCAGGGCATGGGGACTCTGGCTGTGGCCCAGGGTGACTCCCCTGAAGCTCAGGGCTGGCAAGGCCCCTGACGCCACGTAAGGAGAGAGATTTTGATGCTGGGATAGTGTTTCTATTTCCTACTTTCAGCCACTTACCCTAAAGCCCCAGGGCTTTCTCAGAATCTCACCCGCAAGTCTTTCTCAAGCGAAGCAGAGAAGGTTGGGAGGATATGATAGTCCCTAAACACACACATCATCGCACTGAGGAGGGCTGCTCTCAGTGGAAAATAGAGAGGGAATAAAAGGAGGGAAATGGGGGGAGCAATAAGAAAGATTGGTATTTCAATACACAATAGAAATTAAAAGCCTCGGAATGAGTTGTTTTATTTTATTTTTTTCAAAGAAAAGGTGGTGGGGGTGGCGAGGGGATGGATTTGGTCTAGGAAAGCTAAAAAGCCTTGGATGTGAACAAGAGCACTCATGTACTCTTGTACCGGTATACAAAAAGAAATGTAAAATGAGGGAGATTCGGCAGCACTGCCCCTTTGGAGGGACCTTTCCCTAAGCAGGTCTGGGAGGCTCCAGAAGACTATACCTCAGCCCCACGCTGGCCTTGGGCCTCCAGGTAGGTGAGGGCCCAGGGTCCCGGCAGTGCCGGAATTATCAGTTCCCAGCTGGACAACCCTAGTTTTAGTTCCCAGGGCTTTCCTGGGAGTCACTCCGTTGTGGTATGGATTGTTTTCATGCTTTAAAATTGCCCCATATTTCAAAGAACAAATTATACCGACTTAGTGATAAAGACCCCCTCTTCTTCCCACTCAATCTCCTCACTTGTGGGGCTTCCTATGCCAATTTAGAGCCGTAATAGAGTCAACCCTTTCCAAGGCACATCTCTGGAATTGAGCCAAACTCCCTTTCAGCACAGGGCTTCCCTGAGAAGAGGTAATAAAGAGAGAAAAAAGAGGGGCTGCAGCAACTCCCTCTTTTCTGTCTCTGTTACATGATTTACATGCTGGGTGCTCCTGTCCAGACAGCACACAGGCAGTGAACGCACAGTAACCTAGGGGTAAACTGGACCCACTGGACCCCTCCAGCCCTGAGAGCAAATGGCCAGGTCTATACTGAGATCCGGTTCACCACAGTCGCCCTTCTTCCTGTAGGGGAAGGCGGTGTTTGACGATGGAGAGCGTCCTCCTCAAAAAGGTGAGTTAGGATAAGAAACTAATCCTTATCAGTGTGATCATCACCGTGATCATCATCGGGAAGGGTCTCCTTCAAGTTCAGGTCTGAAATTGGGCTTCAGGCTGGGCTGGCAGTAGGAAGAAAAATACAGCAGAAAGGGTTGAAAGAGAAGCTGGCTAGTACGAGTGTGTACTGAAGACGACGATGATGGTGGAAGGAGAAGAGATGAGCCGAGGGGAATGTGGGTCTTGCTGGGAGCATGCTGTTGGCTGGGAAACTGCCTTCCTTGCTTCCAGAGTCCAAGGTCAAGGTGAAACAAGAAGAGCAAACACAGCTTGGTCAGTCTAGACTGGGTCCTGCGACCTTGGCCCCCGTGTCTGCCTGAGCGCTGCCTGGTGGGGGTAAGTGGGTGAGAAGGTCTGGTCTGCGGGTTTTCAGCCTTGATAGGAGAGGTGGTGTGGAGTCCCCGGCTTTCTGTCAGGTGGTGTGCCGTTTGGGGTCTGCATGCAGTGCACAACCCAGGGAAACATGGACCAGGTTCTATGGGGCCACCAGGAGAAACAAAGGACCTGAATTGCCCACTCCATTTCTGGGGCTCCCTCCTGGGTACAGGAATGCTCTAGTCCAATGCTAGATAGGAATTCTTCAAGCCAGAATCCAAAGACACGTTCCCCAGATGCTGGAAGTGGGGGGCAGAACCACAGGAAGGACCTGGGTGCAGGACTGCCCAGCAATAAATAAAATTAATAGCATGCTCCTTTCTAGGTTTATATAAGGACATTAACTATTCTTATTGGAATGAGATATAGATTTAATTAACCTGGCAATTTTACAATTCCATTTATTAGGGGCACTCTGCGGCCAAAATTTAGCGACAAGAGTAAAGAGCTGGAACCAAAGTCCCCTTCATCAAGAAGACCAATCTAATAAGATGTCTCCCCACCCCAAGAGACATAGGGGAGCGAGAAGGTTGGAAGGGAACCTTCAGGGCTAAGGGCGTTAGAAGTGGCTGGTGAAGTGTCCGCATGCTCTGAACTATCCCCCTCTTCCAACTCTTTCATTTGGTTCCCCAAGACCTTCCGTGCCTGAAACTGCCAGCTCCACGCTGGGGCGAGCCAGGATCGGGAAGGAAGGCGGCGGTGCCAAAGCCCGCGGGCGGGCGGCGGAAAGTAAAGCGTTGTTGGTTAATTAACTTTAAGCCTGGGGTCGCTTCTCCCTCCTCCCCCGAAAAAAATGTGGATCTTGCTGAGACACAAATAAAACCAAATTAAACACTCCAGGAGAATATGCACCAGTGGAAACGTAGTAATTACATCTATGAGGCGATCCCGCCCTAGAAAGCCGGGCGCTGAAACCCTAGGCTCCGCGCTCATCCCCCCACCACTTGGCCACACCTCGACCCTTCGGGCTGCGCCAAGGGCGACGGCGCTTGACTACGGACAAACTTTACAGAAACCAAGATAAATGAAAAGGCTCCTCGGTCTCTAGAGGTGCTGCTCGTGTCGGGGAAAAAAAGAGCGTATCACTGTACTAAAGGAAAATGGAGATGGCATCCCAGCCGGGTCGGAAAGCCGGGCTCTGCTTTGAGATCTTTTTGCAACGGAACATTTGCAAGGACCAGGCGTCCAGAGCCGCACTGCCCTCAGCTTCCTTGACAGACTGAGGTCTCAGCTAAGTTCAGCTCTGAAATTCTTCTTCACAAAGGCTCCCACATATAAAGGAGATATTCATTGTGCCTTCTCACTGAACATGTGTGACAAACGTGTGCACACCTGGCCTGTAGGTTTGGGACTGTGTGCGGCTTGCATGTGCTGTTTTAGCACATGCCCTGTGGAAACAGTCCAAATGTGGTTATGAAGATACCCAGCCCTCTGCTGAAATTCTCTCTTGCAAATAAAGATCTCTGTTGGTCTATTTATTTCTTTGTATATACACTTAACTTACACACTCATCTTCTACCTAGACATCCCAAAGGAAAATGAAGAGGCAGACGCTTGTGTCTTTCTGAAGTTTAGGGATGGAATTCCTGGTTCACTCTATCAAAGACAGAATCAGAGGCACACATTTGGGGGCTGCATGTAGCTGAAATTCCAGGCGAGGAAGAACAGTGAGAGAAATGAGGTTGGTATATCCCTTATTCAATACCCAGACTGGCTTCTCTGGAAATTAAGTATTAGTTGATGCCTTCCCTCCTTCCTCTGTTTCCTCCATATTCCCTAGGAAAAAAGAGCTTAAAGCTCTGAAGCTCCTGCCCCCTCCCCCCTTTTATGGGAAAAAGTCTAGTTTAAAAAGGGAGGGGTTGGGTTGAGCCTGCAGGAAAACAAAGAGCTTCACCACCATGGGGTCTGGATTCTGTCCCAGACTTGGGGCTTTGGTGGGCGGGCAAGAATCTTGGAAGTCCCTTTCCTGTCCAGGGTTCAGGCTGCATGATAGAATAGGAGATTTGTGGAGGAGAGGGGACATAGGGCTTGAACTATCCAGGAAAGAAAGAAATGTTTGAGATGGAGAGACCACTTACAGGACAGTGGTTGGGAGTTCAGGATGGGGACCCCCGAAATTGTGTCTGAGCGGGAAGAGCCTTCCAAACATTCGGAGGAAATTCCTAGTGGGTTGCACATGGGGTATTTTTGGGAAAGAAAAAAGTAGCTGTTCCTGGCTGGGGATCCCTGGCCCTGCCCAGTCTCCTCCTGGCCTCTTTTCCTCCAGGTCTCTGGGCTCTGGAAGGTCTGGGAAGTGCAAGGAGCATGCAGACACAGACACCACCTCCCAGGCTCCTGAATCCCTCCAGAACCTGCTCTGCTTTAATCTCTCCACCCCCACAGCCTAGCCTCAGAGAACAGCCACCAAGGCCTCGCCTCCCAGTGTGGGAACTCACCTCCAGAACAACAGCTGCCATCTTGGCGTCTTCCACTTTTATTGTTTTCACTCCCTGGGCCCCCAGCTTGGGGGATGATGGGACCAGGGTGGCTGAGACATCACTTTTCTCCTAGTTTCAATGTTTCCTGCTCTCAAACCCAAACTTACCTTCCTCCAGGCCCTACTAGCTTCCCTCTTTCAGACACCAGAGAAGTTCACTACCTTCTGCTGCCCACTCAGGGCAGCCACATCAAACTGTCCTGTCTGATTCTTCAGGGACCCACATAGGGATTCTGGTTTAGGCTGTTAACACTAGTTTTTTCCTGGGTTCCCCTCCAGCCTGCCCCCAATCACAGACCCTGCCTTGTGGTGCACTGGGTTGGGGAGAGGGGATCAGATGGCCCCTTCCATAGGGAACTCTCAAGAAACCTCCGATGGCCTCCAGGGTCCCTACCTCAGCCCTCTTTCTTCCACTGCTTCCCGGCCCCCAGCAAGCTCATCACAGAGCCCCTTCCCAACCCTCCTCATTTTCTGCTTCCCCAGCACCTCTTTCATAATCCTCATCCCTGTTACTCTCTTTTCTTTTTGAGCAACATCTCAGCCAGTCACTTGTCCTCCCCTCAGCCCCCATTGATTAAAAAAGTCAGGGAATAAACACAGATGTAAGAAATTAACAAAGTATCTCCTCCCCCTATTTTCCTCCCCAGAGCCCCTACCCCCACCCCATCCTCTGCTGTGGGAGAGAGCCCTCTATCCCCCTCCTCTCCTCCCAAAACACCTCCTCCTTTTAAGAAGCCCTTCAGAAGCAGACAAATAAAATCTCTCCTGGTTTTAGGGCCTGTCTGAGAGGGAAGTCCAAGTTCATTTTCAAGTTAGACAACAGAGCTAAGGGGGGTTGGGGAAGAGGTGGAGGAGTGTTGGTTGGGGCTGGATTTGGCTTCCTTGCAGAGATCTAACAAAGGCCCCTTTTGGTCAGAAAGCTAACAAACTGAATGCTTGGAAAAGCTATTTATCACTTTCGATCATTTCCTCCATGTTTTAAAGTTTAGATTTGGGGCTCCTAGAAAGGAAGTAGACCAGTCTCTCTTTTTTCTTCTCTTCTCTTTTCTTCCTTCTCTTTTCTCTCTCCTCTCCTCCCACCTCTCTCTCCCCCTCTCCTTCCCTCCTTCTCCCTCTCCCTCTCTCAGATTTCCAGTTATTTTACAAGAAGATGTGGAAAATAACATTTTCTCTCCTCAGGGCAAGGAGGGGTTGTAGACTCCAATACAGCATTCTTCTGGGTAAAGTGGACTGTTTAACCTGTCCCAGAGAATGACTAAATACAAAAGGTATAGCCGAGGGCTGCACATTTCAACTCTAAATAGGTAAGAGATCCCCTTAATGCCACCATGATGCTGGGAACAGGAGTTTTTTGGGGCCCTAAGAGGCAGATGGTGGAGGATGTATATATATTTCAACATGGAGAAGAGGGAAAGTTATACCCCAAAAGGGTCACAGCCTAGTTCTCCCCATGACCAGATACTCATGGAAGCCACTGCAGAAGACACATTCTAATCATTCAAATTTGAAAATCATTGAGCAGAACACAAAAAATTAAAGGAGCTTCAGAAGGTGCCTTATCAAAAGAAAGAAAACTCAACTACTCCATCTCCAGAAAAAGGGGAGATGAAGACCCAAGACTCAACTAAATGGGGAAAAAGAAACTCTTCTTTGCTAAAATGGTCAGCCTCACTTGAGATCTATGGAGCAAAAAATGGAGGGTACTTGGGACAAGAATCCTGCTGGTGGTGATTAATTCAATTTTCGTGAAAGGATATAATTTGATGCAGTTTTAGTGACTGGAGGGAAACTATCCCTATGATATCTTTGGGAACAGGGATGTCAGACTTTCCCTCCCTTACTGCCTCTTCTCTCTCACCCAAATTTTCCCTTCTCTAGGGAGTCTTTAGAAGGACTTTTTTTTCTTTAGTTGTGGTGTTGCCTTGTACATACAGCTAAGTCAATGAAACCTGAAGAACTAGAAAGGAGGATAAAGACATCCATTTTCTCTCTTTCCAAAGACTGATTACTGCACTCACTAGCAAAGTCAGAGAAAGTTTAACCTGGATAAGAAGAAATATCTTTCAGGGAATAGAGACCACCCCAGTCTTCTCATGCTTGATGACCTTCAGCATTTCAAGGGAGCATGAGTGTTGAGTCTGGGTTTTTGGACACTACTAGATAGCACACATACTGAGGAACATGTGTTGTGATGGGTGTACCTTGTACCTGTATAGCATAGAGTCATTTCCAGGTCAACAGTGACAGGAGTGCTGGTTGAGGCAGACTGGTAGGGTAGAGGTGAAAGAAAAGGAACCATGGTGAGGATGTGAGCTTGGAGAAGACCCTGTGAATCTACACACTCCAGCTCTCTCTAGAGGTGGCCTTCTTTCCTTAGGCTGAGCCACTATATAAGCAAATGGATGGGAGAAAAGACCATCCTCAAGTTTTTCAGAGATACAATCCTTAAAGCTCAAGGAGAAGAAGAACCTTGTGTGATCCCTCTCCTACTCTGAGGACTTAGCAGAAAATCCTTTTCTGCTAAAATCTGCATTTGTAATTTAAAGCACTGATAACTCTTTTTTTTTTCAGTGCTTGGCTTATTAATAAATTTTCCTCCAAAGAAGTCATAGAGATTTACTTTATTTTCATCTATTGTAGACATATCATCTCTAGACAAATAAGTATATAAAATATGATTTGTTTGGTGTTAAGGGAACTTTAGATAAATAGTAACATAGTATATGTGCCCATGGATACCCATATTTATATAATTAGGTAATATTTGTAAGAAAAAAATTAAATGTTCCCCCTGAATATGACAACATAATCATATTTAATTTAAAATTTTTAAACATTTAATTGTCTCTATGCTGATGCTAAGATGCATGAGGGGCATTTGGGGGACCTCCAGTCTTGTGGGTAAGAGTATCTGTTGGCGCACATGTTTTTAAATCCACCTCTTCTAGAGTTTTCTGTGATGCAGCTAGCAATTAAGTGGAAATGGTATTCAGGAATATGTAGGCAGAAGTACTTTTTAAAATGTTATTCTTAAGACAGAATAAATACCCAGGTCTGAGGATACCCAGGAGCAACTTCGCAGCACACAATTCTCAGACCCACTTCCCCCATCCATCTTGGGAAAATACATGCTTGCCGGAAACTAAGTTGCTGTCTCATGTCGCTCAAATTGGCAGGATCTTTGCTTTGAGTCTGTTCTCAGCACAATTTTTTATTTTTATTTTTCCTGCAAGCATTTAAAAAGATTTGGGTCACTTCCGCAGCCTGAAGGGCGAGTCCCCTCAGTGGTAGCGGCCATCGCCGATTTGCTTCCCCAGGAATGAGGCGCCAGCATCTAACTCCTTTTTCTATTCTCGCTGGATTGCTCCATAGACATCGAGAGTTCCTTATTTAATAGGCTGGGGTTTTTTGTTTTTTTTTCACCGTGTAGCAATTATTTAGTATTTGATTTCAATTCCTCTGATCAAGCTTAAGCTTGGCAAAAGGCGGCCTCACACAGGACAGTAAATGGCCGACACGGAGG
This sequence comes from Pteronotus mesoamericanus, assembly GCF_021234165.1. Lineage (NCBI taxonomy): Eukaryota > Metazoa > Chordata > Mammalia > Chiroptera > Mormoopidae > Pteronotus > Pteronotus mesoamericanus. The sequence goes on from NW_026555310.1 coordinate 1,695,668, forward strand.
AGCGCCGGCTGAGTGCCTGCATGGGGAAGCGCCCGCTGCCCCACTCCCCTCGGCGCCGGAGCAAACCCAGAGAGCCAGGCGCACGCACACCCGTAACCCAGATTGATGCACTTGTGTGCGCCCTATGGGCACCTACAGCGGAGCGCACAGGTGGGTATCTTTATTTGTGGGGTGAGCAGACCCTAATGAGATCGCTGAAAGCTCGGGTGTGCAGCGAGGCGCAGGCTTGCCCCGGCTGGGCATTCCTGGACGTGCCGATTTGGAGGGCCGGGAGATAAGGTCCCTCTGCCTCCAGGAGCTCCTGTGCTTATCTACAAGGACACTTACTGCCTGCGAATTTCTGTTGACAACCACCACTGCCAAGACCAAGAATCGGCCAGCTTTCCCTTCCTATTCTCTGCTCCTCTGCCTGTTTCTGTGGAAAGGACATCTCCCAAAAACGGACGGGGGGGGGGGGCGGGGGGCGGGAAACACCGCATTTTCTTTTCTTTTCTTTTCTTTTCTTTTTTAATGTCCACTTTCGAAATATGGAAATGGTACAAGAAAAACCATATACTTACACAGGTTTTTAAAAAAAGATTGAGAGAATATCTTTCAAAAAACGGGGGTAGTAAGTGAATGGGTGGATGGGAAGGGCTGAAACCCAGAGGCAGAGAAGCCAAGGGAACTGACTTCTGCAAAGCTGGGTAAATCTTAGTTGGCATAACAAAAGAGAGAAGCAAATTATTCAGGTGATGGGAACCTCAGTATCAGTTTCTGTGTGGCTATTTATTTGTTGCCATTTGCTGCATATAATGCATATGAAGTGGTATGGTCATGTGATACACAGAAATTCTCGATTACAATATCACTGATGACAATATCACCATACAGTTAGATGGGTTTAAATGTACTTCTAAACTTGGTGCCCTCTGGGTCTACAGATTTCTTATACAAGGTACAGAAAAAGTAGGTTTACAGTTGTTTGTATGGAAAATAATACAATAATTAATAATAATACAAGAATAAATTCTATGTTTTATGTACTCACAACTGTAAATCTACTTTTTTCCATCCTTACAGTAAATCTTTTCCTTAGAATTCTTCATACTTTAAATAAGAGAGACAAGATTATAAACAGTAGTGAATTACTCTTTTCAAACATTGCCAGTAAGAAATTCCCACTCACTGTCCTCCAAAGCTTATCCCCACCCTTGAAAAAAGTTCCCCCAATGTGATTTATCTTGGAAAGGAGAAAGCCCAATGCCCAACCCTCTCCCCCAAAAGCCAGTAATGGCTGGGGGTGCAGCCATTACAGGAGCGCTCCTTGCTGGGTCCAGAGGCGCCCCTTCCGCATCCACGCTGCCCTTGCCGGGCTTACTCTTCAGGTCTGAATCCCGCAGGGATTTCCCAGGTGCTCTGCCCAGCTTGAAATACGGATCTGAATCTGGCCATTCAAGTCGAGTGGGCTGATGCCCGTATCCATTCTACAAGTGCATATTCAGCCCAAGGATTATGGGGAGGGGGCTGGTCCTACTCAGCTTTGATCATCCTGGGAAAAAAACCTAGAGCCCAAATATTATCCCCCCAAGAAATAAATATATTTTTCATCAAAATAAGTCAAAAACCCGTGGTCTCTCTCGCCCCATTTTGATAACTTTAGCTTGATGCCTTTTATGATAACTGAAAAGATATCCTTCCAGGAACTGATGCACCAGACAGACTGTCCTTGTACCACTAGGAAAACATGCACGGAGGACTGAGTCCACCATCACGCACAGCACACTGCACCGGTCTACATTGGATTGTCTTTTTCCTCTCCAGCCATGAATCTCCACAGGCAGTCAGAATTCACCTTTCCTTAAATTATTCAAATAATTAAAAGGTAAGTGAGAGGAAGAGTCGTTTGAACTCTTAGGCGATGTTGCCATGATGGTGTTTTTCAGAACGCCTGTAATGTCCCCCCACTTCCGTGGAGAACCTGGAAGCTGTGACGCACCCCACACAGCGGACCTGCAAAATGAGGGCCACGTTAGCGGAACAGGGAGCATATCTGTAGTAACTTCAAAATCTGCTTTGGTCACAAACCCGTGGGACCGTGAAGAAACCCCCTGAAGCACCTCCTTATCCGTCATTTCTTCAGCCTTTATTTGATAGCTTCAGTTTCAAGTATTTAAAGCTGCTGGGGAAGGTCCCTCTTCTCAAGGCCGAAAAGATGTCTTTTTGTGCCTTGGGGGACAGAGCCAGCTGAAAGCACAGGCTCAGGGCGGGGAGGGGAGTGAAGGAGGTTTCATCGGAAAAGACAGTGGGGCCATAATTTCGCTACAGGTCTTTAGACATCAGTCGCACTATTCAATTTTCTTCTTTTCCAGTGCTGTTCAAAGAAGCCAGAGATATTGCCTTTTTGTCTAATTCCCCAGCAGCCTCTCCTTTTGCCCTCGAAAACGGATGGCCTCGTACCGCCGAAATCGGGCGGAGGGAATGGCCAAGGTCTCGGCTGGGGACTGGCCTTTTTCTTCCCGCGCCTCAGCCGCGTGCATTCGACCAGCGCTTTCGGGCCTGCGACTTTGAGGGGCGCGGATCCTTGTGCTCAGCATTTTCTCACTTCACCCCCAGAGCGACCCGGCGTCCAGCGGTGCGTATAGACGGCCTCCGCGGAGCCGCTGCAGGCTTCGGGCGGCGGGAGAGCGCGCTCCCCTCCGAGGCCCCCCGGGCTGTTGACGCAGTTCGGAGACCGAAGTCCCCACGCTCCTGCCTGGGACGGGGCCACCTTTGTTTTCTCTATCTGAATCAAACGAAATCTGCACCCGTCGGGACCTTAGTGCCCAGACCCTGTGGCGCCTGCCGGTCCACGTCTTTGTTTTTGTGAAGGGAGTAGATTTAAATGGAGGGGTGGGGGGAAAGCCGAATAAGGAGAAATTTGTATTTTCAAACGTTCCTGGCGTAACTTGTGTGAATTGGCACCGCACGAGGGCCGGGCATCCTCCCAGCGCCTCCCTGCCCTACCCAGGAGCTGGGTCCCGCTACAACGTCTCCGCTTTGGGAACCACGCCACTTTCCCGCATTCGCCTTCCTGTGACCCTCGTCCCCAAAAGCTGCTTTACTAGAGGGGCGGCCCCCTTTCCAGGCAGCGCCGGAGGGGACGCGAAGCAGCCCTGCAGCCGAGGCCACTGTCTCCCGCCCCCCAGCCGAACACGGGGCCCCAGATTTTCGAAGCCCTCGTACCCTGCTTTCTCGTGGGTGGGCCCGAAGGAGCGGTGGCGGTGAAGTGAAGGATTTCTGACTTTCAAAGTGTCCAAGAACGCATTTTGCAGCTTTGTAACCCTCAGAGCTGCACACGCCAAAAGAGCCGACGGGGACCTTCTTAATTATGGCATTGGAGGGACAGGGGAGTAATCTTAACCCCTAAGTGTCTGGACTAAGGGATTATTTTTTTTTTCCAAAGTCCTTTCCATTTGTTTACTTAGGAAAGTTTGGCTGCTCTTAGCTTTGAGGGTTGATAGATCTCCCCCCCCTCCGCCTCCCCGCCTCCCCGCCCCACTCGCCGGCTTTTGGTTTTTCCAACGTGTGTTCCAGGTCATCTCAAGAAACCCGCGGGGGAGGGGGGTACTTCATATAAAACTCCAGTGACTCTAAAAGTACAGGAAAATGCTCACTGCACACACACATGAATAAGGTAGTGAGTGTCGCTGCATGATGGTTCCTCGGGGGGAGAATGGAGACACCCTTTTATTAGCGAGATTAAGGCCCACAATATAGGTAACAGAAGGGATCTAGTTGCTTGAAACTGCTTTTGGTGACAGGTCTTGTGAAGTTCTTTGCCCCACCACGAGTGAAACTCCCCAAAAGGGAGGTTTTAAATTTTTTTTGTAAATATTCAAATTCTTCTTGTGATGACCTCATCCCTACCAGATGTGTCTTCTGCTCCTACCAAAATGAGACACTTTTCAGAAATTAAATACAGTTTGGGAATGCATCTAATCTAAAACATGATTTTGTTTAGGGTTGAAGGGCCAGGCAATGCCCCCGCTGCCTTAACCGGATTTTACTGGCTTCTGTGTCCAGTGGCAATTTTTAATGGATTCTTTCAGTAGCAAAAAGAGTTGTTTGTTTGTTTGCTTGTGTTTTATGGTTGTGTCCTCTTCCAGGCTTCCCAAGACCTAGGGATTTCAGGCACATCTTCATTACACGAAAGCCCAGAAGCTGGGGGAAGGCAGGGCAGGAAAAGGAGGAACCAGAGTCTTACACGTGGAAGGTCTCACTAATCAAGTACAAGAGACTTGTTCATCTTCATGGCCACCTGGTTGTTGTCACCTCTGTTCCTATTGGAGTCCCCTCCCTCCCCGCCTGGCCCCCCTCCACCTCCCATTCATCAACACACACCATCGGGAGAAAAGTTCCTTTGGAGAGTCATTTTTTTTTTCTTTAAGAAAAAAGTATAGAGAGTATACTTGCGAAAGTACCATTGGAACTCCATGAGAATCTTCCAGGTTTGTCTCTACAGCAACTCCTCCCCCTAAACTGGGTAGCTCTTCTCTTGGGCCCACAGCTGGACTACATTCCCCAGCTCCCTTTGCAGTTTGATGTGGCCATGTGACTGCTTTCTAGTCAATGGAATGTACAGGCCATTTCCTGGCTGAAGAGTTTAACAAGTGATGTGTCCCTGTCCCCCATCTTCCATGCTTTCTTGTCCCCCTCCTTGTGTTTGGGTGCCAACTCTGAGGCTCTAGGGAACAGTGAAGACACATGTGGGAAGAGCCTGGATCTCAGAATTACATGTAGAGGGGAACTGTTCACTGATAAGAATCATTTGCCTAGGACTTTACCTGAGGGAGAAAGAAAATTTTATTTTGTCAGAGCCACTGAACATTTTGGAGTTTATTATTGCTATCCAATCCATCCTTACTGACACTTTCTCTTTAAAAGACAAAATGTACCTTAATTTTTGTTTTCCATCACTCCTTATAATTGTCCATGGATGTTAGGTAATTCTTCTTGGCCCTTAGGTTAAAATTGTAGGAGGCTCCAAGACTCTTCTGCTCACTCTTAGTAACAGAAAGTCCTAGTACAGCTTCAAGTCATATGCACAACTTCATATCTGTAGTTGGAATGTCCAGTTCCATGTATCTTCAAGACTCTGAGTTTGATTTAATGTGAAATCTTCTCCCCCCCCAACTCTGGATTGCTTCATTTTAGATGCCTATAGAGGGAAAGAGGGGAGTAATTTTGGGTTCTCTATTTTTTAACGTTGTGTTTCTCTTCCTCCCTCTATCCTCAGACTGTTTCAAACTCACAAGTGGTTCAGGAGCTGGAGAGAGTAAGGGATTGACTTGAACATTGTTGTAATAATTTTGAGTTGTGGAGATAAACCAACTAGATCAGGAGACTGTATATTGGAGACTACATACCACCAAATGAAGTGGAAATTTGGCAATTGATTCCTTAATTTGACATGCAGACAAGATCTAAGCACAAAATCTATTGTGTCTGTGTATTGCACCATATTGTGTGGAAAGAGGCTTAATGGGTCCCTTTAAAAAGTGGTTGGTATGAAAGCATTTTCTCCAAAGGTAAGGAAGGTGCATGGCTTTGAATTGGTTCACCCCATCCCCCTCCCCCACAACACACACACACATCCTCTTCCCTGGATATATAGATTACAGTCACTCTCAGGAAATGAGTTCCTATTTTTTGGCCCCTTCCAACATGTGGAACTGAGTGGTTCCATTCCAGTAGCTCTCATTTTCCTTCTTCTGTTATGGAAATCACAGCAGCTGTCTAATAGCCAGGATACCTTGCCAGACTCTCTGGCACTTTTGAGACACTGGCCTCTCTCTTTATAATCTGTGCCAAACCACTGGACCAGCTTTAAGGTCACTAGGTGGGGAGAAACCCTGTCCAGCCATAGCATGCTAAATGGAGAAACAAAGTGTTAATGATGCAGTTAACTTTGTTCATGGACACTGCTCTATGGAAAGATTTTAGGGCTGTCTCCATGCTGACAAAGAAAACTTCAATCTTTCATTGAGTTATTTTCAAATGTCTAGATATATTGTAGCAAGTGGATGGATTAACCAGATGACATTTTCCACCTGCTATGACCACTTGCCTGGCATTATATAGACTCTTATTAAGTGTGCGTGCTATTGAGTGGCACCAGCATTTTCTGAGCCTGAGCTGAGGGAAGAGCTATAGAGTGGGATGTGGGTAGAAAAAAACATTTAAATCTGCCCATGAGATTAATCTAAACTTGGAAACCTGCTTATCATTGTTAGGAAGGATTTTAGATGTCCATGGTTAACAGCTAAATCAGTCTAGAAATTACTTTGATCTTTGGAAAGAATGTAGATTGGGTTAAAGATTGAATGATCCATCATGGATGCCTCCTTGGCTCACTTTCTCTGGATTATGTCCAATCACATTTTCAAGTCAATACTATGTTATACTCACCATCACCCACTTCTGGGGAACAATTGAAGTGAAAGGATCTGGCATTCAAAAGGAAAGGTTGTGGGTCCATTTAATGAAGTATATTATTCTGGCAGTGAACGCTGTTAGATAATGGAATGGGAATTGAAGAGTGTGACATCCATTCTTCTTGTGTAACACTTTGAATACAAAATCCCTTCTAATTTACCTGAGCAGAAGTGGGTGCACACTAGACTGGAGACAGGAGCATGTCTAAGATGACCTCTCAAGGCCTCTTTTATTTTTGCCTTTGGCCTCTATAATTTTCTGACAACATCTGTACCTGTAAAATGTGTCAGATTCAGTAGCAGGGTCAGGGGCTGCTGTCACTTGTCAGACTTCAACAACATGACCCTGGCAAAGACTTTGGAATAAAAACATCAGGAAAATAAACACTCAGTGCTCCATAGCCAGAGGACTGGCCGGGAGCTGTCAGGTTGAAATACTAGTCTGGGAAGGGAAAGAACAGGAGCAAGGCCTCTGACACTTCTCTGCCTCCTGGAAAATACCCCTCCAGTAATAGAGCTGGTGCCAAACACATCAAATTAATTAAGAAAAGAGATAGGAGAGGTATTATTAAGCTGAGCTTCTACTCTACCAGTCTGTCAATCAAGGCTCTATCAAGAACACGACACAGCCTTGGCCGGGGGAGGGGATACCACAAAACAAGAGAAAAGGCCAATCCATTCATGTGAGGAGCCTCACCCCATCTGTGCAGGGAAATAGAGTATAGATTCAAGACCCAGAAAGAAAGACGAGAAGGCTGAGAGACTAGAGCAATGAGTACATCAATGCTGGAGGCGGAAGTTGCAGAGAGACTGGGAGAATCAGACAAATGAGTGATCTCCAAGGAGGGGATATTGTTCAGGATTGGAAAGGAGAGCTGAGATGGGGTTGAGGGTGGAAGTGCGAAAACACTTGTGTCCCAGGTCAGACAGTGGCATGTGCATTTTAGACACTGAAGAGGACAGGTGTGTTGAAGAGAGTGTAGGAGTCTGTTCACGCAGAAATTCCGCATCAGGTATCATGGGAGAAGAGGCTTGGAAGCTGATGGATTATAAAGCTGGCAGAATGAGATGAACCAAACATGAATTTCTGGGTAAAGGTGTTTGTGACAAAAATGCTGACCAGGGACGAAGTTTTGACTTAGGCTAACTTTTGGAAAACAGGTAAAATTTAAGCAAATGAGGCTGATGCAGTCATCTCTGGTCAACTAGCCAGGGCAAACTCAGGAAAAGCAGGCTGCTTCATTGGTTTCAGTCAGAAGCAGCAGTAATACCTGCCAGCTGTAGAAGGAGTATCAGGGAAGAGCCAGGGATTGTGTGGGAGCATGTGCTGGCTACATGTCTCCGATTGTATGTGCACATATATGTGTTTAACGTATGTGCATGACTTTATATGTTCTGGTGATGGTTCTTCTTGAACACCTTAGAAAATTATGAGAAAGATGCACCAACAACAGACATTAGACATTAAATTAGAAGGTAGACTGATGATAGGGTTTGAGTAATATACATCCCATGGAAGAAAGCATAATATTAATCACTCTACACCATACAAACATATACACACATGCAGACATTGAATAACATTCGTGTATATATTAGAAATGCACATATACAAAGATACATCATTTAAAATGTGAATAAAACACAAGTGCTATAGAATAACTGCAATCCATTTCACAGGCATACTATAGAAAGGACTAACAGAATGTAGACTTAAAATGGTGTTTAAGCCATGTTATCTATTCTTTTGTCTATAAGAAAGAACATCAGCTAACCAACTATTTCTAGCAACATAAGGCCTTTTTCTCTAAAAGAACTCCAAGAAATTAATCAGTCTCTAACCCCTACTGACACTTGTACTGTAGGGGAAAGTGCGCTAAATCCTGCAGGAGTCAAACATATAAATTATTAATCCACATCTATCGCCTAATAGCAGACTACCCTTTGGTAAGTCATTTTCTTTCTGGCTCTGTTTCTTTGTATATTAAATGTGAAAGTTGTTTATAAAACTTGTGATTGCTTCTAGCTGCAGTCTGAGGATATATATATATATATATATATATAGTATTACACACATAAACATAATGTTTTCCAAGCGCCCAGAAATTTTTGGTTGGGAAGAAAATTAGATAATCATAGTTATCGACGAATTGGCCAAACAGCTTTTCAGCTCTGTTTTCTAATGGAAAAATTCCAAATATGTTTTTGACATCATGAGGACTAAGGGGTTAAGAACTGAAATTTTCATCTGTTACCGGCTGAGCTGGTGTCATATAGACAACCTGACCATGAGTAGAGTAGGTCTATAGTTACCTGTTCTACACAAATCTTGGAAATGGGTCCTTTGATTATGACTGTAGTTACATATGGTCAAAACAATGGGATGATTTAGTAAAGTCAGTGAAAAAAATCAGTTACATTGGTCATTCAGCACCGAACAGTCAAAAATAACTTTTTAAAAACATTTTAAGCAGATCCAGTCTTTGAGTTATGAGTGTGTGCCCATCTCCACCAGAATTAGTGCTTGGGCCTTCTCTCTGGAGCTCTCTCTGCACTTACCCCAATGCCCAGCACAGAGGATTTGCTCAGGGCTCCCAGAGTAGCCACATTCTGAAATGAATTCAGAATACCTTAATGTTCCATATGTATGTGCAGATTGAAGAAGAGATGCACTGTCAGATAATAGCAGCACTCTCTTTCGAAGCCTCCTTAGTATAGCACCGGTACTTGCTATAATGTTATACTGCAAAAAGAAAAAAAAGTCTGCAGCTGGCAAACTTCATCCTGAATGTAAACAGAGGGCTGATTTCATAACACAATAGCTTGAGATAACCTGTATCACAAAGCTAAGGCTGGCTGTGATTACTTAGCATTTATATAGCACCTTATCTGGGTCCTGTGTGTCAGCCTCATTAATGGGAGATAACTCACTAGGAGTTACAGCTGAGGGAAAAAAAAAATCCATGACCAAAAAGAAAGGAGGGAAAGCTTAAAGGATCTGAGTGATTTCCAAGGGACTTGTGGTTATTCAGTAGTAATAGGGAGAGAGCAGAGATGATATTTAAAGAGGCCGAGGAAAGCTCTTTTGTCTCTCCCCTGCGAACAGGAGTGACTGAAGGTACAGAAGGAGAGAATTAGCTCAGAGACAAGCCCCATTAGTAAGACTGGCTAAGCCTAAGAGTTTGACCAAAAGAATTTATAGTTTGTTTTCTATAGCACTTTAGATCCCAGGGAAATTATCATCTAACAAAGATTGTGAGTAATGGTTGGAGGGTGGTTCTGTCTGGAGGCAAGGAAATGGAAAAGATCCCCTTTTAAAGTGGCTTCCAAGCTCAGAAGTCTATTTAAAAAAATAAAATAGTAAAAAATTCATCAGAGTTTCATTGTGGTATTTTACAAAGTACAAATTAATTCAAATCCTCTGTTATACTAATAAGAATATAATCTTTTCAGTTAGCTAAAAATAACACAGAAAATCACCGAAGGCTCAGGAAGCTGAAAAACAGCAAGGCTGCTTAGCTGTGGTTCTGTTTTAAAGACATGGGCTTCATTCTGACCAATGCAGCTCAGTTGGGCACTGTCCAGATAAGGAAAAGGTCACCAGTTCAATTCCCAGTCAGGGCACATGTCTGGATTCAGGGCACATGTCTGGGTTGCAGGTTTATTCCCGATCAAGATGTATAGAAGAGGCAATAATCACTGTTTCTTCCCCCACCTCTCTAAAAATAATAAATAATAAATATAATCTCGTTAAAAAAAGAGTGCACAGTTTAGATTATTTATTTTTTAATTTGATATTTTTAACTAGAGTAGATAATTTGTATTTTTGTTCCATTTCTCCAAGCAACACCCACCTTCAGTCAACACTTTTTTTTTTTTTTTTAGGTTTTAATAGTCACATAGAATAGGAATCAAAGTTTGGCTCAAATAAAAAGAAAAACATCTGTTCACTAGTTAAAAAGAAAAAGGACAAATCAGAGAACAACAAATATGATTTCACTTGTATGTGGAATCTAAAAAACAAAAAAACAAACAAATAAAACAGAAACAAACTCATAGATAACAGCAAACAAATTGCTAGCTGCCAGATGGAAGGGGGTTTGGGAGAATGGTTGAAAAGGGTGAATGGATTGAGAAGTACAAATTGCAAGTTAGAAAAATAATCACAGGGATGTTAAGTACAGCATACAGAATACAGTCAATAACATTGTTATAACTATGTATGGTATCAGATAGGTATTAAATCTACTGGGGTGATCATAAGTTATAGAAATGTGAAATCACTAGGTTGCATACCTAAAACTAATATAATATTGTCTGTCAGCTATAAGTGAAAAATTTAAACATATATAAATAGAGAGAGAGAGAGAGAGAGAGAGAGAGAGAAGTTTGTCTATCTTGGTCTAGGTTCTAGACTGGAAAAGATATCCAATGTATCATAATCTCCTATGAGATTTTTTTTGCCTCCCTTCATGCCAGTTTGGAGTTCAAATTTATATCACATGCATAGAGTAAGACTTCTTTAGCTGAGAAGTTAATATTAAAATTGACCCCAGGCTTGATTGCCATGCAGAGACATCCTCAAATAGACCAGACAGTATTCCCACAGATGAACTCTTGCTTAAGATAAACTCATAAATCAAAATTACAAAGGCACAAAGAAACCATCAAAAAGAACAAATTTAAAGCAGATGCATTAAACTGCAGATTTGGATTCCCAAGGAAAATAAGATAAATAAGAAAAAATAAAATACTATAAGAAAAATACCAGACAAATTTAAAAATAAACCTAGAATTTTTAGATATAAAAATATATATTTTATATATATAAAAAGATATAACATATTTCATCAATTCTAAGATGTGTTTTCTTTACATTTTAGTAGCTCTGAAATCAGGATATTTCCTACAGTTACTGTCGGTTAGACAGCCCTTTCGATGTAGCTGTCGTTGCCTGCTCATTCACATCAGAACTGACAGAATATGTGGCAGTGAATTTGACAAATCCTGAAGACAATCTGCAGCACTCTTGTTGTGTTATATATACTGTATCACAATAAAAAAAATAGATTTTAAGACAAAAATTGTAGACACTATGTAATCATAAAAGTAACCAGGAAGATATAGAAATTCTTTACTTTTATGTAATCACTTCAAGTACATAAAACAAAACGATAAGAAGTAGATAAATTTACTATAATAGTTGATTTTAAAAATCGTAACTCTCTAGTAATTGATGAACTGGCAAACAATAATTAGATTTTAATAACAAAATCAAGGAGCAATGCTTTAATAGATAAACATAGAAACTTTTATGCAAAAACTAGAGAATATACATTTGTTTTAAGAACATACAAAATACTTCAAAAATTGACCATACACTGAACCACAAAACAAATCTCAAAAAATAAAAAGAATCTGTGTTAAGCAGACCACATTTCTCTGCATACAGCAATTAACTTAGATATCAATAACAAAAAGATAAAACTCTTATACAGTTGGAAAAGTAACACATTTTAAAACACACCTAATAATGGAAATTAGATCATAGTTAGACTGAGCAATAAGAAAATACACAATCAAAACATATGGGATATGGCCTTAGGATGTGTGGCTCAGTTGGTTAGACATTGTCCTGCAAAGCAAAAGGCAGCTGGTTCGATTCCCAGTCAGGGCACATGCTTGGGTTGCAGGCCCCATCTCCAGCTGGGGCATGTACGAGAGGCAACCAATGGATGTTTCTCTCACACATTGATGTTTCTCTCCCCCTCTTTCTTCCTCCTTTCCCCTCTCTCTAAAAAAAATTAATTAATTGAAAAAAACATGTGAGATACAACTAAAGTAGCATTAGAGAGAGATTTATAGCCTTAATACATTAGAAAAGAAAGAAAACGAGCTAAGTCCCCAGCTCAAGAAATTACAAAAAGAATGTCATAGCAACACCTCCCCCAGAAAAGCAGACAGAAAGAATACTGTAAAAGTAAAAATTAGAAAACAGAGACACAATAAGGATGATCAGCAAAACTACAAACTGGTAAATGCCCACTCACCAAAGAGTACTGACAGGTCTCAATAATCAGTTGGACAAGATGACCTAGATCTGCAAATGTCAACTGGCCTCTTTATTGAGCCACACAGGGCTTGTTAAAAGGGCTCATTAATACAGTAGCTATGAGGGCAAGTTTGGAAATTATGCAACAAAACAAAACAGATTTTCTCTCATTACGGCAGGTCTGGCTACTGTATACCTCCTAAGAATAATCTGCCAACAGCACAGACCAATAATGAGCCATGTGGTACTGTACCTGAGGGGATCAGGTAAGGCAGGTTGATTATAGTGGATGCCTTCCATCATGGAAGCTGCAGTATTTTGTCCTCCCTGGAATACGTTTTCTGGATAGTGATTTTCCTTTCCTGCCCACCATGTCTATGTCAGTGCCATCATCCATGGTCTTACTAAATGCCTTATTCACCATCATGACATCCCACACTGCATCTTTCCCATCCAAAGTTCACAGGAAAAGAAGTGAGGCAGTGGGCTCATGCTCACAGGGTTCAATAGTCTTACCGTGTATTCCATTGATCACAGGCGGCTAACTTTCTGGAATGGCAGAATGGCCTAGTGAAGACTCAGTTACAGAGCCAGGTGGGAGACAACACCTCGTGAGGCTGGGGTGCTATCTTACAACGTGGATTTCATGAGCCATATTTGGAGACATTTCTTCCATAGCCAGAATCTATGGACCTAAGCACCAAGAAGTATACATGGGCTGACTTCTCTCACAGTTAACAACCTACTTGAACATTTCTCTTGCCTCTTATTCCTTTAACTTTGGATTCTTCTGATTTAGAGGTGTTAATTCCTCCAAATTAACAGACTCCCGGACATTTTGTATTCTTTGTGTCACTGTACCAATAGGCAAAGGGGCTCCTGTACCAGGTGGAGTGAAAGAGTGGTTACCTTGCCATGAAAACAGGAAGGAATGTCCTTAAAACCCAGGGGAAGCTCTGGGGTGCCTCACAGTACCTCCATGCCCAGGGGAAAGCTAATGGAAGGGTAGAGCATCCCAGGTCAGGCAGGACCACTACAGGCTAGCTCCTTCAGGAATAAAGGTTTGAGTCTCTCCACCAGGAACCTGAACAAGATTGGTGCTAACTAAGGACAAAAAGAACATGGAATGGGTGGTTGACTAAGGAAATTATAAATAGTGACTACAGCCTTGTTCTCAGAAGCTTTGTGGCATACATAGGCGGTGCTGGCAGCTATGATGGTGAGAGCATCATGGGTCAACCATGATGGTATGTTCTTCAACTAACGAGTTTAATGGCACCTTCTGACTGCTGTTCTTTCAACCCTTCCAACAATTTGCAAGCATCAAATTTCCTGTAGTAAATTCCTTTCTGCTTGGAATATCTAGAGTTATTTCTATTCTTGCACTGAGGCCTGACTAAATCAGGTAATGATTAAGATAGTGTGGAATTAGCATAAGGATAGTCATATTGACCAATTTAAAAGAATAGAGAACCCAGAAATGGACCTCTGCTCATTAAATCCAATATCTAATGAGAGTGGACTGTAATATATATGTATATATACGTATCAGCAGCAAGAATAAAGCAGGGAGTTACCTATGAAGGAGTTCCCATAAGACTGTCAGCTGATTTTCTCAAAAGAAATTTTGCAGGCAGGCAGGGACTGGATAAAAGTATTCAAAGTGATGAAAAACAAGAACCTACAACCTAGATTATGCTATCCAGCAAAACTATCATTTAGAATGGAAGGGCAGATAAAGTGCTTCCCAGACAAGGTAAAGTGAAAGGAGTTCATCATCACCAAGCCATTATTATGTGAAATATTAAAGGGACTTATTTAAGAAGAAGGGGAAGGTCAAAACAATGAACATTAAAATGGCAATAAATTCACAACTATCAACAACTGAATCTAAAAACATAAACTAAGCAAACAGCTAGAACAGGAACAGAACAACAGAAATAGAGATCACATGGAGGGTTATCAGTGGAGAGTGAGAGGGGGAAGAATGGGGGAAAGGTACAGGGCTTAAGAAACATAATTAGTAGGTCCAAAATAGACAGGGGGAAGTTAAGAATAGTATAGGATATGGAGAAGCCAAAGAACTTATATGCACGATCCATGGACATGAACTAAGGCAGGGGATTGCTGGAGGGAAAGGGGGTACCGGGTGGAGGGTGGCAAAGGGAAAAAATTGGAATAACTGTAATAACATAATCAATAAAATATATATTTTTTAAAAAAAGAAAAAGGAGCAAAGAATAGAAAGAGGAAAGTCACAGAAGAGGAAACATGAACAGTCAATAAAAATGTGAAAGATGTTTAACTCTCTAGCAGTCATAAATATATATTAAAACAACAATGAGAAATCATTTCACACCACCACATTAGCAAAATTTAAAAGTTTGGTAATACCAAGTGTTGACAAAGATATAGAACAATTTGAACTTTCATACTTCTGGTGGGAGCACAAATGGGTGTAACGTCTTTGGAGAGCAACCTGGCCATATCAAGTATTATTGTAGACATACATACTCTACAACCCAGAAATTCTACGCCCAAATGGAAAAAGGGATCAATGTACTAGAATATACATTGTAGCATTTCCCCAAACCTAGACCTTTTACTAATCATTCCTTCTGCCTGATACTTCCCCTAGATACCTACACGAATCATTCCCTGATTTTCTTCAGGTCTTTTTTCAAATGTCACCTTCTCAATAAGGCCCTCCTTGAACATCTGTGTGAATCACAGGTCATCTTAGCTCTCCCCAAGCCCTTTTGCTGGCTTTTTTGTCTCCCATAGCCTTTCTGACATATTATGTAGTCTTTAATATGTTCATTATGTTTGTTAGCCATTTTTCTTCCACTACTCTGTAAGTTCCCTGAGGGCACAGTTGTTGTTGTTGTTTTTTAAATTGATTTGAGAGGGAGAGAGAGAGAGAAAGAAAGAAACATTAATATTTTGTTCCATGTACTTATGTATTCATTGATTGACTCTTGTACGTGCCCTGACCTGGAATGGAGCCCACAACCCTGGCATATAAGTAAGAAACATTATAAAACAATACTATATATGGCTTATATTACATACATACATAGTATAAGTATTTAAAAAAGTCTATGGTAAGCGTCTGATCCCGAACAGAGGCTGACTCTGAGAACTGAGGGACATTAATGTGATAGGGGCAGGGTGCCATGGGTTTTCACTGTATATGTAATGTTTTATTTCTAAGATGAAAGGTGGGTGTATAAATGTTAATGTACTTATTATTTATACCTTTTTATATGCCTGAAGTATTTAATAATAAAATTAAATGAGATAACAGTGACTAGCATGTACTAATAGTCAATATTTATATAGAGCTTACCCCAAGTTAGGCACTAAGTGTGTTACAGAGGAGAGCTCATTTAAATTCTCACAATCACCCTGTGAAATAAGTATCAATATTATTATTATCTCTATTCTAAGGATGAGGAAAAGTTACAGAACCTACTCAAGACTAGCTGATAGAGCTGATCTGGATTTTTAAAAAATCAGTTTGGCTCTGGTTTTTAACCTTTACACCAAACTGCTTCATAGTCTTATTAAGCACACTGTAGGTTCTTAACATTCAGCTGAAGCTTATGAGAGTATCACGTTTATATGCCAAAATGGTCAAATATATAGCAGTTGCATATGGTTCACCTAATAAATGTCAAATAAAAATGAATACAACTGACCTTATAATATCACAAGGCTCTATGATGACTCTGCAATTGCCTTTAAACATATTAAATTCTTCTGCTTGCATGTTCTAGATGTTTTTACCCCTGAAGTATAAGAGAGGAGAGTTAAATGCCAGAAGCAACTTCCCAACCACTAACATTGAAATCAAGTGAAGAAAGCACACTTTTTAGGAAAGAGTGGTTACGACCAGGGCAGGGTGGTATTAAGTGCCAGCCGTGGACGGGAGGATGGTTGAGTTGCCCTCTCAACAGCCAAGTCTACCTTCCCCTCTGCCTTTCTCAGTTTGTCTAAGAGGCAGCTTCAAATCAGCCAGGCCTTAGCCATGGGTTTGGCTTAAAAGTCCTTATTTATAAGCCCTTGAGTGAACTCCTGAGAAACCCAGATAGGATGGCAGGCTTCCTCATAAGAGGACCAAGGGCATAAGATCAAATGTCCCTCTTCTCCAGCTCCTTGCTGCACCCCTACTCCCAGGAAACTGGAAATAGATAGAAGGAGATGGAAGGCAAATGCACATTACCCCAGGTCCAATCTCTCTGGCCTTTATAGTTACAGTCCTAATTTTTTAGCTGAATTTTCCAAGAGTTGCCTTCTGCGTCTGTCCAATGGCATAGTCTCCTTCTCAGTCTCCCTGTCTGTAGCGCTCAAACTTATCCCCCTCTTATATAGAGTGAGTGAGAGAATGGCTGCAAGAAACACTGCTTTCCTCGTGTCTTTCCTTGGGACAATCATTTACAGTCAAAATCCTTAGTGCAGATTTCTGCAACTCTTTGTTACTTTTACAGGGGCCCCTTTCATACCATGTCAACCTGAGCAAAACCCATGTCAGTGACTGGATCTAGCCTAGGGTCTGTGGAAACAGAAGAAGAACAGAAGCATGGACAGGGTTATTTTTTAAAAGTGTAGTGACTTATGTTGAACACTACTGTATACGTGCTGTTTTTATGTGTGCATGACCTTACGTGCATGAGTGTGTGTGTATGCACATGGCAGGAGGAGGGGGGAAGTGCATGCCCGGATGCACAAATGTAGTTGATAAGTGTGCCTGAAGGTGGTGTGAACATTTTCTAGAAACCTATGCTTGAGGTTTCACTCCATAAATCTCTTTTACTGGCGGTTCTGTGAAAGCCAAGGGCTGTGTAATAATTTACACTGCATTGTCCTTACTCTCTTGCTCCCCTTCACTTGCCTAGGATAAAAAACTAAAGATTGATAGTGATGTCCCTCCGGAGTAGCCAGGAGTGTCATTCATTCCCACTCTGTCAGTCTATCTCTTCAGAGCTTTTTCCCTCACTTCACTCCTTTTGCTCTGCTCTAGAGGATACGCTTTCTGCCTCCTCTTCTTCCCCAAACCTTCTCCACTGACTCTTGAAATGTCCTTCTCTTTGGGGCAGCCACCCTGGGTGAAGTAGAACAAGAAGGATTTTCCAGCTGATCTAATCATAAGACTCAGAAAAGAAAAGAAAATGTCCTCTCTGGAGATCCAAACAGCTCGAGAAGTCTCCTCTTTCCTCTACTCAAAGCTATTTTAGTCCAAGTTTCCAAGGCTCCAGAGAAGGTGAGTCCTCATATCTGCTGGTCTTCAAATGGAGTATTTCTGACTTTTGACATTTTATCTTTTATCCTTTCCACCATGGTTTTGGCTATATTCTCTTGAGATTGTTTTATTTCTGCTAGACAGAAAGTTCTGGGCGAAGCGTAAGGGGTAAGTATGGAAGGAGAGACAGAAAGAGCTGTACGCATTCATTTTTAGTTTGTACCTTGCAGCCTGTTGGTGATATTTTTAGGTTCACACAGAACTCGAGAATCATTTTGTCTGTCTCTTGCCTCTTCACCTCTTCCCGCCCAGTTAAATTATAATCTCTCTAGTGTTCAACAACCCCCAATGAACCACCCCCTGCTACTGAACAAAATAAAATAGATTCCATTGCTTCAATAAGCCAGTGAAACTTTGCAAAACCTCATGAATTGAAAACACCTCCTGAAGTTAGACCAACTCTGTCTGCAGCAGCTTCAGCTCTAACTCCATGTCGGAAGACCATCTCGGCATCAGCCTGCTATGAAAGAAGTAAAGCCTCGGTTGATGATTCCAAATTCTCACACACCTCTTCAAAATTCAGTTCTACCACCTTCATTTTTTAGAAGAAAACACAAAATGTCTTTATGATCTAAGGGTAGGGAAATATTTCTTAAAACAAGATATAAATAAATTATAATGGAAAAGATACATAAGTCTGAATAGATTAAAGAAAAACTCGTTTCCTTTAAAGGACTCCATGTAAAAAGTAACAATAAAAGCCACAAATGGAGATTTTTGCTATTCAATGATAAAGGATTTGTACACAAAAC
Source organism: Pteronotus mesoamericanus (assembly GCF_021234165.1). NCBI lineage: Eukaryota > Metazoa > Chordata > Mammalia > Chiroptera > Mormoopidae > Pteronotus > Pteronotus mesoamericanus. The sequence goes on from NW_026555310.1 coordinate 1,714,229, forward strand.
ATATAAACAACTGATTTATCACCAAGAAAAGACAAACAGATCAATCAAAAAATGGGCAAAAAACATGAATAGGCCATTCACTTAAGTGGAAATTTAAATAGCCAATAAGCATGTGAAAAGATGCTCAGACTCTCCAGTAATCAATAAAATGCAAATTAAAACCATCCATCGGACTGGCAAAAATTTTAAAGCATGACAACAGCAAATGTTGGTGAGGATAAGGGGCAAAATTTTTGTATATTTTAGAGTGTAATTGGCAAAATCACTTTGGAAACAATTTTTATTTTCTGAAGTTGAAGATATGCATATCCCATCATCCAGCAATTCTATTAATTGTGTGTGTGTGTGTTCAAAAACATAAAATATACCTTCTTAACCTTAAGTGTACAGTACAGTAGCTGTGCCACAGATCTCTAGAACTTTTTCATCTTGCAAAATTGAAACTCTATACCTATTGAAAAATTCTTCTTGTCCTGTTTCTCTCAGCATCTGGCAACCATCATTCTACTAATTTAGATATCTTATAAAAGTGAAATCATGCAGGTTTTGCCTTTTTGTGACTTATTTGACTTAGCATAATGTCTTCACATTTTATCCATGTTGCAGCATATGACAAGATTTTTTTCTTTTTTAAGGCTGAATAATATTCCATTGTATGTGTGTATATACTACTTTTTAAATCCATTCATCTTTTGATGAATATTTAGATGGTTTCCATATCTTGGTTGTTATGAATAGTTCTGCAATAAATATGGGTGTGCAAATTTCTCTCTGAGAGCTTGTTTTCAATTCTTTTGGATAAATACCCAGAAATGAGAACTGTCATATGGCAGTTCTATTTTTAATTTTTTGAGGAATCTTCACACTGTTTGGAGGTATATAAAATGGTACACCATACAAAGTGGCTGTACCATTTTATATTCCCAGCAACAGGACACAAATTTTCCAGTTTCTTTATATCCCCGCCAGTACTGTTATCAATTTGTTTGTTTGTTTGTTTGTTTGTTTGTTGATAATAGCTATCCTACAAGGTGGGAGGTAATAGTTCATTGTGGTTTTGATTTGCATTTTCCTAATTATTATGATATGTAGATCTTTCCATATGCTTGTTTGCCATATGTATATCATTTTTGAAGAAATGTCTATTAAAGTCCTTTGCTCATTTTCTAATTGTATTGTTTGGGAGTTTTTCGTTGTTGTCATTGAGTTGTAGTGTTCTTTATATATGTCCTAGATATTAATCATATATCATATTAGATATATGATTTGCAAATATTTTCTTCCAACAGATCTTTTCAATCTGTTTATTGTTTCTTTTGCTGTGCAGAAATTTTTAAGTTTGATATAGTCCCATTTGCCTACTTTTGTGTTTGTTGCTATGCTTTTGTTGAAAACAGCACACATTTAACAAATCTTTCAGCCAAGGAAAACAAAAATCCTTGCCAAATTCTGTTAAGTACGACCAACAATAGGCCAGGAGAGAGCACCCAAATCAGCTATTACAGCCTGATTGGCATAACTAAGTTTGGTTGAGCATCGTCCAGCAAAGGAAAACGTCATGGGTTCAATTCCCGATCAGGGTTGAGGACCTAGTCCCAGTTGGAGGTGTGTGAGAGGCAACCAAAGAATGTTTCTCTCACAGATCAATGTTTCTCTCCTCCTTTTTCTCTCTCTAAAAATAAATAAACAAAATCTTTAAAAAAATCTGCTATCCCCGAATAAGGCAATATTTATAACTAACTCTTGATTATTTATCCTGGACCAGAGATACAACGGTGTGCATATTCTGAGACAAGCATTTATCTACTCACCTAGATCAATATTACAGGAAGGAGATATAGGCAGAGTCTGTCCAAAATAGTATTTAATCTAAAATATCAGTTAATCTAAATAATAGAAATAGAGCAAATACCATTTGCATTTGTCTTCGTGGTATGTCACCCTATACCTGTAGCATATCCACTTAACGCGCTTTCTCTTGCAGATTTGAAAAAGTAGTGTTGTTAACTTCACATCCATTGCCTAGGACTGCCCAGTGGCAAACTGCTGCTGGGACAGTTACTCAACAAGTGTTTATTGACCTCTACTAACTAGATGCCAATTATTGCTTTAAAACAGCATTATAAATGTTAAAACAGAAATATAAATAAAATGCTATGGGCACACAGAGGAGGGAGCATCTAACTCTTTTGAAGGGAATGCATCAGTGTAGTCTTCTCACAGTGGTGGCTATTTAGGCAGTATTGAAAGACAAGTAAGAATTTTCCATAGGAAAGAGGCTTATGGCTTCACCAAGAGTAAGGAACAATAGGAGGCTCCACGTGGCAGCAGCCTGGGGTGAGGATGGGGAGTTGGATTTACGGGAAACTAGTGCCATATCCAAGTGCTTGGCCTTTATCCCATCAGCAATGCAGAGCCAAAGTCTGAGCAGAGGAGTGACCCAATCATATTCACATCTCAGAAAGATAATTCTTGTGGTGGTGGTAGTGGTGGTGTGGAAGTTGCCTGGAGAATGAAAGTCACCTGGTAGAGAGAACTGAGAATAATTGCAAAGTTTCTAGCTTGAGAGACTGTGGATAGTGACTCCATAAACTGAGACAGGGAACGCAGAAGAAGGAGGCTTTGGAAAGATGATGGGTTGAAGAGTGAAAGGGAATTGGAAAGTTTTAGCGTAAAGAGATTTAAGGAAAGGTTTCTTTTGAGGGATAAAAATGAGAATATGGGTCAAGGACAGGTAAAAGAGGAAGGAGAAGGAGTGAGAACAGAAGTAGAGAGGTGGATCTAAAAGTAGGAGGTCATATATTCCTCTAATTAATATAAGACACTCGGAGGAAAGGCTATGTGGTTACACTAAAGTTTAGGGGCCAGGCAGGTAGGGGAAATTTGTAGAAGTTAGCATTAGACGGTTTTAATTGGGAGGAGAGAGTGGAAGGGAAGCTTATCTGTTGAGGGTGTATAGGAGATGTGGAGATGTGAGAAAATGCTATCACATGTACTTTCCCATCTGTACAATATTAACAGATTGCAATTATAAGCCCACAGTTACAATCGGCAGTTTAAATGTTTGCTCTTCTCATAGATGTTCTTACCAGTCCTCAGTTATCTTAGAACTTCTTTCTTCCAAGTAGACACGGACATTCACAAAGCTAGTTGATGCCAGAACAACTTCAGCTGGCAGATCAGTCCGTCCTCCCCTCCCCCATGTTTATGGTTAAGTGCAAAACTGGGACCACTGAGAACTGAGATATCTGCAAAGGCTTCTTGACCTGGCTCGTCCACTTCAGGCAATCTGATGAATATTTAGCGAACTGCTTCAACATTTGAATTTTATGGAATTAGTGTAAATTCCCAAAGAAACCCCTACTTCCACTGACTATTTTTTGAGAATTTATGTCCCCAGTACTGCACTGGATTAAGGATCTGTAAGAACAGCCGTTGTCCCTGGGCAGCTCACAGCCTCATGGAGCAGCTTCACTCTGGTGTGTAGATGGCAGTATGTTTTTACATTCAGTGAGATTTAGGGAATTTGGTACTCTGTTTTTACTTTTAATGCAGCATTACTTCTTCTGTGTATATATTGCTAAGATAGCCAGGTTTTTAAAAATTCACACATTTTGACATAAGTACACATTTGTAAAAAAAAAAAAAAAAAAAAGGCAGCATCACAGTCAAGATAATAAACATACCCATCACCCCCCGAAGCTCCTTCTTGCCTCTTTGCCATCTCCCCCTCCAGCCCTCAGCCCTGCCCAGGCAACCATTGATCTGACTTTGTCGCTATGGAATAACTTGCATTTTCTAAAGCTTTATATAAATGACATCACACAATACGTTCTTTTTATTATCTAACAACAGTCTGCTTTTGACACACCATACTAATGGAAGAAAATGTGGAAAATTTCTTAATGTGTATGTATATTTTAAGTCAGAAGGGAAAACATTTTTTAATTTTTATTTTAGAGGGGGAAAGGAGGGAGCAAGAGAGGGAGAGAAACGTCAACATGATAAACATTAATCTGTTGCCTCTCAAACACACCCCAACTGGGGACTGAACCCACAACCCAGGCAGGTGTCCAGATCAGGAATGAAACCGGCGACCTTTTGGTTCGTGGGATGATGCCCAACCAGCTAAGCCACACTGGGCAGGATGGGGAAATATTTTTAAATTAATACTAAAGATCTTATGAATTGATTGGTCAAGTTCTTCTGGAATTACAGTATGAAATTTAAATGCATACAAACTGACCATTGATAAAAAGCAGAATACTCCTCTAAGTGGGATGTAGTAGAAAATGGACAGGTTTTGGAGCCAGAACTACATTCGCATTTTGGCTTCACCACTCCTAAAAGAGTGCCATTGAATGAATCATTAGCCTCTGTGAGTTTCAGTTATTTAATCCATAAAATGGGAATAACAAGGATCTATTTATTGGGTGACTGGAAGTCCATATTAATTAGACTTGGATATAGAAAGTGTCTCACGTTCAAATATTAGTTCCTCTTCCCTTAACTGTGATTCTTGTTTCTATGAGAATATTACTTTAGAATCATAAAGAAAGTCATCTAAGAATTATCCAACATAAAAACGGCCACTTAACAGTCTTTATGAGAACATATCTAGTGCGTAGAGCTGTGTTAATCTATGTAATCTTCTTTACAACTGCGGGCTGACCTTCCTAATTCTGCTTTGTCCTAATTGACACGAAAAAGAATTTAGTATTAGTGTTCCCTGACTTCTCATTAAGGGCAGGAGAAGATAGCCAAGAGACCAGGGAGAAGATCAGGAAATGACCAAACAAATGACCACGTGTAAACTCCAAAGTGGATAACCTGCACAGAGAAGAGCGGGGTAATGATGACAGCTAAAATGAATCAGGTGGTTACTACCTGCTGGGCTCTGTGCTAAGGCTTCACCTGAATTGTTGTATTTAACCCTCACAACACACCTTTGAATTAAGTACTATTATCGGGCCCATTTTATAATGAGGAAATCAAGGCTTAGAGAAGTTAAGTAGCTTAATCAAGTTCCAACAGATGGAAGTGGCAAAGAAATCACACCTAGATCTCTGAACTCAGAGCTCAAACTGTTAACTACTTCTTTTAGATCAGTTCTAGACTCAAACCAGGTCTCTAATTTTCCAATATCCAATTCTCTTGTGATAGGCCTTGAAGAGATTTTCTGATTTTAGAAAGGCAGGAAAAGAAACTTCTAGAAAATTGTGTCCTGAATTTTAGGAGAACAACCATCCACAATGATTTCTTGATGATTTTTTCTGGACTGTCTGACTGTTTGTCACCTATTTTAGGCCTTCCCATCCATACCCACCCATCACCCCCAATACATGCCCTTGATTTCCCTCACTCTTGGAAAATTCCTCTTGTTGTTGTGTCTCACTTTATCCCATTGAAGTGGTGGCCCTCCAGTTCTGGCTTACACCCACTTCCCTCCAGGGCTATTTGTCGAGGAAGGGGTGAGTAGGGACTTAATGACATGCTTTCCTTAACAATCTTCCAAACCTATCATCTAGGATTTATAAGCATTCATCAACAACACCCTAGCAAAGTAGGTTAGTAGGATGATCCCACTGCCTGTTTAGGAATCTGGAGGACTAAGGAATTTTTACCAAGGCTCAGGACTCAAGGGTTCCTCCTGTACCGCATGGCCCTCGAAAGCTGCTCAGTTGCTCTGGTTGCCCATCTGTTCCTTCCCTTCCCTCCACTCTCTCTGCCATCATCTTTTTGGGCAGAATGAAGGTTGAGTTTTGCCTTACTTCCCACAGAACTAATTAAAGTCTACAAAGTACTTTGAGAACATTCAGTGTGAGGTTCTTGCCAAGACAGAATTACAGGTGGGAATGGCAGGGGATGGGAATAGGCTAAAAGAAGTATAGCTGTGTTGCCCTAAAAAAGGCTCTGATAAGCCTCTTTCCACTATAAATCTTTTTTTAATACATAAAAACTTTTTTAAGTATGTTTTATTGATTACGCTATTACAGTTGTCCCGTTTTCCCCCTTTGCCCCCCTCTGCCCAGTACTCCACTTCCCTCCAGAAATCTCCCCCTTAGTTCACATCCATGGGTCATGCATGTAAGTTCTTTGGTTTCTTCGTTTCCTATGCTATTTTTAACATCCCCCTCTCTATTTTCTTTCTACCAATTATGCTTTTTAATCCCTGCATCTTTTCCCCCATTCTCTCCCTTCCCCCTCTCAGCTGATAACCCTCCAAATGGTCTCCATATCTATAATTACATTCCTGTTCTGGTTGTTTGCTTAGTTGTTTTTTGTTTGTTTGTTTTGTTTTCTTAGATTCAGTTGTTGACAGTTGTGAATTTGTTGCCATTTTAATTGTTCATAGTTTTGATCTTCTTTTTCTTAAATAGGTCCCTTCAACATTTCCTGTAATAATGGCTTGGTGGTGATGAACTCCTTTAGCTTTACCTTGTCTGGGAAGCACTGTATCTGCCCTTCCACTACGAACCTTAAAGCTCTTTCTCTACTGCACACTCAGCCATCTCAGAGGTGTTCCCTTCTTTTCCCCTCTCACAGGCTCAGATACAAAGCAAAATGGTACCTGAGTTCTACAGCTCCGTCTACCCTTTCTCCTTAAATTCACAGATAGACTTCTTCAGACAACTTGCCTTATGGAAAGAAAATGGCTAGATTATATCTTCATTTAAAGCAAAGTCCTCAGGTGCAGGATGTTGACTATGTTTTCTGGGCTTCAGCTGTGGTTAGTTAATCATTGTTCTTAGCTTCTGCTCTAGCAGGGCCTTGACGTGGGCACTTCTATGGGAATTAAAAAATTGCTTTAAAGAGTCAGGTTCTGCCCAGAAAGAGTTAACCTGTGAAGGCAAAAGATATACAAAAAAGCAACCTAAGAACAATTTACAAAACAACACATTAATTAGGCAAATAAAATAGTACTGGAGAGATTAGGTTAAACTTCAGAAAAACTTTCTACTACAACATATATTGTGGTTTCTCCTTTGGTAGGTTTAGGAATATCCCTATTTGAAAGCAAAGGCCTTTAAGCTTTAATACTTATGACTCGTGTTACAAAAACCTCAATTTGAGGGTCTTACAGCCTGTTTATAGCAGGCCAGTAGTACGCTGGGTTTTTCTCCTTTTCTTCTCTCATTGTCCTATATAACATTTTCTGGCTCCATTTCCCTCATTCCCATACCCTGAATAGGAAAGGCTTTCTATTGTCCAAATCAACCTCTCCCCTTGGGAGACGTGTCATAGGACTAGCCAATATGCTATGCTGCTAGTTGAACGTGAGAAGTGTTGTTAAATATTCTTTAGCGTGTAAAATGCTGACAGCATGGGGCAAGGAGGATGAGGGTTGGGAGAGGCATTTACACCTCATGAATTCTCAGGGATTAAGTTCCACATCCTTTAAACCAAAGACTTGCAAGGCGTTTTACCATGTTTGGGGAGGTTCTTTGTTGTCTCAATTGGCCACACTTCTGGTAGCAAACTACGACACTGATAACCAGAATAGAAGAACTTTACTGCAATATGGGAAGGCGTTCTCAGAAGGGTCTGATCTAGAATGAAAGGTTTCTCTAGAAAAAATGGATATTGGGAGGGGTTTGTTTCATTCTAGCCCTCACCAAATGATAGAGTAAGGAGATGACCAAGCCCAGGGATTCGGGGTAATAGGAGTAAGCTAGACCAAGACAAAACTTTTTTGGCAAATGATTACAAAAATAGATAAAACACACAGATAATGGCAAAAAAGGACAATAAGTGGGACATAATCAACTCAGGATTATATACTCATCAGAAGAAGAAAGAAAGGGAAAGGGAACTCTCAAGTTTGGGGAAAGGAAGGAGATTTTGAGAATGATCTCCAGCACCAGGATGACCCTGCAGCTGTGGTTTCAGGCCAGGGGTTGTGTTTTCAAACTTGCAAAGCTCATGCCTGCATCCCTGGCAGAGATGGTTCTATTCAGTGCGTGGGTTCAGCCAAGTCTAACAGGCCCAATGTTCTCATCCAGCCCTATTCTACTCTACGGCTTTGCTTTTCTTCTTTACCATCTGCAGTGTGCACCTATGTCTTTTTTATTAAAAACATGTATAAGGCTTTTGGGGCTCCACTGGATACACTTAAGGAAAGTAGATGAACTATATCTTAACACAGGGCAAGTTCCTCTGATATAGAAGATCAAATAATACATTTCATAAACTTGAAATGGCAAATGGGCCAATAGTAATTATTTGATACGTGGGCAGGGAGCTTGCCCTAAAACCTTCTATGGAATTCAATGACATCAAAGAATAATATCAAAGAATACCAGCTCCCAGAGGCACTTGCAGTCTAAGTGGGAAAACAAAACACAAACAAAGACACATGAGAACACTCACAAAGCTCACATAAATCCAGGCAAAATTATATAGCACATGCTAGAAGAGGAGGGACTGAAGCTAGATTAAGCTGTTTTTCTTAACTCATTTTTCAGCATTCACCATCAAACAGCCTCAGTGCTAGGAGGTATTTTACATTCTTCTCTTTTAATCCTCACAGACCTTTGTGGTAGGTATTTTTACCACTGGTTCAGAGATAAGATTAAGTAATTTATGCTAGTAAGCAGAAGAGTGAATTGGAACTCTTCTGGAATGAAAGACCTATGTGACTCAAAACTTGTGCCTTTAACCACCATCCCATATTGACTCCTTCTTCAGAAGAACTTTCTAGTTTGGAAGAAGTTATAAAGTCTTTCTTTGTTTAAGAAGAGGATGTACAGCTTACAGGCAGTGTTGTGAAAGTAAAAAAATAATTATATAAACTTCTATCTTCCAGTTGCCTGATTGGTCCTCCCAGCTCTTAAAAACAAAAATAAAAAACTACAAGTTCAAGTGATACTAAGGTTGCACAAGCTTCTGGGAGCCTTGGGCTGAAAGGTGCTTTGAGAAGTCATTCTCCTGACTCCACAGTCCTCTTTAGACTCTGTGCAGTTCACTTTAGGCAAGTGGAAGAACTGCATCTTAAGACAGGGCAAACTCCCTTGACACAGAAGATCACATAAAGCATTTCATGAACCTCCAGATTGTTTACCCTTCAATTGTTTAGTCTTTTCATTGTTTCAATGGACTCAGTAAAATGAACAGAAAGGGATAGTCTTCACTGACTTCCTGGAATGGCTTTTTTTCCATATGCTGCTGCAAGATAAGCGTGAGTGCTTTTTACATACACTATGTGGAACATAAAACTATGTGAAATGGTCACTGTCCTTCAAGAACTTTTGCCCTTATACATAGGTAATTATAATAAAAGCAGGCTTCAACATGGGAGAAGTATAAAAAGAGCTTGTAGTCCTTAGTACCAAGAGTTTTCCAGTCAGTGATATTTACCTAGATGCTAATGGAACCATCATCTATTTGAGAAAGTCTTGAGCAAGAAGGCAGGGCACTTGGGTCCTATGCTCCATATGTGCTTCCAGCACATTCTTTCCCAGAATTCATGGGACATTTCCTGGGCACTTGTAGGGTGCAGGACTGGGAACACAGAGCTGATTGTGATATGACCCTGCCAGCACAGTGCCCACATGCACAGTGGGAGCTGCATCCCATCCAATACATCCACCATCAGTAAGGAGTCTTATCTGGGAGTCGGGGGGAGCACAGGGATTAATGCTAAGACTGTTGAGTCAACAGTTTCTCCACCCCCACTTCCTCAGAAAGTGGGGGAGTTGTAGGAAACCACATGAGTTTCACTAATCCCCCATCAATAGCACCCACTGCATTACTGGCCTCATTATTTCTTAATGGGACTTCGTTGATTACAGACTGCTTAATTACAGTGACAGGCTACTTCTTGGGGGGGGGGTGCCTGGGGAAAGAAAAGAAGGATGAGAAGGTATGGGGGGGGGGGGCCAGCCCCTGCTATCCAGAGCAGGAGCTAAAGTGAGAAAGAAATCTCTGAGTGGCAATAGTGGCCTTCTCCTCCCCACAAATAAAACCTCCAGGAAAAAGGGTGGGGAAATCAACTTCCCCTTACAGCTGTTTTCCTAATATCACTTTCTTCGCTAGGCTTTTAAAATATCTGGTAATTAGAAAGAAACAGAAATATTGTGTCACTATGGAACCACAGTATAGTATAATTCTTGGCACAGAGTAAGCACTAATAGGTATTTCTTTAATAAATAGAAGAGTACAGACAGACAAAATAATAGGAGCAAAGGCAAACAGAGCAAGCTGATGGTCTATCTATATTGGGCTACTTGAATCAAGTGGCCCTTTCAGAAAAGCACTTTTCCCCCACTAAAATCACCAATTGTATGACAGAGTTGACAACACCAGAAGGCACTTTTAGCATTACACATATGCAGTCAACAAAAGAGAGGAACCAAGAAGGGGGGAAAAGCTTTTTTCTGGGTATATATAGATAGCTACCCTGAAAAGGCCACAGGTCAGAGAAAACGGTGTGGGGCAGAACGGGCATTTCAGACAGTACACGGAGGAGATTTGGGGCTGGTCTATAGGGCCACATCTACTTCAAGTAACATGACTTAGTTCTTTCGTGGCTTTGAACTGAACTTACCTTCCATATCTATTCCAGGCACTCAATAAGTAGTCTTGGTTTTATCTCAGGTAACTCTTTGATCAACTCTGTTAATAAAATGAACTCAACCATGAAATATTAGAGATCATCAGACTAATTTTTAAATTTGATTTTGTCCAAGGAGTTATATCTTTGCCATTATGATTTACATAAGCATTCATTGGAAAGTGTATGCAATGCCAATTTAGGGATGCCAATACTGAGGTAGGGCAGCCAAGATGCGTGCTGACGGGCAAGGAACAGTCATTATGATTTTAAATACCCTAAAGATAGTTTACATGCCAATACTTAAAAGCTGACTATATAATTCTGAACTATATAATTTATGGAGTTTTTTTAATGTCTCAACTTTCATTTGTCATATTCGATATCAGATGTAGCTATGTATCCGGGTTCTTTCTTCTTTTATATGAACTGGCTTATTCCTTAAACTAATAGAGTATTAAACTGTCTATAAAACTCCCTAAATTAATCACTCAATAGTTTACACATAATAAACATGTGAACTGTCTTAGTTAATTGGCTTAAGAAATTGTGTTCATCCCCAGAATCACTTTTTTCCTCTTTCATACTTTCCCCATCACCCTGAGCTAATGTCATAAGCAAGAAAAATTTGTTTTTTTAAAAACTTATTTATTTATTTATTTTTAGAGAGAGGAGTGTGGCAGGGAGAGAGAGAGAGAGAGAGAGAGAAACATCAATGTGAGACAGAATCATCAATTGGTTGCCTCTCACACGTGCCCCAACTGGGGACCGGGCCCAAAACCCATGCATGTGCCCTGACCAGGAATCAAACTGGCATCTTTTATGTTGCAGGGCAATGCCCAACCAACTGAGCCACACCAGTCAGGGCAAAAATTTGTTCTTAACAAATGATGGATTCAAATCCAAAATTAGAGCAAGACTTTAAACAGGAATTTAAGAAATAATTCACAAACTTGGAGAATCATCAAATGATGTGTAGGTCAATCACATCTGAGATGACTATCTTACATTCAGGGAGTAGAGGGAAAATCCAGAAGAAGAAGATAAAGTCCCTTCCCACAAGGAGAGATCTGACCTATAGGGGAGAGAGGATGGCACTCATGACATGGGGACCAAGGTACAGAGATACAAGGACACAACAGGAGGCACTTTACAGAACTTCAGGGGAAAGTGCTAAAAAAGATGTCAAGAAACTAAATAGAGAGAAATCAAGTCAGAAAGAAAAAGATTAAAATGCACAAGTTCCCTGTGTGTGTTCTTGCATGTGTTTTGCAAGAAGCAGTAGGAAGGGGTGGTGAAAGGGGAGTGAACTGAGATCTGTGGATAGAATCAAGGAAAGAGTCCTAAACCCGGGGAAGAAGCCTCGGAGATGAAAGGAAGGAAAGAGTGATGTAAAAGATGGTGAAAACTAGGTCACAAGCATTCGATCCTTCCTGACTGTCTATTCAAATCCACACTCACCATGGATGGGCATGCCAGTAGCTTTTTGCGGCTATGTAACCCAGTTGAAATATGTCTTCAGGGTTCAGAGAATGAAAAAGAGTGGATTCACATCATGGCTCTGAGCCTCTGCTGAGGAACACTTAAGAGTTAAGTCCACTCTAACATGAAATGATGGGAACTGGGAGATAACCATCCTCAACACATAATGAGCTTCAAATCCCTGAAGATTTATTATTTGCAGGACCACCGGCAGCTATTCCTCATTCTTCCTGAAGGAAACACACACACACACACACACACACACACACACACGGAAATAGAATGAAGCTACAGAAGCAGGGATTGAATTGGATAGAGGAAACATTTCCTGAGCAAAACAATGCCCCTCTCCAATAGCCTTTAGGGCAGTCTTTACCATGCCCACCCATCAAGATGACGAAGATGCCAATTAATTGAGCTTGTGGGAAAGTAGTGCTAAATGCAATATCTTATCTTTTAGTTCAAATGTTTCTTTATCTATAAAATGGGTAAAATTATAATGTTTCACAAAGATGATATGTGAGAAAATGTATAGCCCCATGAGAGGCCCCTAGTAGACAGAGCGTGCGTGTGCGCATGTGTGCAAGGGAGAGAGAGAAAACATTTCTTTAGTAAATATTGACCCTTTTTTGGCTCCCCCTCAGTTTTCATTTTTTTAGAAAAAAATTATTTATTTATTTATTTTTATAGAGAAAAAGAAAGGGGAGAAACATCAATGTGTGGTTGCATTTTGCACACCCCCTGCTGGGGACCTGGCCTGCAATCCAGGTATGTGCCCTACACTGGGAATCGAACCAGAGACCCTTTGCTTTGCAGCCTAGCACTCAATCCACTGAGCCACACCAGCCAGGCCCCCTCAGTTTTCTTAAATGTAAAATGAGAGTTGACTGCTTCCTTCAGAGAGCTTGGTATGAAGATCAAAGGGGCTCCATGGATGGAAAATATTTAGAAACTGTAAATCACCACACACAGAGTTAGAATCTCTATGAAAGCGTTTTACAAGCTGCCAATATATGCAGACCCCTTTTATTCCAGGTCAGTTTCTTGGTTTCATGAACACAGGTTATATCCATAACCCTTGTCACTGGTGCAGAAAAATACTCCTGCACTGATGAAAAAAATAAAAATATACACACACCCACCCCCAAACGCAAATTTCCCTGATGGCTGGTTAGACTTAGCATGTGAGATGAAAGATCATGAGCTAAGAGTCAGTCAGGCCTGAGTTTAAATCCCAACATCACTATTAATATCTTTGAAACTTGATTTCCATATTTGCAAAATGAAGATAAATACTATCTACCACTTGGATTGTTTTAAAGTTTTAATAAAATAAAATACATAAAAGGCCTGGCCTGTTGAGGATGGTCTTTTGAGTATAGTTCTCTTCCTCCTTCCGCAGTATAGCCTGGTTTTGACAAACGGTTTGCTGCTTCAATGTGCTCTCTTTTTTTCTTTTTAAAAATGGTACTGCTGTGTCTGCAGGAAAGTGAGTCTTTCAATGACGATTTTAAGGAAAACCTGTGTTTAATGCAGTGCAACCCTGTGTGGGGCAGAAATGAGTCTATTCATTAGGTTTTTAAGTTATTAAACTGAAGATAGGGAAGATGATTTCATATGTCTGTTATCATGACTGCATTTCTTTAATTTATTAAACTTTATGCCATAAAATGGATTAAAAGCCAAACCCAGCTAAACTTACCCAACCCCACTGAAAATGCATACATATGAAATAGTGACAAGAGGATACAGGGAGAGGACTGTGACCCAGGAGACCTGAGACTTTCAAACCATCTCTTCATGATACAGACACCATGAGCCCCGACACCTTACCACATTGAGGAGCACTAGAGTGGACGCTCATCCCCCTGTTTCCTCACTGTAGGAAGAGAACCTTTACTCACTTCCCTCCCTAGGCCCCCCGGTCCACAAACTTGCAGCTAACTTTTAAATTCGCCCTAATCTTTGGCATATATGAGTACAGTCGGCCCAACACCAAAGACCTCATTCTTCTACCTTGTTATCTCTCAGGCTCTCCTCTTCCCTCTTCTGATTTCTTGAGTCTAGAAATCAGAGTCTGAAGCAAGTTTTATATGATAACGCTTAATTGAAGAGTGCAATCCCTGGGAAGCAAGAGTGAAGGATAAGGAAGAGCAAAGCAGGAGAAAAAGAAAGAGCAAGTAAGAAGGAATGTATTACATAGCTGGTCATTGCTTCTGGAAAAGGTAGTTGCCTTCATGTGAATGAAAGGATATTTTCAGAGGGGTCATGTGAAACAACTGCAGCCCCAACTGTCTGTCTAGGGAAAGAGAGGGGAATGACATAACTGCTACTTCCCATTATTCAAGTTTTGTCCCTTGACGTGTTAACTACCCTGCATTTCTGATTCTTGTATGGATATTGCTGTGCAGGACCTTCTTAAGCATCAATGGCAACAGGTAAACCCCAAGCTGGGGGACAAAAGGTGGATAGCATAGGTGTGAGATTAGGCCAGTCTGTGTGCGCCCACAGGGTGCATGAGGGATTTTTTTCAGCTGTAATCAATCTCCTGGACCTCCCAGCAATAGGGACTTCAGCCAGAAGTCAGAGCAAGACATGGATCTCGCCAGACTTGGCCCAGCAACTGAATCTGGCATATCTTCTTACCGTTGGTATAGCCTTAAACCTGCTCTAGAACCAAATTGGTTATGTCTGGATCATCTCAACAGACCCCTAATTAGCTTCCATGTCTCTAGTCTTTCCTTTCTTTAAATTAAGTAGTCACTGATAAGAAATCAACAGTCCATAAAAGCTGCTTTCATGGGGTCCTCCCATTATGCAATAGCTACTGTTATTCATCATATTGAATCAGAGCTCCTCAGTTTGGCCTTAACTCACTTGTGCTGCATCCTCCTCCCTGTCAAGCCTCAGACTTTGTATCAAAAAATGCTCTCCTCCTCTCCAGTAACTCAAATTTCTCTCCTTATAAAAATAATAATAAAGATTTCTTGAATGTTTATTATGTCAGGCATTGGGCTCAAGTTTTGCACATTTTATCTCTGTTAACATTTTAAAAATCTTATGGCAGGTACTATTTTAAAAATCTTATGGCAGGTACTATTTTATCTACATTTTATAAAAGAGTTAACTGGTATTTAGAAAGATTAGGCATTTTGCCCAATATTATCTAGCTAATAAATTGCACAGCAATGAGTTAAACTTTGGTTTGTCTAAACTCCATGTAAAACTCCATGTTTACAGGAAGACTTTCCTTTTTAACTCAACCCAATAGTGACAAATCTGTTGTTGTGACTGCTCAGCAGTTACAAATATAGTTTCATAATGCTGTTTTGCCACTTCTGAAATATGACTTTATTTAGAACACTAATGTTCTTAAGTCTTTTGTTGTTGCTGTTTGTATGTGCGTGTGAGAGTAAGAGAGTGAGCTTTCTCAAACTAGACCCTAGGCTGAGAGATCCCCAAAACAGGGACTGATATTTCTCTTATATCTATATCTGTTATTTTTTTTAAAGATTTTATTTATTTATTTTTAGAGGGGGGGAAGGAAGGGAGAAAGAGAGGAGAAAAACAGCAACAAGTGGTTGCCTCTCACACACCCCCTACTGGGGTCCTGGCCCACAACCCAGGCATGTGCCCTGACTGGGAACCGAACCGGCAACCCTTTGGTTCGTTTGCAGGCCAGCACTCAAGCCACTGAGCCACACCAGCCAGGGCTCTATCTCTGTTATTAAAGGGCAGCGGTCTGCTCTTTGGCACTGGGAACACAAGAATATTAGAATGATTATGGAGCAATGTTCAGATATGATTTTTTTTTCCCTAAATGTCAATAGTTCCTTTACCTGATATTTTATCTTTCTTCAAGATATTTTCCTTGCTTTCTTTTTTAAGACTTTATTTTTATGGTTTACTCTGTTATAGATGTGCCCATTTACCCCCTGCTTTGCCCACGTCTGCCCAGCCCTTGCCTCCCCCTGCTTCCCTCAGGCCATCACCGCCACGCTGTTGTCTCTGCCTGTGGGTTCTGCATATATGTTCTTCGGCTAATATGTTCACCTTTTTTTTCATCAAGTCCCTCCCTTCAGGTGTGACTGTGCAAAACAATGGTGTGGTCCTACATAGGATAAGAACCCACTCCTAGATTCTTCTCCCTAAGACATAATTAAGGATGGCCCAGGGAAGAGATGAGGGGCTGATTTATGAGAATAGTAATTTGTATGTACAAAGGTAAAATCTGGAGGGTAAAATATGATGAAAATCTTTTAAATCAGGAATATAACTGTGGGTAAATGTAATATTTACCAAATCCTGAAATAATGAGGATTTTCTGGATGTACTTTATGTTAGGTTTTTAATCTAATTCTTTGGTAATTACTGTAGTGGTCAGAGAGTGTACTCTGTATGATTTCAATCCTTTTAAATTTAGTAAGACTTGTTTGACAGCCTGGTAAATGATCTATCTTGGTGAACATTCCATGTGTATGGGAAAATAATATACATTCTGCAGTCACTTGGAGTAATATTATATAAAGGAAAATTAGGTCAAATTGGTTAGTAATGTTATTCGAGCCTTTTATATCCTTACTAATATTCTGACCATTTGTTCTATTAGTTCTTGAGAGACAATAGTTAAAATCTCCAATTATAATTGTAGATTTATCTATTCTTTTTACAGTTATGATAGTTTTACTTCATATATATATTAAAGATTTTATTTATTTACTTTTGGGAGAGAGGAGAAGGGAGGGAGAAAGAGAAGGAGAGAAACATCAAAGTGTGAGAGATCTATCAGGTACCTCTCTCATGCCCGCAACTGAGGACCCGGCCCACAGCCCTTATTTGCCCTGACCAGGAATCAAACTGGCAACACTTCAGTTCACCAGCCTGCGCTCAATCCACTGAGCCACACCAGCCAGAGTGCTTCATATATTTTGATGCTCTGTAATTTGCCAACTACTGAGTACTTATTTATTATTATTATGGCCTTTTGATGATCTGAACCTTTTATTATTATGAATATCCCTCTTCATCTCTGGTAGTATTCCATGTACCGAATCTACTTTGAGATTAATATAGCATCTCCAGTCTTCTTGTGATTTGTGTTGGCATGCCACATCTTTGCTCACCCTTTTACTTTCAATCTATCTGTATCTCTATATTTAAAATGTAGATGACATATTGTTTGGTCATGATTTTTAAAATTCTAACTAACAATTCCTACATTTTAATTAGGGTATTTTAGCCATTAATAGTTTATGTAATTATGAATATTATTGAAATTGTCTATTCTTCCCATCTGTTCTTTGTTTCCTCTTTCCTCTTTTAAATGAATTAAGTTCTCGGATTCCATTTTTATCTTCACTACTGGCTTAATAACTATGCTTTTCAATTTTATTGTTTTATTGGTTGCTCAAGCATTTACAATGTGCATCTTTAACTATCAAAGTCTATAGTCAAAGAATATTACACCATTTCATATATAATGTAAGAACTTTCCAACAGTTTACTTCCATTAACGTAGCGCTATTGTCATACATTTTACTTCCATGTGTGTTAGAAGCCCAACAATACATTGTTCTTATTTTTGTTTAAGCAGCTAGTTATCTTTCAAAGAAATTTTTAAGACAAGAAAAAGTCTTTTAATATTTACCCACATATTTACCATTTCTGGAAC
The DNA here is from genome assembly GCF_021234165.1 of Pteronotus mesoamericanus. Taxonomy (NCBI): domain Eukaryota; kingdom Metazoa; phylum Chordata; class Mammalia; order Chiroptera; family Mormoopidae; genus Pteronotus; species Pteronotus mesoamericanus. The sequence continues at coordinate 1,731,934 of NW_026555310.1, forward strand.
TCTTGCAAATCTAAGTTTCTATCTGCTATTGTTTTGTTCAGGCTGACAGATTTCCTTTAACACTCAGAATTCACTCAGCTTCTGTTTGTTTGGAGGGGAAAAAAATATTTATTATACCTTCATTTTGAAAAACGTTTTCACTGGATACAGAAACCTATGTTGCCACATACTTTTAATATTTTCAAAATGTTCTAAGGTCTCCTGGCTTACATTGTTTCCGGCAAAACGCCTTTAATAATTTTTATATTTTTTGTTTCCATATTTTAAATGCCTTTTCCTTATTTTAATCTTCCTCTCTGGCTACTTTTAAATTTTTATCAATTTGGTTCTGATGGGCCTTCACGTAATTGTCTTTATGTTTAGCCAGCTTGAGGTTTACCGAGCTTTTTGAATCTGTAGGTTTACAGATTTTATCAGAATAGGGGGAAATCAGCCACTATATCTTCAAATATTATTTTTCATTATCATTACATGGATGTTAAACTACTTGATATTGCCCTGTAGGTCACTTAGGATCTTTCTTTTTGTTTTTCAGTATTTTTTCTCTGTGTGCCTTGGTTTGTATGGTTTCCATGTTTTTAAGCTCACTGATCTTTTCTTCTGCAGTATCTAATCTGCTTTTAAGTCCACCTAGTAAAATTTCCATTTAAAGATATTCTAGTTTCAGTTAGAGAACTGCCATTTTTAAAAAATTTCTGTTTCTCTCTTCTTTATGTTCATATCTTCCTTTAAATCCTTGTGCGTGGTCTAATCACTGTTTTAAGGTCTTTGTCTACTAATTATGTCATCTTTATCTTTTTTAGGTCTGTTTCTATTCATTGATTTTCTTTCTGTTTATGGATCAAAATTTTCTGTATTTTTGTGTGTCTAGTAATTTTTTATTGAATTCTGATATTTTGAATGTTTCATTGCTGAGTATTTAGATTCTGTTTACTTTTTCAAAAAAGTGTTGAAGTTTGTTTTGACAAACATTAGGTTACTTGAAGTCAAGTTTTATCTTTCTGAAGCTTGTTTTTAAAGTTTTTTTAGGGATGAGCCTGGGCTTGTTTAACTTTCATACAAAGGCATCTCCCTTCTGAAGTCTTGACTGATTACCTAGATATTGCTCAGTGGCATCTCTACTCTGTGTAGATGGAATTTGAGTGTTTCCCAGCCCTGCGTAAACTCTAGGAATTGTTGAGCCTACACTTACCTGTCATTCTTTGCTCAGTATCATGGAATTTCACCCTACCCATGCACAGATTAGTATTCAGCCAAAGATTTCAGGAGACTGGATGGAGACTTCTAGAGCTCTTTTTCTGCATAGTTCCCTCCTCTCAAGTGTTCTAACCCACCAGACTAGCTGCCTTAGCTTCTCTGAACTTCAATTTTTATCTCCTCAATATAGAATGACCGCCATATTCTGCTTGATGCCCCTTCTATCTGCTGCTGCTGTTTGAAAATTACCTCCAGGTTGGAATCCAGGGTAATTAGAGGATTCCCCTTGTCTGTTTCCTCTTTCTCAGAGATCATGGTCTGCATTGCTTCTTAACCCAATGTCTCAGAACAGGTTTTCACATATTTTTTCCAGTTGTTTACAGTAGGAGGACAAGTTCCACATTAGTTACTTCTTTGTGGCCTGAAGCAGATCTTTTACCTGGCTCATTTTCTTTTTCTCTTCCTTTTTCATGTTCTTCCATTTCATTAACACATGTTACGTGTGGATTTCTATTTATTAATCTTGCTTAGGGTTCATTGAGCTTCCCAGTGACTTTAATCAGTTTTAGAAAATTGTGTCATTACCTCTTTAAATACTGTCTCTGCACTATCCTTTCTCTCCTTTTGTTTTGGAACTTTAATTAATGTGTGGTAGGTCTTCTTGATATGTCTTCCATATCTCACAAGCTTCCTGCATATTTTCATATTTTTGTCTATCTGCTGCATTCCTCAATTCTTCTGACTTGCCTTCTAGTTTATTAATTTTCTCTTCAACTAGATCCAATCTGCTGTTGGATTCATTTTATTTCATTCTGTTTCAAGTCCACTAGGTCATTTTTCATATTTTCTTGTCCCCTACAACTATTTGCAAGCTTGTTTTATAATACATGCCTGATAATTTCAATGTCCAAAGTCATTGTGAATCTTTTTCTGCTGTCTATTGTTTTTGCTGATTCTCATTTATAGTATCTTCTTTCTCTGTGTGCTTACTTATTCACTGCATTTAAAGAATTACTTGTGGCCCTAGCTGGTGTGGCTCACTGGATTGAGTGCTGACCTGTGGACCAAAGGGTCATGGGTTTGATTCCCGGCTGGGACACATGCCTGGGTTGCAGGCCAGGTCCCAGATTGGGGGCAAACTGGTCAATGTATCTCTCACACATTGATGCTTCTCTCCCTCTCACCCTCCCTTCCCCTCTCTCTGAAAATAAAATAAAAAAAATAAAAGAATTACTTGTGGCCCTGGCTGGTGTGGCTCAGTTGGAACGTCATCCCGTAAACCAAATGGTCGTAGGCTCAATTCCTGGTCAGGGCACATACCTAGGAGTCAAGGCACATGCCTAAGTTGCAAGTTTGGTCCCCAGTCAGCAGGCAACCGACTGATGTTTCTCTCCCTCTCTTCCCTCTCTCTAAAATCAATAAGTATGTCCTTGGGTGAGGATTAAAAAATTACTTGTGAGGATTTTTAAAGTTTAGGATGAAGGTGCCTTTAATGAGAGAGAATTTGTATTTGCCTTTGCCAGATAGCTAGAAGAAATACTTGTCTGGAATCACTTTAAACTAAATTCAAGGTTTGAGGTTTTCCCTGATTACCCAGGTGATGTAAATTTGGGCTGCAAATCAACCTGGCTTATAATTTTTTCCCCCTGCTCAGCTCAGCACCAAGGAAAATCTCTTGTAGTCCTTGAGGAGGTGGCAGAAGGGTTAAGGGTACCTCTGTTTCACCTACACCCTAAGGGTGTAACCCTTTGAGTCTTCAGTTTAATGTAAGGAGGGTCTTTTATTAGACTCCTCACTTTGAGCCAGTCCTGAGTTTTAACTCCTGAGGCCATCCATCAAAACTAGAGTTCAAGCTTACCTTGGTTAGCAAATACCTTCTGGTAAGTGGAACAGAGAGGCCTCTTACCTTCTGGTGTAAGAGGCCTCTCTGTCCCACTTACCACTTTGAGCTCTCACTTTTCATTAGATTTGGCCCAGTATTCCCTTACTACCTTGCCAGATCTTTGGTGCTTTTAAGATATTTTAAATATTTAATGCAGCAGTTTTAGTTGTATATTTATACAGCAGGAAAGTTGATTCCAATAACCTAGCCTATCACGTTCCCAGAAACTGAAATGGATTTAGTTTTTAGTTAAAAAAAAAAAATTCAATCAAATAGTCTCTATAAACAATCCAAATTAGCATTGTTTTGGTTTTTTCGTTTGGTGCTGGGGGTTGTTAGTTGGTTTGCTGTTTTTGCTGGCTAATGTGTCTTCCCCAAAAAGAACCGAATTTTTAAAAATCAAATAAATGAGAACAAATATATTCTACAATATGAGACTTTGTAAGGGTTCAAACATAAAGCAATTTTATTTCTCTGAGGAATTATTTGGGGAAGATAAAACTTCACCTTATATTTAGGCAAATATGATATATAAAGAGTCCTTCACAATACCTAGCATAGGTATTTAATAAATATTAAACTTCCCCACCTATCTCTCTTCTAGCTCTTCAGGGACTCCCCTTTTTAAAACACCCAAGTAATCCAGTTGTTTAAACTAATGTGAGTCTGTCCCTGCTTAGGGCAAGTGGCATAGTCAGCATAACATTTTTTTAAAGCTCTTCTAATCCACAGTAATAATCACATAAATTCTCTCTCTCTCTCTCTCTCTCTCTCTTTCTCTCTCATGCGCGCGCGCACGCACACACACACACACACACACACAGCCATATAACCTTATAAATTACTGGATTTTATGGCCTTTTATTTTATAAGGATTGTTATGAAGCATAAGAACCAATATGTCATAGAAGAAACTCGAGTTCCATTTAGAAAATAAAGATTTTTTTTTGTTCCAGATAGAAATAGTCTTCTCTTTTACTCACACAGGATTTGAGAATTTCTAAGAAAGAAATGAGTCAGAACTTATTTCTTTCTTCAGTGACTTTAATGAGGGTGGGCCAGGCTTTTCACAGTAGAATAAGCATATGTCTAGAATATCAGGCCACTGTGCAGAAGATGTAAGGCATAGGCCATAGCCAATTCCTTACCCTCTAAAATATATCACAGTAATTTTTTAAGATTATAAGAGGGTAAGAGGTGTAGAACCCTTTCTCCATCCTCACCTATTCACTACAAATTACCAATCGTTACCACCAGCACTACCTATACATTAGAATAACTTTTTTTCTATTAATTTTGTATCTCTCTCTGCTCTCTCTCCCTCTCTCTCTTTCTTCTCTCTCTCTCTCTCTCTCTTCTCCTCCCTCACTCCCTGCCTCCCTCCCTGTTTGGCTTAAACAGAAACTTATTTCTCACAGTTATGGAGGCTAGAAGTCCAAGACCAAGGTGTTAGCATGGCTGGTTCCTTCTGCAGCTCTAATGGCAATGCCATTAGAGAACTGACTTGGCTTGAAGATGGCCATCTTCTCCTTGTGTCCTCACATGGTCCTCCCTCTGTGAGTTCCAATTATGTCTTTTAATTCATTCCTCTTCTCCTATTCTGTGATTTCCCTGCTTGTAGAGTTCTGTCCATGATATTGGAGAAGACTGAAAAGAGAGGAAAACACAAATTCATAACATGTTTCAAGTTTAAAAAATTCTCACAGATGCCCTGGTTTAATTTTTTCTTGTCCAAATAATTAAACTGAAAACCCAAAGAGGTTATAAACTGCCCAGAGTTACCTTGGGCACTAGCACCCTGGGGCTCGTGACCTCCTTGCTCTAGCACATCCCTCTACACTGTGCTGCTGGTTCTCTGTGGGCTCCTCAAGCCTCTTCTCAATCAGGATTTCATACTTGGAGACAGTGAGGCAAGAGCAGGTCTTGCGGTCAGCTGAATAAAGTTCTTTGCGTTGCTGCCAAGGGAATTGGAATGGCTGGGGATACAGAGGCAACGAAGAGAGAGAGGCATGTACTGTTACAGAGAAAGAAGGGTACAGGGTTTGGAAACAATGGAAGGTCAGGACTGATGAGAAGGAAAGGCATCCCAGGTGGCGATAACTGATATTTGAAGTCTCAGTCCAAAGGAAGGATGAGATGTGCTGGGGAAGGGGCACGATAACAATAGTGACCAAATATGGAACGCTAGCTGAGATCAACATATAATTAGGCCAATTTCAAATAACACTAACTTTCCTCTTTTGGCATAAGAAAGATATGAGGCCAAACTAACATTTGAGAAGCATTGTAAAAAGAATAGAGACATTTAGCTGGAAAGATATAAGAGGGACATGAACTTTTCTCTCCACAATGAGAAGTAATGGGCTGGGATTGTCATTGGAAATTAAGATTAGACAACAGGGCAAAAAGCTGTGTGTGTTTAACCAAATGAGGCCGAAGTTTTAGGAAATCTTGAGACAAGGGCTAGAGGAGAAATCCTTCAGTCTGTGATGAGTTAAGTTCAGTCCTGCCTCGAGGCAGAGGGAGGGGTGAAATGTCCTGTCGCAGAGTCTAGAAGTCTGGATCAGGGCCTATTCATGGAAACAAAGCATCTCATTATGGAGAGAGGTGGAGAACAGCAGGACAAATCCCCAACCTATTTGCCTGGGGCTTCAAAGCAATATAGAAACTTTCTGGTTGGATCAATTTTAGGTTCTGATTATGACAGAAAAAAGATTTCAGTTAAACCAAAATGAAAGAACATCCCATGATGCCTCTATGGAGCTTGGATCTCACTTACTGGGGAGTTTGAAACTGGGAAGAACTAGCAAGAACAGTTTAAGCACAACTGGGAATGGAAACAGATAGAGGGATAAAATTATTCTTGGTTTGGGAATTTAGGATTCAGCCCTGAGGCCTTAGAGCTTGTCTGCGAGGATAAACTAAGTGAGGGTCCTCCTAGCCAAGTGGCTATGCAAGAACCCACTTCTGGGAACCCACAGTGAAGGCTGGGTGTGGCAGAACGTGTGCTGAATTCCTGGCTTCAGTTACAGACTACAAGGCGGCTGAAGAGTCTGTCATTGCCGGTGTCATCACATTTACAAGATTCATAGGTCCCCTCTCCAGTAAGACTCAAGAATGAGGGCTCTCTGCACCTGCAGCCCCATCCCACCACAGTGCACTGTATGGAGAAGCAGAGCACTGAAGGATGTAGAGGTGAGGGTTACTCTGTGTGTCCACTCACTCCTACCAGGAAAATGAGGACATGGGAGCTTGGAGAATTTATGAAGAGCTTCCACAGCTCTGGTATGGCCTTGAAGTTATATGCCAGAAAAATCTCCAAAGGGAGAGATTTTTATTTATCTAAAATGAAAGCAGAAGTATGAATAAGCTGTTCTCTCAATTGAAACACTCTGTGATACTTTGCTGGTCTATGAATTGTCTTCTGCTTGTTGAAATCCATTTAAATTCTCCTTCTGCCAACATCTCGGGGGGATTCAAAAGTGTGTGGGTGCTCAGTCTGTCTCTTCAACTAATTGTTTCTGGGTTCTTCCCCTGGAGATGCCATTAGAGGACTGACAGGCATGGGGAACCGGCTTCTTCTCACAGAGTGAAACTCCCAAACAACCAGCCCCACATTCCTCTCTGACTCATGCCACCAACCCCCTACTGTGCCCTGCAGGTCAGTGGGCTGGGAACCCTGCCACATCTGGAATAACTGCAGCTAGAATAAGATGTCTGTTCTGATAGCTGGGACTTACCTCGTCCCATCCCCAGCCCTTGATAATTCCCTGGCCTGTGCCCCTGGTATTATGATAAGATGAAGCCAGTGATGGGCAGAGGGCAGTCAACAAGATCTGCCCTCGAGCTGGCAGCCTCACCTGCAGATATCTGATCGCAGTCTCTGTGGCTCATCCACTTGCCCTAGTATAGAATCCTCCCAGCCCCTGTGAAGTAGGAACTTCTCATTACCCAAGTCAGTGGATAAGAGCGGAGGCACACATAATTTTTCATTTGTTTAGTGTCTACTATGTGCCAAGTCCTATGCTAAGTGGTAAGTATACAATGGTGCACAAAATAGATACACTGGTAAGTCTTGCACACAGCTTACTGTCCAGTGGTAGAGACCACCATTAAACAGATTCACAAATAAATATATAAGATGAAAATAAATTAGTGTTACAAAAAAGTGAAATAAATTTATGTTACTTTACCTACACAAAGTCACTCATACATACACACATGCACACATGCTGTCTGTGTCTATCTCTGATGCTTCTTCTGACACAGTGTTTCTGCCAAACCCAAGGCAGTGGAAGTATGAAGTCTGCAAAAATCCACAAAGTGTATAATCTGACAATTAGAAATAAAGAGTTGACCCAATGTCAGTATGAAATTGACCTTGGTGATTTATCTAGATATGAAAATTGTATCAAAATTGATGACCCCATGGCAGTGTGGCTCAGTTAGTTGTAGCCTTATCCCATATACCAAAAGGTTGCAGGTTTGATCCCGGGTCAGAGCACAATGCCTAGGTTGTGGATTAGATCCCCAGTGGAGGAACATGCAAGAGGAAACCCATCAATGCTTTTAAAAATTTGTCACAAAATCCCACTTGCACATCTCAATTGAATAAACTTTATTCCCACTTCCTCAAAGTCTTCCAACTCTGAAGTAAAAAGGCAAAAAAAATATTTTTTGAGGAACCAGAGTGACATGCAGCCACAGGGAAGAAAGGCCTGAAAAGATGCAGTCAAGTCACTCTAGCTTCTTCTCTGTGTCTTATTCTGAAATCACTGAGTGTTTTCACTGTGTTTTCGGCCTGAAGACAGAATGTTGGAGGTCTTATCAATCATTCTATTGCCTCCAAAATCATGCAGACAGTTGGTAATTGACCCAATTCTTCTAGCTCTTCAGATAAAGGGACTACACAATTTTTTTTCCAAGCATTTCAATAATCCACGCTGTTGTGAAGTTCTTTCTTTGGTAATTCTAGTCTCTCTTCTTATACTTGGTATCTTGTTTTTTAAACCTAAATATACTAAAGGGGGAATGTAGACACATTACAATATCTTTTCCCCCCTCATTCATAAGCATTTAAACATTATATGGAAAGTGGCTACCCCTCTCCTCGGTATCAGAGGAAATCCCAGCAGAGGTCTAAGATGGAAATATCATAAAAGTCTGGGGCTCCCCTCTCCTGTGGTTAGTTGATATAACCCAGATTTGGAAGGTCTTCTTCTACCAGACTGGGAAAACCTAGAAGCAGTTTCTTGGTATATATTTCCTCCCCTCAAGCATGGTCAGTCCAGAAAGGCTAAGGTCAATGGATAGACATTGGGTATAAACCAGGTGTAAATGTTTCTTTGCTTTACCACAAAATCTTGTTATTCAGGAAAAAGGAGTAGACTAAAGGATACAAGAACATGTGACTGGATAAGTTACTTCTAGTAGTCATTTTATGATTCCAAAATATAACCAAGCAAAATTAAGTGCAGAGTCCATCTGGATAAATAATTTCTGCTGAAATTTAAACAACATTTTTAAAAAACTAGACCTGAGGTTTCTATTATTATTGGTCTTTGTTTTTTACCTCATGTTAGCAGAACACCTTAGTCAGATAGTAGTCAGAATTCTGAAAACCTTAATCAATTTTTCTCAATAGCTTAGGAAAAGAATAAATTTTTTAGTTCTCCTGAAGTTATTTTATTTATTTTCTTGCCTCCAGCTAGGAAGACGCATTATCCTATATTGGTTATCTAGGTCCTCCACCAATTCTACCCTAATCTCTCACTGAACCCATTCCTATCTATTTTGTTTTCCTACTTAGACCTTGTACTTCAGTCAAGATAACCCATCCACCAACCTCTACACCTCTACTCACTCCCACATCTAAGCATGTGTTTGGACACTGTCTCCTAACTGCTAAAATGCTGTCTTCATGGCCTCTACTCACAACCCAACTCACAACCCTTTCCTCCAAAAAGTCTTTCTTTATTAACTCCAACTAATCTAGATCACTTCTTTGCTCTAGTTTCACCTAACCATTTAGTTTCAACAATATTTAATTGTACAAACAGCGTGTGTGTGTGTGTGTGTGTGTGTGTGTGTGAGATAGGACATTGGGAGAACTTATGCTTTCTGTCTCACCTGTTATGTTTTAAGTTCCTTGAGGGCAAGACAATGTTTCTTTTTTTAATACCTAGCCTCCCCACCCCTCTTCAGTAAATGCTAAAAGTATGTTTCAGATGGACTAACTGTTCATCACACAATGAGACACAGACCACTTCTCTTTATCACCTTCTGAGAGATCAGTGATGAACAGCAATAATAAGAATGGGGAGAATAGCTAACAAAGACATTTTAATTCTGTACTCCATCAGAGACTTCCACACTTTCAACATTGTTTGGGAATACTTGATAAGTAATTTCTCATATCAGGCCAATATCTCAACTCCCACTCACAAAGAGCATCAATTATAAGCTCATGGGGGAGAAGCATGGTAATATAAGCAGTGCCTCGTACATAGCAGATCCTCAGACAGCATTTGTGGAAGAATGGAAAAGTGGAAAGAGTTAGGAAGGGCTCAAGAAAGTCAACAGTTTCTAAATCTCTCTTTATTTCCACCTGTTAATGTTGTTGTCTTTCTAGGCAAGAGAAAACCAGTCAACGGCTTCTTTGACTGGAGAAACTGGAGGCTATGGGGTGGGTACAAATTAGTAAGAAAAGTAATATCAGTATGGTGAAGTTCCTTGTGTAGTGGAAAACAAGATGCAGATAAACAGAAAAACAGGAACACCATTAAAAGGTCTGGGCCAAGGTCTAGCCATCTATGCTGAGGAGGATGAGAAAAGGCTGAGGATATTTCTGGAAGGTAGTTGGAGAAGACTCTGGAGGAAGAAGAGAAGATAATAAACCAGAGTTTGGCAAGAAGGAAGCTACAGAATTGAGCACAGAGGAGTAGGACTGAAGAAATTATGCAGGTTGGCTATCAGAAATGAGAGAGGGTGACTGGGAAATGAGAGAGGGTAACATAGTTTAATAATGTGTCTAGAATGAAAACTCCTTATTGGAAGTGAGGAGAACCATGATGGTGGGGTGTGAGTGGTAGATAAGAGGAATTGGTGAGAGATTGGGGGGGTTTAGATTTGTCTTTTCTTAAATACAGGGAACATAAGCAGTCAAAAAACAGCCCATTCTTCACCTTCTACCAACAAGCACGTGGGAGCAGAGCTGTCAGCCCTTCTCAGGCACCAGGCAGGAAAGTGCTGTCAGTGATACGACTGTAGCATAAGGAAGCAAGCTTGAAGCCAAGAGTGAAATAAATACCTCTAAGCAAATACACTGTCCTTTTTGCTGACATTCAAAATTCTTAAACTGATCTTGTTCCCAGATATCAGTTTCTTTTCATCTTCAGCTGCCTCTCCTTTGATCCTCATTTCCCTGAGAGGCTCTGCACAGACAGTGCTTCAAATGCCCGGAAACTTTCCAAAGACGAATCTGTTTTCAGGGTCTTCTCAAACCTGTCAGTTCCATGTGCAACCTAGCATATTATTTTAGATGCTCTGCTCTTGCTATAGATAGAGCTGGAGAACACCCAAAGACTGATTTGCACACTGATAAAATGGTGACATAGTTAAAGAAAAACTGTAACAGCAAATTAAACATGAAAACACGAGCCTGTTATCCAATTAATTGATATTCTTAAGCACCTATTGTGCAAAGCATTATGCTAAGCACAGAAAGGAATATAAAGTTAAACATATATACAATTTTCACCTTCCCAAAGCTTACAATCTAGTAAAAGAAACAGCTACATATATAAATTAATCCAGTACAAAACAGTGCTATTATAGATACTCAAATAATGACAATATAATTGGAGAAGAGGCAAAAATAATTGCCTTTAAAGAGATGTGGGAAGAGGAGAAAATATTAAGCTGGGCTTTAAATGAAGGACAGGACCTTGATAGGTGGATGAGAAAAGGAATGGCATTCCAGAAAAAAAGAACAATGTGGGAAAAGATCTTGAGGCAAAGGAGGAAAGAACAAATTCAAGAACCTCAAGTAGACCATGAAGCTGTAGTCTAGGTGACAAGAAGGGATGTAAATACAAATATAGGTAGTGTCACTACAGAAGGCTCTGACAACTAAGCAAAAGATTTTGGATTTTATTTGGTACATAATGGAGAATCATATAATTATGATAGATGCCCCATATTTCTTTGAATTTGAACTTATTTTGATAACTGACTTAATTTCTGAAGTTTGATAATGAACAATTTTCAAGTTATCTTAAGGAAAATGACTCTTCACCTAGTCTCTCCCATATAAGCTCTTGTCTTTATCAAGTTCATCCAGATCTATACAAATCCACTGGATATAAAAATGGGAGGCAAAGGAAGAATGTAAAGTATTTTGTTTTGTTTTGTTTTTTTCAAAAGTCTTTAAACAGAAAAGAGATTTCCATTCACCTAAGAGGGTGATGGTAATAGTTTTGCTTTCAGCCAGGAGGGCCATTCAGACAGCCAGAAGTCCCTTGATGGACCTAGGCAGACAATACGACAGAGAGATACATGCAAATAATATAATGTTGAGGAACTATAGAATCATGGAGTCCTGGGAGGAGGGCAAGGCAGCTTTCGGGTGGAAGAGACTTTAGGACCAGGTATACAAAGAAGAAAGGGACAGGGTTGAACAAGGAGGACAGGAAAACAGTACCTAAGGTTGGGGGAGGAGGGAACTGGCCAGAATAAATGTTTCAAGGCAAGTACCAGCAAGTACATGTGGTTAGTGTCAGGTGTGGGAGACAGAGAACAAATGAACTCAGCTGGAATGGACAGTCTGTAACAAGAGCTAACAAGGACTCAGTCCATAGGTAGACCAGTTTCCAGCACAACAGCCTGGGTCAACATTGGATGCTATTCCAGAGAGGTAGGAATTTCATGTCCATTTTCCCCTTCTAAGTTAATGAAACATGGGTTACATTCCTAGTTTTTCTGGACTTTGACTCATCCTCCTGTAATGAATCTGAGTGTCCCATGATGTTCTGTATTGTACTGAGTGATAAAGTGAAGCCAAGCCAGAGAAGACTATTGGGCCCAAATTCAAATTATACTTAAGAACTAAGTTCTACTTGGGCTAAACTTATATTCTTAGGATTCCTCATCCTCTTCTTCTTCCTCTGTTCCCCTTGGGCATCCAATACAAGAAGCTGAATTCTCCTGTACCTAAGCCTGGTAAGGGAATGATCAAATGTGGAAACAGAGGCTATTATAGAATGACTTCAGAAGGACTACTATGCTTTGGATTAGCTGCCTCTCGTAGCCCAGACTCCCTAAACTAAGGCACATCATTGTTATTTCTAATCCCATCTTAATTCACAGATGCAAGTGGCCATGATAGAAATTTCCTGAAAAGTCTAAATGATCATTGACCACTCTGAGCAACTAGTAGAGCCATGTTGACCCTAAACCATGAAGGAAAAACTGAGTTCAATTTCGCTGAGCAGAGAAAAACTTTCATATAGCACAACTGCAGTTAGAAACTGGGGACCAAGACATCCCTGAAATCCTGCTGGCGAATCTCTCCCTCATGTTCTCTCTAAGCTCCACATTCTACTGCAGAAAACAGTAAAAAGGGGGTTGTCCCACACCCTTCTGTAGGAAAAAAGTACATTTTGGGATGGTTTAGAGGCATCAAAATGGTAAGCAATTTTAGGGTACAATTAAGACCTGGCTGCTCAGCCCTACAATAAATTACCATCAAAGGCACTCACACGTCAATAGGGAAAAAAACACATGTGCTTGCAAGACGATGTGTGTTTGATGCTCATAAAAAAGATAAAAATATAGGTCATCATCATGTAACGAGCTTGTAGGTGTCAGAACGTGTGCTGTTGGGGGAAGTAGGGAGGGAAAATGGAGAGGGCTCAGCAAACCAAAAAGGAAATGGAAATCAGACTCCTATCCCCAAATTTTTCCCTTCGGTCGAAGACAGTGAATGGGCCATGAGGGGCACAGATGGACCCCGCTCCCATTTTTATTTCTTAGAACATCCCCTTCCTTATACCCCCAGCTGGATTTCCGACATATTAATCACCTCTCCCATTTTGAAATCAGCCGGTCAGGCTATTATTCAAACATTGTTAATGACACCATCAACCAAGGTATCAATTAGGCAAGTTGGGATAAGAAGAGCAGAGAATAGGGCTGGCCAGAGAGCAGAACACAAGTCTGTTTTGGTGTAGGTAACCCGCATGACAGCAAGGGCTCCTAACCCTTTTATTCTATTTCTGCTAAAGGAAACTACAAATACACTGAATTTTCCAGTCAAGACCTAAACCAAAACACTACTTCATCAGCATCCCCTACCTTGTTCCCTCAGTTATTCCCTAGTCAAACTTCAACTAGTCACGTCACACCACTCAGGATATACAGGCGAAGGGTCCCAGTTAACCAGCTCTGGGCACAGCTATTCCTGCGGCTGGGCCCATTGTTAGGGGAGGGAATACTTCCTCAATCCGTATCTGAACTTCCTTTAAAATCTAGCTTGACTTTTTCTCATCCACAGAACTTTTTTCCAAATAAGGAAAGTCTTCTTATTTGTTGATTGTTTATTTCTTAAATTCCGGAGCTGAGTATTGTTTTTCCCAACAGACCAAGAGTTTTTCTAAAGACCAGAGTTAATTTTTTCTTTCTTTCATTTTTTTTTTCCCTGCTAAGTCTCTGCCTCCCACACCTAACCATACTCTTTTTCTCTGTCCAGACAAGCTCTGTTCAAAGGGGCTGTTCAGAACAAATGGGTGTGACAGGCACTCAGGTCACTGAAATTTGGATTCTGGAAAAAGGAAGGAAACCAAGACTAGAGTCAAAACCACAGCATAGTAGGAGTCAATTCAGTCATCAAGACATCCAAGTCCCTTCTCATTATATGCTTAGGGAGGTTTCCAGAGCATTTTGTTCTTAGGCTCCAATCTTCTTGAGTCATTCCCCAGCTCTTTCTCACCTTTCCACTCTCCAGATACATGCAAGTTCTCCATGGCTTTCCTTCCACACCCACCAATTATCCAGATCTTCAGACAGATGTAGGAGACTAGAGGAGGCTAGGATGTCAATGTTTCATAGTTTTAGTGTCTTTGGACCCAAAGAAGGTGGCTGGGCCAACTCGGTTTCAAATATCATAACAAAAATTAGAAATCGCAATAAAACATATTCATGTTTAGAGCTTTGAGGACACAGTTCTTACCTAATTAGATTAGCTAGATTTCCTGGGCTTCTTTCCAAAAGATTTAGCTCCTTGGGTTCCCTTTTGCCCCTCTTCTCTGCCTGGTTTGCCTCCTCTAATGTCTTTCCTGCAACTTCACCCTAAACTCCAAAACAATAAGCTGCAGTAGCTGATAGAAAATAGATAATAAACTTTCAAAATTGAGTAGCCAGGATTTTTAAGATGAAGAACCAAAAAAAAAAAAGAAATTGTTTTCAATTAACTTATAGGTTTCCTAAGGGCAGGCACTCTATTATAATTTCTTTTTTTAAAATAAAAGCTTTATTGAGATATAATTCATATTATATGATTTACCTATTTAAAATGTACATTTCAATAGTTTTTAGTATATTCACAGCATTGTGCAACTATCATCACAATGAATTTGAGAATATTTTTATCATCACAGAAAGAAATTCTTTATCAGCTCCCCATTTTCTCCTCTACCCCTCACATTCCTAGCTCTAGGAAACCATTAATCTACTCCCTTACTTTATAGAGTTACCTACTTTTAAACACTTCATATAAATGTAATCATGTGATATGCAGGTTTTGTGACTGACTTCTTTTTGTTAGCTTAATGTTTTCAATATTTACTTATGTTGTTGCATGTATCAGTACTTCATCCCTTTTTTATAGCCAAATAATATTCCATCATACAACTATTCTATATATTATTTATCCAGCTGATGGATATTTGGGCTGTTTCCACTTTTCAGCTATTATGAGTAACACTGTTATGAACATTTATGTGCAAGGTTTTATGTGAACATTTGTTTTCATTTCTCTTGGGTATATATTTAAGAGTAGAACTGCTGGATAATATAGTAACTCTAGGTTTAACATTTTGAGAAACTGCCAGACTGTTTTCCAAAGAAGATGTATCATTTGTATTCCTACCAGCAATGTATGGGGATTACAGTTTTTCCAGTTCTCACCAACACTTACTGTCTTGTTTATTATTATTAGTTTTATTATTATTATTTTTATTAGTATTATTATTGTCATCCTAGTGGTTTTGAATTTCATTTCCTTGATAGTTAATGACAATGAGCATGTTTTTCATGTGATTATTGTATTCATATATCTTCTTTGGAGAAATGTCTTTTCAGATCCCTTGCCCATTTTTAATTGGGCTGTCTTTTTATTACTGAGTTAACAAGAATTCTTTATAAATTTTAGGTACAACTCTCTTATCATATGTATAATTTGCACATATTTTTCCTATTCTGCAGGTTGTCTTTTAACTTTTTTGATGGTATTCTTTGAAGCAAAAAGTTTTATGATAAAGTCCAGTTTATTTTTTTTATTGTGCTTTTATCTAAGAAGCTATTACCTAACCCAAGGATGTGAAGATGTATACCTATGTTCTCCTATAAGAGTTGTATAATTTTAGTTCTCATATTTGGGTTTTGATCCATTTTGAGTTAATTTTTGTATATAGTGTGAGGTAGGGGTCCGATTTAATTTTTTTTGCCATGTGGCTATCCAGTTGTCCCAGCATCACCTGAAAAGACTATTTTTCCCCCATTGAATTGTCTTGGCACTCATGTCAAAAATCAATTGACTGTAAGTGTGAGGATTTATTCTTGAACTTTAATTCTATTCCATTGATCTATATCTCCTTTTTTATGCCAGTACCATACTCTCTTGATTACCTTTTGCTTTTAAAATAAGAAAATGTGAGTCTTCCAACATTGCTCTTCTTTTTCAAGATTGTTTTGGCTATTTTGGGTCCCTTGAGTTTCTATATGAATTCTGGGATTCGCTTGTCAGTTTCTGCAAAGAAGCTAAATGGGATTCAGATAGGTACTGTGTAGAATTCATAGATCAGTTTGGGAAGTATATTGCTGTGAACATGGGATGTTTTTGAAATTTATTTAGTATTTCTTTAGTTTCAACAACGTTTTATAGTTTTCAGAGTACTTCTTTTCTTAAAATTTATTCCTAAGTATTATATTATTTACGATGCTACTGTAAATGGAAATGTTTTTTAAAATAATTTTTGGATTTTTTTTGCAAGTATTATAATTTTCTTTTAAGTACTATAGCATTAAACATAATTATTTACAGAGTACCTGCTATAAAAAAGTGCTCTGCTAGGTTGAATGTGAAACAAAGGGTATAAGACTTCGTCCCTAAACTCAAGGACTTACAACCTAGTTAATTAGAAAAATGTTTTACACACATTTTCTAAGTGTAATTTTCTAAGAAAAATGTAATACCTGTACATTTTTCTAAGGTATTTCAAATACTTCATTTTACTTGATGCTGACAATTTATTTATTTGTTTGTTTGTTTGTTCAAAAGTGTTTATTGAGTGACTAATATATAGAAGCATTGTCCTAGATGCTGGGAATTAAAAGAAAAACAAACATGGTTCCTGTCTTTATGAATATCACTGTCAAGTATTAATCAAATAAAAATTACAAATTGTGATAAGTATCACACCAGAAAAGCACATTGAATAGTAAGTAGGGCAGGAATTACTATGTCCATTTTGCAGAAGAGAAAACTGAGATTAGCCAGAAGTTAGGTGTTGTGTTCTAGAGGCCAAGGGCAAAGAATTCTATGAGAAGGATTAGGCCCTTCAGCTTTAACACTGATTTGCTTGATTAGACCCAGAACATTCAGGTTTTTCCTTCCTCCCCTCCACCTAAGGTAAGGCAAAGAAAAAGGCAATGTGATCAGGAGGGACAAGAGTGTTCCTGTTGCAACCAGGTCAGGACACTTCAGCTACCAGTCTCGCTGGCTGCCGGACTCAGAGAGGCAAATACCATTCTTTGAAGGAAGACACTACAGGGTCCCTGGACCTTGCCTGCTGCCCCACTGCTGTAAGCACAGGGTAGTTTTTAAACTCTTTTTTAGCACTGGCCAAACTAAGCCAAATGGGGTTTTTAATATTATTTCACTTTCTCCAGGCTCTAGCCTCCTTAGTACTAGTCAACCTACCCCAACTTTTGTAAAAACAAACAAGTTTTAAAAAACAATCTGGAGCCCTGGCTGGTATGGCTCTGTGGATTGAGCACTAGCCTGTGGACAGAAAGGTCGCTGGTTCAATTCCCAGTCAGGGCACATGCCTGGGTTGCCAGATCCCCAGTGAGGGTATGTGAGAGGCAACCACACATTGATGTTTCTCTCCCTCTCTTTCTCCCTCCCTTCCCCTCTCTCTAAAAAATAAATAAATAAATAAATTCTTAAAAGAAAACAATCTGGAGTTATAAATACTCTCCCAAATAATAATAGAATACTTTTTAAAAGTTTCATAGAAAATTGGGAAAGGACAGGGTTATAGAGAGCTGAGAACTATTTTATGAACAGGCAATAGAAAGAAAACGTTGGTTTTTCTTATTTATTATATATATATTGGAAGGAGGGACAGTATAATTTTTTTAACTATAGAAGTGGAGGTCTGGAAATGGTCCCGGATTTTCCCCTAATTTCACCTTGACAAGTAGTGACAGGGCCAGCTCACGAACTGTAATCATGAAGCCTGGAAGAGAACCCAGACCTCCTGATTCCTATTATAGTGCTTTGCCACTGCATTTCAAGAGACTCAATAGTCCTTGATCAATTTATTCAATAAGCATGGCATCATAGTTAGGACTAGGAGATACACGGATAAATAAAATAAAGTTCCATCTCTTATCACCTGCCCCCAGCCTCGCCTTCACCCCAAGAGTGGGTTATATGCTGCTCCTTGTGCTTTCATGACACCTCGCACATTGTTTCTTTCACTACACTGTACACATTGTATTAGGCTTATTTGTTACTATATCTGTTTCTCTAACACTAACACTGTGAGTACCTTGTAGACAAGATCCTGGGCTCTGCTACCTCGCAAACTGCTTGGCACAAAGTTGGGGTTGGATAAGTCTTTGTTGAATGAGTAAATGTGTAGCTGGTTCAGTCCTCCTTGTCCCACTTCATTCTTCTGGCACAAACTTTGGTAGTATGTGACCACATATCTCCCCAGTGAAAACCAAAAAGATGATATGTTCAAACTGTAATTAATGGCATCGCCAGCAGTGTGGATGAACTAGCACAGCGCCCATGAAACCAACACAGCAACTCCACTCCCTCTTCCTATGTACATATGCCAAAGTGGAGATTTGGATTCAAGCAAAACAACCAAAGGTGTTTTCATGTTAGATGTATTTTATAAAGGGAATGTCTAAGACAACTGAACAATTCAGAAAACTCCATTTTATTTTATTTCATCCATAAGTAGCTGATCTTGGGTTCAGACAGGGTTGTCTTCTTCCAAGTCCAAGTTGTTTTCTTCCCCTCATAGGCCTCATTTTGGTTTTGCCAACAAGTTAAAAGAAGCCATTAGGAGAATGAGATTCATATATAAAGCTAAGTTGTTGCTGAGCCAACCCAGAGAGAGGGGAATCTTAATAAAACTCATCTATATTCTTCTTCATAAAAAAATCATCATAAATGGACCTATAAAGAGGAGCCTTGGGAGCCCCTGTAGTTGGCTCAGCCTGAACTATCCGCAGGGGGCAGGAAGATAGTAGTGGATGGCTTCCTTCCCACTCCCCATTGTCCACTCTGTGCTCTGAGCCCCAGCCCTTGGAAGCAGTTTGGGGAGGCTCGGTTCCAATATCTGTTCCACTTTCAGATACAGCACCAAACTGGCAGGTAAGTAGAAATGTCAAAGAAATCAGGTAAGGATTTTGTAGTTGTTTGTAAACAATTTCTTCATCAAACCCTCTTGGGACGAAGGCAAAGCTCCTGCATATGTTAGCATGTATCTACTATGTGGATAAAGAGTGATACTCTGGCCCTGGTTGGCGTGGCTCGGTGGATTGAGCACCAGCCTGCGAACCAAAGGGTCGCCAGGTTGATTCCCAGTCAGGGCACATGCCTGGGTTGCGGGCCAGGTCCCCAGTAGGGGGCACGTGAGAGGTAGCCACACATTGATGTTTCTCTCCCTGTCTTTCTCCCTCCTTACCCCTCTGTCAAAAAATAAATAAATAAAATATTTTTTAAAATGTATGAAAAATTAATTCATTATTTTTTAAAAAAAGTGATACTCTGTTCTTGTCTCTGGGGACTGCTTAGGTTTGCTTCCTCCCCTTCGTGGACCATGAGGCGGCTGTTAGTCCAGCCCAGAAAAAATTAGGATCAGTTTGATGAGTGGTGAATGTGTATATTTATGCATGCTTGTACTTGCATTTGTGTGTGCATGTGTGTCTGCATGTGTACGTATGTGAGAAAGGAGGATAAAGAGTGAGAGATTCCATTCTGATTTCATCACAAAGCCAAACTGAAATTCTTTCTCTTAGCTATTTCTTGAATGGCTTTTTACTTTTTCTCCCTTCAAGAGCACAAATAACTGAAAGTGGACCCAGTAGGTCTCATTAGCTATTCACCTACACCAGTATCCTCAAACACAAAAGGAAATGCATTCAACTGGTTCACATTTTTAGGGGCCGGCCCTGGCCGGATAGCTCAATACACCAAGGCTGTGGTTTTGATCCCCAATGAGAGCACATACAAGAATCAACCAATGAATGAATAAACAGGTGGAACAACAACTTGATCTCTCTCTCCCCCCTCCCTTTCCTCTCTCTCTCTCTAAAAATCAATAAATAAAAAACATTTCAGTGGCTATATCTATGTGGTACCAAATAAGTAAAGATTCTAGAACCAGATTCATATAACTGTATAAGTGCAGATTATCTAAGTCCCAAATTAGATTATTTTGAATTTGAGTCTGAATTGCCCACTTTGGGTATCTATACAGATTTAGTACCCTCCCTCTGAAAAAAACCTAAGATAGATAACAACCACCATTTATATACAAAATAGAAAATATATACATAATTTATAAATATAAATACTTGGAAGCATCAGAATATTGGGGACATTTTTAGTCAAAATATGAAAATGGATGCAATTTTCAAAAAATGCCTGAGATAGCTGCATAACTATCTCTATGCCCCATAAGGCTAATGTAGTTATATAAATATGTTTATATACCACTCTATTTAAATACACATGCACACATACATATTATGTAAACCACTAATATATACAAAGTTATATGTGTTTATATGCTGAAATATATGGGGATTCATTTATGTTATTTATTTTATTAATTCATTCACTAGATTTCTATTAGACATGTCTATTTTGATTTATTATCTGGTGAGGCTCTAGCCTCATATACCCCTGACCTCCTTTTTTCCATATTCCTGGCTCACAGGAGGGCTTGTGCCCTGAAGCCTGGGGACTTTCAGCTACTTTCTTTAAACTAGGTAAAAGGTCAGTCACGGCCTGAACAAACCCATACATCTGCCTATCTCCTGGAGTGCTACATAGGGTTTGTCATCTATAACTATCCTCCCTATAAATAATCTTCTTTAAATAAACAGGGATAGTTCTACAATAGAACTGCCCTCTCTCCTGGGATGGAGAAGAAAAGTTAGGGGTCAACTATGGATTCCTGTTCTCATCTGGGTTTAAATGTAACTCAGAGTTTGGAAATAAGTGATAGGTAAGCACTCTGCCCCTGCGCTAACACTATTTAATATAACTGTACAATGAGCAAAGCAGTGTAGGCAATCAAATTTGGGCCTCATGACCCTGTTGGGGTATCTTTACTAATCACAAGATCCCCATATCTATGCCAGAAACACAGCTTCCATCTCTCTGGCTTTTATACCTGGCTGCACATTATTAAAAAATACCGATGCCTGGGCCCCTTTCCACAACAGCTGAATCTGCCCATCTGAGAGTAGCTATCTCTACTGTTTAAAAGTTCCTGATTCTGATCCACACAGTGGGTTAAGAACCACTTGTTTACACTGCCCTCAATCAGTAGAAGCCAGAGAAGGATCCCAAGAGTTGGGAACTGGTAGACAACCAGGGTATCTCTAGCTAAAACCAAAGCAACAAACAAAAACAAAGTAAGGTTGAGTTTTTTTTCCACAGAAACATTTTTCATCATGGCAATGTTTGTTTACACAGACACAGTCAAACAAACTGGGCTAGGAGTGTGGAGATGGTTGTTTTTTAAAAGTCTCACATTTGAGAACCCATTCCCAGAGCAGTTACAAGGAAAAAATGGGGCACGCATGCGCGTGCGCACACGCATGAACACAAACATGCACACATTACATACCATGTGACTGCAAGTAACTTAAAAAAATTTTAATTGAATTTCAGGGCCTGGGGAAGATCTGAACCTATAATTATTTCTTAGCAAACTTGCTGAACACAGGGTTTCCCTCTTCTGGGACGAGATGAGACGGGTAGCATAATGAACCCTCTTTAATTAAAAAATAAAATGTTTTAGGATAATCATATTCTTTCAAGTTACATTATTTTTTAAAAGGAAAGGAAAGATGGTGAGAAAAATACCAATTTTCAAATGCCCAGTTGTAGGCTACCTCAAATGGCCTTCTTTCTCATTCAACCCTCTAGGTTTAAAATTCGATCCTGATGGGAGAACTGGAGTCCCTGCATTATTCCCAGTAGGAAGTCAACTTTTTTTCACCCCTTTTTTTCACCTAACTCTATTCCCACTTCTGTTGGAAGCAACAGACAGATTCAATGCTCATTGATTCCAACCAAGCAAAGCTGTGCGGAGGAAGCAGAAGTTGAGGCACCAAAACAGAGACTTTTACAACAATAGCGCTTTGGCCTAACATTATAGGATTCCCTAGCAAAGGAGTGCACTGTTGATGTTTCCACCTGTAGAATTCTTTCCATGTTTCTTAGGAAATATATGGGATGTGGACAGACAGACAGAGAGAGGAAAGTACTCTCCTGGATGTGAGGACTATGGAGAAGGGTGAGGGGAAGGCAGAGGGAAGCTCATGCTCTGAGTAACTGAAAAAGTCTCTCTTCAGACAGGTGAACAAAACAAAGGTGTCCACAGAATTGGGGGGAGTGGAGGTTTAAGCCTGAATTTTGCCTCTCAGTGGGATCTGTGTCTGTTGATGGCCTTGGGGGACAGTCAATGATCAACCACCAGGGTAATTATGAGACATCCAACTCAGGAGGTTTCTTTTTAATTTTGCTAATTTCATTTTCCCTGAATCCTATTTCCTCTCTTACTGCTTCTGGGTTTGACATCCCTAATGCTAAAATTTCTGCATCTAATTGGAGATATCTTTATTCAAGGGAATAAGTAATATGTTGGAAAATCTAAATGGAAATTCTATTTTTTCCCAAGCCTTTTCTATCCTATTTCCTTCTGACAAAAGAAGTAAGGGTATAAAACAGATAAAACCTATTACTGTCATTAATTTCACACCAAAAAATTACCTCTCATAGACTGTGTCTCTACTCCCAAGTGCAAAATAGGGCAAAAGTATGCATGCTCGCGTGCGCACGCGTTCACACACACACACACACTGCCCGCACCAGGAACATTCCCCACTGTGGCTGAATGAAAAACTGAAAAACCGAAGAGCCTGGAAATCTACCAGTGGGGAGGAGCCTCACAGTCAACAGCCTAGAGAGCTTTGCCCTGGCCAGGTCTACACCTGCCCAGTGAGAATTTTGGTAATTTTAATAAAACCAAATTAAATCCTAAAGTAAGACTAGTTGCTGATTCAGTAGGGATGGCCCTAGACCATTATGGAGTAGCTATAAAATAAAAATTATAGATGGATAAGAATAGGAGCAAAGCAAATAAAATCATTTTAATGGAGGAGAGAGGGAACATGGCAGAGAAGAGGAAAACTGACAAGTGTGGAAGAGTGTTGTTTATAGGATCCTCAGGGTAAGTGGCTTTTGAGATAGGGGCCTACAGATGACAGGAAAAAAATTGGCTCAGATCCTGGGATTTGTGCATTTGTTAATAAAAGGGGAGATGGCTTGAGTAAAAATGCACCTCTACCCAAGCAGAGAAGAGGCAAAGAGACTTGTGTACTGGAGAAGGTGGAAGGATGTGGAAGGGATGAGATCTCCACCCTCAAAGAACATATCTTTTAATTAAGGGAGCAAGTTTGGATCTCAGGCATTCTACTAGGCACTTTATGTGCATGTTTTACTCTGTTCTCATGATGTCCTATAAGATGAATAGTTTCTACAGGACACCAAAGCTCGATTTGGATTTGGAAACCAAAGCTCAAATGGTTAAGTAACGTGTCAAGGTCAAAAATGCCAGAAAGTTGAGGATCTAGGATTTAAACCTAGGTCTAGCTCACTCCAAAGCCCATGCATGCTCTTTCTAACACCATGACAGAGGCCAAATGTAATGTCGGTGCTTCCCAAAGAGAGACGGATCTGAAAGGATGCTCAGTGTCCCTTTGTCCAAGAAACTGCTCCTTATGCTAAATCCCTGCCTTCCTCCCTGGAGCCCCTTTCCTCACCTGACAACCACTGTGGGCAGGGCCTCTTAGACTAGGGTTGGCTTCTCTCTCCCTACCATCCCTTCACGAGAAGAAGACATCAAAGATTGCGGCAGGGCCATAAAGAGAGAGAGGGTGTTAGGAGGGAGCCACCCCGGGCTTGTAAACTGGGTGGGGTGGGGGAGAGGGGGTGGGTGGGGACCCACCCATTTGTCAGGCGACGCTGCATCTCACTTTCCCCCAAAACTAAGATCTCAGCTCTTGCTTTAGGGCAGGGCACTTAAGCAAAATTCAGGCGGTGGAGGTGAGGGGGTGTGCTGCTCAGTGATTGCAGTCATTCTGATGTAGAAATGGTGCCACCTCTCCACCCCCACCCAGTGAGCACCCTTACACAGGGAGGCCAAGACATACAGATGGGTTCATTTGAGACCTTAGTTGTAGTTTCAGTTCTGCTGCCTTGTGGCAGTAAGAAGCTTCTTTCTGTCCCCTCAGCCTCTTTACCTTATTCTGGGGTAAATCCTCACTGGCACCCCCTTACCTTGCTGAGTGGCTCACTGAAGACCACACAGTGGAGGCAGCCCATACAGCCCAGCTGAGTTGCCTGTGCCACAACTAGGCTATGCATCTTAAAGGACAGATGGAGATACCAAAGAGTACCCATGGTCTTGCCATCATCAACTCCTTGTACTGTAAGAGCAAACCAGAGCCTCCAAACCTGCAACATTCATTCAGTCAATAAAAATGCCTGTGTCTTAGATCTAAGCGGAGCTATCTCCATTAACCTGGGAGTTCCCCAAGGACAAAAATCCAGCCTTGTCCTTAGAGGATTCCTTCACTGAATGGAGAGCTCAGGACGCAGCTGGGGCTCTTGAAATGGAGTCAGCAAAGCCCACATGGATCAGAAGTCCATGTTCTCCTACACAAATTGGATAATCACAATTAAAAATGTCTCCTTCTCCCAACCACATTCACCATAGAACTGCTTTTTTCTTCATCATCATAATCATCAACAGCATTTATTGAACACTACTAAATAGGGTGCTGTGCTTAGTGCTTGATATGACAGGTATCACAGGTCCTGCCATTAGGAGACATGATACATACATTTAAAAATACACAGTGAGAATTGGGATTGTATGGGTTCTGGGTTGCAAGTGCCTGGGTTCAAATCTCTGATCTGCCTCTTTTCAGTCATGAGACATTGAACAAGTTCTGTAATTACTCTGTGCCTCTGTTTCCTCATCCTGGAACAGAGAGAACAAAAGTCCTTATTGATGTAGTGATTAATTTAGGCAATGCATATAGAGCACTTAGTATAATGCCTGACAAATTGGAAGCACTCAACAAGGTAGCTATGGGAACCAGCAGAAAAGTGGCATGATTAGGGCCATGTTTTAGGAAGACAAATCTTGCAGACTTTAGGATGGTTATAAGGGAGGGGACTGAAAGAGAGGACTCCTGTTAAGAAGGTTTTACAAGTGCAGCTAGAAGGCAAGGACAGCCTGAAGCAGAGTGGAAGGAAATAACATTTCTTCATATTCTTAGAGCCTGGGTCTTCCAGAGAGACCTGGGGCAACCAGTATTATTTAAAAGCTGGATGTGAGAAGAAAAGGCCAAGGGAGTTTGTGTTATTTAGGCCGAAAAGTGTGAAGTTTGTGTATAAACTTAGAAGTGGATATCACATTGGAAGCATCTAGACAGCTTTCAAAATCTCTCTTTGTACATAGATGTAGGTGTAGATATAGTTATAGATATAGATGTAGACAGATACTCTCACCCCCAACTCCCATTAGCACAGAACTCGTGGGTCAGTAGCAAAAGAGATATTGATTAGGCCTAAGATAAAATTAATAACAGGAAGGTCGATCAAATACTACAATGGGTTCCTGTTCCCCTGATGTCTTTAATAACTGGGCATCCAACCACGCGTTGACAGAATGGCCTAGAGGTGGGAACCTGGACAAAGTAGCCTCTGGAGGTTCCTTCTAAATCAGACTGCTTGGAACATCCACAATTTCATAAATAAAATATTATCAGCTTACAGATAATGGCATTTCATTCCCAGTTTCCTTAATATTTTCCTGACCTTGCAATTAGATTTGGTTTTTTATATATTCCTTTTGGGCCTCCTGCCAAGACCATCTTATTCTGATCCTATGAATTAGGAGCATGTAGACACTTCATTAGAAAAGTGTCTTCATTAGACACTTTATATTCCCCACGCTGGAAATTCTTCAAAAAGTGCTCCCTAACTCTTTCTTTTATAGCTGGACACCAAACAGACCTTCAGCCACTTTGCAATAGTCACTAGAACTTGATCAAATGCCAACTCTGTAACATACTAGTTCTATAACCCTAACAAAATCACGTAAGTACAGTACTCTGCGCCTCAGTTTCCTCTCCTGTAAAATGGGGGCAGGAATTCCAAGCCTACGAGGTTATTGTGTTCTTATAAATAAAAACAACTTAGAACTGTAAAATACTACTTACACATTAGTTATTATTACTGCAAGATTTTAGCATTATGAGAGAGAAAAAGAAGGCAGTTGGCAGGAATTTTGATCTCAATTCTCTTTTAACTTACACATTTTGACTTTTTTCTAAATCAAGCTACACTTTTGGAAACTCTCAGCAAATTGGAACACTGGTCTTTTCCAAGTAGTAGCATCTGGGAATTTGGTAAGCTTAGCTGGAGTATTGCATGTGATCCAAAAGATGGAGCTTTCGAGTTTTTCATAACATACTGAATGTTAGTCCTGCCACTGTCACTTTTTAGTTGGTTTTAGAGAACTTTCAGGCTCTAAACCCTGTGGAGAAGGCTGGGATAGGAGCTAAATCTTCCATGGAACGGGGGTGTAAATTCTGCTCCAGGCCATGAAAATGAGGCCTAGAGAGAACACATCAAGGAACCAGGCACCTTTCCCATCCAAGTCCTGTCTACAGTAGTTACAGTACGATGTGGGCTAAGGATAGAGAGGGAAGGAGTAGAGCTCCCTAAGGACAGCAATTGTGTTGAACTATATGTGTTTGGAGTCAGGCTGATTGTCTGGCTTTCCCGAGGAACAAATAATAATAGCCCTAATCATCCCTCAACATCAGAAAACAATCATTAGTGCCCTGCTCCTTCTCTGCCTTCCCCAGGAGTATGGGTCAGGGCTGGTCTTATCTTGTAGACAGAGAACTGACGCATTGTGACTAAAGTTAGCCAGGGATGGGTAGCAGGTTCAGGAAAAAGTTCCAGGTGTTTCCAGCTGTTATTTTATCCACAGGCACAGGTTTACCCCCATAAAGATCTCTATCCAGCCACAGAGGATGCCTATCTGGATTTTGGCAATGACAGCAGTGGGAGGGAGGTGGAGGAGAGCGTGGGCCCTGTCATAAGAGGGCACAGGGCAGAATAGAGCAATTCAGCATCCCTGAGGGGGATGAGACTCAGGGGCCTGGACTAGGTTGCCTTTCCTGTTTGGAAGCTTCAAAACTGTACATTCTCAGTGATTTAGCCTCACCATGATTTCCTTGCAACTAAAGACAAGGTGCCAAGCCTTTCCTCTTGCTTTGCTTGAGTATTGTGAAATCTAAAAGAAAAGAGGAGGGAAGGACCTTCAGGACAGAAGACTTCTCCCTTCTCTCCCAAATTAGGGAGAGGGGCAGAGGGAGAGCACCTCATTCAAAGCAAGCCTGTTTGCCAGCCCAGACACACCCCCAACAAAATGCCATGGAGAATGATGTCATGACTCATGGCTTGGCAAGTACCCGGAGCATGCCCCAGGCTCCCAGATACCACACTGGCTCCTCCAGGTCGCTCTGGCTGGATCTCGTCCTCCTCCTCCTTTTCCCCAGAGGCATTCCTCATCCAGCCCTCTTCTCAGCCCCTCCTCCACTCAAGTTATTCCAGGCAGTGAAGGGGGTGGGGAGAGAAGAAGGGTTAGAATTGGGATTTGAGTTAGAGTTAATTTCAGGATCAGGATTAAAGATAGGGTTAGGGGTAGAGGTACTTGGGATTTGGTTTAGTCAGTGGACTTTTAGCTAGTAGAAACAACAGAACTCTACTAACTTATCTGCATTCAAGTCCTAGGGTTAGCTGCCTTGGTGATAGGCCCGCTTTCCTGGGGGTCAGATTAGAAGAGTTAGAATCTGGTTTAGAAAACAAAAAATGTCAACGCTGAACAAAGATGTAATCAAGAAGCACCTCCTCGGAATCTGAGCACAGGCCTTTTTGGACTCAACTACATTCCTAAGGATTGTAGATGCCATAGAACCATTATATCTACTCCCCAGGCACTATGCAGTGTTGTTTGACTTTACCTTGATCTCAGACTTAGAACTTTCTAATATAGCCAAGCATCTTTCTTGGGTTTCTTCTCCAAATCTTCTCATCTTATCAAAGAAATTAATCCTCTATCCCATCAGCATTGGGGGCTGGGGAGTAGCTGAAGCACCGGGGCCCTGACATTTAGGTACCTTGGGCGCCGTCTTGGCGGAGAGGCACTAAGCAAAGCATGCTGGGGCTTCCCAGACTGAGACATCTGTCAGCAAGACTCAGGAGGCTCCCCTCAGGCAAAGGACAAGACACACTGCAAGTTCTCAGCTCAATTTCTGAGGACAGGAAGAAAATAAAACTAGAAAAAATTGTGGGGTGGGGATGTGGAACAGGAGGCTTCACAGGAAGGCATGAGGGTCCTCCAGGAGAAGCTGGATAAAAGTGATGCCATTGGGCTGAATTCTTAGAAACCCATCCTGAGGTGCACTGCACCCCCTCGTCACCCCCAGCCAAATCTCCTTATATAAGTTGTTCAACCAGGAAAGATGAACAAGTTGGCAGCCCACCCACTACTGTGCAATCAAAATCTTTTCCATTTGATGTGGGCTTCAGATCTTTTTCATTTTCTTCTGACTCTCCTTCTCCCACATGTACCTCCTTAGGTGCTTGGAAGTCCTTCTGCAGAGGGGCTACGAGCTGGCACAAAGCCCGCCTCAGCCCTGCCCTCCTCCCTAGCAGCACCAAGACAGTGATTAGCAGCTCTCCCCAGGGCTCAGCAGTAAGGGATTTTTTTTTTCTTTTAAACATGTCACATCTGGCACATCTGCTTCCCTAGCAATGATGCATCCCAAGGGGTATAATCAACAGTTGGGGCGGGGCTGGGATGCAGGTCTGTACTGACAGAAGACTGAGCCAGAAATGCCAAGAGCAAAACTTAAGAACACCAACTGTCCCCGCTCCCATTATATCCGAGGGTTGAGGATGAACACTCTCCCTGTGCATCTTTCTCCCTTAAAGCCAGGTGCTCTCCTTACAACCCAAACCTATTATAGGGCATGGAGACAATGCAATGGTGCATTTTGCATTGGGAAATTCTATAATCCTTTTCCTTGTCTATCCTTAAACTCTCCTGGAATTAGAAGGAAGTGGGAAAGAACCAGTCACCCTTTCTCCTGTCACAAGCTCAGGAGCAAATTCAGAAAGGCTCGGGTAGTATTTTTCTCCTCTTTCACCCCTACACCTATTACTGCCCTCATCTCTTCATTGCTGTGACTCCTTGCTCTTTTCAAGCCCAACCCCCTCCTGCAGGGACCGCCCCCCACCTTGAACCTAATGTTTCAAAGGCACTACCTAAATGTGTCTCAGCAGCAGTTCGATGAAACCACCGAGCACTTTGACAGCTCTGCCCATTGAAACACCCCTCTTGCCCCCTCCTTTTCCTTATGACTCCTTCATTCACACACTTCCTTTCAGCTAGGGAGACTGTTTCTTTTGATGTAAATTTCTCTCCTTCAACCTTAAAGATCGTTCTTTTCCCTCATCAGAGATACCTTCCTTTCCTTTCTCTTTGGTCCTAATTCACCGCTTCGAAACACTCCCCACAACCCCTCCTGAAGCCTCCTATCAATAAGCAACCTATTTTGTTTGCAACAGTGGTTCTCCATCCTCCATCACTACCTAGCTCTCTGCCCTCATCTCATTAAGTCTATGTGTTTGTCGGTATCCTGGGTATCACACAGTTCCCACCACACTGAGAGTCTCCTAAGGAGAAGGACTCTGTCTCTCTGTCCAGTGCCCTGTATACTCCAGTCTATTGACTCAGTAAAAGAAGGTAACTGAGTGAAGGGAGGCATTGGGCCTAACATCTCCTCTGCTCCCACAAAAAGACATAACCAACATGCATACATACACACACATAAATACACATACACACACCAACTCATCTCAAAGATGACTGAGCTTGTCAGATATAAATCATGTTTGGCTTTCAAATGCAGTGGTAATTACACGGTATCTTAACTATCTGTGCAAACTGTCAGAGAAAATATATTGGCAATTCAGAGGAAAGAGGAGGGGAAGGCTGGAGCATCCATTGAACACCACCCTCACCTTCTCTGAAGTCATCCGGAGATAGGACAGCACAGAAGGGCAAAGGCGTGCCAGGGCCCGTCCCAACACTTTGGGAGCCTAATGGTTTTTCAGGTGAGATGTGCTGTCACAAGCTCCCAGGGAGGAGGGGACACTCAAGATGAATTGTATGCATCACCCGTCTCATAAGGTGTTGCAAGCAGCAGCGGGAGTGATTTAGGCTAAGTTTTCTGAAGACAGCCTGACAAGGTAGATTCTAGAAACAGAGGCCCCAGTAAAACTGAGTCTTTCCTCTGAGAGTTTGGGAATCATTTGATCTAACCTTTTGCCTCTCTAAACAGAATGCTATCCAAACTATTCCAGAAGGGGAGTGATGTTTAGAATATCTAATTTTAAATTTATAACATATTAATATACTCAAAAAAATCTCTGTATCTGAGATTAGGATTAGATTCTTTCTTTTTAGCCATAGTTACAGAATAGGGTGCTTCTCCCCCAACTGCTGCTACCTCCTTACATTTTTCCCAAGCCCAGACTGCGCTTGCCTCAGCTTCCCTTTACCTAGAAGCACTGCTGGCCTGTTTCTAGGCTACCCTTCATACCCATCTTTCTGCTAGTATGTCAGAGAAAGTAAACTGATGGGTTTCAGAAGGAGGACCCCAAAAGGGTGTTGTATTTGGAACAGTCCAAGGAGGGAGACAGAAAAGATGGAAGCCGGAGTAAGGAGGGAGAGAACAGATAGAGCACAGCAGTGAGGGCCTGAGGTTGAGGTTCTCATCCCTGAGGGCAGAAGGGTTGAGGGGAGCAGGGGAAAATGAAAGAAGCAGAGATTTCTCGTGGCTCCTCTAGCTCATCTCTTGCCTTCGAGCAGATTTAATATGTACACATACTTGGTTACTCACTGCCACCAAGCCAGATGAATATGTTGTCTAAAGCTGAGAAAAGAACGGTATGTTTATCAAGAGCTTGCTTATGGACATTCCTCATGTGTGCATGTGTAGGTATACTAGGGACTTTTTTGGCAAGAGAAGGAAAGCTGTTTTGACAAAAGTTGGTCACATGTGGCAGCAGAGAGCAGGGTCTCCTTCATTAGAGATATAGGAAAATCAGATGGAACTCTTCTTTCTAGAATGGTTCTGGATGGTTCATTCTATCTCTCCAGACCTTCCAGACCTAAGCAACTAATAAAACAGAACCCAACCAAAAAAAAGTACATTGTATTCCTAATATAAATTTGCATAAACAGTGACCCCCAATTTCCTAGATAGCATCTGGATGAACCCTGTTTCATTCAACAACCCTTGTCAAAGGAGTAAGATTATCTACATCTTTCTTACTTAGGGACTTCAAGCTCACAAGCCCTATGTTAGTGTCTCTCCTACTATCAATATTTTATGCTCCACAAGTTGATGTTCAGAAGCCTTATAACTATCCTATAAGTGACCGCTCTATCTATGGGCCAAAAGTAGTATGACAAACACACAAGGAACAGATTCAGGACACACCCTAATGGCTCGCACAGCCTTTCTACTTCCCCAAAAGGGGTTATTCATATGCTATGAGATAGGAAACTAGAGAATAAAGAACTGACTCTTCCAGTTTATGGAAGACAGAGCTCCAAGCCAGACCATTCCCAAAATCCCTAGGTTCCTAAAGGATCCAGCATTCCTGAACTCCAAACACTGCAGGGCTGAGATTTCCTGACCTGTCCCCACAGAACCATGAAATCCAGTTATAAGGCAAACAAGGCCATGTTTGTCCCATAAAACCACCCTGTGTGAGCTAATTAAATGACATAATAAAACAGGGAGATAAATGCAGGCAGCAGGGAGCCTGCCTAGGGATGGGGATGGGATCAGATGGGTGGCTGATAAAGACATGCCACGAGAACTGGGAGTGAATATCTTCAACTCCGACCTCAAGATTCCCTAGGAGCTTCCAACCAGCATCAAGTGAGGGATGAAGAAAAGGAGGGTCTGAAGGTGAAGAAAAGTTATGCTAGGCTAAGGAAAAGATGCTAGCAAAGGAAGCAAAGCAGCCCACACAAATGTGGACCTCCCTACTCCTAACATGTTTCCTCATAGAAATACACATAACAGTTAAGTCAATTTACATGTGTAGTGATATACATAAGCATGTTCATATACACAAACATTCTAAACAAGATAATTCTCCTCCAATTCACCCCATAACTGAATTAGACATCTTCCACTGAAACAAAAGTCTATGTAAGTCATGACCTTAGGGATTTCTTCTAGCCCTCAAAGAGTCTTTGATTTTGTGATCTCTGAGCACATTGAGAACATTTTAAAGTGACATGTTCACTGCTTCCCCTAAATAAGAACCCATTGAGAATGTCACCAAAATGATGGGTACCTGGAGAGAATAAAATTCATGTTCATATCTGGCCATGAGGCCCAGAGCTCTTCTGTCTGCAGCAGAATAGAGGAAGGCTCTAACTAACTGGTCAAGGTGCCTGTCCCAGAAGAATACTCAGGCAGGTGAAGGGTAGAAACTCAGAATTTCTGAAATAAGCTTAAAATTTAGTTTCCTTTAAAGCTCTTCTTAGGTAAAGTAAGACTGAGTCTCAGGGATGCCTCCCACACATCTCCTCTCCCATTCCCGGCATATCAACCTAAGGTGCTGCTTCTCACTCTTGTACCCCGGCTCACATCTCATCCAGAGAAGTTTGATTCAAAGTTCAATTCTTCATGCCCATGCCCCTTCCAAAGATGTTTGTTTTAGAAGGTAAAACTGGGCGCAGGGAGGAAGCCCAGATCAGTAGGACAAATTCAAGTGTTCTGCCGCTCACTTGTTCATGCATTCACTCAGCAAACGGTTATTAAGGGTCTTCTGTGTACCAAGCACAGTCCACCGCACACAACTAAAAATACAAAAATGGACGACCCTGGCCTTGGTCTTAAAGAACACACATCTGTTTGGGCAAGGCTGTCTTTCTCAGCAATCCAAAAAGGATTCTGGTATCCTGTAACATACAGGCCTCAACTTTCACCATTCTCTAGTGAGTTCTTTTTCTGCTGAATGTGCAGAAAACTGGAGCCCTGAATCACTAGCAACAGAGGAAATGGTCTCCCTGGACACTTAGGTTCCTTTCCTGGCTCCACTCTGACTCCCTGGGCAGTTCTGGACAAGCCATGGACTCAGTTTCTCTACCTGGGAAGCGGGGGAGGCTCCCACTGACTAGTACTCAACTTCATAGAGCAGCTTGGTGATTAATGAGTTAATGTCCGTGGGAGGCTTTGAGCTGTTAGGATGAAAGACTCCCTAAAGCCCTGACTCTATTGGAAACTCTGCCCAACCTACGAGATATTCTGAAACCAGAAAAGGGGCCTTTGATCATATATGAAGGGCAGTCTTTGGAAGAATGAACTAGAGGGAATGAGTTAAAACAACAGCAGGAATTAAAGTAGCATGAAAAAAACCCAGGACTTTCTGGCTCCTGGGTGGAGTCCCTTGCCCCGGAGTTGTTTACAGATCTTTCACCTGTCTATAGAGAGGGGTGGTCTGGATCATCTCTGAACGCTTCTTCTAGACATCATACAGCCAATTTTATGTTAGATACTCTCTGACAGATATTTAATATTAAAGGTTAAATATTTGACCTTCAATAGTTCCCCCCCACCCGAGTATGAAACAAGCCACCTTCCCCACCGTACAAATTAACAGTAAACATAAAGAGGGAGAGTCCATTTAATATATAACAAAAATTTTTAATTGTTTAACAATGTTACATGTACAGAAAATTTTGCTATATAATTATTCAAAATTTGTCAAGTGTTCATTGTCAAGACGAGGTGTAAATATCAAGATTACAAAGTAAAGTAATGGAGTCAGACTTAAGTTCAAACACTGGCTCTGCCATTTACCAGTTACACAACTTTGAGCAAGTTGTTTAAGTAACCTTAGTCTCAGTTTAATCATTTGAAAAATGTGAATAATAATAATTCTAACTTCAAATGATATTATAAAGATTAAACTGGAACATTCTGAGGCTACCAACAGTTAGCAAGCATGGTAGAACAACAGGAACACTCAGATACTCTGGTTAGAGTGAAAATTGGTACAAATTACTTGGAAAACAATTTGGTGTTACCAAGTAAATTTGAATGCTCTATATGCCCTATAACCCAGAAATTCACTACTAGGTATAGACCCACAAAACGTGCACACTGGAATACATGGTTAAGTATGTTCAAAGCAGCACCATTTTCAACTGATAAAAACTGGAAAGGATGCATATGCTCATCAACAGTAGAATGGATGAGTGAGTTGTGATACAGTCATATACTGAAATATGTACAGCAATGAAAATGAACAAATTACAGCTACAAGCAGCAACATGGATACATCTCACAAATAAAAACCCTAGTAAAAAATGCAAGACACAGAAGAATACAGTTTGAGTGTATTTATATAAAATTTTTAAAGGCAAAACTTTATTATTTAAGAATGTATATTGGTGCTAAAACCATGATGAAAAGCCAGAAAATTATCATTACAAAATGCAGGGTAATTACCTTCGGGAAAGGAAAGTGATTGTGATCAGAAAGGGACATGTAGACGGGGGCTTTTGGGGTGACAGCAAAGTTTGTTTTTTTATGAGTAGTGGTTACACAAGTGTTTATGTACCACATTATTCATTGAAATGCACATATATTCTTTATACACTCTAATGAATGTGTCATATTTCACAATTTAAACAAAAAGATTTAATTAGTTTACATAAGTAAAGTGATTAATAAATACCTAGTGGGTACTAAGCTCTCAACGAATGTTAGCTATTATTTATCCACCGCTAATTCAGAAATTACCTGTACTGCTCTTTCCCTCCATTAGTGATGGAAGGTATGTGGATATATGTTTAATAAAAATTTAATGACTGCCTACTATGTGCTATATACTATACCAGGGAGAGATGCAGCAGACAGTGTCCCCACCTAAAGTACTCACTACAGTGACCCAAATGCACCAAGACAGATAATCTCCTGCTTCCCAAACCATCAACTTTCTTACTACATACCTGAGTTAAATGTTAACTTCTCAATAATGACAAATCACAAATAGGGATTTGTGTTCAGAAAGAAAGCCCCACTTCAAGCCACCTCCATATCCTTATCCTTATCAATCATATAGCTGCCCCGGATCACAGCTATCTCTTCACCCTGTTACACACCCCTGATGCAGCCCACATCATGCCTGCCACACCTTCAACCATGGCAGAGGAAAAAAGAACTGTGACAGAAAAATCTCATGTCTGCATGAGCCCCCTATCATCCCTTTCTACCCCAACCCCACCATCCCAGCTTAAGGGCAAGAAATACATTACGACCCTGGCCCTTCGTTTACATGTAACAAACAGAGGTCAATTTATTTCTAAATCACTTTTTTTATGGCTCTATTGAACTATTTGCCACATTATTTATACGTTAATGGGCCAGGCCCCTCTGGGAAGCTCCCCATCTAATAAATAATGTGCCAAATCATTAAGCATGGTGATAAAATCAAAGCCATTTAAAAATACATCAACCTGCGTTCCCTTCCAGTGAAATAAGCTCCAGGGGACCAGAGAAGGGGGTGGTGTGAAAAACCACCTTCTATTACTGAGTTTGGTCAGATGTAGGTTTTTTCCTGCCAGAGCTTGAGATAAAAATCAGAGCTGGCAGATCTAGATAACCTGGCTGCTTACCCATATCCCCAGCAGCTAAGGTAAGAGGAAGTGGGTAGGTATTACAATAGGGATGGCTGCAAGTATGCTTCAGGCAAGAGGAAGCAGGAGCATCAGATTCTATCTCCCACCTGCATCTTAGGGGTATTGGGGACTGACAGAGAAGCCCAGCTGGGCAAAAGCGGTCATGTCCTCTGGCTGGAAGTTGGGGGTTAAAAAGAAAATCCACTGAAGACTTTTGCATTTCTACCTATATTCCATCACTACAATTCTTTCTTATGAATCTCAGCATTTATAAATAATCTGAGTCATAGAGAAGGACATTAATTATAATGATTACTCTGAGTCTCTCCCATTGCCCACCAAATGGCTTACCAAACCCTCTTCACCATCAACCTACTCAGAAAACCATAGTAGTGGCAAGAGAACATGACTAGAAGGACTCCCTCCCTAAGGACTTGACCTTGAGTTCTTTCCAAGCAATCCAAAGGGAAAGAAACACAAGGGAGTTACTCAGTCTATCCTTATTTTGAGGCCCCCTGTGGGTAGATCCTTGCCTTAGGTGCAACAAGGAATGAGCCAGGTAGATCTTCCCCCAAATGACAGAAAAAAACCCCTTCACACAACTCTGATTCAGACTGAAAACTTAAGCAGCAGTACAAATGAAGAAGGGTGAAGGTTTGAAAAAGGGTGAAGGGATTAGTCAAAGAACATATGAGCATATATGAAGGACCCCATGGACATGGACAACATTGCGGGGATTGACTATGGAAGTGGGGAGCAGACTGGGCAAAGGGGGGTGAAGGGGGAAAAAACTGAGACAACTGAAACAGCCTAAACAATAATAAAAAATATATACAAGAAAGTCAACACTTCTAGTCAAGATGGAGGCATAAGTAGACACACTTCCCCTCCTTGCACAACCACAGAAAGAACTGCAACTAAACCTCAAAACAAATAACACCCTAGGCTGTCAGAAAATCAAACTGTATGGAGTTCAACAACCAAGGATTTAAAGAAGCCACATTCATCCAGACAGGTAGGAGGGGCTGAGATGCAGAGATGGGTGGAGAGGATGAGGAGACGTGGTGCAGAACAAAGAGGCAGCAGTGAGAACTAGAGGCCCCACATTCACATGTGGTAGATAAAAATCAGGAGGAATACCTTGGGAGCAAGTGATCCCAGCCCCAGGCCAGACCACATAGCCCAGGGTTCCAGCACTGGGAGGATAAATCCACATAGCTTCTGCCTATAAACACCAGTGGAGGTTGGAGCAGTGGAAGGAACTGATGGATTTTCAGGAGATTCCTCTTAAAGGTCCCAAACGGTCTTAGAACATAGGCAAATCCACCTACCCTGGGATTCAGAACCAGGGCAACAGCTAGAAGGATGCCAGTCAGGTATAGGGAATGGGGCAAGTGCTGGGCAAACATCCAGAAGTCAGGCAGTGGCTCGGTCCCCTTGCCGAGCCCTCCCCCTACACAGAGTCACAAAGCAGTGAAGCGAGTTGCCCCACCTTGGCAATTACCTAAGGCTCTGCCTCACACAATTTACAGGGGCTTTTTCTACAATAGGCCATGCTACTAAGACAGGGAGTCAAAGCAGCTCTACAGAAACAAACGCAGGGTGGCTGCCAAATTGAGGAGACAAAGAAATATGACCCAAATGGAAGGACAGGGAAAAAAACAGAAAAAGAACTAAACAAAATGGAGAAAATCAACCTATCAGATGCAGAGTTCAAAATACTGGCAACCAGGACATTCAAAGAATTCACTGAGTATGGCAATGATATAAAGGAAGAAATGAAGGTTACACTAAGTGAAATAAAGAAAAATCTACTGATAACCAACAGTGAAGGGGAGGAAGCTGGGATTCAACTCAACAATTTGGAACATAAGGAAGAAATAAGCTTTGAACCAGAACAGCCAGAAGAAGCAAGAATTCAAAAAATGATGAAACATCTCCAAATATACCAACATCTGAATGATAGGGATGCCAGAAGGACAAGAGGAAGAGCAAGAGATTGAAAACTTATTTGAAAAAATTCTGAGAGAAAACTTCCCTAATTTGGTGAAGGAAATAGACATACAAGTCCAGGGAGCACAGAGAGTCCCAAACAAGTTGGATCCAAAGAGGACCAAGACACATCATAATTAAAATGCCAACATTTAAAGATAAGAAAGAATCTTAAAAGCAGCAAGAGAAAAGCAGAGAGTTACCTACAAAGGAGTTCCCATAAGATTCTCAGCTGATTTCTCAAAAGAAACCTTGCAGACAAGAAGGGACTGGCAAAAAGTCAAAGTGATGAAAAACAAGGACCTACAACCTCTACTATGCTATCCAGTAAAGATATAATTTAGAATGGAGGGGCAGGAAAAGTGCTTCCCAGACAAGGTTACACTAAAGGAGTTCAGCATCACCAAGTCATTATTACAGGAAATGTTAAAGGGACTTATTTAAGAAAAAGAAGAGCAAAACTATAAACAGTAAATTGGCAACACATTCACAATTATCAACAACTGATTCTAAAAAAATACAAACTAAACAAACAACCAGAACAGGAACAGAACCATAGATATGGAAACCATTTGGAGGGTTATCAGCTGGGAGGGGGAAGGGAGAGAATGGAGGGAAGGTGCAGGAATTAAGAAGCATAATTTGTATGTCCAAAATAGATGGGAGGATGTTAAAAATAGTATAGGAAATGAAGAAGCCAAAGAACTTATATGCACGACCCATGGACATGAACTAAAGCAGGGCATTGCTGGAGGGAAAGAGGGTACCAGGTGGAGGGAAGCAAAGGGGGAAAAATTGGGACAACTGTAATAGCATAATCAATAAAATATATTTTTTAAAAAAGAAAGGACAAGTCGCATATCTAAGTGGAGAAGGTATGCAAAGAAATTATCTGTGTGATAGGGTAGATTTATATAAATATCTAACCCCTAAGCAAACAAACCAAACATTATTTACTTTAATCTTTACAAGGACCTTGGGAAAGCTAATTTACAGATTCAAAGAAATGAAGAGATTTAATCAAGATCCCACAACATGTTAGAGGGCCAGGTTTTGAATCAGTTCTGTTTGTCTACAAAAGGATATATTATTTTTATTAAATTATCATGCCAAGGAGCAGAAATAGCTTTGAGTTAAATTTTAAAGGGAGAGACACATACAGATAAGCAGAGAGAGCAGGGGAAGTGGGGTTGCTATATAAAATAGAGGATGCCCATGCCCAGATATTGTATGAGACATACACTAAAAATTATTTGGTGTGTATCTGGAGTTCAGATTTAATTGGCATCTCTTAAACTTTAAATCATGGCAAATTGGTAAGGCTTCCAAGGGAAGGAAAACAAGACTTCCAGGGAAGATGAAAAATAGGTTTGCCTAATTGGTGCAGATAGTTGCATACTGGGAAATCAAAAACTGGGATGGTCATTGTCAGCTGCCAGAAAATCTTGAAAAATGGAAAGTTTAGACAAGAATAGGGAATAGAAAGTCTTTGGTTCTAAGCTGTGAACTTCGAGGAAAAAACAAAAATAGTTTCATAGATTTTAGAACAGGAATGTACTTAATTTATAATACAATACCTTCTATTTGTATAGTACTTTAACTTTTCAAAGCACTTTCACATACATTATTTAATTTGATCCTTATAGACCCTTGCATTGTAGATAAAATGGATGTTATCCACTCCCCCTCAGCCTACTACTGGTCTCCATCCTTCCCTTTACCACAAACATCCTGAAAGGCACTACACTGCCTCTCACTCAACTCCACTGCTCTGAAACTGTTGTCACAAAGTTGCCAGTGACATATCCAATGGCTTCTTTTCATTCTTCATTTCACTTTACCTCTCTTTGGCATCTGACATTGTTGACAACTTACTGTATCTGTGATATGATTCATCTCTTCTCCTCTTACCTCTTGAATCACTTTTTCTTTCTTTTCTAAATTTTTATTATTTTTTATTGTATGTTTTCCATTACCATTTATCCCTCTTATACCCACCACACCCCTTCCACAATCACCACACTGCTCAGATCATTTTTTCTGTCTCCTGCACTCTCTTAAATTCCTCCTGTTTAAGTAGGTATCCCCAAGTTTCCATCCTTGGCCTTCTCCTTGGGTAATTTCATCCATTGTATTTTCAGCCCCGCATTCTATTTTCTACATCTCCCCCTGGTTTTTTAGATGCTAAATTGGAATTTCAAATTGCTTCCTGGACATCTCTGCCTACTATCCCCAATTCAATTCATCCTTCTACTGCCACCAAACTTAGCCATCTTATTCATTTAATGAATAGCTCCCCATTGCTTACAGGATAAGCTCCAACTCCTGAAGGTTTGTCCATAGTCATACAGTTATGGCAAAGTTTGGTTTCAGCCAGGAGGTCAACAAACTTTTCTGTAAAGGACCAAACAGTAAATATTTTAAGTTTTGCAAGTTACATGTGGTCTCTGTTGCACATTCTTCTTTTTTTCTAAATATAACCTTTAAAAAATGTAAAAATAGAAAACACATTCTTAGTTTGAAGGTTGTATAAAATAGGGTGGTCATAGTTTGCCAACCTCTAGGGCCAGTTCTCCTGATTCCCAATCTTGTTCTCTTTTCCTTGCTTTAGGAAGTTAAAAGCATATATGTATTGCATATTTATAGTTTAAAAATTCCTTTTTAAAAAAAAGACTTTATTTATTTATTTTTAGACAGAGGGGATGAGGGGGAGAAAAAGAGGGAGAGAAACATCAATATGTGGTTGCTTCTCACATGCCCCCAACTGGAGACCTGGCCCGCAACCCAGGCATGTGCCTTGACTGAGAATTGAACCAGCGACCCTTTGGTTCACAGGCCAGCACTCAATCCACTGAGCCACACCAGCCAATGCTAAAAATTCCTTTTATATACATTTCTTTATTTGCTCTCTCCCCTTTGGGCCCCCGTAGGACTTTATGTGTACCTCTCTTATTGTACAGTCCCCAGGTCACAACTTATTACTCTATTAAACTATTCTTGAAGACAATGATTATTTCTCATTCATTTTTTGTATTCCACAGCAACTAACCCAATGTGTTACTCATAATGAACACTTTAAGATGTTTGTTGAATGAATTAATAACTTAGTTTTATGTTTTTATTTAAATAGGAAAAGTGAAGAAAGGTGGGAAAGCTGAACATTCAATCAGACGGCTGGTGCTATTCTGGACTGTAAGGTCAGTCATGAGGACAAGAAGAAATGGAAAGGATGAGACAAACCCACAACACTAAGGTCTCTGCTCCCCCACACTGGGAGTTCCATCCCTCTAACAATTGAACTGCCTACGTTTTTTCTAAGACAAAACCCAGTCTGGGGCCCCATGTGGGGGTCTTAATTGCTTCACTTGAGTAGCAGAGGCCTCAAGGCCTGATTTAAAATGCAATCAGAGAATCTTAACATTAGAAGGGAACTTAAAGGTTCAGCTCTTACCTAGGTGGCTACAGTTAGCTCCCAGCTACCTGGACTAAGAGAGGAAAGCTGTGACACAGCTCTCAAGAAGTCAATAGAAAAATTAAATAGATATTTTGGACTTCCTAATTCAGCATTTTTTATCTTCCAAAAATGTATTTCTGCCTTCAGAATTATCTTAGGCTTTATGTCTTTCTTGAAAATAAAGGAGAAGGCAGCCTTGATTAAGAAAAGATATTGGAAGAGAGTTGACAATACTAAACCTGCAGCTAATCTGAGGCCTGGGGATTTGGACAAAATCATTGCATTTTAATATCAGGGCCTCAATAAATACCTGTTAATAAATGTATTGGTCTACTCTTTTCATGAAGCTTTGTTCTCCTATACCTTCCCATCTTCTCTTATTATTTGTGCATTTGGAAAGGGCCCCTAAAGAATTCCAGACCTCTGAGCTTGGGGACTTCCCAGAGGCACTCCCCAATAGGCTACAGCAGAAGCCTTGAGGCTGGGACACTTTCACCCTGAATACCTAGGTCTAACTAAACCAGTGACCACAATGGAATGGGCGGGACGTGCCCCCACTGGTAGCCATCAACAGTAGATGTGCTCAGAGCCTACAGTAATCAGGGTCTGCACCCAGTAAGTCTAGAGTTGCCTTCCTTCTGCTTAAGCTCAGTTCTTCACACAAGGATCACAAAGATGTGTTAATACAAATGGCCAATTGTTCACTGCCCTTTTCCTCCCAAAAAGAAGCTGACTCCTATGATTCACAGAACTGTTTCAAACAAATGTCCTGTCTATTCAGGATATAACTCTGACAGCTGGTGACAAAGTATGTCAGAAAATGGTTCATATGGAGAGGTTGTAAACAAGATGCAGAACCTCATTGCTCAATGCATGGTCCATGGACCGAACAGCATCAGCATCCCTGGGAAATTTTTATTTATATATTTTTAGAGAGAGGGGAAGGGAGGGAGAAAGAAAGGGAGAGAAACATTGTTGTGAGAGAGAGACATCAATCAGCTGCCTCTCACACATGCACCAACCTGCAATCCATGACCAGGACCGAACCTGCAACCCAGGCATGTGCCCCGACTGGGAATGAAACCGGGCAACCTTTTGCTTTGCAGGACGATTCCCAACCAACTGAGCCACACTGCTCAGAGCCCTGGGGAGTTTATTAAAAATGCAGAATTTTATACCCCACCACAGAGTCACTGAATTAGAATATGCATTTTAACCAGACTCCAGGCAATCGGTATGCTTACTAAGGTTTAAGAGTCACTGGTATTTTGGATGAGGTTCTGCTACTTAACAGCTGTGTGACCTCAGGCAAGTTATTTGACTTCTTCATAGCTCAGTTTCCTTATCTGTAAAATTGGGATAATAATAGTATCTCCTCATACAGTTGTTGTGAGACATTAGTTAACACATGTAAAGTGCTTAGAATTGTGCCTGGTACCTGGTAAGTATGCAACAAATATTGGCTGTTATTACTATTCTCTTTAATGCGTCTGGTAAATCCCATTAAGAGGAACTGGCTGGCTTAAAGTGACAGAAGGGAAGAAGGCAGGAGAGTATATGTTTGTGTGTGTGGTGGGATAGAGAGAAAGGCACTGATAACAAGAGGAATAACTTTTTTGATTGCTAATGAAAAATTCAATTGTGAGGGCATTAGGTCAAGATTGAGGTACCCAGAACACTAGGATGAGTAAATGACCATTCATATGATGTATTTATTAACATATGCTATTGCCAGACCTTTGCCAGGC
This sequence comes from Pteronotus mesoamericanus, assembly GCF_021234165.1. NCBI lineage: Eukaryota > Metazoa > Chordata > Mammalia > Chiroptera > Mormoopidae > Pteronotus > Pteronotus mesoamericanus. The sequence goes on from NW_026555310.1 coordinate 1,774,825, forward strand.
ACTAGAGACAGAGTGATGAACAACACAGTCTATGCCCCAGACCCCAAATTAGGGAAATTCTGAAGTGTCTGTTAACACTGAGGGAAGTAAAGGACTATCGGTGTGATATTACTGTGACTCATTCAGACAACTCTATTCTGGGGCCTTGGAAATTTGATTTGGCTTTCTCCTCAGATCTTATTAACATGATAGTTTCCCCAAATTCTTCTTTCTTCCACAGACAGCTCACAGTGGCTGCATCAACTGCCAAGCTAAACACATGAAGAGTAGAACTAGCCATCTTAGAGGCCAGTTGTCCACATAGTCCCAGTTTTCTGGAACTGTGTTACTAAAACACAGATCTGATCTCATTACTCCTCTTGTTTTAGAAACCTCGAATGATACACACGGCCATTCACACTATTGCCCTAAGCTATTTGACAATCTCATTACAAATGATCACCCGTGCCTAGTATGCACTCTACACCTTGATTACAAGAGTGGTTAAAACTCTTATAATTCAGACCTGGGTTTTAAATCCAAGCTTTGTTGCTTACTGTGTATGTGAAACTGAGGAAGTTGTTCAACCTAAGCCTCAGTTTTTGCATCAGTTAAATGGGAATATCAACTAATTTAAAAAGTTATTATTACTCTCTATATATCAAGCGCTTTCTAAGCATTTTCCATCTACTGATTCACTTAATCTTTCCAACAGTACTGCCTCACAGCATTGTTGTAAAGATTAAGTGAATCAACACATGTAAGTACCTAGAACTGTGCCTGACATGTGTTCTTTATACCTTTAATAGTTTCCTTTCTCTGGAATGACCAACTTTCCTTCTCTGTGCCTCAGACTCCTAGTGTTCCCCCCCAAAACCCAGCTTTTCAGGCTTCCATACACAGAACAAATCATCTCTTCCATACATGTCTTCACAGCACTTTAAAAACACCTCCCTATCTCTTATCCTAGTTCCTTGAAAATAATGTTTGTAGATCAGCCTCCACCACTACCCTGTGTGCTTCTCAGCAGTAAAGATCCTATCTTTATATCACTAAGGCTGACTCTAACATACAGAACATAGCAGGTACAAAATGAATGTTTGTTGAATGAATAAATGAAGGTCTGACTGAATGATTGAATACCTTCAGAAAAAGGCCTAAAATGGAACTCCAGAGAGAAGGCACATTGGGGGATAAAACAATCTGGGTATCTTCTGCCCTGCATCCTCTAACCCCTGAACACAAAGCCATTCGCCAGCATAAGCTTCCCCATCATCACTGAGTGGATTGTGCCTCCCCACCAAGAACACACCCCAATCCCCTCTTGCTGTAGACATACCACTCATCTCTGGCAGCGACAGAAATAAAGAGGATTACATCATTTGTTACAACAAAATGGTTATTATAGTAATAAGTATAATTAGCATTAGACAATTACAATAATAACACATTTCCTTGCAGCAGAGGTACTTTTTTTAAAAACAGGTTTATTTAATGCCCCCCTCACACACCCCCAAGAAAAAAAACAACTCTTTTCACAAAGATCAGAGGCTTCTTTCATTCTGCTGAGATGCTATCTTAATGATGGAACATTATTGACAAACCCCATAAATTGGGAACAGATTCCCTTGGAGCAAAAACTCTTTTGCTCTCTTTCTGGTTTCTCTGGGGAAAAGTAAACCTTGTGTCTCTCTTTTGAGGGATTAGGAAAACTGATTGAATGGTAGAAAAGATGAGGCCAGAGAAAGACAAAAAGAAAAGAAATATCTTCTCAAACAGCTAGAGCTTAATATCCATTGTTGACTATCTTCCAGCCTTTCTTCCTGGCTGCACACACCAGGAACGGAAACAGGCCAGTTACGCGCAGTGGTGCATGGGTGGTTCAGGTAGCTTCCCAAGCTCTGATGGAGCAAGAGGCATGAAGAGTGAGATGGCACAAAGGCCTAGGAGTAAATTACAAATGGATAATGAACAGGGCATTTTATTCCACATGGACATACTCACAAAATGCTAATACAAAATCTACTTAGTTATCACCTGCTTTTTACAAAAATATTTGGGAGAGCTTCCAATAACATGCTCAGCAAGATTTAAAAATTAGATGAGAAACTTAGGATACACACAGACATTTCATAAACTTGTTGACAGACACATAAGTGCATATGTACTTTCCATACATGTATGCATAGACACACCCCATGTACATACATGGACATGTACCTCATACATATGAGGCTCTCAATAAATATTTGGTGAATTAATGAAATGAACCCACTCCTATAGGCAAAGAAATATAAAAATGAAATAAATAACTCAGATACAGACATGTAAACCCATATAAACATTTATACATAAAGTATATATGTGAATACATGCTTAATGTATATAAAACAGACCACTATTCATACTTGTATACACATGTAATACGCACATAATTTTACATACATACACATAAAATTAAACCTCACTATTTTACAATTGACACAGCCATAGGTGAACATATAAGCACTTTGTAAACCCATATATACATTTAAAACATAGGTACATTGTCATATATATGTGCAAGTGTGTACTCATATGAAAACAGTCATACACATAGACAGGTGCATGCAGACTACACACACACACAGAGGAAATCAAATAGAAACAGCTATAAAGATAAGTGGCTCTGCTCATCAGTCTTATCTTCGCTAAGTGACAGCACCCAGAGGCATGAACTTAATCTAGGGCTCTAGCCCATCACACCCAGTGCAAGGAGAAGCAACAGGTTTGGGCCACCCACCAGGGAATCTCTTTCTGAGCCCATCCATACATGTGCATGTTTCGTCCAAGTACCCTGGGATTTCAGCCTCACCGCACATCACTGGGGGTGAAGTGTGCATTGACCTACTTTCCCAGGTAAAGCTCCTCTTCACCCTCATTGACTCCCAGTATGTGGTCTGTATTTCATCATACTTCCCCTGTGAACATTCTTCCATTCTCTTTGAATTTTCAGCCAAGTAAGTTGCCCCATAAACCAGGGACACACCTCTCTCTTCACCCACCACATCAGCAGAGAATATCTTCTTTCCTCTCTTGATATCAGTGTTCCTCTCTTCCAAGGAGCCTTCTCAGATCTTTCCCTTAAGACGTTAAGCTGCATAAATAGGTTTCCTTTCATACAGTGTCTAAAATGCACTTATTCCAGCTCTCTTTAATCATTTACACAGGTTTAATGTGTTATTCCATTTTTTGTATGTCTTTCATGGGTATGTTGAGATATCTATTTTAGGTCTTACGTTTCTGATTCTTAGGGGATTGGGCCTGCTTATGGATGCCTTTGCACAGTGGCCAAAAATACATTTTTGGATATTTTCATTCTATCCCCACTCTGTCTTTAGATGAACCCTGTCTTAGTTTTTCCAAGGAAGAGACACAGAGTAAAAGAGATGTTACACCATCTTAGGGCTTCACAAACTGACATTAGAGAAAAAACATTAAGAAACAAACAGAATAATAAGGAAAAAAATCTATAATGTCAGAACTAGAAGAGGATTATAAAATGATTTAATCCAGACCCCTATTTTTTTAAGAAATTGAGATCCAGAGGGGTGAAGTGAACTATGAGTGGCAAAGAGGGGGCAATTCCAGGTTCCTGTCTTTTAAGCCAATATTCCTTTCACTATATCAGCATTTCCCAAACTTAATTTCACTAATGTACCCAAAAGTGATGAGACTTTTCTTTAAAAGACGTTCTGTGGTCTAATAATATTACATATTAAGTCCCTTTTTGGAGATTCAAAATGAATATTAACATGTTAAAGATTCTGAGAAGCCATGCAGTTGAAGATTTCAGTTTTGTCTAGTACAGTGTTTCTTAAAATGACTTGATCACGTAATACTTTTTTAGGACACCCCATGTAACATGACATAGGACGTGAGCATTTTGAGGATTACACAGTTTAGGGAACCCAGCACACCTCTAAACACAGCAAGGGGGAGGGTCTGAATTGCTTTTCTTCTAAAACAGAGAGGAAATGATTTGAGCACAAACATCATCATAAGACTGTCCCCTTTTCTATGGAGAAAAATATGAGCAGGGTTTGATACAAAGCAACATAGCGATAACCCAGGAGGCAGAAATGATTGATCAATGGTTTAAAGGAGAGGACATGATTAGGATTCAGAAATCAAGTTCTTCAAAAGGTGGAAAAGGAAAGAAAATATTATTATTATTATTATTATTATTATTATTATTGCAAAATGCTAGGAAAGGGGGATTTCAAATCACTTAGTTAAAAGATGGAAGCAGCAGACCTGGCTGGTGCGGCTCAGTAGATGAGTGTCAGCCTACGGATTGAAATGTTGCCAGTTTGATTCCCACTCAGGGCACATGCCACGATTGCAAGCCACGTCCCCATATGGGGGTGTGTGAGAGGCTACCAATCTATGTTTCTCTCACACATTGTTCCTCTCCCTCTTTTTCTCCTGCTCCCATCTCTCTAAAAATAAATAAATACATTTTTAAAAGATTTATTTATTTATTTATTTATTTTTAGAGATGGGAGGGGAAGGGAAAGGAGAGAGGGAGAGAAACATCAATGCGTGGTTGCCTTTTGCATGCCCCCTGCAGGGGACCTGGCCTGCAACCCAGGCATGTGCCCTAGACAGGGAATTGAACCAGCGACGCTTTGGTTCATAGACCAGCACTCAGTCCACTGAGCCACACCAGCCAGGGCAAAAAATAAAATATTTTTTAAAAGATGGAAGCATCAGCATTGTCCGTATGAAGAGTTGGCAAGCCCCATGGCCCTGGTTGGGAAAGACTGTGACTCCAGGGAGGAAAGTTCTGAAATATGGGCCCTTCTTAGAAATCTTGTCTGACAGTGGACACTGGGTCAAATTGCATCAAACCAGCAGTGTGCGGCAACTGGTTCATACATTCCCAAGAGCTGACTGTAAAATGTTCAAGAATTTTTGAAGCTGGTTATTAAACACAACCATTATTTAAAATTAAATTATATAAACTTTTATGAAATAAATTATATTTAAAAAGCTAATAAATACTCAAAATAAAAAAAAGACTTGGCAAGCTCCAATCATGAGAGAGGAGAGCCTCACACATAGTAGGCATTCAATAAATATGTGTTGAATGAAAGAAAATGGAACAAGCTGATTTGCCTCAAGCAATGAGAGAGGCCAAGCCAAGTGAATTCAAAGTTACTACTTCTAGTCTTCTGTTAAGTTAATGTTATATGGGAAAAAAGAGTAGGAATGTATGAACAAAGACTTATAACCATTGGTTTTCTTATTTCCATAAGGTCTGAGAGATTTTTCCTGGCAAATCCCAGCAATAGAACTGAGCACAGTTGGTGGAACAAATGAGTCAGGTTGAGCTGTTTGTTTGTTCTCCAGGGCAGGGACGTGCAAGAGTCAATAAACACACTGGAGCCTCTTTGACTGGGCCTTGGAGCAAGAAATTAGCTTGTTTGTTCTAGAGAATTTGAACTTGGGTCAAAATGGCTCTCAGGGCCTCCCTTCCCTGAGGTAGAAACCTCTAGGCGCAACTGAGGTCATCCACTGGGCAGCCAGGTGCTCCATGTAACAATGCCTTCCACATAAGAAGTTCTTCTCACCAAGCTAATTTTGTCTTCATAACATGCACTGGACACACCAGCCTGCCACCTATGAGTTGCAAGATGTCTTATTATTTAACATAGGCCTCACATTGGTAAGCATCAGGTTAAGGTTGTGGTATATCCAAGTTGGTTCACAAGGTTACAGATCCCAAGACTAGGAAGAACTTTAAGTAGTAATTTCAAATACCCCCCTGCCTCTAAGCAGGATCACCATACCCACCCATCTCTAAGTCAGTCTCCTTTTCTTCCTTTTCCTCGCCAAGTGCATAAGTAATTTTAACTTTCTTGGACTGTCCAATCCCAGTTGTAGTCAGACAACAATATAAGATACTCCCCTGTGCATTCTAGGCCTTGCTGTTAGGAAGCTCCTGATCTAAGTAAATTGATAGAATATAAATATCTATAAACTGACTTCAAAATGCTTATTAAGCAACCAAGCAACAAATGCAAACCAACAACTGAGCCAAAAAAAATGAAGGACTAAGAAGCATTCAAAAAAAGAAAAAGTTACTTAAGGCAGACTTCCTGGGTTGCAGAAGAGGAAAGGAGTGGAAGGGACAGGAAATGAAGGTATTCCAGCCTGGGGTGGGGATGTGCTTAAGGAATCTCAGCCTTCATAGGACAAAAAAAAGGTGTAGCATGGACAGGAGACCAGGAAACAGCTGGGACTGGCTAAAGTAGACAACAGGGACAGGCAGAAAAGAACTGAGTGAAAGGAAGGTGATAGGAGTCTTGCAAGCAAAGCTAGAGTTTGAATATGACACATAGTAAGTAACATGGTATAGCATTAAAAGTCTTAAAGAGTGAGCCAAGAGACACAGGTTCCTGACCTGAATCTGCTACCACCACATGCACTGTAGGTCTTAGTCTTCTTTTCTGTAAGATGAGGACATTGGACTAGAGGACTTACAGGGTCCCTGGCAGTTTTAAAAGTCTCAACGCTAAGATACAAGAGACAGTCAGGACTACCGTGGCAGTTCCTCAGCAAATCCATTTAATATTTTTCCCTTACACGAGTCAAGTCTAAGTTCCCTTTATCCCTGTGACTGAATTACAACTTGAGCATATTTACTACGTCAAAGATTAATCCTCTAAACCCGGCAAGCTTGCTGGTTGAGCAGCAAGGAAATCTCTCTATAAAAAGAATAGACTCCATAAATTATTGGTCACTTACCTAGGGTTGTTACTAAATTATTTTAAAAGGATATATATTCTGCTCTTACACTCTCACTTCTGTCTCTCTCAGAGTAATTGCTTCCTGAACTAGGAAGGGTATGCAGACAGAGACCTAGGAAGTTTGATATATTCCGGATCCTTAAACTGCTGGGATTCCAGATGATAAATAAACTTTACAGTGGAATTTGAATCAACCTATTCACAGCCTTGAAAGGAGAAAGAGGGTAAGTCACTGAAATTATCCTCTTTTTTTTCCTTTCTAAGCATTCTAAGCAGCATAACATTTCACTTCGCTTTCATTGAGAAAGTGTTAGCTTTCCCAGGCTTCCACGTCAGGCCTTATTGTACTATATTTCAAATGTTTAGTTTGCTGTCCCCCTCTCTAGACTGGAAGCTCCTTGATGGCAAGGATTGATCTTACTCATCTTTAAATAAGATCTAGCATAATGACTAGCACATAGTTGGTACTTGTACCTTCATGATTGTTCAGTGCATGAATGCATAGATGAAGAAATTGTAATCTAATTGAGAAAGAATTTTTAGTGTCTAGCTTTAGGCTATTGTCTAGCTTTTTGCCAAGTGGGCCAGAAAATGATACCCCCTTGCATCCCAGAACCCTATGCATGCCTCAATCTCAACTCTGATCATTCACTATTGTAAATGATGGCTTACTTGTCTATCTTCCAACCAACCTGAAATCACTTAAAAGGCAGAGACCTTGTCTCACTCATTTTGCATCCTTTGTCCAAAGTTTTATCTCTCATAAATAAGGCAATTTGTTGAATGAATCAAAAAAACACAGTAGCTTATCTTTTTAGTGTTATGATCAAAGAAAGAATCCTTTAGGAGAATATCAATGGTCAATCTCTATGATAAAAGATACAACCATAGCATTGTGTATACTTGACCAAACGAGAGGAATGCAGAAGCAGTCATATAGATATTTTAATTTTCTAAATATGCTTTAGGAAAATAAAAGTTGTTCAAATCATCTAGGTAACTATTCACCTCAAGCACTGTGGAGTATAATGAATTCAGGCTCTAAATTGTACCATGAGGGGTGTAGAATGGAGCAAAAAATGGAAACCAGGCTCTGTTGTCAAGGATGCCCAGGCTGAAACACATCAGTGAGGATGAAAATAGGCGGAAGACCATCAGTGCTATACAATTAGCCAAAGAAAGACCTCAGACAAGGTAATGCTCTATGGGTACTTGGCTTGGGAAATGAGCAGAGATGGCCGATCATTCACATTTTGACAAACTGTCCTCTTACTAGACCAGGGGAGCTTCTTAGGTATAGTGAAGAAAGCAAGACTGCTGGATGTATGAGAAAAAGACTATGTAGTAGTCTGAGGGCCTGAAGAGCAATATGAAAAAATGTTTATATTCTTACATTTATCTTACAGGAGAAGAAGTAGACCAAAAAGTCATTAAACAAGGGGAGGCAAGAAGACTGGTGATAAAATAGGAAGATCTCAGGTCTGTTTCCAAGATGTCGTGAAATTCTTATAAAAGTTGGAAGCTTATTGCATGGGATCATTAGGAGAAATTGATAGGAATATGAGTTAATGAATCAACTGGAAAACTAAGAGGACAAGACTCTTGATGATCCATAGTGGGATCTGTGCTCTTAAGGTGCTCTGTATCTCTGACTAACCCACCTCTATGCAAAGGCCATTTCCTCCTCTAAGAATGACTTTCTCCTTTTCAGCTCTACATTTGCCTCCTCCAAGAAGCCTTCCATAACTAATGATCCCCCAAATGCCCTTCTCCACACACACTGGAGCTTGGCCAAGCTGTGAACTACTCATTCATTTCCTGACCTTCTGTCACTCACTATCTACCTCTGAAGATTGCAATCTGTCTCATCTCAATAAAAGAGCTCCCAGAATAGAAATCACGTTATCCTCCTGTGACTTTTGCTCTCCAAAGTTGTTCATGGTAAGAAAGCACAGACCACCTGAAGAAGACAGCCACCGGATGGCTCCATTACCTGCATCACAGAGCCTGCAAAGGGCTCTTCCCTCACACTGTAGTTATGGAGCAGGAGTTATGGCTCTCCCTGTAAAAAGTCATTATAATTATGAAAAATGTGTATGACTCTTTCCACCATTTAGGCAAAGCCTCTGGCTGTCCCCAGGAGCAGAGATTTAAGATCCTGTTCTCCATAAAGATGGCTAGATAACGCCAGAGATATATGTGTTAACGCCTAATTGGTTACTGTTGAGTCATCAAATCTGTTTCAGTCAGCGGGATTGGACAATCCTGACTGATAAGAAAGACAGAAAACAGCTCAGGAGGAAGGTGGCAAGGGATTATTTTAATCAGTGCTCTCTTTCTCTACACTGGCTACCCCCACACTTTCACTCTTCCTTTGCATAGAATTTCTCAGGAAATTCTGCAGTCTTGCTCAAAAGTAGCCTCATTTAACTTCCCAGTACAGTAGTGTTTTCTTCAACCTAATCCTAATCTCTCAGGCTTAACCTCCCAGCTGTTTCTGCTCTGGCCTCAGGAAAGGTCAGCGTTCCCTTTTCTTGAGGTTTCAATATTTTAAATCCATTGGTCAGCATTTTCTCTTCTCCCTGCTTCCTCTATCTTTCTCCTCCATTTCCAACCTTTCTCTTCTCCATATTAATCACAGCTCTATTATTTATATCCTTTTTTCAAAACCATGTGACTTTTAAAAAATCCTTTTCTGGAACCCCTAATAATTGTAATGACTATCACTCAATTCAGAGTGGGTAGAATATATTTTTCAAACAGTAGTCACTTATGGCTGCAAAGAATGCAGCCAAAAGAACCCGTAGACTGGAAGGGTAATAACTGACCCAGTGTAGGTGTGAGTGATGAAGATGACACTATTCACAATTTACAGTTTTAAAAGCAAGAGAAAAGAGGATACTCTGTGGTTAACGTAAGTTTTAAGATACTGAATGTGTGAAATGGTCACTTAAGACTTTTAAACAAAAAAGAGCATCTCTCCTACCTGGGCTGAAAGATTTTTTCAGACAGTAAAAATAACTTCCTGGAACTATGGGACAAAATAATCCTGCAAGGAAACTCTGTGACTTTTCTTCCTTCCCAAGGGAAATAATTGAGTTTGTGGAAATGGTGAGGAAATTGGCGTTCACTCCTAGAGTGAAGGTGCAGAGGATAAGAGCAAGATAGGAAATAAAGTTTCCTCTGTCCTCCACCCCATCCAGGTGGTTGCAATTGAGCAGCAACTCTATTCTAGTTAACCCTCAAAATACTCTCCCATCACTCACTATTATTAGAAGCTAAAGCCCTGAACATAAACCCCACCTCTTTCAGGCAGAAAGTGGACCATCATTGTAGCCTACGGATTCATTCACTTAGGAGCACATACTCCTCAAGGTTATCCTCAGTATTCTTCTGTCACTAGAATGCTCTTCCACAGAGATGAAAGTTCTCTTATTTGGAACACTTTAGAGAAGGTGTTTCTGTGACTTCCCTGGTTTGACATGTCTCATCTCTCTTCTATAAACTTAACATTACTTCTGAGCAGCTGGAGCAAGAACCTGTTTCCTTGACTTCTCATGCCTATCCAGTACAATTGGTTTTCTCAGGCTCGCCTGCACCACCACTCCCCACCTCTTTTGATCCTAGAAACAGAGGTCAAATGAGGTGGTTATCCTCCATTCCTAAGTTCTGAATGCTCTCCCACATCCAGTCCCTCTTGAGATGCATAAGCTGGAAGGAGGAGTCTGGTTTCTGTTGCTCTGCACTCATCAGAATCACCTCACCCCCTAGGGAGTAAGCATTTCAGAGCTTCCTGAGCTTTCACAGTGCTGCCTGCCCGGCTATAGAGAGAAGATGGCAGATAGTAAAAGGAACCCCATAAGAACCCAAGGCAGATAAAATAAAGCGGACGGCCATTCCTCTAAGAGCCTGGCACTCCCTTGAGGGACAAAGGGAGCTGGGTGCCCTGATCATCTAGAGTAATTGCTGCCGCCACCACCCTGACAATAATAACCCCTGAACCACTGACAGCCCTTTTCATCTGAAAGATCTCAAAGCACTTATCCGCCAGGTGCTCATTAAGCCCTCTTGGATGAGGTTGGTTTGACAGGTCTAGTCCTTGCTACAGACCGTCAGGGTCAGGGGGTGACTCAGAGAACCCACGGAGCCAAATGTTGCAGAGGAGGGGGCCCTTCAGCATCCTACACGTGGGAAAATGAGCTTCCTTGGCCCGGGTCTGGGTCCCAACTCCAGGGGAATGAAAAGGAGGCTAGCCCCTCCCCCAGCTCTTTACAAGCAGGGTCATGTAGAATTAAATCAACACAGAGCTCGTATACCCCAAATACCAGACAAGACTGTTTACACCCCTCCCCAAGAGCTGGTGGGAGGCATGGAGGAGTGGGCACGTGCAAGGGTAATTTTGGAAAAGAGCAACAGAAGTTAGGGAAACATCTCCTCTTAAAGGAGGTGAATGATGGCTGAGGAACACTCCCTGAATTAAGAGGGGGCCTGAGAAGGACGGTTCTGGGAAACTTGAGTCTTAGCAGTGACACTGGGTAACGAAGAAAGGATGAGCTGGTCTTCATTTCCCTGGGTATCAACAGAGGTAAAATCAAGTTTTCAACACAAGTGGCCTCTATACAAAGCCTGGATTCGGACTGAGAAAGGGGGATTGTCATCCATTGTACACTGCACACACAGAGCGTAGATCAGAGTGTGACTTCTATTTACCACTGACCCTGCCAAGAGCTACACGGATCAGGTAAATGCAAACATCCCAACCTGCCACCCCCAGTGCCACAGAGGTCACTACATTGAGGCGAATCCAAAATCATCCTGAATGGCTCTTTTGATATAGACCACAAAGTCTGCCTTTAGAGAAATGGACCACAGACTAATTCAGATAAGCTATTCAGATGGGTCATTAGACATCTCAGAAAATCATAGCCTCTTCTCACTCCCTTTTGCTACTGCTACTAGCACACAACAAAAGTCCAAAGGGCTTTTGCCTGGTGGCATATTTCTTTTTTTAACAGAGTCAAGCCTACATCAGCAAATAATGGCACCTTTGGGAATAATTTGAAAATGCATAAGTGGATAAGACTGCACACCTGTCCTGCTCTCTTTTTGGTGACCCAAAACCAAATCTCCACTGATTCACCTGGTGGCAATTGCTGGAATTTCGGATACAGGTGCCTTCAAGAAAACTGCCGTTGGTGTACCAATGTTAATATTCCTGAAAATAGAAGACAGTACAGTCACTTAGTGGCCTAACCTAAAGAGTTGGAGGAAGATGACTCCCTATCAAATCTAGAAAACTAATGATTTGGAAAGACATTCCTTGAGGGAAGAGATGGGGTCAGGTTAATAGCTCTCCAGTTTGCTTCAGGAAACCAAAGCCCAGGGGATCTCAAGGAAAGCAAAGAGCCCAGACCTGTTGTCCTGCTCCTGGAGATTTTCATCTCTCCAAAACTCTGCAGTCAGAAGAAATATTAGACATATATTCGGTTTTTATTAGTATACTCCTCAAGGTCATTTCTGTATTCCTCTACCCCTAAAAAGGACCTACCCCAACCCTCCAGCCTTTACTCTCCCAGGCAGAAAAAAGGAGAAAGCATCCATTTGCCCAGAATTTGAGGGCCCCCACCCTCGACCTCCAAAAGGTGAGGGAGGCAGAGGAAAGACACTCATTAGCAAGTTGCAGGTGCTGTTACCAGGGTATTATTTATTATTTGTTGGCTGCCAAGGCTTCCCTGAGCCTGCAAAGACAGAGCCATTGCCTCAGGGGCTGCAAAGTCTGAGACAGACAAACAACACACAACCCAGGCATGAAATCCGCCCCACTGAGGAGCTGGGGGCAACCTCAGGGATAGGAGCCATCCTCCTCTCTGGGAGTCCTCTGGTTCCGGGAAGTCTTGGGGAAGGTACAAATGTTCAGGGGAGATCCTAGGTCAGAAAGGAGTGGGGTCTCCAAAGGAATGAGACGGGCTCCAAAGAAGGGAGCCCGGGCACAGGTTGAGGCAAGAGGTCTTAGAATGGTGTGAGAGGTAGGAGGAAATGAGATCAGGGTTACAGGCTGGGACAACAGGCAGAGGAGGCGGGTTGGGGGGAGAGGCATTGCTGAATGGATGGGGGAGGTAAGAGATGTCATCGGCTGTTGCATGGAGGAACACTGATGCCAGGCAACAAGTTGTGGCAAGAACGAACCGCCAGAGGTACGGAATGATTGGGAGTTTAACCAGAGGGGAAGAGGGGTTTGGTCATCAGTAATACCCTGTGTTGAGATGCTATTGCTCCATGATATCTGGTCCATTCCCAGTATAAATCACACTGCAAATAAAAGGGCTAGGATATGGTGTGGTAAGAGTCTTCTAGGCAACATTTGGCCATGTATCCCTTTGCTGGGAGAAGCCCAACTACGTCAGAGAGTGGTACAAGTTTTAAGTTTCACCCATGACCTCTTTCCCTAGGAAAGTAATTTGAGAGCCTACTATCCCCTAGGAGTTCTAACCTCTGGAATCTTTGCTCTACACCCCTCGTAGACTTCTTGGTCTGGCCTCATTCTCTGTGCAGACCTCACTAAAACAAGGGAGCTTCTTTGGAGGCTTAGCAGAGAAAACTGCTCTTGTCTAACCAAGGAAAGCACGTCTAACCAAAGAGAAGCACTTCCTGGTTTGTTTGTTCATTTGTTTGTTTGTTTGTTTTTTAATATGCAGCTTCAAGAGGAAGGTACATGAAAAAGAGAGGGTAGTAGAGACTCCCATCCAGTCACCCCTGCAAACTGACAAGGTGAGGAATGTCAGGACCATGCTTGGCCCTTGTACGCAATATAGGGCAGCAGAAAACAAGGCCTGGGAGGAGGACAGAAGGGACTCCACACTGAATGAGTTGGTCATGATGTGCTTACTGTCAGGAAGTCCTTTGCTAAGTTTAACTTCAGCACTTCCAGCTTTAAATGATCACCTTTCATCTTACTTGGAAAAGGAGATTAACAACAAGAACCCTTCACCTTCATCTAGGTACTCAAGAAACTGAGTGTAAAAACATTGAGCCACATGAGCAAGTTCCTGAGCTCCCTCTAAACTCAGCAATTCTGTATATCCTTTGCTGGTCCCTTTCCAAGAATACTAGGCTGTGCCAAGTGAGGAACTCTGAAGACAAGAAACCCACCAAAGTTTATTTATATATCTCCTTCAAAACATGCACCCATTACTCAATATCCTTGGAGGGCTCACCCACAAAAACAACTTAAAACAAGCAAGCACCGTAGGACTGCTCTCTCCTGCTTTTTGTGCCCAGATACCAGCAGAGGGGCCAAATATCAGCTTCCTGCTCTAGATTTACTAAAGCTACCTGCAGCTGGATGAAAATTTTCTAAAGGTCTGGCTTAAATGGCTCTGGAAAACATAAGCCAGGACAATTTCGGGTCACTGCATAAAGCAGGTCTGACCTCCTCCAGTGTATATCCTCAAACAGTAGTGAGTGGAAAGTCTTCTACCCACAGCTTCCTCCAAACTGCCAACCCCCTGAATAGGTAAGAAATAGAAAAGACTATACTGCAGGATAAATCTCTCTGTAAGTTTCCTCTTCTACCCAAAATTGTGAATTCCTATACTCTATGTACATTGGGAATAGAGAACAATGTCACAGACAATCCAAAAATGTTTGATAAATTTTTAAGAAGCCATGTGGCTTTGAAATGCATTATGTGAAGTTTTTGTCAATGTTTATCTGTGTTATCCGGGCAAACATTAGATAGCTTTTCCTTGATAACCCTGTGTAGGGGAAGCAAGCCTAAGGTCACAAATTCCCTGCAGAGAGAGCCTAGAATGAAAACTAAATAACTGATCATATTTAGTTGGTCTGTTTCCTACCAAACTCTCACGGTCACCATACACCAAGAAACCCAGACCTACAGTGCATCCACCAGGGGGCCAGACAGCCTGCAGTCTTTCCCTATAGCAAACAGAGGGACTGAGGGGAATGAAGTATTAATATTATTACTAACCGCTGCAGGCGCTGAGGGCACAGGAGGGTCTACTCTCGTGTTAGTAGTGGAATCAATTCTATCCTTCAAATGGTTTTCAATTTGACTAATTTATTGAAGGAGGACGACAATCAGGCCAGGCACAGTGTAAAGCTTCCTAATAGGAATGTGGGCCTATTAACCTCTAGGAGCTCTTAGACTGGTTAGCTTTAAAAGTATCGAATTTGTTCTCTTTTTCAAGCTAGATTATAGAAGAGTCTGTCCTAAGGCAGTGGATTGGCAAAATGACTCTCCTGCTTGCTCAGAGTCTTGAATCTTCTCTCCTAGGGGAAGCCAGATCCAATATCCAGAAGGTGAGGGCTGCAGTGTTATTTTACAAACAAGCCCTCCCTATATCAACGCCACTTACTGTACTGGAAGCCGGTATTAAGTGAACCACTAGTGTAGTGCATCAAGGGCTTATTGAATATTGATTCCCATTTACGTGACAGCAAAATGGCCTAAGAAATCTTCTCTGGATGCCTCAGCCCCTTGATAAAGAGGGTGTTAGTTTTGTTTTATGAAGCTGGGATCTAGGCCAGTCACATCTTATAGCTCCACTTACTTTTATTTAATAAAAACAACGGATGCTATGAGTGAGGAGGGGGAATGTGTTGTGTTATGTTGTTTTTCAAGCAGATTTAATCTGTTAGCAAAGCAAGAGAAACAGGAGTTAGACTTCAGGAAGGATTTTGCATCAGGCCATGGGCCAACAAAAGGAATAGAGAAATCCTAAAACAAGTCACCCCAAAGGCATATACAGATATTTGTTCTAAGAAAAGAACCCTCCCTCGGTGAGATAGGGAAGGGATTTTTCTAGCCAGCGTATACATTGGCAAGCAATGGAAGAGACTGCTTCGGTGGGAAGAGACTGCAGGAGCATAATCATAGAGTCTTTGCTCAGGAGAACAGGGGTCCAAAGGTTGCCATGTCCCCTCCCCAGATGCCATCTCTCCCCTAACCTGGTGCTTAATCTATATGGGAATTCCTCCTATTCTGTAAATTTTCCAGAAAAAGAAATTATACGAGTTTTCCCACCCCACTCCCAGTGTCTAGCGGAGAAGCATTCCTTAATGTTAAACCTCGTTCTATTCACCCATTTCTTCCAAATGTGCCCCCTGGAATATAAGCTATGATACTTTTATGGATAAGAACTGACAGTGCCATCTGAGAACAACATGAGGGCAAGGGGGGCCATGGAGAACACAGGAGAGACTCAGAAGGTGAGTTTTCTCCTGGATCCCCACCACTACCCCACTCAATCTCAACTCTTAAGGTTAGACACATGACAAAACCTCAGCATGAAGGACTACAGAAGTCATCTCCCTCCAGCCTGACTAGGTGGGATGCAGAGGCAGAGGGACCCCAAGACAGAAGACACGACAACCAGGGAGGGTAAGCAGAGGAGCTAAGGAATGACCACAAATCGGCCAGCCTGCCAAGAGCCACTGACCCCGTTTTAATATCCCAGAGGTTGGAGGCGAGGGTAGAAATCACAGGCCCCAGAAAAAACAATCTTTGAAAGAAAATTGCCTGTCGCAGCCAGAGATATATGAAAGTGCTCTTACAGTCGGGGGAAGCGACTGTAAAACTACACCTGGTTATTGCACTGACTGGCTGACACAATAATGCTTTTGCTCTCCGAATGGTTTTGTTTGAAATTAAAAATCCCTATGGACTTGGGTAACTAAGATAGTGTAGGATGAAGTAAATAGACAAGAAGGGGGTAGGGCTTCTGAAGGTTCAGGGTAGAGGCAGATCCTTGATGACTGGGTTGGGAGCAAGATGAATGGACTGCGAGGAGGAGTTGGAGGTGGGACCAAGAACTTAGCACTCAAGTCCCATAATAGCAAGGGGCCAGAAGAAAAACAAAGCTCTTGCCCCAGATATCTTATGCCAGCTTCCACAACTGAACTCTCTATCTCTGCCTCTGACTGTCTTTGTCTGGCTTTCTCTCTCGTTTCCATCTTTCCGCCTGACTTTGTTTCTCTTCTTTATTTTGCTTACCTTTCACTGTTCCTCTCTCCCTTGTCCATCTTTCTAGCTCTCACCTTCTCTCTTCTGCCTTGTTTTTGCTATTGTTTCTCTGTCCCCATGGTGTCTCTCTCCCCATGGTGTCTGTCATTATCCCTTTGTTTTTCTTACCGTCAACCTCTTATGTCCACCCACTTGACCATGAGTCTTTCTCCCCTGATTCTATCTACCAAAAAGTTTCCAGAGAGCAGAGAGAGTGAATTCTACATAAAACTGTTTACTAGCTTTTACTGGTATTTTCTTAGTGTCAAGCCCTCACTTAACAAACATTCTCTTATTTAACCCTTACAGCTAGTCTAAGAGGTAGGTCTTATTTTCCTCATTTTCCAAACGGGAAAAGAAGATCAAAGATACAATACAGTACTAAGTGTCAGAGCTAGGATTCAAACCCAGGCCTGCTGCCTTTGAATATCCAACCCTTAATAGTTAATTGGTAAGAAAAACCGGACACAAAAATGGCAAGAGGGCAAATAGATGCCCTGGAGAAAATTATGAAGGCAGAAGCAGGTAAGTGTTCTAGATCAATCAGCGGGAGCAACTAGATGTCAGTCCTTAATCTGCCCGCCTTCAGGCCTGATGTACCAATTACCAGATCCATCAAGGGGATCATCAGCCCTGTCCTGGCACAAAAGGTGAGTGTAAGGGGAAAGAGAATCACTAGCCCGAAGAAGAGCGTCCTCCCTGCCAGTCTCAGCCTAGTTGTTCCTAAACCTCTTAAACCCCTTAAAGCCGGTCCTTTCCAATTGAGCCTTCAAATCCTTTGAGGGAAAAGACTGGCTTCTTGTGGTTTAAATAACACTATTTTCACAGCCAAAGAAACCTGTAAATAACACTTTCAGAAGTTATGTTGGATCACAAAATTTTCAGGATGGAAGAGAGTTCTTTTATCTATCCCCAATAAATCTCTTTCATTTTCAAATTACAGTTCTCTCCATGCCCTCTGCCAGTACCTTACCTTTCCTGTTCACAAAGTTTTTGTTAGCGCTCATGTCTACCTCTCCTGCTAGAACTGAACCTTGGTTGAAATACTTTAGCCATTCAATTCTTGTATAAGGGATGGCGTCTTCTAGCTCCCATGAGTGTCTGGCGTGTGCCATGGAGCATGAGATGAGATCTCTGTTATCTCAGCGTCATTACAAATGGAATAATTGGTCATAAAAATTATGCAGCTTGTTGGAAAAGCAATAACAACACACACACACTCATTACAGATTCCTGAGATAGCTCCTCCTGGCTAAAATTTCATGTTTTCTCCATATCCCAGTCATCACCAATATCTCCCCAGCTCCAAGTGCCCAAAACATAGAAGCCTGAGACAGTGAAAGCCTCATCACAAGTTTTGCTCAACTGAACCAACATAACTTGACCTAAAAGTTGAGGGATTTTTTAAAAATGCCTATAATTTCTCTCATGAGGGACTGTGAGCCAATAAGTCAACATCTTAGATAGCCTTTGAAGTAGAAAGATTTGATCCCCTTCAATTCTCTCCCGATCAGCCGGTCTCAACTGACATTGAGGTCAAGAGAATGGAGGTGCCAGTTCTTGCATGCAGGGAGGTTTCAGCCTGATGGAGAAAATGGACATGTAATTTCAGACACAGAAATATTGAACCCAACACTACAGCAGTAATTTTAAGGGCCCAGAGCTGACTCAAAAAAGAAGACTGAGGTACCCAGGTAATAGATGAAATGACCAACCTCATGCCACACCCCAAAGAAGAGAGAAATGAGGGGTATTATTTACTCTGAATGACTGAAATGCTGGAAACTCACTAACTATATTCTGAAAGCCTATGCTACACCACCACCCCCGCTTCCTGGTCCTGACCACTAGGCCCCAGTGCCTAACCCTGCCACTTCCCAGCATGTAATAACCCTCAAGGATGAGCTTATAGCATGTGGAAAATTCAAAGGGCACTGCTTCAAAGGTTAAATACTTTTAGAGATGACAAGAGATACACATGGGGTCTTTGGCTAAGGCTGTACACAAGGTCTCTTCTCTAGAAATTACCAGTAGGAGAAGACTGAGAAACATATCTCTGCCAATAGAACAAAATCCAGAGACCCAGGGGCCTAGAAAAAGATGGGAAATTCTTAGAGTGATCTTTTCCCATGACTCTGGAGAGAAACTTCTCATTTATATTATTTTCCCACTCAACAGACCACCCTTTTTCCCAGTTCACCCCAAAACTACCTTGCCCTCCAGTTATTTTATAATCCATTTATGCCACAGGATCCTCTCCTGAAAATAACCAAGGAAGGTAAGGCATTAGCCCAAATAAATTCAAACCCCTTCCTCCAGCCTGTGCTTCATTACACCACAGTTCTCCTACATCTGGAGGTGGGAGAGCCGGGCGGGGGCGGCAGGGGGGATGTTTCCTGCTCCCTTTGATTCCCAAAGGGAAAATGAACAAAAAAAAGAAGGAGGCTGGATATGAGCCAAGCAGACTCAGAGACTGACTCCTAGTTTTCCCAGCTGCAGAGTGAGAGCAAAGAGTGAGACGAGCCGATTGCTATGTGAAGAACAGGTTTGACTCCCACACCCTGTCTCCACTCTTGGTGCCTCTCCTCACTCCCTCCCAGTGGGGTGAGGAAGAAGGAGAGAATGACACCAGCTCCTCAGCGATTCCCAGCTATAGTCAAAACTCCTACAAAATATGAATCAGCACTAGCCATGGAGACAGAAACCAGAAGGTTATTTTGAGACCTGTAGTTCTGCTTCTTCCAGGACTTTGGTGACAAATGTCTATGTGGGGACAAGTGTTAATTCTGGGGAAACACCTTCATCTGACCTCAAATTGAATATTAGGAAATTTTCCCCCTGTTCTGCCTAGGAAATTCTGCCTAACTGTGAGATAGGCAGCTAAGGAGGCTCCCATGCCTTGCCCTAGAGAACACTGACTCCTGTTTTTTTTCCACCTTTGGAGGGTCAGATCCCAGGTTTCTAGGCAATTCTGATAGGGACTTACAAACTCAAAGGACACACAATTTCTTTCTTCCCTCTCCTCAAAAATATCCAGAGTTTGACTCTAGTCTAGAGGTGTTACTTAGCTTTTATTTATGCACACCTGCAGTATAAATTTTTTATCACATCTCTCACGTTAATGTGCATGTCAATAATCTAGGGATCTTAAAATACAGATTCTGACTCAGTAGGTCTGAGGTGGAACCTAAAATTCTGCATTTGTAACAAGCTTCTGAGTGATGATAATGCCACTAGAGCCCAGACTGCACTGTGAGTACTGAGGATCTAAACAGAGTACATGAACCCAAAATGGACTTCAGCAAGAGGCTCCTGCAATGAGGGTGCCTCCAATCTCAGAGGGAACTAAGACACAGAAGTAAAGAGGCAAAAACAGAGTAAGAACAACCAGACAGAATACCACAAAGTTTAGAAAGGAGGGTAAGAGAGACTGGGTATCTCAGGACACCAGGAAGGATGTCTTAAAGCAGGAGAAGTATGGAACAGAATATGAAAGCAAGTGCCAACTGCACTTGGCGGGGATAAGGGGAGGGGCAACACATGCAAAAGATCGTGTAGGAAAGAGTAACACTCACACAAGGGCACAGGATGAGAATTAACTCTCAGTGTGGGACTTATGTTCTTAAGGATTTGAAAGAAAAACAACCACATTATAAATGGGTTTCTGTTGTGCCTTTGAGCTTCACCTGCTCATTTTGAGTCATTAAGAGGTGCTCTGAGGGTGCCATGCATGGATCCCCTTGCTCAGCAACCAGCAGATGAAAGAACCAGGCGAATGGTGGATGAAGAAAGATGAGCTTTTAAAATGCCCAGGCTCAGAGTCCTGGGGAACATGCAGCTGTTTTCTGGCTCCACAAGGGAATTACAGAGAAAAAGGATGAGCTGAACTGACAGAGGAAGAAAACAAACAGAAAACAACCTACTATCAAAAATTTCCTTGAGAAAAGTAGTGGCTACCCTAAGAGGGCAGAGAAGCCAAAAGACCGTTCTGCCTAAAGTCAGAAGCATGGAAGATACAGATTGAAAGGGGGGAGAAAAAAATAAAGAGTGCTTGCTTAGGCTAAAGAAGGGGCTACCCACACAGAATACCAGCACAGTGTGTGAGCATTTCCACCAGGCACGGGCTGTGAAGATGCAGGCTGGGCCCAAAAATAAAGAATAAGCCTCCAGATAGACAACTGGAAGAAATTCCTGACAGGACTATGAAAAAGGATTTTGAGAAACCAAAACCTTCCTTTGGGTCAGTCTGGAGGCAAGTAGAGGGGAAAGGAAATCTTGGAGAACTTGGGCAGTTGCTCTGAAACCTGCGACAGTGAACCATCCAATGGGAAGCACCAGAATGGATACTTCCCATTGCCACCTATCCATCAGGGTGAGCTCAGACAGCAAGGACTCCAATGACTGGGATGAGGCTGGCTTCCCATCCCGGAAAGTTCTCTGCCCTTGCTCTCTGCCTCCACCCTCTGAAGGTAATGGGGTGAATCCAGCAGCTGCTCTTAAGTCATTAACAGGAGCAGAGCTTGATAATATTTTCTGACTCAGAGCAGCCTAGTCAAACTCTTAATTTTTCTTTGCAAATCCATCATCTGGGATCAAGCGTCACTACCGCTCTCCCATGTAATCCTTGGGCTCCTCCTGGATCGTCATAGCAATTCTCCTTCTCCAATGATAATGCAAAGGAGCTGAATTGTGTGGAGTGGGAGGGGGGTTCTCCTATTCCTTGTGTTCTCATATCTAGATGGTTAAGGGCTC
The DNA here is from genome assembly GCF_021234165.1 of Pteronotus mesoamericanus. Classification (NCBI taxonomy): domain Eukaryota; kingdom Metazoa; phylum Chordata; class Mammalia; order Chiroptera; family Mormoopidae; genus Pteronotus; species Pteronotus mesoamericanus. The sequence goes on from NW_026555310.1 coordinate 1,796,371, forward strand.
CTGTCTGAAGTCTGCCCTCAATCCCTGTTGCTGCAGTAAAAAGCATCTGTTTTCTTCAAAGAAATTTTTTTTAAAGGGACATGGATCTCATTGGCTAGAAAGATCAAAGAACTGCCGTCTACAAATAATGAGTAAATAGGAAAGAGAGTAAAAGTTGATGCACTTCGTAATTATTTAAAATTATCTTTTAAGCTGTTCCATTTGTAGGAGAAAAAGGCTCTCCTCCATTTCCACTGAGAAGTTAAGAGGGAGTCATTATGTAACATTCATAAGGTTTTAGAGAACTTTCACATCCATTATTTCAGCCAATCTTCACAAACATCCCAGGATATGGGGAAAGTAGGCTTTATGATTAATGACGCTCATTTAAAAAAAAAAGTATATGTGAGTAACTGAAGCCCAGGGAATGACCTTAACTGCAGGAGCAACTAAAGGTGGCATTGAGAAGGACTTAGCCATCCGTAGGAATTGTGGGACAGCCGAACACACTAGTAAGGGACATAAGTCAATCCAACTAGTCACACTTAAAGGAGGACTTTTGAAGCAACACCAAATGCCAGCTTCACGCTCAGGAGAGAACACCCCGTCTCTTCCTCGTGGTTTCGGGTACTCTACACGTTCAGAGGAACTTCTCTAGTAAAGAACTATAGAAATGATCCCTGAAACTATAGTCTTAAAGGAGGACTTTTGAAGAAGGCCAAGGGACTTCACCAGACACATTATATCAAAGTTGCTTGAGTACTTGTGTCTCAAGTACATTATGCTTCTTCAGGTTGCTCAGAGCCTGTGTGCCCTCAGAACCAACCAGAGGCCTGGCGTTCTGGGTACTCAATAGATATTTGATAAAGGGAGGGGAAAGGAGAAAAGGAAAAGGATATAGTCAGAGCTGAGGGACGTTGTGCAGATGAGTAATGACTGAGAAGAAACTGGAGGTAGCAGACTAGAGCCAAGGGAACACAGGGAGAGGCCGGAGAGGCCCAGGAACTATGATATATAGGAGAAGGAGACACAGGCACTGGGGGGCATAGCAGCAAGAGAACTAGGGCTACAAGGACACCAGTGGAACTAGGATGGTGTTAGAGCCACAGGGAAAAAAAGGGATGTGTGGGGAAGTTTCTGTGCAGGAGGCATTCCCTTGTAGCCCTAGAGGTGATACCTCCTATTGGAGGAGGTACCTCCTTGGGGATTCTGTAAGTCAGGGGCTATGTTAGGTGCTAAGGATATATATGATGGCTAAGAAGAACTGAGCACAGCACAGACAAGCAGGAGACAGATAGTTCTTCAGCAAACGTTCCATAACAAATTGAGAATAGAGGAGCCAGCTTTGGCAGCTGCCTTCCTCTAAAGTCACTAGACAAGTCAGGCAGGTGGAAGGAATTTGGGGAGCACATAGAAGCTACTGTGCCTAAGACATGATCTCATTATGCTGGGCACCTGGGCACTCTCCTCAACTCACAGCTGATTACAAAGGGGGTATGACTGGGGCAAAAGTCAATGTGCTCTCTGGGATATGAAGCAAATTTGAATCCTCAGTGGGACAGGTGTCTTTTGGTAAGTCACCCAAGCTATCTGGCCCTCACAGGAAAAGTGGATAGAATAGCACAACCAGGATTTTTACAAGATCCAGGCCGTACACATTTGACACTTGTATATAATAGAAACAACAGCTTCTTCACTGGCCTTTCCTCCTCAACCACCATCATCAACTTCTTCTCCCCTGATTCAATCCTTGATACCCAATAGCAGCCAGACCTTGTTGAAGCTCCTTGAAGAGCTGGAGAGACTCAGTCAGGGTGTGGGAAACAGGCTCTTAGTGCTGCAAGGGAAACTTCAGGAAGGATCATTGGGCTTTGGGTGCCCAAGCTTAGTCTCTGGTTTCAGAGGACAGGTCCATTTGTCTATACTTGGATTAGGATGACACTGCTTGAAGGCACTTCCTGAAGCCTCAGACCACCCACTGGTAAGAAGGGACTCTCGCTTCTGCTGTTCCATTCCAACCACAGACGTCTTAAATGTACCTCCAGATGTCAGAGGACATCATTAACCTTGGAACTAGAGATTCTGCCCTGCCAAAGATCCCTAACCTCACCAACCTCCCCATCCTACCCCAAATCTTGATTCTTTTGAGGAAACGGAAAGGTAACAGTTCTTCCTTTCAGCTTATCCTGACCTGCTGCAGATGTCAGGAGAGTAGAAATGATGAGTTCAGCCATCACCATGGAAACTGGCAGTCTCTGCGCGCGCGCACGCGCACACACACACACACACACTACCCCACCTACTCTTTCCCTCCTACCTCTAAGTCATATTGGCTCATAAGATTTCTCTTTGTGGCCAATACACTAATTCATTTGGAACAAAGAACAGAAAAACAGCTGTGGGGGGAGGCCGACCCCTGACTTTCCATCCGCTCACCTCAACTGATCATCACACCTCTTTTTTCCGCACACAAACTCCTCCTGACCCCCACCACCCAGTCTCAGCCTCCCTCTGATCCCTTCTCCCTATTCTCACAGTCACCCCCTTCCAGAACTCCCATTTCATTCGTCCTTAAATATAGATTCTTTAGTTTCATAAAACCCCAGTTCAGACCCTCTCACCCTCACCCTCAGACTGCCTTCCTCCGAGTGCCTTAACCCTCGCCTAGACGCATTCTTTATAACACCATTATACATACCCACCATTTTCACAGCACCACAGCCTCTCATTCCTGCCAGTTACCCTCCATTCTTTTTTTTTAAGGGGTGGGGCCCTACATTCTTAATGTTCTCCAGTTCAGGGTACTCGTCACCTATCCTGCATCCAGAATCTCAAGCACTCCATAATAAAAAAGTGGTCTTACAAATAATCAATATTTCCCATTATCCATTCCTCTTTTCCCTCTCAGTTTTAATTCAATCTCCAAATTAGTTGTTTGAATCCCTGGGCCCCTTGTGAGAAGAGGGAGAGAAGGGAAATCTATCTCAACACTCCCTTCTCCTAACTTGGTCCTTCCCTGGTCCAGTCCCCGTGCCCACTGGGGGCTGTGAGACTTCATTAGCCTTTCCAGATTACTCTGAGATTCTTGAGAGAGGCTCCAAAGACTATTCTGAGTGAGAGGGAATTTTATCGGCGCCTTTTACGGCTTTGTTTGTTCTTCAATTTCTCTAGCTCAGACTCTTTATCTGAGTCTCTTCAGTCATAAAACAACCTCAAAACGATGAGCTGAAACCAAACTACATAGAGCCACTTTGAGGCCTGCCCCTCGCCTCGCCCAATGACTGGGAAGGGGCACCTGGATGCCGTGGCTGCCCCCCCACCCCATCTACCCCCAAGTACCATCCCCAAGCATGGTATCCCACTGCCCCCTCCCATCTGGGAAAATGGAAGCAGAAGATGACTCAGAGGATCAGGGAGGATCAAAGCTTGTTTAGAGCTTTGAGATCTTTGGATGAAAAGTAAAAAGGGTGGGGAGTTGTGAAAAAGTCAGGTGAAGCATCTGGGGCTCAGGAGCAAATCACTGTCCACCCCACCCACCCACTTCCCCGACCGAGGCACTTAGTCTTTCATAAATGGGTGCAAAACAGGCTTGCATTGAAGCATGGGCACTTTAAGCTAGCCTGAGCAAAACTGCCCAAGCATTTACTTATTCTTCTCTAGGAAGCTGAAAATTGAGAAGACAGACACATTTATTTAGGATAGACTCCATCTGTTTCAACTGGATGAGCCAGAAGTTTTCCATGAAAGCCCAGTACTGGTCAAGATCTGGACTTCAGTGGAGAAGAAAAGACTTACAGAGGGCTGAGCATAGGGTCTTTTATGTTTCCAGAGAGTTATTTAGCCTCACCTCTCAAGAACAAGACAAGTAAACGTTGTTAACACCAGATGACATTAAAGGTGGCCCTGTGATGTATTCTCTCTTTCTCAAAGATACCTCCAACTGTCTAGTTTCCCCTCTATTTTTGTGAAAGCACAATGAACAGAACTCTTACTCTCAATTATCTTGCCCATTTTCATAGCTTCAATTATTATTTCTATGGGGGCGAGGGGTGGGGAGGGTTCTGAATCTGTCCTTCTAGACCTTACCATGGCCTCTTTAGTCTTCCACTTCCATTGTTGGCCCTAGTTTAGTCTTTTTGCACCTCTCATCTACTCTCATAAACTTCTACACTAGCATCCTAACTGATCCCCCTGCCTTCTGTCTCCTTTCCAAGTTATCTTCCCATAGCATCAAGAATAATCACATTTAGCCCTGGCTGGTGTGACTCAATGGATTGCGTGCTGGTCTGTGAATCAAGGGGTTGCTGGTTCGGTTCCCAGTCAGGGCACATGCCTGGGCTGTGGGCCAGGTCCCCAGTGGGGGGCATGCGAGAAGCAACCACACATTGGTGTTTCTCTCCCACTCTTTCTACCTCCCTCCCCCCTCTCTAAAAATAAATAAATAAATAAATTTTTTTAAAGAATGATCAGATTTAGCCAGGACTGGCTGGCTAAGTAGCTTGGAGCATCATCCTGTGCACCAAATGGCTGCAGGTTCAATTCCCTGTCAGGGAACATACCTAGGTTGCAGGTTTGATCCCCAGTCAGAGCATTTATACGAGGCAGCTGTGTACAGGAGGCAACCAATTGCTGTTTCTCTCTCACATTGATGACTCTCTCTCTCTCTCTCTCTCTCATTAATAACTGTATCCTCGGGTGAAGATTAAAAAATAGATAAACAGTTTTTGCATGTCATTTCAAGACCCCCCCCCCAACTAGAGCCTGAAGTCCTACTCATATCTCTTTCAAGGTCCTCACATTAACTTTCTGTGCCAGATAAATGGGTCATTCATACATTTATTCAACAAATGTGCATTAAACATCCAGTTACTATATCTTTGGCACATTGAGAAAGCAAAGGTGAATATATGTCATCCTTGACCTTAGAAAACTCAAAGAAAGCTCTGTTTAGTATCCCCAAAATATATCTTTTGCTTTTTTGCTTCCATGACTTTGCGCCGTTTCATTCTTACAGAATGTTCTCCTCTCTATCTAGTCTTAAATTCTTCCTTAAAATCCTACCACTTCCGTAAAGCTTTCCTTAACCACGCCATCACAATTCTCCCCCCTTTCTCAGAATTCTAATAGCACTTAACTGTCTGTTATTCACTGGGCATTGTCTTACTGTCTTGACTTATAGTTCCCAATGCTACACTTAAATATGCACTATGTATATTAAGTATACACTATTGAAATTTTAGATAGATAGATAGATTGATTGATTGATTGATTGATTCTCCCCCAAATAACTCCAAGTACCTGGATACTGGAGACTCTGCATTTCTTTTTGTCACCCTAAAACATTTAGCCAAGTGTCTTAATGTGATTGCATGTGTAATATAATTGGTGACACCATACTGTCCGACTAAAGCAGCAAATTTCTGGAATGGAAATGCAATGTCGTGTCATAAAAAAAGCAACTGTTTCAAAGTCAGAAAATATGATTTTGCCTCCCAGTTCCACCAGTTTTTAGCCGAGACCTTAAATTTTGAGCCTAGTATACATGGCTTTATGAGGATCTAACTTCATGAGAAAACATGTGGGAAGAGTAGACCAGTGCCTAGCACATAAAAGTGCTCAATAAATATTCATTTCCTTCATTTCAGTTTGGTTCTGGTAAGAAGGCAGGCATCCTTTAAGGGCCTTCCAGCTTCAGCTGTGCAGATCATGGGAACACAACCAAGAGAAAAGCATCTGTCTACTCAATCACTGCTGGTTCTCTCTCATCTTTATTCCTGAAACCCTCAGCTCTTCGACTAGTTTTTGTTACTACATTTGTTATATCCCAACATCCCTTCTCTAGGAAGCTTCCCATTCAACTTTCATCCAGGATTCCCCCTGATAGAAAATAAGTCCCCAAAATAATCTGAAAAGGGAAGGAGGGAGGGAGGGAGGGAGGGAGGGAGGGAGGGAGGGAGGGAGGGAGGGAGGAAGGAAGGAAGGAAGGAAGGAAGGAAGGAAGGAAGGAAGGAAAGAAGGAAAGAAGAAAGGAAGGAAGGAAAATTAGTCCTGGAACTCCAAGTCTGGAGAAATTTCTCATCCTCCCATTTTGTGGGTGCAACATTATCTTATTAACCCCATCTGAGGATGCTTTAAGCCTTCTAGGGTATTAGGTCTCACATGGGCATTAGGTCTCAACATTCCTTCATGGAGCCATTCTCCACATCAGCCTCAACCACCACCTCTTGCAGCATCTCACAGATAGTGTGAAAATGCTGGGATAGTGACCTGAGCAAGGAAGTGGCCAGAGAAGGCATAGGAAAGTCTGTCACCTCTCTGCTCAGTTGAAATAAGTCAAGGGTCATCCATCTTGGAAAGAGTGGAAGTGATAAAAAGGTTCTTTCAGTTTTTGTTAGATTCAGTTAAGAGTCTAAAAACAGACAAATAAAGAAACAAAAAAAGGCAAAACCTGAGACTCCTGGCCCCATGGAGTCATCCTTTTCCACCACTGCACCCCTGGGGCCGGCCCCCGTGGAGATGCAAGAGCTCCGCTAACGGTCGGGAGAAAGGGAAGGGAAGGATTGACTCAGCGGGAGCTGACAACACAGGGTTTTGTTCAAGGGGAAGACGTCTGTGGTGCAAGCTCTGGGGAAACATTGTGCTCCCTGTGTCTTCACCCTCTCCCCTCCACACGTCTCCTTTCCTCACACTCCAGCCAGGTCACTGACCCGGTCTCTGGTCAGGATCAGGACAACAGAAGAGGCTTCCTAAGCCTCTGGTTTCCATCTAGTCATTCCCTGCTCAGCACCTTTACCCTTCACCATTATCCCGACCATACCCCTTCTCAGGGGCCAGTGATGGCTCACAATTATCCCTAATTTCAAATCAGTATTCCTCAACTGAATCTTCAGAGCTTACGCTTTAGCTGCAATTCTCTGCTTTAAGCAAAGCAAACCTGTTTCTATTCCCTCTGCCTCCAAACCCTCACATTGACTTCTCACATTGTTTGGCACATCTTTTTCTCTTTTTCACCTAGATCTATCCTTTCCTTTCAAGCCCTAGTCAGTATTTTCCTCCTCCAGGAATGTCCCAAGGAAGCCTAACTTCCCATTTAAGCCCTCTTTTACACTGTACTCCTAGTATCTGGTACACAGTTTACAATTTCATGTGTCTGTATCTGTCAGACTCTAACTTTTGTAACCTGATGCTTTTCCTACCCCTCAATAATTTTTTGAGAGTTTTATGTTCAGAATCAGACGTAAAAAGAGTCCAAGTTACAGAGTTATAAAAAGTGGAGTGGGCAACCTGGGGAGGGAGGAGGTAGGCAGCGATGAGTGGGTGATCACAAAGGTGGGAATGTGGGATGTAGAATTGATATAAGGGGTTGCAGAACATAAAAGTATAATCATTAAGCTTTTCTTCTTTATTGTCAATCTGTACATACTTCTGGGCTGGGTTATACAGAAAGAAATTATACATATGGGCTTCCTGCAAATAAAGGTCTCATAATATAGTCACAATAATAAAATAAATAAAGGACAAATGAACCAAAAAAATCAAAAGAGAAAAAATCAGAAGACTATAGGCTAAAATGTTAAATAATTATAGCCCACAGAAATCAGACGAAAGTGTAACTGAGAATAGAGACCAAGATGTTTGCAATATAGGGGTGGGGGTCAGAATTTGAAAAATGGAGTGGGGCAGGGATATAGGATAAGGCTGAGGTGGAGGTTCCAAGTCCAGCTCTCCTCTAATCTAGGAAGACATCCTTGAAATGAAGGAACTTTGGGAATGCTTTGATTGTTTGGAAGAAGATGGCTTGCTAAAGAGCATATCCCTGTTTGAGAGAAAGTAGAAAGCAAAAAAGTGGAAGGAGATTATAGCAGATAAACGTGAACCAAGCTAGAAAAGGGCCCCGCTCCAGTCTCTGTCCCCTGCCAGTCAGGACTGTAATCTCAGGGCCACACAGCTCCCTGGAACAGAGCGTTATTTCCAACGGGAATGTCCTACTTTGAGTTCCACTCCCAGGACGCTTTCCACTCCCTACTGGAGTGCAGGACTTTAAATCCTGAAATAAATCTCCTCATCAGTATAGCTTATACCTGTGCCATAACTAAAATTTTCAAAGCCCTCTCATATAGTGTTTCTCATTTGAGACTCCCACTCTCTATTGAATTTCTGTTCCACTCTCTGTGCATAATATTTAACTCCTATATCACAAATAGACACAATGCTCTGAGTATCTGTCTCACAGTGCCTGGCACGTACGTAGCTGGTGCTCAGTAAATACCAAGAAATAGAATGTTGATTAACTAATCAAATGTTTTAATTTCAACAAAATAGAACGAAGTTTGATATCAGAAAGGACTTTTTAACTGTGTGGATGGGGAGACAGTAAGAGCCAAAACCATTAATAGTCACAGAATTGTTCCACAAATTCTCAAGCCAACATAGACCTCTAAACTGTATTTTCCTCTACCCCTAGTTTCTGAGGAAGGAAAGTGATACTTGTTATATCCCTACTATGTACCAGTGGTAGGTACTTACGCATACATTATTTCACTTATGTAAGCCATGTCCCAACCCAGCCTTTCTCATACTGAAAAGTATAAGAAAGATCGCTTATACTTTTTTCTTTAATACCTGGCAGAAAGCTTAATTTCACACATTTCAGATAGTGTCTACTTATTTTCATTTTTAAGAGGTGTTTGTTTTTTGTTTGTTTGTTTCACTAAGGGCATTACTTTATTGTGCAATTTGTTTCCATTCAAAGCTTTTCTCTTATAATGCCTATCTTATCTGTCTCTCTCCCTTATCACAGCACCCTTACATACACCCCGCATATACTTCGTTTTCTTCTCCTCTGGGTTCTTTGTTCCCTTTTTCCATTCCAACAACAAACAACCCGCCTTAAACCAGTAAAAGGTAGGCAGAAAGAAAGAGAGGATACTGGCCTAAGATGGAAGCCTTGAACCCAGAGAGACTAATGAGGGTGTGAGGAGAGAGCCACCCGCCCTCCGTCAAGGTGGCTTTGCCTGCAGTTTTTATTATGCATCGATTTTCTTATCCATCTTCTTTAGAGCCTCTTAGATCTTCAGGCTGCGGCTGTTTCTCCAAATTGTCATTCACTCCAAGCTCTCTAGTTCCATGCAGCAGCTAAGGGAGGGAGTGTGGGGGGGGGGGAAGGGGGGAGCAAAGGGAGAAGGCAGCTAAGAGAGGTGAATAAGGGTTGCTAAGTAACCGTTGCCAAGGAACCAGTACCAAGGAGCATCCCAAGCTGCCTGCTTATTCCAACCTACTCCCGATTCACATCCTCCCTTCACTTAAGTTCTCTCAGGTCTATAAAGCAGCTTGATTCTGTCACCTTCACCAGCTGCAGAGCTATTTTCTCAGCTCTTCAGGTGGAGAGCTGCAGATTCCAGTGGCTGAGAATCTCAAATTCCTAGACCAGGGCTAATCATCATGGGCACCCATCTGTCTTTCAGATGGCACAGCTAAAAATAAATTACTAAAATATTATAACTTAACAAAAAAATAGCCTGTCTGCATAGGTAGGTTATTTGTAGTAGTCTGAGCTCAGAGGGTGGCCTTGGGGGCCAGGTAGAGAGCAGAGTGTGTCCATCACCCTAAGAGGATTTGAACCTCCACAGGGAAGTTTCACTATTTGACCTGAAATGTTGTGAATTCCAAGAACAAAAGATATTATCCTGGTCCTGTCAGGATTGATTCCAAACTAGAATGGTATCTGAATTGTTTAAAATGAGTATCATCTGCGAATGAGGATTATCCATGACTGCCCTCTCAATTGATGCAGAGATTCCAGAAAGTACTACATAATATATTATAATAACTTCACCTTAGTAGTTATATTTGACTTAAATAAATATTAGAAATTCACATCCCTTCAGAGGTAGTAGGGGGAGCATATAACAGAAAAAACTGAAGGAGGTGAGCAGAGCTCATGTCATTGAAGAAAGTTAAGTCTAGAAGTCAAACCCTGACACAAATAATGCAGAAAGCAGATAAATATTTTTCTGCCTATAACCCCAGGTAACCCAGAGTCACTATTTCTCTGAGGCTAGTTTAGAGGAGGTTAAGTATTACCCTGAGCTCTCACAATTATCCCCATTCCAAAATTGACTAAGGGCATTCTTTTCACTAGACCCACCATTTCTGTTATATGCCAGGAATTGTTCTCAGTATAGCCAAAAAGATCGCTGTTTTTGGTCAAAAGAGTCTTTCGGCTATTCTTCTGTCATTACTGAAAAAGAAAAAAAAAAAACATATTCCACAGTCACCTTCAGAATCTACCCCAGTTTTCCACTCATGAGAATCAACACAGCTTAAATTTTTCTGATGCTGCTTAAAACCAAACAGCAGCACTAAGGATAAGGAGCCTTTTCATCTGAAGACCTCAAAAAGATAATTGCACAGTATAGCACAGCAGCAGGTAAAAGCCACGCTATAGAGTCAGAAAGACGCAATTCCTTGAACAAGGAACTTTACCCCTTTCTGCTTCAGTTTCTCATCTATAACATGAGAATAACATCACCTCTGCCCTGGAATTCTTATAGAATTGGAGTATGTGGAGTCTCGACCTAAGTGTTCAGTAAATGGTTGCGGCCATTATCATCATCATTATCCCTGTTCTACTCAGAATTAGGCAAATGGACAAGTCAAAACAAGAAACCATCCACCAAAAAAAACCATGTTTTCGTGGCCAGTCAACCTACAAATGTGAGCTAATTATCAATTAAGTGAAGCCAATAGGCTGAGGCTATTGTTCTAAGGAAAAACATGGACCAAAGAGGGTACCCTCCAGTGAAGCTGGGAGAGAGCTGGAGTTTAGGCCATAACCTTGGTCCATACTATCTTCTTAAGGCTCAGCATTTACACTACATGCCCACAAAACAGAGTCTGAATTAAGAATTGAGAAGAAAGAGTAGGTAAAGAAATATTGCTCTATAAGTCCAAGGAGTCCCCTTTGCACTGACCCCTTGATCCAACCACATTTTATTTAAATCTCTGTCACCTGCACTTCAGCCTCATCTATTAGGGAGGATGGGCCAGGAGGCAACTTCCCCTTAGGCCACCCATATCAATGTTTATCAGGTTCTTCCTTCTGTCTGACCGCCATGCCTTTTACTGCACCTAAAGCCCACGCCCTCACAGATGCTGGGACCAGGGGCTTCAAGATGGCCCCCTGACTGAGATGAGTCATAGGAATATCTGCCCAAAGAAGACTTGACAAGATAAACTTACATGATCAGGGAATTTATTAGCAATATGTTTTGTTTTGTTTGTTTGTTTGCTTGTTTGGAAAGTGGTTGAAAAAGGATGAAGTATGAAAGCAAAGCAGTTAATGAAGACCATGATTTTGACTGAAATCACTCCCCTTCTCCCTCATCTTCTAATCCAATGAACCCAGAAAGGATAAATGGATTCTATTTCTTCCTCTACCTCCCACTGTCTCCTCCTCCCTCTACCATGTTTTAAACAAAGCTCCTTGGGATAATCTGCCCATGTTCTTCCACATTAATGTCAGCACTGGCACCAGAATCTGCCCTGGCCTGCCCTGGGCTACTTGCCCTATCCTGTCTGCCTTCCAAGGGAGCCAATACTGCAGCTGCCCACTAAGGAGTAGGCTCCAGAAAGGACCTCCAGCTAAGAACTGGAATATTAGTATATCTCAGAGATTATTAACTCTGTCCTCTGTATAAATCTGAGCTCCCGGAGTTGTGGAGTCACCTTAACCACCCCCCTGCCTCCATATATTGTGCTTGCCTTACTCTTCCTTTTCCTATTCTAAGTAGTGTTATTTATGTTCTGCCTCGCTTACCCTGTACATATAACATAAAGTCTCTTACCAGACCTAAAAACAATTACAGTTTATCTCAGCTTCTGGCCCTAATGCAGATGGAAGAAGATTATGTGACGACTGCACTCCTCCTGCTTCTGGCACAGCAAGTGGCCCAGCTTGGACAAGAACTTGGCTGTCTGACTTCAAGGGCGGTGTAGGTACCACTACTCTAAAGTGCCTGTCTACCTCTGATGATCAGAAGTCTCTCTTGTGTATGCCCTTAGCAACTAAAATAAATTACAGTTCTTCCTCTTCCCACAAGTATCTCTTCAAAGCAAACCAATATGAATCCTCTAGGTACATTCCTGGACTATGCAGAAGAATGTTAGGGTTCATCTACATGTAGGGGTATAGCCTTTATCTTGTGCAAGATACCAGTTGCAGAGAAGCTGATCCCAGAGGGATGGGAGAAGGCTGAAGAGAGGTGAAGGCTACAACTTCAATTAGAAAAATTTTCGCCTAAATAAGACCTTTGCAACAGTTTGAGGTGTCCCTTAGCATGTCCAAGGAAGCCAAGCTCTTTGTGAGGAGGGGAGCTATTAGTCTTGATCTAGCAACCGAAATGTGTCACCCTAACAGGAAGCAGAGGTCGGGAAAAGGTTAGTGGGTGTAAAATCTCCAGTACCAGTCCTAAGTTCTTCTTACCCACTCCCAAGCCTTTCATAATGTGACCAGTTCTCTACAAGAAACAGAAATTAATGTTACTATCTTGTGCCATGAGGAGGAGGGAAAGAAAATGGTCAGAGGAAAACCCTGATTATGAAAGAATTACCTGAAGCTGTTGGGACACTGGAAGACTGCATGCTCCTCACAGCCTGAGTTGTCTTCCACCTTGGAGCAGAGATCCAGGAATGACCACGGGGTTCTTTAAAGTCACCAGGGGACATCTTCCCCCTCCCCAAGAATCTCAAAGGCCATGACCAGCTACCCCAAAATATTCAGAGCTCAGAACCCACTGAGACTGAGGTGGGAGGTAAAAGGGAATCTCTGTGATAGCAATTTGCCTCTCTCTGTCTACTTCTGTCTCCATCTCTTCCCCAGCTTCTCACATCCTGGGGCATTATTTCAGAGGCCTCTACCTTGATCTGTCTCCAAGTATCTAGCAAGATCAAAGCTCTTAACACCTGTTCTGTTGCCTACTCTTAGTCTAGAGAAGAGGGGGTGGGTCCATTCTGAGTCAAGAGGAGGGCCCTGACTTCCCCTCATGCCAAGGCAGAAGAGAGATTGGAGGTTGGTCCAAGAAAAGACCCAAACCAAAGGTTGGGTTGACAAAAATTCCCCCTAATTGGAAGGTTGTTACTGTTATTGATTTTATTATTATTGTTATTCAGGTTATAAATTGAATTAACTCATAATTATAGTAGGGTATATATATTACAGTAACCAGAAACACCTTTCCTAACCTCGCTATTAAAGAAGACCCTGTTTTTGTTTTGTTTTTCCTCACTATTTTTCATTGCTTTCAGAGAGAGAGAGAAACATCAGTGTGACAGAGAAACATTGATTGGTTGCCTTTTTGTACGCACCCCGACCAGGGATCAAACCTGCGACATTTTGATCTATGGAATGATGCTCCAACCAACTGAGCCACACTGGCAAGGGCACAAGACTCTGTTTATTTATTTAGGTTTTCATCACAATCTGTAATTATATGAGTACTTGGGGTGGGGGGGTTTGCTTATTTATTTCATGGTAGCAAAAAAATAGCTCTATATTTGAGTGAGAAAAAGAATAAATGATGAATAAATAATTACCTGTGAATAAATTACTTATGAGCTAAAATATTTCTAATAATTTGATTTATACCTTAAAGTATCTTGTTTAGACTTTTATTAACAATTATAGTCTTAATCAATATACATAATTCCTTTACATCTACATCTCTACCAATGACCTCTTTCTCTGCAACTTTATACCGCTTATTAAATTTATATAACAATTCTTCAGCTCTGTGTTAAGCATTGTGGAGAGCATATGAAAATATATAGGCACAGTCTCCCCACTCCAAAAACTTACAGATGAGTAAGGGAGAAGGGGAAGACACATGATATAACTACCGCTGAAGACAGTATACAGTAAGACAGCATATGATAACACTGACACAGTCAAAGGAGCACAGAATTTAAAGGAAATAAGTTGCTTCTGGCTGGGCTATCCAGGAAGGCGCCAGCAGGAGGTAACATTTAACCTGGAACATGATGACGGTGGAGGATTTCTTTTTTTTTTTTTAAGATTTTATTTATTTCTAGATAGAGGGGGAGGGAGGGAGAAAAAGGACAGTAATATCAATGTGTGGTTGCCTCTCTTGCACCCCCCCACTGGGAACCTGGCCAGCAACCCAGGCAAGTGCCTCAACCAGGGATTGAACCAGAGACACTTTGGTTCGCAGGCTGGAGCTCAATCCACTGAGCCACACCAGCCAGGGATGGTCATGTAGGAGTTCAGTAGTCAGAAATTGGGAGATGGGAATTTCAAGGAAAAGACACAGCTTACTGGGAGGATTTCTTGACTTTGGACATCATTTGATGTTGAACTTCTATTCATCATTAGAGAGTAAAATGCAAGGACCCGTGAAATTCAAGATTAAAGTGTAGAAGCTTGAGAATTTGAATAGGAAAGACAGGACAAGGACCTGTGTCCCAGCTCAGGTTCTGTTTACCTCTACTTTTCTTGTATCTGGTCTTATTTAAGGAATATAATGTTCAAATAGGACAGGGTATCCATTATGCTTCCATCCTTATGTCTCTCATCTCCTCTATCCCCTCACTGAGTTCTTTCTTAACAATGAAGCAGTTTTGTAATCTCATTACTGAGAAGAGTACAAAGCACAAAAAAACCCCACATATGCTAATTAAGTTAGATAATTTGCATACTGGAGAAAGGGAGAAAGCCCTCCTCCTTTCTTCTCCATAGTCAATTTTCCTCCATCTTCTGACACCATATTTCAATTAATATGTATATTCCCCCCTTCCCTAGACAAGAGGTGGTGTTAAATGTCAAATGTCAAGTAAAGTTTGTCATAAAAGTCCCTCATAAAAAATCTCCCAACTACCAACATTGGAAGATGGAGGAGGGGAGTCCCTGTGCTATGTTTGCCTCCTAATAACGTTCAGGTCATCTCACCTCCTGCTTCCAGGAGCATCTCAGACATTTTCTTAAAGTTTTCTAAAGAAGTAAACAGAGACATTCAACGCCTCATACCACTCTTGCTTCGATGAAAATTCATTCTGTTTTCTTGTGAAATCAGTTTCATAAATGACCAGTTTCTCACAATCTCAATTCCACATTTCTTAATTAATATCATCTTTAATTCTCCTCTTGCTGGGATGGGTAAAGTACAGAGAGCCACTTTGAAGCAAAGAAGTAAATGAAATGACTTCTCTTAGCACCTTCCATCAAGGGTTCTAGGAGAATGGAGGTAGTTAGGTGGGAGGTATACATACAAGGGCAACTGTGTATTAGGCTAGAAAGTAAAACACAGGAGGGGTTTGCCTTGTGGCTGCTGTTTCTCTTTCTCTGCAAACCTCCGCTGATTATAGCAGATTTATAGGGGCCCCAAAGCAGCCCAGCATCTTAGCCATAAACTTCCCAGAAAGAAAACTCATTGAGGTTCCCTTGAGAGGTGATGAAAAATAAATATCAGGGTTTGGTACAAACACATCAACCAGGGCCAGGGGTGGAAGGCAGCCAGTTCCCTATAGCTGGTTTAACTCCTTCAGGAGTTGTGCACACACACATGCACACTATACCTCAAAAGTCTAACAAATATACTCATATTTATAGGCCTACAGAGATAAGCATTCCCCTCCCTTTGGTGCATATTTCCAGTCAAATGCAAATACATATGTCCATGTAGTATGCATACACACATGATTTCCAATGAGTTGCTTTATGACTATAATATACCCAGCCTTTCCTCCTTTCCAAGCTCCTGACTATAGGGTGGGGCTCAAGGAAGGAGAATGAGGGAATGTCTGAGTATAAGCTAGCATGTGTCACTAAGTGTGTCTCTGACTACATTCCAAAAAACAAATAGAAATTGTGTTTTCATTGTTCACCATTTGTAATTATCCACTCTTTCAATTATCCCTAAACAGGCCATCAGGTTTCAATGATCATCTATCCTTACTGAGCCGCTACTCTGTACCCAGCATAGCTCAGAAATTAATAGCACGAGCTTTGCTTAAACTTGGTACAAACCCTATCTTCATAACTTACTTTGCACAAAGTACTTAACCCCTTTGAGTCTTAGTTTCAACTTCTGTAGAATGAGGATAACAATACTCATCTCATAGAACAGTTGTATTAAATTAGATGATTATGCACAAGGCTTAGAACAAAGTATAGGGCATAGCACCCAAAAATGATAGCTATTGCCCTGGCCTGTGCGACTCAGCTGGCTGGGCATCATGCTGCAGGGCAGAAGATTGCCGGCTGGCTTCCCAGTCAGGGCACACGCCTGAGTTGCGGTGTTTGGTCCCCATCTGAGTGTGTGTGAGAGGCAACCAAGAGATGATTCTCTCCCTCTCTTCCTCCCTCCCTCCCCCTCTCTCTAAAAAATAAATAAGCATTTTTTAAAATGGTAGCTATTAGTATCATTTCTTAGGCATTGGAGATATAAAGAAGTAATAGAGAGATGTTCTGTTCCCTTAAGAGTTTTTCGAATCTTGTTGATGAGACAGGATAAGTGCATGGAGGGTGAAAGAAGATGGAAACCTACAACGCATGAGCTCTAAAATACAATGTAGCCTCCTAAACCCAAGCCCTGATTTTTGAAATTTTTAGCAATGATTTCAATGTTCTAATGAAAATTTTTTTATTCTACCATTCATTATCCCCATGCCTTACCACCTTACATATACCACACATCCTCCACAGCCTTTTATTTAAGGAGCTGGCTGGAGAATCCTTGGGATAGAAAAGATTTTGAGTTTATTCTGTGCACTTTCCTGTTTCAGGGTGGGAGTCCTTCTCAGGCATTCCAAGCCAAACTCATACACCCATGTACATGGCTAGAGAGTCTTCCTCCTCCCATCTCCCTCAATCACCCCTTTAACCTCAGGAAATTCTTCCTTATGTTTAATCTCCATTTCTTTTTCTTCAGTATTGACCTCTCTTTGCCACTCATTCTTATTGGGGATGAAATACACAAACACTTAAAACTTAAGAAAAGATCTCAAATCTCACCTAGTAACTTTTTCCCCACTGTCAATCACCCCAGGTCCCTGGAATTCTGTGTCTTGTATATTTTACTTGTCATTAGCCCATTGAAAATTATCAAAAAGAGCCTTTAAAATCATTAATTTAGTCCCTGCTAGGGTAGACCCCTTATTTAGTAATCTTTATGACTATAATATACCCAGGAAATATTAGGAAATATCCTAGTTTCCATTACAAATGGTCGAGAAATTCCTATTTCAATCCCTCCAACCCATATAACCTCCTCAATTAGTACCATCAAATTGTCATTCATTTGATGAAGGGACAGTACAACCCTGAGGCAGGGGCATGACTAATATGACCTCCTCAGTCCCTTTCAGTCCATCCATATCGAATAAGGGAAGAAAAATAGGCACCAGTTCCAGCCCACGCACTGCTTGCCCCAGGGGATACCCTTAGAACCAGATCGACTCCAGTGTGGACACAGCAGGCTTTTCCCAAAATAGGCAGAGGGCCAAACCCTAGCATAGTGACTGGTATGGGAGGCCTACAGACAAGGAGATGAACCAGGGCCCACACTTCTCCCTCTTCCTCAAATCCAATTTCCCCAGCCTAGGCCCCTCCTTTGGAACTGTGCTCCTGGTTCTAAAGTTCTCAGATCCTTTCACAGTGTTCACCCAAGGCCAGACACCCGTCATCAATCATCTAAGGTCAATGCTTCTCAGACTTGGAAAAGCATACAAATTACTTGGGAGCTTGTTAAAAATGTAGATTCTGATTCAATAGGTCTTGACTGGGGCCTAAGAGTCTGCTTTTCTAACAGGCTCCCAGGTGACATACGTGCTACTGATCCATGGACCATAATTTGAAGAGCAAGGATCTCGATGACCGTAGCAGGTTTCTCCAACAGGCTCCCGGAAAGAGTCCATCTATTCATCTCTATCTGTCTACATCTTCTGCAGATGGCAATGAGATTCAAATCTCATATGTTTCTGGTTCAGAAATCTCCCTCTGTAGTACAATATACAATTCAAAACTGGCTACACATCAAATGTGAAAAAACACATCTCTCACAAGAGTCTCATTCTTTCATGGCTCTAAAGATCCACGTAGCCTAGAATTACTGTCCCATTCCTTTTCCAACTTGCCTATCCCTCTTTTTTTCCCAAATTGCTCCATAGGTATACTCCTCCAGGAAGTGCCTCTTGACCAATATCTCTTTCTCAATTTCCATTCGTACCTGCCCTTTCCAAAGTAATGATGCCTCAATCACTGTCTAGTTTCTAATTCCTCCTATTTCAGTCCCAGTCCTCCTCCCCATTTTGGTTGTGAATTATCATCTCTCCCCAAAGAATACTAGATGTTCTCCCAGGTTTTTGCACCCATGTCTCAAAACAGTACCTAAAGGAACTGGCGAGTATATGGCTAATCCTGCCCCTAGCAGGCTTCCTAGGTGCCACCTACTCCCTGATGGGAATATCAGAAAATCCATAAGTAACTTCCCATTCCTCCCTCCCAGGGCAGGTCCCATACATAAATACAATAGAAAAACACTGGCCCTTCTATGCCCAAGTGTAAAACTCCAACTGCTTCCAGAAAGAAGCCTGTTGTACCCACGCTGGAGCCAGTCCAGTCCTCAGGTATTCCCTGGAGTCAGGTAGAGTGGGTTGGGCCTTCTATCAATTTCACTACTTCCTGCCCCTCCCACATTCCTTAGGAATAGATGGTCAGGGACCAAAGGAGGTCTTTTCAGGCATCCTCATGCCCCTGGGTTGTATTATCCCTTCTTGCTCTTTGAATTGAACAACACTATTCTCACTGTTGGATTTAGAGGAAGGAGAGAACCTAGTCCTTGTCCTGAACAAGTTCCACTAAAATGGCATAGACAGGATTGTCATGAGGACTCAGGCATAGCCAAACAAAGACAAAATTAGAAGCAACTGGGTACAGTTCTAGATACTGGAGAGATGGGGAGAAATGCTGTTTGTCAGAGAAGCCTCCTAGAAGATAGTTTTAAAGGAGTAAGGTAGTGCTAACCTTACTCCTTTAGTAAGGAGAATCTTCTGTACAAAAAAAAAAAAAATGTGTAAGGTTCAAGTTGATGAAACAGGCATTTATTAAATGCTCATTATGTACCTGGCACCAAGCTGGATACTGTGGGGGAGTGAACAAGATACTCCTTACCTATGATATACAACCTAGGGAACAATATTAAGAAAATAAAGACACACAGATAACTATAGTATTTTGTTTTTTTATTTCAGCTTTATTGAGGTATAATTGACATATACAATTTAAGGTATTTAAAGTGTGCATCATGATGATTTGTTATACGTATACTTTGTGAAAGAATTCCCTGTGGTTTCCCCATTGTGAAAGGTTTAACTATGGTAGCTTAATATAAATGTTTTTATTAAATGAAGGAAAGTGTTAGAAGGGAGCCTTTGTTTCCCTCACTTCATCATTGCATGCAGAGAGGCTTGAACTGCAGGTTTGGTGTTCAAAGTGGTCCCTGGACCAGCATCACCTGGGAACTTGTTAGAAATACAAATTCTGTGCCCCTATCCCCAGACCAACTGAATTTCAAACACTGGGCCCAGCAATCCATCTGAACAAGCCCTCCAGGGGATACTGATAACACTGTAGTTTGACCACCACTGAGCAGAGTAATATTCCTAAACCCTTCTCCACCACCCTTCCTCTCACTGTGACCTCTTCTGATTAGAGAGTTGAAGAAACAGCACTGAGCATGCCCAGCTCATCCTTTTGTGGGTTTTTTGTTGGTTTTCTTGCCACCACCTACCCCACTCCCCAGCTACAGAGCCAGCCTGCCTACAAAACACATGCTTAATCTACTAACTCTACTAAAAGCAGGCTCTATCCTGTGGTGGGAGGTGGGCAGGTGTCCAGCACTACCTATGAAGAGGAGGGATTTAGTGGTGTGACACTAGCAAAGGGATTAAGCTACAGATCTAAGGCTGACAGTTTAATCATGTCTCTATGTCTTGATTATCAATTGATTCCAAACATAGGAGGGGGAAATGGGATATTATTCATTGTACCCCT
Source organism: Pteronotus mesoamericanus (assembly GCF_021234165.1). NCBI lineage: Eukaryota > Metazoa > Chordata > Mammalia > Chiroptera > Mormoopidae > Pteronotus > Pteronotus mesoamericanus. The sequence goes on from NW_026555310.1 coordinate 1,816,415, forward strand.
AAAATTCCAACAATGGGTTAAAAGGAAAAGTGGGCAGGATGTAGGTTCAGATTGCTTTCAGCAGAAAGACCTAACTGAGGAATAGAGGACAGAAGAACCAGAAGAAATCCTAGAGTGTGTGTTTAACTAAATGGAACTTTAAAAACGATCAGCTCTTACCTCTCACGTTATAAATGAAAAAGCAAAGCATTTAAGGAACTGAGTGGCTTGCTCAAGGTCATATTACTTGTTAGCAGTGGAAACAAGGCTAGAGCCCAGGACACTTGGTTCTCAGGTACGCACTTTCTGACCAAAACAAACAATAATAGAGAAACCTGAAAGTCCAAGAATACAGATATTGCCAGTAGAAGAACGTTTAGCACACATAGGGAGTTCAAAGTCAAAATGATTTGTGCTCATAGGAAAGCTTTGGCTCCAATCCACCTATGCGTGTTGTTCCTTCACACAGCGAAGGAGCAAGCCACACAGCCTGCTCAGTGTGCTCTGAGCACTGCCTCGCTCTCCTGTGCTTTTCCTGGTATTATTTTCTCTGCCTAGAATCTCTCCCCGCCCCCATATGTGGTGAAATCCTGTCTGTCCTTGAGGAGAGCCAACTCAAATGCCGTTCCTCTATAAAGTCTTCTCTGATTGCATTAATCAACTCTCACAACTGTGCCAGCCAAAAATGATGATCCTCACTCTGAACTCCCAAGACACTTTATTTCTCTATTACTTACGGCACTTACCACTTTCTGCCTTGTGTTGCAGCTATGCTGTACCCATTGTATTAGACTATAAACTCCTTAAGGGCAGAGGCTATCTTTCATTTTCTATGGGCTATCCCTCCATAATGCCCAAGATGTGGTGCACAATAAATACTTACTGAGTCCATTATTCAACCATCCAACCAAAGCTCAGAAATTCCATGTCACCTGTTGCAGCCCAAATATCACAGACACTGATACCAAAGGACATCATAGAAAAATCAACCCTGCTTTCCGCCCCCACCCCAAAAAAGCACCAAATACCTTCCAACATTCTGCTTTTTTACGCACCACATGACATAATCCCATTTGGGTTCGTCTAACTCATGTAGCTTCATGTACTAATTAAGCTGTAAGACACAACAGGGCATGAATTTATTGTGCAATAATTCACACGCGGGATGTTTGCGCAGTGCTTGGGCGTGAGTTATGACACATTAATTCACGGCCTAGAGGGCCTCATTGCAATTACAGAACCATTTTTTAAATATCATCTGGGTTTAAAATACAAATATTGGTCCCCCGGTCTTAAAACCCTTGGCCCCCAAGATGCAGATAGCCATGGTCAGATGTCACTTTGATCCCCTTTCTTCTCATTCTGCTTTTATCCATTTAGCTGTACTGATGGCAAAGAACATACAGTCCAACCCTTCACTTTACTAACCTAAGACCCTGGGGGCTCTGTGAAAAGAGAGAAAGAGGGAGAAAGAGGCATGGACTTCATAACTACCTGCAAGAACAAGAGATAAACTGGCTGTTGGGTAAGAAAACACTGGAGAAATGGCTGCAGCCGCCAACTAAGGGCCCATTACTAAAAAGGAAGAAGAACCAGAAAGAACTTTTTATGAATTTTGACATTCAATAAACCTCACCCAAAGCAACCAGGCAAAATTCACTACAATTTTTATGTCCAGAGTTAGGAGAGCATGATGGGTAGAAAGAGAAGAAATAAGTCACCTGGCTCAGTACCTCACAAACAACAACAATTCCCTGTCTCCTGTCTCCCCAGGGTTCTAGGAGAGAAGATGAGCTCATTTCTGCAGACGACTCTCCCTGCTGGCCACACCGTGCTCTATAAACACCCTGCGCCATCTGTGATGTCAGCCGCCAGCGCCTAGAGAATCTGCCCTGCTCTGTGAGCTTGTATTAAAACACTCACTTATAATTCCCTATTAATTTTTCACGAGGAGTTATTTTTAACTCGCTCAAACCATTGTTTGAATATGCCAAATATATTTTCTTAATGAACGAGCTCGGCATGTGGTTCCTCCTTCCCCCTACTCCCCTGCTGCTATTCAAATGTCCCCTCCTCATGGGGAGCAGCCTTAGGATGAACGTTCACAGCAATGCCCCGGAAATGAGCAGTAGAGAACTCAGAAAAGAAAGTCACTGCAGCCCACACTCCCCTCCCTACTAGGGCTTTGGTTTTGAGAGAAGTTTAGGAAATATTGTGAGAGGTTTTTAAAGACAGAAAGATCAAGTCAAAATTGAAGAGTCTTCTCTATAGATTATCAAAAGAAACCCTCAGGTTATGGAGTCTGGCCTTCCCTCTACTAATCCATCTAGGCTCCCTTATTTGCCACTCATCAGCGAGACAGATAAGGAGAGTCAACTCCTAACTCATGGAATCTTTCTACACTGTAAATATGATTGAGTTGTCCCTCTCCCACAACAGGCTTAAAACCTCTCAATGGTTCCCCACTGCCCTCAGGATAAAACCCAAACTTCGTAGCACTGGACATCCTTTCTTCATAATCTGACCTATGCTTATTCCCCTGGCCTCATTCCTTTCCCAGGTCATGGTCCAGCCTCTAATTTCTAGACTTGCCCCTGCTCCCTTGCCTCTACTGCCCTCTTGGCCCCCTTCACTTAGCTAACTCCTACTTATCTTTCAATTCTCAGCTCAGACATTCCTTCCCCAGGAAGCTTTCCCTGACTCTTATGCTGCCCTTCCTATGTGCTCTCATAGCACCTGTGCTCACCCCATTTACCACTGATCATAATGTATCAGAATTCCAGTTCAGCTGCCTGTCTCCTCCACTAGCCTGTGAGTTAGGTGCTCAATAAATATTTGTTAAAAAACATACACACAGAGAAGAGAAACCTGAAAGAGCACATAATCCACCATTCCTACCTACTTGACTTGGAGATACCTACTTTGTGGCCAGGCAACCTTTATAAATCTGACTCAGGTAAATATATAAGTGATATTACATTCCTTGTAGAGTGCAATCAAAATGAAAAATGTGAAGGGAAAAGCAGCTTGATAAAACCTTGACCACAGATAATTCATGGCACATATAAGCCACACGTAGGTGATAAAGAATAGTCTGCCTTTGAGGATACTTGTTTTAGAAATACCAGGCTGCCTTGGGTGTCAAAGCAACCGACTGCTCACACCCAGCTAGAGAATCCCTTTTTTTTTTTTTTTTTTTCTTGAAGGTGTCATGCTCAGCCCTATAACCTAGATAGGATATGCCCTAAACCAAAGGTTCTCACTTCCAGGGGACAGATGAAGGCATAACGAAAACATGTGGGGAACATTTACAAACTTCATATTCTCACCCTCTGGAGATTCTTTTCCAACTAGCCCCTTCCTTCCCATCACTTCTCTAAATCATTCCAACTGACAAGGAATTAGGCTAAATTTAAAAGAGAAGAGATTCTAAAAGCTTCCTTCACAGGAAGGCAGCACAATTTAATAGTTAAGAGTAAAGGCTCTGCAGGCAAACTGTGTAGGTTCAAACCTCAGCCACATAGCTGGGTGACTCTGGGCAAATTATTTAACCTCTCTGTGCTTTAGTTTCCACAGTTGTCAAATGGGAGTAAAAGTAAAGAGCTCAAAGAGCTGTTGTGAGAATGAAGTGAAATAATGCTTGTAAAGCACTTAACTCAGTGCCTAGTGAACAATATGCACTTAATGTAATCTACCTAACATTTAAGTATTAAAATCTGATCCAAAGTCCCCATACTTTGAAAATCAATTAGTCTTTATAAATGTCTAGCCACAAAATGATCTACTTAAACTTGAGCTTGTTAGCTAGCCCTCATGAGAAAAAGAAAACAGTTTTATTCTATATAATTTACCTTGAAGCACTAAAGACTCTAGACATTCTCATACATGCTTATGCTTATTGAGTTAGACCAGCCACTGAAAAATACAAGGATCAAACATAATAATAATAATAATAATAACTGACAGTTATTGAACATTTATTATGTGCACTATGTTTTTTACCAGTGTACATCCTCATAATAATCCTAAGAGACAAGTCTTACTATTATCTCCATTTTACACCTTAGGAATCTGAAGCTCAGATGAGTTTAGAAACCTGTGCAAATCACAGAAATAATAAGTGATGGAGCAAGGAAATGGACCAAAACTCATGCCAAAACTCAAGGCGAACTGCTATGCCATACTGCCCTCCTTACCCTCCCTGCCATAGGGACAGTGTACAGCTTTCATTCAACACCCCAGATCCTAAAATGGGCAGAGACTGAGGAGACCACAGTTCTCCTTTAGTGGCTCCTTAAGCCTCAGGGATTGTGTCTTTTTTCCAATCAGCCCTGAATGGAGGAAATATTTAGCAAAGGAAGATAACATAAATATTAATAATAATAATAGCCCTGACTGGTGTGGCTCAGTTGATTGGGCATCATCCCGCAAAGTGAAAGGTCACCAGTTCGATTCCTGGTCAGGGCACATGCCTGGGTTGTGGGCCCAGTCCTCAGCTGGGGTGTGTAAGAGAACAACCAATCCATGTTTCTCTTTTACATGGATGTTCCTCTACCTCTCTTTCTCCCTCCCTTCCCATCTCTCTAAAAATAAATAAATAAAATATTTAAAATAATAATAATAATAATAATAGCATCTTGGCCTATGGGTGCCTCATCTTATTTCTGGAAGTAGCAGTACTTAGTACTAAAGTGATAAGAGCAAAGAATATTGTGCCAAAAATTCTGGATTTGTGCCCTGGCTCTTCCACTGGACTAAATAAACTTGGATAATTCACTTAATCTCTCTAACCCTCAGTTTACTTATCCATAAAATGGGAATAATAATGCTTATCTTACTAGATCAATGAGAGAATTAAATGAAAAGATACAAAACTATCACACACTGTTGGAGAGAGAGTAACTGGGGACACCATTCTGAAGCACAGTCTTAGTGAAACTAAGTATTTACACACCCTCCAGCCCAGCAATCCCACTGGAGGTAGGTATATACCCCAAGGATACTCTCTCCTGAGTCCATAAGAAGGCCCATATGAAGTCATTCATTGCAGTACTATTTGTGGTAGTAAAAAGTTGGAGGCCACCCAAGCATCTATTACTAGAGGAATATGTAAGTAAAATGTGCTGTATGTGCACAATAGTCAGAAATAATGAAGTAAATTTACACATGGGTAGATCTCAGAAACAATGTTAAGTGGGAAAAGTAAAAGAAGGATGAGGTATATAGGAGAGTACCATTTATGAAGATTTTTTTTAAAAAGCCCCAAACACTATATTTGTCAATGATACACAGATACCTTTTAAAAATGTCATAGCATTCTTCTGCTCACACCCTCCACTGTTTTCTCCTTTTACGTGGAGTATAAGCCAAAGTTTATATTTCAGTGGCCTGCAAAGTCTTACAGTATTTGCCACTGACCCAGCCACCTCTCAGCCTTCTGTTTCTCTCTCTTCTCACTCTTTTTTCTCTAACCTCTAACATATCAGGCAAAATCCTACCTCAGGGCCTTTGTACTTACTGTCCCCTGTATCTAAACACTCCTACCCCAGGTATGCATATGGTTGCTCCCTTAACTACATTTGGTAAAATAGCACTTTTTTTAGTAAGGTCTTCCTCAATCACCCCCATAAAATTTCAATTCTCTCCTAACCACTCACCACACACTGCAACCCCCTGCATTTTTTATAGCACTTATCACTACTTAAGGTACTATATATTTTACTTGTTTATTTGTTCTTGATTTATCTCCCTGCACTAGAATGTAAGCTCCATGAAGGTAGGAATTTTTTATTGCTTTGGTCCCAGCTGTATTCCCTGCAACTGTGCCTGACACCTAGACAGCACTGAATATTTGTTGAATGGATAAATATATCTAAATAAACACATAGAGCATGGACTGGAAGAGCACTTATTATACACACTAAAGCAGGCACATCCAGAAAGGAGGATGAATGGGAATAGAGAGGAGGGATGAAAGGAAAAAATAAAATGAATTGAAAAGGGGGCCTTACACAAAGCTGACGTGCCATGAACTGAGGGAGGTGATTGATTTAATTCTGTGCACTTGAGGTTTAATAAAGGAATTGTATGAGATACTGTTGTGAGAGTACCTGGTCCAGAGCCTGAAGAATGGCAGGCATTCAACAGATTTAAACTGAAAAGGAATTGGAATCCTGTAGTTGTCAGGATATGGAGTGTACAAAGAAAGAAATACCAGCCAGAAAGAAGGAAAATAACAGGAGAAGATAGGGCACCCCCTTCTACTAGTTCCCTCAGACCCCACTTCTGGCCCTGGATGGTGTGGCTCAGTGGGTTGAGTGCCAGCCCTTGAACCAAAGGGTTGCTGGTTCGATTCCCAGTCAGGGCATGTGCCTGGGTTGTGGGCTACATCCCCACTTAGGGGAATAGAGGCAACCAGTCAATGGTTCTCTCTCATATGGATGTTCCTGTCCCTCTCTTTCTCCCTCCCTTCCCCTATCTCTAAAAATAAATAAATAAAATCTTTTTTAAAAAAACCCACTTCCCTTTTCCAGATTCCTCTTTCTGCTTCATCTTCTTCAACTGCTTTTGGAGGTTCCTGCAGTTGGCATTAAGTATGCTTTGTACCCCATTTCTCTGTCTAGGAAACTGTCTTCAGCCACCTACTTCTCAACAGAGTAGTACAGTGTTTCCTAACATCTTTTGAATCACAGACTCCTTCAAGGTTGCTCACCTCAAAAAAAAAAGAAAGAAAGAAAGAAAGTCACCTACTCTTCTGAAGTCCATTCATGGACTATGAGCCATAATCCCAGATGAGGACAGTCTCAATGGCAGGGTGGGAGATGGGTGGTGCTTTTGATGCAGTTTCTGTTCCCTTCAACTTTTTTATGCAAAGTGTTCCTTGGGCCCTTCCCACATTTACTGAAGATGAGTGAAAGCAGACCAACAGACAAAGTATGAAGATAGAAGGGAATCAACTGAAAGCACAAAACGTAGGGGAATTAAATAACCTTATTTTATGACTCAAAAGCAGGCAGAACAAACAATCGAACAAACCTACAAAAGAAGAAGCAAATATTGTACATCAGCAGTCCCCAAATTTTTTGGCACCAGGGACCAGTTTTTCACACACAGGGGTGGGGTCGGGGGGCAGAAGACAGATCTCGGGGGCGGGGGGTGGGGGCGGCGTGCGGTGATCAGGAGGTGGAGCTCAGGCAAGCTTCCCTTGAGGCCAGGTTCCTAATAGGCCATGGACCAGTACTGGTCCACGGCCCAGGAGTTGGGGACTCCTGTTGTACATAACTGGGAATTCTGAGAAAGCCTCCCTGCAATCCAGGCTATAAAAATAAAGCGGAACATCTTCCTTAAATGCAATGTGCAGAAACACTCTTTCCCTATGCAATCATCTGTAATTATTCCAATAGTTTATATTCATTCCAGACTTTTCCACCAAGCTGCCAGAGTCCTTCTCTAATTCTACCTCCCCTACCCTCCCAACCATCACCTGATTCCTAATTCAGCTCCCCACAGCCTGACTTACCCTTCATGAGATGAGCCTTTGGCTTGTGTAAGTTATTTGTCCTGCAAGGATGCCCTCTTCACTCCTTTCTGTCTGGTCTTGACTCTCTAGCTCTTCTCAACCCTATTCTACAACCTCTCCCCGACTGCTAGGAAGTCTTTCTTAAACCATTCTGACTGATTTCCCCCATCTCCCCATCCCAACACCATATAGAGCATGAATTTTCCCTTTCTGTCTGGTGGCGTCCTGGGTATGTCCCTTAAATTCCTTTACAGTCCAAAAGCAGGGCCAGGATCCATGTACCTCTTCCTTCTGAATTCCATACTCCCACTCCCAACCCTCATTACCCAGGACAAGGATCTTCTCATCATTGTACCAAGCAATCAAAAGCGGCAAGTAGGACAGAGAAAATGAATATATGAGTATAGATGTATTGATTGTTTACTGTATCTTAAAATTCCTAGAAGTAGGACTTTTTTTTTTTTTTTTTGAAAGAGAGAAAGGGCCAGACAGCCAGAGGTGGAAACAGGAGACCAAAACATGCACAATCACCTATTGCAAAGAGCATTTCCTAAGGACATTTCCTAATGAGGGCCCTGGGTCTGTGAATCTCAGTTTAATTAGGAAACAGTCTCTCCCAAAAGAGGCACTTGGCACAGGGAGGTGCTTAAAGAAACTCAAATAGAGGCCAGGGAACTTGAAGCCAGCTTCAGTGAATTCCATAATGCCGCTGGCTCCCTCCTTCCCTCCCTACTCCCCCTCGTTGTGTTTCTCTCCATCTCTGAGCTCATTCCCAGCTCCAAAACAAAAGTTCTATCCCAAGCAGCCAAGAAGAACTCCTGTCAAATCCAACAATCCACCCACTGAATTGCAGGCTGCTCACTTTCCCAGCCAACCCCACCTACTCGCCTTCACCCTAGAGGTCATTGTGTTCATTCTTCTGCCTCTAAGAAGGGTACTGCCCTCACTGTGGACCTTTCCTTTTCAAAACATTTTCCCAAGGAAATAAATTCCACGGGTTCCCTCATCACCAGGTGTTACCAATCCTGCCAATCAGGAAGTTTGGCCTTGTGCCTCCTGCTGAGTCGCTTCAAATACAAGCTGGATAAGAGTTGCTTTGCTAAAAGTTCGGTAAATACTTGAGAGAGCAAGGCCAATAAGGCTGGTAAATCAGGTCTCAAAGTTTCAGAGACGTGGACTTTAAACACAATATCTCCAGAGATTATACCAATCCCTTTGTATGCAACTACAACTCCTTTTCGGATCCCAAATTATTTAAGTTCTCTCATCCTCCTTAAAATTTCCAGAGAATGAAAACTCTGGAGCAAATCAAACCAGTGTCTCCCTAACAAACACGTATTCAGTTTTCTGGGTATCTGAGCTTCCCCAGAGTTTCCAAAGGCCTAACTCAAACACCCTTGCCACTCCGGTAGGGAGCAGTCAGGATACAGAAGGTAGGCTTTGAGTTCCGGGTGAGAGCCTTAGGTAACAAGTGTGGTGTATGTAGTACGCCAACACTTCCAAATTGGAAATAGTTCAGAATACTTAAGAAAAAGTAAATAGAGCAAAATCCACCGTGAAAACTCGGTCTGAGTCATATACACAAGGAATCAGTTAACAAAGCCAAATGAAAAATGGAATATTCTCATTTTTCTTTCTCTGCGCCTTCTCGAGAAGCCTGTGCCCAGTCAGTCATCCATTCAACAAATATTTACTGGTCCCCAACTATTCAACACAGCAGGTAAAACAAAGAAGAAACACAAAATCCCTCTTTTCTAGTTGTTTACATTCCTGCAGGAGGAAGCAGACTATAAACAAATAATAAGAATATAGCCCTGGCTGGTGTGGCTCAGTGGATTGAGCATCAGCCTGTGAACTGAAATGTTGCTGGTTCTGTTCCCAGGCAGGGCACACGCCTGGATTGCCTCTCACATGTCCCCTACAGGGAACCTGACCAGCAACCCAGGCATGTGCTCTGACTGGGAATTGAACCAATGACCCTTTGCTTTGCGGGCTGGTGCTCAATCCACTGAGCCACACCAGCCAGGGCAATAAAACCTTTCTTTAAAAAAAAAAATCACCATTTTAGCCATTTTTAAGTATACAGTTCTATGGCATTAAGTACATTCACATTGTTGTGCAACCATCACCACCATCTCTAGAATTTTTCATCTTCTTCAACTAAAACTTTCCACCTGTTAAACAGTGACTCATTCCCTGCCCCCACCCCAGCCCCTGCTAACCACCATTCTACCTTCTGTCTGTATGAATTTGACTATTTTTGGTATAAGTGGAATCATTCCATATTGTCCTTTGACGACTGACTTTTTTCAATTAGCATGATGTCTTCTAGGTTCATCCGTGTTGTAGCATGTATCAGAATGCCCATCCTTTTTAAGACTGAATTCCATTGTATATATCAACCACATTTTGTTTACTCATGCATCTGTTGATTGACTTACATGTTGGTTCACCTTTTGGCTGTTGTGAATGCTGTGAACACTAGTGTACAAAATATATTTTTAAGTCCTTGCTTTTAATTCTTTTGGATATATACCCAGAAGTGGGATTGCTGGATCATATAGTAATTGCATATTTAATTTTTTGAGAAATAACCCTACCATTTTCCTCATTGGCTGTACCATTTTACATTCCCAATGGCAATGCACAAGGGTTCCAATTTCTCCACACTGAAATTAATGCTTGTTATTTTCTGTTTTTTAATAACAGCATTCTAATGGGTACCTGGCTATTTCTAAGGAATAACAAGGAGGCTTATGGGGTTGGTTCAGAGTGAGTGAGGGGGGAAGCAGAAGTCAGAGAGGAAGCAGGAGGCCAGATCATTCATGCATTCATGTAGGGTCACTGTGAGGACTTTGGCTTTTACTCTTGGTGTCATGGGAACCCTAGATAAAGTAATAGTTTCGTATGGGCTACTGATCTACTGATCTACTGATTTTCGTGTTCTTTGAACTAAATAGTTGGTTCACAAACTAAGGAATAGGCCTCTTCCAGAATCTGCAAGCCAAACATGGAGACAAGTTCTGTAGAGCTCTCTATAGACGTCTGGTACTTTTGACAACAAAATGAAGAAGCTGAGGCATTCATTCTCCCATCTGTCTCCCTTTCTAGGTACCAAAAAAGAAACTCCATACCACCACCCATGGGAGATGAACATGATGGATTGCTTTCATAGAAGTTGTTCACTTTGTGGGTTATCTTTAGCCGGATTCAATCACTTAAAAATCAAACAAAAGTAATCATAGTATCAGTCACAATTTTAGATTATCCCCTCCATTATTGTGGATAATAAAAAGCTGACATGGAGATAAAGGGCTTTTTTGCCAGAAACTGGTGAAATTAAGGACTGCAAAGACAAGGGTAGACAGACTCTTCTCAGAAAAGGGGCAGGAACGATGTGAATCAGGCACTCACAAGCCTTGTAGAATTAAATAGATGAATTCAGTCCCAAGCCCCAGATGCCTTAGAAAGGACTGTCAGAAATGTCTGAGATGATCAGAGCTAGGGAGAGAAAGGGCCCCAAAGGAAAGCCTGAAAACACATTTTTGAAAGGCAAAGAGTACCTCTCAAAACCTCACTTCCCCCGGGCGACAGGAATGAAAGCTTCTACATCAAAATGAGAAGTCCAAGGAGTTATAGATTTTCTCAACAATAAATAATCTAGAGAGAATGGCCTCCCAGCCACCGTTTATAAATGTTAGAAAATATACACTTGTATGTGGGTGGGTGGGGGAAATGAGGGGTAGAGGAGAAGAGAATTATGGGGTTGTCCCCTCTGGGAAAGGGGGAGGGACAGAAATCAGTTTTCACTATGGCATTCTTAGGATTCAAATGGGGGTTAGGAGAGGGAAGTATGGTAAAATCTGGAAACCTAAATAACTAATTTCCCTCAGCAAGAAAACAAGCCATGCACTCCTAGGCTTAGTGTGCTGCTTTGCTTTTCTTCTGACGGCCACCTTATTCATCCTCTAATCTTAACACAGCACGATTATCACCACCCCACCCACGGTAAACGGACTCCATACCTGGCCCTGCATCACAGCTCCTATCCCATTTCCCCGCTCTGTGGTCTCATCACAGAGGTCTTAGGTTATTTTTTTTTATGCCTCCAAACATTCGTAATAAAAACAGGACTAGGGCCCTGACCAGCGTGGCTCAGTTGTTTGGACGTTATACCACAAAACAAAGGGTTGCCAGTTCGATTCCCAGTCAGGGCACATGCCTAGGTTACAGATTCAGTCCCTGGTTGGGGAGTGTAGAAAAGGCAACTGGTCGATGTTTCTCTCCTTCTCTTTCTCCCTCCATTATCCTCTCTTTAAAAATAAATAATTTTTTTTTTAATGGAACTAGGATATAGGAGAAGGCTCCTCTTCTTTTTCTCCTCAGGTAGAAAAATAATGGACCTAAGTGGCCACGAAAGTTTTAGATCATTTTTTCAGTCACTCAATAAATACTAAGCACATTAAAATGCCAGTCATTGTGCTTGTTGCTGCCAACACAACAGAGGAGAAAAGACATGTTCCCTGCCTACATAACACTCACTGTTTTTAAGAGTGTTCTTATATAATATTCCTGAATGTAATGATGAAAACAATCAATCTACGTGGCACTTCTCTACAGAAAGTACAACTGACTTGTACTCTTCAAAACTGTCAATATCAGGAAGGACAGGCTGAGGAACTAGCCAGATTAAAGAAGAACAAAAAGGCATGACAACAAAATGCAATGTGTAACCATGGGTTGGACCTGGATTGGGGAGAAATATTTTACTATAAAAAATACTACTGGACAGTTAGCAGAATTTGAATATGGGCTATATCTCATATATATGCATATATGTATATATATGAGAGAGAGCATGCAATGCAAATATGGCAAAATATTAACCATTGGTCAAACCTGGTGAAAGATAGGTGGGTGTTAATTATATTATTCTTACAACTTTTCTGCACATTTGATATTTTTCAAACTAAAAAGTTAAAGGGAAACAAGAATGTACCGATAGTAAAGGTTTACAGATTCTCCTACCCTGAATGACCTTTATAAGCACAAGCTTGCCATCACTTTTGGTTGAAACAGAATCCCACCCAGACTTATCTAGCCCCAGATCCGGAACTGGAGATCGGTGTGAGGCGGGGGGGGGGGGGGGCGGGGGGGCGCGGGGAGGGGGACGGACGGGGGCCGGGGGAGACAGAACTCCTTTGTCTTTGATTTACAATCAAAATTGTCAGAAAGTAAAAATGCCTGGAAAGAAATCACAACCTGGCTCCCATTAGTCTGGTTATTTAAAAAAAGATACAGTGATTGTCATTTTGTGGGACTAACACAAATTAATAAATCAGGGCCCTAGGCTGGAACTCGAAGAGACATGGGGAAAGATGTGCAGAGGCTGCAGGCAAAGAAAGACAGTGTCTGACAAATAAGGATACCAGTTATATGTGCAAGAATTAGGAATACCTAGAGAGAGGGGTGAAAGAGAACCAGAGTTTGTTGAACTGCAAGTCATGCACATATGTTCTTTCATTTAACCTCCATAACAACCCAATGAAATAAGAATTATAATTCCACTTTACAGACTGAGAGGTTAAATAACTTTCCCAAGATCATATAGCCAGTAAAAAGAAGAGTTGAAATTTGAACTTGGTTCCTTGTGACTTCAAAACCCATGCTCTTTCTACTGGAGCACCCTGATTCCACAAAGAAAAAAAGATTCTAGGACATGGTTATTAAAGGAGAATTTGAGCCACTTCTTACCCTGTGCCCAGTTCACCCTCTGCCAACATCTTCCCTTTCCTCCCAGATGCTGATGGGCCAGGGCTGGAAGTAGTGGGATCATTAAATCTGAAACCTTCATCTTAATGGTGTCCTGCTAAAATTTTAATCCAATCTAGAACCAAAATGTCTCCAGACTATCCTTGTAGATGTCAAAAAAGGAGATCCCAAAGCATGCCTGTAGCTATTCTGATAGTTCCCAAATATGATTTTACATCTAATTATAATTCCCACTTCCATAACTTTAACCCATCTCCTTTTGCTTGGTTTTTAGTGGAAATATAGAATAATAGATCTCTAGATGCCAAATATGTCATCCTTCTGAGACCTCTTTCATCGTGCTATTCTTTCATCATTCTATAACAAATCTGTTCTATTTACTGCCCCATTCTTGAGAATAAGAAAAAAAATCTTCAGTGCACATTAGGAAGTGTCAGAGAAGTAAATGAAACCTTAATTCTTGTTGGCCAAAAAATGGTGGGAGGAGCAGATATTTTTAAAGATGAGAGCCCAATGGTAGGAAAATGGTTACAATTTCCCTGACAACCTAAATACCTCCAGATTTGGCCTTTCCAACCCTCAGCCATCACCGAAGCCTTCCAGATGCTACTGGCACACACCATTAGAAAACATCTGTCACAAAGGACAGCTCCAACTGGGACAAAGGAGAGTGGGAAGGCAGACGGTGCCAATTTAATGAGGATGGTTTAACAAAACATTTTTTAAGCTTCCTAATTCACTTGGCCATTTGCTCTCCAGACTTGACTGCCGATCAGGAGCAAACCAGAAATATTTGCCAGAGAATGGGAATCTCCTCCTTATCCTTAACCCAGAAGAACCTAGTACCAGAAAAATGTCGGCTTATCAGTCACTTGGAAACATGATTAATCCCATTCCACAGCTAAAAGTCCATGGTGATGCTGGGAAAAAGGACGTCAGCTACATCAGGTTGATAATTCTGGTTTGGTCATTACTGATGACCAGAGACTTAGTAGAATATCAAAATGGGTATTAATGTTCCCCACTGTGACCCATGACTGTGACCAGCTCTGAGCCCACAACATCTAGAGCATTCTTTGTATTTATTAATCATCCATGGAAATGAAGGCCAATGGACATTAGGTATCAGCACAGATCTCTTAGTCTCTCTATTTCTTGACCTTCTCGTTATTTTTAAATCAAAAGTTGTTAGGGAATATGGACTTGAGATAAGGAGTAATGAGTATTCTGAACATACTATCAGTATACACAGATCAATAGAGAAGATAACAGATTGCTTCTCCATTTTAGCTTCAGAAGAAAGCAAGCTCCACATATGTCCAAAGACAAGGGATTGACAAAGCTGTCTTTAAGAATTCTGATTTTATTCAGGGAAATTACATAAAATTTTGGGTTAAATCTAATGAATTCCAACTGAAATCATTGGTTTCCTATATTTGTGGATCACTATCCTAGACCTCAACTTAATTCAGCTGACAGGAAGTCACTTAGCACCTTGTCCCCACTAGACCTCTATCTATTAGGTTCCTACGATTTGCAAATACTCTATATCTGGGGGCCAGACTTCTGCCATACTCCTTGATCCACCTCCCTGGTCCATAAAATAGGCAACTCTAAACAACGAAATCCTCTCGAAGCCCAGTCAGATTCGCCTAGCAGCCATCAGAGAGTGCTGTGCTTTCTTGAAGCAGGCTGCAGCCCTCAATCACGTTCACCCTGACGGCTGCATTGCAGCAGATAACTGAAGTGTGAGTGCCCTCTACCCTCCTTCTGGAAAATGACACTTTTCTCAAGCCTTAAAAAGACACACACACGCACACACACACACACACGCACACGCACGCACACATGCACACGCACACGCACCCTCTTCTCCCAATGAGACGCAGTTTCCTGCTCTCTGTTAAATCCAAACTTCTAAGATTATACTTCTAGGGCTTTATTTTCACTGGTCTTCTACCCCTTACTTCTACTATTAGCCTTTTCTGTGGCTTTCTGTTTGAACCAATCTTTCCCCACACATGAACATCTTGCTCTCATTCACCTCTGCCTAGAATATCCTCTTTTCTATTCAACATGACCCTCCTTCAGAAGGCTTCTCTAACCACATGCCTAATGTATGATCTCTTCAGTACACTCTCCTTGCCCCCTGCTCTTCCCTCCTTCATGTCCAATGGTGTAACTCACCAGCCTAGAACCTTGCACTGGGAGAATACCTGGTTAGAGAAGAGGGTAGGAATACTAAATGGTGAGGCGGAGCTGAGAGCACAGCTCCTGACGGATGAAGCTTTCCCTCCAGCTGAGCCTGGGGTACAAAGAGTTAACTGGCCACAGCCAGGGAAGTTCTCCAGAATCTACAGCCCAACTTGGTGATGTCAGAGATCTGAAACAAGAACCCAGGCCCAAATCTCTTTCACCACAACAAAGTGAAGGTACAAAGGAAGTAACTCAAGTTGGCTGAGACAAAGTATACTTTCTGTAACATTTATTATTTGCTTCAATGTCATCTCCTTGATTTCCAATGACTGAACAGACAATACAAAGTATTATTACTTTCATTGCTTTATTTAATTTGAAAAGTCACCTAATGCTTTTACATGATATGATCATCTGAAATAACTAAGTTTAAATTTAGGCTACAGAAAGGAGGAATGGCCTGACAGTCAAATGTTTGAATTTTTTTTCTTCTTTATTAATTGTTGTTCCATTACAGTTGTGCCCATTTTCCCCCATTACTCCCCCCACCTCCCGTATTCAGTCGTCCTCCCCCACCCCACCCTCCATTGGCTTTGTCCATTGGTCCTTTATACGTGTTCCTTGACGACCCTTCTGCTTCTTTCCCCTGTTTCCCCTCCCTGCTGGTCACTATCAGTTTGTTCTTTATTTCAATGTCTCTGGTTCTATTTTGCTCACCTGTTTGTTTTGTTGATTAGATTCTACTTATGGGAGAGACCATATGGTATTTGTCTTTCACTGCCTGGCTTATTTCACTTAGTATAATGCTCTCCAGTTCCATCCATGCTGTTGCAAGGATAGGAGTTCCTTCTTTCTTTCTGCTGCACAGTATTCTATTGTGTAAATGGACCACAGCTTTTTGATCCACTCATTTATTTTGAAGATTTTACTTGCTTCGGAAGATGGGGAAGTATCCATGAAATGCACTTACATCGTAAGCTTCCAGAGAAGAGAATTTTCTGTATTTGCTATCATTTATCCTGTATTGTCTGTAAGCAGTAAGTACACATTAGTTAGTACAGATTCTGTTTAGTTTGGGTTAGGTCTCAAGTGAGAAACTGGATTGTCCCTATAAGGTTTGGTGTTTTCCTCAAGTGAAAGCCACAAAAGGTCTCCAAGTGAGAGAGACTGAATTCAAACCTTAAAAATTAGATTTCAGTGAAGTATAAATGCATACAAAAGCAAATTCCAAATTAGACAATTCAGGAGCCAAAGATTCTTTGTGTAAAAGAATTCAAGCAAAAGCAACATTCCCCGCCCCCCAAATCATTAACACCACCACCATCACCACAGACTCATTTATACACAGTGCAAGACAATAGTGGCAAATAGAGAATTTCTCTTTCTGGGAACTCACAAGTAAGGATGTTTTGTAAATTCTTCCCCACCCCCAAAACTAAGTAAAGCATATATAAACAATGCACTAGAAAGGGAATTTCTAAATCAGAAATGGACAGTATGGTATTTACTTCCGAGCAAGGGCACGTCAAGGTCTCAGATGACTTCATAGCTGATGGAAGTTAAGAGTGTAAGGGCTTCATTTTCCAATGTTGGCAAGATTAAGGAGTGTCTCCTGTACACCCTGGGTCAGTCTGAGAAGACTGCATGGAAGAGGGGGGAATTACCCCATCTTGGGATTTTGTCTAAGTGTTTCCCAGGGAAATATCTGTTCAAGCTACATCTTCATGACAGTGTGAAGGTTAGGCTAAAATCCAATAAATAGAACCTCATTTAGGTCTTCCTGCTATGTCCCCCACCAAAACACAAAACAAACCAAACTCCACCATACTCTGAACCCATAAATCCAATTTGCCCAAATATAGAAGTACAGTTAAATATTTCCACTAATACAAATACAGAACTAGGCACTAAAATATAATAGTAATAAAAATTCTGTCTTGGGTATGTGCAGAAAAGGAAAAGAATCAGAGAGAAACCATTCCAGTGGTAATAAGTGTGTTACTTCTCCCCAGGGGAAAGAGATGTGAAGCTCGGATAGCTTTCCTGAAAGGGTGGAAAGAAAACTGAAGTAACCAAATTCAGCTCATACTAAAAAATATAAATACCCAAGCTTATCACCCAGGAATCTTCCTAGAAAGACCTCACCAGACTGCTTGTTTACCAAGAATCCTCCCCCACTTATAATCTTACATTGTACTACATTGTTACAATGTAACAGCTTGGGCTCTGACTGGTGTGGCTTAGTGGGTTGAGCATTATCCTGCAAACTGAAAGGTTGCCAGTTCAATTCCTGGTCAGGGCACATGCCTGCATTGCAGGCCAGATCCCTGGTTGGGGACTTGAGAGGGGCAACCGATTAATGTTCCTCTCCTTTTCTTTCTCCCTCCCTCCTCCTTTCTCTGAAAAAAAAATAAATAAAAAAATTTTAATGTCACTTGGGAGGATACTTTGTCTCCCTTTCTAAAATAAAAATTATTTAGAGTAGAAGCTGCTTCATGTTCTCTCACTGAAGCTAGAAACCATAATTCTGCAAGTACATATTACTAATTGTAACCAAGACTTGTACTTGAAAGCTACGGTAGCCCCTTTTAAACTGTCTGCTTGTTAGACCGAGAAACAGCCATGGCCTCCAACTCATTTACCTGCCCTACCACGCCCAGTACCACACCTCTCAAATCCCATTCCAGCCTGGCAGAGGCTAAATTCCAAGTCAGTGAAAACCCGTTGCATGTAGACTAAAATACTCCAGACAAAATGTACCCAAAATGATGTAAACAAAATCCACCCACCCGAATGTACACCAAAATCCATGCAGATGTGGACCAAAACATTTTTGCTTCCTTCCTTCAATATTTATGGAATCCATACTACACACAGACACTACACCAGTATCATTACACCATTTTTTGGGTAAACAATCAGATATCCTGAGCTTCTCTAGAGGTTATATATACTCCATATCACCTAGAATCATTCTGGGATGGTTTTGAACAGGCAGCTTTTCTTAACCCTCTGGGATAACTTCTGAGAAGACAAGTAAAGCTAAATCCAACATTCGTCATTTGACACATTCACAGGTTAATTTCAGTCAGAATTCAGCTTTGGAAATTCTTAACATTTCTATCATACCATAATCAGACTATCAACTTGACAAATTAGAAAGCAGAAGCCAAAACTTCTGCTTATAGAGCTCTTCAGAAACTAGATTGGCTACTAGGAAGAATCAAAAATAGACTTCCCGAACAGGAATTAGAAAGAGAGCTGGGGAAAGCATGAAAAGGTATAAAATTAAGGGATTAGAAAGTGATGTAATACATTGATGTCAACAGTGAAAGTCAATTTCTCCTCTCCTCCCCCGTGATTCTCTCCTCAACCTTAAACCCTATCAACCCGGAACTAATAAAAGTCCTCAAAAGAAAACAGTAGAAGGAATCCATCTGCTGGTCCGCTTTATTTTCCAGTCTACAATTGTAACATCAGATAGCTTTTGCCTACAATGAGCACTCTTCTTTTTTTCAGGAAGCCTTGCTTAACAGCTTTGGTCTGTTTTTTACCCCCAAATCCTTCCGTTCCTTGTAAACATAGAATCTAGAAATCCACTTAGTGGTCCCTTCTATCACTATATCTTATCTCTACTTTTGGACTAGCAACTGTGAGCGGTCAGAGCCTTGAGGCCCCTTCTTTCACGTACCTCCTCCCAAATCCCACGGTAAATGCACTGCACAGGTGGTGGCTTAGGAAGTGCCAACTCTCTCTGGATATCTCCCTTCATATCTTTCACTGTGTCCTTCTCTCCACCCATGTAAGGAGTTGACTATCTCTCTTTCTCTCTCACCAGACTTTGCTTGGTTTCTCTCATAGTCCTAGGTAGCTGTTCTACACCCCCACCATCTCCCTTGGAAAATTCATTTTTGTTTTGTTTTAGGAAAGATACCAGATCATCTACATCATATAAAAGTTGTGTCATGCCTCAATGTCCTGGGTTCTTATCCAAAATCAGATCAATAGGACTTCACCAAAACCTACCTGTCTCACCCCTAGCTTACACATCATAATCTACTACAAAGAGCCTGTGGCACCATGATTCTTAATAGACACTCTATTCCTGTTGCCTGGTTCTTCTAATCCCAAATTGCCTCATGATTTCTTAAATAGTACAAGAAAAAAGGGACAAGAATAAACCCAAAGAATATAATCCAAAAATTATTTTATTAACTTGTAATATACTTTTTAAAGAAAATTATTTTTGCCTAAACTAAGGTTAAAATGAGTCTGGCCCTGGCCAGTTTGCTCAGTTGGTTAGAGTGACATCCCGTACATGAAAAGGTTGCAGGTTCAATCCCCAGTCAGGGCACATACCTAGTTTGTGGGTTCGATCTCCGGTCAGAGCACATTTGGGAGACAATGCATCAATGTTTCTTTCTCATATCAATGTTTTTCTCTGTCTCTCTCCCTTCCTCTCTCTCTGGAGTCAGCAAATATATCCTTAGGTAAGGAATTTTTAAAAAAATGAGTCTGCCTTCTGGAGACACACCTCACATGTTAGTCGACAACAGAGAGAAGTTGCCCAAGAGCTGCTGGAAAGCACGAGAAAGACAACCTAGAACTAAACATTTGTCACATATAAACAACAAAGCAGGTGGCATGCATGTATTAAGTGTTGTCTGGGCTCCTGGTGTGGGTGTATTGCCCAAAGTGTGTGTTTGTGATGGAGGGAGGGAACAGTTTAAGACTCCACAGGCTTTAGAAATTAAAGAGTTACAAACATGTTTTGTGATAGCAGCAAATTGCCTCTTGGAGACCCACGAAGCCAGTCCTATTTCAGGCTTCTCCTCCAAACGTTTATCAATCAATAAATATGCCTATCATGTACATAAATTTGATAGATTCCAAGAGAGAACAGAGCCATCAAGTTTCAAGGTTTATTAAGCACTGGCTCATTTACAATATACTTGGGCCCGCAGACAGGCCTCCATACAGTGATTTAAAGACCACTAGGCAGCCACACCCCCAATGGAACTTTGTAATCTTTCCTCCTACAGCCTGAACTAGTATGTAATTCCCACCACAGCTTTTTTTTAAGTTAGATAAGAAAGGCAGGGAGACTACCTTCAGCTGCTGTAAAAATGCAAATCTAGCTCCTTGAGCATCTAGAAGAAGACACTCAAATTCTCCCTAATTATTGTGGACTACTGTATGAAAGTGGAGCTGATATTCTGTAAAGTTCTCAACAATGCCCTCCCTGAGAAGATAAGCTACAGATACTTTCAGAATCATAAGTGAGAAAGGGAAGCAAACATGAAGGAAGCAGCAGACCCAGGTGGAAGAATTTCATTCATTCAAAGAACACGTCTAAGCATACTATGTGTTAGGCCCTGTGAGAAAGACAAAGATTAGCAAAGCAAGCTCTGCACCAGGCCAGAAAGGAAAGGCCCAAAAGCAGGGCACGGCAGAAAGGTGGGAAGGACGCTGGAGGAGAGAGGCCCAGGAATAACGCCCCGTAACTCATATTTCCTAGGACCATCTCTGCTGAGAGCCTTTCTGGTTTGGGAGAGAAGAGAGTATAGGCCTCTAAATCACTCTGGCCTCAGCAAACTGACCAGATCCACTGCCTTCCCCCAAGCTCGCAAGGCCTGGGGCCTGCACCCTTCAATCTGAAACCCTGCCCTGGAGCCATGGAATACCCTCTGCTCAAACCCCAAAGGGCTTCTAGTGACAGCAGCACTTCAGGCCCTGCCTTCCGCTCTACCTCTGTTTTCTTATCAAGTCCCTAACTTACCCATGGTCTTTTCTACTTCAAAGGAGAAAAAGACCTGAGGAGGAAAATGGAAAGCAAACAGGGACAAGTAAGGGGCTTGGCCAAGCAAGGCTGGGAATCGCGGCAGGGTCCTAGGGAGGCAGCCTCGAGGAGGCGAGGCTTTGGGAAGGGATGGGAAAGTGTGAACCAGCTGGCTTAGCCCGGAATCCAGGAGGACAGCGAGAGATGGGCAACGAAGCGGAGCGGGAAGGCCCTGTCTGAGAAAGGAAGGGCTCAAATGCAGCTGGCTTGGAGACTGGCAGCAGCATGTGGATTTAGAGGTAAATCCTCTTTTCAAAGTCTCTATTGGCTGGAGGAGAGTCTGGAGAGGGGGCGGAGCCCTACTTGTGGCAATTTGGAAATCACTCCCTGCTTCAGCTAAAGAATCTCCACTCTGGAGTCCCTTAAACAAAGATAGAAGCACCCCCATCACCCCTCCAATCTCTCCCAGGATACTCCTACTAGGTTCCTCTACCATCACCACCCATCCATCCTAGCCCCCTCACCCACGTTTCCCATCACTCCAGAGATAAAAACTAAAAGGGAACTAGTTTAAGCTTCACCACAAGGGATTTCCTGAGACAGTTATTCAGCATTCCTGACATATTCTAACTGAATGTGCATTGTGCCGGAAGATATAAAGAGGAAAAAGATACAGCCCCTGCCTCAAGAGCTTCCTGCTCTAGATATTCAAAAAGTAGGTCTTCCGAGCCTCTGAGACAGTGACCAAAGGAAGGTCCCACCTCCATGCTAGAATGTTAATCTTCAAACAGAGGCAGGTCTATGAACTGTCAGGGATGGGGAAGGTAGGGCCTACTTAGAGACTGAGGGCTGAATGGAAAAGTGATCAGCCCAAGAAGCCATTGGTCTCAAGGAAAGGGGGTACCACTACCTTTACTTGACAGTGCCACTGTTCCTCTAAACCCTAAGTTAGGTGCGGACATGACTGGCATGAAGGTGAGAGGGAGGAGAGGAGAAGGGGAGAGGCAGGACCCTGAAGAGGTAGGGGTCTATACAAACAATACTAAGATAGAGCATTGAAGTTAAAGCAGAAAGAATTGTATCAGATCTCAGAAAGAACCTCCAATCAAGGAAAACCTAAAAATCACATTGACCCTGCCCTGATGTATCTCCATTAGGCATGGGGCATGCCTCCTTTGTTCTAGGCACCATGCTGGGTAGTGGATGAGTGGCCCCAACCAAGACTACAGAGCCAAAATTCCTAGAGGCAAAGGAGACAGGCAGGAATTGGAATGATGGCTGTAATGACAGAACAGTATGGGAGGGGCATCTGGGTGTTTGATTTATGTCTGTTCCAACAGTCTTAGGCTGTCTTCCCCTGCCTCAAGCTGGGGTTTTCCCAGATGTGCATCTGCTTGAGGGAAAGAAGGGAGGGTGTAGGGGGAGGGTCTCCATGTCCTTGCATCTGGTCCCAAGAGCAATCCCTTCCCCTTTCTCCCTGTGTTATTCACTGCCTGCTGGGTAGGGGTGGGAGGCCAGGGGACATGCCAGGGCCCCCAGATAATCACCAGGTAATGAAAAGAACTGGTCCAGGGCTGGGGGGAATGCAGAGGATGCAGAGTTGGTGTCATAAATCTCTCTTGAAGGAAGGGGTACAGAATGGGGGGACATGACAATTGGAGCCCATCCAGGTGATTTCGTATGAAGTATCTAAACCTTGAGGGGTGGGAGGAGGGACAGAGAGAGGCTGTCAGGGGTGTGAACCAGATACAGGGGAAGAGGCTGAAAGAGACAGAGATAAGAGAGGCAAAAATGAGAGATGGAAGGAGGGCAAGAGCAGGGAACAGCGACAGGGGAGGCAGCAAAAGGAGATAGATGGGAGGAGGTGGGAATGAAGAGACTAAAAGGTACACACGATGAAACTCATAAAGATATGATGGTACGAGACCCTTCAGAGACTGAGGGAGAGAAGGAAGGAGGGAGAAGAAGTAACTGATGACAGATATAGTTCTAGAAAAACTCAGACCAAAAATTATCTGGTGTCAGACAGACAGACTGACAGACAGAGCTGCCTAACAGAGATGAAGGTGAAGGAGGCAAGGAAGGAACAAAGAAAACAGGGATGCCGTGAGGAGGGGGGAGGGAGCAAGACAAAGAGAGAGAAGAAGGCAAGTGTAGAGCAGGAGGAGGGAGCGAGGCCGGGGAGGGGATATATATTTTCTTTATGATCCTCTTCAATCTCACTCCACTCGCTGCTGAGCCCGTTCCCTCTCAGGTGCTGCTCCGTGGTGGATGTGCCCAGAAAGCTGATAGGGTGAAGCTGCTGCCATAGCTGCCCCTAGGCTGTCTCCCAGTGCCAACCTGGGGGATCTCACAGACTCCTACATGGATATGAAAACCCAACCTGCCTCCCCTACTGTCCCCCAAAATGCTGAAATCAAAAGAGGCCTGAAGCTCAGCCCTAAATTTTTCAGAGCTAATGAAGCCTCACGCAAACAGTGCAGGGAGGATTTGGAGAAGAAGAGAAAGAGGAACAAAGGTAAGCAGGCAAGCAAAGGAGGCAAATTATGGAGGAAATATTGGGGATCAACTTTGGTTAGGGATCATGTGGAGAAGAGTGAGGAGAGATAAGGACTGGGAAGAAGTCTGTTTGAGACCTAAATAAGCAGTATGCAGAATAGAACCAAAATAAAATACTAGTGACTGTCTATTACTTTGAGGTCAAAAATTTAGATACCTTCTGAGAAGTCATGATCAATGTCTTCAAGCAACTCTGCACTAATAGGACCCCACAAATACACATGTGAAACCCACAAAAGAAGAAACTTGAGGCATAAAATAGAGATCCTGAGGCCAGTGTACATGTGTGAAGCTAGGTTTTAAGGGACCAGTGATGGAGTAACCAGGCAAGTTTCTGAAGATCTGAGATAGCATGGCAAGCTGGACCATGCCTTTTTCCCCCAGGCTTTTTGAGCCTGAGGGAGTAGCTGAGCTCTGCAAAGACTAGCTCCCCCAGAAACTCTGAGGGCCAGGGGAGACCCTAAGAACAACAACTGAAGCAATCTAAAGGGGAATTGTTCTCCCCACCCACTTCCCTGGCAGCCACATTTAAGATCCCAGAGGCCAGATGTAATCACTAGAGCAAGAAGAACCTTATCACAGATGATCTGGGCCTCCCAAAGCTAAATTCAGAGGTGGCAGGGCAACAACTGTGGCCATTTACCTCTCCTCACACCCATATCAAAGGAATCCAGGTGAATGGCCACCAGAGGCAGGATCAAAGGGACTTCACAAACCAGGGAAAAGGAGGACCCAATCTCCCCGGGGCCCTGGTAACAGCTAGGTGGGTAAGTACATCTGGAATGGGGAGCAAGGCTGGGCAGCCCAGGCTCCAAGGCCGGTCTAATTCTTTGGGCCACACAAAGCTGGGGAACTGGGAAGCTCTGCAGTACCAGAAGAGGCCGCTAGGGAGTGCTCGCCAACAGCCAGGCTCCAGCGAGGCAGGGACCTGCAGACTTGAAGGAGACCAGAAGGCAATCGATCAGAGTCGCCTTGGCAACCGGGCTCAGCCTGAGACAGACAGCACGTCGATAATGAAATCATCGTTAAATGACTTCAAGCCCTAATTAATAATCCGGGCCAACTGAGGCCATGCCTGACTCGGGGGGGGGGGGGGGAAGGGGATGTCATTGTTGGGGGAGTTTGGAAGCTTCTGGACAATTAATCAATTAATACACTCACTCAATAATTGGCTCCTTTGTCCTCTATCGTGCCCCCTCCCCCACCCCATCCACCTCTGAAGAGGGTAAGAAGAGATGTGGGTCTAATCATTTCCAAGAGCCAAGATGCCTCCCTCTCTCCTCTGTTTTATCCACAAGTGTGTCTCCTGGATCAGCTCACAGAGACTTCCCCAAGGTTGGACTTCCCTGTGCTCTTCTACAAGACCCACCGATGGTGAATACTTCAGGACCTGGCCACCTAGCTATCCAGACACTTCCTCATACGCCCCTACCCCGTATTCCATCTCCTCCCATCTCCCCCCACCCACACACAGGCACACACACATGCACACACACAGGCACATCACCAACCCACAGCCCACTCTGACTGAAGAGAGCACTGAACAGAGAGCCATGAGAGTCAGGTAAATCCCTGGCACACCACCCAGCACTAGATAAAATGTGACTTTGTGCAGGTTATGCCCTCCCCAAGGCCTCAGTGGCCTTCATCACCTGTAACCTGAGGGGATGCCAAGGAGGTCTAAGACTCCTTCCTGTCCCTTCATCTCATATTCTAATTGGACCTGGACCAGCCCCTAGTGTTCTCTATTCAAGTTTCGTTACTGCAAGAAGGTAAAGGGTATTGGAAGGAGTGCCAGGTACTGATTTATCAAGTGTCCCAGCCCCAAGGAACTCACCTTCAGACCTGAAAGAGAGGAGATGGCTGAAGAGTTCAGGGAGGGATGCTTCCCCCGGCCCATCCCCCACCTGCCCAGCCTGCTGGCCCTTGCCACCCACCTTGCTTATTGCTCTCCACAACCCCCAGCAGGAAATGAAAAAGGTACAGGAAATTGCACTTTAAATCCCCCAGCTCCTGGCTCCCTCCACCAACCCAGAGAGCTGGGGACAGACGACCCCACAGACCAGGCTTTCTCTGTTTGTAATTAGTAAACCACTTAGGAGAGGAGGGGCTCCTAGCAGAAAGAGCCCCTCTCCCAAAACAGCTAAGTGGGTTATCAAAAAAAAGTGGTGTTAGGGGAGAGAGCATTTAGTTTCAGAGAGAAGGAACCAGAGGATCTTGGGAAAGATAAGGGGCCAGTGGGAAGCTGGAGCAGGCAGTCGATGGCCTCCTTTCTGGGCGAGCTGATTTATAGCGCCACCTGTAGCCTGGAGAAATGGTGTCGCCAAAGGCTGGGATGGGGAGGGAGGGTGGAGAGGGAACCCTCCAGAGAAGCCCTGCAGAGAAGATCAGGGAACAAAATCCACCAGGTCCATCCCACCCCCACGGACACTTAGGAGTTTAATAACATTCAGACTGTCCAGGGATTACATGTAATTAAAACCAGGAGCTGGGTAATTACATTTCTTCTCCATGTGCTACCCTTTACCTTCTCCCTCCCCCACATACACACACACACATCTTTTATGAAAGACATTGAACCAGATCCTGGACTTCAGAAAATACCTCCACTAAAGAGATGGGCTTAACTTCAGCAAAAGGAATTTGGTACACTTTGGAAAGGATTTCCTTAGAGTTAGCACTGGTAAATGCTAGAACAAATGAGATGCACACACACACCAAAAAGGAACAGGAAAGCCCTCTCTTGACTGTTATTTCTTTTCAAGCAGGATTGACCTCCAGATGACATCTCCTGTATCATGGGGCAAAATACAGTCTCTCTAAACATTGGGAAAGTAATTCCCCTCTAACCCTTAGCTCCAGGAGGGAGATGACTATTTCTCTCCCCAGGTCACAGCAAACATGCTGCAGAAGGATTACGCAGCCTGTGGGTAGAGCCCCATATGCAGCTGCCTAGCCTGGTATCCTGTCCCCCAGCTCCCCCTCTCCTGTTTTATCTCAACCTCTCTGCACCTCTCTGTGTCCATTCTTTGGACTCACCCTGTGAACCCAGCCAGTGGGGAGGGAAATCTCCAAAGGGAGGGGAAGACAGGGGCCTGCTCTCTGATGTGAGAAGAGAGATACACCAGACAAGAAACCCAGGCAGAGAAAAGAAAAAAAAAAAAAATGCATGTTGTGCATGTTAAGTTAATAGAGTGTATCGCAATCCTTCAAGTGCTGAGGGACCCATGGAAAGGAGAGTGGGAATAGAGATTGAGAGTACAAAGCAAGATTGGAGAGAAGTAAAGTCTAGGTTTAGAGGCTGGAGGGTACAAAGGGCTTGGGAGGCAGGAAGGTGATGTGTTCAGCTGGTATGGAGAGAATAAGCTGGGAAGATGTAAGAGATAAGGATGAGGATGATTTAAAATATATTTAAATTTATAAATCTTTGTAGCTGTACACAGTTCTTTTGCATAAATCTCATTTTATCCTGGATAACAAGCCACAGAAGCAGGTATTGGTATTGCCATTTTATAGGTAATAAAACTAAGGCACAGAGGGTTAAGTAACTTGCCTCAGGTCACAGAGCTGGCAAATAGCTGAGCAAGGAATCAAATTGCTGTATTCTGGTGCCAGCTTCTGCAGGTTCCACCCTGGGAATCAGCCAAGCCTGGGGCCTACTTGTGCAAGGGAGAGATTACACCCGAAATGGCAATAGACCTAACTCTTACACCCTTTTCAGCATGTTCTGCCCAGGAGACCTCTGGCAAGTTAGTTAACTTGTCTAAGCCTCATCCATGAAATGGGAAAGTAATACCCTACCTTCTCAAAATGGAAGGGTAAACCCATCTATCTGAAAGCATATATATAAATGCTTTAAAATGGGACTATTAGGGGCGCGGACTCCCAGACCCACTGCCCACACAGGCTACAGGGGGTGTTGCTGCTGCGGCGGAACTACAGCGGGTTGGGCTTCCCACATGCCTCCACCCTACCTGGGTTTGAACTTGCTCAGTCCAATGCACCAGTCCACATGGTTTTCTGTATTCTATGGTTCAGTCCAATCCTCATCCTCCTTTCCTGTCCATACTGACGGACATTTCCTGTGTTCAGAGCATTTGCTAGGTTGAACCAGATGAAATTCCTGATCTTCAAATGGTTTTAGCCTATAAAGCCTGTAACTTTGGTTCTTCTCTCCTCAAAACATTTTTTTTTTTTTAAATTCCAGGCTAAGGAGACAGGGGAGCAGACTGAGGAAGGGCGGATAATAAAATGAGCTAATACATATTAAGTACATACCACGTGCCAAGGATGTTACACTGATAATCACATCGCTAATTCTCTCAAGTTCCCAGAAGCACCTAAAATTATTTCCCACATTTTACAGGTGAGTAAGCCCAGGCAGGTTAAGAGGCTATATAATGAGGACAGGGCTGAGATTCAAACTCAGCCCTGGACACCCTGCTTAATCACTGTCACCTACAACCAGGGAACTCCCGGCAGAGACCAGGAAAAAAAACAAGCAATGTCTGCAGCTTCACAAAAAGAAGGCAAACTCAAACTGTGGCTCTGGCCAGAAGAGCCCCAGTTGGTAGGCAACGGAGACAAAGCCCAGCGACCACACCTGAAACCTAGGGGTTGAAGGGCTAGTCAGAGAAAGAATCCCGCCAGAAACATAGAGATGAACGGAGACTGGGTGCTGCTGCAGCCGCGGGCAGAGCACTGGAGACCCGAAGAACGCGGAGGGGGAGGCCGGGGTGGGTACAGACAGAGCTGACGGGCAACAACGCGGAGGAGTCTACGATGGCGGCACAGGGAGGAAAGCTAGAGTCCAGGCGAAAGTGTGAAGAGCGGGAGGAGAGACCCCGTGCAAGAGATATGGAGACTGCGGCAAAAAGAGGAAGCGAGGGTTAGAAGCAAAGAGCGGGAGCTGGAGTCCGCTGCAGTGAGAGAGGGCGAGAGGGGAGGAGGGAGCGAGGGAGGAAGAGTGAAAGACCCGAAAAAGCAAGCCAGACGCTCACACCGCTCGTCTGGTGTGTGGGGAGGGACCTTCATCTCAAGGACACTGAGAAAAGCAGATGGATAGTGGAAAACGGGGGAGCGGCGACCCCAGCGGGGTGGGCACTAGCCCAGCCGCATCGTGCCGGGTGGTGCTGCCCTCGCCCCCGGCGCCCCCGCCCGGCGCCCCGCAGCCCCCGAGCGCGCCCCCGCCCTCTCCGGCCCTGCCCGCGCCGGGCGCTGGCATGAAATTGGCTGCAGCCGTAATGAGTCCGCGCTGCGCGGAGGAGGCTGAGGGCCCGCCAGGGAGCCCTGCGCGCCTCGTTTAGCTTGTTTATTGTTCAGGCCTAATTAAAACGTTCCACCGCGCTGCGTTTACATCCGCCCCCCGCTAATGAATTCTCGGCCGCCGGGCGATTTCGGAAACTGCGGGCCGGAAAGGGGGTGGGAGGTGGCGGGACTGGGGAAGGAGTGAAGGAAGGGGCACGCACACACACACACCCCACCACCCTTTCCACCTCCCGAGGAGCAGACATCCAGTGATTGGCGCCCAGGTCTGAGTGAGGGCCCCCAACCCCACAGCCTCAAATTCTGGCAAGCGTTTGGAGGTGATGGAATGCAGGGCCACAGGGCTCGGAGGAGGGGTGAGGAGAGGGAGGTCATGAGCAAGGGTGTGTGTCCTTCTGTGCGTGGTAGGCCTCTGTGAGCCTAAGAGTGTTTGTGCTTGTGAGTGCACCTGCTTGGGGAGTATGTCCCAAAAGCAGCTTGTGCGCTCGGGTCTTTGCATCTTTGCATCTATCTGTTGGTGGATCCTTACGGCTGTTCGTTGCCGGTTTGACCCCCCGCAGAGGGAATGTGAGCGTGGCTTACAATGCTTCTAGTCGCTCTGGGCGTAGCAGTTTGCTGTTCGCTCCCTTGTCACGCACGACCTCAGTGAGGGCAGATGGATCCGTCGGAGTGAGAGAGACAGACGGTGATGCTTGGGCAGCCAGGGCTCCCCGCTGGCCCCACTCCTCCTGCAGACACGGGCATGCACACATGTACACAACACACATGCGCGCGCACATGCCCTGCCCTCCACTGCATGTAGTCAAATAAAATAGACAAAAAGCAATCAAGATAATATTCACACATGACCACATCGAAACACACAAATAAACAAATGTCATAACAACATGCCAATCACACATACAGATGGAAAGACAAGAGCCTCAGGCACAAAGCCACATGACACAGAGCCACGTGGATGTACGTGCCCCTCCCCACCGACACACAGGCAGAGAAGGCGTGAGAACTGTGGTATACACTTCTCCAGACAATTGTGCACACACATCACTGCCAGACATATGTCGGTGTATCCTCCAGTGGGCCCCCATACCTCTGGGAGCAAATTCAGATCACCCAGACTGGCCTTCCAAATTTGCTGCTCACCATTCGCTTCATGATGGTTCCCCAGTCCAATTCTCTCTGCCAGTCCAGCAAAGCTATCCTCTGCCTCAGAGCCAGCAGGGGAGGTACTCTTCCTTCTCTACTCCATTTCATGCCTTGATGGGTTTCTCCTTCCATACCCCACTCATAACTCCCCACCTCCAGGCAGCCTTCCCTGATGAACTAACTGGCTCTGATTCTGAATTTGCCCTAGTCACTTGCACTTGCTGATCTGTGCTGTGGTGAGTGTCACCAGGTTACTTTGCATATTATGTTGGCAGAGAGGGGGACTGTAAACTCCCCAAGGGCAGGACCACTTGACAGAGTATTTCCGTCAAATGCTGGCCTCACCCCTCCAGCGCCAGGCTGTGATGCTCCTGGGAGCACTACTACCTAGTTTTAACAAACAGAAGGAAAAATGAAACTGGGCCTCAAGCAGCCACTAGGAAAGTCTCCTGTCACATCTGCAAGTTTCTCCTTCAAGATGACCTTTCAGAGACACTTTGGGGGAGGGCACACCCGCCACTATATTCACCTTGCTCTTAACTAGAAATACTACTTCCTAGCTGGATCCAGGAGAAAACTTGGCTGTTTTCAAAAATTAGATCCACCCTAAAGGCTACAAATTGGCCTCTGGTAAGGATGCTCAGGGTTATACTGCAGGCTCTGTTGGTGATCCCCAGAGAGGAATGTCAGGAATGACCTGAGCAACTGCACCAGCACCTGAAAGTGCTACTTTGAAGAAGATGGCATGCTGTGGAATAGTTTCTTTGTGGGGGGGGGGAGCACACAAGATCACCCTAAAAACCCACTCATTGACTGCCTCCCCAAACCACCACAGGATTGTTTTATCCCAGCCCAACCTCTTTGGGGAGATATGTGCCCTGCCTGATTCCCCTGCCTCTTTTCCCCTCAGTCTCAACAGCTGGCTCTCCCTCCATGCCCCTCTCTCTCTCCTGCAGACAGAGGCTCCCTCCCTCTTCCTGTCTTTCTGCCTTTTGTCCACATACTCTTTCATCATATTTCTTTCTCTACCTCTGTCTTTCTTTTTCTTCTATTGATTTCTCTCCTCCCTTTTTCAATATCAGCTTCTTTCCCTCTGATTCCCGTTCGGGCTCTGCCATTTCTTTACCTATGTCAGTCTTTCTCTAACTTCCATCTTTTTCTGTTCTCTTACCCACCCTCCACTTCATTGCTCAGAGTACTCACTGCAGAGGGAGGATGTGTGAAAGCCCAGTTCAGCACCAGATGACTGGCATTTTGAGTAGAGCTAGGAATTGCTGTGTTCCCGCTCCCCTAACACACACACAGCACACGTGCCCACTTATGAGCCTCCTTTTCTATCTGAGTCCCAGGTCTTGAGAGGCCAGCAGAGCCCTTGACCCAGAGCCTCCAACCCACCTTCTACAACCTCTGTCTGGCCCTTCTCACTGCCTCCTCCACCCCTGCCCTCCTCTGGCTCTGATTTCTTCCCTTCCCTTCTCTGCCTCTCTTTCTCTCTGTCTCTGTGCACACTTCTTTCAGTATCTTCTCAGCCCGGGCCCCAGGTTGCTGTCTCTGGCTCTGGACTCATGGTTTTCTGTTTTCCCTGCAAGCCTGGGTCCAACTCGTATTTCTGAGTCTCTCTCTGTCTCTGCTATCTCTGGCCCCTGGGTGTTTCTGTCTTTGTGTTCATCTTCAATCTTTTTGCTCTCTTTCCTCTCTCCTGCTTCTGTGTCTCTCTTCTCTGTCTCTTCCTTTCCACTCTGCTAATATCTCTCTTCATGCTGTGTCTCCATCCCTTTTAGTCTCCAGGGGGCTGTGCCTGACTCAGCCTTATGGTCCCACTTTGTCAGTTTTGGCTTGAATTTAATGGGTCTTTCTGTCCCTGTCTGTGTGTCTGTCTCCCACTTTCTCTGCCTCTTTGCACTACCCCGCAGTTATGGGGAGGTGGACCAGCGCAGAGGGCTTCAAGGGGGACCATGCGGGTGACCCTTTGTGTGGAAGATTGACGGCCCTGTAGCGCAGCCTCCGCAGCGCTGATTAGGATGCAGCACGGGCTCCGACTGCAGCATTCTCGCCCTCACAGAACATTCTCCACGACTCCAAATGCTAGTCCCCTCCCTGCCTGCTACCAGTCTCAGGGCCGTGTGCCATACCCCTCCCCCAGCCCCAGTTGTCCACTGGGAGCCACTGAAAATAATAGGAGGGCACTCAAGGGCCCCCTCTGTCACCCAGGTATCCACATGTATTGTACATTCTAAGAAAAAAGAAAGGAGAGGTGGGAGGCTGACTCGGGGTGCTTTGCTGGAGGGGGGCAGGCATGTGAAGAACAGAAATGTATCTGGGAGCTTTGTCTCAGCACCCCAGCTGGAGAGTTGCCAAGCAGCTCTTTACACCCCTTGGACAGGCACACATAAGCAACAAGTCCAGGGGAAAAGATGATATAGGAAAGAGAGCAGGAAATATGTTGCCCCTCTTTTATCCCCTCTGAGCACCTATCACCCTTGTACATAGGAAGTACCCCCAATAAATTATGTTCTCATATTTCACCAGTTCTCTGATAATTAGTGCCTAAATCAGTGGAACTCAATTCCTTTTAATATGCCCCCCCCCACACTTACCCACACCCAGCAATGCAGTATCTACCCCCTGGACAATATCCTCTGCCAACCCTTCCAAGCATACAAATGATCCCCAGAACCCAGCTCCAAATCCCAGTCATTCCAACTACTCCTCCTCTATCATCTACCCTCCTCTCCTCCCTCCCTTACCCACCCTAATGCAGCTTGGTCCACTGGGTTTCTCCCCAAAGACAGTCAGTCACTAATAAGCATTGAATACTAGAAGGGGAGGGCCAAGGGCAGCCTGGTGGGTGGGAGGGGATTCCAGAGCTAGCAAATAACAAGCCCTGTCAGCATCTGTCATATCTGCCATCTCCCTCCATCATCCCTGTCTCTTGCCTCCTGGCTCCTGCCAATCCATCTCCCTGCTGACTCTGACGGACTGAGCTCATGTGTAAATTTGCAGAAGATGTGTAATACCTGGTCTGCTTCAAACCCATTTTCTCCAGAACTGTCACTAGACCCTGATGTCTTTCTTTGAAAACTTTCAGCGACCCTAGGAAGCTGAGGCTGAGATGAGACCCAAGAAGGAAGGAGACAAATTGCCCTTTCCACTCAATATCTTGGTCTCAGCCCTTTTCTCCATTGCATATCCCCAAAAAGCAGAACTTAGCCCTGCCTGGTGTGGTTCAGTTGACTAGAGCGTCATCTCGTAGATTCATGGTCATGGGTTCAACTTTCGATCAGGGCACATACCCAGATTTGTTCCCCTGTTGGAGAGCGTACAAAGGCAATCAATTGATGTGTCTCTGTCACATCAATGTTTATCTCTCTCCCCTTTCCTCTCTCTAAGAGCAATAAAAAAATGTCCTCGAGTGAGGATTTTACTTAAAAAGCACCATTTAAAACTTCAGGCAATATTAGAGAGGGTTAAATCTCAGGAAGACCTTCCCTTCATTAAGTAGGTTGCAAGCGCCTCCGGAAACTAGGGAAATGGGGAAAGAGGATGCAGTTGAACCACCGCCGATCTCTTCTTGTAATATACCAAATTTCCACCAGGGGGCGAGGGACGCAGTTCTGCGGACTTGAGCGGGGCCTTCTCCGCAGCGACCTGCAAAGGGCTCAGCGGCCACAGGAGGGCGGCAGAGAACGGTGCTCCCTGCAGAGCCAGACCTCGGCACTGGGTGAGGTCTGAGAACAGGCTGTGCTGCCCAAGTTGAGGGAGTCTTGCTCCAGCAACAACTCATGAATTTACGAATTCAGGAAATCTCTTTTGCAGCCAACTACACTGACATCCCTTCTCAGGCTCTTAGGATCCTGAAATGCCATCACCCATCCCAGCCCCCTTTCATTCTCTGGTCCCCCAGCACTGGGGTAGCTGGCACGGGAAGAAGGCCCTTTGGCTTTTCTTTCATGGTTGTATAGCAAATGACACCCAAGTTCAAAAAAAGAAGTGACGTTTCATAGGGTCCCTGCTGATCATTGGAGCCAGAACTAGATCTAAGTTTTCTCAGTTCTTAATACAGGGTTCTCCCCGTTGTGCTGGCAGATGCTCCTGAAATAAAAGCATACTTTTCAGGCCCCAATGGAAAGCCAGCACACAACCCTTAGTTTTAAAAAAAGAAATCAGTGTCAAAACTACATCCTTCCTCATGTTTACATATATAACTGGTGCATATAGGACTGTTGACCACAGAGACAGAGTCGTACCCGCTCATCTTTAGGCACACACATCCTTCTACCTTCAGAGTCCCATAGCCCCTTCTGCTCTCTTCCTACTTCCTGAACTGCAAGAGGAGCTTCTCTTCATTTACAATTTGTTTTTCATTGTATTTCCAGAAGCTTCTCAAAGCCGAAGATAGAGAAACACTAACCTTAGTTCCTCTTACCACATCCTTATATAGATGGAAGAGATGGGCCCACCAGATCCCCAGCTCTCTCTTCCCAGGGGTTCTCTCTCCCAGATCCTTCACTGCTTCTTGCCTCTTCCTGTCCCTCTGCTGGCCTACCTATTCTTCCTCCAGGTCCTTCTTGCCACTATTGACCTACCTTTAACTTCATGTGCTATGTCACGTAGGGAGGCAAGCACAGAAAAAAGAGAGAAGAAACGTCAGGAAGACAGATGGGGAAGAAAACCTAACTGCAGGTCCTGAGAGGGCTCTGTCCTGTTTGCTTTACCCTTCTACTTTGAGTATGACCCCAGTCTTCCATCTAGCCCTCATTTCTTCCACTTTCCTTGGAGCTAACGAGCTGATGGAGGTGAGAGTAACTGAAGGGGGATGGAGCCAGTTGGGTGAGGGGGCACAAGTGCAAACTCATGGACCATGGTCTGAATGTGTACCTACATGTATGCCACATACTACCCCTTCCAAATAGCCCCCACACATGTGTACTCCAGTCCATTCCCCCATCAAGGACTCCTTCCTCATGAAACAAGAGGAGAAAAACATCCTACCTCTCAAATACCTTAATCCAACTTTCATCCTCTTGGGGAAATCTGAAAAAGATAAAACCCTCTTCTTTTCTTTCCCTCTCCCCTACCTGCCTCCTTGTCCACTCTAGCTTTTGAGATTTCCACCTTGTCCACCCTGGGTGCAGCCAGCCTCTCCACACCTTCCCCAGTATCTAGGAGGCACCAGACAGAGCCTTCTCCCTGCAAAGGACTGAGACAAACGCCAATCACGTTGGGGCCTCTCACAGTGCCCATTCTGCTATGAATTCCCAAGGTCAAAACCATTCTGGTGTTATTAAAAACATAAATGTTGCATACCAGGCAGCGGGGGGAAAAATTATAAGGCAGCCAGATGAGAGGGAGACGGAGGGGCTGGTAATTGTATTCGTCTTCCCAGAGTCAAGCTCCATGGGTCTGGAGCTGCACACAGAACATTGCGTTTTAATTTAACTCAGTAAGGTCAGCAGCAGCAAATGAGGCAGGGGAGGAATGGCACCTCAGAGGGAGGGTGCCAGGGCACAGCCCTCACCCTGAGCCTGCAGAGCCAGGGATCCTGGCCAAGATCTCCACGCAGTGCTGGGGAAGCAGAGGGAAAGCGGCAGGGAGGATTTGGTGATGGTAAGCCCTCTAAGGAAGGGAGTGGACTCAGGGGGCAGAGGAAGAGGTATCATTGGCAGGGCTCCTGCAGAATTGGGATTTGGATACACAGAAAGAAAAAGGCTTCAAAGGGACTCTAGAGTGACCAAAAGGAGACAAATACCCCGCTCTATATTCCCTCCTCCCAGACCTGCTGTACAGAAGAAAATTACAAGGGTCATGATTAGAACTCAGAGGTTCACCTTGCTCCCAGCACCTGTGAATCCTGAACCCCAAGCTAAGAGAGTTCTCTGGTGAAGTGAACCACTCTGTCCCATCCCCTTCATCTCCAAGGATACAATGGGACTGCAGAGAGGGCGATGGGAGGAGAAACTGAGGCAGAACAGCCTTCCCTCAGAACCTCCCTCACAGGTTCCTCTCTGGCCATCTTCCCTTTGGCAACTCTGCTAGCTGTATGGTGGCCCTCTCCATTTCCAGTGTTACTGGAAGGACTGGAGTTAGACCTCAGGAGGGACTTCCCAGATGAGCACCTTGGTCAGAGGAACAACACAGGCTTGGGTAGGAAAGGCTAAGGAACCTGGTCTTTTCCTGAATAGGCCCAGTGAGCTGAGCATGACAAGATCAGGGAACCTGGAGAAGGTGGAGAAAGTCACTGGGTATGGGGTGGGGACTTTTAAAAAGCTGTGCAACTGTCAGAAGCAGTGGCATCCAAATATACTTTGCGCTCTATTGGGAAGTTATTATGCAAGTCAGACCTCAACTCCTCCTGCTTCAATTTTAGGTTGTTTCCTTTTTAGGAGGGAGAGTTTGAATAGTAGGTTTGAGGCTTTAGGACAGGGTTTCAATTCTCTCTTTTCATCTAGAAGTGTCCTTGCTACTTGGCTTCCCTTCCAAATTTCTACTCCTGTCAGTTAGGCATTCTAAAGCTCCCTGAGAAAACCTCCTATGTCAATTAGGAATTCTGAGGGTGCACTACCCTCATGGTGCCCTCCCTCTCCCTTCCCGGGAGGTCCTGCTCTCAACTCTGGGACCCCAACCCTGCAGTTCTCAATAACTGCCACAAGGTGGCGACCAATGCATCGATTGGTGCCGAGCTGGACCCGGTGCCTCACTAGAACCAGGGACCCACTCCCCCACCCAGATCTCCACTCATCCCATCCTCACCTCCCCAGGCAGGAATCAGCCCCCGGGGTCTCAGGAAAGGAAGAGCTTTCTGAAAGAACACAGTCTCTGGGTGATAGGCAGACTGGGTGAGGATTGGGATGAAGGAAAGAAAGGGAAGGTGGAAGAGAAGCCTGAGAGATATAAGTGTGAACAGACTCAACGGGGGAGCTGGTAGTCAAGTGCAGTGCAAAGGCCAAATTGAAAAATCATAATGGGGCTGCCTGCTACTCCCCACACCAGGCCTAGCATCCCAGGGGCTCCAGAGCAAGTAGACAAGAGGGGCCTGTAAACTGGGGCAGGGGCAATCAGGAGGAGAAAGAACTGGAGCTGTGAGTGAGACCTAACCCAGAATAAATACCAAGATACAGACAGGGAAAAGCCTACACTGCCATCTCCCTCCACAGGGTGACACCCAGTTAGACACAATTATTTGTGCCATTCTCAGAACACAGAAAACAGGGAAGGGTTCAGTCAGTTCTCCACAGTAGTCCTGACCTACTTGGCACATTGGAGAGGGCTCCTGGGAGAAAGGAGAAAACAGGCCTAGAGAGGTGTCAGTCCATGTGGGTGGGAGAGCAGGGAGTGGGGAACAAGGACAAAACACACAGCTAGGAAACAGAAGAGAAAAAAACGAGGAGAGACTTGCAGGCACCTTGGCAGTAGTTTAGAAAGAGGAAGTTTGGGACCCAGAACCAGAAAGATTAATCAAGGAAGACTTCCGAGAGGAGGAGAATATGGGGTGATACTGCAAAGAGCTGAGAGGCTCATCTGCAGGAAGAGGATGAGAGAAGATGGTTCAGACTGGGGACATACTATGAGGCTAGGAGATGGTGAGGGAGGACTAACTGGGATAGCTGCCCAGGGAGAGCTAAGAGACCAAATTGAGGGTCCTGCAAAGGGAGAATGGGGAGTTAAAGGAACAGATGTCAGTGGGCGATAGGCCTTATAGCCCAGTTGGAAGTCACTCCAGGCTTAAGCAAGAGGGAGGGGACACCATCCCAGTGTAGCTGAAGTATCCCTCTCTCTCCCCACCCAAGAGAATAGGAACAGAGTCTAAGGTCCTCCAAATGGGGCACAAGGACTCCTAGATCAAGAGTTGGGGCCTGGGTTTTCCAGAGGCAACCACCACAGAGCAGGGACACTGAGTGAGTCTTCCCCTCTCTGAAGCCCCTGGCTCCTGTCTGCAAAATAACAGGGTTGGAACTGATGGTCTCCAAAAGCCCCTCTCTAAACTGTCCTGCTCATCATTGCCCACCACACCAAAAATGATCCAGCTCATCTGTGATCCACCAGACCATTTCCCTAACCAGAAGAAACTATTTCCACATGGGGAGAGTACTAGGTTCCAATTTCACAAATTCAGCATGGGCTTATGAGCACAAAGTACAAGAGGACTTGAAGTTAGACTCTGGAAGAACTTCCCAGAACAAGGAGTCTGAAAGCCTCAGCTTGTGTGAAGCTCAGTAAGAATGAATACATGGACTTATCAGAGGCCTTCAAGAAACAAGGACATTGGTTTGGACCTGTCTGGGTAGTGCTGACTAGAGAGAGAAGTTTTCGCTGTGATTATGGTTCCCCCAGAATCAGAAGTTTGCACACAAAGATTCTGGGGACTCTACCACCCTAAGGCAGAATAGGTTGAGCCTAGAGCAGGAAATTACAAGCTGGTTAGAAGATCGTTCCCAAAATCTGTGAGTAGGGGGAGAGGAGAAGAAAGTAGGCGTGACCCCTTCGCTGTTTGAGCACCCTGGCCCACCTCTTCTTTGCCCTCCCCAATCAGAGCAGGGCCTGTGAGCACTCTCGATGCAAGCCCTGAGTGAAGGTCTCAGGACCTAGTCTCCACCCAGCCTCCGACCAGGAACCTTGACACTGTTACCCTGCACCGGACAGGCCAGGGGCGCCCACTGCTCAAGCTACCCAATCCCACAGGCTCCAGGCAAACACAGCCTTCCTCTTCTGGCCTTCCACCTCAGCCCCACTACATGCCACAGCCTGGAACCTGCTAGAGGTTCCGGCAAATCAAATCAAAGATATCTTCACCTATGAGTCTTCAGCCCCCCCAGGATACCACACACACATACACATATGCACACATTCATCTACAGCCAGGCAGATAAGCACGCAGATGCACACACAGACACATTCCCTCAAAAAACACTCCTACGCACACACCCATACATCACAAACATTCTCACCCATATGCAACACAAAGACACACACTCATAAATACATGCATTTACAGACAGGCATACATACACAAGTTTGTACACTCATCAAACACACTTGTACACACATGCACAAACATGCATCTCTGTTCCTTTCTTCTAAGGATCAAGAGCCCAGTCCTCTAGATTCTAGGGGTCTAGAATATCCAGAGGGATACACAGAAACCCACAAGAAACCTCTTTTCAGTTTCTTGGCCCAAAGTGGAACTACTTTGCTATATTCCTCTTCCTGCCACAAGAGTTTCTAGGACTCTGGCCCATACCATGGGAGTCAAACCTGTAAAGGTAGTTCATACAACAAAGATTTTTGAGCACCTATCTGCCGCCATCTCTACCTGCACACATGCCCTCTTCTAGGCCTGAAGCTGAGGTAGATACATAAAGGAGTAAGACCTTTTGTGTAGTGGAAAGAGCAAGAATTCGGGAGTAAAGAACCTGAGTTCAAATCCTGCCTTTGCGTCTTAATAAGCTGTGTTACCATGGGCACCTTACTCAACCTCTCTGAGCTTCAGTTTCATCACCTGAAAGGTGGGGTTAATCAAATTCACCCAATGATTGTGTAAGGATTAAAAGCGAGGGAAAGCCACCATGAGCAATGTGTCCACCCACAGCAAGGGGCCGCCTTCTTTTTCCCAGCTCCTGTGGTAAGCGTCTTCCCAACACCCTCCCTGTACTGCAGTCGCTGAAACAGAAACCTCATCTTCTTCAACCTCAGACCCCCAGGTGCACACACCTTGGGAAACTTGATCTTGGACTTGGCTGTCTCCATCCGACTCCCACCCCAAACCCGGCTCCCGCCCCTCCTGGTCCATCATGCCTCTCGCCCGCCCGTTTGCAGGTCGCGTTTTCCGTAATAACCTTTAATGCGGCTGGCCACGGCCCAAATGTTCGCGATGGAGCGCTGGGCCCCGCGCATCAGATGGACGATGAAGTGTTAATCATCCCCCAGGGAGCCGTCCCGCGGAAAGTCGTCATTAATTTCTCTGAATTACACCAATTCCGAGACATTCTTTATGGACAGACAGTGCGGGAGACAGTTATATGACAGGACTTGCTGTGCTAAGCAGATGTGGGAGAGATTGCGTCGCCCCATGAATACTAAACAATCGCTCGGAAGAAACCCCACAAGCTTCTGCGCTCCCAGCTGGGAAGCTGCCCAGGCCGCCCCCATCCTGACAAGGAAGGGGCGCACACTCTGCAGGTGTCTGGAACTGGAGTGGGATAAAGGGGACAAGCAGGGATCGAACCTCCAACCCCTGCTGCCTACGTGGCTTCCACAGCTCTGGTCCATAGTCAGGCCTCAGCCTCAGAGTGGGAAGTGGCTCTGGCTGTCTTACCATAACCTTCCTGGGACCCTGAAAGGACCCACAACCCCCCTTTGCTTTCCCTGCCACAGCCTCTGTTCCCTACATTCCTTCCAAAGCCTGATCTGTTTCAGAACTGCTGTCTGTCATACCCTTCTCCCGCTCTAATCCTCCTCCAGCTCTCCCTCCAGACAACTCACCATGCTGGCCACCCCTGAGTTTCCATCTAGCATTGCTTCATCCCGGGTCTTTCACTTGCCCTCCCTGCCCCACCTATCACTCCATCCTCCACCGGCTGCTCCATCTCTCCACCCTGCCTCACTCCATCCCTCCGATCCCTCATCCTGCCCACCTCCGACTCTGCTCTCCTCTCCAGCCTGACTACCTCTTTCTCTGGCCCGCCTCCCCAGGCAAGGCTCCACTTTCCAACCTGCTGCGTCTTACCATTTTGCCCCATTTCAAATCATTCTTCCTCCACCTGCTTTCACTCCTCTCCCACCCTCCAGAACCTAGAGGGAATGGCAAGGCTCAGAGCAGAATGAAAGGGAGAAAAAGGCTTGCCCCGTTTTTCTCTCCCCATGCCCTCTGCCCTTCCTCGTCCCTCTCTTCCCTCTGGCAGACCAGACGGGTAGTAGCAAGGGCTCAGGTCATCTCCCCACCAGCAAAGAGCTGGGCGGGAGGGAAGAGGGTAACCAGGGGGAAAACCTGAGTGGCAGCTCAGGCACACCTGAGGGAAGTTCCGCCCACCTAGAGCAGCCCGTCCCCTTCCTGCGGGGCCTTGGGAGGCTCGGCCCACCACCCCACAGCTCGCCCCCGCCCGAGGCCTAGAGGGACCTTCAGCAACGCTGGGACCTCGGGAGGGCCCGGTTTCTTGGTCACCCCAACGCCACTACCCCTCGAAAGAGGACGGAGGCACATGGTGACTGTTCCCCATCAGGTCGTCCCACCACTTCCACTTCCACGCCAGCTGGAGGAAAGTCTCCCCCTCAGCTCCTTGCGCGGGTTTGGGGGAGAGAAAGGAAAGTGCGCAGCCTCTGCGTCTTTTCTCTTCGCGGATAATTTATGTATGAGCGCCGAGCAGATGGCGGGTAATTTAGCAATTACCGTGTACAGAAACGACTCGCGCCTCCACACGGAAGCCAAAGATTCCCTGCCGCAGTCTCACCTTCTTTTCTGCCTGTTTTCTCTATTTTGCTTCCCCTACCCCTTCGAGCACACCTTGCTGAATCCCAACATTCAAGGAGAGGGCCTTTCCTAAGGGTCCCTTTTCATTCTGATCCCTCAGGCAGAATAGAATTTCTGCCTCAGAAAACAGGGACAGCTGTCTGCTTGCTGGAAGTTCTTCCTCTCCTCTCACCTTAATCTTTCTTGCTGCTGTAAGTGATCATACTGTCCTGGAAGGTTATGGGACTCTCTCCCAACCTTTTCCCCTCCCCCAACTTCTTCAGGTTTCCAAAGGCATTTCTCCCAAATATCTAGGTTCCAAATCCCAGGCTTCAGAAGAAGCTTCTGGGCTCCAAGATCAACCCAGGAGCTTAGGGGTCTGGGTATCTGCAGGGGTGGTGAGGGGAAGGCAGTGATTATTAAGGTGACAATGGTCAGAGTGCACTTTGGAGGTCTGTGGACACAGTGAGTGTGTGTAACAAGTGTGAAATAGCTGACTGAGAAGCTAACTTTCTGAGGTGGGAGAGGGTAGAAGAGAAGGAATGAAGCTGGAGGGGCCTGAAGTGCCTCCTCCAAATACCGTTCTTCCTCTGGGTCACCTGGAAAGAGGATGCTATAAGGCAGTCCTAAGCCTAGAGACCTACCCTAGGATTAGGGTGGGTATCCTCCCCATGATCCACTTTCATCCAGCCCAGCCCAGCCCAGGCCACCAGGGCACCCACCACCAAGAGCCCAGGCTCCTGTATCCCACACACACCCCCCTCTGTTCGATGGGCTCCCAGATCTCTGATCCCTAGCCCTGCACACCAGCATGAATGCCCCCATTCTGGCAGAAGCTTAGGTGACCCTTGAGCTCTGAAACACTGGACCCTCGAGGCTTTGAGACACCCACAACCATCTACCCCCAGTTCCTCCTCATTCCTCAACACCAGAGGAGCACTAATTAATTAGCATGTGCAACCAGCCGTGGGCACGATCTTGTTATTCACCACAGGGACCTGCTGTTAACACACCAGACCCCTGGGATGCGGGCACACACCAATTACACAGCCAGCAGCTCGACTAATCATGGCTCCTGGTGATACTGTGGCTCACAGAGGAATCTGCAGCTTCCCTCTCCCTACATCCACGCCCCTCCCCCACAACCAGGCTCCTGCCTCATAGAACAGGAGGCTGTAAAGACTGGTTGGGGAAAAGTTGAAATTTGCTGGGAAACAGGAGGCCAGCCTTGAAGTAGCTGAGGAAAGAGTGGGAATGAAAAGTTAAAAAGAAAAGAGAATTCTCTTACTAATCAGTTTGGGATATAAATGGTCACTCTGAAATTAGTAACTGCAGCAAGAGGGAGTGCTGGTCAGACTATAAGAAGGACTTCCTAAGCAGGTGCTATGGTAGGATTGGGCCTGGGAAAGAGTAACTTTTCTCCCTATAAGCAGGGGGCAAGAGAAGATGGCCAATGAGGTGAAGCAGGAAGGGAAATAGGAGCAGTTCCAGGAACTCAGGTATTTGATTCCGTCCTGTCCCCAGCTGCAGTTCAAGGATACAGGGAGGAGGCAGCCTCACTGCAGGCACAGATAGACGACTTCCCCCGACACACGTCCCATTGACTTTGCCATTTCGCTGTCAATCCACGGCTTCTCCTAGATTTAGCATATTGACTCTCCGAGCTGCAGAAAATTGAATTTTCTTCATTACGACTGTCTCCTGACAAAAGCAGCTCATAAATTCTCCATCTTTTTCAGGATTCCCGCCCCCTCATCACCCAATCTCTCTCCAAGGGATTCACATATTTGAACATACAATTTACATGGGTGTAAAGGCAAGGCATGACCAGTACTCCCCACAGACACCCCACTCACCAAGACCATCACTCCCTGCCTAGGGATAGGTGTAGTCTATACATAGACCAGGCCACTGTTCTCAGGAATGAGGGCACAAGTCTTCTACAACCAGGGTCCATGTATATGTTACTCAAATGCCCCACATGGCAGATATGGTTGGTCCATACCAAGGAACTGAAAGGTCCCATGCCTCAGCCATTCTTGTGCTTCTCCTGTATCCTAACGGCAGTCTCATAGATCTCACTCCCACACAGGATAGAGTCATATGTTCTAACATGTAATATTCACTCTAAGTTTACCTCACCATTGCCTGGGCATAGCTAAAGGCCCCTCCCCACAGTCTCAGAGCCCTGCTCACATCCCTACCTGGGGACATACCCACAGATAGGAAACATGCAAAAGTCTACACGGTTTGCACAGACTGGAGGGAGAGGAGAAAACATCTCCTAGGACCTAGCAGGGAGTCCTCCTTCATACTACAGCAATCG
The DNA here is from genome assembly GCF_021234165.1 of Pteronotus mesoamericanus. Classification (NCBI taxonomy): domain Eukaryota; kingdom Metazoa; phylum Chordata; class Mammalia; order Chiroptera; family Mormoopidae; genus Pteronotus; species Pteronotus mesoamericanus. The sequence goes on from NW_026555310.1 coordinate 1,860,399, forward strand.
CCGCTGTCTCCTCCCAACACTGCCCCCAGCTAATATACATACTAAGGTGGTCCTCCTCGGTGGACTGTAGCCTAGCTCCTCAGCAGGCCCCCCAAAGCATGGACGCCCCTTCCACCATCAAGGGGTGTATGTTGGCATTGGTTCCCCACCCAGAGCATGTTCTCTCCATCTGACCCTCCATCACTTCAGCCCCAGGAACAGAATTAGGGGAGGGCTGGGCCTCACAGAAGTTCCTTTTGATACCTGTGCCAGCCTGGCAGCTGAGGCTATAATGGATGGGCAAGAGGCCAGGGTGATGGCCAGCACCATGTGGCTTGCGCCCAGGGCCAGATTGGGGCGGGAAGTAGTGGGCTAAGTGCCCAGGCACTCCACCCTCCAAAATGCCACACAATCTGTGAGTGAAAAAAGAGACAGAAAGAGGAACCCAAATAGATACAGACAAGGACACCCTGAGACCAAACTAAGCCAATTTCTGCCCTCATCCTGGCCTCTTAACAACTGATCCCCATACCAACTCTGATCCAGGCACGAAGGGAAGTCATCCTGAACTGATACAAGAGAGGCCAACCTGTTATTTGTTTTCAGGTATGACCAGCCCAACCTTACACAACAGGAACTGGAGGTTTGGGGGTGCAACCAGAAAAGAGAAGGATGATTCCTCACGTAGGAGAGAAGCTGAGACTTGGGGCCTTTCCTTGCATTTTTATGGGCAAATATTTTGCACAATGCAGATAAACATCTATTGTCTTTGCAATCCTAATCCTGCTTCTAATGGCATTTACAAACACACACAAAATTTACCGATTTTATTTATAACTAGCTCTTGCATTTCTCCCAGTACCTGAATTTTTGAACCACCCTCCATCTTCTCCTTTAAGAGAAAATTTGGGGCCCAGGCTGGAAGTTAGTTGGTTAAAGCATCGTCCTGATACACAAAGGTTACATGGTTAGATCTCCCATCTCCAGTCAGGGCACATGCAAGAAGCAATCAATGAATACATAAATAAGTGAAACAACAAATCGATGTTTCTCTCTCTCTCAATACATAAAAAAATGTTTAAATAAAATTTTTAAGAAGAGGGAAAATGTGGAGTTACAGAAAGATAACCAGGAAGATTGAGTTCTACAGTGCAAGAAATGGCTTTCTGGAGACTGAGAAATACTTCAAACCTCTATGTCCAAAAGTAGAACAAGTTTCTCCATCCTAGCCCCACCCTCAAACCTGCTTCTTCCAGGTCTCCATCTCTAAGAGGGTCTACCACCCACCAAGCCAGGAACCTGGGATCAGCCATGACTGTTCTATCTCCCTGGTCTGGGACTGGGACAAAGTAGTCAGTTGCACTCATTAAGTGACTTTGTTGACACATCAGAAAATAGCTAAAAATTTGAATATTTTCGGGTCACACCTCCACACTCATCAAAATGCTTTCAAAAATCAAAACGTCCTGCTTTATTCACCACCACCCCCCACCACACCCTGCCCATACTACCTCCTAAATATCTCTTGAGCCTATTTATCCACATCACTCCATTTTCTGTAGAGGATGACAGTCATTTCTCAGCAGATGACTAAGCTGCCTTCTTATTGCTTTTCCAGGCTCCAGGGTTAACCCTCTTTATTCTCGTGGCACCTGGGAGGCCCAAAAGCTTAGGAGACATGCCCACTCACACAGTTTCCCAGAGAGAAGTATTTTGAAAGGTGATAGAACTGTCAAGTACCTGAAATCAACTACTAAAATTGTGAATACAACACAGCTCTGTTTATTTTGTGGTAGTGTAAAAATTTTCAAACTTTTTGATACAATATAAAAATAAACTATAGGAATAACACTCTCTTGAGGGGAAAAGACTACTTCCATCACCAATCAGCCTGTGGGCTGATGCCCTACCAATGCTTTAGTTGTCTGGGCTCTGATCTGTTCTTCAGCTAGGAGATCTTTGACTATGAGTAGTTCACAATGTTGGTGCTTTGTGAATTCCAGTGGAATGAACGAGGTACAAATAGGGGTATGAACATATGGGCAGACTCGAATCATTCTCTTCAGAGGCATCTTCTGTCCCAGGACAATTTTGTTAACTCTAGAACACTGACTCAACTCCATGTTGATAGAGAGTGACATATACGCATGACTAAACCCAACCTCCAGCCCCTTTGCAGTGAGGTGAGGTCTTATTAACTGGTGATGAGCAATGGAATATAAACGGAAGTGATATGCTACTTCCTGGCTGAGGAAGTTAAAAGAGTGGTTGTGCCTTCTCCACCTGCTTGCTCTTCCCTTTTCTTGGCAGGATGACACCTGAACAACCTGAAGCCACATATTTAAGGTGGCAGATACACAGCATGAACAGATCTGGATTCCTGATTTACCTGACCACAGATACCCACATTGGACTATGAAATATATAAATCTTTTATGTCAATACACTGAGATCCAGCCCTGACCAGAATGGCTCAGTTGGTTGAGCGCCATCCCACAAGGCGAAAGGTTGCTGGTTCGATTCCACTCAGGGCACATGCCTGGGTTGTGCAGGCTGATGACTGGTTGGGGCATATGTGAGATGCAATTGATCAATGTTTCTCTCATACATCAATGTTTCTCTCTTATACTCCCTCCCTTCCCCTATAAACAAACAAACAAATAAACAAACTCTTTTAAAAAAAATACACTGAGACCTGGGGGTTGTCTGTTACAGCTGTTATATCTACCCTAACAACACAGGAATCAAAACAATAAGGCCAAAATGGCAGGAAACCAAGTTTGAGGCACTGTAGAATTTGAACTGGGCTGGATACAGAGGCCGAGGGGAGCACTTGGGAGTCAGAAATTCTTTATTTGAATCCCATACTTGTTGTGTGACTTTGGTCAAGTTATTTAACATGTCTTAGCCTTGGCTTCTGATAAAAATTACATAACAATAATATGACCCATTTCATAGTATTGGTTGTGAGGATCAAGAAAGTCCAAAAATGTAAAAGACTTTTGAAAGCAGAAAGGCTATTATTTCAGCAGCTGACACACAATGCTTATGAAAAATCTTTTGAGGAGGGTAGGAGGAGATTGAAGAGGGTAAAGGAGGTCAAATACAGGATAACAAAAGGAGACTTCACTTTGGTGATGAGCACACAATGCAATATACAGATGTTGTATTATAGAATTGTACACTTGAAACATAAAATCTTATTAACAAATGTCACCATAATAAATTTAACTTTAGAAAAAATTTTAATAAATATGAATGAATGAATATGAATAAATGAGTGGAGGGTTTCTCAGAGCCACATTTTACTCCCCACTGATAAAGGAAGGACTGAGACAATATGAACACTTTGAGATTAGAGTAGGTTTGTGGGTCAATGGAGTGATGCTGGAGCTGCAGGACCTGAGTATTACAGAGAACCCTAATCTACCCTTCCACCCAGCCCATGGAGCCAAAGAACTAAGAGGACAAAAGAAAATGGGAGATAGGCCCTAAAGAAAAGTCCAAAACAATCAGACTTTGCCCTAAAAGTATGTTAATGTTTTTCCTACTGTTATGAGCTGAACATGTGTTGCAGTCCTAAACCACAATGTGGTGGCATTTGGAGATGGTACCTTTGGAAGGTAATGAGGTTTAGGTGAGGTTTAATAAGGATGGGATTCTTCATGATAGAATTAATGCCCTTAAAAGAAGAGCCCAGAGATGTTGCTTTTTCTCACTCTCCTCCATGGGAGGACACAGCAAGAAGTTAGCTCTCTACAAGTCAGGAAACAAGTCCTCATCAAGAAATTAAATCAGCCAGCACCTTGATCTTGGACTTCCAAGCCTCCAGAAATGTGAGAAATAAATTCCTGTTGTTTATGCCACCCAGCCTATGGTGTTTTGTTACAGCAGCCTAAATAGACTATGACACCTCCTTCCCACAGAGTCCATAGTTTGGAAACACTAAGTAACAGCCTACAATAACTGATATACCAGCTGCTTCTGTTATGTTTGTAAAGCTCCCAGACAGACATTACTAATTAATCCCAGAACTCTTTTCTCCCAAAACTTTTCAATACAACATTTCAGGCAGACATTACCAATAATCTGAGTCTGAAAAACAAATTAAAATTGATGTGTTCTTTTTAAAAAATTTTATTTATTGATTTTAGAGAGAAGGGAGAGAAAGAAACATCAATTTAGTTGTTCCACTTATTTATGCATTCACTGGTTGCTTCTTGTATGGGCCGAGTGGAGATCAAATCCTCAACGTTGGCAACACTCTAACCGAGCTACCTAGCCTTGGCCCTGATGTGCTCTTCTTATGTGACCTCCTAGACTCCAGTAAACATTACACATTCCCACCTCTGAATCTTTGCTTCAGCCTGGAATAAACTCATCCTTCCTGACCTTGTCCTGCCAAACTATCCAAATCCAATCCATCCTCCAAATATTCATATCTTCATTCTTTCAACAAAATTTAATGAATACCTAGCATAGTACCTGACATATATTTGTCAAATGAATGTTTCACATCACCTAATGTCTTGCACATAAATACTCAGTGAACATTTGTTCCCTGATTAAATAACAGTACAGTTCATTTCCTTAGAACAATGGGATTAAGTGTCATATACCAAGAGTTTGTAGGGTGGGAGTATGGTGTACTGACTACTGACTACTATGGTCTGCTGACTACTCGATCTTGCCACTTACCAGATGGATGACCCTAGGTAAATCACTTAATTACCTGTGCCTCTGTCTTTATCATATGTAAAATGGGAGATTGGGGGGACTGCTATTTAAGGCTATTACTGTTTTAAACAGAAAAGCTCTTAGCATAGTTTAAACATATCCTAAGCACCCAATAAATAGAAGCTAGTATTATTTTTAGCTACAGCTGAAACTGGGACGGAGTTTTCTTCCAAGCATTTATTCTGTGTATAAGACATAAACCAAGAACACTTGGCACTTTGGTGCCTGAACAGGCTGTACTCCTTTCTTTCTTTTCTTTTTCTTTCTTTCTTTTTCTTTCCTTCCTTCCTTCCTTCCTTCCTTCCTTTCTCTCTCTCTCTCTCTCTCTCTCTCTCTCTCTCTTTCTTTCCTTTTTTTTTTTTTTTTTGCATGTTTTTTGTTTTTGGCCTCACGCTTAACTTACCCCAGGACCTTGAGCTCATCTGGTAGTTTGTAACTCATAAATCCTGAGTAATTACACAGATGTGTCTCCTTAGTGTTTGTGAAGCCCAGTGACTTATAGTTAAGTGCTTGGAGATCTTCACATGAAAGACACCCAAGAGTAGGCACCAGACACTCTATTCAATCATAAAAGCAAAATACTACAAAAACCTTAGGAAAAGCAGGAACCCAGGCAGGGCACATCAACCCTTAGACTGCAATCCCCTAATACGAAGATGAAAAGAGAGGACATTTAAAATGGCTCAGACTACTTGGGGAGTCCAGGACCAGGAGGAGGGCAGGATGCCCAAGTCTTCGATGTGACTTAGAGTTGTGGGAGAAGTGCGACTCTTTCACCTTCCCTAAATAAAAACAGGAGCAACAACATGTATTGTTATCCTGATTAATTTAAGCCAGTTAAACGGCTTGGGCAAACTGGCCCCTGTGAGTGGCTTGTTTGTGAGTCGTGACCAGGCGTACCTTCTGCCAGGCTCCCTTTCCAACTTCATTCTTCTATTTCACCTTCCTCCTCCCGAACCCCCACCTACGCCCCCTCAGGCAATGGATCTTCTTCCTAAACCCAGAGGTCACATTAGGGGAACCCAGTCCAGGAGTGTGAGTATTGACCTGCCCGGCACTGAAACCCTCAAGTTGGAAAAACAAAAAACAAAACGTACTTTTTACAGGGGCTGTCCCTAAGGCTGAAGCAAAGAAGAAACCGCTAGCACAGCTATTAGTTTCCATCCCTAAAATGGCAGGCAGCTGTGAGGTAGTGGCGAGAGCACTGCACTTACGGAGTCATACAATCCTGGTGTTCTACCATCTCATAACTGATATTTTAAACCAGTTCCTTAACCGTCCTGAGCTTCAGTTTCCTCCACTGTAGAGTATGGAAAACAATACTATCTATCTCACAGGTTGTTGGTAAAAGTAAACGAGACAAAGTATCTGAACTTGTTCGGCCCACTGTAAAGTATTACAAAGTGGGCTTTAAAGCCATAACTCCTCCCCACCCCTCAACCACACACGGTACAAACCAGCAGGACCACTAATACAGCCTGCCCTCTCCTAAGGAATCCTGGGCCGTGAAGTCCTTTGATGGCCACACCCTCGTTTGTTGTCTTGTACGTGAGAACTACGTCGCCCAGGACGCAGTGGTGAGGCCGCCTCCACGACCGCCCTCTACTCCGCCCTCCTTGCGCACAGCCCCTTGGGTTGTGTAGTCCTAGATCCAAGCCTACTCACCAGCAAAAGGCCACGGAGGAACCACAAACCCCAGAAGTCCTCGCGCTCACTCTTCTCCCGCCCCTCTCGGTGTCGGAGTGCTGTTTTTGTTGTTGGTGAAAGGTGAGGAAACAGCTGATCCGTCTGTGGGGTAAGAAACTTGGCCTAATTTGGGGAATCTTATGGGGAGCCACCCCACTTTCCAGTATGTGAAAGGATGAGCTAAGGGGACTGCAGAAAGGACATGCAGGAGCGTTTGGGTTTTAACACTTTCCGTACTGGAGAAGCCACCCCCACTGTTTTGGGAGTTTTGGTCTCAAGGGACAGCTGATCAAAGCGGTGCCCCCTCACTGTTCTCACCTTCCTCTCTGTCCTTCTGTAAGATGCTTGATACGCGTAAGGGATTTTGGAGGTGGGAGGCTGAAATCTTTGCTCATTCTCCCCCATGTAAGAGTTGGCCCTCCCAAACCTTCCCTTTTCCCTTTACCACCTCCACAGCCCTCACCAATCCAAAGGCCCTTACTACGTTGACTCGCTGAGGGAAAACCTTCCAAGGTGTAGAATGTCAAGGAACTTTATAGCCCTACAGAGTGGGGTGATGGTACCCCACATGCAGACACCTCGATCTGGCAATACACATACACCTTAGGTGCCCAGAGCTCTTTCAGGCCTGTGGAATGTTTCCATCTGCTAGGGATGTTATTTGTGGCAAGTATTTGGGATTTCCCAGGCTTAGATTTTTGGGATAATTTATTCCCCCTTGGAAAGCCAGAGAATTGTATTTGGAGAAAACATATGGACTAGTTTTAACTAGGGATTTTTAAGAGATGAAAATCCAAAGAACTCTTTTCCTCAATTTAGTCTCTATTTTGGAAGTAAAAGTTCCTCCTTTTGTAGAGCTGGCCCACCTTTCCTCCTGTTAAAGTTCCTAGCCCCCTTACTTCAGCCCGGTGAGGGTTTGTGATGTCTGGGGGAGGGGTGCGCATGACTAGTGGCTATGGCTGATTCGAGGCAGTCAGCTGTGACTGATAGGGGGTGAAGATTTGTGGGCTAGAGAGGAGGGATAAGGAGGGCCATCTCTCAGCCCTGGGCTGAGGAGCTCTCTTGATTCTTATTATTATCTTTCCTCAACCCACCCCCATATTTTCCTATTACCTCTCCCCACCTAACTTGGGACACCTCTTCCTCTCTATTCATCCTATAGTGTGCCTTCAATGTACATTTTCTCCTCTTGGGGCTTCTTACTTCCTACCTTCCAGTCTGTCCTCTGCCCAGGGGTGGGGCTTTCCTGGCTCCAGGCCCCCACATTCCATCTCCCCACACCACCACGTTCCTGTTGAGTGTTTCACTCCACCCTTGTCCTGTAGCTGCCGCCTCCAGAATTCTTGACTTCCTGGAATAATGAAGTTGAGGACAGAACCTGTATTTCCTTATATTGTCCCTTTCCTTTTGTCTCTTAGATGAGAGTGGGAGGGTTTTTTTTGTTTGTTTGTTTTTGTTTTTAAACTCATGGATTTAGACAGCTCAGAGAAGGGGAGAGAATGTGAGCTCAGGAGCCTGAGGATTGGGCTACTGCCCTGCCCCAGCCATATTTTAGCCCTGTAGATGCAAGCATTACTTTCAGAGATTAGTTGCAGTTTTCGGGTGCCACAGTCATTCCTGTGTACAGTTGGGTCGACAAGCTCAGGAGGGAATAAAAAGACCTGCTCAGAATGAGGGGGCCCCACACCTCAGTTGGATTATTTTTTAATTCTCTCCCAAGTACATGGGTTTTTTTTTGCGGGGGGGAGTTGGTTTTTTATTTATTTACTTATTTACTTACTTATTAGAGAGAGGGGAAGGGAGGGAGAAAAAGAAGGAGAGAAACATTGATGTGGGAGAGAAACATGGATTGGTTGCCTTTTGTAGGCGCTCCAACCAGTGACAAACCCTCAACCTGAGTACAGGCCCCAACCAGGAATCAAACCTGTGACCCTTTGGTTTGTGGGATGATGCCCAACTAACTGAGTCACACCAGCCAAAGCCTCAGTTGGATTTTTTAATTTAAGAGACAGAAGATACGGGAAATGGGATGTAGACATGGAGGCTGAAGAATTTGGAATCCTCAAGGATGTTAAGAGGTGGAAAAGGAGGAACTGAGGAGGACAGAGACTGGAATACATTGCCCCATTGATTAGTTGGGCAATGAACAGGGAGCAGAAATTAGAGATCTTAACTCTAGGAAGAGTTTATGGCTTAGAGAGGATATAGTGTGAGACAGGACTGGTAGTGACATGGAAGGCCAGACTTATGTCCTGCAGACTAAGATTGACACCTTTAAAAGGGTCCTGTAACCCTCAGGGACTGGCTACTAAACATGACTTTCATCTCCAGGTATGGTGGCAGTGGTTGTGGGTAGAGGGAGGGGGAGCTGAGGAGGAAAAATGAAGTGGAGAGACTTTAGGATATTAACCCTTTGTTTCATAGGAGGGCACATACTTAAAGGGAAGAATGGAAGAATCGTCAGTAAGCCGGGCACCATCTCGGGGTGGAGTCAGCTTTCTGAATGTGGCCCGGACCTACATCCCCAACACCAAGGTGGAGTGTCATTATACCCTTCCCCCAGGCACCGTGCCCAGTGCCAGTGACTGGATTGGCATCTTCAAGGTATACCTGGAACCCCTTTGGGCTCAGATTTATGTGCCATGTGTTGGTTGGAATAAGGAGAATGGTGGGGTTCTTGTATTGTCAACGTCATGTTGATAAAGAAGGGGAAAAGATGTCACACATTGCAGAGGCCAACTATACAAGCAAGGCTTATCTTCTCTGCATCTTAGCCTTGCTCTCTTTTAACACATTAGTGTCCCGCCACTTTCCTGTCTCTCATTATCCTTGACACTAACACCATCCTATCTCTCCTCCCATTCAATTCCTCAGTCCTTTCTACCATCTACAGCTGGTAGTTCTATCACCATACCCCTCTCTCTTCTTGGACTTTCACAGGTGGAGGCTGCCTGTGTTCGGGATTACCACACATTTGTGTGGTCTTCGGTGCCTGAAAGTGCCGCTGATGGTTCCCCTGTCCATGCTAGTGTCCAGTTCCAAGGTACAAGGGGAGATAGAGAACCAGGAGGGAGAAGTCAAAGGAACAGAGGTTTGGAAAAAGAAAGCGCAGAAACGTAAAAGGCACAGAGAACAAGGAAAAATAAGTGCAAGTAAATAAAATAAGAAATATATCTAACAGGCTCAGCAGACATGGGGTTATCACAGAATCAAAGATTAAGAGGTGGAAGAAACTTTAGAGTGCAACTAATCCCACCTCCTTTCAAAAGAAGGAGGAACTAGGGGGTAAGGAAGAGGGAAAGGTGGTGTCATATTTTGAGAAGAAGGTGGTCATTAGATTCTGAGAGACCTGGGTTCAAATACCAGCTCTAATCCTTATAATCTGTTTGACACTGGGCAAATTACTAAACCTCTGTGTGTCTGTTACCTTAACATTAAAAGGGGATACGGATACCTGGTTTATAGGGACAGTAAAAGGATTTTAAATGATATAGGGAATGATATAGTTAGCACAGTGCCTCATATATGGTGGGCACACAATAAATAGTAACTATCATCATCATCATCATGATCATCATTATTACTGAAGAGGACAGGATTAAAAAAGAGAAGAAGGAAAAGAGCAGGCATAAAGGAGGGAGAAGAGTATCCCAAGGAACAGAAATAGTCTATGGAAGGTGGAGAGGAGAGAAAATGGAATATGGTGAGCAAGGGCCAGAGTCAAAGAGAGCGGATAGTAAAGTACCCTGAGGGGACCAGCTGAGCACTGGAGGGCCTGGGATCATACTGGGCTCCTGGGTCCATTCTTCTCCCCACAGCCAGCTACCTGCCCAAACCGGGAGCCCAGCTCTACCAGTTCCGATACGTGAATCGCCAGGGCCGGGTGTGTGGGCAGAGCCCCCCTTTTCAGTTCCGAGAGCCAAGGCCCATGGATGAACTGGTGACTCTCGAGGAGACTGATGGTGGCTCTGACATCCTGCTGGTTGTCCCCAAGGCAACTGTGCTGCAGGTGAGAACAGAGCTGCTCCTGGGCACAGGAGTGGGAGGAAAGCATTGCAAGGGGCCCCTTCCCACTGTACCCTCCCCTCAGCTGTAGCTTCAACTGGAGACCTCACTGGGACTTACACAAAGTCTTACCTTCAAGAAAGTCTCAGTCTAACCTAGAGAGAGACAAACATGTAGGGCAGGGAAGCAAGCCTCCACAAACCAACATTACTGAAGATTTCATAAGAACTTTTTGAGTGTTCCTTTTTCAAGTGTTACATCCTGCTCTAGACCCTAGAAGAAGATGCAAAGGGTAGAGGGAGGCCACTCCAGGGAAATAATTGACCTGAGGAGGATGAGACCCACTTCCAGGACAGGTGAGGAGTGAAGACAGATAGGTGTGGCCCTAAACTTGCACCATCAGATACTGGAGGCACTACCCACATGTGGCTCTTGAGCACCTGAAGTGTGACTGGTTCAAATTGAAATATACTGTGTGAGTAAACTACTTACCAGATTCTGAAGACCTACTATTAAAAAAAAAAAGTGTAAAAGATTTACATAATTTTTTATATTGATAACATTTTGAAATAATGTTTTGGATAGACTGAGTTAGATAAAATATTGTTGAAATTAATTTCACGTGTTTCTTATTAGTACTTTTGTTAAGTGTCTACTAGAAAATTTTAAATTATATTTGTGGCTTGTATTACTTTTCTATTGGACAAAATAGAGAAGAATTGAGGAGTAAAGGCAGATGTTAGCAAGGAAGACTTCCTGAAGAAAGATAAAGACTAAGGCTACATGGGGAGGAAGTACAGTCCCCAGACCAGAAGACAGGCCCGAGGAAGGTTTAGAAGAAGAGAATGCGTAGATTGTCTTTGATTTAGATAAACTCCAGCACTCTAGAACCCTCTAAACACATGGTATGAACACAAGAATAGAAAGAAGATGTTTATATCTTAACATTAGTCAGAAATGTGTAAGCTCCTACACCATGTTCTGTTTTTACATTCATCATTACAATTATCTTAGACCAACCCACACTAAGGGATCGCTTCACAGATGAGGACACAGAGATTCAGAGAAGTTTAGTCACTTGTTCAGAGTTATATAGCTCATAAAAATTGTATTAGAGATTTAAACCCAGTGTCTGACTCCAGAGCCAGTATGTTAAAATTAGGGGAGAAATCTCTTTTTGTCTATGTGATTGAGAAAGACTTCTACCAGACGAGGGAGTCCTGCAGTTGCCAAGCCAAGGAGGGGTCAGCCTGCCAGCAGGAAGACGTAAAAGAGGACTGGGCAGTTAAGTGTTCCAGGAGCTGGTGTCTGGTGGGTGGTAGGCTAGCTTCAGTAGCACACCAGCTCACTTCTTTGTATCCTGTTGCTGATGTAACTTCCCAACCCTGAAATGCATCTGCAGAGTGTTGGCAATGGACCTTGGAATGGGTGCTTCACAATGACACCCCCTTCTTATTCTGCCCCCTGTAGAATCAGCTGGATGAGAGCCAGCAAGAGAGGAATGACCTGATGCAGCTGAAACTGCAGCTGGAGGGGCAGGTCACAGAGCTGAGGAGCCGAGTACAGGAGCTCGAAACAGCTCTGGCAACTGCCAGGCAAGAACACGCAGAGCTGACAGAGCAATACAAGGTGGGATTTGGGCTGGGGGCGGGACGGGGCCTGGCCGCTCACCCAAAATCTGAACCCAGTGAAGGGGGGAAGGGGAGATGTTAGTGGGTGTTTAAGATGGTTCTGACATCAAAGAAGTAGGTTTAAGGTTTAACAAGCAGGATTAAACTTAATATGATAAACATGTCTCAGATTTGTATGCTGAGCTAGGGTGGAGATGGCTGTATTCACTGTTAAGGGAATTTTCTCTTAGTTTCTTTTTCAAGGAAGGTTACTAGGCATGGGGGTGGGAACAAACTCTGGTATGCTCCTCCGAAGCCTTTGCTCCAGTCTTTGAGATGAGTCTCAGCTTCTTCTGGGGAAACTTAATTGCAGGGGCTTTCCCGGTCCCATGGGGAACTCACAGAAGAGAGGGATATCTTGAGCCGGCAACAGGGAGACCACGTGGCACACATCTTGGAACTGGAAGATGACATCCAGATCATCAGTGAGAAAGTGCTGACAAAGGAGGTTGAGCTGGACAGGTGAGGGGACCTCCTCTACCACATTACTTCCCGTCATTTCCGGTGACCCTGGAACTCCAGCCTCCTGTTTCAGGCAGGCAAGCCTGCTCTCTATCTCAGGTGGTTTCTCTTTCCTTTCTCAACCTCATTTAGGGTGTTTCAATTACTGAGGATATTGTTTTCTTCCCTCACTCTCATTCCTTACTCTGTATTTCTCACCTTCAGAAGTAATTGCAGTTACACGTTTAATGTGGAGCAAATGCTAAGCAGGAGCTAGGAGAAGAGGACTTGAAAAAAGAGAATGGATAGAATAGTCAACACAAGATAAGAGAGGATGGATTTCAGATTTTACCACAGCAAGGAATAAGATTAGACTTTGTTTTAACTATTAGGAAATGTTAGAACTGGTGATCCATGAATGTTGTGAAAACTCTCCCCTGAAAAAAGAATAAACCATTGATTTTTAACATTGGGAGAAATGTATGTAGGGTATGTAAGAAGGTACGCAAGGGAAGATCACCACCTCAGAAGGCAGCCTGTCATTGCACTATCAGACAGCTGTCATTTTTATATCTCTTGTGTTGATCCAAGCTACCATCCTATAACTTCCACCTTTTGGCCCTGATTTGGACCCCTGGAGTTCTGGGTACTTGGGGCTTAGAACCTGGCTTTGGAATTTGCACATCCCAGAGAGAAGTGGAGGTCTGGGCCTCGAGGAACACTGGTAGAAGAGCACAATACGGAGTTCAAGCCTTTCATGCATTCTCTGGTGACCAGTCAGTTATCCGACATTCCGTCCCCCCATTTACAGGGTTAGAGACACAGTAAAGGCCCTAACTCGGGAACAAGAGAAGCTTCTTGGGCAACTAAAGGAAGTGCAAGCAGACAAGGAGCAAAGCGAGGTAAGGGCTCAGGGTTCGTTTATTTTCTCAATTGTTCATCCAGTGTTTATTGAGTCCCTTCTGAGTGCTGGGCACAAAAGGGGATAAAAATATGAAGAAACATTGTATATACTCTCCTAGGGAACATTAAGTCATACATATAAATCAGGATTAGTCAAAGGGGATATAACAGGTATCAACAGAGAAGTGTAATAACATTACGATATTCCACAGAGGTGAATGGGAGCGCATCTTGTTAGGGACATTAGACAGGACTTTTAAAAGTGGGGCATAAACTAGCTTAGTATTTCTAAACTTCTTTAGCAGCAGAACCCTTTCTGCGCTATCCTCCAGCAAAGTTTTACATCTTAAGTGGATCCTCACTGAATAAATAAAAGCAATATTTTATTATAAATTTATTTTTATAAGTTCAAATGTAGAGCATTTACATATAAGGTAATGAAAGCAATTAGGTAATTTTGGTGGCTACCGCACTTTGAAATTGGAGGTTATGGATGACTGTTCTGTCAGCCTCGTTAGAACGACTAATGTAGTTCTGTATTTTGTTTTAGTTGTACAATATTGAGAACACCTTGAGTCATACACAAGTAGGTGCAAATTGATAACAGTTTTGATCTCCAGTGTGTTAACCCTGTGAGTTTGTGCATTTTGCACATAATTTTTACATATTTGAAGTTTATATCAGTATTTGCAGAATCTCTAAATAGCTTCCTCAGAATCCTAGCTTCTGTGGGAAATTGTTTGAAAACTTGCTCAGCAGTGAAGAATAGGTAGAATTTGAGTAGACAGAAGTAAAGGGAGACCATTCTAGGAACAGATGAAAACATAAGCAAAGGCTTAGAGTCCAGAACACTTAGGGCAGCTGAATGTGTGGGTCAAGAGTTTGAGATAAGCCCTGGTCAGATTGTAGACAGTCTTGAGTTTAACCTTTATTCTGTAAGCAGTGAGAGGCACTGATGATTTTCAAGTAGGGGATGTGTACTCAAAGAAGATTAATCTGATTGCCTTGTGGGGGAATGAGCTAATTGTAAGGTTTTTTCAGTAGTCCAGGCAAGAAATGACCAGAGCCTGAGCTAACCTGATTGTGGCAATAGTAGAAAAGAGAAAATAGCTGTGAACAAAATAGAGGATGGAGAAACAATAGGCTTTTCTGTAGGGTGCTAGGGAGAAAACAGAGTCAAACATGGCATCAAGGTATCCAGCTTGAATGACTTGGGAATTAGTTTGAACCATGGACAGAAAAAAAAAGTGGAAAGACCTAGAGTAGAATGGGAAGTAGAATATACTGAGTTTTCAGGGCCTGGAAGACACCTAGACTGAGTTTTGACTTAAAAGAAAAAGTGGAGCCCTGCCCAGTGTGGCTCAGGGGATTGACCACCAGGTCTGAGAACCAAAGGGTTGCCAGTTCAATTCCCAGTCAGGGCAACATGCCTGGGTTGCAAGCCAGGTCCCCAGTAGGGGATATGCAAGAAGCAATCATACACTGATGTTTCTCTCCCTCTCTCCCTCCCTTTCCCTCTGTCTTAAATAAAGTATTTAAAAAAGAAAAAGTGGGGAAGCAGAAATGGGACATGGGATTATCTGGATTTATGTAAGACCCAGGTTGTGACCCTGGATATCTCACTTTGGGAGCTGGAGACTGGATGTTCAGGATTGAGTTGCTTTGAGCTGAGAGTCCCAAGAATGGCTGGCAAGAGCTGAATGCTTGAGTTTGTGTTAAATCTGAGAAGTGGAACCTTGACCTCTCTTATCACAATGGTTCACCTCTCCAGCCACCCCAAATACACATACCACTTTCCTTACCTACTCTCCACCTCTGTCAGGCTGAACTTCAAATGGCACAACAGGAGAATCGTCGCTTGAATTTGGAGCTGCAGGAGGCCAAGGGCCGGCAGGAGGAGCAGGGTGCTCAGACCCAGCGTCTGAAAGACAAGGTGGCTCAGATGAAGGACACCCTAGGCCAGGCTCAGCAGCGGCTGGTGAGTGAAGCCCTTAGGCAACAAGAAGTAGAGAAAGTTCCAAGGACTAATTGTAGAAAAGTCTGAGGAAAGACATGACTAAAGACTGAACAACCCAATCCTGAGTCCTAAGGCAGTGTGGGGAGGAGGGAGTCTGGTTACTACCTTCTCGGTTCATAGTGACTCACTGGGAGCCCTAATCTCCATCTCTTCCTTTCTTCTGAGGCTGAGCTGGAGCCCCTGAAGGAACAGCTTCGAGGGGCCCAGGAGCTTGCAGCCTCAAGCCAGCAAAAAGCTGCCCTTCTTGGGGAGGAGTTGGCCAGCGCAGCTGGAGCCAGGGACCGCACCATAGCCGAGCTACACCGCAGCCGCCTGGAAGTGGCTGGAGTCAATGGCAGGCTGGCTGAGCTCAGTCTGCACTTGAAGGAGGAAAAAAGCCAGTGGAGCAAGGAGCGGGCAGGGATGCAGCAGAGTATTGAGGTAGAGGGTTGGGGGGACCTGGCAGGCACACGGCCACTGCCCCCCTCCTCCGTGTGGTCAGATCTCCTAGGAGGAGAGAAAGGGAGGAATGGAAACCTCAGAACTTAGGGGTAGGGAGGGGCTGTAAGGGAGGAACACTTCATGTCCAGGCAGACCCATCCCTAAATAGAGTGTTCCCAACCCTGATCTCCATAGCAGCTTCCTTGGTTACCATCTTGATTCAGAAACATTTACCGTCCTAGGCACCATTACTGCCCATTACTGACCACTAGCAAGATGCCTTGCCTTCAGGCCCCTTCCTTCATTCACAGGTTAGGGGGAATGAGGAAGGCAAGAAGGGGAAATTGCTCCCAAAAGATTGAGTTAAATAAAGTATCACAGTGAGGGATGGTGACATTGCCAATGGCGTCCCTTTTCCCTCACCCTCCCATTTTCCCTTCTGGCCAACTCCCAGACAGAGAAGGACAAGATCCTGAAGCTGAGTGCAGAGATACTTCGGCTAGAAAAGGCAGTTCAGGAGGAGAGGACCCAGAATCAAGTGCTCAAGACTGAACTGGCGCAGGAAAAGGATTCTAGCCTGGTAAGGCACCCAGCGACCCGTGAGCCCTGGTCCTATAGCCTCGTAAGGCCAGTGCCCTTCCCTCTCTCTGAAGTGTGAGCTCAGAAGTGTATGATGCTCACTTACATGTTGGTGGCATTCTCACTTGCACACCTCCCAGGACTCATTGATTTGAAATATACAGTGTCCTTTTCTGCTCTCAGGGCACACATTCTGGGCCTAGTAGTGATGACTTAAAATAATTATAGAGTGCCCCTGCTATGCCCCAGAAGCCTAGCCCAGGTCATCCAGGTACACACTCAAGAAGCAGAGACTGAATTTCCTGTGGCAAGAAAAGGGGCTCATGGAAAAGTGTTGGGGCAAGGGAAGAAGGAAGGCACAGAGAGACATGATTCTAGATTGTTGGGGTGAGGTCCCAGCGTCCAGGTTTTTTGAGGTACATTCTAGGCTCCGAATTCTATTTGGCCCTTTTTCCTCAGGTGCAGTTGTCAGAGAGTAAGCGAGAGCTGACAGAGCTGCGGTCAGCCTTGCGTGTGCTCCAGAAGGAAAAGGAGCAACTGCAGGAAGAGAAGCAGGTAAGAGCCTGTAACTCGGGGCCCCTATGGTCACCAGAACTGAGGGCTAGAAACGTTGTGGCTTCTTGTCATCTCTTGGATTAGAAACTGGTATCTCTATGAGGGCCCAGAGGCTAAAACTGGGACTATGATCAGCTGATTTGGCAGGATGGGATGATTGCTGGCGGAAGGGAGGAATGTAGGGGATGAAGGAGGGCCCTTGGGAGGGGGAGGTGAGGATCTATCTCAGGCTGCTCCACCTTTGGTGAAGTGTCGAATTCTCAGGAGCTCGGAGTTCATCTTGAATATGAGAAGGTTCTATAGGTCAGCCAGGTCGGCATCTTCCCAGCCACTTGCACGTCTTTCCTCCCCAACACCAGGAACTGCTAGAGTACATGAGAAAGCTGGAGGCCCGCCTTGAGAAAGTGGCAGATGAGAAGTGGAATGAGGACGCTGCCACGGAGGATGAGGAGGCAGCTGCAGGGCTGAGTCTGTACACCCCCAATCTTGTGACACCTCTTTCCCGCCCTGCCTTTTCCTTTTGGGAAAAGCTCCATGTGACCCCTCTGGGAGCTGCCTCTGCCTTCTGTGTTTTGCCTTTTTACTTCCCAGACTCTGGCCTCTGTCTAATTTAACTGTATCCTTTATCCAAAGGAGTCAGAGCCAGATCCATCCCTCTAACAACATATTCTTTTTTCTTTGCCTACTCGCTCCTACAGGCTGCCCAGCAGCTCTGACAGACTCAGAGGATGAGTCTCCAGAAGACATGAGGCTCCCACCCTATGGCCTGTGTGAGCATGGAGACCCAGGCTCCTCTCCTGCCGGGCCACGAGAGGCTTCTCCCCTAGTCGTCATCAGCCAACCAGCTCCCATTGCTCCCCACCTCTCAGGGCCAGCTGAGGACAGTAGCTCTGACTCGGTGAGCACTGAGGAAAGACCGAGCAGGGGCAGGGAGGAAGGGGTAGGGCCAAGCTCAAGTGGTCCAGTCTCCAGAGCAGAAAGACTTAGACATATGAGGCTCTCATTTTTCCTTGGGAGAGAGGAGGCAGGCCCAACCTCTCTTCAGAGCCACCCAATGGACACTTCCCCAAAACCCAGTCTGATCCAACAGCCTCACTACTGCTCACCCTTATTCCCCATACTCTCTTCCTTTCCACCAATTCCCTTCAAAACACTGTTCCTGCCCCTACTCTTACTATAGCCCTCTGTTCCCCATTCCACCTGGACTGCCCTTCCTTTTCCTGTCCCAACATGCTACTCCCCCATCTCTGAATACTACCCCAAAACCCACCTATCTCTTCGGTGCCCAGGAGGCTGAAGATGAGAAGTCAGTCCTGATGGCAGCTGTGCAGAGTGGGGGTGAAGAGGCCAACCTGCTGCTTCCTGAACTGGGCAATGCCTTCTATGACATGGCCAGGTGAGCACAAAAAGGGGAGGACAGGAGGGAGGTGGGAAGATGCCAGCAGAAAAGGTATCCAGGCGAACAGTGTCTCTGCCCTTCCTGCAACCTATCTCTTCTTGGCCCTAGCCAAGAAAAGGAGACATAGGTCTCCTTTTGTGATTGACGCAAAATTACCCACCACCCTAAATCCCAGGTGCCTTTAGGTTATCCCCTCCCTCGGCTTATCAACACACGTGCACTCAGAAACCCTGCCTTTAACTGGCTTCTGTGTTGTTCTAGCACCATCTTCCGTGGAGCCCAAATTGTCTTGCACCCCCTCTCTCCTGCCCCTACCCCTTCCCCAGCTACCAGGTAGGTACCTAGCTCATTGGGGGAGGAAGGGAAGTAGGCGACCAAGCCCCCAGGGACAAAAACGGAGAGGAGACTGGGATCCAGCATCCATCTGGCCACCCTGAGATGCTGTCTTTCCTGACTTCCTTGGGGGACCCTTAGAGTGGGGAAGCCCCAGGGGTGGGAGGTTCAGGTATCAGATTGCCCTCTGTGCCTTCCTTTTCTTCTGCAGGTCAAGAGGGGAAGGCAGAGGGAAGAGAGATTTTATCACCTAGTCCCCAGCTTTGCCTGGATGTGAGATGGGCTCAGGGCAGGGTGGGGGTGATACTGTCATCTTTCTTGGCTGGAGCAGGAAGATGAAGGACGATGTCAGACTCATTTTCAGCCTCATTAGGCAGCAGACAGAGATGGAGGGAGGAGAGCAGGAGGTTGGGGGATGGGCTCTGCACTATAGGGACCAGGAGGGACTAAAGAAGGAGGCCACAGGGATCTGGGAAACTAAGGCCTCCAGCATTGTAGGGAGAAAGATGCTGAGGAAGAAGCTAAGAGACAGAACTTCCAGGATGCTATATTAGGGACAGAGGAATCCAGGGACTTGGGTGCATGGTTCCCTCTACCTGAGGTCTGCAAGTGAAGAAGGCAACAGAGCACAATGACTCCCTCCTTTCCCTTCTGTTTCTCTTTAGTGGCTTTGCAGTGGGTCCCTTGTCAGAGCCCAGCACTGGAGGCCCTGCAACCCCACCATGGAAGGAGTGCCCTATTTGTAAGGAGCGCTTCCCAGCTGAGAGTGATAAGGATGCCCTGGAGGACCACATGGATGGACACTTCTTCTTCAGCACCCAGGACCCCTTCACCTTTGAGTGATCTCACCTCTCCCTAGTACAAGCACAAACACACACTTAACACACGTACACACTCATGCATAGTCACACATTTAGGTCCCATGCCTCTTTTCCAACACAATGGGCTCCATGATGTTCTGTTCCCTACGAACCGCTCCTGTGTGCCATTTTTATCCCAAGCCCTCCAACCTCGTCCTCTCCTTCCCAGCTCTTTTGTCCAGGCAGGGGTCCTTCATGGAAGCAGTGGCTGAATTTACCCCTTGACAGCGGTTTTGGAGGAACCGGGATGGAGGAGGCCTTCCCCAAGGGGAATAGAGTCAGCCCCTCCCAGCCCTGGCTGCTTCTGTCTGTCACACCAGCCACCACCATTGCATGCGTGCGCGCAGTCTAATACCCCAACGCCAATTCCCTCTCTTATTTGGGGTCTGCATTTTTTCCCCTGAGTTTCTTCTGGGGTCTGCATTGAGGCAGCAGCATGGACATTTTGACTTCCTCAGGCCCCAGTTCTGCATTTCATTGCTTTCTCTTACTGCCCTCCCATTGCCTTCTGCATCGCAACCCAGGCTTTTTCCATAACATTAGATAATAAGTTTGGAGGTTTCTTTTGTATTTTTGAGGTGTTCTGTATTCTCTCTCCTGCCCCTCACTGCCATCACCCTTCAGTGTCCTCACATGGAAAGAAATAATGCATTGTGCCTTCTGTGAGGGATAGGGGAACAAATGGTCCCAGGTTCCCCATTTCCAAGCCTTTCTACCCTTTCCAGGTTTCCCTATAGCAATAAGAGCTTTCCCCCAATATCCCTTCCCCACCTGTAGTTTGGACAAATATATTTATATGGTATGTATGACTCTTCTAATAAAATGTTCTTATTATGAGGTGTGACTAGAGCAAAAAACATCCAGACACCGAGCTCTTAGACCTTGATGGAGGGGCAAGGGAGGGAGGGGGCTCCAGGTGGCATTATCCCATTATGCCTCCTGCTGTGCTGGCCACCAAGTGGGAAGAGGGGAAGGGAGGAGTCTTTGTCTCGCGTGGAGGCCTGGCTTGGGGAATACTGCGGTGGGGGAGGGAGCAAACTGGGTCAACGTCTTGGGGTTTAGTCTCAGGGTGGGACTCAAGGTAGAGGGTCAAAGTGCATGCCTTAGAAGGCAGGGGAGGTTTCCACCACTCAGATCTTCACCCTCTATAGCAGCCATCACTGTGCCTTGGGCCAAAGGACAGGCATTACTCCTGTCAAAAGTACGCACCTTTGCATATCCACTTTATAAAAAATGCCCTAAACCCCATACTTCTAAAGACTATTTGACATTCTTCCCATCTCTGCCTCCCTTTCTCCTGTTGCCATCCTCACAAACCATGCACACACTCTGACTCCTCAGTCACGAAAACACATTCATCCACTCTAACCAGCTTCACAGGCTAGACAGACACAGCATCATAAAGCATTTATTAAGGACCTGCATGCTCACCAAGGCTCTCAGGAGTGCCCAGTACACATGACTACAGCCCCCTTGTTCACCATCCCAGTAGCGCCGCTATCACCCACCCTTTTTTCCCTTCAGGGGCCCTGGGTGGGCCACTGCCACCCCACCATTCCCTCTATCCACCTGAAACCCTCCCATCGACCCCCTTCCAGCCCCACCTGGATGACATCTTACAGCCTGCCTTCTTTCCTCACATCGCTGTCTCCTAGCAACCTCATCTCGTTCCCTGAATCCCTTCCAAGGAAATTAGAGATAATGGATCTCTCCTCTCTCCATCTCAACTCCTCTTTATCGATCCTCCTTTAATGAAAGTTAATTATAACAATGATTTAATTAATAGAATCCCTCTCTTCCTTTATTGCTTCCCGTATTAAGACTATTAATAAATACGAGCTGGGCTGACAGAAGCATCCATCACCTGCCCGGGATTCCCCCATCCCTCCTTTTCCCCTCCCCTGTACCCCCTCCCACTCGTGGCCTATAAACTTACTGGGGTAGTGGGGGTTAATCAGAGAGGAATTATGAGCCAACATCCCCAGCAGGAGGTGCATTTAATGAAATCACTTGTGATTTATGTCTGGGGGAGGTTAGGGAGGGAAGAATCTGGAACCCAGATATCCTGGCTTCCAGAAAGCTGGCCCCCTAGGGCAAAAGAGGAGGAAGAAAGACAGAAACAAACCCAGGGCCCCTTCTCCCACCCCACAGCCCCTGCCAAGGCACACACACCCACAGGAGCCGCATGGGTAGCTGCACAAGGCCATTGA
Organism: Pteronotus mesoamericanus; assembly: GCF_021234165.1. Classification (NCBI taxonomy): domain Eukaryota; kingdom Metazoa; phylum Chordata; class Mammalia; order Chiroptera; family Mormoopidae; genus Pteronotus; species Pteronotus mesoamericanus. Next base: position 1,882,193 of record NW_026555310.1, read on the forward strand.
CACAGAGGCTGCCAAACTAAAAGTGCTGAGGAAGACCGCAGCCTAGATTTCATTCTTTCCCACCTCCAAAACTCGACATGGGCTATTCTCACCCCCTTTCCTTCTCCCCAGCCCAGTTCTGCCTCACCTACCTAAACCTTCTCCATGCTTCTCTCCTCCATGAAGCCCTGTCCCAGTTCCTCATCAGACCCCTCCACCCAGATATTTAAAGCCCCAGCTGCTCCTTTCTCTGTCTTTTCCATGTCTCCTGATGTGCAATCTGCACCTTCAGGCTGGGAGTTTCGCAGAAGTTTAGAGCCATGTCTCTTGCCTACCCCGGAATCCAGACTGGCCACTGACACACAGAGCTCAGGGAAGGGTAATTGACTGCATTGGGCAGGGAGGGAAGATACCTGGGTTCCAATTTGAGTTCTTTTTCCTACTTGCTGTGTGGTATTCAGCAACTCAGTCTTTCTACTCATTTCCCTTCTGTAATTAATCATCTTTCCCGCTTCCCAACATCCATGCAGAAGTTGATGGACCTGAATGGGCTTGAGAGCCTGTTGTGAGAGGAAAAGTCAGACCACAAAGCAGCAAAAAGGAACATGGGTGTCAATATTTGGTAGGAGATGAGTGAATCCAAACATCATTCCCTTGTTACAGAACCTCAATGGCTGCCTGTTACCTATAGGAATATGAAGAACAGACTGTTGAGTGTGCCAGTCAGGGTCTGCATTAGCTGGTCCCACTTTCCGTTTCCCATCCTATCCTAAGGAACCCTGGACTCCAGTTTTACAGAACCATTCCACAGAAATAGGTGCTGCTTTGGCATGCCTCTGAACATGTTCTTTTCCCTCAGCTCGAAGTGCACCTCCTCCATGAAGTCCTACTTGACTTCCTTCAGTTATCCTCTAAGATACCACAGAAAGCACTTTGTAAAAACATACTACATCATGTTTACAAGTTGCAAAGTTTCCCATGGGTCACAATATGGGAGCTGAACAATAAAGAATAAGTAGTTGTAAGCCAAGCATGTGCAGACAAAAGGAACAAAATGAGCAAAAGCATAACTTGCTCAGAAATCTAAACACTCAAGCAGGGCTGCAGAGTAAGCATCATACACAGTGTGTGAAGTGAGACTGGAAAGACAGACTAACAGACGTTTACTCATACATTCACTCAACAAGTATTCATTGAGTATTCACTATGTGCCAGGTATAGTTCTAGGCACTGGGAAACAGGAATGCTTGCCTGCATGGAGCTTATACTCTATTGGCAGATCATGAAATTCCAGAGAAATCAGTTTGGAACCCACTGTAATAACCCCAGGAAAAAAAATGATGAGCACTGAAGTTAAGCTGTGTCAAAAGGAAAAAGAGGCAGAATTGTTTAGGATGCAGAATTAATGGGACTTGGTGATAATTAGATATGGGAAGTGAACAAAAGGAGCTGAGTTGATCCCCGTTTTCTGGTTTCAATGACCAGATAACCAGTGATACCATTCATCAAATAAATAATACAAATGGAAGAATACATTGAACTAAAATATGACTCTAGAACTTTGTCCTGTTGAATTCTCAATGTGTTTGAGATCTTCCAAAGGAGAGAGAGATCCAGTAGGCAGTTGGATAGGTATTTTAAGTCCATGGCACAAGAGAGTTTGGAATAGAAATAGAGACTTAAGATACTTGAAAGTAAAGGTGATGAGAGTGAAGAAAGATTACCTAGGTCTCCCCCATGTAGAGTAAGAGTGTAAGAGGGCCAAGGGCAGCACTTAGGAGGCCATCAACATGGAAGGGAAGCATGGAGAATGCAGAGTAATGGAAAAGACAGAAGGATCAGCCAGAGAGTTAGGAAGGAATTCAGGAGAGGTGAGTCAAGGAGTGGTATTAGCAGCAGCACATGTGGCAAGAGGCCAGGGAAATGACTCCTGAAAATCATTGGATTAGCAGCCAGGAGGCACCCGGTGGCTCAGCAAGAAGCATAAAGGAAAGCATTGGAGGCGAAAGTTATCGTGCAGCTAGACTTCCCAGAGCCTGAAATAGAAACACAATTCTGACCTGTGGAATTAGGAGTATGTCTCCAGACTCACACTAAAACAAGGACTTCTAATTTAAGGTGTAAGAAAAACCAAGGGTGGCCCTGGCCAGGTATCTGAGTTAGGCAGTTGGTGAGAGCATTGTAGTTTGATCCCCGGTCAGGGCACATACAAGAATCAACCAATAAATGCATCAAAAAATGGAACAACAAATCTCTCTCTCACTCTCTCTCTCTCTCCACCTTCTCTAAAGTCAATAATTTTTTTAAAGGTGTAGAACAAAAAAAATCATGAAAAAAGAAAAGAAAAATCAAGGACAGAAGCCAAGATGTTTGGGTCCAACATCAGAGATCCTGCTGTCTCTGATTAGCCAGGTATGAAGCACACTATAAGCCTTCACTGTCCACTATAGTAGCCACTAGCTACAGGCAATTATGAAACATTTGAAATGTGGCTAGAATAAATTAAGATGTTGTACATGCAAACTGCATAATATGTTTCAAAGACTTAGTACAAAAAAAGGAATTTATAATAACTTTGTATTGATTACACGTTAAAATTATAATATTTTGGATATATTGGATAAAATTAAATATATTATGAAAATTAGCTTCACCTGGTTCTTTTTACTTTTTTTTAAAAAACATATGGTTACAAGAAATTTTTATGTGACTTATATTAAATCTCTACTGCACAATACTTATCTAAACCCTGCCACTGATTAGGATCCCCACAGCCTGGACATCCCTATATCCCCAACATCTCTTCTAGGAGGAAGATAAATACCTGGAATTCCTGTAACTGCATTCTAGACCCACCTTTATGCCCCATGCTCCCAACACCATACCTATGACAAGAGATTCCAGTGCTTAATACCCATCTCCAGATCCCCCTGTCCTGGTCCTTCATATATTTTTTCTTTCTCTGGGTCTGTCGATAATCAGGTGAGAGCAGAAATGTCCTGTTCCAACTCTCACTAAAGTGGATTTTTCTTCCCAGCTTGGAGCCCAGAATCTCCCAAACTTAAATTTAGAAACTGTGCCTTTTCCCTTTTTCCCCCAGTCCTCAATTCCTTCTTTGCATTGCTGAAAATGTGGAAATCCCCCAAACTGGTAGAAGCAGGGTGTTGTGGCAATCACACAGGCTTTAATCTCCAAGACTTAATTTGTCATACTTCCTAAACATGTGACTTGGAGCAAAACACCTCATGTCTCCAAGCCCTCATCTGAAAAATGCGGATAACTCCTATCTGGAAAAATTATTGTGATGATTAATTATATGAGCTCAGATGTATAAAATGCCTTGTACAGAGTCTGGCACACAGTAGGTACTTTGTAATTTGGGGATTCCCCCCCCTTTGCAACTTACCACTGTGTATTTATAGAACTAGGGAAAGAAACAGAACAAACACAGGCTTATATGTATGGCCTGACAGAACCTCAAAACTAAAAGAGCACTTAGAGATATATTTCCAGCTTCTGATTCAGTGCAGAAATTCCCTGGACTACATCCTCATTGGTAGTCATCCAACATCTGCTTAAACATCTCCAGGGGCCATTCATTGGTTTACTCAATAAACAAGAACAAGGCACTGTGGGAGCCACAAAGAAGGGCAGACACAGACCTTGCTGTTAAGGAGCTGACATATTATCATAAATGATATATAGAGAAATAACTATAAGGTAAATGTGGCATGTGTCAATTGAGTTGCTATGACAGACAGCGAACCTTAAAAGTTAATCCACTGTTCACCAAAGGATGGTTACAATATTAAAATCCCTCCCAAATCTCAGATCTCAGTTTTCCTATTCACTTCGTGGAAAATGGAACAAGATCCTTCCACTCTAGGTCATGGTTCATCCTTAACAAGGACATTTCTGTAATGACTTTAAAATTCCAAGAGGATATCAACATGGAAAACGCTAGAATGGATAAACGGAAGCACAGGTGTGGGGAGAAGTGGATTAGCTGCAAGATCCTCCAGCCTCTTCTGTATTCCGGGAGTCCCTAGATGTCCACCCCACCTTCTTTCTGTGTACTACCAGCAATCCCGGCCCCTTGGAAGGCCCTGCACTTCCCTACTCTCAATATTTATCCAAATGCTTTGTCTGTGCTTTTCTCCCCATCCGTATCACATTTACTTCATCTTTTATCAGCATCTCTATCATTTTCTTTATGTTCATCTCTGTTTTAGTCTGTTCTTCCCATCATTTAGATTTTTGTTATCTGTTATTCTTAAGGTCTTTCTGACTCTCTTTGTCTCTCTTTCTTTTATTCTTTCATCGTTTTCTGTTTCTTGGTCGGTTTCCATTTTTCTGTCTCTGGCCTCGCTTTCTCCCCAGCTGCTGCAAAGCCATAAACCCAGCCGGCCCTGCAGCAGGCAGCCGCCAATCACTGGGCTCCAGGAGATGAGAGGAGGGGGCTGCAGAGAGATGGGGGCATAGAAATGCTGGGGAGCTGTTGCTACAACAGGGGAGGGGAGAGGCAGAAAAGAGCTGAGAGATGTCACTCCCAGAAGGCAGCCACAGCTGCCTCCACAGCCGGTGTCTGGACCCCTTTCCCACAGAGCAGACACCTGGCCTCTCTTTCTGTTGTGAGGCAGGGTACCTGGGTCCCTCCCATATACTCCCCAAGCCATAATATCTTATTCAAAGCCACTGGCCACAAATCCATGAGAGATTTGCCGCCTCCTTCATTTTTATGCTTCCCAAAATGAGGGAGCTAAAGGATACTAGAGGGTCTGAGGATTTCTGGAACAAATGCTTACATGAACATCGATACAATAAAAAGACGGTCAGGGTGGAACGAAGGGTGTTGAGAAACAATGTGTTGGAGAGGCACTGAGAGGAAGGAGAGTCCTAAACGGGCGGTGGGTGGGGGGACCAGAAACTGTTTCTTACCAGCTCCTTGGCCATTCATTATTTCTTTTCTTTTCTTTTTTAAAGATTTTTGTTTATGTATTTTTAGAGAGAGGGGAAGGGAGGGAGAAAGAAAGAAAGGGAGAGTAACATCGATGATACATCGTTCCGTTTTCTCCTGCACGCCCCTACCAGGGACCCGGGCAGCAAACCATCTGGGCCGGTACTGGAAATCCAACCGATGCCCCCTCGGTTCTCAGGCCTGCACTCAATCCATAGAGCCACACCAGCCAGGGCGTGGCCATCCATTCTTAAAGCAGCACTGACATCCAGAATCCAGGCTGGGTACTACAAAATGGACAACTACCCAGCTCATCGTCACAAACCTACAGGGCCTGGGGATGGCGTGGGGGCTAGGAGGGAAAGCAGGGAAGGGGAGGGATTAGCGAGAGATTTTAGGAGAAGAGCAGAGGAGGAGAAACATTTTCGCCCTGCTGAGCAGAAGGAGACAGGCCCAGCAAGTGGTAATTCCTGGTGTGCCGGCGACCCCTGCTGGCTATGTAAACCACTGCCTAGGAGAAGGGAAGTGTACAACCAGCTTGCCTGGGTTCTGTTTGGGTGGGTTGAATGTGATAGTGCGTTCTGTGTAACGGCGTGAAAGTGACAGTGCATTAATGTGTGGCAATGCGTGTAGCGCTGCCCATTTTATGTGTGGGCAACCTGGATGAGGGCAGTAATATGACCCAGCACAATAGCCACAAAGTTCAGGCTCTGAACTCCTGATTCCCGTGCAGAGAGGGTAGGTATCTGGGAAGGGTGACGTCTTTGAGCCCAGTATACCTCCTCGCCAATGTCACATCAGTGATCCACTCCGTGAGGTACTCCATGGCATCAAAATAAAATTAACCAGTTCAGTGTAGGTGGGGGCTTTGGAATCAGACTTCCCGAGATTAAAATCCTGATCACCTGGTTGCTAGCTGTATGACCTCAGGCAAGTTACTTAACTTCTTTGAGTCCAATTTCCTCACCTGTAAAGGTATAACAATACCCATCTCACAGGGTGAGTGTTTAGCACAGTGCCTGGTAATAGTAAGCATTAATAGATGTTAATTTTCTGCCTCCCTCTTCCTTTATCTATTCCTACCCCCAAGGTTGAGCAGGGATTTCAAAAGGCAAATGAGCAACAGAGGATAATGTTGACAATGATGATAGTGGTGGTTTATATTTACATTACTCATGCAAATCACTTTAAGCATATTTTTAATACACAGCTTTTTTCCTTTTTACTAGCCAAGCACATCATGATCATGTTTTATTGGGATAGAAATATCCTGGTGTTATGGCAGGTATCTAGAAGGATGGCCTTATGAAGTGATAACAAGGCATGACAAATCTTTCTTTATTGTTATACATTTTCATTACTCAGGTTAATCAGGAATTACCCATTAGAACAAGGGCTTAAGATAAGTACATGACAATCATCTGTGGAGATCAGAATCTCCAGGTTTTCCAATGAGTATCTAATTGTTATTGCTGTTGTGGGGGGACGATTAATGCTTTGATTAAACTGGTCTTAAAACATTAGAATATGTTTTAGGAGATATATCAAGATGATGGGAGTTAGAAATAGAATATTCTGAAATTTCAGAGAAGACAGGTTTGAATTCCACCAAAGAATATGCTAACCAATACAGCAGTCCAGTGACAGGGGCAAACTGCTTAGAAAGAGCTCCATTACAACAGAAGCATTGAAGCAGAATCTGGCTGACTCCCTGGCAGGCTTACTGTGAAAGAAATTGGGCTGCAGAGGGAGAACAGGTAAGAGGCCCTCTGAGGTCCCTCCACAGATACACTCCAGTGCATAATGAATACTTAGTGGGTAGAAGTGTCGTTCCAAATGGCATTAGTGCCATACCTATAGTTATTGTTTGTCACCATGGGGTAGAGAGGGGGTGGATAGCAATAACAACTGTATTTTTTTCCTAAGACTCTTCCCAAGAAAATGCAAGACTCCAGAATCTTTCCCTCTCTAATCATCCCCACATTCCTCTTGATTCCTTCTGCAATACTTTCCCCGCCCCCCACCCTTGGTTTAATAGGATTCATCTTCAAGTATCTTAAAGAAAAACTTACTTACAGGGTTTTTTTTCATCCTTTAGTTTTCTGCCTCTAAGAGGTGGGCTGGCAATGGGTGGGAATGGAGGAGGGAACACACATTTGTGGAGGTTATATTTAGTGCAGATTGTTGTAATTTCTGCATTTGATTAAGAGAAGTGTGTATCTGCTTTCATGCAGGTAAATGTGCACATATATATTGTTTTGTAAATGTGGATGTAAATGTAATGGGTCTGCAGGAATTCACTGCTGTTCAGGCTTTTCTGAAGGATTTTGCTTTCTAGCTGCTTGTGGGGGAAATCTGTGTGCAGCTCCTCCGAGGATTTCAATGCCTTCCATGTGTACACAGATTAGCCAGGAGTTACTCTTCCAGTTTCAGGATCTTTGTACATGATCTCAGGTTAGCCTATCCCCATCTTGTCCCCTAGTGGCATTCATAAACTTGCCATCCTAATACAAGGGTGTTGCCACATCAGGAAACATCTGCCTCCCATGTGTGCATCATTGTATTTCCCATCAGTCATGGGTCATGCAGATCCTTGTGCCCAACCTGCCCCACATGAAGCAATGTGTGTCCCACAGCCCATCCTCCCACTTCTGTAAAAAGTCCTTGGCACTTTCCCCTCCTGGCCACCTCCACTCCCCACTTTCTATGCCAGGAGAGATCTAATTACACAGAAATTAGTACAGAGAAGGATCGTTTGCTTTTATGGCACCAGCGCCAGGGCAGCTGTAAATCTGGGGCTGCTGCTACAGCCGCCTCTGGGCACTGCACAGGCTGTAGGGGGACTCTCACCTCCACACCCCTCTTTGCTCCATATCTGCCTGGCTGACTGGGCCTCTAACCACTGCCCAGGAAAGCAGAGCACTATTAGTTACCCATCTTAATGGAGGGGGGGTGGCCTGGGAAAAGGGAGAGTATCCTCAAACAAAAGATGAGACATAATAGGTGCTCAATAAATGTTCTCTGAATGATTAGAGAGTACTTAATCCTGGCAATAATAACTACTACCCAAAGACCCAGACCTGGCCAAGGGATGAATATTCCTGGTAAGCACTTAATAAATATCCACTTTCTTACAAATTCAGATGAAGTATGCAGGTAATCATTCTAGCTTCCACTTTAGAGACACTGAGCTCCTCGGGCAGCATCAGATAATGAAGACAGTCCATTGTTCAGATCTTGATTCTTCTGTCACCATGCTAAGTGACCTTGGGTACACCACATATCCTCATATGATCCTTGGTTTCCTCATCTGTAAAATGGTTGTCATAAAACCTAGCTTCCAGGTTGTTGTGAAACATCAATGAGAAAACACTAGACCAAGAGGAAAGTGGTCCACTAATTGTTACTACCACTGTTAGTGTTTTGCTAGTTAACACTTCCATTTTCCCACTACCCCTTAACTAGCTTTTATCCCAATCAACCCTCTTTCAAGTGCCACCATACAATTTGGAACAATAGGCTATGCAGGTAGATTATGCCCACCCTAAAATGAATGTTTATTTATGTTATGAGTCTCATTAGAAGCCAGAGGTGAGGATGGGTCATTCCAACAATTCTTGGACACCTAAACACACTGTTTCACCGATAGACAATTTTCTCTAAAAGCCTATCTTGGCAGTGATTATTTTGATCTCCTTTATTTTCATGGAGGGTATTGATCTGTTCCTTGGGGCACTGAAGAGTCTTGTATATGATTGTGTAGAAAGAATCAAGAACTTAGGGAATTAGAAGGGAGCAGGAGTTGGGGAACTGAAGAGGAGACAAGAGGTTTAAACTCATCCCAGAGCAATGTCTAGGGCCCTTTAGGGAATAGCAGACAGAAGCCAAAAGTCCATTTTCCCAACTTCCTGCCAAGTCTCCAAACCCAGGGATTAGCGGGTCTCCTTGCTCTTGTCCTCTCCTGCTCCAATGTCTCCAGGAAGGAATCCCTGACTTTACCCTTTTGTGGAAAACCCTGCAGAGCTCTAAGTCGTGTGTAGACGCAGAAGGGGAGACCCCCCAAAAAGGAAGGGATATTCCCCCTTCTCTAACCCCAGTTTTCCCAGATCTCCAAGCAACGTTTGTGTTGGACCCCCTGCTCCCACCGTTCAGGGGCAGGAGGAGCCTGCAGGAGAAAGCTGAAGCACGCCTGTGTCTGGCTTCTCGCCCCCTGATCTGCGTCCCAGGGAGGGTGAGGATTTGGCGTGAAGGGCAGAGGACTGGGGGATCTCTGGCCCCCGCCTCCCCCCACCCCCAACCCAACTCAGGCTGCAGTCTCTCCTCGTTGTAGCAGAGCGAGAGCAAAGGGACGGGCAGTAAAGATGAGTGATGGCGCGGAGACAAGCAGAAATACACCATCATGAAAATGCTAATGACTCCTTGCTCTCTTTCTTTATGGTTGGAGTAATACAGACTTCAATCATAAAAACAATCTCCCAACATTTTAATGGGCTCCATCATGCCCGCACTTGTCGGTATATTTGAAGAATAAATCACCCTCCCCGCTCGGAATGAATTCGCTGTCAAACTCGGCTCCCTCGGAGAAAATGGATGGGGAGCGAGGATGAAGGGTTTTTTTGTTGTTGTTGTTTTGTTTTGGGGGGGGGGTCCTCTTCCCCTCTAACTCACTCCTAAACCGGGCTTTAGATTGTTGTGTGAGACGCCTGCACCATGAGTGGGAGGAGAGGGGCAATGAAAATTGAAGAGCTGAACCCGAAAGAACGGTTTGTGGCAACAAGGGGCGGGAACTGAGGAACTCTACATGCCTCTTGGATGGATGTGGAAGAAAGAAGGGGTAGGAACTTTGGCAAAATCGGACCTAAAAAGCAAAATCTTGAAACTGAACTGAAAACATGCAAAGAAGATGCAAAAAGCACACAAATCCCCGTATTATTTCTGCGTTATTTGGTCTGATTTCTTTCACACTAGGCCTCAGGCAGAGGCGCCAGGGAGAAGGGAAAAGTTCGAGAGATCTCTTTGGGGGAAGAGGAGGCAGAGAGGACAAGAAACAAGCCCTGAAATTCCTGCTCTAAGCTTGCAGCTTTCAGCCAAGTAAGCCACAGGTCCAAAAGGCTGAGAACCGGCTGAGAGTCCCGTGTAATTGTCATTTCCATACAGGTGGCCGTCAGCCAATGAAAACTTGCGATGCTCATACAGCGAGCAGCCAATCCCAGTTAAGGATGAGCCCAGCTGCCTAGTCTAATTGCACCTTGATTGGTTGTGATGTTGCTAGGCAGAAATGGGTCCTGTGGGTTGATGCCGGAAAGATTGAAGAGGCAGGTGGATGTGAAAATATCTGGAAACCTAGGCTCCAGGACTGACATTTTCCTTCCCGCTGTCCTTCATTCTTAAAAAAATTAATGGAGTCCGCGAATGACTCCCCTTCCTCCTCTACTTAAGTGGGACAGAACCAAATAATTATAATTCCCCCCCCCCCCCGAACACCTCAGAGAAATCTGGCTATCTCGAGGACTCTCTACTCCGAAGAATCCCCTGGGTAGGGGGGATTTCAACCACACGCCCGGTCTTCCCACTAAGGAAGTCCTTTCTGAGGATATCTTCAAGCCTTCAGTCTATGGTTTAGGGCCAATTTTTTCTAATACGCTCAGGGAACGGAAAACTCTTGCCTCACGTTCTCCCTTCATGCAGCAAAAGATTTCGCTGCCTCCTGGCTACTCCACCACGATCCAAGAGTGCCTTGCAGACCCTGGGAGGGTCAAAGTGGCCATAATCTTCCCCCCAAGGGCATTCTAGTGGCATTCACAAACTCGCCGCTTCAGTCTTCATCTCCACCTTATTTGCATAAACCCTGTACCCCTGCCTACCCCCGCTTCCCAGCCAAACTCACCCACCTCTTCCCAGCCGCGCCCATCTCCCTGACACCAACCTCCGCAGTTCCTCTCCCTCCACACCCTACACCTCCCACCAGCCCGCTAGCCCCCCACCGCGGCGCATCCCGCCCCTGCAGCCTTCCCTGCAGGAGACAGGGCGCCGGATCCTCCCGCGGCTTCCGAGTCACAGCCTCCCGGGAGGCCGGAGAAGGGCTGAGAGGGGAGAGGCGGGGGCTACCGCCCGGAGCTAGGAACCGGCTGTTCGAAACTAGACTGTCCGCGAACAATATGCCACCATTTAAATCTGAACGCGCGCCAGTCGCCGATTGTTATGTTAATTCGGGAATGATTTAGGGGGGCAGGGAGGAGGTGGGGGCTCGCCGCCGCACTGTCAAAGCGCTATCTGGGGCTTAATATTTGTAATTGAAGCTGATGAGGACTACGTCTCTGTTACCACAGATGTAAATAAATAAATAAATAAATAAATAAATAAATACCGCAAGGAGGGAAAAAAGACCAACTAAATTATGGGGCTGGGAGAAAAACATGATTAATCAAAGGTTTGAACTGTCGCCATATTCGAGGCCCAGTAAATCTTGCCCGGCCGGGGCCTGTGAAGGCCGGAGGATAAATCTGAGCCGCCTGGTGTTTGACGCCCCTTTCTGTTTGCCTCTCGGTTAGCACGTCAATTAATTCGATAATTGGATTTGAAGAGATGTCAGGAGATTATAGAGGGGGAGCCAGGAGGAGTGGATGTGAAGGAAAGGGCCTGGCGAAGGTGAGGGAGGAAGCAAGAGCCTGTGGGGTCAGATGGAGGAACCCGAAGAGCAGAGCGAGTCCAGAGAGCACTTCACCCAGCGGCCTCGGCTAGCGGCTAGTGGCTAGCGGCTGGCGAGGAGGAGACCCCGGGAAAGGCAGCTGGGCAGTGCCTTACCCTCAGCTACGGCTCCCTCCGAGAAGCTTCCCAACATTTTCTCTAAATTCTGCTCTTGTACAGTAGCCTCCTTTCCCAGTTCTGTCCTCCATTTGAAGCTGATGGGTGTCCCTAAATTAATTTTCAATTATTTGTATATTGGTTTGTAAACAAACTTAAACTGTTTTCTAGTCCCCTACTCTGGTTCAGATCGGGTGAACCAGATTCCCAAAAAGACAGAGATCAAGACTTCTTTTTGAGTTCCTACTAACAGTGATCGGAACAGGACTTTAGTCCTCACCACCACCCCCACTTCCTCTCCTACACACATATTTAGAATTCTAATCTACAATCGAAGGTAAGGAAAACACTGTACAGATTATATGCACAAGACGATTGATTCAAAACCTCAGATAAGCAGGCCCTCAGCTGCAGTCTGACATAGAAGTAGACGCCTCAGAAATTCAACCCTTCAATAAGCCACAGGTGAATTCCCCGACAATATGTGGACTCATTTCCCAGAATGGGAGGGTTTTGGGGGGGTTATTAGGTTTTTAATTTTTTTACCTTTTGTTTGTGCTTTGGCAGTCATCTTAATGTGATATTTGGGGACATGGTAAAGTCAGAGGAGAGATGAAGTTTGCCTGCCAGTGTGTGTGTGTGTGTGTGTGTGTGTGTGTACATGGTAAAGTCAGAGGAGAGATGAAGTTTGCCTGCCAGTGTGTGCGTGTGTGCGTGTGCGCGCGCGTGTGTGTGTGTGTGTGTGTGTGTGAGAGAGAGAGAGAGAGAGAGAGAGAGAGAGCGAGCCCTCTCTTTAGGTGATTCCACCCCTCCCACCCCCCTATCCCCGTCTGTAAAATTTTATTGGGGATGGAGAACACCGATGGGGGCGGGGCACATACAGGAGAAAGATGCAAATGATTCTGGAAAATGAGATGAAACTGGAGGCCAGAAAAGGTGGTGAAGACAGAACATAAAAACCATCTTGCCACGTTGCCTGATATTAAAGATTCTCTAGAGAAGAGGTTAGCACCAGGCACCCCAGCCAGAGGCTACCCTGATACCAAACAAGGGAGACTAAAGAGAAAGAACTGAGCCAAGTAATAATAACATGAGGAGTATAGCAAAACGATTTTTATTTACCCATACCAGTTTAAAACACTGATGTCAGCCAACCATGCACACTTGTTCAGAGAAACTATCATCCTTTGTCTGCATATGTGGGAGGCAAACAACCACCTATGAAGGGACAAAGTAGAGGACTTCAGCAGCATCGATTTCTGTGTAGTGGCTCCTCAGAGAAGCAGATTTTTGTCTGTCCTTCCATGTTACCTGCTGTCAATCTCTTGCCTATGTTGATCAAACTCCACACCCAGAAATGAATTGGACCTACTACCAACCTTTTGATCATAACCCGGTTTTGGCTATGTGCTCTCTGAATGGACCCTTTATAACAAATATCCTGTATACTGGAAAGTATTTTCATTTAAAACTAGAAATTGAAGGATGGGGTCACAGGAAGAAATCGGGTTCAGGTGTTCTTCTGCAGCTCTCTTTATACTCCTCATCAGCCAATCCTTTCACAAAGCCATCAAGGTCTTCATATATAACCTGTCAAAAAAGGACACCTGCCCTGATCAGTGTGGCTCAGTTGGTTGGGCATAAGGTCACTGGTTCGATTCCTGGTCAGGGCAGGCTCATGCCTGGGTTGCAGGTTTGGTCCCTGTTTGGGGTGTATACGGGAGGCAACTGATCCATGATCCCCTCTCATATCAGTGTTTCTCTCCCTCTCTTTCTTCCTCCCTTCCCCTCTTTCTACAAATAAATAAATAAATTAGTTTTAAAAAAGGACACCCATCTTATGAATGACAATACCATAGGCTGCCTCTAATACTACAGGAGATGAAAGATGAGATTTAGGGGATCACCACCAGGTTTAAGCAGTTGAGGCTGGTGGAAAAACATAGGACTTGAATTCAAAAGAACAGGCTTTAAGACTGGTGCTGTCACTTTTTAGTTATGTGATCAAAAGGGGCTAAAGACAAGAAAAGAGAAATGACTTCTGCAGGTCACACAGCAAGTGAATGGCAGGACCAGCTCAAGAACTCAGTTCTCAACTCTACCAATTCATTGTGTAGACAGTACAGTGTGGAATCAGACTTTCTGGATTCAAGTCCTGTTTCTTCTGCTAACTAGCTTGTCTCAGTTTCCTCTTCTGTAAAATGGGGATAATAATTGTGCCTATATCATACGGTTGTTGTTAAGATTTAGATAATTTATGTAAAGAAATCAGCACAACTTCTAGCACATAATAACTATTCAATAATAGATGTTTTTATTATGATGATGGACATAGTTCTCATAACACCAACCTGAATGACACAAATTTGCAAAACATATCCACCAATGCCTATAAAATGCTTTGTGATTTAATCACTAGGCCTTAAGGGAAGGAGTGAACACTGCCTTGAAAAGACAGTAGCTTCTCTGTTTTGATGCATCAAAAGAACACTTCTCCAGTCAAACCAGTCTTCTAGAACTAGGTTCAAATAGGGAGGCTATACCTGAAATAGTTGTATCAGGGGCTTCTTATTTAGTTGTTTCATTCATTCATTCATTCATTCATTCATTGAACTCCTAGTTGTAAAGCAGCATGGTTCATCAATCCATCAAACCTATATTGAGGGCCCATTATGTGCACAACACTTTTACAGGCAGTTATCAAACCATGAGTCCATAACATTATTAGCTTCTCCAGTAAAGAGGATCTATAGATACAGCTATATAGATATATCATGCATCTTTGTATTCCCAGCACCTAACACAGTTCAGGCACATGGGGACTGAATAAATGTATACTGAATAAATACATAGACCCCATGAAGAATAGAAGAGAAACAAAAACATAGCTCTTCCTTAATAAGCTTAAACTCTATTTGGGGAGAGAAGGCTTCTATACATGAAAGAATAAGAGAACAATACAGACAGTAAACATATTAAGACCATGAATAAAGTTCACAATGATAAAGATAGAAGAACTCAAGGGAAGTGGGGGAAGGTAGTGGGTAGGGATGCTTAATATGGAAGGAGTGGGCATGAAATAAAGAATAGAATTTGGAATGGCAGGGAAGGAAGAAGAGAGTATTCCAACTGCAGGAGTAGCTAGAATGACAGCATATGGCAAGCAACTATACACACTGACTCTATGTTTGAATCAGTCTCGGTATTTGAAAACAGAATCTCTGTTTGCAACCATGTGTTTCTCTGATCATGTGCCCGGTCATCAATAAATGATGTTGTGCCCTGGCTGGATAGTTCAGTTGGTTAGAATGTTGTCCCGATACGTCAAGATTGCAGGCTCACTCCCTGGTCAGGGCACATATAAGAATCAACCAATGAATGCATAAATAAGTGAAACAACAAATAGGTCTCTCTCTTTCTCTCTCATTCTCTAAAAAATCAATAAATAAAAACAAATTTTAAAGAAATGATGTTTGTATTTTCTATTATTTTAGATTATTCATACCTTCTTCCCCTATCTTAACCTGAAAAGCAAGAACCAAAACAGTAACCAGCTGCTACTGTCAGCAAAACAAACAGATTGTAAAAGCAATTACACCATTATCATTTCTCATTTATCTGCATCCAAAACAACTTACTCTTCCTCTTTCTCCTACGTGGTCCCAGCCTGAGCTGGGATTATTACTGCCTAGATTATTACCGTCTCCCTTATAAAATTCTTTTTTCCAGACACACTCCTGCCAGACAGCCTTGCCTGAAAAAGATTTCACATTTTTCCCCCCAGCCTCCATGGTTACTGTGAGGGAAGCATGGTGGTGAGTAGAAAGAAAACAATATGAATGAGTGGTGGTTATTAAATACCAGATGCTCCGCACATATTAGCTTATTTAACTCTCACAATAACCCTGTGAGGTAGATATTATTATTGCCATTTCACAAGTAAGAAAATGGACAGTTTGGTCAGGTTCAAAGAAGAGTTAATCAATACCATAATAAGGATTCAAACCCAGTCTATGTGATTTCAGAGTCCATGCCTTTAGACCATGGATGCATATTTTAGACGGTATTCTCCACCTCTACAATAAGGATAACTTAAGGACAAAGGGATGTGCTTATCCAGAGCTCATCTGTCCCCTTTCCAAGACGATGTTCCACTTTGCCAGAATCCCCTGCCAAGCAGCCCCAAGCCCACTTACAGAGCATCTTCCTTGGGCCCCATCTCCTGAGAGCACAGAGGAGCTACTGGAGGGCACATCACTAGTCCTATTGACCTGGAGTGTGGATGGAGTTTAGATGTGTGGCTGCAATGAACACACACTTTTGTGTGAGGCCCTTTAGGTACTGGGACAGAGCCAGGAATGGAAAGGAAACCTGAGGGTCAGACTAGGGACTGGAGAAGTCCCAGAATTCTAAATATAAATCTCCCTGGTGATACAGATATATTTGTCAAGATAAGAAGGTAGAACATGTCTTATTTAACAATTTGTTAGCTTTGATTTACAACTCTTACATATTTAGGTATTTGGTATATAGGCTTATATTTTTTATCTTGCCGTAGGCGCCACAAATATTAGGAGTAGGTCTGCTTATCACACTATAACATGCCGAATCTTTGCCTCCTGCCTTCTGTCCTTTCTGCCTGGAAATCCCCAAACTTGCCCACTAGGCAATTATTTTCATTCTCACAGCTTCCCAAATCCACCTTTCACCTGAAACTTTTTCATCTTACCAAAAAGAGGTGCTGAGTTCCTCTCACCTGCCCTTTCAGAGATTCCAAGACTTCTCCTGCTATTCCCAGACTGAAGAGGATGTAACTAACTTATAGAGCATACTTGTAGTCATTTTATCGTCTATTCTGCCATTCTTCTGTCCTTTATGTGTAGGAATCTTCAGGCTGCATATAGCACTTGTCAGTAGCTCTCATGAGCCACAACTATGCCTTAGCCGCTGTGGAATAATACTGGGGAAAATCACTGTTTTTGTTTAAGTGCCCAATCTAATATATAAAGCAGGGCCTAATGACTTAGGCAGGGTTAGAAAAATAAGGATACAACCAGGAGGATCTATAATGGCTTCAGTTTCATTTAGTAGAGAGAAAATGGATGGAGTACCCCCTCCCCCCCCAAAAAAAACCCCATTAGATTCATGAAGGCTCATCCAGCACAAGACCAAGTTTAGAGAAAGGTTAGCCTAGGGGCAAGGGCTCCTATGTTGTGAAGCCAGCCCATCATGGTGGTTCATAGGATGTGGATATACAAAAGGAGGGATTAGAAGAGAGTCAGGAAATGGCACCACTCAGTGACCCAGGCCAAAACATTGAGCACCATCTTTATCTCTCCTTTCTCCTTTACCCTGCACAGCAATCAATCACTGAGGCCTTATCACTTCTTTCTAAACCTCTTGAGCTCTGCCTACTTCTCTCCATCCCCACTACCACTTCAGAGCTCAGGCTACTACCATCTCCCACCAGGATTATAACAACAGCCTCCCACTGCACTCTGTACCCCCCGTCCTTACCCTCTTACCCCCAGCCATTCTCCACACTAGAGCTAGAATGATTTTTCTAAAGTGCAAATCTGAGCTTCTCACTCTTCTGTTGAAGTGATTCCTTGCTGCTTTCTGGATAAAATCCAAATGCCTTAGCTTGATGCTCAAGGTCCTTCAGGATTTAGCTACTAACAACCACTCTCACCTCTCTGTATATTTCCACACCCACAACTGCCCATTCTGGCCATAATGAATTACTTGCCCTTTGGAGAAGAGACCACATAATCCCTCACTTCAAAGTCTTTGTACTTACTGCTTCTTCTCCACGGGACATCCTTCTATTCCCTCCCTATATAGGTCCTTTAACTGTCCTATAAATGTCACCTCCTCCTGGAAGCTTCCTTGACTATCACTTCTCAGGACTGGATTCGTGTTCTTCCTATATGCTCCCCTAGAATCAAGTACTTACTCCTCTTATAACACTATTACACCATGTTGAAATGATTTGCCTTTTAATTCTCTGCTAGAATTACCTGCTAGACTATAAACATTTTAAGGGCAAGGACTCTCTTATTCACTATTCTGTCATTCATGAAATTTCTGTTGAGAGCCTCGTATGTTCCAGATACTGTTTTAAATGCTGAAGATACAGTGGTGAGCAAGTTCCCTGCCTTGGTAGAGCTTATTTTCTAGTGGAGGAAAAAAGCAATAAAAATAAAAATAAATCTATGACAAATGCTAAAAAGAAAAATAGAGGAGGATATGGAGATGAAGAAGGGCAGGTGGCAGCTATTTAGATCGGGTAGTCAGGAAAGGCTTCTCTAAGGAGGTAATATTTGACATGAAACCTAAATGAAATGAGAGAATGAGCATGATTTGGAGGAAGACTTTTCCAGGCAGAGCAAACAACAAAGGTCTGAGTGGGAACAAATTTGGTACATTTGATGATCTGTAGGGGTCTAGTGTAGTGGAACCCTGAATTTTATCTGAGTCTTGGAAAACTATTGGGAGGGTTTAAGTTGCATGATCTGATAAACATTTTAAAAGATCATTTTAGCTACTTACTGTGTGGAACGTAGACTGGCAAAACCAGACTGGAATCAGGGAGGCCAGTTAAAAGGCTATTCTAGCAGTACAGCAAGAGATATCAGTGGCTTGGACCCAACTAGATTTTGGAAGTGGGAAGGGGTAAATAAATGTGAGATTGTATTCTCAGTGTCTATCATGATGTCTGGCTAGACATTCAATAAATATTTATTGAATGAATTAAGAATTAATTAATCCAACTAAATGAGGACTTGGAGCTGAAACTGAAATCATCTGTCCTTTAAACCTCATTATAGTTGCCACTAACAAAGGGTCAGTACTGGGCCATATGTATAACAAATTTTATATATATATACATATATATATGTATATATATATTTCTATAAATCAATAGGGAGATGATAAATAACCAAAAAGGAAAACAGGCAAAAGACATACATGAATAGGCATTTCACAGAAGAGGAAACATGATTGGTAAGTAAATATATGAAAAGATGCTTAATCTCATTAATAATAAAGCAAATATAAATTCAAACTACTGTAAAATACCATTTATACTCAGTAGATTGACTAAATACCAAAGTAGGTAAGGATAGGGTAGCAGTTGAAACTGTTATATACTTTGATGGGCATGAATATTGGAAAGCAATTATCTAGAAAAGTTCATAGAAATTCATATACTACAATCCAGCTACGTGTGTGTGTGTGTGTATCCTGAAGAAACTATTGCCCACATATACCAGGAAATATGTGTAAAAGTGTCCTGAGAAACATTACCTGTAATGGCAAAAAGCTGGAAACAAACCTAACTACTCATTAACAGGAGAATTAATCAACAAATTGGTGAACTATTATACATCAATGAAAATGAATAAACTATAATTACCTACATCAACATGGGTGAATCTTAGAATCATTAGGCCCTGCTTTATATATTAGAATACAATGTTAAATAAAAAGAGCAAGGAAAGAAGTCTAAAAACAATATTTTGCCACTCTTAGAATGATTTTTTTAAAGGGTAGAGCCCAAAATAATATATGGCAAAAATATTAAGAAAAACCTTGAAATGGTAAACATAAAATGCAGGGGCTAATACAGGAGAGAAGCATGTGGGCTCCTCAGTGGTAAAGGTATTTTTTTTCTTTTCTTGAATTAGAGGTAGTGTAATGGGTGTCCATTTTATTATTATGCTTCATGATTTACATAGATGTCAGCCCTGGGAAGGCAAGGATATTTGTCCGATTTTGTTCACAGCTATGTTTCCAAGACCTAGGACAGTGCCTGGCACATAGGATCAATAAATATCTGTTGAACAGATTATATACATTACTTGCAACTTTTATGTTTCAAATATTTCATACTTTCTTAAAAGAAGAAAAAAAACCTACTTTAATCATGGTGTTCCTCATCATTGTATAGCTGGAAGTCATACTGCCTCCTCAATTCCTATTACTCATATAACCTATTAAATCATGCCATATATTATAATTATATATGTACATCTTTTCTTGTACATATATAATTATATGTACAAGATTATAAATTTGTGAAGGAATTATGTCTACCCTTTATTCCCATTCACAATATGTAGCACAATACCTTGCACATAGCAGTAGATGCTCAATAAATATTGGTTGATTACTTGAAGTCACAGGAGACAAGGGCAAACCAGGAAGAACACATCTACGTTATATATATTTAAAACTGTCATCTAGTGTTTTCCTACATTCTGCAGGTGAAAAAGCTAAAGTCTATAGAAGGGAAGTGATTTTCTCTAAGTCACATAATTAATTGGTACATTTTAAAATCTAAATTTAGGTCTCTAGTTTGCTGTCCTTAGCTCTTCACAATGTATCACAGTGATTTTTATTTTCTGTTTTGTCCCTGTGTGTTCCTTGGCTTGGGAGCCACCGAATGTCAGGGACAAAAATCCGTTCATATATATACTTAATCATGGTTTCTAGATAAATATGTAGGACCTGTAGAAATTTATCATATGCGTATAAATTCAGAAGAACTTGGGTTCTTCCCCAGCAAAAATTTGTTTTGTCATCCTTCTTCCACCTTCCCACTGACCCTTCCCTCAGAAGTTTGGATACGAATGACCCTTTCCCTTCCTCAATTTGCTGGTTTTGTTGTTGTTGTGTCTTTTTTTTTTTTTTTTTTCTTTTTCTCTCAGAGTAGAGTGGTTTATTGATGGCTCATAGTTCTGCTGTCCTGGGGAACTGATTTAGCAAGAGGAAGTAGAAAATCCATCAGTCATTGGACACCAGCCATAGGAGCTTGAAATTAACAATCACAGATAGAGGAGTTTAAGACCAAAGAATAGTCCCTATTGACAATGCATAGGTACTATTTCAACTTGCACAAAATTGCCTGTTTAACAGAAAGAGAATCCTAGAAGGTTAACTGGATAGAACCTTAGAGATCCCTATTTCTCTCTTTGATTTTCCAAAATGAGGAAACCAGAGCTTTGACAGATGAAGAAACTTGCTGTAACTCAGCTAGTTAGTTGTAAGGCTGGGACTAGACTCCCAGTCTCCTGCCTCCAAAGACAGCTACTCTTTCCATGCCATGTGCTGGCAACATGTGCATCTAGCAAAATGTGTAAAGTAGCCTCATCTTAAACCATCAGGAATGAAAAACAAACTATTCAAACCCTTCCTCTTCTCTCTGGCAATTTTTTTCTTTGCATTTCCCTGTGTACTAGTCTCTCTCTTTTTATGCCTCTTATGTTTCTCTCTGTGAATCCCTCCCTCTGTTTGGGCTTTCAAATTGAGCTGTAGTATGGCTGCATGACTCTCTTGATTCTTCTTCGCTTAACTACTGTGTCTTTCTAAAAGCAAACATGTGTAAGCCAACCAAGATGCTTTCTTGGTGACCTTTGTGGAAAAGAGCACAGAATTTCTGTATGAGAGGTGCTGGACCTTCCTCCTAGTCTATCCAGTCAATTAAATGAGTCTTTGGCCCCCCTTTGGAATGTTAACCAATCCTAAGAAAGAAAAGATCAAGCTCATTACTTCGTGACTACTGTGCAGAGAGGCTGCTAACCAGTCAGAATCTGCCACTAACAGTCATTAGAAAAGCTGGCCAATCAGGCCAGCCTTGCTATATGGTCTGGTAGGAAAAGAAAGGGATTGATTGGAATGGATAGTTCTGGCTCCACACTCTTTGCATCCTGGGCCGTTTTTTTCCTCCGTGAAGTGAAGGAAGGACCCTTTCCCAATCCTTCAGTAAAGAAAATCCCTAGGTTCTTTGTTACTATTCTCTTGGACCATCTCTTCTTATCTTCAGATTCACTCCTCTCTCACTGTTCCCCCTGTTGATTTAATTTCTGGCTTCAGACTTGGTAGCAATCGTCCCCAGGAGTCTCAGCCCTCCCCACAAATCTCCAACCACCAACCACATCAAATAACTTGTTTTGGATGATTTATGTAGGTGAAAAAGTTCAATAAGTAATAGTTGAGTATTTTTCAACTATCACTGAAAGGACCTTGTAATAACTTCTCTGAGGAGCAATGCAGAATTGAATTGCAATACTAACTATAATAATAATAAATAATAGTAATGTTGTTATTATATTACTAGCATTTATCAAACTCTTACCGAGTTCCAAGCACCTTGCTAAAAGCTTCACGTTTATTATCCCCAATGTTTGCTGTGGAGTAAGCACTATTATTCCCAATTTACATAGGAGGTAATCGATTTGGAGGGGTTAAACAGCTTGCCCAAGGTCACACAGTGATTTGGGAAATCGGGTTTGCCTAAATCCAGAGCCCAGTGAATGGGAGTAAGGAAGGATTAAACATGGCAAGCTGTAACATCTTTTGGGAGGAGCCAGCTTTAACTTCCTTCCGAGCCCCTTCTCCAAAACTCCTTTGAGGTACCGATATTCTGAGAGGGATCTATATTGTCGCAACAGCTGCAAAAACCGTTTGGTAGTAGCGGCCCTAAGAACTGTGGATATTTTGCCTCGGAGGACGTGAAGCTCAGCGATAAAAGGAATTCAGTATAGGCGGAGTGGTGGTGTCTGGGGACTTTAGGGTCTATCCTTGCTAGCTTGTCTTCCGTAGCTCCTCACAGCATCTGACACAGTTCCTGGCACTGCTTGGTACTTGGTAAATACCTGTTGATTGATTCACGAGCCTCCCAGCTTCATTCCTTCCGAACCCTCCTGCCCTACAACAATCACTGGCACTGGAGGGAAATTTGGGACTTTCAGGGGAACCAGCGAGAATCCTCACCAAGCTGAAATTGTGAATTTAAGAAGGGTAGGAAGTCCCCCACCCTTCTCTCTTCGCACGCTTTTCCGATTTCTCCCCACTCTTTCCCCTCCCTTGCAGGAGCTCAGGACCATAAAAATGCAGATGGAGGATCGGTGTGAAATAACGGGCCCATATAAATCCCTCTGCCGCCCGCCTGCAAGATGGATTGGCCGCATTGAAATTCCTCCGCGAGGATAATTAAACTCCGGGCCTCATCCGGGCAAAATTACATTCCTGTAATGGCGTCGCTCGGGGTCCCGGGAAATTGCTCCGTGGGCTTTCAGCGGCGGTTTTTATCGCCGGCCGGGGTGTGCCTGGCTGCGGCTCGCCTCTCCTCCGGGACCGTAAAGCTGCTGCCGTGATTTATCCTCCCCTTCTCCCAAATCCGATTAAATGAAGGAGCTCGGGGCCCGGGCGCCGCGGGGCCCGGGAACCGGGAGGGGGCGGCGGGAAGGACGGGGCCAAGGAGGGGAGGACAAACAGCCCCTCAGAGGCCGACGGATTTGGCTTTATTTACAGCCGCGGCTTTCTTTTTATTTTTTATTTTTTTATGGGGGTTTGGTGAGCTTTCCCCGTTTTTCTCTTGTTGCGTTCAAGCACGTTGCCTGGACGGCTGGGGTTTGGACAGGACAGGAACGAGGTAGGCCTTGCCATCCTCCTTCAAAGGGGTTGGTCAGACCCTGTCTAGGAGACAAGGGCCTAGAAGCAATGAGGGCCTGGAAACCTCCCACTTCCTTTCATAAGGGAAAGACAGGATTAGGGAAAAGGCACGAGGGAAAAGCTGAGAGGTTTTCATGGGGGTCTCCTTATCTCATTTTGAGTAGATGAAGCCATGGCAGAGGCAATAGGTACGCCCTGGGTGACCTTGCAACCTCACTGCACATCTCTGGTACCCGTCATTCCTTGATTGTCTCAGGACTTATGGTCAGGGTGCTTGAGTCCCAGTCATCTTTAACCCCTATCTTCTGCTTCGCTGATGCTGGTTTCCTAATGGCTGATAACTGGAATTAAGAGAGGGAAATAAAGGCAAAACCACCAGAGGCAGCTAAGGCGTTTTGCTAACTATTCCCTCATTGAATGTGTTTCCCACCCATAAAGCCAGGGTTCCAGGAGCAACAGAAGGCAGGAATTCCATGTCTTCAGTTTTCTCCTGCTATATTTTGAGCACTGAACCCCAATCCCGATTGAATGCTATTTAACGCTGAATTTCTGGTAGCTTTTCTTTTTTTTCAATGTGACTGCGCATGCTCGGGAAAGGGGACGCGAGGCCAAAACCTCAAACGCTGCGCAGGCCAAATCGCAGGCTACGTTACGGATCGGCTTACACTGTGCGAGCAGCAGTAGTCCTCACTTAAGCACACGGTCGGCTCCGCCTGCAGTTTCTCCTCTCCAACGCCAGGTGGAGCGACTAGCCGCATGCCGCCACAGAGGTGTCGAATCAGGGCCACCTCAACATTGTGGAGCGACTCGTTGGTCGGATCCGCGCATGCGCCAAGCTTTCCTTTCGCTATTCCCGCCCCCCCCGCCCCTTTCTGTCTTCTTCGCACTGGGAGCAGGTAAGGCTTGGGCCCTCTTGTCCGCTTTGCGCCGCGCAGGCGCGCGGGATACTCTCCCTCGCGCGGATGCTTTGAGGCCCTTACCTTGCATGCTCCCACTCGGGCCCTCATGCCCTTCCTCGCTCCCGGTATTCCTGCGCCTCAAGGTCTGCCCCTTCCGCGTGCCGGTGACCTCCAGCCGCGCGGGACTGGCGCCATCTTTGATGACTCTGGGGGAGGGCGCCTTGGAGCTGGCGAAAGTCAATTCTCAGAGTGTTCATTTCGCCTGTTCCGACCCAGTCCTTACATACGCTCTTTTCTTACCCTCTTACCCTTTCAGGGCTTTCATAACCCCCAGACTCTCCCTTCCTATCTCTGCTTTCTCCTCTCCTGACTCCGTGTCTTCCTTACCCTGAAACTTCCAGACTTCAGGTGCCAAGCAACGGAAGTAGTGGATCATCTAAAGTCACCAACCCTTCTATTCAGCCCCCTCAATTTAAAAAAACAAAAATCCTGAACGTGGTAGATGTGAACACAACAGCCAAAACACTCCCTTCAGGCTGTTACCTGGGAGAGCAATGGCAGAAAAGAGGCTGGTTTCTTTGGAACCTTTGGTTGTCTCCTGTTACCGTTCTCTTCCTCTCACTCTCGCGTAGGGAAAAATTCAAGTGGTGGACTAAGAGTGAGGTTTTCTGTTACAAGCAGTAGGCCCAAAAGGTTAGGGTGGGACCTGCATGGGATAATCTGCGCCCGCCAGCTATCCTCAAGGGTTTACTGAGAGTCCCCAGACTTTGCTCTCAAGAGGGAAAAGAACGTTTAAGGAAGGGAATGGTTTAAGTCAGCAGCTCTGTAACTCAGTGACTGATCTAAAGGGAGAAAGAAACCCGTAATGAATTAGGTCTTCTGATTCTGGATGGTGCCATTGCCTGAGATGTTGTAGGGTAACAATTGCAGACTTGCTGAGGTTGGGTGACCAATGGAGCAATCTGCACTTCTTGTAGGCTCTGTTTATTCCCACACTTTGTGGTCTTCTTACTTGACGGCACCACATTAACCTCTTTACATGTAGTTATTCGATTTAATCCCCCTAAGAACTACATTTTACAAGTGATACTGAGGTTCAATTCCTTGGGAAAAAAATTCCATTTTTTTAAAGCTTTAAAGAAATTTTGGATTTTGACCCAAGGAAACCTGAATATTTCTGCACAGAATTGGGTTAGAGTTACAAATGGTGGAAATCAGAGTTCTCAACAGGGTAAGATTTGAAGATATCCATTAATCTAAAAGTACCTTAAGATTCTGGATTCAGAAATGTAACCTAAGAAAAGATGAGTAAAACTCATTTAAAGAAGTGTCACTTAACAGGCCTAAGTAATCAGTGAGTATTTTAACCTTTAGCATTTTAGAAAGTATTCACTAATGTGTGATAAGAGTTTCAAGTCCTCTCTTTACCACTACTATAATTTCAAGACTGGTTTTTAGATGGTGCCTCCAGTGTGGCTAAGAATCCAAGCTTGGGAAGCTTGTTTGAAATGCAGGGTACTTGGGCCTTAACCCAGAGATCTTGACCAGGAAGGTCTAAGGTGGGATCCAAGAGTGCATTTTTAATCCATGTACTGTCCTTACCCCTAGATAACACTAGTTGAGGTGGGCCTCTCACTTCACTTGGAGAAACCCTGCCTTTAGATGTTTAATTCACCCACTCAGATAAGTTCAGTTCTATCAATTTAGGCACCTACGGGATGTCAGCGTTGTGTTAGATCTTGGTGATACAAAACTGAGTACCCTTTAGTGTAATGGTGAAAATGGGTACTTTAATAGTCATTGCTAATTAGAATAATGGCAAAGTTCGTCACTGGTCTTCCTCACTTAATTGATGTAGGAAATTGGGAATCAAATACTTAAAAGTAATTATATAGATTGTTGGAGACTCTTCCAGTGTCTTGGTTTTCTACAAATAACTCCCAAGAGTCTTTAATAAAAAGCTTAGACAATAAGGTCTTGAAAAGGGTTCTTTTGAATAGAAACTCAGAAATACTTAGGCAAAGGACACTCTGAAGAAATTCCTCTGACAAACCCAATCGTGAAGCTATGGAAATGAATAACAGGTCTTAAAACTGGAACCAGTGGCTGCTTGCTCAGACCAGGGTAAGTTACTTCATTATAAGGAAATCTTAATTTAGGGTCTTAATTCCATCTCTTCTAAGACTTGAGGTCAGTCACTCTGCTCTCTTGCTAGTTTTTTTGCAAATAAACCTGTCCTTTGATGAGCAAGGACAGTGTTTACAATGCTGCTTCTATAATTCCAGCTCTCCTGCCACAGCCCCTCATCTCCTGAAAATGTACACCTGCGCCAAGTTTGTCTCCACCCCCGCCTTGGTGAGTACCTGCCTTTTCTAGGAGAGTGTTTAAGGAGGGGCATCTTGTCTCTACTTGTAACAACCTTGTCCTTCACAGTTGGGCTGGGGGAAGATCCTTTGCTATGCTAACCTGACAGGAGAAAGGGAATGCTTACCTGTGCCATATCCGCTGGAGGCCAGTTAATTCTTCCTATTGAACAATCTTAAGAGTATAAATGAGAATCTAGGTTAAGATCTGTTTATTTCTACCCTAAAACTTTCTGGAAACTGGAACCCAGCCAGAAAGAGTAAATGCAAAATAGATTATCTAACTTAGATTGAGTACGCACTGTGTATAGGATCTTGTCCTGAGTTTTGGAGAGCTATAGTTAAGAGTTCCCCTCTGGGAGCTTAAATTTGGGTAAGAAGCTAAAATACACATTGGACAAACCTTTGACTCAGAAGCAACAGCATGGAAGAAATTATAAATTATTAAGTGGTGGAAGCAATTGGTTCATTAATCCATAGTGAAAAAAGAGTGATGCTGTTGGTCGGTACCATTTATTGAGTACTTACTATACCTGGCACTAAATTTACCAGTTTGTATAAATAATCTCATTTACTCCTCCAGTCAACTGAGATATAGTATTGCCATTTGAAAGATGAGAAAACAGGCTTAGAAAGAGTTACGTGACTTGTCCTAAGATCACACAGCTGATTCCAGAGCCAAGATCGATATAGATTTATCTGACTAAAGCCCTAGCTGTTAACCACCATGTTGTCTGCCTTGGAGATGCTGGCTTGGAGTTAGTCAGAAAAGGCTACCAGGAGGGGGTGAATTTAGAGCATGGATCTTTGTGCCTATCTTCAGAAGGACGTGTTTAGGGAAAGATGATCATCAAGTCATTGGCTTCCTTCTAATGGACTAGCCATTACCAGTATAAATTTATCTCTCTTTTTTATCTTTTTATATAACTTACTTTATAGTAAAATAATTCATTTTACTTATTGATTTTTTTACATTTTTATTGTATTTTTTCCATTACCATTTATCCCCCCCAACCCTCTTCCATCTACAAACCCCCGCCCCGTAAATCTCTATTACTGAGTGAAGCAAATGCCTCTGAGGCTTATATTTTTTTCCCATTCTCAAGGCGTTCAAAAGGGTACAGCAAGGGTACCCAAAAAGAAGTAGACTTCTTTCTCTTAAAGCAAAGGAGAAGCCTAAGAAGCAAGAGAAATGGTGAGGTTCTTGAATCTAGAATCTGCTAAAAGTAAAAGAATGATCCAAGATT
The DNA here is from genome assembly GCF_021234165.1 of Pteronotus mesoamericanus. Taxonomy (NCBI): domain Eukaryota; kingdom Metazoa; phylum Chordata; class Mammalia; order Chiroptera; family Mormoopidae; genus Pteronotus; species Pteronotus mesoamericanus. The sequence goes on from NW_026555310.1 coordinate 1,909,902, forward strand.
CTAATTTAAGTTCAAGAGAATGAAAGGGGCATTGAATAACAATTTAGGATGTTTCTGAAACTCCTCTCCACAGGCTTCCTTGACTTTCTTGCCCTTTTGTCATTCCTCCTAGGTCAGGAGCACCTCTCAGCTGCTGAGCCGGCCACTATCTGCAGTGGTGCTGAAACGAACAGAGACACTGACGGATGAGGTACCTTATGGGTGGAATTGGGCCTATGGTTTAGGGGTAAGAGGTTGGGAGGGTTACCTGAAGAACCAGTAGGGGGAGTGCTGGGGGCAGTTTTCACAGGAAAATTAGTGAAGGGTCAAGGCACTGGCTTTAGTATGTAGAGCATGTATGCTCTAGTGTTCCAGCCTTGACTCTGGTGGCACATGCCCATGTGTGCTGCTGATGACTTCAGCTGGGAGCATTTAGTCCCAGGAAGATGATCTCAGGGCACAGACTAGGGTTTTAGTCTTCTACCTACAGAGCATACTTGAATCTTTTTTTTTTTTTTTTTTAAGATTTTATTTATTTAGTTTCAGAGAGAGGGGGAGGGAGGGAGAAATAGGGGGAGAGAAACATTAGTCGGTTGCCTCTCACATGCCCCCAACTGGGGACCCAGCCACAACCCAGGCATGTGTCCTGACAAGGAATCGAACTGGTGACTTTTTTGGTTCACAGGTAGGTGCTCAATCCACTGAGCCACACCAGCCAGGCACATACTTGAATTTTAAAGGTATTTGAAGTCCACCTCTTGCATTAAAAAGTTCTTGGCAGCATTTTAAGAAGTTTTCCAGGAAGTAAAAAGATACTCTGTTTGGGAAGAAAAAATACGGTATTTGACAGCATAAAGCATTTAGATGGTACAGAGGTTTCCAGAGAAAAAAGGGGTTTCCTAAAAATTTTACCTCTTATATGCCTCTTCTTCACAGAGCCTCAGCAGCTTGGCAGCCCCACGTCCTCTGACCTCACCTATTTCTAGCCGCAGCTTCCAAACCAGCACCATTTCAAGGGACATCGACACAGCAGCCAAGTTCATTGGGGCTGGGGCTGCCACAGTAGGGGTGGCAGGCTCTGGGGCTGGAATTGGGACTGTGTTTGGGAGCCTCATCATTGGTTATGCCAGGTAAGTTGGGCTCTCCAGTGGCTCTCTGATATGCTTTCCAAAGGTCTGGGCAGAAATATCTGGGGATCTAGAGCTACACTGTCCTATACAGTAGCCACTAGCCATGTGGCTGAGTTTAAATTTTAATTAATGAATTCAAAGTACATCAAGTTTATGTTTTTTGTTTCTCGGTCACACTGGCCATATTTCAAGTGCCCAGGAGCCACATGTGACTGGTGGGTACCTTACTGGAAAGTGAAAATATACAATATTATTGAACAGCTTTGGTTTAGAGCAGGAGAGTACACAAACTAAGGTGGGTGGGTGGTATCTTGGCCATGACCTAATTTTGCATAGCTAAGGTAAAAATAAGTTTTACATTTTTTAAAGGGTCATGGAGGAGAAAAAAGTAACAGACACCCCATGTGACCCCTGAGGCCTGAAATATTTACTATTTGGCCCTTTACAGAAAAAGTTTGATATCCCTGGCCTGGAGCCCCACTAGAATCAGTATAGGGGCTTCACTGCTGCTTTTTCCCAATCCCTAGGAATTCCCCTCTGTCACTCCTGGGAAAACTGCCTCTGCAGCCAGCCCCACTGCTTCCTGACACTTGGGACTAGTTCGTCCCCACCAACTCTGGGCACCTTGCTGTTAGAACTAAATTAATTCTCTAGAGAACCTCAAGTTCTCTTAGTGTCTTCGGGGAGATAAGTTTATTTTTTAGGATTTATATGAAACAAGAAGTCAAACTGCTTCTGTGTCCAAAAATCTCTCTCCTTTTTTTTTTTTTTTTTTTTAAAGATTGCATTTACTTAGAGGGGAAGCTGGCTGGTAACCCAGGCATGTGCCCTGACTGGTAATTGAACCAGCAATCTTTCAGTTCACAGGCTGTCACTCAATTCACTGAGCCACACCAGCCAGGGCCCAAAATTCTCTTAAAAGCTAGTGTTGCTTTACCTTATCTGTGAAGGCTTCCAGAGGTGACAGAGTAAGGGAAATACAAATTATATATTGACTTTCAGACTTAAGAGAGGGGTGGTGGTTGTTTTTTAAAGATTTTATTTATTTATTTTTAGGGTGAGGGACAGTGGGGGAGAAAAAGAGGGAAAGAAACATTGCTGTGAGAAAGAAACATCGATCGATTGCCTCGTACTCATTCCAACCAGGAATCAAACCCACAACCCTGGCATTGTGCCCTGACCAGGACCTTTCGCTCTGCGGAAGGATGCTCAACCCACTGAGCCACACTGGTCAGGGCAGAATTGGGAATTCTTTATCCAACTTTAATTCATGTCATCTAAACCCCGTAGGCCATTTGTAGCTTCTTAAAGTCCAAAATCTTTTGACTATTTTGAAATGAGAAAAAGTAAGATTTCTCTCTGACTCCCTTACCCTCTATAACAATGTTTTTCTAACTGTGTACCTAAAGCCCTAGGGTTCTGAGGGTGCACCCCAGAGAATGTCTTAGAGAATGAAGAGGAGACGAGTAACACAAGCTTTTACAATCACCCACCCCATTTTTTATTTTTTATTTATTTATTTTTTTTTACCATTGCAGTTTGGCTTTTATATGGTTTATATTTGGGGGTTCTGCTGCTTAAAGTTTGAAAACACTGCTGTCACTCCAAGTATCTCTTCCATCCTGGCTGGGCCCTGAATAGTTAAATGTCTGGGCCCAGAGGTCTTCAGTTATGATGATGATATGGGTGGTCAATAATAGGTGGTAATGTTTGTGCCTGGGTCATGTTAAACAATTTTGGATTGCCCACTGCCCTCATTCAGTCTCTGTAGAGCCTCTGATGTATCCAGCCAAGAATTTGGGCATGACAGTGTCACCCCAAGAAACTCATTACATAAGATGAGCTTGAAGGGATGAATTGTCCCTGAGCCCACCGTTGATGTTCTTTTCTTTGTGTGGACTAGAAATTCAGTCTTTTTTCTTCCCCTTCTCCCAGGAACCCTTCTCTGAAGCAACAGCTCTTCTCGTACGCCATTCTGGGCTTTGCCCTCTCAGAGGCCATGGGGCTCTTTTGCCTGATGGTGGCTTTTCTCATCCTCTTCGCCATGTGAAGGAGCCGTCACCACCTCCTATAGTTCTTTCTCCCGTGTCTTGTCTGCCCTGTATGTTCCTTTTCCTGTACCTCCCTAGGTAGCCTGGGGAAAGCGGTTGGCTCAGGGTTTGACAGAGGAAAGACAAATAAATACTGTATTAATAATACGTTTCTTGAGTCTCCTGTGTATATTTCTTTTCCACAGTTGGCTGAGTGCCTTAGTGAAAGTATAAGGCCTGAAGGGTGGTGACAATTCTAAACTCAACTTGGGTCTGGCCTCACTTGTTCTTCATTCTCTGTCAGGAAAGTTTTATTCAAATTAGGTCTCCTTTTTAATAATTTTCACCTGCCATTGCCTATGACTTACCTTAAATGATTGGGTCAGTGGCAGTTTACAGTGCTGGCTGGCTTAAAATTACGATTAATGGACTCAGTTTCTGCTGTGGCTATCCTGGCTTAGGCCCTCACTGCTACCCACCTGGTCTGTTGCAGTAACCTCTTGACTGGCTTTCTGCCTCTAGTCTCTTCCCTTTAGCGTTTACTTCCACCCACCATTTCTACCTTAAGCATAGGACTGATTTTGCCATTTACCAGTTCAAAAACTGACCTCAGCTTTCTCAGTTTTCTGTTTTATTCCCATATACTACCAGAAGTGGACTATTTGTCATTTTCCAAATATTTTTCCTGCGTTCCTGTCTCTATATCTTCAGGACCTGCCCTTTAGCCATTTCTCCTTTATTTCCCTGAATCTTCTCATTTTTCTCTTTATCAGACTCCCTCTTATCCTGAAAGACTTAGCTTAAATGCTACCTCTTCCCCCATGAATCTTTCACCTGGTTTCTATCTCCCATCAGGCCATGACCATTAATGCCTATAAAGGACTGGAGAACATGTATCCTTTATAATGCTTATATGGTCTATGATAAATTGTGGGTTTGTGTTTGCCTTCTCTTCCATGTTAGATTGTCAGTTTCTTGAGGCAGGGACTATTTATTTTTGTATATTTTTGTGTATATATATCTTTGTATATCTAGAGGTGTCTATAGCATGATGCATCTCAGCAGTGTGTTAGTCACATTTTTAAATTTAATTATATAAGACAACCACCTCACTTCTCAACTTCACAAGTGAGGAAATAGGCTTTGAGAGGTCAAAGGACTCTCAGGAACATTCACTAGCAGAACTAGAACAAGAATCATGTCTCATAGCCCAGAGTGTAAGACTGCCACCATACTATTGGGTCTTGTGGGACTCTAACCCAAGGCTAGTGCTGGTGACTATTAATTTTTCCAAGCAAGAAGGAAAGGGCAAAATTAACAAAACTTTTCCCTTAAAAGTGCCTCAAGAGGGACCTTGGACAGTGGGGTTAGTATCACATTTGGTAAAGGCTAGGTAACTTTAAATAAGCCTTATCTTACATCTGCTTGAAACTGGGTAAATATTAAAGTCCTTTCAGAAACGGTAACATAGATAGCTACAATGCATTTTCTTCGGGTTCAATCAATGATTATAAAATGAAAACCCAGGGCAGAAACTTGACCCCAGGGTGAACACATGCTCAGGAAACAGGTTACCCCCAGATCATTCACTCTTGGCCTCTTGTTACTGTGATCAGGGTTTAAGAGGAGTCCTATCTACAGTTAGCTTTCAGGTCGCTGTACTATCCCCAAACAACTTCTGGGCCGTGCGGCTCGAAGTGGACCTCACAAGAACAGTTACTCTAGCCAAGAGTATGTTGAAAGTATCTACATATTTGGAAATGAGGACTAGCCCTCCCTTTGTTTTGCTCACCTGAGTTTGAACCTCTGGTAGTAGCCTCCATTGTCTTATCGCCTTCCTGAGTCATCAGGTGAGAGTCATCTTTGTTTTTATTCCTTGGCACTTTAGGATTAAATCTAGCTAACCCTTTAACAATTTAGGAGCTTGGACAGAGCACAGCTTGTTGGCCTCTGTGTGTGTGTGCTCTCTGAGGTGAATGATGGGGTGGTACTGCAAGAGACTTGGAAGCAAATTTCTTCAACAGGCATCAGGGCAACCCAGATCCTCTTTCAGGCCCCAAGAAATGGCAACCCAAGGTGCCAACAACTTAGAGTAGAGGAGTGCTATGTTTTTAGTGGAGAGAATCCAAGCGCAAATATGCTGAAGATTTTTCTAATTTTGAAAACATTATGGAAATAAAGAATTCTACTTGTAGTTAGAACACATGATTTGAAATCAGGAGATAATTAATTTTAATATCTCTTATACAACTGCCTGCTGTGACATTGGGCAGATCACTAACCAATAGCTTTCTAGGACCTCAGTTTCTTCCTATATACTAAATAGGTATAATAATTCTCATCCCAGGAATTGTATGCTTACAACAAAGGTCCCTTGAGTATTTGGAAAGGATGGTGTCTTCAAAATTTAATGTATAGGTTATAATTTGCTTTCTCATCTTCCATGGAGTTTAGAGCATATTATGGGCATTTTCCAGACAGCTTATACCTAGGATGGTTATCATAGAGAAGGGAATTGACCATCTAAGATTTATAAAGTTTGGTTGTAAAGCATCTGGAGAGAGAATGCTAGGGTTCTGAAGACAGCAAGGCTTCCCTCTTACTCCTGAGTTTCTTCAATAGTTGCATTCCTTCAATACCAGGGAAGGAGTGTCCATAGGTTTGTGCCGTCCTAATCAGAAGAAAATGGTGTCCTTTGGAAAATATCTAAATGCTGTACAGCAGTAATGAGGAACCCTGTTCTAGCCTCCATTTCAGGATGGATTTATTATTTTGAAGCCTCCTCAGGTCATCAGGATAAGAAAGCTGCTCACAAAACAACACAGTTGATTTAGCTTAAGTTGGTGTCCAGGAACCTAGAGGCTGCCCTGCCTTCTTAACTCCAAGAGAAATGAGATGAAGGAATATTGGAGTTGAATTTTGAAATAGAAAAAGAAAGAGGAGTAACATCATACTGGTAAGGAGAGAATATTGTCCTAGTCCTCCAAGTTTTGAGCACTGAACCTGTATTGAGTCATATCTAAAAATACACATTTTCCAACATGTATTCTTAGGACACACTCTGGGACACTTGGTGTTCTGACCTTTGATGAAATACTAAAACATGGGAATATTTTTTACTTTCTAGGCATTCCTTAAAATGTCTTTATTTTTGAGCATTTACTTCAAGGCTTAGTACACTGTGATCAAAGTAGCCACTTGAGAAATGGCAGAGGACATGATGGATGGAATACCAGGGATGAGGTCAGGCCTCTCATCTCAAATGCTTGGCTTCTCTCAGTAGTGTGAATGGTTAGAGATGGTTTATTCCCACTTCTTCTTTTCCCTTCACTCCAAAAGACATAATGTCCTCTCATGTTTTGAGTAAGTGCTATGGTACACAGAATTTTTAATATGACCTCCAAAAATGTCCTGCTCTAATCCCCACCACCGGTAAATTTGATGCGATATTATGCTTATGGTTATATTACATTAAGTGGCACAGTTGACTAGGAGGAATATTGTCTCTGTGCCTGTTCTAATCACATGAGCCCTTAAAAGCAAAGAGCTTTCTCAGGTGGCACGAGAAATCAGATGTGAAGGATGGATTTGAAGGCTTTAAGGATGGAGGGGACCATATCCAAGGACTGGAAAGCGGCCTCTGAAAGCTAAAACTGACCCCCTAATCAACAACCGGAAAGGAAATGGGGACCTCAGTCCTCTAAGGAACTGAATTCTGCCAACAGCCTGAGTGAGCTTGGAATTGGATTCCTCTTCAGAACCTCTAGATAAAAGCCCAGCCCAGTCAACATCTTGACTTTAGTTTTGTGAGACCCTAAGCAGAGAACCCAGGAAGACCTGCCTAGATGTATGTGTTGTATTATTTTTATTTTTATTTTCCAATTACATTTGACATTCAATAATTAAATGAATTTTGTTTTAAACTACTAAGTTTGTAGTAATTTGTTATGTAGCAATAGGAAATTAATACAAATACAATCTTCCAATCTCCAAAAGGAATTTTGCATTGAAAGGAAACTAAAAGTTGACTTCTTTGGCCCTGTGCCTTCTAACTTCATTGAATCTAATCTAGCTCAGAATGGCTCAACATGGAAAGATCTTTAAGCAAAAATAGTATGTCGTGTTCTTTTACTATATAGCTATTTCATTTGTGTAGATTTTTTTTTCTTCTTTAAACAGATGACAGAACTAAGACTCAGGTTCAAGAATCACAATTTAGTCTTCGAGGTTATCTAGGTAAGAAGTGATAAAACAGAATAGAAAGTGATAACACAGAATATAGACCCATTATAAAGCTCCTTGCATTCTACCATATCACAAGGTATAGGGGCCACGATATCATTGGAGGAGAGGGAAAGACAAATCTGGACAGTTTTCCAGATTTCTTGGTTAAAGTGATTGATCTGTTTTTCTTATAATTACCATCCCTGTTGTTATCTTGCAGATAGATGGCATTTTGCCTACCCCTGGTTTCATTTTAGCCTACTGCTCATTTCCTGGGTTTCTGAGCAGGCTAAGCTTAGCTGACACATTTTTGTCTCCAAGATAGGTATTTTTAACCATTGTGGATTAGAGCCTTCCAGGAACTGTGTAGCTACTTATACAGAAATGAACTCTGCAGATCTTTCTAGGGGTGGGGGGTAGGGGGTGGTGTGTATATGTAGGTATGGTATCAGCCTGTTAAACAGACTTGCATCTCCTCTGTACCTTTAAGGCCTTTCCATCCACATCTTCCAACAGTTGGGTGGAACAGGGACTTTAAAGTTTCCAAAACAGCAGCAAAGGGTAACAAACAGCTAGCCCCTAACACCCTTAGCAACAGGAGAGTAGTCAGTGGGGATTTAACTCAAGGAAAATTTGTGCAATGCAAAAGACCCATAGCAGCTTGGCCTTGTGGAGTTGACCAGATTGAAAGTCCCAGCATCCTGGGTTCAAGTCACTTTCAGTTAACTTTTTGTACTTCGTTCCTTCCCTTGTGTGAAATGGGTGCATTTCCATGAGATGTACCTCTTGGACATGTCATGGAAGTAAGTAAAATTAGATCTTTAAACTTCTTGTTGGAGACCTAGATCTTGTAAATTGTCTCCATCTCTGCTGTTTCTTAGTTACCAATTTACAGGGAGTAACTTAACACTAGACTTCTCTGCCAGTACTAAAATTAGACTCCAACACTCTGGGGTTTCCTTTTCTCCTTCTTGCTTTTGTTTTTGGAGCTGGAGGGAAACACATGTGCTGCTGGAGTTAGTAAACTAAAGACTAAAGAAAAATTTTTCCCACCAGAAAACACTACTTCATCCTACCCCACCTTATCATCCCAAATCTGCCCTGGAGTCAGATTATTTGATTCACCCATAGAAATGGACCTGGGAAAGCCTATGCATCCCCTGGGGGTGAGAGGGAGGAATAAACAAAATTGGAATGAAGACAAGGCTCCTGATCTCTCCAGTCAGTCTCAGTTTCTCAGCTAGACAGACTTTCTGCCACTAAAACTTTGAACTTCTCGGTTACATCAAAAAGGGCCTGGAGTTACTCCTAAGTGTGCTGACATCTGAGGATGGGAGGTTCAGGTATTGGGCACTTTTCCTGACCGGGGGTCTGGAGAAAAGGAACAGTCAAGGAGGGGGTCAGTCTTTCCCAGCTGCAGCATAGAGAGAAAAGGAACAAATTTTTCACCAGGAAGACTGTGTAAACAGTGCCTTTGGCTGGAGCCATAGAGTTGGGGAAGCAAAGAAAGGAATCTTTGTTCTCCCCTACCCCAGCCAGAGCACAATCAGAGAGCTGGGATTGTTTGCTTTGGCGAGGGACTCCTGCCTGAAAGGACTAGGCATTCCAGAGACTGGTGAGGCCTCTGTTGGGCTTCCCTTATGGAGCTGGGGAGAGGACAACCCCCAGCCTAAAGCTTTTTACCTAAGGAAGTGAGCTGGGAAGCCTGGAGGCCTAAAGCAGCTGGCCCATTCTTCTTTAGCTTTGTTCACCTCCTTCCCTTGCTACCTTTACCCCACTACAGGATGTTTGTTAACCCCATTCTTCCTGCCTTTGAGGGTATTTTGGTTCTTGTATTAGTGTTCTATCCCACAAAAAGCTGTAGTTTCACAGGGAGCAAGACAACCCCGGGGCTCCTCTCTAAGGAATCCAGCAGGAAAAAAGGGGTCACCTTCTCCATCCTTTTAGGTTATATATTGCACATGCCCCTGATAGTTGCAGCCAGCCTTTCCAAAAGTCTCCAGAAATGTCCCATTTTCCTTGGGTAGCATTAGTGTTTCACAAATGTAAAATTATGTAATGCCTGCTTGTGCCAAGTGTTATACAAATGCCATTTCATTTTAATCCTGTGGCCACGCTATTAGTTAGATGCAATTACGCTCATTTTACAAATTAGGACACTAGACATCAGCAACATAAAATAATTTGTCCAAGGTCACACAGATAGTATACTTGTTTGTTAGGGCCACCATAACAAAGTACCACAAACTGTGTGGCTTAGAAGTTTATCTCACAGTTCTGGTGGCTGAAAGTCCATCCAGATCATTGTGTTGGCAGAGTTGGTTCTTTCTGAGGGCTGTGAGGTAGAATCTGTTTATGCCTTGCCCCTAGCTTCCAGTGGTTTGCTGGTAATCTTTGGCATTCCTTGACTTGTAGATGTATGCCTTTGTATTCAAATGGCATTGTCCCTGTGTGTGTATCTGTGATCAGATTTCCCCTTTTATAAGGATACCAATCATACGGATTAAGGACCTACCCTGCTCCACTCTGCCTTTATCTTTAATTACGTCTGCAGTGACTGTGTTCCAAATAAGGTTACATCTAAGGTACTGGGGGTTGGACTTCACCATATGAATTTGAAGGAGGGGACACAGTTCAACCCATAATAAATGGTAACTTTTTATGCCAAGAATTGAACTTGGGTCCATCTGACTTCAAAGTCATTTATGTTCTTCTTTAGAGACAATTCCCAGCTTAGGATGGGTTGACATACAATTTTTCAACTTTAAGATGGTATGAAAATGATGCAAATTCAGTAGAAACAATATTTGAATTTCAACCTTTTCTTGAGCTAACAACATGCAGTGTGGTATTTTCTCGTGATGCTGGGTAGTAGCAGTTGCAGCTCCCAGTCAGTGATGCAATCACAAGCGATGCAAGCAGATACTGTCTATAGTGTCCTGTGTTGTCGACATTTTTTGGATATTGTATTTTTGAATCCTGTCATGTCTGCAAAACACCCATCTGTTTCTCCTGCTTCTGGTGAGAAGAAGAGGGCAATTACTCTTGAGTTGAAACTCATGATAATTGCCTGGCATTGAAGGTGGCAAGACATAATTATATAAACTAAATGAGATAGCACTTTATTATAAAATAGGCTTTGTGTTAGATGATTCTGCACAACTGTAAGCTAACGTAAGTGTTCTGAGCCTGTTTAAGGTAGCCTAGGCTAGCTATAATATTCAGTAGGTTAGGTATATTAAATAAATTTTTGATATAAGAGATTTTCAACTTACAATAGGTTTTTGGGGATATAACCCCATCATAAATCAAGAAGCATCTGTACTGTGCTGTCTCCTAAAAATCAGAAAGGTATTTAGAATATATCCTGATTTCCAATAGCTCCCATCTTTAATCCAAACTCTATATTGCTGCTGGTGGTTGTCTTTCTAAAATGTGAATTTACCCTGGCTAGGTAGCTCCTTTGGTTGGAGTGCCCTCCCGATGTGCTGGGTTGTCAGATCGATTCCCAGGTCAGGGCACGTGCAGGAAGCAGTCAGTGAGTGTGTGACTGGATGGAGCAGCAAGCCAATGTTTCTCTTCCCCCTTCCTCTCTCTCTAAAATCAGTTTAAAAAAATAAATTTTTGAGTTAAAATGTGAGCTCTGACTTGTGTGGCTCAGTGAGTTGGGCATCGTTCCTGCAAACCGAAAAAGGGTTGCTGGTTCGATTTCCAGTCAGGGCACACGCCTGGGTTGCTGGCCAGGCCCAGGTCCCTGGATATTTCTTTCACACATCACCTTTCTCTCCCTCTCTTTCTCCCCTCTTTCTCATTTCTCTAAAAATAAATAAATCTTTTAAAAAATAATTAATTAAAACGTGCATTTGATCAATCACTTCCCTAATTAAAACCTTTTAGTGTCATCCAGTGTCTAACTGGATCAAGTCCAGAAACTTTATAGTGGATACAGTGGCTTTCATGCCTCTTTTCAGACTTTCTTACACCCTCCCATTAATCACCATAAACTCCAACCATACTGACCTATTTGCAGTTTCTCAAACATATTATGCTTAAATACTCCTTAAGGCCTTGCCTTCATCTATCATTTTTCCCAATGTGCTCCTTTTACAGTTAACCTCATTTCAACTATTCAAACAAACAGACAAACAAAATCCCCTAGGGTCATTAGTGATTCCTCTATTTCCTTCACTCTATGCATCCATCTCCACTGGCACCATCCTAGTGTAAGTCACCATCATCTTTCACTGTACTGCTGAAATAGCCTCCTCTCTGGTTTCCCTGCATCCGTTCTTGACCATTCCATAGTGAAATGATTACTTAAAGCAATATTTTGATTGTTACTCCTCTAAATAAAACCACCATTAGCCTACCATTGGACTTAGTTAAATCTGAGCCTTCACAATACCTATAAGTCTTTACAAGATCTGGTTCCAATCTGCCTCTCCAACTTCACCTCACATTACACCCCCATCTCTCAGTATATTAGTATCTATAATTGTGTAACAAATTAACCCAGTCTTAGTGGCTTAAAACAACAAATATTTATTATCTCACAGTTTCTGTGGGTCAGGATTTGGGACTGGCTTAGCTAGTTTGTTTTGGCTCAGGGTTTCTTAAGAGTTTACAGACACATCAGCCAGGGATGCAGCCCAAATTGACTCAAGGATTGGGGCTCAAGGATTTGATTCCGAGATGTTTCACTCACTTGGTTGGCAAGAGGTGTCAGTTCCTTATCATGTGGACCTCTACATAAGGCTAATGAGTGTTCTCACAATATGGTACCTGGCTTCAAGGCTTCAAACCTGAGAGAACAAGGAGAAAGCTGTAGTGCCGTTTATGGCCTATTCTCGGAAAACACACCATCACTTCCGCCACATTCTATTTTTTTAGTGTCACAAAGTCAGTCCAGCCCATATTCAAGGGGAATATAATTAGCTTCCACTTTTTAAAGTGAGTAGTGCCAAAGATTTTATGGACACATTTTAAAACGACACTCGTTACTAGTGGTTCTTTTTTTAATTCAGGTTTATTAAAAGATATATCATCTACATACAGTAAAATTCACCATTTCAAACTATTCAGTGTGTTGATTTTGGCAGATGTGTACAATAATGTAACCACCACAATTGAGATATAGGACATTTCTAGTCCCCCAGCAAATTCTCTTGTGCCCCTTTGTAGACAGTCCCCTTTACCACCACCACCACCACAGCCCCTTGAAACCACTGATTTGACTCCCGTCTTTATAGTTTTGTCCTTTCTCAGACCCAGAATGTTGTTAAGTGGTATCATACAGTATGCAGGGTTTAGTGTCTGGCTTCTTTCAGTTCACATAAAGCTTTCAAGATTCATCCATGCTGGTGCATGTATTATTTTCTATTGCTGAGTAGCATTTCGTTGTACTGATATAATTTGTACATCTATTCACCTTTTTAAAAAAAATGATCTGACAGAGAGGAAGGGTGGGGAGAAAGAGAGAGGGAGAAATAAATCGATTTGTTGTTCCACTTACTGTGCATTCGTTGGTTGATTTTTGTATGTGCCCTGACCGGGGATCAAACCCATAACCTTGGTGTATTGGGACAACACTCTAACCAGCTGAGCTATATGGCCAAGGCATCTGTTCACCTCTTGATAAGGAGTCTCCAGTTTGGGGTTATTAAAATAAAGCTGCTTTGAACATTTATGTACAAGTATTCATGTAGGCATATCTTTTTATTTCTTGATAAATATTTGTTCAATGAAAGGAATTAAAGCCTTGAATATGTTGCTTTTTCAAACTGAATAAGCTTCCACTTTCCAAATTTCATATGTATCCATTAAAACAGCTCAGTTAAAAGCCTAAATTTGTCAACACCCTCTAGAGTCTGTTGTTCCTTCCTCTATGTGGCCGTGCATACATTTATTATAGCATTTACTATGTCATATTGCAATTATTTATATATACATATATGTCTATCTTGGCCACAAGACTATGAGCACCTATGACATAGGAGCCACATGATAAATATTGTTTAAATGGATGAATAAATGAAATAAATGTCCTACATTATTGCTTATGTTTTAGTTTATCTTCATCTAAGGTGGGGCAACTTAAAAGCAAGAAGAAAAACAAGTACACACACAAAATGTAAAAAGCAAAAAGACCTTAGAGGACCACGGTTAATATCAAGATGTAAGTAATAAAAACTAACATTTACCATGCACTTGGTGTGTTCCAGAAATGGGTAGACCCAAGTTGTGTAGGGTCTGAATTTTATACAGTTTAAGGGTTCTCTTTAAGAAAAAGAATGAAAAATTAAAAAAATAAAAATACAAAATTAAGTACAAGGACTTGGAGTTAACCTGTAGAAGTAAGAACCCTGAAACTTAAGTGTCTTTAAGTTTCAAGATAAATCCACCTCTAGTGCTAGGCTCTGGTATAAGGGTATTACTTTATTTTTTAAAAGCTGTTTTTGAAAAAATTTGTATTGTATTTTTCCAAGAGTATTACTTTAATCTGCTTAAACAGTCTTATGAAGTACAATCTCCATTTTAGTGATGAAGATGTTGAAGCCCAAAGAGGCTGAGCAATTTTCTCAAGGTCCTACTAGTAGTAAGCACAACAGGAAGGGTTGGAGTTCATCTTCTTATGCACTGCTGCCTCCCTGACTTGGTGTGAAATATCTATAGTGCACCATAGGTTCAGATCTGGCGTTTCCCATCTAAGATAACTCTTAAATCTTAAACCTGACTCGATATAACAAAAGCTGCAGCCCTAGCTATGTAGCACAATTGGTTAGAGTGTTATCTGAGATTATGGGTTCAGTCCCCAGTCAGGGCACATACAAAAATCAACCAATGAATGCATAAATAAGTAGAACAACAAATTGATGTTTCTGTCTCCTTTTCTCTCTCTCTCTCAAATCATTAAATAAAAAAAAAGTTTTTCCTGGCTGGTGTGGCTCAGTGGATTGAGTGCCGGCCTGCAAACCAAAGGACCACGGGTTTCATTCCCAGTCAGGGCACATGCCTGGGTGGCGGGCCAAGTCCTGAATAGGAGGCATATGAAAGGCAACCACACATTGATGTTTCTCTCTCTCTCTCTTCCCCCTCTCTAAAAATAAATAAATAAAATCTTTTTAAAAATTAACAATAAAAAAGTTTTAAAAAGCTGCAGGGCATGGCTTTCTATAAGTAACTGGGGCATTATGTTTAGCTAGAAGCTTGTACTTCTTCAGATCTTGCTTAATCAAAGAGGAAAGAGCAATTGACTCTGAGTCTCAATAATTCTCTTGGATACAGCTATTTGTTTCCTAAATATGTATAGTTAATAACCTCAAACATGGTTCCTTTTAGTGTAGCTGTGTCAGCCATTAAAAATATTATCATGGACACAGATTAACCACACCTAATCTAACAATGAAGCCTGATTTTCTTCCTGCCACAAGTAAGAGTAGTCAATAATACTTCTGTGAATGACAATCAGAAATCAAAATAATTGAAGCATTTTTTCTTCTTAATTGAAAAATAATAATAAGCCTACCTGTCTTCTTCCTCCTTCCTTCCTGAACAATTCAGTCTAAAAACCATTAGATGGGGAAAGTATGCCCAGTTAGATGAGCAGCAGTAGTAGCCCATGGGTATTAGAGCTTGAAGCAGGTAAAGAAGGTTCTGGTTCTATGTGGTGGCACCACTATGGGGGCCTGGCATGGGTCTTGGAGCTCAAGCAGGTATCCATGGTTGCAGGGAGAGACAGGCAGCAACAGAGACACTGGTTATATATAGGGGAGGATGATTAAATAAATAAATATATTGTAAAGGGAGCTAGGTTTCTTAGACCAGATGAGGGTTTCAAGTTGGAAAAGGAGAATATCAGAATGAATCTTGTAATGTAAGTTTAGAATTAGAAGTATCATGGTGGAAAAAAGTATGTATATGTATTTATTATATGATATATGATACGAGTTTATAGTAAGTCTCATTTTATGTATATACACATACACATGTACATATTTTTCCTCCTAATTCTGTTTACTGAGAGGACCTGGGAATAGTGGCACCCCACATCATATATTGGTTTCTAAATACCATTCTCCACTAAAAAATACTATTGCTCCTTAGAGAAAGGGGTGATTCAAGGGATTGGGAATGAAAGTACAAGGTGAACCTCAAATATCTGGTTGTGCCAGGGAAGTGGAATGCTCAAATGCTAATGGGAACCTATCAAAAATATCCAACAGTCAGCATTAAGGTACTCCCGCTGGCCAAATCTGGAAAAATTTAAACATCAAACTAAGTACAGTAATAACAATAAAATATTAGAATCCACTGAATAAAACAGGAATCTATGAGTCATTCTGATAGTAATAAATTAATTAAATGGGAAGAAGAAAAGATTTTCTCAGAAAAAGACAACTAATAAATGTAGAAGGAATGATGGAATTAGAAAATGCCATTTAGTAACAGTTATAGCAATAATTAAGCCACAAAACATCAATGAACACTAAACACAATGGGTGAAAATTTGAGGAGGAGTAGGATATTTTTAGTCTCAAAGTAATTTTCCCAGGAAATACTCATTAATTACACAAGGAAAAGAATAATTTTACAGTGGAGAAACCTGGCAGACATCACCAAAATCAAGGGATCAAAATTAACATTAGTGTTAATGTTAATTTTAACATTATTTTTGTTAAACACTATTTTAACAACTCTCAAATAGTTGGGGGTCAGGGTAGTTATTTGTACTATATTCTCCCATCTTTCCTTTAAGTTTGATATGAATTTAAAAAAATGTTTAATAGTTGCAAGGATTTTTATTTCTTTATTTTTAAAGATGTTATTTATTTAATTTCAGAGAGGGGAAGGGAGGGAGAAAGAGAAGGAAACATCAGTGTGTATGTGTGTTTGCCTCTCTAGTGCCCCCTACTGGGGGCCCAACCCGTAACCCAGGCATGTGCCCTGACTGGGAATCGAACCGGCAACCCTTTGGTTCACAGGCCAGTGCTCAATCCATTGAGCCACATGAGCCAGGGCTAAAAAAAAAGAAAAAAAATTAATGAATCATTTGAAGCATATAGAAATGCACCGAGAGTTATAGAGATGTCTGCTATCACCACTTATATTCAAAATTGTACTCAAGATTCTAATTGGTGAAATAAAGTAAAAAATAAATAAAAAGCATACATTTTAGAAAGCAAGAAGTAAAACTGCTCTTTTCATTAATAACATTATCATTTATATAGAAAATCTTATGGAATCTACACAAAAATCACTAGAATAAGTGAGTTTAGCAAGTTTACAGGATATGAGATTAATATACAAAAATCTATTGTATTTATATATATATGCGTGTATGTGTATATATACACACAAATATATGTATATATACATACGTGTGTGTGTGCACGCTCAAAAACAATCAAGTATTGCCACCTAGAAGATTCTGTAACTGAGTCTTTAGAAGGCCATTCTAGGCTAGTGGATTCTGCATCTGTGGAGTGTGAGGCGCCCCTGCCACCATGCCCAGCACGCTGCGCAGCATTCAGATGTCCAGCTTTCGCATCGCACTGCCATTTGTAGCATTTTATCTTGTCTACACATGGGGGACTCAGGAGTTTGAGAAATCCAAGAGGAAGAATCCAGATGTCTATGAAAATGACAAATGGGCAACTCACCTGGAAGATGGTTCTCTGTCTATGAAAGACTCTTCTCTGGGAGAGGAGTCTACACTGTAGTGTCTTGAAGACACAATAAACTTCCTATGGGCTGCAAAATAAACAAACTATTAAAATTAAAATTTAAAGAAGGCCATTCTGTTCTACCAAACTAGCTGCTTCAGGATGGTGGGAAACATGGTGAATTTGATGAGCATGGGCCCACTGTTGCCATTCTTTCGCTGTGAAATGATTTTCTTGATCAGAAGCAATGTGGAATACCATAATGGTGAATAAGGCATTCTTTAAGTCCATTTATGGTAGTTTTGGCAAAAGCATTTCAAGCAAGAAAGGAAAATCCATATCCAGTAGGGCCAAAATGCTGCCTTTTCCGTGATGGAAGTGGTCCAATGTAATCAACCTACCACCAGATATCTGGCTGATCACCCTGGGGGACAGTGCCATACTGGGCACTCAGCAGTGGCCATAGCCACGTTGGCTTTGGTGAATGGAAGACCAGGTTGCTGAGCCAATGTGTAAACTCCCTGCCACCATGGCCACTTTGTTCATGAGCACATTGGGTGATGATAGGAGTGACTGGGGTAAGAGGCTGACTGGTATCCACAGAATAGGTCATCCTAGCCACTTGATTATTAAAATCCTCTTCTGCTGAGGTCATCTTTTGGAGATAATTTACAACTTACACAAATATCTTCATGTATTTTGCCCATTGAGAAAGGGCTGTATACATACTTCGCCAAATTTCCTTGTCAGCAATTTTCCACTTACATTTCTCCCATGTTTCTGCCCATCCAGCCAAACTGTTGACTTTAAACAGATGGACAGCCAGGTATTTCTCCAGTAAAATTTGGGAACAACAAAAAAAATTGCAATTCAGGTCATGAGGTATAATAGCAAACCCTGTGCAAGTCCAGAGAAAGAAAGAAGAGGAATGCTCTTTTATAGACTTGGGAGGAGCTGTTGTAAATGAAGAATCTATTGAAGGAAACTACATCTCATCCAGAATCACCCTCACAGACATGATTAACTAAATATCTGTGTACCTTGTGTCCCAGTCAAGTTGACACAAAATTAACCACAACAAAAATCAACAAATTGTATTTCATCTAAATTAAAACCTATTTTTCTCCAAAAGACGCTGTTAAGAAAATAAAAAGGCAAGCCACTGATTGGGGGAAAATATTGCCAAACATACCTCAAAGTATCTCGACTATTGTAAATAACTCTTGAAACCCAATAACAAGACAAACAATCCAATTTTTTAAAATTAGCAAAAGATTTGAGCAAACAATTCATCAAGAAGGTATGTGGATAACAAATAAACTCTTTTTTTAAAGTAAGATTTTATTTATTTACTTTTATAGAGAGTGGAAAGATGGAAGAGA
Organism: Pteronotus mesoamericanus; assembly: GCF_021234165.1. Lineage (NCBI taxonomy): Eukaryota > Metazoa > Chordata > Mammalia > Chiroptera > Mormoopidae > Pteronotus > Pteronotus mesoamericanus. The sequence goes on from NW_026555310.1 coordinate 1,928,309, forward strand.
GAGAGAAACATCAATGTGTCAGAGATACATCAATCGGTTGCCTTGCCCCCAGCTGAGGACCTGGCCCACAATTGGGCTGTATGCCCTGACCAGGAACAGAGCTGTTGACTTCTGTTTGCAGACCAGGGCTCAATACACTAACTGAGCCAGCCAGGGTCGCAAATAAACTCTTGGACAGATGATGGACATCACTAGTCATTAGAGAAATGCAAATTAAAATCACATACCTATCAGAGTCAGTGGAACTTTCAAACACTCCTGGTGGTAATGCAAAATGATATATTCACTTTGGGAAATAGTTTGGCAGTTTCTTTTCATATATATATATATTTTTAAGTCCTCAGCTGAGGCTATGTTTATTGATTTTAGAGAAAGAGGAAGAGGGGGAGAGAGAGAGAGAGAGAAACACCAATGTGAGAGAACTATTAATCAGTTGTCTCCTGTATGTGCCCAAACTGGGGATCAAACCTGCAGCTAGGTAGGTACTCTGACTGGGAATCAAACCTGCATCTTTTTGGTGTACAGGACGATGCACCATCCAACCGATGCACCTGGCCAGAGCATGGCAGTTTCTTAAAAAATAAATACAGTAGTCCTTCCCTTATCCACCAGGGATATGTTCCAAGACTACCAGTGGATGCCTGAAACCATGGATAGTACCAAACTCTACATATAGGTACTAAGTGACTAATGGGCAGGTAGTGTGTACAGCAATGATATGCTGGACATATCCTCATGATATAGGATAGAGTGGGACCTTGAAAGATTTCACCATGCTACTCAGAACACACAATTTAAAACTTATAAATTGTTTATTTCTAGAATTTTCCATTTAATATTTTTGGACTGCAAGTGGCTTGGGGACAGATTGGGCAAGGGGGTAGATGGAAGGGATCAATTACAAAGAGAAGAGAAAATTTGATGGGTGATGTATATGTTTATTGTCTTGATTGTGGTGTTGATTTCAAGGCTGTATACATATGTAAAAAATCTATCAAAGTGTACATTTTAAATATGTATACTTTATTTTTATGTCATTTATACCCTAATAGAGTTGTAGAAAAAAACACAAGTAAAAATGTAGCCTTGGCTGGTGTGGCTTAGTTGGTTGGGCATCCTTCCACAAAGGAAAATGTTGTTGGTATGTTCCCAGTCAGGGCACATGCCTGGGTTGCAGGTTCTATCTCTAGTTGGGGCAGTTAGGAGAGGCAACCAATCGATATTTCCCTCTCACGTCAATGTTTCTGTCTCTCTCTTTCTCCCTCCCTTCCCCTCTCTCTATAAATAAATAAAATTAAAAAAAAATAAAAATGTAAACTGATGTAAGTAAAAATAATAAATAATAAAATATTTCGGATACAGACACACTCTACCTACCAGTCCTTCCCCCTCCTTCTTACACAGATATAACCACATTACTGAAGTTGTTATATGTCATTTCTGTGCTTTTATACTTTTATAACAAATACTCATAAGCTCTATGTTCTATCAGTTATACATATTGTTTAGCATATTTTTATAAATAGCACCATATGGTATATATTCTTTTTCAACTTTTTTTTTTTGGTCAAAATTATGTTTTTCAGCCCTGACTGCTTTGGGTCAGTGGGTTGAGTGTTGTCCCACAAACCAAAACATCTCCTGTTGGATTCCTGATCAGGGCATATGCCTGGTTTTTGGGCCAGGTCCCCAGTTGCGCGGGGCGGGGTGTGTGCAACAGGCAACTGAGGCTTCTCTCTTCCTCCCTTCCCCTCCTCTAAAAAAGAAATAAGTTAAATATTTTAAAAGGATGTTTTTGAGATTTATCCATGTTTTGAGACATCCATAAATGTAAATATAATTCATTCCTTTTTACTGTGTATGGTAGTCCATTTTTTAAGAAAAGATTTTTACCATATTTTTCCATGTATAGTGTGTACCCACGTTTTAGTACTGCCAATATATAGTGTATATCCTCATTTTTCCCTAAAAAATTTGGGCACAAAAGTGCACATTTATTTTTAGAGAGAAGAGAAGGGAGAAAGAAAGGGAGAGAAGCATTGATGTGAGAGAGAAACATCAGTTGGTTGCCTACTGCACGCCCGCAGCTGGGGACCTGGTCTACAACCCAAGCATGTGCTATGACCAGGAATCAAACCGGCAATCTTTTGATTTACAGGACAATGCTCAACCCACTGAGCCACATTAGCCAGGGTTGGTAGTCCATTTTTGCACTGAGTGAGAGTTTTCAACAGTTTTGCAATGAACATTGTGAGATGTCTCCTTAAGTGTAAATATTTCTCTAGGAAAAACTTCTCCAAGTGAAATTACTAGGTGATGGAGTACAGTTGGCCCTCCATATCCAAGGCTTTCACATCTATGGATGGATTCAACTACCCATGGATCAAAGTTATTCAAAAAAAATCCCCAAAAGTTCCAAAATGCAAAACTTGAATTTACCACGTGCTGCGCCAAGCACTACAATGAATTCATATGAATGAAGTGATGTGTAGGCATACCCTGCAGGAGCCTATATGAAAGTGCTATACCATTTCATATAAGGGACCTGAGTATCGGCATATTTTGGTATTTGAGGGGGTCCTGGAACCAATTCTTTCCGGATAATGAGGAATGACTTTATGTGTATCTTCCGCTTTATGAGGTATTGTCAAATTGTTCTCCAAAGTAGCTGTTCCAAACATTCCTACATTTATCCTTGCTAAATTTACTGCACCTACTAATTTTCATCTGCCAAATGGTGTGAAATGGGATCTCCTTATTTTAATTTCCACTTCCCTAATTACTAGAGAGATTGCGCATCTTTTATATGCTTGTTATCCAGTTTGTGTTTCTTCCTCTATGAATTTCCCTTCTTATCTCTTGCACAGACCATTTTTCTGTTATGTTATTTGTGCTTTTCTTTTTCATTTCTATAAGTTCTTTACATATTTTATACATTTTATGTGCATTGCATATATTTTCTAGTTAGTGACTTGTCTCTTCACTTTGTTTATGGTATCTTTTGATATAGAGGATTTCAGTTTTTTCAGTCTTTTCCTTCATAGGTATACTTCCTTAGTTTTGTTTAAGAATTCTTCCCTATCCTGTTACCATAAAAATATTCTCCCACATTTTTTTCTAAAGTAAATTTTAGCTCTGTTACTAACTAACTATGTAATGTTAGGCAAATTTCTTAATCTTTCTAGGCCTCACAGCTTTCATCTGTAAAATGGGGGGGGGGTAATAATGTCTATTTCATAGACTTGTTCTTAGAATTATTCATCTGTATCAGGCAGGGACCCAAAGGAAACAGATGTCACTCTTAAATTTGGTTTATATGAGACAGGTTTATTTACAAATGTATGGATGGGTATAAGGAAACCACATGAAAGAGTACAATATCCTGAAGGTAACAACAGCAAAGAAGCTATTATAATACAATGGCCAAAATAGAGGAGGAGGGTAAGTAGTGGTTATGGGAAAGACAGACTACATGCACAGAGGGTCACCTTGGAGAGATAGTTATCTTAGACCCAGAAACAGGGTAAACCTGAGGCAATTTGGCAGGGAAGAATAAATACTCTGACTTCACTGTTCTTTTCTCCCCCAAACTCCTACTGGGATTCTGCATCGGCCAAAGCCAAAGGGCAAAGGAGTCCACTGATTGTTGACCATACTAGATACTGGGAAGAAGGGGAGAGTGGATATGGAGGAGCAAATGAAAGATATTTGCCATACATCCATCCAGAATTTATTGAGTGCCAACATGAGCCAGTTACTGTTTCAGGCACTGAAAATGCAACAAGGAACACAGTGAACAAAATCCTTGGCTTTATAAGCTTACATTCTAATGGGAAGAGACCGACAATAAACATGTCAGGTAGTGATGAGTGCTAGGGAAAAAGTGAACAAAGATGAGGATACAGTGATGGGTTGTGAGGTATAAAGTGGTCAGAGTAGCATCTTGAAGGAAGTGCATTTGAGCAATGATTTGAAAGAAGTAAAGGAATGAGCCATATGTATACCTGGTAGAAAAATGCACAAGTTTTGAAACAGGACAATGCAATCTGAAAATAGGTGAGGAGGTGGTATTAGAAAATAATAAGTGAGGGGAAGGAATGGCTTGCATCACAGTGCTAGGAATGAAGGTGGTGATGAGTGGTGGGATCCTGGTTATATTTTGAAGGTACAGGATTTGCTGTCTTTACTGGATTTGCTGATGTGGGATGTTTGAGAAACACAGACATCAAGGATGACTCTAAAGAATTTGGCCGAAAAACAATTAGAAGGGCTGAAATCAACACAAATGGTGTAGCAAGAACCCCCCCCCCCCCCCGCAAAATCCACTTCCATAAAAGCAAAGAGGTCACTGGTAAAATTGTCAAGATCAATTTTTTTTAATTTTTGGGAATTAACCAAAGCTTTGCAACAATGAAGAAGAGTGTTTATGTACAACAAATTACTGAATCTTAATAAGAACAGTGAACTTTGTGACATTTTAATTTTCTCTATTCCCATCTTCCCCCTCCCCAACTCTATGGTAACCCTCAAAACGAAAAGTCGGCAATCATGGTGAAAACCAGCAGCACTACAGCCACTGGAGGGAACCGAATCTGGTTGGAGCTCCTTCAAAGCCCCATTCTCAGGGAATTGTCATTATTTGACCTGTCTGGTGGTTCCCTGGAATATTCCTCTCATGGCTGGCTATCTTTATTTTTTTTAATTTTTATTTCTGTTGTTCCACTTACTTATGCATTCATTGGTTGATTCTTGTATGTGCCTGACTAGAATCAAACTTACAACCTTGGTCTATCAAGATGACGCTCTAACCAACTGAACTACCCAGCCAGGCCATAGCTATCTTTTTTTGACTTGACAAAGAGCTTGCCTTATGTAAACAGCCTTTTCCCTGGAGGCATTTGTTTAAAACAGTAAGAGGTGATTTTTCAAAATAGTAGCTGTCTGTGATGGTGGGTAACCCTTAAGGTGAAAAATGGGCTAATCAAAAAACTGTAAAGGAAAATCTGGGGATTGTGATGGGGAAAGCTTTGGAATGTTCTCACATTCCTGTGAACCTAGAAAGCCATGCACATTTATAAAGCTGTGTGCATGGTCGGGAAAGACCTAAGAAGCCCTCTTGACACTGACTAAAGATGAGGCTTTGCACAAGCAGGAAGTGAAGCCTAGAGCAGTTAAAAACTGCCCAGCTAAGTGTTGAAGGCTGTCCCAATATGCATTCAGAGTCCCTTGGCAAAGATTTGTTGGTTTCTCGTATTTAATTAACTATCTGTCCAATAATTAGCCATCCACGAGGCTAACTGAGCAAATAGTTCAGTGGACATACATGACAAAGAATGCAGAATTATTTCAGAAAAGCCATTAAATAAACAACCATCACCAACAACAAACACCACCAAAATTAGACCTTGGAGAAGGAGGAGAATCTGATTTTATTGTTGCCACATTATATTATTTTAAATGTCCAGTTTTCAACAAAAATTTATGATATATTCAATGAAACAAGAAAATATGGATCATACACAGGAAAAAAAATTAGAGACAGTCCCTAAGAAAGGGCAAGTAATAGACTTATTAGACAAAGACTTTGATTCAGCCATTTTAAATATATTCAAAGAACTAAAAGAAACCATGTATAAAGAAATACATGAAAGAGAATAATGTCTGACTAAATAAAGAATGTTAATAAAAATATAGAAATTATTTTTAAAAGAACCAAATAAAAATGCTGGTGTTGAAAAGTGCAATAACTGAAATAAAAAATTAATTAGGAGGGCTCAGCAGTAGATTTCAACAAAAAGAAGAGAGAAATGGTAAATGTGAGGGCAGGTCAATTGAGGTTATATATTCTGAGGAACAAGAAAAAAGAATGGAGAAAAAGGAGCAGAGCCTCAGAGACCTGTGATATGCCATCAAGTGTACCACAAAAAGAGAGTAGGGGAAGGTACAGAAAGGAAATTTGAGAACAAGGACTAAAAATCCCCAAATTTGATGAAAAACATTAATCTACACATCCAAGAAGGGGAAATTCAAACAGATCCACCCTACACACATCATAGCCACACTATCAAATGACGAAGAATGAATCTTGAAAGCAACAAAAGAGAATCAATTCATCATGTACAAGGTATTTTCAGTATGATCTCTCATTAGAAACCATGGAGGCCAGAAGCAGCGTGATAACACATTCAAAGCACTGGAAGAAAAAGACTGTCAACTGAAAATTCTATATCCAGCAAAGGTATTCTTCAAAAATGAAGGCAAAATTATGACTTTCCCACATAAACAAAAATGGAAAGAATCATTGCTAGCAAACCTGCCCTGCAAGAAATACTAGAGAGATTCCTTCAGGCCAAAATAAAAGGACATCAGACAATACCTCTAATCCACATGAACAAGAAAGAAAACCAAAAATGGTATCTACATAGGTAAATATTTTTTTAAAATACAGTATAAGTGTAATTTCTGTTTGTCACTCTTTTTCTCCTATTGTATTATGAGAACAATTGTATAAAACAGTAATTATAAACCTAGGTTGACAAGCATACAATGTAGAAAGATGTTATTTGCATGGCAATAGCCACATAAAGAGGAAGGAAATAAAGCTGTATAGGAACAAAGCTTTTTTTTTTTAAGATTTTATTTATTTACTTTTAGAGAGATGGGTAGGGAGGGAGAAAGAAAGGAAGAGGAACATCACTATGTGAGAGAAATATTGATCGGTTGTGCCTCTCACACCCTGGGCTGGGGACCTGGGCTGCAACCCAGGCATGTACTCTGACTGGGAATCTAACCGGTGACCTTTTGGTTCCCAGGCTGGTGCTTAATCCACTGAATCACACCAGCCAGGGCAAGAGCCAAGCTTTTTTATGCTATTTAAATTAAGTTGGCATTAATGCAAACTAGATTGTTATATAGTAACATGTTAATTGTAGTCCCCAGGGAAACTACAAAGAAAATAACTCCAAGAAGATAAAAGGAAAAAAAGATTAAAATGGCACATCAGAATATGTCTATTTCACACAGAAGAGGGCAGTAACAGTTTTGAACCAGCAACAGTTTTGGTGTACAGGGTGATGCTCCACCTACTGGGCTACCCAGCCTGGACCTGTGTCTAATACTTTAGATCCAAAGACACACTTAGGCTGACAATAAAAGTATGAAAATAGATCAATGATGCAAGACACTAACTAAGAGATCTAGGATGTCTATATTATATAAGACAAAATATACTTTAAGGCAAAAATTGTTACTAGAGACAAAGAGGGACATTTAAAATGATAAAAGACCTGATTACTCAAGAAGATACAGCAATTATAAACATGAATGCATTTAACAACAGAACACCCAAATATCTGAAGCAACAATTGACAGAATGAAGGGAGAAATAGATAGGTGAATGATAATAGTTGGAGATTTCAGTACCCCGCTTTCTTTTCTTTGGTGGCGAAATTAAAAGGTTTTTTTAATTTTTTGTAGAAACATCTCGAGTAGTTAGAACAGTTCTTACCTTCTTGTCATAAAACTTAGATTTTTTTTTTTCTATGCCTTGATAAGTTGTTAGTCTCCTTTCTAAATTTGGATCATTTTATCCTGTAGTACTTTCCAACATTTTATCCCTTGTATTTTCTTTCTAAAATTTATTTACTTTTAGAGACAGGGGAAGGGAGGGAGAAAGAGAGAGAGAGGAACATTGATGTAAGAGAGAAACATTAATTGGTTGTCTCTTGCACGTGCCCCATCCGGGAACTAAACTGCAACCCTGTCATGTACCCTGCCAGGAAATTGAACCAGTGACTTTTCACTTTGTGGGATGATACCCAACTGAGCCACACTGGTCAGGGCTTTTCTTTGGACTTTCAATACCAGGAAGTATCTGAGTGTTCCTTTGATGTGATTTTTATTTGCTGGAATCACTTCCTTTTGGATATCTTTATCCTTTTTGTCACTTTCCTCATTTATGGCAGTAAGTTCACCTTCACTAAGTTTCTTTGGTTTCTTATTTTGAGCCTCTAGAATGGTTCCAGTGTTGACATTCCCTTGCTCAGCTATATTTTTTAAACTCTGTTTATGTTCAATTTGAATTATACTTCTTGCACTATCACTTTTTGTTTTTTTCTCTCTCATTTTTTTTTTTTTTTTTTTGGCTAATTCCCTCCATTGATTGTCCAATTTTGTAAAATGTCACATGGGTTATCACCGAAAGACAAAGAGGCAATACAACTACACACTTTGCTGTCTGTGTATAAACTGAATAACAGATGCACAGTGATTAATCACCAACAGACTTTGAAAGAAGTAATATGATTGGTAACTGATTGTGTTGCACATATTTATGAAGTGCAGTGATGATCAGCAGTGAAGTTTGTACTTCATGCAAGCACTCAGCAGAGTTCTTATATCATGGTAACTGAAATTTGAACTGAAATTTGTTATTATAGGGGAATAACTCACTTTCAGTAATGGGTAGAACAGCCAGACAGAAGATCAACAAGGAAAAAGAAGATTTGAAAAACACTATAAATGAACTAAATTCAACAGATATCTATAGAACACTCCAATAACAGCAGAATACATATTCCCCTAAAGTTCATACGAAAACTTCTCCAGTATAGACCGCATATTAGGCCATAAAATCTGTCTTAATAATTTTAGAAATATTTTAATACTGTTAAGTACACTGTCCAATCACAAATAAATGAAATTATAAATAACAGAAGGGAACTTGGAAAACTCACAAATATGTGGAAATTAAACAACATACTCCTATATAACCAATGAGTCAAAAAGGAATTACAAAGGAAATTAGGAAATACTTTTAGATGAATGAAAATGAAAACATAACATATCAAAATTTATGGGATGCAGTGAAAGCAATGTTTAGAGGTAAATTTATAGCTATAAATAAATATATTAAAAAAAAGAAGATCTCACCCTGGCTGGTGTGGCTCAGTGGATTGAGCACCTGCTTGAGAACCAATGGGTCGCTGCTTTGATTCCCAGTCAGGGCACATGTCTGGTCAGGCCAGGTCCCGAGTAAGGGACACACAAGAGGCAACCACACATTGATGTTTCTCTCCTCTCTTTCTCCCTTCCCCTCTGTCTAAAAATAAATAAGTAAAATCTTAAAAAAGAGAGAAAGATCTCAAATCAATAACCTAGGCAAAAGAAAAAGAGGGACAAGCAAATAAAAGGAAGGAAATAATAGAGATTAGAGTGAAAATAAATGAAATAGAGAATAAAAAAATAATAGGAAAAAAGTCAATGAAGCCTAAAGTTGATTTTTTGAAAACATCAACAAAATTGACAAAACTTCATCTTGACTGACAAAAATAAAGAGAGTATTCAAATTATTAAAATTAGGGATGAAAATGGGGCACATTACCATTAGCCTTACAGAAATAAAGAGGATTACAAGGAAATATTTATGAATAATCATATATCAAAAACTTAGATAACCTGGATGAAATGCAAAAATTCCTAGACAGCTACAAACTATAGAAGCTGGCTCAAGGAGAAATACAAAATCTAAATGGATCTATAACAAGTAAAGAGATTGAATCAATAATTTTTTAAAAAATCTTCCCACACAGAAAATCCTAGAACCATTTATATGGCTTCACTGGTGGATTCTACCAAATGTTTCAAGAATTACCACCAATTCTTCACAAAATTCCTAAAAATGGAAGAGGAGGAAACATTTCTTAACTCATTCTATTAAGAATGAATATTAAGAGGCCAGTTATATCTTGATATCAAAACTAGATAAAGACATCACAAGACAATAAAACTACAGGCCAACATCTCATAAATTTAGAGACAAACATCTCCTACAAAATAATTGGAAACAATACAGCAACATAAAAAAATTATACACCATGACCAAGCGGGATTTATCTCCAAAATGCCAGATTGGTTTAATATGAAGAGCAATCAGTGTAATAGACCATATTAACAGAATAAAAGACAAAAATCACACTATCATTTCAATAGACAAATACTCTTTCATGATAAAAATACTCAACAGTCTAGGAATAGAAGAGAATATCCTTAATGTGATAAAGGACATCTACAACTAATCCACAGCTAACACTATACTTAATGGTGAAAGACTAAAATCTTTCCCCCTAAATCAGGAACAAGACAACAATGTTCACTCTTGTCATTTCCATTCAAATTTAATGGAGGTTCTAGTTAGAGCAATTAAGTAAGAACAAAAAAGTCATCTAGATTGATAAAGTAGTAAAACTATATTTGCACATGATGTGATCTCACACATAGAAAATCCTCAGGAACCCACAAGAAAACTATAAGAGCTCATAAAAAACGTTCAAGATTGCAAGATATAAGATCAGTATACGAACGAACATTAATTGTATCTCAATACAGTAGCAATAAACAATCTGAAATGAAATTAAGAAAACAATTTCATTTACAGTAGCATCAAACAAAAAAATGCTTATAAGTAAATTTGACAAAATAAGTGAAAACTACAAAACGTAGTTCAAAGAAATTAGGAAGATCTAAATACATGGAAAGGTATCCCATACTCACGGATTTAAAGACTTAACATTATTAAGATGGCAATACTTCCCAAATTGATACACAGATTCAGTGCAATCTTTATCAAAATTGTCAAAGTAAGAAACATTCCAACTTGCAGAGAATTTTTGTGAGTTTATTTGAGCCAAATTGATGACAATTGCTGGAAACCAAACCTCAACGAGTTGAGAAAATGCTCCAGAAAATGTCAGTTTTGCATCTTATTTTATACATTACAATCAAAGGAGCAGGCAGGCATAAGGGGGTTCCATGAAATCCATTGGCAATAGATTAGGGAGGCAGGAGAAAGTAAAATGGGGGAAAACTTGGAATTGGATAAAAAGTAAAACAATAGGCACCTAACTTCTTTTACGCAGGTGGGTACGGGACAGCTAACTGTCAACAATTAACACAATGTGATGATAATAACAACAATTAGGGGATTTGTGGTCTCTGCTCTGATGTGATTATTGTGCCAGGAGCAGTCAGGAAAAAGGGAAGTTACCTTGACATTCCAAAGGCATGTTATCTTAGATGCAAAAAGACAATAGGCTTAATTAAGGGAATGACTGATTTTTGTGAGGGAAGATTCCAGCCTAGGACCTGACTACAGGCTATAAACTGCTTTTAGTTAATCAGTTTTAATTTCAGTCCATATTTTGTGGTTACTTTTGGTCTCTGGGTTTGCAAGGCCTCCACATGGGCTTTCCCTGAGCTTGTCAGGTCAGCATGTGGCCCCTTTTTACTGTCCATAAAGTCCTAGCTGGCTCTTTTAAAGAAACTGATGAGGCTGATTCTGAAATTCACATGGAAATGCAAGAGACCCAGAATATCTAAAGTAATCATGAAAAAGAAGAACAAAGTTGGGAGTATTCACACTTCCTGATTTCAAAACTTACTACAAAGCTACAGTTGTAAAGCCTCTTTGATATTGACATAAGAATAGACATACAGAACAATGGAACGGAATTGAGACTCCAAAAATAAGTCCAACCATTTAAGGTCAATGTCAATTAATTTTTATAAGAGTACTATGACAATTCAATGGGGGAAAGAATAGTCTTTTGTTTTGTTTTTTTAGATTTTTATTTACTTTTTTAGAGAGAGGGGGAGGGAGGGAGAAAGAGAGGGATAGGAACATCAATGTGTGAGAGATACATGGTTGCCTCTTGCACACCCCCAACTGGGGACCTGGCCCACAGCCCTGGCACATGCCCTGAACAGGAAGTGAACCAGCAACCTCTTGGTTGCCAGCACTCAATCCACTGAACCATACCAGCCAGGGCAACAACAGTCTTTTTAACAAATGGTGTTGGGACAACTGGGTATCTACCTGCAAAAGAATGAAATTGGACCCCTACCTCATACCATATGCAAAAATTACTTCATGAATGTCAATTGTAATTGAAAAATAAAAGAAAAAAATTATCTCACAAACAAGTGTTGCCAATGATGTGAAGAAAAGGGAATCCTTGTGCATTCTTGGTGGGAAGTGTAAATTAAAACCACTATGATACCACTTCATACCCAATAGAATGGCTAAAATCAGAAAGATGGAGAATACAAGTGTTGGTGTAAGGATATGGAGAAATTGGAACATTTATACATTGCTAGTGGGAATGTAAAATGATACAGCTGTCAAAAAATAGTTTGGCAGTTTCTCAAAAAGTTAAACATAGACTTACCATATGACTCAGTAATTCCATTCTTCAGTATATATCATGAGAATTGAAAGCTATGTCTACATAAAAACCTGCCCATGGATGTTCAAAGCAACATTATTCATAAAAGCCCAAAAGTGGAAACAACCCAAATATCCATCAACTGATGAATGGATAAACAAAAATTGGTGTATCCATTCAAAAGAATATTATTTCACCATGAAAGGAATAAATTACTGATATATGTTACAACACGAATGAACCTTAGAGACATTATGCTAAATGAATGGATCCAGACAAAAAAGGCCACATATTATGATTCCAATTATATAAAATATCTGTAACAGATAAATTCACAAAGACAGAAAGTAAACTTGTAGTTGCCAAAAATTGGTGGGGGATAAATGGAGAGTGACTGCTTTTGAGTATGGGGTTTCTTTTTGGGGAGATAAAATGTTCTGGAATTAGATATTGATGATAGTTGCATAACTTGGTGAATACATTAAAAATCGCCAAACTTTTAATAAAAATAATGAATAAAAATCACTTTAAAAAGGTGAATTTATGATATGTAAATTATATCTCAATTTTAAAAATACACCTGGGACAATGGAGGTTCCTTTTACATAGGGAAGACTAGGGGACTGCCACATGTGAAAGAGAGAGGAAGAGTCTGAACATGGTAAATTGGAAATACCGATTAGCTATCCTAACAGATTTAGTAAGCAGGCAGTTGGAGACATTAGACTGCAATTTAGGGGACAGATACAGGTTGGAGATATAAATTTGGAAAAAAAATACATACATATAAAACACTTAGAATGCTTCCTGGAACGTAGTAAGATCTCTAAATATTAGTTGTGTTTTTTTTGTATGAAGAGAGCAATAGCCAATTATTCTAGCACAATTTGTAGAACCCCCTTCCTCTCTTATTTCTAATGCTACCTCTGTTACATACAAATGTCCCATTTAGATTGAGGGTCTTTTTCTATAATTGTATTATTTTAAGTAAAAATTGTTTTAGGGGAGAGTAGATTGGAAGCCAAGACTCCTTTCGACTTTTCTCAATTCACTTCACAAGGACATAAATGATTCTATGCTGAGGTGTCACCTTTGCTACCAAAGAGAAATAACCTGGATTCTTTCTACCTTGAATAGAAACAATCTATCTAGGGTGCTATGAGGATACATGAGATCCTAGGCAGGAAGTTCAGAAAACTGAATAATACAGAAGAGCAGAAGGAAGTTACTTGAGGGAAAAGAAATTTCCATAGGCATTATTTTGAGTCCACTCTCCCTAGGCACATTTTAAAAAGTTTTTTTAAAAAGTTGTAGAAAAAAAATAACATAGTACTTACTATCTTGGTAACCATATGAGAATTTTTTTTTGTCACCGTTTTTAATAGTGATATGAGAAATACTACAAATGTGTCATTACAGATTGCTTTTTCCCTGGCAAGACTTTATCTCTTAGTACCTCGTATTAACATTGTATAAATATTTTTCCTGCTTGCCTTTCAATGATGATCCTGCTTTCTGAAGCCAACAACTTTTCTCTCTTCACTGAAAATTTTCTGTCTCTTACTCTTTCTGGAACTCTCCATATATCTTCCTTATTCTATTTACTCATATGAGAAAAATTTTAATACAGTGTTTGCATTTGAGGTCTCCACCCAAATCTTCCTGAGGCTGTCTCATCATCATTCAACTCCTGGTTCAAAAGTTACTTCTTCAAAGAGGCCTTCTGTCAACATCAGGTATAAAGTTGCTTTTCCATTCTCAATCACCTTCTGCTTCATTATCCTGAAGCACTCTCCACTAACTGAAATATTTGTGTTTATTGTCTTATTAACTGTCTCTTCCTCTGTACTAAAATATAAATTATACCAGTGCAGGAACCTGGTCTGTTAGGCTCTTCTCTCCGTGCCTAGAAGAATGCTTTGCACATATGTCCTGTTAAATGTTTGTTAAAATACTTGGTGAGTAATAAATATAGTGATTTTTAATTCTCAAGCAGTTTCATATACAGGGCCCAGCACAAATAACATCCCTCTTTTATTACAAAATTATAAGCATGTAATTCTGTAACATAATATCACACAAGCACACCATATGACATTTTCAGTGAAATGTTCAAATTAAAACTATAAATTATTACACCCATATTATTACCCCACCAACCACACTCAGGCAAGCCTTACTTCCGCAGGACCCTGTATATTACCTCATTTGATCATTACAATTCCTTAAGTAGAATGGGACTGCTAACTCCACTGTAAAGACTCAGAGAAGCATTTCAGCCAAGGCCATAGGACTAGATGAGGTAGGATCGCTGTGCTGAGGTCTTGACTTTCAATACATTCACTCCAGTTCTAGGGCCTAAAGTATTTTTAACTGCTTTGCCATTAAGAAGTCATGAGCTGGAGGACAGTAGGAACAACATGCACATGTTTTTAAAAAAATTGCTAGTTTCAGATTATTGCCACAGTGATGCTACTCTACGTGCAAAGAAAAAAATGAAACTACTCAACTCTTCGGAACGCTGAATCCCCTGTGTACCTCCCTCAGGTTTTTCCTCCCCTTTTTTTCTTTTAAACAGCTTTATTAAGGTATAATTTTGTCTCGTTTTTAAAGTGCGCTCCATTGAGATAATTTTATGTCCTAGGATACATACTTCACTTTTTGCATCTTCACTGTTACAGACACCTGTGAGGATTCCCTTTCCTTCTTTTTCTTTTCCTTTTCCCCTACATCCCGTAAGCTAGCACGTGTACTCTACGAGTCCCGAACTCGTCCAGCCACGCTCTCCAACCCTGCCACTAAAAGTCTGGCTCCAACGTTTTCCCTGAGCCCCGCCCCTCGGCCCCCTTCCAACTCTGGGCCTACGGATCTCGCACTTCCTCCACCTCCCCCCTCCTATATCTCGCGAGAGGCGAGCGCTCCTGGCCGGACGAGAGGAAAGTAGCTACTCCGCTGAGGGGGGAAAGAAGGAGCTGGAGACAGATTGTGGGACCGAGCGCGGGCGGGCGGGAGGCGACGGAGCTACCAGCGGGTGAGTCCTGTTAACATTAACTAGTCCATGATATGACGGGAGTCTCCCCTTCAAGTCTGGCCAGTCCCAGGGTCCCAGGCAGTGTCTCCCCTCCCAGGCTGTGTTGGACGGGGGCGCTGAGGCGGTGGCCGGGCCTGTCTGAGGAAGAGGGTGGGGCGTGGACTAACCTTGGCCAATAAGAGAGAAGGAAGCTACGATTGGCGGCGATGAGCACTAATGGGAGATCGCCTTTACCTTGCGGAGTGCCGCCCCTCTTCTCCCTCCTCCTGCCTCCTTCCTTTGGGGGGGAAGGCGGGGCCAGAGGCCTGAAGTGTGGGGAGAACTTGGGGGTAAGTAGCCCCGGGGGGCACAGGGCGTGGCAAGAAGAGGGGAGTTGAATCCTGAGGGAGTGGAATTGTAAAGTGGTCTAATGGAAGCATCATGGAATAGGGTGGAAGGGGAGAAAAGAGAGGGGGACTAAACTGGCTTCTCAAAGAGTGGGGCTAGGGGCTTGGCATTAGAAGAAGCAGGGTGCAATAGGCAGGAGGTAGTGATAAGTAGGTGAAAACATGGCACTGAGTTTGGCTGGGAATACAGGTGGGGTAAATCATCGGAAATGAGAGTTAAGGCATTTCTGTTGAATTATAAAAAGAATATGAGGGACATGGTATTAGAAAAAGTATAGATTTGGAAAAAATTAAGTCAATGAGTTTAGGAAGACTTAAGTAGGGGTGGGCTTAGTAGCCAAAAGGCATCACTTTGAGAAGGGTATAGGAGAATCCAGAGGTACAAGGGAGATGTTTGAAAAGGAGACGGCTGATATGTACAGGTCTTGAATCTTAAGCATCAGAAGAAACGGGATACTGATTTAGGGCTTTTGGTGGATATGGCACCCATTCTGGTGACCAGCTGCAAGAATGCTGGATAGGGGTTGAGTTGGAGAAAAAAAAAAAAAAAGAACACTTTCATCACTTCTCTGATTTCCTATTTCCCCTCTCTTCCTCTTCCCACATTTCATCTCTTCCTGACTCAGGGATGGGGCACTGGGACATGAGCGATCCAAGTTGGAGCCCCATAAGGAATTATATGTTGCTCTGAATTACTTGTTATGTTCTCTGACTGGGGTGTTTACTACCCAGTGCACCTCCTACCCAGATTCCCTTGTTGCTACTTTCCTAACTTTAAAAGTTTGTTTTCTACTTAACAGGGGTGTTTTAGTATCTCTAAGGGTTGTGTCATAAGTAAGTAAGTATAGGTTTGTGGAGGTGTGCAAAGTTTTCTCAGCAAGCCCACTTGGTTCCTATGTTTAGAAGAATCAGTATAGTATAATATTATAATTCTTGTAGAGACATCAATCTTGATAGGTATTCGAAGCACAGAAAATATATTAAATTGGTTTGTTTTGTTAAATGTGTTTTACCCAGTCATATTCTATAAGTTATTCAATGGATGGTTGCAGTTAGTTTTAGCTAGCTTATTTTTTTAATAGTGTAAATAAAATGGACACATATTTTAGGAAAGTAAAAAAATTTCGGTTTCTTCCTTTGTGTCCAGGCTCAGAAGCTAAATATATGTCATAATATCTTAGGGCAAGAGTTGAGGAAATCAAATACAATTTGTACTTAAATATGGAGGACGTAAGGTAAGTGGAGACTATTGCGAAATGTAACATGTCTGTAAGAAAAGAAACTGAAGAAAAGTTTGGCAGCTATACTAAGCAGTCTTACCAGTTCTTAATTCTGTACAGAAAAATGACAAGCCTTTGCCCTTTGATAGTCGTGAATTATTTAATAACGAATTGAACTAATACAGTCAATAACTTAGTTATTATTACATTTCTTCTCTTTTACTTTGGAGAAGCAAAATAATGTCTGAAATACTGTTAAAGCTGTTACATGAAGAGAAACCAGAATGTGTTGCTTAGTATTAACCTTTGGTTTCCAGCAACCATTTGAGGCTTTTTCTCCTGGCCAGGAAGTCACCCATACAGCACACTGAGACCAATTAATTACTGATCCTTCAGCATTATTTACTGAATTGGTTCCTGTAGTTCACATTCAGAGTATTACTATTGGACATTCAGACATTTTCACAGTTTGCCTGGCAGCAGCACAGAAAAATAACCAAGGAGGTAGCAAAGTCCCTTGTGTTAGTCTTCCATCCTAGAATTTGTGATTGGCTTTGATTTGGGCACTACTGAATGCAAGATTTGTTTTTCTCATTAGTGTTAGCAAAAAGCTAGAGAATGCTCATGTGTAAATTTGTGTATCAAAGGTTACATCCTATGGTAGTTTCTGTGTTGTAATTTGTAAGCATATTTTGTTTATCATGGCTTTTAAATTTTAATGGATATCCTTACTGTATCTCCTTTCTTTTTCCTCTCTCCACTTCTAACCCAAATGAAAATTGTTTTTCAACCAACTGTTAAGCTACTACTTTGCTTCAAGTAAAGTCCCTAGCTCTGCCTGGACACAGCTGCTCTGAAGTTCTCACAAGTTACTGTTTTGTACATGTCAAGACTGAGTTTTTCTTAGGCTGCTGTAGGAGGGAGTCAGTGTAACAGCAGCCTCCTATCCACGTCTGATAAGGAGGAGCCTTGTCTTGTGGGGAAGTTTTGTATGGAGCAAATAGCATTAACATATAAATGTCTAATAAAGACACCTCTCTTCTTGTGACTAGTTGGCAAGCTGGTGTTTAATTGCCCCTCACTCCTTGATAGACTAAACTTATGGTGCAAATGTTTCTTTGAGAAAAATAAATGCAACATTCATTAAAAAGAAAAAGCATTAATTTCTTTTGTTGGTTTCTCTGAAAATGGTACTGACTTCGGAATTCATTAAAAGTTTTCCATCTCTTTAGAAACGTGTCAAAGAAAACCGTTCTTAAGTTTCTCATTTTTGAACGTTACGTACTTCTAACAGGCTTCTTTTGAGATCATGATTTCTATATTCAAGAAATGTGAAAAGCCATAACATTTGGAATCCCTGGGGGAAGGTCTCTTTCAAATACTATAAGGAAAAGATCCCCACTTCACAGATACCCTGTTCCATTTTGGAGCTCTGCTTTTAGAGAATTCTTTACATTGGGCTGAAGCTCTTCTGTTCTGCTATCTGAAGCTACAATAAATAAACCTAATTCCTTGTCAACATGGTAGCCCTTCAAATACTGATTGAGTTATGTCCTTTTTAAAAAAATTTTATTTGTTTACTTTTAGAGAGAGGGGGAGAGAGGGAGGAAGAGAGGGAGAGAACGTCAGTGTGTGAGAGATACATCGATTGGTTGCCTCTCACATGCTCCCAACTGGGGACCTGGCCTGTAACCCAGGCATGTGCACTGACTGGGAATCAAACCAGCGACCTTTTGTTTCACAGGCTGGCGCTTAGTTCACTGAGCCACTCCTGCCAGTGTGACAGTTATGTCTTCTTAAGGCTTCTATTACTGGGATAAATATCTCAAGGTCTTTCAGCAATTCCTTAAATGACATTTTTTTTTCCTCACATATAAACTTTAATGGTATATATTCTAAAAGTTTCTGAACAGTGAAATTCAAAGGAAATAAGTGAATTCCTTAGAGTCTTTTTACAGACATGAATAAAATATTAATATTTCAAAATTACATGAATTCAATAAAATAACCTCAAATAAAATAATTGCATTTCATAATCTGTGACACTTCTTCAATTATATTGTACAAAAACAGCATTAATGACATTTTTAATAAAGTTCAGGCTCCTCACCAACTTAGTTGCCTAAGGTTCTGGGGCTTTTTATCTAGATCTGAATATAACATCTCAGATATAATCTGATCAGTAAAAATGTAGGAAAGAGTGGTCTCTTTTTATTGTACTCTACCTCGATTGTTAAAGCCTAAGATCACATTAATTTGTGTAATTAATTAATTTTTAAAGATTTTTATGAGGAAGGGAGGGAGAAGAGTGGGAGAGAAACATTGATGTGAGAGAGAAACATCAATGGGTTGCCTCTCATATGCTCCCTGTCCAGGGAGCTGACCTGCAACCCAGGCATGTGCCCCTATCGGGAAGCGCACTGGCAAACCTTTGCTTTGTGGGAAGACACTCAATCAACTGAGACACACCAGTCAGGACTGTGTAATTAATTTTTTTAATGTAATTGAGAACTTTACCTTTACCTCTGTAACTGTCATCTTGTTAGTTTGGGTTTATTGTTTTAGCTTGTTAATGTTTGTTTAGTCTCTTGAGCATTCCTTATATCTTTGTATCATTGATAGAGAAATTATATAAAAATGACACCTCTGTTTTTGTTTTAGGTCACTGGTAAAAATAAAGTGAAGCAGTGCTATAACATCAGCACACTATCATTAGGTTATTAATCCATTAATCAACCTTTTGGGTAAAATTCATTTATGAATCTACCTACTGTTTTATCATCTATCCTATATTTCTTACACAGTATTAAGAGGTGCCCTGTTGTAATCTAAATATATTCTGTTTCTGATATACGTATATACCTGGGATCCTAGGCTAGACACCCTGTCAAAGAAAGAAAATGAAATTAGATGTTCGTTTATTTTGCTATCTTACACTAGTGTTTATAGATCACTGCATTACTTGCCAGTAGTTTAAAACCATCTATTTAATAATTCATAAAAAAAAAATTTATCCTCGGCTGAGGGCATGCGTATTGATTTTATTTTTAAATTATTTTAAAAACTCATTGAAGGATTTTAGAGAGAGAGGAAGGGAGAGAGAAAGAGAGAAACATCAGCTGGTTGCTTCCCATACACTCCCCAACTGGGGATTGAACCTGTACCCTAGGCATGTGCTCTGACTAGGAATAAAACCCACAGCCTTTCATTTTACAGACAACACTCCAACCAACTGAGCCACAATGGCTGGGGCTAATAATTCATTTTTATACTCTTTTTGGTTAACAATATTTCATCAGACTATAATTTTTGGACTCTACCTCGCCTGACCTGCCCCCCCGCCTTTTTTTTCTTAAGAAATAGGCACTTTATAGTGAGAGGAAAGGAGAGAGAGGGGAAGAGGGAGAAACATCAATTTGTTGTTCTACTTATTTATGCATTCATTGGTTGCTGCTTGTATGTGCCCTAACTTGGGATGGAATCCACAACCTTGGCATATTGGGACAATGCTCTAACCAATTGAGCTATCCAGCCAGGGCTATATATATATTTATTTATATATGTAAAGATTTTATTTATTTTTAGATAGAGGGAAGGGGAGGGAAAAAGAGAGGAAGAGAAGCATCAATGGGTGGTTGTCTCTTGCACGCCCTCTACTGGGGAACTGGCCTGCAACTCAGGCATGTGCCCTGCCTGGGAATTGAACCGATGACCCTTTGGTTTGCAGGCTGGCACTCAATCCACTGAGCTACACCAGCCAGGGTCAGGGCCCTATATTTTAAAATACGATTTTTCCCCCCTATTCCCAAGACTTGAGGTCCTGCTTCCTTTTTTTATTTCTCTATTTTAAATGAGTGTAGAGTGATTAACAATGTAACAGTATTTCTTTATAAATGCATGCTTCTTATCATCAAATGAAATTCTGCTTTGGAAACTGTATTAGGCAGAAACGCTGATTTCTCCGTAATATATTTTCCTGAACATTTTAAGCAACATATTAAAGAATTAAACTGTTGTCCACCTAACAGTTGTGTCGTAACTTCCCATAATATTGCCACCTTCAATTTAGACCTAACTTTTTATTTCCTGTTTGGAATTAAAACCTTTACCACCTTTATTTCCTGTTTGGAATTAAAACCTTTTTATTTCCTGTTTGGAATTAAAATCCTTTTGTTTAGAAACTTTCAAAATACATATGTAATTGCCGTTTATAATTATAGTTTATTGGTGTAGTGGTCTAAGTTTGTCATGCTATGTGCTGTAGGTAAAATAGTGCTACAAGTAAGGCAGAACCTCAGAAGACATCTCCAGGGACTAAGACTTTACGTTGGCAGCCAGCAACTTCTCTGTGTGTTAATTTTAGACTTGATAGTTGAATTTTATGTCTGAGCAATTTTAGCTGATAAATACATTTTTAGAGCACCTTCCTCTTTTGGGGTTTTAATTTTTACTTTCATTTTTAGAAAACTGCAAATTGTTAATGTAAATGTTCATGTGGAATTAAGTAGCATCCTGATAGGGAATATTTTATTTACATTTTCTTTTAATACATTCTCATCCATCAGATTGTTCAGTTATGAATTCTCATGGAAAGTAGAGAGATGGACTTAATGACCTCTCAAGGTCCTTTCCAGTCCAAACATTCATAAATAGAAGCTCATATCAAGGAACTTACTATTGAAGAATCAGGAAGAAAAAGACTGCAAAGAAAACAAAATTAAAATGGTTCTGACAAAGTAGGAATGGATAAATAAAAAGTAAGGAACATAAATGATAAGAAATATTAACTCTTGAACCAAAAACAAAACAAGAATTAATACCAACAACAAACAAATATTTTGCATTGGATCATTTCATGTCTTAAAATATTTTATCATGACATTTTCTCTTCAGAATTTCTCTGGTGGACACTTTCTATCGAAAAAATGTTGCTGTGGTTGTTGTTTTTCTGTTAAATCATAGTATTTGGTTTCCTTTCCTTCCCTTGTTTGTCCTTTTGTTTTGAAACTTTCAAAATCTGAAATACTCACTGCCTGTATATAATGAAGCAAAAGTCAGTTCAGTTTGAAACTGAACTGTTATGACATACTGTTATGACTTTTTAGGAAAGGAAAGATGAGTGTTATAATTCAGGAAAGGTTTTATAAGAAGATAAATTTATCTAATTTCTACACCTTTTTAGGCAGACTTCTAGGAAAGATTCTCAGCTAAACCAAAGGTGAGTCACTACGTTAGTATTATGAGGGATATAATGACACTTAATAGGAGAGCCAAACTCATTAAAAACATATAGCTTAACTTTTTTACATTTTTTTCATCTTTAGGTGATTTTAATTCTAACTGCTTTCATATATTTGAAACCCATCTGTGTAAAAGTTTTTCTTTACTATTCAATATTACGTTTGTCCTTAATAAATATTAACTTATGAAAGTCTAACAGGAACCAAGATTTAGCTTAAAAAGTCACTTTTTGAACTTGTGGCCTGGGCCTTTGTGGGAATAGTGTTGTTCTGCCATAGCCCTAACTTCGCACAAAACCCAACTTGCTTTCTTTGAGTGGAATTACTAATATCTTACATAGTGCTTCTTCCTGATGTGGACAAAGAAGATTTACTTGTTAAATTAGTTAAATTTTATTTAGGGCTTAAAATTTACCATACAGTAGAAATTATATATTTTTTCCAGATTAAAAATAGACTATAACCATTCTTTCTGGAACAGGAATATGCCTGACTATGCTATAAAAACAGGATGATTTATTGAATATAACATGATTGCTGTAAATGATTCCTGTTGGCACCAAATTTCTTGTCAGTAGTATTTATTTAAGCTTTATCAAACTTGGGTTGACACCATGTTGGTTTTATTTAACATGGTTTTTCTGGTAATTCTGGTACTAACATGTCTCCTTTAGCACCACTTTCTTTATTTTTGTTTCTTTGTAAGTTTTGGTCAAGCAGTAGTTTGCTAATATTTTACACATCTTGTTTGGGACTGTGGAAAGTTAATTAATGGCCATTGGAATACCCCAAATAGATCACTGTGTTGCTGGTATGTGGACGGCCTTAGAAAATAGCTTTTTCCCCCCCTCGAGAATTTCTAAGTGTCTCTGTGATTGTCATTGTGGGATCTTGTGGCTATTTCTTATCCAGCACTAAACTCATACTGAGACCTATGAGGTTTGTTGTTTGCAGATTGTTTAAATTAAGTCCATGAAGATTTAAAATCTATCCTTAAAGATCAGTGTTTTAGGGTTGATTGGTATTGGTTTACTGCTTTATGGATCATACTTTATCTGAAAATGAGTAGGAAAGAACCAAAACACAATTTAGATTTTGACAGCCTACCGATTTCCAGGAATTTTTCTACTTTTAAGTGCATATATAGAGGTCAAACATTGATAGGTAAAATGTTCTCTGCTTATTTCTAACTTTGCTTCCTGCTGTCACTTAAGCAAGTTGTTGCTTCCTTGTTTTTGCTTTATTAACTTTTCTGAAGATAGCTCATAATAGTTGCTTGAATCCTCCAAGAGCTTAGAGAGACAAAGTTCTATTCAAGTAGTTGCCTGTATGAAGCTGCTTCCAGGTAAGTTCTAAGTTTTAGCCATGTGTTGCCTAACTTACGATGCAGCCTAATTCTCACTCCCATCTGTTTTTAGTCATTTGTTACAAAACTGTTTATTCTATTTAAGCTGGCTTCTTTCTTTGAAAGCTGTTGCTGCATGTCTGAGCCTGAAATCCAGAAATTAATTTTAACCTGATCTTTGATTGATCAATCCAGGGTACTCTACTGTTTGTGTATTTCTTAAAGCAGTGCATCTCAAACAAACTGCTCTTGGTCTTGGTACCCATCCTTTATCTTCTTAAAAATTATCAAGGACTCCAAAGAGTTTTTGTTTATCTTGGTTATATTTAGTGATATTTAGTATATCAGAAATGAAAATGGAGACATTTAAAAAATATGTATTTATTTTAAAATAACAACATAAATAACTATAGTTTCCAAAAAATTTAGAGAAGAGCTTTAAATCTCTAATGTCTGGCTTAATAGAAAACAGCTGGAGTCTCATGTCTGCTTCTGCATTCAATCTGTTAGGATATGTTGTTTTGGTATATGAAGAATTCCTGGGCTTACACAGATACATAATAGGAAAAGAAAAGATTCTTTTTCAGATACTTACAGTTTTTATTCTTTGAGACTACACCAAAATCTGAAAAGTGATGCTTTGTTAAAGGTTAGCTGTTGCATAGAATCTAAAACCATTTCTGTGAACTTGTGATACCCTATTACATTAAAATGCATTGGCTTGGCTTGCCCTTTAAATAGATCTTTTACCCATGTGTGATTTAAATACCCATGAATCATCTGATTCCTATTGATCCCTGCGACCCCACTTTAAGAACTGTGGTCTTATAGTACCAAACTTGAAAAATACAACTGTTTATCATGTAGAAGAAATATAATATCTCCATTTTAGTGCTTTTCAAAGTGTGTCAGGATTACTCTAGGTGCTTTCTAAATGTAGATTCTTGGGCACCAAGGCCAAGAGAATCCAGAAAGCCTAGGAATCGGTAATTTTACAAGGAGCCTAGATAAATATGCTTAATACAGTATTGAGAATTATGGAGCTAATTTAAATAACCTTATTTTAAGAAAACCTAATTTCAAAAATTTGAAAAGTCAAATAAAAGGAAATTAGTATTTGACTAGTCACATTATAAAAGTCCTTATTAACAAAATATACACTCTAACATTTTTAAAAAGATTTTATTTATTTATTTTTAGAGAGAGGAAAGAAGGGAGAAAGAGAGGGAGAGAAACATCAATGTGTGGTTGCCACTTGCGTGCCCCCTGCTGGGGACCTGGCCCACAACCCAGGCATGTGCCCTAGACTGGGAATCAAACCGGTGACACTTTTATTTGCAGGCTGGCAGTCAATCCACTGAGCCACACCTGCCAGTGCTACACTCTAACATTTATCATAATTGGGATATATTAATTAACCACATAGTAAATACGTTAGGTTTTGTAGGCATGAAGTCTCTGTTTTAACTACTCAGATCTGCCATTGAAGTACAAAAGTAGTCATAGGCAACATGCAAAGATTAAGTGTTGTGTTTCCATAGAACTTTATTTACTAACACTAAAATTTGAATTTTGTAAAATTTTCTTGTGTCACAAAATAGTCTTTTGATTTCTTTAATCATTTCTTTAAAATATTTTTTAAAATTTATTTTTAGAGAGAGGGGAAGGGAGGAAGGAAGAGATGATGAGAAACATTGATGTGTGAGAGAAATATCGATTGGTTGTCTCTCTCACGTGCCCAAAACAGGCACTGGGCCACAACCCAGGCATGTGCCCTGACCAGGAATCACACCAGCAATCTTTTGCTTTGTGGGAGGATGCCCAACCAACTGAACCATGCAGGTCAGGGCTCTTTAACCATTTAAAAATGTAAAAACCATTCTTAGCTCTGGACCATACAAAAACGGGTAGCCAGCTGGATTTGGCCTATGGGCTATAAAGTTTGCCAATTCTTGATATAGACCATAACTGGATTGTGAATTTTAAAATTACTATAATAAAATATACTTAATTTTTTTCATTTTAAACAAGAGGTTTATTTAAACAGGATGCTTGACTTGAAGGGAAAGCTACCTAGGATTCATTTCTTTTAGAGTAATTTAATCCTTCCTTAAAGACAGGTTGCCCTACAGTAACAGCTACATACAAAAAAGTTATGAAATTGTCCTTGGTTTTACAATGATAAATGAAAAACATTAAAATTCTCCAATCAAACAAGGTATGCACATGTTTTTATGTTGTTCTTTTCTTTGATAAACAGCGAGAGCAAAATAGCTTACTGGAATATAAAGATAAGAGTTGAATGAGCATGCCTCTAATGGAAAAAGGGGGTATCCTCACAGAACCAGTATTTTTCCCCATCCCATCTGCATGTGATGTCAGTCAGAACATACCATTGGCTATTTAGTTTAAAAAAATGCAAATGCTTGTGCACATACATCAATTACTTTATGTACAGTAAAGGAATGGGGAAAGGGAAAATGAAAGAATAAAGAAAACTATACTGTAGTAGTCAAGATGTGGTGGAACCAAATTGCAGTTTTCTAATTGAGAATGTCTTGTACTGGAGGAACAGAGTTCTGAAGTAAAGTAGCAGGTTCCCTTTTTAGTAGAGGCCTCCTGTCTGCTGCTGGAACTCATCAATTGTATCTTCATCCTCTATTTCCAACTGTGCAGGTGTGTCTGTTTCATTGCTTGGCTGCCTTGTCAAATCGGAATCTGATCTGCCTCGCTGACAAACCATGTCATTCACAATGGGCTTTCATTAGTTTACTAAGTGGTGTATGCCTCTTAATCTTAAACTGAACCACAGAACCATCCTGCCCACCACCTTCAAATTAATATGATCATTGTTCTCAGCCTTGACCTCTTCCTTGGGCTTTTCTTTGGCCATGGCGAGTGCCGGAATCTCTTCAGCTGCTGCCTCACAAAAAAGGTACCAGGTCCACACCAAAGGAGCACACAAGTAGCACTAGAAGCGGCAGATGAAGGAGGTGGCAGCTGTCAAATATACTTAATTTTAAAACTAAACATTATTTAATTTTCCTAGACAAAAATAATATTTTAAAAACTTGTCCACCAAATTCATATTTCTGGGCATCATTTATATAATAAACATACAGGAAACACCTATTGTATGGAAACATTTGGAAATATTCAGTTCGTAGTAGTTATACAATACGTAAGTTGTTATACAACTTCAAGGAGTTATAAAAAGATATGTTGTATATTTTTATATCTTATTTGGGGTATGTGAGAAGAGGTAACTTAGATTCAGGCCCACCTCAACCTCTTGACTTATCTTTTGCCTATTTTTTGGTAACTCTCTACTTCAGTGTTCAAGTCTGTTAGAAAAGTGGTTTATAAAAACCCTAATATAAAACAACAAGGCTAATTAGTGTAAGATTGTAATAGTATATGTGCTTTTTTATATAATCCTTTTGGGGCCATTGATTTACCTACCAATGAAATAATATATGCTAAACTGTTGTTATGCTAAATAATACAATGGAAAATGAACCCAGAATTTAGAAACAGAAATTTCAATTCCTAAATAATCTACCCCAGGTAAAACATGGGTTTTCTTTGTCTTCTGAGGTTCACATAACCTGCATTATGGTCTAACAGATTTTATGCTTTTTGGAATCTTAAGTCAGTTTGTAGATGTAATACAGATCATAGCGGCACTGAGTATCCCATGGCAAATAAAATACTGAGATTGTTGAGGTATAGAGATTCCATGTTTGTACTCTTTGCTTAGTAGCAGCTAAATTATCTTAAGAGTCTGAAACTTGGTATCCATAGTTGTATTCTTGGAAGAAAATTGTGTATAATTTCTCTTTAATATCATAAGGTAATGGACCCCATAGATCTTTGATTGGGTGCCTAAATTTTTTAGCTTGTTTATAGATGAGCTGAAAGGCATTCAGAACCTGGTAAACTTGGTTTCAGTGCTCTTTATTCCCTTTGTGTTAGATGGTTGGAGCAATTTCTAAGTGTTTAATATAAGTAATACTTGTTAGGGAGCATTCATATGTTTCTGAAAATGGGTCCTTGAAGGCAACAAAGGGGGAACTATCTTGAACTGCTTGATTTACCTTGTGTATCAATATGCTTAAGTTTCCACCATGTCTGTTTCTATATGAAGCTATTAGTTTATAATTTTAGAAAGTTCTTTTTTTGGGTAGTCCATTAAGAGCTTAGTCAGTTGGTTCTGTTACTTTGTAGTAGAGAATGAACAACTTTGTATAATTTGTAAATACACTGTTCAGTACTTTAAAATAGTCTAGCACAGGGGTCTCCAACCAGTACAGGTCAGTGGCCTGGTTGGGGACTGCTGGTCTAGCAGATAATAGGCATTTTGAAAAACTTATAGACATGTTTTTTTAAGTCATGCAGTTCGACATTCTTTTTTGTTATTAGATTATAATTTTTTAAAGGTTGTATTTATGTATTTTTGGAGAGAGGGGAAGGGAGGGAGAAAGAGGGAGAGAAACATCAGTGTGTGCTTATTGTCTCTTGCTTACCCACTACTGAGGATCTGGCCCGCAACCCAGGCATGTGCCCTGACTGGTAATTGAACCAGTGACCCTTTGGTTCACAGGCTGATGCTCAATCCACTGACACACCAGCCAGAGCACATTATAACTTTTTAAAATTTATTGAAAGCAGCCTGTGATCACTATAGAGACTTTGGAAAATGATGAAGTGCAAAGAGGAAAAAATCACCTGGAATACCATTTTCCAGAGATAACCATTATTACCATTTGATGTTAATAACCTCATCTTTTAAATGATTATTATATTTGCTTTTTTTAAAGATTTGAAATTATGGTGCATATGCAATTTTATATCCTGATCCCCCCTCACTTAATGTATAGCATTCTCATGTCATTAAATAGCTTTCAGAAACATTCTTTTTGTTGTTGTTCTTAGTTCATGTCTTTTATTAACCCATATACAATTACTTGTCTTCTGTTTTGTTGAAGCAATAGGTCAGAGAACATTTGCCACAATAATGTCTGTCAAAGTAGCTGGCCATAAAAACTCCAGCACCACATTCATCTGAAGGACACTCCCAACGACGGCAACTGATTTTACCATTCTCATCATAGGATTTCAGGACAGCCAGCTTAACCTTCTTTCTCTTATGCTTATTCTTTTTGGGAGTGGTGTAAGACTTCTTCCTTTTCTAAGTACCACCATGAAGTCTCAACACAAGATGAAGAACTCTTCATCTTTCAGCTTTCAGAAACATTCTTAACTAAAATATAGTCTGCTGTGAGGCTGTATCTTAATTTATATTTACCTATTCTTCTTAAACATTTAATTCCTGTTTTATTTTTGTTATAAATATAACTATGATGAACATTTTAATATATAAATGGCCCATGTTTCTGTTTTTAGCCTCAGAATAAACTTTTAAAAGAAGAATGATTTGTTCAAAGAATCTAAAGCATTTTAAGACACTTAATCTAATTATTGCCAGATTGCTTTCTAGAATGATTGTCCAAATTTGTACTCTCAAAAGTCTTACATTAAAGTGCCCTTTCTGGGTCAGGGTGTATATAGGAGGCAAGCTATCGATGTTTCTCTCTCTCTGTCCCTCCCTCCCTCCCTCCCTCCCTCCCATCAATAAACATATCCTCAGGTGAGGATTTAAAAAAAAAAGAAAAGCTTAGAATGGGTTGAATATAGTCACAAAAAGTACTTTAGGCATAAAGTAGTTGTAAATGTGTATTTAAAATGTCTTCTCTGTGTATAACTTTAAATACATAAATATCTGCATAGCAATTGTCATTGCAGTCCCAACAGCTTTCTGCAAAAACTTGAAGTTAAATTTCAGCAAAGTATACTTGAATATCACCATTAGATTACCGTATTTTGCTGTGTGTGATGCGCACCCACGGTTTTAGCACTGCCTACATATAATGTGCATCCTTATTTTTCCCTCAAAAATTTGGACAAAATTGTGCATTATACATGGCAAAATACAGTAAATCAAAAATACAAAATATTGAATATCAACTGTGTTATGAGAGAAAGGCTTCCAGAAGTTTTAACTTAGTTCTCTATATTCTGCCCCATTCCCCCTTTGTTACAGATAATGTAGCTATTTCCTTTTTATTCATGAAACAAAGTAGTCCATTTCTCATCATTAACACATCACTACTTCATTTCTTTCATATAATTATTTGCTATTAACCTAAAATTATTTTTTTTGTTTATTGACGTAGTATTTGTTTCTTCCTTTTAGGCCATAAGCGCTGTGAGGGTAGAAATTTTGCCTGTCTCATTCATTCACTGTTGAATTCTGGGGCCTAGGTAGGCACTGAAGAAAATATTCAGTGAATTAATGACTTTTAAAACTGAGTAAATTTACTTTTGGGCCCAAAAAGTAAATTGTGTTTATTAGTTTCAAAGTTCTTCCGTGTCAGATCTTTTGCCAAGACTATTAACCCCTCTTGTCTATACTCCAGAGTTGCTAGCAAAATAATTTAATGAATGACTACAAAGAATAGGCAAAATAGCAAAGGATCTAATACGTACACTGATCATGTCTAATTGAACTTATAAATTAATCCATCATTCTTACCCTTACATGGCATCTTTCATCCCAGATGAGAGAGATTCTTTGCCTGTCCAAATTTTAGGAGGCTCCTGAACCTTCTTCTAGGCCCGTCTGTGCACTTCTTTGTAAAATCCAGTTTTAGCAAGACCTCCCTCATATCTGATCATCCTCATGTCTGATCAGGTTCTTCATCTTCTACCATCTACCAGGTGATATCTGACCACCCTGGCCTGTCTTCAGCAAGAATCCTGTTAGGTCTGTTTAGCCAGATACCACCTTCCCTTCTTAGTAATTTTCTGTCCACCGATCTCTCACCCTGATCCTTAGCTATAAATTCCCACTTGCCCATGCTATATTTGGAACTGAGCCCAGCTCTATACTGAGACGTATTTTCCCCTATTGCAGTAATCCTGAATAAAATCTGTTTTCTACCCCTTT
This sequence comes from Pteronotus mesoamericanus, assembly GCF_021234165.1. Lineage (NCBI taxonomy): Eukaryota > Metazoa > Chordata > Mammalia > Chiroptera > Mormoopidae > Pteronotus > Pteronotus mesoamericanus. The sequence continues at coordinate 1,958,761 of NW_026555310.1, forward strand.
ACTGTCCAGCTGTGGTTTTCCTTTGATGAGATGAGTTGAATTTTTTTTGTTTTTGTTGCAAAGGCCTATTGTCTTTTTATGTCTACTTTGCTTTGCACTTAGTAACTCCTTAGTAATATTTTTGAATGAATGAATTATAACTAGTATAACCCCCTTTAGATTTTCATGAATCTTTGATATTTATGGTACATGTGCCCTTCTCATTTTTTGTACCTAGCTATAGCTCCTATTATTATTAGGAACCTAAGAACAGGCCCTTGGATATGTTTGTACATGGCTTTTATTCCTTACTGGAAGGTGGGCCATCTTATTAACACTAGTTGGTTACTAAAGGAATAGTCACATTATAACCAGATCCAGAGAACTTCAGTGACAGATTCCATCTTCATTTTATTTTATTTTTTTTAAAGTAGGCAGACACACATATACATAGAGAATCCACTTGTTTATTTGCACATCAGCCATTTTATGTTATACTTCTGACTTCGACAAAACTATTTAACATAGATTTTATGAAATTATCCCAGTTATTTCAAATCATTCTCTAAATCCTAGAATTTCTTTTGTTTCCTCCCAGCATTCTGATAACTTTCTTTTGAGTAAACACTAATTTTTATCATTTATGCATTCTACTGACTACTTGAGCCTTTTCCTTGCAGAGTTGGCCTATAGGGCAACCTTTTTATGCATCCTTGTCTTCCTGTTCTAAGATCTCCACTGAAAGCATCTCATTTCCTCTTGGAGGTATCTCTAAATATATTTCCCTTGTCTGTCACTTATCGCTTAGTTCTATAAAATGCTTGAGCTTCATCCTGAAGATCAAGAAGCAAACAACAAACATGAGTGCTATGGCCAGACACATGACCTACTTGTCAAACAGTGCAGTTACAAATGGGCTGTGAGTTAAATTTTAGTGAATGATGGCATCATTATTCAAGATTTCACCTTTCTCTCAGTCTGTTTATACTACAGAAATGTGTTGCTTTCTGTTTTTGAGAGAGCATCAATTTGACCTCTCATGATTATAGGTTTTTTTAAAGTAAGAAATAGAAATAAGCCAATATAATTTATTATATGTAGCAATTGATGCAGCAGACTGGGGATGAAAGAGAAAAATTTTTTTAAAGTTAGCTGGAAAATTTTTTTAAGTGGTGAGATAGATTATTATTATTGATTTAAGTTTTTTAAAAAGACAGATCATTTTAATTAATTTATTTTTTAAAGTTCATTGATTTTAGAGAGAGAGGAAGGGGGAGAGAGAAACATCCATCTGCTGCTCCACTCACCCATGGATGGATTCACTGGTTGACTCCTGTATGTGCCTTGACCCGAGATGAACCCTCAACCCTGTTGTACTGGGACGATGTTTCAACCAACTGAACTATCCAGAGACAAATCATTTAAAGTGAAAAGCAAGAATGATAGAAAAGAAAAGGGGCAAGAGATAGAGGGAATGATCTAAGAATAATTGTGGGTATTTAAGAAAAAAGACCTCCTTCCTCCCATTGTGATCTCCCTTTGGTGAAAATGGCAAACAAAAGCCAGCAAATTGGGAAGGAAGCAGGAAATCCTAGTTAGTGACTGTCAGATTACAATATTTAAGATCCATGAAAATGTATGCTTCTGTTACATTTCAGTGCTTTCCTCCCAACTTGTTTTTGCCCCCTCCCTTAAATCACTTTAGAAAGTTAGGATTTTTCATCTCTATTTCCTAAGGATGCAGTTAAATAAAATTTGGAAGGCATATATTGTGATGTGATTGTGCAAAACCAGGTTAAATTTTGAATTTTGTGATTTGGGTGAAACCATTCCAAAATTTATTTAATCGCTTCCTATGGTAATGCTGCCCCATTCCTAAGCTCGGACCCTCTCTCTCCTCTAGTGGAAAACTGAAAAAAATTAGCCTTAAATAACAGAACCAAGGTAAAAGTAAGGAATCGTGTTTGGTCTTTGTATCTCTTTTATTCCTTTTGTTTACTTCTTGGTTGAAAATATGTTAGAGAACTTTGTTGGAATAAAGTTCGTATTTCATGATTACATTAGGAAAGCAGGTTCTGGGATTAGGAAGTAAAATTATCTCCAGCACAGAAATTGTAGGATTTTTCCAGAGATAAGTTGCCTTCCAGAAATGCTTTGCATTTTCAGCTGTAATAGCTTTGGTCTTTGCATTTATTTACTTTTATTTACTTGTATTTATTTTTTGCACTATGTCATAGTTTCAGAAAGTGCTAAAAAATTACTGCGAATTTAAAACAAACCAGAAAACCCCCTGTCCTGGGGCTGAGAAAGAAGAATAAAGAAAGCTCTCATTTTCCCAGTATCCAGTCATCAACTTGAGCTGGCCTCTCTTAGGAACACAATTTATTGAAGCAATTTATCCTGGCTAAATGTGATATAAATCTGTGTACACCTATGTACACACAGGCTCTCTTCCATTATAGCAATAATGCTGCAGCGTTGGTTTCTTCATAGTTAGACCCTGTTCCTATCACACTGAAAGGTGATTAAGAAGCCCTCTCCATTTTACGGGTGCCCCACAATTTTATGCACTGATTGGCTGTGTAAATAACTGATCAAACTACTAGAAATACTGGTTTCTAGCCCCAGAGTGAGTCTTACGAGAGTCAAAGAGATGTTACCTAGCTACTCTCTGAATTTTCAGCATGGTTTTCTAATTATCAGATCTTGTCTAACACTTTAACATTTTTATTTTAATGCAGGCCTAACTGAGGTTAACCTCCGTTATCTTGGTTTATCTCCAGAATAAAAAGGTGAAATTTGGTTACAATTCTGAAGGCATTTCTGTGCATATTCAAATTGTAGTTCTTTCTTGTTCACTTTCTCTTGTTCATATTCTTTCAGACACCTTTGTTTCTTATAAAAAGATGTTTGAAAATGCCCTTTAAGGGTTTATCCTATAAAGATTGTTTTTTGCATCCCTCCCTTTATCTTCCACCCTTTCAAACTACAGGTTTATCTTTTTTTACATTTCTAATTTTTATCCATCTCCATCTTTGTTTTTGTTTCTAGAAGAGGTATAATAAATTTCCCCAACACATTCACATTGGAATTACTGTTCTTTGACAAAGAATTTTGATTAGTATTGCAAGAGTTTGGCTTTAATAATTAAAAAACAACAACAGTATAAACCCTGTTAAATTCTTCAGAGAAATAGAGAGGATGAATGGTGATGCCTTTTAGTGCCATTTCTTTATCCCCTGCAGCAGCACACATCTGTTGGCTGCAACCGAGCAGCCCAAGAACTCTGGCCGAGAGCAGCACAAACAGCCGGAACACATTCACCCAGTAAACCCCCAAAGAGTCGACATTTGTTTTATTGCTGCTTTTAAAAACCTAGCCATAAATAGAATCAGAGGGGGAAGGGCACCTATATTTCTCCATTTGCCACAGACAATTGGTGGGGGGAGAAGGAGCCTCCCATGGGGAGAGGTTTTTTATTTTTATTTTTTATTAATGAAAATCATTTCCCGTGTAGCTCAATAGGATGGGTGCTTTGTTTTCTTTGGCAATAATCTGGGATAAACGGCCCTTGCCAACCGTCTCCTAGTTTATACACCAGGGAGCCAGATTATAGCCCTGTAAAATGGAGCACCCCTCCTATAATCCCTTAATTAATTAAATGACAAATTTTGGTCTTCTCTAGTTCAGAAATATGGCTTCCGCATCGAGCGTTCAGTGGATTTATTGACATAGGGAACTGCACTGGTTGTAATTTAGCAGACTGGAGAAGTGTGTTTTATACTGTAGCAGAAAGAGGGAAAATCTAGCAAAAGATTTGAAATTCCTTGACTATTTAGGTCTAAATTTTTCTAATTAAAAGTTTCAATTGAGGCACTGTAGATCATATGCCACCTGTCTAATGTGTCTCCCCAATGTAGCCTGTGTTTACAGCTTTGATAGATGGCATTCTTGGAACACCTGTTACTAAGCTTGATATTTTTGAAGCACTTTTTTTTTAAACTCCAGCATATTTAACATAACTTTTCCCCCTACCTTCTCCTCCTCAGCTCCGCTCTTCTATATGAAATATGGGAGACGACAGACCGTTTGTGTGCAATGCCCCGGGCTGTGGACAGGTACGTTTACAATATACTTTATTGTGAATGTCTCGTTGTGAATCAAAGTGGCTGTTTTATCACTAAGGCAAAGAGTTTAAAGCTGGTATTTTACGTGATCACTGGAGGTAATCAGATCAGAGGATTTGCAGTGTGTAAATCCAAGTTATGAGGAAGTGCAGGCACTCTACCGTAATGAAATCTGCCTTGCTCTCTTTCATATTGTTATTCTACTGGTGTTTGTTTCCCAACACAGAGTGTTGAGGAATACATGTTGCTCTCTCCTCCTTTCTAAACCTATCCATCTAGTTACAAAGCAAATTTAGAAATATATTCTCCTCAATTTTCATGGATATAAAAGTCAACTTAATATATTTGTATAGGCAGCCAAGAATACACACATTCATTGTTAACCCCAATTTGCCAGAGTCTATTTGGGTATTTTAAATTAAAAAAAAAATTTTCCTTTGACTGTTGATCCAGAAAATCATTGTTAGCAGCTAAGGCAGATAGATACCTAACTAGGAAAGACAAATCCAATATAGAACTAGAGATCTCACAGCAATATGCAAATTACAAGACTTCTCAGCCATTTTCCCTGCTGCCATGTTCTCATTTGCATATGTTTACATTATGTGTCATATTTTTCATCATGTACTTCTTTAATAAATAATTTTTTTGAAATTGCCTTCCCCCCGCCCCCATTTTCCACCTTCTTAACTCTTCTTAGACCCTCTCCTACCTCCGTGTTCCACAAAGGATGAAGAAAGGGATACAAAAAGTTTTATCTGCCTTCATGAATTGAATTTATAGAACCTGAAAGATTGAATTTCTGTTCAGTTAGAAATATGTCATGTGACTGTCCAGTGACACTTACTGGTGGTATGTGAGATTGCAGACTAGTTCTATTAAACATTGTAAATACTTAGACAAAAAGAAGACAGAGTTAAGTTCCAGAGATTCCTAAGAATTGGAATTTGAAAGGTGAATGTGATGGGGGTGGTGACAAGGATTGGGCAGAAGGATAATTTCAAATTCCAGTAAATGCTGAAATTTTCAGAAAAGACTAAAATAGCATTGTATTCTGAAGTATAAAGCATTGTAAGGTATACTTCCTTCTAGTTTTCAACTTTATTGTTGACTGCATGTTTTCCCCATGTGGTTTATATTTTATTTTTTTTTACAATAGAAACCTCTTGAGAAAATAAGGTAAATTTCATTTTTCAGACAGCTTTATTGGAATTCATATCTGAACCTGATCCCAAAAAGTTTTGTGTGAATTTATTGACAAGAGTATTTAATGTGACTCCCGTAATTGATACTGGGTGCCTTTTTACTTTTCTCCTTTACTTTAAAAATCTGTATTTTTGATGAAAAGATTTATTTTTCTCATACTTACATTTATTTTTCTTCACTTATTATTTAAACTGCTCAATTCCTGTAACCCCTCTTATATGTCATACGCTTTAAAACACCCATACAAGGACTTAAAGAAATAAAAATGGATAAAAAATAAAGGCATACATGGGAAAAGCTAAGCTCTGAGAAAATCTAAATATGGTTTCTTCAGGCTGTCTCATCAGAAAAGAGTAGTTTTCACTGAAATTTGAGAGCTCCCAGAAGGGTTTTGTGTTTGTTTCTTTGTTTTCATTTTGCATTTTGGACTAGAGGTAGTGAAACAGTAGGTGCTTTTTACCTTGGTTCCTTCTTAGATTGTTGGATTCTATTTACCATAAGCCTTTTCTTCCCCTACTTCCCCCTCCCATTTCTGAATTATTTATTGGTATTTTGGTTATTAGGATTTATTATAACCTCTGGTGTAGGTCCTGAAGACATTTTTTCCCTCAGTGAGTTGTGGAACTCAGGGAGACTCCTGCCTTCTTTTGGAAGTTACTTGTTTTATAGAAAAAGGATAGAAAGCTACAACTTAGGCTTTCAAGGTGGCCTGATTTTTTTTTTTTTTTTTCCCTTCTTGCATGCTAAAACTTTATGGTCAGGTGAAATTGTAGTTCTTTGGTTATATGTTAGTCTCATTCCAAGTTTTTCCCAATATCTGGTAACAAATAACTAGAGTGGGATCCCTGCAAGATTTACTGTTACATGAAATAGTGAAAATCTGGCAGAAAAGATAAATTTGGTTCAGTGAACTACCCTTGACCTGTCATCCAACTTCCTTATATCCATTGAAAATGGTTTCATTCTGGAGCTACCTCGAGACTTTCCAGCTATTTATAGTCTACTCTCATTGATTCAAATTCTTTATTGAAGAAATGGTAGAATAATAAAAAGGCTATGTAAATCCCAGAAACGGTAATAAGGACTGTGATAATTTTTGCTAGTCATGGTTTAGGATTTAATGCTATAGAATTCTCAGAAATCAGTGGCTTCTACCAGTTAGAGGAAGAAAGAATGAAAACAAATGATAATTCAAGAGACTGATCCTTAAAAACCAACCATAAACAAAAACTATAGGAATCTTGTATTATTTCAGTATCTGTTGCCTGCCCATACTTTACCTCATGTACCCCAAAACTCAGAAAACATCTTACGCCTTAATATTAAGGGAAGGTGAAAGGAAAATTCACCTAAAATAGACTAGTGGATTATGCTCTCCACCATATAATCAAAACCACCAGGCTTTCAATGGATACGTAAACATGTTTTGGTTGCTAGGTCTTTAATGGCTGTTATTTTTGGATTCTGTTCATGATCCACTTCCCAACAGTAAGTCTGATGTGACACAGCTGAGTTCTAAATATGCTGTCTGTATTTTTTTTTTTAAGAAGGTGGCTGCTAAATGTTGTGTTCTCTGCATTCTTATCTGAAAAGACAGGTGATGGGTTTTTTGAGCCCGCACATCCCTTTTCTCCTATTGAGACTCTTTCTCTTGAGGCTTCCTCACCCTCATGAAGAATTCAGGAAAAGCAATATTTCTGTTAATACCTCTTTGTGGAATGTGGCAGCATTAGTAGTTAATAGAGCTGCCTCCAGAGAATGGGTTAGTGTTAAAGCAATAATACCCCAGATTCCCTGTGGCAAAGGGCTGGTTGAATTTGAGTTGTATGTGTTTTTGATGTTTATAATATAGATAGCATATACAGGGTCCAGCACAAATAAGCCCCCCTCCTTTTTTAAATTATAAAATCATAAGCGTGTAATTCTATAACATAACAATATCCCATTCAAGCATACCATATGACATTTTAGGTGAAATGTTCAAATTAAAACTATAAATTATTACACACATATTGTTACCCTACCAACCACACTCAAGCAGGCATTACTTCTGCCAGACCCTGTATTTTAAAACATTATGATTATAAAATGGCTTTGCCTATATGTTATTGTTAAAATAATGGAAATATGGTTTGGTGCTGAATCTAGCAAATCTTATAAGTTTTTAATGCTTTAGGGGGCACTTTTACTTGAAAGTAGATTATAAAGCTGTTCTATTGTATGTGGAAGTAGAAAAAATTACTATGTATCTGTCATTGTTCTTGAAATTGAGATGTTACTTCATGTGGGTGCAGTTAGATAACTTACCTTTTGGATGTTTTTTGTCCAATTTATATTATCAGGAGTCAACCAATTCCATATTTCTATACTTCCTCTTAAGCATAGACACTGGTTTGCAGTACAAATTATTCATATTTAAGTGGTCCTCCTGGTCACTATGTCAAGTCTTTGAGCAGATTCTGGTCATATAAGCTCATTACATAGAATGTCTATTTCCTTAGGAGCAGGAACACATTTTGTATGAGGAGATACTACTTAATAGATATTAATATCATCCCTTTATTAGTCATTGAGAAAGGTTTCTGTCATAACAACTCTGTACATCAACTTTGTCCTTTTAAGGAAAACCCTCTGATTGTTTCTCTTTACAGTGTGACCCTGAAGGGCTGTTACTCTTTCCTTCCCCTCTGAGGATATCTACTACTAGATATTTTCTTCTCCCAAAGGACATTTAGGTACAAGTTGGGGTTCTGTTCATACTTTTCTGAGACATGAAACCTATAACTAGCTCATAGACCTCCAGGGCCAGTTTTCCCTTTTGAAGTCTAAGAATAGCAGTAGAGCCCTAGTTGTGCTGGGATTGAGGGCAGCTTCTTGTACTTCCTTATCTTGTCATATAGTAGGAATAATGTTTATGATGCTGTAGTCCTGGCTTCACTTGGCATTTAACCAACCTCCAATGCTGTTTATTGCTTCGTATCCTCTGCTTCCATGAACATTATCCCTTAAATCTCTATTGCTTTGTAATATATGAGGCAACAAATAGCTTCTATGATTGGTTAAATGCTGGCATGCTGCAAAGGTATATGTTTTATTGCCTATGTAACACAAATCTGTAGAGATTATTCCTATTATCCCAGCCTTCCCATTAAATGGGCCATACTGGTACTGTGGGACTCTGGATTTTTAACTCTGTCCCTTTGGCAAGTTTTCCTGTTAACCTGGCATTAGCACAAAAGAAAAGCAAGGAAGAATGGGTTGGTGCTGATTACTGATTCTTTATGGTAAGGGAGCATTGTGAATTGGAGAATAACAAGGGAAGAAATGGCTCTGGTAGGTAAATACCATTTGTGGTGGTATATGCTATCTTTACATGCTTTGATGTGTGAGGGCAGTTTCAGGCAAACAAATAAGCCTTTCTTCGTCACCCACTGCCAAGAGTCTAAAAAAATTCAAATTTTTATTTAATAATTCATATTTCATTCAATAATTCATTCAGTTCCCATCTGGTAAGAGTGCCTGCATGCTGTCAGACAGCTGAAAATACACTGCATTATACACAATTAGGCCAAATGCTAACCTTGTTTTTTGTAATAATATGTTGATTTTGCAATAACTTTCAGTTCACTCTGAATATGCTGCAGTTTTATGTAACCTTGTGATGGAAGTAGACCACTGTTATTCATTGTGTAGATAAAATTGGAACTGGGGTAAAAAAAAAGTGTAGAGGTTTTAAGAACAAGGGATTAAATCCAAATTTTTAAACATCAGATCTGGCACTGTTGACACTTGTCCTTAGAAACATATGCTTGGTTATTTTAGTTTTTCATGTTATATTTATTATTATGTTACTAAAAGCCTAGAAGATTAAACGCATCCTTGCTCCAGTCCGTCCCCCACCCCTGAAAAGCTGTATAAACCTAATTGGAGCTAGACCCAAAAAATTAAAAAATTCAGTTATTCTCTTTTATTTTTCTTGGGTATGACTTAATATTTGGAATGGGAGCCCAAAAACTGTTCTCAGAGCATTCCAGTTAGGGAAAAAAAAGAGAAAAAAATCCTGTATAGTTTGTATCTCAGTTCTTCCTAAATTAGGAGAGAGGCTCTTTCCTAGTCCCTTCTTTTACAAACTGCTGAGTTTGTGAAGTGCCCTTTGGATCTGAGAGCCTATCTTTTATTATCCCTCATTTGTTACCCCTGTAAAACCACAGGTAGGTAGACTGTTGACTTACAACATATTGTCACCATTATATAGAATTCTTCATTCTTTTATCAAATAGTCTTTCAGCTAATGCAGCAGATTGAAGAACGGCCAGTATGCTCCCTCTCTCTGGTTAGCGTGTTTCTTTAATGCAGATTGACTTGCTCAGCAGCCACATTTTGTCTCAGGCCCTTGTTAGGCCCTACTCTGTATGTGGATTCATAACACATCTGTGTGTACATCTACTGTGCTGTATAAATAATAATAAGTAATCACCAGATGGCCTATAACTGCTCCTCTGGAGCCGCTGGGTCTCTTGAAGCTGTTAGTAAAGTCTTCTGGCGTTTTGCTGGGGAAAACTTGTCATAGATTTATTTCTAAAAAAAATTCAGACTCACAACTGGGTGTTTAAGACTAGATATTACTGTCTGTGTTGTAAATATTTAACAGGCTTTGTACAATGACATGTAAAAGCGCCATTACTAACCATGCGCACGGTGGCTGTGGAGCTCTTCTTCCCTCCCGGCCATTTAGAAAGGAAACGAAATGCCGATAAATTGTGCATTATGAATAAGGTGCAAGAGATGCTCTCTGGAAGCTCTTTGATAGGAGAAGAAATAGAGCTTCCACGTTCTGTTCAAAGGATGTAACTGGGCAAACTTAAGCTTTTTAACCATATGCTAGTGACTTAAATAAAGCACAATGCCCCTTTTAAATTGGGCTTTACAATACCAGAAAACCCCTTGAGCTGGAGTTTGGTCAGAGCCAGGTTTAATCCTTTCTTTTTTTTAATGATTTTATTTATTCATCTTTAGAGAGAGGGGAAAGGAAGGAGAAAGAGAGGGAGAGAAACACCAGTGTGCAGAAGAATCCGCGATCTCACACACTTCCATCTGGGCACCTGGCCCAAAACCCAAGAATGTGCTCTGACAGGGAATCAAACTGGTGACCTTTCGGTTTGCAGAACGACACCCAACCCATTGAGCCACACCATCCAGGCAGGTTTTGATCTTCATTGAGTCTTCACAACCAAATGATTAAACCCCTTTAAAAGGATTACAGTTGTATTAGTAAACACTTAGACTAATTTTTAGTTTTGATTGTTTCTAAATATTTCACATATATTGTTTGCCAGTATTGTTTTTTAAGCAAAATATCTTTATTTTTGTCTTTGTTTTATTCTTTTTTGTTGTTGTTAAAAGTATTGTGTGTTTTGTTTTAGGGGGGAATTTTTATTTTGGGTTTCGGCTTATACGTTTTTGTGTTATATTTTGCTGTTAGTAACCCCCTTGTTCCAGTACCTATTCCAGGGTATTTGGTCAGTATAGTAATGCATGTTTTTAAAAATTAAAATAAAAGTGATCATCTCTAAATTTAGTATTTTTAAATCTTTGTTTTGTATGTCATGACAAAAAAAGGTTTTAAACAGAAACTGGATATTGTTCAAACCTAGTTTTCTTTTGCCTTTTGAGGGTTGAATCTATTTAACTACAGAGGGACTGTCCTGTAAATCATAGCACATGGCTGTTATTTTCGAGTTAGGATATATAAAAAGCTTTTCTCTTTCAAAACCTCATCTTGAAAAAAATACAAATTGTGAGGGAGAAATGCTGCTGTTAATAGTGTTGTAGATGGGTTTTGCTTTTAAATTTTTCTCTAACAAAATTTTCAGGTTTAGGATAGGATTTCAAAAAAGAATCATGGAGAAAAGATGGGACCATTGGGGTTTATCCCTTTGTAACAGTACCTTTGTGTTTTTACTTTGAAATTTCTTTGTGCAGTGAATTACATATGATTCCTAAGATTGCGCTTTGGTAAGAATCTGGACTATTTGCAATTCATGTGAAAGTACAGAGAGAATGAGAACAAATTTTATGAAATTAGCCCATTTCCAGTCTGGCACATCATGTGCCCTGTGTGGCTCCTGATTCTGCTGGCAGATTGAAGAGCTGAACCAACTTCTGCTTTAAAGACTAAAATTGCCAGCCAACATTAGAGCTTCTAAATCTTGTTGTTCACATCAATGATGTTAGATTTTGAGTAAACATAGTGCTGTCTTTAGATCCCAGGTGGAATTTGCAATTCTTTGTGTTGGAAGGAAAGAATTTTCCTTTTTTTGCCTTTGAAAAACTTGAGTAGCTCTGCAGGGAAAGTCTGCAGAATAAATCTGCCGCCCTGCCGTGTCCTTTGAGTCATTGTAGAACACTTGAGTGCTCTATTTGGCATTCAGCAGATTGGCTGTCAGAATTGGAGCTCTGCTTATCAAAGACATGTCTCTCTCAAAGAGCCATTTATGTTATTCCAGAGAGAATCATCCTGTGGCAAAAGGAACGCCTCCTTTTTCTTCCCAAGGGTCAGATCTTCTTTTGATATTGGGCAATTATTCCTTGATTTTCCTGAAAAATACTTCAATCTACCATGAAGACCAGCACCCGTACAGATTGCAGACTTGGTTACAGTGACAAACTGATTTCTTAGCCACAGGGAGGGGATTGGGGGACACTTGTAAGTGTACCTGAGGCTTTATTGTGGAGATTTTTCTACTGAGTATCTCAGTGCCCCTTATAAGCTTGACTTCTCTTTCTCTGAGGGAGATAACATTTGCTTTAGTTTTTGCACACCAGTCACTATAAAAATGCTGTGTGAATTACCTTTTTCTCTTCCTCAAACCTCTTTCCTAATCTTTAGTTGCTGTCCTCTCCAGTTTGAAATCAAGCCTTATAATCTAATTTTTTACTTTTTGATTTTCTCTTGCATAGCTTATTGGGCTCTTACTAGCCATTGTACCTGGTGGGGATTATTAACTACTATTTCCTCTAATTTAAAAAAATAATATACTATTTTTTTAGATTTGTTTTACATTTATGGGGAACAAAATGAGTGGAAAGTAAGTAGATTTCTCATGTAACCCCCCTAACTCCACTTCCCCCGCCACATCTTGTTTTACTGTGGTATATTTCTTATAATTGATGAGCTAGTATTGATACATTATTATTAACTAAAGTTTACATTAGGGTTTATTGTTAGATATTCTATGGGTTTTGACAAATGTATAATAACGTATATCCACCATTACAGTATGGTACAGAATAATTTCACTGCCCTAAAAATCTCTCATTCATCCCTCTTCCTCTTCCCATAACCCCTGGTAACCCCTGATCTTTTCATTGTGTCCCTATGTTAGAGCCATGCAGTCCTAATTTTTTATTTTTTTCCTAATTTTTAAAATTGTGTGCAGATAACCATGTGATTGAGAATAGCTGGAGAAAGAGGGAGAGAAAATTAGACATGAGGTCACAGCTCCACAGCCCCACTAAAAGTCCAAAAATCTATCCAGAGATTTAGGTGGCCAGTCTTTCTTTGTCTGATGTTAAGATTTGGCTTGTATAGTGACAGTTTTACTGGTTGTAGGTATTCCAAGCTAGGACAGGATGAACACTGAATTGGCTATATATATATCTGGGAAGTCAAGGTGTTAGGGCTGGGCAAAGAAAAAGGAAGTAGAGACCTATTCTTTTGTTGAGGTCGAAGACAATAAAATCTCTCCTCTCCCATGGGCAGCCGTAATATGTGAATGAAAAAAAAAAAATCAGTGCAATTAAAGGTAAACAGGAGAACTTCTGGTCAAGGTGGAGGTTTAGGTAGACATGTTTTGCCTCATTGCATATCCATCTAAAGAAGGAAAATAACTAACTTAAAAATGAAAAACACCCAGAGCTGCCAGAAAATCATCCAGAAAAACCCCAGAACTGTTTGGAAGTCCAACAACCAAGGATTTAAAGAAGCTATATTCATCCAGAAGGGTAGGAGGGGCGCAGATAGGGAGTCGGGGTGGAGAGGATGTGGTATGGTGGCGGTGAGCTGTGAGTGACAGGGTGGCTGTGGCTGGTGGAATGGTGCCGTCCCATATTCACATGTGGTGGATGAAAATCAGGGGGACACCTTGTGAGCAAGTAATCCTAGCTCCACGCCAGACCACGCAGCCCATGATTCCAGCGCCAGGAAAATAAAGCCTCGTAACTTCTGACTGTAAACCCAGTGTGGATTGAGGTGGCAGAAGAAACTGCCGTTTCTCAGGAATTCCCAGAATGTCTGCAAACCCACACACTCTGGGAACCACAACCAGGACAGAGTGGTGCCAGTCTCATAGAGGAAGTGGGTGAAGTGACAGGAAAAAGGGCAAGTGCCAGGCAAGCCCCCAGGCAGAAGTCATTCAGCAGCAGCATTGGTCCCTCTTCGACCCCTCCTCCACACAACAAGCCACAAAGTGGCAAGCAGGTTGTCCCACCCTGATGAATACCCAAGGTTTTGCCCCATACAACTTAACAGGTGCCCTAAGACAGAGAATCAGAGTGGCTCTATCTAGTACACATACACAACGAGGCTGCCAAATGAGGGGACAAGGAAATATGGCACAAATAAAGGAACAGAACAGAATCCCAGAAAAAGAACTAAGCGATGAGGAGATAGCCAACTAATCAGACAGTTCAAAACACTGGTGTTCCGAATGCTCAAAGATCTCATTGAATATGACAAAAGTATAAGGGAGGAAATGAAGGCTACATAAAGGAAATAAAGAAATATTTACAGGAAACCAACAGTAAAGGGAAGGAAGCTGGGCTTTAAATCAGTGATTTGGAACATAATTAAGAAATAAATAATCTACCAGAACAAAATGAAGAGACAAGAATTCAAAAGTGAGGGGGGTTTAAGAACACTCTGGGACATCTCCAAGAGGGCTAACATATAAATCATATGGATGCCAGGAGAAGAGGAAGAGCAAGAAATTGAAAACTTACTTGAAAAAAATAATGAACTTCCCTAATTTGGTGAAGGAAATAGACATACAAGTTCAGGAAGCTCAGAGAGTCCCAAACAAGTTGGACTCAAAGAGGTCTGCACCAAGACAAATCATAATTAAAATGCCAAAGGTTAAAGATAAAGAGAGAATTTTAAAAGCAAGAGAAAGGCAGAGAGTTACCTACAAAGGAGTTCCCATAAGACTCTCAGCTGATTTCTCAAAAGAAACTTTACAGGCAAGAAGGGACTGGTAAGAAGTATTCAAAATAATGAAAAGCAAACACCTACAACCAAGAATACTCTATCCAGGAAAGCTATCATTTAGAATAGAAGGGCAGATAAAGTACTTCCCAGACAAGGTAAAGCTAAAGGAGCTCATCATCACCAAGCCCTTATTGTATGAAATGTTAAAGGGTCTTATTTTTTAAAAAAAGGAGGAGATCAAAGCTATGAAAAGTAAAATGACAGCAAACTCAAAACTATCAACAACTGATTCTAAAAAACAAAAACAGGAACAAACTAAGCAAACAACTAGAATAGGAATAGAATCATAGATATGGAGATCATTTGGAGGGTTATCAGCTGGGAGGAGGAAGGGGGAGAATGAGGGATAAAGTATAGAGATTCAGAAGCATAACTGGGTAGGTACAAAAGAGACAGGGGGATGTTAAGAACAGTATAGGCAATGGGGAAGCCAAAGAAGTTATATGCACAACCTGTGGACATGAACTAAGGGGGGACTGTTGGAGGGGAGGGGGGAACTGGGCAGAGGGGGGCAAAGAGGGAAAAATTGGGACAACTGTAATAGCATAATCAATAAAATATACTTTAAAAAAAAGGTAAACAGGAAAGTTTCCCCATCCAAAAATAAACCCTTGTACTTCTACATTTAATAAAAATTTATGTAAATTAATGTTACTTAAAATGTATGGGTGCTATATAATTCACTCTTTAGTATAAATTAATTTAACCACAGGTATAATATCGGCTACATGAAGGAATGGAAGTTTTCATTTGGTGTTAGGAGATAATAAATGAGAACTGGCTTAGGTGTAATGGCCCTGAAGCAAATGAGACATGGTGACTTATAAAGGTGGCAAAGACATACATTTATTGCCCTGGCCAGGTAGCTCAGTTGGTTAGAACGTCATCCCAATAAACCGAGGTTGTGGATTCAGTCCCTGGCCAGGGTACATACAAGAAATTGATGTTTCTCTTTTCTTGCCCTTCCTCCCTCTCTCTCTCTCTCTCTCTCTCTCTCAAATCAATAAAAAAAATTTTTTTAAATAAGACCATTTACTTCTTTTGTTTTGGACTGTCTCAACTTCCTTCTACTGAAAGTTAGGTGAGAAGTATAAATCTTACGAAGAACCACAATAAACACTAGAAGCAGCGTAATTCTCTTTGGACAGAAAGACATTTTTCTTGTTTTTTTTAACCATTTTTTTAAAGATAGATAGATTGATTGATTTTTAGAGATAGGGGAAGGGAGGGAGAAAGAGGGAAAGAAACATTGATAATGTGAGAGAAATATTTATTGACTGCCTATCATGTGCCCCCACCTGGGGACCTGGCCTGAAACTGAAGCATGTGCCCTGACTGGGAATCAACCAGTGACCTTTAGGTTTGTGGTACAAAGCCCAACCCACTGAGCCATGCTGGTCAGGGCCATGATTTTAAGATAGGAAAGAAAACTAATTCTTGACCAACCAGAAATATAGACAGAGCTAGAAAACTGGCGCGTAAAAATCAGAGCTTCAGCATCCTTCATTAGTAGGCCTAAAGAAGCATTGTGGTGTCATCTTTGTGAATTATAGACTGGGTTATTTCCTGATTCATATTTCCTTCTACCCCATCTTAGTTTTATGCCTGTAAGTTCCCAAATGCAAAGGATGGGACCTAGGTATCTTGCTTTGTGTAATGCCATGTCATAGTGCAGCTTTTGTTATAGTGGGTGCCAAACTAATTGGTAACGAGGAAATATGACTAAAGTGGAATTAGTGTATGATTTGAAGTATTTGAACAGTGTGATGAGATGTATATTTTACCCATTGGTAGCTAGCTTGTTTATTCTCTGATATTTTTGACATGTGCCTTACCTGTTGAATAATAAAATTCTTTTCCATTCACATTTCACATCCTCTCCTTTGATTTCATAGCACTGCCATATATCTACACTTTTCCATTTTTCTTACAAACTGTGCTGTGTTAATGCAGCGGACATTTAACTTATCATTGGAAATTAAATTTTATGACTAAATAGATAATGGAAATATTTATGTGAAATAATTTGTGATAAAAATATGTTGAAATACATAAGGATCAAAAGAGATTGGAGTCTTATAGTTGATATTATAATAAAGGAATTCTTTATATGTTTTGTCTGAATGTCTCTTTTACTGGGAAGTTGCTTAAAATATATATATTCCTTCTTGATTCTTTTTTAAAAGATTTTATTTATTTATTTTTAGAGAGACAGGAAGGGAGGGAGAAAGAGAAGGAGAGAAGCCTCGATTTGCGAACATCTATTGGTTGCCTCTTGCATGCCCCAAACTAGGGACCCACCCCACAACACAGGCACATGCCCCAATTCTGGCAACCTTTCAGTTTGCAGGCCAGTGCTCAGTCCACTGAACCTCACCAGTCAAGGCTTGATTCTGATAATGATTAATTGTGTAACTGTGGACCTATGTGAAACTAAGTCTGCATTCAACTGCAGGAGGTACATGATGTAGTCTTGCCTTTTCTGCAACTGTGAAGTCAAATTCTTGGCTTCAGAGCTAAGAATGCCTTATTGGGCAAGGTCACAAACTACTAAAATGATGATTCTAGGTGTCCAAAGATCTCATTTGTTTATTTTACTGGATGCTTCAAGCAGAGTGGTTAGTTGTGTGTGTGCATACACTTCTGTGTGTGTGTGTGTATCTGTGTGCGTGTGTGTGTCTCCTGCCACAAGTTCCTGTAAAACTATTAATGCAAAGGGAAAAGGAATTCAGGGCAGCAACCTATGAAACATAGACTCCAAACTTGGCTCCTATGAGGGTATCAGACAGACAGTGACAGCCTAATAGGATGGATGATTATTCTTCTAAAGATCTACATTTTAATGTTAAACCTCAGTTACTTCCTTTTTGTGTCTCTGTTACTAAGCTTGCTGACCGAAAAAATAAAAACATGAACAGGCATCAGTTATTTGAATCAAGTGAAAGAGTTGCTGAGACAGTTATAAAGATCTCATTTGTGTTGCATAGATGGAGTTAGCTATATAATACCAGAGCGGGTAGATAGTACAATATTACAGACATCTGTCACTTCACTGAGCATCATTTTTTGACACAGTGGCAATCTGTGCACATTAATTTTTTTTTACCATATTATGTTTATAACTTCAGACATCTTACTTCAGTTTCAAGGTATTTCTTAGGAATACGAGAGAGTCTATGTTGGAAGGGGACAATAAAAGTAGTTACTCTAAAATGTTCAAGGGTCTAAGTGGCTAAATATGTGTTTATAAGGCACTATATTAGGTTCAGATATTTAGCTATTCCCTCTTCAGGCTTTTCTTTTCTTCTAAGTTTTACCTAGGTAATTGCAGAAGTGGAAAGGGGAGACTTTATTTCAGCATTCTTGCACATTATATGCATTTGAAACTACAGCCAGACAGGGCCTTATGGAGGCTTGTACTTCACTCATGCACATGCAACTTCTCAGAGGAGAGAGGGTAGTGTATACATAGCAGCACTTGGCAGAGCAGTGGTTAAAGGTTTGAACATACTGTACCTTGTTGTCTATTCCCTTAGTCCTAAGGGAGACATTTCGTTCCTCCACAGACAGTAATCAGCTTGTCGGAATCAAATGGCTTTTTGTTTTTTCTTTATCTAGTAAAATGCAGTGGGCTAAGCCTTTCTGGGAAGCAATTTCTTCCTTACGGCATGAACAGAAGGTTGTGGATGCTGTCTCTGAAACAAAGGGGAAGTGCTGATAGAAAAATCAGCGGCCAGGGCGTAATTGCATTGGAGCTCTGTCAAAGAGACAACAATTCTTGCTTGGAAGCTAGACTTTCTGCTATGCTCTGCTTTTCTGTCTTCACATTAGATTAATAAGCAATGAGTACTCTACTTCAGGCTTAATTTTTCAAACTTTTTTCTGAGCAATCTATAAGCATAAACATGCAACAAGCTATTTACTTAGTGGTTTTAAATTTTTTATGACTAAGAGCTGTTTTAGGTTCACAGCAAAATTGAGAGGAAGATACAGAGATTCCCTATATATATGTTCCTTGCCCCCGCACATACATAGCCCCCTCCCCCATTATCAACATCCCCTGCCAAAGTGATACATTTGTGACCACTGAAAAACCTACACTGATAGATAGGTAAATGGCAATCACCCAAAGTTCATAGTTTATCTTAGGGTTTGCTCTTAGTGTACATTTAATGGGTTTGGACAAATGTATAATGACATGTATCTACTATTATGTTATCATACACAGTATTTTAACCACCTTCAAAATCCTCTATGTTCACTTGTTCACCCTTCCTCTCTATCCCCCACATCCCTCTGGCAATCCACTAATCTTTTTACCTTTACCACAGTTCCATCTTTTCCAGAAAGCCATAGCGTTGGAATCATAAGTAGGCAGTCTTTTCAAATTGGCATCTTTCACTTAGTATTATGTGCTTAGTACTATGTCTCTTCATGGCCTGATAACTCTTTCTTTTTTTCTTATTTTTTTTTTTTAGCACTGAATACTGTTTTATTGTCTGGATGTACCACAGTTTATCCATTCTCCTACTGAAGGATATCTTGGTTGCTTCCAAGTTTTGGCATTATGAATAAAGCAGCTGTAAATATCACTGTGCAGGTTTTTGTGTGGACATAGTTTTCAACTCCTTGGATAAATACCAAAGAGCATGATTGCTCGATTGTATAGTAAGAGTATGTTTCATTTGGTTAGAAACTGCCAAACTGTCTTCTCAAGTGGCTATACCATTTTTCATTCCCACTAGTAAAGAATGAAAGTTTCCATTGCATCACAACCTCACAGGCATTTGGTGTTGTTAGAGATCCGGATTTTGGCCATTTGAATAGGTGTGTAGTGGTTATGTCATTTTTGTTTTAATTTGAATTTCCCTGATGACATGCAATATGGAGCAACTTTTCATAGGCTTTGGTGCCATCCGTACATCTTTGGTCAGGTCTGTTAGGGCCTTTGGGCCGTGCCTAATTTTTTTGTTTTTATTATGGAGTTTTAAGAGGGGCGGGGTGTGTGTGTGTATGTGTAAATATTTATTTATTTTTAGAGAGGGGGAGGGATGAGAAATAGAGGGAGAGAAACACCGATTGGTTGTCTCTTGTACACACCCCAACTGGGGACCCAGCTTGCAAACCAGGCCCGTGCCTTGACCAGGAATCAAACCGGCAACCTTTTGTTTACGGCATGACACCCTATCAACGGAGTCACACTGGTCAGGGCTAGTTCTTTGTGTATTTTAGATAACAGTCCTTTATCAGATGTACCTTTTGCAAACATTTTCTCTTGGAATGTGACTTGTCTTCTCATTCTCTTGATATTGTCTTTCACAGAGAAGCTTTTTATTTTAATGAACTCCAGTGTATCAGTTATTGCTTAATGGAATCAGAGCCTTTGGTGTTGTTTCTAAAAAGTCACTGCCAAACCCAAGATTACCTAGGCTTTATCCTGAGTTATCTTCTAGGAGTTTTATAATTTTGCATTTTATATTTATGTCTCTGATTCATTTTAATTTTTGTGAAGGGTGTAAGGTCTATGTTTACACTAATTTTTTGCATGTGGATGTCCAGTTCTAGCACTATTTGTTGAAAAGATTATCTTTGCTTCTTTGTATTGCCTTTCCTCCTTTGTTAAAGATATTTATGTGGATCTATTTCTAGGCTCTCTCTTCTCTTCCATTGATATATTTGTTGTTTCACCAGTACTGTGCTGTCTTGATTATTGTAGCTTGTAGTATGTCTTGAAGTTGAGTAGTGTCAGTCTGTCAACATTGTTCTCCTTCAATAGTGTGTTGGCTATTCTGAGTCTTGCTTTTCCATATAGAGTTTAGAATGAGATTGTCAAAACTGACAAAATTGCTTGCTAAGATTTTGATTGGAATTGCATTGAATCTATAGATCAAGTTGGGGAAGAACGGATACCTTGACAATAAATATCTATATACTTAGTCTTTTGATTTTTGTTCGTTACAGTTTTATAATTTTCATATAGGTTTTGTACATATTTTGTTAGATTTATACCTAAGTATTTCATTTTGGGGGGTGCTAATGGTATATGCTTTAAATTTCGAATTCCACTTGTTCATTGCTGGTATATTTTAAAAAATTCACTTTTGTATATTAATTAATCTTAAATTCTGCAACTTTGCTATAATTCCTTATCAATTCCAGGAGTTTTTTGTCAGTTCCTCTGGATTTTTTTACATAGACAATCATGTCATCCATGAAAATTTTTATTTCTTCCTTTCCACACTGTATATCTTTTATATCCTTTTTTGTCTTACTGCAATAGCTGGGACATCCAGTATAGTGTTGAAAGGGAATGGTGACAATGGTGATGGATCATCCTTTCCTTGTTCTTTATTTTTAATTGATTTTTTAAATTGAATTTTTAGAGGGCGAGAGACAAACATTGATTTTGTTTCTGTTCCACTTATTTCTGCATTCATTGGTTGATTCTTTTATGTGCCTTGACCAGGGATTGAACCTGCAACCTTGGCATATCAGGATGATGATCTAACCAACAGAACTACCCAGCAAGGGCCATCTTGCCTCTTTTTTTAAAAATATATTTTATTGATTATGCTATTATAGTTGTCCCATTTTCTTTTCTCCCCTTTGTCCCCCTCCACCTGGTACCCCCATTCCATCCAGCATTCCTGCCCCTTAGTTCATGTCCATGGGTCATACGTGTAAGTTCTTTGGCTTCTCCATTTCCTTTACTATTCTTAACCTCCCCCTGTCTATTTTGTACTACCAATCATGCTTCTTATTCCCTGTATATTTTCCTCCATTCTCTCCTTCCCCCTCCTCACTGATAACTCTCCATGTGATCTCCATTTCTGAGATTCTGTTCGTGTTCTAGTTATTTGCTTAGTTGGTTTTTGTTTTTGTTTGTTTTTTTTCTGGTTCAGTTGTTAATAGTTGTGGGTTTGTTGTCATTTTAGTGTTCATAGTTTTGATCTGCTTTTCCTTAGATAAGTCCCTTTAACATTTCATATAATAATGGCTTGGTGATGAAGAACTTCCTTAACTTGACCTTATCTCAGAAGCACTTTGTCTGTCCTTCCATTCTGAATGATAGTTTCACTGGATAGAGTAATCTTGGATGTAGGTCCTTGCTTTTCATGACTTTGAAAACTTCTTTTCAGCCCCTTTTTGCCTGTAATGTTTCTTTTGAGAAGTCAGCTACGGGAACTCCAACGTAGGTCTCTTCTTTTCTCTTGGTGCTTTTAAGATTCTCTCCTTATCTTTATTCTTGGGCAATTTAATTATGATATGTCTTGGTGCATTCCTCTTTGGGTCTAACTTGTTTGGGATTCTCTGAGCTTCCTGGACTTGTATGTCTCTTTCCTTTGCCAGATTGGGAAAGTTTTCTTTCATTATTTTTTCAAATAAGTTTTCAGTTTCTTGCTCTTCCTCTTCTCCTTCTGGCACCCCTATGATTCAGATGTTGGAATGTTTAAAGTTGTCCCAGAGGTTCCTAAGCCTCTCCTCATTTTTTTTGAATTCTTGTTTCTTCACTCTGTTCCAGTTGAATGTTTATTTCTTCCTTTTGTTCCAGATTGTTGATTTGAGCCCTGGTTTTCTTCCCTCCCCTGTTGGTTCCCTGTATATTTTTCTTTATTTTATTTTGTATAGCCTTCACTTCTTCCTTTATTTTGCAGCTGTACTCAATCATTTCTGTGAGCATCCTGATTACCCGTGTTTTGAACTCTGCATCTGACAGGTTGTCGGTCTCCTCGTCACTTAATTCTTTTTCTGGAGTTTTCATTTGGGCCATATTTCTTTGTCTCGGCACACATTTCTTTGTTACGTTGCATGAGGTGGAGCCTTAGGTATTTGCCAGGGTAGGACAACCTGCTTTGCTGTGTTGTGGTGCTGTATGTGGGGAAGGGGTCAGAGAGGAAACAGTGCTGCTTGCTCAGCTCTTGACCCATTTTCAGGCACTTCCCTTGCTTCCTGAATGCAACCGGCACCCTTCCAATTGCTGCCCTGGTGCTGATTCCCTGAATGGGTGGGCTTGTGTGTGTTCTAAGATCCTGTGGACCCCTCAAATGGCCTCTCCTCAGAGACTGGCAGTTTCTTTTGCTGATGCAACCCCCCTAGGTTTTTATAGCCAGAGGTTATGAGGCTTTCTTTCCTGGCACTGGAACCGTGGGTTACCTGGTCTGTCCTGGGCTAGGATTGCTCCTCTCCAGTTGTTCATTGTGGGTTTTATCCATGCATGAATGTAAGATTGCCTGGCCTGCCAGTCACTGCCTAGTCTGCCCAGTCCTCCAGGGGCTGTGTTGCCGCACATCCTCTCAGCTGGAGCTGCCTGTCTCCACCCCTCCTACCAGCCTGGATGAATGTTTTTTCTTCATCTCCTTGATTGTCAGACTTCCATACAGTTCAATTTTCTGGCAGTTCTGGTTGTTTTCTGTTTTTAAATTGGTTGTTATCCTTCTTTTGGTAGTGCAAGGAGGTGAAGTATGTCTACATATACCTCCATCTTGGCTGGAAGTCCCATCTTGAATTCTTGATCTTAGTAGGGAAGCTTTAAGTTTCTCATATTGAGTATGATGATAGCTGCAGGGGATTTTTTTTTTTTTTTTTTTTTGGTAGATGTTCTTTATCAAGTTGAAGAAATTCCCCTGTATTCTTAGTTTGCTGAGAGTTTTCATCATGACTGGGTGTAGGATTTTGTCAGCTGCATTTTTTTTTTTTGCATCTGTTGACACAGTCATGTAATTTTTCTCTTTCTTTAGCCTGCTGATGTAATAGATTACATTAATTTTCAAATGTTGAACCAGCTTTGCCTACCTGGGAAAAATCTCACTTGGTTGTGGTATATAATTTTTTTTATACATTGTTGGATTTGATTTACTAATATTTTATGAGGATTTTCACATCTACATTCATGAGAAATGTTGGTCTGTAGTTTTCTTTTCTTGTGATGTCTATCTCTGGTTTTGGTATTAGAGTAATGCTAGTCTCATAGAAAAAGTTAGAAAGCATTCCCTCTGCTTTTAATCCTCTGGAGAAGATTGTAGAGAATAATTTTTTCTAATTATTCCTACATAATTTTTTCCTTTCATGTTTGGTAGAATTCCTTGCATGTTTGGTAGAACTTACCAACCCATTTGGGCCTGGTGCTTTCTGTTTTGGAAGGTTGCTTATTGATTCAATTAATATAATAGACGCAGGCCTATTCAGATTGTCCATTTTTTGTGTGAGTTTTGAAGAATTGTTTCTTTTAAGGAATTCATTCATTTCAGCTAGGTTATCAAGTTTGTGGGCATAGAGTTGTTCATAATATTTCTCCTTAGCTAGAGGTTTATTATTTTATTGATCCTTTCAGAGAACCAGGTTTTGGGTTTATTGATTTTCATTATTGATTTCCTGTTTTTAGTTTCATTGATTTCTGCTCCAATTTTTATTACTTATTTTCTTCTGCTTTCTTTGGATTTAACTTGCTATTTTTTTAGTTTCCTAAGGTGGAAACTTAGGTTATTGATTTTAGAGTTTTTCCCAATATATCCATTCATATTATAAATTTCCCTCTAAGTCCTGTTTTTGTGCATCTCATGAATTTTGATAGGTTGAATTTTTATTTCCACTTAGTTCACGATATCTTAAAATTTCTCTTGAGATTTCAGTTTCTTCTTTGACTGATGTGTTATTTAATCTCCAAGCATTTTGGGATTTTCCAGCTGTCTTCCTGGTATTGATTTCTAGTTTAATTTCATTGTGGTCTGAGAGCAGACATTTTATGATTTCTATTCTTTTAAATTTGTTAAGGTGTGTTGTGACCTAGCATGTCGTCTATCTTGGTCAATGTTCCTTCCATGTGAACTTGAAAAGAATGTGTAATCTCTTCTTGGATGAAGTATTCTATCAATGTCAATTATATTCAGATGATTGATTATGCCGTTGAGTTCAACTATGTCCTTACTGATTTTCTGCCTCCTGGATCTGTCCACTTCTGATAGAGAATTGTTAAAGTCTCTGATTATAATAGTGGATTCATTTCTTTCTCCTTGCAGTTCTATCAGTTTGGTCTCATGTGCTTTGATATTCTGTTGTTAGGCACATGTACGTTAAGGCTTAATTTGTCTTCTTGGAGTATTGACTCCTTTATCATTATGTAATGCCTCTCTGTATCCCTGATAATGTTCCTTGCTTTGAAGTCTGCTCTGTCTGAAATTAATATAGTTACTTCCACTTTATTTTGATTACTGTTACCATGGTATAGTTTTCTCTAACCCATTACTTTTTATCTATATATGTCTTTATATTGAAAACGAGTGTAGTGTAAATAACACATTGTTGGTTTTAGTTGTTTTTTTTTTTAATCCATCCTGACAATCTCTGTCTTTTAATTGGTGTATTCAGACCACTGACATTTAAAGTGACTATTAATATAGTTTGATTACTATCTACCATATTTGTTACAGTCATAGTTCAGGAGGCCAGAAGTCTGAAATCAAGATGTGCGCAGAGCCACGCTCCCTCTGGAAGCTCTCAAAAGAATCCTTTCCTTATCACTTCCAGCTTCTGGCCATATCGTTGGCAGCTATTATAGTTTGTATTATGTCTCTGAAAATTTATATGTTGAAGTCCTAACCTCAGGTACCTCAGAATGTGACCTCACTTGAAAATAGGATTGTTGCTGATGTAATTAGTTAATATGAGGTCATACTGGAATAAGGTGGGCCTCTGTCCAATATAACTGGCATCCTTATAACAAGAGGAAACTGAACACAGATGTGCAACCAGGGAAGACACTGTGATAAGATTGGAGTTATTTCGCCACAGCCAAGGAACACCAAAGATTGCCAGCAAACCACCAGAAACTAGGAGAAAAGCATGGAACAGATTCTTTTCCACATCCTTTAGCAGGAACTAGCCCTGCTGACACCTTGATTTCAGACTTCTGGCTTCCAGAATTGTTTAGACAATAAATTTCTGTTCTTTAATGCACCATATTGTGGTACTTTGTCAGGGCAGCTCTAGCAAACTAATATAGGAGCCATTACCAGCCTGTCACACTGTGGTTGAAATCTGCAATTTGCTATAGTGAGTTGTTACCAAGAAGTGAGGACTAAGAGTACCAGAGTCTTGGTTCCTCCCTGTCACCCTTCAGTATGCTTAATGGCTTTTATATTTATCCTCACTTCTTTCTTTCCCTAACAGATGTGGCTGTTGTAATGTGATATGAAGGTTAATAGGATCCCATTAAGTACCTCCTGGTTTGTCTGCATTCTGATATAATAGGGTGAGAGGTTGTATATAATAAGAACAATTTGTTATCATTTTAGACCACAATCAAAAATTGAATATGAGGCCCTGGTCTGGTGGTTCAGTTGGAGCGTCGTCCTAAACACACGCACACACAGTTGAGGGTTTGATTACCAGTCAGGGCCCATACCTAGGTAGCAGGTTCAATCCCCAGTCAGGGTGCATATGGAAAGCAACCAACTGATGTTTCTCTCCCCCCACCCCCGCCTCCCTCTCCCCCTTTCTCTCTAAAATCAATATATCTTTGGGCGAGGAAGAAAAAAATATCAAATATGGATTTTCACAAATGTCTCTAGTAAGACATTTGTGCAAAAGCAAAGGATCCATTGAAAGAATAAAATTAAGGTGTATTTTTCCCTTGTGTATTTTGCCAAGTATCTCCAACTTTAAGTAAGCTTGGGGACTGGTTTTCAGAAACTAACCCATGAATAATTTTCTCAGTTCAGTCAGACCCTTATTAGCTTTTGTGGGTTCAATTTAATTTAAAAATTTTTGAATATATCTAGTAATGTACTAGACATCATGCTAGGTACTAGTGATAGAAAAATGTAGCCCTGACCAAATAGCTCAGTTGGTTAGAATGCTGTCCTGATACAGCAAGGTTGTGGGTTAGATCCCCAGTCAGGACCCATTTAAGAGTTTATGAGTGAATGCATAAATAGGTGGAGCAACAAATCAGTCTCTCCTCCCCCCTTGAAAAATCAATAAGCAAAAATTTTTAAAAAAATATTAAAATAAAGAAAAATATATAAAACATCAGTTACTCTCTGTCTCATGGGGAGTCAGACACATAAAATGTAATTACATTGACCTGGCTGGTGTGGCTCAGTGGATTGAGTGCTGACTTGTGAACCAAAAGGTCACTAGTTTGATTCCCACTCAGAAGTACGTGTCTTGGTTGCTGGTCAGGTCCCCAGTTGGAGGTGTGCGAGAGGCAATCACACATCTATGTTTCTCTTCCTCTGTTTTTCCCTCCCTCCTCCTCTCCCTAAAAATGAATAAATATTTTTAAAAATGTGATTACATTGTAATATGATAAATGTAATAATATAAATACAGTGTTTTCAAATACTGTCTGGGTAGACATCAGGGAAAGTTTCGTGGAGGAAATGATGCTTTAACTGGTTTTGAAAGATAAAGAGAAATTTGCCAGATAGAGAACATTCCACACATAAGAGAACAGCAGACACAAAAGAAAGAAACAACATGGTACATTCAGAAAAACTGTAGCTAGTTTGCTGTTGATGGAGCACAAATTATGATGGAGAACAGCAGGAGATGTGTCTGGAGAGGTTAGCAGGGGCAGTTTCTGGGGAAACTAATGTATTGCTGCTGTATTGGATCACTATGACAATCAAGAAGCATGTGGATAAGCATTCCTGCTAGGCAGCATAGATTCCATTCTTTTCCCCTGCCTGCCTGTGTTCTTCTATCCAGTGTCCGACGTTTTAAAAAATATCTCTTATGGCAAAAAAACAAACATCCAAAATTTAAGGACTGTCCCATTTGCCTGGTTTTATTTCAAAACTTTCCAAGTTAGACACAAAGGTAATCAATCAGCTGAATATGTCAACAAACAAATGTAAGAATTTTTTTCTGTATTAAAGTGGCAAGACAGAATCAGTATACCCTATATACAAGCTTCTGGTTTATTCAAAGATCTATCAAACCATTTGAAACTCTGCCTTTTTCTTTACCAGCCTATAACCCCTTGCTAAGGCTCTAGGCACTTAAGCTTTGATAGCTAAAAACAAAAACGTACTGCTGCAGTTTGAAATTTTTCTGTGAGTGAATGAGTCTGGAGACAGAGATCTCTCTCTCTCTTTTTTTTCCCCCCTCCATCTCTTTTTCTCCCTCCCACCCTCTCGCCTCTCCAGCTTCAATTTTTCTTTTGGCTTAACTGTTATAGTAGTAAATTGCATAAGCTCTATACTATGACTTGTATATGCTCTGCTCAGCTCATTGTGAGCATTCATAATCTTCTGAATTATCAAGAAGTGTTTAGAAGTTTTTTCCATAATGAAATTTTCAGCAGCCCAATTGAGAAAAACACAGTGTAATAGAGTTTCCTAAATCTAATGGTTAAGGTCCATGGTGTTTATTCTGTTACGTTTGTCCATCCCACCTGTATGTGAGATCCAGACCCATATGTGGCACCATATACTGTGTAGTGAATTAGAAGATAAAAGTATTTGATGTGTATTTCAAAGGCTCTATACTCCATAATATTCTAATAATTTGAGAATAGAGATGAGGTTGAAAAATATAAATGGGTGATGTCAACAAGAACTTAATAAGACTGAGTGATAATCATTTTGACCCCCAAAAAAGTTTCCCTTGCTTTGTAAGGAACTAATTTTTTCCCTTTGGGAACTTCAGTGGCACCTCAGCTAAGTGGCTACATCTGGAAAGTAAAATACTGAAAGATCTACCATTAGGCAAGAGTTACGGAGAAAGCAGTTAGTCATGTAACTGACATAGAACCAAGTCCTGCTGAATTGCTATTAGAATCTCAATCCTCCAAAGTACTCGTCTTTTAATGTTTTTTGAGCATTTATTTAATCCATCCATGTAAGTGGCTGTCACCTAAAGAAAGATAATGGATATCATTGTTAATTCTTAAGCATAGGTCCCAAAGGTACCCTGGAGTTTAATAAAGAGCCATCCATTAGGTATTGAGGGAGAAGAGCAGTCAGAGCTAAGAAAAGATGTGGCTCAACATAACACTCCAGGCTCTTCGGCCAAGATGAGGCGTAGGCAGATACACTTTGCCTCCTTGTACAACCAAAAGAAGGACAACAAATTTAAAAACAAATAATAAACAGAACTGCCAGAAAATTGAACTATATGCAAGTCCGACAACCAAGGAGTTAAAGAAGAAACATTCATCCAGACATGCAGGAGGGACAGAGACAGGCAGCTTGGAGAGGACGAGCAGCAAGGCTGCGGCTGGAGGACCAGGCAGGGGAGACGGCGACTGGGCAACTGGGGGGGTCCCACGTTTGTGTGTGGGTAAACCAGGAGGAACAGCTGGGGAACAGACAGACCGCGCAATCCAGGGTTCCAGTGTGGGAAACGAAAGCCTCAAAATCTCTGGAGTTAAAAACCTGTGGGGCTTGCGGCAGCAGGAGAAACTCCCAGCCCCACAGGAGAGTGCTCTGGAGAGGCCCACAGGGTCTTAGAACGGACACAAACACACCCACCAAGGAATCAGCACCAGAAGGGCCTGATTTGCTTGTGGGTAGCGGGGGAAGTGACTGAAAGCCAGTGGAGAACATAGCAAGCGACATTGTTCCCTCTCGGACCCCTCCCCCACATACAGTGTAACCATGCAGTGACCCAGTTGCCTCGCCCTGGTGAATACCTAAGGCTCCGCCCCTCCCAACATAACAGGCGTGCCCTGAGACAAAGAAATACGGCCCAAACGAAAGAAGGGATCAAAAATAGAACTAAGTTCCAAAAATAGAACTAAGCCACAAAGGTATAGCCAATCTATTAGATGCACAGTCCAAAACACTCGTAATCAAGATGCTCACAGAAATGGTTGAGTATGGTCACAAAATGGAGGAAAAAGTGAAGGCTATGCAAAGTGAAATAAAGAAAAATATACAGGGAAACAACAGTAAAGGGAAGGAAACCAGGACTCAAATCAATGATTGGGAGCAGAAGGAAGAGATAACCATTCAACCAGAACAGAATGAAGAAACAGGAATTCAGAAAAAGGAGGAGAGGCTTAGGAACCTCTGGGACAACTTTAAACATTCCAACATCTGAATCATATGGGTGCCAGAAGGAGAAGAGGAAGAGCAAGAAATTGAAAACTTATTTGAAAAAAAAAATGGAAGAGAACTTCCCCAACCTGGCTCAGGAAATAGACTTCCAGGAGATCCAGGAAGCTCAGAGAGTGCCAAAGAAGTTGGACCCAAGGAAGCACACACCAAGGCACATCATACTCACATTACCCAAGATTAAAGATAAGGAAAGAATCTTAAAAGCAGCAAGAGAAAAGGAGACAGTTACCTACAAAGGAGTTCCCATAAGACTTATCAGCTGATTTCTCAAAAGAAACCTTGCAGGCAAGAAGGGGCTGGAAAGAAGTATTCAAAGTCATGAAACGTAAGGACCTACTACATCCAAGATTCCTCTATCCAGCAAAGCTGTTGTTTAGAATGGAAGGGCATATGAAGTGCTTCCCAGATAAGGTCAAGGTAAAGGAGTTCCTCATCACCAAGGCCTTATTATATGAAATGTTAAAGGGACTTACCTAAGAAAAAGAAGATCAAAAACTCTGAACAGTGAAATGACAACAAACTCACAACTATCAACAGCTGAACCCCCCCCCCCCCAAAAAAAACCCCCAAAAGCATAAAATAAGCAAACAACTAGAACAGGAACAGAATCACAGAAATGGAGATCAGAGGGGAGGGGGGAGGGGAAGACTTGGGGAAATGGTACAGGGAATAAGCAGCATTAATGGTAGGTACAAAATTGGCAGGGGGAGATTAAGAATGGTATAGGAAATGGAGAAGCCAAAGAACTGGTATGTATGATCCATAGACATGAACTAAGGGAGGAGGGGATGCTGGGGGAAGGGGCGTTGCACAGCGTAAGGGAATAAAGGGGAGAAAAGAGTTGGATAACTGTAATAGCATAATTAATAAAATATATATATAAAACAAACTACCAACACTATTTCTCATAAAGCATTTATGGAGAAGGTGTGGAGAGAAAGGTAAACATTAAAAAAAGGAATACATCTCAATGAACGAAGTCTTAAGATTTTTAATTTTAAAAAATTGATGTATAACACACAAAATACAAATATTAAGTGTATAATAAATACACTTTCCCTGTCAATAAACTTGTATAAAAGTATACGCCTATGTAATCAGAACCCAGATCAAGATATGAAGGAAAGTGGAGAGATGGGCAAAAATAGTGCAGGGGATTAAGAGGTACAAATTTCCAGTTATAGCCCTGGCTGGTGTGACTCAGTGGATTGGGCACCATCCAGCAAACCGAAAGGTTGTCAGTCAGGTCCCCAGTAGGGGGCGTGCTCCCATGTTGGGGATGTGTGAGAGGCAGCCAAATGATGTTTCTCTCCCTCTCTTTCTCCCTCTCTCTGTCCTCTCTCTAAAAATAAATAAATATTTTTTAAAATTCTCCAGTTATAAAATACATATGTCATGGGAATGTAATGTGTAGCACAGGAAATAATAATATTGTGATAATTTTGTATGGTGACAGAATGTTACCAGAATTGATATGGTGATCACTTTGTAAGGGCTACTGATGTGGAATCATTATGTTATATACCTGAAAATAACATACTGTATGCCAATTATACTTTAATAATAATAAAAAGATCTCTCATGTCCTCATTTGTACTAGAAATAACAGTAATTTTGACTGTATTTCAGAAACTGAAGCTTTTATAAATGTGAACAATAAGTGAAGTTAATAAAATAATTATTGGTCACTTCAAGAGGAAGAAAGATAGGAAACATTTCATGCACCCCAGAAGGTTCCCTCACACCCTTCTTTTCTTGAGTTTTTAAATAAAATAATTACTTGAAACACTTAATGTAATGCCTGGCATAGTGCATACATACAGCTAGTTCTTCCCTTCTTTCCCTTTTCTAATCTCAAGGTAGACAGGTATTGTAATAAAAATTAGTTTTTCTTTAATAATTCTAAACAAGTTATTGTTTAGGAAGAGTTCTTCTTTTCCTAATCCTGTTAATACTAGTCTCCCAGAAGCTTTTTGCAATAGCAGCACTAAATAGTACTAAAGAGAAGGCTCAGGGGTACTTGAGAGCTCAGGCCAAACTAAATCTAAATTTTTGTCTGTTGACTATGAGTCAGGAGCATGCATATGGGCATTAGAAATGTAATAGTTTCAAGCTAAATCCTTGTTAAAGTATTGTAACCAATGAAATTTCTGTGCAATATGCACTCAACCCCTGGCCAAATTCATTCCTGAAATGTTGTTTTTGGCCATCACAGCTCCAGTTTCTATGTGGATTTGCCTCACATTTAAAAATGCTCCTATATACTGACCTATAATTAGTGCATGTCCCTTTCCTTGGTTTAGATTAGACTGGGGGAAGGAGACAAATCAGGACTCTTTAGTTATTATTAAAAGATGAGAATTGAATGCCTAAACTATTAGGGAACAATACAAGGATTTGAGTTTACATTTGTGATAGTCTAAAAAGTCGTTTATTCTGAAACCTAACTATCCCCTTCTCTAAAGTTTCTGTGGTTGGCAGGGCTTCATGGACAGAATAGCTCTCTTTTACTACAGTATCAAGTACTTTTGGGCACATTTTGATGAAGGGTAATAGTATGAAAAAGTTGGAGAAAACCTGAGAAACTATAAAGAGCAAGCTCTAGCATAGTGATATTGGTGCTGACCAGGGTGGAAAGAGTAACTGACCTTTTTCTGAACAGCGTTTTAATTATTGCAATTGATCATACGAAGGGTAACCAAAAAACCCCGGAATTATCTTCTGAAGAGCGGGCCCCTTGTAATACAGGTTTGTCACGTTAGGTGAGTGTTCAAGGTATCCATCTGTATCAGTGTATTAGCTGCCCTTGTTGTGAGAGGCTCTGTTCAGCTTCAGTGAATTTGTCTGAAGGCTCTCTTAAGCATTTGCCCATTTCATGATGGGTGATTGACAGGTGCACCAGCCCACACTGAGGTGAGTGCTTAGCAGTTTTTGACCAAAACCAGTTTGATACCCATGCCCTACACTCCCTACCCACCCCATCTTGCCACGAGCGACTTTGTTCTGATTTCCCCAGATGAAGAAAGTCCTCAAAAGGAAATGTTTTGCCGACGTGGAAGAGGTGAAACAAAAAATGGCAGAAGCACAGAAAGGCATCCAAATTGACGAGTTCAAAACAGTTTTGAGCAGTGGAAAAAATGTCTCAAGAGGTGTACTGCATCAAATGGAGAGTACTTTGAAGGTGACTTAAGTTTAAAAGATTTTGTTTATTTATTTGCAGAAAGAGAAGGGAGGGAGAAAGAGAGGGAGAGAAACATCGGTGGGGTGCCTTTTGCATGCCCTGAGCTTGGGGATCTGGCCTGCAACCCAGGCATATGCCCTGACTGGGAATGGAACCAGTGACCTGGCGACTCCCGTTTACAGGCCAGCCCTCAGTCTACTGAGCCTTACCAGGCAAGGGCAGCCACACCAGCCAGAGCTGAAGTTTAAACATGTAAGAGTAAGCACATAATTTTTTATAAATTCCATTTTGGGGGGGTTCCCCCCCATATGTTCTGAAAGAAGAACCTGGGAGATCTGCAAAAGTCTTGATAAGGCTTTGCACCCTCACTGCAATGCTTCTGTTCCCAAAGCAAGATATCATTTATGTTTGGGGAAGTAGGGAAAGGGAGAAGAAGGTAAGAGGCTAAATACACACACCTCGAAGCCAACATAACTTTCATCTGTACTGCAGTCAATCCCGCGCTCCTGCTCTCTACTTCAAGATGCTGTTGTTTACTAAATGAGTCACATATCCTGCTTTGAATGCTTCATGGCTCTTGAATGAATCATTTCAAAGTACAGAATTGCTCAACAAATAAATACGACCGCAGCAGCAGCTCATAGGCTACATGTGTGAGCAAGGCAATTTATAGAGGAAATATAAAAACAGGAAACTTATTCCCAAAATACTCTGGAGAAAATGTTGTTAGGGGAATGAAGGAGGGCAAACTAAAGGGAGAGGGGAAACCCACCAATTGTACCTGAGGTAAATTCTTTCGTCTATGAATTGAGGAATTTTCTGTTTTGGCAAGACTGTTTGAGTATCTTAAAGAGAAGATTCCAGCAGCAGACTAAATTAGTCCATTATAAAAAGAGGAAATTTTGAGAGCAGAGTTATTATTTGGTTGTTGGGCTAACAGTGAAGCCATCTGGTGGAATATAAGCTCCTCAAGACCAAGGATCCTCATTTGTTTTTTTATGTAAGTATCCTAAGGCTCTAGAACAGGATTTGCATACAGTAGGCACTTAATAAATATTTGCTGGATAAATAAATATCAAATAGCATAGTTCACTAAAGTGCTACAAAGCATCCCCAGCAACAAAACTGTTATCTGTGTGTATAGCGGTGGGAGAATTTTCATTGTCCATATCCAAAAGGAGAGTTGATATTTGAAATACCAGCTCTTTCCTATGGAAATAAGGGCTGAGCCCAGGCAAGACCAAGAATACCCTAATGAAAGAAGCTTAGAATAAGAAACAAATAGAATTCCAAATATTAAGTCAACAGGAACAGGTCAAAATGGTAGCAAAGGATGAACTATCACAAAGAGAAACTAAGAAAACAATCACATTTAAAATTGCATTGGACTTCCAGTGAAGATGGTTACACAGGCAAACACGGCTCATACCTCACACAGCCACATCAAAATTACAACTAAAATATAAAACAACCATCACTCAGAACCATCACAAAGAGAGTTGAGTGGAAGTCCAACAACTACAGAATTAAAGAAACTACATCCATCCTGGCTGGGAGGAGGGGAGATGTGGGACACATAACAGACTGGTCCCACATCTACATGTGGATAAAAATTCAGGAAAGATATCTCAGAGGTGAGAAGTCCAAGCCCCACACAAGGCCACACAGTCCAGGGTACAAGTGCCAGGAAAATAAGCCCCTATTACTTCTGGCTGCAAAAAACAGCGGGGATTGAATCAGGGGAAGAAACTCTGGAAGCCTCAAGCAGTTCCTCTTTAGATTCCACACACAAACTTACTCAGACTCACTTCCTGAGCTCCAGTACCAGGGTAGCAGCTTGGAAGGCACCAGCTGCATACAGGGAGGAACTGAAGTATCTGGCATCAAGGCAAGAGCCAGGGGTCAGCTTTCTCCCAGGCAGAAAATCAAGCAGAGACCAATGTCCCTTTTCTGAACCTTCCCCCCGACAGAGCCACAGAATAGGTAGGCTGCTGCCATATTTGAGACTCCATTAACCTGGGTAGCACTGTTTGTCCTACCCTGGAGATCCCCAGAGACTCTATCCCGCCCATCTTAGGGGCTCACCCAAGTTGTCTTTACATATGAATGGCTGGTCTTGGCTCATGCTTCACAACTTCCTAAATCCTATCAAACAACCAACAGTCAGGCTCAGTGAGCCCCCAGGTCCCATACCTCTTGCTACATGGCCCCAGCACCAGCACTAGCAGCAGCCAGCCTAGATTCACAGCGTGGCTTTCCTTAGAAATCTCCAAGCCCAGCACAAGTCGCAGCCATCTCAGATTGCTTTATAGCTCAGGCAGGATGGCCCCAGGCAAAACACAGGTTGGAGATGACATTAGCAGCACCACTTGGGAAACTCCAGAGTCTGCACACCCAGTGGAGAGTTACAGACCACATCAGAGCACCTCCACCTTGCCCCCACAGAGCTGATCCTCCACGGAGGGTGGATGTTGGTGGTTAGTGGTCATAGCCAGTCCTTGCAGCTGACTGGCCTACGTAAATCCCTGCCAACAGCAGTCGAGACTCAATTATGAGAGAAGGGTGTACTCAGCCACGTGGAGGGCACACCTTGAGTACCTAGCTTGGGTGATAGGGCAGGCTGTGCCACTGGACCCTACAGGACACATACTACATTAGGCCACACTAGCAAGACAGGGAGTCATAGCATCTCTACCTAATATAGAAACAAACACATGGAGGCTGCCAAAAATGAAAGAACAGATCAAAACTCCAGAAAAATAACTAACAAAATGGAGATAAGAATCTATCAGATGCAGAGTTAAAAAAACTGGTTAGAATGATCAAGGAACTTAGTGAGGACCTCAAAAGCATAAAAAGATCCAGTCAGAAACAAAGGATTCACTAATTGAAATAAAGAACAATTTACAGGGAAACAACAGAGTGGATGAAGCCGAAAATCAAATCAATGACTTAGAACATAAGGAAGCAAAAAACAATCAGAATAACAAGAACAAAAAAGAATCCATAAAAATGAAAATATAAGCAGCCTACGGGACAACTTCAAGTGTTCCAGCATTCATATCATAGGGGTTCCAGAAGGAGAAGAGAAAGAGCAAGAAATTGGAAATCATTTTGAAAAAATAATGAAAGAAAAATTCCTTAATTTGATGAAGGAAATAGACATGATAGTCCAGGAAGCACAGACAGTCCCACACACGACGGATGCAAAGAGGCCCATCATAATTAAATGTTAAAGGTTAAAGACAAAGAGAGACTCTTAAAGGCAGCAAGAGAAAAGCAGTTAGTTACCTACAGGGGAATTCCCATAAGACTCTCAGCTGATTTCTCAAAAGAAACTTTGCAGACTAGAAGGATTAGCAATAAATATTCAAAGTCTTGAAAAGCAGGGACCTATTGTCAAGTTGGCTCTACCCAGGAAAGGTAGCATTTAGAATAGAAGGGCAGAAAAAGTGCTTCCCAGAAAAGAAAAAAACTAAAGGAGTTCAACATCACCAAACCATTATTATATGAAATGTTGACAGGACTGAAGAAAAAGATCAAAACTATGAACAATAAAATGGCAATACATATCTTGCCATTTCTTTCTTTCATATCTTTCAAAAGATATCTTACATATCTTTCAAAAATTGAATCTAAAAAACAAACCAAGCAAACAAGAAGAATAGAGACAGAAACAAAAGAAAAATATAAACAAATGGGACTACATCAAACTAAAATGTTTTTGCACAGTTAAGGAAACCATCAACAAAATAAAAAGACAACCCAGTGATTGGAAGAATATACTCACCAATGATAGATATGGTAAGGGGTTAAGATTCAACATTTATAAATAACTTGTATAACTTAACACAAAAATACCAAACAATCCAATTTAAATAAATGGGCAAAGGACACACCTCTCCAAAGAGGACATGCGAATAGACATATGAAAATATTCTTGCCCTGGCCAGGTGGCTCAGTTGGTTGGAGCATCGTCCCATACACCCAAAGGTTGCGGGTTTGAACCTGGTCAGGGCACATCCTAGTTGTGGGTTTGAGCCCCAGTGGGGGCACATATGGGAGGGCAACAAATCGATATTTCTCTTTCATATCGATGTTTCTCTCCCCCTTCCTCTCTCTCTCTCAAAAACAATAAATCAATCAATAAACATATCCTTGGGTGAGGATTAAAAACAAATAAGAAGGAAAGAAAGATGCTCAACGTCCGTAATCATCAGTGAAATGAAAATTAAAACCACAATGAGATATCAGCTCACACCTATCAGAATGGCTATCATCCATAAATCAACAAGTGTTGGTGAGAATGTGGAGAAAAGAGAACCCTTGTGCACTGTTGGTGGGAATACAGATTGGTACAGCCACTGTAGAAAACAGTATGGAAGTTCCTCAACAAATTAAAAATGGAACTGTCTTATGACCCAGTGATTCCACTTCTGGGTATATATCTGAAGAAACCCTAACCACTCATTCAAAAGAATATATGCAATCTTATGTTCACTGCAGTGTCACAATAGCCAAGCTATGGAAGCAACCCATGTCCATCAATAGATGAGTAGATAAAAAAGCTGTGGTGCATATATATGACGGAATATTATTCGGCCATAAAAAGGAACAAAATCTTACCACTTGTGACAGCATGGATGAACCGAGATAGTATTATGTAAAGTGAAATGTCAGTCAGAGAAAAATAAATACCACATGATTTCTCTTATATATGGAATCTAAAGAACAGTACAAACAGACAAATAAAACAGAAACAGATTCACAGACACAGAGAACAGACTAATGGTCACCATAGGGGAAGGGGATTGGGGAGCTGGGTGAGAAAGGTGAAGGGATCAAGAAGTACAAATTGGTAGTTACAGAATAGTCAGAGGGATGGTCAGTAAAGTAGAACATAAGAAGTATAGTCAATATTATAATAACTACGGATGGTGCCAGGTGGGTACTGGAAATATCAAGGGGAACACTTAGTAAAGTATATAATTGCCTAACCACTACATTGTAGACATGAAACTAATACAAAATAATATTAAATGTAAATGGTAATTAAAAAAAGTTTTTTAAAAAGAACGGAAATGGCCGCAAAGGGGATTTAAAATCAATGAAAAGAATTTCTTGACTCTGAGGGATGGGCATCAGGTTAAAATCATTTCCAAAGATTTTAAAGAAATGTAAAATAATACATAGTTTTCTGGTCCTCTTGCATTTTTGTGACTTTATTTTCTCCTATTTTTTCACTAATGCTTTCTGTTCAAGTCACCCTCTCTATTAATATGCAAAGTCTACTTGTTTTCAATTTTGTGCCTCCACACAATCCCCCTATTCTCAGACCTGTCCTCTGCTCTTCCCTCAGTTCATCCAAATCATACCATTTTTTTCCAAGGCCTAGCTGAAAACTCATTGTTTTTTGAAAACTGGCCTAATGACTCAATTTTAATCTTCAGTAGTCTCTTTTTCCTGAACTTGTATGGTACTTGAACAGTTTGCATCACATAATATTTTTTAAATTCACCTGAGGATATATTTGTATAGATTTGAGAGAGAGAGAGGGAACGATGGAGGAAAGGAAGCAGGAAGAGAGGGGGAGAGAAAGAAATAAGCATCAATGTGAGAAAGAAACACCCATCGGTCAGTTGCCTCCTGTATATACTGTGACTGGGGATTGAACCTGCAATCCTTTGGTGCACGTGATGATATTCAGCCAACTAAGCCACCCATCCAGGGCTGTACCACTAACTTAAAATTTTAGTCTATATGGTCTCATAGTTTTATCTTTTAAAGTAGACTGTAAACCACTAAGAGTTAATTAAAAATGTAATCTACACTTCTTTACTTTCCCCACCTTTCCCATCTTGGGGCTTGGCCCAGTGGTGAGCACACAGTCAGTACTCAATAAATTCCTATTTCAGTTAAGTCAAGTTTATATAGTAGTATGAGAATGACTGCTTAAAAAGCCTCACCTTTAAATTCTAAGATCATAACAGAGCACGTTTTCAGAATGATGAGACTTTGTATCTCCATTTCCAAAGCATATTTTGTTATGCAAATAAGTAAGAATTAGTGTATCCTTCCCACTTTTTTGTTAGACACCAGATTCCCTTTATTACAGAAAGACAGCAGAGACAATTTCTGTATGCTGGAGTTAAATTATTGTATGAAAGGAAACTGGTGCCATGTCCTGTGGGTCAATTCACTTTCTTTGGGTCGCTGAACTTTATTTTATGACCAACTCAAATGCTCTGTGCAAAAAATGTCAATTCATAAATAGCATCCTTTTCCTATTTCACTCCCCAAACCACTACCAGTAATTTTAACTACATCCTTTTAAACATTTTCTTTTAGGATCCCAATTACTTGAATTTCATAGGGTACAGTATCAGCATCCCACAGGAATCAAGTTATGTCAAGAACAGGATTCTGCCCTGGTCGGATGGGTCAGTTGACTGGAGCGTTATCTCATGCACCAAAAGGTTGCAGATTCGATCTTCTGTCAGGGCACATAGTTAGGTTGTGGATTTAGTACCAAATCAAAGCACGTATGGAAGGCAACTGACTGATGTCTGTCTCTCTTTCCCCCTTCCCTTCTCTCGGAAATTATTTTTAAAAATATTCTCGGATGAGGATAAAAAAATAAACCTTATTCCTCCTTTTATAAAGTTTACACTACAGTATCTAACAAGAGGAAAATATATTTTACAGTCATGTCAACACAGTGGGGGGAGGGGTGGGAAAAGAATATTAAAACCATAGTCAACCTTGAATTGCTGGATTGTCATTATAATCTGGGATTAATATCAATGCATTATTTTATATCATTCAGACCAATGACACAACTCTTCTTCTAAGTATCAGAAGTTTTAAACACTCAGCCATACCTGATCACCATTTTTATTTTGGTTCCTTGTTCCCTCTTCCTGTTTATGATAAATGTGAAAAATCATGAGCCCCAGAGGAAGTGTCTTGTGCCAAGTAAGTTGCAGGTGCCTAATAAAGCACAGCAAAAAGAAAAATGAGCTCTAAAATTAATACAGGCCAACTCCAAGAGACTGGCGGTGTAAGAAAGAGAGTGGCAAATATAATTTCTTATCAGTTTTAAGTTGAGAAAGGTTCAGTATTTTGTTTTTAAATCTTGCTTACTGCTTGATGGGATTGAGAAATAGTCTCACTTAAGGTTTCAATGTAATTAACCAAAGTCCTGGTCATCTCAATTTCATCTATAGGATTCCCTAGTATCACAGTAAAGTGAGAAATATAAATCCTTCTCTTTCCTCTCTCTCTCCCTCTTTTAATTTTTATTTTTTTATTGGGGTAAAATACTCAAGAAATTTACCATTGTAACCATTTTTTTCTTGGTTTTTTGTTTTTTTTTTTTTTTTTTTTTTTGTCCTCACCCAAGGATATTTTTCATTTCTTTTAGAGAAAGAGGAGGGGAAAGAGAAACATCGATGTGAGAGAGAAACATTGATTGGTTGCCTCCTGTACAAATCAGAACATGGATTGAACCCACAACCTAGGTATGTGCCCTGACTGGGAAACGAACCTGCAACCTTTTGGTTACAGGACAACGCTCCAACCAACTGAGCCATACCAGCCAGAGCCACTGTAAACATTTTAAAGTGTACAATCAGTGGTATTAAATACATTTACACTGTTGTGCAACCATCACCACCATCCACCCCTGATAACAACTTTCATTTTGTAGAACTAAAACACTATAGCCATTAAACAATAACTCCCCTACCTCCTGGCAGCCACCACTATATTTCCTATCTTAATAATTCTGTCAACTTTAAGTACCTCATATAAGTGAAATCATACAGTATTTGTCTTTTCTGGCTTATTTCACTTAGCATGTCATCAGGGGCAATCCATGTTGTAGTATATTACAGAATTTCAAACCTTTTTAAAGGATGAACACTTCCCTACTTTCCCCCTCTGTCTCTTTTGTTCAAAAGAAGAGGAAGAGCTCTGGTTGGTTTGCTCAGTTGGTTGGAGCATCATCCCATACACCGAAAGGTTGTGCATTCAATTCCCAGTCAGGGCACACCTAGGTTGCAAGTTCCATCCTCAGCTGGGGCACATATAGGGGGAAACCAATCAATGTTTCTCTTCCGCATCGATGTTTCTCTCTTTCTCTCTCTCTCTTTCTCTCACTCATATCAATAAACATATCCTCAAGTGAGAATTTAAAAAAAGATGAGAAAGAGGCATTAAGGGATGGAGGCAATTCTGTTACTTATACATATCTAAATGTTTGTTATTCCTAAAAAAAAAAAAAAAAAGATAAACAATATCGTACTGTATGTATATACCGCATTTTTTTAATCCATTCATCAGTGAATGGACACCTGGGTTGCATCCAAGTTTTAGAAAATCTGAATAATGCTGCTATAAATATGAGTATACAAATATCTCTTCAAGACCCTGCTTTCAGTACTTTGGGGTATGTATACTACATACCCAGAAGTGAGACTGCTGGATCATATGGTAACTCCATTTTTATTTTTTTGAGGAACTACCATACTGTTTTCCACATTGGCCATAGCATTTTACACTCCCACCAACATTGCACAGAGGTTCCATTTTCCCCATATACTCACTAAGACTTGTTATTTTATTTTTAGTTTTAAAGATTTTATTTATTTACTTTTAGAGAGAGGGAAAGAGAGAGAGAGCAGGAGACGCCCCCCGCTCCGGGGACCCGGCCTGCAACCCAGCCATGTGCCCTGACAGAGAATCGAACCTATGACTCTGGTTCACCGGCTGGCACTCAGTCCACTGAGCCACACCAACCAGGGCTATTTTCTTTTTTTTTTTAATAGCAGCCATCCTAATGGATGAAAAGTGGTACCTCATTGTAGTTGTGATTTGCATTTTCCCTAGATTAGTGATGTCTAACATTTTTTAAAAGATTTTATTTATTTATTTTTAGAGGGACAGGGAGAAAGAGAGGGAGAAAAACATCAATGTGCAAGAGATACACTAATTAGCTGCCTCTCACATGCCCCTAACTGGGGACATGGCTGGCAGCCCAGGAATGTGCCCTGTCTGGGAATCGAACTGGCAACCTTTCAGTTTGCAGGCCAGCACTCAATCCACTGAGCCACACCAGCCAAGGGCTGAATATCTTTTTATGCATTTATTGGACATTTGTATATTTTCTTTGGAAAAATGTCTACTTTGCCCATTTTTTAATCAAGATTTTTATTGTTGAGTTTTAGAAGTTCTCCATATATTATGGATGTTAGCCCCTTATCAGATATATGGTTTGGAAATATTTTCTCCCATCCTGTGGGGTGCATTTTTACTTTGTGTCTTTTAATGCACAAAATTTTTTTAACTTTTAATAAAGTTCAATTTGTCTATTTTTTTTCTTTTCTTACCTGGACTTTCATTGTCATATCCAAGAAATCACTGGTAAATCTAATGTTGTGAAGTTTTGTCCTATATTTTCTTCTAAGAGTTTTATTTTAGGTCTTTCATTTAGATCCTTGATCTGCCCTGACTGGTGTGGCTCAGTGGACTGAACGCCAGCATACAAACCAACAGGTTGCCAGTTCAATTCCCAGTCAGGGCACATACTTGGGTTGTGGGCCAGGTCCCCCACTGGGGGCATGTGAGAGGCAACAGATCAATGTATCTCTCATACAGTGATGTTTCCCTCCCTCTGTTTTTCCTTCCCTTCCCCTCTCTCTAAAAAAAGAATAAAGGTAAATTAATAGATCCTTGATCCATTTTGAGTTAACTTTTGTCTATGGTGTTTTGGAAGAGCCCAACTTAATTTTTTTGCATGTGGAGATCTAGTTTTCCAGCATCATTTGTTGAAAAGACTGTCCTTTCCCAATTTAATGGTCTTGTCACCTTTGTTAAAATCATTTTACCATGTATGTGAGGATTTATTTCTGGGATCTCTATTTTCCTTTGGGGGGGGTTTATTTGTTTATTTTCAGAGAGAGGGTAAGGGAGGGAAAAAGAGAGAGAGAGAAGCATTGATGTGAGAGAGAAACATCAATTGGCTGTGTCCCAACCAGGGACCAACCTGCAGCTCAGGCATGTGCCCTGACTGGGAATTGAACCAGCAACCTTTTGTTTTGCAGAACGAGGCCTAACCAACTGAGCCACACCAGTCAGCGCTGGGATCTCTATTGCATTTGTCTAATTATCTCTCTTTATGCCCATACCACCACTGTTTTGATTACTGTAGCTTTGTAGTAACTTTTAAAATCAGGTTTGTTCTTTTTCAAGATTGTTTTGGCTATTTGGGGTCCCTTGAGATTACATATGAATTTTAGGATAGGTTTTACTATTAATGCAAAAAAATGTAGTTGGCATTTTGATAGGGACTGCACTGAATGTAGATCACTTTGAGTAGTATTGACATTTTAATAATATTAAGTCTTCCAATTCATAAACATGGAATATTTCCATTTATTCATATATTCTTTAATTTCTTTCAGTAACATTTTGTAATTTCCTAGCTTAATTCTTAAGTATTTTATTCTTTTTGATGTTATTATAAATGAGTTTTTTGTAATTTCCCTTTCAGATTATTCTTTATTCATGTATAGAAATGCAACTAATTTTTGTGTGTTGACTTTGTATTCTACTTTGCTTAATTCATCTATTCTAACAGGAGTTTTTGTGCAACCTTTTGAGTTTTCTACATATGAGATCATATTGTCTGCAAACACATAATTTTAGTTCTTCCTTTCCAATCTGGATTTTGTTGTTGTTGTTGTTGTTATTATTATTATTATTATTTGCCTAATTATCTGATGAGAACTTCCAGTACTGTGCTGAATATAACTGGTGAAAACAGGCATCCCTTGCCTTGTTCCTGATCTTAGACGAAAGACTTGATCTTCGGTCTTTCACTTTTGAGTATGATGTATGCTGTAGGTTTTTCACATATGGCTTTATTTATGTTGCGATAATTCCCTTCCATTCCCATTTTGTTGAGTGTTTTCGTCATGAAAGGGTATTGAATTTTGTCAAATGCTTTTTCTGCATCAATTAAGATGATTATGTATGTTTTCCCTTCATTTTGCTGATGTGGTGTAAAACACTGATCAATTTTCGTACGTTAAACCAACCTTTTTTCTAGGAATACATCCCACTTGGTCATGATTTATAATTTTTTAAATATGCTGCTAAGTTCTGTTTGCTAGTATTTTGTTCAGGATTTTTCCTTCAGTGTTCATAGGGATATTGATCTGTAGTTTTCTTGTAGTGTCTTTATCTGGCTTTGGCCTCATAAATGAGTTAGGAGAGAGAAGGAGAGAAACATCAAAGCGTGGTTGCATCTCATGTCCCTGCTGCCGGGGCCTGGCCTGCAACCCAGGCATGTGCCCTGCACTAGGAATTGAACTGGCAACCTTTTTGTTCGCAGACTGGCGCTCAATGCACTGAGCCACACCAGCCAGGGCTGTTCAGTTGATTTTTTATAATGAGATGTTTAAATTTCTTTCTCATTTCCTTTTGTGAACAGTCTATAGCTACTTTCTTTGTGGTTACCATGGGGATTATATCTAACAATCTTAAATTATAACACTCTAATTTGAATTTATACCAGCTCTAACTTACAATAAATACAAGAACTGTGCTCCTTTACAGTTTTCTGCCCACCCTTTCAGTTGCTAGTGTAACAAAAGTACATCTTTATACATTGGTGGCCCCAAAACATAAACTAATACTTCTTTTAAATACATTAGTCTCTTAAATTATGAAGAAAACAACATTTGGAGTTACAAATCAAAGTTATAGTAATACTAGCCTTTGCACTAATATTTTTTTCTTTAAAAGCATTAGTCTCTTAAATCATGTAAAAAGCAGAAAGTGCAATTACAAACCATTCTTACAGTAATAACAGCTTTATATAATAATTTCCTGTGTATTTACCTTTCTTGAGATTTTTATTTCTCCCTGTAGCTTTGAGGTACTGTCTAGTATCCTTTCATTTCATCCTTCAGACAGGACTCCCTTGAGTATTTCTTGCAGGGCAGG
This sequence comes from Pteronotus mesoamericanus, assembly GCF_021234165.1. Lineage (NCBI taxonomy): Eukaryota > Metazoa > Chordata > Mammalia > Chiroptera > Mormoopidae > Pteronotus > Pteronotus mesoamericanus. The sequence goes on from NW_026555310.1 coordinate 2,003,590, forward strand.
TCTAGTGGTCACAAACTCCCTTAGCTTTTGTGTTTCTAGGAATGTCTTACTTTCTCTCTCACTTTTGAAGGACAGTTTTACTGAACAGAAGAGTCTTGGTTAACAGTTTTTTCTCTTAAAACCTTCCTACATTGGCCCACTGTCTTCTAGCCTCCAGATTTTTATTTTCTGTTCATCACATTCAATTATTTCCATCTCCTGTCTTAAAGTTTGCTGATTCTTTCTTCTGCCTGCTCAAATCTGCTTCTGGATCCTTCTAGTAAATTTTTCATTTTGGTTATTGTACTTTTCAGCTCCAGGGTTTTTTTGGTTTCTTTTCAGGTTTTCTGTTTCCATGTTGATATTTCTGTTTTGTTCACACACTGTTTTCTTGACTTTCTCCTTAACTTCCTTTAGTTCTTTGAGCATCTGTAGGACAGTTGATTTCAAGTCTTTCTCTCTAGTCGATCTGCCATATACTAGACAGTTTACGACAGTTTATTTTTTTCCTTTGAATGGGTCATACATTGCTGTTTATCTGTATGCCTTGTGATTTTTTGTTGAACACTGGGCATTTAACTCTATTAGTAAAATTGTAACTGAAAAATCAGATTCTCCTCCTTCCCTGGGGTTTGTTGATTTTTATAATTGTTTTTGTGTTTTTAATTGTCGTAGAGTGTCTCTGTGCCAAGGTTCAACTTGAGGTGTACACTCAGTATCTTCTCAGGTCTTTATTGACCTGAACATGCACAGTCACTTTCTAATTTTCCTCACATAGCCAATTGTTTTTGAATATCCTAGTTTTTAATGTCTGGTTCCTGAAAGGGGAAAAGTGAAAAATGAAGGGGAAGGAAAGAAAGGTTCAGGTGTTTTAAATCCCTTAGAAGCCACATCAGCCATACAGGAAGGGGTCTGTAACAATGTGGGGAGGGGCTTGTAACAATGCAGGGAGGTGCAACAAAATGGCTATTCACTTCCTTGTCTACACCTCTGTGATGAGAAGTGACAATCAACAATCAGAGCACAGTTCCCTGATATTTAGAGGACAGGGTCTTTTTTGTCCATTCTAGCTCCTCCCCTCTGTGTACAAGCTGCTCCAGGAACATACGTGCTACTGCCTGAAGATGGAAGATGAGGATGCATAGCTGCTTCCGCCCTGGGCTAAATCAACTGAAATTAACCATAATTTCCACCCAGTTCTTCCCCTGAAAGTTGCAAATCTTCAGCAGATTCCAGAGCTCCAAAATAGTTTTATCAGATTCTGCCAGTGCAATTCTTGTCTAGGTGTGGATACCAATTCCTTGTACTCCTATTCTGCCACTTTTCCAGAATCCCTTTCTTTCTTTCAAACAATATTCCTTTGTGACTTTTTCAGTAAGGTCATAAACTAAAGTCTGTGTCCAGTGGCTTTAAACTGGAAATCCACATGGTTTATCAGGCCTCTCTGGTCCTGAAAAGACTGTTGGCAATTAGTGCTTGGTATGCTGGATTGCTTAGGGGAAGAGCACAGGAAGGGAAGAGACAATAGGTTTAATGAAGGCACCATTGGTTTCTTAACCCACCCTCATTCCCAACCCTTCTCCCCTGTCTGCCTTCTACTATGAAGGCCAAAAATCCAGATACTCAGTTTCCCAGTTTCCCATGCAGCTAAGATTAAACCTGTCACAATGTTCAGGCCATTGAGACACAGAAATCCACTGGGGGGTTGAGGTAGAAAACTGTACTTCTGCAAAAGCTTTTGTTTCCTTATAAAAGGTAAAGATAGAAAAGTCCTTGGTGCTATGCCTTCTCTTTTACTCCTCGCCCCCTGTCTGTGAGGCAACAAACTTGAGTCTAAAAGATAAAAGCTAAAAATGGTGAAGTTGAGAGGTAGAAGGAACCTAGGGTCCTCTTTCTTAGCTGCTCAAACAGTTCTAATGCTAGACATCTTGTGTTATAGAGGTTCACAAAGTTGTAAGATACTGTTAGGTACTTGCAGCTGAAACCATTCCTAATCAATAAATGATGATTTCAAGATACATAGATTTCCTCTTTTCTATTTAAGGAACTTGGAAAGTGAAATATGCAAGGAAGTATCTCATTCTGTATCTTCATAAATATTTCAGTTGTACCCTAATGCAGAGTTCCCTTTTCACTTTCACATAGTATACTGAATAAATTATATCATCATTTCCTATTGCCCCAGGATTCCTTAAAAACAATGGTTATATACTGTTTTGGGTGGTAGGAGAGAGGCACCTTATGATAATGCTCTTGAAACTGAGGCAGTTGAAGGTCACCCTTCACTAAGGCATAAAGTTTTAGGGTTTCTAAAAAAATATTTTATTGATTATGCTATTACAGTTATCCAACTCTTTTCTCCCCTTTATTCCCTTACGCTGTGCAACCCCCCTCCCCCAAGAATGCCCCTCTCCCTTAGTTCATGTCTGTGGATCATACATACCAGTTCTTTGGCTTCTCCATTTCCTATACCATTCTTAATCTCCCCCTGCCAATTTTGTACCTACCATTAATGCTGCTTATTCCCTGTACCATTTCCCCAAGTCTTCCCCTCCCCCTCCCCTCTGATCTCCATTTCTGTGATTCTGTTCCTGTTCTAGTTGTTTGCTTATTTTATGCTTTTGGGGTTTTTTTTTTGGGGGGGGGGTTCAGCTGTTGATAGTTGTGAGTTTGTTGTCATTTCACTGTTCAGAGTTTTTGATCTTCTTTTTCTTAGGTAAGTCCCTTTAACATTTCATATAATAAGGCCTTGGTGATGAGGAACTCCTTTACCTTGACCTTATCTGGGAAGCACTTCATATGCCCTTCCATTCTAAACAACAGCTTTGCTGGATAGAGGAATCTTGGATGTAGTAGGTCCTTACGTTTCATGACTTTGAATACTTCTTTCCAGCCCCTTCTTGCCTGCAAGGTTTCTTTTGAGAAATCAGCTGATAAGTCTTATGGGAACTCCTTTGTAGGTAACTGTCTCCTTTTCTCTTGCTGCTTTTAAGATTCTTTCCTTATCTTTAATCTTGGGTAATGTGAGTATGATGTGCCTTGGTGTGTGCTTCCTTGGGTCCAACTTCTTTGGCACTCTCTGAGCTTCCTGGATCTCCTGGAAGTCTATTTCCTGAGCCAGGTTGGGGAAGTTCTCTTCCATTTTTTTTTTTCAAATAAGTTTTCAATTTCTTGCTCTTCCTCTTCTCCTTCTGGCACCCATATGATTCAGATGTTGGAATGTTTAAAGTTGTCCCAGAGGTTCCTAAGCCTCTCCTCCTTTTTCTGAATTCCTGTTTCTTCATTCTGTTCTGGTTGAATGGTTATCTCTTCCTTCTGCTCCCAATCATTGATTTGAGTCCTGGTTTCCTTCCCTTTACTGTTGTTTCCCTGTATATTTTTCTTTATTTCACTTTGCATAGCCTTCACTTTTTCCTCCATTTTGTGACCATACTCAACCATTTCTGTGAGCATCTTGATTACGAGTGTTTTGGACTGTGCATCTAATAGATTGGCTATACCTTTGTGGCTTAGTTCTATTTTTGGAACTTAGTTCTATTTTTGATCCCTTCTTTCGTTTGGGCCGTATTTCTTTGTCTCAGGGCACGCCTGTTATGTTGGGAGGGGCGGAGCCTTAGGTATTCACCAGGGCGAGGCAACTGGGTCACTGCATGGTTACACTGTATGTGGGGGAGGGGTCCGAGAGGGAACAATGTCGCTTGCTATGTTCTCCACTGGCTTTCAGTCACTTCCCCCGCTACCCACAAGCAAATCAGGCCCTTCTGGTGCTGATTCCTTGGTGGGTGTGTTTGTGTCCGTTCTAAGACCCTGTGGGCCTCTCCAGAGCACTCTCCTGTGGGGCTGGGAGTTTCTCCTGCTGCCGCAAGCCCCACAGGTTTTTAACTCCAGAGATTTTGAGGCTTTCGTTTCCCACACTGGAACCCTGGATTGCGCGGTCTGTCTGTTCCCCAGCTGTTCCTCCTGGTTTACCCACACACAAACGTGGGACCCCCCCAGTTGCCCAGTCGCCGTCTCCCCTGCCTGGTCCTCCAGCCGCAGCCTTGCTGCTCGTCCTCTCCAAGCTGCCTGTCTCTGTCCCTCCTGCATGTCTGGATGAATGTTTCTTCTTTAACTCCTTGGTTGTCGGACTTGCATATAGTTCAATTTTCTGGCAGTTCTGTTTATTATTTGTTTTTAAATTTGTTGTCCTTCTTTTGGTTGTACAAGGAGGCAAAGTGTATCTGCCTACGCCTCCATCTTTCCTGGAAGTTTTTGAGATGTATTCCTGATTACTCTTCTCACCATCCTTGTTCTTCAAGTCATTCTTTACCATTTACTTAGCTCTGTTCAGTTAGTCACTTTGCTAGTAGGTAGGATTCCAGATTCTCCTACTGCAGAAGGATGGGTGAGAATGAAACTTCCTAAAAGGTGGTTTTACCAAAGATATCCTATGAAATATTGTTAGTAAGAAATTACACTTTCCCTGCCAATTCTGCAGCTAACACCAGCTTTCAGATTGACTTCACATAGTCCTGATATTCCATTTTATGCTTCTTAAGATTTCTTAAACTAACCCTTTCTCCCTGTTTTTTTCCTCCACTTGGGAGTGAAAATCTGAAGTAGCCAAAGTTGTTTTGGTTTACTTCTTCTCTATTATCTCTTTGTTACTAACAAGACAGTGCTTGAGAATTCCATTTAACTTGTTCTCCCAATTACAGTGACTTCTCCATCTTCCTAATTTCCCTAAGTATTTGCAGATCTGTAATACATCAGCCATTTTATAAAGTGAGGTTGGAAGTTTTCTGCCTGTTATTTTTCCTTCCAGTTTTCAGATCCAAAAACATGTGTTGACAGTTTGGCAAAGGGAACTAAAAAACAGCCTTTTTGTTTGTTTCTTTCTTTCAGTATTAATCTGTGGCAGGGTTTCTCAGCAGAGACACAATTGACAATTTGAGTCAGATAATTCTTTGTTTCGGGTAGCTGTCTTGTACATTATAGGATATTTATCAGTGTTTCAGGCCTCGACCATCTTGATGTCAGTAGCACCTCCCCGATTGTGACAAGCAAACATGTCAGATGTCCTCTGGGAGGGGGCGGAGCTGCCCCTGGTTGAGAGCCACTGCCATATAGTATAAATTACATTTAGGAAAAATGGGTTTGTGGGGGAAAGAGTCAAGATTGGCTTATAATTAAAATTCCTATCAGAGCTTTGAACATATTATCTAGATCAGAGCTGTTTAAAAGAAATATAATGCAAATCACTAATGCAAGCCACACATGTAACTTTAAATTTTTTAGGAGCTACATTAAAAAGTAGAAGTACACAAGTGAAATTAATTTTAATAATATATTTTATTGCCCTGGCCAGGTAGCTCAGTTGGTTGGAGTGTCATCTCAATATAGCAAGGTTATGGGTTCAGTCCCCTATCAGGGCACATTCAAGAGTCAACCAATAAAGCATAAACAAGTGGGACAGCAAATTGGTATTTCTCTCTCTTTCTCTCTCTCTGTCTGTCTTGCTCTCCCTCCCTCCCTTTCATTCCTTCTTCCCCCTCTCTCTAAAAATAAATACATTTAAAAAATAATAATATATTTTATTTAACCCAGTATGTCCAGGCTATTCTCATTTCAACATGTAATCAGCAAAAAGTTAATGAGGTATTTTATATTCTCTTTCTCTTTTTTTGTATAAAGTCTTCAAAATCCAGTGTGTGTTTTGACATATAGTACATCTAGCAACAAGTCAACTGGTCACCTGCCACTTGTGGCTAGTCGCTGCCCTATTGGATAGGGCCAATATAAGGCACCTTGGTATCTAGATACAGTGGAAATTAGCACATAGTAAATACTCCCCCCCTCCCATTTATGCTAAGACACTGTCCTGATTTATTTGCTTGGGCAAATAAGACTCTAAACCTGTGTTACCATGTAAATCCTCTCCCAAGGCATATAAACTGCCTTCCTGATCCAGTATGACTCAAATTATTTAGCCCCCATTTTGAATGATATTTATCCTCTGTGTCTTGGAGATGGTTAATATCTGCACACTTATTAGAAATCATCATTGTTTTCCCTACAACCAGAGTGAGTGTTCCCTGAGTGGTTCTTTGCCAAAATGTTAGTCATAGGTAAAACCAAACAACAAAGGAAGACCAAGTAAGAGTATTAACAAATGTAACAGCTAGATTTTAAATAGGCAATAATTCAGAAAGGAAATTTGTGGGGGGAGCTCATTTTAATTCAATAGAATAATATATGTATTTTTTTGAAAATCAAAATTTTCACCACTTAATAATCTTAGCTAGCCAGGCATGGGTGGTGCGCACCTGTAGTCCTAGCTACTGGGGAGGCTGAGGCAGGAGGATCACACAAAACCTGGAGTTCCAGGCTGTAGTGTACTATGCCGATGGGATGCAGGATCAGTAGTGGGATTGCTCCTGTGAATAGCCACTGCACTACAGTGTGGGCAACATAGTGAGACCCCGCCAATAATAATAATAATAATAATAATAATTTTAGATATTTTAATTGAGAATTTGCTTTCAGAAGGAGAGTTTTCTAGGCATCTAGTTCAAGACTGATCTAGAGAATTATGAGTTAACTCTTAATAAATGAGAGGAAATATAAGGAACAATAGAATAATAGCCAGATTGACATTCCCTTTGATAAAAAGCTTTAGTAAACTTTAATTCTTACCCTTCTACTCTAGCCAGATAAGAATTGTGTCAGAAATAGCAGAGAGAGATGATTGGACCCCTGCTTCTTAAGAGTAGGCCGATTTGGCTCCTTCTCTGAAATGCACTACCTGATTTAGTCAGGGATTCTTAACTTTTGTGGTGTCATGACCCCCTTTGGGAGTTTGGTGAAGCCCATGAATCCATAAAAAAACAATGGATTTTTTTTAAAAGATCTTTGTTTATTTTTAGAGAGAGGGGAAGGGAGGGAGAGAAGTAGGTGCAAGAGAAACATCAATCTCTCTCTTCTTGCACACCCCCAACCCAGGACCTGGCCTGCAACCCAGGCATGCACCCTGTCTGGGAATCAAACCCATAGCTTTCCAGTTCTCAGGCCAGTGCTCAGTCTACTGGCTGCACTAGCCAGGGATAATATTTTAAAATTAATAAAATAGCCCTGCCTAGTGTGGCTCGGTAGATTGAGTGCTGGCCTCTGAACTGAAAGGTCACCTGTTCGATTCCCAGTCAGGGCACATGCCTGGGTTGCACAGGCCAGGTCCCCGCTTGGGGGCGTGCAAGAGGCAACCGATGTATCTCTCATGTGTCTCTCACACATCAATGTTTTTCTCCCTTCCTCCCCTCTCTCTAAAATAAATTTTTTAAAATCTTTTTTAAAAATAAATAAAAATACATAGGACTACAAAGGAAACCAATTATTTTGAAATACGGTGTGACAAACATTTTTTAAATATTTGATAATGTAATATATGTGCTTTTTTATTAATCCATTAAATAACAAGTTCTAATGGTGGTTCTGGTGATTATTATAATTTCAAAGTAGTGAGTATAAGGGATATTTTGAGATCTAATAGCTATAATGTGATATGAAAATATGTGATTGCTATTATGAATCAGGTATGTTAAATTTCAGTTAGAGCTTAATGAGAATTAAGATGTGAACTTTTTTTTCTATCCACATTCACAGTTATCAAACCCTCTGAGATGCTGATGAGGGGCGATCTCTTCAGCCACCTTAGTTCTCTTCAGACCCCAACTTTGGATTTGGAAAAAATAGTTCAAGGGAGAACAGGAAGTCATGTAAAGGAGTGGAGGGTGAATAAGAACTAGAGGACAAATAAAAGAAGTCAGGACCGTGCAGCAAAGTTGTAACAGAAGGGGAGTTGCCTTTTAAAATATTAAGCAGTCATAACCAGAGCAAAACCTGATAGAAGTTTAAAATCTCTCTTCCAGCTCAGTTTTGAGCAAACTATATTTCTGATAATAGAAAAAGACTTTTTGTTTGAAAGTCAGTCTTCTAGATTCTAGAACATTGTGCAAAACTTACTAAGCCACCTACATGAAATTTTCTTGAAGCACTTATAAGCATATTTTTTAAAAAGATTGTTAAAACATTTCCAATGCATCTTGAAAATTTATACCCCTATCTAATCCTCTGCTCTTCTTAGTCTTCCAAAACGATGCTTTTTATCCACTGTAGGCTATGTTCTTGCACATCCCCTTTTACCGAATACCTGGCAGTCTCAGACCCTTTACAGTGACTTGTTTAACCAACAAATATCATATCCCTGAGTAACAGACTATTTTTTCTTCCCTTCTCACCCCACCCCATCTTTTTTCTCTTACAGAAAAAAAAAAATCTGTGACAGAAAACGTTGAGGCCTAGGGTTAACCAACAGTAGGAAACATGAAAGTTCCTGGCTAAATTTCCTCACACTTTATTCAGTTTTGTCCCAGGTCCACTGGAAACACTAAGGCATTCTTCTTTTGACTGTTTTACTTCTCTTGGTTCTTCATACTTTTAATTGAAATTTCCCTTTGCCCTTAGGCCTTTAGGCCTAACCTAGAAGGGTTTTGGATCTTAGGCTGGCTTTAGTTGTGATATGGGCTCAGAGAAAATTTGGGAAAACTACTTTCAGGTAAAATAAAACAACTTAAACAGTTTAGTGTTGCCTTTTTGACTACATAGGACCTAGGATGGGGCCACCCTCAGTCTAGTTTACAGGCAAGAAGGGCTATGGAAAAGAGGGCTAAAGTTACAGTGTTTGATGGAAAGTGTGTCTAATGAGGAGAGTAAAAAGAAGGAACTAATCAATTATTTTTTAGTAACAAAAAGACAAATAGAACCATATTTCAGAGCCTGGCTGGTGAAGGAGCGGTGAAAAAACTGCAGCTTCCAAGCCGTTATGTGTTGTAGGCATATTTTAATGAAGGAACATGGCCAGCCAGCCTCAAAGGGAATTTTGATGGTATTCTTTTGAATTACTGCTGTTCATCTGTTCTCTTCACCTCCCCTTCTGAAGAACAGGTCAGAGCATAAATCATTGTCCAGTAACCCTGTCTAACTTAGTCATAAAATGAGGCAGACCTCTAGCCTCACCTTTCCGTTGTCTTTTCACCCAAACTCCTAAATAAATAAAATGTCTATACCCTCTCCTTTTCCCTTCCCCTCACCCTGCCTACAAGCTTCCCCCTACCCTAACAAGAAAAAAATTTTGCTTGTACTTTTATTCTACCATTTCATAGCCAGCAGCATCGTACTGGCCCCTTTATGGCTGATGGAGCCCAGGCAGGCTGCCGGGTGAGGGGAGACAGCATTTGGCCAATGGGGTTGGTATGTGCCATTACTGCTGGCCGTTGGGCCTCTCTCCTCCACAGCTCCATCCTGACTCATTAAAACCCTGAGCCAAATAGCTGAGCAGGCGCCTGCTGCAGCATTGTGGGGGCCAGGAAGTTAAATGGTTCTCCTAATCCTGCATAATTTATCTCCCTGTTACCCCCTCATAAATAGTTCAATTCAGCCCCACCATAAAGAGCTTAATTCTGAATTTCCTATTTTTGTGATGACCAATGAGTGTCCAGCCTTTTCCTTCTTTTCTCTTTATTATTATTATTAAAAATTATTTTCCTCTTGTTCACTATGAGTTTGCCTTAATGTTTTTTTCATTTGGAGCCTCCTGCCTGGACCCCACTTCAGCAACAATCTGTCCATTTCTCTCATTTGGACTTTATTACAGAGCAGTTGGTGCTATAGTCTTCCCCTTCCTCTCTCCTCCCAGCTTTCTAATGCCTCTTTTTCTCATTCCCCATTTTCTCTTTTTAAATCCATCACCTCTCCTTTTCCATCACTTCCAATTTTTCTTTTTACCATTCCCTGTGCAATCCCTCTTTCCAACGACCAACCTTATCGCAGGATGTTTGGTAGGACATTTTAAAAGGGCATTGAATTACTTTTTTTTTTTTTTCACATCTCCGTTTCTGTTTCATTTCAGAGATTTACAAACGAGGACCACCTGGCAGTTCATAAACACAAGCATGAGATGACATTGAAATTTGGCCCCGCTCGAACTGACTCAGTCATCATTGCAGGTATTTGCTGCCCCAGAAGCCACGTGCTTCGATATCACTAGACAGTTAAGATTAATACCAGGGACCAGATGTACTGGGAGCTATACTCCCCTTCTCCCATTAAGAGCCTTTATGTGATCTGCATTTAATCAAGATTGGGTTCTGTGGTTTTTGAGGGTAGGTGTGTTGAGGTTTTGTGTATTCCTTCCTTGCCTTCTTTTTTATTAAGACTTTGGAAGATTTATAGACAAAAGATACCTTTGACAGTTCTCCCTTCCCACAGTGAAGTGGTGAACAAAAGCAAGGAAGCAGACCTAGTCTGGCTGCTTCTCTTCCACTGGGTGTCAGTTTTCCCCGAGCAGGCAAAATGTCAGTTCGTAAATTCAGCTTTCCTTGTGAACCCAGACACCATTGAGGGCACATTTCCAAAGCTCAAACAAGACATTTTGTCCATGGGACTTTTTTAAGCCAATTTGAGTGACCTGGAACCTCTCACCAGTTGTTTTAGATATTGTCTTGCTTACATATGCCATCTCAGGGGACCATTCTCAGCAACCTCTCAAACCATGCAGCAGTTCTTTTTTAATAAAATTTTTTTTCATTTATTGATGTAATTGAAAAACAAAATATTAAAAAAACATTTTTTATTTATTGATTTTAGAAAGAGAGAAGAAGGGGGGGAGAGAGAGAGAATGAGAAAGAGAGAAACATTGATTTGTCATTCTACCTATTGATGCATTTATTGGTTGATTTTTGTATGTGCCCTAACCGGAGATCAGACCTGCAACCTTGGTGCATTAGGACAATGCTCTAATCAACCGAGCCACCCAGCCAGGGCCCATGCAGCAGTTCTGTTGTGCCATTTTCAGCTAGATAGATACAACCAAAAAAAAAAAAAACCCAAAGTGGGCCTTTTCTTTTGATACCATAAGGAGTTCTGATTTAGCCTGAGTTAAGAAGCTTACCTCAGTAACCTTTCTCCATACTTCTATACATGAAGAAAGGATCTTGCTCTTACAGATCTCACATTCCTTATTGTATAAGCAAATATTGACTGAATATCTACTGGGTACACTAGGCATCGTGCTAAGAACTGGTAGATTGTAATTCCTGGAAGAGCACATGAGTGGAGACACGTCATTAATGATCCTTAAGAAAGCCTGGGAGAGGTCTTAGGGAAGAGTGAATAGGGTATAGATTCATATGTAGATAACATATACTTCAATTTATTAAGTCAGGGCATATATTCATGAGAATAATTTTAGTATTTGTAGCCTAGTACAAGTAAATAATATAAATAATAAAAATACTAAGAGAATTAATATTAAAATGGAATTAATCAGAAACAGTTTATGAAAGACATACATATGAGGCAAGGTTATCAAGTTGGAGAGGTTACAAATGTGTGTGTGGAAAGGCCTGTGCTGAGTCTCTAGGAGTAGTGAAAGAAATTGAGACAGGACAGTACCAAGGAAAGAAAGTGTGTTTCTTTTATTCTTTGCATGCTGTTCTGGAGTGCTCATCCCATTGCACATGACCTCAGCTATCCTTCCTAGGCTGGTAATTCTCATATTTGTAAATTAAGACCTGGTGTCTCACATCTATTGCAACTCCTAATTAAACACTTAACTAAGCTGGCTTTCTGTCATTGAAATATTCATGTCAGTGACTGAATTTGTATCTTCGTCCCGTAAACTAACTCCTTCTCCTTTTTTAATTCAGTGATATTACACTCAAAATCTTGAAGGTTTTGGTTTTTTTTTTTTTTTCGTCATATTCTCTCTGTTCTGTTCCATCCTGCTCTTCCTGCCACCACTCTCATTATGCTTGGATTCCTCCATAGTCTCCTAGCTGGTCTCTCTCCTTGACTAGTCTCATTATAATCCATCTTACATTCTGTTGAAAAGCCAGTCTTCCTTAAATTTTTCTCCTCTGCTCAAAATCTGTCATTATATTCCTATTTTCTCTTACTTTAAGGCTATTTATACTTGGACTTTCAGGCTTTCTATAACGTAGTCCCATGGTACCTGCCTAACTTTATATACAACTTGCATGCCTAACATGATTATCTTTTGACCTAGACATACCTTTTTCTCCTGACCTATATACATGATACCCATACCCTGCCTCTCTCTATACCTTCACCTGCCTTACTCCTCTTATCTTCTAAATCTTCTTCTCTACTGCCTAAAGCCATTTTTAAGGCCCAGTTCAAATCCCACTACTGAAAACCTCCTAACTACTCTGTCATTAATTTGTCTTTATTTAATTCCTGCAATAATTTTATTCTCTACTGCACATGACACCGATTTTTTTGTATACTATGAAGCTATCTATGTTTATTAGTTTTATTTCCTCAACTAGAAAGCATTCTCTTATTCTCTAGAGCAAGAGCCATGTCTTATGTTGGGCAAAACTCTTATACTATTTCTCTTCTCCCCCAAATTTTTACACAAGTGCATGCATGTAGCACCAAAACACATAGAAAGTATTCAGTAAACACTTGCTACCCTGGCCAGGTGGCTCAGTTGGTTAGAGCATCATTGTGATACGCCAAGGTTGCAGGTTCGATCCTGCATTGGGGCGCACACAAGAATTAGCCAATGACTGCATCAATAAGTGAGACAACAAAGCGATATTTCTCTGTCTCTTTCTGACCAAAAAAAAAAAATCAATAAATAATTTTTTTAAAAAAACACTTGCTGATTGCTTCAGAATCATCATAACAGACTAAGGGCTTTCTCATACATTTTCTTTTTTAAAAAAAGATTTTATTTATTTATTTTTAGAGAGAGAGGAAGGGAAGGAAAAAGAGAGGGAGAATAACATCAGTGTATGGGAGATACATCGATCACATCTCTCACACCCCAATGGGAGATCTGGCCTGCAACCCAGGCGTGTTCCTTAAATGGGAATTGAACTGGTGACCTTTGGGTTCTCAAGCCGGTGCTCAGTCCACTGAGCCAGACCAACCACAGCTTTTATACATTTTCTTTTCTTTTTTTGCCCTCCTTCCACCCAGTCCACACTTCTTTCCCATAATCAGTCCTCTCTCCAATGTCCACGCCACGAGTCATTCATACATGTTCTTTGACTAATCCCTTCCCCTATTCCCCCATCACTCCTCCCCTACTACCGCTGTCAGTTGTTTCCATGTTTCTGCTTCTGTTTTTCTCGTTAGTGTATTTTGTTCATTAGCTTCCAGTTATAAGTGAGGTCATATGGTATTTGTCTTTCGCTGACTGGTTTATTTCTCTTAATAGTCTCCACTTCCATTCCTGCTATTGTAAATAGCGCTACGATGAACATATGGGTGCATTAAGTTCTTTTGAATTGGTATTTCAGGGTTCTTAGGGTATATTCCCAACAGTGGAATCTCTGGGTCATACGGCAGTTCCATTTTAAATTTATGTGTATATATTTTTATATACATTTTATTGTTTATGCTATTACAGTTGTCACATTTTTTCCCCTTTGCTTCCCTCAACTCAATACCCCCCATTCTCTCTGGCAATCCTCCCCCTTAGTTCATGTTCTTGGTTCATGCTTGTAAGTTCTTTGGCTACTCTGCATCCTATACTGTTCTTAACATCCCTGTCTCTATTCTAAGTCTACCAATTTGTACTTCTTAATCCCTGCATCTTTTCCCCCATTTCCCTATTCCCCCTCCCAGCTGATAACCCTCCAGATGTTCTTCATATCTATGACACATTCTGTTTCTGTTCTGTCTGTTTAGTTTGTTTTTTAGATTCAATTGTTGGTAGTTGTGAATTTGTTGCCATTTTAGTGTTCATCATTTTGATCTTCTTTTTCTAAAACAAAATCCTTTAACATCTCATTTAATAATGGCTTGGTGATGCTGAACTTCTTTAGCTCTACCTTGTCTGGGAAGCACTTTATCTGCCCTTTAGTTCTAAATGATAGCTCTGCTGGATAGAGTAAACTAGGTGGTAGGTCCCTGCTTTTCATGACTTTGGATATTTATTACCAGTCCCTTTTGCCTGCAAAGTTTCTTTTGAGAATTCAGTTAGCAATCTGTGGAAACTCCTTTGTATGTAAGGGCTTTTCTCTTGCTGCTTTTAAGATTCTCTCTTTATATTTAACCTGTGGCATTTCAATTATGATGTCTTGGCATGGTCCTCTTTGTGTCCATCTTGTTTGGGATTTTCTGTCCTGGACTTGTGCATCTATTTCCTTCACCAAATTAGGGAAATTTTCTTTCATTATTTGTTCAAATAAGTTTTCAATTTCTTGCTCTTCCTCGTCTCCTTCTGGCATTCCTGTGATTCTAATATTGGTATATTTGAGGTTGTCCCAGAGACTCCTTAGCCTTCCTCATTTTTTTGAATTCTTTTTTCTTCTTGCTGTTCTTGTTGAATGTTTTTTCCTTCCTTATGATCCAAATTATTGATTTGATTTTCAGCTTCATCCACTCCACTGTTGATTCCCTGTACGTTTTTCTTTACTTCACTTAGTGTAACTTTCATTTCTGTCTGGGTCTTTTTTTATGCTGTTGAAGTATCCAGTGAGTTCCTTGAGTATCCTAATAACCTGTGTTTTGAACTCTGCATCTGATAGATTGCTTATCTCCATTTTGTTTGGTTCTTTTTCTGGAGTTTTGTTCTTTTCTTTCAATTGGGACATATTTCTTTGTTTCCCCATTTTGGCAGTCTCCCTGCGTGTGTTTCTATGTACTAGGTAGAGCTGCTTTGACACCCTGTCTTAGTAGCGTGATCCATTGTAGAAAAGTACACCCATAAGTTGGATGAGGCAGAGCCTTCGGTAATAGCCAACGTGGAGCAACCCATGTGAACCAGGTTGATGGAGTGTAAGATATGGTGTCTCTGCTCTTTGGCTCTGTGTGGGTGAGGGCTCAGAAAAGGACTATGGCAGCTGCCTGGCCTCTGGGGTTTTGTCCAGGAGGAAGCTGTCCCTGGCACTTGCCCTGGTGCCTGACACTTCCATTTCTCCCCATATGCCACTGGTGCCTGCTGCCCCAGTGCTAGAGCCCAGAGGGAGTGAATCTGTGTAAGTCCTCAGTCCATTTTGGGCTCTTTAAGAGGAAGCACCAGAGAATCCCGCCATTTTTTCTGCCACCCCAACCCCACTGGTTTTTACAGCCAGAAGTTATGAGGACTCACTTTCCTGGGACTGGAACCTTGGTCTGGTGGTCTGGTGTGGGGCTGAAATCCCTCGCTCCACAGGTATCCCTCCCAGTTTTTATCTACCACATGTGGGTGTGGAGCCACCTGTTCCACATCTCAGCCCCTCCTTCCCGTCCGGATGAATGTAACTTTAATTCCTTTGTTGTCGAACTTTCCATACAGCCTGATTTTTCTGATGATTCTGGGTGATAGTTGTTTTGTATTTTAGTTTTAAGTTTTGCTATGGTTGGGTAAGGAGATGAGCCATTTTACCTATCCCTCCATCTTGACTATAGGTCCCCATTTTTAATTTTTTGAGGAGATTCCACACTGTTTTCCACAGTAGCTGCACCAGTCTGCATTCACACCAGCAGCGTACTAGGTTTCCCTTTCTTCCACATCCTCCCCAGCACTTGTTGTTTGTTCTAACAAATTTTCTTACACATTGTTCAAGAGTGGGAGAAGTTTATATGAGCCTCAGATCAGAGATCTAAAGGCCCTCTTCCGCTATAGCCATGCCCTTAGCTGCCCTATCCTGTTTTACCTGAGTTGTAATTTTTGTGTGTGCCCTTACTGAAGTTCTCTCTAAGCATATAAAGGATGATATTACCTCCACTCACCCGGGGATGGAGGGAAAGTGGCTTTATTGTTGGCCAACCAAAGCTGCCAGAGAAGCTTTTAAAACTATTTTGGGAGGTAGTGGCAACTTTTCCAAACACTCTGATTCAGAAGAGGTTTTGTTTAAATTTTTTTGAAAATTATGTTGTTTCCTTGGAAAATCCCACTGGACTATTCCCAATTGATCATGCTAGAAGAAGCAATTTTTACCCCAGGTCTCACTCCTTAAAATACTATTTAAACATTGTATTTCTATCATTTAGTCTAGTAGTTTGGGGTATGAGGTGAATTGAGTTAACTGCCATATCAAAGAAAACCATCTAATAGAGTTAGGATCAGGGAGCAAGATTCAACTAATCTAAGAGAAAAAATAGAAAAGCAGAAGGGAGGGAGAGAAGTTCAAATGTAAAAGTCAAGTTGCTTGAAAAGTTGCCATGGGTTACTGAAAGCCTTCTTCTTCCCAAGGGCAGAGGCACTGTGTTGAGAAGAGATTTGTGCAGCCTCTGAGAGGATATTTTGGCTGGCAAATATAAATCCAAATATCCTGGTTTCCGGAATTTGCTCTGGGCCCACATCTCTATTCTATTGTTTGCAGTTTCCTTTTCTAGCTCATGATCTTTTTGTCTTGTTCCCCAGCCCCTAGACTTGCCTGGAATGCCTTCAGAAGGTAACATACCCTTACTTTAGTGACCACTGAAAGACAATGCACCATTTCTAATTTGGTAGCTTTAGCAGGCAAACTCAGCCATTTGATCCTTGGTTTCTTCTCCTCTTCAGATTTTAATGTACACCTGCTTATGATACCTGCTCACTTCAGTCCCAGCAGGGAGTAAGTTTAAAGCGAAAATGTTACTTAACTGTACTTGATTTTCAAATGTGGAAGTTTCACAAACTCCACCTGGGTGGGAGGTTTGGTTTTGTTTGGGGGTGAGGAAGGTAAAACCAGCCTGTGGGAGAAAGGTGGTTACAAGCAAAGTCACACAACAAAACATTGTTCTGTGTTCTGTCTTCCCTCTGCTGGCCTCAGGCAACACAGCACAGACACCCCCTGGTGGCCCAGCACCAGCCTTCACCTACTAGAGCTCCATAACACCTAGACTCTCTCCAAATATAAGAATAAAATTGTATTTTCTGTGTACTTTCAAGTTTTAATTTCAGGTCAAAACTAAAATTGAATTTCCTTTGGTTTTCATGTCTACAGATCAGACTCCTACTCCGACTAGATTCCTGAAGAACTGTGAGGAGGTGGGGCTCTTCAATGAACTAGCTAGCTCTTTTGAACATGAATTCAAGAAAGCTGCAGATGAGGATGAAAAAAAGGTAAGAGGCAGGACTTCTACTGAAAAACTGGTGATGTTCAGATCTAGGCTAGTCTCATTGTGCCCTGGGATAATTTGCTTAATTGGTTAAAACACAAAATTACAGGCATGGTTATATAGCAACAGAGAGTATCCACTAATCCTAGTCAGCCATCCAGATCTATAGGGGGTCCAGACAATAGAGCAGCACAAGTCTGTCTTCACCAAAAATCAGTCTTCTTAGACTTTCAGTAGAACATTAGTTCAGCAATTTATTTGTTAAAAGTATTTGTTTTGAATATGTTGAAGATGTTAAAAGATTGTAAATTACTCATATTTTGTTAGATAACTTTTTTTTCCAAATCCCATTGTTTTCAAGATAATCAGATTTCTTATGTAGACTCCATGTATTTAGTCAGCCAGTCAAGAAACATTTATTGAATTAGACTCCTTTTTGTTTCAGTGTATGTGGCTCTTACATTCAAGTAGATTTCTAGTAATATTCAAGACAAACTTAAAAAAGGGTGTTTTTTTTTTTTACATTCAGTGTTATTTTGTATTGGTTTCAGGTGTACAGCATAGTGGTTAGGCAATCATATATTTTACAAAGTGTTCCCTCTCTGCCCTGGCTGGTAACTGAAGGATCGTTGGTTCTATTTCCAGTCTAGGGCACATGCCTGGGTTGTGGGCTAGGTCCCCAGTAGGAGGCGCGCAAGAGGCAACCACACATTGATGTTTCCCTCCCTCTACCTCTCTCTCCTTTCCCCCTCTAAAAAAATAAACAACGTTTAAAAAAAAAAAAAAAAAGCCAAAGTGTTCCCCTCACCCAATATTGCTAGGACTCACTTGGTACCGTACATGATTGTTAGAATATTATTGACTATATTCCCTATGCTGTACTTTACATCCCTGTGACTATTCCGTAACTACCAATTTGTACTTCTTGATCCCTTCACCTTTTCACCCAGTCCTGCAACCCCCCTCCCTTCTGGCAACCATCAGTCTGTTCTCTGTACCTAAGAGTCTGTTTCAATTTTGTTTGTTCATTTATTTTGCTCTTTAGATTCCACATACAAGTGAAATAATGTGGTATTTGTATTTCTCTGGCTGACTTATTTCACTTAGCATAATACTTTCCAGGTCTATCCATGCAGTCATAAATGTTAAGACTTTATTCTTTTTTATGGCCAAGTAATATTCCATTGTATATATGTACCACAGCTTTTTTATCCCCTCATCTGTTGATGGGCACTTGGGTTGGTTCCACAACTTGTCTATTGTCATAATGATCCAATGAACACAAGGGGGCATATAGTCTTTCAAATTAGTATTTTGGGTTTCTTCAGATATATACCCAGAAGTGGAATTGCTGGATTACATAGGCAGTTCATTTTTAATTTCTTGAGGACCCTCCATATTGTTTTCCATGGTGGCTGCACCACTTTGCATTCCCACCAACAATGCACAAGGGTTCCTTTTTCTCTACATCCTTACCAACACTTGTTTTTTGATTTATTGATGATAACTATTCCGAAAGGTGTCAGGTGATAGCTCATTGTGGTTTTAATTTGCATTTTGCCGATGATTAGAGACATTGAGATCTTTTCATATGTCTATTGGCCATCTGTATGTCCACTTTGAAGAAATGTCTAATCAGGTCCTCTGTCCATTTTTAATTGGATTTTTTTTTTTAGTGTTGAGTTGCAGAGCTCTGTAAATTTTGGATATTAACCTCTTATCAGATGTATCATTAATGAATATCTTCTCTTCAGTAGGTTTTTTGTTTTGTTGATGGTTTCCTTTGCTATGCAAAAACTGTTTTAGTTTGATATAGTCCTATTTGTTTGTTTGTTTGTTTTCTTTTGTTCCCCTTGCCCAAGGAGATATAGCAGAAAAAATATTGCTGCCCTGGCCAGGTGGCTCAGTTGGTTAGAGTATTATCCTTACACACCAAGGTTGCAGATTTAGTCTCCAGTCAGGGCACATACAAGAATCAACCAATGAGTGAATAAATGAGTGGAACAACCAATCAGTGTCTGTCTCTCTCCCTGTCCCTCCCTCCCTCTCTATCTCTCCCTCCCTCTCTAAAATCAATAAATAAATTTAAAAACTAAAGATATCTCTTTAAAAAATAAAAAATTATTGCCAAGAGAAATGTCAGGGATTTTACTGCCTATGTTTTCTTTTCTTGTGGGGGATACCAGATTATTCTAAGAAATGGTACAAATGAAAGACCATAAGTGGATGATTTGGTACAAGTTATAGAAAAGGTAAAGGTAACTCCAACATGTACATATTGTATATACATGTACATACTTTGGTGATCAGGGAATTCACCCCCTTGGCTATGGGAAGTCAGCCTAAGACTTAGCTCTCTTTATTGTCTCCAGGGTGTGCTTATCAGAGATACTCTGGTATGCCAGTTTCAGGGGGCCCCAACCTGCACAAGTTGATTATGTGGTCACCCAGTTCTTTGGTGGATTTCACCTGCTCATGCATATAGTGAATCTCAGTGAAGTCACAGAAATGAGGGTCATTTTTGTCAGTGGCCAGTTTGTGCAAGTCCAGTAGTGACTGATTCACACTTTTTCCCACGTGTAACATACACTCCATTGCATTCGGCCCATTCTCCTGGTCATCACAGCCTGGCTTTTTGATATCCCGATGGAAGACTCAGCCACCTCATTGGTTCTGAAGCTTCCTTCATCAGTTTTTCAGTGTGTTTCCTCTCCCCATGAGATTGGTAAAGCAAATATATGGTGCCCTGGCTGGTATGGCTCAGTGGGTTGAGCGCCGGCCTGCGAACCTAAAGGTCGCCAGTTTGATTCCCAGTCAGGGCACATGCCTGGGTTGTGGGCCAGGTCCCCAGTAGGGGGCACGCAAGAGGCAACCACACTCTGATGTTTTTCTCCCTCTCTTTCTCCCTCCCTTCCCCTCTGTCTCAAAATAAATAAAATCTTTAAAAAAATTAAAAAGTTTATTAAAAAGAAAGAAAATACATGGCAAAGTTCTTCAAAGCCACACCGTCAACATGGACAGGTAAGTGTAGGAAGAAGAGCTTGAGGTTGACCTGGCAGTTGATGGTGGCCTCACAAGTCCTGGTGTAGTTCTGGCACACCTGTGAGGTGGGTACAGTTGTCATGGTGAGCAACTGAGGAGAGGCAGCTGTGTGGGTTACAGTGGTGGCAGGGGCCTTGGAGTGGTTCAAGGGCTTTGTGAGGAGGTGGTAGAAGGCTAGATCTGGACATCTGGCTGCAATGGGAGTCAAGCACTGGTTCTGTCCAAGCACTGTTGAGGCAGGAAACCATGGCAACTCTCACTAAAGACTATCCTGTCTATGTTTTCTTTTATTTTTTCACTGCTTTTTTAAAAAATTATTGTATTTTTTCTATTATCATTTATCACCCTTATACTCTCTTCCACCGCCCCCCACCCCACAATCATAATGCCGTTTTCTTAAAGAAGGATGTTCTTAATGGCTTCCAAGGGAGATCAGCTAGGATGGTGAAAGAACTAGAAACTGTGCAACTTTGAGAAGATTTAAAACTTGAAGAAGTTTTGCTTGGAAAAGAGAAGATTTAATGTGAACAAAAGTTCAGTCTTCAAATATTTGAAGAGCTTTTTATGTAAAAGAAGGGTTTTTTACTTTCTGACTTCCAATCAAGATGGTGGCATAGGTAAACACTGCTCACCTCCTCTCACAACCACATCAAAATTAAAACTAAATTAGAGAACAGCCGTCACTCAGAACTAGCAGAAATCAAGTTGAATGGAAATCTGATGACTATGGAATTAAAGAAACCACATCTATCCAGACTGGTAGGAGATTCAGAATCACAGAATGGGCTGGTCCCACATTCACGTGTGGTGGATAAAAATTTAGGAGGGATAGCTCGGGAATGAGGAGTCCCAGGCCCCCCAGCCTAGGGTACCAGTGCCAGGAAGATAACTGCCCATAACGTCTGCCTGCAAAAACCAGTGAGGACTCGGTGGAATAAACTTCTGGGGCCCCAAGCAGTTCCTCCTGAAGAACCCACACGTGGACTCATGTACTCAGACTCAGCAGCTTGCAAGGCAACAGTGGCATACAGGAAGAAACTGAAGTGGCTGACCTCAAGGCTGGAGCCAGGGGACAACTTTCTCCCAGATAGAAAGGAGAGCAGAGCCACAGAGCTGGCAGGCAGGTGCCATATCTGACACTCCAGCAACCTGGTTAACACTGTTTGCTCCCCGCCTAGAAATCCCCTGAGGCTCTGTCCCAGCCAACTTACCACTGTTAACAGTAGCTTTTCCATAATATGGCTGGTCTTGGCTCATGCCTCACGACTTCCTAAATCCTTTCAAACAAACAACAGCTGGCCTCAATGAGCCCCCCCCCCCCACTGCCCCCGCCTCGTACACGTACCTCTTGTTAAGTGGCCCCAGGCACAGCACTAGCAGCAGCCAGCCTAAATCCATAGTTCAGCTTCTTCACCTGGGAGTCTCCAAGGCCAAGCACAAGTGGCAGCCATCTCAGATTACTCTCCAGCTCAGGCAGGGTGGCCCTGGGCAAAACACAGGTAGGGGCTTACCTTGGCCTGCACCACCTGGGAAACCCCAGGGCCTGCACATCCACTGGACAGCTACAGACCACGTTGGAACACCACCATCCTGCCTCTGCACAGATGATCCTCCACAGAGGTCAGAGGTTGGTGGTCAGTGGTCATAGCCAATCCTTGCAGTTGGCTCGCCTGGGTAAATCCCTCCCACTGACCTGCCATCATCAACCAAGTCTCAACTATAAGAGGAGGATGTACTCAGCCCACATGAAGGGCAAACTTCGAGTACCCAGCTTGGGTGGTAGAGGAGGTTATGCCACTAGACCCTACAGGACACCTATTACATTAGTCCACAGTACCACGACAGGGAGCCATAGCAGCTCTACCTAATACATAGAAACAGTCACAGGGAGGATGCCAAAATGAAGAGACAAAGAAATGACCCATATGAAAGAACAGATCAAAACTCCAGAAAAAGAACTAAACAAAAGGGAGATAAACAATCTATTAGATGGAGAGTGCAAAACACTGGTTATAAGGATGCTCAAGGAACTTATTGAGAACCTCAGCAGCTTAAAAAAGATTGAGTCAGAAATGAAGCGCTGGTGTGGCTTAGTGGACTGAGCTTTGGACCTGCAGACCTTGCTGATTCAATTCCCAGTCAGGGCACATGCCTGGGTTGCTGGCCAGGTCCCTCATGGGAGTGTGTGAGAGGCAACCGCACGTTGATGTTTCTCTCCTCTTTTTCCCCTCCCTTCTCCTCTGTCTAAAAATAAATGAAGTCTTTTTTTAAAAAAAGGCAGAACTAACCACAGCCTTCTCATCATTCTTTTTCTTTGGAGACTCAGGTCTCTCATTTTTCATTTGCTTCAACCTATATGATAAAATTTTATTTTACAGCTTCCTTACCCTAGCCACCCTGTCATTTCTCCCTCCCCCTAAAAAAAGAAATTAGTCAAATTGTTTCCACCAGGATGTGAGGGATTTTAAACCAAACTCATAGGCAAATTCAAGAAAACTAGATTTCCTTGAGAAGCTTCAGGTCTTTTCCATTGCCATTTTAGCTCAGTTGACACTTCTGAGATGACATTCATAGTTGGTCAAGACTTTACTCATTGAGGATCTCTTAGTGTTTCTTCCTGCCTATCCAGGGGTGGTCTTCACCTTGCTTTGATGAAAAGCACAAACTCAATGTAAGATTGTCTTCAGGAGTGTTTTATGAGCCCAAAATTCTCTTGAACCACAGCTTTTCTAGACGATGCCCTGAGGAGATCTTAAACTTGTTACTGAGACGCCTCTCCTTCTGATTCTAGGGATCCCAGAATTATTAGCTCAATTGAGCCTGACATCTTACCAATGTAGAAAAATGAGGGTAGATGTGAAACCATCTTTGTTGTTGCTCACCTCCATCAGATTGGAGAAAAAGAACCATTATCACCTTCTTTAATGTAGTAGACACCAGATTATCATCAGTTTGCTTACTACCAAGAAGATTTTTAGGGATTAAGGTAGCAAGGGAAGAGTTAGAAACAAATTCCTCTTTCACCAAGAACTCTAGGGTATAAGAATGGAACAGAGGATCCACTTTGTCAAGAAACTGAACTGCAATGCCAGCAGTTCATGCTCCTGTCATGGTGCAGTGTCAGGGCCATCATCATATTGTTTATTGTTCCCTGCAAAGCCTTTTATGGCTCCACAGCTCTGTGAGGTGATTGCACTACTGCTAGAATAGTACTCTGTTTACTTTATGGTTTTCTCCAGTCCCACTGCTAGGACCAAGTTCTAATTTCTTTCACTGATCAGGTGATCTTTTTTGTTACCCTGAAGCCCTATCTTCCTAACTTTTAACCTCTAGGACCAGATTTTGGGGTGAAATCACTATCAAGCCTAGGGAATTCCCTAGAAAGGTCTTTCTTATCTGGTTTGCAGTACTTTAATAATCAATTTGTCTTTATTTGCTTTAGATAATTGGGTAATCTAGTCATTCTGGTTGGCAGAAAAAGTGTTCACAGCTCTCCAGTGTGTGAACTGGTTGGGGAAAGGCAGGCAGTGTATTCAGGAATCATTTTACTTTCCTGAAAAATAATATAATACTTGGATGGATTTAAATGACATCTTTTTTTCCCTTTCAAGGTCTTTATAACCATTGTAAGTATTTTTTCCCTTTCAGAATCTTTATAAATATTCACCCATGGCGAAGCGAGTGTTATCTCCAGTTTATGGTTAAGGAAATAGAAGCCCTGAGGAGTTAAAATAATTTGACTAGAGTTGTACATAAAACCTAGACTTTACATTTCTTTGATTTGCAGTTTAGTGCTTTGACCAAGGGCGGAATTTCTTGGAAGTGTATTCCCTCACCTTTTAACTGGGAAGATACAGATTCAACCTGAAGGGAATCATGGGGTTAAACTATGTTCATTTCTCTCTTTTAACAGGCTCCTGCTGGGCCCCTTGACATGTCTCTGCCTTCCACACCAGACATTAAAATCAAAGAAGAGGAGCCAGTGGAGGTAGACTCATCTCCACCTGACAGCCCTGCCTCCAGCCCCTGTTCCCCGCCACTCAAGGACAAGGTAAACTTCTCTACCAAGAGTCATCCTAGATGTTAATTAATAGATCACATTTTGATTGATTGGTTTTGTAAGTAGTGTGTGATACAAGAGGATTGAGTATATTCAAATAAATGTCAATTGTTTAGAAGATTTATGTAAATTACACCTATTCTACTTCTCAGCCTATGTGGAAATTAGTGTATTTGTCAACCCAAAGAAGTGTATGAAAATATTCATAACAGTTATATTTTAAGTTTTTATTTATTTTCAGAGAGAGAGGAAGGAAGGGAGAAAGAAAGGGAGAGAAACATTGATATGTGAGAGAAACATTGATATGTGAGAGAAACATTGATCAGTTACCTCTCACATGACCCCAACCGGGGATGTGGCCCACAACTCAAGCATGTGCCCTGATTGGGAATCAAACCTGCAACCTTTACCTTTGTGGGACAATGCCCAACCCACTGAGCAACACCAGTCAGGCAACAGTTGTCTTGATAATAGTCAAAAAACTGGAAGTAGTCCAGCAACAAGAAAATGAATGAATAGTATGTTTATAAAATGGAATACTTCATGACATTAAAAAAGAATGAACTGTCCTGGCCAGTGTGGCTCGTTTAGAGCATGGTCCTGTAACCAAAAGGTTGCAGTTCAATTCCCAGTCAGGGCACATACCTAGGTTACTGCTTCTATCACCAGTCTGGGTGCATATAATCTCCTGTCCCAGAGCAAACAGGAGGCAGCCAATTGATGCTTCTTTCTTGCATCGATGTCCCTTTCTCTCCCTTCTCTCCCTTCCTCTTCTCTCTAAACAAGCAATGAAAAAATGCCCTTGGGTGAGGATTTAAAAAAAAAAAGTGAACTAATGATAAGAGCAATATGGATGAATCTCACAGATGTTATATTGAACAACAAAGAAATTCAGACACAGAAGTACATACAATATGATTTTATTTACATCAGGTTCAAGAAGAGGCAAAATTATTTGATGGTGATAAAACTCAGAATAACGTTTAACTTCTTGTGAGGAAAGGTATGGATTGGGAAGGGATTCAGGAGAACCTTCTGGGGTGTTGGAAATGGGCTCTGTCTTGATTATATATATGTAAAAAGTCATTTAGTTATACCTTTTAGATTAATGTGCTTTACTGTATGTAATACTTCAATTAATAAGTGAAGAAGAAAATCACATTGTTTATAAAATGGACTTTAGACAATTTAGAGCCCTGGCCAAGTGGCTCATTGGATTGGAGCGTTGTCCCGTGTACCAAAAGGTTGTGGGTTAGATCCCCAGTCTGGAGGCATATGGAAGCAACCGATTGATG
Organism: Pteronotus mesoamericanus; assembly: GCF_021234165.1. Classification (NCBI taxonomy): domain Eukaryota; kingdom Metazoa; phylum Chordata; class Mammalia; order Chiroptera; family Mormoopidae; genus Pteronotus; species Pteronotus mesoamericanus. Next base: position 2,029,063 of record NW_026555310.1, read on the forward strand.
CTTCTCTCTTGATGCTTCTCTCTCTCTCTCTCCCCCCCTTCTCTAAAATCAATAAACTTGGGTGAGGCTTTCTTTTAAAAATCTAGAAAAAAAGTCGTCCCATAGGGAAGTCTTCTAGTTACTTAAAGGGAGTATCTACTAAGATTCTGAATAGTTTTTAAAGGAACCTTTTTATGAGTTTATTGAAACATTGCACATGTACAGGAAAGTACATAAATTGTAAGTATACAACTCACTGAATTTTTACAAAGTTTACAGCCTTTGTAACCAGCACCCAGATATTATCAGAACCTCAGAAGCCCCCTTGTGCCTTCTTCCAGTCTCAGTTCTACCAGTAGTTATTAATTTTAATATCCACTTTGAATAGAGCACCTATACTTCATTTTACCTTCCTCCAAATTTGTTTTGATAACTTTCCCAAACTACTCCCTCCATAAATATTACAACCTTCCCCTCTCTCCTTTTCATCAGCATCCAGGTCCTAGAGGCTGTCTGAAGATGTTTCCATGGCCAATGTGGCCACTGGCAACCTAACATCTTAAGAAGTTAACAGTGGGAAGCAGTTTGTTTTATTTTAACGGTGATTGTTATTTAAACGTCCATAGCCCTTTTTTAAAGAAAATATTGTGTTGCTTTATCACCAGTCTTATACCTGCCTTTTTCCATTAGAGATCACAGGACATTCAGACATCAAGTTTAGAATCAGTATTTAGATTGTGAACAACTATAACAATTTTTAGAATTTATATACTACTACAGTGCTTCTACAGAGATTTCAAGTGATTTTTTTTAACTTTCATCTCATTCATATAATCATCTTCCCTGATAAAATGGTGATAGCCAAAAGGTCTTAACTCAGCATTTTAACTGAATGGGTGACTGAGGTATGGTCATGACCATGGAGCAAAATGAGTTGTTCTGATGCTCTTTCCAATAAATTTGTACCAGATTTTACCAGCTACTTATTTCCTGTAAGCAGCCCCTTAAAGCATTTTTTGATCTGTTGGTCTCTTCCCCAGGAGGTTGCCCCAAAGCCTGTTGTGATCTCTACCCCAACGCCTACCATTGTACGCCCTGGCTCCCTGCCTCTCCACTTGGGCTATGATCCACTTCACCCAACCCTTCCCTCCCCAACCTCTGTCATCACACAGGCTCCACCATCCAACAGGCAGCTGGGGTAAGTAAAGAGCAGAGAGAAATAATGAAATCTGAATCTTTTTCCTTTCAAGTTTTTAATGAAAGTTGTACATAAGATTACGTAATTCATGTATCTTCTCAATTGTTTCTTTATATTTGCCCTTTTCCTTTCCTACTTGGTGGGTTTGGCTTTACGTTCAAGGATCTTTTTGTGGTCTTTGTCCAGTTTTAGTTTAGTGATAATCACCTTGCTAGGGTAAATGCCCACATGAGCAGTAGTACCATTAGCTTTCCCGTTGTACTTGTTCAATATAAGTGACACATTTCTTCCTGTAAACCTGGACTGCTTTGCAAATGTGCTGCCCTTTGTAATGTCCTCGCACGACCTGAAATTTATCATCCTTTCGGATCAGCATGGATTGAACATCGTAGTTCTGTCTCAGCTCTTTGGAAAGAGGAGAAGATATAATCTTCCTGCAAATATAGGAAGGTGCATTGAAATGTCCCTTAAGGTTCTTACTCCAAACAGAAGTCAAAAAAACTTCATTTGACCTCTGGCACCTCTATGATGTCCACAAAAGGAAAGAGCTGAATCTTTTCCTACTTTGTGAAATTATTTGATAAAAACAAGCACTGTTTTAGAATACTCAAGGAAAATGAGTCACTGAGATTGTCTTTCAGAATAAAAAAATTTCCCCCTGTAAACAGATTCCTTTACCTTTTGACTAGACCAGCAAATATTTGAGGGTTATACTTTATTAATTTGGATGTTTAATAATTTCTTTGATCTAAAAGAAGAATCCTTAAAACCTTAGGCAGTTCAACATAATGGTGGAGGCCACACAGGAACCTATATTTAGTTCTTGGCCTCAATCAGTACAAGTTTATCAGAGCACTACTGAATGAGGGGAGCCGAAACCTATTAAGTCATGTTTTTTGAGTGTTTCCCTCAGTTGCAGTTAGGGTTCTTGATCTTTGAGACCACTAATTTTGTTTGTTTGTATGTTTGTCTTCAGTCCTGGCACAACCTGTACAGATTTCATAATGGGATGACTTGCCCTTAGATACCTGTTGAGTTAAGAAATTATTGTCAGAATTTAGCCTCTTGAAGCTTATTGTTCTGTGGACCCACCAAGAAAAATGTAAAGAGACATCTTTTGGGGCAAGGCAGAGCAAAATGTAGAAAGGAACAAGAAAAATTTACTCATATTTGGCTTTCATATGACATAATTCAGCTTTGCAAAAATGCCAACTTTGGTCCAAGTCCCTCTCACCTAAGGCAAAACAGAAATTATACACCGCTGTGATAGGGATGTTTAATCAGTTGTTCAAAACTCTTAATACGATTAGTGAGCACCCTGGTTGGTGTGGCTCAGTGGATTGAGTGTCAGCCTGCAAATCGAAAAGTCACTGGTTCGATTCCCAGTCAGGGCACGTGCCTGGGTTGCAGGCCAGGTCCCCAGTTGGGGTTATGTGAAAGGCGACTGATTGATGTCTCTCTCACGTTGAGGTCTCTCCCTTGCTTTCTCCCTACCTCCCATCTCTCTAGAAATAAACAAGCAGAATCTTTTAAAAAATAGGATTAGCTTCCCATCCATTGAGTTCAGTGGTGTTTGCTTAATTTGCAAAGTGTAAAAAGATCTTGTAGCATTCCCTGCTTTTTCCACCTCATGAGGGTTTCAAGATTTTATAATGCTGTCCTTTAGCTTCCCTAAGTAGAAAAGACTAGAAAATTTGCAGTATGTTAGGAGGAAGATCCAAAGGCAAAGTGTTCTGTATTATGAGCATTTCACTTCATGTGTCCTCCAGGTCTCCCACTGGCTCTCTTCCTCTCGTCATGCATCTTGCTAATGGACAGACCATGCCTGTGCTGCCAGGGCCTCCAGTACAGATGCCTTCCGTTATATCGGTACGCTCCGTAATTGGGACAACCAGCCCTACCAACACACAGTCCCTCCCTTCCACCTGAATGTTCATAAACACACACAAGCCCTAGGGAAACATGGGCTCTGGTCTGTATTAGTTGAGCATGGCAGTTTGCCCAAACACTTCGCTAACCTCTGCCAATCCAGCACTATGGAACACTAGACAAAGACTCATTTGGACAATTGGCTCCTGGTCTAGGAATTGATCTTGCCAGCCTACTGATTGGTTGATTTCACTTGGCACTTAGCACCTCCCAGATTGCCCACCACTTTCTTCAGTATACAGCCTCAGCCTTTCCCATAGAAATTGTCATAGCACTGAAGGATTAGATTCCCTACACTGTGTTGCTCCATGGAATGAGGTATTTCCCAGGATCCCTGAATACCCTATAGGCAGGTTGCATAGAACAAGCCCTAATGTACCAACCTCAAAATCCCAGCATTTTGAGGAAACTTTTGCCCCACTGATACTATTATGTTCCCTTCTGGTTTTTCTTCCTTCTCTTCATCCAGCTGGCCAGGCCTGTGTCTATGGTGCCCAACATTCCTGGTATCCCTGGCCCACCAGTTAACAGCAGTGGTTCCATTTCTCCCTCTGGCCACCCTGTGCCATCAGAAGCCAAGATGGTGAGTACATACCAGCCTGGGGCAACATTGGCCCTTTCTGAAAGAAGTTGAATCAGCCTAGGTTTTTCATGTGAGGCAAGTGAGAGAACCTTCTGGGCCTTGGCAAAGCTAAAGACACCCTGTTGTGAGCTCTAAAGAAAAAAAGACCCTGATTTAGGATTCCCGTCTACTCTCTTCCACCTTTCGAGCCTGGTACATAGACCATGCCAGTGAAGAGGCAGCACAGATTGTTTGGAGTGGAACACTTGCTGTTTCAGTTCCAGGGTGGCAGATGGAGGGTGGATGAGTGGGCAGGAGAGCTGGCCAAGAGGTGAATAGCTGTGTAACCAGCACCTGGCCACATTCCAGGAGAGAGCTTTCATCTGGACTCTATTGCTTCAACAACCCCCACCCTCCAACTGTGCCCAGGATGATAGCCAGGGAATAGAGTAGGCATTTTAGGGATCCAGGTGCACATTCTCTCTCCCTGTCATTTTTTAAAAATTCCTGTGTTAAGGGAAAATTAGGGCGGAAATTTTAGCTATATATAAATTCAGTAATAAAATCCAAGCCCACTCTTCCCCACCCTTGATAAAATCTCACCCTTGATGAGCTTTTTTTTCCTTTGTCTTTCTCCACAGAGACTAAAAGCCAGCCTAACCCACCAAGTCTCATCAGTCAATGGTGGTTGTGGAATGGTGGTGGGTACTGCCAGCACCATGGTGACAGCTCGTCCTGAGCAGAGCCAGATCCTCATCCAGCACCCTGATGCCCCATCCCCTGCCCAGCCACAGGTCAGCTGGGCCCTTGGGAGGGGGAACCAGCTATCTCAACATTGCTCTTATGTCCTGTGTTTTTAAGGAGCAGAAAAATTAGAGAAGATTGGATTTCAGCTTTCTGGGCATCTCCCTGTGCTTTGGTTCTTGTTGACAATTTGACAGTAGCAAAATGTACCATTCTTTGTCCACCCTTGTGTTATACTTACATGTAAACAGACTAGGTAATGCAAAACTGTCACAGAGGAGGTCTTAATTTTTTTTTTTTACCTGTATATGAATGATATATCTGCAGAACCCTCTAAAATGTGACAGAACCTCACTTCAAACCACTTTGTGCACCATACAAAGGAGGTTCTTCTAGCCTCTTTCCCATCTATTAAGTCTTTAAAAAAAAACAAACTTGATTACATTTTAGAGAAAAACTCAGATAGTAATACATTAATAATATGTGATGTCTTAGTATTAAGATGGCTCAGCAAACAAACACAAAATTGTACCTTTTCCTGTCAATTTAGTATCTTAACACTCAGCAGTCCCATTTAGATGCCCAATTCTTTTCTCAAGGAGGCCTCAATTTTAGTAAATTTATTTGAAAACTGAATAGGCCTCAGTGTTTTATTATCTATACTGGACTATATCTATACCTGAGATTGGTTTCTAGAGTTGCATTCTTTGCCCAGCCCATTTTCCTCATGTCACCACCTGCTTCTTCAGTTACCACCACATGTCCTAACATTTAATGGCCACATATTGACTTAAAGTGTGGTCGCCAACAAAAACCTTCATCTGAGTTTTCTTGTTGGAAGCTAAGCCTGCCCACCCTCATGTATCCTTTTGTGATGCCAGTCCCTGGAGAAGGGAGAGCAGTAGCCCCTTGCCTGAGTTGTGCTGCTTTTCCTCTTGAAGAAATGATATGACTTCCTTTTTAGTCACCACTGATTCCTTTCCTTCTCATTCTTCCCTTTCTCCCAGCCTGTTCTTTCATCTCCATTCCCTGCATGAGTTGCCTATGAGAGAATTTGAACCTATCCTTTCCTTTCCCTCATCCTTGGTAAAATCCCAGTCTTTACGTGTGGTCCAGTGAGCTCAGGACAAAGAGGAAATTTTAAATCTCAAGAGAATTAGTGTAAACTTCCCTTGGTGTTGAGGGAAGCAATGACCCAAGGCCTCTAGCTCATTAAATTGAGTTTGAAATTTCCTCCCCATTTTTTTCCTTTTGGGAAATATATTAGTCTGAATAAATAAAAATTATGTCTTGATTATTTTAATGAAGAACATGATTCAGTAGGGCCTGAAGTGGAGTATAAGATTCTGTTTTTTTAATAAGCTCATGCTTATTCTCGCTCAACTGATGTGAGCTCTGGCATTTGGAAACTACTAATATAGATACTCCCTAATAGCAACAGATCTAGAACAAATTTATTTTTGGCACTGTTTTATATTATATAGTTTCTTTTATACAGATGGTTTTCCTTTCCACATTTTAATTTTTGCTGCTATTATAAAATTGGCCTATGTTTTCTGAACACATACCAGCTAACAGAAAGGGATGAATCGAAAAGTGCTTTAGTGTCAAGGAATATCAGCCTGAAGTTTGAAAACAAAAGAAAATTCTGTATCACCAATTTGTAAAGGGATTATAAATGCTTTTCTGTTTAAAAAAGAACAAACAAGACAGGGAGTGTTGATGAGGATGATTAATAACTGATTATAAATAAAAAGAATATACTAATCCATAGCTCTCTAAAATAGCCTAATTCTCAGTAATAGTAAAATATTTTCTTCTTTTATGAAATTTGTTGTAGCATTCAGTTGTTTGTATATATTGCTTGTCTAAATCAGTAATTTGTAAACTTTTTTATTCCACAGTCTTGCTAAAAGTTCTCATACCTTCCTTTATGATTTCCCTGTCTACAACATTCCCTATTCTTAAGAAACAAAAAGTGATCCTAGTTTCTCATTGTGTCTGTCTGTCTCAGAAATAATCACTTTCCTACTGAACTGTGGTTGTCTAAGTATGGGACTGAGAAGACTGGAAAGAAACGGGAGGCAGAATGAGGAGTAACTACAAAAGAGAAGCTAAGGGACATAGTGATGAGACTTGCTGTGGTTACTGAGACTGGTACATTCCCTTGCCAGATCTCCCTAAAATACCTAACATCAGGTTTAATTTGGAAAGGACTGACATTCTTTTCAAGTAACTCCTCTTTCTTCCTGGGCCACAGGTCTCACCAGCCCAGCCCACGCCTAGTACAGGGGGGCGACGGCGGCGTACAGTGGATGAAGATCCAGATGAGCGGCGGCAGCGCTTTCTGGAGCGCAACCGTGCTGCAGCCTCTCGCTGCCGTCAAAAACGGAAACTATGGGTGTCCTCCCTAGAAAAGAAGGCAGAAGAACTCACTTCTCAGAACATTCAGCTGAGTGTGAGTGGGTCCTGGATGATTGTTGGAATTGTTGAATCTTAAAAGTGGGGTTGAATCAGAAAAAAAGTGGGACAATATAATGGAAGATGGTAATTCTTTATATTAGGATAGATCCAGATGTTCTAGGAAGAAGGCAGAAAGAATCTCCTAAGTCACAGTTGAAATCTCTTCCCCAGAGGCTGGAAAAGATACTATCTATTCCCAAATCTGCTACTGGAATGAGTCATTCATAGACCAATTCAGAGGGAGGGAATTAGATTAAGCACCCCAGGATGCTCTTTTAAGTCATCGGTATACTCTGACTGGGGCCATGGAACATCCAAAGGGAAATGTGTTTGCCCCAGATAATGCAGGTTAATAAAAGAGAAGAGAAGGCGACACAGCCATGGCCAGGTAGCTCACTTGGTGAGAGCATCAACTGATAAACACCAAGCTTGCAGGTCCCATCCCTGGTCAGAACACATACAAAAATCAACCAATGAAAGCATAAATAAAGGGAATAACAAATATTTCTCTCTCTCTCTCTCTTTTTTCTCTGTCTCTTCCTCTCTCTCTCAAATCAGTTTTTTTAAAAAACTTGTCAATGTGACAGATTAAAAAAAAAAAAGAGAAAAAGCCACACAAGCACAAAGAGAACAATTATAATCCATATGTTTTCTTGAATACTATTTTCCCTTCTCCTGATTATTATTAAAATATTTAATTACAAGGTAATATATACTATTTATATATAACATGTATATAATATACACATACATATACACAGAGGTGTAGCATAAAAACAAAGTCCGCCCTGGCTACTGTGGCTCGATGGATTAAGTGCTGGCTTGCGAACCTAAAGGTCGCTGGTTTGATTCCCAGTCAGGGCACATACCTGAATTGCAGGCCAGGTCCCCAGGTGTGGAGGTGTGAGAAGCAACTGATTGATGTGCCAGATACTCCCTTTCTTTTCCCTCCCTTCCCCTCTCTCTAAAAATAAACAAACAAAAAAACTCCGAAGTCCTTTCCAGACTCATTCTCTTTCCTGTAGGTAAGTTTGATGTGTACCTACCAGACATCATGTGTTTCTAAATATTATTTTCATTTATAGTTTTTGTAGGGGAGTCAAAAAGGGATTGTGTGTTTAACATAAATAGATTAGCAGTATCTCCTGGAGATCTGGCAATGTATATAGAAGATCTACCTCATTTTTCTTTTTAAGATTTTATTATTTACTTTTAGAGAGAGAGGAAGGGAGGGAGAATGAGAGGGAGAGAAACATCAGTGTGTGAGAGATACATTGATCTGTTGCCTTCCACACGCCCCCAACTGGAGACCTGGCCCACAACCCAGGCATGTGCCTTAGCCAGGAATCGAAACCGTGACCTGTCAATTCTCAGGCCAGTGCTCAATCCACTGAGCCGCACCAGCCAGGGCTACCTCTTTTTTTTTTTTTTTTTTTTTTTGGATAGCTATATAGTAGTACATTCTAAGTGTTGTTATAAGATATGGATATTTATAATGTTTTGATAGAACAGCAGTGCTACAGTGAACATTGTATGTACTTGAGTAGATGTTAAATAGATTCATGGAAGTAAGCTTTCTTAGTCAAAAAACACATGTATTATTAATTTTGGTACAATCATATTTATCCTAAACAGGAGTAATTTTTCTATTATGAGTCCCTACTTTTCACTGTAAGCAGCTCCTGTCATTGAATTCATGACTATACTGGCCCTGGGCAATCTGAAGACTTGCTGGATCAGAAGTCTCCCAGATTCAGAAAAGAAAATCCAGGCAGCATTGTGTCATCAAGTCAAGAGACAGTCACTGTGGTTAAAAAGTGGAGGCTGAATTTTCTTGATACTCTTTTCTTCCCTCTCTCCTCAGAATGAAGTCACATTACTACGCAATGAGGTGGCTCAGTTGAAACAGCTATTGTTAGCTCATAAAGACTGCCCAGTCACTGCACTACAGAAAAAGACCCAAGGCTATTTAGGTAAGTGGCTCACAACCTGAGCAAGGTCAGTCAGTCAGTAAACTGCATGTACTGTTTGTAATTTTATAACTCCATTCTGAATGTTCTGGGGCCAGTGAGGGGGAGGGGGAGTCCAGACTCATGAGTAAGCAGCCTTTGTGGAGCAGCCAGCCCTACAAAAAAAAATTTTTTTTTAGAGAATAATATAGAGTTCTCCTAATTATCATAGTTGGAGATAGAAGAAGGCTATGTTTATTGGGTGCCTGCTTTGTCTTAGGCACACTACCATCTTTCTAGTTCTCTTGTGAAATAGAGACTTTATCTCCATTTATACACAGGACAACTGCACTCAGATTAGTCACTTACCTGCAGTTTTATAGATAGCTGGTAAAGTGGCAGAGCCAGGATTCACGTCCAGGTCTTTCATATTTTAAAGACGGTGCTTTGGCATCAAAAAGCATATAAATAGCAGATGATACATGGGGGGTTTGTTAAACATTGTGATTTGGGGGGATATTTTATGTTTCTAATGATGGGCTGAGGTTGGTTTTAGTTCATATTCTATAAACATGCACAAAATAGTACTAGAAAGATATAATCAGAGAGTTTTGCTCAGGATAAGCACAATCCTAAAATCAGAATTATTGTGAATAATTTGCTTATGAACAGTAAAAGCTAATAAATCATTTCCCTTTACAAATTAAATTCATATAAATGTTGGCTATCAAATTTTGATATATTGAATTATTTTTCCACTGTCATTTCACAGATGCATTTTCATAGAAAATGAGTAACCACATCACCAATATCTCTATTTAAATTTTAATATGTACTTCAGGGTATGTTCATTTACTAAGCAGATGTTGATTGAGCCTGTTCTGTGCTGGGCGCTGTTTTACATGCTGAGGATATAATAGAAAACCATAGATTAGATTAAACTCCCTGCCCTTAAGGGGCTTATATTTTAGTAAGTGAGACAGATAATAAATGAGATAAATAGGTACAATATATGGTATATTGGTAAGATAAATGCTTGGAAGAAAAATTAAAAAGGGAAGAAGAATATAAAGTGTTGGCAGCAGAGCTGAAATTTTAGATAAGATGTCTTTTGAATAAAGACATTAAAGAGGTGAAGAAGCTAGCTAGCCATGCACTTTTGTGGGAGAAAAGTACTGCAAGCAGGAGGAAAAGCAAATGAAAAGACCCAAAGTGAGAGTGTGCCTGACACATCCTAGGAACAGCAAGAAGGCTAGCATGGATGGATTGGAGAGTATGGAGACTGGAGAGTAGCTGGAGATGAGGTAGGGAAGGTAAAGGGAACATCTCTGTATAGGGCTTCATCAGTCATGATGAGGACCTTGGCTTTTACTCTGCATTGAGGACCATTAAGAGGGTTTTCAGCAGAGTTGTGACATACTGATCTGACTTACATTCGAATAGGATCGCTCTGTTAGTGTAGGAGTTCACAGACAGAGAAGCAAGCAGTCCACTTAGGAGGCTATTGCAATTATGCACAAGAGATATTGGAGTCTTGGAACAGGATAGTGGTAGTGAAAGTAGTAAAAAGGGGTTGAATTCAGGATATTTTGAAGTTAGAGTGACAGGGTTTGATGACAGGCCAGATGGGGCAGTGTACATGAAGAATGAGAAGAATCAAAAATTGCACCGAAGTTTTTGGACTGAGCAACTGCAATAATGGATCTGCCATTAATTGAGATAGGGGAAAGGGTAGGAGGAAATGGATTAGGATTTATATTTGGTCAGTTTTGGACAAGCTGAGTTTAAGAAACTTATTAGTCTTGAAGGTAGAGTCTAGCAGGCAGTGGTTATATGGGTCTGCAGTTCAAATGAAGGGCTGGAAGATATGACTGTGGAGTCAGCATTTAGTTAGATTTTAATGCGATAAAACTGGATGAAATGTTATTGTCAAAGGAGAGCGCATAGATAGAAAAAAGAGAAGTCCCAGGACTGAGCCCTGGGGTACTGCATCATTGGAGGTCAGAGAGATGAGAATGAACCCACAAAGTGACTGAGAATGAGCTGCCAAGAAGGCAGGAGGAAAACCAGCTGAGTAGCTGAGTGTAGTGTTCTGTAAACAAAGATAAGAAAGTGTTTCAAGATGTTTAGTGATCAACCACTTCAAATACTTTTCATGGGCTAAAAGGAAGACAAGGACTGAGTATCCATCAATATGAAGTCTATATACAGTAAGTTTCATACTCAGTCCCACAACTCAGACATGTAGTCAGCCCATTAAACTACTTATTTGTTACAGCAAAAAATGACTTTAGTTCCTGCTATGTGATGTATACATTATGGTAGGTACTTAACACAAGACAAATAGACACTGTCCCTACCTCTGAGATAAACATGTCAACCTGTTAATAGGGTAAGCACAGATATCCCAGTTAAAGAGCCCTTAGACTGGGAGCTTCCGGAGGACAGGGCTACCATATTAATTCTTTATGTACCCCAGAGCTTGGCACATGAATGATGTTCCGTAAATATTTGATGAATAAATGAACATATGCTCTGAAAGGACAAGCAGTGAAATAGTTAATTTCCTGAGTACAATAAAGAAGGCTTCACAGAGAAGGTAATATTTGATTTCTAAAAGAAGACTCAAGTATTCTTCAGGTCAAGAAAACCACTAACTGTTAAAAGTTTTCCCTCATTCCACACATCTCTAAGCAGACATAGAGGCTATCTGATATTTAAGAAAACTCCTTGACTGATGAGCGACATGGAGTTGTCTTTGTATGCAGTTCAGATATTTGTGTTATTGTCACTTTAGGTGGAGCAACATAATTCATAATAAATGTTTTAAATCAGTAACACCTAGCTAATGAATAGTCAGGAGGGTCTATAGACCTCTTTGGGGTTTGTTGTGTTGAGTGTACCTTAGCCAAGGACTGATCATTTATTACATAATTTGATTATAGCTTGATATTTATCAGGCTTACCTCTCTTACAACTACATGCTAAAGGAAAATTTTAAAAAATGGATCAGTTCCTGTGGGAATTAATCAGAGAAGATACCTAAAAAAGAAATCTATTTTAAATCACGTTTAAATGAATAAGAGGAAGAGTATTCCAATAAAGCTAATAAACTACATACAAAAACCTAGAAGCCAAACAGTGTAATTAATATGTTGGGGATTCACTTTATTGGGATAGGTAGATTAATTTTTCGAGTTCTTGCCTCCCCCTTCTCACAACTTACTGTTTCCTGGCTCATTCATAGTGTGGAAGCCAAGATTCTGGGAAGTTTCTCCTTCCCCCCAAAAAATAGGCATCTTTTTCCTTTGGTCTGCTTTAGAATTATGGCAAAAGGTAGTCCCACCTGTTTCCCCATTCTGTTTTCTAACCACTTGCTCTGTTTTTTGCCCTCTTTCCTTGGCAGAAAGCCCCAAGGAAAGCTCGGAGCCAACGGGTTCTCCAGCCCCTGTGATTCAGCACAGCTCAGCAACAGCACCTAGCAATGGCCTCAGTGTTCGCTCAGCAGCTGAAGCTGTGGCCACCTCAGTCCTCACTCAGATGGCCAGCCAAAGGACAGAACTGAGCATGCCCATACAGTCGCATGTGATTATGACTCCACAGTCCCAGTCTGCAGGCAGATGATGCCTTCCCTTGTGGAGAGGTCCCCAGCCAGAGCTCGCCCGTTCCAGAGCCAAGAGAGATGTCATCTTATCCCCTTGCGTCTGCCTTGGACATGGCAGTTTGGGGGGGAAACTGTGTGTTGTGAGTAAAGGACAGATGTGGGGCTTTTCAGCCACATGGTCATGTATGTTGACACCTGTACTAGGAGCCTCCCAGCCCCAGAGCCATACAGATCATCCCCTAAGGTGGGGTTTCTGATATCCCCACAGCCAAAGGCCTTTCCAGATGGTGTGAACAATCAATCATCCTTGCCCATGCACGTGTACTTCTCTCTTTTAACACTAACCCTTGCACTTCTAGTTTTCGGGTTTCCCAGTTCCTTCTCTTTCCACTAAGCCATGACTGTTATCTTCTTGTTCCTTAGCAGCATGCCACTTCCTGTTTGCTGGAGGGAGTTAGAATCGATGGCATGTCACCTGCTGACCCATCTCCATCCCCCTGATAGACTCAGGACTTTGTGTCCCAGTAGCTGCTTATTTATCCCTTTTTACCCATCCAAAATCTAATGAGAATATTCACTTAGGGAGAATATAAGGTTATCTTTGATGTATGAAGTAGCAGTAATTTCCAGCTTTTCCATAAACTTTAGTCTTTCTCCCTATCTCCTACCAAAAAAAGTACTTTAAAAAAACAAACAAAAACCAAAAAAAGCAAAAAGAAAGTAACACAAACCCCAAGAGTTCTGATCCTTTTTTTTATCTATTTCCAGAGCTATTTGGGTACCACATTTTGTCTCTTGAGTTTTCCCAATCTAGTGCTGGGGCCTTTCCCATCTCCCACTAAGCCTTCGCAGTCTTATCTTGTGGCCTTATTAGATAGCGCTTGGTAGTGAAAGGGGGAAGAGCCCAGGATCTGATTGGCTGACTCCTCCCCTCTCTGCTCCATCCTTCTTCAGTCTTATTTTCAGGTCAGGCAGGAAAGCTCATTACATCAGGTTACTGGATTGATTCTTTTATGTTTTATAAAAGTTTACTGACCAAAGCGTACTTCGTCCTTTTGCTCATCTTTCCACTCCTGCCTCTCCCTCTTCATTCCCCTGACCACATTATCGCCTGTCTCATTCATAACTAGTTCAGATGCAGCCCCATAGAAGCTGTTGTGTAGCCCCCTCACTTTTCCCTCATCTCTCAGCCTCACACATCTGTCATCTTTTCTGAGCTAGGGTCTTATATTCACAAGCATCCCATGCCCTCTGGGTCTGCCTTCTCTCTCTTTCAGCATGCTCCTAGCCTAGCCACCAGGTCTCTCTGGTTCTGCAACATTTCTTCGATTCTTTTCTCCTCTCTTCCCCCTAGATGCAATGCTTCTCCAGTGTCCAAGCCCCAAGACTCTGAGGCATTATAACCAAGATGGTTGGTTGGATAAGAGGAGGCTGCTGATTGGCAGGTGCAGTAGTAATCTCAGTAAAAGAGCCCTGCTTGTTGAAGGGTCTAGCCTGCCTGAGAAATTGGTGACTATTGCTCTCAGCCATTCTTATATTTGAAGAGTTGAGTTACAGAGGGGAAATTCATCTCTCTTGTCTCTCTTTCTTCCCCATGAAGACTTCTCATCTTCCTTTGGCTTTGAACTATGCAATTTCTATCAGGGCCATAGGAAGCAATCCAAAGCCAGGGGCCTGTGGATAAATATGTCAGCTTTAATAGCTCTTCAGTATGAAACCCTTCCAATTGTCCCAGAGCCACCTTCTGCCATCTGCCAAAGCCAAGAATGTCCTTTTCTCCATCTCTCCTACCTCCATCTTATACATACAAAATAACTCCCAGCTTCCTTTATTATTTGTCTTCTAAAATTGGGGGTCGTAGGGGAATGAGGAAATGTTCTAAGCTACAAGATTCCCATCTCCTCAGAGTGATAAACGGGTGAGCCAGTCATGACATGTTCTACTGCATTGGTTTTTAATTTTCCCTCCTGCTTTTCAGAGCCTGTGCTAAACAAGCCACATGTGGTGAAGAGAAAGGAGAGAAAACATGGTTTTCTCATCCTCTACCACCCGGGACCCAAAAGGAACAGCCCCTGAGGAGGCTGAGATTAGCAAATGGCATGGCAGATGGTCAGGATGCAGGTTACCACCTCCAGGGACTCCACTTGCCTTTAAAAATTCACAGCCATAACTTGTGCTCAGGACTTATCTTTTAGACGGCTGCTCCCTGGGCTTTTCTCCTGCTTTAGTTTTGTTTCATTTTTTTATGATCTCGATTTCCCACTAGCAGGCTTGCCCTTAAGCTTGACTGAGTTTATGACTCCTAAGGAGCCTTCATAAGACTCTTCACTATTTTTCTTCCCCCTTCAGTCAAGTGTTTTTCAAGTTAAGAATCAGTTTGTCACTGTACACATGCCCTGCCTCACTGCTTGGCTTTGGAGACAGTTTGAGTCCTGCCAGTCTGTCCCTGAGTAGGATGGCTAGTTTATATAGAGGGTCTTATTTACCTTCTTAACCCCCGTGTCTAATTCTCTTGAATCAGACATGAAAATTATGTCTAATTCTGAACGCCCATGTCTAATTCTCATTTTCGTCCTTAGGAAGTCAGTGTCAGGGTCCTAAATGAGGAGTGTTGACAGAACCAGCGTAGTAAAGCCGCAGTGACATGAGGAAGGGGCGGGATAGAACCCTCCAACAGCTCTTTAGTTGGTCCACAGTCTCACCAAGGTTAGCAGTTGCTAACCCTGAAGCCTCTCTTATAGTCAAGTGGAACATCATTGATCTTGTTACTGCTGCCAGCCCTGTGGTTGCTCTCCCTTATCTTTGCCTTCCAGACTTACCTGGACCAGAATCCAGCATCATGGAGGATGTTACTTAGCCCTTCTTAAGAACCATGGCCTTTCTAGGGACTTAAGGAAAGACACTCTGAAAGAAGCTGGGAGTATGGACTCTTGGGGCTCTTCTACATGAACGCACGACTCAGGTCTCTCACTTCACTCCAAAGACACAGCTGCTAGATAACCAAGGCCATAGAGAAAGAGGCCAGAACTAGGTCTTCTAGAATGCGGACTTTCCGCCCCATTCCTTTGAAAGCTTGCTTAGAGTTGATAAGTCTGAAAAAGCCTCCCCTACAACTAGGGTGGACTAGAAAGAGTAGGACTTTTTTTACTTACTCTTTCCCTGTTGGTTGTATAACCCAAATCTGGCTTCCTTCAACCTGTACTCATCTTCTTGGCCCTAAGCACTAGACCCTATACTCTCGGTGGTAGTAAAGAGATAACCTAACTGAACCTCACCTTGCCACCTTCCCTTTGCCTGTTGTGTTGCTTTTGGCTCCTTTCCTGATTCACTGCCCTCCAGCACCACGCATCCTGGTGGATGGGGTACTTAATCAAAACCATGCCCTCCCTGTCTGCAGCCTGAAGCATCACGCAGACATCAAGATATTCCTCCTCTGGTTTCTGAGGCTCCTGTGTTCCACACTGAGGAGCTCCTCTAAAGGTGCTAGCCCTGAGACAGCTCTTCCCCCAAAAGTTCTCCCTTTTTTTCATAGCCTCCTTTCCATCCCCAAATCCTTATTTTCCATTAATATTGTACATTGTATACACAGGAAAGAAATGTATTTTTTTTTTAATTTCATAACCAGTCTGTTTAGAATCCCATCCTCCTAGCTGTATCACATATGTCTTGATTGATGTGCTCTTTCTAAAGCTTTCTTTAGACTTCTGTTTGACAGGGGTGGAGGGAGGAACAAGACAAGTGAGGACCCCCAGCCTCCCACAACCTTAATCCCCTCAGAGTACGGAATTCTCTCTGTTTCTGTTTACAACACACACGTGCACACAGACATAAATCCCCACCTCCTCCACCCCACTGGCTGCTGACCCAGCAGGAATGAGCATAGGTGGCTGCCAACCACCATTCCCACCCTCTCTAGCAGTCCATTCATCCCTCTTTGGGGTAAAGTCCTACCCTCAAAATGAGAAAAGGCTGCGGAGAGAAGGGAAGGTCAAGGCAGCTTATGTCCTTTGTAGGTGCAGGTTTGCATTGTAGCTGCTAGGGTTTGTTTTTTAATGGGGGCTGATAGCACAGAGATATCTACCAGCATTAGTTCCTACTGGTGAGTGATGTTTTAGCTGTAAGAAATGGCTACAAGCACTAGTTCATTGACTGCCTTATGGCAGTGGTTCTCAGAACATGGTCCAGGACCAGCAGCACCAGCATCTGAGAACTTGTTAGAAATGTACTTTTGGTCCCCACCCTTAACCTAGTGAATCAGAAACTCTGGGGATGGGCTCTAACAGGCACTCCAAGTGATTCTTACACTAAAGTTTGAGAACCATCGCCTTTGGGGCAAGCCGGAAAGTTCTTGTAGGGTATCAAGACTATTTAAGTACCATCCTCTGCCTTAGCACTAACATATGTGTTTTTCCATTTCCTCCAGTCCCTCTCTCCACTCCCATGAAACAACCACATTATTCATCTCAAAATTTAGGTTTGTCTTCATCCTACTTTTTCCTAAAACCTGTCTTGCATCAGTCTGGACAGGTGCTCTTCCATATTCCCTTACAGACTGGTCACTCCATGCTCTTTGTTGCAGGAAGGACCAGCTGGAGTTTTAGCTGTCCTGTTCTCTCATACACACACCAAACGCACACCCCCTTCAGCAGGGAGATGAGCCTCCAGCCCGAGCAGTGGAGGCTGCAGCCTCCTGACATAGTATCTGTTGAAAAGAAAACAGTGTCTATCAGTAGTTATATCTCTGCTCATCTGTGTATCTTTGACATGTAGCAAAACCTCTCTATCTCATCAAGGAACTCCATTGTAGGACTGAGTCTCCCCAGTCCCCAGTGGTGAACTTTGACAGGTGAGAGCATGCAATGCTACAGGCTATTTTGTTACAAAACCATCTCCCCTTCCCCTCCACTCAATTCAGCATCTTCCCCGTGAGCAGGCTCTCACAATCTCCCAGGACGGGGCTGAGGCAGAGTCTTCGCTCTATTCTCCCTAGCCATCCCTTCTGCCTTCCCCCTTGCCACTTAGCAGTTATCCCCCAGCCATGCCTTTTCCCTCTTTCCCTTGCCCTGACATATATTGTGCCTTATTTATGCTGCAAATATAACATTAAACTATCGAGAGAACCACTGTTATGTCTGATACTTCAATACTCTGATCTACACATCCCATTATCCACTCTTTCTGGGAGCCCATTGGGCTTTCGTGCCTGTGATTTTCCTTACTCTCCCATTTCTTTGAACAGAGGAGCCAGGATTCCTATCCTTCCTTTTCATGCAGTAAAAACAGTCTAGAGAAAGCGAGGTGTTTATATAAATTATGTAACAAAGCACAGGGACCAGGGCTTAGATCTGTGCACTGCCCTGGGGACAAGGGCCCTCAGCATCATCGGAAAGCTCACACGAGAACTTGTGTGGCTTTATGAGGGTGGGGGATGGGATGGTGTTTGGAGACAAGTGTCCTCTTACCTTGCAGTGTTTTATCCCCACCCCTTCCCAACAATTTTTTTTTTTAAACAAAAAGCGTCTGACATGACTGGGGGATACACAGACCAAAAGAGAAGCTTTCTATGATTGTATGAGTTCTGTGGGTATGGAGGATGGGGGCATTGGTTAGAAGCAGGTAAGAGACTTGTTAAGAAAAAGAGGTAATGCTTAGGAACCATATGAGTAAGAAGGTATAGGACATTCGCTACTAATTGCATCTGTGTAATCCTTAATAATTGTCACAAGTGAGTAGAGTAAGCCAGATTGAAGAACTTGACAGGGAAAGAGCAGGTGCCTCTGAGGGTTTCCCAGTAGGAGAGAAATTATCTAAGAAGCTGGCTGTGGCTGATACTTGACATAATTGACACAAATAAGGAAACCGAGTCTCTTAGGCAGTGGTGGTCTTCATTGTGTTGTGGTCAGGAACACATGGGGGTCCAGAGAAGGAAAGAAAGAGAGTTACTGAAGACCAAATACTAAAATCAAGATTAAGAGGTTTGGGAGATAGAGATGAGACTGAAGGCAGGGGGCGGTTTCCCATGTTAGCAGAATTAATCCATTCCAACCGCTAACCAGTCACCTCCATCCCAGATGTAGGAAGCCAGCTAGATCACCTCCTTTCTTGATGCAGCCTCAGCTCAGGTAGCGTTGTGCTTGGTGATCAGAAAAATAGTAGAAAAGCAGCAGAGTGGTAAACATTCATTGAGCGCCTGCTTTTTGCTAGGTGGAACGCTAGATGTTTTGCCTCATTTACTGTGCACAGCAACCTCTTGGTAACAGGAATAGTTGCCTCATTTTAGTGATGATAAAGTGAGGTTTAGGTTAAGACACTTGCCAAAAGCAAACAATGAAGTGCCAGGAGCTGGGATCAAAACTGAGTTCTGTCTGACCCCAGAGCCCCTCTTTGCAGCGCCCCACACACCCTCGGCTCCTCTGGACTTCAGTCAGATGAGAACACGGGGGCCTCACTGTGGAACCACAGAACCATCTACTATGGTCTTAATACTCCATTTAAGAAGTGGTGCAACTACAAGATGTGATGATGAGTATCAGGTTCTGTGCTTGGGACTAGCCATGAGATAAAGCTTACAGAAAGGTTCACCCTAGTTTAGGCTGCATTAATGGAATGTAGTGTCTATAACATTCAGATCAAAACCTGCTCTGATCTGTCTACTCCAAATACAAATTGGTTTATAAATGCCTAACTTTAAAGAGGCAGGGGTGGGGGGAGCGCTTCCCCTTGAGCCAAAAAATATATATATATATATATATACACAGTAGAATGAAATGTCTTCAAACCTAAGAAAGGCTTGCATACATCAAAGAATCGAGAGATGTTCTGTGAGGCAATAAGGCAAACTAAGACCCCCTGGTGGAGGCCACAAGGAGACGGAAACCAGCTCAGTGCAAGGATAAATCTGTCTGGAGACTCAGGAGATGGTAAGTTCCTGGGACTCAAGTGTATGAGGCCTCTCATGGCCAATGTTTTCAGGACACTTGCTTTGTGTTAGATCTTGTACTGAATGGATGACCAATTGTATCTCAAATGATGCTCACCCTAGGAAGTATTTCCTCTTAATGTTGCCATATTTTAGGTGAAGAAACTGCAGTTTAGAGAAGTAGATCGCTTGCCCAAGGCAGATTCATAGGCTAAAAAACCATTCTGGTGGGGATGCTGTGGAAGGAATCCTAGGATCAGGAGGGAAGGATTCCCTTCCTGAGAGGCAGATCTTCCCTAAGGCTGGATTCTAGTCTCCTGCCCCAGTAGGTCAGAGCCTGGCAAAGATAGGGGTGACAAGATGGAGGTGGACAAAATGATAGTCCAACTCCAGTATTCTGCCCCTGCCTTTCTGCGACTCCTTAGAATCAGGACCTTAGGATCCTCCCGTCTGACTCTTCATAGAGCTCTATTCCAGAAAAAGGAAATGGCTGGACCTGACAGTGTGGAGCTGTGACCACAGGGTGGCAGCAGTGCCCTGGCTGCGGAGGATGGCTCCTAGGCCCAGGTGAGGCAGGTCCTAAGCAGTGCTCTGGAGTGAAGATGGAGTCTATCTACAAGGATTTCTTTTCACTCCCTTCTATATAACACTTTTCTATCCACAGACAAATCTCAGAGTAGTGGCTCCCATTGTAACCCTCCAAGAGGCACACAAATGGTGTGAATGGGCTGGGTGACCCTGACAACAGCCCCAGCCAGGGGAGGAACCAGGCTGGGTCATCCTGGTCATTTCCAACCTGGGCTCTTTCCCCTACTCCCTCTGTTTCAGGACACAATACCTAGCCCTTCCTGACAGGACTTTCTTTATGCTTTTATTCTCCAAGTTAGAAAAGAGAGGAGGTGATCAATTGGAGCTCTCCAACCTGTTGAGGGATTGGGGGTTCTTAAAAGCCCCCTAGGGCCTGGCTCTGACAAAGCATCTGCAATTAATGATGCTTCTTGAGCTCTGGAGACAGGATTTATGCATCTAATAAAGTCTGTAACTTCAGACTTAGGGGCTGGGGCCGGAGGCTGGGAGCAGGAAGTCCCGGAGGGGCAATGGGAGGGGATCCCAGGGGCTCCTAATGGAGCCGTGCATTTCCATTGCCTGTTCTGTATTCCCCCTCAGGCTGCTGTGGGGTGGGGAACTGGGGGACAGCAGGTATAAGAGGCAGATGTGGCTGTAGGAAGGCAGATGACAGCATGGATTCCAGGCAGGCAGCAGTGCTGCTGGTGGTGCTGCTTTTAATAACAGACTGGGGCCACGCTGAAGAACCAAGGGACCGGGATGGAAGTCAGATCTTCGCAGTAAGTTAGCACCCCCTCCCCACATCACTATTTCCCTCTCCCTCAGCTTGAGATTTGTGCTCTAGCTTCACTCTAGTGGCCAGGGTGTTCACTGGGTCCTCACATCTGAGGAAAGGGCTCCTTAGCCTCCTACAACTTGCCACTGGAAGCCAAATCCTTCTTCTAGTGACCTGAATGTCAAAAGCGTTTGGCCACATTCCCTCCTGGATATCCCTGTACCACAGGAGGAAGACCCTGGACCCCTCCCTGCACAAGATGCCGAGACCCCTGGGTCATTCTTGCTCTCCCTGCTCCAGGCCATGCAGAGACCCAGTCGGAGCTCAGCCTTCCTGTTTCAGCCCCAGAGGTGAGTCTGAGGGACACCAGCAAAGCTGGGGCCAGAGGAAGAGGGAGGGAGCTGGAGAAGGGGAGGCCTGGAAGGACTTTCAGCTAAGGATGGATCTCTCTTAAGGTTTGGCAGAAACAACCGGGGCTCCTGGAGAAACGAACGGCTGAGTACCCGAGCTGGGGAGGGGCTGAACTCCCTGTTCTGGAGTCTGGCTGCCCCTCAGCGCTTTGGGAAGAAGTAACATGTCATCCCTTGATATGTTTGCATGGAAGGCCCATACCCAAAAGTGCATGCCCACCCCCACCCCCGCCCAATAAAGCTGCCTGGCTTCTGAATCCAGATGTCTGTGTCTGAGACTTGAAAGGGCTGGGAGGGAGCCCAGGGCAAGAACCACAGCCCCTCTATCTCCACCAAACTCTCCAGGAACACAGGTGATGGGATTCCCAAAGTCACTGTACCCCGCCTCCTGCCACCAGAAAAGCACCTGTGGGGACATGCGGGGAACAAGGTGGGAGGCACAACATGGGAGGTGATCTGGCACTAACCTCTGCCATCAACTACTCAGGGTAACAGAAAGACAAGGGTTAAGAATCCAAGGAGTAGCACATTTATTCTGGGCTCTAAGGGACAGTGACAAATTTCGTTTCCCTTCATCATTACTAGTAACATGAGGACAGATGCTGGGCCACTGAGGCACTGTGGTCTCTGGCTCCTGGCACCATGCCCTCCTCGGCCTGCAGGGAGGCAGTCTGTGTCAGAAGTAGAGATGGCACCTCCGGGGGTACCACAGCTGGGCAGATGCCCAGGCTGAGGCAGGAAGAGCAGGGAGCAAGGGTGTATGTCCATGTGTCCAGCTGGAGCTTTACTTGCTGCCCGCCATGATCTTGAGGTACTGCAGGGCACGGCGAGCAGCCTCGCCTCGAGCTGCCTCCCTGGTGGTTGCAGAGCCATGACACACGGTGGCTGGCTGTGTCGACAGCTCCACCAGGCACTGGCAGAGCCCACTCAGGCTCAACTCCTCTGGAGACCAAGAGAGAGGAGGGAAGCAGTGTTGGGTGGGAGGGAAGCACCGGAGGGGTGGTCCGCGTCATCATCATGCCCTCCCTGACTCCTTATACCCATCTGTACTTGCTCTGGTCCAGTCCCCACCATCCCCCGGCCCCCCAACTAGCCATACCAATATCCAGGTAGCTGACATGGAAGGCCTGCTCCTCAGAAAGCTCACTGAGAACACTGCAGCAGGCAGGGCCCAGAGCACCTAAGGAGCCCAGGGAGCAGCTGCGAAGGGACAAGATCTTCTCTCCCACTGAATTTCGCAGAGAATCCCAGGTGCAGCCTGGACCCCGGTTCCGAAGTCCATCCAGGCGGGAGCCCACACCCTGATGAGATAGAAACAGTGAGAAAGATGTGGCATTGGGCTAGAAGACCCAGGCATTTAACAGACATTTAATGTCCAAGGAAAGAAAAGCCCAAAGAACAGTACCTTCAGCTTGCCTCCCCTCAAACAATCCCCATATGGCCCCTTCTCACTACTAGACCCTGGACCGGATGGCCAGGCAGACTTGCAAGTCCCAAGAACAAAAGCCTGCAGGTCCCCATACCAGGCCCGCTTCCCTACAGCACACAGCAGGTGGGCCTACAGCTGAAGCTGAGAGGGGTCCCCCAGAACCCAGGGTCCATTAGGAAAAATAAACAGAAGCAAGCGTGGGACCCAGAAAGGCTCACTCCCAAATCACAGAACCAAGTCCCCACTGCCCTGGCCTGGTGTGGAGGATGGCCCACAAGCCACTCACAATGGAGAAGTGATCATCTTCAGGTTCTGCCTCATTCCCATCCCGGGCATCCAGAGGCACCGTATGCACGCGAAGCAGCATTTTGGCTGCTGCATTACGCTTTGCCAGCTTTTTGGAAGTGCCACTGCCTGTGTGGGGGAAGATTACTGGATTACAACTCCCAGTAGACCCAGGGCTTTCCACCCAGCTCAAACCTGGGTTGAGGGTCCCCTTAGGAGGTGTCGATTGGAAAGGGGAGCTTAAGACCTGCCATGAACCTGAGAATTTGGTAGACCAGGAGAGGGGGGACAATGGGGTTCAAGGAAGAAGCTAAGAGGAAGGAGCCAAGCTGAGGGTCTCAGCCAGGAGAGCGGGACTGTAGCAGATAGGCTAGGTGCTGCCTGTGGCCAGGACTGGAGTGCTGGGGACAGTAGCTGCAAGAACTCCCTTCTGCCCAGTTACCAATCTCAATGAAACGCTCCACTCGGCAGGTCATGGTAAACTCTTTGCGGTGGGCTGGCCCAGACTCCTGAGTCACCGTGTACTCAGGCAACCGCCAGCCTTTCTGCACCACCAGCTCCTTGGAAGGGAGAAATAAAGGTGCACAAGGCTGAGTGAGAAGAGTCCAAACATCCTCTCCCTCCTACCCTACAGCCTCAGAATCCAGGTTAGAGCAGGAATGAAGGGGATGGAAAAAGCCCTGAGAACAGGGTAACCACCCCCCATAACCTTCCCTCATAGTCCCTCGTTCAAGGGAGGACAGGCATGCACAGGAAATGAGGATGGGGGCACACCTGCAGAGCACCAACTGGGTTGCACTCAGACTGCTGAGGAGAGACAGGGGGCTGCACCTCCATGGGGGGGCTCCTGAGGGAAAAAGGGCCCAGGGCCAAAGCTGAGGGGGCTAGTTTGTTTTGCTGCTGCCCAGGAGTTCTAAGCCTTGTTTTGGTTTCCCCCACTATCATCTCCCTACTTCCAGCAGGGTGGGCAGCTATCTGCCCAAACTTCCAGCCGGCCTCCTTCTCCCTCCCCTGCAAGTGAGGTCTCCTCCAGGTCCCAGGCCCATTTCAATTTTCTGGAACACGTGGTCATCACCTCACCAGGATGGGGGGTGCGGGGGCTGCAATATCCAGTCCCTGGAAGCCCCAGATGGGACTTGGGACTCAAACACAACACCGGGCCATCATAGGGCCAGCCCAGAAGAAAACAGGGCCTGCAACACCCTTAAACATGGTCAGACATCATCCATATAGCTATTTAAAAATCATTAATTACCTCCTGTCCCAAGAGCTTACCAGCTGGTGCAAATTCTTCAAACTCTGGTCCCCACCTAGTCCAGCCTCTGTTTACTCTCAGACTTCCTTGTGCCTGACCAGCCTGGGTCCAAAGGCTGGGGCCCAGGAGCCAGGACCCCTCCCTCCCCGTCTCAGGCAGCCAGTAGACACAAAATACCTGGTTGGGACAGCAGATGGAGCAGGAGTAGCAGCCGCTGCAGCAGTAAAAACTGGAAAGTCCTCAGGCAGTGAAGAGTCTAGGGGAGAAAAAGAACTTCCCGAGGGGAAGGGGGCCTTTGATTCACACCCACATATTGAGGGGGGCGGGGGGCATTGTGCAGTGGAAGGGTGGGGGACCCAGGTCCTTCTGACCTGCCCATCCTCTAAGAAAATTCCTTCCCACTGGAGTCAAAGACTCAGGGAAGCTCAATCACCAGCTCTTCCTCCTGGGATCCTTTGCTGCCAAACATCGGATCAAAAAGACCGAGAAAAGGAGGAAGAGGGTCTCTTTCTACCCAAGAAACATGGGAACAACAAACTCCAACCTGAGTGCAGAAGAGGAAAGGGCATCTTGCTAGACAGAGAAGGCAACTCCCTCCAGCCTCAGCCACCACCCCTCTCCCTCCCTAGCCACAGCCACAAATCCCTCAGTGGAGCTGGCCATTCCCCCCAGCAGCAAGAGCCCTGGAAGCATCCTGCTCAGGGCCAGAGGAAACTCAGGAAGAGGCCAGGTCAAGGTGGCTAAGTGTCACCAGGCCAGGCCTCCTGGTGCAGGGGCCTGGGTTCCTCCTGGCAGGGCCTCTAGGATGCCTCAGCTGTTCCTCCCTCACCTGCTGTCCTCCAGGGCCGGCTCCAGCATGCTCCCCCCTTTGAGGTGTTTGAGGGCCACCTCAGCTGCCTTGTGCTTGGCTGCCTTCTTGCTGGGGCCCTGACCTGAGAGAGGGGGCGTGGGCAATACTGGAGGTCACTGGAAGGACAGAAGAGAAACCAGCATCCCACAGCCTCTCTCCTGACAGCTATACAGGGAGTCAACCAAGCCCCTTCTCACTGACCTCCCCCTGTCCAAGACTGAAAGTGTTATACTAATTGCTGAAAGGAGGGGCCCTTATCTTCCTGTGAGCTCCCCGATTCAAGCCATGCCAAACAGAACTGCTCCTGAGCTCAGACACCTTGGGTGGAGATTCTTTCACTACCTTACTTTCCTCTGGGAAGCTTTTTCTCTCAATAGAGATGGCTGGAAAAATAGAAAGAAGGTAGGCTCTAGAGTCAAAGCCTGGCTCTACCACTTACTAAGCCTGTGATTTTGCACCAGTTATTGACTCTCTCTGAGCCTCAGTCTCATCATATTCAACATGAGGATACTACCACTTTCATTAGTGGATTAGACTGAGGTTGGTGATTAAATAGGAATTTGGTTAAGCACCTGCAACAGAGCCCAGGACAGCCAACACTCACTCCCTTAAATACTTGGCTGGGATTGTGGTTTATCTCCTCTCTTTCCTCCAGGATGATGCCGATCTGCCAGATCACTATGGCAATCCTGCTTGCTCCTCTAACTCTTCCAAGTTCTACCCACCTCCTCTTAGACCTGTTCTCCCAATCCAAGTGGTGGCCTTTCCCTCTGAAATCGCTCCCTCCCTAACTGCTCTTGGAGAACAGGACTGTGAAGAGACTCCAAGAAACAAAGCCAATGGGGCCCTGTGAATGCACACCCCAGCCAAGCTGGCCCAAGCCTTCCTCACCAGTGCAGCTGGTGTCGCCAACGGTGACCCGAAAGGTGAAATTAGGTTGGTGGGCTTGGCCCTCGGCTTTGAGAAGGTCGTACACGGGCGTCTTCCCTATTCTGGTCCCATACTCCTGAAGAAGGCTGATCGGGGTCTTGCCCGGGTTGGCTGCCAGCATTTGCTCTATACTGGGGGGAGGGGCACAGACCCTCATCACACCTCCCCTCTCTGCACCCACCTGGCCAAGCACTGCTATATCAAACCCAGGAACAATATGGGGGTCACAGGGTCCAGGGAACCCCAGGCAGGACAGCAGCCATAGACTGGGTTCAATGTAGAATGGAGGTGCAGGCTGGGAAAGCAGGGTCCACTACCCCAGGGTAGGCGGGGAATGCACTGTTCCTGTCGCAGTTAAGGTGGGGGATCCTGTACCCTAGTGCAGGTTGGAAATGCATGTCCCCTAACACAGTGCAGGCCAAGAACCCAGTACCCACCAAATGCACTGAAAGTCGGAGCATAAAGCCCAACGCCCCAGTGCAGTCTGGGAACCGGGCCAGCCCCAAACTATTTCGAGCTGGAGGCAGTGGCCACCGCTCGGGTGAATGCTGGGAACCACGGCCCACTACCCCAGTGCTTGCCGGGAACAACCCTCAGGCCAGATGCATGCTGGGGCCGCGCCGCTACCCGTCCGCGCCGCGCCACGCTCTTCGCCCTGCAGCGGTCGGTACGAGGCCGCTCACCTGGGCAGCCCGCAGCCTGTAGTAGTGCCGGAGCCCTGCTCCTCTTCACTCATTCCCTCCTCCGTCCCCGCGGGCACCACAGTGACTTCAGCCTCCGCGCGCCCCAATACAACGCCGACACGCTAGGGCCGGGGCCAAGCCCCGAGTTGCGGCCGGCTGGGCCCGCCGTGGAGCATGCTGGGATATGGAGTCCCCCGCCCACCCGATTCCAAGAGTCTCCATCAGGAGGGGAACGATTCACCCCACAACCCTCAGCGTGGTTCGCTCTAGCGGGCAGTACCGCCTTCTAGGAGGAGTGAACATCTGCACAGTAGTGACCCAGGCTTGGGGTGGTTTTGTTTGTTTGTTTGTCGGTTTTACATATTGTCCCGCCTCCTCCTTTCCGTGTCTCGTCTCCCCTGGACATGCGTACTAGCAGAGTGGAAGCGGCAGGGGGCGGGGCGGTAAGGGCTAATTCGAGCAATGGGGTGGAAGTGGAGAGCTCCAAATACTGAGAAAACTACAGTACCCAGGAGCTCACGCGTCATCTTTGTCGCAGCTGGAGGGGCAGGGTCAAGCATGCACGGGAAGCTTCCTGGCATAATTGGTTATTCTCTATTGCGCTTACTCGCTCTAGGTGGATTGCGATTGGTTACTTCACCTAGAAGGGCAGCGACAAGGAAAGAGTCAGTCCCTTTGACCCCGCCTCTTTCTTCAGAAAAGGTTGTGATTGGCCTAGTGATGAAACTGCTGTCGGATCCTGACTCTTCTGCGGACTGCGAGGGTGGGCCTTACCAGAACGCGGGAGAGCACTCTTCTCTGCCCCTCGGATCGCGGGGACAGTTGTACGTCAAAGTCCACCTCAGGCAGTCCACCCCAGGCAGTCCACCCCCAGCCGTCGACCTAAGCCCCTGGAGTTCGGGCCTTCGTCTTACAGAACTTGCGTCCTTTTCCTAGGTTGTCCTTCACCTCTCATCCCATTTAATTCTGCCCTGCAGTCTGTCAGGTTTCCACTTTTCTAAAGCGTTTGTAAAATGGCCCTAGTCCACCTTTCTGCAGCTGCCAAGAGAACCCTCTGGAGCCTGAGAATTAGGAGGGCGACAGAATTGGAAGGACTAAGGCACATGATGGTCTCATTCCCTCCGCTGTGGGTCTTGGGTCTCTCGGAGAGAGCAAGAGACTAATCGACTAATCTAGGTTTCAGAGCTCCATTACCTGTTCCCCAAAGTCTCACAACTATTAGGCTGAAAGATGAGGGGAAATCTTGTGACCTTTGGAGAGAAAAAGAGCACAAAAAATGTGATTCTAATGAGAGTGGGTGAGGGAAGAGATCACTTGCTCTGAGCCTGGGGTGGAGGTCCAGAGGAATTTTGGAATAATGAGGGGGTCACCCAGGAACACGGAAGGAGGACGGGGCATTGAGCTGAGTGGATTCCCATTGGGTGGAACTGGAGTGGTGACAATTAGGGGAAGGAAAGCTGCCCAAATTGTTAGGGCAGGGGGAGCAACGCTAGCGCGGGGTTGGGGGGAGGGGTTGGCGGTTTCCCATCTGAGGGGCTACTGCTTCAGGGTATAGGAGGGAGTTTGTAAGACCGGTCTTAGGTGACTTCTGCGGAATCGCAAAAGGCCCACGGTGGGACCGCCAACGGGGAGGTGAGGAACCCAGACGGGCCACCGACGAGCCTGGAGTGCGCCGGATGGCAGCAGCGGGCTCCTTTAAGAGGCCGGCGGCTCCAGCGCAGCATCCCCCGCTCAGGGCGTGTCCGTCCCGGGGGGCCAGGGGCGGGGGCCTGGGAAGGAGCGGGAGTTCAAGCAGAGTAGGGACGGGGCTAGGGGTCGGGGGGTGGGGGGAGAAATCTGGGGCGGACACCCGGACACTGCACGAGCATCGCCTGTGACGGCACCCCGGGTCCGGTCGAGGGCAGCGGGGGGAGGAGAGAAGGAGGAGAAGGAGGAGGAGGGAGCAGCATCCGGAGCTGAGCTGCAGCAGCGCCGCCTTTTGTGCTGCGGCCGCGGAGCCCCCGAGGTGAGAGAGCCGGACCGAGTTGTGGGGGGTGAGGGGCAGGGGTGGGTCCGGGTCCTGGGATCTGGGTGCCGAGGGAGGGTTGGGATGCAGATGTGGCGGGGTGGGGGAGGGTACAGCGGGGATGCTGAGGCTGTGGGGATGGAGGAACTGTGGATGTGGACCCGACGCCTAGGGGGATGGAAAGGAGAGGAACGGAGCGGAGGGACGCCGCGGCCCAGCTTGGAAATGAAGAGCCTCAAGAGCTGAAAAGGACTGGATTGGGGGGAGCGGGGAATGATTGGGGAACAGACTTAAGCACAGAGGGCCAGAGACCATCCTCTTCTCCTCCCACTCATCCCCGGGAAGGGAACGAGAGAAGAAGGGAGATGAGTTTTGGCCCCTGAGAGGGAAGGAAAGGAAGGACGGACAAGGCCTGGTGTGCCCAGCGACCCCCTCGGATCCTCCCTCCGCACACATTTAGCAAGCTGCACCTGAGGATTATAGGCAGAAAGCACCTGTTCCTGAATGCCCAGGCAATGGTCCCCCCTCCCCTTCCTGCTGTGAAGCCCCTAATCCCCTACAGCTGTGGCATTCACCTTTTCCATCCAGCTGTTGAATCCTCCCCTCCCCCATTCATATGTGGCTTCCTCCCTCTGGCTCCCCTAACCCATTTTCCCAGCCCAGGCCTTTTATGAACCTCCTCCCTTCCCCCCCACACACCTCCAACTCCTTGGCTTAAAAATACACAAGAATCTTTTTCACAGAGTTCAGACTCCTGATAACCATGGCCTTGGCTGAAGGTAGGGAAGAGAAAGAGTCACAGAGGCTCTATGGCTAGTGGAAAGAAATAGGGGAGTGTCTCTTAGAATTTAAGGGGGAGTCCTGCCTTTTAGCTCCATTACCTGCTCCCTCTTGGGAGGAGAGTGGGTGAGTGGTCCTCAACCCGGAGGGAGTGCCTCTGAGGGTTCTCCCCCATCCAGAGTTCTCTCAAGCCAGTTAGTGCCTCCCTCTAAGCATCTTACATTTCACTTCCAACTTGCAGGATGAACCCCACGACCCTGGGAACTCTGATTTTCAGCCAAAGGGTCATTCATACCAAGGGAAGGCAAGCAGAAAGAATTCAGGAAGGGAAGGACCCAGTGTGCCCTGGGCCTTCCTATGCAAATGCTGAAATTCCTCTGAGCCTTTAGGACCTACTTACTCTCTTATATCTCACACTTAAGAGTGGCAAAAAGCAACCTCCCTCTCAAGCCTGCCACTCACCCACCCACCCACTCACGTGGGAGACTGAGGTGATGCTGGGAAGACCCATCTCCAGCACACGTGAAAATGCACAACTACATATCTATCCCCCAATTAAACCCACTTATGGACAGAGGAAGCAAGAAGTTTAAGTGAGGAAGTGGCTCAGGACTTTATGGTGTCCGTACAGCTGAGGATGGCAGAACCGCTCTAAAAACCAACTGCTGTATTCCCAGTCCTTCCTCTGGAAGTGATGGAGGTGATGAGGTAGTGGTCTGGCTTTGCCAGAAAGAAAACCCTAAATTCTGGTACCCTCCGCCTAGGACTCCCCTAATGGGAAAATGGCTCACTGTGTGCAGTCCTGTCTCCCCTGCCTGGGCTGAGGAGAAAGAAGGATTAGGGATCAACTCCTTCAGAAGTCCCTGCTGGGGGCAAAGGAGCAAAGTGTGAAGATGATACCAGTTGGGGACACGGGCTTCTTGAGTGGTTGGCCACAAAGACTGGTCTGTCTGCTTCATCTGCTTCCAGAAGCAAACTAGGTTTATGTGTGTGTTGGGGGAAGGTGATGAGGAGGCGAGGACACTATTGCAGAAGAGACCAAAGATCATTTAGGATAAAGAACCCTTGTCCTTTGCTTTCTTCTTTCCTTGCTCTTCTCTTTTTCCCCTCCTGTTTGTCCACCTCCCTATTCACCTGTACCCTCCCTTCTGCTTCTTGCTTTGCGGAGGAAGAAAAGGGAAAGAAGAGATGGGAATCACATGTATAAAACTCCTGCTAGTGCTTGTCAGGCAATTGCCACATGCTAATGTTTATAGGAGGCTTGCTGGGTGCGAGGTATTGGGCTAGAACTTTATTTGGGTTATCTCAATTAAGGCTTCTAACAGGACTAAGAGGTAGGTAGTGTTGTCATCTCTATTTTAGGGATGGGAAAGCTAAAACTCAAGTAATATGTGCAACGTGAAAAAGTCATTATGTGACTAGAGCTTAGGGTCTGTCTGATCCAGAGTCTGTTGTTCTTACCCGGACTATATACTGCATTACCACTGTGTGACACAGGTACCGCTCTCCTACTTAGAGATGAAAGGACCAAGGTCTGTTAAGAGGTCTCATATTCCAGGTTGCCCCACTGGTCAGGAGCAGAAATAGGATGTCAACCAAACCTCTCTTGATTCTCAGGTCATCCACACTCCCTCTATAGCACACAGTCCCAAGCTAGCTGACAGGAATGGATGGACACTATCATTTTTGTCTCCCCTTTTCAATTTAAAAATAGATTTTAAATTATTTTAAAACAATTCAGAGTCATTACTGAAATATTAGAAAATGTAGATATGCCACAAGAAGAAAAAGACCCACAAGTCCACCTACCTAGAAAGTGGTATACTTTGGTATCTGTCCTTCAAGATCTTTTAAAATGCACATTCAGCACAGGAACTATTTATTAATATACACTGAACTTCTTCCAGGTTCTCCTGAGTAGGAGAAACCCTTCGTGAGCTCCGTGGCCCATCATATCTTTCCCCTACCCTCCTCTTCCCCTCAGACTGTAAAGGGCAGGGCTGAAGGGTGATCCTGGACCACGCTGGACATGGGGAAGGTGGAGTGCAGGGAGAATCAGGCCTATCCCCTCAGACCATAGGAGGCGCGATGGCAGGATTTGTAGAGGAAGGACAAAGGATCTGGTAGAAGAATGATGGGCCTCTAGCACACCACTGCCATTGTGACCTGGTTCGCCTGGAACCTGAAATTCAGATTTGTTTTGGGGGAGTAGAAGGTCGGAGACCAAGTCTCCCTTTTCTGGTTGGACAGAAAAACCTGGAGTCCAGCCAGCCAGAAAGACTAAGCCAGGAGCCAGGGACTATGCTCAGAGCATCGTCCTATAGTCTTTCTTAACCCTCACAACCCAGGAGGTAGGGTTGGGGGTCTTGGAGAGGTTACATTCCTTAAACTAATTTGTAGCAAAACTAAGGTGGTAGTTCTGATCTCTCCCAATGCAAAACTGGCTCTTTTTGTCCTAAACAACACTCCCCCATTGCCCTAGCCCAACCAGCTGGAAGAAGATGTGGTAGCTGCTAGGGGTCTCAAGGCTTGACCTGTATGAGGCTGGATTTAGGGGTGATCTCTGGTTTTCCCCAGGTTTTCAGGAGAAGGCATTTTCCCCTCGAGAGCACTGAGAAAAGTTGTAGTTCTTTTCATCTAAAGAACCCTGGGGCCAGGACCATGCAAAGCAAAATCAAGCAGTCAAGTGACCAGAAGGCATGGCCGGAAAGAGTCAGTCCTACATCCTCTAAGCCACATTCCAAAGTCTTGGATCTCCATTCCACATGAATGCCTCCCTTCCTTCCCACCCCCCACCTGAGAGAGTAGGGAAGTCTTCCTCCTTTTCCTGAGTACCATGTAAAGTCCAGAACAAGTGGCTAGTGCTCAGTCTGAAAGCCCAAGGTTTAGACAGATGGCTTGACCTCTCAACTGAGCAGCCAAGACAGCCAGACAAGCAGCTATGCATTGAGAGTCAGCTGTTAGAACAGGAGAGAGCAAGAAAGAATTCAAAGGGTTCCCTTGCCACAGGCCTCCAGCATCTCAGGCTGGAGAACCTGGGAGGAGAAATTAAAGGGGGAGGAGGAGTCCTTGCCCCCTCTTTACTTCTCAACCTCCTGAAGGGGAGCTCTGGGAACCAGCACCAAAGCAGAGATTTGGTAGCTGAAACTGAATTAGGGCCTTCCAGGGTGTCCAAAGAGCTTCTTACCCTGGAAGATGTATAGCTTAGGGACCAGTCTGTCCCTTCATGCAACCTGGAGCAGAGTTCTGCACAGTAATCACTTACTTAATATGGTGGACAGAGTGACTAATATATCCACCCACTCCTGTCATAACCCTGCTGTCCCCCCATGCTCTGCATAATTGATGGCTGGGGAGACTGTTCCCCTCCCCCAGGGTGACCAAATGTCTGGGCCTGGGGCTCCTAGCCCTGATATCCCCCAAAGCCCTGGCGCCAAGGCCCAGCTGGGGGCAGTGGGGCACAGCTGGCAGTTCAGAGGAAAGAAAGCAGGGGGGAGGGTGTTGGGAGACTGAAATCTCTACTTATTACTGCTCCCTAGGGCCTCAGTGTCCGTCCCCCCCCCCCCCCCCTTTCAGGTCAATCTGGAAAAGAATTGTCATTAGAATGAGAACAGGATGAGGATGGATTGAGCCGGAGAGATTCCCTCTCTTTTCCTTGGTCCCATCTTTTTCTTCATGCACTCCCACTGCCCTAAAAAACAAACAGGTGAACTGGCTTCTCTCCCTCTCTCCCCAGCTGCTGGCCCTGGATACAGAGGGCCCCTCTGGGGAAGCCTTGTGAACTGGAGAGAGGCTAGGCTGCATGTCGCCCTGTCTTTGCCTGAACCTCTCAGTTGCAAACACAAAATGAAGGCTGAAAAATTCCTTTTAAAAACCAGGTGTTGTGCCTACTCAAGGGTCAGTTTCTCAACAGAAAACGAAATGAAGAGGGCACAGATTATTGTGTTCTTCAGTCCCTCTGCATCTCCTTTTCTGTGTGCTGTCTTTTGCTTTTCAAAATCAGTTTTTCAGTCCATCCTCAGTTTTGACTCTCCCTGCCTTCCCGCTGTTTCGATCTCTGTACCTCTCAGTTTGCCCCTCCCTCTCCGGCTGTTTGTGTTCTT
The DNA here is from genome assembly GCF_021234165.1 of Pteronotus mesoamericanus. Classification (NCBI taxonomy): domain Eukaryota; kingdom Metazoa; phylum Chordata; class Mammalia; order Chiroptera; family Mormoopidae; genus Pteronotus; species Pteronotus mesoamericanus. The sequence goes on from NW_026555310.1 coordinate 2,062,482, forward strand.
TATTCTCCCTTTCTCCCAATTTCCTGCTTTTGCTGTGACACTGCACCCCCAATGCCAGCATCTGTATTTATTCCTCCACTTGAGCCCGGCCAAAGATCTACACTAAGGGTCAAAAGAGGTACGGGCAGACGGAGAACAGCTGCGGCAGGCGACCACCACAGCCAACCAGGCAAGCAGCACGTGGGCCAGCCCGGGTCAGAGGCGGGGCGAGCGCAGCCCCACCCCCATCGTCGCCGTCACGTGATCCTGGGCTAATCTTGTCCCGGTGACTTCACGCGCCGCCTCGGGCCCAGTCGTCATGGTTACGCCGCAGCGCCCAGCGCTTCCCCCAACCTGCTCTGTCGCCTCCCTTTTCCCCCATCTGGACCCCCTCCTCCCTCCGCCAGGCCCCCGCCCCTAAGCAGCGCGCCCTGTCCACGTGATGGCCGGGAAGGAGGTCGGGAAAGTGGAGGAGGATGCTGGGCCCATAACCCCTTCCTCTCCGCCTCGAACGGCCCCTACTTGGGCTTCCAGTGGGCCTGCAAGCGGCCCTGGCCCTCCCTGAGTCCCAGTCCCGCCGTCAAGCTCCCCCAGAGCCTGGCCTGTGTTCTCAGGGGTCCCGAAGGGAAGCCCTGTTTGAAGGGCGCTGGTGACAGCCCTCGGGTCTTCCAGAGGAAACTCTGCAGAGTATTGGCACATTGCTTGGCCTTTGTTCTGTCATTTGCGTTATACCGTACATCTAAACTCTTGAGGTCGCTGACATCTTGTGGGATATGTCAGAGATTCAGAGGCTGAACCTGACTGTGACTTCAGCTTCCTGAGCCTCAGATTAATCAAGAATATAAAGGGACCAATGTTAGTATCTACTTATCTGGGTGGTTCTGAGGAGTGAAGGAGCTAATGCATAGGTGGTGGTATAGGTCTGGTCCTTAAGACAGTTCTCTGGGGTGAGTAGAGCAGGGCCCCCCATCTTACTGAGCACGCACCGGTCCTGTTTGAAGTCCTGGGATCCCACGAGAAATCAGCTCTGGGAGGGGCCAGATGCCCTACCACAGTATGTGTCCAGGGTAATGGGAGCCATGACAGGTAGCACAGAGGACTGTGTCAGCAGCAGGAACAGGGAGGAAGACTCTGGATGGAGATTGGAGGGCAAGCATTCTGCCTTGAGAGCACACCTAGGGACGGAACTTGAGCCTCTCCTAAGGCTCCTTGGGCAGGTTATTTAATAATACCTCTGTCAAATGGGCAAAGGACACCTACCTTAGAGTTTTGAGGATTAAATGAGCTAATGTGCCTACAACAGAGGTTAACACACGTAGTAAGCCTTCCATGAAAGTTAACCATTCTCATTAGGTGCCCTGGCACAAAAGGCTGATGTAGCTTAGTGTAAGACTCAGTTCTGTATGGCCTGTGTGCCAAAAGCAGTGGGAGATGAAGATGGGAAGGAGCCAGAGCATGGAGGTGAGGCAGCTAGACCAAAGGCAGTGGGGCTACTAAAGGGTTTGATGCAGAAGAGGGGGTGCTGGTCAACTTGTAGTTTAGAAAGATTGTTCGAAGGACTAGTGGAGAATGGGGTAGGAGGACTTGAATTTGGAAACCACGTAAGAGGCAGTTGTCCTGGGTCAGGTGACACAGTTAATGAGGCTTGAAATAAGGCAGTAACATGGGACTAGAGAAGAGAGAATAGAATGACATTGGTTCGGGGCTTTTCAAATGTGCTAAGAATATAAGAATCACCTGAGGTGCTTTTTATATACATAGATTCCAGGCCCACCACACGCCCACTGAAAAAGTCTTTGAGAGGCCTGGAAATTGTTACAAGAGCTGAGACCATCAGAGTTGCCAGGCATCGATATCAATCTGCATCCTATATCAATCTGCATCCTTATCAAGTGAGGCCTTTCTATAGGTAGATTTCCCGACACTCCCCTCCTGAGGTGATTCAGAGGTTCTGATGCAGGGGGTTAAGGAATAATGAGAAACAATTAGAGGATTGCTGTCCTCTGGAATCCTCACATCTCAGGATTTGGTAACTGACTAGATGTGAAAGGAGATGGGAGTATAGAATGATGCCCCCCCGTGTTGAGCTCTGGACAAGTTTAGTATAGAGTGAAGAACTGGCTGTGCATGAATGATAGCTAGTTTACCCTTTGTACAGTTGGAGAAACTGAGCCTCAAATACAGCTTGCCTGAGGTCACACAGTCGGTAAGTGGCAGAAGGCAAGGATTCAGACTTTTTTTTTTTTTTTAAGATTTTATTTATTTCTAGAGGGGGGGGAAGGGAGGGAGGAAGAGAGGGAGAGAAATATCAATGTGTGGTTGTCTCTCACGTGCCCCCCTACTGGGGACCTGGCCTGCAACCCAGGCACGTGCCCTAGATTGGGAATCCAACCAGCAACCTTTTGGTTCTCAGGCTGGCACTCAGTCCATTGAGCCACACCAGCCAGGGCAGGATTCAGACTTTTTAATGGTTACTTTTTAAATAACATCCAGCTATGAATTGGGACAAGTGTTTATTGTCTGGAAAGTTGGGTCTTGGTTTGGGGAGCTGGGAATGTGGCAGTGGAGAAAGAGGAGACAGGGTCTTCTCTAACTGACCCCTCGGGGAGAAGCTAGACTGATGGGGGTGGGGCTAAGCAGGATGGAGCAGTAGGCTACAGCTCGTCCTGACACAACTTCTGCATCCCCATTGGATGGTTTTGCCTTGTTCCTCAATTGTGTTGGGGGAATAGTGGAGCTAATCGGTTACAGCCCTCACTTACCTCAAAGAGGCCCAGGTGTGTACCTCTGCACGCCCTCACAGGAGGCCAGGTGTGAGCCCTGAGTGCGCCTCACACTGACTCTCACCTGAGTTTAATGTTCTTGCTACCGCCCCAGCTGTGTCATGTATAAGTACCTGAGTGTGAGGCCCAGGCGCATCACCTGTATGCAGAAGGCCCAGGAATGCTGGAATGTCATCTGAAAGTGCTTGAGTGGCACTGAGTCTTATGGTGTCACCTGTATGTGCTTAAGTGCAAAGGAGCCCTAGGTTTGTTACTTTTGTGTGCCAAAGGTTGAGACTCAGTAAAAGGTGTACATCTGAGACCCTTATATGACACGTGTGTGCGCATATGAACCTCAAGTGAAAGAAATATGTGTTCCTGAGGCAAATTACAGTAATCTTACAGGGAGAAGGGACTAATACTTGACTTTGAAATAAATTTTACCAGTATGTACCTGAGCCGGTTGTTACTTGTTTCTACCTGAGAATGATACTCAGATATGTTACCTCTATACCTGAGTACCGTTCTCAGACTTGTGTTACTAGTAGATGCCTGAGTGACAGTCTGTGTATCAGCTTTCCTAAGATGGGTCCCAGGTGAAACTGGGAGGCGGATGGGTACCTGAGGGCAAGGCTCAAGTGTTATTTTCAGTAGGGAGCCCAGGACCTCAACCTGTGCCTGTGTGTCTAAGGTGAGCATTCTGAGCTGGCGTTCCTGTGGCTTTGATCATTTCTCCCTCCTTTGTTCCTGCAGGGCCCGCCGCTCACCACCACACTGGGGCCCAGAGGCCATGGCCTGCCTCCATGAGACCCGCACACCCTCCCCTTCCTTTGGGGGTTTTGTATCCACCCTAAGTGAGGCGTCCATGCGCAAGCTGGACCCAGACACTTCTGACTGCACCCCTGAGAAAGATCTGACGCCTACCCAGTGTGTACTTCGAGACGTAGTGCCACTGGGTGGGCAGGGCGGGGGTGGACCCAGCCCCTCCCCAGGTAGAGAGCCGCCGCCTGAGCCTTTTGCCAACAGTGTTCTGCAGCTACATGAGCAGGATTCAGGGGGCCTAGGGGGAGCTGCTGGGTCCCCTGAGAGTCGGGCACCCAGAGTTAGAGCAGATGAGGTGCGGCTGCAGTGCCAAAGTGGCAGCGGCTTCCTGGAAGGCCTCTTTGGCTGTCTGCGCCCTGTCTGGACCATGATCGGCAAAGCCTACTCCACAGAGCACAAGCAGCAGCAGGAAGGTAGGCTTTGTTGCCTTTGTCCTCCGGGAACTCTCCCTGTTTCCCTGAGCCAGATGTCTATCAGACAACCCCACCTAAATCACTTGATGACCCTCTTTCCCCACAACCTGGCCCAAGCTTCTCATCCATCCATCAGCTACTGACTTCTTTTTAGGCCACCCATTCATTGCCTTCCCTGTCCCCTCAGACCTAGTCTTTTTTGGCTACTGTTCTGTCCTTGAGTCATTTTAACCAACCCAATCCTCTCCCCTGTGACTGACCATCATAAGGCCCTGAGTGTGGCTATCTCTGAGCCTTGTGGCACTGTGCCTCCTGTCCACAGACCTTTGGGAGGTTCCCTTTGAGGAAATCCTGGACCTGCAGTGGGTGGGCTCAGGGGCCCAGGGTGCTGTCTTCCTGGGGCGCTTCCATGGGGAAGAGGTGGCTGTGAAGAAGGTACGGGACCTGAAGGAGACTGACATCAAGCACCTGCGAAAGCTGAAACACCCCAACATCATCACTTTCAAGTAGGTTAAGGGCAGGGGTTGGGGATACTATGCTGAGGAAAGGAACCTACTTTGGCAGCAGGGATCTACCCCACCCATTTTTTAAAAGTTGTTTTTAACAAATTTATATTTTTATTTACATTTAATTTGTATTTAGTTCTAGTGTTGTTTTTTTTTAAATTGATTTTAGAGAGGGGAAAGGAGAAACACTAATTTGTTGTTCCACTTATTTATGCATACATTGGTTGATTCTCCTATGTGCCCTGATTGGGACTCGAACCCACAATCTTGGCGTATCAGAACGACACTCTAGCCAGCTGAGCTACTCGGCCAGTGTTACCCCTCCCTTTTTAAAGGGGACACCCAATTGGCATGGGTGGGAATAGGGTTTCAGGTATGAGTACAGGCTGCCTTCATACCACTGTTTGGCCCCCAGGGGTGTGTGCACCCAGGCTCCCTGCTACTGCATCCTCATGGAGTTCTGCGCCCAGGGCCAGCTATATGAGGTACTGCGGGCTGGCCGCCCTGTCACCCCTTCCTTGCTGGTTGACTGGTCCATGGGCATCGCCGGTGGCATGAACTACCTGCACCTGCACAAGATTATCCACAGAGACCTCAAGTCCCCCAAGTGAGTGAGCAAGCAAGGAGACACTGATGTGCATGGTCTCCTGCAGGTGACCCCGCCCGTCACTGTGGCCATCTCCCTACTTCCAGATCCTGTTTTAAGTACATGTGGCTATCTCAGAAACCCATCCCAATGAGTCCTAACTTGGGAGGGCTGTGGTGAGCCCCCTGCCTCTGGGTATCCCAGGTGACTTAACAGAAAGAATTGCTGCAGCTAGATGAGGTGTGTGGAGGGGCCTCAACCCCAGCTGACTGTACTCTTTACCAGTATGCTGATCACATATGACGATGTGGTGAAGATCTCCGATTTTGGCACTTCCAAGGAACTGAGTGACAAGAGCACCAAGATGTCCTTTGCAGGGACAGTAGCCTGGATGGCCCCTGAAGTGATTCGTAATGAGCCTGTGTCTGAAAAGGTCGACATCTGGTGAGAGCCGGGCTGAGGACTGAGAACAGCAGGTGGCCAGCAGAGCGGGCGGGAAGGAAGAGGGCCTCCAAGGTCTGAGTGCAAGTGAGGTGTGTCTGCAGCAAGCAGGTCCTCTGGAGGGAGCATCTCCCAAGTGATGTCCCCTCTTATCCCCAGGTCCTTTGGTGTGGTGCTATGGGAACTACTGACTGGTGAGATCCCCTACAAAGATGTAGATTCGTCAGCCATCATCTGGGGTGTGGGAAGCAATAGTCTCCATCTGCCTGTGCCCTCCAGCTGCCCAGATGGCTTCAAAATCCTCCTTCGCCAGTGCTGGTAAGGGTGGTGTGGGCAAAGCTGGGAAGCAAAGGGGCATTGCTGATGGTTAGCCATCACCTAGAATCCAGAACAGGAAAAGGGGCAGAGAGCTCCCAGATGTGGCTTTCGAAGACCCCAGGATTCAGAGTGTGAATACAAGGGACTACAATATAGAAATGAGAGGAAGGGGGTTGACCAGTACTCTGCAAGGGTGCACTAGATTCAAAGACACACAGGCTTTCTGTGACCTTGGGCAAGTACTGTGAGCCTCAGAACCCCAAGGGAAAGTTGGACATTTCTAACCTTTGGGTTAAACATTTTACAAAAAGTGTTTCTTTTAATGGCATCACTCAGAAAAAGGTTTTCATTTTGGCAAATAAGTTGAAAAACAGGATTAAGTAGGTTTGCTTACTGCAGGACTCTGATATGCTAACAAGAGTGTAACATTTCCTGGAAATAGTTGACCAGGAAATTCTTTTGTCACAGAGTACATTCTAGGACTGGATTCTCCAGGACACTGAGAAAGGATGCCCTAGTTCCTTTCTGGCCCTCCCTTAAACTCCTCTCCCCCACAACTCTGTTTCTTTCAGGAACAGCAAACCACGAAATCGTCCATCATTCCGACAGATCCTGCTACATCTGGACATCGCCTCAGCAGATGTCCTTTCCACACCCCAGGAGACTTATTTTAAGTCCCAGGTGTGCTATGGGTAGAAAAATGAACATTTCAGCTCTCACTGAGTTGCTCTGAGGGAAGGGTTGATTGGGATGGAATAGAGTTTTTGGAGGACTGAGACTTGGTGTTGCTCAACTAGTTCCAACAGTTTACAACAGTGCAGGCACCTGCAGAGGCTTTCTACGTGAACACCCATCAAAGGCATGTTCCTCACCCCTCATTGTGTCTTCACCCCCCAGGCAGAGTGGCGTGAAGAGGTAAAGCTGCACTTTGAAAAAATTAAGTCAGAAGGGACCTGTCTGCACCGCCTAGAAGAGGAGCTAGTGATGCGGAGAAGGGAGGAGCTCAGGTGTGTGGCTGTGTTTAGAAAGGTGATTTCACCAATAGCAAGGGCTGTCAACCACTTCCCAGAGACTGGGATGTTACTGCACCAGGTGGATCCAGCTCACCTTGAGGACTTTTCTGCCCATTTTAGACATGCCTTGGACATCAGGGAGCACTATGAACGTAAGCTGGAGAGAGCCAACAACCTATACATGGAACTTAATGCCCTTATGTTGCAACTGGAGCTCAAGGAGCGGGAGCTCCTCAGGTAACCCACAGCCCTTACACACTCTCCAGTCCCATCTTCATGGAGCTGGCCTGACTCAGATCCTACTGAACCTGGGTCCCCCTGCTTGGGCACATGCCCAACCAAAGTGGTGTCTGTCTTTAGGAGGGAGCAGGCTTTAGAGCGGAGGTGCCCAGGTCTGCTGAAGTCACACCCTTCCCGAGGCCTTCTGCATGGGAACACAATGGAGAAGCTCATCAAGAAGAGGAACGTTCCACAGAAGCTGTCACCCCACAGCAAAAGGTGGGACCAAAGTTAAGTGATGAGTTTCAAAAATGGTAAGGGGAATGCTGGAAAAGCAGGGGTAAAAGTCCAAAATGCCAGGAAGACTGATTTAGATGGGGGGAGCCCTGGCCAGGAAGCTCAGTTGGGTAGAGTATTAACCCAATGTGCCATGGTTGCAGGTTCAGTTCCTGCCCAGGGCACATACAACTCAACCAATGAATGTGGAACAGATCTGTTTCTCTCCTTTCCTCTAAGTCATTAAAAAAAAACATTTTTAGATGGGGAGAGATGTGTTTTGTACTGCATAAAGTTAGGGAGTGCTTTCACAGTCAATTTGTTAACCTCAAACTTGTCCTTCCCCCTCTCCCACCAGGCCAGATATCCTCAAGACTGAGTCTTTGCTACCAAAACTAGATGCAGCCCTGAGTGGGGTGGGTCTTCCTGGGTGTCCTAAGGGTCCCCCCTCACCAGGACGGAATCGCCGTGGCAAGACCCGTCATCGCAAGGCCAGCGCCAAGGGCAGCTGTGGGGACCTGCCTGGGCTTCGTGCAACTATGCCACCCCACGAACCTGGGGGACCAGGAAGCCCAGGGGTGCTAGGAGGGGGACCCTCAGCCTGGGAGGCCTGTCCTCCAGCCCTCCGTGGGCTCCATCATGACCTACTACTACGAAAGATGTCCTCTTCATCCCCAGACCTGCTGTCAGCAGCACTGGGAGCCCGGGGCCGGGGGGCCACAGGGGGATCTGGGGATCCTGGCTCACCACCTACAGCCCGGGGTGACACGCCCCCCAGTGAGGGCTCAGCACCTGGCTCCACCAGCCCGGATTCACCTGGTGGAGCTAAAGGGGAGCCTCCTCCACCAGTAGGGCCTGGTGACAGTGTGGGGCTGCTGGGAACTGGAAGGGAAGGGACCTCGGGACGGGGAGGAAGCCGGGCTGGGTCCCAGCACTTGACCCCAGCTGCACTGCTGTACAGGGCTGCTGTCACCCGAAGTCAGGTAAAGTATGGGGCAGTTCCTGCGCTCTTCCTTGTTCTCCCCCTTGGGTCCAATTCCATTAACTCTTGCTCTTAAGCCATTCCCTACTTAACCCTTTGTAATTATGCTCCCCTTCCTTGGGCCAAATACCGTTTCCATTTTTGACCAATCCACTCATTTCTCCTGCAGAAACGTGGCATATCATCAGAGGAAGAGGAAGGAGAGGTAGACAGCGAGGTAGAGCTGCCATCAAGCCAGAGGTGAGTGACGGAATAAAATAAAGGCTTTCATTTGCTTCCTAGGCTGCAAGGAGCGCAACCAAGCTGTAGCCATCTCTCTGATATAGGTGGCCTCAGGGCCTGAACATGCGCCAGTCACTGTCTACCTTCAGCTCAGAGAATCCATCAGATGGGGAGGAAGGCACAGCTAGTGAGCCATCCCCAAGTGGAACACCCGATGTTGGCAGTACCAACACTGATGAGCGGCCAGATGAGCGGTCCGATGACATGTGTTCCCAGGGGTCAGAAATCCCACTGGACCAACCTGCTTCAGAGGTGGTTACTGGCTCTGAACCCAGTTCCTTGCCCATCCAGCACCAGGACCTACTCAGAGGGAAGCAGGTGAGTAACCAAAACAGCCAGATATTGGACAGGGAACAGTACATGGTCATTTGAGAGCTACTGGGGAGATAGTTGCAGAGGACAAAAGAGGTATTTAGCATTCAGGTCACACAGTATCTGAACCCGTTTCCACCAACACTAAAGAGCAAATTCCCACCTGGTGGAAAAGGAGGTCGTATAGTATGGAGTTTAGTAGGCTTGCTTACATGGTAGTTCTACATCACAGCCAGGGAGGAATCCTGAAATTAAGAGTTTTGTGCCTTGGAGAATAGCCTAAGCAACAAAATCTGGAGGCAGTGAAATTACTGAGTTGCTGGCTATTGAAGACTTCAGTGAAGGATTCTGAAGCAATCTATGTGTAATGTCAAGAGACATGGAGCCTCACACCTCACTGCATGTCTACTCTTCACAGGGCCCTCCCAATTCTGAGGATTCAGACTGTGACAGCACTGAACTGGACAACTCTAACAGTGGTGAAGCCTTGCAGCCCCCAGCCTCCCTCCCTCCATGAAAGCCACGCTTATTCCTGTACATAGAGAAATATTTATATAAATAATATATATGCGCCACATAATCAACAGAGAGAGAGATGGGGCTATCCCAGCCTTACTGAAGTCAGGCTCAAGGGAGACTGACCCCCTGACCAACTCACCTGATCAACTCTAGGGATGCTGGCAGCTGTGGAAATGAAGAACAAGGACTGCCCTAGAGTTGTGGGTAAGGGCAAACTGGCCCCTCCTTGCTTCACCCCATTTTGTTCAGCAAACAGGCAGTAGAGAAGCCAGACTTGCCTCCTACGATCCTCTAAACCCTTTCTCCCAAACCCCGAAGAGGAAAGGGAGCCACTAAACTGCACTTTTTGTTTTCCGTTTACTGTTTACACATTTTGCACTTGGGGAGGGAGACTATGGCTGGGTCCTCCCCTCTGAGTTTTCTCAGGTGCAATGTAACTAATTACTTTGTCCCTCCATTTCTCTGCCCAAGTCCTGGCTTAGGGTCTAGGAGGGAGGTTAGAAGATTGTGAAAGCATGTGATGGCTCAGGCTGAAGGACTGGGGTGTTAACTCCCTGCTTTTATCTTGGTGCCTGATTGGGGTGGAGACTGTCATATTGTAATCCCTGTGAAAAACCTTAAAATATAACCACTCCATGCAGGCCCAGCTGTTGAGGGTTTTCTTGGTGAATGAACGGGGTAGCTCACATGATGAAGTAGCAGCCTTATGCTCCAGAGTATCTGAGGACTGTGGACACGTTACTACTTCCTTTTATGCTTCTTTCTCTCTCTAAATGAACATCACTTAATACTACAACCTTCTAAAATTATCTGCATAAATGGGAGCAGGTAACTTACTCTATAAAGGACGAAGATCTTATAACACCCACTCTTAATATGAAAAAGAGGACTATAAATGAAGTTATTAAAATCAAGATACATTTTTAGCTTGGACAAGAGGACAGAGATTGCTAGCAACCTGAATCCCAGTCAGACACACTTCCAACTGCTTCCATGTGTATGCATGTGTGTCCTTTCCCACACAGCCCTACCCCCAGTAGAATTGCTTGCCTACTCTTTACAGGTAAATCCTAGGAGAATGTAACCTCCAATCTTTGGAATCAAAGGCACAGCCAGCTTGCTCTAACTATTAGGATCACTTTTCAATGCAGGCTCAAGGGAAAATCCAATCAAGGGCTACAAAAAAAAAAAGATGGAGTGGTAAACAGAAGAAAACAACTGGAATAAAGTCTTATGTTAAAAACCCAAGTAGGGTCCTTGTCCTTTGAGGGATAAAAGCTACAAAATAAAACAGCAAGACAACAGGAATAAAACCCACATGAATCACTGTGGCATCCAGTTTCTATTCACAAAGAAAAAGCTCCAGTCCATCTTTTAATTTTTTTTTTGAAAAATTCCTGACATTACAGAACTAAACTGAAATGTATTAATATTCCACTCTTACATTTCCATGACAAACAGAAAAAAAAAATTCATGAGCCAAAAAAAAAAAACAAAAAACCAACAGGGAGAAAGCTTATAAAACTAAATATGGATCTCAGCATTAACAGCTGAACATAGAAAGGAATTAAAACGCTTTAATTAAAAAATCACGAGTGGATGATAAAGTGTGTAGAAACTGAAAATTTACAAACTATTTAAAACCTGGAATCGCTGACTGTTCAGAAACTACACAGATGGATCATGGGTGGTGGTGAACAGCAGAAAGGGATTATGGATGAATCTGCATTGTTCTAGCTGCTCCCCATGCCACCCGTCTCCGAAGAAAGCCTGTAACACAAAACAAGAACTCAAAGTTAGTTTTCTTGAATGCCCAGCTGCACCTCACCTCCAAAACTTCCAACCCTGTTGGGTGAACTGTGAAGGAGAGGTTCTGTGAAACAATCAGTGTTTCATACCACGGGTAACATTTTACAATTCCTTGGGTTAACCAGTAGTATGTGCCTGTAACCCCTGCAATCGAAGCTTCATGAGAGCAAATTACCCCAGAACCAAAGGAAACTGAGGACCCTGTCTATCAATTATGGGTGTCCCTCAAACCGTGCTCCTCTGAACCTTTGTGGGAGGTAGATGTTAAACACCTTATGGCCCTGGCCAGGTAGCTCAGCCAGTTAGAGTATCATCCCAATATAGCAAGGATGTGGGTTTAATCCCTGTTCAGGGCACATATAAGAATCAACCAACGAATGCATAAATAAATGGAACAACAAACTGATGTTTCTCAATAGAAACCACTTTATGAAAATACACCACAGAAAAGTCTGCCAGAGACTTACAAAACACAGAAGCAATTTTTTTCAATCACCTGAAGACATTTTTTCACTGAGAGATGAGGGAGAAAGGGAAACACTGATGCAAGAGAAGTGTTCATTAGCTGCCTCTGGTGTTGCCTTCAAGATGTGCCTGGACTGGGGATTGACTCTGCAACCTAGACGTGTGCCCTGCCCAGGAACTGAACCCTACAAACTTTCAGTCAGGGGAGGATGCTGCAAGCAACTAAGCCACACCAGCCAGGGCAGAAGCAATGTTTTTTTACTGCTGAGCTTATTTCCACTCCTCCAAAGACAGTGATAAAATAATTTAGAAAACATTCATCTACAAGTAGCCTCACTAGGCTAATGCTGAGGCATCTTTAAAAAAAAAAAAAAAAAAAAAAAGGGCACACTCCCCTCTGGAGGGCTCACCTGGACCTCCCTGCCCGCCCTACCCCATTATCTTTGCCTTTCTCCTGAGCTCCAAGGGCCCTTCTTTTGCTTCTCTAATTTCTTTCCTCAGCCTGCGCAGCCCAGCTGGCTCACTTCTACTACCTCTGTAACTTTCTAAACTCATAATTTGGGGGTGGGGGCGGGGACCTTCATTCTAGAACAGTCCTGGTACTTCTCTACCAATGTGAAGGCTATTACTAGCTAACTATTAAGAGATAATGCCGTTTTAATTTTTTTTAAATGCTAAGCTGTCAAAGAGGGAGCACTAGTAAGTACGGGTCAAGAATTATACTCAACCCATAGTTTTTAGGCCTAGTTTTCAGGACTTAAAAGCAAAAGCCAAAATAATGTTTCGGTAACTCTTTGCTCACTCTAGAAGCTCCCAAATCTGTTGTCTTAAGACAAATTCTCCATCCAAACATACCTAGCTACAATGTCTTTTGTTTTAAATACATCATTTGATGCCCGTAAGGCCTTTGGCTTGCTTCACTGATATTAGGTAGCCAGCAAGAGTTTACATTTTTAATAGAACTCAATGTGTTACACTGAAGTTTCACTTTCTAAATTTATTTGAATGACTCTTAAATGACTGGCATAACCTATTTGTGGTCTCATCAAGGGAGCATGAACACTTCCCCATCTGTATCTCTTCCACAACAATGAAAGACAAAAGCTGGCCAGAAGGGGGAAGAAAACAAGGACCAAGAAATAGATGGGTCTTTCAACTACAAACTAATTTTATGTCAGAAACGGTATTTCCACATCGGCATAAAGTGGACTATTTTGTTCTTAAAAAGGGTAGATTCATTCTTGCCAACAACAAAATGGAATAATCTAGGGTAATACAAACAACAGGCCCTGAATAAGAGTTTAAGGGGGAACTGAAGGTTCAACAAAGGATCTGCTGGAAACAGTTTAGATCTAGGACCTAAAAAAAATTAAGTTCATGCAAGAAGGTAGTGGCACTTTGGTACCAAAAAGAGCTTAGAAAGAACTGTCCAGAATTTATGCACACAGCCTCAGCAGGGATTGAATGAAGGGGGCAAGTATAGAGTGGACACTGATAAGAAAACCCACCCAGAAATATTATGTTATGGACTCCTGGTGATGGTAGGCAGTCCCTTCAACATCTGGATTCCTTCCCAGTAACCCTCCTTTAAGGAGAACTCATTAGGTAAAGAGGCCTTCTAATCAACAACTAGACGAAATTACCAAATCTCTGGGGGAAGATGGTATCAGCAAGATTAAGTCCAAACTACAAAAAAGATCTTACCTAATGGAGAGCTGGACTACATGATAAAGGAGCAGCTAGCAACTAACAAAAGTCCTAGCTAGACAATGAACTGAAGTTTGCCCCCTCTAGTCCTCCATGTTACGTGTAAAACTAATTCAAAGGCCCAATCTGGGTTTGAGGGACCACAGTACCATGGTAATATGTAATGCAATACTCATGAGTAATTAGTTTTTCTTACACCGTAAACCAAAGTAAATGTGGGAAAATATCATCAGGAAAAAAACCCTCTGCAGTGATTCTCTAATGCTTTTGGAAAAGCATTATACTTTCATTAAACTGGCAATATGTACTCAGGTTGAATGGAAGACTACCAGATGCTCTTTGCCGTTTTATCTTCAGTATTTCTACCCTTTTTATGGAGGAGGAACTGAGGTTTTAGAGTAAGAAAAATAAGTCTTCAGGAAGACTCACTAGTCATCCATGTGATTGGCAAATTTAAATTTTTCTAGGGCCTCAATTTTTTGTTAAATCGAATAAGTAGATTGACGAGTTAGTTGATATTGGTGGTTCCTTCCAAATCTAAGCTTATAATTTTCTACTCATGGTAAATAGAGGGTTGGTGGGGAGGCAGATGGGAAAACAAGTAATAGAAGGATAAAGGGACTTAGTCTAGTAAATCAGGGTTAATTCAGGATAACTGGACATAAACCTGTCAATTTTGGGTGATGTCACACACAGGTCGGTGGCTCAAGATTTACCCAATGTCATGGGAAGAGGAGTAATGCTAGTTCAGGGGAATGGAGACAAGCTGGCAAACTGAGACTTTTCCCAACTTGCTTCCCTATTCTTGGTAAAGAAATAACTTCTTTGTATGTATGACCTATAAGAGAACCTCAGAGTAACCACTCACCAGAGGAAACCAACCAGAGATGGACACCCCTGTTACTCACTGCTGTTGGCAAGGTAAGAGATGTGCAAAGCCAGAGAAACTATTCTTCACTAACAAAGGTTCTTGCCACTTACGGAAGACCCTTGGGATTTAAATCTGTGACAGGCCCATCACCCTTTGTGGGGAATGACAAAGGACTAAAAATTAACCAGGGATATAAAGAGGTCCAGTCAGTTTTATAGAGTCTCTAGTTAAGAAACTACAGGTCACAAGTTCCCACCCCTTTACCCTTCACAGCACACAGTCAACTAAGGTTCTTACTGTGGCAACTTTATTATATCTAGAAACACAAATCTGGCCAAGAAGGCCAGCTGATAACTTAACCATTAAATAATTAAAAAAAAAAAAAAAAAAAGGTTAAAGGAGAAGCTTTTATTCATTAACACAGAGCCTAACACATTGTTATATTGCAAGGCAGAATAAAACTACAAAAAAGTAACATAATGAGAAAAAGCAAGAACTGTGGCTCTAGATAAAGTATTCAACAAGTCAGACTCTGAAACAGGCACTGAGCTGAAATGGCCTAAACCTAAACAACGTTACCATTGCCCCCACCCCCACCCTGTTATCCCCCAAATAGTAAAAAGGAAATGTCACAAGCTCACAATTGTTTGGTTCTCACCAATGTTAACAAAGGAAAACAAAATGAACCAAGAATTACTTGAGGGAGTGCCTCAAGATATGCAATCAGTAGGGGGAGAATCTCTGTTTCTCGCCTTTCAGTTTGTTAGTTACACATGGCACGGCAGAGGTGGTGGTGGTGGTAGCTGAAGCCCCGGTACCCTTAGCAGCAGACACAACATTTAGAGCCAGGAGAGGGATGGGTTTCATGCCAAGCAGACTGGAGACACAAGGGGCGGTCGGAAGAGGGTTGGGGAGGCTGGAGGGTGCGTCGGAGGTCCCCGCTGTGGCGAGCGAGGGGGTGGTGGTGGAGGAGGAAGAAGAAGAAGAAGGGGTGGAGGGTTGAGAGAGGTTGATGCTGAGGTGATCAGGGATCGTGACGGAGGCTGCCTGGGAGGAGGGTTTAGCGTTTTCTAAACTGTAACAGAGGAAAAAAGGAACAAAAAAAAACGGGTGGGTGGAAGGGAAGACCACAAAAGGGAAAAAAGTACAGGACAAAACCGCTTCAGTTATCAGTTAAGTGCCTCTGGTTGTCAATAGGAAGACCTAATACCAACTTGTGACAAGCTGTCTCTCTTATAGTTTATATCCCACCCTCTAAAAATGTATACCTGCCAAATTTCATTCCACAGTGCTATTTAAAACTGCTACTGTGAAGAAAAAGCTGATAGACTGAGAAAAGAAACACAGCACACACTTCCATGTATGACATACTGATCCAACCCAGAGGTCAGAAAGGAATGGTTTCAACTAGGAAATGAAAGCATTCACAATCTCCAAACAATGAACAAATGTTCCACCCATCAATCACTTGTGAAGCTTTGGGATAGTAACCCACAGAATTTTTTTTCATTTTTTCTGTATTAATATGCAAGTTTGCTTCCATCTCCAGAGCAATCTTATCAATACACTAGGACAGACAGGGGAAAGAGACCCAAGTAGGCCACTGACTAATCTCAAACTTCAAAGAATGTAACATTTTCAAAGGAAAATCCTGAGGACAGAAGTGTAGGTAAGAACTGGGGAAGCTTCATTTCTGGTGAGAGGTTGTGATGAGGAAAAAAGCTCTTTGTTTTGTGACTGACCATATTTGTAACACAATCCTTATAGAACTGGAAGAAACTCAAGCACTGCCAAAAACTGTGTTCAAAAAGCAAAACTACTGTTTCTACTCCTAAAATAAGCTCCAAATCACAGTAATAACCTGCAGGTACCTGCTGAAGTCTCTCTGGACAACCCAAGATGAACTCGTCAAGGGCAAGTAGGCTCCTCTTAAGACTCCATTTTGTTTACATGAATCCAGACAACAATAATCGATAAAGAGGGAAAGAACTCAGATTGCCAGAATCCTTACAATCCATTACTGAAAGAACAGAAGTCTTTTCTTGCCTAGTATTAATAATAAAACCAGTTTGCGTTTCGCATTCGAACTGGGCCAAGATGAAAAGGCAAAAAAGTAAACTCTGGTGTTAAATGAAGCTTCAAGAAGTTTTAACCCAAATCCATAGCCCAGGCTAGTTTCATTAAACAGGATGATCATGAAGCGTGACTAAATCAGGAAACTAAGGTGGTGAATGAAGTTCTACTTCTTTACAGTGTAGTCACTGACCTAACATTGGGGGGGGCACCCCACAGTTGGGCAAGTAGGTTACATTTAAACACCATCTGACAATATTCTAGGCAAGACTATCCAAGAAGAGAATTTCCAGCTTCCAAGAACATGATTCCTGCCACTTAACAACCACCCTCAACTAGAAAGAAACAAAAGGACAAAACCTTTGTAAAACAGCTTCTGTGAAAAGCTTTTCACCCTGAACATTAAGAATTTGATGTGCTTGGTAGCTGAAGAAGAAAGGAGATTCAAACGTAGAAAAGTTTTTTCCACACAAAGATCAGTTAACTACCTGAAGGCATAAGAACTCTCCAGGGAATAAGTCAGAATCACTACTGGGGAACTGATAAATTCTCAACTATAAGGGGTCAAGACCATGTAATAAATACATGGTCAGTGTAAGCATAACAACAAAAGCTCTTTCTTATAAATTCCTTTCCCTTGCACTAGGATTCAGAAACTCAACAGAGACCAAATAGTTACAGTGATAAATAACTAGCCAAAGGCTACATAAAAAAGATTGCTAAGCTCCTTGAGAAATGAGCTAACATTGATTTTAAAAGGTAGTGAGCAATGAGAATGTGGCTTAAGCACTAATGCTGAAAAAGCAAGAAATATTTTTTAAATGCCTTGTAAGATGCCCATTGGACTGTGAAGAGTCCTGCTACAATCATGGGTTTAGTAACAATAGCTAGCTTTGGATAAGGAAAATAAAACCTCAGAAGCCATTATTGGATGCAATGGGGGGGAGGGGAAAAAACACTAGGTATTACTGAAATACTCAAAACCTGTGTCTCCCCTTTGCCACAAGCTCTAAACAATGAGACACATTTACAATTGGAGAAAAGTGGACATTTTCAGAATAAATGGTAATGGCTGCCTCCAAACAACTGCTTTGCTGTCACATTACTTCATTATCCTTATTTCAATTAAGGGTACATTGGAGCCTAAACCCAATCAGTGAGAGTACTGGTCTATACTGCAAACATGTACAGCCAAGAGACTTAAATTTGGTTCTCAGTATAGGTGCCCTAGCCAGAGCACCTGACCTAGTACTGAAAACAACCTCCACAACCTCTGCACTACCAAAACTATCAAAGGTCAAATTCAAGCCTCTACTCTCCCTCCTCCAAGCCCATGCAAACTCACAACCTGGTTACTTTTTCTGCTAAAAATGGATGAACATAGGACTAGACTTAAAACCACCCCCGCCCATCTCCATCTATACCCACCCACTCCCATTACCCAAATAACCCCACATTTAATAACACATTTTAGCTTTCCTTAACAAACACACATTACCTGTGTGTTGACATCAATAAGGTAAAAAAGGTAAGGAACCCTTACCTGACATTGATTAGATATTGAGCCAGGCTAATGCTGGCAGCAGATCCAGTGATGGTAACCTGCCTATCAGTAGATCCTTCCACTGGGTTCGCAATTTTGATCTGCGCCCCAGACATCTGACGGATCTCATTGATTTTGGCGCCTTGACGCCCGATTATGCAGCCAATCAACTTTAGGGAGAAGAACAAGAATGCATGCAAAATTAGTAATAGCATGGCTAAGTCCAAGAATTCCATCCCATCCCTCTAGCATTCCATAGCCCGGGTCCATGACGAAGACAATGGAAACTACTATCTGCATCCTATATACTCTACTCACATACTCCTGGATTGAGTTATAGATTGCTCTCAACTCTTGGCTATTTCTTTGCCTGACCACTACAGGTCAGAGCCAACTGAGCCAACTGACTCATAGGTTTATTAGTTCATTTTCTTAGAGAGTAAATCCAAAGACAAAATAAGACAGAGCCAAGATGATAGCAAACCTAGTTCATCACCATAAACCTAAGAATAAAGGTATCTTTGGTTTTTTGGGCAACAAATATGCCTAAAACTCATCCTGCCATGATCATCACTTTACTATACTGACAAAACTTCTAACTTCTAATGCTTTTTGCCTTGAGAAAAAGTAAAAAAAAGATGATCTGTATTTGTACTGTCCAGTACTATAGATCCTTATGTGATTATTGAACATAGGAAGTGTGGTGTGACTAGACTGAGAAAATGAATTTATTTATTACTCTTAATTTAAATAGCCATATGTAGTTAGTGTGTACCATGTAGAACAGCAGATACAACGTCCGAAGACCACTGCTTTAAGCATAAGCCCTCGGATTCTACAGGAAACAAATGCAAATGGAATTAGTACTTGATACGAAAAGGTTCTTTCCACCTCATGAATACTTAACAAGAGTTTAACCAACTGTCTCCATTGATTTTTTCACTCATGAGTCTAGGTACTTTTAGATTTTTGATATCTAAATCCTCCATTTTCTTTCCCTAGCCCTTATAACTGCTAAGATCTCTATTTTTTAAAACCAATTCTCAGTTTCATCCAATGCAACCCAACTACTATACTTACATCATTTGGAATGGTGAGTTCATGAGAAGTAGTCTGAGCAGATGCATCCAAACCTGCTAAAAGACAGAAGAGAGCAAGGAAGTTCAATGCACAGCATACAAACCCGAACTGATCCGCACATTAATCAAACAGAAGGAAACAAACTGGAAACCCAGCATTGGCTGTTGGGATTCATCACTAACTTGAAAGCCTCCAAGGAGTAAAGAGGGGTAAAGGGGTGTAGAAATAATGCTGGAAAGGTTCCTCTGTACACTCAGAAGAGCTGATTTCATGCCATTTCCTGCAAAGCCCAGCCTATTAGTGTGTAAGGGGATGGAAGCAAGGGAGAAGGGAGCGCGACATCCTTAAACAGGATCAAAATCTAACCAAGTCCTTCTGCACTTCTCCCCTTTTCTGCTTAAAATTTCCTGCGTTGTAATTCCACTTTTATCTCACCTGATGCTCACTAGCACCAGTGCCAATATGATGCCTGTTATTGGGTACCATGGACTCTTGGCGCACATGCAGTTGCTTTAAATATACCTGTATCATATTAACAGTGCCCAGCCCCCCCCACACCTCCCCCACCACACACTATCCTAACCTACACCTGAAGGTCAGAGAGAATGAAATGGCAATCAGGTGAGGAAAGTTCATTTCTCCAGATTTATTCCCTGTCTTTTGCTCAATTGCTCATTAATTTTTTTCTGGTTTTTATTGTTTTCCAAAGAAAAAGAAAAAAAATCTGATCAACAAACACTCACATCCATCTATAATGGCACCTGGATTGGATCAGGGCAGCTAGCTAACTCTCAAGGCTAGTCCTGCTCTCACCTGTGACTGTTAAAACTCAACACATTTAGAAGGGGGTTGGCCAGATCCACCAAGGGACCCCTCAGGGGCACCAGGCCCGCCCTTTTGCTCTCTCAGCTTATTTCTGCCATGTGCATGTTGCTGGTATGTCATGGGCAGTGAAACAAGACTCCCACCAGTTTATTAATATAACAGTAGAATACTACAGATTTTTTTTTTATCATTACCCCAATAGCCTTTCACCTCTGGAGAGCTGGATTCAATGCCTGTTAAGATACAAGTGAAAATGAGTTTGGTGGTCTCATCCTAACCCTATCGGACAAGTTATTCCTTATACAGAAAAAAAAAAAAAAGCCCAAAACAAAACAAACCAAAAACCAAAAAAACACTACACAATTTGGCATAAATGGACTGTCTCTACCCAGGTCTGTGAAAGCTGGTGGAGAGGAAGGGGGTGCCAATCAGTTCAAAGGGGCAGCAGTGAGGCTAGAAGAAATGTCAGCCTACCCTTTGCCTGATAAGCATCCCCAGACCTCAACCCAAACCTTCCAGGGTCCCCCTTTTTTTTCTTTTTAAAGAATAACTCACCCCAAATGAAAACCAAGTTAAACACATTACCTCCTTCGGTTTAGCCACAGAAGATAGGCAAGTTTAAACCAGCAGGATGCTGGGTACGAAGTTTGTCTTAAACAGATGTCAAACTGAGACCTTGGGGCTGGCCTCTGATTCGCACTACACCTTACAGAAATAAACACTGAGGCATCCATACCACTGAATCCGGTGTTGCCATGCGTCATGGGAAAATGAGACTGTTGCATTGCCAACTGGTGCAGCTTGGTCAACTGCAGGGAGGAAACAGGAGAGGCTGGCATTAGGAAAGTAACAGAGCCAGGGCTCAAGCACATTCAAATCTGAAAATGCGGATTTCCTGATCCTCAAAGTTGACTCTAGTACTCTTACTACAACAGAGGATAAGAATGGGGCTTCTATCACAATTCCAGGGATGGGGAAAATATGAAGTGTTAGAACGGGAACTGGTACTAAAGAATGAGTGCATTCAGGGTGTGTGAAGAGAAAAGCAGCAAGTACCAGCCCAAGAACCATCCCCTTGTGGGCTATTTAATGAAGGTGTTTGCAGCCATTACAAAAGTTGCCTTGGAGAGAAGCATAGACAGGCTAGGTAAACAAACTGTGCAGTGGTGCTAGGGAAAACACACCATGCAGGGTTCTGTCAGAATTGGGAGAAGGGAAGGAGATGAGGGGGCAAGGAGACTACAAGGAGAGAAATTAGGATGAAACCAAACTGGGTTTTAGCCCCTCCCCCACTACTATTTTCTACAGCTATTTTTCATCTATATAAACTGTCTTTGCTATTGTAAGATAATCCCTCATCCAGTATACTTCCCTTCCTGGGGCCTACACCACTAACCAAGAGCCAAAGTCAACTTCCCTTGTCTAATGCTCAGCACCTGAAAGGGTTAGTAAGGATAGAGGAAAAGTGCAGAAAGAAATGCCCTGTAACAAAGTCTGAATACCAACACTTTTTAAATGAGTTTTTAGTGGCAAGGAAGGTTTTACTGAATACCCAATTATTCCTTCCTATCCTTCCCTGTGTAAATAATCCCCTTCCCAGCCCCTCCAGATGCTTTTAAAATTATCACCTCAAATTGAGAATATACCCAAAGACAAACCCACCTCCCACTACCCCCATGGAAAGGACTCCATACAGAGATGCACAGTCCACTGGCAATTTAAATTGTGCCCAGAAATATCAAATGACAGAATACCATGGAACATTTCTCTTTTAGACAGAGTAATCTGGAACACGGGGGAAAGCAGAACCTAACAGTTTTCCAGATTATAATTTTCAGGGATTAAATGTCAAAAGACAAACAAGGTGCTACTATGCCCTGATTAAAGATTATTTAAGGGCTGAAATGTGAGATTCATCTTGTGAGGAAAACAACTTATTGCAATAGTTTACGACCCAACTCATTTCTGCCTACGTAGAAGAAAGGAGCGAGACAATTTTGGATGGGAGAGGGAGCTTTTCAAAACAAGAAGTAAAAACAAAACTTACATCTGGCTGTGGAATGGCATACTGTCCTTGAATGGTATAGGCCTACAAAAGGAGGAAAACAGTTCCTATTAAAAACCAATCACGGACAGCCACCCAGTGGGGAGAAAAAGACAGATTTCAACTAGCCAGGAAGCCAGAGTTTAACTAGAGAATGGGGAGGCCAGGGATTGAGGCAGTAAATGCTATCTCACAAATACAGTCAGACCCGAGTTGGCCTTCTTCAAACCCTAGATATGATGAATTATTCTGGGAAGCCTACGAAGGGAGCCATGTTCCCTGCAACCAAAGGCAAAATACACATGGATTTCTAATGAAAATGTGGGAAGTGGAATTAAACAATGCCTCACTTGACCAAGCCCCCTTCTTTCTCCCTGTGTACAAGATAGCCTAGGAGAAAAATGGTCTCTCCCCTCAACCACCCCAACCCTTCTACCAATCACAGTGATGTGAGTGATTTGTGTTTGCACAAACCTACATGGCATGTTCTGCAACACTTCCCTTTCCCTATCTTATTTGTCTCTACATCTGCCTAAAGACCTTAAATGCACTGGAAGCTAACTGAGTCCCTAAGTACTAGGGAGCTGACCACAGAGCGCACACAAAAAATTCAGTATTCTAAATCCTGCCTTCTCCCACCTCCCCTCCATAAAAGACACTTGCAGCTCCCACTACACCCTCCTCCCCCCCACACCATAACCTCCGAAAAGGGAGCTGGGTCTCCAGGGCAATGGGGTGTGGGACAAGGAGGAGCAGGAAAAGCAGGGAAGGAAGGAGTAGCTGGCTAAAAGAATGTGAGGCTTCTCACATCAGTGGCCAGTAACCCCAAAAGTGCACCCAGGTTGGGGTGGGAAGGTGAAAATGGGGGAGGAGTAGGAGACAAGGAAGAGGGATTGAACAAAAAGAAAAAACAGGAGAGTTGGTGTTACCATCTGGTGGGCTACGCGGCCTGTGTGAAATGAGGTGTGGGGGGGGTCAGTCCAGGTCCCCGTGGACAGGTGGTGTCCACAGCACAAAAATCACCAGCGCCACTGGCCCCCCGCGTGTTGGCAGTCTCGGCTGAGGCGGAAGGATTGAGTGAGCCTTGGAGACTGAACATCCCCTCTCACCTCTAGAGGTGGTCCCTCCAGGTCAGGGTTGAGGCACATGGACGGGGTGGTGTGGGGAAAGCTCGCACTGTCGCTGCCTGTGCTGTACCTGTCCTGTGGATAAATAGAGGATTTCAGTCTCCAGGGCTGTCAATCCGGCACCTTGTCACCAGCATGAAATTCACACAAAAAAAGTTGTTTAATTTTTCTTTTCCTTTAAAAAGTAGCTCACAACACAATTTGAAACGAGCTGCAATCAGTTGATTAAAAAAAAAAGTTACCTAAAGGCAGATTTCATACTGCACAATTGGGCTATTTTCAGTAAGAATAAAGGGGTAGGGCAACAGAGCTGATGCCAGCTCCTGGTCAGTGTGGGATTAAGGTGAACCCCTATAAAGCCCACTTTATCACAAAGGAACAAAAGACACAGGTCCACCTGTGGACATTGCATGAACTGGTCCATTTAAAAAGGCCCATGAGAATAATCCATGACAGGGCCACTCACGGAAGAAGCTGCAAGCTTTTAGAGGGTGATCGACTGAACAAAGGGGAGGGTGGGGAGGGAAGCAAAGAGGTAAGAAGGGGAGGTTGGGGGGAGGAAAGGGAAACAAAGAATTGTAAACAGAAAGGATTGCTGTCGCCCATCATGGGACTGTTTATAATCCCAATGGGAAGTAGAAGAATCCAGAAGAGCAGGAACCTGGAGTTCCTGGGGAGAAGGAAAAGAACTCCTTAAGCTAAGCCTTGCTACACTGACTCTGGCTGGGCCTTTTCTTATCCTGCCCCTAACCAGACCGACTGAAAATTCTTTCATCAAACCAGTTCGTACAAGGCTATTGTTAAAAGCAAGGCACTAAACTGTTTCAATTAACACTATGACATGATTAACTTCTTATGAAAACTCCCAGAACTAACAAGACAAACTAAGTGCCCCAAAACTTGTTCAGTTTTTATGCCAACTCAATACAATGTGAATGAGACAGACTTCAAGTTTATGCTTTCCCAGTTCAAATACAAGAAGGGACCAAAAAACTGCTTGTGAACAGGGCAGCCCTACGTAGAAAAGGGAATTTTGAGTAATGCACTTGTTTACGCAGCTACCAAAATGAAGGTCACTATTCCAACCTGGATTCCAGTATTTTAAAAACTGACCTACCTACTCCTCAAATACTAACCAACAAAGCATAAAACTCCCATGGTGATCAGTGCTCTTGTCATAAGAATCTAACTTCATAATAAACCATGTGCCAAAGATTAAGAGTTTAGGTGGATGAAGGAGAGCCCAAGGGGGTGCATGTTGGTGTTCTTACTCAAACACCAAAGATCACAGCACCACTGCCCAACATGCTCTCCCCCTTCTATTCTTGCACAATGAACCCTTACCCGAGCTGGTTCGTTATGCCATGTGGGTTCAAACCAGTGTTTATGAGGTTAAGAACCCGGGGGACAACACACTGGAGTTTGGGAGTGAAGGGGAGGAGTAGGGGAGGTGAGGTGAGGGGAAGGGAAGTTTGTAGGACACTCAAGTTCTGGAACCCCAATTTTGAGACCACCATCCAGAATCTCCTTCAGAGGTCCAACTCTTTGCTACCTTTATTCAGACCTCTAAAGAATACCCCACAAATAAAAATGCATGGATGGGGTGGGGGTTGGGAGAGTAGTGACACCAAGGAAATTTAACCCTTTCTTCTAAGCCAACCCACCTTAAATTACCAAGTAAATGACCTCTTCGAGTGCCTACAAAACTCCCATTGCCTGCTAAAAATTAAATAAGGGCTTGGCATTCATAGCTTTCTCCAGTACAAAAAAATAAAAAAAACTAAAAGCAGGTCAAACTATGGCCAGAGTAGAGGTTTTAGCAAGCATGCAGTGGCCTGATGTGCTGCTGGCAAAGTTGACATTTCAAATATAATCTTTGTTGATAACTAGCCCAACAATAAGAATTTTCTTACCTGACCACCTGCAAAGATGACTGGAGAACTGGACGGCTTGGGCCGGTACGGGATGGTCACGCCCTTCGGGGGGGACTGGGAGAGAGTCAGAGGGGAAAAAAACAAAAAGAGATAAGGTTTCAAAGCTGCTTCAGCTGTGTGGCTTAAGCTCACACAGGTCAGTTAAATTAAAGACTGTATTTCCATTCCCTCACCTACCAATGTTGTCTCTGACTACACCTCATGTGAAATCATCTATAATTAGTTACTTGCCTTTAACATAAATAGTAAGATAATCCATGGACTACACAGCTCACACTAAGTCTGATCAAGACAGATTCCCCTGTAATAATTTAGGCATGATTTCCATGTTTTCAAATAAGTCTAACAAACATGAAAAACCTCTCTGTGTTCATATATATACATTTTAGTTGGTGACTTTTAGATCTTAATTTTGGCCTGAATAGGAAATTAGCCAAAGTAAGAAATACAGCATCCAAATGTTACATCTAGGATAAGACACTATCCATGAATAGTTCAGAGGCTCTATCAGTATTCTAAACTCTACTTGGAAAGTCTACTTTCCTTTGTCTCCAATGAGACAAACTCCATATGACAATTCTAAAAAGGTTTAATGTCCCTTAATTTTGCTATTCTTGCTTTAATTAAATAGCATATACCAGGACCTCCTAAGTCATTCACAAGCACCATTAAGGATACATTTTTTCCTATATAACCACCACTTTGAATATAACCCCGGCACAAAACACAAAATTTTAAAGAACACATCAGAGTGGAATGCAGCTAAAATTTTGGAATCTAAAAGGCTACTTAACCCTGGCTTGTGTGGCTCAGTGGACTGAGTGCAAGCCTGAGAACCGAAGGGTCACTGGTTTGATCCCCAGTCAAGGCACATGCCTGGTTTGCAGGCCAGGTCCCCAGTTCAGGGTGTGCAAGAGGCACTGCACACTGATGTCTCTCTCTCCCTCTTTCTCCCACCCCCCTCTATAAAAATCTAAAAAAAAGCAAGCACCTTAACTTAGCTCCCCAGGAACCCAGATACATCTTTTGTCTACTCAGTCCAAGTAGTGAAACTTCCCCTACCAACCCCACTAGAACTACTATAACCCAAAAGATTACCGTTGTTTAGCAGTTTCTATTTTTACTCGGACTGTAAGAAAAGCCAAAGCTGGGGGGAAAAACATATGAACTCAGGGAACCTCCTCCCCACCCCCATCAGAGACTTCTAATAGCTTCACCTAATTCTAGTCTTACTAAATATAGATGAGTCTGTCTCCCCTAGAATCACCCTCCCCCCATTCTCAGCATGAGCCTGAGGGCTTACCTCCAACATGACCACACAGATCTGTTTCACACACTCAATGATGGATTGCGGAATGCCAGCAATAGTGATGGCCCGCTCGGTTGAGTTGGGGAGCATATCCCCTGCCACCTGGACCTGAGCCCCTGTACTCTGGAGTAAAAAGAAATTTAAAATCAGAGAAAAAGAGCTCATACTTACTCTTCCAATTTCTCCCAGTAGCAACTTTAGAGACTAAAGCTCAGTAGACTCTTATCCCACCTCCTATCTTACCCTTTTTAACCTCCGTTTCCACTCTTCCCTTATTCCAGATAGGACTGTTTAATGAGTTATAAATAAATTAGCCTCTGAAAGCCAAGAATAAGCCTGAATAACAGCCTAAATTTAACCTCTCAACACACACACACACACCCCCCAACCCCCCCCAAGTCCTAGACAGTTTCCTCTCAGCTAATGTTAACTGTGGCCCAAGCAAAATCCCCACAAGTATCACCCACCTCATTCCTATTAATCAAATACTTAAATCAAGCCCATTCTATGTTCCAGGTACCAGTCTAGGTACCAGGAATACATCAGTGAACAAAATCAAAGTCCCTGTTCTCATGGTATGTACAACAGGCTCCCAAAAACTTCAACTCGTTTTCCTTTAGGAGTCATTCAAATTTCATTCTAATATTCAATTCAGTAACTCCCAGATACAGTTAAAAGCTTCCATAATTCAATGTAACTTCCACAACTTAAAAAAGAGCAAGATTACCATCACACCCCCATATATCGTCCTGTTTTCCCCTCACTATTTAGGAATTTGGCCAAGGAAACATTTGCTACTATTATGTATCAAACTGTAAACTCTGTAGACATCAAAAAGAATTATGCAGCCTCATAAAAAAGTTGCAAATTCTGGTTAACTTTTTCAGTCTGATGGTTGTTCTTTAAATGTATGAACTGTTAAAAAAAAAAAAAAAAGAAAGAAAAAAGAACGTACAATACTTTTCACCCCAATATAATAGAATACTCAAACTGGAATCTTCTAAAACTGTTGCTTTAATAAAAATCTTACCTCAACAAGTGCTAACTTTTCCTAGTCACAGAGATAATAAAAGCAGCCACATTTAGAATACTTATCTTTTCAAAAAGGAGCACAAAAGTTACCAACCTCTCGTATTTCCTTGATCTTGCAACCACCTTTCCCAATGAGAGAGCCACACTGACTAGCAGGGACCACCAGCCTCAGGGTGACTGGAGGTCTACTGGCAGCTGTGCTATTGGTCATAGAGCTGCTGATGTCCTACAGAAAGACATCAGTCAGAACACCAGAATATAGCAAGTTTTAGCATATCCCTGGGAACCCGTAACTGCCATAACAGAACTTACCCTCAATAAAAAACACATTGTATGTATCATGATCACCATCAACAAATGCCCAAAAATATCCCCTTCAAAACAAGTATTTCTGAAAAGATAACACCTACAAACTTCTCCAGAATTTGCCTTATATATGTTTATTCACCCTGAGAAAGGCGTTCTTGGTGGGGGGGGGGGAGAAAAACAATTATTAGTTTTGTAAAGCAGAGTTGACTGGCCAAAGAAAAACAAGATTGAAGTCAAAGTTAAATAAAATATTAAAAGATGAAACAATGCAACCCTAAATTCAAATAACCCATCAGGTCCTCTTAGAAATCTAGAAAGATTAAGTAGTATACTTCCGTATATCATTCTTTAAATTCTTGGTAATACTATCATTATAGAGAGAATGAAATTGAGGCCAAGTACTTTTCTAAGAAGCTGTGGATTTGATTAAAAAAACTACACTGGCTCCAAAGGCCATAATCTTTCCCACTACAATATGCTGCATCCAAAAAGTCATGGTTTTAACCTAGTTAAATTGAGTCTTCTGAAGGTTAACTAGTTTAAATATCACTGCTCAGTCTAATGCCTATACAGTAGCTAGACCTGGAAACTGCTTAAACATAAATCTTAAAGTCAAGGACATGTTTATTTGGTTCAAGTGTGAACAACAGATTTTCTGAATGTTTCTTAAGCCTTAAATTCTGGATTAGCAGGGTCCTGCAGGTCAAGAGGTAACATTTCTGATCTTGGCAAGGATAACATTTCAGCTACCATTAAGTATCCAAGGACCAATCAAGCAGCAGCCAGAAGCTCTTCTCTGCCTGTGGTGTCAATTAGTGATTAGCAATATTACTGCAGAAAAGAGAAGCTGAAAACTGAGGAAAAGAGCTAGGACAATGGTTGATTCAGCACCTGGAGGTTGAGGTGGCTTGGTAACAAAAAAAAAAAAAAACTTCTTTTTGCCAAAAAGCTTGAAACCATTTCCCTTCAGATAACCTATAAAACTTATTCCCTCCTAGTATAATTACAATACAAAAATATCAAAATGATTTTTCAAAAATTTAACTGTACCCAGGGTTGGAAGATATGTTTTTATGAGATATATTAGTGTTCAGGAGGGTCCCTAGCAAAATCACATTTAGTTCACTCAACTTTGAGTTGGGACATAAAAATTTACCAATGCAGAGGTGGCATATCTTCAAAACTGTTTTTATAGTTAGTCCCTAGTAATAGTCAAACTATTTGATACTCAAGTTGACTTATGTAACTATAACGGATCAGATTTTGAGGATGCTCAAGGGGAGCAAAGAACTCATTTTGTAAACCAGTCTCTCTTTGAATTTAAAAAGCCCTTTGAAAATCACTAAGCTATCTAGAACCAATTAAAAATGGAGAATGAGGGAGGAGAGAGAACAACAAACCTCTTCCAGTTTGTCAATGATCATAGCAAAGGCTTTGAAGATGGCATTAGTGGGTCCAGCCAAAGTGATAATTCTCTCAGGACAATTCCCTTCTGAGATGTTGATACGTGCACCACTCTGGATGAGAAACAAGGCCAAGACGTTAAATAGGCTGCTATCAAAACATATATCAACTACACAAACCGTCCTAAGTAAGACAGGCATGGAGCTGCCTATATACAAGATCCTGCTACAAGTCAATGTCAGCATCATTTCAAATACTGTTTCAGGTTTGTCCTCAAAGAGACTACAGAAGTTGCCTTAAATCTTGAATAAAATGAGATTTGCCAGAACATTTCCCAGCACACTATTTGTGACTACAAATAACTAAGCCAGAAAAATACTAGCTTCTTACTCTTGAGACCTTCCCTCCTAA
The DNA here is from genome assembly GCF_021234165.1 of Pteronotus mesoamericanus. Taxonomy (NCBI): domain Eukaryota; kingdom Metazoa; phylum Chordata; class Mammalia; order Chiroptera; family Mormoopidae; genus Pteronotus; species Pteronotus mesoamericanus. Next base: position 2,091,855 of record NW_026555310.1, read on the forward strand.
TCTCTCCTTATACAGGATATTTGCCTTTCTTTAAAAAAAAACTTTCCAAGGTAAGAGTACCCAAAATACCCCCATAACTCACCTCCTCGCGCATCTTCTTAACTGATTCTCCTTTCTGTAAGAGTAAAAGTCAAGAGTTCGTTCAAACGGCTCTTTCAACCCAGACTGACTAAATAGTAATTAGAGTTCAAGTGAAACCGTCTTACCTTTCCGATGATACTGCCAACTTCCTGTGATGGAGAAAACTCGTGTCAAGTAAGAAGGAACTCAAAAGTGTTTATTATCATGAAAAGGAATTTTTAACTGTACACAGTAATAGAAAAACTAAGAATTATTGGGAAGGGGAGTGGGTGGGAGTATTCTTTTCTTGGCTCAAAAGGTACATGAAGTTCTCAAAGAATTTAAAAAACAGTAACAATGAATGAGTGATTAAATGTTTTCTTCATGTTCAATATAAATTATTTTTTAAAATATCAAACATATTCACCCCTCTTAAAATTTTCTAAAATTGTTTGGCCAGGAGAAAATTACCTATCACAAGAAATAGCAACCTTTATGAGAAAACTCTTATCCAGGTATGATACAGTTTTTGGCTCTAGCTTATAGTTAAGCCTTTCCTGCTCAGTGGAGCTTCCCAGTGAAGTCTGTCCATTTCCCCATTACACTCTCATCTACGCTGCTAGGAAGGAGTGCTAAAGCCAGACACCCAACAGTGCTAATCTGATGAGCTCCAAGATACTGCCCTCTCTTCCTGGCCCCTCCCCTAGCAGTTACTATGACCCAATTTCCCAAGCTGGTGCATACCTTTCCATGCATAAGTAGCCGGATGGTGAGAGTGACGTTTAATCCACCTTCAATCACACCGGTGTCCATGCTGAGCAGTGTTCTGGGGAGCAGGACTTTGAGTGGTCAAATCTTTGGTCACTGGTGGGGGGGGGGGGGGGGGGGGTGAAAGCCAAAAACTGAAACGCAAACATGACCAAAATGAGAGAAAGAAAACAATGGAAGAAAAATATTTTCCTGTTATTTTCACTATTATCACTGTTTTGTTACTCTGACTCTTCCTTTAATGACAGCCTATCAGTTGGCAGGCTTATATACATTCAGCACAACTGCATTAACAGCTCAGGTTCTGTTAAAGTGTATGGAAGGCGACTTTCCAGGCGCTCATTAATGGTCGGGTTTCTGCTGACTCGCAGCATGAGGAGGATTCCTTCAATTTCCAATGATTCTAAGGGGAACTGCTGAACGTGCACTAGTTGTCCTTCAGCAGAATTAAGCTTCAACAGGATACAGAAACACCTGGAAATCATGAGGGCAAAACACCAACTACAAAGAGGGCAAATGACCTTCTGCTTCCATGTTAGGGAGCAGCTCACGCTGAAAGCTGGAGAGGACATGTAAATTTTCTCACTGGTGGTAATTTCCAGATAAAGAATTTGAGGTATCTCTCTCATTAAAAGTTTAAATGTTGATAAATGACACCAAGTAATTTTTAAAAGATTTGTATCAACAGCCTCAGTGAAAAAGCTATTATCTGAAATGCCCTCCATGTAGGCTTGGTGTTCCCTATTCCCCTCTAGGAAACGACTCCATACATTAAGTACAGTCTTCTCCCAACCCAGGTAGATAGTCAGATTTTAAAATTTTCCTTGCTTCTGTGTATTAACCTTTGTTACCTCTCAGTCTTTATTCAAGTCTCTTAAACATTTTTCCAAAGAAAACAATAAAAATAAAACTGGTATTGCTAAAAATCTGTGTAATAGTTTTAAGCAACAATGAGCCTTTCCTATGGAGGAGGTCCTTTCCCCACCTACCCTCAATTTCTTAAGATTTGTTTTAGAACATTGAAAATGTGAAGATAATTTGTTTTTTTATATATGTACCTTTGCCTACAATACTGCTTTAGGACCTTACAATGTCATCTTTAAAAAAGCTCTCTCCAAAGTTGTTAAATGTCTCCAGTGACATTACTAGTATACCTCCCTTTCCAAACTCAACGAAAACTTAGTTTTCCCTTCACACAACTAGCCACCGTTCTAACTTTAACTTTGCTCTAACATGAAGCCCTTATCCTAAATATTTAAAAGTGTTTAAATGGCTGCCAAGCCATTCTGTATAAGGCAAGCTGCCTCATGGGTACCTGAGAGTGCGATTATTTAAAAGATGGGCTTTGCAGCCCCAAAAAACCCCTCCCCCCATTTTCATAATAATTAATTGCTGGCAAAATTCCAGAGTTCAACACTTTTCAATCATGGAAAAACAAAAGTGTTGGCGAGGATAAGGAGATGGGACAGAGTTATGTCTCTAAGAATGACTTTTTAAAAAGAAATAAATTGTGGTAACAAACAGTTTAATTCCTTATCCCTGCTCACAAATAATAGGAAGCATTTTACAAATACAATAATGGAAGTTTGAAAGGGCAGGAAAACTGTAAACCTATTTGAAGCCATTTCTTGAGGTAAAGGACAAAGGTGCATTTCCAACTCCAAATCATCCAAAAAAATCCGTCAGATTTCTCTCCTGACTAGGTCAATCAATGTAACTGTACACAATCCCAGCAATCCAGCTGTTAATCCTGCAGTCCATTACCCCTTCTATAAATAGCTCGGTCTGGGTCTATATCGGCAGGCATTTTGTAATTTCAAAATTCGTTACCCCGAGAGAACGTCCTGAATAACTCGGTAACTGGGAGCCCGTCTACCCTTTCTTTAACTCCGCAGCCCCCCTCCCCTCGGTCATCCTAGCGTTTTCCACTTAAAAAATGCGCCCCCCCCCCCCGCAATCCCTCGACTGGAAGAGAAAAAAATAAAACGGTTCGGTCGGGGGGGGGCGCTGCGACCCAGGGGGAGGGGCCGGACTAGCAGTGCCTCCTCGCGTGGCTGCGCCAGCGCCTGACCCCCGCGGGGAGCCGCGCTCACCCGCCAGGCCAGCAAGTCGGCCATTCTTCTCCCCCCAACCCCCCTCAACCAACAAATCCACCGCCACCACCCCAACTGCGCGCGCGCCCTCCTTAACTCCTGCGCAGCCGCCACCGGGAAAAGGCGGGGGGGAGGGGGAAGGCCTTGCGCGAGGCCTACTAGGCCGCGCCGGAGCCAGGGCCTCGCGTGAATGGCCGGGCAGGCAGAGTAAGAGGGTAGGCGCTCACGCGAGACTACGCGAGGTCGGGGCTCGTGACGAGGACCGAAGCCCGCTAAGAAAGATGGCAAGAGTGAAATTAGCGCTATAGCCGGGGGCGGAGAGAGAATTTTGAAGCTTACCTGCAGGCGCGAGGCGACTGAGGGGGAAAGGGGAGCGGGCGGGAAGGGGAAGGGCGGGAGGCCGGGGGCGGAACAATAGGGGCGGGCGGGAAGGCGAGGGGGCCCCCGCGGGCGGGCGGAGGAGGAAAGGGGGGGGTGGAGGAGGAGGAGGAGGAAGGGGGAAAGAGACCCCGGGGCGGGTGGAGGGCGGCGGAGGGCGGGCGGGCGGGCGGAGGGCGGGCGGGCGGGAGAGGGCGCAGGCTGCGGCTGCTCCGGCTGCTGCCTCTGCTGGTCTGGGAGGGGGACGGGGCGGAGCGGCCCGCTTTCAACCCCGCGCACCCTCCGACCCCGGAAGCGCTAACCGCCCCGGGGGCCGGCGAGGCGACTGCGTCGGCCAAACCTTCCCCACACAATACGGACGGCCTCCCAATAGCCTAGAGCGGCTCCGTGGACAGCGTCGGCATCAGCGAGACAACACCTGGCAGCACATAGCGAAGCCTATGATAGAGCGGCAGCACGGGGGCAGTGAGGAAACTAGTGGCCCCTAGTGGGCTGATTAAAAAGTCCAAGCGTAAGTGCGGAGACAGTTGGCAGTCGCGGAGGATACAGGAGACAGGAGGGAAAAAGATAGCTGAGAACATCCATCTGATATAAGAGACAAGAAAACCTTGGAAATCTATAGTGATACTCAAAAACAGAAGGAGGAAAAAATGAATTTGCTACATTGAAGGTAACTTTTACACCAACTCCTTACTCTGAAAATTGCTAACTTAAAGATTTAAGAATTTACCCTCTCTTTTTAGGAAGAACTGCAATTCATTCTTAGTCAATAAGGGAAAACCCTTTTTTAAAAGAGTTCCATCTAATAAATGCATAAGAAATGAAAGGGTTAGAAAATCCTCATTCATTCTGCAATCCAAAATGAAATAGATTCAAGCAAGTGTTATAAATCACCAAAACTTTAAGCAAAAGGTTGTTAGAGAACAGGATATTATCATGGTGCCAAATAATCACCACACAGATTATTTGCAAATCACAGAGAAGAAAAGAAAAAAAGATAACTTATGCCCTGGCTGGTGGGCTCAGTGGATTGACTGCTGGCTTCCAAACCAGAGGGTCACAGGTTGGATCCCAGTCAGGGCACATGCCTGGGTTGCTGGCCAGGTCCTCAGCTAGGGACGTGCAAGAGGCAAACACACATCGATGTTTCTCTCCCTCTCCAAAAGTAAATAGATAAAATCTTAAAAAAAAAAACCAAAACCTTAAAATGGAGTGATCTGGTAGTCAACACCTTACTGAGGTGATCAAACTTTCCATCAATCAAAGTTGTTTCTGTCTCATATTGATGGTCCACTCCTTTCCTCTCTCTAACAGCAATGAAAAACATATCCTCAGGTGAGGATTAAAAAAGTTTAAAAAATTTCAAAAAACAGGTGCATAATGAAATATTTAAGGGTGAGGGATCATGATGTGGGGGACAAAACAAAGATCAAATTAAACATTGAAAAGTAACATCATCCTCTTCTAACAGTAACATTGCTACTATTGGGGCTGGTCTACAACTGCAGCTAATTTTGGAAGAGAAAGATGGGATGCACCTAATAGTAATAGTGGATAATTTTATGAATCACTAAATTCTTAGAAGGGAACCAAGCTAGTTAAGTGAGTGAACCTGCCTAGGGCCACAAAGCAACCTGATATAGGGAGATAATTCCAAAGGAAGCAAACTAAAGACTCATCCCATGACTGGCAGTCCCCAAAACTGAAGTGTCAATTTGTATTTTAGATCTCCTGGGTTTCCTTTCCTTTCCCATTCTTAATTGTGTGGAAATCTTGCTATACTTACTTTGTAGTAAGAAAAGAATGGCATAGAGTGGTAAGCGCATAAGACAAAAACATTTTAGAATTACCACCTTTAAAGTCTTAAATGGATGTACAAAACAGAGGGCACAAACCCAATGCTCCAGGAGCCAGGTAAGTAATATCATTGGGAGAAGCTGGCCTAAGAAAGGCAACAGGAAATTGAAAGGACAATGAGAAGACTAGAAAATACGGGACCTATCTGTAAGGACTGGCCACTACTGAGGGCCATATTTCTGCCTTTAGAAATGTGGGCCCACTGTTGCTAGGATTTCCACTTTGAAATCTGAACCTTCATTGAAAAATCTCTGATATTTAACAGTGGCCTCTCAAGGTCTCATAGATGTAGCCATGGGCATCCAATTTTCAGCCTCCGGCAAAGATATATGTAAAATGTTCACTGGAGCAGTTAAGTGATAGCCACACTGGAGAAACTATTTAAAATTCCAGAAATAAAAGATTGGTTGAATAAATTGAATGCTGTTAAAACAATGTTATCACCCTGACTGAGTGGCTCAGGTGGTTGGAGCATCATCCCATGCACAAAACGTTTTGGGTTGGATTTCCAGTGAGGGCATATAACAAAGCTGTGGGTTCAAACCCGTCAGGGTGCACGCGGGAGTCAACTGATTGATGTTTTTCACATCGATCTCTATCCCTCTATCTCTCTCTCAGAAAAAAATCAATAAATACATCTTTGGGTGATTTTTTTTTGTTATCTACATAGAGTACACACACACAGATATGGAATCAAGTTCAAGATAGATAATTAAATGAGACAATATTAGGTCCAAAAGAGGGCCTGTACTATGTTCCACTTGATATAAAGTGTGGGGGGGGGGGCATAGGAACAATGTAAAGTAGAAATAAAAAGGATGGGGTAGAGGTGGGGACTTAACTATGCAAAATAGCCCTGGAAGTATACAAAAGAATCTAGTAGTCCTGGTTGCCTTTGAGGAGGAAGCTGAGAATCTGAGATGAAAGAACTTTACTCTTTACTAAGCATCCTATTAAAAAAAATACTTTCAGCTTTTAAGAATAAACCTTTGAGAAACAATAGCAGCAAACAACAGCAAGGTGCTCTGTATATGGCCTAGAAATGCCGTGAAGGGGAGATGTATGCTCTATTATCAAAAGTAGAGAGTCAGTGGACTTTCTCACTCATTTGTTTTTGTGTGTGTGTGTGTGTTCCACGCCCCCCGCCCCACTCCCCACCCCACTGGCCCCTTCTCATTGTCCCTGATTGCTGGTTTGTTTGCCAACATCTGTTTCTCTTCACCTCACAATCCCCTCATGCCCATATCTCCCCTCTCCTCAAAAAAGAAGAGCTGATGAATAAATGAAAACAGAGAGTGACTGGAAAAAAACATTAGAATGGTTCCCAAATCCAGAACACTGGAAAAGCAGGCATTAGCCTAGGATTTCCTAATAAAATTAGAAGCTAGCTCTAAAATATAGGAAGATCTCAAGCATTTATTTCATATAACCTGCCTCAGGGACAAGTCATGGATGTAATACAGCCAGCTAAAAACACCCCGTCCCTGTTCTTCAAGCCCCTCATTCAATCCCCAAGCCCTGTGGACCACACCTCAGAAACATCTCTCAAGTCCACTCCCTTCATTAGTCCCATCTCCCCCACTTCAGCTTCATTTCCTCCTCCTTTCAGGGTCTTGAATGGGATCTCAGGTTCAGGAACTTCTGAACTTTCATACTACATCTTTTTAGAATGTGCCTCTGTAAAATTACTTCTGCCTGAAATCCATTGGGTTAAGAGTAGAGACTTGAGCCTCACTAATTCAAATCCTGGCAAGTTTTCTTCATCAACAAAATCGGACTAATAGTGCCTAACTTATAGAGTTGCTGTGAAGATTACACAAGTTATAAATGTAAAGTACTCAGAACCTGGCACGTAATAAATGCTCAATGTTAACTGGTATTATTTATCAACTGAAAAACTCTATCATCCTGAGGCCCAGCCCGAACCTAGCTAATTTTCTCAGTGGCACTGTCACTCGTTCCTTTGTCCCCCCACTCATTGATCTATGTCTCTATTGTGGTCTTTTTTTAACTGTAGAATAACCTATTCACATAGTCACGTGTCTGTCTGCTCCATTAGATCTTGCAGGTTATACAGGGGAGGGACTCTCATCCACCTGTGTAGCTCCAGCACCCCAGAACTCTGTATTTCCTCAATAAAAAGTTTTCCAGATCATTCTGGGATACCTGTGATCCCCAAATATACTATGGAGCTTTCTAACTCTGTACCTAAGCACATTCCTTCCCCAGCTCCTCTTTGCCATCTACTTGGTAAGTCCACTCCTTCAATTTTTTCCACTCATATTTCCACATTCAAGGCCCAAGAGGTAGCTGAAATGTCACTTTTACTATGAGGTCATCTTTGACTCTTCCTTCTCCTCCCACTCACTCACTACTTAAAGGGTAGTATAGGTTTATATACCTCTGGCAGTTGGTAGCATCTGTCTTTATTAATCAGTTCTCTTAGATGCCTTTTTCCTCTGCAAATCTTGGAGAACCTGATGTGTCATACCATGCATGGCACAGAGTGAAGTGGTAGCCCTCAATTCTAGCTGTACATCAGAATCACCCACACAGTTTCTTAAAAACACTAATTTTTAGAACCCCGTCCTTAAAGAGTCTTATTCAAGAGTTTTGGAGCAAAGTCCTAAGTTACTGTCTGATATCTGATGGGCAGCCAGGGTTGAGAACCTCTGTAGCAGATATGAAAACTTATGCTAAAGACCTATAGCCATTCATTAAAGGAAAGAGAGTAAAGATTCATTCCATTAAGGCTGAACCAATTCTGAAGGTTCCTCCCACTTAAGAAACATAGAGACAGCATGGTGTCTTGCTCACTGATGCTCTGGTTCCTTTCTATAAATCTGATGCACTTTAAAGGGTCTGTGGAAGGGCAGCAAAAGTAGTAGAATGTGCTGGGCCCAACCAAGGTAATGGCACAGGTGAACAGAGACCAAAAGAAATAGCTTTATTTGGACTGAGAGTTGGAGAATGAGGGGAGGACCTGAGATAGTGTACTGAGCTAAGCAGTAGAGATTAGGTTCAAAAATGGCATTCAGAGCTCATCAACAAATAGGCTCTACTTCCCAGCAGCCTTGCAGTTAGTGTAATCAATTAAAGGCATGCTGGGACATGTATTTGCTATTAAATAACCCAAGTGTGCCACAATTACAAGAATGGTACAGTTCGTTCTTTGGTTCCTTTTCTCCCAAAATTAAGTTTCCACAACACCTCCCCAACCACAAATATTACAAAAGAAAGTAAAAAAAAAAAAAATCACATTTTCTAGATCTTAGACTTCTCTTCACCATCTTCAAAAAACAGTTCTACAAAACTTATCAGCTAAATGTTCTACCCAAGCACTGAGAAGATGGTCTTTGCTAGCCCATAGCAATTCTTCTCCCATTTATTTCCCCTAACCAGTTAGGGCTGAACAAGAGAGTGAGGCTCAGACTGGGAGAGAGGGGTAGAGGGACACAAGGGCTAATTTCCCCCAGTGTAAGATGGCATCTGAAGCTTGATGGGAGAGCAGAACTGGAGAGACTTGAGGGAAGGGTCCCGACCCTGTATTCAGTCAGAGTCACTGCTGGAAGAGGAGGAGGAGGAGGAGGAATGCTGCAAGGGGAAAGGGGAAAGGAGATAGCATCAGATCCAAATGACATTTCATCAGTCCGTTGGACACTTTGGTATCCCACCACTCCACCCAGGTCCCCAAGGTCAGGAGCCTTAAACCAGACTGCCCCTTAAATAGCAAAAGCAAGGATTTCCTTCCGCAGTGAAAATACAGAAAAGGATTAAACCATCTTAATTCATTCCACAGAATTTAACAAACTGCATTTAGAGCAAGTTTCCCAAATTTCTTTACTAGAGCCAATGCCTAGGCATGGAATAAATTATAGGCACAACATACTATAGTCCTAAAACAGGCATCTGTGAGTAAGGGATGGGGGAAACATTCTGGGAGTGAGAAAAGCAAACAAGAATGCCTTTTGATTCTGATATCCATTCTAAGGCTCAGCCTATCCCTCACAGAAGGCCCAGTTAACCTAATATTCCTAATATTTCTTTTCAAGATTGTTAGAATTTTCCCAGTAGGAATCCATTATAGAGAGGAAGACCCACCTACCAGAGCAACACAATTGCTGCCCCATGTCCTCAGACTTAGCGGCCCCCTACTTGCCTGGTCTCTCTGAGGGACACCCCTTCCTAGCCAAGCCCCAGGAGGCACTCACCTTGCCATGCTTATGGTGTTTATGCATCTTTTTATGAGCTTTCTTCATTTTCTTCCTCATCTTCTTGTCCATCACCATTCCTGGTCCTACCATGCCAGGAACCAACGGATTCACAGTAGGCATACCAGGGGCAGGTGGTGGGTATGGAGGCGGGTAGGGACCTGATGGTTGGCATCCTGGATATGCTGGCTGTGGCACAGGATGAGGGGGCCCAACTGGGGGGAAAGCTGGATTCCCCTGGGGAGCTCCTGGGGGAGTGGGAAAGGGGCCTGGAGGAAAGGCAGGATTGACAGGCGGAGGTGGATAGGCAGGATTGGAATCTCCAGGGTAGCCGGCATTAGGGGGATACGGATTTGGCCCTGGCTGCCCTGATGGAAGAAGCAAAGAATAAATCAAAATTAGAATTGCCCACAGCCTCTGACAACAAACAACAGAATGAAGGGGCTTCAGTTTCTCCCTCAATACTTAAAGGGTTAGGGTGGGAGAAGAGAGCCCCGCCCTACACCAAACACCTACCGGCATTGGGATTCCACATCGTCAGGTGTATCCTCCAGCCTGAGGAGAAAGAAATGAAGGCAAAAGGGTGACCGCGCACAGGTGGTAAGAGGATTTAGACACCGAGTCCCACCCCGATGCCTCCAGCTCTGCAGTAGCCTGACAACTACCATGACCTCCACAGAAATGTTTCCTTCCACCCGTTCCTTCACCCTCAATACCTACTTTATTCCTACTTCCCCAACCACAATAACCCAGCGCCCAGGGCTGCTCCACCTTCCACTACCTCTGGCCGCAGCTGGAAGTCTACCTCCGCCAGAAAGGGACAGGGTCCGCGCGATATCCTCATCATTCATCTCCCTTTCTATGACTGAATCTGTGACTTTAACCACCCACAGATTAAGGAAGGGTTTTAAACAGCCTTACTGCCCCCCAGGAGGAGGAGAGGGGACAGCACCTCCACCTCAGGCTAAAAGAAAGACCCTTCTCTTTTTTATTATTTATTGAATTCTTGTACGTGTCCTGACGGGGGGTTGAACCGGCAACATTTGTATACGGAGACCACGCTCTAACCAACTGATCTACCCGACGGGGACCAGAGCGGGGGACCCACGCCCCACCTTCTCGAGGCCAACCAGGAACATGTAGGCGAAACCAAAAAGGTGGCTCAGGAAAAATCCTCAAATGCTGACATATGTAGACACACACTCTTGCCCACTAAAAGGTCAAATGGAGATCTTGGCTCCCAACTCCCAAGAGACCCCTGACCCAGGAACGGGAAAAGGAGGAAATTGGGGAATCCAGATGCCCCGTCACCTTCACACCACCGCCTGGGCTCGCCTCGTCCTTCTCAGTCTCCGCTCTTACTTCCTGGTCACCGCCACCCTAAGGCTTCGGCACCCACCTCTGCTACCATCTAATTGGTAATTATGTGGCCATTCTGAATTATGATTGGAGAATATGCTCGTCAATCATTCTGGTCCCTGCAGGGCTAGAAGACCTGAGTTGCAGTAGGGGCGGAGCTGGGCTCTTCGGTGAGAGGCGGGCGCAGAGGAGCGGGAGGGCCGGAAATCCCGGCGTGTGGGCCTTGGAGAGACGGGTTGGGACTGGGCGGAATCAGTTTCAGGGCAAAGCCCTCAAGATGCCGAGAGTAAAATTAGAAGCTCCCTTCTGAACTTCTTGTGCAGTGGGTGCAACACCTTTTAATATGAATACAGTACACCGTGATAAGTGTTGCAACACAGATATATAGAGCATTTAGGGACGAGGGGGACGCTACTGAGTCTCAGCCCCAAGCCTCAATATTGCCACCTCCCTCCTAGCTTTCGTGGGAAGTAAACAAACATTCTCGCCGGAAATACAGAGATTTCCTAATCTCTCTTAGGTTGTCCTATCTCAATTGCATAGCTCCGCGATCTGTTGAGTTGCATAAATTAGAAACCATCCCAGGCTAAGAAGGACACACTTCCAGGAGAAACTAGGAAGGTAGCTCAGGAAAAATCCTCAAATGCTGCATATGTAGACACACCCCCTTGCCCATTAAAAAGGGCAAATGGAGTTCCTAGCTCCCAACTGTAGAATTGCATAAACCAAGAATCAAGTAAATCATCCTTGATGGCTCCATCCTTTGCTTCTATCCCAACCTCGCTCCAACACTACTGCACTGTGGAATCCCTGAGGCACTTTCCATCTTCCTTGCTCCCAAACTACCATCATCTCTTGACTGGATTACTGCAATGGCCTCTTTTTTTTTTCTTTTTCTTAATAACACAATTAACAAGCTTCATTTAATGAACATAGGAGTATATGAACCATGCACTCAAAACTTTAAAAATAACTCATTCCTCCCAAGCATACTTAACATTTTATAAAAATTGGTCTTAGCTAATATATATAGTTCTAATTTCAAAGAATTGTACATACCACTAATAATCATTCTGTCTATAAATTTGTCTATTCCAGACATTTCATATAAATGGAAAATTGTACAATATGTGGTCTTTTGTTACTTTCACTTAGCATAATATTTTCAAGGTTTACTCATGTTGTAGTATTAACCAGTACTTCTTTTTATGAAAGAAGTACTAAATAATATGCCACTGAATGGCTCTACCACTTTTGTTTATTCAGTCATCAGTTGATGGACATTTAAACTTTTTTCACTTTTTGCCTATTATGAATATCGCTGGTATAAACATTCATGTGCAAGTTTTTGTGTGACCATATGTTTTCTGTTCTTTTGGGTATGTGCCAATGAGAAGAAACACCAAGTCACATGGTCAGTTTGTAGCTAACTTTTTGAGGAACTACCAGACTGTTTTTCAAAATAGCCACACCATTTTACCTTCCCACCAGCAATGTGTAAGAGTTCCAATCTCTCCACATCTGCATCAACACATTACTGTCTGTCTTTATTAGTACAGTATAGCCATTCTAGTGGGTGTGAAATGTTATCTCATTGTAGTTCATAATGACCTCTTAGAAATCCTATCAGCATTCACTCTGGCCTTCTTCCAATTCATTCTCCACACTGCAAACTGGCAGATTTTTTTGTAAAGCCAAATCTGATGTCATGCTACTGCTTAAAATTCTTCAATGACTTTTCATTATCCTCAAGACAAAGGTCAGAGCTATTTTTAAAGATTATATGTATTTATTTTTAGAGAGAGGGAAAGGGAGGGAGAAAGAGAGGGAGGGAAACATCGATGTGCAAGAGATACATCTATTGGTTGCCTCTCACATATCTGCAACTGGGGACCTAGCCCACAACCCAGGCACGTGTCCTGACTGGGAATCAAACTGGCAACCTTTCAGTTCACAGGCCAGCACTCAATCCACTGAGCCACACCAGACAGGGCAAAACTATTGTTACATGTATGTGTTAATTTTTGTTGAATAGGTAACATGAGCTGAAAACCAAAAACAATAGAGGTATAAATTCAGAAGTCTCCCCGCTACTCTTGTTCTTCATCTACCCAGACTCTCCCAACCCACATAACCTCTGTAATTGTTTTTTTTTATGTATACTTTCACAGTTTCTTCTTTGCAACCAAGCAATATAAATGATATGAATTTATGTCCCCCCTTTAAATACAAAAACAGTAAATTATGCAGAGTTAATTTTCAACCCTCTCCTATTTAATATATGTTGGAGATATTTCCATATTAGTAAGCAAGTATCATACTCAGTAATTTTCACAACTGCATTTTATTCTTTTGTATGATGTACCATAATTAATTTAGTTAGTAAGCAGTTTTCACATTATTTTCAGTTACCTGCTATTAAAAATGTTGCAATAAATAACACTGTATATATGACATTTTACATATTTTTACTTTTTATTGATATTGATGTATTCTTTCCCACAGAGGTTGTACTTATTTGTATTCTCACAAGCAATATATGAGTGACTGTTTTCCCCAACTCATCCAACAAAGAAATACTCAAAATTGCATTACTGTCATGTCTATAGTGGTCTGGCCCTACTACCTCTCTAGCTTCATTTCATGCTGCTCACCCCTGGCTTTCTGTCCTCCAGCCTCTAGGCTTTCTTTCATCCCTCCAGATCTTGGTCCCTTTTGCAGGATGGCCTTTACAAATACTACCCTTCAACCTGGAATGCTCTCTCCATTTCTCTCCATTTTGCCTAATTAACTCCTGTTCATTCATCAGCTCTCAGCTTCAGGATCACTTACTTCTTCAAGGAAGCATTCTTGATATTACAGTCAAGTGAGGCCCCTTTGTTGTAGTTTCTGATGCAATCTTGCCTTCCCTTTTAACACACCTACCTCAGTTTATAACTATACATGAATCAGTACATACTTTATTAATGTCAGCTTTCTATTTTAGACTGCAAGCTTCTTCAAAGCAGGGGCTGTATTCACTAACACTCAACATTTCACACAGTGCCTGGTACATAGGAGGATGTCAATGAATAAACTGTTAAATTTAAAACTATGTGAATGAATTAATGGATGAATGAACAAAGAGAAATAGAGCATGGTAGCTCTGGAGTCAGTCGAATAGACCTGGATTAAAATTCTGGCTTTGTCACTCATTTCAAGAACTTAAATAAGTTATTTAACCTCTTGGGACATCAACTCCCTCATCTGTAAAAATACAATTGGTCCACCATATTCACAGGTCCTGCATAGGGTGGTTGTGATGAGATAATCAAGTATCTGCAACATTATTAACAATTATTATATGCTAGAATGTATTACTATCATGATTCTCATTAATATTAAGAATCGTTACTATTTGACTAGGATGATTTCAACCTCTGTACAGGACATTTAGAAGTTGCCAATATCCTCCATATCGCTCTTCACCCACCTGCAATAGGGAAAATTCTTCCTCAGATTTAAACTCAGATTATTTAAAAGCATTTAAGTAATGCTTTTAAAGATCACTTCAGCTCATTCATTAAATCAGTAATTATTTACCATGCCTCTGTCATTCATTAATTAAAAAAATATTTCTCAATCTACCCAGGTACTGTTCTAAGCATGGAAGAAAGAGTAAAAACTTAATAGGAAAAAAATCATTGCTTTCACTGAGGTACTATTCAGGAGGGAGAGGCAGGATATAAATAAATATATAATAAAATGTCAGGTAATGAGCATAGTATGTAGAAAAGTGAATGAAGTAACGGGAGGAGCTATTGTATAAGTATTTAAAAATTTTTGTAAGCTATGGTACAAGTATTTATATATTTTTGTAAGCTGTGGAAAAGAGTTTGGATTTTATGCTAAGTGTGAATGGAAGCCTCTGGAGGATTTTGAGCACAGGAATGACATGATCTGATTTTAATTTTTAAAAAATCATTCTACAAAATTAGTGTTCATAAAAGCATTATTCATAATAGCCCCAAGACAGAAACAACCCAATGTCCATGAACAGATGAATGGAAAAACAAAATGTGGTATATATTGCCCTGGCCAGTATGGCTCAGTTGGTTGGAGTGTTTGCCATAGACCAAAAGGTCACAGGTTCAATCCCTGGTCAGGGCACATACCCAAGTTGCAGGTTTGAGCCCCAGTCAGGGCACTTAGGAGAAGGCGGCAGATTGATGTGTTTCTTTCTCTCTTTCTCTCCCCCTCCATCCCTTCCTCTCTCTGTAAAAGTAATGAAAAAATTTGGGCAAGAATAAGAAAAAAATGTGGCATATAATTACAATGGAATAGTACTGAACTTTAAAAGGAAAGGCGCCCTGGCCACTGTGGCTCAGTTGGTTGGGTGTCAGGGCACATGACTGTGTTGCAAGTGCATAAAATAGGCAACAGATCAATGTTTCTCTCTTACATGGATGTTTCTCTCCGTCTCTTTCTCCCTCCCTTCCACTCTCTCTAAAACCAGTAAGTATGTCCTTGTGGGGGAGGAGGAAGGAAGGAAGGAAGGAAGGAAGGGAAGGGAAGGGAAGGGAAGGGAAGGGAAGGGAAGGGAAGGGAAGGGAAGGGAAGGAAGAAAGTCCTGTCACATGTTACAACATGGATGAATCCTGAAGACATTATTTTAAGTGAAATAAACCAGACACAAAAGGACAAATACTGTATGATTCCACTTACATGAAGTACCTAGAGTAGTCAGATTTATAGAGACAGAAAGTAGCTGCCAGGGACTAGAGGCAGGGGAAAATGGAGAGTTACTGTTTAATGGACACAGAGTTTCAGTTTGGAAAGATGAGAAAGTCCTGAAGAAGGATGGTGGTCATCATTGTACAATGTGGATGTACTTAATGCCACTGAACTACACACTTAAAAATGGTTCAAATGGTATATATATATATATATATATATATATATATATATATATATATATATCTGCATATTTTTTTAAGGTAGAGCTTAGCAGATTTGGACCAGATATAGAGTGTGAAAGAAACACAGATACCAAGGATGAACCCAAGAATACTGAATAACTGAGAAACAATAGTGAACTGAGAAACAATCTATTGAAACAAATAAGATTGGGAAGAAGAGTTGGGCATCTGGATAAGTTTAGGATGCTTATCAGATATCCAAGTAGAGAGGTTGAGAAGGCAGTTCGATTTGGCACTCTGGAGCTCAGGGAGAGGTCTGGTCTGAAGGAAAAAAAAAATCAAGAGTTATCAAGGTAGGGGCCCTGGCCAGGTAGCTCAGTTATTTAGAGTGTCGTCCTGATATGCCAAGGTTGCAGCTTCAATCTCTAGTCAGGGTACATACAAGAAGCAACCAATGAATGCATAAATAAGTAGAACAACAAATTGATCTCTCTCTCTCTCTCTCTCTCTCCCCCTTTCTCCATCTAAAAATCAATAAAATAAAAAAATTAAAGAGCTGTCAAGGTATGAAAAGCCAAAAAGCGAGATGAGGTCAGCTGGGACAAATTGTGACCAGAGTAGAAAAGAAGGCCCACCACTTGGTCTTGGGCCTGCCAACATTTAGAAATTGAAAAGAGAAGTGGAGGGAGCAAAGGATACAGAATGAATGGCCTGCAAGGAAAAGGAAAACCAGAATAGTATAAAGAAAGGAGTCAAGGAGGAAGCCATCAAATGTGTCAAGTGCTGCTGGTAAATTATAAAGGATGAAGACTGAGAATTGGTCATTGACTTTTGCAAGGATAGTGAATTATAAGAGCAGTTTTAATTACATTCTGGAGAAGAAATTTTGCCTGAAACAAATTGGGGAGCGAATGAGAAGTGAGGAAGTGGAGACAGCAAATAAAAGCAATTTTTCCAATGAGCGTTGGTAAATAAGAAAGCAGAGAAATGGAGTAGTAATCATAACAGGATGGGCACCCTAAGAAGGCTTTTTAAGATGGGAGAGTTTAAAGCATGTTTGTAAACTGATACTGATGGGAATAATCCAATAGAAGAAAATGATGCTGCTGGAGAAAGAAGAGCTAATTGAAAGAGCAAAGTTCCTAAGTGACAAGGAAGAGAGTGGTCCCATGTTACATGTGGAGGCACTGACCTCAGATATGACAGTTCATTTAGCACAGGGAAGTGGTTGAGAGAATGAACTCTGAAACCAGACTACTTCCTTTTTAACCTTGGACAAGGTACTTCAAAAGAAGTCTCATGTTTCAGTTTCCCCACCTGTAAAATGAAGGATAATAATGACACCTTATTCATTAATACATGTAGAGGATTCAGAATACCACTGGACATATAATAAGTCCTATATATGCTGTTGTTATTGTACTGGGAGAGAAATCAGAGTCTACAGATCAAAGTGCAAATGCATTGGTAGATTTAGTGGTGGTAATATGTGGCTATTCTTTGCTGATTGCTCCTGATTTTTTTTTTCCTTGCAGGGAAATAAGAAAAGTTATCAGTTGAGAATGAAGCAGGGTGAAAGAATATTTCCTGGCAATAGTAAATTTGTTCACATGCTCTTCCTAAATTCTATAAGTAATCATGGAAATTACAGAAAAGTTGGAAAACAGAAAAGAGTACAAAGAAAAAACAAACAACTTTTGAGATCCCATCACCCAAACAGAATAGAATCATTATTGTTAATATTTTGGTATCTTTCCACCAATTCTTTTTTTCTAGGTATAGATTTTTTTACTTTATTTAATTAATTGATTTTTTTAGAGAGAGAAAGAAACATTGATTTGTTTTTCCACTTATTCATGCATTCTTTGATTGCTTCTTATACCTGCCCTGACCAGAGATTGAACCTTTAACTTTGGTGTATTGGGGCAATGCTCCAACCAACTGAGTCACCAGGCCAGGGCTCAGTGCAGACTTTCCAAATTAATGACTAAATACAGTTGATCCTTGAACAACATGAGTTTGAACTGTGCAGTCCACTTTAAAAAGTCCACAGCAGAGTTTTTAAAAAATTTTTTAAATTTTATTTATTTATTTTTAAAGAGGGGAAGAGAGGAAGAGAAACATCAATGTGTGGTTGCATTTCGCACACCCTCTGCTAGGGACCTGGCCCACAACCCAGGCATGTACCCTGACTGGGAATTGAACTGGCAACCCTTCAGTTCACAGGCCAGCAATCAATCCACTGAGCCATACCAGCTAGGGCTGGATTTTTTTTTTTTTTTTAAATGAACAATATCTGTACTGTTTTTGATCCACAGCTGGGAGTCCATGGGTGCAAAGTGCCGACTGTATGCATTGGTCTTTGTCATTTTACGTAGGCGGCTTGAGCATCTTCAGATTTAGGTATACACAGGAGGTCGTGGAACCAATCCTCCACTCATACTGAGAGACAACTTAAGTTTGAGGGAAGTGAAAAGTTATAAGCGATTTTCAATTATGCGGGGGTCAGTGCCCAGAAATTCCATGTTGTTCAAGGGTCAACTGTATTTAATTTAAATAGACAAAACATACAAATAGAATGTTTGAAATTCAATAATTAAAAATAAAGGTAGGTGGTAAAAGCTCAGTCTTCTTCCCACTGTCCACCACCTCTGTCTTCAGCAACACAGTTTTTCTCCCATATGTACACCTCTATTCACAGACTTATGTTTTCAGGTTTCTAAAAAGCTTATTTGCATTCATATCACCTCTCCATGAGTATAGAATCACTACTCATGGAAATACCAACTTGGCAAACACTGGATTTGGTGATGTGATCATATTTTATCATAGCATAATGGAATTACAGGGTTGAAAATGATTTAGAAAATTATTCATTCAACTTCCTGAAAAAATTAAATAAATTAATTAAATATTTTCTAACAGTTCACAGTTTGGAGAGTCAAGATGATAATCTAGGTTTTCTGGCTTTTATGTTAGTGATGCCTTCAATACAGTATATTACAATACGCTCACTCAAAATTACTGCAAGTAAACATTGTAATGATTACCACAACCCTCGCTTTGTTCCTTATAGTTATGGACTCTCTGAAATTTTGGAGATGGTCATAGTTGTTGTTTTGATTTTTTTAAAATAAACGTTATTTTTTAGAACAGTTTTAGCCCTGGCTGATGTGGCTCAGGGGATTGAGTGTCAGCCTGCAAACCAAAGGGTTGCTGGTTGGATTCCCAGTCAGGGCACAGGCCTGGGTTGTGGGCCAGGTTCCCAGTG
This sequence comes from Pteronotus mesoamericanus, assembly GCF_021234165.1. NCBI lineage: Eukaryota > Metazoa > Chordata > Mammalia > Chiroptera > Mormoopidae > Pteronotus > Pteronotus mesoamericanus. The sequence continues at coordinate 2,110,750 of NW_026555310.1, forward strand.
TGGGGCACACAAGAGGCAACCACACATTGATGTTTCTCTTCCTCTCTTTCTACCACCCTTCTCTGCTCTAAAAATAAATAAAATCTTTTAAAAAAAAAAGAACAGTTTTAGAGTTACAGAAAAATTGAGAAGGTGATACAGAGTTTTTATATTCCCCATACCCAGTTCCCCTATTATTATCATTTTACATTAGTATGGTATGTTTGTTACCTTAATGAACCAATATTGACTTATGATTTTAACTTTATTCAGATTTCTTTAGTTTTTACCCAAAGTCCTTTTATATTCTAGGATATCACATTATATTTTGTCATCACATCTTCTTAGGCTCCTCCTGGTTGTGATACTTTCTCAGACTTTATTTTTGGTTATCTTGATAGTTTTGAGGAATACTGGATGGGTATTTTGGAAAATGTCCTTCTATTGGGTTTTTGTTTCTCTTGTGATTATAGTTTTCGTTTTGTTTTGTTTTGATTTTTTATCCTCACTGAGCACATTTTTTTCATTGTGTTTTAGAGAGAGAGGAAGGGAGAAAGAGAAACACTGATGTGAGAGAGAAGCATCAATTGGTTGCTTCCTGGATGCTCTCAGACTGGGGATCAAACCTGCAATCTAGGTATATGCCCTGACCAGGAATTGAACCTGCAACTCTCAGGTTATAGGAAAACACTCCAACCAACTTCAGATTTATTTTTTATCTTTAAATATTTTATTTATTTATTTTCAGAGAGAGGGGAAGGGAGGGAGAAAAACGAGAGAGAAACATCCATCAGGGTGCCTCTCTCACACCATCGGGGGGAACCTGGTCCACAACCCAGGCTTGTGCCCTGACTGGGAATCAAACCAGTGACTTCTTGGCTCACAGGCCAGTGCTCAATCCATTGAGCCGCACCAGCCCAGGCTGCAGGTTTATTTTTTATTTAATATAACCCTACGCTTGTCAGCTTGGGGTTGTATATTCTTTTCATGTGACATTATCCATTTCTAATAATTTATGACATTTTCATAAACATTATTTTTAATGATGAAAATCCCTGCTCTGTTACTTAAGATCTGTGTGACCTTAGACACATTCCTAAATTTCTCTGAGCCCTTGGTTTCCTCCTCGGTAAATGATGCTCACATGATCGTCATGAAACAGGCAAGTAGACAGTTGCACAGAGGCAAAACACAATGCAAAGTTATGTTTAAGATTATTTAGAGAGTGGTGTTTAATCTAGATTGGAGGAAAAAATAGGCAGCCAAGAAGTAATTTCAGTAGTTGAGACTACCAAACCCAGGAGGAAAGAAAGGGGGACAGTGCCCAGAAGCAGGCCCTGCCCATACAACCTCAGTGGGGCTTGGGAACTGACTGGATATGGATGGGACAAGCTGGGGCCACAGGAGGGGACAAAAACATCTTCTTCATTGGGATCTTCTAGGACCAGGAGAAACTTGGTGTCCTGGAGAGTCTGGGAAGAAGGGAAGGCAGACCTGTTGGTGAGGGGAAGGCAGGAGCTTGGATTTTGATGTGTATAGTTTCAGGTGGTGACTGCCTATCCAAGCGATGGCATCTTGCAGAGAATTAGAGACCTGAGTCTGAAGGAAGGTCAAATCTCATAGGCTTTCCAGAGGTTAATCCTGGAATTCTAGAACAACCAAGCTTAGAAAAGGACTAGACATCATCTCAATGCTCAATCACAACTGCTGTCAGGTACTATGTATGACCTATCACCTTTGTTTTTTCACCCTGAATTGACACTGCAAGCAGGGTGTTTTTATCCATATTTCACACATGATAAAACTGAGATTCCAAAGGTTAAGTAACTTGCCCGGGGATATAGAGCTAGTTGGTCACTGAGCAGGAAGCAATCCTGTTGTAGTGAAGTCAGGGCTCCCCGCATTGTTCTTCTGGGATTAGACAAGTAGGCCTCCAACCGGTTATTTGGCAAATGAGGAAACTGAGCCCTAGAAAGAGGAAGTAATTTGCCCAAGGGCACTTGGATAGTTAGAAACTGAGGTAGAGCTATAAACCAGGCACCTGTAATGAGACTGACCTTCAGGGGCACCCAGTATTAAAGGAGTCTCGGGTGCAAAAGAAAAGCCAATAAAGAAAACACACAAAAAAGAAATGAAGGAAGGAACTTCTCACCGTGGCTCACAAAGCCTTGCCTACAGCTCTCTATGCCAGCTTTTCTCTCTCATCACACACCCCACATTTTTGCTGCTCAGGTTACCTACAATTTCTTGCTGCACCTTGTGATACTACACCCCGCTGGACCAGGAATGCTGTACTGCCCCCAACACTCCTGGAAAACTCCTGCTCATTCAAGACCCAGCTCAAGCATCCTGTGCTGTGAGGCCTTCCCACTCAAGCCTCCGAAAAGGACACCCCCTCCAAAAACACTGTCCAGGACCCCAACAAAGTGACTTGTGGGTCTCTGAGCACCTTCAGAGCAGCAAATTCATTGTATTCATCCCTCTTTTCCCAATGCCCTTCCACCAAATAAAGGCTTGTGGAGGAGAAGGAAGAGAGCCTGGAGGAGCCCAGGATCATAAGAAGGGAGTATGATCTATGGATGTGGAGTCAAGAAAGCTGACTTTATCTCTTTCCTGTGCACACCTACCCTTTGTCACTGGTCAGAACTATAGTGGCCTGGATGCCCACAGAAGAATCCAAGCATTCGTCACATGGGAAAGGCAGTGGTGAGGCAGAGCAAACAGGCACACGATCACCTTATGTATGTTTGCATATAGATTACACATAAACTGCATATTTACACATGAGAAATGGCAATGGCAGGTTGAGAATCCTGGAACAAGGGCCTTGCTGAACACTGAAGTGGCAGATTCTCAGCTGAGGCCTACAAGGGAGAATGACAGTGGGGAGGAGTTGAGAGACAGTCTTCTGGGCAGAGAGGTGAGCATCTATGAGAACAGCCTTCTGGGAAGGTGTGGGCCTCCTGAGGAAGGACCAGGGCAGCCAGGCGCTGCTGTACACACTCAGCTGTCAGCCGTGCTTCTGGGTCTGCATCCCAACAGTCCTCTAGGAGCTCTCTCAGGCCACCAGGGTCCTGGGAAGAAGGACCAGGAGGCAGGCTTGAATCCAGGATCCTGAGTGGCCCCCTGAGAGGTCCCCAGGGTTAAAAAGTGTCCACCACTCCCCTGTTTTCAACACTTTTCTTCTGATCCTTTCTGGAGCAACCCTCCTCTCCCCCTCACTGAAATCCAGCCCTCTACATCTTGTTGCCTGAGACAATTTCTCTGGGTGCCTTCCAAAGGGTCTACCTTTTCCCTCTGAGGAGTTAAGTTCGGTTAATGACTTAACATGTTGATGGGAAATTGTTCTCCTTCATTTCAAGCAACAATGCCTGGGCCTCTGTTATCTAACACAGCAAATACTTGTGCAATGGAAATTTCAGACCAGGTATTTCAGACCAAGTAACAGGGAATGGTTTTCCTGTTAAAACTATTTGTACAGACCCCTGAAATTTCACTTTTAGGCTACTGCTTTTACTTTTTATACCTAGAACTGGCTCTATTGGGTCATGGCAGAAACACAAATGTGTAGGACAGATCAAGGAATTATTGGATTGGAGGCTGGATATCAGTGTACCAGGAGAGAAGCCCTCTTGGGGACAGAGCTCAGGGCAGAAGCAAAGCCAAGGAGGACTAACTGATGGTGCGGGAGAAGAAAGACAGACTGGGCAAGACCAAGCAAGGAGAAGGTGTGAGTCTCAGGAATGGTCTGTGTGAGACTTATAGTGGAGGAAGATGAACTGAGGTACAGGAAAAGTTTGCCCAGCTTTAGCTGAACATGAGCCAGGAGTGATGAAGACATAGGTGTAGAGGAACTGTCCTGGCTGACAAATCCTTGAAGCCTATGCCCAGACTCTCCGGGTCCCCATTGCCTCAGCCTGTGGTCTCTTACTGTGGCAAAGTGGCACCAGGTAGGTGGGATGTAGGGACGTCTTCTTTCCTCCACTGCCAAGGTCCACAGCTCACAGGTGGTGGGGGTGCTACCCAGTTCTGCCTCATAGGCCAGTTGGAAGGGTGGTGGTCTGCTGTCTGGGGAAAAGCACATAGGGGTACGTGTCAGCTAGCACTAGGAGTGTTTTCCTTGTGGGGATAAGGGGGAGAAGGACAGAGCTTCCTGGATCAGGAGGTAGGTGGATCTGAAGTGGATGGGTGAGGCATTTGGGAAGAGAGGAGACTGTTGTACACAACATTACCAGGCCACAAATCTGGGCAGCGGCTCAGGATCTCCCATAGGAGCAGAGCTAGAGAATAAACATCAGCACGTCTGAGGGCCGTGCCCCAGTCCTGTAGGTCCAGAGTCTTATCCAAGAGCTCTGGGGCCATGTACCTCTGGGTACCAGCCTGGAGAGAAAGGTATGGAGGACCAAGAATCATCACATTGGCAACTTTTACCACAACACTCATCCATGCAACAATCCCCCAACTACAGACTCAACAATGCCCCAAATACTATAGCTACTACTGCACTGTTGCTACAGCAATGGGGACATCTTCATCAGCACCAGCACTATCATTCTAGGCCTCATCCTTATCCAGAGTACTCACCTCCATGATGGCAGCTGGGCCTTGGGGTTGAGAAGGGGCCCAGGTTGAAGGCTGAGTGAGTCCAGGTAGCACCAAGGCAAGGCCCAGGTCTCCAATGGCACATGACCCATCTTCCCGAATGAGCACATTCTGGCTGCTCAGATCTCGGTGGGCAATACCTGGTTTATATTGGCCTGTGGGAGAAGCCAAGGTTAAGGGGCATGGATCTTCTTCCTTTCTCTTTTGCCCCAACCCTTCCCCTCCAAGCTAAGGGAGAATCAGAAACACAGCAGTATGGCTCCTGACTCCTATGGCTTCCTGTTCTCAGCTCACCCACCATCTTGCCAGCGCTCCTCGTGGAGAAATGCCAGGCCCTGTGCCAGGGACAGTGCCATCCGCAGGGAACTTCCCCAGTCACTGGTGTTCTGGGTCAAGTAGTGGCACAGGGAACCCTGGGGAGAAGTAGAGAGAAGGGGGGACACACAAAGCTGGAGGTGGCTGATCTACCCCAGAGAGCAGAGATCAACTGACAGACATTTTTCAGCAGACCAATACACTGACACTTCTAGGCCAAGATAACAGGCAATAGAGGAGTTAGAATGTGCATCAGTCAGATGGACAAAAAAAAAATAGTAACTCTAGTGCAAGTGTTCTGAGCATTTACTATGGGCCAGGCCTCCTGTAATCCTCACAACAACTCTAGGAGGTAAGTACTCCTGTCACTTCCATTTAGCTTGACAGACAGTTAATTGAGCTTGCTGGAAGTCACTTAGTGAAAAGAAGTAGAGCTTGAACCCAAGCAATCTGACTCTTGTTACTCAGTGTTAACTACCATATACTGCCTCACAGGTCTTGGGACAAAGACAGAAATAGAAGAGGCAGGGTGAGCAAGGCTGGAACACCTCTCATGAACCACATAGCTTTTAGGTGTCAGGCGTTTGTGGTAGAGCTGGCTGATGAGTAGAGCTGTGGGATAGGAGAGCGGTGGTTGGGGAGCAAGCGGGAATTGTTGGGAAAGGAGCAAGAATCCTTCATTTAATAAACGTCGAGCACTTTCAGTGTGCCAGGAAAGTTAAACAGACAAAACCAAAAAAGTAGTGATTTTTGAACTGGGCAGGGAGGCACATGGTCAAAGAAGGAACTTTCCAGAATTCAAGACTTCAGAGTTGGAGAAGCTGTAGGTGTTGATAAAGTCCCAAGTCCTTAATAGGCGCACAAGACGGACTGTGGTCTCGCCCCTGCCTCCCTCTTCCTCTTCATCCTTATTGCTCCCAGTCCTCCCCTCAAGTCCCGACTCTCTGTTCTCTTACAGTACCATGGCTGTCTCTTTCGGCACCTAACACACTTGCTATTTTACACTTATTTTTGTGTTTACTTGACCCACCTCTCTCTCTACTACTCCATAAAATCTGTAAAAGCAGGGTGTGTTTTTCCTAGCACTTGGCACAGTGCCTGACACACAATTAATAAATATTTGTTGAATGAATATACAAATGAATTTGGAGTGCTATGCCTCAATGTGTTTCTTTAACAATGATTTTCCTTAAGGTGCAGAATTAATTTGACTTCTCCCTTTCCTTATCTATTTTCTGAGTTGAAAATATTAGCATGTATTTCTTACATAATAACAAAAGAAAAAACAATAAAAATTATTTTTGATGTTTTAGAGAAGAAATTTAAAGCAAGAAGAATAAGCATGGACAAGGCCCAGCCGCCACCCAGGCCCCCCTTCCCCACCTCCATACTCATTCACACACAGACACACACACGGACACACATGGACATTTCTTGGTCCTCACCTTGGGATGCAGTTCCAGTACCAGGAGGGGCCCACAGTGCAGGGGGCCAGGGCCCCCCCTGCTGGCAGTGATAAAGCGGACAATGTGGTCATGCCGTAGGCCCGGCAGTTCATACAATGCTCTCTCAGCTCGGAACTGGGCCACAGCCCTCAGGGGGAAGGCCTTGATGGCTACCAGCTCACCTTGCAGTTGCCCAGCCCACACCACTGCGTGACCTCCTTCCCGGATTACCTGGTGGGATACAGTGTTGGGTGTGGGTCTCAGCTAGTGCCAGGGCTAGGCTTCCTCAGCACGCTCTCTAGGAGTGGCTAGAGGACCCTTCCCTCCCTCCTTGAGCACCTGGGAGAAGCACAGCTCAGGCAGCTCAGGCAGCTCAGGAAGCTCAGGAAGCTCTGCACTCCAATCTCTGCCTGAGTTTGGCTCTGGCTGCAGTTCTGGCTCTGGTCCACCTCTCACTCTGTAGGCCTTTCCCTGTAGCAGGGCTGGGATAGAGAAATGCCTTAGGGTCAGGGTGCGTGGGCATGGAGACAGGGAAGGGGGCTTTGTGGGAGGTAATGGGAGTCAGGTTGTAGATATCTCAGAACCATGGCAAGTCTGGAGAGGGGTCAGAGCTTTGGGGCAGTTTCTTGGGATCACAGGGGAGGGGTGGGGCAGATTATACCCAAGATGATGCTGCCCAGCAGCAGCAGGAGGAGAAACAGCCCCAGCAGAACCAGCACCATCCAGATGGACTCGCCTGGGCATTAAGGCAAGAATGAAGGCTGGATGAGCCTGCCCCAAATCCTCTCTCTGCTCCTCTCCCCCTCCTCAGAGATCTTGCTTCTCAACCCACCCCCAACCTGGTCACAAGCTCTGTTATCTCCCAGTCACCAGGGCAACCAACTTCTCAAGGTCAGGAGGAGTGAAGCTTGAGATGGGGGTAGGGTGAGAACTGGCCCTGGTTCTACCTCTTATTCTAACCTGGGTCCCAGCCCCTACCCAGGTTCAGCACCCCAGAGGGCTACCTGAGATGGCTTGGGGACCCTGAAAACCAGGAGTCCCAGGACTTCTCAGAGGAGGTAGATGGCTATAATTGGCATTGCAGAAGTCAGTGCCACAGGAGCAGGTGAAGAGAGTAGAGCTGGGGCTAGGCTGAGCTCGGGGGCTTGGGTCACACCGGGGGGACTCACACCCTGGCTCATCACTGTCTCGGCATCCTGATAGGGTGGGTTTAGGAGAAGAGGAGAGAAAGAGGGGAGGGGATTAGTGAGAGAGAGAGCAAGCTAGCATAATGGGGTCTGGGAACAGAGAGGATAAATCCCTTCTCAGAGGCATCCATCCCTTCCATCTCATGTGGGCTTTTCTTTCCCTCCATACACTCCATTTCTCCTCCTCTCCCTCAGCTGCCACCCTCAACCCAGGATGTAGCTGTCTCCCACCCTAGCTATCACCTGCCATATACTTTGCCATTCACCTTGCATCTCCACTTGTGCCTGGTTTTGGGTCAGGTTCCAGATCCCAAAGCAGCAGCGGCTGTAGAGGCAGCGGATAACCCTGGGGGGCCCTGGTCCTGCATCTAGCAGCTTCCCCAGTGTCTTTGTGCTTCCTCGCACTCCAGGGGCCTCAAAGAACACACAGGTCCGCCTGCTTGGGGGCGCTGTGGCCCAAGGTGGGGTAGGGGGAGGGTTCAAGATGAGAGTGAATGCCCGGGCAAAAACAGCAGCCACAAAGACAGACAAAACACATTTCATACCCCAGGGCCAGCATGGAAAAGCTATATGTAGAAAGAGCGTCACCAGAGGCCTGGAACCTGATCCCTGCCATGTGGACGCATGGCTCTACCCTTTACCTTCACTCACCCACCCCACTCACCGCTCTTCCAAAGTGGTGGCTGCTGCTTCAAGTGCCCCTCTTTCTCATTGGGTGAATGGAAAGACACCGACCCTTCTTGTAGACACTTACCTTGCACAGCTGCAGGGAGCAGAACCCAAAGCCCCAGAGTACCCAGCATCATTTTGAAGGAGGCAGCAGCAAGAGGTGGGGAGCACGAGCCAGCAGAGCTGCCCCTGGCCATAGCTTCCCTTAGATACAGGGCACTGTGGGGCTTCTGATCTCTTAGTCCCCAACTCCGCCCTCCTCCCTCTTTCCAGTCTCTGTGGGGGAGACGGCTGCTGTGGGGGAGAGGATGGGTGTGGGGAAAAGCAAGGAGAGAGAGAGGGAGGAGCAGAGAACCGATCTCATATCCTCCTCTATTCAGCCACCTCCCTTTTTTTTTTTTTTTGCTGAGTGGGAGGAGGGGGGGCCTTGGAGACCCAGCTGAGAACCCAGTGATGCCTAACTTCAAACCTCTGCCCTTTACTGACCCTGGAAGAAAGTACTGGATCCTGTCAGCCAGGAAACCAAAGTGAGGTCAAGTGCACAAAGCCATTTAGCTGTGCCCAAGATGCCGTCTAACCTTTATCAGCTCTCAGATCTACAGCTCCCTGGGCAGAGAGAGGCTTCACAGTCCATGCTAGAGTTTACCTTATTTTCCAAACTAAAGAATCAGAAATCAGTTATACAAAATTTCTCAAAGTTAAAAAAATCACACTGAAAATGGCATAATGGTAAATTTTATGTTACCAGAATTTTAAAAATCACTTTGAGTCACACACTGAACAAGTCACTATTATTGAGAAGGTAACAAGCTTTTATTGAGCACCTATGTGGTAGGACGACATCTAGGGCTACACATTTTACAATCACCTCATCTAATTCTTCCATTGAACTAGTTATTATTATCTTCACACTTAATAGCTGAAAAGCCTGAAAATAAATACAAAACTCAGCAATAAGTATTTCCATTCAATACAGTATTTGAATATTTGAATTTGGATTCTTGAGGAAAAAAATACACCATTAACCTGCCAGCAGGTCACTAACTAGAAAGGGAGGGTACAGTTCAAACTATCGCCACCAGAGGTCAGCAGACATAGGAGAATCTCAGGGCGCAGGGAAGGGGCAGCAAGAGCCATTTCTCACGACAAACATACAGAGTACCTCCTGCATATATTCAGTTGCAGGGACTGTAACAATGTGAAGGGAAGGCACAGGGTGTTTAGAGGGAATGTCAGCATGGATACAAAAGGAGAGAACTATGGCTTGTGCTGCAATAGAGAGACAGGAGTCCATCTCTTCCAGACTCAGAACCTACAATAGTCATTTCCACGGGGGTGAGCAGCTGGCTCCCCTGAGATTTCGAGTCACGGGGACCAGTTCCTCATTTCCCTAGCCTTCTGTTCCCCTGGTGGCTCCCTGGAAACCGTATCCTGGAATGGTCTGGCTTAGACAAGGGATGATGGTCTGAATATTGGCTCTTTGATTCTGGAGCCTTTCTCCTGGGGAAACTGGAGGAAAGAAAGTAAAAGCTCCAGTAGTAGTGAAGCCAAAGCTGGAGTAATGAGAAGAGCTAGAGGCAGATGGACAGCTGCTCATCCCTTTTTGGAATGTTCTGGGAGTCTACAGGACCCAGCCAGTGAGATGACTGGAATGTACTTGGTTACAGCTATCTTCCTTCACCAGCTCCTAGATCTGATAAGTCTGAGTCTGAATGGGAGAGTGGGGGAGGAGTGGAAGGTCAAGTAACTTCTGTGTCTGGAGTGTCTCAGGAGACTATCTCCTCAAGTGGGGAGCGAGGTAGGGATCAGGCAGGAAGGCAGAGTTTCCTCACCCAAAGCCTTGGAAAACTACTCAACTCAGAGAGAAACATTCCAGTCAGGTTTATGGTAAGAATACCTGCTCTGGACAGAGTTTAGAGTTGAAATGGTGATAGGATGGGTAAAAATCTGTGATCTAAGGGATTAGGAAAGTTCTGAGAAAGGATCTTAGGATATCCAAGGAGCTCAGGATAGAAATAAAGGCTTCCTGGATAAACATACACAAAGATCTTCAGCAGAGTCCCCTGATTAAAGTCTGCAGTGGCCCAATAATTGACCTTTGACCCCACTGACAACAAAGCTAAAATGAGTTGTTTATTCATTCAACTTAGAAAATAATCTATTAAGTCCCAGTCTGATGGTATTTCATTAGGTGTGGGGCTTACAATGATATGTAATTCCTGCCTTTCAAGAACTCATCATCTACGTGGGCAACAAACAGAATGGGAATGGACTGTGGGAGGGGGGTGGGGGTGGAGTGGGTGGAGGGGCATAAAGGGGGAACAAATCAGACAACTGTAATAGAATAAACATGACTGACTTATAAATTAAAAAAAGAAAAAAGAACTCATAGTCTAAAAAGGCAAGATGATAAATTAATAAGCTACCAGAAAATGATGTATCAGACCAGAAGTATGAACAAGCAGCTAAATAAGCATCTATATAAGCAGAAAGATCAAATAAGCTAATTTTGTCCAGGACATAAAAGACAAGAGAAGAAAGATGCCCAGAGGGTTTCACAGAAAAAGTAATCTTTAAATCACCTCAAAAGTAGACACACTGGAAACAAATAAAAGGAGGGTGATTGTTATAGGCAAAACACACAGAGGTATGAACCCAAAGTGTAGCATTGGGGGCAAAAGGTGTGAGCTGGAGAAAGATGTATGAGATATAAAGCAGAAAATCACCCTAGAAATAGACTGAGACCAGATTGGAAAGGTTTTCAATTCTATTATCAAGGAGCTTAGACTTTTCCTAAGAGCAAAGGATTTTAAGAAGGGCTCTGGTAGCAATGTGGAAGATAGATGACTGGGGCTCAGGGAGACTGGAAGCCAAGATCAGTTACAAGACCTACGCCAAGGTACCAGGACAATGGAAATTAAAAAAATAAGGGAAAAAATTAGATACAGGCATTGGTAATATTAACAGGGGTGATAATGAATGTTGAGAGATGAAAGGGAGAATTGAAAAGATGATTGTGAGCTTTCAAGCACAAAAGCTCAACAGGTAGTAATACTGTTAAGTGAGATGGGGAATGCAAGGGATATTTCCTCTTCTTACACGTTGAGTGATCTGTGGGATACCCAGATGAAAATGTCCAGTAAGCAGGCTGCCAGTTTGACAGAAAATTTAAGGCTTAAGATTTGGGAGTCACAAACATATATTTAATAACTAAAGAGTAGACATAACTTGCTTAAGGGGGTAGAAGGTAGAGTACAGAGTACAGAAAGGATACAAGGCAGGAAAACACCAACACTTAAGGGACAGAAAAAGAAATGGCTATGAAGGAAGGAGACTGAAAAGAAGTCAGAAAGGTCAAAGGAGAAGCAGGAGAGTATCAGTTTTAGATTCCATGGGAAAAAAGCTCTCAGATGTAGCTGCAGGGGTGTCTGAACCTAATGACCGGAAGACCACTAAAGCTGGCAAGTAGATAGCCGATCTTTTTAAGAAAGAATCTGGCACCCTGTCTGGTGTGGCTCAGTTGGTTAGGCCTTGTCCCGCAAAGCAAAAGGTCGCCAGTTCCTGTCTGATTCCTGGTCAGGGCATACGCTTGGGTTGCAGAGCCATCCCTGGTTGTGGCATGTGTGAGACGAAACCTACTGGTGTTTTTCTCCCTGTTTCTCCCTTCCCCTCTCCCTAAAAATAAAAATTTAAGCCCTGGTTGGTGTGGCTCAGTGGATTGAGTGTCGGCCTGCGAACTGAAAGGTCACAGGTTTGATCCCTGGTCAGGGCACATGCCTGGGTCGCAGGCCAGGTCTCCCTACCCCTGTGGGGGCCTGTGAGAGGCAAGGGATCATTGCCTATCTCTTGCATATGGAGGGTTTCTCTCCCTCCCTTCCCATCTCTCTAAAAATAAATAAAATCTTTAAATCTTAAAAGAAACCCCCCGCCCCCCCACATAATTTGGTAAATGATGGGAACTGAACAAATGGCCTGAGGAGTGAGTGAGAGTAAAAATTGAGTCTAAACTATTTTGGGAAAGAAAAGGACTAGATCAGCAGCTTGAAGAGGAAGCAGAGGTTTTTCAAAATGGAGGGAGGGAAGGGATTTCAATGTGCTGATAGGCTGACAAAAGAGAACCCTGGCAAGACTGAAGATAAAAGAACATATGAAAACAAAGGAATAGAAGTCTAAGAAAATGAGCACAAGTGACAGGGTTTAGCTTGCAAAGAAAAAATATTTTCTCCTAAGCTGGTGAATACATTGTTTGTAGGGACAGGAGAGGGAAGTTTGAGGAAATTCGAGCTTCTGTTTTCTAAACAAAATAGGAATCAAATCACCTGCTGAAAAAATGGTGTCAAGATTGGGAAACTTGCAATTAATGGCATCAGTCTCACTTACCATACTACAAAGTACTTGGTGGCAGGGCCTGTCTTGTACTTTATCTTCTACCTAGCTTAGTACCCTGCACATAGTAAAGACTCAATAAATGTTTATTGAATTAATAGATGGCACCACTGTTAAAGAAGGCCCACTGAAGGGTATAAAACAAAAGAAAACCCAAAACAACGCCCCCTCCATAAAGGCAAATGTTAAAATGTTACATTACTGATGGCTACCATAAGGAAATCAAATGGCTGAGTTTACCCATAGCTCAGTGATTGACAAAGCAGGCATGGGGTGTTAAATGACCAAAATAATCAGGAGTGTAATTATAGTATAAACAGTTGATCAAGGATTCTTTGGTAGGAAAGGACAAGAAGCTGTAGGCTGATGGCAAATGAGAAAGACTGTCAAAATAATTTTAGTTTCACGAGTCACAATCCAGATTCAATCATGCTGACACAGGCTGGTATTAATTGAATATAAAACATGATAGGGCTAGAAGTTGGTTCCCAAATACAATTTTCCAAATAAAAAGAATCAAGGTTCCTTGGAGAAATGGCTGATTCTAGGGCTGGGGCAGGGAAAATACAAGTTGAGCCTGAGACGTCTTGTTTATCAGAATCCAAGTGCTAAAAAAAAAAAAAAAAGGATGTAGCTATAGCAAAGGGACACAGGAACAGACCTGAAAGAGCTTGCAATGACTTAAGCTGGGACAATTTGAGCAACATAAATAATGTAGTATTGGATTATAGCAAATGATAAATGTACCTAATATTTAAGCCAAATATTTAAGAGTACATGTAATATAAATGGGGGAGAAAAGATAATTTCCTAACAGAATTCTAAATACACTCTGTAGCTACTACATAGAGGAAGCTTAATTCCCATTAAAGGCAGGGTACTTACTGACCTGCATCCAAAGAATAGGGAAAGAGAAACTGGATAAACCTAGCAAACACTACTTTAACCAAGTGATGACAGTTACCATCAGTAATGTTATGTGGCTATCACATTCCCCTTGATGGGTTGAGATGAGAAGGGCATTTCTGCTTGGTGGTATTTTTTTCCAGAAACCCCTAAGCTCAGTCTAATAATGAAAAAAAAATCAGACAAATTCAGATTTGGGGACATTCTACAGGACACCTAAGCAATACTCCCAAAGACTGTCCTGGTTATGAAAAGCAAAAACTGTCACAGACTAGAGGGGACTGGGGAAACATTTCAACTAAATGCAATGTGGTATCCTGGAATAGAAAGAGGACATCAATAGAAAACTAGTGAAATCCACAGAGCCGGGCATTTAGTTAATGTAATGTACCAAAGCCAGTTTCTTAGTTTTGACAACGTACCATGATATTAACAATGGGGAAAACTGGGGAAAGGGATATATAGTAACTTTTTGTACTATCTCTGCAACTTTCCTTTAAAGGTTTCCCTCCAAACTACCCTGACTGGTGTGGTTCAGTTGGACACTGTCCCACAAAGCGAAAGGTTGACAATTGGGATTCCCAGTTAGGACACATGCCTGGGTTGCAGGTTTGGCCTCCACTCGAGGTGTGGTCAGGATGTGTATGAGAGGTTAACAGATGATGTTTCTCTTCCTTTCTCCCTCCCTTCCCCCCTCTCTAAAAAATAAAATCTTAAAAGCATTCCAAAATAAAAAGCTTATTAAGCAAAAAGTTGGTGCTGTCTCTCTTCACAGCACACTTATCTGGTCATGACACCGTTTACCTGGGAGTTCAGTGCAGGGCAATTGTACTGATAAATATGTACAGGAGCACAACAATGTAGCTGGGAACCTTTGCTGGGTTCAGTACATGAATTTATAGCCATATTCTCCCCATTCCCAACCTTCTCAAAACACCAGAGACATGCCTTTTTATTAAAAAAAAATTTTTAATTGGTTTACAAAGGAGCTACAGACTACATTGAAACTAATCTTTGTACAAAAAGGCGCCAAAAAAAAAAAAAAAAAAAAAAAGCGCGCCCCCAAACACCCAGAGACAAAAGGTAGAAGACACAAGAAAGATACAAAAGAGTAGAAGAAATAAAGACATGAGATTAGCATCATACATACAGAATGCGGGGGGGGGGGGGGGGGGAGACCAAGATGAGAGAGCATTTAAAAGTATTTCTCCACACAGCCTGGTGATAATTGGACTGGAACCAACACACAGTATGATTTATTAAGAGGTTTAAAAAGGCAACAGTGGTATGAAACTGGTTATCGCCAGTGTTGAGAGAGAAATAAAGTTGTTTTAGGCACCAGAGACTGGAGCAATGCCCCCCTCCTCTCCAAGGATGACAGACTCGGGAAGAGGAAGCAGGCCCTGGGGCAGGTGCCCTCGGCATAGAAGGGGACTCCTCAGGTCAATCTCAGAATATTTTCCCCATCTTACCCCAAAGTCTTTGAGCCCTAGATTCCAGGTGAGGGTTATGGGATGTCATTGGGAGAAAGAGGTGATAAGAAATAGGAAGACCTGCCCTTGTCTATACTGTTCAAGGGCAGTTGCTGGGAAAGCGGAGGGCTGGGCAGACAAGCCCATTCCCTTGTGGAGAAGGCACAGTGTCATTCCTGAAGGTAAGAGGTATCAACAGTCATCACTACCTGTAGCCCCAGTTAAACCCCATTTGTTACGCTTTTTTTCTTGATACTGAAGGAAGCTGAGGGACAAATCACATCTCTCACTTAGCAGATAAAAGGCAGACTGGAGTTGTTAAGGGAAAAATGAGACAAAATACTCCTATCTCTCAAATGAACTTTGTGGAGGAAATCTGAGTTTTTGGAAGTCAAAGTTGGAGAAGACCTAGGGAGGAATGAATCCAGGGACACCCCTTTTTTTCTTTCCCAGCCTTCAAATCTAAGGCAAGTAAGCCAAATATGTGAGAGGGAGTAGGAATTTAAGCTTCAGGCTGCTTAATGTCTTCCTGGGGGGCGGGGGATGGTGTTTAGGGAAGGCAGACAAAGAAAAGAAACAGGTCAACCTCAAAGCTGGTCTGCTCATCCTCCTAGAAGAGGTCTGTACCCCAGGAGGAGAGCCAAGAGAGGCACCAGAGAGCACACAGGCTCTCAAACAAAAGTAAAGCAACCTGCCCATATTTTATCAGCAGTTTTCAAAAGCAGTTTTCCGGGGTTGGAGTAGTGCCATGTCCTCCTCCCTTTCCCCAAAGCTACTGCTGCCACCTTTCATCCTTGCACATAAGTTACTGGCTCTCTTCTAAGGGAGATGA
Source organism: Pteronotus mesoamericanus (assembly GCF_021234165.1). Lineage (NCBI taxonomy): Eukaryota > Metazoa > Chordata > Mammalia > Chiroptera > Mormoopidae > Pteronotus > Pteronotus mesoamericanus. Next base: position 2,126,543 of record NW_026555310.1, read on the forward strand.
AACTGAGATTTCACATTTTCCCCCCTCCCAACCCCAAGAGGCTACCCAGCTTTGAATAGGGGGAAGGAGAGCTATGCAAAGGATACCTCACTTGAGGCAGCTAGACTATCTTCATTTCCTTGGTACCTGGATCTCCAAAACTCGTTTGACCTGATCCCAAGGTCCAAAAGGCATCAGGGTACTTACAAATGAATGAAAACTTTAAGCAAGTAGCACCAGGGCTCCCTCAAAACATAACAGGGGCTTGATTAATACCCCCAGAAGAACCCCTCAAAACGTATATAAATTTATTGCATCCTAGCAAAGATCTGCAGCTTCCAGTATTCACACAATGTGAAGATAGTAATACAAAATATATTCTGAAAGTCAAACATCTGCAGTTCATAGTGCTTTCTCAGATTTGTTAAAAAAATACAATGCTTAGTTTCCTATATAGGATATACAAAAGCAAAAAAATATATATGTATATAGAAATAAATCAATCAGCCATAGTAATTTACAGCTTTTGTCTCTAACCCTCCCCCAATCATAATCTTCACTCCACACTGCAGTCTCTTCTGGGATCAAGGGTTGTATTATTCTGACCCAGGCTGAGAAATATCCATTAAATTTAATTCTGCATAGCACCCACAAACACAGTGCTGACTGGGAGGTCCCTGAAGGAAGATGGTGTGGGTTGTTACTGCTCTGGGTAAAAAGTGAGACAGTCAAATGACAAGCAAATGAAAGTGAATGGGCAACCTGAAAGAACAAGGGAATGAGTGCTTTAATATTATCACTCCTCTCCAAGGTTTGGTCTTTAAAAAAAAATTAAATAAAAAAGGAACTCATGTAAAAAAAAAAATTAGAATCAGTATGCCTGACAGTTACATTAATTTCTGCTGACTGAAAGTTAAAAAAAAAGGGGGGGGGGATTTTCAGCAATAAGCTCCTGACTCAAGGAATGTAGGCTCCTAACTTCCCGTGGAAAAGACTGAGTGGCTCACTGCTGCTGGGAGACAAAAGTGGCTCACTACTGTGGGGCCCAACAAGATACTGGATCTGGAGCTTCCTTGGTGAGAAGAAAACAGAGCAAGTGGAACAAACTGGATGTAAATTCACTCCTATTAATGCTAATGAAAGGGGTGGAGGATAAACCAACTTTCCATGCCAGAGAGAAGTATCATCAAAATAACATCCTAAAAGCTTGTAGTCCTCAGCTTCAGTAAGCTAGTTTAATAATTTCATACTGGGGAAGATTCCATTACTTGAAATGCTCTAGCAAAATAGTGCAAATTCCAGTGAGTTACCCTGCCTCTTTCCTCCAAAAAATGTCTATGTACATGATTACAGCCATAAAGTAACAGGTTCTGAGTTCTGCCTTTCAGGGAATAAAGGGTGTGGCATGTGGCTGGCCATGTATGACTTTTACTTTACTACTAACAAAATCTGATCTGGAGAAGTTCCTTGCAATGGTTCCTGAGTGTTAAAACAGTATTAGGTCTGCAGAGAAAGGACCAAGTGGAGTGGACGGTTTAGCATATTAACAGTTATTATATTTCAGGTTAAACAACACAAACTTACCCAAACCCTAATTTGGATAGATTTTATATAAAATATATAGTAGAATCATAGCATCATCTATTTGTAGTCAAGGTAAAAAAAAAAAAATTATGAAAAGAACTAGGATTCTGCAATAGACAGTTTCACCTTCAAACACAAAAATAGTTTCTTCTTTTAAAAGTGCAGTAGAATGTCCCCCATTCAGATGTCAAGAATAGTATAGGAAATGGAGTAGCCAAACAACTTATATGCATGACCCATGGACATGAACTAAGGATGGGGGATTGCTGGGGGGAATGGGGATACCAGGTGGAGAGGGATAAAGGGGGGGAAATTGGGACAACTGTAATAGCATAATCAATAAAATATATTAAAAAATATCCCCCGTTCATAATTGTTACTAATTTAGCATAAGCAAAGAAATTACCTCAGGAACATACCCAGGTTTTAAGATAGATTTCTAGGTAATGGGCCTGAAAGGCATTTTGATCTGAATTTATTTTCCAACAATTTTAAATATAATTTCTCATCTGCGTGTAGATATATACAGGCACAAACATACATTCACACAGTCATACACAAACACTTCACTATCAGATCAGGGTAATTTTTTATTGCAGGTCTCTTTTAGTAATGGCTAACAGAAAACCTATCCCCAACCTAACAGATTACACACATACACGCAGCCATTTCCACACTTCCTCACAGTGAAAAGCCCTCTGACAAGATACCAGAAGGTCAAGAGAGCTGATGTTTTAATGGCTGGGCCTTGAGGACAACTCTGGTTGCATTTAAATCTCAGTGCCAAATGCACTAAGAGTTCCCTGCCGCTATAATTTTTGGATCAGTCTCTTCAGGAATCAGGCCATGAAGAAAGCAGGATGGTTTCTCCCGATCTCTCCTATAAAACCACAGTGGTAAGACAAGATTTTCTTTTGTTCTGGGCTATTGTTCCCATTATCATGTGCCTCCTTTTCCCTTAGGAACCACCCAAGGAAGAGTTAAGGGAAAACATCGAAGAACCACTGCCTTGCCATCTAGTCCATGCTCTGGAGTTCTGCAGAATGGAAACCCAGAAGAGATTCATTGCCTGATGCTCCTTAATAACATAATGGGAAAAACACTACTGGGGATGTTCAAAAGAGGATGTATACTTCCTTTCAGAACATAAACTCAGAAGCTTCTGTAAAGTCAAAGCTTAGAGCCACCTTGGAAGACAGCTGTACAAAAGTCCAAATACTCCACTAACTCCTGAATTGGACTACTGAGTCACTTCTGCTTCTGAGCACATCATTTTCCTATTAAAAGCCCCCACTTATTATTTGGCCATCTCTTGATAGTTTATATAAACTGATCCCAGATTATAACCTTCAAAGGGTCTCTTGTACAATTACATAGAAAAACTTCTGACTCTTGATGCTTAGAGCAGCTGAAGAAGAGAAGTGCCTTTGACTCTCCAGCACCAAGAGGGTGCCTGCGTCAGTAAGCAGTATTTTGAACACTCCCTCCACACACAGTTACTTCAAGCATCATCCTGGGCTTCAAGGTTTCTCCATTCTGCTGCTGGTACTAAAGACTTAAAAACATTCACAGAAGTGCCTCATCCGGGGATCACTTCCAAAAACATGAAATGATCAGGTGAGAGAAAGGGAGACAGAAAGGACTGAGTCAGGAAAGGAGTACAAGAAGCTGATCCCAAATAAAAAGACAAAATTAAAGAAAAATATGTATGTATATATAAACTAAAAGCAGGGCATATGGATGCTTAATCTAGTGGGAAGCCAAGACAACATCTATAGAAGCTTGATGTGTCACAACAAGGCTCAGCCATAAGGAAATAAGGCAATATAAAAAATGACCAAGGTATTTTGGTCACAGAATGGTCTCCTTCCTCCTCCCAGCCAACCCCTGCAAATGCATCTCTATATATCTTTTTTTTTAATATATATATATATATATATATATATATAATATAGAATCTGTTTTTTGTTAAAAAGTATTTCAATGATCATATATATTTATCAAGGCATGATGGCTTTAGGAAAGGGGGGATCCATCATGAGGGAGCTGAGAAGGGAAACGCAGGACAGGAATCCTGGGGTAAGAAATATAGGAAGAAACTGGGGTCAAACAAATTCTGGGTCGATCAAAGGGTGGCACCAACAGAATTTTCACTGTTTCCCACTGCAAGGAGGTACTGATGATATAGGTGAGTGCCAAGACCCCATCTCTTCTCTTGTATCCCTCCCCAATTCTTCCCACCACCATGCATTTTAATGCCTCATGGCTCTCTCTCCCACATGTCTCTTGGACCCATGCTACCTTGCATCCCAGGGTTAATGGGTATAGCCCATATGTCTCTGGCCCTGGGTGCCTGATCTCAGAAGCCATTGCCACTGATATTAATGGACTGCAGATCCGCCACCTGCATGACGTTGATGCCACTGTTGGCAAGACGAGCAATACCCTCTGGACAGATGGCCTCCATGGCTACCATATTGGTGGTAATAAGGGCTGAAGAAGTGGCAGCACCACTGCCTTCTGAACCTGCCCCACTGTCCAGGGGCAAAGTGCCCACACTCAGGGCTACACCTGTGCCTCCCTTCTTATTCTGGTGGGTCTTGATATGCTTTGACAGGTGGTCACTCCTCATGAAGCGCTTGGGACACTCAGGGCAGGCAAATTTCTTCTCACCTAAGTAAAGAGAAAGTAGATAAGAAACAAACATCTCAGGACATAGGGAGTACCTTATCCAATTACTGCTTTCAAACTTCATCAGGCAGAGTATTAACCCAGTTTTAAAAGGTGATAAAAGCAAGAAAAACCTGGTATCTTTTTTTTTTTGGTAGGAAGAAAAATAGGTAAGGGTTGGGGAGTAGCAGTTCCTGGCCATACATCTTCACAGCAAAAACCCAAGAAGGAGAAAGTCCCCGTGGTCCTGCATTCCCAGCTTAAGTCCCAATTCTCACTCTTCCTGGAAAACTTGATTGCCCACCCTTTGAACCAAACATCCTGTGGGGAAGGGACACATCAACTGGCTTAAGCCAATCACAGCCCATTCCTAGAGCTGAGGGTAGGGTCAATCCCACCCAAACTGCATAACTAAGAATAGAGATGGAGGGATTGCTTTCAAAGGAAATTTGTCATTCTGGGAGGAGAGAAATAAAAAAAAAAGAAAAGAAAAAAAAAAAGGAAGGAAGGACGGATGGTCGGTACTCAGAAAGGGAGGCACACAGCAGAGAAGCCTGACAGGACTGAGATGAACAAGAATAATGGAATCCTCCAAAATTCCACTCAAAACCTAGGTCCCTCCTTTTTTTTTTTTTTTTTTTTTAATTTTTAAAAATTGATTTGAGAGAGAGAGGAAGGGAGAGAAAGACAGACAGAGACATAAGTTTGCTGTTCCACTTATTCATGCATTCATTGGCTAATTTTTGTATATGCCCTGGTCGGGGATCAAACCCACAACTTCGTAGTGTTGGGACAATGCTCTAACCAACTGAACTACCCAGCCAGGGCCCTAGCTCCTTTCTTTTTAAAGGCCTCCCAGATTAACTCCAATTCCATTTGTGACCCATACATTTAGTCCCAAACATAAGTTGCTTATAGTTTTTAGTATTTCATAAGATACATTTTGTGCCTTTCCATTCTGGTCTATTACTTTCTTCCCTAGGCTCCTACTCACCTGTGTGCGTGCGTTTGTGCCTCTGTAGCTCATCCGAACGTGTGAAGCGTTTCCCACAGTATGACCAGGTACACATGAATGGCCTCTCGCCTGTGTGCCAGCGCAAGTGTGCCCGTAAGTGTGAGGTCTTGCCATACACTTTGCCACAGCCTTGAATGTGGCAAATGTGCTGTTTCTTTTTGCCAGGATCCCCAGAGCCTCTGAAAGTGAAAACACAATTACTCATCATTTATTCCAGAGATAAGATTTAAGGAATCACAAAGTATCAACATCAATTACCTTACTACTCACTCAAAACTAACCCAAACTTTTTTTTAAAGGCTTCTCTTTAGTATCAAAAGATAAATTTCTGGTTGACTCTGGTTGTTTTTTTTTTTTTAAGATTTTATTTATTCATTTTTAGAGAGACAGGAAGGGAGGGAGGAAGAGAAAGGAAGAAAAACATGAATGTGGCAGACAGATACATTTCATGCCCCCAACAAGGAACCTGGCCCACAACCCAGGCATATGCCCTGGCTAGGAATCGGTTTGCAGGATGGTGCTCAATCCACTAAACCTCACCAACCAGGGTGCAACTCTGCTTCTTAATATCCAAAATTCAAGACAGAGGTTTCCTCTCAACTGGACATTTGCTCTTTTCTGCTTTCCTGTTCCTTATTCAATTTTGATGTTTGATATTTGAAGACATAATCATTCTCATGTGATTTCCTCTATTTTTCAAGTTTAAGTCTCAATACAAGCATTTTCCATAGAAACTACTGTGAATATGGTGGTATTTTTTGGCTGGGGACTTGCTTATGAGCAAAGGGTTCCTCTATTTAAGCACCTGATTAAGAAGTTAAAGGAAAATATTTTATACCTATAGAACTTTTTTTTCCTAAAATAAGACTCAAGAGCCAAATGGTGAAGATTAAAATCTGAAAAGCTGGACCACTTTCGGGGACTTCTGTGGAAAAGGAAGATGTACTGAAAAAAGTTAATAGAGGGGAGTAAGAACCCTAAATAATTCAAGGTATGTTAAACAAACAAACAAACAAAAAATTCCCTATATGGAACAGATCCTAAGCTCCTCTCTCTCAGGAATCAGCTCTGAAACATTTTTGCCAAACCAATTTGTTCCACGTGTGATCCATTAATGGGCATTGGGGAGTCTTCCAAGAGGGACTTTTTTTCTTGGATTTTAACAGCACATATTAGCAAAAGGAAAAAAACATAATGAAAATGAAATCACATGTAGATGAAAATCAAAGAAGTTCCTTCAAAAATTTAAATACACTTTAGGTTTTGTTAGAAACACTATTATACTCAGTGCTTTCAATTAAGATTTTTCCTGTAATGTAGGGTTAACCTATAAATAACTGTTTTTTTTTGTTTTGGTACTTTTCTTATTTTTGTGCTTATTTTTATTGGGACAAAACTTTAACATACCCCCCCTCCCCGAAGATGTTTGACCAACTATGTAACTTTCTATTCTCTCGAAAGCTATGACTTGAAGGAACAGAACTTGGAACTCTCCAGAGACAATACTGAACAGCAGGTTACTACTAATGAGAAAATTGTCAGAACCCTGTTCTGCAGGATGTGTTAAGAGTCCCTGATGGAAGAATTTTTATCTGGACTAGGCATTTTTGTCTATTCTGAGGGAAAATAAGACTCCGGAAGTCTTATTCTCACATAACCACTGTACACACACATTAGTGTAGGTTTATTTTTTTGCTCTGCAACACTGTTTTACAAGCAACCTTGTTAAAACCATCTCAAAACAGACATATGGTAATAATCACTAGACCAGCTGGCTCCATCTGATTTCTTTATCTATAGGAGAAAGCAGGTACCTATTAAGGTTCAAGGTCTTAGAACTGATGAAAGGATCAGGGCTGGAACCAAGATCCTATAATATAACCTAATCAAATGTATAGTGTTATCTCTGATCCCTCTGCAACATTGCCAAGTCTTAAATGTTAAAAAAACCCAAAAACCAAAAAACACAGAAACCCTCTTACCTCCAAATCCATTAATTTTTCCTTCTTTATTTTCATTTTTTACATTATTATTAAGATACTGGATAGGTCAACTTACCTTCCTTCACTGTCTTTACAGTAGGGGCAAGTGCATGCTTCCCGCCGGGTCCTCCGACCAGCTTGGGGTTGGGGATCTGGACTGTTCTCTCCTTCCTCTCCTCCTGCTGTGTCATCATGTAGTCCATCACCACTGGCCCCATGGAGGCCAAGCTGAGCTCCATGATCACCTGAAATTAAGAGTAAAGAGTCAAGATGGGAAATAGGGGAGGTCATCACAGCTGCAGTCATCTCACTGACTACATTTACAGCACCATTTCTTCACAGCTTTGGTCACATTCACTCCTATCACCCATCCTTGAGATATCAAGAATTGTTGCTGAAAATACAAAGAGCCAATTAAATACATGAAAACAGTCAATCTCATTCAATTTTTAAAATGAAACTCTATTTATACTGGACTTTTGTAATTTTTCACTTATCAGATTACAAAAAGTTTAATAATGCACAGAATTGGCAAGGGTATAGGGAAATAAACATTGTTATATATAGGGGGTGATAAATTAGAACCACCTCTATGAAGGTCAGTTTGGCTTTATTACTAAAAATTCAAATGCAGAGAGTGAAAGATACAGACTGACTAAATCACCAGCCAAGATAGAGAGGCACAAGTAGATATACTTTGCCTCCTTGCACAACCAAAAGAAGTACAACAAATTTAGAAACAAAAAATAACCAGAACTGCCACAAAATCAAACTGTATGGAAATCCGACAACCAAGGAGCTAAAGAATAAACATTCATCCAGACTGGTAGGAGGGACAGAGATGGGCAGCCAGGGTGGAGAGGCCATTAGGGAAGGCAGCGACTGGAGGACCAGGCAGGCAAGGCAAAAGCTGGTGGACCAGGCAGTTCCACATTTGCGTGCAGATAAACCAGGAGGAACAGCTGGGGAGCAAGACAGACCATACGACCCAGGGTTCCAGTGTGGAGAAAGAAAGCCTCAGAACCTCTGGGGGGAAAAACCTGTGGGGATTGTGGCAGCAAGAGAAATTTCCAATCTCACAGGAGAGTCCACAGGAGAGGCCCACAAGGTCCCAGAACGTACACAAATGCATCCACCTGGGAATCAGCAGCAGAAGGGCCTGATTTGCTTGTGGGTAGCAGGGGAAGGGACTGAAAGCCGGCCAAGAACCGAGCAAGAGGCATTGTTCCCTCTCAGATCCCTCCCCCACATACAGCCCCACAACACAGCAACCTGGGTTGCCCCACCCTGGTGACTACCTAAGGCTCTACCCTTCCCAATGTAACAGGTGTGCTGAGACAAAGGAATATGGCCCAAATGAAAGAATAGATCAAAGTTCCAAATATAGAACTAAGCAATGAACAGACAGTCAGCCTATCAGATGCACAGTTCAAAACACTGGTAATCTGGATGCTCACTGAATTGGTTGAGTATAGTCACAAAATGGAGGAAAAAATGAAGGCTATGCAAAGTAAAATAAAGAAAAATATACAGGGAACCAACAGTAAAGGGAAGGAAACTGGGACTCAAATCAATGATTGGGAGCAGAAGGATGAGATAAACATTCAACCAAAACAGAATGAAGAAACAAGAATTCAAAAAAATGAGAGGCTTAGGAACCTCTGAGACAACTTTAAATGTTCCAACATCAGAATCATAGGGGTGCCAGAAGGAGAAGAGGAAGAGCAAGAAATCAAAAACATCTGAAAAAATAACGGAGAACTTCCCCAATCTGCCGAAAGAAATAGACTTTCAGGAGATCCAGGAAGCACACAGAGTCCCAAAGAAACTGGACACAAGGAAGCACATATACCAAGGCACATCATAATTACATTACCAAAGCTTAAAAATAAGGAGAGAATCTTAAAAGCAGTAAGAGAAAAGGAGAGAATTATCTACAAAAGAGACAGTTACATACAAAGGAGTTCCCATAAGACTATCAGCTGATTTCTCAAAAGAAACCTTGCAGGCAAAAAGGGGCTTGAAAGAAGTATTCAAAGTCATAAAGACAAGGACCTACATCCAAGATTATTTTATCCAGCAAAGCTATCATTCAGAATGGAAGGGCAGATAGTGCTTCCCAGATAAGGTCAAGGTAAAGGAGTTCATCATCACCAAGACCTTATTATATGAAATGTTACAGGGATTTATCTAAGAAAAAGATAAAAAACTATGAACAGTAAAATGACCCCCAAAAAATAAAATAAAAAAATAAAAATTTAAACACACAACTTCAAAGTAATTCCATTTTGAACCAGCAATGTCCTATGGAGATACTCATGAGTATACCAAGATATGACAATAGTGTTTTCTTTAACAGCAAAAACCTATAAACAGCCCTGGCTGGTGTGGCCCAGTTGGTTGAAGTGTAGTCTCATAACTGACAGGTTGCAGGTTCCATTCTCAGTCAGGGCACATGCCTAGGTTGTGGGTTCGGTCCCTGGTCCAGGTGCATATGATTTCTGGCCCGGGTACATACGGGAGGGCAACCAATCAATGTTTCTCTCCCTTGTTTTCTCCCTCCCTTCCCTTATCTCCAAAAATAAACAAACAAAATTAAATTAAAAAAAAAAAGTTTTATCTTAAAATGTGGCACTGGTTAAGTAATGAAAGAAATTAAAGATTTTCCTTTCCATGATGAAAATAACTAATGCACCAAAGGCATAGCTTAATGACAATCTTGCTCAACCCAGTAGTTGTATCTGGCATCAGTTCCTGAAATAATTATGGCAGTTGCACACCTTTTCAGTTTTCTCAAAGTGGAACTTTCAAGAAGACCACCACATCTTTAAGTCAAGCACCCTATTCATTTCTGAGAAAAGAACATGGGCAATATTAAAATAGGATGAAATAGAAACCTACCCAATAATTTTCAAAAGGAAGGTTGCGATATACTTCCCTATTCACCTGCACTCTGAAATGATTTTGGGGATGGGTGTTCTTTAATTCAGCAAGTATTAATATAGTAATACTGAATTTTAAAACTACACCTTTATTAAGCATACACTGTATTTTCTGAACATGTTTCATTTTACACAACAAATTTAATCCAAAGGAGTATATCTCAGACCACAAGTGTTTGTGTATTCAGCCATGTTGAAACAGAATACTGTTATCATATCATTCACGTGTGAGGAACATTTAGTATCCGGAATACTACGCCACATCAAGAAAAATGTCAGTAGTTAACAGAGATAGATGATTCATAATACATGGTGCTTTATCTTTTTAAATAATAATTTTTATTAATCTAGTTCCCCAGTCCAAAGTGAATTAGATGTAGCAAATTAGAGAAAAAGGAATAGAAAATTTGTACTTTTTTAGAAAAGAGATTAGAGGTGATTTTTTTAAAAAATTTATTTATTTTTAGAGGGAGAGAAGACAGAAAGACAGAGATAAACATTGATGTGTGAGAGATACATTGATCGGTTGCCTTTTACACACCCCCAACTGGGGACCTGCCTGCAACCCAGGCATGTACCCTGACCGGTAATCAAACCAGAGACCCTTACGTTCACAGGCCAGCACTCAATTCACTGAGTCGCACCAGCCAGGGCAAAAAGTTACACTTTTAATGACAGAAAATCTGACAACTGGGAGTGACAAAATGTAGTATCAAAAAATACATATAGATGGGTTCCCAAATTCATCGTTATTTGACAACTTGGTTACTCTTGAGATAGTTTAATTTATGTAGGAAAGACAGTATAAATGCTTGATTCTGTCAATTACTAGTTTTCGAAATATGGTAGCTTGGTTTCCTAGAATCCTTAAGAAGTGACCAACCAAGCCCTGGTCAGGTAGCTCAGTCGGTTAAGAGCATCACCCTGATACGTCAATGATATGGATTCAATCCTTGGTCAGGGCTACAGAAGAAACAACCAATGAATGCATAAATAAGTGGAGCAACAAATCAATGTTTCTCTCCCTCTCTCTCTCTATATATTGAAATCAATAAATTTTTTAAAAAGCACTGCCTGGTGTGCATCTGTGGATTGAGTGTGACCTGCAAACCAAAAGATCACTGGTTTGATTCCCAGTCAGGGCACATGCCTGGGATGTAGGCCAGGTCCCCAGCTAGGGGTGAGAGAGAGGCAACCAATCAATGTACCTCTCACACACTGATATTTCTCTTTCTCTCCCTTTCTCCCCTTCACCTCTCTCTAAAAATAAATTTTAAAAAAATCTTTTTTTTAAAAAGTGACCAACCACTGAGTTTTCCTAAAAATCAAGTTTATTGATATATAATTTACAAACAATGAAAATTTACCTTCTTAATAAATTCATACTAGGGTTCTCACTTGGGGCCATTTTGTTCCCCAAGGGACATCTGACAGTGCCTGAAGACATTTTTCATTGTCAGGTCTGGCATCTAGTGCTGCTAAACATTCTATAATGCACAAGACAGCTTGCTCCTCCCCCAAAATGAAGAATTATTCAGTTCAGAATGTCAGTAGTACTGAGGCTGAGAATCCACGGTTTAGACAAATATCTACATATACAGTAAGTAGTATAACTACTAATACAAGCAAGATATAGACCATTTCCACCACCTCAAATAGCTCCCTCACACCCCCTTCTGCAGTCAGTTTTCTTTGCATGAACATGAACTCATGGATTTAAACATATCTGATGCTTCAATCCACTGCAAATTTTTATCCTTACTGATGCTCAAACTGTCCTATACTTGGCCACAAAAAACATCAAGTTGGCTCCTGTATCCTCTGACAAGATATTCCATGTCTGATGTTAATTTGCTGCTCTAAACCTAGAATCAGCTATTATTTCAAGTATTTTTTAAAATATTTACTGACTTTAGAGAAAGAGAGAGAGGAGAAGGAGAGAGAGTGATTAGTTGTTCCACTTACTTATAGGTTCATTGCTGCTCCTTGTATGTGCCGATTGGGGAGGTGGAATCCACAACCTTGGCGTATTGGGACAATGTTCTAACAAACTGAGCTACCCAGCCAGGGCCTAGTTTCTTTTGATGGGAAATTAGTATGTGGATACGACAACCTGGTTCTCTAGTCATTTTAGTTATTTGAAGCTCTAGTGGATTCCATAGGAAGAAATCATGTGAACACTATTTTCTCAGTTCTTACATGTTAGTATTATATTATTTAGTCTTTAAATACTAGGAGGTCTATTTATCTGGATATAAAATTCTTGGTTCATGTTTTGTTTCCTTGATTCTCTTAAATATTAAACCACTGCATTCTGACACTAAACAAGCTGCCACAAAGTCTAGTGATACTCCATTTTCCTTCCTTTATAACAGATTTTTTTTCCCTTAAAATTCACCAATTTTACTAGACTATTCTGGGTCAATCCCCCCAGGCACACGTTGAGAAAGTTTTCTGTCCCATGGGTTTCATCTTCTTCCTTGAGGACTCTGTTCACATAAATGTTGGTTCTTCATTGCCTATATTTTATATGTTTTTCTCTCAATCCCTTGTATCTCTTTTTTGTTTAACAGCTTCCCTCTTTCTGCTACATATAAAAATTAATTTTGCTTCACTTTGTCTTTTTGAGTTATGTGTTGTGCTTATTTTAGTTCCATATTTATTTCTAAAATAATTTTTTATTTCCATTTTTCTCCTGAGGTCTGTCACTTCTCTTTTCAAATTCTCCTTTTTTTCTAGTCATCTCATTTCTGAGATTTTTCTAATTTGAATGTGTACTTTCAGTAACATCTTTCATTTCCTTAAATGCTTTCAGCTCATTCTGAATTATCACCTATGTTGTGGGCATATTTTTTCAGGGTCTTTCACTGTTGGAGGATCTGTTTTTCTGCTTCTTTCTGTTGTTATTATAATGTTTTGCTAGTCACAATTTTATATGGAGTCAGACCTATTTCTAAAGTAAAATGAACCCAGGCTGGTGTGGCTCAGTGGATTAAGCACTGGCCTGCAAACCACAGGGTCATGGGATCGATTCCCATCCGGGCACATGCCTGGGTTGCAGGCCAGGTCCCCAGTAGAGAGTATGTGAGAGGCAACCACACATTGATGTTTTTCCTCCCTCTCTCTCCCTGTCTAAAAAGAAAATAAATATTTTTTTTAAAAAAAAAGTAAAATGGGTTTTCCTGAAATATTAGGAGCAAGGGGTAGGAGCCAGGATGGCTTTTCTAATCTTCATAGCTTTGGAGATTCTTTTTTTCTAATTTTTGTTATGTGACTGAAACAAAAACAACAACACACAACTAACTTCGTTTTTTTTGGTATCTACCCCTCAGCTTTCTCTTACTTTTTTGTCCTTTTCCTCTTCTGTCTTGCTCAATGTGGATTCTACTCCGAGAAGTTTCTCCTCAGTTCTAAGCTTTGTGTTAGAACTTCAGCTTGTTAATTTCAAAAGCTGTCAAACTCTATCCTCATTCCCTTGTACTCATCATCTAACTGAATCCTTCAGAACCCTTCCTGGTTTCAGTTACTGTTCAAATGTTCTCCAGTGAATATATGTTCATTTTGAAGTTCTCCTGTTCTCAAGGCCATTAGAAGTCCTGTTGCCTTCTCTCTGTTTCCTGCCCTTCTCTAATGTCAGTAATCCGTAGGTTTTATATAGTTTTCTGTTTTGTTTTTTGTTTTTTAAAGATAGAGAAAGGAGGAAGAGAGATAGAGAGAGTCACTGACCTGTTGCCTCTCTTAGGTGCCCTGACCAGGGACCAAACCTGAAACCTAGGCACATGCCCTGACTGGGAATAGAACCTGTGACCTTTAGGTTTATGGACAATGCTCCAACCAACGGAGCCTCGGGGGCCGGGGCTATAGATCTTACAGTTCGTTCCCACCTTCTGGTTCATTGAAGATATACTGTTTCATTGTAGATTTGTGGGTTTGCTCTTCTAGTTTCTCCAGCTATTTCAATGTTTTGTTTTATAATAACTTTGGATTTAAAGAAACACTGCAAAGATAGTTCAGAAAATTCTTGTATATTCTTCACCCAGCTTCTCTTAACGTTAACACCTTACACAAACAAGGTACATTAGTCAAAACTAATAAATTAACATAACAAGAAACTAGACTATAGACTTTTTTGGATTTTGCCAGTTTTTGCACTAATGCCCTTACTCTATTTAGGATTCCATCTAGGATACCACATTGCATTTAGTTGTCATGTCTCATTAGACTCCTCTGATCTTAGTCTTTCCTGATCTTGACAGTTTTGAAGACTACCCGTTGGTAATTTGTAGAACATCCTTCCATTTGAATTTGTCTCATATTTTCTCATTAGACTGGAGCTACCAGTTTGGGGGAAGAATACCACACAAGTGAAGCATGCCTTTCTCGTCACATCACATTAGCAGGTAGAAGGTATCAACATAATCTGTTTTTAGGAGGGAGCTCCAGGAAGATTGAATTATCTTTTAAAAATTAAAAGTTTTATTAAAAAGATGAAACCAAACCATATAAAATAAATATTCAGGTGGACTCCTTGTTCTCTTTTATGGTTGCTTCAGTGATATGTGTATGTATACACACTAGGCTATGGAACTCAACAGCAGACACTACGACTTGTTCCCAGTCTTCATTATCTCGTTCTTCCTGACTAAAAGCTGTCTGATTTTGTTCAGGGTAACAATATTCCAGTTAAAAATATTCTCCTTCCCAGCCCTGACTGGTATAGCTCAGTTGGTTGGGCATCATCCTGCAAAGTGAAAAGTCACCAGTTTGACTTCCAGTCAGGGCACATGCCTAGGTTGTAGGCCAGGTTCCTAGGGGAGGCCTGTGCAAGAGGCAACAGATCAATGTTTCTCTCCTTCTCTCTCCCTCCTTTCCCAAGAATAAATAGAATCTTAAAAATTCTCCTTCCCAAATCCCTTGCAGATAAGGAGGGGTCAAATGACAAGATCTTGGTTAGTCAGGTGTAAAACAAAAATTGCTAAGACTTTCAGGAAAGCTCTTTAAATGGGAACAGTTAGGCTTGCTTCCTCTCTTATCAAACTTTACCTTTCCCTCCTTTATCCAGCCTGGAAAGACGCCACAATGACCAAAAGGTGCTTTGCAAACATGGCAACTGTCTCAATCTAAGGGAAAAAAAGTATGACCAGGTTTCTACTGTTATCTGGAACTATAACACCAACCTTGGACTTACAATCTCCAGACTTCATGTTCTGTGAGAACAATAAACGCCTATCTGATCTACTGTAATCGATTTTCTGATACATACAGCTAAATGCATTCCCTAACTACAGAAAAAAGAAAAAAGAAACTATATTTTATTAAAGTCAGTCATGACTACATTGGGCATATCAATTTTTTAAAAAGATTTTATTTATTTTGAGAGAGAAGAGAAGGGAGGAAGAGAGGGAGAGAAACATTGACTGATTACTTCTCATGCACACCCAACTGGGGACCTGGCCCACAATCCAGGCATGTGCCCTGACTGGGAATGAAACCAGTGACCCTTTGGTTTGCAGGACAATGCCCAACCCACTAAGCCACACCAGTCAGGGCTGGGCATATCGGGGGGAAAAAAAAAATTTTTTTTAACTACACCTCAGTATGTCCTACCAGTATTTTATATCACTGTTGTGTGTGTGTGTGTGTGTGTGTGTGTGTGTGTCAAACTGATAAGAGCCATTAACTTTCTTTGTTGAATTCCCAAACTATGCTGTAAGTAGGTAAGCATCCAACAAAAAAAATCTGATAATTTTATATTAAATTGAACCACACAAGAATAGAATACAGGCATCAGAATCTTTCTTCCTTCTGCTCCAGAATGCAAGCCCTTGCTAGTTCATTTGCAACTTGTGCTCTATACAAATCCATTACACGTTGCTTCTAAACTTACTTCTTCCAATATATAATATTTCCTGATTATAGAATTACTACAGCAAATTTTATACACATGCATATATCAATCATAATTTATGAGCTTTGCTATATATAAACTTTCTTTAAGGCTTTAATCCCTATAGTGCCCTATACCATGTGGACTTCCTAAGGGCAGGCTGCAGTAAATCAAGTATTTACTGTCTATTATTTCACACTAAATTCTGAAGATTCAAAGAAGTAGTTCTTGCTGTTCACAAGCTTATAGTTCTCTAGAGAAGAGAGAAACATAATTTAAAACAGTGAGATAAAGATTAAAATAAAAGCCATTCAAAGAATGTTCTAGTACTGAAAAGGGTAATTTCCCTAGTCTGAAATTCCAGAGAAGGCTTGCTTCCTAGAGTAGCTGATATTTGGGCCAAACTTTAAAGAATAAATAGGAGTTAGACAGGTGAAGAATGCTGGCAAGGGAAGGTGTCCCTGGTAGACGGAACACTATGAACAAAATAAAGAAATACAGGAATAGAAATAGTGCGTGGAAATGATGGAGAGAGAAGATGGAAGTGAAAAGATGAACTTTGAAACAGATGATATTAATAGACACAAGACAGGTATTTAAATGTCTGGTTTTTTTTTAAGGTGATGGTAGAAAAAGTATGGACACCCTCTTTTATACAGCTCCAAGTAGCATGAGTGTACAAAAACATACAGCCGGGAAAAGCGTGGTGCCTATGTGGGACATTTTGGCAACAAAAATCAGATCTTTAAGATGCAACTAATCTTTAAGCCAAAAAGTATATTTCTAAGAATAAGGACATGCCAGATATTATATTAAGCTCTGGGGATAGTTTGATATAATCTTAGCCATTATAGAACTTCTACCTTACTGGAAACACAAAATGAAATCAGTAAGTGTAATATCTGCCCTATAACTTGTATAACGGTAAGAGTGTAAGAATTGGGACGGAGAGTATTAGAAGAAAGAAAAGTGAAATATTCTGGGCTATTCCATTAGATAATGGTGAGAGACAGTAAAGGTCTAAAGTAGAGCAAAGGTTCCAGCATTAAGAAAGGCATAAATAAAAAACATTTAGGAATAAGCCCTGGCCAGGTACAGCATCAGTTCAATATGCCACCGCTGTGTGTTCAATCCCCAGTAAGGGCACAAACAATAATCAACCAATGAATGCGTAAATAAGTGGAACAACAAATCAGTATTTCTCTCTTTCTCTAAAATCAAATTTTTTTAAAAGTTTAAAAAATATTTAGGAATAAAAAGGCAGGATTTTAGTGACTAAACATAAGGAACTTCAAAGTTTCTGGGATGTAAGTGAAATAGTAAGACTGCCAGGGATATAAACAAAAGAAAGGCAACAAATATGTTTAAGATCTTTCAAAGATACAAACTAAGGTACTCATTAAAGCTGAATCTAATCCAGTAACTCTAATCCTAGCTATATAACCAAAAGAAATAAAAACTTATGTCTACACAAATGTCACAGCAACCCTGGTCCGGTGGCCCATGTGGCTGGAGCCTCGTCCTGTACACCAAAAGGTTGCAGGTTTGATACCTGGTCAAGGCACATACCTAGGTTGCAAGTTCAATCCCCAGTCCGGGCACGTACTGGAGGCAACCCATTGATGTTTCACTCTCATATCAATGGTTTTTTTCTCTTTCAAATCAATAATCATAACATTGGGTAAGGATTACAAAACATTCATAGTAGCACTATTCATAATAACCAAAAAATAGAAATAACCCAAATGTGTATTGACTCACAAATTAATAAACAAAATGTGGTATATTCACACAATGAAATATCATTTAGCAATAAAAAAAGACTACTGATACATGCAACAGCATGGATGAATCCTGAAATCATTATGTTATACAAAAGAAGCCAGTCACAAAAGACCCCATGTTGTATGATTCCATTTACATGAAATGTCCAGAATTAGCAAATCCATAGAGGTGGCCAGTAGATTAGTGGTTGCCTTGGATTTGGGATGAGGGATGAGAATGGGAAATGACTGCCAATGGGCCATGTGATATTTCTTTTTGGAGTGATGAAAATGTTCTTAGATTACATTGTGGTGGTAGTTGCACAATTCTGTCAATATACTGAAATACACTGAGCTGTACATTTTATTTTAATTTTTTCATTGTTTCTCCTTTGAACTGTACATTAAAAATGGGTAAATTATATGAATTAAAGTTCAATAAATCTGTTTTAAAAAGCAAACTATAGTTTAAAAATTCTTTTTTAAAAGGCAGGAAGGAAAACAGAGTAAAGGTTCAAAGGGGGAAATTGAAAAGAAATAACAGAAACAACCTACATTGCAAGGGGAGGAGCACCACAGAAGAGGGAAAGGAAATATTTATTTTAGTTCAACAAATCTAGATATCATGACGCTCAGATACAAACCTTACTTTCAAAATAACTCCACCTTAGATATCTCCACCGTTGTCACACTTCAAAAATAATTCTAGGCAGATAAAGTTCCATGTCTGGACAGACAGACTGGCAAGAAATTAAAAAACAGTAACACTGGTTTCTTTAAATGACAGGCTGTCGCCCTGGCTGGTGTGGCTCTGTGGATTGTGTGCCGGACTGCAGACCAAAAGGTTGCCGGTTTGATTCCTGGTCAGGGTACATGCCTGGGTTGCAGGCCAGGTCCCCAGTTGGGGGCATGAGAGAGGCAATCGATCACTGTTTCTCTCATACATCATGTTTCTCACCCTTTCTTTCTCCCTCCTTTCTCCTCTCTGTAAAAGCAAATAAAATCTAAAATAATAATAATAATAATAATAAATGATAGGATGCCTTCTTTGTATTTTTCCAAATGAAATATAATAAAAAGTAAAGAGGAGAGTTAAATATACACACATATGTTTAAATACAAAGAAAACAATTATTAAATTTTTAGAAAGCATTTTTTTGCATCTGTTGTTTTTAATTCATTAAAGAAATCACAAAAAAGATAAATCATCTGACATAAAAATGAAAAGCTTCTGTAAAATGAGTAAGAGCTTAAGGAAGTTATTTTCAGCAAATTTTTTAAACAATGAGTTTTTTTTAAAAAAAAGAGCTAAGGCAAAAATATTATCATCATGCTAGTAGAGGAATCAACTGATACAACTTCTAAACAAGTAGAAGGAAAAATACTCAACATCACTAGTAATGAAAAACATAAAAACTTAACCTTTAGGGAAAGGTCAGTGTTCATAAAAATGTTTATAATTGGACAATTATATCTATTCAAGCAGACATTAGTCAAATTATTTATAGGGAGGGGTGGGTGAAGGTGGAAAGAGTATGGGGGGATAAATGGTAATGGAAAAAATATAATAAATTTTAAAATTAAAAAATTATAAATTATTTATATAGCAATACAAGAAATTAGTTAAAATGTAAACATTAAGGAAACTGTTAAGTAACCTGATGGAATATCAGGCAGTCAGTAAAATTTATGGTTAAGTGAAGTATAACAACTTGGGAAAATGCTTATGCCATATTACTGAACCAAGGAAAGTTACATGCACACTATATAGAGCTATAAACAAATACATACATTAAAATTTAAATAAAGTAGAAGAAAACACACCAAACTGGTGAATGTAATGGGATATGCTATTTTGTTTTTTCTTTCTTATTCCTCAGTTTTCATAATGTAATTGTAACTTTTATCATTAAAAATACCTACACAGTGCAAAATAAATAAATAAAATTTAAAAAATCAGCCTGGACATCTCTCCCTTTTTTCTGTACATTTTTTTAAAGCTTTAGGAACTGGCTGTTTACCTCTCAGAAAATGGGTGGCTTTCTCTAAGTGCAAGGGAATCAGCACAATGATGGCAAAGGCTCTCACCAGTAGATGTCACTGTAATTAAGTGATAGATGAGTGTTTTTAAAGTACACCTCCCAGGCAAGAGGTTTAAGGGGGAAAAAAAAAAAAAGGAGTGGGAGGACACACAAATTTTAAACAGGAGACTATTTGAGGAAGTATTAATTCAGCAGTTTCTCCATTAAAACAAGGTTTTTTCCAGCTTTGGTAATGTTTCGTTTCTAAACACTCTAGCTTTTGTTATCCATTGTAAATTCAAAGGTACAGATTTCCCTACTTTTCATGTTGAAAAATCCAAAAGATTTCAAAATTTAGTCATTAGTGACAGGCTGAAATTCTTCTAAATTCCAAAACTTTTACCTACTTCCCACCTCTATCAACATTATTCTTCAATGAAAATTGTTTTTCAAGACAAAGAAATAAACAAGAATTCTCTCTTACCCCCCAACTCTCACTACAGTGATAATTTCCGGGGGAAAGGGCCTCACTTTAACATTCCTCCCCAAACTAGCTGTAAGTATGTATTATTATTCAGACTGGCATGATTTAAAATTCATTTATACATATATATATAATATATACTTACCTCAAGAAAGTCATGAAGGAGAGGCATAAAGGTTAAGAGAATATAGTTGTTTGGTTTAGTAAGAGCAGGAAAGTGATAAAATAAAATAAACAGAAGAATGATAAACTAATTAAAGGAGAGATAAATAAAATCTGCTCCTGTGTTGGGTTTTAAATCAGGTTCTTTCGACTGATTTTTTGGACTGTTCATATGCATCAAAGCTGACATTTTAACTTACTGAAGAGCCTGTGATAATTAAAATTAATAAAAGCCATTACATACACTATAATGCACTATAATGGTATAGGTGGACAGACCTAGATTTGAACTCTGGTTTCACCACTTACTACCTGGGTAACCTTCCTGAGCCTTACCTTCCTCATCAGCAAAAAGGATGTAATTATATTGGACTAACTAATAAATTAGTAAAGTGTACCTAACATTGTTTCTGGCACACGAGATAATAAATCACTGTATACTAGGGGAAAAAAGGAGGGCTAATATACTTTTAATGTTTTTTCTCCCATCTATTCATATGCCCTTACCACTCACAGTATATCAATTAAAATTTATCTAGGGGAGTTGTAACATCAGATTCAATTATCAATGTTTCTAGAATAGCAATAAAAGAATACTGTAAAAGAAACAAAAAATAAAACATAGCCATCTAGTATTTTGTTTCTAAACATGGAATTTACCATTTTAAAAAAGATAATCATACTGGAGCCTTTAAATTACAAATAACTCCCACTAAAAATAGCTTGTGTTTGATTACTAATGCAAAAATAACTGTTTTGAATGCACACTGTTTTGAAAAGAGAAACTGTGGATTAAATTTCACCTTTTCAGAAAATTGTCTAAATAAATACAGTAATGAGATGCTGCGTAATATAAGCATGAAAAAATGAAGAAGTGATGTCTCTACATAGGAAAGAAAAGTACCAAGCACTCAAGTATCCTAGAGACTGTCTCTCACTGACAAGACCAAATTAAGAAAAATGAAAAAGAGTAGCCATCTATTATGTTCTGTGAATAAGATTTTTAAAAAATATTTATAGTACTATTAACAGTAATGGAGTCCAAAAAAGTGGTGAACATCCAAAATCCTACTACCTCAACAAATTAACTATTACTCCTTTTTCATCGTCCCCTTACTATTCATATGCACAAATAAACTTTACCTATTTGTAATCATAAGTTACATTATGCATCAAAATCTGAATTAACATTAAATAAGCAACATCAGATCAGCGCCATCCTGAGACCCGCGCAGTTACCATGTACATAGGCACTTACACGTTACGTATCTTTTCATGATAAGCTCCCTAATTTATGCATGGCTATTGCCCCTAGTACAATTATATAATCTGATATACTACAGCTGAAATTTCAACCCTTCCATAAACATAAACTCTTAGGTAACTTTTTAATGTGAGAACTAAACTTAACCTTGTCTTAATTGGTCTAGATTACTAGGTAAGTAATAAAAGCAGCTACTCTCATTTATACCTAGTGTTGTAAAACACATGACAGCTTTAAACTGCCAATGATAGTATGACAAAAGGATAGAAGATGTTTCAAAAGCTACTTATTTTCCTATGTTGGTTTCCTTCAACTTTTGCTTAATATGGAAGGAAATAATTCAATTTAATATTTTTGGAGCTTTACATTTTCTGTTCTTTTAGTAATGGTTATGTAATAAATATGTCAGCGAACCAACTCCAAAAGGCCTTAAAATTTATTTATTTATTTATGGAGAGAGGGGAAGGGAGAAAGAGAGAAAGAGAGAAACATTGACATGTGAGGGAAACATCTATTAGTTGCCTCTCACAAGCCCCCAATTGGGAGTTCTGGCCAGCAACCCAGGCATGTGCCCAGAGCAGAATCAAACTGATGGCCTTTCAGTTCACAGGCCAGTGCTCAATCCACTCAGCCACATAGCCAGGACCAAAGGCCTTATTTTAAGAAAATAATTGAAAACGAGAAACTATATACTCTCTCTCTTTTTTTTTTTTTTTTTATTTCAAGTACAGGAAAACTTGAAACCACCAGAATATTTGACAAAAGAGAAATAATAAATTGTGGCAACAGCTTGATGGACTATTACATAGTAATAAAAATCAATCCTTAAAAAGTGAGATATAAAACAACGATCCCTACTATTACGATTACTGTTTAACAAGACAAGAATGAAATGAGGTATAAATAGTGGAAAGGAATAGGTAAAATCATTTGTAGATGATATGACCTGGAAAACTAAAGAAAATCACAAAACCTATTCAAAGTACAAGATTACAAGTAAATAATTATAAAATTAACACATGTAAGCCAACAAGTTTCTGATATACAAGAACCAGTTAGAAATAAGATGGAAAAGGTCTCATTCAGAGTAGCAATAAAAATAAAATACTAAGCTTAAATTTAGCAAGAAATGTGTTGGCTCATAAAAAATAATGAAAGTATAATGAGTTAATCAAAATAAGAACCTCAGAAGGACTTACTAGGGGAACCTGACAAAATGTGTAAAATTCATCTTAAAGAATAAGAGTCTAACAAGAAGCAACCAATGAATGCATAAATAAGTGGAAAAACAAATCAATGTTTCTCTCTCTTCCTCTCCCCCACCCCCTGCCTCTCTAAAATCAATAAATTAAAAAACCAAAAGTAAAATAAAAAAAAGTGAACAAACAAAAAAACCTCAAAAGAGCCCTGGCTGGGTGGCTCAGTTGGTCACAGCACCTTCCGAACACACCAAAGTTGCAGACTCGATCCCCAGTCAGGGCACATACAAGAATTAACCAATGAATGCATAAATAAGTGGAACAACAGTGTGGTGATTGGGATGGGGGTGCGGGGGCAGAGGGTGGCCATGAGGATGTGGAAGGCGGTATAGTGGGGATAAATGGTGATGGAAAAAAAAATTTTTTTTTTAAAACTATAAAAAATAATGTTAGAGTCTTGGCTGGTGTGGCTCAGTGGACTGAGTGTCAGTCTGAAAACTTAAATGTCACAGGTTCAATTCCCAGTCAGGGTACATGCCTGGGTTGCAGAACAGGTCCCCAGTAGGGGGTGTGTGAGAGGCAACCAATAGATGTTTCTCTCCCACTCTGATGTTTCTCTCCCTTCCCCTCTCTCTAAAAATAAATAAATTATTTTAATAAAACAATTTTTAAAAGTGTTAGGATAGATAATTTTGTGAGCTTCAATAATATGTGTAATTGTATTGTCCTTTCTAACTGTCTAAACCTGTTTCATAATCTTTTTTGAAGTGCTGGGCCTTTTTGGGGGGTGGGGGTGGATAGTGATAGATAAGATGAAATTAGCAGACAGTGGAAAAGGAAGTACAATAGTGTTTTAGCAAAACCAAGCTCTAGAAAGGTAAAAGGAAAAAAAATATTTTTAATTTACAGAAAATAAAACAATTCTTAAAAAACAGTAACAGGAAAATAATTTGTTGAAATAGGAAACGGAGAAACCCAATTATCATTAGACGGGATATCAACAAAGCATTTATCAAGGAGAATGTCTTCCTAGCAAACAGTTTATAGAGAAAGCAGAGGGATATGCTCTGCACCAAGTTCAAAACCAGGCCAATAAGCGATAAAGAAACAGAAAAAATACAGATAATTCTAAAAACCTTTTCTACATCAACTACCATTTTTATCAGAATGGCTTACTAAAGAACAAAGCATACTAGCTAGAATTTACTTCCCTTGATAGTTGAGGTAGTTTAGTGATTACACAGATGGACAAGGAATATAATGGGCAAGAAAGAATGTAAAGGCTTGGACACTTCAACAACTTGGAAGAGCAACCCTGAAGTAAGTGATTGAAATCCTACTTTTAACTGGATGGGAAGACTACAAGGAATGGAATTTTTGTTGAGAGATGGCCCCAATTAAGTGTTAAGTATCTATTATGTGCTCTCATATGTTACTTTTTATTTAATTCTAATAATCCCATGGGGGTAAATATGAATATTAACCCTCTTTTATAGATAAAGAAACCTCAGTTCTCAGCTCAGACAGGATGAAGAACTTCCCCGAAATCACACAGCCAGTAAAGAAGCAAAGTTATAATTTGTACCCTAGTGTGTCTACCTACATATCCCATGTAGTCACTCTTCTGTCCATACTAAATATCTCATTCAGGACAAGCTTTCTTTTTCTTTCACAAAGGATATTCAATCAATTACTGCTAGTTTCACAGCTAGAGTTACTTCATCCATAAGATAAAATAAAAAGTATACTCATAGTTAAACCATTCAACCTGTATTACACCTGCAGGATATTCATCTGCAAAAACAATACATAAAAAAAAAAGGATTTCAGATTTAGGATCCCACTTACAGTTCATCACCTACAATTTCCCATCCAAGAAAGTACTAAGTAAGTGGAAAACTTATCCCAAACAATTTTCCAACAATTTGTGGACTTATATTGTACTTTCAAAGAGTCATTTAATTTCCCCTCATAGCAGCAGCATTACAAATGAGAAGAAAAACAGTACTCTTTAGTAAGCTCCTGAGTTTGTTAACAATACCAACGTCTCATTAGAGGTTGGGAAAAGAAATGGGGGCAGGGTAGAAAAGTGTATTAAAAAACAAGGGACATGACACAATATAATTCATTTATAAATAGAACTGTTCATGTGCATGTAACAGGTCTCCATTTTAGCTTGGGCCTCATGATAGTTCTGAATCATAACTAGAAAAGCTTTTGAAACTTGAATGCCTAAGTGAACAGACAGATGATGTTTTCCAAGTATAATTTTAGTATTTTTGTCTTCTAGGTACAATCTTGTAGAGCATGCAGAGCAAAATGCCATGTATCACCAAACAATCCTCTATTTGGGTCCTGGGATACCTTGCTTGAATAAGGGGTCTTGAGATGACGCAACATTAATAGTCCTTCAGTAACATTCTCATTAAGGGAAATCACCCTGGACAATGCTTTATGTAGTAATGAGGCTTTAAGGGAGCCAAACACAATGAAAAGTTTGCTAAAAGTTTGATACTTAGCATTTTGGAAAGGGACACAGTTCTTGGCTGTTAACACTTTTAAACAGCATCAAATTCTTTTGGCAAGCAAACCAATGATTAAAACAAAATAGTCCAATGGAGTAAAAAATTTCAATACCCAAAAAGTGCAGGAAATGAAGATTCCTATTTCATGTAACCCCTATTACATAGGTTTAAATGCCTATTTCTTACATTTTTATGGCATGGCACATCTAGATTATGTGATATGATAATATTTTGTAATGTCTCCATTCTGATTATTGCAATAAAAATTTTAAGACTTAAGTCAATTAGTTGTCAGAATGTTTTCAGAAATAAATCAAAGAATCATCAGTTATTTAAGTCTAGATGCATCTGAATTTATTTCCCATTTCAGTTAAAAATAATACAATGTGATTATATGTTAGTGTTTTATTAAGATGGCTCTGACATTTTCTTAAAAAAGACAGCTCTGACCAGGTATCTGACTAAAAGATTAATTACCATTACACCAAGATGTCTGGCCATGCTGCAGTTTCCTAAGCACCTGTATAGGCAAGAGATGAGAATGTTTATTGTCTGGGATGACAGAACAATTGTCATTTTCTAGGGCTCAGGGGTGTCATTTAATTAATTCCAAAAAGGGGAATGCTTGCCAGTAACAAGCCATCTTTGCTTTCTGTGACCTCTTAGGTATAAGTAATTAAAACAAGGAGATAAGCAATTACCAGTCACTATGAATGATTTCTTTTTAAAAAGCATGTTCAATGCCCTGATCAGGTGGTTGGAGCGTTGTCCAGTACCACAAAAGGCTGCAGATTCGATTCCCAGTTCGGGCACATACCTAGGCTGCAGGTCTGATCCCCAGTCAGGGTACATACAGGAAGCAACTGATTGATGTTTCTCTCTCACATCAATGTTCCTCTCTGCCCACCCCCTCTCCCTCCCTCTAAACATTGTATATAATGAAAATTTTCTTGTCCAATCCTAACCAGCAATAATTCCTGTCTCAAGCCTCAACCCTTGAGCTCCACTTTAAGCATCTTTACAAATATTCAAGATTTAAATAATATAAAGGAGCTGCACACAATGTATTAAGGATCTTGCCCCACTAGGTTCAGAAATTTGGAAAAAATCGTATAAGCAAACTGTTCAGATAGAAAAGCTTAAAATAGCTCTGGCCAGGTAAGGCAGTTGGTTAGAGCACTGTCCCAATATGCCAAGGCAACAGGTTCAATCTCCGGTCAGGACACATACAAGAAGCAAGCAATGAATGCACAAATAAGGAGAACAACAAATTGATGTTTCTCTCCCTCCCTTCCTTTCTCTCTAAAATCAATAAATAAAATTTTTAATTACTGTATTTCCTCAAAAAGTTAAAAATAGAATTACTGTATGACCTTGCAATCCTGTTTCTGGATATACTCCAAAAGAACTGAAAGCAGTATCTCAAAGAGATACTTTCACACCCACGTTCACAACAGCATTGTTCATAATAGCCAAGTAGAAACAGCCCAAATTTTCATTACAGATGGATACAGAAAATATGGTAATCCCTCTCGTGCTATAATATGGATGAACTTTGAGGACATTATGCTAAATAAGCTAGTCACAGAAAGACAAATACTCTATGACTCTACTTATATGACATATCCAAAATGTATAAAGGGCCCGTGGACAAAGCCAAAGTGGGGAAGGATTGAGGGTGGGAAGTGGGAGTGGGTGGGGCAGGGGAAAGGTGGTGGCGGGAAAATGGAGACAACTGTACTTGAACAGTAAAAAAAAAGAAATTTAAAAAAATATCTAAAGTAGTCAAATTCACAGACACAGAAGACTAACAACTGCAAAAG
The DNA here is from genome assembly GCF_021234165.1 of Pteronotus mesoamericanus. Classification (NCBI taxonomy): domain Eukaryota; kingdom Metazoa; phylum Chordata; class Mammalia; order Chiroptera; family Mormoopidae; genus Pteronotus; species Pteronotus mesoamericanus. The sequence goes on from NW_026555310.1 coordinate 2,153,843, forward strand.
AGTGAGGGGAGGGGGAGATGAGGAATTTAATGGATACAGCACTTCAGTTTTGTAAGATGAAAAAGGTTCTGGAGATCCGTTGCAAAACAATGTTAATATATACTTAACGCCACTAAACTGTACACTTGAAATGGTTAAGGAGGTAAATTTTATGTTATGTGTTTTTTACAATTAAAAATAACTATTTTTCATATTCTTTCATTTAAAAAAATTTTCCCCTAAAAATATGTAAATGCTAGGGATTTAAGAGTGAACAAAAATACCATTAAGTAAGTCACAAAATTTATACAATTCTCTTCCTTCTTTTCCATGCATCTGCTTTTATAAACTTGAGCCAAAATTGTAAGTAAAAGGATAAACAGTTAAGAAGATATTAAAGGACATGACAGCATTTTAAATTAAAAATCAATAACCTGACAATATATAACACAGTACCACGAGACTATAGTACAAATTCAAAAACTTGTGGCACTATTATTTCACATACAAGGATGGATAAAAGTACGTTTACAGTTGTGACTATGTAAAACAGTGTACTCTTTTTTTAAACATTTTATTTATTTGTTTGTTTATTTAATTTTAGAGAGATGAGAAGGAATGGAGAGAGGGAGAGAAACATCTATGTGCAAGAGGTACATCAATCAGTTGACTATCCCACACCCTCAACTGGAGACCTGGCCCACAACCCACGCATGTGCCCTGACTGGGAATTGACCAGTGACCTCTCAGTTTGCAGGCCCACACTCAATCCCCTGAGCCACACCAACCAGGGCAAGTTTATTCTTGTATCATATATTTTTTCATACAAACAACTGTAAACCTACTTTTGTCTGCCCCTGTATTTTGCTGCAGCTCTCAGGATTAGCTGTGTGAAAACTGGTCCCCTCTGAAGTGCACTAAATGTAGGTAAGTATAGCACAAGAGCAACTGGTGCACTATGAAGGCAAAGACCTTATCTGTTTCACTGAATTCCAAGAGCCTAGCATATTCGACACAATAAATTTTGCTACTTTATCTATGCATGGAGAATCAAAAATTGGAACCCATTTTGACTATAACTTTATATTTAATTCTTAAGCCTATAGGGGCAATTATACTTCTACCTACCCTGGTGTTCAACAAATGCCTATGTATCAATGTTAACTGGACTGTGAATATTACTGAATTTCTTAACAGAATTTAAGGTTAAGCAAGGAGGCCATTCAACACCTGAAAATGCCAATAGATATTCTTTCGGATGAACACCAAACCAAAGACATTTCTTCATAACATGGAAAATTTCCAAATACTTCTCAGGGTTCTGGGCTTCTTCTTTAAGACAAATGGTCTGTATAATACTAAAACACATTTTTTGTTTCTGTGAGAGCAAGATGTTGCCAAATAATTCTAAGCAAAGTACTTTCAGATACACCATGACTAACTATGTAGGACCTGCACAAAATTGGGCCCTATAGAGTCTTTAAAAGGGTTGTTAAACCATATATACAACAGAAATGAAAGCGGTAAAGAAAGGAAGGCCCTGAAAGGGAAGTTCCAGGATAACATGAAAAATAATAGATGGAGAGCAATAAAGAGATAAAGTTCGTTATAAAAAATGTCTCAAGCATATCAGGGGGAAAAAATAAGAACAGTCTGGAAAACAACTTCTTCCTTATTGTAAAAAGTGGGGAGGGTAATACCCCTTGCACTCCCCCCAATAAGACGCAACTGACCTCCACTGTTCAGACTGATTAATTAAATGTCTTTGATTTCTTTTGTCACCCTCCTCCCTTCATTATCAGTTTGCATTATCATTATTTATACAATATTTCATTTATTTAGAAATTAAATAAATTCAAATTAATCTGGTTACAACAAATTCTGATGGACAATAAAGTTTATTATAAGAAGTTGTTGATTAACCATGCCTTTTGCTTCTTTTTTGTCCTATTATCTGTTGTAGGCTACAAATATTAGTATAATAACTGAATTGGGTAAAAAACCAAATGCATTCTTCTATTTGATAGAAGTGGATTAGAGTAGAAAGATCCTGATCTGAAGACAAAAAATTTGTCACTGTAAATTTTGTCAGTAACCTTTGGCAAGTCATTGAATCTTCATACACCTTAGGTTCTGTGTGTATAGAATGAAGGTACTGGAGGGGAAAGATTTCCAGCTCTAGCAACAATCAGTTTAACTGCTATTACAATGGTTAGCCTGGTTTAATTGTATTTTACTTGCAAAGAGCTGTAACTTTCATGCTATCAAAACAGGGTCAATTCAATGAAGAACATATTGAATAATTAAAAAAGCTACAGCTCAACAGCATTTAACCTTAGATTATTAGCAACAAACATTTACTTGCCTATGGAAACATTTAAAAAATGTTTCAGAGATGTATACAGACTTCTAACTTAGTTCTCTCATCTCTTTAAGGGCAAGTCTTTGTCATGACCTAGGTATTTTATATTTTAACTCCTTCTTTGTTAAGTTATTGTTTATTTTGTACATAGATACAGCACGAGAAGGAGGATTCAGGTAAATGAGATAGGCACATCCAAACTTGTCAAACAAGTAATACTGCCCAGTTTCCATAAACCATTCAGAGTTTTAAAAACATTGGAGCAAAAGTACAAATTGAAATTACAGTCCAGATTTGCAATCAATTCAAAGATACTCCTCCTACTGGAACTTTTTCAGGGTCTTCTAAGAACAAATCTAAAAACCTAGCATAGTATTAACAATCTAGTTATAGTGTAGGGAGTAAGTTTTAAAATAATCCTTCCACACCACACCAGGGTTTGTATAAAAGTATTAAATACTAGAGGAAGGGACAGCACTATTGAGATATACCTTCTGTAAGAAATATGAAAAATATACTTGTTTTTCATTTAAACGGCAAAGTGAAAATTTCAACTAATTATTATGCATTGTTTACAGATACCCAATAAGTAACAAACTATTACTTACAAAAAGCATTACTTACATAAAGCTTTTCTACAGATCTTCATCTTACATTTTTAAAACATTTTCCAGGAGGGCAAACAAAACAATTAGAAATACATGTTACATTACAAAGTGGAAAAATTAAAAGGAAAGGGGGATATGAGAACTGAACAGAAACTAAAATTTTCTGAAACACTAGGCACCCTTGTGTTCTTTATTTAAGAACTAAAACAGCCACATTACACAATGCAACGTGATTTAACAATGACGTCATTTACCGAAAGCCACTGGAATGAATAAATAGGAGCAACTGAAAAGGTCTGAAGACAGTCTTTTCAGATCGATCAAGACACCTAAGCTTTAAAGGAGAGTTTTTCTATTTAAAGTCATTTAAAAAGCACTAACATCACCTTAAGAAACAAATATAATATTTGATAAAGAAGGCAAATAACAGAAATGTATTTGATAAATTTTATTTTAAAACAGGAAATTCTCTCGTATGACTTTTTGCACTAGAATAATTCTGAACACATTTAAATCATCTAAACCTACTTACCACTAATGTTCAAATGCACCAATCTAAAATACAAGTTTTTAACAAATTAGGTTTTAGCAATCTGACCCGAAGTTTAGTGACACTGTTGGCAAACCAACTCTGGTATCACATTCAACTTAACTTCTAAGAGGAGACATTTTCCTGACCCCGATAAAACCAAACAGATGTGAAATTTTTATTTTTAGTGCCTGAAATTTGCTTCTTGAGTGAATTATAGCCATCAAGGAAATGTGTTCTACTCTCCTGCCAAAGCCCTGTCCTGCACTCTTTATTAGGCAGAACTCCCACGAAGTCACAAACGCAGTCTTTCCAAGTGGCCCCCACTCAACCTGGGGTAAGTTTTCAGGATTTACCCCTTTGCTGGGGGGCAGCTGGGGGACAGGGGACCGGGGAGGAACAGTACCCTGAAGCTTTAAACCAAAAAAAACAAAAGCAAGATATATGACTACAAAATGAGAGAAAAGGGTGCTCATAAAGGGGAAAGGGTATGGGGGGGGGGGGATGCTGCTGATAAAATAAAGCAAAAACTAAGAGCCCATAGATATTTCACTGTTTCGAAAATAAACAAGTTTACTGGGTGGTCCTTTCCTCACTACCACCCACCAGAGGAAGAGCCATGAAAAACACAGGAATACAGAAGTGGCTGGCTTGTTTCTAAGTTTGTGCCTTTGCCTGTGTATTCAGCAAACAGAAGTAAACAAGAGTTAAAGTCAACAGGAGAGCTTAGAAATTTTTTTTAAAGATTAAAAAAAATAATAAAAGTAAACATACCAAGTGAATGCCATCGGAGCTTCAGTCTTTCACAACCATGTCCCACTTTGTAGGTACTATCTATCTATTCTAATGTCAAGAGGTTGAGTTTTTCTAGTAAAATTATAGTAAAATAACTATATTTTACTAGAAAAGAGAGTAAAATGAGACACTTTGTAGCAGCCAAGCAACAGCTGAACAGCAGTAAACCTCAAGAACATAATTTTATTATCTTTCATTTAGAATGAAGTCAGATCAATTGAAGGGGGAAAAAAAATGTTACACAAGTATGACTAACCAGAAAGGAGGAAACCTGTGTCTTCAGAAACCACTATTAATGAAGCAAACAACCTCAACTCTCACAAAATGGCCTTTCAGTGCCTCCTCCTCGTTTAGTGAATGTCAAGCTGCTGCTACCTTACAAAAAGGCATGCATTTTCTTGAACTCAGAGACCATCAATAAACAGCTAGGTAGCCCTATCCTATGACATATTAAATGGCAGACTTCCCCAGAGCATGATTTAGCAATGCGAGTGCCTCGTAACTATCCCTTAGAGCTTAAGTTATAAATCTTTTAAAAATTGCAAGGATCCAAATTATTATTAATAGGAACAACCCCACAGCTTTGTTTTCCTTTGAAGAAAAGCAAACTGCTGGATACAACCTCAGAGCAAAGAGAAAACAAACATGCTAATGTAGATTAGCCAGATAGTATATAAATTTCCAGGTTGTTAATTTCAGTTTCTATTAAAATTTCCTCATAGTTTTTTAGCCAATAAAACACTTGCCAGATCTAAAACATTAAATTTCAAAGAAGCAAAGATACACATTTTTAACAATCTAAAGGATTTCTTAAGTCCTGACTAACAGGTAATGAAATGCCCTAGACTAGAACTAACCACGAGCTCAAGCTCTGGCTGTAGTCTCATCACTTAAGTGCTTTTTAGTATCTCAATGTCCTCATCAAGAAAATAAAGCAGTTCACTAGATGATTTCTTAGGTCTTTTCCAGCTCTAACTTTCTAGTCTAAGATCACTAAGAAACTTACTGTCTTGTTAAAGCTCAAAATGTAGTCATTTTAAACACACCACAAGAATGTAAGGAAGTTTGGGAACTTGACTCCCCCAGATTTTCCAAAACTGCACAAGGCAATATGGCTGCCTATTTGTTATCCTCACTTACGTAAGAATCAGTCTAAATGGAATGAAAATGCTATAATAAAAAGTAAACAATTCATATGCTCACATATATTTCAATAGAACCAGAAGTTCAATGGTATTAAACTACTTCTCATCATAATTTTTATGTATCACACCAGACTATAAAAATGTGTATGTATCCTTTTATCATGTTTTAGTAAAGATTAGCTACCTTACAATGAAATTTAAAATGATAAATTCTAAAAAAGACTGTCACCTTTTTAAATAGATATGGTTTAAATTTCAAATTAACCAACTGTAACACTTAGTTCAAAGTCAATGACTGAAGCCTGGGCCAGGTATCTCAGTTGGTTAGATTGTGCCCAATAAATACTCCAACACTGCGGGTTTGATCCCTGATCAGGGCACATACAAGAATCAACCAATGAATGCATAAATAAATGGAACAAAGTAAGTTTCCCTCTTCCTCCCTCCCTCCAAAAAAAAAAAAAAAAAGTGTGAATGACTGAATATTGTGGTTAACTGATTCACTCCTCCACCACTTTTTTTCCCTTCCATGTTCTCCTTTTTCCTAACTCTTCTCAACATCACCTCCCACTCACTCCATTCCAGGCCTCACTGCTTTTCTCTCCACTCCTTTCTCAACCATACACTGCTTTCAAAGCAGTCTAGGACATGATTCTTTTATTTAAGAAGTTATCAGAATCACCTAGGAAGTTTATAAGGGAATTGGATGAACTTTTAAGCTAACTAGGAGTTAAAAGAATTAAACCTTGAATAACCAGCTTACTCAGAGTAGAATATTCTGGTTAACTGAAGACTAACCAGAGAATTTTTTTTTTTTAATCCCTTCTGAATCAGTTATATCATGTTTCCCCTCACTTAGGAGGTACAGTTCTTCATGAAAAATATCTGATGACTTAATAACTGTCCTATAGCCCTAACTGAGGGGCCTCAGTGGGTTGGGTATCATTCTGCAAACCAAAAAGTTATTGGTTCAATTCCCAATCAGGCACATGCCTGTGCTGCTGGCCTGGACTCTGGTTGGGGATGTGAGAGAGGCAACCAATGGATGTTTCTCTCACACATCAATGTTTCTTCTCCCTTCTCCTTCCCTTCCCCTCTCTATAAACAAACAAACAAACTATCCTGTGAATAGGTAAAGTTTATAATCAATTCTTATCGTAGTATAAGTGAACCCTACAAGCCAAATAAAGTCCTCAGGCTAAGGATGCTTTTACTTTTTAGAAAGGGTTGTAAAAAACCACCACCACCACCAAAAAATATGTGACTGAGTTCACATGTAGCACACTAGACCTAAAATATATGCTATCAGACCCTTTACAGAAAAAGTTTGCCAAGGCCCTATATGGGTAGCTCTCGGTTGGCTAGAGCATCATCCCGATACGCCAGCACTGTGGGTTCAATCCCTGGTCAGGGAACATACAAGAATCAACCATTTAAAGCATAAATAAGTGGAAAAACGAATCAGTGCTTTTCTCTCTCTTTCTAAAATAAGCTAAAAAAAAAAAAGGGTTGGTGACCCTTGGTCTGTAATGCTAAAGGCACTGGAAGTACAGAGACCCCAGGGACATTGTTCTTAGAAGAAAGTGCTCCTTTCTCACATCAGGTTAACTGGGAAAAAAGTTTCCATTAAATTGGTTCCAAATGACTTAAATAGAATCATTACTATTTCTCTAATTGACTTGCCTCAAGAAGTGTTACCCCCAGAAGGTCTATTCCCTTCTTCCAAATGAACAATTTCAGCTGAGGTGCTAGCTGACTCTGGAAATAAAAGCAAAATACTAGAAGCCTTACCTGGGGCATTTGCTATAGCCAATGGCAGGCTTGGAAGCTGGTGCACCTGGATTCCTGAAGCACCCAAAGCACTGAGGTTAATAGTCTGGAGGCCAGGCATGGAGGAGAGTTGAGCAGCATTCACAGTGACTGTGCCCGCAGGAATAGAGGCAGCTGAGGCAATGGGTGTAAGGGTGGTATTGCTGCTGCTGGTCTGACCCAGGGAAACACCCTGCATTGGGGCCAAGGTGATTGTCTGGGCCTGCGGGTTCTGAACTTGGAGGTTCTGCAGCTGAAGAGTCTGCCAACTGACCTGTCCATTGGGCCCCACTGTTGGTGTCCGGATGATGATGGGGCCAGAGTTTGGAACAGCCTGAAGCTGGAGATTCTGGAGGGTTTCCTGGGAAATAGCTTGAGTTGTAAAAGTCTGCCCTGACAATGGTGCTGCTTGAAGGGCCTGGAGGGTCTGTCCTCCTTGAACTAGCTGAGGCTGGATTAGAATTTGTTGTTGCTGCTGTGATTGCTGGTTTTGCTCTCCCTCTTTTTGCTGACTCGCTTGCAGTGAGCCTCCAGATGTCTGGTTCTGCTGGATGTTCAGAGCATCCGAACCCTGCAGCCCACTAACCCTCTGGGGTGTCTGGCCTTGAGAGTTGGTCCCTGCTGATCCGCTGGTGGTAAAGTTCATAATTCCCATGTTGCTGGTGGTAGTAGTTGTTGAATAGCTATTGGCATTGGTGAAAAAGGAGCTGGAACTGGCTTGTGATACCAAACTGGCAGAACTGATGGCAGTCCCTGAGGTGACGGGCTGTGAACCACTTTCCTGGGACCCAGAGCTGCTGATCGTGACTGCCTGAGAGCTAGGAGTCAAGGTAGCTGCAGAAACACTGTTAACAGGTAGCAAAGTGATATTCCCATTTAGGGCCACTGGTACATTGGTCACATACTGAGTCTGTCCTGACAGGACATTATTAGCCAGGCCTTGGAGGGGGACAGCCTGCTGGAGTAGATTTGGCATAGCAGCAATGATGTTGCCTCCACTTCCTCGATTTGTGATGATCTGTTGGTTTGCACCTGGTATGATCTGTATTTGACCAGAACCATCCTGCTGCACTTGGGCCCCAGTGGCAGCAAATTGCAGCTGTTGCCCATCAACGGTCTGGAACTGTGGGATTACTTGATACTGAATATTAGGCATCACACCAGGTAGCCCTGTCAGGACTTGCTGGTTCTGTAAATTGGAGGTGGCAGCCACAACATACTGCCCACCAGAGACGGTACGATTCTTGGAAGACTCGCTGCCATTGGTACTGCTGCCACTCTGTTCCTTTGAGGTAGGAGTAGCCCCAGAGGAGGAAGAGATGATCTGCCAGCCATTGGCACCCTGTGAGAGTTGTGCAGCTGTGAGGTCCAGCTCACTTGTGCCCCCTGACTGGCTTGGGCCCTGGGAGTTGTTGCTGTTTTCATTGGGTGATTCAATTCTGCTGCAAGTTGCTGCCAACAGAGCCAAAGGAGATGGCTGGGATTCCTGGCCAAAATATGAGAAGAAAAGAATTAGTTTAGTGACATCCAGCTGCCAGTCTAGGGGTCAGTATACAACAAATAAACAGCAAAACAAAGCATACAAATAAAGAATAAAACAAACAAAAGGCTGAACTATACTGCTGAAATTCTCCTACCTGGGGTATCTTCAAGTCACTTGTCTCTCTGTACTTACTTCCCTATCTATAAAATGGTTAGCCCCTTTCTAAAACTTATTCTGTGAAAAGACAACCATCCTCTCAACACCTTCCCCAGTCTGTCCTAATCATTACTTACCTGCCCTCCTCCTCCTCCTCCTCCTCCTCCTCCACTGCTGCTGCTACTGCCTGCGCTGCTGCTGCGAGCCTGAGAAAAGGCACCACCACCATTACCATTGCCCCCATTATTGCCACCAACTCCTTTCTCACTCTTCACCACAGCCGTCATTTCATCCATGGAGTGATCTTGGTCTAAAGAAAATTAAAAAATAAAGAATTTAAAGTTGGTGGAAGAAAAAGGGTAAAGTGAGGAAAGGTAAAAGAAGTTATAACAAAACAGACATGACTAACAGGAAGGTGAAAGGCGCCAGTGGAGGTGGGGGGAATGGATGGGGGAGAAGGGACAGTTGTAGAACGTGTAGGACACGAACTAGGCTCAGTGATGCCAAAACTGGGCCTCAGTTCTCCTTTGCACCAACTTAAACTCATAAAACATGGAAAAGATGCTTTTGGTACAGGAAACATTAAAGGCAGTGGCCATATTGAAAAAGTTTAAAAGTAAGAAAAAGTATTGGGGGGGGGAAGGACTAAGTAAGGCAAAAAAACATGTGGGAGGACAGAGAGCTTGCTAAAGTTAGGGTCAAAGAAGATGGAGAAAGAGAAAATTGCAAATGTAAAAAGTAACAAGAAATAAGGGGTAGGACGAAAAAGAGATAAAAAGTATGAGTGGGGAAACATTTGCGAATACTAGTTAAGGAGCAAAAGGGGTCCAGGGATTAGAAATCAGGTTTCCGGGCGGACTTGAGGGCGGACCCTAGAGGGAAAGGGCGGTTTCGGGGTGAGGGGCGTGGAAAGGGCGGGACGGTAGGGGGGAGGGGAAACTTAGGAACAGGCGGGGGAGTGGGGGGAGCGGAGGGCCCTGAGGCAGGCAGCGACCAGAGGGCGGACCAGGGAGGCGGTTGGTCCGGGCGGGGCCTGCACTGCTCGGGCCGCCCCCGTGGCTCCAGCCCCCGGCGGGAGGAGCCTCAGGCGGGCGGCGGAGTAGTGGGGGGTAAGGCCCGTCCCCCCGTGGCCGGGGCGGGCAGGGGGCGGGAGAGGCCACTCTGCCCCCTCCCCCGGGGCGGGCGGCCCATCCCCCTCCTCCTCGGAGGCCCCGCCACTGCCCCTTCTCCCTCCCTTCCCTCCGCCCCGGGCGGGACCAAGGCCACCGCCGCCGCCTCCCGCCCGCCCCCCCTCACGGCGGGGACCGCCCGGTCGGCCCTCGCGCGCGCCCCCTCATTCTCTACCACCCCTAAGCTTGGAGTGGACTCATCCTTACCGCTCATGGTGGCAGCTGAGGGACGAGCTCAAGGGGGTCCTGTCCGGGGGGGTTGGGGGGGGCCCGGAAAAACGCGGACGCTGACGAGGCAAGCGAACCCGGACCGGACAGGGAGGGGGGGGTAAGGAGGAGGGAGCAGCGCGCCACAAGCCCGGCCTAGACCCCGCCCCTTCGCTGCTGCCCCGCCCAATGAGGGAGGGAGAAAGGAGGGACTTGCAGAAGAAAGGCGGTCAGGTAACCCAATGGCAAGACTCGCTTGCTCTCTTAGGCGTGTAAGACAAAGTTGGGTGCCCGGTGTCCGCCCTAAAAGGCCGCCTTCTCAGTTTGAAAGCCCAATGAAAGCCGCAGGAAGTGAAAGTGGGCGAGGCTAAAAGTGATAGGCTTGGGGGAAAACCAGTCAACCGCCAGGCGGGCTCCATGAGCAGTAGGGATAGGAAGAGCTTTGATTGGAATGACACAACAACGACCAACCAGAACCCGGGACGTGCCTGAGCAAAGTCCTGGTGGGAGGAAGAGATAAGAAGTAGGCAGGAATGGGCTGATCAAAACCAATTAGAAATCAGGCGGGCAGCCAGGAAAGTTATGATTGGATTAACACTGAAAAGTGACACGATAAGACGCAAATTGACGGGAACTAAAAGCCAATTAAACGCCGAATGAACTTTGAGGGCGGGAGTTCAGAGTAGGCGGAGGAGAATTGGCGTCTTTATCAGTCACTCAGTCCAATGAGGGGGCGCAGGAAGCTAGACACCGCCTCCATCTTGGCCAATGGGCGTTACTAACACTGCCTGTTACGGGGAGGGAACAGGGCTGTGCCAAGAGAAGTCCGACGCCATATTGGCTCTCCGCAGGGGACGTCTTTACGGTGACTAAGTAGTACGCTGCTCTGGAGCCCCCCAACTCAACAAGTATCAGAACCAAGAAACTTGGCACGACGTTATGCCTACCCACCAGGGCTCGTTTGAGTCTTCGTTTAAGGGTGTTTAATAGTCCTTCTCAAGTCTCACCCCTTCCGGGCTGGGCCGAGAGGCAGGCGAATGCCTCTGAACGTGGGAGGAAACCCGGGGCGGGGCGGGGGCAAGGGGCGGGTGCAGGCGCGACAAAGTCCGCCTCAGCGCTCACACCATCAGTCAATACTGAGCTGACCAATTTGCAAAGTCTTTGTGAGACTCTAGCAAACGCCATTTTTTAGAATTTTCCCCAAAGGAGCTGACCACTTAACCCAGGGCGGGTTAACTTTTCAAGAGCTTGTTTTAGAGGCTAAAGTGCATTGGAGAACTTCCCTGAGTCAAGGCCCTAAAGCTACTTACTCCCTCCCACACTTAACTGTAAATACCGTTTATGCATAAAACAAGATATTAGGATAGAGTTCCTGCTTTTTGCCAACTACGAAGGTTAAAGGAGATAAGCCCCTGCCCCACCCCGCGGTCCGCTCCAGGTACTGGGATTTCAGGCCCCTAGTTCTGCCTCTCCTTTATTCCTGTTTTGATACCAGCGGCCTGGGTAGCTTGTCAATGATACGATGAGATCATTCTCTTTAGCACTTACATATGCTATCACCTAGTTATCTACAGTTTCAGCACTTACGATAGGTTGTCATATTTTCAAGCATGGATTCCCCTAAAGCAGACCTCTACTGCTTTGGCCAGAGCCTGAATAAATTGAAGTGATTCTGGAACCTTAAGTGCCTAGATCAGTTGGGCTTTTTTATTCCTTACGGCATCGTCATGAGGAAGACGTTAGTAAGTGTTAGAGATAATGTATTTTACAAGTGAAGAAATAAGGCCAGGAAGTAACTTGCCCAAGTTCACAAAGCTAATGAGTTGTAGTTCCAGAATAGTCCCACAAAAAGTGTTCCATTTAAAACCACTTATAAAAAATGGGCTTAATCCTGGCTGGTGTGGCTCAGTGGATTGAGCTCTGGTCTGCAAACCAAAGGATCTCCAGTTCGATTCCCCTGGGGCAGATACCTGGGTTGCAGGCCAGGTCCCTGGTTGGGGGCGCGTGAGAGGCAACCACACATTGATGTTTCTCTTCCTCTCTCCCTCCTTTCCCCTTTCTCTATAAATAAATAAATAAAATCTTTTTTTAAAAAAATAAATATTTCCTCACAGTGTGTGTCAAGGGCTGCACGACGATGGGCCTGATTTACTGCAAATCCAGAGAGATTATTTGATTTTTTTTTAAAGGGCCTAATCAAATTTTTTTAAAAATGTTTTTTCTGCCTCCTTCCATTCTCCACCTTTTCTATCTGTTTTTTTCCTCCCAGCTTAGGGATGTTCTTCCCCATGGCCTCTCAGAAGGGGTCTGAGCCTCTATTCTTTTTAAATGCTTTTTTATTTACTGTTGCCTTCTAGCTCCTGAAAAAAATCCCTGCCCATACTTCAAGGACAGTTCAAATGGCATCATTCTCTTATATACTTTTATTATAAAATATTATATTACATCATAATTAACAGCATCTTTCCCTAGATCAAAGCTTCTCAAAATATATTGTCAGACAGTCTCTATCAGAATCCTGTGGGCTACTTTTTTAAAAACAGATTCCTAGACCCCATTTTATACCTAATAAATCTGATTCTCCAGGGTGGGGCATGAGAGCATGTATTTTTAAGTAGCTCTTTCAAAGTAGTCCCTAAACCAGTTTTAAGAAACACTAAGGGAAGAAACTGGAGAGAAGAAACTTCCAGAAGGGAAGAAACTTCCCGGAGGGAAGAAACTGCATTACTCATCTTTGTAAACCAAGCTCTGGAGATTCTAGCAGCTGTTCAGTACATTCAGCAAAAGACCACACCCAAATGGGAGTTAGGGTGCACGGGCTAACATTGTAGAGCAATCCTCTGAACATTTCACATATATTGTCTAACTTAATGCTTTCAACCATTTTAAGAAACTGCCATCCCGTTTACAGATGAGAAAATTGAGACTCAGATCCTTCAGTTAAATTGTAACTGTTCTGTTAAGTTCCAAAACTGTGTTTTTTCCACAGTTATAAGCTAGTCTATGCATTAAGTGGGAACTCATAGTTTTTACCAGGTCCTGGAGAAAAGGCTTAGATTTCAACTCAAAATTCAAGAGCCATCATCCTTTTCACAGTACTCTCTCTTTGCTTCTCCAAGACAAGACCAAATTCAGAACCTGGACAGTGAAAGATGTCCTCAACATATGCTTGTTGATGGTCCCTGAAAGCAAATGGACCTAATCCATCCCGTTCATTTCACCTGTGAAAACCTGAACAAATTTTCTTTAGACTACACACACACACACAAAATGAATAAACATATTTCAAGTCCTCTCAAATCATTTAACTCCTAATGACTGTTTAAAAAGCAATATGGATCACTTGAGAATTGTTTTACTATAAAACTCACTCATTAAATATGCAAATTGTGACTGGCTGTATAATATGTAAGTTTCACATGTATTGGATTAGCCAAAAAGTTCATTTGGTTTTTCCTATAAAATGGCTCCAGTAGCACTTAGTTGTCTTTAATTTCATTCAAAACAATTTTTTTAGATTGTATTGTGACAGCTGTCACCATGCATTTAAAAAAAAATCAAATTGGTAAATTTTTGTGTAACCATTTTAATTTTGAAAATATTTTTCAAAATTACGCTGGAACATTTTCGCGTATTGTGCTATATTATTTCAAAAAAGGTAAAAATGCAACTGAAACGCAAAAATGATTTGTACAGAATATGGAGAATGTGCTATGACTGATAGAACATGTCAAAAGTGGTTTTCAAAGTTTCATGTTGAAGATTTCTCACTGAACGATGCTCTACAGTGGGGTAGACAAGTTGAAGTTGATAGCGATCGAATCAAAACATTAATTGAGAACAATCAATGTTATATCACAAGGAAGATATCTGACATACTCAAAATATCCAAGTCAATAGTTATTGGTGAAAATGAAAAATTTGTCTTTTATTTTATGGAAAAAACGTAATGGACTTTATGGCCAACCCAGCGTGGCAGTCAAGGCTCTTCGTGGCCTGACCTGCTCTTATTCAGGCTCACCTTCCATTTCTGTTCACTGAGTTCACCTACTTACTCTTCACTTTGTTCTTTGTTGGTTTTCCCAAAAAGCACGCTTTGATGGGTCTTCAAAGTCCAGAATCACAGTTTTCTCAGCTGTACTCCTTCTGGGCTCCCAAAATCTTACTCTTATTTTTGTTAAGAACAACTTCTATGAAGTCTTTCCTACCTCCCCCAGGTATTGAATACTCTGTCCACTGTGTTCTTTATATATACCTCTTTTAGAGCTATCTAAATATCTGACCGCCAACTAGACAAAGCAATCTGAGGGCCAAGATGATGACTTTTCACTTTGTATCCTCAGGATCTGGCATACAGTTTACCTTCAGTAAACGTTTCTTAAGTGGAAGGGGAAAATATAGTTCCTGAACATCCTAAATAGGTCTCTAAATATTACAACGCTAAGGATTGATTCTCAGCCTTCAGCTGGTTGCCTTTTACAAGATAAATCATCCTTCCTGAGATTGCCCAGCTGCAGTTGCACAGCTGGGTTGGTTCCTGTGCCCCAGTCTTCACCATCCCTCTGCCATCATGGGGATGTTCATGGTGAATATCAACATGCCTCACACCTAGGTGCCTAACGGGCTCCTCTCCAAGCTCACCCAGAAGCTGGTGAACACCACTGGCAAGCCAGCCTAGTGCATCGCAGTACATGAGAATCCAGAGCACCTTATGGTCTCCCCGTGGCTCAAGCGAGCGCTGTGCACTCTAACATATTATTATGTTATCTTGCAGGTCCAACATAGCACCTGCAAGATTGGCGGCACGCAGAACCCTCCCTACAGCAAGCTGCTGTGTGGCTTGCTGGCCTAGCACATAAACATCAGCCCAGACAGGATCTATGTCACCTAATGCACTAAAAACCGGGCCAACAGCTTCACCTTTGCTGAGGACCACCCCAAGCCACACAGCCAGGACCCATCGTCACCAGGTCCTCATGGCCCGCAGGCCCGCGTGGCCTGCAGGCCTGCCATATTGCGTGCCCCACTTCCCGGGACTCCCATCTCTTGCTCAGGGGAAATAAACGGTTTAGAGACCAAAATAATAATAATAATAATAATAATAATAATAAATTAAATAAATTCTTCCTGATTTTGAAAACACTCCTTAGCTTTCATTAATTTCTCACGTTGCAGTCTGATAATTGGGAATACAAGTTAAAAATACAGATGATTCAAAACACTTTTTACACAATCATTGTAACCTGCCCTCTCAGTAAGCTTTCAACCATAGCTAAGTACAAAACAAACAAACATCTTTTACCTGCCCTGCCTACTTTAAGATAAAGGAGTTTAGAAAAGAAAGAGTAAGAGTCCCTGACAAGTTAACTCTCAACAATGTTTTAAACCTTTATTCTAGCACTCTAAACAAGAAAATAAGCCTAGGTTTTTTCACATCATGCAGTCTAAGTCATTTCCCAGTGCAATGGTGACTGTAGAAGCTGGATGGATCATCACTCACATCCCTCAATCTTTTAAGGGCCCTGAAAAGACAAGAAATGGGGAAGGGGGACCCTAATAAATCAGGTTTTTTGTTTTTTTGTTTTTCTGTTTGGGAAGCCCAGAACCTGTTTATGAGAAGTCCTGTACTGGCTGCAGATATTATTCTTTTTACCGTTATTTAAAATGGCACATTCTGTACCTCTGCTAATTATTTATCTGAGAAGCACTGTGGCTCATCCCTGTCTAGACTGTACCATGTACTGGGAAGGCCTTTGTTTTCAGTGTGGCAACCAGTCAGTGGTGCTGGTGGTCTTAAAGGCTCTGGAGAAGGAAAGGCTGAGAGGAAAGAATGGGTTTTTGTCTTAACAGTTGGGAGGCAGGGTAAAGAATACTAGTTATTTTTGGAGCTGAACTCTAGCCCAAACTTCTTGAATATTCTCTTTTCTGAAGAGGTTTTACAAGACAGGCCTGACTGTACACCCAGCTGATGGCCTCTGGAGTTTGAAGATACTTTGGCAAATAAAAACAGAGGTGATTTGAAGTATGGTTGGGAAGAGGAAAAAAAATTGTTGAGGGACTCCACAATCCATCTGCTTTCCTGAGAGCTAAAAAAGCAGGCTCCGCACCCGACCCAGCACCCCATCTAGGAATTCAGAAAGGATCCTGGGCCCCAAACTCAGCAAGCAGAGAACTTTTCTGAACATTTAAATCATACCCCTAGGGATTTCAGCTTGAAACAAAGATATAATCAAAACATTTCCCTCACCCCAAATATTCAAACCCCTCAGGCTCCTCAGGGATCCAGAGCTCACCAGACCCCACAGGCAACTGGTGTTTAATGCTAACTTACCGTTACCAGTCACCCCACCACACCCCACACCTCTGCACCTCCAGGATGACTGGGGTGCAGTAAAGGATTGTTTTTTTGTTAGTCTTTTAACCAAAATTGAAGAAGTTTCCCTTTTACTTTCCTCTCCTGAGACAATTAGTCCTGAGTCTCCTCCAGAGTGCAGGGTTGAGATGAGAGTTACACCATCCCTAGTTTCTCATTTCTAGAAAAGAGAATGACCCCCAACAGGTTCAACGGGTCCGGAAAAAGGAACAGCTCCTTCTGGCATGTACAGCAGAAGCTGGAGGAAGGGAGTTTGAGAGAAAAGGGCGCTAGTGAAGGGCTAGCCGGGTTTACCCCTCCCACAGACCTGGAGCTACCCTGGAAGTGGGTGGAGGGCCGGGCTGGGCGAGGAGGGAGCTTGATTCATAAACAAACCCGCCTGGGCCACTAGGTGCCCAGAGGGGAATGGGGTGGGGTTTGCTGGCCTCTCAGACCCAGCCTGAGCCGGATAACTGCTGTGGACTGGGCTGGGCCTCTTCACCCCCAAGTTCGGGGAAGGGGTGGGCCATCGGGCCCTCCCCAACCACAAACCCCTCCTTCCTGCTATGCCCTCCCTTGAAGACAGCTGAGGTTTGTTGAGGCCTGACACCTGATTTCTCTTCTTCCGGGAGTTTTCACTGTCTCCAAGGTGAGTGGGAGGTTGATGTAGGCAGGGGAATGGCCCTGGAACACCATATTAATTCCTTCTTGGGGTGACATGGGAAAGGTGGAAGAAGACAGGAGCTTCACAGATTTCCAAGAGAGGTTTTCTCACAGCTTCCCTAACGCTGATGCTCAGCTTCGCGGTAACCTTTACCGAGCCATTCCTTTCCTTTGCTCTCCCCTCCCCCACCACTGCACGTGATCAGAGGTGCCTGCCCAAGGGTGCATAGAAGTCTATCAGGAGGAGCTTACATTAGTCACTCACTAGACTAGTAACTAACATCTGTAGATAATATAGTATCTCTTTCTTACTGATTTAAGAAATAAATTAAGCACTTGAGAAGTATGTCCAATCAAGGTCTCAAGGCAGAGTTAATGGGACTCTTCACACCAGTTCTACTCCAGCATTTCCCAAAATGAGAGACACTTATCTCTAGTGGAATTTGAACATTTCTGTTTGTGTTCTTTTAATGAATTTTAGAAGGAATTTTAACTACATATCAAACCTATCACTTCACAGATGTTATTTTTAGGATGAAAAAAAAAAATACTATGGAACAAGGAAAACCTGATGGTAACAGTAAAAATTATGAAGTGCAAATGAATGAAGTCTGGGGAAATACACTGTACCATCCTGGTTTCACCATCCTAAATGAAGCTACTTCTAAGGAAGGATGAGGGAGATTGGGGGTTAGTGCCCATGAGCCACAATATTCCTTTGAGCACTGACGGTCTAAAGTTTTAAGAGCAATCAAAGACTATTTTGAGGCGGGAACTGGCTCTGGCTGGTGTGGCTCAGTGGATTGAGTGCCCACCTGCAAACTGGAAGGTTGCCAGTTTTATTCCCAGTCAGGATACATGCCTGGGCGCGGGCCAGGTCCCCAGCCGGGGGCTTGCAAAAGGATGTTTCCTTCCCTTCCCCTCTCTCTAAAAATAAATAAATATTTAAAAAAAAAAAAAAAAGAAAAGGCAGGAACTGGAAGCCAAAGAACAAGAAAAACTGGGCTAATAGAGTCAGGAATTTTTTCTGAGCCACATTACCCCAGGCTCACCACCAAAGGGCCCAGAGATGAAGAGGAAGCCTTCCTGCTCTCCACAGGAGGAAAGTTCAGGACAGGGTGAACAGGTCCTGGAATGGTTCCACCCTGACCCCTGAGGAATTTGGCCTGCTTAGACTCCTCATTCCTGTGAGGTATACACACCAGGGTTGAAGGGGACCACCACCGCCTGTGTGGTATTTTTATCCCAAGACCCTCTGCTCAGTCCTGCCCAAGAACTGAGCCCGTCTAAACTGCCAATATCAAGCTGACACTTCTCTGAGTGCCTCCTCTCTGACCTCAATCCACTCTGTGCATGTACTGGCCAGCAGCCATGAAGTCTGGGGCCCAGTCAAAGCTCAACTTCCAGTTCCATAGACAGGTGGCTGCCTAGGTTCTCCCAGGCTTAGCTTCCTCCAACAACTTCAAAAACACTGAATCAGATCACCAGACATGTGCATTATGTGGCCCTGATATAATGCAATATGAAGAATATCTAACAAATATTATTTTCCACAATATTGAACCTGAACCTAAGGAGGTCTTCAGATCTAAGTCCTAGTTTGAAGAAAATGTGGAGGCTGAAAGAACAAGGTAAGTGAAAATACAAAGAAACAAATAAGAAAAATTCAAAAGGTAGGACACTCTGCAGGGGAACTAACTGGTTATTCAACAACTAAATGACAGGAAAAGAGGAGGAACGGACTTCAAAGTGATTTAGAGGCAAAATAGTCATGCTTCATGCTCTTATTTTGAACAAACCAACTGTAAAAAGACATTCTGGAGACAGTTGGGAAAATTTGAGTATAGACTGGGCATTAGGTGATATCAAGGAATGACTTGATTTGGAGGGAATGATAATACTATGGGATTATGTAAGTGTATTTTTTAAATTTATTTTTTAATTACAGTTGACATACAATATTACATTAGTTTCGGGTATACAACATAGTGATTAGACATTTATATACCTTATGAAGAGATCATCCCGATAAATCTAGAACCCATCTGAAACCATACATAGTATGAATGAAAAAGGAGTTCTACTGAAGTAGTCTCACAGGATGATCTAATCATAAATTCCTAACTGGGCAGGTCATGGTGGGTAGTCATGCCCCAAGCATATAACTTTTTTAGTAAAAGGCTTATCTTTGCCTTGAGAAAGCCCTGTACATTGTTTTTATGCATTTAGGTTAACAAATTTTTTAAGTGCTTCCTTTCAGATTCCTCAAGCAAACCACCCTCAAGATAGCAATAATGCATCTTCATTTATGCAATGGAATACTAAAAAGAAGAGAATCTTACCTTTTGCATCAGCATGGGTGGACCTGGAGAGTATTATACTAAGTAAAATAAGCTAGTCAGGGAAAGACAAGTACCATATTATTTCACTTATATATGGAATGTAATTAACAAAACAAACCAACAAACTAAATAGAAACATATTCATAGATACAGAGAAGAGGCTGAAAGCTGTCAGAGGGGAGAAGGGTTGGGGAACTGGGTGATAAAAGTGCTGATTAAGCAAAGGGAAAAAAAAATAGACACAGACAACAGTATGGTTATTACAGAGAGAAAGGGGGTTGGAGGGAGGTAGAAGAGGGTGTGGGGAGGGTAAATGGTGATGGAAGGAGACAGCTTGAGGTGGTGAACACACAATACAATATACAGATGATGTGTTATAGAACTGTACACCTGAAACCTATATAATTTTATTAACAAATGTCACCCCAATAAATTCAAGAATTTATAAAATACTTTTTAAAAATTTCTCAGGTTTGGACATTTTTTACATTGGCAATAATTATTATAATATTAACTCTATTTCCTATGTATGAATGTGTTTTTATTAGCAATATATATTGAAATATTTAAGAGTTTAATGTCATTATGTCTGTAAATTATCTTTTTAAAAAAAGATTTCATTTATTTTTCATTTATTTATTTTTAGAGAGAGGGGAAGGGAAGGAGAAAGAGAGGGAGAGAAACATGAATGTGTGGTTGCCTCTTGCACGCACTCTACTGAGGATCTGGCCCACAACCGAGGCATGTGCCATGACTGGGAATCGAACCAGCGACCCTTTGGTTCACAGGCCAGCACTCAGTCCACTGAGCCATACCAGCCAGGGCTACATCTATAAATTATCTTAAATACTTTCCAAAAAACTGACCTAAATATGGCAATATTAATCATTGTTAAATCCAAATGATAGTTATGTTCATTTTCTATATTTTGATTTAAATGAATTTTAATACAAATGGTTAAATTATTTTAATTCAATAATAATAATAACAAATGCCTACTGGCTCCTTTTTCCTTTTACATCCCTACTCTCAGGCCCCTTTCTTGCCTACTGAAGTTCACACCTTCCTGGCTTCTCTCCCTCTTTTCCCCTTGCCACATCCGCCTATTATACCTCACCAAAGGCATGTCACCTCTTGCCATATATCTCAAGGTTTGGCAGTTTATTGATAAACTTCACATTCATTCTAAAAACTAATTTTATTAATATAACAAAGGTGGGAAACACACCTATCTTTATCCTTTTATTTTCCTGCTTGTGTTAAATTGAACAAGATGTTTAATTGCTCTGTGTTATAATTTATTCATTTGTAAAATGGTAATATCATACTGTGGCAGAATAAAATTGCTGCAAATTAATTGATACTCCTCCCACTAAAAGATAAAATTTACATCCTTTCCCCTTGAATCTGGGCAGACTTTGACTTTCACCAGTGGTGTATAGTAGTACAGCTGTGCCAGTTCCTGGGCCCAGACTTTACTGGTACATTTTACTTCATCTCTTGGGATACTTCCTCAAGTTCAGACCCTGAACTCTTACACCAAAAAGTCTGGCTAGTTTCCTGAAGAGACCACATGGATAGGTCCTGAGCATACACAGAGACAAAGAGGTACTCAGTCTTCTAAACATGCCCACCAAGGAACCAGACAGTTGAGTGAAATAGCTTTGGATCCTCCATATCAGCCACCAGCAGAATGCCATTGAGTGACTTCAGTTAACACTAGCTATATAAGACAGAATAATTGCCCTGGCCAGGTAGCTCAGTTGGTTAGATCATCACCTGATACACCAAGGTTTCTGGTTCAGTCTTCAGTGAGGGCACAAACAGGAAGCAACTATGCACAAATAAGTGAAACAACAAGTTGATGTTTCTCTCTCTCTCCCTCAAATAAAAAATTTTGACTTCAAATCAAAATCAAAAATCTAAAAACTTTTTTTAGCCCTCGCTGGTGTGGCTCAGTTGATTGAGTGCTGGCCTACAAACCAAAGGGTCGCTGGTTCAATTCCCAGTCAGGGCACATGCCTGGGTTGCAGGCCAGGTCCCCAGTAGAAGGCACACGAGATGCAACCACATATTGATGTTTCTCTCCCTCTCTTTTTCCCTCTCTTCCCCTCTGTCTAAAAAGAAAGAAAATCTTTAAAAATAATTTTTTTAAAGAAAAGAAAATTGACCAACTGAGCCTCTGCCCCAAATTCCTGACCCACAAAATCATGAGATACAATAAAATTGTTGTTTTAAGTCCAAGTGCTCAAAGTTGCCCGAAGATACTATAAAAACCTGAACAGATCTACAAAGAAAGAAACATTTAAATGTAGCTATCATCTTGGTTTTTTTTAGAAAACCAGAATCAATACTTTTACAGGCAAGAAGAAATTTTAAGCAACAGATAACCTCCTGGCTGGTGTGGCTCAACGGATTGAGTGCCAGTCTGCGAACTGAAAGGTCACTGGTTCAGCTCTGGTCAGGGCACATGCCTGGGTTGCAGGGCCAGGTCCCCAGTTGGGACCTTGTGAGAAAAAACTAATCAATGTTTCTCTCGTACACATCGATGTTTCTCTCTCCCTCTCTTTCCCTCTCTCTACAAATAAATAAAATCTTTAAAAAAAAATAGATAACTTCTAACAAAATTTTGCCAGATCATTCTACAATGCAATATCTTACTAATAGATGAGAATATCCCCTAAAAAGCAAAATCTGGACAAGTATCAATTAAGATACATGTAAACATTCCAAATGCAGTTTTGTAAATTAAAATCAGTAGCCTATTAAAATGATTATGAAACATAAAATGATGTTCCAGGAATATTCAGGGGGCTGATCTGTTGTGATGTAAATAGATATCCAGATTTTAGATTTTGTAAATTTAGCAATGTAACAATGTTGGGAAAAGTAACATGATTCAGCCCCAATGTCTTGTAGATTGTTTCTTTTCTTATGCTTGTTTGTCTTATCTTGGTCAGCTTTACAAAAGAAATGAACAATAAATAATAAAAAATTCAACACTTAAAACCTTCCATAAATAAAAATGAGTATTGCCACACACTTCATTTTGAACCAAACCTCTATAATATTCCTGTAATCAAACATACATCAAGACTTGTACTTACTAGTTCATTTTGCTCAGAATGGGCAGATTGGACAGATGTCACTGAATAATCATTCACCATCTAGAATAATACATATTTCCCACTCATTATTTTAAATTGTTTTTCAGTTTGTAAACAGTATACACAATGTTTACACTAAAATGTAATGCCAAAAAGAGTATTATAGTTGCTATGATAAAATTAATTTTTGCACCCTGGCTGGTGTGGCTCAGTTGTTTGGAGCATCATCCTGTGCACCAAAAGGTATCGGGCTCAATTGCCAGTCAGGGCACATACTTAGGTTGTGGGTTCAGTCTCCAGTCAGGGCACATGCAGGAGGCAACCGATCAATGTTTCTTTCTCACATCAATGTAATATCTCTTTCTCTCTATCCCTCCCTCCTCATATCTCTAAAATCACTAAGTGTGTCCTCAGATGAGGATTAAAAAAATTAATTTTTGCTAATTAAAGAAAAAAGATTTGGTGGTTTAGAGAGGGGAAGTAAGCCCCTGAGGCGTCTCTTACAGTGCCTTTTTAGAATCAGTTTCTGGGTGGTGGTAGCAGAATTTGGGGGAGAAACTCTCCCCCATACTGAAGCCACCTATGTCTCAGCCAGTCGCATTATCACATTGTGTGGCTAACACAAAGAAGGAAAGAACTGAGGGAAAATTGAGCAATCTCCCCTAGGGCAGGCTTCTGACCAAGGCTAAGAAGGAAGGCAGTAGGCTAAGAATTTCCTGCATCCCAATCTTCATAATTATTTATCCCCTACTATTTCCTGCTCCCCCAATCCATCCTTAACCAACACCAGTCTTTGCTGCTATGTTCTTTTATTCAGTGTTAACATGGTCTGTGTAAGACCTGGCACTATATACACTGGGGAAGATGAGATGAAGGAATCAGGACTTAGTAAAGGAGACAGATTCATACACAGCAAATTATAAGTTACAGTATCCTGTCTTACAAGTAGTGAAGGAGATACATACACAAGTGATGCCTTTTAAAGGAACTTCGTACCTAGTTTTCTCCCCAAGAAACTTCCCCCTCTTTAGGCCTCTCCCATCCCCTCTCCTATGTCCCATTGATCTTATTCCAAAAATGTCTTTCAGATTCATCCCCTCCTCTCTCTCAATATCCCTCATTACTGCCTTAATTAGGCCTATCCATTATTGCTTACTTGCTAATGTTACTATATAGAATGGATTCCTTATCTACAGCCTAATCATCTTCAAAAGAGGCTGCATGCTTTGGTCCCAAGGAGTCTTGCCTTACTGAACACAGATCTCAATATCTGGTACAAATTAATCCAATCTTTGCAGGACCTACCTTTCACCTAGATACATAACTAAAGCTCCAGCCATACTCACTCAACTACTTATTGTTCACTATTTAGGCCTCATGATTTCCTCTGTGACATGCACTGATACACACATGGGTGTGTGCTTGGAGTGCCCTTCCCCCATAGCAGAACCTCTGTGCACTGTTGGTGGGAATGTAAATTCGTGCAGCCACTATGGAAAACAGTATGGAGGTTCCTCAGGAAGTAAAAAATAGAACTACCATATGATGTATATGATGTAGCAATTACACTTCTGGGTATTTATCTGAAGAAAACAAAACTACTGACTCGAAAAGATATATGCACTCTCATGTTTATTGCAGCATTATTTAAAATAGCTAAGATATGGAAAAAATCTAAGTGTCCATCAGCAGATGAATGGATTAAAAAATATATAAAAATGGATAAAGTACATGTATATAATGGAATATTATTCAGTCATAAAAAATAATGAAATCTTAATTGAGGGTGGGAGGTGGAGGTGGGAGGGGCAAGGGAAGTGGTGGCGGGAAAATGGACAAATGTATTTGAACAATAAAAAAAATTAAAAAATAATGAAATACTGACAGTTGCAATAACATGGATGGAACTTGAGGGCATTATGCTAAGTGAAATAAGTTAGAGAATGACAAGTACCATATGATCTCACTTCTATGCAGAATAAAAGAGCAGATTTCTGGTCTGCCATGTGCGGTGGACCTGCTGCCAAGATGCAGACTTTCGTGATAACCCTTATGAGGAAGACCATCACTCTCAAATTTGAACCCTTGGATACAACAGAAAATGTAAAGGCCAAGATCCAGGATAAGGAAGGAGTTCCTCTTGATCAGCAAAGACTGATCTTTGCTGGCAAGCTACTGGAAGATGAATGTATTTTGTCTGAGTACAACATTTAAAAGGTGTCCACTCTCTTCATCTTGTGTCAAGACTTTGTGGTGGTGCTAAGAAAAGGAAGAAGTCTTACACCACTCACAAGAAGAATAAGCACAAGAGATCTGTTCTGAAAGGTGGACTAAAAAGGCAAAATCGGTAGCTTTTGAAAATGCTTTGTTTTCATTAAATGTTAACTTAAAGATTAAAAAAAAAAATCAGTTGCCTTCATCAGAATTGCCCTTCAGGTAAATGTGCTGGAGTTTTTATGGCCAGCCACTTTGACAGACATTGTTGTGGCAAATGTTGTCTGACCTATTCCTTCAACAAACCAAAACACAATTGTATGTGGGTTAATAAAACACATGAACTAACAAAACAAACAAACAAACAAACAAAGCTCATAAAAAAGAAAAAGAAAAAAAAAAAAGCCCTGTGTGGTACAGCTCAGTGGATTGAGCGCTGGACTGCGAACCAAAAGGTCAATGGTTCGATTCCCAGTCAGGGCATATGCCTGGGTTGTGGGCCAGGTCTCCAGTTGGGGGCCTGCAAGAGACAGCTGATTGACGTTTCTCTCCCTCTCTTCCTCCCTTCCCCCGCAAAAAATGAATAAGTAAAATCTTTTAAAAAAAAACAAACAAAATTACAAGGGGACTGAGCCAGTCTAAGATCTGTCTCTTTGAAAAACAAAACAAACAAGCTCTTAGATACAGACAACAGATTGGTGGTTACCAGAGGTGGGTGTACAGTGTTTTGGGGGGTGAGGAAAATGGGAGAAGGGAACAAAAAGGTACCAACCTCCAGTTATCAAATAAATAAATCTTGGGGATATTGTGTACAGCATGGTTAGTAACACTATTGCATATCTGAAAGTTACTAAGAGAGTAAATTTTTAAAGTTCTCCTTACAAGAAAAAAAAAATTCTGTAACTAGGTATGGTGATGTGTGTTAACTAGACCTAAATAACAAATTATTGTGTTAGATACCTGAAACTAATGTAAGATATGACAATTATACCTCAATTTACATTTTTTAAATAACAATATAGGTAACAAATGGGTAAAAGAAAATTCGTCTTTCATATCTTAGACCAAGCTTCATCTCTGGAATCCTTTCCAGAGATATCTTCTCTCTCTAGAATTGGCCATGCTTTTTCACACAGCCCCATTGCAACTTCTGCTGTGTTTGACTTTGCAGCCTTCAACTCTTTGTTTCACTTACTTGTCTTTACATTTGTAAACACAGTGAAGTGAACCTGGGTCTTTGAGCCACAGGTCAAAGTTCACATCTAGGCTTGGTAACTGTGCCATTGGAGGCAAGTTATTTAACCTCTCTGAGCCTTGGTTGTCTCATCTATAAAATGAGGATATTGCTTACCTGAAAGTATTCTAAGACTGAAATGGGTAGAAGTTTGGTACATATACATTTCCCTTCACTGACCTATTCTGCACACACCATTTTCTCTTTTCCCTTGGTAGAAAACCACCTTCACCACTTAACAGCTTGGTTTGCAGCTTTTCAGTCCGCTTTCTATGCATTTATGTGCATTTACGACGTCTGTCCAGAAAGTATCCGGCCATGTAATATGAAAAACAGAGGCATTTATTGAAGGAGATACAAGATACAAGAAACATTGCACATAGGACAATGATGCCTCAGTCCCCTCCAAAACAAGCACCTTGGGACCTCACACAGTTCTCCCAATCGCTATCAGCTGCATCGTTGTATTTTCCTGAGTCTCATCAATGGTCTGAAATCTCTTCCTTTTCAAAGATGATTTTAGTTTTGAGAAAAGCCAGAAGTTGAAAATCTGAACTATCAGGGGGCTGAGTCACCTGGGTGCTTTAATGTTTTGCCAAAAACCTCTGCATGAGACAATACATGAATGGGCGCGTTGTTGGATGATAATGAAGCTGCCAATCACCAGTTGCCATAGCTGTGGCCTTCTGAATCATCTGAATAGTTCCCACGGAGGAATGTTCAAGCTTAATGCAAAATTTGATGCAGATTCGTTGCTCTACTCACTCATTTTGAATGCAATAGCCACACTGTATACATGCTCACTCAACGTCATCTACCACTCCCACTCACTAGTACAGTGAAGTCGTCATTATTCATGCACGTGCATTCCAGTCCACTCTCATTGGCTATCAGGTTACATCGATGTTGCGCAAACTGTTTTGGTTATATTAACAATGGTTGGACTTTTTCCAGACAGACCTCGTATATACATCCAACAGATGTTTATTCAATGCCTGTTAAGTGCCAGGCACGGTTCTGGTGTGCCAATGAAGACACAGCAGAGAACAAAATGGCCCTGGCTGGCGTGGCTCAGTGGATTGAGTACTGGCCTGTGAACCAAAGAGCCACTGGTTTGATTCCCGCTCAGGGCACTTGCCTGGGTTGCAAGCCAGGTCCCCAGTAGGGGGCGCACGAGAAGCTACCACACATTAATATTTCTCTCCTTCTTTCTCTCTCCCTTCTCCTCTCTCTAAAAATAAGTAAATAAAATATTTTTAAATTTTTAAAAAACAGTGAACAAAATGGAAAAAAATCTCTTTTGAACATACTTGCTATGTTGGTATTTTTTATATAAATAGGTATTATAAGCATTATTATATAGCTTGCTATTTTATTTGACTTAACAAAATATGTTAAAGATCTTTTCATATTAGTTTTATTCTTTTTTAAAAATTTTTATTTATTGATTTTAGAGAGAGAAAGAGAGGGAGAGAGAGAAACATTGATTTGGTGGTCCACTTATTTATGCATTCATTGGTTGCTTTTTGTATGTGCCCTGACCAGAGATCAAACCCACAATCTTGACATATAGGAACAACGCTCTAACCAACTGAGCTACTTGGCCAGGGCCTAGTTTTATTCTTCCTTACTATTTAAAACTCAACTGCAGCAAACATCTTTCTATATATATACATTAGTGCCCATATATGGCATTTAGGAAAGAGTGGAGAGCTATATAGCAGGAGTGTTTAGGAGCATAAATTCTGGAGACAAACTATAGGTGTGAATCCTGGATCTGTGACTAACTAGCTGTATGACCTTAGGCAACTCATTTAACCTCTTCGCCTCACTTATCTCATCTGTAAAATGAGGAAATAAGAGTATTTAATCCATTAGGACAGTTGAAGTATGGTTAGAATCCCTGCATACAATAAGCACTCCGTACATATCAGTGTTAAAAGTATAGATTCCTAGAAGTAGAATTTCTGAGGCAAGATTATGCACATTTAAAACTTTTATAAACTGACAAATTATCTTCTAAAAATATTCCCAGTTATACATGCCTGCACTATGACAGTGATAGTTTTCCTGAATTTTCACCAATTTCTAAAAAATTGTTGTCAATCAGACATGCCCTCCTGGGGGCATGCCCACTCAAATTTCCTTTGCAAGTGAACTTTCTTTGTCCTAAACTCTAAGGGTCCCCACAAAACTTGCAACCAGGGGAACAATGGGCAGCAGCAGCTCATCTTGGGCTAACCCCCTGGACCTATGTCCAAGGCTTCTTTTTCTCTGACTTTGCAGTGAGCTGACAGCAGCCGCACCTGGACCCACTCTTTCCTGTAACATTTCTAGGGAGCCAAAGCAGCCCCGCCTAGGCTCTCCCCTTGCCGCTTTTATCCTAGGCCCTTTCTTGTTACACTGTCCGGAGCTTTAATAAACATACTCTCAAAAAAAAAATTGTTGTCAATCTGACAATTCCATTATTGAAGTTGTTTTTTTCTTGATTTATTAAGATTTATAAGGACAAGTGTCTTTTCTTTGTTATTGTCCATTTGTATTTTGCCCTCTGTGAATTGTCCTTTCCTGTCCTATGTCCGTTTTTCTATTGAATTGTTTGACTTAAAGAAACTCTTTATGTGTAGTAGATATTAATTCTTTGTTAAAGTTGTGAAATATTTTATCCCTGTCAAATGTCTTTTCATGTTGTGTCTTTTGAAATTAAAAAATCAATTCTAATGAAGTATGATTTTTACATAATAAAGTGCACTCATTTTAAATGTGCATTTTGATGAGTTTAGTCAGATGTATATAGCTTGTAACCATCACAACAATCAAGATATGGAACATTACTCTGAAAATTTCCTTGTGCTTCATTCTCCTAGATAATCCCTGCCAGCACCTTCCCCTGCCTCAGTGCCCAGGCAGCCACTGACCCATTTTCTGATTAGATTTATTCTAGATTTGATTCTAGGAAAGAATTAGATTTGTTTTTGTAGAGTTTCACAGAAACAGAATCAGGCAGAATGTACTTAAAAATTATTTTTTGTTCTAGCTTCTTTCACTCACAAAATGGTTTTGAGATTCTTCCATGCTGTTGGCTATTTCACTAGCTTGTTCCCTATTAGTACTTAGTAGTATTTCATTGTATAAATATACCAAAATTTGTTCATCCATTCTCTTTTTGGTGGACATTTGGGGTGTTTCCAATATTTTGACTATTATGAAAAAGCTACTATGAATACTATATATGTTTTTGTGTGGACATGTTTTTATTTCTCTTGAGCAAATACCTCGGAGTGGAATGGCTGGGTCTTATGGTAAATGTATGTTTAACTTTATGAGAAATTGCCAAACTGTTTTCCGAAATTGCTGTACTGTTTTACATTTTTAAATATACAGAAATACTAGATACTAATCCTTTTTTTAAAAAACATTGAAAATATTTTCTCCCTGTCAGTTGCCTTTAACTTTGTTATTATCATCTATGTAATAGAACTTATTTTTTCACAGATCAAATCTGTTTTTCTTCTTTAACCTTGAATTGGGTCTTATTTATCTTCATATCCCCAGTATCTGGACCTGTGCCCTGAACAAAGTAGCCCCAATGAGTGTTTACTGAATGAACCAACAACAGTAAGGAATTACCGAATTCTGCTGCTATCCCCAGGAGTTTGTAAAAAGGGTCACATTCTGATCATTTAGCTAACACAAACAAGTCACAGAAGACGAATTTAACCATTTGTAAAAGACTCCAAAATATTATCTGCAGAGTAGAGGCACATGAGATTTGGGAACATCCAAATCCAATCTAAGTTCCATAGTACACCCAGATCCTTTTTACAAAACCTCATCTGATTGTATTACACTCCCTTATTTAAATCTTTTCAAGACTTTCCAGCACGCCTGGGATAAAGTCCCCAACTTTAACTTGGCTTATAAAGCCCTGAGTCATCCTGTCTTCAAGTTTGGCCACAGTTTCCTCCTCCCTGTCAGTACATGTTTTCAGTTGTCTCAGTGTGCCGTGATCTTCTCCAAGCCAGGATCCTTGCTCATGCGGTTACTTCTGAAACACTCCTTTCTTCCTCTGCCCCCACTTACTTCTAAGTCACCTTGCCGGACTCAATTTAATTCTCATCTCCTACGGGAAGCCTTCCTTCCTCAACTCCTGAAGGAGGGTTAGGCCCTATATTACCCTGTAATTACTCATTCAACTTTTGTCTTCCCTCAAAGTTTGTAAACTTTGCCTGAAAGAAGACTGAGCTGTTCTTATTTGCTTTTTTGTCTTCACTGTTTACTAGAATGCCTGGTTCATATTAGACAGTTGATAAAAGTACAGTGGATGAATGAATTAAAGGTAAGCCAGGAGCAGGAGGAATTACAGGATTCATTAAGAAGCCCTCCCAAAAACCAAAACCAAACAAACAAACAAAAAATCCCTGGCCTCTTTGGCTCAGTTGGTTGGGCATCATCCTGAAAAGCAAAAGGTCTCTGGTTCCATACCCGGTTGGGGCACACACAGGACACATCCCAGTACTGCATCCTGGTCCCTGGTTGGGGCACGTTCAAGAAGCAACTGATCAGTGTTTCTGCCTCACATCGATGTTTCTATCCTTCTCTTTCTTCCTATCTCCCCCTCTCTCTAAAAATTAAATAAATAAAATCTTTCTTTTTTTAAAGTCTAAAGAAAAAAAAAGAAGTCTGTACTTTACCTTGAGGGTAAGGGGAGCCATTAAAAGATTTCAAGTAGAAGAGTCAGATACAAAAGGCTCAATCATTCCCACTAGACTGAGATAAAGTATTGAGATAAATTGACAGTAGGTAGAGTGAACACAAGAAAATACCTGAACTGAGTGAGAAATCATGATTATTAACTTACCTGAGAATCTTTTTAAAAACATCCATGTATGGCTCCACTCCAGTCCAATTAAATTAGTACCTCTTGGGTTGAGGCTCAGTCATCTATACATTTTTAATGTTTATTTATTTATTTAAGATTTTACTTTATTTATTTTTAGACAGAGAGGGAGGGAAAGAGAAAGAGAAGGAGAGAAATATTAATATGTGGTTGCCTCTCATGTGCCTCCTGCCAGGGACCTGGCCCACAACCCAGGCATGTGCCCTGACTGGGAATCGAAACAGCAACTCTTTGGTTCACAGGCTGGTGCTCAATCCACTGAGCCACACCAGCCATAGTCCATTTATAATGTTTAAAAAAATTTTTTTTATTTATTGATTTTAGAGAGAGATAAAGAAGGGGAAGAGAGAAAGAGAAGAGAGACATTGATCTTGTTGTTCCGCTTAATTATGCATTCATTGGTTGATTTTTGTACGTGCCCTGACTGGGGATTAAACCCAAAACCTTGCTGTATCAGGACAGTGCTTTAACCAACTGAGCTACCTGGCCATGGCCAGACATCTATACTTTTTATTTTTATTTTTTAAAGATTTTATTTATTTATTTTTAGAGAGAGGGGAAAGGAATGAGAAGGAGAGGGAGAGAAACATCAATATATGGTTGCCTCTTGCACGCTCACTACTGGGGACCTGGCCCGGAACCCAGGCATGTGCCCTCACTGGTAATCAAACCAGTGACCCTGTGGTTCACAGGCTGGCACTCACACCAGCCAGGGCCAGATATCTATATATTTTAAAAGCTCATAAAGTCATTTCAATATGCAGCCAGAGTTGGAAACCATTAAGTTACATTCCAGACAGAGAGCAAAGGCAAAGTAGCTAAATATTGCTGGGCATAAAGTTCTAGACACAGAGAGCTTTGGACTCTATCTTCTAGATTATGGAGAGCCTTTCAAGTGTTTCCCCCACTTGGATTTATTGAGAAATAATTTACATACCATCATGATGGTTTGACTTACATGTATTGTGAAATGATTACCACAGTAAGTTCAGCTAACATCTATCTTCTCATAAATATACAATAAAAAGAGAAAAAAAGTTTTCCTTGTGATGAGAACTATTAGGATTTACTCTCTAAACAACCTTCCTATATATAATAAAGCAGTGTCAGTAGTAGTCATCATGTTGTACATTACATCCCTAACACTTACCTTAAAATTGAAAGGTTATAACTTTTGACCACCTTCCTCTAATTTCTTCTCCCCCACCTTCTGCCTCTGGTAACCACAAGTCTGATCCTTTTTTCAGTGAGTTTGGTTTTTTGTTTTGTTCTTAGATTCCATACGTAAGTGACATTATACAGTATGTGTCATTCTCTGTCTGACCTATTTCACTTAGTATAATGACCTCAAGGTCCACCCATGTTGTCTCAAGCGTTAAGATTTCCTCACTATTTATGGGTGAACAACATTTCATTTTACACACACACACACACACACACACACACTATATGTAATATTATGCGAGTATACATATGCCACAACTTCTTTATCCATGCATACACCAATGGACACTTTATGTTGTTTCCATGTCTTCATTATTATAAATAGTGCTGCTATAAACATGAGTGTGCAGGTATCTTTTCACGTTAGTGTTTTTGTTTCCTTTGGATTTGCTGGATCATATGGTAGTTCTAGTTTTGATTTTTTGAGGATCCTTCATGCTGTTTGTCATAGTAGTTGCATCAATTTACATTCCCACCAATAGTGCACAAGGGCTCCCCTTTCCCCACATCCTCTCAAGCATTTGTTATCTCCTGTCTTTTTTATGATGCTTGAAGGACTTTTTAAATAAAGATTTTATTGAGTCTGAGTGGAGCAAATGAGCTGAGTGGTTGTGTGGTTGCGTCTTGGAGACCGGTAGCGCTTGCAGCACGGCTGACCAGCTGACTGAAGAGCTGATTGCAGAATTCAAAGAAGCTTTTTTCACTATTTGACAAGGATGGTGATGGGACTATTACAACAAAGGAATTGGGAACTGTAACGAGGTCTCTTGGGCAGAATCCCACAGAAGCAGAGTTACAGGATATGATTAATGAAGTAGATGCTGATGGTAATGGCACAATTGACTTCCCGGAATTTCTGACAATGATGGCAAGGAAAATGAAAGACACAGACAGTGAAGAAGAAATTAGAGAAGCATTCCGTGTGTTTGATAAGGATGGCAATGGCTACATCAGCGCAGCAGAGCTTCGCCATGTGATGACAAACCTTGGAGAGAAGTTAACAGATGAAGAGGTTGATGAATGATCAGGGAAGCAGATATTAATGGTGATGGTCAAGTAAACTATGAAGAGTTTGTACAAATGATGACGGCAAAGTGAAGACATTGTGCAGAATGTGTTAAATCTCTTGTACAAAATTGTTTATTTGCCTTTTCTTTGTTTGTAACTTATCTGTAAAAGGTTTTCCCTACTGTCAAAAAACATGCATGTATAGTAATTAGGACTTCATTCCTCCATGTTTTCTTCCCTTATTGTCATTGTCCTGAAACCTTATTTTAGAAAATTGATCAAGTAACATGTTGCTTGTGGCTTACTCTGGATATATCTAAGCCCTTCTGTACATCTAAACTTCGGTGGAGTTGGTCAAATGAGGGACCATCTGGGTTATGCCTTTTTTTAAGTAGTTTTCTTTAGGAACTGTCAGCATGTTGTTGTTGAAGTGTGGAGTTGTAACTCTGAGTGGACTATGGGCAGTCAACAATATGTATTTAAAAGTTGCACTATGGCAAAACGGGTATATTATCCAGGTACTTGTACACTATTTTTTTGTACTGCTGGTCCTGTACCAGAAACATTTTTTTTATTGTTACTTGCTTTTTAAACTTTGTTTAGCCACTTAAAGAAAATCTGCTTATGGCACAATTCACCTCAAATCCATTCCAAGTTGTATATTTGTTTTCCAATAAAAAAAATTTTACCCTCCCCCAAAAAGATTTTATTTATTAATTTTTAGAGAGGAGAAGGGAGTGAGAAAGAGGGAGAGAAACATCAGTGTGTGGTTGCTTCTTGTGCACCCCTAACTGGTGACCTGGTCCACAACCCAGGCACATGCTCTGACTGGGAATCGAACCAGCAGCCCTTTGGTTTGCGGGCCGGCACACAATCCAGCGATCCACATCAGCCAGGTATTGCTTGAAGGATTTTTAAGTGGGAAAATGAGAATCCGGCACATGGAGTCTTTTTTTTTTTTTAAAGACTTTATTTATTTATTTTTAGAGAGGAGAAGGAAGGGAGAGAGAAAGAGAGGGAGAGAAACATCAATGTGTGGTTGCATCTCATACACCCCCTATTGAGGACCAGGCCTGCAACCCAGGCATGTGCCCTGCACTGGGAATCAAACCAGCAACCCCTTGGTTCACAGGCTGGCATTCAATCCACTGAGCCACACCAGCCAGGGCTGCAGTCTTTTTTCTTTCACCTAGGTGCAAAGAGTCAATAAGTTAATCATATTCTTTGTTTCATAGTACACACTATCATTATTTGAAACATTTAAGGCTCTTCTCTAGTTTGTTTTATTTTTTCCTCATTATTCCTAAGCCCTTCCCCTCCTTTCTATAAGCACCATCTAATGTGTTTATTTGTCTCTGAATATATATATATATATATGTATCCTTGTTTTGTGAGTGTGTGTAATATACATGTAGAATTTAATTGTGCTATAACTGTAATTGTTTCACTTTTTCACACAATACTCTTTTTAAGATTTATTCATGTTGCTATAGATATATCCAGTTGATCACTCCTGTTGCATAGTATTCCCTAAGAGACGGAAAGTTAGCTTCCTGATACCACAAAGCTGTCATAAATATTCTCATATGTGTTCTCTTATGGTTCTGTGCAGTATTTTCTTGTGACGATAAAATAAAGATCTAAAAGAAGGATCTGGCCATTTCACCTCCCTGCTCCACATTCTTCAATGACTTCCATTTCCTTGGGGTAAAACACAACCTTCTTAAGATGACAAAGAAGTTAAGTCATTAAGTCTTGAAACTTCTCTTTCCTTCCTAACAGTGACCTTACAATACTTGCCTAGTTGATAAGGCACTTGTCAAGGTCAAATAAGTTGCTACAGGGGAAGTGCCACTGCAGCCAGTAAATAACTATAAAGATGCTGATTTTATTAACAGATTGTCTTTTTTTATTGTTATTCAACAGATTGTCTTTTAATGTTTTCCTCTTCACGGTGGGCTTCATGTTTACTTTAGCCAGACTTAAGTGATATAAAAATGTGGGTGGTAAGGAGCGGGCAGCCCACTCATTAGCCTTTCCTCGCAGCACCAAGACTCAGTGTTAACTGTGTATGGTGAGAGAAAGGTGAGACTGAGAAGGCTGGAGGTGAAATCAGGCTACCAAAGCTTAGAGCAGAAAGTTTGAGGCCCTGCCCTTTCTTCTTCCCAATTCCCAAAGGCTTCCTGAGAACAAAGATCAGGCCTCTATTTACTTATTTATTACATTTATTTCTTACAGCCTTTGAGAGAATCTCAGCGTAGGTGCTCACTAAATGCATGTTGATTCGTGGAGAGAATCCAGACTATGCCAGCCTCAAGTATGGGAAGCTAGCCTCGTTCTTGTCCCCAGTACTGGTGAACCAGGGGGTGTGCATCCATGCTCCCCAGAGTTTGTCCGTCTACTCCTTCCTTGCCCACCTCCCTTAACCCCCAGCACCGTCACCGCTTCCACCTTCCCCTATGTATCTTCTACTCATCCTTCAAGTTTCTACAACAGCGGTCACCTTCTCTGAGAAATCTCAAGTCTTAAAAATGGGTACTACTCCCCTAGCATTTCAGCACGTGTAATAACAGCTACATGGCAGTCAGTGAATTTTATTTATTTTACTAAAAAAGCCTTCTAGATACTAATATATAATTTTGTTGGTCTTTGAAGGGGTCATTTGCCTCCATTTTACAGACACAGACAGACTCACAGAGTTTGCACAACTCGCAAGTGGTGGAGTTTGGGTTCACACCCTAGTCTATCTGACTTCCAAGATAGTGTACTTAACTGCCACTCAAACTGTCCCCCAGTGTCGTAGCAGCATAACTGTTTACCAGGTTCTCTTCCACTAAATTGCACGCTTCTTGTTAAATATTGCATGCTTCCAGTACATTCCTGACCTACAGTCGATGCTCAGAAAGAAAGACAGGTAAGTGGGGCAGAATAGAGACCCTTGCTTGCTAAATTCTGACCTGGGATTCAGGACGCCTTTAGATCTTTGACAAACGTCTTGCCCTTTCTGAGTCAAGCCTGGGGAAAGTGTTAGAATCTGAGACTTCTTCCCACCTTCGCCCTTGCCTCAGCGTTGACAGCTCTGCCATTGTCCCTTGCAAAAACGTGCCGGGCGCTCAGCTCGCAGGCCCAAGAGTAGAGTTTTGATAGGTGGAGACGCTAAGCAGCTCACTCCTGCCACCTGGTGGTGTTGAGTAGCCTTGCTCAGTCTTCTTTCTGCAGAGCCGTGAATCTAGGAATGATCCTGCCTGCTGCAATTTGCACACTGCGCCCCTCTCCAAGGATTTGTCTTTCTCTGGAATCCTTTCCCATTCCCAGCACACACTGACATTCTTGCTATCCCAACACATCGAGTTGAGCTGGCTGAAGTTAAGACCCTTAAAGATTCTAAACTCTGAAAACGTAATGGTGCGCACCTCCACCATAAGGGCCCCGAGGCAAAATACAAAGAGTAAAATAAGCACAAGTGAGGATGTGCCACAAAAATCTGATTTCTCTTACAATGACTGATGTAATGCTTTTATTTTTTAAATTTTATTCTTAAAATATGAAATAAATTATTTATCTCAATCTTTCCATTTGTTTTAATGCCCCTGCTTTGCAGTCCTGTGCACTAAGCACTGCAGGGTACTGCTAGGTTCTACTGGGTAACGCAACATGGACCCTGCTTTGGAAAGGAAAATTGCCTAATGTAAGCCTGTGGGCTACTTGAGGGCCAGGGTTGTTGTATTTTATAAGTGTTTGTCTTTCCTGAGACCTCACAGTGTCTGGAAGATAATAGGAGATAATAATCAATGTTTGTTTTTTGGTCTTTACCTGAAATGAAGTCCTGGCAAGCCTCTGGTCAGGACCCTTGGGAGCCTATCTCTACCTTATCACAGGCTTGCTAGGTGCCTAATGCCTACCTACCTATCTCCCTGCATTTTAGTTTTTCTCTTTGCAAGTCAGAACCCCTCTCCCCTTCTAAGTAACCTGATTTCAGTTCCAAGAAAGGACCTCAAAACCCTGTAACTTTAGAGCTGGAAGAAACCAAAATACTAAGAACAGTCTCTACCACTTGTTGAATACTGTTTTGTTTTTTTTTTCCCAACCGGTTTTATTAAGAATAACCATTCCAAACTTTGTTGAGTGTCTTCTTTGTATGCATTGAATTGATTATGTGAGTCTTCCTGTTTAACATATTAACATGATCTTCATTAATGAATTCCATTATTGAAAACCCATTTTAGCAATCCTGAAATAAATGTTAAAATAACCAAAAAAAGGGATTATTAGCTGTCATAGAGGCCAGTGGTTCTCAATTAGATGTAGCCAAATTTGTTTATTTTCAGAGGAGGAAATGTTGGCTCTGAGAAGTAAAGTAGGGGTTGTCTAGGCTTTCAAATATGGTCCCTAGTTTTTTTATGTATCTTCAGCTCCCCCCCCAACTAGGTTGTTAATATCCCAAAGAGCAAGCACTGAGGGTCTTATGCAGCATTTTCTTTCTCTATTTCACCCAGGGGTTTACTCAGTAAATACTATTGACTACTAGACTGATTATTAATAGGCTTTTATACTGGAGCTAGAGCAAGAAGTTGTAGGCTAAATAAGAAGATGGAAAACTATGGTTATAGCAAATAGAAGACCTCTAGCCCTGGCTGGTGTGGATCAGTTGATTGAGTACTGGCCTATGACCCAAAGAGTCACTGGTTCAATTCCCACTCAGGGCACATGCTTCGGTTGTGGGCCAGGTCCCCAGTAGGGGGCGCACAAGAGGCAACCACACATTGATGTTTTTCTTTCTCTCTCCTTTCCCATCTCTCTAAAAATAAAATCTTAAAAAAAAAAAAAAAAGACTTCTAGATGGCTAGAGAGGTAAACCATTAAAGAAATGATTTGAGGCAACCCATCCCCACATGAGCTTGAGAAAGAGAATATACCTTCTAACTAGGCCACAAGATCCAGGGAAGAACACAATGATTTTTGGCTAGGTAGATTAAATTTGGTTCTTCTTATGATTATCATATTCCCCCTTCCCAGATTTTCCAGAACTTAACAATTTCAAACATTCCCTCTAAAGCAATGTTCCCAAAAAAGAGCAGACTATGTATCCATCTCCAGCTTTTCCAAAGCTCTGTCCTGTAGTGTATCCATGCCCAAATTTGCACCTTTCCAAGCAAAAGACGAACATGTGGGATGTGAGAATTTGGCTCTGGCGCTGGCTGGGAGACTCTCTCAGAGAGTTGTCCTGTACACCAAAATGTTGGTGGTTCAATTCCCAGTCAGGGCACATACCTAAGTTGAGGATATCATGCCCTTTGGGCATATGGGGAGGCAACTGATTGATGCTTTTCTCTTACATGTTTCTCTCTCACATTGATGTTTCTCTTTCTCTCTCTTCCTACCTTCTTCTCGCTCTAAAATCAATGCATATATCCTCAGGTAAGGATTAAAAAAAAAAGAAGAAGGAAAAAAGAATTAGGCCCCTGAGCTAGAAAGGAAGTGAGCAGAAGACGTTAAGCTTCATGAACAGACTGAGCTGAGGGCACAGTCCCCGTGCTCTCCTTCTCAGCCACCCTGGCTGGGGTAGAAGGGATCAGGAGGAGAAGTGGTGATGGGTGGAGGGCAGGCTGTCATCAATGAGGTCCCCGAGTTCTCAGGCTCCCGGAGCTTCCTGAAGTTGCATATTCTTTTTATTTTTAATTTTTATTTATTGATTTGAGAGAGAAATAGCAATTTTTTGTTCCACATATTTATACATTCATTGGTTGCTTCTTGTCACCCTGACCAGAGCTGGAACCCACAAACCTTGACTATTCAGGATGATGCTCTAACCAACTGAGGGCCCAGCCAGGGCCCCTGAAGCTGCACATTCTTGCTGGCTCGTTTTCCCATGACTGCCATGAGGGAGCCTACTGGACACCATATGCTTCCTCTGTAGGAATCTGGAGGCAACTAGAAAGTACTCTAAGTGTAGCACCAACTACAGGGAGCATCCCAGACTTCCTCTATCCTGGTTGATTTCCAGGATCCTGGAGAGAGGAGTCAGGCCTGAGACACATCCAAAAGTGGAATGGGGTGATGGGTGTTGACTGGCAGGTCACAGGCAGCCTTAGATGTCTCTGTGTGTCCCATTAACCTTAGTTAACTATGGTCTTCCTGCTGTCCCACCACTGTATTCTTGGATTTCTAATATTTCCTTAGCTGGCAAGGAAGGCCCAGGGCCCAAGGAGACTTTAAAGGGGTAAGGGACTGGTTAGAAAGAGCATGTGTGATCATCCATGCGTTTGTTGAATGTATTTATGTTACTTTGTACGTCTTCTTCTAAGACCTGGCTCCTGTGGTTCATGAGTGTCGCCATGAATACCCATGGGTGTGTGACTGTGGCATGTGGTATGTGCCTTTGTGTGTCAGGGTAGGGACTCCCTGTGGAGGACATGTGTTGGAAGGGGGTGATTGTGAGAGCCTGGCTCTCTCACCTCCTCCCCCATCCCTGCTCCCATCTGGCCTTGATCAGCGGGTCCCTGGGGAGGGAGCCGCGGTTTCGGATACAGGAAAATGTTCCAGGAAGCGGCCACTGTGCTGGGCCCTGCTCCTGCTCCCCCAGCGGAAATTGTTCCAGGAGGGAGGAGGGAAGGGAGTGTCAAGATAGGATTAAGGGAGGAGGGGGTGGACCTTGGCTCCCCTCTCCACCGGATAAAGCAAAGTAAGTTGATGGGAAGCTCAAGTCAGCCAGGAACCTGGATGCTGCTCCCTAAAGCATTTAATGCAGGAAAATTAAGAGACAACAAAAGAAGTTTCCTGTTCTTATCTGTTTCTCTCTCTATTGAAGTTTAAGGATTGATATTTGGGTGGGCCCTAGGGGTCCCTTTTCTGGTCCTGCTAGGGGGTACCCAAGCTGAGGAACAGGACACCTGGGTCTTGTCTGAAAGCGGTGTGGCTTGGTGGTGGGGGGTGGGCAAAGTATTTGGTCTCCTCTTCTCCCCACTAAGGGGTCTTTGAAGCTTGCATCCAGGACTGGGAGGGCTGCCTAATTGGGATAATGGAGGTTAATGGGGCGCCTGGAGGGGGTGGCCACGCTACTAGATCAAAGAAACTCTTCCCAACCACCACAGCTGGAGGTCACAGCTGGAGGGGGGGGAGGGTGTAGGGCCTTCTGGCCGGCCAGCAGGGGGTGCTCTGGCACCTGAATACCTGTCTTCCCAAATCTCTGACCCCTTCTTTTCTTGGAACTACTTTTGTCTCGAGAATGCTCGCAGCGAGGGGGGAAGGGCGATGAGGAAATGGGGGAGCCCTCAGTTCCAGACTTCTCTTCTTGTGGAGAGGGAGATGAGGAAGAGAAAGGGCAAGAGAGGCTGGCCGCCTGGGGTCTAGGGATCCTAGCGCCTCCGACACTGCAGGGTCCAGAGGAGGACGCCTGGGATCCGGGTCTGGAGAAACCGGGGCTGGGGAGGCAGAACTCCCACCGCAGGTTCGGGCCGTCAGGAAAGGACTGGGCGGGGCCGCTGGGGGCGCTGCCTGGGCGGAGGAGAAAGGGACACAGGAGCTCCCCCGCCGCCGCCTACCCCCCCTCCCCCGCGATTGGCGCTCCCTCTCGGGCTCTAATCGGCGCGGCGGCCGCAGCGGGCAGAGTCAGCGCCGCCAGTCTCCGGGACGCGACTCCCAGCAATTGTGGTCGGGACCGCAGATATGCAGCTGCCTCCTGCCCGGGCGCCCGGCCCGGCCGGCCCCGCCCGCGCCCCGCCCCTCCGCCTCCCGGCCGCGCAGGGACACTGAGGCACGGAAGGGAGGCGACGTCCTCAGCCTCTCCCCGCGTCCCCAGACTTCAAAATCTGTGGGTCTGGGGGCACCTATCCCCGCCACAGCTGGAGCTGGAGCTGAGAACCCCAAACCTGTGGTCTTAACCGCTCGCCTTGTTTTAAACCTCCCCGCGGAAAAAGTCAAGCAATGCTTTGCGATCCAGAGGGGGCGTCCGATTGAGGATGTGTGTGGTAAAGGTGTTGGTAGGGCTGAGTCCAGAAGACTCTCAATAGCCCGGACAGTGGAAAATGGAAGGATGGGGAAGGGCGGCCTAGGCAGACTCTGAACTTAGAGGGAGTGCCTTCCTAAGAGATGAGATGAGTAGCAGGGGGTGGAGAAAGGCAGGGATGGGTGAAAGGAGGGGAAGGAAATGGTTAAGGAGGGATTAGAACAGTATATGTGTGTTGGGGGAGCAGGCTAGACACCAGGTCCTCAGATACAGCATGGCACCTTCACTCTGTTGACCAGATCCAGCTGTCAAGGGTCAGTCTCAGAACTGAACAGATAACCTCTAAAACGCCTGCAAGTGCTGTGTGCATATGCACACAAACACTCGTGCCTTAACTGCTCTCTCTCCCTCACTTCTCACATCCAATTAGGCCCAAGTCCTGTCTATACCACCTCCTCAATATCACCCTTCCATTACTTCTCATGCCCTCTGCTGCTACAGGCCACATCTTCTCGCCTCTTGCTGGGACTGCTGCAGCAAGCTGATCTCCTTGCCTCTAATTTTGCCCTCCTCCAAACTCTGACAATACTAATAGGCACCACTGATGGTATAACTACTAAGTGCCAGATACTGTGGTAAAAGTTCCACATATATTATTGCTAATCCTTGTAACAACCCTGGGAGGTTGCTGTATTATGTTTCCCCATTCTAAAAAAGAAGAATCTAAAGCATCAAAGGTTAAATAACCCAAGCTTGCACCATAGTAAACGGCTGATTTACACAAAACTGCTGGCTCTAAGCCCCAATTCCATTCTCCTCTCTGCAGCCAGGGTCATCTTTCTAAAAAACAAATATTTCCATATGTTGCCTCTAGAATCAAGTTCAGATCCCTTGTACAACTGATTAGGCCTTCTCCATCAGCCTCCACTCTGTGCTCCAGTCGCACTCAACTTTCAGCACCTCCAAAGTGCCCTTATTCCCTCATACCCCTGGGCCTTTGCATATGGGGGGAGGCAGGACTTAATAACCCTCTTCCTCTCTTTACCAGCCTAACTCCTATTCATCCTTTAGTTTCTTTACTTAGTCATCCTTTCTTCTGGGAAGATTTCCTTGATTCTCCCAACACCAGCTTAGATTAATTTTTTTGTTATTATTGATTTGAGAGAGAGAGAGAGAGAGAGAGAGAGAGAGATTTTGTTGTTCCACTTATTTATGCATTCATTGACATTCATTAGTTGTTTCTTGTACGTGCCCTGACTGGGGACTAAACCCACAATCTTGGCACATCCAGATGATGCTCTAACCAACTGAGCTCCCCAGCCAGGGCAAGATACTTCCCACTCTTTATGTTAGTTGCTGGATCTGTCTTGTTCATAGTTGCATGTCAAAACCGAGCCCTGCATGCATGGCACAAAATAGGTGCTCGCTGAGCATTTGTCGAATGAAAGAATGTTCATCAGATCTAGCCTATATCTCAAAAAACTGTGCTCCCAAGAAGAATCTGAGCAG
Organism: Pteronotus mesoamericanus; assembly: GCF_021234165.1. Classification (NCBI taxonomy): domain Eukaryota; kingdom Metazoa; phylum Chordata; class Mammalia; order Chiroptera; family Mormoopidae; genus Pteronotus; species Pteronotus mesoamericanus. Next base: position 2,196,583 of record NW_026555310.1, read on the forward strand.
GTCAGAGAAAGTGGGCATGGGTAGTGGTGGCTAATATGTTGAAGGACCATTGCCTTTTGTTGTTCAGTCCCATTGCTAAGGATAGAAGCCATAATCATCAGGACTCCATCACCCCAAGTTCTTTTTTTTTAAAGACATTAATATATTTCATGCTTCAGTTTCCATGGTATCTTTTTTACAAAGAGGCACTTCCTTGAGATGACCAGAGTCTTAGGTCAGAGTCAATGCTGACCTATGTGAAACACCTACCCAGGGAAGGTTACTTCCTTCCAGAATCAGGCCTCAGTTTCCCCCTTCCCTCCATTTGCCTTTTCCCCCCTGCTTCCTTTGCTCCTTCTAATATGTCTCATGGCACTTCTCTTTCTTATTCTAATCTGCCTCCTCTGGAATTGCTATACTGTCTCCTGGCTCAAATGTCAACTAAGGAAACTGAGGTTCAGAACAAAGGGGAGCCAGGGTTAGCAACAGGATTCCTGCCCTGTGGCCCTGGTCCTGGAAGAGGGAAGAGGGAGAACTAGGAGAGAGGGAGAGGGTTGAGGTATGCGTGTATGTATAAAAGTGTATATAGTATGTGGTTAGGTGGGGAGTGCCTTTTCCAAGCTGTTCTTGTACAGAGATTGCTGGTCTCTTAAAAGCTTCCCCTCTTCCCTGTGTCCTCAGCTTTGCCTCCCAGAATTGGATCCTCTTCACCACGCTCCCTGAGCCTAGCCTCAGAATGCTAGGTCAAGGCACTGAGCAGTGTCTGTATCTTAAATCCATGAATGGATCTTCCCCCTGGTGGGTGGGGGCCAGGGGGTGAGTTTCCCTGCCCCAATCCCATGGTTTTTAGAGGATCCTACCAGATTAGCAGCTGTCCCTCAGGGTTTCTTATCCGTATCCCCGCCATCTCTGTTTTCCCCTAGTTCTCTCTCTTCCTTTGTCTTTATATTTCCCTGTCTCCGGATGCCGTTTTTCCTGTCCCCTCTGTGTTCTCTGTCACCAGTGTCTCTACTAGAGACAAGGGCTGGGCCTGGATGCATGGGGCGGGGGGGTGGGGGGGGTGGGCGCGAGTAGTGGCCAGACCAGGGGCCCGGGACATGAGCACAACTTTCCAAGCTTCTCTTCCAGGCCCCTGTGGTTGGGGAGCTCCACAGAGGGAGAGATGAGTCAGCGGGCCGCAGAGCAGGGGGGGTCTGGGTGGGGGTGGGAATGCCGGGGTTCCCCAGGGCCAAGGAGTTCGCTGGGGCCATTTGGGTCTCTGAACTCTGATGGATACAGGGGTAAAAGTGCCTTGAAGGTACACTGGAGGTTCCTACACTAGTAGGAGTTGCAGGCAGCAATTGTAGGACTGGCAGTACCCTCCACATCACCCTTATCCCCAGATTATTGTAAGAAGTAGAGTTCCTAAATCCCCTCTAGGAGAACTCAGGAATCGCCAAAGCTATAAAATTGTGATGATAGACCCATGTGTATGTATGGGACACTTGCCATATTGTAACTGTTGTCTGATGTGCGTCTGCATGAGTCCATGTAGGGGTATTCTAGGTGACTGAGTCTCTCTGCACGTATATACACTGGTATACACATTCTTGTGATTGGAGGTTAAGGTATAAGTGTCTTGGTGTAAGCATCATAGGTATAATGTATGTATATATGTACATCAGTTCATGTCAGTGTGGGCACCTGCAGAGCACATATGAGGTCTGTCTGGAAAAAGTCCAGCCATTGTTTTTTTTTTAAAGATGTTTTATTTATTTTTATTTAGAGAGAGGAGAAAGGAGGGAGAAAGAGATGGAGAGAAACATCAAGACGTGAGAGAGACATAGATCAGTTGCCTCTTACATGTCCCTAACTGGGGACCTGGTCTACAACCCAGTCATGTGCCCTGACCAGGAATCGAACCAGCAACCTTTTGATTTGAAGGCCAGTTCTCAGTGTACTGAGCCTCACCAGCCAGGGCTAGCTATTGTTAATATAATGAGAATGGTTTATATTCTCAGCACAACATTGATGTAACCTGGTAGCTAAGGAGAGTGGACTGGAATGCTCATGTGTAAACAATGATGACTTCACTCTACTAGTCAGTGGGGGTGGTAGATTCCATTGAGTGAGCATATGTACTGTGCAGCCATTGCATTCAAAAATGACTGAGCCAGTAGAGCAATGCATCTTTATCAAATTTTGCATTAAGCTTGAACACTCCTCCATGGAAACTATTCAGATGATTCAGAAGGCTGCAGCTATGGGCAACTAGTGATTGGCAGCTTCATCACCATTGGGACAATAACTCACCTGCTCATGCATCACGTCTGGTGCAAAGGTTTTTGGTGAAACATCAAATCACCCAGGTGACTCAGCCCCCTACAGCCCAGATTTGGCAGTGTGCAACTTCTGGCTTTTCCCAAAACTAAAATCACCTTTGAATGGGAAAAGACTTCAGACCGTTGATGAGATACAGGAAAATACGATGGGGACAGCTAATGGCGATTGCGAAAACTGTGTGAGGTCCCAAGGTGCCTACTTTGGAGGAGACTGAGACATCATTGTCCTATGTGCAGTGTTTCTTGTATCTTGTAACTCCTTCAATAAATGTCTCTATTTTTCGCCTTACATGGCTGGATACTTTCTGGACAGCCATCAGTCAGCACATGTGCAAGTGTCTTATCTGACACTGTCACTCGTTAGGTCTGTATTAGAGTATGTGTCAATCTTTATTTTGGGGCTCTGTTCCCTGTTCACGGGGCATTCACTCTAGGGGAGCCAAACCTTCTATAAAAACAACAAAGGAAGGGCTAGGAGTCCCTTTGGATTAGGGTTGTCAGAGGACCCCTGCCTAGAAGGTGTGCAGAGGGCAGTGGTGTGGAAGGAGGCAGCTTCCTTTAGAAGAAGGGGGCTTCCACTCTCCCCAGTTTTAACTGTCTTCATCCCCAGTGATCATTTTAAAAAGATCTAAAGAGAACTGAGGCAGGTTCCAGATTCAACCTCCTCTAACCTAGAAATCCCACCCTGATTCTCCCAGGGGAGGGAGGGAAGGGAGCGGTCCCTGTGGTTCAGCTCAGTCCTGGGGTTGAAAGATCAGAAAGGCACCGTCCCACCCCTTCCTTCAGGGGCGTCCATCTCTGGGAGCTCAGCATCTGGGTGGCCATGGGCGGAGGCTGAGGGGCCCCCAGGGTGGTGGGGGGTGGTGGATAGAAACCAGATGCCTAGGGGGTTTATACTGGAAGGACCAGAGCCGCAGCCTCTACCCGCCCCTGCCACATGGCGCCTCTGCCTGGGCTGCCCCACCCCCTGGGAGGCTGGGCTGAGGGAGGCCTGCGAGGGTGGAGACAGGTCCTTGGTCAGAGCTCCCAGTTGCTGCCCCTAGCCTTTGGGGGCACTGGGAGAGGGTTCAGGATCTGGACAAGGAACATCAAGGCCTCAACTGGGCTGCAGGACAATCTTTTAAAAGGGTGTGGAAGTCAGAACCCAGAGTCCTGAGAAGCACCTGGGGGCTTCAGGCAGCCCCCCTGCCTGGCTTGGACACAAGCCTTGGGGTGGAGGACTCTGTGTACAAGGTCTGTTCTATTGGCATCCACACGTACATCTTCCTGGGGACCCTTCTCCTTCCTTCCTTTTCTTTCCTTGGCACTGCTGCACTTCCTAGACAGGATTAGGGCTTAAGGACCCCAAAAAGGAAGTGGAGAAGATTGACCCTGCCTGTCCCCTATCTCCTTCCCCCAACCCTGCACCTCCTTTCATCCTTTCCTTATTCCTCTTTCACCCTGAAGTCTCTTCCTTTCTTCCTCAATCTAGTTTGAACCCCAATGCTTCCCCTACCTGACATTTCTTCTCTGGAGTCCAGACTTTTCCCTTCTGTCTCAGTTGCCTGCCTGGCCTAACTGGCCTTGGGCTTTTCTGGGCTGGTGCAATAATTTCCCCAAAGCTTCCCCATCTTTTTCCCAGCTTCTGAGTGTGTGCGCATATGGGGGGCAGAAATTCATCTGGCACCTCAGGCTCAGACACCCCCCCCACCAGGGGGAGACTGCAAGGTCACAGGACACCCCACCACGGGCACTTCCTCTTGGGCAGACGGGTGGGGTGGCCCATGTAATCATCGGACACAATTATGCACTATTTATACCCCATCCCCGCCCCCCCACCTGCCTGGCTGCTTTAACTCTCTGCCTCCTCAGGCCTGACCAAGCCGCTGGCTATTTTCCCTGTCCTGTCCTTTCTCTAAGCCATTGTCTCCTCATCTTTGTTCCTCTGGGCCAGTTCTTTTTCTTTTCAGATATTTCTGTTCTCTGTATTTTTAAGCCACATATCTGGTCTTCTGCCTCTTTTCTCTCTCTCTCTGTCACATTCCACACTATCTCTTCTGATTCTCTCCGAGTGTTTCATCTGCTCTGTGTGTCTCTCAGTCTTTCTGGCCTCTCTGTGTTTTTTTCTTTTGCTTCTTTTCTTTTGTCTGCCAACCACCCTGGTTTCCTAAACCTCTCCCCAAAAGCTGGGCCCACATGGTTCCTTGGGGGAAATCAAATCATTGGGCTGGAATCCAGAACTCCTGGGGCCTACCCTGAACTTTGGTCCTGCCTGCTGGTTAAGCTTCATTAACCCTCCCTGGACTTCCATCAGCTCCTTGTTCCTCCCCGTCTTTTCCTTGGAGGGCTGGGAGAGCAAAAGGAGCAAGGAAGTGGGCCCTCAGGAAGAGAAAGTAAGAGGACTGTTTGGGAGGGCTGGGGGAGTGGGAAGGGAAGGACAGGGTTCCATTCCTCTGATGGGCAGGGCCGGGAGTAGGGAGAGGGGTGTGTTGGGGAATAACTTGTAAAACAACCCCAGCTGGCTGGGCCCCTCCATGGGAAAGATGCTGGTTCTACCGCTTGGCTGCCCACTCCCCTCTCCCCCACAAACTTACTTCAGACCCAAGTTTCAATTAATAGACTTTTTTGTTTTCCTCTCCCAACCTGGTTGACCTTCCTTCTCTTCTTCCCCATTTTGATGAGAAGTCCTACCTAAACTCTAACTTCAGTTCCTCCTGCTGCAGAGGGAATTGATGTAATGAGAAAAGGAACCAGGAGCTCCTTCCCAGGACAGCATGATCTTTCCTGAGAAGAACTATCCATCAAAGGGTGGGGATTTGATGTGTGGCCAAGAGGGGCCTGAGGAAGGTACCTGGCAAGGAATAGTGGAGGTCAGGGCATGTCTTTTGGGGCCTTAATGCAAAGGGGCCAGGCTCGAGCATGAATGAATTGGCCCAATGACCTTCTACTCCCACCCTCACCCCTGCCTGCCTTAAATTTTCCCAGAATCACAAGATCCAGCCAGACTCTGCCCCACGGAGTGAGGTAGGCCTAAGTGTCACTTCCTAGAAGGCATTGGGAGAAAGGCTGAGAGACCCCCAAGCCAGCGCCAAGCTCTGTCCCCACTCCATCCCTTTCGCTAAGCCTTGCTCTGGAACCTGCTTCTGTGCCCCTGAAAGCCTGGGCAGCAGAAGTCCTCACCCCCAAGCATGTTCTCCCTCTTGTCTTTCATAACACACGTGCATGCACACACACATGTCCATACACACTGCTCTCCTCATCTAGAGGTGGGTGACTGGGGAAGCAAGCATCTCTGTGGTCAGCTCGGGTGTGTATGTGGTGTGAGTGCCTCCAGCCATGTCACTGAGCTCATTTGTGTGTGTGTTTATCTGTGTTCATTCATGACACTGGCTGTGCCTGTGTGTACAACACTGCATGTATGTGTGCATGTATCATCCTGTGTTTGTCCATGAGTGTGTATGTGGCCGTGTGTTCCAGTCTCTCTGTGTGAGTGTCGTCCCCAATCCCCCATCCCCCCCCTGGATCTCTAATTAGTGGTTTGGGGTTTGTTCCTTTTCCCTCCTGTTCCTTCCCTCAGCGGCAGCAGCGGCGGGCGGCAGCCTCAGCAGCAGAAGCAGCAGCAGCCGAGCAGCAGCCAGGACTCTGGAGTCAGTAGGATTGTAGGATCGGAGCCCAAGTGGGAACAGGAGTGGAGCTGGCCTGGGAGAGGAGCCGAGCCCTCCCAGGACCCCCAGGCCACTTCCTGCCTGCACTCTCACTGCCAGACCTCCAGAGAGGAGAGACCCAGGACACCCAGCCCCAGATCCCCCAGGTATCTGACACTGGGGAGAGCTGGGAGGGGTTCCCCCAGATGCCCATGGGATTGCTGGGGGCAGGGTGTGGGACACCTGGGTCCACTGACCTTTCAACCTCTACCCTCAGCGCCCCCAGGACGCCCTGACAACTTGCCTATGTCCTTATCCCCCTCCTGCTTCCACCCCTTCCCTGGGAGCCCTGTTTCTCCTCTCCCGCCCAGATCCCTTCTTTGGGGAGCTCAGCAAATGGAGCAGGAAATTTGGACCCTCTGCCTCCCTCTCTCGCCCTGCTCATTGGATCCGGAGCCTTCTCCTCTGGGAAAGCTGTAATTAGAGGGTGGATCCCTACAGACAGAGAGCAGCCCCCCCACCCTCACCCCCCCAGTCCCTTCTAACTTTAGATCTCTTCTCTCCCATTCTCCCATTCTCACTCCCTCTCCCTCTCCCTCTTTCTCCGGCTCGGCTCTCTCCATCTGCCTGGCTCCTTGGGACCTGTTCCCCAGTCTCAGGATGGCGTCTTCCCTGCTTGAGGTAACTGTCCCCTCTTCCCCCCAGGACACCAGCCACAATCTTAATGGTACTAATCCCTGCCTACTCCCCACCTCCCAACTCACGCAGACAGTTGCTGTGGTGCTTGTCACTTTTAGGGGTCCCTCTGATGAGGAGAGAGGAGTGAGGCCAGAGGAGGGAGGAGAAGGGGCAGGAGAAGGGAGGAGATAACAGGGCCAGGGGTCAGAGAGCAGTCTAAGGAGGAGGAGAGGAGGCTGGGTAAAAAGAAGTCAGGACCCCTAAGGTCAACCAAGCATACCAGTTCTGAGGGTTGCAACGGGGATGGGGAAAGGAGTGAGTGAAGGCGTGGGGTGAGGAAAGAAGGGTGAGAGATAGATAAGGTGGTAGCACGCAGCAGGAGAGAGAGACGGTGACAGGACTGGTCGAGTAAGCACAGAGTGGCAATTGGGCAATTGGGAGCACAGTTCCTTGGGGGTCCTGTCTCCTGGAACTGAGTCTGGGCAGTGTTTTGTCTGGTTTGTAAGTGGGGAGGGGGCTGGGCCTCTGCGCTGGTATGTATAGGAGAGGAGGTGGGCTATGACAGAAGGGATAAGGGCAGTCCTGTGCCCGGGGGCGGGAGGGTGCTGACCAGAAGAACTGGGCCCAGGCCTAGGAGAGAACTAAGGAGGAAGGCCAGGGTCTGAGGCCGCCTGCCCGGCTCACAAATATTTAGCTTTCAGCCAAAGACAAACTCAGCTCTATTTTGGGAGTGGGAGGCTCCAGGGCGGACTGGGCCACTTCCCCTCCAGGCTGGGACCCCAGCATCCCTTGCCTCTGGCACTGAGGATGGAGGAAACTAGGGTAACATGGGGGTCAGGGTTTGGGGTCTTGAGAAATCACTGATTCTACCAGGGTTTCTGAGGGACTCACGGCACATAGTTGGAAAGGGGGACACACAGCCAGTCAGAACCTGTTTGAATGTCCTGAGTTCTCCCTGCTTCTGGGTCTCTGACTCTGTTTCTCTGTTACCATCCCTGTCCTGCCTTCTGGGTCCCACTGTAGGAATTTGGGGCCAGAGAACCCTCCCTTAAAGTCAACTTCCTTCAGTGGCCTTGAATCTTCCATATTATTGGTCCCCAGAAGCCCCCATCTTTATGTATGTATGTATGTATGTATTTTTATTGAAGGGGGTGGGGAGAGAGAGAGAGAGATTGATATGTTGACCACCCATTTATGCATTCATTGGTTGATTCTTGTATGTGCCCTGACCAGGGATCGAACCCACAATCTTGGTGTATCAGGATGATGCTCTAACCAACTGAGCTACCTGGCCAGGACAGAAACCCCCGTCTATGGTCTATGTTCCCAGTGCCCTAGCTCAGGTCCCAGGGGTGATGGGCCAAACAGGAAGCTAACTCATTCAGCCTATAGGAGAGGTGTGTGTGAGAGGAGCAGGAGTCTTAACACCTGTGTTCATTGGTCTGCGTGAAAACATTAGAGTGTAAAGCAGTAACTGTGCACATGGCTGGTTCTGTGAGAATACAGGGGCGTGTGTGTGTGAGTGTGTGTGTGTGTGTGTGTGTGTGTGTGTGTGTGTAAGCCAGGCCATATCTGTTCATCCAAGTAGGGAATGGAGTGTGTGTCAAGCTGGGGGATAGTTTGTGACTGAGTTTGAGGGAATGGTATGCAAGACAATGGGGTGAACACTGTATCCCTTGTCACTGCTCTGTACCCAGTCAGGGATCCCAGGTGCTGCAATGGGGGCAGACTGCTCTCCCTGTCATCTTTCCACTAGACTCTGTATTGAGGAATCATTGAAACAATGGTTGGTCTTGAGGAAGCTGGAGGACGAAGGTGCATGGCAATCCTGGGTCCACCCGAGGTAGAGGCAGTGTCAGTGGGCATGGGCACCACGCCAGAGTTGCCAGCGTGGCGCTGGTGCCTGGGGGAAGGGCTGGCCCAAAGGTTTGCTGGGAAGACACTGGACTTCGATAGCAGTTGGCAAGAGGACATGTCATGAAAGGTGGGCTTCCATGTCCCTCTCTCCCCGTGAGCTGGAGATGCCCCAACATAAAGGCATTCCAGACCCCCTCTTTCACCAAGTTTGGGGCACCTGAGTCCTCAACCTTCTTCCTCCTCTCCTCAGCCACCACCTCCAGGAAGCCCTCTGCCTGGTATGGGGAGAAACTTTGGCAAGGGGAAGAACTTTGGGTTCAGAGCAGGAAGCAGCTGGTGCTTGGCGGGAAGCTCACCTGGACTGACTGAGACGCAGGGGAACAGAGAGGAGGGACAAATAGGGGTCCAGGCTAGGTAGAGAGGGAGAATTGGAAGTTGGGAGAACTAAACAACTTGGGAGGAGAATGAAAAAGTGGAGAACTGGAAACTGGTACCTTGGGTGCTCAGAACCTATGGCCGGTCAGCCCTCATATACAGTGAGCAAATATTCCAGTGGAAGGTCAGCTGGGCACTGCGAACACCTGAAGAGAGGATCTCCCTTCCTCAGCTGCACATCTGGGTGAGAAAGCTGGGACAGTACCTCATGTTGTTCCTTCTTCAGAGGCTCCCCCTTCCCTACTTTAAGTTTACTTTTTGTTGTTGTTGTTTTTTTTTTTTAAGAGATAGTGGGTGGAGGTAGGATTAAAAACAACTGGAAGGTGGGGACTCCTCGGTCCTGGAAAGGTAATGCATTGGATTAGGTATGAGGGCTCATATTTAGGACCCTCTCACCAAGACCCTCTCCCCAGTTCTCTGGAGAGCGCAGACAGCAGGGGTAGGAAACTGAGGCTGTGGTGAAACTTAGCCAGGGGCCCAGCTCTTGGCTTCTAGCGCAGTCTGAGTGGGCCTGTGTCCTGCTCCCTTTTCCCTGTTTTCAGGGGCCCTGGGGGCCTTTGGTCCTCAGAGCTGGGGTCTCCTGTTGGCCTGGGGCTGCTTGCCTTCTTTCACCCCTCCTTCCCTCCCCACAGCTGGGTGGGGTCCCTGGGCTTGGCTGAGGCCCCTGTGGCCACAGTGTGAGGGCCGGGCGGGGGACGGCGTCGGCGTTTTTAAAAATAAACCGACCGCAGGGAAACCAACGGAGCCGGGCCAGGCTGGGCAGAGGGGGAGGGGGCGGTCAGGGGGAGAAGGCGGGAGAAGCGGCCTGGTCTGGGGGTTTTCTAGGGCCCAGCCCCGTGGTGGCTTTCTTAGGTAGGAAATCTGCCTTCTTCTTCCTCCTTCTCCTCTCCCTCCTCCTTTTCTCTTCTTCCTTTCCTTTCCTTTCTTCTGTTTTCCTTTGCCTTCTTAGCCCAGTCTCTTTCCATCACCTCTCTTTGTTTATACTGGTTTCCTGCTGCCCCCTCCCTTTTGTCTTTTCACCTTTATTTCTGTCCCTTAATGCCAGCTTTCCCTTCTATTCCCCTTCTCCTACCCCTGGGGGCTTTTACATCAGTTCCTCACCCTTTGCTTGGTGCTTTGCTCCTGTGTCTCTGGGTCTCTGGCTCTCTCCTTCATACTCCACATTTCTACTTCTCTCTTCCTGCTGGGATTTGGCTCTTTTCCCAGTTGCTACCCCACCACAGCCCACCCTCTGCTTTGGGATCAGAGGCTCCAAGGGAACCCTGGCTCGGAAGGACTAGGGCTTTCACCATGGCCAAAATTGAGGAAGCCTTTGGTGCTTCAGATTTGGGAGTCTGTGTCCACGCGGTCAATAGAGACTTAGAGAGAGGTAATTGGGCAGGGGGAGCAGCAGGTTTGCGCTTGCAGAGCCATGCAGGAGTGGTGACTGCACACTCTCTTCACTGCAACCTGAAGACCCCAGACCTACGTTGAGGATAGGTGTCACATGCACACAACGGCTAGTGGGCAGGCCTGGGAACCCTGGGTTCTTGGGTTCTTTTTCAGCTTTACCCAGAAGACACCATGTACATTGGCGTTTGAGGACCCCAGTCAGGGAACTGTCCAGGGTCAGCTTTTGAGGACATTTCTTTTTGGTGGGATTCTCAAGAATGGACGTCTGTCTATGCCAGCCAGGATGTCCCCAGGCTGACTCAGCAGGGGTACCAGGGGCTCTTGCTGGCCTGGTGGCAGCAGCAGCATGGATATTAAGACCATTCTGCATTTCTAAAAGACTCCCATGGCCCACATTGATATATCTTCCTTCACACATTGTGCTGGAAGGGTGAGGAGAGACCAGTTTTGTGGCGACATGTTAGGGGACACTGAGACACGGAGAGGTATGGCTGTGAGCTAGTATCAGAGCCACCCCAATTCCCCACCCTGGGCGGGGGGGAGAGAGGACTTCACGCTCTTCCAGCCTTCCTAAAAGGGTACCAGCTGGCTCCACAAAGCAGGAGGTGCCACTGCCCGCTTGAAAGACATTCTTGCCTCAGCCACAGTGCTGGCTTGGCGGCAGCCCTGTTCCCTCTCAATGTCCCAGTGTCTCAGCCATTGCTTCCTCTTGCTCCCCAGGCCCAGAGTCTCTGCCAAGAGATTCCTTACCAAGGACATGAGAACAAGGCCTTGGGGAGACCCGGCCACTGCTTTAGTCAGGAGATGAACTCCAGTGCAGAGACAGGAAGTGAAATATGGGGTAATGCTGGAAAAGTCTGGAATTGGGGTAACTACAGTCCGCTAATATTTTTCTTCTTCCTGTGCTGCCCTTTGAGCCTCATCTTTCCTTTCCCAAGTTCCTGATCATGGCCTCTGCTCCAAACCACTCCCAGGGGTCAGGATCCCTAATTCTCGTCCAGGTGCTGCGTCTATTCCCAGCTCTTCTCATGGTTATTTGGGAGGCATCTCCTGTTTCTCTGAGGCCCTTGCACACCCCTCAGGGACTTCACAGTGAACTCTGCTTCTTGCCTCCTTGCCCAGGTGTTATGCAGCAGTTTTGGGCCTCTGCTCTCCTTCCACAATGACATCTGAGCTCAGTCCTGGGACCCAGTCCTCACTGGCCCCTCCTCTTGCCTCTAATTCCCCATTCTGTTCAGTTCTTTCTTGACCCCTCTGTTCTCTTCTCCATGTGTCTAGGTCAAAGTCCTAGTTTACCCTTCCTCCTGCATTCTCCTCCTCACCCCTAAGTAGTAGTTCTTTCATCTCTCCCCAGGAGGAAGCTCACTATGGCTCCAGTCCCCTGGCCATGCTGACAGCCGCGTGCAGCAAATTTGGCGGCTCCAGCCCTCTGCGGGACTCAACGACACTGGGCAAAGCAGGCACAAAGAAGCCGTACTCTGTGGGCAGTGACCTTTCGGCTACAAAAACCATGGGGGATGCCTACCCAGCCCCCTTTTCAAGCACCAATGGGCTCCTCTCACCTGCAGGCAGTCCTCCAGCACCCACCTCGGGCTATGCCAATGACTACCCTCCTTTTTCTCACTCATTCCCTGGGCCCACAGGCACCCAGGACCCTGGGCTACTAGTGCCCAAGGGGCACACTTCTTCTGACTGCCTGCCCAGTGTCTACACCTCTCTGGACATGGCACATCCCTACGGCTCCTGGTACAAGGCAGGCATCCATGCAGGTATCTCACCAGGCCCAGGCAATGCGCCTACACCTTGGTGGGACATGCACCCTGGGGGCAACTGGCTAGGTGGTGGGCAGGGCCAGGGTGATGGGCTGCAAGGGACATTGCCTACAGGTCCTGCTCAGCCTCCATTGAACCCCCAGCTACCCACCTACGCAGCCGACTTTGCCCCCCTTAATCCAGCCCCCTACCCAGCTCCTCACCTTCTGCAACCAGGGCCTCAGCATGTCTTACCCCAAGATGTCTATAAACCCAAGGCAGTGGGCAATAGTGGGCAACTGGAGGGGAGTGGTGGAGCCAAACCCCCTCGTGGTGCAGGCACAGGGGGCAGTGGTGGATATGGGGGCAGTGGAGCAGGGCGCTCCTCCTGTGACTGTCCTAACTGCCAGGAGATAGAGCGCCTGGGGGCAGCAGCAGCCGGGCTGCGGAAGAAGCCCATCCACAGTTGCCACATCCCAGGCTGTGGCAAGGTGTATGGCAAGGCTTCACACCTGAAGGCCCACTTGCGCTGGCACACAGGCGAGAGGCCTTTCGTCTGCAACTGGCTTTTCTGTGGCAAGAGATTCACCCGTTCGGATGAACTGGAGCGCCATGTGCGCACTCACACCCGGGAGAAAAAGTTCACCTGCCTGCTCTGCTCCAAGCGCTTTACCCGAAGCGACCACCTGAGCAAACATCAACGCACCCATGGCGAGCCAGGCCCAGGCCCCCCACCTAGTGGCCCCAAGGAGCTGGGGGAGGGCCGCAGCGCTGGGGAAGAGGAGACCAGTCAGACACCCCGACCTTCAGCTTCTCCGGCACCCCCAGAAAAAGCCCCTGAAGGCAGCCCGGAGCAGAGCAACCTGCTGGAGATCTGAGCTAGGTGGAGGGTCTCCAGCCCCAGGCTGCTTGCCAGCCTCTCCTGGCTCCGTGGACCACTGCTTGCCCCTCACTCCCTTTGCCCCTTGCATGCTGCCCTTTGGGGTGCTCTCCGTCTCTCCCCTGGCCATTCGAGGGCTGGGTATCTCCCTGCATGCCTTCTCAGCTCACCTTTTCCCATTGCCATGAGCCCATTCCATAATCTCTCACCTTCGGCCCTCATCTTGTGCTTGACTTCTGTACTCTGGCTTCCTAAACTCTTCCCTCGTCCCTGCTCACAGCTTCTCTCTCTGCTCTTACCACATCAACTCACTTTCCTTCCATTTGGGCTCCCGACCCTTTATTTCTCCATCTTATTTACTCCTTGACATCCATCCTTTCTGCTCCCCAAGCTTATTTACCACTATCCCTTAGCTTCCAGGCTCCAATCTTCCCACGTTCTTATTCCACTGCTGCCCATGCTCCACAGCATTCTTCCTTTTTACAGACACAATGATGATAATGATGATAATTTATTGCCCCCTGGTGGCCTCTTTTTTAGGGACCAGAGTTAGGGGGATTGGGGTTAGTGACCTGGCAGGGAGCAGAGTGCCAAGAGGGGGGCAGACCAGTGGGGATCTGGTCCTAAAGATGGGGTGACCCCAGGGTCAGGGAGGCTGCCCCCAGGCCTGTATATTTAACCCCTATATTCCAAGAGAAATGAATAGTAATAATAATAATTCTATTTATCTAAGTTATGATGACAGGTCAGGTAGAGTGAGCTGGGGGGAGGGGGGAGGAGGTCCATTTCTGCTATGGAAATTTTAGCCAAATGCATCTCTGTATAGAAGAAGTGTTAGTAGAGATCTTGTTAATAGAATTTCTATCATCAGGGTCTCAGTTAATGGGGTTTCTCTTTTAATGGAATCTCTGCTAATAGGGTTGGTTAGCTAGATCTCTGTTAAAGAGTTAATGGGCTATCTCTCAATTAGGTGATCCCTAATATTCCCACCCCCAGCCAGAAGCTGTGAAACCTCAAGTCCTATGAAGGGGGGACTGGAATGTACCCCAGCTCCCTCAAACCCAGAACAGGTTCTTCCACTGCCCCTCCCCTGACACCATGACCCCATCAGGCTAATCCCTTGTTGCCATGGTTATGGAGAATTTGAAGCTGCCATCTTAGACAGGCTCTTTGGGGAAGCCCACTTAATAGGAGGAGGACATTGCTTTGGAGGTGCCTCTCCTGAAGAATAGGTGGACAAGGCTTTCTCTGGGATCAGATTCAAATAAATCAAGTATTTATTGAGTGCCTACTCTGTGCAAGGCACTGTGAGCAAGGCTGGTGTCTAGGAGCTATGAGAAACAACAATTTACAGAGCTAGGAGAACATAGGTCCCTAAGCTGATTTGGGTGCATACATAGGCCCCCAACCTGGGACTTCAGATTCTCCCACCTCCACCTCCAGTGACTTTTAAAGCCGCTTCGTGCCTTTGAATGCTTTTCCTGTGACTTTGGATCCTCCTTTTCTATCTCCTGACCCCTCAAGACCCCAAGTTAAAGGGGTAAAGCCTCTGGAGCTTGGCAGAGGGTAATAATATGGGAGGGAAGGGACCATGCCCTCATGGAGTCTTTTTTTTTTTTTTTTTATTTAATAAATAAGTTTGATTTTAAACTTTGTCCTGGTGGGAAAAAGGGACGAGGAAGGGAGAGGGCGAGCCACGGGACTGGCATTTTTCTTTGGCAAACTGGGGACTCCCCATGTTTGCCCATGGGCGTTCTAAGGTACTGGTTTGCACATTATGCCCGCGGTAGAACACTTTGTATGCCAGACCATCCAGGCAGTTCAGTTTTTGACGTAGAGCTCTTTGCAGAGGTGGGAAGACGGAGAGGTTTCTTCTGCTTTTTCTGGGACTCGGCACCAACGGACTCTAGCAGGCGAGGGGAGGACCCCAACCGAACACCGGTCCCGCGGTCGCAGCACGGACTACTGCACCGCCCCGGACCTGCAGAGGGGTGGCTACCAGCGGGCGGCCCCGGCCTGGCACGTAACCTGCCCCCTACCCGGGCCGCAATCAGTCGTGCTCACCACGGAGTTAGCAGAGGAACAAAAGCCACTCTGTGGCGGCCATCCCCAAGCCACAATAGGGCTTTGTGCGGCCCTAACCCCCTAAGGCTCCCCCGCTGGGCTAAGGGGGCGCCCCGGCTGTGTCTTCGCCCCCCGCCCCCGGCCTGTGCCCGATTGCGGGCAGAGCCCCAGTCCACGGCCCCTGTCGCTGGTTCCGCGACCGCGCTGCGGCGCCGAATGTGGGGGGCAAGGGGCAGTGGGTCCGAGACGGCGAGCCGGGCGGTCTAGGGGTCCTAGCCCCTCTCCACTCGGCAGCCCTCTCGCCCTCCTCCGCCAGGTGCGAAATCTCCTGCCCTCCAGCGGGGCGCGGCTTCAAAGGAGCTTTGAAGAAATCCGCGTTCTGAGGATGCCTCCAGTGGGTGGGGGGTAGTGGCGGGAGGCAGACTGGGGAGAGGGAGGTGGGGCGGCTGAGGGCTGGGGACGAGTGGAAGCTGGCCTGAGAGGAGACCAGGAGTGGACCCCGGATTCCCGCCCCCGCCCCCTCGGCGGCCTCCTCCGGACCCCCCAGGGCCTGGCCTTCTTGGCTCTCGGTCTCCGCCTGTCCGGTGCCAGCTCCCGCCCGCCGCAGCCCCGCGGTCCTCCCCTCCCCAGCCCCTCGGCCCCTTTCATCTTCCCTAGACTCCGCTTGGGGTTTTGCTGGTTTCTGGGAGATAAAAACCGCCTCAAATAGCGGCGGCGCGCCGCCAGGACAAACAGGGCCGGGCGGGCCATGTGCGCCTGGTTACCGGCCCCGGCCGGGGCGCCCGGGAAGGGGCGGCGGGCTGAGTTCCAGGCACCCAGGCTCCGGAGATGCCTCCCAAAGTGGGGGGCCCACGTTAGAAGTGTCGGGCAGCAGTCTGAGCGCTGCCTCGGTTTCCCGCCCAGGTTGTAGGGGGTCGGTGGAGACCTCCCGCTAAGCGCTTCCAGCCCCGGGGGCGGTGGGTCACAGTGGTTGTGCTGTCGAGGCCGCCGCTCCCCCTGGTGAAGTTAGTGGGAAGTGCACTAGGCCTAGACTTCAGCCTCCCCAGAATCTGGAAGTTGGGAAAACCATTCGAGGAACGTTAAATCAGCAGTATGGGGAAGGCAGTGGCGGACTGTGAATACACAGAGCACAGTCCCTCCTTTCCAGTTCACATTACAGGTTAAGAGGCAGACATCTTCCTGACAATTATAACACAACCTGCTGGTGAAAATCAGGCTTCATCAAAGGGAAGTGGAAGTTGCAGTCCTATGCCATAGTGGTTTCTTGGGGTTTTCTTGGGGTTGGGTGGTGTCACGACTGAGGTAAAACAAAAACTTTGTGATGGGTTCTCAGTGCTTTCCACTAATCTGTCAGAGTGACGGACTCTAGCTTCACACCGGTCCTGCTTCCCCTTTTCAAGGAGAGCTTGCCCAGCCAATTTTCCCAAAGGGTTTTACGCTATGCTCTTTAAACCTTCTGTGACCTCTCAGGTGACAGCGAAAAAATCTAGCAAACTAAAGGTGGGGGGGCTACCCCAAGTGTGGTCTGGGTAGTATCATCTGGGGGCTTTTTAGAAATTCAGCTTCAGAGGTCCACCCAGAATCTGCATTTTAGCAAGATCCTTAGATGAATCCTGTGGCCATTAATATTCTACAGCCCCTTGTTTTCTGACCTGGGAATAGCCCACTTGGGGGGAACATTTCATGTAGAAAGGAGCGGCAGACATAGAATCTAAGAATGCTAAACAAGAATGATCCATGGAGTCTCTCAGGAGACTGGCAGCTCTTGGTAGTGGGAACTATGACTTAAACATTTCTCTGTCCCAAGAGAATAGTCCTTGGAATTTGCTCATTAACACTTGTTAAATAAACAAATGCCCAAGGTCAGTTATGGCTAATAATCTCTGATGTCTGTTTAGCACTTTACAATTTATTAAATGGCTCCATTTCCATTATTTTGAATAAAAAACAACCACGTGAAATAATTAGGACACTGCAAGTGAGGAAGCTGAAGCTCAAAGAATTCAAAAATTTTTCCAAAGTCATGCAGCTGTAAGCCGAGGGGCCCCATTCTGCATTAGACTCTAGTTCTAGTTCCAGCCTTTGGAGTGAGATAGAATAAGACCAATTTCCTTTTTATTCTGAAGTCAGAAAGGCTGGTTTTGGTATTTTTAGGTTAAATTTCTGTGTCTCTCCTCATAACAGTATCTACCTCATAGGGTTGTTGTAAAGATTATACAAGTGCTTATACAAGACAAGCGTTCAGGAAATCTTACTGTCTTCCAACAGTTCCCCCCTTTTCTTTCCAGGATGCTTAACCCTATGGGCCCTAGGTTCGGGCGGGGGCAACACTGGCTCTTAAGGTCTTCTTTGACTTTTCTTCTCCTGGAGGCTTTCCAGCCAGCTGTCGGTGTGACAGTCTGTATTTTCCTTGGGGCGATCCACAGTCCTGGTAGGGTTTAATTAGGTACTTCCCCTTACGTTGCTTATTTTGGGGTTTACAAGCGCAGAGGAAGTGGGTGACTGTGTTGGGGCATTTGGAACTGGGAAAAACATGCAGCCCCACAAGGGAAAAAAACAAAAACAAAAAAACACACACACAAAGAAAACAAAAAACTGCCCGACCCTTAGCTAGAGCTTGGCTCTCCTGATGTGTCCGCGCCGTTTTCCCTCCAGCCGCCAGGCGGCGCGCGAGGAAGCGCTGGAAATCTGTCCCCGGACTGCGCACGCGTCCTTCTCCGTTATTCTCTTCACTTACGTTGAGGCTTGCAACGCTGTTTGTCCCAGGCGGCTATCCGTACGCATCCGAATCTAGCCCGGGAACTAAAAGAAGGGCGGGATCCGGGAGTTTGTCGGTTCGGGGCGTCTTCGGGACCGGCAAGATGTGCTCTCTGGGGCTGTTCCCTCCGCCTCCTCCTAGGGGTCAAGTCACTCTATACGAACATAATAACGAGCTGGTGACAGGCAATAGCTACGAGAGTCCGCCTCCTGACTTCCGGGGCCAGGTGGCCTGGGCGAGAAGGGAGGGGGCCTACAGCCGTGGGGCGGAGTCACGGAGGAGCCGGGACCGGAGGCAGCGTGGCGGGGCGGGGTCGCGGCCCCCTTAGTGGCGGACTGCAAACTGCTGTCCTCGGCGGGAGAAGAATAGAAGAGCAGGAATGTATTTTAGGGCTAGACTTGGAGGATGAGGAGCTGTGGGGAGGCCTAGAGGGAATGGAGAGAATATGAGGGCAAATCTAGGGGCTATGAGGGTGCAGGAGAAGTATTGAAAAGTTGGAGAGCAGTGCCAGGGAGAACTGGGAAAGCACAACTTGAAGCCTTTTCCCTCCGCGGTGTTCCTGGGAAGGAAAAGGAAGAAATATTGACGTTTCTTGAGTGTTTGCTTTGTAAGAAGGAGGCTCTGAATCAGATGTTCACAAATAGTAGAATTATCACAGCAACCCTATGAAATATTATTGTAGTTTTACAGATAAGGGAGCTAAGACCTGTTTTTTGGTTTCTCAAGTGTTATGTCTGTGGAAATGGGAAACAGGTCTCTGGAGCCTCTTACCCTTAGTCCAGCCATGGGTTTGAGATGGCAGGGAGTTCAGTAGAGAGCTGCGAAAGAGATTGACTCACTGTTACATCTCTCACTTTTGGGCTATAGTGGATCAATTTTCCTGTCCTAAACCTGTCTAAGGATCCCCTGAAGACCCCTGGGAGGCTGGACCATGGCACAAGAACTGCTTTCATTCATCATCGGGAGCAAGTGTGGAAGAGATGCATCAATATTTGGTGAGACATGGCAGAGGGTCTCCTGGGCCACTGTCTACACATCCTGGAGAAAATAAGGTCACCACTCTTCTACCTTGGGCTGCTAGGCTCTCTAGCTCAGAGCTGTATATCATTCAAATTGTAGAACTCAAGGCTGTGTAACAATATTTTCATTTCATCTCCAATGACTTGCCTTCCTTTATGGTGTGATTATGTGAACCTGCTCCCTACCCCCACCTCACGTTATTACCACTTTCTGAGCATTTACCTGAAATTCAGCAAGGTGAGCTGTAAGGTTGCAGTGAATAATCTTCTACTTAAGTCATTCATTTTGCATATGTAGGAATGAAGCTGTAATACCTGGGTTCAGTTCCTAGCTGCGTCACTTTTCAGCTATGACTTTGGGCAAATTAATCACTTTATCTCTCACTTTTCTTCATCTGTAAAATGGACCCTATCTTACAAGGTTATAGTAATGATTAAATGAGTTAGTAGATGTAAAACACAGAACAGAGCCTGGCCCATATTAATACAGCTGTTATTGTCACTGTCATGTGTAGAGTGAATTCTACAAATACAGTAGCTAGGTTTAAAGGGTATGTTCATTTGTAACTTCATATGTTGTCAAATAGTCCTTCATTGAAATTGTATCTATTTACAGTCCTACCAGTAGTGCATGAGAATTCCTTTTTCCCAACACATGTGCTATAAAACTTCAATATTTGGTATTACAGTTGGGTTTAATTTGCATGTCTCTGTGTGTGAAAGAAATTAAACATTTCATTTTTTAAATTAAAAATTTTTTGATTTAATCTTTATTCTATTTTTCTTCCATTACCATTTAGTCCCTTTATACCCTCCGGCCCCCAGCAATCACCACGTTGTTATCCATGTCCATGAGTGCTTTTTCTAAACATCATTTCATTGTCTGAAAGCCATTCAGTCCTGGACCCTTTCTCACTTTCTGCCTCTCCAACTGCTGCTTCTCTTCATGATATCCCTTAAATGTTGGTGTCCTGGGCTGGATTTGGAATTGATGCTCAACACCCAGGTGTTCACTTGTCTGCCAAACACCCCCTCCAATCTGCAGGCACACTGATCTTTCTAAAATGCCAGTGTGGCCAGTCTGTTTCTCTGCTTTATCTCCTGCTGTGGCTCTCCACTTACTGACTTAGACAAGTCTTCACTCCTTGTCCTGCTCACAAAGCCCTGAGAAGCACCTGAGCCTTAGTTGCCTCATTGGTAAAATGGGCAAAATACCCAGTTTAGTGTGATAGTTAAATCAAAGGACAATATATAAAGTGCATGGCACATAGGTGCCACTCAATAAATGTGAATTCTCTTATTTGTAATACATGTTTATTGAGTGAATGAATGAAATTTGTAGAAGGTAGACTGAAGAGATCAGAGAAATTTGACTCACAGCTTCCTTTCCTCATCAGGCGCGATATGGGTCTATTTGGGGTGCTGAATGAAATTGCAAACTCGGAGGAGGAGGGTAGGTATTTTTCCCTCCAGCCCTCTCTAGTTTTGATGTTGGTTGGCATCGCCCCTCCATATTCTCCCAGCTCATCTTTGTACTTGTTGGCCCAGCCCATTGCCCTTTAGCCCTGTTTTTCCTGGCCTAATTGTCTACACTGCTGCCATCTCCACTTCTCCCCTCCACCCACCTCACACACCCCAGAGTGGGTGTCCAGAGTGAGGTGTCCAGAAGCAGTTGTTGGGTGGAAGGGCCTGGGGAGTTCTCATCTCTCACCAAAGTGGGTGCCCAGTGAGAGCCCTGCGAATGATTTAATTAGAGCTGCTTCCTCAATCCCACAGTGTTTGAGTGGGTGAAGACTGTGTCCAGCTGGGCCCTGGCACTCTGCCGATGGGCCTCCTCCCTTCATGGGTCCCTGTTCCCACACCTGTCTGTAAGTTTGGCGTCCTCCCCTGGCCTTTCCCACTCCCACCCCCTCTCCATTTCCTATCCTTTAAGGGCAGAATGGGGTGGGAAGCCTGTAGAAGGCGGGAGTGGTCCAGTGGGAACACTGAGGGGGTGAGCTACCTTTGTACTAGTGCATCCTCTGTCCCATTTGCCCTTACAGCTCAGGAGTGAAGATCTGATTGCTGAATTTGCCCAGGTCACAAACTGGTGAGTGTATAAACTCTAGGACTTTTGTAGGAAGCAAGTCCTGAACCTTGCAACTTCATTTGGGGAGAAGGAAATCTGTGTACAAACTCCTTCCATCTCTTTCCTGACTGCTGCCCACATTCTCACTCCTTTTACCTTCAAAAAAAAAAAAAAAGAAAAGAAAAAAGTGGGGAAAAAAAGTAATGTCCTCATGTGAAAGGGAGTCTGAGCTTCTGGGCTGGCGTAAGGGTAGGTGTGGGTTTGGACTTTTCATGCTCATTCCTGTCTCAGGTCCAGCTGCTGCTTGCGGGTCTTTGCATGGCACCCCCACACCAACAAGTTTGCAGTGGCCCTGCTAGATGACTCGATCCGTGTGTATAATGTCAACAGGTATGTGGGGGCATTCTGGGCAGGCTCTGACTCTTCAGTCTCCATAGATAAGTCCCCACTTCCCTCTCTAGCCTTGCTCTTAGGGGAGTCCTGCAGTTCCTGGGCCTGGTCCACAGGGCTCCTTCCAAACTGTCTGTGTCCTCTATCCAGATAGAACCATTATCTTATCCTTCTGTCCCACAATACGCCCGGGCTCTGGATGATCAGCATTCTTTTCTGTGGGTTTGCCTCTCAACTCTACTCAGGTCTTCTGAGCCTTAGTGTTCCTGCCTTGACATAGTCCCCTACCCTTTCACTTCAGCACCATCGTTCCCTCTCTGAAGCACCGGTTACAGAGAAATGTGGCAGCTCTGGCCTGGAAGCCCCTCAGTGCCTCTGTCTTGGCTGTGGCCTGCCAGACCTGTATTCTCATCTGGACCCTGGACCCCACCTCCTTGTCTACCAGGTGAGTCCCCAGTCTGTCTTATCTTGGCCTGAGGTTGTGGCCCTGCTAAGGGCAGTGAGGCGGTTTGGAAGGAGAATTTCTTTCTCCTCACAGCAATTCCCATGGAGGAATAGTAGACCTAAGGTCAAGGTGGAGGCACTGAGAATACTTTAATCTAGAGAAAGGGACAGAAGTAGAGGCTTCTGGGGTTGTGGGATATGTGTATCTATGAATTGTGGAGTTAGAAAGACTCTGTTTTAGAGGACTGTCAGATACAGGTTTAAAGAGAGGTGGGAAGGAGTTAATATGATTAAAAGTTGAAACCAATGATATTGGAAAAATAATACCCAGGAGAACTAAATATAAAACCAGAAACTGGTTATGAGAGTTCTAATTGTCAAAGAAAAGATAATCTTCATACTATTTAAACTAATCCAGATCATAGAAAAAGTTGAAAATTCTCCTGATTAATTTTTTCTTTTAATGAACTTAATTTTGGCATAATTTTATTTTATTTTTTTTAGATTTTATATATTCGTTTTTTAGAGAGGGGTAGGGAGGGAGAAAGAGAGTGAGAGAAACATCAGTGTGCAATTGCCTCTTCCTGTATGTCCCACTGGGAACCTGACCTGCAACCCAGGCATGTGCCCTAGATTGGAAATTGAACCAGTGACCCTTTGGTTTGCAGGACAACACTCAGTCCACTGAGCCATACCAGCCAGTGCTGATTTTGGCATAATTTTAGATTTTTGGAAAAGTTGCAAAGATAGTACAGTTTTGGTTCTAGCCAGTGTGGCTCAGTTGGTTGGAGCATCATCCTGTACACCAAAAGTTTGGGGGTTCAATCCCTGGTCATGGCATATGTGGGAGGCAGTCAATCTTTGTTTCTTTCTCCCTTCCTCTCTCTCTAAAATCAAAGTGTGTGTTGATTTTACACACACACACACGCACGCACGCACACACATGCACACAGTAATTTATTTAAAAAAGATAGTGCAGAGTTTTGGTATACCCTTAACTAGTTTCCTTATTATTATTTTTTTTTTTGAAAAATCTTTTTTCATCCTTACCCGAGAGCATGCTTATTGTTTTTAGAGAGAGGAGAATGAGGGAGAGGGAGAAAAACATGGATGTGAGAGAGAAATTTCAATCAGTTGCCTCTTGTACACGCCCCAATGGGGGACCAAACCCAAAACCTAGGTATGTGTCCTGACCAGGAATCTAACCCTTCAGTTCATGGGACAATGCTCCAACCAACTGAGTCACACCAGTCAGGGCTAGTTTTCCCATTTTTAACATACTGCCATGTTACATGTGTCAAAACTAAGGAACTGACCTTTGTACATTGTTATTAATTAAATTCCAGCCTTTGTTCAGATTTGACCATTTTTCCCATTAATGTCCTCTGTCCCAGGATAGCTAATGTAACCCAAAACCTAAACTTGACAATAGTTAGTATAAGAAAGAAAATATTTGAGACTTCCAGCCAAGATGGAGGCATAAGTAGATATACTTTGCCTCCTTGCAAAACCAGAAGAGGGGCAACAACGAATTTGAAAACAACCAACCAGAACTGCTAGGAAATCGAACTATATGAAGTCTGATAACCAAGGAGTTAAAGAAGAAACATTCATCCAGACTGGTAGGAGGAGTGGAGACGGGCAGCCAGGGCAGAGAGGACACACATCAAGGCAGTGGCTGGAGGACTGGGCAGTTGAGGCAGCGGCTGGCAGAATGGGACAGGCTGCACAATCCTGGGTTCCACTGTGGGAAAATAAAGTGTCAAAACATCTGGCTATAAAAATCTGTGGGGGTTGCAGCAGTGGGAGAAACCCCCAGCCTCACAGGAGAATTCATTGGAGAGACCCACAGGGTCCCAGAACTTACACAAACCCACGCACCTGGGAATCAGTACTAGAAGGGCCCAGTTTTGCTGTGGGCAGCAAAAGTGACTGAAAGCTGGCTGAGAGCAAGCGGCATTGTCCCTCTCAGGCTCCACCCCTTCCAATGTAACAGGCACGCTGAGACAAATATGGCCCAAATGAAAGAACAGATCAAAGCTCCAAAAACAGAACTAAGTGATGAAGAGATAGCCAACCTATCAGATGCAAAGTTCAAAACACTGGTGATCAGGATGCATACAGAAATGGTTGAGTATGGTTGCAAAATGGAGGAAAAAGTGAAGGCTGTGCAAAGTGAAATAAAAATATACAGGGAACCAACAGTAAAGGGAAGGTAACCAGGACTCAAATCAACAATTGGGAGCAGAAGGAAGAGATAAACATTCAACCAGAACAGAATGAAGAAACAAGAATTCAAAAAAATGAGGAGAGGCTTAGGAACCTTTGGGGCAACTTTAAACATTCCAACATCTGAATCATAGGAGTGCCAGAATGAAAAGGGAAAGAGCAAGAAATTGAAAACGTACTTGAAAAAATAATGAAGGAAAACTCCAATCTGGCCAAGAAAATAGACTTTCCTGAGATCCAGGAAGCTCACACCAAGGCGCATCATAATTATATTACCCAAGATTAAAGATAAGGGGACAGTTACCTACAAAGGAGTTCCCATAAGACTATCAGCTTATTTCTCAAAAGAAACCTTGCAGGCAAGAAGGGGCTGACAAGAAGTATTTTAAAAGACAAGGGCCTACATCCAAGATTACTCTTGTCTAGCAAAGCTATCACTTAGAATGGAAGGGCAGATAAAGTGCTTCCCATATAAGGTCAGGTTAAAGGAGTTCCTCATCACCAGGCCCTTATATGAAATGTTTAAGGGACTTAGAAAAAGAAGATCAAAAACTATGAACAGTAAAATGACAACAAACTCACAACTATCAACAACAACCTAAAAAAAAATTAAAAAAAAAAGCCCAACTAAGAAAACAACTAGAACAGGAACAGAATCATAGGAATGGAGATCGGAGGGGATGGAAAGCGGGGAGAATGGGAGAAAAGATACAAGGAATAAGAAGCATAAATAGTAGGTACAAAATAGGGGGAGGTTAAGAATAGTGTAGGAAATGGAGAAGCCAAAGAACTTAATGTACAACCTAGGGACATGAACTAACTGGTGGGGGAATGCTGGTGGGAGGGTGGTACAGGGTGAAGGGGAATAAAGGGGATGAAAAAAAAAATATTTGAGCGTAGATTCAAAAATCTGAAATAAAATATTAGCAAATGGAGTCCAAAAGAATATTTTTTAAAAATCTTAACCAAGTAGGATATTCCAGAAATTAAAGACTATTTATCATTAAGAAATCTCTTCATATAATTTATTATATTAGCAAATTAATGGAGAAAATGGTTATATCAATAAATGTCCTCCTCCAAAAGCAGAAATTCCAGTTAAAGCAAAATATGAATACAAAGAGACAACCTAAACATAAGCATATTTACTCAAAATCAGTAGCTACCATTTAAGACAAATATGAAATACTAAAGGTATTTACAATAATGTCAAGGTAAAGACAGAGATATCATTGTCACCATTAGTAATCATTATTTTTGGAGGTTCTAGTGAGTACAATAGTAGAAGAAAAAGAAATATGGTAAAGTCTTGAAAAAAGAGAAAATAATTCTTATTTGAAGATGGTAAGATTATTTTTAAGATGATTCGATTTTATACGTTGATAAAACAAGATTCAGCTAAACTTACTTGATCTAATAAATTTTTAAAAATTTTATTTAAATTTTATTTTTAAATCATTTTTATTCTGTTACTGTTGTTTCAGTTTTTCCCCCTTTGCCCTCCATCCATCCCTGATTTAATAATGTAACAGCTTTTCCTTATACCAACAATAATCAGTTGAGAAATTGAGACCAAAAAAATATTCTATTTACAATATGTGCCACAGTTACTAAATTATTAGGAATAAATTAAATATTCAGTGTATTAGGTATCTGAAGAAAGGTGTTGGAGAATATTAAACAACAGTTGTTGAATAAATGAAAACAAAATATATTCCTGGATAGGAAAATTTTGCTTGGATACAAATAAAGACCAAGCAGACAAAAAAATACATGTAAAATAAGTAAAAGGATTCGAAGAAAAAGATAACAAATTAAGTGTACTTCCAATCAGAATTCTCTTGGGTTTTTTTTGCTGTTGTGAAGTGGACAGAATTAGAATTTTTATGAGAGAATAAATGTGAAGACACAACTAAGAAAAAAGTTTGAAAAGGAAGAATATTGAGAGGAAACTTGCCCTACCAGGAATTAAAATATTTCATGAAGCTATAGTAATAGAAAGTTACTGGTGTAAGAACAGGCACACAGATCAGTGTAACAGAATAACTTTCAGGAACAGATCTAAGACTATATGAAAATTTAATAGATCTTAGATTTGGTTTTTCACTGCAAAAAAGTTTATTTTTTTTTTAGTGGTATTGGGATAATTGGCTATCCATTTAGAAAATAATAGCCCTTGCTTCACACTTTATATATAAATAAATATCAAGTAGAATAAATGTAAAAATGAAAAGACTAAAATATTTTTTGCCCATTTGGAATGATAGTATCATTAAGATGTTCGATAATACCTATTGTGTCTGAAGAAGCATTGTAGAAAGGGGAAACCAAGAAAAGGAGAAGGGAAAAGAGTGGCAAAAAAGAAATAATGTTGGTCAATATAGAGAGAAAACTTCCTCAGCAGCTAAGAGCAGGAGAAAGAGTGTTTATTGGAGTGTAAGCTTCCTAGACTGAAGAGTATTTGGAGGGACACGGTCATCTCTGTGCTGAAGTCTGATCCAGTTAAATTGCAACTGGTTTCTTGAACACATTCTATTGCTGTAAATTATTTTGGCCTTGGTTTTGTAATCCAAGATTTATCTCATTCATTCCCTAAAGAAAAGAATATATAAATTATTGTTGAATGGAGTGTTCGGGGTGAGAGTGGGATGCTGAGGGAAGTGAAAGGGAAACATTAAATAAGCACCCTGTCCAAAAAAAAAAAAAAGATGTTTGATAATACCTAGTACTAGCAAGAGTAGGAAAACAGGTACTTGAATACGCAGTTGAAGAGAGAGTATAGTGGTGCAAACTTTTTAGAAAATAATTTCTTGGTATATTTATTTTTTAAAAGGTGCAAGCCTTTTTTTACCCCCAATTCCATGTTAGTACTATTTTACACAAATAATGACATAAGATTCAGGGTATATTTTTGTAGCATTGTTTGTAATAGAAAAAAATGAACACAACTGAAATGTCCCTTTGTGGAGGCATGCCTGAATAAGTTAATCTGTTCAGTGGAATACAATGGAGAGCCATTGAAAAGAATGAGATCGGTTTCTATGAACTGGAAAGGTAACTGATTTACTGTAAAGTTAAAGAATAAGTTGTAGAAGCCCAAGACCTCATGGAGCTAAAAGTGGTTATAGTTAGGTGGAAAAGGGAAAGGGTGGCACTAATTCAGGCAGTAGCCTGTCAGGCCAAGTGTGTGGCTCTGGAGATGAAAAACTAAGACACAGTGGTGCCCTCAGGTAGTTCCCAGCCTAGTGTTAGAGGCCAGCCCACAGGCGGCATCTTTCTAACAAGCAGAAAACAATGCAGGAGCAGAGGAGGAGGGCCAGTTCTGACAAGGAAAGGCAGGCTTTGGAGTACAGGTTGAATTCTGGGGAGTGGCAGATGACTGGAAAGAGAAGAGATTGGATCCTTGAGGTAACATCATGGATTATCCCAGGCCCCAGGCACAGTGGTCCTGTGGGGAGAGGGCAGTCATCTAGGGCAGAGGATGACATCATCCCAGCTCCGCAAATTCTAGCTTTACTGGTCAGAAATTTTTTTTCTCCTTGAGGGCTTTAGTGAAAGCTGCTTTTCACTCATTTTCTTCTACGGACCTGGTGGACGTGACATTGCCCTTCCTTATTTATTTTTAAACTTCCATGGTCCTTTATTAATTTTCCCCAACCTGGATTTAAACTCCAAGGGGCCATCAGAATTGGGAAGTTTTATCAGGAGGAGGCAAGGAAAGAGAATCATAGAGCTTTCTTGTTGTCTTCTGACTCCATACTCTCTTTCCCCTTGGCAGACCCTCTTCTGGCTGTGCCCAAGTGCTCTCTCACCCTGGGCACACACCTGTCACCAGTCTGGCCTGGGCCCCCAGTGGGGGACGGCTGCTCTCAGCTTCCCCTGTGGATGCTGCTATCTTGGTGAGTTGGTCCCCACCTCTCTTTTGGTCATTTCAGCCATCCCTTAGATTAAGGCAGGAGCATTCTTTGCCTGGTGGTTGAAGGAGAGGAATTAGTTGTCCATTCAGTCTTTAAAAAAAAAAAGAAAAAAAGAAAAAAATCCTTGCCTGAGGATGTGCTTAGAGATGGGAAGGGAGGGAGAAAGGGAGAGAGGGAGAGAGAAATGTGGATGTGGGAAGGCAACATTGGTCTCCTCTCACTCATGCTCTTACTAGGGACAGAACTTGTAACTTAGGCACGTGCCCTGACGGGGAATTGAACCCACTGTCTTTTGATTTACGGGAGGCCACTCCAACCAACACAGCTACACCAGCCAGGGCTGTCCATTCAGTCTTAAACTTACCCATGGAAGGAGCTGCATCATCCAGACTCAAGATTTCAAATTCTGCCTACTGTAATTGTAAACATAAAACCTGTTTCTTTCTGTTTTAACAGCCCCTTTCTGCTTCCTTGTAGCTTAAAGGAGGGAGCTCCTGGTGAGATAATAGGGGTGCTTGAGTTCCCTGTCTCACTCTCTTGACCCCACTCTCCTAGGTATGGGATGTCTCAACAGAGACCTGTGTTCCCCTCCCCTGGTTTCGGGGAGGTGGAGTTACCAATCTGCTCTGGTCCCCGGATGGTAGCAAAGTCCTGGCTTCCACTCCTTCAGCTGTCTTCCGGTGAGTGGGAGGAGGACAGAGGGAGGGCAAGAATGACCCAGACTTGGCTCCTGGGACTTCCAGCAGGAAGGACCTTCTGTTCCCATTCCTATTCTTTAATCTGACCCTGCTACTGACAAATGGAGGGCAGTTTAAGTCCTGGAACAAGAGGTCCTAAGCTATGATCTGCTTCTCTCTGGCACAGAGTCTGGGAGGCCCAGATGTGGACTTGTGAGAGGTGGCCTACTCTGTCAGGGCGATGTCAGGTAACGTTCACAGAAGCTGGGGAGATGGGTCCCTGGTCCCCCAAGCTTGTCTCCCTGCCTCCTGTACTACTTTTCTTCCTACACTCCCCTATAGACCACCCTTCCCTTGCCTTTTGCTTCCTGATCCCAGACTGGCTGTTGGAGCCCAGATGGAAACCGGCTGCTGTTCACTGTATTGGGGGAACCACTGATTTACTCCTTGTCATTCCCAGAACGTTGTGGTGAGTTAGGGGAAACACTTTAGGCTGCAGATCATCTGGGGTGGTCAGAGGGAGGCAGGAACCCTCTGGAATGTTACTCTGAGGGATAAAGAGAAGTAAAACAGCTTGGGAGACTTGAGGTATTGATGCTGGTGATGAAAAGGAGGCAGGGGACAAGTCAGAGGCCCATTTCCTATACTTAAGAGCCACTGCCATTATCTACAGGTGAAGGAAAGGGGCGCGTTGGGGGTGCAAAATCAGCAACAATTGTGGCAGATCTGTCTGAAACAACAATACAGACACCAGATGGAGAGGAAAGGTGAGCTGAGTGGGTGAGGGAAAGGCAGTGAAAGGTGGGAGGGACTATGCCGAGCCCTCCCAACCTACTGTTCTGACCCATAGACTTGGGGGAGAGGCTCACTCCATGGTCTGGGACCCCAGCGGGGAGCGTCTGGCTGTGCTCATGAAAGGTAAGTGGGGAGGAAAGACTTGCTCAGGCCCTAGCTATCTTTCCATTGAGTGTGTCCATGCCCTGGCTGCAGTGCTCTGCCCCTGCCCTGAGATTCTGCTTTGAGTTCTTTTCCTGCACCTGTATCCATTTCTTACAGGAAATCCACGGGTCCAGGATGGTAAGCCAGTCATTCTCCTTTTTCGTACTCGAAACAGCCCCGTGTTTGAGCTACTTCCTTGGTAAGTGCTGGGCAGGCCATTAGGTCTGCGCTCCTCACTAGCCTTCCCTCACTAAACCCACATCCTGCCTGTCTCTAGTTGCCTGCTTACCTTTTCTTTTTTCTTTTTCCTCTAGTGGCATTATCCAGGGGGAACCAGGCGCTCAGGCCCAGTTCATCACTTTCCATCCTTCCTTCAACAAAGGGGCTCTCCTTAGTGTGGTGAGTGGGCTAGGCTACTGGGGTTTTTTGGGGGGGAGGGGTTGGGAATGGGGTGAAGAGCCAAGGGCCTTGGCTGCTGTGTGGCTCTGCCATATTGCCTTCTTTGAGTCCAAACTTTGGTAAGACTTTTTTACCCCTCTCTCTGCAGTGCTGGTCTACAGGCCGAATTGCCCACATCCCTATGTATTTCGTCAATGCCCAGTTTCCACATTTTAGCCCAGTGCTTGGCCGAACCCAAGAGCCCCCAAGTGGGGGCGGAGGTTCTATTCATGATCTGCCCCTCTTTACTGAGACATCCCCAACCTCTGCTCCTTGGGACCCTCTCCCAGGGCCACCACCTGCTTGGTCCCACTCTCCTCACTCCCACTTCTAATAAAAATTTCCTTCTGTGTTTTCCATTCAGTTATGAGACTCTTTTCAAGGGAATTGCATTGAGATATGTACAGTGAAGGAAAAAAGGCATGGATTTTGGGTTAGATCTTGGTTCTATCACTTTTTAGCTACTACTTGTGAGTTTGATCAGTTATTTAACTTTAGGAACTGGATGGTTTTCAAATAATGAGGAAAGCAAAGCTGAGAAGATAACCGCAGGCCTGAAGGTCTAGCATAAGCTTTGGCACATAAAAGATGTTATAGATGTTTCACTTTTTCCAAGTTTCAGCAAGTTCCCAGAATAGTGCAAGGCAGTCATGTGGCAAGGACTTGGTCAGTATATAAGGTGCAAGAAATTTTATTGGATGAGGGGACTTGTGGGAGGCATAGGTGCTGGGCGCTGGGCCAAGGTGGCACAGGCCATGCTCAAAGCACCCTCTCGAGTGCGGTGCCCACCAATGAAGCCACTGGCATGGACAAAGATGCAGCCAGGAATTCCACTGACCTGCTCCAGAGCCTCATCCCGAAGACCCCGCCATGACTCTGGCAGCGGCAGCCTGTAAGTGAGCAGAAAGAGGAAACTGGATGGAGCAAATTGAGGCCTTGAGGAACAGAGAGGAGCAGAGCACTAGCCAAGGTTAGTGGCCTCCTCTGACAGGGAGGCAACAGGCTCGAAGGTCTGCAGGGTGATCCCCAGGGGCCTTACCTGCTCTGGAATGAATGGAGCTCCTTGGGCACACACTGTACCCGCCACTGTCCAGCCTGGTCAGTGTAGATAACAAAGGCGATGGTCATTGGGGGTGACAGCCCAGATTCCAGGTGATAGAGGTGCTCTTTCCAGGGGCATCCACCTTTTGCCAGCTCTATTATCTCCCCACTTGGGTCTACCTGAAAGGAAAATGGGGCATAGCTGGAAGGTGCAGGGTAGAAGCAGCAGCCTGCCAGTAATCCCGGAGCTGCAGTGCCTCTTCCCAGGCCTGTACCTGGAATCGCTGGGCCAGGGCCTCTTCTACCAAAGCCCGGGCTGGCAGCCAGCTGTACCGGTAGAAGTCTAGTCTCTGCAGAAACTCCTCTCGAACCAGATCCATTGCGCGCTTGAATCCAGCCTGGGAATCATGGGAACCATGGTGCTTGTCTCAACTCAGTTTGCTAGAGTTTCACGGGTCAACTGCTCTCATTCCTCCCCTGAAGTCTTACATGCCTCATTCTCTTCCCGAGGCCCTCCTTACCTCTGTGTCTTGGTTGGGCTGGTTCCAAGTTGGATTAAGCCTGGCAACCCGAGCACTCAGTGTAGTGGTCACTGCATATCGAGGCTCTCCCTCCTCCCACTGGGCAATCCCATTGTCTACTGCATCCACCTCCTCCAGGAAGTTCTCGTACATCTATGGCAGCAGTGGGAGAAACGCTCTTGAGGAGAAACTTGCATAAAAAGGTTTTACAGGTTTCAAAGTTACATGTATACACACTCTTCAGTTTTCTTAATGCAATGACCCAGTGAGGCTCTCTCAACAACTGGGTAAGGAAAGGGGTAACTGGGGCATCCAGCAGCTTGCTTAAGGTCAGAGAGCTAATAGTGCCGGGATGGGAAATGGGGTCATTTGTTTTCTAATCCAGCACTTACTCAACTACCATACAAAGTCCTAGCTGAGGCCAGTATATCTGGGGAGGGGGCTGCTGACTTCTGAACAAGGTCTCAAGTTCCATGAGGGGCCCCATGGCTGAAGGAGGGTAAATCTCCAGCGGGGCTGAGTAGGCTACTCAGTGACCTGTTTAATGAGGTCCGGGAGGGTCTGGCCAAGCACACGAGTCAGGTGGGAGAGAATGGGTGCGGGACTAGACATCAAGTGCTGGGGTGTGGTCCCAGAGAAATCCACGACGTGCCACATGGCATCAGCAGTTGCTGCATCTCCTGAGCGTAAAGAAATGGCAGGACAATGCCTAAAGAGTTTGGGGGCAGAAACAACATGGGAGCAGTGTTTAATGCAATACTGCCCTACAAAACAGGCCTAAATATCAACACACCTGTGGTATGTAGAAAAAGTGGTACACCAGGAGCCAAAAAAGAAACTCCAACCTGATAATCAGTTAAAACTCGGGTGTAATTTAGTTTAATTGCTTAGAAACCCCTCATCAGTAGAAGGGAAAACTAACACAGGCAGTCTACCTTAGTACTCCATAATCTCCAATTTAACCATTCATATTTCTTTACTTTTTTTGGAGTCATACTAATACTATGCCACAGGGACAAAAGACACGTAAACCGAGCAAGATAAGTGAACAATCTACCTGCAAGAAACATGACTGGATTTGAAGTTTGACGTGAACTTCACAGGAGTAGGATCTAGTTAGTGTCCTCAGAATCACTGATCTGACATGCACACCAGGACCACTAGCTCTGTTCCTTCTCTAACAGCAGGAATCTGCTAAACTGCTTTTAGGGGACGCTGGCAGAACCTGAAGACCCTTCCCAACTGAGCCTCCCAGCTCATGTCCTTCTGGTAAATTACAGTGGTGCCTAGAATATGCCTCTCTCCCCTTTCAAGGCAGCCAGAACCTCTGACCCATAAGCTTCCGAACCTAAGCAGCCTCCTCTATTACCAAGTTGTTGAACAGTCATGTTTTATTTGTGTCAGGTCAAGAAAGATTGGGAAACACTGCTTTATGGTTTTCAAAACCCTCTCACATATGTTACCTCATTCACTTCTCACCACCCCAGGCTGGAGATAGATTCACCAGCCCCTGGGGAGATGATGAGCCTGCCTGAGGGAGACGGTAGTGGGTCAGGAACTCCGATCTGAGGCCTAGTCCTAAGTGCTACATGAGTGCCACTACCACTTGGCCTGGTGGGGATGCATATGTGGGGCAGCATATGTGGGGCATCTCTGCCCTCAGGCCCCCACCTTGTCATAGAGGGTGCCCACCATGCTGTCCTCTTCACTAGTGCCCAGCAACTGGGCCAGTAGCTTGTGCCCGAAGTGCAGATAGATGAGTCCCGCACTGCTCAGCTTGGTCTGCCATGGCTTCCCAGGGGACAGGGAGCTCATGGTCTCTGTGAAAGACCTGAAAAGCACAGGGAGGGGGTGCTGAGGCACAGTTGCCCTGCTTAACCCATGGTGTGTGTGCATGTGTAGGCACAAGTGGAGGCAGGGAGGCTGGGAAATACTGCAGGAGTTGGAAGGAAATAGCCCGGCTGGAGAGGCTTTGGCTTTTCTTCAGGGGTCACATAGATCCCAGCTTGGAGTCTCCATGTATGCATTTGACAATGGTTAACTCAGTGCTTACTATGTGCCAGACTTTGTTTTTAGACGTTAGGGATAAAAATACCAAGACTGTGTTCCTGTCTTCAAGTTCATCTGCTAAAGGCACACAAACAGAAACCACCAAGCAAATGCTCTAGCTAAATTATAAGTAAGGAGGTGGGATGGCGGAGAAGGATTGAGGAATAGAGCCTTCAAATCATACCTGAAAGATGAATACTGGGTGTTCATCAGACAGAGTGAAGGAGAAATGGTATTCCAGGTAGAGGAAACATGTACAATAAAATTGCAAGAAAGGCAGCTTGGGTGTGAGTGACCAAAAAAAAAATTGGAAGGGTAAGCAGGGGCCAGATCATGGCATTGTATGCCGTACTTTGGAGTCTGGACTTTAATTTATATGTAATGGGAGTCACTAAGAGATTTTAAGAGACAAGTGCATGTTAGAGGATTGTGTCAGTCAGCATGGAGAAAAGGCGCAAAAAACTGCATTGGTCTGGGTAAGTGAGGAAGACAGGAATTTGAGTAGCAGTGGGACAGAAAATAGGGAAAAGGTATGGCAGTTGTCAGGGAAGTAGAAACCATAGTTGTAATTTGTAAATACCAATCAGAATCACCTATGGAGCTCATTTTTTGTTTTATGATTTTTATTATTAAGTATTTTTCTTTTTAATTGAATTTACTGGGGTGACACTGATTAATAAAATGATGTAGGTTTCAGCCCTGGCTGGTGTGGTTCCGTGGATTGAGTGCCAGCCTGTGAACCAGGGGATTTTGCTGGTTCAATTCCCAGTCGGGACATGTGCCTATGTTGCGGACTGGGTCCCTGGTGTGGGAGGCCGCACGAGAAGCAACCACATACTGATGTTTATTTCCCTGTGTTTCTCCCTCCCTTCTTCCCTCTCTAAAAGTAAATAAAATCTTTTAAAAATAAACTATTTTTAAAAATTATGTAGGTTTCAGAGGTACAGTTCTATAACACATTTTATCTGTATATTGCATTATTATTGAGTAAATACAAAAAATTTTATAAAATATACATAAAGTATAAAGACTAACAATAACTCCCACCCCATCTAAGTTTCAAAATGAAGCAAAACTAAATAAATTGTTGACGGAAACATATATATGCTAAATTATACACTATGGTACGACGAACATAAAGTTTACTTCTGGAGCAGGTTCGGGGGTGAGATAGGGAAGGACACAGGTACAGATTCAGAGGTAATGGTAATATTCAAGTTCTTACGTTGGGAGATTAGTTCATGGGTATTCATTTTATGTTTTATATTCTAGAAATGTTAAATACACTCTTTTACCTGTCAAATACTGCATAATTTTTTAAAATCTACGTCAGATCATTAGGAAAAAGGAAGTAGTCAATAATGTCAAAGTGCCACAAAGAGGTGAGATTCTCAGCCAGGAACCTGAGCTTGGTGTTGAAGTCACTGGAGCCCTATTCATGAGCATTTCCAGTGGAGAGACTGGGAGAGAACCAGCTGAATGAATGAATGAATGAAAGAAATGAATTAAAAGGAATGTGGAACCAGAGTCAGTTCTTTTGAAGAGTGGCTGAGAAGTGACAGTTGTATATACTGGGAGGGTTCCCTCCCAACATCATTTACAAATACATACACTTAAACAAAAGAGGGAGAAAAATATTTAGAGACTTAATATAAAACACTTCCTAGTCCCTCAGAGATAATCACTTTAAACAGTTTGCTGTACATGAGGGAGGATTTTGTATCTATTTATGTTTTCAAGATGAGGATGCCCAAGCAGAGTTTTAAGCTGTTGGCAAGGAGAAATAGAAACACTGGTGGGATGTCCAAGAGGAGAAAGTAATAGATTGGAAAGGGGAGGGGGGAAGAAGGAAAGTGTTTTGCTGCACTGGAAGGAAGGAGCAAAGGATGTTTAAGAGTGGGAAAGAGGACGTGCTTGTAGGAAAAGTTAAGTTTCCTTTGAAAAGAGACTCACTCACTGAGGGAGTGTGATGAGGTAGGGCCTGAGGAGAGGGGGAAAAGGATTGGCATGATACTGTAGATAATGGGCTACCCTTGGAAAAGGCAGATTTCCCAAGACGAGAGAGTACATGAAGAGAGCAGACCACACATCTGAACTGTTACCAACCATTACAATCACGTGGGCCCAAAGTATGAAGTGGAGCAGCAAGGACAAGCGAATGGATTAAACCCTGCTGAGGTACTGGGATGATTTAACAGTGCTGGTGGGAGAAAAGCCTGAGCCTGAGCCAGAGAAGACGAGCTGGGAGGGGCCTGAGGACTGACTGGGAGCCAAGGGAGGCCTGGGCAGATTAGAGAGCTCAGGGAGGTCCAAGGCCAGGTAGATGGGAATAGAGCACGTGGGGAGAACTAGAAGGATGAGGCTGTAGTCCCACAGGACTCAAGAGTTTGCACCCTGGATGAGTCAGTTCCTTTCCTGACGGAGACCACTACAGTGGCTGGCTGAACTGGAGCACTGAGGAAAACTGAAAGTAACGCGGAACCCACCTCTGGTGATGGTCATATCGGTGTCTCTGAGGGTCGTACTCGCCACCAACGTCTACCACGATGTCACAAGAAGCCAGTTTTTCGGGGTCTCGGGTCCGCACAATCTCTGCATCCTGCGGGGGAGGGGGTCACCAGAGGTGAGGGAGCTGCCAGGAGTCGCGCGGGTACGGGGATTAATGTTGGGTCCCCAGGGGAGTCAGGAGGGTAGGGGAAGTACTGTGGCCGCCCGAGCTACTGCACGAGCCCCGTGAAGGCACGCGGGCAGCCGCAGGTGGGCCGTACCCGGTACTCCGGCAGGAGGCGTAGCAATGCGCATGCCAGGGCCTCATCGCAGTGAAAGGTGCCGTTGTGTGTCCCGATTCGGGGCGGTGCCATGAGGTTGCTGCGGGATCGTTTCGGGGGCTTGACGGACTCCAGGCTGAACAGGCGGTGCCGGACAGTGACGTGTGGCGACTGCAGCAGCAGCAGTAGGAAACCTCGCAGGAAACTGCGGCCCATGCAGCGTCTCCCACGCGAAGGTGGGGGTGCCGACCCGGAAGAG
Organism: Pteronotus mesoamericanus; assembly: GCF_021234165.1. Lineage (NCBI taxonomy): Eukaryota > Metazoa > Chordata > Mammalia > Chiroptera > Mormoopidae > Pteronotus > Pteronotus mesoamericanus. Next base: position 2,233,080 of record NW_026555310.1, read on the forward strand.
GAAGTGCTCACACGGCCTCCACTTCCGCTTGTCAGAGTTTCCCAGGGCTACGACCCCCTAGGAGGGGCACACGGCGCGGCAAAGGCAATCCTCCAGGCTCCTCCCGAAGGAAGTCCGGATGGAGCCTCCAAGATAAGCACCGCCTCAGGCTCTGGGGCGGGGCACACTCTCTAGATCACCGCCCTCCCAGCCCTTCACCAGTCCCGTAATGCAAGAAAAGACCAAAATTCTGCCCACCTGGAACATTTATTGGCATTACACAGAAAACCCTTCTCTTCCCCACCACAAAGTTCCAGGCCCTTGAGGTAGGGCCCTTCTGCCAGATTTCTGAAACAAGGTCTTAGGCCTTGGCAGCCTGAGTTGCTCCCAGGGCTGTGAGCTGCTGAATCTTCTGGCTCATCATCTCCATGACAGCTGTGGGGAAAAAAAAGGCAGACCCTAGTCAGGACCTAAAAGGAAGAACCCAGAATTAAGGAAAAGTGACTGGGAAGTTTAAGGACAGGTAGACAACCAACTACAGTTAATCAAACTTTTAACACAGTGACCCACTGTCAGGGACACACACTAACACAACTTTAGAATCTACAATGTGTCACTAAGTAACAGCTGGGATATAAAGATGAACAAAATACAGTATTAAACGAGTCAGACAACCAAAAATTGTAATGTGGAAAAGATTTCTGCCTTTAGAACAGTGGTTCTCAATCTTGATTGTGTAACACAATCACCTGGGGAATTTAAAAATAAAACTCTGAACCCTGGAATCCCTGCCCACCCCCAGCCCCACCACTACCCTGCTTGTTCAGTTAATTTGGAGTGGGCCCAGGCTTTCTTTTCAAACTCTCTTGGTGATTCTAGTGTGCAGCCAGGGTTGCAATTGATTGTACTTAGGGCTGTATTTCTTTCCTTTGTGTTCATTTACACCTATCTTTTTCCCCATTCCACCTCCATTAAGAACAGAGGTGTGAATCCTTTCCTCTAAATTTCTCAAGCACCCAACTCAGGAATCTACAAACAGTGGGTATGTAATGTACAGAATCTACAGAACAACACATCAAGACACAAAAGAGAAAGATACAGTTTTAATCCAGAAAGGAGACACACTCATGGTTCGCAACGCAATCCACGTTCTTTACCATGGAGGTAGAAAGGATAAAGAGGTGCAGCAGTCAAGCTTACCCTGTTTCATGGCATGCTTCTCCTGCAGAGCTGGCTGGATTTTCTCCATTTGCTTGGTGAGGAAGTCTATTTTCCTCTTGAAGAAGTCCTTGGCATCCTCAGCTGTCTAAAAGGTCAGAGGTGATGGAGGAGCTAAGTGGCAGCCCCATGCCGCCTCTAAATCTTCCCCTATACTTCCTTTTGTTGCTCAGAGGGGCATCTACATGGTTCCTTCCACTCACCTTCTCTACATAGTAGCCAGTTCCCACATCGATGAGCACGTGTTCCACATCATGTAGCTTCCCAGGGACATACATCTGCAAAGCAAGGGTTAAGGGAAAACTAGCCCAGCATGAGTCGATTCCTTGGGAGCCAGACTGCTTGGCTTCCTAAGACTTTCTTTTCTAAAAAGTTACAAGTCACAGGGACTGAATAATCTGGAGGCCTTAGAATTATTGCTGTAAACTCCAATGTGGAGAGATGGAGAAGTTGGTTCTTTATGGAGAAAATACATACACTGAAACACTCTCTTGCCCTGATCCCACACGCCAAGCAAGTAGCCCCCTCCAAAATGACTGGACACAATATTTCCCTACTGCCATAGAGTAGTAAAAATGAAAAGCCAGCCTCACTTGCTCTCAACACCTTTAACATCGTTAGCTAATTCCTGATGGATTTAATGTTTATTATCTAGCCAGTTCCTACATTATTTCTTTGTTCCTCTTCTAGCCTGTCAATTCTCAGACTAGTTTACAGGTGCCCTTCTGTCATAACTTGATCATTCAAGTAAAACACTCAACAGGCAGGCAACAATCCAAGTTTCTTAGTAACGACAGTTTAGGACTAAGAGCCATAATTGAGCTGAAACTGAGAATTAGTACAGAGCCAACCCACTTGTTTCTGTGTCCTATGCTGTTGCTTATGTCTTCTAAGTTATTAGTGAAAGTATAAATCGCCAGTTTAAAACAAGGAAATAATCACACCTCAATTATACATACTCTTTGGTGCTCACAAGGCAATAACTAAATGCTGGCACCAGGATATAGATAGGAGAGCTAGGCAGTGTGTACAGTAAGAGCTCTTAGAGTCATGGGGACACTTTGGCGTCATCCAAACGACTCCCACCCTTTTTTGCGGGGGAGGGGTGACGGAGAAAAGGATAGTTTCTGTGGAAAGGATACAGAACTCGTCAGTGGGACAAGTAATTCTTTCCCTGTGAAAGCAATTTAGACAAACATCTGGGGAAGGTTGGCAGCTCCAACATTAAGACGATAATGAGAGTTCAAATATGGCACAGCGCAGATAGTATGAAAAGAACTGAAACGGGCAAGAGGAGCTATGTCTTGTACTTTTCAATTCTAGGTAGGCAACATGCAAAATGTTCACAAAGCGGTAAGAATATGTAATGGGTTGTTTCTCATCTCAGGTAAGGAAGACAGGTTTGGTTTAGTTTAGGAGACGGGACAAGAGGCCGGCTCGCCACATCCCCCAGACTGCCTTCGCGCGCCTACTCCATACCCTCATTGCTCTTGTTCAGCACGTTCAGACAGTCCTTGGCTTCCACATACTTGGTTTGTACCACCTTGAGCTGGGCAATGGACGTGGACAAGAACTCTACTTCCTACAAAGTTCAGGAAAGAGAATCAATGTGGAGCTGGAGGGAGAACGGAGCATTGCCGGAGAAGCGGGGGTGCGGTTTGGAGGGGAAGGGAAGCCTCCCCAAGTGGGGAGGAATGGGAGGCGAAGGCATCCGCATGGGCAGGGGGGATGTGAGGCCGGAAAGGAGTGTCTCTGGGGCCGTCCCCACCTGGTCCAGCTGGTTCTTGAGCATTTCCAGCTGCGGAAGATTCAGCTCGGTGATGTTGACCGACTGCGCCATGTTGGGAAGGAAGACTAAGAAAGCGGATGCCGGCTCTGCGAGCAACGCTCTAGCCATCCTCTGCGCATCTCGATGGCTGCGCTCGAAGGCCTCGCTGCAGCAGACATCTCTATGATCCTGCGTCTCGGAAGGGCAGTCTCTTGAGACTCACCTTCAGTTAGAGAGCGGCGCTTGCTTTTTCATAAAACATCCCAAGTCAAACGTAGTAAAGTTGTAGCAAACAGGACTCGTGCCCTCAAGGAACTTAAAAATCTTAAAAGTAGTCAGGCTATAACCACAACGTTGCAAAGCAACGAATGCTACTCCACGTGGGTGATGTAAACCTAGTGACAAGTAGGCAAGGCCTGTGAAGTTCTGCGATGGGGGGAGGAGCGCCGGGAAAGTGGTGCTTTGAACAGATGAAGTAGAAGAGAGGCTGGCAGTGGAGAGGACAGTAAGGAGACATGTTACCAACCAGCACAGCACAAGGTTTATTCATCAATACATATGTTTATACCGTGTGCTAGATGTGAGGGCTACATGAATGTATAAGATACGTGTTCTGAGGAAATTAATGTAATTGGGGAGAAAGCATAGATAAGCAACAGAACCCCACATACCCTTTTGCCAAAGTGCACTGACAAGTGTAACAGCTGTCTGTGGGGAGAAAACAGTAGTCTTTAACATTCACTTAGGAGGGGGTCAGGGAACTGAGGTGTTAAAGCTGGTGTCACTCCTAGGATACCTGAAGGCAAGAAGACAAGATAGACCTGATGGTACCTGGTTAAGACAGAGTCAGTGGGTTTATCTCTACCCTTCCTTGACAACTCTTTCCCCACCTAAAGCATCTTGATGTCTTCTTTTAGCTTTGTGTGCTGGGCTGAGGGAGGTCCAGCTTTGTTCTGTGGTTTTTGTCTTCCCAGTGCTCTCAGACTGGGACTTCTGCAAGTTGTTCTGTTTATAGTACCACATTGTGGGAGGTAGCAATAGTCTTCAGATGTTTCTGATGAACTACACAAAACAGGGTTTAAATGATAAATCTTTATTATATTAAGTTACAAGGAAATGTTTTATATAAAACATTGGGGAAAACCATTTAAAAATATTTATCCTGAGGGTTAAATCTAAGTATGGGAGGTAGAGCAGTCACATGGCTTCTATCGGTGATAGGACAGCTCCAAGGAGTCACTGCAGGGAGACAGGCAAGCCATAGGCTACAGGTGCAGCCCCAATAAGATACTTGAGTCGGGGAGCCTGGCGGGCCTGGTTGACATAATAGAGAAGTGGGGCTCCTGGGCCTGCTCCAAGCCAGCCCTGCAGCAGCGCCTCCGTGTAGCGGTCAATGTCACGGTCAGTCACATCCCAGAGGTTACCCAGAAACAGGGGACTGGGAAAAAGAAGGAAAAAATACAGAGGACTCTAAAACAACATATAGAGGAAAACCCAACCAGTGGTTATGGTGGGTGAGTAGAGAGAACTGAGCCAATGAGGCAGTCCTTGTCCCACAGTTCTAGAAGGAGAGAAGAGAGCAATGGGTTAATGGCCCCAGGGAACTAGGATGGCAGGAAAGTGGGGCACAAAGGAGGAAGGATTTAGACTTCAAACCTAGGAAAGAACCTGGGGTAGGGACCTAGGGTGGACCTTGCCCCTTGAGACTCACCAGCCAGCCATGATATACTTGAGCACGATGCCAGCCCCCTCCAGGTTTCCATGCACAGCCAGGGCTGCGCTGCTGCAGCCAAAGAGCAGTGCCACTGCCCGGCAGCTCAGCCGCAGAACAGCCTGCCCATCCAGGAAGCGGGCACCAGCCCCGTGCCCTGCATAGCTAAAGCAGGACAAGGTGGGATGAGTCTGACCCAGCTGTACTAGGCCTCTGCTGTTTCCAGAGGTGCCTTGAGTCAGTCAGGGGCTGTAAAGCCCCAAAGCAAACCAAAGCAATGCCCTCCTCTGGGGCTGCTCTTCTCCCCACCTCCCTGTCCTAAGCACTCACATGTATAAGTCACGCTCTGTCAGGGCCTCCTGCACCTGTTCCAAGCTCGGCACCTCCCCAACCACTCCTTTCCAACCAGATTCACTGCAGGAGTAAGAATAGGAGTCATGTAGCAAATTGGGCACAGGGACTACTAAGGAAAAGGTGGGTTGCAACATCTGGTTCTGGAGAAAAGGACATGTTGCACCTATATGTTGTTGTTGCCCTTACCCATCCCGTTTTTCACTCTTATCGTCCTGACCTGCTAAAAGTGGCTCGAAATTGCTCCTCTGTGCTTGACAGGTTATTGTGAGGGTTCAGAACATAGAAGGTACTGCGCGGATCCACCCCTTGGCTCAGCACTGGTGAGGCCCCAGACTAGGGAGGAGACACTAGTGATCAGCATCCTGGTCTGGCCTGAGGGCCAATAAACTCCAAACCCCATTCCATGACTGATCCACTTCTAAGACCCTCTCCTACCTTCCCAATCACCGCCAATCATCTGCAGTCCACACTCCCTGAACCTCACCTCTTTGATGATAGCATAGCTGAGCAGGAAGCGGAAGGAAGGCAGCCGAGTGACAGGCAGTGCCCGAAGGCTGGGCATGCTCTCCCATGGCAGCTTCTGCAGGTCCTGGGTAAAAAGCACTCAGAGGTTATGGTCCCTAGGCAGGCATATGCAGGAGATGGGGTGTGGGGGTGAGTTGGTGCCTCTATGGCCCTTAGCTCCTTACCTTGTCTAGCACTAAGACAAGGTGCCTACAGCTTGGTATTGTTTGCCCCTGGAGACGTCCAACTGCCTCACTCAGGAGTTCGTGAGCTCGCTCTGGCTGGGCAGAGCACAGCCCATAGGCCAGGGCCTGAATATCCTGGGGGGTGAGAGTACTGGCACCACTGAGCATGATCTGTAGGGGAGCAATGGTCAGTGAGTGCCTTAACTTCCATCTCCACTCGCAGTGGCAGGTGGGAAGGAATTAAGTCTAGCTTCTTCCCCTTCCCTGAATTCTCAACTCACTTTCAGGAGAGTAGGGTCGGGATATTTCCAGCCACATTCCTGCAACAACTCTTGTAGGCGGGAGGCCTCCTGGGTAGGGCTGGGGTCCTCACTGAATGGCAGCAACAACCCCCTCCAGCAGCCCAACACATCTTTCTCCAGGGAAGTGATCAGAACCTGAATGCAGAAGAACAGAACCTCCAGTCAGAGATGAAGCTAAGTTTCTTTCCCCATGGGCACCAACATTTTGGAGGTGAGGAAATGGGTTTTCCAATGTGTGTATTTGTCTTACATATCTTTCTGCCAGTCACAAAAGGGAAGAGGCTAGAAACATCTTTCATTTGCTGAGACTCTGGGGGAGTATAGATAAGATAATCTGTTACATATCTATGAACACGTGGGCAATGAAAGCTAAAGTGGGGAAGCTGATACTTGGGCTTAAGTCCTTTTTCTTGTAGATACCTTTAAACATTCCATTGCCATAACCCCTTCAAGTTGTGGGCTCTTGTTTGAAGTTCTTCCCAAGTAACATAATTTTTTATTTAGGCCTATAATTCCAGAAAGGATCTGAGGCATCTTAGCATAGAGGTGGCACCCCTGAGTGTGAAGACACTGGCAACCCCAGGTGATTTCTAGGCCTGACCCCACCCCACCCTGGGGCCACAAACCTCCATCCTATGGTCCAGTTCTAGCCGCCCAGTCCACCATTCTCGCTTGTCAGTACAGCTGCTGTTTTCTTTCTGTTCCTTCTGGATGGCATCAAACTCTTTCAGGGCAGAGCTAAGAGGAAGCTTTGGGAGATGGCGTTATGAGATTTCTGCTTGTCCACAGGATCACCATCTCTCTATCCCCCCAGTCACAGAACGTGAGCAGTTTGGCCAGAAGCTTACCCCAGCCCAACTTTACTCCCTGGCCCAGGAAACATACCTTGTTCTGGGCAGTGGGGATCTGCACAGTGACCGGGGGATTGTCTTTTTCCAGCCGGGTCAGCAGGAGGGTGTTGCCCACTGTTCCAGGCTGGAGGGTGGCCAGGGCCAACACACACACAGTCACCCCTGACACACAGAACACACCCAGAGTCATTTCAGCTGTTACAAGGAATTCTCTTCAATGTCTCCTGCACTTAGTCCCTATCTATCACTCAAGACAATCTGGTCACTGGAGTTCAAGGTGTTCTCACTTGCCCTAACAGTTCCTTGGGGACAGAGACCATGTCTTGTACTTCTTTGGGCCCCTCACAGAAAAGAACAAAGGGCCCTCACAGAAGGACACACTCAAATAGTCTGTTAACATGTTTCATGTTAGCATAGGGAGCCTGTGTACATCTGAACTTATGTCTGAATAAAGACATTGAATTTACTTGTAACTCAAAGTTGAAGTGAAAAAACAACAACAAAGCTTCCAGATTTAGGGTATGTCTGTTTGGTGAGAGTAAGAAAATGACTAATCAACCCTGGCTGGTGTGGCTCAGTGGATTGAGTACTGGCCTGCAAACCAAGGGGTTGCCAGTTCGATTCCTAGTCAGGGCACATGCCTGGGTTACCAGCTGAGTTCCCAAGTTGGGGTGTGCAAGAGGCAACTGCACATTGATGTTTCTCTCCCTTTTTCTCTCCCTTCCCCTCTCTCTAAAAATAAATAAATAAAATCTTAAAAAAAACGAAAAGAAAATGACTGATCAATGAAGGTATGATAAGTCCTTTCATACGGCCCATAAAACTATGTGAGCTAACTAATGCCTTAAACACTTTCACCCAACTCTTCAGTAAGAAGATAAATAAAAGGACAGGAGAGACAGCTGAGGTCTGCTACCATACCACTAGGGATCAGGGCCAGGCACTGCTGGAAACTCTCCTTCTCAGGCTGGGGGAAACTGCCAGATCCCAATGTCCTGAAGGAGAAGAGGCGCTGGATACGGGCCAGGGGGACATCTCCAGGCTTCTCCTGGAGGCTCAGCCCCTGTAACTGGTCTGTTATTTCAAGTGATCTTTGGTGCTTCTGGGCCTTGCTGCAAGCAACACAAGTAGGGGTGAGTTCTTCCTCCTTCAAAGTCTGGACCCCTCCCCCTCCAGTCTGCCCCAGCACAAGCCTTAGGGGTGGTGAACACTTACCTGAGCTGCCTGTGGAGGTGGGTGAGCAGTTGGTGGCGACAGGTGATGGAGACAGACTCAGTGATGAGGCAGGCAGTGGCATAGGGATCCCGGTGGCCCAGGCACAAGGCCAGCAAGCGGCAGAGGTGAGCGTAGAGCCCACTAGGGGGGCAGTGACTGACCCCGCGGAAAGCAATACTCAGTGAGTCACAGATGGAATCCAGGATAGAAACACCTAGAGGAAGGTCAAGACACTTGCTATACATGAATCCCCTACTTCCTAGCTGATAGGAACTTGCCAAAAAGAAATCCCTATCTTATCTCCCACTTGGAAAGCAGCAGCTACCACTTACAAAGGGCAATGTGCCAAGTAGGATGCTATGTAACTCACATGCATCAACTTGCCCTGTCCTTCTCAAATCCACTTTACAGTTAAGCCAAAAGAAGCTCAGAGAAACTGAGTGATTTGCACACAGATAGCAGAAAGAGTGCTGGAATTCAAATTCAGGTTCAAAAGCTACCAAATCCAGATGGAGATCCCAAGCCAGAACAAAGGACAGACTGAAAAAGCATTAGGATCGAGAGACCTACAGGCTCAGCCCTCTCCAAGTGACCAGACCTCACCAATGGCTATAGGAGCTGAGGGGTGTCGGAGCCGAGGACCGAGATCCTTGTCTCTCTTCTTGTCTGGGCATGGCATGGACAGCTCCTCTTTGCTGGAATCCCGTCTCAGCACCTCACATTCTCCTATGGTTGTGTCAGACCCCGGAGCTGGTGTCTTCCCATCTGGGGAGAGAACAGGACTTACCTATGGAGCTCCCTACTCCCGCCATCCCCTTTGTTTTCCTTCCCAGGATCCAGTCCAGAACCAACAAAAGAACTCTTTGGCACCAGTTCTTTTTTGCCCTTTGGTCCCAGGGCAGCCTCCCCAAAACAGACGCACCTCCACCTCCCACCTGTGCCATCATACCTGAGGCCAAGTCTTCCCCATCAGAGGCCCTGAGAATCTCAAAGCTCATTTCCATCTTGTTGTCAGTCAGTTCCTCCTCAGGAATGGTCCTCATAATCTCAGGGCCCAGTTCCTCACAATATCCTGATGCCACTTTCTTGGCCCTCCGGCTCCTGGCACCGACGCCAGAGTGCTCAGGGCAGCCACCTGTGGCAGCCACCGCACCAGTCTTCAAGCTCCCGCCCTTCCTAGCCTGGCCCAAGCCTCGGCCCCGAGAAGCTGTGCCCTGCCTCTTGGGCCTCTCTGCAAGCTGTGCCTCAACTGGGTCTTCCAAGTCACTGTCATCACTGAAGTTCACCTGGGATGGGTATGAAAGGAAGGAGGGTCAAGCGGCCTTCAGTGACAAGACATTGTCTGACAGCAGGTGGCGCTGTGGAGGGACCAACGCAGAAGCCAAGGGGAAATTTTGAAAATTAACCTCCCACATACACTGCTGCACTCAATCAGGGGCATCAAGTCCTGGGTGTGGAAGGAGGGAAGAGCAGAGGAGTCTAAAAGATAAGGAGGAAGGATGAAGGGGGAAAGGAACCCTAGAGTTAAGGAAAGTGCCTTCAGTCTAAATCAAAGGTAGACTTGAAATTAGTTCTTCCCGTGGAAGATGTAGGGATCCTACAAATAGGAGCTAAAGGTCCCACTGGGCCCTGGGAAACTATTCCATAAAGACGCCTGCTCTGCAGAACTCTTCTACAGGACCATTCCCACCCAACACCAGCTAGCCGCAGTCCCACCTCACCTTCAGGCGCGTCTGGACCCTCTGTTGTACCTTGGGAGCCTTGGGAATCTCAGGTTTGCTCTTCGTAGGAGAGACTTCTTCAAACACGGTGAAAGGGACACGAGGGCCAGCCTGCCTAAGCCGGCCAGGGGGCTTGGGTGTACAGGGTGGTCCTCCACCTTCCAGACCTTTCAGAGAGGGATTATGGAGGGGCAAGGTAGCAGAGACCCTCTGCTGGCGCCCTCGTCTGGAATGTTTTTGGCTCTGAAGCTTAGAGGGCTCTGAGCCTGGGGGAGTCTTTACAGAAGGTGGCTGCCAGCCCCAGGAGCTTGCAAAAAGTTGGGTATTGCAGCAGCTGAGGCCAGCCAGCTTTGCGAGGGCCTGAATCAAGAGCAGGCTGGCTCGCCAGGGCTCCAGGTGGGGTCTCCTTGCTGCCACAAACTTCAGCCCTGACTCCAAGACCTTCCCCAGGCTGTTTGATGGCTGGCTCAGCCCCTCCTGTGCCAGCTGTGTGTATGCCTGAGCCAAGATCTCATCAAAGAGGCTCAGGGCAGGGTAAGGGGCTACTTTTTGATTCAGAGAAGTTTGCAGAGCTTGGGCTAGGCGCTCAGTGGCTGCAGGGCAACCCTTAAGCACAACCTGAAGGAGATTCAGACCCTGGGCCTGATGGCCCATGGCCAGTCTCACCCCAGCTGTGACCAGCACCCAGCGTAGACAAACTGCTGAGAGGACAGGGCTGGCACAGAGTGAGCAGTCACAGGTGGGTAAATGGGTCAGGAAGCCAGGGCTGGGCTGGGGCTTTGTTTTCAGGATTGGGGATGAGTTAGTAGAAGGTGCTATGGGGCCAGGCTCCTTGGCCACAGTGGCCACCAGCTCCAGAACAGGGCCTCTTAGGAAGGGCTCCTCCTCTGGGGGCTCTAGCGGACAGGGGACCCGGGCCTGCTGCTTCCCCTTCTGCAAGTGGATTTTCTTTACAGAATCTGGGTGCTGGGCTAGTCCACAAAACTCTGAGGAGAGAGCAGAACAAGAATTACAAAACTAGGAGAAATGATGCCAAATGCTTATTGAGCTACCCCAGGGCCCAAATCCCTAATATATGTGTTAATTACTTACTAATATATATATTACTGTACTAACATACTAAATATTATATGACCTATTTTTTTGACAAAAATTCCTAATTCTTTTCTTCCAACAATGTACCAGCATAGCCCATAAAACCCCATTATTTGCAGCTTAGAAGACTGCATGAATCTGGAAAGCAGGCCAGCACCAGAAAGCCCAACTTTTTTTTTTTTTAATCCTTGCCTGATTATTGATCTGAGAGAGAGAGAAAGATATCAATGTGAGAAACCACACTGGCCGCCTCCCGTACGCACCCTAACTGGGGACCAAACCCACAGCCTAGGTATGTGCTCTGACTGGGAATACAACCCATGACCTTCTGGTGCACAGGACGGTGCTCCAACCAACCAACTGGCCAGGGCAGGAGGCCCAATTCTTAATCCTGGCTTCTGTCCTGACTAGCCCCATGATTCTGGCCCAAAACATTGAATTTCTCAACTTTCTCATTTTACAAGTGAAAAAAAAAAAAAATCTGTTCCCACTCGACTTTCCAGGGTATTGTGTAGGTCAAATGAAATACTAGAGGGAAAAGTGGCTGATAAGAAAAAAAGCATCATAAATATATATTTTATTATTAGCTTAAGCCTTCTGAGGACACTCCATTTGCGCTGTCCAATACAATAGCCATTAGCCAAATGTGGCTACTAAGCATGTGAAATGTGGTAAATGACTAAGGAACTGAATGTTCAAGTTTACTCTGAAAACTAGAACTAGGTAGGGTTAGTCCTGGACTGGCTCTCCGAAGGAGGGACACCAACAGACTGACTGAAGTAGAGAGAGCTTTGCCCTGGGACCAGAAGTCTCTGATTTAGAAGGAAGCCAAACCCTGACATATAAAGGTGTGTTATACAGTTTGTGAGTCACTCTTATCATTGCCCATGGACATGGGGGCTGCTTACCTGTGCAAGACTCAAGCAAGAACAGAACCTGCCGCAGGTCTGACTGACAGAGGTCGATGTCATTGCGTGCCAACTCCAGCTCCCCCTTCAGAACAAGGAATAGGGCACACCTTGTTGGGGGAGGAGATAACAACCAGTTATTGGAATGCTTTGTTTTCCTGGAGAGGCTTTTTACCCCTTTCCCAGGCAGAGCCATCACACTCTTTGCCAGCCTCTGGCTCCCTGGGAAAAGCCCCTTGTACTGCTCTCTCAAATCAACTCATTCTTGTGTGTGAGGACAGGATTTCCCAAACTGCATTCCTCAGAAAAGGATCCTGTGGGCAAAGAGATTTAGGGAAACACTGTATACCAGATCTCCCATCTGGAGATTTATAATGTGTATTAGCATACTGGAGGACATGAGAAGTCCCATAGGAAATAAAGAAGTCAAACACTGATTAACTCAGCATTTTCCACTTAAGCCATGGAATGTTTTTTTCCACCAACCCCTTCAAAGGCTAACATTATTATCCGTGGAATGGTTTAGGAACCTATAGTCACGGGCACAGGCACTGAAGTTCCAGAACTGGCATCCTCTTGGTCCCTGTACTCACTGATGCGGTATCTGTAACTTTGTTGTAAGTTTCAGGGCCTCCAAGCAAAAGGCCTTGGCTTCGCTCACACTACCCAGGTGGCCCAGGCAGGAGACCAACTTCTCAGAGCAGCGCAGCACTTCTGTAAGCACCTGCCATTTTTGTACCAGATTTTCACCTGTAGCAAAGAACACAGACAAGACCATGACCACTCAGTCACAGCCTGGATCCTCTGGAGACAAAGATGCCGGGCTCACCATCTAGCTTATTCATTCCCACATGGCCTTACTCTCCTCCTCAGACTCACCATAGTCCAGAAATGGTGTCTCCACAGCTGCTTTTTGAGTTGAGAGCACATCGCTACCCATGAGCAGGAGGACAATGCTTCGGAGAAGCTTATGGGAGTCGATGAGTGCTATCTCAGGTGTCTCCCAGCCTGTGCACATGAGGGAGGAGGGGGCAAGAAGGGAGATGATATGGCTTGAACTTCCACCTTCAACTACTAAGATAGCAAATTCAAAGTATTCTGCTACTCTTCTCTTTGTGCACCTAAGACAGAGCTAATCAATCATAGAACCTGAGACCACAAGGGGCCTCAGAAACCTTGTCACTAGAGTATTCCAGGCAGTCACTAGGCAGTTAGAGTCCATTAGAGTCTGTAGGAGAACTGAAATTCATTTGCTATTGCAGGCCTACTCTATGCAGCTTCTAAGTAGGCTCATCCACACAGCTGGACAACAGAGGGGACAAGGACTGAGAAGAGATGATAGCGTACAAACCACACACATCAACCAAGGAGGGCCATCCACTCTACTTTTTCACCTTGGGCATACAGCTGCTCCCATAGGGAGGCTGAGAGGCTGTCTGAGGAGAGGCTAAGGTAGTCTGCCACCAGCTGCAGGGCCTGGACACGCAGCAAGTACCAGGCTTTGGATGACCTCTGGAGGGCAGGGTCCTGAAGCACGGACAGCAACAGAGGGGCGCCCTCTGTCACCTGGAAGAGGGAGGGGGGCCAGAGGAGAGCAGTGAGGTCAGATTGGCAATTCAGAGCTTGAGATGCCCCTGGAGATCACCTGGCCCAATCCCCTGCTTCTAAAAATGACAAAAACTATAAAGAAAACTAAGACAACAGAGGGCATAAGACTTGGAAAAGTCACACAACTAGTTTATGAGAAAACTGAGGCCTTTTGGATCCCACTGGATTTCGGTCTAGGGCTCCCATGTCACCCCAGTTTCTATTCAGGGAGACTTTCCCCCTTGCCCCTGAGGAAACTGGAAAAAATGAAATGGAAAGTATCTCTATTAGAGGAACACTGGTGACCAATTCATTGGAGGGCAAAGCTAGGAAATGGCACTGCTTCTCAGGGTCAGGGATATTCTTCTTAGCTCCAGGGAAATCTCAGAAGCCAGACAAATATCTAGAAAATCCTAAAATCCTTCCAATACTTAGACCTTTGCGTAAAACAAAGTGAGACATACCTTGTGGTAAGCATAGTCAAGCTGACTTCTCAGTAGGTCACGGGTCAAGGAAAGGAGCAGGTACGTGTCAGTGTCATGATCCAGAAGCTTCAGACTTGATTCCGCCTCTTCCAGGTGTAACTAAGGGAGCAATGGGGGAGTGGGGGAGGGAGCGGGAGGGTGAGCATGCTGATGCAGAGAGACAGCCAGAGCCTTCAAATTAAAGTGGAGTAAAGCATTCGCAAGCAAAATGCCAAATGTGTCCAGGTAAATATTTCAAATATTATAATCTATATAGGAGTTATTCACTCACTCACTAAAATGTTCATTGAGTATCTTTAGGTTAACCACTATGCTAGAAAGACAAAGCAAATAATAAGCAGGACCTTCCAACTAATAGCTTGCAATGCAGTAGGTGCATAGGCAATATGATGTAATCCTGAAACAATGCTATCAGTGCAATGGGGACTCAGGGAAAGTGGCTGATTCTGCCTTTGAAGAAGAGCACATGTAAAATGCTTTATGGAGGTGGAAATAATTGAGCTAGGCCTTGAAAAGAAAAGTACAGGTTTAAGGAATGAAAAAAAGGGGGAAGGAGAGGGTGCATTTAGAATGGAGAAACTAATACAACCAAAGACAGAGAGGCATGTACAACGAATATAAAGTAATGGAACAGATCGGCACAAGGTTCATGGTAGAGAGTGGCAAGAAAAAGTGTGAACCAGAATACAGAAGGTGTCAATACAAAGTGAAGGGTCTGGACTTCCTGTTAAGATGGCAGTGTAGGCAAACACTGTTTGCCTCCTCACACAACCATCAAAATTACAACTAAAATATAGAACCATCACTCAGAACCATCAGAAATACAGTTAAATGGAAGTCTGACAATTACAGAATTAAAGAAACCACATCCGTCTAGACTGGTAGGAGTGATTCAGATGCAGAACAGGCTGGTCCCTCACCCATGTGAAATTTGGGAGGGATATCTTGGGAGCAAGGAGTTCCAGCCCCCCAGCCCAGGGTTTCAGTGCCAGAAAGATAAGTCCCCACAACTGGCTTTAAAAACCAGTGGGGACTGAGTGGGTGGAAGAAACTTCTGGAGCCCCAAGTAGTTCCTCTTAAAGAATCCACACATAGACTCAACTACTCAGACTCACTCTCTCTGAGCTCCAGCACTCGGGTAGCAGCTTGAAAGGCACTAGTGGCATAAAGGGAAAAACATCAATGTGAGCAGAGGCCATCATCCCTTTTCTTAATCTTCCGCCCACAGAACCAGCAAGCTGGTGCCATATCTGAAACTCCATCAACCTGGCTAACACTGTTTGACCCACCTTGGAGATGCCCAGGGACTCCGCCCCACCCAACTTACTGGCCCACCCAAGCTGCTTTACCATTCGAATGGCTGGTCTCAGCTCATGCTTCACAACTTCCTAAATCCTCTCAGACGCGCAACATCTGGCCTCAATGAATCCCATGCCCAGCATTAACAGTAGCCAGCCTAGATTCACAGCTTAGTTTCGCCTGGGAAACTCCAAGACCAGCACAAGTAGCAGCCATCTCAGATTACTTTATAGGTCAGGCAGGGTGGCCCCGGGCAAAACATAGGTGGGGTCTACCCTTGGTCTGCACCATCCAGGAAACCTTAGGGCCAGCATACCCAGTGGATAGTTACAGACCACGTGGGAGTACCACCACCCTGCCCCTGCACAGCTGATTCTTCCACAGAGGGTAGAGGTTGGTAGTAAGTGGCCACAGCCAATCCTTGCAGCTGACTGGCCTAGGTAAGTCCCTCCCACTGACCTACCAACAGCAACCAAGGCTCAACTACAAGAGGAAGGTGTACTCAGCCCACGTGAAGGGCACACCTTGAGGACCCAGCTTGGGTGATTTTGGAGGCTGTGCAACTGGACCCTATAGGACACCTACTACATTAGGCCATGCTACCAAGGCACGGAGCCAAAGCAGCTCTACCTAACACATAGAAACAAACACAGGGAGGCTGCCGAAATGAGGAGACAAAAGAAACATGGCCCAAATGAAAGAATAAATCAAAACTCCAGAAGAAGAACTAAACAAAAGGGAGAGAAGCAATCTATCAGATGCAGAATTCAAAACGCTGGTTATAAGGATGCTCAAGGAAGTTGGTGAGGACCTCAACAACATAAAAAAGATCCAGTCAGAAATGAAGGATACACTAACTGAAATAAAGAACAATTTACAGGGAAACAACAGTAGACTGGATGAAGCCAAGAATCAAATCAATGATTTGGAACGTAAGAACACAAAAAACAACCAATCAGAACAAGAGGAAAAAAAAGAATCCAAAAGAATGAGAATAGTATAAGCAGCCTCTGGAACAACTTTAAGAGGTCCAACATTTGCATCATAGAGGTAACAGAAGGTGAAGAGGAAGAGCGAGAAATTAAAAACCTATTTGAAAAAATAGTGAAAGAAAACTTGCCTAATTTGGTGAAGGAAATAATTATGCAAGTCCAGGAAGCACAGAGAGTCCCAAACAAGATGGATGCAAAGAGGCCCACTCCAAGACACATCATAATTAAAATGCCAAGAGTTAAAGATAGAGAATATTAAAAGCAGCAAGAGAAAAGACGTTAGTTATCTACAGGGGAGTTTCCATAAGACTATCAGCTGCTTTCTCAAAAGAAACTTTGCAGGCTAGAAGGAACTGGCAAGAAATATTCAAAGTCATGAAAAGCAAGCACATACAGCGAAGACTGCTCAACCCAGCAAAGATATCATTTAGAATCAAAGGGCAGATAAAGAGCTTCCCAGACAAGGAAAAACTAAAGGATTTCATCATCATCAAACCATTATTATATGAAATGTTAAAGGGACTTCTTTAAGAAAGAGAGTAAGATCAAAACCATGAACAATAAAAAGGAAAAAAATACATATTTATCAACAATTGAATCTAAAAGTCAAACTAAGCAAACAAGAAGAACAGAGACAGAGTCACGGATACAGAGAGCGTTTTGATGGTTGCCATATGGAAGGGGTGTTTGGGGGAATGGGTGAAGAGGTGAGGGGATTAAGAAGTAAGTAATTACAGAATAGCCATGGGGATGTAAAGTATAGTATAGGACATGGAATAGCCAAAGAACTTACACACATGACCCATGGACATGAACAAGGGTGGGGGGATTGCCTGAGGGAGTGGAGTTTGCTGGTTGGAGGGGGCAAAGGGGGAAAAATCAGGACAACTATAATAGCATAATCAATAAAGTATAATTTAAAAAAAAAACAAAGTGAAGGATTTGGACAATATCCTTCAACTAATGCAGAAGCCAATGAAATCCTTTAATCAGGAAATAGATTTAATCAGATCTCTACCTAAAAAGACCATGCAGGTAGTAGTCAAAAGTGGAAAAGGAGAACCTGGAGGCAAGGAAACCAACTAGGAGACATTGTAATAGTCCTAAGTGAGCAAAGAAGGATCAACCAGGGCAACAGAAATAAATGGGAAATACAGAGGACTAGCGTCACATTCCTGATGCAGAATCAGTAAGACTCAATGAACTGGTTTTGCAGTAAGAAGATGTCTGCCTCCCAACCAGCATACACTTTACGAGCCACTAGCAAAATGTGGCAGTAGAAGGCAGAGAAGCTACCCCTTCAGCATCCTATCTCTTCAGAGAAAAGATGGGGTGCTACAGCAATGTCTCCCCTGCAGCCCCCAGGCTAGCTAGGTAGGCTGTGCACTCACCTGGGCATAGCTGGGACAGCCAAGTGTCAGGAGGAGCTGCGTAATGTGGCAGGAGGAGCCAGCTGCCTTCGCATGGTCCTCCAATCTCTGGGACACGATTCGTAAAAGCAGGAGGACGTCAAGAGCCTGCAGGGGCTGGATGGCCAGGAGCAGTAAGGTTACCCAGCTCCTGCTCAGGCCTCCATCTCTACCCTTTGCTCCCCAGCCCTTTGGGCCTTGGTCTGATCTCAGGGCCTGGCTGGAATGTGGCTACCCAGGGAGTAACCATCAGGGAACCCGAGGTGAAAACAGTGAGGGAGTCTGCAAACCATCTTCCCCTTCTGTTTGAAAGCCCAGATGCCAGTCATCATCAATAGCCGGGATTTACTGAGCGCTCACTACGTACCAGACAATGTGCCAAGAGGTTCATATGCATCAGCTCATTTTATCTTTATAGCAGTTCTAATCCCAATTTAACAGATGAGGAAACTAACAATCACACAGGTTAAGTTGCTTGTCTAAATTCATATAATAGTTATGTGGTAGAGGCAAAACTCGAATCTAGGGCTGAGGCAGCTTCTCAGTCTTCTTGTGCTAGAAATACAGCCTAATGACCCACAGTAACAAAGATCCTTTCAGAGGTTCCTTATGTGGGGCCAGTTTCTAATGTGGGGTCCAGGGAAGAGCTCAAGGAGTCCGTAAAACATTCTGATATTGCATGTAAAAATGTAGAATTGTGTCTACAGGCATTTATGTATTTTTTTAGTACGTGGTTATCAAATTATCTAATAATTTTGGCTTACATTTGAGTGTCCTCTTTATGTGCAACATCTTCCATGCGTTATCTCATCAAATGCTAACAACACTATGAGGTAGTTATTATTACTATCTTCACTTTAGGTAATGTTTTAAATTTTTATTTATTGATTTTAGAGAGAGGTAGGGAGGGAAGGAAAGAGAGAGATTTGTTGTTCCACTTATTCATGCATTCATTGGTTTATTCTTGCATGTGCCCTGACTGAGGATCAAACTGGCAACCTTGGCATATCAGGACAACACTCTAACAAACTGAACTACCTGTCCAGGGCTATTACCTTCATTTTAGAGATAAAGAAATTTTGCCTTAGAAGATTAAGCAATTTGCCTAAGGCCATGTACTAATAAATGATGGAACTTGGATTTAAACTCAGAGAGACTGGTGATAGAGCCCACACTGGATTACTTGGCTTCTCAGCAGGTGCACGGGCTAAAGAAGGTGAAGGTACTGGGTTTCTGGTCTGTCAATGCCCTGCCCCATTACCTTTGCCACCAGCTGATAAAGGGCTGCTAGGATCTGCAATGAGGTTGCTGTCTGTTGGAGACACCGCACAGTGGGGGCCTGCTCCTTTTTCAGTACTTCTTTCCATAGGGCCAGGGCTTGGTCCAGGCATTTGGACTGAGCTGTAAGGCAGACGAAAGAGACCAGCCATTCTCTCAGCATAGGCCATGTGGGGAGAATGCTGCTTTCTCCATAACACCCTCTGCCCTTTGTGCCCACCATCTCCCAGCCTACAGGGCCAGCCTCTACCACACCTGGGGTACACATTTGGTTCTTAGGAAGCCATATGTGAGACTATCCCACCACGCTGTTCATGGCCCTCACCAGCATCTGCAGCCAGGTTGAAGGCAATGTTACTATATAGGAAACGATCTTCCTGGAGTTTATCTTCATAGTTTAGGTCATTGACTTCAAATTCCTCCAGGTTACTAGGAGCCTGGGCTCTCCGATCCCGCTCAATACCCTGGATGAGAGATCAGCGTAAAAAACAGGGCCAGTGCCAGATCTGGGGCATGGGGAGAACAATGCCTGTACCCAGTGCAGCCCCACAGCAGCCACACGCACTTCCTGTAGTTTGGCCTCCAGAGTACAGATGTAGAGCCACAGCAGGGCCTGTGCTTTATCATCCAGAAGCTGATCTTCAGCCTGGGCCTCAGGCCTCACAGACTCCAGAAGCTGCAAGGCTTCACGGATAGCATCCAGGGCAGAGCTACAGGGAGAGGGTGAACTTAATTAGAGTCTTCTGCGGGAAAGCTGGCCTTACCCTTTGAATGGGCTCCCATGACCACAAATGGAAGGGGGTGCTCAGGGACATGGAGAGGGAGACAGGCTCCATAAAGGGTCAGAGAACCTAGGGCAAGAAGCAAGAGTGGGTGCCCCACCTTTCTTCCTTACCAGTCGGTCTGCTGGGCAAAGTCATGGTAGCAGAGCACCTGAGCCAATTCGACCAGGTGGGTAGCTCGGGCCCAGGCCCCAGCTGGTGTCTCCTCGGGGCTCAGCTCCAGCAGGTCACAGATGACATTGAACCGTTCTTGCCCTGTGTTGGCCCGCACTGACTTGTAGGCCTGCAGCTCCTCCCTGAGCAGGAAGGACAGGATCTCCGGGTCCCAGGTGCTCAGGCCGTCTCGCAGAGTCCTAAAAGAGGCTGGGCTCAGCACCTGGGGAGCCCATGAAGCGCAGAGCCTCTGCCCATGCTAAGAAGTCTCTGCTTTGGCTTGCTGAAAGCTCCATAAGATTCCAGTCATGAAGGCAAGAACACTGCCTGACACCACTGTTTTCCCAGCACCAAGCACAGTGGTTGGCACACAGTAGGCACTCAGTGAACAATGATGAAAGAATCAGTGCCTTTTTCAGACATAAGGATGAATGTGACCATGAGTACAAAAAGCTAGCCCTTGCCATGGGGCAAACAAGGTTGTCTCACCTCCCTCCAACTCACCTCAGCTGTAGTTCTTTATCTCCAGCTCTGGCTGCATCCATCTTAACCCGGACCCAGAAGGTGACTGGCTCAGTCATGTGTTTGGGGCCACAGGGCTGCAGGGCTGCCAGCCACAAAGTCACCATCTTACATCCATGGGCCTGTTTACCCAGTTTCTTCAAACTCTCTACATGCAGCCGGAAGCACCTGTGCAACTGACCAGAGAAAGGGAATACGCCAAAGTGGAGGGGGGACTCAATGAGTCCATACAATGCGGGGAGGACGTGCATCCACAAGTATAATACATATACCACTTGGTGGAGGGGAGGGCCCTTCAACCAACACCCCTGCCCCAAGTCAGGAGACACCTAACTAAATACCTTAGGGGCTCTCAACCGGAGGCTTCAATCCATCCCACCTACATATTCATTGTCTACACCCCTGAAAGCCTACCCTTCCTTTTGTAATCGTCTCAGCAAATTACCTGAGTCAGAAATGCAAGACCGTCCTTGACTCTTCCTTCTCCCTTCCCCACTGCAATTTACCACATTAATCCTTGACTTCTTGCACCCATCAGTTCTTTCTCTCCCTTCGGAAGCTGCTTCAGTTCAGACACCCACCCTTTCCTGCCTAGTCTAGCAGGGCAGCCTGGGTGCCCAGTGTTGTCCTTGCACTCTGTTTTTTCATTGCAATAATGCCAGAGAAGATGCCAATCTGATGTCACACTTCCACTTAAATCCATTAGAAGCTCATCACCTCCCTCATAATGAAATCCAAGGCCTCCTTTTTTTAAAGGGTGAAAAATTTTTTTAATTTTATTTATTTATTTTAGAGAAGGGAAGGAAGGGAGAAAGAGAGGGAGAGAAACATTAATGTGCGAGACATATTGATCAATGGGTTACCTTTCACACACGTCAATTTTGGGACCTGGCCCACAAACCAGGCATGTGCCCTAACTGGTGACCCTTAAATTCGCAAGCCAGCACTCAATCCACTGAGCCACATCAGCCAGGGCCCAAGGCCTTCTCCTATGACCTACCTTGCTTGCCAATCCAGCCAAACCCTTGTTTCATGGGTAATCTTGCTTTAAAACAGTGGTTCACACTCTGGCTGTCCAAAGGGCCACTTAGGAGAACACTTTAAATATCCAGATGCCCTGGTTCCAGCATGAGAGATTCTGATGCAATTGGATGTAATTAGCTTAGGGGAGGCATTAGAATTTTTTTTTTTAAAGTTCATTCAGGTGATTCTAATGTGGAGCAAGGTTGGGAACCACTGGCTTGGGGCAAAGCTAAGTATAAAAAGTGAGTCAATTTTAAAAAAATGAAGTAAATGACAATATAGGTGAGATCTGGGAAATACTGTCCCAAGTACTGGTGCCAACATGTAGCTCCTAACTCCCTACTCCAAGGCAGGGTCTTGGCCAGGGCCTTTTATGCTACTCAAGCCCCTTTCTTCCCCCAACACAACCTTCCTTCCTGTCCTCCTACCTTTTCAGGAGGCACCTCAGGATAGGTGCCTGGCTTTGCCAAGCCAAGGTGCTGACAGAAGGGCTCGGAGATGGTACAGGCCTCGGCATAGAGCTTGTGACTATAGAAACTGTAGGCCAAGTTACTGGTGTAAGAGGCTGCAGAAGAGAAAAAGGACAGGTGACCATAGGAATGGTTCCCACTGCCCTCTCCTGTTGGAGAGGCAGTAGAGAGAAGCTTAACCTGTGGTCAGCTTAGTAGCTTCCAGATCAGACAGGAGCCCCTATTGCTAGGGAATGGGAAAGGGGTAGCACTCCTCTTCCTGCTCCAAGTCAGCCCATGCCTCCCACACCAGCCAGGCCCTCTGCACTCATTTTATAAAGGCAGAATCCTCATTCCCAAACAGGGCTCACATGCAAATCTCTATCTTCATCGCGCTCTAAAGGTCAGCATTTTAGGAAAACACTCTGGCCTGTCCCTTACTTCTCTCTTCTTCCCTCATTCTACGGAAGCCATATAACTTCCTTGCTATTCCTTGAACACACCAGACCCTCTCCCACATTAAGGCCTTGGCACTGGCTATTTCCTCCACCAGGAATGTCTTTTCCCAGGTGTCTACATAGCCAACTCCCTCACATCCTCCAAGTTTTGCTCATGTCACCCTCTCAATCAGGCTTACCCCGACCATCCTGTTTTAAATGGTAACTTGCCCCACTCACCCACCTTGAACTCCTAATTCCCTTATGCTGCCCCTGCTCCACTTTTCCTTTCCCCCATGTTCCTGATCACTTTCTAATGTGTTGACAATTCAACTACTCTGTTTATTATCTTTCTCCCCCACCAGGATGTGCGAGAGAAGCTTTTCACTGTATGCTCTTTTATGCAATTTGAATTTTGAACCATGTGAATATTTCACCTGGTTTTTAAAAAATTATGTTGTAAATATTCTTTACAATTTAAATATATAGAAAGTTGCATATCAGGTACAAACGCTTTCATGAAACAAATACCAAGCAGATTTCAAAGTCAATGAGTAATTAACTTCAAAAATTAATGTCTGCTATTGTAAATTAGTTTCCTCACTTTTCTTCTTCTGTTAAATAGAGAGTACCTGATACTTATAAACACCTTTTTCAATCCCTCCTTAAACCATTAAGGAGCCCCCACAATGGTCAGAACCATCCAGCAAGTGCTATTTGCCTGCCTCATGCGTGATGACCCCTTTATCTAGGCTCCAGGGCACTAACCAGTCATCCCCAGGTAGTCAGTCAACTCTAGGCCTGACAGGCCCTGTAAGGCATCCAGCATCCAGAAAACAGTCAATTTGCAACTTTCCGCTAGCTGGGCCAGATCAGCCAAATCAGTTACCTGAAGGGACAAGAAGGGCTTGACGGTGAAAGGAGACATAACAGGTACAAGGTAACATCCACCCCACCCCTTCCCAAACCCAAAGCCAAAGCCACCCCAAAGCTCTAGTGAGGGCAGCTGAGCAACCTCAGACACTAGGATGTGTCCAGGATTTTTGATTCCCAGATGGTACCTGACAGCCTTGGGCAAAGTCATAAACCACCACAGTGTAGAGGTGAAGTCCCTGAAATTGCATCTGGACCAAAGATTGCTGCTGCTTGGAGGAGTCCCCACAGACCTGAGGAAGAAGGGGAAGGTTGGTTTGAGGGACAGAAATAAAGCATGAGCTCTAAGCTAAAGACTGACACAGAGTCCTGGAGAGCAGACACAGCCCAGGGGGTAGGAAGGACAGCAGGAGAGTCCACTGCCCTCTCGGGATAGACTAGGCTGCATAGTCCAAGGAGCAGCTTACCAAGGAGAGTGCCAGGGCTTCCAGATCTTACCAAAAGCCCCAGCCTGATAGTGAGTCCACAGAACCATATTCCCACCCTATCTCTAGGTCCTCAACTCACACCATCCTGCAGCTGCCGAATGAGGGAGCAGTACTCGCGAAGAAAAGCAAAAAGGCCTAGAATAGCATCAGGTCCATAGCGTCTCTTGGTGCCCCGCTCCAGGCCTGAGAGAAAGAACTGGCAGCTGTCATACAATGCCCGCAGTGGGGGTGACGGCGCCTCAATACTGCTGTGCAGGAGAGCTGATGCCTTGATTAGAAGCTTGGCTACTGCCTGGGTTCCTCCTTCCCCGACCTGCAGGAGCTTTATCCCCAGCTGGCATAGCTGGAGGCTGGAAGCCAGGCTGGTGTTCCTTAGGTTATCTTGGGCCTTCTCCAGCACCCTGGCAGCCTTGGCATGGAGGCGGCTCCAGCAGAGGCGACGGCAGTGTTCCAGGGTGAGCTCCAAGAGACAGAGGGCCCTCTCGGGAGAAAGAGGACCAGGAGAGTTCCTTCCCTCACCCACTAAGGCTTTAATCACATGCCTGGAGAGCAGGTCATCTAGAAAATCAGCATCTGCTTCACTCAAACCATGCCCACTGGCGTCAAATAGCTGATGGGCAGCTACCACTCGACAGGCTGTTGGAGAAGCAAAGTGGGGGACCTCACAAGGGGTACTTTCATCCTCTAACAGTACTAGAAAGCTCAAGGCCTTCAGCCGAGCTGCGTAGGCAGCTCGCCGCTCCACCAGGGCTTCTGCCCCTTTCCAAAGCAGAGAAAAGCTGCCCCGAGCCACAGCCTCATAGTCCTGGGGAGCAGCTTGGCGAGAACAATGCACCAAGCAGGCATGGAGTAGCTGTGCTACTCGAAGTGTGGCCTCTGGGATTCCCTGTGCAGCAACATTCCGCAGGAAGATGAAGAGAATTCGTTCCAGGTAGAGGGGTGGACACTGGGGGTTGGACATCAAGTAGCCATTGCAAGCCAGTTCGGCCAGCTCCAGTAGGCTCTCCAGGTGCCTATGGCAAGGCAGCTTGGTAGTCAGCTGCTGGTTGCAAGCCCTCAAGATGGCATCACAAGTTTGTCTTCTCTCCGCATCAAATCTGCAGCTGGAAGAACCGGCTGGAAGTTTGGACAGGAACTCCTAGAAGAGGAAGATGTGAATGGGACAAAAGGAAAGGGATAGGGAAAGGAACTAGAAATACAGTTGCTACTAATTGGTCTCTTCGAATAAGGCGAAAACAAAACAGCTCAGCTTGGAAAGTCAGGTGTATCCAGAGCCAGACAGCACCCCCACCTTCAGGTCCGGCAGCAACTCTTCAGCCTCCTTCGGGCTGCTTAGCAGAGTCCTAAAGTTGGCTCCTTTGAAGCTCCTCATGGCACCAGAGGGCTAGGGAAAGGAGACAGATTAGAGAGAGCAGAGAAGATTCGTAATGGAGTTAAATGAAGGTCAGGAGTAGAAGGGGGGAAAAAAGAATCCCGTCAGAAATCTTAACGGAAAAAAGCCCAGGCCAGGTCGCCAGGCTCCCATTATAAACCGACACTTAACGCTTTTCCTTCCTCCCAACGGATCCCTGGCCTCATTACCCATCCCATCCCCCCAACGCCCTACACAGGAGGCCTCCACAGAGCTCTTCAACACCTACCAGGACGTCTCGAGGTCTCTCGACCCTCCCTGGCAGAGCTGCCCCGCCTCTCCCTCAAGCCCGCGTTGGGGACCCCATTCACCTCGGCGCGTACACAGGCTTATGAGTATCTCCGGGCCTTACTGCCCCCTAGGTCCGCACCTTTTCAGGTCTAAGGCTTACCCACCAGACTGAGTACTTCGCAAGGACCCAAAATGTAACCTTCGTTTCCGCGCCAGCCCCTCCTTTCAAATATTCCCAGTGACCAATCAGCAAAAGTTGCGCACCTCCGGCGGGCCGCGCGGCGCACTGGGAGTTGTAGTTCATTCGCCGGGCTGCATCGTCACGTGACGCGCCCCAGACGGGGCCCGTTTCTCCCGGCCTTAAGGCCTCTTGGGGGCGCGGGTTTCCCCACTTTTTCCGGTTAGTGTAGAGTGCCTCGGCTACCCATCGGTTAGTAGCTATCGGGAAGACCAGCCCTCCGCCTCCTTTTCACCCTTATCTTCAGAGCTCAGAAAGCATTTAAATTTCAAGGGAGGAGGAATAGGTTCAACAACAACAAAATTGGAAACTCACGCGATTTGGTTTACTAGGGAAAAACGGCATAGCCTTTCATGGAATTCTTTAAAAATGCAGTTTCTTGGGGCGCTGACATGAGTACCTTAGCGACTTACAGCTCTTTGTCTCTTTAAGCCTTCCAACCTTGCTCTTTCCATCAATTGGATTATGTAAGGAAAACAGAGGCTCTAGCGCTCCTTGAGGGAGGCATGGAATGGGGTTGTGGGTGGTGGGAAGAAGTAGGAAAACTCATTCACCGGGATATTTCATAGTTTTTAATGACATATTTGGTTAAGTACTACCTATTCCAAACATATAGAAAAAGCAGTTGGCTCTGCTTTTTCCTTCCTCCACCAAAGAATTCAAAACTAGCCCTCGCAGTTAGCTTTTTCCTGATGAATTCTATTGAATAATTCATCTTTCTCTATCAACGTCTTCCTTCATCGCCATCAACTTCTTTTAGGAGCTGAGGATCTAGTAGGGAAGACTACTTAAACAAACAACTACGACTTTCCCAAAGATTCTCAGCACCGAAATGGTAATATTAATGCAGGTGCTAACCGTGTGTTATAGACATTACACACATATCTCTTGTACAGTAAGGGAACCCAGCAGAGTTCATAAATGATCAATGAATATATCAGTTCTCTCAGTACTCAGTTCCTCTTGCTTACTCTTTAGCAATCAGTGCTTGTTTACATGTTGTATAGCAAGTGTTCTAGGACTTTTTTCCTATGTGTTATATTTGATTCTAAACACCTCAAGGGCACAGAACTTACGCCTTTTTATCCATCTTCTATTTACAAGAATTAGAAAATTCTGTTAAGTATCAGGGCTTTAGACTTGAGTCTGGACAAAGGAGCAGCTTTCTAGTCCCAGCTCAATTTGTTACTCAGTCTGTGAGACGGGGACTCTAACATCAAGCCTCACTACCTCCTAGGGATTTTGCTAGTCTCAAATAGGATAGACTTGCAATGCTTTCCAAAGGCCCTAAAAATGCTTTACAGCTATTTAAAAAGCATGTCTTATATGTACTGACATATAAAGATGTCAGAGATACATGAATGATTGTTATAGTCTTCCTGTGAATTTTAATTGTTTTAAAGAGAAAAACAAGATATACTGTTATATTAAAAAAAAAGTTATGGAACAACATGAATAATTTAATTTTTGTTTTAAAAAAACAAAAACTAGCCCTGGCTGGTGTGGCTCAGTGGATTGAGCACGAGCCTGCAAATAAAAGGGTCGCTGGTTCGATTCCTAGTCAGGGCAGATGCCTGGGTTGTGGGCCAGGTCCCCAGTAGGGGGCGCGCAAGA
Organism: Pteronotus mesoamericanus; assembly: GCF_021234165.1. Classification (NCBI taxonomy): domain Eukaryota; kingdom Metazoa; phylum Chordata; class Mammalia; order Chiroptera; family Mormoopidae; genus Pteronotus; species Pteronotus mesoamericanus. Next base: position 2,260,162 of record NW_026555310.1, read on the forward strand.
GGCAACCACACGTTGATGTTTCTCTCCCTCTTTCTCTTTCCCCTCCCCTCTCTCTAAAAATATATAAATAAAATCTTGAAAAATTAACAATAATATTAATATATACCATTTAACAATGGTATGAAGAGTGGAATTAAGGGAACCTGTCATTTTGCATTTTATATTTCTGTATGTATATTTATGTTTATGTCAATATAAATATATGTATTTTGATTTAACATTATATAAACAGATTTACATTTATACAATCTTATTAAATATGTATTTCTATATGTGCATTTAACTATTTTACGATTCCCATATAAATTTATTGTTAAAAAAAAACAAAAAAACTTAGAGCAAATGTGAAGTATTTTTATAACATTAGATCTGATCCCAAGCGTGACAAACTTGTTTTATAATTCTCTTCTGTAGTTCTGTGGGGAAGTGGTGGCAAAAAATAATAAAAGGGACAGGGAGACCCATGGGATTAGGGTTAGGAGAAGAGAGATGGGAAATGGAACCTATAACCAGCCAAAGGGCGATGGCCATTAGCTGGGAAACCCCCTCCTCTCCCTGAGCAAGGACTGAATTTCCAGAAAGAGGTCATCCTCCAAGCTTCAGAATCTAGTACAGTCCTCATGCCCCAGTTCTCCCGCTTCTTGTCCATTGGCTCCTGGTTCTTTGTGATGTTTCTGCCCTCCTCCGGGTCATTTAAAAGCTGCAAATCAAATAATCATGTGTCCAGCTGGATGCAAAGTTAAAAAATCAGGAGCCTCTTAGTGAAAGATGGTGGTGTGTATCAAGTCTGACACCAAAATAGCCTTCCCACTTGAAGAGGAAATGAGTTCAAGTGGAACATACTAACAGTCTATTCAGCTGCTCACATACCCCAAAGCAGAAGGCCTTTCAGATAGCTGGATACTTCTATCTGGACCAGAATCAAGGATAAACACTGCTGAGAATCACCCAACCACTGGGATACATCGGACAGTTATATACACCATTTTATAGCCCCATCCACTCATTCTCACACCCAAATCTGGATGGGCTCAGCTGAATTGAAAAAGTTAAAAAGTAAAATGTAAAAGCAAACACTCATGTAGTGCTTACACTGTGGGCTAAGTACTATTCTAAGCACTTAAATATAGTAATGAATTTAATTTCACAAAAGTGCTATAGGGTAGGTAGAAATGACATTATCATCCCCATTTTACAGATGAGGAAACTGAGGCTCAAATTTGCTCTGGTAGTCAGGCTTTGGCTCCATGTTATTAACTAGTTCCCTATGCTGCCTCTTTGCAGATTGTCCCAAGTAGCATTTTGCAGGCTGCTGAACCAATCCCTCACTTGACCGATATAGACAGAAACCAAAAAGTAGACCAGGTGGCCAGGGCAAAAGGCTCCCACTCTCTTGCCCTTCTTCAGGGACAGGGCTTTGGATAAGGGAGCAGGGCCAGAAGGGGAAAGGCAGGTAGGGGAAGGCCCAGGAGAAAGAAGTAGTGTATATCATAGAAGGGGCACGAGGCAAGCAGTAAAAGGCAAGGTTTAGTTTTGGCTTTACCACTCATTTGCTACATATCCTTTCTTTAAGGGAACGATCCTCTTGGTTAAAAAAAAAAAAAAAAAAAAAAAGTCACCAGCACCTAGTAATATAATGCATGGCATATAGTAGGTGCACAATAAAAAATATACTTAAATCCAAATGGGCAATCTCTAAGATGCCTTTGAGCTCTTAACACCCTGTGAGTCTGATAGGAAAAAACCCTCCCCACTCCATGTCACCAGTCCCTTTGGAGAAAACTCAGCAGGGACAAAGTTAAAGGAACCTCATTAGTCTGCCTTCTCTACCCTCCAACTTCCTTATCGCTTAGGAATATGGGACCCTCTCATACCTACATCAGTAAGTAATTACTGTCATCCAAAACACCAAATCATTAACGAGGCTCTAGATTCTAGTCTAATCGCTGCTACAAGGGCAGCTCTTAAAAAGCCAGGTGTGAGCAAGCCCATCTCCTCTCCAGGCATTCACTGAGCACAGGCAGAGGCAAAGCACCCATTTGTGTATATGCCCAGGGAGACAAAGGCAAATAAGACATCATTTCCTCCTATCCTCAAGGAGATCATAGTATGGTAAAGAGAAACAAAATCTACAAATAACTATAAAATATATCTATGTACAGCTCAACAGGGCAGAAATAGGATGTGGAGTTATTGCAACAGACTCTGTATTAGCCTCAAAATGGGGGAAGACACAGGTATCTGTTTTCCCATACTTAACCTCAACTTCTTTTCCCTGCAGCCTGGGTGAGGAAGTGTGTTTGTGTTTTTTGGTTTTTTTCCCCTAAGTAGGAGCCTGAGACCACCATCCATTCATCCCCCTCAACCTCACCCTACAGAAGCCCATCCCCGCTGCATTCCTCCAGCACCAGCTGATGTTATCTTTCCACACAGGTTGGGACTTGCAGGTCTTGGAACATCTCGCATCTTCCTGTCTGGAAAGTAGTCTGGGACCCAGGGAAAAGTCGTCAATTCCTTTCCAGAACAGGTGGGTCCCCCGTGCCCATCTCAAGCACATTCCAGGACACACCCTTAAGCCTACCCTCCCTCCATCCCCACCCTTCTTAAAGTTGGCTCTGCTTCCCCTGAGAAGCCCAGGTGCTGGTGGGAGGAGTAAAGGCAGATACCATCAGAGGTGAGGCAGGGAGGGACCCACAGAACTGGTGTTCCCACTGGTACTGTTTCCTGCCCTGATGGCTCCCTCACCCTCACTCAGTCTGGGTGGGGGAGTCAGGTGGAGACAAGATGTCCCAGTCCCTCGGCCATTCACTGCTCTCACTCCTTGGCAGCCCTTTATTTAGGTTTCATGCCAGAACACAGGACCTGGTGGTCCCAGATGATGCTAGACAAATAGTGCATTTACAGCCACAGAGGCAGAGGGCAGGTAGCATGCATGTGCTGAGCTGCAGGCTTCTTCCTGTAGGAAGGCCCTGAATTTGCCCCAAGGGGTGGTCACAAAAGCAGCTCAAGCCCCTGGAATCTTTGCTCAGGGGCTTAGGCATTCACCCCACATGCTCCAGAGGTTATCTCACCCTGGACCGTGGAGCAAAGGTTTTACTTGGCAACTAGGGAGGATGTCTGTCCTCAGGGTAACAAGATATGGAGGACCCAGGAGCCTCATGCATTTCCCACCCATTTCTGCTGAGAGAAAATTCCACAACTCTCACTTTAAGCGGGATACAGTCTTAGGCTAGAAATACAGACCTTCTGCTGGTAACCCTCTCTCTATCCTCAAAACCTCCAGCTGCTCACCTACCAGAAACTACTAAGGTGGGTACAGGTCAAGATGAGTAAATCAAATCAATGATCAGTTAAAAGTGTTTATTTTTAAATGAAAAGGGAAAAGGGAGTAACATAGAGGCAACTTTTGGCACCTTCTTTCCTGGCCCCATGTGCTCCCCAACCCAAAGCACTGGCAGGAGAGGCCTCAACGACAAGCTGAGGGGCCAGAGAGTCGCAAAGTCAGTCACAGAGAAATCTGTACAACCCTGGAAAGGTGGGATTCAAGAGTCTGTCCCAGCCCCCTTGTCCTGTAACAGGGTTAGAGCTCAGGGGCGTAGGGCTCCCCAGTCGGTGAGGACACCCGCAGTTCGGCATCATGCCTTACCACAGTGAAGAGCCCCACCACTGCCAGCAGAGCCATCACCATGACAGCGGAGCATATGCTGAACATGTTCCGAGTGCCTGTTTTGCGATCACTGTCATGGAGGACTAGGAGCCCCAGGCAGGCCAGTAAGTGCAGGGGCACCCGGAACCAGTTGAGTACACCAGCTTGTTCTGTCTCAGGGATCACCTTCCTCCGCAGGAAGCTCATGCTGGGAAAGTATAGCCCACAGGCCAATTCGATAAGTAGGAAGGCTATGAAGGACTCCACGGGACTCTCCTGGCCTGGACTGGTGGAGAAAGTCAGCATGAAGAGGGAGAAGACGACGATGAGGACAGCAAGGGAGAGTAGATGCATAGGTTGAAGGTGGTACCTCTTGGAGGTAGCGATGCGATACAAGGAAGAGCCGAGCAGGCTGGCTGCCATGAAGCTGGAGAAGATGATGCCTAGTGGGGCCCCATGTGGGTCCAGCACAGGTGTCCAGAGGAAAACAAAGATGAAGATGACGCTTTCAAACAGGGCCTGTATGGTACCTAGCAGCAGCACACGGCGGTCTGAGAGGAGGCAGCGCAGGCCCGCAGCACAGGTCCTTGAGAAGGCACGCTGCCGATCATAGTTCTCTCCCCAGTTGTGAAGGGCCAAGGCTCCAGCCAGAGCTAAGAGAGGGATGGCAGCCACAAAGGGCGCTACAGGCCCCAGTCCCATCCAGCAGGCCACAGCTTCAGCTGCCACACCTGCCACTACAGCGAGCACGTTGTTCCAGAAGGCAGCTCGGGCAAAGGTAGCTGGGATCCACTCAGCTGGGAAGTCATGGCGCTCCACATGCTCATGGATGTACCAGGCCTCGAAGGCTGAGAAGAGCAGAGCGGTGGACAGCCCACCAAGTGCTCGCCCTACCAGCAACACAAAGTAGTCCCGAGAGAGTTTGGTTAAGCAGCACAGAGAGTAAGTGAGGGAGAAGAGGACACAAGACTTTTTTCGACCCAGCCAGTCCACAAGGGAGGAGGCCACCAGTCCAAACAGGACTGTGGAGGCAAGGCCACAGACATAGAGGATGGCAATTTGACCCTCCAAAAAGTGGTAATGCTGATAGAGTTTATAGAGGTAGGGGGCCTGAAGCCAGTCAGCTGCCAGGGCCAGGAAGTAAACCTCATAAAAGTCCAGTTGAAACCGAAGGAATGACGGATTGCTGCAGGCCCTTCCTGGGGGCTTAGCCCGGCATCTTGACAGTTCCAACCCCAAGCAGGAAAGCAGGAGGACCACAAAGACGAGGTAGGCAGTCACCAGCATGGCGGGCCCCCGGACGACCTGGGAAAGAAGGGGCTTTCAGAGTCATATCCATTGCTCAGGCAGCACTGTCAAGGAGCTGGCTGTTTAAGCAGAAGGCAGCTCCACCCTACCCCCCTGCCAACTGCACTTCCCCACCCCTCAAATCCACTCCCCCAGAACTCAGACCTGAGGGACCAGTTGGGTGGGTGGGAGGAGTGGCCCGCCAGAGCAGTCTCCTACGACACAGTGGGGCAGGGAAAAGGTAAGAGGATCGGGGAGAAGACTGAGCATTCTCCCTAACCTTGCCTGACACGGCAAAGAAGTCCCTTCAATAATCCCATCCCCTTGAATAAAGGGACTTCTGCCCTCTTCCACAACAGCTTCTGCATATTTCCTCCTATTACTTCCCATCCTCTCTGGGGAGCCCGTTTTAGCCCTAAAAGTCACATCTTCTGTACCGGGCATCCCTCCCGCCGGCGCAGGCCTCTAGAGTTGTTTCAGGGTCACGCGCGTTCATCTCAGATTCCCCATCCTCCAGGTCACGGGCACCCCCTTGCGCCCCCTAGCCCTGGCCCAGCGCCCCAGGGCCGCCACGCCCGCTCGCACCTTACCCAGACCTCGTCTCACCTGTTGCCCCGGTCTGCGGGGACGCTCCGGACACGTCCGGCTCCAGGCCGCCCGCTGCCCTGCCCGCTCTACCTCCGGCTCCGGCCCCGGCCTGGGTTCTAGCAGCGTGCCCGCCCCTCACAGCCTGCTTCCGGGAGCCGGGTAGGCCTCCGGTTGCCGCCATGATGGTCGCGTCACGTGATGGGGGCGCGCCGCTCAAGCCCCGCCCCTGCTCCGCCCCTACCCTCAAGCTCCGGATGCCGGCGGCGGCACTAACAGATTGGAAAAAGGCTGCTTTTTTCAGTCCGGCCTTGTCTGCCGCCTTCCCGTGACACCCGCTCCTTTGATTCCTGTATACCTGCGGGGCCAACCCGAAATAAAGGCCCACTTAATCTCTCTTTCAACAGGCTGTAGGTTAGAGAGCGCGGCTCTGACGGGGAAAATGCCCGCAGTCCCGCAGAACCGGGGGCTGCAGCTTCCCGGGGAACACCGCTGCCTTAAGCGGCGATGGGCTCTTCTGTTCTCCCCTCCTTCACTGTAGTGACCTCTAGGCCAGAAGTTAGTATGGTCCAGACACCCGAGGAAGGCTCTGTGGTGTGAAGGACTCCAACTCCGGCTGCAGACAAATGCTCAAATCCCACCCCTGTCACTTAACCACCTGTCTGGCCTCGGGCAAGCCACAAAATTGCTCAATGTCCCAGTTTCTTCATCTGAAGTCAAAGGAGAGCAGTGCACAAGTAAAAAGGCTAAGGTTCAGCAGCAGCAGAGAGTTAAGAACTTCAGCCCTGGAGCGGACCCCTCACCTCCTGCTACCTACCAACTGTTACCTTGGAAAATTTTAGTTTGATTTTCAGACTCTCCCCAATGGCTTCCCATCTCACTAAGCATAAAAGTCAAAATCTTTATAGTGGCCTACAACCCCCCCCCCCCCCCGCCCTCGTCCTGTTCTCTACTACTTCTCTGACCTCATCTCCTACCATTCTCCCTCCTACTCCTACTCTGTCTATACTGGCCACCAGCAGGGCCTTTGCACATTGTGCCCTGTAAGGTTCTAGTTCTCTCAGATACCCACATGGTTCCTGCCCTCAGTGTCCCAATTCTCTGTTCAAATGTCATTTCATCAGAGAGGGCTTTCTTGGCCATCTGTTTAAAAGAGCAACAACACCACCTCCATCCACCACAGTAATCTACCTGCTTTCCTTCTAACTCTCTGTGAGGTCTCCTTGCTGCATTTTCTCCATAGCACTTAACACTATCTGGCATACTATGCATTTTGTTTATTTATTTACTATCTCCTCTCCCTACAGGTTTTTATCTGTTTTGTTCACTTGTATTTCCAATACCTAAAACAGTTACTGGTACATTAAAAAAAAAATTCAATGAATATTTGATGAATAAGTTAATCCATGTAAATTACTCTAAATGTGCTGGCCTGTATTAGCTGTTAACACTTATCAGTTATTAGGTACCTAAGATCTATTTTAAGAAGTCCTGGACCAATGGCTATAGGTGAATTATCTCAGTTAACTGTCAGAACAACTCATAAGGTCAATACTATCCTTATTACCCAGAGTTGGGAAGGTTAGGTATCATGTCCAAAGTCACATGGTAAGAAGTAGAGTCAGAACTGTGACCCAGATCTTTCAAATTCCAAGTTCATATGGTTTCTGAGAAGATTAAGTAAATTCATTTAGTTGCACAGGTGATTGGTACATATTGGTTTTCTTTATACTGAAGTTTGGAAGGTACAGAGACGGTGGGAGGATCCAGGATTACATCTCAAGAAATTCCTATGATAAAGGAAACAGCTGAGATTTATAGGCAAGCTCCAAAGTGCTTTCATCTCTAATTGGCAAACTTCTACAAGAGTAGAAAGTGTTAGTGGTTCCCATGCATTCATGTAGAAACGCTCAGAGTCAAAAATCGTGATTTCGCTGAGGTCATTCAGTGAGTGACAGCATGAATGACCCAAATGCCCTCCGTCCTAGTCTGGGACTGAAGCCCCTTGAAATCATGATATCCAGTCTCTCAATTCTTGGTGGTCTTTTCTTTGAGGGTAGAGGTCACTCTAAAAAGCAGGGAGTGGGACAGGATGGCCTCACATTTCTTGCCTTGTGCTTTCCAGGACTAAGGCCAGTTTTCTCCCATTACTGAGTTGCATTTTGTTTCGAAGCACCTGACAGAGAGACACTTAAAGCAAGATTACATTATTTTGGATTATTTTTGTTTATTTTAAGAACTATTCACGATATGTTTATTCTTTACAGTTCCCTGGCCCTTCATAGCTGTGAGGCACAGCTGAGAAAGAGCTAAAGAGGAGGAATGTGTAAGCAGAGGACTGGAGGGGATACAAGGCATACAAGGCAGCCTGGGAGCACAATGCATCTCTAGTACCTTCTTCCAGTAGAGGGCAGGGAGAGCTGGGGTCTGTGTGAGGAGTCATACTTGGGAAGTCTTTGAGAGCAAATGTGGAGGATGTTCTGGGAGTTACTAGGAACCATGTTTACCAGAGGAGCATCATTTAAAATTTTTACTACAAAAAGGTTCAAACATACACAAAGGAGGAGAACATAATTCTGTGAACCTCTGTATACTTACTTCAACAATATTGATTTTGTAACGTTGTTCCTTTCTTTCTCTTTATTTACCAAAATATTTAAAATTAAATATTTCACTTCACTCCATACTTAAGTATGTATCTCTAGAAAAGAATCTTTCTTTTTTTTTACATGACCCCAAAGCCATTTTTACATCTAGCAAAATCAACACTGATTCCTTGGCATCACAAATATCCCATCCATAATTAACTGTCCCCGACTGTGAAAATGTCTTTTTACAATTGGATTGTCCAAATCAGGAGCCAAACGAGGTCCTTATGTTCCATGTGGTGGTTGTCTTTTTCTGTCACCTCTTACCTTTTCCCCTCAGCCACTGAGAAGTTGAAAAAATTGGGCCAGATTTCCTTTAGAATATCCCACGTTCTGAATGTGTCTTCCTATTTCCTCACTGTGTAATTTAATTTGTTCTTCCATCCCCAGTATTTCCTGTTAAATGGAGATTAGCTCTGGAGTTTTGAATAGAATCACGTTCAGGGTTTTAGTTTGGCAAGAGCCCTTCAGAGGAGGAGCTGAGTGCTTCAGAATGCATCACAATGGGAGCTATACAGTGTGTGCTTGTGCTCCTTTTAGCAATGCTAAGATTCTCCAGGGGGTCAGGTGGTGACAATTCGATCCTTCCATTGTAAAGTTCTCCATCAACCATGATCCTTGTTTCATCCATTGAAGATTCTTGCTTTGATCAATTATTTCATGAAGGGTTGCAAGACAGCGATTTTTCTGATTCCATAGTCCTTCCATATTAGTTGAAATTTTTCTGTAAATAAGAACTTTTCTCCACCACTTACAGTTATTTGGCTATCCTGAAATATTGTTTATACAGGAGAGGCAGTATAAATGCTTAATTTTTTTTCTTTTTAATTGCCAGTTTTCAGGATAGGAAGTTGGGACAAGCATTATTTTTTAAAAATTTGGGGCTTAGAGCTGAATAGGGATGGATAGCCTGGATAGTGGGTGAGGAAAGGAGGGACTATTTTGGCAACTGTATCCAGCCTTCACTCACTCCTTCCAGGGTTTGGGGTGTGTAGGGGACAGACAGATACTATAGTGCTTGGTGTCTTGGCCCTTGGACAGCAATAGGGTGGGCATGAGGCAGGCCTAGTGTGCAGGGTGCTACAGGGGGTGGGAGGAAAGAGATGGGGAGGCAGAGAGAGAGGTAGGAAGTAAAAAAACAGCTAGACACAGAAGACTGGAAGAGAGAGAAAGACAGAAAGGGAAACAAATGAGAGATCATGAATGAAATACACCCAGGAGCAGAGTAGGACAGAAAAGTGGAGCGATGTCAGGTACATTAAAAGACAAAAAACTTAGATATGAAGACACAAATTGAGACAGGAAAGGGGGAAAGAAAAAGATGCATTTTTTAAATTTTAAATTAGTATACTTATTAGTATATTTTCCCCTTCTAATTTAAAATATACTTTGGAGGGAGAAGTATACTTTGGAGGGAAATGGAGGGAGAATTAGAGATATAGAGAGTGAAGAAAACACATGTCAAGACACAAGGCAGGTGAAAGCAGAATGCCCCAGTAATAGAAGAAAACAAATGGAGAGAATGACCTAAAAAGATAGAAGGAAGGATAAACTGAAAGGTGAACAGAGATAGAAAGGGGGAAAAAAATACAGCCCAAAGGGTCTCAGAGAAGGAGGCTGAGAAAGAGAAGATTGAAAAGACTAGTGTTAGAGAACTTGAGAAATGTAGAAGGGGGCTCAGCGGCTCTCAGTTTAGGATCCATTCCTGGGCAGATACTGGATTCTCACTTCCAGCTTTCTTTTGGAGTCTTTTTCAAACCCCTAGGCACACCCCCAGGGACAGGGGACTTATGCCTAGCTATGTGTGGATGGCATCATTGGGAACTTCAGTCAAGGGTTCCTAGCTTCCTTCACCTGCATGCCAGATGAGCACAGAGGTTGCAGATGGGATTAATCCTGGAAGATTGAGGTCAGGAGGCTGGGTGAGCACTCAGAGATCTGCAAGACAAGACATTCAGGCAGAGAGCGCCAGATTCCTAGAAGCAAAAGACCATGTGTGATGCCATAATATCCAAGGGAAGGGAGGAGCCAAAAACACTCTGCTCAGCCTCCTCTTCTGGTCCAAGAAGAACTGATCATCTTTGCCTGACTCAAGAGGAGAGCTAAGGGGTCCAGAGACTCTTGGATCAGTCAGAGATATGGGTGAAAGTCCAAGGGGCAAAAAAAAAAATCGCCCCTGGACAAAGGATTCCCTACCACCTCTAGAGGAAGAATCTATCTTATCTATGTGAACTGCAGAGAAACCAAGAAAGGTCTTCAGAAGAGGTTGAAAAGAGGGGGAAAATGTCCAATTTGCTCACCTTCAGGGGCCTTGGAAGAGGCTCTGAGCAGAAGAGTTTCCATTCCAAAAGTTGCAGAAGAGGAGTTTCTGGAACCAGCAGGAACATGCCCAGAAACTAATTTCAAAGCAGATACCTGCTCTCACCCTCAGGACTGAGGAGGAGGCCAGGGGCTCTGAGCAGCCTTCTGCCTGTACCTGCTGGGGGAGGGGTTTAGGGGAGCCCTCTCACTCCACCTGGTGCCTCTGCCTCCTGCCTGAGGAGGCAGCTACAGAAGTGCTCCGGCAGACTGACAGCCTCTCTAGGGAGCAACAGCCCACCTAGACTATCAGACAGTGCCCCTGAGAGGTGCGCTTTCCCGTGAAGCAGCAACTGCAGTGGCCAAAGGAGCCTGGAGGCCCCCAGGTAGACCCGTGGCCACAGCCACAGTTGTCACTGTAGTCCAAGCAGGAGCTGGGACAGGCAGATCGACCCTTGGAACAAGGGTAAATGGGGCAAGGTGAGGGATGGCAACAGGTCAAATGAGGACCAGAGCATGGGACACAGGAGCTATGGGGACATGTTGAGGGAGGACAGGCAGGGCAGGGAAGGCAGGTGCAAGTGCAGGGTGGGCCAGGGAGCCTGGGACAGGAGGGGCAGGTAGTTGTGTAAGAGGGATAGGCAGTGCAGGAGGAGGTGGGAGGAGGGCAGCCAGGGCAGGGACAGGCGCAGGCAGAGGAAGGACAGGATATACAAAGAGAGGCAGCTGGTGGGCTGTGCACAGAGGGCGCAGGAGGTTGTTGGTGGGTGGCCTTCTTGTTTCGAGGCCCCAAACGTAGGCCCAGAGAGAAGTCCATTCAGCTGCAGGAGCGGCCAAGCTGGGGGTTGGGTAAAGGGGAGGGCATGGGAAGATTAGAAGGGGCAGACTGAAGGGGGCAGAGGTGGGGGCAGGATTAAACCTAAGACACTGCTGAGCCTTGCTGAGCCTTCAGGGAGCTCAGACCTCCGCAATCAGCCCTCCCTTTCCAGGCCTGCCCAGCGATGCTCTCCTGTGGCCCTCCTCTCTGTTGAAAACGCTCCAACTGCACCAGCCCAGAACATGTTCTTCGAACATGACGTGCACTTTCATGCCTTCAGTCCTTTGTTCACGCTGTTCCTTTGGCTTGGAGTGCCTTTTCTCTTTTCTCTACCTGCCTAGGTCCTATAGTGTCTGAAGTCTTCCTCTTTGTTCAAAAAGTATTCCTTGAGTTCCAGGCACCTGACATCTGCCCGGGTAAGGACCCCAGCCTATGACTCTTCAGCCCTGGTGGCCAGAGCGGCTGCTTCAGTCTCCCAAGCAGTCCCCCAGGGGTACTTAGGGAAGCAGCAGCGGCAGCAGCAGTAGGAGTGGCAGCCGAAGCAACGCTCTGAGACTGAGTCAGAGATGCTGGTGGGAGGTGGCATTGGAGGGTTCTGGGTGACTCCAGGAGGGGCAAGTCCCAGGTGTAGGTATGGGGATGCCCAGCTGTCTCTGGGAGAGTGACAAGCAGCCTGAATAAGACAGCTACAGCTAAGTTTCCTCTCTTACGGAGCTCCCATAAAAGTGAGGAGTGACGTGAGATGGAGACTAAAACCAAACAGGTAAACAAAAAAAATACATTAGCTTATTTCAGAGCATGCAAATGGCAATGAAAAAAAAAAAAACCACCACCAGGGTGCTGTGAAAAAAATGTGACTCAGAGAGGTGGATTCATCAGACGGAGTGGCTAGACAGCCCCCAAATAGTCAGGTAGGACAGCCCCTAAGGGTGTAGGGGGAGATAAAGTCTGTCCAGCCCTAGCTGACCATAGGAGAGCTGCCCGAGGCAGAATGGAACTCAACTGTCTGGGCTATGGGGAAATACAAAGCTGAGAAGGAGATAAGCAGTGCTGGAGATCGCAATCTAAAATTGGGTGGTCAGGGAAAGTGCCATTGAGAAATGTCATTTTAGCAAAGACCTGAAGAAAGTGCCGGAGTGAGTCATGGAGACATCTAGTGGAAGAAAATCCCAGAGACGGGAGATAGCGAGAGCAAAGAGCAAAGAGGAGTCATGGCAGAGGTAGAGAGCAAGGCAGAGGCCTTGGGAGTCACAGTGGGGGCTTGGATTTTATTTCAAGAAAGAGGGAAAACCACTGACGGTTTTAGGCAAGAAAGTGTATGGGTCTTCTTGATCCTATGCCTGCTCCCGGTTAAAATGTTTTGCTTCCTGAGAAACTGGCACAATCATTTTGGAAAAATGTTTGGCCTTATCTGATAAAACTGATACTGCCTGTACATATACTTTTAGTTTTACAGCCTTGCAAATCTCTTGCGTGTGTGCACTGGGAAACAGGTACAAAAATGTTCTTAGCAGCATTACGATAGTCCAAACTGAAAACAATTCAAACATCCAATAGTAGAGTAAAAAAATATACTGGCTACTATGGCAAACAGTATGAAGGTTCCTCAAAAAGTAAAGATAGAACTACCATGTGACCCAGCAATCCCACTTCTGAGTATTTATGCAAAGAAATCCAAAATACTAATTTGAAAGGACATATGCACTCCTATGTTCATTACGGTAGGCAAGATGTGGAAGTAACCTTTATCTCCATTGATAAAAGGATGGATAAAAAAATATGTGGTATATATATTTTTATATATACTATATATAAATATATATTCTATATATACTATAGAATATTACTCAGGCATAAAAAATAATGAGATCTTACCATTTGTGACAACATGGATGGACCTAGAGGGTATTAGGCTAAGTGAAATAAGTCAGACAGAGAAGGACAAATGCCATATGATTTCACTTATATGTGCAATCTAAAAAACAAAATAATTACACAAAGCAGAAGCAAACTCAGATACAGAAAACAAACTAAAGGTTGCTAGATGTGAGTGGGGTTGGGGGACTGGGTGAAAAAGAAGAAGGGATTAAGAAGTACAATTTGGTAGTCACAAAATAGTCACAAGGACATAAGTACAGCATAGGGAATACAGTCGATAATACTGTGATAACTATGTATGGTGCCAGGTGGGTACTGGACTTATCAGGGGGACCACTTTGTAAGTTACATAAATGTCTAATCGCTATGTCCTACACCTAAAATTAATATAATAATTAATGTCAACTGTAATCAAAAATTTAAAAATAAATAAATAAGTAGATCGTGGACTCGTAATGCAACTGAATGTTATGCAACAATGCAAAAGAAAATTACATGCAATAACTTGGGTATATCTCACGAACAAAATAAGACACAAAAGAGTAATACAATACCATTCTATCTATATAAACCTCAAAAATAAGTAAAGTTACACAATATTGTTTAGAGAGGTATATACAGATGCTAAAACTATAAAGAAAGGCAAGGAAATAATGATCACAAAAGTTAGGATGATGGTTACTTCTTAGGGGAGGGAAGGAATTATGGAAGGGACACATGGGAGCTTCTGAGGTATAGGAAATACCCTTTCTTGGGTAGCAGTTGAACAGGTATTTATTTTATTCCAATTTATTCTGTACACTGTTCATAATATATTTATATACTCTTTCAGAAAGAGAAAATAAAAGCACCGCTTCCTCTTCTGCTCCATGCCATGTCATTCAAATCGTTATGTTAAAGTTAGATATTCCTAGTCCGTATACCTACCCTTCCCACTTGATCTTGAGGATAGAGACTTTTCCTGTATTTCTGGCATCTGTCATTGCCTGGTATGTAGCAGATGCTCAATAACTGCTGAATTGGATCGAGTTGAATTCCCCCAAATCTCTCATCCGATGGAGAGGCGAGCACCTACAGAAGAGGAGGAAGTCTGCTGTGGTGAAGGAAACACAGGATCCCTAAGACCTGGGTTCCCATCTTAGCTCTGCCACTTCCTAGCTGTGAGATATTGAACAAGTCACTTAACCTCTCTGATTCTCAGCTCCCTCTTCTATGAAGTGGATATGATAATTGCTACCTTTCTGGACTGCTGCATGGTTTAAGCGAATACTGCACATGCCCAGCACAATGCCTGGAACACTTAGGCGCTCAACAAAGGACAGCTTCCTAACCCTCTCCCCGCAACATCACATCTTTTCTTCAAAAGAGTCCACTAGAAGGGGCACACAAATATCAAAAATGATCCCAGAGTGTGGGCCAACATCCTCGGGGCCCTTGGGGCTAAGGCGTAGATGTAGTCTGGTCCAGAGCTGGCAGATAGGGCAATCTGATTGAAGCCGAACAGATCCCAGGCAGCTGGTGGGAGCTTGCAAGGTTGGTAAGACTAGGGTCTGGGAATTTCCATTTGGGGAAGTCCCAGTTATGGGTGCAGGGGTGCCAGACTGGCCCCACCCAACACCCTGGCCTCAGGAGATGTGGGCACAGGGAGGAAAGTGGGTCAGAGCAGGGCTGGAACTTAACCCCATTGGTCCCATGACCTCTTTGCCAGTTATGGAGGAGGCACAGCCACAAAGAAGCCTGTTCCCTCCTCCAAAGAGCCCTCAATTGCTTTTCTTCAGAAAGGAAGAACTTTGGAACCTTGGCATCTGAGCAGAAGCAACTGGAACACCAGCCCCCAGGAGACAGAGGAAAGATAATTCCCTAATCCCTGGATGGAGGTTCTATACAAAATAGACTGTTACACCCACCCACATGGTGACTGGCACACACCTGGAGTGCTCACCTCACTCTCCAGGCAACTATGGAGGCAAATATGCTCCTCATTCCAGGAGGAGAACAGGTTAGGGCTGGATCAGAGAGGGGGGTGGGGTACATGGTAGAACAGCTCAGTGGAGCCTCTGGTAAGACTCCAGCTGGGCAAACTCACCCTGAGGGCTTTGCCAACAACGTGGGGCCTTGTTTTCTGTGTATAATCTCAGGCCTAAACCTAGGGATTCCTTTTCCTTATCTGTGTCTCTGTTTCTGTTTCTGTTTCTGGAGGAGGAGATGAAAGGATGGATGGAACCAGGGCAGGGTCACCAGGTGTTCCAGGGTCCTCCTTTAACCATTAGGAGGTGCTTTGGCCAACCCTCATTTGTAGCATACCAAAGCAAGGTGGGGAGCAGGAATGAAGGGTCCCTTCTCCTTCTGGGGCAGCAGGATGGCTGGGAGCCAGGACCCCAATTCCAGGGCCTTTGTACATACTCTTCTGCTGCCCTCTCTTCTCTCCTCTCTCCCTCTCACTCTTTCCCAGAAACGTTTTCTGATCTCTTTGGCTGGGGGAAAATTCCTGTTACTGTCCATTCTCATAGTACCTTATACTTCTCCATGCTGGTTATCACCTGCAATTTTGTGGATTATTTGGTTGACATCTGACTCCTCCCCCAGCCTAAGAGTATGCAAGGGCAGGGAAGATAGGTTTGCAAGGGCAGGGACCAAGGGCATTGGTATTCCTGGGCTTATACAGTGCTTGTCATACAGTGGATACTTAATGAAGATTTGTTGAATTCACGAAAGGTGCATGTTTGGGGGAGTAAAGGGAGAAGTTTCTAGAGCTGTTTAGTTCTTAAAATCCTGTGTTCCGCAATCAAGGCCTTCTTCTATGTGGGATCTGGGCAGCACTGAGGCTGGTAAGGGCCATCCACGCACAAACTCATTCACCAGCAGAGCCAACAAACTGGCAAGCAGCAGATTAGACTTGGTACAAGAGGTAACACTGAGCAAGTACATCAGCCATGGCACAAAGCAGGCCTTGGGGAGGAGCAGGAAGAAGGGGAGAGGAAGGGAAAGGAGAAGACATGTTATACAAAACATGTTTTCATCACACTCTCCCTGAGTGCCCTGGTCTCCAAGCCCCAGTGGCACTTCCATGCCTTAATGATGTCCTTGGGGGTTGTAACAGAGCTCCCCCAACTTCATCGGCTAGCCGCCTCTGAGCATGGCATAGGACATCTCCCTACCCCCAGCACCAGACTGGGCATAGGAAAATTATCTAAATGGAAAATTATCTATTTAGTGTCTTGATGCTGGCAAGGAGGTAGTGAGGGTGACAATTTGGGGTTGGGCAACATAGCAAAGTCAGGGCAGGTGGGACAGATGTCTGGATCCTTTCCCTCTCACCACCTCTCCTTCTGGTCTTTGGGAAGAGCAGTATAAAGGAAGCCCAGTTCTAGGGCCCCTAATATACCATTTCTCTAATTAGCCAGGGTGACCAAGTGGAGCCACCACAAACAGAACAGCACCTAGACGACTCAACAGAAAGAGAAATAAGGGGAGCTCTCTCCACCAGTTTCTGGAGTGGGAGGCCTTTTTCCCAAGCTTCCTCCTGGAATCCCTGGGTAGATTGGCTCTACTGCAAGACAAAGAGAAGAATCTGAACCCTTCACAATGCCTCTCTTCCTTGTTCCTTAGTTCTGTATAGGGTTTTTCGTTTGACTTCCAGACCGCTGAAGCCGCCAGACAGATCCCAGTCACTGGGCCATGGGGAGGGTGGGGGAGGAGGCAAGGCAGTCCCGAGGGGCGGAACCAGCACAGGGCGGGTCTTCTTGGGCATCGCCCCCTGGCTACGATCCCTGGCTGGGGACTGAGAAGGCTGAAAGAAGGGCGGAGTCATTTTTACCGAGACAGATGGATGGACAAACACCCACCGGAGACAACGACAGGGGCAGACTGACAGACAAACCAGGACAAAGGGGAGAGTAAAGACAGATGGGAATTCCAGATCTGCTCTGTCTTTCCAGGCTACTCCAAGTATTTTGTCCCCCATTTTATCTTCCCTGTCCCCCATCTGCTATGCTAACTGTACAGCCTTAGAACTCTTGGTCTGGGGACCAGGCCCTGAAGCCTTCTAAGAGGTAGAAGGGGAAATGCTGAGGGAGGGGAGACCCGGCAGGGAGAGCGTCATGGGGGTGGCGCCTGGTTCTGTGTTAGGCCGCCTGGCCCGGGCCCTGGGAAGGAGTGGTGCCCTCACCCAGTTCCTGAGGACAGGAGACTCATTCACTGTAAACCAAGTACAGATGTGTCGGGAGGGGGCAGTGGGTGGGGAATCAGGGCCACATTCACAAACCACAGCTAGGCCCGCCCTCTTTCCCCCAGCCGCCACCCCTAGGGCAGGAGGGGTTAAATTTGCAGCCTCCTGGCAAGATCCCTGCCACACAGGCAGGGCGCCATCCCACCCCAGCCTGGACGCCTGGGTCCAACTCCATGACACCCACCCCTCCCACACGCTCAGAGCAGCTCCCAGGGTAACCAAGCAAAGTCAACAGCAGCCAGGCCACCTGGGGACGGGACCCTGGAGTACCTATTCCCAGCTCTTCCCACCCCTGGAGTGAAAGGGAGGGCCTTGTCTGCGCCCCCATTCACGTCTCCTGTTCTCCAGAGATAACTACAGAATGCCCCTTCTTTTCCTCTTTCCTTCTTCTGGCTGTGGCTACCAAAAGTGGTCTCTCTCTGGGAGGGAGGACACCTGGTCCCTAGGGTGGCAGCGAGGACAGAGCAGAGTAATTCCAGTATGGAAAATGTGACATGAGCAAGAGTCTATGTCCCCAGCGCTGTCCACCCTGGGACTGTCGCTGGGGAAGGTCCTTTGGGTGCATCTCTGCAGCCTAACACAGCTCCTGCTACTGCTCCCGTTCTGCACTTTCTCGCTTCTACCCTTAATGCCTGTGGGAGTGAATGGGGTCCATGTACAGAGCTTGGACTCCAGACCCTTTCCTTTCTCTTGCTCTGTCCTCCATTCTAGGAGACTGATACCCTGGGTTCCCTCCCACTCTAGAACTGAGTCTGTGGTGGTCATGATGGAGTCAGAGAATGTCCCCATCAGACACTAACACTGACTCTGGGTGAGCATGCACACACGTGCAAGTGCGCGCGCGCACGCGCACACACACACACACACACACACACAAACCCAGAGTCAACCACATTCGTGGCGCATCTACCGGGCAGGCAGGCACTGGTTAAGGCAGACACACACCCTCTGCTTGGGCTTTCTCTCTCATGCTCAGACCAAGACTCCTCCTACTCCCAGCACAGTTCCTCCTGCCTTCCTCCCTAGCCTCTCCCACTCCAGATCCGAGCCTAAAGGTGGGGATTGGCAGCCAGAGACCCAGTTGCCCCAACTCCCCTAGTTTACTGAAGGCAGGATGAGAGGGAGGCGGTCTTTGAGCCCGGGACTCAGAGCTGCCCCTCCCCACCCTCCCACCTCCCGCCTTCATACTCCCTAGTTAAATCAGTTTGCTCCTTGGTCCCAAGGACCATCTGGGGTAGCCAGGGGGAAGAAGAGACTATTTTGACCTGCAGGAGAAGGCTAAGCAAAGGGCTAAGACTGGCATCTGTTCTAGCACACTCCTGCTCCATCACTCCACCCCTGGGAACACGGGGATACAGCTCCCATTGCCTACCCTGGGGAGGTACCAGAGAGTGGCCTCATTGAACCACAGCCTGGCCAGAAAACTCAACCAGTCCCCCTAGATGGCTGGAAGGGGGAAAGTGCCAGAGAGCAAGGGTGGCATCATGGGCCCAGGACACTGACCTCTTCTGCCAGCCTTGCCCGGCCTCCCGAGGATGGAGCCACGGAAGCCCAGCAAATGGGAGGGGCAGAGACCCAGGCGCTCCGGCCGCCTTCGCCCAGCCCCCCTCCCACCCACCCTCCGCCCCCCAGCCCCAGGGCACCGAGGAGGGAGCTGGGCAGGGGCAGGCGGCAGGGGAGGGAGGAGCGAGGGCGGGAGGAGGAGGAGGGAGCCTGGCTGGGAGGGAGGTGGGGGGGGTGGGGAGGGAGAAAAAGAAAGAAAATATTTTCCGTGTCCCCGCCTGCAGAGTCAGTGTGCGGTTTGGGAGAAAATGTGTCGGATATTTTGGGGCGGTCACGTGGGCGGGCGGGCTCGGAGAGGCCCCGGGACAGTCCCAGCCTAGAGCCGGTGCCCACCCCCCCCAAAGCCCCCCAGTACCGCGCCTCTGACACTGCGACGCTCCAACCCCGCGACCGCCGGACGCCGGGACCTCGGGGCTCCGCGGCCTCCCTTCCTCCTCCCTTCCCCTCCAGGTGAGTCAGTCGGGGGAACAGGCTCGCCCGCTCAGGACGCCCGGTTCCTCCAGTGAGGTGGGCTGGGGGCGGGCGCGCCGAGAAGCGATGCCGGCTCCGTCTGTTCCAGGGCTGGTCAGGCTGTCCCGAAAGGTTTGAGGGGGACTTCCTGCCCCGACTTGGGGGTTAGCCCTGATCTGGGAAGGGAGTGGGGAAGATTTGAGACAGGCTGGGGCTGAGCTAGTCTTTATTGCCCCCTCATCTCGGTGAATAGCGGGGAGAGCATTTGGGGAAATCTTCAGCCAGGGGGCTTCTAGCCTACTTTTATGCTTGGAGTGTGAGGGAAGACAATGTTCCCTCCTGTGGGGAAAGACCACTGCCGGCCCTCCCTAAGGCTTCCCCTGGAGGGTCTGAGGGGTGGATTTTTGGACCAAGCTGGTCTAAGTTGCTCCTTCTCCTGTGGAATGGCACAGCTTGGACATCAGCAGGGCAAGGAAAGGGTCCCTACCAGAGTGATCCTGGCCCTCTGGGTCCAGGAGTTTGGAGGGACAAGTGGACGGGAGAGGGGCCTGTGAACCCCAGTTCAGGATTCCCTCTCTCATATCCCCAGCCAAGGGTGTGAGTCTTGGCTCCCTCCAGCTAAGGTGAGGGGCCTCTTGGGTGTATTCTTGGGGGATGCCAGGCGAAACAAAGGAAGAGCAGGGAGACTGGGGCAAGGACCCAGAAGTCCTAGTCCGGAGCACCATTGACACTGCCTCTCTGTCTTTAGCAGTTACAACCCAGTCCCCTCAACCTGACCCAGTATGTAGGAGGGAACCTCTGCAGGTGGCCAGAGGGTAAGAATGTGCACGGTTGGGAGGGGGGAGGGGACAGGGGAGCCCCAGGAAGGGTCTGTAGGGCAAGAAGTTGAGATGACTGTGCCCCTTCTGGGCCCATGTCTGGGCATTTGCAACCCCAGTCCTCAAGTCTGAGGCTCCTGCCTTTGCTGTCAGTCCTCAGAAGCTGAGTTGAGGTTGAGGACCACATGCAGTGTCCCATATCCATAATACAAGAAGAGAGAGGAGAGGGGAGGGGGCAGGGGGGAGTGTGTCTGCACCGTGGGTATCCCAGTTAGACACAAGCACACACTCACACACACATGCCACACTCTGGCTTACAGACTGGTACGCAGCACAGGGCACACCCCCCCACCCGGCACACCCCCACCCCTGGCTCAGAAAGCCACCTAACTGGCACCTCCAGTTCCCCCCTCTGCCCCACCCTGTCCGTGCCCTCCGTTGCCCACACACATTCCACTGGCATTGCCTGCCTGCCTGCCTCCTGGGCACTGCCCCTCCCTGGGGCCAGTGGGGTGGAGGGAGGGCACCTGGGGATGAGAGGTGGAGACTCAAGGGTCTGCACTCCCCCCCAAGGGTGGCACAAAGCCAGAGAAACCCAGCCCACCACTGCCTCCTGGGGAGCAGGCTGGGGGCCCGGGCTAGAGCAGAGGATGCCTGGGTTCTCCGCCCAGGCTGGGGATGGGGTCATGGAAAAAGGTGGTCGTGTTTATACAGAGGGGAGGGGGGCAGCGGGTGGAGAGCAGCCGACAAGAGCAGCTTTGTTCCAGGCTCTGGAGCCGGTAGGGCAGCAGGGAGACGCTCCCCCCCTCCATCCGGCAGCCCCCTTCATCCATGCCCTCCCCTCAACTCCACCTCAGCTCTAAGAGAAGCAGCTTTTGTATGGGCCCCTTTCCCCTAGTCAGCTCCACCTCCATCTGAGGTGGCATCTTGGGAGGAGAGAAGTGCTCTCTCCTTTCCACAGGTCCCCCAAAGAACCAAGGCACCTAGGTTGCTAGTTTAGGATTTTATTCTCACTATTACTCTCTTCTATTCCTTGGTCCCTTGCTCCACTCTGGACTTAAGACCTTTCCCTTCCCCTTTCAGCCAAGGCAGAGAAACCAAGGCTCAGAAATGGGATGAATCTCTCTCTGTCCCCTTCCTGTTTTCACTCAACTCTCAAGTCCCTTCACTGAGGCAAAATAGAAGGATGGCCAGGTAGAGCTGGGCTCTTCACTCCTTAGAGCTCCTTCCTCACTAAGGACCAAAAGTTAGAGGCATGCCTCACTGGGACCCCCCCCCCACCCTTACCCAAGCCCTCCTGCCACACCCTCAGTTCTCTGTTTATCATCTCTAGGTGGGAAGCAGACTAGGAAGCCTGGAGCACAGAGCATGTCTCAGTCTAAGTCTGTCTGAGTGAAAAAGATGGGGTGGGGGGAGCCTTAGTAGCTTCTCACCCTTGGCATTAGAGAGGTTAATCCACCTGGAATGTGGCCCAGCCTGTTGAGCTATGGCCCAGGGGCCTCAGGGGCCCCGGACTCCTGGCTCTACCTCGGCTTAACTAGGGGTGAGGATTTCTGGGAATAGTGGAGGGAAGAGGACAGGGACCCTGGGGGCTTAGAGCTCAGACTTTTAGAGCCTGGGGGGACACTGGGCTGAAGAGTCTGATGCTGTTGGGGATGTGAGTGGTGCCTAGTGAGGGGCAGAACTGCTTCATGCCTTGGGACTGAGTGAGGTGTGGTGGCGTTGGGGTCTGAGTCCATGGAACCTCCATGACAGCTTACCCTCAGGAGCTTGAAGGCCAAGGGAGATGAGAGATAGGAAGAAAGGAAGGAAGGAAGGAAGGAAAGGAGGGAGGGAGGGAGAAAGGGAGGAAAGAAAGGAAGGAAGGAAGGGAGGAAAGAAAGAGAGAGACGGTTTACAAATTGAGAGATGTTGACCCTTGAGGGAAAGATGCAGAAATTCCTATCACCTACCTCTGGGCCAGACCGCCCTGTGGTTTCCATGTGTGTTCACTTTCTCTTGGTCTTTCTCCACCCATTTGCACCTCAGTTCATTATGGTTCTGGAGGGCAGAGGAGGTACCCAGGCTGGGGAGGCTTTCCTTCCTCAGCCCCTAACTCCCTGGAGAGGTGGATGTTTGGGGGGCTCCAGGGAAAGCCAACATTCCCCTTGTCAGAGCATCAGGAGAGGAACTACCTGCCTAGCCTTAGGATTCCCTTCTCCTCTTTCCTTCCTTCTCCTCCCTCTCCCCTGGTCACAGGTTAAAAATCTCCCAAGAGTGTGGGCAGGCTACATTTGAAGAGGGGAAGATGCGGGGAGGGCTTCCTTGAAGCAGAGGGCTCAGAGAAGAGAAAGAAAAGGAGATTGAGAAGCAAAGTAAGCTGAGGACGAGGAGAGGAGAGGAGGGGAATTCTCTGGCATCATACCTGGTCCACAGTGGGGCTTCCATCAACATCTGTGGATTTGAAGAAGAGGGTGCAAGAATGGTTAAGGAGTGAAGGATAACTGGAAAAAGAGAAAGAATTGGGAGGGAAAACTAAAGAGGGCATATTGAGGAAGATAGAGAAGGAAATGTTAATTAAAAGAGAGGTATGGCCCTGGTTGGGTAGCTCAGTTGGTTAGAGCATTGCCATGATATGCCAAGGTTTCATGTTTGATCCCTGGTCAGATCACCTACAAGAATCAACCAATGAATGCTCCAATAAGTGGAGCAACAAACTGATGTTTCTTTCTCTCTCCCTTCCTCTCTCTAAAATTAATAAATAAAAAATTGAAACAAAAAAAAGAAGTATGGAGGAGGAGAAGAAAATAATGAGACACTTATAAAGCATTTAGCATGTGCCCTGTATTATTCTAAACACTTTACATGTTACATTTTTAACCCTCACAACACCCTTATGAAACAGGTACTATTAGTATCCCAATTGACGAATGAGGAAAATGAGGCACAGAGAGGTTAAAGTAACACACCCAAGGTCCCACAGCTCAGCTAACAAGTTGTGGGGATGTTTCAGGTTGTCTGGCTCCGCAGTCCGTGTTCCCAACCAGGGAGGGGAAAGAACCCCAAAGTTACAACAGAGACATTTGCTTTCTCTAGGATGGCAGAGAGTTTGAGACCTGGCTCTACCCCTTTCAGCCATGTGACCTTAAGCCAGTCACTTAACCTCAGTTTTCTCATGTGTGAAATGAGAATCATAATTCCTACCTCACAGGATTGATGTGAAGGTTGAATTAAGTGCCTGGTGCAGCTGTACTTAATGGTCCCTTCTCAGCTTAGGAGTCTTCCCTGCCAGGAGTCCTAAGACTCTCGTTCACCTTGGAAACTCAGTTTACCCTTCCCTGGAGAGTTTCTCTGAGCCTGCCTAAGCGGCTGCCCTGCCTCCTCCCCTGTGGGCCCTGAGCTAGGGCAGTACAAACCCTAGCAGCACAGACTTCAGCTGAGACAGGTCCATTGGCTTGGAACATCAGAGTGATCATTCTCTCATCCCTTCTTTTCTCCTTCCTCCCTAGGACTCTTGGAGACCCAGTGGGCAGGCCACCAAGGGCGGGCACGGAGGCTCGCAGGCCTTTTAGGCAGTGGGCATGGGCGGGGGCTGTGGCTGAAGACCACCCCCGCCCACTGCAGACCCCAGGGGATTCAGCCTCGCGCACTGCAGCTGCCATGGCCACCAATAAGGAGCGACTCTTTGCCGCTGGAGCCCTGGGGCCTGGATCTGGCTACCCAGGGGCTGGCTTCCCCTTTGCCTTCCCAGGGGCACTCAGAGGGTCTCCACCGTTCGAGATGCTGAGCCCTAGCTTCCGGGGCCTAGGCCAGCCTGACCTTCCCAAGGAGATGGCCTCTCTGTGTGAGTCTCACGGATATTGGGGATGAGGGAAAGTGGAAACAGGAGGACATTTGGAGGGTGGGTGACATAGAAAATTGGCAGGGATGGGGGTTTGATCTAATGGAATAGCTGACAGGGTGGCTAGGAAGGGGTGTTTACAAATGAGTCCTCCTGCCCAAATAGGATGGGAAAGTAACATGCCTAAATTTAGGGGGTCTAACATTGCCTCCTGAGTGAGTCAACTAACAGGGGAGAACACCTTTGTACATGCAGCCAGGGGGGGTTCTGCTGAAGCTTGAGGGTGCTACCAGCATGTAGTAGAGGGTGTGGAAAGTAGAGAGGTCAGGTAGCTGACTTCGTGATCAGGAGGTGAAATTGTTCTGAATTAGGGGAGGCTGCAAAAAGAGGAATGGAATCCAGTGCCAGGTGCCCAAAGATGTGTGGGGTCAGGAAACTTTCCTTGTTGGTCTGGAAAGGGTGAAAACAGTCAAAAAGAAGGTGCTTCTTCACTAGAAGTAATACAGGGGGTGTTCCAGAAGTATCCTGTCTTCCAGCCATATGGGTTCTGGACTCCTCCCCTCCCTCGAGGTCTGGCTTAGTGCCCACATGCTGTGCAGATCCCTACTTGTCCCTCAAACTTGCCCTCTTCAGGTTAAGCCTTTGAGTGCTGACAGCTGGCCAGCCTTAGGCCTCTCCTTTTCTCTCTGGGTCCCCTCTCTCCCCACTGGGTAGTTGTTCTTTCTGACCGGGTCATTGTAGGAGTGGGTGCCCATGAGCTGCAGGGCTGAGATGCTGAACTTTGTGGGTTAAAGGGTCAGCATGTGAGCCGGTGCAGAGGAGGCCTTACCTAGAAAGAAGGGGAGGTGATGGAAGGAGAGACAGAGAGAGGAGCAGTTCCAGAGAGACAGAAACAGAGACAAAAGGAAAAGACAAAAAGGTAAAGATACATCCTTTATAGCTCCACAAGCTTGGGAAGAGAGAAACAGGTGGAAAAGAAGAGGCCGTGCCTTCAGGAGGGGGCAGTTGGAGGGCTGTGTGTATGTGAAAAAGGGTGAATAGACAGGGCCGGCTGGCAGCTCTACTGGAAAGAGTGTGCTCATCTGGAGAAGGCGTATGTGTGCGTGTGTGTGTGTGTGTGTGCGCGCGTGCGTGTGTGTGTGTAGACCATATGCAGTTGTGTGTGCACAGCATATCCCTCAGACTCTGCTCAGATACAGAATTCCAGTGTGTGCAACAAAGAGTCAGTGTGAGGAGTGAGGCTGGATTTAATAGGGCTGCTGACGGTGTGTCTGGTGTTTGGTGAGGCCTGCCGGTGGCAAGTCTGTAGTCCAACAGGGGTTATTTGGGTGGTGTGCAGGTGAACAAGAGAACACAAAGCTCCCCTTTTTGGAAACCTCAGCTGGGCTTCCCCTACCTCATTTACAGCCCATGAATCTGTCCCGAGGCCTGGGGAGGTGGGAAGGAACCACCCTTCCCACATGAATGTACTTCTTACAGAGAACCATACAGCTCAATCCCTTGGTACTTGATTTTCCCAGGTTTTGGGAGAGGCAACTAAAGAAGCAGGGGTGAGGAGGGACAGTAGAAACAGAGTGATAGTGGGGAGAATGCTGAGAGTCATAGCCAGTCACCGGTGAAGTTCGCCTTGTGCCCCTGTGCTCTGGACACATTAAGATCAAGGTCAAGGTTCAAAGTGAGGTCAAGGTAGTGGCAGGGGTCAAACTGGGCTCTATCCCCAAAGGCTACCCTGAGGAGGGAGGCGGAAAGGAAAAATCCAAGGGAGGAGCCAGAACCAGGACAGGTAGCTGGGGAGGGTGTGGCCGGCAGCTGGGGACAGGCCTGGGCAGAGAGGCGTGATGGGGTGGGGAGGAGGTGAAGGCTTGGGTTCAGACAGCTTGCATGGGAGTGGGGCATGGAGCACCTAGGGTAAATGAGAAGGTGGCAGAGGGAAAGGGAAGGCATCCTAGAGTCTGGGAGACCTCCCTCAGTGGCAGATCACCCACAGGGGGAAAGAGAGTGGTCTGCCATTTCTCTGAGCCCTTGTTCCTTTTTGGCTAGGGCCAGTTAATGGAGAGGGATAGGAGGACAAAATCTGATGCCAAAGCTGCGCTCACCTTGAGCCTGTGTCTTTTTCTTCACTCTCTTGCCTCTTAGTCTATGGGAGGGAAGGGTGCTCCATGAAAGAGTCTGGAGCTTCTCCCTGGGGCTGGCTCTGGATCCTATGCTGGGTCCCTAACACCTTGAAGACCTCTTTTTGGTAAGGGAAATCTTGTTCCACCTCTTGGGGTTCTCCAGAGGCTTGAGTGGGTGAGGCAGGCATCTCAGAACCCTGTGGTGCAGGAGGGGAGAGGGAAGGGAGCATGTGCTGCTGAGACAAGCACAGGCCTGTGTGCACGTGAAAGCAGAGGTGGGTGTGCTTGCTCACAGATGTGCGTGAAACTCTGGTGTCTGTGTCCCCACTGTTGCGTTGTATCCTTTATCGAGACGGCAGGGAACAGAGTATGGTAGGAGGGAAAGGAAGCTTTGCCCTCCTCCTCTCGAGGTGGTATCTGTGGTTCTGAACACCTGGCTTTCTTTGTTTGCTGAATCTGGTGACAGTGTCCCTGGGGCAAGGAGCCCAGACTACCACATTAAGTCACATGGAGAAACTGAGGGCAGGTTGGCACAGGAAGTAATCAAATTCTACTGAAAATAAACTGAAAAAGAGAGACTGGGAGACCTAAGCAAGATGAGAGAGAACTACACAGGCCAAAAGGCACAGACACAGAGAGAACCCAGACACTGGGAGAGAAAAGGGGGAACAAGCAGGCAGGTAAGGATGGCAAGCAGGAGGCAGCTAGTCCTTCTCCAGGAAAAAACCCCAGCCGGCTGCCTCTTTCCCCTCCCCTCCCGGTCTCTTCTGCTCAGGCTCGGGCTCCAGCTCCAGGCCGACACAAACGGGGCTTTGATTGCAACAGGAAACCTCTCTGGTGTGTGTGTGGAGGGGGAGCTGGGCAAGCCGCCGCCGCTGGGGCCCAGGCTGCACCCCCCTCTCCTGGCCCCCTACCCAGTCCCAGCCCCCATCTTGCCAGCACTTCTTATATCCCTGCTTTGGGCCTAGTCCCTCATTCACACCTCTATTCCATCCACTCTTCTGCAGCCCCCTCCTCCAGGGACACCTCCCCCGCCCCCCCCCCCGCCCCGCCCCGGCACTGCCCTTCAGGTGGGACTCCTATGTTAGGACTTACCCTTGGGGCTGGAACTTCTTTGCTTTGAGATGCCCCCTCTTCTGTTTTTTTGAGGAAAGATTTTGGAAGAAAAGGCGAATTTAGCATGAGGAATTTAGAACCAGTTATCCTCAAGCCCCATCCAGAAGATGGCAGGAGCGGGGAAAGGAGGGGTGCATAAGAAGTTAGCTGTCCCTCCCTCCACAGTCCCTCGTTGGCTAAACTCATGCTTGTCAGGGTGGTAGAGGCTCTGAGGGGTGACCATGCAAGACTCTGAGTGCTAATGGCCTGGTTAGTGGGGGAGGGATGCCCTTCTCTCGGACTGTGCCTTTGTGGGGCTTGAGCTGGGAGGGGTGTGCCCGCTGTGGTGGTGGGGATCATAGGGAAGGGGGTGAGTCAGGCAGCAGTGTTCCCCCCACCCCATACTCCCACCAGGCTGGTGGAGAACATCTGTTTCCCATGAAATGCTAGAAGGCTAATGGGTCTAATTGCTGCAATAAGGGCTGGGGAGACTTTGGGGAAAAAAGGGGGCACTAGATTCCCCCATTCTCTTACCTTCTCCTCAAGGCCATACTAAGACTGTCTAGAATTGAGGGGGTTGGAGTTGATGGCAAGGATAGGTCTGGCACCTTAAGGCCTGGTCCCTTATAAGGCCCCCTCTCTAAGGCCCCCTTCTCTGTTCAATGCCAGGGAAACACACAGATGGGGTGATGAGAAGTGGGGTGCATCTGGTGAAGAGAAAGGGGGGCTATTCAGGACTCATGACTTCCTGGAGCCCTCCCCCAGCTCCTCCTGTGCCCCACTCCCCCCCCTCCCTGTGGCCTGGCCACTTCTGGTTCTAATTACCAACCAGGCAGGCCTGACTTAATTGGGACCTTTCAGATTTTGGAGGGGGAAGGGTGGGTGGGTGGGGACTGACAGCTTGGAGTTGACTAATCAGGGCTCTTTTCCCCTTGTTTTTGAGGTACTCCTCATTTTGCACTTAATTTTTATTTTATTTATTTTTATATTTATTTATTTTGCCACTGGCCAGATTCTGATTCAGAAATTTCAGTGCAGGGATGGCTGGATTAGAAATGTGGTATTTGGAGTTGGGGGCAAGAACAGGGAGCTCACACTGGGTTGGAAGGAGCACCGCATGCCCCTTCATCCCTGTTTCAATCCCCTCGGTCAGCCCTGCCACCTCGCAACACCCCCATCCGCAGGCCAGGCTCTCCCTCCTGGCCCTGCCCCCCCTACCCCTCAGTCCCTGGCAGCCACCCGGGCCTCTCCTCAGCTCCTGCCTTCCCTTCCTTCGCCTACTCTGGCACCCATTCCTGCTCTTTATTCTTTCAAATTGGCGCCCCCCTCCTGCAACACCCCAGAGCGCCCCCCACCCAGTACAAGAGATTCTTAGAAAAGTGCGCCCCGCCCAGACCCAGCCACAGCCGCCAGGCGAGGAAGGGGTCGGGCCGGGCGCCGCTCCCGCTTCCCCGGCGCTCCCCGTTTGAGCGGCGCTGACAGAGCCGGCTGGGCCGGCCCGCCGGCCGGCCGGCCAGGCGGGCCGCGGGCGGGGCGCGAAGGAGGGGGCGGTTTCCGGGAGTCGCCGCCGCTGGCGCTGTCCCGGGGCCAGGGTTCCCATTCGGCCCGGCCGGACGAGGGCAAACTCTTGACGTGGCCAAGTCTCCGCCCCCTCACCCTCTTCTCCGCCGGGCGAGGGCGCTCAGTGCTTGGCAGGGGCAACCGAGGAAACAGAGAGGCGGTCTTTGGAGATCTGAAGGACACAAAGTGTGGCACTGAGGGGAGAGGGGACGGGTTATTGCCAATGGCGGGGATAGTTAATAGGAATGAGAACAGTTAATGACCAGACTCACAGTTATTGCCGAGAGTGACACTTGGCACTTTGGGTCAGTTGACATACTAGAAACTCTAAGAGAGGGGAATTAGTACTCAGGAGGGCAGCTTCATCTGAGGCGCAGCTGGCTCTGTAGGAACAATGTGGGGTGGTAGTTTTGTGCTCTAAAAGTGAAGTTAGGCACTGATCAGCGTGGCTTAGTTGGTTGAGCATGGTTCTACAAAAGTGAAAGGTCGAAGGTTCGATTCCTAGTCAGGATGCAAGCCTGGCTCGCGGGCCGACCCCCCGTTGGGGTGTGCGCGAGAGGCAGCCGATCGGTGTTTCTGTCTCGCACATTGATGTTTCTTTTTCTCTCTCCCTCCTTTCCCCTCTCTCTAAAAATAAATAAATAAAATCTTTAAAAAAATAAAAGTGAAGTTAGGGTCGAGGAAGGGGCATTGAGTTAGGCAGTGGAGACGTTTAAGGAGTGTCTGCCGCGGGATGGGGCTTCGGGGACTTGGAGGGAGGCGGCCCGGGACGCGGCGGAGGGAGGACAGCCCCGGCTAGAGGAGGGGTAGACTCCAGGCTTCGCTGGAGGGGGCGGGGGGACTCCGCAGCGGCGCAGGCGACTGCTTGGGCGGGGTGGGGCGGGGCCGGGTCAGGAGGAGGTGAGCGCGCCCGGCCACCCGCCCCGAGGGGGGTTCCCTGAGAGTTCAAGGCGGGAGCGCGCTCCGGCCCTTCGATCGGGGGCGGGGAGGACGGGAAGGAAGGAGGCCGAGCAAGCCGTGCCGCAGGAATGTACTGTTGGGCTCAGGAGCGCGCGCGGGCGCGCGCGAAGTAGAGGGAGGAGCCAGGCCTGGGAACCGCGGGGTGGAGGTAGTGCAGGTCCCCAGGCTCTGGAGAACCGCCGGGCGCTGGGAACCTCCGTGTTCGCCGCTTCCCAGTCATCCTTGACACCCTTGCCTGTATTGACTTGTGTGAAAAAGGGAGTGTTGGGGGAGGGGGGAAACTCGGAAGGAAATGCCTTTGCTTGGTTCCTGCACTCCTTCCCCCACCCTCGACCCGGGCACGCGCCTAAGTGCAAATGCCTGCAAAGCCTCCGTGTGAAGAATGCTTGCAAGCATTCTTGCAAGCCAGGTGTGCTTGCACAAACGTGTGCGCATCTATGATTTTATGTGCGTGCAGATATGAATGTGCACTATTGCATATGTGTAAATCGTGTTGCCCGCCAGGATAAATGCATGCACGGATGTGTGTCTAAACAATCAAGCAAGCGCGGTGCGAGTGTGTGTATGTGTATGTGTATGCACTCCACTCCCAGCTCTGCTCTTCTTGGTGCCCGGCCCCTTTCGCTCTCCAAGCCCCACCCCCCACCCCTCAGGCTTCGCTTTTACAAAAGGTCTCCCCAGTGCTAGCCGCCGGGACGCCCAGAGCGAGCCGGACCGCTGCGGGAGCGGCTGCCCCAGCTTTGCGCCCCGCCCAGTCTCTTTCCCCTGCTGGGGATCCCCTTCTTCCCCGCCCACCCCATACCCCCCATGCAGCCCGGCGCCCTATGCTAGCCCACCCCCTCCCCCCCTCTAGGAGCGGGGCGCCGCTGGGGGAGGAGGGGGAATCGGCTGCGGGTTCTTGGTGTTCCTAGCACCCAGCTTCCCTCCAAGCCGGGTCTCGATGTACGACTGCATGGAAACGTTTGCCCCGGGTCCGCGACGGCTGTACGGGGCTGTCGGGCCCGGGGCTGGCTTGCTGCGCAGAGCCACCGGCAGCTCCTGTTTCACCGGACTTGACTCTTTTGCCTGGCCGCAACCCGCCAGTCTGCAATGTAGGTACCCGAGCCCCGGGGCGGGGTGTTGGGGTGTGGGGTGCAGGAAAGGCGGCGGCTCACTCTTCCCTTATGTATAAGGTGGAACTGGGGTGCAAGCGGAGATTGACTCTATGCGAGGGGCGGGTGTGCAGGAGAGATACTGGCCCTTTAAACGTGGGGGCCTCACGACTCCTTTGAGTGAGTGCAGTAGTGTTTTCAGTGTGTGCGGTTTTTATGGTGGGTGTTTAGCTACGACATGTGGCTAATGCCACTCCAGAGTTCCTGGGGATAGGGAGAGACCGAGGTGTGTTGGTAGTTTGTGCCCGCAGGTCCGTGGCTCAGGAGGAATATGGCACCCAGGACCATGGGTGGCGTTTGTAAAAGTTCATGTGGAAAGTTGGGAGTGTAAAACTATTATTCGCAGAGCGTGTGAATTGCAAGAGTGTGCAGCACCCTTGGCTAGGTGGTGTGGGTGTGAGTCTCTCCACGCAGTGTCGCCCACCGACAGCGTTGGCAGGTCCGAATGGCCCTGTATAGTGATGTTTGTGGCGTGAGGCCGGGAGGGCGTGTGCCCTTGCGTGGCTGCGGGGGCGGCTTTGGAAAGTGCTGTGTTCGAGCGTGCATCCTGTGTGTTCTCTGTGCAGGGTGGAAGGGGTGGTGCACACAACCGGGCCAAGGCTGTGTTCTGGCGCCCCCCCCGCCCTGTTTTATAAAGAAATGTTTGGAAATGTGTATAGGGTTGTATGCAGAGAGATGACTTTTCCCTTTGGCTCCAACACATACAACTCCAGTAGAAAGCTAAAAGTTTAGAACAAATTTTGTGTGTGGGGTGGGGGTGGCCTGGAGGTGGCAAAGGCCAGGGTGTGGGGCGGGTAGCGGGTAGTAGGACTACTGGGTCCCCAAATACCCATCTTCCTTCTCTGTGAAATGGGAGATGCCAGACCTGGGGCCCTGGAACCCCTTTCCAGAGCGGTAATAAAAAGCTGGGGACTGAGAGGCAGTAAAAATGAAGTCCAGATGAGAGGCGGCTTTGAAGCCTGGGCCCAAGTGCCTGGCGGGGGTGGGGTATGGGGAGGAGCCGGGAGGGGAGCCTGGAACCCCCCTCCCCCTAAATTTACCGGGGACTGGGATCGCGCTCGTAGCCCGGTGCGGACGCTGGGGCGGGGGTGGGGGGGCGGGAACGAGGAGTTTGGGGCACGCTAGGAACGGGCGGGCGGCGGGCGCTGGGGGAGTGCGCCCGCAGGGTCACGGAGCCCCCGCCAACGCGCCTCGCTCCTTGGCACTCTGCAGCGCTGTTTACGAGTTCGGCTCCCACCCCCCCCCTTTTGGTTCCAGGGCAGAACTGCTGAGATTTAACAACCGGGAGACTGGAAGAGGGAGGTGGCAAACAGGAGACCGTACTTTGGGGTGGGGAGGGAGGAGAATTAAAAGTGTGGCATTCGAAGGGCGGAGAAAGCATGGAACTACTGCTTTGCACCAAATTCTTGTGAATTCTTAATCTTCCTCTCATTGCCCAATAGGATGCCGATTTGGGGTATGCTGGCAGGGGTGTTGAGGTGGAGAAAATCTCCCAGGAAGAGTTTTGTGGGGGCTGTGCAGGGACCCCCGTTTTTTTCAGGCCCCTGAAGGCCCTTTGCACTTGGCTGGCAGTTTGTTTTTGCGTTTCAATTTGGATCAATAATTCTGGCCTCTAGGATTTTGGTGGGCTTCATGCCTGCTCCACACACTTTCAGAGAGAAAGTCTTTTAGACCTGGGTGTGTAAACCAGGGAAGGAAAGAGGTCCTTTGAGGGGAGGGCTGCATGGTATGTTTGTGCATGTTTGGCGGCTTCAGAGTCCTGGTGCTGCATTGGCAGACCAGGGTGTTTGTCTGGTAGCCGAGCTGCTGGCTTGCAAATGTGGAGTGCTGGGTGCTGTGTGTCCGCTTTATGACTTGTGCGTCCACTTGCACAGGATGGCTGGAGTCAGTGTGCCCTTATGCCGCCTATGTCAGGATCCAGCTGTGAGCCCACTGATGCTATGCCTGCTTCAGTGCCCTGTGTGTTGTTGATGTGTGAGTGTGTGTGTCTACAAGGAGGTATGTGGCAGATTGTGAGTTCGGGCTTCTCAGCTCTGGGCCTCGCAGCTGGGAGCGTTTACAGCCGGTTATAAAGAGTTTGTTTGAAGCTCCGCTCAGCCTGGCCAGGAATTTCCTCAATTTCAGCAATTTGGGCTTTAAAAGGAAAAAAACCCAGAGCCCATCCCCTCCTCCCCAGCAGGGGCCCCAGCCTAGCCCAGGAGCAGCATCCCAATGGTGGGGGCTCCGCTCGGGCCGGGAAGGGGATCTGTACCCAGTTGACCCAGTTCACTTTCCGTTGCCCTTCACCCACTGGGTTGTACTCTAGGGTTCAGGGGATGGAGGTGTGCCAGAGGGGTGCCAAGAAGAAGTGACAGTGCCACATAGATGGGAAAGGGCTTGTCTCCCTTCGGCCCCCAGTCTTACAGTTGGCTGGCACTGCTCCATGCCAGTCTGACCACACCCAGGGCCTTTCACAAGAAAGGAAATGAGGCAGCGCTCTGTGGGCTGGGAGCAGTCAGCACCACCCCACACAGTGGCCTGTGGCCTGTGGCAGCACTGGTGCCCTCAGAGGACACCAAGAAGGGTCCTGGAAGGCATTCTAGCCCATCCCACATCTCTCAGCCCCAGGCCCTCCTGGAGTCTCCTGTCCATCTGAGACTCCTCTGTACCCCCTCCCCCCCAATCTGAATAGACTCCAAGCACCCTTCTTTCCTCCCCTCCTCTCTCCTTTTCATTGGGGACTCTTCCTCCGGCAGGATTCTTATGTTAATTGAGTGCCTCTGTGTTGGGGGGCGGAAGGGCTTCCCTCCTGTGGGGTGGGTGGAGAGAGAGCCCAGACTGGCATCCTGGGCCATCCTTTTGCCCTTCTGGGCCATGGGGTGGACTTCTGACCAGGTGGGCTGCCGCAGGTTAGAAGAAGGAAGGTGTTCATGAGGTGGGTGCATGGGATACTCCTTAGGGAGGGTATTAGGATTTTCTTGGATTGCTTGGGCCCTCCAGCTTTGGGCAACAGGTCCTACAAGTTGAGTAATTTATAGATTTTTCCAGCCTCTGAACATCAGCTACACACCCTAAAAAAGGTTTACTTAGCAGCCTGCTGAACAGAGGGTGTTCTCCCCATACACTCTGTGTGGCGTGGGCCGAGACCCACTTTGAGCTGCAGCTGGGTATTTGTGGGGAAGTTTAGGAATGAAGACATAGGCTCAGAGAGGAGCCAAAGATAGCTCCCCTCCCCCATCAGCCCTGTTTACTTAGTGTCACCTGACCTCTTTGGTTTGCTACACCCCCTACAGCTTCTAGACCTGAGAATCTGAGCAAATACCTCAGTCTCTCCTTCCCAATTTCTGTGACCCTCAGCCAGGCCACTAAGAGCTAGTCAGAGGACCTGAGAGTCTTGGCTCCATTGTCATGTGGCAGTGGGGCACTGGGCTGGTCACTTCCCTCCGTTGGCCTCAGTTCCTTCAGGTGTAAAATAAGGTTGTTGCATAGCCTTTAACCTACTTTCCTGATACCTGTGTCCTATTTGCTCCACTGTCTCAGTTGTTTCTGGGGAAAAGGACATTGGCGGTTATTTGTCAGGCAGTTTGAGAGGGGAGAGCCTGAGGATTATCTACCCTCTACTACTTGAAAGGAAGTGAAGTCCTATTCTACCTACTGAGTATCCTAGCAGGTTATTTAGCCAGGTGCCAGCTACAGGTGGTTTGTAATTGCCTATCACCTCCTGATCTATTGCCTCATAAGGAGGAGGATGGTGAGAGGCCTTGACAAGGATCAATTGATGAGACACGGAGTGACAAGGAGAGTTCAGAGCCATGGGCCATAACCCCTCCACCTACTCACTTTATAGCCGGGGAAACCAAAGCCCAGAGAAATTAATTTCCAGGATGGCCTTGACCTGGAATTTGGAGGCTTGAACTGTGTCATGTGAGCCTCTGGCTGGCATTATTGTTGGGGGAGATGGCCAGACTGTGGGAGGTGCAGTAACAGTAGTTGTTTGAGGGTTTCTGGATGTGTTTATTGTGGGGCTGTCTTAGTTTGGGGCACTTTAAATCACTGTGGTGGTGATGATGTTGTCACTGCTGAGCAGGAGGAAGTGGGAATGGGTATATGTATATGATGAGGACACCTGAAGATCTGAGGGATTCTTCTCCCCCAAACCTCATATCACACTGCTTCCCCCCTTCCCCAGCGGTGGAGACGCAGAGCACTAGCTCTGAGGAGATGGTGCCCAGCTCACCCTCACCCCCTCCACCTCCTCGGGTCTACAAGCCATGCTTCGTGTGCAATGACAAGTCCTCTGGCTACCACTATGGGGTCAGCTCTTGTGAAGGCTGCAAGGTTTGTATGTGGTGGGGGTGGTGGGGGTGGATGCATTTGGGCATCTGGAGTTACCTGATGAGATCAGAGACCAGGGCCCAGAGCAGAGGGGTGAGACGCTGTGTGTGAGTAGGCATCCCTGTCTGAGGTGGGAGGAGTTCATAGGGTGGGTCAGGCCTGGGGCAACCTGCAAGGCCTCTGAGAGGCTAGTGTTCCCAGTATCCTGCTTCACTGATGCTCTCCCCACCCCCTACTCCAGGGCTTCTTCCGACGCAGCATCCAGAAGAACATGGTGTACACATGTCACCGAGACAAAAACTGTATCATCAATAAGGTGACCCGGAATCGCTGCCAGTACTGTCGGCTACAGAAGTGCTTTGAAGTGGGCATGTCCAAGGAAGGTAGGCCCCTAGCCCTGGCCTGGGCAGAAGCACTCCTAACCTAGCCTGTGTTTGCTACCCTCTTTCTACTTCTCTGACTTCTGAGGTGTAGCTTTTCCTGGGGTGTTACCTTCTTCCTAGCCTGTCCTATTTGATTAGCTGTATTCGCCAGGGAAGCTCTGCCAATTTTCCCCTCTCAGCTTAAATAACCCTTAAGTACATGGTGGGGCGTTATCATCTCACATTCCCCTGTTTCATGGAGAAATGAGGGGGGCTTGCTGATCCCCTCCCCTGCTCCCAGGACTGAGCCTGAGGTGGATCTGGGGTGCCCCCCCCACCCCCGCCATTGTGCTGCCAAGGCTATAAGTGGATATCCTGCCGCTTGCATATCCTGCCCCCCCCCCACCTCAGCTCCTGCAGGGTGACAGGAAGGGCAGGATGGAGCTGAATGGCCTGGGGAGGGAGCAGGGGCTGTAGGCCCTGGGTGGGGCTGGGGAGGACCAGCTTGGAAATGGGAGCTGATGTAAGAGATGGGGAAACTGAGGCACTGGTTAGGGTTTCAGGGTGAATAGATGTTCATGACCAGGATGAAGTACATTAAATCAGGGTGAGAGGATATATCCAGAGGGAGGTTCTGAGGGTCCTGACCCTCTTCTTGCTCCTCCACCCCCAAGCTGTGCGGAATGACCGGAACAAGAAAAAGAAAGAGGTGAAGGAAGAAGGGTCGCTTGACAGCTATGAGCTGAGCCCCCAGTTAGAAGAGCTCATCACCAAGGTCAGCAAAGCCCATCAGGAGACTTTCCCCTCGCTCTGCCAGCTGGGCAAATACACTACGGTGAGGAGTGGGCAGGGCCTCAGTAAGGGCAGGGGACTATTCACTTTGGGAAATGGGGAGGGGTTGCATTGGAGGCCATGGTCTGATGCGGAGGACAAGGAGGGCATCAAAATGCAGAGGGGAGAGCTTGGGGTATTGGCAGGAAGAAGACGGCTTGCAGAGCAGGTCTTAGCTTGCATTCTCATCTGTCCTCCCTGCAGAACTCCAGTGCAGACCACCGGGTGCAGCTGGATCTGGGGCTGTGGGACAAGTTCAGCGAACTGGCCACCAAGTGCATCATCAAGATTGTGGAATTTGCCAAGCGGCTACCCGGCTTTACAGGGCTCAGCATTGCTGACCAAATCACTCTGCTCAAGGCTGCCTGCCTGGACATCCTGGTAAGTTAATAACCCTATGGCCTGTCTTCCGCCGCAGCCTCACCCTTATATGAAACCAAGGAATTGGTCCACACAAAGATTTTGGTTCTCCTTCCCTCCAATCTGGGACTCCTCAGAACTCCTATAAATTCCAGCCCTTTTTGTCTTAACCACTGACCCTAAGACCTGATCCTAGACTTTGGGATGCCCTCCCTCCTTCTGACTTCTCTTTCCTCCCCAAGCTTCTGATCCTGCACACCTCTCTGCCTTCCTCCCCAGGCTGCTTCAGATTGTCTTCCTTTTGGACCGAACTTTCTCACTTTCCACATGCACCTCATCCCTTCTTTGCCTCACCCCCAGATGTGCCCCTCTCCAGAGACAGCATTAACCCTCCCTTCACCTACCACTAGATGCTTCGGATCTGCACAAGGTACACCCCAGAGCAAGACACCATGACCTTCTCCGACGGGCTGACCCTGAACAGGACTCAGATGCACAATGCTGGCTTTGGACCCCTCACAGACCTCGTCTTTGCCTTTGCTGGGCAGCTCCTGCCGCTGGAGATGGATGACACAGAGACAGGGCTGCTCAGTGCCATCTGCCTCATCTGCGGAGGTATGGGTGCGCCCCCTGGTGTTTTCTTGGGTTTCTTCCCTGCTATACCTCCTAACTGATCTCTCACCAGGCTGGAGACCTTTGTCCCTGCCCTTGGGATTGTTGTACTTGGCCCCATCCACAGACTTCTTAGATCCAGTGTAAGCTCCCTGAAGCCTGGAATATGGGACAAAAAGGGGCAGAGCCAGGGGGAGCTGTGGAGACCCTAGATACTGGTGCTGAGATGGTGGTTGGGCAGGAGTGATTTATCAAAGCAAGCCTCTTACTGAAGGGGAGAAGGTCCAACGAGGCTTGGGTGCGGTTCAGGGATATTAGGGGAAGGGCTGATGGGACAAAGGTTGTCATCTGGAGGCCCATAAGGCAGGCCAGTTGGGGATCAGCCATATGCCACTGTCTGCACCTCTTCCTTACTCCACTGTTTTTGTCCTCATAGACCGCATGGATCTGGAGGAACCTGAAAAAGTGGACAAACTGCAGGAGCCACTGCTGGAAGCCCTGAGACTATATGCTCGGCGGCGGCGGCCCAGCCAGCCCTATATGTTCCCAAGGATGCTCATGAAGATCACTGACCTCCGGGGCATCAGCACCAAGGGTTAGTCACGACTGAACCTCCCCTCTCTCTTCCTAGAGGACCTTGTCTTCCAGGTCACTCAGATGGACAGGTAGAGTACAGGTAGAGGCAGCAACAGAATGGGTGAGAACCAGGGAGCCTACAGTGGAATCTAGATCTGCCACTTGCTGGTGGGAAGTGAGACTTTGAGCAAATACCTTTACTCTGTATGACTTGTTTTCCTGTTTGTAAACTGAGCTATACTTATCCCTACCTCATAAGTTATTGTGAGGTCTAAATGAGTTAACACACAATGGGCTTTAAACTGCACTGAATGAAAAACTCAGTTCCTCAGTGGCAGTAGCCACATTTCAAGTATTCAGTAGCCACATGTGGCTACGCCTACTATACTGGTAGGTCTGTATACTGGTAGGTAGGTATATACTGGGTGGAGTAGATATTTCTGTCACTGCTGACAGTTCTTTTGGACAGTGCTGGGTTAGAAGGATGCCTGGCAGATAGTGTTTGCTAAATAATAAGTATTATTAAGAATAGGTATACATTAGAGGGTGGGATCCCTGGAGAATGGGGCTGGATGTTGGGCACTGTGTGATCTTTGAGAAGCCTGAAAGAATGGGATGAATGGGCAACAGCCTGGCGGAGAAGAAAGGGAGAGGCTCCAGGCAGAAAAGTGGCCCCTAGGAACCTTAAATTAGCGAGAGGATAAGCTGGGACAGAGAGGTGGCAGGCCTGTGCTAGGAGAGCCCCCGGAAGGGAGTCATATGTTAGTCATAGGTCACAGTTAAGAAAGGTTAAAGTGGTGGCCTCAAGGGGCATGCACCTTTGCCCCCCTGGAACTCTTTGCCCCCTCATTGCAGGAGCAGAAAGGGCCATTACCCTGAAAATGGAGATTCCCGGCCCGATGCCTCCCCTGATTCGAGAGATGCTGGAGAATCCTGAAATGTTTGAAGATGACTCACCGCAGACTGGTCCCCACCCTAAGGCCTCTAGCAAGGATGAGGTTCCAGGGGGCCAGGGCAAAGGGGGCCGTAACCCCCAGCCTGACCAGGGCCCCTGACTTCCCTGGCCATGGGGGTTGGGGCTCCAGGCAGCAGACTGACCATCTCCCAGACACCGCCAGTGACTGGGGGAGGACATGCTCTGCCCTCTCCCCACCCCTTCCAATGAGCTCCTTGTTTTTGCCAAAGTTTCCAGGGGTGCCTCTGTGTTCATCCCCTTCCTGCTCTAACTGGCTCCGTTTCCAGTCTTGGGGGCCTGCCCTGCTCCCTCCAGGAGAGAGGACAAAGAGGGTCGAGCCTGGGTTTGGACTGTAAAATCTCAGCACTGCCCCTCAGACTCCAGGGTCCCAGGCTTCCCAGGGTAGGAGGAAGACCCTGCCATTCCACAGCCCCTTCCTCTGCCAGGTGCTTAGGCTTCTGGGAGCAAACAGGAACACTAGAGACCAAAAGGAGGATGTAGGGGGAGGGCTGAGCCCACCCTCTTACCCGCTGTCCTTGGTGCCTAATGCTGCGTAATGCACTTGGTGGGTGCATGCTACCCTCTGTGACCCATCCTGTGCCAGGTCAGGGTGGGGCAGGCCAGGCCCTGCATTTCTGTGGAGGGCCAGAGGGTAAAAGCCACAGATGCAGGCCCGTTCTGCACCTCTTTGCTTGGGCCCAGAGTTTACCTTGTGCCCTCCATTATAAGCCCCTCCCCAACCCTGTCATGTGCCTTGGGCTCCCCCTGCCCCCCATCTCAGCCATGGGGTAGGGACCCTCCTACACTACAGAGGGACCAGGGGACCCCTCTCCCTCTAGTGCCTTTCCCTCTGACCTACCAGAGCAGCTTGGCCCAGGGAGGGGATGGGGGGGGGTGCTGCTTAGCTGATCCTGCCCTGACCCAGAGGAAGCCTCTATTTATTTATTAGCTTTTGTTTACACCCTGGAATTGACCCCTTCCTCTAGGGGTCTTGGGAGGGGAAGCCCAGGGCCCCTGTGACCCCTCCCTTCTTCCTCCAATTCCCAGTTTGTATTTAGCTGCCAAATAAGATTCCCACTGGCTCCCCTTTTTCTCTGGGGGGTCAGGGTGCTGTCCCCTCCCCTCTGTTTACATCTCCCCTCCACCCCGCTGTATCGCATATTGCTGAGTTTTCTATTTTTGCAAAATAAAGTGATGGAAACTCATGAGTTGTGGCTCCCTTGAGGAGGTGTCTGTGGGGGAAAGGACCAGCTGACCTGAAGAGGGGCTAGGTGAAGAGGGCAAGCTCCTAATCTGCTGGATTTTTCAGCTTTCTCAGGGGAACCAAGAAAATAGGATGT
Source organism: Pteronotus mesoamericanus (assembly GCF_021234165.1). NCBI lineage: Eukaryota > Metazoa > Chordata > Mammalia > Chiroptera > Mormoopidae > Pteronotus > Pteronotus mesoamericanus. The sequence goes on from NW_026555310.1 coordinate 2,300,430, forward strand.
AATGTGCCTGGGTGGGAGGGTGGTGGGGAGGACAGCCCACAGAGCCCACCCTGAGTGTCTGGGCCTCCCATAGCCACCAGTGTGGGCCCTCAGATCTGACCCCGTGGACCTCTGAGGAGGCAGAAATGGGCCTCAAAGGTCTTTAAGCTGTCCCCACCCACAGTTACCTATGTGTGCATCTCTGCCCTCAGGGGAGGGGTTTATTGACGTTGTATTTAGTTTTCATGAGGGTCTCTGGCCCCAGAAGAAAAGACCCACAGCCTGTATCTAAGTTACAGTGTTTATTTCATACCCACCCCTCACTCCATGAGCTCTCCCATCCTTTATGACCCCACTCTAATCTTAAGAGTCCCTCCCTCTGTCCCATCTGACCCCATTCTTCACCCCAGGACCTCCACTCAGCCGTCATGGACCCTATGGCTACCCTCTGTCCTAATCCCTCTGCCCCTGCACGTCCCACCCCACTGCCTTGGGCCTCTGCCGCCGCACCCCTGTCCTCCCTCAGCGGCACTCCTCCCACCCTCACCCCACTGTGGCCCACCTTCTCCCCTGGGGCAGAGCCTTGCCTACCTTGTTCCCGGCTTTCTTCCCTGATGACCTGTGCATATGGGAGAGAGAGGTGGAGGGTGTGGGAGTAGGGGAGGAGAGAACAGCGGGGAGAAGCAGAAGAAGGAAGTGAAAGAAGCGCTGGAGGAAACCACAGGACCTATGGGGTCGGGGTGGGGGGGGTCATTGTCATGGTAATCTCTGGCGGTGGGGGAAGGGTAAAATGTCCCACAGCCAGAGGCCGGTGGGAGCCCGCCCAGAGAGGGGGCCCCTTCTCCCCAGTTGCTCCCCCCAAGCAGCTACACTCCTACAATCCACCTGCCATTTACTGGGCAGCACTTTGCTAGGTGCTGTGGCTTCGGTTAGTCCTGCCCGGAAGGGGTGCTCCTTCTGATAAAAGGAGACATACCTGGGAACACAGACCTCTTGTCCAGTTCCTCCTCGAAGCTTCCTCTGGTCAAGTGTGTGTGTGGGAGTGAATATTTTGCACAACCCTGTCTTCCTTCAGGCTTCATCTTTGCCCTGCCTCCAGCTCCAGCCGCCATTCCTGTACTCTGCGACTCTTAGGCGGCTCCTCGCACCCTCTTCCCAGGCTCCAATGCAGTCTTGCCTACTTGGCCCAGTCTGACTCTCTGAGCATAGAATTGTGCCTCTCTCAACTTCCCAGCTGTCTGGGCCTTGAATTTCTCAAAGCCTCTCCACTTTCCCCCCCATTACTTCTCATTCAATGATTCTCTCATCAAGCCCTTGGTATGTGCCAGGTTCTTTTCTAAACAATTGATATGAATTATCTCATTAATTCTCAACAATTCTATGAATTCCACTTGACAGATGAGGAAATAGCCACGGGACGGGTAAATAACTTACCTAAGGTCCCACCACTAACCAGTGAGTGATATAGAGCCAGAATTTGAACTTGGGCAATTTGGTTCCAGAACCAGTGTTGTTAAGCACCCACTAGGAGACAGTGTGCACTGGGTTTTCAAAATGAACAATGGCCACTCATTTCCCCTTCTCTACAGTACTTACTGCCTCCATATTTCTTCCTTCCTATCATGCTCCTATATAAGGAAGTGGAGAGATCATCAACTTGGAGGCAGGCAAACCTGGATTTGAATCCCAGATCAGCCAGTTACTAGCAATGTGACCTTAGGTAGTTTCTCTTTCTTACCTCTAAGCCTCTTCATGTGTAAAACTAGAGAGGTTGGGGAGACAGTAATACCTACGTCTTGAGGTTCCTTTGACAGTTAATTATAACATCATGATACACCCAGCACCTATTAGGTGCTCAATAGATGACCTTCCACATCCCTGTATTATCAACTCCCTTGGCCCCGTTCTCCCCCTATCTGCTCTACTTTCTAGATCAGTCACCCCCACCACCCCCAAGTCTCCCCCACACCAGCGGGCGTGTCACTTCCTCTGCAGTCTCCCAGATCAGTACACAAAGCTGCCTCTGCCGCCGCTGCTGCAAGAGGAAAGACTGCTCTGCTCGCACCTGTGAGTACCAGGGCACCAGCCCTCCTGCTTCTCCTTCCTAGTCCAGGCCCCAGCTGGTCCCAACCTCTCCGGGGAGAGGGTTCTGACCTGAAGACACCCAGGATTCAGCTGAAACTTGACAAATGCTCTGAATTCCTTTCTGCATTCCAATTTCCCATCTTGTTCCCCCCTCCAGTTTCATAAGCTCTCCTCTCAACCTCTCTCTCTTGCATCAGTTTCCCAAGAAGGGGGCTGAGGGAAAGGATAAGTGCTATCATCTGAGTGCCTGCCACTTGCCAAAGATTATGTCAAGATATTCCCCAATGTTACTCCCCAGCCATCCCTGCTGCTTAAGGAGCTCATGTGGGGGTTGGGGGGTGCTGCTCAGCTCAGGCCTCCTCTGTGGCATCTTAGCCACAGATCCCACACTCCCAGGAAACTGTAGCCAGTGGCTCAGTTCTCTTTCCTCCTGAAGACTCCAAGTGGGCAGCAGAGGACTCTGCTTGACTTGGGAAGATCTGAATGGATTGGGAAGCAGCTCTGTCCCTCAGCTGCTGAGGGAATAGTAGGGTGTGTATTGCTGTCAGAATTGAGTCCAGGAATGGGACGACCACGAAGGAGAGGGGGGCTGCCAAAGAAGACCTCCCCTCAAGGACAGAGAAAGGGATTAGGTAGGGGCTACTTTCAAAGATGATGGTGCTCAGGTTGGAGGAAAGGAAGGCAGTCAACCAACCACAGGGCCCTACCTGTCTCAGTCTCTCTTCTACCTCTAGTGCACAGTGTGACTCTGAGCAAGTCACTGACCACTCTGGAATTCAAGTTTCTGTTTGTAAAAAGAGGGAATTGAAGTAGAAGATTCTGCCATTCTGTAGTTAGGATCAGAGAGAAAAAGAAGCAAAATAAAACTTCTAAAAAAGTAGAGAAGAGAAAAGTAGCAGATTAAGAGAAGTGGCAGGTCATGCTTCCATAATGGGGGGAGAGCAAGTAGGAGGGGAGAATTAGGAGAAGGGGGTCGGGGTGGACTGTCCAGGAAGTCCCAGGGCTCCCTTTAGAGGAAATGAGTGGGGCTTGAAATTTCTGTGTTTGTCCTATCCATGGAACCAGTGTGCCATGGGGGGCCCCTACTTGTGAGAGATGAGTCAAAAGTGGGCTTACTGCTAGAGCATCTCCAACCTCCCTGACCACAGGCGTGCAGAGCAGGCAAGGCTGAGGTTACACTGAGGCTGAGCCCTTGGCTGGCCTCTCACAGGAGGGTGGGGCCTCGGTTACATGTACATTCTATGCCTGAGGTCACAGGTGGCGGGGAGCAGGACAGGGTGGTCAACGAATTGGCACCCCACCCCTTCCCGACGCTCTGTGCAGAGTATCAGGATTTGAGTCTAGGTCCAGGCTGAGGAGGAGGCAGATGCTTCATAGCAAAGAGTAAGCTGGCCTTTTTCATTCACCACTAATGGGAATGTAAACTGGCTTAGTCCCTAAAGAGGTTATGTTGGCAATACTCAGCAATATTACAAGCGATACTGATTTATTGATCTTACAAATCCTCTTCTGGGAATTTATCCTGCAGATTCACTTGCACACATGTGAAGTAATGAATATATGAATTTTCACTGCAGCATTATTTACACTAGTGAACAATTAGAAACAATTAAAATCCTGATCATAAAAGACTACAATATATTCATGCAATGGAAAACTATATGGCTGTAAAAATGAATAAAGAAGTTCTTTATTTTCTTGGGTAGCAGTATCTCTAAGAAAAGTAGTTAAAAGAAAAAGCCCTGGCTGGTGTGGCTTAGTGGATTGAATGTCAGCCTGCAAACCAGAGGGTCACCAGTTTGATTCCCAAATAGGGCACATGCTAGGTAGCAGGCCAGGTCCTTAGTGGGGGATGCGTGAGAGGCAACCACACATTGATGTTTCTCTTCCTCTCCTCCCTTCTCCTCTGTCTAAAAAATAAATAAATAAAATCTTTTTTAAAAAAAAGGTAAGATGCAAAACTGTGTCTTCTACCATTTGCAGAATTCTATCATTTGATTCTTCCATTTGAAGAGTACATATACATATACACACGTGTTTGTATATGTTTGTATACGTATAAAACAATCTCTAGAAAGACTAGAAGCAACAAAATATAGTAATAAATGATGGTTATTTATTTGGAAACGGGGATAGGGGCTGGGACTGGGAGATTTCTAATTTACCTTTGATTTTTTTTATTGTGGTACAATACACATAAAATTTGTCATTTTAACCATTTTAAATGTACAATTCAGTGGCATTAAGTACACTAACGCTGTGCAACCACATACTATCTAGTTTCAGAACTTGGTATTCACCCCAAAATGAAATACCCATTAAACAGTTTTTCCCGATCCTTCCCTCCTCTCCCCCATCTGTGAACCACTAAACTATTTTCTGTCTCTTTGAATCTGTCTAGACAGGGTATTTCATATAAATGGACCCATACAATATGTGGTCTTTTGTGACTGGTTTCAGCATGTTTTCAAGGTTCATGAATATTGTAGTATGTGCCAATATTTCGTTCCTTTTTATGGTCAAATGATATTTTATTATATGGATGTACCAAATTTTGTTTATCCATTCATTAGCTGATGGACATTGGGTTGTTTCTCCCTTTTAGCTATGAATATCCATGTGCAAATTTTTGTTTGAAAACCTGTTTTCAATTATTTTAGGAATATACCTAAGAGTAAAATTGTCAGGTCATAGGATAATTCTATGTTTTAACTTATTGAAGAATCACCAAACTGTCTTCCACAGTGGTTATACCATTTTACATTCCCACCAGCAACAATTAAAGGCCCATTTTCTCTGCACCCTCATCAACACTTATTTTCCATTTTTTTGATTATAGCCATCCTAGAGAGTTTAAAGTGTTACCTCATTGTGGCTTTGATTTGCATTTCCCTGCTAATAGTGATGAGCATCTTTTTATGTGCTTGTTGGCCATTTGTCTATCTTCTTTAAAGAAATGTCTATTTAAATCCTATGCCTATTTTAAAAATAGAGTTGTCTTTTTGTTTTGAGTTGTAAGAGTTCTTTATATGTTCTGGATCTTTATTAGATATATGATTTGCAAATACTTTCTTTTTTTTTTTATTTATGGAATTTAGAAAGAGAGAAAGAGGAAGGGAAAGAGAGAAACATTGACTTATTCCACTTATATATGCTGTCACTGGTTGCTTCTTGTTTGTGTCCTGGCCAGGGATCAAACCCACAACCTTAGCATATTAGGACAACACTATAACCGACCTGGCCGGGGCCTGATTTGCAAATATTTTCTCCCATTCTGTGGCCTGTCATTTCACTCACTTGATAGTGTCCTTTGATCTACAAAAGTTTCAAATTTTGATGAAGTCCCACTTATCTATGTTTTTCTTTTGTTGCTTGTGCTTTTGATGTAGCTAAGAATCCATTGTCAAGTCCAAAATCACGAAAATTTACCCCATATTTTCTCCTAAGAGCTTATACGTTAAGCACTTTTTTTAGACCTTTGATTCATTTTCAGTTAATTTTTGTATGTGCTGTGAGGTAGGAGTCCAGCTTCATTATTTTACTTGTGGGTATCCAGTCATCCCAGCCCCATTTGTTGAAGAGTATTTTTTCCTTGTTGAATGATTTGGCACCTTTGCTGAAGATTAACTGGCCATAAATGAATGGGTTTATTTCTAGACTCTCAATTCTATTCTATGAATCTGTGTCTGTCCTTATGCCAGCACCACACTGTCTTGTGACATTGGGAAGTGTGAGTCCTCCTAGTTTGTTCTTTTTCAAGATTGTTTTGGTTATTCATGCAATTCCTATGAATTTTAGAATCAACGGTTCCATTTCTGTTTAAAAAAAAAAAGGCCATTGGCATTTAACTTTTTGATTTTTGAAGCATGGTAATGGATTGCCTATTCAAAATTTTAATTAACAATTTTTTTTTAAATCAGGAATTTCCCTTGTCTTCCCTAGAGGTCAGGCCTTCAGGCTCGCTTGTTTCCTCCCGCTAGGTGCCCTTTGCGTAAAAATTTTACCATCCTCTACTCTTCCTTCCTCCATTATCCCAGACCTTTAGAAAGTTCTTATGATCTAGTCTCTATTCTACATGCTACCATATCAGTCAAGTACAGTTAACCTTCCCTGCCTCTCTCCCCTACTCCCTCATCTGCTCCATCTTTCTTCCTTCCCATTCTCACTCCCTGACTTCCCCCCTTATTTAAAGCCTCTGACCCTCTTCCCTCATATAGAATCCAAGATTATAAAAGCTACAGGAGCTGTCAATTGATTATTCATTGTCCTCACTTTACAGATGTGGAAACTAAGGCCCAGAGAGAGTATGACTTGCCATAGAGCCAATGAGTAACTGAAGCAGGACCAGAATCTGGTCTGTTTCCTATTTGGTTGTATTTCCACTATGGCTTGGAATCTTGGTGAACAGACTTGTGTGTAGACCTTAATACCTTCAGGCCCAGTCCCCAGACTCTTGGTTAGGCCATTTTGCTCACCTTGGCCTCTTGAAGTCTGCATATAGGAGGGACGTGTCTTCTCCAAGGTCCCTACCATGGCTTGGTACTTGCTCTTTCCTGCCATTTTGAATCCACTAGGGGAAGTGAAACTATGAGGGGAGGTAAACAGTTGGGGTAGAGTTTTGAGGGTGACAACCACAGGTTATGTTTAGAGGTCCTCCCTAATGACTTGTGCGTCCCCCTTTATGTCTTATTGCAGACCATGATGGCTTTGTCAATGGTCCTTGTTTTCCTGCTGGTTCTGAGCAGAAGTGAGAGCAAATTGGATGCAAAGATCCCATCCCCAGGGGAGGCCACAGAAAGAAGGGATCCTGATCAGTCCCTGCCAGGACCCTGCCAGCCAGCCCCCTCCTGCCAGAAGTGCATCCTTTCACATCCAAGCTGTGCGTGGTGCAAGCAACTGGTAAAAATGGGCCTGTGGACTTTGAGCCACGTGTAGGTGTATCTGCAGCCTGGATATATATGTATGATTGTGTGGGCACATATGTGATTTTTCCTGGGTGTACTCTGCAGTCCTGTGTGAGACTGACTTTGTGCACATAGGATCCTTGTGTCTGACTATATGTGTGTGTGCCTGTACACTTACGTCCATACTGTGTATTTGTATATATATGGACACAATTTGTGACTATGAATTTGGAGGAAGTATGTTCTTGTTGGAACTCATTCCTGTGTAGAGGCAGAGGGACCTATTATGCATGTATACATGTGAAAAAATGTCAACTTGGGCTGCTGTAACAAAATACCACTGACTGGGTGATTTAAACAACAGGAATTTATTTCTCACAGTTCTTGAGGCTGGAAAGTCCAAGGCCTAAGTGTCAGCAGATTTGGTTTCTGGCGAGAACTCTCTTCCTGGCTTGCAGATAGGCTGCAGATAAACTCTTGTGTCTCTTCTTATAAGGGCACTGATCCCATCATGAGGGTTCTACCCTCACGACCTCATCTAACACTATAATTTCTTCCAAGAGGCGCTATTTCCAAATACCATCACACTAGGGGTTAATTCATAACAGAAAATGCATGACAGGGTCTCTGACTCGATGTTGGGGGTGGTGGGTTTGTTCCTAAGTATGTATCAGCCTGTGCCTAGGAAGGTAGAAGGGAAGGAGTTGGAAACCTGTGGGTTTGGGTGAAAGGCATGAGCTACCTCAGTAGCCAAGAAGGATCTTGGGGAGGAGGTGTCTCTCTAGCTGGTCAAACAAGGCTGTTCTTTATTTACATCTTAAAGAGACAGGGCTCATGGAGTGGCAGAACGTGAGAGGTGTCTGAGATGAGATGAGGTAGATTTAAAAAAATGGAAAGTTAGGTAAGAGTCAAGGGCAAACTCACTAGGAGGCAGAGCAGCAGAGGTTGAGTAGGCCTGGGAGAAGGGCACACAGTGAATCCGAGAGGACTGTCTGCAGTAGGCAGAAACCAGAGGTGCCAGGCAGATGCTCTTGGGACAGTCTGGTATATATCTACATCACCTAATCCACAGACCGGAGGCTGGCACCTGGGCCAGCTAAAAAGCCACTCTAACCATTTCCTTCCCCTGCGGCTTCCCAGCCAGTCCCAGGGGTATCAGACATATTAAGGGGAATGGGGTTTCCTTTTCTGTCCCTATCCTTTCCCCTTCCCAGGAACTGTGGGTCTTCACCTGCTCCTCTTCCCATTTTGGCCTGATCAAGCAGGGGAGGTTGAACTAGGAGACAGGGTTCCCCCTCCCTCCCCTCCCTTCCCCACCTCTCCCCTCCTCTTTTGTGGTAGTGAGGTCCCTGAGATTTTTAAGAGAAAGTCAGTCTGTGGCCCTAGTGGAAGGGAAAGGGTAGGTGGCTGGGGAAAGAGGGGAGTGGAGATAAGGGAGGAGAAGGGAGGGACCTATAGGAAGTAGGCTCTGACAAGGAAGAAAGGGCCAAGGGTTCAGGGATAGCTGTAGAAGGAAGGGGAGGGGAGGAAACCAGGCAGGCTCAAGGAGGGGAAGGGTTAGAAGTGGCTAGTATTGCAGGCTTGGAGCAGGCCTGGGGGGTCTACTCGGTGGTGGAGCGACGTGGGGGGACTACCTCTACCCTTGCGGTGCAGAACTTCACGGCATCTGGCGAGGCGGAAGAGCGACGCTGCGCCACTCGTAAGGAGCTACTGGCTCGGGGTTGCCCCCCCGAGGAGCTGGAGGAGCCCCGAGGCCAGCAGGAGGTGCTGCAGGACAAGCCGCTCAGCCAGGGCATCCGGGGCGAGGGGGCCACGCAGCTGGCCCCGCAGAGGGTGCGGGTCACACTGCGTCCGGGTAAGTGAGGGGAAGCAGGATCGGCGCATAGGTCTAGATGCAGATCGCAGATCAAATTCGCCCTGCTAACCCTTGGCCTCCCCCACCCTTGCCCCGCCCCCAGGGGAGCCCCAGACCCTCCAGGTCCGCTTCCTCCGGGCAGAAGGATACCCTGTGGACCTGTACTACCTTATGGACCTGAGCTACTCCATGAAGGACGACCTGGAGTTCGTGCGCCAGCTCGGGCACGCCCTGCTGGTGCGACTGCAGGAGGTCACCCATTCTGTGCGCATCGGTGAGCGCAGCGCGGCCCCACCACCTGCTAGCTCTCTGCTTCTAATTTCAGCTGCCGCCTTAGCCTCTGTCAGTGAAAGTTCTGGACACACAAGAGCCCCACCTGCCCTCTCCCAGTTTTTAACAGGCCACAGGTTGCTGACGTCTCTCCCCAAAGACATTTTCTAGGTCAGACTTGGAAGGGATTTGAGAGACTGTCCAATAGGACCATTCATTTTATAGGAAGGGCAACTGAGGCCCAGAGTCTGGAAAGACTGTGTTCAGACAGCTCCCAGGAGTCAGGCAGTACCCTGGACCTACCAGCTCAGTTACTGCCCTGATGGCACTGTCTAAGCCCTGTGTCTCTTGGACAAGGTCTAAATGCCACTGTCCCTGGCTGCACATTCTGTGCTCATCTTTTCTATTCACAATCCCTTCCTTTTGAGTTGCTACTACACCCTACCTCCTTCCTCAGCTTTCAGGAAACCCCTGCCTGACCCCCATCATGCCCTCCTCTTAATTCCCTCCATTTCCCACTTCCCTGAGCTGGTGGATTCAGCCCTTTGCCCCTGCCAGGTACTGGGTCCCTGCCCGTTAGCAACAGCTGGCTTCCATGACTCCCTTAGGATCATCCCCCAACTCCCCGTGGTTTCCTCCCCTCCTAGCCCTCAGCAGTGGCCCTGCCATCCCGCTGCTGCTGTCCAGTGACTTCTGGCACAGTTTTCATGCCTCCCTCATCCCAGGCTTTGGCTCCTTCGTGGACAAAACGGTGCTGCCCTTCGTGAGCACAGTGCCCTCCAAGCTTCGCCACCCCTGTCCCACCCGGCTGGAGCGCTGCCAGCCGCCTTTCAGCTTTCACCACGTGCTGTCTCTGACCCGGGACGCTGAGGCCTTTGAGCGGGAGGTGGGGCTCCAGAGTGTGTCTGGCAACTTGGATGCACCTGAAGGTGGCTTTGATGCCATTTTGCAGGCTGCACTCTGCCAGGTGAGGAGGTGGGGCAGGAACCTGAATCTGAAGGACTGTCTGGGGCAATGACTGCCACCTGTGGTTGTGCAGTACACAATTCTAGGCGGTGCCATTTGTGTTATAGTCACTGTAGTCTGCATATTTATTTTGACAATTTCTTAGTAAACTGGAGTGAAATATCTTGAGGAAGAGGCATGTTTTTCTAATTCATATAAGGCTTCCACTAGCAGCAACCCTGCTTGTGGGCAAGGGAAAAGGAGCAGGGGAGCTGGAGGCTGAGGTAGAGGCAAACTGACTCAGAATGAAGCTAAGTCCTTAGCGCCCTTGGCTGGCTGGGGTGGCTCAAGGGCCACGCCCAGGTGCACAGCCTACCTTCCACCCCACCCCGCGCTCCAGGAGCAGATTGGCTGGAGAAATGTGTCTCGTCTGCTAGTGTTCACTTCCGATGACACATTCCACACAGCTGGGGATGGGAAGCTGGGTGGCATTTTCATGCCAAACGATGGGCACTGCCACTTGGACAGCAATGGCCTCTACAGTCGAAGCCCAGACTTTGTGAGTCTCCACCCTCCTCCAAGCCCTCTCCATCTGAGCCACACCTCCTTTCCTCCCAGGATCCCCACCCCCAGCCTCATTCTCCTTACTGGTCACCACCCGGCTGTCTTCCCCAGCAGTTCCACCCCCACTGCTCAGACTCCCTAACTCCTCCCTCCCTTGCCAAGCCCTCAGGGCACCTCTAGCTGGTGGAACCCCAGTTCCTAGATTTCCTGGGCTGAGGTTGCCTTGCATGTTGTGGAGAACCTGTGGTGCTTCCCTTGTTCCCACTCCCTGCTCCAGGACTACCCCTCTGTGGGCCAGGTAGCCCAGGCTCTCTCTGCAGCAAACATCCAGCCCATTTTTGCTGTCACCAGACCCACGCTGCCTGTCTACCAGGTGAGAGCTGTCTGAATGTCAGGCCCTCCCACCCTGAGCCTTCCTCAAAGACCCATTCTTCTCTCCCCTACCTGCCCTCCTTCCAGACCCCCAGAAGCCCGTTTTTCTGAAGTTGTGACCCACCACTTCCCTTAACTTCTTATAATTCAGGAGCTGAGTAAGCTGATTCCTAAGTCCGCAGTGGGGGAGCTGAGTGAGAATTCCAGCAATGTGGTACAGCTCATCATGGATGCTTACAATGTGAGGGGCCAGGGTGGGGGAGAATGGCGAGGGCAGGCATTGGGAAAGGCGGGAAGGGGCCCTCAGAAGGGGTGGCAGAACTAAGAGGGAGCAATCACTTTTTGGGTAATGCTCCACAGCTCCTACCTGCAGTTTGCATATGGCTGTCATTAAAATATTCATTCAGTCTCACATTCATAAATTTTAAGTGTCTGATTTGTGCAGAGACCAGAGCCCAGCTCTGGGCAAGGATGGAGAGTAATGTTCATGGAGCTTTTATTATATGCCCAACACTCTCCTAAGTGCACATACTGTTTGCTATCTCAATTAATTTCACTAAAACCCCTGCTTGGTAACTATTACCATCCTAATTTTAGAGATGCAGACACAGATACATGGAGGCTAAGTGACTTGCCCAAGGTCACTCAGATAAAAGACAGAAGGGCTGGGATTTGTCCCCTAGTCAGGCTGCACATAAAGAACGTAACATCTGGAGTCTGCTTTCATTAAACTTATAAACAATTCAGATATTCTTCACAGGAACCACAGAATTTATAGGTGGAAGGAACCATAAAAATTCCTAGGGTGTTTCTTGGGTTTAGGTCTTATCTCTGTAACAAGACTATAAGCTTCTTGATGACAGGAGCCATGTCCTAAAACCATGGTGAGAAAATCTGAGACAGTACCAAGTTTCCCAGGACAAAGTCTGGGAGAAGTGTCCTTCAGACCTTGTATGTACACAGGCTGCATGTCCTGATTTGGAATTTGAAAACACAGCCACAGCACGTATACAGCTCCTGACCAGCCCCTGACCCCCAGCAGGCCCTTGCTGCAGCTGCATTGAAATACCATTAGAGGCCTTGGATCCCCCTGTATTCCCCTCAAGTTTCTCACAGGTTCTTCCTCCCAAAATACCTCCAGAGTAGGCAGAGTGGAAGGAGAACCAAGGTGGGCTGAGGGCAGGGTTCTGGCAGAATTTGGAATGACTGGAGGGGGCCTGAGGTGGGGTCGGAGTCCTACCTTCATGTGGTTACTCATTCTCTTTCCATAGAGCCTGTCATCTACTGTGACCCTTGAACACTCTACACTCCCTCCTGGGGTCCACGTATCTTACAAATCTTATTGTGGGAGTGATGAAGAGAGGGATGGCGAGGCTGCGGACCGCGGCCAGTGCAACCATGTCCGTATCAACCAGATGGTGAGAGCCAGTCAAGATCAGCAGAAGGAAGTGGGCGTGGGAGTGGGAAATTGTGGCAGGCAGGAAAAAAATAGGGAACAGGCACCGAGAGTAATACAAAAGCATTGGGTAGTCCTTCATCCATCCTTTCGGAAGGGGCTTAGTGAATGGCTTCCTCAAGCATGTTGCTAGGAGGGTGTTAGCATGACCCTGTCCCTTAATTTACTAAGGAGTAGGGTTCTGGATAACGATGGGTTTGGTGTGTGCACGTGTGATCTTAGTCTGATTTCTGCTCATTTTGTCCTCAGGTGAATTTTTTGGTTACTCTCCAAGCTACCAATTGCCTCTCAGAGCCCCATCTTCTGAGGTTCCGCGCTCTTGGCTTCTCAGAGGAGCTGACTGTGGAGCTGCACACTCTGTGTGACTGTAACTGCAGTGACAACCAGCTCCAAGCTCCCCACTGCAGTGGTGGTCAGGGGCACCTACACTGTGGGGTGTGCCGGTGAGGGTCTCTTGCTCCTCTTCACCTATGGGGCTCCCTATAAATACAGCCCCTGTATTCCTCTTCCTTCCATCCTTCCACTGGCATACCTATACAAGTTTTACCTAGACATCCCTAGACTGCATCCTGATTTTCATTTCCTGAAGCTTCTCAAATATGCTGAGACCCCCCCCCCCCCCACCCAGGACTCCCTCTGCTTTTACTCCTTGGTGCTTCACTATATTCCACATCCCTTCAGCCACTCATCTGTCTACAGCTCTTGTGAGATCCTGGAAATGACCAGTCAAGGGACAGTCACACTGTCTGACCCACCTTCCCCACCCCTGCCTTTCCCTCCCAGCTGTGTTCCAGGCCGCCTGGGTCGACTCTGTGAGTGCTCTGAGGCTGAGCTGTCCTCCCCAGATCTGGAATCTGGGTGCCGGGAACCCAATGGAAAGGGGCCCCTGTGCAGTGGGAAGGGGCAGTGCCAGTGCGGACGCTGCAGCTGCAGTGGACACAGTTCTGGGCGCCTGTGCGAGTGTGATGATGCCAGCTGTGAGCGACATGAGGGCATCCTCTGTGGAGGTACTTGGGGACTTTTGGGAGAAGGGTGGGATCAGAGTAGCTCTTCCAAGGGCATTTAGGTTCTAGCACCTTCAAGGCACTAAGGGCGGGTACCAGAGACTCTGGTATGAGTTGGAGCAAGCATCTGGCACACTTACGAGGGAACCGGATGCACAGAACAGGTCAGCTGTGATGTCCATTGTGTGCGGGGAATATGGTTGTCATCCTGTGCACGACTCTGCCCCAGGCTTTGGCCACTGTCAATGTGGCAAGTGTCACTGTCACAGCAACCACACGGGCACAGCATGTGAGTGCAGTGGGGACATGGATGGCTGCATCAGTCCTGATGGAAGGCTCTGCAGTGGGCAGGGACACTGCAAGTGCAACCGCTGCCAGTGCTCGGACGGCTACTATGGTGCGCTGTGTGACCAGTGTCCAGGCTGCAAGACACCATGCGAGAGACACAGGTGAGGCCTCAGGTCTTGCATGTTGGGAGCAGGGACACAGTGGGGCTCACTGAGCTTCTGCCACCTGCTTGCTTTCCTGCATGTGGTATGGGTGACAACTGCCCAGTTGGTAACTTATTGGCATATACTGGACAGGGACTGTGCAGAGTGTGGGGCCTTTGGGACTGGTCCCCTGGCCATCAACTGCAGCATGGCTTGTGCCCATGCCAATGTGACTCTGGTTTTGGACTCTATCCGGGATGATGGCTGGTGCAAAGAGAGGACCCTGGACAACAAGCTGTTCTTTTTCCTGGTGGAGGATGAAGTTGGAGGCAGAGTCACACTGAAAGTGAGACACCAAGAAAGTAAGTGGGCAGGGATGCCTTGGACATGCCAAATGGAGTCCTGGAAGTTTGAAGGGTAGGGGCCTCAGGACTCAGGTTGGGAACCAGGCTAGAGGTTGAAACAAAGCTGTGAATCCAGGCAAAAGTGGAGGTACTAGACCAACTAGACAACTGAAGATAACCCTACTGGTTTCCCTGTTTTGACAGGTAGGGCTGGGGAGGCTGGATGGGGCTGCATGCAGACTGTGGGGAACTGTTGATCTCTATATCCCAGACCCCAAAAATCTGTGTTGTTTCACCACCACAGAGGGAGCAGACCACACCCTGGCCATTGTGCTAGGCTGTGTGGGGGGCATTGTGGCAGTGGGGCTGGGGCTGGTCCTGGCTTACCGGCTCTCAGTGGAAATCTATGATCGCCGAGAATACAATCGCTTTGAAAAGGAGTGGCAGCAGCTCAAGTGGAAGCAGGTAAGACTGCCTCATAGCCCACTGGGCTGCGTTTTCCTTGCTTTTCTTGGTTAGGTCCTCTTTGCTCTCTGTTCTCATTCCACCCTCAACCAATTTCTCCCACTAAAGCCCCATCCCCAACTAGTCATATGGGGCCCGACCCCCCCGCCCCGCACCCTGCTAATGTCCAATGGCTCCTGGGGTCTGGCTCAAGTTCTTGGTTGGCTCTTACAACTAGATAATGGAGTCCTGAGACTTTTCCTCATCATTTCCAACCCTTTTCTCCAGGAGAGCAATCCTCTCTACAAAAGTGCCATCACAACCACTGTCAACCCCCACTTTCAAGTGATGGAAAGTCCCCTTGCCTGAAGGAGGTACGGATACTCACCCAAGGGTTGTTCTTGTTGGGAGGATGGTAGGAATTGGGGGTATGGGGTCTGTCAGGCAGTAGCCTGGCGGGGGACTAATCACCACCTACTTCATTCTCAGTGACACCTGGCTGCCTTCTACTGCAACCTTGGTTACAAGGATTGGGGGTTACCCCACCAGCATGTACAATAAAGTCTTACTTCAGATTGCAGATGTCATTTGCTTTACCCCAAAGCCTTTGCCTTTTGCCACCTAAGGGCAGGGAGAGGTGTTCAACCTTGAATGTGTGGGAGAGCCAGTATGTAGCTGGTAGGCTGGGCTAGTGAATTCCCAGGTACTGCTGGAGAACAGAGCACATTTTAAGAAACACCGTCTATTCTGGTTGCTGTTATCTAACCTCATTCTGCCTTGTTCTGCAGGGTTTTTTCCTTTTAATCAGAATTGGTACCTGTTCTTAATTCTACTTGCTGCTCTCCTACGGAGAAGGGGAGCTTCTAAAGTGGTGATTTATAGAGCACTGGAAGTTGTAGGATGGTTTTATTTGGGGGGAAAGAAAAAGAAGACCTCATTGGCCCCAGCGAAAAAGCTTCCTCAAAGGATATTCTTCTCAAAGATGAGAGAGTATGTAGAAAAGCCCCATTTTCTTTTTATTTAAATATCCTAAATATATCACGAAGGAACATACACTGCACTTTAATGGTAAAAAGATACAAGTTTATAACATCTTATAAAAACTACCATTTAAAAGTGATCTTGTTCATTTGATATCCCCCCCATAGCAAAATAAGTGTATTAAAAAAAAAAAAAAAAGAGAGAGGGAGGGTGTAGAGGAAGGGTAGGAGGAATTGTCAGGATAAAAGCCCCAGAGCTGCAGCAGAGGCAGAGAGCATCTGGGGAGAGGGTTAAAGTTGTGGCAGGACTCTGCGCCTCGTTTAACCCTCTAATGTCAAGCCATGGGGCACGATCAGTAGCTAAGTGATGAAAAGAGGCTGTTGGGGGTGGATGGGTGCTGGGAAGGACAGGGCTGGTAGGGCCTGGTACAGCAGCTCATCCAGGAAATGGCGCTACTCTTCCCCAGGTCCCCAAATTCCTCGTCCTGGTCTCTGAGAACCTGCCCTATCTCCCTTTCCCTTCACTCCGAACACACCTGAGGCATCTTTCCAGTGCTAGACCCCATCCCAGAAAATGAAGGGTGGGGTATTGGGCCCAGGAGCCTTTGCAGCGGTCTTGGTCTGTGGTTTCCCTGGGGTAGAAGTGGGGCTCCTAGGCCCTCTGGATGCTAAATCACCTTTTCACCTCTGCTCCTCTCTCCTTAAACATCCATGGCCCCAGAACCTGGGCAACTGAACCACCTGCTCCTGAGTGTTCCTCACATCCAATCCTTGGCAGGGGTGGTTCTGGTATGGCTCAGCACATCCACTCAGTCTCCTCTCTCCCACCCCCTCAGGCAGAAAGCTGAGGCCTGCTAGAGGCCAGAGCACATTTTGACCTAAACACACACTCACTCACGTGATTCTCTCCACACCCACCCACCCCAACCCACAACAGATTAGCTGCAAGTGGCAGGGAGCAAGACCCCCCATTTTCAAAAGCATTCTTGGGAGGACAGAGTTTTCTAAATGTATCCTCCTCCCCAGAATATATTCCTAGAGGTGAATGATAGACAAATTCCAGCCTGAAGAGCATTCTCACAGGAAGGGAGCCGGCTCACATGCAGAAAGATGCCCTGCTTACAGGGACCACAGGGCAGATCTAAGAACTGAGGTCTAGGTTCTGGGCACAACCAGTGAAGTGCCAGCCTAAAGCTAGAAGAGCAGAGGGCGGCAAATGCATTCCCCAAAGGATCTCAGATGCTGTTAGGGAAAACCGAAAGGGTGCCCTGCCTCTTTTCTCTTTCCCTGAAATCCTCGCACCTCAGAGGTATGAAGGACTGCCCCTACCCGTCCCTGCTGTCTCTGCCAGAACAGGTAACAGCAAGGAGTTTGTTGCTGCTGTTCCCTACAATTTCTGGGGAAAGGAATCACACTTCCTAGTGGTTGCCATCTCAGATCCTCACTGACAGCTTGGTCAGGTTCATCAAGTCTCCATGATTACTTCCCACCCCACTGCTCTGGGCAGGCCACAGAACACAGGGCACAAACCCCAGAACCTTCCATAAGGATCCTTTCCTTAGCAGGAAAAGGGTTTTTTATTTCACTTTAGAAAATTCATGTTCACAAACCCCTGGCTTGGGTTAGAAACACGCTAACCACCAGTCTGTTGAAATCAATCTTAAAAAACAAAAAAACACCCTCCAAAACAAAGCCCTATAGTTCCCTAAACCGAGTTCCTCGGCTCCTGCTGGAACCTTAAGCACCCTTCAAGGTTTGGGCAGGGAAGGCTGTTTTATGCTCATCCTACCCTGCACAGAGGGCCGGAGAAGGGTTTGGCTCAATAATATGCCATCTCCAAGCATACAAACATGAAACTCACATGCCACCCACACACACCCACACACACACACCCCACACACACCCCCCCACACACACCTCCCCCCCCCCCCCCGCAATCATTTCTTTGAGGGCGAGCAGGGTGGTGGTGTTAGAGCAGAGAGGAGCAAAAAAGTATGGTTAAGAATAAAACCTACATTAGGTTTCTTCCTCAGACCTTGCTCTGCAGCACCCCTCCCCCTAATTCTTTCGATGGGTAGGGAAGGCCATCAAAAAGGAAGCCAAGATCTTGTTCTTTGGGACCAAAGGCCAGATCCTTATCTCCTCTATTTAAATACAGTGATAGGACTTGGATAGAGAACAGCTCACACTGCTCTACAGTCATGTCAGGGGACACCAAACTCCTTTGTTTCCTGAACAGTTGTTATTCAACTTAGGAGGAGTCATGGGTGGTTCTTAACAGGGCACAAGGAAGAAGAACCTACTTTGATATCCATGACTCCCCTCTGTCTGGCTTAGGAATCAATGGCAGCGAGGTAGCCACAAACTATTTCCAAGGTTAACTGCCCAAAGAGAGAAGGAAAGGGCTTCGTGAGCCACCCTCACCCAAGTTTCCTCCAAAAGGCACTTAGGCTGACCCCATTAGGTACCTGTGTGGCATGGGCCGTTACAACACCCATGGGCACAACTCTCAGTCTTCCCCAGAGGAAATATCAGGTACCTGTCCACTCTTCTTGGATCCAGCCCTCGTCTGCTCCTCCTACTGGTCTTCCTTTTGTCCCTACAGTGTATAAGGAGGCCAAAGTAAGCTCAGCTGCCATCCCTGATCCTATTCTCCTCCAAACAGGAGGTGAGGTGCAGGGCTGTAGAACACTGAGGATCAAATGCAACTAAAAACTCAATTTCTGGTGGAGGGCTGGACCACCCATAGTCCCTGTGACCATGGCTCTATGCCTCCAGATTACCTGCATCCACAGTGCACCTGCTAAAACTGCTTTTGGATAAATTAAAAACAAGAACAGGACAAACAAACAAACAAATCCCTCTCTCCCAATCTTTTCCATTTTAGCTGCCAGCTGGAGTCCAAGGCTGTGGGAGCCACACTTCAGTCTTGGTCCTGTACCTTGAGTCCCCCACCTATGACCTCAGCCAAGGGTCTAGGGACTAGCTTTCCTACCCAGGAATGCTGTAGGAACTTCCCCGAGATACTCATAGTCTCAGATTATTTACAGAGCTGAGGCTCTGGGGCTGCCATCCCCTGATGCACTCTTCTGGTCTCCTGGGTCCACTCCTCCAGGAGGGGACAGGTACACACGGGGTGGTGGTGGGACCATCAGACCAGAGGGGGGGTGCGTTCTTCGGTATTCTTCTGATCACTCCCACCACCCAGGGCCCCTTGCGCCTATAGAGAAAACTGCCCGTCGGAAGTCTTGGACTGGCACCCTTGGCACATCCGTTTGTGTCTGAGTAATCGATCTGTCCGAGAAAAACACTGAGAAAAAAGAGAAGGTTAAGTGCCTGAGAGGAGAAACTCAGCTACCTGCTGGCTAGATCTGTCTTCCTCATACCGAAGGCACACGACCAATGCCACACTGCCTCGGAATCTACAGAGATGGCCTGAGTGCACAGTGGTTAAGAACGAGATCTGAAGTCTGAATCTTGGTTCTACCACTATGTAGTTGTGTGAGTTTGGGCACGCTATCGAACAGCTCTGAATCTGTAAATTCATCTGTAAAAGGGGGCTAAAAGTACCTACTCACAGTGTGGCTCCTTTGTTCATTGAATTTTTGAGTATCTATCTCAAGGCAGGCACAGCTCTTGGGGCTGCAGATAAGTGGAGAACGAGAGGGACGAAGTCTCTGCCTCATGGAGCTTTCGTTCTATTGTTTTGAAGACTTAATAGAAGAGCATGGAGCAAAGCTTGAGAGTAGTAAGGTATCCAGGAGGTATTGTCATCATTTCTTATCTCTTATTCTTTGTTTTGGCCCTGGCTCTTACATTCTCATCTGATCAGATACTGACCCCCAGAGCAGCAAAGGTTACATTTCTTCAAAGTGTACCAGCTCTGAAATTTGACTGAATCTTGGCTCTGTCCTTAATCTGCAGTGTCCTTGGGAAGCTTAAACTCTCCCAATCTCAATTTTTCCACATGTGAAATGCGGACAACCCAGCTACCTTATAGAGTTAATGTAAGAATAATCTATGTCAAGCAGGCTCTCACAGTACCTGGTATAGAGTAAGGCCTTAAGAAATGCTGCTGTTATTATTATTAGTATTACAATTATTTCAGTGGCCCCTCGCCATGATCAGTTATGTAAAGCCAGAGAAACACACCTCACCTTGGGGTACTAACTTGATCATGGCCAGGAACATCAGGTGATACTTTGTCAGGCTGGGAGTAGGGCCTGGCCCTGGCTCTTTGGGAAAGAAAAGTTTCTGTGTGTGTGTGTGCGCGTGCGCACGTGTGTGCGTGCGTGCGGGGGGAGGGGGGGTGGATGCATGACATGTGAGCTTACCTGATGACACCGTTCACACTGGTAGGGCTTTTCGCCACTGTGCACACGTTTGTGACGTTCCAGGTGGTACTTCTGGATGAAGCGCATATCACATACATCACATTCAAATGGCTTCTCACCTGGACCAGGTGGAGAGAGAAGTTAATATCAGGAGGTATACATGACAGAGACCACATTCTAGGTATTTCCCCAGAAATTTTTATTTTTAGCAATGTGCACACACTTAATGGGGAAGGGTCCACAAAACTGTTGGTCTCAATGACACTAGATACAAAGCCCTGCAAACTCTCTACATCATTCATTTACCTTCTTCCTTTATTCCTAATACCATTTAAAATAAATCCCAAAAGAACTACAGCCTCTCAAAACTATAGACTATTCTCCCCTCCTGGAGTATGAGCAAGAGACTTACCAGTATGAATAAGGATGTGCCTCTTGAGGTGGTAACTGCTCCTAAAGGCTCCAAAGCAGTGCTCACAAACAAAATTTTTGGGAATCTTTACTTGAAAAGAACCATTTTGTTCCACTACCACCACCTGGGGGCAACAATCAGGCATGTCATGAGGCTATCTCTCTGCCCCTTTCTTGCCCTCCACCCGCCCCCATTCTACTCAGGGTCTATTTCCATCTGCTGGTCAAAGTAACCCCTCAGATGCTATAATCTCCCATATCTCTTAGAGTTAAGAGGCCTTCCAAGAAAGAAAGTGGGGTAGGCAGGCTGCCTGCCTTGTCAGACGTAACACTTTTAAAGGGGCCTGAGGGGTAGTCTGCCTATCCCTTTGCCACAGGATCTCATGCTCCCCTAACCTTCCTTCCCTTACCAGGGATGTTCTGCAGAGGACGGAGATCAACTACCAAAGTGGTCTCTGGATGAAATCAGGGAGACACACTCACTAGCTGTGAGGGACCAAAACATCTAAGGAAAGCTCCAGGTTGAGCCACAGAATGAAGAAAGAGGAGGATTACCCCATGACCAAACTACATGTTTGGGGTTAACCCCATTACCTGCCTTTTTAACAGTCTTTTTTGAATGAGAGGCCTCAGCCAAGCTGTCTTCATCTTTGCGGTTCCGGGATTTATCGCTGTCTTTTCGGTGGCCCTTCAAATACAAATCAAATCTAAACTCACAGCCCATCTCAGAACACAAGATAGAAGACGAAATGCTGCTTTTAAGCAACTTGTAAATGACAGTAAATCACGTGCACGAAAGTTGAAAGTATCAGGTCTTAAGGGGTTGCAGACACAGAAGGGACCTTCCTAATCTCTCTACAATACCCATATTCATTCATTCCCCAGCTGGATTCCCTACCCCACTTCCCTCAGAAACATTGAACAATCAAAGCTTGGCATCTCCTGGCTGAGAGCTCGGGCCACCCGACCCCCAGGTGCCACAATGGACTCAAGCGCTGTACCTGACTCGAGCACCTCAGCACATCAGGGCTACCTGCCCGCTCTCCATTCTCGGCCTGCTTGCTGGCAATCTGGCTCAGCATCATCTTCTTGCTGGCTGCAGTGGGAACCAAACTCACACCTGCTAGGCCTTCACAAGCCAGGAGACTTGCCTAAGTTGAAAGGAGATGAGGTGTCAGGTCACCTGGCAGGGCAAAAACAGGGACCCCAGGGGTATTTTTCCTTTATTCCTAACTACAAACTGCTTATGTCTAGGGAATGTCTGTCACGGCAAAACCCTGCTTCCCTCATGAGTCCTTCCTAACTCATCTCACCAGGAACTAGTTACCTATTCTGTCATCCATCATTCAGACATAATAATCAAGTATCATTGACACTTTTATCATTAGCATTGTGCTAGGAACAGTGTGTGTCTACTTATTATTTTGAAGCAATTCTAGGCCTTGTGAATGCGCATGAGGGTCTGTCCCGCTGACCCACTGAAATGGGAGATTTCTAAAGGAACTTCCTCCTTCCTCTCTCAATAGCACTCAGCTTCACAGACTCTACTGGTACCAAATATATATTCTATCAGGTCCCACAAATATGTTTATTAGTAAAATTAGGTATTTCTCTCTTTAGATTTTAAATTCCCTAAGTGCTGTCAATTATAACATAAAAATTAAACCACAAGGAAGGACTCTGGAGTTGAATGTACAAATTCTCTTGACAAACCGCCAGGTCATTTACATGTGTGCACACCCATATTTTTTTCACATTCCCTTCTCTACATATAGGTAAAAATTATACAAGCAAGAAATGTTTAAGAAAATTTCCTCTTTCCACTGTTTCATTCTTCAAATTGCCTATTTAGCCAGCAGTAGAGAATATACTTTTTTTACTAAAGAGATTTTTAAGAAGTAGTTGTCAGCAAACTTCCACAAGTGATTTATGAAGAAATTCCTTTTAGATGATGAGTGTATCCTGGAACCCCTTCTCTCACCTTTAAGGACTTTGGACTGAATGGCCTGGAGGTTAAAAAAACACCCCCTGCCCCCCGCCCAAAAAAAACAGCCTGGCTGGTATGGCTCAGTGGATTGAATGCTGGCCTGCAAAGGGTTGCTGGTTCGATTCCCAGTTGGGGCACATGCCTGGGTTGCAGGCCAGGTTTCCTGCAGGGGGCACACAAGAGGCAACCACACATTGATGTTTCTCTCTCTCTAAAAATAAATAAAATCTTTAAAACCAACCAATCAACCAACCAAAAAAACCAAAAAAAACCCTCCTTAGCTTTACTGTTTGCATTATAGAATCTTAGGCAAATTCCTCTAAGTTTTCTTAAATGCGAAATGTTTATCATAGCATCTATCTTCACAGGGTTAAGAATTAAACTAGGATGTATGCCTAGTACAAAATTAGTGGTTAGCGAAAGGCACGCAGTCTTCTCAGAATGAGAGTGAACATGATGCTGTCAATGGGATGCAAAGAGACTAAAGGAAGACACTAAAGGGCTCCTACTCTGCATGGAAAGGAGGAAGCTATGCATGCAGCTGGAAGAAAACCAATTACACTGTGACCAGGCAACCATCCTGGTGAGACTGGTAGGGAAGGGCCTCTTGAAGAAAGTTGAGATCCCTGTTCATAGCTTTCATATTCAGACAATAAAAATAACCTAACAATAACCTTTCAGGTCATCCTGTCTCTCCAATCCATCCTGTATCCCCACAATGACAATTACCTTCTAAATAAACAGATCCGACGCCACTCTGCTACTTAACATTCTTCAGAATTCCCACTCTCTACAGAATAAAGTCTAATTCTTTATTAATGCCTAAAAGGCCCTTGGGTTACACTCTCCTTAATTCTCTAGGAGAATTAAGAGCTCCCTTAACAACTCCCTCACCCCAATTTTTCCACCCATCACTATCCATCCTATCCCCCTAACTATCCCCCATTTAAATCCTTTCCTCCTTAACTAGCAAGCAATCTGCAATACTCTCAACCTTATCGCATCCTCCCATACCTTTAAGCTTCTGCCCATAAAATTCTCCCAGTCTGAACACCTTGTTCTGATTATTTATCTAGCAAAATCCTATGCACCCTTCAAGAGTGATCTTTTTCCATCCAGGCAGAGGTATCATTCTCTTCTCTGCAATGTATGTATCTCAATTATTGCACATTCCTTCAGCAACAGATTCACTGAGTCTCTACTACAAGTCAGTTGCTATGCAAGGTGGTGTGAATATAAAGATAAATAACACCCTCTCTCCATCTTCCCCACCCCAAACACACCTAGCTTAGAACCTTGCTGGGGCCTGGGATAATCTTATTCATTTTTGTATCCCCAACACAATGCTTTGCATATAACAAGAGCTCAATAAATTCCTGTTGAAAAAACAAATGAAGCATTCACAAGACTGTTCACTTCGTCATGCCCCTCAGCACTTAATATTCATGTATTATGAATACATAATGTAAACTGTAATGTAAACCAAATGTAAACTGAGTAACTGCTACTTTGCAAGTGTCCCATCAGTGCCTGTGATGCAGTATAGCCTACCTCCTTCATTTGACTGGAAGCTCCCTGAAGGCAGGGGCTGTGGCCTGTCTCCTTTCCTTCCTCTAGATCTCCCCCTGGTGCTTAATACAGAGCTTGGCTCACTGGGTTGGTCAATATGTTGACTAAGGCAGCATTCAAGACTGAAACTGCGAACACGCTTCCCAGTGATCTTGAAGGAGGACTCTAGAGCTTTTTACCTGAGCCATGCTGATTTCTCACTTAATGCAACCCAAAAGTCCAGGGGTTTCTTGATCCACCTTTCCTTAAGACACTTTTGTCTGAAGAACTGTCACCAAATCACTCCAACAACTCCTTCATGTCCCTTCAGTCCTGCTGCCATATTGAACTGCCTTTGTCTTCAAATAAAACTCAGAGTCCTCCAAATGGAAGATAGATGATCCAAGAATTCCTGGACTCTGCCTGGCTCCTGCCTACTGTCTGAAGAAAGAGTGTGCCAGTCTTGGTTTTCCAACTGAATCCTCTCGATGAAGTGCACAATCTGTTTCAGAAACCTGAAACCAGAAAGGGAGATGGGGCTGTTAGGTACAACATCCTCAGGCCATACAACCTATAGTGAAGTTTTTGTTTTGTTTTGTTTTGTTTTGTTTGCCAGGCCCTCTAGGTGAAGCTCAAAAAGAGAACATTAGTCAAGTAGAATTATCTTTCTAGGTCGAGAAAAAACTGGTCTGCTGGGCAAAGGTCAGGGAGAAGTCAACAAGAGCAAAAGTAACAGGGGTCTCTTACGGAGGAACTGCAACAAGCCAAATGCTTGAATTTGCCATTTTAGGAATGGGAGAAGGGAGCTGAGGCCCTTCGGAGCTTTTGTACGGAGTAGGCCGTACGCGAAGCTCGTATTCTAGGGAAGTGGCCAGAGCCGGGATGGAGAAAAACTCAGGGCTATCTCTGGGCGCTTGGCTAGCAGGAAGAAACCAAACTAGTAGTGTGCATCCGGACCGGGCCACACGTGTGCCTGCTCCGAGTCTGCCCCATGGTGCAGAAACTCATTGCGGAGGTGGAAGGCTGGCAAACGAAGCCTCGCGCAGCGCGTTCCCTCCCTCCCTCCCTTCCCTCCCTCCCTCCCTCTCTCTTTCCAGCCAGCCGCAGAGCTGGAGAGAGAAGAGACGGAGAACGCCGAAGGCCGTGCAAGGTGCGTGCTCGCGCCCGCGTCCCCTCCAAGCAAGCTCCCCTCGCGCCCCCGTTCCCGGGTCTGTAACTCTGCGGGCGCGCGGGCGGGGTTCGGTGCGCGCGCGGACCCTTCCCCTCCCTAGGGAGCCCCCTCCCTTCGCAATGCGCCCCTCCTCCCTTCCCCTCCCCCTCCCCGCGCGGCGCCCCACGGCCTGCGAGCTGCCGAAGCGCTGGCGTCTGCCCGGACGACGCTGCGATCCCTGGGGCGGGTTCCTACCTGCCAGGCGCGGCCTCTAACTGTCTCACCCGCCGTGCGACGCCTCTTCCAGACCCCCGCACACTGTGCCAACCCCGTGTCCACCGCTGCCCCCGCCGGGACCGAGACAAGTTTACAAACACCAAACCCGGGCCCGCTTCCCCGGAAGCACTTCCCCCTCCCCCTTGTCCTCTCCGCTGATCTGTTATATCCACTTCCGGGCTGAGCAGCCTCGGGCAGCCAGAAAGGGGGCGAGGCCGAGGATGCGAGGAGCGGGGTGCAGCTAAGGAGTGGGCAGTGTCATCGTACGGAAAGACGGGAAGAGGGAGGGCTGGCGGTACCGCGCGTGCGCTCTGATGTGGGCGCGCTCCGGCGGCCATCTTAACTCGGGGCAGGAACGGAGGCCCTAAAACGATTGTGCGCTAGGTGCTTTTTGAAAGGCCTTGCTAAAGACTCCTTGAAAAGGCGCCGTCACTCTATCTATCTTCCTCGAGGACGTTCTTCCTGTCGTTTCTGAACTTAGAGCCCCAGCCAGAATAGTTTATACCGGCCTTTTCACATAACTCGGCCGCCTTTACTTGAACTTTACAATTAGGCCCAGATCTGCAGATTCTGGGGCTGCCCTGTCATCTGGGAGAGGAGTTAACTTCTTTGCACACTCCTCTCATGTACACTCAACTTCTATCTGAAAGTGGGCGCCCCGGCGGTGATGCGGGCACCCCAAGGCCAGTCTGGTTACCTTATACCAATTTCGCCTTTATTCCAGACCTTCCGGCGTCTGACATTGGCTTCGCTTGGGAAAAAACCCTTAGGACTACCCCAAATTGGAAACTCGTTTCAGTGGAAACTGCGATGCAGGATGGCCCATGGGCCTGGATGAAGAAAACGAGCCTTTCTTCAATTTTAGCTATCAGGGATTGCTTAAGGTGGACTATGAAAAGTGTGCTTGATGGAAATGTCCATTCCATTTAGGCCCCAGCTTCTTGTGTTTAGATGCTGTCAGGTTGTGAATTTAGGAGAATTAATGGAAATAGCAAAAGAAAAAGATCTTCATGAAAGAAGATAATTCCCAGCCACTTTTTGTACACAGGCTTCATTTCCCTGAGCATTCTATTATTTGAGCCACTGACAGTAACTTCTTGAATTCTTATAAAATTGAGACAAAGGATAGAGAGAGAGAAACGATCAGAAGTGTCTTTAATTTTTTTTAAAAAACCAGCTCATTTATTTTAACAAGTACACACACTACAAAAGAATAAAAGGCAAAAAATGTTTAATTTTCCCCTCTACTATCCCATGCTCCTGAAGGTATTAATTTTTAACAGTTCGGTATATATACCTCCAGGCTTTTCTATGTCCACATCAAATATTTTTTTCATTTAAAACATGTTTTTTAAGCACCTACAGTCCACCACACAGTATATTTTAGACATCTAAGTCAGTTCACATTTAAAAAATTGTTGCATAGTATTCTAGCTTGTGTTTGTACTTTAATTTGTCTAGACCCATCCTGATGAACATTTAGATTAGTTCCGATTTTTTAAAAATTAAACCTCCATAATGAACATCCTTATATAGTTATTCCTTTGCATTAAATAGATTTGTAGATAGGAAATGTGAATTTTAAATTTTAATAGATGCTGTGCAATTGAATTTCAAAAGTTTGTAACTATGCATTTACTCAGAACCATGTGTGAATGTCCCCATTTCCTACAATGTTCTCAATATTGGATGCTATGAATTTCTTATACAGTTGCTAATTTGATAGGTGAAAAATAGTAATTTTATTGTTTTAATTTGCCTGTCATTAATAGTGAAATTGAGTATCTCTTCTGTTTTGACCATTTTCATTGTTCTTGTAAACTACCTGTTCATCTTTTGCCCCTTAATGAAAAATGTAGGTCATTTGTCTATTTCTTATTGACTAGTAGGAGTCTTCTCTATGTTACATTAACTTTTTGTTTGTCATATGCATTTAAAATACTTTCTCTTGGATTTTTATTTATCTTTAATCTTTTTTTTTCAGAGCAAAAGTTATGCTTTAAGGGAAAATATTTGAAACATTCCTAGAAGGGAACAAGACAAGAATGTTTACCATCTTAACAAATATTCTACTAGAGTTCCTGGCCACCCCCCAAAAATCTCATTATACTCATATGATATATTCATCTACAAAGACAATCAATTGATAAAATAAACTAGTGAGTTCAGTAGCATGGCCAGATGTAAGATTAACAAACAGAAATTATATAATAAAATATAATGGTAACAACCAATCATAAAAACATCATAGAATAATTTCATGCACAATAAAACATATTACATTTATAGAAATAAATTTAACAGAAAACTGCAAGTCATATAGTATTTTTTAAAATTAGACTATTTTAGAGAAAGACTAAAAGGGCTTTGTTAAATGGAGTTTTACCATGTCCATTAGGAGGAAGACTTAATACCAATAGAGACCTAAGTTTTTGCTCTATGTTAAGTTAAATTCTAATTAAAACAGGACTTTTCATGGAACTTAAGCTTATTTTTAAATTTACATGGAAAGAAATGGAAGGAGAGGAAAAATCATTTTGGAATACATTGAGTGGGTAGAAAAATGAGTGGGGAAAAATAAAGTCATCAGTTATTTTTAACTAATTTAATGGTGTCTTTCTTTATACAGAATTTTAAAAGTTTTACCTAGTCAAATCTGCCTGTGGCTTTTGGGTTTTTGTGACATGCTACCTCAAAATTATAAAAATATCCCTGTACTTCCTTCTGGTACTCTTTTCTTTTTTTTTAAATTTAAAGATTTTATTTATTTTTAGAGAGAGGGGAAGCGAGGGAGAGAAACATCAATATGTGGTTGCCTCTCACGCATCCTGTACTCAGGACCTGGCCTGCGACCCAGGCACGTGCCCTGACGGAATCAAACCAGCGACCCTTTGGTTCACAGGCTGCCATTCAATCCACTGAGCCACACCAGGCAGAGCTGGTATTCTTATAGTTGTATATTTTTAGTTTACACATTTGTCTCAGCTGCAGTTTGTTTTTTGTGTATGGTGAGAGGTAGTGAGGAATGCCATACTTAAAAAGGACCCATAATGTAGTGGCAGAGGTATCAGCCTGGAAGTCAGAAAGCAGCAATCTAGGCTCGTTCCCATATTACCTTTGTAATCTTGAACAAGTCAATTTTCTCTCTCTGGCCAAAGAACCCTCATCTTGAAAATAAGGACAAATAGCCCCAGCTGGTGTGGCTCAGTGGACTGAGCGCCAGCCTACAAACCAAAACGTGGCCCTCTGGGTTTCTGGCCAGGGCACGTGCCTGAGTTGCAGGCCAGGTCCCCAGTTGGGGGTGTGGGAGAGGCAACCCATCAATGTTTTTGTCCCTCTCTTTCTGTCTCCCTTCTCCTCTCTAAAAATAAATAAAATCTTTAACAAAATAATGATGAATAAATAAACAAATACCCTTGAGGCTAACTTCTAGCATTACTGTGAGAAAATAATGACATAGATGAGAAGGCTTTGAGAAGAAAAAACCCTTCATAAATCCTTTAAGTTATCATTAATACAGATTTTTGGTTTATGCAAATCAAATTTAAGTGGAATGCAGTATTATTTTTTTTTCTGTACTTGGAAATAGTTGGTTGAGTCCTGACTGGTGTGGCTCAGTTGGTTGTGTGTTGTCTCGCAAAGCGAAAGGTGGTGGGTCGGATTCCTGGTCGGGGCACATGCCTGGGTTGCAAGTTCAGTCCTGGCCGGGGTCAGGGCACACGAGAGGCAACTGATTGAAGTTTCTCACATTGATGTTCTCTCCTCTTTCTCCCTCCCATCCCCTCTCCCTAAAAACTAAGCTTAAAAATTAAAAAAAAAAAAAAAAAAAAGACAAAAAAAGACATATCCTTACTTGATCCGTCATAACAGGCTAAATGAGTTTAAAATAAAAAGTTGGTCGATTCACCAAATGTTTATTGAGTGCCTTTGTGCAAGACCTTGGGGGAAGGGAGTGGAGAGTGGGGAAAATGAAAACTAACTTTTTTTTTTGCATGCTTATTTTGTATTTGGTGCTTTTCTTAAAGAATGATAAAAATTAGTCCTCTCTCCCCAGGGATTTACAATCTAGAGGGGGAGCAAACAGTGGCTGTAAAAAGAATAGGTGCCTCTGTTAAGGTGGATGTTGAATCGGTAAATAGCACAGAATCAGTGTTTTCACTTTCTAACGATAAGCCTGGCTGAAAGTGCTTTAAGAAGCTACTTCCCTAATCTCTTTGTCGAAGGGCAGGCCCCCTCCTGTGAGACCTTCCCTGACTCCCTTGGTACACTCTTTCCTCAGTCCCACCCCATCACTTACTCAAGTGGTATTGTAATGAATACCAATTAGTGTCTTCCTGCACCCGCTCTCTATAGCTTTAAGGAGAGGCTGAGCTGAGTTCACCAGCCTTGCTGTTCCTTCGTAAGCTTCCACTCTATTGTGGTGAACATTCCTTTATTTTACCTGCCCGGCGCCCTTCTGGCCTGTTAGCTGTAGTGCACAGTGCAGACACTACCCAGGGTAGTGACAGAAAACAGAAGTAGATATTCAGCCAATGTTTACTGAACTAACTGAACCCAATCCTTTCTATGAGAGCCAGCTAGGCTGCGTGATAGAAATGAGCAGTATATTGCTACCTTTGTTACTCAGACCTTTTTGATGATAGTTGATTGAGGAATTGGGAAAACACATGATGTACTATGGTCATTCCTTGACCCTTATACGTTGTGTATTTTGGAATTCTTGTTGCCCCTTACATCTTCTTGTTGTTGTTGTTGTTGTTGTTGTTGCTTAAAAATAACCTCTAGTCCTGGCCAGGTAGCTCAGTTGGTTGGAGTGTCATCCCATGCACCAAAATGTTGCAGGTTTGAGTCCCAGTCAGGGCACATACCTAGTTTGCTGGTTGATCATTGGTCAAGATTCACACAGGAGGCAACTAATCATCGTTTTTCTCTCACATCAATGTTCCTCCGTCTCTGTCTCTGTGTCTGTCTCTCTCCCCACCCACCTTCCTCTCTCTAAAATGAATACATATATCTTTGGGTGAGGATTTATAAAAAATAATCTTTACTTTAATTATATAAGTAATATTAACCCTGGCTGGTATGGCTCAGTGGATTTGGTGCTGGCTTGTGAACCAAAAGGTTGCTGGTTTGATTTGCAGTCAGGGCACATGCCTGGGTTGCGGGCTGGTTCCCCAACTGGGGAAGTGCAAGAGGCAATTGATCAATGTTTCTCTCTCACATCGATATTTCTCTCCCTCTCTTTCTCCTTCCCTTCCCCTCTCTCTAAAAATAAATAAATAAAATCTTTAATTATATAAGTAATATTAAATTATTATATAAAATTATAAAAATATAGAAGCATATCAATAAGAAAGTGAAAACTGTAATTCCAATACCCAGAAATAATCACAGTTAATATTTTGAAGACTTTTTCCATCTTTTTCAGCCTTTTTGCATAGGGAGTGACTGCTAGTAGGTATGGGGTTTCTTTTGGGGGGGGGGTAAAAGTGTTCTGAAATTAAATAATGTAATAGATGCACAGCTTTGTGAATATACTAAAAAAGCCCACTGAGTTGTACACTTTAAAAGGGCAAACTTTATAATAGGCTACCATTTTTCTAACAATGCTTGTAGATACAGGTACACAGTATTGTCTTCTTTTGAACTGCAAATTACAGTATTTATGCGCCTTTACTGCTACATATTTCAGCATGTGTTTTCTAAAAATAAGAATTTTCTCTTCTATAACCACAATGCAATGGTCAAGCTCAGGAAATTTAACACTGATAGAATACTAATATTTATGATGCCATTCATAGTCCGGTTCCACCAGTTTTCCAATAACGTTGTTCAAAGCAGGTTTTTTCTTCCTTGTTCAAGAGCAGATCTAAGATCACACATTCCTTTTGGTTATAGTATCTCTAGTTTCCTTCAGGCTGGAACAGTTCCTCAGTCTTTCTTTGATTTTCATGACACTGATATTTTTGAAGAGTATAGGCTAGTTTTATATAATGACCCTCAATTTAGATATATGTTTCCTCATGATTAAATTCAGGTTATGCATTTTTGGCAGAAGTATTACATAAGTGATATTGAGTGTTTTTCAGTGCCTTACATCAGGAGGTCCCTCGTGTCAGTCTGTTCCGTTATTGGCGAGGTTAGCTTTGATCAGTGGGGTAAGGTGGTGCACACCAGGTTTCTCCATTGTAAAGCTATTGTTTTCCCTTTAAAGTGTTTTTAAGAAAAGAATATTACAACATAGTGCAGAGGAAGAAAATGAAGCTTTATCTAGGTTTTAGTGCTCTTCTGAATGAAAGAGAGGAAGATGTAACATTCAAAGATTAAATAAAAATGAAAAACTCAGTCAGGGATGAGGAGGCAGGAGACCAGTTATAATCTTGGTTTGAGCAACCAGTAGGAGATGGTGCCATTCACTGAACTAGGGAACCCAAGAAGAGCTTATTTGAGAGGGCTGATCATGAGTTCAGTTTTAGACACTACTGAGTGTGAAGTACCTGTGACGCTTTCAAGTTAGGCAGGTGACTTCATGGTTCTGGGCTTAGGAAAGAGGTCTGGGACTGAGGAGTCACCAGCATGCAATCCTAAGAATGAATGTGATTGTCTAGGGAGAGTTGCAGAATACTGAAGACAGAGGCTCTGGGATAGATGGTGAGGGGCTCTAGCATTTAAGGGAGGTTCCTAGGAAGGTGAAAATGCAAAGAAAACTAACAGTGAAGGGTAGTCATATGGAAGCCAGGGGATAGGATGGCAAAATGTGTCAGTCACTCCAGAGAAGTCATGTAGGATAAAGATGAGATGTGTCCATTGGACTTGGAGACAGGGAAGTTATTGATGACTTTGAAGGTAGAAGCTACATGGTGGTGGGCTGAGGAAAGAGTGGGAGGAGAGAAAGTGAAGAGAGGTAGCGGAGACAACTCTTTTAAGAAGTTTGGCTGTGAAGAGGAGGTGGCGGGAGTGGGAACATGTTGTGAGAGGTTTAAACAATTTAAAATGCTGTGAGAGTAGGAGGGAGAGTTGAAGAAATGAGAGTGGGTAATCAAGAGGCTATCCTGGAGGGAAAAGGAGAGAAGACTTTAGATCAGTGGTTCCAACTTAGACATCCACAGAGCCAGGCAATGCAAATAAGTGAGATGGGCTGGTGAGGACTGAGGTGAAGCTGCAAAATTCTAAGGGTCTGTACCCCATGATCCTGTGATGGGATTTTACATCCTCACCTATTACCGTGTACTTTGCAGTGCATCTTCACCCCGCTGTCCTAGGGCTTGCTTTGGTCAGCGGGACATGAGCAGGGTGACCTATGCCAGTTCTGAGCAGAAGTTTTAAGAGTCGGTGGACGTTTTTTCTTTTTCCTCTACCATGAGAACACTGTGTCTCAGATAGGAGCTGTTTCTTCAGCCTGGTCCTTGGAATAAAGGCACACAAATCAGAGCTATAGTCAACCACCAATGTAAACCATGAAAGAGAAATACATCTCTTGTCGTAAGCCAGTGGGAATTTGAAGCCATCAGTTACCACAGCAAAACTAATACAGGAGTTCAACTAAAATAAAATTATTAAAATATCATTTTTTACTTGTCAAATTAAAAAGAAGTTTACTTATGCTGAGAACACAACCGCTCTCATACTCTAGGATGTGGGCCATCCCTATCAAATGCAGATGGCTATAATCAAAAAGACAGACAGTAACAAGTCTGGTGAGGATGTGGAAAAATTGGAACCCTCATACCTTACTGTAAGGAATGTGAAATGGTGTGGGCACTTTGGAAAACAGTTTCACAGTTTCTCAAAAAGATAAACATAGAGTTACCATACAACCCAGCAGTTCCACTACCAGGTATGTACCAGGAGAATAGAAAACATATGCCTACAAAAACCCTTGTACATCAGTTGGTGAATGGATTAAACAAAATGTGGTATGTCCATATGATGGGGCATTATTTGTTCAGAAAAGGGAATGACATACTGATATACGCTGCACCCTAGATGAACCTTGAAAACATTATGCTAACAAAAAGCAGCCAGTCACATGTCACATATTGTATGTTTACATTTATATAAAATGTCCTGAATAGGCAAATCTCTAGAGACAGAAAATAGATTAGTGGTTGCTAGAGGTTGGGAAGGGGAGTATATGGGGAATGACTGCTAATGAGTTCCTTTTTTAAAAAGATTTTATTTATTTATTTTGAGAGAGAGAGGAAGGGAGGGAGAGAAACGTTAATGTGTGGTTGCCTCTCGTGTGTCCCCTGTTGGAGACCTGGCCCACAACCCAGGCATGTGCCCTGATTGGGAATCGTCCTGGTGACCCTTTGTTTCACCGGCCGGCACTCAATCCATGGAGCCACACCAGCCAGGGCTAATGAGTTCTTTTTTGGGGTGATGAAAATATTCTGGAACTAGATAGTGATGATTGTTGCCCAATTTTGTTACTATATGAAAAACAACTGAACTGCACAATTTAAAGGAGTATGTTTTATGGTATGTAAATTATACCTCAATAAAGCTGTTATATTAAAAAATTAGGAAGTTCAGATCGTCTGTATATTGTTAACTAAAAAAAAAAGCAAGATACAGAACTGATTATATGCTATCTTTTGTATGAGAAGGGAGAAAATAGGAACATACATTTACATTTGTTAGTATTTGCATTAAAAACTAAAAGGTTACCCAAGAAACTAATAAAAATGGGTTACCTGTGGTGTGAGGGTGGACATATGAAATGGGGTAGAAATTAGACTTTTCTCTATTAATGTATTCTATATATTTTGATTTTTGAACTACCTGAATATGTTGCTTAATTAAAAATTAAAAAAATTGAGAACTTTCAGCCAAGATGGAGGCAGAGGTAGATAGACTTTGTTTCCTCGCACAACCAAAGGAAGGACAACAATCAATTTAAAAACAAAAAAAAAAACAACAACCCAGAACTGCCAGAAAATCAAACTGTATGGAAGTCCAACCACCAAGGAGTTAAAGAAGAAACATTCATCCTGACTGGTAGGAGGGGAAGAGATGGGAAGCCAGGGCAGAGAGTCCGCATGGCCAGGCCGTGGCTGGGGGACCAGGTGGTCCCACATTCGCCTGCAGATAAACCAGGAGGAGCAACTGGGGAGCGAGACAGACCGCATAACCCAGGGTTGCAGCATGGGGAAATAAAGCCTCAAAACCCCTGGCTGTAAAATCCTGTGGGGGATGTGGCTGCGAGAGAAACTCCCAGTCTCACAGGAGGGTCTGTTAGAGGGACCCACAGGGTCCTGGAATGTACACAAACGCACCCACCCGGGAATCAGCACCAGAAGGGCCCAATTTGCTTGTAGGTAGTGGGGGAAGTGACTGAAAGTGGGGCCAGAGCCAAGCAAGTGGCAATGTTCCCTCTCAGACCCCTCCCCCACATACAGTGACACAACACAGCAAAGTGGGTTACCCTGCCCTGGCGAATA
The DNA here is from genome assembly GCF_021234165.1 of Pteronotus mesoamericanus. Classification (NCBI taxonomy): domain Eukaryota; kingdom Metazoa; phylum Chordata; class Mammalia; order Chiroptera; family Mormoopidae; genus Pteronotus; species Pteronotus mesoamericanus. Next base: position 2,335,212 of record NW_026555310.1, read on the forward strand.
CCTAAGGCTCCGCCCCTTACAACGTGAAAGGTGTGCGGAGACAAAGAAATATGGCCCAAATGAAAGAAGAGATCAAAACTCCAGAAAGGGACCTAAGCGACAAGGAGATGGCCAACCTATCAGGTGCGGAGTTCTGAACACCGGTAATCTGGATGCTCACAGAAATGATTGAGTACAGATGCAAAATAAAGGAAGAAGTGAAGGCTGTAGAAAGTAAAATAAAGAAAAATATACAGGGAACCATCAGTGAAGGGAAGGAAATGATCACTTGTAATTTCAGTTGCCTCTTTAATGTTATTACAGTTTTGCATTCATTATGTTTTCAAGTTTTTAATTTCTCTAAAAGATATTATTATATATTTTAAAAGAGGAGAACTTGAAAACAGAATGAATGCGAAATTGTAATAACATCAAAGATGTAATTGAACTCACAAGCGCCTCTACTTCCTGTCCTTTCACTGATGGTTCCCTGTATATTTTTCTTTATTTTACTTTCTACAGCCTTCACTTCTTCCTTTATTTTGCATCTGTACTCAATCATTTCTGTGAGCATCCATATTACCGGTGTTTAGAACTCCGCACCTGATAGGTTGGCCATCTCCTCGTCGCTTAGGTCTCTTTCTGGAGTTTTGATCTCTTCTTTCATTTGGGCCATATTTCTTTGTCTCCGCACACCTTTCACGTTGTAAGGGGCGGAGCCTTAGGTATTCGCCAGGGCAGGGTAACCCACTTTGCTGTGTTGTGTCACTGTATGTGGGGGAGGGGTCTGAGAGGGAACATTGCCACTTGCTTGGCTCTGGCCCCACTTTCAGTCACTTCCCCCACTACCTACAAGCAAATTGGGCCCTTCTGGTGCTGATTCCCGGGTGGGTGCGTTTGTGTACATTCCAGGACCCTGTGGGTCCCTCTAACAGACCCTCCTGTGAGACTGGGAGTTTCTCTCGCAGCCACATCCCCCACAGGATTTTACAGCCAGGGGTTTTGAGGCTTTATTTCCCCATGCTGCAACCCTGGGTTATGCGGTCTGTCTCGCTCCCCAGTTGCTCCTCCTGGTTTATCTGCACGCGAATGTGGGACCACCTGGTCCCCCAGCCACGGCCTGGCCATGCGGACTCTCTGCCCTGGCTTCCCATCTCTTCCCCTCCTACCAGTCAGGATGAATGTTTCTTCTTTAACTCCTTGGTGGTTGGACTTCCATACAGTTTGATTTTCTGGCAGTTCTGGGTTGTTTTTTTTTGTTTTTAAATTGATTGTTGTCCTTCCTTTGGTTGTGCGAGGAAACAAAGTCTATCTACCTCTGCCTCCATCTTGGCTAAAGTCTGAAACTTCTGTTAGTTGACTATTGGGCCTTTTGGATCGATCTTCTAAAATTCTTTTTATTATTTATTTCTATATTTTTATCTTTATGATTTTCTTGACTTTGTTTTCTTCTTTTAACTTTTATTTATTGATTTTTAAAGAGAGAGCTATAAAAAGAAATGTCGATTTGTTGTTCCACTTGTTTATGCATTCATTGATTGATTCTTGTATGTGCTCTGACCGGGGATCAAACCTGCAACCTTGGTGTGTTAGGATGATGCTCCAACTAACTGAACTATCTGTTCAGGGCCCCATTTTATTTCCAATTTTTTTTTATTTCAGTTGTCATGTTTTCAAAATCCTAGAGCTTCTTCTTGTTCTCTGAGTATTCCTTTTGGAAAGCAATCTGTTCTTTGCTTTTTGGGGTTTTTTTTTTTTTTTTTCATGGATGCAATGCCTTCTTGAATTTCTGAGGCTTGCTTCTTCTCCCAGCATTTCTCTTCTTCCACCAAATGCCTTTTTTCAGTTTGTCTGTTTTTACCTCTGTAGTTCATGTTAGGAGTTTTCCTTAAGTGTGTGATAATCTTTGGTTCTCTATCTGCTTATATTTAAGAAGGAGGTACTAGGCATATTGGAGGGCCCAAGTGCATGGATAGGCAGTATTGACTGGTGGTCCACACTGACTAGGTGACTGAATGAGAACTGAAATAAGAGTTTCAGTAGGTTTATTCTCTGGGGCTATTGAGGTCAGTTTCTCTAGAGAGGAATCCTCCAGTCTTCTGATCCTGGAGGGTTTACCTTTGGCCACTGGTTCTGAATGCTGATTGGGAGAAAGGAGTTGATTCAATATATAACTTCCTCCTAATCCTTCCATTTTTAGTACAGTGCCTCATCCTCATCTCCTGCTGTGCCTGGTGTCCCTAAACCCAAGGCTCCCTCTTTCAGTTTCTCTAGAAAACAAACCTCATGCTTCTTTGGAAGTAGGTGGAGGGGAGTCATTTGGCTGAATGGGCAGGGGGAGAGGAGTGAGGGTCTGAATATTCCTTATACAATTTTTCATCTAATTTCTATATTTTAACCTGTGCCCATTCCTCCTGCCTTCCAAGTTAGCTAGTGTTTCTAATTCCTGAGCCTCTTTGGGCCACTGTCCCGAGAACCAGGTAGTTTCCCATTACTGCAGACATACTGGTTTTGACTCTGTGTCATTTGCTTAACCAGTTATCACTTTTTATCTGCGTTCTATCTTCTACCATTATTGACATCTCTTGCCTCTTGTCTCTTTTCTTATTTGTTTTATCCTTCCAGAATTAAAATTTGACTGATGTAATTTTAGTGGGATTTCAGGAAGGAGGAGTGGTAAACATATGTGTTTAATCTGCTGTGTTTAATTGGAATGATCACAGACACCATGAATTTATAGCGATACCAATTTGAATGGTTGGGTGGTTTTCACTAGCAGAACCCAGCAATCTTGGTGCATTTGGTAAGAGGAGAACTGGTCAGTTGGATTGGGGTTTTGCCAGGTGGGTTTGGTGGAAGGACAGTAGGCCTGGGAGTTGAGGATTTTGGACAAAGTGTAGTTGAAATGATTAACTGTACAATCTAGGTTGTATTAGTGAAGGAAAGAAAGATATGGAGTTGATGGTTACACGGAGCTTATGGACTAGAGATCCCATGAAGTCAGAACAAAACTTGTGACTTGTGAAAAAAAGCAACATCTCAGCCAGGGGCTAAAGTGCTGTTTCTAGCCCTATTCATGTCTTTTTTGCTTTATCATTCTGTATTGCAGATTAGTGTCCTTCTTGCTTTTAAAAAGAAAAATTCTCTGCGGGCAGGGTTCTTCCCTCTCTCAGGTACCCAGGGCAGGGTTCTGTATGGGGAATGAAGGAGTGGTGCCTCACCTTCTGTTTACCCCTGGAGGCAACTGGAGGTGTCCAGAGCCTTTGCCTCCAGATTTCATTTCTGAGAGGTGACTGACATGGAATGGACAAAGAAGGTGCCAAGTGGAGGGAGCCATGGTCTTCTCTGCAGACGTTCTCTTCAGAGCTATGGGGAAAGGCCTCCCTCCAGCCAGGGGTTTCTCTTTCTTCAATAGTTGTTTCCCCCTGCCAAGCCCCTTGCAACCCGTTTTCCACCCAGACAGAGACTGGAATGTCTTCCCTGGCCTGCTTGCCATATCAAGGGCCTGAGCTCCTATGAACACCAGCACATACCTTGGAGAATCTCTCTTTAAGTCCTTTATTTTACAGAAACTGAGGTCCTGATGTATCCTCATTCCTGGCCCATGACCTTGACATCACAGCAAACTCTGCCTGAGAGAGCTGTGCATGAGGAAAGCGAGCATGATGGTTAAAGAGCAGAGACTTCAGAGCCTGACACACCTGGGTTCAAACCCAGCTTGGCCACATACCGGCTGTGTGATCTGGACAAGTTAAACACATAGTGTCTTTGAAATCTCAGTTTCCTCATCTTCAATTGTTGGTAACAATCTTATCCCAAACAGTTGTGAAGATTAGAATAATAAATATTGAGTACAGAGTGTGGCAAATAGTAAGTACCTACTTCAGTGGTACCTACTTTGATTAGACTCTCTCCCTTAAGCCTCTCAACCTAAACATCTCACTGCTACCACCCAACAGGAGGGCTAGTGTGAGGCCAGAGGAAGGATTGACTCTCATTCTTAAGGCCTGGGTCAGCTTACTTATTTGCTCCAAACTCAATCTACTTAGGAAAGTTTAAGCGTAAGACCACCAGGGACCCTTGAACCTTTCTTTTTAACTAGTGTGGAGTCCAGTGGCTGTTGACAGTGGATTACGTTAGAGCAGCCCACCTTGAGGAAGGTTCCTCCCTTTCCACAGTTTTTTGATCCTCTTGTCCCCTCACTTGGGGGATTTCCCAGGCCTTGGTGTTTGCTCCTCTTTCCTTGGCCATCTCTCTGAACCTTCTCTCCCAGGGACAGTGGAGTTGGTCACAAGGCTTCAGCTGCACCCTGACTCTCAAATCTGCTTTCTGTTCTAGCATCTTAGCAGAGCTCTGGGCCTGACTGCCTCCCAAATGTGTACCTGTAGTTCCAGGACACCTCCACTTGGATGAGTATTTCCAAGAAATAACCATTTTATTTTCCATCCGGCTTCCCTTTTCTACATTCAGTTTCTTTCAGGGGCACAGTTATTCTTCCAGCCACCCATGCTTGAAACCCCAGGGTTACCTTTGACTCTTCCTTCTCCTCCAACGTAGATTCCATAAGTGTTGAACTCTGTGTAATCTAGTGAGTGCCAAGCCTGCATATTCCGCTCTCTGTCCTTTCCTACTGACATCATCCTCTTCAAGTGTGGATCACCTCTTGCCTGGCTTATGGCAACAGCCTGTTACTTCTGCGTCCTGCTGCTATACACTAGTCTTCTGAGAGCATCGATTTCATACATTATTCCTTGACACAAAATCTTTCAGTGACTTCCTGTTTTCTGCGGGACAAAATTTAGATTCCTTGGCCTGGCTGGCACTCCCAGCTCCCCGTAAGCTCATGCAGCTGTGCTCCAGTATCACTCTCGCAGACTCTCCCTCCAGCCAGCTGGGCCTTCGCTGACCTTAGAACAAGCCACACTCATTCCCCATGTAAGCTCATGGCATTCCTCCCCTCTTCCTCCTCTTTCACTTAGAAGATTCAGCTCCAGTCCCCTCTCATCTTCACCAGTCTTCTGCCTTCATCGATCCCTTCTCCTCTTGTCCTGAATAGCACTTGGGGTCAGCATCCAGCCAAGCCCTGGGCTATAACTGTTGCGGGTGTGTCTGTGTCTTCCCAGTGGGACAGGGAGGCTTTCTGAGTCCCAGCACTCTGTCCTGAACACAGCTGGTGTTCACTTCAAACAGCCACTCCCTGCTTATTGAGCACTCTCAGCCCGAAAGGCATAGGGTTACACTTACTTAACAAGATCCTTCCTCAATGTAACCTCCTTTCCTTCCTGCCCTGTTGGAGATTGGGACAGTTCTGAAAAGTCTCTGGGGGTTGGGACGCAGAGATCAGGCTCTGAGGTTTGCCTTAGTAAACCATTTCACCTCCATTGGTCTTTCTCAGGCTCCCCTACCCGCTCTGCCTCCCCTCCCTTTGCCCTTCTCTCCCTGCCAAACATCTTCCAGGAACCCCATTCTGGACCCTTTGCTTCAGGGTGGGAAGCCCCTCTTCCTGCTGGCTCTCTGCTCCTCTTAACTCTGATGTTAACTTGGCATTTTTTTTTTTTTGCCTTTTATCTCATTTTCCACCTTTTCCCTGTCAGCTAATGATTATTCAGGGAACTTAACCTATTGTCCCTATCCCAAATCTGTGTACATTTTCTTAAGGGCAAGGTCAGGAGGGTGATGTCACGGTCATGTGACTGCTGCTTATACCTCACCCCCTCTACAGCCCTGGTCTTATCATTCTGAAAAGCAATTGGGTACCCTGCTTCCAGCTTGTCTGAACAAGAGCCTCGAACAGAAAGGTACGCTGCTTGTTGTTGCCTTAGATGGGCAGTGGCCACTAGGTTTCACATGCTCAGTGCTAACTGCCTTTTCCCCTCTCATTTGTTTCAACTGGCTTTCTCCCTAGACGCTCTCATTTGCCCTTGTCTGTACAGTGAAGGCTGGGACTGAGCTGCAGGACTGGAGCCTTAGGCCCATTAAGGCATTGGGCTTCTTGCTGGTTCGGTCCAGATGAGGCACACAGGCTGAGTAGGGAGTAACTCCTGCTCTGTCCACAGATTTTATCCTGATGGCTGACTCCCAACCACTCTTCTCCCTTGACTGGGACCCCGTGGCTGCAGAAGCCTTGCTCCGGGACGTGTTTGGGATTGTTGTGGATGAAGTCATTTGGAAAGGGACCAGTGCCACTGAGAAGGTGAGTCCTTTCTTCCTTTTCTTCTTGCCCATCAACCTGGCTCAGAACTTTCCACCTCCCACGGCCTTCTCCCCAGACTTTGTGACTGCCTCACTGTGTGCCTCAGGGATTGTGTACTGGGTCTCACTGTGTTTATTTACCTTTGTTCATGTGTGGCTTTGAAAATAATCCTCACTTGCTGCTTTAAGTGCACGTTGGTGGTGTCCTGTGTATATTGAGATGTGGTTTGGACAGCCAGTTGATAGAATGTTCCGCTTGTCCTCCGAGGTCTGCGAGTGGAAGGAGCCAGAGGAGCTGAAGCAGCTGCTGGATTTGGAGCTGCAGAGCCAGGGGGAGTCACAGGAGCAAATCCTGGAGCGGTGCCGGGCTGTGATCCGCTACAGTGTGAAGACCTGTGGGTCCTGGGTGCTGGTGGGAAAAGCATCTGGAGTTCGTGCCCAGCTCCACTCTGAGCTCCCTGCCCACTTCTCCAGGTCACCCTCGTTTCTTCAACCAGCTCTTCTCCGGGTTGGATCCTCATGCTCTGGCCGGGCGCATCGTCACTGAGAGCCTGAACACCAGCCAGTGAGCCACGCCAAGAGTCCCTCCTACCGCTCCACGGAGGGCAGGGGTTTGCAGGAGACTGCCCTAGGGGGAGGGGAAGAAATGGTTTTTGCCCCCTCCTCCATTTTCTGAGAATCTCTGCTGCATAGTCTTTCCCTTTGTGCCCTTTGGGCTCCCTTTCTCTAAGCCTTCTCCTGCCTCCTGATCCTAGTTTGTTCTCATTCTTGCTTCCTTGGTTCTTTGTCACCAACTCCGTCCTGTCTTTGAGCCCTTCCCTTGTTCGTTCTCACTGCCTGCTCTGACTCCTCTGAGACTCTCAGCTGGTGTCCCTCCCTGTCCCTTCCCTTTTCTCGTTGTTCCTTCTCCTGGCAGGTACACTTATGAAATCGCCCCTGTGTTTGTACTCATGGAAGAAGAAGTGCTAAAGAAACTTCGGGTGCTGGTGGGCTGGAGCTCTGGGGATGGGGTCTTCTGCCCTGGTATGTGAGAAGGAGGGGGGTCTTTTTTGGCCTTTTAAAGGGTTCCTCCTTCTCCACAATTCTCTTGCTCTAAGCTGGCAGGGAGGGGGCATTCCTCTTCATTTTCTCTCCAGCTGGGCTCTGGCCAAACCAGAAAGAGGCTGCCCAATATCCTGTATCCCTGTGTTTGCCAAACAGTCCTTGGGGTCAGTGCTCCTGTGCCTGCTGTCTCTGGGCAGGGGCTGTTTTGGATGCAGCCCAGGATACGCTGGGGGACAGTCAGGGGATCTAGATCCCTGCGCTGTTCTTAGCTATCAGGCCATTTGTAGAGCCCTGGGAATCCGTGACTTGGGGGCCAAGCAGTTGTGTTTCTTTGATCAGTTCTTCTGGGTGGAGAGGTCAAGAGAGGCAGGCTCCAGTTTTGACCCACTGCCTCTATCTCTTGCCACCATCTCCCTCTGTGACAGGTGGCTCCATCGCCAACATGTATGCCATGAACCTGGCCCGCTATCAGCGCTACCCGGATTGCAAGCAGAAGGGCCTCCGGGCACTGCCACCCCTGGCCCTCTTTGCAACAAAGGAGGTGGGGAAGAGGCACAGGCCTACCCCAGGCTCTTGATTCTAATCTCTAGCCAGCGGAATCTGAGATCTGTCAGGTTCACCGCCTGCCCAGACTCATCCCCTCCAAGACCAGCCTGCTCCCAAGCATATGTGCTTCCTTCCAATCAAGGGGGCCTCCCATTCAGCTTGCCTTCAGTCTGGGGTTGGGGAGAGGGAGGGGCAACGGGTGAGGCAGACACAGTCCACACTTTTCCCACCCAGAGTGTAGTCAGTCCATAGACCAGCAGCATAGATCGCTGGGGCATTTCTTAGAAATGCAGAATCTCAGCCTCCATCCCAGATTTACTGTATATGGCCCTGCATTTTGATCAGATACCCTGGCAATTCGAAGGCTCATGAATGCTTAAAAAGCCCAGGTCTACAGGGACTCATCTATTACAGCTCACACTTGACTTTTACTAGTTTCTTTCTTTCCCATCCTCCTGCCCTCCCACCTCTAGCCTAACGTGCTCTGCCTTCCTCCGCAGTGTCACTACTCCATCAAAAAAGGAGCTGCTTTCCTGGGACTTGGCACTGACAGTGTCCGAGTGGTCAAGGCAGATGAGAGGTGACGGTCCTGTCCTTGTGGCCCTGGCTGGGCTTGGTGCTGCATACTTTTCTGCTGTCAGGAGCTCTGGCTGCAACCCCACACCTCTTGTAGACTTCTGTCCCCTCTCTGTTCCTGCAGAATTGTCTCTTCTGTCTCTTCGTGCTAGAGTCTCCTATCCTGTCCCCTGAGATGTGTACCCTTCTTAGAGAAAAATCAACACTGTGGCCTTTGTATTGCTAACCCTGTATTACCCTGTTCTCCACACTTCCTAGCCTAGAGAACCAATCATGTCTTTACCCACTCAACTTTATTTTCCAGAGGGAAGATGATCCCTGAGGATCTGGAGAGGCAGATCTGTCTGGCCAAGGCTGAGGTGAGTGTGTGAGGTGAGTGTGTGAAGCCTGGGGTGTGCAGCAGGGTGTGGAGCTGGGTCACACCCCTTTCTTGGCGGCTCTTTGGGCTCTTCCTACTCAAGGCTGCCCTCATCCCTCTTCTTGACCTCTGTGCCTGCCCCCCACCCCCCCGGCTCTGTGAGCTGAAATGATCTATGGGGAGTCTGAGGGGTGAGCAGTCTCCAGTCCTCTCAGGGACTCTGCTGAGACCCACAGGCAGGATCTGACCCCAAGAGGAAGGAGCAGGACTGAGTTACTGAGTAGAACCCCAAGGTGGCACCTCAGAGAGGGTGCTGGGGGCCTGAGGTGTGCTGTGGAAGGTTTGTGTGAGCAGGGAAGGCCTGGCAGAGGGAGCTTTGAGAAGATGTGCGGGCCAGTGCTGAGTGCAGACTATGAGTGGTGGGAAATGTGGAGGCCCAGCACCCCCTCCACCCTGGGGGGCTACATGAACCACTGCAGCCATCATGGAGGGCATTTTGATACTGCATATAAATTTTAAATGTATCTGTTCACTGATTCAGAGTTCCACTGCTAAGGTTTATTTTGTAAATCATCATCATAGTACTTTGAATTCTGTGCACTGGGGCAAAGTGTAAAATTTTTTTAAATTTAGTGTCTATCAGTAGATAAATTATGATACCATATTTGTGTCTTGGTTTCTTCTTTTGTAAAATGAGCATAATGTAGAAGTTACCACATAGGACTGTTATAAGGATTAAATGAATTATATGTGAAGCACTTAAAACCCATGAAGCACTGTATAAATGTTAGCTACTATTACTGTTGTTATTGTTATTATTAGAGTACTATGTAGACATTTAAAAGAGTAAAGTGGAAACATATGTACTAACATGAAAATACCTCCACTATAGCCCTGACTGGTGCGCCTCAGTGTGTTGGGTGTTGTTCCACAAAGCGAGGGGACCCTGCTTTGATCCCCAGAGCACATGCCTGGGTTGCAATTCGGTCCCTGGTTGGGTACATGTGAGGCTCAGTGGATCCATGTTTCTCTCTCACGCTGGTGTTTCTCTCCTTCTCTTTCTCCCTCCCTTCCCCACTCTCTAAAAATAAATAAATAAATAAAATCTTTTTTATAAAAAAGAAAATACCTCCACTATATATTTAAGTCTATATATATATAAAGTATATACAGCAAATTGCAGTATAGGAAGGGCAGTTTGAGCTTATTATTATTTAGAACAATATGAATTTATTGACATAGGGATGTTACTGCTGAGGAGCAGAATGAGTAGCAATTAGAACAGTGGAGTATCACTGTTTATTGTATAAACTTTTTTTTAAGAGCTTTATTAAGATATAATTCCATTTACATGACATACAATTCACCCATTCATAGTGTACAATTCAGTGGTTTTTTAACATATTTACGGAATTGTGCAACCATCACTGCAATAAATATCAGAATATTTTCATCACCCCCAAAATAAACCCCATACCTTCTAGCTATCAATCTGCAATACTCCCATACTTCCGATTAGGCAACCACTAATCTACTTGGTGTCTCTATGGATTTGCCTATCCTGGATTTTTCATAGGAATGGAATCATACTACACACGGTCTTGTGTGATGAACTTCTTTTCTTTAGCATAACGTTTTTAAGGGTCATTCATGTTGTAGCACATACCAGTTCTTCATTCTTTCTTATTGCTGAATAATATTCCATTGTGTGGGTATGCCATATTTTATTTATTAATTTCTCAGTTGATGGACATTTGGGTTGTTTCCAGTTTGGGGCTATTATGAATAATGTTACTCTGAATATTTGTGTAGAAGTTTTTATGTGAACATGTGTTTTTCATTTCTCTTGGTTATATACCTGGTGGTGGAATTGCTGGCTCATCTGGTAATTCTATGTTTAACCTTGGAGGAGCCATCAGACCATTTTTCAAAGTGACTGCATCTGCCCTGGCCAGTGTGGCTCATTTGGTTGGAGCATTGTACCATAACCAAAAGGTTGTGGGTTTGATGTTTGATTCCTAGTCAGTGTGCATGCCTGGATTGCGGGTCTGATCTGCAATCCAGGTGTGAATGAGAAGCAACCAGTTGATGTTTCTTTCTCACACCGATGTTTCTTTCTCTCCCTTCCTCTCTCAGTGGCTCTTTCTATAAATCAATGAAAAAAAAATGTCCTCAGGTGAGGATTAAGAAAAAAGTGACTGCACCAGTTTAGAATTCCACCAGCAATGTATGAGGGTTCCAATTTCTCCACATCCTCACTGACACCTGTTATTTCTTTTTGGTTATAGCCATTTAAGTGGGTGTAAAGTGCTATCTTGCTGTGGTTTTGATTTGCATTTCCCTGATGACTAATGATGTTGCGCATCCTGTCATGTGCTTACTCTGTTCTGTTCAAGATATAAGTAAGTCCCTTATCAGATACATGATTTGTTTGATTTGTAACATCTTCCTCTATTCTCCAGTTTGTCTTTTCACATTCTTGATGGTGGCCTTTGAAGCACGAAAGTTTTACATTTTGATGAGTCCCAATTTATTTTTTTCTTTGATTACTTGTGCTTTTGATGGCGTATCTAGGCAGTCTTTGCCTAATCCAAGCTCCTATGTCTTCATATAAGATATTCGTAGTTCTGGTTTTTACATTTAGTTCTATGGCTCATTGTGAGTTAATTTTTGCATTTGACATGAGAAAGGGGTTCAAGCTTCATTTTTTAAATGGTTTTTAAAATTGAATTTATTGGGATGATATTGGCTAATAAAATTATATAGGTTTCAGGTGAACAGTTCTATAATACATCATCTGTATATTGTATTGTGTTTTCATTACCCCATGAAAGTCTCCACCCATCACCATTTGTCCCCCCACACCCTCTTCTACCTCCCCCACTCCCCTTTCCCTCTGGTAATCACTACACTGTTGTCTGTGTCTATGAGGGTTTTTTGGTTTGTTTGTTTTTTGCTTAATCCTTTCACCTTTCTTACCCAACCCTAAAAAGCCCTCTCCTCTCTGACAGCTGTCAATAATTTCATTTTTTTTCCCCCTGTATGTGGATATCTAGTTGTCCCAGGACCATTTGTGAAAAGACTCTTCTTTCCCCCAGTGAATTGTCTTGTTGGAAATCAATTAATTGTGAATGTGAGAGTTTATTTCTGGATTTTCAATTCCATTTCATTGATCTGCATTCTATACCATAGACCACATTGTCTTCATTAATGTAGCTTTGTGGTAAGTTTTGAAATCAGGAAATGTGAGCCCTCCAAGTTTGTTCTTTTTTTTTCAGATAGTTTAGGTCCGCTTGTCAATTTCTGTCTGCAAAGAAGCCAATTGGGTTTTTTTTTAAAAAAGGATTTTAAATATTTATTTATTTTTACACAGAAGGAAAGGGAGGGAGGGAGAAAGAGAGAGACATCAATATTGGTTGCCTCCAATATGTGCCCCAATCAGGGACGGAACCTACAAGCCAGGCATGTGCCCTGATGGGGAATCAAACTGGCACATTTTGCTTTGCAGGATGGTGCACAAGGGACTGAGGCACACTTGGTAAGGGCACCTCTTTTTTTTTTAGAAGTTTGTAAAGAACTGGTATCAATTCTTTTTTATTAATTTTTTTATTGATTAATTGATTTTAGAGAGGGAGAGAAAAGGGAGAAAGAGAGAAACATTGATTTTTGTTGTTCCACTTATTTATGCATTCATTGGTTGATTCCTGTATGTGTCCTGACCAGGGATCAAACCCACAACCTTGGCATATAGGGATGATGCTCTAACCAACTGAGCTACCTGCTCAGGGCTATCAATTCTTTTTTAAATGTTTAATAGAATTCATCAGTGAAGCCATCTGGGCCCGGGATTTCTTTGTGACTTTAAAAAAAAATGCTAATTCAATTTCTTTATAAACTTTTATACTACTAGAAATTTTTAAATAGCATTTGATCCTCTAGTAAGGCATTGAAATTTGAAAGAGTATGAGCTTTGGAGATAGACTATCAGACAGACCTAGGTTTGGATTCCATCTCTGGAGCTTCATCTTGGGAACAAGTTTCTTCGCACCTCTGAGTCTCAGTGTTTTACTTGTAAATTAAAGGAGATAGTAGTACTTTGTTGAAAGGGCCCAGGTCAGGCATGCAGAGAGTGTAGCAGTAGAGCCTGACAGCAGTCTCTGGGTTGCCTTTTAGATGACATCACAGCCTCTTCCTCCCTCTGCGTTTTTGCATTAGGGTGCTGTGCCATTTCTGGTCAGTGCCACTTCTGGCACTACTGTTCTGGGAGCTTTTGACCCCCTGGAAGCAGTTGCTGACGTGTGCCAGCGTCATGGGCTGTGGCTGCACGTGGACGTGAGTGGGATGTGGGACTGAGGGTGGGCTGGGCTGAACCAAGGCCAAACCCATGCTGTTCCTTCTGCTCCGCAGGCTGCCTGGGGTGGAAGTGTCCTGCTATCGCAGACACATAGACATCTCCTGGATGGGATCCAGAGGTACCTGCAGCTCCTGCTCCCTGAACCCCGCCATTCAAATTCTTGACCCATAGAATAGTCATGGTCTGAGCTTTGGATGGCAGTAGGGGGAAAGAGGTTGGTGGCGGGGAGATTGAGAGATGGTTGATTGGGACTGGGAGTTCGGATGGCAGGCATGCCAGTTCTTCCCGACTGCTGTGCTAGTGTGAGACTAAATCCCCTTTACTGAGGTCCAGGAAGGGAGAGGAGCTTGGCTGGACAACGTAAGGGGGAACCAGCTGACCCAGCTTTGCTGCACCTACCCTAGGGCTGACTCGGTGGCCTGGAATCCCCACAAGCTCCTCACAGCAGGCCTGCAGTGCTCAGTTCTTCTTCTCCGGGATACCACGGTGGGTCTGCCCACGCCCCTGGCCTTGTCCCATCTCTCACCTTAGACATCTGTCTTCTTTTCTCTCTCACCTTAGAGGGGGTCCTGGCCTTACTGTGTTCTCTTTACCATCCCATCTGAAGCTGAATATCTGCGACCACCCTAATTCCCTGTACTGGGCTCTCTCACTGCCCCCATGGCCTGTCTTCATGCAAAGGAAAAAGTTTCCAGCTTGAAGTTGTAATTGAAGGGACCCTGGGTTAAGTTTGGGAAGAACTCTGGGTGTTAGGAGAAAACCCAGGCAAAGGGGCCGGAGTCGGATGGCAGCCATTCCATCACTACCACCTGGTTCCAGGGAAAGGAATGGGTGGGCTGAGCTAAGGGGTCCTCTAATAAAGTGCTAGAGGAAACCTGGGTGGAGACGGTGGGTCTGACAGCCTCCCACCCACCCACAGAATCTGCTCAAGCGCTGCCACGGGTCCCAGGCCAGCTACCTCTTCCAGCAGGACAAATTCTATGATGTGGCCCTGGACACGGGAGACAAGGTGGTGCAGTGTGGCCGCCATGTGGACTGTCTGAAGCTGTGGCTCATGTGGAAGGCACAGGGGGCGCAAGGGCTGGAGCGGCGAGTCGACCAGGCCTTTGCCCTTGCCCGGTAGGAGTCGGCGCGGTTCCAGCTCCCCTCCTCAATTCCCTTTCCTGAAACCTTTTACTGCTCTCAGGTCTTCTCCAGCCCATTCTCTGGGTCTGTTTTATTTTCTTTCCTCCCGCACCTGTGATTTCTCACTCTCTGTTCGAAGTTACCTGGTGGAGGAAATGAAGAAGCGGGAAGGATTTGAATTGGTCATGGAGGTATGACCTACCCTGTGCTCTTTGTTCCTGTACCCCTAGCCTATCCTACAGGCAAACCCTGACAAAGAGGGGCAGTGAGGGGGGACAGTCCCCGCTCCTCAGCTCACACCTTTCTCTTCCGCATTCCTCCCAGCCTGAGTTTGTCAATGTGTGTTTCTGGTTCCTGCCCCCGAGCCTGCGGGGCAAGAAGGAGAGTCTGGATTACAGTGAGAGGCTGGCTAAGGTAGGCTTTTTCTTCGCCACAGCTCTGGTAAAACCCAGTAGAGGGAACGCAGCTGGTGCATTTACGCCCCCTGCTGGCTATGGGTGGCATGGCTGTCCCTTTGCTGGTCTATTGCTTCTGAGGTGGGGACAGGAACTGGAAAACAACTTGTCCTCGTTTCTGTGGGGATGGGGATGGAAAATAAGGTATGTTTCTGGAAAGTCAGAAGAAGACAGGGAGGAGTATTACAGGGTAAGTCACCAGTGCATATAGACCCCTGTGCTGGGAGTTCTGCAGGGAGCTCAGGTCTAGGACAGGGATGTGAGGCAAGAAGATCACTGAAGAGCTTTACTCACTGATACTGGGGACAGACAACCCAGTAAGGCCAGTCCAGACATGCCTCCTACATGTGAGGAAATATGTCATAGATCCCTAAGTATAGGTTAGTGGGTGCTGCAAATGGTCTGAAAGGACAAGAATGTTCTTGCCTTTAAGGAGTAATATTTAGAAAACAAGACTTACCGATTTGAAACCAATGCGTTTAAGGAAATCTCGTAAATATACATGTTAGATCACAGGGTACAGATTAAAAGTATTACAGGAATTCAGAAAGGGGGAGAAGATGTTAAGAATGACTGAGGCTTGAAGTTAGACTAAAGCAGCGTTGTGAATCAGGGAAGCTGGGATTTGACAGAAAATGGCCCATGTGACAACCTGGAGATAGGCAAGATAGGGAATAAAGCAGACGGTAGAGAAGGCCAAGCGGGTTGGCCATGGCATAAAAGGTAAACTGGGGCCATGGTCAGGACCAGAGCAATGAGAGCTGCCTAGGGAAGGTGCCTAGGTGGAAGGGAAATGCATCTTGGATAACTCATTGACAGGTACCCTCTCCTGACCCCAGACTGCAGCTGAACATTCTGCACCCCTTCCACAGGTGGCCCCAGTACTCAAGGAGCGCATGGTGAAGGAGGGCTCCATGATGATTGGTTACCAGCCCCATGGGACCCGGGGCAACTTTTTCCGCATGATCGTGGCCAACCCTGCACTGACCCGGGCTGATATGGACTTCCTCCTCAATGAGCTGGAACGGCTAGGCCAGGACCTCTGAGTTTCCGCTTTCTCATGGTTGGCCTTGGCAGCCCCCTCACCCTCACTGGCTTCGTGTATTCCCTCCCTGTGTTCTCAAGACCAATCTTTTTAGAAAACAGAATGGCTGTAACAATGTTTATATCCTTTGACCCACTGACTCTCCTATTAAGTATTTGATATTAGGAGAATGTTTAATAAACTATAGTATATCCTTATGATGGAATTTTAGTCTGCCTTTAGAATTATGTTTAAAAAGAGAATTTTTATTGCTATGAGAAAAATAATTTTAATAAAATATGTTGAAAAATCTGGATATAGTACTTTATATAGAGTAATATCTGAACTATATTTAAAAATACGTAGAAAAAGAGCGATGAAATATGCCAAAATGGTAATAGCTTTTTCCCTGGAATGGGATTATAGGCAATTTAAAAATTAATTTCTTGATGCCTTTTGTGCTCTCTCCTTTTATTATATAATGAATAGGCATTACTTTTATAATAGAAAAATAATAAAGTTGAAATTTCAACTATATTATTGTGGTATGTTTTGAAGTTTCTTACCTTTCAACCTAAAAGTGGAGAATGCAAATTAATTTTTTAAAAAAGGCAGATGAAAGAGAAAAATTTTATCCACAAAATAGTTTAGCGGCAGGGGTAAGACCAAAACTGGAGTCACACTAAAATTCATTGTACTTTAGTGACATTGAAACAAAATGGGCTCTGACTGTATCTTGAGACCAGAGACTTCTCATCTTATTCTTTTTTTTAGAAGATTTTATTTATTTATTTTTAGAGAGGGGGGAGGGAAAGAGAAAGAGAAGGAGGGAAACATCAATGTGTGGTTGCCTCTAGTGTGCCCCCCAATAGGGAACCTGGTCTGCAACCCAGGCATGTGCCCTGGCTGGGAATTGAACCAGTGACTTTTTGGTTCGCAGGCTGACACTCAATCCACTGAGCCACCCCAACCAGGGCTCCACTTATTCTTGAAAAATTCTAACAAAAACAGCAACAAGAACAACAACAACAAAAAACCCAGAAAGAAAGAATTTTCCTTTTGTAATTTAAACAGAAACCAAGTTACAAGAAAAAAACAAACAAATCAGCAAGCAAACCACTGTTGTGTCTTCTGTTATTGCTACTGTCTTACATAAAAACATTCATTTTACACTTACAATTCTGGGATGGTGTTCCTCAGTCACTTTTTGGGAAAGAGGCAGTTAGTTACACAAGTTACTAAGGACAAGTGGCAAGTCTACCACAACTTTGTTATTTCCAATTCTTAAAAATACCATTTATGAAACCAATATTGTGGTCATGTAAAAGTCACCCAAAGTTATTTGCAGAGGCAAATACAAACTATCCAAACCATTACAAGAGACCATCCAAATCTCAGACCCAATTCTCTTGGCCATTTTTTTTTGGGGGGGGAAGCTTTCTGTTTATATTTATTAATAATTCTCCTATAAATTGTTATTCTTGTTATAAATGGTATTTTAATTTCTTCTAAATAATAAAGTCATTTTGAGAGTATTAATAATTGAATTCCAAGCTTTCATCTTAAAGAGATGTAAATATCTACAAAATATCCTAAATTTAGTAAAAAGAAAAAACTATATAAAATCCTTATTTCCGACTCAAACCAAAGCCAGAAAGCAAAAATAAAAACAAAATCTTCAAGTTTCTTGAGCCATCTCTATTTGAGAAATATTTTTAAGAGAAGGCCTGAAAGACTGGACATAAAATCAGTTAATCACCTATTCTCCATTTTTGTAAAACTGATGCTTCTTTTTCTCTGTTCCCAAAATTCAACCTCAAAATCTCGGTACAGTACTGCAGTCCCTCTTTTGCTCCCTGTCTCCCATTGGCATTTACTGAGCTCCTGCTCTGTGTAATTCCTTTCTCTGCCTTCAAAGAGTTTAAGACTTAAGCAGTTATCACTCAGCCTGGGCACATCCCTGCTCCAGGGCTTTTGCACACGCTGTCCGTCCCCTTTTGCCTCAGTGTTCGTTTGTCTTCAGGGTTTGCTCTCTCATTGTTTTTACATTTTTGTTCCGACATCACTTCCTTAGTGAAGCGTTCTTTGCGTATGCTATTTAAAATTTCATTTTTACTCTCTATTCTTTTTTAAATTACATTTCATTGTTTATACTATTACAGTTGTTCCCATTTTCGCCCCTTTGTCCCCCTCCACTCAGCGCCCCCACTCCCTCAGGCAAACCCCCACACTGTTGTCCGTGTCCATGGGTCATGCATGTATGTTCTTTGGCTGCTTTTTTCACTATGTTGTACTTTACATCCTCATGACTATTCTGTAACTACCAATTTGTACTTCTTAATCCCTTCACCTTTTTTGCCCATTCCCCCAACACCCCTCCCATCTTGGTGCTTGGTTGATTCATCTCTTTTTTTAGAGATTTTTTTTTTTTTTAATGTGAAATAGAAACTTTTCTGGTTGGATTTCATATGCGGTGGGGCAAATGTAGGTTTACAGTTGTTCGTATGGAAAATAATACAATAATTAATAAAGAATAATATAAGGTTAAACTCTGCATTTTGTGTACCTACAATTGTAAACCTACTTTTGCCCCACCCTGTATAAAGATGGCAATGTTCGTACGACTCCTGGTTTAGTGTTAGCATTACAAATTTCATAGAATTACAGATCTTGGAGCCAAAAGGCCAGCGCAAATATTCATCTGACACAACCTTGGTCTTTAGGTCTTTATTTTATTAAAGATTTTATTTACCTATTTTTAGAGAGTGGGGAAAGGAGGGAGAGAAACATTGATGTACAAGAGAAACATGGATTGGCTGCTTCCCATATGCTCCCAACTGGGGACCCAGCCTGAAACCCAAACATGTGTCCTGGCTGGGAATCAAACCTGAGAACTTTAGGTTTGTGGACTGACACCCAGCCCACTGAGCCACACCAGTCAGGGCTAGGCAGCTTTTATTTTAATCTGTATTTTACAAATAAGGAGGCTGAGGCTGGGCTAAGCTAAGGTTCTTGACAATGTCACCAAAGCATTTATCTCTGAAGCAGAAGATGTATTTTATTCCAAAGAGGGATGCCATTTGTATGGACAGGCATCATCCCTTTAATTTTATCTCCCCAAAATATAATAATACTGTGCTTTCTTTTCTAGACTGATATTATGTCAGTTTTTTGAGATCCCATTTCCACATGTTAGAGGAGTCCAGTAATCTGATGGCCTAGTTTTGAAAATGTTCATGAAGTTCATTTTTAGCAAATTCTCTGGGGCCAACAATTAGCTTTCACATTTCCTTGATTTAGTAACATGTTATTTTTAGCTTTTTCTTATAACCACATACATTTTAAAGTTGGCTCAGAGGTTTAAGTGCTTTTAATGTCACCTGGAGTTGTGTTGGTGCTATTCCCTTTCGCTACTGAAAACGGACTTGAGGTATTGTACCAGGTATTGACACTGGCATTTCTTTGCGTGGGGAGATTTTAAACTACATATTCAACTTCTTTGATAAGGAGGCTCTTCAGGGCTATTTCTTCTTGAGTAAACTTAGGTACTTTTTGTCTTTCAAGAAATTATGTATTTCATCTAAGTTGTTGGGTTTATTGATATAAACTTGATTCCTTATTATCTTTTTAGTATCTGCAGACTCTGCAGTATTGTTACCTTTCTCATTTCTGATATTGGTGATTTGTGTTTTCTCTATTTTTTTTCCCTATTCACTTTATTTAGAGATTTATTGCTATTGATCTTCTCAAAGAACCTGGTTTGTTTCTCTGTTTCTTACTTGTTTTCTACTTAATTGATTTCTGCTTTACCAGTAATTGTTACTATGCCTTTCTTCAGTTTCTTTGGGTATAATTTACTCTTCTTTCTCTAGTTTCTTTCTTTCTTTTTTTAAGATCTATTTATTTACTTTTAAAGGGAGGGGAAGGGAGAAACATCGATCAGTTGCCTCTTGCATGCCCCCAACCATGGACCTGGTCAGCAACCCAGGCAGGTACCCTGACTGGGAATCAAATCGGCAACATTTTGGCTTGCAGGACACACCCAACCCACTGAGCTACACCAGTCAGGGTTTCTGTGTCTAGTTTCTTGAGGTGGAAGCTGAGGACATTGATTTTAGATTTTTCTTTTTTTCTAATATAGGTTTTCAGTACTATAAATTACCAAGTACCACTTCAGCTTCATCTCATAAATGTTGATATATTGTGTTTTAATTTTCATTTGGTTCAAAATACATTCTAGTTTCTCTTTTTTTAATTTATTTTTATTTTTTATTGACATTTACTTTTTTCTTTCCAATCTTTACTTTTTTTATTTTCTTGCCTTATTGCCCAGCTAAAACCTCTAATACAATATTAATTAGTTACATTCACATAACTTTTATTACAGTGTATGGTTATAGTGTTCTATTTTATTGTTAGTTACTATTGTTAATCTCTTATTGTGTCTAAGTTTAAAATTAAACTTTATCATAGGTATGTATAAACAGGAAAAAAAAAAAACATAGTATATAGGGTTTGGTACTAACCATGGTTTCAGGAATCCACTGATCTTGGAATGTATGCCCTGTGGATAAGGGGGAGGACTACTATAAATGGCATCTGAAGAACACACTTCTAAATAACGCATGAATCAAAGAATAAATTAAAAGAGAAACTGCCCTGGCTGGTGTGGCTCAGTGGATTGAGTGCTGGCCTGCGAACCAGAGGGTCTCCGGTTTGATTCCCAGTCAAGACACATGCCTGGGTTGCAGGCCAAGTTCTGCGTCGGGGGTGTGAGGCAACTACACATTGATGTTTCTTTCCCTCTCTTTCTCCCTCCCTTCTCCTCTCTCTAAAACTAAATAAATAAAATATTAAAAAAATAAAATTCATAAGGAAATGCAAGTGATCTAGAATAGCTAAAACCAACATTTAAAAAGAAAAATGTTGGCGGACTTACGCTACCTGACTTTACTACTTAATATAATCAAGACAGTGTGGTGTTAGCGTAATGGTAGACAAATAGATCACTGAAACAGATATGAGAGTCCAGAAATAGATCCACACATATACAATCAATTGATTTTTACCAAAGATGCAAAGGCAATTCAGTAGAGAAAGGAGAATCTTTTCAACAAAGAATGGTGGAACAACTGGCTGTTTATATGCAAAGTTAAGTTAGACACCATGCTCTGAAACTGTGAGGAAACAGGAAACCTCATGCACTTATGGTGAAAATGTAAATCTCCAGTTCTAGTCATTCTGGAAAACATCTGGTAGTTTTTAGGGTAACTTAGTATGTCTTAAGAACTAGTTCATAGAAAATCTCACAAAGAACTACTGTCCCCTCAGGCCCATTCTAAATGCCCACTCCTAGGTTAAGGCATATATAAAATGTGGTGTGTGCATATGATGGAATACTACACAGTTATCAGCAGAAATGAATTAACTTTATCTGTTCTATCATTGATACATCTTTAAAAACAGAATTATAGTATAAATTACTTTAATAAATTTAAAAGATACAGTACAACACTATGTTTTTCAAGAATACATGTAGATTTGCCAGGTATTAGAGTAGATCCCTAAAATATGAAGGGAAATGACAGGAAGGGATGGGTACTTGAGTAAATAACCCATACGAAAATATGGAGAGGCACCTTTGTAGACCCATGATTAACACAAAAGTGAATGGACATGAGAAACCAGCAACAGTGAGCACAGAGAACTTTTTCCAGAAGTTTGGTTATGACAGAAAGCTGACAGATGGGACAGCTTGATGAAGATGTGGGGAGAAGAGAGGGACAATGAAAGAGATCACTTTAGAGAAGCACACTGGATGCTGATGGGAGCAATTTGGTAGAGAGGAGATAGGAGTGGGTGGTGCCTGGAGCTCCTCAAAGGGGCTAAGTGTTTAAGATGAAGAGAGGAGTGGGGGGGGGGGGGGGGGGGGCCGTTGATGGGAGGAGGGCTAAGTCCTCAGCGCACAGGAAGGAACTGGAGTAGAGGAGAGCTGAGGTGTGTGTTGGGTGGCGATCTGCAGACTTGGAGATGGATGATGGGAGGAGAGAAGGAATGAAATACTTTTTTGGAGAATGGGATGGGAGTCCTCCAGATAAATAGTAGGATTATGGGACATTGCGGAAATGCCCATTTGAGGTCTGTGCTCTAGAACAGTGGAGTGTGTGATATGGGAAGGGGCCTCCAAAGAGTAGAGAAAAGAAGGAATAATGTGGGAGGACAGAGCTCCAGATAGTGGAGTAGGAAGTGTTATGGATGTCAGAGACCACTGAGCCACATAGAAAGGGGCGCACAGAGGAGTGGAATGGGTGCTTTTTGAGGGGTGGGGGGAGTCCCAGGATAGGAAAGAATTTTGGAGAGAAAACTGGACAAAACCACCAAAGGGCTGAAGAGAAGGTGTTTGAAGCAGGAGGGTGGGTGCAGAGTTTGGGGGACACAGAAGGGGCAACAGTAAAAAGACCTGACAGGAAGACAAGGTGGTTCCTGGCCAAGGAGGAGAATCCAGTGGTGCAAGAAGGTGGCCCCAGTGCTGTCCCTGCCTTGAACACACCCCCTGATTCCAGGCACTTTCTACCCCACATCCCCACTGACCTCAGACGGTGTTTGAGGGAGGGCTGGGACAGTCCCACGGCCGTCCTGTGGGTACAAGGGTACAACAAGGGTACCACAAGGTGAAAGGGGTCTTGAGCCTGTGTAAAGAAGGCGCTTTCTAGTCTAACTCATCTCTACCTAAGAGCACCCTGCTCTGAGCACCTTTGACCTCTGCCAGCCCCCTTCTAGGACAAGGAATTAGGGCAGCAAAATACCCATGAGAGCTCTGGTGGGAGAGGGGACCTGGACGGAGCTCAGGGCTGTTTAATCCTCAGTACAATGAACAAGTTGAATGACCCAACATAAAATGAGGAGGCAACACCTTCCTGACATGAGGTGAATTTCCTTAACATGAGAAAGGTATAATATTGAAGAAGAAGGAGAGGGCTTGGTTTGGTGTATTCTAATGTGTGGTTTCTAGATCACAGCATTAGCATTCCTTGGGAACTGTTAGCGATGCAAATTCTCAGGCCCCAACCTGGACCTAGTGAGTCAGAAACTTCTGGGATGGGGTTCAACTATCTATATTAACATGCCCTGGAGGTGCTTCAAATGAATGCTCAAGTTTGAGAACTACATTCTAAGGGAATTTCCACTCCATCTTCAAAAACCTACCTCTCCTTAGCGATATTGCTGCTGGGGTCAGCAGTCAGGGTGCACAAGCGAAGGCATGAGCTGGGGGTTGGTAAGGGGAAGGCCTTGTCTGGAGACCTGGTGGGAGCTTCCTCATTCTCACCACACAGAAGCATGGAGACCAGCTTTGGAGAGCCCCTGAGCGGAGGTCAGGACCATGAGGCTACTGGAACAGTGTGACTCAGAGGGCCTTGGCTCAATGGGGATGAGGTCATTATAGCTTTTCCTGCTGACCGGACAGCACAGGAATGGAACCACTGAAGAGGTATGTGGAAACTTAAGAAAATATTAGGAACGCTTAAAGAAATTCAAGTAGTATACCAGAAAAATATTTTCTGGAACTAAAAACCATTATTTTCAACAATAAAAAAACCAGTATATGTATTGAAAGAGAGAAGTGTGGTAACTGCCAAGATTCAAATTGGTGGCTTGGAACAACACATGGAAAAAATATTTCAAAGCAGAGAGCAAATGATATGAAGAGATGGAAATAATGAGGAAAATATGAGACTTGGAGAATAAATCCAGTAGTCTTAACGTTCAAATATATTAGTTCCAAAAAAAGGAAAAGGCATAGAGGGAGAAGAGGCAGCAATTTAAAAATAGAATATTTTGTCAACCTGAAGAAAGATCTGAGCTTGCAGACCAAAAGGGCAGAGGAAGATACAAAATTAAAAAAAACATATACATAAGCATGAAACTCCTGAATTCCAGATTAAAGAAAAACAATTTGAAGTTTGTAGACAGAAAGAGCAAGTTACCTAAAAGGGAAAATAATCAGATAAAGGGAAAAGGCATAGGATTTTCATTTGCAACATTGGAAACTAAAAGTGGGAGGCACACTGAGAGAAAAGGATGGCTCTCCAGGAGTCTCACACCCAGCCAGTGTGAAAAAATGTCAGTGTGAAAAAAAGACATTTGAAAATATAAAGAATTCCCATGGGGGGGGGGGGAAGAAAGAAAAGAAAAAGGAATTCCCATGTCTCACCTGAAGAAAATATTCATGAAAAATTCAGCTAGAGGACAGAGAAGTCAAGATTGAGAAAGATGGCCCTGGCCAATTGATGTTTGTTTTTTTTCCTCTCAAATCAGTTTTAAAAAAGATCCCACTCAGATATTACTTCTTAAGAAAAAAAGAAAAGAAAAAAGATAGAGGATGATGAAGAGGAGAAAGAACAAGCAGTGAGCAACAAATCTGGCAAAATATTATATTGTTAAATGTTCATGGAAATGGATAGATGTGTAATTATATCTAGAACCATAGTAGTATATTATTTCAGCAACACTTAGGAATTGGGAGGGGGGCAGAAAGTGGCAGGAAATGAAACATCTTAATGGAAGAAATAAGTGATATACTTGTATTTTCTAATAATGGTAAAAAAAACTATGTAGTTTATTTTTTAATATATTTTATTGGTTATGCTATTATAGTTGTCCCATTCCCCTCCCCCCTTATTCCCTTCTACTTTGCACCACCCCTCCCCCCAGCATTCCCTGTCTGCCTTAGTTCATGTCCATGGGTCATACATATAAGTTCTTTGGCTTCTCCATTTCCTATACTATTCATAACCGCCTCCTGTCTATTTTGTACCTACTATTTATGCTGCTTATTCCCTAACCTTGCCCCCCATTCTTCCATCTCCCCTCTGATCACCATTTCTATGATTCTGTTCCTGTTCTAGTTGTTTGCTTAACTTGTTTTTTATATTTTTAGGTTCAGTTGTTGATAGTTGTGAGTTTGTTGTCATTTTACTGTTCATATTTTCTTAGATAAGTCCCTTTAACATTTCATATAATAAGGGCTTGGTGATGAGGAACTCCTTTACCTTGACCTTATCTGGGAAACACTTTATCTGCCCTTCCATTCTAAATGATAGCTTTGCTGGATAGAGTAATCTTGGATGTAGGTCCTTGTCTTTCATGATTTTGAATTCTTGCCAGCTTCTTCTTGCCTGGCAAGATTTCTTTTGAGGAATCAGCTGATAGTCTTATGGGAACTCCTTTGTAGGTAACTTGTCTCCTTTTCTCTTGCTGCTTTTAAGATTCCTTATTTTTATCCTGGGTAATTTAATTATGATGTGCTTTGGTGTGTGCTTCCTTTGGTCCAACTTCTTTGGGACTCTCTGAGCTTCCTGGATCACCTGGAAGTCTATTTCCTTGGCCATATTTGGGGAGTCCTCCTTCATTATTTTTTCAAATAAGTTTTCAATTTCTTGCTCTTCCTATTCTCCTTCTGGCACCCCTATGATTTGGATGTTGGAATGTTTAAAGTTGTCTCAGAGATTCCTAAGCCTTTCCTCATTTTTCTGAATTCTTGTTTCTTCATTCTGTTCTGGTTGAATGTTTATCTCTTCTTTCTGCTCCCAATTGTTGATTTAAGTCCTGGTTTCCTTCCCTTTACTGTTGGTTCCCTGTATATTTTTCTTTATTTCACTTTGCGTAGCCTTCACTTTTTCCTCCATTTTGCGACCATACTCAATCAATTCAGTGAGCATCCTGATCACCAGTGTTTTGAACTGTGCCTCTGATAGGTTGGCTATCTCTTCATCGCTTAGTTCTGTTTTGGGAGCTTTGATCTGTTTTTTCATTTGGGTGATATTTCTTTGTCTTGACACAGCTTGGAAATCATTGGAAGTGGTGGAGCCTTAGGTAGTCACCAGGGCAGGGCAACCCAGGTCCCTGCCTTGTGATGCTGTATGTCGGGGAGGAGTCTGAGAGGGAACAATGCCTCTTGCTTGGCTCTGGTGGCATTCAGTCACTTCCCCTGCTACCCACAAGTAAATCAGGCCCTTCTGGTGCTGATTCCCAGATGGGTGGGTTTGTGTACATTCTAGAACGCTTTGGGTCTCTTCAATGGACTCTCCTGTGGGGCTGGGAGTTTCTCCTGTTGCCACACCCCCACAGGTTTTTACCTCCAGAGGTTTTCAGGCTTTCCTTTCCCCGCACTGGAACCCTGGGTTGTGTGGATTGTCTCGCTCCCCAGCTGTTCCTCCCCGTTTATCTGCAGGCAAATGTGGGACTGCCCCGTCCTCCAGCCTCCGCCTTGCTGAGCGTTCCTTTCTGCCCTGCTGCCTGTCTTCGCCCCTCCTACTGGTCTGGATGAATGTTTCCTCTTTAACTCCTTGGTTGTCAGACTTCCATACAGTTCGATTTTCTGGCAGTTCTGGTTATTTTTTGTTTTTAAATTTGTTGTTGTCCTTTTGATTTGCAAGGAGGCAAGGTGTATTTACCTACACCTCCATCTTGGCCAGCAGAAGCAAAAAAAAAACTACATGTTTTATTATTAGTGCTGAGAAGGAAGGTAACTATCAAGAGAATGGAAAAATAGAGCAGAACTTCCAAAATGACAGCAAAAACATGAAATGTTTAAAGAACAAACAATAAAATAGAGGAGGTAATCATATCATGGGATCATAATTTTTTAAAAAGAAGGAACAAAGAAAAGTAGGACAAGTAGAAAATAATGAAAAGATGGTAGATTTAAATCATATCATTAATCATATTAAATAGAAATGGTCGAAACAGCTCAATTAAAAGGCATGTATTATCACATGGGATAAAAAAGCAAGGCCCAACTATATTCTGCTTATAAGAAATTCATTTTAAATATAAAGACATATAGGTTAAAAATAAAACAATTGAACTAAGTCATGAAACTTGCCAAGATCTCTGGTCGTAAGAGAGCTCTGTTAAGAAACAAAATATAGTGCTGGCTGGTGTGGCTCAGTGGATTGAGCACTGGCCTGTGAACCAAAAGGTTGCTGGTTTGATTTCCAGTCAAGGCCTGGCTTGCGGGCCAAGTCCCTAGTTAGAGTCTTGCACATTGAAGTTTCTCTCCCTCTTTTTCTCCCTCCTTTCCTATCTCTCTAGAAATAAATAAATAAATAAATACAATCTTTAAAAAAAAAAAGGAAACAAAACTTTGCTCTGGCTGGGTATCTCCGTTGGTTGGAGCATTGTCCCATGCACCAAAATGTTAAGGGTTTGATCCCTGGTAGGGGCGCATACGTGAGGCAACCCATTGATGCTTTTTTTTTTTTTCCTCTCTTCCCTTTCTTCTCTAAGAAACAAACCAAATAAATGAAAAAAAAAACCCCACAAAAACCATATCCTTGGGTGAGGATTAAAAATATATACATATATAACAAACATAAACAAAATTTAACTGAGTAAATTTTAAAATCTGAAAAAAATTGAAGAAGATATAGGATACTACCACTTTCAAAAGAAAGATGGAGTAGCTATATTAATATCAGACAAAGTAGATTTCAAAGCAAAGTATTTTTATAAAAAGGGCTGTTTTATAATAATAAAGAGATCAATTCATTAAATCCTAAATGTTTATGTACATAAAAAAGAGCTTCAAAATATGTGGAACTTGCCTTGGCTGGTATGTCTCAGTGGGCTAAGTGCTGGCCTGTGAACCCAAAGATCCCCAGTTTGATTCTCAGCTGGGGCACATGCCTGAGTTGTGGGCCAGGTCCCCAGTTGTGGGTGTACAAGAGGCAACCCATTGATGTTTCTCTCCCTCTCTTTCTTCCTCCCTTCCCCTCTCTCTAAAAATAAATTAATGAAATCTTTAAAACAAAATATAAAGGTGAATAACTAAATAAATAACTTTCAGGCTAATTTCTAGCACTACTGTGAGAAAATAATTACATCATAGATGGGAAGGCTTTGAGAAGAAGAACCCTTTGCAAATCTTTTAAGTTATTGTTAATACAGATTTTTGGTTTACACAAATAAAATGTAAGTGGAATGCAGTATTATTTTTCTGTACTTAAAAATACTTAGTTGATCCTGACCAGTGTGGCTCAGTTGGTTGGGTGTTGTCCAGCAAACTGAAAGCTCCCTGGTTCAATTCCTGGTCAGGACACATGCCTGGGTTGTGGGCCAGGTCCCTGGTTGGGGGTATGCGAGAGTCAACTGGTCACACATTGTATGTTTCACTCCCTCTTTTACTCCCTCCCTGCCCCTCTCTCTAAAAATAAATAGAATCTTTAAAAAAAACCCCACATGCACACAAATATTCATGGACAGGTAAATAGGTAAATTAATTGTGATACAATGGACTACTTACTACTCAATAATAAAAGAGGATAAGTGTAATAACATGAATGAATCTAAAAATAATTATGTAGAACAAAAGAAGCCAGATAAAAAGAGTACATACTGTATGATTCAATTTATATAAAATTCTAGAAAATGCAAACTAATCAAATGTGATAGAAAGCAGATCAGTAATTGCCTGGGATGCAGATGGACAGAAGAGATTGTAAAATGGATAGGAGAAAACTTTCCAGGGTGATTGATATATTCATTATCTTGATTGTAGTTGATGATTTCATAGATGTATACATATTTAAAACTTATCAAAATGTACACTTTATTTTTTAAATTGATTTGAGAGAGAGAAAAACATCAGTTTGTTATTCTGCTTACTTATGTGTTCATTAGTTGATTGTTGTATGTGCCCTGACCAGGATTGAACAGGTGACCTTGGTGTATGAGGATGATGCTCTAGCCTACTGAGCTACCTTGCCAGGGCTCAAATTTTACACTTTAAATTATTCAGCTTACATATATTAGTTTGCATCAATAAAATGGTTAAAATTTATTACTCAATAACTAAATTATATATAAACATACATTGTTAAATCCATTTTTTAAAGGGACAATCACAATTAGTTGTATGATCTTGCAAATACTCAATACACACCCTGGTTACATGAGAAACATCAGTCCTGAAGTCTTAAGTTATCCAAACTCTTTAAGCTTGTTGTTAATACAAACACCAGGCATCATGTGTTTCTTCATTTCCTCAAGGTTATAAGGAAAAGGTCAATAGCATTTAAAGGAAAAAAGGATCAAATGATTTTAAACTTCATATGAAGAACATGTTACTAAGCATATCAACAAAAAAATACAAAAAAATAGTAAAGAGAGATTCAGCATACCAGATATCAGAACATTCTCTAAAGCTTCTGTAATTAAACACTATGGCTTTGACCTAATAGATCAGTGCATATAATATAGAATCCCTTAGTATAGACGTCAACACATGTGAGCATTATTTTAAGGTAAAGAACTTCTCCAAGTCTACAAAGCTAAAAATGCCTAAGCAGGCAGTGGACCCAGGTCTCTCTAACTCCTAAACTCTTTCATTTTTATTATTTTCTTTTTTGAGTAGGTAATACTCAAAATACCATCTTGCACATTACAAACTACAAAAGGGTGAAAGCTTTTACTGTTAAACTTTCTTGTTCCCCAGCAAACTTGTGTCCATCTATGGAGGTGAACAATGGAATAAGGCTCTTGTCTGTCCTTTGAAGAATATACAAATAAGCGTATCTATGAAAAGATACCATTAAGAAAATAAAAAGCACAAGCTAGGAAAAATATTTATACTACATATATCTGATAAAGGATTCATAACATGAATATATAAATATATAATTCCTACAAATCAACAACAGAAAGACAACACAGTTTTTTAAATGGGTAAAGGACTTAAATAGATTCTTTATAAAAGAGGGTACACTAAT
Source organism: Pteronotus mesoamericanus (assembly GCF_021234165.1). Lineage (NCBI taxonomy): Eukaryota > Metazoa > Chordata > Mammalia > Chiroptera > Mormoopidae > Pteronotus > Pteronotus mesoamericanus. The sequence goes on from NW_026555310.1 coordinate 2,364,634, forward strand.
GGACAATAAGCACACAAAAAAGTGTTCAATGCCATTAGTCATCAGGGAAGTGCAAATTAAAATCACACTCCACTAAAATGACTAAAATAAAAATAGACTAGCAAGATAAAAACCTTGGCGAGGAGTCCTGTGGGTCCAACTAGAATTCTCATACATTGCTGGTTGGAGTGTAAAATGGTAAAACCATATTAGAAAAAAAGTTTTGCAGCTTCTTATATATTGAAGCATACATTATCTCTATGACCACGCTTCTTGGTATTTACCCAAAAGAAATGAAAAAATGTATGCATAAAACAATTTGTGCATGAATCTTAATAGCAGCCTTATTGGTAATAACCCAAAATGGGAAGTAATCCAAATATCCATCACCAGGCCAATGAATAAACAACTAAGGAATTTTCAGAAGTGGGATACTACTGAGCAACAGAAGGTACAAATAATTGATACATGCAACACATGGATTAATCTTAAGAACATATTCAGTGAAACAAGCCATTCATAAAGGAGTACATAGTGTAGAGTTCTATTTTTATGAAGTTGTAAAACAAACAAAACTACTATAGGAGAGTAGAAATCAGAAAGTGATTGCCTCTTATTGAGGAGTTGACTAGACATGAATGTAAGAGAACTTTCTGGGGGCACGGGAAGTTTTGAGGATTATGCGGGAATATACGAAGTTCATTAAATGAAACAGTTAAGATCTGCACATTTTACTGTGTGTAAAAAAAAGTGAAACTAAAAGATGGAGTAAGGACCTGCAGATGAGAAGAAATGTACCTAATTGCAAAGTATAGAGCTTATTTGGATTCTGATTCAAACAAGCAAACAAAAAAAAAAAGAGAGAGAGAGAATTGAAAATTTGGACACTGCTTATTTGATGAGATAAAGAACTTGTTACATTTTAAGGATATGATTATGTTTAAAAAATAAAGCTTGGGAAATGGTAAAACTATAGAAATGGAGAACAGATTAGGGGTTCACAAGGCCTAAGGAAGAGGTGAGGTGGGAGAGAGTTGGGTAGGTGTGGCTTAAAAGAGCAACATGAAGTTATCCTGCTGTGGTGGAAATGTTCTGAATATTGACTAAATTGTGATATTGCATACAAATGTGTACAGTTTTGCATGTTGTTACTATGGAAGGAAGTACATAAAGGGCCCACAGAATTTCTCTGTATTATTTCTTACAACTGCATGTGAATCTATTATATCTTGAAATAAAAAGCTTATTTAAAAGAAAATAAAAATTAAAAATGTGTAAAGTTTGGATAGCCAGTCAAAATAAACACGCAAATAAACAAAATAAAAAATAAAACATTCAGCAGAGCACAGAGGATTTTTTAGAGCAATGGAACTACTCTGTTTATTATAATGGTGTATATATGTTATAAATTTGCCCACAGCCCCTTGAGGGCATTATGTTAAGTGAAATAAATCAGACACAGAAAGACAAACACTGTATGATCTTCCTCATATTCACAATCTAAAAAGGCCAAACTCGAGGAGAATCAAGATGGCGGAGGAGTGAGTGGAAGTCACACTAACCTCCTCCCAGGACCAACCTGGAATTACAACTAAATTGTGGAGAAATCACCTGGAACAGACAAATGAACAATAGCGAGAGAGGAGCCTTGTAACTTCAGAGACAGAAGAATCGGCTTTAGCACAATCTAATCGGTAAGGAGTGCAGTAGAGACTTGAGAAGGTGGGCAGGGCGCCCAAGGGGGACAGCATCAGAAGGATACTGAAAAGGCCAGTTGGATCCCCCGAGAAGAACGGGATCTAAGCCAAAAGTGTGGATCTCTAGCCCGCACCACCAGAGCCCAAAAAATACACAGAAAACAGCCATCTGCGAAAAGCAGCAGCATTGCTCTCTGCCAGAGAAGGGTGGCTGGAGACGCAAAGAACCGTTTAAAGGGCCAATGCATAAATTTTTATTTGCAGCCACTTACCCTGGTCTCCGGCAAAGGCAAGGCAGAGTGGGCTAGAGACACCTGAGGAGACACTGGGGAAGGAGGCTTTGAGGAGAGAACTGAGAGAGTAGCTGGCAGGATGTCGGTGCTGACTCATCCCCCACTGGGCAGCAGCCAACTTGGTCAGGGAGAGACTACTCCCCCTGAGTGGCACCAGTGTCAAAGGACCCAATAGCCCCACCCCCAGGTGGGATTCAACCCTGCCGTGTGCTGACTAAGCTGCCTGCTGAGTGCAGAGTGGCAGGCACAGATAGATCGCTCGCTAAAGGGGGTGCACAGAGGTCTGGAGACCCTTGAGGAGAGACTGGGGATGGAGGCTTTGGGAAGAGAAGAGAGAGAGTAGCTGGCGGGATCCCAGTGCTGACTCCTCCCCCATACAGCTGCAGATAGAAAGGACCCAATAACCTTGCCCCGAGGAGGGACTCTGTCCTGCCCTGAGCTGTCTAAGGCACCCTTCTAAGTACAGAGTAAATAGATTAACAGCTGAAGGAGAAAGCCACAAACAGTAGATTACTGGAAGTTTCAAACAGACTGCCTAAGGTCAGACAGGGACGACATCTGACATCATCAGAGGCAGATTCAGAAAGTAAAAACAGCGGTCTCCAACCATAGAAGTTCACACCACAAAGTCAGGAAATCAAGACAGATCAATTTAAGAATCAGAAGCAAAAGAGAAGAGTCTCACAAATAATGGGAAGACAAAGAAATGTGTCCCACTCGAAGGGAAAGGAGGAATTGCTGAGACTTTATAATGGTTTTAAATTTTTTAAATATTTTATAATTAACTTTGACATTTAAAAAAATAAATAAAATCAATCTGCATTTAAGAAAGAAAGAAAGAGAGATGGAACTCCTACCTTTTGCGACAACATGGATGGAACTGGAGAATATTAAGCTAAGTGAAATAAGCCAGTCGATAAAAGACAAATACCATATGATCTCACCTATAAGTGGACTCTATTCAACAAAATAAACTAATGAACAAAATAAACCACAGGCACGGAGACATGGAGCAAACTGAAAGTGACCAGAGGGGATGGGGAAAGAGGACAGTTGTGGAAGGAAGGGGAAGGGACTAGACAAAGAACATGTATGAATGACTCATGGACATGGACAACAGAGTGGGAATCAACTGGGAGTGGGGGGTGGGGGTGGGACGGGTGGAGGGGGGTAAAGGGGTAAAAACTGAGACAACTGTAATAGAATAAACATGATTTATAAATTAAAAAAATTAAATTAAATTAAATAAAGAAAAAAGAAAAAGGCCAAACTCATAGAAATAAAGAGTAGAATGTGGTTGCCTGGGGCAGAGGGTGGAGGAAACAAGGGGAAGGTCAAAGAGTACAAACTCCTAGTTACAAGATGAAAAAATTATGGGATGTAGTGTACAGCATGCTGACAATAACTAACAATACTGTAATCAATTACTTGAAACTTGTTAAGACATACTTGCACATACTTGAAAGTTGTTAAGACAAAAGATCATAAATGTTATCATCATAAATACAAAGAAAAGGTCATTACGTGAGGTGATAGAGGTGTTAACTAACCTTATTGTGGTAATCAAATCATACATTTTTATACCTTAAATTTATGTTATACCTCAATAAAGTCTCAATAAGGCTGGAAAAAATTAAAAATAGAAATAAATTAATTTCTTAACATCAATTGAATGTGCAATAAAAAAGAGTGTACCCTTATGTCAGTAATGGACTCTGGGTGATAAGGTCGTGTCAAAGTAGGTTCATCAGTTGTAACGAGTATACCACTCTGGTGGGGAATGGTGGGAATGGGGCAGGGAAGATAGGTGTGGAGGCAGGGAATGTATGGGAAATCTCCATCTTTGCTCAATTTTGCTATAAACTTAAATTCTGCTCTAAAAAAAAAGTCTATCAAAAATAAAATATTAAATAAAAATGTTGGTACACATAGGAAAATATATTCAATTTTTTAAAGTAGTAAGCATAATGCAAAATAAAAATGATAGAAATAATTTTCTGCTTATCAGATTGGTAAAAATAAATAAGTTGACAAAACCCCATATTGGCAAGGGGGTGGGAAATAGGCAGGCAATATCATGCACTGTAAATTCGTGTAAACATTCTAGAGGGAAGTTGGGCAATGTGTATAAAAATTTGAATAAGCCCACCCAATGTTCCAGTAATTTTGCCTCTGGAACATTTCCCTAGAAAAATGCACCAGATGTATATATACACAAGAAAGTTCATCATAGAATTGTTTTAAAGAGCAAAATATCAGAAACAATTGAAATATATGTAATTAGTTAAATAAATTATAGTATACACATGCCATGTAATGCCATGCAGTAATTAAAAATGATAAAATATATCTATATTATTGACATGAAAAGATATTCTATAGACACAAATGTTTTCAGAAGTGCTCCCCTCCTCGGGCATCTCGGTTTGTTTGGTCCTCAGTGCCCTGGAGCCACTGACGTTGCCCCTTTCCTAATGCAGATTCTCCCCACCTCCAGGCTAGGCAAGAGATCTGTGTAGCAAAGACAGAGATACCCCCTCCTTAGAGTGACCACACAGTCTGAGTTCCGGAATGGCTCTGAATATGAATATTTTGACCTGCTGTCCTCATACAGTTAAGACGCTCCTAAATTTAATGTCCACTTCATAGCTGTGGAAGCCAAGGCTCACAAGGCTGAAAAATTTGCCTAAGGTCTGTACAGGAGGTTCCTCTCCTGAGTCTGCTGAAGGAAAGACCTGCTATGTGCCCTCTCAAAATGCACTAGAGGTTGCCATGAGCAGAAGGATTAAAGGGGTGTGGAAATGTGAGCTGAAGAGGAATCAAGGTGGAAGAGGGGGCGAGGCCAGGCTTTGGGGAGAGAGGAATGTCAGAGAGAAGGTAAGGCAGGACGTCACCCAAGACTCTCAGCTCCTTCTGCCACAAAGTCTTGCCCTGCAGACACAACTCTCTAATAATGCCTGTCAAAAGTGGGCCTTCAGCAAATGATGAATGAATAAATAACGAATGAATAAAAAGAATCACAGAGTTTATTATTGTATTGGAAGTACAAAAACAAAAACAAAAAAACCCCCAAACCCTTCTCAGACCTTGGTGGTCCCAGGTTTCTCTAAATCCCCTCACATTCACCAAATACATGAGGTCCTTCAAGAGTCTCAAGTCCGGACAGCCATGGAGTGGGAGGGGGCCCTGTGTCCAGTCTATGGGGATGGAGGATCAAGAGCCAGCACCATTCTGGGTCTATGTTCAGCTGCCTACAGGCCCACAGATCTCAGTCTTGGAGTTCTCTGGCAGGGTCATGCATGCTGGGTGCCCTTGCCTCAGAGCTAGGTCTTGGAGTGCAGAGAGATGAGCCCTGGTCCCAGGTTTGGCAGGCAGAGAAGAACTTGGTGGTATCATCAGGACAGTGAGGGTGCCCAGAACTCTAAGTATGGCAGGACCAAGATCGAGGTGTCACCAGCCCCCAGAAGGTTGTCTGTGCCAGAGAAAGGTGAGTTGTGAATGAGGTCCCTCCCGGTGCCCATTCTGTGCACTCAAGACATGGGAGCCCATCACCCCCAAACCAGGCCCTGGCCCCTGGTCCTAGCTGTTGAACTGGGCAAAAATAGGGGGCTAGCTGTTGGGAAGGGGAAGCATATACTCCTGAATAGAGAGTTGAGTGTGGGTATCATGGTCCCTTACCTGGGATAGGGGGCAGTGCCGCCGTGCATACCACTCCTGGCAGTACAGGCTGACCTGGATGCCCTGACCCAGAAAGAGCATGGTCCACATTAGCACATTCCACGCTGGACCTGTGTGCCGGTCATGCATCATGAAGTTCATTGGTCCTGAAGAAGGAGAAAAGATTGTCACCCCAACCCCAGATATCTGTGCCTTGTATCCTTGGCTGCTCTCCCACCCCAGGGCACTGGGAAGGGATGAAATAGGGAGGTCCCACTAGGAAAGATCTTGAACCCAGCTCCAGAAACCCATGGAGGTCTCAGGTGACTCATGGAAAACCAGGATCCCTGTTTACCCTTCAATAACCTGGATCATACTGAATCTCGAAACCTCCACAAGTTTTTTCCCCCTTTGTCTCCCTCCATATATGTCCTGTTCGGATGCTCCTCGCGAGCCAGAAATCTTCTCCCACACCCCCGTGGAAACCTGATGCTGCCTCCCTCCCTGCTCCCAAGTCCCTTCTGTCTTGGGAGTATGGCCTCCTCTATCAGTCTAGATTCTCCGGGAGCAGGAGCACAGGCCTCCTCCCTCCGGATGAATCCCCCTCCAGAGGCACACAGAAGCCAAGCTCACCTCCAATGACAAGGAAGAGTATCAGCATGACAGGGTAGAAGAAGCCCAGGACAAAGCAGAAGATGTACTCATGGACGACTGCAGAGACCAGGAACACGCCCAGCATGGCTGCCCCTCGGGCCTGACCACCAAGGAGCTGGTAGGGGCAGCGGGAGGAATGTGGAGTGACTCTCCTTAGGTCCCCGCTATAAAAAGCCCCCTCCATAAGAAAACGAGGAAAGTATGTGGTGCAATGAAAAGAATACGGGGATTTGGGGTCAGAAAGGCTGACATGCCTTATTTAAGAGCATTTTATTAGCCTATTGGGCTTTATATGCAATTTTAAAAAGAGGATATAATAATATTCACTTCACAGGGTTATTGTGGAGATTAAATGTATGTAACAACTCTTGGTAACTGAACATTGATACATTCATGTTCCTTAGTAGGGCAGAAAGGTCCTGTGGAGGGGGTGGATTTAGGGACAAGGAAGAAAGGAAGTTAGATCACAAGAAGAATTTTCTATCCATTGGATTGCATAGAACGAGGCAAATGGAAGTCAAGGGGACCTTAGCCTGAATGGTGCAGAGGGAGGAAAAGAGAAGATGTCCCAGAGAGGCTCCTTTAACTATGGGAGCTGAGGAAGGTCTGCAGAGCCCATACCCACAGCCCGTCTTGATATACATAGCTGTACAGCCAGTCATGGACCACCACGTTCCAAGTGCGGTAGTAGTTGGAGAAGGAAGTGGAGTTCCACCAGTCCTGGGGAAGGGGAGGGGTCAGAGTGGAGAAAGGAGGTGAGCATCAGGGCCCTGTCTCTCCCCAGCCCAGCTTATCAGCTTCTCACCCTGCCTCCTGCCCCCATCCCAATGTTCTCCCACAAGAGCTGACTCCAGGCAAAATAGAGACAGCAAGCACTCTCTCAGTTCCCTCTTCTGGACCTGGGGTCTCTGCCTTTCCTGCTACTTCCTCTCTTTCTGAAACTCCCTCTCCATCTGCACAAAAGCAGTTAGCTCTGACTGGTTGGGAGGTGGAGGGGTAGCATTTTAACCACACCAACAAGGACGCATTTCCCATTGTGGGAGATCAACAGCACAGCTGAGGCAACACCCAACATAGCCACCATCCTCCGCAGATCTGTTTCTATCTCTCCCTTCCTCTAGCTCCCCAGTGGCCCAGGTCCAGGCCTCACCCGGTAGAACATCCTGTCTCCAAATCGAAGCATCTCTGCAAAAGCGTTGAGCCAGCAGTGAAGGAAGGCAAAGAAGATGAGCAGCAGCATGAAGATGCCTGGTGAGTGAGGAAAAGGGATTGCAGGTTAGACTGGCCTACCTGGAGCCTCTAGGAAAATCTGCGGAGCCCTTGCCCAGCATCTAGGGCCTCTATCCTACCCATTATTTATTAGTGATTTACTAATTTATGCATTTATTAATTCACCCATTTGCCATGAACTCCATGCCAGATATTGGGGATATGAGATGATTCTCAAAGCCCCTGGCCATTGAGAGTTCACAGAGTGGTGAGAGAGAGAAAGAGAGAGAGAGAGAGAGAGAGAAGGAGAGAGATGTCTAACCACACATCAAGGTGAAATGTACTGGGAATTAAGCATGGTGGCCACAGATGAGCTTGGGAATGCAGAGCACAGGGTAGGCCATGATAAATGATGGCTAAGAAAGGGAAGGTTTCCTAAAGGAGGGCCTCTCACATGGGTCTCCAACAAGGAACTGGATTTCACAGCTGGACGGCAGTGAAAAGGCATTCCAAGCTGAGAGACTAGTGTGAGCAGAGGCCTGGAGGCATAAAAGTGCGTGCCATTCAGTGAATGACCGGACTTATGGTGGGATGTTATGCACAGCAAAGGCCTGGAATGCCAGGCCAAGGTTCAATCCTATCGGGAGATCCCAGCAACGGGGAGTTGGGGGAGCTTTTGAAGCAGGATCAGGAATGATTAATCTGCGGGAGGGAAGTTCATTCGGGCAGCAATGTCCTCAGGAGCAGATGGGAGAGGAAAGATTCGGGTGGCAGGGACACAGGCTGGGAGGCTAATGTAGAAAGGGGGAGCCGAGACCCTGACAATGAGCAGTGACAGGAGGGGACAGAAATGAAGGGGGATTCAGAGGGAGGTGTTGAAACTGACTGAAGGTAAAGATCAAGGATAGTGAGAAATTCCCAACGAACCTTCCCACAGCACAGCCTTCTCCAGTCCTGCTTTAGTGGGCATACCTGGCAATGTGGCGTGCATGACAGAGAGCACCAGGGCACGGGTGCTGAAGGGCTCCCGGCTCATGTTGGCAAACACAGGAACACAGAGGCGGCCCAGGATGAAACAGGCATAGAGGATACAGCCCAGTGCCTGGAGAGGGAGTGATGGACACCTAACTTTGAGAAGGGGTACTGGCAGCTGTGCCCTCACCCTGGAATCGGACTCTAGCCCACCATCTGCCTCTCCTTTCCTTTGACTGGCTCCCCAGGCTTTCTCCACCCCACTCCCAGAAATCCCCCCTCAGCCACCACGAGTCACAAGTGGTCCACCCTTCTATCCCATCTTCTGACCTGGGCAAAGTTCTTGGCCACATAATTCCACCTGATGTTGGGTGTCCTGCAGGAGAAATGGGGATTATATGTTTCTTGTTCCCTGTTCAGGTCAGGACCCAGGTTCTGGAGCTCTCTCTCCATAGTCCCTCAATTGCTCAGGCCTGGAAGGATTTTCAGGGGAGGTAGGAGTCTAGAACACTTTTTGCACCTTCCATAATAGAGACGGCAAATGGAATTTTAGCTTGGGTGTCAACTAAGGTGACCAGCCATCTGGAGTTTGCTCTGGATTGAGAGATTTCTCAAGACCTAGAATTTTCTTTTTTTCTTTCTTTTTTTAGGATTTTATTCATTTATTTTTAGAGAGCGGGGGAAGGAAGGGAGAAAGAGAAGAGAGAAACATAGATGCAAGAGAGAAACATCTATCAGGTACCACTTGCACACACCCTGACCAGAACTGACCTCGCATCTTAGGCATGTGCCCTGACAAACAGGGAATCGAACCGGCGACCTTTTGTTTTGTGGAACAATGCCCAACCAACTGAGCCACACTGGCCAGGGCAGGACCTAGGGTTTTCAGTGCTAAAACAGGGACAATCCTGAGCAAACCAGGACAGTTGATCATTGTTGTGTCACCATGGATGGGGCAAAGAGAAGGCGAAGCCTACTTGTTGTTTCTTTCTCATCTCTGTGATGTGATGCTTCCTGAGAAAGTGTCTGGGGTGAGGGTAGGGACCTTGAGGAAAGGAGAGGAAGCGGGCAAGGTCCCTAATGGGCCTGGGCATCTGGGGAGAGGGTGCAGGGTCTTACCTGGGGTAAGTCTCCCTGTAGATGAGTGTGGGGCAGAAGAGGAAATAGAGGTAGCTGGAGAAACTGGGGGCCCGGACCCCCTCACCTGGGGAGGAGTGAGAAAGATCCATCAGTGATGGGGGAAGGGAGAGAGGGCGGAGGTGAGGGGGACTGGGACTAGGGTGTGGAGAACTACATAGGACAGAGGTGAAGGGATGGGTGAGAGATTGGATATTGGATTGGGAGGTGGGGTGGCGGAGGTGAAACTGGGCAGGAGCTGAACCTGCTCTCTAATACCTCTCTCTTAGGTCCATTCCAGATGCCCCATTTTGTGGGGCAGAACCTGCTATCGCTGAAGCTTTATTTGGCACCCAGAAGTTCTACTACCCATTCTTCCTGTCTTCAGGCTAGGCCTGGAAATGGGAAAGCACCAAAAGCACTGGGCAACAAAGGTGCCATCTCTCAGAGTGGGACCTGCGGCCTAATGTCTAAGGCTCACAGAGGCCAGTGGGGGTCCAGACATGGGCCCAGTGGGCAAGGTGGGCTTAGGAAGTAAGAGCTTTTATGAGGATCCTGCCACTGCTGGCTTTATTCAACCAGCTGAGAAACCTGAGTTCACAGTAGCCCCAGCTGAAGGCCTCACCTCCTTTGGCACGAAAGATACCAGGCATAGTCTCTCTCAGGAAGGAATAGCTTTTCATCAGGAGTCTGACCTGAGATCGAGTGGAAGGAAGGTTAAGATGCTGTGTGGTTTTAGGCATATCCCAATCTCTGTCCGCTCAGTTGAGAGGGGGAAGGGGAGAGAGCATAAAGGGGAGAAGAGAGAGAATGAGGCAGGCAGTTCATAAAATATGTATGGTCAGAGGACATACTTTATCTTTTTGTCGGATTTCCTTATTGCTAGGATGAATCAAGGGTAAGGGGTTACTAAAAAGACCCAGGGCCGGCATTCGGCCAATCCCCTGTGACTCTGCGGAGCCAGATTACGTTTGCCTAGCCGGGTCCTTAAGGTTTACACTTCTTTGGGGCCAGCCAGTGGCTCAAATCCCTCGCAACCAACTCCGCCCCTAGTAACTAGCTCCACCCCGCCAATTCTGTTGCAAGTGCCCTCCCTCACCAGACCCGCGCCAAGGCGGGCCCCACCCATCACCTGCTCAAAGACGAGGATACAGCTGGAGGCTGGAGGGAGCTGATACTTGGCAGCCACGTGGACCGGGAGTAGGCCAAGCACTGCTGTGTGAGCGGCCAGCAGCACGCAGCCCAGGCCTGCCCCTAGCGTCCAGGCCCCTGCGGCCTGGGGCCTTGCCCACAGCCGGAGGGACTGGTAGGGCCCCAGCAGAGTGGACAGGAACATGGGGACCCATGCCATAAGAGCCAAGGGCAGCTGTCCGAAGCTGAAGATCAATAGATCAAACTCCAACAGGAGCCTTGGAATGGGAAATGAGACACAAAGTAGATTAAGTGTGAAGCCCACCCTTTTCCTCTTCATCTGCAGCCAGAGCTCCTGGAAGATAAACTGAGATATCTTGCGAAGCTTGTGAGCTCCTCATCTCTGAAAGTGTTCCCCTCTGTTGGTTAGACTTCTAGTGCAGGGTGTTGCCTGAGGAGACTCTATTGGGAAATGGGTTTGCTTCGAAATTGCTGTTAGAGCCCTCTGTGAATGTTATGGTGCTGCAGAAGGGCTCTGTACTTTGCATGCTACAGGTGTTAGGATAGAAGGTATTTAGTGTTTAACTTTGATTTTGGTTAGTGCTGTTCTTTTGGAGTGCCAGCAGGTTGCTGAGTGTTTCATTTGCTTAGATAGAGAGTACACAGTTTTGCTCCGGCTTGGGGGTTGAGTTAGTTGGAGTGAAATCCTACACAGTAAAAGAAAAAAGTTGTGGGTTTGATCCCTGGTCAGGGCCCATACCTAGGTTGTGGGTTCAATCCCAGGTCGGAGCGTGTACAGGAGGCAATGGATTGATGTTTCTCCCTCTCTCCCTTACACTCTCTCTAAAATCAATAAACATATCCTCGGGTGAGGATTTTTTTAAAAAAAGGTTAAACAGTTTTAATCGTGAAAAGTTGGGAACAACCCACATGGCCACTAGGAAAGGACTAAATGAACAAAATCAGGCATCTTCAGACACTGCAGTCATTAAAAACAATGGATTGACATGGAAAGATCTTTAAACTAGGTTGTTAGGGAGTGAAAGCAAAACAATAGGTACTGTAAGTGTCTTATTTATATAAATGACCACAAAATACATCTTTTTGGTTTTTATATAAATATGGATGGAATGCGTGGAAACTGCTTTGGACAGAAACTCAAAAATGGTTGAAAATGTTACTTTTGGAGAGTGGTCTGGGATTGAGGGCTTGGTCAAGAAGGACTATCTGACTTTGAACTTTTGAACTGCGTATTTGAACTTTTTACTGAGATTTGATCCTTATAATACTCATATAATTAGCAGCAATTTTACCAAAAGGAAGTGCTGTTGCTGAATTTTCAGACCCTTGGTCCTCTTCCTTTTACTGCTTCCTAAGCTCCCTACTTAGCAAGGGTTGGCCTGCAAATACAGACCCCAGGGGTGTAAAGCCTTCTGAAGGGGTGTAAAGCTCATCCCTCAGAGGGGGAGAGGTACTCTCTGGGGGAAAAAACCCACCAAGGCACTTGTGTGTGCGTGTCTGTCTTCCTCTCAAAATTGCCTCATAGATAGGGATGAGGTCTGCCCCTCCTCTCTCTGGTCCCCAGGGCTGGTCTCTGGATGCTGCTCAAAGGAGGTTACTTGAATTGAACAACATTGACTTGGAAAAAGAGTGGGATGGGAAGTGTGTATATGTACACACACATGTGTATCTATCTACCTCAAGACAAGTTTCCTACTGAGAATTATTTGAGTGGCTATCCCCAGAGGGGCTGACCCTGGGAAGACAGACTAAGGGCCATCCAAGGCTGTGGAAGGAAGAAGCTACGAGTATGTTTTAGGTGGGAATGTTGTTGGAAAGCAACACTGATATGTGCGCAATAATCAATGGTAGGTGGATCCCTGAGGACCCCGGGGCTCTGATCTGATCTGCGTGCCTATCCTGGGCAGGAGAGGGGCCTACCTGCCCTCATCAATGAAGTCAATGGCCAGCGTGCTGATAATGAAGACACACAGGCCCGCGATGAACATGTGGTAGATGGTCCGGAAATGCTGCACCTGCATCAGCTCACTGGAGAGAGAGGGTCCTGAATGTCAGTGTGGAAGCGTCCTCAAGGTCATGCGGACTAGCTCTGGCACTGTACACATGTGGGGATGGGGCCTAGTGATTGGATTTTTAAGGGCTGGGATGTGACTGAGACCATGATCCAAAATCCTTTCCAATCCAGACACTGCTTATCCTGGTGGCCTTTCTTTCACAGTCACACCCCGGGCAAACGGGGAAACTGAACCTTAAAAATCCTTTCCAAGTCCTCTCCCAAACCACCTACAGCCTGAGGATGAGAACTGAGGTATCCTGGACCCCCAACCAAAGCCCTTTCTTTTCCTCCCACCCCTGACTTACTCAAGCAGGGACTTGCGGATGATAAAAACTTTCCGTTTTCTCAGGGATGGCTCCCGGGTCCTGAATTGAGACAGTTCTGGGTCAGGACCCAAAAGAAGAAGGTGGTGGGCTGAAGGCAGGGCCTTGCAGAAGATCAATACTTGGGAGCCAAGGGCAATAGTAACAAAAGGTCAAGGCTAGGGCCAGAGGGCAGGACCAGGAAGAAGGTCAGGGCTAGGGCAGAACAAGGCTAGAGGTGGAAGTCTGTGCCAGGAAGACAGAGGCAATAGAAGGCACATGAGATGGTGCTTATTGCTCATCATCTTAGGATGGAGGAGTCTGCTCCAGCCATTCCTCCACCCCTGGCTCCTCAGGCTCTTACGTGCTCAAAGAATCTGGAGGAACAGAAGGCAGAGGTCTGCCTTGTGATGGATAGGATTGTACGGCCTCTGATATGGCCTGATCCAGCAGCTCCAGCAGCTGTCTCTGTGCTTGCTCCAGCAGTTGCATCTTTACAACCTGTAGGACAAGCAGGGCCCCTTGTCCGTCTATCCAGTCTGCCATCCTCTTTCACCCAACATTTACTGAGCTCCTCTCCATGTGCACTAAGTGCAAGGGATAGAAAGCATAGTTCCTGCCCACAGATTCCCCAATAATCTGTCTCCCTCTGGCTTCCCAGGGCAGCAGTGATGATCAAGAAGAAACAGCAGGAATGACATTTCTGGTCCCAACCACCTTGTCATCTCTGACTTGACTGTCCTCTCCCTGACTCCAGCCTTCCATCTCCTGACCTCTAGCCTCACTAACATAAGGCTACTCACTGGCTAACTTTTAGCCCATGCCCTGTGTTTCAAATCCCTTCATCTTAACCCTTAGCTCTAATTTGAACTGAGGGGTTTGAACCCAAGAACAAATTGTCTTTATCACCAAACTGGTCCTCACCCCTACCTCCCTCCACTCTAGGGCCTGTCCATCTTGACCTCTGACCTTTGAGGTCCCTCACCTCCATATGTTGGGTCCATTGCACCAAGTCAAGGCCTCCAAGCACCTCCGTGTTTCCTAGGAGGAGGGGTCAAAGGGCACACCCAAGGGGGAGGAGTTAGCGTTCTGCTGCTTTGTGCAAGCCCAGAGGCATCCTCTGCCAGGAAACACTTTCTGTGTGCTCAGCAGCCTCCCAGCCCCCCAATCAGAAGATATCTAGTCAGAAGAGGAAGTTATTTTGTCAGAGGGTGAGAAGGACATTGGTAAGCAGGGAGCCTGATGACATTACAGGAAACAGGGTACTCAGGGAGCCTCTCATTCACCCCCTGCGGTTAGAGAGTCAGAAAGACAAGGAAAAGCCAGGGCTTTGAATGTCCCTTTTCTCCTCCGTCTCCCAGCTGGGTGTTTAAGGGCAGAGGCCAGAGTCTGCCTTCTCTTGCCTCCCAGGACAGCAGAAAGGGTTACAGGTAGACAGCGGAGCCCCCTCTCAACAAGTTATACTCATCTGAGCTTTCTGCACTCCCAGAGGGTGGCTCACCTTCTCTGGAGGGTGGGTCCTCCTGCCCTCTTCTCGACCCTGCTCTCTTCCGCAACTGGGCTGCCCTTGGCTCCATGATGAATCTTGACTGGGCAGCAGGTGGCCTCTGCGGTGTTTCCTCCTTTCTTTCACGGCCTGCCAACCTGCTGAGCTCCCATGACACAGAGCAAGTGACAGCTCCAAAGGCTAAAGTCCTTTCATGAGGGGGCGTCCAGGAACACGACAGGTGACCTGATCTGGAGGGCAGTGCTTCTCAGCTACAGGCTCTGTAGACTGTTGCAGGGATGGACTGGACTCAGCCCCCAACAGACCAACTACCACCCAGATGCCTAGTTCTGAGCAAGTGTGCTCTCCTTCCGGGAACGGTGACTACGCATGCGGTTGGAAGGGGGACTTTGCCTCTCTAAGGTTTATCGCCTAGCCTGGCTCACCTTCCCAGCAGGCTGAAGGTCTAGGTGGAGTCAGAAACCTCTTTAGACATCAGTACACTTAGCTCCCTTAAGATCATGAGGTATATGTGTGTTAACTTGAAAGGACTGTATGCATGTGATAAATACTCTGATGGGGTTGACACCTTTGACAATTTTGATGCTGTGGTGCCTCAAGGAAGTGCTGGGTGCAAGGGTCCCTGAATGTCAGCTCTTCCTTGCATCTGCTTGGGTTAGCGTGTAGGCAAAATAAACACATATTCAGCACCTAAGGAACACCAGGCATGGTCATATACGGAAGAACTAGATTTAAATCCTCCCTTTATCATTTCCTGGCTGTGTAATTTCAGGCAAGTGACATAAATACTTTAAGCCACAGTTTCCTTCTCTGAGAAACAGGAGCAAAAGTCCCTCCCTGACAAGGTTACTGTAAGCACAAAATGAGGTAGTCCAGATAAAAGCACATGGTCCAAGGCTCAGCCCTTGAGGGGAACTCAACAGATGATAATATCCTTCCCTTTTTAGTAGGATGTAACAGAAGGGTAAGTGCTTCGAGAGTTCCTCTTTGTTAAATTCCTGCTGGGGATTAACTATTAATTCTTTCTCTTCCCTGTGTCCAAAGTTCAGTGTTAGAAAAAAGATCACAACCTCTGTCTAAGGTTATAGGCTCACTTTCTCCCCACCTCTATCTGCTCCACCCCCCAACTCCCTGGTGGGTAGTTGGGTGAGGCTTCAGGGCTTGAAGCCTCTGCCAGCGGCTGTCTCCTTTATTCCAAGGGCAGCCAGAAAGACCAAAAGTAGTCCACAGGAAAAGAGAACTATTATGGGGTGGGGGTTGGCTTTAAAGGGGGTAGAGAGAAGGACCAGGGGCTCCAGAAATGTGAGAGGTGGACACAGAGACATAGACCAGAGACCTCCAACACAGCTTTATTAATACCCCAAACCAATACCAACAATCTTTCCATGTGTGAGGTCCCAGGGGTGAGGGGGACAATGGGGCAGAGCCTGGAGGTGGAGTATGTGACTCATGGCCCCTGAGTAGCTCATTACTCAACAAATGACCCAAGGTGACAGCCTCATGCTCCTGACAGTGGCCCTGCCAGCCCCCACCCAGCCTTAGCCACTGCTCCCAGCAGAGCAGGGGGAGCCTCCATCGCTGTCCGAGGACGCAGGCAGGAGCTGGCCCATCCGATCCACACACCAGCAGGGACCTCGGCGCTGCCCCTGGGA
Source organism: Pteronotus mesoamericanus (assembly GCF_021234165.1). NCBI lineage: Eukaryota > Metazoa > Chordata > Mammalia > Chiroptera > Mormoopidae > Pteronotus > Pteronotus mesoamericanus. The sequence continues at coordinate 2,380,880 of NW_026555310.1, forward strand.
GGAGCGGCACTGCGGAGAGAGGCATGCAGATTAGAGGTGCGGCCAAAGCTCGGACAGGAGAGACGGGAGGGGTCGTGTGGGTTGGGGATGGGCTGTGGCCTCCTGAGTCTGAGCACACAGAAACATCTAAGACTTCTCAGGACCATGAGGCCTGCTGGGTTTCCTTCCCTTGCTTCTCCTCTTCTCCACCACAAAATTGTGCTGGTTCTTCTATGTCAGAACAGTAGTTCTCAAAGTATGGTTCCAGAACCAACAGCAACATCATCATTGCCAGGGACAGCGTTAGAAATGCAAATGTTTCAGGCTTTGCAGGAGGAGCAAGACTGCCTGTGTGTTCACAGCCCTCTAGGTGATTTTGATGTGCCTCACATATGTGTTCCTCTGAGTTAGGCGTGGCTTAGGCAGTCTGACTCCTCTCTTACAGTGTGTGGCTCGTTATTTTGTTTATAGGGGCCCGGAAGTTGGGAGATACTGAAAAGCAGGGACAGTGTCTTATTTATGCAACTGTTTAAGCCCTACCCCATCCCCGGTAGGAGCCTTGCACTGATGGACCAAGGGGAGGAGAGGAGTGGCCTCACCTGCCGCTTCCGATAGAAGCCCCGATGGTCACAATTAGGCACGTAGAGGGTGTGGGATCCTCGGAAGACCTCGGTCTGGAGCTGCTGTAGCACTGAGTCCAGATGTCTGCGGCACGGGCCCTGGGGGAAGGAAGAGCAAGCAACTCAGAACCACTCCTGCTGAGCTCCACTGCACAGTCCCCTGGCCCCACCAGCCAGGCAGGTGCCCAGGGCTAACATGGGAGACTTCTCTGAGCCCAGGGCTCCTCACCCCTCCTCCTCCCTGCCAGCCCCAAACGCACCATCTCAGTGTCTTGGACACCCCCAGCGCTGAGCCTGGCAGGGGTGGTAGAGGTCCCTGGGTTCCTTTGTTGGTCTCTGTGGTTCGTGTCCTGTTGGCGAGTGGTCCCCACTTGGGGTTTACTCTCCTTAGGATTCTCCCCTACAGCCACAAAGGACGGGGAAGAAGAGGCCAGAAATCAGACAGATGTCAAAGACCAGAGCCAAGTGGAAAAGAGCCTTTCTCACCTCTACCCACTGAAGTGAGAGAAACAGAGGGCCTTTTGGAGCAGTAGAAGCAAGGGGGTTAGAATCTAGCTCCACCCTTATTCTCCTGGCCTCGGCTTCTTTCTCTGGCAGATGGTATTATTACCTTTCCTGACAACGTCCCCAGACTAGTTGTAAGGCTTGTAAAGGAGAAACACTTTGGAAAGCAAAAACTGTTGAACAAATACAAATATAATAGTAGCTCCTTAGCTGTGGTTTCACTTTCTGGGGTTTCAGTTACCTTCAGTCAATTGTAATCTGAAAACATTAAATAGAAAATTCCAGAAATAAACAGTTCATGAGTTTTAAATTGTAGCTAGTGTGATGAAATCTCTTGCCCTCTTGTTCTTTCCTGCCTAGGAAGTGAACCATCCCTTTGTCCAGCGTCTCCACGCTGTATGCGCTCCCCATTTGATAGTCATTTATTAGCTGTCTCTGTTATCAGATTAACAGTCCTGGTATCGTAGTGCTTGTGCTCAAGTAACCCTATCTTACTTATTAGGGGCCCCAAAGTGCAAGAGTAGTGATGCTAGCGATTCAGATATGCCAAAGGAGCCAAAAAGTGCTGCCTTTAAGTGAGAAGGTGAAAGATCTCAACTTAATACTAAAGGAATAAAAATGGCATGCTGAGGTTGCTAAAATCTACAATAAAACAAATCTTCTTTACATGAAGTTGTGACGAAGGAAAAAGAAATTCTTGCTAGTTTTGCTGTCGCACCTCAAAGTGGAAAAGGTATGGCCGCTGTATGTGGTAAGTGCTTAGTTAAGATGGAGAAGACAAGCCCTGGTGGATGTCATCCTGCAAAGCAAAAGGTCACCTGTTCGATTCCCAGCCAGGGCACATGGCTAGGTTTTGGATTTGGTCCCTGGTCGCGGGGCATAAGAGAGACAACTAATTGATGTTTCTCTCTCACATTGATGTTCCCCTCCCTCTCGTTCTCCCTCCCTTCCCCTCTCTCTAAAAAAAAATAAAGTTTTGACTGATGGCAATGTGTTGCAACAAAAAACACTGAACCTATACAGAGACTTGAGCAAGGGATCCCTCAAATGAGTGACACCAACACATTTACTGCAAGTAAGGTATGGTTACACAGATTCAGGAATAGGTTTGAATTAAAAAATATACAAATTATTGGAGAGGCTGCGTCTGCTGATGTAGAAGCTGTTGTCACATTTCCAGCAGAGTTGAAGAAGTTGATTAGGGCTTGGTACTATCTTCAGCTCAGTCACCCACCGGGGGTCTTGGAACATATTCTTCGGTGCATAAGCCGGGACTCCTGTACATTGGGAGGCCTTGGGCTTGGGGTGAAAGATCTGGCTGTTCCACCAGTGGCCAGGAGGGGGTGCACCGAGCCAGGGAGATGGGGCAGAAGAACAACGGATGTGGGAGGGGTCAGCAGCTAGCAAGTGGAATGCGTGTCCGTACTGTGACCCTGCTGTGACTCAACCCACCTCTCCCAGGCCTGAGATGTGGTTACTTTTAGGGCAGTAGGGGCCTCTCCCTCCTGGTCACCTGTAGCTCAGCCCAGCTCAACCCCAGTGGTTTCAGGAGCATATGTGATTCCATCTTTAACCAAGAAGGGCAGAGGGCAGGTTGCAAAGGTGCAGGAATGGGGGGCTTCCAACCTGAAGGCCACTCATGGTTCTGGGGGTTTCCCATATGGTGTCTGGGGAGCCTGGGGTGAGTTCAGGATGGAATGAGATGAGGAAGTAAGTCAGAGGAACAGGGCAAGGGAAAGGCAGGAAGGGGAGCATGAACTGCTTGGAATCGCCTATCTCTAAAATTTGATGCTATGACCCCAGAAGGGATTATCTCTCTCTCTCCTTGCCCAAAGCAAGCCCTGCTTAGGTGTCCAACCCTCAAACCTAGAGAGTGCCCTCATCTGCCTACTACTCACAACTGGAGCCACTTCACCCGCAGTCCCGAGTCTGATAATCCTTCCTCCATACTCCTCAGCCCTTGCTCCCCCCACCCCCGCCCTCCCTTTCCTTCATTTAACACCCTACTATAACTATGCTCCTACTGTCTCCTTTGATCCACTTGGACCACCACTTTTAGTAGGACCCCTAGCAGCCTGGTTGTATGCATTTGCCACTGAAAGGAACTTCAAGTTAATTTCCCATCCCTTCCCTTGGAAGAAACCAGGACCTCAGATGCCCTGGGGTGGGGGATGTTTGCATTTCTTGCCCTCCCCATCTTTCTGCTGCCCCCTGTCTTTCAGGTTCTGACTCACTTCTGTCCTGCCCACCCACTGACTCAGCCTTTTATTCTCCACACAGGGGTAGGATGGACTGGGGTGGATGGAGGATTCTGAACAACTTTAAATCATAACCCTGATTAGGCAGATGACTTCTTTTCCCACCTCTAGTTCCCACCGCTGGGACCCGCAGCACCTACCCTCTGACCTTCGTGTAGTCTGAAACAACTCTGGACTGGGGGCATTTTCTGTTCTAGGCCCCATATTCAGGTGCTTCAGATACCCCAATATTAAAAGGAGAGGAGGAGATATTTCTCAATGCGTGCGCAGGATTTGGGAGTCTGGGGTTCCATTTTCTCTTTCTCCAAGTGAATACCTGGGGCCGTTCTCCAACTTGGGGGTCTAGGACTGAAGGAGTTGGGTTGCTGTGGTGTATGGCCATAAACCCCTCCATCTCCCCACCTTTTTCCCCTCAAGAGAAAGTAATAGAGGGGGCAAAGAAGGTTGAGAACTCAGACACCACCCAGTTCTAGCTGCATCTTAGCCTTCTAGCTGCCTCCCCGCACTTGCTCCCTTACCCCTCTAACGTGCTCCCCAGGGTGGGGCGGAGAAGCGTCCACGGCAGAACCCAGAGGCTTGTAGAGCTGTCCGCGCCCACCTCTCCAGCACCCTGCCTGCAAGGAGCTGGCCTCACGTGGGCGGGGCGGAGGCGGGGGCGGGGCGCAGACTCACCCGTGGGCGCGCGCGCTGGGCGGCAGCGACCCCGGCCCAGCAGCAGCGCCCGCAGAGGAGCCTCGTCTTCCTCCGGCGGCAGGCACTGCAGTCCTGGGGCGCAGTTAGGGGTGTAGACCCCGCACTGCTGCCCCTCCCTCCTGAGGCAGCCCCCCGCTTCCGCACAACCCTCTGCCGGCAGCCCCGCATCCGCCTCTTCAACGCAGCCCCCTGGACAACTCGCCTGCACCCCCTGCCCGCAGCCTGGGCACCGTGCCAAGGCGCCGCCTGGGCGGGCGGCGAGCAGAGTTAGCAGCAGTAGTGGCGGCAGCAGCCTGTGGGGGGTCATGGTCAGGATTGTTACCGGGTCCACTCCTTTCAGAGCAGTCCTAGCGCAGCTGCTGCCTCCAGCCACCCCTCTGCCTTAAATAGCCGCGGGTCAGGGGCCCGGCCCTTTAAGAGCCAGGTGAAGGAGGGGGGGTAGGAGGCAGAGGCATTCCCTAAACTGGGTGGGACTGGAGAGGCCCCCCCCAACCTGGGTCCTCCCCACTCTTCTTCAACCCCCTCCCTTCCCAGTTTCTGTTTACTTCCCAAATTACTCTGATTTTTCTTGCTTTGTTCCCGGGAATCTCGCCCGGAATTTGGGAGGACAGTTGGCTCAGGGGACTGGAGGTTGGGGAGGGGCGAAAAGAGGAGAGGAAGGCAGTTGAGATGAAAGAAAAATCTGAAATCCAGTTAGTGTGAAGGTGCAGGAGGATACAAGGGACAGAAGGACTCCCATGGGGACTAAGAAGATAACGGTCTAAAGGTTCAAGGGGAAGAGATGGTGTGTGGGGGTCAGGAAAGGGATGTGGGTAAATGAAAAGAGAAAAAAGCCGATATGATGGACAATGGAGTTTTGGGACCACCAACTGCTGATGGGAGAAAATAGACCAAGGGCAAGGAGAGAAGGAGAAATTCTCCCTGAAATGTGACCATGGGAAAAACAGGTGTCAGGGGAGCCACAATGGGCTAAGATGATAGAAACGGTTGGGGGACAAGGGGTGAGGTGGGGAGGCACACCTTGAATAAACTGCCAGAAACCCTAGTGTTGTGGTGGGGTCATGGGAGTCTGGAAGTATTGCAGCGGGGCAAGTGTGCGAAGGTGAGAACTGGCTGAACACCTGGGAATTGGGGGGTGGGGGGTTGGCCATTTGAAATTATGTGGGGGCAAAAGTTATACTCCGGGTGTTCTTGGGAACAGTGACCAGAGAGCAGGACACCCTGCCCCCTCCATTCTCTCCCCGCTATTCAGGTCAGCCTACCCTCCATTCTTCTTCCTTCCAGAATCTGTCCCTCACTCCATTCCCACCCAGTATCAACCAGTGGTTTCATACTGGTTTCATCAGGCTGTACTATGCCCAGGGGTGTCCTGCTGTGACTGGTCCGGGTGGGCAGGCTTGAGGGCCTTCACTACAGAGGTCTGTCTCCTCACCCCACCACCGCCCTCTCCCAGGCCCCGCCCCTCCCCAGCCTTCCTAGCCCAGCCTTCCTTCCTAGAGGGAGGAAGGACTGTTTTCTTCAGCAACCCACGCCCTCCTGGCTCTGGGTTACGCAACAGCCATCTCATTCTTTCCTAAAACAAGAGCTCTGGGCAGTGACTAAGTTTAAATTCTGGGCTTCCAAGCAAGAATGTCAAGGTTTCCTGAACTTTTAGGTAAATGCAAAATAAAAGAACCTCACTCCCAGCACCACCCTCCAGGCCTACCCTGGGACCCTACAACCACATTCCTCCAGCAGCCCTGAGACACTGATGCAGATTGGACAGGTAGGGAGGACAGGGGTTTGAGGAGTAAGAGGAGGCAGCTCTCCTCCACTTGACAGAGGCCCCGTGACATCCGGCCCCAAGCTCAGACCCCAGGGTGCAGAGCTCTGTCTTGTCCTCAAACCCTATCACTTTATTTTGCCCTGCACATCATTTTGGCAAGGGCTTTTCTCTTGGGCTCCAGCTCTTTGCTTCTGAATGAGACAGAAAGACATGTTGGAAGTTGGAAGGGGATAAGATGGGTGTGCTCCCTGCAGGATCCCAGTGTCTGCTTTTGGAATATTTTTGTGATCCTCTTTTCTGGATTATATTGCACAAAAACCCAATACCCTGCTAGCCTCTCATATCTACCACTCTCTTCTCACTTCTCCCTTCTCAACTACCCCCTTACCCCCCTCCACATCGCTGCCACCACCACCACCCCTACAGATTTAATGCTCCCACCTGCCCAGATAGGTTTCTCCCTGTAGTCTAAACTGGGTTGCACAATCCAGTATCATCCACCACCCCAGCACTGCACTTCCCCTTTCCCCATCCCTCTAGCAGGGAAGTCCGGAGCTGTATGCGGTCAGTGCTGAGGTCTAACCAGGCTCTTTCTTGCAGACTGAGACTCAAGAATTTTTTCCTCTTCCCTTTGAGATGCTCTCCATCTCAGCATCTAGAGCAGGGATCCGGAGCACATAGTGGATATTCAAGATGGATTGTGGGCCCAGGTGCAAACCCCTTGGAATCTGTCTGGCGTCTGTGAGAGGAGTTTGATGAAAGCTTCTGCCAGGGCTGTGAAAAGGCTAGACAGCTTGGATTGCTAGAACAGTGAAAAATTATAATGACGGGAAATTTTAACCCACCCCATCATTCCCTTGACATTGTTTCTATAAGCGCTGACTCTGACTAATATGTAGCTTATAAACAGCATGTTTGCTTAAGAATCCTAAGAACTAACTTCAAAAGATACAGACTTGGACCTTCTGGCATCGCAGCTCTGGGAGATTTGCTGATCTTCAACCATGGATCCAGGATGAATGGAAGCCGGGATACCATGAAGCCAGGGTGACTAAACCAGGACGATGTACACTGGATCATCACCTGCCTAATCGGAATGGACTGTGTTCATCTGCACATACAGAACTTTTCAACCCTCTTCTTGATCTCTTTGTTCTGTTCTCCTCTCCCTCCTTATAAAAACCCTCTGTCTCCAATGAGAGGTGGAGATGAGTTTTGTGACATGAGTCCCCCCTCTTCCCAGGTGATGGGCCTGGGAAGAGATGTGAGTCCCCCATCTTCCAGGTGGCCGGCACCTGAAAATAAACCACTTCCTTTTACATCAACACCTGCCTACTGATTATTGGCTTTTATAGTGGCAGGTAGCCAGACCTGCTTTTGGTTACACTGCTAGTCAGGCCTTTCTATAAACAAACTCTGCCTGGACTTCCTCTTCCTCTTGCATGTTATATTCTGCTCTCCTGATTTCTTGTGTTCTGTATCTCTCACACCTAGGCCCTCCCTCCAAAATCATGGCAGCTCCAGTTGCTGACTTCCTTTTGAGAACAAGGATGTAAAGGAGGGGGCCTCCCTGCCTGGACCCTTTTGTCTTGAGTCTGAAAAAAGACAAGTGGTGGAATAGTCCATAGACCAAAAAAACCAAAAACAAAACAAAAAAAACCTAGGGAGAAGCATCAATGCCCACACCATGACATGGACTAAGCCTGGTGTGGGCCTGATAGGAACTGCTGTGGCATCCTCAGCCAGCCTCCAGCCTCTTTTTCTGCCATCTATCCCACGTATAGCCTCCCAATTGGTCCTGCTGAAGCACAGTCCTGCTTGTGAACCTTTTTCCTCCTTAAAGGCCTTCGGTGGCACTCCATGTTCCCCTCCTCCCCACCTCTCCCACAGAACACCAGCTTCCATCTGGCACTCATGGCCCCATGGACAATGACCCTGGAAGCACACCTGCTTCAAACAGCTGGTTGGATCACCTTCCCCAGAACCCTAAGAAGCCCATCTCTGGATCTGAAGTGATAAGGGAAGTGAAGGTGTAGCATAGTTGGTGCTCAGAGGTAATTTCTCTGCCTGGACTCCAAACTTTCAGTTCACAAGGATTAAACCCTCCGTACATTTCCCTCACTAAAACCAAATTCTGCCATTGCTTCCCCCACCTGCTTGGCCAGCTGTCTGCCTTCCTCTGAATTCATCCACGTTTTTTGTTGCTATCTTCGTTTTATTTATGTTTTTGTGTGTCTTATTTTTCCAGTTAGAATGTGAGTACTTTGATGTCAGGGACCCTACACCTACTTCATCTCTGGGCCCCAGCTTCCAATCGCCATGCTTGAAATTGATATAAGTAAAGGTTAGTGTTTTTGGTGGGAGCAAAGGCAGTCTTGGGGAAGGGCATAGAGAGTTGAAGGGGATGCATTTCAACTCTTCTTAAGGCTTCATCAGTGTTCTGTATTTCTGAGTGAGCCCAGACCACCTTAGGGGGGGCTCTTGACCCTCTCACTCCTTCAGCCCCCTCTCTCTCTCCTCTTGCTCTCAGAGTTGAGAGCCCCAGAGTGTGTTCAGGGTTCATTAGGAGAGGGAAACCAGGCCTCAGGATAAGGGATAAATCAAAGGGATCTTTCGGTGAACAGGTGGACACTCCAACCAAATGAGATGAGACACTCTGACCAGGGATCAACCTAACTTTAAAGATTTTATTTATTTATTTTTAGAGAGGGAGGAAGAGAGGGAGAGAATCATCAATGTGTGGTTCCCTCTTGCACACCCAGCCATGCAGGCCCTGGCCCACAACCCAGGCATGTGTCCTGACTGGGAATCAAACAAGCAACGCTTTGGTTAGCAGGCTGGCACCCAGTTCACTGAGCCACACCAGCCAGGGCATCACCCTAACTTTCTTAAGTCACATCAAACCCCTTTGTCCGTGAACCGGTTCATGCCACTGTGCTTTATGCATTCCAAATTCTCTCCTGGAAGGGAATATCCCAGAGTGAGCTAAAGGTTACATGAAATAAAGCTCGGAAGACTGTAATACAGTAATAGTGTAGCTCAGGAAAATTTAAAGCATGTGGTTACATTAAGCCTACGAACTATGGACGCCAGCCTCAGGCTCTTCATTTGCAAAATATAAGATTCATTTCATAACGTTGTTGACTGTAAAGGACAGCCCCGCAAAGGTTTTAGTATCACGTCTGCCACAGACTAGCGCCCAAGAAACACGCAGTCTTTGTTGGGGCGCTACAGCCTTCTCCGCCTGCCCCTCCCAGCTCAGGAGCCACCCCTTCAACGCCCCGTCAGCGCCCAGACCTCCCTGCCGCGTGCGCGCCGCCACGTCGCCGCCTCCCACCCTTCCCACACCGGGGTTTACCAAACCCGACCCAGCGCTAGGTACCCGTTTCACCGGACCGTGCCCGACCCCGCCTACGCCCTTCTATTGGTGGTATCAGGTGCCCATCGTCCTAGACCGTTTTTGGATTGGTCGGAGATGATGGTGTGAGGCGGGCCTTGGACAGCGTGAGAAGGGAGGGGACCCGGATGTGCGTGGTGGCGGCGGCCGAAGAGCTAGAGTGCGAGCTGAGAGGCCTATGGATGAGGAGGACGCGGCGGCCCCGGTAGGCGGGGATCGGGGGCGGGGTCCCAGAGATCTCGGGTCTACCCGGAACCTGAGGCGGGAGGCTGGGGTCTTGGGCGAGGGCTCCGAGGTTATGGGTGGCACCTTGCACTCTGGACTGGAGGCTCCCATTAGGGCCCACGGCCCAGTGCCGGGATTGGGGAGACTGGGCGTAGTCACACTGACAGGCCGGCCGCTTTGCCCCTGTGTCTAGTCTGAGTGGCCAGGCCGTGCCCGGAGTGGAGGCGGGGGCTGGTGCGGCCGCCACTTTGCCCGATGCCATGGCTGTGGGTTTCTGGGCAAGCAGATGCTCCTAGGTCTGGGACGCCAGTATCTACCTTGGATCGATTCCAGGGCCACGTGGTGGCTGGTTTGGGATTGAATTCAGCCCAGCCAAGGTTTATTAAAGCACCTACTCTGTGCAAAGCACTGTCCGGCCTTGATGGAACCCCTGTGTCAGGGTTTGGGGGATAGGAAGAGAAAAGTACTTCACCTTTTTCCTTACTTTCGGCTCCCAGGAAAAATTCATTCATTCATATGTTAGCCCCATTGGTGGTTCAAATACCCAGATCATTCTACTCTCCATCTTCACTTCTGCCATCTTAATGGATGCCATTTCTCATCTGAACTGGTGCGACAATCTGGTAATTGTTCACCACTTTCTCTTTGCTTATGGTCAGTTCTCCAACCAGCAGCCTGTATGATCTTTAACACCTGACAGACCTTAAGTTCATATCATTTCCTTGCTTAAAACCCTCTACAGAGCCCTGGCTGGTGTGGCTCAGTGGACTGAGTGCTGGCCTGTGATCTGAAAGCCTGCTGGTTCGATTCTTAGTCAGGGCTTGTGCCGGGGTTGCGGGCCAGGCCCCCAGTAGGGGGCACACAAGAGGCAACCACACATTAATGTTTCCCTTTCGCCCTCCCTTCCCCTCTCTCTAAAAATAAATAAATAAAATCTTTAAAAAAAAAAAAACACCCCAAAGTACAACCTTCCACATGTTTCCCATCACACTTGAAATAAAATACAAACTCCTCACTGTGGCCTGTAGGGCCTTAATCTGGCTCCTGCCTTCTCATCCCCTTGTATTATTCCTCATATTCCCTATACACTAGCCATCCTGGCCTTTCCATTTCTCTACCATGCCATGTACCTTCTACCCCAGGACCTGTGCCCTGGCTGTTTTCTGTACTTGGAATGCTCTTTCTTGGACTTGTCTCATGTCTGGCTCCGCATCGCAACTCAAATGGCACCTCCTCAGAGACGCCTTCTTTAGACAGAGCTCACCCCATATTCTTTATCACCTCGCTCTGTTTTTTCCTCCACTGTCAAATATGATTCTCTCTATTTATTTTCTGTCATGCCTCTTTACACTAGAATGGAAGCCCTGTTAGAACAAGCATCTCATCCGTCTTGTTCACAGCATGTCCCCAGCACCTAAGACGGTAAATCTCTGTTGAATGAAAGGATGAGGATGAAGATTGTTGAGGTCAGTCTGGGCAACCAGCTCAAGTCCAGTGCTGTCACTACATTCCTGGTGAAACAGGCTTAGATGCTTTGCTAAGGGCCAGCCCTGCTTTCTCCTCACTCCCTTTCTCCCCACCCGCAGGTTTGTTCTCATGAACAAGATGGATGACCTCAATCTGCACTACCGGTTTCTGAACTGGCGCCGGCGGATCCGAGAGATTCGGGAGGTCCGGGCTTTCCGGTATCAGGAGAGGTTCAAGCACATTCTCGTAGATGGAGACACTCTGAGGTGAGTTTAGGAGAGTTTTTCCACATTTTCCCTTTCGTGCCAGATCTTAGAGATGGAAAAGGGCTTTTTAGTTTTTTTAATCCTCACCCAAGGATATGTTTATTGATTTTAGAAAGAGAGGAAGGAAGAGAGAGGGAAACGTTGATGAGAGAGGGAAACATTGACTTGTTGCCTCTTGTATGTGCCCTGACCGGGGATTGAACCTGCAGCCTTTTTGGTGTATGGGGCGATGCTCCAACTAACTGAGCCATCTGGGCGGGCTTTTTTAGAGGCAGAGGAATGTCTACACTGCACTGGGAGGGGAATGTTGTTGACTGTGGAGGCCTTTCTGGGTGGAACAGTGTGTGCTGCTTCCTCCTGCACTCCCTTCTGCCTGTGTCTCTGAGTTACTATCCTGGTCTGCATCAGAAGCAATCATGTGAGAGGAGGCTCCTGGGGGTCTCAGGAGGTGCCCGAGTGCCTGTTGAGAGGACTCCCGTGGGTCTATGTGGTGTCAGGGTCTCCTGCCTGTGTCTCAGGGGTTGCCTTAGGTGAAGAGAGGCCATTTTAAAGGCAGTGGATTTCCTGTTTGGGGAAGGACAGTTATGTAGTGCATCCCACTCACCACCTTACAACCCTTCGGATTGTGTGTTTGTGTTTGTTTTCTCTCTTGTTTCTGGCTTGAACCCCTTCCCTGACTCCTTCAGAGGCTAACTCTCTCACAAAGTTGTCACTGAAGCGGGGAAGGAAGTAGTGCTGTTTAGCCTGGAAATAAGAAAGTGGGGACTGAATAACTGTCTTCCCATCTATGAAGGGCTTTGGTACAGAGGATAGAGACCAGCCGTTTTCCAGTTCCACTGAGGACAGAACCAGAGGAAAAGGGCCGAAGCTGCAGCATGAGGGATTGAGGTTAGACAGGGTTGTGAGACCCCTGTAGGCAATTTAGGGAGGCTCTGCTTTCTTTTCCCCCTGGAAATGAAGAAGCCAGGCTTGTGTTGGTCTGGTGTGGGTTGGATCCTGATTGGAGGCAGTGGGTGGGGTGGGTGACCTCAAGTATCTTTTGTTGTCTGTGCAGATGTCCTGAACTGTGGCGTAGTGGATTCTCCTCTGTGCTGACCTTCGTAGGGTGGGGGTTGGAGATGAGGCCCTTCCCCCAGCTTCTGGACTAGGATGCTAATGGAATTTCCCACTCATTTCTCCTTCAGTTACCATGGAAACTCTGGAGAAGTTGGCTGCTATGTTGCTTCTCGACCCCTGACCAAGGACAGCAATTATTTTGAGGTGGGCAGAGCAGGGGGTGAGGTCATTAAGCTCCATGGACCTGGTTTGGTGTTTTTTTTTTTTTTTTTTTTTTTTTTACTAGATTCATGATCTGGACCTTTTAATTTTCCATAAGGGCTGTCCTGTTGGCTGGGGAAAGGGCACGGAATAGCATGGTGCTTAATCTGAGCAATAGATGCCCTGGAGTCCTGTCATGGTCTCCTGCCCCTCATCTAAGTAGACTTTGACCCATATCCCAGACTTTGACCTATGTCCTCTCCCAGTCCCTAACCCAAGCCCAGCATCTACTGCATTTTCTATCCATTAATTGGAAATTATTTTCTAAGTAATCACAGTAAAGTAGGCCTCACTCTCCCACTTCTGCCTCTGAGTGCCCTCTCTTTTTGTTTGATGCTCATGTCTGTTGACTTTTTGAGACTCAGTCCCCTTTGATGTCTTAACTCCCCTTCTCTGCACCCCCAGCAGTTCCCATTTCCTTTCTGTGCTAATTGTGCCCTGCTCTCCTCCTTCTAGGTGTCTATTGTGGACAGTGGTGTCCGAGGCACCATTGCTGTGGGGCTGGTCCCTCAGTACTACAGTTTGGATCACCAGCCTGGCTGGTTGCCTGACTCTGTAGCCTACCATGCTGATGATGGCAAGTGAGTGCGTTCTGTGGAACCGGACCTCCTTCCTATGGGTTCAGGGGCCTTAGATATAAAGGACTACTTCAGAGTGGCTTTTGCCATTCCTTCACCTATGCTGGGGTATTTTCATAGACTTTTCTGATCAGGACAGAAAGGTGGCCTAATGGCTACCCTTGGAGGTTTGCAGACTTAGAGGGAAGGGTGGAACTCATGCCAGGATGTAGGTAGACACTGTTGCAGAGTGCCTGGCTGCAGCGAGATGAGGCCGCAGCTATTGGCGCTGGGGAGAAGCTGGGAGATTCAGCTCAGGTCCTGTGTCTGTGCTACTCTGTCCACAGGCTGTACAATGGCCGAGCCAAGGGCCGCCAGTTTGGATCAAAGTGCAACTCTGGGGACCGGATTGGCTGCGGTATTGAGCCGGTGTCCTTTGATGTTCAGACTGCTCAGATCTTCTTCACCAAAAATGGAAAGCGGGTAAGTGGGAAACCCCAAGTTGGTTTTAAGCAGTTTGAAGGTGTTTAAGAATTTGTGGGAGTGATTAGAAAGAGTCTGCTGGCTGGGACTTGCCCAGGAACCCACAGGCTCAGTTTCAATCTCCTTCAGTCCAGCCTCAGGTTCTCCTGAAGTGTCTTACGTGTAGGAGAAGACACTTCCCCTGTTCAGGGGAAGTTGGGACATTACCCAGATGACAGATGCAGTGGGACAGTTAGTACAGTGGAGGATGAGCAGAAATTGTGGAGGTTCAGAGAGAGATTAGTAGTAATGAAGAGATGAGATGAGAGTACATAGCAGAGAGAGCCATCCAGCTCTGTCTTCCGCTCTGGGAAAATTGCTTCCTCGGGCCTTGGCTGAGGGGTCCTAGTCCGTCAGCACCTAGGCCTTAGCACTTGCCTGCTTCAGGGCACACTCACTCATTCCAAAAGTATTTGGCAGCAAGCTGAGAGACTTGTGTTTGCCTTCTAGCTCTGTGGATGCCTTGCTCATCCAGGAGTATTTAGCAGGTTTAAAGTTGTTTCTGTACCTGTTTTTCGGTGTCAGTGCATGTGATAATCATTTTTTGCATCATCTCAAAAGTACCCTGTGAGAATTAGATGAGCTGCGGAATAGTGAGCCAGATGGCACTCCCTCGCTTCCCCCATTCAGGTGGGCTCCACCATCATGCCCATGTCCCCAGACGGGCTGTTCCCAGCAGTGGGCATGCACTCCCTGGGTGAGGAGGTACGGCTGCACCTCAACGCTGAGCTGGGCCGTGAGGACGACAGTGTCATGATGGTGGACAGTTATGAGGACGAATGGGGACGGCTGCATGATGTTAGAGTCTGTGGAACTGTAAGTAAGGGGAAGGGGAGGTGGGGCAGGGAGGGCTGGGCAGGACACCTATGGACCACATGATCATGTCTGAATTGCATAGAATTGGGAATGAGGACAATATTTTTGGCAGGGTTTTGGGAAATGAGAATTTTGGCAGGATAGCCTGGGGTCTTGACATGATTCTTTTTAAAAATTTATTTACTTATTTGTTTATTTTTAGACAGAGGGGAAGGGAGAAAGAGAGGGAGAGAAACAATGATGTATGAGAGATACATCAATTGGTTGACTCTTGCATGCCTCCAATCAGGAACCTGGCCTGCAACCTAGGCATGTTGCCCTGACTGGGACTCAAACTTGCAACCTTCTGGTTTGCAGGCTGGTGCTCAATACACTGAGCTATACCAGCCAGGGCTTGACATGATTCTTTGATCTATTTTCTCCTTAGTGTTGATTTGTTTTTTTTCCTTCTCCTTCATTTGTGAGCTTTACTCTTGGAACAAGTAGTAGTTCTCCTTTGCCTTCTTTGATTCCTTCCGCATCGGGTGCCCTCGGCTGTTCCCAGGGCTGATTGGGAGGCAGGGTGCCTGGATCCCCCTTTGGGCTTGATCTCAGTTTAGCTGGCCTAGGCTTTCCATTCACTGTGCTGTGGAGCAGGTGTGTTCACAAGTCCCACTCATGTGGGAAGGTTCTTGGAGATCTCTTTTGAGTAACCATCAATGTCAATCTCTTCTGTCTTCTTCCTGCCTTTTATAGAGGATGAGCATAGAGACACATGAAGATCAGTGAGAATCCTTACCCCTCCAAAGCTTGTTTTCTTTTTATACATCTTCCTGTCATACCTTGTCTTTCCCTAGATTTTAAAGTTTCTTGAGTAGTGTATGGACCTTGGGAGAGGGAAATTCTTAACATCCTCCCTCTGTGCCTCACGCTGGGTTGGGAGTGAATGGATGCTGAGTCAGGGGTCTGGCCCTGACCTCTAGAGAACTGCTCAGGCCTCCCACTTCGAATTGTCCCTCTGCTGCCCTCTTGCTCATGGCTTAACCTTTTCTCCACCCTCTGGCCTTCTTGCCCCGACCTAAGCTGTTTTCAAGTCAGCCTTTGATAGCAAAACAGAAGCAGTGGGAGGTGGGAGTGGATTACGAGCAAGGCCCCCCAACCCCTGTCCCTCCTTCTGGAGTTCAAGGTGAGTCAAACTCAAGGAAACTGGCAGAAAGTGTGCTGTCTTGCTGCTTCTGACACTCTGTATCCCCTCTGACACTAGGGTCCAAGGACTGAGTGGCTGTGAGCCAGGAGGCCTCAGATGCCCACTCTTTGACTCTTAACTCTTCCCTTTCTTTTTCCCTTCTACCACCATTTTGACACCATTATTTTGACAACAGAGTTGAACTTGGGACTGAGCCAGGGCGATGTTCCAGCTCTTATCCC
The DNA here is from genome assembly GCF_021234165.1 of Pteronotus mesoamericanus. Lineage (NCBI taxonomy): Eukaryota > Metazoa > Chordata > Mammalia > Chiroptera > Mormoopidae > Pteronotus > Pteronotus mesoamericanus. The sequence goes on from NW_026555310.1 coordinate 2,396,673, forward strand.
TGACCTCTCAAGAGTGTTTTCCTGGCATCTTTCCTTGCCTGGACCTGTCCCCACTTTGCTCCCAGCTCCTCCCAGGCAATCCTTTCTAATTGATGCAGAATCCTGTAGACATTTATAAATAGCCTTCGTTCTTCTCTACCCTCCCCGCAATGCCCTCAGGCCATGTATTAAGACTTTTTTTTTCCCTTCCTTAGACATAAGCTGTTGAGTTTGGCTTTTCCCTCAGACCCTCACTCCAGCTTGTGACAGCTGGTGGGGGCCGCGGTGGGGCACTCTATTCCCTGAGCACTTGCTCCTCTGAGGCAGACTTGGGCACGCGCCTCCTGAGGGACCTGTGCCTCTCTGTGTTCTAGTTTTGCCGGCTCTCCCATCTTTCATATGAGGGTGATGAACCCAGTTTCTTCCATCCCCTTGGCCCCCATCCCCTCTTGCCTCTTGATCTCCTCCCTTTTGTGATCATGCACTTGATCCAGCAATCAGAGTTGTGTCAGCCTGGGGAGGCCTAGGAGAGGTCATTTGGACCATGCCCGTGCCTTCTATTTCTGCGTCCAGCACAGCTGTTTATCCTCTTTGCCCCTCCTGTTTTGTTTTGTTTTGTTTTCATTCCTTTCTGTGTGGAGCCTTACCTGGGACTTCAGACCTTTGCTGTGTTGAAGCCTGTTTCTCCTATCCTGCGTCATGTTCCCAGGAGAGCACCCTTTAGAACCATAAACATTTGGGAGATGCTTTGGTGCCATCTGGTCCAGGGCTTCCCAGTGCGAAGGCTGTGGGCATTTTAGGTGAGAGAGTTCCTTGATGGGCAGGGTGCTTAGCATCCCTGCTCCTAGGCATAGAGTGCTAGTACCCCCTACCCTAGTCATTGTAACAGGCACACATTTCCAAATATTCTACTATGCTGTTGATAAAAAACAAAACAAAACAACAAAACAGTGCCAGAGAAGTTAAGAGACTTATTCAAATGTCAAAAGGTGATTTAGTAGCACAAAGCCCAGATATACTTTGGCTCCCTACCCGCTGCGTTTCCATTGTCTAATATGTGCTGTTATCTTCTACCCAAGCCCGCTGTCCTGTAGCCAGTCCTCTCCCCTCCTCCTGTCCCCTTCTTCTCAGATGAATCTGTACTTTCTGGGCTTCAATTCCCATTTCCTTGGGATCCTCCTGTCTAGTTTGTACAGCCCAGCCCTCCCTAGATGGTTTATTTGGCTGCCTTGGAATTCTTTTACTCATAGCCCATTTTCTCAGTTTGGAGTCTTAATCATCCTTCCTTTTCCCTTCTCATTGGTTCTTCCTATAACGAGCAACAAATTCAATTCCTGACCCTTTTTTCTCTCCAAGATTCATTTAAAAAAATTTCAAATAGCCTGGACTGGTGTAGCTCAGTGGTTTGGGCATCATCCTGCAAACTGAAAAGTCGCTGGTTCAATTCCCAGTCAGGGCACACGCCTGAGTTGCAGGCCAAGTCCCTCGTTAGGGGCGTGCAAGAGGCAACCAACCGATGTTTCTCTCTGTCTTTCTTCCATCCTTCTCCTCTCTCTAAAAATAAATAAATAAAATCTTTTAAAAAATTCAAACATAGTAGCAAAGTTGAAAAAATAGTACAGTGAACACTCATGTACTCACTACCTAGATTCAACAGTTGTTAATATGCAGTCATGCTTGCTTAATCTGAGTATCACTATATAGTCAGACGTGGCTCTTTCTTGAGTGTAATTCTTCCCCTGCTTCCTGGGGCCTCGGTTTCCCCTCCTAAAGAGTTCTCCTCCCTGGAGCTCTGAGGGTGTTGAAGTATTGCTGCTGCTTTGCTCAGAGATGGGAGTGTTGCCCCTCACCTCATCCCTGCCCTCCGGCCTTGCAAAGTGAGGTAATGAGTGGAGGGTGGGGGGCAGTCAGTAAAGCTGCGGGATTAGACTCATTCTGTCTTTGTTTCCTGTTCATAGCTCCTTTGACAACTCCTTAGTGACGGGGCAACAGCTTCAGTACACAAAGTGGGGTGAATGAGGCCTCACCCTCCCAGGGGTCCTTCATGGACCCCACCCAGGAGGAGACCCATGTTGGGGCCTGATCTGGCTGGTGGGGAGCATGTTCTTGGTTCTTGTTTCGGCTGCTTCTAGGCCCTCAGGGCACTGAGCCTTCCCTTGCTCCTGTCAAGAGGGATTAAGGTCTCTGCTGGCAAGAGGAGGAGGGCGGATACCAGCGGGAGAGCAGAAGCTGAGAAGGTGCTGCTGGTGTAAGGAGAGGGTGGCGTGCAGTAGGCTCTTTGCACTCAGTACTCTGCAGCCTCCACTCTGTGGCATCGAGTCCACCTCTTTGGCCTCTCCAGGTTTAGGTTGTGTTTGGAGCGGCACAGAAGAGGCAGTGGGGCTTGAGAGTCTCAAGGAAGGGGTTCCCCACACTGCCACCAGAGATGCAGAGGAATATTCCTGTAGATTGGGCACTATTGGAAGAGAAACGCTGGGAGGAGGACAGTTGGTCAATTGGGGTAGAGTCATCTGGGAAGTGGTCATCTGTCCTGGGGTAACAGTGCTTAGTTCTGGGATCCTAAGGGTGCATTCCCATGGGACGTAAAGGCTGAGGTGAAAGATCACTTCCTAGTTTGTGATTGGCATTTCTAGTCTGTTGAAGCTTTGGGGTGTCTGTTAATGTTTAGGGAGCTCTAATATGTTGGCATGTTCCATTTTAACCCCCATTGCTGATTTAGGGAAAGACAGAAATATGTATTGATTACCTAGTGGGTGGGTGTCAGGCTCTGTGCTAAGCACTTGACACTCACTTGGCTTAGTCTTCTCACCTATTTTTGGAGATGCAGGTAGTAGTATTTGATTTTACTGATGAAAAAACTGAGGCTTAAAGAAGTGAAAGTCCCTTGCTCAAGGTTAGTGGCTGTTATGTAATGAACCCAGGTCTGTTTGACTTCTTTTTCAAACTAAGAGTCATCTGAGGCACAGATTAAGGGACCAGCATCAAGCTTCTAGCAGCCAAGGCTCTAGGGACTAAACCTTCCATCCTCTCTAGGTTCCTAATAGCCCTTGTAGAAGGAATGGAGGAGTGGACTTAAACAGGGACCTGTCAGGGAGGCTGAATTTCCCCCCTCCCCTCTCTGTCCCTCCGAGTGCTCTGAGAAGGCTCTGGAAGGCCTGGGCATCTTTGCCAAGGAGCAGGAAAGTGGATCCAAGAGGAACAGATGAATTGATGTGGCTTCTACCCTGAGGGGTGGGTGGTTCCTCTCTAGAAAAGGGCAAATTGTGCAGGGATCCAGTCTTCTGGGCCATCAGCAGTCTGTCTGAACTGCTCTAAGGAGTGGGCAGTGGATTTAGGGTCCCAAGTTAGTGTGTTTAATTTTCTTGGCCTTTTAGCTTAAAGAAGCATCCCCACCCTATCCATAGATGAAACTGCAGCACTGCCTTCTCAGGGCTGAGGTAGTGGGAATGGTTGGGCGGGTTTTTCCCAAGGATCAGGGCCTGGATCCACTCTCTTGGCTCTGAAAGTGGAGAACACTGTGTTTCCTGCACTGAGGCCAATTGGATGGAGTGGGTCAAAGGCAGCTGTGGGGCCCCCCACCCAGTTCTGCAATGCTGGGTGGAGAGGGTGGGCTGGGGGCTGCTTGGACTGGGTGGGGTAGAAGCTTGTTAGTGTGCATCAAGCCACATCCCTTCTGGCTTGTGAGGAGAGACTGAGAGGAGGAACCCAGGCCAAGCAGAGAACACTCAGAGGACCATAAACAGAATGCAAACAGTGTGGGTCTTAATTAGCATCCAGAAACTCAGGAGGTGATGCAGGGGACCTCTCTCTGATGAATCAAAGCAGTGTGACATATGGAGAAGATGGGGCTACAAATATAAATAGAAAAGCCAACGTAACTCGAGACGAGTAAGACCCTGGCTGTAGGAATGAGGGAAGTGTCAGCCTGGGTGTGAATTTAGGTGGCCTCCTGTACATCTCCCGCTTTTACCCTGACCCACCCCCACCCTGCCACCATCTGCCTCCATTTCTCTCTCGAGAGGGAGGATGGACTTGAGATGGCAGGGCTGTGGGAATCCAGGGCTGAGTAGGGGACCAAGTCCCTTTATATGCTCTCTGAAGGGAAGTGGTAAGGATGTAGGACTTGCCTCTGCTGAAGATGGAGGTTTCCACGCAGGCACGGGTGAGCATAATTCCCTTCCTGTTCTGGCAGCGGGGTGAGAGGCCAGCCTCTCAAGCTTGCCAGGGAGAAGTGAAGGAGGTCCCAGGGAGTGTGTATTCTTTAGGGCTGGAAGGGTGGGAGTGTAGAAGAAAGTCTTAAGGGATAGTTTGGCTAATTAAAAAGGGATTAAGGAATCCCAGGTGATGCTGAAGGTGGGGAGGAAGAAGGGATGGAGTTGAGTCATAGGCCCATTATTACCATGACAACTGATAAACAAATCCTCCCAGATTGGGGGTTGCTGCCCCATCATGCCCAAACGACCACTGCGGGACTGAAGAGCCTCAAGAGCCCATCAGTCATGTCCCTCTCCTCCCCCTCCACACTTCTACTCCAGCTTGAAAGAGCCACGAGGGGCTGAGAACTGCAAAACCTGCCTTCCTAGCTTTGTTCTGCCTGTTCCTCTCCCTCACATTATATGAAGGAGTAGAGCTGGTCCTTCTGAGTTCCCTGGCTCCCCTCAGCACCTCCCTGACCCCAGCTGTGAACAGCTCTGTTCGAAGCCAAGTAAAACAAAGACCTTGAGGAATTATTTCAGGTCCATCCCAGGCTGAGTTGGCTTCTGAGCTTGCCTCCCCTCCCCCAAACATCTGGAGTTGGCACCTAACCTGTCCCCATTAGGCCCCCTATGAAAGTGGTCAGGTTTCCTCTGAGCCTAGTCTTCACTTCTCTTTTTCTCTTGCTCAGGAGCCAAGGCTGTACCTTTCCCAGCAGGGTCATTCAGGGAGGTGATGATGTAGCCTGGGGACCCCTAGTGCTGTTCCCAGCACTCAGCCCTTTGTATTGCTGTTCTGCTCTCCCTGTCTCTTCCAAAACAAGGAGATGGTCTTTGGCTCGGTAGGCAGGTGGGTGAAGCATTCAGCAAGTGGCTCAGCCCACTTCTTCATGCTGCCACGTTGCTACCCTACCCCGTCCCTGTTCTCCCATCTCTGTCTAGAACATGGAGGCCCACATTGTACCTCTAGGATCCTTTACCTTTCAGCCAGGGTTTTTGTCAGGCATAGGAAACTGGTCCCCAGAGTGCCTTGGGACCAGGTTTCCAGGGTGGGAGTCAGCCTGCCTCCTTCCCCTTTCCCCGCTCTTCCCCCACAGCTGCTGGAGTACTTGGGCAAGGGCAAGAGCATTGTTGACGTAGGGCTGGCCCAGGCCCGGCACCCCCTGAGCACGCGTAGCCACTACTTCGAGGTGGAGATCGTAGACCCTGGAGAGAAATGCTACATCGCCCTGGGGCTGGCCCGGAAGGTGGGCACTAGTGCTGTTTTTGCCTGTGGAGCTGCTCACTTGGGGGCTATTGGGTGGGTCTGGGGCCAGGCTGCAGAGGGAGGGTCTTAGCCTGAGACAGGACATGGTTGTGTGGGTCTGCTGTGTGAGGGTGCCGACCCCAAGTGACCTAGGACCTGAGAGTGTCCTGACTGCACCACACACTCGACGAGCCCAGGACATGGGGTGCGGGCAGCCTACAGCCCTGGCCAGGAAAGCCAAGAACCTCTCTCAGCTTTCCTGCTTCCCCTGCACCCTCACGTGCCTGAAGCAGATGAGGCTCCAGAGGTGGTGAGCAGCCATCTGGGTTGTAGTTTATTCCAGAAGATTGAAGGTTCAGGTGCCACTCTCTCCTGCTCTCTTTTGTGCATTGTACCATAGATTTTCTTTTTTTTCTTCTTCTTGCAGGATTATCCCAAGAACAGGCACCCTGGCTGGAGCAGAGGGTCTGTGGCTTACCATGCAGGTGAGCAGGGGCTGCCCTGGTGAAGCTAGGGCTGTGGGGATATAGAAACACAGAGACATCCATTTTCGTGACCCTCACAAGCGGCATCTCCTCCAGCATCTGGCTGGAGAGACTTTCCCCTGCTGTCATCTGCTTTCCTTCCAAAGCGGCTTTCTCCTCATCTGTGTTTTTCCTCCAAGCTCTGAAAGCCAGGGAGCAGAGCAAGGGTGGGGGATCTGGGCCCAAGCTGGACATTCCAGGCCTCTGAGTTGGCTCTCTCTGCGCCCTTCCTGCAGATTCTGCATTTTCTTTTTTTGGTCAGCTTGATTTCCTTTGGTGCTTTCTTTAGGAAGGACAAACCGTGAGTTCCCGGTCCCACCTCTTCCCTCCAATCCCTGACCCCTCTCCCCTCTCTGACCAGCTCCCTGAGGAGTCTCTCCCTTAGCCCCTGGAGTGGGCCCACAGGGTCCGCCCCCCCGCCTCGCTCTCTTTTAATCTGGTGCCCTCTTCCCATCTCTGTCTCTACATCTTTCTTTCACCTATCTCCTCACTTTCTCTGGGCCAGAGAGGAAGGTAGGGAAATGTCACCTTCAACCCAGGGCTGCTCTCGGGGGGTGTAGAGTGTCAGCCCCTCCTTCACAGTATGTTCTCACTTCTCCCTCCAACAGATGATGGGAAGATCTTCCATGGCAGTGGTGTGGGAGACCCCTTTGGGCCACGCTGTTACAAAGGCGACATTATGGGCTGTGGAATCATGTTCCCCCGGGACTACATTCTGGACAGTGAGGGTGAGTGGGGTGGGGGTGTCCAACCAGGCTGGTAGGGCAGAGGGTGGGAGCAGTACCACAGGAGCTCAGGTTCCCTGGCTTCCTAGGTGACAGTGATGACAGTTGTGACACAGTGATCCTGTCCCCAACTGCCCGAGCTGTCCGGAATGTCCGGAATGTTATGTACCTGCACCAGGAAGGGGAAGAAGAAGAGGAGGAAGAGGAAGAAGAAGAAGAAGATGGAGAAGAGATCGAGCAAGAGCATGAGGGCAAGAAAGTGGTGGTGAGTGTGGAGGGCTTGGAGTTGGACTGGGGTTCTTGGGCCTGCACAAGGGCTGGTATTAGTGGGATTAGAAAGTAGAGCCAGGGTACGGAAGAGGGGAAGGCCTGGTGCTGCTATGGGGGTGTTCCTGCACTGAAGTACTGGGAGTGCTGAGGAGGAGAGACTCTGGTTTCCAGCCTTAGGACGCCCTCTTGTGGTTACTTCTTGCATCACCCCGTCTCTGCAAACGATGCTGGGAGTTGGGAGTGTACCGGGGTCAGGCCTGTGTAGCTCCAGCATCCTCAGAGGAGAGGCCAGAATTGCCTGCTCCACCCTTCTCCCCACCTCCACCCCCAGGTTTTCTTTACTCGGAATGGCAAGATCATCGGGAAGAAGGATGCCGTTGTTCCCTCGGGGGGCTTCTTTCCCACCATCGGAATGCTGAGCTGTGGGGAGAAAGTCAAAGTGGACCTGCACCCCTTGAGTGGCTAGGGACTTCTGAACACCGGCTTCTTCTCCCTCTCCTGCCCCTTTACAGGACCAGGTACGCAGTTCCTGACTTCCCTGAGGATTTGTTTACCTGGCTGGTCCCAAGGGTATACAGTCACTGTGCCCCTACCAGATCAGGCCCCTGCCGAGCCTTTCTGTGCCCATGTTTCTGACCTGGTGCTGCTCTTATCATCGGTCCCTGGGTCTTGGTTCCTTGTTGGACAGGAGCAGGTGCAAAGAATAGTGTTACATCAGTGGGTCCTGCTTGCTTTGGCCAGTGGGCTCCACATCCCCCTTTCCCCACTGGCCCTAGTGAGTGGAGAGAAATGAGCACTCTGTCTCAGCTGCTGTTTGGGCCTGAGGCTTTGCAGAGGGTGGAACAGAAACAGCCCCCTCCCCATTTTACCACAGTATTTCTCCTTGCATTTTCTCTTTTCTGTTCCCTGTCCTCATCGTGTGAACCAGTTGCTGCTGTCATCCCCCCTGGCTGGGCTAGGGGGGCTGTGTTGGGCCCTCTCTTCTTCCACTGACTGCTGTCCCAAGAAGACGGCTCTAGGGTCTCTGTTCTTCCTCCCGACAGCCGGCTTTCTCCCTCACTGCCTGTTTAGGCACCAGAGTTCCACGGAGAATGAGTCTTCAGTTCCCCCAGCTGGACACACAAATGGGTGCCCATTACTTGTTTAATGGCATAGAGAGGGGCTGTCACGTGGGGACCAGAGACAGAGGTCTTCGTTCCTATCACCCCTTTGTCATCCTTGGTCTACCAGTGGCACCCTTGTGTCTAGTTCCCTGGGGTGCAGGCTGAGGCTCCAGAGCATGATTCTCCTGTGGTAGAGAGGGCAAGACCCCAGAGCCCTCACTGAGTAACCCGGAGGGCAGCTGGGCCCCTCATTCCCCTTTCTGACCCTGCTTGCTGCCTGTGCCAGTTGCCCATTTTGCTTCAGTGTTTGATTCTAGCGCCTACACGTGTCTTTCCCCACCAAGCCCTCTTGTCTCCTACCCCTTTGACCTCTGACGCCCCTCCCCATACCGTGACTTCTCTGGGGAAACGGGAGCAGGAACTGTTGGCCTTGGTTTGCACAGAGTGGGCAGGGCTTTGGGGAAAGGAAAGGTAGCTGTTGTGCTGCTGGGGCCTCCCCTTGGGCCCTCCTGTAAGGCCCTGCACTATGATGTATGAATTGTATGTACAGACAGAGATGTTTATACAGCCAATAAAGATGGAGTTTCCATATTTATCAGCATGGCCAGGACACAGGGGTCCTTTCCCGTACATAGGACTGGGGCCAGGGCTGGAGCTGGGGGTGGCTGAGGGCAGATTGCTCACTGGGACATGTGGATCAATGTGAGGCCAAGGATGGGGACCGCGTATGTTCCAGGACCTGGCTCTGAAGACGGGATGCCCCCTGCACAGGTGCACCCGGGAGACACGAGGCTTTGCCCCTCTTGTGAACAGGCATGACTCCAAACTCTGACTAAACATTATAGAAATTCTTTATTATTAGACAAAAATAGACTCTTTTTTTCCCCCCTTTTCATGTGTTCCCACTCTGATCTCTCTGCTCAGAGGGGAAGGCAGAGGAGGGAGCACGTTGCTCCCCACACCTCTCCCCTCTCCCCATGCTGGGACCTGCAGCTGGTGGAGCTGGCTCCTCTCCAGGGCTGATGTTGCATAGGCGGGGCTGTCTTGAGCCCCTCCAGAGCTCAACTGCTGATGCCTCCTCCCTTCACATGCCCATCTCTGCCATCTGCTCACGTGCAAGGTCATCTCACGGCCTGTCCACTTAGCTTAGCAGGCTGGGGGCGGGGAAGGAGAGCAGTGTCCCAGGCTGATGCCCACTCCCTAACGGAGGGGGCTGGCTCCTGGGTCTCCTGGGTCCAGGCCAGGGGAAGTGAGGGCTGTGGGGTGCTGGGAGGGGTGCAGTGTTGATGTGGGCTCTGAGCTTGTGGCCTTCCTTCATTTTCTCTGGCCCAGTAGAACTTTGGTGATGAAAGTGACAATGGCGCCTGCAGGCTGATCTGGGTCAAGCTCTGCAAAGAGGTGACACACATTCTCCCAGGGGCTTCCTGGCTTCTTGGCCACGAAACCAAAGATCCTAGGAGTACAAAGGCAGGGTTGGGAGATGGCTCAGCACCCCTTCCACAGGGGCCTGCAGGACCAGGGCTGGGGAGGAAGGATGCACTTCGGTGCAGTGGAGGGAAGAGACTGCACTAGTGGGCAAGCTTACTTGGAGGTGGTCCCGTCGGGGTTGGTCCATCTGCAGAAGGAAAACAACTATGAAGGAATGCACCCCAGGGAATGGCTAACCAAAGGAGAAGCTGGGGCAGGGGACTGGTCTGCGGGGCTATGGGAGGAAAGGGTTGGGAGGGAGGGTCACCTCCGGTCCTGAGGGTCAGTGCTGGAGAAGGTGATGCTGTTCACCGGATAATGGCGGCGAAAGAAGAGCCTGCGAAGAGGAGTGAGGGGGAATCACCCAGAAATTGGGGTCTCAAGGGTCTAAGCTTGGGGTTCCCCAGGGGCTTGGCATACATACTTCCTTTGGTTGTCTGTTAGCGTAATGCCCTGGGCTGAGACCTTGAAGTGGACAACAGCTGGTGTTGGGTGGGGGCTGCAGCTCAGAGCTGCAGAGCTCGCCCGGGCTACTGCCTGCGGGCCTGTCAGCGACTCGGTCTCCACTGAGGTCAGGTAGAGCACACTGCAGGCTACGGGGGCAAGAAGTGGGTTGGGGGGAGCACAGTCTGTCAGCCCCCAGATCTGTCTTCCCCTAGTCCCCCAGCTTTATACTTTTCCTGGCTAGTGCTGCTCAAAACGCATTAGAATCACATAAGCAACCTGTTAAAAATGCAGATTCTATGACTCTCCCAGATCTACAGTCAGAAATGCTGGAAAGAGGCCTGAGAATCTGCATTCTAATAAGCCCGCCTCCCCAGGATTCTCATGTTCACAAAATTTTGAGAGCCTACACTGAGGACCCCCTTATCCACCCCTGCCTCATTGTGTTTAAAAGCTCTGCAGGGCCCTCCATCTCAAGGCCTTTCAGTGTCCCGTGCCTCTATCGTGCCCCCTTGGTGCCTAGGAAGAGGGAAGAGCGGAGGGAGAGAGCCCTACCGGCACCCTGACGCAGGAGATCTGCCGCTGTGCTCATGTTGGCGGGCACGGGGGCCTCTGGGGTCTCCTCCAGAGGATCTGAGGGAAATGGCCAACAGGGAGGTCAGCAGGGAGCGGGTGGCATTCCCTAGGAGCTGGATGACTCCCTTTGCCATCCCCAGGGAAGGTAAGCTGGGAGCCAGGCCCCGGATTCTGCCTTTGGCTGCAGCGGGTGGGGAGGTGGGAAAGCAGACAACGACACACCCACCTTTGCTGGGAATGCGCAGGCAGCAAGGCAGCGACAGCGGGGAGATGGAGTGCTGGGAGACCAGGGCGGACAGGCTGCCTGCAGCGACAGGCGCGAAAATTCCTGAGGTGCCCACAGATAGCCCCAACTTTCCCTCCACCCTCCTGTAATTCCTTGGCCTCCCTAAACCAGCCCAGCCCCCAGCCTCCCCAGCCCCTGCTTCTCACCAAAGTAGGGCTCACTGGGACAACCCTTGATCTTCACCCCTTTGGGCCCAGTCTCAATGAGAAAATGGCGGACCAGCTGTTCCAAGGGGTCCCCTGGGAGGCCAGGAGAGGAGAGGAAGGCTTTATCAGATTCCAGGTTCCTGCCTTCTATCCTGTTGGGATTCTTTCCAGAGCATGAGAGTCACTTCCTGTCCCTCCCCGCTGAGAAGTAGCATGGCCCACCATTTCTCTTCTTGCCTCTGTACCTGCCCCACTCCGTTCCCCTTCCCTCTTGGGTCTGGGCATTCTGTACCTTTCCAGGGCTGGGCACTGGGTGGGGGTGTAGCCACCTTGAGGGCCAACCCATAGGCTCCTTGAAATGAATGGCTGTCCCTGATGAGGAAGGCTCCAGGGTCCTTGTCCTTCAGCAGGGCAATGGCTGGGGAAGGCAGGAGGAGCTTTCACAGCAGCTGACCGAGCCCCCCCGCCCCCCCCCGGCTCTGCTAGCCAGCTCCCCAGGCCCTCACCCCAGCAGCTGTGGCAGTGTTGGGCATCTGGGTACAGAACTTTAGAATTAAGAGGGCATTGACAACATTAAGTCTAACCTTGGGCACAACCCCCAGAATCATCGGCTAGTGAGCAGCTCAGCTCAGAGTAAACACTGGGATGGGAGGAGGCAACAAGGGTGTCAACTGGAAGGCTGGATTGGGTCCAAAGACAGAGCCCGGGAAGGTGGGAGTGATGGGCAGGCTGGCTCCTCACCTTGGTCACGGGACAGGTGTGGCTTGTACCAGAACTTGGATGTATCCTGGACAAACTTGACGTTGCTTTGGCTCTCTTGCATGGGGGGCTCTAGGGCAGGGAGGGACTGAGCTTGGCCCCATGGCTCCCAAGTCCCTACGCCATGCCCCTCCCTGGGAAAAAGCGTTCTCCCGAGGTGGCTCCCCACACCCTCGCCCTCAAGGCCTTTGTACCTGGAAGTTGAGGGGTGTTATCCGGGAGCTGAGGTGCAAAGGTGACATGGTGACTGGTGCCTCTGGCTGGTGGTGATGCCTGCTCTGGGCCCCAGGGGCCTGACTGTTGTCCAAGCCCCGGCAGGTGGCGTTTCTCGGGAAGGGGGGGCTGGGTGGGGCCACCGACATCATAGGATGCCGCCAGGGGGAAGGCAGGCGTGGGTGAGCTCTGAGGAGGCTCTGGGCTAGACACGAGCCAGGGCATCTGGGTAGGCACAGGGGTGAGGGGGGACCCATCTGGGCTGTCTGGGGGCTCTCGAAGTCCCTGCCAGGGGGCGTGACGGAGGCCAGGCAGCGTAGTGGGCACAGGGCCCCTTGGGCTGCTGCTGTCTGAGCGGCCCCCCGGGCTCCTCTCCTGAGGCCAGTCGTTGGGTGAGCTAGGGGAGGAGGTCGGGGAGAAGGGGCTAGGGGCTGGAGGCTCAAGCCCACTTCTTGCTGGCACCTCAAGCCCACTTCTTGCTGGCAGCTCAGGAGGCTTTTCAGCACCTCCCTGGGATACAGGCAGCAAGGCCTCTCCAGGACTCAGTCTCTGAGTGGGCCCCAAAGTGGGGGACCTGGTGTCTTGCCGCCGGGCACTGCGGGGAGGGAGGGCAGGTGGTCAGCAGGGGCTCAGAGCCCCTGTTGTGAACTGCCCCCAGCCCCAGCCTTCAGTGTCTACTTGGGAAAGGAGCTACTTGCCTACCTTTCCTTGCCCTGGACCGGACTGCTGGTGTGCAGGGGTGTGGAGGGACCAGACATCTCTGAAGAGGCACTGCATTGGGCTTCTTGGGAAGACCGAGGCAGGGTGCTGTGCCTGCTGGGGCCCTCCCCCCAGGGCGCTGGCTCAGGCGACTCTGCAGGGGAGAGTACAGGCTGTGAGCCAGGAACAGGCCTTCTGTCTGGCTTAGCTCCTTCTCACTCTGTGCCTTCCCAACCGTACTCCAGAACCCTCCTCTGCCCTGGGCACTCCTCACCCCAGTGCCCCTCACCTGCAGATGTCAAGGGTCCTGCTGGGGCCAGGTGCCCGGGCAGCGGATACCTGTCCCCTCCCTCCTCTGCAGGGATCTCGTAGCTCAGCTTCCTGGATGGTGGGTAGGGCGGGCTGCCCGGGGAAATGGAGCCAGCCCGTGGGGAGTGGGCACCAGGGCTGGGATACCTCCTGCCCTCGCCTGCAGAACCACAGCTGTGAGGCACCCGGCCATATGCTGGGCAGTAACTGGGAACTGCTCCTCCGTAGCCGTATGTCACGAGGGCAGGGTACCCTGGAGGCCCATACCTGCCTTCAGGGCACATGGTGTAGGAGCAGCCCTCGTGCCCCTCCTCGCCTGCCTTGGGAGGCTTCAGACAGCTATAGTCAGGTACTGGGGCATGGTGATGCCCGCAAGCTGGCACCAGCAGGGGCAGTGGGTGCCCAGACCGCACTGGGTGCAGGAGAGGTTTGCTGGCCTCGCTCGCCCACCGCTCCCCAGGCTCCCTCTCCAGCCGTAGCCCGTACAGAGCTGTCGTGGGCAGTGCCAGCTTCTCCTCACAAGCAGGGCAGGAGCATAGGGTAGGCAGACCAGGGTCCTCCAGGATCACCACTTCCCGGTATCCTGGGGAGCGATAGCTGAAGTCCCCACTGGTTGGTTTCCCCAGCTCAGGGGGGTAGGGGTACGGACCCTCGGACAGCGATCTGCAGAGGCGCCTCTTCTCCACAGAGGCCTCGGCATAGCCCTGTGCGGGCCCCTCGTACCCCCCGTAGGCTAGCCGCCGCCTCTCCAGGGTTCCCTCTGGCTGGTAGTATCCTCCGTTGGGGACCCCGCAGGGTTCCCGGTAGCCCTGGCGGCAGGAGCAGTGGCGGCTGAGGGCAGGTCTGTGACCTGAATATGTTCCAAGGTGGGCGCCTCCGCCTGCAGGGGGCTGCTCTTCATCATCCAGGATGGCTGTCTCGCGCCCAGCCCCCCGACCCCCACTGGCCACTCCACAGCCTCCCAGGAGGCGATCTAGCTCTTGCCGCTCAGCAGCTGTTGGGGGTGGCCGGCCAGGGGACTCTGTGGCTGGCTCCGTGGTGAGTGTGGATGAGTGGCCGGAGTCGCTGCTGACGGACAGCAGCGGGGGTGCGGGTGGCTCCGGAGAGGGCGCCGGGGGGGTCTGGCGGGGGGCTCGCTGCACCTGAGCATAAGGGCTGCCATCTAGAGGGCCATGGGTGTGGGTCAGGGAGCCTAAGTGGGGACAGGAGCAGGAAGGGTGGGCAGGCAGGGAAGAGAGAAAGAAAGAGAGAGAGGCTTAATGAGAGGGGACAGCCCTGGAGACTCCAGCTCAGGAGGTGTCCCTTGGGAGGCTTTTTGTCTGGGGGGGAAGGAGTGCACCCCACACCTCCATCGCCCACCAGCCCGGGGCCTGTTGGACACACCATCCACACTGTCCTCATGGTGCTGGTTGAAGTTCTCATAGGAGTCCCAGCGTACGGCGGGCTCTGCTGTGTTGTAGTCAACAGTGACTGAGAGGTCGTTCCGTGGGACGTTGCCTGTGGAAGGCCCAGGGGGTGAGGAGCCGGGAGACAGCCTTCAGCCCTGACCCCAGGATCTGCTCTTACCTTTGATCTTCTCAGGGCTGGAAGAGAAGACGAACTCCACCGAGGCTTGGAAGGGGAACCTCTCATCTGCGAGTAGTGGACAGTGAGAAGGCGGGTCCCCTGCCGGCCTACCTGCCCTCCCCTGGGCTCTAGCCCCCCTACCACCTGTCTCCGACTCACCAGTCCAGGCCTCGTCCAGCTGGTCCTTGGGAAAGGTGAGCCGTGGCCCATGGATGGTGCATGTGTGGAACTGGACTCGGAACACAAGAGTCCGATCTGTCCCCCGGCCCCCCTTGTGATAGCACGTCACCTGGGTGATGGAGGCTGGGATCAGGCTCTCATGTCCACTTACACCTCCTCTGTGCTCCACCCTGGAGACTGCCTGGCCACAGCCCTGCCCTGCCTCCACCTCCAGGTGGCCCATCTAGGGGACTCCCTTTTTGCCCTCCAATCTGGATTGAATTCATAATTGACCAGAGATTGTGCTGCTGGCAGGAGACACCACCACCCCCGCCCCATCTCCGAGACTCTCCTTGTTGCCAAGGCCCCCTCACCATGACGTCGCCTTTCAGAAGGAGGGCTGGCTCTAGGCTGATGCAAAGCTGCTGGGGACCAGGGCCTGAAATGTGACTGTGGGAAAGAGGAGAAGGTGGAGCTGAATCAGATGTCCTCAGGCTCAGGGGTGACTGTGAAGAGTCAGGAGGGAGTTGGGAGAGGGGAGTCGGAGCCCTGAGTGAGAGACCGTTATCTGGGCTTCAGCTTCCCCATCTGTAAAATGGATTCCACATGGTACTGGTTTTCAGGTACAGCGGCTAGGGCTGGAGGCCCAGGCGTTTGGGGAGGCTGGAGAAACAGGGAGCTGGGGCCTGGGAACACAGCACTCACTAGATTCCAGACGTGTAGACAAGCTGCATGGACTGGTAGATCTTGAGGAAGGGCTGAAAGCCTGGAGGGGCAAGAGGGCACATGAGAGGTGCTGAGTTGAAGGGGGTGGAGGAACAGCCCCCTGTGGAGTGTATCCCAGGCAGACTCACCTGTGCCAGGCTCAAAGGCTGGCAGCACGGGCACGAGCACATAGTGCAGGAAGAGAGGGCTGCTGTTCATTCTGATGGAGCCAGACAGCAGACCACTGAAGTAGTTGATATATCTGGCGGGGGGAATTATGTCAAGAAGAACATAAGCCCCTGCCTCTGGTGGTCCCCTTGTAGCATTTTAACTATAGCATTTCACCCCACCCACCCTTGGAAGGCCTGCCCTTCTCCTCAGTACTTCCCTCCCATTCCAGCCCTCAGAAAGTTCTTCCTTGTATCTAACCTGAATCCTCAGTCTCAAAGCTTCTGCACTTACTGTCCCCTTTGCCTACAACGCTCTTCCCTCAAACCTTATAGAGGCAGGACCTGCAAGTCCCTCTTTATCATAAGACTCAGCTTTATTTTCTTCATAGCACTTGTCCTTATCTAAAATGGTCTTTTCTATTTATCACAGGTTTATTGATTTCTACTCTGTATGAGCAAGGACCTTGTTTGTTCTGAATTCTTAGCACTTGGCACAGTGCCTGGCACATCAGAGGTGTAACATTAAAGTGTGTGATATGAACGAGAACTTGACCTTGGTAGCCATGGAGGGAGCTGTTCCTCCGGCCCATTCCCACCCAGGCTGCTCACCGGCGCTGGGAGGGTTGCAGCTCTGCAGCCACTTTGTCCTCGCAGAACTTCCGCATGGTAAGAGTAGCTAGTGCCTGGTCCGCCCTGGCGAGAGCAAACAAGTACACGGGATGAGGGGCTGGTCTCCATCCTGGTCTCCTATCCTTAAGCCCTGGGGGAGGATGAGAGGGGTGACCCCCAAATCTAGAGGAGGCCTAGAGTGGTGGTAAAGAGAACCAGAAACCCCACATACAGTCACTTTACTAGTTGTTGGACCTCAAACAATTGTTCCCTGAGCTTTAGTTTCCTCATCTGTAAAATGGGGCAATAAGACCATGTTTGGGTTGAATTGTGTCCCCCCAAAAAAGATATGTACCTCAGAATGTGACCTTATTTGGAAATAGGGTCGTTGCAGATGTAATTAGTTAAGATGTCATACTGGAGTAGGGTGAGCCCTTAATCCAATATGATTGGTGTCCTTAGAGGAAGAGAAGACACAGACACAGGAAGAAGGTCAAGTGATGACGGAGGCAGAGATTGGAGTGATGCAGCTGCAAGCCAAGGAACACCAAGGATTGCTGACCACCACCAGAAGCTAGAAAGAGGCAAGGAGGGATTCTACCCAGAGTCTCAGAAGGAGTGAGGCCCTGCTTTCCCCTCAGTTTTAGACCTGTAGCCTCCAGAACCGAGACAATAAATCTGTTGTCTTAAGCCACTCAAGTTTGTGGCACTTTGTCACAGCAGTCCCAGGGAACTGTGGTGAAGTACAAGTGAGAAACAGGAGGGGGCAATGTCAAGTTTATAGTAAATGGCTCATTGAACACAGAGGTGGGACTTCAGGGGACATGGGCTGGTCAAGGACCAGCTGGAGGAAGGGCCAATGGGGAAGAGACCTCTCAAGGGCGGGGAGCCTCACCCTGCAGAGATCTTGCTGTAGTGCATGTAGGCAGAGACGATGACCCCGAGCTTGCTCTTGCTCCCCTGAGGGTAGACACAGGGATAGAGGGCCTGCTGGGGTTCCAGGCTGAGGGCACCTCAGTCCTGCAAACCCGAGGTTGCAGCCCACCTTGCAGTACAGTACGACCACATGCTGTGGGTCGGCACTGAGCCAGGTCTCCATGGCTTTGCAGATGGAGCACAGCTTGTCCAGGGGGGGTGCGTGCAGCTCAGGCCAGCCAAAGTCCTGCACCTGGGTGGGGGGTAAAGGGATGAAACTGGGGGTGGGGGCCACAAGCAAGGAGTGATGGGTGGAAAAGGGACAGGGTGTAGTGGTCTGGAGCAAGGTCAGCCGCTTGGCTGTCCACAGCAGCCTCAACGTGTTCCTCACCTGTACAGTGGGCTGATACCTGTTGCACCATGCTTTGTGGTGTCTCAGGTAAATGTCATATGGGAAAGTGCTTAGGAGGGAAAATAGATGCCAATTGCTACTGTTAATAACCAGGAGGCTGGGGGCTTCTGGGGTGGGGATGGTTCGGTTTAATGGATTTAATCCCTCCTACCTTGGGGTTTAGGCGGGTCAGGTCATGTCTTTTTTCTGAAAGGTTGAAGAGCTGCAAGAAAAGTGGGGAGGTTTTAGACCTGATTCAGTGAGGCGCAGTGATGAGTGGAGGTGATATCCACCTGCTGTGACCCTAAGAGTCTCTCCAAAATGAGGAGATTGCAAAGCCCTGCCCAGCTGTCTGCGCTCCACCTCTGCACTCCCGGGTTCAGGGTCCAGGTGGGTTCCAACTGCGCCTTGGGCCCCTACCCACTACAGCCTGTCGGGCCCCTCCTCCGAGGGTCTGACGTCATGGTGCGACCTAGTCCTTTCATTGGCTGCTGAGGCAGGCCCCGCCCCTCACCAGGTAATTGTCCCGGTGCTTGGATTGCAGCACGTGAGCCAGCTCCCGCAAGTGGCTCCGGTGTCTCTCCTCCTCTGGCCGTGCAGGAAAGGCTGCGGCCAGGATCCGCTCAGTCACGTAGGTGAGGTCTAGGTCCCAGCGGCGCTCCATGAGCGGGTCCAGGCTGAAGCTCCTAGAATGAGTGAACCTGCGTAAGGAACGGAGGGGCAGGCTCCTAGTGGGGACTGGCGTGATGGAAGGGTGCCTGGACGAAGGCAGGCGAGGCTTCCCGGGTCCTCAAGGTGGGTGGGACCACCTGGAGGCATGGGGCTGTCCGGAAGAACTTTGTTGGGGAGCACTACCCTGGGCTGAGGTGTGGAGACTGGAAAGGGCTCAAGTGGGACCACCTCCGGCGCCCTCACCTGGGCAGAGTGCTTCGCTGCTTTGAGTGATTCAGAGACTTGGTGGATCCCTGGTGGATGAGATGAGATCATGAGCAAGCATCTCTTGGGGTGTCACCCCAAATCTAGACTCCCCTCTCGACAACTTCATGTACTTTTGTGCTCAGAAGAAACCTGGGTCTTTACTCAAAGAGCTACCTTGCTCCTGCCCCCACCCTGTCCCCTCCAGCATCAACTTACTAGGTGCTCTATGCGCCTCACAGGGGCCGTGTTTCTCCGCTAGAGGGAGATGGGGGAGGAAAAGGGAGTGGTTAGGGTCGGAGCAAGGACCAGTGTAGGCCTGGGGAAGGTGGAGACCGTGGGCCAGTGACCCTGTGAGGGCTGCATTGGACAAGGGGAGAAGAGTCCTAGCCCCCAGCAGGCCCAGAGGACAAGAGCAGAGGGCTCAGACATTTTTTCCCTCTCTCAGGATGACCAATGCCCACAGCAGTTCATTCAAGGTAACCCTCTCGGGGTGGTGGCCCCTGTGGCCACCAGCCCTTTGGACTCCGCAGCCAGGTTCCTTGCCTCCCACACCCCATCCCAAAGCACACTCACCAGCTCTGCAGGAGGCAAGGCCTGACAGGATGAAGTCACCTGGAAGGAGACCCAAGTGGGGGACTAAGCTCCTGGTGAAATGGGCTCTCCTGGGCTGAAGGACGGGGCCACCCCTCAGTGTCAGCAAGGTGGAGGGGCTGTCAGGAGATGGGTGCAGGCTCCCGCTGAAGTTCCTCTATTTAAGGGAGCCTCCCCTCTGGCCTCTAGGTCCCTCAGCCTGGGCCCCCCACTTGTTGCTTTTGGCTCCCAGCCCTGTGCCCACACAGACCCCCATTCATCCAGCTGCAGGGCAGAAGTTATATATAGAGCCATGCAGGCAGGCCATGGCCAGGGACGGACACTGGCCTCTTTCACCGGTAGACCCCGCCCCTGGGCACACAGCTCCCTTAAGCCGGCTCCAAGGCCCTGGGAACCCCTGCATTG
This sequence comes from Pteronotus mesoamericanus, assembly GCF_021234165.1. NCBI lineage: Eukaryota > Metazoa > Chordata > Mammalia > Chiroptera > Mormoopidae > Pteronotus > Pteronotus mesoamericanus. The sequence continues at coordinate 2,416,041 of NW_026555310.1, forward strand.
CAAGAAGGGGGACCAGGGAATCTCCTTGGAAGTGAGGCTGTCTCAGGTCCCCAGTGGACCGTGGGCGCTGTCAACAGTTTGTACCTTCCGCCTAGCTTCTCCAGGGCCCAGGATGAGACCCACCCAGGCATCCTGAGGCCCATTCCCCAGAGGGAAGGCACAGCCCATCCGGCTGCCCAGTCTCTGAAATCCTGCTCCTTCACCCACCCACCCCACCCTTCCTCCTCCTCATTCATTCCCCACCCCCACCCTCTTGCCAGCTGCAGCCTGGGCACAGCACCAAGACAAACGCTGTCTAGCTGTCCACTCGCCTGGGCCAGCCCTCCAGGGGGTGGAGTAGGGTGGTTCTTAAAGGGCCCGGTACAGTACCCTCTCCCGTCCCAGCAGGGGTTCCCCAATGATGAGAGGGGTGGAGGGTTTATGCTAGTGTGTGGCTGGACAAGCCAGTGTCAGAGGAGGAAGGCATCCCAGTCCCCTGTGAGGTACCCACCTTTGCTTCACATTTTCTGTGCGTGGCCACCTTGCATACTGGAGAGGGATAGGGAGAGTAGAGGTTACCAGGGGTTTTCTGGGGCAGTGGAAGGGGTGACCCTCTCCCATCTCCCCAGGCCCTGGAACCAGACCCTGGGATTTCCAGAGCTCCAACTGCATTGCGATGGAGTTGGGGAGCAGGGGCAGAGAATGGCAGTGGGGTACCACTGCCCAGGTCGGGATGGGAGGGAGCCAGGATAATGCTCTAGGGTGGGTGGGGGTGAGGAGGAAGGGAGGAAAGGAAAGCCCCAGTCACACGTCAGGGCGGAAGTCCTACAGCGCAGGGGTCTCCTGCATTGCTGGGGGTGTTTGTCATGGGGAGCAAGGGCTGTTTGGAGGGGAGGCAGCTGCCCCTCGGTTCCTGTGTTGCCCAGTCCAGGGGCAGCATGCACATTGTTTACGTTCCATGTGTCTGCTGGCTGGAGCTGTGTGACACGGTGGTGCTGGGTGGAGGCTCTCAGAGTCACAGAACAGGGTGCCTCACCTCTGCATGAGACGCCCGTCCCATCGATGGTCACCTTACACACTGCACAGACCGGTGGTTTCTTCCGAAAAACCTTCTCCCGGAAGCTGTGTGGCTCAGCTTTTCTAGGCTGGGGGTGGACGGATAGACATGGACAGAGGTGTCTGTTCCCAGTGGGCTTGTCTCCCGGACTGGGCCCGGGCCTCAGCATTGTGTTGGTTCCTTTCTCCATCCCAGCTGAAGTCCCTAAACTCATAGGACACACTTGGCCACAGCTGTTTCCGGCCAGTTGTGGGGCCTGTCCTTGACAGTGTGTGGAATCTGGCCCCTTGCGTCACCCTTGCTGGGTCAGCTCCTCCCCAGGGGATCACTTAGGTCCCTCACGTGGCCCTGGTGTGTGATATCCTGTGGTCACTGCCCCTCCCCCCAACCTGGGAGCTTTCCTTCTGGTGGGAGGTGCTCTTACTTTCCTCTATGAGGCTCCGATTCCCCTCCCATTTTGCCCTCCCAAGATGAAAGCCGATGTGCAGAGTGAGCAGCAGGGGGTCCAGATGTGAATGTAGGATGACAGTCACACAAAAGCACCCAGACTGACCTGGCAGGAGGGGCCTCAGCCAGTCCTGCTTCCCTGGCTCCTGTCCCCAGGCTCTAGGCAGCTGACATGCTCTCCCTCTCCCCCGCCCCGCTCCCCCCCCCGCCCCCCGCAAAGAACAACATGTTTACTCATTGTGCATTGAAGCTGCAGGCAGCAGTTGTGTAAGAAGGCGGGTGCTAATGCCGGAGGGAGAGACAGAGAGAAGCATGACATTGGGGAAAATATTTAGCTGCCTTGCTACTTCTGGATGTAGTGAGCGACCCATCATATATCGGAAGGCTCAAGTGGGATTCCAGCACTGAATGGGGGAGGGGGTGGGCCAGATGTTGTGTGGATGTTGGCCCCTCCCTACCCAGGGGTGCAGTGAGGCAGGAGGCTGGGATGCTCCCTTATGGCCCAGGTCTACCTCAGCCCCATCCCTCTCACTGTGGTTCACTTTTCCCATCCTCTGTCCATTTGCCTCCTTGACTCCACTCTCCTACCCATTTTTCTCCTCTGGAGTTCAAGTTCCTGGTCCCTTCCCTCCTATAGTGTTATATCATGCCGTTTTTATGGTAAGGCTGAACAAATGTGGGGAAAGGGAGTGATGGGGCCTCCAGGCCCCCCAGCCTGGGGGCCCAGGCAGCACATCTGGCCTCTTGACTGTCTGTCCCTGAAGGAGCTGGATTAAACCAGCAACTGAACTCTCCTACCCTGGACTGAACTTGCTGGACACACTAGGAAACTTGGGTGCATTTGGCATGAGTGGCACACACGGACAGTATCAGTGGAAAGCAAACCCCCTTGTGTTTACGGCACTGCTGAGACCTGGCCGCCTCCCTCCCCCCCTCACCATCCCCTACCCCGTTCCCCCCAAATTTCTTAGCTTGGATTTAGCCTTGCTCTGGAGCTCCAGGGTAGTACTGGAAAAGTCCTACAATGAAGTATACCTAGACACTGGTGTAGGGGGCCAGGATCCCCCAGGGTTGGTCTGGGCTAGGGCAGGGAGGTGATAGAGGAGCCAAAACAGATACCGGTTCTGCTCTAACCCAAGCTCCTGCTGCTCATGCCACAGCCCTGGCCAGAACCAAAGGAGCAGAGTAAAGAGGAGATGCAGAGCAGGGGGAGAAGGCTGAGGAAGAGCGTCTGGCCTGGGGATCTGATCTCCTGGCTCCCTCCCCCACTGCCCACACCTTTACCCTTGCCCCTCCTCTGCCCAGCTGGTGGGTACTCCTACCCTGCTGGTGGCCCGGCTGCTGTCCCTCCTCCCCAGGGCTCTGAGCAGCCTCTCCACGGGGCCGCTGGACTTCATGGTGTCCCGCTGGCTGGGGTGCCGGCTGTGGGCCCCAAACAATGCTGGGGCCTGGCCCGGGGCTTCCTGGAAGCGGCCTGGCGGAGGCAGCCGCTTCCCCTGGGTGGAGGGTAGGCTGTCTGGCTGGTGTGAAGAGAAGCCCAGCCCTGGAAGCGGAGGGGAGTACAGGCGGGAAGGGGGCAGGTCGCTGCTCCAGGAAGTGGGGTGGGGGGGAGGATGTGGGGGAGGCCAGGAGATCAGATTCCCAGGATCTACCCTGCTGGGAGTGTCAGCTCAAGATCTTTTGCCCCCCACCCCCACCCCCTTGCTCTGGAGCTTCCTGGCACCCAGGGATCTATCCTATCCAGGGATCTGCAGGAATACTGAGATGCAGGCCGCCCCCGCCCCCGCTCCCCCCCCAACCCTGTGTGGTGGGGCAGGGTGGGAATTTAGGTTTCATGGCAGGGCTCAAGGGCCAGCAGGGAACACTGAGTCCTGCCCAGGCCAGCCTCCCAGCCTGAAACTCTCAGGCTCTCTGGGGACTTCCTGTGGGAGATGGGGGAGGGGACCTGGGAATCACTATCCTGGCCAGCCCAGGATCCTAGGATCAGGAGTGCATCCTGAGGGTTAGGGAAAATGGGACTGAAGGCCAGCTTCCTGACTCAGTTTCACTGGTTGTGAAGTAGGAAAAGGGAAATATGCATGTTCCCGCCTTCCCCCATTCACACTAGAAGGCAAATTTCAGCCAGAAGAATGCTTTGCCCACAGGAGTGATCCATTCTCCTACCAGCCCAAAGCATTTGAGGTCCTTCCCCTAACAGCCCCCAGCTGCTCTGCTCCTGACATAGTCTTACACTCACTCGTTTTCTGGGCTTGTTTCTACCTGACTTCTCAGATCCCTAGCCCCTCTTTGGAGCCCGGCCAGTTAGGCCCTCCAGCCCAGGCCCTAGGGCTGCCTTTCCCCCAAAGCCTGAGTACTACCTTCATGGCTCTCCTTGCTCTGCTGTCCTTCCTCAGCAGCTGTCCCAGGACCTGAGGACTGGAAAGGAGGCCCCCCTCCCAACACAGGCTCCACACCCCTTCATGGGCCTCCTGCCTCCCTCCTGGGAACATGGCCAACTTCCTGTCCCAGGAGTCTAGGGAAGGAGGTGGATTGGGGCCTTGGTAACGGGGAAAGTAATCTTCCTAAAATATAAGGGGTTAATGGCCTGAGGGGTCCTCAGCCCCAACCCTTGGACAGCAGCTCCTTGAACCCGCAAGAGCTGTCACTTGAAAGAATGTGCAAATATTCCTGCCCTTCATTTGCATGGTATTTACTGAATGTCCCAGAGCTCAGGCAACTCCCCCAGCTCTGGCATCTCCCACCAGGTCCTTAGGCTTCCCTCTCCCTCTGTCTTGCTCCTGGGGCTGGTCTAATCCTCACTTCTCTGGATGAGTCTCCTTATGGGAGCCCACTCAGGACTCTTCCGTGAACCTGCCTGGGCGGGGCTTAGCCTGAGGCTTCCCTCTAATTCTTCCAGAAGCTCTAATTCTTCCAGATCAGGAAGTCTGTCCCCAGGGTACCTTGCCCAGAGGGAGGCATCTGTGTGGCAAAGCCTGGGCTCCTAGCCTGTAACTGGAGAGGGGCACTGGCTCTGCAACCCACTCCCACCCCACCGGCTCTGGCTGGGTCCCAGGACATTCCAGGCCCCTGGCCAGTGTGGGCAACTGGGCCTGGCCTCATCCAGTCCCCAGCCCTGCTGGGGGGAAGAGGGGCACTGTGTTAGGGTGGGTGGCCTTTCTCTGCTCCTATGGCCCAGGACCCCTCCAGCATGCTCCTTTCTAGTACTTCCTCCTGAGGGGCTGAAAGTTCCCTCACCTAGCCGTTGCCCTCCTCTGCAACAGGTCTGCAAACATCTTCTGACCCTCACTCTTTTCTCCTGGGGGGCTCACTAACTCCTGTATTGGGTAGCAAGGGAAGCATGGGTGTGTCCTTCCCCACCCTATGGAGCACCTTTGAGGGAAGATGGAGACAGGACTGATTCCTCAGCCCGTGCTGAGAGGAAAAGTAGCTCACTGGGACAGGGTTGGGAAGGCATTGCCAGACCCTGGAGGACCCTCGCCCTTCTGCATGGAACATTCCAGAGCCTGTCAGCCTCTCCCCCAGCCTGGTCCCCATCTCACACTGAAGCCTTGGGTTTGTTTGGAGAAACCCCTCCACCCACACTCCCCCTTCCTGGAAATAGCTGTGGTTGGATGAGAGGCTAGGAGCCTGGCCGCCACAGAGGAGGGGTGAGGCCCAGGGAAGGAGAGAGGGGCGGAAGGCGGGGTCTACGGTTGTACCCAGGGAGATCTGGAGAAGAGAGTAGCAGCAAGGGGGGCCGAGGAGTGGGGCTGGAAAATGGAAATAAGCCTCTTCCTTGCCTGCTTTCTGCCTCAGTTTCCAAGGTGTGAAGTAGAAAAGAAAAATCCTCACAAGCACTCCCAAGCCGACGCCGCAACGCGGCCGCCAGTTCCCGCCAAGTCCCGGGCCTACGTGCCGAGTAACGAGCCTCACGGCGCTGGAGGATCGGCGCCTGGTGCGGGACGCGCGGGTGCGTGGCCGCACTGAGCCACGCTGTGCCCCGGGGGCGTGTGTGCACAAGTACGCACGAAGGCGTGACGGCCCGACCAGAGGGTGACCAAGGCCTGCGCCCCGCCCCCTGATCACCTTTCCGGCTGCCAGCTGTCTGGGCTCGCCGCTACCCACCGATCCCCGACTTCCAGTCCGGGGGCGCCAGCCTCGCTCCCCGCGCCCCTTTCAAGCCCCAGCGGCCCCGCGCCCCCTGGCGACCGCCCCCGGCACTGTCCCTAAGCTGTGACGCACAGGCCACCGCCCTCCAGCCCGGCACAGCGCGGCCACTCACCTGCGGGGGGCGCCCGGCGGGGCGGGGGCGCGGCGGGGCGGGGCAGCAGCAGCAGGGGGAGCCCCCGGGCCAGCCCATCCCGGCCGGGCCGCGCGGAGCGGCCGCGCGGGAGGCGCAGGAGGCGGGAGCGGGCGCAGCGCTCCCAGGCTCCCTCCCGCCCAGCCGCGCCCGCGCCGCCCTCTCCTCCCTCCTGCGCTGCTCTCCTCCCTCCTGCCCCGCTCCAATCCCCACCTTCCGCCCGCTCCCGCCCCTCGCCCTCCTCCTCTTTCCCTTCTTTCCCCACCTTCTGCGAACCAGGCTCACAAAGGGCTGGGAGGAAGGAGGAGCGCAGAGATGCCCAGAGTCACTTGGAGACCGAAAGACTGAGAGATGCGGAGAGAGACTTTGAAGAAGGTGGACACGGAGGGCAGAGGCCAAAAAACCCACACGCACCAGACAGACGCAGAAGAAAAGCTGGACATATGTCCAGAAGGTTCTAGAAACAGGATACAGAGACCTGCCTTGGCCTTTCTCAGATTGGCCTCTCCACAGGAGTAAATTTGGGATTGGGCCTGACCACCAAGTGTGGACCTGCCCGCGCGGCCCTCCCTAGTGGAGCTAGGGCCACCAACCCACGGGAGCACTCGATTCAGATGAAGATACCTGATGTCACCTATGTTCCAAGTCTCTGGACACCCTTCCCTGGTCCTCTGCCTCATGGGAGACTTTTCAGGTGTCCCCTGTTCTCCCCAAAGGACTTAGCTGAGGACCTACACATCAAGTCCACCCCGCTCCACACACCACCATCACTAAGCAGTTCCAGTCAGCCCATCTATCGCCCTGGTTTCGAGCTGAACAGTCGCTCCAACTGCCTAACAGACATACTTAAAAGTCCTCCTCATATTTAAGTTCCAGGCTTCCAATGGATGTGGAAGTTCATTTTGTGGTTTAACTTTTTTTTTTTTTTTTTGCAGTGTCTGGATCTGGCACTGGATAGGAGCTTCCTGGAATTGACTTAATTGGGTCATCGGGTTGGTTTGAGTTGTGCCACCCTGGAGGGGAAAGTAAAGGGGAGGGATGTCTTTCTAGAAGCTCTGAATGTATTTCCATTCTCAGATTCCCCAGTGTTCTTCAGCAGTGAGCACTTCCTGAAATTTTCTCCCCTCCCCACTGGATTTTCCATGATGAAACAGGGCCGGGGTAGGGGTGGGGGAGGCGGATTCTGAGGAGCCAGTGCCCAGGGCTCAATGCCCAGTGTCTCCTCAAAGCAGCCAGTACGACCAGCTCTAAGGCCCTCCATCCCTCCGACCTTTCTGTGCTCATCTTGCCTTTGTTAAAGGCTGGGAAGTCTGGTTTTGATTAAGAGGGGGTGGAGCACCTGATTCCAATCTAGCGACATGGAAGAGGCTGTGAAGCAGCACATGGTGACAATGTGGGTTCCCCAGAGACTGGTATTTGGGAGGGGTGGATGTTGCTGGGACTTGAGCGCGTCGATCTTACTGCTCTTGGCTGAATTGGTGTCCAGTAGGCAGTCTGAGGTTAGAGCAGTCACTGGGGTTGGAGGAAGGGCTTGGGGATTGGAATAGAGCTGGGGAGGGAGGAGATTGGGAGAGCAACAGGGGTCAGAGGCTACTGGGGTGGGGGTGGGGCTCAAGGTCATTCTATGTATTTTGGCAAGATTTGTAATTGAGATATATGCTATATGAAAATTTGTTCATTTTTTTGGAGCATAACACTAGTTCTTTTAACATTTCGCCTTCCCAGGGTTCAATAGTATTTGGTTGGGCCTTGGGATACATGCTAAGGGGGTAGGTTCTATTCTCCAAAGGAGAGACTGGGATTCAGCAAAGAGGCACTTCTGAGGTTCTAAGGAATTGGGAGAGGGTCATAAAATGGGTAGCTGAACTACCAGCTCAGATTGGATGCCTGCTCTCAGTGTGGGGGGTGGGGTGGGGTTGGAGGCTGCAGAAACCTGATGAGAGGTTGAGAATGAAAATTTATACAGGAGGTGGTTTGGTGGGAGTTAAATAAATATGGGTGGCACATAGGGACAGCCAGGCAGACCAAGAGCTGTAGAAAGGAAGGGGAAAGGGAGGAGAAAGCCAGGATTATGTTAGTAAAGGTGAAAAGTTTCAGGAACAGCTTCTCACCCTCCCTCCATGCAGGTTTTCTTACCTTGGTTATGCAGAGGGCAGCCCACCTTGGCACTGATGGCTGAACTCCCTCTTGCATGGTCTGGGGCGATCCCATGCCTGTGACCCAGTGTGCTGAGATTCTTGGGGTGGACTATAGGAGGGCATTGAGAGTTGGAAGAACACTGGGTCAGGAGAACTTCACTGAAGGGCAGGGCGCTGGGAACCAGGAAGAGTGGGGGAAAGAGCAGAACTGACTCCAGAGGCGGATCTCTGGCTGAGGACAGAGCTTGTATTGTCCAACCGGGAGGTTGCTGAAGCTGGGCGGGGAGCAGCAGCTTGCCTTTTCCAAACCCCATCTTTTTGGAGAGGTGGGAGGGTGAGGGAAATCAAGTCTCCCTTCACTTGTGGCCCTAGGGGCTATGATGGTTGCTGAGCAACAAGTTTTGAGAAATAATGCTTCCCAGCTTCCCAGGAGCAGATGTGTAGCTTTCTCACTTCCTGAGAAACCAGATGCTGTGAGCTCACTTAGCACTTGAGGTGACGCCTTCAGCAATAACTGGGACCCTCGCTGCCTTGGGATCCAGAGCCTAGTGCTTGATTGTTTAGGAAAAACAAGGTTACTTGGCCCATTACAGACATGGGACCCAACCAACCTAAAAGAGATCCTTGTAAAGTAGGATGCCACACCTGCACCCTTCTGGTGGCTGGAGATGCACTAGGTTGTCAGTCAGTCAAGGCTGACCAGTCCTAGGATCCGTTTCTGCTGAAGGGCTTCTGAGCAGGGGCGTGCTGGTGCCTACCTTTCCCTCCTGGGACACAGCAGAGGGAGTTCCTTCCTCTCTACCATTCCTGTGCTCAAACCAGCACAGCATGAACCCTCTCCAAGTTAGCCTTTCCCACTTTCCATCATTCACTTGGACCTCAGCATTGCAGTGAGGGAACTGGCTAGAAACAGGCTTGGACAGGGTGACTGAGGGTGATTCCTGTGGTGAAGCCGCAGTTAAGCAAGCACTGCCTTGTAAGGCAGCCTGGGCAGGGCCTTTTCCCTTCCTACCTAAACCTACGCAGATAGGCTGCACACTGACCCTCATCCCTCAGCTTTGAAGAGATCAATGCACTGGCAAAAACTGTGAGACCAGCTGCTGCAATTGGCCCAGGGGAAAGCCACTTGTGTAACTATGCTTCCAACTCCATTCACTTCCCTCTACCTCCCTTTCCCCTTGGCTCCGAGTCCCCAAAATTGTTGTCTGAGGTTTCCTGGGCTTTCTGGGCTCCACCCCCTTGTGACCTTAAGGATTCTCTGCCACTGTCCTAACCTCTTTCCTGCCTTGCAACAATGAACAGTCTGTCCTTGCTGTTTGGAAAATTCCCACTAAGCCTGAGCAATGATTAAAAGTAGTAACTCAGACTCCATTCTGCCTCTGCGGTGTAACCCAGGAAAGCAGAGGCAGTATCTGACTGCTGAAGGGTGGAGGTTTATGGAGGTACTGCCTCAAGGACAGGATGACTTACCCTAGAGCTGCCACTTCATCTTAGTAAATGGACTGCAGATATGCTAAAATATTAAAAGTTAGTACCAGGCCCAAATGCTGGAGGGGAGCTGATGTGAATTCCCAGTTCTTGGGCCTCAGTGAAAAGATTCCCCTTGAAACCCCACCCTCCATACTTGCACAAAATGGCACCCAATCAGAGGCGGGAAGGCAGGGTAGCAGGCTCAGTGGGGAGTCAAGAAAAACAAAAGAAAAAGAAAAAAAGAGAGGACTGGGAGCATGGAGTGTATTGTCAAAGAATTTCAGCATTAAAATGAACTTTAAAGATTAGATTTATTTGGAGAAAACAAAAAACCCCACAACCCAAAGGATGGGATTCACATCTCAAGACATCTCCCAGGTAATAAGTCTACAGATTACAAATCATTTTCATAGAAGATATTTTTGTACAAATTTTACATGTATTGAAGAGTGGGACATAAATCCCTGTTTCTATTTTAACAGGGGACAAGGCAGGGGAGTGGGGGAAAAAAAATACCTTTTTTGATACAACTATTTGGAAGGAGTAGACCTGAAGGCGGCAAACCCTATCTTTCATCATCTACAACAAATCTTGGGTATCTCCCTAAAAGCCACTTCCTAGCTACTAGCCATCCAAGCCAATTATTAAAGTTATTTCACTTGGTATATCTTTTATATTCACTGGGTAAATGATTCGTTATGCCCACTGCTGCAGCACTCAAACCAACACCCCTGCATGGCCGGACAGGGTCTGATCTAGGACTGATGGGAGAAGGGCTTGCAAACAAGAGACCAAGGTGTAATTTCTTGGTAGGTACCAGTGCTGCCCACAAAGATACCACCTACTGAGCTGACAGTACTAAGGTGCACATAAAAGCAGGCAAGTCAAGCTATCGTGTTACAAGAGAAACCAGGACCTTGTTAAATAGTTCTCTCCATTATCATTTATTCTCAAGGGAAGCTAAAAAACAAAACAAAACCACACATTGGTCTAGGCCACATTATAAATCCAAACATTGGTGTGGGATTTCAGTGGAGAGAAGGAAACTTGTTAAAAAAACAAACAAAAAAAAAACCCACAACCCCCCTCCCCCCAAAATAAGCCCCAAACAAAAACCCCAATCAAGGTCATAAGAAAGGCTCCCAGTTTTAACTGTCCCTATTTATCCATCCTCACTCACCAGCTAAGACCATTAATTCTAGAGTTTTCTGAGATGTAAAAGGGGTCAAAGAAGCAGGAGCAGGAATGAATAGGAGAGTCAAAAGACAAAGAAGCCAAGATTTACTTGAGAAAAGCAGTGATTCCTCATTTGACAGCTCCCAGGGGCTGATACAGAGTGCCTAGGAGACTGGGTGTATGGCTTGAACAGAAGCTGTTTTTGGGGAGGTAACAGGAAAGAGGAGCACAAGGAACATAAGTCTAAATTTGTAGAGCTTCAAGATTTCAGCAGAATGTGGATAGAGCTGAACTTTCAGAAAGGATAGACAATGTTTAAGAAAGGGCAAAACCAGGACACATAAGGGACTCCCACACCCCCTAAGTGCTTTCTGCTGCAGGAAGTAACCCTTCGTGTGTTTACTGGAGGTCATACCATTTTTCCCTATTACTGGTGCAAAATAATTCATCACCTCCCTAAAGCTTCTTTTCAAACCACGATTCCCCCCCCTTATTTTGGTCACCAAGCAGTCCTATTCTTTAGCGGCCTGTAGACTCACTCCCAGCTACCCCCCTGGGGGGTAAAAATGAAGGAATTCCCCCTAGGCTGGCCCCACTAACTCAGAATTAAATAAGAGAAGGGGCTGGCAGCCTCCTGGAGACTAAAATTTCAGAAACTAAACCTACCTTTTCCAAGAATGGAGAATTTATTTAGATGTTTTGAGAATTCATATATGCCACATTAGGATAATAATCAAAGAATCTCATACTCTTCTTCATACCTGCCCCACTGCCCAACCAGATTCCAGACATTGTATTACTGTCGTTGTCATTTTCCTAAATGGAGGCCCCTAGGCACTAATTACACAGGTAACTGCATGTGTATAAAACCGCACAGCTTTTCCATTAAAATATGTCTTTCTCTCTGGCTATATTGGCGATTCTCCAGTTAGTTCAATACTTTAAAGGCTGCAGCAGCATGCAAAAGAATTTCATTTCATTTCATTTCATTTCATTGTTTAAAAAAAAAAAAGTTAAGAAAGGTCTCCAGGAGATGGTGAGTTTTATTTTGTCTTGTCTGGATAGAGGTTTGATTTGCTCTCGATGTTCCAGGATAGAGAGACTCGGAAAAAGCACAGGATGTAGAGGTCTATTCGGTGTAATCTTCCTCATTTTCATCTTCACCATCAACAGAGAGAGCAGCATACTTGCTTGCAGAACTGAACTTCTATAACAGACAAGAGTGATAAAACAACCAAGATCTTGAATTCTCACATCAAAATCCAAGAAACAGGATACTGATACTTTGGTCCAGACCACAACCACTTGCTCGCTTGTCAGCATTCTCCACTGGAGCATTTTCCAGAGCTAGAGAGAGCTGTCGGAGGCACATGTGTTCTTTTCCAAGTCATACAAACATGCTTATCTTGATAAGGGGATGAGAGCAGTGAAAGGTCCGAACAAAGAAAAATGCTAATTTGAACGTTTGCTATGTCAAATGAGAAGCAATGCCTTATTTCCAACCACTGTTTGCAGCCCCAAACGTACGGGAGGTTCAACAGGCAAAGCTAAGGGGAGTTGAGGGCAAGTCTTCTAACACTTACGGAGGCTGGATTTTCTTCAGGTTTCTTTGGCTCAGGTGCAGATCGGGAGTCTTGATCCTTTTTGCCATCTTTCCTGCAGAGATGTGAGTATAAGAGCACATCTTTAGGACAGCACTCTCCCATCACCCATAAAGCAGCTCTGGGGCATTCAGCAGGCAACTCCAGGTAACAGTCCTTGCTATCTGGACATTTTGTTTATTTAGATTCTCAGAATTATAACCGTCTATACTGGTTGACTTTGGTTTGTTCACAATAGGAGATCTGGCAATGCTTAGGGAACCAAGAACTTAATTACAAAGATACGTGTGTCTAGTATCAGATGAAAGTTACAAACAACAAGAGAGAGAACACAACATACCTATCTGACTCCTTCCAGTGGTCTTTGTTCCCTCCATCTCCTGGACCACGGCTGGAGTTCCCACTTTGGCCTTTTGGGACACTCACCCCATCCACTTTATTTTCATCTGCTCAAGATGCAAAAATAAATTGAAAGCAAGCAAAATAAGTACTCTCCCTCTCCTAGGTTTCCTCAGGGCTGGAGAAAAATGTGCTCATAGGTACTGAAGGAAATTAAACCTCACCCCAACCCAGACTTCCTTCCTAAGCTCTTCTTCCCACGCATCCTCTCTATATATATCACACCCACCCACCCAAGAAGATCCACTCAGAAGTTCCACTTTAGGGTTACGCCATCATGAAAAACAAACTGGCAATAAAAACTACGATGCTGTGTAGTGACCTTGGCCTTGCAGACGGGACATTTCTAATCTGTACTGAGCATGTTAATTTCCTTCCGAGGCTCCCCCCAACCTTCAGAGAAATGTTCTACCAGGAAAGGGCAGGGCTCCATGCTTTCTCCAAAGAGACCACTCCTGCCCTCTACTGGCAAGAAAAGGCAGACAATCTAAGAACCTTTAACACAAAACTGGGTGCAAAATATACTGAAGTGCAAAATACACGGAAGAAACTTTATAGGCCTTTTAATTTAGGCCTTTAGGTGAAAAAGCCTATTCCCTTTTGGTCTTACCTTTCCTTGCTGGTCCTTCCTCAGATGGTTGAGCTGGAACTACTTTGCCCCCACCACTAGAAGGAAAACATGTAATCACATTATCAGCTGTCTTAAGGAAGGAAGCAATAAGAAACTATAAGCATTCTCCCAAGTGCAATAAGCTTTACAGAGAACCAAACATACATAACTTAATGCTGTGGAACATTAAACTATGGGAAAGACAACAACAAAAGCAATCGCTTAAATACTAAGTGACATGTCCTTTAGAATCATCTCAGCCATGCAAAGTTAATATTATTCTCTATTTTACGGATGAGGATCCTATGACTTAGGGAAGTAAAGTAACCCCCCCCAAGGATATATTGTCAACACGTGGCTGCTGTGTGTTCTGATTTACAGTATTTGCAGGTTTTGAGTAACTGAAGTGATGTCAACCAGCTATCTAAACTCTAGAAAATTGAACTGGTGCTAATGAACCAGCTCCAGTATACTGAATTTGAACTACAAAAGCAAAGACAGTGTAAAATGCTACCTAAGGCCAAATCCCTATAGGACATCACAATGACATCATGATATCACAATATTTTTTAAAAAATTTACTGACTGATTTGAGAGAGAGAAAAACATCGATTTGTTGTCCCTCTTAGTTATGCATTCAGTGGTTGATTCTTTTATGTGCCCTGACTGGGGATCAAACCCTCAATCTTGGTGTATCAATCAGGACAATGCTCTAACCAACTGAGCTATCTGGCCATACTGCGACATCACAATATTTAAGATTCTACAGCTAACCAACTGCTATGTTTCCAAGCTGACTCACCTTGTAGGGGACTGCTGCTCTGTGTCTGAGCTCTGAGATCGAGCAGGAGGGTTAGAACTTCGCTTCACCCAAGCATTCTCCTTTGGTGGAGGGGCTGGCATTACCTTTAGAGGCTGTTCAGGTTTGGAAGGCTTGGAAGTTGGAGAGTGACAGTCTTCCTCCTTACTGAGCGTTTCATTTTCCAGAGACTTCTCACTCTCTCTCCTTCGCACATCTGTGAAGTCAGAGTTGGAAAGTCAAATTATCAGAAAAAAAAGGCTTATTGTACAACCATCTATTAGGATTCCAACACAGTGGGAAGTGGTCCACATCCCCATTTACTGCTTTCTATCATTTTTTCTTAAATACTTTAATTTGGCTTCCAAAATTATGAAATTATCCTTAAGCTAGTGGTTTCCAAATGTCATTTTGAGAAAATATGTTTTACTGATCCAAGAGAAACAGGAAAAATGACTCTCCAAGGATAGCCATCTGACCTTTCCTCGGAATAAGTATTCTTTATTTTAGGACTACAACCTGTCTCGTCTCAGTGTTAAAATGGTCATACTTAGAGAATTTTCTCTCTCAACCCCCAGGAACCACTGTCCAAATTAGAGGCTCAACAAAACACACACATGAACAAAATACGATACAAACAAAATTTTACACTTAATGAAAACCAGAACACACTCATGCATTTTTTTTTAAAGCACCAAATGTCTCCTTAAAACCAGGAGCTTATTTTGTCAGATTCTTTTCACATTTTAAGTGCAAGCTCTTCAGAAGTAGGGATACAAATAAACCCAACCAACATACTCCTACCTGGGTACAAAGAGGCATCACATCCTGTTACTAAGAGTCTACTCCATTATGAATAATTTCCAGAAAACTTCTACAACACATGGGTGACTATTTCCAATACACCTGATCCTTGAGCCATGTTTGCAATGCTCAAGTACAAATCAATTTAGAAGTGGGAGGAGAAACCTTAGAAAACACAGGCTCGCAACAAGGGAAGGGAGGTGTTATAATCACACCATTCAGTTTCCGAAACATTACACATGCTTGTGCCCAATCAGTAAATTCTAGTAAGGAAGGAAGGATCACGAGCAAAGTGTTATCACTTGAGACCCTGCTCTGGTCATATATGACTTAAAAAAAGGCTGGCCCCAGGAGCAGCTCAGAGAGCTGGAGGACTATGACTGCTCTGAATAAATAAAACTGAGATGTCAACACATAAAACGAAGGGACAAATTTAACAGTGAAGTACATTCTTTAGTAAAAAATTATTAAACAGATCATCCAAGTCTCCCGCTGGTGCCCATTTCTCAGATTTTTTGGAGCTGATGTAAATAAAGAGTCCATGACTGAATTTAACACCCCGAATCCTCTGCATAATTTGGTCATGGAGAGGTTATGGAAGAGGACAATACTGTGATACCCACCCTGGTCTGACTTACTTCTGCCAGATGTGGCTGAGGTCCCAGTCTGTGATGACTCACTTCCTGTCCTTGACCGTTCCCGTTCCTGAGTTTCTTCACTTCGCCAGCTTGGGTGCCTGTAAGATTTTAAAAAAATACACGTCCAGCTCAGGTGAAGGCCACCCTGGACCCACTCTGACTCCTCAAGAACCATCACTTAGTATTTTATCACACCTGCTCTGTATATAGGCAGGGGTGTGCATGTATCTCCCTACCTCGAACCCGTTGAGAGCTGCACATATTAAGACACTTTGGCTCTACTGACTTCAGCAAGCCATCAGCTACGGTTAAGAACATTCTAATAATCTACAACCTAACTGGTAACACAGTTCTACAAGTCATTCAAAACTAGGAATAGTTTTCCTGAACATTGTTATAGGAGGTTTCTACCCTATTAGAGCCACTGTCACCTTTTAATAATAAATATTTTGTAATGACTGTTAGTATCCTGAAGTAACATTTGATAGTATAACCAACATACACACAAATAAAAATAAATGAAAAGTAGTTCACAATCCACACTTACATAAGTGAAAACATTTTCTTTCTACTTTACCCCTAGTTAAATTGAAAAGAGCTAAATCCATTCACATCACCATGGTGGGGATTTACTTTATACAGTAAAGCAGGGTTTACAAAGGCTCCTTAAAGGCTCAGATAAAACTTTGCTTCTAAAAACAGGCCCAGGCCATAATTTGCTGACCCCTGTATTAAAGTACCACCAATTTATATTTGTTGCAGGTTAAACCGAGTAGGCCTTTTGAAAATTGTGGAACAGGCAACGAACCTTAACTGGGTTAAATTGTCCATATACTACAGACCCAACTGGCAGTCCCAGCCTATGTACACTAAATGTTAATGAATGACCGCCAGTATCATTCACACAAATTTCCCAAGTGTCTCCAGGCAATGTAATGCCCCCATTAAGAATCACCGGATTCAAAGATGGGAAACTCGGTGATGATAACCTCACCTCTCCCGAGGCCGCCGTTCTAGTTTTGGCTCATCCAGCTGCCGCTGCAGTTTTTCTTGTTCTTTCTGTAGCCGCTCCTCTACTTCTCGCTCTCTAGCAGCTGTGTCAACAGGCTTTGCCCCTCCAAAGATAGAGGCTGCTCGACTGGATTGGGAGGTGCTAGCAGAGGAATCATCTTCCTTAGGAGTGCTCCGAGGCTTTAGATTCAGTTTGGGTCTTTGGGGGGGACCTAAGTTAAATAAAACTCTAAGTAATAGGTTTTCAAAATCAGAAGCTGATGGCTGAAAGCCAGATTCCCAGACAGCTCTTAGATGGGATTCCGATTAGTGGCCTAGCCAATACAGCAGAGGTGAGAAGGGAGATAAGAAAATGACTGGTTTAAATAACCAAGTCTAATCAATCTTTCTACTACCACATCCATGATGGTATTACCAGACTAAGGGAAAAGTCTAAAAACAGTAACAATTTACACAGTAAATCAATCATTTATCATGATCACTATTATCAGGAAGAAATTTTCAACCACAATGCACTACTGGACGAAAGTAATCTTGTTCAAAACTGTGGTCTGGAAGATGGATGACTTCCATAAGTTAAGAGTTTGTAACAATATGATAGGGCAGACTCTAGTCTTATACTTCTGTTTCTGTGTATAATATAAATTTGACAGTACTTCATATGGCAAAGCACACAACACTAAACATCTGAATCTAAACTTTAGGGGAGTCTGATTTCTTCCTGGATTCAAGCTGTCAGCATATTTCAAGATAAATTTGAGTGTTTCAAGGAAACTTGGGTTTCTTAAATTCAGCATTTACCCTAAATGTTTCAGACATACGAAAAGATAGAGAAGGTAAAGAAAGCCTATGTGTACCAACCACCTGGCTGAAGTAATAAAACACTATGAAAACCACTGAAGCCTGAGTATCCTTCCTCTGATGACATGCCTAACTGTGCTGTCTTCTCATAACCACTATGCTGAACTTGGTATTTATCATTCCCATTCTTGTCTTTATACTTACTAATGGTTAAAGTCTGTATTAATGAAGCAACTCTTACTGCTCTTCTCCCTGTGTTCTTCCTTTGACAACTTCCATTTATTTACTTATTCAACAAATAACTTGTGCACCTGTATTTCAGAAACCATGCTAAGGTCAGAACTTTAATGGTTGGGAAGTTTTTCGTTTCTGTCTGCAAGAGGCCCAATTTATTGGGAGCATCAAAGTTAAAAATAATACAGTATGCTAAGTTCTACAGACAGATTTATTCATATGAAAATCTTAAGACTAGGTCCTCTCTGGTGTGGCTCAGTGGCCTGTGAACCAAAGGGCCGCCAAGTTCGATCCCCAGTCAGGGCACATGCCTGGGTTTTGAGCCAGGTCCCTGGTTGGGGGCATGCGAGAGGCAACCACACACTGCTGCTCCTTGCCCTTTCTCCCTTCCTTTTCTCTTACGTAGGCAGAACAGTGAAGGTCCTTATATGTCAGAGGTACAGACAAAAAGATATCTTTCAGACCATAGAATAAGGTGGTTTTATTTTAAATTTCTAATAATCACCCAAAGACATTTTTTGCATTGCTTTTAGAAAGAGAGGAAGGGGTAGAGAAAAACACTGATGTGTAACAGAAACATTAATTGGTTGCCTCCTGTATGTACCTGAAGTAGAGATCTTATAAACCTGAACAGGGGATCGAACTGGTATGTGCCTAGACAGGGAATGGAACGTGCAATCTTTTGGTTACAGGATGATGCTCCAACCAACTGATCAACTCTGACCAGTGCTGGTAGGAAAGTTTTTAAAAGAGGGAGAATCATCTAATTAGACCTTGTTCCACAAAGACAATTTGGGACACTGTGAAGAATGAAGAAAGTGAGGGAAATTTGTTAGTAATGTGGGTATAGCAATGAAATCTGAACAAAGGCAGTGGCAAAGGCTCTGGGGACAAGGGAGCAGGTCAGAGAAGGAGTAGGGGGTAAGATAACCAGGAAAAAAACAAGTCAGGTGTACAGTTATCGGGGGAGGGAAGGAATGGCATGAGAGGAACAGGTCCGGAGTCAAAGAGAACCTGAGTCCCACATCTGAACCTTAACGTTTCTCACTAGTAGAGATAATAATTGTACCTACCTATACCAGACAGAATTTTTAGAATTATGTAATAATTCTAAATTGTAATGAGAACTCAGCTCGTTGGTGCAGAATAAAAGCTCAACAAATTCCAGCTACTGTTTCTATGTTTCTTGCATGCAAATAGATAACGGCAATGATTTTAAGAATAAACGAAGTTTTTTAGAAAAGACTGGAAATGTTATTTCCATTTTGTGTTTTTGTTTGAGGAGGAAACACTTTACTCAAGTGGAATTTCACCATGGCTCTGGTGACTTTTTTCACAATGTGTTTTATTAGTTGTCCAGGTCTACCTTCCTTACTTGGGGGATTACCAGCAATGACGTATATAAAGCACTTGGCACCAAGTCAGGGCTGACAAAGGGATGTTAAAAGGCAAGGGCTGCTTCTAAAAATAAAGAAAAAATTTCTTGGCCAGATACCTTACTTTTTTGATGATAGCACTAAAGACAGAACACAAATGGTGGCCATTTAGTAATACTTTCTGAGAGGTCTGATTTATAATACAAAGTTTTATATAAATGTTGTAACATTAGGAACATAATTTTAGAACAGGCAAACACATCAGCATTACTTAATAAGTTATCAGTCACTATGGTAATTAATAATGGCTTTAAATCAGCAACACTTGGTTTTTAACCTCATATTGCCAATTATTGGCTATGAGACTGCATACTGCCTTCATTAGAAAGATGGAACTAACACCACCTAATTTAAGTGTAGTTTATTAATAAATGAGATCATTAAGTATGATGTCACCTGCAGGTTTCACACAAATAGCCTTCATTATATTAAGGAAGTTTCCTTTTGTTCTTGATTTGCTGAGCTTACTTACCATAAATAAATGTTGAATTAAAATAAATGAATGAAAGAATGAAACCACACCGTAACAATGTCGGACAATTTCCCCCCCTTTAGTACTTTGTTTACTCAGTAAATTTTAACTGAAAAGTCTATATGCTAAAGGAAGTTACAATTAGACTTTATTTCCATTACATCATTTGTATCCAATGCTCTTTCCATTACTCTCTGCTACATGCTTTACAATGTGTAAATTCTATGTGTGCCCATTTAAGAAATTTGAACATGACTGAAAAATTTCCGATCAGTTTGTTCAGTGGTCTGCCCCACTGAGCAAGCAAAAGAAAATGATTACCTCTATCATCACGCCTATAATCATCCCGAGAGTAATCATCTCTGGAGCTCCATGACCGATCATCACGTCTGTCATATCTGTCCTCATAGCGGTCCCCGCCTCCTCTGTAGTCATCATCCCTACGGTACCCACTACCAAATGCTCTTCTGCCACTGCCTATCCTGGAATCGTAGCCTGTAAACAAATATATCCCAAACTGTGATCACCACCCTGGAGGGATGAAAAGGCAAAAAAGAAATTCTTGAAGGAAAGGAATTTAGCTTAATGGTGCTTTATAATGACCTCTATCATAGTCTCTGCTGCCTCTGTCGTCATAACGATCCCGGCCACCGTATCGATCCATATCCCGGCGTGGGCCATCACGGTAACTGTCCCGATAACCATCACGGTATCGGTCTGAATCGTAACGATCTCGATACTCTAGAGGGAAGAATGACAGGTAACATCATTTCTTTTTCTTTTTTGACACTAAAGAAACATGATAGCCCATTAGGTCAATTTGTTTTTATGAGTTCGTATTCACTGCTGTGTCCACTTTTGTAAAAAAGTAACATTTTATCCAAAGTGGAAGAATTTGTATTGAAGTAAAGTATTCTGGGTATTTATTTGATTTAAAAATTTTTCTCTACTAAGTCAATATACACCCCTGGGCTAACAATTTAAAAGGAAATTAGGAGAGAGAAAAATATATATCCCATAATAAGTTCCCAAGATTAAAGACTGAGGTATTAAAACATGTAAGCACAAAACATTAGAAGAAAATATAGTTGGAATCGTCTATCCTTAATGCCAAAGAACCAATCAGAGACCACTTAAAATGTTTAGCATGGACAAACAATACACATATCACAAATCTGAGAGGCAAAGAAAATAAGAAAAATATATGCAACATATGACAATGGGTGGTCTATTGCTTAAGTAACAAAAACTAAAATTAACAGGACATCGTATTCCACTAGCAAACTGGCAATGATTAAAATAAATGACATAGCCCATGCTGGTAAAGCTTAGAGCAGAAAGTAAATTCCTACACTGTTGATGAGTCTAAAATAGTACAACCACTCTCAAAGTTGTTTCGGAACTATGTGTTAAACTATGTATACCCTCTGGGCCAACAATTTCTAGGAATTTTTCCTGAGAAAATAACTGGACCCATGTACTAGGAGGTTTGTTGCAATGTTGTCTTTTAGATTAAATTAGGGGGCACTCATACAAAGCAACCATTAAAATCAATGAGAAATGTAATTACTAAATGGGTTCACAACATACTATTACCTACCTACATGAATACTAATGTCAGAAGCCTCTAGATGCCAGAAATTTGTATAAATAAGTATAGTAGCTCAAGTAGCAAACTATATAGTATAACTCATTTACAAAAGGGGGTTATGGCTATTTAGCTTCAGCTGACTTTCAGTTTTCTGAGAGAAGCTGGGTTCATGTGCCCTGACTGGGAACTGAACCCATGACCTTCTAGTTTATGGGATGATGCTCCAACCAAGTGAGCCACACTGGCCAAGGTGAAACTTAAAACATTTTGAATTTAATAATTGATGCATGCAGGCCAAAGAAGGATCTAATTTTACGGCTGCTTCCTTTTAAACAATGATTTCATTTTGCAAAGAACATCATTTTGTCTATGTGAACAAACATTTCATGGTAGTTTAAATTCTGTGAATTAAAGGATATGCTAATGTTAGTAAAACAATTACACACAGAAGAGAATCAGAAATGGAATAAAAAAAAACAAATATACAAAAAAATCTGCCGTGTGTTCATTTTGAAATACGTTATTAATTTCTGGAGAGGCAATGAACTATATACAAGTTTTTTGCTGAGATTTTATAGTATTATTTAGTATAATACCACCTCCTAGCCCTCAAAATGTCTTTTATGGGTCAAATGCTTGAAATAGGAGTCTGTGACCTCTTGGTATAGTCTGGGATCTCTAACATGCTGATAGAGCTGACTTTGGGGCCATTACCTAGTTTTACAAACTTCGCAGATTTGGATAACAGCACACTCAACTTTCTTGGTATCCATCCTGCTTGCTCTAAATTCAAAGTTTGAGATAAGAAAATATCTATGGCCCTTGATTTGAAACAGGACCCTTGTCTTGCTCATTTGCCTTTTCTTTCAAGAGCCATTTCTTCCTGTTAACAATAGAATTTTTTGCATAAATACTAAATAAAGTACTTCAGGTAGTTCTCTCCAAGGCTTTGTTTACTTGATGATAAAGTCAGATGGAAACTTAACTTAAAAGCAGAGTATTACAGATACAGCTAAGGATTCCCTCCATGCTCCATCCACAATCATAAGGGTGGTTACATCACCATGCATACATTTTTACAACTTATGTATTGACAGTACATGATACTGTTTTCAAATGTGTACATTTTGCTCCCTCCTCAACAGGTTTTGAATTTTATCCCTATTGTTACATGTATGTCATGCAATAAAGTAGTCCATTATACAAACCACTACTTAGTCATTTCTTTACTGAACAGTAGGTTCTTTCCATTTTAAAAATACAAAGTGTTGAGTATTTCTGTGTATTTTAGTAAGTTGCAAAATTTTTCCATAAACATTTTACAAAGCTTTTGTTGGATTTAGGTGGTATGTGGAGAAGTTGTAATTCACCCCAGCTCCCATCCCATGACACTCTTTATTCCCATTCTCTAAATTACCTTTTATGTGCAGATTACCTTTCTCATTATAAACAATGTCTAGTGAGGACAGGATTTTTATCTGTTTTGTTCAGGGGTATATCCTGAGCTTAGAACAGAATTAGGCACATGGCAGACATTTAGTATTTCTGAAGTGAGTAAATTTTGTTATTTTAAAAGGTATCGTTCAAATTTTACATTTTGCCTGCTGCTAGTAATACAACCAATTTTTGTACAGCAGGCTCTCTAATAACATAGGAACTTAACTCTTGTTTCTATCAATTAGCGTATAGTAAAATTGGTTTAACTATATGCTGCTTCACTTAAAGTTGCGGAACCTACTGAGTACCTTAAATGAGGACTTGCTTGCTACATGCCACTCTTAACCCATCAATCTCACTGAACTCTAGTTAATCCAAGTGCTTTACTTTGTAGAATCTGTTGGGTTTCTTTATAAATTGTCTCCAAAAAAAGAGAAAAAGGAATACAGAAAAAAAACTATGGTAACAAAAAGTGAACTTACTGTCTCCAAAGCTGTCATCACCTCTTCTAGGTGGGTAGTCATCAAAGCTGTCTGTGGCAGGACGGGCCCTCCAGTCTGTATCTGTTTTGTCAGAATCTCGATTTCTATCCCGGCCAAAAGAACGATCATCCCTGTCTACAGATAAATAAAGTGAAAACAAAAAACCCATAAATGAGCTCACAAAAACATCTGCTCAATGTGTTTTGCATGCAGAGAAAACTCCCCTCAATTTACTGTATTTCTTGCTCAGACCACAGCACAGTTATGAAGTTATCCCGGACCCCTAAAATGCACTCTCCAACTCAACTGAGTGATGTATTTCCTCAAATTTACTCCTACTGGCCCAAGGCTTATCTGTCTCAACTTCTGTATAGGAGGAGCCCTGACATATACATAAATTAAACCCCTTTTGGGTCCAATGTGCTGCTGGGTACCTAATCTACTTATTATACATTTAACACTCACCCATGTCAATCAGGGTTTCTCTATCTCAACACTAGTAACATTTTGAGCTAGATAATTCTCTGTTGTAGGGGGCTGTCCTATGCATTACAGGATCAATCCCTGGATTCTATTTATTAAATGTCAGTAGCATCCCCCAGTTATGACAACCCAAACTGTCTCCATACATTAGCAAATGTTCCCTGGGGCAAAGTCATCCTCAGTTAAGAAAAACTGTTCTAGATTAAGGTAGGGCTACTCCTATCTACCTCTATTAAAATTTTCTGGGAAAGGGTACCTCTGGCTCTGCTATCCTAGGACAGTAACAAAACAGAACTATCAGCTTTCCTACCTTTATCCTGGGCTTGATCAGCAACGTCCACTCGAATTCTCCTGTTACCTAGAGACTGAGAGCATAGGACCATATTAACCAACCTTTTGCCCCATTATGCACAAATCTCATGAGTGACCTTGAACGTCTGGGCATAGCAGAAGCACTGGGGGAAGGAAGATAAAGGAAAAACGCTGTAATCTAGCCAACACTCCAATTTGTTGGCTAAAGAATCCTTTATAAAAGATTTGAAAACTGAAATAATCCCTTAGAATTAACAAAGTTAAGTTGGGCTTATATGATGTCAGGTCAATTAACTTACTATTTTTTACAAAGCCAAATTTCACAAAATAGAGTTAACTTTTTAACTATCAAAGGCAATGTAAAAGCAAGTGCAAGAAGTTAAAAAACAATTCCCAGACAACTAGTTAAATAAAAGACACATTTGCGTCCACAGTAACTATTCATTCAAGCATTTACAGAGCCCTTACTATGTACCACAAAGTTGCTTAAAGCATGATCTCTGTATAAGCGCAAGTTCCTTCATTTAATGTTACCTTTGGGTAAATCAGTTCCTCCAGGATACCCTCTGATTTACCTTTCCCAGTTATTTATATATTTTGAACCCAATTAATTCTACTGCTGATTTTTCCTCATTTCATAGTAGAATCTACAGCTGAAGAAGGATAACAGTGAATTTAGTTAAAAACACCCAGAATTATATTAAATACCATTATAATAAAATCTCTAAATATACAGCAACTCCTAAATCCAGACCATGACATTTTAACAGTTAATCCAGCAAACCTCAGATAAATAATTCCATGCTATTCTTTAAAAAAAAAATTTTATTTATTGATTTTAGAGAGAGAGGAAGAGAGAGAGAACGAGAAACACTCATGTGCTGTTCCACTTATTTATGCATTCATTGGTTGATTTTTGCATGTCCCCTGACCTGGGATCGAACCTGCAACTTGGGTATAACAGGGGAACTCTCTAACCAACTGAACTACTCGACCAGGGCTATATGCTATTCTTTTCTTAAATCCAGACTGAGAATTTAAAAATTATTAATGTTAGTAAAGTCTAAAGATGATCCAAGAAGAAATATTTCGAACAACTCCAGCTTTTCATATATTTAACTAAGTATGTGAATTTTTATTTCTAATATTTACTTCAAATTATCATGGTGGTACTCAATTATGGGACAGAAAAAATATTTTAAGAGGAGTTGATTTTAATTATGTCAAATGGCAGATCTAGACCTTAGAATTATGGCAGAAATGCCACTGGAAATTGCCTTCTCAACAGAGGGGTTTCTGGAATTGAAGGAGAAAAAACAAGCCCTTTTTTCTTCCCAGATATAGTTTGATTTCTAAAGTTACTAGAAAAAGTTACTAGAAGTAAGTAATTAAAAAAAAAAAAAAAAAAAAGGCAGTTCCTAGATTAGAAACTTCTACCACTAAAAGGTCAATAAATGTTTCACTATCCTGCTTGGGCTAACCTAAGCATCACTACATAGCACCAGTCATGTAGCAACTGTATTACAGTTACATTTATCTCTATTTCCCCTTCATGTATTAACAGCTGAATCTCCTCTTCCTACGCAACCTCTAAATGTTGTCTGGATAGAAAAACATCTTTGGGCAATGTTAAAAAGTAGAAGGACTAAATATTTACTGTTCTTCTCTAAGAGATTCCTAGGATCATCTATTTATTACAAATGACATCTGAGTCAAAAATATTTCCAAACCCTCTTAAGACTATAGAACACACCATTACTTCTCTGAAATGAGATAATGCCTCTTAATACTAACCTGATTAACACGATTTTTCTATTTGGCTTGATCTGGTCAGATTATTTTGAAAAAGCAAACCCACGAGAGCTGAGGCAAAGCTGTGAGTGAACGAATGTGAGATTCTATTAAAAGACTTGGTGTGGGTGGATTCCTTCCACAATTTTCCTCCTAAGTACCTCCCTGAATTATTGTGGCCTGTTGAGTTTGCTGAAGTGAGGTGTGATTTTCAAGTGTTACACTGTTAAATAACCCAGGCTTTTCTTTGTAGATATTCTGGTAATGTTTAAAACAGCTACTGACCCAACTTTAATAGACATCAGTTTAGTATACACCAGATTTGTTAGCTCCCACCCCTCAAACTCCCCACCCTTATTTTCTTTACCTCTTCATTGAGGCTCAGGGCATTGAACAAGGAATCCAGGTCCTCGAACTCAGCATAACCAAAACCTTTCAACCTTTCTGGATTGCTGGGTTCACGTGGTAAACGCACTGCACTGATCTGAAGGGGTAAAGAAACAAAAAATATTTCCCAATTCAATGCTCTTTTGTCTCCTTTTTTTGACCACTGTATATACAATGAATTTCTTTCAATACATAAGAACCTGGTTGTTTTCAGACAGAAAATTAGTGCGAAGGGATAGAAGACAGACTTCAATTTGAATATGAATTTACCCCTTAAAAACAACAGTTTGGTTGAATCGAACAATGGACTGTAAAACCTCTCACCCCTACACCTCCTCTGCTGAATTCTGAGATGGCAAACCACTGAATTTTTACTTTTTGAAGCACAGGAAAAAATTCACACTAACCTGGTTTTAATTTGAGATTAACTTGTGTTTTCTAATTGTAAATGCAAGACTCTCTCCTGTAAACTTTCACAAAGCATTCCCTGACACTAATTGTTATTTATTAATTATTTACAACAGGTTATCACTTTTCATGTCCAATTTTAAGGCCGTTTTCAAATACTTTTGACTATTTTCTTGCCATCTTCTTCCCATCATCCACATCTGTTTTCCGTACCCTTCTGATTTACTATATTCAATTTTATCTTCTGGATCACTGATTTGATACTTTATTCTGGCTCCTGAGATAAGAGTTTGTTACAGTCTCTTTTAAATTCTAGTTTAATTCAATTCATGAGACAGTAGAAAAAGGAACAAAATATGAAAGGGGGAAGTAGCTAAAGACCAGATTATTCTAGAGCATAAATGTGAAAAGCCTGAACAGACCAGAGATTTTTTATTCAACATTCTACAGAAAGAGGCCACTAGACAGAAACGAAAAATAGGCAAGCCTTCGAGTTGGTCTACATAATTAAACAGAGAGGAAAATTCATAGGTGGCAGTCAAAAACAATCACGTCAGAAAAACCAGCTACAGAAGCTGGTGGCTCACTGCAGAGAACAGTATCTATGAGGGGGGTCAAAAAACAAAGAGTGAAGGAGGGAGCAGATTCTTAGAAGAAACACACTTTTTAATGTTTTCTCATTGGCAAATACTGGAGAAAACCTAATAGAACAGAAAACTGTTATTCATTGTTTCATTTTTTTAAGTGTTAAGTATCTTTTAATCAAAGTTTGAAAAAAAAACTGAACACCTCTATACTCTGTAACTTTCTAGACCAACATTTTGAAACATACTTTTGGAATATACTCAGCCATAAGAAGAGATGAAATACTGCCATTTGTGAAAACATGGATGGACCTTGAAAATATCATGCTAAGCAAAAGTCAGTAAGAAAAAGCTAAGAACCATGATTTCACTCCTACGTGGGATATAAAACTGAAACTTACAGACACAGACAGTAGTATGGTGGTCGCCAGAGGGAAGGTGGGTGGGGGGTAGTAACGGCAGCCAAATATATGGTGATGGAAGATGATCTGACTTTGCAATATGCAAATCACACATCCTGAAATCTATATAATCTTAATAACTGATGCCACCCCAATAAATTTAATAAAAACTAGACATCTGCTCAATTAAATGTATTCTTATAAAAAATTAAGAAGTAATTTTGATATAATTAACAGAATGGTTGAGTTCAGAGAAACTTATTTTCTACCTTTTAACAATTAACTGGGTATACCACTTTTCAGTTTCTTAACAAGAAGGGGTATAGGTTTTCAAGAGATGCCATATCAATAAGGTACTGTTAATTTTGCTAAGACTGTCCGATTGGTGCTGGATGATAACATTCTCAGCCAAAGAGAATACTTTATTCTGGCTCCTGAGATAAGAGATTTTTGTTATAGTCTCTTTTAAATTCAAGTTTAATTCATGAGACAGTAGAAAAAGGAACAAAATATGAAAGGGGGAAGTAGCTAAAGACCTAAAACTCCTTTTGATTATGTATCTGTTTCTCCCACGTCTAGATATAAACTTAGAATCCTTTTCAACATAGAAAATCTGAGACAGTCACTGTCAATATGCTACACTCCATATCTAGTTATTTGCTTAAAACCTTTAGACTTACATTTAATCCTCTAAAGAATTCCTTAATGGAGTCTTCCGTCACATCATAGGGCAGGTTCCCTAGAAAAGCAGTGTAGGGTGGCGATTTGGGAAGACGGCTCCTGTCAATATTGGGTTCCCGAGCAGCCCGTGGAGCAGTGGGTAGGATGGAACGGTCAATTGGAGGTGCCCTATATACATCATCATCATTACTGTGCCAAGTGGTTGAAACTAGGATAGAAAAGTAGACATAAATTAGAGGAAACATCCCCCACTGCCATTGCAGAATAGAAGGACCTCGCTAGGTGCCATGTATTAAATGAGCTACGTCAGGAAAGAACAGGCAATGTTAGAATTGCAATGCAAAAAGACTCAGTCTCTTTGTCTCTCAGTATTTGAAGGCCTTTCAGGGCCCAGGCCTTTCTTAACAAAATCATGGTGACTCTTAGTCCTTAGGTAGTCCCCCCCACAAAAAAAAAGGCGGGGGGAGAGACAGAGAGAGAAAATACCAACTATTATTTATGGAATATTACTGTGTGTGCAAGGAACTTTGTAGTCATTATATCCTGCCATATCTTTTTAACAATCCTGTGAGGCTGTTCCCCGTTCTACAGAGAAAGAAATTAAGATTTCAGGAAGGTCCAGTGACTTGCCCAAGGTCAGAGATAGTACAGCAGTAGATGGTAATCCTGGTAGCTAGGATTCCAACTTGGGTCTCCCTTACTCCAAATGTATTTAATCACTAAGAACAGCTCTCATTCTTAAGTGTTCCTTCCAGGTTTATCTCCCCTTTATTTAAAAAAAGAGATCAATTCCGTCCTTATTGTACTGCCTATGAATTTGCACATCAGGTATCAATACTTATGGAAAGTACAATCTATGTCAACTTTACTATGAAAATAGGTTATGGAAGAAAAAGTATTCTTCAGTCTACAATGAAAGGTTTTAGAAAAAAATTTATGGGTATTCCGATTTATGTCATATCCAATGATTATGTACAGCTCCTGCCTGTTCTTGGCTACTCCTTGAAGGTAGAAAACTTGTCCAAATGATACCCACAATGACTCTTCTGTATTTTTCTACCGTAATTACTTGTCCTATTCCCTTTCCTGAAATTACTTTTATTTCCCCAGGGACTCTATGACTTCATAGTAACAGCTCCTAGAATGAATTATTCCCTGACTCCGAGTATAAACAGTTTATAGATTACATTGGGACATCACTTTACGAGGGCATAATAGAACTTCAGACCTAAAAGGAAATAATCTAGTCTTTACAAATGAAGAATGGGACTTAAAAAGGACAGTACACTGAGAAAAATCTTTTAATACAAGAGCCAGAACTAGCTCTCTTGAATCACCACTTTAGTTCCTGTCACAAACTCTTAAACCCTAAACCTAAAATTCCTTAAAATACATAAACATAAGATTTCAGCTTCTACAAAATGAGTAAGTTCCTCTCAAAAAGTGTGAGCCACTATTACAGAGTAGATTTTGTCTAGAAGGCAATGAAAATTCCAAGCATTATGAAAATAAAAATTACCATCTCCTTCCAAGTCATCTGTTTCATCAGCCCAGCTGACTGGTTTGGGGACATAGGTGCTTCCTCCACCAGTCCCACCATCCTCAGCCAGAAAGTCTGTTAGGGAGATAGTCTTCCCCTTCTTATTCTTCTTTTTTGCTGTTTTAAAAAGGCAAACAAGATTGTTAATCAATACTTGATGAGTACTCACAGGGTTGTACATTGCACTATTGTTTAATATATTTATAAAGAAGGCAACATAAAGGTCCATCAAAGGATTGGAATATGGCACATTTATATGAAGGAATACTATGCAGATATAAAGGAGAAAGTAAAATATACTGGCACAGAAAGTCCACTGAGAAGTAAAAAAATAAAGTCACATAATACATATTATGTAAATCCCTTTTGTTTAAACGTGTATTATTCTTATGTATGAAAAAGGGTCTAGAAGGATTTTTAAGTGTGCCTTCTATGAAGAAAGGCTGGGGTGGAGCAAACTTTTATTTCCTACAATATTCCCTGATATATCTTTTGAGAGTTTTAACTTAGCAACTAATTGCATTTAAGACAGGTTTACTACATTAGTTGCGCGGGTTTGAAGAAGTAAAACAAAATCCCTACCCCTAATAACATATTCCATATGACACTTTTGAAGATTGCTTGATACTTGTAAAATAGCCACGCTGAGATAGGAATCATTGCTATCAAAATTTTCAGAAGAGAGAACTAAGACTCAGAGGGATTAAATGACTATTCTAAAGTTACATAACTATTAGATAGCAGAGCTAGAATTAAACCCAGGGTTTTGGATACCAAGTCCA
This sequence comes from Pteronotus mesoamericanus, assembly GCF_021234165.1. Classification (NCBI taxonomy): domain Eukaryota; kingdom Metazoa; phylum Chordata; class Mammalia; order Chiroptera; family Mormoopidae; genus Pteronotus; species Pteronotus mesoamericanus. The sequence continues at coordinate 2,446,271 of NW_026555310.1, forward strand.
GGGCTCTTCCCATAGGAGCCCCAGCCTCTAAGAAGCTTGTTACTAGGTTGTACAGCAGGTTATAATAATTGTGGTAAAATGTACTCACTGTCATTTGAACGTGTTCAAATGGTAAGATTCATATAACCAGCTGCATCTCTCTGCCCTGTGGAAAAAAATTATCTCCTTCCTCACCTTAACATCGCCTATGAAAAACAGATACTATACTAAAGGGAATAAATAAGAAATCCCTAAGAACCAGCACATTTAAATGTTTTCCATGGTTATGAAATCCTCAAGAATGTCCAAATAACTCCATTTTGTGGACTGACCTTGGCTCTTTATCTAGTCCTCAGAACTTCTGAGATGGCACCAATCAACAGCTAATGCAGAAGAGCTGAAAGGACTAACTGGACTAACTGAAGTTTTAGAACTGGCCCCTGAGAGCAGCCACTACATGGTAAGAAAAAAGTAAAAAGCTTTGTTGTAACAAAAATCAGTTTCATGGCTTTCATAGTCATGAGTTTCTCCTCCATGTTCCAATTCTCCTCTAATTCAGTCCAAGAGGACCAAGAATCTGTAACTTCGAGCATCTTTTAACTAAAAAGGGTGCTCTCTCACTTGGTACCTGCCTTTCTTTTAAAATCCAACTTACAGGAAATAAAGACCTGTTTACTATGAATGTTATGAACAATCTTCTGGCCACGGTGATAACTTAAAGAAATATGGTCTCAGTGTGCAAACCAGATGAATTTGGCTGCAGTAATACAGGGAAAAGATAGCCTTGAATGTGAAGTTTCCACATTTCTCTTAAGTAAATCAATACTATTCATACTCCGAAAGTATAATTTATAATCAACCAGGTGATATTTTGGATCTATTCTATGCTTTCAAAGAAAGCAGTTATGTAGAGGTTGGGTACAATGGCAGTGATACTGCTCCTGGCTCATATGCAAAGGCCTAGGGGAAATTTTAAAAAGGAAATTTGAGTAAGACATAAAGAATACCTCTGAGGTAGAATGCTTATAGTGCATAGATTTTAGTCTTCTCCATATTGTTTAGTTCATAAATAGTGCCTGGGGCTTGTAAAATGCTAGAGATCCTTAACTTCACAGGACTTAACCTAATATTAGCTATACCCAATCATTAACCTGTCTGGTTACTGGGACAATCAAAATATAACGAGTGGTTAGTCCATACAATACGGTCAACTTCAACATAAGACTAATACAAATTTGATTAAGGTATCCCTTTCCCCTTGGTTCTATATACATATCTAATACCAAAGCAGAACCTGAAATTAACTTGCCCTTTGGTCTAATATTGGCTTAAATCAATTTCCTTGATCAGGGTTTCTCAACTTTTACCTGTTTACTCTTGACAAACAAGTCTCATGCTCTCCTTTAATGTTATTTGAAATTTTAAAAAATAATAAACCATGACTAAAAATCCACGTTGGATGATGACAGATTTCACTTAAAGACAGGCTAAAATTCTTCCACAAGATCTCTAACTTAGGTTCTTTAAATCTAGCAGCACTGACTCAGTCACAATATATTGTATAAATAGCAGATTTAAAGGATCTAGCCTTTAAAAAAAAAAAAAAAAAAAGTAAAGTCAGTAAATCTAAAACGGGTACCAACATCTGCTTCACTCTATTCCAAAAACTGAAAAATGATGTTATCTAAATCTTCTATGTCCTTTGTTCTTCCAGTACCTAAGCCCATAAGATGTTTAGGATTTCAACCATGTTCTCCTCTTCTTTATAAGTAGAACATTGTATAATACTCCAGGTTTATCAATCCCTTCCCACAACTATTGAACTGATCCAACTCTTAAGTTTTCTTTAGTTGAACTGGTTAAAAGGTTAAACCAAACACTTCGCAAAGCAAACAAAACATGCCCCAATTGAAAACCAAACCCACGTGGACTAAGGGGGGAAAAACACGGGTCTCAGAAATTTATTAAATCCTGTAACTGCCTGCTGCCTCAATTATAACTGTAATTTATTGAACAAGCACTGGGTATGGTGATCTCTCAGTATCCATGGGTGATTGGTTCCAGCCCTCCACCCTTGCACAAATACCAAAACCCTTAGATGCTCAAGTCTCTTATATAAAATGTCATAGTATTTTAAATCATCTTCCTGTATATTTTAAGTCATCTCTAGATGACTTAAAATACTCCAAACAATGTAAATGTTATGTAAATAGTTACATTGTATTTAGGGAATAATGACAAGAAAAAAAAAATGCTTGTACAGCCCGGACTGGTGTGGCGCAGTGGGCTGGATGTTGCCCCACAAACCGAAGGGTTGCCTATTCGATTCCTGATCGGGGCACACGCCTGGGTTGTGGGTGTGCAGTAGGCAACCAATCTACAGGGTCTGGTAGAAGTAACACCTGCTTGAGTGTGGCTGGTGGGGTAATAATATGGGTGTAATAATTTAGTTTTAATTTGAATATTTTACCTAAAATGTCATATGGTGTGCTTGAGTGTGGTATTGTTGTTACAGAACTACACGCTTATGATTTTGTAATAAAAAAGGGGCATTACTTGTGCTAGACCCTGTATATATTTCTTACATTGATGTTTCTCTTCCTCTTTCTCCCTTCCCTTCTCTCTAAAAATAAATAAAATCTTTAAAATAAGGTCTGTACATTGTCAGCTGATGCAACCATTGCAAACCTAACTATATAGTACACATCAGCAAACGTAACCTTATCCTTCTAATATTTTTTCGGTCATCAACTGGTGATATTTGCCAATGTCAAACTCATGGATATACAGAACCAACTACACTTGCGAAGCTCTTCATAAACTCAGATAGGTTAAATAAAAGATCTTAAAAGTAAAGCATTTTTCAAAACTAAGCCTTCAAGTCCTTAAGCAAGAGACAATACATTTGTAGCCTTAACAAGCAGAGCTTGTTATGATAGATACAAAAATAAACACAACCAATCAACTGAACTCAGCTAGTTTCTCAATTTCTATACCACTGACATTGTAGGCTTGGTAATTCTGTTGAGGGGGCTGTCCTGTGCATTGTAGTATGGTTACCAGCACCTCTAGCTTCTTACTCATTAGTGGCCAGTAGGAAAAATCCCTACCCCACTGTGACAACCAAAAATGCCTCCAGACATTGCCAAATGCTCCCTGGGTGAGAAAAAATTACCCCTGGTTAAGAACCGCTGTTCTAAATGTTAATTTTCACATCAATAAATAAAAGGACAAATAAAAGGACAAATAAAAGGAAATGTTAGCCCTCCATAAAGTACACTTGCAGAAAAGTGCAGTAAACCAAGTATTCAGGATTATCAGGTTGCAGCATGTTAAAAAAGGCTTTATTTTTCTCAGAATGTTTTCCTGTTATTACTTAATTGGATTGGTAATAAAAGCACGAATTGGCAGATATTGGGGTGAAAAAAATCTATAGATTGGCTGCTAATTCTATATTTCAAAACAGAGGACATTTTAAACTATAGGCAATAAAGCTTATTGGATGTACAATGTTGCCCTACTCTTGCAACTTTATTAAACTAGTATCTCTTATTTAGGAAGGGGAACTCACATAGCTCTTAATATTTAGATGAGGCTTTGTCAAAAATTAAGTTTCTTAGTTTTAGATCTTGCCAGACTAAGTCCTATTTATAAGGTTATCAACTCTTCTGTTTCAGTAACTACAGGTTAAGAAAGTCAGAAAGTGTCATAAAAACCTGTATAATATTTTATGAGCAATATTCATAATAGGCAAAAAACTGGAAACAATCCGAATGTGTTAACTGATGAATGGATAAATAAAATGTAGATATCTATACAACTTGGCAATTAGGGACTGAGTTCCCATACATTCTATAATATGGATGAACCCTGAAAACATGCTAAATGAAAGAAGCTAACAACAAAAGCCCACATACTGTATGATTCCATTTATACAAAATGTTCAGAACAGGTAAAAACAAAGAAATTGTAGTCCTGGCTGGTGTGGCCTGGTAGATTGAGCACCGGCCTGCCAGCTGTGAACCAAAAGGTCGCCAGTTCAATTCCCAGTCAGAGCACATGCCTGGGTTGCAGGCTAGGTCCTCTTCTGGGGGCATGCGATAGGCAGCCGACTGATAAATATGTCTCACACATCAATGTTTCTCTCCCTCTCTTTCTATCTCCCTTTCCCTCTCTCTAAAAATAAATAAAATCTTTTAAAAAATACAAAAAAATTGTAGATTAATGTTGAGGGGAGGGGTGAGGATAAATGACTGCTAATGGATAAGGTGTTTCTTTTAGGAAGCAAATCCTGCCAAATCCCCCAGAATTAAAACTATAGTAATTATACTGCTATCTGGAGCCCCGACATGAAAAGAGGTTTCATACAACGCAGTATCATGATGTTGAGAGGCCTCATCTTTACTGCATTATAGTTCAGCATGGTAGAGAATAAAAACTAAGTCAAGACCAATAAGCTCTACCACCTCGACCCATGTTCAGTTACATATGAACGTCTCTCGTCTCTGCCCAATTTTTTCATCTTGACACAATCTGAGGAAAATGCCTACTGCCTTTTTCTCACCTCTTCAGACACGCAATTTGATCATTTACATTAAAAAATAAAAAATAAGTACGTAATACACACCATGCTAGCCACTACACAAAGTACTTTGAGCTTTCCATGAGAGAGGAGCTGTAAAAATTCAAGAATAACCTTGCTGTGGGCTTTTCCCTACCATTAGGACCATCTAAGAAACAGACTTTGGTGTGTGCACTTGTAAATGTATACACATGCACTTAATTACAAATAAGCACTTGGTAAAAAAACAAACCAAACCCTGAAGTTCTTTCCCACACTATCATGAAAGCGAATTCTAGGATATTTTGAGCCAATACCAAGTAGTAGGGTGTTCTATCTCAAGCTACACATATCGTATGTGAATTACATCTCAAAACTGTTCAAACATATGTATTTAAATGGTATTACTTAGAAACACTGTTTTACTTTGACCACTCTCTGTATTTATACTTGAATTTTTGTAAGTTTTAGTCTTGGCCTTCTGCTTCTGGGTAGATGACTCCCAGAATAACATATGGTAGAGGCTGGGATTTGAAAACAGGTACTATGTAAACAGCATAAATGGCAACCAATGAAACTATTTTTAACTATAAGGTCCAGCATCGCACAAAAACTACCAATGGACACCATCCTCTTTCTACAAAAATGAACAAGGTCCTACATATAACATCACTTTGAAAAGTGTTATGCAAATGAAAGGCTTTTCGTGGGCATACATACACAATACCCAATTTTAAAGTGTTTTAGTCTCAAAGATTAACCTGTATCAAACACATTTAATGTCAAGAAGTATACTGAAAATACACTCTGAGAATTTTATAGCTTTATTAATATAGCCATGTTGATTGAATGACCGATATCTGGGAATACTGGTTACTCAATGAAGTCAATGCAACTGATTTGAAAATATTCAAAGTGTGGGGGAAAAATTTCTGACAAATCCTAAATTCAAGGGCAGACCGTCAGATGTAACCTGTGCTCAGATACTACTAGCAGTGTCCTTTACACATACTATACAACCTAAAAAGATTTATGAAATTGAAGAGATGAAGGTTTCCAAGGAGGTAATATGGAACATCACTAAGCAAGTCCTGTTAACCAGTGTCGATTTCACTCAACTCTGTAAAATGAATGGCATGAATTGCTAATGTGTCTCCCACTTCAAAAAAGATTCCACAAAAGTTACAGAGAAAGGGAGTATAGGTTTCTCACTGATCATGACACTAAGCTGTCAAGATGGCAAATCCAGGCTGAATAAGCACTTTGCTTCAGATGAAGCAGCACCCCACACTTACGGCATGGAAGACAACTTTGATATTCCCAAGCTGATAATGGAGAAGAGTCAGGAGTCTCAAAGATTTCGACCTTGCTCTGCCATCTGCATACTGTGTGACCTTGAATAAATAACTTCATCTTCTTCAGCTGGAAGATACCACCATCTGCCTACATTTATCTCACAGAGCATCAAATGAGGCAAGAGACATAAAAGTGCTTGGTCAACTGTCTAGTGTGCTACATCGGTGAAAAGAACGGTTCAAGTGCACCTCAATCCCCTCAACATTTCCCAAAGACACACACAACCCTTAGTCTCCTATATAATAGAGATGTAAATTCTCGGTGAGAAATGAGTGTCCAGAGATACACACTGTTCAATGTTTTGTAGAATGCAAAGTTGTGCCACAGAACAGAGGGTTGGTTCCAGGACCTCCCTGGATACCAAAATCCTCTATGCTCAAGTCCTTTATATAGAATGGCAAAGGATTTGCATATAACCTACACACATCTTCCCACACACTTTAAATTATTTCTAGGTTACCCACAACACCTAATACAACGTGAACGCTATGCAAATAGTTGTTAAACTGTATTGTTTGGGAATAAGCACCTCTTAATAGTTGTGCAATTATCTTAAAAAGAAAAAAGAAAAAAAGGCCGAACTCCACCATTGGAGTTACAAAAATTCACCCAAAATGGGAGCTGTCAGGGGATGTGATCTTGTTCACCACTTATCTTCAGGACCACGAGCCATGCCTAGCATAGTTTGCACTGAGTGAAAATGTGTTGACTGACCTAAGAAAGCCGATAAGAAATCTAGGTCTTCACCCTTGCTTCCTCTCCTCCAGCACGTGGGCACAGCGCTCCACAGCGGGTTTCCCACCCCCACCAACTCTACTACTTCAACCTCCAAACATAACACATATACCCTTGAAACACAAGGGCCAGGACACACTCTAAAAGGGGAAGAGCAGATGTGGAAGGACATAAAAGAAAGCAACACAAGCGGGTAAAATCTTGCCATCTGCGCTCGCGCGTGCTTTTAAGGCGCGCCCGTCTCCACTACCCTCGGCTCTCCTACCGCGCACGCGCACCGATGCCATCCCCCGCCCCGCCACCGACTCGCGCTCGCATTCTAACTGCCCCCCCTTCACTCCCCTGCCCCCACTCCCGTCAGCAACGGCCTCGCGCCTAGAAGACCTAGTCTAGTGTGCACCCTTCCGCGCGGCAACCGTCTCCTTTCCTCCACGCTTTCACGGTGGCACAGTGCTTCACGTCTATGAGAAGGCCTCACGCCTCTCGCAGATCTTTCTGCGCCTCCTCTTCATTCCGACTCCAGACAGTCCATCATTACTCCCCGCTCCAACCTCGCGCAAATGGGGTGAAAAGGGTGTGAGGGGGAGGGTGTCCTTCCCCTTCCCCCAAACATCCCGAGGCGATAACCTAACATGGCCAAGTCGCCAGCCTGCCGCAGCCCTCAAATCCGAAGGAAAGCAGTGTCGCCCATTCCCCGACTCCAGTGAATCAGTGGATCAGGCTCGGAGAGTGGCTTGGGAGCCCGGTTCTTGGACGCACTCGGCCGCTCACTCACCTGAGGCCGCCATGTTGGGAGAGGGAGAGAGAACGCAAAGGACCCGGATGAAGCAATCACGTGATTACAGCGGGAGCGCCAGCGAGGAGACACGAAACTGGGAGGGGGCAGGGAGGTGAGGAGAGAGACAGGAGGCGGGGCGTCGCTGCTTTAGGTTGGTACAGCAGCGTCGGGCGGAAAGACCTGCGCGACATGTGGCCAAAGGGGTGGGGCCTGGGCTGTCGCGAAACCGCTGACGCTTTACGTAGGCCTACGCGGGGACAGGGGGCACGGTTAGAGCCCCGGACGGCGTCCCCGGATTTGCGACTTCCTGTCGGTGGGGTAAGCGGAAGGGGCGGGTCCGCGCTGGCTAGGGTTGCGTCTCCGGGAGGAAGGTAGCGGACTGGAGCTCAGAATTGGTGTGCCGCAATTGGTTTTCTGAAAGCAAATATTTTTAGTTTCTTTTTAAATCCCTTTTCGTTGAAGCAAAACAATCCCACTATCCTGGGTAAGGATGGGTTCAATTGGGCATGTTTAGAAGGAAAAAAGTAAAAATATATAGGACGCTTAATTGCCATGGGTTTTCAGCTCATTTAATCCATTATTTTACTGGCTAAGTTCAAACTCAGGCCCGTGATTCCACAGACCAGTGCTATCCATGCCTCTCCAGCTAGTGCTACATTTTATTATATGTTATTTATGATATTAGCATTTACTCAATGAAAAATTTCATTGGTCATGTACCATGTGTGAGGCACTGTTGTTAGCTCTTTTGAGTACAGGAGATAACAAAACCTCCCCAAAGGAGGTATAGTACAGCAAGGGAAAGAGAGCGCTTTAGGTTAGTAAGTTGATCTTGATAAAAGGTGACTGGGTGCAACTTTATTTTTATTTATTGATAACTCACTCAAGGATATGTTTATTATTTCAGAGCGAGAGGAAGAGAGAGACACATATGTGAGAGAGAGATATCAATCATTTGCCTCCTGTATGGGGGCCTTGACCAGAGATCAAACCTGCAAACTTTTGGTGTACCAGTGGAAGCGCCAACCAACTGAGCCACTTGGTCAGGAGTGATTGGGTGTAGTTTTAGATTGCCTGGTCAGGGAAGGCCTCTGTGGGAGTGACTTTTAAACTGAGATCTGAATTACAACAGCCAGCCCTGTGAATATCTTTAGGAGGAGCTCTAGGAGAAAGCAGAAGATGCAGAGCTAGATTAAAAGTTCCAAGGCAGGAACATCTTGGCAAGTTGAAGAATTTGAAGGCTGGTAGCTGGAGTATGGTAAGGGAGGGGTATAAGATGAAGTGTGAAAAATAGGTAGAGGTTGGATCATGTGTGACTTTGTAAACCACGTTTAGTTGTTTGGATTTTATTCCAAGTGAATTGGGAAAGCATGGAAGGATTTTATATGAGGAAATATCATGATTTGAAATAAAATTTTAAGAAAGATTAGTATCAATGTGGGCGGTGGTTACGTGAGTGTACATTTATGTATACAGTTCATTACACAGTACCCTTAAGATTTGTGCAGTTTACTTACAGAAGTTATACTTTAATGTGTAAAAAACCCCCACAGTAAGAATACTTAGGCTATTGAATGGAGAGTGGATTATACAGATGCAATAGTGGAAGAGAAAAACCAGTTAAAACGTTGTTGCTGCTGCCAGGGCTCCATTATGACTTTTCATGGACTCTAGACATTTTTGCATTCATAGGCCCCTTTCTCCATAAAAACAATATTAAAAATTATGTTTTATGATTGTTGGTATAAAGACAAATATATTGATATTATACATTAAGACATTTCCTTTAACGTGAATTTTTTCTTATAATTTTAAAATTAAAATGTTTTTGAGGTCTCCTAAAAGTATGGTGGGGCCTGGGCACTGTGCCTGTTGTGCCTCCTGGATAAGTCAGGCCTAGCTGCTATAATCCTGGTGAGAGAAGATGGTGGTCTAGATGGGAGTGTAGACATGGAAAGGGGTATATGCAGAAATATTTTGGAAGTAGACTTGGTGCTTGCTTAGACATAGAACACCAGAGGGGGAGCTATCAAAGATGACTCCCAAGTTTTTGGCATGAACATGTGGGTGATGACATTTACTTAGATAGCAAAGCCTAGGGTGGAGCAGGTTTGGAGAGGGTATTCGAGCTCTGTTTTGGCCATATTAAGTTTGAGGTAGCTACCAGTTCAGTGCTTCCCATATTTTAATGTGCTTACAAATCACCTGGGAATTTCTTAAAAGCCATATTCTAATTCAGTAGGACTGGGGTGAGCTTGAGATTTTGTATTTGTCCTGGTTTGGATCATTAAAATGGAAGGAAGCCTGAGAATTAAGAAAAAAAAAAAAGCATTGTCCCAGTTAACACTGGAGACAGTAGATTTCAGAAAGTTCTGAGAAAAGCCAAATAAGGTAGGGACATAGAGGGTAGGAAGAATCTTTCAATTACTAAGCACCTATATATTTTAGGGTAATACAGGCACTTTAAAAACTAGTTTGTGCAGTCCTCACAATGGTCCTCTAAGGCAGCAGTTCCCAACTTTTTGGCACCAGGGACTGGTTTTGTGGAAGACAATTTTTCTGCGGACTAGGTTGGGGAGGATGGTTCTAGGATGATTCAAGCACATTACATTCAAGCTCACCTCCTGCTCTGAGGCCCAGTTCCTAACAGGCCCAGACCGGTACCGGTCTGTGGCCTGGAGGTTGGGGACCCCTGCTCTAAGGTTAATATTAATACTATTTTCAAATAATGACTCAGGCTCAGAAACATTAAGTACCTTATGCAAGTGCGCACAGCCAACAAGTGGTGGAGTAGCAGACCCAGAACTCTCTTTCTTGGGTTTATGTCCTTTCCAGTTTCCCAGAGACCTCTTAAAGAATAAAGAAAACTTTAAATCTCAAGATAAGTCTGTGACAACCACTTTGTAACATTCGTTCTGAAGAAATCCAGAAGAAACAAACTGGTAGTTACTGATTGCTGTATAACAAATTGTCTTAAAACAATAAACATTTATTATCTCAATTTCTGTGGGTCAGAAATTAGTTATTGAAAATCACTTTCCAAGTCCTGACGTTTGCAATGTCTTATATTCATATCCTCTTCTCCATTTTCCTATTATTTCCCTTGTCATTTTTCACCCTGACGATTGCATTAGTCTCCTAGTGAGTCTTCCTGCCTGCAGTCTTTCCTTGCTTCAATCCATGTATTGTGTAGCTACCAGATTTATTTTCCTGAAGTATAGGTCTGGACACATTCCTCTGCTAACAAACTTTCCATGATTCTGCATGGCTTAGGCAGACATTCAAGGCTGGTATAGTGCAGTCCCAAATCATTTTTTTCCTACTATCCTCCCTGTCTGGTGTTATGTTCCAGCCAGCTACACCTGTGCTTTCCTAACCTAGTCTTTTTTTTTTTTTTTTTTACCCACCCCCCTTTGCTCTTCCTTCTGCCTTGAATATACTTTCTTCCTTCACTACCAAATGGGCCAAAAATATACGGGCTTTTCAAATGTCACCTTTTCTAGGAAGACTTTTCTGAGCTGCTTTCTCTGAACCCTACCAGGACTGTGCTTATATCTTCTTTTGCCATTTGCCACTTTTCTCCTTGAATTGCCTTCACTTGTCCAACTCCTCAAGGGCAGAATCCATGTTGATTATCTCTATCTTCCATGCATTAGCACCTGGAACATTGCTGATGCTCAGTATATATTTGTGGTGCTAAAGTCATTCCCTTTTCTTTCTCTGAGCCTTAGAATTCTAATCTGTAAAAGGAGAGCATTTAACTAGATGATTTCAAAGATCTTTTTGTCATTTTATGAATCTGTGATGCTAATTGTGGATATTATGATCTTCCTTGTAAAGCTGGCAAAGATATTCTTCAGATACCCAGAACTAAGCTAATCCATTAATAAGAGAATATGGTTCATGTGCCAGTTACTTCTATTTTGTTTAGCTTGTATAGCTGAAATAATAGATTATCATTGTTTTCTGCTTTATGTTCATACAACCCAAGCAAAGTATACCACTGCCTTAACGATGTGTATTTCTCTAAAATAAACTTCTTTTAATCACTGAGTTTTGAATGTGTATGGTTAATCTTAAATATATATAAATATTGTATAGAAGTTCTATTTTTGGTATGGTAAGTTTTCAGTAAGTCTACCCTATCCTAGATAACAATAAATGCCAGATGAAAATTTAAAAAAAAAGTCAAACATCTGTAACTATGCAAAAGCTGTGGAGAAAGGCAAGCAGATTTTGGAGGAAGGATGAAACTTGGAAGAAGGTACTGATGTGGGGCAGTACAGCCCAGTATGGCTGAAGTTTCTCTGGAAAACCTGCCACATTTCTGCCTTTAGGAAGGAATTGCCCAGGGAAGTCTCTGCTCTCAAAGTATGTGTGTGTGGGGACAGGGGCAGGGAAGAAGGGAACCAGAGTTCTGCAAACAGTTCAGGTGAGGAAAGAAAAAGAGAATCAAACATCTGAGGTGCAAACTCAAGTGAGAGTTTGCAGTTTGGGTGTAACTAATTTAATTGCTTGCTAAAATAAACATCTTTGGAGAATATGTTAGTTTCCTGTTCCTGCTGTAACAAATTACTACAAACTAAGTGGTTTAAAAACACAAATTTGGAATACCAAAAGTTCTGCCCCTTCCAATGTAACAGGCATGCTGACACAAAGAAATATGGCCCAAATGAAAGAATAGATCAAAGCTCCAAAAATAGAACTAAGCCATGAACAGATAGCCAACCTGTGAGATGCACAGTTCAAAACACTGGTAATCTGGATGCTTACTGAATTGGTTGAGTATGGTCACAAAATGGAGGAAAAAGTGAAGGGTATGCTAAGTGAAATAAAGAAAAATATACAGGAAACCAACAGTAAAGGGAAGGAAACCTGGACTCAAATAAACAATTTGGAGCAGAAGGAAGAGATAAACATTCAACCAGAACAGAATGAAGAAACAAGAATTCAGAAAAATGAGGAGGGGCTTCGGAACCTCCGGGACAACTTTAAACAATCCGATATCTGAATCATAGGGGTGCCAGAAGGCGAAGAGGAAGAGCAAGAAATTGCGAACTTATTTGAAAAAATAATGAAGGACAACTTCCCCAGTCTGGCGAAGGAAATGGACTTCCAGGAGATCCAGGAAGCTCAGAGAGTCCCAAAGAAACTGGACCCAAGGAAGCACCAAAGCACATCATAATTAAGTTACCCAAGATTAAAGATAAGGAGACAGTTACCTATAAAGGAGTTCCCATAAGACTATCAGCTGATTCCTCACAAGAAACCTTGTGGGCAAGAAGAAGCTGGCAAGAAGAATTCAAAGTCATGAAAGACAAGCACCTACATCGAAGATTACTCTCTCCAGCAAAGCTATCATTTAGAATGGAAGGGCAGATAAAATGCTTCCCAGATAAGGTCAAGGTAAAGGAGTTCATTATCACCAAGCCCTTGTTGTATGAAGTGTTAAAGGGACTTACCTAAGAAAAAGAAGATCAAAAACTATGAACAATAAAATGGGAGGGGGAGTGGGAAGAATAGGGGAAAAGGTACAGGGAATAAGCAGCATAAATAGTAGGTACAAAATAGGCAGGAGAAGGTTAAGAATAGTATAGGAATATGGAGAAGCCGAAGAACTTATATATACAACCCATGGACATGAACTAAGGGTGGGGGGAAATGCTTGGGGGAGGGGCAGTGGATGGGAATAAAAGGGAGAAAAAAATGGGACAACTGTAATAGCATAATCAATAAAATATATATTAAAAAACACACAAATTCTCTTCACAGCTCTGGAGGTCAGAAGTCTGAAATGGGTTTCATTGAACAAAGGACCGGACTGGAAGACCTGGGGGTGAATCTGTTTCCTTGTCTTTCCCAGCTTTTATATACACATTCCTTGACTTGTCCCCCTTCCTCCATTTTCAAAGCCAGAAATTTCAGATTGAATGCGTCTTAACATTGATCACTCTGACTTTCACTTTTCTTCTGCCTCCCTCTTTTACTTTTTTTTGGCATTTTTATTGTATTTTTTTCCATTTCCATTTAGCCCCCTTATACTCTCCTCCCCCCCACTTTCTTTCACTCTTAGGGACCCCTGTAATACATTGGGTCCACCTGATAATCCTGTATAGTCTTCCAATTTTAAGGTCATCTGGTTAACAACCTTAATTCCATCTGTAGGTTTAATTCCCCTTTGCCATGTAACATAACATACATGTTCCGGGGATTCAGATATGGACATCTTTGGGCCATCATTCTGCCTACCGCAGAGATAGCAGAATCTAGAGACTCCACGATATAACATTCTCAATGTACAGGATACAATAAAACATTACTCAACATATGAAGAACGTGGAAAATGTGACCCCTTTTCCAGGAACAAGAGAATCAACAGGCCAACCCTGAGATGATCCAGATGTTGAAATGATCAGACAAGGACTTGAATGCAGCTATTGTAACTCTGCTTATTGAAGTAAAGTAAAATATTATTGTAATGAATGGAAAGGTAGGAAATCTCAGCAGAGAAATAGACAATATAAAAAGAACCAAATGGAAATTTTAGAATTAAAATATGTGAAATAAATATGAGATAGGATTAAGAACAGAATTAAGGTTGACTTGAAGGTCAATCAATAGAAATGATCAAAACTGAAGAAGAGAGGGAAAAAAGTGAACAGAGCCTTAGGGACCTGTGGACAATACAAAAAGGCACATCTTACTGAAATCTCAAAAGGAGAGGAAAAAGAGAGATGAGGTAGAATAATAGCTGAAGAAATAATACCTCTAAGCTGCCCACATCTGGCTAAGAATCAAGAAGATCAACAAACCCTAAAAAGTATAAATATGAAGAAAATATGTGCTTGTCATAGAATACTAAAAACCAAGGACAACAAGAAAATCTCAAAAGCATTCAGAAAAAAGTGAAGTCACATACAGGAGACCAATAATTTGAATGGCCATGGGCTTACTATAAACTATGGAGGCCAGAAGATAGAGGAACAAGATTTTTTAAGTGCCAGAAGAAGAAAAAAATTGCTCTAAGGTGTAAGCATCCTGGAATTTTGTATCCAGAGAAAATATTATTTGGCAATAAAAAAGAATGAAGTATTGATACATGCTATGACATGGATGAACCTTGAAAACATTTTGCTAAATGAGAGAAACCAGTCACAAAAGACCATGACATATTGCATAATTACATTTTTATGAAATGATCAGAATAGCCAAATCTATAAAGAGAGTGTATCAGTGGCTGCCTACGGCTGGGGGATGGAAGGGATGAGGGTTAACTGCTAAATGGTATGAGGTTTCTTTTGGGGGTGATGGAAATGCTTTAAAATTGATTGTGATGGTTGCAATCTATGCAACCATAGTTTGCATAGTTTGGTTAACTAAAATCCCTTCTGGACTTCTTCAGGAATTGTTCCACTTTGCTTCCTCTCCACTGGGTCTACCCAGCGCGCAGCACCTGGATCAAATTTCCTATAACAGGGTTCTGTGGATGGTTAACTTTATATGTCAACTTCACTGTGAAGTGATGCCCAGGTAGCTGGTAAGACATGATTTCTGGGTGTTGCTGTGAGGGTATCTGTGGAAAAGATTAGCCTTTGAATTGGTAGGCTGAATATAAAGTATTGCATTCACAAATGTTTAGTTCGCTGAGGGCTTGAATAGAACAAGGCAGAGGAGGGACGAATTCACTCTGCTTGTGCTGAGACATCTATCTGCTCTTGATCTTGGACAATGGTGCTTCTGGTTCTTGGGCCTTTTGACTTGGACTGAATTATATTACTGGCTTTCCTGGTTCTCCAGCTTGCGAGTGGCAGATCATGGGACTTGTCAGTCTCCATAATTGCATGAGCCAATTCCTATAATAAATCTTGTCATATATCTCCGTATATCCTATTGATTCTCTTTCTTTGGAGAATGTTTACTAATACACATTCCATCTCTTTCCAAGTCCCTTCTACCTAGCATTAAAAGCACTTCATAATCTGCCTTCAACTTGCTTCTCCAACCTTATCTGTTGACCCCATTTTTGAATGATATTAATAACAGCAAAGTAGATAATATTTATTAAGTATTTGTTATGAGCTTGGTACTATGGTAATATATCTGTATATTTTATCTAATTTTATCCACCCAAAAACTCCATGGGAAGATACTGTTATTATTACCATTTACAGCTGAGGCAACTATGTTATAGGATAATTTTCTAAAAAGTAAAATAATGACATACAAATATGTAGTGAACATATATCAAAGATTTTATTTAATTCACTAATAAAGGAGGAAGCCTGCAATTTGTTAAAAACCAACTGAAAGAAGAATCTGAAGAGCAGATATTTATAGGCTATCAGGAATGCTGAAATGAATTTGCCAATAGGTACAAAACTGATTAATATCCTATAGGTATGAAAATGTAATATTTGGAATCATCTTTTCGACGGGGCAGAAACCAATTTTATCTCACTGGACAAAGTTCATCTGCATTTCTATGGAAAAAAGTCATTTGCATTAATGTCAGTTTTTCCAATCTACAAAGCTATAATTGAGTCTAGTCAAATACAATCGACGGTTATGTTGAACACATTGATTATCTTCTTGGTATATCTAAAAATAAGATGTTGAAGTCCTAATGAGAGTCTTTAGAAAAAACTTTTTTTTATAAAGTTAGGAAATGTCAAAGGCACAGATCCCTGCAGAGACCCTGGACAAAGCCCAGAATTCAAATCTGTTGAAAAAGCATTCAGGAATCTTTTGCTCCTTTCAAAGTCTTTCACAAATTTTCCCGTACAGACTGGGTCTTAGAGTTCTTTTATTCCTCAGCATCTAGCACAATACCTAGTGCATATTAGGTGTTTAATCGGTGTGGGCTGGTTGATTGATGAGAACTACTGAATGGTAGATTATAAAGTGTGTGGGATATTGAAAACCATGAACATACATTTTGCATCTTTTTCATCAAGAAGTAGTCTTATTTTCTTACTCCTTGAATCTGGAAATGCCTTGTGACTTGCTTTGGCCAATACATATGTCAGAAGTGACAGTGTGTGGCTTCTGGAGCCTAGACTTCCAGAGGCCCTGCTGCTTCCACTTTCACTCTCTTGGGACCTGCTATTACCAAGTATGAAACTTAGGTTATTCTGCTGGAGAGCCACGTGGAGGAGAACCTAAGCATCCTGGCTGACAGCTCCAGCCATCCACCCTGGTTGTGAATGAGGCCATCCTGGACCAGGATGGTCCAGGTGACTGCAGCTACATGAACAAATTCAAGTGAGACCAGCAGAAGAACTGCCCATTTGAAGGCTGCATGTTTATGAGTAAATGGTTAGTGTTTTAAGCCTCTAAGCCTTGGGGTGTTTGCTATGCAGTGATGGATAAACTAATACAGTACTGTCTGTGCAGTGATAGACTGTCATCCAGAGGAGTGGGACAAGTGTTTCTTTGGGGATATAGGCTGCCCCTCATAACTGAATTTCCTGGCCCAGCTGTCCTGCACCCTAGCTGGCAGGGATGCCTGTGGTACTCTTTGGAGGAAGTTTTACTACCTGGGTATGTGGTTTGGCCTCAAACCTTTTGGTGTTCATGCAGCCCCTTTGATAGGCTCATTATCTGCACTGAGCTAGGCACTTGTAGATAAGTAGACCCAACCCTCTTTAAAAGAAGGGAGGCAGTGAACAAGTAAGACTCTTCGAGGAAGTTTACACCTGAACACAGGTATGTGTGCTCAAAGTACAAAGTTAACCCTTTCATAATATTTTCCCTTTCCTTCCTTGAATCTGTATGATACGTTTCAGACATCTTTCTGCTTAGCTTGTTTGAGTCCCAACATAGATATCTTTCTACTTAGCCTGAGTCCCAACCTAGTGAGTTAAAAGGACAGATGGGGAAACCAAGAGATTTGTCCAACACCACACAAACATCTCAGGCTTTCTGCTATAGTACCTAGTGGCCTAGTGCTAGGTACTGCCCCACGCAGGTGCCATGTGCAGCCCTTTTTTCCCCAAGAATCTTCAGTCCAAGATGCAAACCCAAGATATACACATGAACTCAGGATTATTGTCAGGAGGGCAGTATGGTGTCCAGGAAAAGATCTAGTTCAGTCTGTTAGCTCCATCAGCTGTGTGATCTCAGGTAGTCACTCAACCTCTAAGTCTCAGTGTCCTCAGTGAGATTAAAATTATATCTACTTATACGTTTAAAAATGTGTATGCCCTGGCTGGTGTGGTTCAGTGGATTGAGTGCCGGCCTGCAAACTAAAAGACTGCTGGTTCGATTCCAGGCAGGGCCCATGCCTGGGTTGCTGGCCAGGTCCCCAGTTGGGGGTGTGCAAGAGGCAACCAATCAATGTTTCTCTCACACATCGATGTTTCTCTCCCTCACTTTCTCTCCCTCCCCCTCTCCTTGAATATGAATAAAATCTTAAAAAAAAAATTAATGTGTAAATAATGATTGCATCTGGAGTGAGGTATGGGGCCTGGGCATCTGGGCTAGGAGGAAGACTTACTTTTCATTGTATATCTTTTGTACTATTCAACTTTATAATAGTGATGATTAACTTTGCATGTTAATTGGGTTAAGAGATACCTAAGTAGCTGGTGAAACATTATTTCTGGGTGTGTCTGTGAGGGTGTTTCTGGAAGGTGAACATTTGAATCAGTAGACTGAGTCACAATCGTCCTCACCACTGCAGGTGGGCATCATCCATGCTGTTGAAGGCCTACATATAACAGAGAAGCAAAGGAAGGGCAAATTCACCCTCTCTTCTTGAGCTGAAGCACCCATCTTCTCCTGCCCCCAGACATGGGCGCTCCTGATTCTTGGGCCTTTGGATTCAGACCAGGACTTAGAGCCTTAGGTACTGATTTCCAGGCCTTGGACTTGGACTGAATTATACAAATGGCTTCCCTGGTTCTCCAGCTTGCAGACGGCAGATCATGGGACTCTTTGGCCTCCGTAATTATGTGAACCCATTCCCTGACTAAATCTATACATGCTATTGGTTCTGTTTCTCTGGAGAACCCTGACGCAGTAATCATAGGGCAAAGATTATTCATTCAAAAGCAATACTAATTAACCAAGAAATAAGTGATAAATCCATAATAATTCTAATAAATATATCTAAAAAAATAAAATTCATCTTTCTCCACTGGTATACCTAGAATATTTGACACTTCTACCTCAAAAGGACAAAATTATTTTTAGAAAGAATAATTACTTTCTTGATTCACTTTTCAGCTGTAGAACAATTAACAATTTAAAGATATTATTTAACTTAAAAGATATTATTCAAAACCTGTAAAACATTTCATGTATGAACTAAAATTTGCATTGCCAAGCAAAAATATTATACTTGCACTTTCCATTGTCATTATTTTAAATTTCAAACAAATGAAAATTCTAACTGTCCTCATAGAATGGCAGAATTGGAGTAACTCCTGTTCGTTTTAGAATCACTGTGTGTGTAGTTGCGTATTTCTCATCTAGTGTTTAAAGCCAGGAATATGTACTATCACAATAGCTGGCTGGGTGAGTGCTTGGACAATTCTGAACTGTTACAGACTTTTCTCAGAATGAATGAGTATAGTGGAAAACACTGGGTATTCGCTCCATATAGAATACTATGTTTATTAAAAGATAAGTAATGAAAGTATATTAATTTGAAGCTTCCCCATTTATTATTAAAACCCAGCAGTAATTACAGCAATTGTTTACAACTCATACCAACAAAAGATGTTCTCATGGGGTATTTTATCACTGACCTTGTTTAGAATTGCCCACGCCTGAAGATAATAAAAACAGACCTTTAATCAGTTTTACTGATAGTTTTTAAGTTCCCTACAGAAAATGTACTCCCACAGTCCTGACTTTCTTCCAAGGTCCTTGTTAAAGATCAAATGGGATAATACTTTCAGGAGTCTCAAATTCAAATGTTGTCAGGGTTCAGAGAGGCAAACATGGGAAGTGGTGTAAGTCACAGTTACAGGGAGTGGTACAGATTGCAAAGACCAAGGAGCGCATGCCCTGGCTAAGGGCATTCATGTTCAATGTTCCTGTTTGGGATATATCCATGGGGTGGGCTGAGAGCTTGTGTAACTTGACCAATAAACAATTCAAACTTAGGTCTGGGCTGAATCCAAAGCTCTTTCCACTATGCCATTTGGCCTTGATGTAAACCCCAGTTTCCTCTTCCATAACATGGGGCCACTAATATCTACTTATTTTGGGAAGCTTAGGAACAAATTAGTTCAAATTCTAAGCACAGTACCTGGCACACAGTAAGCACTCAAAGAGTGACTGGTAGCTCCATATAAAACTGTTGTTAACTGCAAAACATTATACAAATATTAGGTATTATTATAAAGGACCTAAACAGCAGGGTAAAAATATCACCTTACTTTGAAACTAAATTATAGATGGATACTGACTTATATCCAATGTAAGAAAAGAGTAAGAATCATGGAAGCCCCGGGGAAGCTGAGAGCTGAGGTGGGTGGGAGTTAGATGAGGAGTCTACTTCCCCCAGTGCTTACAGAGGGGAGAGTTGAGAAAGGAAGAGGACTGTCATGATTGGAAATGTGGCTCTGCATCAGGGTAAGAAGGGTGAGTGGGTCTATCTCCGGGGTCCTCACAGGTTAACAGGGTAACAGGCCTTCCACAGGAGCATTTACAATTCACATTACTTTAAAAATGGCCCCAGGGATGTTTGTTGCAGTTCACTTTATGACATCAGAAAAGTAAAAGTAATGTAAATGTCCAAAACGAGGGGCCTGGTTAAATAAGTTACGCTATATTCGTGCGTTAAAGGAATATTACTGAATTCTTAAAAATAGTATTATTAGAATCTGTGTAGACAAGGAAAGAAATTCCCATTATATGTGTTCTGTGGGAAGAGGAGATTACAAAACAATGGATACAATTCAATCTCACTTTGGTGAGACAGAAACAGGTGCATGTTGAAATATCTTGAAGAACATACATCAAGGTGTTAACAATGGTTATCTCTAGGTGGTGATATTCTGCAGGTTTTAAACATTTTATTATTTCTGCTCATCTGTGTTGTCTAATTATCAACAATTTACATACCCTGCTGTTATAGTAAGGACAAACAGCAACACTTCTTTTTAAAAGGGTGGTGAGAGTCAGATGGGCAAAGATGAAACATTGTGTTAATAGGATTGAGCTAATCTGGAAAAGCACCCAGTAGGAGTGCTTTTCCTACTGACTTTCTGTGCAGGGTGAAGGAGTGTGAGAGGTGTGGTGTGTATGGGGAGGACCATAATGGGGAAGGACCAGGAAAGTTGGGATAGTTTGGGTACTAAGGAGATGTCACAGCTTGGGGGGCCCCACTTCTGACATTCATACTGTCATTCCTTGACTGCTGGACCATAGTCCTGTGCCTTTATCCACACCTCTAGCATGGCTCTCCAGAATGATCTTCAAATATGGGATAAAGCCCTGGGTGGGCCTTTAGTCCCCTATAATGTTGCATGCACTCCAAGAGATCGTGAGTCTCTGAACTCTGTCCACTGGGAACATTGGAAGGAAATTGGAGGCGAATGCAGTTGGAGAAGCCAACTATTAGCAGCTTTGGCTAGATGGTAGTGCTGTAAGGCGGAAAATCAAGGCACAGCATAGCCGTGCTGGGTTAGGCAGGAACAGGCGCCTGCACACAGAAGGCCACCAGGGGGCAGAGGAAGATTAAGAGTGGTGTTGCTTTCTTAGTGCCAGCTGGAGAGTCAACACCATCAGCTGCCATTCAGTAAAACGGAATATTATACCAATGAAGTCCGAGAAACAAAACAATAACTCAAACAGGTGCAGAACTTGAAACTAAATGTTAAAGGGGCAGCTCAAAGTACATCTCCAGGCTCATCCCTCAGCCCTTCCTTGCTTGCTCTAAGCCTCAGCCTCTCACCATGTCTTTTCCTTCCCTCCCTCTGTCCTCCCTTCCTTCTCCCATATTCACTGAACATCTTCTGGGTATCAAAGCATTTAGCCAGAACCTGGGAAGGTAAGGGAAAGATCCCTGTGAATGAGAAGGGAGGGAGCTAAGTGAGGGGCAATGTGTGTGTGGAGTGGATGTATCAAGCCTGACTGGTAAAGAGGACCACATTCCCAAGTCCTGGGGATGGAAAACTGGCTGGTTAGAAGAATCAGGGGAAGCCCAGTGGGGCTGCAGACCGGTCAACAGGGAGGAGACTGGAAAAGCTGGGGCTGGAGAGAGTCAGGAGCCTGACCATGAAGTTTGGGCATTTCCAAAACCGTGGAAGGATTCTGAATAGGTCAGAGACATGGTGAGGATATAGTACACAGTAATAAGAGGGTCTTGGACCCAGACCAAGAAACATCAATGTTTATAGGTCAGCTAGAAACATTGTTGTTTATAGATTAGATAAAAGAAGTGAACTGGGGAAGAGATTGAGAAGGTATATCTTGAGGAAAACCTAAAGTGTGGTGTCAAGGGGGCCAGGGAGAGAGTGTTTCAAGGAGGGAGCCTTCGGCTGTTGGAAGCTGAGAGGTGGTGTAGGAGTCTCTGGGAACTACTAGCGCAGTTTCCCTGTGACAATGGGAGCCCAAGCCTGCCTGGAATGGGCTGAGGAATTGACAGGGATAAAGAAAGGGAGACCCTGTGAAAAGGGACAGATTGCTCAGGGAATTTGCTTCTGGGGAAGGTGGCCCAGAGAACTTGTTTGAACATGGGCAATACAAGTTTGAATGCTAACAGGAAGCACCTAGCAAAGTGAGAGAGAAATCTGATGTAGGAGAAAGAGGAAGGTCAACTTATGGTGTCCAGTTCTTTGCTCCGGCTTTTCCCTCTGCCTGAGATGCTCACCTTGTATGAATCCTTTAAGGACCAGCTCAGATGTCATTTCCTCTGGGACATCTACAAGACAAAACTCTGTCTCTACTCACTCACAGCATGTTTCTAGCTGGATCCTAAACTTCTATCACATATTGTTGAGAACAGGGACTCACACAGAAGTGTCTGTACTGTGTCTGGCATATATATTGGCTTGGCCAAAAAGTCTGTATGATTCTTTCCATAAAATATAAGACACATTTTTCATATTCTCCAATAACATTATTGATTTGAATATTTTGAGTATGTTGACTATCTCCCATGTGGTATTATGCTGATTGTTCTCGATTAATGTCTCGATTTGATCTGATTGCTATCAACTTCAACTGGTCTACCTGACCATGGAGCGTCATTCAGGAAGAAATCTACAGCATGAAACTTTGAAAACTACTTTTGACATGTTTGATCAGTAGCAGCACAGTCTCCATACACTGCACAAATATTTTTTGGGGGTTTCAGTTGCATTTTTACCTTTCTTGAAATAATAAAGCATAATTGCTAAAATGGGCTTATTTTCTTCCATCTTTAATATTAAAACAGCTATAAAAAATTCACCAATTTTGATAATTTTTTTTAAGTGCATGCTGATATAACAGCTGTCATAAATCTAACAAAATTGTTTCAAATGAAGTTAAAGACAACTAAGCGGTACTAGATCCATGTTACGGAAAAAAACAAATGAACTTTTTGGCCAACCCAATAGTAGACCCTAATAAGTAATTCTGAATGGACAGCTGGGTAGATGAGTGGAAGAAGTGGATATGAAATGTCAGCATAGTTGATATCATGGTGGTAGAGTAAGGACAATGGCGGGGGGGGGGGGTGGTGGCAGACTGAAAGAAAATCGGCTATTTCTTTTAGGGGTGATCTCTAATTTGTTTTTTCCCCTGCAGGAGTAGAGTCCTGACAGTTCCCAGACCCTCTTCCATTATCTGCCAAGCGAACTAGCTTAAAAGATCAACCCAATGTAGACAAAGAAACAAAAATGCAGACAGAGCCCCTATTCCCATCAGCCCATCCACACAGCAAGCCCAGAGGTCAGAGGTGAGGGGAGCAGGACTGGGCTAGAGGTCAGGAGAGGCATTGGATTCCTTTCTCCCTGCACGTAGCAGGGATCCTCAGGTATTTCCTAATTAGGATGAGAAGAAGCAGCTGGGACTTCTGGAATGTAAATATCAGATAAGATTAGGACAACTCTTTTGCAGAGCTTCCATTTTCTTCCAGGATGAACATCACATTCTTTCCCAGGAACTAGTTTCAGTCCTCTTTAGTCCCTGCAGTTTATCCTCCTCCCAGGCAGGAACTTGCCTCCCTTATTCTTTCTGTGTTCCCTCCCTTAGCCTCCAGATTTGGGTCTCTCTTTGCATCCCTTATGTCTCCTTCATTTTTTACAGGGCCTGGGCTTCTGAGCCTGGAGGGAAGCCTCTGATTTTAATCATTACATGGACATCTCAGGTTCTGGGTGGGGGTTATTGACTCCTGCTATGGTCTTCTCTGCTCTGTCCCTTCTAGGATGGTAGAGCAGGTGCTACGAATGGACCAATACCATGTCCATTCAATAATCAAAGCCATTGACATAGGGGACCAGGCACCCTGTGTACTAAAAAAACAACTTCAGTTGTGTGGGTGTCCAGAGAAGGAGAGGGCATCAGCAGTGGGTGCTAGTTAGAGTTATGGGGAAGGCTTCAGGGAGGAGGTATCATTATGCCAAGCCTTGAGGAAAGTGTGTGATGGAGGAGATAGAGGAGTAGGGGTAAATAGAGGAATGGGCAGGAGGCAGTTTGGGAAATGTTGTTAGAGATCAGTTCAGGTGGAGCAGAGGGTTTTCAAAAGGAAGAGATTGGAGTGTTAAGTAGGGAGACAAATATGGGGGTGGTAGGAGAGATGGAATCCAGGAACAAAGAAAGCAGATTTTATACTTTCAACAATGAGAAGACATCAGAGGTGCTTATAGTGAAGGTGGGGGAGTGGTGATTAGGGGACAGATGTGGATTTAAAGGTAATTCTGGAAGCAAAGTGTAGATTGGTGTTCATGGTAGAGAAGTGAGGGTCCCATGCTCTCTTGTCACTGTTGCCACTGTCCCAGCAGGCCCAGAAGTACCTTGAGGGAAGTTCCAGGATGGGCGGGACTGAGGGCGCAGGAGAGACATTGTCCCTTATCTCCCAGGCTGGGATTCTTGGACCTTGTGTCTACACCTGGCCAGGGGTTTTGTCCACAGTGGAACTTAGACCTCAAAGCCTTCCCTGCCTTCCAGATAGCAGAGGACAAGATGAACTGTTCTGTTTCCAGGGAAGAACTCGGTTCGTAGAGTGCCACCTGCCTTCTTCATGCTGTCACCTCGGCCCAGCCAAGGAAGGTGGGAGTGGGGAATGGAGGAGCAGAGGCCAGAAGTTCAAAAGCAAAGGGGATGGTTTAGAATGAACTCATTGGATCTGTGGGGACATCCCAGAAGCTCAGCTCACTCACAAGTGGCGCCCCAGAGTATCTCCTTTCTCTTTTTGTGACCCCCAGACTCAGGCCTCAGTGACCTCCATCCCTCCCCTCTCTTCCTCTTCTGCCCCAGAAGCCAGGGTAGGGGTGGGAAAGAGCCCCCTGGACTGTATGAGAGCCCCCATGCTGATTCCTGGGGTCTGGGAGAATGTCTCAGAGGGCGGGGGATGGAGGCAATGGCCTTCCTAGGACTGTTCTTGTGGGGGTGTTGGCTGAGCTTTTTGACTTCTGTCCCGTGATCTCTCTTTAGGAATCTGGGACTGGGCCATTTGAAGCTGCTATTACAGAAAGGGAAATAACGTTTAACAGGAGGGCTAGGATTCCAGACCTTTGAGTCTTGATTCATCCCCACCACCTGCGTCCAGGGGCGGGCCACTTCCCTTCTTTCGTGTCCTCCTCCCCTCACCCACCCCACCTCTCTTTCAGGACAGGGCTGGAGGTGTGGCAGCTGCCGCCAGGCTCACTTCTGAGCTCGGTGCAGGAATGCTGTCTGCAGGCCCTTGGTGTGGAGGTGTGGAGGTGTCACCTGGCCCCTACCAGAGGCTCGGGAACCAGAGATGCTATATATACAGGCAGGATCTGGCACAAATAATATCCTTTTTTTAATTATAAAAATCTTTTATGACAAAATCATAAGCATGTAGTTCTGTAACATAACAATATCACACCCAAGCACACCATATAACATTTTAGGTGAAATGTTCCAATTTAAAGTATAAATTATCACACCCATATTACTATCCTACCAACCACACTCAAGCAGGCCTTACTGCTGCCAGACCCTGTATATACATATTTGACATGATTCCAAATGTGGGGACAGAGGAGGTATTTTCATGATTAAATCAGTGTCCCCACTTCCATGATCCCTAGGTCCCCTCCAAAAATAGCCCCTGCGCTACTTCTGGAGAGGGAAGTACTCATGGACTAAAGGCAGATGACTCTTCAAGCCCTTACTCATGGTGCCCCCAACACCACTCCATGCCCCCATCCTCTGCCCGTCTACTTTCCACTCCTCCTTACTTATCAATGTGGTGCCCGCCACCTCCAGGAAGCCCCTTCTCCTGCCTGTCCTCTTTCTCTATAACCCACAGTGTACCTCTCCTCTCTGGCGACAAAGCATGGCTCACTCTGCTGGACCTTGGTCCCTCATGGTTTCTTGCGGACAGGCCAGCCTTTTGTTTGCCCAGCTCCACTTTGCACTCCTCAAGGGCAGGGGCTGCATCTCCCACTGGAGAGGGGTGAGGACACGAACTGCTTCATTAACCCCTGCTACCCTTGTCACCACTATTCCTCCCTCTACACTGAATATATACTGCTCTTTGGTGTATAGTTTGCATTTTGTGTTTTATGTGCACAGATGACTGTAAGTTCCCCTTCCTTACTATCCAGGCAGCCAGGGGGATATTTCTGCTCTTCACACAGTATCCCGGGCCCCGACACCTCCTTGAAGAATGGGATTTCCTGCCTTGCTGTCTTCTAGACCTGTGCCAAGGATGGAATTAGATGAATTGCCACTTGGTAAGCTGGCAAATGCTCTGCAAACACTAGGCCTCTCTTGAGGTTCAGCTTATGGAATCCTGACCCTTGGATGGGCCGGAACCACATGGCTGTCTGCTCTGACTCCCTGCACAATTCTCATTCCTCAGACTGCCTCTCGGGGATGAGGAGGAGGCTGTAGGACAACATTTTAGAAAGTCCTTCATTTCAGCAGAAATCTGCTTCTTGTGGCTTCCACACTTTGGTCTGGTTATACCCCTGGAGTCGCAAAGATGAGGTCTAATTTCTTTTCTCCTAAATGATAGTCCTTCAGATATTTGGCCTCACAGAGAGTGGAAGGGAACTGAGAAGAGATTGAAGCCTAAACCTACATTTTGTTTATGAAGAAAACGGCCCAGAATGGAAAGGATGGTGTTATGTTTGCATAGTGAGTCAGCCTGACCCAGCCTAGGTCTCCTGACGCCGCCCAGTGCACATTTCTTACCTCCCAAGCTTCTTTTTCTCCAGACCAAACTCTCCCCTCCTCTGAAATCTTACTTTAACCTACTCAGTCCAATTTACTTCTACTTGTCTGTGCCCGTTCTATTTTTCCCCTTGAGTTCACCCTGTAATTTAAGCATTGTCTTGCCCCCAGGAGCCTAGCATAGTACAGGGTGGTCAAGAAGCATTTACTGGATGAAGGAACAATCAAAGTAGCCGACACCAACTGAGTTCCTAAGTGTACTACACACTTCATTTCCTTTCATTCCCACCCAGTGCTTTATTTAAATGTTGAAAGAAAACAAGTGAGGGGATGCGTGTGTAGACTGGCTCCTGGGCAGCTGGTATACCCCTGCACTGCTCTTGTTAAAGTGCTGCAACGCTACACTTGTGTTCCATTTGGTAAATAATCACTGCCTGAGCTGTCCAAGTCCCCTCACTCCATCGTGTCTTCCTGGGAGCCTTTCCTGCCATTAGCTCTAAGGAGCACGCATTCGAGCTTGAAATCCTTTTGCTGTAGACTTAAGCCTGGGTTTATGCTCTAAGTCCTCAATCCTTACACCCCATCCTTGGGTCCAGATGACTGTTGGGATTCAGAATCTTGTAGATTTCAGAAAGGACGCATAGTGCATATAACTTATAAGGAAAACCACAGTGGGATTTGAAGTGGCACCTGGAATCACGGAATTAGCGTTAAAATTTCTGCAGTGAACTGTGTCAATATTCACTCTAAGTGGGATACATGAAAACTATGATTTCATGTATGTGAATTACAAAGAACTTTTGGTCTTTAGAGCTTTCTGGAGTTTGAAATTGTTGGATAAAAGACTGAAAAATATGCTACTGCCTTTTAAGAATGGGAGCCTGAACAAGCCAGAGAACTTGCTGGGAAGGGCTGCGGTGGGGAGATAGACGCCTGGGAGTGGATAGCACATTGAGAGACAGCTTCAGGGGACCCCAGGAAGGCTTTGATCTGAGCAGGACCGTGACTGTCCAGCTATCCTTAGCCCAGCCAACACAGGGCCCTGATAACTCTAAGGAACGAGTGTAGCTGGGCCTCGCGCCAGACAGGGCTCAAGGCAGCGCCAAGGCAGGCAGCAGGCAGCAGGACTTTGAAACCCAGGCTGGGCAGAAAGGTGTTCTGCAGGCAGAATGTCACTTCCTTTTTAGGCCCAGGCCTTGGAGCAGTTAGAGGGTTGGCATTCCAGACAGTAGCAGCAGGGATAGGCCTTCAGTTGGTGTGTTTGGCCCAGCTCAGCCCCACCTATGCCCCTGCCATTCCTGCCAGCTTAAGGTTATCTCCCTGGTAATGTACTACCTGAGGCTTCTTGCCATTTGAGCACTCATACTCTCTTGTCACTGCTACAGCCAAGAGCAGGCTCAGATTCTCTGGGGCCCTATTCACTCAAGGAACATGTGTTTATTGAGTACCTACTATGTGCCAGGCCTGCAGTTGTGCCTTGGGGACTTTGTTCTCATTATTCGCTCATGTGGAATGCACACTTCTCCCACTTCACAAGCCTTAGTGTAATGGGGCACAACCAGGCCCCCCCCCCCCCGCCAAAGGGTATTTTGTAACGGGGTCCAGAGACTGGGGTGCACCAAAGCTAATCAGGAAGGTTTAAAAGACTTAATACAGAATGTAGCTGAGGGAGAGAGGGAGAGATGGGGGCCTGCAGGAGAGACTGAGGGACACAGACTCTGGGGAATGACCATGGTCAGACTCTGGTGTGAAGACCATGGGGGAAGAAAGAGGGGAGAAAGGACTCTTGCTAGTGGGCCAGGAGAAGGTGCCACATGGTTATGGATTAAGAGCTGGAGATCGCAGCAACGCAGTAGATGGTGCTGAGACCCGCGAGAGGCCTGCCTAGCTGAGCCCCGGACTTCTGGTCTTTTTCTTCTGAAGGACGGTACCCCTGACTGGCCTGACTGGCCTAACTGGGCAAAGGGGGGAAGGCAGGATGGTGTATGTCCTGCTGGTTGTTTTAAGGGGATTTTGAGGTTTAAGGGTGACATTTAGCCATTAATCAAACCTGTAAAACTTTTGAATAAATAGTTCCTTTCCTTTTCACCAAACTCTGCCATTCAGAGCCATAATTCCAAGGGTGGCGTGCAAAGGACCCACAACCAAGGGGTCCCGGGGAAGGAGGGTGTCGTTTCGGTAATAGCATCTGGGCAACCCCCCCCCCCGGGGTTTTTTTTGTTTGGTAACACTAGCATGTCCCAGGTGACACTTCTGCTATGACTCATGATTGCCATCCTTGCTCCAAACTCTGGTAGCATTTACTGCCCTGCCATTCTTTGGCTCTAAATCCACTTTGTGACCTTTCTTGTATCCTTGTCTTATGTTTTGTTGCTTGAAGTTTTATTTCAACGTTCTGTGTTTGGAATCAGTTAGGGCTAGCTGCTCCTCCTTCCTTGAACATGTGTGGAATGCAGGGATGACCCCTTCAAAGGTGCCCTTCAAAGATGAGGTAAAATGGTGCCTGGGGTCTGTAAATATTTGCACTGAGCATTCCTGAATGACAGCAAGATTTACAGTTTAACAATCTTTCCATTACAGAGGCTGTTTAAGTGACTGAGGGAGGCTGCAGTAATTTCCGTACCTGGAACATTAAAAAAAAATGGTAGCAACTACCTCACATGAGCTTACTATTCATTCCGCATACTTTAATATTCACTCAATACCTTTTGTAACACTCAGGTCTTTCTTCTGGCTAGAATGACTTAGGAGCCTGCTGGAAATCTCCTGGGACTTCTTAAAGTTGTGAGGGTTGTGAAGTGGGGTCACAGACTGAGGAAGTTCAGCCATTCTCCCTCCAGGTTCTATTTCTTGGTACAAAAAGGAGCTGCAAAAGAAGAAAGATGCCTGCTAACGGCTTAAAAGATCCCTGTACTCTCCTTCCTCCTTTCCTTTAGTGTTCTGTATACAGAGCCCCATCCTGGTAGGTTATTTGCTCATGTATTTGTTTATTCATTCACTCCTTCATCTGCAGCTAATGAGCGCTATTAAATTTAGGATTTTTTCTTGCCAGAATTAAACCACTAGTAGCGTGAAACTGACCACAGTGGGAATATTTACACCCTGGAAATTGGCAAGTGCCACAAGCCAGGGGACTTAATTTTGTTTCAATCCCTCTCCCAATCACCTGCCTCTGTTTAATGATGATTTAACATGTGCTGGAACTGTGCTAAGCCCCAGAGGTACAAAAGTGAACAAAACAACCTGGTCTCCACCCACAAGGAGCTTATAGTCTAGCACAGCACTGTCCAATATGGTAGCCATTGCCCCTTGCCACTACTGTAGCTATTTAAGTTTAAATTAATTAAAATTAAATATAGTAAAAAATTCATCTCCTCAGTCATGCTAGCTGTATTTGAAGTGCTCAATAGCCACTTGTGGTCAGTGGCTACCATAGTGGACAGCACAGATGTAGTCTATATTCCATTACTACAGAAAGTCCTATTGTTCTATTGGATACTCTGCATAGGCAGGAGAAGGAGGAAGAGGAATGGACAAAGTAAATGAGTCATACATGCAGATTCAGACTAGACCTTCAAACTGATAGAACCAAGTGCTCTAGACTGTGACTTTTAAACTTTTTTGATTAAAATCCATATATATATATATATAAATTTATATACATGACAGATCAATCTATCTCTAACAAGTTTAATTAAACAGTATAACAGTGATATTCACCCCTACCACATAGGAGGCAGTCTGGTCTAGTTTATTCTACCACGTTCTATTTATTTTATTATATATTTATATGCTGGTTAGTCAACTCTTCTGCAAAAAATCCTGCTTTAGACATTAGTAGGGTGGAGCAGGCTGATGAGGGTAGAGAATAGAAGAGTGATGAGATGAGGAAGGCTTCCTGGAACAGATTGCAGTGGCTTCTAGAAGGAAGAGAGAAAGGAACGGTGTAAGTCTGGCAAAGGGAACTAACTTGGGGAAAGTCATGGGCCACAGGGGCTGAAATTCACTCCCCACCCCTGGGTGGCATCGAAGCCTTTGCCTCCCCTATTCCTCCTACCTTTGGTTTCCTAGCCCTTTTATCTGGCCTTGAGTGTAAATCATTAACTCCAGCAGTAGACTCCAAGGACTCAAACACAGGCAAGTGTGGGAAGGGCCTTGAGGAAGCTCAACAGTGTAAATGAATGTCTTTACATTGCTGAGGGGGTGGGTGATGGAGAAAGGTCAGCCAGTTTAGTCCCTGCTGCCTGCGGCAGCTCTGGGGAGAACTGTGTGTGCTCTAGGCCTGGGACAATGGAATGCCTTAGAATCTCCAGAATTTTACCTTAAGTTCCTGCAGCTACAGAACCAGTCATTTTACCATTTTTTTAACAGGAGAAAAATTTACTGTATATCAATATGTGCATATTCTCAACTTATTTTTAATTGTTTCTTATCAGAAACTGAGTGAATACAAAATGATAATTATACCATGTGCATAAGGTATGATGAATTATAATAAAATTGACAACCATGCGGCCAACAGCCAGGATACGAAATACTGTTTTTGCCAGTTTTGAGGTTATCATTCCCTTGTTTTTCCTTGTAGTTTGTCATTTATTTTGACATTTTCAATCCGGTTTAATTTTAAATGTTTTGAGTTGATACAAACAGAATCACTGAATTCTACAGCAACTTTATTTTTTTCACTCAATATTATTTTCTGAGATGCATCCAACTTGATGTGTGTATGTAGAAATATTTTATTCTTTTCTGCTGCTATATAATGCTACATTATTATTACTTAAAAAAATAAGAAAACGTGGCTGTAAAATCTCATACATCTTCAGTATTTGTTGTTGAAGAGAATATGTCTTCATTTCCATTTTAAGCCTTTGATTCAACTTTATGTTTCCATTTTCTCACCGTGTGAGTAGGAGGGCTGCACTCTACATGACCAT
Organism: Pteronotus mesoamericanus; assembly: GCF_021234165.1. NCBI lineage: Eukaryota > Metazoa > Chordata > Mammalia > Chiroptera > Mormoopidae > Pteronotus > Pteronotus mesoamericanus. Next base: position 2,477,922 of record NW_026555310.1, read on the forward strand.
TCAGATACAGGCCCCTTGTCTCCTGTGGCTCTATTGTCCATGTTCTAGAAATTCTTTCCATCTTGCCAATGAATGGAGAAAAAGCAGTGGATCCATTTCATCATATTCTGACCAGGGCCTTTGAGAGAAACATACTCCCAAGACGTGAGGATCACAGTAATTCGAAGTCCTTGAGATGTTCCTGTGTAGAATACTCTTCCCCACTCATCCCCTAGCAGACAGGGCCAAGACCACCAGTGGAGCAAAGTCCTACACCACGCTGGGGGTTCCCTCTACACAGATTAGGAGAATAATTACCACTCACATATGAAACCTTATGAGGAGGGAGTTCTGTGTAACTCTAGTGATCAGAGCTGGGTCTAGAAGGTCAGAATGAGGCAGATTTTAGCCTAGTAGGAGAAATAATGTTCTAATAACTACAGTGCCCACTTGGCATTATCTTACAGTCACTTGAAGTCTTCACAGAGGCCAGATGTCAGGAAAGCTATCAAGAAGTTTCCTAACCTGAGAGGCCAAATTTGAACCACTCGTTCATTCCACACAGATTTATTGACCATTATATTATATATACTGTACTAGGTGGGAGGGCTGGGAAGACAGCCATCGAGTGAGTTGGAAGGCCCCCTATAATTTCAGGGTTATAGAATGTGTGGAACTATATGGAACTCCATGACTCACTTCCACTTGCATTTTTTCAGGTGATTGTCCCAACCCTTAAAATAGGGAAGGTCAGGCCAGCGTCTTCCACCTATACATGTGTGCTCAAAAAAGGAGTATGTTTATTTCACTCATGAAAAAATGAGGCCCAGAGGGTGGCTGACTCAGAGTCACGGGGTAGTGAGTGAAAGGGCTGCGACAAGGATTCAGATGTTCGAGCTTCTCAGTTTTTCTCATTCTGGTGTGTGACTCAGACCAGGTGAGGCCAGAATATCTCTTTCCTTACCTCCTTTCACCAAGGGGAGAAGCACCTGGGCCAAGGAGAGGGGACTGGCTTCTCATTCCTGTGGACCAGCGAGCATAACCAAATTGTGACAGGACTTCTGGAGGGGGAGGGGGGGGAAGGGGCAGTTATGAAACTGGGGAAGAGGACAACTGAATTCTGGTGCGTAAGCACTTATAACGACACCAAGCCTTATATATCACTTAGTGTGGGCCAGAAAGGGTCCTAAAAACTTCGCATGTGTTAATTCATTTAATCCTCCCAACAACCCCAAAAGCACGCCTTATTTTTAGCTCTATTTTAGGAACAAGGAAACTAAGGCACCGATAGATAAAGAACCTGCCTACAGTCACCCAGCTAGTGAGTGGCTCCTCAGGGATTTGAGCAGGGGCAGTCCAGCTCAACGTCTGCCTCGCAGAGGCGCAGGCCTGGCCACTCCTGGGTCTAAGGCTTGTCCTCACTCGCCATCTCCTGCAGCAGGCACCTGGCCAACCCACTCCCCTGGCACCTGCTGTACCCTCCAACATGATCAGGAAGTCTGAGGCCTCCTCCACGGTCACATTCCTCGTAGGCAGGGCTGAGGGGCGAAGAGGAACTGAAGAACATAAAGAAGCTTTGTGTCGGGGTGAGACTCTCCTTAAAGCCACAGCCATGGTGGGAACGGCACGGGGTGGGGGAGGAACCAAGAGAAGATGCCAAAGTACTGGAGCACGGGGCGCGGTGCAAGGTTGGCTCAGCCAGAGCTGGAACGGGCAGGAAGCGGGACCCTGGGTCCCGAAAATTCTTACAGACCGCGCCCCCCCCCCCGCCCGCCCCGTCCCCAACGCCCGCCCCCCCGCCCGCCCCGTCCCCAGAGCTGGGGAAGCTGCTCCCGGCCCTGGGCTGTCCGGCGCCTCGGCTCATTTCTCGAGCCAAACGTATGGGGAAACCTAATTTCTGCCCGCTCTCCATTTTACGCGGCCTCTTCACATCCTCAGCTCTGACAATGCGCCAAAGGGAGCTGCAGCCCTCCGACCCCGCGCGTCTCCGTGCGACCCCGTGGAGGTGGCGGCTGGCATTTGGGTGTCCCTATAGCCCTGAGGGCTCAGGCCCTATGCTGGACGGCCGCCCCACCCCTCTCCCCACCCCCGCCCTATGCTGGCACCCCACTAGCTGCAAAAGTCTCCTGGGGCAAGTCCTCTGGGAACCTGCAACCTCCTTCCAGTCTCCTAAAGTAAGGAGAGCGCTTTCCTAGCATAACACTCAGGAGGAGAAATTCCAGGGTGTGTATGTGTATATAAGTTTAGGTAAGAGTTGAATATTAAAACCATGAATTTTTTTGGAGAAAATAAATGCGAAACATTTTACACACCCATTTTTTAAAAAAAGTAAATTTTTTTTGAGATCATTGTAGACTTTCATTTGTAAGAAATAACAGAGAGACTTTTGTGTATCCTTTACTCAGTTTCCCTCAATGGTAATATCATAAAACTATAGCACTATATCACAGACAAGATATTAACATCGATAGTATAAAAATAGAAAACATTTCCATCATCACAAGGATTCCTGGTGGTGTCCTTGTATGGCCACAACTACCTCTCTCTGGCCCTATCTCCTCTTTAACCCCTGGGCAATCACTAAACTGTTCTTCATTTCAATAATTTTATTTCAAGAATGTTATCGAAGGCTTTTGGTCAAGATGGCGAGGTAGGTAGACATGGCTTGCCTCTTTGCACAACCACATCAAAATTACAACTAAAATATAGAAAAACCATCACTCAGGAACAGCAGAAATTGAGTTGAATGTAAGTCTGACAACTATGGAATTAAAGAAACCACATCTATCCAGACTGGTAGGAGGGGTGTGGACAAGGAACAGGCTGGTCCCACACCCACATGGGTGAAAAGTTGGGAGGGGTATCTCAGAAGTCAAGAGTTCCAGCCTCACACCAGGCCCTCCAGCCGAGGGTTCCAGTGCCAGGAAGGTGAGTTAGTGAGGACCTCAGCAGCGCAAAAACCAGCGGGGATTGAATTGGTGGGAGAAACTGCTGGAGCCCTAAGCAGTTCCCCTCAAAGAACCCACTCATGGACTCACCTACTCAGACTCACACCCTCTGGGCTTCAACACCAGGGTAGCAGCTTGAAGGGAACCAGTGGTATAGAGGGAAAGACTGAAGTATCTGGCATCGGGGCAAGCAGAGGCCATTGTCGCTTTGCTGAGCTCTCCCCACCATGGAGCCTGTTGGCTGGTACCATGTCTAAGACTCTAGCAAACTGGCTAACACTGTGTGATCCACCTTGGGGATCCACAGAGGCTCTACCATACCCAACCTATGGGCTCCCCCAAGCTGCTTTTCCATAAGAATGGTCTTGGCTCATAAATCTTATCAAGCAAGCAATGGCTGGCTTCAGTGAGCTCTAGCAGCAGCTAGATTAGAGTCACAGCTTGGCTTCACCTGGGAATCTCCAAGCCTAGCATAAGCAGCAGCCATCTCAGATTGCTTTACAGCTCGGGCAAAACACTGATTGGGGCTGATCTTGGCCAGCACCACCTGGGAAACCTCAGGGCACATGTACCCAGAGGACAGCTACAGATCACATGGGAGCATCACCACCCTGTCCTGCACAGCTGATCCTCCATAGAGGGTGGTCAGTAGTCACAGCTAATCCTTGCAGCTGACTGACCTGGGCATACCCCTTCCATCGACCTGCCAACAGCAACTAAAGCTCAACTACACGAGGAGGGTATACTCAGCCCACACCAAGGATGCATCTTAAGTACCCAGCTTGGGTGATAGGGGAGGCTGTGCCACTGGACTCTACAGGACACCTACTACAGTAGACCACACTAACAAGACACAGAGCCAAAACAGCTCTACCTAACACATAGAAACAAACACAGGGAGGCTGCCAAAACAAGAAGACAAAGAAACATGGCCCAAATGAAAGAACAGATGAAAATCCCAGAAAAAGAGCTAAATGAAATGGAGATAAGCATTGGAGAGCGGGCAGGAACCAAGAGAAGATGCCAAAGTACTGGAGCATGGGGCGTGGTGCAAGGTTGGCTCAGCCAGAGCCAGAACGGGCAGGAAGCGGGACCCTGGGTCCCCAAAATTCTCCTTACAGAGCCCCCCTCCCCACCCCCAGAGCTGAAGAAGCTGCTCCCGGCCCTGGGCCCTGAGAGAGCACAACCGGGAAGTCCCAGTGTGCACAAGAGAGCGAGGCTGGTGTAGGAGGTGTGGCAAAAGTGTCAGAACATCGAAGACATTTGTATCTCTTGTGGGAGCCTCCATGTCACTCTGGGACACCCTCTCTCCATCTGAGAAATGTGCCAAAACTGCAAGAACCACTTCCTGGGGTGTGCTAGGAGTGCAGATGCAGAGTTCAAAACACTGGTCATAAGGATGCTCAAGGAAGTTAGTGAGGACCTCAGCAGCATAAAAAAGACCCATTCAGAAACAAAGGATACACTAATTGAAATAAAGAACAATTTACAAGGAAACAACAGCAGAGTGGGTAAAGCCAAGAATCGAATCAATGATTTGGAACATAAGGAACCAAAAAACAATCATGCAGAACAACAAGAAGAAAAAAAGAATAAAAAAAAATGAGCATAGTATAAACAGCTTCTGGGACAGCTTTAAGAGGTCTAGCATTTGCCTCATAGGGATGCCAGAAGGAGAAGAGAAAGAGCAAGACATTGGAAAGCTATCTGAACAAATAGTGAAAGAAAACTAATTTGGTGAAGGAAACAGACATGCAAGTCCAGGAAGTGCAGAGTCCCAATTATGGTGGATGCAAAGAGGACCACTCCAAGACACATCAATATTAAAAGGCCAAATGTTAAAGATAACAAGAGACTCTTAAAGGCAAGAAAAAAGAAGTTAGTTATTGGAAGGTTGCCAGATGGGAGGGTGGAGGGGGAGAATGGGTAAAGAGGAGAATGGGTATTAAGAAGTACAAACAAGTAGTTATGGAATAGCCATGGGAATATAAAGTACAGTATAAGAAATGGAGTAGCCAAAGAACTTATATGCATGAACCATTGACATGAACAATGGTGGGGAGATTGCCTGAGAGAGTTGGGGGGGGCTAGGTGGAGCGGGGCAAAGGGGAAAAAAATCAGGACAGCTGTAATAGCATAATCAATAAAATATAATTAAAAAGCAATGTTATATAAATAAATGAAATCATATGGTATGTAATCTTTTGGGATTGGCTTTTCTCACTTAGCATAATTGCTTGGAGATTCATCCAGGCTATTGTTGCATGTATCAATAGTTCATTCCTTTTTATTGCTGAGTAATATTCTACTGCATGGGTGTACCCCAATTTAAGCATTTACTTGTTGAAGGACATCTGGTTGTTTCTAGTTTTTAGCTATTAAGAATAAAATTGCTGCCCTGGCTGGTGTGGCTCAGTGGATTGAGTGCCAGCCTGTGAACTGAAAGGTTGCTGATTTGATTCCCAGTCAGGGTACATGCCTGGATTGTGGGCCAGGTCCCCAGCTGCAGGCGAGCCAATCAATGCTTCTCTTACATGTTGTCATCATTGGTGTTTCCCTCCCTTTCTCCTTCCCTTCTCCTCTCTCTAAAAATATATAAATCATTTTCTTTAAAGAATAAAATTGTTTTTCCAGTACAAGTTCTTGTGTGAACATATTTTTATTTCGTAAGTAAATAATTCAGGATAAACTTCCAGGAGTGCAGTTGCTGGATTCTATGTTTAGATTTTTAAGGAACTGCAAACCTGAGCCCGACCACAGAGGGGCTGCACCTGGCCTCATGGGCTGAGAAGAAAGCCAAGGTGATTGCAGTAATGAATGCTATGGAAGAAACCCAGGGGCCCGGGGAGTCTCAGAAGGTGGAGGAGGCCAGCTCTCCTGCAGTGCGGCAGCCCACTGACCCACTGACACTGAGGATAAAGATACCATCAAAGCAGCTGACAAAGAAACAGAGTATAAGAATGGCTGGGGCGTTGGTACTGGGGAGCTGGTGTGAGGAAAACTGCAAGGCTTCTCTTTGTGTCTTGATAGATGAAAGGCTGAAGTCCAGCAGCTGAAGGCACCTGCTGGGTCATGTGGTTTGGAGACAGCAAATCTTCAGTCATGTGTGTTGAGAGGTTGATGCCCCTGAGCTCCTTCTGAAGTGCTCTCCACCAGGCCACCTACAACAAGCAGCCCGTGTACTACAAAGCCATCTCTGAAGTACCACAGGTGGCCAGGAGCTGTGCACAGGAAAGCTGTTCCCAGAGTTCCCATGACAACAATGAGAGTCACACTGCAAAGGCCCTGGAGGTGAAGAACAAATAGATGATCAAATGGGCCTTTGGAGGGTCCCAGGTCTCTGTCCCCAAAGGCCTGGAGACACGAGGAGAGAAGGACCTCTGCGAAGAAGTTTTCACAGTCCTGACTGGTTTGGCTCAGTTGGTTGGGCATTGTTCCATGAAGCGAAGGTCGCTGATTCAATTCCTGGTCAGGGCCCTGGTTGTGAGTCCCCGGTCGGGGTGTGTACAAGAGGCAACCAATTGATGTTCCTCTCTCCTTTCAGTGTTTCTTACCCTCTCTATCTCCCTCCCTTTCCCTCCTTCTAATCTTTAAAAAAAAAAAAAAAAGTTTACAGAGACATGTGGGTTGGCCCTGAGGCAGCTGCCTATGCACAACCCCCACCAACAAGAAGGCCCTGAGAGAGCGCAACCGGGAAGTCCCAGTGTGCACAAGAGAGCGAGGCTGGTATAGGAGGTGTGGCAAAAGTGTCAGAACATCGAAGACATTTGCATCTCTTGTGGGAGCCTCCATGTGACTCTGGAACACCCTCTCTCCATCTGAGAAACGTGCCAAAACTGCAAGAACCACTTCCTGGAGTGTGCTACCAGTACGATGACCTTAGCTATCTGTCCTAATGCACCATCTGCTATGGGGGGCATGAAGTGCTAGTGTGGGAACAACAACTGCTGCAAGTGCTTTTTCTGGAGTGTGGGGATCCCCTAGTGGGGTCAGGGATGCCCAGGAAGCCATTAAGGAAGAGCTGTGGAACTGCTATGTGTTCAGACAGGGGCACCTACGTGCTGCTGCAGCACAGGACAACTGGCTCTCTCGGCTGCAGATGTTCTTCACCAGTAACCATCACCAGGAATATGACCCTTCAAAGGTTTACCCACCTGTGCCAGCTGAGAAGAAGAAGCGCATCTGATGGAATTGCTTCAGGGCTTCTAGTGCTGAAGGATTCAGACCTTCAGGTGGATTGCTACATCACCTTGGAGGTGAGCGGGGACTCCATCATGGGGACTCCATCATGGAGCGGGCATGGTGCAACACCAGGGGGAGATCATATATGTTGGGGACATCCACAGCATATCCAGAAGTGGGGCCCATTTGATCTGGTGATTGGGAGCAGTTGTGCAATGATCTGTCCATCATCAATCCTGTCCTCAAGGGACTCTATAAGGGCACTGGTTGGCTCTTCTTTGAGCTCTACCATCTTGTGCATGATGCACGGCCCAAGGAGGGCGATGACCACCCCTTCTTCTGTCTCTTTTGGAATGTGGTGGTCATGGATGTTAGTGACATCTTGTGATTTTCTCGAGTCTGACCCTGTGAAGATTGATGCCAAAGAAGTGCCAGCTGCACACAGGGCGCACTACTTCTGGGGGAACCTTCCTGGTATGAAGAGGCCGTTGGCTGCAGGAATGGCTGGAGCATGGCAGAACAGCCAAATTCAGCACCTAGGGACCATGGCTACCAGGCAGAAACCAGCATTTCCCCGTCTTCATGAATGAGGAGGACATTTTATGGTGCGCTGAAATGGAAAGGATGTTTGGTTTTCCTGTCTCTTATACTGATGTCTCCAATATGAACCTCTATGCAAGGCAGAGACTGCCGGGTGGTTCGTGGAGCGTGCCGGTCATCCACCACCTCTTTGCTCCGCTAAAGGAATATTTTGCTTGTGTGTAAGGGACATGAAGGCAAACTGAGGTAGTGACACAAAGTTAAACAAACAGACAAGAAATACAAAACATAACAAAATGCCAAGAACATGAGGATGGAGAGAAGTATCAGCACCCAGAAGAGAAAAGGGATTTTTTTTTCTTTTATTTATTCTAGAGAAAGGGAAAAGGAGAGAGAAAATCATCGGTGTGAGAGAGAAACATTAATCGGTTGCCTCTTGCTCAAGCCCTGACCGGGGACCAAACCCACAACCTAGGCATGTGCCCTGACCAGGAATCAAACCCATGACATTTCAGTTTGTGGGATGACGCTCCAACCAACTGAACCACACCGGCCAGAGCGAGAAAAAGGAATTTAAAACAAACCACAAAGGCAGAGGGCTTGTCCTTTCATGAAGGGTTGGACATCATCTACTGACTTTTCAGTGTTAATCTTCAGACTAACTTAAAAACAAAACCGAGTCCCTCAACTCCATTTTTTGGTCAAACCTCTTGTTTTCTACTCTTTTCAGAGGGGTTTTTGTTTGTTTGAGTTATTGTTTCTTGCTGTGACTGAAACAAGAGGGTTTATTTCAGCAAAAATCAGTAACAAAAAATAGTAATAATATCTTGCAGAAGAAAGATAAGAGAGAAGGTAAAAAGGAAATTCTATAGAAATCTATATGTCAGTATTGGGCTGTTTTTTAAAACTATATATCTTTTTTTGTTGTTATCTCTAGCCTGGTCAGATAGAAACACAAGCAGGGGACAGAAAATAGACACTCAGGAGGCAGAATTCCCTCTCAGCCACTGAGCTGTCTTTTTAGCACCGTTCCTGGTCTTGCAAAACAGAACCAAACCAGCAACAGGCAGATGAAGACACCACACAAGAAGACCCTTTTATATAGTATTTTAGGTGCCCACCACACAGGAAACCTTGAAGAAAATCAGTGTTTAGAAGCTGCTGTTACCTCTTGTTTACAGTATTGTAAACATATACATATTGGATTGGCTAAAATTTTTATTTGTTTCTTTCTGTTAGATGGCTCTCGTAGTACTTAGTTGTCTTTAACTTCATTCAAAACAATTTTGTTAGATAGTGTTGTGATAGCTGCTGTATCAGCGTGCATTTAAAAGAAACTTATCAAAAGTGATGAATTTTTGTGTAGCCATTTTAATGTTGAAGTTGGAGGAAAATATGCAACATTTTTGGCATGTTAGGCTTTATTATTTCAATAAAGGTAAAACTGCAACTGAAACGCAAAAAAAGATTTGTGCAGTGTATGGAGAAGGTGCTGTGACTGATCAAACGTGTCAAAAGTTGTTTGTGAAGTTTCATGCTGGAGCTTTCTCCCTGGATGATGCTGCACAGTTGGGTAGAACAGTTGAAATTGATAGAGATCAAATTGAGGCATTAATTGAGAACAATCAACATAACACCACATGGGAGATAGTTGACATACTCAAAATATCCAAATCAATAAAATTATTGGTGAAAATGAAAAATGAAAAAGTCCTTTATTTTAAGGAAAAAACTGAACGGACTTTTTGGCCAACCCAGTATATGGTAGATATGAGCTGATATTGGTACTTTGTGTCTTCTTTCTTTTTAAATTTGTCAGTCTTGCTAGAGGTTTGTTGATTCTGTTTTTTCAAAGAAATAGTTGTTTCATTGAAAAATCAAAGATGACTTTCATAGATTGCCCACTTATTTTAGAACTAGAGCACTAAGATCAGGTAATTGCTGCCAAAGATTCCTGTGGGTTCAGGCCATTCTGATGATTTCTCGGACCCTGCTGATTTTGAAGGTGACCACGCCCCTCTTGCCTCTGGTGGTCACTTGCTGCCTCCTGGCCTCTGCCATGCTGGGATCCCATCCTTGCTCTCAAAGCCCATTTCTATGGTAACACTTCCATCTTCCTCCCTGAGCATGAAGATAAAAATCAGCACAACACTGTTTAAGAAAATGTCTGTCTGGGCAAGGCGGTGGGGACAAGGCTGGAGTGGCTGCGTGGAAGCCACATCTTTCTCGCCAGGATCTCACCATCTTAGATGTTACCTAATTGATGCCACTTTCACACAAAGTTATCCACAGACAAGCCCCAATTAATATAGGTACAACTGGTCGTGTAGCTCATAGGAAACCCCAGTTGTAAAAGCAATTTCTGGAGTTCAAACGGTCAGGTTCAAAAATGAACTAGGAAGAAATATTACAATCAAGCTTGGATGTGCTAATGCTAAGATTTATAAACTTGATGACCCACACTGTCCTTAGCTAGAATGATCCTGTGGAAGTAGTACTTCCGGACATTCCTACACTTCCTACGGACTTTCCAGGGACCAAAGGGAACTTCAGATTATTCAGACATGTTTCCTTTGTTGATTGTCCTGGCCACGGTAGTTTGATGGCTACTGTGCTGAACGGTGCAGCAGTGACGGCTGCAGCTCTCCTGTTGATAGCTGATAATGAGTCTTGTCCTCAGCCTCAGACTTCTGAACCCCTGGCTGCTATAGAAATCATGAAAGTGAAGCATTGTTTGATTCTACAAAATAAAATGAGTTTGGTATAAGAAAGTCAAGCTAGCCCTGACCAGTGCGGCTCAGTTGGTTGGGCATCGTCCTGCAAACTGAAAGGTTGCTGGTTTGACTCCTGGTTGCAGGCCAGGTCTCTGGTTGGGGGCTTGAGGGCATTCAAAAGGCAACTGATCAGTGTTTCTCTCACACATCAATGTTTCTTTCCCTTTCTTTTCCCCTCCCTTCCCCTCTCTCTAAAAATAAATAAATAATGTTTTTAAAAAAAGAAAAGAAAGAAAGAAAGAAAGCCAAGGTAAAGAACAGTATAAACAGATCCTTGCCTTTGTACGAGGTAAAGTAGCAGAAGGAGTTCCTATTATTCCAATTTCTGCTCAGCTAAAATACAACATTGCATCTGTGAGTTCACAGTAAAGAGAAGTCTAGTACCCACAAGTGACTTTACTTTAGAATCCTGACTTATTGCTATTAGAAACTTTGAAGTCCACAAACCTGGCTGTGAGGTTCATGATCTTAAGGGGAGAGTGGCTGGCGGTGGTATTCTAAAAGGTGTGTTAGAGGTGTGCCGGGAGAGGGAAGTCAGACCTGGTATTTTTCCAAAAATAGTGAAGGGAAACTCATATGTAAACTGATCTTTTCCAAAATGGTATCACTGTTTGTGGAACATAATGATCTTCAGTGTGCTGCTTCAGGAGGCCTTACTGGAATAGGAACCGAAACAGACCCCACTTTTTGCCTGGCTGACAGAATGGTGGGGTAGGTTCTTGGTGCAGTTGGAGCTTTATCTGAGATCTTCGCAGAACTGGAAAGCTCCTACTTCTTTCTTAGATGGCTTCTAGGTGTAGGCACTGAAGGAGACAAGAAAGCAGAAATGGTGCAAAAGTTATCTAAGAATGAAGTGCTCATGGTGAACATATGATTCCTGTTGACTGGAGGAAGAGTTAGTGCAGTCGAAGCCAATTTGTGCAAAATCATTTTGGTTAATCGTGTGTGCACAGAAATAGGAGAAAAAATGTCCTTAGTTGAAGAGTTGAGAAACACTGGTGTTTAACTGGTTGGGGTAAAATGTAAGAAAAGAAGTAATAATCACATCAACAATAGATAATGACTGAAGAATTTCAGTTAAATAATACATTTAGATAAAGTCAGGTTTTTCTCTTAATAGCCTAGGGGGTATATTTTCAAAGCAATACTGGGGAGTGGATTTCACATCTCATTATCTTAGCAGTAACTGTTATTCTCATTTTCTGGTGATGAAAATTTAACCTCTAGTACTATAATAGGATCTACAATAAATGTAAAAATTGGTGTAATGTTGGAGTGAATCAACCAGAAATTAATCATTTGCAAACCATGTCTCATTTATATATCAGTGCAAGTTTGAAATGAAACTGTTTGCTACAACTAGCTTTTGCTGTAGCACACATACCACCTAACCTGTTTGAAATAAAAATTTTTTCTTATTTGCATGATTTATCTTTGAGTAGCTCTAGGCTGGAAAGAGTTGTTATACATGTAAAAATTTGTGTGAAGACAGAAGTTCTTGAAGATCAGCTTCCCTTAGCCAAAATTTCATGTTGCTTTATCTTTGCAACTTTGAGTGAAGAGAAATTAATAAGTTCTACTAAAAGTATCCTTTAAAGCATGCAAACAAAAACAAAAGCAGAAATACCTCTCTTACCAGTGTATTATCAGTGTCTCAGTGAGGGAATATCCCCTACGGCCTCTTGGACAAATTATTTAGGGGCAAGTGAGTGAATCGTACGTGATAAATTTGCTTCAACATTTCCCCCTCCCTAATTCTTTGGATTCCTTCCTCTGAATCATGCAGTCAGATTTCTGGTAACTCAGCTTCATTTATTGGGCACCATTACTGAGTCCAGGTTTTAGCCAGTCAATGAAAGAAAGAGATAAAATCAATCCAAATCTTTGGGACCAGCACACTGAGTTTGGAGTCACTGAACCTGTATAAATAAACCTGTATCAATATATTTAGCCCAACCTAAAACTGTATTTCTTCCTTTTTGGTTTAGCACCCTTAGGATCCAACCCATACACATTCCTCAAGTTTGTGTCTATACAAACTAGCAAAATCTTTTGGTTTGTGTGTCTTCTCTAGAGTCAGATTTTGTACTTGCCCCCCTACTTAATGCACCTGAGGCATCCACTGCACGTTTTAACTACCTTGGGTGAGGCCCTTACAGTCTTCATGTAAGACAGCTTGGGTCTGACTCTCAACCTTGCCTGTCTACTGACACCATGTAGCAGCCCCTTTAAGATTTTCTGGGAGCCTGGGATCCCCACCCCAGAACAATTGAATAAGAATCCCTGGAGATAGGTTGTGGGCCTTGGTATTGTTCGTAAAACTCCTGCTGACTTGAACTGCAGCCAGGGCTGAAAACCCCTGGGTTAAGTTATAAAAATGGAAGACAGAGCTTTGGACTGGAAATCTGGGGATGCAGTTTCCTGCTTTAAGCTTCTAGCACAGTGGAAGTCACATGATCTCTTTGAATCTCAGTGCCTACCTCCAAGCCAGAGCCAGTAATACCCACTGCCCTGCATACCTCACAGGATTGTAATGAGGATCAAATACATAAGCGCCCTGGGAACTGTGGGACATTGTCTGATGAAGGGATAGTTATGTCAGGTGCGTCGTCTCAGGTTTCTCCAATCAGCCTGACTCAGCCGCAAGCCCCGCTCAGGCTCTGCCAGGGACTTTCTGCTTCCCTCTCAGTTGGGCCCCCATCCCATCACCTTTGCTGAGGTCAGTCTAATCTTGGGCCTGCCTGCCCCCTGCCCCACATCTGGTGGCTGAGCCATCATCAGTTTTCCTTTTGGGGGCCCCGATGAAGGCTGGATTCCTCCTGACTAAATTACAGTGATGGCCAGCCAGGCCGGAGCAGCCCTTTGGGGGCGCTCATCAGACCTCTCAGGCACCTGTGTGTCTCAGCCAACACATTCCATATTATACCTACACACTTGGAAAAGAGAAGGGCGGACAAGGCAGGAAAACTACTTGGAATGTTTTCCTAAAACAAATCTCAGAAAGAAAAGCTCAATCATCTTCCCAAAAGACTCATCTCCTGTAGATTCCTGTGAAGATTGTGGGGCGGGGTGGAGGAAATACGGATTGGAGAGAGAACAGAAGCAAGGGAGGCAGGTGAATGTTATGTTTTCAGAAAAGTGAGCAACACTTCAGCAGGGCACCTTGCTTTCAGGTAGAATGTTTTGCTCTGGTATTACAATCCAGGTACCCAGAGGCTGCAGGGGTCCCTTTCCCACAGAAGCTCCCAGATAACCTCTTATGTAACACGTGTTCAGACCTTACTCAGGAAGGGCGGCTCTTGCTCTGCGCACTTTGCAGGCCCTCCTGACCCATCTTCTTTCGGGGCCCTACAGTGATGAAGATTCCCACCCGGTTCCTCCGGGGGCTTCTCCCCTGCTCACAGGGGCTGCCTGTCCTGGTGTGGTCCTGTGGGCCTCACACAGTCTTTAGCTTTTCTCCACCAAGGACCCCCATATTGTTAGAGATTGCAAAGTAAATACACTGTATTTCTTTTTTAAAATATATACATATATATTTTTTAATTCTCACCTGAGGACATGGCCATTGATTCTAAAGTGAAGGGAAGGGAAAGAGAAAGAGGGAGACAAACATCAGTGTGAGAGAGAAACATTGATCAGTTGCCTCTCATATGTGCCTGGAAAACTGAGTTTTCCATTTCAGTCAAAGATTTATTACCTTGGATCATTGTGTATCCCTATTTTACTTTCCTGCTTCTCCCCACTAACCTCTTTGCTTTCTCTGTGCTGGGCTATACCACTCATCACCTGCTAGCATGCTATATTACTCTTATCGTTTATTATCTGTCTCTTGTCACCAGAATATAAGCTTCATGAGGAGAGGGATTTTGTCTGCTTTGTTCACTGATGTATCCCTATTGCCTAGAAGAGTGGCTGCTATAGAGTAGGTCCTCAGTAAATATTTGCTGAAAGACAGTCAAAACGCACATACTTTTGACCATTAGACCGTGAGCTCCATGAGGTAGGGACAATATCGGTATTGGTTACCACATGCACACTAGGTGACTGGCACAGAGCCTGGTACAAAACAGATACTTCATAAATATTTGTTAATATGGTAGGTCAGCATACTATTTCTAGGAACTTATCCTGTATGCTCACGTAGCACACCTATTAATCACAAATATTAATTGCATATTAATTAACATTAATTGCAGCATTTTTGCTAAACTAAAACTACTGAAGACCAAGATATCCATCACTAGAAGACCTGGGTTGAGCACATTTGTACTCCACACACAGGTGCAAGGCAGCAGTTAGAAAGAGAAATGAGGCGTATGATGTACAGGAGATTACGAGCCTCTTCCCCACCAAATTTTGGTTGCTGAGACCTGAGAGAAAATTATTCTGAGGGTCTTTCTAAAATAACGACCCTCACATCATTCCTATACAGATACAATAATGAGTTTTATATAAAATGATGTCGTGTTTTGTATGATGTCTCTCAGACTAGATGGATGACAAATTACCAAGGCAAGGGTCAAAAAAGACCTAGATATCACTTGTCAAATTGGTCTGGTGACCATGAATGGACATCAATAGATCAAGGTTTTGATTTCTGGAAAGAATTTGGAACATAGTAATTATTCTTTATTACAGATTGAGAGATTTGTGTGACACAAACATTCAACTGGACAATGGGTAGGAAAAAAGTCATTAAAAATGTCGCCAAAACAGGAGAGGTGACAGAATGCATAATCACGATTCTGTGCTTTCCCCCAAATATTGGATTAATAATTTCCTTTTGGTAAATGGCATATAATATCATATAGCTTCCAAATGAAGGTAGAAGAGACACCAAATTTATTCATTTGGGTTTGAAAAAAAAGGTAGGTCTATATGTACTCTTTCAGAAAGGTGTCCAAGATATATTGTGATACGAAGAAAGCAGCGTTTAAGAAATCAAGGTGCAGAACAGTATGCAGAAATATAAAGGAAAATGTCTTTGTGTATGTCTAGTTTAAGAAACTATTTTACAATGGTTACCTCTGGGGAGTGGGATGAAAAGTATTTAATCTTATTTCCTTATCTCCTTTTGGATTTTGTGCATTATTTTTTATATATTTTAATTTAAAAAGATAAATGATCATCCCAATCAAAACCTATGAAGTTTTAGATATCTATTTTTTTCTCTAATAGATGACTCTTCCAATGGAAAGCAGAGTTGTGACATTTCATTTAGCTTTAAGGTGATTTTTATTACCTAAGTGGGTACTTACTTAGGGGCACCCCCTATCTAGAAAGGGGCCACTGGAATATTCTTTCACCTACAACAATCACATTTACTCCAGTTCTAGCCAGACCTCTACTGCGATAAGTCATATCCCAACTGAGTGAGGAAGAACATATGGGGACCGTAGGTTTGGGGGCTGAATGTGAGAGGGCTAGGGGGAGCCCTGGTCACTGTGGCTCATTTGATTGAAGCATCTCCCCATCCCATGAACTGAAAGGTCTCGGGCTTGATTCCTGGTCAGGGCACATGACTAGGTTGCAAGTTTGCCTTCAGCTGGGGCACATATGGGATTGATGTTTCTCTCTCACATCGATGTTTCCCCCCTATATCAACATTTCTCTCTCTCCCTTCTCTTCTTTCTAAAATCAATAAGCACATCCTAGGTGAGGATTAAAAAGAAAAAGATGCAGGGGGAGAAGCTGTGGGTAGGAAGCAACAGGATGGATGTTTCTCTCTCCCTCTGATGTTTCTCTCTCACATCAATGTTTCTCTCTCTCTCTTCCTCCCTTCTTTTCTTTCTAAAATCAATAAGCATGTCCTAGGTGGGGATTAAAAAAGAAAAAGGGTGTAGGGGGAGAGGCTGTGGGTAGGAAGCACTGGGCAGTGGGTCAAGGATGAAGAGTGGCAGGGGTGGGGAGAGCAAGTTGTTTCCTCTGGTCAAGCCTTTTTCATTCTTTTGCCCTTTGCCCCAAAGCTAAGATTACACAATTCTATTGTAGTTTTCCCTTGCTATCCTTGACCATTTCCCTCCTGTTTCTCTGAGAAGGTTTCCAAGAACCCAGACCTTTCCTTTGCCCACTCCCCCACCTACATAAAATCCCTGGGGTCAGAGGTGATTCCTGCTTCATCAGAGATAAGACTGTTGGAAAAGGGGATTTGCACAATATGAAAATAGCCAATGAAGATGCAAAGGAACGTTTAATGAACTCTGAACTTTTTATTGGCATCCTGCCTTGCCAAGGGATGCCCCACTTTTGCTGCCTTTAATGCCTCAAAACTTTGGTGTCGTTGACCTCAGACACCACTTTGCCGTCCACAATCTTGCGGGTCGTGGTCTTTTGGATGGTTTCTAAGGAGTGGCTCTTGTCCAGGGCGTCAAAAAGACTGTAACAGAAGACCAAATCACAGTTATAAACAGACCCACAGAGAAGGGAGACGAGGAAAGTGGGGGAAAAAACGCCTATCCCTGCACCTTCATCTCCAAATTCCCCTTGGCCACTCCCTCCATAAAAGAGAAACCCAAGGCCAAATTCCATTTGTATTCTAAATACTGCTAGGGGCAATACTTAGTTCATTCTCTTCTCTAGGAGAGAACCTCTGTAACTGCTACTCCCCTGGAGACAGAGGGACACTCACAAGCACTAGCTCGGTGTTTTAGTGGGGCTTTCAAAAGCTCAGGATTTGGGGAGAACTGATATCTTGGCCCTAGTTTGTGTTGGTAGGAGAGCCCCACTTACCTGAAGTCCTCCCCTTTTTCCAGTAGGTGGCGGTAGGTGGCAATCTCAGCCTCCAGCTTGACCTTGATGTTCAGCAGGGCCTCATACTCCTGGGCTTGGCGCTGTCCTTCTGCCCGGATCTGGGTCAGCTCTGCCTCCAGGTGCAGCAGGATCCCATTGAGTTGTTCCATCTGCATAGCATAGCGCATCTCCACCTCCCTCAGGCTGTTCTCCAAACTGACCTTCTGCAGGGAGCACAGGGCAAAGGGTCTGGTGAACCTTGAGGTACAGTGGAGGGAGAGTTGACAACTTCCTGCATAGCAGTTCAGAACTCAGGACTTCACTCTTTGCAACTTTTTTAAGCAACTACTTTGTGCCAGCTTCTAGGGTAGGGAGGTAGGAGCAGTGGGAAATACAGAGTAACAACTCTCTCTGAGCAAAAGGAATTCATAAAGAAAGAGGTAGGATTTGGGCTGAGACAGGATGCATCTGAGGCAGACAGAGGTCAAGGGGCCAGGAGCTGGGGCAGCTGAGATGAGGGCTCTTACTAGATTTCTCATTGAGTCCAGGTCAATCTCCAAGGACTGGACCGTACGTCTCAGCTCTGTGAGTGTCGTCTCAGCAGCACCTATCTCAGCAGTCTGTGTGGTGACCACTGTGGTGCTCTCTTCAATCTGCAGGAGATATCATACTCAGGTCTCTCCTTCTCTGTCTGCCTCCCTCCCACCCCCCTGGGCCTCTGTGCCCAGCAGGTGCCCATATTTTCCCCTCTTGTACCTGTTGGGACCAGTACTTGTCTAGCTCCTCTCGGTTCTTCCGAGCCAGCTCTTCATACTGGGCCCGGAGTTCCGCCATGATTTTGCCCAGGTCCTGAGATTTGGGGGCATCCAACTCCACGGTCAACCCAGAGTTGGCAATCTGGTTTTGTAGACCATTTACTTCCTGAAGGAGAGAGGGGGAAAAAGTGAGGAGGGGCTCAGGGTTGAGCTCTAGGAAAGCTCTTCAGCTGTGCCTGCTTCTTCCAGGCCTACCGGATCAGTTGGAGAAGAGAACAGGGAATTCTCGACTTTGCACTTTTGGCTTTTTTCTCCGGGTGGGTAAAATGCAACCCACTTACTGCCCACGTCTGTCCCTCGCAAGTGATTTTTCTCTCCTCACTTCACCCTCTCCCTCTACCTACCCTCCTTTCACAAACCTGCTCTTTATACCTTCTTCCGGGAAGCCCTGGCAGCTCCACCTGCTCTCACTCCTCCATCACCCCTCACTTCTGGCGCTGGCTGCTTCTACATTTGTCCTCATCTCATTCTCTCACCCATGGCCTCTTGACTTCATCACATTGTTAAGATATTTTACCCACTGAAGATGGCGACAGTCTGACTAAGAGCCCAGGCTGGTAGTTTAAACTTTCCTGCAAGACTACTTGCAGGTAGCCTGCTCCATCATTCCCCCAGACTTGTCTTGGCCCCTGGTTCCTGGCCCCTGCTTGCCTCCTCATGGTTCTTCTTCATGAAGAGCAGCTCCTCCTTGAGAGTCTCGATCTCTGTCTCCAGCTGCATGCGAGTGATATTGGTGTCATCAATGACCTTTCGGAGCCCATTGATGTCATTCTCCACAGACTGGCGCATGGCCAGCTCTGTCTCATACCTGTGGGAGTGGAGGTGATCAGATCTAGAACCTTTTTCAACTCATGCCACCTAAGAGCAGCACTGTGCCCACTGCAAACAGAAGCTGAGCCAGGACTCTGATGGTAATCCTCTGAGCGCTATTCTTGGCACTAAGTATTCTTAAGCTGGGTTGCGTGAATGAATAAATTGACTGAGTCTCTCATCCACCCAGCTCCACCCACAGTTGAACAAGATCCCACTGTGAGCCCCTGGCTGACCTAGCTCATGAATCAGAACATTCGTAGCCCCACCCCTAGCTCCCTAGTCCCCCCAGCCTTACTTGACTCTGAAGTCATCAGCAGCAAGACGGGCATTGTCAATCTGCAGAACGATGCGGGCATTGTCCACAGAATGTGCAAAGATCTGAGGATTGGTAAGAAAGATTGCTCCGTGAATGGGAAGTCAATGATAGGATGGGCTCAGTGTGTAAAGGTATTATATGTCTCAGGGAAAACATTCTTGTCCCAGGAATAACCAGAGGCTGTCCACTTCTACCTGTGCCCCTCACACTGCTCCCTCCCTCCTTCCCTGAAGTCTCAAATCCATGGGCTCCCACCAGAGTCCTGCTGCGCCTCCTCTGGGGCCTCTGCTGGCTGGCCTGCTGGAAGAGAGCAGCTACTATACGGGTCCTCTCCCTCTCGCCTTCTCCTGGCATTTTTTTCCTTGGGCACCTGCTCACCTCCCCATCCCCCACTCCCCAGGTAGGCCTCCAGTTTACTCTTAGTATGACTCAGCCTTAACCACATCCGCTTAACCCTGCAAATGTCCCCACTTGGCCAGAAGCCTGTGTCTGGGTCCTCTTTATGGGCCTTGGTCTCACCTCCTTCGATGCTGTTCATTTCCCAAGCTCTGGCCTCCCCTTCCCACTATCTCCAGGGAAAGGACCCACCGATGCTGTCCCCACCTTTGGGGGCCCAATGGGTAGGGGTAAGTACAGAAATCCAGGGCATTCCTAACACCCTTCCTGAACAGGAGGCGGAGTGGAGAGACAAAGTGGGGGAAGGAGTCAATATGCACTATCTTATAAAAATTCTTATCCTTGGGAGAGGGGGAGGAAGGGGTCCTGAGCGGAGGGCAAACTGGGCTGGGAGTTGGGCTCTTCCCTCCATGGCCCCTTACCTGAGCTCTCAGGTCCTCGATGGTCTTGAAATAATGCCCCCAGTCTTTGACCTGGGGTCCCTTCTTCTCTAGGTGTTCCCGGATTTTGATCTCCAGTCTCCGATTATCAGCCTCTAGGCTTCTCACCCTCTCCAGGTAGGAGGCCAAGCGGTCATTCAGGCATTGCATGGTCTCCTTCTCGCTCTGGATGCCCCCTATGCCCACCAGACCCCCCGCCATCCCTGCAGCCAGGCCTCCGGATCCCCAGCCGCCCCGCACGCTGGTGGAGCGGGACACCGAGATCCGGGAGCCCGAGCCCCCGGCGCCTGCATAGACGCTGGCCGCGCTGCTGACCGGCCGGACCCGGTGGCTGGCCGACTGCACGGAGCCCAGGGTCCGGTAGCTCGTGGAGAAGCTGGAGCGTGTGCTGAAGCTCATGCTGTTTAGGGAGGAAGGCGAGAAGCCAACACGCAGGAGGAAGGCGACTAGCGGAGACTCAGGTTGAAGCTGCAGTGAGTGCCAAGTCCGCGACTCAAGTTATAGGGCTGAGGGAGGAGGTGGGGACCCGTCGGGCAGGCCCCGCCCCCGTCCCCGGTGTCGCAGCGCGCGAGCTACAGGTGGACTGCTGCCGGGGACACAGCGGCCTACGTTTCAGACCCTGCCTCCTCCCTCTCAGCAAACCCTGCCAAGGTCACCCGCGACCCCCTAGAAAGGGGGTAACTAACCTAGAAGGACAAGGGCAGAAGGTGGTGTTGGCCCTGTCTGCTGTGATTTCAAGGGCAGGAAATGACGTTATTATACTCCTCCCTAGGTAGAGGAGGTGCTGGCCGGTTGAGAATTTGGGGGGAATGAAAGAGTGGAGTGGGGTGTGAGTCTTCATAGCTATTCTCAGCCTGCAGCCCAAGTCTCAATGCTTAGGGGATCTTGGGGGGATCTTGGAGCACCCAGATTCCTGAACAAGAAAAGGTAGGGTCTGGAGAAGAGGAAGAGAGATTAAATCTTGAGCCTCAAATCTGTTGGTTTACACATTTGACCCCCAGCACACTTGGGTCCCAAACAAGCCCACGGGAATGTGTTCACTAGCACACACTCCTGCCTGTATCATACATGTGTATGTCACTCACCAAATATGTTCAGGCTCCTGAAGGCACACTCACTCCCTGAACCCACTGACATGGGAAGCCTGGCTCTTCCACAGAATATACTTTGTGATTGGAACAGGACACACAGAACATCTGCGCTTCTGGACATCTGTGAATCAGCCTTGACTACACCCTTGGGTAAACAAATAGTTTCTGAGCACTTACCATTTCACAAATAGTTACTGGATACCTACTGTGCATCAGGCCCTGTTCTAGTTGCTGGGAGAACAGCAGTGATAACAGAGACCAAACTCCCTCACGGAGGTTGTAATGTGTCCCCCATGGAATGTGGCCCAAGGGGACAAACATGCACACCTAGAAACAGTCTAGCTCAGACTCAGCCCTGATGGCCAGGCCCCCTTGCTAGGACTTTTCTGCTGGGCCCCTCCTTCCTTCGCCTCTCCTCAAAAGGCTCTCTGGAGCCCAAGCCTGTCCCCAGGGGCTGCTTCCTTAGGAAGCTTAGGTCAGGATATGGGTGAATAGGATGGGGAGAGGGAAGTTCTCACTGTTCCCTGTACCCCTGAACCTGAATGGTCACTTCCCCTTGAATGAACTGGGGAAATCCCGAGGTACTGGGTCTTCAAGTCTGTCACCACCTGGATCTTGTTTGTCCGGCAGAGCCTGGCATTCCACACTTGTCTGTGCTCTTTGCTCTGGAGTGCAACTATTGATTCTTACTGAGCTGCCAGCTGGACCGAAGAGGTGGGAACAGGCGGGAGAGGAGGCCTGGGAAAAGAAAGGGGCCTGGGAGTAGCCAGGCCAGGGAGGAAGGGCGTCTCAGATGTGGGAGTTTGGCCCTGGATTGTCCCAAGACTTCCACCTTCTAGTGGGGAAAGCCCATTGTACTCAACAGCAGGTGGCCAGGGGCAGGGGTGGGTGAGAGCCGCGGGCCCAGGAGGGTAGGGACTGCTGAAGCTGAAAAAGGCAAATGTGATGCAAAATAGCCTGCAAATGAATGCTCACTTATTTTACAGGGAAGTTTTCTGGGAGATTAGAGGTGCTACCCAGTCAAAGGGATTTCTCCTACTGTCACCCTCACAGTTCCCGCCGGGTTCCAGAATTGTGTGTTGTGCAGAACTGCACAATAAAGTATATAGACCAAACACGTGATGGGTTGCCTTTGCTGTTTTTGCTGTTGAAGTCAGTCAGTTTGGGTACTTTGCTAGCTGCATGACCTTGGGGAGGTCACTTAACTGATATCAGTTTCGTCACCTGTAAAAGGGGGACTAATAAAGCCTGTTCAGTCAGTCTATCTCCTTGGGTGGCAGTGGATGTAAATGTTAATTACCACTCACTCATTCATTAAACAAATATTAATTACTTATTGCAGAGTAAGTCTCCAAGACATCCAGGAGGACAGAGGTGGGAGGCAGGATCAATTTAACGGTAAAGATGGCTCAACGATGTAGGTAAGGGCTCTCTCTACGTCACTGAAAACCCCTGGGGGATTTTGAATTCCACTGGGGATCAAGCCCAGATTCCAGGATTCTTATCCAAGGTCTTTTGCAGGTCCTTTTCTGATCCCTCCCCCACTCCAGATGCTCAGGACCTTTAGGGGTCTGTGGAGGCTCAGTCCAGGGGCAGGAGGGGGAAAGCTGCCAAACAGGTCTTATCTCCTGTAGCTGATGTCAGTGGCCACATTCCTGATCTCTTGCAGCATGGGGCAAATACCAACCTCGGTTCCGGCACCAACCTGTCCTTTTCTATCACTTCCAGATTCCTCTGTGGTTCAGGGCCTTTTTACCTTGTCCGAGAGCCTTTAGAAGAGCTGGGGAGGGAGCATTAGGGAGGAGTTTCTGTCCCCAGATCCCCATCACTGGGGCTCTCAGAGTAGGGGGTGTGAGGCAAGCTGAAAGAGGGGGGGGGCAATTGGGAGGCTGGTCCTGGGAGGAGGTAGAGAGAGGGCCCCTGGCCAGAAGTTTCCAGAACAAAGTCAAAGGCACTTAGATACAGAGACCCAGCAGAGGAGAGACCTGGAGAGGGGGAAGGTGGTTCTCCCGTTCCCATCCTGCCCCCACATTCTGTGTCCTGCCGGAGGGACAGTGGGGAACCTGAGAGGCAGGTTTAACTACTGAATAAACTCAGAGATGATCCTGATAAAGGTGGGTCAGCTCATTCCTTCCCCCTCCCCACATTCTCTCTGAGGTGGCAGGAGCCAGCGTTCCTGTGGAAACTAGATGGTGGGAGATTAGAGGATTAGGCAGGATCATGAGGTCTGGAGTCCTTCAGGCTTTGCTTTATCATTTAGACTGGAAATTTCTTGCTCACCTCTGAGGAGAATAGTTTAGAATAGCAACTGAGCTAAGGGGTGAAGGGGGGTTTAGAGTCCAAACAGGAAGGGGCTTATTCCCACTCTCTTCTCCAAAGGTGTGTTGAAAGGAGTGAGAGGTCCCTAAATTGGGGAGGGTTGGAGGCAGCAAGGTGGGTGACAGGACGGCCTGAGAGGCTCCCTCCAGCACCCCTCAGTGGACCTCCACTGAGGGGGCCTCCCACAGGAGGACCCTAAGGGCCACTGGGAACGATTTTGATTTAAACAGTAATGAAGAGAGGGTACAGGGTGAGACTAGGGGACCAACAGTACGGTTAGGTGAGCTGTGGAGGCAGGTGAGATGATGCGGGTTGGGGGCAGGACCCAGTCTGAACCTCTCAAGACTGGGAATTTCTCAGGAGGTGCTCCTGCCTCCTGCCGCATTTGGAGGCCCTGGGCAGGCCAGTCCAATGTTGAGTTGGGGAGGGGTTCTGTGGGCTCAGGCCAGGCTGGAAGTGTCAAAGAAGGCTGTGGCACTTTTATGTATTGGGTTGTCCAAAAAGTTCTTTTGATTTTTTCCGTAAGATGACTCCAGGAGCATTTAGTTGTCTTTAACTTCATTCGAAACAATTTTCTTAGATTGTATGGTGACAGCTGTCACATCAGCCTGCACTGAAAAAAACCAAACGTTAAAGTTGGTGAATTTTTGTGTAGCCATCTTAATATTGAAGATGGAAGAAAATATGCAACCTTTCAGCATATTAAGCTTTATTTCAAGAAGGGTAAAAATACAACTGAAACACCAGAAAAGATTTGGACAGTGTATGGGGAAGGTAATATGACTGATTGAGTGGGTCAAAAGTGGTTTACAAAGTTTCCTGCTGGAGGTTTCTCCCTGGACAATTCTCCATAGTCGGTTAGACCAGTTAAAGTTGACAGTGATTAAATTGACACATTAATTGAGAACAGTCAACATTATATCATGTGGGATATAGTTGACATACTCAAAATATCCAAATCAATAAAATTATTGGTAAAAATGAAAAATGTGTCTTTTAGTTTATAGAAAAAACTAAACAGACTTTTTGGCCAAGCCAATACTTGCTTTTAGTTGGGTTTGCCCTCAAGGGGTTATTGTTCAGGGACAAAGGAAGAAAAGACGAGTGTGAGGAGCACAGGGCTGCCCAGGATTTTCAGCGCTAAAGCCTGGAGCGGATTCCTGGGAATCTGGCTCTCCTCGGAGCCCCCTCTTCTCCCCTGGGACCCCCTGCAGCCTTCTCTGGCAAAGCCCACTCTTGCCCAGCAGGGGCAACCTCTCCTAATCTTCCGACCTCTTCCCCTTCTGACCCTTGTCCTCTTGGTCTTTCCTCAGGTATAGCCCTCTCTACCAATGGGAAGAGTGAAACAGAAGCGGGAGGGGATCACAGCAAAAGTGCCGGGATACACGGTCTATGTACAAAACATGAAAATATACGTGAATGATTTTGAGGTCTCAGGGGAGGTTACACAGCATAGTTCTATGATGAGACCAACCCTGCAGAAAACAGTCTGTATCCTGGGGCGTCTCTCACTGGAACATGAGCGGGTGGGAGTGGTGGAAGTGGCTTAAAACATTATTGAGATGACAGACTCTTGGGGTGGATTGAGTGGGGAAGCAAGGGAAACCAAAAGACACCAATGGAAAAGGAAGAGTCTAGGGACTGAGAGTTGACATGATGGATGACAGTAGCTGTACAGGGCACATGGATGTGTCTTGTCAGGGAGGGGATTATCCGTTTGGGATCAGAGTGGATGATGTCATTTGAGTGTGGCTGAAGATGCTGAAAATCATGGAGTTAAATATTCAAGGAAGAGAGGAAGGGAAAAGAAACTGGTTTTTTTTGAGTTTGTATCCTAGCTATGCTGTTCCCCTCCTGTGTGACCTTGGTCAAGTCAGGAGCCCAAGTTAGTGAAGCCTCAGTTTCCTTATCTGTTGTTGCCGGAATTCAACGTGCATGATAGGGCCTGGAGCATAGCAGGTGCTGTTCAAGGGCTGTTCACTAGCCTCCTTCTGGAACAATCATTGCATGGAGGATTGAGTCTTATAGTTCAGTTCAGTGCCACAGTGAGCTGGGAAATACAAAGATGTGCTTAAAAAATAATAATTAAATAGACGATTATTAGAAGAGACAGGTAACTGGGCAAACAAAAGAGAGTGTGCAGGTGTTATGAAAAGTTCTAAAGTATTATCAAAGGAGGAAATAATTCATCCATTCACTCACTATATGAAAGGCATACACTATATGCCAGGCATGTTCGAGGCTCTGGAGATACAGCAAAGAAAAGCCAGATAAGGTAGCTTGCTCACACAGAGCTCATATTTTTAGTGTTGAAGGATTGGGGTGATGGAGGAGGGAATGCTCGGGCAGAGCTTCAAAAAATGAGTAAGAACTTGACTTGCTAGGAAGACAAGGAAGTATAAGAGAAGGCTTTCCAGACAAAACAACCAGCATTGGGACCTGTTACAGCATCCAACAGAGTTCCCTCCTCTAACTTTCAGACCTGGATCTCCTGCCGTTCACTGGATTTTATCCCCATTTGGAGGATTCAAAAAAATCATAAATTTATCAGATCTAAGGCTGAACATATGATCTTCCTACATTTATTTTTTTTTCTGCTTTTTAAAAATTCAGATTTTGTGGTACAATTGGCATACAGTAACATTCACCCTTTTTTAGGTATACAGTCGATAAGTTTTGACAAATGAATACAGTTGTTGAATTGCTACCATAAATCAAGATATAAAACATTTTAATCACCTCCAAAATCCCATTGTGTTCCTTTATTGTCAGTTTCCCTCACCCACCCCAGCTCTGGTAACCACCGATCTATCCCTACAGTTTTTTATTTTTCAGAATGTCATATAAATTGAATCATACACTGTATAGCCTTTTGTCTTTGGCTCCCTCCACTTAGCATAATGCTTTTGTGATGCATCCATGTTACTGTGTATATCAGTAGTTTGTTTCTTTTATTGCTATATTCCATGGTATGGAGGTATCACAATTTCTTTATCCATTTGCTAGCTCATGGATATTTGAGTTGTTTCCACTTTTTAGTAATTATAAATAAAGCTGTTATAAACAAGACCTGGCTGCTATGGCTCAGTGGGTTGAGTGCAAACTGAAAGGTCACAGGTTCAGTTCTCAGTCAGGGCACATGACTGCGGTGGCCAGATCCTCAGTTGGGGTCATGCGAGAGACGACTGATAGATGCATCTCTCCCACATTGATGTTTCTCGCCTTCTCTTCCTTTTTCTCTTCTCTTCTTGCTTAAAATACATATAAATAAAAATCTTTAAAAAAAGCTGTTATAAACAATTTTGTACAGGTCTTTGTGTGGGTAAATGTTTTAATTTCACTTGGATAAAATAACCAGAAATGGGATTCTGGGTTATATAAGTGTATATAACTTAATAAGAAGCTTTATAAGAAGCTTATAATAACAATAATAAAAAAAACTAAAAGAAACTGCCCAAGTGTTTTCTTAAGTAGCTGTACCATTTTCATGCCCACCAACGATATATGAGAGAGTTCCAGCTGCTCTGCATCCTCATGAGCACTTTGCATTGTCTGTCTTTTCTTTTTTTTTAATCATAGCTTTTCTAGAGGGTGTGTACTAGTACTCCATTGTAGTTTTATTTGTATTTTTCTAATGGATAATGATGTTGAGCATGTTTTCATGTGCTTATTGTTACCATCTATACCTCTTTTGTGGTGATGTGTCTGTTCAAACTTTTTGTCCATTCAAAAATATTGTTTTTTAAATAAATTGTTATTAAATTTTGAGGGCTTTTTACATATGTTGATTTAAGTTCTTCATCACATAGAGAAGTTATTAACTCTGCAGAAGTCCAGTTTATCAAGTTTTTATTTTATGGATTATACTTTGGTGCTGTATTTAAGAAATCTTTGCTTACCTAAGAGTCACAAAGATTTTTTTCTTGTTTTCTTCTAGCAATTGTATGATTTTAGGTTTTATATTTTGGCTTATAATTCATTTGAGTTAATGTGTTTGGCAAATATTTTCCACTCACCTGTGGCTTATCTTTGTATCTTCTTAAAAATGTTATTAGAAGAGATGAAGTTTTAAATTTTGAAAAAGTTACCGTATCAATTATTTCTTTTGTTTTGTGTTTTGTGTGTGTGTGTGTGTGTATGTGTTCATTCTAAGAAATCTTACCTAGCCCAAATCACTGAGATTCTTTTCTTTGTTTTATTCTAGAAGTCATATAGCTTTAGGTTTTACATTTTGAGTTGATTCTTGTCTATGATGTGAAGTATGGATTGAGGTTATTATTTTTTTTTCATGAGGATTCCAAATGTTGCAGCACTATTTGTTGAAAACACTGTTCTTTCTACAATGATTACATTGGTACCATTGTGTGAGTCTGTTTCTGGATTCTATTGTGTTCCATTAATGTATGTACAGTAATACCTCACTGTCTTGATTACTGTACCTTTATGAAACCAGATAGTGTGGGTCCAGCTTTCCTATTTTTCAAAATTGCTTTGGCTATTCTAGGCTCTTTTTCATATAAATTTTTAGAATCAGTATTAATTTCTAACTAAAAGCTCACTGGGATTCTGACAGTGACTACATTAAATTTATAGATCAATTTAGAGAGAGAATTATCTTTTATTTTAAAAGATTTTATTTATTTATTTTTAGAGAGGGAACGAGAGGGAGAGAAACATCAATGTGTGGTTGCATTTCGCGCACCTCCTGCTGGGAACCTGGCTGGCAACCCAGGCATGTGCCCTACACTGGGAATCGAACCAGTGACCCTTTGGATTGCAGGCTAGTGCTCAGTCCACTGAGCCACACCATCCAGGGCTCATCTTAACAATATTGAGTTTTCCAATCCATGAACTTGCTAAGTCTCTATATTCATATTGATCTTCTCCAATTTCTCTCATTAGTGTTTTGTAGTATTCAGCACACAAATCTTGCACATATTTTGGTTGATTGGAAGGTATTTTATGTTTTAAATCTGATCACAAATTATATTGTGTTTTCAATTTCAATTTCTGATTTTTCATTGTTAGTATAGAAATATAATTAATTTTTGTATGTTGATCATTTTATCCTGCAAATGTACTAAACTCTCTTATTAATTATAGCAGCTTTATTGTAGATTCTTTGGGATTTGCTACATAAAATATCATTTCATTTGTGAATAAAAGCAGCTTTATTTCTTCTTTTCCAATCTATATGTCTTTATTTCTTTTTCTTGGCTTAGTGCACTGGCTGACACCACCAGTACAACTTTGAATAGAAGTGGTAAGACCAAATACGTTTGCTTTGTTCTTAATCTTGAGGGGAGGGCATTAAATCTTTCTCTATTAAAAATGAAATTAGTAGTGGACCCCTGCACAGCTGATCCTTCACAGAGGGCATGGGTTGGTGGTCAGTGATCACAGCCAATCCTTGCAGCTGACTGGCCTGGGTAAATCCCTCCCATTGACCTGCTAATAGCAACCAAGGCTCAAATACAAGAGGAGGGTGTACTCAGCCCACACAAACGGTGCACCTTAAGTACCCATCTTGGGTGATAAGGGAGTCTGTGCCACAGGATCCCACAGAACACCTACTACATTGGGCCGTACTACCAAGAGAGTCATAGAAGCTCTACCTAACACATAGAAACAAACACAGACAGGTTGCCAACATGAGGAGACAAAGAAGCATGGCCCAAATGAAAGAACAGAACAAAACTGCAGAAAAAGAACTAAACAAAATGGAGATAAGCAATCTATTAGATACAGATATGGAGTTCAAAACATTGATCATAAGGATGCCTAAAGAACTTAGTGCATACCTCAACAGCATAAAAAGGTCCAGTCAGAAATGAAGGATACACTAATTGAAGTAGAGAACAATTCACAAGGAATCAACAGTAGAATGGATGAAGCCGAGAATCAAATCAAAGTTTTGAAACATAAGGAAGCAAAAAACCCACCAGAACAGCAAGAAGGAAAAAAGAATCCAAAAATGTAAGGATAGTATAAGGAGCCTCCGGGACAACCTGAAGCATGCCAACATTTGCATCATAGAGGTACCAGAAGGAGAAGAGAAAGGGCAAGAAATTGGAAATCTATTTGCAAAAATAATGAAAGAAAATTTCCCTAATTTGGTGAAGGAAATAGACATACACGTCCAGGAAGCAGAAAGAGTCCCAAGCAAGATGTTACAAAGAGGCCCACACCAAGACACATCATAATTAAAATACCAAAGGTTAAAATAAAGAGAGAATCTTAAAAGCAGCAAGGGGAAAGCCAGTACTTAAAGAGGGAGTCCCTATAAGACTGTCAGCTGATTTCTCAAAAGAAACTTTGCAGGCTAGATGGGATTTGTAGGAATATTCAAAGTGATGACAAACAAGGACCTACAAGTAAGATTACTTTATCCAGCAAAGCTATCATTTAGAATCGAAGGGCAGATAGAGAGCTTCCCAGACAAGAAAAAGCTAATGGAGTTCATCATCACCAAACCACTATTATATGAAATGTTAAAGGGACTTATTTATGAAAAAAAGATCAAAACTATGAACAATAAAATGGTAGTAAATACATGTCTATCAAAAACTGAAGCCAAGAAACAAACTAAGCAAACAAGCAGAACAGAAACAGAATCAGACATATGGAGAATGGTTTGATGGCAGCCAGATGAGAGGAGTTTGGGGGAATAGGTGAAAAGGTGAAGAGATTAAGAAGCACAAATTGGTAGTTACAGAATAGTGATAGGGATGTAGAGTACAGTATAGGAAATAAAGAAGCCAAAGAACTTACATGCATGACCTGTGGACATGAACGAAGGTGTGGGGATTGCCTGAGGGAGTGGGGGGGGGGTGCCGGGTGGAGGGGGGCATGGGGGAAAAATTGGGACAACGGTGATAACATAATCAGTGAAATATAATTAAGAAGTGAAATTAGCTATAGGCTTTTTTGTAGATGCTCTTCATTAAGTTAAGGAAATTCCTTTCTATTTATAGTTTGCTGAGAATCCTTAATCATGAATGGATGTTAAATTTGTCAAATGGTTTTTCTGCATTGATTGAGATGACCATGGTTTTTTAAAGTCTCTTAATAAAATGAATTACATTAATTGAACTGACCTCGTATCTTTGGGAGAAACTCTATTTGATTATGATATATTTTCTTATTTATTCCTAGATTTAACTTCTTAAATTTAAAAAAAAAAAGATTTTTATTTATTTATTTATAAAGAGAGGGGAAGGGAGGGAGAAAGAGAGGGAAAGAAACACTGACATGTAAGAGATACATTGGTTGCCTCCTGCACTCCCTCAACGGGAGACCTCGCCTGCAACTCAGGGATGTGCCCTAACTGGGAATGGAACCGGTGACCTTTCAGTTCACAGGCTGGCACACAATCCACTGAGCTACACCAGCCAGGGCCTAATTTGCTAATGTTTTGATAAGGATTTTTGCACTGATATTCATGGAAGCTATTGGTCTATAGTTTTTATATTGTATTGTTTTTGTCTCCTATTTGTATGAGGGTAATGCTGACCTTACAAAATGAATTAGGAACTGTTTCCTTCTCTTCTATTTTCTGGGAGAATTTATGTATAATCGATATTATTTTTTCTTAAGTGTTTGGTAGAGTTCACCAATGAAGCAATCAGGGTCTAGAATTTTCTTTACTGAAAGTTTTTAAACTAAGAATTCAATTTCTTTAATTGATATGGAAAGATTTAAGTTATCCAATTATTTTTGCATGAGTTTTGGTAGCTGTGCTTTTTTAAAAGAATTTGTCCATTTCACCTAAGTTGTCTAATTTTTAAAATTTATTTATTTATTTTAAAAATTTTAATCCTCACCCAAAGATATGCTTATTGATTCTAGAGAGAGACAGAGAGAGGCAGGGATGGAGAGAGAGAGAGAGAGATGTGAGAGAGTAGCATCAATTGGTTGTCTTCCATTTGCACCCACAGAGGAGCCAACCTGCAACCTAGGTATGTGCCCTGACCAGGGATTGAACCCACAGCCTTTGGGGTGCACAGTATTACACTTAACCAACTGGGCCACCTGGCCAGGGCTAAGTTGTTTAATTTATAGGCAGCAAGTTGTTCATAATATTCCCTTATCCTTTTAATGTTTATAGAATCTGTAACAATATTTCATTTTTCATCAATGATATTGGTGGTTTGTGTCTTCTCTGTCTTTTTTTCCCCTGGATTGAGGTTATTCAACCTTTTTAATCTTTTCAAAGAATCAGCTTTTGGTTTCATTAGTTTTTTCTACTAGTTTCTGTTTTTAAGGTTAATGATTCCTGTTCTTATGTTTATTATTTCCTGACTTCTGCTTTCTTATTGTTTTGGTTTTAATTTGCTTTTCTTTTTCCAGTTTCTTAATTTGAGAGTTTAGATTTTTATTTTAAAGCTTTCTTGTATTCTAAATTATTTAATTAATTGATTATTTATTTTTAGAGAGAGAGGAAGAAAGGGAGAGAAACATCAATTGGCTGTCTCTCGCAGCACACCCTCAACTGGGGACCTGGTCTGCAACGCATGCATATGCCCTGACCAGGAATCAAACCAGCAACCTTCCAGGTCACAGGCTGACACTCAATCCACTGAGCCACACCAGCCAAAGCTTTTCTTGTTTTTTTAAAACATAAATATTTAATGCTATAAATTTTCCTCTATGCATTGCTTTATCTGTTTTTCAAAATGTTTAATTTAAGATATTTCCACATTCACTTGTGATTTCTTCTTTTATCCATGGGTTATTTAGAAGAATGTGATTTAATCTACAAATATTTTGAGATTTTCCAGATACTATTCCATTACTGATTTTTAGTTTAAACCTTTTATGGGCAGAGAGAATAGATTATATGATTTCATTTCTTATAAATCTGCTGAGAATTGTGAGTTTTTTTGTTTTTTGTTTTTGCTTAGAATATGGTCTAT
Organism: Pteronotus mesoamericanus; assembly: GCF_021234165.1. Classification (NCBI taxonomy): domain Eukaryota; kingdom Metazoa; phylum Chordata; class Mammalia; order Chiroptera; family Mormoopidae; genus Pteronotus; species Pteronotus mesoamericanus. Next base: position 2,510,179 of record NW_026555310.1, read on the forward strand.
CTTAATGAATGTTTCATGCACAGCAGAAAAGAATCGGTATTCTCTTCTTGTTGGGTGAAATTTTATATATATATATTCACTAGCTCACACTTGGTGATGGTGTTGTGCAGGTCTTATACATCTGTACTGACTTTCTGTGTATTTGTCTATTAATTACTGAGAAAGAAGTATTGAAGTCTCTAAGAATAATTTTGAATTTGCCTATTTTTTCTTTCAGTTATATTAATTTATGCTTTTAAAACTCTGTTGTTGGGAGCATACATATTTAGGATTGTAAATCTTCTTGATGAATTGGTCCCTTTAGTATTATGTAGTGTCCCTCTTTATCCTAGATATATTCCTTATTTTGAAGTCCATTTTGTCTGATATTTATGTGACTTTTCTTCTAACATTCCCTTCCCAGGGAATGACATCACTATCCAAAGAGGTATCAAGGGCAGAAACTGAGTTGTCACTCTTTACATATCCCAACCTTCGTGATAGTATCAACCCAGTATCAAAACCTGTTCATTTTACCTCTTAAATGACCCTTGAATCTTTCCACTCTTCTCTAGTTCACAGTCATCACCCTACTCTATGTTATCATTGTTTTATCTTTTGCTTGGCCTACTCTATTAAGTTTACTAACTGATCTCTTTGAATCTGCTCTGACCTAATCTATCTTCCACACCACAATCAGGCAGGATTTGTTAAAAAAAACAAAACAAATGAAATCACCCCTCTAAATCTAATTAGATCTAATTAGGTCCTATTTTCTGAGGGTCAAGGCGCCAAGCCTTAAGGTGGCTGACAAGGCTCTGCATGGTCTGGCCCTCCCTCCTTTTCCAGTTTTCTCCTATACCCTTTCTCCCTTTTAATATGGCCACACCGCCCTTCTTTCTGTTTCTGGAGCAAGTTGTCCTCCTGCTTACCCAGAGCCTTTGCATATGCAATTCCCTGTATCTAGATCACTCTCTTCCCCTTACTGCAGACTTTTCTATTATCTCAGTTCAAATATGTATTGCTTCCTCAGGGAAGTTTCCCTAACTCCTTCAAATTTAGGCCAGCTTCCTTTGTAATATCCTCTCATAGGATCATGTTGGCCTCATGAAAATAAATTATAGTAATTTATATTTATATCTTTATTAACGCAATTATTAGGTTACTATTTCTCCAACTAGACTGTAAGCTCCAGGGGCCATGTCTATTTTGCTCGTCGTTGCGTTCTTAGTGCTTGAACTTACTAGGTGCTTAATACATGTTTGTTGAATATGTGGGGAGCCAATGGGTGGCAGAGAAAAGGCAGGGTCAGAAGATGAAGTGGGAAAGGTTGATTGAGAATCAGGTCAAGGAGGCCTCGTAGGAGAGTTTGCACGTTCCTGGTTCTCAACGTTATTTTGCACCAGATGCACAAGAGAACATGTTATGAATGCCGGTGCCCAGGTACCACCTCCACCTGCAGAATAATACTCTTTGGGGTTAGGGTCTAGGCCTCTATTTATAACACGTTTCCTAGAGATACACCAAAGGTTGAAGGCTAATGTTTCAGGAGCTGGGGAGACATTGAAACTTGAAGCAAGGAAGTATCTCTATCAGTATTGTGTTTTGGCAAGAACATTCTAGCTGAATGTCCTGAAAGGTATGAAAGAACAAGACTGTAGATTACTTCAATCATCTAGACAAGTGATAATGAATGCTGGAACTAAGGGGGATTCAGTGGAAATGTAGGGAAGAGAACAGATTCAAGGGAAATTTAGAAGTTAGAGTTGGATGGTCTTGGTGTCTAATTGAAGGCACAGGGAAAGGAGTAAGAATAGCAACAATAATAACTAACAACTATGGAGCACCTGTGATGTGCCAAGCATGATTGTACAAGCTTTACACACATCCCATTTTATTTAGCTCCGTAATAACCATATGAGGCAGATTATATAATGTGTTCCTGGGACTTCAGGTAACTCTAGGTTTCTTGCTTTGGAGGGAGTGATATTGTTCACTAGACAAGGATGAAGAGAGGAAGTGAGGCCAGGAGGATGGCCTTAGATAATGACTTCAGTTTGGAACCTACTGACTTTGAGATGTGGGTGGGATATCCAAGCGGCGATTAGAAACACGTATCTGTAGCCCTCTTGAGAGTCTGCGGATGGCGCTCCGGGAGCCATTATCTTGGGAGTGAATGGGACTAGCCAGAAGAAAAGAAGTTGAAATCTGTTATATGCAAATATTTTCTGCCTCTTCTTTTGTTCTTTTTAAAACAATTAATTAAAAATAAAACACAACAACAACAAAAAAAGAAGTTGAAAAGAGGCTGTTAATCTGGCCTCTGTGGATATATTTCCTGAACATGTGAGTCTCTTGAGTTATATGGGAGATGCTGGCAATCTGTGATTGTTCGTTAGAGCCTCAAAGGGATGCATAGCCCACCAAAAAATAAAGGACGAGTGGTAGATGGAGAAAGAGGATTCAGGAATGAAGGTTGGAAAGGAGAGGCCAGAGAAATAGCAAGAAATTCAGGAGCTGTCAGGAGGCCAAGATATCTTGTCTTGTATTCATATTGTATTTCTAGTCTTTCTAGAAAGAGGGAATGGTCAGTGGTATCCATGGCAATATACTAGGGAGGTTAGATAAAAGATAACTTGATGTTTGTGGATCTGTTTATGATGGCCATTCTGACCGGTGTGAGGTGGTACCACAAACAACCAGTGCTGACGAGGCTGTGGAGAAAAGGGAACCCTAGTACACTGTGGGTGGGAATGCAGACTGGTGCAGCCACTGTGGAAAGCAGTGTGGAATTTCCTCAAAAAGCTGAAAATGGAACTGCCTTATGATCCAGTGATTCCCCTGCTGGGACTATACCCTAAGAACACCAAAATGCCAATACAAAACAACCTATGCACCCCAATGTTCATCGCAGCACAATTTACAATAGCCAAGTGTTGGAAGCAACCTAAATGCCCATCAGTAGATGATTGGATCAAAAAATAATGGTACATATACACAATGGAATACTATGCAGCAGAAAGAAAAAAAGAACTACTAAACTTCGCGACAGCATGGATGGAACTGGAGAGCATTATGCTAAGCGAAATAAGCCAGGGGGCGAAAGATAAATACCACATGATCTCACCTATAAGTGGAACTTAACCAACAATACAAAGATACAAGGAAAATAAGACCAGCAACACTGAAAGGAAAAGAAATCAACAGAGACAAGAGGGAAGGAGGGAGGGGGGCGGGGACAAGGAAGGGAAGGGGAAAGTCAAGGAACATATAGCAAGGACTCATGGACAAAACCAAAGGGGAAGAGCTGAGGGAGGGAAGGAGGGAGGGGGCAAGGGAAAGTGGTGGGGGGTTGGCAGAGACAAATGTATTTGAAAAAATAAATTAAAATAAAAAAAAAGATAACTTGAAAAGAGCCCACCAAATTTGGCTATTAGTTTGATTATTGAAGAATCTAACAATTTCTGTGGATGATGGTTGGGGTGGTAGTAGGTAGGATGAGGTGAGAAATGACAATGAATATGGCCTCTTCTTTTGGGAAGCTTGGTTGCAGAGGCAAGGAGGGAGAGGAGTCAGGGGTCCGGGCTGATTTCCCTCCCTCCTTCCCTTCCTTCCCCTCCCTCCTTTCCTCCTTTCTCACTTTTTTAAGGTAAAGAGACTTGCTCATGGATATAGGTAGAGGAGTAAAATCCATCCTGGGATGAGAGTGCGAGTACCAAGTCCAGGGAGAGAAGCTACTTAGTGGGGCAATTTTCTGAGGGGATGGAGTTCACAGCACAGGGGGAAGGCCTGTCCCTGTGCACAGGGAGTGCCAGCTCCACCTCTTAGAAGGTAAGGGTGGGAATGGATATGATAACAGGTGAGGGAAGCATTGTTAAAGATGGTAGTGGAAACCATGGGGCCTCTTTGGGCACCAAGAGTTTATGGTTACGGAGACTAGCATAGGGGAAGGAGTGATGGTGCATCTCTGGTCTCTCACGCCAGCTGAGGAGACACCCTGTTTTGCTCTGAAGACTTCACTGTCTTTTTGTTAACCTGGGACACAATCCTCCTATGCTCTGCCTTGTCTTCCTCCAGGAAGACTTCCTTGACTGACTTTTGGCTTTTTCCAGCTGCTGGCTCAGCTCCCCGTTACTTCTTTGCTCCAGCACCGAGGCCAAGAGCTCCCTCTGGTTCAGAGTCTGGCTTGTCTATCTCTGGTTTCTAAAGAGAAAGTTCAGAGAAAGGGATGGGGAGGGAGTGAAAGCACATGCATATTTGTAAAATGGGTGGCCTCTCCCTTAGGATTGCCCCTCCCCACCTCTCAGGATGGGCTCTGCCCACAAGGTGGTGCTCGGCCAGAGACAGTCTGGCTGGCATGATATAGGCAACAGGCCCAGCTGGCAGGCTGACAGCAGGGCCTTGCTCTGGCCCGGGACCTTTGCTCCCTGCCCTGATGGCCTTGGCCTCGGTTGCCATGGCTGCCTCTTAGTTTGGTATAAACAGAACTCTTCCTCTTCCTCCTCCTCGTGTCCAGCTTATTGACACCCTAGTGTCTCTCCAGGCATGGGCTAGAATCTCAAGAGTCCAGGTACCTCCTTACCCTCACTCCAGCGGAGGCATGAGGAGGGTCAATCACTGAATTTAGTCCCCTTTCCACCCCCTCACTGTTCTCTGCTCCACCCTCCTGCCCCACCTATGTCCTGCTGAACTTGGGGAGGGATGAAAAAAGGGCTAGAATTCACATGGTCTATCAGATTGGATGGTGGGGTGGAGGGAGGAGCCTTTCTGTCCTGGGTTACCTCCTTTGGGCTGTTTCTGATCAGTGGAGGCCTTTCTGAGGCCTATTCAACTCCGGGTATCAGTGAGATCAATCACAGGTTTTTTTCTCCCCGTCTTCTGGGTCCTTGGGGCCCAAGGTGAAGGGGAGGAGAAGACAGGAAAAGAGAAATGTGAGGGAGAGACAATAGGAATAAAAGGGGAGAATAGGACTCATCTGGATAAAATAGAATCATAGAATCATTTGTTTGTTCGTTCGTTCGTTCATTCATTCATTCATTCATTCATTCATTCATTCTGTGAATCAGAAAAGTTCCTGTACTGGGTGCTGAGGGAAACAGAAATAGGTATAACACATGGCCCTGCTTTTGAGGAAAGCAGTGTAAGGGCCCTGGACTTGGATTCTGGGGACTCTGATTTGAGTCTAAATACCACTTTGCTGGAAAAATTACTTCTCTGAAACGTGGGTCCCTCATCTGTAAGTAAGGATAATGATACTGAACTCTCAAGGTCATTGTGAGGATCAAATGAGAAAACGATGAAAGACTGCCCCATTAGCTGATGTTCCATACATGTTATATGCCTGAGAATCAGGTTTACAATCAGGGAGGAGCATTCAGGCAAGTGTAACCCAGCCCAGGGGTGTAACAAAGACCCATTTTGGGGGTCTCTGTGGGTGTGACCACTTCTAGCAGTGGTGACTGGGGCACGCTGCCTGGGGAGGTGCCTGATGTGTAATTTTCATTCAATAAATGTTTGCAGAATGAATAGGGTGTGCTGGAGCCAGCGCCTGCTGGAAGGGTAAGATTTCAGCAGGTGCAGGTAACAGGGAGGTGCTGTGGGAGGGAAGGGCACAGCCCTGGGGCTGGGACAGGGGAGCAGCTAGTGCCAGGTGGGGGGTGCTCAGCTCAGCCTCCGGAAGAGTTTGACCTTTATTCTGAAGGCAACAGGAAGATCTGAGCTGGGGGAGTTACAGGATCGAATTGGTGTCCAAGGAAGATCAGTGTGGCTGGGCACTAGGAGTAGACATCTGGGAGCAAAGCGAGTTGGGGACGTGGAGGGGGACAGCGACAGTGGGGCAGAGGGACAATGTGTACGTGTCTAGGAGTCTCACACCAGGTGATGATATCATCTCCCCCTCCATTCTGCAGAGGGTGCTCTCCCCAGCACGTCTTCAGGGCGCCTTTCTCACCCTCATGCAAAAAATAAGAGGTAACATTACAACAGGGTGGAGAATTTCTCAGGGACCCAGAGAGGGAGGGAACAACACTACCTCTTTTCTCTTCCTCCCTCCAGGGGACCCAGGGCCCAGCTCAGAGGAACAAAGTGGGAGGGAAAGAGGAGGACGATGCTGGAGTTAGGACCTGGATACCCTTGGTTTTCTGGGTCCTGCTCCTGTCCTCTAAGAGATAGGGTGAGTCAGCTGTGGTTTTTAAAGCTGTAGAGGTAGTTAATAGTAACAGAGAGTGAGAACCCATTAGGTCTCAGGAAGAGCTGTGCATGAAGCCTAGAGCTCAGTAACAGGGGACTACTTAGATGACAGCCGTTGTCCATCCCGGGGACCTAACCTTCCTGGGGGGAAATTTCTGGTCTGGGACTAGCTGGTATGAATCAGACTGTAGCTTTGTTGGCTCCAGTCAGCTTATCGATCCACCTCTTCTGCCCCTTTACCCCCTTCTCGTTTCCGGATCAAGCACACACCCTGGTGTGACTCAGATATGCTGCCCCAGCCTACCGTCCCCCACCCTCAGCCCTGACTCAGCCTCAGCGCTGGAGATAGCTATCCTTGCTCAAGGTGGGGAGATAAGGTTTATGGTCCTGGACAGGCTCCTTTGCTGTGAGGTGTCTGTTTTGCAAACATACCTTTCAACTGCATTCCTCCCAGGGCTGACCCAACCTTACTCAGTCTCTTCCAGGAATTGCGAACCATCCGAGAGCACCATTTTAGGAAACCTGCTCAGCACCTCTTCCCCCGAAGGCTATCGATCTCCTCGGCATTCCTGCCTTGCCTGCTCTGGCCCCACTGAGGCCCGCAGTTCCCACTGTCCTGTGTTTCTTGGCTTCTGGACAGGCCCGACCGAGTCTAGGTCTGAGTGAGGAGAGACCCTGCACAGCTCCCTTTTCAGAGGAGCATCCCTCCTTCCTTAGTCACTCATTTCTATTCCTACTGCTCCTCAGATCAGTCAGTCCTTCCTTCTGTCTATCCTTTTTGCTCCCTTTCAACGTTTAATATGCTATGTTGTGTTCAATGGCTGTTACTGCAGGGAGAGAGACTAAGGCAGCCCCCAGAGTGCAGCTGAGGGTGTGCTTCACCGTGGGCGCCCTTGAACTGAGCGGGGGAGAGGAAAAACAGCAGGAAGGGAGAATTCTTGGAGAAGTTTGTAGTTTGCTCCCATCCCAGTAGGATTACTATACTAGCTCTTTACAGGGGGCAATGAAAACCTCACAAATACTATTATCATATAATTTATTTTATATATGATAGAACAAAAGTTGAGAGCCAAATCAAGTATGATTTCAAGTTTAGTGTGTTCTCCACTATACGTGATCACTTTGGAAAATTCAAAGTTCTAAACCCCAAATTAATTTAAATGTAATTAATAATTAAACATAATCACAAGGAACTTTAGAAATAAATGGTATTGCTTCTTTATTATACAGATGAAACAACTGTAGCTCAGAGAAGGGAAGGAACCTGTCAAATGTTGCACAGCAAGTTAGAGACTGAGTTAAACTAAAGCACAGGTTATTCGAGTCTCAAATTTATGTTTTTCTGCTATGTCACATTATTTCAAAAATTCTGTGAAATAATTCTCAAAATGAAAATTAATTTTCATTTCATTTCATTTCATCACAAATCCCAGAGCATTTTAAAGCTGGTAGTAGGAATTTGCAGAAGTGAAAGGACTTGAGGGTGTGTCAGCTCACAGGGCAAGTGGGAAGGATGGAGAGCTGGGAGGTGAGCTACTCAGCCAGCAGCACTCAGCTGTCCTGGGATCCCCAGGCCTCCACAAATCAGCAGGACAACTTCTGCAGGCCTCCAGAAAGGCATCTTCTTTATTAGAGGTGCTGGCTGATCAGACTCAGAGCTTTCATGCTGGCCTGGAGAGTCTGCATTCCTCTCTCCTGCCTCTCTCAGCCTGTCTCTGGCTAGACTCGGGGGACTGGGAAGCCTAAGGAGCTAGAAGAGCTGGATTGAATTCTTTAGGTGGACTTAGGCAATGTATGAAATGTTTCTGAGCTTCTGTATCCTAATTTGTAAATGAGGCTATTTGTTCTTTCCTCAAAGGCTTAGTTGTAAGGATTAAATGGGGTTATAAAAAGTGTATGGTGTAGGATGTGCTTGGAATATGGTACTATCTTGAAGGAAAAGGGAGAGAAGGAGATGTAAGGCAGGGAGGAGAGACTGGCTTTGAAGGCAGGCAGCATCCAGTTTTGCCTCTCCCATTTGCTCACTGCTGGAGTACAAGATATTCTTTTCTTTTTTCTTTTTTAAATTTTATTGATTTATTCTTAGAGAGAGGGGAAGGGAGGGAGAAAGTGAGGGAGAGAAACATCAATGTGCAGGAAAAACATCCATCTGTTGCCTCTTGTGTGCCCCCAACTGGGGACCTGGCCCACAACCCAGCCATGTGCCTGGACCAGGAATTGACCCAGGAAGCTTTCAATCTGTGGGATGATGCTCAACCCACTGAGCAACACCAGTCAGGGCGATCATAAGCTATTTGTAACCTTGAGGCTGTTTCCTCAGCTCTAAAATCCAGATAATGCTTATTTCAGAGTTTCCAAACAGATTAAAAGTTGTCATTACCATCTTAAGGGAACTCCTGCATCATTGGAGGTGCCGACTCTGGGAGATCAGGTCAGAACTGGAGATGCTCAATCAGAATCCAGGCTGGAGGGAAAAGCCTCCAGTCTCAGAGAGCTTCCTGAAGGAGGTGTTTGGGGTAGAGCCAGGTTGGAGAGCCAGGGAGGGAGGAGAGTGCCTGGTTTGGTAAATTGCATAGGTAGAAGAGAGTTTGTGTAGCTCCTGGCTGCCAAGAGGAACAGGGGCAGACCATGGTTGGGGAGGGGCGGATGGGGGCGGAGGTTACTGTCGCTGGACCTGGGAGCCATGGGAGCCTTGAACCCATGAGTCTTGGAGCTGGACGCTTCTGAACCAGAAGTTCTGGTCTGGGAGGGAGATGGTCCTCTCCATGGTGGGGCTTTCTCTCCTCTGGCTCCCATGTTCTGGAGGTTTCTTCTGCTGTTCAAGCTTCTCTTAACTCTCTGAGATGATCATCTGGGAAACTGGGGAGACAAGCAAGGAGAGGGAGCTGCTCGACCTGAGGGAATAGATGGCCCCAGCCTGGAATTCTGTTGGGAACGAATAAACACACACTGAATTGTGTTGTCATGGGAGCCTGCCTGACATTTCCCTAAGGCTAAACTGGCTGGGGCTGGCCCAGGCCCAGCTATTTTTACCCTCCAGGTAAGCAGACGTGACATAAGAATGGTCTATGAGCCACCGTGTCCCACTTTGGGGTTGTCTGCCTTTAGAGACCAGGGAATCCTGGAAGAAGGTTGGCAAATGGGTGGTAGGTAGCAGGGCTTTCCTTGACTGACCTAAGCTGCTTTCTCCCTTTCCCTCTTATTTTCTCTGTTATAGACACACCCCCCATACACACAATGGCGCAGGTTGAATCAATAGTTTGTGAATTCATTTCTCATACATCTGCAGGGGGAGTGCCTGTTAAGCACTTTCCGTAGATACCACAGTTAACAAGACAGTCAAGTCCCTGCCTTCATGGAGATTTCCTCTTGGTGCGGAGAGGTCCCCTAAGTCTGTCTGAATTCCAAAAGTCGAAGAGGTAATTTAGAAGTTTGAAAAATGCTAATTGAGTGAATATTTTATATATATATATATATATAATTATAAAATAAAATAAAATAAGAAAAATATTTTTGGACCCTTTCTTCTGGGCTATCCACGTTAATGCTTCCCACACTAACAGAGATAAATGGACATCAGCAGTAAGAGAGCATCATGGGAAAGAGCAGCACAAGCTTTGGACTTACTCCAGACTTGAGGTCAAGTCTTGAAGGACTTTGAGTTTCCTTATCTGTAAAATGGAGGGTAATGTTACTTTCCTCATGGATCATTTTAGGATTACAAATAATACATGTAAGAGCTCTGACATTTTTCGACACAGCGGGCATCCAATAAATAAGAGCTACCACTATTATCACCATCATTACCACCGTCACTGCGGTCAACAGGGAAAAAAGCCCTGGGCTGAGAGTTGGGGAAAGGAAGGGGTTGTCAATGGGCAGGGCTAAGTTTGCATGGCTAGCTCCCTAAAAATTGGATTTGCAAGCTTCTGTTTTGCATGGTGGCAGATTTTTTGCATGTTATTCTTTATTACTGTCTGACAGATTCTTCCTTATAGCCCCAATTGCCACCTCCTTCTGGTTACCCTCACTGTACTGAGCAGACACTGCAGAGGACACAAAAATGCACGAGAAACTGTCCCATCATGCAAGGGGAACAGGACTCATACTCTCATGAGGCATTAAAGCCTGTGCAAACATGAGGTGTGTCGAGGGTGATCCTGATGACAGTGAAGGGATGGGGGAAGCTGCACAGGGGGAGTCTTTAGGAAAGGCAGGGGGCCAGGCAGGGGGCCAGGCGGAGAGGGGTGGCGAGAGTCAAGCTAACATTGACTGAGAACTGGCAAGTCATGCACTTTCCCCTTATGTAATGTTAACAGCAGTCTCCTTAGGTAGTTATGTGCATTTTCAGTTGAGGAAAAGGAACCTCAGAGAGGTTAAGGAATTTGCCCAACTTCACAGAGTTAGGACTCAAATCCCTTTGAGCGCATTTACTCTCCCTTGGCTTTCAGGCATACTTGGTGGGTGGTGGGGAGCCGCAGAACATTTGCAAATAGACTTCAGTCCACCAGTGAAGAGTCCATGGGTTACAATTCCTGCTTTTCCCTTTACAGCTCTGTGAACTCGGGCACTTTCCCGTATTGGGCATGGCAGAGTCCTCATGAATCTAAATGAAGTGAACTGTGCAGTGTACACAGTCCCTCAGAACATGTTTCTAAGGCTCCAACAACACACTAGATGCTTGGGTGCTCTTGAGCTTCTGCTTGAATCCTTCCTCATGTAGGGAAAGCCACAACTTCCCAGATGATGAAGCAGATCCCACCTGTACAAAGCTTGATGTTTTGGGAAGTCTTTGCTTGCAGCAAGCAGAAGTTTTGATGAGGGCTCCTTCTGCTCATCATAGTTGTATCCCTTGGGCCGCACAGATGAATGCCCCTTCTTTCTCCTGCAGTCCATGCCTTTTTTTCTCTAGCACTCACGTTCCCGGCCTCTGCAGCTATATGTATCTCTGTGGGACACGGTTCCCATTTCCCCCTGTCCCAGACTTCGGCCTGCTGGGGGCTGCGGTCTGACACTGACGGCATAAGGTGGTGGCAGGGGTAGGTCCAGTGGCTCACGGCAAGTGCATGCACTAGTCTGGTTGGAGTAAAAGTTGCTAGGGTTGAGCAGGGTGCTATCAGAAGTGCATCTGAATTACCTCCTCGATTCCCTTCACCTTGGACTCAGCCATGCAATCAGCTGCAACATCTGTTGGTCCTTCTCACCATTGCTTGATTCCATCCCTGCGTTCCCATCCCATGGCTCCTACCACACCACACGCCTCCTCAATTTCATTCTGCAATAGCCCCCACTTTCTAGGCTCCTGACTTCAGTGTTTGCTCTTACCATCTAACCTACGTATCTCAGTGCTTAATCTTCCTAAAGTGCTGCCTTCACCATGTACTTTCCTGCCCTGCGCTTTCATTGGCCCCTGTGACCTACAGGATAAACTCTGGCCTTAGAAATCCTGTTCCTATTCAATGACTCCTTTGCATTTCCAGATCTTTTCATGCATAACTTATTTTTTTAAACTCAACTTGATTAGGCCTGAACTCATTTTAAACAGCTCTTCCTGTTCCTTAGAAGTCATTTAACATATGTCTGAATCACTCGTTTATCTGAAATCCATATTTTATTCATAAGGTGCAGAAGGGTAGACTTTGGCCAGACAGGATTTTTATTTTTACAAGGGTTCAGTGTGTACACTGATATCTTTACACCTCTACAGCCCTTGAGACTTCCACATCTTCCTTTGCGTACATTTGGGTCAGTGTGGGTATTGAACATCTGTTGTTTTTACCTGTCCAGTATCTATTCCTCCTGTTTTGGTACATCAACTCTTTTTGTCCCCTTCTCTATAGTTTGGGTGGGGCTGACCACTCCTCTCCAGTAGCTGGGTGCATGATGCAGTCCAGTCAAAATTACAGTATTCCAGTCCCCTGGCCACAGTGATTGGTTCTGGGATGAGCATGTGGCCTAAGTCAGCCCAGCGAGAGTCAGCCTTGGAACTTCAGTGGGAAGGGTTGGGAAAGGGGCGCGGGCTGTCGCATGGAGACGGTCTGCTGGGGAAGGCAGCTGACACAGAAAACAGAGGCAAGAGAAGTAGAGAAAGATGGTCCTGATGCCATCATCGAGCCTCTCACCTGGCTATGCCGAAAGCCAAATGCACCCCTGAACTTTCTAACTGTGTGAGCAAATAAATGATCTTCTATGTTTAAGCCTATTTGAGATGAGTCTCAGTCACTTGCAATCAAGAGTCCCGAGCAATAATGTGTATGTGTGTTTGGGTTTGGATGTTATAGCTGTGTGTGCACGGGTACCTGTGCAATGTGCATGGAAGAGTGGTGTGTACGTGGCTGTGATGAGTGGGTGGGCAAGGTGAGGGGTGACACGTATTCCTGTGAGGGTGTCGTGTGTGGTGGGGGGGTGCTGTGTGAGAGGGAGGGGGGGTCGGGGGGGGAGAGAGAGAGAGAGAGGAAGTAACTGGCTAGCTGCAAGCGGATGTGTGGCCTAGGCTGAGGTTGCTGGGGTACAGGCTGGGGTGGGCACAGCAGGCTTGTCTGCCGTGGCAGAGCACTTGGCTCCCATTTGTCCTGAGGGCAGAGGTCGAGCTTCACATTACATTGATATGATCGCAAAACGCTTGCATTGTCCTCACTAACCTCTACCCTTCAGATAAAATCTTCATTGTTTAGACTGAAGTAAAATTCCTTAGAATCTTTGAATGATATAATCATTAAACATTTCTTTTATTTTATGGCAGTGTGGGGGTGTCAGAAATATCAGAGGCTGTTTAGAGCAAACCCTGATATAAGAGGAGGAAACCGAGACTTAGACATGTGTGACTAGTTGTGGTACAGCCCAATTTCAGGCCGATTAGGACATTACTTCCTTCTACTCCAGCAGACAGAGATAGAGGTGGCCTTGGGGCAGCTCACTTTTGAGGAGAACCGTCCTCTCCTCAGTCCTGCCTCTCCCTGGGCTGTGGTTCCTTTTACAGCGGGTGATTAACCTCAGGTTGCCTAGTTAGGGCTGGTTATAAAACCTGGGGTTTATGGCTTTCAGCTCTGATAGATGCCTTTGATCCCTGAGCTTCCTCTCCAAGGCAGGCTGGGCTTTCTCTGTTTGCATCCCATCCCTTCGTATTCCTCCCTCAGCTCCTCACTTCAGCAAAACAGCTTGGTCTCCCCAAGCCAGAGCTTCCCAGCCAGGGTACCTGGTCATGCTGGCTGTGCCAAATGTGGGCTATAACTGCGTGGTATACTGGGCCCATCAGGCCTCTGAGTGTCTGAGTGAGGCCTGCGGGCATCCAGAGCCTCTGGCCTGATCACATCTGGTCCTAAGCAGACCCTTTCATTTACCCCAGGCTGCCAAACACAGATGATTGTTTGATTGTTTCATGCAGGCCATGACTTGTGACAGTCCTAAGAGACCGTCCAGAGAATGCCCTAAGCAGTGGCCATTTTCCTGGGTGAGGTAAGATGAGACATGCAGGCTAGGAGAATACATCTCAGAGGACTATGGCTTACCCATGACTTTTCACAACACCCTTTCCGGTGTGGTGTGGTTTTCTCTTCTGTACCAGGCATAGAAGGGTCACCTCTCCTCTGTACCAAGAAAACAAGAAAGCGGCCCTTCTCTTCAGCAGAGGCTGCGGTGGGAGTCTGGACTAGTGAGTGAGAGTGGGCCCTGACCCGGGGCTCCTTGGCAAGTACAGGGTGCCAGGGCATTCAAAGGTTCTTGTCCAAGCCCATGTTATGGGTTTTTATGGTGGTGCCCGAAGGGTGTTTCTCAGACCACGAAGAGCTCCCCGTTATAAACAGAGTCCTAGATTTCTCTGAGGAACTGTGGCTGTGAATAGGGACTTGCAAAATGGAGACTCAGAAGTTTTCATCTCAGACGAGACCAACTTCAGGCAATGCAAAGGCGGTCTCAGCATCTTTCACCACTCTTCCGGTTTTCCTGCCTCCTCTGGGGGCCCTTGGACCCAGCGCTGACACTCTGCTCCTCTGCCCTCAAAGTGTGTTGTCCTCGGTCCCCTCCTCTCAGACCCTGCCCCTGTGATGTCAGTTTGCTGATCTGAGAACAGTCTCTGAGCTGTTAAACCACCATACCACTTTTCTTGCTCACTGCCATTATTCTGGAAGTGTAAGACAGAGGTTGGAGCGTGGAGAAAGAACCGACTGCTGTGACCTTGGGCATGCTGACCTATGGCAAAATGGTGATTATGGCACCTACTTGATAGGATTCTTAGGAAGATTAAATGAATTAATATTTGTGAGGCATTCTTACATGTAAGTATAATTATTACAGTATTAGAATAAGGGACATTATGTGTCTGTCTCTCTCCCGCAACATACAGTGAAGGCCATTAAGGACCCAGTTCCCTAAGAACCTTCCCAGCATGTGTCTAGTATATAGGCAGCCACCAATATGCTTCATTAATGACTAAGGACTCCTAATGGTCACTTTTCAACATGGTCCTTCAAGATATACCTTGTCTTGGCCAAAGGAGGCTCCCACCTATATATACCTAACTGGTGGGAAGGGAACCAAAAATTATCTCCTCAAACTTTTTAAGCTAGTACCTAATAAGCAAATGAGTGGATGCATAAATGACTGAGTGAATAAAAACAGGAGGGAATAAAGGCCTTGGGTCCTGCCCCCACTCCCACCTGTGTCCTCAGGTTGTCTGGAGGGAAAATCAAAACAACAACCCTTCAGACAATAGCTCCATTGCCAAGCAGCCCGGGCTTGGAGCTGGAGGGTGGGGGTGAGAGGGGGGACAGGGGCTACACCTGTTCTCCACGCCCTTTCTATTCCTTCTTTCTGCGCTCTTGTTTGGTTTCCTGAACACACCTTTAGGAAAGTGTTTTTCCTTCAGTGAGGTTGGGGTTTGAGAGGGCTGTGTGATTCCTTCCTAAGGGCTCCTCCAGGGACCACCCCCTGGGAAGCCTTCTGGGGGAAATCCTGCCCTCCACTTCCCGTCATTCAGGTCGTCCACACTGTGTCCTCACCGCCGTGAGTGGGACCTGGGCGGCCCACTCAGTCTCTGTCTGTGTACCTGGCCAGTGCGGTAGAGGGGGTTGGGCTCTGGGCACTGGCCACTGTCTGCTTTCCTCCCTGAGGGGCAGGTATATCATCCTTTCTAGGCAGGGACTCTGCAGGGCTCTGGGCTTGAGGAGAGGAAGCGTGTTGGCAGAGGTCTTGAGGGTAGGACCAGAGCCATAGCCTGGTGCTCAACCCTGGCGGCATGGAGAAAACTTTCTTTCCGTTTTCCTTTCTTCTCTTCTGTTTTCTTTTCTTTTTAAGATTTTGGATGTGAGGGCGATCTGGCTGCGACATCTGTCACCCCATTGATCGCCAGGGTTGATTCGGCTGATCTGGCTGGCTAGGCTGGTGTCCCCTTCCTCCCTCACCAATCCATGTGCGTCCCTCCCGAAGCTGCATGCTCGGTCGAAGAGGACGACCTTCCCAAGTAGAGGAGAGGACCGGTCTTTGGTCAAGGGTATACGAGTAGCTGCGCTCCCCTGCTAGAACCTCCAAACAAGCTCTCAAGGTCCATTTGTAGGAGAACGTAGGGTAGTCAAGCTTCCAAGACTCCAGACACATCCAAATGAGGCGCTGCACGTGGCAGTCTGCCTTTCTTTAAAAAAAAAAAAAAATTTTATTTTTAGAGAGAGGGGAAGGGAGGGAGAGAGAGAGAAAGAGAGGGAGAGAAACATTGATGTGTGAGAGAAACATTGACTGGTTGTCTCTCACATGCCTCCAACTGGGGACCTGGACCACAACTCACACGTGTGCCCTGACAGGGAATCAAACAGGGG
Source organism: Pteronotus mesoamericanus (assembly GCF_021234165.1). Classification (NCBI taxonomy): domain Eukaryota; kingdom Metazoa; phylum Chordata; class Mammalia; order Chiroptera; family Mormoopidae; genus Pteronotus; species Pteronotus mesoamericanus. The sequence goes on from NW_026555310.1 coordinate 2,526,153, forward strand.
AATTTTTGGTTCACAGGCTGACGCTCAATCCACTGACCTACACCAGCCAGGGCACGGAGGAGAATTTAAAAAAATGCAGATGGAGCGTGATCCGGGTGGTTCTGATGTGCGTGCTCCCGACAGAGAACCAGAGTTAAGGGGAAGGATTCCAGTGGCTGAGCCGCAGCTGGATTCCTCTCACGTGGTTTGACTGCTGCCAATGGATGGCTTTTTATGCTTTGGTGTCAGTGAAGGTGAGGGTGTGAAGATGTGAAGGAGGGAGGGAGACCTCATCATCTTCAGGCTGTTGGGCTTGTAGGGGTTCGGACGTGCCAGCGTGCCATCCCCGAATGTGGACTATTTCCAGCTGACAAAAATTAATGCCCAAGAAGCTCAAGGAGAGCTTTTTACCTCCCTCAAAGGAATTCAGACAAAAAAACTTGTTCAAGGAAGGGAGCTATCACCTTAGCATAATATTAATTACATGTGGCAGATAGGGAGGAATCTAGCAAAGTCTGTTTGTTAGACTCTTATCTGTGTTCCATTGTCTCTGGGTGGTCTGGCCAAATATTTGTTTACCAAGCCTTTGCTCTTTCCTCACCTCCCTGTGAATTGCCTATTTTCCTTTGAAGTCCCAGGCCCCTACCTCTCTCTCCTTAGTCCAGAATGACAGATATACCTCGTTTTGCTTTACTGTTTTTGGAATTTTTGTGCTTATGTGAATTTTCCGTGTGTATGTATTAAAACCTGGTTTTTCCTTGTTAACCAGCCTTATGTCATTTTAATTATTCCACCAGCCAGAAGAACCAAGAGGGAAAGGGGAGGAATGTCCCTCCCTCCACAGGCTTGCGTCTCCTTTCCTCTGGAACAAGGCTTACCTTGCCACCTTCTCCCCATACTTGTTCTAATAACCTCTAAGCACACCTATCAAAATCCAAATTTCTATTCTGAGTACATTCATGAATGTCTAATCTATGTGTAAAACTCTATGGTGTGAGACACGGAGCAAAGGCTACCTGACTTAGGAATTTTGCTAGAGTGAACCCAGGGGACAGATGGTGAGGCAACACATCCGCTGGTCTGGGCAGTCTCTTCCTATCCTGCTGGCTTTAATCATCAGAGTCACTGTTAATTATGAAGAAGTCATCATTTATTGAGCATTGACTATGAACAATCTGGCCTTGAGGCACACAGCACAAAAATCAACAATCAAATCAACTTTATTATTCATGATGTGGCTTACAATGGGTGTTGCCACCATCTGTGGCAACTTAAACTAATTGCTCTTGCTGGTTGCTCAGTGCTAAACCCGAAACCGGAAAAGCCGGCATTCGGGCTGCCTGTCACCTACCAGAACCCAATAAGCGGACACAGGGATTGAATTTTTATGTGCGCTTTACGATCTGAGAGGTCGGTGGGTTTGTACACTAGTGGACTGTCCTGCATTTCCTTGCAAGCCAGCCTTTTAAATACACAGATCAAAGCGTGGTGAGGGGTTTGGGATTCAGGGAAAATTAGATAAAGAAAAAAACTGCAGCATTCTCACCCTGGGCAGTCACCTCTCCCTGGAACACAAAGTCACGGACAGGTCCAGCTGAGCCCCTGGCTGTCGGCCATCTTTAGTTGCCTTAGCTTTACCCCAGGTGGCCCTCTGTCTCTCTCTGGAGCACAATGTCTGAACATCACCTCGATTGCTTATGGTCTTTTGAGGAGCGCAAAGATCAATCGCTGTGATTTCCTGGGTCAGAGTGGGCTGTGTCTGCAGCTCCTGAAACAACAGCTTTTTCACATGCATTTACTACTTAGGCTTATCATGTCCTGAAAGTAAAATTTTCTAACTTTTGAGTCCCCCATCAAACTCAGTTATTACTATGCCAACAATAAGATTTTATTTTATTTTTTTATTCTCACCTGAGTACAGTTTTTTTCCCCCCCCTTGGGAGTGGGGAGGCAGGTGGGGGCAGAGAGAGAGAAACATCCATGTGAAAGAGAAACATTGCCTTGGGTGCCTGCTAGTATGTGCTAGGACCAGGGACATGCCACCAACCGAGCCACACCAGCCAGGGAAACAATAAGATTTTAAATTGTGCATTTTTTAAAGTGATTTCAGTGCTTTGGGGATACTGCCCTGATTATTAACCTAAATGGGGAATTTCTTTCCCCTCAGCATCTAAACAAAATCTTCCCTTCTATTCCCTGATCCCTATCCTGGTCCACAAAGTCCTTGCTTTATATGTGCAGCTCATTTATACTTTTGTGGCATCTCTCTCTTTTTTTTCTCCTTTGGTAAAAGTGTTATTGAGCTGTATTGGTAATTCACATACCATACAGTTCAACTATTTAAAGTGTACAATACACTTTAGTATTTTTACAGACTTATTGTAATCATCAATACACTCAAATTTAGAACATTTTTATTACCCTAAAAAGAAACACTTTTTATTCTTTAGCAATCACCTCCATTCCTTCCAGCCTGGGCAAGAACAAATCTGTTGCTTATTCTGGAAATTTCATATAAATGGAAGTATGCAATATGTCACCTTTTGTGACTGGCTTGCTTCACTTTGCTTAACATTTCCAAGGTTCATCCACGTTGTAGCAAGTATTAGTACTTCACTCCTTTTTATTGTGAATAATACGCCATTGTATGGACATGCCTCATTTTGTTTATCCATTCATCAGCTGGTGGACATTTGGGTTGTTTCTGTTTTGGCTTTTATGACTAGTGCTGTTGTGGATGTGGTGTCTTTGTGTAATCAGACCCGAGCACTGAGAAGAACGTGTTCAGACTGCCCCATTCAGACCACCTTTTCTGATGACTGTGAGCGATGTAATGAGACCCTGGCCACCGCCTCTGCCCCCGGCCTTGACACAGCTGCCCAGGGCTCAGGGCCTCCTGAGGGTGTGGCGGACAGTTGAGTGTCTCCTCCTTTCCTTTTCTGTTCTCCAGGAAAGGCAGTTTGGGGCAGAGTCTCAGGTACAGTCATCGCAAACACTTTCCCTTTTGTTGGACAGACGACAGTTAGCAATCAGAGTCAGCCTTACCAGGAGTTGTACCTGCAGGCAGCCCCAGCCTGGTTTTTCCTTCCTTCACCACTTGGCTCTAGTCCTGGGGCCTTCTTCTTCTCCTTCACCCTGAAACCTCGAGCAGAGCCACTGGGGAGGGCAGTGCTGGCCTCTTCCCTTGCAGGGAGGCTGAGCTTGGGTTCATGAGGGCAGGTTTGCTGGGGTCTCTAGGCCATAGGGAGCTGATAAATGAGACGCAGGCACTTCTGGTCCTGGATTGTTCTAGGTTACCTTAGCAAAGAGGGGCTCCCCTTAGGTGAGACTTGGGCAAGCCCTACAACCTGGCAACCACTGGGTCTGTTGTAACGCCTTCTCTCCTCACCTGAAACACAAGGCACTCCTGGAACTAGGGAACCAGGTGGGTGGTGGCAGAGGGACTGAGATTTCAGGGGGCTCTGTGTTGCTATTCTGTGCTTAGGATTTCAGGTAGGATCCCTCTGGTCTCTCTCCTCAGAGTCTGCCCAGGTCCACCCAACAACAGCGTGGGGGAGGGGAAGAAGTAGGGAGCTGGTTGTTCTCTCTCCCCACAGCTGCCATACCAGTCTGACCGGCCCCTCCCTCTCTCCTTCCGCTTTCTCTGTCCTGGATTTGGCACCATGCCCATACCTCTCCCTTTGGTCTCTGGAAGGAGAAGTCTCTCTGCCCTGCTAGGAGTGGGTGTTTGTTGGGGAGGGGGTGGCATGCATTCAAATCACTCTTTGGAAAATTAAGCATTGTTTAAAGGGGCTGGGAGAGAGCCTGGTGCAAACAGGTACTAACTTGTCTGAGTTAGCACGTCAGGAGACCAGAGCCTGGGGAGGAGGAGGAGAAAAGAGGGAAGGGATGTGGTCATTTTATCCCCTCTGGGAGTTTCTGAATTTGTCTTTTTGGAAGGGACTTCGAAGTGTGTCCTTGTCTTGGGTGTGCATGTGTGTATGTGTGTGTGGTCTGAAGGGATCTTGTCTGTGTGTCTGTCTTTTTGGATTTATATCTGTCCCCCAAGGAGGGGGCTTCCGGGTCTCTCTGTCCCTCTGTAGGGGGTCTACGTGCCTTTCCTCCTGGGATCCCAATTGTGTCTACTAGAGAAGGATGGGGAGGGACCTGTAGGTAACTGTCCTCCTGATAGGTGAGCAGTCATAGTCACCCCCATTGCCTGGTTTGCAGCTGTGGGCCAGCTCTCCCCCTCCCCCAGGGGATCTGGGTGATTATCTCTGCTGGTCTCTCTAGTTAGAGCCATGTAGTCCCCACTTCATGCCCTGCAGGCTCTTTTAGAGAATTCAGCCCCATCAGCCCCATCATCGAGTGATTACAGCCAGAATCTCTGCCTCGGGGACCCAAACAAACCTCCTGCTTTCCACCCACAGCCTGCCCCACCCAGCCCGCCCAGGCCTGGGGTGTCTTGTTCAGCTCCCCTTTCTTCAACCTGCAGGTGCATGCTGTGCCCCAACCTGCTCTCCTGACTCATTTTGATAATGGGTTCAGGGAGACAGGTGCAGGAACTCCTCCTTCATTTCCTTGGGCCAGCTGGGGACTTAGGAACAGAAGGAGGGCCAAGGTGGCTGCAGATTGACTCACCGTCATTCTCTTGGTCTCCTCCTTCACCCACCCTGTCCTGCTTCCCTTCCTGATTCACCCACTGGGGGCTATGGGAACTATGGGAATGTCTCCCCTAAGGAACAGTGAGAACAATGAAGACCCCAACACAGCTTCCTCTCTCCTAAGCTCCCCTCACTTCTCTACCTCTTTAGCTCTGTTCTTCATCCTCTTTGCCCTTCAGCAAGGCCTATAGTGTTCACCCTGACTCTGGGGATCCTGAGATCTTGGGAGAAGAGAGAGTTCTGGATTGTGTCCAGGAAAAAAGCTGTGTTGGATCTCACTTTATCTTGTACCTCCAGACCCAGAGGGAAGACAGCCAGTGTGTGTTTTTGTGTGCGTGCATGCGCATGTGTTCGTTCGTTCATTCATTCATTCATTCATTCATTCAACATTCATTCCACAAACCTTTACTCAAATCTTTAGTGCAAATCTTGGCACTGCACGAGGTGCTGAGGGTACAGCAGTAACTGAGGAGAGACTAGGCAAATGTTTGGGCTCAGGTTTTAGGGTTCAGAACCCAGGTTTCCTGTCCTCCAGCCTTGGGCAGACTTTGACTATCACTCAAGGTGGAGAGAAGAACGTGGGGTGTCAGCTGCTTATAGGAGTCCCAAATGGCAGAGATCCCTGTCTTGCTGCACTTCTCAGTCCTTGCTTTGATTTCCCACAGGAGGGAAGGGAACGAGGCTCAGGAGTCACAGTTAAAGTGGCTGGGTGATCCCTGGCTGGTCTCTTTGTTACCTTACTGGGAACTTGTGCAAGATCACCGGATTCCTGCCAGTTTCACATTGACCAAATTACTCTTTCCTGGGCTTCTGGGGTGGTGCTGGAATGGGCTCCAGGGTGGGAACAGCTCTCTGCTGCCCCCACCTGAGTCCATCCTGTAGGCGGCAGGTGTCGGGTTAGGCCCGGCCTCCTCAGGGCCTAGCCACTCAGGTACGAGGCCCATCCCCCTCCCTTTGGGCTGGGCTCTCTTTTATAAAGGGCCATGCTGTCCCCCACTTAGAAGCAGCTTTTTGGCTCTTTCTCGAATCTTTGTCTGGTTTGGCCTCCTTGCCTCCATCCCAGCCTCCACTATGTCCGTAAGGGTGACCCAGAAGTCCTTCAAGGTGTCCACCTCTGGCCCTGGGACCTTCAGCAGCCGCTCGTATTCAAGTGGGCCCAGCATCAGCTCCTCAGCTTTTTCCCGGGTGGGCAGCAGCTCCCGGCTTGGCCTGGGCACCGGCATGAATTTGGTCGGAGGTTTCGGTGGAGTTGGGAGTATGGGGACCATCAAAGCCGTCCAAGTGAACCAGAGCCTGCTGAGCCCTGTGAAGAGGGAGGTGGACCCTACCATCCAGGCCGTGCGTACCCAGGAGAAGGAGCAGATCAAGAGCCTCAACAACAAGTTTGCTTCCTTCATCGACAAGGTGAGGGCTCCCCCTGCATGGCTCCCAGTGCTTGGGGCCTGATGAGGGTCCATGCCCTTTCTCTTAGTCGCCCTCTCGGCGGGCACATCTTCAGGCCACACTGGCATCCTTCCGGGGCCCTACCCACCCTGGCAACCCTTTCTTCCAACCTATGACTCACTCCTCCCATGCACTTTGGTGCCGGCTAGTGCAGGGATGGGGTGGGGGTCTGGGCAGCTTCTGATTTTGAATCTAGGGGCTTCCTCCTTCCTTCACTCATCTCACCCCAACCCAAGTTCTGACCGTGGATAAAGCTTTCAGCCTGGAAGAGTCCCAGCTGTTTAGCTGTGGGGTGGCAGCGGAACCTCTTCCCTAGCACTGACCCAACAACTCAATGGTGCTCGTGGGTTTGTTTTTTGTTTTTGTTTTTGCTTTTTTTTTTTCCCCCCAAACGGGAGTTTGATAGAATTCTAGGAAAAGGAACTGGCGTCTTGATCTAAATGGGCAAGTATTGATTGAGGCGTCCGGCGTCTCTAGGCTGATTGTGGGGGCCACCAAGATGAGTCATACTTGGCCCCTGCCCTGGAGCCTGCAGTGGGCGGGGCCGGGCGGGGCAGGACCCGCCCCTATCGTGGGGTGAGGGGCTAAGGCGGCCATCTGGGCGTAGCACTGCCCCGGGGAGCTCTTTGTGTCTGGGGCTGGGAGGGGTCTGTGTCGGGAGGAGGTGGGGTGGACGTGGGGGTGACGCCCGAGGCTGGCTTGAATGAAGCTCTTCCAGGATTCAAAGTCTCCGGGCGTTGGACGCCCCGCCCAAGTTTCCTCGTCCGTTTTAAACCCCGGAGTTTATGGCTTCAGATAACGCGTCCCAACTCGGCCCTTGTCCCCTCTCTCTTCCTTCCCAGGCTCCGCCCTCACAGCCTGACTCCACTCTCCCAGACATGAGGCCAGGCCGCGTTTTGTAGCTTTGGGGGTTTGCTCCCCTAGGGATCCCCGGGACCTCAGGGAGCTGGAAGACTTGGGCCCCTCCCTGTTGACTGGCTCCTGGGAGGCATTCTGGGAACGGAAGGCGGGAAATCCTGGGGCAGAGTAGCACCTTTAGGGATTGGAATCCCCCAGGAAACCCCCTGTCCTTGGGCGGGGCCTCCTTTCAAAGGTTCTAAGCACCTTTGAAGTTTCTTCTTGACTGTGTCCTGCTACCTCGGGAATCCTCCCTGCGGAGTAGTCAAGCCCAGGCGTCGAGTCCGAAGCCCCAGTTCCCAGCGCTCCGCCCTGTCCTTTGGTGGGCTCTCTAGCCAAATCTGATTTCCTCCTCTCTGAAATGGGCCCGTGAATCCCTAAAGCAGGGGTTTTGCCTATTCAACCATGTAATGTAGGTAAAGACCTTTGCAGCCCTTGGCCAAATGTCATAATCACTAATTTTTCATAATTTTGGGGCAGAATGACCTGGGGAAGAAAGGGATTTGTTGGATTTAGGCCAGACCCTTCAGTCAACCTTCTTTTGTAAGACCCCCCACATTTAAAAAAAAGTTACAACTTTGGGTTGATTAAGGAAAATACATTCCTCTTCTTGGAAGCAGTGTATTATTTTTAAACATTTCCCTTCTAACGTGCCTTAATTTCATCCTAAAATCTGGGCTTCCTTGAGCCTAAGGAACCCAGGCAGGACTTTTGTGTTTGGTGAAGAGGAGAGGGCTGTGGTTTCCGGGGTGTGGTAGGGTAGAATAGGGTACCCAGGGAGTCTAGCATTTGCAGATTGATGTGTCTAGTCCCTAGTCTTTTCCCTGGCCACAAGTGAGTTCTGCACAGATGGGGCTCCTAAAGGGACCTACCTCAGTTCCTCCGGGCAATCGCAGGGTTGAGGAGCCCCCAACTCTGAGGGGAAGCAACCCAAGGGTATGCAGCCCAGGTTAGTAGCACTGTTTGGCTAAAACTTAGGTCTTCTGGCCACTGCTCTCCAGGCCCTAGGACTAATGCTGTACTATAAACTCTATGAGTCCCTCGAAGTCACTCCAAGTAATAGTGATGATGATACTAGTAGATAATAGACAATCTACATTTTCTTTTTCCATCTTATATAACACGTTAACACTTGGCTATTTTTACCATAGTATGCAATCTAAGTCAAGAAACCTGTTTGTTCTGCAAAAACAGTGTCAACGTGACTCTCCTACCTTTCTCCTTTCAACCACGCACCCTCATGTCCTGCCCCAGGAGTTAGAAGGACACGGTTCCCTACCTCTCTGTATGAGGAAATGGAAAACACTGCTTGTTTCCCCCAGACTCTGAGCCCTGGCCCGATGTGGACCTTTTTGTTCCCTTCTCCCTCATGCAGGTGCGGAGCCTGGAGCAGCAGAATAAGATTCTGGAGACCAAGTGGACCCTCCTGCAACAGCAGAAGACAACTCGCAGTAACATGGACAATATGTTCGAGAACTACATCAACAACCTTCGGCGGCAGCTGGAGGCACTGGCCCAGGAGAAGCTGAGACTGGAGGCGGAGTTTGGCAACATGCAGGGCCTGGTGGAGGACTTGAAGAATAAGTGAGCTGCCCTTCTTCCCACTGCCATCTGCCCAACTGAAGCCATTCTGTCCTGTCCCACCCCAGGGGACCAGAGGCCTAAGACCCCATAGCCCCGTGCTTACTGGACAATGCAGTCTTACTAGAGTGACCATGTGACCAGGTTTCCTCAGGACAGTCTAGTTTACACCCATTGTCCTGGTATAATTGTTAGTAGCCCCTACTCCCTTTCAATCTCAGAATTGTCCAGATTTGGACAACAAATTACATGTTAATATTGATGTAGTAGATCTCAGATAGGCGAGATAGGTAACCAACAAGCCCCTGCTATGTATGTACAGCCTTGGTCCTTTTTTATTCCTTACCCCGGATTTTCAGCACAACCCAGAAAGTTCTGTCTAGGTCTCATGTCAGTCCCCGTTGCTAACTCTTCTAATATGTCTACTATGAGTGTTCATGGATTTGGAGAGATGTTTCCTGAACCATGCCTCTCTGCTGGCTGATGAGCAGAAGGACCAGACCAGCACTTACATATCTTGCATCTCCATGAACTAAATTTCCTAGATAACATTCCCCCCCCCCCCCCCCCCCCACCAAGACTCAGGGCAACCTCTCCTCTGCCTTCATCCTTTGATTCTAAGTCATTTCCTTACCAGGTACGAGGATGAGATCAACAAGCGTACAGAGATGGAGAATGAATTTGTCCTCATCAAGAAGGTGAGGGAGTCCTTTACCTCTACCAGGCATTGGAGGCTGGGGCTTAGAGAGTCAGACTAAACTTTCTGGGTTCTGTCCCTAAATGTTTCTAAGTAATGAGCCAACATTTGAATGCTTCCTAGATATACAGCATAGGAAGCTAGGCAAGAACAGAGAGGTAAGCAGGTACATTTAGACAGAACTCTGGACATCACTGTGGAGACGTGATTTAGAAGATGGAACAGTGGAATTGGAGGTCTAGCCATAGGAGGCTTCCTGAAGGAGGAGGGAGGGTGCTGCAGAAAATTGACTCAAGGTGTTTGGGCTGGGGATGCAGGTTCGTGGGGCAGAGGCTGGTGGCCTGGAGGATGAGGCCACGGAGTGAGGAGTAGAAGGCAATAGTTAGAAGGTTCTCCAAGGCCAGGCTATTGGGTGTCCCTGGGCCGGGGTCCATTATGGACACTCAGCTCAGGGGTCCCTCTGCAACACCCCCCAGGATGTGGATGAAGCTTACATGAACAAGGTAGACCTGGAGTCCCGCCTGGAAGGACTGACCGATGAGATCAACTTCTACAGGCAGTTGTATGAAGAGGTATGTTCTTGTTCCCCTAACCCCAACAGAGGCTCCTCCTGGCCCCTAGTACATCAACAGGCCAGGGCCCCCCACTGGATAATTACAGTTACTGACATTAACTCAGCATTGATGTTCTCTAGTTCTGTCCCCCAACATGAGGAAGGGTCGATTACTCCATTTTGCAGATCAGAAAATGGTGTTCAGAGATCTGAAGTAACCTGTCCAAGGTCATCATACACGGAATGGAGACCCAGTGGCAACTCAGGCCAGGCCCACCTGTCTCAGAACCTTTGTTTTGAGTCTTTGGGCTCTGTGGGAGCCTGCTGTGGGCTTCATATTGGCAGCTGATATCATGGAAGGGCCCTGCCGCTCTGATTACTCTCCCAAAACCAGGTTTTCTTTTTTCCTGGCCTCATTTCATCCTTACATCCCTCCAGGTTCCAGGTCTTTGACCTTTTTTTGCTTCTACAGGAACTTTGTCCTCTCCCAGGTCCTGATGCCCACCTGCTCCTCTCCTTTCCTATTCTTCTAGTTTGTCCCTTAAGGAAGACCCTTCCTCAAAAGGAGGCTCCTTGTGTGCAGGGACAGGGCCTCACCACCTCCCCTCCCCACCATAGGAGATTCGCGAGCTGCAGGCCCAGATCTCCGACACATCCGTGGTGCTGTCCATGGACAACAGCCGCTCCCTGGACCTGGACGGCATCATCGCCGAGGTCAAGGCCCAGTACGAAGACATTGCCAACCGCAGCCGGGCTGAGGCTGAGGCCATCTATAAGATCAAGGTGAAGAGCAGGGTCACTAGGCTGGCCCTCCCCCTCTGGCCAGTTCTGTGCTCCAGTTCATGAGCAGGGGGCAGGATTTCAAATGCCACTCTCTGTCTGCTCTGAGCTGGGCCTGCTGACTGGGTGCCAGGGAGGTCCCTATGCCCAGAGGTCTGGAAGAAAGCCTTCAGGGTGTGCGTGGGGCAGGGGCCGGGGGAGATGACCTGGGTTCTGGTGACTTGGCCGAGAGGGCACTCTCCCTCAGATGGAGGGCACCTTGGGTTCCAGAGGCTTCTCTTAAGCCTCATTCCTCATCTCACCCCGACAGTACGAGGAGTTGCAGGTATTGGCTGGGAAGCACGGGGATGACCTGCGTCGCACGAAGACGGAGATTTCTGAGACGAACCGGAGCATCAGCAGAATCCAGGCTGAGATCGATGGCCTCAAAGGCCAGGTATGGAGGGGATCCTCAGATACATCCCGGTGAGGGGAAATAATACAGGAAGGATTGAGGGGTCTGGGGTCAAGGAAGGAATCCTAGACAAGAGTTCCGGAGTTGGGGGGGCAGCTACAGTGCAGCGTCTCAGACTGCTCCTGGGGGGCTAAGGGGCTCTGAAAGGTCCCTGGGGCCATTACAGGGGTCAAAGGGGTCTTGACAGATAGGTTGGGGTCTGGGATGGGTCCCTGAAGCCTGCTTTATTTTTATGTCTTGTATATCAGGGTAGGATTGGTGCTTTAAGAAAGTCTAGAAAGCAGAGATCTAGTCCAGTTAAGGTGGGGATAATACCTTACAGTGTCCCGGGTGAGAAGTTTGTGCAGGGAAGTGCCTGGAAGCTGCTCCTATTTCCCCATTCTACTTCCTGAACTCACTAGGAAGATTTTCTGAGGGCTGAGTGGAGTTGGTTAGTCCAGGTCAGGAAGGGGGTTTCTAGAAGAGTGGAAAGGGAGGGTGGGTGTAGGAGCAGGAGGTAACCACACTCTGCCTTGTCTGCTTACGTGTCCCCCTCCCCCCACAGAGGATTTCCCTGGAGGCTGCCATCAAGGATGCCGAGCAGCGTGGTGAGCTGGCCATCAAGGATGCTCAGGCCAAGGTGACCGAGCTGGAAACTGCTCTGATAAATGCCAAGCAGGACATGGCCCAGCAGCTGCGTGACTACCAGGAGCTCATGAACGTCAAGCTGGCCCTGGACGTGGAGATTGCCACCTACCGCAAGCTGCTGGAGGGCGAAGAGAGCCGGTGGGTGTGGGGTTATTTGTTGGGCCCAATCCCTGGGACCTGGGGTGGGGAAAGGTGGGTCCTGCTGTCCTGGGACCGGGCCAGGAGTTGGCCCTCATATCCATGTGTCCTTTGGGTATAGGCTGGAATCTGGGATGCAGAACATGAGTATTCATACCAAGGTCACCAGCGGCTACTCAGGTGAGTGTGTCCCTGACTTGGGGTGCAGGGTCAAAGGGCAGGGCCCTAATGAAAAACCCCTATACATTTCTCTCTTGAACAGCTGAGAAAGCCGGGGCCCAATTAACTGTCTTGTCCAAGGTCACATAGCTAATATGAAAGCTCTGTTCCACCCTGTTCTTGCTATTCCTGGACTGTCCTGGAGCAGTGAACCAGGGCAGTTCCCCATCCCAGGGGACTGTGCAGGGAGAAGGGGGCATTGGAGCCTGATGTGCGCAGGGCTCCTGTGCTCACGGGGCTGCCTCTCCCTGACCAGGTGCGCTGAGCCCAACTTACGGGAACCTCAACTACAGCCTGGGCTTCCAGGCCGGCTTGGGCTCTGGCGGGAGCTCTGGCTCCTTAAGCCGCACCAGCACCACCACCTCCAAGACAGTGGTCGTGAAGAAGATTGAGACCCGCGATGGGAAGCTGGTGTCTGAGTCATCTGATGTCCTGCCCAAGTGAACGACTACTGCGGTCCCTCCTGTCCTCTGAGCCGGCGGGAAAGGAGCTGTGTGGGGGAGCGGAGGGCACAGAAGACCCGCCTGAGGCTCAGCCCCAGTCCTCAGCTTGCCCTTGGGGTTGGAGAGTTCACTGCCTGGGCGACTGCCTCTTCCCCATGCCCCTGACTAAAGGCCAAATCAAGTGTTTTTCCTTCCAAAATAAAGCTTCAGTTGGCTCTGCCAACCCTCTTGCTGTACGTGTAGGCCTTGTCCATGGGGTGGGAGAAATGGTCAGGAGGCCTGTCCCTGGAATGAGAGGCTTCGGTCGGGGAGCCTGGGGGCCATGTGGGTAGAGGAGGAAACCTTCAGGCTGATCCCAGAGAGAGAGACTTCTTTGCTGAAAGGCGGTCGAGGCCTTGGTCACTCACGTACCTGGGAGGCAGGCAGTGCAGGTTTCAGATGGCGTCAGGAGTTTAGTGTCCACAGACGCAAGAGGTTGATGTCAGGGCTGCTTGCAGATAAGGAAAAGCCAGGCCTGGGAAGGCCAAGCAACTGGCCTGACTAGTCAGTGACAGGGGATTCACACCCAGGGCTGGCCAGTTCTCAAGGCTGTGCTCCTTGGTCAGGCACCTGGCCTTGCCTTGGTGGCCAGAGAGGTCATTTTACCGTTTGCATTCCTTTGCACCTGGATGCCAAGGAGTCCTGGTTTTCCCATCCCTTCTGAGGCTCGGAGCCCATGAGCAACTGGGTGTATTGCAAGGCAATTTCTAGAAGCCAAGATAGTAATGGACTTGGCACTGATAAGCGGGCTTTTCCTGCTCCACTTATGGTCATACCCATCCCACATTGCTCCTTGCCACCTCCTCTCTACCCTTTGACAGGAAGTGTTTTCCATCATATATACAGCTGAGTATGTAAAGGGCGTGTGCATTGTTTGCATGTGGAGGGTGTGCTGTGTGTATGTAAGTGCGTATGGGTTCTGTAAGTGTGAATGAGTTTGCCTGGCTTTTTTGAAACAGTCCCCAAGGCTTAGGGAAGGCACAGGTTTAGGATATGGCGGGCGTCTGTGGCCCTTGGCTCCGCTGCCGTCATCACAGTTGTGGGCAGAGAAGCTGGCCCCCTAACATGGGACAAAGTGGACAAGCCCTTAGCATGGCTGAGAGGGGTGCATTTTCGAACTTTGCCAAACACCGGGGGAGAAGAAACAAGCACGTGCAGAGGGTATGGTAGGAGGAAGAGCAGGGCGCAGGACACTCAGGTTCTGGCCCTGCTGTGGGGTCTCTGGGGCTCTTGTCCCTGGGGACTTGACTTCCTAGATCCTGGGCCCCCACCCAAGGGCTCATCGGAGCTGCCTCCCTAGCTGCCCACCTCAGGGGAGCTGCTTCCCTGGCATTCTGCCTCCCCCAAACCCTCCCACCCACGGTGTCACAATAAAGAACTTCACTTTTTGATGGAAAAACTAACAGTACCATTATCTAGAGCTATGGCTCTCTAACTATTTTGGCAGCTCGCAATAAGAAATTCATTTTTATTACAATCTGCAAACATATGCCTGTAACTGAAATAAAAATTTCATAAAACAACACCAACCTTCTGCCCACTGTTCGTGTGTGACTGGCTCTCTTACTGGGTCCCAGGAGCCCGGAGGGTGGTGTTAAGGTGGCACAGGGCAGGTGCAGCACCCGTTGAGAGGGAACTAGTGTTCACTGGGGCCCCAAGTCAATATTTTCAATTGTGCCCCACCCAATCCTCCCTGGAGACGACCTGCTGCCTTATCAGAGCCCCGCCCCCAGGCGATGGGCACCCTGGGAAACCAAGGGCCTCACTGAGCAGCTCAGAGTTTCCACAGCTCAGGTGTTTGCTCAGGAAAGGCAGGAAAGCCCCAGGGAGTTTCCTTTCTTTCCATTTGATTGTGCATCTACTCTGTGATCAAGGACACTCATCATTCAGGAGACACCATCCCTCATCTACCTTTCAGTATTTCAACAGGTGTAAAAGGTGGACATCCAATTCTTTCGATGAGGACACGGAAGAAGGCTGGGAGCTACCGTTTCTTAAATACCTGCTTGATGGCAGATCTCGTGCTACATCACAGTCCAACCCTCCAATGATCCTGGGGGCAGATACTAACATCCCCATATTGTGTATGCAGACTTGGAGTAAGGTTACACTGTAAGTGACTGGATCTAGGACTTTTGGACAATACTAGATATTTATTGTATGTACACATGCCATACATAGCCCAAAAATGTAAACCTTGTTTTTGTTTTTGAATAGGTAATAAATAGTCCTTGTGTACAATTCTAAAGTACAATAGAGACTTTTTCCTTACCATTCACCCAGTTTTTCTCCAAGAGAGAAACTAATATTACCTTTGTAACTCATTTCAGGCAGAGTATGTATGTGTAATTCCTTAAATAGGTGTACATGTATACTTATCTTTCACAAAGGGTGTTATACTATATGTGGGGTTATATGTTCTGCTTTTTAATTTTTATTTATTTTTAATCCTTATCAGAAGATATGATTTTATTGGTTTTGGAGTGAGGGAGAGAGCAAGGGAGAGAGAGAGAGACATCCAGCAGTGGCCACTTATAAGCACCCCAACCAGGGATTGAACCTGCAACCTAGGCATGTGCCTTGACTGGGAATTGACCCCTCAGACTTTTGGTGTATGGGACGATGCTCCAATCAACTGAGCCACCTGGCCAGGGCTATATGTTCTGCTTTGACATTCACTTAACATCTGTTCCTTCCATATCAGTATGTAAGTTGCTACTTCACTGGTTTTCAAAGCAACCTAATATTCCACTTAAGGATATATTATAATTTATTTAATCAGTCTTCAATTTGTAGGTCTTTTCAACCTTCTTCTGTGACAACAATGTTGCATTTAATAACCTTGGATACGTGTCATATCCCACATGGTGAGGATATCTGAATAATTCCTGGAATTGCTGAGTCAAAGTGTATGCATATTTAAATTTTTGACAGACATTAAAAAAAAAGCTTGTTTTCTTATGGGACTGAAGTTCAGTTTTCTAAAAGGTCCATATGTGTAGATGCCTCATATTTGACCGTTCCAGCTGAACCAGGCATTATTTATTCCCCACCCCTTTCCCCTTCAGGAATGAAACGAGGAGTCTTTTAAACATTCATGGGCCGCTCTTCACACATTGTCATTCCAAGGTGTTGCCCTGCCCATGGTGATCTGGGCAAAAGTGACCCACAATCGGCTTAGCAGGGGGATTTAAAGAGGGCTGAGGATGAGAGTCAGACAAACTAGAGTGTAAGGGAGTGGGAATGGAGAGGTACCTTGTGAGGAACGGGAGGGAGGGACAGGGACCAGCACGCTCAGAGGTCCCGCGGCCAGCCTCTGTGCTCCCTCTTTGCAAACCTTGGTGGGTATTAGTTACTTTGTCTATGCCTCATCCCTTCCCCCATCGGGTAACAGGACACTGCCCGTCCGCCACTCCCCCCACATCCCCCTTCTTGTCAGGAGCAGTCCCTCCAACCTCCAGCAGCAGGGATCTGGTGGGTCTGCCGGTCGCAGCGCCTCCCCTCTGGGCCCACAGGGGAGCCCGTCTTGGCCAATCACAGGCCCCTTTGTTCTTTTCTTGCTGTGGTATGACATAGATACAATAAAATGTAGAAAGCGCTCGGCAGATTTCTACTTACCTTTATGCCTGTAATACAGAACGTTTCTTGTATCACAGAAAGGTTGCTTGGGTTCCGTGTGCACTGATACTTACTGGGGGCGGTGGGGGGGGATCGCTTCGTGAGCTGTATGGATATTTAACCACTATGGTGTACACAAAATTAAAATAGTATTGAATGTCAACTAATTAAAAAAAAATCAGATTTGCTTACTTCCCTACTTAACCCCCAAGATGAAGCCCTAAGTTCGGACTTTGCCCAAGACCTGGCCCTCTGCCCACCTCTCAGGCCTCCTCCAGGCCACTCCCTCCTCTTCTCTCTCTGACTCAGTGGTGCTGGCTTTTCAGTGCTTGGCTCACATCGCGTTTCCTCCTGCTCAGGGCCACTGAGTGTGCTGTTCTCTGTGTTTGGAACAGGATGCCTTTTCCAGGCACACTTAGGAGTTTGTTATACATTCTTTCAGAGTGTAGCTCTGAGGCAGCTTCCCCAGCAAAGTCTTCTAGACACCACAGGCTGGAGTGGGGTGGGGGCGGGGATTTCTGTAATAAGTTCTCAAAATAGCATGTATTTTCTCCTGGTAGGTTATAGTCATTCCCTCATCAGCAGGGTTATTGTCAGCCTTGCCTGATAGATTGTAAGTTCCAAGGGGGCAGGAAACACACCGTGTTTATCTGGCTTTCCACTGTTTTTTTTTAGTACCTAACAGAGTGTTGGGTACATAGAAGGTGGTCAGTAAAAAATTATTAAAGAAAAGAATGCATGAACCATTTCCATATTGAATGTCATCTATTTATTTTTTATTTGTTTTCTGCTGTGTTCATCCTTTTTAAACTCCTTCCTTTGGGTGAAGATAGATTAATTTGCTCAGGTCTCATCCAGACGCAGCCAATGTAGTCATCTTTTAAGGGTCTCCCTGCAAAGTGGCCTTAGTCCCACATCGGCAGCAGGCAGCCTTCCAAAAGTGCCAGGGAAGGGGTGGAAAGAGCAGAGTTAGGCTCTTGGCTTAAGTGTGTTAGCAATGTGTGCCTCGTGCCTGTAGTGTGGGGAATAGAATGTTAGAGTGACTTCAGAGATACCTCAGTCCGAGTTCTTGACTTCAAACTACTTCTAGCTTACCCAGGAAAACAATACATACTTCAGAAAAGTCAAGCTCATTTGTCCAGTCATTAAGCAACCATTCATTGATCATCGGGGTGAGTCAGACATTGTGTCAGGTGCAGGGTGGAAGAAAGGACTGGGCATTTGGCACCTGGCAGGGTGAGGACTTGTTGAGCATGGTAGACTCAGTGGTGATTTAGTATGCCATTGACAGCTAGGGCTTCCCTCTTTTCCTCTGTAATTAGAACCCTACTTTTTAGTTGGGCACAGCGTTACCCAAAATAAAGACTACCTTTTTCTGCCTTCTTTGCAGTTAGCTATGGCCATGTGACAAAAGGATACAAGCAGAAGTGACGGACAACTTTCAAGAATTGTCCGTCAAGGGAGAGTGTGTGAGCTGTTTCTTTCACTCCTCCCTTCTGCTACCAGGAATGCATTCATAATGGCTGCAGCTCAGCAACTGTCTTGGACCATGAGGCAAACTGGGGAATGAATGCTATTCTTGGCAGAGCAAAGGAGAGATAGCTCCTGGGTCCATGCCACCACTGGATGCAATGCTAGCCTTGTGATCCTTAACACAGATTTCAACTGTGCCAGTCCACTTATTCACAGTTAAAAAAAAAATACAGTTAGCCCTCCATATTCCCAGGTTTTGCCTCCATGGATTCAATCAACCTTGAATCAAAAACGTATATTTGATCCACGGCTGAGAATCCCCAGATGCAGAGCGCTGAGAGCATGCATTGTTCTATGCCATTTTATGTGAGGGACTCGAGCATTTGTGGATTTTGGTATCTGCGGGAGTCCTGGAACCAATCACCCTGGGATACTGCTGGACAATTGTAGTTTTTGGAGAATCAAAAATTATATATAAGTGGGTATTTGACTGTGTGGGGGTCAGTGCCCCTAACCCCAACATTCAAGTGTCAACTGTATTTCCATGTCTGGAATCTGAGAGAGAAATAAACTTCTGTCTCGACTGAGCCACTGTTAATTTGGATTTTTTTTTGTTACTATCAGCTGATGCTAATCCTAATATAGCAAACAGCATATCAACCTGTCTCGGGGTGTATCTGCCAGAGGAGCCTGGATCATGAGCAGAGAAAACTCTGACGGGCTTCCAACCCTGCCCCGCATCCAGCCGCGACTTGCTCTGGGATGTCTGGGAAACCCTCCCCTCTCTGGGCCTCAGTGCCCTCTTAGTTGAACTCCATGGTGGCTAAGATATATTCTAGCCTTGCCATTTTTAATCTTGGACATTTGGGTGAGTTAGGGAGGCCTGGAATGTTGAGCTGAGAAATTTGTGCTTGATCTCCGAGTGAGCGGTGTCATTGATTTTCTTTTTCTTTTTTTTTTTTTTGGTAGAGGACAAGAAAATGAATCAATGGAGGCAGTGTTTTAGGAAGATGAATCTGCCATGTCCTGACAGGGACACATGACTGAAGTGGGGAAGGTGCTGGGGGAGGGTCAGAAGGTGCGGGTGGACACTGGCTCTGCCACTCAGGGTATCTGTGACATTGGGCATGCTGCCTCCCCTCTCTGACCTTCAGTTTGCTGCCAGTGAAATGGGAACAGTCATCAGCATCCCAGGGTGGTTGTGAGGAAGGACCACAGCAACGCACGCTAATGTGTTCTGTGAGCTGTGAGTGCAGATGCTTGCTCTTGCCCTCAGGAGCCCTTTCAGGGTAAGTTCTCCCTCTGTCTCCCCTTCTGTGTCCTTGGCCCACTGCAGTGCACCACACTCACCCCCCATGTGACAAGGGAGCCTCAAGAAGCCTAGGGCTGGAAAGGAGGCAGAGAGAACTGAAAGCAGCTGCTGGCTCCCTGCTCTCCTCCCTGCTTGCTTAGTCTTTTATTTATTTAAAATATTTTATTTATTTATTTTTAGAGAGAGGGGAAGGGAAGTAGAAAGAGGGAGAGAAACACCGATGCTCGGATTGGCTGCCTCTCAATCTCGCCTGCAACTCAGGCATGTGTCCTGACTTGGAATCAAACCTGTGGCTTTTTGGTTTGCAAGATGATGACTTTTTGGTTTGCACTGCTCAGTTTTTAATTCCTTACTTCTGTATTGGTCTTTGCAGTTTCCCAAGTGCTTATATTTGATTGCTACATGCCCTTTGTGAAGAAGGTTCAGTTCTCATTTTATAGGTGAGGGACAAGGCCTGAGGCCTGGGGAAAGGAAGTCACTTGCTCAGGGTTGCCTGGCTATTTGGTGGTACAGCTTGCATCAGAACAAGGAGCTCTAAACCTGGATCTTTTCGCAGAATATTTTATCAGCCCATTCACTTTGGCTTAGGGGAAATGTGTGAGATTAGAGGAAAAGACAAAGGAGTGGCTGGACCACCCTGGTGGGCACAGTGCAGGTGGAGGAGAAGAGGGCGGGATGTATGGTCTTTCTCACCTTGATGTCGTTGGGTGATTTACCCATGCTTCTTGCGCCCCCTGTAGGCCATTGTGAGTAGTGCCTAGATAAATGCTTTCCCGGCTGTTGCTTGCTCCTGGCTACTGGCAGGTTCCCCTGACACCACCTCTTCTTCCAGCTGCTGGTCTACCTTTGAAGCTTATTGGAACAACTTGTAGGCAACTTGGAGGTTTTTTTGTTTTGGTTTACAAGGTCAAAATTCAAATGCCCAGAGGAGCCCGACTGCTAAGGAAAAAGAGGAAGTGGATCTGGGGTAAGAACTTTCAGACAGAAGTGTTGTTTACACAGGAAAAACATGGCGATATTTTACCTGCCCACAAAGAATTATGCTTCTCACTGTCTTGGAACTTGTTGGCCTTTCCTTCTCCTACTGAAGACTGAAAGATGGACACAGGGATGATTTAATTTTCTTGTTATATCTATCATAAGATGGCCCAAGTATAGAAATGACATCTATCACGCAGCTTCATTGTCAGGGCATTAAAAGGGAATGGTAGGAACTATGGCAAACTAGAATGACTTATAATACCTGGGCCAAAGGCACCCCTGCCATGGGGCTCTTGTTTTAGCAGGCCCTGCTCTGTGACCCTCTGACTGTGCCCCTCCATCCCCATGAGGAGTCCGAGGGGCCAAAGGAGAGTCCCCACCCGGACAGAGCCCGTATCTCCCTGTCCCCGTCCAGATGGCCCTGAGCTCACTGCCATGAACTGTTTGGGTTTCTTCCCAGGGCCCTGCCTCCTGTGAACAGTGGCCAAGTGATGACTGACCTAGGGGAGGGGGGGGTGTCTAGAGCTGCCCAGCGCCTTTAGGCAGTTGCTCGCCACCTGTGGCTGCTGAGGACATGACATGTGGCTAGTCTGAATTGGGATGTGCTGTAAGTATAAAATGCATGTCAGTTTTTTTTTTTAGACAGTATGAAAAAAGAATATAAAATATTAATTACATGCTGAAATACTATTTTGGATATATCAAGTTAAATCTCTATATTATTACTATCAATTCTACCTATTTCTTTTTACTGTATGAATGTGGCTACTAGAAAATTGAAAGTGCCATATGTGGCTTGCATTTGTAGCTCACATTATACTTCTGTTGGGCTGGTACAGACACTCTTGGGAGAGTAGTTGGGGTGTCCATGGTCTGGTGGGTGAGGTCCCTCCCAGGGTAGGACGAGGTGCTGAAGGGAGCTGGGTGAGAAAGCATGAGGCTGCGGGTCTTCTTTTGCATCCTTTCCTGGCTTCCCAAACACTGGGACCAGGCCCAAGGCAGCCTCTTCAACTCAGCCCCTGCCTGCTGTACACATGCAGGGAAGTGGTCCCAGAGTGTTCAGAAGTTTAAACTTGGCAACAGCAGAAATTGAAAATCTGGATTTTTACATAAAACCTCCTGACATTTAAATGTTGGCAGCTAATTAAAATGTTTAGAAAAAACACTGTCCTGCCAAGACCACAAGCCACAGAAAACATATCTCTGGGCTCTGGTTCAAAGTAGGGAGACTGAGGTCAGACAGACAGGCTTGACTTGGTTCCCACAGCGTAGGAGCCTGTGCCAGCAGAGGAGGGACGGAGGGGAAGCAGATAAAAGGGGCTGCATAATCTCCAATGCCAGCTCCTGTCTCCATTTATCAGACTCTGGGAGTCCAGTATTGATATTAAGGGGCAGTGCAGTGCTGGGGACCCAAGCGACACAGAGAGCCCTGGATTTTCTTTCCCTGTAGCCTGCTGCTCAGCCAGCCTGGATTTCTGAAGGATGGGCTCTATAGCCTCAAGGAAGGATTTGCGCGACCAGGAGGTACATCGGATGTCCACTAGAGGGCAGCAGAGGAGCAGGGAAGAAGCAGCTCTACAAGCTCCTTGAAGCAGAGCTAACTGCCTGGGGCGTCCTTTTAAAGGAGCCAGACCGTGGGTTGCAGATTGCCGCAAGCACACTAGTGCTTTTGAGCAAATCAGAGGAAGCTTCCATCCTCCTGGGGCGGGGGAGGGGGGTGCAGCCTTGGGCCAGGATGTGGCTTGGTGAGTGGAGCTTGGGGTGGATTTTAGTCTCCATCCACCAATGCCCTACAGCCCTGGTAACCCACCAGCCCCTGTTGTGGTGTGAAGCTGGGGGCTGAGGGCACTGAAAAGCAGAAGGGGGGAGCCCTGTTCCTGCAGGTGTGTGTCTTCTGCTACACTGCACTGGAGGTTTGAGTTCCGGGTGAGAGGTGGCAGGTGCTCCACAAGAGGACACCAGATGCTCCACTAGAGGATGCCAGACTACCAGGTGTCATTTGCTGGTTCCTGCCTTGTGACTGAGGCCGGGGTGGGAGGGCAACGCTGACAGAGGTCTGGCAGGTGGAGCTGGGGAAGGTGGTAATGGTGGGCAGGTCCCAGGAGGATGTGCACAGCAGGCACAGGAGGGGCTCTGAGTCTCCTCCTGGCTCTGGAGGAGGGGACACAGTAGGCACTGTGGGTCAGTGGCACAGAGGCCCCCCACCCTGTTCTGGAAGCTCAGTGAGGGAAGTGAGTGAGCGTCTGAGTAGAGTCAGGGTGAGGACTCCTGGGCAGTGCTCCTGCCTCCACAGCACCCTTTCGAGTGGATTCAGATCATGTCACATCTGGCCTCAAAAAGCCTAGGGCTGGAAAGGAGGCAGAGAGAACTGAAAGCAGCTGCTGGCTCCCTGCTCTCCTCCCTGCTTGCTTAGTCTTTTATTTATTTAAAATATTTTATTTATTTATTTTTAGAGAGAGGGGAAGGGAGGTAGAAAGAGGATGTCCTTCTTGGAGACAGACACCCTAAGCTTGGCACTCAAGGCCCTGGCTGACCGGGCCTCTGCAGCCACAGCCCCCACCATCCCCTGCACCTCCCCACCTCTGCTCGAGCAGCTGAGCTCCTGGCAGTTTCCTTGGGGAAGCTGCACACCCTCCCCGCTCTGGTTCTTTGTGTGTGTTCTCCCCGCCCCCCGCACCTGCAATGCGAGTCTCCTGTGCGGCCCACCTGGAAGTCCTCCCCAACACCTCAGTGGCTGGGCTTCCCCCACCCTGTCCTCCCCACATGGCCCTTTGTCACTGTGCTGCAGTCTCCCCAGCAGACAGTGAGCTTGGTGAGGCCAAATCTGCCTGGCATGTGTCCTGTCTCCTCATGCCTGGCACAGAGCTGGTGATCGTAAATTTCTGTTGTCTACATGAAAGGAAGGCCTGACTACATCTCCCCGCCCCCTGCCCCCCAGCTGCAGCTTCACTATTACAGAGGGAAGACAGGCAGGGAGCCGTGTGTGCGCTGTCTCCCTTTGCCTGGCACAGAGCTGGTGATCGTAAATTTCTGTTGTCTACATGAAAGGAAGGCCTGACTACATCTCCCCGCCCCCTGCCCCCCAGCTGCAGCTTCACCATTACAGAGGGAAGACAGGCAGGGAGCCGTGTGTGCGCACATGTATGTGTGGTAATTGCACACATGGAGAGCCTCAGGCATCAGAGACAAGGAACGATTCACGAGGGAGGTTGTATGTGCACGGCCCAGACGGGCACAGACAGGCACAGACAGACTGTTCCCATCCACACGCAGAGACACAGAGCTCCTTATGCAGTGGGGATTTACTTTATAAAAATATACTTTTCTTGAAGTGTAGCATACACACAGAGAAGTACTCATGTCATAGGTGTATTGTCTGATGAGTGTCTGCACACTGAACACATCATGCTACCAGCATCCAGATCAAGAAAGAGCGGGGCCAGCCCCTGATGCCCACAGTGGGTACTTTTAAATGCCAGTTGCTTGACTCTCAAACTGGGAGAGGGAGGGAGGGAGGGGAACGGGGAGGAGAGAGTCTGCGGGCTTTCCGACCTCTGCCTGTCTCCGCCCCAGGGTTTGGGCCTCCCCACCTTGGTTGCAGGAGCTCTACAGCTTTTTGACCCCAGCCCTGTCCCAGATGCCTCTGCCGCCATTTCGTCGTTGCCCCTCCTCCCCCAGCACCCACCCTGCCAGGCCCTTGCACGGCCCCCTCCTTGGGCAGCAGGCCCAGGGCCTGCCCCTCTTCCCCAGCCCACCTCAGGGGTCATGGAGTCCCTAGGGCCCTGTACTCATGCCATGGCCAGTTTTGCTTTTCTTACCCATGCCTGGGTTGGGGGGGCTGGTTTGGGAGAAGGCATGGCTTCTGGGGTGACATTTCTCAGCCCGCTGCTCCAGCCAGGACTATTATATCTCCAGAGCAGGGACAGAGCAGGGATGAAATGAAGCGCACCCCAATGTCCTGAACTGCAAACACAAGTCAGGGGCACGAAGAGACCCGTCACCTAGGACCAGCTCCACCATAACTGTTTGGCACAGTTATAAACTCCTAGTGATGCTACGTGAGCCTGTGTGACTGGACACGCGTGGGCACTGTTTTCGACTGTCTATTTTGTGGACACCGCAGGAAACCATGTGTGTGGGATGGGGGTGTGTATGGCTGGTGGTGTGGGGACACTGGGCGGGATTGGCTGGGAGTGGATGCCCGAGTGGCTGTGTGTTCAGGGCTGTGTGTCGCAGGAGTGTGAGGAGTGCTGGTCGTGTTGCGTGCATGTGTGTGCGCACGCGCTTGAAAGCCCAGGTGCATGGACGGACGCCTGTGGGTTATTGGACAGTACAGATGGAGCTGTAGCTCTGCGTGTGTTTGTTCGCTGCAGTCAGGAAGTGACCTGTTACTGTGGGGACCCAATGTGGAGGAAGGGACCAGGGAATGGTGGTGGGAGGCCCTGCTGGGCTGTGTCTCCCCCCCAGGGTCTTTCCAGCAGGGCCCTTTTCTTAGACCCCAGCTTTGGGCATCAGGCACCTTGCCCACTGTCTGCAGAAAAGGGCTGGGTGGAGCCCAGGCTGGGTCCTAGATGCTGAGGTGGCAGGCCTAGGAGGAGGGGGTGGAGCTGGCAACATGCGGGGACGGCTGCCAGGAGCACGGGGCACTGTGCCCTGTGCTGAGCTGGCAGCTGGCGCTGGGAGCAGGCAGGGCCCCACCCAAGCAGGCTGGGGCAGGCAGGGCAGGGCCTGTCTTGGACCAGGGAGGGGATGGAACTGATGGGACAAGCCTGAGCTGTGTTTTGCCAAGATGGAAGGTTGGGGGGCAGTGGCCTGTGCTGGGGGGATTTCTCTGGGGTTGGGGAGGCCGTTTATGCACACTTACCCCCATTCTTGTATGTGTGTTTGATTTGCGTGTGCATTTGTATGGCTCCCTTGTTGTGTGCATGTATCCATGGGTCTGTCTGAGGCCCATGGTAGTTTTATGGGTGGGTGACTGGCACCTGGGCATGTTAGTATGAGGGTCTTGCAGGGATGTGTGTTTGTGGGAAGGCTGTGTGCCCCCATGACTGCTGTGTGTGTGTCCTCATTGGAACAGCCTGTGTGGCTTCCGTATGTCACGTTTGTGGAAGATATCTATTGATGCAAACTTTCTCTAAGGCCTGTGCGCGCGCGCATGTCTCCTCTGTGCGTATGTGAATAGTGCAGATCTTGGGCCCAGAGAGCAGCGGGGCCGTGGTTGGCAGTGGCCTGTCCAGGGTGAGTGAGTGTGAGGAGGAGAAGGGTCCGGGCCTCCTGGGTTGGGGCTTAGCCAGGCCCTGGGACCAATCTGTTCCTGCAACAAATTCACATGTTCTTCCCATTCCCCATGACCCTCTTCTTGGTGGTTCTGACAGTGTGTGTATAATGACTCCTAAACCATTAGGAATCTATGTGTAACCGCTCCACTGATGCCTCGGATACATGCTTGTAGCAATCCTAAATCCCATACGTGTAGCATATGAAACATGCATGTGCAAGTGTGACACACATTCCCATGTGTGCGTTTGTGTGCAACAACCCCTACAAACAATCGGGTATTGTATTTGGGGGTGGGAGTTCCATGATCACTGTGTGCGCGTGTCTCATGAAACGTGTGTGTTGAGCTGACAGAGTCCTCCCCAGCCCTCTCCGTGCTGGGGACCTGGCACATAGATCCTATTGTCTCCTCTAAAGCCCACATGTGCTGACACAGCTTTTCTCTGCTTCCCTCCCTGGTCCCCACCCCACTCCTTCTCACAGCTGCCAGGGACCCTCCCTGGCCCGGGAAACCCTGGGCGAAGCTGAGAACTGGGCCTCGCTGTGGAGCGATGGTTCCCCCCAGTCGGCTTTAGTGTCATGGGGCCAGGTGGAGGCCACCACCAGGCAGGGGTTTAGGGAGCAGCCAAAGCCAGTGGAAAGAGCATACTGTTCAGAGCCAGCAGACCTAGTTTAAATCCGGACTCTCACACACTATATCTATGTCACCTCTTCATGCCTTAGTTTCTCCTCTAATTTTGGGGTTATTCTGAGAAGCAATAGATGAGATAGGGCATGACACCCCTGGCACAGGGCCTGGGGCACAGCGATCTCTGAACAAATGTGGGTCCTTGTCGTTGTAAGGGATCACTTTAGGATCACTGTGAGATCTTGCAGAAAAGGGCCATCGGGGTTGAAGGGGCACCCTGAGCTTGACTGCAGTGTGGCACCTGGTCCCTGACCTTGAGGGGCCCCGCAGTGTGGAGGCGGGCAGGCCTAGAGCTGGAGAAATAGAGAGGGCCTCCAGGTGTGTTTGCCAGGGGTGGGGGTGCTGAAATGATCTTGAAATCGTGGTCACCCCAAATGGACCAACATGCAGACTCCCAAAGTCCAGAGTCTATCAGCCGGACCCACAAAGATCCAAGAGAGGGGGACATAGAGACATCCCTGAAGGTCAGGCACACAACTTTTCCCATTTCAGAGGGACAGAAGTCTCCACCGCCCCAAGCTCAGACACTGGATTGTTCCCCTCTACAGAGGGCCCAATGCTCTCAGAGGGACGGACACGTCCTCCACTGTGTCCCACCACCGACCCCCTCCCCTTTACCCCATCCTTCTGCCCCTAGGGAGGAAGCAAACAGGGCGGCTTGCAGGTCCCGCTCCCCTTGCTGAGTCAGGTTGTTCCAGATTAGCGGGCGGGTCCTGGGTGGAAGCAGTTGGGCTCTTGGGTGGAAGCAGTTTGGCGCTTGTCCAGCTCCAGGGTGGGGAGGAGGGTGAGTCACCCCGCTGGGCTGGAGCCGCCTGGAGGCCGTGGGAGCTCGGGGGGCCAGCCAATCGGCGGCTGCCACCCGGCCTGCCACTCTGGCCCCGCCCCTGCCGCCGGCCGCCGGCCTCCCGGTTCCCAGGGTCCCTCGCAGCTGGGTCGACCCCTGACCCAGCACCCAGCACACAGCCAGATGCCATAGTTGGTGTCTCCGGAGGGAGGCTGTAGCAGACAGAACACAGGGCTCACAGGGACGAGAGCTCCCAGCCAAGGAGTCAGTCAGCTCCTCTCCCAGGGCGCCCCTCCTTGCCCTCCCACCTGCCAGTTAGGGGCAGGGGTGGCCCTGCTGGTGACAGGGGGGATTGCCTCCCTCTTGCTGCCCTCTGAGCTCTTCCCAGATTCTCTCTCCTCTTTAGCCTCTGTCCCCTTTCTCTGTCCAGAGTTAGCCACACTACACTCTATTTTCTGCTTTAGAAAATAGTCGCTTTTTTGGGGGGGAGGGTCATTGTTTCCAAGGCTCTGGGGACCCCAGCTACTGAGCCTGGGCTGGCCAGGGCTTGGGCCTTGACACAGACACACAAGCAGATATGCACAGACTCCCCAGAGCAGGTAGAGACCTTGCTCACACACAGACACACACACAGGGGTGCAGAGATGAAGTCCAGATTCTCATGTCTATGAGAAGACACACACAAGCATTTTCAGCAAGTGCCCCAGCCCTGTCCCTTACTAGTCATCTGACTTTGGGTGGATTTTTGAATCTCTCTATTTCTCTGTCTAAAATGCAGAGAGCTAGAATACCTTCCTTATAGGGTTGGGGATTAAAGGAAACAACTGGGAAGTGCCTGTTAAATTGTAATAACTCAATAAACAGTGGCTATGACGATCTATGTCTCAGACCCACAGGGATGGCTAAACTCACACAAACACACTCATGGGCACACATCCGACCCGCACAGACACACACTGACACACACCAAACATCAGACATCAATACATATGCAAGGACCAGGTGTGTTTGCATGTGGATACACAGACACAAACAGCAACCCCCAAGGAAAACAGCAACCCCCGCAACTATCATAAAAGCGAGTTTTACTGCCCAGGGTGTGATGGGAACAGCTGGCCCAGTTGGGTGGGGGGGCGGAGGCCTCCGCGTCGGGCGGTGCCCGCTCTGCTCTGGCTCCCACTCAGCCCCAGGGAGAGGACGCTTTCATTCTTTCAACACGCCCCTCTGTTCCCCGAGAGCAGTCACCCCATGCTTTCTCCGCTGTCACCTAAAATCAGGCCCACCCTCTCCCCAAAAGCTGAGCCCCAGAAAATGTGGGCCCCATGTGGTTGGTGGGGGGGGGCATGATGGTCTGGCTTTCTGGGTAGGGTTTGGGGGTCAGCAGGGGTGGCCTTGTCCCCACCCCTTCTCTGGGCTGTTGGACTCTGGAGGTCAGTGTTGTAGGATTTGGCTGCTGGGCCCTGGAAGCAGCCACAGGAGGGCCACCTGCAGCTGGAGATGCGCCCCTGGGCTCAGATCCCAGTGGGCTCTGGGCAGGATTCAGATAGCTTCTCTCTGCTTTTTGTTTTGTTTTTACTGTGCTAAGAATACCTAGTATGAGATCTATCCTCCTAGCAAATGACGTGTACACTGCAGTATTTTTAACTAGGGAGAGTGTTGTGAAGCGGCTCTCTAGAACTCAGCTGGCTTACCTTGCCTGGCCCCTGCCCCTACCCGACCTGGGACATTTGAAAATGGTTCTCTAGTCTCAGGGAAAGCTGGACGGAATCCCTGCCCCCAGCTCTGGGCATGACAGTCCTTTCCTGTGCAACCATGGCCACACCAGCCTGGCCTTCCACTTAACACTCCCATTGCCTTGGATACTGGATCATTTTGGTAGAAGAGGCTGTCAGAGCTGGAAGGGGCTCCCAAGGTTACTGAGTCAAAACCCGAGATGGAGGTTCCGTGTCTGAGGTCACACAGTGATTTGGTGGAAGCAGCCATGGGATGGAACCTGGGGCTCCTGCCTCCTCATCCTGCAAAGCTCTGGGTCTCAGGGCCCCCACCCACCCCTTCTCCCATGTCCTTTTTCATAGTGAGCAGCCCACGCCCCTCCAGTGGCTCTCTGGGCCTAAGAGCTGGCATTGAAGACAAGCAAGGAGAGGACTCAGACCTGGTGCCCTGGAACTCCAGCCTGATGGGGGAGGAAGGGTCAGATCCAGACAACAGAGATGCGTGCTGTACGTGGGGCCTGAACACACCACACTGGAAGGGTCTCCTGGGCTCCCGGAGGCCTACTAGGCAGTTACCTGGAGAAGGGTTTTGAAGGAGAGGAAGAACATGGGCGAGACTAAGAAGTGGCCTCTGGACTGTGGGGGCGTACAGGTCTTGAGGGAAGAGGCCTGAAGGTTGCTCTGTTCCCGTCGTGGAGGAAGCTTATGGATTCCCACCATGGGGACTAGATTCCATGAAGTGACTCTTTGTTTGAATGCTGGTTACAACTGGAATGGCCAGAGGGAGAGGCTCACATGTCTTCCCCTGGCCCAGATCTAAGTGTAGTGTCCTATAGGGTATCCTCCAGGGCTGGACCACGGGACACTTTCAGGGGCTGGCCTTCCTGGGGCAACTGGGGGCGCCAGTGCCTTGTCCACCTTTATTCTCTTGCTCCAGAAAAAGCAAATCTGGGTTCCCCAGAGGCCAGCTGACCCTGTCATTGTGCCCTCTCAGGACTGGGAAAGCTGCTCCAATACCCAGGCCTTCAACAGACCCCGTCCTTCCCTGCTCTCAGTTTTCCTGCCCCCTTCAGCCCCAAGGGCCTGCATGAGCCAGAAGGGTGGGGTTCCCAGTTGGCAAGACCCACTTTTGCTGGCTGGGAGTTTTTTAGGGTGTTAATTAAAAGGAGCCACCCAGAGAGGATGACTTCACTTGTTCACACACACGCCCTTCTGCCCTGCCCTCTCCTCTGCCCCCATTCACACGCCCAACCAAGGCAGGGGCGGCGGGTGGAGGGAGCTCAACAGGGAAGATTGGGTTGTGAGCACCTGTAGACGTCAACAAGAAAACTGCAGGATCAGAGCATTTTTGACATTTTTCCTCCTAGTCAAACGTTGCCATTGCTGTATTTTCCCTGTTGTTTCCTTCTTAGCTAAACTGGACAGGCAGAACTAATGAATGGGAAGGGAGCTGGGGGTTTCTAAGGGGCCCCCAAATAGCTCCACTACTGTGGGGAAGTCCTACCCTGGCCTGACCTCAATCCAGCCAGCTGTAGCCCTGCCGGGAGAGGCCCCAGCTGGAGAGGCTGTCATTGGTTCACTTTCACTACAGGCTGTATGAGGTTCTCTCTGCTTTTTCACACTTCTCTCTGTCCCCCAAATTCTTTCAGAAGTAAAACTTTGACCCCTTCCATTGCGGGGCTGCGGGAGGGGGGGTGTGGTGCCAGACGTGGGCACGGGTGCAGATCTGACGGTGTCTAGGGGGGCGCTGCTCCACAGCCCAGAGCTCCCCGGTGCTGCAGCTTTGGTGTTTGCGACGACTCACGTTGACCCCCTTGGCTAATTGGTTTCTGGATTCTATCAGGATCTGCAGATGGGCTGCTTCCAGACTTCTTGCTGCAGTCAGCAGGGGGCATTGGAGGCAAAGGGGCTGGGCGGCTGGACCCACGTGGATGGGGAGGAGCCAGTGCTTGCCTGTCCCTCCCTGTCTGTTCTCGGAGTGCCCTGTAGGGGTCGCCCGAAGCCAGGCTGCCTGCCGGCGTCTGCAGGACAAGTCTTGGGCAGACGCTGGGTCCCATTTTAGAACCTCTGCCCCAACCCGGGCTCTCTTCTCTCTCGGGGCCCTCCAGCCCTCAGGGGTCCAGGAAGGGCCTTGGGGAAGGGACGGGGCAATGAGGGACCCAGAGGCTCTGAAGTGACAGGAGTGACAAGTGCCAGTGGCAAGACAGAACACATGCAAATGACATGCAAAAGAGCCCAGCTCTCCTTCCCTCACCAGAGCCAGAGGGTGTTTGGGCCCTTTGGTGGCTCTGGGGTGCCGAGAGACTTTGTCTGCCAGTTTTGTGTGTGTCCATGGTTGTTAGGATCCCATCTTTGCTGCTCCCTTGCTCCTAGTAACAAACTGCCAGGTGTGTGATAAATGCTTTCTGGGATGTTCAACCTCTGGGCATCTCTGGGCGTCTCTGGGCCACACTAGAAGAAGAAGACTTGTCTTGGGCCACACATTCAATACATTGCGACACATACTCACACACAAAAAAAACTCATAATGTTTTAAGTGAATTTACAGTTTTGTGTTGGGCCGCGTTCATAGCCATCCCGGGCTGCATGTGGCCCGTGGGCCACAGGTTGGACACCCCCGCATAGATCTCACGTAATTGTCCCAGTAGCCAACCGGCAGGGACCATCATCTTCATGTATAGATGGTTCCCCCCGGGTTGCATTAATGTTTTCCAGTCTCTCCCTTTTTTCCTCACAAATCAGTGTCCAATGGGTTTCAACAGAATGAGACAGGACCTCCTGCCCCATTCTCTGGGCAGAATCCTCTTGAGAGGATCCGGAGATGGGGGCTCAGATCTGCCCTGTGGTATCCTGGGGGTCCGGCGTAGGGGAGGCCTCTTAAGAAGCATTTTGAGCGTTTCCCCGCCTCTGTGCGGCAGCCTCTCTCTGTCTGGCTTGGGACTCCTGCACCCAGTCCCACTGCTCGTTTACTTTGTCCTTTCCTCAATAGTGTCCGGGGTCTGACTTCGGTCCCC
This sequence comes from Pteronotus mesoamericanus, assembly GCF_021234165.1. Classification (NCBI taxonomy): domain Eukaryota; kingdom Metazoa; phylum Chordata; class Mammalia; order Chiroptera; family Mormoopidae; genus Pteronotus; species Pteronotus mesoamericanus. The sequence goes on from NW_026555310.1 coordinate 2,557,505, forward strand.
TTTGCGCAGCACCGGCCCATTACCCTGATGGTGGGCCAGGCTCCCCAGGGAAGTTTAAAAGGGGCTTTGATGCAGTTTCTGTACCTTTCTCTTGCGAAGGGTCTTTAAGGAACCTGGGAACAGCAGTTGACACTTGTCACTTTCCTGGAGTTGAGTCCCAGAGAGAGAGGGCCGCATGGAAGTGATGCTCACCGTCTCCTGGGTTTTTGACACAGGTTCTCCCTGGCATTTGGCTGGGCCTGGGGAAGCTGGGGGGGGGGGGGGCTGGGCGTGGCACCAGGTGAGGTTTGCACATCCTCCTCCTCCAAGTGCTCTGCCCCAACCTCTGCAAAGACCACCCCCTGCCCCCACGGCGCCCTTAATCCCAGTGTCTCTCCCTACTGCTTTCTCCTTCATTCACCCTGCCCTGCTGTCTTTCCCACTTTCCGCACCCTCCCTGGCCCCTGTCTGTTTTCTCTCTCCTGAATCTTCAGCTGGGAGCCGCCTTCTCTGTGTCTGGCCCTTGGGGCACCTTGGCTGGTCACTTTGGAGTCCCACTGAGTTTCTCTTCCCCACAGGCCCAGGGATTTGAGTGCTCCTCCATGGTGCTGGGGATGAGGTAGCTGGAGGAATGAGGCCCTGGCACATTCCAGAGTTTGGAGGTGCTCAGCTGCCCAGCACCTGGGCTCCTTGAGGTCGGGGGCTCCTTGAGGTCGGAGTCTCCTGGCCCCGCAGGGACCATGAGGCAGATAGCCCAGGCCTCCTTAGGGCAGGGATGGCACAGCAGACAGGTATTTTGGGGACTCAGCCACCAGGCCTCAACTTCTATCATCTACACTCCTCGCTCTTCTGCCACACTGCATGCAACAAAGCACCTGCCCTTCCTGGCCAGGTGTCGCAGAGGCATGGGTCTCCTTCTTCACCACTTTCAATCCCTTCCACTCAGCAGTCTATCCCCCTTGCTTCCTGAGGCTTCTCCGTGCTCCTCTCCTCTGGACTGACAACCACCCCAGCCCATGATCCCCTTGGTTGTCCTGAGCATGTGTCTGTGGTTCTTCGGGTTCCCCCACCTCCTAGTGGAGGGGGAAGAGCAGAGGTGCCTGTGCCAGCTGGGAACAGACAGGCAGGTGCAGGCGCAGGTCTGAGAAAGGGTCCAGGCTTCATAGGCAGGCCAGGGTTCAAATCCTGGCTCTGCCACCACTCATTGTGTGACCTAAGACATGTTGTTTAACCTTCATGAGCCTCAGTTTCCCCATCTATAAATGGGTTAATTAGAGGTACGATATGTAAAGCACCTGGGATGCAGCAGTTATGCATTAAGTGATAATTATTCTTAGTGCATGTAATAGTATTAACAGTTGAGACAACTGCCTGGAAGAGAGGTCTTCTCCAGAGCCCCTAAATGAAAGGAAGGCCCCTTTTCGTGTCCAGTTCCTGCCTCCAGTGGCCTCTCTCTCTGAGACATCGTCCTCTATCAGGATTTTGCCTTCTTAGGGGATGCAGAGTGGGGTGGGGTGCCTGCCTCCTGAGAGGAGGTTGGCTGGGGGCCTTGAAGCTGGCCCTCACACCCCCGCCGCAGCCACAGTTCCTCTCTGACAGGGAGTTGCCGCTGCCCCGATAGGGCCTGCCTGAACAGGTAGGCAAAGTGCTCTCAAGCCTGGAGAGAGGCTTAAGCTTTCTGTTGGGGGCTGGAAGCTGCCCCGGAGCCCTCCAAGGGGCTGGGGAGAGCAGGGGGAGGGTGTGGGCTTCCGCAGGGCAGCGAGTGGGAGGTGGGGAGAGAGATGTGGGTGCGTTCCCAGGCGGGGGCAGGCGGAGGTGTAGGGCGGGGAAGTCTGGCCCTTGTTTCCTTTCCTGAGTTTCGATCCGTGGGGCGGGTTTAAGGCTGGGCTCTGTTGAGGCTTTTCTCCAGTAAACTCGAAAGCTTACTGGAGAGAAAAACATCGAGGCTCTTCCCTGTCAAGTCACAAACAGTGTCTCCTACAGGATGGGGAATTTTTGTCTCCGATGAATCCTCTTCTCCAAGAGATATGTGCCTGGGGTGAGGCTGGGGAATGTGGACATTCACGTGCAACCTTCATACACACATGTACCCTTACACGTTCATAACACACCAGCCCACTACACACTCACACCCTTATACCTTCTCTCTCTCACACACATTCACACTCCCACTCTTGTACTATACAACTAGTATACACAACTAGCTTGCACCTTCACATGCAAACTATACTTTCATAGCCACTACACTTTTACTGGTACGTGCACATATGGTCCTACGTGAGCCCCTATCATCCTGCATTGCACATTCACACTCATTCCCCCGCATTCATTTACAAGCTCCATTCAATAGACTCTTCACAAGCATTCACATACATGTTCACACACATGTCCTTACTCTCTCTTCGTCCCAGGAGGTCAGAAGGGATGATTGACCTCTGATGACAGTGATAGCAAGAAGAGTCCCAGCAAAGCCACCATTTAGAAGGCCAGGCCTGGTTGTCGAAGGTGGGCTCAGAAGATAATAATAATAAAAGCTATTTGTTGGTGGACACTACCCTGTGCTAAGCACTGTTCTGAGCACTCTACTTGTTTCATCTTGTTTGACATTCACAGCAATGCTATAAAACAGGAGTTATTATTTGCGAAATTATGTTCAGCAACGTGGAGGCACAGAGTGGTTGAAGCAGTTGCTGGAGGCCACACAGTAGTCAGTAGTAGAGACAGCATCTAAGCCCTGGCCAGTCTGACCCCTGTTCTCAACCACTGGCTCGATTTCAGCCTCACACTTGTGCTCTGCCCAAGGCACCTGCAGGATCCCAGGAACAAGCTCGCAGGATGTCCACTTACTGTGGATTTCCCAGCTAGGCCCTGGGCCAGCTGGGACTTCTTAAAGTCCAGAAAAACTCCCAGGGATCACTGGTGATTTAGGTCCCCACTTGGGGGCCTTATGCCTCCTCCAGGCACCATGGAGGCGCGGCCGAGAAGGTACTTCAGAGAGACCATGATCAGCCCCTGCTTCCCGTCCAAATGTTGCTAACAGGGCTGGCTCCCCCTGTGCAGCTCCCAGGCCCCATTCCAGTTGCGAGAGCCCTAGCCGCCTGCAGAGGGAGTCAAGAGTGGGAGAAGCCAGGCTCCTGCTCCTTCCTGCCTTGGAGGGAATGAAGGGAATGGGTCTGTGGCCTGGAAAATTCTGGAAAGATGTGTCGGACCAGGAATAGATTAGGCTGCACTAGCAGCGGCTGGCTCCCACAGGCTACAGTGTGTGCATGCACACCTGTGTGTGTGTGTACGTGTGTGTGTACGTGTGTGTGATATACATGCATATTCAGAGGGGGCTCCTGGAGCAAGTTTCATGTCTCCTATGGGAAAGAAATCAGACACTGGACTTGGCAAAAAGCCCTGAGAAACCACACAAAAGAATATTCTGAATCATTCACAATAATCTGAGAGTATGTTTACTGACACAGACCTAGAAAAACTGGCTATAAATCTGTATGTGTAATATGATTCCAGTTCTGGGAAATACACATTTGTATGAATAAATGGTGCTTACACTACTGTAGACTATACTAGGCATATGAATATACAGCTGCCTCTTGGTGTCTGCAGAGGGGATTGGTTCCAGGACGACCACCCTGCCCAAGATACCAAAACTCATGGATGCTCAAGCCCCTTATTTAAAATGGCATAGTATTTGCATGTAACCTGCACACATCCTTCCATAAACTTTGTTATCTCTAGATTACTTATAATACCTAATACAATGTAAATGCTATGTGAATAGTTGCCATATTGTATTGTTTAGGGAACAATGACAAGAAAAATGTCTACGTGTTCAGCACAGATGCAATCATCATAGGCCTGATTACATACATAATACACACCAGCAACAGTTTAACATTTTTTTCCCTTGAATATTTTCAGTTCGAGGTTGGTTTAATCTTTGGATGCAGAACCATGAATATGGAGGATTTGACTGCATATACACATAGATACACACATAGTCACGAAGTACAAACTTCATAAGGGCATGGATTTTTATCTGTTTTGTTTAGTGCTTTTTTTCTAGAATTAGAGATACCTGGCACATTGAAACTATCTTATGAATATGGGTTGAATGAATATTGAAAGATACAGGGTCTGGCACAAATAAAACCCCTTTTTATTACAAAATCTTAAGCATGTAATTCTGTAACATAGCAATATCACACTTAAGCACACCATATGACATTTTAGGTGAAATATTCAAATTAAAACTATAAATTATTACACCCATATTATTACCCTACCAGCCACACTGAAGCAGGGTTCTGCTGAGCCCTGTATTTACATACAAAAAAGTCTGTAAAATTATGCACCAAAATCTAAATAATTACCACTACTAAGTGGTAGTATTTTGAAGGAGTTTTATTTTTTCTAATTTTATTTTCTTACCTGTTGTTTTAAAATTTTCAACAGGGAATTTGTATTATTTGTATAAAAAAGGAAATGTCATGAACTTTAGGATGTTCTTCCTTCATATCTTTAAAACAGCAGCATAGGCTTTAAGAAGCTGGGCAGCCCTGACTGGTGTGGTTCAGTGGGTTGGGCATTGTCCTGTAAATCAAAAGGTCACCAGTTCGATTCCTGGTCAGGGCAAAAGGCTGGGCTGTGGGTCACGTTCCCGGTTGAAAGTGTAAGAGAGGCAACTGATCGATGTTTCTCTCATGCATTGATGTTTCTTTTCCTCTCTTTCTACCTCCCTTCCCCACTCTCTAAAAATGAATGAATAAAACCTTAAAAAAAAGAAGCTGGGCAGTGGGTAATTTTCTTCCCCCTTCGCTCCCATCTAACATCTCCCTGCAGGTCCCCTTCTCTCTCTCCCCCACCCCCGTTCCACCTACAAGCTCTGCTGCCACAGCTCTCAGGACTTTCGTGCCACCTGGGCAGGCAGTCGTCAGAGCAAGGGACAGGCTGACTCAGGAGCCAGAGAGAGCCCTGGGGAGCCTAGGCACCCTCCCTACCTGCCAGGCCAGGACCTCCTGCCTTGTCCTGCCTCTGGAGCCAAGAGAAACTGAGCTGATGTTGCAGCAAGAAGGAGTGAGGTTGGACCTGAGAACTTCCTGATAGTAATAAGTGTCTGGAGCAAGCCAGGGAGGTCATAGAGCTAGTCTCCTTTCCTGGGGGGCGGGGGCAGCAGGTACAGATGCACTCCATTCTTACCTGGAGGGGATTATGCGTTGTTTCTGAGGCACCCAACACAGTGTTTGGCACTGGGAAGTGTCTAGTAAATGTTATGGGTAGAGGATAGCATTCATGCACCTGTTGGGACTGTGAGGGTAGGTAGGTGGGTCTCCATCCTAGCCTCCTGGCTCTTTGGCTCGCAGTAGTGGAGGGTGAAATGAGTTCTGGCTTGGTGGATTTTTGTCCCATCCTTGCTGTGTGCTCTGCTTTCCCTCCCCGGGCCTCAGTTTCTGGTCCTGTGCAACAAGGGTGCTGAACAAGATGACCTCTTAGGTCTCTCTGCTCTGACATTCTACAACAACTGGCAGGCTCTGCGCATGTGGGGTGTTTTTGCTGTTGAGTCACTCTCTGGTTGTGTGTTTCTGTGGCCTGCTTTACTAAAATCTATATTCCCCAAGGGCAGGCACACTGTCTGACCTGGTCTCTGTCACCATGGCACACACAGGCTGGCCCACAGCAGGCCCACAGTCAGGACCCCCTGCCTTGTCTGAACTCAGCTTGATGCTGCTGCTTTCCCTGGCCCAGCTGACCTTAACGCTGCCTGGACTCAACCAGTGGTTCCTGTCCTAGTTGCTGTCATGACTGACTCAGTGGTGACATGGAGAAGGGGTCATGGTTTTCCCCGTGAGGGGGTGGGTGTGCTGCAGGGCAGAGCACACATCCATGGGTTTAGGGATTAGATTAGATATTAGGAGAATTTCCTAACTCTTGAGGTACATTGAGAGAGGTCCTCACTCTCTGCTTTCCCCCTTCACAACCTTACTTTCCTATCTTTTCTCTTCTGGAAAAGCTTCCCATCTCCAGCTGCTCCTGATTCTGGTCTTTTTGTCTTGGGTTTGTGCGTGTTCGGGTGTGGGACTACCTCCTCTATCAGAGAGTTTTTCAAACTTTTTTGGACAATGATATCTAGTAAGAAGTTCACTTTATATTATAGATCTGTACACACTTAGTGGATATGTACAAACAGGTGAAACAAAATTTCTTGGTGCCATATTATCCTTACTTGGGATGCACTCTGATATGCTGGTCGAGACCCATCATAGCCTACTACTGGGTCGTGACTTGCAGTTTTGGAAATGTCCTCTCAGACTGAAGTTTGTTGGGGATGGGGACAGAGGAGTAATTTCCAACCCCTTCCCATATGCCATGCCCAGGCCACAGCTCTGCAGAAGGCCATGGGCAGGACGATGGCGAGAGGGGCTGAGGAGCGAGACTGGTCCTGGCGATCCCTTACCCTATCACCCTGTCCAGGAGTTCCTGTTGGGGCCTTGTCCTCACTTTCCCAGGGTTGTAAGAATCTTCAGAACTTTGCCCTAGAACTTGCTCCATGAGCCTTCACCCTCTGGGGTGTTGGGAGGCTGTCCTTAGTAACATGCCTCATAAATATTTGTCAGACCAAGAGCAGTTACTAGCAGCAGGGCACCCAACTGGCTGAACCTGATCGGGGCAGAGTGGCAGTGGCTGTGTGTGCTGAGCCCTGGATGGGCAAGTCTGGACTCTCAACTCAAGCTTTCTGGTCTGAACACTTCCATCTTCCCTCTCAGTCCAGCCCCCTTCCCTCTCCCAGACACCACCAGTTTGCTCCCAGATGTGTGCTCCTGACTCCCCAGTCGGGGACAACTTCCTCCCTGACCCCCTCTCTGCCCCTCCAAACTCAGGATTGCTGACTGCCTTTGCCTCATCCCAACAGTGTAGTCTGTGACATCACTGTAGTCAATGACAGTCACTATAGTTGGTGACATCACACCGAGAGCTTGAAATTAGCTATGGCAGGGGTGTTTACACCCAAGAAAATGGCAAACACTCCAAAACAGAGATAAGTTCTCCCAACCCCTCAGAAAGCCAGTTGTTACATAATAGCATATCCTGCCCAGCCCCGAAAACCAGTGAGTCCCCTCCCTGCACCCAGCATGGAGGAAGCTTCCGGTTCTCTGTTGAATAAGGGAACATGGACATATACATGTTGCACAAAAGAGTCTCAGGGGTGCTGTGGAGTTCTCGTAGGACTACAGGGTGAGTTAGAAGATCTAGGTTCTCACCCTGACTTGTCCACTTTCTGTCTTTGAGATCTTGGACAATTGCTTTTGTTTCTGTGTCTGGAGCATGAAAATAATAATATTCACATCCCATCATGTTGTATCTGTAAATGGGTTATTACAGTCATGGGTCATGTAATAATATTGTAGTAAAAAAAAGACTATATATACAAATAGGTCCCATAATGTAATGGAGCTGAAAAATTCCTATAGCCTAGTGATGTAGCTTTCATAACGTTGTAGTGCAATGTTATGCCATTTAAAAAATAAACTTAATGTAGCCTAAGTATACAGTATTTATAAAGCATAAGTAGTATACACTAATGTCCTAGGCCCTCACATTTACTCACCACTCACTGACTCACCCAATCCTGCATGGTAAGTTCCCTATATGGGTCTACCATCTGTATTAAAAAAAAAATCTTCACCCAAGCTCCCTTCATGGTAAGTGCCCTATATGGGTCTACCATCTGTATTAAAAAAAAAAATCTTCACCCAAGGACATTTTTTCATTGATTTTAGAGGGAGAGAATGGGAGAGAGAGAGAGAAACGTCGGTGGGTTGCTTCCCGTATGTGCCTCGCCCGAGGGCTGTTCACTCCCGGACCTGGAACTGAACCCGAAACCTAGGCATGTGCCCTGACCCAGAATTGAACCCGAAACCTTTCAGACAATGCTCCAACCAACTGAGCTGCACTGGCCAGGGCCATTTGTATCATTTAAAAAAAAAAAAAAAGATTTTATTTATTTATTTATTTATTTTGAGAGAGGGGAATGGATGGAGAAAGAGAGGGAGAGAAACATCAATTGCTTGGTTGCCTCTTGTACGTGCTCTGACTGGGGACTAAACCTGCAACCCAGCCATGTGCCCAGACTGGGGATGGAACTGGCGACCTTGAGGTCCGCCGCCCAACCAGCTGAGCCACACCAGTTAGGGCCATTTGTGTCTTTTGTACAGTACTTTTAAGTACTTTTTATATGTTTAGATATATGTAGATACACAAATACTTACACTGTGTTACAATTGTCCACAGTACTTGGTAAAGCGATGTGCTGTACAAGCCTGAAGCCCAGGAGCAATAGGTTGCACCATATGGTCTGTGTGTGTAGTAGGCTAGACCATATAGGTTTGCATAAGCACACACTATGATGCTCACACAATGACAAAGCTGCCTAATGATGCATTTCTCAGAAAGAATCCCTGTTGTTAAGCAGGGTATGACTGTATTGCAAAGTTAGAGTTTGGCATTGTCCCTCTCTTCTGCCCTCAGAGTGTGAAGATACACATTTACATTCTGAACTCCCAGGTGGAACTTTGAAAACTCCTCTTCTCCAGGGCCTCTGTCTTGGGAATGTGCTCCCTGTGAGTGTTGGGGTCTCATTGCCTGGGCGTGGAGGGGCTGTGGAGGCAGCCGCTGGCTCACCTGCGGGCATCCCTTTCCTGTTCCGACAAGCCCGTTCTCTGGACTGTGTCACCAAACTCCATCGTCAGCGCAGTGAGGAGGGCGGGGCGACCCGCCCCCAGCCCAGCAGGCAGGAGGGTGCCAGGCAGAGGGTGCCCGGGTGAGTGTGCTCTCCTCACCTGGACGGAGTGGGGGGCTCTTCTCCCTCCTCCCTCCTGCCCCTGCAGGCCAAGAGAGATGTAATTGTGAAGAGGATAGAAATTGGCCCGGTTGGAAGGGGGTTGCTCTATTCTTGCTCTTTGAGCCTTCCAGCTTTGGGTTGGACTGAGCTGCGTTTCCTAGAGAGTGCTGCGTAAGCCATTGGCACAGGGGTGAACAGCTTACATTTTAATAGCTATGTTTTATTTGAATATGAATTAGAATTAGCACACAAATGTCACAATTCTTATTACTCAGAATAAGATTTGATTTAAAGAAAAATATTCAGTACATAATAGTTCTCATGGGATGATATATGGCACGATGGCGAAGGTTGAATGAGAATGACTGAATTTTGTGATATTTGAAATAGGCTGGGTTAGATCTGGCATGTATTTCTCAGCTGCAATGGCCAAACTGAGGGGAGGTTCCATGGCGCCCAGATTAGGGGGAGTCGTTGGGGTGGCTGCGGTCGGAGAGGGGAGGCTGGCCAAAGGCAGGCGGCACACACTCACACACATGCAGACGCGACCGTACTTCTTAAATGCATGCATCTCCCATGCTTGGGTGGTAGGTGCGTGGGGAGTTTGGGAGCGACTAATGCTTTGGAGAACAGAATTAACAGTCACAAGGGTCTCTTAGAGGTTGACAGGTGGGAGGCAAACAAGATGAAATTGGGAATTCATTCACGTAAGAAATGCCTGTTGAGCCCCCACTTGCCAGGCACCTTGCTAAGTGCAGGGGATACAGAAATGAGGAAAGAGACAAAATCCCTTCCTCATGGAGCTCACATTCTAGTGCTGGGAGACTGACAAACGAAACGCGTAAGTAAAACACATGGTATGTTAGGAAGCGATAGGTGCTTAAGTGGAAGCAAGCAAGCAAGCAGAGGAGGGGTTAAGTGTCCGAGCAGGGATGGCCTCGGTGTTGCAGTTCTGGTGTCGGGCAGCTGGGGAGGGTGACTTTTAGCAACGTGGGTCACCAGGGAGGAGCATTCCTGGAAGAGGGAACAACCAGTGCAAAGGCCCTGAGGCAGGAGTGTTCCTGGCATGTTTGAGAATAAATTAGGGGGTAAACTAGTTTAGGTGTCTTTCATGCCCTATAATATTTTTCATTATCATAATTGCAATTAAATACTTGTCCAATTACCTTTTCAATGTCTGTTTCTCTACTCGACTCTAAGCTTTCTTGGTGTTGGGGTGGGGCCTTGCTCTCTGCTAAATTCTTAACTCTCAGCACAAGCCCAGGCATACAGATGCTTCAACCACATTTTGTTGAATAAATAAGTAAATGTGAATAAATGGCTTTTGGGTCAAAAAATTCACTGCACAAACAGAACAGGCTTGAGAGTGATCAGAGAGAAAAGAGGCTGGGAAGTTGTAGCTACGCAGGGGGACGGAGGGGCACGCGGTGAGAGAAGGGGGCTCCGGGGAGCTACCAGGAGCTGGGCTGGTGAGGGGCTTTCTCGAAGGCAGGACCGGGGGGCCAGGAGCTGCAGAGCATGAGGTGTGGGTGAGGATGGTTAATCTGGAGCAAAAATATAACCGAATATGTATAACCCCTTAGAGCGCTTGCATTGCCAAGTGCAGTGTTAAGCTTAGCGTTCGAACCATTTACACCTTTGCTGCTGCACACATTGGGGCCGCTTTGTGGACTTTGGTGTGCAGGGACAAATTACTTAGGCTGTGAGGGACCGAGCATTCAAATCTCTAAATGATTTTGTTGTTCTCTCTCCATCATTGCATGATTTTTTTTTTCTTCTAGGGGAAAACATATGTGTTACAGCAGCATTTGAGAACCTGGGGATTCAAGAAAGCCCCTGCCATGAATGGGAATTCTTTAAAACAACTGCTCTTTGGTGCCCAGTGTAAGCCAGACCCTGAGCTGGGTAGAATGGTGGACAAGACAGACATGGTGGAGTACTGGGCAAAGGGTTAGTGGGCTGCTCCCTGGAGCGTGGTCTGAGCTCACTTGGGGGTCCTGGCTCCAGCCTGATCAGCCGTGTTGCGTGCCCTTGAGCCGATCACTCAGACCACAGAGCAATGGGTCAAAGCAGGCTTAGAGGTCATCTGGTGCAATCTCTTAGGTTACTCAAGGCTGCGCAGTTTCTGCACCCCGCCCTGCACCCTACAGGGCCTCAGAGTCTTTAAGAGTAAATTGAGGGCATTGGACCTTGAAGCTCACTTGGGCTATAATATTTGGTAACATTACAAATATGGGGAAGTTCCAAGGAGGTGAATTTGGCCCTGTCCAAACGTGAGTGGGGAGGTGTGGTAGAGTCCAGTCTATGCAGATCTTCCCCAAGCCTATTTGTGGGACCCAGAAGAAAAGCACCTGGCTCTCTTTGCCTCTTCAAAGCAGTTCCAGGGGTTAGGGTTTGGAGATGGGTCCTCAGTCAGGAGCGGTGGAGTATCTCTGGGGCTCGGCCAGGACTGATTTCCTCATGTTTTGGGCGTTTACTATGCTGAGTCTCTGCTTGTCCTTGCTTTGAGTTACATTGTGAGAGGCCCCAGTGTCATAGCTTCAAGGTGCCTCAGCTCTAGGAAAGGGGGCGGGTGCAGGAAAAAATAACTCTCTGGCCACGTAAAGAAGACATTTTGGAAATTTCTAAAAACCAGAGCTTCCCTATGCTGCTTGCCAGCTGCAGAGGCGCCTCAGTGGGGGTGACGAGATGCCTCCTTCCGGGGTCCTGCGCCAGGGGGAGGCTCCCTCAATGCTAGGCACACCTGGGGCTCCTCCGCCCAGCGGGCTCTTGGGGCAGAGACAGTATCTCTCTCTGGGGAACCCCAAAGCTCCTGTTTTTGCTCCAGCCCCACAAGGGAGTATGTTTCTAAATGGACATTTTATTTCATAGCCTAGGTGCCTCTGGTTTGTAACCTGACAGACAACGCAGTGCTTGACTCGAGGGGGTGGGCCTGGCAATGGGTGATTGTGGAGGGGCACAGGCTGGGCTCAGAAATGCTCCACTGGCCAGGATTCTGGATGGAAATGCCTGTTTTGAGTGGGGTGGCGCCTCATGGATGATTGCTGGGTTGGGCAAGAGGAGGGACTTGGACACCCTGTTTTTCTGTTTCATCACCAAATCCTGGACTATCTTTTAGCCAACCCTGACAGTAACGCCTTTATTAACCTCCTGGTTTCTCAGTGCTGCAAAGTGCCTTCCTTTGCCATCTCTTGTTGGTAGATTTTTCCTTGAGAAGCTTCGCTCACCTCTGTCCAGCACGTCCAAGGCACTCGGATCCTCTCTCTGACCCCCTTCCATCCTTTTTTCCCCTTGAATGCCTCTTTCTTCTCCTCTATCTTCTCCAGGAAGCCTTCCTTGAGTGACCCTCAGTGATGTCACTCAGGGCCATCACACCATCCACACCACTGAAGTGAGACCTCTGGCCACTTCCTTGTCTCAGACACGTGGCCAGCTCTCCCGCAGCCTGGGAGCTCTGAGGGCAGGGTCTGGGTCTCCTTCTTCCTTGGGCTCGGCATGTGCTGGGTGCCGCATGTGCTGGGTGCTTATTCTCCAGGTGTGTCAGAATAGGTCAGCTGGAGCGAGTGACAAACACAGTCAGGCCAAGAGCATCTTGCTCTCCAAGGCCCAGCCCAGGCAAGGGAGGGGATAAAAGTCTTGTGCCGGGGCCTCAGGGCAGGAACTCGCACACCTCTGTCTGTCTGCAGCTTGTGCCTTTGGGTTCCTGCCATGTCTCTTTCTCCCTGCCGGGCCCAGAGGGGCTTCAGTGCTCGCTCAGCCTGTTCTGCTCGCTCCAGGGGCAGAAGCAGGGGTAGCTTCAGCAGCAGGAGCCTCATCTCCTTCGGGAGATGCCGAGGAAGCTCTCGTGGGGTGGCCTGGGGGTCAGGAGGAAGTCTGGGCGTGTGGTTTGGGCAGGGGAGCGGTGGGCCTGGGCTTTCCCTGTGCCCTCCGGGGGGCATCCAGGAAGTGACCATCAACCAGGCTCTTCTGACCCCATTGAAGATTGAGATTGACCCCAAGTTCCAGGTGGTGAGGACTCAGGAGACCCAAGAGATCAGAACTCTTAACAACCAGTTTGCTTCCTTCATTGACAAGGTGAGGGTCAACTCAGCTAAACCCCTACCTCAGTGCATCCCTCGGAGGAACTGCTCTTGATGGACTTGGGAGTGGGGAAGTCTGGTCTATCACTTCTAATTTGCTTCTGCAGCAAAGAGGTCCTTCTTTGACCTAACTGGAGTCTCTCTTGTTATGCCGAGGCTCTGTGGTTCCATGGTTGGGGCTCAGGAGCAAAAAACTGTCAGCCAGCAGTGGGGAGGCATTGTTATTCTTTCTGATGATTTTGATGTGCTCAGAGTCTTGCGGAAGGCATGGGCCTGTGCCCAGGCTGGGTTGGGAGGCAGGGGAAAGGTGGACTTCCTACAGGGTCCCTGAGGCTTTACTTCCGAGAGGCTGTGCCCAGGGAGTTCCACAGGGGCCTCAGAGACCCTCTGCTCATGCTGCAGGTGCGGTTCCTAGAGCAGCAGAACAAGGTCCTGGAGACCAAGTGGCACCTGCTGCAGCAGCTGGGGGTGAGTGACAGCCCTCGGGGCCTGGAGTCTTGCTTTGAGGACTTCCTGGCCCAGCTCAGAAGGCAGCTGGAGGAGCTCCAGAGACAACGAGGGGCTCTGGAGGCTGAGCTGAAGTTCTGCCATGACCAGGAGGAGGAGTATAAGGCCAAGTAAGTAGACTGAAGCTCCCCATGGGGCCTGGGCGGGGTCCAGGAGGGCTGGACCGGGGCTGTCAGCTGAGATTCTCCCCTCCCCGTCAGACTGGGCTTCCTTTTAGCCCCTCTCCATCTCATTCTCTCTGACTCTCAGAATGCCCCACCTGCTGCAGATAAGGAGGCCCCACTGCCCCTGATGCCCAGATCTGGGGAGCCAACAGGCCCCAGCTCCCAGGTCTATGTTTCTGGTCAGTGGTGGGAGGGGCTCATTTAAACAATGTTTCAGTGGGTTTTTTTCTTGAGAAATTCCTGTTGAGCAGGCTGTGGACTAAAGTGACTCAGATGTTCTTTGGTCTCAGGGGTGGAAGGGAATTTATCTCTTGGGACCATCCCCAGGCCTGTGGCATGATTCACAGCTAGGCTGTGGTTCTCGGTACCCGACCTAAGTCACCTGGTGGTGTGGAGAGAGCCTTGGACTAACAGGAGGCTTGGGTTCAGTGACTGTGAGCAAAGCGTAGCTGTGTGGCCTTGAGCAAGGCATTTCCCAGCCTCAGTTTCTATATCTGAAAACTAGGAAGATGTCACCTGCTCTTCTTACCTCCAAGGGGTGTCGGGAGGGTGGGGTATGAGATGGAGTGGGCCCCAGGAGGCGCCGGGGATGGGGGCCAGGAGACATAGGCTTTAGGTCTGCTTGGCCACCTAATCACCTATGACTTGGGCAAGTTGTATAATCTTTCTGACAAAATCAAAACTGCGTACTTTACCTGATGATTGTGAGTCCTGACTTAGAAAAGGTGTTTGAATGTGACTTGCGAATGTGCAGTAAAATTGCCTTATGTCCATTAAGGGGACATGATCTGAAGGAGTAGAGAGGTACATAGCTAGGATGTGACAAAAGTTTCCTGACAGGAAATGTAGAGACACAGGCTGGTTGTGTGCCTGGCCTTGGAGCATCTAAAGCACGTGTGGCCTTTTCAGGAAGGCTGTGCTTGGAGGAGGGACATTGGCTCTGATCCCCGCACCTTAGACAGCGTCTCTCTGTTTTTACTTGGCAGGTATGAACAGGAGGCCCACAAGCGGGCCACCGTCGAGAATGACTTTGTGGTTCTCAAAAAGGTGAGGGTGGAGGTCAGCTGCTGCACTTGGACCCTGGGCAGCCCCAGTGCACAGAGCCTGGCTCTGGGTTGTGAGGGCAGGGGGTGCAAAGACCCTCATGAGGGATCTGCAGGGGTCCCCCAGGGAAATGGGACATCTACCTCGACACAGGGACCCCAGGACAAGATCCAGTTGAGGGACCATGTGATAAGTTTTGGGTGTCATTGCAGAAGAGGGTGGGGAGGGAGTAGAAGAAGCAGAACAGGTTGGGATTAATCAGGGAAGACTTCCTGAAGGCAGTGTGGGTCAATGTTAGGCAAAAGTGAGAGCAGAGCAGGGTGGGTCTGGAGGAGAAGGAAGCGGGTCTCTGGAGATGACTGTGGGTGGGTGTTGGGCAGTGTGTGAACAGAATTCCTGAGCCAGAGTGGGGCCCACAAGAGGAAGTGGGAGATACATGGTTTCTGTCTCCCTGCCCCCAGGATGTGGATGAGGTGTTCCTGAGCAAGATGGAGTTGGACGGCAAGCTGGAGTCTCTGAGACAGTACATCTGCTTCTTGAGACATCTGTATGAAGAAGTGAGGACTTGCCAAGGGCAGAAGTGGTGGTCTCCAAGGGCAGGTGGTAGTGAGGGGAAGGGACAGGGTGGGCAGGCTCCCTGTGGCTACTGTGGGAGTGGCCAGGAGGCGAGGCCTGGTTAGGGTGACTTAGAGTCTGGTCATTCGGTCATTTGACAAACAATTACTGAGAATTTACTATGTGGATTGTTAGGTTCTGGGGACATACCAGTGAATAACCTGATGAAAGTCACAAAGCTTTCTACTGGGTGATGAACAGCAAATAACAAACTTAGGATATAAGTGAATTATATAGTAGGTTAGGGGGTGATAAATGCTATGAAAAAAAGAGAATTAAAACGGGGGAAGGAGGGTTAGGAATATGGGCTACTAGTAGGGCAGATGGCAATTTCAAGTAGGGTGGTCAACATAGCCTTATTTAGAAGATAAAATTTGAGCAAAGGTTTGAAAGAAGTGAGGGAATTAGCCACGCAGGTGGGAATCAGGGATTCCAGGCCATGGGAGTGGTCCACTGCCCTGTGCACTGGTTTCTGAGGAAATGCAAGGAGGCCAGGGGGCTGGAGCAGCAGGAGCCAGAGGGAGGGCAGGGTGATAAGAGGTCAGAGCAGTGACAGGACTGGGTAATTCCAGGCTTTGCAGGATGTTTTCCTTTACATTCCAAGCTGCAAAAGTCATTGGAGACCACCTCCTACGGAGGCAGCTCCACAGAAGGCAGGGAGCATTCAGTGCCCCCCAGCGTGAATGGGGGCTGCACCCTGATAGAGTGCGGACAGAGAGCCAGGCCTCCCGCCCCCCTGCCCTGGGGCTCCAAGGGGAAAAGGAGCTGCAGGGCGGTGGACACTGAGCCAGTCTTCCCTGTAGGAGCTGGGTCAGCTCCAGACCCAGGCCGGCGACATGTCCGTGGTGCTGTCCATGGATAACAACCGCTGTCTGGACTTCAGTGACATCATTGCCGAGGTCCGTGCCCGGTATGAGGAGATCACCCAGACCAGCAAAGCCGAGGCCGAGATGCTGTACCAGACCAAGGTGCCAGGGCCACGGGGCAGCGCCAGACTGGAAAGATTGGGTCTTTGTGCTCACACCCAAGGGTAGTTGTCCACCTTGGTCCCATTTGGTAGTTCTGATAACCTTCCTAAAGCTCCAGGGCTGGGTGGGCACAGCTATTCCCCTTCTCCAGGAGGGAGGCCATGCAGGAAAACCGTGGGCCATGAGCTTGGACACCTGCAAGCACATTCCACTGTGTCCTGGTCTCAGTGTTTAACCCACATTCCAAATGAGGATGCGAGGAGGCAAAGAATGGGGGACATGGATCTTGGCGTCAACTGTGAGGGTCTGCTTAGCTAATGGTGTCACCTCTGTCCCCCGTCAGTACCAGGAACTTCAGGCGACTGCCCAGCTGCATGGGGACAGCATTCAGGAAACCAAAGTCCAGATCTCTCAACTGCAGCAGAGCATTCAGAGACTGCGAAGTCAGGTTGAGAACCTCAAGGAGCAGGTGAGGGTCCCAGAGCTCCCCGAGCCCTGCCTCTTACTGCCTTTGCGCCGGGGCTGTCCCTGAGTTTGTGTGAACCTTGACAACTGGCTGGACTTTGGATAATTTGGGGTAGAGAGAACCTCAAGCCCCATCTGAGAGGACTTCAGCCTTCCTCCTGTGAATTCTCGCTGCATGGGCTCTGCTCGTGCTGCGCTCCATGTCCAGCTGCACACGTTGCTTTTGGCTACTTGGGGGGGGAGGTTAATTTGTCTCTTTTCTTACCTCTTCTTTTGACTTGGACTCCTCAAGCCCAGCAGGCACTCTAAGGCCAGGCACTGAATTTCCTGGTCGCCTGCTGGGGAGGGCGAGAGCCAGGACCTCAGGGAGCAGGTGACTCGGACAGTGGAGTCGGGGGCTGAGCCCTCCTTAGGAGGTGGTGCTGTTGGTGCCTGGCCTGGGAAGGAGCAGGAGAGACGGAGGGAGTGGATGGCAGGGGCAGGGAGGTGGTTTCCTGTTCCTCCTGGAGTCGTCATGTCTAGGTGTGAAGGATTTCAGATTCCTAAATTTTAAAGTGTCCTTGTGTTCACTTTCTCCAAGTCTGAAGAATCGGTTTTAGAATACACAGAGAGCGTGGAGAGCTGACATCCCAGAGTCAGGCATTTTCCTCAAGTCCTCCTGCTTGACCTCCACATCCCACACGACCCCTCCACTGCCAGCAGGGCCCTTCTGGGAACGTTCTTAGAGCGCAGACCGTTCAGAGCCCAGATGCAGACTCCTGCTGTCCTTACTTGTTCTTCTGTGGAGTGTGAAGCAGTATCCATTATTAATTTGCTGCTAGTGTTTTGCCCATAAGTTTGGACTCCTTGCTTTGGAATTCTCTGGGTTTTCTATTAAGATAGATTCCCAGGCCTCCTGCCAGACTGAGGGAATCAGGGTCTGTAAGCGTGGAGCCCAGAAACCCGCTTTCTAAACTAAGTTCACCCAGGTGACTTGAACGCCTGGAGTCTCAAAGCCCAGCTGCCAGGACTGAGGAGTGGTACTATGTCCCCGGGTCTGGGAACCACAGCTTCGCCCATAAAGGCCTCCTGTGAGAACCCCTCTTGGGGATACAACCCCCCATTAATCCTCCTCTTCATGTACAAGCCTGATGAACTGGGCTCCCCTGCACCTGGCCCCGGGCTGAGCCCTGTGGATTACAGTTAGAGTGGCAGACTGGGCCTCAGCTGTCGTGGGTTAGTTAGGATCCCCGTTCTGCCTTTCTGAGACTCAGTTTCCTCATCTGTAGAATGGAGATGATGTTTCCCATCCACGGGGTGCTTGTATGGGAATAGGATAAGGAGAACTTTTAGGGAATGCTTTCTTTTCCAAACCAAACATGAGGGTCCAGCACCTAGATGGCCAGTTAGACAGGGATCTCATCCTTCATCTATGAGTTTTCTGTAGGGTCGGAGAGGTAAGGGCGGAGAGTAGATTTTTCAAACCAAAGATGGAGGCACATGCTGAAAACAGGACAAAATATTTGAAATGGGGCTGTTCCAAAAAAAAAAAAAAAAAAAAAAAAAAAATTGAGGGCCGTGGTGGCCCTTACGGTGAGACTCATAGACAATGAACTGAACAGGACAGGCAGAGCTTTAAGTAACCTAGGAGAGATTCCAGGGTGGTGCTGAGGGTTGGGGTGGGAAGAAATAGGAGAGATCACTTGAAGACGTGGCAAAGGGGTGGGTTAGTTTCTTGTGGTTGCTGTGGCAAGGTGCCATGAGCTTGGTGGCTTGAAACAACAGAAATTTACTCTCTCAGACTGGAGGTTAGATGTCTGAAATCAGGTGTCAGTGGGGCCATACTTCCTCTGAAGGAGCGAGCAAGGAATTCTTCCTCTTCCTGTCTTCTGGTGGCTTCAGCAGTTCCTTGGTGTTCCTTGTTTTGTTGCTGCGTCACTCCAGTCTGACTGCATGTGGCGTCTTCTCTCTGCCTCTGTGTCCTCTCGTTTCTTTCTAGGGACACCAGTCATTACATTTAGGGTTCACCTTAAATACAATATGATATCATCTTGAGATCCTTAATTAATTACAACTGCCTAACCCTCCCATTTCCAAATAAGAGAACATTCTGAAGTTCTAGGTGGACATGACATTTTTGGGGATATTATTCAACTCCTTATGGGAGTTACAGAAGCAGAAGAGGCAATACTCTCTCTGAGACTGAGAGACGCTGGGAGTGGTCAAGAGTAATTTGGAGCTCATGTGATTATGGTGCACCCCAGCCTTCAGGTTTTATCCACAGTAGGTGCTTTGGGGGGCTATGTTGTGCTCGCAGCTACTTTCGCCCTCATTTCTGCACCTCTTCCTAGAATGCCAGCCTGGAGGCCAAAGTGGCAGGTGCTGAGCAGCGTGGGGAGCTGGCTCTCCAGGATGCTCAGACCAAGCTGGCCGAGCTGGAAGCTGCTCTGAGAACCGCCAAGCAGAACATGGCCCGGCTGCTGCGCGAGTACCAGGAGCTGATGAGCACAAAGCTGGCCCTGGACGTGGAGATCGCCACCTACCGCAGGCTGTTGGAGGGCGAGGAGTGCAGGTGAGCCAGTCAGAGGATCTGGGAATATGTGCCTGGGGGGTGGGGTGGTGGAGGATGGAATGCCAATAAGGAGCTTTCCTTGTTAAGGGGAATTCTAAGAGATTTCCTGACATTCTAAGTCCCTGAGGGGCAACCCATTCTGCTGGGAGGGGTTTTAAATTGCAGGCTGTTGATTTTATCTGCTGGGAGGGTAGGTAAGCTGCTCCAAGAGGCACCAGGGTGCACTCTTGCAGTCTTTCTCAGCAGTCCCTCCTCGTGTCCTTTCTCCCCTAGGATGTCTGGGGCATGCACCAGCCAGGTTACTATCTGTGAGTATCAGGGGATGTTCGGAGAGAGGTCCCCATGGGGAGCTGAGGACCCTGCTGTGACCCTGGTGCATTTCTTGGCAGCCATGGGGGGAGGCAGCACCATCCTGCCTGGAAGACCTTGTGAAAACACTTGTGGACTTGGCGGCGGAAAAGGCACTTTTGGGTCCAGCTGCTCCAGCGTCGTGACCGGAGGCTCCAATGTCATCCTGGGCTCAGGGCAGGGCCCTGTTATGGGTTCCTGCTCTGTGTCCGGCTCCGGCTCGGGCTCCAGCTGCCACACCATCTTGAAGAAAACAGTCGAGTCAAGTCTCAAGACATCTGTCATATACTGAGTCCCTGGCAGCAACTCGCTCCCCTGCCTTCCTGAACTTTCTCAGTTCCGTTCCCACCCCATCATCCCCATCCCTGCATGTCCATTTCTGTGTCCACTGCCCACAGGGGATGCTGTAAAAATCAATAAAGTCATGCCTACCTGCTCTTCTGAGTGCTTGCCCAGTCTGGCCGTGCCCGTCGTAGTGATTTGTCTAATTTGGGAGGCTGCTGCTTGCCCCAAGCCAAGGTGTCACAGTGCCCCGTCCTCCAGCTAGCCAGCCTCTTCTTCTTCTCCCTCCACAGCCTATGAGCTGAGCTGGGAAAACTCTGGGTTGGACTCCATCAGACTGCTTCCCATGCCAAGTGTTTTCCTTTGGGAGTAGGGGAGAGGTCTGAGTCCCACTGACCAGAGCCTGGAGGCAAGCACCAAGGGACCTTGTCCTTGCCCTATTTGCCTGCCTCTGGGCCTCCATTTCTCTAGCTTTCCTGTGAAATGAAGTAGCCCTCAGTTCTCCCTGGGGATGAGTCTTCCTTCCTCTCTTTCTCTCCCTATTCCCTCCCTCCCGCAAATTATATTGAGTGCAGACAGCACTAGAGGCACTGTTACAGGACGGGGCTACTCTGGCAAGCAAGACGAAACCCTTCCTGTCCTGCTAATGGGTTTAATGCTTCTGGTTTCTCCAGCATAACCCCTCCCACTCATGAGGACGAGATCTTCCTCCTCAGAGCTCTTGGCCTCCGGGGCCGGAGGCCAGCCTCCTATGGCTAATTTAGACACTATGAGTTGAGAGGTGAGGACCCTTTGTGTCCTGGCCTTTCTTCTAGTCCCCTCTTCCTGGTGCCCCAGCTGCAGCTCTAGCCAGGGTGGCAAGGCTGGGTCTAGTCACCTCACCCCCACCTTTCATCTCTGAGCTTTAATCTGGCTCTTCTCTTAGACAGGGGTGCTCCAGGCAGGTTAATAATTCAGCACTAATGCTGAGCAATAGCCTCAAATATGTGTTCCAAAGGCATTTTGAAGAGATGCTGCAGGGCCGGGGACAAATGTTCCCTGTGACAACATGCAGCATCTCTGCCACTCCTTCCAGCAACTCAGTTTGGCCCCCAGGCTTGCACACCTCACCCAGCAAAACAGAAGATGTGCTACTGCCCAGCCCACTCTCCACAGAAGGCCATCTGTCGAACAGTTAGGGTTGTTTGGGCTATATCTCACGGGCGTTTCACATCTCACCATGATCAGTTTATCAAGAGCTTTCTCCCAGCCCCCGAGAATACTCCCCGGGGTGCCTTGCATCTCCTCCATTTCCACTGATATTTTAGTATTCCTTGTAGCTTGTTCCCTGGTTGATCACCCAGAACAGGCTCTAGTTCTGACTCAGGACAGCTCCCACCATCCTTGCTCCTCCTTCTTCCTAAGTCTGCACCAGATTTTGCACACCCTGGAAACCTTCCCAATTCCCCATGTCTGTCCCCAGCACAGCCTGGCTGCACCCATTGCTGTCCTGGGCTCTGTTTCTGTCTGTTCTAGTCTAAGACCCAGTTTCTCTTAATCTGGGACCCCTGGGCAGGTTCATCTCCTGCTCCCAGGATAAGGATCAGCAGCTCAGCCTGTGCTGGTGGCTCTGATGGGGACTTGGGACTGGAACTATGTCCCATCCCCCTTACCCCTTCGCTCAATTCCACCCATGGCCCTACCTGAACATGAGACTGGATGTTTCTCCTCCTTCCCTCTTTTGCAGGAAGCCAGGAGAGTGGGCATCAGGGCCAGGTGCTAGCCCTGCAGTGGCATTGCTCTCACATTGCTTCTCCCATCTTCCCCCTCTCCGTCCGGGTTACCTCCAGACTCCATGGCCCAGGCCGTGGGAGGTCACATCAGTCCCCTGATTTAGAGGGAGGCCAGCTTTTTTCTCAGATCCATGGGTCTCTTCATCACAAGTATCCAAGAAGGAGGTCTGTCAGCCCTCTCTGAGAGAGACATGATTAGGTGAGCACGAGGCCCCGGAGCTAGAATTCCTGGGCTTGAATCTTAGCCCTGACATTTACTGGTGGTGTGACTTTGACCAAGTTACTTAACCTCTCTCTGTGCTTCAGTTTCCCCACATGTGAAAATACATTAATAATAATATTAACAGGGCCATGGTATCATTATACCATGGTATCATTATACCAGGGCCAATAATATTAACAGGGTGGGGATGGTATCATTCAGGATCCCAGAAAGAAACAAATTCACACAAGGTAGTTCAGTAAAATGGACTTTAACGAAAGGATTATTTATAGAGGTGTGGGCGTGGCTAAAGGAACAAACACAGGATGCAGAGGCCAGAGCCTGGCAGCACTGGGAAACCATTGCCACCCGGAGCTGGGGAAGCTGCCATCTCGTTTGTCCAGGCCGAGGGTTTTCTGAGATGTGGGACTTTCAGTGCCAAACTGGGACTCCTGGGAAAATCAGGACTGGGAGGACACCCTGTGTAGAGCTGGAGACACCGGAGGAAGAAGTGGAGTGACCAGGGGATAGAGGGGGGCAACCGGGGAGGGGATGGTCTGGAAGGAGGAGGCAGCCAGCGCTGAAGCAGGGAGGGAGTGGGAAGGAATACCGGCCTCTCCCTGCCAGATCTCCTGCCGGGGTCTCCCTTTGCCAACCCAGCTGGAAGCCAAAGAACAAGGGAGCAGTGTGCCAGGGACAAGAAGGTTGGTGAATGATCTGGGGTGGGAAGGAGGCAAAGGGAGCATGCCCAGGGTGGAGGCTAAAGGTGTTATTACAGAGAAAATGTGTAGGCCCCAGTCTACCCTGTAGTAAGGGCTCAATAAGCCCTGGCTCTGATAATCATGACTATTAGGTTAGAAAGCCCTACCCTGTACAGGGGCTTCTCAAGGGCAGTGACTGTGTTCTCTTCACCCCTATCTTTTTTCTATTGCTCAGCACCCAGCCTTGTCCATGTTGGGTGTTCAGTTGTCTCACTTTATCTGTCATTCCATCGCCTCGCCTCTCATCCTGCTGCAGGAAGGGACCGTGGGCAGGTGATAGTTTACAGAGATGGAGGCTCTTAGACTGAGAAACAGCAGGGGACAGGAAACTGTTCCTTTTAGGGCTGCAGAAGGAAGGCCTGAGTTTGAGAGTCCTGTAAGAAAGTCGAGTGGAGGGTCAGGATAGGAGGAGCACAGTGGCTCCCACGTCTGTCTGGGCTGGGACTGGTGCGATGTCCTGCCTGGGTAGGAGGGAGGCTGTCTCTAGGAAGTAATTGTGGGAGCGGGCCCAGGTTGCCTGTGTGTCTGTCGTCAGCTCCCAGCCACAAAGGCTGGCACAGAGAGCCAGGTAAATATGTGTGGCTGTCAGTCTCCGGGAGGGGTGGAATGTGTTTGCAGCCCACTCTACTCCTACCACCTTGGCTGTTCCTGACTCAGACAGCTGACATCACTCCTTTCCCCAGGGAGGGGACCCCACTCACAACTGTCTTTCCCTCCCACACCCCCATTTGGGGAGAGATAAGGGAGGCTGAGAAAGTGGTAACAGCTTGGGGGCAGGAGACCAAGGTTACGGAAGTGGCTCAGTCCTGCAATCACAGGCAGGCAGGTGCTTTGGGAAAGGATTTCTCTGGCAGGCCCTGCCTGCAGGTGGAGGCAAGGAGGACCAGAGAGGTTGAGAGTCGCCAGAAAACACACAGCTCAGTGGGGATTCATCCCCCAAACCCCCCAGATGCCTGGTATCTAGCTCCAAGCAGGCAGGAAAATCTCCTCTTGGACATTAGGGGACAAGTTCTGCAAGCGTCCCTCACCCTATGCCTCATGGGAATATGTTCAACATCTTCAAACTGGGAGCTACTTACAGCCTCCCAGAGGCCTTAGGAAGGAATCCCACAGCCTCCTCTAGGCCTGAAGGGGGACTGTTCTCTGCCTGCTTTCCTTGGGCTGTGCGTAGCCCCATGTCCTCTGCTTTGGGATCATGAGAACACTAGCAGGTGACAGTCCCAGCTCTAGCCTTGGTGGCTGTGTGAGGAGCACAGCCGGTGTTATCTCCATGCCGTCCTTCAGGCAAGTCTCTCTCCTCTCTGGGCCCATTTTTTCTCCCCTGGAGCTGACGTGGGTGAGGAGGGACAATCTCTTAAGTTACCTCCTCAGCACTCCCTTGGTTCTAACATTTAACTAACATTTCCAAATCTTCCCTTGTTTAGTCCCAGTAGTCTGAGGTGGTTGGGGTGAGAGGGGAACTGTGTGAAGTGATTTGAAGACCCTCGTCCAGCTCTTTCTGAATCAAGCAGAGGTCCCCTTATGGGAGGATGGGAATGTTGGGGTGCTCCATGGGCCTTGTGGGGCTTTCGTTGAACACATGCTTCTTGGATTTGTACCTACATCCAGCCAGGATGGGAGGTGTCCTCCACCCACCTCCGACCCCCTCCAAAGTGGCTGGGCCCTCCTGGGGAGGCTCCGCTCTGATGCAGAGGGTCGGGTGGGGGTGTCTCCGGTGATGGTCGAAGCCCCCTGTTTCTCTTTAGCTCCCAGAAGAGTGTGCTTTGCCTCCCCTCTCCGTGTCACCGCCTGGCCCCTGGGCACTGCCTGAGGAGCCCAGGCCTTTCTGTTTCCTCATCCAGGGCTCAGGCACCTTCTTTCTGTCCTTGCACCCACTTTGCCCAGCAGAGAATCTCCACCCAGTGGACAACCTGCCAGCGTAGGACAAAAAGATTGCCCCCACCTTCACTCTGTCACCTGTGTCCCCCACCCAGACCTGCTAGGGGGCAATGAGGTTGTGGGCTGGTAGCTGGGACCACAGCAGGCCTGGGCACTCTCTCTACACACATTGCCCAATGCTCCCTCCCTCACCACCTGCACAGCTCAGGCCCTGGGGCCTTGGCTTACAACAGGGGCCTGGGATGAACCTCGCAGAACAGAGCCCCCATTGATGGCGGCCACCAGGGCTGGGTGGGAGGAGACCAGTGGTGGTGGTGGAGGTGGCTGTGGGAGCTCCTATCATCCTGTTCCAAGGCAGGAAAGCCCCAGGGGGGAGAAGGTGGCACCCTGCCCTAGACAGGCTCAGCCCCATGTCCGGAGCACAGGTGATAACTGGGAACAGCCTCTCCCTCCTGCTGGGAGAGAGGTACCTCTCCACGCCCCCTGGCCCACGGGGCCCCTCCCTTCTTCTCCTCCCTCCCTCTCCTCCGGGCGATGGGGCAGGAGTGTCTGTGGAGGTGGGGAGCCAGCCCAGCTGGGAAAAGATAAAAAGCGCATTAGAGGCCCAGAAGCATACTGTGCTCCCTTTCAGCTCTTGGCCTGTGTGCTAGTCCCTCTGACAGCCATGAGGTCCTCTGTGTCTCGGCGGATGTACTCCACCAAAGGGGGCTTCAGCTCCAACTCCGCCACCGGAGGGGGTGGGTCCAGGGCCCACACCAGCTTCAGCTCTGTGATGATGTCCCGGAGCAGTGGCAGTGGTGGTGGGGCACGCTCTGGTCCTAGCATGGGCGGCTTTGGCAGCCGGAGCCTCTATAACTTGGGGGGCAGCAAGAGCATCTCTGTCAGCGTGGCTGGAGGGGCCTCCTCCGGGCGGACCCTAGGAGGCTTCGGCCATGGCGGCGGGGCCTACATGGGCCTGGGCGCTGGAAGGCAGACATTCGGGCCTGTCTGTCCCCCTGGAGGCATCCAGGAGGTCACTGTCAACCAGAGTCTGCTGACCCCTCTCAACGTGGAGATCGACCCAGAGATCCAGCGGGTGCGCACCCAGGAGCGGGAGCAGATCAAGACCCTCAACAACAAGTTTGCTTCATTCATTGACAAGGTGGGCCAAGAGGGAAGAAGGCAGGGAGGGCCCCTGGAGTAGAAGCAGGGCCTATAAGAGGGGGTGGACTGGGTAGAGGCTGCTGCAGCCCATGCACCCTTGGGTGAGGGTTGATGGGATGACTTTGGAGCTCTTCTGGCCTGAGCCTGTGATGCCCGGATGTGCATGGCTGGAGACAATCTTCAAGTCTTTACTGTAACTGCTCAGGCAAATCCAGGGTCTATTCATGGGGCCTGCTGGCCAAGCCCACCCTGACCACGCTGCAGCCTTTCCTGTGGTCGCCACTAATGCCATGACACAGCAGCCTTAGCTCACAATCACTTAACAGATTGCTCCTCTTAGCAGGGTGACCCTTATTGCCTTTTGTCACTTGACAGCTGGGAAATGGGCTCAAGTGCTACATTACTCAAGGTAGCTCTGCCTGATCCCTATTCTCTCAGTCTTGGTGGAGGCCTAAGGACAAAGCTGTGATCAGACACAATGGGGAAGGGGTTGTCCTGGAGGAAGTCTCCTTTTTGCTTCTCATTTCTTCTTGCTGTTCCAGCCAAGAGGCTTCGTTTGGGGTGGACAAAGAGGAGGATGGTCACCATGACCTGGGGTCTGTAGTTTGATCTTGTTCCAGGAGTGTCTTGACTCCCTCCCTGGCATGCAGGCGCACTGGGGAGGCTCTTGCACTGTTCCCTGGCAGCTCCAGGTCCTTGTACTGTTCTCTGTTGTTGGCCTTGTCTATCTCCACCTTGAGCCTCCAGGACCAAGATGGGGAAAACCCTGGTGGATGACTGTACCTTGGTTCAGTGATTTGTGGGTTCCCAAAGGACATTCATGTCCCCCTTCTCATGTGTTACTCACAGCATCCCATGAGGAGTGACAATAGGTAACACTGTGCCCATTTTTAAGAAGAGAAAATTGAGGTTCAGAGAAGTCACGTGGTTTGCCCAGGATCATACAGGTACTTGGAGGCAGAGGTGGGCCTGGACCCAGGGTCATGGACCTCATGGTTGTTGGCATTAAGAGGGTTCATTACTGTTCATGGCAGGTGCAGCTGCTGTGTGGTGTCCCTGGGCCACATGACTGTGGGCCTGGGGTGCTGTGGGGGTGGAACCTGGAGAGACTGGCTAGCAAAGGGTGAAGCAAGCTGTCCCACCCACCTTCCTCACCTTCTCCTCTAGTGACTTTTGTTCTTCTGCGGGACTGTCCCAGAGGTTAAACAAGCAAAATCCTCTCTCAGGTTCTCAGAATCATGATCTGGGAACTGGGGGTCTGAAAGCTTGTCTGTGTCTGGGGAATCCCAAGTAGGCGGAGAACCCCCAAGGGGCCTGTTAAACCCTTGCCATGGGCCCCCTTGTGAGTCTGTAGAGATAGGGCTGGGCATTAGTCTCTAAAAAAAAACAACTTAAGAAAGTCAGATTTACAGAAAAGTTGCAAGAATAGTACAGTACACTTCCACAAACTCTCACCTAGATTCACCAATTTAAAATATTATGTCACATTTGTCTTCTCTCTTTTTGTGTGTCTACCATATTTTGCTGTGTATAATGCACACCCACATTTTTGGCCCAAACTTTCAGGAAAAAAAATCTTTTTAATTTTTTAATTCAATTTTTTATTAATTTATATTTAGATACTTGTTTTTTTAAATTATAAAGGAATTTTAGCATTTATTTTTGAACATACTAAGGTACAAGAAATTTTATGTAACAAATAACTATAAAACACAAGAACAGATACAGGGTATTTCAGGTACTACCCGTGAATAATGCATACCCTTATTCTTCCCTAAAAAATTTGGACAAAAAAGTGCACATAATACATGGCACATAATCACGAATATAAATGTATGTAGTTGTATATATATTATACACACACACACACACACATATACATTTGCATTTTTAACAGTTGATTTTGACGTAGAATTAGGGTTCGGAAACACTGATCCAGTCCAGTTCACTCAGGACAAATGAGAAAAGGAAAACCAGAGAGAGGTGACATGATTTTCACTAACTAGTAAATGACTAAACTGAGGCTTTTATGTTTATTAACACTTTAGAGTCCTTGTCAACAGAGTAGACTGTCTTTTCCCCCAAAGATTGTTCCCACCCGAACTCCTCCCTTCAGCAAGGCGTAGGCCCACACTGCCCCTGTGATGTCCTGGTTGGGGACAGATGGGGTCCCATTCTCGGTCCCTCCTGGGGAAGGGGATAGTGCCAGCCCACCACCCTTCTTGCTCTGGCTCAGGTGCGGTTCCTGGAGCAGCAGAATAAGGTGTTGGAGACCAAGTGGGCGCTGCTGCAGGAGCAGGGCCAGAACTCAGGCACCACCAGCAACAACCTGGAGCCCCTGTTTGAGACCTACATGAGCAGCCTGCGCAGGCAGCTGGACAACCTCCAGGGCGAACGCGGGAGGCTGGACTCAGAGCTGAGGAACATGCAAGATCTTGTCGAGGACTTCAAGAACAAGTGAGGAGGGCTGGGGAGGCTGGGGCTGTATGGGAATGCAGAGAGGACATTGTGGAAATCTCCCCAGAGAGGGCCATCTCATTTGCAGGGTCCTGGGACCCACCTGGGGGATGCACAGGCAGAGCTGCTTCCCTCCTGTGCTCAGGCACTGGACCCATCACACTTGTCAATAATTTTGAAAACTCTTTATTATAAGGTGGGGAGAATAGTATCGGGAACTCACACATTCCCATTACCCAGCTTTAATAATGATCAGCATAGCCAGTGTTGTTTCATCTGTATTCCTGCTCACTTTCTCTCCTTCCTTATTGTCTTGAAGCAAACCCCAGCCGTCATGTAATTTAAGTCACAGGAATTTTACTGGATATGTTCATATAATTCATCTATATAATTTGACTTAGCAAACATAGACATAATGTCATAATCACACCTTTTTAAAATAATAATTCCTCAGTATCATCAAATAGCCAGTCACTTTTGAGTTTCCAATTGTCCCATTGATGTAATAAATAAATAAAAAAATACAGTTTGTTGACTCAAGATCCAAATAAGTTTCATATATTATGATTGGTTGATAAGTGTATTTATAATTTTAAGGCATAATTGTTCATAACTTTTCCAACATTTTGACGTGAACAATTTCTAAACCTTAAAGTCTCAGCAGAAGAAGTTGGTGAGAAAGTTAGTTGTTTGAAATGCCATCCTGTTGCTGAAAGTGGAGACAAAGGTTAACTGCTGTTGACACATCTCCACATGTTCCTATAAAGCCTAAGGGCTCTGATCCAAAGAGATGGCTCCTCCCGACTGCCATAGTATTGCACAACTCTGTGTCCATTTCCTCAAAAAAGGCAGGGAAGAATATGTAAAGACTGCACCCCAAGTTTCTTCACTGGTTGGATGCATTACAGCACTGCTTCCCCAAGGTGTTCTTGGTCAATAGAGGACCCATCAGAGCTTCCTTAAAGCCAGGAAGGTCCAGTGCCTTAAAAGGCAGAAATTGACTGAGCCTGGCCTGAATCATCTCTGTGTGACAGGTACGAGGATGAAATCAACAAGCGCACTGCCGCCGAGAACGAGTTTGTGGTGCTCAAGAAGGTGAGCGGGGTGACAAGGAGTGAGGGCAGGTGGTCCTTTGGCTGCCAGAGTGCTGGGCTGGCTCTGAGAGAGGCAAGAGCCCTGGGGGCTGAGCATCTGTCCTGCTCTCTCCCTTGCCTCAGGATGTGGATGCTGCATACATGGGCCGAACGGATCTGCATGGCAAAGTGGGCACCTTGACAGAGGAGCTGGACTTCCTGAATCATCTCTATGAAATGGTGAGATGGCCAGTGGACAGGGACCATGACATACAGCATTGGGGATTCCCACAGAGGTCTGATTTGAATTCATCAGTGCAATTATTTGAGAGAAGACAAACCTGGACCTTTAATTAATACTAGCTCCCATTTATTAAGTGCTTAAGTGGGCCAGGCACTGGGCTAAGCTCTCAAGAACTCCATAACATAAGCACTATTTATTGTCTCCATTGTATAGTCAAGGGCACTGAGGCTCAGTGCAATTTGCTCATGGTCGCATAGCTAGTTAATGGCAATGTTGGAGTTAAAAATCTCATTCTTGAACTTCAAACTCTGACTCTTACCACTGTGTTATACTGTGTTCCCCTTTTTGCTCAGTTTGTAAGGGATGGAGGAGCAAAGATGGGCAGGGGTGAGATGGGGACTGAGGTTCCAGGTTGGAGCAGGAGGTGAGGTGTGGGTAGTGGGCAGATCAAAGAATCCAGGAGGGGTCTCAGGAAACAAGGGGGCTCTGAAGACTAGGGTGAGATGGTTGAACTTAACATGAGTTGATCCTAGAATCTTAGACTCTATGTATAGGTAAGGACCTTGGGAAAAGCCTTCCACTCAGTTCAAAACCCTTTCTCTAGTCTCCATGATAGGCAAATCATGTAGCATCTACTTGAGTACTTCTATTTTTTTTGCAAGGGGGCAGGTGTTTCCATTGTTGGACAAATTTATTAGAAAGCTTGACTTGACTCTTTTTCGTATGGCTTCTGCTCTTGATTGATTCTGATTCTGCCCTCTGGGCTGCACATACTCAATTATCTTCCATGTGACATATGTCTTTCATGTGACAACCCTTTGAGGTCAGGATGATTAGTGTATTGAAATTTGTGGTATGTGAAGAGGTTTAGGAAACAGTGTTGTGAGTCCAGAATTCAGAAAATAGAGGGATGGAGAGAGGGGTTACAGGTACAGACTTTTCTTCATGCAGCCTAATATTGCACTAGTTTGTGTGTTGTTTTTAGAAACTATTTCACCAATTTGTTCCTTAAAATCCCCTTGGATTTTTCACATGAATGCTTTCAAGTGAGAGAGGTATCCATCCACTGTCCTCCAACTTCCTGTATTTAAGAAGTTGAATTTTTGAAACTGATATTACCAATTGTCCTCCTTCCCCATCTCCTCTGGTCACTTTCAGGCTGCTCCATGTTTCCGTGTCTGTGGTTTATTTTGTTAGTTTATTTTATTGAATAGATTCCACTTATAGGTGAGATCATATGGTATTTGTCTTTCACCGACTAGCTTATTTCACTTAGCATAATATTCTCCAGTTCTATCTATGTTGTCACAAAAGGTAGGAGTTCCTTCTTTCTTTCTTTTTTTTTTAAAAAATGCATATTGATTTTATTTATTTTTTTAAGTGCCAAAATCCATTATAAAATCTTAAAAAATTTAAATCCATTATAAAGTCTCAGCAATTAAAACAACATGACACCAGTGCAGAAATAATTAAGTAGATCAATGGAATAAAATGAGCATTTTAGAAACAAATGTATATATATACCTAACAATGTATTATGATTAAATTGATATTTCAAATCAATGGGGAAAATAAGGCTTATTCAACAAATAAGGTGCATGGACCACTGTTACTTGAAATAAAACAAATAGAGAACCCTATTTCACACAAAAAATATTTTGTGCAAAAAAATATTTATACAAAAAATATACGTATAAAAAATGTTAAAGGACAAGGAATAGTAAAGTATTTGCAACACATCTAAAAAGGGGTTAATAGTTTTTTTTAGGGAAAAAATTCTACAAACATTTAATCAAAAAATGGATAAAGAATACCAAAGAGTCATTTAAAGCTTTTTAAAAAATAATAGAAATAGGCAAGAAATATACAAAAACAGGTTTAGTTTCAACAAATAATAAAGTAACAAAATAACATCATTGTCACAGATTAATAAGTATTATAAATATTGGTAATATCAAGTATTGGTGACTGTGAAAGGAACTGGGTATTCATAGACTCTTTATCTTCTTAAAGCAGTCCCTTTAGCATATTTTGTAATGCTGGTTTGGTGGAGATGCATTCTTTTAGCCTTTTTTTTGTCTGGGAAACTCTTTATTTCTCCTTCCATTTTGACTGAGAACCTTGCTGGGTAGAGCAGTCTTGATTTCAGGCCTTTGCTTTTCATGACTTGGAATATTTCTTGCTATTCCCTTCTGGCTTGTAGTGTTTCTGTTGAGAAGTCAGCTGCTAGCCCCATGCCAGGGCTCCCTTATATGTTACTACTACCTCTTTCTCCCTTGCTGCCTTTAGGATTCTCTGTCTTTGATATTTGCCGTTTTAATGATGATGTGTTCAGGAGTGAACCTCATTGGGTTCCTCTTGAATGGGACCCTCTGTGTTTCCTGGACTTGTGTGACTTTTTCTCTCCTCCAATTCGGGAAGTTTTCCATCATTACTTTTTCAAACAGGTTCTCTATCCCTTCCTCATCCTCTTCTCCTTCTGGTATCCCTATTATATGGATATTATTACATTTCAGATTGTCCTGCATTTCCCTAAATGCCTCTTCATTCTTTTTCAGTCTTTTTTCATTTTCTTGTTCTTTCTGGGAGCTTTTTTCTACCTTATCCTCCAGCTTGCTGATTCATTCCTCTGCTTCATCTAGCCTGCTTTTGATTCCTTTTACTGTGTTCTTCAACTAAGAAATCGTATTCTTCATTTCCTCTTGTCTCTTATCGATAGTTTCTATGTCATTTTTCACTGAGCTCATCGAGCTTCCTTAGAACTGTTGTTTGGAACTCAATATCTGATAGTTTACTTGCCTCTATTTCATTTAGTTCTCTTTCTGGGGATTTCTCCTTTCCCTTCAACTGGGGGGTCCTTCTTTGTCTTCCCATTTTTTGTGAAACTCTTTTTTTTTGCTTTTGTTTCTTAAATTGATCTGTCTTGATTTCCTGACTTTGTGGTGTGAACTTCTATGGTAGAAGACTGCTGCTTTTTCTTTCTGGATCCGCCTCTGATGATGTTAGATGTTGACCCTGTCTGACCTTAGGCAGTCTGTTTGAGACTTCCAGGAATCTACTGTCTGTGGCTCTCTCCTTTAGCTGTTAATCTAGTCACTCTGCACTCAGCAGGCCGGCTTAGGCACCACAGGGCAGGGCAGACCCTCCTGGGGGCAGAGTTATTGGGTCCTCTCACGTTGCTACCACTTAGGGGAGTGGTCTGCCTGAGTCAGATGGCTGCTGCTGTATGAGGGAGGAATCAGCACCAGGATCCTGCTAGCTACTCTCTCTGTTCTATCCCTAAAGCCTCCATCTCCAGTCTCTCCTCAAGTGTCTCTAGACCACTCTGTGCCCCTTTAGCCATGGATCTACTATCTATGGCTGCTACTCTGTACTCAGCAGTCAGGCTTTAGCACTACCTGGCCAGGGCCAAGTCCCTCCTGGGGCGGGGCTATTGTGTCCTCTCATGCTGTTGCCACTCAGGGGAGTGGTCTGCCTGAGCAAGATGGCTGCTGCCCCATGTGGGATGAGTCAGCACCGAGATCCCACCAGCTACTCTCTCAGTTCTCTCCCCAAAGCCTCCTTCCCCAGTCTCTCCTCAGGTGTCTCTAGCCCACTCTGCCCTTAGCCTTTGCTGGAGCCCAGGGTAAGTGGCCACAAGTAAAAATTTATGTGTTGGCCCTTTAAACGGCTCTTTGCGTCTCCAGCTGCCTGTCTCTGGCAGAGAGCAACCCTGCCGCTTTTCCCAGCTGGCTGTTATCTGTGTACTTTTTGGGTCCTGGTGCTGTAGGCTGGAGATCCCTGCTTATGGTTTAGACCCTGCTAATCTCAGGGGGATCGAACTGGCCATTTCAATATCCTTCCAGTGCTGCCTCCTGTGGGCACCCTGCCTGCCTTCTCGAGTCTCTCCTGCACTCCTTATCAGTTATCTTGTGCTAAAGCTGATTCTTCTGTCTGTCTGAAGTTATAAGGCTCCTGTCTTGCTATTGTTCAGTTGTTTGTTCCAGGTGGTTTCTCCACAATTTAGTTGTAATTCCAGGTTGGTGCTGGGAGGAGGCCAGTGTGACTTACATTCATTCCTCTGCCATCTTGATTCTTCTCTCTTATTTCTAAGAATGCAAAAAAAAAAAAAAAAAAAAAAAAATCCAAAGAGAGGGAAACGGCTTGGTCAAACAATATCCATGACAGTCATTTAGTAACTTAATGAATCAACCATGGAGAAAAAATCCATTTGATTTGACTTTTCCTGTTGCTGGCTCCAAGCCTCTCACACATTTTATAATTCTCGTTATAGGTTCACAAGAGATTGACATCAAGTTTAACTTGGAGAAGTCAAAATTTCTCCCCTTTGAATATGAGGACATTTGCTGTGTCTGTGGTTCTGGATTCTGGAATCTGTCCTACTCTCCATAGTTCTCAAGGACACTGGCATACTCATCCTCTTAGCAGCCCCTAGCCCTCCTAGGATATGCTCTTTTGGCCTGGACCCCTGTGATCCCTAGCAAGTCCAAGGCATCTCGTACTCTCTGCATCTGTCTTGGGTTTCTATTTCTTCTATAGCACACTGCCTTTTCCAGTTTGATGACTGTTCCTTTTTATGGAAAAAGACAAAAAAGTTGAGTTGTTGGCTTTGTCTGGATTTTCTGACTCCCTTGTTTTTCTTGCCTAGAGCTTATCTAACATCCCCATCCACTGGTTGTAACAGTTTCCTGGCTCATCTTTGGCTGTGCTGCTTTTTCTCCTTTCAACATTTCTATGTGACTGGTCTAGACGGAGCTTGCTGGGGAGTGTTCTGTGCCCTCAGGCTGGTTTCTTAGGTGCCTCCCCAGTTTCTTCCTTACTGGGTTATTGATGGTCATTTGTTGTTTGGGGTTTCCTCATTTCTTTTCTTAGGTTCTTATCTCTTCAGGTCAATGTTTCCTATGTTCCTCTTCTCTGATGTGTAATTGAGCAATTGGCTTTCCTACACTCTAAGGCACACATCTGGCATACCTAGCATCCTTTCCTTTGCTATTCCTTGTCCATTGACACATATTTACTGAGTATCTCCCAGAGGACAACAGAAGGACAAAATTCCTGTCTTTGAGGGGCCTGGGTTACCATGTGATGAGAGCCATCACAGTGACAGGGTCAAGGTGCATGGAGCAAGCTGTGGCTGACACTTCCAGGGGAAGGGGGGTTAGGGGAGTTTCAGAGGAGATGGCATTTGAATTGGATTTTGAAGGAAAGGTGGGACTTCTAAAGGAGGAGCAGGGAGAACTACCAGCCAGGATGCCAGCCAAAGATCACAGTGTGTTTGAGGAGAAGCAGGTGGGCTGGGCATGGAGTGTGTTGGAGGTTAAGGTGAAGAGATGAATAGGGAAGGTGAGCTAGGGACCAAGCTAGGAACCAGGCCAGGGTCACTTCCTGTCAAATTTCCTCATTTTTTTTTTTAAAGATTTTATTTATTTTTAGAGAGAGGGAAAAGGAAGGAGAAAGAAAGGAAGAGAAACATCAATGTGTGGTTGCCTCTCACAGAGCCCCTATTGGGAACCTGGCTGGCAATCCAGGCATGTGCCCTGACTGGAAATCAAACCAGCAACACTTTGGTTTGCACCTGGGGCTCAGTCCACCGAGCTACTCCAGCCAGGGCTCTTAACTGTTTTTCTGTAGTGCCCTGAGGGAAAGAATGAAGGCCAGACCAGTCATTCCCTTTTTCCCACATGAGTGAGTCCACTGAGATTGTCACTGTGGCACTTGACAATGGATTTCACAATCTGACTTTGGTTAAGCCAGATCTTAAGGAAATCTGGAGGTCCATCCAGCAATTCCTGGCATGTTTTACAGGGCAGGAAAGGAGCTTCATGGACTCCCTCGGCCTGGAGGGTCCCTGTGGATCCAGTGCCAGCTCCAGTGCAATCAGTTTGACCTCATCTTGCTCAGATCCTTCTCACCCATTCTTCCCTTCAGCATCCCTGGTGCCTAAGGAGGCACTGGCCTTTTAATCCACAAAGCCCTTTCCTCTCCGCTTACATTGGCTCTGTTTCTTTGGAAAACCTAGACTTTCTGTCCCCTGGTTCTAACAAAACCACCCTTATCCTCTCTTGGTGGTGTCTGGTAGACAATTTTTGCCTCCATGTCTTAAAAATTCTAAGTTGATTATCCTCAGGACCACGCTCTGGCATGGGACTGCAGAGGGTCCCTGAGGTGGGGGGGTGAGGGGGTGATCCTGCAAATGATGCCAACATGTCATCATGGGGAGAAAGAAAACTGTGACAAGGTGATGCCATCTGTGATAAAAAGGCCTTGTGGGCATCTTGACTGATCTTCAGAGAAATCTGGACAAATAAAGCATTTACTGAGCACTCACCACGGGCCATATGGGTCTGAATCCTCACAGTGATTGCACGAGGAAGGCGTTATATCGTGTCCATTTTATAGAAAAGGGGACTGAGGCTTTGTGAGGCTTAGTGACAACCCTGGTCACACAGCAGGTGAATGTTAGGCTGGGGACTTGACTTGACTTTGTCTCTCTGCAGAGCTCATGTCTTTTCACTAAACCATGAATATTTCAGTGACTGGATTTCTGTCCCCTTCCCCGCAACCCATTCCATCTTTTAAAAGGTAATTTTAATTTTCTAAATCTATGTTAGTATGGATAATAGTTTTAGCTTGTGTAGTTCTCTCTTTATTTCTGTCTCTACTTTATAGTGTAGGTTATCTCAGTTCTGTGGCAGACTCCCTTGGTTTGAGACTGGGCTCCTCACGTACTAGTTTGTGATTTTGGGCAAGTTGCTCTTTGTGCTATTGGAAATGAACTAGTGCCTGTCAAGTACCTAACACTGGCCTGACAACAGGAATTGTTTACTAAATGAGAGCTGTTATTATTTTATCTTTGTCTATTACAATCCCATTGGCTGCAATGAAGGGCCAATGTATGAGAAAAGACGGAGACAATACCAGAATATGTTGGAAGGTGTTGACCTTTAGAGGGAAGATGCTCTCCTTGTTGGGAGTCACTCAGGAGCACTGAGTGGATGAGTGATTTGATCAGCTGGAGTCTGGGGGCAGGAAGGAGCATGGGAAAGATAGAGGCATAACCCAACTGGGAACCAACACCATGATGACCTAGAGATAGAGCTGATCTCAAAGCCAGAACACGGGAACCAAACCTGCCCTTTGTGTCATCTTTAAATGCTGTTTATGCGTGAAAGCTATTGGTCCTAGAAATACAGGGAGGGTCCAAGAGCATCACTCTGGTCTATAAATGAATGACAGTGTATTCTAGAGGAAATCACTCGGGCTTTGTCACTCAAATGACTCATTTCAGTTTGGGCCCCACTCAGACTGGATGACTTTGGATCTGGTGAACTTGGATATGTCACTTCTTTTCTCCAAGCCTCTTTCCTTACTAT
This sequence comes from Pteronotus mesoamericanus, assembly GCF_021234165.1. NCBI lineage: Eukaryota > Metazoa > Chordata > Mammalia > Chiroptera > Mormoopidae > Pteronotus > Pteronotus mesoamericanus. Next base: position 2,594,252 of record NW_026555310.1, read on the forward strand.
CAGGACCACCAATGGTGGTGCAGGTTGTTAACTGGCTGAATGGATAGTGGGGTTCAAATCATGCTCATGCTCAGCGCCCCAGGTACTGGTATGGGAGAACCTGCCCGGAGGGGAAGCTTTTCCTAATTTGCACAAATGCCCCCTGAGGGCCAGTTGTGGCCCTACCTGTCTCAGAAGGGGTTCTGCGATGAAAGGGGAGAGTGAATATGCTGGCTTGGGGCCTGGCACCAACTTGAGTGCAGTAAGTACGCATTCCCTTTCCCCTTCTTTAATCTTCTGGAAGACTGCAAATCCATAAAAATAAATACTGTTTATTAAAATGGGAGCCCATTTCACAGCTGAAGATACTGAGGCCTTTCTTGTAGGGTGTAGCCTGGAGAAGAGCACAGACCTCCTGATGCCACCTGAACCCCATCCTTCATCCTTTGGCTGCTTCCTGGGGGCCTGATGGCATCTATTTCTGTTTCTGCAGGAGCTGAGCCAAGTGCAGACACACGTGTCTGACACCAATGTTATCCTCTCTATGGACAATAACCGCAACCTCGATTTGGACAGCATCATTGCTGAGGTGAAGGCCCAGTATGAGCTGATTGCACAGAGGAGCAGGGCTGAGGCTGAGGCCTGGTACCAGACCAAGGTGAGAAGAATGGCTGGCTTAGGTATATGAGCTGGGACTGGATCTTCCCCACCTGTGAGAGGCCTGGTCCACTGGACTCCTTGCAGGCCCAGGGCCAGATACACCGAGCTTACATAGGGACCTCCAGCTGTGAGAGTGGACTTGGGGACCAGTGGTTACCCATGTGGGCCAGGAACTATTTGACAGCTCACTGCCACTTCTTTGACTTCTAGTATGAGGAGCTGCAGGTGACCGCTGGGAAGCATGGGGACAACCTGCGGGACACCAAGAATGAGATTGCTGAACTCACCCGCACTGTCCAGAGGCTGCAGGGTGAGGTGGATGCAGCCAAGAAGCAGGTGAACCTCTGGTTGGAGGCCCAGGTGTTGGTGGAGATGGGGGGAGGGCCTTCTAATTGTCATTCTCAGGGGTCATAGCTGCTCTTCCCCTGGTGGACAGGACACACTCAAACACTGGACCATCAAGATCAACATGCTCCTTTTACAGGAGAGGAAACTGAGGCCCAGAGAAAGAAAGGGATTGCCCAAGGTCATACAGCATATTAGTGATAGAGCAGGTGGGATGACCTCCTCTAAGGAGATTGATCCCTTCTCTAGAAGATCAGAGAAGAGGATAAGGGTTCAAGGGTCCAGGTCATAGCTGCTGACTCCATTTAGGGTATGGCTGAAAAGTGGGGACTCATCCTCAGATCAGAATGAAGCACTGGTTATTGGTAAGGTTGTATTACTTTTTCTTTTTTAATCTCTTTTGAGGCACTAGGCTGAGTTGCAGCAAGAGAGACCAAGGTTAGATGTCAGTAAGGACTTCCCTATCAGTGTTACATGATCTTCCCTGTGTAATAGCATCTCCTCCTTCAGATGAATATTTCTGATTTCCTTCTCTCCTAGTTGGTTGTGGTGGGGGCAGATGGGGGATGGTGATGCCTGGCTTAAGAACAGAGAGATGGGTGTGATGACCTTGGAGGGTGTTCATAACACCTCTTATCCCCTGGGCAGTGCCAGCAGCTACAGGCTGCCATCGCAGATGCAGAACAGCGTGGGGATTTGGCATTAAAGGATGCTCAGAAGAAGCTTGGGGACCTGGATGCAGCCCTGCTCCAGGCCAAGGAGGACTTGGCCCGACTGCTGCGTGACTACCAGGCCCTAATGAATGTCAAACTGGCACTGGACGTGGAGATCGCCACCTACAGGAAGCTGCTGGAGAGCGAGGAGAGCAGGTGAGGGGCCCTCCTGCCTGATTTTGAGGGCTTCCTACCATTACCCAGTGGGAGAGCCTGTGTAGTTGGCTCTGGTGTCAGGGACAGGGTAGTAAGGGAGGAACCAGGGAGCTGGGCCCCTAACTCCTCACCTGAGGGAGATGCCCCACTTGTGTTTATTGCATCTGCTGCACATCTCCTTGGTTGGCACAACCCTCGGTAATCCTGATGGTCGTTGGTAGACCAAGAGGAGTGAGGCTGCTTCTTCCAACACCAGATTCATCATCTCTGTCCTTGGGGAAAGCATGAGATGTAGAGAAAGTCACCTTAGCCAGAAACTGGGCAGCTCTCTTTTGGCATGGGCTTTGTTTCCCTCCCTCAGCAGGGATGCTGCTTATGGCCTGCATGAGGATGGAAAGGTGGGCGCGGTGGTGGCCTGCTGGGGCTCTTCTCTGCTGCTCTGGCTTTAGGGCTTGCTGGAAGGGGACCCAGGCCCAGCATGACCACAAGTGCATTCTTCTCGTGTCTCCTGGTCTTGGTTCTCAAGAGATGACCAACTGAATTGATCCACTGTAAAGGCAGAGAGAGGGAGGGAGAGACTTTTTGCTCAGGTTCTTGGAACCACTGACCCTTGTCCTGGCCTTTCTGTTTTCCCCAGGATGTCTGGAGAATGCCCCAGTGCTGTCAGCATTTGTGAGTATTTTGCTGCCCTGCCCCAGACCGGGCCCCTGTCTTCTGCTCAGTCCACTCAATTTGTCCTTGGCCAAAAGCATACATTCCCTACATTTGAGCCCCTGGAGACAGGTTCAGGGGGTCCCAAAAGAATGAGCTTTCTGTCCCGACCTCTCCATCCATTTCCTATGACCCCACTGCCTGACTATGTTCCTGCCCCTCCCTGATTTCTGAAAGTCCCCGGCCCTCTCTCAGCATGGCTTCCCCATCATACCTACATCCTTTTTTTCTTTTTTGCAGCGGTGACTGGCAACTCTACCACTGTGTGCGGAGGCGGCGCAGCTGGCTTTGGGGGTGGCGTCTCCCTGGGTGGGAGTGGGGGTGCCAGTAAGGGCAGCTTCAGCACCAATGTGGGCTACAGCAATGTCAAGGGTGGACCCGTTTCTGGGGGCACCTCCATCCTGCGGAAGACCACCACAGTCAAGACGTCCAGCCGGAGGTATTAGCTGCTGATCCTAGCAAGCTGGGGCCCTTGTAGTCCTCTCCCCACCCCACCACCCACCTCTGTTGCCTTCCCTACCCACCTTCTCAGGAGCAGGAATTGCTCCAAGACCACAGATATGGTGTATTTGCATGCCAGACTCTTTGCATGTAATCTGCATTTTGGGAAGAGCTCACTTCTACCCAGCTTTCTCCTTGGTTCTGTGATGGGGATGGGTGGAGAAGTTAAGGCCACCAGCTTGAGTGATGTGTTTAGGGGATTTGGGATGACCATGTGTCCACTGAGAGGAGGCTGGATTTCTCAGACCATCTTGGTTTTCCACACCTCTGGTTTGAACTCAGGGAAGGCTAGGGGAGGAGGAAGGGAAGCCAAGAGTGGTCCCCAAATGCCCTTCAACCTCTCCAGTTCCCAACCATGCCACCAGCTCCCTGAATCTATACACAGCCCCCTCTGCTGTCTGTGCCTGTGATGTGTCTCAATAAATGGCAACTGCAGCTAGCTGTCCGTCTGTGGCTCCAGTCTGTCTTGCCTGGGAAATTGCCAATTGATTAACTCCCTGATGGTTGAGGAAGCAACAACCACCTACTCACTATGCCCCAATTATCATGCTGAAAGCACATTAGCTCAATATTATCACTACTCTTGGCACAACTCATACTCCCTCTTGCAGAGCTCATAGAAGGCTGGGTGGGAATATGTAAGTTACTCAAAGCAGAACCCAGGTACTGAACGGCTGTCTTATCACCCAGCTCATCACCTGATACTACTGAACCCTCCACTAACTCTGCGGGGCAGACAGCATGATTGTTCAGGATAGATCTTGGGCTTCAGAACTAGCAGACTTGGGTTTAAATCCCAGGTTTTCCACTTACTAACAGTGTGACCTTGGGCTAGATACTTTACCTCTCTGAGTGCCAGTTTCTCCTTTGCAAAAGCAGGATGTGATGAGAATATGTGTGAAGCATCTGACTTACGAGGGCCTTGATAAGAATTGCTTCCCTTTGATTTCCTTCTCCCTGGATTCTGGTTTCCCAGCTCATCATCCTGGAGTCAGATTTCTCTCTCAGCCTTCTCACCCAGTCATCAATAAAAATTCACATTTTTCTGTCAACAGCAGAATACACATTCTTCTCAAGGGCACAGGGAACATTTTCTAGGATAGATCATATATTATGCCACAAAACAAGTCTTAGCAAATTTAAGAAGATTGAAATCATACCATATATTTTTGCTGACCAGAGCAGTACAAAATTAGAAATCAATAATACGAGGGTAACCAGAAAATTCTTGAATGCATTTAAATGAAACAATGCTCTATTGAACAACAAATGCACCAGAAAAAAATTAAAAGGAAAGTAAGTTTCTTGGGACAAATTAAAATGAAAATACACACACCAAAACTTATGGGATGCAGCAAAAGTAATTCTAAGAGGGAAATTTATAGCAATAAAAACATACATCAAAAGAACAGAAAGATCTGAACTTCCAGCAAAGATGGAGGCGTAGGTAGGTATGCTTTGCTTCCTTGCACAACTAAAGGAAGGACAACAACATATTTACAAACAAAAAACACTCAGGAATGCCAGAAAATTGAACTGTATGGAAGCCCAACAAGCAAGGAGTTAAAGAAGAAACATTCATCCAGACAGATAAAAGGGGTGGAGACAGGTAGCCAGGGTGGAGAGGATGTGTGGCAAGGTAGTGGACAGGGCAGGCAAAGCAGTGGCTGGAGGACCGGGTGGGCGAGGTGGCAACTGATGGTCCGAGTGGTCCCACATTTGCACATGGATAAGCCAGGAGGAACAACTGAGGAGCCAGACAGTCTGTGCAATGGAGGGTTCCTATGCAGGAAACTAAAGCCCCAACACCTCTGGCTATAAAAACCTGTAGGAGTTGCAGCAGCAGGAGAAATTCCCAGTATCACAGGAGAGTTTGTTGGAGCCGAGGAGTCCTAGAATGTACACAAACCCACTCACCTGGGAATCAGCACCATAAGAGCCTAATTTGGTTGTGGGAACAGGGGAAATGACCGAAAGCAAGGCAAGAGCCAAGCAAGTGGCATTGTTCCCTCTTTGGTCCCTCCCCTACATGCAGCGCCACAACACAGTGACATGAGTTGCTCCACCCTGGTGAATACCTAAGGCTCCACCCCTTAAAACATAACAGGTATGCCAAGACAAAGAAATATGCCCCAAATGAAAGAACAGATCAAAACTCCAGGAAAAAACTAAGCAATGAGGAGATAACCAACCTACTAGATGCAGAGTTCAAAAACACTAGTAATCAGGATGCTCACAGAAATGACTGAGTATGGATGCAAAATAGAGGAAAAAGTGAAGGCTATGCAAAATGAAATAAAGAAAAATATACAGGGAACCAAGAGGGAAGAGGAGGAAGCTGGAACTCAAATCAATGATTTGGAACAGAAGGAAGAAATAAACGTTTAACTGGAACAACATGAAGAAAAAACAATTTAAAAAATAATGCAGGGAGGCTTATGAACCTCTGGGAGAACTATAAATGTTCCAACATCCAAATCATAGGAATGACAGAAGGAGAAGAGGAAGAGCAAGAAATTGAAAACATTTGAAAAAATAATGAAGGAAAACTTCCCCAACCTGGTGAAGGAAAGAGACTTCTGGGAAGTCCAGGAAGCCCACAGAGTCCCAAAGAAGTTAGGCCCAAAGAGGAACACAGCAAGACACATCATAATTAAATTATCCAAGGTTCAAGATAAGGAGAGAATCTTAAAAGCAGCAAGAGAAAGGCAGTGACTTACCTACAAAGGAGTTCCCACAGGACTATCAGCTGATTTCTCAAAAGAAACCTTGCAGGCAAGAAGAGGCTGGAAAGAAGTATTCAAAGTCATGAAGGGCAAGGACCTACAGACAAGATTACTCTATCCAGCAAAGCTATGATTTAGAATGGAAGGGCAGATAAAGTGCTTCCCCCATAGGGTAAATTTAAAGGGGTTTATCATCACCAAGCCATTATTATGAAGTGTCAGAGGGACTCACTTATCTAAGAAAAAGAAGAAGATTAAAACTAGGAACAGGAAAATGAAAGCAAACTCACAGCAAAAACAAACTAAGCAAACAACTGGAAGAGGAACGTAATAACAGAAATGGAGATCACATGGAGGGTTATCATTGGGGAGGGGAGGGGGAGAATGACAGAAAAGGTACCGGGAATAAGTAGCATAATTGGTAGGTATAAAATAGACAGGGGGAGGTTAAGAATAGTATAGGAAATGAAATAGTCAAAGAACTTATATGTATGATCCATGTACATGAAATAAGGTGGGGAGAATGCTGGTGGGGGTGCGGGTGCAGGGTAGAGGGGGATACAGGTGAGAAAAAAATGGAACAACTATAATAGCATAATCAATAAAATATATTTAAAAATTAAAAAAAAAAACAGACTAGAAAGATCTCAAATAAACAACCTAAATTTACACCTCAAGGAACTACACAAAGAAGAACAAACTAATCCCAAAGTTAGTGGAAGGAAGGAAATGATAAAAATTAGAACAGAAATAAATTAAATAGAGAATAGAAAAATGATAGACGAGATGAACAAAACTAAGAGTTGGTTCTTTGAAAAGATAAACAAAATTGACAATCTTTAGCTAGACTAACCAAGAAAAAAGAGAGAGGACCTAAATCAACAATACTATATGGGAAAGAGGAGATCTTACGTCCGATAGCACAGAAATACAAAGGATCATAAGAGGCTACTATGAAAAACTGTTTGCCAACAAACTGGACAGCCTAGAAGAAATAGATAGAGTCCTAGTAACACACAACCTACCAAGACTGAATCAGGGAGAAACAGAAAATCCGAACAGGCCTATTACTAACAAGGAGATTAAATCAGTAATAAAAAAATATCCCAACAAAGAAAAGCCCAGGACCAGGTGGCTTCACTGGTGAATTTTACTGAACATTTAAAGAATCAACACCAATCCTTCTCATATTTCCAGAAAAATCAAAGAGGAGGGAAAACTCCCAAACTTATTTTATGAAGTTAACATTACCCTGCTATCAAAACCAGGTAAGGACGGTATAGGAAAACACTATAGAGCAGTATCCTTAATGAATATAGATGCAAAAATTCTCAAAAAATACTAGAAAACCAAATTCAGAAAAATGTTAAAAGGATCATACATCACAATCAAGGGGTATTTATCCCTGGGATGCAAAGTTGATTCAGCAATTACAAATCAATAAACATGATATATTACATTAGTAAAATGAAAGATAAAAATTATATGACCCTCTAATAAATGCAGAAAAAACATTTGACAAAATTCAAAATCCATTCATGATAAAAACTATTAACAAATTAGATATAGAAGGAACTATACCTCAACATAATAAGGACCCCAGAGGGTAACTTTCAGGGCCTCATGGAGGGGCCAGCAGGTGAGAAGGCTCCCGGACCCCTCCTGTGCACCCGTCAGAGCACCTGTCCATTGATTTGTTTTTACAAGTGGGGCTGGGCATGTGTTTCTGAGGACAAGAATGGTTTTGCTGAAAAACGTTGGGTAACCTCTGCGTCCACATGCCCCGGGTGGATGACTACGAGGGGCTGCTCTCTGCCCTTGGGAAGGAGAGGACCCTGTGCACAGACCCGCTCACCCCCTGATTCTAAGGAGTCCCTGCCCTTTCATTGCCCTTGCTGGTTCCTTCCCAAAATGCTGAGTAGGTCTTCTCTGCAGTCTCTGATCTGCAAGTTGGCTCTGGCTCCCCAGAGAGTGACTCAGGCACAGTGGCATTGCTGAAGCCAGTGACCGAACTGGCCAGGTTTGGGGCTGAGAGTGAAAGACCTCGGGATTCCTGTAATCCCAGGGCTGAATGTGAGGCTTGCCTTTCTCACCCAGGAAGTCCTGAGCAAACATACCCGCCTGCCCCTGCTCCACAACCCTGTCAGCTGCTCATCCCTCTTGATGAGGTGTGGAATGGTGGCCAGGTGAGGAAGGGGCATGGAGGACAATGGCAGGAGTGGTGGGGGTGGGGCAGGGATCAGCTTCTAGCTGTTGCTGCCAGGTTGAGTCGTCCTGCCCCAACCCTTGGCCACTGGCCCATGGAGGCCAGAGGCATCTTTCTACTTTTCAGGGAAATAAACTCTTTTCTTTACCTCTCTCACTGTAGGGTAAAAGCTCTCTCATGTAAGAAGCTTTTCCTTATATCTGCCTTAGGCTTTTCATGCTACAGTTTGAGGATTTGGGAGAACTTCCAGCAATTCTGACAATAACAAAGCCATAATATGGCTCTAGACTAGAACTTTCTTCCTGTTTGGTTTGGGTTTATTATAGGATTTGTAATTAAGTTAATTTGGATTTATTATTTGGAGGACACAGATCTGGCCCTTTGAGACAGTGTCATACCTTATTGGATACTCCTAAATTCAGAGGCACATAAACCAAACAATCAATCACGTGATAAGGGCAAGGACGGAAGGAGCAGAGATACCTCTGCGGAAAATGCAGCGAGCTGTCCAAGGCCCTGTTGCTGCTCTGGTGGACCATGAACGACCGGTCTGTATGAGTTGCCATATGCTTTTTCCCCTGCACTTTCTGTGTGAGACAGAGTCACTGATATAAAGCGCTGTGGTGTAGAGGTTAAGGTCACAAGCTTGAAGTCAGACAAGACTGGCCTCCCACCTCCCCTGCTCCCTAGCTGTGCGATCTCGGGGAAGACATATAGCCCCTCTGAGCCTCATTGCCTGCAGCTCTGAAGTGAGCGTAACAACACGTCTTTTGCAGGGTTGTGAGGATCGGAAGTGTTATAAGAAAAGCATCCAGTGTCCAGTCTACCGTGGCAGCTCTAAATGAGAGTCACTTTCACCTGAAAACCACTGTGGCTTTTTCCTCATCTTACTTTTTGTCTCAGGGAGGTGTATACCTCAATTTAGAATTAACCTTCACAGGAAGCACCTCAATATTTGCTCCATGGTTTGGGTGCCTGACAAGCACAAAATCAGATTGGTTGTATATTATATATTATTTCCCTGAAAATCCCTTCCAGACCACTGGGTTTTTGTTTTGGGCGCTGGACACAAGCGGATGCAGCTCTAGGTACAGCACGCCACGTCATTTTCTCCTAGCACTGGAGTGTCACAGCCACAGACTACGAGACACAAAGGACTCATCCTGGGGCTTCACCTCGGCAGATGCAATCTCTCCTCCTAGCCTGTGAATGTCCTCATCAGTCCCTCAGGGACAGCCCGGAGAATGGAGCCGTGAGTGCAAGGGGCCGAGATCCAGGTGTCCGTCCAGGGGTCTGAGCTCCCGGGCTCTCGCTCAGGTTATGCTCCTGGTGTCATTCCTACCTCCTCTTGGGGCAGGAAATCAGACAATCAGACCTCGGTTCCTGCAGCAGCAGCAGCCCCAGAGACCTGAAGTAGCTCTACCTTTCTTATTAGCCAGGCCCACCCTTGGAGTCAGGGTGGAAATCAGCAGACACTTGGATGCTGGGACCCTCAGAGGCCCCTTGATCTGATCTGTCAGTTCAGTCAGGTTTATTCAGTTGCCCAGTTCTGGATTGGAAGCTGCACAAATGAGACTAACTGACTTCCTAACAGGCAGGACGGTACGGGTGAGAGGTCAGGGAATGCAGAGCCTTTGGGACCAGACTAATGTGGGTTCAAGTCTTGGCTCCGCCACGACTTGACCAGACGCTACTTTACTTCCCTGAACTTCCAGGTCCTCATATGCATACAGGGCTGATGATACCAGCTAGGTATAGCTTGGGGAAGATTAAATAATCACATGTACATAAAGCTTCCCACACAGTGGCCTGGCACAAAGTTGACACTCACTAAATACGCATAAAAAGGATGAGTGAACAACCCTGGCCCTTATAGGAAATGGTCCTGGCTCTAGAGTGCCCGCTTAGTGCAGGTGGACAGGCCACCCCTTGGGCTTTCTCCCATGGACCTCGTGGGGGCGGGGAGCCCGGGGCCTCCTGCCGCCACTGTCAAGGGTCTTCCACTCACTCTGCATTTACTCAGAGGCTACCCGGGCACAGCAGGGGGATCTCAACAAAGGCCGAGGTAGATGGGACGGAGCCTTTGGGACCAGTGGTAGAGGCAAGAGGCGAGCGGGGAGAGGAGGATGGAGGTGGGGAGAGAAGGAGCTGGCCAAGGACAGAGACCCCCCCCAGCCAGTCCAGCCTTCCCTGTAGCACTGTCCTCAAGGCCTGGATCTACTGACCACCCTCTTCTTGCCCCTTGGCCTTGCTCTCGCTCTGCATGGAGGGAGCAGTTCGTTTTCTCTGCGGTCCTCTTTCCTTCGGTCAGGGCCAGCTCAGGCCTTTGGGAATGATCCAGGCTCTGGTTGCTGCTGCTCCCCAGATTGGAGATGGCAGCCTCATGAGGAGGTGAGAAGTGGAGAGGGGTACAGATTTATCTAATTTCTCCTCATGAGGGACAATGGCAAAGCCCGGGCAGGAAAACAATGAATGCTTACTGACCTACTAAGTGCCAGGCACCGTAGGTATGTTGTCTCATTACTTATGAGGCAGGCGTCCCATTTTATGGATGAGCAGATGGGTTGAATGTGTTCTGAGGGGTTAGCTGACCTGCCCAAGACTGCACTGCTACCCAGTGGCAATAGGTAGGATTTGAACACAGATCTGTTGCACTCAGTGGGAAAGCATTAAAGTTGGGGCTTAAAACTAGAATTTTGTATTTGGAAACATTTTTCTGAGAAGGGGCTCCTAGGGGTCTCCAGCACCAAAAATATTACAAATGTTTTTGAATGCCGAGACCAATCATGAGAAGGCAGAACAGGATCTGTCCTAGTGGAGACAAGCACATGGCTGGGCAGCAAATGGAGCAGAGGTGAATCTTGATCGAGGTTTGGAAAGCTATAGGCTGTAACATGGAGTTACCCTTTGGTATGTGCACATGGGGCCAAGTGCACATTGGGGAATGATAATGACAATAATAACAAACATATGTGCAGCTTCTGATAATTTACAAAATAACATTTCCAATTTACGGGTGAAGTAACCAAGCCTCAGAAAGTGATTTGCTCCAGGTTTGCAGAGCAGGTAAGAGCAGGTTGTGTACTTGAACCCAGGCCCTCAGCGTCCAAATTCTGCCCAGTGGGAGAAAAGTGATGGATTGTCTTATCTGGAGCAAGGAGGCCACAAGCAGGCAGGTGGGATGGAAGGGTAGTGGGTGGGGGACCTGGAAGGTGGGGCCAGGCAGGGCCTGTGATACAGGAGGCCCTGGAGCACCAGTTCAGGTTCTCCTGAAGGGGAGGGAGTGTGTTGGAATTCAGTTTCCTGTGCCCTCCAAATGACTTCTGTAGGTGTGTTTAGTGACGTGCTCGGCAAGTGTGAGAAGAATGGCCTGTTGCCAAAAGCCAAGCCCAGAGATGTTTCAGATTTTTCCCTTTATGCCCCTGCAACCAAGCCCTGCTGCTCTAGCACATATAAGAGAACCAGGCTAGGGCTGCAGCATGCATTGGCCTGAGCCCTCTTGCTTCTCTCTGACAACTCAGAGCTCACTCTCTTCTCTCCAGCCATGATCTCCAGACAGCAGGGCGTTCGAGGCCTGTCCCAGGGCTTTAGCGTTGGCTCAGCTGTTGTAGGTGGCGTCAAGAAGGTTGCTTTCAGCTCAGCCTCCATGTCTGGGGGTGCGTGCCGCAGCTCCTCTGGGGGCTTTGGCAGCAGGAGCCTCTTCAACCTCCGAGGGAACAAGAACATCTCCATGGCTGGATGCCGGCAAGGTGCCAGCTTTGGGGCTGCTGGAGGTTTCGGGGCTGGCAGCTTTGGTGCTGGTTTCGGCGCTGGCAGCTTTGGTGGTGGATTCGGGGGCTCCTTTGGTGGACGGGGTGGTCCTGGCATGTCCGTCTGCCCTGCTGGAGGGATTCAGGAGGTCACCATCAACCAGAGCCTGCTGACCCCACTCCATGTGGAGATCGACCCCGAGATCCAGAAGGTTCGGACTGAGGAGCGAGAGCAGATCAAGACCCTCAACAACAAGTTTGCCTCCTTCATAGACAAGGTGAGCCCTCTCCTTGGCCAGGCAAGGTGGCAGAGCCAAGGTTCCTGAGTCCTGGCACCTCAGACCCAGGCCTGCCACAGGAAAACCACTGAGCTACTGTGGGCCTCTCTTTTCGAACTGTTAAAGGGAAATCAGTGTTCTGAGTCTCTTTTGTTTCATGGCTGGTAGGCTGTCAAAGTAGTTCAATATTTGGAGTTTTCCAGATGTGCTGTGTGATACTTGGAAAATCATTCAGCTTTTTCAAGTCCAATCACCCCAGCTATAAAGTGGGTTCATTATTTCCCTGCTTTTTTTCAGATTTTGGTTTTAAATATAACAGTTAATAATTTAATAATTTACTAAAAAATTAATTGTAGTTAATATGGTAATTTAACTATTGACACTTCTGTTGAAACAGAAGAAAACCAGGCTGGTTTCTCAAATGAATAATGGACTGGCTCCAATGGCAGAATCAAAGTTCTAGCAGGACCTTGGAAGGTCAATGCTATCATCCTTCTGACTCTGGGCAAAGTTGCTTTTTTGGGTCTGTTTGAAGAAATGAGAGGATGGGTCTCTCTTTCTCTTCTTGTAGTCCAACTTTTCCATGCAAGGTTAGAGCTCCATTATAGCCAAGTATAATGGATGGTAGGAAGCAGATTAGCCTCAGAGAGCTGAGGCATCCCACGATTAATGACTGAGTGGATAGGTGTAGCACACTTGGTCAAGGATGCCCTAGGTCTCTGTGTGTTGAAGTCTTAGTCCACTTAGATGTAGGAGGCAAGAATGAACAAACTTGAAGTAGATTTGAGTGGGATTGTTTGCTCTTCTTGCTAGTTTGAATAGACCAATAGTAGCTTAAAGAGGCTTATTGCGACTTTAGGACATACAGATATAAAAGCAAGACCAAAGTTTTGGTGTTTTCTTGTGCCATCTCATCTTTTGGGTTCAAGTTGTGATCAGTGGCCTTTACCAGCTTTCATCTCAATTCTGAAGCACATAAAGTGGAAATGCCATGTTAACCTGATACCTTGATTTATCTAGCTAACTCTTCTCAAAGAAAAAGGGAAAGTCCTGGCAAGCCCACTTGCAGAACTGAGTCTACCTGAGACTCAAAGTATGTCTTCGGCTGTGATCTTAATTCTTTGTATTCAGCTGTGCACATGTTCACAGGGACACACCAGGCCCATTTATGAGTAACTGTATTTAAAAAATCAGCAGTGGATTTGTCATTCCTTTGCCATGGGTCCAAGTCATTTTAAATGCAAACCCTCAGATTGTGGTTGTATCCCCTAATTTTGTCTTATTTTATTATTTCATAGAAATTCAGTGTTCTTAGCAACTCTTCCCAGAGCCTCTGGATCCCTTTAGGGGAAAGTGTTCTTGCTGCCCTGGCTGTGCTCTCTTCTCCCAACCTACACAGCCCATTTGCTCACAATGAGACCACCGTGTTGACCTCAATGGATAATTCCTGGAGTTGCAACATGATGGCTCTCCTTGGATGGCTTTTGAGTTCCCTGTTTGGCTTGTATTGATGGGGCTAGTGTTGGCCATGTTCAACCCTCCTGTCAAACCTGCAGGCCTTCACCAGTTGGCCCGTACTTATTTTAAACACAGGTACGATTCTTAGAGCAACAGAACAAGGTTCTGGAGACAAAATGGAACCTCCTCCAGCAACAGACAACCACCACATCTAGCAAAAACCTGGACCCCTTCTTTGAGGCATATCTTAGTGCACTAAGGAAGCAGCTGGATACCTTGGTCAATGACAAAGGGCGCTTGCAGTCTGAGCTGAAGACCACGCAGGACAGTGTGGAGGACTTCAAGACCAAGTATGTGGGGAAGAAAGAGGGGATGCCATCTCACAAATCTGCCTGCCCCTTCCCCAGGCTCCCTGGGATCCTCTTCAGTCATTTACAGCCCCAGACTCTGAAGATATCTCTAGAGTATCAGGAAGGTCTTCTAGTCTATTCCCCTGTATCTCCATGGTCACAGTTTAGTGGGGTGAAGTCTAGTAATCCTAAGTTGTTCCAAACATAAAATGAATGATACATTTAGAGATCTGGACTTGTCATATACAAACAAGATTAGAAATCAAACAAATGAAAAGTACTATACTATGGTCAGAAGACTACAGGTTATAGAGACAGATGGACCTGGTTTGAATACCGATTCTTTCAATTACTTGCCATGTGATCTTGGATAAGATGCTTAATCTCTTTGAACCTCAGTTTTCCTCATATTTAAAATGGGAATATTGTTCCTACCTTATAGGTTGGCAATTAAATGAAATTAAACAAAGTAATGAAAGTAGGTAGCACAGTGCTTAACATACAATGAACATTCAATCCATAGTAGCTCTTAGTATTATGCTCATTCATTACGGGGTGGAGCTTAGAAGTGACCAGCCCTCTCTCTCTCCATTCACTCTCACATGAAACAGAGAGAGTTTAATTTACCAAATGGCCAAAAGGAGAGCCCTTCAATGGAAATAAAATCAACCAGATCATTGTGGGTTTCTTTCCTCATATCTTATCTCTGGAGAATGGTCTTTTTAAAGTTTGGTTTTCACTTCTCTGAATAAACCAGGGTTTAGATTGGTACCTCATACATGTATATTATTCAATACATGTAGGTTGAATGAATATTTGTGTGAAGATGGGGAAATGTAACCAATTAGCTGGATATTTCCAAATAGATGTTTGAAAAGGAGTAGCGGATTGCTGAGAAACATTAGCTCACTGTGGGGTTTTCTTTTCTGTCTCTACCCCCAGGTATGAAGAGGAAATTAACAAACGCACAACTGCTGAGAATGACTTTGTGGTGCTCAAGAAGGTAAAGGAGGCTGGGGAGGTGCAGTGAGAACACCCTTCTCCTTGGTGTGGTCTTTGGCTGGAATCATGGGGTTGATCCATCTCTGCCTCATCTCCACCCCATTTGGTACTATCCAGATCTAAGTGAACCAGGTGCTAAGGAAGTAAGGCTGGGAAAAAAAAAAAGCCCATTTAGATCATTAATGTCCATGTCAGTAAGAGGCTTTAAGGGCAGAATATGTCAGATACTTAGTCCCTCACCATCTCACGTGATACTGAGAAGCCTTTTCTAAACACTGCTGAAAACACCTTTGTGTGTCACTTAATACCCACTGCCCCCTGTTGTAATTACTGTAGCTTGACTCTTATCCCCATCCCCACTCTTGTTCTGCAGGATGTAGATGCTGCCTACATGAACAAGGTGGAATTGGAGGCCAAGGTGGAAGCCCTTAACGACGAGATCAACTTCCTGAGGGTCCTCTATGCTGCGGTGAGAGCTCCATGGCCCCTTCCACTTAGGGGAGGGAATCCTCCATCTATGAGGCTGCTGGTTGCAGTTCACGGTTCTTTGAAAAGACTCCAGATCCTTTGCTTCAGGGCAGGGGGCTCTCAGCAAGGTCATAGATAGACAAGGTTGATGTGAGAGTTTCTCGTATCAGATGTTGTCTTAGAAGAGGGGATTTGATCTAAACTGTGTTAGAAGTTATTACCATTTAGCATTTCTTTAGTGAGACGGATCTACTCCATTTTCTTCCATCCAATGAACTGGATACCCACCTATATGAAGTGGCATAGTTCCCAGGGAGCAGAAAAGACTACACATATTGCTTTTGGTCTTGAGACCACCCACCACTTGATTTCTACATAGGAATTTACACTGGGAACGCTAATTCAGCTTCCACTGGGGCCTGGGGCATGGTTGTTTCCATGACAATAGTAGATTTCTGGTGTCAGAGATTAGAGAAGACTCTCCAGGAGGCCTGATGAGAGACATTTCCCCCTCAGGAGCTGTCCCAGATGCAGAGCCACGTCAGTGATACATCTGTGGTCCTGTCCATGGACAACAATCGCTGCCTGGACCTGGACAGCATCATTGCTGAGGTCCGTGCCCAGTATGAGGAGATCGCCCAGAAGAGCAAGGCTGAGGCTGAGGCCCTGTACCAGACCAAGGTGGGTTCTGGAGATTTCTCAGGATTTGGGAATGGCTTTTGGGACTCTGCTTTCATATCTGTGAGCAGGTGAATATCAGATAAAGCCCAAGAGAAGTCAGGCATGAACTGATTCTTTGAGGTCTGATTTGAAGTTATATGATGTTTTGTATTATCCCTATCACCTGTGGCTATTCTTGCTGAGTTGACTTGAGAAGAGACCCTACCCAGACACCTCTGACTCCTGTTTCCCTGGGTCTCCTGGGCCTTAGTACCAGCAGCTCCAGACCTCAGTTGACCAATATGGTGACAACCTGAAGAACACCAAGAGTGAGATTGCGGAGCTCAACAGGATGATCCAGAGGCTGCGGGCAGAGATTGAAAATGTCAAGAAGCAGGTAGGTGTCACTTCCTTCCAGCTGCAGAACAGGGCCAGGGCCCAAAGGCAGACTGTCTCCACACTAGATGAACAGATAAGGCATCAGGCCAGAAGATCCTGAGCTTGTCTACAGGGAATTTGTAGCTCTTTTCATAAGCCATACCAAGATCTTTTCAGTAATATCCTAGTTAACATAACATGCCACCCCAGTAAATGAGGTTTCTTGGCTCTCTGTCATTGGTTTTGACTCTTCATCTAATCAGTCAGGTGGGGACATTGGCAGGCTCTGGCCGGAGTAGATGAAATGCTTAAGAATCAGGGAAGATAGGGAGAAAGGCAGACAGAACCCTGACATCTTAACCCAAGCAAACAAGAGAGGGGACAAATATAGAGGTCTTGACAGCAAGACACTGATGGTTGTCTGTCTCATACCCTTGTCTACAGTGCCAGACTCTGCAGGCTTCTGTGGCTGATGCTGAGCAGCGTGGGGAACTGGCCCTGAAAGATGCCGACAGCAAGCGCACAGAGCTGGAGGCTGCTCTGAAGAAGGCCAAGGAGGAGCTAACCCGGATGCTGCGGGAGTACCAGGAGCTCATGAGCGTGAAGCTGGCCCTGGACATCGAGATTGCCACATACCGCAAGCTGCTGGAGGGCGAGGAGTGCCGGTGAGTGGAAGAAGGCAAGATGGGAACATGAGGAACAGAGAGGTCAGGGGCTATGGCAGGTCCAGAGCCATTCTTCAGGGCTACTTGTTTCAATGCTATTCTGGTGCATTACAAAAAAGCAGTGTTAGATAATAGGTTCATA
Source organism: Pteronotus mesoamericanus (assembly GCF_021234165.1). Lineage (NCBI taxonomy): Eukaryota > Metazoa > Chordata > Mammalia > Chiroptera > Mormoopidae > Pteronotus > Pteronotus mesoamericanus. Next base: position 2,611,399 of record NW_026555310.1, read on the forward strand.
TTCAGGCCTTAAATTTGTCTGCTTAAAGATGGGAAAGATGCTTGACACCTGTTTATTGAATGAAGTATGGTTCTGGGCTCTGCCATGGCTCACTGTTCTTTGTCTCCCCCACAGAATGTCTGGAGAATGCCAGAATGCCGTGAGCATCTGTAAGTACCTTCTGTCCCTGCATGGTCATTTATTTGTCCACTCTGGTTTGAGCTATGACTCCTGGTTGCAGGCACTGTTGGAATAACCATATTTTTTTCCTTCTCTCCCACAGCCGTGGTTGGTGGCGCCGCTGGTGCAGGAGGCATCATGGGAGGATTAGGAAGCTGCTCTGGGTTTGGCCTGGGAGGTGGCTTTGGCTCTGGCTCTGGAAGTGGCTATGGCTTTGGTGCTTCCAGCAGCAAGATTGTCTCTACCACCACCCTGACCAAGAGATCTCACCGATAGAGGAGATGAGGTCCCTGCAACCCCCTGAGCCCAGCTGGGCCCAGTCTTGGTGTCTCTGTGCTTCCTTCACCTCTGCCTCCACCCTACCTTTCTGGAGCTTATCTTACCAGTGTCACCTCAATACCAGGGTGTGGACTCTGCCATTTAAGAGTTTGGTAGCTTTTTCCCGGTTTGGGCTTGGTGACTCATCTGGAATGGGAGGGTTGTCAGCTGACTCTTCACCCCACAAGGACAGAGGAGAGCGCAGCAAGAAGCTTCATCTCCAGAGTCTTCAGGGTCACATATGTCCCCTCCCAGCCCAATGCCATCTCCTACTGGATCCTGGATCAGGATCGACTCTTTCTCTGTCATTTGGCAGCAACTGGCCCTGCAAGGTCAGGACAAGAACCACTCAGTGTCCCATCCAACTTTTCTCCTTCTTTCTATCTGTCTTTGGGTGAATTTTCAATAAAAACACTTTTGTCATTCACTCTGAGCAATTGTCCTTGTTCTTTGGGAATAAGTCTCCCAAATTCAGGTGAAAGCAAGGGAGGTTGGGGTCTGAGGGCTCTGTCTGTATAGATCAAGGCCATCAGCTAATTTCTCCGGTGTCTCCTTCTGAGATGCCCATATTAGTGAGGGAGAGGTGTGGAGCCTGAAGGCTGCCTCTAGGACAGAGGCCCAGCCTCAAAACAACCAACAATTTTATAAAGATCAACCATTGTAGACAGTCAGGGCCAGGTCATCTTAATGCTGAACCTGGAGGGAAAGGGTCCAAATCTGGAAGTGTGGGCGTAGGATGAGTATGAATAGAGATAGTCAGGAGTCTCCACTGAATACAGAATAAGTGGTTAAGGAGCTTATGGAGTGTCTATACTCAGAGTCTAGCAAGGCCTTCCTAGTTATGAAACTTCATGATTGCGGCTAAATCCCACCAGAGCAGCAAGACTTTCAGGAACTTGTCTAAGAATCAACAAAGTCATGATTGTTGGACAGAAGAGTGAAAGCTTGTGTTCTTCATAGAGCCTTTGTGCTGTGCCCATTCCCCCAGCTGTGCAGGTGGCTGTATCTGGGGGAGTAGCAGGAGTGCCTGGGTGATGCAAGAGTCGGGGAGGTGAGGAAAGTCTTCCAGAGCAGTAGAGGGTGAAACTCTGTGATGGGGGCTGGCCCTGGAGAATCTGGTTTGTGAAAGGCAGAACGGGGGCGAGGACAGTCAGAGGTGGGGGTTTGGGTATAGCCTTTGTGGACACACTGTTTCTATACTGGACCAATTCCAGGATACCTGCAGCAGCATAATCTTCCCTCCTCCAGAGAAAGACTGCACAGCTCCCCACTTGCAGTCTGACCCAAATCCCTCTTACTGAAGATACAGGAAACACTCATTTCTTTGCCCACCCAAGGGCATTTATTCAGACCCCAATCCTTCCAGTGTAGTGTCCATGGGGCCCTGATTGTGTGCACATAGACTGCACACAGTTTGCCCAAGGCCAGTCCTTGCCCATTGGGCCCCATGGAGACCTGCAGGTAGGCTCGGGTAGCAGGGGTGGCTCGGGTTGCAGGGGTGGAGCAGTGAAGGGTTAATCTGGAGGTCTTGGTTTCCCTGCACTGAAGTCTTGTGCCAGGAGCAGCCACTCCCTAGGCAGGATTCCTTGGTCCTCCACAAGCCCCTCCCTAACTTTCTCATTGTCTCAGGGGCTCACCTCAAATGTCAGAACAGGAAATCTTTGACTTCTTGCCACTGAACTCCTCCCCTAAGAAAATCCTAGACTGGCTTTTTTTCTGAGTTTCTGGTGTGTCTAGAAGGAGTCAAGGGTTGGTAAAAAGGGAAGGGCTTCTAAAGTTCACCCACTAGGAAGTTGCAGGTTACTATGGGTCACACTGAGAAGTCAGGGGTGGTGGTGGGGTTGCAGGGCAGGATAATGTATTATTCATGTCCTCTGAGCAAAAGAAGTATGAGGGCAACCACTGTGAGTGGCACTGCTGGGTCTCCAGGTTTCGGGTTTGTAAGGGAAGTAGTTATGTGAGTGTTTGTTTTTTAATTTATATAAGAAGACTCCTGTTTTACAAAAAAGAGAAAAAACATTCATGTCATCCTGTATTTCCAGAACAGTCCAGGGCAGTGAATCTTGGCCATGAGCCATAGGTTTGAAGCTGGTTGGTTAATCAAAGGGAATTACTTGGGGAGGAAATCCACTTCTGAGATAATTGGTGCCACCCTTCTCTCAGATCCCTTACATTGAATTCTGGCTAGCATTTTGTGGTCAGGCGAATGATAGAGATACAGGTTGCTTTACCTGCCCCTTGTGAGCCCCCTGCCCACCCAGTGCTTTCCCTTGACGTATACTGAAATTGTTTCTCACATCGTAATGGCTCAACTGTGGGCTGGGAAATCTTTAAATCAATTTACTTGGTTCATCTGCCCTGAATCCTGCTCTCCAAGCTCTTGACTTCTACCTGGCTGCAACCTCACCCTTGGTTGGGCTCAGGCTCCTGGCTCCCAAGCAATCACTACATTTGCATAGGCCCCTCTGCCTTTACCAAAACTCTCCGTTCTGGGTCGAATCTCAGTTTCAGCAACTTCTTACAACCAATTCTGAAGTCTCCCTCCCTTGTTGCTAGCAAAACCAGAAGGATATGGCAAAGATGAGTTTATTAGTGTTGTCCTACTGTCAGAGTTTGGTTTAGTTTACTGTTGGGACCCAGGCTTTGGATTCTAAGACCTTTGAATAAAGCATGTCTGCTATTATGTCTTGGGTAGATGGTCAAGGTTTAGTGACACAGATACCTGGGCAAATAACTAAGGGAGCTGTGCCCCTGTGTGACCTCTCAAGACATGATATTAGTGGGCCAGCCCAGAACAAAGGGAAGGAGCCATCTGGGCCACTGCTCCATCTCTTTGCTGTGTTGAAGGTAGGGACTGAACAGTCATCTCTTACCCCAGGGGGAAAAGACTGAGAGTGTAGGGCCATGGCCATGAGGGGCCTTGGTGGTGGTGAAAGTCCAGGGACTCAGGCTCATTGCTGCCCATGGTTTCCTGGTTGACTTGAGTCAAGGTAAAATTGTTCAGTATCTGTAGTTTTATTCATTGAAGTGTGGATTTGATCCTCAAAAATTCAAAAGAGAAGGTTAAGGAGAAACTAGATGAGCTAGGAAGAGGTTTTCTGGAGAAAAGTTTTTTATTTCTATTGGCCAGACACCTATCAACCATCTCCCCACCTACCCACCCATTCATTAACCTTTAGATTCTTTAAGGGCAGGGACTATGCTTTATTCATTTTGATAGTTCAGGGCCATTGTGCTTGATATATCGACATTTAACAAACAGTTGAACATGGACAGTAGTGTGGTGATTGCGGGTGACGGGGAGCAGCAGGAGAAACTCCCAGCCTCATGAGAGTTTGTTAGAGAGACCTATGGAGTCCTAGAATGTACATAAATCCACCCACCGGGGAATTAGCACCAGAACGGCCCAATTTGTTTGTGGGAAGCAAGGGAAGTGACTGAAAGTGAGCTGAGATCTGAGCAAGTGGCATTGTTCCTTCTCTGGCCCGTCCCCCACATACAGTACTACAACACAGCAACGTGGGTTGCTGCGCCCTGGCAAATATCTAAGGCTCTGTCCCTTACAACATAACAGGTGTATGGAGGCAAAGAAACATGGCCCAAATGAAAGAACAGATCAAAACTCCAGGAAAAAACTAAGCAATGAGAAGATAGCCAACCTATCAGATGCAGAGTTCAAAACACTGGTAATCAGGATGCTCACAGAAATGACTGACTATGGATGCAAAATAGAGGAAAAAGTGAAGGCTATGCAAAATGAAATAAAGAAAAATATACAGGGAACCAAGAGTGAAGGGAAGGAAGCCGGGACTCAAATCAATGATATGGAACAAAAAGGAGAAATAAACATTCAACTTGAACAGAATGAAGAAACAAGAATTCAAAAAAATGAGGGGAGGCTTATGAACCTCTGGGAGAACTATAAATGTTCCAACATCCAAATCATAGGAATGACAGAAGGAGAAAAGGAAGAGCAAGAACTTGAAAATTATTTGAAAAAATAATGAAGGAAAACTTCCCCAATCCGGTGAAGGAAAGAGACTTCTGGGAAGTCTAGGAAGCCCAGAGAGTCCCAAAGAAGTTGGGCCCAAGGAGGAACACAGCAAGACACATCATAATTAAATTATCCAAAGTTCAAGATAAGGAGAGAATCTTAAAAGCAGCAAGAGAAAGGCAGAGACTTACCTACAAAGGAGTTCCCACAAGACTATCAGCTGATTTCTCAAAAGAAACCTTGCAGGCAAGAAGGGGCTGGAAAGAAGTATTCAAAGTCATGAAAGGCAAGGACCTACAGACAAGATTGCTCTATCCAGCAAAGCTATGATTTAGAATGGAAGGGCAGATAAAGTGCTTCCCCCATAGGGTAAATTTAAAGGGGTTTAACATCACCAAGCCATTATTATGAAGTGTCAAAGGGACTCACTTATCTAAGAAAAAGAAGATTAAAACTAGGAACAGGAAAATGAAAGCAAACTCACAGCAAAAACAAACTAAGCAAACAACTGGAAGAGGAACGTAATAACAGAAATGGAGATCACATGGAGGGTTATCATTGGGGAGGGGAGGGAGGAGAATGAGGGAAAAGGTACAGGGAATAAGCAGCATAAATAGTAGGAACAAAATAGACAAGAGGAGATTAAGAATAGTATAGGACATGGAGAAGTCAAAGAACTTATATGTATGACCCATGGACATGAAGTAAGGGGGGGTGAATGCTGGTAGGAGTGGGGGTGCAGGTAGAGAGGGATAAAGGGGAGAGAAAAATGGGACAACTGTAACAGCATAATCAATAAAATATACTTAAAAATTACTCAATATACAATTTTAAATTGATTATTGAAGGGTCACTCTCAGACCATGGCAAAATATACAAAATATAAAAATAAACAACATTCTACTTTCCAGTACTGGCCAGGAAAGTTCATACAGACTTGGCAGCAGAAGCAAAGCATCCTTGACCTTGTCTGTGTGCCACAGGCTGGTGGACACTGGCCGGGGCCCTCAGGAGCTGCGTGCCAGGCAGGAGGCTGAGGTGCCAGAGCTCAGCCAGAGAAAAGAAGAGGTATCATAGAGTGTCTGAACAGGTGCTCAGCATTTCAGTAACTTACTCAGTATCCATACCCTTGTTTCCAATGCCACACCACCTCACCTGATCCCAAACCACCCTAACCAGGACAGTTAGTTGCATTTCTACATAAAAGTTCAGTGAATCCCATAATGCAGAAGGAGAGAAAGAGACTATCTCTGCTAAGGGAGATAGCGCCACTAGATGTTGTTTAGAAAAGGCTGGCAAAGCAGAGAGGGATAAACACTGGGACTTCCTGCAATGCAGTGTCCCTGCAGGCAGCACTCTGGTCGACACTTCAGTGAGGGTACTTGCGTTTTGGCTGAGCATGCAAGGGCTTTGCTCCTGGGTTCAGGTCACTGTCTGGGAACCAGTACTCTGATTGAGCCTTGCTGTGTGAGAAAAATCAGGCCCCTTTTTTCTTTTTTTGGTGGGTTGGACTCTACCATGCAGCCTTAGGATGCTGAACCATGTCCTGTCCTTTCCTTTCTTTTTGGGAAAACAAGACTTTACTCGACACTTCTGCATCCTGTGTCTTCTAAGAAGCTGGTCACAGGCTTTGTCTCCATTGAAAAGTCAGGTCGTGTCTCACCTTTGCTGAACCCTTCAAGGCCTTTGCCTCTCAGAGTGAAAAACCAGCCTTTTTCAATGTCTCAGGGCCTTGTGTGAGCTCAGAGCTTTGCCTCCCAGCTGCCTCAGCCCTCATCTCTGATGCCTGTCCTCCTTCCTCATCTGTTCCAGCTGTCCTGGTCCCACACTGCTCCGCAAACACTCTTCACACTCCTGCTTCAGTGCCTTCGCACTTGTGGTTTTCTCTGCCAGGACACCCTTTGTTCAGATGCTTGCATGCCTTGCTCCTCCACTGCATTCAGATGTCTGCTCGGGTCCACATGGACCACCGGCCATGAAACAGCACCCCTCCTCATGTCTATCTCCCTTTCCTGCTGCATGTATTTCATAGCAACTTTTCCTGCCTGACATAACATTGACTTATTTCTTTGTTGTCTGTCTCCCACTGGTATGTTAGCTCTAGGAGAGCAGGGACTTCATCTGTTGTGTCCCCTACTGCACTCCTCATGCCTAGAACAGAGCCTGGCAAACAGCAAGTGCCCAATAAGTATTCCTTGCATGGATAGAGAGAGCCAGGGCAGGCTGATCAAGGTGGACATGTTGAATCTATGGAAGAAGCAGGATATTAAATCAAGAATATAATGAAGGAAATGGGTGCTTGGGCCATGTAGATTTGGATGTGAACAAAACTAACTTCATCTTTGTGTCTGATTTCGTTTCATTTTTTAGTTTCATGCTGTGACCTTTGACCAACCTCACTGTCCTTAGCAAGCATATTAAAGCCTTCTAGCTGATGATTATCTGTGTTCCTTAAATGTAGCTATAACTATTTTTGTTAGTAATAGTCAGGATGGCAAGATAACCAAGATAAATATGAAACTAGTACTAGGATCGATTATAAGCAATCATAAGACCACCAGGAGGTATGGCCCCGAGGCTATAGCATTTTTTGTCCCTTTGCTTTGTCAATCATTAGTGCCCAAGTTATACCATAAAAAAGGACTACGACAGTTGTCTGTTAGTGGAGAATAACCTGCACAGAATACAGGGTCTTCTTTCCACTTGGATCCAATCTTCCCACAGGTAAATCACCCTTTAATAAATTCTGCTACAAAGCAGTCTATGAAGTTGCCTGCTTTGTTTTTTGGTCTGAAGGTGTCTTCTTATTATAGTGGCCATTACACCCTTGCTCCACCGTCAGACAGGTTGTCACAGGAGAATTAATTCATTGAAATAACCTGTGATTTTTCCAGAGCAACAGAAGAGGCTCTATTCTCATGTTAAGACAGAGGCAAATCCCACAGTGACACAAAATGACAAAAATTTCCCGAGTACTAACAATATCTAGGTACCATTTTCAGTGTTTGCCATACATTATTTATTCAACTCTCATAACAGCTATGGAAGATTAATCTATTATTTTCATTTCACAGATGAGGAAAGTTGCCCAATATCACACAAGTAAGAAGCAGAGCCAGGATTCAAACCCAGGACTGCCTAACTTTCATGGGTAAAGCCCATATCTTGCCCTGCAGGCAAGGTCGGTATGAGCCAACAGTTAAAGAAGGGGATAGAGTCTTAGTCTGAATTGGAAGAAGCAGGGTCCATATCACAGATGGTAAGGGTCTTCTTACTAGTTTTGGTGTACGTTACACCACGTCGAAATATTGTCTTAATTAGGCACCATGATTTTTAAGAGGTACATTAAAAAAATGGAGTCAGGATTCCTGGAAACCATGTGTACTAGAGACTGGGAGAAGCAAATTTTTGTATTTAATCTGCAGAACAACTTCTGGAATATGTTTTCTAGATTTTACCCCAAGAAGGTGGGGATCACAATGTGGGAAATGACCAAATGGTAGGAAAGTTGTTCAAGGATGTTGTGTGGAGACTTGCATTTAAGATGGAGGTGCTGGTAAACACAAGCAGCTATCACCCAGAATCGTCAGAAAATTGAGCTGTATGGAAATCAGACAACCAGGGAATTAAAAAATCACATTCAACCAGACAAGTAGGAGGGGTAGGGATGTGGAGACATGGAACCGGCAGTCCCACACCCATGTGTGGTGCATAAAAATCAATAGGGATAGCTTGGGAGTGAGGGATCCTGGCCACACACCAGACCACCTGGCCCAGTGTTCCAGTGCCAGGAAGATAAGTCTTCTGGCTGTGGAATTCAGTTGGGGCTGGAGTGGTAGAAGAAGCTGCAGGATTCTCAGGAGTCCCCTCTTAAAGTACCTGCAACAGACTTAGAACTTACACAGACTCACTCCCTCTGGGCTCTAGGACTGGGGCAGTAGTTGGAGGGGCACCAGTGGCATATGGGAAGAAACTTAAGTGTCTGGCATCTGGGAAAGTGCCAGGGGACAGCTTCCTGCCAGACAAAACTCCAGAGGCCAGGCAGCAGCATTGTCCCCTCTCTGAGCCCCCTCTCACGCAGAGCTGTAGAGTGGCTGCACCATATCTGAGACTCCATCAACCCGGTTCACATGGGTTGCCCCGCCCTGGCAATTACCTAAAACTCTGCTCCATCCAACTTATAGGTGCCCTTTTCTATGATAGGCTATGCTACTAAGACAAGGAGTCAAAACAGCTCTACCTAGTACATAGAAACACACACAGGGAAGCTGCCAAAATGAGACAAAGAAATATGGCCCAAATAAAAGAACAGAAAAAACTCCAGAAAAAGAACTAGATAAAATGGAGACAAGCAATCTATCAGTTGAGGGTTCAAAACACAGGTTATTAGGATGCTCAAGGAACTCATTGGGTACTTCAACAGCATAGAAAAGATCCAGGCAGAAATGAAGTTTACAGTAAGGGAAATAAAGAAAAGTTTACAGGGAATAAACAGTGGAGCATGTGCAGCTGAGAAGCAAATCAATGATTTGAAACATAAGGAAGAAAGAAAACATTCAACCAGAACAGAGTGAAGAAACAAGAATTCATAAAAAAGTGAGGATAGTATAAGAAGTCTCTGGGACATCTCCAAAAGTGCCAACATCAGATTCATAGGGATGCCAGAAGGAGAAGAGGAAGAACAAGAAATAGAAAACTTATTTGAAAAAATAATGGAAGAAAACTTCCCAACTTCCTGGCAAAGGAACTAGACATATAAGTCCAGGAAGCACAGACAGTCCCAAACAAGTTGGACCCAAAGAAGACCACACCAAGACACACCATAATTAAAATGTCAAAGTTTAGAGATAAAGAGAGAATCTTAAAAGCAGCAAGAGAAAAGCAGAAAGTAACCTATAAAAGGGGTTCCCTAAGTGATCATCTAATTTCTCAAAAGAAACTTTGCAGTCAAGAAGGGACTGGCAAGAAGTATTCAAAGTGATGAAAAGCAAGGACTTACGACCAAGATTAGTCGATCCAGAAAAGCTATCATTTGGAGTGGAAGGGCAGATAAAGTGCTTCCCAGACAAGGTAAAGCTAAAGGAGTTCATCATCACTAAACCATTATTACAGGAAATATTAAAGTGATTTATTTAAGAAAAATAGGATCAAAACTATCAACATTAAAATGGCAACAAATTCACAACTATCAGCAACTGAGTTAAAAAAACAAACAAACTAAGCATAATAACCAGAACAGGAACAGTCATATAGAGATCATTTGGAAAGTTATCAGCTGGGAGGGGGAAAAGGGAGAATGGGGAAAAAGAAGTACAAATTGGTAGTTACAGAATAAACAGGGGGATGTTAAGAACAGAATAGGAGATGGAGTAGTCAAAAAACTTATACGTATGACCTATGGATATGAATTAAGGTGGGGTGCCGGAGGGAATGTGGGGTACCAGATGGATGGGGGCAAAGGGGGAAAATTGGGACAACTGTAATTGCCTAATCAATAAAGTATATATAAAAGATGTGTAGCCACAAGAGACAAAAGTCTCCTACAGTCTTCCCTTCCTAAATCCAACTGTGCTTGTTTTCAGTGCTGAGCCTTGGCTCATGACCACCTGGGCTGCAATGCGTTTTCCTCCCGTCTATCCAAACCTGCCCTCCTTAAAAGTTTGAGCTTATGTCTCTTCATGAAGCCTTCCCATAGGATTCCACTTTTTCATTGCTTTTTTGATTATCCCACAGTACCTGCAACATAGCACTTAGTTTCACACAATCTTATATTGTTTGGTTTGTCTAGATTGCCAGCTGTTTGTAAAACATTCTTTCTATTATGTGGCAACTGAGAGAGTCTCTGCTCAGTAAACACTCCTCATATTTGTTCACTGATTTATCTTTGTTGGGCTGGAAGCTGAGGCCTGTTTCCCCTCATCCCAACTTGTGGAGTCCATGTGATTTCTATCTACCTAAACCCAAGCTGTGTTCACATTCCCTGTGGGCCTCACTGGCTAATTTGCAAATAGAAGCATCATTTTATTGGATGGATTCTTTTGACATGTATGAAAGTTGAAATTCTCTGTATAGCTTGCAAACAAAAATAGTTAAAAATAATAGTGAACACTGATTAAACACTTACAGTGTGCTAGATCCTATCTAGGCATGACAATGACTCTATGAAAGAGGTATCAAAGTTACTTAATTTTATAGATAAGGAAACTGAGGACATGTGGTGACAAAGCTGAGTTTTAAAAACTTGGTTTATGTACACCCAAAACTAATATGATGCATGTCAATTATACCTCAATTAAAAAATAATTTAACAAGATGTTTGGCTCTAAAGTGCATACTCTTAAATATTAATGGAAAAAGATAGCTTAATTTTTGTGATGTTTATTCAAACACCTGACAGAGATTTCATTCACCTAGCTATATTCCTGTGAGATCCAGAGGGACAGAGACGATGGATCATCTTCAATGGTTAACGATGCTGATGCACAGAATATTTAAACAGCCGTGGTTAGTCATGGGGTGGGGTCAGTCCAGCTCTGTGTTTTGCTTATTCTTTAAACTCTGGTTCCTTTGAGAGAGCAAAGACAAGGAGGCTATCTGTGTGTGGCCACCCTCTAGGGCTTGGGCTAATTTCACATGCCATCAAGGCTTGGGCAGCAGCTGTGGAAGATCAGCGCTGTAAGTCAGATATGCTAGAGGGGGAACCCCAGGACTGGGCAGGGGGCAGATTATGTGACCTTGGGTGCCCCATCAACTTCAAGTTGATTCTGTGATTGAATGATTTTTGGTATTGTAATTCTACCACATTTTTTTTTCCACTGGGGAGGAGGTGACACTCATTTTGCATGTATCTTTTCTTAAATCTAAACACCGAATGTGAGAGGTCTGGATTCGTCATGTTAAAATGATCTCAGTTAGCTTGGGCTACCAGGTGTAATGGGATTTGAACAAGCTTTTGACCAGTTTTAGTTGGTTGTAATCCAATATAAAGATGCAATTCATTCATTAGTTCATCAATTGATTGATTCATTCAACCAACCTTTATGAACATCTATTATTGACAAAGCATCCATTATTGGCAAAGGTGCTAAGAATGAAGGGAACAGTATATAACAAGACCTCCTGGAAAGTTTACAGCTTTATTCTGGGAAGGGGCTAGCATGTCGCATAACCTGGGGGTAACAAATGGGGAAGAGAAGGACAAGGTGGGTGAACCAGGCCATTGAAGAGCACTGCATTTCCTCTGCACTTGGGCTATCTCCAGCTTTCCCCAGTGAGTATTGCAAAATTCCCTGTTCTCTCCTCCTTTCTACCCACTCTGAGGACACTCCTGCTAAGGCCACGCAGGCCACTCCCTTAAAGTGCAGGAGACAGAATGAAAAAAGACCTGTCCTGAAGAGATAAGAGGGTACCTTTGGCAGGCACCACAGCTGTGCAGGAAGGTTTTCCTCTTGTTCAAGCCAAGCCCAGCCTCTAAGCCCTTGAAAAACGACAGGCTGGCAGATTCTTAGGCTTTTGGAATCAGACAGCTATGGTAGTGCTGCCGGCTCTGCCAGATCTGGCCTCCTGAGGCTGGTGGACTGGTCTGGAGGACAAGACCACAGACCTCCCACGAGCATGGTCCTTCCACCAGAGAACAGTCTGTCCCATAGGGGACCTGCATGTCTTATTCATGATTGAATCCCCAGACCCTGGTATGACTTAGGCCATCTGAGAAATTTGTCGAAGTGGTGGTAGAACTGATGTTTGGATTTCCAGTTTCCTGGAACTTGGATTGAAACCAAGAAGTGCCAAAAATGGGGGGAGAAAGAATGGAAGCCTTAGAGATATTCCAAGATGTGGATAGTGTATAGTTCCTCTACGAAGTTTTCAAAACAATGAGCAAACAAACAAGTAAACATTTTGCTGTTGAATTTTGCTAATGTTTCATCAAAGCACACAGGTGTTACCTGCCTTTTTTCTTAAAAGGCAAATGCCACTGCCTCATGAACTATAGGTTGGAATAGAGGGGGAACCAGAAGGCAGATTTGTGATCGTTCTGGGCTTTGTTTCCAGGAAGGGAGGAAGAAAGGTCACCAATTCATTACCAAATCTGGCACAGAGCTGGGCACACAGTGGGTTCTCAATGACCATGTGCTAATCGTGAAGTGAATGAATCACCCACTCTGTTGAGATATTTTCCTTGAGTCCTTGGCTGGGCTTCAATGTCTACCACTCAGACAAACATAGCCTCCCCAACCCACCTTCTACACCATCCTTTCCAGAGCTCAGCCCAGTGCTGGTAGGGCCGAGGGCACCTGAAGTGGATGAACATGCCTTCTGGGTCCTGTGAGACAAAGCTAGGAGGTGGCCGTGTGCAAGCATAGGCAACGTCAGGTACTGCCCCCTGCTGGGTAAGCTTGCCACCTTAGCACTTTTACCATTTCAGGTTATTTTTAAGGAGTGTTCAGCAGCCTGAATAAACTTATTGCCTTGGAGGCAAACCCAACCCATGACTATTTGGGATTAATTATCTCTTCTTCATTTCAGCCCAGCAACCTCCTAGATGTTTATAAAAGGATTTATTATGCAGAGATCTGCAGTTTCCTTCCCACTTCCTCTGACTCTAGGTTTCCTTGCTTCACTCTTGCACTCTTCCTTCACCAAGCTCTCTCATCATGAAGAGACAAGTCTGCAAGAAATCCTTCAGTGGCGGGAGCCAGGGTCTCCAGCCACTCTGCCGTGATCTCTGGCAGCAGCAGGATGAGCTGTGTGGCTCACTCTGGGGGAACCAGTGGGGAGCCTGTGGGGAGCCTGTGTGTTCCGGAGTGTGGCAGGTAGCTTTGGCAGTTGCAGTCTCTACAACCTGGGTGGCAACAAGAACATCTCCACCAGTGTGGCTGGTGGTTCCCCGACTGCTGGCTTTGGAGGAGGATGAAGCAGCTGTGTCAATGGCTTTGGAGGTGGCTTTGGTGGTGGGAGAGGAATGGGAGGTGGTTTTGGAGGGGCTGGTTGCTTTGGTGGGCCTGGTGGCTTTGGTGGGCCCAGTGGCTTAGGTGGGCTTGGTGGTTTTGGCCCTGGTGGCTTCTCTGGGGGAATCCAGGAGTGACAGTCAACCAGAGCCCCTCAGTGTGGAGACTGACCCTCAGATCGGGCAAGTCAAAGCCCAGCAGTGGGAGCAGATCAAGACCCTCAACAACAAATTCGCCTCCTTTATCGACAAGGTGATGAAGGTCCGACTGTGCTCTCATTTCCAGACTGGGAACTTTGAGCTCGACATTTAGACACAGTGCTTAGGATCAATTCTGGATGGGTCAGGCTGAGGGGGTTGGGGGTGAGGCAGCATTTCAGGGTCTGTGAAGATGTTCAGGGCCAATAAGAGTATCCACATGAGCATGAGAGTAGGAAAGGCAGTGGTACTCTAGTTGGACCAAGACATAACCAAGTCCCTGCTTGTCTGACTCTGTTCAAGTCTCCGGCCTGTTGCCTTAGCTAGGCCTGGGCTTGCAGAGCTGGCAGTGCATGGCAAAGGCCACAACCACTGGCAGGGAGGAGTCTCACAAGGAACTGGGGGCTTTTCAAACATAAGCTGCCCTCCAAGGCTTTCCAGGAGGCCTGTTTCCTACATGTCTCTGTGCCAGGCTAAGGAGGGGGATGCCCTAGAGGAAGGGTAAAAGGGGCTTACATGGAACCTTAGTCCCAAGGGCTGCGGGAGAGCAGGCAACCTCAGCTGTATCCCTAATCAACCTGGTCTGAAGGACAGAGGCGGTCAGTGACTTCCAGATGAGGAGAGTTCACACTGCCTGTCTCTCTTCTGTCATGATGATCATGGCGTTTCAATTAATATCAGTTCCTAGGGACTCACAGCCTTTGAAGGACTGGAGTGTCAGTGAGCCTTAGATGGAAACAACACTGCGAGGTTTAAGGTTTAAATACATTTTTGAAGAGTATACTGTATTTTTGGAAGTTATGATAGAGTCATTAAATCCCTGGGAGCACTGAAGGGTCATCTTTATTTCTGTGTCCAGGCAGGGGCTCTTTTCAGTTTCTCTGGTCATCTCTCTTCCTTTCGTTACTTCCCAAACCTTGCTGCGCTCTTAGTAGTCTGACTAATGGGACTGTCTGGCTATATCTAAGCTACAGTAAAATTCTATCTTTACAGCCTTTGTAGGTTTTTTTGCTGGGGTATGGGGGACAGACAGACCACTGTCCTACCTGAGCCAAGGCCCCTTGGATCCTCTGCTACAAGTGTTGCTTGATCTTGTTTTCCTTAATGTATTGCAGGTGCAGTTCCTGGAGCAACAGAACAAGGTCCTGAAGACCAAGTGGAACCTGCTCCAACAGCAGGGCCCAAATTCCATCTCAGGGACCAACAACTTTGAGCCCTTTTTTGAGAACTATATCAACTCCCAGAGAAGCTACCTGGACAACATCCTGGGAGAGGGAGGTCTCTTGGATTCAGAGCTGAGGAACATGCAGGACCAAGTGGAGGACTTCAAGAACAAGTGACAGGGACAGGAGTGAGTAGATGCCATGGGCCACCCTGTCTCACAGTCCCAGCCATTACTGCAGTCTTCCTGCCTGCTAGGCAGTGGTGTCACTTAGCCTAGTTTTCTCTCCTTATCTTCATAGAGGATAACCTGGTTTACTAGGTTCCCCTTCACCTTCCTTTCTCAAGGATAGTCCTTTATAAATAAAATAGTGGCAAGCAGGAGGAATGTAGAGCTGAGGAAACACTTCTTTTGAAGCCAAGTTGGGGAAGATCCTGGTTCTAGGATCTGAAGGACAACTTCAAGCTGGGACAACCCATGGTGTGTTGACCAACCATCTCAGTTTGCCCAGGACAAGGAACTTTCAGTGTTAAAGCTAAGACAGTCCACCTGGACAAACTGGAATGATTGGCCCTCCTAATAGGGAGATAGTAAAAAGAATGTGTTCACCTGAGTGGGTTGGGAGAGGGACAGAGGGCTGGAAGAGATGACCTTTCAGGGTTTCAGAGCATAGTGGTGTTTATGACTTCCACAAAACCCAACCTCAGCCATTTCTTTTTAACTATTACAGATATGAGGGTGAAATCAATAAGTGTACAGTTGCTGAGAATGAATTTGTGAACCTGAAGAAGGAAAGGGCTGTGTGTGAGGTTCCTGGGGCTTGCCGCACACATTTCTGGCTGAGTTGAAGGGAATCTCCTTACTCCACTGCCAAAGAACCACCAAGTTCAGGCAGTTAGAGCCAAAACAGAAGTCAGGTGCATCTTAGTCTGGAAAGATCCCTCAATAAGTCAGTTCATTTGCTTTTAGTTTTTGAGTGGGGTTGAACTTAAACCACCCCAATGAGATGTGAATTACTTCTTCATGTGGAGACCAGCCTGGGAAAAGGACTGATCAGTCACCAGCCCTGGTCTTCCCGACTTTTTTGCTGCAGCCATAGTATGTTGTTTGGTCTTTGGGAGAATAAGGCCTTCATGCTTATGTCTTTCTTAAGATGTGGATGCAGCCTACATGAACAAGGTGGAGCTTCAGGCCAAGTTGGACACCTTAATGGATGAGATCAACTTCCTGACAACCCTCTATGATATAGTGAAGATGTTTCCTACCGAGAGAGAGAGAGAGAGGGAGGGTGAGATGTTTTCAGATTTGAGGCTGGGGCATTTAGCATTAAGGCCTAGAAAGACTCAACCTAAAGTAAGACCCCTTGTTGGGGCTCCACAGGATGGGCTGCAGATACACTGGTTCTCTGAGGGGCTGGGGGACATGGTGGGGCTGATGCACATTTATCACTGAGTCAGTGAATGTGACTGTTGATCAAGAGTCTCTCTGGGCCTCTGGGTGCTTGTTGTAGAGGCCCCAAGACCTCTACACACATCTACACACAAATGTGTTGGCAGGAGCTGTCCCAGATGCAGAGCCACATCAATGACACATCCATGGTGCTGTCCATGGACAACAACCACTGCCTGGACCTGGACAGCATCATTGCTGAGGTCCATGCCCAGTAGGAGGAGATCACCCAGAAGAGCAAGGCTGAGGCTGAGGCCCTATACCAGACCAAGGTGGGAGATAGGTATCTCTCAGGGAGCCTGAAACCTGTGGGACTGCTGGATGATGAGTGCCCAATGTCACTGGGTGAGACCCTCTTGGTTCTACTTTCTGAAGACATCCCTTTAATGGTTGGTTGTTCAATTATAGAAAGTGCTGCCCTTGGGGGGATGTGGTTCCACTGTCTGCTGCCATGACACATGGGGCTGACTCTAGCCTGCTCAGGGACTGCAGAGCGGAAGAATCTTCTACCATGATAACCCAGATATTCTTTTTTCTGCTGCCTCAGAGGTGTCTCTGTTGAAACATGTCTCAATATCATTTTAATAAATGCTTACTAAGCACCCCAGGGTTGGATGGGCATTGTTAGGGATAGAGAAACAAGTCAGGCAAAGCTGCATGTACACCTCCCCTTCCCTTCTGTCCTCCAGGTGGGAGAGCTACATGGTCGGTAGACATGGGGATGACCTGATGAGCACCAAGAGCAAGATTGTGGAGCTCAACAGGATGATCCAGAGACTTGGGTCCAAGATTGAGAGCATCAAGAAGCAGGTGGGATGGTAATGAATGCTGGTGCCTGGGCTGGTCAGTGAGGGGTGGGGGTTAGGATCTTAGGAGCCACAGTCTGAAACGGGCTTCTGGGGTCATCTCAGGCAGCACTGGCTTCCAGGGAGTTCAAAAAACAAGCCAGTCTAGATGGCTGGTAATCCACAGGAGAAACATCACCATTGAGGAAGATGAGAGAGAAGTGCTAAGGGAAAGATGCTGTTGCCTGCCTTTAAGAAGCTTGCTCGAGGGTGATGTATTCTAAGATTCAGAGCACCTAAGACTCTCCTACTGGGCACATCCCTTCTCCTTCTTCCTCCTCCCCGAGAATGCCAACCTTTAGATAGCAACTGCAGAAGCTGAGCAGTATGGGGAGATGGCTCTCAAGGATGCCAATGCCAAGCTGCAAGAGGTGCACGCCACTCTACAGAAGGTCAAGAATGACCTGGCTCAGTTGCTGCATGACCACCAGGAGCTGATGACCGTCAAGCTGGCCCTGGATGTGGAGATCGCCACCTACTGCCAGCTGCTGGAGGGCGAGGATTGCAGGTGGGTCTCCAATTCCAACTCCTAGTCTCCTGTGACCCAAGTCACATGCTGAGGGCTAGATGAGTGACCAAGTATATGGGGATGGAGACCTGCTGTGTAGGGAGAGGGCCCCCCACCTTCCACAGGACTTACAGAGAAGCACTTGTCTTTATTAGCCCACTCTCTCCATAGTTAGTCAAAGCACATGTAACTAGTGGGTACAGGGACTGTTTACTGTGGCCCACAGAAGGGTAAAAAAGGGGGACTGATCTACCAGGCTTCTGAATTCAGTTCTGATTGTTATTCATCACGTTCATTTCTGGACTTTTTGGAAATTTGCTTTGTGATGGAGATTTCTCTTGCTTTCTCATACAGGCTGTCAGGGGAATGCCGGAATGCTGTCAGCATCTGCATGCACCCAAGGTAACCAAGACAATGAGAACTGATTCTGAAATATCTGTAGTAATACATGGCAGTAGCAACTAATTAAACAAATATTTCTATAAAATTGAAGGTGGTGGAAGGAGCAGCAGATAAGATTTTGTTATTTTTCTGGGTTCAGGCACTATTAATAAGTCTATAGCATGGGGAATATTTAATAGGAAGCCTGTTAATGGGAGGAGAAATTCTGATTCATCTCTAAGGGTTTCATCAAGAGTTGACCATACATAGTAGGAACCACTGGACAATTCATGATGTTTTAACACTATAGAGCTGAATACCTTCTGACATTAGAATGCATGATGGTCATCAGGTACAAAGCCTCCTTGAAGGCCTCTCAGTCATCCTGGGCCCAGCAGATCATTAATTATATTGAATCATACAGTGTCCTGGGTGCTGGGTGCTGGGTGCTGGATCCCTGATCCCTGTACTCTCCTCTTCCTTACAGCCATGGTTAGCAGCAGCAACAGGACCTCAGCCTCGGCAGGCGGTCATGGAGGCGGTTTTGGCTGTAGCTTCAGTGTGGCAGGGGGAGCAGTCAGTGGATTCAGCAGAGGCAGTGACTTTGGAGGCAGCAGTGGATTTAGGGGAGGCAGTGGCTTCCAAGGTGGCAGCAGCCTGGGCTCTGGCTCCAGGGCTAGCTGTGGGGCCAGGGGCGGAGGTTTCAGTTCAGGCAGCATCTGGGGCGACAGCATCAAGTTTTCCCAGTCCTTCCAGCACTGCTTCAGATAAATAACGTGCAAGGGCACCTTCACCACCCCAGCGCTTCCAGTTCCCATCTGCTTCTCCCTTCGACAGACATCAGCAACACCCTCAGCGCAGCTCCTCACCCAACCCCGCTCCCCGTCGGGCTGCTCTTCCGGGCTAGAAGACCCAGGCCTCTTGCTCCTCCATCAAGATCCCTGGCCAAACACAGCCACGAGAATTTCAGGCTCTCTCTGGCTCCAGCCTGTGTTTGTGATTGTTCAGGGGTGGCTGCAGCCACCACCTTCTGTCACCCTTGTGTTCCCCTCCTGGGTAGAATGGTCACCACAGTCCTGATGTGTGTGAGGCACTGGCCCCTCTACCCATTTGTTTTGTCACCAATAAAGTACATTGTGTTTCACATCAGGCCTCTGAGTCCTCTCTGGTCCCCTTTCTCCCTCCTGGACTGACATCTCTCATCTTCTCCCAGGGTGGGCTGTGGGCGCTCAGAACAGCTGGACTATGGTTCCTCCAAACCAAAGCAGTTAGTCCCTTTTGTCCATTGTATGGGATCTAAATGGGAAGGTTCTGGGTGTTCATTTATTGTTTGAGCACCAAGGGAAGGTCAGGGGCATGCTCCAGAAGGCTGTGTAGCCTCACAGTTCTAGGCAGAAGGCTGAACCATGCAAACATACATCTCTTCCTCGCTTTCTCTCATTGGGGGAACCTAAGAGGACTTTGAGTAACTGAGGGAATTGGGAACAGAGGGTTTCTTTCCTTGGTGTTGTCCTCATTCCAGCTGACATCCTGAAAGCTTTCCCTAATCAAAGTGTATCTGGTTAAGTGTGAGTTGCTAGAACCCCAGAGCTGCAAGGATTTCCTTAGAGTCACCTACCTCGAAATATGACCCATGTTACCCCAGTCTGTTGGGGGGGCACTGGAAGGAAGGGACCCTGTCCACTAATTCTTCCCTCTTTGGAGCCCATTTTAGAGGTTCTGAGAAGTCTTGTAGCAAAGACTACCTGTTACCTACATTTAACCCAGCATATTCCAAAGAGGCCTCCCCTGCCCACTTCCTGGTGAACAACTATTAACCACCTCAGAAAACGTCCTGCACCTGAGCACTGTCTGCAAGCTCTCGGGCCCCAGGCTTGGAAACTCTTGGCATTTGCCCTGCACCAGGAAGCTCTGAGACAGTGTTAGATGTCGGAATGCTGCCTGCACAATGCTGCCTGCAAGTTCATGGCTGGAAGGGACTCAGGCACAAGGAAGCCAGCAACTTCATTTGCAAACAAGAAGACTGAGGCTCCCAAAGGTGGAGTGGCTTACTTAGGGTCTTAGAGCATCTGAGGGTATGAGCCTGTGGTGCACCCAAGTATCCAAATCTGTAGCTCCTTTCACTTTCTCGCACTGCTGCTGAGGCTGTGCTGCTATACTCCTGGCATGACTGGTTACCTGGAGACCCACAAGACACACAGGCAATGGAGTAGACATGCTTAGCCAGGCCAGGCCAGGGAAGCAATACTTCCACCTTAGGCCAAGGCTGAATTTACTCCAGAGAAGGGGAATGATAGCTAAATAAACAAAGAAAACCAGTAGCTAGGGCCAGATGAAATTTGTGTGGAAATCCCATTGTCCATGCTTGGCAGAGCAGTTCGGTCAGTGCCAGTTTCACTCTGATCTCCGAGAAGGCTCTTTGAAGGAGGTGGGATTTAGTAGTTGTTGCCTTATTTTGGAGCAGGAAGACACCTTCTCTGGCCAGTATCCCTCTGTGTACAGGGAGAGATAAGTGGAGCAATGCAATGCCTGCCCCAGCTCAGAAGATTGGTCCTATGGGAACGTGCCAGCCCAGTTGCAACTGTGTCATCAGGATGAAGTCATTATTAATGAGTTCCTTCAACCAATGTTCATTCAGTGTTTACTCCCTGGTACTGGGCTAAATGTTGGACGTTGATTGGTGATCAAAAAACTATGTTGCCTGCTGTTCTCATTTTAGTGAGAGAGCCCAATAACATCAACAATGACAATGATGACAACAACAAAAACAAAGAGCTTCAAGTGTTGATTAAGTGTATGAAGAAAAGAAACCAGGTGCTGAGTTGGAAATATGACTGGACTTGTTAATGGATGGGATATTGGGGGTTGGGGTATAGGAGAGGGAAGATTTAACCAGGATGTCCTGTTCCCCAGAGTGAGCAAGTGAGTGGCTGATGATGCTATCTACTGAGGTGAGGAGAGATGGGATGGGTCTGAGGAGGAACTCAAGACCTTGCTTTTGGCAAATTTGAGCGGCTTAAGCGGCAGCCAAGTGGAGATATCCAGACTACAGTTGCAGATGTGAGTGTAGATTCATAAGGGAGGCTGGCCATGGCTGGAGATGCGCATTTGGACATCATCAGTGTAACAATAGTTAGGGTGGTTCCTAAAGCCATGGAACTGATGAGTTCTCCCAGAAAGCAGAGAGAAGAGTGCCCAGGCTGAGTTCCAAGGAAGCCCAGCATTTAGAATAAGGGAAAGGAGGACAGTCAGCCAGGTAGCAGAGCTGGTCCCTGTTTCCCAGAATGCCTGCACCTAAGAGGTTAAGGGTTTCTAAATGGGTTCCAACGGAAACTCAAAACAGACCTAGTCTTCCTCAGAACACTGTCCACTGGTCTCAAGGCACACGTGCAGACCTCCTGCCTTTGCTGTTCCTCCCTGCACTCTAACCAATGCCCACTGGCCCCTGTCTACTCAGTCCCCCACTACCTAAGTAGCCCTCTAGTGACAGGGGAAATCCAGGCAGTTTCTCAAAGGGGAGAGTAGCCAGGGCTAGCCTGGCTCAGGAGGAATGGCACTACAGAGAGGGCTATTTCTAGGAGGTGTTAACATGCCAGAAGAATGGCCAGGCAGGTAAGCTTGGAGCCAGAACTTGAGACTGAAGGTGTTAATTCCATGCTTGACTGGATATTCTCATCCCAGCCCTGACTATTTCTAAGCCAGGCTGAAACATCTCCAGAGAACTTCACCTGATTCGAGTGCTCCTTCTCTTCCTTTCACCTCAGCATTTCTTTGTGTGTTGAATTTTCAAGTGATCTTGAGTAGCTGGGCTTGGGTTTGCTTTCCTGTACTTGACTAGACTTTTCATTCTTTGAGTAGGAAGTAAATTGGTGCTGTGTTGTCCATTCTTGTCTTATTCTCTAAGACATTTTTTCCCCCACAAGGAAAACTCACAGAGGTTGAATACAGCTGACTTGTATGCCTGGGTCCTGAACTGGGATTTGGTGCCATTGGTCAATGGTCAAGTATTTCTTTTGCTCTTTATGCTTTGTTACACATTTCTTTTCCTTGGGGGTGGAGCAGGTACATCTTTCTGTGACAACAGAGGCAATGCAACTTCTCTTCCCTGACTCTACACCCACCCCCACTCATTCCTCTCTGTCTCCTCCTTCCTTGAACCCCCTCCCCCAACTGGGAAGAACACTAAAAATAGCACCATCCTGTTCTATGAGCTTGTTGACTCACTGGTTCACCCATCCTTTGATGCTAAGGAGGCCTAGAGGTGTTTTAAGATTTCAGGTCATTTCCTTTTGGGATGCAGCCTACACTACAGGCCAGAGCAAGTATCAACAGTGATGGTAACACAGTCACAGAAGGCTCAGTTAAGAAAATCAGGGGATTGTTTCTCATGAGAATCTCCCTGTGGATAATCCAGACATTGTTGATGATGAAGGTTTGTATATAAGGTTTTGGGTAATTTGTAGATAAATCTCTGTATGACACTTCTCTGTTTAGTCTAGAGCAGGGTGGGGTTTTTGTCAGCCAATCATCAGAAATCTTATCTTTTGGGATTTGGGCAGCTCCTTCTCCCTGTCTTCTCAGCACTTTAGCCCACGTACATTCTCTCTCTGCAGCCAAGATTAGAAATGTGGACACCTTGCAACAATCTTGGGATGACTGAGAAAAACTCAGAGCTCTGAAAACACTTCTTTACATATTTTATCTATCTCCTGCACAAGCCTCTCTGGAAGGCAAACTGCTTAATGCACATCTATTTTGTGCTTAAAATCAAGATAATCACTACCAACACTTCTGCCTAGGCTGAAGGCTAAAAGCTAGTTTGTTCTCCTAACCACTGATGGAGATATAGTAAGAGCAATCTGATACCCTTGGAATCCATGGCCACATCACCACATGGTGACAGCTTTATCAACTACTGGAGAAAGACGGGACAGGGAAGGATAGTTCTAGATGGCAATGAAGCAGTGATTCTTAGTGGGAGGCAACCCCACTCCCCCCCCAGGAAACATATGGCAATGTCTCATGGTATTTTTGGCTGTCACAACTGTAGGAGTGTTATTGGCATCTAGGAGGTTGAGGTCTGGTTGCAAATAAACATCCTATAGTGCACAGAACAGGCCCCACCACAAAGAATTCTCCAGTCTCAAAAGTCAGTAGAGCCTCTTTCAGAAACCCTGCACCTAAGCAAGAGGTCATTTCATTCACCCTTAGGAAAGAACCCATGGCTCTGATATTGGTTACAACTGAGCTGAACAGAGACCATTCTGAATTTGAGAGACATATACATATTTAGGAGATTGCTTGTTTTAAAATGGAAATGCCCTTTTATTCTTGGCAAAGGCATGGGAAGCAAACCAGGTGACCAGCGTGGTCTTACGTGGATATTTGCAAGACCCATGCCAATAGCCTGTGAGGTGCTCGCAGTTGTGGTATAAACCCTATTATTTGATACCTTTGTGCCTTTGATAATGTGTCCCCCTGGCCAGGAATACTCATTCCACATTCAGTTTCTTGACTAGTCTGGACTTTTCATTGAAGATCACTCAGGCACTGCTTCCTGAAAGCTTCTCTGAACCTCCCATATGGCACTGAATGTCTGTGTCCCCATCGCTGTCTGTTAGCCTCTTTGTGTCACTCACTATATTATTTTAAAGTGACTAGTTTCACTGTGCATTCTTCATACTGGAATCGAAGTTACTTGAAGTGATGCATGTACTTCTTCATCTTTGTGCCTGTCCAGCACAGTGTTTGGTACATTATAGACACTTTGAATGTCAACGAGCTAATGAGGTACTTGAAAAGGACAGGGGAGACTTAAATGCAGTTGTCGTACTGACATATTTAACAACATGATTAGACAGCTAACTTTTTTGGGGCTCATTCTAGTGCAAGTCATATACTCGACATTTGGCACACGTTGTCATATCATTTAATCCCCACAGCCACCATAGGAACAGGTAGTAATTATCCTCATTTTCCAGATGAGGAAACTGGGGCTTAGAGGCAGGGTAACATTAACATGTCTAGCATAAGAAAGGAACTGGCAGATCTGGGCCTCAAATCCAAAGAATACACTCATAACCACTGTGCTATGCTGCTGAACAGGGCCAGCTGACTTCTTCTTGACCTCCTGGATGTCCTCTCGTACCAACTCTGGCACATGGTGCTAACAACTCTCTGGAGTCTTGAGGAGCCAGAAACCAAACCTGAAGTTCTTATATTAGCAGGAGGGTTTCTCCAGCTGAGGCCCTGTTAGGATGGGTGGGCCCACCATCAACTCTGGAGAATTCTGATCTCCAGCAAACAGGTCAGAGATTGACTGGGAGAAGGAAAATACCTTGATAATGATGGGTGTTTCTCTTAGATGCCAAAGGAGAATTGGTATGTTTAAACCTATTTCATTAACACAGTTGATGATTTAGGGCATATCTGTCCATCACTTCCTATGGGTGGGCTCTTTAAACGTCAAAGTGGACTCTTCACTCTAGGATGATGTACTTTGGCATGCCGAAGCTCAAATAGATAAACATGATTCATGAATTTATGACAGGCTTTGGAGTTGGATAGTCTTATTAAAATCCTAGCACAATCAGCTAATTGATTTGGGGCAATTAACCTCACTAAGCTTGCTCTTATTTATAAAATGAGAATGAAAATTCTGACCTTGGACAATTTTTACAATTAGAAATGATACTTGAAAACAGCCTAATTCAGTGCCTGCTATATGGAAGGCACTCAATCAATGTTAGCCATTTTTATATTTTTTCACAAGCAGGTGAAAGAAACAAAGATTTGAAATAGGAAATTATTTTTACTAAATCATAGTCCTCACAATTCTGGGAAGTATGTGGTAGCTCAATAAATACTTTTTGATTGATGGATTGCATTACAGATGAGCCCCAAAGTGGGAAACTGGCATGAACAGGCTGGAGAAGACAGCTTTTATGTAACTCATAATTCAGAAGCTGTGATTCCTTGCAATTTTATGAAGAAATCAGACTTCTATGCTGCATTGATTTTAAACTGGGCTACCCTTTAGAACTCCTCCCTCCTCCTCAGCCTCCAGACTGACAGCTTCTAGAAGGGCTTCGTACATCAACATCCTCTTCACAAGGACTACCACATGCTCAGGACCTGCCCTGTGTAAGGGCTTTTTAACAGGGCCTTCTGTAGTCCTCGCTGGAACCTAATGAGGAGGCTATGCTAACTCCAATTTACAGACCAGAAAACTGAGGTTTGAGGGTAAAACAACTCCCTGGAGGCCATGCAACTGGAAAGTGGAATGGCTGAGCTTTTGATACAGGCCTAACTCCAAGGCCTTCATGTTTTCCACTCCTTCAAGCTTCAAGGAAAGAGAGGGAGGAGGTGCTGTCTTTTGAGTTCCAGAAACTCCAGCATGCCAATGAAAAGGGATGAGTTCCCTTTCCCGTGGTGCTCCCTGGAGGAAGATCAATAGCTTTGCAAAAGACCCAGCAAGATCCTTGGCTGGTGAGAACTACACATTGACATGAGAATTGGTCCTCATCCCAGATACTCTCTCCCAACCTCTGCACCTGCAGGCCTTAGTCTGCTCTAAGCTTCCTCCGTCTCTCTCACTTGCAGCAAGTGCTTTCTTTTCAGGGATGAGGCAGTTCTCCTTGACCTCATGCCTTAAACCTGACTACTCTATCTGAGCATTTTTTTCTATTCTGGATGCATCGTTGGACTAGTGTTTCTCCAAGTATATTCAATTGCATGTTAATAGGGATCAAGACAAAAAAGTTTTGTTGTTAAGTTTGTTTGGGAAGCTCCAATTAAGTAAAAGTAAGTGATTCTTTTCCAAAGGTCTTCTCAGGGCTTTTAATATGCGAATGAGCTTTATTAAAATCCCAAGAGAAAGCTATAGAATTTTCATTTCCCAAATTTATTTGACCCCAGACCCTTTTAATTAAGGGAATCTTGGGGGATAGACTTCTGCCCTAGACAAGCCCCAGGAGAGAATCTGGTACCAGATAAGGATTTAGGCATGAATTGAAGATTATTTTAAACATGTCTGGAGAGAAGACCAAAATTAGAATAAATTGTAATTGCTTACAGTTAAGACTTAGTAGCTAAAGGATTTAGCTTACTTTTTAACAAGCTTTAGCTATAAAGGTAGTTCTCTACATGGTAATATATTTTTACTGTTCACTTGTTAAAGTTATTTCAGTAATGATAAGTTTTTATTCTACCATGATAAAAAGGAGGGACAATGGTAATTCTCAGTCTGGGGGCAGCATATCCAGAATGATCTTGAAAATTGGATCTACACATCTACACTTTTAAAAGGGCATGCAGCTCCCAACCCTTCTTTCTTACCTCCAGGTGCAGAGGAATGTCTGCTCACTTTGACCTATAGGCAATGACTACTGTCTCATGATAACTCCACTCACAATTACATCTTAGGCATTCTCACTGCAGTGAATATCAGAGAACAATTTGGTTGGAGGAAATAACTCTGGTGACAATTCCCCCTATTTTATGGATGAGGAAATAAAGACCCAGAACACCCAGCCACCAGGTGAGTGACTAGAGCTCAGACTGTTGACAGCGGGCAGCCCATTTAGACACCACGGCTCTAAAAGATCCTGCAATGAGTAAGAAAAATATTGCTAACGACGCTAACTCTGGGTATTTCCAGCAGCTTCAGTCAACTGCTAAGAAAACAACCCCAACCGGCTAAAGGTGATGCTTTGGCAGGCTCAGGGGATGTGGATTAGGGGAACCCAACCCAAGCAGTGTTTTTGTGATCTGCCAGCCGCCTCTCTCCATTCCTCTTCTCCAGCATCGTTAGGATGGCAGAAATGAGCTGCACTTAGGAGGCTGCCACCGCTGCCTCAGCACTGGAGCCAAGGGAGGGGAAGGGCATTGGAGACACTGATGTCTGTCCCTGTTTGCTTTGGGCTCTCACCTGAGGCTTCAGGGGAGCCTGGCTCAGCAATTTTCCCGGAGGGGACATTTGATCTACTTTTAAAGGGATTTCAAAGAATAAGAATAAAGACTTCGGCAAGAGAGATTGGCACTCCATTAATGGATGGAGTAAATGTCTCCAAGAAGAACCTAACATAGAATCCCCTTTGTGAATTGTCTGGATGGGTAATTTTTTTTTCTTAAACTCCAAACATTTGTTGCTGAACACTATTTAAATATCAAAACAATCCTGCAAGTGAGGTAGAATCCTTATTTTACAAATAAGGGAAGAGTGTCTCAAAGAAGTCAAGGAACTTGTCCAAGGCCTCTACCTGGTGAGATGTAGGCAAAGGGATATAAACCTAATCTTCTGAAATCCATCATGATAGGCCTTCTGTTAGACCACAGTTATCTTACTATTGTGTGGCATTTTGTAATTTTCAAAGGACTTTCACTTACATTTATTCTGTGAGGCTTACTACAAACCAGTGAGGTAGGAAGGGATTTGACAGATCAGTACAGATTTATGTGTTAAATCACGTTCACCCAACCCAAATCCACCCTAACAGATGTCTTGCTCTCTACTCTCTCAGCTTGGTTTTCTTCCTTCCTTTTCTTCCCTCCTTTCCCCCCTCTTTCCTTCCCTTTTTTCCTTCCTTCCCTTTTGAAGAATTTATTTATTTTTAGAGACAGAGGAAAGGAGGGAGAAAGAGACAGAGAGATACATCAATGAGAGAAAGAAACATTATTGGTTGCCTCTTGTACATGCCCCAACTAGGGACTGAACCGGCAACCCTGGCATGTGCCCTGACTAGGAATTGAACTGGTAACCTTTTGTTTTGCAGGACAATGCCCAGTCAACTGAGCCACACCAGTTAGGGCCCCTGCTTGGTTTTCTTACTCTCCACTCACACTTAGCTTCCTTTCCCTACCATCCTTTCATGAATCCTGTCAGGGGTACAAAGTTGTCTTGGAACAGCTGAGGTCAGACATAAGTTATTCCCTTCCCCTACATCTTCAAATAGAGTACTAACAATAGCTAAATGTGAAGTTCATACTGTGTGTCAAGACCTGGACTGAGCATTTTATATTAAACTTTTTTAATGCTCACAACAACCCCACAAAGTACCCGCTATTATTATTGCATTTTATAGTCGAGGAAATCCAGACACATACAAGTTAAGTAACTTGTCCAAGGTCAAAGAGCTAGTGAGTGGAGCTGGGATTCTAACTAGGCCAGACTAGCTCTAGACAAACTGCTGAGCAGAGACTTGAGACTTAGCTGCAGAGCACTTAAAATTGGTTAACTTGGGGTTCTTCAGGGCCTTTTAGACCAATCCTCTGCCCGGATTGCCTAGTCTGGAAACTGTCTCAGAAAGATAGAGTGCTTGCTCCTGATTTGTCTGAAATTCTGGAGCTATACTAACCACTTATTTCTGGCGAAGTCTAGAATCACCGTCCTCTACTCCTGTTACACCTTGTCAAGTCCCATATGTAGATAACAACCTGGGAATTTCCTCTTGCCATGTGTGGTATGGTTGGGTGTGGAGGTGGGCTGCACTGGGATAGAGGACGGTTGAGCTGTTGGAAGTTAGAGCAGTAATTGTAACCACGTTACCACCAAGGGCCCCTCACTCCATCCCTCCTGGCCCAGATGGACTTCCCTGGTCATAAGGATTACCTGGAGGGCTCACTAAAAATAGAAACATTCAAGTCCTTTCTTTGAAGATTTTCACTCCATAAAACTGGGGTGGGATCTGGGTCTAGATACTTATATTCTTGGATACTGGTCATCAGTCAGTTAACACATGTTTGTGTTGTGCTTACCATATGCAAGAAGCTGGAGATTCAGAATGAGTAGGATTCAGTTCCTTCCTTCAATGAGCTAAGGGCCTGGAAGGATACTGACAGATAAATAGAGAAGTATACATTAACTCAGGGCCGTGGTGGGAAAAGTACAGGGTATGTTGGGAAAACAGGGAGGGGTATCTAACTCAGACCAGGTTGGGGAGGGGATAGCAAATACTAAGGTCTCCAGATCTGACACAGCACATGCTCTCAATTTAAGATGGATGGGGTCCATCCATCTTGACACTACTAGCCAACTGAAGGATGCCCACAGCATCCTTCTCTTGCTTCTGGACCCAGATATTACCTGCTGTTTGTCTAGGACGGTGGTGAAGAGGTTTGGTCTAAGACTCCTCTCTGCCCATGTCCCCTCCTTCTTCCCAAGCCTCACACTTGTTTGTTTTATATTTGGCCCTCACTTTTACCATGGGTCAGACATTTTATCTCCACTTTTGTTTCCCATGAGCATCATTGCTCAGTTCAAATGGCAGGTTAGCTTAAACAGATGCCTTTGGTTCAGGTGATGTCTGAGTGCTCCCTGTGGGGTCAGTGTACTTTCCGTTCCCCTCCCCCCATCCCAAGCCCTCCCCTGGATATTTCTCTGGAGAGGTGGGCACAGATAACATGGCACTGGGATGTGGCAATCAGCACTGCAGAAAGAGACTCTGTCTACCTGAAAGGATTTGTCTCATCTTTGCCTCTGTGTCATGGAGCTCAGTGGCTCCTAATCTCCTGGTGTTAAAACACAATTTAGCCTGCTGAATCAGGTGCTGTTTGAGTTCCCCAGGACCCCTAAGGAAATCACTGGAAGGGAAGGTGGAGAGCTCCAGTCTTTTGCCAACTAAGGCAAGTTTGGGTGATTAAGCTAAGAAAGAAAAATCATTTTGGTCCAGAGGATTATTTTTGAGGTGTGTTGGGAACTTAGAAGTAACTTATTGCCTAGAAGGCAAACCAAACCCAAGATGACTCTCAGCTAATTGCTGGCCTCTCCTTCTGCCAAGACAAACTGCTTGGTATATAAGGGCCAGTCTCTTCTGCTGTCCCCATGCACTGTCTTCCTTCCTATCAGCTCTTGCTAAGCGATTGCTAGCTCACCTCCAAGCTCTCTCACCATGAAGAGACAAGCCTGCAAGAAATCCTTCAGTGGCGGGAGCCAGGGCTTCTCCGGCCACTCTGCTGTGGTCTCCGGCAGCAGCAGGATGAGCTGTGTGGCCCGCTCTGGGGGTGCTGGTGGAGGAGCCTGTGGGTTCCGGAGTGGGGCAGGCAGCTTTGGCAGTCGCAGCCTCTACAACCTGGGTGGCAATAAGAGCATCTCCATCAGCGTGGCTGGTGGCTCCCTGGCTGGTGGTTTTGGGGGAGGGCGTAGCAGCTGTGGCCGTGGCTTTGGGGGTGGCTATGGAGGTGGCTTTGGCAGAGGAATAGGAGGTGGCTTTGGAGGGGCTGGTGGCTTTGGAGGGGCTGGTGGCTTTGGAGGGGCTGG
The DNA here is from genome assembly GCF_021234165.1 of Pteronotus mesoamericanus. NCBI lineage: Eukaryota > Metazoa > Chordata > Mammalia > Chiroptera > Mormoopidae > Pteronotus > Pteronotus mesoamericanus. Next base: position 2,641,616 of record NW_026555310.1, read on the forward strand.
TGGCTTTGGTGGAGCTGGTGGTTTTGGTGGAGCTGGTAGCTTTGGTGGGCCTGGTGGCTTTGGTGGGCCTGGTGGCTTTGGCCCTGGTGGCTTCCCTGGGGGAATCCAGGAAGTGACTGTCAACCAGAGTCTCCTGCAGCCCCTCAACGTGGAGATCGATCCCCAGATTGGGCAAGTCAAGGCCCAGGAGCGGGAGCAGATCAAGACCCTCAACAACAAATTTGCCTCCTTTATTGACAAGGTGAGGAAAAAGCCCAGAGACATGGTGGAATGTTTGGGCCATCCAGGGTGTTGGTATAGAGGGAAGCCAGTGGGATCTGGTAGGCTTAGAGGCAGGGGTGTGACATCTTGTCCTGGCTCTGCCTTGGCTCCTACAAGTCAGTAAGCCTGCCTTTCTTGCTCTTTGGGCCTTGTTTTCTCAGCTATGAAATGGGGGAAAGATTCCAGCTTCTGGTTTCCTTCTAGAAACAGGACCAGGAAAAATGAGACGACAGTCCAAACATACTCTTAGCTCTTGTTAAGAATAGGACATGAGCCATGACACGATTACAGCTAATTTTCAATTACTTTTGAAAAACAATTGTTTGATAATCTAAACTACCTGGAAATTAAGCTTGTACTAGTAGAAATCTTGAGACTGCCTCTCAGTGACGAATATTGGTAACTGACTTACCTTCCGAATGGTGCTGTGCTTCAGCCACTATTAAATTAAGGAGTCTGTGCTGGGACAGGGAAGTATGTGCTTGGTCTGGGGGGATGAACCTGGGATTAGAAGTTAACCCTAGATTACCTGTAAATCAAATAACTGAAAGGGGAAAAAACTTAAGAAAGTCTGAAACAACCTCAGAAAGGTTAGACTTCATTGACTGTTTTTACTACCGACAGAGAGGTGATAAAGTTTTCAATGATATGTAGCTTTATGTATGCTACTCTCTGTTAGTTGTATTCTGGATTCCAATAGACCAGGGAAGTGCTTCGTTCGACTCTTTGCTTTGTCACTTAGTAGCCATATTACTCTGGGCAATCTAATTAAGCTCTTTGAGCCTTAGTTTCCTTACCTACAAAATAAGGGTAATAACACCTATATAGGTTGTTGTGAGAATTAAATGAGATAGAACATGTAAAAATAGGTATAGAATAGGCAATTAACATATTCTAGCTCTCCCTTTTCTAAATCCTTATCCTTTTCAAATAACAAACAAACAAACACCCCCAACCAAACAACACAACAAAAATACCAGAAGCTATTGTAGTTTAAAAAACTGGGTTCATGTCCCACATTTCTACCCTTTGGGATGCAGGTGCGGTTCTTGGAACAGCAGAACAAGGTCCTGGAGACCAAATGGAATCTGCTCCAGCAGCAGCACCCCGGCTCCGGCTCGGGCCCCAACAACCTGGAGCCTTTCTTCGAATCCTACATCAGCTTCCTGCGCAGGCAGCTGGATTTGGCTCTGGGGGAGAGGGGGAACCTGGAAGGAGAGCTGAAGAACATGCAGGACCTGGTGGAAGACTTCAGGAAGAGGTAAGGGCCCCAACTGGGCAGTTTCCTCTCCTGGGGGATTAGCAAGGAGGCACGGCCCTTGCGGTTTTAACTTTTCCTGACTGCACCTTCAGTCAATACTCTTGGACATGTTTATTGAGGGAAGCATGACTAAGCAGAAGGGGGTGAGACAGTGGGGCTTGGGACTTTTAGGAGGATGATTATGGCATGGTTTTCAGTCTTCAGGCAGGTCCCTGCCTACCCCACCTCAGGTGGACAGGAGAGCCTCCCAGAGTTTGAAACCCTTTAAGATGGGGAGACCTACACACTACCGTACATAGGAATCCACTTGGAAGTTTGTAAAAAATACGCATTCCTGGGTTCCAGCCTTAGACACCCTGAGTCAGGGGTGTAGGTGGGTCCCAGAAGTCTGAGTGCCCCACAGGTCCCAGGGATTCTGGGCCGAGAGTCCAGGCCCCGCTTTGTAAAACACTCGCTCAGCGTGGCCAGTCCAATTCCCTTTGCTGCAGCATCAGTCAGTCTCCTCGTGTATGTTTAGTGCTGTAGTTGACATCCTCTGAGTCTGTGAGAGGTAAACAGGACCTCTTGAGGTGGGGAAGGAGCTCCAGACCTCCTTGAAGGTCAGGACCCATAGAAGTGGGCACACCTGCTCAGGGGAAACCCATTCCAATTCAGCTGCACAAACCTGGTGGACACCCCTCTGTGGCAGGCTCCCCACGGGGCTCTGCGAATCCAGTAGCCACTCATATTCTCATTGCCTGAAACCTCTTTTTTCCTGGAGTCATCCCAGTTTTTCATCTTCATGAAATCCAAACCCTTGGATGGGATATTTTAATTATTAACTGGCATGAACTCATAACTTTGATGCATTCAGAAGACACGAGTTCATTCTTATCCCAAATTCCTATAAGAAGCAACTCTAATTAATGAAAAGAGAAACAGAAACACCCCATCTGAGCAAATACCTCTTTAGGCCTCTATGCGCACACCACACGGAGCTTTGTGATGTCTGCTGGAGTGGGGCAAGCAGCTGGGCTCCTCGAAGCCTCCCTCCACCCTGCCTGCCCGCACCTCAGCTTGTCACCAGAACTCTGAGAGGCCTCTAGGCAGAACCGGCTATATACACTTTGGGGTTCAGGTGCAAAAGGACAATGCAGGGCCTTTGTTAAAAAAATTATTAAGAATTTCAAGATACTTCCAGCAGAGCATTAAACTGAGTGCGAGAACCTCCTGAGCCCAGGGCCTTGTATAGCTGGCCCTGTCTCTGAGTGAGGAGATTCTGCATGAGTGCTCGAGATCCTCACTTTTTTTTTTTTTAAACTTCTGAAATGTCACTCTCCAAGTGTGTGCCTCTTTTCTGTCCCAGGTATGAAGATGAGATCAACAAACGCACTGCGGCAGAGAATGAGTTTGTGGGACTCAAGAAGGTAAGTGAGCTGGGACAGGAAGGTCAAGGCTCCCTTTCTGGGCACTGCCATTGCCACCGTGGACAGAGGACAGAGCCAACTCTGGGGCACAGTGACCCTTTGCCCTGTGTGGGGCTTTCGTTTTTCCTTACATTTTTGGAAATGAGGTGTTTGATGAAGGAAGCTGCCCTGAGTACATTACTGGTGGGGAAGACATCTTACAATATGAATGATGAGCTGATTAGTAATGTCAACTAATAATTAACACTTTTTAATAACAGTAATCAAGGGTTTGAGCTCACAAATGTACTCGGATGTTATTAACAGCAACAGTCCTTAAATACTTGTTGCTTGTTTAAATCAGTTATCATACAGATGAAGTAATGATAAGAATGCCTTATTTCTATTCAGGAGGGTGGGTTTTGGTACTTTATAAGCAAAGTTGTATGTTAGATAAATGTGCTTTTTCTACCCTTATTCCATGCCTGGCTGATACGATTTATAGTTTGTTATAGCGCTAGGGTTTCATTGGTCAAAACAATGAAAAGAAAACCACATTTTCTTTCTTTTAAAAGGGAAAGTGGGAAGTCACAATGGAGAGGAGGGGTGGGCGAGGGACAAAGGGGAGAGATGAAGATAGGCAAAAGCTGAGCTAGGAGTGGCAGGGGAGCAGAGGGTCATTCTTCTGGTGTTCTGACCACCCTGCCCTCCCCACCCCCCAGGACGTGGACGCGGCCTACATGAACAAGGTGGAGCTGCAGGCCAAGGTGGACTCCTTGACAGATGAGATCAACTTCCTGAGGACCCTCTTTGAGATGGTGATTCCTTGGCTTGCCAAGCTCCAGAGCCTTCCCGTCTGTATCTCCCCAAACATATTTCTCAAGTGTAACTTTAGGGGACAGTCAAGTGGCAGAACACACACAAAAGCAGTGATAAGGCTCATAATGCAACTCCGCCCTACCCAGGAAATGCTAACATAGTTCCCGTAGCCTGCATGGTCCCTCTCTGTCCTCTTTACTTTCCCATTTTGTTCTACACCTTCCCTCTCGCTCCCATATGGGTATCACATCTAGCTCCTTCAGAGCACTCCTCCCTACTGCAGTCCCATGGAAACCCATGCAGTATGCTGCTGCCTGATACTTGCACAGTGATGCCTCATTATATTTGTGCATTTCCTTTTCCTTTAGCTTTGTTGTCTGGCATTCTTCAGTCTGTAGCCGGGCCTGAAATGCGAGCTTATTTTTCTAACTGTCCCACTCCTGGCCCCATTGTTGGGATATCTCTGCTGATCAAAGATTCTTGAACTTTTTCATTCCCAACATCCCCCGAGGCCAAGGGATAGTGAAGATGAACATCCATGTCCCCCACAGGAGCTGTCCCAGATGCAGAGTCATGTTAGTGACACATCTGTGGTCCTGTCCATGGACAATAACCGCAGTCTGGACCTGGACAGCATCATCGCCGAGGTCAAGGCCCAGTACGAGGAGATCGCCCAGAGGAGTAAGGCTGAGGCTGAGGCCCTGTACCAGACCAAGGTGGGAGCCCTTTCCTCTCCCCCCACTCTTGTTTTAGGTCTTGCTGACCTTCATCAGAAATGCTCCCACACTTTGCAAAACCATGTTGATTGGTTTCTCCTCTGTTAGCTTGGGGAGCTTCAGACCACAGCTGGTAGACACGGGGATGACCTGAAGAGCACCAAGAACGAGATCATGGAGCTCAACAGGATGATTCAGAGGCTACGGGCCGAGATTGAGAGCATCAAGAAACAGGTGATTCTGGGATTAATAGAGAGATCCTGGAGGCCTTCTGGACTCTGGGGAGAAGGAAAAGCAATGGATGAGCCTCTGCCACATGCTTTGTCTGATGGTATCACATACAGGCACATTCTGTTTCTCCAGATGGTCCTCCAAGGAGGCTGGGCTTCTTGAAGGCGCCCTAAGGAGAGGTGGTTGCCCATTCTGGTTTGCCCAGCAAATCTTGCAGCTGTAGGGGTGTCCTTAAACACAGCCCTCAGTAAAATCAGCCCTCAGTGAGCTATTAGTCATGTACTTCACGTAATCTTGTTAGCTAATTTGTATCACTGGAATGAAGTGATTACACAAGGGAGTTTCTGAACAGTCTTACAAAAAAGAACCACTCACTAGACCACTACTACCTTTATGAGCAAATCAGCATTCTTTTTTCGATGAGACATGAGTCAATTTCAATGGGCCAGATGAATGAACCACTGGCAAAACTGACTTCTGTTTTCTGAGCATGCTCCATTGAATTTTTAAGGAAGGGAAGGAAGGGGTGTTGGATGGGGAAGATATATCCTCTCAGGAAGGATCAGCTGTTTGTTTCTGGGTCATTATGATAATCCAATTTCCCTCTATTCCAGAATGCCAACCTTCAGGCCGCCATTGCTGATGCTGAGCAGCGTGGGGAGATGGCCCTTAAAGATGCCAATGCCAAGCTCCAAGAGCTGCAGACCGCCTTACAGAAGGCCAAGGATGACCTGGCCCGGCTGCTGCGTGACTACCAGGAGCTGATGAATGTCAAGCTGGCCCTGGATGTGGAGATTGCCACCTACCGCAAGCTACTGGAGGGCGAGGAGTGCAGGTGAGGGGTGGTGGGGTTGGCATTCTCCAGATATAAAGTGGCATTTGATAATGAAGAAAAAAGGCAAGATGATAAGGAGAGGACAACTGAGACAAAGGGTAAGAAATCTCCTGAATGACAGAGTTTAGCATTCAAGTCCCATTGTGGTTTGTTAATCAAGATCATCTAACTCTCCGCCTTACCATAGACATAAATATAGTATTACATACCTCTGATGAGCTTTTCTGTGTGTGATGTGTAAGAAAAGTCTTCGAGGTTATGAGAAAGTTATAATGCTGTCTATTGGAACTTACTGAGATGACAGAAATGTTCTATATCTGTGCTGTCTAATACAGTAGCCATTAGCCATTTAAACACCAGAAATGTGGCTAGTGCAAATGAGGAAAGGAGTTTTACATTTGATTTAATTTTAATAAATTTAAGTAGCCTTATGTGGCTAGTAGTTACCATATGGACAGCTTAATATACACAGTTCTGCAACCACTCACCCCTGAGCCCTAGTCCATGTAAGGAGGTGGCTGATACATACACACATACTCTGGAAAAATAACACACTATCAGATAGCAGAGTAGGGCTTAGTGAGTGGCTATCAAACGTCAAAAACATATCAAGAATTGAGAGATCTTTCTGCTGACTAGCTTTCCATGAAGCTCATGTTCATAGCCTCTATCCCCAGGCAGCTCCCAACCTGATGAAAAAAGCAATACTCAAGTGGGAGAAGAAAACTTAAGGATTTCTCATGAGTCTTCATGAAACAGAGTGAGAGTGAAGATGACGTTGTGTGTTTTGGGGGTTGTGTGATGAAGAGGGAGTGGTTGACACCAGTGGGGCCCATGTGGGCATGGTGTGCAGACACACTCCATGTCTGCTCTGATGTGAGCCATGCCTGGTCCATGAATGAGAATGAGGCATGGGAAATGGGTAGCATGGAAAGGGCATTTTCAAATTCATCATGTGTAGAGTGTCAGCTCCTCTCACATTTTACTCACCTCGAATAACTACTATCATCACCACCCTTACCACACCAGGAAAGCTCACTGAGAGAGGGAAGTCAGAAATAAAAAAGCCAGGGCTGGGTGAAGGAAGAGGGGAAGGTGGGAAGATGGTCTCAGCAGGGGAGGAACGGTGAGACTGGTGGCTAATCAAGGTTATTTGCCTGGAACAGATAACCTTGGGAACTAAGGGAAAGAAAATGAGATGGAGGGTGGCTGGTGGACATCTCAACCCCCTGAAGCAGCCCCATTTCCGGGGGAGGTCTGATCATGGAAACAGGCTTGGAATAGCCTTTCTTCCTGCTGGGAACTTGACCACTCATTGGGCAAATGGGAGAATGTGGCTCCCAAAGTTATGAACCCTCAGCAGTTTGACTAATGACTCATTGCAGAAATAATCCGTTTCTCCTTCTCTTCTTTTTTAAGGATGTCTGGAGAGTGTCAGAGTGCTGTGAGCATTTGTAAGTAGCCCTTCAAAAACCTTCTCCTGGGTTGTAAAAAGGGGAATTAGAAACATTCTCTCTGACCTTCAGGCAGGAGAACTTGACCCGTGCAAGTAAGCCAGGCCACCAAATGGCATCTAGGGTCTCTGGTCATGGCCACACTTTGTCCCTAAACTGGCAAACCCTTATGGTCTTGGGAAGTTCCCTAAGTTGGAGAACCAGAAATTTCTGTGGATATTGTGGGCTCCTGTTTTTGGAAAAGGGCACCAGAGGGCCAGGTTTATTATTATTTCTTTTTAACCAACTAAGGTCTTGGAGAAGTTGGGTTTTCTCTAAGTTACATAGCCCAGTGGGGTGGAGCTCTGATATAGACCCAGGTCGTTAGCTTGAATTGAGTGCTTGTTCTCCTGTAGCGGTGGTCAACAATGTCACCAGCACAAGCAGCAGCTCTGGTGGAAGCCATGGAGCCTTTGGAGGAGTCAGTGGCAGCAGCAGTGGCTACAGAGGCAGCAGCGGCAGCAGCATCAGCAGAGGCAGCAGCGGTGGCTATAGAGGAGGAAGCAGTGGCAGCAGCAGTGGCTATGGTGGCGTTAGCAGTGGCAGCTCTGGGGGCTACCAGAGTGGCAGCAGTGGGGGCTACCAGAGGGGAAGCAGTGGGGGCTACCAGAGGGGAAGCAGTGGGGGTTACCAGAGTGGCAGCACTGGGGGCTACCAGAGCGGCAGCACTGGGAGCAGGCTCAGCAGTGGAGGCAGCAGCTCTGTGAGCCAGAGTGGAATTGGCTCCAGCTCTGGTGGCGTCCAGTCCTCTGGAGGCAGTGGCTACAAGTCTAGCAGTGGAGGCGGCCCCAGTATACACTTCTCCCAGACCACCAGCTCAAGCCAGCACAGCTCCAAATAATCCTCCAGGGCCAAATTTCCAAGCTTACCTGCTTCCCTCTCAGCTTGCAACAGCGCTTCCCACTCTCTGCTTAGCATCAACAGATGCTAACCTCAACCTCGCTTTTCCTCAAGTTCCCTGGAGAAGGGGCTGAACTTCCTGACTCCTCCATGTTTAAGACGTCTCCTAGGCCTGGGAGGGCCAGCTGTTAGCCTGGGATGATGTCCTTGGATCTGACCTGGTGATGGCCCCTGATTTTGGGCAGCAACACTTGAGACCAAATCAGTGTGGACTTTCCCAGGTGGTCTGTTCCCTCTCTGGCTCATCGCCCTCTCTCACTGGGGGTGGGTGGTCCGAAGCTGGCATAGTTCAGCCCCACTTGGACTCTTGGTTCTCAGGGTGCCTTCCCCACATCTTGACTTACCTCTGTCCCCTTAATTACCTTAGCTGTGGATCCTCTGGTGATGATTATGTTGCATTTTCTTTTCTCAATAAATTGCACTGTATTTCACATTCTGGTGTTTGACTTTCATTCAAGGAGTCACAGAATAAATTGAGGCACAAGAGTGGAGGGAATCAGGTGTGGGTGGTGGTCTTCCAGAAGCTCAGTAGTGGTTATAAGGGCACTGAATTATCTTGGCTTCTCCTTTATCCATATGGTTGGGTTTCTTGGGATAGGTATGCCCAAGGGTACTTCTGTTACTCAAGAGAGGACTCCCCACAAAGAGGTCTTTTCATCCGTCCCCCCGCTGCTGGACAGGCCTCTGTGATCTGGTCTTGGAAGGAGAGTTTTGCAGTTCATCAAGGGAATACAATCTACTGGGACTTTGGCTCCTTTGCTCTGCTCCCATGCCAGGCAGACAGAGCAAATTTTCTTTCTGCAATCATAGCTCCTGGGATCTGAAGGGACCAGGTTCTGAGTCAATTAAAAAAGACAAAGGAATGAACAAATGAAAAGCCAATACTGCCTTTATTAACAAAGCAGATACTGGAAAACATGGCTTATACTTTGATGGAATGGGTTTTCTATTATAGGACCTCAGGATTAGGCCAGATTTCGCCCTTGAGCAGAAGCAGAATGGGGCCATGATGGTGTTCTCTGTGGGGTCAGACTCCTCATAGCAGATGGGAGAGTAGAACATAAGCTTGCTATAGACAGGCAGATCCTAAGAGATGGAAGGGCAAAGCTATACAAGCCTGGTTCTTCCTTCCAAGCTCACTCATCAGAAGAGAAAGGGCAGGAGTGCTGCCCTAGTAAACTCATTGTAGAGGGATATAAAATTGGAAATGAGTAAGATGCATGCATGCCTGACCTTTCACTGACATTTCCTCTCAGAAAGCTGAAACCTGGGGGTAATGGGACAGCCAGTGAGGTTTTGTAAGTCCTGGTAGGTCATGCAACACCCCCTCTGGCCCCATCTCCCTAGAAGTCACATCAGAGCTGGGCTAACGATGGGGCATCTGTACATTTGTCTGATAGTCTGAGGAGAGTGTCCAGACCCAGCCTCCTGTTCTTGAGCCTTCTGTGACCTCCTAAACTCATCCAATCAGATCTACAGCAGCCCTGGTCTCAAGACCTGAAGAAAGAGTTATTTTAAAATTCCTCTTCTTGAGGGTTCATTAAGTGCTTGCCCATCTTTTTAAAGTCTATAGACAGGAGGTAGCTCTCTTCTCCATTTGCACTTGGCACAGCTCTGGGTACTTTGGGAACAGGGCAGGCTGTTGTAGATTGTTGCACTTATGGCTTTTTAGAGACATTGCAGGAAAAACCACCAATCCCTAGGAAAATACCCCAGATGCTCCGTGTGTTGCCTAACTTAGTGGGAAGGGGCTGACTGTGCTGGATGAACCCAGCTTCTCATTAGACTGAAGCAGCAGGGATTGGGGACTCTGTGCTGTCTCTTATCCGTGTGCTGTATGTGTGGAAAGTTTGGTCCTGAGTACTGTCTCTGGGGCTCTGCTAGAGTGTGGGGCTCTCAGTGAAAGTTTGGTGGTCAATTGAACTGATGAATAGAAATAAATCAGGAGAACAGGACCAGCCATCCACCAGCCTGAAGGGAAGACAGAATGGTTGTACTCCATGGCAAAATGGAGCTGAGAGTTGACAGTGGGGGCCTGGAACTCTTATGGGGAAAGACAATAGATAGGACTACCGAGGGAGGCAGTGAAAGAGTGAAGGGCACTTGAAATTAGGAGAGGGGGTCAATCAAGGCATGTTGGAAAGGGAGCCTGGAGCAGGACTGGGAAGAAGAGAGAACCTGGGCATCATGCAGGAAGGGCCAGGGTACAGGGCAGAAGTCCAGGCTAGATCCCAGGAGAATTCCAGGGCTAGCATCATCTTCCATGTTCTTTTCAAAAAATCCTCACCAAAGGATAATTTTATTCATTTGGGGGACAGGGAGGGGGGACGGGAAGGGAGAGAGAGAAAGAGAGAGAAAGAGAGAGAGAGAGAGAGCCTCCCTTATGTGCCCCGACAAGTAATCGAACCTGCACTCTAAGTATATGCTCTGACCAGGGATTGAAGCTGCAGCCTTTTTTGGTGACTGGACGGCGCTCCAACCAACTGAACCATCCAGCCAGGGCATGGCCCATGTTTTTTTGACGCAGACTGGGACTAAACTGTGTGCAAGTGTATCAGGGAAGCTTCCAGGGTGAGGGAATCACATCTGAGGCCAGGCTAGGGGCTGGGGAGGAATAATTCTAAGTCTATGGGAGGTTGGCAATTCTGACATTTCTGAGCCTTGAGGAATCCCTCAAATCCACCTTCCATTTGAAGATAAGGTGGGGAGTCTCTTTGTCTTTGAAGGCAGCCAGGTTATGTAAAGTAAGTATTTACCTAAGTGGAATGGTCTGAGGGGTGACAGGAACCTCCCCAAATTGATACTTGGTATCCTACCAGCTATGTCTTTGGGATTAAATAATCCATGTCCCACTGGTGATTGCTTCTTTATTCTCCATCCTTTATCTTTTATTTTTTTATCTTTCACTCTTCTCCCTCTCCTTCTAAAGATCTTCTGCTAGATCATAGAAGCAACACAAGCTTATAGCAAAACTGCATAAAGTTTAGCAGTTAGATAAAGATCATCTATAATTTCACCACCCTGTGACATTTTTTCTACGTGTATGCATGTGTTTGCACACATATATACACATAATACAGATAGGTAAATGTAAATATACCATATTTTACAGAGTAAGGTCTTACAATACATACTGCTTTATAACTTGATTTTTCACTTCTATTGTGGAACTTACACGTTTATTCTTCAATGACTAGATTGAGTGCCTACCATTTCCTAGACCATTGCCAAGCTCAGAAATAGAGCAGAAAAGACTTATAGTCCCTGCCCTCATATTTACCAAATAATATTTTTCTATAACAGCAAATATAGATAAAGATCATTGTTTTCTTTTTCAGTGTTGGCTCCTATTACTGTTTTAAAAAGACCCAAAGATACACATTGGAAATTAAACTACTAATTTTTCCCCTTCTTTCTAGAGGCACAATGTTTTCTGGTCAGAAATGTCTTACTAAATATTTTATTAAATCAAAGCCAGACAAAGGACCATTAAAACCCTTTGCTACCCCTCATACCTAGGCTGACTTGGATGAGTGGAACACCATTTTGACAGGAAGACGAAGAGTTGGAAGTGCAGAGCCTGTAGAATGACACTTATACCACACTCACCCTACCCCAACCAAAACCTAAGCAACTGATGTTAAACAAACCAGCACAAATACACTTCATATACTATAAGAAAAGGATATCTTTTAGTCTATTTTCAACATATAGAGTATATTAATTGCTGCTTAGCAAAATAGTAACTCCAATGGAAAAAATATTTTTGCCTTCAACAACTAAAAAGTACAACCATTTAACACTTAGATCTTTAAGTGGGTAATCATTGAAATTTTAAGATTAAGTCTACTAGATTAGCCTGAGTAGTCAGCTATACATTTGTTTTTTTCAAAAATGGTACTTAAATAAATAGGCTTTGAAACCAGAAAAGCTGGTATTCGTGCTGCCTGTCACCTACTAGACCCAATAAGAAGAGACAGGGATTGAATTTTTATGGGCGCTTTGTTCAGATGGTCTCTGATCTGAGAAGATGGCAGATGTATACCCTAACAGAATGTCTTAAATTCCATTTTAAACTGGCCCTTTTTATAAAAGTGTAGGTAAGGGGATTGGAATTCAGGGAAAAAGTTAATCAGATAAAAGCTGCAGCATTCTTTCACCTGTGCCCTGGGCAGTGGTCTTTATCTGTGTCCTGAGTGGTGGGTGTCTCCCCCTGAGTACAATGGCTGAGATACCATCTTGATTGCTTGCAGTCCTTCTGAGGCACAAAGGTAGAACTGCTTATGGTCTCCTGGAGTCAAGGTGGGTCATACCTTCAGTTCCTGAAACAATAGCTTTTACATACACTGATTTGTAAGCTTATTAGCTATTACCTGAAACTAAAATTTTTCCAACATTTGAACCCCTCCCCCGCCCAGCCCCATCAGCTTCTCTCAAAACAGTAGGACTGCATCAAGGCTAGAAGACAAAGATAAAAAGAACTGCAAACTCAAGACTAGGAGTTGATTTTCACATGTAGATTTGGGGTAAAGGACATCTTTTGTTATTTTTTTCCCTCACAGTCCTGGCTAGTTCTAATTTTCCCATAATGGTAAACAAAAAATTAGAATGTGAGAAATCTGAAGACAGGGGCAGCTGCTTTAACACCCTAGATAACCACTCCCAAGTAGTCAAAAACTTCACACAGGTGGGCCACTGTGTTTGAAGTACTGAAATTCTTACCAGGAGCTGTGAGCACATGGCAGACACAGGCAGGGCCTGTTGTGGTATTTGGAACAGGCAGGGCTTGGGATGAAATTCTTCCACTTTGTTGACACAGGAACCTGTGTGCCCAGGGAAGGGCCTTCCAGGTGGAATGCTCCACATGGTCTTGCCCCAGGGCAGTCTCTCAGAAGCACCTGAGATGTCTACTTTGGCAGGAGTTCTAGGGGTTACTGAATACAAGAGGTGATTCAGGAAAAGGGAAGTCCTGGGAGAGTCAGATCATTATCTTTCTGTCCCACAGCACCTAATGTTAATGAAGAGCTGCAGCCTTTCAAAGATGTATTCTCCTGTCGTGAAGAGCAGCAGCCTCTCCCAGCTTACTGGGTTCATTCCATCCAGGCGGTTCCCATAGCCTGGAGGTGGGAACTAATGTGGCAGGTTGCTCTGGGAGGCTAACACAGAAGACGATTTGCACAATGAAGTCACCACTGAACCACTGCTTTGAGTCCTATATTATGCCACTTTATTGCCAACTACTGATGACTATCATTATAATCATCTGAGTTATAAAAATTGATAATATTGACCTTCCTTAATACTAAGCTCAATTTTCAAATCTATCACAAGTGTAACATCTGGTTTAAGTGATTTTTTGCTCCCTTAACCACGTGAACATGATATCAATATTACTAAATGTGATGGTAACTAATGAGAGTAATAGTGAAGCTAAGAACCCTGGTTCCCTGTTCCGTGCTGTCAGGATGTGGATACTTCCTACACGATCAAAAAAACTTAGAAGTCTGAGTGGAGAGTCTGACTGGCGAGGTCAACTTCCTGAGAGCCCTCTATGAAGCTGTAAGGATGTTCTTTCCTCTAGGATGGATCCACAACATGAGGTGTCAAATCTTTTTTGATTCCAGGGAGGTAACTTCCTTTGAGGAATCTATTTGGCATCATTTGCAAAGTCTTTCCCAACTTTATCCTCATTCCTTCTTCGTTTCTCCCATTTCACACCTCCTCCATCATATTGCCTATTTTCTCCCACTTCTTCCCATAGCTCCAGGCTTCCAGAATCTATAGTCTAGGTTTTTAGAAACCCATGCAACAGGCTCCCAAGAGAAATCTATATGGAGGGACCGAGAGGAGAGTTAGGGACAACCTCTTGTTGCCTGCTGGCAGTTTCCTACTGCCTGGGTCCTCTGGGTCATTGTCTTGTTACCCACCTTTACCTCCAGGAAGATTTAGCTTTCTAGACCCCACAATATTCCTGAGCCAGTGGATGGATGGTCCAGCACACCCCAGAGAGATGGTGATACTGCCCAATAATGTGTCCCTATGTTTAGAAGTACAATCAGGTCTTGATGGAATCCAGTGACACTTCTGTCATCCTATTCATGGATAAAAATCGACATCTGGACCTGGATGGCATGATCACTGAGGAGAAGGTTGAGGTGGAGGCGCTGTACCAGACCAAGGGAAATGAGGGTCAGTGCATCAACCTGGACCCTCAAGCCCTCCCCAGGGCTCCTGCTCCTTTACCTCCAGCCCATCCTGGCACCTTCTCCAAGAATGTACATACTATTCAGTGGGAGACCCACTGAAATTTCTTTTACAAACTCCTGTAAATTGCAGTGTTTTTTATTCTACTGCATAATATCTTTGAGAGTAACCACGATTTTCAGTTAAGTGATTCCACTCTAAATGCCTCGTGGACATTTATGTGACACTAGGACTTTCTGGACTGATTGCAATTTTATTCTCCTGTTTATATGCACATGTTTAAGATTTAGGGATAATCTCTTCCTAATTGCTCCCCCTCTTCCAGCTTGGAGACCTGCCAACAACAATCAGCAGGCAAGGCAATAACCTGAGGAACCAAGATTGAGACTGCAGAACTCAACAGCATGGTTCAGAGCCTGGGAGCCAAGACTGAGAGTGTGAAGAAACAGGCAGGTGCAGCTCCCCAAAACGCGGGATTGTAACTCTGATTACAGTGGTGCCCTGGGATGCCAGCAGGACACCTGGACTTAGCAGGATGGGCAAACTCTCAGATCCTCGATGGAACCATTAGTAATGGGGCATCCCAAGTGATACCATACAGAGAAAGGGCTTCATGTTACCTCTACTTCCGTCCATCATTTTCATGATGGAACTATGTTCCCCCAATTCAGTGGGTGAGACTCCAAGACTACATTAAATAAACAGGGTTGAATATTATATAGTATTATAATACTGCAACATTTAAAAAAATGTCTGAACTGCCCCGCCCCTTGTTTTTGGACTATCATATACATGCAGAAAAGAACACAGACCTCATGTGTTCAGGTTAATGACTTTTCATAAACTTAATCCATCCATGTAGCCAGCACCCAGAGCAAGAAATTGAGATTCCCATGAGTCCAGGCTCTCCCGCCCCATCTACCTTCCAACCACTCCCCAAGCCTACCTTATCCCAGGAAGCTGCTTATTTTGATTTTTAGTAGGAGAAGTTAGTTTTAAATGTTTTGTACTTTATATACATAGGATTATACAGTTTGTGTCTGGATTCTTTTGCTTAACACACTATAATGAGAGTCACCCAAAACCAGTTGTGCAGTTGTAGAATATTCATTCTCATTAGTCTGCCATTGTGGGACTAATCCCCAGTTTGTTTACATACTCTACTACTGATGCATAGATGTAGGTTGATTCCAGTTTTCAGCTATTATGAACAATGCTGCAATGAACAGTCTAGCACATGTCTTCGGTGAACATATACATGCACTTTATGGCTTTCTGTCTGTTTAGAAGTGGGATTGCTGGGTCCATAGGCTGTGGTATGTTCAACTATAGTAGATGTTCTAAACAGTTTGCCAAGGTAGCCATCCTAGCAGTGTTGAGAGTTCTGGTGGCTCCTTGTTCTTGTCAACACTCGGTATTTTTTTTCTTTTGTATTTTAGCCTTTTTTGCGGGGGGAGGGGGTACCATTTTATATCTTTATGGTTTTATTTTGCATGTCCCATAGTGGCTAATGATGTGGAACTCCTTTCGTAAGTTTATTGGACATTTGAATATTCTCTTTTGTGTCTGTTTTCTGCCCTTTTTTCTGTTGAGGGAGTTGTCTGCCTTTTTTTTGCTAATTTATAGGGGTTTTTAACGTGTTATACAGATAGGAGTTCTTTGTTGATATATGAATATTTTCCTCCACTTCGGTGGCTCGCCTTTTCACTCTGTATTGGAGCTTTTTGATAAACAGAGTTATTTAATTTTATTTAGTCAAATCCATCAGATTCTTTTTCTTTTGTGTGGTGCTTTTTGTGCTCTGCACTCTGCCCTCTACCCTAAGGTCCTGGAGACAGTCTCTGATGTCTTCTAAGAGGTTCAATGTTTACCTTTCACATTCAGATCTGCAGTTGACTTTTGTGTATGGCTTTTCCCCACACAGACCTCAAATTGGGGGTTCTAAAGAACTTTCATTATTAAACATAGATGGCCAGCTGGTTAATCTTGCTGGTGAGCACACAGATGTTTGTTACATTATTTTCTGTATGATTAGAATATTCTATAATGAAAAATAACATAAAACTATTTAAGCATTGATGTTTCCCTGGGTTTCATCTTTGATCTCCTGGGGTTCCCTCCCCCCCTGCCCCCCGCCATAATACATGTTCTTCCTGGGTGAGTTTGCCTACTTCCATTCTATTTATCTATTCACCTAAATTTCATTTACTATCAGTTCAGTTCATATACTGTTTGTTTGCTGACTACAGAGATGAGTCTAACATAGCTGTTGCCTTAAGAGACTTATGGTCTGGTATTCATAGGGACAAATAAATGCAGTAAAGTTCCTTGGAATAGCTATTCCAAGGAACAGCCCAGAGCACTGTTATCTTTAATGGAACTCTTCTGTCCTTGCTGCCTCCTTTTCCTGTTCTTTTTTAACAATCAACTTCATTGAGGTATAATTTGCACACAATAACAATACACCCATTTTTGTGTACGCTTCAGTGACTTCTGACAAAGTATATACCCATGTAGTTACAACCACAATAAAAATACAGGACATCCAAAATCCTCTCCCACATCCCTTTGCAGTTAGGCACCCACCACTCCTGAGGCCCAGGCTGGGGCTTGCTTCTGGTTAATTTTGCTTCTAGAATTGCATATAAATGGAATCATACAGAACATATTCTTCTTGTGTGCAGCTTCTTTTGCTCATCACTAAGTGTCTGAGATCCACTAGGTATATGCATTGCAAATATTTCTCCCCAGGCTGTGGTTTGCCTTTTTCTGTTCTCAGTATTTTGAAGCTTTTGCCCCCATTTAATCACTCTGATGGTTAATCACTCGGTGGTTCTTCTCTGGTGGTTCAAATCAGCTTCTGTGTCTACCTGGAAAGGCTGAACCCTCCTCCTGGCCTCTTGGACTAGACAAAACTCTACATCTGCTTTGAAGACAGGACAGGTGACTCTCCCTCATTGTTCTCCCAGGCTTTCATAAAAAGGTGGAGTTTTCCTCTCTTTTAAAAAAAGATTTTATTTATTTATTTTTAGAGAGAGGGAAAGGGAGGGAGAAAGAGAGGACGAAGAACACTGATTCGTTGCCTCTAGCACTGGCCTCATCTGGGGATGCAACCGGCAAGCCAGGTTTGTGCCCTGACCGGGAAATGAAGAGGTGACCTTTTGCTTTGGGGAAAAATGCCCAACCAACTGAGCCACACTGGTCTGGGTGGAATTTTTCTCTTTTAATAAAGTTAATTATAGGAATTAGTCCATCAGAATTAAAGCAAACAGTAGCTTTACAAAGCTGCAGGTGCCTGGGCCCCATTCCCTCAGATTCCGATTCAGGAGGTCAGGAGTGGGGCTTGAGGATCTGGATTTTTTAAAGTTGCCCAGTGGTCCTGGTGTGCAGTAAGCACCAAGTCCCAATTCTGCAGTTTAGCATGGAGAGAACATCATAATCAGTTTCAACCTACACCTTCAGCTCCTTTCCCATCACCTGTCCTCTTCTTTGCCCCTTATTCTGAAGGCATGTGGCATCTCTCACGAACACTTCCCTCCCCACATATCTGAAGTGTTTTCCTCTCCACCATGGGTATCTTTCTCCAGTTACTGGGCCCACTCTTACTCAACTCTCAATACCCTACTCAGAATTACTGATGGGGACTCAGAAGTTGGAAAATTTTAGATTAAGGTTATAGTTAATGCATGTAAAAAGCTTTTGTTTCAGGAACTGCAGATATGACCCACCCTGACTCCAGGAGATCACAAGCAATTGACCTTCGTGCTCCAGAAGAGATACTAAGCAATCCAGGTAGTACAGGAACCATTGTGTTCCAGGGAGAGACAATCCACTGCCCAGGACACAGATAAATAGAATTGCCCAGGACACAGGACACAGGTAAAGAAAATCACTGGTCAGCAGATGAAAAGGTGTTAGAGAAATTGCCAGACTACAGCTTTTATCTGATTAACCTCTTTCCTGAGTCTCAAATCTCTTATCTATACTTTTTTTCCCCTTGAGGTCCAAATCCCTTACCTATACTTTTGCCCCCTTATAAAAAAGACTGGCTTCAAGGGGAATATAAGATGGCCTGTTAGGGTACAAACCATGCTATTCTCAGATCGCAGGCCATCTGAATAAAGTGCCCATAAAAATTCAATCCCTGTCTCTGCTTATTGGGTCTAGTAGGTGACAGGCAGCCGAAACACCAGCTTTTCCAGTTTCATTACCTCCTTTATGATACCTTCTGCAGCTGTTCTCCCTCTTATTCCTATAGCAGTACTTTGTTTGATCTGCTATCAAAAACACTGAGTGTAGTGTGATGTGAGAAGTTGTTTACATAACTGACTCCTCCTTCAAACAACTCTGAACTTCTCCAGACCGTGGACCCTTTCTTGGGCATCATTGCGTTTTTATCCGATAGCCTGGTGCCTGACACAAGTGGTGCTTAACAAATGATTGCTGAGAGAATGAATGAATGTTTGGAAAGACGACTGAGTGTGGTCCATGGTACATCCCTGGGGGGAATGGAATCCTAGGAGGGGCACTCCTGCCTGAGTTCTCTAAAAATTGTTTGACCCTCACTCTCTGCTCTAGTTTTCATGCCTTTTGGCAAAAAGCACAGTCACTGGGTGGGTTGGGACTGCATCAGTTTTTAAACCCAGTTTACGCTTAATGCTTTTGTCATTTTCATTTAAGGTCACAGGTTGTAGGAAAGTGTTCTGTCTATGAGTCATAAAGAGGGTGTGGTCTGTGCGCAGCTTGTCTGTCAGCTCAGATCAGTGAAAGGGTTTTAAAAAGTTGAAGACACTCCACAAATGTCAGATATGAGTAACTGTTGGCACGTATGCTTGAGGCTGTGACTTGGCTTTTTGGAGGAACCAAGAACTTTCCAAGTTGTGCGAGACTGGCTGGGTTCTGGGTATGGCGGGGCTCTTCAAGGTCTGAGGCCTTCCCTCCGAGGGCTTCCACATTGGTTGAAGGGAATACAGACATTCTAGTTTGACTTATGGGCATGGTAGGGCACCAAATATCCCAGAAGCTGTAGGACAAGAAAGCTCAAAGGGACAGGCTCGTCACATAAGGCACCATGGTAGGGCTGGGCTGCTTGCTGGTTCCTAAATGATGGGTCGATTTGAGGTGTAAGGGAAAGGGGAAGAAGGGTTTTAGGTCAGAGAACTCTTGCTGATCCGTAGGGCAGTGGAAGAGGCAGCCAGGTCAGCGCAATGCCCAGCAGAGAGGTGCTCAGGAAGTGGTGGCTGGGGGATGGGTAAGGGGGCGGGAGGAGTAGCTTCACACTAGGGCCTCATTCACAGGCTGGGAGGCAACAGAGGTCACTAGTTACGAACTGCTTAGTGTCATGGTTGTCTGTGGCTCTAGAACAGCGATTTTTAAACTGTGTGCCGCAAAGATTTTTAAAACATACAGTATCTGACGATTTAGTCAGGGGCACTGAACTCTTTTCCCTTAGATTGCCAAATAAAAAAAATGACGACAGTCAACACAACAATACCAGTCCAGTGTGAATGATTCAAAATTATATTTTTTTGGTCAGACTGGCAAAAAATATATTTTTTGGTGTGCTGCAGAATTTTAGTCATTAGTTTTTGTGGTGATGAGATGAAAAAGGTTGAAAACTGCCCTTCTGGACTGCGGCATGTTGACTTGCAAAATCAGGCCCGTGATCCTCACTGGGAAGGCCTGAGATGGTGCAGCACAAACCCTACCTTCTGCTGGAGAATTAGTGCTGAGTCCTGGGGATCATGCTTGGACAAGTGGGGGTCCTGTTTGTTCCCCTTCCTCCTAGTCCACACTTTGTCATCTCCCGCTGTTTCTCAAACACGGTAAAGTCCCAGTCAATTGTTCAGAGTCAGCGCTTGTTCTGTGAGCTGAGCTCTGGGCAGGAACTGTTTGATACGATGTGGGATGTGTCTTCAAATATGAAAAATTATGAGAGCTGACAAAGAGCTTAGGCTGGTCCCGTGACAGGTCACCCCGCCCCCACCCCAGACACTGCACAGAATCCAGGCCGAGCCAGCGGTACTTGGATAGAACACGGGTTCAGCGCAGGGCCAGGGAGTCCTCTCTCAAACATGCAGGTTGGGGAAGCAAGATAAAAGATGGACAACGTAGGAGCACGAGTCTGAGTATTTCTTTATTTAGCGTGGCCCTCATTAGCATAAAAGACTGACAAAGGATGTCTGATAAATGGAGAGAAAGGACCCACCTTATGATCACAGAAACTCTTAACTAAGTAATCACATGGCTGCGAGAGAGCCAAAGGCTCAACCCCTAGAAAACACAACATATAATTGCAGCTTTGACAGAAAACGTTCTAGATATACAGTGAAAAGCTTACCTGGCATAGTCCAATTTGGAGAGAGAGAGCCTGGGGAGCCTGTGTTGCAAGGGGCAATACTGACGCCTCTCAAAAGCAAAACTGCTGTTGTCCACATATTGCCCCTAGGCAGTGAATGCAGTGTGGAGGAATCTGTCTTTAGCCTAGTGACAGGAGAGATGCTGTTGCTGAACAAATGGACCTGTGGGGCCGGGGTGGGTGCCCAGATGCCATTACTGAAACAACGACACCCACCTTCCCGTGGGGTCCCTTGGTTGTAGGTCCTTTGCCCGCTGCCCTTGGAATTATGGCTCTGAATGGCAGAATTTGGTGAAAAGGAAAGGAACTATTTATTCAAAAGTTATACAGTTTTGATTAATGGCTAAATGTCGCTCTTAAATCTCAAAATCCCCTTAAAACAACCACCAGCACACACACAGTCCTATTTCTCCAACTTTGCCCAGTTAGGCCAGTCAGGCCTGTCAGGGGTACCGTCCTTCAGAAGAAAAAGACCAGAAGTCCGGGGCTCAGCTAGGCAGGCCTCTCGCGGGTCTCTTCACCATCTGCTGCGTTGCCGCGATCTCCAGCTCTTAATCCATAACCATGTGGCACCTTCTCCCGGCCCACTAGCAAGAGTCCTTTCTCCCTTCTTTCTTCCCCCGTGATCTTCATACTGTTCCCCAAAGTCTGTGTCCCTTTGTCTCTCCCGCAGGCTCCTGTCTCTCTTCCTTCCTCTCCTAGTTACTTTTTGAATTCAGTCTTTCAAATCTTCCTGATTAGTCTTGGTGATATGCAAAATAACCTTCTTTGCATATGAGGAATGAAGCTATCCTGTTATTGACATGCAAAAAGACTCTCAACGGCCCTGCTTTAGGCTCCCATCCCTCATGGCAGCCCATCCTGGGGTGGGGGAATATATTTTTTCTTGGACACCGTAATCTCTAGACCCCGTCACAAATACCCTTTGCGGGGGCCCTGAATGTACCCTGTTACAATGCTTTTGATTTATTTCAAACTTACCAAGACATTGCCATGTTCCTTTCAGTAGATGATTGTGGAAAAGCTTTTCTGCATCTTTTGTATGACTTACAATATATCACAGGGCCGTATTTTCCTGCTCACAATGACCTTCTGATTTGTTAAGGGAAGCTGGTTGGAAAATACGGTTTGGTTAACAGAAACTGGCATATATCATGCAGCAATATAATAATTGCTAAAACCGATGCTTTCTTTGATTTGCTTGGCACTCTGCTAGCAGTTTTTTATACATCAACTCTTTTGATTTTAACATAGGTAGGGAGTGTTGTTACCTCCACTTTACAATGAGCCACAGAGAGATCCATGAACGTTAGGGTTATATGGCTAGTAAGTGGTAGAGCCAGGATTCAAACTCCAGCAGCCTAACTCCAAAGCCTCCCTCAACTGCCTCAGGAAGCAGAAAGTAATACAGTGTAGTGGAAAGTTCTCAGGCCTTGGCACCAGGCTGCCTGAGTGTGATCTGGGCCTACCACTTACAAGCTGTATGCTGTCAACAAATTGCTTGACAACTCCACCTCTCCTACCCTCCACAAATCTCATCCGTAAAATGAGGTTGTGTGGATTGAATGATATCATCTGTTTAACTTCTGACACATTGTAAGAGTTCAATAAATTGTCATTACTATTATGGCCAACATTTCAGGACCCCCCCCCCCCCATCCTTTAAATGTAGGGTATAATAATAAATCATTAATGCCTTATGTTTGTGCAGCATTTGAATCTCTCCTACCACGGACAAGGTGAGAAATTTCTGTACTGAAATTTCTGTACTGAAAATTTCCCACAGGTCTCATGCCCCTTTCCCCCCACCATGAATTTGGGATCCTGGTCCCCTGCCAACACCACTAACTACCCTCGTAACCTTGAGTCTGTCCTGTCTTCCTTTTTGGTCCAACATAGAGAAGCAGGCTCTGCCCAGATGGTCCCTGTTCCTGGCTGGGGCTTTGCAGTTTCTCTTGGAATTCAATCTGAGTCTAACCTGCAGTCTTACTTTCCTTTGAGCCCTCACCTGCACAGCTGCTCCCCGTGCCTCAGAGATGAGAGGGTGTTGTCAACTTTGTTAGTATTTGTATAAATAATCTTGGCTTCTAGCCTGTTGGATGGAAGAGCTTAATATGCTCAGGACAATGTCACCCCTGGACCTTGGCCATGAAGATGTGCAGGGCCGCTCTGACACCTTGCGAGGTCCAAGAGCACGTATTTGGTTTAATGAGAAAGAGAGACGCTGTCTGATCCTTAGTTTCTAGCTGGGCCCTGGGATTCTAGTTAAAAGGCTCTCCGAGGTGGGAGCCTGGCTGGTTTGGGGGCTGAGGAGGAACTTAAAGGTGCAGTTGTTGCCTCCAATGCCCACCCTACTCCAGAAATCAGAAGGATTTACCAGGCGCGTTGCTGTGTGCCCAGCGTCACCTTCCCATCCTGCAGGCAGGGCCAGTTAGAGATTAGAGGGGTGCTCCCTGTACGCCACCTCTCCAGGCTGCAGGAGCACAGAGGCTGCTGGGAATTCCTCATAGGCCCCCATTCTTTTTTGGATTGGGAGGGAGGATACCCGACTGGTTCTACCTGAACCACCAAGTTGTTTTTTCTGTAACTTTGACCAAGTCCTTTCCTTCTTTGTATTTATCTCCTTTTCATAAAATGAAGGAGCCAGGCTGATGGTCTCTGTCACATGTCTAGGTCTGACACGCTTCTGCAGTGAGAACAGTGGCCTAAGGTGTGGGGGGCCAGGGCTAGGAGTCTTGATGCAGGTCTAGGAGGCTGCTCTCGATGACCCCTGTCACATCACAGCCTTCCTCTGGTGCCCAGGGGTCCACAAGCTCCCATTGCAAGGAGATTAAGGGCCCCCATACCTACACCAGGGCTGCAGCTCTTCCTTCCTTTCCAGGCAGGGGTTGCTGAGTGAAATTCTCCTTCCTCCTCTTTCTCTGCCCAAGGGGCCCTGCGTCTTGGTCCCACACCCCTGCCATGCTTCTGTGCTTCCCACTGATAGCCACCCCCAGACCTGGGTGATGCGGGGTAAGATGGCGAGCAGATCTGTAGGGCCCGATCCTGCCAGTCACACCAGCAGCTCCTCTCCAGCCCTGCCTCCCACCGCTGCCCTGCCCGAGACTGATCTGCTGGCTGATAACTGCCCTGGGCCTCACCCTCTCAGCAGCTCTGGTTTCAGTCCCCAGGAGACAAGCAGGGCAAGCTGGAGTCTTCAACTAGCATCTTTCCCTTTAAAGGAGAGCAAGTGGGGAGAGATGCGGAGAGGGGGAAAGGGGTACTTCTTTCTCCAAAGATCCCCCACCTCTTCTGTGATACATGTGGGTCCTGGAGTCGGGGTGCCTGGGTTCAAATATCTATTCCACCACATTTATGTGTGTGTTCTTGAACAAGTTACTTTTTTTTTCTCCAAGTCTCTTATCCACGATTTGTAAGTAAGGATAATAATAATAATAATATCTTCTTTATAATATTGGTTTTTAGACTATGCATGCAGACCTAGCACAGTACGTGGTCCGCTGAAAGCACTGGATAAGAGGTTAGTTATTATTATGATGATCATTATTATGATGATCATTATTATTCTTTCATTCTCAGACCGAATGGAAATCTCAAGAGGCCATTTCATTCATCCTTCTGCTTCCTCCAGGCCAGTGGTGTCTTGACTTATCTGCCCATTAAAACCACCTGAGACCTTTCAAAAACCCCAAAGCTCAGCCCTGGCTTGTGTGGCTCAGTAGATTTAGTTCTGGCCTGCAAACCAAAGGGTTGCTGGTTCAATTCCCAGTCAAAGCATATGCCTGGGTTGCAGGCCAGGTCCCCAGCAGGCAACCATACACTGATATTTCTCTCCCTCTCTTTCTCCCTTCCTTGCCTTCTGTCTAAAAACAAAGAAGTAAATAAATATCTTTTTAAAAAAATCCCAAAGCTCAGACTATACCCCAAACCAGTGAAGTCCAGTCTAAGGGTGAGCCCAGGCACCAGTGGATTTAAGTCTGTCCGTGTGATTCCAACGTGAAGCAAGTTTAGAAAACACCGCTCTCAGCTGTCCAACTGGTTAAAGGCTTTCTTTTCAGGATAGAAATTTGTCCGAGAAACTTTGTCCACCACCTAATATTGACCTGGGGTTAAGTATCTCTTTTGGGGATACGTAAATTCTCTCATGCTTCACTTTGAGCCAATTTCCTCCTCTTATAAGGGGATTGAGAATAGTTATCACCCTACACCAAATGCTGAGTTAGTCGTATTTTCTGGGCACCTTTCCCCCACCTCGTAAGGGAGTGACAGCAGTCCCCCCCGCCAGGGGCCACCCAGATGATGGGACTGAAGTGTTGGCGTTGATGGTGGCAGCTGATCACAGCCAGAGACCAAAGAGGTTTTCTAAATTCTGCTGCCTGGGGCTTCCTCTTTTATTTGATCACAATTTAATAAATCCCCACATTCAGCAGAAGGGTAAGTATAAGCTGGGTGTGCTTCCTATTTGTTTAGTTGGCAATAGACACACGTGAAGGGGTTGGTTATTTGCATTCTTCAGGACGAGTTGAAAGTGAGCGATGCGGAGCCGTGCTGTGTCTGAGAGAGAGGAGGGCTCCTATGGTCTGGGGTCTTCAGGAAAGGCTGCAGGAGGTGGAGGGGGAGGGAACCACACTGGGAGGATGCTTTGGAGTTTCCAGCGTGTTCTTCCATATTTGTTCTCAGCTACTCATTATAGTCACCACATGAAGCTGGTATTATTATCCTTATTTTACAGGCCAGGAGACTGAGGCTGAAGGAGTTAGCCATATGTCTAAGCCAATGGGTCAGGAAGGGGCAGAACCAGGATTCAAGCTGTGTTCTCAAAACTGAACCCACGAATCTTTGGCCACCCTCCCTTTTCTCTGCCTCTTCTCCCTGACTCTGCCTGACTCAGAATCCTTGACTTCAGGCAACTCTCTCACACGGACTCATCCCGGTGCCTAGTTCCACTTCCCTTTCCTTCCTCTCACTCTGCTGCTTCCCTCCTTAATGTCTCCTTCCCTGGGCCCTTCCCTTTCCTACTAGAAGCTCCCTGAGGGGTTAGGGTCAGGATTAGGCTGTGCAGACCTGAGGTGCCAGGACTGGCGTAGCAACTGTCTTGACTTGCCTGGACCATCCTGGTTTAAGCACTGAAAATTTAGGAAAAGTGGGACAGCTGGCCATCCTACAAGGATCTAAAAGCAGCTAGCTTGTTGAGTGTAGTATAGTGTTCTGTGCTTTTTTTCACATGCCTTAAAGCATTGACTCCTTAAGAAATAGATACTCTGATTCCTTTAAGTATTTGAGGCTCCAGAGTCAGTGACTTGCCTAAGATCACAGGTGGGTAAAGGTAGGGCTGGGAGCTGAAACCAGCTCTTGTGACAGTACATTTCAGATTCACTCTCTTTTATCCCACGGTGTCTCCTGGAGATGGCCCACTAAAAGCTACTGAGCAGAGCTGAAGGTGTGGAGGCCGGAGGCTGCCCACACAGCCCCTCCCAGCCCTCGGGTGCCTTCTCCTCACCGCGGCTCCCCAACGCCTTGTTCTTTCTTACCGCCCACCTTTCCCCATCTCTATAGCTGTTGACAGCTGTGATTTCAGCCTCAATTTTTGCAAAAATATTTACTTATTGCTCAAATAGAAAGGCAAAGGACATTTAAAATATTAGGGAAAAAGTTCCTCTTATGACCCTTAATAAATCAATTCACCTTTTATGTTACTTTTTAAGTTTGGCTTCTCTGTATCCTTAATTTTTATGAGTTCATTTTGCACTTATTCAGCTTTATTTAACATTGTATCACAAGCATTGCCAGCGCCCCTACATGGTTTCCATGATGATAATTTTAAATAAGTGTATCAAAGCGGGCAAGCCATCATTTTTCTGAGTTTGAACATTTAGGGTTTTTTCCCCTAAGTTATTTGTCCACCACCATCATCATCAAGTTTTGGATGATAGCTACCATTTATTTGAGTCCAGAGGGCAAACACACATTTTTGTTGGCTGACTCTGATGCCTGTAATGAACTTCACCCCCTGCTTGCTCTCTGGGTCAGTGCTTCTCAGGACAGGGGCCTGCACACCAGCGCTGGTCCAGGGAACTTTGTTACTAGTTTGAGAGGAGATAAATACAGACTTTGAGGATAAGTACTTAGGAAATTAATTATTTCCCCCCTTTTTGCAATAGAATAATTTTATGTTTGTTGAATCTAAAATAAATGATTGAGGCTTATATTTTATATATCTTCAAAAAAATCTCTCTTTAAAGGTAATTCATTTTTACTTTCTTTTGCAAAAGCATTGGTCTGTAATAGATTGGAATTGAAAAGAACAGGAGAGGTTTCAGGAGAGTTTGTCTTTTGGTCTGGAAGACAATGATAGGTCCTGCCTGGTGGATGCTCAGTGAGTCTACAATCACAGACCTTTAATGCTACGGGACCTCATCTGTCTTGTATGTGAGGAGCCTGAGGTGTAGAGAGAAGCAGTAATGTGTCCAGCAAAATGTGTGCAGCCTTGGACAGAATCCCCTGGCTTTCACTTGCACTCAGTGACCACAATACCATGTTTCATGTGATTAAAATTTGGAGTGTGCATGGCAATGATAACAATGACCGGGAAGGAGCAAGGGGTGGGGACAAAACTTTTGCCCCGCCATAATTCTGTGGTAGCAGACGACTTCACCCTTGTCCCCGCTGTGGTCCCAAGGTGGCTAGACATCCCCTAACTTTGCCCCAGATCTCCTGGGCACATCCTCAAAATAAGCAACTCAATGGTGAAGTTTCTTCAGAAGATATCAACTAATAATTTGGGGTGATATTGTAGAGGAGTTTCCAGCAACTCAATCCTGAGAGATTACTGTACTCTGATCTCTAAATGGAGAGAGATGAATGATAAATGATCAAGTTGGGGAAGTTTGTCTGCACTGTGATTTCTGCAACTCATAGGTGTGAGATTTGAAACAGATGGTGCTGGCAGGCGAAGTAAACATAAATACTCCGCTGCCAGGACCAGGAAAGTGCCCCGCCCAGGTAATGCTTGTGTGTATATATAGAGGCTGAGCCAGATCACTTGCAAAGGAGTCTTGCTCCTTCCTGCCCTGGCCTCTGCCTCCTTCCAGCTGGGCTCTTCTTGTCTGCTTGCCCGGATGTTCCAGCAACCATGAGCCGCCAGTTTAGCTCTCAGTCGGCGTTTAGCTCAAGGAGCAAGCGGGCTTATGGCCTTGGCTCTTCCGCAGGCTCTGGTGGTGGGAGGTGTGCCGTGGTGTCTGTGTGTCAGGCCCGAGGGAGGTGTGGCGGTGGAGGGTATGGCAGCCACGTAAGAGGATTTGGCTCCCAGAGCCTGTACAATCTTGGTGGCAGTAAAAGTATCTCAGTGAACCTAGTGGAGAGAAGCACCAGTGGTCTCTGCCAGGGTGGGAGAGTGGGAGGGGGATGTGGAGGGCCCAGAAACTTTAGGGGCAGTAGCTCCGGAGGTGGCGGTTTTGGAGGTGGCGCTTTTGGTGGTTTTGGGGGCGGTGGATCTAGAGGTGGTGGCTTTGGAGGTGGTGCCTTTGGGGGTGGTGGCTTTGGAGGTGGTGGCTATGGAGGAGGTGGTTTTGGGGGTAGCAATTTTGCACTTGGGGGCTTTGGTTTTTCTTGTCCCCGGGGGGGCATCCAAGAGGTGACTATTAACCAGAGCCTCCTACAACCACTTGACCTGGAAGTGGACCCTGAAATTCAAAGGATCAAGACCCGGGAGCGGGAGCAGATCATGGTTCTCAACAACAAGTTTGCCGCCTTCATTGACAAGGTGAGTGCCTCAGGGGCAGGCAGTGTCACTGGTCCCTGACCGGGTGACGGAGAGGGCCCTGAGCCCTGCTGTCTCTCACCACGTTGTGCTGTCTCAGTTTGGTGGTGACAGTCACTCCTAGACATGTATGTCCTGGGACCTTAAAAAAGCATTTACCTCATTTAGGCCTCAGTTTAACATAATGAGGGAATTTGCCTCTATTTTCCTTTTGGCAGGGAAACACATAAGAGGTGTGAAAATACCCAATAGTTAAAATACATGGTATAGTAACTGCATTCTCATTCATCATTAGTCACTTTGCATCCATCCATCATTCCTTCCTTCCATTCATCCATCCATCCATCCATCCATCCCCTTATCCATCCCATAGACATTTACTAAGCATCTATTATATGCCAGACAATGTACCACAAGGTGACTCCCTGTCCTCAAAGAGCTGTAGTAGAGCCTAGGTGAACACACTGGTGAGTATGGCTGGGGGCTAATGTCAACAGCATACTAAGTAGAATTCTATCTGAGTTCCTCATTTTAGTTCCTTGAGAGCCAAGAACGGGCCAGATGAAGCTGTTGAGGCCCTTCTCCCTAGTTCCCTGATTAAACCTTAGATTAAGTCTGGCCCGGGCCCGAATCACCAAGCAGAGCCTAGTGGAAGACCTACAGTAAATACCTTCTTCCTGCATTTCCTTTTGTCCAGAGGTGGAGCCATGGTGGCTACTGTAGGATCCCCAAAAGGTTTTCTGCCCCAGAGATGTAGGAGGAAACACCCTGGATTCTCAGTGACTTTCCCTCAGTCCTCGCGGGAGTTCTGTGTTGAGGCCAGAGCTTGACTGGTGGTCTGACAGCAGAGTAGCCATGGCCAAAGACCAGCTTTGGGTTGTATACCCGGCCTCTGATATCTGGGTAAATGCTGGGGGTGGGATAGAGTGTGTGACTTGTGGGAGGAGCAGTAAGAGTGTTGAGGCCCGTAGATAGCCAAAAAGGAGTTTAACAGAGTAGAATGCTTCTGGCTATTTCTGATCACCTTGGATGGGAAATTTGGTTGAATATCATCACACCTCAGGCACAGGCAAAGGCCTGGGAGTGTTTGACTGGAGCAAGGAGGTGACAGGTGAAGGAGACACCATTGGGAGGTCAAGTGTAGACCAAGGGAGGGGCAAGGACAAAAGTGGGTTGGGGGAGGGGTCAGTGAAATGACCACAGGTGCTGGCAATTGATCTCCTGAGACTCATTTGGCTGCAGTTCCTGCCATTAATAGGATATCTGTTAGGACTTCAGGCAGAGGCCAACATGCAAGAAACTGTGGCTTCTTGTCCTTCTCAAGGACATGGCCTGTGGTGACCATGAGGAGAGAATTCTTATCCAGGAGGGCTTTGACCTAGCTAGAAGGGAGAGCTGGTCCTTTTGCTTCCACCCTTAACTCCATCCAGCCTATTCTTAGCATGACATGAGAGCCATTCCTTAAAAATATCACATCACTCCTCTGTTGGCTTCTTGTATCATTTAGAATAAAAATCAAGATCCTATAAGGTCCTATATAATCTGGCCCTCCAACTCACAGCTGCTGTTAACCCCTAGCTTGCATTCGTGAGAATCAGGCACTATTACCACCACCACATGAAACAATTCTCAAGCTGCAAGTTTTAGTAACAGAGTAAGGGCTGGAATTTAGCTCCTCAGGGTACGAACTTACTGTCTGCAGTAGCCTGTGCTCCCTCTCTACCTCCTCTTCTGCTTCCCTCTTGCTTACGAGCACACTATTGCATTCTTGCCTCCTCCAGCACCCCAAGCATGGTCCTGCCTCAGGGCCTTTGCACTTGCTATTTTCTCTGCTTGGAACTCCTCTCTCCAAAGAGTGGGCTGGCCTCCCCCTCAGGTCTTGGCTCGGACGCCACTGTCTCAGAGAGGCCTTCTCAGATCTCCGTATTTGAAGTAGCACTCCCATCTCAGCATCCCTACCCACCATACTTGTGTTACTTTCCTCCATAGACCCTACAGTCATTTGACACCCTGTATATTTTGCATTTCTTTTATTTTTATTTTTACTTTATTTTTTTTAAGTTGGCATCAAAGGACATACATATTTATTGATTTTTTTTTTGGTGGGGGGGAGAGATGTGAGAGAGAAGCATCAATTAGTTGCCTCCCGTATGTGCCCCAACCAGGGATCGAACATGCAACCTAGGCATGTGCCATGACCAAGGATTGAACTCACAACCTTTTGGTGTACAGAATGATGCTCCAAACAACGGAGCCACCTGACTGGGGCTATTTTGCCTTTCTTTACAGTTTTTTTCTGAATAGAATGTAAACTCCTGGAGAGCAGAAATTTTGTCTGTTTTGTTCATTATTGAATCTCCAGCACCCAGAACAGTGCCTAGCACATGACAATTGCTTAATACATCTGTGTTGAATGAAAAATTGAGTCAGCCCTTTATGGTTCAGGCTTGCCTCTCAGAGAGTAGGAATGGAGACAAGGGCTTCTTTTAGAACTAATTATAAGGGACAGGGTCCTTAGGGGAAAAAGGGAAGTCCAGCTCTTCCCATGGAAACACTGGCTTGATTTTGTTCAACTGATCTTGAATCCTCCATGCCAGGCAATTCCAAAGCCCTTAGTATTTCATTAGTCCGTGATGCTTATGAACTGTTTTCTCTGGACTGGGCACTGTGTGTCCATGGGTCTTAGCATCTGTGTCCACTGGACAACAAAGCAAACATGGACCTGCCTTCATGGGGCTTACTCCTAGCAGAGAGGGACATGCTAAAACAACACCAAAAGACTACAAATCATGAGAGATATCATGGGTGAAAACCAAGGCTGACGAAGGGGAGATACCAGGGGCTGGTTGCCACTTTGGTTGAGATCTAAAGTGTGAATATGAGTTAGCCAGGCAAAGAGTTGGGGAGATCTGGACTGCTGGCGGCACCAGGAGATCTCTGTGGCTGGAGTGTCATGAACAGGAGGGACAGGGGCACAAGAGGTTGAGTGTGGTGTGTTTTTTCTAGTAAGATGTTTAGCTCAGTATGATGCTGAATGTCAGTCAAGCTTCCCCTGAGTATTGCTGGTGAAGTACACAGCCCAGAAGTGTTTTGGGAATCCTGCGGAAAACCCGCAATGACTTTCAATGATCTTTCTAGTTAAATCCCATTAAAATTGCCTCCCCAAAGCCAATCTCTGTTTTTGCAGATTGGGGGGCCTAATGAGAACCATGGTTTCTTTGACTCAAGGGGACTCAGGCTAAGCCCAAAGCACCCAGACTTGTCCGACTGCACCCTCATTGTTTGACGTGGGGATTCCCTGTGGGACCATACAATTCTTCCTTTTGGTCCCCACAACGTGGAGCACAGGTCTGTGAATAAGTGTTCAATAGATTCCTCCACTCCCTGGGAGTGCCGCCTGAGTTAAAATAGGCCAGGTGGCAGAAATTTCTCCCAGGGGTGTTATGAACTGTGCTGACAAACTTGTGAGAGCTGGTTTGCTTATCTCTGGCTCTGATAAGTCAAACAAAAATAAGCCGCGAGAAAGTGTTCTCTGCGCATGTTTTTCAGCCTAGAGTCAGAACCCAAAGGGTGTTAACAAGGGCTGGACCCTCAGATGGGCAGTCTCAAGGGCTGGGGATTCTGGGCACGCGCCTTAGTGCCATATTGTGGGGGGTGTCTTTAGGGTTCTCTTCTGACAGCACAAGCAATGGACTTGTTCCCATAGACAGCTCCTCGACAGATTCTAGAGAGGAAGTGTGTGCTCACCTGAGCAAAGTTCAGAGGCACCTGTGGTCTTCACCTAAGATATGGGAAGGGAAGACCCATCTGTGGGCAGCTGGCAGAGGAAAGGTGAGGGCTGATTATGATCATGCAAAGGACAGTCCATGCACTTAGTCTGTACAGCCAGCCAGCTCTCTGGACCCTGTACCTGACCTTTGTGTTCACAGTTTTGGGAAAGACATGCTGAGAATATAGGACGATATCCACTTTTGATTCTCAGTGTGAAGTAAGGAAATAGCAATCTCAGTGGTTCCCGAACACTAGACAACCCCAAAGTCCTGACTTTGGGACCTTGGAATGCATTACACAACATGAAAAAATAAGAACACTTACTTTTAAAATTCTATCTGGATTGTAAAATCATTTAAAGAGGTGACCTTCCTAAAAAACACACTAGCAGACAGTAGAGGTGATAGGGGTGCCCAGGCAACTGGGCTCAGAAATCAGTTGATACTCTAAGCCAAATTGTTCCTTCCCTCCTCTTATTTTCCTTGCTCTTCAATCACACAACAAAGCATTTCAACCACAAAGAGGAATGTGCCTGGGATGACCAATGTTTCAGGTGCCTGATTGCCATTTCCTCTTGTTGGCACAGACACACTGAGGGGACAGTGACAGCTCTATGGTATAAATGTGGGTGGCTAAAGGCAACAAGGGGCTGGGTTGGAGGAATTTACCTTTAACACCAGAGTTAGCTCAGTGTTAATGTTAGGCTAATTGACTTTATAGCCGTTGGTCAACCATCAGCAACCACACTGTGCTCATGTGTCTTGGTCCCAAGGGCCCATCCTGACTCTGAGTTTTGGACATGCTAGAGGGATGCCCATCCTCCTCCTCATGGGGGTGCTTCTCAGACCCATGACCTGGGGTAAACTTGAAGGTCTCTTGCTCTTAGGTGCGATTCCTGGAGCAGCAGAATCAGGTGCTACAAACAAAATGGGAGCTCCTGCAGCAGATAAACACGTCGACTCGGACCAACAACCTGGAGCCCATCTTGGAGAGCTACATCAGTGGGCTGAAGAAACAGGTGGACTTCCTCAATGCAGAGCAGATGCGCCAGAACTCGGAGATCATAAGCATGCGGGATATTGTAGAGGACTACAGGAACAAGTGAGGCACCCCGGGGGACAACGCACTCAGGGAGGAAGCATGGCAGGGAACTGATTCATGGGGAAGACATTCTGCTTCAGTGTTATTTTGTAAGGGGTGGAGCGGGGCCACAGGTACAGCTATGCGGGCTCTGCACTGCACAATTGCAGGGGCACTGTTTTGTTCACAGTAGCTCTGGTATTGCCAGTCAGCTCTCGATTGTTGGGATGGGGCACACTAGTTCCATGGATGTTGGAGGCAGAAAAGCCTCAGTTCCGGTGTGGGCTTTGCTCCTTTCTGGCTGCCTGCAAGTCCATCTGTCTAAGCCTTTAGTTTTCACATTAATGAAGGTGGGGGCGGGTAGTAAGTACCCTCCTTGCTGGATTGCTGTGAGGGGTAGGTTGTAGCTCTCAAACTTTAGTGTGTATCAGCTTGTTAAAATCAGATCGATCAGGTAAGTATGGGATGGGGCTGGAGTGCTTGCATTTCTAATACTTCCAAGTGATGGCAATGCTGGGAGATGGGCGACCACACTTTGAAATCCACTGGTTTAGATAAAGTTATTCTTAGTAAGTTCTTAGGCTGTGTCTGTACCCACTAAGCACTCTGTATGCACTAGTTATTAATAATAATAGTAGGGGTAACAGGACTTGTTTAATTATATATTGGCTGCTCCGCACCCTGCAGACAGCAGAGCGGCCTCTCCCTCCCCATGCTGGCAGTACAGGGAGCTGCTTTTAACCTCACCTTGACAAGCTTACTGTGTTGGGCCAGTAGAGAGTCAAGTGTGTGTGAGTGGAAAGGGAGAAATGAAATTCACAGTGAAGGTGTTGGGGCAGCGGCAGAATCATAGGTGAAACTTTTTCTCTATAAAAAAATTTAGTAAAAGTGGTTACTTAAAGTTCTTAATTCAAAAAATGATTGGGCCTGACCAATTTACAAATAAAAATGGACTCTGGGGGTGTTCTATGTGGCCCTAGGTTTTCCACCTTGGGTCATGGTCTCCTTTGTTGACCTGGAGCACCAAGAGCTAGTGTGAGCTGCCTGTCAGTGAGAGGGGCAGGCCCTGACAGGGGTTAAAGTCCAGGACAGTAAGCATTTAAGGAATTCTGAACCTCCCTACACAGGGAGAATTCCCAAGGAGCCAAGGTCAGCCGCTGCAGCCTGTCTGTTTCTTACCTTCCCCCCACAGATACGAGCAAGAAATCAACCAGAGGACCAACAATGAGAATGAGTTTGTCATCCTGAAGAAGGTGAGGCATGGAGGTGTCCCAAGAGGGACTGTGGGCCCCGAGGCTGAGCAGAGTGAGGAAATCCTGTGGGATGTGGTGTCACTGAGAGATGGACAGGGTGACCTTGGGGGTTGGACTGTTGAGTGTGTTGCCCAAATGCTGGGACTCTTACACCAAAGGGGAAAGCCTGAAAGTGATGCCAATGTGGATCTTCAGGAATCCTGGAGTTTTTAATCTCTCTAGTGCTCTGCAAGTGAAATTAAATTAACTGACAGCTTTTGAATGTCATTTATGTATGACCTTGGGGCTTGGGGAGGGACAAGGGAGGGACCTGAGGTGCTGTGTGTGAATGACCAAGATGAAGAGCTTGGTGTCACACTTCCTTCTGGCCAGGAAAGCTAGGTCCCTGGCTTTGCAGGTCCCTTATTTGAATGAGGTGAGGAAATTTTGCAGGCAAGGAAATAAACCCAGAGAAGCTTTGCCACTTGCCTTGGCCACCCAATCAGCTGGTGGCAGGCAACACCTGGACAAAAAAGTCAGACTATCGTTGTTTGCTGTTCAGGATGTGGATGCTGCTTACCTACAGAAAGCAGACCTCCAGTCCAAGGTGGATGTTCTGTTGGGAGAGGTCAATTTCCTGAAACATTTATTTGAGATGGTGAGTTCATGAGCAACCCTTGTCTTTTCTCACACTTCATAAGGCATACGGGCTTTAAGACAGGGGGCAGCCTAAAATGAAACAATGTCCATTAGGGAATTCTCCCCCCAGTCATCTCAACCATCCTCTTAACCCCTAGTGCTTAGGATTCCTGGGTGTGTGCACAGCAGAGGGGGAGGCAGAGAAAGTCCTGAGTTAGGAGAAGGTGAAGGTGGTCCCATTTCTGTCTGGGAAATGAGGTTAACACCCAGGACATTCAGGGACAAAACCAACCAGAAATATTCAATAGCGCTGGGAAGTCAATGGGGCTGCTAGGGAACCCCATGGGAGAGGACACTGTGGATCTCAAAGGGAATGAAGGTGACTGGGACAGCAGTGGTGAGGAATAACATGCTCTTACCACCCCTGGTCCTGCAGTCACCCATGCCTAACATGGGAGCGCTGCTCTTGGCCAGATGCTGTGCTAGGATATTAACTATGTCCTGGGTATTTCCATTATACAGATGAAAGCTGAGGCACTGAGAGATGAAATCACTTGCTCAGTTACCCAAGTAGTCAAGGTCAAGTCCAGGCTCAAAAGTTAGTGTGAGTGACCGCACATATGGGATCTTTTCTATTGCCTCGAGAGTCCCTGTGCTTTCAAGGAGCAAGTCTGCCTGTCAGAGGGCCCAGCTCATGGTGGTGCCCAAGCCAGAGTAAGGCAGACATAAGGGCACAAGAGTGGTGTGATGAGTAAGTGACGTCCACCAGGGCTCTGAGTTCAGGCTCCTTCATCTCCCTGGAGGCTAGGCCTGGGTGCCTTTACCTTTAGTTAAGTATCTCTCAGTATACAGCAACAATTCAAAGACCTTTCCCCTGGGAATCCCATTGGGCTCAAGCTTCTGGCTTTCCCAGAGAGCCTTGAGGAGACAGAATAGGGAAACTGAGGCCCCAGGTGAACAGTAGAAGGAGTCAGCCTGTGGTCCATGCCTTGCAGGAGCTGTCCAATATGCAGACCTATATCAGTGAGACCAATGTCATCGTGTCCATGGACAATAACCGCTCCCTGGACCTGGACAGCATCATCAAAGCCGTGCAGGCCCAGTATGAGGAGATCGCCCAGAGGAGCAAGGAGGAGGCCGAGGCGCTGTACCAGAGCAAGGTGAGCCCTGCTGCCCCACTGCCCGCGCCAATACCAAACTTAACATACCTCCCGGAACTTGTATTGTCTCTTATTTCTGAAGAAAAATGTGTTTTTTACAGAAAACTTAGAAATTACAGACAAAGATGACTCACCTCCCTCTACCAATATTAATATGTCAGCATATTTCTACCAGTTCTTTGTAGCTAATATTTATTGAAAACTCATATGTGCCAGACATTGCACTAAGTGCTTTACATATATTATTACATTTAGTCCTTGCAACAACTCTATGAGAAAAGGATGCCATAATCCCTATTTTACATATAATAGAGTATGAGATTACCTCATTTCTCTAAGGTCTCGTGGCTAGTAAGTGGCAGGGACAGAATGTAATAAAACTCAGGTATGCCATCTATCAACCATTATAACAGTTTTATTCTTATTTTTTCATAATGAGATTTTTAAAAATATAGTTTTGTACTTTTCTCTTTTACTTATCACTTTGAATGACGTTCTGTGATATTAAATATGCTAGATCATGTTTAATAGCAGTGTGGTGTCCAGGTTAAGAGCAGGCCCTCGCTTTCAGATAAACATCTTTGTAGTTAAGTCTTTGGGTACATCTTTGGTTACTTTAACATAAATTAACCTGAAACTTTTTGAAGGGTGAAGGCTCTGTAGTTAAGGGTCAAAGGCCAGTTACTAAATTCTGAGCAACTGGGACTTCCGATCTGCTTTGTGGATAGATTACTTGTGGCGAACTCCAATCTTGCTGGGCTCTGTCCCACTGTCCTGTTGGTAGCTGTTCTGAATGGCATGGATTTCAGCATCAGACTGAAGAGATAAATGGCCAATAGTGAAAACATCAGAAGCAGAGATTCCCTTGAGCCAGCCCTCCCATTGCTTCCTTCAGAGCCATAGCCTGTAGGTAGAGTTCTTATTGCTAGGGCTGTGAGGACGTGAAAAAGGAGAGAGAAAGGAAAATGCGAATAAACATTGAGTACGTTGAGGGTCCCTGAGGAGATGAGGGCCTGACTGCTAGGGAAATCATTCTGGAAAAGGGTAGGAAGAAATATATCACAGTAGAAAAAGTGATAAGGGTCCCACTGTGGGTAAGGACCAATGTGAAGGCTTAGATATGGGAAGAAGGAGGTAAAAAGGGCATCAAGAAGCAGGTTTATCTGTCTAGAATGTAGGGCTGGCCCAGACACTGGTGGAAATGAGGAAGGCTGGGGGGCGAGGGCCTGGGGGGATGTGTGGTTGCGTGTGTGTGCTTGTGTGTGTGTGTGTGGTCACAGCTCAGATGAGGGAGGTTTAGTATAGCTGTGAGTGTGTGTGTGTGGCGGGGCGGGGGAGGTGCGGGGAGTCTGGGAACTTTCCCAGGGGACAACGTTCTTGGGTAGGGTCTGGGAAGGTAGGTCCACTCCCTCCTGGAGGGGCTCATGATAAGCAGCAGGCTGACCATGACACTGCCTTTGCCCCTCAGTACCAGGAACTCCAGCTTACAGTGGGAAGACATGGAGACGATCTGAGGAACAGCAAGATGGAAATTGCAGAGCTCAACCGCACCATCCAGAGGCTGCAAGCTGAGATCAGCAATGTCAAGAAGCAGGTGAGATGGGTGCTCAGGGTGGGCTGACCAGATACTCCACCTCCCATGATGCCCTTCTGGACCTATCCTGATACTTAA
Organism: Pteronotus mesoamericanus; assembly: GCF_021234165.1. NCBI lineage: Eukaryota > Metazoa > Chordata > Mammalia > Chiroptera > Mormoopidae > Pteronotus > Pteronotus mesoamericanus. The sequence continues at coordinate 2,679,392 of NW_026555310.1, forward strand.
CCTTTGCACACTTCTTCTCTGTGACCATCTCCTGAGCAGGTTGACCAGATGCACGGGGTCATTTCAGATGCAGAGGAAAAAGGAGATCGGACCCTTCAAGATGCAGCACAGAAGCTGCAGGACCTGGAGGAGGCCCTGCAGCAGTCCAAGGAGCGCCTGGCCCGGCTGCTGCGTGACTACCAGGAGCTGCTGGGGGCCAAGCTGTCCTTGGATGTGGAGATTGCCACCTATCGCAGGCTGCTGGAGGGCGAGGAGAGCAGGTAGGCCATGCTTTGGGGCCAAGGTGCAGGTTGTACTGCTGGAGCAGTGGGGCTGCATATTTGGAGAGAAGACCACCCCAGATTTTCTGGGAAGATCTGTAGCCCAGGATGAACAGAAACATTCAAGTCAGAAGCAGAGGCTGTATGATTTGGCAGGGTCATTGTCATCATTCTCCTGCCTCTAAGCAGAATGTTTCTGTATCCCAACCCAAGCCACTGCAGCCAGGTGGTGACCCCCAATGCTAAAAAACTTCCAGAAAATGCTTAAAATCCCTTTTGGCCCCACAGGTCCCTTGACCTCTCTGCCCATCCACACACCTTTCCCATGCATAACAAAACTTGGGGACAGCTCTTACTTCCCACAGGACATCTCTGCTCCTGATGTCTCCAGGCTGCTGCATGCCTTCGTTTGGGCTTTGCAGGTGTGGCTTATGTGTGTACTTTGGTTTTACAGGATGTCGGGAGAGCTGCAGAGTCACGTGAGCATCTGTAAGTACTGGAGTCCTGGACCTGGGCTGGTTGGTGCTAAGGGGAGGGAGGGCACAGCAGGGCTGCCCAGCAGCCAGCTGGCACTGGGAATTTTGGTTTCCAGTCCCACACAATGAGCACAAATGAGCAAATACAACTGCAAAGCCTGGAGAAATTCGTTGAAATAAATTGTGATTTTAGCTCTTCAATCCCTAATACCCAGCACTGCTTAGAACTCATTAGGGTCTGTCAATAATGAAAATGTGCCCTCACGTCCCTTTGTATATGAAGAATACTTTGGAAATGGGAATACTTTCACCCAATATATCTTTCTGAAGTCAGATGCCATCAGTGATGGAGCACGTGGGTGGCTGTCCTGAGGGTGGCTGCAGGCAGGCGGTGGGGAGGCACCCCCCAGGAGATGACCCCCTCAAACCCTTCCTTCTGACCCCTATCTGGGCTGTTCTCTCCCTCACAGCTGTGCATAGCAGCCAGATGTCTCTCAGCGGCTCAGGAGGCGGCGGTGGCCGAGGCTCTGGAGGTTACGGGGGCAGCAGAGGCAGCGGAGGCGGAGGAGGAGACAGCAGGGGCAGTGGCAGCTCCCGTGGGGGTGGCGGGGGTTCTGGAGGGGGCAGTGGAGGTGGTTATGGGAGCAGTAGTGGCGGAAACTACGGAGAGAACAGCAAAGGCAGCAGCAAGTCAGGGAGCAAAAGCGGCCGCTCCTCCAAACTGCAGATTATCCAAACTTCTACCAACACCTCCCACAAGCATATCGTGGAGTAGAGACGAAGGTCTCCATGACCTTCGCTCCTGTTCCCTTCCCCACGCCCTTCTCATCCTCTCTCACTTACCTTTCCCTGATGGGTCTCAGCAGTTTGGTCAATAAAGTCCACTCTAGATGGGGAAGCAGGTGGGTCACAGCGAACAGCACATCTATCTATGGAGGACCCCAGCTGACGGTCAGAACACAGCCACTCACATTCTCGACTCAGACTCCACCTAGCAGGCTCTTTCCCCGGGCAGGCCCAGAGTCCAGGTTAGCTATGGGGTAAAGAGCATCTACAAGGTGGATAATGGAAAACATGTCAAAAACACCAGGTTTCTCAGTCTCAAGCTCCCTTTCCTGTCCCTGGGCTGCCCTGGGAACAAGAATCCATTCCTCAGGGACCCACAAAATGAGGCTTTTGGTGAGTGGGGGATGACAAGGCAAGCTAGCTTGTCCCCCTGCCAGGGACCAATTCCTTCTTCTTGGTCTGTAGCCTCACACTGTCATATTGATGGAAAGCGTGGATTGGCTGCCCACATCAGACATCCATAAGTCATATCTGGACCTGATTCTGAATTTCTGTCTCAAGAAGCACCACCCCCAAGATTAACGGTCCCGGGTGGGAGTATTTCAGAAAACCCAAGTTTTTGTCCACAGAGAGGACTGTAGTGAGCAGCAAATGGAGGAGTTGATGGACAAGAAATCAAGTTCTGTTCTGTCCTGCCCCTCCTACCAGCTCCATTCTTTGGAAGCCTGGCCCTTTCTGGGACCTGCTCCATAGCAGCCTTCCTGAGAATTGTCCAACAGGCTGGACAAGTGCCCAAGCTCTGCTCTTTCCAACTGCCCAAGGCCTGAGGAGTTTGAGGCTCAGACTTGGGTCTTGGGAAGTTTAATCTGAACCAGGATGCAAGATGTTTTTTGCTTGCAAGGTAGCTTAACGCTCTTTCGCAGACTGCAAAGTCCCTTCTGGCTTCCGTTCTCTGTGACTGAGCACTGTGACAATTTGATTCTTTATTTTTGACCTTACATAAGATGCTTCAGATGTACTGAAGGGAACAAGAAAGGGAAAGTATTGGTCAACTAATGGACTTTGAGAGAGGGAAGGTGGCTTTGCCTCTAAGGTCTGGAGTCACTTTCATTTGCTTGCTGAGTCCTAACACAATGTCCAAGTTTGTGATTCTCGTGGAGTATCTCATATGCCCTGTGTGGGTCCCTTGGGGACTGCTGTGACATCATCATTTCCTGGTTGAAGGTGTTTCTACAATAAACTTTTCTGTGATCTTAAACTGCTTTTTGGCCAGCAGATTAGTTATTTCTTCTTTAAGTTCTGCAGACCTCTGAAATTATTCATATTTGGGAAGTAAAATTTATTATTTTTTTTATTGCACAAGTAATACACGATCTTGAAAAACCTGCAGACACAATCTTATTAATCCTTAAAGTGACTGATCATTCAAAAGTCAATTTGACATTTGTTCAACAGGCATTTATTTAGCTCTTAATGTGCGGCAGGCAGTGGACTAGGCACTGAAAATGCAATGCTGAATGAACATATTTCTAAATCTGAAGGATGCTTACAAGCAAAATGATATGGGGGAGGGGAAGGTTCAGAGGCAGGAGAAATCAGAACATGTGCCCAGCACAGCAGGTGCAATGGGACCTGCAACAGGTGCCAATGCTGGGGAAGGGACAACCCCACAGATTCCTGGAGGGCTGGAAAGTGGAACAGAGCTGAGGAACAAAGTCAGGGCAGGTGTGGGCAGGAAGTCGGGAAAGGGGCCTCTGGACAGTCTGCTCAGAGACTCAAAGATAAGAGAAGGGGAATGTGTGTGAGTCAGAGGGGGCAGCCTCACAGGAAAAACTGATCTGGGGAGAGAAGAGGCTGAGCCATCAACCCTGCAGGGGTCATGGGCATGAGTGTTGCCTTTCACTGATGCCCCGCAGGGAAGCATAGATGCAGAAATTCAAGAATGGAGCAAGTTAAACTATCACCTCATTCTACCTGATATTTCTGAGTCTGTGTAGAGAAGTCACATAAAAGATGTGACCTACTTTCTCACTCCCTGAAGGAATTACATGGAAGTTGGATATGAGACTCACTGAAATATCACTGCCACTCATATTAATAAGACATTGTGTTCTCAGGCACACCCCTACATTCTCTCTTAAAAGTTTCTCTCCATCTCATCTGTCTTGGTGGCAGACCTGTGGGGGAGGGGCTGGGAAAGGGAAAGGTGGGCAGGGGGCTGCCTGAAGAGAAGGAGGGGGAGCAGACATGCAATTCCTACACTTGAAGTCCATGACCAAGGGCATGAGGATAAGGACAGGAAGACAGGTATAAACATGATTTAGAGTGTTTGGTTGGCAGTGGCAACACATGAACAAATAGGCATTGGGGCCAAGAAGAGAATACTGCGCAGAGCCTGCTTTGTCTCTTCTGTAGTCAGACCACCCTGAGAATATTGCTAAATGGGAGCCCATTCAGAGGACAGTGGCTAAGACGGAGGTGATGGGGAATCAGAAACCTGGCCACATGTGGACAATGGATGGTCCTGGAGAAGAGAAGTCTTTGGGGGCAGGGGGATGTGATGAATAACTGCAAAGATTTGAAGAGTTTCCCTAACAAATGGGGGTTGACCCCTGTTGGTGACCCAGATGGACAGGTGGGAACCACAGTAGATTTGGCTCAATATAAAAAGCACCATTGTATTGATCCTAAGATGAGAGAGGGAGAGGCCACATGGGGAGTTAGCACATTTCAAGCCGAGGTTGGCTAACCATTTGGCAGGAGGTTGAGGGAGGAAGTGAAGGATGGGTGCGGATTTGTGTATGGCAGCATGTTGCATCTTTGCTGCTCTAAGAATTCATGTGATGAAGGCTGAGAAAAAGGAAGAAAGGAATTCTCTCTATTTTATATTTGGGAAAATTAAGATCAGATGCCAGGGGAGGATCTAGTCATGGAGAGGTCAAGGGCTCTAGCCAGGATTGTAAAATGAAGCCAAGTTTTCTGGCACCATCAGAACTATTACAGAGTGTGGACTTGATTCTCTCTGGATCATACCTGTGTGTATAATACTGTTAGGAAATCCACATTGGTTCTGGGGAGAATGCAAAGGGAACGGCAACCTGAGGTCATTTTTCCCATCCTTATCCTTCTGCATAGGAATTGGGATTGTCCCAGAAAACATGGACCCGTTTTTTCTCTTCAGGAGACTTGACCATCTTAGTCATGGTCAAAGAGGGAACTGTGTGACTGAATTCTAAGAAAAATGGAACAGAGATTTCACAGAGCAAGGACCTAAGAAATGAAGGGCAAGGAAAGAGCAGTTAATCAAGGAGAATCTCAGAATCTAAATGAAAACTCTTAAAGTGATATTCTGGGCCTGAGCAATGGGGGCCAGCAGTAAAAGACACCAGAAGAAGTTCCCTGGGACCAACAATATTCCTATTACAGGCAAGGAACAATCCCATTGGGAGCAATGAGCAATTCTTTAGCTCTTTACTGTATACAAAATGCTCCCGCATGTGTGATCTCATACGATTCTCTTTGGCCCTAGGAGGTGGGCTAGGGATACCATGTGTGGGGGTTTTGTGGTCCTTCTAGAAACCATGGAGCACTCCATTCCTGTTTCTGGACAATGCTATTCCCACCAGGCAGATACTCAGAGGGAGAACAAGCAGTTCCTTCCATTTATCAACAGCGGGACAGACAGTAGGAGGGAACACAGCACTCAGCACAGCAAGACTCCTAGGGAAAGTTTGCCAGATGTTCCTCCCTCTGAGAGGCCATGGCAGGGTGGGGCGCTCTGGGAATCTAAATTTAATTCCACCAGCTTCTCATTTACATAGATTTTAATCTGGGGACATGGTGAGCAGGAATAGCAACCATTGGTTTAATAAAATTTCCACTCTGTCTGACCTGGGACTAGGTGTGCACTTCTGGGCTGGGAAAGTTCTCGGTCTAAGGAAGTTTTTCAAGAATGTCACCTCACCCTCAATTACTGGCCAGTTGGTTCAGGTTGTGTCTTCTAATTATGAGCCATGTGCTTTGACTGTCCTTTTTCAAGCACAGTGTAACCCCCATGATTTTGATGGACCTGCTGCCCTGGTTTTGTCAGCTCTCTGATCAGTAAGTACAGGGAACTGCATGTCTTCAGGTTGATCAACACTCTGTTAGAAAGCTGAGCCTGGGAACTTGGGATATTGGGAGGTTCTTGAGCATGGAGAGTTGGTTCTACATGTCTCAGTGCCAGGCTGGAAGGTCTTGTGAGGGGCTCTGAGTCTGTGGCCTGGCTTCTGCACCTGTCCCAATGTGCTTAGCTCTGGGGATCGCTCTCACTCTGCAGAGAAGGCATTCGACAGTGGGAGTAATTCCCAATCTGGCCTCACTTTCTTCTATTCCAGGTGTGCTCAGCATTCCTTCCTGTATGTGATGGGCCCCCCACTTCCCTGGTACAGATTTATGGACCCCCTAGAGATTTCTCCCACAAGATGGCTCTCTTTCAAGAGTTCCTTTCCTTTCCTTTCTGAGTCTTTCCACTGTTTCTTGTAAAACAGGGGCTTGTTCTAAAGCTTTTCCTGATTGTTATATAATCTTCTGGGTCCTTCCAAAAGCAAGAGAGAGAGAGAGAATCCCTCCTTCTCCCTCTATCTATCATCTACCATACTCCAGTTTCCCTGTAAGGTAGATACGGTCCTTGTTTTACAGGCCAGGGAACTTAGGAGGCTCAGAGAGGATAAATGACCTTCCTAGGTCTGCACAGCTATAAATTTGCACTCAGAAGTGGTGCCTGGTCTGTCTGACTCCATGCCTCAAAGTAAGACCACCTGCACCTTCCTCTTCTACATGCTCATTCGTGGCTTCCTCCTTTCGGGCATCTACTCTCCTCCTGCACTGCTAGTGGGTAACTCCTGGGGGCCTCCTTCTTTGCTGCCTGTCCTGAATAAGCTGCCCCTAGTTCTGCACCTCTCCCTCCTGTATAAGAAGCCTCAGCCCCTCCTCTGCTGGTTCCCAGCTTTCAACATCTCACCCCGCCTCCCCATTGTTTGTGATCCTCCTTTCCACCTCCCAGGCCTTGGCTTTCCCCACTCCCCTGAAATTTCCTTCTCCCACATTCCTGGTGGAGTCCTGCAGGGCTGGGCAGCTTGTCATTGCATGTTTCTATTCAACTCTTTTCTCAGCCCCATCCCTCAAAAAGCTCTCAAAACATCACCACACCTGTCCCAGCCATGGCCTGTCTGTGGAAACCTCATCTTCATGATCAGTTTTGGGGCACGTGTGTGAGTCCTTGGGGCTGGAAGTGCTCTGGTGTTCTGTTACCCAGCACTGATGGTGGTATCCCTCAGGTGCAGGGGACTGTGTGGGAGGCTGGGGAAAGAGGGGGTGCTAGGACGGCACCCAAAGACACAGAGGACTGAGTCTTGCTTTTGTAAAGCTTATAGAACAATTGTGGGACCAGCTAACACACACACACGCACATAAACACACATGTACACGTGTACACACATGTGAAAATGGACTAATCTATATTTTAATATGTATTTGAATCTGGCAGCAAATGGGTTTAGAAAAAGAAACCAATGGATCAGCTGAGTGGTGTTAATCAAGGAAAGCTCCCTGGAGGAGCCAGCCTTTCTGCTGCCTGGTAAAGCAGAGGAGATGTAGGCATTTGCCCTCAAGGCCTGATGGACCAAACACAAAATCAGGCCCAAGTGCTCATGAGTTGAGACCTTAGGTGCTCCAGAGCTAACCGGTGGTAGACAATGGGTAGGAGTATGAAGAGAATTGCTAAGGCAACTGGATGGCCTTTCAGAGAAGAGACGAGTACAAGTGGGCTTGGAAGATAGAGAGCAGCAGAGAAAAAGGGAAAAAGAGGACTGAATAGTCTCAGCAAGCATGGGAGTGCAAAACCCAAGGTGAGAGGGTTATAAGGAAATCTTTAAGTAACGCTGGTGGTGGAGCAGACCAGTGACAAGAGGAGGCCCATGGCTGGAGGTGGGCATGCACTTGGAACCTGGGCATGTATTTAAGAACCTGAGTGGCCTTTTCTTTAAAATGGGGTTAATGACTATCACCGTGTGGACTTTGTATGATGTTTAAATGAGATGTAGCTCCTTGCACATAGTTGATGCCTATAAATATTAATGCCTCTTTTCTTTTTCATCTTTTTTTTATTTTCATTTTGCCTTTATTTTATAAATTCAGAGTACACAAATCAGCCAGGCATGAGTGTGTGGTTAACTTTAATGTCCTGCTTTACTATCACCATGCACTCTCCACAGTCCTGGGACATCACAGGAAACGATGAGGTTGATTAGCTAGCAGAAGGGCAGTTTCCAGCCCTATTGGGTTGCCTCAAAGGTAAGCAGTAAAAAGAGAGTAGGAGTTTAATTTAGAAATTGAGGGATTCTCAGGCATTGATTGTATGACTTGGAACCATTTTTCTCGATAGACAGGTTAGATGGTGGGGTCTCGGAGTTCCTGCAGATGGGATATGCTGTGCACTCATTTATGGGAACCAGTTCCAATGGCTTGTCCTTGAGCCTCTTCTCCAGTTTAGAAGGAAAAAAACTTGAATTAAAACCAGAAAACTCAGGTGTTAGTCCCAGAGGTGTCTTTTCCTAGCAGGAGTGTCAAAGCAAGTCACTTAATATCTGTGATCCTCAGTTTTCTGTTTTGTAAAAATGGTTTGACTGCCTAGTCCTCAGGGCTCTCCTCAGGATAGTATTTGTGTATGTTTTTGTTGGGGTGAACTACGCAAATATAAGCTGATGGTGATTTTTATGCCTTCTTTTTCCTTCTAGTCCCTGTGTCTCTCCCTCTTCATGGTAGCAGCTAGGGCAAATTTTTCCATTCTGAAAATTGCCTGTTGATTACCTGACGGCCCGCCTCTTTGATTTTTCTCTATGTCAGTTTCTTGGTTGGAGGATGAAAGCACAGATATGTTGCAAAGATCTGTTGTTGGCTCGCAGAGGTGAGAAAATGAATATACACATGCATATACATCTGATGCAAACACATATGCACACCCCTCCAAAATGCTAGAAGGAATCAGTTGTTCAGTGTGATATATGTCTCATGAGGGAGTATGCTGAACTAAAAAAAATTTTTGATTGCCTCTCAGAAGATGATTAGGCAACAGTCATTACCACACCAAGACTATCCCAGGTCCCATTGTTCCTAGTCAGAAACAAGATCTGGATTACTCATTCTGTATAGAGTTGGTTGGTTTAGCAGCCCAAGGATGTTAGCGTTAAGACAGTTCTGACAACAGCACCATGGAGGTGGCAGGGAAGGAGGAGGAGCAGTGGAGAGGCAAGGGACACTTTCTGAAGGAGGGTATAGGACAAAACTGTGGGACAAGTGGGAAAACAAGACTTAGTGGCTAGAGAAGGCTGACACTTGGCTGTCCTGGTTCAGAACCACAGGGTGATGACAGGACCAGATGGTTTTCACAGACTCCCCTTTTCCTACATATCTTGTGTTCCACAGCGGAGAGCACCTGTACAGTTCTATGATTTACCGCTTAGAGTTGCTTAGAGCGAGCTGAAGGTAGTGCTGGCTTCTCCTCACTGAACTGGAGAATTCTGTGTTTTACATGCAAGTGTGGGGAGCATGTCAGGCTTATAAGAAGTCTTGGAATGAAAGTCTGTGTGGAGTTGAGGTCTTTCTGGACCTCAGTGCCAGTACTACCTGTTAAGATTGATCAAGTGATGCTCTCCAGGCCGGACCAGAGGGTTACCTGGCCCATTGCAATGCATGCTTGGCACCCTTGCACCTGGACAGAAGTAAAATCTCCCCATGCATGCTGTGCCTCCAAACAATCTCCTTTTCTCAGAGTGAATTGAAGAACATTTTCCAAACATGTGCATGTGTCTGGAACCAAGGATTCAGAGGGATAAGATGGGCCTCCTGCTGTTGGAGTTCCCTACAGTGAGAGAGCTTCCCATGCTGTCTGGCTTTATACAAAGCAAGGAGCCCTAATTCAATTGCTGTGCTGTTATAACAACACACTGGTTACAATCTTGTGCACTATAGCTAAGTATTCAAATCTCAGTGATGCAATTTACCATCTAAGTAAACTTGGGCAAGCTATTCAATTCCTGTGCCTCATTTTTCTTATTTTAAAATGGGTAACATAACAGCATCTATCTCAAAGTTGTGAAAATTAATATATAATATATGTAAAACAGTGCCTGGTACATGGTCACTTTTTGATACATTAACTATCATTTTATTATTATTACTATTGATATTACTATTGCCCAGAAACAATCTTAGCTTCTAGATCAGGCTTTCCAGTTGCTCTTTCAAATCTACCTTCATCTCTCCGTATTGCCTAGTGTGAAACTTGAACCACCTGTCAAGTCATACCTCCAACCCTTTGCTTTACAAAATGTATAAAATAGCTTCTACCTGCTCACCTTACTGCTTTCTGTGTTTTTGAACTGTCATGTGCATGCCATCTGTTTGCATCTGTTTTCTGTTGCTGATGTCTGTCTCCTGTCCTGGTCTATCTTTGAGAACGAACTGGAAAACTTGGGAAGAACATGTCTTTCCCTTCTAATCCTTCCAGATCTCCTACCTATCCATTCTGTTTGATGACAGCTTCTCTTCCTCTCATATTAATGCAGTGCATTTATAAAGCTTACCTTTAATAAAAAAAATAACTCCTTTTGACTGCTTACTTATTAAAGCTCTGACTTTGTGTCAGGAGATAAAACTTGGAGAGCTCCCGGGTTTAGAGGGCAGATCTCAGAAATGGGCCGAAGAGCTCCTTCTGAGATCAAGTGCAGGGAAGTGTACCTGCCAGGCCTGAGGACAGAATATCTTAGTAGCTTACAGGGACAAGGCAAGAGTGAGAACTTGCACATTTTTGCGACAGGAGGTTATGAAATCCTATGAAGAAGCAGCAGGTGGCAGATATAGGGTCCTCTTTTCCCAAAGTCACAAGCACTTGAAGAGAGATTTTGTCTGATAAAGTGATTACCACATGAGCAATCTTGCATGCACAGCAATTTTGAGAACCATTCTGGGAGTGAGCTGCGTGGTGTTTATTGTATTGTTGAGGCGCGTAAAAATCTTGTATGGCTGCAGGCAAGCCAAGCCCTTAAGTAGCACTACGTCCCGCCGACTTGAGGACCAAACCCAATCCCTCCCTGAATATAAGGGGAAGTCTCTGTGCTTGCGGTAGAGGAGTGTTAGCTCCTTCCCTTTCTGCACTTTGCTCCTACTCTCTCTAAGTCAACATGAGTCGACACTTTAGTTCCAGGTCTGGGTACCGGAGCGGAGGAGGCTTCAGCTCTGGGTCTGCAGGGATAGTCACCTTGCAACGCAGAACTACTAGCAGCTCTGTGTGCCGCAGGGGGGGAGGTGGTGGGAGATTCTCAGGTGGAGTATGTGGTGGTGGGGGTGCTGGTGGTGGCTTTGGAAGTCGAAGTCTTGTGAACCTCGGTGGAAGCAAAAGTATCTCCATCAGTGTGGCCGGAGGAGGTGGACGTAGTGGTTTTGGTGGTGGTTATGGCTTTGGGGGTGGTGGTTTCGGTGGTGGTGGATTTGGGGGTGGTTTTGGCAGTGGTGGATTGGGTAGTGGCTTTGGCAGAGGAGGTGGTTTTGGTGGAGGTGGTTTTGGTGGAGGTGGTTTTGGTGGAGGTGGTTTTGGGGGTGGTTTTGGGCCCGTCTGCCCCCCTGGTGGCATACAGGAAGTCACCATCAACCAGAGCCTTCTGCAACCTCTCAATGTGGAGATTGACCCTGAGGTCCAAAAAATAAAGTCTCAAGAAAGGGAGCAAATCAAGACACTCAACAACCAATTTGCCTCCTTCATTGACAAGGTGAGTTGACTTGCTCAGTGTACTGGGAGGGCTGCTCCTGGTCCGTTGAGATTGGTGCAGCTGAGGGGTGTTTGGGTTGAGCCTCGACTTTCTGTGCTTAGATGATTAAAGAGTATTTTTAAGAATTGTCTTCTAGGAGATATGTTAGAAGTATGCTTGTGAATGATGTTAATGACTAAACTCTCTCTTGGACAAAGGGGTCTGAGGTCTACATAAATGTAGGTCAATTTGACATCATCTTGAAGTGTTTTTAATTCAGCTCTTGGGCTGAATGGGGACTTACATATGTTGAATGAAGATAACAGAAATCAGGTGAACTCAACTTTCTAGGGAGCAAACAAGAACCCTGGAGAAGTCTTCCTAAGCATAAAAAGTGAGTTGAGTGTAAATAGAGTGCATTAGATATTGTAGCAGAAAGTATGCAGTTAGAGCCAAACGTCTTTTGCTATCAGAAGGGGAGGTCTGCCCTTTGAGAATTTAACATTGGTACCATATTATGGTGGAGATTTTTTTTGTACTTATATTTCTAAGCATCTGCTCTAGAAAAAACATGCGAACCACTTTTTAACTTTTTGCTTAATCATCAATAATAATGTCATCTCAAGTTATCCACAATAGATTTAGTATTCAATTTGGATTCTTGCAATATACTTTTGAACTGTGTGTATGTAAACCAATTTTTATTGACCGAAAAGCAATTGGAAGGCAAATCTCTTAAGTGTTATGTATCTATTTCAAGGTGCAGTTGCAGAAATTTTATATCTGTTTTGCTGTTTGGTTTTTGTATAGCTACCTTCTTCTAAAGCTCCCACTGAAATACTACCATAATTCCATTCTCGGGGAAGTTAAAACTTCACTGAATTAACAATGAGCTGGGTTTTGTTTTGAAGATGATGCTAACTCGATCACCTTTTTATTTTTCTGCTTGTCACGGCTAAGAAGACAGGAATCAAAGTTCTTTTCTTAGTGAGGTACGGGCCTCGCTGTGTGGTAGCCCTTGGCACTCAGTGTCCATAGGGTGCCACGTCTGTATCAGTGGGTAACAGGGTTTTGTGTTTTTAGGTGAGGTTCCTGGAGCAGCAGAACCAGGTGCTGCAAACAAAATGGGAGCTGCTGCAGCAGGTAGATACCTCCACCAGGACCCAAAACTTAGACCCCTACTTTGAGTCATACATCAACAATCTTAGAAAGAGATTGGACCAACTGAAGAGTGATCAATCTCGAATGGAATCAGAATTGAAGAGCATGCAAGACCTGGTGGAAGATTACCGGAACAAGTAAGGAGATCTGGCTGGGCGATTCTTGACATTCATTCTAAAATATTTCCAGAAAGTGGCAAGCTAAGACTGTCAACAATATGTAACCATATCTTTTCTCAGGTTAGAAGCAAATCAATTTGGCATTTTCAGAAATCTTCATCTTTTTGGAAGCTGGAAATTGTTTAATGATTTTACTACTCAGAGGAAAGGGGTGGCCAAAATGTCCTAGGCTAGTAACAGAAAAGCAATGAGAAGCAGCGCCTAGTTTAGTCTAGAAAGCTAAACTTCACGCCTCACTTTCTGTGACGCTCCCATCCACTTCTGATTTCCTTGCAGGTATGAGGAAGAGATCAACAAACGGACAAATGCAGAGAATGAATTTGTGACCATCAAAAAGGTGAGCACACCCTGTAGGATGGACCTCACATCTAAAAGAAAGAATAGTACAGGGTCTCTAATTACTAAACAGAAAGAAGTCACGATGTTGAGAGCCAGGTAGTGGGCCTGATGAATAGCTGAAACAGTTTTCCTGCCACATTATGTTGGACCCAGACTTATCCAGACTCTGCTTCTCCAGAGCCCTCAGCACTTCATGTAGTAAATTGGGAGGCAAGTTCTAGCAGGTCAGGCAAGCTCCTTTGTGATGGTGATCCCAGCGGTGGGGCAATTTAGGGGTCCTGATCCACCTGTGACGTAAAGGTGTGGAATAGACTCCAAACACCCTTTCTACTTGGAAAAATCCCCTCAAAGCTGCTGAGAGGGATTTGCCCTGGAAAGACTATGACTTCATGCTGCCTATTGCTCCTTTAGGATGTGGATGCTGCTTATATGAACAAGGTGGAACTTCAGGCCAAAGTTGACAACTTGCGCCAGGAAATTGATTTCCTCACAGCCCTCTACCAAATGGTAAGCCCTCTCATTTCAACCATGTTTACCAAGTGGAGAACTTTTAAGCTTGAAACCACAACCACCCAGAAGAATACATCTTCCATCTCCTGATCCCTCCCGGTGTCTAAGCTGTTTTCTGATTTAACACGGTAAGAGTCACTGAACTACCTATGTTTTCCAGGAGCTGTCTCAGATGCAGACGCATATCAGCGACACCAATGTCATCCTGTCCATGGACAACAACCGCAGTCTGGACCTGGATGGCATCATCGCTGAGGTCAAGGCCCAGTATGAGGAGATTGCTCAGAGGAGCAAGGCTGAGGCCGAGGCCCTGTACCAGAGCAAGGTGAATGGGCTGTCTGACCAGCTTTCCTGAAATGTCTTATTTTGCTACCTTATTTTCTCTCACATTGGGGTGTGTGAGACAGGGTATATGCTCTGTCACATCTAATTGACTTGATTTACCATCTTTAGTATGAAGAGCTCCAGATCACTGCTGGCAAACATGGGGACAGTTTGCAAAATTCAAAGATGGAGATTTCTGAGCTGAATAGAATGATCCAGAGACTTAGATCTGAAATCGACAGTGTAAAGAAGCAGGTACTTGTTTCTTCCTTCTACTTAAAAGGTGGTGAGTGAGAGAAAAGGCAGCCAAGAGGTTGCAGGGTAGCATTTAGAGGGATGCCATGGGGTAAAGAAGCCTCAACTCAGGGCCAAGAGAGTCTGCTGCATCCCCTTTAAGGGCTTTTAAGGAAAGCAACATAGTGGTGTGCTATCCAACAGGTGAATGCATGAGGTGACTTAAGCTCTTGTGGTTCTGCTGGACCCAGAGTACTGGCCTCACTGGGGTGGGGAGATCAGTTTGAGATAAGAAGGCCAAGGTGGGATTAGGTATTAGGAGAGTATGTAATGTGCTGGATTCTCTGTCCTCAGATCTCTGCGCTGCAGCAGTCTATCAGCGATGCTGAGCAGCGGGGTGAGAATGCCCTCAAAGATGCCCAGGGCAAGCTGAACGAGCTGGAGGATGCCCTGCAGAAGGCCAAGGAGGACCTGGCCCGCCTGCTGCGGGACTACCAGGAGCTGATGAACACCAAGCTGGCCCTGGATGTGGAGATTGCCACCTATAGGACCCTCTTGGAAGGAGAAGAAAGCAGGTGAGAAAGGGACCCTGGGCAGTTTGGCTACTTCTTATGTGCTCCTCCCCTTGCAAGTTCACAGCTGTTGAAGATGTGGCTGTGTAACTGCAGCTTGTCCTCAGTGTGGGGAAGGAAAGGTACGTCATGTGGGATGAAAGACTTGGTTTCCCTCTGGGAGCCACAATCCATCACTTTCCTTTTCTTTCCTTTTCTTTTCTTTTTTTGTTACATATTTAAACATTTTTATTTATTGATTTTAGAGACAGGAAGGAAGGGAGAGAGAGAGAAACAGTTTGTGGTTCCACTTATTTATGCATTCATTGCTTCTTGTGTGAGCCCTGACTGGGGATGGAACCCGCAACCTTGGCCTGTTGGGATGATGCTGTAACCAAACGAGAGACTGGCCAAGGCACCCACACTTTTCTTTTTTGAGTGCTATAGCATCTCTATGAAGAGATGCTTTGAGATGGAGCCATTTATTCTTTATCTGGGCTGGCTCAGGCGTCATCTGACCTACAGTCAACGCCTTTAGAGGTAACCTGCATTAACTGCCAAGACTCTTGTCTAATTTATATGGGGATTTCTTCCTGTTTGTGAGAAAAACGACAGTTTGGGGAGGCCAGAGGGGACCGGATTAGGTTTCAGACCAAAGAGGAGCCTGAGATAGGGAGATTTGGGACAGCTGCAAGGGTCTGGGACGCACTTTGTGAAGCTGGAGAGTGATGAGGTCTTCACTTTTCTTTCTCCTGCAGGATGTCTGGAGAGTGCGCCCCCAACGTGAGTGTGTGTAAGTACAGCACAGGGGCCTGTGCAGTTTTTTTGGGGGGAGGATGGAAAGGGAGCTGGGGTTGAAGGTAACTGATGTCCCCTTGCAGCTGTGAGCACCAGCCACACCAGCATCAGTGGAAGTAGTGGCCGAGGAGGCGGCGGTAGCTTCGGCTACAGCTCCTCTGGCGGTGGCAGCTATGGCGGCGGCTCCGGAGGTGGCGGCTACGGCGGCGGCTCCGGAGGTGGCGGCTACGGCGGCGGCTCCGGAGGTGGCGGTGGAGGCAGCTACGGCGGCAGCAGCGGAGGACACAGAGGCGGTTCTGGAGGGGGCGGCGGCTCTGGAGGCAGGGGTTCCGCGGGCGGCGGCGTCTCCGGAGGCAGCTTCGGCTCCTCGGGAGGCCGGGGATCCAGCTCTGGGGGCACGAAGACCTCCGGTGGCAGTTCCAGCGTGAAGTTTATTTCTTCCAGCTATTCCCGAGGGACCAGATAAAGAGGCGTTCTCTGCCCCGTTAGCTGTCCCTCTTCATCACTACCAAATATGCTTGGCAAGACCAAAGTCAGTTGCCCCAGCCTCATTGAAGAAAAAAGCTGCTGGTTAGTTACATTAGTTCATCTTATTCCCCCAGCTCTTTCCTTTCGGCTCTGCTTCCCAAAGTTTTTAAATCAGCAGCAGCATCAGTCCCTGGCTATGACCCTGCTTTGTGCTTTGCCTCAGGAACAGTTCAGTCATCACGCTACACACATTACATTTCAGAAGGCCTCCTAAGTCAGCCAGAGGAAGGCTGGTTAGACCCACAGCTTCTTTGTCACGCACAGAGCCACATGGTCTGGGCAGCTCATTACTATCCTGTCCCTTGCAGCAAACTCTGTGCTGCTTTGGTTTTGTACCTAAGGTGTAAGCAAGCTGTTTGACTTTTGTGGAGAGGTCTTGAACTCCTGTTTCCCTGTGTTGCTGCAATAAACTGCATTTGAAATTCTCCATGCGTCTCACTCCTTTGTTCATGGCACCATCTATCCTGGATGGGTACTTTGTGGGAGGGAAAGAAGACCCTAGAGCTGCAAGGCATAAGGGGAAGTTGGGGTGCATGAACATGAACCGTGTGGGGAGGCTGATCAGGCAACATTTAACTCTAAACATTCAACATTTATCTAGACAAGTGCTTTACCATAGGGTAGATATGTCATGGAGGAATGGAGAAACCAGGGTAGCAGCTTTTATTTATTTGAGAAGGCTTTCTTGAAAAGGGCAGCGAGTGAGTAGGTTGGGATGGAGGAGTTTGGCATTGAGAAGGGGAGAAGGTACTGCATGGAAGAGTAATTGTTCATGTGGAACAGCCAGTGATGAGAAGGGTGTGGGTACTGCGAGGTCAGCAGCTACTGCAACCACAATACAGACTTTGGCAGGCAGAATTCAGGGACCAAGAGGAGTAATGGAGAGCTGGATATCCATTTGTCCTCTCTTTCAGGCCACTACCCAAGGCTCTGTTTAATCTAAGTTCATTTGTGGACATAGAGCCCACTCTGGTGAAGTAATACAGCAGGATATCATAGTGGCCAGAAACATGGATGGCTGGATTCAGATGTGCTTGAGTTTGGGTCTTTTTAATTTCACTTAACTACTTCTATATAACACATTCACAGTTCACAAAGCTTTTTCACATTATGTATTTTTACCATCTTGATGTCTAGAGGTAAATACTTTCATCCTCATTTAACCTACAGGACCACCATCATTTACTAGCTCAGTGATAATGTACAAGTTACAGACCTCTCTCCACTTGAGTTTTATTATCTCTAAATTGGGGATTATTGTGCTAATTGAATAGGATGATTAGCACATAGTAAATGCTCAGTGAGTGTCAATTTTAATGGTAATGGTGATGATGATGATGATGTCTATGGCCTGGCTGTTGTAACATTGTTCCTTGGTCTCCAGGCCACTCAGTAGATGCTTGTTCTGAGGAACAAATGAATGTCAGCTTCCCAGAGGTTTTATGACCATGAGAAAGTCAGTCCACTTCTCTGAGGATCAGTTTTCTTAGCTTCTCATTAGAAAAAGTATTCTTAGCTTCAGTGTCAACACAAAGGAAATAGAGGGTATAGATCAACACAGTATTTTGTAAGTACTATTTGTGGAGCTCTATCCCTCCTCTCCAGTCACACTTCCACCAGAGCCGCCTCCTGTCTGGACTGATGTGAGAGTTTGGAACACATGACGGTGGATAGAAAATTCAAGGAACTTTGATTCAGAGTTTCATCTACTGTGATATTTAAGGGGCCGACAAAGAAAATAACCCACAGCTTACAGGATGTGTGGATCCTTGGACAAGCCACATGACCATTTTGAGCCTCAGTTTTCCTGTAGGTTAAATGAGGATGAAAGTATTTACCTCTAGACATCAAGATGGTAAAAATACATAATGTGAAAAAGCTTTGTGAACTGTGAATGTGTTATATAGAAGTAGTTAAGTGAAATTAAAAAGGAGTGACAAAGAAGTAGAGTGCAATAGCTGGCTGTCAAGGACACTAAGAAGGAAAATAACTTGATCTGGTTAATGTGGTCCAGTGACAGCTCTGTAGGGACATAAAATTGATTTTCTTAATGCACTCAAGTTGAATCTGCTCTAGAGGATAGCTATTTGTGAACCAAACACATGAGAGAGGGGTGTATCAACTGAAATGTCCATGCCTTAGTTTGTGGGGGAACCTACATTTTCAGTGACTGAAATACCAGTACCTCCGCATCCTGTTGTCATGGTACCAGGGAAACTGAATGAGTCACAAAAGGCAGATTCAGAACAGAGGGAGTTGGGTGGCCCTGAGGGAGGGAGATAGTTTACCTTCTCCATGGGTGAGTGGACATCTGGGGTCACCAGCTACAGCACTGGGACACTGTTGAATGAACAGGGATGTGTTCTAGTACTCTGACATACACATTTTCTAAATTCTTTCTAAGGTTACAACTTTCTTTATTCACATTGTAATATTGGGAATACCCTCTGTTCATCTTGTTTGGACTTTGGTTTTCTTGGTAAGGTCAGACATGAAAGAGAGACCACTGTAATGTACAAGGAAACTTATCAAAACTTGTAAGGTCACAATGACCCAATGAAAACCCTGTGTAAGTCAGTATATCATGTAGAACTAAACTGAATAAGATCAAATGCCCATATACATTCATATTAGAAAGGTAGGAAAGGAGAAATCTGGATTCCATTCAGTTCAATGTATAGTTCCTGCACACATACTGTGTGTCAGGGATGAGGGCAAACATTGGAGTATTATGATGAGTGTGACATGGTCTTGTTCTCAAAGACCTTAGAAACCTGGGTGTAGAGAGTATATAAACATGTTATTACAATGCACAAGACCCATGCTATGTTAGAACATATACAAGGCATAGAAACGGTAGCTATGGAAGTGAGGGTGATTAAAAGTGATGCCTGGCAGGTTTTAGAGGATAAATAGGAGTTTGTCAGGCAGACGAGGATATTTAAGTCAGAGAAGTACACTTCAGGCAGAAGGAATAATATGGGTAAAGACATGAAAGAAAAACATTGCACAATTTCTGAAATTCATCTGAAGGAACATGAAATGAGTGACAAGAA
Source organism: Pteronotus mesoamericanus (assembly GCF_021234165.1). Lineage (NCBI taxonomy): Eukaryota > Metazoa > Chordata > Mammalia > Chiroptera > Mormoopidae > Pteronotus > Pteronotus mesoamericanus. The sequence goes on from NW_026555310.1 coordinate 2,698,379, forward strand.
GTGAGGGTGAAGAGTTAGGCATGTCTAATCAAGAAGACCTTGTAGGCATTCAATGGAGTCCAGAGTATAGTTTATGGGTCAGAATTCCTTGATGGAGTTTTTGGACTTACTGGTTTATTACAACCTACTATGTACTGGGCCAATGAGAGAGAAGGGGGCTGCTTCACTGATACTGGCATAAGAGTCAAGCATACACCCCAGTTTGGCTTGTACTTGAGTATCCCCTAAGAAATTTGATCTGCCCAGGAAAGTGCCATTTTTCAGGCATTTTATGGTTGAAACAGTTGTGATAGACAAGGAAGAGCCAGTAAAGAGATTTAATAGATTGACTTGGTCAGATTGGTGTTTTAGAGAGATCAGTTAGGCCAGATTGGAGGGGCCCATATTGGAAGACTTGTTAGGAGATTGTTGCAAAGGTGCAGGCAAAAGATGATTGAAGTTTACATTTTGGTTCTAGTCCTTAGAGGTGGTCGAGTGGCCAGAAATGAGGATGAAGATTGCATTCTAGAGACTGTTAGGAGTCAAATCACTTGACTTGGTGATGGATTGAATGGTGGGTGGGTGGGGTGAGGCAAAGGGAAGAATCGAGGGTGGCTCCATGTTCCTGGCTTTGGTAATAACAGAGAATATAGCAAGTAGGCTAGTGGAGAGAAATGAATTAGTTCTTTTGAGGTGTCTCTTCTCTATCCACGTAATTATTGGGGCTATACATGTAAACTAAAGAGTCATCAAAATTTGAAAGTTAGAGTACACCATCGGATAACTCAGGAAGAAAAGGTTGAGAGGGAATTGCAGATAACTCCCCGGAAGAAAGCCAGAAATATATGGGAAAAACTTGATTAAGTAGAGAAAATTGAAAGAACATAAGATCATTGATAATTCTTCTGGGACTATCTAGCCAAGATACCAAGGTCCTCCAGATCTGGTGATGACCTCACAAAATCTTAGACTCCAATATTTCATTCTTGGCTTCCCTGTGTAGATTTGAGATTGGTGTTATCCAAGTAATAATATTCAGAAGGAGGGAAATCCACAATCAAGAGTGCCAATAAAAATTCTATCCCCCACCACCCAGTTCCCTTTATGGCAACCATAGTTTCTTGCGTATCCTCCCAAGGTATCAATACACATGCAAGCAAAAATGTGCATGTGTATTTATTCTCCTTTCTCAGATGTCTTCTGGCCCTAGCAGACATGACTGTCTCCACTCCACTGGGATTTGAATTGTACCTTCTTCAGTGGGTAAGCTTTTGGAATCTGGCTGTGGCTCCTGCCATATGGCACAGCCTATGACCCAGTCTCATCATTTTGCCCTAACTTTAAGATATCTGCACACACCTCTTCTCCTTGGGTCTAGACCCATGTGTCTCCCCCCATGTGTCTCCCTCCTAGAGTCTCCTCTGGAAGGACAGAATCCTTCCCTCTTCCCAGTGGCCAACAGAGCCTTGGGGATCCCTTGGGGCTATCCTTCTTCCTTGAATGTCCACAATGTCACAGCTATCAGTTTGGTGACTAGCCTTCCTTCTACAACCTGCCAAAGTTTCTTTCCATAGCAGTGTGGCTCTTACACAGCCTCTCTAATAGAGCTCTTGGATCCATTTAACTTCAGAGAAGAAGAAAATTCCTACCTTCTTCCCTCCCCACACACTGTCTCCTCTCCAAAAATTCCAGGCCCAAGACTACTGCCTGAGGTTCCTGGGGAAAGAGCAGAATGCAATAGCTCTTCCTGCAACCCCTGCTTCTCAGATCCTGGTGGAGTTTAGTTCAAATCCACCATCCTACACCTTCCCTTGGGGGAGGGTCTTCACTAGGCTCAGGGGCTGTTTATTAGCTCACTGAAGAGAGAATTCCAGACGATGATTTTGAACCAGAGCTTACAGTTTCACATGGAATTTTAGGAACCAAATCCCCAGGACAGATTTCATTGGAATAGGAACCATCTATTGGTCCCTTGGTGGAACTATGAGGAAGTCTCATGTGACTGCCCAGTTTATGTGTGGGAATTTTAACAGGGGTTTTGATGAGTGTTTCTTTTAAAAAAGAATATTCTTCCTTTAGGTTAGTAAATCTAAAGGTAGCAGTCTTACTGACTTCTTTTATAACAAAAATTAAAGTGCCATCCTTATAGTGCCAAGAAAAGAAAAACATAGATAGTGTACCTTATAATCACATATAATTTAAGAGTATCAACACAATGCCTTACCGGCAATATAAAGGAAACACAAAAGGGAAAATACTGGTAATAATATCATATATATTTCAGTTTCAAAGTTCTCAGGCAGGGCTGTATTGAAACACATAATGAATTATCAGGTGTTTGCACTGACAGGTAGAATTAGTTTCTGTTTCATTTGCCATTAAAGAAACAAGAGAGAAAAGCATGAATAAGAAGAAAATCCCAAGATCACTCTGCCTAAGGAAAAGACAAAGGCTGAAATCAGTAAAAATTGTAGAGGAGCAGTCATGGAGGATGGGAGAAGTGAGGGAGGCTGGTGTCATGGAAACCGAGAGGGAAGCACATTTCAAAAGCATTCAGAAAAAGAAGTCAAAAGTAAGTGAAAGTTTTCCGGAGGAGCTGCATGTTGAGAAGAGCCTAGAAATATGGTCAGGATTTGGTCAAGTGGAAGGGATGAAGTGGGCCCTACCGGCTTCTTTCCTTGTGAACAGGGCAAGGTAAATAGACTACCTATAGTCTGAGGCCAGAGATGTGGTCTAAAATAAAGTTGCTCCCTGAAGCTATGGTTGTATGAAGTCTTGTGCCAGAAAGGGAGGGTAAAAATGCCCGTGAGACATTTGGGTGGTGCCAGCAATTTTGGGTTGTTTGTTGGAAGTATGGATACCCAAGATGCCTTGGGATGCTCTGTATCACTGTGCTTGCCTCTCCCATATTTGCTGGAAGGAATGTGGCACTTCTTGTCAATCCATTATCAGAAATATGTCACAGTCTTAGTCAACTTGTGACCTTCCCAGGTTCACATAGGGTTATTCCCACCCCTCCCTGGTGCCCACGCCCAGTTTCCAATCTGTCAATGGGCCCTGTTAGTTCTGTCTAGACAGGATGGAGTGTCCTCTGCTGGTACAAAGGCTTCTTTACACACTACAGTGGGACCTGTATGGGTCACGGGCAAGGCAGCAGCTCCCAGAGGTGGTGAGAGTAAAGATGATGTAACATGGATATTTCAGAAAACTTCTTGGGAAAAAGTTTTTTCAAAAAAGACTTTTTTTCTTGGTTCTGTTCATAAAGACATAAGGAAGCAGCTAAATCCCTCTTGGAACAGACAGTCTCTTAGTACAGAAAAAGTTCTCCCTCTGGGTGTTGAATTCAGTCCTGAGCATTTGAAAAAGAGCTCAGCAACCCATTGAGAAGCTAATGTGAGCTTAGGGGCAAAAACTGGGGCAGAGAAGGGACTTAGAAGGGACCAAAGAGGATTGAGGGTGGGTGTGACAGTCACGTTCACTGAAGATGGACCAGGGAATTGTTGTACGGAAGAGGGTCAGGACTGTTTTTGCTTGGATGTGACAGGGGTCACCCTGAAGAGTTTCCAGCCAGGTCCAGTGTATGCCAAATGTAAAGGCGGCCCTTTGAGACGATGAGTGAGTCTTCACTGAAGACACACAGGCAGACTCGTCTTTTCCAGGGAGGGTCTTCAGAAGGGAGTCAAACCCTGGGTGGGACCACTTCCAACTTGAGACCCCATGGCTGCCTTCTTTCCCCATAATCTTCCCACATAATCCATAATTCTCTCTTTTCCTCACACAAGTCTCAGATTCATCTTCCAGAATATTTTGACCAGTTATTTTTAAAAGTCATTGAAGTTTGGTCTTGGTTTTGAGCTGATCTGATAGGTGACTTGGAGATATTTTTGTTTATCAAGAAAATGCCAGAATTCAGTTCTTGAGCACTTGGGTTATTCATGGCAAGGTGTGCATGAGACCAAGACTGAAGCAAGGCCATCTCGCCTCTCCTCCAATTCTAGGTCCTTAATTCACCTCAGTGATATGGAAGATGCGAAAGGGTGTGGAGAGGGGCCGGTCCCTGGCTCAGCTTTTTGGATCCAACAACCTATTCATTTCTACTCTGTAAACAACGGGACTGTTGATTTTGTCCCCTTTGTTACCAGCCTTAAGTTTCCCTTGTCATCAGCACAGTTGATTTCCTTTTGTCCTACACTTGGTGGAGCTGGATGAACATTCTGGGCAAGTGGAGAACACAGTGCAATCTCTCTGTGTCCCTGAAGGAAGCATTAGATGGTACTCCAATTTAAACCATCCCTTAGCAACATTCACAGGGTAACATTTGAGATTAATAGGGAGTGTCCCATTTTTGGCTGCCTTTTTTTCAGTACTTTTCTCTCTTGTTTTGATAATACATAAACAAGGTTTCCATAGTAAGGACATTAGGTTGTAAGGCAAGGTGATGTGACAGGAGCCTCATGCCACCTGATTGGCACTTGTGACCTGCCACGTGCTACCATGAAGAGGTGTGCATCTTCCAGGACCAGGGGAAGAGATGCAGTCCCTCCCATGGCAAGACAATCATCAATATGTGGCTATTAAGGAGCTGATGGGGCAAGGGTTGGTTTATCTTGTTTCTGGACCCAGTTGATTAGCCCCTTTCCTGTCCACCCATAAGCATATGCATAGGAAGGAGGAGTCGGTTTGATACGGTAACATCCCCAGGCAGTGTTGCAGTGACAGATTTAGAAGCCTGGAAAGGACACAGCTCCTGTCCACTTTCTCTCTTTTTCATCATTGTGGATAATTACTTGTTGACTTTGATATTTATTAAGGCACTGCTGTTAGCCTGCTTGAGGTCTTTTCTGGCTCTGAAATTCCACACTGTCAGGGCAATGTGGTTTGGTGGCAGAGCTGCTGGGCTGGGTTCCTGGTCTGTTACCTTTTAGTCACAAGACCCGACAAGTCACTGAACTCAGTCTCTTTATCTTAAGAATGAAGGTAGCAGTCGGAATGGTCTCTAACATGTTTCTGACAGATACTAGACTGAGGCGGAGTGCCTTTCAGAGGGGCAGATCATTCTGATTAAATCTCTGTGTTGAGAGCAGGGATTGGGCCTACAAGCGTGGAGTGGGTAGGAGTGGGGCTCATGGAAGAATGTGGGTCTTGAAGATGTTGATCTTAGGTCTGCCATGTACTCATCTGTTGATCTCAAGCAGGTCTCTTCATTCTCTTTGCTCATGTGTGAAATGGGCATAATAACATTTGCCCAACTTATTTCAGAGGGGGATTGTCACAATGAGATGACATCTGTGAGAGTGATCTGAAATGTTACAGGAGGGCAGCTATCATTACCATTGTTGTTCTTCCTTGAGAACATGCTGGAGTGAGGAGTGTGACCAATGAGCAGAGGCAAGGCCAGGGCACCCAGGAAAGGCTGCTTTCTTGGGAACCAAGGTGGAGCCCTGTCCCTCATTCTTCCCTATGGCTTCATTCTCATGGGTTTTGAAGCATTCAAGAGTCTTCCCTTTAAAAGAATAATCGTGGGGGGAAGGCTTATATCCTAGAACCACTACCATGAGTGTTGTAACGAGTGGCTGGTTAATACCTGAGCAGGACTGAGCCACCCGCTAGCTGGGACTTGGGGTGGAGAAAGGACCAGAGCTTCTGTACATGGTCAGGTGGCAGGAAATAACCTAGGAGCTGGTGTTGTTTTTTATTTTATTGCCACAACATTGGGATTTCTAGACGTTTTCTATAACTGGGATAGCTAGAAAGTGGAAACCTTTGCTTTCTGTTGGAAGCTGTGCCAAGTGCTACATGTTTGATTTCATTAATTTTTCTACTAACTCTCTGAAGTGAATATTACTATCTAGCCCACTTTACAGATAAGAAAATAGAGGCCACCAAAATGTAAGTAACATTTCTAAAGTCAAGAAACTAATAAACAGTGAGGTCAGGATTTAATCCAGGTGTGTGATACTAATTCAAGTCCCTCCTTTAACCAGGACACAGTATGGCCTTTGTTTAAGACAAGGCATCCCACAAGGAAAATCTATCATTATAGTGTTTCTCTCCCTAAACAAAGAATTCCTCAGAATATTTCTCTTGGGATACTGTAGTCACTTTTTACACTGGGACAAGGGCAAGGAAAAGACATAAGGGACAGGAAGAAGCCTCAGAGGCCCAAGTGTTTGAGCCTGCGGTTTCTCACCCAGGCAGAGCAGGGCAACTCATCCTCAGAAGCTTCCTTCTCACCCCCTTTCCCAGCCAGAAACCTCTCGGGCAGGGGGCAGGGGGTGGACCCAAGCCCTCTCAGTCCTTGGAAGGGCCCCTGTCTGCCTTGGCTCAGGGGAGGCCACTGCCGCCATAGCCAAGCAGAGAGCCGAGTGTGGCTGCTAAGATGCCAGTGAGGAAACCTGACCTGGCATCTCCCAGCCTCATCATAAGGGCAACCTAAATCTCCCCTCCGCTGGTGGCATTGTTCCTCCCCGGCTCCCAGGGGAAGCAGTGGAGACTGCTCACCCCTTGGCAGATGATTGTCGGGGTTTTAGGGCAAAGGCTAAGTGTGCTTTTCCAAGATCATCTAAGCAGCCATCCTGTCCAGGTCTGATGTTCCCAACTTGCTGTCCGGGAAGCAGTTGTCCTTAGAAGGACCAGGACACCACGTTCTCACCAGAGCCCAGACCTGAAGCGGGCCTGGGAGTGTAGGATCTTCTGCAGAAACATGGAAAAGGAAGGGGCAGTGTAATCCTGGGGATCCCGCTGAGCTCAGCCTCCCAGCTGCTAATTCGGGAAGGGAAGTAGACCTGGAAAGTAGCAGGAGGAAGGTGGCTGGTGAGTAAGAGATCAGAGCTCAAGGGTGTGGATCTGTGAAAATACTGTGCGGACCACCTTCTACTTCTTTCCACAGCACTGAGATTTGCAGCAGCACAAGCTGCTCACTCTTCCTGCTTCCTCTCCACTCTGCCCTGTCCTCCCAAGGGTATCACTCAGCCCAGTGTCTGCCCCTGGCTGGCCCTGTAGCCCCCAGCACTAAAGGGCCAGCTCACAGCCTTCCAACAACTGCTAAGACCCCCCTCCCCGGGGTGGTAGGTGACTCCTGTATAACGTGGGTGGCTACTACCTAACCGGCACCCGTGATTGACTCCTCACTTTCCACTGCCCCTGGAGAGGCATCCCCGGATGGGGCAGGGTGGCTGCCTCTCCCCATACTCTTCTTGTCACGGCACACCTGGGCTCAGGCCCGAGCACTGCTGTGCCAGCGCTTCCGTGCCCAAACGGAACAGGAGGAGGGCCTCTGAAACTGGTTCTTACCAAGGTCCGTGGAAACTCCCTGCTGTTTCCCGCAATGCCATACCAAAGCTGAGAGCATGGCGGGGAAGGATGCCAAGATCCATCCAGTCCTTTCTAGTTTGTGACATAGAGATGTCCTGGGACACAGGAGGCAGAAGGTGACCACCCCTCTTTCTCACACTCAATCTGATAATCTATCATACCTTCTCCTCCCAGTCCTCCTGGGCTCACGCCCACAGCAGTCTCCCTGCCCACCACCTCCACCCTCTTGGGTGTGAGTAGAAACCCAGGGCATCCTGACACCATAAAGTCCTCTTCCCGTGGCTGCCGTGTGTGACCAAAAGAGTAGTAGCCAGAGAGACAGGGTTAGCTGGCAAATTTGTGGTAACTTGGCAAGTCATTCTGGTAGTCAGGCCTAGGGCAGGTGGCAAGAAACACCAGGAAGTGAGATCTAATTCAGGACAGTGTTGTGGGAAGAGCTTTAGTCCCTCTCCTCAGCAAAACTGCATACTCCTGAGTAAGCATCCCACTTTGCAAGAACTTCCCAGAGCCCGGCCAGCGACTCTCTGTGGACTCCAAGTTACGTTGGGAACGTGTGAGCCGATACACACAAACATGGCTTGGCCACTTGAGAAAGTGGGCTAATATATCAGCTAAATAAGAGGAAACAAAGGCACGGGCATGATAGAGTGAAGAAGCACAGAGTCTAGGGGGAACTGGCGCCCCATGTGATTGGTGAGCAAAAGCTTTCTAGAAAAAGGGGATTCCGAGCAGGAGAGGCTTGGGGAGATGAAAGAGGGAGAATATGTGGAGAGGAGCTGGGGAAGGTGGCAGTTGCAAACGGCCAACGCCCTAGCATCTGGAGAGATGTTGGGAATCCCTGTGACCAACAAAAATAGCTGTCCTGGGCACAGGCCCTGGGTTGTCAGGAAATTAAAAATGAGAGCGAGACAGTAAAGACAAACACTCAGTGAAGAACAAAGTTCTGTGCAAATGGGAGATGTCCGAGGTCCTGCCAAGAAGGCCAAACAAGTTGGACCCGTCCCTTCCCAGGATCAGTAAAACCAGATGCTATGTCCACTGCACAAGTGGGAAGGGGTCCTGAGGGTGAACTCCTTGGTCAAACCTGATACTCCTTTCTGCTGGCTGTGGAGGACTGGATTTGTGCTTGGTTAGTGTCTACACAGAACAGGACAACGACTATGTCAGCCATGTGTCATGGCTTCACTACCTGCCTTCCCAACCCTCACATGTCCCCATTATAAATTCTCTCATTATCACCTCTCTTACCAGAGAAGCATTATTCCTACTTGATAGTAAATGTGGTGGAGTTAAACTTACATAGAGAAGTGCAGGCACCATCCTCGCCCTCTGGGGACTTCCAAAGTGTGGATGTGAGCCCACTTCATGATGTAGTAATGGGTCTCCAGAGGATGGACTCTGGTCAGATGGTGTGGCTGTATGGGGTCTGACCTGAAGTATGGGGGCCAGGGAAGCCCTAGGCATGTATGGTCTAGTGTTTAGGTGCCAGCTGAAATGGTGATTTGGAGGGCTGGTAGGGGAGGTGGTGTTCATACAGACTCTGTGCCTCCACCTCTGTCCCCTAAGATCTCTGTTGAGAGGCTCCACGACCTTCACGCCTTTGAATCTTGCTCTGTGTGGGAAAGACAGCTCTGAAGCATGCAACACCAAACAAGTCAGGTTGTTCAGACAAATGTCAGAAACAGCCAAGGTACTTCTGTGCAAAGGAGGAGAGAGAGCCTGGAGATTTTATACCCCAGAGACCCCAAAACCCAGACAGACAGATTTTTGTTAAAGTTTTTCTCAGTCGCTAGTGTGGCTGAAGAGGTGAAGTTCCCTGCCTGCTCCCAGGTGTGCTGGTGAACTCTGACGCCATGGAGAGAGAAAGAGTGAAAGGAGAAGTAACCCACCTGGGTCCTCTGCCTGCCTTGCCACTGCCATTCCTTCCTTTGTCCTTCAGTGAGAAAATAAATGAAAGCAAGATCTGCGTCTGATCTGTAGTTCAATGTCTCCATTTTGCAGATGACAAAAACCAAAGCTCAGGAAGGCTGCAGGCTACCCCTAGGTTCTGCTCAGTTGGTCACAGGGCTGCAGATAAGATGTAGGCTCTCTGACACCTGATCTGATGTTTTTCCTATGCCAGTTGATTTCCAAACCCCTTAGTCCACAGTCAAGAAAAGGTAGATCTGGCAAGAGTGGTAACCTGCCATGGTCACATGGTTAGTTTCTGGCAGAAGATTAGACCTTTACACTAAATACGTTCTTCCCAGTCTATCATATAATTCTCCTTGTAAAAGACTGTACAGCTAAACAGAGACAAATACACTGCTTTGAATACCTGATGGGCTGTGAAGTGTGCCTATGACTCATAAAGATATAACTGAGTGTCATAAATTTGGCACTTCCCAAATGGATGACTATATTAGCTCTATTAAACATTTACTACCTAAGTAGCAATGATTTCACTCTTCTTCTTCTTCTTTTTTTAGAATTTAAAAGACTTTCAAAGAAGACTTTGAAGGACCCAATTTTTAATTAAAAAAAAAAGCTGTCCACAGAGTTTTGAACAGTTTCCTCCTCCTCCTTCTTCCTCCTCCTCTTCTTCTTCTCCTCCTCCTCCTCCTTCTTCCTTCCAAAATAAGGCATTTTGGTACTCACAGGTGCAAAGGCACCTTGAAGTCCTTTGCTGCTCGACTGGAGAATGTGAATCTCTTGAAATAAGAAACTATTTATTTGGTCTTTAATAATTCCATTTGTTTTCATGCTTTTCTCTCTCTTTCTCATTATTTTTTCTCATGGGGGGAATATTTCTCCACCTGTTTCTTCCTACCATTACACCCAGCCAACCCAACACAGGAAACCTTGAAAGCAATAACAGGGGTCACATGGAGGGGGGCAGCTTTAAGTGATGGGGCAGGGTGAAGTGGGAGCTGAGGGTGGGAAGAAAAGTGTGGACTGAGAGCACCTGATGGAACTCCCCACGAGCAGCTGGCATGAGGATGCTGCTAAAGAAACATCAGGTGTCCAGATAGAGGCGCTGATTGTGAATCACAGCTGTGAATGCAGCAGTACAAGATCGGTTTAGCAGGAAGGCCCCCTAAGAATGTGAGACTGGGTAAGATGGGGGCAGCATTAATCTGGGGAGACTTGGAGGAATATATGAATTGCAAGGAAGGCATAAGTGGTGTAACTATAATCACTCCATTTTTCTGAAATCACCAGGACAGGGTGGCGATTTCAGAAAAATGGCTGTCTTGTCTTTCCGTGTTGGGACAGCTACATGGTAACAGGCGAGAGTGAGAATATTAGTGCCTGGAATGAAGATTGGGGCTGGGAACGACAAGAACTTCATGGGAAACCCCCTTTTGGCTTATGTGAATGCAGACACACAGGTGAGAACACACATGCATATATGTCAGAGTTTCAGTAGCAAGATAGCATTGTACCAAATAAGGCACATGCCCCAGTGTGTGTCTGCAGCCGTGACAGGAACTGAAGTCATTCAGCTGTGGATTGATTCCGTGGAGAACCCAGCTAGGATGTGTACCTTCCCATCACCTGGGTCAGAGCTGCTGGGGTCCCATTGGTAACTCCGAGTTGCATATGAGTTTTTGGCCACTGCAGCGGGAGACATTTGTTGAGCACCTACTGAATGCCAGGCATGATGCTGGAGGCTTCCTTTGTTGGTTGCTTAATTGCTTCATTGGTTCAACCGACATGTGATGATCCCCTGCTGTGTCCTGCGCAGAGTCCCTGCCCTCATTCCTCCTCTGTGTCTGGGGTCTGCCTTGCTTCAAGCAGCGGGCACATCCTGCTCTCCTGATGAGCCTGGGAGTCCCTACATTGCACAATGGACTTCTGCACAGTGGGGTGTTGGGCTTTTCATAGGGTGGGTGGGCCTGGCTGCCTGTATGCCTGGCTTCTCAGTTAAAATCAGTTTGCCCAGGGCACTGTAAAATTGGTAGCTATGGGGTTGGTGGTAAGTAAAGAGGTGGTTTGGGGGGAAAAAAAATTAAAAAGAACACATTAAGTAAGAAAGGAAGGGAAGCCCTAGGCTGCAATGGAGAACTGGGTCAGGGGCTGGGACTATAGATGAGTGAGCAGTTTTAATGTATTACTTACAAAGAAATGCCCTGGAGGAGATATTGAGCAAGTGACTCCTATTGGGAGCCTGGAAGTCTCCTGTCCCACCTTCCCTTAGAGCTGCGGGAGCAGTTCTGATGGAATGCACTGGGCTTAGCCGGCAATGGGGGGACTGGGTACGGCTACCTCGAGAGCTTTCTGGTGCAGGCCGGCCTGCCGACAGCTGGCTTCCAGCCACAGTTTGTCATCTCTCTGTTTTCTGAACTTCTTTCTTGGTGTCATTGGATGCTATGGATGTTGTCCCCTTGAGCAGCCTGAACTCAGCAGCAGGAGCTGGAAGAGAAGGGTTTGTGGTTTGTTTTGTTTTGTATTTGAAATCTAAACACTTGGTTTCCATTCTGGGGCCGTGTGAACAGATACCTTGAGGGCTTGGCAGCTCCGTTCTGCTGAAGCTTTGAGTCTTTGGAAAAGAGAGAGTCGCCTTGCTGGCCTGTGAAGAGAAGCCCTGATGGGGGATGGGGAAGGTGGGACAGAACCCTGAGACAATGTCCAGGTGAGATCAGTAGAGAAGAGGTACGTGGCAGACTGAAGAATTTTTAAAGACCAAAACACCAATCACATATCCATGTCAGGAAAAAGCTGTAATTCCAAACCCCAAATTCAAGAAATCGTTTTTGGAACAAAATGATTTTTGTTCCCTGAGTGACTGTTGTGTGCTAACTGTGCAGAGGTTGAAGGTAAAGATAGATATGACCCTGGCTCTGCCGGGAAGAAGCCTAGGGACATGACACTTTGTAACACCAGGAGGGTTGTGAGGAGGTTGTAAGCGAGGTACACATGCTGCTAAGGGAGTAGATGGGAGGGGGAAACCAATTCCTACCTGGAGAATCTGGTGTTGGCATCCACACTTATTTCCCACAGACTCAACACTTCACCCCCTCTCTGCTTGACACTGGGACCTTGCTTTTCTGCTCCTTTGGCCAAGGGATATGCTTCTGAAAACCTATGAGGAAAATCATTCAGGAGCCTGGGCTTCCCGGCAGCTTGTTAAAAGGATTTTGTCCTTCAGCGTTGCTCTTCTGCTCTCAGAGACAGCAAAGCTAAAACCTATCACACCAATAGGTCGATTTCCTTGTGGGACAGTGAGGATTTAGGATAAATGTTCCCATTTTATAAATGAAGAGAGCGAGGACCATAGTGGAGGACAGCCGCAAAATCACAGTCGGAACCAGGCATCTTAACTCCCATTTCACTCTCTTAAAGAATACAGAATTTGTTATCTAGATGAGCACATTGACATTATGTAAAAGGTAAAGTTAAAAAAAAATGGAAATAAAACGTTATATAATATTCATATTGCATTCTTCCACCCTCCACATTTCAAGAGACGGGGAGGACTCTACCTTTTCAACTTGGCTTTCAAGAACTGGCGAAGGGGTCTAGAAAGGGAAGGTGGCCGGCAAAGAGACTGGAAAGGGAGGCCCGGTGTGAGAGCATAAAAACATGCAGACTGCATGCCCGGCACCAGCCTGGTGCACAGTAGATGCTTACCGAATGTTTGCTCCTTTCCGGCACAGAGACTCTAAGACCCTCCTCCCTCCCCCACCTCCGAAGCTGGCGTGCCCTCAGCACAGTCATGCTGGAGTAATGGACAATTAGGGCGTAGTTCAGATAGCCATAGATAGTGACACACTTAACTTTGGATTGAGGCTCTCTCCAAAGTCTTTAGCTTTATGATTTATTTGCATACTTACAATTATATAAGCCCAACTGGGGAAAATAAATAAAGGAGACACAGATTTGCTTCCTTCAGCATTCTCTTATTGCAAATCAAACCTCTTGAATAACGAGCTCCCTGTTCTTTATCCTCATTGCCACCTTACTGCTTAGTTAAGACATAGGACTGGAGACTTGGGGGAGGTGGCGTGAGAAGGTAAATAGCACTTTCTGAATTTCTGCTATTAACTAGGAACTGTGCTTAGCACATGTGTCTATTATCTTGTTCTGTTTTCACAATAGCCATATTCTCCTTATTAGTCGCTTTTCACAGACGAGGGAACTGAAGCTCAAAGAGGATTGTGAATTATCTAAGGTCATTTAATTAAATACAATGAAACTAGGACTTAAACTTGGAGCTTCTATTTTTCACATTAATGTGGGCTTACTCTGTCCTAAGATTTGAAAAAATCCTGGTTCTGTAACTTAGGTGACTATGTGGAATTCACGGTCATAGCACATGAAAAGAAAAGGAGAGATCTTTGCTTCACCCCCCAAACCAACAATACCTAACATTTATATTGTGTGTCATTGTTTTCCAAACATTTTAGATGAATTTCTCATTTTATAGCTACAATACAGGACTGAGTTTAATTCAGTGTCACAGAGATAGTAAAATGCAAAACTGGGGCACAAACCCAGAATTTCTGACTCTAAATTTAATTTGAATACTCCATTGTGCCTCTCATGTATTTGGCCACATGGACAAAGGAAGGACTGTGCTTGAATTTAAATGTGGGTGCTCTGTGCATATGGTGACTTGGTGGGTCTTCTGATACTCATCTAACCCTGTGTATCATCGAAGAGCCCTCCTTCCTAATTCCTTACCAGAATCACTGGCAAACCATGACTACTGACTGACGAAATCAAAGTGCACTTGGATCTTAGAGTTGTGGAGAGCCTTTGATTGCAAACTTTTTTGGGTGTACAGAGTGAGATAGACCCAGATGAGGAACTTTCCTTAAGCCCCTCATTTTCTGGCTTTCATGTAGAAAAATGACAGAGTTGATATTTATAAAATCTTCTGGTTACAGGAAAGAACATTCTCCTCTTACCAATGCCTGGCTATCATGCGTTCCTGCTGTATGACAGGAAGGAAAGGGTCAAATTTTTGCAGTATCCTAGGTCAACTTTTTTCTGGGAGAGGATGCCTGTTTCCCCACATCACATGCAGAGGCACGTGTTAAAACTCTTCCTGGGGCAAAAGGAAATGCAAGGCGAACAGTAAGGCTGGTATGGAGGGGCCCCCACTGTCTCTACACTTGTCACCCCCTATCAGCAGGGCTGCGGCGGCGGGCCAGCACAGGCCCGAGTGGTAGCTGGCCTTCTTTGGGTTGGTCCAGGACAGGGAGCAACATTCTGCAGAAGGTCCTTTTCAGATTGAGAAACACACATTCTGATCTCCTCTTCTGATGATTTTACAAAAATCAAATTGCATGACAGATGCCTAGATAAGCAGGAGAAGTTTGCAATCAAAGCAGGTTCTGGGATAGGGCAGGTTATAGATTTTTAATGGCTATTAGCTTGATAATCACACACCAGGAATTGCTTCCAGGCAGACCAAACCCATGCATAAGTGGGCCCACACCCATGCACACAAACATCTGGCTGGAGTATAAAAGGGGACCCTGACAGTCTCCTGATAGCAGAGTTGAGTTTCCAGCCTTAACTCTTCTCAGGAGCCTTCTACTTTCCTTGCTGGTCAAAGGCATCATGAGTTGTCAGATCACGTGCAAACCTCGAAGAGCAGGAGGCGGTGGAGGAGGATTCCGGAGCTTCAGCAGTGGCTCCGCTGTGGTCTCTGGTGGAAGCCGGAGATCAGGCACCAGCTTCTCCTGCTTGAGCCGCCATGGCGGCGGCGGAGGTGGTGGAAGCGGCTTTGGCAGTCGGAGTCTTGTTGGCCTTGGAGGGACCAAGAGCATCTCCATTAGTGTGGCCGGAGGAGGAGGAGGTGGAAGCTTTGGCTCCGGTGGTGGATTTGGTGGCAGAGGAGGTGGCTTTGGAGGTGGCTTCGGAGGTGGCAGTGGCTTCGGAGGTGGCGGCGGCTTCGGAGGTGGCGGTGGCTTCGGAGGTGGCAGTGGCTTCGGAGGCGGCGGTTTTGGAGGCGGCGGCTTTGGTGGAGGCCGCGGTGGCTTTGGAGGTTTGGGGGGTCCTGGTGGTTTTGGGCCTGGAGGACTCCCTGGTGGAGGCATCCATGAAGTCTCCATCAACCAGAGCCTCCTGCAGCCTCTCAATGTGAAAGTCGACCCGGAGATCCAGAATGTGAAGGCTCAGGAGCGGGAGCAGATCAAAACTCTCAACAATAAATTTGCTTCCTTCATCGACAAGGTGAGTCATGAGAAGCTGGCTCCATCTGATGCTTAGGATGCCCTACTTCTAGTGTTAATTGAAAAGCCAATCATGGAGATTTGTTTATTTTAGGAGCCATCCGTGTAGTCACATAAGCCTGGATTAGTAGCAATATCCAAATGGGAAGGCTGTCTGCTTCGTGGGCTGCATCTTCTACAACAGTCTGCAGTTAGGAGTTATTTGTGCCCTTGGCTTTATTGCTTTTACCTAAATAAATAGTATTTATGGAAAATTCTGAAAATCATAGGAAAGGTGATATAGATAAATAATAGACTGACTGGGTCAGGCCATGTGACAGCAGGTTTTGGAAGGACTTGGTGAGACAATTTCTTCTCAGATCTTCTTTCTTTCCCTAGAAGTTTTTACTCTGTTAAATTCTGGGAAGCTGAATCTGAAATATCTGCTTGGGGATGAATGAAATTCCTGCTTCGAACAGAAACACTCTCAGTTTAGTGACCCGTAGAGTCTTTATCGGTGTCACTGTGGTTTGTTATAGATGTTTTTGTTTTTGTTTTCCTATTTCAAGGCTGTTGAACCTGTCTAAGGAAGTTACAAAGCTCCTAAAAACCAGACCAAGGAGCCCTGCCTTCCAGGGCTCTCACATTCATCACCCTTAGGAGCAGTGCCAGTGGAGGCCTGCTTTTGGTTTTCCCCGGAATTTATGGGACCTTTGCCTAGAATTCACCTGGGACAGGGAAGGAAATGGCCTGGAGTCTTGGAAGTAGCCGCAAACAAACTAGTGGATGATGAAGTAGGAAAAAGAGTTCTGAGCATAGAGAATGCTGGATGTAATATTAGGAGTCTGTAGAACTTTCCCAGTGTGGAGGCAGGGAGCTCATAAGCTCTGATTGGCATGATCTGGCATGACGTGTCATCCAGCTCAGGAAGATGAAGCCATGTAGACTTCTCTAGGTCCCGAAGCAGGGCAATCCAGAACTCACATCCCATTTTTCTGGTCATGGCAGGTGCGGTTCCTGGAGCAGCAGAACCAGGTGTTGCAGACCAAATGGGAGCTGCTGCAGCAAATCAACGTCAACACCCGTTCCGCCAGCCTGGACCCCATCTTTCAAGCGTACATTGGCCAACTGAAGAAATATGTGGATTCGCTCTCTGCGGAAAGGACAGCACAAGATTCAGAGCTGAACAACATGCAGGATCTCGTTGAGGAATATAAGAAGAAGTAGGTGGCAGAGAAAACATTGAGTGGAGATACCGATCTGAGCCACATGATTATTCCCCCAGCAAGTCACTCATCTGTCAATTGCATTTATGGTGATAAAGGGGAGAGGCATTGGGATCTTTGTTGGTTATTTGTGAGGAAGACATTCAGTGCTTTAGAAATCATGTTTTTTACATGTTTGAGAGTTTATTGGAAATCATCTTCATTTAGGATATCATAGTTTCAACTTAGACCATTTAAGAGTGCTTAATATTCCAAGAGAAGAAGGTAATTTTGGTGAATCTACTAGGAAATGGAAAAGAAAAAAGTAAATAAAGTAAAACTAATCTAACACTATGACTTTTGTGTCCCGACAGGTATGAGGATGAAATCAACAAGCGCACAGCTGCTGAGAACGATTTTGTGACACTTAAAAAGGTGAGCAAGAGAATGTCATGACTGGGGTGGTGATGAGGGTGCTTCAGAAGCCTGTGGTATCCAAACAGACAGGCTGGAGAACAATTCTGAGTGAAACGACCAGTGGCCAGGGAAAGGGGTGAGGCATGTCTATCACTGATCCCCTTGGAAACAAAAGTGTTTCTGTAGTTCAAGCTTCTGGAGACAATTTTCAAAGATGTGGTGCTATTTTTCTGGAGCCTTTCTTACTAATAACTTATTAAAACCTATATTGGATTATGAAAGATAAAAATGATGAGAGCACTTAATTCTTCTAAAGAGTTGAGAAAGGAATGGGACTTAGAGTGTCTGCTGAAAGACGCTGTCAGTTGTGCTGATGAAGGTTTGAGCTAGAAGACAAAAGGGCTCTACAAGGCTAGAAGGGTTCTCAGATGATTACTAAAGAAACTTTGATATAAAATCCAAAGAAATTCAGGAGAGGTTGAGATGGACAGACAGGATGGGAGAGCTGAGGACTGTTAAAAACCACAGAGGCCACTATGTCCCATAATGTATCAAACAAGAGGGAGAGACTGGTGGACAGAGCTTGGTCCCATCAGAAATCTGATGGTGTCTAGGAACATGAGCAGTGAACATGGGCGTGGAGCCCCCAGGAGAGGCACAGAGTAGACTCCATGCCCAATGAGGTCCCATGGGGACATGGCTCATCTGGAGGTGCCTGGGATATTGGAGACCAGCTAACAGGGACTGGGTGGAATGGAGTGTAGAGAGAGGATGGGACCCATGCCCAGATTAGAGGGTGAGTCAGTGGGGGTCATGATTCTCACCAGAGGCCCCTTACCTTTCTTACAGGATGTGGACAATACCTACATGGCCAAGGTGGAGCTGCAATCCAAGGTAGAAGTGCTGAACCAGGAGCTTGAGTTCATGAAAGCCCTCTTCGATGCGGTAAGGAGGCTGCTCCTTGACAGAACTCTTCTTCCCACCCTTCCCACCAAAGGAAAGTCCTTCTCAATTGGTGGAAAAGTGGTATAGGTGAGGTGTATGGACTGGCTGACCTCAACCTGCCATCATTCCAGGCCACTAGGGGCCTTTTATGGTGTAGGCCTTGGAGGAGAGAAATTTTCTCCTCTGATGTCACATGGAGTAAGGCTCAGGAAACACTAGGACAACTTACCCTTACTCTAGTCCCCAAATGTCCCACTTCTTTTAAGAAGAGATCTGTTCTCATCCCTATGTCCCATATACTTTGGGGGTCAAACGTAGCATACATCTCTGTCCAAATGTACATACATGACTTTTGTAACAGGAAGTAAATTGTAAGGCATTTACTATCAACTAGCTGCTTTCTGGAGGCACTAATCAAAACTGCATAAATGACGAAGGCTGTTAACTAGGAAGCTGAGAAATATAGATCCTTAGTATTTCTCACAATTCTCCCTCAATTCTCAGGACAAACTTGGCAGGGGCTTCAGAATTATAGAACTTTAAATTCAATGCAGTGCATGCTGAGCCTGAGAATTTGTGTGTTTCCCGAACACTGGGGAGGGAGTTCTTTCTCACTGGACAGGGAAACCATGGCTGGAAATCCCTTGTGTTGCAGGAGCTCTCCCAGACGCACCAGACTATCACTGATACCAACGTCATCCTGTCCATGGACAATAACCGAAACCTGGACCTGGACAGCATCATTGCCGAGGTCCAGTCCCAGTATGAGGAGATCGCCTATAGGAGCAAGACTGAGGCCGAGGCCCTGTATCAGAGCAAGGCAAGTACTAGGAGCTCAGGGAGAGCCATAGCTTCTAACCAACCAGAAACTGTACAATAAGATTGTTGGTTTTTTATCTAATGGAAATTTGACATCATTCCCCAGAAAGAGTGTCCATAGTACCCTAAATGCCCTCCATCAAGATTGGCACTGTCTTTCTGGGGGTGTGAGATGGTTCCCGCCTCCCGTGAATGCACCATGATATCCAGCTTGGCTGACTCTCCCCGGACCAGTACCAGACTTTCCCTGCTGCAAGCCAAGCTTCTTCCCAGCTGCAACTGTCTTCCTCTTCCTGTACAGTATGAGGAGCTCCAGATCACTGCTGGGAAACATGGAGACAGCATGAAAGAGATCAAGATGGAGATCAATGAGCTGAACCGCATGATCCAGAGACTGAAAGGGGAGATAGACCACGTGAAGAAGCAGGTGGGGCATGGCCCTGAGGACCGGTGCAGCTCCACTGGTGGAGCGGGGCTTAGGGTGGGGTGCTAGGCTCTGAATGGGTGTGTGCAAATGTGTGTGTATGCGTGTGTATGTGATAGAGAGGGAAACGGAGATGTTCTAATCTAGGCATATATTAATCTCAAATACCTTGATCTTAACTTAATTGAAGGCTTATAACTGTTTTTAGAGTGGCCTAAGAGACATTCTAAAGCAAGGAATAATACAATGAAAGCATTGTCTCCACTTTTTGATTGCTTACACCAGTGAAAGGGAATGATAACAAATAGAGCAGGGAGTCATAGGACTTGTCATGGATTGCAGCCCTAGTGTCCCACTGTGGCACAGCTCTGAGCATAGCTGGTTGCACAGCCGGCTGCATGATGGAGAGGCAGTGAGTGTGGCAGGGAGTTGGCATAGGGCCAGACATTAGCTTTGAAAGAGATGATGTGGGACATGGAATCTACTCCATATGCAACAGAATTTGTGAGGCAGTCCACATCAGATGTTTCCATTTACAACTATAAAATGGGATAATGATTCTGGCCCTCTGTTGTGAGGATCAAAGATCTTTAAGGGGAAATCAGAACAGTCCAGTCAAAGGTGACTTGGGAAGACGATGCTCCGGAGACAGCAACAAGTCTTAGCACAGTTGTTTGGGGCTTGTGTTAACTCTGGCAGAACGCAACATTTCCAGGGCCAGTGATTCTGGCTTCCCACACCCTAAACACCTCTATTGCCTCTCTGTGGGGCAGATTCCAGTCTCTGTATAAACAGAAAGCTTTTTCTCCTTCCCTCCTAGTGTAAGAATGTGCAAGACTCCATTGCAGATGCTGAGCAGAGGGGAGAGCACGCCATCAAAGATGCCAAGGACAAACTCACTGAGCTGGAGGAGGCCCTGCAGCAGGCCCGGGAGGACCTGGCCCGGCTCCTGAAGGACTACCAGGACCTCATGAACACCAAGCTGGCCCTGGATGTGGAGATTGCCACTTACAGGAAGCTGCTGGAAGGCGAGGAGTACAGGTGAGGAGCACTGGGAGGGCGGAAGGGAACCGGGTTCACCCTCCCTTCTCCCTTAGAATCAAGGCTGGAGGCAAAGGCAGGGAAGGCAGTGGTGGAGCTGGGCCTTCTGAGGGCTGAGAGCTGATGTTACTATGTACCCCAAACAGAGGGTCAAGACATAAAACATTATTGTATAATGGTAGATTATTGATATAGAATGACTAACAAGGCAGAGTAAGTTAAATTGAGCTAAGCAATAAGTTAATTGTGCTATTTTCTGAAAAAGAACACAAACTGCTGTTAGTCCTAGACAGTTTGAAACCTTGCTTTCTGGGTCTGTGGGGCACGCAGTCTCTTCTCCCTCCACGCTGTGACCTGGAATGGGGAGGTGGTGGGTTGGAACGTCCTGACTGGCTGGGGCATGCTCACCCAGAGCAGGCGCCAGACCTAATTCTTTGCAAGTTTCTGGAGGCATGAACAGAACCATTTGCTAACTCCCCCAATGGCAACCTTTCTCTTCAAGGTGGCGGGAAAACTCTGTCAGTGTTATTAACATCCCCAGTGATTTACTCTGGCTATAAGCAGCTGGAGGGGGAAAGCAGCCCGGGGCCACCAGCAAGCCAGTAATGACAGAGAGGGAGCTGCTTGGCTCAGGCTGTTGCTCTGTGCCTGCCTGCAAGGCCAGGCTTCATATCCCCCAGCTTGCAAGAGGCAGCGGGAAAGAGTTCAGATGAGGCAGAGGAGGGTGGGGCAGGAGGGTGGGACAGGGAGGCTGTACAGAGTTGCAGTTCTTGGTGTACTAAGTATTCACGCAGTGCAGCCTCATTTCAAAATTTTTGGTGTGGCTTGGGTTCTAAATATCAGATTGCCTAAGATGGATTTAAGTACAAAAACAGGATGCCAAGTCAAAAGTGACTTTGCCTTCTGATTATTTTTATCAGAGCAAAAAACGGGGATGGATTGGGATACTAGGCAGTGTGGAAACGCGGGGCTGGTTCCAGCTCTGTGATCTGGCAGCACAGAAGAGAGTGGGCTCTCTAGGGCTCTGGTGACTGATGTTAGAGGCTACCCTGTACACTTGTAGGTGGCACTTGTAAAACAATATGCAGGTAGAACTGAAGTGCTTAGCCTTTAGTTCTTTTCTCTCTCTCCCCTTACAGGATGTCTGGAGACCTCAGCAGCAACGTGACTGTGTGTAAGTAGGGGGTATGGTCTTGCCCTCTGGATGGTGTGTTGGGTGGAGGTAGGCGGAAGCAGTCAAAACTTTCAATGGTATCACCATCTTTCTCTCTGCAGCTGTGACAAGCAGCACTATTTCTTCAAATGTGGCATCCAAGATCAGCTCTGGAGGCCATGGTTCTGGAGGTAGAGGATCTGGTTCTGGAGGTGGCGGCGGCGGAGGAGGAGGATACAGCTCTGGAAGCGGCAGTTATGGCTCTGGAGGCAAAGGGTCGAGCTCCAGAGGTGGCAGTGGAGGGGGCTATGGTTCTGGCGGCGGTTCCAGAGGAGGCTCTGGCTCTGGAGGAGGATATGGTTCTGGTGGAGGATATGGCTCTGGAGGGGGCTCTAGAGGAGGCTCTAGAGGAAGCTCTAAAGGAGGCTCTGGAGGTGGATATGGCTCTGGAGGTGGCAGTAGATCAGGAGGGGGAGGTTTTAGCTCTGAGAAGGGTGGCTCCAGTGAAAGTTATGCTTCCAACGTAAGCTTCTCTTTTAGATAAAGATAGAGTTCTGCTCCTGATTCTCCCACTCCAAAATGTAGAAGCCTGTCTTTGAACATCTAACTGGCAGCAAATCAAACCTTGTCATTCACCTCTGATAGCATTTTGGAGGAAAGGGATGCCCACATAGAGTTTTTGAAATATCTCCTCTCCAAAAAAATTAGTTGAAGCCACTGACCCTCTGTCCCCTGGGGGAGAATCTGCATTGCCTAGGTTTGTGCTTCCAGCCATGCCCCGCCCCCACCAGGTTCCTGGCCACTCCTTGCATTGCCCCATGTGGTGGTCCTCCCCCACCACAAGCATTCTGTTGAGGATCCCATTCCAAAGCCTGTGCCTTTCCCCTGGCAGTGCCCCCAGGAAAACAAGTTTCTGTGTACATAGCCTGTTCTGCTGGCTCTGCATCTCAAGTGCTGTGGTCTTGGTGTCTGCACAATAAACTTCATTTGCAATTCATAGTATGTGATGTGTGTTTCATGTCAAGCCTTGGCAGAAGTGGGTAGCCAGGGGTTCTTACTCACTGCTGTCTAACTGAACACACCAGAAAATGAAGAGATTTGGAAGGGTAAGAGAAGAGTCCTGAAGGAGAATCATGTTGCCCTGCGGCAGTGCCACTGGGAGGAGCCAAGGTTGTTTTTTCCCCTCTGTAATTCTTTAAGAACAGTGATGAAGAGGGGCTAGCCCTGAGTCAGGGGTTGAATGTGTGTCATGGGCATATGTTCAAAATATAGTCTTTCCTATAAGCCAGCCTTCAGTCCCTGCTCGGATGGTCTGATCTGGGCCTGAAGAACCAAAAGCGCTTGGTAGCCTGTATGACCACCAGTTCTACAGGTGACACTGGCACCTAGAAATAACAGGGAGCCAACACAGGTGGCTATGTTATTCACTCAGATCTTATTAATTCAGGTTTACTTAACCTGTATTAATGCATATTTAATTCAAATTTATACTAACCTAATAACAATAGTCAGAAACAATTAGTAATAACATTATACAAGAGAATTGGGGGATTACGAACCTGAGTCCCAGAGTTTTAGTCTGCGGGTCTGGAAGAGAGCACAGTGGGCAAGGGAGCCATCAGCATCTTGCAGGGAAGAATTTCCAGAACCAGGTGGGCAGCAGGGCAGACGAAATCCTCAGTCCGGCAGGGCAGAGCCTCTAGCGGCCAGTGCCAAGGGAAGTCAGCCTGGTGTAGAGCAGCCCTCTGGTGTGTGGGGCTCAGCTGTCTCAGCAGTGGCCTGGAGCCTGCCTCAGTTGTACCATTGAAAGTGGTTTACTCTCCCCCTCTGGGTCTCTTGATAGGTGTCCTGGCACCCCTGATGGCAAGTGGGGAATTTCCCCAGGAGCCTATTTATTGGTGGTCCTGCTTTGCAGACATGGCTGTTCCGGTCATGTATACAGATATCTTAGGTATGTCTCCTTGCCAGATGTGTCTAAGATGACTTAGGTAGTTTGAACCAAACTACCTCTTGAACCAAAGTGTCATGGCCACTGGCAGACATCATGGTTGATGTGAGTAACTCCATTTTGTTTTATATACTTTATGTTATCCTGACTGGACCAATGCCATTTTAATGGTGCTGCACTCCACAGTGTGATGTTCTCAAAAAGTATTTGCCAGATATGGGGACTGTAATATTGCCAGGAAGCTGACAGCGGGATTTGTGGAAAATTCTCTTTTCCAGAAAAACCCACTCGTCTTAACAAGCATTTCCCAAAGATGGCACCCTACTCCTGCCCTTTCTGAGAAAAGCTCTGATCTGAGGCCATTTCTCCTCAGGGCAAACCAGCTGAGCCCCCTGAGCTCCCATGTAGGCTGCCTGCAGCTCTGAGCTTTCAGGGCAGACCCTCAGTCTGACCTAGGTCATGGGCTCTCTATGTCTCTGCAGTCCTATGTCCACTTGAGGCGCTCTCAACAAGGACAAAGGAGAATATCTGGGGAAGTCTCTGGGACTATAAAGTGACCTCCAAAATAAGAGAATGTTATTTTCACAGAACATTCCCCCTCCCATCAGAGAAGTCTCCCAACACATTCAGCAGATACCAGACCACTCTTTTCTCCTCTGTAACCCTCTGTAAGCCTCCACCCCTGAACGTCCCAAGCAAAGCAGCTTTTTCCTGTAAGTATGAAGATGATGTCAGTCCCTTTCCCCCAAAACGCCTTATCACCTGACTGGGACCTCCAGGAGCTCAGGAGTGGCTGGGCAGGCAGGATGGGCTCTTGGAGTTGGTATCAGACTGGCTAGAATTGCATAAATGGCAGTTGGTTGCTTAGGTTTGGTCAGGTGAAGCGTCATGTATGTGGTGTTCAGATACAGCAGATGTGGTCTGAAACCACTCAGAAAAAAAGATACCGAGCCGTTCTTCTCTCTTTTGTTCTACTTTAGTGTCAAAACCTTGGTGAGACCTCTGCTGAGTCTAAGAGACTCTTTCTGTTCCTAGAGGTTGTAGAGATGGTTTTGAGAAACGCAGGGGGAGGCATTAATAGACAACAGGTGATTTCACCTGTCCCTAGACCAGCCAGCCCCAGGTTTGAGAGCGACGGGCAGGAAGTGCTCTGAAGGCTGCAGGCGGCAAGGTGGCAATACGTGAAATTGACTATTCTGGGGTGACCTGGTGCTCAGAGAAGGGCCCTTGGTCAGGTGGGAGAGGCCTGGGGAAGTGAGGGTGTAGACTGGGAAGGAGAAGTGCAAGGGTCCTGGCCGTTTTAGGGTGCATATACCATGCAGACATGAACATGACCTTAAACAGGGACGGATGTCCCAGAAACTTAGGGTTAGAAGGGAGCTTTAACAGTGAATTTGAATTTCTAATTTAGGTCAGAAAACAGGAAAAGCATAGAACCAGGCCTCCATCACTGATTCACACACTGTTTGAAGGCTTCAGGAATGGTGAGCCATTTGGTAACTTTCTGAGGGGAAAGAAGGTGAGGCAGGTAAAGTGGCAGTTTTTATTCCGAACAACCTTAATTCCTGAGACCGTCAGTGTGTGAGTCTTCTATGGCTCATAGCTTCTCACTTCTACCCCACCCGGAACACAGCCCTTCTTTTCAGATCTACTCAGACACCTGTTATTTTCATGTTGGATTCCAAGCAAAATTAATCTTGTAAGTTAATTCAGAAATAAAGGCCTGAGGCCTGAAAGAAATCTGACTGTAAGCAGGTAATGGAGTGAGGGGCCAGCTTGAGGAAGAGATTCCCCTTTCCCTCCTAAGAGCCCCAGGAGACTAGTCCACAGTCTGGGTCACGCCCCTCCCACCAGGGCCTCAGCCCACCTTCCCCGAAATCTGGTTATTCATTTGTAAGGTCCTGGGCTTCAATAAACAAACAAACAAACAAACAAACAAAAATAGATGGACACAAGCACAAGGGTTTTATAAGCTCTATTTCCATAGGAAACTGGGCTAAATATTTATATTTTGATGATGTTGCAGAATATTTGAAACATGCTCTCTTTCATAGTTTCCTCCCTTTCTCTGTCTGGGAGTCCAAGGATGAATTCAAAGGAGTCTCTTTCCTCCCCTTCACCAAAATGTTCCCTGTCAACTTAAATGAGAGTCCCGAGACAGCTCACCTCCTCCAGGAAGCCCAGTTGAATGGAGCACTCATGCTCCCTCTACTTGCTGAGGTGGAGAAGGCCGTGCACTGGGACTTGGAAGACTTAAATGCAGATCTTCGTCTTAGGGGGTAATCATTATATGACATTATACTAGTCATTTCTTATCCCAAGGCTGATTTCTGCATCAGTTAAAAGAGATGGAATGAGATTATCTTTATGTATCTCCCCAGCTCTGATGAGAAAAGCCCTCTGTGCTGCTGGGTGGACTCATTTGTTAAGCCTCCCAGCTGAACGGGGGATTTGGGACACAGATTCAGGAAAGAAGCTTAGAGACACAGTGTGTGGATGAGTGTGAACACCTTAAGGTCTGTGTTGTTTTCATCCTATTTCACTTAATTTCATTTCATTTCATTTCATTTCATTTCATTCCATTTCAATTTTTAAATCTGAAGATCTAACTAGCTTTATTAAGTGATCTGTGAATAGGGCACCGTCCCATCTAGCAAGTAGAGAGGAGCTCCTCATTCCATTTCATTTTAGTTCAGTGATTGTTGGACAATTTTGAGGGTACCAGTACTCACAAGACACTGCATCCCACAGGGAGCTTACGCTCCTGTTAGGGGATGGGTGAGAAATTTACAAGTAACTATTAATATAAGAGCTACTCTGGGAGTAGAAGTGGTGCATTAAAATCACCTGGGGACCTCATTCAAAATTCACATGCTTCTTTGCAACAGCCTTAATGTTTTTCCTTTAAGATTGGAAACAGGCAAGGACAGCTACTGTTACTACCTCTACTTGTTATTGTGCTAGACTTCCTAAACAGTAAAATAATGCAAGAAAAAGAAACAAAAACATACAGATTGGAAGGAGGTAATAAAACTGATTTTATTCATATATAATATGATTGTCTATGTAAAAGATCCCAAAGATTCTACACAAAAGCTACTAAAACTAACATGTGAGCTTAGCAAGGTTACAAACTAGCAATAAACAGCTGAAAATTAAAATTAAAAGGCAGTATCATTTACTATAGCACCAAGAAAGCATAGCATACTTAGATATACAGGTGAAAAATTTGTGTATCAATGTGCTCAAAATTAAAAAACAATGATAAAAGAAATAAAAAAAACCCCTAAGTGGATGAAGAGATACACCATGTTCATGGATTGGAGGACTCGTATTGTTAATATGTCAATTCTTCCTAAATTAATCTATATGTTTGATGAAACTTCAATCAAAATTACAGCAAGATTTTTTTGCAGAAATTGATAAGATTATTAAAAATGTACATGGATGTCAAGGTAGCTCAGTTCGTTAAAATGTTGACTCAATACAGTAAGGTTGCAGGTTCAATCTCTGGTCAGGGCACATACCAGAAGCAACCAATAAAGGTATAAGTAAGTGAAACAACAAATCGATGTTTACCTTTCTCTCTCTCCCTTCCTCTCTTTCTCTCAAATCAATGAGTCAATAAAAAATTTCAAATTGTGCATGGAAATGCAATGTACCTGGACTAACCAAAATAATATTTAAAAAAAAGTTACAGGACTCAGACTACTTGATTTCGAGACTTATTACAGTAATCAGTATAGTATGGTATTGGTTAAAGGACAGATACATAGATCGGTGAAATGGAGTAGAGAGTCAGAAATAGACTATAAACATTCTAGAAGAAACAATAACAAAATTTCTTTGTGACCTTGGGTTAGACAAAGATAGCTTAGATACAACACCCAAAGTTATGAGCCATAAAAGAAAAAGATTAAATAACTAAACTTTATCAAGATTGAAAACTTGTTTGTGAAAGACACTGGAAAGTGAATGAAAAAACAAGTCACAGCCTGGGAGAAAATATTTGCAAGACACAAATTGGTGAAAGACTTGTATCTAGAATACAAATTCTCAAAACTTACTAGTAAGAAAACAGACACATTAATAAAAATGGGCAAAAGATTTGAACAGATATTTCTTCAGAGAAGAGACAGAGATGGCAAGTAAATACATGAAAAGATGCTCAGCAGGATTAGTCATTGGGAAAATGCAAATTGAAGCTGCAATGAGATGCCACAACAACCTGTTAGAATGTCTAAAACAAACAACACCAAGCCCTGGAAAGGATGTGGAACAAGTGGAACTCTCACGCATTGCTGTTGGAAATGCAGAATTGTACAGATGCTCTGGAAAGCAATGTGGCATTTTGTTTTAAATTTCAATATACACCGACCATGTGATCAGACCACTCACGCCTGGGCAGAGTGAATGCATGGTTTTACATTTCCATCGGCAATATAGGGCAGTTCCGGTTGTTCCACCTCCTCTCCAACAATGGGTATAATCAGTCTTTGTCATTCTAATGGATGTGTATGTTATTCCATTGTGGTTTTAATAACATTTTTCTGATTCTAGTGATGTTCAACACCTTTTTTTTGCCCTCACTGGCCATTTGTGCATCTTTTTGGGAGGGTCTGTTCAAATCTTGCACAGATTTTTACTGGGTAGCTTGACTTATTGAATTGCAGGAGTTCTTTTTTTTTTTTTTTAAGATTTATATTTTTTTTAAGGTTTTATTTATTTACTTTTAGAGAGAGGGGAAGGGAAGGAGAAAGAGAGGGAGAGAAACATCAGTGTGCCGTTGCCTCTTGCACTCTCCCAACCGGGGACATGGCTCACAACCCAGGCATGTGCCCTGAGCGGGAATCGAACTAGTGACCCTTTGGTTCACGGCTGGCACTCCATCTACTGAGTCACACCAGCCAGGGCTGCAAAGAGTAAAGGTCTTAATGTTGATGAATTCCAGTTTATCAATACTTAAAATGATTTGGGCTTTTGGTGTCCTAGTTAAGATATCTGCCTCCCTAATGGTCAAAAAAGTTTCTCCTAAAATAAAAACCTATGAGGGGAAAGGAAGAGAGAGAGTGTTGCACAATTATATTCTGCCTCTGCCTGGGAGCCACAGTTCCCCCCGACCCCCGTCACTTTCGTCATTGTTAATCTCTTCAGCTCTGACTTGGCTTGTCTTCCCACCTTTGTCTCACTTTTACCCTTCTAGTTCTCTGTGACCCATCTCAGACCCCCTCTTTCCCAGCCCTCACACCTAGTGGGGCTCCCCCAATGTCTTTGTAAAGACTGTCCTCTGTCCATGCTCCCCACTTCCTCTTGAACCTCAAAGCTCCCAATCTATGTCTACTCAATATTTATGAATTCAATATCTGATTCACTTCAACACTTATGTATTAAATTCTAGAATCAATCAACCTTGGTTCAAATCCCACCTCTACTACTAAACTAATTGCGTTGTTTGGGCAAAGCAGTTAATCTTTTGAACCTTCGTTTTCACTTCTAAAAAATGAAAATAGTCATAGAGCAGTTGTGAGGATTAAATGAAATTACTGCCAGAAAAAGGCGTGGGCTGAAACATTTTTACTAACAGTAAAAACTAACATTTACTTTCATTCTCTTCAATGGTTTATATAACACCCTGGTTAAGCAGCAAGGGCAGGTGTCATTATCACCCTATTTTGAAAAATGACAAAACCAAGGCTGAAAAGTTCACAGGCACAAAACTAGGAAGTAGCGAAGCCGGCATAAAAAATCAAGGCTATGCTCTTACATACCAAACTATTTCCACTGTACCCTGCTCTGTTTTCCTCCTATTCCTGGATTTCCGCCCAGTGAAGGGACGGAGGTGTTCACACAATAGGTGGGGGCTGCTACCGAGGCCTGGCTGAGCAGGGCGTGTACAGGATTACAGGTGGGGAGGACATCCCAGCTTCTCTTCTGGCTCTAGAAAAGGAGACCAACTGAGAGAGTCGCTGAGCCCTGCCAGTGCATGTGTGTATGCACAGCTTGCTGAGTGACTTCTGCCAGGCCTGCAGCTTCAGGGAGGAGAGGAGAACAAAGGGCCCATGATGGGACTGCTAGACGGTGGGATAACCTGCGTTTTCCTGGCCTAGGTGAAAGGTAGTGTGGAGAGCTTGGGTCCAGAATATTCCCTCAGGAAGCGGTCCCCGTAGTGAGGGAGCGAGCAAAAGAAGGAGTCAGGGTCCTTGGCCTGAGTTTTCTAAGGGAAAGGCTGCTCTCACTTCCCTGCAGGGATGTTTGCAGCCTGACAGGGCTTGACTGCTTTTATTATGGAAGTAAAACCTACTGATTATTTTAGGCTGGGAAAAATAGAAAATTAAAAAATCAACTATTATGCGAAACAACTACTGTTAACATTTTAATATGTATTTTGAACATATTTTTCTAAAATATTTAGCTTTAGTCAGTTTTAAAAAAAATATGATTATGCTTATACTATATCTCCAGTCTTATTGCAAGCCTTCTATTCTGTGCCTTGGATTTAGTGGTCATACTGGTTATTCAATTTTGATTTCTCCTTTTCTCACTTAACATTAAAACGAAATTTTTTATGTTTGTACAAACAAACCCTGTAACTATAATTTTAATTATCTATATAATAGTTCACTGATGGACATAGTTTATTTGACTATTCTTTATTTGTTTTTAATTTGTTTTGGGAAAAAATTTTTTTAGTAGGGAGGTTCTGCCTCCCTATTGGGTGGGTCTCTCTGAATCACCATTCTTTCTAGATATCAGTTTCTAATTTATCAGTGTCACTATGCTACAGCTCCTAGGGGATGTATCTAGAATTTCAACACCAATCTGGTGGAAATTAAAAGCGGTGAAATATGAACAATCTCAGAAAACACCCTATTTGAGAGCTTTTTGGTATAAACGTCTATATCTCATATTGCTGAGGTCAGCTGATAGCTGATAGATAAATAATAATAATAAGCAAACCCTGCTAACTAAGCAATAATGATTTGACATACTGTTCCCAAGTAGATGGTGTTATTTATTTTCTTGTCACTTTCAGCTTTGGGGAGCCAAACCCATGAACCTATCCTTGGCCTGCTGCCGACTCCAGGAAATACATAAGGGGAGGCTTCCACGCTCCAGCAGGGAACATTGAGACAGCACTTCCCACCTTCTCAGTGGCACTCACTCCCCTTGAGTCACCATGAGCAGGCAGGTCTATGCCTTGAAGGGTCAGAGTGGAAGCTTCAGCAGCGGCTCAGCCGTCCTGCCAGGAGGGTGGTGGAGATGCGCAGGAAACTCTCTCTGGGTCCAAAAGAGCAGCCATCACTGCTGAGGTTATGCTGGTTTGGGAGGCTACTGTATCTGGAATCTCATTAGTCTTGGCGAGAGCAGGAGCACCTCCATCAGTGTAGCTGGAAGTCTGGCCCATTGCAGCAGTCTGGGGATCCACGGGGATGGATGTTTCGAGGTGGGCAGCC
Source organism: Pteronotus mesoamericanus (assembly GCF_021234165.1). Lineage (NCBI taxonomy): Eukaryota > Metazoa > Chordata > Mammalia > Chiroptera > Mormoopidae > Pteronotus > Pteronotus mesoamericanus. Next base: position 2,729,222 of record NW_026555310.1, read on the forward strand.
TCGGCGGTGTGGGCTTTGGCCATGGCCGTGGTTTTGTGGGGCTGGGTCAGTAGGCCCAGCAGCTTAGCCTGGTGGCAACCAGGAAGACATAGTCAACCCAAGCTTCTTGGAGCCTTTGGATGTGAAGATCAACCCTGTTGTCCAGGAGGTGAAGCAGCAGGAGCAGGGGCTGATTAAGAAACTGAACATTTTTGCCTCCTCCATCGACAAGATGAGTGCTGATGCCTGGAGACCAGGGAGCGAGGCCTGGATAACTCTAGGGACCTGCAGACAAGGCCTTTCTGCTAAGAGGGAAATGTGGCTAGTGTCTACCATGCTGGTCCGTGCAGGTCTAGATCTTTTGAGGTCAATTAGTTCAGTCCCTGTCTCTTAAAGCTGGTCCTGCTAGAAGGTGTTCACTTTGTTTTTCATGTTCTCCAAATCTCCCTATGAAACTGGATCTGAACCTCAGCAGCTCATTACTGCCATGTCAAACTTGGGTCCTTCCAGTCTTGCCCTGAAGTAAAGGTGATCCCTCCTGCATGAACAGTAAATTGGAGTGGGATGAGAGGTCCAGTTTTTCAAAAGCCAGAATGGTTAGTGGGTGTCTTGCAAGAGGACACATTAAGACATTGGCAAATTGTTTCCTCTTTATAAGTTGCCACGTGATTTGAGTCTAAAAGTTTCTCTCTGAGCAAACTGGCATTTCTGCTCCCAAAACCAGTGAATAGAGATCATCAGAATCAGATGGTGCCCCGTTAATGGGCTCTGGAAAAGGAGCACGAAACCAATGCAAATGATTTGGCCAGGCAATTTTCAAATTCTGTTGGTCAGGCTGGGAGGGGTGAGCTATGTCCATAGCCTTGAGCAATTCTAACTTTCAGATCTTATCTATTCTTAACTCCACAAGGGGGCCAGACTTCTTCAGCTAGCTAGCCAAACAATCTTTTTTTGGACCGGCCTTAGATGGAGGTCTACCCTGAATAGCTCTGGGGAAAACAGGGGGGAGGAAGGCTGCATCTTGAGTTTGCATCAATGGGATACTCAGAATTATGTGGAAAGAATTATGTGCTTAGCCCCACCTTCCCCAGGGTACTCTTCCTTAGGTGCGAGCAGCTACGCATTAGCACTATTGCAAGGACTTGGAGCTTGGAAAAAATGAGAAACCAGTCAGAAGTAACGTAGAATTAATGAATGTGCCCCATACACCCTGGGACAGCTCTGGGTTTGGGCAGACTTACCAGTGTAGATGGTACATTGAGGAACTGTGCTCTTTCCTGGTGGCCGTAGTTGGTAACACTATCGTATAATTAAAATGTGCTAACAAAGTATAACTTAAGTGTTCTCTCTCACACACAAAAAGGGTATATATGTGAGGTGATGGATGTGGTAATCAAATTGATGGAAGGGACTCTTTCAGAGTGTTGTGCTCTTTAAATATATTATAACTTTATCTGTACATTATACCTCAATAAAGCTGAAAAAAAAAGAGGTGGAAAATTGTATGGGGTTCCTGCTTGATTAAAGCTCTGGCCTGGGGAAAAAAATTAAACTACATTCTTCCTTCTCGGGCCTCAGAGGCCTGCTGCGCTGTGAGATGGGGCAGGTGGGTGGGGATGCGTTCCAGGGAGATTTGCTGTAGGGAGACATGGCTCCTGATCTTTATCAGGAAGGTGCTCAACAAATTCAAGGTGCACATTATCAGTTAATTCTTCCGTTTTGCTCCTACTACTGCTGTCTCTTGCAACGTCATCAAGACAGTGAGAAGGGCAAGGGCAGGGAACATATTGCCCACACCAAATAGTTATGGCTATTTGTAAAAGAACATTCCTGAGGGAGAGTTATTTTGCTGGTTCATTGATGAGTCTCTTCCTGACATCCTTTCTTCCTAAATGATCTAGGCCAGTCCTTCTCAAACTCTGGGGGAATCAGAATCAAGTAGGGAAGCTGGTAAACACAGAAGCCTACACCCCGTCCTACACTGAGAAACCTGGACCTCCACGCTTTTTCTGATCTCCCAAGTGATTGATTCTAATACCCTCTAGAGTTTGAGTACCGCGCTTCTAAGCAATTGGCCATATACACATAACTGAAATTTCTCCAAATGATGTGGCTAAACCAGCCTCTATCATGGCATCCTGGAAGTTAATGCCAAATTGGAATAATTTGTCCCTCTTGCCAGGTGAGCAAGGACTTTTCAAGCCCACTACGTTGTCCTGGGGCTGAGCCCTTGGAATTCCAGTTTTAGGTGCGGTTCCTGGAGCAGCAGAACCAGGTGCTAGAGACCAAGTGGGCGCTGCTGCAGCAGCGGGATGTCAGCACCCATGCCACCAGCCTGCAGCGCATCTTGGAAGGCTACAGTGGCCACCTCAGGAGGCGGGGGGATAACGTCACAGCAGAGGAGACCAGGCACCAAGCAGAGCCGATGAGCACCCAGGGTTCCAGGGAGATATACGGGAAGAAGTGGGTGAGCAGGTGAAGGTGGGACATTGCTGTTCAGCCAAAATAGCAGCTCCTGCTGGGTCAAGGTCTGAAAGAAGTGCGATGGCACGAACTGAATTTCCTTTCCAGGAATCCTTGTTCGTTTTCTTCTTGTGAATCTGTTTGTGGATGTATCTTCAGGGTGTGGGAGAGCAGAGAAAATGTAGTATCTTAGATGTAACAATCTTCTTACCTACCGAATCCCATCAGAGAGGAAGCAGAAATCAACAATAGGACAAACGCTGAGAATGACTGTGGTGCTGAAGGAGGGGAGAGGCAGCTGGCTTTCTCCCCTCTTAGTTCCGGCCCTCTTCACCCTGCTGTGCACCAGGCTCAACTTCCTCAGCTGTGAATGACCCCCAGCTCCAGTTAACCTCTGAGCCAGCGCTGCGCTGAGTGTAAGACTGTGAGAAGTAGTAAGAACGAATGCACCTCCAGCCCTGGCCAGGTGGCTCAGTTAATTGGATCGTGGTCCTGTATAACAGGAGATTGCGGGTTTGATCCCAGATCAGGGCACACACCTAGGTTGTGGGTTTGATTGCCAGTTAGGGTGTGTCCAGGAGGCAACTGATCAATGTTTCTCTCATATCAATGTCTTTCTCTCTCAGATGAGGATTAAAAATAAAGAATGAAGGCAACTCTGATTTCTGGCTCAAAAGTCCTTTTTTTTTGATTTCTTAAGAATATCATTGCTAGATTACAAATGCACTTGGCATTGTTCTTACTCTGTTAGATTTTCAGATGTGTTTAGGGTAGCCCTGTTAATGCTCCTCTCCCCCGGCACCCTGACAGTGCCGGTAAAGCTCTTGTGGCCCTCAGGGCCCACTGCCCCCTTTCTTTCAGGACACTGACAGTGCCCACCTGGTCATGGTGCACCGCAGGGCTAAAGTGGATGTCCTGCAGCGGGAGATTGAATTCCTCCAACTCTTCTATGTGGCTGTGAGTTTGGGGGTCTAAGGTCCATGGAATGCTTGGAAAACCAAGGAAGAAGAAGGTTCACTGGGCTGCCCCTGAGCTTCCACATGGCTGGTGGCAAGGTGGCACTAGGAACCCCAAAATGTGGGTGATTTTTCCTAAGGACTGATCTCTGCCCTGCTGCACAGGAGCTGGCCCAAGTGCAGCAGAGTCGAAGACAACAATGTGGTCCTCTCTGTTGATGACAATAAGCACCTGGACCTTAACAGCATCTTCTCTAAGGAGATTGCTCAGTGGAGCAAGGCTGAGGTCAAGGCCATGTGCCAGTGTCCACCTGGAGAAGTGTCCCGTGCTGGGTTATGCTCAGAAGACATATAAGGGTCCCCCACTTGCCAACAGGGATTGACCTGCTCCATTGACCTTGGGGTCGGTAGGGTTTCCTGACCTCATATGTCCTGTACAGAGGATTAATGGGCAGGATATCTGTGAAAGTCTCTGGCTCAGCCACCACTGCAAGTTACTAGGGCTCTGGATTCCTACTGGCTCTTGCCAGTCCTATGCTAGAGGAGGAAACCCAACTCTGCAGACCCAGGCACATTTAGAGACACCAAGGTGGCTTTCTAACCAGCATAGTCAGCCCTTAATTCCAAATATCACGGCAGCCAGTATTTCAACCAGGCCCACTTCCTTCTTTCTGTACACACTCCCCTCTGCCTTCCCACCCCACCTCCATGGAAACACATTTTCAGGAAGCCTGCCATTGCTTTGTTTCCTCAGCTAGACCATATATTCCTGGAATATAGGAATGTGTCTCCCCTGTAAGTTGGTTTCAACCACAAAGACCAGACAGGGTGGGTGGCTTAGAGGCCTGGGCTGAGGAGCCCTGGGTTTGGCTCTCCCTGTGCTACCTTTTCATGCTTGCCATTCCCTGGTCCAAGTGCCAGGAGCTCCAAGTCCCTGCTGGGAGAAAGGGTGATGACTTCAAAGTGACTGAAATGAAGGCCAGGGAGCTGAACTGAATCACCCAGAGGCTTCGAGCAGAAATTGCCAAACTTGAGAACCAGGTGCGATACCACTTGGTGGTGGTAGCCTTTAGGGGAGGAGGTTATGATAGATTTTTCCCCCTTACTTTGTGTATTCTCACACTTTCTACAATAGTTTGTGAAGGTGGGCAGGAGAGAAACCCAGCCACGTACAGGTAGGCACCTGGTCTCCTGCGCCTTCCTTACTGTCCACTGTTGGCCCTTGGCAGAGCACTGCCCTGCGAGACGCCATCCTGGAGGCAGAGCAGCAGGGTGAGGCAGGGCTCAAAGATGCCCAGGCAAAGCAGGCAGCCGTGGAGGCTGCCCTGCAGCAGTTAAAGGAGCTGCCGCGCGAGTACCAGGAGCTGCTGGGAGCCCAGCTGTCCCTGGATGTGGAGATTGCCACCTACTGCAAGCTGCTGGAGGGCGAGGAGAGCAGATGGGGGGCCCAGAGGGGAGAGAATGGGCAAATGTGCATCAGGAGTGACCCTGTGCCAGCATTCCTATCTGTGTGATGGGACAATTAATTAACACACTTGTTATTCCTGAAAGGACACCTGAGTTTTGCCAGTGGCGGTAGGGTATGTGTCCAGTCAGAGCCTTTGTCCAGAGTATACATAATTAGCATAGATCCTGGCCATGTATGCTGGAGTTTTTAACTCCTCCAAATATCTTCCTAGACCTCTTGACCAAAGGGAAAAGTGGGGAGATTTCCCTCCAATTGAGGAAGACAGAGGAAAAAGGTATAGCTTTCCTTAGCTTTGCCCAATCCAGGATGACTGCACTGAGCCCCAGCTGGGGAAAGGGTGCAGAGGCACTTGAAGGCCAAGGGGACCGGGGAGTGAGGAACTGAGTCTGGAAACAAGGGTGTCAAGCTCACTATGGTGGGAGCATGGGTCCTTGTTGCTCCAGGCGAGAGCTGATGCAATTCTGGGACCCAGGTATTTTCCAGAGTGAAACTGAATTGCAATTTATGGATCAGACCTAGGATATTTTTCTGGAAATTATCCTCCTCTGAGTCTCGGTCAGAGGATTTATTGATTCTTATGATTGTTTTTGTGCCAACAGGCTTTCTGGAGAAGTCACCAACAATGTGAGCTACTGTGGGTATTGCAGAGCTCTCCTTTGCTGGCCTGTCAGGAGTCACCCTTCCCCTTGCCTGAGATAAGGAGAGAGGATCCCTCTGCTAAGAGGCTGGGGGCCTGGGGCCCTGGCCTCACTCTGCCGGCACTGGCCGTGTAGTCTTAGTCACTCCTTGTCCTGTCGACTGCTTCCCAGAGCTGTGAAGCCTTCAGGAGCCAGCAGGAGCCCCCAGAGATCCAGACCTCAGGTTGGGAATTCTGGAGACACTCATTCTGGTGAGGGAATGAAGAGTCAAATTCAACAAGAAACCAGGACTCCAGTTCAGGGCACAGAAACCTGTAGATTTCGCTCCCAGAGGCAAAGCTGAATCTTTGGCCTGATCTTGTGGCATATGTCAACTTGAGTATTTCACAGAGAACATATACCCTCTGGTCCTAACCTCACCTTGTATTTTCTTTGGCAATTTGGAGACAGGCTTCTGGGTCAAAACAAGTTCTTCTTTTTTTCCACATACATTCAAAGGCTGGGGCTCCATTGATTCCCTTCACATGCAGTCTCAATGGGATAACAGGTCTGTCAGTCACCCTTTTCCTGCCTTGCCCTGCCCCCCCGTAGCGCTCTTATTCCATGTCCCCTTCAGTGCTGCAGAAGCAAAAGCTCTCCTCCACCTTGGTGCTGAAGGACAGGCATGCTCACCTCCTTTCCTGTGATCACTGTCAGTTCTCAGTTGTCCACCTTCATGGTGTCAGTCATTATACTGATACTCTGCTTCCATGGTTTATCAAGAATTCGTTTCAGTGTGATTTTCTAAAGCTCCATGTGATCCATCCAGTCTGGGACTCCACCTCCCATTGATTCACAGACCCTGGGTGAACGCACCTCTCAGGGGTCCTGACAATCTGAAGGTGAGCATAAGGTCTTAGATGCAAAGAGAACCTTGGAACTTTCTATTCAAGTCTGTTCCATGGGGCCATGAGACAAGAAGCAACTTGTTCAAAAACACACAGCCAGTGCCCACAGACTGAGGCCAGGGCCTCAGGCTTCCACCAAAATGAGGAGGAGAGAGGAAGACCTCTGGGGACCCGGCGGGTACAGGTGTGCCTGCCTGGCCCCATCCATTCACCTGAGAGCGCCAGTGTGGCTCGCCACCTGAAGACAACGTGAGAGGGCTTCACACGTCTCCCCTTCTCCAGGGACGAGGATAAAAATGGAAGGGAAACAAGTATGTGTTAGGACCACACTTCAGATGGAGTCCAGTTGGATGTAAATGTCCAGTGTGACCTGCTGGACTACAAGGGACATCAGGAGAGCCCTGGGCCCCTACTCTCTTTGGAGAAGATCTTGTGTCCTATGTTTCTTTTTAAAGATTGCCTGCTTCTGCCTCTACCCCCGCTCCCCGCCCCCGCCCCAGCCCTCTCTACCACACTTTCCAATAAACTTCATGGGAAATTCATTCATTTGGTAACTATTATGCATTGACCAGATGGACCCTGAATATTGTTCATTTCCATTAACCTTCTTGCAACACACACACACAAGCTCTCTCGCTGTTCTCCCCACTCTCTGCTGACAGAAGGGCATGCGATTTTCATTTAGCTTTGGAAGGTGAGCAAATATGCCCCTTACATTCCCTCTTTATTGGGAAAGCTCCATTTTTAAAATAATTAACCTCAGGTCCTTGAGCCCTGCTTGGCAGCCAAGCTGGTGTTATTATTGCCTAATTGAAGGGTATTAAGATTTCTATCATTGTTATAAGGATTATTATCAGGTAAATGACCAGAGGGTGTTTAGTGGGAAGCAGCAGCCTGGGGGCTCAGGTTGGGAGGGCAACTGTGTTGCTTTGTCTTCCGCTTTGCTCAGAAAGCCATTCCCAGCCCAGCGTGCCATGGAGTCCTGCGGTGTTGGAGGGGGGAGGGGGTTCTCATCAGTTCCCTGTCATGAGCGCTTAGAGGAGGGAAGGTGGCCAGGGAGAGGATGGGCATAGCCCCTTGTGTGAGCAAGCCCTAGGCTCTTGGAGTGGCAGCATTTATTCAATAATCATTAATTGAGTACCTATTATGAGCCATACTCTGTTCTTGATACAGGTACAAAAAACATGACCAAGGCCTTTGTCTACTAAGAAGGCAGGCCAGGGGTTGTGCATTTGGAGGGCAGTGGTAGAGTACTAACTATCTCAGGGAGGTGCGTGCCAGGAGCCAGGGGCCAGACTAGGGCCATGGGGAGACTTCCTTGATGAAGAGCCCTGAAGCTGACACGTGGGACTGGAAAGAGGAGGAGGAGTTAGCTGGGTGTAGGGAGTGTTTTAGATAGAGGCGCTGTATCCCCTGTGAGGCAGCCAAGCCCATAGTAGGTGGTCAATAAATATAGGTTGAATAAATGAAAAGGAGATTGATGAGAGCATGACTCTCTGGGCTCTTTCAGGAAAGTGAGGTCTGGCAGAGCTTGGAGAGAAAAGTAATAGGAGAGGTGGGTTGGGCCAGATCATGAGATGAGAGCCTTTCTGGGTAGATTAATCAACTTGTTCTGTTTTCCTGGGACATGCCTGGTTTTAAAACTGAAAGTCCCATGGCCTGAGAACCCCCTCAGTCCCAGGCAAACCGGAACGGTTGGTCACCCTGCTGCTGCATCACCTGAAGAGGTTTGGACCTCATCGTGCAGTTTAAACGGCAGAGGCATATAGGGACAAGGACGTTGATTTAGCTGACAGTGTGCCCAAGCCTGCTGTTTGATCCCTAGTGTTCTTTCTTCTCTTCTGCTCCAGAAAAAGAAATTGTAGATGTGACCTGGTTACCCACCTAAAGACTACATTTCCTAGACTCCCTTGCAAATAATTCTGGCCATGAAATTAAGCTCTAAACCATGGAATGTGAGCGGAAATTATTTAATGCTCCTGATTGCAACCTTAAGAGCCCCTGAGAATGGGATCAGGCTCCAAAGAAAAAAGTGTGGGGAAAGGTAAGAAACTTGACAAGCTCTGGCCCTGCCTTATACCTTTTGAATAAGAATGTCAGAGGTGGGGAAATGGGTTATTTAAAAAAATTTCAGGTCATAATGGCTAACTGCCTGCATCCTACAGTCGACTGCCTGGCTTCCACCTCTGGCGCCCAGCTGTGTGACCTTGTCCAAGGGTCAGAACCACTCTGTGCTTCAGTTTCCTTACCCATAAAAATGTATGCTAATTGTTTTTCCTTGATAGGGTTATATTTAGGATTAATGTGCTCAGAACTGTACATGGCACATAGTAAGTGCTCAGTAAACATTTCAAGATGATAGCACCTTGCAAGACAATAGTACATCACAATATATCGGTACATAGGATATCGATACGGATACAGGTAAGATACAGAACATTTCCGTCACCATAAGGTGATGGCTCCTGTTGTCTTTGATGCACCCACTTTCCTCCTGTGGCACCTCCTTCCTTACCTCTGGTAACCACTATCTGTTTTCCATTTTTATATTTCAGGAATGTTATATAAATGGAACCATACAGTATGGAACCTTTTGTGACTGGCTTTTTTCACTCAGCATAATTCTCTGGAGATTCATCCAGGTTGTTGCAGATATCAACAGTTTGCCCCTTTTTGCTGATAAGGATACTCCCTGGTATGGCTGTACCACAGTTTGTCATGCATTGAAGGGCATATGGGGTATTTATATTTTTTGGCTATTACAAATAAAGCTGCTATAAACATCTGCGTGCCGGTTTTTGTGTGAACATGAGGTTTCATTTCTCTTGGATAAATGCTCAGGTGTGTGATTGCTAGGATGTGTGGCAGTTGCATGTTTAGTCTTTTAGAAATTGCCAAGTTGTTTTCTAGAGTGGCTGTATCATTTTACACTCCCAGTAGCACCATACGAGTGATCCTATTTCTTGGAGTCCTTGTCAGCGTTTAGTGTTGTCATAAAGTTTTATTTTAGCCATTCTGATAGATGCACGATGATTTTCATTGTGGTTTAAACTTGCATTTCCTTAATGACTAATGATATTGAAGGTCTTTTCACGTGCCTACTTACCATCTGTATGTGCTGTTCAATGAAATGTCTCTTCATCTGTTTTGCACTTCTTCTAAATTCATTGCTTATGCATTTATTATTGAGTTTTCAGAGTTCATTATATATTCTAGGTACAAGTCCTCTGTTGGACATGTGATTTGCAAATAATTTCTCTCGATCTGTAGCTCTGTGTTTTTATCCTCCTAACAGGGATCTTTACAGAGGAAAATTTTTAATTTTGAGGAAGTCCAGTTTATTGAATTTTCCTTTTATGGATCATGCTTTTGATATAAAGTCAAAAAGCTCTTTATGTAGCCCAGTGATTTTCAGCCTTTTTTATATCATGGCACACATAGACTAATTATTGAAATTTGGTGGCACAACAAAAATATATTTTTTACTGCTCTAACAAAAAATAGATACAATTTTGATTCATTCACACCAGGCAGCCATTGTTGTGTTGGCCGTTGTCATTTTTTTATTTGACGATGTAAGGGAAAAGAGGTCAGTGTTCCTGACTAAATAGCATGTTTTAAGAATGCTTGCAGCCCACCAGGTGCCTGCCACAACACACGGGTTGAAAATGCCTGACCTGGTTCTGGATCTTAACGTTTATTTCCAAAAGGTTTTTAGTTTGTTTGTTTTTTTCCCTGTTAGGTTTAATTCTGTGATCCATTTTAAGTTACTTTTTTGTATAAAGTGTGACACTTAGCTTGAGGTTTTGTTTGTTTCTTTGATTTTGGCTTATGGATATGCAATCCTTCCAAGACCGTTTGTTGAAAAGGCTATTTTTCCTCTACTGAATTACTTTTGAACTTTTGTCAAAATTAGTTGGGGTCCATTTATTTCTTTTTCCTTTGTTGCTTGTATGTTTGATGTCTGTCATGGGCTAAATTGTATCCTCCAAAAAAAGATATGTTGAAGTCTAAACATCTAGTACCTCTGAAGGTGAACTTCTTTGAAAATGAAGTGTTTTAAAAACTTTCTCTTGAGACTTCTTGTTTGATCCAGTGATTTCCAGTTTGATTCCTTGTGGTCAGAGAATATACTTTACATGATTTAAATTATTTTCAATTTGTTGAGATTTGTTTTATGGCCCCAGATATAGCCTATCTTGGCACATGTTTTGTGGGAACTTGAAAAGAATACTGATCCTGCTTTTGTTGGCTTTAAGATCCTAAAACTGTCAATTGGACACTGTTGCTTGATAGTGTTAATGAGTTCTTTTATATCCTTGATGATTTTCTCTGTAATTGTTCTATTCGTTATTGAAAGAGAGATATTGAAGACTCTAACTTTACTGTAGCTTTGTCTATTTCTTCTATTAGTTCTCTCCCTTTTTGCTTCACATATTTTATATTCACATATTTTGCTTATATTTGTCTCATATATAATATCCAGGTTTTTAGTTGCAGTAAGTGGAAGTCTGTTCCTCTCTTCCTTTTACCAGTTCAAGTGAAGTGAAGAAATAATTAATTCTCACATTCCTTTACCCACTGTCATGTATAATATAATTTCTTCAATGTTTCTTCTAAATATATTTAGAATCACATCAGACAGTGTCATAATTTTTGCTTCAATGATCAGACATAACTTAGAAAATTCAAGAGGAAGAAGGAAAGTCTATTGCATTTACCCTTATTTTTTGTTACCATGTTCTTTCCTTCTTCTTGGTATTCTGAAGTTCCTTCTTTAATCATTTCCTTTCCTTTCAGAAAACCCCCTTTAGCCATTTTCATAAGGCAATCCTGCTGGCAACAGATTCCGTTAGTTTTCCTTCATCTAAGAATGTTTTGAAACACAGCTGAACACAAACTCTAGGATTCCTGCTCTGCTTTAGTGGGTGGGGTGGGGCTGCAGTGTTTTCTGTAATGTCGACTGGAGTAGAGTCATCACTGTCCATGAAGTTTCTGTCTTGCTGGGCTGCCCTGTTCCTCCAGGTTTGGCTGACAGATAAGGCTTTTGTTAGGGCTTTTAAACACCTGTGCCCTTCCCAGTTGCTGCTTTCTTCTGCTCCAAGTCTGGAATATATGAAACAAATAGAAAACCAGGGAGCTCCCTACCTTGTTGTTCCCTGGCTCCTGAGGTCCCTAGCTGGTGTCCTCCGCCTTTCAGAATCTTCTTACATTTGTCTCATATATAATATTCAGGTTTTTAGTTGCAGTAAGTGGAAGAATGGTGTTAATACCATTTCCCTTGCTAGAGCAGTATAAGATAAAGTGCTACTGCTCCATCTATCAGAATGAGAAATACTTAATATTGGTTTACAACAGGATTTTATTGCACCTGGGATGATGGGGGTTAATTTCCTCTTTCGCCAAATCCGGATGAGACACCTGCCCTAAAGGCCTGGATGAAGGCCCATGGCAGCACTGCCCCTTTGTGGGAAGTGGGCTGACTTAGTAATTGGGTGAAGGTGAATAAGGGTTCAGCTGATGTCGAGTTTCCCCTGTGGAGAGCAGTGGCAAGACGCAAAATGTAAGGGCCCGCTATTGAAAAAGTCACTGAAGAAAGTTTTAAAGACAGTTGCTAAGAAGCCTGTCCTCAGGGGCAATGATTTCAAGGGGCCCCTAAGAGTCTTTTTGCACCCTCCAAGACTTCCTGAGAATCTGCTGCCCCATGGCTGTGGGCCGTAGGTAAAGGGGACTAGAGGGAGAATGGGTCTTGTCCTCAAGAAAATTTCTGGCTGTCGGGGAAGACTGGCACACACCTGGAACACAGGTAGAGGTTCTGAATTAGAGCTGAGAAGTGGTTGCCAGACAGGAGTAGCTGGATTGAGATGGGGCCAGAGGTTTCCCAGGGTAGCTTGTGGCAGGTTCACAAGGAGAGAAGGCTGGGGTGGGAGAGGGGAAGTGAAGACCAAGCGGGATGAGGGGCTAGCTGCGTGTTTACACTCAGGCACCATACCACAGAGCTGGCATTCACCGTGTGAACACTTGCTTTCAGCCCTGTGGTGAGCAATCTTAAGACCTGTGACAGCAGTTTGAAGTTCTGCAGAGACAGGTGTCTGAGTCACCTCTACCTTAACTCTGGTGAGCTGAAAAGAGTCCATTAGGGAGTGATTCTGGCTAGAATACTCAACGTCGTCATCATAGCACAGTTTGTTGGTCTTCACTTGTGCCTTACAAAAAAATTGCAAAGAGATAAATCCTGTGTGTCTAATGGAAAAAGACTGTAAAAATTGCCAAGTACCATTTCTGGTAGTGAAATTGAGACCATTTAAGAAAATGATTATTCTTAACTAGATGATAGCTGTTTTGTATAAAAAAAGAAGGGAAGGTTGAATTTGGCAATTGTCTGGTACAACAGTATTAGAAGTATAGTGTTGTTGTGTTATGATCTATACTACAGAATAAGGCCATAATCTCAGTGCAGAGATAGAAAACAGGGATTGGCAAACTTGTCATTGAAGCTTTTCAGCTAGTGAAATAATTGCATCTTTTATGGAGGAAATGACGTACTGTGAATATATTTGGGATCTGGGAATTGTGAATACTTTAGCAATGTCAAGGGTCTAATGAAATTTAAGTGTCTGCCCTTACCCTAGAATTGTGAACTAGGTTTTTATCTTATTAATTTATGACCCTGGAGTCTATCATGGTACCCAGGACAAAGTCAGCTCTCAACAGAAGTTTGTTAAATGAGTGGATGGATGGATGAATGAATGAGCAGGTGAATGGCTTTCTGTCTTGCTGAACAGAGAAGTAAGGACTGCACAATAAGACCCTTCTGAATGTGGGAACAGAGACCAGCCAAGAGAGTACTCAGGACCAGGGCCTAGGTTTCGTTGGGTGTTAGCATCCTTTGGGATTCATACAAAGAAAAGGCTCATGAAATGCTCACTGGCCTCAACTATCTTAGTCTTGGTCTTCCCATTTGTCAAATGTAGATCATCACAGCTCCTCCCCAGGTCAAGTGGATTAAATGTGCTAGGCGCTTTTTTAATGCTGTAAAGCATTGTACCAATGTGGGCCATCATGAATAGTAGCAATACCATTATTTTAAGGTTAAATGTAAGGATGGTAGAAAGAGGCAGGAGCAAAGTCAGTGTGTGCAGAGCAGCTGGCCAGCGCAGATGAGAGGAGAGCTGCCTGAGAGGCCGCGACAGGGGCTGGCAGCCAAAGGGCTGGGTTGGATTCCTAGTCCTGGCTCATCGCCCATGGTCCTGGCCACCACAAACACTGTCTCCAGGAACCCTGGGAAGCTAGACTGTGGTCTGTTCCTAACCACATAAAAGGGGTCCCAGAAGTAGCCCATCTGATGCTGGTATAGTCGTGAGATCTCTCACAGATGACACTGTCAATTAAAGGTCTCCTCTCTGTACCCCCGCAATCCACCCACTCCCCTTATCACTCCCTGGGGAAGGGCGATTGAGTCTGACAAACCTCCTGGCCAAGATCTTTCTAGGCATAATTTGGCCAGGCTAAATACCCCATGTTAATTAGATAAGACTCAAATTACACGAGCAAGGCTTGCAAGCCTATCACTTTGGGGCGTTTCAAGTTATTTACCTGGTATCTCTGAGTTTGCAGGGAGAAAATTATTTCTTGCTCCCAGGCAAACTAAGCCCACAAATTAGAGCAGTGGCTGCCTCTTGAACCCTATAAAGGGAGAGATGAAGTTCACAGACTGGTGAGTTGCTTCTCAGCTAAGGATTAACTTTTTATTCCAGATCTCTGGCCTTTCCAGCATGAGCCGCCAATTCACCTACAAGTCGGGAGGTGCCACCAAGGGGGGTTTTAGCGGCTGCTCAGCTGTGCTCTCGGGGGGCAGCTCATCCTCCTACCAGGCAGGAGGCAAAGGGTTGAGTGGGGGCTTTGGCAGTCGGAGCCTCTACAGCCTGGGGGGCACCCGGAGCATCTCCTTCAACATGACCAGTGGCAGTGGGCGGATAGGCAGCTATGGGTTTGGCCGAAGCCGGCCCAGCGGATTTGCTGGCAGCATGTTTGGCAGTGTGGCCCTGGGGCCCGTATGTCCATCTGTGTGCCCTCCAGGGGGCATCCCTCAGGTCACCATCAACAAGAGCCTCCTGGCCCCCCTCAATGTGGAGCTTGACCCTGAGATCCAGAAAGTGCGCGCCCAAGAGCGGGAGCAGATCAAGACCCTCAATAACAAGTTCGCCTCCTTCATCGACAAGGTGAGACTTCTGGAGAAAGCTGAGTGTGGAGCCCCTTCCTTCTTCCACCTTCACTGCCTTTGGGGGCTCCCTGTCTGAGGCAAAGGCAGAATACCCTCCCAGGATGCAGACATAGCTGAGGACAGGGCAGGGAAGAACTGGACAAACCCTGGAGATCAGTGCTGAGAGATCAGGGTGGCCAGAGGAGTGGGAGGAGCTAGACAACTCAGTCTGGGAAGGTCTCCTGGAGGCAGAGAAAGTGACATGAGCTGAGAAGTAAGACAGTGATGGCGTGTGAGACTCAGAAACCAGGCCACAGAGAGGCCCATGGCAGCCTCGGCTGTGTAGAATATAATAAGGCTTCGCTCCTCCTCTTACGGGACTCAGACCAGCTCAGATTCTGGTCAGAAAACAGACTCATAGCCTGTAATACATCCAAACTTTAAGGCGAGGCACATGGCGATCAGTGTTACACTGGAGTAGGAGTTCCCCAAAATGGTCCTTGAACTGGCAACATCAGTATCACCCGGTCACTCATTGGAAATGCACATTCCCAGGCCCCACCTCATGCCTACTGAACCACAAACTCTGGGAGTGGGGCCTGAGAACATGTATTTCTAACACACCACAAGGGTGATGCTAAGGCACACTCCAGTTTGAGAACCACCGAGGAACAAAGGGGCAGGAGCATCTTGGGAAGTAGGCTTCCTGAATTTTGGGGAGTAGAGGAAGCTGACCAAAGGTGACAAAAAAAGTAAAGTGGTCAAACCTGAGCAGGAGTTTGCCAGACAGAGGTGGGGGAAGGCCACTTAGGGAGAGGGAGCCGTCACATGCAGCATGAAGCAGCATGTCCCCTGGAGAGCAGGGGCACCTTGGGTTTTTGTGGGTGCTAGGTGAATAGTGGAAGAGGAGCCGGGCACATTGTGAGGAGCATAAAAAAGAATTTGGACTTGGCTCTGTAGGTGATGTGGAACCACCATAGGGTCTTCTGCAAGGGGATGGTACAATATTTGTAGGCTGCCACGAGAATGCTGGGAAATGCTCTGACATCATAGAGAGTTGGACATGAACAGAGGAGGGGCTGAGACCCAAGGTCAGCTGAGCACTGACCTCTGGCTAGGCTGGGAAAGACCATGACTGAGGAGACAGAGAGTAGACAGAGCACAGGCCAGGCCACTGGGGCCAAGCAGAGCCACCCAGGAGCATGAAAGCCAGTATAGGCCAGTTTAGATGTCTAAGGACTTGCCCTAGAGAGCTGGCTCGGGCTGACCACCAAAACTGGTCCATGCAGATTTAGACAGGTGCAGAGGGGACAGATCTTGACTAGAGAGTGATGATCTTAGGGGCTGCTACCAGAAAGAAAACCCTCAGTCAGACAAGGGGTCTGGGTGGGGAGGGGCATGAGTGACTTTTCTAAGGGTTGAGGCTTACCCTTTAGGCTAATGCAGCATAAGAGAACACAGCTCTCATCCAGGAAAGGAAAACCCACAGCCTCTCTCCTTGATATAGTCCCTGTTGATCTGGGTTCCAGGTGCGGTTCCTGGAGCAGCAGAACCAGGTGCTGGAGACCAAGTGGGAGCTGCTGCAGCAGCTGGACCTGAACAACTGCAAGAACAACCTGGAGCCTGTGTACGAGGGCTACATCAGCACCCTGCGGAAGCAGCTGGAGACGCTGTCCGGGGACAAGGTGAGGCTGGACTCGGAGCTGAGGAACATGCGGGACGTGGTGGAGGACTACAAGAAGAGGTGAGTGGGGATCCTGCACCCAGGTTGATCACCTCCTGGTCTGGGCTTTCCCAGCTGGCACTGGGACATTTGCCCCTGGTCTCAGGAGCACTGAGCTAGGTGGGAGTGACCCATCAGAGCTCCTCTGCCCAGGGAAGATGAGGGCCTTCTCTGGGTAGCTAGGTAAACTGCACAGAGGTACAGCCAGCCTCTTAGAAAACAGCAGGACTGTCCTGATGGGTGACCTCCTCTTGGGCATGTTCTCTCCTCTCCCCACTCACAAGGGCTCAAGTGTGCATACCCCACAGGCTCTTGGCACCTGAGTTCACTGCTTGCCTCTGAGTTCCAAGGAAACTTCCCAGCATGGCCGGGAGGTGGAATTTCTGTTGAGCTTCCTTTCTTATTTTCTCTGGTCCTGGCCATGCTTCTCCCTTCCCCAGGGGACAGTTCTGGCTTCCTTGGGACTTGTGCTTGGGGATGAGGTGGAGTTATGTCTAGGGGTGTCAGACAGCTGGGTGACACAAGAACCATACTGCTAAAAGGGACAGCAGTATGTTCCTGTGATTTGGAAACTGCGTGAGAGGAGGAAGAACCTACTCATTCTCCAGGCGGCAAAGGAAATCCAAACCCCAAACCATCCAGTCACCTGGCCTGGGAGGTTTGCTGCAAACCCCGCCCATGATGTTGAACAAATAGTTTTAGTGAGTTGGACAGATCTGTAAAGATGTAGAATAATACCTATTAAACCACACACACACACACACACAGACACACATACACCCCTGCTCCCCTGCTCACTGTGGGGCTTTCTCTTCAGGTATGAGGAAGAAATAAACAAGCGCACAACTGCTGAGAATGAATTTGTGGTGCTTAAGAAGGTGAGAAGGGGGTGCATCTCCTTTGGTCACCCGGGGAGTGGAGTATAGAGGGCGGAGGGTGACATCAGAGAAGAGACTGAGGTCTGTGCTCCCTACAAGGGTCTGGAGCTGAAGTGTCAGGGCAGGTGGAAGGATTTGTTCCTTGGGACATGTTGGGACACCTTGATGTTTATTGAGGACACATCACTTTGTTAGTCCCTATGTTTTGTGTAAATGAGCAGGAGCCTGAACCTGGACAGTCTATCTCCAGGTCATGCCCCCTTTGGCTTTAGGAACAGGACATGCTTTGAGAAGGGCTCCAGGTTTACCTTCTTGTTTCCCCTCCACCTTCTCTACTTCTTGGCCAGTCTCAGATGATAGATCCCTTCCTGTCTCTGGCAAATCACCATGGCTGCCCTTGGCTCTGACTACTGAATGGTGGACTGTGGGGAGTGTAGGGTGGGGATAGGGCTCCCTTCCATACCTTCTATTTGAGAAATAGAGGCAGTAAAACCATCCCATTGTTGTATGGGGCAGAAGGAGTTCCAGAGGCACCAAGGACTTGTTCAAGGCCTCACAGTGAGTCATGGGTGGAAGTCAGGTGCCTGCCCCCTGGGTCTTGACTCCATTCCCTGAGGAAGCTGGTCACAGAGTTGGGTGCCTGTTCCCAGGAAAATGCTGTCTGGGCTTGAAGAAAGACAATGTCGGGGGTCTCTGGATTCCCTTAGGACGTGGATGCGGCCTACATGAGCAAGGTGGAGCTGCAGGCCAAGGTGGATGCCCTGGATGGAGAGATCAAGTTCTTCAAATGTCTGTATGAGGGGGTAAGGCTACCTCACCCCCACCCCAATTCTGTCTTCTGGAAGGGCAGACGTGAATGAGCAGTTACTTACTCATCACTAAATTTAAGAGCTGAGGAGATCTCCAGTATTTGGATGCTGGGAGCTGTGTAGATCAAAGACACAAGTGACATCTATCCCCATTCCTCCAAATGATGTGTGCCATCAGTCCCAGCCTGACCTCCAGTGTCCTGCTGCCACATCCTCCAGGAAGCCGTGGGTCTTAAAGGGTTCCCACTGACCTTCAGCGGAGCACATTCTCATTTTTGCCTTTCTTCTCCCTGCCACTTGGGAAACTTCCTCAGGTCTTTGTCAGAAATCTCCAGGGATAGAAATGGGGAGTCCTCAAACCCTTTCTATTGCTTCAAGCCTCAGCCTGTTGGCCAAGCAACTATGGGCTCTAATGTCCTTAGTGTCTCTTGTGTGGTGTCCAGGCTGTTTCCCATCTAACTTCTCTACTTCTGACCAGTCTCAGAGGACAGACATGTGGGCTATTTCTTGCTTGGGCTGCTTCGAATGCACTCAGCAGCTTTTAGTGTCGTGTTGGAACCTCTGGGCTGGTGGCCTCCATTTTTATAACCTTTGGAAAATGCAGCTTCCCCTGTTCTAGGTAGATGGGTAGATGGGTATATGGGTTGGGGGCTCCTCTGCTGGGACAGGGCCATTACCTTAACACCTTCTTCTGCTCACAAAAGACATTTCATGCTTCCTTGTTTCCCTTGAAGGAGATCGCTCAGATCCAGTCCCACATCAGTGACACATCTGTCATCCTGTCCATGGACAACAACCGTGACCTGGACCTGGACAGCATCATTGCTGAGGTCCGCGCGCAGTACGAGGAGATCGCCCTGAAGAGCAAGGCTGAGGCCGAGGCCCTGTACCAGAGCAAGGTGAGCTGCACACCTTCCCAGAGTCACGTGTTCCAAGGCTTCTGGCCCAGGCCCAGGCCCATGACCCACAATGGCCCACACAGTGGCTGGGTCATGGCACTCTCCATGGCACTGGGGGAAGCCCTAAGGGGGTGAGAAGACAAAGCTCTGTCCTTAGGATCCACATAGACTATGGGAAGCCATGGGACAACACACACTGCTAAATGCAAATGAATGTGGCACAGTGTCATGAATGCAGGGGAGACAGAGGTTAGGAAACTAGGATCAAATGGGGCAGATTAGGAACAACTTCTGGAAGCAGAGTTGTGAACTGAGTCTGGGAAGGAGGAAAACATGGGAAGTTAGCATCTCAGCTCTCTTGTTAATTATAATAAATTAAGGGGTCTCTTCAGTGTGCTCTGAGATTAGGTCACTCTTACCTTTTCATTCAAGTCCAACTCCAAGAATAAAGGGGGTGTTTGAGTCCTTTAGATCTTAACTTCTCTAATGAGTTGTGGGTGGGGAGATAATTTTTTAGATAATATGGTTTCTCAGATCTAGATAGCAGCTTCCTAATTGTTCCTTGCTGTTTATCAGGCTCCTTCTCAAGGGAAATCCACACTCTTGAGATCTTATCTTGTCCACCTCCCCACTCCACCTCCCTCCCTTCTTCCTTGCTATCTTAGGGACAGAAAAATTTGGCCTGCAGAGCTGGGAGGAAGGGAGGCTTTGAAAGCCTAGGAGACAACAAAGGCCTGAGCTTCTTTAGATAAAGATTTCAATTCAAGTCCCCAGTCCCCAAATCCCTTTGCGTTACTGATGCAAACCAGGGTCTGGGATGGCAGTGTGACTTAACAGTCAGGAGACTGCTTGGTGTCAGAACGGGGAGAGTTAGAATGTCCTCTGCCCCAGTCAGGGTGTGGGAAGGGCCACTGTGCTCACACAGCCTTGCAGGGAAGCAAGAGAAGGCTGCCTGTCCTGCCCTAGTGTTTTTTGTCTCAAGATTATCCCCCTGAGATAAAAAATGGGAGCACAGAGAGAAGACCCCTCCCTTTAAGAGGAATCCTGAATCTAGGGCAATGCCAGGGCCAGATACGAGACAACTAGCGATGCCAAGCACTCAGGGACAGAAACAGGCAGAGCACAGCCACCAGAGGTCTGAATGCCATATGTTTTTGTGTGCCCCTTAAATCAAATTCTGGAGTAGAAATGGAATACTTTCTGTTAATTATCCAATGTATGACATCAAAGGCAAGAATAATCTTAACTAGTAGGTGACCAAAAATTCCTGACTAATCGTATTGGTGTGTAGCCAAATCTATCCCCACTACACATGCACTGAATGTCCTTCCATGCCCAGCAAGACTGCTGGTAACCTGGGGTCCAGCTGAACTGTGAAGGGAAGGAAGTCACAGAAAATACAGATGATCAGCCCCCTTTTTGGATCATTTATTCATCAATCGCACCTCTTTTGTGTACCAGACAGGCACTGCACTAGATACTAGGAATTCAGAAATTTAAAAATAAAAGGTCCCGGCCCTTCAGTCATTCTGAGTCTGATGATAAAGACTTAAAAACTTGTGATCACAGTACAGTGTGGTAAGACCTATGGACTGGTATGGCAGGGGCTATGGGGCAGAAGAGCACCCAACCAGGGGATCAGGGAAAACATCCTGCAGGAAGTGATTTTGTACTAACTGAGTTGGAGCCCGAGAGAGAACAAAGACTCAGAGACTTGAGAACATGTGGGACATTGAGGGAACTTGGAAGTGATGGGCAGGGGCTGTGAGGAGTGAGTTGGAAAGGCTCGTGGATGCCAGATTTCAAAGCACCTTGATGCCACACCAGGAGTTTGAATTTGACCTTGACTTTGAAGGGCTAGAGGCAAAGGAGTGCTGTAATTGGAGTTGTGTGTTATAAAGTTGCAGTGTGGAGGGTATGGGACTTTCAATAGTCCTATGGCCAAATCTAATCATCAGTGAGAACAACTGCACTTAAGGAAAACAAACAAACAAACCAATCAATCAATCCAATGGTTGAGTGGGAGGCTACTGTTAGACCTGGTGAAGTTGGGGACCCCTACGTACCTCTGCCACTCTCCCCACACAAAGACACAGTCTGCCAGGCTGTGAGTCAAGGTTCCTGCTTTGACCCATCTCCCTCTAGTTCCAGGAGCTCCAGCTGGCAGCTGGTCGGCATGGAGATGACCTTAAACACACCAAGAACGAGATCTCAGAGCTGACCCGGCTCACCCAAAGGCTGCGCTCGGAGATTGAAAGTGTGAAGAAGCAGGTGAAAGGGCTTTAGGGGTTCCCGACTCACTTCCAAGGGAGGGATAAAGTGCCCATCACACATACTCCCCCATTTTCTCCTTCTCTTGGTTCTCTATCTCAGAACCCCCTCCTCAAATGGAGCCCCTGCTTTCATCCCACACACTTAGCCCCCATCTGAAGTCTGGGAACAATTGGAAGGGTCTTTTAAAAAAGCCAAGGGGCTGAGGATAGCATCCCTCCCAGTCCCAGTGACAGGACTCCATTGCCATGGCTGCAGCTTTGCTCTGTCCAACCACTGTGAGCACATGGATGAGGGGGTATAAAGTGAGGTACAGGGTGCCTTGTAACTCAGGGGGATGTTACCTCCTGGCCCTCAGTGCTCCAACCTGGAGACGGCCATCGCCGATGCAGAGCAGCGGGGCGACTGTGCCCTGAAGGATGCCCGGGCCAAGCTGGACGAGCTGGAGGCCGCCCTGCACCAGGCCAAGGAGGAGCTGGCCCGGATGCTAAGGGAGTACCAAGAGCTGATGAGCACAAAGCTGGCCTTGGACATTGAGATCGCTACCTACCGCAAGCTGCTGGAAGGCGAGGAGTGCAGGTGGGTGATAGGAGGGGTCTTAGAATGTTAGAGCTGGCAGAACTCTTGGAATCCCCTGACTCAGTTTCCTAGAGTCTTGGGGAGCAGGCTGCTGGAGAGGCTGGAGGTGATTTTCACGTTACCCACAAACATAGCCTTAAACAGCATCCGATCAGATGAAACAAATTTCCTTTACAGTTCTCCTTCTAGTTTTCAGACTGGAGAGAGTCTTGGTGTGGTGCTACTATGTCTTTAACACTGCCCTGGTACTTGCAAATATCCCTATTAATAAAAACAATAGATCCAGGTTCAGTCTCTAGGCAGACAACGACATCTTGCCAAAGAAATTTTTTAATTGTTATTATATTTATTTTTACTGCTACTGTGTGTGTGTGTGTGTGTGTGTGTGTGTGTGGTAGTAGTAGGTTCTGGTTGTCTATTTATCCTGGTGATATAAAACTTCCTTTTAAGAGAAGTGCATTTTTGTTATAAAAAACAGAGTTAATGAAAAATAGTAGTATGAGTTATAGATGGTCATAGCAACACATGGGAGGGTGGTACATGAGGCACTGACATTGAATAAAACCCTGTTTTAACTTAGCACCATTTAACACACAAGAGCCATAGAAGACAAGCTACTGGTCCTGAAATCATAGAGTCCATTGGTGGCAACTCCTGATGCTCACATTTCCGCATGTACTTATTCAGGCAATAGCTTCTCAGGAATGAAAAAGTGGGCTAGAGAGAAATTTGGCAGGAGGGACCCTTGAGGTGGTGTTGCTACTGGGGTCTTCAAGGTTGCAAGTTCATATGTCTCTGAAGTCAGGAAAGTAGACTGAGGATGGAGAGGGAGGTGCTTAGAGGCACGCAAGTGCAGTTTATGCCTGGGCACGAGCTAGTCTGGCCGAGGATGTCAGGCTGTGGTGAGGGTAGCTTGGATTCCACATGATGGCGATTCACCTGTGCTTTTCTCTCCATGCAGGATGTCTGGAGAATACACCAACTCTGTGAGCATTTGTGAGTACTTCACGCCTCTTGGGAAATATTTTTAGTCCATTAACAAATACAAAGTAAGTGGGACCCCCATGAAACAGCTCCATTGTCATAATCACCTCCCTTGCTGAGATCTGGCTCTTCTTCTCCTGTGGAGTCAGCTCGCCATCACATTCTAAACTTTCACATTGGCCCAGTCCCCTCAAAAGCTCCCCCATGCTGAGATGAAACTCAGCTTTTACACATGTAGAAGCCTGGGAGCCGTGAGCAGGAAGAATCACATCTACTCATTGAGAATGGAGACCAGGCAGAGACATGCTGTGCACAATCAGTTTTAATGCTGGCCCTACAGGGTTCAGCTCGGTCTCCTTCAAGAAGAAGCCAGCAAAAAACTCCCCTAAATCAACCAATGGGGAAATTCCTTGAAAAAAAAAATTAATACTGTATTCTAAAGTTAAATGCATCATTTAACTTTAAAAGTTGGGCATCACATTTTCTTCAGGGAAAGCCCTTGCTACTCCTGTTTGTTCAAAGGAGGAGAAGCTGCCTCATTTGGAGATCCTGTGGGATCTGGGCTGCTTCTCCTGGTGCTTGAGCTGCTCAGGAATTGAGTGGGTGTCACTAAACTCCATGGCTGCTGTGAAGTGTTTGCTTAAGGAGGAGACATTTAAATTAGCTGGGACTGGAAGTCTGGAGGGGACTTAGGACCTCCCCTGTCCTGGGATACACACTTATTTCTCCCTCCATCCTCCTCAGCGGTCATCAGCAGCTCCACGGCCGGGACCGCGGGTGCAGGGGCCGGCTTTGGGTTCAGCGGTGCAGGCACCTATGGCTACCGGCCCAGCTCTGTTGGCTATGGCGTGCTCTCTGGAGGCTGTGTCACTGGCAGCGGAAACTGCAGCCCTCGCGGGGAAGCCAAAACCAGGCTGGGGAGTACAAGTGAATTCAAGGACTCCCCGGGGAAGACCTCAGCTCTGAGCTCGCCCACCAGGAAAACCACAAGATAAAGACAAAGACAGCGGGTGCCTTGTCCCGGCTTCTTCTGGACTCCCTTCTCCAGGAAATTCCTGTCATATTTCCTCTTGCTTTTCTTTGCCACTATCATCTCCTCTTTCCCATTTCCCTGCCTTAATTTTTTCTTAATGTAGAACCATTAAGAAAGACTATCCTTCTGCCTCTGTACCAGGAGACCTCTTAGCTCAGCCTCCCCTTCCTGAATCCCAATCCTTGTAGAGGAAGGTCTTTTTTCTCAAGAGTAACCCCAGTCCTCCTGCTGCCCCTTCCATGCTCTGGTTTAGGGAGTTATCTGGCCATGTGCTCTGTGGGTACATAAGATTATAGGCCTACTGAGAGACCTGTAAGAACTGTCTCCTGTGAGAACAACACCAGCTCAGGGGAGACACCTGGTTATAGGTTGTACCTTGCATTGTCCCTGCAGATTTTAATGCTGGGAGTACACCTGTATGCTGTCTGATCAGTGAAGGGATTCGTGCTGTCAATATGTGGGTTCTTGTCCTTGTTCAGACCTCACCTCCCTGCTTCCCACATCTCACCAATAAACTTATAAAACTCATGCAGCAACAGGATGCTTCTCTCAAGGGAATCCTTATCTCAGGCCACGTCTCTTCTATATATGGGGGTCAGTGACGTGGAACCTGGGGCATCTGAGGTACAGTGTATTCCACAGAGTCCCAAAGAACCTTTAGATCTGAGTGAAAAAGATGCTTGCACAACTGCCGGGCCCAACCTGCACCTCCACTGAGTGTTGAGATACTCAGGATTAATTTCTATTCCTCATCATCTGCAGATGCACCTTTTAAGTCATGCTTTTCTCAGGCCAACACTCCAGTGAATGGGCAATCTTTAAGAACATTCAGATATTCAGATGGGATAGGAAACCAATACTTGAGGCAAAATTTCAAACTGGTCAAGAGTTAGCAGAAGGCTAATTCCAGAAGCCTGAGTCTCAAGTTATGGCCGTTGTCCAAAAAAGCCAAAGATATATTCTCTTTAACGTAATGACCAATGTTCTTTTTGTCCTCGGTGAAGTTTAATTGGGTTAAATATGGGTGTGAATGTGTATTTGTCTGAGTTGTATTTAAACATGGGGCCACCTCTGTTGTATCCACCACTCAGCTTCCAAAATGCTCAGAGATTTCTCATAGGTCCCCAGGCCATGATGATGCTCTCAGGACATAACAGGCTACAAAGAGCAAGTGAGAGGCTGGCACACATTCATGCTGGGGCTCCTAGGGGTATCTGAACAGGATCACAGTGTGTCCAGGAGGAGTCCTAGACTTGAAGTCAATAGCTTTGAATTCAGACTCAGACTCTGCAAGTAACTGGGGGTCATGAACACAGCTTGCAACTCTTTGGAGCCTCATTTCTTTAGCTCTAAAATAGGCAGAACAATACTCCAGATTGTTGTTAGGATAAAGTGAGACAACATGAGAATGTCTTATGCAATGCCTGGTACAGAGTTTGTGCTTGATAAAGATTAGTGGAAACAGAATCTTGTCCTCCATATTTTTCATTCAAAAACTTGACTTCAGAAAAGGGAACTCTTGAACACTATTGGTGGGATTGTAAATTGGTGCAGCCACCATGGAAAACAGTATGAGATTCCTCAAAAATTTAAAATAGGGCTGCCATATGATCCATCAATTATACTCTGGGTATTTATCCAAAGAAAACAAAAACACTAATACAAAAAGATACATGCACCCCTTTGTTCATTGCAGCAATATTAGTAATAGCCAAGATATAAAAATAACCTAGATGTTTATCAATAGAAGAACTGATAAAGAAGATATGGTATATACATGCATATATGTATTCCCACATACAATGAAATATTCAACCACAAAAAAATAAAATAAAATCTTGCCATTGCAACAACATGGATGGACCTCGATGATATTATACTGAATGAAATAAGACAAAGAGAAATACAATTATAATCTCACTTATATGAGGAACTGAAAAAAATAAAACAATGAATAAACAAAACAAAACAAAATAAAACAGAAATCTACCATCATCTATCATGTACCTAGCATGTGTGAGTGCTGGGGATACAGTGATATATAAGCTTGGACCATGCTCTTAATGGAGACAGAACTATAAGAAATGTAACTGCCACATAGTGAGATATTGGCCACAAAAGAAGATCCATAAGAGGCACAGAAGAGAGTGGGGATCTTTGGCAGAGGGGAGTGTTCAAGAAGGTGGACAGGGGAGACAACATGTGCTGAGTTTACAGAGGATAAAATTTACTTTTTTTAATAGCCAGAAGCACTAGCATAGTGACAATAGCTCACAATTGCTGGGGTGAGAGGTGGAAGGTGAGGAGGGTCAGCAGGGGGAAAGGGAGGGTGCAGTGGCACCAGGAGCTGCGGAGGCAGGAAGCAGCCGCGTCAGAAGGGCCCTTTCAAGCCTGCTGAGGAGCTCAGATTTTGTGCTGTCGAGCTTGTGGGAGTAGCTAACACCTTGGGTGTCAGATGGACCCAAGTTTGAATCTGCCTCTGCCACTTACTGCATAATTTAGGCAAGATACTTCTGCTTCATAAACCTCACTTTCTTCATCTGTAAAAAGGGGTTAATAATAATAGTTCCTTGCCTTTCGACCCATATATCCCACTTCTGGGGATATATCCGAAGAAACCTGAAACACTAATTCAAAAGAATATATGCACCCCCATGTTCCTAGCAATGCTATTTACAACAGCCAACAGCTGGAAACAGTCCAAGTGCCCATCAGTAGATGAGTGGATAAAAAAAGCTGTGGTATATTTACACAATAGAATACTGTCCTCCTGCAAAAAAAAAAAAAAAAAAAAAAAAGAAAATCTTACCTTTTGAGACAGAATGGATGGACCTATAAATTATTATGCTGCATAAAATAAGCCAGTCAGAGAAAGACACCACATAATCTCACTTACATGTGGATTTAATCAACAAAATAATTTAACGAACAAAGTAGAAACAGAAGCATAGATACATAGACTAGACTGACAGCTGTCAGAGGGGAGGGGGATTGGGAGCTGGGTGCAAAAAGGTGAAGGGATTAAGCAAAATTATGTACATACAACATGTAGTGTGGTGATAGGCAGAGGGAAAGTGGAGTGGGAGGAGGTGCAAGCGGGCAAAGGGGAGAAAAATGGGGATGGAAAGAAGACTTGGCTTTGAGTGGTAAGTGCACAGTGCAGTATGCAGACGGAGACTTATTGAGTTGCACACTCAAAAATTGTATGGTTTTATTAATAAATTGAATTAAAGTAAAGAAACAAATAGTAGTTTCTCATAAAGTTGTCATGAGAATTAAATTTGATGAAAGAATGTATGAGATCCATTAATTCAGTAAATGGCACGTAGTATGCTATTAAACCACTGTTACTTTCCTCACTCTTGGTATTACTAGGATAGACTATTCTTTCAAGAAGCTAAGTGAGAAGGGTAGTAGAGAAGGTCTAAGAGTGATCAGAAGATTATGTGATGAACATAAACTAAGGATAAAGAGCACTGGCTATTAAGAAATATTTTTACCATCTGACTTCTGTGCTTGGATTCAGATAATTAACATTGACTGCCTCAACAAACAAACCCTGAAATCTCGGTGGATTAACTTCATAAAGAAGAGGTTTATTTCTCATTGATAGTCCAAGGCAGGTTGGGGCAGCTCTCCCACATGGCTCTCGCAGTGGGTATCTCAGGGACCTGGGCTCTTCTGTCTTGTAGCCCCACCACATGGCCTGCATGGCCTGCAAGGCTACCAGAACAGGGGGACAGAGACACAGAGGCTGGTAATTGTCTTCCCCTAGAAGTACCACATGTCAATGCCACTCACATTGAACTGATCCCAATCCCCCACCGAACCCTAAAGCAGGCTGGGGAATGAGGAAGAGAGGAAGGACACTTGATGAGCACTCGTAGTTTTGGGCCAAACTGTCCTCAGTGTAGATACTGATGTCAGTCACTAGCCTGAGAATTCTTTCTCCCTTCCATGAGCAGTGCTAGGGTGATGCTGGCACATGCTCTCGAGTCCAGGCAAACATCCTCCCTTTGGTTTTGGCAGAGTAACCCCGGGCATATTGCCATAAACCAGATCAGGCTGCACAGGATATTTATTATACTTAGATTTCCATTTTGTTGTAAGTATGTTTGAATTTGGGAAATTTAAGTTAATTTAATGGTGAAATGAAGGTAAATTTGCTGTGTTTCTTAAAGTATATTCCTTTATTTCTGATACTAGAACATTCCTCCCCTTCCTCCCCTTCTCTAATTTTTAAAAAGATAATTGGTTTATACATATATTGTATGACTATATTAGACATTTCAAAAATATTAAAAACTAGGGTAAAAAAACCTTATTTACAATTCCATTTCCTAGTCACTGTGTATGGAAAACACTGACTTTGGCAACCCCCTTGGTGCAGGTGAAAGCACTAAGCATATTAATGGATCTAAAAAGTCTTGCAATAAGTCATTTGTTTAACTTTTTTTTTAACCCATCATGGAATCCACTCTTATACATTTTTCCTACTTGATAGGTAATAATTTCCCCAAAATCAGTGTTCCAGGGCAAAAGAGACCCAATATAATAGGCAACACATTTGCAAATTCTCGCTTAGTGTGGTTTTCTCCATTTTATATGGCTGAGCCCTGGTGTCAGAGGGTGGCTTTCACCCAGAACTGCTGGCAGAGGTGGCTGCCAGGCCCGAGGTCACACAGTAAGCTGGTGATGGAGGCAGGTGCAATGAGAAGGCCTCCTCCAAGGTTTCAGCCACCTTTTGATCTGCCCACACAGCTGATGCCTCTGACACCTCGATGTGTCACTTCTGTCTCCTCATAATCTGAAAGAGAGGTGAGCTGTGGTCAAGGGTTGTGAGGAATTCCTGATTCATCCAGCTAGTCAACCACTCATGGGAAGATAAGAGAAGGTCATCTTACCTGTTCCCTAACCCTAGGCAGAAGTGGTGTGGTCCCAGATGGATGGGTGTCTCGGCTTCTTAGAAAGTTTTCAGAGAAAAAAAGGACTTCAGGGCTCCCTTAGACAGACAATCTTATGTATGCATATGTTTCTACTGTTTCAGTTTTAATCCTGTTCTTACTTTTCTGTTATCAATGACCAGAATCAATGAACTTTTTCTTGTGCTGGCAGGAAAAAACACTGGCCAGAATGATGGGTTGAAGGGAAAAAAAATCTCATGAAATAATGGAGAGCATAACTTTGAGCTTCTTGAAGGGTCTGCTGGTCACCCAGGCTTACTGACACTGCCCCTCCCCTTTTCAGAGGGAATGGAATATAGCATCTCTTTTTAGGCAGCAGACAGAGCCCACCCTCTTCCCCATACACGACACCTCAGACTTCTCTATCTGCTCATCTGTGGCTGGTGCCATCTCCATCATTCACTGATGACCTAAAGCCTTGTCTCCCATGGGGTAAACATCTTGGTTTTTATTATGCTTTGTGATGGTTCAGTGGAGGCTGTGTCAGCCAATTACCCCCAGGTACCTTCTGGGCACCCCATGAGGGCCCCACAGGGAGCCCAGGCTCCAGGGGGCAGAGCAATGAGCCTTGTCCTAAGCACCAGTCTGTTTCACATTCATCTCAAATGTCCCTGGCGCCAAAGCCTGGGCTGAGCACAGGAGGAGCAGAAGAGGGAAGGATTAATCCAGAGGGACCTGTTGATCTGATGTGGGAAATGGGACACGCCTAGCACTCAGACTGAGAAGCAGAGCAATGAAGGAGAACCCCACTGGTGCTATTTCTAAGAGAAGAATTGAAGACAACTTACCAATAAATTGGAGAAAAGGAGATTGTATTACATCAAAGAAGATACTCCTGCACTTCTATGGAATGAAGTTCTAGAATACGGTTTTTAATTTCAGATCAGAAGAATCTTCCTCAGCCCTTCTTGACATTGTTTGTAATAGTCACATATTGATCCAGAATCAGAGACACCAGGGCAGTAAATGTCCTGATTAGAGGTTCCTTGGATTGAATGATATTCTTCTTCTGTTATTAAAGAACCCCCCCCCACCAAAAAAAAAAACCCTTAGGAAAGACCATTTTCCTAAAGCTTTTGGTGCCATCTCCCCAGGCCATCTTCTTCCCACCTTCCCAGCTAGTATCTTCCCGCTCTTATTCCAGAGATGTTTTTCTGGATACACATTTCGGCCCTGGCCCAAAGTCACTCCCCAGTGCTTGTGACCAGGGCTCTCCGTGACCTTAGGCCTGTCACTGTGTCCTGCTTCCTCTAACAGACAGAGTTCCTTGCAGATAGGCCAGAAGGCTCAACTCTCCAAACTTCCTTCCAATACTCGGGAGAAAGCCATTCTCCTCCAGAAGCCTAAGGAAGCAGCAGGGGACCGGCTACCGAAGACTCTGGAATATTCATGCCCCTGTTCATGTCCTGTAGCTGAACCAGCCTGGACATCTGTTTCTCTGTACCTCTCTCTTCCCCCACACACCCAGAGCAGCCAGACCCACTGGAAGATTCCATGTGAGATCTTGGCAGTGATAACCCCAGTAATTGGAGGGCAGCAAGTAGAGATAAAGCAACCAAATTATTATAATGCAGGAGGTAAGCAAAACAAATTCAGGGTTCTGGGACATTTTATAGGAGACTTATGGGGAGTTCCAGAAGGAAGAGACAAAAATCTCAGAGAGAGGATGGTAATTTCCTAAATGAAGAACCCAAGAGGCCCCATGTGGCCTAAATGATGTTTCCGAACTACAAATTAGGCTGACTCCAGCCCATCAGGCCTGCGCTATTTAAGGGGTGAGCAAGAGCAGAAGGCCCAGCCACCCTCTGCTCTCACTCCTGCCTCCCGAACCACCCGGCAGCCAGCATTTTTGCCACTATGAGCCGCCAGCTGCACCCTTTCCCTGCTGGGGAGCGCCTGGGCTTTAGCGGCTGCTCAGCAGTCATCTCGGGCCGGGTCAGCAGCAGTTCTGCCTCCTTCAGGGCTGGCGTCAAGGGCACAGCCGCCTTTGGTAGCAGGAGTCTCTTGAGCCTAGGAGGCGGCAGGCGCCTGGCTCTGAGCGCCTCAGCAGGACGAGGAGGCGCCTTTGCACTGGGCCACTACGCGGGCACTGGCGGCCGTGTGGGGGGCTTCGTGGGCACCGTCTTTGGCAGCACTGGACTGGGGCCTGCGTGTCCATCCGTGTGCCCACCAGGCGGCATCCCTCAGGTTACTGTCAACAAGAGCCTCCTGGCCCCCCTCAATGTGGAGCTGGACCCCAAGATCCAGAAAGTGCGTGCCCAGGAGCGGGAGCAGATCAAGGCTCTGAACAACAAGTTTGCCACTTTCATTGACAAGGTGGGTATGCAGCATGTCCCTGCATTGGTAACTACTGTACACAGGGACCCTCACTCTGCTACTGACATCTGTGTGGGAACTTGGGCGAGTTAGTTATCCCTCTGAGCTTCCCTTCTGTTATCTGTGAAATGCGCACAAAAGTGGCCCTTACCCCGTAGGCTTGTGAAGAGGATGAGTTGGATGTGTGTAAGGTGCTTAGAACAGTGCCCGACACATACTCCCCACAAGCCAAAGCTTCATTCCTTCTTTGCTAGAGAGGTCCTGGGAAGGGGTTGGTGTCTGGGGCAGGAGATGTGTGGAATGGGCCCTCTGAGGGCTCTCAATGTCAGAGTAGGAAGTAGGGACACACATCCAGGACAGGGGCACCAGTGGGACACAGGCCAGTGGGTGTCGCAGAACATGATGCTTGGTGAATGGGGAAGAACTTGGAAGGTAAGAAGTGGGATAAAGTTGTAAGCCAGGATGGTTTCCAGAGAAAGTGTTCAAAAAGGTCCAGAAAATTGAAAGGTGAGCCTGAAGGGAGAAGATTCAGAAGGAGAGCATGCCAAGTTACATGTGTTGTTGTGTATGTGTGTGGAGAGTACCCAGAAACTGGGGTTAGCAAGAAAGATACATCTGGAGATTCTGAGATAGTGACCCCAATGAATGGGGAGGAGATAAGAAACGGGCTTCTCTTTTCTCTACCTGGAGCAGGAGGTCTAGATCATGAGTGACAGTGGGCTTAATACTAACGATTGCTGACATTCTTCAGTGGCTGGTGATGTCCCAAGTGGTTCTCATTTATCAACATGCAACCCATGATTTTGTTATTCTGTCATACAGATGAGGAAACTAAGACAGAGGGCGGCTAAGAAATGTGCCCCAGTTGAAAGAACAGGACAGAGTCTACTGCTGGGTCCCTCACTGTTATGCTCAGGAAGAAGGGAGCAGCTGGAGGGGAGAAAACAGGAGTAGAAGAAACAGCCTCTATCCTAGAGGACAGGCGTCATTTTCTTTCACTACCTCAATCTATTCTTCCCTAGCATATTTCCTTCTCTCCCTCGAGCTAAAGAGATAAGTGAGAAGGGGAATGCTTGTGAGCAGCAGAGTGCCTGAGTTTATTTAGTCCAAAAATGTGAAACCTTTGGTCAAGTAGTAAGGAACCTTGTAAAGATGTGATATAACCCATTTCGAAAACCAAAGAAACGAACCAATCAAGAGCCATTTAGGCTGCACATGAGAAAGAACATGCTAACCACCAGTGACTTTCCAAAGCCATCCCTTCGTCATTGTTTCTCCCCTGCTTCCCATTTCCCTTCACTCTGAAAACACCAGCATTCATAGCACAAGAAGCTCCCTCAATCACATGATAACTCCTGGTGGCAGCCATAGCATTGCTTAAGCTCACTTTCCAATTTCTTCTAGACTGGATCTTATTCTTTGTCCTGGAGACCCAGGTAGGCATGTCCCCCTGGCTGATCTACTCTCTTATAAGCCTTGCTCTTTCCTGCCCCATCCCCCACCCCAGGATAACTGCATCTGATTTGGGAGGCCCTCTCCCCACTCTTCAGAGGCAACAGCATGGGGATTCTGGGTTATGACCACCTTTGGGTTCCAGGTGCGGTTCCTGGAGCAGCAGAACCAGGTTCTGGAGACCAAGTGGAGCCTGCTGCAGCAGTTGGATGTGAACAACTGCAAGAACAACCTGGAGCCTGTGTACGAGGGCTACATCAGCACCCTGCGGAAGCAGCTGGAGACGCTGTCGGGGGACAGGGTGAGGCTGGACTCAGAGCTCAGGAACATGCAGGATTTGGTGGAAGACTACAAGAAGAGGTGAGTGGAGAGACAGAGAATATGCCCCTGGATGTTTTTGATTTGGAGCCAGCATTTTTGCCTTCTTAGATCTTTTGCAGATCCCATTGCAATTTCCTTTTCCATAGTGGATGGAGAGAGATTCAGGCAGGATGAGGCTTAGGAAGAGAAAAGAGCTACCCAAACATGGTATTCCAAATTGCCTAGGAAATGGTATGCTCAATTAAAAAAGATTTTTCAAATCCTCACTCTATATATTTATTGATTTTAGAGAGAGAAGAAGAAAGAGAAAGAGAGTGAGAAAAACACCAATGTGAGAGAAATATCAATAAGTTGCCTCCCAAATGTGTCCCAACCAGGGATTGAACTGGCAACCTAGGTGTGTGCCCTGATTGGAGATCGAACCCCTAAACTTTTGGTGTATGGGATAATGCTCCAACCAACTGAGCCATCCAATGAAGGCAGTATGCTCAATTTTTCACATTGGAAATGGAGGGTTAGAAGGACGAGAATTGTTTCAAAACCAGACGGACAACCCAAATGGTTTTGTAGCTCCTCCTGAGTGAGGTTTTCTGTGGGAGGTCCCAGGACATGAGACACCCCACCAATCTTAGAACAATTCTTAAAGCTAAGCAAAAATGATTTTTTAAAACATTTTTCATGATGAGGCATGTCTGTGCTGCTGAATGCCACCGTTAAAGAGAATAATTGGAAATATACTTGGAACTAGTGATCATTCTCACCCTTCCCCCACCAAGCTGAGCCAATGAGAAGAGAGTGACACATCTGGGCTCAGTTTGAGCTGATATTTGGGCAGTTCGCTCCCAGGTGCCAGGTTTTCTGGGGATAGATAACTCTGCCACAGTTCAAAGGGTAAGGATGGCCTCTTGTTCCACGTTTGATTTGCCTGTTTATCCCTATTCTGAAGGCCCCCAAAGCAGAACTGTGGCCTCAGCCCCACATGGAGATCCTGGTGGAGATGCCATGGTCCCTGACCTCGCAAAACACACAGATTGGGAGGACAGGCTTAACGAACACTTTCAGGTGGCTCCCAGTCCATAGAAATGAACTCAGTCTGAATTGAGATGGAGGGAAAATAAGGTGGCAATATTGGAGCCCCATGTAGATTTGAGTAGGACTCTGGGAAGAAGGGAGGGTGGCAGGGCACAGCCCAGACGTCCAGGTCATAGGCACTCAGGGGCTCTCTCTGAGCCTTCCGGCGTGGAAAGGCCAGGGGTTCCAGAATTACCACGCACTAGGCAAGTGGCCATGGGTGAGTCCCTTGATCCTCTGTGAACTTCAGTTTTAATACTTATAAAAATCAGCTACTGATACTCGCCTTGCGACCTACAAGAGCAGTCAAGAGGGAACAGCCAGATAGTGCTGTATTAACAGCCCTCAAAAGAACCCAAGGGCTGGACAAATGGAAGGCATTATTTTCTTGATGTCAGAAATCCAGGATTTGGATCCTAGCTCTACTATTAACTAGCTTTATGGCCTCGGGCAAGTCTTTGCCTCATTTATAAAACCAGAAGCTAATAATAAAACCTATTTTATAGGGCTATTGTGTCAAGTAAATGAAATCATGTATGTTAGGACTTTAGCACGATGCTTAGCATGTAGTAGGGATAAAAAATATCAGCTGCACTTATTATTATTATAATAATAAAATTAATTGTATCACCATCCTTCCCACTCGTGGGTTCTCAGACACTTTTTTTGGTGTCTCTCTCATGATATATCATGAGATCCTAATCATAAGTCATCTTTGTATTAGAATTTTTAGTGCATTTACCTTCCTGAAAAACAATGAATTCTAGAGGACAGGGAGAGTGTGTCTTAAGTACCATTGTCTATGTTGGCAGTGGCCAAAATTTTTCTCATAAACACTCTAAAATAATTTTTAAATATTCACAATTTTAAAAACTCTCCTCACAATTTAAAAAAGTTGAAAAATTTTTTAAGCATAAATTTAAGTCCTTGCAAAGGACATAATTTCAAGCATATAATGGATATTGCCATTTAAAATTATAATTAAATGGCTACATTAACTCATTTACATGTATCCAATTGGATCTAGATGTCTTGGTGGTTTAATACCCACCACCATTCATCTAAAAAGTTAATAGAAAGCTACAGAATTCCTTTTCAATGATGTTACTTGTTTCGATTTTTCATTCAATATATTTGACTATTTGTATATATCACATTTTATCATCAATGAGGCAGATAATCATAGTGTATTTCATGGAAAACCTTTTTTATCTCAAAATTAGAAAAAAATAAATTTATTAAAAATACAAAAGAGTTAATGGGAATAAGTTCTGCTTTAAAAATTATAAATTTTACCTTGGTCTTTTCCTCATTTAAACTCCAATTTTCTTGCCACTTTTCCCTTATGATTTTGTTCCAATGTAATGTATTTTATGCCTCATAATTTTTTGTTGATCACCCTAGTTGCAAATTGTTACATACAAAATCTGTGTATAACTTGAAATTTTAGAAATTTTTTTGTGATCATACATTTTTCCTTTATTTTTATTGTTGACATTATTGCAGATGTCCTCATTTGCACCCCCTTTGCCTCCCTCCTCCCAGCCTCCTCTCCCCCTTCCCTCTGGCCATCACCACACAGTTGTCTGTGTTCATGGGTTGTACATACATGTTCTTTGGCTAATCCCTTTATCTTCTTTCATCCAGTCCTTCCCTCTGCTCCCAACAGCAGATTCCTTGTTCCTTGTATCCATGCCTCTGTTCTATTTTGTTCATCAGTTTATATTGTTCATTAGATTCCACATATAAATGTGATGATATGGTATTTTTTCTTTCTCTGATTGGCTTATTTCACTTAGCATAATAATCTCC
The DNA here is from genome assembly GCF_021234165.1 of Pteronotus mesoamericanus. Taxonomy (NCBI): domain Eukaryota; kingdom Metazoa; phylum Chordata; class Mammalia; order Chiroptera; family Mormoopidae; genus Pteronotus; species Pteronotus mesoamericanus. The sequence goes on from NW_026555310.1 coordinate 2,764,928, forward strand.
AGGTCCATCCATGTTGTCACAAAAGGTTAAGATTTCCCTTTTTTATAATCATGTAGTATTCCATTGTGTAAATGTACAACAGCTTTTTTTCCTACTTAGTTGTTTTTATTGTTTATTCTATTACAGTTGTCTTAATTTTTTTCCTTTTGTTCCCCTCCATCCAGCCCACCCTTCTCTCCCATGGTCAATCCCTTCTCCATTGTCCATGCCCATGGGTCATTCATACATGTTCTTTGAATAATCCCTTCCCCTTCCTTCTGTGATTACCCCTTTCCCTCATCCTAATATCAAACTATACTGTAAGGCCACTGTAATCAAGATAGTCTGGTACTGTCATAAGAACAGACACATAGATCAATGGAACAGAATAGAGAGCCCAGAAATAAACCCATGTCTCTAGGGTCAATTAATATTTGACAAAGGAGGCACAAGCATACATTGGAGTAAAAACAGCCTCTTCAATAAATGATATTGGGAGACTGTTCTGGTACATGCAAAAAAAAAATGAAATCAGACCATGAACTTACTCTATACTCCATAATAAACTCAAAATGGATAAAGGACTCATGTATACCTAAGTCATGATACCACAAAAGTTGTAGTGGAAAACATAGGCAGTGAAATTGCAGACATTCCTCGTAGCAACATTTCTGCCAATATATCTCCTAGGGTGAGGGAAATGTACCACCGCTTTTTTATCCACTCATCTAGCGGTGGGCACTTGGGCTGTTTCCAGATCATTCTGGGTTGAGTTATCCAAACAACGTGATGTACTACTAATTTTGTTAAATAAACATTAAACATAAAAAAGTAAAAGCTAATTTTTTTTAATGAGTTGAATGGGGAAGATTATTTCCCCAAATGGTTTAGCTATTCATGTATGAATATTGAATTAGACAGGATTCTGGTCCTATATATTTTTTAATTCTTATCTAAGTGCTGGGAAACTTGGTTAACTCAAATAGATTTTAATGAAAGAGTTTTGCAAGAGCAATGTTACTGAGTTCTTTTAGTGCCTTTCCAGTTTTTCTGCTTTTTCCCCTCCCATTGTACTTATCATTTTCTAACATGCACTGTAATTTACTTATTTGTTATATTTATTGTTTCTCTCTCTTTTCCATGAAGTCGGAGATATTTTGTTCATTGATTTATTCTCAGTGACTAAAAACTACTCCATATTCAATGATTGTGTGTCAAAATCACATTATGACTCCTTACTAAAGAGTTCCTTTTTAACAAGCTGTCAGATGAAAGCTCAGTTCCTTCTTTATCCTTTTTGAGAACAAAAGTTGAAAAACACCTGACTTGCAAAAACAGTTTATTTCCTAGTGAATAAAATCATTTACCTTCCAAATTTCTGGGAAGTTTTTCAAAACCACAGTTTTACCAAGATGGATCAAACGACCGCTGTCCATACAGCATACTTTGTCCCTTAGGTGTCACTTTTAATCCAATAGATCAGAAAGGACTGGGAACATAAAAACATTGTTAGTATTCAATACGCTTTGACCAATTTTTTATTAATAAATAATATTTTAATCCACTTTTTATATATGTGTACATACACTGACACACATTTCCAAAACTTTAGAGCTGCAGATTTAGCTCATTCAGTTGATAGAAAACATCTACCATCCAGCTTAATGGGAAAGCCAGCTTTTATTGTCAAGCCAGAGAGTTGCTTTCTGTCAGAAAAAGTCTGATTTAATTTCCAAATTCAAATAAAAATATAAATACACATTTTGGGAACTATTATAAAATTCACTTAGCAAACAGCTAAGAAATACATTTTATAAGTAGATTATTGAGAACATTCACAATTAAAATGACATAGATTTAATGTAATTGATATTTTATTATTTTATTAAATAATCACCTATGTTCTAAAATAAGATAAATCAATAGGTGCTTTCTCATGGTTTAACTTTTAATTATTCATTGTAAAGTGTTTTTAAAATTAAAAGTTATTTATAAAGTTAATAGTACTACAAAATGCATTATTTTTCTTTGTAAATGTGTGTATGTGTGCATTGAACTCCAGTGTTTGGTTTCTGTAAGTAAATAATGAAAAATTATTTATAATAAGTAAATGTCTTTAATTTTGATAGCCATACTGACCAAACTTTTCCTATGTGTTTTATGAACTAGAAAGATGTAAACTGCTAAAAGCTAACTGGCCCACAACTAGCATATGCTTTTATTTCTGTTAATGGGAGGAAGATAAGACTGAATATTTTAAAATATTGTATAAGATTAAGATTGATTGTAGTAGAAACAACTGTTTCATAATATAATTTGATAAAAAGAAGTTTTCAATTATCTTTTGAATAACATACATGGAGGCTGAGATCAATCATATAATCTCTTTTCTGCGTTTTATTCAGTGTTAACTAGAAAAATCTGGCAGGTTTCAGAAAATGTGTCGGTCTCATTCACTAACATGTACTACTTCAGCCATCCAACAAGGCTTTTTGTTTACTTGGCAGTCAGTGACATGCCTTAGAAAGGAGTAAAAGCTGAAAAGATTTGCTCATGTTAAAGTATATGTGGGGGGAAAAAAGCCATTTTCTAGCATTAATTATTTCTTTCCAATGTTCTATTTTGTTCATTCTCACAAATGTCCTGTAATACATTCTTTGACAGTAGTAAGGGACCAGATAGTGCGATCTAGAAGTGAAATGAACAATACTCTTACCTCCCCAGTTCACACTGTATCTTTATTAAGAACATCGTGCCCCACTCAAACACCTGTTTCCAAGACCTTGCTTATACATCTGTATAGGAAACCAGCACAGCATACAGCTCAAGGTGGGATCGTGTTTTGTTTGGTGGCTGCGAGGTTGTGCACGCGGGGCGAATGCACAGCACTAGGATGCCCGATGGAGGAGGGGAGCGTCTTCTCGGGTTCCAGGGAGTTGTGAAAGGGAGGTGGGACGGCGGGATCGGCATGGCGTCTCCCTCACAGATGAATTCCCAGGCAGATCCATTTTAGGGCAGACTGCATATGACCCAAGGAGCTGGAAATGGATTCCTTGAAATCTGTCCTCGTCACATTCCCTTGAGGAAGGCCATGCCTTTCCCGGGGGTACATGACCCCCAGTTTGTAGACCACTGCCCCCAGCTCTTGGCACAGAGGTGGTCGCTAACTGCTTGGTAAGCATCTGCACAACTGAATTATCCCAGTGGCCATGCTCTCTCCCTTCTCTTGCCCCACCAGGTACGAGGTGGAGATTAACAGGCGCACAACTGCTGAGAATGAGTTTGTGGTGCTCAAGAAGGTAAGGGAAGCAGGAAGGGCTGGAGGAATCCTAGAGGGCTCCCTGAGTACTTGGCTGAGGACAGGGATGCTCAATCCTTTAGGCAGGGGTGTCTGAGATTCTAATTTTCCAGCTCATCTCTCCAAGTCCCAGAATCTGTCTGTTTAAACCTCAGGCATCTGCCACATTGCTGGTGTACCACTGCACTGCACATTCATTGGTTTGCACTCAGGGATGGGACCTTCTTGTGGAGCTTAGGGTAAGGGGAGTGGAGAGAAGAGGGAACCTGAAGCTCCTTGTAGTGGGGAGGGAGGTTCAGAGGGAGGGAGGGCAGTTGGCCACTCTCTGTGTCCCCCAGGATGTGGACGCGGCCTACATGAACAAAGTTGAGCTCCAGGCCAAGGTGGACTCCTTGACAGATGAGATCAAATTCTTCAAGTGCCTCTATGAAGGGGTAAGAACCTCGCTGACCTGCTTCTGTGGTCTGCCCCTCTTACCAAGTGGCTCCTGGCCCTCGGCCCCGATGGTTGTATGGACCAAAGGCTGGCAGAGAAGCCTTTCAACTTAGTGTATCTGAGGCCCTACTATGTGCTGAGTGATGAGGTAGGCTTTGAGGAAACCATGATGGAGAAAAAATGATTCCTGTCCTCCTGGAACTCTCTGTCTCAGAGATCTGAGTTGTGTTAAAGCATGAGGGGCCTAGAGAAGGAAGGCCATTGGTAACTCCCTAGAGGGCTCTTAGTGCCACATAAGACGTTTAGACTTGATTGTACGGGTGGAGGTGGCTGTTGCTGCAGAAAGTGTGGCATGGGGGTGGGAGCAGTCTTGAGTGCATGGTGGGGAGAGTGGTCCCACAGGGACTGAAAGCCCAGCGCATGCATCTCACATGCAGCAGGCGCTGGCACTGTTGGGGGCTCCTAAGGAAGGGCAGAAAGGGACGGTGAGGGCCTTACCTGGGAGGATCAGGAGAGTGCTCCCCTCATGGGGAGTCTCTAACTGGCTCCACTTTCTGAACTGTCCCCCAGGAGATTGCTCAGATCCAATCCCACATCAGCGACACGTCTGTCATCCTGTCCATGGACAACAACCGGAACCTGGACCTGGACAGCATCATTGCTGAGGTCCGCGCACAGTACGAGGAGATCGCCCTGAAGAGCAAGGCTGAGGCCGAGGCCCTGTACCAGAGCAAGGTGAGCTGCGTGCCAGGTATGCTGAGGCCCAGTGGCCATGGCTGCTGCCCTCTTGTCATGTGTGTATGTGTGCATGTATTTAGGATGGCTGGAGACTTCCTTTGTCTTGGAGTTGGGCCTTGTGGAAATGCCTCCCTGTGGACCAGGGAGGCCAACCATAGTCTTGGCATGTATCAGGGACATGTATGGAGCTTAGTCCTTTCCCTGCCATAGCCCTTGCTGACAGCAGAAGCGATTCCAGCCACAGCTCTGACACCATATCTGTGGATAATACAGATGTCGGCTTTTCTTTTTGTTCCTAATTGTGTCAAAATAAAGACAGGGAATCTGAGCTCCACCAAGGTCTCATGTTTGAGAATGCAAGGATTCTGCTGAACTGGGTCAGGGCTTTTCTACCCAGAAGGAAATAGTAGCCTTCCTCACCTTCCCCCTCCTTCCCTCCTACCACTTCTTTCCCCTCCTCTCTCCTTCGTGTCTACGCTGCTTTGAAAATGAGGATGGCATGTGCCTCCAACTCTGTGTTGGACACGCTTGAGATGTGAATGCTCAGCTATCCTGTGCTCCCCTTCTCTTATCTCTCAACCTCAGATCCAGGAGCTGCAGGTCACAGCGGGCCAGCATGGGGATGACCTCAAACTCACCAAGGCTGAGATCTCAGAGATCAACCGGCTGATCCAGAGGATCCGCTCAGAAATAGGGAGTGTGAAGAAGCAGGTGAGTTCTATGCAATGAGTCAGCCAGCAGGGTTTACTGAGCACCCATGTGTATAAGACCAAGTATGGAAAAGGGTCCCTCCTTTGGGCATTTATAATTCATCAGGGGAGAACAGTCTGAGCTGGTATGGAAGAGTGAAGCATCCACACAGTGGGGGGCATGCCCCCTAAGTGCTGCAGGAGTCCTGAAATGCTAAGCTGCCTGCTGGAGGGGGGACTTCACTGGGATGGGAGGCAGAAGGGAGAGGGAGAGGGGCCTGGTGAGGGAGCCAGCAGGAGCAGTGGGCACAGGCACAGACTACGTGCAGGGAGGAAAGGCATGGACCCTGAGCAGAAAGTTTATGTGGGTGTGGTGGTGGGGTCAGGGCAGCCCTCGGGGGGAGGAGGTGGATTATGGGTGCTTCACACCCAGGCAGTGGGGTTTAGACCTAATGCAGTAGGTAAAATGGAGGTATTAGGAAGATTCATGTGATAAATCTGTGCTGGAGGAAGCAGGGTCAGGCAGTGGATTTTAGAGAATAGGGAAGAGCCTTCCACCCTAGTCTTGGCCCAGGGCTCTGCTCCATGTTTGCCCATCTCAGTTCTGAGGATAGGACATCGTTTTTTTCTGGTTGGGTAACTGGTGTCTCTGCTGAAACTGTGGGCCACTCACCGAAAAAAGCTGTGGGTGTTTGCATGGCTGGGGGCCTGCCTGACAGAGGACAGTGACGCCAGCTGGACAAGACTCTAGAATTTCATGTGGCTTCAGGATCAGTTGCTCTCCTTGGGGTGAAGCAAATGTGACTCCAGAGGAAGGGGAAAGGGACACACCGGAGAGAGAAACCGGATACATAGATCCCACCAAAACCTCAGCCAAGTGACCAGAACGCACGCGGCCCCCACATGCCACCTCCCCCTGCCCCCAGCATTCACATGGGCACCACAGAGCCCCACCTGCAGTTTCCTCCTGCACATTACATTCCTCTTCAACAGCAGATGTTTGTCAGCTGGTAAAACCTGTCTGTTATCTTTTAAGGCTGTTGCTGTGGAGCAAGATTGTGAAATTTTGGAGGCCAGACTCTCAGTATGGCAGATTTGTTGAGCAGACATTTTATTAGGAGGAACTTTATTAGTCCTCAATTTTTTTTTTAATGATTTACAGGATCCCCCAAGACAACCTTTACACTGTGAAGCGAAATTAAGGTAGCTAGCTACCCCGAGACTTTTCAGCATTGCCATTAGAATCTTATAACCCGTGTTACAGATCAGGAAGGAGAGGGCAGGGGCCATGTGCCCAGGTACCCATTTCCTCCGTGCCCTTCCCCTCCTCTCTCCATGGTAAGGATGCTCCACCTTTACGTGCCACAGCACTAGTTAGGGTGAACCGTGCCTGAAGTCAGGGATAGGACAGGTTCTCCTCTAGTGATGTCCAAGGGTGGAGAAACCAGGAGGGCCTCAAAGTATTTACTGTCAGTCAGGACCAAGTGAGGGGAGGTCATCTGAAAGGGATCTCAGAACTGGGCTCTGACTAAAAACGCTGAATTTTTTTTGGCCCTTAGTGTTCCAATCTGGAGATGGCCATCGCCGATGCTGAACAGAGGGGCGACTGTGCCCTGAAGGATGCCCGGGCCAAGCTGGATGAGCTGGAGGCCGCCCTGCACCAGGCCAAGGAAGAGCTTGGCCGGATGCTGCGCGAGTACCAGGAGCTCATGAGCCTGAAGCTATCCTTGGACGTGGAGATCGCCACCTACCGCAAGCTGCTGGAGGGCGAGGAGTGCCGGTGAGGGCCAGATTTCTTTTGTCTGGAGCAGTTCTCTCTCTGCATTAGTAGGAAGATTGAAAGCAAACAGTTTGGTTTTGCTAAAGTCTTACTGAGGTAAAACCTCACAGAAAAAAGCTTGACATGGTGCAGTAGGAAGGACCAAAGTTAGAGAGCAAAAAGAACTGAGTTAAAAACAAATCCCAAAGAGGTGGTAGGAGAGGAAGTATTAATGTCAGTAACATTTGGGAAGCAGAGCTTCATTTGACCCTTCATGATGCTTTCTTAAGGAGGAGGAGCAGGATGACTTCCAGGGCTCATGTGCTTTCAAGGTTGCTCTGGCAAAGTTGAGGCCCGCTGAGGATGTGAGCTCATTCCTGTTAATTGTCTAAGACCAAGGGCATAACTAGAGGGAAGCAGAGGCACAATTAGCTCACACATTAGATAATCCCAAAGCCACTTTGATGGAGAGCTGACTCCTTGTAGCAGATTTTTCATCTCGGTTCTCCATTTCTTAAGAGGAGCCGCTGGGGCGTATGGGAGGAACAGAAGCTGGAATGGGGTGGAAGGTGGGGTGTTCTGAGGGGATAGGCTCATTCACAGGAAACTCCCTGGATAGACAGGGGGATGGTTTACTGAGGGTTTATCTGTTTTTCTTCTCTCTCTTCAGGATGTCTGGTGAATATCCAAATTCCGTGAGCATCTGTAAGTACCTGCAGGACCAGTTCTGCCTTTGGTCACCTACCACAAGTCTAAGTTCCTCTAATTCCATGACACTGAAGAGAAGTCAGAACACTGGAGCGGGTTCAGGGCAGACTTCGGGGCACAAAAAGGGAGCTGACATTAGCCACCAGGGAGAAGCAATGGGTGGAGAAAAAATAATATCATGAAATCCAAAGTATAATATGTAGAAAATCAAACGATACTCAACAGTGTATAATCTAAGAGTCTATTGGAAGGATAATGCATAATGGCTATATTCTGTTTCTACTGAGGCCAGATACAGTAAGAAGTTATTGAAGGAAACCTGAAAGGGAAGTGATAAATAAGATGGCTGAAATTCCCTTCTCCAGATTTAAAGGCCAGAGAGAGTGAGGGGAGGTGCTGTCGTAGGACAGGGAGGGACACTCCAGTAGCCCCTTTCTTCAGCAGCAGCAGCAGCAGCAGCAGTAGCATCTGAAGGCCCCCATGAAGGCCTTTCTTCATGTGGCCTTGCCCGTGGGGAAGGTCTCTGATCAAGCCTGCAGAAGCTTAAAGTCAGATAGTGGTAGATGAACACAGGCTGATAGGAAAAGACCGCTTGCATGGGGCCAAGTCCATCAGAAGTGACCCGTACACGAGAGAGAGAACCTATCTCAATGTGAAGCCACCACAGGGGAAGGAGCTCCGGGAGTGGCAGGAGTGACGGGGCCGGGGTCTTCTGTCGCCCACTCCAGCTGTCATCAGCAACACCGGAGCTGGGGCAGGAGGGGCTGGTTTCAGCGTTGGCTTTGGAGCCTCCAGCAGTTACAGCTACAAACCAGGGGCAGCGGAAGTCAAAACCAAAGGCAGCTGTGGCAGCGAGTTCAAGGATCCCGCTACCAAATCCTCGGGCAGCTGCGGTGCAACCAAAAAGAAGGCCTCCAGATGAAGGGCAGAAAGCTGCAGACCCACCCATCTCCTCTCCCCCCAGGGCCCCTTTCCAAGGCAGGAGGTGCTGCCCCTGTACCTGCAATCCCAGGCACCTCCCTTCCCCTGTTGTCTTCAGCTGGGTGACACTCCTGTGCAGGAAGTCTAGCCATGGGTGTGCTCGGTGACCTCGTCCTGGACCACCTGCACTGGGTCACTGTCCCAAATGCAGAGATAAGACTCATACTCAGCATGCTTCCCTGCGGCCTGGTGCCAGTCCCTCTGTCCCCACGTGCCTTTCTTGGGCCTTCACCGCCATGGGGCTCTCTTTGTCCTCTGGTTGGGGTCATGGCCAGTTCTCTGCTCCCCCTGCAATAAACGCTCAATGCCATTTGTTTCTCAGTGTCAATCTGTTGCCCAGAATGTCAACATCCGCATTGCCCCATCTAACTTTTATTGGTCTAACTCTTGCTTTCCTCTGAGTCCCTGACCTGACACGGGTCTTTGCTTGTCTGCTTCTGGCCAGATAGGCACAGGATGAGGGCTGTCCCTAGCAAATGGCTGAGATTTGTTACTGACACGCATCTGGGCAGACTCAGACCTCCCATGTCCTGAGGCTCCTATTCCTCATACTAGCCCTGTGAGAGGGACATTATCAGCCCTATTACGGAGAGGCTCACACCCCTAGGAGCAAGGAACCAAGTCATGCCAAGACTGTCAGGCATTCTCAGTCCGGTTCGCAGAAGCACACGGGGTCCCACACTAACTGCCTCTCATTGCCTCTCATTGCTTTTCTTCACTCCCTCACTCTCCTGCCAACCCACCTGCCAATCGATCCTGCTCCTCGACAATGGTCCTGTTTGCTTCGTCTTTCTGTCCATTCTTTTCGACCCTAAAGTTTGAGGCCTGCATGTATATATGCTATGGAAGCATCTGTATCTATTACGTACCTATAGCAGTGGCTCACTGAACAAATCCTTAGTGAGCCAGGTATTGCTCAGGCGCTGGGAATACTGCAGCAAACAGACAGGTGCAGACCCAGTCCTCAGAGAGCTTACAGTCCGGTGGGAAAAAAAAAATAAGCAACCGACAAAGGAATAAATAATACACTGTCAGTAGTGATTGAAGAAAAACTAAGTGAGGTAAGAAGGGCGCTCTTTTAGTATGTGTGTATGCTTCCACAACAGTGTTTGTTTTCTTAGAATCAGTTAGCACAGTTCACTTGACCAAGGTGCTAAGGGGCAGAATCCTTAAGGGTGAGACCACCTTCCAAGGATGAGAGTGGCATTCAAGGTGCCCGTGGCCCCTCCACCTCCTTTGTCAATCCCTGTCCTTGTTCTCTAGGCTTTCTCCAAACAGGCCAGGATTTTTCACGCCCAAGGACCTGTGCAAATATGATTTTTCAATCGCAGGAATCATGCCCCTTTATTGTGTGGCCCAGCTGAATGCCACCTCCCATGTTTATGCAGTTTCCTGGCCTCTCCAGGGGGGCTCTGTTAAGTCATCAAGTATTAAATGAGAAGGAATATCAGAGCTGTGAGCCCAACTGCTCTCCCCTGTCCCTTCACTTTATAGGGGAGCAAGTGGAGACGTGGATGGCTAAGTGCTCTGCCCAAGTTCACAGCCCCTCATGCCCACAGCACTGTTCTCAACTGTATTATTGTTGATGCTTTATTTTCCTGGTGTCATGTTAGCTGCACACATGTTTGTCCCCTCACACCCCCTCTTAGATACTTGTTTCAGGATCCTCAAAGTCTGATGCACAGTCAGCACTCAATATACGTTTACTGCAGGAATTGGTGACTTAGTCTAGTTCATCTTTGCTGGGGAGAAAGAGCTCAAGGTACTCACATGTCCTGATGATTTGGCATGCAAATGATAAAACACATTTGGGTTAAAAATATGTGGTTTGTATGTATCCACATGTAGGAAGTTAACGTGATTTATCAACCAAACTGGGATGCTTTTGTTCTGGACACAGGCTGAACTGAGTCCAAGACAACAAGCCATTCTCACCTCAGGCACGTGCCCACCCCCGCCGCCCCGTCCCTTGGGTCTAGCATCCAGGCTGAGGAGTCATATAACTGGCTTCAAATTCTGGCTCTTCTAATGGATAGATGTGGCCTAGTGCAGGAGTCTCTCCTTGTAAAATACATCTGATACAAGCCGGTCCTTACCGATTGCTTCCTATGTTCCAGATACTATTCTCAGCACAAATTCTTCTAAGTACTTCATGTCTGGCAACCCAATGAACTCTCCCAATAACCTGATATGGATTTTTGCTATTATAATAATGCACATTTCACTAATGGGGATACTGAGGCTCAGAGGGCTTAAATAACCCACCCAATGTTACACGGTTAGTAAATAGCAAATGGCAAAACTGGGAGTTGAATGCCTATCTAAATCCACAGTCCATGCTTCCAGCCACTATACTTCATTATCTGTCAAAGTTCTCACCTTAGGGGAGAGTGGAGAATGTGACAAGGGATAATGGAAGAAATACAGTACCTGGAATACAGTTTGCATCCAATAGATGTTAGTTGTTATTATACTACTTATTATTAATACTTGTTTGTGAAGACTTCTGTGTTTGCTGGCCATGCCCTGGTTCATGCCCAGTTGATCCACAGCAGGACTGTGCCTGGAGACGTGGCTGAGATGGGCCAAGTGCAGCGCAGAGGGCACTAGGTCTGATCCTTGACACACATTCCCATCCAGTCACCAACGGCTTATTCCCAAGTAGGTAGAACTCCTCTGTGTCTGTATTTTGTGCATACACTGCCCTCTGCCATCAGATCCTGGTACTGCACCTTCCGTCTGCGAGAGCCCGGAGACTTGCTCGCAATAGACATGTGGGATGGTCTTGGACAGGCTCTGTGCCCACCGCAGAGCTGCCAACTACAGGAGAAGCTGTTTTGCTTCCTAGCATGCCCAGGCTAGTCCCAGCCTCCGTTTTGCCCAAGACCTGGCTCCTGTCTTCCCTCCCTTTCCTCTCTGACCCCTCCTCTCCCAGGAGGCGGGTAGGGGGTGTTGGTGTTGATGTTGCTGCCATTTGAACCTCCTCACCTTTAGTCAGAGAACTCGGGGCCTTCAGACAGCTCTTCCTCAACGGGCACCCAAGAATGTTGCTCTTGGTGCTGATCCGGAGGTCCTGGGAATGAGAATTTCCATCCCTCATTTATATTCCCCCAGCCCCACATGCACTGTGTGTAAAACCCTGCCCTGGCTGTAATGGGGTGGGAGGGCTTTGACATCTTTCTTCTCTCTCTCTCTCTCTCTCTCTCTCTCTCTCTCTCTCACACACACACACACACACACATACCCTCCCTCCCTCTCTCTTTCAAGATAATCCAGGCCTGGAGGCACTGGCAAGGCACAGCCAAGGGGTTACAGAGGAAGGAAGGGATCAGAACTGAACACTGACAATCAGGGAAGGCTTCCTAGAGGAGGTGAAAGGGACATGAAGTCACCTCTGGAAGGAAACACACTGCACTCAGCCAGTCAAGACTCTGAAATCCTTTGTTGGTGGGTTTCTTTTGTACCTTATAGCCATGACTTGGGCACTTGGTCTCCCTAATCCTGTGTTTCCTCATTTATACAGTGGGAAAAACAAGAGTATTTTCCTTGCTCAGTTGGTGTGAGGATGCAATGAGTTAAAATGTACCAAGCAAGCTCTCAAAAAATGGTCACTCCATGTCTATACCTGAGGCCTGACTTCCTGCTCAATTCTGGCCCGACTCCAGTCCCAGGCCAGCAGGCCTTCCCTCTGGGCATTCTCCTTGGCCCTCGCAGCCCACATCCATCCTCCAAAGGCTCTCCCCATGTCCGCTGGTCCTTCTCAGCCCTTCCTCTGGCTCTCTGTTAGCACGTGCAGGGCCTGCCCTTGCTCCACACTGCCCCGCGGTTCCTTTCCCTTCCCTGTGTTCACCAGTGTGCCCCATGCCCTGTGCCCACGGGCTCACGCCTGCAGACCGCTCGCGCCCACATGTGGATCACTCTCCCCCCACTCTCTGATCTGCAGCCTCATTTCATAATCAGTCTTCTGAACGGACAGCTGCAAGTCACATCTTGTTGCCTGGCCACAAAGTCCACTTGGCTCAGTGGGGGCCCATGACACTGTGGCTTCTTCCTAGGGGACGGGTGGGGGCGGGAATGACCTCCGTCCTGTTTGGACAGAGCTGTGCACGGTGCTCTGATGGGAGATAGAGAACATGTCATTAGTGATGACTGGCTTAATTACCACCCGCGCAGCCTGCTTGTTTGCCTTGGAAATGGGTAAAGGAAGAGGCGGATCAAGCTTCAAACTTCACAGTCACAATCAAAAGATTAAGGCACTTCCCCCAGCCCCTCTGTTCTCTTTCAAAAAAAAAAAAAATCAAAGGGAGTTGGGGGTCAGAAAATACCTTACCAACTTCTTCCAGAAGTGGTCAGGGATGGAGGGGTCTAAGGTAAGGAGTTGGATGAAATAATTCAGAAATGGGAACCTGGTGGTATTTTGAAACAAGTAGATGGAAGAAAACGTATCCTTTCTAGAGCAAGACCGCACTTGCCCTACCTGTCTGTGCATTCAGGCCCAGAGGAAAGCTGCCTGTGGTGACTGGGCAGGTGGTGGGGGTGGGGATTGTAAAGAGTCCAGAGAGCTTGTCTTTTAAAAAAGAAAAAAGAGAACCAAGACTGCTTGATTGACACTAAAGGACTAGGGGTCTGTTCAGTCATAAAGCCTGAGAAGCCGGTGGTTGGGGCGGGGGGCTGGGGGCGGGGGGTAGAGAGAGAAAGGAGCATGGAGGAGCTTAGTGAGGCGCCAGCCAGGATGTGCTGTGGGCAAAAGGACACTCAGGCTGGAAAAAATGAAAGACGCTGCAGGTCCCTAAGCCAGAGGGGAGCAGGGCAAGGCAGTTAGCAGTAGACAGAACCCAAAGTGGACAGAGAGGGGAACTGGAGACCACCACTTTCCCTAAGGGCTCAGAGAGGCAAAGACCCAGGAGGCTGGAAGGTAGAGCTCAGCCAGCCTGGAGGAGTAGGGAAGAACTCAGAGGGGAGCCAGCGGACCCTGATGACCGTCCCCTGAGGGCACTAGAATTTTGGGCAAAGGCTTAAGCTCGCCTGTGTAACATGATCTTATCCTTGAGGTTTAGGAAAGCCACCCAGGGCTGCCCTGAGGGCCCCATGGGTTGTACCAGGCGCTAGGGCCCAGTGAGGGGCAGTGGGGCCTGAAATTCAGCTATGCCCTCAAGTGAAGGGCTGTATGCTTCTAAGGGCACAGAGGCACCTTAAGGGCCCTGCAGCCACTTGGTTGAAGTGCTGTGACATTTCTCTCCTGAGGCAGGAAGGATGGAGAGAGGCCCCTCCTGAGCTGGGCTATAGCAGAGAGAAGGAAGGAGATGCCAATACTGAGGAGGGGATGGGGAAGGCTCTAGACTCAGAGAGGGGTGTTTAGGAGAGATGCCAAGGAGTGCCGCTAGAAAGCTCTACGACTGGCTGCGCTGAGGGAACCACCGCCAGGTGTCACATCACTAAACATCTTCTGATAAGCTTTAATAAATAGAGGCTTACTGCGCAATGTCTTCTACAATAATGTGGCACCAATGGGGATTTGGAGCATGTGGACTGCCTATTTGGGATTTCACGCAGCACAGCGCCTGCATTTGATAAGACTGAAACTGAATTTAAATTCATGTGATCCAGCTACCTGTGTTCTTAACAATCTGGAGGATTCATGTTAATACATGTGTGTAGGGGTAGGGCAGGGAGGGGGAAGAAACACTAGTAGGGATGGAGAGAGACCAGTAAATTGCTTGCATACTTAAGTTTTACACATTTGGAGAGATGTAACTTCAATGACCTCTGCAAACTACCGGGGAATCTGGTATTCTGAATTCTGCAGTACAATGGGTGATGTTAGGGTGACTGACCATCCAGGTTTTCCAGGATTGTCCAGGTTGTAGCACTGGACAAACCATCAGTCCTGGGAAACTGGGACAATTGTTCAGTCTGGAGACCAGGCTGCTGCCACAGGCTCTGCCCTATGCATATCTCACTTGCAGTGGGACTTGATATGCCAGGACCCAGAGAATGTCAGGAAGGTAAAGGGTGTTGGGAGGGAAGGGGGAAGAAGGGGAGAGAAGCAGATGACTCTGTTGTTTGAGCTAGCGAACTGTGGACCGAGGATGGAAAAATAGGCTCCTTTCAAACTGGTTCAGACAGGCAAAGAGCATCAGGTTTCTGCACTGGGCTCACTTTCAAATAATGAGAGAGCTCAAGTCCTTTTCAATTCTAAGGTGCTGTGGTTTGACCCCAAATCTTGTCCTCCCAAAGTTAGGTTAAAAATCCTTCAAGCTTCTTCCTGTTTTCATTAATAACCTTATCTACAGAATGCTGGCTTTCTTGACTATGCCCAAGAGTAGTAAAAAAAAAAAAAAAAAAATGGACTAGAGGAAAATAATCTCAGAATCCATTCTCCAACCAAGAAGACGAATTTGGATATGTCCACTTGGGATTATTCATGGCACTGCTTCCTATTTATATCCAGTGTAGTATGCTCAGTGGAGCAGGACTTCTACCCCTGAGGAATATCCTTAATCTAAATGACAGGAGATTATGGTAGAACTGGACTCAGCTCCTTCAGGGCTCTCTGGGGTCCTGGTCTCTCACACAGTTCTCCTTGTGTAACATGGGAGCCTGTTCTTTAACTTAGAGCACTGGCTCAGTGATGTTTCTTCCCCTCACGACCCTTGTATGATTCCACAATGCCTGCAGAGAGAAGGAAGCTGTCTTAGCCACCATCTTTCTCCCATTAACCTTTGCTTCCCAAGTCAGATCTACCCCTGCAGTCCATCTGGGCTGCTACCCGCTCTCGGATGTACTGTGCACCTGTCCAGTCTGGCCCACCTTCCAATTCAATCCCTGCCTCACAGAGCCTGAGATATTTTATTATGATTTTTTTTCAAAGAATCCGAATTTCAATTGTTACGGAAAGCCAGACTCAAGACACGATTCAGGGAACGGAGTAAGCCTTTATTCACACGCGCGGGCTCAGAGGAGGCAGTCTCCAAATTCTGAGCCCCGAATCGGGGTTAGATGGGGGTTTATAAGCCCTAGCATTCCGGCGAGAGATTGATGTGCTACCCAGGCGGGGGAAGGGATGTAAAAACGGGCTACAGAAGCAGATAAGCAATGATTAACAGTTAACCTGGGAGGGGGTCTCTGGCTAGGCTGCTCCTCTTAAATCATCTTGCCCTTATCACAATAATAGCTTTTCTGAGTTGCTCATTTAAGCACATTATTGAACACAGGCATATGCAATTAAACTACAGCAATAGCAACAGCAAAAGAATGTTTATGGGCTTATTTTTTATTTCCTCCAAAAATATAGCTTCTTAGAGGGGAAGGAGAATGTCTTAGACATCTCCCTCTCTCAGTGTCCAGCATTGAGTAGTCTACACAGTAGGCCCTCAATTTTATACTTACTGAATAAACCAACCTCTCCAGGACTCGAGACATTTATTAGTCCAGCGAATACAAGACTGGGGAGTGGAGCATATAACTAATTAAAGGGTAGCCAATAAGGTAAAAATTGGGATTATCAGAGATCCTACTTTGTAGGTCAAAGAAAATTCCCTGCAATTACTGTCCCTGAGAATCAGCGGAGAGGGGCAGGCGGGCATCTGTGTGTGACCAGGGTCACAGCGTGCTGTCTGGAAACCCCCCTCTGCCTCCTCCTCTTCTTTCTGCTTCACAGCTACCACTGCTGCCCTCATCATCACCATATCGCCACCATTAGATCCTTACTCACCAGCCCCTGGCACAGGACCTGGCACAGAGAGGCGCCCGTTGTGTGGAATGTACACAAAAAGATGCTGAGACCCCAGCCCTAGTCCGGGCTCTACCTAGCGCATCACTTTGGACTGTGATGGGCTTGGTTCATTCTACAACATTTTCCCAGGCACCTGAAACTCTGCTTTTTATTCACCCTAAATCTTCTCCAGCCTTGAAGATCTAGCTTCATGCCTTTCCTGCTTTCTAAATGTCCCTTTGTTAAGGTCTTTGGTAAGAGGCCCAGCTCCCCTAGCAGATGGGGCTCACACTCATCCAGACAGCAGAGGAGCCAGCTGGACCCAGAAGATTCAGGAGACTCAGCTCACCCAAACCATGTGTATTTCCCACCGGCAGCCTCTCAGGGAAGGCTACTGGGAGAGGGACCTAGAATAAAATAGGCTTGAATGAAAATGAGCCTTCTCCTCCCTCTGTCCACCCCATTTTGTCTGACTCTCTCTCTGAACCCTAGAATGGTGTTTAATCTGTAGCAACTGCCTAACATAAGCCAGTTGCCCCAGTTCAGG
Organism: Pteronotus mesoamericanus; assembly: GCF_021234165.1. NCBI lineage: Eukaryota > Metazoa > Chordata > Mammalia > Chiroptera > Mormoopidae > Pteronotus > Pteronotus mesoamericanus. Next base: position 2,781,776 of record NW_026555310.1, read on the forward strand.
GGCAACCTCCCTTTCTCCTGTCATCAACTTATCTCAAAACTAAAAAAAAAATCAGCATGAAGAACTCAGAAGCCCATGGCTGTCACACGTGCCTCACATGTCAAAGTCTCTGCGTCTTTGACTCTGACTTATCTCTATGACATTATGTGATGATGATAGGAACAGGGGCTTTGAAATCAGACACACTTGAATCCCAGTCCCAGCACTAGGTGAGTGACCTAGGGCAAGTTCCTGAACATCACTAAGCCTCAGTTTCTTCAATTGCAAAGTGAAGTTAGTAACATGAGAGTTAAATTAGAAATCCTTGTAGTGCTTGGCACAATGTCTGGCCCATGCAAAGTGAACAAGCAGTGTTAACTCTTGTTGACATTGAATATGACCACCAACTGATTTTATTGCTGCCACCAATGCTCCTACTACTGCAAGTCATACTTCAATCCTGTTGCCTGGGAATGCCTACTCTGAGCCAGGCCCTGCCGCGAGTGCTGTTGGGGTTGTAAACCTGGCTTTCTGGAGACCTCTAAAACCCCAATCACGATGAGCCCCTCCTCCCCAGCACACCTTTGATCCCTGTTCCCAGTGGTTTTCTGCTATTCCAGAGCTTTGCCCCCTCCCCCCCATTAAGTTCTTTGTGTGGATTCCTCTCCTTTGTCTTCAGGCTCCCTGGGGCTGTATCCATAAATTAGTCATCCTCAGTCAAGGTCAGACATCAGTGCTCACACACAAGAGCTCACTTCAGTTATGCCCTCTCCTGCCCTAGGACTAGGCCCTGCCAGGAAGGTTGGGAGGCAGGGTCCCTGGAGAAGGAGCTTCCACCACTGCCTCTGGGCTGTGAGGAGAACACTGAAGGGAGAACTCCCCAGAGGCAGCATGCCTGGCCCACACTTACCCCGCTGCCCAGCTCACTGTCTCCCCCTTCCCCTTCCCCAGCAGCTGGAGCAGTTGCCTGCTGCCCTCTGGCTGATCCAAATGGGGCAGGGACCCCTAATTTAGTTACAGAAGTCGTCAGAGTCCTGCATTAGGGCTGCTATCAGGTGCCTGTTTCTGAAATAATTTTTTAATATTTTTTACCACCCTTCCTTCCCAGGACTACCTGAGCTATAAAGAGCCAGTCTCTTCTGTTCCAGGAATAAGCGCCTTCCTGAAGTGATCAGAAATGCAGAACAGCCCAGCCTGAACTTAGAAGCAAGCCTCAGGGTCTTTTGTACCTTGGTCTCTGGGCATGGAGTGTTTCCCCAGGGAGAGAAGAGCTAATGTCCCAGTTCCTAAGGATGCTCCATGTCCATGGCTCGACCTCCTAGGATGGATCAGATCACCTTGTCCAGGAAAAAGAAATTCCGCTGCAGGAACTGCAAGCTCCTGAAAAAGTTCACACCGTTGAAAAGGCAACGTCAAGGTCACTACTACACAGGCCCTGCTCGGTACAGAAAGCTCAGACAGTACCCCTCCTGGGGGGCCATGTGGTCCTTTCCACTGACTTCCTGGGGTCTGTTCCATTGCTGGACAGCTATGGCTCTTACAGTGACCTAGAGAGTGGCCCCGAAAACTTTTTTCTTGAGTCCAGATCTTTAAAGACACCTATCATGTCCTTCTCAAGTCTCCTCCAGCATGAACACCCCAGCTCCTCAATAAGACCAGATAATAGGGAGATGGGGCCTCTGGGGAGGAACCTGGGTTTTTTTGGATGAGCCATCTTGGACAAAGCCAGGTATTTCTCCTGCTCCTTTGTGTTAGATAAGCTAGATGGAGGCAGCCCTGGAAAAGCAAAGGTAGAAGATCTCTGAAGGGGATAACTCTCTAGGTCCCTAATTAGGAGCACAGAGAAACACCCCATTAGACCCCTCCAGTCTGCAAGGGCAGCATATTCTGCTCACTATCAGAGGTGCTTTGTTACTGCAAAGGGCTTGGAGATATCTGTTCAGCAAATTGCCTTTGGCCCCTGGCCCTGTAGCAGGAGGAGAAGATAGAGTGGAGAGACGCCCTTTTCCGGCGTCCAGGGCTCGACAGGATAAAAGGAGCCAGCCCTCTGGGTGTCCCATCGGTGTTCTCTCTCTGTTCGTGGCTGCTTTTCTCCGGCTCTGTCAGCTCTCCTTTCCCACTATGAGCCGGCAACTGAACATCAAGTCTGGTGGTGACAAGGGTGGTTTCAGTGGGTGCTCATCAGTGGTGCTGAGGAAGGCCGTGGGCAGTGTGGCTTCTTACCGTGGGGCTGGCAAAGGAGCTGGGACTGGCTTTGGCAGCCAGAGCCTCTACAGTCTCGGAGGAGATCGGTGTGTTTCCTTGAAAGTGGCTGCTGGTAGTGTTCGGGCGGGAGGTTACAGCTTCTGGCCTGGCTCTGGGTATGGAGGAGGCCGGGTCCCTGGCTTTGCTGGAAGCATATTTGGCAGAGTTTCTCTGGGGCCTGTGTGCCCATCCATGTCCCTACCTGGGGGCATCCATCAGGTCACTGTCAACAAGAACCTCCTGGCCCCCCTCAATGTGGAGTTGGACCCCAAGATCCAGCAAGTGCGTGCCCAGGAGCGGGAGCAGATCAAGGCTCTGAACAACAAATTTGCCTCCTTCATCGACAAGGTGGGTCTCACAGGAGGAGGAGAAGACAGTCCAGTGAGGCATGAGTGATGCCGGCTGCCTGGGAGTGCACAGGGTGCTGTGAATGCAAAGGCTGTTGGACCTCAAGAAGGGCTCTCTGATCATAATGCAGAGAAGAACAGACCTGTAAGCTGGGCAGCACAAAGGAATGAATGAATGCATTGCTCCCTCTGGGGAACAGAGAAAGATGGGAAATTGGGTGAAGGGTAGCCATTCAGAAACCTTGAGAAAGAAGTGACAGGTTTCTGGAGGATGGCTGGATGAACCTTTAGCTCTTTAAATATGATGAGGGGTTAAAAGAATTTGCACTATTTAGAGGGAAAGGCTCATAGTACAGAAGAAACACATACAGACACAGGGCAGAACATCTCCTGTGCTCTGGGTCAGGTGTCAGAAGAAAGCTGTGAACTCCCTTTTTTCAGTAAATAAATGATTTTGTCCAGGAGGCTGTGGAATGAGCACTTGCAAAGGGTCTAGTTTATGGAATTGCACTAGGAGAGTCAGGACTTGAGTCAAATAACTTTAGGAAAAATCGATATAACATGGGGAGTCAATGGTATATGTCCACGGGACATGACAGCATCCATTGTGGTTCCAGGTGCGATTCCTGGAGCAGCAGAACCAGGTGTTAGAGACAAAGTGGGAGCTGCTGCAGCAGCTGGACTTGAACAGCTGCAAGAAGAACCTGGAGCCCGTGTACGAGGGCTACATCAGCACCCTGCGGAAGCAGGTGGAGACGCTGTCTGGGGACAGGGTGCGGCTGGACTCAGAACTGAAGGGCATGCGGGACCTGGTGGAGGACTACAAGAAAAGGTGAGCATCGGCCACCAAATTTCATGGGTCATGTTTTCAGAGGCTCCTGAGGTAACCCAATATTTGAGCCGTTTTAGGAGGGGAGGGAGCAAGCACCAGGGTCAGGGGTTCACACCTATTCTCTGGTTGGAGGGAAAAGACCTACGTTGTTTGATGACTTCCTATCTGGTTGATAGGAAGAAGTTCCTATGCTCGCTGATCTGCTGACTGCTTTACTGGCCAATCTGGGGAATGTAATATGCACTTGAATGTTTTCCTAGGATCTAGCAAGTAGAATGTAAATGATGTAACTCAGGAACATAGTACTGCCACCATAAGCCTCTGCAGTGCTCACCTCTAGGAGATCTTGTGGGGACCCTGTATCCTGAGCACTTGCGCAGCCAGAGGGAAGATAAGGTTACTTGGCTATTGTGACTGAGGCCTCTGCTTTCTTCTTTCCTGGCCTGCAGGTATGAGGTGGAGATTAATCGGCGCACAGCAGCTGAGAACGAGTTTGTGGTGCTCAAGAAGGTAAGGGAGAGAAGAGACTAAGGATTCTGTCCTCTCCTGCACCCCCATCCTAACTAGCTCTGCTCAGGACTTCAACCCAGGCCTCCTGAGGTGGGGCTGGTGCCTGAATGGGGATAGAGCCATAGTTTTGGTCTCCAGCAAGTTGAAGAGGCAGGGCATACACCCAGGAAAGGGACAAAGACAGACAGGAGAGAATCCTGGTCTGGTAATTGGGAAACTCTGGTTCAGCTCAACGTTCCTGTGTGACTGAGGAAACTCATTCCTCCTCTCGGGACTGTTTTCTTCAGGTGTAATAGGCAAAGAGCAGTCCTCATTGTTCTTTCCCTGTTCCCAAAGATTCAATGAGTCTGAGAGAAAAGCAACATTGAGTGATTTTATTCATCAATATGCTTCCTTTTGTGGGCAAAACATAGAAAAATCAGATGGCTTTGGGGTGGGGAAAGGACAGCTGACAGAATGAAGGGTGTATGGACCAACGGCTCTGGGTGCCTCTTGGCAGGATGCAGATGCAGCCTACGCGGTCAAGGTAGAGCTCCAGGCCAAAGTGGACTCTCTGGAGAAAGATATCAAGTTCTTCAAGTGCCTGTATGATGCGGTGAGGACACTCCTCCTCCTCCTCATTCCACATTCCACTTCTTTCTAGTTGAGAACTTCACCTAGGTCTTCCAGGGAGATGGCAATAGGAGGGATTTAGGGTAAAATGTATGACGGCTGTTTTGACGGAAAGATGCAAAACCCTGTACTGGGAGACCAAATGAAGTGTAGGATCCTGGTCCCCAGAGACCATAGACACAGGTGACAATCTCATCTGAGTCGCGCAAGTGACCTTGCTCACAGGCAGGAAAAAATGACCCCATGAAGTCCTACTGAAGCACAAATTCTTGATGCTGTAAATTGTAGGAAATGCCTTCCAGTGCCTGTTGCCTATATGGGGTGTGCCTTGCTACTGTGAGCCTTCTCTCTCGGCTGCAACAGGCAGATCTCCAGCAGGCACTTCCTGCCCCCACTTTTACTCATTCTGTCAGGGGCTGCAGGCCCAGAAGACTGATGGGAACAGGAGGGAAGCTGGGAGACCCTGATTCTGTCCTCACTTCTCAACTCAGGAGATGGCCCAGATCCAGACTCACGCGAGTGAGACCTCCGTCATCTTGTCCATGGACAACAACCGGGACCTGAATTTGGACAGCATCATCACTGAGGTCCGCGCCCAATATGAAAAGATTGCCCTGAAGAGCAAGGCTGAAGCCGAGGCCTTGTACCAGAGCAAGGTGGGCACTGGGGTGGGGGGTCTCCCTCCTCCAACAATCCTTTTTTTTTTTTAGGAAAAGACATCCCTGCCAGTGAATGGGAGAGATACGTTTTTAGATGTGCTGAATGAAAAAGTGGTTATAATCAATGGTTTAATGACATTTTGCCCAAAAGGAATCCTCGACAGAGACCATTATCAAAGATGAATCATAAAACTGGTATGAATGGGCATATCCAACATAAAAGGACAGGCAAACCTCCAGTGGGGTCAAAAAACAAGATGTTCTTGTCATTAAACAAGAGTTTGGCCAGGGTTGGAGTGTGTTGCCATGGGGCAGAAGGAGAGGAACACACATAAAGGACAGTGGCTATGGGTGAGCTGGGGTGGGCCAGAGAGGAAGAAGAGGAAGCCAAGAACTCTTTTCTATCTTTTTCATTAAAAAAACCCCTCACAAATAGGATTTTTATTGTCATCATTAAAACCATGAATTTTAAATAGATTCTTGGACTGGGGGTTCATATCTATCAGCTCTTTCAATTTTAGCACCTGTCTCATTCCCCAGTAGCTTTTCCATAACTGCTACCTTTACCATGAAGCTCCTTGCATTTTTTCAACTCAAACCTTTGATTCTTCAGAATTTTGACTTTTCCAAAAAAAGACATCATGGAGCAGAAAAATAGATTGGCAAATCTTTTTTATGTCTTTTCCAATGCTTTCTGGAATCAATTTACTGACTGCTTCTTTCAAGACTTTTGTCTGCACCTCTCAAGTTATGATTTCCATCATCTGGATTTGGCGGGCCTGTTGATGCTGAGCATAAGAGGTCCTCCAAATCTGATTAGTGCATTGTTTTAGTAAAACCAACACAGCATAGACAAAGCAAATAACCATTGGTAGTCTTGACATCAAGTTAGCTTCAATCATGGTATGCGATTTTTTGACCATGGAGCACATTTTGTCACAGGTAAGATCCATGCTGTGAAAGTTAGCCAGGCAGTTTTTGCCCTGAATATCCTCAGTAATTAGCTTGAATTTTATAAATGCAACTTCACTACTTAAAAAACATGACCCTTGGGACCATCAGATGCACTTTTGTTTCTTTGAGTTCTTTTGACTAGTGTTTTTCCAATATTTCATAAATCGAACATGGCTGGTACTTTCACATCACACCAATCTTTTTAAGAAAATGGATCAAACACTTTGTTCTTGGTTTCCTTTTGCTGCCTTTCATAAGGCACTTGCTCTTGACCACCACTATGGTGCTGCTCAGAGAGCCCAAAAGCTGGGACTCCTTTTCCAATCAGTGTGGGAGGACTTCACTAAAGCCCAAGGACAGCAAGCATACAGGTTCCTTGCCTCAATGTATGGCCATGTGAGCCCCTCTTCTCTTCTCCAAAGGGAGAGGGAAAGATTTGAGCTACAAGCCCTGAGCCAAAAATCCCACCACCCAGAGGATATGTGCTGCCCTCAGCTTCCTCAGCCCTCGCCTGTTCATATGAAAAGGCTGCAAGACAATGTACATCTCATGGGGTGCAGGGACGTCATTCAACCTGTACACAGCTGTATCCCCAGGACCTGAACAGAACCTGGCCTTTAAAGGATGCCTCTACAAAGAAGTACTAAATAAATGGAAAGGGTCAGAGTTCTTCTTATATTTTGGAAATGCTTCATAAAGGCAAACTATCTCCTTCCTTTATTCAACCCAGGAAAGACTAGGAACAGTGATGAAAAAAGAGGACAGGCCCAACAAACAGGTTCTGCTCAGGGAAGCCTGTAGACTTCTTTGTCAGAACCACCACCAAACAGCAGGAAGAATGCTCAGGTCCTGGCTCTGTCACGTTCTGCTCTGGAGCCACCTCCCCTGGCTCGTTTCAGAGGTGACAGGAAGTGTTTGCTCAGGACCCTTCCCCTACCTTGAAGAGGGGTGGACAGTCCTGTCTCATCACCAACTTTCTATCTCTGGGAAACCAGATCCAGGAGCTGCAGCTGGCAGCTGGCCGGCACGGTGACGACCTTAAGAAGACCAAGAGCGAGATGTCAGAGCTGAATCGGCTTATTCAGAGGATCCAGTGTGAGACTGCCAGTGTGAGGAAGCAGGTGGGCAGCAACCCCGCAGAGAATACCAGGGTCAACTGCACCCCCTGTGATGGAGAAATTGGAGCCCAGTCTTTAGTAAAAAGCAAACCTCCCCCACCTGGGTTTGGGAGTCCCTTGGCCATCCACACTCCCTCTTCCCCACCTTGCCTCGGTACCCTGGCCATCAGAGCAGGCACCCTGCTCAGAATTGGGAGGGGCCTGGAGTTTATTTCATCTGACTCCACAGTTTAGGTAAGGAAACGGCTGGAGAGGGGAAGTGACTTGCTCAGGGTCTCCAGCTCAGGGGCCCACAACCTCCGGGCCTCGAACTAGTATTGGTCCGGGCCTGTTAGGAACTGGGCCGCACAGCAGGAGGTGAGCTTGAACGTTATGCTCTGGAATCATCTTGAAACCATCCTCCCACCCTGGAAAAATTGTCTTCCATGAAAAGAAACCAGTCTCTGGTGCCAAAAATGTTGGGGACCACTGCCCTAGCTGGTTATTAACAGAGCAAGGATTAAAATCCTGGTTTCCTCTTTCTTTCTCCCTCTTTCTCAGACTTTTTCTGTGTCTGTGCAATGAAGGGAACCCCATGTCCCCTTCAGGTGTGACCCTCTGAGTGCAGGCCCCATGCCTCCTCCTCCCCCCATTGCACACTCAGTACATGTGGGGTGTGTGTGCATCCAGTGCCCCTCAGGGTGACCAAGTGAGAATGACAGCAGGTAAGGCCCTCTGGGCCCCCTGCCATGTGCTGCAGTATCATTTCTATTTCACCCGAGAGGTCCTGTCTTACCTGGAAGCAGCAAACCTAAAACACTGTCAGTGGGGAAATGATTTTAAGGGGTGGAGAATCCTTCCTGTGTTCTCCCCAAAGAACCAGGTCAACTCTGCTGGTGACAGAACTGCCTGTTCTCCTCCCTGCATCTCACAACCTTCCATGCAGGCAATGCTGGGAACACAAGGACAGCTTCCTGACTCTGCATGTGGACTGCTCCTCCTCTGTTAGTACCTGTCATCACAGGGCTGCGACGTGTTCATCAGAGCCCAGTTTCTCAGGCCATGGGTCTAATTTCTGGCCGTTACCCTCCTGCTCTAAGGAAAGACTCCTTGACCCACTCAGGCCAGACTGGGGGACCATCTAGACAGACCATCCTCACAGGGTTCTGGAACAGTCCAGAGGCACTCACTCTTGGAGCTGAAGGCTAGGAAGGGCTCCTGCTGGGAGATGGCCTACAGTAATTATCCAGAAATCCCATCACAGTGGCAGTTGGCATGCTATCTGATCTGGAGGGGCATCCTGGCTGGGGTCTCAGCATGATTCTTCTGGACCTGACATACTTGGGAGCTACAGCCACCGATGGCCTCCAACCCCAGGCACTAGACAGCTTTTCAAACACCAAAGTCTCTGCTTTCAGTCCTGAAGTGCAACTGCTCTGACAGCTTTTCACAATAGCTTTAAATATCCATCTGCAGCAGAAAATAGAGGAGAGCCAGGTTCTGGTGTTGGTTCGGCAGATATTACCTGCTGTTACCTTGGGCCTTATCTGTAATGGGAGTGGGTTCTGCTACTCAACCTTTAAGATCTAAAAATTATTTTGTGTTTTGATGATCTCCCTGTTCTTTGCCTTTTAGTGCATCAACCTGGAGACAGCCATCGCTGATGCTGAGCAGCGGGGGGACAATGCCCTGAAGGATGCCCGGGCCAAGCTGGATGAGCTGGAGATCGCCCTGCACCAGGCCAAGGAGGAGCTGGCCCGGATGCTGCGCGAGTACCAGGAGCTCATGAGCCTGAAGCTGGCCCTGGACATGGAGATCGCCACTTACCGCAAGCTGCTGGAGAGCGAGGAGTGCCGGTAAAAGTGGGTGACGGTGGGGGAATGCCATGGTGCCCAGGGAGAAGGGGCTGTGGGTAGCTCCGTGTGGGGATAAGGAGCTTTTTGGGAGCTTCCTGCAAGAGGAGGTCAGATGTGAGCCATGAAGCACAGGTGGTTGGTGGTTCTGTGAAAAGAACCAGTGGGGCCAGACAAACCTGGGTTTAATTTCTCCTTTGCCACATACCAGCTGTTTGGTTTTGGTAAATCATTTAATGTCCCTGTGTCTCTATTTTCTCACCTATAAAATGAGAATTATAAGCTCCATCTCATGGGTTGTTATAAGAATGAATTAAAACTGTATACACATAAAAGCAGGGGCCCATCAAGGTTTAGCTGAATCTGGACATGGCCCCAAGGTTTTCTTCTTCTCTAATTTTCTGTTTTTCAGGATGTCTGGTGAGAATCCATCCTCTGTGAGCATCTGTGAGTGTCCTTGAGAGATGGGTTGGGTGGGGATTCTGGCAGGATGGGGAAGCCGGGGACCCCAGGATAAGGCGATGCCTCCTCCACTCACTGTATCCCCCCAGTTAGGAGTTTCTGGTACTGTTGTGAAGGTTCTCTGGCTTCAAAGGAAACTTAGTCCCCTTTTGTCCCATGGAAACAGTGGCTGAAGTCATGCCCACCCCATGTCCTTTCTAGCTTTCCCCTGGGGCATCATCATTGAGAGGAAGGGTTGAGATTATAGTCTTGGGAGCCAAATGGTACTAGAATCTCCAGGAGAGCAGGGAGCATGTCTGTCCAGGCTCACAATAGGGTCTTAATTCATCTTTGAGGGCTGCTGTGGGATTCAAGGGGTTGGCTTACCTGCTGACTGACTCCACTGCCCTCCTTCCTTGCTCTTGGCTCTTTCTCCTCAGCCGTTATCAGCAATGCAAGCAGCTACCACCCCGGCTCCTCCGCCAGCACCAACCTTAGTGCCAGCGGTGCAGAGGGAAGCTCCGGCAGCACCCGGAATGAGCAGACCAGGACCAAAGGGGCACGTGGGGGAGACCTCAAGGACTCTCAAGGCAAGAGCGTCCCAGTCAGTGCCCCAGCCAGGAAAGCCATCCGATAAGTCATACAACTCCACCTACTTCAGCACCTCAGACAAGAGGGGCCCTTGCCGATGCCCTGCCCGAAGATGCCTGCCACACCCCAATCCCTCACCCCAAGTCCTAAAACCCTCGGCCTTCCATACTGTGTCTTATCTTACTGTCAAGATCTGATTGGAACTGTCACCTCCCTGTTTCATCATGTCCCATGTGGACTTTGTGACTTCTTGTTTTCCCTGCTGCCTTCAACTGACAGAGGTCTTAGGGGAACAAGCTGTAATTATCTTCTTGGCCCTGGGTAGCTATGATTATCCCTACAGAGAGGAGAGGAGGGAGAGGGCGAAGGGGAGGGAGGCTGGGATGGGGAGGGGGAAAGGTCTTTGCAGAACCACTCCATTATTCAGGAGAAAATATGTGTACTCTCACATGCCAGCTGTGCCCATGTTCACAAGGCCAAGTGAAGGAGAACTGGGAGTCCTCTGCTACCTGTGCCACCCACCCACTACCTTTATTATCAGTAATAGTGACTACCACTAGTCAAGAACCTACTACGTGCCAAACTCCCTATCTGCATGGCCTTTAATTCTCTCCCACCCTGCAAGATACAGTCAGCATCCTTGGGACAGATGAAAAGCTCCATCCTCTGAGAGGCTGCAGAACTTGTTCCTGTTACCCACTGAGTGCCAGGGTCAGGAGACGAGCCAAGTCTAGCTGACCCCGGTGTCTATGTTCTTTCCAAGGTGTGACACTGCCTCTCTAACAAAGGGAATGTCAAATCCATTATTCTTTTGTTGAAGGCAGTGTAGTTACACTGCCTTTTTGTCAAGGACTGTGGGTATATGTGATTTATATTTGGTTTTTCTTTTTGGGGCTGTCTCTTGGAGTAATTTCTGACTCAATCCTTTTGTCCTGAGCTTTGTTCAGTGAGGGGAATTTGACCTGTTTTTGGCGGTACCTCCCAGCCCAGAAGTCATGGCTCCTAATGTAAATATTCCTAGGAATGGCAACACCCACTTCCCCTTTTGCTTGAGTCAAGGACATTGAATTTCTGCGGTATATTCAATAAACTGCTCTTGCGTAATGTTGGGGTGCCCTCCTGCCAGTGTGTCAGTCTTTCCAAATTGCCCCTAATGATAATGTGCTTTACCTCACACACGTGCACAGCCTTTTCGGGGGCTAGAGGCAGACCAGAGCAGCTTGCTGTGGGGGTGATCTCAGGCTGATGGGAGAGGTGGACACACCTGCAAAGCCATGCACTCATGCAAATCAGGGAAGGGCAGCCCAGTGCAGCAATGCTGAGAAGTGACTAAAATGGAGAAAGTAAGCAAGGAAGACTTCCTGGAAGAGGAAGGGAGTTTTATCAAATAATCACGAAGATGAGCACATGGTTTACTAAAGAGAGAGCTTAAATCACACCATTATGGCAGGTTTTGTGTGTTTGTTTTGGTGATGGGTGGGAGGCCTCAGGTTTTCTGAAGTCAGTAGTGGACTTCCAAGTCCCTCAGTTTTGGCTGGGAGAATTCAGCCCTTTTGTCAGCTTTCTGATTGGCTTCGTGTTACAAGCTTACGGAGATGTTCCGCCTACAGCCCTCAGCACAACAGGGGCAGGGCCTAGTGAGAGTGGGGCTTCTAGTCCCAAGATGCCACCTCCATTGACCTCTCTATGCCTTTCCTATAGTAAGGAGGTCTTCTTCTGTGTGCACCAGGACACAATAAACCTCAGGAAGGCAAGATCCCAGGTCTGGTGGGCTTTCTGCCCAAAGTCTCTCTCTGATGCCACTGGGTCATCACTGTGAGCACTGGGAATAGTGCTCTGGGAGTTATGGGGTTCTTTTGCAGCTTGGCCACCAGCCAGTCACCTGCTACTCTTAGGCCAAACCAGTGGCTCTTAACCTGGTGTCTCATGACCCCTTTGAGATTTGATGAAAATTATGGAACTTTTCCCTTGGAAAGTGTACAGAATTATGTTTGCATGTTCAGAGATTCACAGATACCTCCCCAAATCTTATCCATGGACTCCCTGGGTCATGAACCCCAGGAACAGAAACCCCTAAGGTCCCTTCCAGCACCAATGCCTTGCCTTTCCCAAAAGACCGAATTCCCAGCAACCCAGTTAGAGGAACAGGGGTGAGGGGGTGGATAGGACCTGCATCTTGAAATAGCCTTTAGGGAGATCCATGAGCCATCCATAGAATCACCTCTTCCAGGGCCACGGTGCAGGCAGTCCTCGGACAGCTGAACTGTGAGGCTCCAGTGCTGTGTCCAGCGCTGAATGCACAGCGAAGTACCCAGAGCATAAGGGAATGTGGTCTTGGGGGACAGAGTTAATGTGTCCTGTGCTGGGGTGTTGAGGATGACAGAGGGGCAACCCCCGTAGTTGCAGCTTATTTACATGAGAAATGAAGAGATTCTTTGTCATCCGGGGCTTAAAATCCTGAGAAGCACACTGGGGTGACTGTGTACTTTCTTTAGGGCTCAGTGTGGAGATTTCTCTGAAGTCCAAAAGGGGAAAGCACAGAGTCAGGGCTAGTGGTAACCAGCTTCAGTTCCACAGGTCAGGCTTCAGTATGCAGGGCAATATTTACTGCTCCTTTGGGATTCTGCTCAGGTATCCACACCTCTTGAAAGCTTTCCTGGATCCCTGGCTGGGCTGAGAGCCCACAGTCTAGGACTTTGCAGTGCCCGATGCTCACTTCCACTGTGGTATCTCCACATGCGATTGAGGTGATCTCTCTCTGTGGCCGGTTCCATCACCACCAGAGCTGGGGTCCCCAAGGACAAGGACTAGCCTTATTCTTTGTTGGGCTTAGAAATTAGTAGACACTTAAGCGAGCTTCACTTCAACAGAGACACCCAGAGAATAATGTTATTAAGATCTTTCTATCCAGCACAATTTGTGTGAAAGATTTTGTGGGATAAAACCCATATACCTAGGACCATTTTGATAAGGGTGCCAAGGTCACTCAATGGAGGAAAGAATAGTCTCTTCAACAAATAGCGCTGGGACAATTGGATACCCTTATGCAAAAGAATGAAGCTGGACACCCCCCTCAGACCATATACAAAAATTAACTAAAAAATGGATCGACAACCTAAATATATGAGCTAAAATCATACTACAGTTAGAAGAAAACATAAGGATAAGTCTTAATGACCTTGGATTGGTAAAAAAATTCTTAGATACAACCAAAAGCACAAGCAACAAAAGAGAAAATAGATAAATTGGGTATCATCAAAATTAAAAACTTCTACACCTCAAAGGACATTATTAAGAAAGTTTAAATACAACCTAAAGAATGAGAAAATATTTGAAAATCATGTCTCTGATAAGGGTCTAGTACCAAAAATACATGAAGAACTCTTACCACTCAACGACAAAAAGACAAACCCAATTTAAAAATGAATAAAGGACTTTAATGGTCTTTCTTCAGAGAAAACATACAAATGGTCAACAAGCACATGAAAAAATGTTTAACATGACCAGTCATCAAGGTAATGCAAATCCAAACCCTAATGAGGTACCATTTCACACCCACTAAAATCGCTGGAATAAAAAATAATGGAAAATAAAAAGTGTTGATGAGGATATGGAGAAACTAGAGCATTTACACATTGCTTGAGGGAATGTAAAATGGTTGAGGTACTGTGGAAAACACTTGGGCAGTTCCTTACAAAATTAAACATTGGATTATCATATGACCGAGCAATTCCACTCCTAAATATACATACCCAAAAGAATTGAAAACAAATGCTTAAACAAATACATGTACATGCATCTACATAGCAGCACTGTTCACAATAGCCAAAGGTGGAAGCGGCCTGCTGTGGTCTGAATGTTTGTGTTTCCCCGAAATTTTTATGTTGAAATTCTAACCTCCAAAAATGATGGTATGAGGAGGTGGGACCTTTGGGAGATACTTGGGTTATGAGAGTGGAATCCTTGTGAATGAGATTAGTGTTCTAGTAAAAGAGACCACAGAGCTCCCTAGCCCTTTTCACCAGTGAGGACATAGCAAGAAGCCATTGGCTGTGAACCAAGAAGAGGACTCTCTTCAGAATTCAACTATGCTAACACCTTGACCTTGGACTTCCCAGACTCTGGAACTATAAGAAATAAATTTCTGTTGTGTATTAGCCTACCATAGGCTGCCTATGGTATTTGTTACAGGAGCATGAAAGGACTAAGACAGCCCATATGTCCATTAATGAATGAATGGATAAAAAAAATTGTGGTGTATTCATACAGTGGAATATTGTTCAGCCATAAAAAGGACTAACATACTGATACATGCCACAGTGTGAATCAACCTTGAAAAAATTATGTTAAATGAAAGAAGCCAGTCACAAGAGGTCACATATTTTATGATTCCATTCATCTGAAATGTCTAGAATAAGTAAATCCAGAGAGATTTGGTAGTTGCAGGGATCAGGGTAGAAGAAATGGGAAGTGCCTGCTGGGTATTGGGTTTTTTTTGGGGACGAATATGTGTGGAACTAGGTAGAGGTGATGGTTGCTTATCATTGTGAATAAACTATATGCTACTGAAGTGTTTGCTTTAAAATGGCTTGCTTTACATTATGTGAATCTCACCCAAATAAGAAATAAAATTCTTTGGGGGAGAGGGTTAGCAGAGAATTGGCCAGAGAAACTGTATTCCTGGACTTTGCTCTCAGCCTTTTCTACCGTATGGGAAATAGCAACCTTAAATGAATGTAGGGAGAGCCATCGGGGCCAGTAGGAGGGTGGAGATAATTTACTCTCCATTTGATTAATCAAAGGCAAAGCTGGGGGATTGGGGGACCTCTTACTTCCTGCATCCCCAAATGACAGCACAGAGGTTGCTCAGTAACTGGCAAATGAACTACTGATTGCAAAGGAAGATGGCAGTCATGATGTCTGCGCCTTGTCCCCGGGAACCATACCCACTCTTTCTTGCCTCTCCTCACTGTGCCTTTCCCGCGGTCTCTGACCCTATCATTTTCTGATCTTTACAAATGTTCTCCTCAGGTTCCAAATTTGGTATAGCGCAGGACTTTAACTGATTCATCCATGTTCATTAGTAGAGAAAGTCTCATTGAAATGGATGCCCTGACCTTGAGAAGTGTCCTTGTCTATCTTCCTGCCCCTCAGAAAGATGTTCTCACAGGCCCAAATAGTCAGAACCTCTCCTGCCTTTATGGTCTCAAGGATGTTGAATGAATGAATGAATGAATGAATTTGATTCCCATACTTGGTCCCCAGCTGTGTGTCACCACATCCCCTTGTGGCTACTATTGAAAAAGAATATAGTGAAAATGAGACAATTGGCTCTTGCTTGTATTTCACTAGTGTAAAAGAATGGAAGAATAGAGGTCTGCAAGCAATAACGAATTCAAGCTGGGGCCCATTGTCAGGTGGATGGTCATCCAAAACCCATGTACACACACATAGACATGTGCTTGTTGGCGTACAGGTTCATGTCTATGGAAGATACTGAAGATATTTAACAATTGGTACAATCAGGCACTAACCCATCACAGTTGATGTCAACTGTGGTTGTCAACCACAGACAACCAGGCAGCCATGCCAGTCCCTCCTGGCTGGATACCTGTTCTGCTCATGTCCATGTTCATGTCCATCCACATACAGATGTGCACCCACACACACCCTCTGATATGTTGGAACATGCCTGTCAGGTAGCAAGAAGCATTCACAGTTCATACCACGAACACTGGGACCTATGGCTGCAGGAGCCGAGAGTATTACCCGACCATGGGCAGAGACCTGTTAGGTAATTTGAGGCTGGAGGAATGCACACAGCACCTAAGCAATAGGGTTGTGTGCAGAAAGGTGCAGTGGACCCTGTGAGGGAGGGTATGGAAATCTGAGACTATTAAGGAGGGCTTGGGGAGGAAATCTGAGAAAATCAAAGAGGGTGTTGGTTTGTCTTAAAGGATAGGACAAGCCTGCCCTGGTGGGTGAGGAGCTAGAGAGCAGCCCAGAGCACAACATCAGGGAAAAGCATGATGGGTATGAGAAACATGTAATTGTCTCATAAGCACCCCCACTCCATCTTCACCCAAGTCCTGAAATTACATGAATTTTCTTCATAAGAGCAAAGAAGGTTGAGAGGGGATCGAAGGATCAGATCTTGCTGGCCAGGGTGTGGGAGAAGTCAGAAGCAGACTTGCAGGGAGGGGTCAGGGGGACAGGCAAGGGAGGACTGCCCAAGAGGCTACTGTCAGAATTCCAGAGGGAGAGAGAATAAGGTGCAGCCTGGGCCATGGCAGTGGTCGTAGATACAGAGGAGCCGGGGCAGGAGAGGGCAGGTGACTTCCCGAGGGCAGGGAGCACCTGGGCAGATAGGGCTGTAGGCATTCATTGCATGGCAGAGCCCATGTGGGATAGGAAGTATGAGCTCAGTTTTTCACACTGTGGTGCAGATGTAGGAGGGACAGCAGGAAATAGGACCCTGAGCTTGTGGGAGGCTAGAGTTGGGTATGTGCATTCACACTGAGTATTTGTACATGAGAAAGCCAGGACAGTGTAGAGGCTGAGAGTGTAGACTGCTGCCATGCTGCCTGGCTCAAATCCTGCCTAAGCTACTCACTAGCTGTGCAACATTGAGTCAAGTACTTAACTTCCTGTGCCTCAGTACCTTCATCTATAAAATGGGGATAATAATAGTATCTGCCTCATAAGGCTCTTGTGAGAATTAAATGAGTTAATGTAGGTGAAGTGCTCAGAGCAGTGCCTGGCAGAGCTCACACCGTGTGGTTATTATTATTTATTATCACCATCATCATTATTATTATTTACAAGTTGCCTGGCATCCACTTTGGAGAGTAGGTATTAGTATCCCCCTTCTTAGAGATGTGGAAACAACGGTTTAGAAAGCTGAGAGACCTGCCCATGGTCACACGGCAGGACCAGGACCTGGGTCCTCAGAGCCCCAAGGGTGTACACTTTGCCAGAGGTTTGGAGTGAGCTTGGAAAGAAGATGGCCAGCAAAGCTCAGAGGGGGTGCTTCCAGCCATGGTGCTGAGCTAGGGAGTGGGGCGGCCCTGGAAGGTACCTCTCTGGCAGTGACACTGCAGGAGGGCAGCGGAGCTGAATCCCTGGCAGGACAGCCCTCTTCCCACCTTTATACCCAGCTCTGCTGGGGTGAGCTCACCTTTGATCTTGTCAGCTGCAAACCTGCTGAACAGCCATCCTGCCCCCAGATGAGTGGCTCTGATTGTGGCCAAGTCCCCCAGGGCCAATGCTCCATCCATCTGGCTTGGGGCTGAGCCCCCTCACCTGCATGAAACCACGGGAGAATGTGGGGGTGCAAGGAGAAAGGGGGGCTTGTGGGGGTCCACAGACAACATGCTCATTTTCTGGGTCTGTCTGCTGAGGAGGGCTGGCAGGACCTGAGCTGATGTCATCCAAATAGCCTGGCTTATTCTCTCTAATTTTGGAGACAATTATTTGCTTAGAGAAGCACCTGCCTCTCACCCAGCGCCTCCAGCCTCTCCTGACCCCCACTATTCTTCCCCAACACAGCAGCTAGATTCGGCTTCCCAGAACATGCATGGCTTAGATTCTGCCCAGCTCATGAGCCCTACCACTTGCCCTGTCTTGTGCACTTTGGGACCTGGGGTCCCCCCCCCGCCACGGTCACCCTCCATTCTCATGATTGCTTCAGCCTGGAGGGCCCTTTCCTCAATGCCCTTCTACCTGCCAGCCTGGGTGTTCTCACATTTCCTCACTGCCAGCCCACCCAAGCCTTCTTCCGGTATACTACTTCAATTCAAACCCTTTCCTTTAGGCAGCCCTGTGGTGCTAATGTCCCTAGGTATTACCTCTCTACTGGGCATTCCCTTTTCTTCTCATTCAACAAGTACCATCTTGACTTGTACTAGATTTTCTCACCTATCTCTTTCTGAAACCGTCTCTTGCATCTTATCAGACCCCAGGACATGGAGTGGGGAGCAAGCAGGTCCCAACTGGGGCCAAGGGATCGCAAAAAAATGTGTCAAAGTAATCATCATCACAGACATAGGAACAAAAATACAAACATAAACATAGGAACATAAATTCATGTGAACCAAATAAAACGTTTTGGCTATAAAACCAAGAGACATACAAAATGTTCATTTATTTAACATACAATTTAAATTTTTTCTTGGATGTCTAAGCTAGATGTTCCTGGGAGCTTGGGGGTGTGATACTCCTATCTGACACACTTCCTTCCACTGTTTCACAGGCAATTAAAATTGCAGCTCAGAGATTCTCATGCCTGGCCAAGCATAGCTCAGAATTTCATTCCTACTAGAGAGCTGGGAGATGCCACCAAAGGGCATGAAGGGAAAATGAAGCTAAGAATCGGTAGATCACATTCTGCCTTCCCTACCAGCCCGAGAGGCCTCTCAAAGCAAGGGGCTCTGCCTCTTTCTGCCCTGAGTTTCTCCAAATCTCAGTTAAGGTCAGGAAGGTCCTTCACAACCTTGGTGAACTGTGGCCCTGTCCTGGTCTCCTTCAGTCCCTCCCTCTTTCCCTCCAGCAAAAAACACAAGCACCCCAGGAGCCCCACCTGGGCCCACCCTTCCTGTGGGTGGCCAGAATCCTCCTCCTTTCTGCTCTATCATCATCCTCATCAACAACATTGGGTGTTTCATACCTAATGGCCAGTATCTGATTAACTAATTCGTGCTAAGGCGTTAATGACTTGTTAATAGCTTGATGAGATGTTTTTTTTCCCAGAGACAATGTATTTGGAGGGATCACAAAACTAAGTTCTTTGAGGGCAGGATAGTTTGCATTGCCCCCCTCAGCTCTTGGTAAGTGCTCAGTAAATATTTGATGAATGGATCAAACCAAGAAACTTAATGCTTGCAAAGTACTTCCTACTTAACTTTGTACTTGGCAAGCACTTGTTAGACAGTGACTTTATTATTGTTATTCCTAACAGGAAATTTTTCATGATCAGAAATGGTCTGAATGGAGAGATTCCTTGAGCCTGGGACCTCTGGGAAGAACCCTTCCTTGTCCTCTGTCAGCAGATGACACTTTTCGGGAATGGGCTGATCCAGACATCCTCCCCAAGGGAGGGGAAGCAGAGAGCAGGATAAGACAGGCTGATTCCTAAATTCTGCTTTACTCTCTACTTTCAGTAATTGATAATACTTATTGAACACTGAATAGGTACCAGGCACTTACCAAACACTTTACATGGATTAACACATAATCATCCCAACTATCCCACAAGGACTGTATT
The DNA here is from genome assembly GCF_021234165.1 of Pteronotus mesoamericanus. Taxonomy (NCBI): domain Eukaryota; kingdom Metazoa; phylum Chordata; class Mammalia; order Chiroptera; family Mormoopidae; genus Pteronotus; species Pteronotus mesoamericanus. The sequence continues at coordinate 2,801,157 of NW_026555310.1, forward strand.
ATCCTATTTATAGCTGGGGAATCTGAGGCTTATAGAGGTTAAGCAAAGTAACCCTGTCGGGTAGTGGAGTGGAATTTGGACCCCAGGGGCAACCTACTGGTGCCACTCTAGGTGGGTGCCGGCCCAGCAACGCTGTGAAGATGCACTCTCCCTGCTATTTGTTTGCTGCACCAACAACTGCTGGCCCTCCCACATCTGGGACGGGGTTGTCCAGAGACTGGTCCTGGGCCCTGAGCAAAGGCACAGAGTGGGGAGCCAGCTGGGGGACACGGAATGTGCACCCAGGCCCAGGCCCTACGGAGTACACAGGTGTTGATGGACAGAGAAGTCCAGGGCATGGAGGAGAGGAGATGGGGCTAATTCCAGGGTTTTAAACAAGATTTTCAAAGAGCAGAAGGATTGGATCAGAAGAGATGGGGAGAGAAGGTGTTCCAGGCTGGGTAGGAATAGTTTGGTAAAATTTTGGAGGCATTTGGAGAGGAGGCCTGTGGGTGAGATGTCCTTGGCAGGAGCAGGAGCAGGGGCAGGGGCAGGGCAGCAGCTGTGGGACACTGAAGGTTGGGCTGGGAACTGTCATGTGAATCAGAGAGACATACAGGCAGCACAGCCACAGCAGCGGATCCCACCTGAAGACCGGGTTCTGAGAGCTGTGAAACACCTTGAGTGTTATACCACACATTCCTTGTCCCCAGCACAGGGCACCGTGCCTGGTACAGAGTTGATGCTCAACAGAGGTTTACTGAAGGGAGAACCTAGGGTAGGGAGGGGGGAGTACACTAGGTGGTCTCTGATCTTGAGAACCTTTTACTTTGCTTACAAAGAAAAACTAAAATGGCATGTGACACAGCCTTCAGAGGAACCTCGTGGGAGCTGCCCAGAGTCACTGTCCTTCCAGCAGATCCTGAGAACATACTAAGGGCAAAGGGAGATGAGGGGAGCTCAGACTTGGGCACTGCTGACCCAGAAAGACCCCTGGGAAGAGAGCAGGTTGGGGAGCAATAGGTAAAGAAGTGTCAAAGGAGAAGGGGAAACCTGGATGGAAGATGGAGAGGAGGGATGAGAAGGGATGGAGAGAGAAGGTAGAAGAGAAATTCTGGTGGTTTCAGTAAGAACCATGAAGACAAAATAGTAGGGGGAAGGGTGAGGAGGGGAGGAGGGGAACAAGGGACAGGGAGGGAATGGATTCTGGGTCAACCCCTAAACAAAGTGACAGAGAGCCCCAATCTGGCCTGGCTTTAAATTCTCCTCTCTCCTGCAGCCACCACCAGCCCAGAGTCACACATACCCTAGGGCCCCAGGGGGATTTTTGGGCAAGGGCAATCTCCAGGGATCAGGTCAACCATGGGAGAAAAAGGGGCCACAGCAGCAATGGCTGGCTGTTACATGGGAGGGCCAGGACCCACCCCCAGAGCCAGGGACATAGGATGGAGGCTCAGAATCTGGGGCAGGGATCACAGGGACCACAGGACAGTTTGGAGCAGGATGGCACCGTGCTCACTAGGCCAGTTTCTTGGGGGAGGCCTGCACCCCTGGGAAGGACCCCAGCCAGCCTGCATTCTTTGCTCATGTGGGTCTGAAGAGATGCAGCAGAAGTTCAGTCTCACCTTGACAGCAGCTTCTTTTATTTGAGTTCTAAACAGATGACTCCTGTCCTCTGGTTGCCCCTAGTCTTATTGACAGATATAGTCGTACACTGGAAGAAAGACAGAAATGGTGAGAGGGGACCCCCTCCCAAGAGTCTTTCCTTGAAACCTCCAGGCCCTGAACAAGCCTCTCTTTGTCATCCCATCCCTCCTTCCAGTTGATTCCCTGAATTTCTCAGTCACTGACCCCAACTGCATCGCCCTTTTCTCTTCCTTTTTCTGTCCAGTGCTTGAAGGACTGGACATCAATTGTCCCTTGCCTTATTACGGGAGTTTGAGAGAGGCGAAGTGTGGAGAGCCGTTTCCCTGGGGAACTTGCAGAAAGAAGCTCATGGCCCTACCGTACCCTGCTCATGGTGTCCACAATTGACTCTGGCCTGGGCTGTTCATGTCCCATGCCAGGGGGAGGGTCGTTCCACCCCTTATACCCCAGCAGAGAGACGTGCTGTCTTCCACGGGTTAGGAGAAGAGGCCATAGGTGGGTTGTGCCTCCAGGAGGTCTGAGGGAGGGGTGAATGCCTGAATAACCTGCCGCTCTCTGGGAAGCAGGAGGACACAGCTATGGCTGGAGTCCCCAGATACTCTACCATTTGGCCTTCTCTGTCCAGAGCAGTCTACCTCCTCCCACCCTCCTGAGCCTGGAGGAGAAAGCCCACAACCCAGAGAAGATGAATCAGGATAGGGATGGTGAAGGGCTAGTGGTATCCCCCTGGAGAGGCTGGGCCCAGGGTAAATTATCCTATAACTGCAGGTTAATTAGATAAGACCCAAATTACATGAGCAAGGCTTGCAAGCCAAGCACTTTGAAGGTTTCATGTTGTTTCAGAGGTGGGGAGGGCTCCGTCTTTAGCTCAGCATAGAGAAAATGACTTCTTGCTCCCAGGCAAACCAAACCCACGAATTAAGCTCTTGACTGCCCATCCACAAGCCCCAGTGCCAAGCACATATAAGGAAGGGCACCTGTCAGTCCTCACAGCAACCTGTTGAACCCGTGTGGGATTTTGCTTTTGTCCTCCTGAGACTGAGTTCCATCTCTACTGCAGCATGAGCCGCCAATTCACCTGCAAGTCAGGAGCTGCCACCAAGGGGGGTTTCAGTGGCTGCTCAGCTGTGCTCTCGGGGGGCAGCACGTCCTCCTACCGGGCAGGGGGCAAAGGGCTCAGCGGGGGCTTCAGCAGTCGGAGCCTCTATAGCCTGGGGGGCACCCGGAACATCTCCTTCAATGTGGCTTGTGGCAGTGGAAAAAGTGGAAGTTATGGATTTGGCCGGGGCCGGGCCAGTGGTTTTGCTGGCAGCATGTTTGGCAGTGTGACCCTGGGACCTGTGTGCCCAACTGTGTGCCCGCCTGGAGGCATCCACCAGGTCACTGTCAACGAGAGCCTCCTGGCTCCCCTCAACGTGGAGCTGGACCCCGAGATCCAGAAAGTCCGTGCCCAGGAGCGGGAGCAGATCAAGGCGCTGAACAACAAGTTTGCCTCCTTCATTGACAAGGTGGGTCTGTTAGGACCTGGGGAACCTGTGAACAGCATCTCTTCTTGGGATGTGAGCTTTTATTACAGCATGAGGAATTGGGGTTCGATATGGAGAGGCACTGACTGTGGATAAGACAGGTATTTTCTACCATTAGGATAACTTGTGTAATATTTCTTGTGTAGTCTTTCCCTAGAAAAGACAGAGGCAAGTCAGCCTCTACTGGCAGAGGCTTATCAGGGTCAGTGGCAGGAGTGCCTAAGGGAAGAGCTATGCTTCTTACTCTCAAGGGCAAGATTGGTACCATTGCTAAGCCTGGGCCCATGCAGATTGTGTGCAGAAAAGCCAGCGAGAGGGAATCTTCCCCAGAGTGACCAGGGAAACTCTCCTCCCATCCATGGCCAACTGATCTCGTCCGCTGGCCACTTGATTGATGGCTCAGGAGCATTAGTGTGTGGTCATTCCTAGGTGGCTCTGCCAAGGGCATTTGTTTCAGTCAGCTGAGGACTTTCTCAAGAGGCAGAATAGGGCAGTGGGAAGTTAGACCTGACTTCTACCCTGGCCCATCAGTTGCCAGCTGTGCGGTTGGGGAAGAGTTATTTATGCTGGCTGTGCCTCTGTTTTCTCGTCTTTACAATGGAGATAATAACCTAACTCTTGGGGTCGTTGTCAGGCTTAGAAAAGAAAATTCCAGTGAAGGTCTTGGCACAATGCCTGACACATACTAAGAACTCCCCAAAGGTGGTTATTGTTACTATCATGTTAATCTCTGGAGCGTTAGGAGAAAGGTGTTGAGAAGGAGAGCATCAAAGGCCTGGAAGAGACCTTAAGGGATCATCCAGTCCAGACAGGCCCCTGACTGTCAGTGGATAAGAAGTTATTGCTCCCATTTTATGAGTCAGCAAAAGCATGGACAGGAAAGCCATGCCCAAGGTCATCTGGGGAGGAGAAGGTGAGCTTGGACACTCAGTCTCCTACTTCCAAACTGAGTGCTGGGGACTGGAGGCTTATGTTGGCTACATGACAGTGAGGCACCAAGGACAGGTCAACCCAAGACAAGGCCAAAGTTTGAAATGGTCAGCAGCCATCGGAGGATAGATGTACCACTTCCCTGCGCCCGCCACGCCGCCAGTCCCTGCCATTCTCAGCTCTTGCTCAGAGGAGGATTCCCTGCTACCTCTGCTCACTCGAGGGCCCACCACCAACTCTGTGACTTCTTACTCTTCTAAATCATTTCACATCTGGAAGATCAAGGTGTTTTGAGGTTTGGGGTTGGGGGTAGAAGTGGACTGCCCTTTGACTGGGCTGACCAAACCCCATTAAAGGATGAAGTCTGGAGACATGGAAAGAAAGATGAACACAAGGCAGCTACTTTTATGAACAAAGGCGGTCTCACTGGGATGAGGGGGAAGCAGGCTCAAAGGCATGGACAGTTTCCAAACCATTTCAGTCTCTAGAAGAACACAATCCCATGACCCAGGTAGCCAGGGAAGGTGACTACCTCCTATCAGCAATCCAGGTGTGTCCAGTAGTGTGGTCCAGATATGCACCATGGTGTCCTGGGTGTAGGATTTACTCTGTGGTCAATGCTCAGCCTTGCGGATATACATGAAAAAAGTCAGAACTGGTTAAGCCAAACCAAATGCTGGCTGATCTGCTGGGGGTAAGCTGTTTGGTGGCAAACCCATCCCAACAATCCCCCAAACTGTCCCAGATAGTTTTCCAATATCTTGTGCTTCTGACTTTAGGGAATCAACCTCATTTAAACAGTAGTGCCCCACCCAAACTAAACAAGAGAGGTATGTGTGGATCCGTCCCCTCTGGTCAGTTTCATGGCCCCTGTGAGGCCAAAGTGGCATGGGGAGTGTCATCTGTCCATAGAGAAGATGATTTTGAGGAGCAGGGTGAGGGGAGGCGGAAGAGGCCATGAGCAAAGTGGAGTTGGGGCCTTACAGAGATTTAGAATTGCTGAAGTTCTTGGCCCATTGAGCCTCGTTGACCTTGGCTTACTGTAAAATGAACAGCATACCCATTCTTTAGAAGAGGTCAACCTCCCCAAAGATGGACCCAGTCTGACCCTGCCCTGGCACCTTCAGGCACATCCCTGCCCTGTGCTGGTTTGGTTGTGGTGGGATCTGAGTGACTGGACACATGAGTTATGGGGACCCATGTCTGGTTTCAGTCCTGGGCTGCACCGCTTACTAAACCACCAGATCTTGGAAAGAGGCTAAACCGTATGCCTCAGTCTCCTCTCCATTAAATAGGGTTAAGGACTTGCCCACCTCATGCAGCTCTTGTGAGGGGTAGAGAGCACTTCATAGTGCCTTGTGAGTGACAGGTGTGACCGTTTCTGTGGGGGCTCAGCAGTTTCTGGTGTTCCGGTTTCAGGTGCGGTTCCTGGAGCAGCAGAACCAAGTGCTGGAGACCAAGTGGGAGCTTCTGCAGCAGCTGGACCTGAACAACTGCAAGAACAACCTGGAGCCTGTGTACGAGGGCTACATCAGCACCCTGCGGAAGCAGCTGGAGACGCTGTCCGGGGACAGGGTGAGGCTGGACTCAGAGCTGAGGAACGTGCGGGATGTGGTGGAGGACTACAAGAAGAGGTGAGTGAGACAGGGACCCCTGTAGCTCAACAACTTCCCCATCCTTCTCAACTCCTCCTGCCCAGCTTGAAGTTTTGGGGAGCAGTGTTTCTCATCATACAAAGCAGAATTACCCTAACAAAACCCTGGAACTTGCTCTCTGTCCCTCCAGCCTCTGGCTTAGCAGTTAGGACAAATGTCCAGTTCAGTTAGTTGGACTGAGGTCAGGGGATTAACTCTGGTTTTGGGGTGAGGGGATCCTTGGGTAACTATTATGTTTTCCCAAGCTTCTGTGTCCTCATTGGTAATGGGGGGCTTAAGTCCGTCTATCTCTCAGAACTACTATGAGGAGTAACTCAAGAAATGCTCCTATTCATTTGGAAGGTTTGTTTCAAACTTTGAAGAAAAAGATTGCTTCTTGCTTCCTCTGAGATTTCCCATAGCGCCTTCACTCTATTTGCTCCCTCCTCATTTTTGAAGCTGTATCTTCAACAATCTCCTTCTTCTGAACTTTGTTAGCATGTCCCCTCCCTCAGGAAGCCTTTCCTGCCTGGCTGGTCTCATTTGCCTAGTACTCCACAGCCCCTCAGCACCTGTGCCCTCTGACAGGCACACCACCCCTCACTCAGAGTCTTCCTTTGGCAAATGAGGTTTTTCACTGAGACATATTAACCAACCAAGCACTGGCATTCCCGCAGGTATGAGGAAGAAATCAACAGGCGGACAGCTGCAGAGAACGAGTTTGTGCTGCTCAAGAAGGTGAGGGGAAGGCAGGCCCAGAGTCCAGGCCTGACAGGGAACCAGGAGATGCTGAGCCCGAAGTGAGCTCTGCTCTCAGATAGAGAGAGCTGGTTCAGAAATAGTGAGGTAAAGGCAGGGACCCATGATGAAAAACTATTCAGAAAAGAGAATACAAAGGCAGGGAGGATGGCGGCCTTCCTGACATTCAATGTGGATGGGTTTGTCCATAGTGAAGGACAGTAGGGGGTGACACACAAGGGGGTTCCCCAATAGCCTCAGGGTCTACTTACACATCACAGGGATGGCTGACAACAGCCTGGCTGGGGCTCCCTTCTTTTGAGGGGCGCCCATCCATGCTCATGGAGAAGAGCCTCAGGATGCTCCTTCCCCTCCTGTTCCATGGGCCCCTCAAAGAGAAGAAGGTGGCCACATACCTGCCCTGAGCACCCAGGCGGGGGCAGCTGTTGCCTCCCTGGTGGCACTGGCAGTGACCGAGGGTGACTGGGGCATCTTTCAGGATGTGGATGCAGCTTATGCCAATAAGGTGGAGCTTCAGGCCAAGGTGGACTCCATGGACCAGGAGATCAAGTTCTTCAAGTGTCTCTTTGAAGCTGTAAGTCTGCCTCTCCACCCTGCCCCTCTGAGGGCAGTCAGTGGGTAAAACTCTATTCTGGGGGCTGGGAGGGGCATGAGGCCCTCACCCTCAAGGAGAGCCCCCTGGTTAGTCATTCATCTCCCACCTCAGTCCCGAGAGGCTCCTCAAACCCCACCTTCTGGGTGGGAAGGACATAGACCAGGCTCTGGTCCCATGGTGGCAGGACTGTGTCCAGGGCCCAGTGGGAACTCGCCATGCTCAGGGAGCAACAGCCTTGGTTTGAAGCCTCAAAGTTGATACCACCAGGATCTGCTCACTTTCCTTGGAGAAGGTTTTGTTCTTCGATAGTCAAATCCTGAGACTCTCCTTGTTTCCCTGAAGGAGATCACGCAGATTCAGTCCCACATCAGTGACACATCTGTCATCCTGTCCATGGACAACAACCGTGACCTGAACCTGGACAGCATCATTGATGAGGTTCGCGCCCAGTACGAGGAGATTGCCCTGAAGAGCAAGGCTGAGGCCGAAGCCCTGTACCAGACCAAGGTGAGCTGGGCTGGAGAGGGCAACTCCAGCCCGCATGAGAGCTGGGTCTCATTGTTCCCAGGAATGTTCACTTAAGGGTCCAATGTGCCCTGCCCCCATGACATCACCAACCCGAAACATCATGTATTCCCATGACATGTTTATCACGCTCATTCATGGCTCTGTGTTCTGGGGTCCCCAGTTTCAGGAACTGCAGCTGGCAGCTGGCCGGCATGGGGACGACCTCAAGAACACCAAGAACGAAATCTCAGAGCTCACCCGGCTCATCCAGAGAATCCGTTCAGAGATTGAGAATGTGAAGAAGCAGGTAAGGGGTCCAGTTGCCTGTGGCCTTGGGGAGGTGGGAACAATTGAAGAAGAAATGAGTCTATGGCTATACTACCCTGAACGCACCCGATCTTGTCTGAAAGGGAGATGAGTTGGCCAAGGATGGCAACCTCCCAAATCTCTGCCCATGAGAGCAAAGGGGCCTCAAACATTTAGATCAGACCTCCCTGGGGTAACTCAATGCCTCCTCAGAATGAGGAGCTCTTGTTTGGAAGCCACTTCCCCAGGAAGCTTTCTCTCAACCCTCATGCTGGGTTCAGACCACGGTCCTCTGGTCCAATCAATGTGCTCTCCTGGCACCTGTGCTTTTCCTGTACTTGTCACACTTCTATAATTGCACCTGCCTGTCCCATTTTCCACTGGACTGGAAGGAGGCTGGGAGCTGGCTGCTTTGTTCCCCATTATTTTTTTTAGCATCTAGTATAGTGCCTGGCACCTGGTAGCAGTTTAACAAACATTTCTTGATTAAGTGATTGAGGAGAAGTGGGCTCAGAGAGCACCCATTAAAGTGCCTACTGTGGATATTTATTATGGCCTTATACAGAGTTGATCCTTTGCCTTAGGTGGCAAGATAAGATTCATGTACATAATCACAATAGTTGCAGTTCCTATCGTTGCATCATACTGAATCCTCACAAAGACTCTGAGGCAAGTGTCACCCATTGTTACAGATGAGGAAACTGAGGCTCAGAGAGGCTAACTGAGCTGCACAGCTGGTAAGTGGCAGAGCTGTGATCTGATCCAGGTTCTCCTGACTCCTAGTCTAGTGCTCTTTCTACTCTCGCACAAACTTTACATTTAGTAGCTCTGTGATGTTGAGAAAGTCACTTGTCCTCACTGTACAGGGAGTTGTAAGAACTAGATAAGCTAAGGTATATAAAAAGCGGATAAAGGGCTGTGTCTCTACGGTGGACAGTAAACACTTGGGAAATAAGACTTGGTCCTGGGGAATCTCCTTCCTTGTGCCTCTCATCTGTGGTCCATGCACCTCATCAGTCACTGTCATTGTACCTGTAACACCATATTCCAGTGATCTCTCCTGACTTGAAACAAGTCAAGAGCAGAAAGCCAATCTGACTCTTACTCATTTTGTATCCTTAGCACAGGATGGCCAAGTAAATGTCTTTACGATAACTGAAGTGGTAGTGACTTGGCCATCATCTCAGGAGGGCAAGATGCACTATTTGTTATCACCACCAATGTCTAAACACAAGGGAGCAGAGAAGGAGCTAAGGAAAGACTTGCCAGTGCCAGGAGGGGCCCCAGCCTAGAAGAGAAGCAGGGAATGTGAAGGGTAGACGTGGGCTACTTTTCTCAGAATCTCAAAGAATGAGTGGTATTTGGACATATATGTCTCCAATTGCTCCTTCCAGTTTTCCAACTTCTCCAATTCCCCACTTAGGCTTCCAACCTGGAGACAGCCATTGCCGATGCTGAGCAACGGGGGGACAACGCCCTGAAGGATGCCCGGGCCAAGCTGGATGAGCTGGAGGCTGCCCTGCACCAGGCCAAGGAGGAGCTGGCCCGGATGCTGCGCGAGTACCAGGAGCTCATGAGCCTGAAGCTGGCCCTGGACATGGAGATCGCCACCTACCGCAAGCTGCTGGAGAGTGAGGAGTGCCGGTAAGAGGGGGGTGTGCTCTGGCAAGAAAGCCCCCAGGGTTTGGGGAGGACCTCAGGAGAAAACCTAACACATCCTAATCCAGAAAAGATGAGTTCTTGGGGAATGAAGGGGCGGTGAATGAATGACGGGAATAATAATAGTTATTAACAGTTCCTCCACAGGCATGAGTACTTACCTCAAACGAGGCCCTGTGCTATGTGAATTAACTCATCCAATCTTCACAACTTCCCTGGGTGTACCTAGACACACTCCCCTCCACCCCCCAAAAAAACCCATTACTATGTTAGGTCTTCTTGTTTCATCTTCCTTACCTGTCTAGGTACAAGATGAGCTCGTTGAAGATGTTCCATTTTGCTTTCCCCAATGTTCTTGAGAGACGGAAAGGCTCAGTGCCTAGGTCTGACCCTTGGGAAGTGTGCATACTGCCCCACATGAGCACCTCATATGAACTACTTTTTGACTTGGGTTACTGCCTGATTACCAAAATATTCAGGGGTAGCCCCCCAACTTCTCAGGCTCTGCTTGTGCCAAAGAAGACCTGGAATTTCCATAGGTACCTGTTGGGTTTAGAAGCCCACATGAGACCAGTGGAGACACTAGCCCTGGGGTTTATAGATGGTGGGTTGCATGATTTCTTGCTCTTATTTTATTCCTCTCCCAAACAGGATGTCAGGAGAGTATCCTTCCCCTGTCAGCATCTGTAAGTATTTGTATATTTGAACCTAGTTGTAGAATCTGCAGACCAGAAAGGGGCTTTGTCACACCCTGTGTATGTTGATGAACAATCTAAAAATCAGAGAGGGAAAAACCTGCCTGAGATCTTAGAGTCAGACAGCAGAGGTATAACCAGAAGCCAGGCCTCCTGACTCCTCGCCCAGGGTTCCTCCCTCCTTGTCACTCTGTCTCCCTGTTCCCAAGGGCTGGCAGCTAGGAACAGGGAGACATGCCATGGGGTTGGGGAAACAAGGGACATGTTGCAAGAACATGAATGTGGGTATATGTGGTGCTTGAGGAGCCATGTCTGCAAGTCGTGATCAGGCCTGGCCTGGGGACTTTAAGGGGGCTGGAATTAGTGAACAGGGCATGTTGACAGTGGTGGATCTCTATGTTTCATGGTTAGGCTGAGAGAATTAAACCAGAACTCCTGAAAGATGCCATCTGTGGGGCTGTTAGCAGGAGGAGAGGTTGAAGGATGGGAATTTTTACAAAAAAAGTTAATAGAAAGGGCAGGGGGTAGGTGTCACTAATGACAGGTGGATACATTGGTGCCTGAACCAAAAAGAGGAGCCTCTGTGAGTTAAGAAGCAGCCAGATTGGGTGTAAGGTGAGCAAGCCAAGAGCAGAACGTGGCCGAGACTCTCAGAAATACATTGCCCCGGGGGTGGGGTCACATGTGACTAGAGCCCCCACCCAACCCGTTGCTCCAAGAACTTCCTGCAGCTCTGGGTGAGGGGTGATGACCTGTCCTTCCTCTGCAGCCATCATCAGTAGCACCAGCGGCAGCAGTGGCTATGGCTTCCGGCCCAGCTCGGTCAGTGGCGGCTATGTGGCTAACAGCAGCAGCTGCATCTCTGGAGTGTGCAGCGTCCGTGGCGGGGAGAGCCGGAGCCGGGGCAGCGCCAGCGACTACAGGGATACCCTGGGGAAGGGCTCCAGCCTGGGTGCTCCCTCCAAAAAAGCCAGTCGGTAGAGAGGGCTGCCTGGTGCCCTCTGCCACCCCTGTGTCCCCAGCAGGGGCTCTGGCTCCCACATCTGCTCTTCCCAGCCGACTGTCAGCCCAATCCCGCCGGTCCTGATGTCGTACCTCAGGCTCTGGCCTTGGCCGCCTCACTTCTCCCAACCTGTGTCTTCCTGAGCCTGGTCAGGTGTGGACAACTAAGCCTGATGGAATTCCTCCCTGCACAAGCCCATTGTTCACCCTCTTGGCTGTGGTCCCCCAGCTATGGCACCAGCTCAGCCCCTGGCTCTAGCCTCTGGCTTAGCTTCTAACTACTCTGTCTGGCCCCTGGATCTCACAACAAGGCCCCATCTCGCACAAGGGCCTTTATCCCGGCTCCTGACTAGGCTAGGAGCTGGCTCTCTGTCCAAGAAAAGGAGGACTGAAGGACAAACAACCAAGAGAGGCCTAGTCCTCACCCCAACCCTGGCTCAGACTCACCACTCATTCTGAGTGAAAAAGCACAACTCAGGGTCTCTTTCTTCACTCTCTGCACCCAGAAGCAGAGAAGAGGAGGCCCATTCACTTCTCCTTTCTTCGTATAGGCCCTCCCATTGCATCCTCAATAAACAGCAAAGTCTTATAACTTGGTCTCTCTGAGTCGTCAAGGTATATACAGAGACTCCATTAAGATGCTCAAAAGAGCAACACAACACACTGCACAGACACACATGGTTACATAGAGCACACCACTGCATATTGCCTGTGTAGCCCATATTTCTAGGTTAATTTTTCCTGAAGAGCAGAAACAGAAGAAACTCTCAGAGCAGACATGGCAGAAGGGCTGAGAACACCACTGGGGCTGCAGGGAGATGAGTACAGAGCAGAGTTTGGGAGGAGAAAGGGGGAAGGACTGTGAGAGAAGAAGAGAGAAACTTGGGGAAGGTGTGTGGGCAACCTGGTTTGTGTCCAAATGACAGAATTGGTCCTGCTCCCAACAGGGACCTTTGGCCTTTCTGAGAGTGAGGCCTTTCTTAGAGGGAAGATGGGGGCTCGGCTGGCAGGTATCTGCATTTGTTCAACCCTTTCCTCTCTGATCAGAAACCTGGCCCCCTGGGGGTAGGGTAACTAGGAGGGATAGGGTTAGTAAGGACCCCACACTCTGAGCCTCTCTACTGGAAAGCTACGATAGGGAAGAAGTGTTTGAAACCTGAGGCTCAACTGGAGTAGAGCGACTTGGGAGTCAGGGCACACTGTGTGAATTTCAGTGACTGTCGTTGGCACCTGCCCAAATACCTGTTCACTCTGAAATCACTGTGGTGGTGGCCAGTCCTGCCTTGTGGTGAGAGGGAACATAAGCAGGAAAGATGGGCTGCTTCCATCGGTGGCCAGAATAAGCCCACAAACCGCAGCCAAGAAGTCCTTGGGGCCCTAGAGGCGGGGGTGGGGGGCTTCCAAAGATGGAGGTGGAGAGATTGGAGGAAGGAATGGATGGGCTGGGTTGGTGGATAGAACTTCAGAATAAGCGGCCAGAGCTTAGGACAAGGTCACAGAGCCAGGCTTCAACCCTCACCACCCAGAAAGTGACCATCAGCCAGAGCCTCCTGCCTGCCCTCAGCCTGGAAGTAAACACCACCATTTAGCAGATATGGGTGGAAGAAGGAGGGCAGATCAAGATTCAGCAACAAGTTTGTTTCCCTGGTTGACAAGGGGAGGTGCACGCGCGTGTGTGTATTTTCAGAACTGGTGGAGACATTGCCATTTCCTTAGCAAAGGATCCATACACACCTGCTGCCTCTGTTCCCCTGCTCCTTTTGCAGCAGTAAGGACTAAGAAGGGCTAGCAGAATTAACTTTCCAGTGAAGAGGCTTAGAAGAAATGCTAGATTCACATGTGTGGGGATGAAGGCTGCTCTTCTGGAGACCACTGGTCCATCACCAAACCTGGGGAGGGAGTGGAGGACAAGGCTCACAGGGGTCTCCAAGGTGGGCAGGGTTTTCCTGGATTTTGAGTCTGTTTTCTTGAGCAGCAGATCAAGGTGCTGGAGATAGAGTAGACCTTCCTGCAGGAGATAGGACCTGAGTTATCACCTTGGCAGGTCCCAGAGTGACAGGACTGGATGTGGATTACAGACCAGGCAGGACTTGGATGATTTTGGGAACATGCAGAGGTTGGACATCTTGGCCCAATTCCCACTCACCTGTGCTGAAACCAGTCTTCAGAAAGGGTCAGTCCCAGGCTTCTGGCTCCAAATCCATTGCTCCTTGTGTGTTAACTTGTCATAACAATTCCTGCTGGATCCCCACACCCAGCTAGCATCAGGACCAAAAGGGCAAGGCTTGCTCATGTGCATCTGAAGCATGAGGTGCCGCCCTACTTCAGGGAGCTCCTCACGCTGCTGTGTCACGAAAGTGGCCTCTTGGCCTGGGGCTGAGCTTCCATATTCTTGCAGGAGGGGAAAAATAGCAAACCTAAGCCTAAGACACATCCATATTCCTGTCCATGAGCAACAAGTGCTCCTGGACCTGACTGCATCATCCCAAGGTACACACCCAGGAGGAGAAGAACATAGTCCACAGGTGGGAGGTCCAGACACTGGTCCTGGGAGACCAGGGGTTCTGCAGTGCTCCTGGGCTGGCCCCGTTCTGTCTTCTGACAGTTTTGGACAACAGTCTGTAGTGCTGAAACTGAGGCTTAAAAGACACCAGGCAGGAAGATTAATAAAATCTGGGAGGAAAATTCACAAAAATGGGATCTCCCTTGACCTTCTGAGTGAGTTTCTATGGAATGTGGGATTGGGGTGCATTCTTGGGGTGCTGGCTATAGATACTGAGTCCCTGTAACCATGGCTTGGTGAAAATAAGAGACAAAAAACGAGAAAGCTGAGGACAAAGGTGAAGTGGCAGGGGGGACCTTGCATTGAAGGACTGCTTTAAGAGGTAGGGTGCTCACCATTACCGGAGGTTTTGAGAACACACTCAACAACTTTTTTTTTTTCACACTCAACAACTCTTGACAGGTATTATAGGGAACTCAAGAGTTGTACAGACGGTTTGACTAGACCAATGCTTCTCAAATTTTAATTCGCATACCACTCTTCTGGGGATCTTATTATCATGCACCTTATGCTTCAGTAGGTCCATGTAGGCACCTGGGGGTCCACTAGAGCAGGCTGAGGCCTCTTGGCCTTGACCAAGGCTCAGCTCCTTTTCTCCATCTGTGAAGCCTCATCTCTATGACCCTGTCCTGAACTCCAGGCCCAGAGTACCATAAGGGGGTCTGACGAGAGAGAAGGGAAGCTGATGTTTATGGAGCTCTTACTGTGGACCAGAATCTCCCTGGGCTGGGCATGTTACCTCTCTGAGGTGGGTGTTGTTATTCCTAAGACAGAGACATGCTAAACCCTGGACCAAGGAGCCAGCACAGGGAGCCAGGATTCCATGAGGTCTTTTTCTCCAAAACCCACACTCTTTCCACACTGCCATCCTACTTCTAGCTCTGGGAACCATTGGTCCCTGCCCACCCAGCTGCTATGCCTTTCCACCCTGCCTTGACATCCTGCGGGCTCTCTGCCCATTATCTGTTGAAACTTCCATCCATCATACTCCATCACCTGAAGCCTGATGTCTCACCACCTGGATGGAACTTCCATCCATCATACTCCATCACCTGAAGCCTGATGTCTCACCACCTGGATGGAACTTCCATCCATCATACTCCATCACCTGAAGCCTGATGTCTCACCACCTGGATGGAACTTCCATCCATCATACTCCATCACCTGAAGCCTGATGTCTCTGATTTGTAGGCACTGGGCTGAGTTCCCTTTTTCCTTGGTTGCTATGTAACCCATCTCTGGTTTCTCTACTGTAGGCTACCTGCTGAGGATGAGGCCCCATTGTCACCTGTTAGTCATAGAAGCCAGCCTCTCAAAGGGAGAGCATTAGGACAGCACATAAATCAAGCAGGTGGCTTCCCCAACCCAGGAGCAGGAGGGATAGAGGAGAGAGGATGTGAGAAGGTGGGCTGGGGAGCGGAGTCAATGTGGAGCAAAAGATACTTTTGGAGGAAATTGGGCTGAAACAGACCAGGATGGCAGTTTATCCTGAGAAGCTGTCTGGGCTCTGGGAGAAGCATCAAAATGAAATCCCAGACCAGCAAGAAGAGTCCTGAGAAACAGGAAGGTCCTCGGACACACAAGTGGGCTCTCTGGGCACTGTCCTTTCTCTAGACCTTGGTGTGGTGGCCAGTCCAGCCACCTCTGCAAGTGCCCCTAACAGAACAGTCTCTGCTTTTCATGAGTACCTTCTGAGGAGACTCTAGAGTCCTCATGTCTCACAACCCAGCCATAGAAAGATTCTGTGTCGTGTCTGTCACCCTCTAGCTACACAGGACCTTGATAACCCTGTCACACATGCGTTACTTTGCCCACCAATAAAGACTATTTCTTATTTGCCCCACTCACCCATTGGCCTTTTCAGGAGTGGAGGCTCTCAGGTCATGTAGCCTGACCCCAGTTCTCTAATGTTCCCTCATTCAACTGTGGCCTTATCACAACACGAGCTCAGTGAGAGAAGATAATTTTCAAGTCCAATTCTCTTCCTGTCTCTGCCTTAGCAGTTTCGTGTTTCTTCAGAACTAGTCTAGAACATAATCACTGTCCATAGCCAGTGCTAGTGGAAGAGGGAGAAAAAGCCATATGAAAATGAAGGTGAGGCCACAGAACAGATCATTCAGGAGCATAGATGATCCAAGGATTCATTTACAAGTAGAAAATATTTATCTTCTAGGAATTAGCTCCCCTCACTGGGTCCTGATTTTTTTTTTCTGGTTTGAATAGATCTTTGAAGGTCCTGGAATTCAGCCAAACCAAGAAGGCGGTTGCTATGGCAAATCTTCAAAACAAATAAAAGGTGGATGAATCATGGTTTTGACTGCCAGAGGGATGGATGGGACAAGGGTGCATTGTGGGAAGATTCCTGTTGACTTTCTCCCCCAACCAAGCAGGTAGAGCACTGGGGAATGGGGCCCCATGAAAACTGAGTCAGGTTTGCAATAGAAGGTTGGTCAGAACACCCCACCCTCTGCAGCCAGAAAGACAATGTATTCCCTCTGTACATCCTCTGGTGGCAAGTTAGCCCAGGCCCAGAGCTCTCTGAGACCCCTGTGTCCATGGTCAGGGGCAATGGAGGGTATCTTCCCAATTTGGTTGGAGGCAGTTGGCATCACCTTTTGGATATCCTTCATATTATTTCAGCAGCATAGATGCCCCAGGGTAAACGCTTCAGCTGGGAGAGGTGTGAGGTGGGCACTGAGCAAGCCCCCGTGCTCCTGTCCGATAGAGTGGATGTGTACAGTCCATGATCAACTAGGATTTAAAATCAGATGCCACAGCTGCTAGCCTTTTGTTTTCTTAAAATGAGACATTAGAAAAGCACTGATTACCATCTACTGCCTTCATCATTTCATAAAAGAAGGGGACAATTTAACGGCAGGAAGGACACTCAGAATAAGCTCAGTCCTTGAGATTAAACATAGTTAGCAATACTTATTTTTCTCCATTAGCTCCAGATTAGTGAAAACTGATTTAGCGCAGTTCCTATCTTAACATGCACCCTTTTTGTATCTCAGTGTCCTCCTCTAAACAATGGAAATAAAATCACTCAGTCAACTACTCAATGATTGTAAAATCATTACAAGGAACAGTGGAGGGGAAACCTGTAGAGAAATTGCCTGAGCTACGGGACGACGGAGGGGTGGCGGCCCTGCAGGGGCAAGGCCATGGGGGCTGAAGGTGAGGACTCTGGTCCCAGGCTCCATCCGGCAGGGCTGTGCCTTATAGCAAGTTCATTATCCTCTCTGTGTCTGTTTCTTCTTCTGCCCAAATGGGAATAATAGCCATAACAACAACTACTTCCTGGCATTGTTGTGGTTGAGACATGACATGCCAGGCCCATAATAAATGTTAGCTATTATTATTGTTGTTGTAGTTGTAATTATTACTGTTATTAGAGACAGTGAGGATTACCTAGGAAACCATGAGTGATTTTTAGGGGTTCCCTGGAGACTCTGATCTTAATTTGATTTCCCAGCAGCAAGAGTGCTTGTCACCTCCTTTCTCTACCTTCTACCCCTGATTGAAATACTTGAGTTCAGGTTTCTAAAACTGCCTCCTCCAGGGAGCTCACCCAGATCCTCAGAGTCCACCATGGCTTTCTTTTCAGTCTCTCCCAACCACAGTGGAGTGTTAGTCCCTGTACTTTTCCCTGGACCAAACTCCTGGAATCTCCTCCTAAATCCATGTCTTGCTCCTGACATGTGTATGTTGCTGTTTGTGGTTTACTTTAAACAGGATTGCTAGTTTGACCCCCAAGTGCCTGCACCTTTCAGTAGACACAGTCGACATGTTGTTTCATCCAGGCATTCCTGGTAGGCAGAGGCTGGGAGGTGCAACACTTTCTTGTGCAGTGTTCAGGACAGAACAGCCACACGCTGACTTGGTGTATTTGATGACGGTGGGTACAGGAAACCTGCAGAGCTGTGTGCCCAGCGCTCCAAACACCACTTGCCCACACCACACCCTTCTCTGTGGTTCAGTCATCCCTCTGTCTCACTTCAGATCTATCCCTGAAGGGGCTGGGAACACGCACTTGACATCCCCGAGGGCCAGGGGTGCTAGTAGTAACCATCAAAGCTGGCTTCTAGCTGTGAGGGTCTCAGGGCAAGAACAGGTAGGCAAGGCTCTGGCTCCGTGCCAAGCCCGGGAATAGACCTTCCATGATACCATGACTGACTGATTAGGGCTGCTGTGTGAAAACTGGGATTTGAGCCAGGATGGGTGAGAGGAGAAACAGACTGAAGCAAGCCTTCCTGAGTGAAGCAAAGGGTGGGGAAGAAAGGAGGTGGAGGGGCCTCTATTCCACACTTCTGAGGCTTTGCAGCTTTGGAAAGTGAAGGATGGGGAGGGACAGTCTGTCAGTGCTATGAAAGCCAGGGTCTGGGGAGTGTGTTGAGGGAGCAGGAAAGTCAGAGCAACGGCCACTAAAGTGGGATCCAGGACAGCTGCCCTTATGACTAAAAATAAGGATGCTCCTGGATACAAGACCCATATTCACTACACCTTGTGGAGGAGAACTAGGCACCAAGGCCAAGCTCTGGGTCAAAGGACAGGAGGAGGGAGCAGGCAGAGGGGCAGTGTTGAGCCCATCAAGGAGGTAGGGAAGAAGTAAAGAGAAAAGCATGGAAGGTAGGAATAATGATAAAAGCTGTTGTCTATTGAGGGTGTCCTGTATGCCAGAACATGGGCTAAGTTAATCTTTCAATTTAATATTTCTTTTTAAAATTTTTTCCTAAAAACTCTAACCTGAATAGATATTTATTTATTTTAGAGAGAAAGGAAGAGAGAGAGAGGAAGGGAGAGAGAGAAAAACATCGACATGAGAAGGAAATGTCAATCAATTGCCTCCTGTATGTGCCCTGATCGGGGATCAAACTTACAACCTAGGTACATACCCTGATTGGGGATGGAACCTACAAACTTTTTGGTGTATGGGATGATGCTCCAACCTACTGAGCCACCTGGCCAGGGCAATTTAATATTTCTTATTAAATTCTCATCAACAACTCAATTAGTACCCCCATTCTACATAAATAAGAAAACTTAGGGCCAGGAAGACTATGAGATGTGCTTAGAGTCACCAAACCCCCTACTTTGTCCTACACTGATAGTGTACAGTGCACTGGGAAGGGAGAGGAAATGTTGCTGTGCCCTCTTGTGTCTTCTCCAGGGCTGGGCTCTGTCTTCAAGAGCCAGAGCTGAGATACTTGTGTTGGCAGAAGTGTTCTAGAGAAGTTGAAGACTGTGTAGGACCAATGATATGGGTCTGGGAAGGCAAAGGGTGGACTGGGGAGGACTGCCAGACAAGGTCAAGGCCACCCAAGGGTCCAAATGGCCGTGTGGTTGGGGCTATCCTTAGGGATTAGCCAGTGTGGTCATGAGCCTGGTGTACTGGGTAGAGGGCAATGCCTCAAGGTGAGAAGCTTTTCAGGAATTTCTCTGAAGTCCTGTCTGAGGCTACTGAGAGTGGTTTTCAACATCTCTAAATAGATGCTACCTCTCATAGGCAGAGTGGGGTTGGGCGACTCAGCCATCCCCTCTTCCCTGACACACACCTGGGCCACGCCGCCCACAGCTCCAGTTGTTTTGACTGCCTGGTCAGAAGCGGCCGCTTGCTATACTCACCGTCTAAGGACTGTAATTTAGCTTTCTAAGTGCTTATTTGTGGTTTCCAGGCACTTGATGATATAATTACAGAAATGGACTCGCCGCCTCCCTGACTCTGGGTCAGGTGTACTTGTTGGTCAGGTGTGCAGCTGTAAGTCCTATAGATAACAACAGCCCAGGTATTGCCCCTTGTCCTTGCTTCAGCCCCTACTAAGTGTGGCAGAAGGGGCTTTGTTTGGTGGGAGACGAGGTAGGAGAGGAGTTGGGGAGGACTGGTCTTGCAGCTGGAGAATGGGCACAGGGAGCCTCTATTTCTGTTCCCCAGGGCTCTGGAAGGAGGCATGTGAGGAAGGAGTCTGGAGCAGAGGCTTGAGGAGGGGGACAGGTGAGCAGGGAGGGAGCCTGGGGCACAGCTCACTCCTGCAGACGAGTTAAAGCTGCGCTTCCCAAAGCAGAGACAACCAGCACTGCTGGCACACAAAATCATTCCACGCCCTATCACAGCCTGTTTTATAGTCCTGAGGTTTTAGAGATGTGTATCAGAAGTGATGTCACTCAGTAGTTAACAAAGTTGCCTTATAATAATAAATATATTAGTTAAACTCATAAGCTAATTTTAAAAAATGTTGAAGAGAATAACAGTACAGGTGATTCGTAAATTTGGGCAAAATCATGACAGTGGCACTTGGATAACTGTAGTTTGGGAAAGAGTTAAGGAATTGTATCCATATTAGAAAGGGACAAAGAGGCACTGAGTGGAGAGGCCAGAATCCCCACCTGGAGTTCAGCTGGCTTTTACGCCAGCTCCGGAGGCTGCGTGAAGGGCCAGTAGGACAAGCCGCTGCAGAGTGGATAGCTCGAGATATACCCACATTATTCTCCCTGAGGGGTAGGGGCCTCTGCGTTGGAAAAGGGAGAGGACTAAGAAATGTTCCCAGACATAGAAAATTTTGCCAAAGGATGAGAGAAATTGATCCTCTTTTGCATAACTCCATAGAGCAGAACCACGACTCAGGAGGGAATGTTGGAGGTAGGTCGTTTTCAACTCTCAATGAGGAATAACTTTCTCCTAATAAGAACTATCTGAATATGAGCTGGTTGGTCTGGGGAGAGGAGAGCCCCCTCAGTTACCTCTAGTAGGGGTGGGGAAGAATGCCCTGCCTAGTTCCTCCCAGCAAGTGCAGTGTGACCTTCCAGTGAGGGAAGGCAGAAGGGAGACAACTACTATGTTCTCTGAGACTGGCTGATGAGGGGGTCTGTCACCACGGCACTGCTGGCCAGTGCTCCCAGGCCCAGCCACATGCCTAAGGGAAGATGCTTAATAGTCCAATTGAAGGTCTATTCTGGTTGCTGGGAGTGGGATGAATGGGAACAGGGAGAATGAGACTGAAAGGTGAGAGAAGGTGCTCCTTCCCTCGGCCCTCAGGAGATTTGTGGATGCTAACCCTGCCTTCTGTATGGCAGGAATCTTGTCCATGGAAAACAACCACAGCCCAGATCTGAGCATATCGGAGCGAAGAACGTGACCAACCTGCCACCTAGCCTGAGGCCCAACCGAAATCCTGGTACCAGGACAGAGGCAGGTAATTGATGGTGCTGGAGGTGTGTGGAGGTACCTGCCCAACTGACTCACAAGGTGGGGCCCAATGGGCTAATCTGAACCCAATGTTTGGGTGTTAGAACATCCATGCTGAATTGGTTTTCTCAAGGAGCAAACCCAAAATATCACCTACTCTGCTCCATCATCTTCCTGCTGGGGCTGTCCAGCACCGGTGGGAGAGCTGCAACCCATGCTTATTTCCCTGGAGGGATGTGGAAAGGTCACAGGCTGTGGGAACCCTCATGAAGGTGTAGGGTGAAGCGGAGGGCAGAATTCCTGAACAGCCCAGAGCTATTTTCAGGTGAAGGGCTGTGTTTAGTTTGTGCTCCCAGCTGAGGTCGTTATGAGATGAAATCATTAGGCATGTATCTGTTCTCTTCAAGGAGTAGACCTTGTCAAAATTCTAACACAATAGGTGCTCTGTGTTCTTGCCAACCAAGAAGGTTATGGGCTTTTGGGGAGATGGACAGAGCCCGTTCTGTTTTGGGTAAGCCCTCTGGGGACCGTCTGGGGAAAGGGTAAGGCTGGTTTCCACTGCCTCGCTCACAAGGATCTAGACCACTGGGAAACGTCAGCATTTGTTCACCAGGCCAAGGTCCTTGGAAAGACACCGATCATGGTGTCATATTCCGGACACATTCCTCACCATCTTGCCTTTCTTGGCCTCACCAGCATGAAGACCTCTAGCTGAAAACAAGAGGTAGGGGGAGAACCCAAGGCAGACAAAAGTAGCAATGGAGTAAGTCAAATGGCTAGGAAATGAGGACACCAAGAGAATGAAGCCTGGTAAAGTGGAGTGCTCTTCATTAAGCAGTCTGGGTCCACCCTAAGAGGCTGCACCCCAGGATGGAACAGGCATGGGTTTGATGGCTCTCTCTCATCAAGTAGTAATCAAATGATGGGTCTGATTCCACCCTGAGTTCTTCCCACCCTCGTTCAATGAGGGAACACTTGCGCATGTCAGTTCATAATGGATAATGCTCCTGCTGGGTCTTGGGGCAAGGAAATTCAGAGGGGTCAGGAGGGAAAGGTCAGTCTTGAGAAAGATGGACTCAGGGACCTGGTCCAAAGTGAACACTCCAACTGAGGCCAGTGGACAAAAGCCCAGTACACATACAGGTCCTGGGGCAGGAAAACATGCATCCAGCAGAAAGTCCCAAGTAGATGGTGAAGGTAGCCTCTTCACTGTTGTTCCAAGGACCTAGTCCAGGAACTGGTGGTATAACATGTAGAATGGGCATGTAAATGCGATGAAACGTGAGCCTCTGCAGTGGGCAGTTTTTGGAAGGGAGCTGTGAGGAGCAGAATTCAGGATGAGGGAGAGGCAGGCAGGGCTGGGTTGAGGAGGCAGGGAAGAGAAGTTGGGAGAGGGTAACCTGGGTGTGGATACAGAGTAGATTTCCTTGGCAGAAGGAGACTCTGGATAGAGATGGTGTACTTACTGCCTGTTGCTGCTGTAAAAAAATTACCAAAAGCACAAGTTTATTATCTCAGGGATCTGGAGATCAGAATTTGAAATAAATATCACTGGGTTAAAATCAAGGTGTTGACAAGTCTGTATTTCTTCTAGAAGCTCTAGGGAAGAATCTATTTTCTTGCCTTTCTCAGGTTCTAGAGGATGCCTGCATTCCTTGGCTCATGGTTCCTTCCTCCCTATTTCAAAATTGACAACAACAGTCAAGTTCTTCAAACATGGAATCACTCTGACCTCCTCCTCTGTCTCCCTTCTCCACATTTTATGATCCTTAGGATTGCATTGGACCCACTTAGATAATCTAGGATAATTCCCCTATTTTAATTAAGATCATCAATTAGCAACCTTAATTCCTTCTGCAGCCTCAGTTTCCCTTTGTCATGTAGCAAAACACACCCACAGGCTCTTGGGATTAGGTTTGGACATCTTTGGGGACCCTTCCTCTTTGGACATCTACTACCATAGATGGTAAGAGGAATGGTGAGACATGGGGACCCTCAGAGGAATGAGGAGGTGAGTATAAGGCTAATAGGTAGCTCCTATGTGTTCTTGAGCAAAGGAGGGCTGTGTTTCACTGAGGGACTAAAGACAACCTCAGTTCTCAGGGTTAATGTGAGATCATTTTCCAGACTCAGAACAATGAAGCCATGTTATGTCTGAGATCTTGCAGACCATAACATGTTATTGTTCTCTGCGGAGGGCAGTGTGCCAAACGGCAGGAGGCCATTGATGGTGCCAGCCCTCTCGGATGCCCAGGTCAGCTGGCGGCTAGAGACTGCCCAAGAGGCTGGACAGGTCATGACGTTTTAGTGGTGAGGCATGGATAGCCACTGAGGGTTTTCCTAGCCCTGGACAATGAAGCTGCCCCTTCTGGGAAGGCCTGGAGGGTGAGGAGGCTGATGGGTGGGACAAAACCTTGGGACAGACTCAGAAACCGGTTGGGAACCCTGGGCTGCTGAGGAGGGAAGCAGAGCCCAGTGGGGGTGCGAAGAAGGTCACTGTGAATGGAGCTTTTGTTCACTCCTTGGCACATGCCCTCCCTGGGAAGGCTGATGGCTAAGTGGAGAACACTTGGGCCTCATAAATCCCGAGAGGTGTGAAGTTCCATCTTGCGGGGGCATCATGGTTTTGATGACCTTAGTGGTTCCTCTAGAATTCTTCATGTGTAGGGCTTGAAGTTTAGAGGCTAGGATCCAGTTAGAAGGAGGCAATCAAGTGGCAGACATGTCTCAATGCTGGTTTGTTTTCATTTAGGTGACCTGTTTAACTGAGCAGGCTTTCGTGTGTAGGCTGCTGGTGGAGATTACCAGGGTGCTGGGCTCCTCAAGGAGCACCACCACTTATGTTCTAGTTGAGAACCTAGGCTCTAGGAACAGCCAGACCTGGGATCAAATATCAGGTTCAACACATTAGCTCTGCGACCTTAGATAAGACACATTTCCTTTCTGAGCTTCAGAAAACAGGGATAATAATAATGCATTATTACCATTGGATAATGTGAGTAGTAGGTAAGACAATAAATGATAAATCTCAGCACAATGTCAAGCACACAATAAGTACTCCAACAGTCCCTTACTTTAAAGGGGAGTGAGAGAAAATCAAGCCCAATGTTGCCAAAAAATGAGGCTGCATGTATGCATGACATGGGGTTAATTTCTGGGTACAGCCCCATGCAAGGAGTTGTTCTAATCCTTAGGAGGCCACTGGGTATCTTGGACCATCCCAAAGGATCCAAAATCCAAATAACTCTCAGGCTGGGCTATCCCATATCATCTCCTGTTCATGGCCTCTGCTTATCTAGAGCAAAGTTCTGTGGGACCCAGTCTGGGTGTCTTGGCCATAGGGAGTTTTGGATCAGGAGAGGTAAGGACTCAAAAGAAAGGCTGAAGGCTTAACCAAGATTCTGGACCACATGTGAAGTGTTGGGGGAAGCGGCTGTCCGACACTTCTTGGCCATCTGAAAGAGACTGCCCAAGAGGCACCTAAACCTTTGCCCTGTGTCTGGTGCCAGGGAAGTAGGGAGAGGAGAGGTGGTTGGTGATCTCCAATGTTCACCTCCCAGAAACATAGTATAAGATGACCCTGATCCACTGGAGTTTTCCTCAGACCCCATGGGTTCTGACCATCTAGAAAGGGGAGAGGTCTCCCCAAGGATCCACTCCCCTATCTCCACTCAAGGTTAGAGCCCTCAGGGTTGCTGGAAGATGCTGAGACACCAACTGCTGAATGGCATCTACAGCCCTCTATGTTTGCTGCCCTCCCAGGCAGGCTGGAGTCCAGAACCACTGCTGAAGTCCTTCTCTTCAGGATCAAGTCAGGGTCATGGGTCCACAACCAGACTGTCAACAATGATGAAGACGAGGGCTTTTGGGGGCACACTTGCCTGGGTTCATGTCTAGGCTCTGTCACTTACCAGCTACTTACCCTTTCTGGTCTCAGTTTCCTCATCTGTAAAATAAGGATGATAATAGGTCCATTGCACGAGGTTGTAAAGATTAAATGAGTTTAATATATCCAGAACCACGCCTGGCACACTGTCAGAACTATGTAAGAATGGCTGTTGTTATTGTCTTCTATCACGCCACAAAGCACATCCTGGGCACTGACCTGTGCCATGTTTTGAGCTGTTTGGATTAATGGAAAGTCCAGAGTTTCAGAGTTGTGCCCTGTCCAGCAATCATCAGACATGTTGCCTCGCCCATTTCTAAGAGAGAATGCATCTGGGTCTGTGCTTCATGTTTTGTGGCAGGGAGGCCAAGACAGAGAGAGAGAGAGAGAGAGTGAGAAACAGAGACAGAAACAAAGCTAGCACTCAGAGTAGCTGCCCTCCTGCCCAACATGAAAGCAAGGAGTATGTAGGTCCTGGGGTGGGGGTCTGGCTAGAGGTGCAGAGTTGAGGCTAACCAGCCATGAAAGCCCAGGTCTGGCAAGTAGAATGAGGGATGGTTCTGAAAACTGTTTCAGAGAATATGGATTTGACAGTGGGGTTCCAGAAACAGGCCAATGGGGTCATATGTCAG
This sequence comes from Pteronotus mesoamericanus, assembly GCF_021234165.1. Taxonomy (NCBI): domain Eukaryota; kingdom Metazoa; phylum Chordata; class Mammalia; order Chiroptera; family Mormoopidae; genus Pteronotus; species Pteronotus mesoamericanus. The sequence goes on from NW_026555310.1 coordinate 2,826,660, forward strand.
TTATCACTCTTTTTATCAGTTGGTGGAAGTAGGGGGTGGGAGAGCAGCATGGCAGAAAGGGGTTTCTATCACCCCATTCCTCTCCCCAATTGTGTCAGCACCCACAGCTTGGTGGGACCTGGTGACCTGGCACAGACAAGCGCCTTCGGGGAAAAGGCCTTGGTGCTGACTTTGGCTCAGAGGCTAGTTTCCACCCTGGAAAGGTCTGGGTTGATGCCAAAATTCTCAGGGCTTTGGGCAGGGAGAGGGGAAGCAGTGAAACCACATCACCCATGAGAGCCACTGGTCAGCCGCCTGATACACACAGACCTCGGGAAATCATTCTCTGAAGGTGACAGAGACACACAGCCTTGGAGTGGGACGTGAATGGTTCTTGCTAAAAAATAGCCCAAGCAAGGCACTGCAGAGCAATGGATGGTGTGCAGAAGAGGACCAGACCTAGTTCTGGCTCTACACCTGCCTTGCTGAGGGGTTGGAGATTAGGTCTTAATGTCTCTGACCTCAGCCTCCTCCTAATGAATGAATCACTGAGGGATATCTGGACATGGCTTGGAGGAGGTGGGGAGGAATCAAAGTCAGAAGATTCCCATGGGGAAGAGATCAAGGCTTGCCTTGGATGGCTTTGGGCAGTTTTCTTCCTAAATCCAGGCCAGAACAAGATTTTGCATGTCCACCCCTGTCACCAGGCAAATGGTGTGGGTTATTGCCCTGGGACTGGAAAGTTGGCCAAGAAGGAAATTCAGCCCTGTCCTCAGACATTTCATCACCCTCCGTGGGCCTGTCCCATTCACCACTGTGCCCCGTCTGTGGCAGCTCGGTGCATGGCACTCCCAATTGCTAAAAACACATCTCTCTGATCTCAGTTGCCTTTGATGTTGTGTCCCTCTTGGAAAAAGAGAACCCATTTTTACAAGCCATCGACAGTGACCGTTGGTCCCAGTGGACAGTGAGCAAGGCCAGTGAGCAGTCTATGTGTCTATGGGATGTGGAGAGGAAGGTGTAGCTGAGCCTAGGAAGTTGTTTGTTTGCCTCCAGGTGTCCTGAGGCTGGTCCTGGGAGTAGGAACATTTCCCACTTCCGCTCAGTTGCCTCTTTCCTTCCCCATCGCCTCATCACTGCTTACACTGCCTCATCCCATGTAGATGGAGCTCGCCTAAAGTGGAAAGAAAGTCAGATGAAAACCAGACTCCATCCCCTGCATCTTGCCCAACCTACTCAGGATGAGGACATGGTACACTAAGCAGAGACTTCAAGAGGGGAGCGCTAGTCTCTGCCTCCATCTTCCCATCCCTAATGTGGCTCCTGGGGCTGGTAGAAAGGGGCAAAGAGGAAAGGAACAGGAGAAGGCTAAGAATGCAAACATGCTCCCTTGCCTGCCTCTGACACTTTAAGGATAGAAGCTTAGTATAAATGAATCATGTCCTTGTGTCTTCATTGTAGGGAAAGGCTGAAAATTTGAAGAGCACCAGGCACACTCATACCCATATGTAAGAGAAAAAGCAAATGCCAAGAAAATGGTAAAAACCCTTTGCTTGTTCACCATTTTAGATTTTATAGATGCAGAGTCTGTAGGACAGAACATGGCATGTGGTAAGTCCTATATAAGGGTTTATTTAAAACAAAACAAAATATAACAAAACAAAACAAAACAAACCTACAATCTTCCAGATACCAAAGCAGCCCAAGTGCCCATCAATAGATGAGTGGATAAAACAACTGTGGGACATTAACACACAAGAATTCTACTCAACCGTAAAAAAGAAGAAAATTTTACCCTTTGCAACAGTATGGATGGACCTGGAGAACATCATGCTAAATGAAATAAGCCAGTCAAAAAGACAAATAACATAGGATTCCACTCATGTGTGTAATCTAATGCACAAACAGAACTAACATGCAAAAGAGAGACAGACTCAGGTGGAGGGCGGGAGGTTAGGGGTGGAGGGATTGAGCAAAAAGAAAAAAGGACTCATGGACACAGACAACAGTGTGGTGATTGCTGGGGGGAGAGGGTGTAAGGGGACTAAATGGTAATGGAAAAAAATACAATAAAGATTAAATTTAAAAAATTAATAAATCAAACTACTCTTGATGAGAAAGCCAAGAGCAGAAGTTTTTGCTGTGTATCCTTTTTTCAGTCTCTCTGACTAAAGTACCTGATTTCCAGCCCGTAGTTTCAATCAACCAAGGGGGATTTTCAAAGACTTTGGTATGCCATTGGCAAAACACCTTCAAATGAGAAGAGAACATTCCCTAGACTTGCAGGGACATGCTGGAGGGAGGCTGAGAGTTCTGTTCTGCAGTCTCGCCCCACAAGTGCCAATCGCCTGCTAAATCTGAGGGGTGGGGGCCAAGGCTGCTCCCCACAGCCCCCTGCATGATTACCCCACCCTTCCTGCCCAACCCCAGCCAGCTCCAAGTGAAAATTCCAGCTCGCGTGTCTTCCTCCAACGAGCCCAGGCCCCTTTCCTTCTGCCTGTGCAAACTGCTTCTCTCTCAGCACCAGGGTGGGAAATTACAGTGAGAGGCTGCTCTACGAATCCAGGGTCCCCACAATTCAAGGACCAAGATATGGCCAGAGTGAGCCCGGGACCCTTGGTAACTGTGCTGGGACCCACAATCTGTGTGAAAGTCTTGCACAGCAAAACTCAACCCAGGGACCCACTTACTACCAGGACCCAGATAATGGCAGGAGGGTGCCACGTTCAAAGCCCCCCTGAGCCAAGGCAGAGAGGTTGCTTTACTGTGGATATTTATGTTTTTATCCAGGTATATTTTCACGCATGGGTCACAAAGCCCTAGAGAGGCTGGCAGGGTTCCTAGCATCACAAGGCAGCCCTGGCCAGACACGGTGCATGAGAGAGGCCTGGGTTATCTAGCTCCCCAGTCCACAGAGGGCTAGTTTTCTCTATGTCATTGCCACCTCGAAAATGCTGCTGAGACCAAAGCTGGGACCTGGAGCTGCGTGCGGACAGAATGTCCTCTGGGTTTGGTGGAGGCAGAAGAATTCTTCCCCCAACTCCTCCCTGAGGCGAGGGCTTTGTGAAGAGTTGCTGAGGCTCGTGCTGCTCCACCTGCCCTTCCCCGTCCTGTCGAACCTGGCTCAACACTGGAACGTGGGACAGCCAACCATCGCCCAGGGAAGGGGTGACTCATGCCTGAGCTATTGTTCCCACTTTTTGTGCTGAACACGCATGAGATAAAAGGTCTGCAAAGATGAGGACGCTGCAGCTTTTTTTCTCTCCTGGAGGGGGACTTGGTGGCTCAGACAGGACATGTGGGCTACGAGTGGGCTCGGGTGCAGAGTGCGCTCAGGGTCAGGGGTTGGGGAGAGGAATGGGGGGAAGTCCAAGGAATAAAGAGTCATGAACTTTGTTCTCAGAGGGTGCCTAGGCTGAATGGGACAAGAGACTTGCCCTCTGGACACAGATTCAAGGACAGAAGGAGGGGGACAAGATTGGAAATGAGCATGGGGTGGGGGGTGTGCCTCACACAAAGATCTAGGGAAGGAGTAGAGGGAGGTGACCTTTTGTCTATCAGTTTAATTCAAAAAGTGTTTGCTGAGCAGCTCCAGTGTGCACTGCTGGGCTGCATGTGTGGCAATGTGAGGGTGAACCGGATATGCTCCCTAACCTTGGGAAGTGTACTGTCCTATGAGACCTAGAAACACGTGCAAAACCATCTTCAGTTAAATAGGTGTGTTACTGAATGTATTCTATTCTATAGGTCTTCTATTAAAGGCATGCAGATTGTGGTGGGAGCTCCTGGGAGGGAGCCCACTGGGCTTTACTGCAGGATTTGCCTAATCCTTGTCCCGTGGGCACCTGGACCCATTTGCTCCCTGCCTGGTCTGGGAGGTGCGTCCTGTTTAGAAACACTTCCCCTGTTCTCCATCCCTGCACACCTCTGAGAGGGAGGCCAGGGCAGGCCTCCCTGTCCCCCGTCTGCCAGGGAGACCAGCAGGGCCGGCCACTATGGCTTACTTAACCTCGCACTCATTTTTGTGGATGGGAAAAACAATGCCTGATGAAGGTAAGTAACATGTCCTGCCAAGTCTTGGTAATTCCCTCCGTGGGTACTCGGCAGAAAAGCTCGGTGAGCTCTGTGTAATCCCCTTTCTTCCTGCCACAGTGACATTCCAGGCTGGGGTGGGACTCTCCCACACTACAGTGTGTTGGTGCCTGGCTCCCCGGGGGGCACCTCCAGCGTTTATAGCTGTCCAGGTCTGGCGTTGTAAGAGGGGCTGCCCTGCCTGCTCCGGGGAGGGTTCCTACAAAGCTGGACAGAGGGGTGCTCCCCACAGCCAGGCACCCAAACACTCCCTGCCACAGTTACTTGCCACCCCCACCCCACTGGTCCCTGGCATCTGAATGCGAGCTTGGCACACGCTACCAATTCTCAGGCTAGCCAGAATGCATTCCTGTCCCACCAAGTCCTTCTCCTTCCACAACACAGCGGGAATGGAGAGAAAACAATGTCCCAGTATCTCAAGGAGGGTGGCGCTTCCCCGAGGGGAATGGGGACTATACCCCGGGGCTGGGTGCGAGGGGACCTACCCTGATGGCAGTCTTCCAGTGGAGAGGGAGAACTCATGCCAGGAGTCCCCAGATACCAGCCCCAAGCTTGGATATGTTCTAACAAAGGCTCAGGAGCCCCCAGTATGTCTCAGGGCCCCCAAGACACTCACGTCTGTTTCCTGAGAGGCAACAAAGTATAACATTGGTGAACTCAGTAAAATTCATCTCTGCCAGTCTCAGAAATTTTCCAGGCAAGGAAGCAACCCAAACCCTATTGCCCAAAAGCTGTAAGGCCAGCTCTGACTATCGGTCTGTCAGTCTGGATTTACCCGTCCACTGCTTTCTCATCACAGCCTCTGGTGAGCAGTCGCATCCCCGGCAGCTTCAAGTCATTTTCCCACAGCCGTGGCTTCCTTGAGGCCAAGGACAGGCCCTGACTAGAGATCCCAGAGCTTTACTGTTGAGAATGTAGCTCCTCAGCCCCAAGGCTTTGAAGCCATTCCTTCCCTCCAGCCCCAGCCACAGCTCTGGATGGCCCAAGCACTGCCTGAGAGCCCTGCTCCTGTTTGGGGGAGGTAAAGAGGTGGCTCCACTCAAGTCTGCAGCCAAAAAGAGGGGGTGTGCTTTACAGCAGACATTTGCCAAAGCCTGACCAGACCGCCCTCTCTGCCACTTGGTATCACAGGCCACCCAAACAAGCTTTGCAGAGGATCTTACAAGGGGCCTCCCTAAAACAACTGGGACAGATTGTTATGCCAGCTCCCCAGTCCCCCTACCCTGCTCTGTCTAGTCTCACTGGCAGGACAATCCGTAGACTTAGAATTCGGTTTTCCATTCCCCTGGCCCTGAAGGAGACTTTGGGCCGGAGCCCAGAGAAAGCACAGCAGTTCCCGCTGCTTGCAGCAGAAGGTTCTCCGTTATAACAGGCCGGTGGATTCTCAACACGTTCCTGATGAGATTAGAAGCTCCTGCAGGTATGTGTTTGTGGCAGCCCTCAGCCTGTATCAACAGATACGCGATGACTCATTTCTTGTCTAGTGGAGTAACCAAGGGCTTGCTGGAACACACCTGGGGGCTGGGGGATGGGCAGAGCAGCTCCCCCTGAAGAGGGACGGGACTGTCAGGCTGAGTCTCAGGACTTTTGTGAGGGACTGCAGGGACCCCAGGGTTTGCTCAGCCCTGCAGGGCCCCGCCAAGGCCAAAGTGCAAGGGAAAACACCACGGAAAGTGCTGAAGTAGGAGGAGCCGTTGAGTGATAGGTCTGCCTCTGCAGAGAGCAGAGTGGTATAGACCAGGGAGTGAGTGTGCCCATTTTCTCTATTTCTGGCAGCTTGGGACTTAGAGAGCCTTTCTGGCCTTACCCTTGCAGAAGAATCTTCCCCTGGGCTAGGAGAGAGGTGTGCCCCCCACCCCAAGAAAGGAAATTCTGCAGTAAAGAATTGGTCTATTTTCCTCTCTGGTGCATAGCTCAGATATCAAGCCATAGCTGCTTTCCAAGTACTCAAAATCCTTGCAGCAACCGCCTGTCTAGAAGAGTGAAAAGGGCCGATCACTGCCAGCAGGGAGTCACTTTGTCCTCCACTCAGGGACAGTGTACACTATGCTGGGATGGTTGATAACATCCCCAGTCCTGTAAGGATCCCTCGGGACATTGGCCAAATGCCCCCTCGCTTCCTGGCATCGTTCTTGGGCTGCTCACCACCCTGGGCCCCCACGGCAAAGTACGAATTGCTGCCAAAGCATCAGTGCTGCAAGGCAAGGTTATTCCTAACTGATCAGAGCCTGCCAGGAAGAAAGCGTTTGCTCCCCACACCACTGTGCAGGTGTGACGGTGAGCTCACAGCTGCCCCCCAGGCGTGCCCAGCCCACTTAATCATTTCACAGCTCCACAACTATCCCGCCCAGCCTTGTTCTAGAGGATAAAAGAGGGGAGTGCAGGTCCCGGGTAACAGAGCCACCTTCTGCATTCTGCTGAGCTCTGTTCTTTCCAGCACCTCCCTATCATCTTGCTCCACCAGGAACAAGCCATCATGTCTCGCCAGTCGAGTGTGTCCTTCCGGAGTGGGGGCAGCCGTAGCTTCAGCGCCGCCTCTGCCATCACCCCATCTGTCTCTCGCACCAGTTTCACCTCTGTGTCCCGATCTGGGGGTGGTGGTGGCGGCTTTGGCAGGATCAGCCTTGGGGGTGCTGGTGGAGCAGGCGGCTATGGCAGCCGGAGCCTCTACAACCTGGGGGGCTCCAAGAGGATCTCCATCAGCACTGGTGGTGGTGGCTTTAGAAACAGATTTGGTGCAGGTGCTGGAGGTGGCTATGGCTTTGGAGGTGCAGGTGGGAGTGGATTTGGTTTAGGCGGTGGAGCTGGTGGTGGCTTTGGACTCGGTGGAGGTGCTGGCTTTGGGCTAGGGGGTGGAGGCGCTGGCTTTGGAGGTGGCTTTGGTGGCCCTGGCTTCCCTGTCTGTCCACCTGGAGGCATCCAAGAAGTCACCATCAACCAGAGTCTCCTGACTCCCCTCAACCTGCAAATCGACCCCGCCATCCAGCGAGTGCGGACTGAGGAGCGGGAGCAGATCAAGACTCTCAACAACAAGTTTGCCTCCTTCATTGACAAGGTGAGTCATGATCCTTTGTGAAAAACCACTGTGAGAGTGGAACAAATAGCAAAGAAAGTATGAAGAGGAACATTTCCCGACTCTGTGTGCATACTTCATAGTCTGCAGTTAATGTTTTTCTATTTGTTTCTGTCCCAGATTTGTAGCTGTTTTCCTAATTAGAATGGCAGCTTGGAGGACAGGGTCTTAGTTCTCTCCATTCAGAGGTTACCCTATAAGGGCTCCTTGATTACTATTGGGCAAAGAGATGAATTCTGTGCTTCATGTAATGGGACTGATTGCACAGGTAGATGAGTTCATTGGGCAGGAGCCTGAGTGGCTTCATAGCCACCACTACCCTGGGCCACACTCCACCCAGCTGTGCCCAGTGCTATCTGTGCCCTGGACAAGTGCCCTGTGTCCCCAGAAAAGAGTGCTTAGGTGCTTCACTCTATACCTTCCCTCCCAGGGTCCAGGGCCAGGCACTTGCACATGGGAAAGATTTAGGAGGAGAGCATGAGAAGGAAGAACAACTGGTGATGATCACTGAAACATGAAATCTAGGTTTCTTTATCTTTAAACTCTGTCCCTTCCAGGTGCGCTTCCTGGAACAGCAGAACAAGGTCCTGGACACCAAGTGGACGCTGCTCCAAGAGCAGGGCACCAAGACCGTAAGGCAGAACCTGGAGCCTCTGTTCGAGCAGTACATCAACAACCTCAGGAGACAGCTGGATGGTGTCCTGGGGGAGAGAGGCCGCCTGGACTCGGAGCTGCGGAACATGCAGGACCTGGTGGAGGACTTCAAGAACAAGTGAGTTGCGGTGGAGTGAAGACAGGGGCTGGTGATGTTCTTGGCACCAGATGTACTTTCTAACCAGACCACTGCTTATGCCCTCCCCCATGGACTAGACACATAGACACATGGGAAGACACTTCAGGGCCTTCCATGGACACCTGAAATACTAAAATAAAATCCAGGTTTATGTTTTGAAAATTCCAGCTCCAAATTTAGCCCCTATGCAAGGCCCTTAGCCACCAGCCAGAGCAACAAGCTTGATGTCTGTGGTACCAGTTGGGGAAATAGTTGAGCAGTGTAATCCCTGCTCTTTGGGACTTTCCTCCCCAATACACTGAGTACACAGCATCGGCTTTTTGATGGATTCCCTCCGACGCGGGAACTGATGACATACTCAGCTAGGTGGCTCAAATAGTTCCTTTAGTCCTTATGAAGCAGCAACTGGGTTGCTAGTTTTTCTTTTTCTTTTTCTTTTTTTTTAAGGGCTATGAAAGCTAAAAAAAAAAAAAAGCATTAGAGAAGTAGACTAGATGTGGAGTTGGGAAGAAATAGCACAGGTTTTCTATAGGACTATTCTTCAAGCAGCTGAATTACAGCAATAGGAGAATGATTATCTGGTGGGCAGTTAAGGAGAACACAGTATCCTAATGAGTGAGGACCTTGCCCAGGGGGTCATACTACCAGTGCCCCCTCCCTGTCTGCTTTCAAAAAGTGAGAAGAGAAGCCCCCTCCCAGTGGGAAAGTAGGTTCACAGTTGACTTTATGCGATAAATACCCCAGGCCTCACCTGTTTCTTCATCTTCTAATATGCACTTTCCATGCTTTTTACCCCAGGTACGAAGATGAAATCAACAAGCGTACCACAGCTGAGAATGAGTTTGTGATGCTTAAAAAGGTGTGTGGGTAGAAGAGAACCTGTTGCCTGTGGCTATGGTCTCTTGAAGTGTCATTCATTTAAGTCAGGGTGGAAATTGGATACAGAGCCAACCATCCCTGTTTCTCTAGGATGTGGACGCCGCCTACATGAGCAAAGTGGAGTTAGAGGCAAAGGTCGATGCACTGATGGATGAGATCAACTTCTTGAAGATGTTCTTCGAGGCGGTAAGGAATGCCCCCTATCCAGGTCCCAGAGAGATGGTCACTGGGACACCAACAGGGATTAGGGTATCCAGAATTAAGTGACTTCCACTGGCTCCTAAGCTGTGGACACATCTTTGTCTTTCCTATCCCTTTAGTCCTACTTATACTTTATTACTTATAAGGCCAATCCTTAAAAAAACAAAGTCAGACTTAAAGCAGAAGATTTCTTCGACATTTTGCCGAGTGAGGTTTAGAATAAGTTATTCAAGGCACAAGTGTACCACCCAGCTGTGGTACTTAAACTCCCCTCTCTGTTTCATCCCGGCATGACAGACCAGTCAACTAGATTCTTTTGAAATGAGTTATGATCCCAAAAGATTCACATCTGAGAAATTACATGATAGGGATTTTGTGAAGGTTCAGACTTATTAAAGCTTTTAAAATTAATTTAATAATAGTTTTCATTAATAATTAATCATTTGATGTAGGTGGCTATTATTTTTTCTCAAGTTGACATACCACAATGAGTGGAATATTGGAGTGGACCTGACATAAGATAGCACAGAATTAGATGACTGACTTCCAGTTTCCCTGTAGGAGCTGGCCCAGATGCACACACACATCTCAGACACATCTGTGGTCCTCTCCATGGACAACAACCGCAACCTGGACCTAGACAGCATCATCGCCGAAGTCAAGGCCCAGTATGAGGACATCGCCAACCGCAGCAGGACGGAAGCTGAGTCCTGGTACCAGACTAAGGTGGGTACCGTGGTGAATGTGTTCTGAGCCAGGGGATCAGACACATGTTTAGGATTCCAAACCATAACAAAATGCTAAGGACGGATCTAGTGAAACCCATGGAAGCTTCTTGGGTTGAGTTATGAGAACATTCATGTGTGCCTTTACCACAAAAAAATTTAAGTACCTTAAGAAGAATCTCACCCTGAATATCACACCAGAGTCTCCAGGAGAGCAAAGGCACTAAAGAGAAAATTATCTAAGATCAGGTCCACCTTGATAAAGTCAAAACCAGCCCCAGGCCTCAGATAACTGTACCACTTGCCACCTCTTGGTACCTCCTGCCTGGGAATGCTGGGAAAGTGTTTCCATCAGCATATAAATGGAACCTTTCCTCTTTCCTGCTGGCCCCAGTACGAGGAGCTGCAGCAGTCAGCTGGCCGGCACGGTGATGATCTTCGCAACACCAAGCATGAGATCTCTGAGATGAACCGGATGATCCAGAGGCTGAGAGCGGAGATCGACAATGTCAAGAAGCAGGTAAGGAGAAGTCGAAAGAAGGTGGGGGTGGGAGCTGAACTCTAAAAGGGAGATATATTTTGTTTGTTTCACTTCTTCTAAACATGCGCGCACACACAAAGAGCTGGAACAAGTACCAGCATTTCAATATTCCCCCAATCCATAGTGACCAGGACAAATGTTCTGGCTTTTCTCTGGAAACTCAGAAAGAGATACTGCAGGCCCTGCTCACTACTAAACTATCCTGACTTTTCTTCCTTTCCCTCTGTAGTGTGCCAACCTGCAGAACGCCATCGCTGATGCTGAGCAGCGTGGGGAGATGGCCCTTAAGGATGCCAGGAACAAGTTGGCTGAGTTGGAGGAGGCCCTGCAGAAGGCGAAACAGGACATGGCCCGGCTGCTGCGCGAGTACCAGGAGCTCATGAACACCAAGCTGGCTCTGGATGTGGAGATTGCCACCTACAGGAAGCTGCTGGAGGGCGAGGAGTGCAGGTGGGCAACATAGGGCTGATATTGCAAGCCCAGGATGGCCTCACATTTGATACGTAGAGCTTCTTCTCCACTACAAGGTGTAAAACACATGCACAAGTGACCACTGATTGTGCATGATAATTATCTATCATTAATCTGGAGTCAATCTGACCCTTGGGCACATAGCTGACCTGCGCAATATGGTCCCAACTCCCTTTTCTAACCTCGTTGCCACCACTAGTATTTTCAGATGCTGTCTCTCCTTCAAACAACTAAGCAACTCAACACATGTCTTCTCCATTCTTCAAGTTGCTCTTCCTTCGTGAAACCTTTAATGATTCCTTCAGCTGAGTTAAATTCACCTGACTCTGGGTTCTGAAACTACTCTGTTTTCTTCAATCTTCTATGGAGCACTGCCTACTTTCTATTAGAAGTATTTCTGTCCATGCCAAGTCCTCTCACAGAATGTAAGCTCCTGCAAGGCAAAAACTCCTTCATACATATTCAAAGTTCCCGGTCTCTTACTCATGCTTTCCATATAATGGGTGGAGGAGAATGTGAGTGATAATCTCCCTTTGATAAGCTGTTTCTAGGTCATTTTCTCTTCTTTGCAAAGCCCCTCCAGAGAGCTATCTCTTTCTCTAATTTAAGCAGGTTATTTTTTAGTGTGTGTGTGTGTGTGTGTGTGTGTGTGTGTGTGTGCGCGCACGCGCGCGCAAGCTCCTTGCTTCATAGATCAAGCCTTAAACATGACTCTAGGTATTTTCTTTGGGGGAGTTTTTAACTCTTATTTCAATTGTTCCCCTTTCAGACTGAGTGGAGAAGGAGTTGGACCAGTCAACATCTGTAAGTAACTTTAAAGAGACATTAACAGTGATAATATGTGGTATTTAGTGTCAACTCGGAATCCTGCTGTTTCTACATTCTGGACATTCCCATCCCAATATATGGTTATTTAGTATACTCAGTGGAGGGGAAAGGACACGGATTGAGACATGAAGCAATGTGGCTCATGTCTTATCTCCTAAAGGGTAACTCTGTATCTTACACATCTTGTACCCTACTCCCCTGCACCTTCCCCCCACCCCACCCAATTTAGCACCATTCCTTGCCCACTATATTCACCAACTTTCTGTTAGGGACCTTAACACTAGCAGGATCAAATTAATTGGATGAGTAGGATCAATCAGACAGACTGATCTCACCAATATCCCTCTTTTCTCTGCAGCTGTTGTCACGAGCAGCGTCTCCTCTGGCTACGGAAGTGGCGGCGGCGGCGGCGGCGGCTTTGGCAGTGGCCTTGGCGGAGGTCTCGGCGGAGGTCTCGGCGGAGGTTTCGGCGGTGGTCTCGGCGGTGGTCTCGGCGGTGGTCTCGGCGGTGGTCTTGGCGGAGGTGGCAGCTACTACTCCAGTAGCAGTGGGGGCGGCGGCACAGGCAGTTTGCTCAGTGCAGGAGGTTCTGGCTTCAGTTCAAGCAGTGGCCGAGGCATGGGGGTGGGCTTTGGTAGCAGCGGCGGGGGCAGCAGCTCCAGCGTCAAATTTGTCTCCACCACCTCTTCCTCCCGGAAGAGCTTCAAGAGTTAAGAGCCTGCTGCAAGTCTGCTTTCCAAGGGCAGCAACCGGCCCCCGGTGACTGCCTCTTCTAGGTGGGTGCCAAGCTAAGTTTTCTCTTTTACTGGAGTGTAGTCTAGACCACGCCTATTGCAGAACCACAGTCTTCGGTTCCGGAAAAGGCCCGTTACCCAGTCTCTAGTCTCCTATGCTGTGATCCTATGTTCTGTTTCAAATCAGCCTTTAAGTATGGTCCTTGATGAGAGAAAAGTCCAAAGTTTTTCAATATCTAAAACAATCAAAACAGAGTCCCCACCCTAATCCCCAATTTTGTTGTGGTTCTGACTACCTCCAGAGTGTGTTCAATAAAATGCTTTTATAATATAAGCTGCTGTACAGAATTGTTTATTTAAGGTCTACAACCAGCCTAGAGACCTCCTGAGGCTCAATCTGTCCAGATGTGATTGGTTCCTTTGATGATTCGCAAGGAGGATGGAATAACCTTGAAGGAAGGGGTGTCATCCTGAGTGGTCCAGAGACTCCAGGAGTCACAAAAGAAGGTTGCTAAAGACTCTAGAATGAAGGCCTCTCTGGGGGTCATCAATGGGAGTGTCCATGGTATGGCAGTTTAGACAGATTGTAGAGCCTTTTGGTTGGGGGGGAGAGGCATCCCCATTCAAGGTTGGCCAATTTGCAAGTAACAGCCTAAGTCTTAACTAAAATTTATATAAGGAATATCTTGTCTTCAGAACCCAAAAGAGCCTACAAGATGTTGGGCCTGTCCTAATATTGTGGGTACTGAAAGGGTCAATAGCTGTTTCTTAACAATGTCAGGGAAGAAGTGGTCCTCAGATTACCAGATAATTTCAGGGCTTTAACTGAGGCAACTGGAACTTGTGCTATGTGTGGGACAATGGCCCCTCCTCTTTTTGTGAGCTCCTGTGTGAGCATTTGTCTACCCTGAGTGAGTGTGTCTAGTGAATTTCTTCGGTGGAGGATTCCTCAATTGCAATATCATCCTAGGGAAAGTCCTATCTATGCATTTAAGATCTTGCCTGCAAAGGCTCTGCAATAGCAACATTGTTGAGGTACTCCAGGGAGGTCTGGGTAAAGATTTATTGTGCCCCTTCAAAGATAAAGGCGAACTGTGACTGGCAGTTTGTTGAAATGGACACCAAACAAAGTGTTATTAACTAAATTCATTAAAGCAAAGTATTTACCAGTTGCTGATTGGATAGAGTCAGCAATTTCAATTATATTGGGCAGGGGACCTTCACGGGTATGCCCATGGCACTGGTTGTGGTAGTCCACTGAGAGTCACCTTTATTCTTTCTAAACTTAAAAACAGGTCATATTGAGTTGCTGAATGGAGAAACAGTGGGCCTATCACTCCTTCTCTCAGTATATCCCCTATAATACTTTTCGCTCTTTGAAGGTTCTGTTTTAATTTACACTGGGAATTTTAACTATTTTAACTGGGGTAAGGTCCGTGGAGTCCCATTTTGTCAAGCCCATTTGTAAGTGCCAAAGACGTAACTTCATTTTAATTTATTTCTTATTGGGTCACAGTGTTCGTGGCCACTGCAAGGTATCTAACGGGGTAACTGATGGTATGATCATATGAGATCTAGGTAAATCAATAGTTCTGACAAAGTGAGGAATATTTGTTTGTTTTCTGTTTTGTGTTCTGTAACTTGCCCCAAATTACAGGATGACTTGTTTAAATTTAGTGAGACCCTTAGGCATAAGGATAATTTGAGCTCCACTATGGATTAAAGCCATGAAGATTTGTCATTTGGTATATTTCATCAGGTGTTAAAGTTAAGTCAGAACCTGTGTGATAGAGGCACAAAGCCAATCCATATCTCTTTTTTTAAAAAATCTTTTTAATAATAAATTTTGGATTTCCAATTACGTGAAATTATGTTTTAGTTTTTTGTTTCCTCCCCCATTTCTTTCTTCTCTGTCTCTTTCTTCTTTTCACCCTTCCTTCTTTCCTTCCTCTCTTCCTTCCTCCCCCTTTTTCTTTTCTATAGTTCCTGGATATACTTGAGGGAGAGAGGGATTCTCTCTACCATGCTCACATCTATCAATTGTTTTTTTCAGAAAACATTAAATCAGTATCATCAGAGATTGGGGCCTCCCCCATGAAAATAGTTGAATAAACCCCTTAGTTATGCTACAAAGGTGCCATATGTATTTTTACATATTTTACATATGTAGCAGATTGGGAAAAATAAGTTTATTTTTTCCAACAGAGGCATAGGTGGTGGCAACAGCAAAGACATTTTGTAGGGTCCTAGTAAACCATCTGCTTTTAAGAGTGTGGCCTCAGCGTGCCACATAGTAACTGATCATCGTCCACACGAGTGATCACCTGATAGGAGCATATATTTGCACAGGTTATCTACGCCTGCTTCAGAAACACACCAGTGTTCATAAGGTAAGAATTATTCCCTTGAGCTTGGTGTCAGTAATTACTTACAGAAGAACTGAGAAACAATTCAATATAAGACACATGGATTTGTTAGGGTTGAGATACATGATGCAATGCCACTTTGAGGAGGGCCCCAATCCATACCCCTGACTCTAAATGACTATTGAAAATTCTGATATAGGTCAGTTAAGTCTGTAACAGAGACCTTGGTAGAATTCAGTAAATGTGGCACAAAGCCAAACAGCTCAAGGTCCAAGGTTGATATCAAGCAGCAACACAGCTCAAAGAACCCATTAGCCTGAAAGCCACAGCACAAAATGCATGCTCACAAGCAGATGGCAGAGAGAGAGACTGTAAGCCAAGTCAAGAAAAGAGAGACCCCAGTGGAGCAATCATCATCTAGACATCCTGCTCACAGCACCAATGATCATGACTACCCTACAAAGGATGAATCTCCACTTAAAATTTGGTTCAGCTATTGAAACTGATGATGCCACCCATGCCAAGATGGTATGAAAATGTATATTACTCCCATAATAAAGCTCTCTGAAGACAGCAAGACAAGCTCCCCAAGCTGGTCCAAATATGGCTTGAAAAAACATGGAAAGAAGACTAAAGTGGATTTTTTATTGTGGTTGGGGTGGGGCCAGGCTGAGGATTCCCACACAGGGTTTGAAGTTCCCACCAGTCATATAAAAGGGATTACCCAGGCTTTCTTCTTAGTTGTCTCAGATGTGGGTAAGAGAGGAAGAGGGAGAAGTAGAGTTTGCAAGTCCTCAAATGTCAAACATCATTACAGTAATGTTGGTTTAACATGAAAAAAAAAACATAATCATATAATACATAACTTTAACAGAATAAAAGAAAAGAAATCAAATGATCATCTCTCTTTCAAAACCACACAGCATGTATTATACTTAAAAAGGAATAATCAAAAATTTCTTATTGACCGCAGGAAGAAAGCAAAGATAGCTATAATCACCACAATTATTCAGCACTATACTGATGATTATAGACAGTGCAATAAGACAAGACAAAGAAATAAACACCATAAGAATTAGAAAGAAAGCAAGCAAACTACAGTTACTCACATATGAAATAATTATATATGTATAAAATCAAAATCAAAAGTTTTCCAAACTATTAGAATTAGTAAGTGAATTTATGAAGATTAATAGAAAATCAATGTAAAATCAATTGTATTTATGTCTACTAGCAAAGACAATTAGAAAATAAAATTTAAGATACCATTTCCAGTACCATCAAAAATATCTGATACCTAGAACTAGATGTAGCCAAAGACATAAAAGACTTACATACAGAAGACTACAAAATCTTATTGATATGACTAAAGAAACTTAGAAAAACAGTTATATAGAAATGTATTATCTTTGAGAATTGGAAAACATTTTGTAAACATGTCAGTTCCCCCCATTTGAACTATGGATTCAAAGCAATTTCAGTCAAATATCAGCTGGTATTTTATAAAAATTAATACACCTCTTCTAGAATTTGAATGGAAATAAAAAGACCTGAAACAGTCAAAACAATCCTGAAACAAAGAACAAAGTTCTTACAGTTTCTGATATTGAGACTTTTTATAAAGATATAGTAATTAAGAAAGTGTGGTATTGAGATAATGACTGAAAAATGGACCATGGAACAATATATAGAATCTAGAAGCAAACCGCATATAGATATGTTAGATTCACAACAATGATGCCCTTGAACTGCAATAGGGAAAGGATAACTTTGCACAACAAATGGTGCCAGGTCAGTTGACTCTCCATATGGAAAAAAACTGTAGTCATGACTCCTAATTCATACCATTTTCAAAAATCTGTTTCAGCTGTATTACAACCCTACATGTAAAGGTAAAACAATAATGTATTTAGAAGAAAATAGGCTATATCATGATGGCCAGAGAGGAGGTAAAATTTCTTAAACACCATAAAAATTGTTTACCATAAAAAAAGTATGAACTTCTGCTCATAAAATAACATGAAGAGAGGAAAACAGCAACCAAGGAAAACAGATTTACAGTACAATATATCTCTCAAAGAAATTGCATGCAGAATGTCCCGAGAACTACAAAACACTGTCCACAACCACATTCTGTTTAAGTGCACATGGGACATTCACAAAGGTAGACCATATGCTAAGCCAATTTCAAAAGACTAAAAATATATAGACTATATAATCTGACCATGGTATATTAAATTTGAAATAAAAAACAACAAAATATCTCAAAATCCTTAATATTTGGAAACTAAACTAAATACTTTTAGGTAACCCATGGATTAGTTAATGAGGGGATAGTTAGAGGAGAGGGTATTAAGTTTCTCCTTTGTTTATTGCCCCTTACAACATAGATTCGAAGCAGCAGCCTGACCACCATTGCCCTTGTCCGTAGTTCAGTATGAGGGCAGATGTACTTCTTTCACAGGATGAGTTACCCAGGTTTAGCAAATAAAAATACAAGATGTACAGTTCAATTTGAATTTAATATAAATGAAAAACAATTGTTTGGTATAAATTTTTTCCATGCAATATTTAGGACATGCTTAATACTAAAATTTGTTATAGTTCATGTGAAACTTAACTGGATATCTTCTATTTTGTCTGGGTAGCCCTATTTGTAGGTGACTGATATAGTAATGTCTAATATCAAGCCTGCTGGCAGGTAATTGGCCTCTATAGGCATGGGTACTCTCAGCTGGCATCACTTCAGGATAGTGAGGGAGGCCTGCAACCTACTCTGATGGAGCTCCTCATGAGGAGGGGCAGAACCAAAGTGGGAAGTTTCCTTATTAGCTTTTGGGATTTGGCGTAGCATGGCCATCCCTACACTCTGCTTCCACTATGCCCATTATCTCAAACCCGGTAGCAATATAGTAGAAGAGTAGGGGGGGTCACTAATCCTCAAAAGTCCCTCCCAGCTCCAAAGCTTCTGCCTAGTGACCTTCTCAGCAAGAAGACCCTTACCAACCTGCGGGCAACCATGGGAAAAGGCTAGACCACAACTTGATTCATAACCCAGGGCAGAGGGCCGCAAATTATCAAAATATTATAAGCCAGTGGTTATTGCTGTTCTTGTGAAAATTGTCCTTGCTTTTATTCTTTTGCATACAGAATAAAAACTAGTATGGAATGTCTGATTAGCCAGATTCTAGAATAAGCTTCTATAAACGTGGCCTAAAAGATAGTCCATTTCTGTCTAAAAGTCAAAATATAACCCTGACAGTGATATCTGGGAAGATTCGAATGAGCCTTCAGCATCTATTTTTATTGGTCAAAATTTGCATACATATTTACACTGAAAATAGTTTTGGATATTCTATCACAAAAGGAAAATAATCCCAACCAGAGCCATCTCCATGGTAATCTGAGCATCTTCTGTCACTTGTTCACAAATTTGATAACCTGGATGATAAGAACCAATTCCTTGAAAAACATAATCTGCCAAAATTCACACAAGAGGAAATACACAATCTAAGTAAGATTATATCTATTAAGAAATTGAATAAATAATTAATAACCTTCCAAAACAGAAAACAACAGACCCAGATGGGTTCACTGGTAAGTTCTATGAAATATTTAAAGAAGAAAATGTATCAATTCTCTACAATTTCTTTCAGAAAACAAGTAGAGGAAATGTTTTCTCATTCTATGAGATCAGCATTACACTAATACCAAAACCAGGCAAAGACACTACAAGAAAACGATAGACCATAGATGTGTGAACATAGATGCAAAAATCCTCCATAAAATATTAGTACGTTGAATATAACAATGTAATGAAATAATTATACACCATGACAAAGTGGGATTTATTATAGGTATGTAAAGCAGATTCAATATACAAAAATCAATGAAAATAATTCATCACATCAATAGGCTATTGAAGGAAAGTTATATGGTCATATCAACAGGTGTAGAAAAAGCATTTGGCCAAATCTAGCACTTTTCATGATAAAAACTCTCACAAACTAGGATTAAAGTGGAAATTTCTCAACTTGATGAAAAACATCTACCAAAAAGTCATACAGCTAACATTACACTTAATGGTGAGAAACTAGAAATTTTCCTGCTGAGATAAGAAAAAAGCAAGAATATCTCCTCTTGCCACTCCTTTTAATATTGTACTGGAATTCTTAGCTAATACAATAAGACAAAAAAGAAAAGAAAAGGTATACAGATTGGGAATAAATAAATTAAACTATCTTTATTTGCAAATTACTTGATAGTTTATGTAGACAATCCAAAAGAATTGACCAAAGAATATTCCTGGAACTAATAAGAGATTACTGCAAAGTTGCAGAATACAAAGTTAATATTTAAAAGTTAATCCCTTTGCTGTATGCCAGCAACAAACAATTGGAATTTGAAGTTAAAAACGCAATACTATTTACATTAGCAACCCCCAAAATAAAATAAAAAGTATAAATCTAACAAAAATATGTACATTGTCTATATGAGGAAAACTACAAAACTCTGATGAACAAAATCAAAGAACTAAATAAATGGAGACATATTCCATGTTCATGCATAGGGAGACTCAATATTGTCAAGATGCCAGTTCTTCCCAACTTAATCTACAGATTCAATGCAATCCCAAACAAAATTATATCAAGTTATTTTGTGGATGTTGACAAACTAAATTTTATATGGAGAAGCTATAGACATAGAATAGTCAACACCATTTTGAAGGAGAAAAACAAAGTTGTAGGACTGACATTATTCATCCTCAAGACTCAGTATAAAGTCTCAGTATCAAGACAGTGTGTATTGGTGAAAGAAGAGACAAATAAGTCAAATGAATAGAATAGAGAGCCCAGAAGGAGACCTACACAAATATAGTTAACTGGTCCTTGACAAAAGATCAAAGGCAATACCATGGAACAAAGAGTCTTTTAAATATAAGGTCCTGAAACAACTCGACATCCACATGCAAAAAATGAATCTAAACATAGCCCTTCATAAAAAAATTAATGAAAAATGCATCATAGACCTAAATGTAAACTACAGAACTATAATGCTTCTAGAGAAAACAGGAGAACATCTAAATGACTTGGGTTTGGCAATGACTTTTTAGATACAACACCAAAAGCATAATTCATGAAAGAAACAATTGACAAGTTAGACTTCATAAAAATGAAAAACTTCTGCTCCGCAAAAGGCACTGTCAAGAGTAGAAGTCAAGCTACAGACTGGGAGAAAACAATCACAAATGAAAGCTCTGTTAAAAAGATTGTAACCTGAAATATAAACAATAAAACTCAACAATAAGAAAACTAACAAACCGATTAGAAAATAGGCCAAATACATAAATAGGCACTTCACCAAAGAGGATATGCAGATGGCAAATAATCACATGAAAAGATGTTCTACATCATATGTCATTAAGGACATGCAGGTTAAAACAGTGAGATACTACTACATACCTGTTAGAATGGTGAAAATCCAAAACTGACGCCACATGCTGGTGAGGACGTAGAGCAAGAACTCTCATTAATTGCTGGTGGGATATGCAAAGTGGTACAGCCACACTGAAGACAGTTTGGTGGTTTCTTACAAAACTGAACATACTCTTACCGTACAATCCAACAATCCAGTGCTCCTTAATATTTACCCAAACAAGCAGAAAACGTATGTTCTTACAAAACCCTGCATACAATGTTTACAGCAGCATAGATTCATCAACTGTTACAAATGTACACTCTGCTCTGGGATGTGGATAGTGGGAGAAGTTATTGTGTGAGAGAGGAGAGGCTATATGGGAGCTCTCTGTTCTCTGTACTTTCTGCTCAATTTTGCTGTGAACCTAAACAGCTCTAAAAATTAAAATTTTTAAAAATGGTATAACCATTTGAGAACACTAATAAATGTGTGTGAATATGTTTGAAATGAAATTTACTATGGCTCTGGTTTTGTGAGATGTGTCTGGCCGGGCTGACCGTACACTTACTCTTCATGCAGCGATTCTATTCCTATGTATTTATTTGAGCAAAATGAAAACAGATGTCCACATAAAGATGCACAAGTATGTTCAGAACTGTTTTATGGGACATAACACCAAATTTTAACTATTTTAGAAACTCATCAGTCAAAATAGGTAAAAAAAACTATGGAATATTTATACAATGGCACATTACTAAGCAATAAAAAAGAATAAACGGCTAAAATTCACAACAATCAGGATGAATCTCAAAAACATTTCGCCAAGTGAAAAAACCATGTGCGCGCATACACACACACACACACACACACACACACACACACACACATTTAATGTATACTGTATGATTCCACCTATATAAAGTTCTCAAATGCATTATTCCAAGGTGGAAAAAAATCAAAACAGTGATTGCTTGGAGCAATAGGGAAAGGACACTAAAGAATTGTCTGGAAAATAAAAATGTTCTATATCTTGATATTGTATGGAGTACGGAAGCACATGAATTTGTCAAAATGGGCTGAACTCTGCACTTAAGATCTGTGCATTTCACTGTATGAACACTATAGATCAATAAACTTTTTTTTTAAAGAAAGAATATTTCACCTTTCAAGTTTCTATAGTAGTGATGGGGAAGAAAAAAGTGAATTGAGAATGGAATCGAAATGAGCCAATCAACAGTTTCTGCCACAGGGGGCAACCTCTCCTAACCTTATTGAGTATTCTGTGCTTATTCGAAAACTCCAGGCTATTTTCCAGAAGCGGCTGAGGGAAGGCCAGAAAAAAAAATACAGGCAAGTTAAATTTATTAGATCCCCCTGAGGCCTCCTTTGCAACATTAATTCCACAGACTTGTGCCAGGGTATCAATGGTCTGTTACTAACACCAACATTAGGCTAAAAGTGAGATTATGAAGGATTAACAGGTGGCAGTAGCCATTCAATGTCAAGAAATCTCAGAGGAGACTGACTGTTTGAGGCATGTTTCCTCTCTAGGATAATCATACTCTAAGAATAAAATGATTTTGAGATGAATTGTTAGGGTAGAAATTACTCCAAATCATCCTGAATTTTGGGGAATCACCCAGTACACACACAATTAACCAGATTTTTTTCTTTTCTGAAATAAAGGGAGCAAATGTAGTGAGACATCATCCCACAAGGCTGCAGCTCATTCGATCTCAAATTATTTAAGTCAGGTACTTGTGTATCTCATTAGAGGACTGTTGGAGTATTTCTTTCTTTTTTTCTTTTTTTTTCTTACCCAACTACACTTTTTAAGAATGACACAGTATAGTGAGGTGGACCTGCAGTGGTGAGGAGGGAGCAACCAGAAGGTCAAAGCAGAGACAAGAGTAAGAAGGGAGGTAGGGATATGAGGGAGATAGTAGAGAGAAAAAGACACCAGTCCAAAGGTGATTCTTCATGGAGATTGTATTGGCCTCTTTGCAGTCCTGGCTTGGCTCTCTTCAACCCCTGTTCTTTTTTTCTTTTTTCAATTGTTTATGCTATTACAGTTGTCCCAATTTCCCCCCTTTGCCCCCCTCCACCCAGCCCTCCCTGCCCCATTCCCACAGTCAATCCCCGCACTGTGGTCCATGTCCATGAGTCCTTCATATATGTTCTTTATCTAATCCCTAGACCTTCATTCAAGCAGCCCCTTCCTCCCCTCTCCCCTCCTACAGCCATAAGTCTGTTCCATGTTTCTATGCCTCTAATTCTCTTTTGCTAGTTAGTTTATTTTGTTCTTTAAATCCCACTTGGAAGTGAAATCATATGGTATTTGTCTTTCAACTACTGGCTTATTTCACTTAGCATAATAGTCTCCACTCCCACCCATGCTGTATAAAAGGTAAAAATTCCTTCTTTTTTACTGCTTTGTAGTAGTCCATTGTATAAATGTACCTCAGTTTTGTTTTTTGTTTTTTGTTTTTTATCTACTCATCTGCTGATGGACCTCTGGCTATTTATAGATTTTGGCTTTTGTAAGTAACACTGATATGAAGAGAGGGGTGTATATAATCTTTTGAATTGGTATATCAGGATTCTTAGGATATATTCCCAGAAGGGAATCTCTGGGTTGAAATTGTTAATTTTTTGAGGTATCTGCATACTGTTTTCCATAGTGACTGCACCAGTCTGCATTCCTACCAACGGTGCAAAAAGGTTCCCTTTTCTCCACATCCTCACCGATGGCTGTTGTTTGTTCATTTATTAATGATAGCCAGTCTGATAGGTGTGAGGTAGTATCTCGCTGTGGTTTTAATTTTCATCTCTCTGATGGCTAGTGGTGTTGAGCATTTTTTCATATTTAACCCATTTTTATTGAGGACCTTGGATACAGACATAAGTAGAACCTGGCCCCCCGTGCCCTCATCCATGCCCTTTTGCCCTGCCCATCCTGGGTTTGATCTGCGCTAGCCTTGCTGTTCAGCCCATTCTCTTCCCACCCTTACTTCTCCTCTAAAGCACTTCTTTCTACAGCCAACAGAACTTGCCTCTGAGCATCTAAATATCTCTGTCACAATATACACGTTGCCCCTCCACCTCCAAATAGTTTCCCCACATTGGTTAGAAAAGCCAAGGGTATCCCCTTTGTCTGAATACATCCTTCAGTCCCCAGTCCAATTATGCACTTACCATTTACTTAAACATTCAAGTGTACTTACCTATCCAATATCAGCATGTACAGGGTCAGTCAAAGGGAAATAAACACTTTAAAAAATGTATTACTCAGGAACTAGGTTTTAGAGGAATATGTATCAAAATCAATTAAAGTCAGAGTTTTTTTCTATAATTGTATAAATATTCAATTTATCAATGCATATGGCATGCTTCAATCCTATAGGCTAATAATTAATTGCACTTCAATTCATCCCAGGCCCTTCATTGCATATTGTTGTTGGTGGCCACTATAATACTTCCCTCATCTCTCTCAGGCAAGGAGGAGGAGGTGGGACAAATATGAGGATCTGACTCATCCACACTAGATGCCACATGGATGATGTCTGGGGATTTGAGAGCTCGGTTCCAGAAGCAGGGCAATGCTCTGAGCTAATCATTCACTGAGCACTGTGGAAGGTGTTCTTTCAAAGACCTCTGGACCCTACAATTGGCCTAAAGTAGAGCTCCACTCTGCTTGAGAATGGAGTTGTCAGAAACTTCCTGAAGCTGTGGGCCAAGCAACTCAGGAATCATGTCCAGAGGTGCAACCCCATCATGGTGTTCTATGCAAAAGAAAAAAAAAAAGGGCAGACCATGTGAGAAATAGAAGAAAATGCTACAGTTTAGTGTATACTACATGGTCATAAACAGCTTAGTTACTAAGCAGTTTTGAAAGCTTCAATACTTTCTGCACCACTTTGTATATCATAGAAGGCTGCCCTTACCACGTCAACTTTGGTGTTACTGTCTATGTTTCTTAAAAACATGTGGCTGCGTGTTTCTCTTTTAATGGGTGTTCCAAAGGGACAGGACTAGATCTATGGGATTCCCTCTGAACAGTATCATCCTGTGCTGGGGCTTGCAGGATTAGGCATTTAGTCTTAAGCTTTTGACAGGTGATGACAAAAGCCTACATCTCTCTTTCTCATCAGCCAGCTCCACCCAGGGAGGCAGAAAGACAAGGCAAATCTTCTTGAGGCAGATTTTCCATGGGCTCAGGTATCAGCGTTCCTTCCTGCTTTCTGCCATGCTAGAGCAAATGCCTTCCTCATTCCCTGGAGGTCAGAGACAGCACTGGGCTGCAAGGAGGCTCTCGCAGAAGAGTAGAAGCCAGGCTCGGCAACCTGCTGAGGAGGAGGCCAGCTGTCATTAGAGTTACTCACACTCCTTGCTTTGGTTTCTCTCACATAGTTGCCTGAATTATCCCTCTTTGCTCTAATCTTATTATGAAGGTCCAGCCTTCCCCACCCTGTTCCTCTGGGAAAATAGAACTCCCCTGGCGTCCACCAAGGAACATAATTCAGGGCCACTGGGGAGATTTCATCTGAGAGGTCAATTTTCTAACCATCCAGTGTGGCCCCACCACCTATGAACACAACCCATTCCTGGGTGCCAGAGCAGAGGGCTGGACTCCAGAGGAGGAAAGGAGTAGAGTTTAGCTCAGGGGACAGCCTAAAAGTGAATTAGGAAACACGAAGCACCTCCTACACCCAAAGAGAGAGATAGAAAATTAAGGGCAAATGAATCAAGTACAAAGTCAGCCTTTCAAGGGTGATGGGACTAGGAAGGAGTGGAATCAGAAATGGGTCAGGCACAAAGTCTCTTCTCTCCAATTCCTCCTTCACTCTCTTAGGAGCCCTCACCCTCTCACATAAGCCCTCTCAACCGACCTCACTCGTGGTCAGGGCCGCTGTAACTGGTTCCCAGGGCATCATTCCCTGGCAGATGGTGATGGAAATCTCAAAAAGAAAAGGCATATCTTTATGTATAATGTGTTATATATCATATGTATGTTACAGAATATCTTATAAATCTACCAGTAGGAGAAATACTTGTGTCGGGAAATTGAACATGATACTTTATATTGCTGGCGCTGTCTGGTATGCACACCAAACTTGGGATTAGATAATGTGTTAAAGTTAGACCATCCTTCAATAGACTCAAAGGTTGAATGTGAGGTTCCTGTTGCAATTAAATTATGTACTTCATTCAGAGATGAGCCCATCCCCAACCTGGAAACAGATAAAATCAATACTGAAGAAGGAACTGATCTGGTCATCTATGCTGGTTGATGACAGCCTGTCCTTGTGTGCACAGTCCGGAGAACAGATGGGAACTCAGCAGAAGATGGTGCAGGGGAGCCTGACTCCAGAGGAGCAGCCTGCAAGGACTCTGGTCCTCCCTCTGCTGACCACTGTTACCTTCCAGCAACTTGGGCAAGGCTATGCGTAGGCATCTGCCTAAGTGTGGCTCTTAGGAGCTTACTAATGTTGCTTTCATTTTCTTTCACCCCACCCCCTCAACACACACACACACACACACACACACACACACACACAAGCTGCACCTGTGTTCCAGTTCTTGAAGCTTCTAGTGGATGCCTAAATACACCAGACTTATTTTCATATTATAATAATGATATTAGCTCATCTTCATTGAGAACTTATGTGCAGACACTGTTAAGGCCTTTACATTAATCATGTCCTGTAATCCTCATAACACTGAGAGGTAGATACTATTTTCACCCCAAGCTGACACCTGTAATAATGAGTAATTTGCACAGAGACAAGTGAGAGCCTGAAAACTGTCTCCAGAGCCCATGCTTTTATGCAGGAGTTGGCAAACTTTCTCCCTTGAAAGGGTCAAATAGTAAATATTACACTCTGTGTTACAACTACCCAACTCCACCATGACAGCAGCCATGGACACTGATGTGGACATAAGACATTGGGCGAATGCATGCTGTTCCCACCAGACTTGCCAACCCTTCCTGCCCCTCCTGACACCATCTGTGCTAAGCTTAAAGCCTCTAGCCCAAAGACAGTAGTGGGGATCAGAATACAGTGCCATGAGAAGGAACACTAGTTTCCCAGAACAAGGTGACAGCTTATTTCTTGGTCAATCATTGTGCAACTTGGGTGGAGGGAGGGGAGCTGCTTCCGTTGTCTTAAGAAGGTATCTCTTTCCAGCCAGACGCTGAGTTAGCACCTTTTTTTGGCAGGGAATACCCTGCTCTACTGGGTGCCGTATCCCCCAAAACATTGGAGAGATGGAACTGTTTATGAAATAGTACCAGGAGCGTTCCTGGGGTGATCCCAATGTGGGACTTTGTCTTCTCTCTCCTGGTTGCTCATTTAACCAGATGTTCTCGTAGAACAACATGCCTATATTCAATGCTTCTTGCACTCAGTAATTAGTGTCTGGAGTGAAAAAAATAAACCTCATTCCCCTCTAAACCTACACCACATGCATTTGACAGCCTTCTGTCTTCTGAAAAGATATGTAGGGATTTTAGATGTCAAGCTCTGAGATTGAAAATATACACTCGAAATTTACTTGTGACATCATCAGGCTTGTAAGGGCGCATTTTTATGTTCACTGCTTCTATATGTCCCTGAACTTTTGGTATGCACACATTAAGATGTGTGATTCTTAAGTCCTAAGAAATATCAAAATCTGTGGGAATCAAAATTCATTCAATTTCTTAATGATTTTTGTCATACTCATTTTAGATTCTTTAAGTTAAGCTCTAAGTGAACATTCCAAAACAGCAAAGAAACAGTGACTACGAATTCCAGTTGTAAAGAAAAGTTAATGTGATCATCAGCTCAGTGGAAAAAACACCTTGGGGAGAGAGGTACAGGTATGGAGAAAAACTCTGTGCACAAGTCAGATCTCTGGGCAGAGTGTCCTTGGCTGATGTCTCCTGTCCTCTCAGAAAACTACCAATTAGGCACCTTATCAGACAGGATAGAAAATAGTTGTTGCTCTTGTACTCTTAAAAACACAACTCTTTTGTCCTTCTTGCCTTTTGAAGGAATATTTTAACCCCAAAGTAACCTTAAATTAACCCCCATACCCATGGCCAGGCCAACAGAAACAACATCCAGGATCCCCCGAAGGGCAAGTTTAAACGTGGTAGAAAAAAACACTGCAGGCCACTTCTTGCTCAGGGCATTGAGCAAATGCCTGTAAGCCTCAGAGACAGTCCCACCCTGATGGGAAGGGTGGTGCTGGTGGAGGAGAAAACCTGTGTGGGAAGGGGACACACAGAGGAACGTCTGAGTAAGCAGGAGGAAAAGACAATTTACACAGATCAGTACCTTGTCTCCTTTGTTTGAGAACATGACTAACTTATGACTTCAGTGAAATCGCATTCAGACTTATTGTGTGAGGATCAAGTCAAGGCTGGAAGGCAAGAGAATTTCTCCATGAATGAAGGGAGCCAAAAATGCAATCTCCATATTTCATACTTTTCTAGGTGCTGGGGGTGACCTCACTATTTGTAAAGCCCAACCCTTCCCAATCTGCAAGCTCACCTTCCAGGATTGAGCCCAGCCCATTTTCACCGTATATAAACTGCTAGGAAACTCATCACACACATCTGCTCCTCTCAGTGCCACCCTCCAGCCTCTCTCAACTTCTTCAGCCTTCTCATCATCAGGAACCATGTCTAGCAAATCCACCGTGAGGATCCAAAGCAGCAGCCAGCGTGGCTTCAGCGCCAGCTCAGCCAGAGTCCCTGGGGTCAGCCGCTCTGGCTTCAGCAGTGTCTCTGTGTCCCGCTCCAGGGGCAGCGGGGGCCTCGGTGGAGCATGTGGAGGAGCTGGCTTTGGCAGCAGGAGCCTCTACAGCCTGGGGGGCTCCAAGAGGATCTCCATCGGAGGGGGCAGCTGTGCCATCGGTGGCGGATATGGCGGCCGAGTTGGCGGTGGCTTTGGCTTTGGAGGTGGCGCCGGGAGTGGATTTGGTTTTGGCGGTGCAGCTGGTAGCGGCTTTGGGTTCGGTGGTGGAGCTGGCTTGGCTGGTGGCTACGGCGGCGCTGGCTTCCCTGTGTGCCCCCCTGGAGGCATCCAAGAGGTCACCATCAACCAGAGTCTCCTCACTCCTCTGAACCTGCAAATCGACCCCACCATCCAGCGGGTGAGGACTGAGGAGCGGGAGCAGATCAAGACCCTCAACAACAAGTTCGCCTCCTTCATCGACAAGGTGAGCCAAGAAGACCTGCCCTCCAGTGGGGGCTCAGAGTCCCCAGACCAGAGGACCAACACACGTCCCAGCAGGAGGAGGACAGGGCGAGGGGGAAGGGAACTCAGGCTGGCTTCCCTCTGGCATGCCAGATTAGCTCCATATTAACCACAGACAGAATAAGATGGATGTTATTTAGGACCACTGAGTCTCTTAAATATCTCTCGTTCCTGTCTAGGAAAAATTCCCACCTTGGGAATGGAACAACAACAACAAAAAAAAGCAAGGAGAAAAATTAAATGGGTTAGCTTTACCTTCTGAGGAATCCAAAATATTAAAAATAAAATTCCAGTGGAAAACTTTTCTAGGGCAATTATCAAGAGGGAAATGACAGAAAAAGCGGGGGGGGGGGGAGATTTCTGCGTGAATTAGGAAAAAAACCTCAGAAACACATATCCATTAAAATAATAAATTTGTAAAACCAGGTAATGACCATTGAGGAAGTTTGTTTTAGAAAAGACTTGCGCACTAAATGGAAAATTATATTAGAATCCAATCATAATGAGATTGAAATTTAATCAGATTCCAAAGATTTAATATTACTTTAACAGAGGTATTATCCTAAAAATAAGCTTTGTGCAATGTATCAGAGAAATACTATTTAATGTGTAGATTTGTGACTAGTCAAGAGAAAGAGAAGAAATGCTGAAAGTCACAGAAAACCTCTAGAACTTAGAAGGTGAGAACACCTCAAGGACTGCAGGAAAATTTTGCCAGGGACATCTGTGGGGAGTTTAAGGCAGTAGGACTCTCAGCGTAAACTTTTGTACCTGCTCCGTAGCAGCCCAGCATCGTGGCCTGCTTGGGAACCTGACGACTCACATGCCTTTCTTCCTTCCTTTGCTGGCAAATGACCACGTGTGTTTCTCCAGGTGCGCTTCCTGGAACAGCAGAACAAGGTCCTGGACACCAAGTGGACCCTACTCCAGGAGCAGGGCACCAAGACCGTGAAGCAGAACCTGGAGCCTCTGTTCGAGCAGTACATCAACAACCTGAGGAGACAGCTGGACAGCATCGTCGGGGAGAGAGGCCGCCTGGACTCGGAGCTGCGGAACATGCAGGACCTGGTGGAGGACTTCAAGAGCAAGTGAGTTAAGGAGAGAAATGGGCCCAGTTTTCTGAAGCACACACTCGAACACCACGGAGTGTCCAGGTCCAGACGTGAGCGTGACTACGAGGTGAAACACGTCCGCGAACATAAAGTTCACAAAAGTTGCCTAGAACAAACCCCCCAAAACAAAGAGGCCGTAGAGGTGGTGGACAGGGAGAGTAAAGGAGGAACAACTGATAAACCAGAGTCATCTCTTGGGCAACGGGCAGGGAGCCTCAATTTGGATGCATCAACTATAGAGAGCTCTGCCCCCAGGCTGCCTTTTCTGCATCATCTCCACCACTGACTCGGTCACCCGTTATCCCTTTCTCACTCTAGATATGAAGATGAGATCAACAAGCGCACGGCAGCGGAGAACGAATTCGTGACTCTGAAGAAGGTGAGCTGATTAAAACCAGGGGCCCAGGCTTATCTGCAGGAGGAGAGGACTCGGCATCGGGGAGGAGAAGAGGCGGGAGGCTAAGAGATGGGCAGAGGGGGGAAGGAGGGCTCAGCTGACTCGGCGTTGTGGGCTTCTTCCCCAGGATGTGGATGCTGCCTACATGAATAAGGTTGAACTGCAAGCCAGGGTCGATGCTCTCATGGATGAGATCAACTTCACAAGGGCCTTCTACGAGGCAGTAAGCATCTCCACCCTCCTTTTCTTCCCTCTAATGGGGCTCTGCTGGAGGGTGGAGGGTCTCAGCGCTGGCGGCTCTGTGAACGCCACTGGAGAAAATGACCTGACCATCTTGTGCTCTGCAGGAACTGGCTCAGATGCAAACCCACATCTCAGACACTTCCGTGGTCTTGTCCATGGACAACAACCGTGACCTGGACCTGAACAGCATCATCGCTGAGGTGAAAGCCCAGTATGAGGAGATCGCTCAGAGGAGCCGGGCTGAGGCTGAGTCCTGGTACCAGACCAAGGTGAGCAGCCAGCGGGCAGCTGCTGAGGAACCCCCGTGCTTGCTCCCTAAATACCAGCGAGGCTTCCAGACTACACTGGGAAACGGCACTTCTAGGAAGCCGCCAGCCTCTCACACCAAGAGAGTAGATATTTACAGAATTTATGTGCAATTCTAGTAGGACAAAGAACCCGAGCAGGAGCAAAGCTAACGTAGACAAGGACCTACTGAGCTTCGCCTTAGCTTCACCCTGACGCTGGTCTCAGACACCTAGTGCAGAACGTTGCTGGTTCTGGAGAGAACTAGAGAGTCAGTGGTCTCGTAATAAGATTGGTGTACAGTACCCAGTGACCTGGTAACATCAGCACTTCCTACAATCTCTTTGGGAGGGGCCGCGAGGCTTAATTTATGAAAACCCGATTTCATTGTTAACATGTGAAAGCCCTACACATCACCTGTCTCTCTGTGGACTGCAGTATGAGGAGCTGCAGGTCACGGCTGGCAGGCACGGGGACGACCTGCGCAACACCAAGCAGGAGATCGCTGAGATCAACCGCATGATCCAGAGGCTGCGATCTGAGATCGACCACGTCAAGAAACAGGTAGGGTGGGCACGAAGGGAAATAAGAGCACCGCTTCCTTGCTAGACCGTCACATGGTCATCAGCCATCATTTGTGAAATACCTGGGAACTGGGGGCAGGGCAGGGAGAGGAGGCCATGCGGCTTCTACCCTTGGAGAGTTCCCGCAGGTACGAGAGAGATGGATCCCAACCCAAGGGCATGAGACAAACGGGTGAACAAAACCAGTTTCCCCTGTCAAAGATGTAAACATATCGTCAGAGGCACTGAGGAGAGATTACATAGGAAGGACAGTAGATCCGGTAACACAGAAAACTGAGAAAGAAAAGGCAAGCCAGCAAGAGAGGAAGATTGGTGCAAATCTGCTCAATAGTCAAGGTGGAAAAAATAACCCAGTCAGGCAAAGACACAGGACAGAGACCTGTGTCACCTAAAAGTGTGAGATGAAAGAAACCCATCACCTCAAGGACAATGCTTGTAATTTTGTACAAGTTAGTGTAGCTACCAGGTGAGATTATCAAAAGCTGTCGAGATTCAAAACAAACCGGTGGGCCCATTTCTTCCATTGTCCCTGGTCTGTGCCTGCCGTAGCGCCGTCCACCAGCCAGCCCCCACCTGCTCATGCAGGGTGGCCAACACAAAGGGACACAAGGTTTCTCAAGTGACCCATCAACTAGAGAAGGTCTGCAGAATGGACAAAATCTGGAGGAAAATGGTCCGAGCTCCCTTTCCTTGAGATCTGGGCCCCGGATCTCTGCCTCACTGAGAGAGAGGAACCACGGTTAGTCCCCTGTGGAGCACTGGATTACAAGCTCACCCTGCCCTTCCCGCCTCCAGTGCGCCAGCCTGCAGGCCGCCATCGCTGATGCTGAGCAGCGTGGGGAGCTGGCCCTCAAGGACGCCAAGAGTAAGCTGATGGAGCTGGAGGACGCCCTGCAGAAGGCCAAGCAGGACATGGCCCGGCTCCTGAAGGAGTACCAGGAGCTCATGAATGTCAAGCTGGCCCTGGACGTGGAGATCGCCACCTACAGGAAGCTGCTGGAGGGCGAGGAGTGCAGGTGGGTAATTCAGGACCTCCCTCCTCAGTCATCTGGCTGCTTCTCCACGATGCCCAGCCGGTGAGCACAAGTGTCGAGCACCGCGGTGATGGCCATAATTGCTACTGTCTGGGGACCTTGTAAAGGGCAGTCTCCCCATGGATTGTCCTCACCTGGAGGCTTCCCACGCTGGTCCAGCAGTGGCTCTCTGAGGTCTCACGGTTCCTGTGTTTGTCTCCCTCCTAGGCTGAGCGGGGAAGGCGTTGGACCAGTCAACATCTGTAAGTATCTTTGCTTGCCGACTTCCCTGGCCCTTGAGTCTCCTAACTGCGCTCAGGCTGGCAGAGTGAGCTCACCATGTCTGTGTGTCTTTGTCCCCTCCCTTCCACAGCCGTGGTGCAGTCCACAGTCTCCAGTGGTTATGGCAGCGCCAACGGTGTGGGCAGTGGCTTCGGCCTGGGCGGAGGCAGCGGCTACTCCTATGGCGGCGGCCTTGCGGGTGGCTTCAGTTCCGGCAGTGGCAGAGGCTTGGGCGGTGGCCTCAGCTCTGTTGGGGGCAGCAGTTCCACGATCAGATACACCAGCACCTCATCCTCCAGCAAGAGGAGCTACAAGCACTGAAGTCCTCCCATCGGCCGGCCGTCCCACATTGTCTCAAGGCCCCTGTCCAGCTGCAGGGCCCTCTCCTCTGGTTGCTTCTTCTATCCTGCTACCTACTTCTCTTCGCTCTTGAGTTAGAACTCAAGTTGAGTGCCCTTATATCTCTACTCTGCCCATACTTGCTCCATCTGAGCTTTCATTGCTCACCATCAGGAGGACACTGCTTGGATATGACTGTGGAACAAGGCAACTTCTCCTTGCTTTCCTCTGGCCCAGGAATTTCCCATCCTCCAAGTGTGGGTTCCACCCTTGTAGTGGTCTTAAAAGCACTAGTGACTATTTCTATAATGTACAGTCTGTATCCCCACTTTGTTTCCTCTCGTCTTTGCTCACTTGTATTGCTAAATAAAGCAAATTTATAATATAATGCATGTTTCATATTGCCTTGATTTTTCACCAATGGTTTTTGATCTTTTTTATCTGGCAAATTCCTTTTTACAAATGAGGAGACTCCCAATCCCCATGTGCTTTATTCTTCTTCTTTGGAGAACATCAGTAAACAGTTATGCACCCTTGAGTTCAGAATTCCTCCCAGATCAGATTCCATCTAAAAGTTTGGCATGTGGAGTATTAGGGATCTGGTCCATTGTCATTGTTAAGGTTGCTTTTACTGCCCATAGCAGTTACTGGCAGCTCTACAGTTGGTGTCTAAAACTTCACCTCCTCCTGCCTCAATAGTCACCCATATGCACAGAGAAACATATTATTGTCCAATTAGAGTAAAAGAACATCAAAAGAGAATGAGATATTTAATTTATACTTACAATTGCCTTCATGAGCAATAAATTTGCCTGATAACATATATATCAAGAGCAATTAAAATGTGCACACTCCTGATCTGGTTTTATTCTTCTAGAGATGGATCCTGAGTAAAGAGTTCAAATGTGAATGTTGTTTATCATAGACGTGAATCTCAATAATCTCCACATCAGAAAAATTTATAAACACTAGAGCTGGTCAGATTAAGGATCCAGTGACTCAGGCATGCAATGCAGGTGTTGATTTCTTGAAGTATGAAAGCAAAAACAAGAATGAAAATTTCCACCTGCTTAACCTAATAACCTGTTACAGAGACTCAAAGAAGTCAAGCCCTTGTTGCTCCAAAGAGATGGGCCACCTCCTCTCAGGCATGCCCTGGCCTGCTTTGTCTTCTATGAATGGGTAGGGAAAACTCAGATACAGTGCAACAGTGGTCTGTCAGCTTTTGCTTCCTGAGGGCCAGTCACTGTTTCTAATCCATTTTTTTCATGTCCCCAATCCCCAGGTTCTCATACCACAAGAGAAATTTTCTTGGATTAGCTAATTTGTGGAGGGCGTTTCTGGTTACTGCTGTATCAGAATCTCACTATATTCACCTCTAACCATTGGTCCAGCAACATGGGAGCAACATCAAAGCCTCTGACTTTAGTACCTCGTCACTTTCTGCCCAGAAGCTCCCCAGCAGCAGATGTGTGATGACTGACCTCCCAAGTCTGAGCCTACTCACCACACTTTTTATTATGTACCCAGGAGGAATAATGGACAGTAAAAACAACTGACAGGGAAAATTATCTAGCTTATAAAAATACACAAGAAAGAGGCTTAAAAACAGCATATGTATATATAAACTTAAATTAAAATCTTATGGTGTATGGCCATTAAAACTATAATAAAGGAAAATTACAAAGAACTCTATGAGACAAATTTGATAACATATAAAATAGGTCAAATCTTTGAAAGATACAAAACTACCAAAACTAGCACAAGGGGAAATAGATAATTGGAATAGTCCTATATCTATTAAAGGAATTGAATAAATAATATATAACCTTCCAAAAACTAATGCACCAAGCCCACATATCTTCATTGGCTAATTCTACCAAACACTTAAAAAAAATGGTATCAATTCTTGACAGTCTCTTCTAGGAAATAGAAGCAGAAAGAATTCTTTCTAACTCATTTTATGAGGCCAACATTACTTTAATACCAAAACTAGAAAAAGATATTTCAAGAAAGGAAAACTGCAGTCCAATACCTCTTACAAACATAGACATGAAAATGCACAATAAAATATGTATTACCAATTGAATACTACAGTGTATAAAAAGAAGTATACACCATAACCAAGTGAGATATACTCCACATATGCAGGCTGGTTCAGCATTCAAAATCAGTCAGTGCAATCCACCATAGCAAAAGGCTGAAGAAGATAAATCATCTGATTGTATTAATCAATGCAAGAAAGGTATATGACAAAATCCAACATCATTAATGTTTTTTTTAAATCTCTGCAAACAAGGAATAAAGGGTAACTTCCTCTTCTTAATGAAAAACATACCAAAAAATAAAACCCTATTGCTAATATCAAACTTCCTGGTAAGAGGCTGAACCCTTTCCTTCTGAGGTCAAGAACAAGAAAAATATGTGTTCTCTCTCCACTTTTATTCAGCATTGTACTGGATATTCTAACTAGTCCAATAATATGAGGAAATAAATAAATGCTATACAGATTATAAATGGAGAAATAAAACTGTCTTTATTCTCAGATGACATGATAGAGTATGTAGAAAATCTGAGACTTTTTCAAAAACAAGTAGAACTAACAAGCCAATAGAGCAGCTCCTCCCTTATCCATGGGGATACATTGTAAGACCTTCAGAGGATGCCCGAAACCATGAACAATACCAAACCCTATATGAATACTGTTTTATTCCTATGGATATATGCCTCTTCACTTAAAGAACACTTTATGGCTTCTCTTTGGCATATCTGAATTGCCAGCATCACTACTCTTGGGTTTTGAGGCCATTATTAAGTTAAAAAAGCGTTACTTGAGGACAAGCACTGTGATACTGTGACAGTTGATCTAATAATTGAGACAGCTACTAAGTGACTAATGGGCCAGTAGTATATAGTGTAGCTACACTGAACAAAAGGATGATTCATGTGCCAGAGTGGGACAGAGTGGAACAGCATGATATCTCATCAGCCTACTCAGAAGAGTACAATTTATAACTTATGAATTATTTCTGGGATTTTTTCATTTAATATTTTAGGACCATAGTTGACCTTGGGTAACTGAATCCATGGGAAGCAAAACTGTGGGTAAGTGGGGACTACTATATAGCAAAGTAGCAGGACAAAGATTATTATAAAAAATGCATTTCTTATATATCTGCAAAGAATTGAAAGTTAAAACTAAAAAAGATGCCATTTATAACAACACCAAAATATTAAATACTAAAGCATAAATATAACAAAATATGTGAAAAATTATAAAACACTGACAAAGGAAATCAAAGGTATAAATATATGAAGAGATATTCCCTATTCATGGATTGGAAGGCTCAATGTCATTAAAATTTGATTTTTCCCAACCTAGTATAAGGATTCAACACAATATCATTTGAAATTCCAGCAATCTCTTTTGTTGGTTTTAGAGATTCAAGTTGATTCTAAAGTGTATTTGGAAAGGTAAAAGACCTTTGCAAGGTCAAATAGGTGAAGCACAGGGGGATTTTTTTTAGGGTGATGGTTCTCTTCTGTATGATACTACAACGGTGAATTCACAACACTATGCATTTGTAAAAACTTAGAATTGTGCAGCACATGGTGAACCTCAATGTTGGAAATTGCTTAAAATAATGAATTACGAGGTTAAGAAATCCCAAGATGGAATGCAGAATGTTAAAAAAAGAATCTCTCTTTAAAAAAAAAGTATGGAAAAACCTCACTGAAAGGAGCATGGAGAAAAAAGGCTGACCTAAGAAATTTTGGAAATGAGTGAAATCTGCAGACTAAAGGCACAAAGGAACTATACATTAACACTGCACTCTAGTTGATAGGGTTGTTTCCATCGAAGATATGGCTTAATAATTCTGAAAAATTAAGTAAATGAATAGCTGATGGTTGGAGCAAGGTTTATCACTCTTGATGTCTGAGGTTACAGATAAGCAAAGGAGAAGGCTAAAATGATTCTTATGGTAATGAATTAGAAGCAGAATTTATGTTTAGTTTAATACAGACAGAGATGGTTACATTCAGTAATATTTATAGGTATGTGCATATACAGGTGCTAGAACACACACATATTTTTTTCTCTGTCACCTAATGGTGCCTAGAAACAATGGCACTCAATAGCAATGAGCACATCTAGCACCCAGATCTGGGCTTCTAAAAAAATTAGTGTGATAATTAATTTTATGTGTCATCTTGACTAGGTTACAAGGTGCCCAGATATTTGGTGAAAAATCATCCTGGGTGTTTCTGTGAGGATGTACAGGGTCTGACACAAATAATACCCTTTTTTAAATTACAAAATCATAAGCATGTAATTCTGGAGTATAACAATATCGCACTCAAGCACACCATATGACATTTTAGGTGAAATGTTCCAACTGCTGTCCGTCTCGTGCAAGACATGCACATACCCTACCAACCACACTCAAGCATGCCTTACTTCTGCCAAACCCTGTATTGAGATGAAATTAACATCTAAATTAATAGACTAAGTAAAGTAGATTGCCCGCTATAATATAGGTGGGCCTCACCCAATCAGTTGAAGGTCTAATTGGAAGAAAAGCCTGACCCTCCACTAAATAAGAGAGAATTTTCTTGTCAAATTCTTCTTCTGCCAGAACACTGGCACTTCCTAGTTATTAAACAACCTTGCAGCCTTAGAACTTGAACTAGGACATCAGTTCTACAGATGTGAGACTTGCTAACCTCCAAAAATCGTATGGGCCAATTCCTTAAAATAATACATGTATCTCTCTCTATATAGATTTACTATATATATCTTCTATTGGTTATGTTTCTCTGGAGAACCCTGACTAATGCCATTAGAAACAAAGGCTCCTTTCTTAAGGATAAAGTAGAAATTAAAGTCTCTTTCATTAAGGATAAGGTAGAAATTATTGATTCTTGGAATGAAGTGGGAAATACATAAGGTTATACAGGAGCATCTTTTAGTGACATAAAGTAAGAAAGTAATCAAAAACCCCAGTGAAAGAGCTCCTAATAGCCAAATTGGAACAATCTGAGCTGTAAATATATTAATTAATTAATTAATTAATTAAAGAGAGATGACATTATTGGGTTGTAATCCAAATAATTGGGTTGTAAAATAAATATGCATGGCCCATACAGATATGAATAAATGATTGAATACTAATTAATAAGGGATGATAGATAACTCTCATGCAGAAGAACTCCAAGTTATTTATATAGGTTTTCCTACCTGGAAGAGGTAGAGAATAACTCTTCCCCGCTAAGTGTGGGCTGTGCATACTGGTTTCCTTGCAAAGGAAGGATGAGGTAAAAGAGCAGCTTTACAGTAGAGAAATCTAATAAGTATTTCCTCAACCAGGTGACTAATATCAACAGTGATAAGGCATGTTGACAATATGTACCCTTGATATTCTGTGATGAGAATGGCACATTACCTCTGTGTCTTCCTCCATTTGTGATTGCCCTAATTATAAAGAGTCAATAAACCTGACTCTGTCAGACTATATAGACTGATTGCATTTAGGACGCACTTGTCAGTGACTACAATTTTTAATCTAACTGCATAACAGTTATTATATCATGATAAAGTTCTTTCTTAATGAAATCTAATACCCATTTACATTTAAATTCAGATTAAAAAGTCTTTATTACTTAGACATGCATGGAAGTATTTATGAGTGAAATGACCCAATATCTGGATTTCCTTTAAGATGCCTCAACAAAAGAAGTAAATAATTCAGATATAGAAAGTAGGGGAATTAGATAAAACAATAATTAAAAATTATTGATAATTGTTTAATCTGCGTGATTGGCACATGGTGATTGAATACTATTCTTTTTCCCGTATTTTGCCGTGTATAATGCGCACCCTCATTTTTGGCCCAAACTTTCAGGGGAAAAAAAAATCTCTCATTTTAATTTTTAAATTCAATTATTTATTTATTTATTTATATTTAGAAACAAAAGTGATTATAGTATTCCAGGGTATTATTTTGCATACAGATATCAGTACTGCTTTCTAGAGTCACACTTTTAATGCCTAAGGATAAATAAAAGAATTAAAAACATATAGATACAGAATTACTACTACCCATTTATCATGTGCATCTTTATTTTTCCCTCAAAAATTTGAGCAAAATTACACATGGCAAAATATGGTAATTATATATGTTTAAAATTTTCAATGATACAAATTTTATTTAAGCAATAAAGCAGGCTGTTATAGTGAGAAGAGCACAAATATATTTTGGAATTAAATGTCTAGTGATGACGGTAAATATGATTGATGTCCCGTAGAAAAATTTCAGGCCATTCGCAACATGGTTCTAGAGAAGAGAGAGGTCCTGAGGCCAATGATATCTGCCCTGAATGAAAGTATTTCCATGAAGCATGGGAGAGGAAAATTAATATTTCTAACTTAAGTTATTAACTTAACATTGTAGTTAGTATGATATTTTAAATATAAATATGTGAATAGAAGACTTCTGAATATAAACTAGCGGAGAAAAGGGAGGCATTTCCTGCTTCTAAGAAATTACTTAAAAACATTAAGAACAAGAAATATAAAAGTTAACTCCACCTTCAAACACCAAAAAAAAGGAAAAAACATCTTTAAACCCCTAAATTTAGAAAAAAGAAAAGAGTATTCTCACAGAAATTGAGAATGGACATGCAATTGTAGCAGAACACAGAGAGAACACTCTCACAAACAAACAAACAAACAAAACAAAACAGAAGAACATGGTAACCACAAAGGAACACCTATCAAAGAATCAAAGCTAATGCTGAGGTTTTCCTACTTGCCAGGCATTGGTGATTCATGTAACTCCTACTAAGCCAAAGTAAAGGACAGTTCCTCAAGTGCAAATCCAAGAAGCCCTTGTTGCAACAGTCAGAACTGGGTGTGTGGGCTGGAGGCAGGACCAGATATATCATGAAGTTTCAAGAAACTGTGAAGACAGTGTTGAACAAGGAATCAGTCAAGGACGACTGGCAGCATTTTGTTGGTGAAGCAAAGAAAGGCTGTAAACTGTGAGCCACTCTGTAGTGATCTTTGTTGGTTTGGCTGAATTAAAGATCAAAAGAATTATTCACTCAGCCCTGCGACATAAAGAGACTTCCTGTTAGCTTGGGTATGGCCTTGGCCCCTTCTCCCCCAATACTTTCTGCAAATGGCATGTCCAGAAGTAGCTCACCTCCTTCAAAGATGAGCACTAGTCAGAAAGAAACCATTCCAGGACCCACAGAAGATACCTCGCATTTTTTAAAAACGTAGGGAAAATAAAAAGCATATAAAAAACACACAACAGAAAAAGTCACAATAAAATATTATTTTGTTGACCTTATTTCAATAAAGTAAATACCATAATAAAATCAGAGAACAAAGGACCCATATAGTGAGGGGAAAACAAAAAAAGATTAAAACACTAGCTTGTAGCGCTCAGAAAATAAGCAGAGGCGGAAAAAGTCACAATAGAAATGAAGGCCAAATTGAAAGTAGCGCAAGAGAAAAAGAGATTGCTGAATGCACAATAAGGGACAAACAGGTAAGGGTGGAGAAAAGCAAGCAGTTATGAAAGAGCAATTATAAGTATTAAAAGAGCATTAAGAGAAAACATAGATGTGGAAGATAAAATAGATATAACACAATTGGAAAAGAGAACGTATGTGTTATATGTATTTATACATATAAAACATGTATACATACATATACAACATGTATACACATATTTGATATAAACACGCACACAGTTTGCACACACCCCAGGAAAAGCTCAGAGACCTCTCCGGGTAAAGTCACTGCAAGGACACACACAGAACAGTGAACACTGTTTGCTTCCGTATATAGGAATTAGGTAGCTGGACGATGGCCTTGAGCATGTATTTTGTTTCTTAAACAGGTATTATTTACTTAGTTTTTAAATATATAAATAAGTGTGTAAGTAATAATATACAATATCCACATCTATATCTGGAAAGTTTAAATACATAGCTTATTAAGCTTTTAGTTTTTACCATCAGTTTACAGGGCATACAAAGGACACAGTAGCATA
This sequence comes from Pteronotus mesoamericanus, assembly GCF_021234165.1. Lineage (NCBI taxonomy): Eukaryota > Metazoa > Chordata > Mammalia > Chiroptera > Mormoopidae > Pteronotus > Pteronotus mesoamericanus. The sequence continues at coordinate 2,867,324 of NW_026555310.1, forward strand.
TTAAATGAGATGCTTGAATATGCAATTAGAAAACGCCAAAGAGTAGAAAACAGCACAAAACATGGAACCTGGTTTCTTTAACAAATAAAGAGCAAAGAAAAAGAAGAAAATTTAATGATACAAATGATTTGAAAAACAGATCTCCAAAATACATGTGTAGACCTTATTTGGATCCTGATTTAAACAAGCAAGCTACAAAAAATAAATAACACAAAACAGGTGTGTTTGAAGATTAAATAGACATTTGTTGATGTTAATGAACAGATAAATATTTAAGTTATAGAGATGGTATTTTGGTTATATTTTCTAAAGTTTATCATTTAGACATAAATATAGAATTATGTAATAAAGAAGTGATATGATCTCTGGGATCTGCTATGGAATAACAGGGTTGGCAGAGAATTGCGTGGCAGTCTGGGGGAAAGAAGTCTGGCCATGATACAATGCTGTTTGTAAAGCTGGGTGAGGAGTACCCAGGAGCCTATCATGTTGTTATTCCACGTATCTACCTACGTGAAATTTTACATTAAAGGAAAGTCATTTTTTAACTTTATAATCAACAAAAAAGAACAGAAATATTTCTGTTAGGCATATAAACAGACTATTTTGATCTGCAATATCTCTGCTGAGTGAAAGAGCAGTTTGGAGAGGAGAGCACTCAGTACGTTCTGACACACGAGCATGAAATGCAAAACATTTGTTTGAGACAGTGACTAACTCCTAGCTAAGTGAATTGAGAATAGCCTTATTGTACTCAGATCAAGACAAAGCTGGAAGGCAAGAAAATTTTCCCTGACTATAGGAAGCCAAAATGCAATCTTCATATTTCATAACTTTTCTAATAATCCAGATGTGATCTCACTATTGTAAAGCCCAACCCTTCCCAATCTGCAAGCTCACCTTCCAGGATTGAGCCCAGCCCATTTTCACCGTATATAAACTGCTAGGAAACTCATCACACACATCTGCTCCTCTCAGTGCCACCCTCCAGCCTCTCTCAACTTCTTCAGCCTTCTCATCGTCAGGAACCATGTCTAGCAAATCCACCATGAGGATCCAAAGCAGCAGCCAGCGTGGCTTCAGCGCCAGCTCAGCCAGAGTCCCTGGGGTCAGCCGCTCTGGCTTCAGCAGTGTCTCTGTGTCCCGCTCCAGGGGCAGCGGGGGCCTCGGTGGAGCATGTGGAGGAGCTGGCTTTGGCAGCAGGAGCCTCTACAGCCTGGGGGGCTCCAAGAGGATCTCCATCGGAGGGGGGCAGCTGTGCCATCGGTGGCGGATATGGCGGCCGAGTTGGCGGTGGCTTTGGCTTTGGAGGTGGCGCCGGGAGTGGATTTGGTTTTGGCGGTGCAGCTGGTAGCGGCTTTGGGTTCGGTGGTGGAGCTGGCTTGGCTGGTGGCTACGGCGGCGCTGGCTTCCCTGTGTGCCCCCCTGGAGGCATCCAAGAGGTCACCATCAACCAGAGTCTCCTCACTCCTCTGAACCTGCAAATCGACCCCACCATCCAGCGGGTGAGGACTGAGGAGCGGGAGCAGATCAAGACCCTCAACAACAAGTTCGCCTCCTTCATCGACAAGGTGAGCCAAGAAGACCTGCCCTCCAGTGGGGGCTCAGAGTCCCCAGACCAGAGGACCAACACATGTCCCACCAGGAGGAGGACAGGGCGAGGGGGAAGGGAACTCAGGCTGGCTCCCCACTAGGACACAAAAGGCAGAAGGTGATGACAATGATTTAGAACCACTGAGTCTCTTAAATGTCTCTCATTGCTGTCTAGAAAGAATTCTCAACTTTTGACAATCCTGAAGCAAAAAAGAAAAGACAGCAATGAGAAAATGGAATGGATTAGATTTACCTTCCAAAGAATCTAATATATTAAGAAGAAAATTCCAGTGAAAACTGCTTTAAAACTTGAACAGAAAGAGAAAAAAGAAATGAAAAAAAAGATATTGTAGCTGGATTAGGAAAAAAGACACAGAAGCATTTACATATTCCATAGGAAAACTAATTGATTTTAGAAACAGGCACTGACCATTAAATGAGGGTGTTTTAGAGGAGACTCATACATATGGGCAGTTAGATTGGAAACTAATAATTAATTGGTTGAAAATTTATTTATTAGATTCTAAACATGTAACATCCCTTTATTTAGGTCCTAACAGAATAAAAACTTTGTGATTTGTATCAGGCAAACATTATTTTAACCTGATATGTGATTGCATGTGCCAAGAGAAAGAAGAAGTTGAAAGTCACTCATATGCTCAATAACTTAGAGGGTGAGAGCAGCTGAGTGCCCACACGGAATTCATAGGGGACATCTGTGGGCTGTGAAGGAAAACAATTTGAGGCGGTAGGACTCTCAGCGTAAACTTTTGTACCTGCTCCGTAGCAGCCCAGCATCGTGGCCTGCTTGGGAACCTGACGACTCACATGCCTTTCTTCCTTCCTTTGCTGGCAAATGACCACGTGTGTTTCTCCAGGTGCGCTTCCTGGAACAGCAGAACAAGGTCCTGGACACCAAGTGGACCCTACTCCAAGAGCAGGGCACCAAGACCGTGAAGCAGAACCTGGAGCCTCTGTTCGAGCAGTACATCAACAACCTGAGGAGACAGCTGGACAGCATCGTCGGGGAGAGAGGCCGCCTGGACTCGGAGCTGCGGAACATGCAGGACCTGGTGGAGGACTTCAAGAGCAAGTGAGTTAAGGAGAGAAATGGGCCCAGTTTTCTGAAGCACACACTCAAACACCACGGAGTGTCCAGGTCCAGACGTGAGCGTGACTACGAGGCGAAACACGTCCGTGAACATAAAGTTCACAAAAGTTGCCTAGAACAAACCCCCCAAAACAAAGAGGCCGTAGAGGTGGTGGACAGGGAGAGTAAAAGAGGAACAACTGATAAACCAGAGTCATCTCTTGGGCAACGGGCAGGGAGCCTCAATTTGGATGCATCAACTATAGAGAGCTCTGCCCCCAGGCTGCCTTTTCTGCATCATCTCCACCACTGACTCGGTCACCCGTTATCCCTTTCTCACTCTAGATATGAAGATGAGATCAACAAGCGCACGGCAGCGGAGAACGAATTCGTGACTCTGAAGAAGGTGAGCTGATTAAAACCAGGGGCCCAGGCTTATCTGCAGGAGGAGAGGACTCGGCATCGGGGAGGAGAAGAGGCGGGAGGCTAAGAGATGGGCAGAGGGGGAAGGAGGGCTCAGCTGACTCGGCGTTGTGGGCTTCTTCCCCAGGATGTGGATGCTGCCTACATGAATAAGGTTGAACTGCAAGCCAGGGTCGATGCTCTCATGGATGAGATCAACTTCACAAGGGCCTTCTACGAGGCAGTAAGCATCTCCACCCTCCTTTTCTTCCCTCTAATGGGGCTCTGCTGGAGGGTGGAGGGTCTCAGCGCTGGCGGCTCTGTGAACGCCACTGGAGAAAATGACCTGACCATCTTGTGCTCTGCAGGAACTGGCTCAGATGCAAACCCACATCTCAGACACTTCCGTGGTCTTGTCCATGGACAACAACCGTGACCTGGACCTGAACAGCATCATCGCTGAGGTGAAAGCCCAGTATGAGGAGATCGCTCAGAGGAGCCGGGCTGAGGCTGAGTCCTGGTACCAGACCAAGGTGAGCAGCCAGCGGGCAGCTGCTGAGGAACCCCCGTGCTTGCTCCCTAAATACCAGCGAGGCTTCCAGACTACACTGGGAAACGGCACTTCTAGGAAGCCGCCAGCCTCTCACACCGAGAGAGTAGATATTTACAGAATTTATGTGCAATTCTAGTAGGACAAAGAACCCGAGCAGGAGCAAAGCTAACGTAGACAAGGACCTACTGAGCTTCGCCTTAGCTTCACCCTGACGCTGGTCTCAGACACCTAGTGCAGAACGTTGCTGGTTCTGGAGAGAACTAGAGGGTCAGTGGTCTCGTAATAAGATTGGTGTACAGTACCCAGTGACCTGGTAACATCAGCACTTCCTACAATCTCTTTGGGAGGGGCCGCGAGGCTTAATTTATGAAAACCCGATTTCATTGTTAACATGTGAAAGCCCTACACATCACCTGTCTCTCTGTGGACTGCAGTATGAGGAGCTGCAGGTCACGGCTGGCAGGCACGGGGACGACCTGCGCAACACCAAGCAGGAGATCGCTGAGATCAACCGCATGATCCAGAGGCTGCGATCTGAGATCGACCACGTCAAGAAACAGGTAGGGTGGGCACGAAGGGAAATAAGAGCACCGCTTCCTTGCTAGACCGTCACATGGTCATCAGCCATCATTTGTGAAATACCTGGGAACTGGGGGCAGGGCAGGGAGAGGAGGCCATGCGGCTTCTACCCTTGGAGAGTTCCCGCAGGTACGAGAGAGATGGATCCCAACCCAAGGGCATGAGACAAACGGGTGAACAAAACCAGTTTCCCCTGTCAAAGATGTAAACATATCGTCAGAGGCACTGAGGAGAGATTACATAGGAAGGACAGTAGATCCGGTAACACAGAAAACTGAGAAAGAAAAGGCAAGCCAGCAAGAGAGGAAGATTGGTGCAAATCTGCTCAATAGTCAAGGTGGAAAAAATAACCCAGTCAGGCAAAGACACAGGACAGAGACCTGTGTCACCTAAAAGTGTGAGATGAAAGAAACCCATCACCTCAAGGACAATGCTTGTAATTTTGTACAAGTTAGTGTAGCTACCAGGTGAGATTATCAAAAGCTGTCGAGATTCAAAACAAACCGGTGGGCCCATTTCTTCCATTGTCCCTGGTCTGTGCCTGCCGTAGCGCCGTCCACCAGCCAGCCCCCACCTGCTCATGCAGGGTGGCCAACACAAAGGGACACAAGGTTTCTCAAGTGACCCATCAACTAGAGAAGGTCTGCAGAATGGACAAAATCTGGAGGAAAATGGTCCGAGCTCCCTTTCCTTGAGATCTGGGCCCCGGATCTCTGCCTCACTGAGAGAGAGGAACCACGGTTAGTCCCCTGTGGAGCACTGGATTACAAGCTCACCCTGCCCTTCCCGCCTCCAGTGCGCCAGCCTGCAGGCCGCCATCGCTGATGCTGAGCAGCGTGGGGAGCTGGCCCTCAAGGACGCCAAGAGTAAGCTGATGGAGCTGGAGGACGCCCTGCAGAAGGCCAAGCAGGACATGGCCCGGCTCCTGAAGGAGTACCAGGAGCTCATGAACGTCAAGCTGGCCCTGGACGTGGAGATCGCCACCTACAGGAAGCTGCTGGAGGGCGAGGAGTGCAGGTGGGTAATTCAGGACCTCCCTCCTCAGTCATCTGGCTGCTTCTCCACGATGCCCAGCCGGTGAGCACAAGTGTCGAGCACCGCGGTGATGGCCATAATTGCTACTGTCTGGGGACCTTGTAAAGGGCAGTCTCCCCATGGATTGTCCTCACCTGGAGGCTTCCCACGCTGGTCCAGCAGTGGCTCTCTGAGGTCTCACGGTTCCTGTGTTTGTCTCCCTCCTAGGCTGAGCGGGGAAGGCGTTGGACCAGTCAACATCTGTAAGTATCTTTGCTTGCCGACTTCCCTGGCCCTTGAGTCTCCTAACTGCGCTCAGGCTGGCAGAGTGAGCTCACCATGTCTGTGTGTCTTTGTCCCCTCCCTTCCACAGCCGTGGTGCAGTCCACAGTCTCCAGTGGTTATGGCAGCGCCAACGGTGTGGGCAGTGGCTTCGGCCTGGGCGGAGGCAGCGGCTACTCCTATGGCGGCGGCCTTGCGGGTGGCTTCAGTTCCGGCAGTGGCAGAGGCTTGGGCGGTGGCCTCAGCTCTGTTGGGGGCAGCGGTTCCACGATCAGATACACCAGCACCTCATCCTCCAGCAAGAGGAGCTACAAGCACTGAAGTCCTCCCATCGACCGGCCGTCCCACATGGTCTCAGGGCCCCTGTCCAGCTGCAGGGCCCTCTCTTCTGGTTGCTTCTTCTTTCCTGCCTCTGATTTGTCTTTCCCTCTGTGTTAAGCTGAAGTGGCCTAGTCTTCATTTCCTCTGTCTATACCTGTTGGTTCTGAGCTTTCATTATTTACCCTCCAAAGATCTACAATCAGTGTCTTGAAGACATGCAGACATCTTAATATGTTCCCATCTTATTATCAGTTAGATCAGTCTACCGTAACTCTAGGGATAAAATTACCTATGTCCCTGTGAAACTCAATCTACTTCATCTACAGAGTGGGAGTCTTCCCTTTGATATCTGACTGTCCTGTTCATTATAACTCCACCCAGGAGCTGTCCATAGGGCAATTAAGTTACTTTTCCATCAGTGTCCCTACATGGTATTGACACAACATTGTCATGTACAGAGTTGTATTCCTTGGGATGCTATTCTCTGCTTCCTTTGCTTCCTTTAGTTGTCTTCAATAAAACAGATTTTTAATACAAAGATTCTGTGTCTGATTGTATTGCTGATCATGTATTGGTTCTGAAACTTTCATCCCATGCAGTAATCCTCATCTTTGAAGGACCATCTCTCAGCCCCACTGACAACTTACCCAGCTTTGTACCCAACTCTGTGGGTCAACAGTACATGAGACTCAGTTATCCTGAAGGTGGATGACTTCCAACAACTCTTCAGCCCTCTGCCACTCAAGGCTCTTTCTCAAAAGGAAGTCTTTTAAAGAAAAGGAAGCCAGAGTCCTGGAACCTAAATCGGTATAACTGAGGGTTTTTTCCTCCAGCTCCATCATTTACTGGCTTGATACCCAACCTGATCTCTGAGGCTCCTCAAAGATACCCTTCACTCCCTCACCCACAACCAAGGAAACATGGCACTGATCCAGTGGAACAGAGGCCAGTGGATAGGAAAGCAAAATGCTTGATTCCTTTCTATGACAACAAATACATTTGCCTCAAAATTGTTGCTCTGACATAATATCTGAGATGTACCAAACCAGTTGGCACAGAAAAGAAATATCCCCAGATCATGGTGGATGGATCTAAAAAAGCCACGTAGTGCTAAATGAGTTGGAATGGATTTCCTTTGTACCAAAAGATAGTTGGACTCCATTGAAGAGCTTCTCTTGGCAAATGTTAGTTAAAATTTGTAGAACCATACACCTAAAACAATAAATGTGACTGTCCATTAATTACATCTCCATAACGGTGAAATAAATTAAAGCTGTCAAAATATTCTGTAAAATAAATTAAAAAAACCTTCAAAAAGCATTGGTTGGAAACTTTGTTCTGAAGTGCTGTTACCAAAAAGATGAGACTGAAAGATGGCCCATGCAGACAGATGACACATTAACATGGAGGTGGTACTGGCCGGGAAAAGTCTCCTTTTGTGATGGGATATCCAAAAACCACTTTCAGTGTAAAGATATGTAAGCAAAAATAGATTTTGGTGGTTCATTCAAAGCTTCCCAGAATCAATGTCAGGGTTATATTGTGATTTTTAGACAGAAATAGACTCTCAGTCCATGTTTATACAAGCTTATTCTAGAATTTGGCTAATCAGGTATTTTATACCCGGTCTTATCTGTATGCCAAAAAAAATTAAATAAATAAAAAGCAAGAAAAAATTCCTTAAGAACAATAATAACCAACACAGTTATAATAATATTTTGATAATTTGAAGCCGTGGCAGAGACCCTGTGCCCCAGGTCATGAGAATAGTTGTGGTCTAGGCTTATTCCATGGTTGTCTGCAGGTTGGTAAGGGTCTTGCTGCTCAGCTGGTCACTAGGCAGAAATTTGGGGGCCAGGTGAGATTTCTGAGGATTAGTGACCTCCCTACCCTTCTATTATACAGCTACAGGGTTTGAGATCAAAGACATGGTGGAAGCAGAGCTTAGAAACTGCCATGCTACACCAAATCCCAGAAGCTAATAGAGAAAATTCCCAACGAGTCAGGCTCAGACTCTGGTTATCCCTCTCCACACGAGAAGCTGCATGACAGCGGGTTGCCTAGAGGCCTCCCCCCACACCCTTGGGTAAAGACCAGTTCTTCAGAGGCCAACCACCCGCCAGCAGGCTTGATGCTCAGAGCAGACTATTTCGGTCACCTGTGAATAAGCCCACCCAGACAAAATAGGGAATGCCTACTTAAATTTGAATTTCACATAAATAATTAAAATAAATTTGTATAAGTATGTCCTAAATGTTACATGGAACATACTTACACTAAGAAATTATTTGTTTTTTATCTGAAATTCAAATTGAACTGTACATCTTGTATTTTTATTTGCTAAATCTGGCAACTCTGCCAATGAAGTAGATCTGTCCTCATACTGAACTACAGACAAGGGCACTGGTGGTTGGGCTGCTGCTTTGGATCTCTGTTGTAAAGGGGCAGACAATAGCCAAGAACCAAACTTAAGACCCTTTCCTCTACCCAGCCCCTGTCTTCTACCCTACACCTCAGCTCCAGGCTACAGCTATCCACCTGTCCCCACACAAATCAGCTCAAATAGTTTTAAGCTCCCTGGGGTTTCTCAGTTTTTTCCATGGTCATTGACAATTCCTCCTATCCAGGCCTTCCATGGGTTTCTGCAATCTCTCAGGACTGATTCTGGGGGAGAGAAACAGCAGGACCAGCTGGTTAGCCATCTTAGTTGGAACTTGAACCATGGATTTTTTTTAAAAGCACATTGTGTTTATTTATTATGTATGTGATTTACTTAAAAAGTTGTTAACATGGAAACAAGGGTGAAAGCAAATAAGTCAAAATATTAATAGTGATTGATTCTGAGGAGTGGGAATTTGGGTAATTGTTATTTTCTTTTTTGTACTTTACATAAAGATAAACATCCTCATTTCCCCCATTGAAACATGACTTTTGTTACAGGCTTAATTCACATATTTTCTCTTCTGTTCCATTGAACTCTCTGTGTGATCACACCATTTTAATTTCTAAAGCTTTCTATTCAATGTTAGTTCTGAGACAGCAATTCCTACTCATTGTTTGTTTTGCTCAATGTTTTCAGGTTATTCTTGTGCATTTTGTTTTGTTGTTATGGTTCCTATTAGGTGTCCTTAGGTACCTTAAGAGCTTTTGCATTGTGAATTAGAACCCTTTCTTTCCTATCATATTTTCTAATTTCTGAAATGTAGTGCATGACAATTGTTGATTTCTGTATCCACCCACCTTGCTGAACTTTATCCCAGTTGTGATAAGTGACGAGTAAGAAGGTGAGCCAAGATCCAAGGACCAACCTGCCTCCTTCCAGAATCTGTGTTCTTCCCCAGTGGTAGAGAGGTGTTGTCTCTCCCAGACTCTGGCTCCATCAGTTCCCCCTCTGGCTCTGGGGATGGGTGCAGGTGCGAACAGGGAGGGATTGACCTGGCTATCACTGTCTAGCCCTTTTCTTGCTTTGCTTGCCCTCTGGTGGAGATGCCACTCTCAGGGGATGCAAAGAGCAGAACTCCTCACTTAAATGGGGCATCTGCTGGATAATGACATCAGCTGGTGCCATATTCACACACTGAGGGCAAACACCAAGCAGTGTTGTCCTTGAGTTTGAGAATCCCAGCCCACACTGGGCAGAAAAGGAATGATGCTTTTGCCCAAGCTGGCACAGCTTACTGCTCTCTCCTCCTCCGGCTCTGGACTCGATCCCAGGCTTTATTTATTTATTTTTTCTCTTCCTGAAAGCCTGGACTAGTCTCTGAAGCCTTATTTTGCCATCTCTGACTTCTCGTTTATTTGGCGATGAGTGGAATGTGACTGTATTTAGTCTGTCTTTACCCTTGTCTCAAAAACTGTCTTCCAAACCTCATTGTTTGCTCATCTATGCCCATTGTCACTCAGCAACCAAGCAAAGTCACTCAGCAATACAGTGTAAGATTACAGTGAAAGATAGCAGCGTTCTGGACACTGCAGATAAAGAAAGGGAGGTATTGTATATACTAAGTGTAATGAATCATGTGCCTGCCTTTGATAAAAAAATCCCTCTCACCTGGCAGAGCTAAAACTACACCCATAAACACACATACATACCATATAAACCAAAAGGCAAGGACAATACGTGCCAAGTTCATATTTTGTGATCAATGGCAGGTCTAATGTCAGCGAGGTTAAGTAGGTGTCAGTTCTTTCATGAGGAAATTTTTAAAGAAGTAGGAAAATCATACTTTAAACTAAATCTATAAAATGCCATGATGCTTAAACAACCTTATCAAGATAGAGATTATAGGTAGGTGCTTATCACATATAGACAAAAAAAAGAAACTACAGAAATCTCACAACTTCTGTGGAGAGACAATGCCCCTGCATACCAACAGGCCGTAGAAGCCTTTTGATGTGTAATGGAAAGTTTCTTGCCAACGTTTAAGTGTATTCCCTGGTCACTATAACAACAACAAAGAAACAGATCAGTCTCCTGCCATAATGCCTTTCCCCTTTACTCACAACTCCTATTTCCCAATTCATTCGTCATTTTCATTAGTCTCTGGGCTCACTCAAGGTTGGCCAACTCTTGCTTAATAAACTAGTGCCTGAGGCCAATGAAAAGCACGTTGAAGCACTCCTGTAAAAGGAATTGGTGTCTCTCATTGGTCTGATGGGAGCATATCCAGAAGATCCATCAGGAGGGAATCACGCAGAGGATCAGGGGTCATCCCTGCCTGTGGAGTCATAAACCAGTTTAGCCCCTTTCCAGAAAGGGGCAAGGGAGAGGACTGAGCAGTGTCCTGGCTGCTCAGACATAACCTGCATCACAGACAAGGCACCTGTCTGTTCAGTGAAAACTATTTAATCCCATCAGACTCCAGAAATACATTTGATTTTGCATCCTCCAAGCCTTCTGCAAAGCTTCACATCCATTGTACTTTGAGTGCACACAAGTAGAGCGCTCAAAATTGAAAGAGTCTTCTGCTGAGTCCTTCTTCAAAGAGACAAATTCTTTTGTAATAACGAGTCTTGGGCTGTAATTTTTTTTTATCCCTCTGTGTCTGGGCTTTAGAATGTTTACCTCTCTTAAATCAGACAACAACTGAAAGGTACCCACTCTCCAGTTACCTGGAGTCAATTACTCCCATTTAATGACTACTGATTTCCCATCATCATTTGCTGTCCTCATCATAAGCATGTGCTCACTCGGTGCCTGCAAGTCAGCTGGGCATCAGGCTGCCCAGAATGAGGCAGGAACTCCTAGGCCCAGGATGGCTGCCCCATGGACCTGGCCTTCTTGGGGATGGTGGAAAACACAACCCCACATCCCAAAGCTTCTGCCTGTGGAAACACACTGGTAAATGATTCATCACTGAGATGTCTCAGACAGAAACACAGCTTTACAGACAAGGTAGGTGTGCATTCAGCAGATAAACACCATCCCGTCTTAACATTCTTGGGTGGCTTCACTCTGTGATTTATCTGTGAGCAATGTTAAACCAAGCCAGCTCCCAGCCTCTCTTCCCATGCTCAGGAGGCTACAATCTCTTGTGTGCACCCAAAGTGTGACCCTTGGAGCCAATAGGGAGATCAAAGCTCAAGTGAAGCCTCAACTTCCATCCTAAGATCAGTTATGCCACTCACTGCCAAGAAGAGCTGCAGAGACACCCCACCTCACCCCCACTTTCCTCTCCCAGCAGCGTCCCTACATGGTAGCTCCTGAGCAACCAAAGAGGCTTGGTGCAATGCTCCAATCCAGGAAAAATGAGGCAATTTAAGTGGTCAGAGGTGAATGGCCAAGATGCACCTTGGGTTCTCCCATATCTAAATCCCTTCAGTAGCTCCCTGTGGGGGAGAAATGTGTGGCCCTTGAGATGCTGGCACTGCACCCACCCTCTCCCTACAGGAGGGGTCCCAACTGTGCTTCCAGGGCAGTGGAGAGATTTTTCTCCCTGAGCTCTATGGTGTGAGGAAGGCTTGGGGCAAATGTGGGCACCAGAAGGAATCAGGAGCTCTGCCTTGGCCACCCAATGGCTGTATGTTCTTGTCCTTGGTGTCCTCATCTGTAAGGGCTCCTTCAGATCCTGAAAGACTGGCTCTGGCATTTTGCTTTAGTTCTCTGTCGTATGCATCCATTTGGCAACACATTCATGTGTGGATTATTGTTCTGTGAATGTTCCTAAGACGTGCGTGCCCATGCTTTGCACATGCACACCTGTTGGATGTGCCTGAAGGACTTGACCATGGAAGGAAGGGGAAGCTCCCTCTTGCTTCTCTTAAAGACAAATTTGAACAGAAAGAGCATCTGATTTTGCTTCTAAAATTGACTGAAGGGGATTTAAGGGTTGCCTGCCCACCTGTACAAGGCTCTGCACCTGCCCATCAAATTTGAGTCCACATGAAATGCCTAGTTATAATTGTTGTAAAGGGAACAGACCAGGTGAGGTCTGGCCATGTGGAAATACACATCCTGAGTCCTGAATTTTGGTGGTTTTGGGGGATCAGCTGGCATAGTTAGTCCCTTTAGGGAGAAATATTGCCACTGAATGCAGGAACAAAGTGGTCCATGAGGCAGAGGGTCTGGCCCACATAGACGCAGGCTGGGTGGCATCTTAGAGATACCAAATATTGAGGAAGTCTGCTGCCCTCACATGAATAGTCAAGGTTGAAAAGTATTTCTGGTTGGGAGTCTCAGGTATCACCATGGAGCTGTCTTCTCCACACTCAGCTGCTGTGAGTTGTAAACTGGAAGAGCCAGGTTGTGACTGCACCTCTAAATGGACTCCTCTGTCCTTTCCCTTTTAGTGTGAGCTCCAGGAGGGAAGGGGCTTTACTTTGTTCACTGCTCTATTGCCTGTGCCTAAAATAGTGAACACTGACACATAGTTGCTAATAAACATTTTATTTACTATAGGCATGATTCTCTAAGATAGTAGGCTGTCGAGGAGGGATCAAGGGTGGGTGGCTGGGGTCTGGGTCCTTAGACACTGTGCTAGGAGCCCTGGCTCTGTGAAGCAGGCCAGTCTGCTCTAGGGGTTTATCTAAACCCCTCCATCCCCATCTGGCCTTGACCTGGCTGGAAGCCAAAGCTCCTTTGTGCACCACCCACTGCCTCAGCCCTGAGACGCATACCACCATGCCTCTCTCCATTCTTCCACTGACCTCCACAGCCCCAGTGGCCACCTGGCCCCATCTTCTTGAAATCCACCAGAGCCAAAGGCCTCAGGGTCCCTCTGAGAATGGGAGAGGTCACTCTGAGTAGGATGGGCAGGAAACAAAGAAATCAAAGAGTTTGGCACTCCCAGCCTTGGACACCTGAGCACATACCATCACTCTTGAATCCACCACTCCCCAAAACCTCAAGAAAACCCCTCCCAGAAAGATCCAACAATATAGTTGGAGAGATTTAGGAGATTTGGGGAACAGGAGGAATACATAGTTCTTTTTTTATATTAAACAACCTGTGTCAAGTGAACTTCTGCCACAATTCCACCTGTGAAACATTCCTAACCCTGAGAAGAAAACTAACACTCAGGCCACCAGAAAACCTGTGCAGGTGGAAAAATAGACTGATGTGCAAACCACACACAGGTGTTCTCAGGGAACAGGTGGAAAGGGATTAGTACCTGGGCACAGTTTATCTGGGAAGGCTTCTAGAAGGTGAGTTCTAAGCAGAATTATAATGGAGGTTAAATTAAATAACAACAACAACCACGCCTTGCCTTGGCAAGAATGAAACAAGGTGTTCAGAGTCTCTAAGTTTCAAGGTTTTTGAGGGGGTAGTGACACAGGCTGTCAGGTCTAGACATTCACGTAGACATCGTCCACTGGGGTAAAGGTCACAGTGAAGATCAAAGGTCACAGAGGAGGGATTGAAGGGGTAAGAGAAGTAAAAGATTTATCTATTTTCATCTATCTCACAGAAGTCAGTGAGTAAGACAATCTAGCTTTGGAAACACCAGTCCAGGTAGAAAAATTAGAGGAAGGAGGCAGGAAAGGAAGGATGTGGGCCACTCTGGACAAGAGGTGAAGGCCGAGAAAAACAAGAATGGGAAAGGAAGTGATGGCAATGACAGGGAATAGGGCCCTGAGGAGACCATATGGGAAAGAAAGGAATGACCCAGGAGGCAAGACAAACGAAGCCAGCTTCCACGTGGGAAGGCTTATGGGAGAAAGCTCTGGCAGTTCCCATTCTCACAGGCACGCCCCAGGCCTTAACCCTTTGTTTCACAGGAAGCTCTGAAGGGTTTAGTCAGCATGGCTCAGGAAACAAGCGTTCCTTTTTCTGGGAGAAAGATTATCATGCAAGGAGTACAGAAAACAAAGATGATTATTCTTTCCACCCCAAACGCATGCACCGCCTCAATAAGGACCTGGGAGCATTGGCCACCAGGTGAGAGGAACGCCTGTGTTCCTCTTGGCCTGTATCAACAAAAGCGATGATTCATAGCTTCCCTGTGGAAACTGAGACTCTCAAACAATCGAGAGATGGAGGGGAGGCCCACCCCCGGCCTTGGCTCCAAGGAGGAAATAGCTCAGACGACAGAGAACTGCCATTCCAAGTGCTAAGCTGCCAGTCCAGGCAGAGGAGTGTCTGCCAGCCCATTGGTTACCGTGCGCCTCTGGAAGGGCACCTGGGTAGCAAGACAATGGAATCTGGGCTCTGCTTCTCACTAGCTAGGCTATGTCCACCTGCTTAATTTACCATTTGAGGATTCAGTTTCCTCACCCACAAAAGGGAGACTGAATACATTTAAGTTCCTCTCTCACTCTGCCATCCTTCAAAATCATTGCAAGCAGCCAGGTAAGAGAAAATCTAGCATTGCCTCTGTCTGACTCCCCCGCCCCCCACCCCACCGGGTAGAGGTGGAAAGTTGAGAGGCAGATAAAAGAGGGACGAGGAGCCTTGTAAACTTTTCAGTTTTGGACAGAGACAGATGGGAGACGAACAGGGAAAAGAAGAAAAAGTCCTCTCCTTGATGCAACCACTGGAGCTTTGATGAAGGATTAAAAGGTGGGCACTCCTTGGCCCTCAGTAAAAGGGGTGGCCAGTCTGGGAGACTTCTGGAATAAGGCAGCCTCAAACACAGCTGGGTAGTGGTGCTTTCGTGTCTAGCACTTTTTCATAAATTACCTAATGGGCTTCAGTGTTGTCTTCCCAACAGGAACACAAGTCCATTATAAAAGAAGAAGAATGCATATTGTGCTCCTTTGGAACTTGCCGTAGGATGGACACAGCACTGGCACTTCGTTCATACTTGCTTGATAGTGTCAGAAGGAGAGAAGTTTCAACAAACATTTACTCAGCACTTACATGGCTGAGACATTGCAAAAGTTGCTTTCACACATGAATGCTCATCACAATCTCATTTTTACAGACACCCAAACTGAGGCTCAGAGAAGTTCATGATTGTCCCAAGGTCTCACAACAAGTACATGGCAGGCCTGAGATGTCTACTCTCACAGCTTCTCTCCATGGCAGGCAGAGGGCCTGGTCTTTAGGGTCATGTTAGTTTAGAGTAGACAGGACATGTGTGCATGTGCACGTTCATGCTCCAGGATATCTGACTTACACAAGAGATGGAAGCTTGAGAGCAAAATAAAGGGGCAATCAAAACTGGGTGGATTCCTAAGAAAGATGAGTATAGGCAGGATTTTCAAGACCTGAAGGGACAGCTTGGTGGGAGGAGCAAGACTTGGCTGTAATAGCTGAGAAAACGCTCAGGGATGGGAAGCACAGCTAAGGAATAGGAAGGAACAGGAAACAGTACATCGCAGTCACTTGTACTGACACAAAATGTTTGGACAGGAGGGAGTCGGTCCCAGGCCTAAGAAAACGGTTTAGAAATGAGGCAGTGTTTTTCGAGTTCATTATGAGATGCATCATTAGGACATGACTGAAAGCAATTAACGTGTTTCTCATTCATTCGCTGATCAAGTTGCAACTGGAAAGGAGTTTCCACATGGGGGAGGCGAGGCTCCTGGGGAACCAACCAGTGGCTTGTGCACCATTTCCAGAGGGGACCTGAGTGTGAGCTCAGGGTTGGCAAAAGCCTAGGGGATGCCATCAGAGGCCCCGATTAGCACTGCCCCACCCCTCCCAGAGGCCCATAAAAGCCAAGGGGCCTGGGGCTGCCCACATACCCTGCCTTCTCTATCCCCCTTCGCACACAGCCACATCTGGAGCTGTTCTCATCCTGCTTTCTCAGGCACCATGTCCAGGCAGTCCACTCTCACGTTTCAGACTGGCAGCCGCAGGGGCTTCAGCACTGCCTCAGCCTCTGGTCGCTCCCGCTTCAGCTCAGCCTCTGTGGCCCGCTCCACATGGGGCAGTGGAGGGCTGGGAAGAATTAGTGATCCTAGAGCCAGTTTTGGAAGCCGCAGCCTCTACAACCTAGGAGGGACCAAGCGGATCTCTATCGGTGGGAGTGGCAGCAACTTCCGAGGTGGCTTCGGTGGCAGGGCAAGCAGTGGCTTTGGGGTCAGCAGTGGATTTGGCTATGGGGGTGGCGTGGGAGGGAGCTTTGGTGGCCCTGGCTTCCCCGTCTGTCCCCCTGGAGGCATCCAAGAGGTCACCGTCAACCAGAGTCTCCTGACTCCCCTCAACCTGCAAATCGACCCCACCATCCAGAGAGTGAGGAAAGAGGAGCGGGAGCAGATCAAGACCCTCAACAACAAGTTCGCCTCCTTCATCGACAAGGTGAGCCAGGGGCTGCGTCTGCTCCATTGGGTTGGTTTGGTACGACCTCTTGGAGAGGCCCTGGCCCAGAGGGGAAGCAGCAATGATACAGCCTCCCTATGAAAGCACATCTGATGAACAGGTACCTCCCGGGGAGGGGGAGGTATTTACAAATGGGAACCTTATGGAAATTTCTCCTTGTCCTTCTTGGGAGCCATGTGGGCTGGTTCAGTCAATACCAGGGAAAGTTAAGTTGTTCTCTACAGGAGGAGTGTCCACTAAGCAAACTAACCTAACCCAGAGCAGGTATTATCAAGACTGTCCACCCAAGAATCTAGGCTCCCCATAAGGGCCTCCAAGCCCCAGCCCTTGAGAACTTTGGGGTAGCTTCCAGGGTTTTCTCTTCTTGACTTGGAGTTGTCAATTAAATAGTTGAAATATGGGTGTCAGGTAAAAAACATACTTTTTTCCTTTCCCTTATTAATTGGAATGTCTGCTCCAGTTAATTTCTCAAGTCTCCCCTGTTTCTCAGGATTTCATTCTCTTCTTCTCCACTCCAGGTGCGGTTCCTAGAACAGCAAAACAAAGTCCTGGAGACCAAGTGGAGCCTCCTGCAGGAGCAGGGCACCAAGACCGTGAGGCAGAACCTAGAGCCCTTCTTTGATGCCTACCTCAATGACCTCCGCCGGCAGCTGGACAGTGTCGCCACTGAGAGGGGCAGGCTGGACGCTGAGCTGAGGAACATGCAGGACGTTGTAGAAGATTTCAAAGTCAAGTAAGTGGGAGATGGGCTTCTCGTCACGCACAGTCGTCTCAGGGCTCCTTTTTATGAGTACCACAGAGGTGCAAAGTCACAAATGCCAGTATCGGCTGGGAGGTTTGTACCTTGCAGTCTTTATCCCATAAGACGAAGACAGCATGGTGGAAGATAACAGAGGGACCCTCATCTCAAGCATTACGATTAATGAGAAGCCTATTCTTACCTGCCTACACGACCACAAAGGGATATCTATATTGTTACTCTGAATATTGTTACTCTGGAAAGCATAATATTATTTCAAGGTTAGCATATGACTTAACTCCACTGGGCATGGGCTGTGTCACTGAGATGGCTTGCATTTCCAGGATGCACACTAGAGTATAAACAAGGCAACATGGTCCTCCTCAAGGAGGCAAAATTTGACTAGCGATTTTCCAAGTCGCAGTAGGTGAGCTATTTAATGGAAGGCAGTGATCCTCACTGACCCCTTAGCTGCCTTACCCTTGATTTCTGGGGTAGAGCTACACTAGCTTATTAAAAGCACACTGCTCAAACGGCTGCCCTGAAGTTCAGTGAAAATATACCAAAATCTTCCAGGAACAATGTCCTGAACAAACATTACAGCAGGTTCTTGAGGCAACAAAATTGTTTTAAAGATTGGAATTGTACATCTGTAAGGAGATGGAGTTGGCTAAATACCTATTTCTATTTCCGTAAGTTCTATATTCACTTTCTAGTCTTACAAAAGAAAGAATAAGGGGAAAAAAAACACTCTGGCAGAAGATATTATTCTCCTTTCATAGAGGGAGAAAGAGAGGTTAAGTGAATCACCCCAAGTCACACATGGGTCAGGAGAAGAGCTGGAGGGGATTCAAGGTCTCTTAGCTCCTGCTGCCCCAGCACGTTCCTCCCCAGCCAGGGAAGAGCTCCACCCGAACCTTGCTCAATGGCATGCCCCCTCTCCTCTGCTCACCAGGTACGAAGATGAAATTAACAAGCGCACGGCTTCAGAGAATGAGTTTGTGGCCCTGAAGAAGGTGGGTGGAAATGTCTCTCAAAGGAGAAGATTCAAACTGAATCCCGGAGTATGGGGTGACCCAGCCTTTATGCCACCCAAGAAATGTCACAGAACCCAGAGAAGAGCTACAGAGCTCAAATCTGCCAAAATGCTCCCTCTGCCCATACAGCGCCACTGCCCCCTGCTTAGGGTTTTGTTAGCCCAGGGAGCTCAAGCCTCCAGTTCTTAGCAATTGCCCACCCCCACCTCCCAACTCCAGATGCAGGGTTGCTAAAATCCAACCTGGAAGGGCCAGGGAGGAGTCTGCTCAGCTTCTCTAGGACTTGCTGCTCGTGGCTGGGGTCTCAGAGGGGCATCCCGTGCTGTTGTTCCAGGATGTGGATGTCGCCTACATGAACAAGGTGGAGCTGGAGGCCAAGGTCAGCTGTCTGACCGACGAGATCAACTTCTTACGGATGCTCTATGAGGAAGTAAGAGCCTGCGAATGTTTTTATCCCTCCTAGTTCTGGTCCCTGGAGAGAAAAATTGCTGCAAAGAGTATCATCTCTGCAGAGCCCCCACAGGGTATCGTGCCCCAGGTCATCCACGCTGGAGTTTGGAAGGTCAGGGACACCTAGGAGAACAGCTTGGAATCTTGCCACCCTAAACCCTACTCCAGCTGTGAAGCTTAGTCCCCTCATTCCATAGCATATCAAGGAAGGTATGCTGATCCTTGAATCCCAGGTCACTGAGTAACATTCTGAAAGGGGAGGTCAATTCCCCCTCATAGGAAAATTCTAAAGGCAAGCTGTGCCCCAGCTCATTGGCCAGCCTCTTGCCCTCTGAAGGTCCTTCATTCTGGGTATTGCCACTCTGCAAGCAGAGACCTTGGCACATGGGGAGAGAGAGAGAGAGATGCAAGGAGGGACAGAGATATGTTGTGCAGGGGGCAGAGGGTCCTAAAATCACCTGATCCTAAAGAAACCTTTTATGCTAGCATATGAATCAATGTATGTCCTATTCAACTGCATATAGTTTGGATCAGAGAACACTAACCCACCCTTTATATCCAGGGAAATCACCCAAATGAGAGTCTCAAGAAGCGATGCTAGGGACACAATCCCATCACACTGACCTATGACCCAGACACCTCTTGGGGATTGATACAGGGCCCCATAAATGCTGGGAGTGCCTAGGGAGGAGCTGAAAGATCTCCTGCCAGGAACGCCAAAGAAGCACTTTCTGACCTAGATGGGTGGTCAACTGCATGATTTCAAGATCCCTTCTTTTTGTGCCTTGATGACACTGAGTTTACTGGCTTTGCAGGAGCTGTCCCAAATGCAGACCCAGGTCAGCGACACATCCGTGGTGCTGTCCATGGACAACAACCGCAGCTTGGACCTGGACAGCATCATCGCTGAGGTTAAAGCCCAGTACGAAGACATTGCCAACCGCAGCCGGGCTGAGGCTGAGTCCTGGTACCAGACCAAGGTGAGTGTGGGCACCTCGGTGATAGGGTCCAGGGCTAGTGTTCTCGGAAACCCCGGATCATCATCTATTACCCATAAGCTTCTGGAAACATGAGTATTTCCATCTCTCTCATCTTAGCAGAAGCATCTTTGATACTATGACAACTTAGCTCGAAATGCATATGGAAACCCAATCATACACACTATTTGTGGTCAGATGGTGTTAGGCACTCAGGACAGCCACCGTCCCCACATCACTTATGATCTGGTTGGGGGCTAGGGGACACTCTGAAACATTCAAGAAGCAGTCATAAAACTGTTTCTGAGGGGCTTATTTATTCAGTGCATGGTCACAGAGCTCTTATTATATGCCAAACAGGTTACAGAGTTGTAAGTAAATAAACTACAAACAGAACCCAGGTCTGAGAGGCCACAAAGTGAATGGACAATTTTGGAAGGGACAAAGACAACATTAACAAAAAGCTTCCAAGAAGCAGTAGGTTTTCAGTCCACTTTGGAAGCAGCGAGGGACAAAAGAGTGCCAAGAGGAGGAGGTGTTCAAGGCTGAATAAGCAGTTCTGTGGGGCTGGAAGGTGGGAATTAGCAATTTGCTGAGCAAGAGAGTTTGTGTCTGGAAGAAGAACATTGAGACAACCGGAGAGAGCTACTCTCCAAAAGTGCAGACAGCCAGAAAAAGGTCTGGCTTTGGAGGGGTATGGTAGGCAGGATAGTCCAACCCATGAGATGAGCCCCCTGCCAAAGCCAGATGTTATTCAGGGGCAGCTGCTCATCTGCAAGCTGGCTCCTATCTCTTGCCCTGCTCTGTGCACTTATGCCTTTGTCCCTACCACTGCCAGGTGGGGGGAAAGACAGAAGGGGTCAGCCGACAGGGGTGCACCATACAGAGGCAGCCCCTTGACTGTAGGTAGAGGTGGGATACAATTACCTCCCAAGTGGGGTGGTTGAAATTTATAGCAGATAATTTCTTTTGTTGGGAACACTGTTGTTCTCTTTAACTGTGTGTATCTAGAAACAGAGGAGCTCAGCTAGTTAGCACTTTCAGAACCCACCAGATACTGGTTCAGACAGGGGCCCTTCTTTCATTGGGAAAAGTGTGGCTATCACTCCAGTCTGCTAGAGGGAACAGGGTGCGTTCTTTTCTCCAAAATGAGTGTGTCCTGGATATGCACCTAGATGAGGTAGAGCACTGTTCCGTTACAAAGTCTTCAGGACTGGATCCTCTACAGCTTTGGCTGCATCCAACACCATCTCCTTATATCTTATTCCTGTTTCTTCAACACTGATGTCTGCAGGGCAACCAAAATACACGATCACAATCAGTCTGGATGTATGTCCGGGGACCAGGAATTCCCCAAGGACAGTGACCAAGTTCCCACTCATTCTTAGAGCTCCCCATGCTTCTTCCTGCCCCAGGGTTCTCATGTGGTCTGTTTCCCTTCGCTGGTGTGCTTTCTGCCCAACCAGTCACTTAGCTCACGCCCATCCTTCAGAGCTCAGCCCCAGCATTTCCATCTCTGGAAGGACTTCCCTGATCACCACCCCCACTTCCATATCTAGGTCAGATTCCTTTATGACACTCTTGTAGGACACTATGTTAATTTCTAAGGAGCACTTATCTCAGTTTGGGACTATATATTCAATCATATGTTGATTTGATTAATGTCCATCTCCCCTAATAAATTGTAAGTGGGGGGGGGTATCTATGTTCTTTGTGCTATTCCCAGGGTCCAGTACATGCCTATCATGAAGATATGCTCAAGAAATGTCACCTGAGTAAATGAGCAAGGGGATGTGTGAGTGATCAATGAAAGGAGGGGCTTGCTGTGTACCCAGGGGAGTGTCCAGCCCAGGTGTTTGACCTGATTACTGGCTCTTCTCTGGTTCCTACAGTATGAGGAGCTGCAGGTCACAGCGGGCAGGCATGGTGATGATCTTCGAAACACTAAACAAGAAATCGCTGAGGTGAACAGGATGATCCAGAGACTGAGAAGTGAGATTGACAACGTGAAAAAGCAGGTAAAGTTTGGGTAGGACCAAGAACTCCCTGCATACTCAGTTCTTCCGGGTCATTCTGCCCTGTGTACAGGACTCCAACCAAGAAACGCCACAAATCCAGTGGCTTTCAGGAAGGCTCATGGCTTATTCCTTTCCACATAGTGTTCCAGCCTGCAAACAGCCATCGCTGATGCAGAACAGCGCGGAGAACTGGCCCTCAAGGATGCACGAACCAAGCTGGTGGACCTGGAGGAGGCCCTGCAGAAGGCCAAGCAGGACATGGCTCGGCTGCTGCGGGAGTACCAGGAGCTGATGAACGTCAAGCTGGCCCTGGACGTGGAGATCGCCACCTACAGGAAGCTGCTGGAGGGAGAGGAGAGCAGGTAAGGGCAGGGACGGTAACTCCACTTCAGCTGCCTGGACACTCCTAGGGGCTCAGGTTGCTGCAGCCCCCTCCTCATCTGGAAAAAAGCAAAATGCAGGTGGAATTGGGTTATGGCAAAGAATACAGGTGCAATTTTTTTCCAGGTTAGTAAATCATTATCAGATTCCCATGTTTGAGGTATGACTACTTTTAGCACCCCACAGAAATCAAGGACCTGATCAGGTCCAAGTAATCAAGTTCTGTCCAAGGAGAAATTTGGTTACATGGCTGGGCTGGATATGTGATATGAAAGGCTCTAGACTGAGAATAAATTGTTCCAGGATTTAGGCTTCCATGCCTGCAACTAACAGACTGTGTTACCTTAGGAAAGTCAGTATCTCCTCTCTGGCCCTCAGTGTCTCCGTGATAGAATAGAGTCCAGGTCACGTGATCTGGCTCAGTGGGAGCTTTGTGCTCTGCCAATTACCAGGTGTGTGACCCAGAGCAAATTACTTAACTTCTCCATTCCTCGGTGTCCTCACCTCTAAAACAAGCATAACCATAGTACCTAGCTCATATGTTTTTAAGAGGGTCAATATAGGGACTACACATGAAGCTCTTAAAACAATGCATGGTATACAAAAAGTGCTCATTAGTTGACAGTTATCATTCAGTTTAGTGGCCAAACACATGGGCTCTGGTGCCCAATGAATCTGGCTTCAAATCTAGCTTTGTGACCATGGGCGACTTAATTAACTTTTCTGAGCTTCAGTTTCTCCACCTGTAAAACTGAGATAATAATGTCTACTTAATGGGGTTGTTGAGAGAATAAGTGGCATTATGTAGGTAACAGGTACCCAGTAATTGTTAGCTCTCTTCATGTTCTAAGTATGTATTTATAAATGAATGCCAGTTCTGTCCTCAAGATGTATAAACAAAATTACTCTAGTTGCTACCACGATGATAGACTGATTATTGCTGGTATTATGTTTATGTCTCAGGCTCCTCTCCACACCTATAGCAACCTCAGCACTGCCCAGTGCATGACAATAGTCCATTGTTAAGAGAGAAGAGTTCTTCTCCTTCTATGACAAGCCCTGCCTTTTCAACTGACACCAGCATGTGATTAATCTTCATAAGGTGTCTACCTAGTTTAAACCAAAAACTGTGTTGCTGGTATTACAGGTTTTACTCTTATAAATCTCAAACTCCATATTATTTCATTCATTAAATTATTATTTTTAATACCACCAGTACTTATATAATTTTGACATCCATTTTTCTGCAATAAAACTGATAAAGGGTTTTCTTAATGCATTTGTAACAATTACAAAATGTCATTGCAAATGCCCACAAGCTTCTGGACACAACAGTGACCTCCTTCTCCCCACTCCTTTCAATCAGGCTGAGTGGAGAGGGTGTTTCTCCGGTTAACATCTGTGAGTATGACATCCTTTGTGCCATCTGGAGTATATGTGGGGTTGGGGGGCAGGGAGGCGGTGGGCATGCATGAGGCATTGGAGGGAATCCCACCAAAAGGGCTCATTTTGAGAAGGTTTGAGGTTTTGAATCTGTTAAAAAGAGAGTCATATTAGCAGAGAGTCTTCCATGTCACAATACTTAACTCTTTGCAATTGAAAGATGCCACAGAGGGAGTGATGGGAGGTTTGCTGCACTCCTTCCTCTTGGGTTTGGAAGACTCCCAGGCCACACCCCCCACCTCCCAGAACTTCACATATTTCTTGCTGGGGCTGCAGATCTAGCTCAGAGATAAGCGTTCGATGTAGACAGAATTTATGAGAACACCTGGTCTGCCCTCAGTGTTTGAAGGGAGCCTTCATGTGGAGCACAAGGGCATTGCCATTTAGACAATTTGGGAAGAAGCTCCACTGCTTGGCCTAACTCTGCAGAGTATAACTGTGGAGAGTTACCAAGGATTTTCAAGGCAGTGAGAGCCCATAAGTCACAGCAGGTGGGAGCAGCTACTAACAAACAGGAGAGGTTAGCAAGCTGGCCCCACTCCGCATGGGTAAGAGCAGAAGACGTCACTCACAGAACTCAGGGCTGGCCATCTTGAGACCAACAGAAATGAGTTCTGCAACTTACACTCCACAAGCAAGTTTGGTTTTCTTGATGTGGGATTCAAAAAAAAAAGCAATCGATTGTATTAGCCAACGGTTCTAGAAGGCAGAGTCCTCTGAACTGCTCAGGTGTCCTTGGGAATGCACATCCCTGGGAATGGACAGCACAACCTCTGAAGTTTCCTTTCTCTTGAAAGCACCTAAAAGTCTGTATTGGTTTCCTAGGGCTGCCACCACAAGGTACGCAAACTGGGTGGCTTAAAACAGCAGAAGCCTATTGTCTCACAGTTCTCCAAGCTGGAAATCCCTAAGTGAGGTACCAGCACGGCCGTGCTCCCTGTGAAACCTGGAGGGGAGAGCACCCCCGCTCCTTGCTTCTTCCAGCTTCTGGTGGCTGCTGTCACTCCGTGGCTCGTCACTCCAATCCCTGTCTCTGATCATATTGGCCCTTTCCTTGTTGTCTGTCTTCACATAAGGACTTTGTCCCTCTTCGTATAAGGACACTAGTCATACTGGCTTAGGGCCCGCCCTAATGACTTTTCTCTGAACTTGATTATGTCTGCAAGATCCTATTCCAAATAAGATCACATTCACAGGTCCTAGAATTCCACATATGTTTTTGGAAGCTACAATTCATCCAATAACACAGACTCTATTTTTTAGTTCAATTTTTCTTCTCAAGAGCCCAAAGTAGGATACTAGATGTTTAAGGTGGCGGTAGTTATAAAATGTAGGGAAACAGCAGGTTGGGAAGAGAAGAGAGACCAGTGGGTCATCTGTCACTTGGTCTATCAAGAACATTCCAGCCTCTCTCTGGGATTCAGAGCATGGAGGAGGCCGGGGGACACCAAGGAAAGCACAGAGGTGCCCCCCTGTGAGCTTCCAGAATGAAAGGAGACACCAGAGCCAGGCTCACAAAGAGAGACAGGGACAAAGCCAAAGGGGTAGGTGCGGTGAGATCAAAGGGGAAGGCAGGTGGACTGCAATAGCTTCCCAGAGGAGAGACTTCTCCATTAAGTTCTGGAAGGAAAACAGAGGCGCTGAGTAGCGGAGGGGAGGCAGAGCCATTTCAGACTGGGAGAAAGCCCAGAGCCACAGCGCAGAAAGAACCGAGGCTGAGGCACTGGGCCAAGGACAGGGGAGTGCCGGGGGCGGGGATCAAAAGAAGGCTAGTATCTGCCTGACCAGACCACACCATCCCCACCCAAGGAACTTCAGGGCACAGGCCCTGACACCCCAGGTCCCCAGGTGTCTTCACTCCTGCCCTTAATTCTGACCGTGTCTCCTCTCTTCCTGCAGCTGTGGTCACCTCCACCATTTCCAGTGGCTACGGCGGTGGCAGCAGCATCGGAGGTGGAAGCCTGGGTCTTGGTGGGGGCAGCGGCTACTCCTTCACCACCAGCGGTGGGCACAGCTTGGGTGCGGGCCTGGGGGGCTCCAGCTTCAGTGCTGGTAGCAGCCGGGGCCCTGGGGGCAATGCCTCCAGTGTCAAGTTTGTCTCCTCTACATCCTCTAGCCGAAAAAGCTATAAGCACTAAGTACAACCACCCCACTCCCTCACCCCATCCTGAAATCAGATCTGCCCACTGACCTGGTCCTCCTCCTGCTCCCCTTCACAAGGTCCACCTGTGCTGCTAGGAAGCCTGGCATTGTGGCTAAACCCCATTTTCCAACCTGAGCCAGCCTCTGGCCTCCTGACAGTTGCCAGACTGCCCCTGGTGCCCTCTCTGTGCCAAAGTACAGAGGCTTTCAAGGTTCACATTCAGCTTGTCTAGCAAAGACTCCCCCTTCACCCCTGCCTCCCTCCCTCCCTCCAGATGCAGAAATGGGGAGGCCGAGTCTCCCAGGCTGTCTTAATGCCAGGCTGTTAATCCCGTTGTCTTATGGTGCTTATAAGCTGTCTGCTGGGAGTGAGGGCTCCCTCTCTCCCCTCCCCGGAATGTGTCAATTAAATGTATGTGTAATGTGTTTGGTGTCCAGCCCTCTGTTTGGAATGGTGACTGAGCACAGAGCAATTCTCCACCACCTCCACCTCCTCCTTCTCCAGGTCTCCTCCAAGCACAAGGTCCCACACAAAGAGTGCTCAGAACACATCAAACTTCCCTTCCCCACTCCTGCCCAGAGCTAAGAAGACCGGACTGGGGAGAGATGGGATGAACAGGAGGGCAGACTCCGCACCCAAGCTTCTGCCCGTTTCCTCCTGCCTCTCATTGGGATGCCTTCTTGAAGAAGCCCAAGCCCCTGGGCAGAAGCTCTTCCAGCCTCCTCACTACATATGTCATGCAGGGCGATGCCATCCCCTCCCAAAGCCAGACTGTCTTTCCAGGACACTGACGTAGGGTGGGCTGCCCAGCCCTCACCTAGCAAAGGGGCCATTGTTCCCTGACAGCTTCAAACTTGCAGACCTGAGCAGAGAAATAACAGGGCAGGAGTGGAGTTAAAAGCCCGCCCTGGGGCAGTGCTTTCACCTGGCAGAGGAGGCATTCAGGCCCATAATTGCAGCTATAAGACATCCGGGAAGCTCCCGCATTCCTGAGTTTGCAGTCTCCTGGACCCCTCTCATCAGGGAAAATTTGGAAGCGTTGAAGGGGAGAGGATGACAAGTAGGAGGGAAATGACACTGAGAACAACTTAAAGATAGATCCCTGGTGGGGTGGGGGTGGGAATGAGCAAATTAAGACCTGGGACAAGAGGAGTAGAGGGGACAGGAATTTGGAGTGAAATCCGGAGTCCTCTTCTCTTTGCCAAGCCACCTCTGTCCATCACTGTGTGGTGCAGTCAGACCACGGGGCCCCCACATCGGCGCAGCAGTCACTAGCTATGCAGAGTCTGCCAAGTGTCTTTACTCTGTGCCTCAATTGCTTCACGTGCAAAACAAGAACAGTAATCACCACCACAGGGTGCTGTGTATAGATTGTATGAGTAGACAAGTGTAAAATAGCTTCCCATAGTAGGTGCTCAGTAAATGTCAGCAATTTTTATTGCCACCCACCCTCACAAAGTTATCATGAAAATCAAACGACACAGTGCTTGCAAATGACCTGCCACATGATCTCACACAGACTGAATCTTCAGCAAATGGGGTTTCTTTATAAGTGACCATAATGATGGGAAGGGCATAATCAAGCGCTTGGGTTCAGAGTCCAAGACCTGGAAAGCAAGATGAGAGGAGCAGATGAGCTAGAGAAGGAGTGTCTCCAGCATGTGGCAGAGAACCTGGGCAGGCGGGGGGCTCAGGACCCAGGCCTGCCCTGGGCTCGAATGCCCAGGCCCAGTCCTGTCCTAGCTAGGGTGTTCCCCATGATGATTAGTGGGGCAGGAAGATGGGCCGTGGCCAGACATGCCATTGAAATGAACTCAACACAGTGGTCTTTGATCTTCTTCGGCCAAGCCCAGTTCTTGAAAAGGATAAAAGTCAAGGAGATTTTGAGAGAGTTAGACTCTGAAGTCTCCTCATCCTTTTGACATTTTTGCTCCTCTGACCCTCTGGCTCCAGCTCCCATCATGACCCAACGATCCTCTATCACCGTCAAGTCAGGGGGCACTCGGAACTTCAGTACTTCCTCAGTGAACCTCCTCCCAGGCAGCCGGAACAGCTTCAGCTCTGTCTCCGTGACCCAGGGCGGGAAGAGCTTTGGGGGTGGCTTTGGGGGTGGCTTTGGGACCAGGAGTCTCCACGGCCTTGGAGGCAGCAAGAGAATCTCCGTCAGCGGGGGCTACCGCTCCAACCGGGGCTTTGGTGGCGCTGGCTATGGGATGGGTCTTGGCGGTATAGGGTACAGGGTAGGGGGATTTGGAGGAGGGATGATGCCTGGAGCTGGGGGCATCCAGGAGGTCACTGTCAACCAGAGCCTTCTGACACCCCTCCACCTGGAGATCGACCCCTCTCTCCAACGAGTGCGGAAGGAGGAGAAGGAGCAGATCAAGACTCTCAACAACAAGTTTGCCTCCTTCATCGACAAGGTGAGAGGCAAGTGGGGTGCCCACCAGAAACTCTGGGGGATCTCTACTCTCTGTGCTTTTCTAAGGTCAACTGAGATTTGCCCAAGACCTGTGGTCTTGGGGAGTGAGAAAACTACTGACAGGATGGAGGATGGGGTGGTTTCCCATTTTGTTGAGGTGGGAGAAGAAAATGTCCACCTCCAGGCTTCAGAGCTTTCTGACTTACTGCAAGGACATTCCTCTTGTGATGGCTAGTGGTCGTGTAATGGGATTAAAATTAGACCCTGAAAGGGGACCAGTTTGGAGGGAAGAAGATAAAGGAAAGAAAGGTTACAAATTCAGTTCATAGAAGTGGGCTGAGGTCACTTTTTCCTGCCCAGTTTAATAGGAGCAAGAGGCCCCCATGGCGACCTCTCTAGTGATCTGGGTATGTCTGGGAAGCTGGTCGTCAGCCAGGAGCTGCTCAAGTGTTTCACTCTTTTCTTTTGGGAAGAGGAAAGCTGTGACTTCAGCCCTGGGCCCCCATTGTTGTGTGGCCTGGAATCCTAGGGATTTTCCCAGTTTGGGGAAATAAATAATTCTATTTTAGATTTTATTTTGCATCACCACTGGTTCACACCTTAGCTGGTTGTTTTTGCCTGGAAAGAACCAGTTCAAGGATCTGGGTCATTCAGATTCCACACCTGGGATCTAGAAAAAAGCATGCCAACCTAAGACGCAACCAGCCCAGGTCCATTTTTGGCTCTCCTGGTAGAATCCCTAACTTCTCAGGCCTTGGTTGGATTGGGCAGATGAACTCCAAGGTGCCTTCGCAGGCCTAACAGTCTATGAAATGCCTCATCATATGGACCCAAGTCTTTAAATGTGTAAAACCTAACCACTGAGGCAGTAGTTATTCACCTTTGTCAATGATGTCACCCCACTTGGCCTGGTGTTCACATCAACAGCTGTGAGATTTCCAGGAGACTGGCTCTGAGGGAAAGAACGTGGGCCCTGCTTTTCCTAGTTTCATCTGGATGGGGCATGGGGAATAAAGGGCTGTAACTAGGGAGGGACTTGGAGCCAGGATTGCCCTCCTTCCTCTGATAACAGGTGGGGTAGGTGCATTTGTCAAAGACCCTCTGCAGGGCATATTGCCATCTCCAGCCTTGGAGGCTATTCCTTCATTCTCTGAGGTTGTGTGTCATTCCATCTGTTCCCAAGGGAAGGACTTTGTTTAGGGAGAAAGTGTTGCATACGTTTCCAGGCTAAGAGGCTGCTAAGTGCAATTCAAAAAAGCCAAATTTGTAGCACAAGACCACAGAGGACCTGAGAGAACAGAGAGAGGAAAGGGCTTTTCGAGGCCACAAAGCTAGCGGGACATGGCTGAGACTATGCCCAGATCCCCTCCATGCCACTCCAGTGTGTCCCATTCTAGCATGCCTGGGGTGTGTGGGCAACTGAGTCCCAGCTTCCAGATCTCAAGAAATTGTATTGGAAAGAAAATACACAGGTTGAATTCTCTGCCAAGAACCCTATCCATTTAATGGGAATCAAAATGTCACCCAGTAATGTGATGGTAGACTGTTCTTTTCTTCACCTACCACACATCAGCATGGTTTGGTGTGGTCAGAGTTCCCAGCCCCTTTGGGCCTCCATGATTCTCTCCCCTCCAAACCAAGCCACCACCTTGTCCTGGGCCCATTGCACCTACGTTTGCTTAGCTCTCTACATTCCAGGCTACTTCCAGGCTGAGGATGATGAGGAGGAACCTGCCACCTGGACTATGAGGCTTTGCAGAGCACCCCCTTACACTGTTTGATAAGGAGGGTCCTGGGAGGCTGCTGCAAGGAAGCCCTCACAGTCTCTCACCTCTGGCGGGGGCAGGTGCGGTTCCTGGAGCAGCAGAACAAGGTCCTAGAGACAAAATGGAGCCTCCTGCAGGAGCATAAAACCACCAGGGCCAACATCGAGCCCATGTTTGAAGCCTACATCAGCAACCTGAGGCGGCAGCTGGACAGCCTGGGTGGGGAGCGGTCAAGGCTGGAGACAGAGCTGAAGAACATGCAGGACGTGGTGGAGGACTTCAAGAACAAGTGAGTGCATGCTCAGCCAACTCCTCCAAAAGTGCCCAGTGGGACACACAGTTTAGGGCACCAAGGCAGACTCAGAAAGTGAACTGGGACCCTACCTTTAAGAATGTTGGGGCTTTGGGGAGAGGCTGGCATTACATAGGATGAAACATGGGCACAGAGAGCATGATGCACATGACAACCTGGTAAATTCTGCAGATGAGGAAAATAAGGCTCTGAGAGAGTAACTGACTTATCCAAGTGTATACAAGTGGCAACTCACGAGTTAAGAATTAAACCCATTGAATCTCACCCTCTCATTTGTTCAATTCATTCCCATTACTAATTTACACAATGCCCACTTATTTGCCTCAATCCTGACCAAGGGGTGGGGAACAGAGGAAAGAAACCCATATATGCGGCCCTCTCCCTGGCAACACACACCCATGCCACTAAAGATGTGCCTATAGGTATGAGTAATTTCTTATTTTTGTTGTTCTAATTTATTTCTAATTGTCTTTAAAATAAGTCACTCAACGAGCAGTTTTAGTTACTGTTTGTGCAATGTGGTAAGAGCTAAGGCTCTAGAGTTGTGCTAACATGGTAGCCACTAGCCACACATGCCTATGTAAATTTAAGCTCATTAAAATTGAATAAAATTTTAAATTTAGCTCCTCCATCACACTAGCCACATTTCTGGTGCTCAGTCCACATGTGGCTAACGGGTGCCATGGCAGATGCAGATATAGAGCATTTCCAAGACCACAGAAAGTTATAGACAGCAGTATCATATCTAGTCAGTGGCTTTAGAATCTTGTCTCAACAACTTACTAGCTGAAAGACCTAAAGAAAACTCATTTCTTTTTAATGTATTTTCTTGATTATGCTATTACAGTTGTCCCAATGTTTTCCCCTTTGTCCCCCTCTCCCTGGTACCCACCTTCCTTCCAGCAATCCCTCACACAAGTTCATGTCTATGCATTGTTCATATAAGTCCTTCGGCTTCTCCATTTCCTATACTATCTTAACACCCCCCCTATCAATTTTGTACCTATCCATTATGCTTCTTAATCCCTACACCTTTACCCCATTTTCCCCCTTCTCCCTCCCAAGTGATTGATAATCCTCCAAATGACCTCCATATTTATGATTCTGTTCCTGTTCTGTTGTTTACTTTGTATTTTTTTAGATTCAGTTATTGATAATTGTGAATTTGTTGCCATTTTAATGTTTATAGTTTTGATCTTTTTCTTAAACAAGTCTCTTTAATATTTCATGTAATAATGGCTTGGTGATGATGAACTCCTTTAGCCTTACTTTGTCTGGGAAGCACTTTATCTGCCCTTCCATTCCAAATAGTAGCTTTGCTGGATAGAGTAATCTAGGTTGTAGGTCCTTGCTTTTCATCACTCTGAATACTTCTTGCCAGTCCCTTCTTACCTGTGAAGTTTCTTTTGAGAAATCAGCTGATAGTCTTATGGAAACTCCTTTGTAGGTAACTCTGCTTTTTTCTTACTGCTTTTAAGCTTCTCTCTTTATCTTTAAACTTTGGCATTTTAATTATGATGTGTTTTGGTGTGGCCCTCTTTAGGTCCAACTTGTTTGGGATTCTCCATGCTTCCTGGACTTGTATGTCTATTTCCTTTGCCAAATTATGGAAGTTTTCTTTGCTGTTTTTTTTTATAAATTTTCAATTTTTTGCTCTTTCTCTTCTTCTGCCACCCCTATGATTCAGATGTTGGCACATTTGGAGATATCCCAGAAGCTTCTTATACTATCTTCATTTTTTTTTTTTAATCCTTGCTTCTTCTCTCTGTTCTGGTTGAATGCTTATTTCTTCCTTATGTTCCAAATCATTGATTTGAACCCCAGCTTGCTTCCCTTCACTGTTCCTTATAGATTTTTCTTTATTTCACTTAGTGTAGCCTTCATTTCCTCCTTTATGTTGTTGCTGTATTCAATGAGTTCTCTGAGCATCTTGATCACCAGTGTTTTGAATTCTGCATCTGATAGGTTGGCTATCTCCATTTTGTATAGTTCTTTTTCTAAAGTTTTTTCCTATCCTTTCATTTGGGCCATGTTTCTTTGTCTCCTCAATTTTGCAGCTTCCCCATGTTTGTTTCCGTGTATTAGGTAGAGCTGCTTTGACTCTGTCTTAGTAGTGTGGCTTATTGTCAAAAAGGTACCTGTAAATTGTGTAGGGTGGCTCCTTAGGTAATTGCCAGGGTGGGGCAATCCACTTCACCACTTTGTGGCTCAGTGTGTGGGGAGGTCTCAGAGAGGGGACAGTGCCGCTACCTGGTTTCTGGAGTTTTACCCAGCACTCACCCCATTTTCAGTCACTTTACCTACTCTCCTTATGCAACTGGTACCCTTCTAGATGTTGCCCTGGTGCTGAATCCCAGAGTGGGTAGGTTTGCATACATTTTAAGACTATGCAGGCCCTTTAAATGGAGTCTCCTGGAAATCCAACAGTTTCTTCTGCTGTCCCAACACCTACTGGTTTTTACAGCCAGAAGTTATGGGGATTTATCTTCCTGGTGCTAGAACCCTGGGTTGTGCAGTCTGGTCTGTGGCTGGAATGGCTCCCAAGGTATCCATCCCGATTTTTATCTGCCACACATGAATATGGGGCCACTCATTCCCACTGCCACCTCAGTGTGTCTTCTCGCCTCTCCACCCATCTCCATGTCTCCACCCCTCCTACAAGTCTGGGTGAATGTGGCTTCTTTAAATCCTTGGTTTTTGGACTTTGATGCAGTTTGATATTCTGACAGTTCTGGGTGTTATTTATTTATTACTTGTTTTGAGGTTTAGTTGTAATTCTCTCTGTGGTTTCGTGAGGAAGTGAAGCATGTCTACCTATGCCTCCATCTTGACTGGAAGTCTGATGCCTACTTTCTTAAATGCACGTTTCAGTATGGTGGTCTAAGTGACCTACGCAGGTGAATGGAGCCCTGCCAAGTCGTAAGTGAGTCAGGCAGTGAAATGATGGTAAGCGGGAGACTCAAAAAACTCACTTCTGTAAGCCCCAATTCCTTTGTCTGTTAAAGGGGATACTAATGGTACCTACGTTATATGGGGGGTTGAAAATATTAAATCAAAACTTGCATATGAACTACTTGGAAGAGTGCCCAGTGCCTGGAACATAGTAAGTTGTTAATACGTGTTAGCTATTTTTATTGTATTGATGTTTAGGTATATGTAGTGACAAGGAAAGCAAGTGCAGATGAATGCAAATGTGGAGTAACAATGCCTCAATCCAAGAAGGCTTCTTGGAGGATGAGATGAAAGCTTAATGCTGAGAAGGAAAGAGGCACAGAGGAAGGATTTGGGGGGTTGAAGAGTGTGCCCCCAGTTAACGGATGGCAATGTTCCTGCAGCAGGTGTCTAAGAGGCCTGTGCAGAGCCACTTGGTGCTCACCTTCTGGCAGAAGGCCTGTGAGCTGGGAAACACAGAAGACAAGGACATCTGCATGAAATTAGTTGAAGAACAGATGTTTGTATTTGGTGAAAAGGCAATGCAAGGAAACAATAAGGAAAACCAAATCAATTGGCAGGAAAGAAGTTATCTCAGGTCCTACTGGACAGCACAGGCAATTTAAAAGCAGGGGAGATGTGATTATATACATCATGTGGGACAGTGCTTTGTGGTTTCAAAAGAATAACAACATGCCATTTCATTGAGGGGAAGGGCACCTATGAGAGGTTAAGTGACCTGCCTGGGGTTACTCAGCTGGAAGGTAGAGGAGACAAAGCCACAACCACAGCTGTCTAGAGCCTCTGAGAGGGTGAGATTCCCTGATACTTAGAAAGGTTGGGTAGAAAATGGGTCACTAGAGCAGAAGTACAACCCCCTTCCCAGAGATCAGTAGGCAAAGTTGGGAGTGAAGGGTTGCAGCCTCGGGGAAGATTGAAGAATGAGGAAGCTGACGAAGGGGTGGGTCTCTCCTATTAGCCTGAAGACTCTGCTCCCTAAGACAGGGTCAATATGGCCAAGGACAAAACAGAAAAGCATGAGGGCACCTTTGGCATGAGAAGCCGCTGAAGCCTAGGACTGCTGACCTCCTACTGTTCTCTGTTCCTCCACTCACAGACTCTGTTGGGACTGGGGCAAGACCGTGGGGTATAAAAGGAAACATCTGTCCCCCTTTATAGGACCTAAGCAGGCTAAAGGGCAAGGCCATGTGAAAAACAAGCTCGGAAAGCATGAGGGCCGGTTCTGTTTTATTGTTGTTTGGGGCTTAGGTTTTGTTTGGATAGGAGTAGGTGGGTGATGGTTGATATGGAATTTGGGCGCACATGTGTAGCAGGAGAGCTCTGCTATAGCAGCTCATTTTCCAGGTCTGCTCTGCAGACCCATGGTGGGCAGACCCATGTTACTCTCAGACCCCCCACCCTGCCCCTAACATGAATCCACATCTGACGCTTTCCACAGGTACGAAGAAGAAATCAACAAGCGCACGGTGGCAGAGAATGAGTTTGTGATGCTGAAGAAGGTGAGGGGACAGGGATACTCCCTTTTAACTCCCAGGCAGCTCCTTCCAGGAGTGACAGCTGCCACTTAAGTCAGTGGCCTTTGCATATAAGGCTTGAGTTAATTTGTGCAACGAATCTTGGAAGCAGGTTTTACTTTAGAATTGAGAAAACTCAGACTCATGGAGCTTAAGCAAGTTACCCCAGGTTACCCAGATAATCAGAAGTGAGTCAGGATCCAGGGCTCCAAAGTCCAAGTCATAAATCACAACACCAGCCCCCTCCCCACATGGAGTCCAGTGCAGGGAAAAGGGAAGCAACATGGGCCTTACACTGGGCTGAGTGTCCATGACATCAAGACAGGCTTGGGGGATGGTGTGAAACAAGGATCAGCTCCACAGAGTTGTGGGCTTTCCCACTTAGCTGGGGACAGGCAGAGGGAGGGAAGAACCAGCCCTGAGCTAAACTGCAGGAGGGAGAAGGGAGCAGTAGTGTATGAAGGGGAGGAAGGGGCAGAGAGTGCAAGGAGAAGGGGAAGCCACTGAGAGCCTCAGGGAGAGGCTGAGAGAGCCCAAGGGCCCAGGATGGGGTTATCCTCACCATACGGAGGCGACACAGGAAGTCTTTCCACATGGGCACTCCCTGAGCCCTGATCCTCACACAGTTTGGATCCCCCCACCTCACCCCTGCCAGTCCCACTCCATAGCCTGGAATAAAGAACTGCTCTCATCCCTGGGAGTTGAAGTTCTCCCGCTCAGCAGCGGAGCAGGTTAACCCAGACTGGGTAGGACTCAGAGTGACAGCATGTTCTGTGCCCAGGACGTGGATGCTGCCTACATGAACAAGGTGGAGCTGGAGGCCAAGGTGGATGCCTTAATGGATGAGATCAACTTCCTGAGAGCTTTCTACGATGCGGTAAGCAGTGCCCATCGCTCCCCTCAGAGTGGCTGGAGGCTGGGTGCCCTCGGCTGGGCACAGGGGTTACCAGTTCCTGTTCTGATCTCTTCTCTGCTCTGCCCCCATCCCTGGGTTGGAAGTCAGGGAACAGATGCTGCGTCCCTTACCTAAGGAGAAAGATGAGGTACCTGATGGGTCAGGTGAGGTGAGAAATTTAACCTTGACCTCCTGGACCACATATGTCTTGTTGGTCAGACAAAGGAACTGCATGATTTCCATAGAACTATCTGAGCAACTTGTTCACCCATTTCAGCTTAAATTTACCTGTTATTCTTGGCTACAGAATGACACAATTATGCAAATCAAGTGACAGTCAGTGAGCCTTCAGGTGCTTCTAGAAGCACACAACACAATTGCTTCGTTCTCCTGAAGTCACGTTTTGTTAAGAGTCAGACATTATTCTTGGGAGCTGCAGGCAAAGCATTGAGCAAATAAAATCAAGCCCCTGAGTTCTTGCATCTTTTGGTGCAGTGTGCGAGACTGGCAGCAGAGCCTCAATACCATATCAGGCACAACAGGGACAATGAAAAAAATGACAATAAGGAGCAGTGGCAAGCAGGAATGCCAGGAAGAGGCAACGTGGCTGGAGTAGAATGAGTGAGGGGAGAGAGATAAGGATGGAATCAGTGATGTCAAGGAGAGACTGTAGAGGATATTGGATGCCCCCAGGTAGGCCTCGTAGGGACAGGTGATATGCCCAGGGGGTTACATATGTTCGGTGCTCAACAGAAGCTGATCATGTTTTTCCAGGAGCAGGAACATCAGTTCTGTGTCTTTGGATGGCTTCAGTGACCAATAGCTCACATGGGGCAAAAAGGCATCATTTTCTCCTTATTCACTTTAATCCTGACACGTGTGCTGTTTGTTCCTAATTCTGAACTAGCTCATAGCCCAGCAAGCCCATGGGTTGAGACTCTCAAGCTACAACAGCTACCAGCAAAAAACTATGAAAAACAAATTGCAGGACACAAAAAATAACAATTTCCTGAAGCAGGAAATGCATGAACCAATTGTTAGTTAAGAAAGGAAGGAATATTTTCACTTAAATTTGTGTTTTGGACAGGTTATTTTCAAATTTTAGAAGCATCAGAATCTTCTAGAGGTCTTAGTAACACACAAAGTCTGATTCAGTGACTCCATGGTGGGACCCAAAATGTTGCATTTCAACCAAGTTCCCAGGTTATGCTGACGTTGCTGGTCTGAGGATCACATGTTTGGAACCACTGCCCTAGATGAAGCTGAGGAGTAATCATTAGTAAAAATTAATTGTGGGTTTATTGTTTCAAAAGTCATTTCACATGTACATGAATTTATTAAAGGCTCCTGTCTGAGACTCAGAGATGCTATCTCACCTGCTTGGCAGATCCAAGACTTAAATTTTTCAGTCAGGCACCCTTTCTGTTCTTTCCAGCAAATTTCCATTTCCTGTCCCCAAGTTACTGGGAAGAGCAAAGTTGGGAAACAAGATTGAGATGCAGCAAGGCTTTTTGGCTCCATCTGACTCAGTTTTCTGTCACAAGATGATTTCTTTACTTGGTGTGAAAGGGTGTGTTTTTCTCAGAATATGAGACATCTTGGCACTGACAGGTTACAACAAGGTGCATTCCCTTCACAACAGGAGTGACAGAGCAGCTAGGGTTACTGTGCTGCCACTCCCTCCATGCAGATGGGTTGATGATAAGAATGGGAGTGAACCCAGTGACCTTCCTAACGCCCCAGCCCTGTTAGACCTAAGCCGACTGCTACACCCCAACTGTGCAACTGAGGCCCTCAATGTCAAGACCTGTTCCGGGGACCTGGTGACAGTGTCCCAACACACATGCACACACACACATGACATCCTGCTCTGCTCTCCCATTTGTACCCCATCACAGGAGCTGGCTCAGCTTCAAGCCCAGATCTCTGAGACCTCTGTGGTCCTGTCCATGGACAACAATCGCAAGCTGGACCTGGACAGCATCATCGCCGAGGTCAAGGCCCAATATGAGGACATCGCCAACCGCAGCCGGGCCGAGGCTGAGTCCTGGTATCAGACCAAGGTGAGGTGTCAACATCATGTTCATGAAACAATTGTACAGAACTGGAATTTCAAAGATAAAAGCCTTGTCCTCTCCTATGTCTCCATCTGATAGAGTTGAAGGGATCTATCTGAGTTCAGCCTGGGGCTTAGCCTCTGTACTGAACACTCCTTGGGCTGCACCATCAGGACCTGAGGGAGTAGCCGAATAAAGGTAGGAGGTGGTAAGTCCTTCTGCCACTGGAAGGATGGACACACCTCCAATGCCCTGTAGAGGAGAGGCAAGGGAGAGCTGGACATACCATCCACCAGGGCCAAGAGGAGCAAGAGAGGGAGGGTGGGAACAAGAGGTAGGCTGAGCCTCCTGGATCCAGAGGAGAAAGCTAGAATAGTCTGGGGCTGAGGGAATGGGGAGTAAGGAGGACAAAGGATGGATATGGGTCACACAATGACACTTTCCAGATTAGAGCCAACACTCTGAGCTGGGGAGTC
Source organism: Pteronotus mesoamericanus (assembly GCF_021234165.1). Taxonomy (NCBI): domain Eukaryota; kingdom Metazoa; phylum Chordata; class Mammalia; order Chiroptera; family Mormoopidae; genus Pteronotus; species Pteronotus mesoamericanus. The sequence continues at coordinate 2,905,443 of NW_026555310.1, forward strand.
AGTGGGGATATGAGATGTGGTATTAAGGAAAAGAAACACGAAAGAGCTTTAAAATCAGAGAGTGATGGGCTGAGAATGAAATGCCTAGTTTCAATGGAGAAGAACAAAAGGCTGTATCCAAGAAGAAAGGTCCAACTGTGGTGCAGAGCTTGTGGACACCAAGAGTGAGAGGCAGGGCCCAGGGACAACAGGGATGGATTTGATGGAGAGTGGCAAGGGCAAGGCGAGGGGCCTCCAAGCAATGCATTGAAAGCTTGTTGGACCCTGGGAAATGACTGCCTTCTCTTCCTTGACCTGAATCTGCTTCCTCCTGCTTCTCCTTCCCCCCAGTACGAGGAGCTGCAGCGCTCTGCTGGCCAGCACGGGGATGACCTCCGCACCACCAGGATGGAGATCTCTGAGCTGAACCGAATGATGCAGAGGCTGCGCTCTGAGATTGATAACCTGAAGAAGCAGGTAGTGTAGGACTGAGCTCCCAGAGGCATCCTAGCCATGCCCCTACCCCTGGGCAGTCCTGGGCCGGTCCTAATTCAGCCCATGCAGAGTGAGGCCTCCCCAGATGAGTGACCACCCAGGAAAGCACAGCCTCCTGCCTCACCACGGGTGTCAGGACCTTCTTCCTGAATTCTGTCCAACACCAATGCTCCCAGCAAAGGCTCTGTTCCCTGGAGGCATCCATGGCAGAACCTTGACCTGCTTTACTTACCCACTATCCACAGACATTCAGCATTGGGAAGGACCCCACCCCCAAAATCATTTTCTCAATCCTGGCTGTCTCAAATTATCCACAAGGGACAGAGATTAATCTTATTTTTAAACATGATAAAGCTCCAGACTCCTTTGTATGAAATCCATTTCTAAAAATTCCTCCATATTTTTAATCTAAAGCCCACATCTTTCTGCATTCTCTGTGGACAATTTCACAAACCCCTGTGTTCTCCTGGTAGTGTGCCGCACTCCAGGCCGCCATTGCGGATGCCGAGCAGCGTGGGGAGCTGGCCCTCAAGGACGCCAAGCACAAGCTGACTGAGTTGGAGGACGCCCTGCAGAAGGCCAAGCAGGACATGGCCAGGCAGCTGCGCGAGTACCAGGAGCTCATGAATGTCAAGCTGGCCCTGGACATCGAGATTGCCACCTATAAGAAGCTGCTGGAGGGAGAGGAGAACCGGTGGGTTACTTTTTCCTCCCACCATGGCTCAAACAGACTCCACCAGAGCATGATAACAATGCCGCAGAGGCCAAGAACCCCACAGTGCCAGGCCCCAGACAGACATACCAAGGGTAGAAACAGGGTTCAAACACAGCTGCTTCCTGGAGGCTGCCTGCAGTCACAGCTCCTCCCACGGCTCCAACTGGACATGGGGCAGGGGGCAAGGTGTAAGGTCTCAGGGAAAAGTGGCCCATGACTACCTAGAAGGCCACCGTAAGGGCCATTTTTGCCCTGACCCTATGACAAATGAGGCCAGACTTTGGACAAGCCTCACAGGGCTCTGTGTTACCCAGATATGCCTCCAGTCTAATTGTCCCTCTCTATGTAGTCAGCACGGGTCCCTCTCCCCATTTCTCTACATATTGTAACTGGTTTTATCATCTAGATGTCCCCTCACAGATCCACAGGAACTTCCTTAAGCTGATGAGATGAAAGGAAAGTGTGTAAAGCATAGTGTCTGGCACACAGTAAGCGCTCTGTGCTGACAGTTCTAAACACAGAGAAGCCAGGGCTCTTTAACGTCTCAGCAAATGTCTCTTTCTCTCCCACCTGCAACAGACTCATCGGAGAAGGTGTTGGAGCCGTGAATATCTGTGAGTAAATGTCTTGGGATGATAGAAAAGTGGGAGACAAAGTGGAAGCTGATAGCATCACTGACAAGGATCTGATGACTAGAACATGAACAAGCTGGTTTAGGAACGTCATTAAGACCCTCTGAGGGGCTTTGTGGAGACCTCTGTCTTCTTTGGCCCTTCCTCCCAGTGGGGTCGAGAGAGACTTGGGATGACTCCTCACCCCCAGGGCCCGTCCCAGGGGGGGTCATATGTCCACAGAAATGACTCCACCTAAGCCTCAGGGGACCCCAGTGATAGGGCAGAAGTGGGTCCCCCATCTGAACCCCTGCTTTCTCAGCCAGTTCTGGCAAGGATTCAAACTCACACAGTTGACAAGAGCCTACTAAACAGGCTTTCAAATGTAAAGACTTCCATTTAGAATGGAAGCAAATTAATTGAACAAGCTGAGCCATGACTGACCCGGCTTGGCCTCAGCCCACCCGAGGGAGGTGGGGAGGAATCATCTCCCATAGGGACCCAGCGGGTGGTATTCATGGAGCCCTGAGTCCTGGGCATGGGAAGGAGAGTCCCCTTGGGCCCAGTGTAGATCAGACCACATTAGGGCGGCTGGAGAGTCAGGATGAGGGAGAGCTTGAAACTGATTAATAAAGGAAACAGACATAGTTCCCCTGGAGAAATATACCTGAGAGGGGAGGTCACAGAGGTGTCTTCAGATGTCGGATGGGCTAGGGACAGCTGCATCTAGAGACAGCGCGCTCCCTGTCACTGTCAGTATTTGAGCAGTTGCCTCTACGGACGCACGCAGCAGAGGGGGATTTGCATGTGGGGAAGCTCATCTGGATGGCTTCCCGGCGTATCCCAGCAAGGAAGTCAGGAACCCCTCACAGTGTGCCAGGCCTCACACTCCATTGGGTGAGAGCCCCTGGTGTAGATGAGGACCGAACGCCACGAGGGAGCCTAGTGCCTTGGTTTCTGGCAGGGCTGACCTTGGGCTTGCAGCTTGATCTCTTTGTGCCTCCAGTTTTCTCTCTGTAAAAAGGGGGTGCTCGTAGGCATAGCATCCTCTCAGGTCAGTTGAGGTCACAGCTGTGAAAAGGCTTTGAAAAGGACGTGCGATGGGGACAGGAGTCCGTGCCCACCCTCTGCCCCTACTCCTGGGGGACAGAGGAGATTCCTGATCCCTGAGGAAGTACCGTGGGAGGGCACCAGACCTGGGGAGGGTGGGTCTTGGGAAACTGGCGGAGACTGCCAGTGTGCTCTGTGCCTTCTCTCTACAGCTGTGGTCTCCTCCTCCGGGGGCGGCGGCTACAGCGGGGGCGGCGGCTACGGCGGCGGCTGCTACGGCGGGGGCGGCAGCGGCTACAGCAGCAGCCTCTCCTATGGCACCGGCAGCCCCGGCTTCAGTTCCACCAGCGGCCGCAGCTTGGGCGGCAGCACCTCGAGCATGCGCATCATCTCCAAGACGTCCACTAAAAAGAGTTATAGGAGCTAAAGGGTCCCACCCACCTCTGCTGCGGCCCCATCCCTTACCCCTGCCCTAGCAGGCCCCCACTTCCCTGCCCCAAGGCCTGCCGCTTTGTTGACACCCACTGCACACGATCAATCCTGGCAGCAGGAAGCACAGGGAACGGGAACGGGGAAATGAGTTCCGAGGTTGCCTTATCCTCCCTCCGCCTCAGACAGGTCCGCACAGAGGCACCCGACCCACTCCCCAATCCCAGAGCCCTCCAGGGGCCACAGGCATCCTTTCTGACTAATGCTGATTCAACTGCTCTGAACCAGACCTGGGCTAGGACTTTGCCCTTCAGTAGCTTGCAGAACAGGAGTGCAGTTGGACCTTCCTCCTTCTGCCCAGCCCAGACCCACTGCAGCCACAGCCCTTCACCTGCCCTACTTGCTCCCTGTGCCTGCTAGTTGCCTGAAATAGCTTCAATAAAATGTCACCAAGCTCTGTGGGTCTTGACTGAGTCTGGGTCCTATCTGACATTCAAAGGACAACCTTGGAGCTGGGGTTCCCTGGGAGCGGGGCTTAGAATTGACCTTGGTGCTCCAAGAAAGTTGAGTGCAGTCTAGGCCGAGTTTCCGCATGAGCTTTCTCACCACAGGCAGAATACTTCCCCTGCAGGCCCCTGAAACCAGGAAAATGTTGCAACCCCTGCCCACATACAGCCTCTTCACCTTCTTCCTTCTTGTCTTTGCTCAGGCTGCCCGCCACTTTTGCATGACAACTCCCACCAACAGCATATTTGAATGAGAAATCAACACCCATCAAAATATTACCATCTCTTGATTATTCATAGGAGAATGGGATAATTTTATCAAGAATCCAAAAGTTCTTTATGGCCAAGGGCTGCATTAGGTGATATTTTATAGCCAAATTCCTTCCCAATCTGCCTCATTTAAGCCACATTAGAATTACAGGCCTGAACAGCACTGTCCTGATGATGAGGGGGAGGAGGCAGGCTCTGTGAGGGTGCGAGAAAGGCAGCCCAGCACCAGGTGCCTACAACAGACACTCTGGGAAAAGGAGTCCCGTCAGCATCTATTAGAACTGCCCTGGGGGAGTCCACCTGCAAAACAACCCACCAGGCTCAGGACTTCCCTTACCTCTGTGCTGGCCACATCTCTTCTGGGAAGTTTTCCCTCCTTTTCTACCCGGTCTTTCCACTTTCCCTTTCACCCTCACTCCTGTTACACTCGTCCTCTGCCATCCTGTATGTCTCCTCTCTCCATCTCCCTCCTCTCCTCCTCTCTCCTTATTCATCTCCTTTCTTCCTCTCCCTCCCCCACTTTTCTGTGTGGCAATACATTTCCTGCTCTTTCTCTCTCCTGATTTTCCTTTTTCTATTTTCCTGTCTCTGAAATGTCTGTGGTGTGGATTTGCCCACCGCCAGTATTAGTCACAACTGAAACTCTTGAAGGCAGGCCACCAAATGCCCCACCCACACAGGGAAGGCCTGAGAGAGCAGACCCAGAGGAGAGGCAGCTCTTCCTTCCATGTTCCTGGGGGGAAACGCTGCTCAGCCCCTTGAAGGGCAGAGGTAGGGTGGCAGTAGAATAGGGGGGTGAGGAAAACGCAGAGATCTTTCCAAGGCTGGCCTTCACAAGGCAGTTTCCCTCTTTAGTTAGAAGAGTTCTAAACTCTCAAAACACCTGCCACGTATTCAAGACAGAAATGCACTCCCAAGACAAGTAGAGATGAGCTGCCACGTGGCTGACATGAAGGCAAGAGTTCCCTGCTTCAGAAAAAGTCACCCCCACTCTGATCATTTTAAACCCTTCTCAACTACCTGCTCCCTGTGCCTGCTAGTTGCCTGAAATAGCTTCAATAAAATGTCACCAAGCTCTGTGGGTCTTGACTGAGTCTGGGTCCTATCTGACATTCAAAGGACAACCTTGGAGCTGGGGTTCCCTGGGAGCGGGTGTCTTCTAATGAACAACCCTACTTTCTGCCCCAGAGCTCTGGTCCTGGGCTCCAGGGAATCCAGCACAGTCACTGAGACCGCTCTCTGGTCTGATGTGTCCGGGAGGATGCTTTCCCATGTCCCCATTGTCCCCAGTGAGCCCTGCCTCCACAGGTCTGCCCACTATGTCATTTATTCCCTCTGGCGGGAGTCTGGAGGAAGTTTGCTCTCTGTCCTGGCTTCTCAATGTCACCGTCACCACTAACACCATCTCCTGGGCCCAATTCTGTGACACTTCCTCCACGGCACCATAAGAATCCCCTTCCTGTGCTCCATGCAACAGGATCCCACCCTACAGTCTCTTGTTATAACCCTCACGTGCCCTGGCCCCATTCTTCCCTCCTCAGCATGCTGGGACCCAAAGTCAAGACTATGCAAAAAGGGAATTTGTGAAACATCACAGTTAGACTGAGAATTTCCAAGCACAAGAAAGGTCTGAGTTCTAATCTCCTAATCTACAGGTGGGGAAGCCAAGGAACAGGCAAATATAATGCAGATTGGCTGCAGATCCCCAATTCTTAACCCTGGCTTCTCTCTACTGGAGCAGCAGAACACAGGGACGTCAGAAAGAATGGGATTGGACTCAGCCTTAAAGGAGTTGAACCACTCCACTCCTCACTTTCCTTATATATAAAATAGAAACTCCATCATGGTGCTACCATAAGAATTAAATGAGATAATGAATGTAGAGCTCAGGGTGGTCCAGCACAGAGTAAGCACCCAATAAATATTCTTACTATTATTGTTATTGAGTTGATTCTGTCCTGGGAAAAGTCACAATGTGGAAGGGAAAGACCCATTGGCCACAGCAACAGTTTCACTGATGGAACTGATGGAAATGGGGAGGAAACAGAATGGGCTTAGTAGTTCAAGCATCTTCAAAGAGTTGTGACCTGGATGCTGGGGAGAAGGCCTGCATCTCGTATCTACCTGAACAATTCCTGAGGGAAACGACTATTCCCAGAGACACCTTTGGGCCTCAGGGAGCCTCAGTCTGGGGTGGGAAGAAAGCAAAAGAAAGAGTGAAATGGAACCCCAGCCTAATGGCTAACATGGCTGCATGTTTTGGAGAAAGCATCCCTTCCTCTCCTCTCCTCAAGTACAAGGCATCTCTTCTTGAGTCCCCTGTGGCCTTTCTGGTCTAAACAAGCCCTGGAGACAAGACTCTGTCTCTGCAGCCTTATCTCTCAGGAGCTGTAGGGGGAAAAGGGGTAAGGAAGCCGGAGCCAGGGTTCTGCCTGACTGGAGGAAGGATAGGCCCAGCCTGCTTATTTAGGCTTCTCCCACCCAAAAAACCTTCTGCTCTGGGAGCTCCTAGGATCATCTGTCCATGAAGGCACTTGGGTCTGGAGTACTTGCAGAAACACATAAAAACAGCCTTGAGGAAATAGAGCATCTTCAAACATATCTAAATTGGCCTCTGATTCCAGGGCGGCCAGGGTATATAATCCATGCCCCCTCTCCAGTGAAGTGGCATAAAGCCCCACCTCTCCCTTGCCTTGAGACTGAGCCTCTGAATGTGATAAACACATCTGCCTGGTTGGCCCCTTTCATCACCTCTGTAAACAAGGAAGGAAGACACATGGGATTTTTATAAGGCCACCAGCACTGACCATTGGCTCTTTTCTCTGCTCTTTGCTACCCTAATTATCTATCAGGGTACTTAGAGCTGCCAATGTCACAAGCTCATAAACCTGATTTAATGGCAATTGGGGGTTTGACCCAGCTCAGCCCTCCATCCCACTACCAGTTAAAAGGGTGGGAGCTGAGCTGACGTGAAGCTGTCATCTCCCATTCTCTCTGCCAGGGCCCACCTCTCTGCCTCGCTCCCCTGCCATGTTGTGCCGATCCTTCCAGCAGGGCTCCAGATGCAGCAGACGGAGCTTCAGCTCATGCTCGGCTGTCCTCCCCCAGGTGGTCACCCACTATGCAGTGAACACGGGGCCATGCCGGTCTGGGGGTGGTGGCAGCCTCCGAGTCCTGGGTTGCCTTGGCTCACAGAGCCTGTGCAACGTGGGCTTTGGGAGGCCCCGGATCGCCTCCAGGTGTGGCTCTCCTGGCTTCAGATACCGAGTGGGGGCCACCTGTGGGCCTTCTGCCTGCATCACCCCTGTCACCATCAATGAGAGCCTACTGGTCCCACTCGAGCTGGAAATTGACCCGACTGTGCAGAGTGTGAAAAGGGACGAGAAGGAGCAAATGAAGTGCCTCAATAACCGCTTTGCATCTTTCATCAACAAGGTAAGACCAGGACCATGGGATTCAGAGAACACTTTGTATCTGGTCCAGGGGAAGCAGGAGAAGACTGAACATAAGAAGCCATGGTTCATCTATTGGCCTTTTCACTAGTCATTGAAAGCTGGTGAGATCAAGGTCAGCACAGAACATTTTTGTTTGCTGATCCTTTGTTTTTAACATATCATCCATCTCTGAGGAATTTCCAAAGCAATAATAGATACTGAAAGGAACAACCTAAGAGGTCTTCTTGATGAGGCTTTAGCAATAGAGCTGCTTTCTAAGTGTCTGAGCTTTGGCCACACCTTTCAGTGTGGAGGTGGGAATGGGCACTGCAACCTCGGAGTTTGCCTTCAGCTTAGGTCTGTGATAAAGAGAAGACACAGGAAGGTGGTTGAGATTGAAGCCTTGTATCTGTCAACCCCAGAGCCACAACTCTGGAAGCCTTTGGGAAAGGGTGGCATGCTGTCTTTTTAAGGCGTTGACCTGGCCCATCACCCTCAGCCACCTCTGGGCCTGTCCCCACACCCCTGTTAGGGGTCAGAACCCATGCTAAGGTCTGAGCAGGCATTTCTGGTCACTACAAGGTTTAGGGCAAGGAGTCTTGGGTGAGAAATCAGAAGGCCCGTTGGCTCCAATCCTGACTGTTATCCTGAGGCTCTATGCAAACCATTCGCTTCCCAGCCTCAGGGAAGGTGGGGACAAGTCAGGGGATGATGGTGGGAAAATTTTGTAATATATGCAAAAACCTTCCAAAAAGGAGCTTGTTTTAGTGAATGGGGTCTGTCACACAGTTTAACTTTGAAAGCTTGTAAGTTCCGGTTGTAAGCTCATTCTGACAACATGGGCCCTGGCTGTCAGAAGCATCACACCACCCCATGTGAGGCTGGAAGCCTCCTGGTGATGTGGCCATTGACCAGAAGCAGGGCAACGTTCCTTCCTCTATAGTTCTTCTGAGAGGCAACCACAATAGGGAAAACCCCAGAACGAGGACTGGACATCCTGTTCCCTCTGCCAATGGCTAGCTGGGTGACCATGGTCAACTTGCTCAGCTTCTCCTAATCTAGGTTTTCAAGCCAAAAAAATGGAGGAGCTGGGCCAGCAGTTCTCCACATGACTGTACCAGGGACTTTTTTTTTTGGATGCAGCCATGCAGGATAGGATAGAGTGAGTGAAAGGGCTTTAAGTCCTGGGACATAGCCTTTGATATGACTTTCTCCCCAACGTGTCCTTGGGCAGTAATTGAAGGGAACCCAACTACTCTCGGGTAGAATGCCACCCACTTACACTAGTATGAAGATCTGTAAATTGCTTCCCATACACAACCCAAAATAGGAGCTTCAGAAAAGAAAACAAGGCTTAAAGGGATGGGATGGTCTCAACAAGGTTATACGCTGGTGGGAAGCAGGCAGGCAAAGCTGGAAGGAGGACCTGCCTCAGGCCTCATGGGGCAGTGTTCTTTCCACTACAATGTGCAACCCCTGGGTGGAAAGTGGGTCCTATAAACTGCCCCAGGCAGGAGAGACACAGAGATATAACGTCAGGTGCCAGTCTACACAGAGACCCAATCTGTAAACTTCAGCATGTTGGCAGCAGTGTGTCAGGAGAGAGACAGAAACTGATTCACTGCCCCTACCACAATTTACTCTCTCAAGCCATGATCCCAAGAGAACCTGCTGCCCAGTGATATCCTATCCTTGGCTGCAGGTCCGGTTCCTGGAGCAGAAGAACAAGCTGCTAGAAACCAAGTGGAATTTCATGCAGCAGCAAAGGTGTTGCCAGAGCAATGTGGAGCCCATCTTCAGGGCCTACATCTGCAGCCTCCAGAGGCAGCTGGACTGTGTGGCAGGGGACCACACGAGGCTACAGTCAGAGCTCTGCAGCCTCCAGGACACACTGGAGGGCTACAAGAAAAAGTGAGTCTGCTCCAACTTCACCCTACCAGGGAACCCAGGGCAAGCTACGTAAACAACCTGGGCCTTGGCCTCCCCACCTATAAAAAGTGTTAGGGAAATCTAAAAGATCATTAGTGGGATCAATTCAAAAGATCGATTAGATGGGATAATGTAAGCAGAACATCTAGGATACTTCCTGCTTGGCACATGGTAGAAACTCTGAAATTGTGCATTTGTCTTCATCTCTCTTCCCGCCACCCTGCCTAAGGAAGACCCTTGTCCTCTCTCTCTCTCTCCCCCTCTCCCCCGCAGTGTAAAACATGATCTGCACCTGTCATTTCTGGCATTACAGGGCTCCTCTCCAAACCTCCTGTTCTAACCTATCTTCTACCAGTCCTTTGGCATTTCCTGAACTACATCTTATTCCCCAAACAGATCCCCAAACCCTCTTCCCTCCAAGCTTTTGCTCCCCCTCTTTTTTCCTCTGATAGGTCCCCCTCTCAGCATCTCCTTGAACCACATCCAGGCTAATGTACCCCACATTTCCTCTTACCCCCTTACTTCTGGCTTCCTGCCTCCTCCTGTCACAGATGCAAGTCCTGAACCCTCCTCTCACTAGCAGGTCCTCTGTCTCCCTGTCTGCGTTCCAGACCTTTGTGAAGGTTCTGTAGCCTGCTAGACTTGCAGCTCAAGCCTGACTCACAGCAGGAGAAGGTGATCAATAAGCATATGTTAATGAAGAGCTTGAAGGCTTATAGATCCAGTGCATACAAGAAGCTGAGACCCAGATAAGTTGCCTAATGGTCCTAGGTGGTTCTCTCCTGGGACCAGGATCCCATGGAGCCTATGTTGGTGGGGGAAGGTGAGACAGACACATTTCCACTAACAAGAAACAGAGTGAATTTACTGAGAACAATAGTTTATAAGGGATGTGGGTCAATGGAACAGAGCCATGTCAGGGACACTGATGCTGCATGTCAACCATGTGCCTACTCATGGCTGATGGAGAAGGCTGACTCCTTTTCTCAAGATGCCTCAGCCCAGTAAGCACAGACCCTCATGTGCACACACCAACAGCTACCAGGTGGTATAGGCCAAATGGGAGAGGAATCGCAAGAGAGTGAGAGAGCAGAAGCCTAGGAATGCATCCTGGGGGAGGTGCCATTTGTTTGGAGCCTTGAGGAATACATTTCCTTGCAGTTCTTATTAAAGAGGAGTCCAGAGTAGACCCTGGAAAAGAAGAAGCCACAGGAGCAGGTGACAAGGAAGGGAGAGAGTGTGCCAAATTAGAGGAGACAACTCCAGCAGGCTGTGACAGGCAAGATGTGGCAGCCCTCTCAGCAGGAGTCATGCCTTTCCAAGGGATAAGACACGCAAAGGTCAGGAGACATGGCTTGCAGCTCAAGATGAGGACTCTGGATTGTGAAAGTGGGACAGTAGAGGAGGATGAGAGCAGATGGTGTTTTAACAAGAAGAGCCAACACTTAAACAGCATATGCCCCATGCAGGGCTTAGTGCTGTGCGGGTATTAACGCATGTGATACGTTAACTCACAACAGCCCTGTGAGGCAGGGCCAGTGTTATCCTCATTCTACAGATGATGAAACTGAGGCCCAGAAAAGGCAAGTCACAGTCATACAACTAGCACTTGACTGTGGCAGGATTCAAACCCAGGGGGTAAGTGCCTGCTCCCAGTGCCTGTGTTGCAGTAGAGCTCCACTGGGAAAAGGAAGGATGGGCGTCAGGAAGCACGGCGAAGCTTTTAATGGATCGATATTGTCCTTCGGCCTGAGTCATTCTGGCCAGCCTGAACCTCTTGACCCTGACTCTGTTGCCTTGGGGAGCACCAAGTGGGTGAGGACCTAGAGGAAATAGCTGGGCTGCGTCTGCGGGTCTGGTAAAATGGGTAATTGCTACCTCTGCAACTGAGCTGCAGGTAGGGGCCAGGCTCAGGACTCTGATGAGGAGGGCATAGGGTCAGCTGGGATTTCAGGGACTACAGCCAACTCCCAGAACAACACAATTCATAGACAGCTATGCTAGCAAGAGGCAGCCAGCTTTTTACCACCTTCCCATAGGAAATGATCAGCTAAAATGAGCTTCCTCAGCAGCAAGGCAGAGTGAAGTTAGCCTTAGGAAGGACTTGCCAGAGGATGATTCATCACAGGAACAGGCTAATGGCGAGTGGGGTAAACTGGCAAAGTAGCTAATGAAAGACTATGACAATAATCAACTGTCTTGAGTGGCCAGAACAGCAAGAGGTGTTCAGAGACAGGGAAGGGGCCTGGTGACTCCTCAGGGCACTCAGTCAGTGAGAGGCAGATTTGCCCCCAAAAGGCCCCTTCTCTCAAATCTGATACCAAGGTCCCTTCCAAACCCCACAGGTTGACTAAAACATTTTTTCCTGCCCATGCCACCAGATATGAAGAGGAGCTGTCCCTGCGGTCCTGTTCAGAAAACGAGTTCGTTGCCTTAAAGAAGGTGAGGGAGATGCCACAGAGAGGGAGAGAGCCTCCTGAGCAGGCCCAGCTGGTCTCGGACACTCGGCGCCGGACTGTCTCCAAACGAGTCTGCAGCCCACCCACATGCAAAAGGGTCTCTCACCCCCAGGGCCCAGTGCCAGCCTGAGGGACTCTCAGGAAGAGGAGGGCCAGCATCCCCAACCCCTTGCTAAAGGACAGTGATTGACTGAGCTTCCACCTCCCAATTCACAGAGGCCAAGGCTGGTTAAGGTTGTGTCTACACCTGCCCAAGAAGCTGCAGGTGTAACTAATGCCAAATCAAAACAAAAACTCTGACTCAAACCCCAAAAGATGAAAACAGTTGCCATGATTTCCCATACAGATAGCTAGGAAGCATCTAGCCTGAGCCCTAACAATAAGCTCTCAGAAGCTGTATTCAAGTCTTTTTTAACCTCATTACCTTTAGATCCTTCCCCAAAAAGTGCTAGGCCCAGGCACGTGGTCCTGTGGCTAGGGGTCCTCTCTCCTTCCTTGGCTTTGTGATCCCTCCACTTTCCCATGGGCTTAAGTGAGGTCCCACATCTGCCACTTGCCCCCAGCTTGCTGGGAGTGGCTCAGCTGGTGTGGAGTGGCAGGAGCCCTTCCATGTTACCCCAGCTCCAGGTTATAGCTGTCAATGCTCTGACCACAGGATGTGGACACAGCCTTCCTGATGAAAGCTGACCTGGAAACCAACGTGGAAGCTCTGGTCCAGGAGATCGACTTCCTGAAAGGCCTGTATGAGGAGGTACCTGCAGCCACGCTGCCCACAGGTGGCAGATCAGGGGCCAGTTCTGTGAGGACCCTGGGGTGGGAAAGCTCCAGCGCAGTGGGTATGTTTCAAGACAAGCAGACTGAAAAGTGAGCATGTAAAGAAGTCAGCATGGGGCAGCTGGTTCTCAGACAGCGAGACCCCGAAAGTCAGATGGCCCAGACCTTGGTTCTCAGGTGTCTGTATAACTAGAGCAGGTTGGTAATTGAAGACTCAGGACAGCCACACCAAAGTCCTGTGCAAAGCTGCTATGGGAAGGTCAGAGCAGGTTCTCCCCTTCATCCTCAAAGAGCTCCCCCATCCTTACCCAACCCCCCAGGAGATCTGCCTGCTCCAGTCTCAGATCTCAGAGACCTCAGTCATTGTGAAGATGGACAACAGCCGGGTGCTGGACGTGGACAGCATCATTGCCGAGATCAAGGCCCAGTATGACGACATCGCCAGCCGCAGCAAAGCTGAAGCGGAGGCCTGGTACCAGTGCCGGGTGAGGCCCAGGTCAGGGAGGGGGCCCCGGACCCACTTCCCCAGAAAGTGGGTGAGAAGATAAGGAGAGAGTCATGCCATGACACAGAGACAGGGAGCTCCTGAAACCCCAGACCCTGACGTTTCTGCCAGGCCCCGGGCCAGGTGCCTGTGGAACACAGGGGCGTGCACCCCACAGGCAGCCCAGGCCTATCCTCACAGTGCCAGGGTGCCCCAGCTTTATTTACCCACAGGCTCCCTTGATGTGAATTCAAGGAATATTAATTGGCAATGATGGCAAAGAGGGCTCTAGGCTCCAAGGTATCAGGGGAAGCTAAGGGCACCGAGTGGTTACTAATGGTGAAGTAGAAAGGGTGATTAAGGTGGCCCCAAACTTAGATAATTAGGGGCTTGCTGTGAGGTCAGTTGGTGTCCCCAAGGACAATTTGATTGAACAGATATTATCATCTCAGTCTCACCTGCCCTATCTGTGAAAGGCACCACCTATCCATTCATTTGTTCACTCATTCATTTATTCATTCAACAGCTGTTTCTTGAGCATCTGTCATGAGCCAAACACTGTTGTAGATGCTGGATTCTGGCAGGGAACAAAACAGACAGCAATCCTTGCCTTCATGTCACTTTCATTCTAGAAACAGGGGCAGAGGAGGGACAGACAGCAAACAAGACAAATAAGTACATGTCAGTTAGATGGCGATGCATACTATGGAGAAAATGGGTCAGGGCGAAGCAGAGCAAGTGTTGTGGGAATATGGTTTTAAAAAAGGTAGCCAGGGAAGGGTGGTCTCACCGAGGTGTGTGGCACCACAGGGACACTAAATGACAGACCACCCCTGCGCTCAAGGAGATTCCAGTTCTTTGGGAGAGAAAGGTGTAACCAGAAAAACAAGGTAGCGTCAAGTGCCTGGAACCGCAGAGGCATCAGCATTTGCTCTGAATCTTGAAGGCCAAGCACAATTTCAATAAGCAGAGCCTGAGAGGAGGATGTCTCCAGCTGGGGGGCAGCAGAAGCCAGGATGCTGAGCATGAGCGGTATGAAGGGCCATGAGGGAGAAGGGGCTGGACAGGGAGCATGGGTCCAGAGCACAGCAAATATGCAGAGCTGTGCTAAGTACTTTAGACTTGATTTCTGAAGACAATGGGCACCACTGCCCAGAGAGTGCCCCAAGCAATGTTCTGCCCATTTTCTGGAGATCCGTGGTAATCAAAGGTATCAAACCCTTGGCCTGGAGTGAGTTCCCAGTGATTCTATGACCCAACCACACCAGGGTTCACCCTGGCTGGTCCCTCCTCTGGCTACTCTCCTGGGCCGCACATCAGCCAAGTGGGCTCAGAGAAAAGAATCTCAGTTTCCCATCCTTCTAAGTCAGGACCAGAAAGACAACTTTATTATTTAAGGATTGCATTTAGCCGTGAGGACTGGAAACTTTTTAAAACATTAGTTAAAACAAATTTGGTTTTCACTTTTTTCTCAAATAACTTGAAGTACAGGAATAAACTATCCACGATGACCCAAGGGGTCTATGTCACCATCAGGGATGCGGGCTCCCTCTAGCTTTCTGTTCTGCCATCCTTAACAGTGCTTTAATCTTCATGGTTGCCTTCTGTCTCAAGACGGCTGTCATACCAACCTCACATGCTCATTGTGGGCAGAAAGAAGCACAGACAGGGAAAAAAAAAAAAGCCATGCCAACTGAGTCATCTCCCATTTGAAAGAACTTTTTGGAAACCCTACCCAGTGAGGGCCATAGATCTCATTGATAAGAAGGCCGAGCAATATTTTCCTATCTGGGCTTAAAAAAGGAGTTCTGCTTAAGAAATGGAGAGTAGATATTCATGAGGCAACTATAGGCTTTTGCAAAATAATCAAATACCCAAAGGGCCAAAGAGAGGGATATGTGCTTATCTCTTGGTTTTGCATTTTCTGTACAAAATGCTTCCATCCATTATGTGCAGAAAATCTAGTTGGCTAATTGTCAAAAATTGTGTCATCTATAACACACTATTTAGAAATTGGCTTCCGAGTTGCAAAGTTTAAAAAAGCATTGGGCCAAGGTAAGAGGTAACATTGCATTTTGTTTTCAATTGCTTTGGACAAGAATATACAATTGTACTCACTATGGGGGCAGACGTGGCCTGTCCTCAATCCTTGGTCTGTTAGCCACCCCAGGTTGAACTAACAGCCTGGGGTTACCCCTTCTGAGATCCCTTCTGAGATCCAGAGGGCCATCTAAAAGGGAGGGAGCCCTCAGGAGACCTTTGAGCTCTAGGGCAGAGAGAAAAGGACAAGACACAGAACAGCTAAACAGAGAGGGAGGAAGTGTGGAGGCTGAAGGAGAGTTTAATAAGCCTGAGTGTTCAGGGCTGGGAGGTGAGAAGGGACTAAGGAACCGCCCAGGAGAGGACCCCAAAATTGACCAGAGATGGAAAGGGAGTGGGAAGGAGAGGAAGTGTGAGTATCCAGGGAGCACCTGAGTCAGGAAGTCATCGGAGGAGAGACTTAGGACAGTGAGAAAGGGGGCTAGGAGGTACCACAGCAGGGCACCGGGGTGCTGACCTCTCAGTCCCGGCAGTATGAAGAGTTGCAACGGACCTCTGGGAACCACTGTGACAACCTCCGCAACCACAGAAA
This sequence comes from Pteronotus mesoamericanus, assembly GCF_021234165.1. NCBI lineage: Eukaryota > Metazoa > Chordata > Mammalia > Chiroptera > Mormoopidae > Pteronotus > Pteronotus mesoamericanus. Next base: position 2,921,210 of record NW_026555310.1, read on the forward strand.
TGAGATCCTGGAAATGAACAGGCTGATCCAGCAGCTGCAGCAAGAAATTGAGAACGTCAAAGCCCAGGTGAGGCCAGAGAGACCTTGTTCTGAGGGCTTATCCTAGGCTGGCCCACTGTCTAGTCTAGTCAGGTGGGACAGTTGCGCCCACCCTGGGAGTGCTGTTAAAGAGGGAATAGACTTAGGCTGCCTCAAGCAAGAGGACACAGCCCTTATGCAAAAGAGCTGACCAATGGCAGGAGGAGCAGCCTCAGGAAACAATAAGATCCCCCACAGAGGCCAGGTGGCCTGTTGTCAAAGATGAAATAGCAAGGGTTGTTCAGTAGATGGGAGCATAGAAAAGATGGTCTTTATGGTCCTGTCAACCCAAAGACTCTATAATTTAATAATCCTGAAATTCAAAGTGACTCCTAATGTCAGACCCACTCTGTTTCCCTGGGCTGGTAAAGACCAACCAGGCCCTTAAAATCTATTAGCCCTGAAGAAATTGCTCAGTGTGTCTGTGAGAAATTCTCAGATCTTGTTGAAGTGTTACAGACAGGAGAACTGTTTCCACTCCCCCAGAGGAACCACATGTCATAATCCTTGGATGAAAACCACAGCAGATTTAAATCGTCCATGTAGCCAAGACTGTGGGAAAACTCAAAACACTTCTGTCACCAATTGTGTGGGTTTTTTCCCACACCAAGCAATTCTGGGCAGTGGATGTCTTACAGTTTAACTCCATTCTGACACTACCTTCATGGAAACAGTGTCAGATCCCACAGGTTAAGGGCTGTCCCACAAGTCCCACAAGACTGCCCCATTTCAGATGCCAATCACAAGCCCAGATTGTCACCTGAGCTTCTGGCCCCTCTGCTGTACCTTGGAACCCGTTCTCGGATTTGATGAGTTTGCTAGGGCGGCTCACAGAACTCAGGAAAATAGTTTACTTGCTGAGTTTGTTATAAAGGGAGATGATAAAGGATACACATGAACATGCGCGTGGAAGGGATGCTTAGGGCAAGGCATGTGAGAACGGGCACAGAGCTGCCATGCCCTCCCTGAGTGCACCGCTATCCCAGCGCCTCCACGTGTTCACCAGCCCAGAAGCTCCAGAGCCCCATACTTTGGAATTTTTAGGGAGGCTTCCTCACGTAGGCGTGGTCTATCCTTGCCAACCCCTCTCCCCAATCTGAGGATGGAGGGTGGGACTGAAAATTCCAAGCCTCTAATAATGGCCTGGTCTTTCTGGGACCCACCCTCACCAGGAGCCATCCAGAAGCCCACACAGAGTCACTCATTACCAACTGCTGTCATTCAGGAAATTCCAAGGAACTTAGGAGCTCTGTGTCAAGAACCTAGATCAAAGACCAAATATTGGAACCAAAGATGATCTGAGTGCTCTTATCACTCAGGAAATTACAAGGGTTTTAGGGCCTCTGTGCCAGGAGCAGGGGCAGATATATATACGTCTATTTCTCTTATCTCACCATGACCATGTTCTCTCTATTCTGAGAGCCAGCCTAAGGCTCCAAAGGCCCCCAGTGATGCCTTCTCTGCCCTCTCCCCCAGCGCTACAAACTGGAAGTGGCAGTGACGCAGGCAGAGCAGCAGGGCGAGGCGGCCCTCAACGACGCCAAGGGTAAGCTGGCTGGGCTGGAGGAGGCCCTGCAGAAGGCCAAGCAGGACATGGCCTGCCTGCTCAAGGAGTACCAGGAGGTGATGAACTCCAAGCTGGGCCTGGACATCGAGATCGCTACCTACAGGCGCCTGCTGGAGGGCGAGGAGCACAGGTGAGTTAAGGCTGGGCCCCAGGTGTGGACACTGTCCTGCCCTTGGGATACTGCTGCTGTTGCCCATCCCACAGTCATGGAAAATACAGAACAACACACAATCAGAAGGCCCTCCTTGTGAACATGGTCTGTGGTGTCAGCAGGAGAAGGGGAGCGCCAGGTGCCTCTGGGCCTTGTCTTCTTTGATGCAGTTACTTTGTGTCTTTTTCCTCCCACCCCAGGCTGTGTGAAGGCATTGGGCCCGTGAACATCTGTGAGTAGATGCGACTCCCCAAGGGCTCTGGGATTTTGGGGGCTGATCAACCCAACACAGACTACAGCAGCCCTGCCCAGACCTCAGCATGCCTCCCCACCCCAAAGGAGGATTCTGTCTGCAGGGAGCTCCTGGTCAGAGGGAGAAGCTCTCCTGCAGGGCTGCATAAGTCTTTGGGAGGCAGAATTAGGACCAGGTCTGCAGCATGGTTCCAGGGCTTTAGGCCCAGAAGCTGCAAGGAGCCATACTGACCAGAGGATGCTTTTCTGGAGAAAGGATTTGAAGCAGGCTCAGACAAATAGACACAGAGAGGGTGAAGCAGAAGCCAAGGCTCTGGGAATAGAGAAGAGGAAACTTGTAGGCACTTTGTGGCTGGGGTGGGAATTGGTAACTGAGATGGGGGTTCCTTAGAGGTGAGTGACAGGAGATGGGGTCATGTCCTGACTGAATGGTTCAGGGCAATGCCCTGAGACCCCACACAGCGTGGGGCCCTGAGCATCCTTTCCTATTCCCGCAGCCGTGAGCAGCTCAAAAGGTGCAGTCTTGTACGAGCCGTGTGTCGTCAGCACGCCCATGCTGAGAACCGAATACTGCCCAGGGGGCACCACTGTCCTCAAGAGCAGTGGGGGCTGCAATGTGGTGGGCACCAGTGAACTCCACATCCCCTGCGAGCCCCAGGAGCTCCTGGGTTGCTCGAGTGGGCAGAGCTCCAGCATGAAGCTCGGGGCCGGGGGCAGCTCCTCCTGCCACGAGTGTTAGCCCTGCTTCAGTCCAGGATGCAGGGCACCAGCCCCCAGCCTGGACTTTGCCCATGCTTACCAGGGCAGAAGGCTGGGAGATTCCAAAACCCCACCTTCATGTATTGACCTCAGGTTTCCCTAGGATGTTCATTGGAACCCATTCCTCAGGTCCATCATGCCTTCTAGAGTCATTTTTAACCCTGAGCTAGGCTCTGGAGGTGGGGGTAGGATGCGAAGAAAGAGAATGCATCACCCATGCCCCCTAGACTGCTGCTGACAGTCAGGCCCTAGAATGGCCGAGAGAATGGCAACAGCGCCAACCACTTCTCTTCTGGATGAGAAAGCCAACTGGGCACATCACAGTTCTGCTTCGTGGATTAAATCATGGAAGTTTCCCCACAAAGCCAGCCTCCCCCAACCCCTGGAGTTCCCCACTTCCTTTACCTCTGATTCTCATGCACCTAAGAAAAATGAACATCTTTTAACACCCACCTAAAACATCCCCTCTTGCAAATGTCAAAAGGAAAGAGTCCAAAATCCCCTCCTGAATTTCGAAGGCAAGTGTCAGGATTTGGGGATCACTCAGGACCTGTCCACAGTCCTCTCAGTGAACACAGAATCAAAAGGTGGTCTTTGGGCAGTAGATTTACCTGCTCAGATGTATTGAACTCACTCTATGAAAATATATCTTTTCCTGAGCTCACACTGACCAGTGATGGTGGAGACATGCCTAGAACAAAGGCAAGGAGACATGGAATATTTACTTGACAGAGGGACAATCAAGAGCTGACATTATTTGCTCAAAGGAATCAAGCCCGAGCCCCACCCCCACCTTCTGTACATAGCCACCTGGTTCCTACTCCCTCTCCCTTTACTTCCTCTTGCTTTGGGTCTCATACGAATGTGTTTTCCTGGCTTCAGCAATGTGAGGCTACCCCTCTTGGAGGCTCTAGCTTTGGGGCTTCAAGAGAGGAGGAGGAGGTGCTGGGCTAACCCCAACCCCCCCACTTAGTACTGCAGAAGCCCCACCCACCCAAGGATCCACTCTGCCAGGAGCCTCTTGTCTGTTCCCAATAAACTGTTCGCAGGTTACAGGGATCAGAATTATTCAGCCTACTCTGTGGGGTGCGAAATGAGGAACCTCCTCAGAGAGTGAACAAATAAGCAGCGTTTGGGGACTGAAAGCTGGGGAACTCGGGATGGAAATGAAGGTTATTATACAAATGGGAAAACTACCTATGAACAATTCACAAGTGGCCTGTGGAATAAATGTGGACCCATACAAATTGCACTTAAAAACCACATATCACACCCAATAGTGTAAAAGTTGCTTGCCACATTAAAAACCACATGCCTATTGCACACAGGCCTCTTTGCCACATGGTTCCCTGCACATGGGGCCCCCGATCATGTCTATGCTTCTCAGGCTCCAAGGGCTGGGTTCTGCCTCCCCACCCTGGACCAGTCTCAGCGCAGGACATTCCTGGCCCAGGGAAAGCTGTGAAAATGGGTGGCAGCCCAGCCAGGAAGAAGAGCCCTCTAGTCTCCTCTCCCTCCTTAGGGAGCCCCAAGGTCTGGAAAGAGACTTGGTCGCAACAGTTTCACCCTCTGTGGGGCCCAAGAGCCTCCCTGTGGTTGGAGAGTTGATTCCCTGAAAGAACCCCCCCCCACACACAAATCCCCCTATGGCTCCCCTTCCTTACCCTTAGGCACAGCCACCTTCCCCCACAGCCCCACACAGCATCTATTCTGGGCCGAGCCCTGCACGAGCAGCTGACGGTCCAGAGGTGGCTAAGACACCTTCTGAAAGCAAGTCCAATGGAAGGGCTCTGCCTCACAGAAGAGTCATTAACGAGAGCCAGGGAGTAGAGCAGCAAAGAGAAAAAGCAGCTCATGATTATGCCCAGTAGGGGTCAGAGAGAGATTCACAGAGAGGACTGTAAGGACAGAGTTGGAAGGGAACTCTAGGTATCATACTCATGGGCAGAAAATTCCAAAGGACCCATCCACTCACTTCTTTCACTCAGTATATACTTACCAAGCACCTGCTATGGGTCAGGCCACCCAGGGGCTGGTGACACAGTGGTGAACAAGGCAGACCCAGTCAGCCAACTCACTGAGTAGGCACAGTACACACAGCACTTCGAGCCCATTACAGGGGCTGTTACTGGTGCAGCCACTTTGGAAAAGAGTCTGTTAGTTCCTCAGATGTTAAACACAGGGTTACCACGTGACCCAGCAATCCCACTCCTGGGTATACACGCAGGAAAAATGAAAACACATGTCCACACAAAAACGTGTATGGGGATCTTCATAGCAGCACTATTCATGATGCCCAAAAGGTGGAAACCACGCGAATGTCCATCAACAGACAAGTGCATAATGAAAATGTTGTATATTCGGCTGGTGTGGCTCAGTGGGAAATGTGGTATATTCATACAATGGAATATTATTCAGTCATAAAAAGGAATGAAGTACTGATATGTGCTACAACATGGTTGAACACAGAAAATATTATGGAAGGTATAAAAAGCCGGACACAAAGACGATATGGCATATTATTCCCTTCATTAGACAGTCCAGAATATAGAAATCCGTAGAGACAGAAAGCAGATTAGTGGTTGCTTAGGGCTGGAGAAAGGAGAAGACGGAGAGATGGGGGGGCAGGGAGGAATGGGGGTGACAGCTAAAGGGTTTTTTTCAGGTGATGAAAATGTTCTAAAATTGACAGTGATGATAACTGCACACATCTGGGAATATACTGGAATGACTGAATTGTACATTTTTAAAAAGTGAATTATATGGTATGGAAAATATATCTCAATAATAAATAGCAGGGAATTCAGACCTGAAACTGGAAATCACAGATGTGAGAATTGTTGTGAAGGGGGACATATCTGCGGGTACCACCCTAGTCACAGGCCTCAGGGAGGAGGGGCAGACGAGCTGGATCCTGAAGGACAGCAGGACAAGGGGGAAGGAAGCAGAGAGCCTGTTTCATGCTGACAGACGGGTGACTGTGAGCCAGAGCGCACGGTGCCCCCGCCGTGACAGTCTATGATTCAGGGACGCACTTCCACACATGGAGGAGGAAGGGACAGAACAATGGGGCTACACAGCATCAGTTCCCACTTGAATCCTGTCACTCTGGATCTGGCCCTAGAGTCAGCTAAGCTCCTTGCTGGTTAATATATCAAAGCTCTGAAAACTTACAGGGATGCCCTGGTCTAGGAGATTCCAACAGACTGACCACCTCTATCCCATAGATAGTGACTACCTGAGGCCCAGGGAACACCCCACTGGAATAAAGGACAAGAAGGAGGGCAGATTCCCCCACCATCACTGACAGGTGGGCTTGGGCTTGGGCCTGTGGACCATCCCTTTGGAACTTCCCATTTTGGAAGTGCCCAGGCCCCTGGGGAGGGGAGGCAAGACTAAATTTAATCATGGAGGTGCCCCAGATCAGGCCTGGATGTGAGCACAGAGTCCTGGGCACACCCCCTCCAGAACTTTCACCAGGGGAACTCCCTTAGTGATGTGTAGCAGTGACACCCCGCCCCCCACCCCCTCTTCTTCCCAGAAGATGAATTAAGGCAGGTGGGGGAAAAGCGCCTCCTAGTGGGGGCCCAGGGATTCACACTCTGCTCACCTGGGCAAACATCTAAGTTCTTTCTCCCTGGGCCAGTCTCTCATGGTGTTGGGATGCAGAGAGGATCAGTTCCGACCCTCTGCCCTGGGCGAGGAAGGAAGACCGGCTGCATGAAGTCAGAGCCTCACTGCAGTCCATTCACCTCGGAACTCCAAGTCCAGGCCCTTCCGGAAAGCCCCTGTGAGGCCTGGGGGGAACCACCAAAGAGCCTGGGGAGGGTGGGAGAATCCTGGATGGAGCTCCTTGTGTCTCTGTCTGTCTCCCCAGAATGTCTCCCATTTCCTTGTCCCTCTTTTTACCTTCTCACTGGGGCCTCTCTTCTCCTGACAAGGCCCTGCCTTGTCCCCACTGCCCCCCACCTCAGGTGCTCTCTGCCTCTGTCCCCAGAGGACTTGTCTCTCCAGGATCCCTTGCTCATCCCAGCCCCCCGAGGTGCACCCACTACTGCCGCTCTCCACCCAGAGCTTGGATTGGGGGGAATGGTTTCAGGAATGGCGCTGTGAGTAGAGGAGGGAAAGCTTCAGACCACTGAGTCTGATGGAAGAGGACTGAGCACCAGCCACCCCAGCACCTACGTACAATGCCAGGCACACGTTGGCATGCAATAAAGGTTTGTTGAAGCAAATTGACCTTATGTCTATGAGATATAATAGTTTTACCCTGGACAGGTGAAGCTGTGTGGGCAATATGAGGAATCTGGATTAAACCTGAAAAAAATCATCCTGCCTGGAAGGTGAGGATGGGCCCAAAGAAAAGGTGTGCTCTATCTCTCCAGGCCTGTGTTTAGATTCCACCTAAGGGTCATCAGTCTGAAAGGACACAGGCAGGGGTGGACTGAACCTCTCCCATTGTCGCCCTCCTTCTGCAGGGGGACTCCTGAGCTTCCCTTCTCACAGGGCAGGTCTCAGCATGAGCACCTCCTGGTGAGGGCCTCTCTCCAGCACAAATTTGTCTCCAGCCAAAACGGAAACACCTTGAAGAAGGCGGCTTTTAGTAAAGCCTTCTTAGCATCTGAGATTTCCCTGTTACCCTCTTTCCCTACCACACACTCCGGTACACACACACACACACACACACACACACACACACTCTCGCAGGGAGCCCAGAGCTCCCAGACCCTGCTTAGCCCCTCCCCCACACCCCCTCCTCCCTGCTGCACAGATAGCATCCGGATGAGCCAGCAACCATCCTGCAGCAGCACAGCGAGGCAGGCGCCCTGTCTGGTCTCCGCCAGCAGATCTCAGGATTACATTCAGGCTGACTGACAGCAGTAAGAAGAAACTGTTAAGAGCAGCAAAACCTTCTGCCTGGAGTTTCGAGAGCAACTCCTCCTCCTCTCCCCACCTGCCACCCCCTAAAAATGACTGAGGGTTGTGTTATGCATCATCTGGCGAAATAATGCCTCAGAACTATAAACTGCTGATGGTGTCAGCTCATCCCAGAACAGGGGTTACGCTTGCCTGGTCCCAATTACCCCCACCCCGCCCAGCCTGGTCAGGGTTGAGAAAAGCTGAGCCCAGACACGGGACAATCCCGGGAATGGCTGATGGGGTAATGAACACCTGCTGGGACGGGAAGGGGCGGGGCCTGGGCTGGACCAGGGATGACTACTTACAATGGAAGTGAAGGGAGGATTGTGCAAGAGAGGAGAAGGGGCAGAAGAAAAAGATGGAGAGAGGAAGGAGGAAAAACTGGGTAACAATAGCCACACAGTGTACACCCAAATACCTTTACACTTCCCCCTCACAGTACTGGGAAGTAAGGATCATTCCATTTTACAGATGAGAAAACTGAGGCTTAGAGAAGTTAAACAATTTTCCCCAGGTTACTCATATACCATGGAGGGAGAGTATTTGCAAATTAGCAGAGCACGTTGACAATAAAAACTGATCAGCGTTTAGTTGGTTATATTATTACTTTTTAACTTCTCTACAGATGAGCACAATTTACTGACTATTACCCAGAGCAGAACACTGCCACCACCCTGCCCTCGGTGCACACTGTCCAAGGTCACACTCCTGGCAGGTGGCAACACGGGGACTGGAGCTAGGGCCATCTAACTCCAAGGGCTGGGTCAAGTCTTCTGTCCCAGGCCTGCCACACTAGCTGGTGTTCTCTATGCCATCCCTCCAGCTCATCTCTCCCTTTCACCCCCACAGGGGTCCTCTCATCCCCTCCCCAGTCTCCTGGATCCCCTTTTTTGGCCTCAGAGGGAGGGATGCCCTTTCCTACAAGCACCAGACTCAAGCCCCCAGGAGCTGGAGCTGGAGGGCAAACTGGGTTGGTTCCCGTGTGAGCGTGTGAGTTTCTGGATCACCAAATACCTAAATCCCTCTTCCTGGTACATCCTGCCCCTGTCTCCTGTTTTCCACCTGCTTTTAATCTCTGTGGTGTATCCATTCATTCAATAGAACTATGTGGCATGCCTACCACATGCCCCACTCCACTACATACTGGGAACACAGAGGAGAGCAAAACACACAGCAGTGCCTGCCTCCTGGGGCTTTCTTCCAGCGAGGGAGGGCAGTCCACGGGCCAGCAAATCCCTGCAGGATTGGGCCTCAGTGGTGAGGACTGCTAAGGAGAGAAGGGGACAGGGAGTGTCCCCTGGGATTTAGGCGTAGCTAGGTGGTACATGGGGGAGCGGTTTTAAATAGGGGTGACCTATGACCACAGACATAGAAGAGCTGAGGGACCCAGGCATGCAGCTATTTGAGGAAAAAGAGTTTCCAGCAGACAAAAAAGCAAGTGGGAAAGCGTGTGCAGCAGGGGTTTTCCTGCCTGTTTGATGGACAACTAGGAGGCCAGGTGGCTGAGAGCAACGAGGTCAGTGAAAGGGGAGGGCAGAATGTGTATGGCATTTACTCTGAGCAGGATGGGAAACCGCTAAAAAGGTTTGAGCACAGAGATGTCATAATCTAACATGTTTTTAATGGATGACTGACCAGTGTTAAGAAAAGACTGAATGAGGCAAAGGAGGACACAGGGAGACAAGCTGGAGGATACATCAATGGTCCACATGAGAAGTGGTGAGCTTGGGCCCGCATGGTGGCAGCAGGAGTGGTGAAAAGTAGTAGGAGTCCAGATACACTATGAAAGTATGATTTGCCAATGGATTAAACGTGGGACATGGAGAAAACAGGAATAAAGGGTGGCTCTCAGATTTTTGGCCCGAGCTGCTGCAGGGGTAGTGAGCCTGGCAAGTGAAAGATACAGGGTCCGGCACAAATAATGCCCCTTTTTTTATTACAAACTCTTTTATTAAAAAATAATAAGCATTTAATTCTGTAACTTAACAATATCACACTCAAGCACACCACAGGACATTTTAGGTAAAATGTTCAAATTGCTGTCCATCTCGTGCAAGACATTCATGTAGCCTACCAACCACATTCAAGCAAGCCTGACTTCTGCCAGACCCTCTATTTATTGTGAACATTTGGGGGAACAGTTTTGGATATATTAAGGATGAGATGCTTATTTAATATCCAAATAGAGACATTGATCAAAGTATACATGTGGAGCCCTGGCCGAATGGCTCAGTTGGTTGGAGCGCTGTCCCCCACACCAAAAGGTTATGGATTTGATCCCCAGTCAGGGTGTGTGCAGGGAGCAACTGATCAATGTTTCTCACATTAATGTTGTCTCTCTCTCTCTCCCACCTCTCCCCCCACCCCACGCTTCCTTGCTCTCTAAATCAATAAACATGCCTTTGGGTGAGGTTTTTTTTTTAAAGTATATATGTGGAGTACAGAGGGGAAGTCCAAGACAAAGACAGATAGGCCTTTGGCAATTATCAGTGGATAGGTAGTATTTAAAGCTATGAAGCTGTATGATCTCACCAAGAGAATTAGTATAAAAATGAGAAAAGGTATAAGGGCTGAGTGCGAGAGTGCTGCAGTGTCCAGAGGTTGGAGTTATGAAGAGGAACTGGCCAAGAAGACTAAAAATACACAGCCAGTAATAATGGCAAGAAAATCAGGAGAGTGTGATATCTGGGAACCAAAAGAAGACAGTGTTTCAAGAAAAAAGGAAATGACCAACTATGTCAAATACTGCTGATAGGTCAAGTTAATGAGAGCTGAAAACAGATCATTGAATTTAGCAACAGGGAGCTCACTGGTAATCTTCACAAGAAGTATTCTCTTGTTACTGTTTTTCTGCTTCTTCTCCCATTAGACAGATACCTGACAACAGGGTTTATGAAAAACAGTAATAAGCTAGGAATAGAGGGGCGCTTCCTCAACTTGATAAAGAATATCTACAAAAAATCCTACAACTAACATCATGCTTAATGATAAGAAAAGTGAAGCTTTTCTAGTAAAATTAGAAATAAGGTGATGATGTTCCCTTTCACCACTGGTTTTCAACACCATACTGAAGTTTTAGCTAAAGCAATAAGTCAAGAAGAGGAAAAAAGAGGTATAGTGATTGGGAAGGAAGAAAGGAGCTCCAGTCAAAAGGACATATTTGCTTCCAAGCATAATCCCAAGCATCCCAAAAAATTCCAGTGTGCAATTAAGCATAAGTTACCTCAGGCACAGGAGAGGTAGAGACAAACCATGTCACCCGCTAGAATAGAAAAGGCAAACACCTGCCTCTGGGTCCTGAAATAGCTGCGTATTGATAACAATGACAATAACCAGTGGCTTAGAACTTTTTATTTTCTCTCTTGATGCTTATTGCTTTGTATCTGTCTATCCTAACCAAAGATTCATCAATAATTTAAGGAACTTGCTCAGACAGAGCTATAGATGAGCCCTCATGGGTATTGGGGAGAGGGGCTTAAAACCATGTGGCTAATTTTTCACACAGATAAATAGCCAAATTATTGGTGTGCTTTGGCCTCAAATTATGTGACAAAAGTATTGACTGGTGGAAGTCCTCAAGATTAATCTTTCCCTACCATTGTGAGGACAGAGACCATCTTTTTTTATTTCTGAACCTTCAGTACCAAGCACAGTGACTGGGACAGTGTATGCACCTGATCACTGTTGAATGAATGAATAAATAAATGAATGAATAAATGAATCTCCTTTGAGTGTCTCAAATTAGGCATGTGTCTATACTACTGCAAATGAGCTTTACTAAAGATTAAACTCCTATGTAAACAGCCAAACCAGATCATAGGAAATAAATACAATATTGCAAAAGGTTTCTAGACTATCCAGGGGTGTCCAAACTGCGGCCCGCAGCCCACATGTGGCTCAGAATGGCTATGAATGTGGCCCAACACAAAATTATAAATTTACTTAAAACATTATGAGATTTTTTTGCAATTACATGTTGCAATGCATTTAATGTTTGGCCCAAGACAACTCTTCTTCCAGTGTGACCCAGAGACACCAAAATGTTGGACACCCCTGAATTTATCTACAGAGATGCAATAAACTGTATTCTCATCATATCATTTCTTACTAGGAGCTCTACAGAGCTGTCTCTCTTCTGCATACACCATCTTTTTAGGAGGTTATGTCTATATAGGTGCATCCCTTGCGAGCCTCTTGCTAGAGCTATTACCATCCTAACTTTCTGGTGGTTAGCCACACTTGCAGTGAAAAAGTCTATTGGATTTATGACCGAAACAAATTAATGTCCCCATAATGGTAATTGTGGTGGACTTGTGGGAAAAATGGGACCATAATGTTTATGTGTTTATGTGTTTTTAATGTTTATAGGTTTGATGTTATAGCTCTGATCCTGAGGAGAATAGGTGTGTCTGAGATTAGCTCATTTTAAGGAGGTTATAGGCATGAAGAGTTTCTGCTAACTACCCAAGCTCATAAATGCATCCAAATGGCCTTTTCCATTTTTATGGGGCCAATCCTCATATCCCCACACACATAAAAGGGGTGAGAAGTATCCTCTAGCCTCAGAGGGACTCCTAGCTCCAGCTCTCCCCACACTCTGCAATCGCTGCTTAGCTCTCACCCAGGAAGCCATCATGTCTTGCCGCTCCTACCGAGTCAACTCTAGTCGCCATGTGGGCAACTTCAGCTCTTGCTCAGCAGGGGCTCCCCAGACCCCGAACCGCTTCCAGGCCAGCTCTGTCTCCTGCAAGAGTGGGTCCAGCTTCCGAGGCTTTGGTGGCTTTGGTAGTCGGAGCGTCATCAGCTATGGATCATGCTCACCCCGAATGGTGGCTGTAGGCCCACGTCCCATTCGCTGTGGAGTTGGCTTTGGTGCTGGTAGTGGAAGGACCTTTGGCTTTGGTAGTGGGTGTGGTGCTAGTCGAGGGTTTGGGGCCAGCAGTGGTGTTGGTCTGGGGTTTGGAGCTAGCAGCTGCCTTGGCTATGGCTTTGGTGGTCCTAGCTTCGGTGGCCCTGGCTTTGGCTACAGAGTTGGAGGGCTTGGAGTCTCAGCAGCCCCATCTATCACAACAGTAACTGTTAACCAGAGCCTACTGACCCCTCTTAACCTGGAAATTGACCCCAATGTGCAGAGAGTGAAGAGGGATGAGAAGGAACAAATCAAGACGCTCAACAACAAATTTGCCTCCTTCATCGACAAGGTACAGCTTAATCTCTGGGTCTGGAATCATGAGAGCTAAAATGCATTGGGGTGTCCTTTCCCTTAAGAAATGGCCCAGGCCTAGGGCATCAGACTTGACCCCTAGATCCTTCAGGTATCAACCAAAAGCATTGCAGTATGATTTCCAGTAACTCTGCTGCAGAGCAAGGACAAGCCTGGGGAATGCTACATGGTGGGATAGACTAACACAGAGGTTGTACCTTCAGGAGGAAAGAGGAACATCCAGCCAAAACCTGAGGGCATCTGGAAAAACTAAGGCCTACTACCTTATCACTTAGAACCATCTCCTAAACAGGCTGGAAACACTAGGACTTCGCCCAGGTGCCAGCTCTTGTAGGTTTAAAAGGTTTTATCCTTTGAGTCCCTCATGCCCTCTTTGAAGTTTTCATAGTTCCTGAGACTGGAAGGCCCCATCTGTCCCGGCTTAGGAAAATGGAGAATGGAGTACAAAACAAAGAACTCATACCTCCATGTGGGTTATCCAGATTCAGCCTAGTTTCCTAGATTGAGGGGAAAAGTGGGGAACTACCATGGGTAGTTACAGAACGTCAGGCTGATGAGAGGAATGGTGATATGGAACTGACATCCCACAAACCATGTCTCCCTGGAGGGGGAATGCTCTGATTTTGTCTGAGATAGAAAACTCATATCTGTGAGCTTTAGTTTCCTCATTTAAAATTAAGGGTTGGAGCAAATGATCTCTAAGTTCTCCAGCTCTGTAAGTCTCAGCAGATGGAATATCTGGGATGGTGGGTATGATCCACCTCCTAATGCCATATCCCTCCCCAAGCATACTTTACTCTGCTCCTCACTTCCTGTCAGGGATGGCTGACATCAGTTTTTGTAAATAGACAAACCCTAGATCAGGCAGAATCAATCTTTCAAACTTCCCGATGAACTGGCTTACACATTTCTCAGCGGTCAGAAAGAGAAATGGTCCTGAGGTACTTTGGTTCAAGTGCCTCTGTTTGTAGCTGAGCCTGACTGAGCATGAGGAAGGTGTCAGAGACCTGCTCTTCCAGGTTCTACTGAATTAGAAAAAGAATGTAAGTCAATGGAGGAGAGAACACTGTCACAGCAGAGAATCTGACACCTGAAGAACAAGTGGCCATGCAGGTGACTCTGTCAGGCACTTCAATGGCCCTTTCTGTGCTCCTGTGGATTTAGGTACGGTTCCTGGAACAGCAGAATAAGCTTCTAGAGACCAAGTGGAACTTCCTCCAAGAGCAGAAATGCACCAGGAGCAACCTGGAGCCCCTCTTTGAGAACTACATCACCAACCTGCGGAGACAGCTGGATGTAGCCAACAGTGACCGGGCCCGTCTGGAGGCCGAGAGGAACAACATGCAGGACGTTCTTGAGGGTTTTAAGAAAAAGTGAGTGGCAATTGGATGGCACTGACCAAGGAGAGACAGGGGCTGGTCTCAGAAGTAGTAGCTAAGCTCAAATGAGAGCAGCTGGGAGAACCAGGGTTGAATGCAGGTTTCAATACCCAGCCAAGAAACAAAGGGGCAGGGGCAGTGATGTGCAAGCAGGAGGAGGCCCTTCATAGGTCCTGGGGGAAAAGGAGACTTGGAATTGGCATGGTTTTTTCCTAATCCTAACTGTGGAGATGGGTAAGTTAGCCCCAGGGAAAGAAGCCTTCAGGTTTTGAGAACAATGTCCAGGTTCAACAATAAGCTGGGTCCTACTTCCTCTATGTTCACATGTAATGACCCTAAATCTTTTCTAGCAAAGGAGTATGGTAATAGACCAGATTTTTAGACCCTACATTCTATTTGAGAAAGTAAAAAGGATTTGGAGAAACCAAGGACTACTGGTTCATGTAAGGTCTTAAAGAAGGGACAGAGTGGCTGAGACCATGTAGGTGGCAACAGGAAGCTGTATCCTGGGTGGAGCAGAGAGGTCTTAAGAGGCTCGCTGGGGAGTTGGAAGTCACTGGCTCTCAGTTAAGAATGAGAACCCACCCTCTTAATTCTTATCATCCAGGTACGAAGAGGAGGTGGGATTCCGGGCCAACGCGGAGAATGAGTTTGTGGCTCTGAAGAAGGTAAAGGAGAGCAGCAGGTCTAGGCAAACTTCTCCTTCAGCAGACAAACGTTCTTGAGATGTCCCCATGAAACTGCTCAGGTGGCCCTGTGGTGTCTCGGACTACTTAGAGTGGAATCCCTAAGGTCACACAAGTTCCCTTCAAAGTTCTGATTTGGTCTCAGGTTATTTAAGACCAGTTAGATTATTTAGATATCCTTTCAAGAGTCTTGGATTATCCAGATTCCCCTTGTCTTTAAATAAGCATGAAGAAAGGTCCAGCAGCCCCCGGGGAGTTTTTATGTTGCAGGAGGAGAAAAGCAACAGTCACTAAACTGCATTTCTACCCAGTGACTTTACCACCCATCCCACAGCCTGGCCTGGCCCTGTGGGGATTGGTCTGATCATCCCTCCCATCTCCAGACTCTACCAAGGGGGGCAGGTTGAACAGTGCACAAGTAATGAGCATTTTATTCTTCTCTCTTTTATGCAGGATGTGGATACAGCTTTCTTAAATAAATCTGATCTAGAGACGAACGTGGACACCCTGGCTCAGGAAATTGACTTCCTGAAAACCTTATACATGGCGGTAAGGGCCCATCCTCTCTGAACCATGTAAGATCAGTGCTTAACCTAGACTCCTTGGTGGCTTCGCCTGGACTGGCATATTTTCTAGCATGTGTTGTCATACATCTCTCCCCCCACTCAAATCTATATCCTCTATGATGATGTATCTACCAATGGAGAAGGTAAGGTAAGCAGGTCTCTCAGCAGCCTGACTTATGAATAAACTCCTCGAATCTATGATCTAACCTCTTCTTGGCCAAAGATTGGGGTCTAGGAATGTCCCTTCCTATCTATTGATCAAAAGACTCTGGAAAACTGATTTGCTAGAAGATGTAAGAAAAATTGTGTTTGATCCAATTAGTCAAATGAACTAGCTCTCTTTTGCTTCATGAGTGGTCTGTTTGGTCTGGTACAGGCACAGCCAGAGCTCAATGTCTGACTCTGAGTGGAAACACTAAAGAAGGCTCCCTTTGGAGCCTTCACCTTGTAGGCCAGTTCCATGCTCCCTGGTGCTATTAAGAACTTGGGATATGAAAATTCCTAGACTAACATGTTCTAAGATATTGTCAGCTCTCAGTAATCCATGAATGGCACAGCCATTTTGTGAATAATCCAAAGAAAAGTTTAAGCCTTAGCATTCCTCTTTACCTAACACCTAGGTCCCCATGGTCTTAATATTCATCAAAGCAAGTTAGGGCAGTAGACGTATGTCTCCAAGTACATAACAAGAGTTTACAGTCAAACGGAAATGTTTCCCAGTCGTGTCTTCTTCTTTGCCCTTGGTTTGGATGGCTTGCTCCATTGCTTTGCTCTAAACTAATGAACAATGCTCTCTGCTCCTGCCACCACACCTGAGGACCTGAGGCGGTATCCTGGTCACTGATGGGACTCTGAATCCATCTTTCTTATTAATCTTTCAACACAGGAAATTGAGTTGCTGCAGTCACACATATCAGAGACATCAGTCATTGTGAAGATGGACAACAGCCGGGACCTGGACTTGGATGGAATCATTGCTGAAATCAAGGCCCAGTATGAAGAGGTTGCCAGGCGCAGTCGGGCTGATGCTGAGGCCTGGTACCAGACCAAGGTGAGCAGAGGTGGGCTGAAGATGGGATGTAGGCAGCCCTGGGGTGACACTCATGTACAATGAAGTGTGCCCTGTAAGGGTCTGAGACCCCCAGCTCAGTTGAAGCTGTGGTCTTGACCCAACCTTTGGGCCCTCAAAACATCCCTACCTCCCCATCCCCCCACAGTATGAAGAGATGCAGGTGACAGCTGGCCAACACTGTGACAACCTGCGCAACACACGGAATGAGATCAGTGAGCTGACCCGCCTCATCCAGAGGCTGAAGGCAGAGATCGAGCATGCCAAAGCTCAGGTGGGAAAGGAAAACAGAGAAAGCCCCAGAGGGAGGAAGGCAGGGCTCTGAGATTTGACGATTCCCAGGTCTGATGACTTGGGGGAGACCACTAGAGCAGAAGTGGAGGAATGGAGTGATTAGTCCAGGAAGACTTCCTGGAGGAAGAAAATGTGGAACGGAAGGAGGGTCTCCCATATAGAAGAAAAGGCCTGGGGCTGACTTGGGGGGGGAAAGGTGAAGGAGAAAGAATAACTTTACTCTCTGAACGTCATGGCTCTGGGAGCAGCAGATATCAGGAAGTGCGAAGTCAGTGGGAATGGGAACTGAAGAAAAGCAACACTTTACCCCTGGTGACATCAAACTGCAGGATCACAGTCTCTAGGAAAGCATGTCACATGGGCTCCATCCCTGGCTTGGCACCACTTTGTGTTCCCACTAACAGGGAACAATGTTTCTAGCCCCATATGGGGATCCCCTAGTCTCTCCCCAAACCCATGCAAACTGCCCTCCCTGTAGCGGGCCAAACTGGAGGCTGCAGTGGCTGAGGCGGAGCAGCAGGGCGAGGCAGCCCTCAAGGATGCCAAGTGCAAGCTGGCAGAGCTGGAGGCCGCCCTGCAGCAGGCCAAGCAGGACATGGCAAGGCAGCTGCGCGAGTACCAGGAATTGATGAACGTCAAGCTGGGCCTGGACATTGAGATCGCCACCTACAGGCGCCTGCTGGAGGGCGAGGAAATCCGGTGAGAGCTTTCAGTGCACCAAGAGGGAGCAAGGTCAGATCTGGGCATCTGGACTAAGTAGGGGAAGGGGCCAGGTGAAGAACAGCTGAAATAAGCAACCTCCTGAAGTAAGAGAGCCTTTTCTGCAAACATTAGTCAGGTTGATCCTGGCAGAGGATTAGAAGATGGCCCTAAATCTATGCCTCCTGAATGCAAGTTTGTAGACAGGCTGCACTAGAAACAGAATTTTGCCTGATTTGGTTATCTTGTTAAAAATATTTGGTTAGCATGCTAAGTAGTTTTGGGGTAGGGCCTAGAAACACGCCATTTTTTTCAAAGCTCTATGGATGCTTGTACTGCTAAGGGTGAAAACCACAGGTCCACTCATCTACTCAGCCAAGAAATCCCTTCTGGGAGCAAGCAGGGTTTTAGAGAACACTACCTGGTAACTGACTTATTTCTTTCTCTCTCCAGAATCTGTGAAGGTGTTGGACCAGTAAATATATGTAAGAAACTGAAGTCTTTTCCTCTTCACATTTCCCCCCTGGGGCCCTTCAAATTTCCTTTAAACTCAAGCCCACATGGGGGTCAGGATCCCACAGCTGGCCTGGCCAGGATGGTCAGGGGAGCAGGGACCACGTGGCTCCTGGACTGGGAACATCCCCTTAGCGGATCTGAGGTCTCCCCAGAGCCTACCTTCCCCAGATTAAGCAATTGCCAAGGTTTGAAGGGCTTCCTAGGTTGGAGAGGGTTCCAGAAAAGCGACAGCCCTTCCATTTTGAGTGGGCTTGTCCTTTAGGGACAAAAGCCATGGGGAGGAATGAAAGGGCCTCTGCCAGGGAGTTCCCTACCCTCCTGATGGCAGGGGATGGGACAAGGCTGAATGGAAGTCCCCCTGCTGCTGCTGCTGCTGCTACCAAAGCCTTGGTTGTACCCAAAGCATGCAGGGCACCATGCTTGGCACTGTAGGGTGGGGCACAAAGGAGGTGAGCCCCACCCTCTAGCATTATAATCTTCTTGAAAAGATGAGTCTTATCCACTGTCAGCCTACTTCTCAAAGAAACCTTAGGGTGGGGGAGGAATAGACACGGGCTCACTCAGAGAAAATACGAGATTTGTCAGAACTCACATAATCAGTGGCACAGCCAGAATTCAAACTCAGATTTCTGACTCCAAAAGCACAAACACACCAGATGTGTGGTAGGACTGAGTGCTAAACTGGGTGGATCAGACAGTCAGAGCTGCAAGCGCTTGGATGACAGGGCCCGCAGGGGGCAGGGACAGGGTAGCGAGGATTGGCTTTCTGCGGGAGGCCAGGCTTGAGTGGAGCCAGGAGGGATTCTGATAAGAGGAGAGGCAAGAAGGAGGGGCGCTCCACAGATGAGAGCTGGCCCAAGCAAGCTTTCTTCAGCTTAGGGTCCTGGGGCATGGGGGCGTGCCTAGTGGAAACTAAAGGGCTACAAGCAGGGCCATCAGTGGGTCAGAAAAGAACTGACAAGTGACTCATTGGAAGGGCCATGTGGGGACGACCAGGGGACAGGATATAATTGGAGAACAGGAGCCTCATGGCTTCATAAAGGCTACTGCTTCACCTGTCTAGACAATGCAGTTTGCTATCCTCCCAAGAAAACCCAGCCCGGCTTTGGTCATATATAAATGAGAATCCACCTAGGGCTACGTGCAAACATCTGGAGAATTGACTGAATCCTTCCACTTCACTCTGGATGTTTGACTCTAGCATAGTCACAGCCTTTGAGTCACCTAGACAAAAAGGGAAAAGTGGGTATTACTGTGTAGACAATAGGGAAGATGTCCACCCAGGCCACTTCCCTGATGCTGCCAGCCCTGGCCCCCACCCCACACTGGGGAGCACGAAGGACTTGGCAGCCTCGCTGACGCTGACGTTTCTTCCTCCTGCAGCTGTGAGCAGCTCCCGCGGTGGCATGGTGTGTGGGCCTGAGCCCCTGGCCACCAGCTCCACTCTCTCCCGCAGCGGAGTCACCTTCTCTAGCAGCAGCATCTGTTCCGGCGGCATGTACAGCTCCAGCCTGGGTAGCGCGCAGGCTATCATGGGTGGTGGAAGCCTGCTGAGCAAAGGCTCCCGGGGAGCCTCAGTGCTCCTGGGGGAGGCCTACTCCCCCAGCGTCCCCTGCCCCCTGCCCACTGAGGGTGGCTTCAGCAGCTGCAGTGGGGGCCGCAGCATCCGCAGCTCCAGCGTCCGCTTCGCGGCCGCCGCCACCTCTCGCCGGACCAAGTACTGAGAATCTAATGCCAGCCGGCCACTGCCCAGGGAAGAACCATCTCAGTGTCTCCTGCTTCTGTCCCCAAGGCGTCTGGACTCTGGGCTGGAGGGGCTACCCCTCCTGCCAAGAAGTGACACAGCTCTGCCTGGCCTGATGCAGAGGGTGATATTTTACACCTCCTGAGATGCTCCATCCACAGCCCCATTCAGACTAGTTTCTGCCTGACTCCCCATTTCCTTCCGTTGGGCCACTCCTCATCACCCAGTGAAACAACCTCAAGAAATGCAGATTCAATACAATTACAAAAATCTGTGCCTGGGAAAAAAAAGGAGCAGAAGAAAGGATGAGAAAAAAGAATGTCTTTGGGCACCATCGCCATCCCAACTTTGGATTCATTTGGAGAATGCAAAGTTGACTGTCCACATTGCAGGTGTCCTTGGCCCACCGTCCTTTGGCTTCCTTCCTCTTCCTTTCCCTAGCAGAAAAAGGTTTTATCATTCTTCGCCTGACCCTGAAGGATCCACGGTCCTTGGTGGCCCGGGCGATCCCTTAGTACCCCAAGATGGTTCTTCCAAGGGGCGTATGTCCTGGCTACTTATCTTCCTGGGTTATTGGTTTAACTCCACAGCATGTGAGCTCATGAGTTGGGTTGGGTACTTGTGGAGAGGTGGGCTTTGCTACACCCCACACGCCTGTTGGTGGTGTGAGGGAGATCCAGCCCTGTCCACTGCAGGAGGGTTTACGTCTGCAAGCTCCAGGCAGGCCTGGACAGGAGGGGGTGGTTAACCTGTTTGTACTGCTTTTTGTGCTCTTTAGTTTTCAATAAACTTGCCATGCTAACATCACTAGGACTCTGGCCTCTCCTTCTTCATGCTGGGTGAGGGCTATGGCCTCCTAGACCCCATCCTGGGGACTTGCCAAGGGCAGAGGCTGGTATCCTGGGTACAGGGTAGGTGCTAAGAAAAGAGAGCTCAGGTCCTTCCCAGGAGGGTTTCACAGTTCAGCGAGGGAGAGAAGACATATAGCAAAGGCTCTGAAAACAAGTGCCAAACAGCCTACTTCTCTCCAGGGATTGCCCTGCAACCCATCGGTGCCTTTCTGACCACGGGGAGCCCTTCCATGTTCCCAGGATCCCACGTTGCACCCAGTTCCTCCAGGATCACTGCAGAGGGCCTCCTGATTTTCTGTCCCCACTCTTGTCCTCATCCAACTCATTCACATGAGGCTGCTATAGTGGTCTTTCCCACATAGAAAACTGCATGCTTACAGCCATCAGTGGCTCCCCATTGCCTCCCAAAATAGCTCAAACTTCTTAACATGGCACATAAACCTTGAGTGATGTACTCACACACCCCCTGCTATCCCCCCTCCCCGTGTGCCCCACTTTTGGCCTATCATCCTTTATTTGTTCATGCAACATTTGGTAAGTGCTTACTACCTGCCAGGCCTGGCACTGGGAAAATAGCAGTGAACAAGACTTGGTCCTTGTCCTCAGAGAGCTTATAGTCCTGCTTGATAGATGGACAGGCAAGCAAGCAACTAGGACTCGATATGCTACATGCTGTGTTAAGGGTAGAATCAGTGCTGCACAGAGGAGAGGCCCACCCCAGCTCTGGGGCATCATCAAATGCTTCCAGGAGGATGTGGTATCCCAGCAGAGGTAAGAAGGATGGTGAGTTAGCCATGCTAAGAAGGGAGAAGTGTTCCAAGCAGAAGCAATAGCATGTGTGAAAACCAAGAGGTTGAAGAGAGCATGCCCAGCTGGAGGATCTGCCTGGGGTTGAGTATGACTATAGCACAGGTGAAAGAGTGGGGCAGGGGGCAGCCAAGCTGCAGTCATGACCAACACCCTGGACAGAGCTCCGTTAGGGCACATACCTCACAGCAGGGACAGTGAGCTGCTCTGCCTCACCTCCAGAGTCCTCCTTAGAGAGCAGGAAGCTCATCTTACACCTTTAAATATGCTGCCTTGCCCAGACTACATGAGGCAACTGGACAATTTACAGGTTGTTCTGCTCACAGCCTAAGACCTGCCTGACCCTGCACTCACCAGCTACCTGCCTCCCTGCTTCCAGGGGCTCCTGACTTCCCACCTCATATCCCATGTGCAAAGTCACACGTGCCCCTCAGGTGACAGCAACACCCAGGCCGCCCCCATCTGACCTTGATGCCTCTCCTCAGCCAGACACACATTCACCCTGTGCCAGTTGTCAATTTATTGCCTCAGCTCCAAATTCATCCTTATTGGTTAATCTGTGCAAATGGATCTGATCGCTTTAGAAATTTCCCTTTACCTGCTGGCATGAAGTTAGGCCTTGTTAGTAAGCATTTCCATAAACTTTAGAGACACATTGCGAAGTAGGGATTTGTTCCCATTGCGCTCTCTCAGCAGTGTCCTCAGTGCAGATTCCTGCAGCGCAAACGTCTACACCTCAGGCTCAGCCCACGCAGCAGCAGCAGCCAGCACCCTTGTGGGGCAATCGCATAGCAAAGTGCCTCCAGCAAGACACTTCCTTGGGAAAAGCTTTTCCCAGCACCCAAAACAGTACATTCTGGTAAGTCTGGATGGAAGGTTTCCAGCAAGTTCCATGGTGTAGCACCACAATGACTTCTCTGGGACCCAGTGAGTAGTCGCTGTACTCTCTCCAATGGGGTCTGGATCTCAGCCATGGCTTTTGCTTGGGGCTTCTATTACAGCCCTAGATGCTATTCCTAACATCTGTTATTTCTATACTCTTTAGAGTTCTTTTTCCCTCAAGACTCCAGGCCCCAATATTATCTATATTAAACTTCCCCCGTTCAAGTTTCTGTGTGGTACTGTCCCTTGATTGGACCCTGGCTGACACATGCCAGTCGGACGGCATTGCTTCCAAGCGCTAAGGCCAGACAACAAGCCAACTCTGGGACTCCTCAAGATCCAGCCATCAGATCTCTTCTCTTCTCTCTCTCTTTCTCCCTCCCAATAGGTGACCTCACCTAGTTTCATGGCTTTAAACACCATCCATATGCCAATGACACTTGAGTCTATATCTCCAGCCCAGACCTCCCATTACCTACAGGCTGGTATATACAGATTGCTCACTGACATCTCCACTTTTGTATCAAATGGGCATCTCAAACTAAACATGTCCAAAAACAAACTCCTCATCTTCCTTCTTCACTCTCTGTGCTGCTCCTTCCTTAATAATGGCAACTTCAGTTGCTTAAGCATCATATAAATATTTCAATAAATAAATGAAACCTTAGAATCATCTCTAACCCCTCTATTTCTCTAACACCCCCATATTTAATCCATCAACATAACCTTCAGATAATATCCAGAATATAACTGCTTCCCCCACTTCCGTGACCCCCACTGGGGCCACAGCTTCATGGCTCTAGTCAAGACTGCTGCAGTGGCCTCCTCGCTAGGCTCTCTACCTCTCTCACATTGTTCAGTCTATTCTCAAAAAAACAACCAAGGTGATGTTGTTCAAACTAAATTGACTTCCAGTTCCATCCATGATGGAATAAGCCTATTATAACCTGTCTCTCCCACTGATTACAGCTAAAATCCCTGGATAATTTTTTTTTTAAATAAACTATCAGAAGACGCCAAAAAGTAAACAAAAGCAGGTAGGGCATGGCGAGATGAGAAAGCTTGCAGAAGTGACCCATGTGTTTTTTTCCCTCTGCTCACATGGCTTTGAACTGAGGCCAGGCCCCAGTTGTGGGGCTGTGAACCATCAGCATGACAAGAAAAAACTCCAAAAGAAATCCCGTCTTTTTAACCCAAGAAAGCAGGAAAAGGGGCCCCTGGGGCTGGAAAGTATGGAGAGGAATCCTTATGTTTTTCTCTTTCTTCTCATGGCTTTGCCCAAAGAGCAGATCCCAGCCATGGAGCTGTGTGGCAGCAGTGATATGGGAGCAAAACTCCAAGAAAAACCTGTTCTTTCTGGCTGAGGGACCCTTAATCCAGGAGAAGGAGGGTGAGGAGAAAGGGGTTCCTCTGTGTGTAAATCCTCTCAAGTCCTGGGCTCTCCCTTGAGCAACACATGCAGG
Organism: Pteronotus mesoamericanus; assembly: GCF_021234165.1. Taxonomy (NCBI): domain Eukaryota; kingdom Metazoa; phylum Chordata; class Mammalia; order Chiroptera; family Mormoopidae; genus Pteronotus; species Pteronotus mesoamericanus. Next base: position 2,945,117 of record NW_026555310.1, read on the forward strand.
AGAGACCCCAAAGCAGCAGGTCAAAGGCTTTGAGGACTGAGGTAAGATTTAAAGCACTGCCCAAGTTTCAGGCAAACCACTAAGCACCATTTACACAAGAAAGACACAAAGCAACAAAAGTAAAAATAAAAGCTTAGAAAATTGACCTAAGCTTGGAATCATTGCCCACATATGTTTCTTTTGAGGAATCAGCTGATAGTCTTATGGGAACCCCTTTGTATGTAACTGTCTCTGTTTCTCTTGCTGCTTTTAAGATTCTCTCCTTATCTTTAATCTTGGATAATGTAATTATGATGTGCCTTGGTGTGTGCTTCCTTGAATCCAGCTTCTTTGGGACTCTGAACTTCCTGGATCTCCTGGAAGTCTATATCCTTCTCCAGATTAGGGAAGTTCTCCTTCATTATTTGTTCAAATAAGTTTTCAATTCCTTGCTCTTCCTCTTCTCCTTCTGGCTCCCCTATGATTCAGATGTTGGAACATTTTAAGTTGTCCCAGAGGTTCCTAAGCCTCTCCTCATTTTTTTGAATTTTTGTTTCTTCATTCTGTTCTAGTTGAGTATTTGTCTCTTCCTTCTCTTCCCAATCGTTGACTTGAGTCCCAGTTTCCTTCCCTTTACTGTTGGTTCCCTGTATATTTTTCTTCGTGTCACTTTGTTTAGCCTTCACTCTTTCCTCTATTTTGCAACCATACTCAACCGTTTCAGTGAGCATCCAGATTACCAGTGTTTTGAATTGTGACTCTGACAGGCTGACTACCTATTCATCACTTAGTTTTATTTTTGGAGCTTTGATCTGTTCTTTCGTTTGGGCCATATTTCTTTGTCTCAGCATCTATTAGATTGGAAGGGGCGGAGCCTTAGGTATTTGCCAGGGCAGGGCAACCCAGGTTGCCGCGTTGTGACGCTGTGTGATGGGGAGGGGTCCAAGAGGAAACAATGCTGCTTACTCAGCTCTTGGCTGGCTTTCAGTCACTTCCCCCTATTACTCACAAGCAAATTGGGTCCTTCTGGTGCTGATTCCTGGATGGGTGGGTTTGTGCACATTCTAGGACCCCTTGGATCTCTCCAACAGACTGTCCTGTGAGGCTGGGAGTTTCTCCCGCTGCTGCAACCCCCACATGTGTTTACTTTCAGAGGTTTTAAGGTTTTCTTTTCCCACACTGGAACCCTGGATTGTATGGTCTGTCTCACACCCCAGCTGTTCCTCCCAGTTTATCTGCAGGCAAATGTGGGATCACCCAGTTGGGCACCCACAACTTTGCTGTGCATCCTCTCCGCCCCAGCTGCCTCTCTCTGTCCCTCCTACCAGTCTGGATGAATGTTTCTTCTTTAGCTCCTTGGTTGTCAGACTTCCTCATAGTTCAATTTTCTGGCAGTTCTGGTTGCTTTTGTCTTTAAATTTGTTGTCCTTCTTTTGGTAGTGCGAGGAGGCAAAGTGTATCTACCTACTCCTCCATCTTGGCTGGAAGTGTATACATTTTAATACTTTAAATGTCCAGGATATGAGCCAAAATTATTTTGACAGTCAAGGAACCAGGAAAATGTGACTAATTCTCAAGGGGAAATAAAGTCAGCAGATGCCAATCCCAAGATGATACAGAAGTTGGAATTATCATACATAGACATTAAAGCCCAATTATAACTCTGTTCCAGGAGATAAAGGCAAACACACTTGAAGTGAATAAATGTTTCCTAGCATAAAATAGAAACTGTAAAAACAGAACAAAATGGAAATTTTAGAACTGAAAAATACTACATTTAAAATTTTTTTAAATCATTGATGAGCTCTGTGGAAAAAAAGGACAGCACAAAAGAAAGAGTTAATAAGTTGAAGATAAATTAATAGAAATTATCCAATCTGAAGAATAAAGAAAAAAAGATTGGAAAAAATATTTTTTTAAGCTACACAAAAGTGACACAGGTTTCTCATCAGAAACCATGAAAGACAGAGGAGAGAACAACATTTTTAAGTGCTGTCAACCCAGAAGTCAATATCTGGCAAAAACATCCTTCAGAAGTGAAGGCAAAAAGAAAAAATCAAAAAGGACATCCTCAGATGAAAGATAACTAAGAAAATTTGTCACCTGCAGAATGGAGGAAATAATACTGGAAGAAAACAGTAAGCCTCTGGCCTTATGCATAAAATGGGAAAATATTTTCTATGTCAAAGAGTTGTTGTGGAGATGACATATAATGGCACAACTGAAGTGCCTGGCACACAGCCTAGCACACAGTGGGTACACAATAAATGGTTGCTAGTGTTCTGATGATGGTGAGGTGTTTCTAGTTTTATTGCTAGTAGGGAATAGCTTTGGTCGACAGCTCAGCGACTCAGGCCAAGCTCAGGCACAGGTGGATGCTGTAATGTCAGTGGACTCTTACCATCATTTGCATGAACCCTGAGTTACAGACAGGCAGGCAGGCAGCTGCCTGGTCTTTCCAGCTCCTACTGCAGGGACTGAGACTCTGTTCTCCAGCTCTGGGGGTTTGCTGCCCTCTGCTGGCCACCAACTTCCAGGTGCCACTGCACAGGGCATTTTCAAAGCAAAGTAACCCAGTATTTTGTGATTTAACATTGTTGGGGGAGAGGGGAGCTTAGAGTCTTTTAAAACAATTTTTCTTCCAAAACTGTGTTTAGGACACAGACATTACAACAGTGAATAGCAACTTTAAAAAAGAAATCCACCCCCTCTCTCAGCAGTCCGACTCAGCACTGTTTTCACTTTTCTGTGTTTATGTCAGTCTTTGTTCCCACAGGTGCTCAGAAAACAACCTCAAAGCTGGGAAAAGCCACAGAGGGCTCTGAGTCCCATGGTTTTCAAACTGGGCCTAAGAGCCAGTTTCCCACAAGGTGACATTTTCTGCCAAACATCAGATATCTAAAATATCCAAGATATCCATTGATTTATACATTCAGTCAGTCAACAAATATTTACTGAATATTCTATACTCCCAACACTGTTTTGAGTGCTTGAGAGCCAGCAATGAACACAACAGACAAAATCCTTGTTCCCGTGGTGTTTATTTTGGAGTGAGAGCAAGACTGACTATAATCAATAAATAGAATAAATAAGTCCATTACAGAGTATATTAGAAGGTGTTAAGTGCTATGGAATGAAGAGAAAGATCTAAGCAAGATAAGCTTAATGGAGAATGGATAGGAAAGGATGGACAGGTTGCTATTTTTAAAAGCATCAGGGGCTTCTATGAGAGGCGCTAAGTGAGCAAAGACCTGCAGGTGGGAATAGAGAAAGCCGTGTGGCTAAGGGGAGAGCATTCTGGACAGAAGGCACAGTCGGTGCAAAGGCCCTGAGCCAGGCGTGTGCCAGTGCGTCTGAGGAGCAGCGGGAGGTTGGTGTGGTTGCCAAGAGCAAGAAGCTGAGGTGAGATAGGTCCCAAGAGGGGCAGGCAGTGCTGGGCCCTGATGACCACTGTTAGGATTTGTCTTTTATTCCTAGTGAAATGGGGGATTATCAGAGTGTGTGAGCAGAGGAGTGACACAATCCAATGAAACGTTTTAAGGGGATCACTCTACTAGGTTGAGAATGGAGGGTAGAGGGCCAGGCCAAGGAGAGACACCAGCATGACAGTGTAGTCTGTCTTTATAACTATATATACAGTCATGTGTCCCTTAACAACAAGGATACGTTCTGAGAAATGTATCGTTAGGCGATTTAATCATTGTGTGAACCTGATAGAGTGCACTGACACACCTAGAGAAGATAGCCGAGTGCACACCTAGGCTCTCGGGCTGCAAGCCTGGACAGCATGTTACTGTACTGAATACTCAAGGTGATTGTAACACAGTCGTACTTATGTATCTACATATATCTAAACATTAGGAAGGTAGAGTAAAAATATGGTATAAAAACGGTATATCCCTGCAGGGCTCTTACCATGAATGGAGTTTGCAGGACTGGAACAGTGAGTGAGGGGTGCGTGAACGTGAGGGCCTAGGACATTACTGTCCACCACTGTAGGCTTTACACATACTGTACTTAGCCTACAGTAATGTTTTTACTTTACTATGTAAACTTTATTTTTTTAACTTTTTGATTCTTCTGTAATGACACTTAGTTTAAAACACAAACATATTGCACAACTGTACAAAAAAATTTTCTTTGTATCATTCTATAAGCTTTTTTATTGCTAAAATTTGTTACTTTTTAGACTTTTTTTGTTAGAAACTAAGACACAAACACGCACAATAGCTTAGGTCTGCACAGGGTCAGGATCATCTCTGACCTCCCCACTGGGTCCCACAGGAAGGTCTTCCAGGCCAGAACACGCATGGAGCTGTCATCTCCCATGATGACATGGCCTCCTTCTGGAACACCCCTGCAGGCCCCGCCTGAGGCTCTCCTTGAGGTGTGATTCTCTGCAGAAGTATGTCCAGGGTGTCTGCTTGGTCTGTGTCTTTTTTACATTATAGATTTGATTGCAGGCAAATAATACACCGTAAACATTCCTCTCTATTAATGAAAACCTTTCAGTATCGGAGTCCATGTTTTCAAACTTTCTGCGGAGCTTGCTGAGGTCTGCTAAAGCTTCTGCTAAAGCCTTCACTGTCCATATTCTTGGGGGTTCTTTTTCTTCTACAGATTCCTTTTCTCTTGCCTCTTCTTCAGCTATGTGTTCCTGTTCCAGGTCCAACAATTCCTCATTAGTCAATTCCTCATTAGTCAATTCCTCAGGGACCACCTCTAGAAGCTCTTCAACGTCATCGCCATCCACACCCAGGTTAAAGTTGTTTGCCACCTCAGCAAGTGTTGACTTTTGCAACCACTGCACTGCAACATTATGATGGCTATGATGTCACTTGGCAATATGAATTTTTTAGCTCTGTTGCAATTTTGAGGCCCCTGTCACATTCGTGGTCTCTCCTTGACCCAAACATTGTGATGCAGCACATGCCTGTAAGTCAGTACCCCAAGACCAAGATCTCGAGGGGTCTTGTTAGCCATGCCATGAAAGATGTTGGGGAGACCTGACTCCCACAGAGTCCCTGCGTGCTTTCCCAGCACAGGGCCATGAGGGGCCTGGCTCAAAGGACCATTCCCGCTCTGAATCAAGTAGTTGATACCATCACCTATCAGTTTTAGGTAGCTGTTTTTCTCCTAAAGTTTAGGAAAACGGTTATAGTACTAAAAAATAAAAGAATAAAAATTTTAAAACCATTAATATGATCATTTCTGAAATTAAAGGCTCTGTATTTATTGAGCATTTGCTCTGACCCAAAGTAACCATAGCAAAGCCACCAGGGAAATCTGCCTGCAGGAGGGTGTGAGCATTGCTTTCAGGAGGAGACTAGAGCTCCTGGTGGAGGAAACTAGAGCCTGTGAGAGGAAGTGGGGCAGCCCAGGGAGCAGCTCTGCCACCTGGATAAGGGGCCCAGCTCCCAATGCATTGGGGATGGACCAGTGGTTCATCCTACTCCTTCCCGTTGCGTTGTCCTCATTCCTCTCTTACAGGGTCTCTGAGTCATGCCCAAGTTTTATAAACCAAAGAAAGTGTCACAGAGCTAGAAGACCCTTCACAAGCTGTGTCCCGGCACCAGGAGGTGACGTAGATTCAAATGCAGAGTAAAAGTGTGGAGACCAGCAAAGATGGCGGGCCATGCCCGACTCGGATGAGCTGTGTGGGCAGCCACCGAGACCCCGCTCAGGACAGGCCTTGTCCAGAGGGAGCCGGTCAGGGTCAATTCCCGAGAACCAGCAGCCAGGAAAGTCAGTGAGATGACCCTTGAGAGCCCAGGCAGATACAAATACCAAAACACAAGGGTCAACAAGGCAGGACAGGAAGCTATCTGTGCTGCCTTACCTTTGGACAAATCCAGAAAACATTTCTAGAAGCAGGAGGATTTTAAGCCCAGTAGAGAGAGCAGAAGGGAAGGGAGGTAGCGAGCGCCTGACTGGAGACAGCAAACCTTCCCCCAACAAGCATCGCAGCTTAGGTAACACGCAGGAGGACGACTCATCCGAGATGGGTTCAAAAGGGAAGGAGAAAGCCCCTGGGGAAACCCCAGGAGAGGGACTCCAGGAGTGGGGCAGATTCAGGGGGAGCTGGGAGAGGTTGCCTGGGGCTCCAGGGTGGGGTAAAGAAGCTCTCTCATCCAATTAGCTCTTGAAGGGTTCCTGGAAGAGGAGACTTCTTGGTAGGATTTTAAATTATGAGAAGGACGTGGGCTCTTGAGTGGACATTCCTGACAATGGGTGTGACCTTCAAAAAGTCTGGGGGCAGGAGAGTACAAGACCAAGAGGGTGGTGAATGACAACACCCAGGACACGAGGGTGTGGAGGGGGATAATTGGAGTTACCTGGGGAGCCCCGGAAAGGGCGTTTTATGAGATGCTTCCTGAGACAGGGAGGAGGAGAAATCACAGCCACCCTCTGAGTAGTTCACAAAGGCTTCCTGGAGGAGGTGGCTAGCCATCCTGGGACATTTCAGGCAAAGTATAACTAGGGAGAATGCTTGGAGGACAAACAGAGCACAGGTGGACAGTAAATGAGGGGGAGGCTGGTGAAGGGAGATCAGCTGCCATCCCAGCACGGGACAGGGGTCTGGTCCTGCTGAGCAGAGGCGGTGGGTGATGGGCAGAGATAGGCATGGAACTATGGGTTTTCTGTCCCTCCCCTGGGTAAACCCAAAGGACAAAGGCCTATGTGCCATGGGTACAGGGCAGCTGTGTCAGCCTGGTCTGTTTTGTGAGTTTCTCACTTGTACTGAATGAACTGGAAATAGTTGCAGAAGGGCATAGGCTCCCTCTCCAGCCCAGCCCCTCCAGTCCAAAGTGCAGAGAGCCAGCCTGGCAGCCCCCACCAGCCATGGTCTCAGCAGCCATTCGCAGTGATACAAACTTTACACAGTGCCCGTGAGCGCATCCCTGTGCCAGGCTGGGCCTGCCCTCACTCCAGGCCTACCCAGCCAAGTGCCCACACCATTGTTCTGGACAATTCAGCAGGCCCTGGATGGGTAATCTTATTTCTGAAAGCTGTGGGGCCTCTCCAGCTCTACTGAGTCCCCTAGTTCCCCTTTCCCCTCCTCAGTGCCCAGGCCCAATTCAGCGTGGAGGTTTGGGAGGAGTGCATGCATGCGTGTGTAGGTGCGCGCGCACACGTGTGCGTGTTGGGGGCATAGGGAAGCAGCTGACCGGGGAGCCACCCTATAGGAAAAAGGGTTCACTCTCTCCTGCTCCCAAAAGGCAGGAATGGGTCTGCTTCTACCCTCTTCAATAAGCTGAAGGACAGCAGAGGCTCATAGGAGTTGAGAAAAGAGGATGAGGTTTTATGGGCTCTTGAGGCTGGCTGAGGAGAGGGCTCACCCATCCTCTACCTCCCACACTCAGCCACCACCCTCCTCCCCACTTTCAAAGGGCCACACCCCTCTTGGCCCACACCACGTCGGCTCCAGTCCCGCACAGCTGTCCGTCAGTGAGCTCAGTGTCCAAGGCACCAGAATACACCCCTGGACCCAGGCCAGCAGAACCCCCGTGCTCCACAACATAGCTCCCTCTCTCCACCCCCAGACTCCACCCCAAATTTTTATACTAGTGAAATCAGGTTAAAGAAAACATGAAAGGCAGCCTTGGAAGAGTAAAGAAGTCATAAATATGCAGAGGAGGTGAAGACCATGGGTGGGGCGAGGAACAGGCCCAGTCTCTGCTGGGGGAGGGGTGCAGTGGGTTGTGGGGGCAGTGCTTCGACAGGGAGCAAGAGTCCTTTCCTTGATCCCCAAAGCACATTTTTGTATATTATCCACTTAATCCTCCCAACCACCCTGGGGAGAATTCCACATTACAGTGAAGGAAACAGAAGCTCAGAGAGTTTAAGAATTCCCTCAAAGCCACATAGCTAGAAAGGGTCCAAGGTGGAACCCAGTCGGCCAGCCTAGATTCCACTGCCCAGGTTGCTAAATCCCAGTGGTTTCCCACGGCTAACTATGCTCTGAAGATCATCTGGGGCCATAGTAAAGCTACCTGCTCCTACCCCACCAGTTGCCCAAGGTCTTTCTGCCCTACTCAAAACAACAGGTGTGGAATGTGGAGCTAGAAGCCCATCAGCCTAGTTATGGGTGAAGGCCTGCGTTGGGCCTAGCTGTAGGGACAAGGGCAGACCCAGGACAGAATGTCATGCCTTTGAGGGGAGATTCAGGAAATAGTGGCACAGTGGCAGTGTCTGGTTCTGGAAGGCTCCCTGGAGGGGTTGTCACCTCAAAGGAATGCCATCAGCTCTTCTTCCTAAGGCTCCTAACACCTTGAGAGTCTATCGAGCCTCCCTAGGTCAGGGACCACATGCCCCAGGCCTGTGCTCACTGAACCTTAAAAGAATAGCAATTGCTTTTCTAATAAGTGGCCCCAGGACACACAGGGCCAAGGGGAAGTTAGAAGGAGCCAGGACCCCAGAGCACCTATTAGCCAGAAATCACAGTGTCCTTAGACAGGGAAACCCACCTTCCCACCCAGCAGTCCCTAAACGTTTCTCTGAGAATGACAATCAAAGGCTGACTAACAGCATGAGCACCTCCTCTGGCTGGTGGTCTTAAAAGAGAGACTCAAAGGACCTGTTTCTTCTTAAGTAGCCAAAGGAAGCTACCCAGAGCAAGTTCATAGCAGCCAGGTTATCCCAAGTTAGGGTTCTCTATCCGTCAGCCAAGCGGGAGAAAGTGGCTAAAGGGGAGGCTCCCATTACCCACAAGCGGCTGTTATAGAGGCCACTGAATGTTAAGTGGTTTGCAGTTTTGCTGGGCAAGAAATAGAGGCTCTGAAGCAGAGCCTCTGATCTGAAATCCAGAAGGTTCTAAGCAATGGCGTTCGACGCCTTGGTCCTGCAGGGAGTATGTTCAAAATGGCCCCTCTGGCCCTGAACCACCTTCCAGACAATGCTGCTGCCTTGGTGGGTTTGGATTCGTCTGACCTATCAGCCCCTGAAACAATGATCTGTTTGACAAGGAATGCTGCCTGGAGCCAGGAAGAAAGAAATAATGACCTCTTGTGGTCTCATCCAATCTGGGATCCTGGAACTTCTCCCTGAGACAGTGGCCCCCTGCCTCTATCCCAAGCCCACCCACCTCAGACTGTTACGGAGCTCAAATCCATCTCCAGGTGTGGGTTGAGGCCAACTCACAGGGAGAATATGAGAAAATTAATTACTTAATATATGTAAACAAGCTTTGAAGATGAAAAGTGCAAACGCACAGTGTTCCTAATAACATCTTCAATACTTTTACGGAGTCCCAGAGTCGCCGCTGAGCTCACCTTTAAGACGAGTCCTTGGGGAGTTGCTGGCAAACTCCCCAAGCCAATAAACAACATAAAATGCCTTTTCACTCCTTTTATGCAGCCAACGCTAGCTCTCCCCACCAATAAAAGGACCAGGAAGGATCAGAGAGGCCAGAAGGAACCTAAGCAGTGCACCTGCAGCCCTCGAAGACCCCTGCAGCCCTCGAAGACTCCCGCAACCCTCAGGCTGTGCTCAGACCCACACGATGTCCTGCCGTTCCTACCGGATCAACCCTGGATGTGGGGTCACCAGGACCTTCAGCTCCTGCTCGGCTGTGGCCCCCAAAACTGGCAACCGCTGCTGCATTACCGCCACCCCTTACCGAGGGGTATCCTGTTACCGGGGGCTGGCAGGCTTTGGGAGCCGCAGCCTCTCTCACCTGGGCGCCTGTGGGCCCCGCATGGCTGTGGGTGGCTTCCGTTCCAGCTCCTGCGGCCGCAGCTTCGGATACCGCTCTGGCGGCGTGTGCGGACCCAGCCCGCCCTGCATCACCACCGTGTCGGTCAACGAGAGTCTCCTCACGCCCCTCAACCTGGAGATTGACCCCAATGCCCAGTGTGTGAAGCATGAGGAGAAGGAGCAGATCAAGTGCCTCAACAACAGGTTCGCTGCCTTCATCGACAAGGTCAGTGAGGCCCAGGATGGTTCCAGCCCTGCCCGGCTTCGGGAAGGTCCCAGTCTGTTGGGGAGACAGTATGGCAGACAGGTTTGAGGCAGGAGAGGGAGAGAAATGCAACCATTATAGGCATGAGGATCAGCATTCATTGTTTAATTCCAACAAAGTGTATTGAGGGCCCAGAGTAGCCCAGAAATCGAGCTTGTGGTCAAAAGCGTTTGTGTACTTCTGGAGACAACATAGGAATATCAGAGCTGCCCTCAATAAACTAGACTGGGTGCTGAAGACTGGGAGCAAATGGGGAGAACAGAAAATGTGGCTCTTGGCTCAGGCAGCTCTGGAAGTGGCTGGGGCACAGCTGGGAGCCACGCTGCCTCCTGCATTGTTGCTCTGTCCCTCAGCAGTGTGGGACCCCTGGCATGTGTGTTACATGTCTGGATAATAGAACCAGCCTCAAGTGGTAGTTGTGAGGATTAATGGGTCTGTGCATAAAAAATGCAGACATATAATAAGTGCTCAAAAGTATTAGCTGATAGTGTTATTTTCCAAGGACAGTAGTTAACTGATGTGAGAGTTAACCAACAAGGCCTGGCAGCCTCTTTAATGGATGAAGGGGTGGGACTATGGAAGGGAAGGCATGCAGGCTGGTGAGGGAAGGCCCATGGACACAGCATGACAAATGCCACACTGCTGTGAGGCTGCCACCCAAGAAGGCCACCCCTGCACCTCCCTTCTTGTTGGACCCTCCCGTGCCCATGGGCCTCACTCTGGTGGAGTGGATGGGACCAGGCTCTGGGGTCTGAGATCAGGGGCTCTGGGGTGACAGCAGTGACCTTCCTGTTAGCACTTTCTCTGTAGTGATTGTAGTTAATCCTCAAAATGGCCCCATGGGGTATATTATTATCTTCATTTCTGAGTAACAAATTGAAGCTGAGGGAGTTTAGATGAGCTGCTTAGACATCCTATGGTGGGCAGGTGAAGGGGTCTTAAAGGATGGCAGATCCTGACTCCATCAGTGTGTGACAAAAAGCCGGTCATTCCACACCAAAGTACAGTTTCCCTTTCCATCTGTTTGTTGATGGAAATAACATCTCCCCACCCGAAGGACTGTAAGAATGGAATGAAATAGGCAGATAGATGTAGATAGATAGACATAAATATAAATATACATACAGATAGATGTAGATGAATGTGTGTGTGTATCTTCGCACAGGCCCTGGTACCACATATTAGATATTGAATAAGTGTTGTATAGATGAATAAGTGAATTATAATAATAGTTAATTAGAGTAATTACAGTAATGATCAAACTAATGAAGCACTTACTATGTGTCGGAGACTGTACTGAGCACTTGACGTGCATTAACTTGTTCAATCTTCACAACTCTAGAGAAGGTACTATGATCATCTCTGTTTTAAAAATGAGAAAACCCAGCACCAAGCAGTTAGACAGCTTGCCCACTTACAGTGGCAGAACCAGGGTTTGAACCAGACTTTTGGTTTCAAGCCTGAGTGCTTTCCCTAATACCCACATTGCCCCGGGGAGTTAGGATCTAGGCCCCTTTGGTTGCAGACATTTGACCCCATGGCTCAGCTCTTGGCTGGCCCTGCCGCTCAGGGAGCAACAGGGCAGATCCAGCTCTGTGGACCATGCACCCCGCCTAGACTCCTCACTGAGTCTCTTTCTGTTGGGCGGCAGGTGCGCTTCCTGGAGCAGCAGAACAAGCTGCTGGAGACCAAGTGGCAGTTCTACCAGAACCAGCGCTGCTGCGAGAGCAACCTGGAGCCGCTGTTCAATGGCTACATTGAGACGCTGAGGCGGGAGGCCGAGTGTGTAGAGGCTGACAGCGGGAGACTGGCCTCAGAGCTCAACCACGTGCAGGAGGTGCTGGAAGGCTACAAGAAGAAGTAAGTTCAGCATAACCAGGGGAAACACAGGGAAAAGGGGGAGGCTCCACCCACAACCTGTGGAAGCAGCTTCTCTAAGATTCCTGCATGTGAACAGGAGTACCTGGAACCTCAGGAAATGTCCAGGAGAGACCTAGATTTCTTTGGATTCTTTGGCTTCATCTCCACCCCTTGGAGGTCCCGCGGGTCTTAGAGCTGGTTCCAGGGGAGTAAAGAAAGGAATCCCAGTGGAGTTTTGCAGCTGTCTTTGGTCCTGCCCCTTCGGGCTCACGTGTGTGACATGGGCTCTGTGCTCTCCCTGCCCAGGGCATGCTCTCTCTTTGGATCTAGGGTGCACAGATGATTCTAGACTTGGGGGATAAAGTGTGCTTCCCTGATCTCATCCCACAAGCAGAAGAACTGAGGTAGAATAAGCCAAGCTGGCACAAGGGCTAGCCCATGAATAACACACAAAATAGACTATGGAGGGAACAAGATAACATTTGCAGCAAGTTAATTCCTGTTGGCACCTGGAAAAGCTTGAGTGGGAACTGGGGTAGTATCCAAGTGCTGAGCCCTCAGCTCTGGTCCCTCTGTCCCCCACACTCAGGTATGAAGAGGAGGTGGCTCTGAGAGCCACCGCAGAGAACGAGTTCGTGGTTCTAAAGAAGGTGAGGAGACTGGTTGCAGGGCAGGGAAGGAGGGCGACCCATCTGTGCAACCTCCAATGGGGGTGCGGTCACCACACTGACCAGAGAGGCACCTTCCCTCCTGGGGTCCCCTCCCACATGCGTGCCCCTCCTCCTCTCTGTACCACCAGGACGTGGACTGCGCCTACCTGCGGAAATCAGACCTGGAGGCCAACGTGGAGGCCCTGGTGGAGGAATCGAGCTTTCTGAAGCGCCTCTATGACGAGGTGAGGGGACCCCTGCCAACCAGTGGGGGCAGTGGAGGGGACGTGTGGAGAGCTGGGGGAGAGGGGTACGGGTTCATTATGTGCATGTGTTTGCCCCATGTGTGATATAAGCATGAAAAGAACATGTACACACAGGCAAAAAGGGTATGTTGTATGGCTGTCATAGGCATGTGTGTATATGTGCCAAGCTGAGAGCCTGGCATACATGTATGAAGACAGGACTGTGTGTGGTCAGGCCTCTCTATGTCTCTGAGCACTTCTGCATGTTGCAGTGTATCTGTGTGCTGGTGTGTGCATCTGTCACTCCACACATGAGTATGAAAGTACATATGTGAGGGTGGGCATCAGGGCGATTTCTAGCTAGACAGGGGTCTTAATTAATGGACAAATCCTCAGTTCCTTTGCTAGATGACTTAGAATTAGGCTGTTTTTTCACATACTAGACCCCTTCCAGCTTTATTTTATGATGTGTCTGTGTGTGAATGGAAGTGGGTGGGAGCATGGGAAGCAGGAGTCATGTAACATTTATGACCAGTGTCCCCTCCAGAGCATGAGCAATGCTCCCCGGGGTGGAACACGTGGCCCAGATCAGGCAACAGAACTAAATGCATTGGCTGTTGGTCCCCCAGGAGGTCCAGATTCTCCACGCTCACATCTCAGACACCTCGGTCATAGTCAAGATGGACAACAGCCGGGACCTGAACATGGACTGTGTTGTGGCCGAGATCAAGGCTCAATACGATGATGTTGCCAGCCGCAGCCGGGCCGAGGCCGAGTCTTGGTACCGCACCAAGGTGGGTGGTACAGGACACCTGCCCCCTAGATATGGCAGTGGGACAGATTTGAGGTAAATATTAGAAAAGTCTTCTTTGGTCTGTGGATTCTGGTCCCAAGCGATGGTAACAGAAGGGCAGGGAGCTCTCAGGTTGAGGGGGCAGAACAGGGCTGCCATGGATGGTTGCACAGGCTGAGCACCGTACAGCCTGCACTGTCATCCATGGTGTCCTGAATGGGTGGGACATGCCGTCCTGAGTCTCTGCTTCCCCCCAGTGCGAGGAGATGAAGGCCACCGTGATCCGCCACGGGGAGACCCTGCGCCGCACCAAGGAGGAGATCAACGAGCTGAACCGCATGGTCCAGAGGCTGACAGCTGAGATTGAGAATGCCAAGTGCCAGGTAGCGTGTGGGGAGAGCTCAAACACCCAGCTCAGGCAGACTGCAACACCAAGCCCTTTGCCCTTCTGGACCAAATCAGGCCTCATAGTGTGCACGTGAGGAAGCAGAGATCCAGAGAGAGGACAGGGGCTCTACCACATCACACAGCACTTGAACTGGGATGAGCTATATCACTGATGCCCCCCACCCCCCTCCTTGGCCACCCTGTGACCACCACCAAGTAGAGATGGTGAAAGCTTACACATCTCCTCCATGTGTTTACAACACATTAACTACTTGGTCACAGACAGCTAACCTGCCTTCTTTCTGGGACCTTCCTCTCCCTGCTCCAGTCCATTAGTTTGAGTGAACCAAGCTGTGCCTTCTCCCTCTCATCCTTGTCTTCTCACCTTCTTCCCAATAGCGGGCCAAGCTGGAAGCTGCTGTGGCAGAAGCGGAGCAGCAGGGCGAGGCAGCCATCAGCGATGCCCGCTGCAAACTGGCCGAGCTGGAGGCCGCCCTGCAGAAGGCCAAGCAGGACATGGCCTGCCTGCTCAAGGAGTACCAGGAGGTGATGAACTCCAAGCTGGGCCTGGACATCGAGATCGCCACCTACAGGCGCCTGCTGGAGGGCGAGGAGCACAGGTGGGGCTAAGGAAGACCTTCTGGGGTATAGGAAGTAGAGGACCTGGTCCCCTGGGAGTGAATTTCCTTAAGCCCAAGTGTGAGCTACATCTCTGCTGACCACTAGTACAGGTCAAGCTTCAAAAATAATAATTGTCAGATTCTTATTATGGATTGGTCCTGTGCTAAGCGCTCACTGTAGTCTTCACAGTCTGATGGGGTAAGTATCATTTTTCCCACCCAAAAATAAGGAATAAGGCTCAATATTCAGTGACTTTCTCATGACCATACAGCTAATAAATGCAATAGCTCACACCTTGGCTGGTGTGGCTCAGTGGATTGAGTGCCAGCTTGTGAACCAAGGGGTCACTGGTTTGATTCCTGATCCAGGTTCCTGACTGGGTTGTAGGTCAGGTCCCCAATTGGGGACATGTGAAAGGCAATCAATTAATATATCTGCTTGCACATTGATGTTTCTCTCTCTTTCTCCCCCTCTGTCTCCCCTTTCCCCTCTCTCTAAAAATAAATAAATAAAAAATTTTTTTTAAGTACAATAGCTGGGACCTGCACCCAAGTCATGTGCCTCTGAAACCCAATGTATCTGAGTAGCTTCCTACAGGAGGCTGTAGCTTGGCCTGCAGGCAGGCTTGCCCATTTTAAGGACAATGCACTCTATACAGAGGTGGGCAAAAGTAGGTTGGCAAAAGTGGGTTGGCAGATGTCTCTATGAAAAAAATATATAAAACAAGAATAAATAATAGTACGAGAATAAACACTGTGTTTCACATGCTCACAACTGTAAACCTACTTTTGCCTACTCCTGTATGTGGGCAGTAGCTCCTCACTGACCACAAAGCCCTGTCACACACCCTGGTGCATGTGATACAGCCGCTTTCTGTGAGCCCAGTCATACTATGCAGCGTGGGCCTGATCTCTCAGGGTGGAAGCAATGGGTCGAGTCCATAATCTCACCCCCCTCTGCTGAAAAATCAGAAGGCCTTGTCTCCGTGGTCAGAGAGCAGTTAAAGAAAGTGAGCCTTTAATGCAGACTTGGGGGAGCCCTTCCTGCTTCTGGGGGTAGGATCTGTACACAGGATGGCGCTCTCTGTCCCCAAGCAGCCATCATCTCAAAGAATCGAGCTCAGTGTCCAGAGTTAACAGTTTTCTTTCTCTATAGGCTGTGTGAAGGTGTGAGCGCCGTGAATGTTTGTAAGTATCTACTGGAAAACCCCTGGAAAAATGGCTTTGTAGATGGGCAAAGCTGAACCTTACAGTCTAAGCCAGTGAACCTGGAATGCTCCCGGACTGGGAGGCAGCCTTTCATCTTGCCCTGGCGTCTCACTGGGGACACCGAAGGCCTTATAGGGAAAGTAAGGTTGAGCTCCCTCCCCTGGTGATGGTGTGAACTGCAGGCCATGGAAATCAGGCCAGGCAACTCGCCCCGCTGATTTCCCAGGGTTCCCCTTGTCTTTCTTGCCCCATTCCCTTAGAAGGGCTGAGATGCTGAAAGGAACAGAGCCTGAGTTATTAACCACTAAAACGCTATGAGGAGAAAGAAGGTCCTGACATACGGAAGCCAATTAGGGCCTGACCCCGGGTTGGTGAGATCACGGGAGGCCACTCATCTCTCATTGTCCCCTCTTCTCACAGGCGTCAGCAGTTCCCGCGGCGGAGTCACCTGCGGGGGCCTCACGTGTAGCACCACCCCTGGGCGCCAGATTGTCTCCGGCCCCATGGCCACGGGGGGCAGCATCACGGTGATGGCACAGGACTCCTGCGCCCCCTGTCAGCCTTGCCCCTCCAGCTTCAGCTGCGGGAGCAGCCGGTCCGTCCGCTTTGCATAGAGTCTGGGGCCGCCTGTGTCCATTTGTGCACAGATGGTGTGTGAATGGAAAATGTGTGCTTGCTTCTGGAATCTTCCACATGTTCCTACAGAGGAACTGACCCTGGGGCCACTCTGCCACCTTCTCTTTTTAGGGAGTTGTTTCCTGGTTCTCCTCTTGGCTTCAATTAGAGTCATTCCCAGCCCTTCATGTAAATCCAATTTGACTCAAAAACACCCGTGGCCAATTTGTACCGTTTGTCAGTCACCCTGCGTGGCTGGACATCATACGAGTTTGATCTTTCCCTAGGATAAGAAATGAGCCTAACCTTCCTCAGGTCTCCCACAACCTGAGAATCAGAGAGGAAGCTTCCCCACACCCAGTGGCTCCCTCTCCTGGTTGGGGATGTCTCTGCAGGGAGCACCTGCCCAGTGGTCATTTTTTTTGTGTGTTCCTCTCATCTGTCTCGTCTCTCTGGTCTCTCTGACTGACTGCCTTTCTCTGGGTTAACCTGTTCCAGCCTTCTCAGTGACCTCCCAGCTGAGAGGCCCATTATGGGGAGGGAAATCCTTTTGACTTTTAACAGGTATTGTTATCCAATGCACCTTATACATTTCAGAGAAAACTCCATGGTTGCTCCGGATCTTCTCCTGCCCGTGCAGGAGGGGTCTGTCCAACGCGGAGTGGGTGGGATGGGGAAGGTTAGGCCACTTCCTGGGTCTCCCGCTTGTTACGACTGTCTGTGGGTGGCTTGCCTTCTGGGTTGTTTCAATTGGTGTTTCAATAAATGCTGCTGCAATGCAAGGATATATGATCTTATGAACACAATGGGCACCCCCTCCAACATTCTGACACTCCGCTCCCTCTCGCCCCGTCTCCAGGCGGCCAATCCTTTCCAGCCCCACCCCCACCCATGCAGTGTTTCCCGTTTCCCAGTGATTCTGCCTCTTCCCGTCCACTTCCATAGCCTGATTACAACTCAGTACTTCCCAGTCCACTCAGGCCTGGACCACAGCTCCCGCTTTCCCCATGGCCCCTTTCCCCTTAAACATCCCTCACATACCCCCAGCAGCCATAATCCCATCCTAAACTCATCACCCTTGCCCCCTCCCACTCGGTTCAAACCAGTTCCCAGCCTATGAGAGTGCTCCTTATGCCGAACACAGGCTCCCTCCATCTCCTGTTTTCCACCTGCCCCTCAGCCCTGCACAACCCAGTGCTGACGTTCCTAGATGAGGGCACCACCTCATGGAGACAAGTCTATGCTCTGAGGCCACCAAGGACCATCCCACATGGACACATAGGCCATCCCACACGCATCCTCCCTTTTGCCTTTGCTCAATGCTCTCTGCACTCTTCCTCCCTCCCCTCCTTCCCCACCCCCAACACACATACACACACACCCCTCTTCCCCTGCGCCACAGTGTCTGGAAATATGAGGATCTCTGGTTCTGTCTTTGTGGCCAGGGATATCATTGGTCATCTCTGGAGTCTGAATCAAGCTGGAGGTTCCTTGAGGGCAGGAAGTATCTCCTCCTGGCTCTGACCCCCAACTATGCCCCAGGACAGGGGTCAGGACATGCCAGGTCTGGGATGGATGGATGAACTGAGGCAGCTGGTAGAGCAGGGGTTGTAGATATCAGCCCTCTGGGACTCCATTTATCCATTGGAGGTGAGTCCGAGGCTGACTGTCACTATTCACAAATTGGCTGCCACTATTCCACCCAGATGTCCACCTGCCAGCCCCCTCTGCCGCCCCATCCCCAGCTTTTCCCTGGGAGAATAAGTTAAGACCCTGTGCATTCTGAGGAATCTCACCGCAGGCCCAAAGAGTTGCAGCCCCATTGGTGGCAGCAGCCTCTTCCCAGCACTGACACCAAGCTGGCTTCCTCCCTGTTTCTCCCTGTCTGGGCCTTAGGGATATGGTCATAGTGACAATAGGCCAACATTCAATTTAGGGCACCTCATTCATCCACAGGAAAGGGTAAAACTTGGGGGCTGAGAAGACAGGAGATCAAAATTCAAGCATCAACTCTGCCATGTCTCAAGGAGACCTTGAGCAAGAAGTGACCTTCATGCTCTGGCAATCAGCCTGGGGACCTGCGAGGCGAGCCCTGTCCAGCCCTGCCACCTCCTGTGGTTCTGGGTTGCTTAAGTGAGTCCATGCTTGTGAGAAACACCTTGATGTTACTATGGGTCTGAGCCAAGCATAACTAAAATGCCAAATCTGATACCACCCCCCAGATATGACACCATGCACTGAAAAGTCAAACAGCCAGGAGCTTAGATATATTCATAAGCTTTTTAATAAGTTTCCATGCTTTGTGTGCGAAGACCAGTCAATGACTCAGGCAGCAAGAGGTGCCGTTGGTTTGTGGATGAAACTTCTCCCCAGACCCTCCTTGCAGCCAACAGTAAAAGGCAGAACAAACTCTTCTGGTTAAGAAGATCCCAGGGCTCCCACAGCCCTCTTCTGATAGGGGAGCTATTTCCCATGGAAATCAAAGGGTACGATACAAGGGTAACTAAGAACTAAAGTTGTATGAGGAAAAAAACAAATTTAAAGGAGGAGCTGAGTGGTCTGGAATGAAGAGTTCAAGGAAGAGTCAGAAGAGCAGGCAGCCCAAAGGATAAAGCTGGCCCACGTGGGTGACTCCAGCGCTCTTTCCCAGGCTCCCCTCTCCACTGAAACTCCACAGACCAAGCTAAGACAGAGAAAATCAGACCTTCGGCCTGTTTTCTACTCTTACTCAAATACCCAGTGTGCCCCCCAAAGTACAAGGGTCTCCAAAGGATGAGAAGGTATGCATTGCAGTCCTTTCAAAAATTCTGGAAAGCATGGGCCTCGGCGCCCATTTTTCTCTCCGAGGCCAGACGCACTCCTCGCCAAGTCTCAAGTCCCCTTTGTACCGTTGTTACCAACACCCACTCCCAGACTGGTTCCAGCTCCCAGCCCCAGTGTCTGCAGTTGTCCCCTCAGTCTTTGGGACCTCAGGAAACACAGATGGGTGTCATTACTCACCTGAGCCAAGCACAATGAGAAATGCAAATTAACCACATGATCAAGGGAATCACACCGCATATCCCCCTTTGCAATGCCCATGGACCCAGGGAATGACCACCTGGGAACCCCCCCTCCCCCGCTGTGTGCATACTCACTGCACTGCCCACTCTCAGGACATTAAGAGGAGAGGGAATTGAGTGTTTCATTCATTGCAAATTAGAGCAACGAGGACGCCTGCGCGAAGGCCTGCTCTCTTTGGGTGAGGGGACATGCGATGAGAAAGGCTTAGTGCGCAGCTACTTCACGCCACTGTCCTGCCCCCACCACACCCCTTTGCACCCCCAGACGTCCCTGCCCATTTCTACTTTGTTCAAAAACCAAGTGGTCCCCCAGCATGTCCGCTCTTATTCCCTTGGTGCTAGTGGACAGTGGTGGAGAGGCGAGCAGCCAGGGGGTGGAGTGGGGTGGAGGCAGCACCCAGCGGGGGAGCTTCGGCATTAAATAATGGGGCAAACACCAGAGGCGCACCTACGTATATCCATACCTATCCTCCACCGCCACCAACGGAAAGAAAAGGCAAACCCTTCCCTAACCTCTCCCAACCACCCCTCCCGGGGCAGCAGGTACCTGGTGGGACTCCTTCCCCTCTCACGGACGACCTGGTAGTCCCTGAACCTGACTCTATCCCTTGGTAGGATCCAGGCCATCATGTGCCCAGAATGCAGACCCTCTGAGTCCAGGAAGCAGAGACTAGGAGCCGCTGTCCTGAGAAAAACTTTGGTCCTCCCAAGGTCCCAAAGGATCGATGTGCTCCCGGGGGACACGTTCTGAAGGCATCAGAAGGACTGCGCTGCCAGGGAGAACAGTTAAGGTTTTCTCACTTCTTGAGATCAAATATATATTCTTGTGGCAAAATATCTTCTACCCATTCAGGTCTTTTTTTAAATCTTATTTTTTAATCCCAAATACAATAAGATGGGAGAAGAAGAGTTCTTCCTGTAAAAGAAGTGAAAGACAGTTGCCCATCAGAAAGCCCTCTCTCCACCTCATCTCTGGGGGGACACTCCTGCATCAGAGGGGAAACTAAACAGACTCCCCAGGTGGGACTGCTCGGGGACTGTCAGTTCAGGAACTGGTCAGAGGCAGTTTCCCAATCACTGGCCCCCATCCAGGCCATCGGGGGAAATGCCCTCCGACCAGAGGTCTGAGCCGTAATTCTGGTTTCCCGCATAGGACACCTGTCTTAACCACCCCACAGTAAGATGTCCAAGATTCTTGGAGAGCAGAGCTTATGGGGAGATGTTTCTACAAACGCTTCCGGGAGGCTCTTTTAAGTCATCCTCCATCTCTTATCTCCAGAGCGTCAGACTAGGGAGGTAGGATCAGTTACAGCCCCTCGTCCAGAGTTGATATGATGAGCAAGGGTGTTCGGCCAGAAGGAAAAATTGGGATAAGACAGTGGAAAGTCTATGAGCGTTGGCATTCTCTGCCCCTCTGTGTGGATCCTGGACTAGCTGTGGAAACTTAGTAAAGCTATTGAACTTCTTTGGGCATTAATTTCCTTACTTGTAAAATGAAGGTCATAATACTGTTGCTGTGAGAATGAATGAAATACATACATGATGCATTTAGCGGCTGCTTGTGCACAGGCGCCCCTCGCTCCCCCTTTCTGCCTTTGTCTCCACCACACCCGGCCTGGGCGCCCTAGGCTGGCTCCGACCTCCTCAGAAGAGAAATGCAAAGAGGTGAACCTGATCTTATGAGAATCTGAGGGAAAGTCACCTCCACAGTCAGAGTTCTCTGACTCTCCTGTTCCCTTGGCCCACAGCAACCCGCCGTTCTCAGCTTTAGTTCTTCCAGGAGTCACTTGGGCGCTGGTTAAATTCAGATTTCTGGGCTCATCTCCACCCCCCCCCCCAGATCCTGATATAGGTTTCGGTCTGGGGACCACAACTGGGGAAGCACTGAAACAATCTGGAATGCGGTGGGAGAGGGCCAAGGGGAGAGAGACAGACATTAACTTGATTAACTAGAAGAAAGCCGTTAGCCTTCGACATTTAATTATTCACACAGAAAAACAGAAGGAGCCATAACAGGAATCACCCAAATACAGTAAAATTCCAAACCACCAGAAATAGAAATCTCAGCAAATGAGCCTCAATCAGTCTTTGCATCCTGACATATGAATAGTTGGAGGACACTCCAGGAACATACAAACTCTCAAGTGAGGGGTCTCCCGGAGCTTCAGTTGCACTTCCCCCCAAGGTTCCCTCAACACTGAGGTGACATGCACAGTCCCTCACCGAGGACAAAAAGCCCAAAGGCTGCCCACACTCTGCCATCCCTCGACCTGGCTCCCTGCCCAGAGGGCCTGGCACATGGTCAGTACTTAGGAAATATCTGCCAACCTGAAGTCAGTTGGGAGAAAAAGTGACTAAGCCATCTAAATCAAAAAGTCTTTACGTCCCTTTCCCCGACCATGAGGAGGAAGAAATCAATGGAAGCGGCACTAATGCCAAACCCAGGATTTGCACTCAGAGGAAATCACAATTCCAATAAGAAGGAAATGGATAGTTAGTCTGGGTTCCCAGTAAGAGGAAATGACTAAACCGACCTTTGGGCCTGAGAGAGAAAAGACTTCGCCCCCCCTGCTCCCCACCCTTGCCCCTATCAGACCTTATCCATCCTGAGGCCCAAATTGCCCCCCACCACATGCTCCCAACCCCCAACCCCTGTGCCTGCTATGCAAACCGCACAGATCTTGCACTGGAGTAGGCCCCTGCTACAGAGGGGGAGCAGAGGGCGCTGCTGCTGGTGGCCGCGCCGCCCAGGCCACGAGGGACAGCGGAACTGAGGTCCCCGCAGACCACACCGCCCTGGGAACGGCTCACACCTGTGAATGGAGACACCGGGTCAGAATTCTCTTATCCCAGACATAGTGTGACCCAGTCCTTTTTTGGAATCAGTAATTGGCTCTCTTCATACTCCAAGGGACCAACAACATGAATCTTTTAAAACCACTGCCATTTGCTTCTTGGAGGAGCTTGGTTAGCAAATTGGACACCTAACTCTGCTTAAACCAGACTAATGTTGAGATGTGTTCATTCAATCTTTAAGCCAAAACTGATGGATTACATGGTGCAATTATCTAGAAATATGGTGGCTGGAAAGATGAGGGGAATAGATAGACACCTAGCCTAGGTTCTGTGTACACATGGGATTCTTAAACACAAAGATTGGAGAGCTGCTTGCAGTGTCTCCAGATGACCAGAATACACACCTAGTGTCTCTTCTTATTAAAACATTGTATCACGTAAGGAGTATTCTGTGTGTAATTGAAAGACTTAGGCTGTTTTTATAGAATCAGCTAGAGGGACAGAACTTGCCGCATTCATCAGCCTAGGCTCCGTGGGTGTTCCAGATGGATCCATGTGGGGTCAAACATTTTGGACCATCAGTTTGTCCAGATCCCAGAGACCTCTGCTACTACCACCCTACCCAGTGCCCCACAGACAGAGGTGCAGTCACTATCTAGATGCAATCTAATATTAAGAGGGGTGACACCCAAAAGAACCATGCCCACGCACACCCCCAACTTACAAATGTTGACTGAGCCCACGCCGTCACACAACCTGCAGGGGAGAGGAGAGAGTGCGCATTAGAGCCGAGCCCCCCTGCCCTTGCAGCAGGCCTGCTCTCCATCCTGAAGCAGGGGAGAGGGGACAAGGGGCTGGGGCCAGGCGGTCCACCTGCTGCAGACAGCATCAGTGTTGGCACTGCTCCCTGGGGTTCCCCAAAGGACGGGTATGGTAAAGGGTCGATGGCCACAACATGCAAAGCAGAATACACTACACCACCTTTTAAAATCTCATGTGCTGGGGACAGCGCATTATTCATTACATGACTGAGTTATTAATACACTAATGATTGTTATCATAATGAAAGTTTCCCTGTGCAAATGCCGAGGGCTTCACAGAATGCTAGTGAGTGGGTTGGGTTAAGGGTGCAAAGGAGGACACAGCTCCGATGGCTTCACCCGAAGTCCCAAGGAAATGGATAGAAGAGTTTATCTGCCTTGGTCAAGCATGGTGTGAATCCAGCAGCAGGGCCAGCTGCCTTGGGTGTCATGTATGTCAGATTTCAAACACCAACCACGTTCATGAGGAGCATGGGTGCAGCCCTGCCTGGCTACCCTGGATAGAGATACCCTTAGTCTGATAAATAACCAGCTATTACTTTTGTTACTATGTTCCATTAACTAATTTAATTCTTGCAACAGCCTTATGTGGTGGGTGTTACGATTTCCTGTTTTGTAGATGAGGACACTGAGGCATGGGGGTTCATAGCTAGAGCTGGGGTTTGAACCCAGATCTGGCTCACAGTTTGTGACCTGAACCTTATACACTCTACTCCCCATTATAGCTTGCTCCCCACTGGCGGGACCCAGCTAGGAGGCAATACTGATGCGGTTACCCCGAGACTTGAGGTCCATGCACCGTCCCAGGTATAAAGCCTCACTGTTCATTCCCAGGCAGACTTCACCTGCCTCCAGTTCTTGGTTAGAACTGTCAGCACAGCCTGAAGTGCCCTGTCCCTTTTCTACTTCCTCCTCTGAGATGCCTCCAACAGCGTCCCTGGACGCTGACCCCACCCCCCGACCCGCACCCCCACCCCCCATCTTGGATTTGTGCTGCCTCCATCTTCCCCTGTGCTGCCCCTTTCTATTCGCTGGCCCTGAACACCAGACTATCCAGGTTCACAGGATTTGTGCCTGCACCTCCCAGATCAAACGGCCTTTAACAAATCTTTTGAATGATTACAGCCTTTGCAACCCACTGAGATGTGATTGCAGAACATCCTTTCAGGCAGCAGGGTAGCATCCTTGCCTTGGAACAAGCTTTAGACACAGCTGAGGGGAGGGAAAAGATCACTGGAGTGCTAACCAGGGCTCTGATATCATGTTAGCGACCCACTAATGGAGCTGTGGTCTGGGACCAGGCCCTTCCCCTCTCTGGGCCTCAGTTTCTCTACCTGAAAAATGGGGAAATGGCTGGATCCCATGATCTTTAGAGTATTTCCCAGTTTGAATGCTGTCAGCCTAGGAGATTAGAGTTCAGGGAGGTGCTCCTCTAGCCTGAGTGAAAATGGGAAGTGAGCCCCAGCCCCGTCCTCACCGGCTCTCCTCGCCCTCCAGCAGCTTGCGGTAAGTGGCGATCTCCACGTCGAGGCCCAGCTTGGAGTTCATCACCTCCTGGTACTCCTTGAGCAGGCAGGCCATGTCCTGCTTGGCCTTCTGCAGGGCCTCCTCCAGCCCGGCCAGCTTGCAGCGGGCATCGCTGACAGCCGCCTCACCCTGCTGCTCCGCCTGGGCCACGGCGGCCTCCAGCTTGCAGCGCTGGGGGAAGGAGCGGAGGAGAGGAGTTTGGGAGGGTGCAGGCCATGGGCGTCCTGGTGGGTCTCCCACAGCCTGGTCATCCTATTTCATCTCCATTCGAAAAGGTCAGCTTTTAAATTAACTAAGCAGGGAAATAATAGCCATTTGGAGTTTTCTTCCTTTATTTTTATACCACTTGATTGTAAAATCAAGTCCATGGAGAGCCATTAGGGGGAGGAAACATTAGCACTGGAATAGGACTGACAATAATTAGTGATGTTATCTTCTATTTGTTTGCTGTCATTAGTTTACAAGGCACTTTCAGAACAGGCCTTGTGATTCCCGTTATGCAGATGAAGAGACTGAGACTCAGAGAAGCCGTGACTTGCCCTAAGCTACCCGATTAATGAGTGCCAACTCCAGGTTTTCAAAAGCCACTGTAGGGGGTCTCATTCTTTGAGCTCAGTAAACTGATAACCTGGTTTTAAAAAAATGGGTTAAGGGCTTGAATAGACATTTCTCCAAAGAAGACATAAATGTTCATCAGGTATATGAAAAACACACACTATCATTAATCATGATGGAAATGCAAATCAAAACTATAATGAGAATCGCCTCACACCTGTCAGGATCTCGTGTTGTGTTCTTACAACAGTAAAACAAATATATTTTTTAAAGCATATCAGAATGCAAGTAAAGTTCTAATCTTCTCTAATTTCACTTCTGAAAAGTAAATCATTCCCGTATTCCATTACCTCAGCTATTAACAGCAACAAATTACTTGTGACATAATGTACCCAGTGGATGAGAACAGCAAGCAGAAGGGAGAAGGCAGGGACTGAGCCAGGCATATGTGGGGACTCAGCATTCCAGTAGAGGTGGTATCACAAGCCCATGGGTAACAGCTAGATTACACGATATATTTTCTTGCTACAGTAGATATAGGAAATTTTAATTAAAACCCTACTTCTTGTATATACAAAAAATAAATTTCAGGTGGATTAAATACCTAAATGTGAAAGTTAAAACTATACAATGAGGGCAAAATGTAAGAGGATACATCTATGACCTCAAAGCTTCATAAGTATAACACATTTAAACTAAGAAGTGATGAATTAGGTCACATCCAGGTTAAAGATTTCTGTTCAATAAAGGACATCAGAGTAAAGCAAACTAGCAAGTGGCAGGTTGAGAGAAGATTAATTGCCACATGTGTAACTGACCAGGGATTACAATCTAGGTAGAATGGACAGAGGAATAATGCAAATCACCAAGAAGAAGACAGGAATCACCATAGAAAAATGGCCAGATGATATGAATAGGCAATTCTTAGAGGAAGTACACATGAGTAGTAAGTGTATGAGGAGACATTTGATATCACCAGTTAACCAGAGAAGCGAAAATTAAATATAAATTAGATTCTGGTTTACACCTATTAGATGCACACGAATTTGAAAGCCTGATGGTAGCATGTGCTGAAATGGAAGCCCTCCGGTGCCAACTGCAGGAGGGCGGCTGGCCCTGCGCTTCACCAGAACTTATGGACAGTGGGCAAGTGAGTATCTTACAACCCAGCAATTCCACTTCTTCCTTTATACCTTCAAACATCTCTCATGTAGGTGCAAATGGAGATGTGTATAAAAATGTTCACGATACAACTGTAGTGAAGACTTGGAAGGAAACTAAGTGTCATCAACAGGGGAATGGAGAGGAAACTATGGTTTATGGATATTAAAGAATCTATACAAGAGAAATAATGAAAGAGATCATTTATATCAGTGAGCATTGATTTCAAAGACATAATGTCAACTGGCAAAGGGAAGAATCAAAATCAGATTTATGGTATAATATCATTATGTAAATGTAAAACACTAAAATATTTATGTAAATATAAAGTATATAGTGTGTGTATATGTATACACATATATGTAAATATATGTATGAAAGGGGGACTATATATTAAATAGATAGGCCAATCCTCTGCCTCAAAGGTTTTGAGCACTGTTGGTCCTTTGGATGCAGGTGGTTAAAATATAAGCCCCTCCAAAGGTAGCAGGAGCCCCTCAAGGTAGAAGAAAAGCAGAAAGCAGATAAGAAGCAGAAGGTGTGCCAAGTGGTTCTCAGTGTCCCCCTACCTGCTGCTTGGCATTCTCCACCTCTGCTGTCAGCCTCTGGATCATGCGGTTCAGGTCGTTGAGCTCATCCTTGGTTCTGCGGAGGTTCTCTCCCTGCTGGGTCACTGTGGCCTTCATCTCCTCACACTGCGGGTTGGGAGACAAACATGCGGAAACTACCAATGATCAGCACACAGAGGGTGGGTGTCCTAGGAGGTCACTGACCCCCTCACCCCAACTCAGATTAACCAGCCTACTGTTATGTGATATCCCCACCTCATCCCCCTGTTCTGAACCTGAACCTCAGCTGCAGCCCCTTGGAGTGCCAGGGAAGCTCCAGGTTCATGACTGTCTTCCCTGCCCAGCAGGGCGGACTGCTCCTCCAGTTCACCTTGGTCTGGTACCAGGCCTCGGCCTCGGCCCGGCTGCGGCTGGCCACGTCATCATACTGAGCCTTGATTTCGGCCACAACCGAGTCCATGTTGAGCTCCCGACTGTTGTCCATCTTGACCACCACCGAGGTGTCAGAGATTTGTGACTGAAGGATGTGGATTTCCTGTAGGAGACAACAGCCAGGGCCCTCAGCTCCAAATCCCCTTCCAATTCCTGTCTCTCCAGGTAATCAAAAGCACAGTTCCAACTCTGAAACTTTACGAAATAAATTGGAAAACTACTGGCAAGTCAGGAAAATTTTAAGTGTAGCTTTAAGAGGAAAAGGCTGGAATTTGGACCATGGCCTCCAGGCAACAAGTAAGAAGGAATCCCATTAATGCTGAGATCAACAGAGGCCGATTTCTATGGTTACGAACAAACCAAATTCCCTTGCCTGAAGCCTGAACTCTCCAGATCAGCTGGAGCTGTCTGTGTAAGTCCAGCCAAGCAGATAATGGCCAGATTTAGAGTCCTGAGTTTTCACACTGTAGTTATTACTGTATCTATATACCTCTATTATCAAATCTCTACTTCATGTTGTGCTGTATAGACAGGCAGTGAGTTACAGTCTCTCAAATCATTTCAAAGGAAGGACAGCATCCATTGTCATTTTGAAAGGAGGCCTAAACAAGAGAAAATCTCCTCCAGTCACAAAAGGAAAGACTGTTGAGATCTTAAACAAGTAAGGAATGGGCAACTTTCCCTAGAACCAAGGAACAAGGACAGGCCACACCCCAGGAAAACCCTCCTCTGTCTCCTCTCTCCATTGCTCTTCCAGAGATGGGGAGACTCACCTCCTCGTAGAGGGCCCGCAGGAAGTGCATCTCCGCCCTCAGTGCCTCCACGTTGGCCTCCAGGTCAGCCTTGCGCAGATAGGCACTGTCTATGTCCTGGTGGAGAAGCCAGGAGAGTGTGGGGCATGGGTCATTCAGTGTCTCCGGACACTGCACTCTACCGTGGACCCTGATGCCACCTCATGGTCCAGACCCTCAACCCTGCTCATCCAACCAGCAATTACAAGTCACCTTCAGGGTCTCACTAGTAGGGACAGGGCCTTTGTTATCTGCCACTGCCATTACCTTCCATCACATAAACATCAGTGAGACCACATGGGATAGAAAATGAAGAGAAGTCTGACCCCTACAGACTTTGTACCAATTCCTCCAGATCTGGGGATTTTGATGAAGCAACGAGCCTAAGATCAAAACCCAAAACTACAGGCTGCTGCCACTAAGCTGAACTGGCCCACGGAAGCCTCAGAGCCTTGGGTGCACCTCCCCAAAAGGTCATCCTTGGCACCCTGGTCAGGCAACACCCAACACCCAAGTAGCTGACTTTCCTGCCTGAGACCAAGGTCATGCCTCTATGGGCAGATTTTTTTTTTAACCAGCCCTCTCTCCATTCTGTGATTACTCACAAATAAGATGGCTGGTAAGCACATTATTTGTAAAACTACTTAAGTGTACACTTCAACTCAACATTTTGAAAGGGAACTTATGAGCAGTTTTTTTTTCTTCTGCTTTTTTCATCATCTGCAATTGCCACCACTCACAAAATCACTGGCAAGCTAAGAACCAGTCGGGAGGCATTGTCAACATGAGAGCGAAGTGGATTTAAGGTGACCATTTCAGTGAATCAGAGAGTTTACAACAAGCCGAACAGCAGTATGATGAGGGTTTCTTTCTAAGAAGTCTTGTCAGCACAGTCTGGGTGCCTGCACAGGGGCCATGATGGCTTCCAAAGGTGGATCAACCTTTATTTGCCAGGGGACATGAGCGCCCTGCCACCTCAACTGGGCTGATATGACCGTGGCCATGTCTCAGAGCATCCACCATTCAACAGGTACCTGCAGGACACACAGAAAGAATCACTCACCTTCTTCAGCACCACAAACTCATTCTCAGCCGTGGCCCTCAGGACTACCTCTTCTTCATACCTGAGGAGAGAGAGCACAGGGCTGTGGGCTGTGGGCTGTGGGCCGGCCAGTGAACCTAGGTTTTCAAGACCCCCTCCTGCTGCCTTTGACTTTCTGTGTGCCCTGGGAGAAGGGTCTTGGCCTCTCTAAACTTCTATTTCCCACCCACAAAGAACCCACCAAAGGACACTGAACATGGAGTCAACGTCCCTAATTTCTGGTCCAAGCTTGGAAGCGAAGTCCTTGCAAAAGGTCAGGCAAGTCACTTATTCTCTCTGCACATTGGGCTAAATTGCCTGGTGTTCAGTAAGACCCTCAGTAATTTTATGGGATGAACGAAAGACAGTTGCTCCAAGGAGCCCTGCAACCCTAAAATTGTGCACGACATAAAGCTCCATGAAGCTATTCCCATGGCGTTCTTTCCCCCCTCCCCCTGACATCCAAAGACTTGAAATACTGGAAGCCACCCTCTCTGCCCAGACTACTGGGGGATGCTTCCAAGGTCCTCCTCCACCGGTTTTGTTGTTCTTTTGCTCTCTCCCATGAGGTCTTATCCCCGGAGCAGTCCCACCCCTGTTGACAAGGGAGACGAAAGTTCCCAGACCATGGTTTTCACAGCTTTATAATTACAGAGTAATTTTGGGCTACTATAAACTCTGAGCTCTGTGATTACCAGCCCTCACACCCCCAGAGTGGGGGACAGACCTTGACACCTACCAACAGAATTGTGTCTCTATTTGTACCACCCCCACCCCCAGGGGAAGTGAAGACCCATTGCTGGATCCATCTGGATGGTAAAACCTGACCTTTCAAGACCAGGATTCCAATTATTTCCAATTACAATCACCAGAAGTGATTATGTCAAAATCACCCTTCACTCTGTCCTTGTCTACCAGATAAAGTGGAGCAAGTTAAGTGATCCAGTGAGTAAAACTGGCTAATGGCTAAACCAAACAAGCCAGGTTAAAATAAAAGGGTTTACATGGACTTGTGAATTGCAGAGCCTTGTGGGACAAAAGCCTGGTGATTTATCTGCAGTGTAAATAAAAGAGACACCCAACTTTACCAGATATCTTGAGTAGCATCAGCCCGATCATTTTCAGATTTCTCTTCCAGGATATTTCCTTTCCCCCAATCCTGGCGCTGACTGCTCTCACGTTCTGCTTCCCTGCCCCATTGATCTCAGTCCTCCTGTTTCATTTGTTCTCTCTCCATCTCCTTGTCAGTCTTGTCCCACCCCTCCCAGGCTAGGAGCACTCATTCTCTCCTGATCTTTCCCATTCCCGAGGATGGGCTAGCTGCTAGAGCTCGGAGCCCGGACACGATGGAGCAGACTGATAAAGAGAACCATCTGATGGGTAGCCTGGAATAACCCTGACTTTCAAACATGTCTGCCTCCAGGATAGTTGTATGGACCATCCAAGACCTACCCCATTCCTATAACCATCCTTGGCCCTGTCATGCTTACTTCTTCTTGTAGCCCTCCAGCACCTCCTGCACGTGGTTGAGCTCTGAGGCCAGCCTCCCGCTATCGGTCTCCACACACTCGGCCTCCCGTCTCAGCGTCTCGATGTAGCCACTGAACAGTGGCCCCAGGTTGCTGTCACAGCACTTGCGGTTCTGGTAGAACTGCCACTTGGTCTCCAGGAGCTTGTTCTGCTGCTCCAGGAAGCGCACCTGCCACCCAGGGTGGGGAAAGAACTCAGTGGGGAGTCTGGGGAGGTGCCTGGCCCCGCAGAACTTTCTCTGCCCTTGGAGATGGACCCTGACTTGTAGTCACTTGTGACCTTCCCCCAAAGATCAAATAATTTACAAAATCTGAAAGTACAGCTCTTAATTGTTCCCCAAGTAACCTCCTCTCAACCCATCCCAATGTCCCACAAAGAGCACCCAATTTATTTGTGATTTGCTTATTCCGCACAGAACGAAGTAATATCTGATTCTGAAAAAATACCACAGACCACATGTGGTAGGTCAAAATGACCCTCAAAGATAGCCACGTCTTAATCCCTGGAACCTGTGACTCTGTGGCATTACATGGCAAGAGGGACCTTGCAGATGGAATTAAGGTCATGGACCTGAAAATCAGATTATTCTAAATGATCCTGGTGGGTCCCACATCAGTCACCTTTCAAAGTGGAAGAGGAAGGCAGAAGAATGAGAGATGTTCAGAAGAAGAAGGCGAGGAGAGATTTCAAACACGAAAAGCCAGGAACACTTGACCGCTGTCACTAGCTTTCAAGGTGGAGAGGGGGCCATGAGTCAAGGAATGCAGGCAGGCGGGCAGCCGGGCAGCCTCTAGGAACTGAAAACACCCCTCGCCCCACCAACCAGCCAGCAAGGGAACAGGGACCTCAGTCCTACAATCACATGGAACTCAGGTCTGCCAAAAAGCTGAATATCCCTGGAAACAGGTCTTCCCCAGGGTCTCCAGAAAGAAATGCTGCCCTGCTGACAGCTTGGTTTCAGCCTCATGAGATAAATTTATGTTGTTTTAAGCTGCTAAGTTTGTGGGAATTTTTATGGCAGTGATTTAAAAAGCACCCATCATGACCCTTCCTCACTCTGCCTCAGGGGTGCAGGAGCCCAGGAGGGAGAACCCGGGACCAGCAGTTAGGAGTTCTCCCACCACCTGACTCTGCCCCCAACAAAGCCACTGTGCCCATTCTCTCGGAGCCTCACTGAGGCAGTGAGAGCACATCGTCCATTTACACGGGCAGCTCCCAAGCCCCATCTGGCCCACAGGCATGTTTTATTTGGCTGCACATTGTTTTATAAAAACCTGATTAATTACCAACATCTAACAATTGAGTGACTTCAGGCAAGACTCTAGATTCCCCTGACCTTGACAAACCAGATGCTCAGGCAATACTGGGCCTGTGGCTGGACGTGAGCGGCAGCAGCCGCCCCTGTAGGCGGGCGCGCCTCTCAGCTTGGCTCCATTCACCAGGCACCATGCAGCTGCTGGTCCTGAACTATGATCTTCTCTCAAGCCCTAAACTTCTGGGAGGACAAGCCTGGTATGAAGAAAGCAACTCTCAATGGCCCATGCTTGTAGAAAAAGAAACCAAAATCCTAATTATCCAAAAGACATCTGCCTGGGGTCTCCACGTGCAGGCCCAAGTGGTGAGGACAACTCTCTGGCCTGCCTGCTCTGCCGGCTTAAACCCACCACGTCGATGCCTGCCTGGTACTTGTCCTGAAGGGAGAACGTTGGGAGATGAGTGGCTGTCAGCAATCCCAGGGGAGGGACTGATCCTTCCCAGCGGAGAGAGCAGTATTCCTGGGTGATGCCCAAAAGGCCACATGCAAAGATTCCTTTCCAGTCTGCGTGTTCAGGGTCCTCACTGTGCTTTTGTGCAAATTAGGAAAAGGTGCATCCTCCGGGCAGATGCTGCCCCCTGCCAGGGCACTCAGCCTGGTGAGCAGAGCAAGGGCTGGATTTCAACCTCCCCCACCCCCATCTTGGTGGGAGTCTTCACGCAGTGAGTAACCTGCATGATCCAAGGGTCAGCTTCTTTGTGCCAATGGAAGGGAAGAGTGGTTTGGACAGCCAGTACCATGCTAAGAATTGATGCACAGCACCTCACTTGCAGATATGCTTCTTTCTGATGGTGGTGTTTGTCTGAGAGCAAAGCTCCCACCCGTATTCCCTGGTGTGCACCTACTGGATGTAGATGGGCACACCACACCATTCAGCACTAGAAGGTGAGCCTTTCCTCCCTTGGATTCCAGTGGCTGTCCTCCCCCAAACATCGGATTGCAGGCTCTCAGAGGGGGTATCACTGGGTCAAAGGAAACCAGAGCTGTATATCCAACCACAGGAGGGCTCTGAAACTGCAACATTGGAGAAGTGCAATTCAACAGCCCCTCTGGGGACCTCCCTTAAGTTTCTCAGC
The DNA here is from genome assembly GCF_021234165.1 of Pteronotus mesoamericanus. Classification (NCBI taxonomy): domain Eukaryota; kingdom Metazoa; phylum Chordata; class Mammalia; order Chiroptera; family Mormoopidae; genus Pteronotus; species Pteronotus mesoamericanus. The sequence continues at coordinate 2,978,152 of NW_026555310.1, forward strand.
TCACTGTCTTTAATCTATGTAAGTGTTTGGTGGGGAGGACACCTGGGGCAGAAGTCCTGGAAATTCACAGCCTTCCTATGATGTCCCTGCCAGGAATGAACAGGAAAGAAGCTTCTTGCCCTTCTTTGTCCTGGCTCCCCTTTGCATGCTGGTGATGGCAGCATCTCCTCCAGGAGCAGGGTCAGACGCCAGCCTAAGGAGAGATGCCCACCGCACCCACCCGTTCACTGTGTGGTGGCTGAGATTCAGAAGGTGGGGCTCCAGACCCACATTCAGATCTTGCTGTGCAGGGTCAGCAGCAGCAATTAACCCTCCTTTTCTGGCTAGTGGTTTCATATTCATTATTGCAATTTTGACTCTCACGGCAACATTTGAAAACCAAGACCCTGATTCAGCCATGTTCCCAAGGCTACATGCTCATCGGTAGCAGGGTTGAGGCTCCTAGAATTTGAGCCCAGCCAGTCATTGTGTTCCAAGTCCCTTGCTCCTTCTTAAGCCACAAGCCCCAGGGGGCAACCCACAGACCCACCTTGTCGATGAAGGCAGCAAACTTGTTGTTGAGACACTTGATCTGCTCCTTCTCCTCATGCTTCACACACTGCGCATTGGGGTCAATCTCGAGGTTGAGGGGCGTGAGGAGGCTCTCGTTGACTGTTACAGTGGTGATGCAGGGCGGGCTGAGCCCACAAAGGCCCCCCGCTCTGTAGCCAAAGCTTCCCCCACTGCAGAGGGGGCGCACACAACTCACCGCAATCCGCGGGGACCCCACGGTACACAGGCTCCGGCTGCCAAAGCCCCCGAGGCGCCTGAGGCCTGGCCCCCCAGGACTGCCCCCACGGTAGGCCACGGCACTAGCACAGTTGTGAGCCCCAGGCTTGGGCACGACAGCAGAACAGGAGCTAAAATTCTTGCCCCCGTAGCCAGAGCTGATGCGGTAGGAACGGCTCGCCATGCCTCTGCTCTGTAGGCAGTGCCAGGGAATGGGGAGGGGACTGAAGGACACCAGGTCTCATGCCAGAGACCTGTGAGTGCTCCTACCTTTTATAGGGCAGACAACAGGCCTCCCTACAACATGAAAGACAGGAGAAAGTTATTAATGCCATTTATGAGCGTGAGAATCACCCCCAGGGGAAAATTGAGAAGGAAAGCTGAAACTTGCCACCTTTAATAGCATATCAAGGAGACCCTGAATCCCAAGAAACCTGTCCCCTGCATGTTCAACCCCACAGGCCTAGACATATCTATTCAGCCTTAATTCCCCTCCAGTACTATGAGTAGACCTCAGATCATTATCCCACATAGGCAAGTGGAGGCCGGGGCCAGCTCATTCCTGAAACTTGAAGGGTCCCATGTCTTACTAAGGCCCCCAGCCACATTTCCAGGCAGATCACATGTCCCCCTTCTAAGGCGTCAAGGATGCCTGGCTCATCCTTCCAGGGTGAGTGCATAGGGAGTGAGCCTCTTCAAGCTTTCCCTGTTATTGCTCTGAACTGCAGTCGATCTTATAGTAGAGTCATTGCAGTTGGTACTGCTCCCTCGATTCAGAAATCATGTCTTATCTACTTTTACATCCCGTGTGACATACCAGCAGATATTAGGTCCTCAGGACTACATGCAGGAGGGAGCAGCCAATAGCCAGAGAAGCTCTTCATCCACTCTACAACTGTTAGCTGACCCTCCACCATGTGCCCGAAGTAGGAGCCAGTCTGGAGGAGGTGACTTCATTCATGGGGAAGCGCTGAGGTCCCACCAAAACAAGGTACTAATTTAGATGCTGAGGGAAATCAAGCTCAAGGAAGCTGGGTCTCATGGGCAGACCAGACAGGGGCAGGAAGGACCCTGGCAAGAGAGGGAAAAGAGAACTGATCGGGTAGAAGGAATGCTCTTGGTTTCTGAGGAGCCACTCACTCATGGCAGTGGAGGGTCACAAAGAGGGGAGACCTAAAGCAAGTCCTAGAGGATGGTGAGATTTGGCAGAGAGAATGGAGGCAAGGATGCCAGCCTGACAACCAGAGAAATTACCCAGCTCTTGAGATGCCTTGCAAAACCAAGGTTCTTCCACCTTCATCTTACAGGATGCCTCCCTATTACACCCAAGGAGAGCAGGAAGGAAATGCAACCCAAGCCGGGGGGTGGGGGGGCCCCTGCCTTCTTCAAAGAGTATATTTGCAGCCACAACTATGATCATGCCAATGCCCCCAGCTCCCCAGGCCCTTGAGTAAAGCTGTCATTGCAGAGGATCTCTGTGCACCAAGACAAGAACAAGAAAGAACATTCCAGAATGCGCCCTCTGCAGGAAATGGACTTGCGGCGGGCGGGGCGGGGGGGGGGCGGGGGGAGCGGGCGGGGAGCCCATAAGAAAAGAGCCAAATGAAACAAGAGAGAAGGGGGAGTTTTTCTGGTCTCTCTCCTCTCCCTCTCCTTTTCTGTCTGTGTATGTGTGTGTCTCTCTTCCTCTATCTCACACACATGCACACACATCAAACACACTCCATGTGGGGAATGCATGGATGGATCCAGAGGAAACGGGTGCTGCCCCGGGAGCATGGGTCTGAGATGAGGGCCTTGTTTCTGCATCGAGGACGAGCTCCAAGGATGAGCCAAGTCAAGGGGGTAGGCTAGGGAGACACCCTGTAAACTGAATTCCTGTGGAGACAGCTTACTCCAGTCCTTTGTTCTTGCAGCCTCACAGCTGCTCAGCACTGGCTGGCCACAGAAGCACAGCTCGGTGTGCCAGAAGGTGAGGGAGCTCCTCCATGGTAAGCACACCGAAGAAGGCCAGCAAAATAGAAACTGAATTCAAAACTGATGCTCTAGATGGGACCTGCCTCACACTGGTCTCCATTTGTTTCTCTCTTTCATGCAACAAGTGTTTATTGAGTACCCACTATGTGCCAGGCATCATTTTAGCTTGGGATGCATCAGTGAACAAATAAAGATATATACTTTTGTGGGAGGTATCAACAATAAACTTAAATGAATATATTGTATGTTAAATGGTGATAAGTGTTATCGAAAGAAGAGAGAGAAAAGGATATGGAAACCCAGGAAACCTAGGGATAAGGCGAGGTCCACCTATATGTAACAGGTGGTCCAAGTGGGCTGCGCCACTGAGAAAGTGGCACTGAACAAAGAGTTCTGCGAAGGCAAGGGGATAAGTGGTGTGGGCAGAAGGAAGAGCCAGGACAAAAGCCCAAGGCAGGAACAGGCCTGGTGTGTTCCCACCAGGAGCAAGGAAGCCCCTGTGGTTTGAATAGCAGGAGCAAGATTTCTGTGTGCAGCAAGTTTGGGAGATAAGGGAGGGAGCCAGCAGGCCAGGTGAGGATTTCCGCTCCCACTGAATGCAGTGGGGAGCTCCAGGGAGCTCTGTGCAGAGGACGGACATGATCAGACAGGCTAAATGATAACGCTGATATGATGGCTGCCCAGAAAACAGAGTGTAAGGCAATGGTGAAAGGAAAGGGAAGGATCAGGAAAGCCTTGAAGTAATCCCAGGGAGATAACAGAGGTTCATGCCAAGACAGAAGCCCTGGGCTGTGTGAGAAGAGACTGGCTTTGGAGGAAATTCAAAGAAAGATTTGAAAACGGATTTCTTGACAGACTGAATTTGAGATGTGAGAAAAGGGGAGGAGTCAAGGATGCCTCTACACTTTCACGTGGGTTAAACTTGTCTCCACAGCAGGATAAAACAGTGGTGCAGTGAGAAAAATGCCAAGGTGGGCTCCCCAAATGCTTGTCCTGACTCTACTGACTGCAACGTAGCGCAAGGCGCCGGCCCAGTGTTCGCAGCGGTACGTGCGAGGGTTGAACCAGATGACCCACAACATTTCCTAGGGAAGCTATGAGTCTGTTTTTCCTTGGAAATCCTTTAGTCCATCATTCTACTGAGCCCATACTGAACACGATGGATGGACGGATGGATGGATGGATGGATGGATGGATGGATGGATGGATGGGTGGATGGATGGCTACATATCACTTAATTAATTCTCAGCACCACACATGGGTCTACTAAACTTCTTTTAATCTCTTTTACTGGGAGTCTTGGTGCATCCATTGTGCCAAATCAGCCAGGGAGGTGTGACTGTGTAAGAACAGTTTTCTTTTGTTTTGACTGCCCCCTGTACCAATCTCCTTGTAGAAGAACACCCTATGGAGTTGGCATCATTCTTGGAAGGCTCTCTGCTGAGAGTCAGTTAGTTGGGTGTGGGTGGGGCCTGGAAGGGACATAGGGAGAACTAGAGAGTGATGAGAAATATTAGGGTCAACTTTGATCTGCAATAAATTACCTGGTTGTCAGTTTCTTGCCATTATTGTGCAATATGCTTAGTTACCTCCTACGTTACATGTTTCTGTCTACACAGACTCAGCCTGAAGCAGGGCTGGCCAGGCTCTGACTGCACTTTCCCTCGTGTGCCCTGACCCTCCTGAAATGACCTGCTCCAGGCTTGTCCTCCATACATCACGTGACCGTTTTATCATTTCCAAAAATATTTTCTCCCCAGGTGTGACAATCAGGAGATCACCATCTCTCCAACCTCAGGACCTGCTTTGGTTCCCCAAGGACATACATTTCTGACAGTCATGCCCATCGTTTCTATACAGCCTTTCAATTCCCCTGGAATGTGATATTACCAGAGCCCAGGCCTTCAGACCACTGAAGAACTATGGCCTCATCTTCACCCTGACCTCTAGCTCTTACCTTATGACCACCTCCTGCTTTTCCAAGTGGCTTCTTGGACTTCTGACTGATATTACCAACATTATGGGATGTCTTCCCAAAATAAAAATCCTGAAGGGAGGATCCCAGCTTCCATATTCTGCTGTGCTCAGCTTCTGAAAGAGAGGTGGCAGTCCCTGGCCAGATTCCTCATCTGGAAAGCCACCAGGACTGAAGCGTGGGAGCCCCTGTCAACAGAGGGCAGAGCTGCCAGTGAACCTTGTTCATCCCCTGGGGAGGCAGCCCTGCCCTGTATTCCTCTTGGCAGCAAGCCTTTCCTGAGCACCTGACTATGTCTGGCAAGGGTATTATAGCCACACAAGCTGGTGCTCTGTGGCTTAGGGCAGCACAGTAGCCACTGAATACCCACTCTTCCCTCCTCACCCATGAGTCCTTGGCCTGGCCTCATCCACTCATCCATTCAATCAACAATTACTTACCAAGTGTCCGGGTGTCACACATTGCACTAGATGCTAAAGACATCAAAAGGGGCAAAAACCAGTCTCTGTCCTCAAGTGGCTCACAGCCTACTGGTCCTGATGGAGAAAATCAATCAGCTACAGTGTGATAACAGACATGTGCAGAGATACCTGACTCTGTTAAAAAGAAATGGGCCCTGAGCCCAGTCGTGAATTCCCAAACGCAGGGGATAGAATGCATGAAGGTATGGAGGCATGTGCAAGAATGACCCATTCAGGGTCAGAGCAGCCACTTGAGCATGGCGGGAGCACAGGATATTTTCTGAAAAGTGACAAGAAGTGAGATCAGAAACATAGACAGGGCCAAGGCGCGAGGACTTGCATGAGCCTTCCAAGAGTGTGGGCTTTGTCCCATCAGCAGTAGAGAATTTTCCTCTAATAGTGACATACAGAGGTGGGTGGGTTGGGATGGATGATGATGAATGAATGGATAGGTGAGTGAGAGGAAAATGATTGGCTGTATGATCAGATCAACTATGTAGTGGAATGAAGAGTAGATTGTGGGAACATAATAAAAGGCAGAAAATCCAGTTAGTAAGCTATTGCATGAATGAAATGTGAAATCGCATGGGCCTGAGCTAAGACAGTGTTGGAGAAATGGAGAAGAAATGAAAAGAACCACAAGGTTCTTTTCATTAGAAAGGTTTATCAATGTATTAGATGTGGGGAGAGTGGAAAAGAGTCAAGATGAGGATTCTCAGGTTGGCAGCTAGTCCCCCCAAGTTCTAAGAGATCTACACATTGGAGACCCTGCCACCATCCCTCATGGTCACGTGCCCCAAAGACGGTCTGGGAGGAAAGCTGAGCTGGAAGGGTCACCGTCTGGCAAGTGTCCAGCAGCATGGAGGGCAAGAGACGGCCAAACGTCACAAGGCAGCACCGATGTTGGAGGACTTCATGGGAATCAACTCCCAAACACAGGGCTTGAGGGGCCACCACCCGCCTCTAGAGGCAGCCACGGAACCTGCTGCCCCAGCAGCTGCCACTTAGGCAGAGCCCTGTTTGGCAGTGCCTCCCTTGATGGCACGTGAGTTGAAAAATCTCAAAAAAAGAAGGAGGTGGAAGTGTATGATGAAAGACCACCGTCCCCCCACAATTCACCTGAGCCATTACAATAGCAACAGGCTAGCCAGCTGTGGGGAGGTGACTTAAGGGTGGAGAGAGAAGAGGTTTGAGAGGAGATTAAAACTGAAATTTTACAATGAGGTTAGAACTTCTTAAATTCTGGCATGAGATGATTCTAATAATCAGGAGTGGCTGCAAATTATAGAACGCAGCCAAGAGGTAACTTGGCTGTGTAGTAAACTACGCTGAAACTTAGCAACTTTAAAAACCAGCATTTGTTTCACTCAGGAGTCTGCGGTCTGGGCAGCGCTCGGCAGGGACAGCTCCTGTTTCTACCTCGAGGAGCTCCTGCTCTCTTGGGCAGCACCCAACAGTGCACGGCATCCAGAGGAGTGCCCTCCTCAGCCTTCTGCTGCCCAGACCACACGGGGAAGAGTGGCCACTCTGAGCCTCCTCACTGCTTCCGGAGGGACCCTGCTGGCCAAGGCAGCACCCAGCAGGCATCGAGTGTGCCCCGGGCCCCGAGACCCAGCTCTGTGAGGAGCCCTGAAAAGAGGGGAGTTTGGTGTCTGTCTTAGGTGGGGAGGGGGAAGGGTAGAGGGAACATGTAAGCCAGCTGTACCCACAGGTGCCAAGTGAGGTTGCTGGGGGATAGGCTTGAGGTCGTGCGGTGTCAAGGAGGTGGAGGACAGCCAATGGGCTGAAGGTGCAGAGGACTCGGCTTTGGGCCTCTACATAAGGAGCACTTCCGGGACTGTCAACCTGGTCCATGAAACAGGAGACAGCTAGCTGCCCGGAAGTTGCCATGGGACACAGTGCCCTCCAGAGCTCCCCCACTCCAAACTCTCAGAAGGCTTGCCAAAGAAGAAGGAATTTCAGGAGACAAACAGGAAGAAAACTTGGCCCTGAAACATTTGTAATTACCCCTTTCCTGTCTTATTCCAGGAGCTCACCCAGTTGCATCACACCCATGTGACGTGCAACCCATTTCGCAGAGCAAAGCCCTAGGCTCTGTAGCTCAAAGAAGCCTGTGGGGCTGTGTGAGTCACTGCTCTGCTGTCCAGGTCCCTTAGAAAAGACTCTCTTGGCATGCCACACTGCTCCCACTAGAGGGCCCCCTAGCCTGGCTGCAGAAGTCACCAACTGCCATCATGGGGGGGAAAGCCCTCTTCCTCCAGGAAGCCTTCTCAGGTTGATTGACACAAAGTGTGGATTCCCTGGCTCTACCCAGCCTGGATTTTTCACTCTCCCAACAGCTTCTCTCCAAGTGCTGAGCACCCCATGGTGTACCCTCCCTGGAGATCCCGCAGCCACCACCCCAACATGTTAACCTCCTAACAGATCTTTGTACCAGACTTTCTTCTTTTGGTCCATCCTATGACTTCACAGCGTCACCTCCCTAAAAATCTGCTTCCAAGACACATCTACCCATCAAAGTCTCCACAGATGTCTAAAGACTCCGCAGCTAGTCCTCTAGGTCATCTCCCAGTCCTTCCCACTCTCTTCACTTTATGCTCAGTTTTTCTTTGGGGCCTCCCGAGCAGAGAGCTGCACCCGTCAGTCTCCAGCCCTTAGCACAGCATCCTCGTCAGCCCACAGAAGCCCCTTCTCTGTTTCATTTATCTGTTCCTTTTATTTCCCTCCCTCCTCTCATTCTCCTCACCAAAGATACCCACTATAACACATGATGTCATCCCAAATATGTGCTCATTACTGTGCCATAAGTAGCAGTGCTTTGGGGCTGTGTATGTTTTAATTAGATAAATGGTATGGTTTTGACATTTTTTAACCCAACACATGTTGTCTGTACTTACATCGACTTTGTTGTTTCTAGTTTCCATAATATACATTTATCATCTCATCTCTGTCCAGTCTATGGTCTCCTAGGTTGCCTCTAACTTCCTTCTGCTACACAGAATGCCATGATGAACTGTCCTGTCCTTGCAAGAGAACTGCTCTCAGATGTGGGGTTGGACTTCTCTCAGGAGCAGGGTTGGGGGTCACAGGGTTTACACATGCCTAAATTCACCGCATAATGCTATGCTGCTTTCCATCACGCCTGCACCAGCCCACATTCCCACCCCACCCTCCCACGCATGAGGGTTCCCATCTTCCCAACTCTCTGTCATTCTGATGGTAGAAAGATATCCCATGGTTCCAGGCTGCATCTTAGGGTAGCGAGAGTCATTCTCTTTCCATGCACATGTTAGCTGTTTAGTCTTTTCCTTTGGGGAACTGTGCAGGCTCTGACTAGCATTCCACTGGGGTCCCAGTCTTGCATTTGTTGTTTTGTAGGAGTTATTTACATATTGTAGATATTAAGCTTTCTTGAGGCTATCGACTGTCAACTTATTCTTTATAGTCTTTCATTGAACTACAATTCTTAATTTCGACATGGTCATGTCAATCAATTTTTTACCTTGTGGCTTTGATTTTTAAGATTTACTTAAGAACTCTCTCCCCACCCCTGAGTTACAAGGGTGCTCTCCTACATATTCCTCTGTTTGCTTTACAGTTTTATCTTCCATGTCCAGGCCTTTCATCCATCGGAGACCTCCCAGGGTACACGGTACAAAGTGGAGTCCAGCTCTAACTCCCCATACTAATCTCTCCAGCTGAATAAATGGTCCTTCCTTTGTTGCCATCTTTACCAAATACCAAATTTATCTTACAGTATATGGCCTGTTTTGAGCTCTTTATTCTGCCTCAGTGGCCATTTACCCATTATTGCACAAGTACCATATTTTTCTTTTACTATGGCCCTCTAACTCTCAGACATTCTCTTTGCTTTCCTTTTTCACAACTGTCTTGACTCTAAATGGGTGTTATTCTTTCATATAAATTTTAGATTGATTTTATCAAGTCCTTCAAAAGAAACACAGCAGAACAGAAACAGACATTTTTTTACAAATGACTTGGCAAAGTGGCAGTTGTGACCTGCTTACAGGTATTTAAAAAAAACCCTTTTGATTTAGAGCTCTTTAAAACTAAGTTAACCCCAAATCCTTTTATTGGCTAAAAATAATAAAGCTAATAAAAGATCTTACAATAAAAAAGAAATCCAGCAAAATTTTTATTGGTTTCCATTGTACTTATAAATTAATTTAGTGGGAATTTGTGTCTTTAGACTATTAGCTCAAATTACTAGTGAATATAATAAATTCCACTTAATCACTTTTTCTTGTATGTCTTTTCCTAAGAGTCTTACTTTGCTCCCCAGTAAAGATCTTGTGAATACTTTGTTGTTACATTGTAAATACTTCATTATTTTTTATCACTCTTAAGAATGGTATCTTTATTTTTCTATTTATTTTTGCAGTGGTTATCACTGCTATAGAAAAACACTTGATTTTTGTAAGCCGACTTTGTAACTAACACTTAACTTGTCCCATTATTGTTAGAGTTTATTGGTTTATTTTGTTGAGTTTTCTATGTAGCTGATCCTATTGTCTGCAAACAATACCAGTTTTATCTCTTCTAGTATTTACATACATTTCCAGGGATTCCAGTTTGTCAAGCATGACTTTGAGAGCAGGCATCTTGGTCTTGCTCCCAGTCTTCATTGGACTGTGCCCCAAGTTCACCCTTTAGGTATGATACCCTTTACACTCCACCAGAGCTCATCCGCTGCCCTTTGAATATTCTTGTACTTTCTACTCTTCTCCACCTGGCATTGCCTCCACCCTTCAGACTCTCCCAAGCCCTTTCCATCCTTCAAAGCCTAGCTCAACTCTGACCTTTCCCACAAAGCCTCCCTTGACTGTACCAGCTCACACTGAGCTCCAGCTCAAGCTCCTGAGATGAGACACACTCTGTCAGTCAACAGACAATCAGTCATGAACTGCCTTGAAAAAAATACTGACCTACAATTTCATTGGTGCCTATTTACAAATCTACCCAATTAAGCAGTCAGCTCCTTGAGGACAGGGATGTGTTAAACTCGCCCTTATCCCTGGCAATACACAGTACCTGTTGAATAAACAGGTGGAAAGTATGTGAAGGGACCATGTTTTATTAGCTCCAGCACATAGGCCTCCGTGTGTTGTAAGTTCAAGGCCAGAAGGCAGAACTGCAGATCGCAAGTTGGAGAATTATGGCAAGCAAGGCCCAGGAGGTGCCTGTCCGGGTAGGAGGTGGGTTCCTTCTCAGCCTTCCATGGGCTTTCATCTACACCACCTCATGACATCTCATAGAGGCCCTGGGGCCAGTGGCCTACTCCTCCTCTCACAGGTGAGGAAACAAGGCCCACAGAGATAACTAACTTGTCACATAGCCAGGAGGGTCGGAAGTAGATTTGCATTCACATTCTCTGACTCCCAAATCCTACTACTTCACTGCATGGCCTCCCCACAGAAATGCCATTCCTACAACCAGATAGGTGACAGACAGGCACATCCTGGACTAGGACTGTCCCCTTGGACCCAGCAGTTCCACCTCCAGGAATTCATTTTAAAGAAATTAGTGGAGATTTACATGAAAATATATTGACAAAAGTTTATCACAGAGTTGTTTATCATAAACCCATCAGAAAGGGACAAAACATGAAAAGGCCCATGAAAAGTAAGGCAAAAAGAAAAGACAAAAGTCAGAGCATCAGTGGATCAGAAACCAGGTGAGCAAACAGGCAAGAGGCCATCAGAGGAGCACAGAGTTATGAACAAGGCCAGGTGGGGAGGGTCGCGATTCCAGGGAAAAAGGCAGGACTCAGAGGCAAGTCAGCGCTGAAGGCCATCTCAGCAGGCTGGGTGAAGGGCAGGCGAAAGGCACAGGCTTCAGCAATGGAACCAACCTGGGGCTCGCCCAAAGCCTTACAAGCCCATATGGTGAGGACAGGAACCCATCGCAGCCAGTTGCTCAGGTGGAAGGGACAGCCTGGCAGAATAGGCTGCTGCTGTCCCTTTGTCAGCTTCCTGTCAAAATCTGTTTTCAAGGTGTCCACCCGGTCTGTAATTCCCTTTGTTCTGGGCCATTTACAAATAGGTGCTTTAATTAAAGCCTTCAGAGGTGTTGATAATTGCCTTGTAAAAGCTGTTGCGCTGTTTTGTGCTCGTGCAATGATGGCATCTCACAGCCCGTGCACACTGTCTCTTTGCAAGGTCCTGCTGGCTGCGTGTAAGAAGGACCAGTGACCTTGTTAGTAGGGGTAAGGGTAGAGGGGGCACCTCCCACCACCTGGTACTCCATTACGCCTCCCAACAGCCCAGGAAGGCATGGGTTCCATTCATATTTCACAGGTAAGGAAACTAGAGAAATGTAAGTTGTCCCAGGTCCCACAGCTACTAAGTGGCAGAGCTAGGCTTCAAACCTGCCATCATCTTCAACCAGGACAGGGGCCTGGACACACTCATGGTTCCCCCTGATCCAAGGAGGTAGGTGTGTCTACACAGAGACCCTCAGTGAAGGGTCCAACTCAATAATCCAGCTCACTGGGCAAAGACGTGAGTTGTTCAGAGGACAGAGGAACAATGACAAGCACAGTGACAGAAAATGTTTCATGAAGAATTCACCGCCTTGCATCATCCTTCAGCCTTTTATCAAGAAATAAATCATTGGATACAGGTTGAGAACCTTCTAGGTGCTCATGAGTTCCAACGTGGATTGAGACAAGAAGAGAGAAAGATTTGGTTCTCTCTTAAATGCCTGGCAGACATATGACCCAAGAAAGGCACATCATGTAGGTACCCACCAGCCACTTCTCCTACAGAAGTGCTCCAAAAATCCCACCAGCCACTCAGCTGGAATCAGCCACCCTCCAGCACCCCCCGCCTCCTCGTGTGTTCCTCACACCAGAAGCCCCTAGCCCACAGCCCACACCCACAGAGTTCCCACTCCAGAAACAAGAGTCTATGCAAATCTATCCACAGGGCCCAAGAGCACAACTGTTCATGCCCTTTTTTTAGAATCCACCCAGAGGTTGCTCCACTCCCTGGCAGATCTCCATGGCACCATCACCCACCTCCCAGAAGAGAGGCTTCCTCCCTCACTCTGTGATATAACTGGCCACTCACCCTGAGAGGAAGTAGGGAGGCCCTGATGAGGCCCTAAGAGGATTCATGAAGGGCTATTTTTAGCCCAGGCTGGGTCAGCATTTGGTCATGGTTGGTCAGGAAACAGGTCCATCAGAGGAGTCATCCTTGGGTTCAAAGACGGGCAAGAGCCATGAGCTTGGAAGAGTTTATGGGCTCAGATACTCGGGTTAGGGGAACCTCCTGGATTGATCTCACTGTCCACCCATCAAAGCCATCACTGTCCTAACCCAAATGAATGAAGGGACAAATTAAGGGAGTTTGACTGAGGGACAGCCATGTCAACTTCCACCTCCTCTTACCCTATGAGTCCTGTGAGGGAAGGAAGTGATGCCATTTTAGGACCCTGTTGACCTCCCTCACCTCTTCTCCAGCACTTTTCACCCTTCCTGGTGAGGGCGTACACACCAGTATTCATTGCTCAACTTCCCCGCTGGGAACCCAAAGGACTCCCAACACCCACAACAGACCCCAAAGCAGCCTGGGCACGGCAGGGTTCCCTCCACCTGTCACTTGTTCCCCTTCCCTATTGGCCAAATGTTGGAACCCCATGTGCATGCCACCCTCTCCTACCTCCAAACACTTCAGGTCTCTGCTGGATTCCCAGAATCCAGCAAGTGTCTCCTGAATAGTTAAAACTCAAGAAGAATTTACTAAATAAACAAGAAAATAACTTACTACACAGTCTAGTCTCCAAATCAGAGTTGGGCTACTTTCTTGTCTCCTCCGAACCCTATCCCCCAACCTCACCCCAGTCCTCCTTAAACCCACCTCCAAGAAGCCTTCCCTGATTAAGCCCTGTAACTCTGGGGTAGTCCACACTCCCACTCCTAGCCCTATTCCAGCAGCAAAAAAAGCCCAGAACTCTGAAGAATGGCCCTGGTTTTCTTCTGAACTCTGACTCAGTGTCTCCCATGTCCCAGATGGTATCCTATGGCTTCTATTTTCTGAGAGACCATGCTCCCTCCCAAATCTCTACCCCTATCCCTATCCCTGGCTGGTCTCTAGGCAGGAACAGATTAGGAGAGGCTCATATTGACAGTGAAGAAAGGGATATTCTTTATTCCTGGGACAGGCCAAACACTCCAGCTGAGGCCAAGTCAGAGGGCTGGAGCCCGTAGCACAGCTGTGCCCCTTCCAGAAAGGGTTTGGACAGCAGGCTCCATGCCAGTTCACTGCACCCACTCCCTACATCGGAGCATGGAATCCAACTGATGCTTCCAGGAGCCCTTCTCTCTTTTTCCACTTCTCCACATCCTCCTGGGCAGGGAGAGGCCATGAGGAAGCTTATAAAGGGCTTTGAAGATGAAACAGGCCTGTGGCTGGGGATTGTTGACACAGCTACACTGAAGAGGCAAGCAGGGTTGGCTCTTAAGAGCTCAGGGTGATGCCAAGCCAATAAAATGCAGCTATTGTCTCTTTGCTGTCCCTTTTAATGCCAGCTGCCCCAGTGCATAAAAGGCCTGCCACAGCCCAGAGAGCACAGGCATTTGGCTCCATCCTCTGCCAGCTTCTCCACTCTTTAGACATCTCTCATTCTCCAGCATGACCTGTGGATTCGGCTCCGTGGGCTGTGGATTTGGCCTCAGGAACTTCAGCTGCGCCTCCGCCTGCGGGCCGCGGCCCGGCCGCTGCTGCATCACGGCCGCCCCCTACCGCGGCGTCTCCTGCTACCGCGGCCTCACTGGGGGCTTTGGCAGCCAAAGCCTCTGTGGGGCCTTCCGCTCCGGCTCCTGCGGCCGCAGCTTCGGATACCGCTCTGGCGGCGTGTGCGGACCCAGCCCGCCCTGCATCACTACCGTGTCGGTCAACGAGAGCCTCCTCACGCCTCTCAACCTGGAGATTGACCCCAATGCCCAGTGCGTGAAGCATGAGGAGAAGGAGCAGATCAAGTGTCTCAACAGCAGGTTTGCTGCCTTCATTGACAAGGTGGGTGTCCTTGACCACACCCTTCCTGAACCCCATCTAGCTCAGGACTCAGGCTGAGCATTGAGAGGAGAGTCAGAGGCAGAAACTTACCCAGAAAAGCTCCCAGTCTTAAGGGAGAGACCATTATACCTCTAGGACACAGACAGAAAGACAAGAATAGGGTCAAGAGCTGCCAGTCTGAGGCTTGGGACAAACTGAAAACACAAGCAGAACCAGGAGGAGAACGTGTAGGACTGAGAGATAACATCTCAAGAGCAAAGGGCTGCCATGTGGGTGTTCAATGTATTTGAAGCAAATAGTTGTTTACATGGCAAGGAGGTGCTCCCTATGTCCAGGACAGGGCTAGTGAGTGCGTACTGGAAGACTGCCCGGAGGGAACCTCATGGATCACAGAGCAGTTTCATACCTGTGGTTATTTAGCTGCTGAACAGGGGCCAGAATGGTTTGTCCAAGCCACCGTGCCTGGAGCTGGGGACACAGGAGTGAGCTGTAGACACAGTTCCCACTCTTCTGGACCCTATGGGAAGCAGGCAGTATGCGACTTGGGCACAGTTGAACCATCTGTAGATGTCAGTGTCCAGCTCAGTGGTGCAAGAGGCTGGGGGGGAAAGCTCTAATGAGGAAGCAGTTCTGGATCTAAGCAGAGCACTCCAGAGCCAACCTTGAAAGAAACATCCATCAGAAAAGACCAAAAGAAAAGAAAAAAATCTGAAACTACTAGCCACATAAGAGACCGAGAATAATATAGAAAAGTACTTACCAGGATGTAGCACAGTTATTAGACAAAGGGATCTCAATGGGATAGTGGACCAACCTCCTGGCAGGGAAATGGAAGAGAAATTTTCCTTGGGCCCAATAGTCAATAATTACTACAGTAAGAGAAGCACCTTCCCTTGCGGGGCATCATATCAGAACCTGAGTTTTTCCTCTGCTATTGTGAGAGCTCAGGCACGAGATGCCTTCGAACCCTCACCTGTAAAATCAGGAGGTTGGAACACAGAACATTCTTGCACAGATATCCCAGGTGACTATTATTCTAATTGCATTGTTGTAGGTGTTTGAAGATTGGCATGTACTTTGTTTTTCAACTTTTACAGCCTGCCTTTCTAAAAGGGTTGAACTGTTCATTTGCACACTAACAACTATATCTGACTTGGTGTAGTAGCTGTACAGTGTGCAGGTGCCTTTCAGTACCTGGGCTAATTAAACCCTCACAGTGAGGCAATCACTCTGCAAAGGGGTTAAGTGCTGTGGCCAAGGACACATTATTAACAAGCGGCAGCAGAGTATGGATTCAGCATAGTTTAGTGCTTTTCAGGACACTAGGTAAAGTGCCCTAAAGAGACCAAAGTTAGCTCACAAGAAGGACTTGCAGATGGTGAGCTGATTAAGCGCTGGCATGACTTTGAGAGACGGCATAACTCCTACCAGGGAGGACGCTGGGTCAGAGAGTTGGGGGCCTGCAGGTCCTGGTGCCAGGACCTTCTCTTGCTCTCTGATCCTGCAAGAAGAGATTCTCAGGCTCTGCCTCTGGGCTGCAGGTGCGCTTCCTGGAGCAGCAGAACAAGCTCCTGGAGACCAAGTGGCAGTTCTACCAGAACCGCAAGTGCTGCGAGAGCAACCTGGAGCCGCTGTTTGAGGGCTACATCGAGACACTGAGACGGGAGGCCGAGTGTGTGGAGGCCGACAGCGGGAGGCTGGCCTCGGAGCTCAACCACGTGCAGGAGGTGATGGAGGGCTACAAGAAGAAGTAAGTGCAGGAAGGGCTGGCTCAGGAAAGGGCTTGAAGGAAGCTCCCAGCACAAGGGAGTGTCCATCTGTGTCTGGGCACCTGCCTGAGGATTGAGGGGGAACCAGCACTCTTTCCTTAAGGCACATAGTCCCTTGGATGAGTCCTGTCCCCCTAAGGGTGAAGCTCTCCTTGGCTTCCTACCAGCAGCTCAGGGACATGGTGTTCTCTCCCTTCCTCTATCCACCAACCAGACCCTTCTCTTAAGACTCCAGAAAAATTAACATTCCTGGTCCCTTTGAGCCCAGCACTCAAAGTCAAGGACATTCTTCTTAGGTTTACTCATTAACTCAACTAACGCTTTTCGAGCGCCTACCAAGTGCCAGCCAGACACTGGATGGGGTTCTGGAGATTCAGGGGCAAACATGAGACACCATCCCTGTCCTTGTGGTACTTATATTCTGCTGAGAGGCAGTCACAGCATAGTCACAGACAGGCCTTCAGTTACCATGTGTGATGCATGATATGAAGGGTGCACACCATGTGCTCTGAAGGAATCTGGTTTCGAGGGGCACCAGCTTCCTTCAGTAAGGCTCTCAACCATGGACTTCCCAGTCTACCACGCCCCCTGCCGCTGGCTCTGAGCTGGCCTGCCCACAGAGCAGGAGGAGGTGATGGGTGGGACTCCTTTTGGCTGAGCCCAGGAGGAGAATGACAGAGGGGACCCCTAAGCCAGGGGCAAGAGGAAGGGTTGGGGAAAGGTAAATGGAGACCTGGTGAGAAAATTAGCCACCTCCCATGCCCTAACCACCCCCCGCAACACACACACACATGCACACACGCAGGAATGCACAGCTTCCAGATCCTGCTCTCCCACCGCCACTAAAAAGCTCAGAGGTGCTTCAGTTCTCCAATGTATCCAAGTAGGCCTGGGCCAGCAGCCTGATTTCTTCCTTGTGCTGCCCCATTTCTTTTGGAGGCAGGGGGATAAGCTGGGGGGAGATCTAGGAATCAGGCATGTTTGCATGCCTGCTTCATAACCAAGTTGAGAGCTGCTCAGGTGGGGTCCTGTTCTCCCTGCCCACCTCAGGTACGAAGAAGAAGTTGCACTGCGGGCCACAGCGGAGAATGAGTTTGTGGCTCTAAAGAAGGTGAGTGCCTGAAGCCAAGTTCTACCCTGAGTCCCCAGCCATCCCATTCTCTGCCCTGCCACATGGCAGCCAAGCCCTCAGAGCATCATGAGGAGAGCTGATCTCATGGCCCCTTGAACCCCACACAGGATGTGGACTGCGCCTACATCCGCAAGTCAGACCTGGAGGCCAACGCAGAGGCTCTGACCCAGGAGATCGACTTCCTGAGGCGACTGTATGAGGAGGTGAGGGGCTCTCAGCCATGGCAGGCACCACGACTCTTAGACCCAACAGGCCGGCTGACAAGGGAACCCAGGCTGGAGGCTGGAGGGTTGGATGGGAGCAGGAAAAGGGAAAAAAGGACACAGAAGGATAGAGAACAAAAAAAGGACAGAAGTAGGAAGGAGCAAGAAAATGTGGTCTCTAGGACAGACCTAAAGCAGAGCCCACATGAAGCATCGTGCAGCCTCAACTCCAGGTTCTCCAGCTCAGGATTTCTCTGAAAGCCCATTGTCTTCCACTCTGTGGTCAGTCCAGGAGAAGGTGACATGGCCCTTACACAGGATCTGGCCCCGAGGAAGCCTTCACAGCATGCTGACTGGAGGGAAGCTGCCTAGGCTCACATGGGCCTGAACAATCCCAGAAGCAAGCATTTCAGAAGTAGTTGTATTTTCATCTAACAGGGAGTATTTTATGTAGACAAAAAAATTATTCAATTTCATCCAGGATTTTTTTCTCTCCAAACAAGAGACTTTGGCTTCAAATGGGACAAAGAGATGATAGACATCAGCTTCAAAGGGTGAGGAAAAGCTCAGGTAAATTGGTTGTTCTCTTCCCCTACTTCTGCCCCCCAGGAGATCCGCGTCCTCCACGCCCACATCTCAGACACCTCAGTCGTCGTCAAGATGGACAACAGCAGGGACCTGAACATGGACTGCGTCATTGCCGAGATCAAGGCTCAGTATGACGACATCGCCACCCGCAGCCGGGCCGAGGCCGAGGCCTGGTACCGCACCAAGGTGGGTGGCACGGGACACCTGCCTCCTAGATATGGCAGCAGGAGGGAGAGGTGGGAGGTCAATTTTAGAAAAGGCTCCTTTTGTCTGGGGATTCTGGTCCCTAGCGATGGTAACAGAAGGGCAGGGAGCTCTCAGGTTGAGGGGGCAGAGCAGGGCTGCCATGGATGGTTGCACAGGCTGGGCACCGTACAGCCTGCACCATCATCCACGCTGTCCTGAATGGGTGGGACATTACACGCTCCGCCTCTGCTTCCCCCCAGTGCGAGGAGATGAAGGCCACCGTGATCCGCCACGGGGAGACCCTGCGCCGCACCAAGGAGGAGATCAACGAGCTGAACCGCATGATCCAGAGGCTGACAGCCGAGGTCGAGAACGCCAAGTGCCAGGTACGGGTCATCTGCGCCCTAGATCGCCAGAGAGGCCAGGGGCCTAGACAGGGTCTCACAGGCCACATGTGCTCAGTCTGGATCTCGCCATTTGTTCTCCAGCCCATTTACTTGACTAGAATCACAGGCTGTGGTTACTCAGGGAGACCCAGGGTGATTAAGGCAAGAGGCCTCTTCCTGGAGTGTTCCTAGTTGGCTGGGAGAGACAGGACACTCCCAGGAAATGGACAGAGAGACCCGGAGACCCTAACCCACCTTGTTCTCTTCTGGGTCCCCAGAACACCAAGCTGGAGACTGCAGTGACCCAGGCGGAGCAGCAGGGCGAGACGGCCATCAACGATGCCCGCTGCAAGCTGGCCGAGCTGGAGGCTGCCCTGCAGAAGGCCAAGCAGGACATGGCCTGCCTGCTCAAGGAGTACCAGGAGGTGATGAACTCCAAGCTGGGCCTGGACATCGAGATCGCCACCTACAGGCGCCTGCTGGAGGGCGAGGAGCAGAGGTGGGGCTCAACCCAGTTGCCCTAAGAATTCCACATGCATAGACCCACCCATATTTGTTTCCTCCACATCTCAGTCTCAGTCCCAAGAACTGACCCCAAGCCAGTTCTGGCATCTTTGGATCCTAAATTTCAAAGGACTGGAACCTGAAATGTAGCATACAGAGGGAAAACAAAAGCCAGTGCCGCTGTGATGTCTGGAGTTCCAAACAGCACGGGCCTTGGTGGGCTCAAAACCTAGGCACCCTGTCTCTCAGTTCAAAACATCCTCGAGTTATTCTATCCTCAACTCTTCCAATAGCCACTCCCTCCCTTGTTTCTAGAAGGTCACCTTGTCCTAAGGTAGAATTGGTAGCCAAACTTGACCCTGGCCTCGTGTCACTGTCCAAGAGAATCTTCCCCTTCCTAGAACCAAACCTATACACATATGCCAGATGTGGTTGTTTAAGCCGTATACTGTGCAAAGGCAGCCAGCTGAGGGGTAAGTGAAAGCTGAAGTCCAGCCTGTCCACTGTTTGCCAAAGAGTGTGCCCCGGCATTGCTGCAACTGCTAGAAAGACACTTTTTAAAGTTCCACAGAGGCATGAATATAGACCAGAAATAGCACTGAAAGGACCCATTTCAGCACCTAGGGAAAATTGGAGGATCTCATTCTGATCTTTTTTTTTTTCTTTCTCTTTCTTACCTTGTCCCCACTCAGGCTATGTGAAGGCGTTGGAGCTGTGAATGTCTGTAAGTATTGTAAGCCCTGAAAAGGAAAACTAGGTTGGACGACAAGAATTTCCTGGGTGTGAGTGTATAGAGACACTGGGGAGAACGTTGCTAATCATTCTCCCAGTAAATAGGGGTAGGTTGGTCATGCAACAAGAGAGAATAGAGTTAACTTGCAGTAAGGATCTCACAGTATGCATGGAGTTGGAGAGGGAAAGAATAATACTATGTCAGTGCAGGAAGGGATCTTAGATGCCACTCAGTACGATCCCCACCTTGTATAGGTGAAGAAGCCCAGAGAGAGGAAAGGGCTTGCCCAAGGTCACAAAGCAGAACCAGGGCCAAAACCCAAGGTTCCTGGTTCCCAGGCTAAGGTTCATCCACACCTTCAGGACTAGAACGGAAGGTCCTTTGAGTCCTTCCCTGGTAGGCTGGACAGATCACAGAAGCCAAAGGAAGGTAGCTGGAGGAAGTGACCACCAGCCAAGCCTCTGACCCAGCCTTTGTTCTCGCAGGTGTCAGCAGCTCCCGAGGCGGGGTCGTCTGCGGGGACCTCTGCGTTTCGGGCTCCCGGCCCGTGACCGGCAGTGCCTGCAGCGCCCCCTGCAGCGGGAACCTGGCAGTGAGCACTGGACTGTGCGCGCCCTGCTGCCAGCTCAACACCACCTGCGGAGCGGGACCCTGCGGCCCAGGGAGGTGTTAGGCTGTCCCAAGAGTGAGCCAGAGAAGCCCCTTCTGCCTGCCAGACGTGCCACTGCCCCCGCCCCCAGCTGAGAACAGCGGCCCCTGGGTAGCTTTTCCCCGTGTTCTGAGAATACACCGCGCAGCTCGTTCGCGTCAGCCACTTCCCTGCTCACCTTGTCCTACTGGAAGGGGCTGCTGCTTGGAATGGACCCTTCTCTCCCGCCATCTTCTCTGGCCCCTCCCAGGGAGGAAGGCTTCCCTTCCCTGGAAGGAGCACTGCTGGACTGCCTCCCTTGCCTCTCTGGCCCCTTGTCCTCCATTTTTCCAATAAACTGGGGGACCTGCCGTCTGTGCTATTGATGTCTTGCTCTCCCAGAGTAAGCCCATGCCCACTGACCGGCGAGTGCCCCAGCCCAGCGAGATGACCTGAAGACTGGGGTCATTCTGACCAATCCTCAACCTGGATACCCACAGAACAACCTCTCCCCAAACAGTGCCATCTTCCCCTGGCCAGGCAGTGCTGACTGTACTCACAACACCGTCCCCTAACTCATACCTGCCAGTCTGGGGTAGTTTGAGACTTTTTCATCTGACTGGTTCTGAAGGAAACCAAAGGAGGCCATGAAATCTTCTGAAAGGCAGTGTGCATGTGTGCATGTGTGAGTCTTCGTGTGTGTGTTTGGTTTTAACCACCCTCCCCTACACACACCTTCACCAACACCGCACAGATGCACCACAGCAACCTCCAGAAGTGCCAACAGCCACCTCAGACGGCCACCTTGTTTCAGTCTGGAGTTCACACCATCCATTCCTACTGCTGCCCATCATACAAGGGAGATGAGACTCTTGACACCCACCTGTTGTCCATCCTCCTCACCCCCACCCATACACGCACCTCTTCAGCACCCAGGAAAGCCTCCTCAAAAGCTCTTAACTGGTAAGAGGAGCTACTTCCCCTCACCATCTGCTTGCTTTCTCAACTACCCCACTCACGGCCCTCATCCTCAGATTCCCCAGAGCCTCCATCCCA
This sequence comes from Pteronotus mesoamericanus, assembly GCF_021234165.1. NCBI lineage: Eukaryota > Metazoa > Chordata > Mammalia > Chiroptera > Mormoopidae > Pteronotus > Pteronotus mesoamericanus. The sequence continues at coordinate 2,999,556 of NW_026555310.1, forward strand.
AGGCTAAGACAGCCCCTCTGCCCCTACATGGCCTGACCTCTCCCGTCCTCTGCTCAGAAAGAGGCTGGGAGCTCCCAGGAGGCAGACATTGAGAAGCCCCTAACCCCACAATGGAAGAACCGGGCATGGACTAGCCCCCCATAGCCTTGGCCCGTCCTGTGCAGTCCTTCTCCTTCTTTCCTCTCTTTGTGCAGCCCCACCTCAGCCCCAGTGCTGGCCAACCTTCCAGGCCCTGACCTTTCTATTCACATCACCATGCGGCCCTAGGAGGACCCACCACCTTCCCACACTCCCTCCTGGAATCTCTAGGACCCTCCTGGCTCCTCACCTGTCACCCTCTCTCCTTCCCGTTTCCTGAGACAGAGTGTCAGGTCTTTCATTTCCATGTTCTACAGGCCAGGCTCTCAGCTCCTCCCAAGCAGCTCTGCCCGCTGGCTCACATCTCTCACCCAGGAAACCTTTCCCTCAAACACGAAAGTGTCTCAGGGCCCTTCTCTTGCCTCTCTGCACTTGCTCCCAGAGCAGTCAGTCTCTTGTCTTCGGTCACCACCATTGTTAGTGTCATCTCTGGTTAAAATCATCCAACTATGATTCAGAGACCTGATGACTCTCCACTGCCCTGACCTCACTCAGCTTCAGATCCACTTGCCCCAACCAGGTCCTAGGGGACACGTCCACTCTGCAGCCCTAGAAACCCTTCCAACTGAACAGACCTTCAAGCTGAACTCACTATTTCCCACCTTCTCTATCCAAGTCTCCTCCTATCTCCCCTGTCAAGATCATCAACACAGATGATCAGATGCTCAAATCTGAACCTATCATCTGTGCCTGCACCCTTGACCTCAAATCTAATTAAACCCCAACTGCTTTCTTTTCTACCTCCTAAGTACCCCTCTAACCCATTTCTTTCCTCTCTCCCTGCTGCTACCACCCACGGACCAGCCACCACCATCTTCGTTGGAGTCCTGCTCTTCTCCCTTTCCAATCCACACTACACAGCAACCAGAGATCTTTATAAAACCTAAGGCTAACCTTCCAGGGGTTGCCCTCGGGATGAAGTCCAGGCTCTTGAACATAGCGCACAAGTCCTACATCCTTGACTCTGACTAATGTCTCAGGGCCTCTCACCATTCCCCATTGCCCCCCACCTTCCTCTCCTGCTCTGGCTTGGGGTGCCCTGAACATCTGTCAAATGAGGGCTGGACCAGAGCGTTTGAAAGGGCCTTTTCAGTTCTGACTTTCTTAGGTAATGACGCTGAGCTCTACTCTGGGATTGTAATACTCCCTTCCCAGGGCATTCAGGGGGATCCTGTAAGGACCGCCAGCCTTGAGAGGTCATCCAGATGCCACCTGGGGAGCACAGGGAGTCTCCATGCCTCTGGAGTGATGCACCCTATCAGCTCAAGGGACACGGCAAGACTGATGTTGCAGGCTCTCCACCTGTTAGAGCCTGCTGTCCTGAGTCCCTGAGCCCCACCTCCTCTGCCACCACGGCCACCTCTTCCTCAAGGCGAGGTGGATTGCAAAGAGGCCTGGGCCTTGGCACTAGAAGGAAATAGGAAGCACAGTTTGGAGGATTATTAACCAGGGGAAGCTGGTTACCTCCTAGAGGAAGTAATATTGGAGCTGAGACCTAAAGGAAGACCAGGAGTTCATTTACTTAATCAGCAAATGATTATTTAGTGTTTAATATCTACCAAGTACTGTTATACAAACTTGGGTTCATATAAGTGGGAGGGAACAAGTCAGAGATGCCTGTCCTCCATTAAGCTTGCATTTTACAGAAAAAAAAAAGTAAACATAAGTAAGGCATTAACCAGGAAGAAGCGATGTGTCCTAGACATGAGGAATGCAAACGAAGAGGTGGGGTTGGTGAAGGAGCATGGAAACTCCCCGGAACTCTAATAGGTCCCTAAGGCTGGTGCAAGAGGATCGGGCCTGCTCTCCTGTGCCCTCTAGAAGCTTAAAATGGGCCCTTCATTTCTATGCTCTGCTCCACTGCTCCCTTGTGCCCCAGCCCCAACTCCCCCCCATGAAGGCTTTCTTTGTCCAAGGTTATTTCTCATTCCTACTTCCTTCTGGGCACTTTTCCCATCATCTTGAAGAGGTAGATGGTGTGGGCCAATTAATGAGGCCTTCTGCGCTTCACAGAGAGCCAACTGCCTTCTCTCTGGAATGTTCCTGCTGACTGCCAAGGAATACCGTCGCTCCGCACTGACAGCTGAGATAAGGCCGGCCGGGGTAGTGACAGCACCCAGAGTGACAGTCTTTCAGCATCTGCCCTGCACAGCAGCTGACGTGCTTGCTCCTGTAGTAGACCCGGTGTCACTCCAAAATGCGGATAAGCTAACTGAGGTTCCAAAACCTGAAGAGGTCTGGCCACACACTCCTGGTGACCAAACCAGGACAAGAATCTAGATTCCAGACTTCCAGGCTTCACTGTTTCTGTACCATCCCATTCTGCCTCCCACTATTCAGAGCCTAGGAAATCTGTGCTGTTATACCATAATAACAAAAATAACAACAATAATAAATAGCAATTTTTGAGTATCAATTACATGCCATAGTGTACTCTAAACTCTTATTCATATTGTCTCGTTTGATCTTCCTTTGATAGCTCTCTTCAGAAGTGACGCCCCCCCTTCTCCCCTTTGTGTGTATGGCAGTTCTCATCTCAAAGACAGAGACTACATTCCCTCCCTTGGGATCTGGGCTGGCCCTGTGACAGCTTTGACCAAGACAATGTGGTGGAGGTGACATTTTGGGGCTCTTCCTTGGGTGGACTCTCTCAGGCCTGGGAGTAGGAGCTGTTCCTTATATCTGCAGCTCCTGTACTTACAGAATTTATTCTCAGATTTACAGAATTTCACTCCCACAAATATAGAATGGGTAAATGGCTGAACCAGCATTCAGATATAGTTTATTTTTAATTAACAAAAGCCTTTTAAATACAACATCTTCCTTAAGGAGCCAGAAGGGACCTTAGGATTATGGCCCAACCTCCCTCATTCTACAGCCAAGGAAACTGGAACTCGGAAGGTGGAAGCAATTCACCCAGAGTCACACATTTGGGGAATGGCAGAGTCAGGACTGTGACTTGGAAGCTCGGCTCTCCTGACTCCACCTGCCCACACTGCTTGTCTCACATGCCTCCCTTCCATTCTTACCTCCACATGTTTTCTCAGGTACTCCCCCCACCCCGGGATGTCCCTGGGGGGCAAAATCTCCCTGACCAAGAACCACTAGGACACACTTGACTGTGTGTAGAGATGGCTTTGATTGTTGCAATTGGGGCTGAGGGAAGACTACTGGTATCGAGAGGTTAGAGACCAGGGACACTGCTAAACATCGCGCAGTGCACAGGACAGCCCCACCACAAAGAATCCTCCAGCCCAAGATAGCAACAGCGTTGAAGGTGAGAAAACTAGTCTAGGGAAACCATGACCACACTAGATGCCTGGCTTCCCTCAGTCTTCTCCTGCTTTCCCAAGGCTTGATTTCACCCTCACTACAGATCTAGCAGTAGATCATCTCTATGAAGAGGTTAGGGTTAGGGAGGGTACATCTGAGGTCGCTCAGCTAACAGTGGGTGGAGAGCCAGGCACCCCCGGCATTGCCCAGCCAGATGGGCAGCATGCACTGCAGTCATCTTCACCTGCTGAAAAATAACAGTAGATAGGGAGGTCCTGAGGGAATCTCGGGCAGGAGCACCTCTCACAGGAGGGGCCTGGCATTTTCAAGACTCTGAAGGAACCAGGTTTGATTAGCTACAATTAGTTTATTAGAAACACAGAGTGAAATAAAGGCAAACAAACTTGCTGGCAGTTGAGTCATTGGCTTTTTAGAAGCTTCTGCAGGCAGCCCTCACAAAGTTGGAGGAAAACCACCATCAGGACTCCCCATCTCCGATCCGCAGGTACAATCACACTGGCAGATTCCCAGGAAGAGCAGACAGGGAGATCCTGGGGCCTGCCCTGTTCCTCCAAGCTTGGGTGGAAGGGTCAAGCAAGGCCAATGACTCCAGCAAAACATAGAAGGCAGAAGGAAGGATAAATGCTCAGGAAAACAAATCGACTACTAGGGAAGACTACAGAAAGAGACCAAGGTTCTGCCCCAGCCTCTCTGGGGCTCAGGGCGCCTGGGACGTGGCACGCAGAGGCAGCAGGTAGAGAAGACCTGCGGAGTGTACACATCTGGGGACTGGTCCTTGGGAGGCCTGCGGCTGACGACGCGTGGGGCAGCCGCGGGAGGGGCTCTCAGGTTTTGCGAGGTCCTGGCTGGGTGGACGGTGGCCAGGAGGCGCGCTGGCAGAAGCTACAGCCCCCTAGCACCTGTTACAGCCTCCGCTGCAGGAACTGACGCCGGAGCAGGGGCCGCACGCGTTGGCGGTGCCCACCACCACGTTTCCGCAGGAGGGGGCGCTGCAGACGCCGGCGATGACAGCAGGGGCAGTACTGCTGGCGCAGAGATTGCCACAGACGACGCCACCGCGGGAGCTGCTGACGCCTGAAAGAGGGGAGAACAGGCCCAGACGCGCATCAGGCACCGCCATAGCCAAGCGACTTTGGGGCAAGCCAAAACGCCCCCTCCCCAAGGCGCTGGACAACCCCAGTGAGAGAAGGGAAAGGGCCTGAGCTACTTACAGACATTCACGGAACCAACACCCTCACACAACCTGTTGGAAAAGGAAAAGAGAGAAGTCAACATCGCGGAAAAGCCGCCTGGCGGATGCAGCCAATAGCGAAAGGTGAGACCCGCGGTCCTCCTGGGTAGTAACCGGGGCTAATCCAGGAGCCAGGAAAGCCTCATCAGCACGTGTCTTCTCGAGACGATGCCGCGGGTGCCTGGCTCTCCACCCACTGTTAGCTGAGCCACCTCAGATGTACCCTCCCGAACCCTAATCTCTTCATAGAGATGATCTACTGCTAGATCTGTAGTGAAGGTGACATCAAATGATACATGTAAGTGCTTAGTGCCTACCACACAGTGAGCACTTCAGAGATGTTAGCTGCTACTGTTTATGCTGGTTCTGACTGACTTGCAAATGCAAGGAGCAGCAGGTGTACCTCCCTGAATCTGGTCTGATTGGTGTCACTAGAATGTGGGCTTCAGGAGGACAGAAGGTTTTGTCTATTCTTGTCCACATTGCAGAATCAGCAATGCCTAAAACAATGCCTGGCTCAAAGAGTAACTGTTGCGTTGCACAAATGAATATGATTTTAAAGCCCATTGAGAACAGGCTCAGAGACCACCTTCACCAACTCCCTAATTTGGCATGTGGGGAAACTGAGGCCCAGAGAGAGGAGAAAAACAGAATTAAGGCAGAGCTACAACTTGGGCCATGTAACTCCTCCCAGCCTGCTATGTCCTTAAGGGAAACACACAAGAGTCCCTGTGGGAGCACAGTGGCAAAGGGTTGTCAAAATTAGCTTCAGATGTGAGGAGAATCCGCCGCTAATCCACCATCTAATCATCCATACCCAGGGCTCCTAGGGAACCCACACCAAAGCTTCCGAGTTCACTCCAAGAGCCCTGTGTGGCAGAGAGGCGGGCCACTCGGTTTCCAGGGCCATCTCTGCAAGTGTCTCCAACTTTTGAACTCAGTCTTCAAAAACTCTTCCTCCCAGAATTCTTTGCTAATGAAACTCTCCAGCCCCAGCAAGCTCTTATGCCTCCAAGCTCTCCAATGAGTACATTGTGAGACTCTCCAAGTGATCGCTTTGATTCCAGCCGCCAAACCTGTGTTTCCAGGGTGCCCTCTGGATACTCCCTCAGCATCCTCACCCTCCAATCTCTTTTGCCCAGAGCCAGCGGCCTCATAGGAACTGCTCAACTGCTCTCCAGCCATAAGAAGCCTAAATGACCAATGAGTCTACCCCTGCCCCGGCCCCCAAAGCAAGCCACAAGCAAACATGCCCAGTGTAGGATATAGTTGCCTCAAGTGACAGACCTCAGCTGCCGGGTCCTACCTGCTATAATAGAAGACTACTTGGGGGTACTCACTATTGTTAGAATATCTAAGTTTGAGTTAATAAAATCCCCCACAGAAGCTGTCCTGTAGGATAAATCTGAACTCCTTGAGCTGAGGCCAGAGCCAGGCTTAAAAAGAGAGCTGGAATCCAGAGTGGCATGTGTAATGAGGGCCCAGGAGGGCAGAACACTGTGGAGGGAAGGAGACCCAAAGCCCAGCCTGAGCTTCTCGGGAGCAGCAATAACTATAGTCTAACCAGACCTGAGGAGTAGATTTGTAAAGGAACTAATTCCAGGTCAACACCAGGTGGGCATGAGAGGCTCAAATGGGACTAGAAACATACCCAAAGAACTTTCAAATTACCTGTCCAGTTGCATGATCACGACATGCAGAAACAAGAGAGGAGTGATGCCACGACTGTGAGGGACAAGGCACGCTGAACCCAGGCAAGGCTGGGAGAGAAGATTGGCTATGATACCCACCTCTGCTCCTCGCCCTCCAGCAGGCGCCTGTAGGTGGCGATCTCGATGTCCAGGCCCAGCTTGGAGTTCATCACCTCCTGGTACTCCTTGAGCAGGCAGGCCATGTCCTGCTTGGCCTTCTGCAGGGCGGCCTCCAGCTCGGCCAGCTTGCAGCGGGCATCGCTGACGGCCGTCTCGCCCTGCTGCTCCGCCTGGGTCACTGCAGTCTCCAGCTTGGTGTTCTGGGGACCCAGAAGAGAACAAGGTGGGTTAGGGTCTCCGGGTCTCTCTGTCCACTTCCTGGGAGTGTCCTGTCTCTCGCAGCCAGCTGGGAACACCCCCGGAACAGGCCCCTCAACTTCATTATCTGGGTCCCTCTGAGTGAACACACCCTGGCACCCTAAGTTTTGCAAAGGGGCTGGAGAACAAATGGCGAGATCCAGACTGAGCACATGTGGCCTGTGAGACCCTGTCTAGACCCCTGGCCTCTCTGGCGATCTAGGGCGCAGATGACCCGTACCTGGCACTTGGCGTTCTCGACCTCGGCTGTCAGCCTCTGGATCATGCGGTTCAGCTCGTTGATCTCCTCCTTGGTGCGGCGCAGGGTCTCCCCGTGGCGGATCACGGTGGCCTTCATCTCCTCGCACTGGGGGGAAGCAGAGGCGGAGCGTGTAATGTCCCACCCATTCAGGACAGCGTGGATGATGGTGCAGGCTGTACGGTGCCCAGCCTGTGCAACCATCCATGGCAGCCCTGCTCTGCCCCCTCAACCTGAGAGCTCCCTGCCCTTCTGTTACCATCGCTAGGGACCAGAATCCCCAGACAAAAGGAGCCTTTTCTAAAATTGACCTCCCACCTCTCCCTCCTGCTGCCATATCTAGGAGGCAGGTGTCCCGTGCCACCCACCTTGGTGCGGTACCAGGCCTCGGCCTCGGCCCGGCTGCGGGTGGCGATGTCGTCATACTGAGCCTTGATCTCGGCAATGACGCAGTCCATGTTCAGGTCCCTGCTGTTGTCCATCTTGACGACGACTGAGGTGTCTGAGATGTGGGCGTGGAGGACGCGGATCTCCTGGGGGCATGAGAGGAGGGGGCATCGTGTTTATGCCTCAGCATCGCCCACAACAGTGTGCACCCAATCTTCTCAGCTCTTCCCTGGTCTCCAGCCCCCACACCCTCATGGACCCCTGCCCCTCATCCAAGACCCTGTCCACCTCCCTCCTCAGGCCAAAGCCCTCTCCTCCAGGCCCGCTGCCAGCTGTCTGCCCAGAACACAACCCCTCACCTCCTCATACAGTCGCCGCAGGAAGTCGATCTCCTGGGTCAGGGCCTCCGCATTGGCCTCCAGGTCCGACTTGCGCAGGTAGGCGCAGTCCACCTCCTGGAAAGGTGGGCGGTCTTTGAGCTCAGAGGACCCCTACCCTGGTGATCCTCACCCCAAACTCCTCTCTCTTCTCACCCATTCACGCAGGCTGGGTTGCGGGGAAGGAGCCCCCGTGTTCCCATTCCCTTCCCTTCTCCATACCCTCTGACCTTCCTGGGATGGGCCTCAAACTTCCCCCCACCTCCTCTGAGAGCAAGCCCCTTCGTGCCTTGGAGATGGGCCATCAGCCTTTCCCCTTCCCCCCTCACACAGCTTACCTGCCAGTTCCCCTGTTACTCACCCTGTTCCCGCACACCTGCCCAGACTCCCCCCGCTCAGCCACCTGACTCCTCCCTGTCCCCCGGCTCTCCTCCCAGACTCCACCTGGCCACTCCGGGTTCTGTCCTTTCCTCCCCCGCACCCTGGGTCTCTGTCCCTCCTTCTCGTCAGACATCCCACAGCCCTAGACAGGACACTGTCCCTCAACAGGGACTGAAGGTGCCAGGCCTCCACGGGACCCACACACCGCAACCTCTGAGGCACAGCAGCACATCCAGAGCTCAACCCAGCCATGCCCCTGCCCGGGACAGGGTGCTAGTGGGTATTCCAAGGTTATTGCCCTTTGTCGAAGCTCTGGACGTGTCTCCCACGCCCTCATCTCTGGGAATCCCCCACCTGACCTGGCAAGGTCACTGCAGCCACACGGAGGTTGAGCCCACGCCGCCCCCCCGACCTCCCGGGTCTTTCCGAGATCAGTCTGTCATCCTGAGCTCCCTTGGGGCTGCGCTCCCAGACACCACATTACTCACCTTCTTCAGAGCCACAAACTCATTCTCGGCTGTTGCTCTGAGAGACACTTCCTCCTCATACCTGAGGCCGAAGGGGCAGAGAGGGAGGTCAGGGAAGGGCAGGTCTCCCACGACGCCCCCTCCACTTCACTCTGGCGAAGGCAATGTTGGTACCTGCCAACACCGCCAGATCCCTGGCAGCCCTGTGGGTCCTTTCGGTTGGACTTGGGGTGTCTCCACTCTGAACTGAGGGGCCCATGGGGCTAATCTTCTGGAGCCTCATAGCCCTGTGTCCCAAAGCTGCTCTGAAGTCACCTCAGGAGGCAAAGAAGGCCTCAGCACGCGGCCCCGTGCTCGGAGTGGATGGCGTCCACTCTGGGTCACTGCAGCCCCTGCCTCCCCTCACCGCGGTGTCCATCCCTGCTCAGGCGCGGGGCCTATGAGTCCCAGAGCCCATCAGCGCTTCACACCCTACGCAGTAGCACACCCAGAGCCCCAGGACATGTCAGCCATGAGCGACACTGGGGTTCATCTCACATCCAGGATCCCTGGACTATAGGTGGGAGGTCGGGAGCAGGGGGGCCTGGAAGACAGCAGAGGCTCCCTCCCCACATGGCAGAGGCGACGGCCGCTGGGCGATCGGGCTCTGAGAAGAGAAGGCTGAAGAAAGGGAGCGGCCTCCTGGGGGAATCACAGCTCGACTCTTAGGCGGGCCTCTGGACCACAAATGCTCAGGTGAGAAGGCCCTGCTGCACCTGCCAAGCTGGCCTGCAGGGCTGCTCCCCCTACTTGGAAGTTCTTCTCGTGTCTAATCCAGTGGGCTTTAAGCTAAGGCATTTCCTGTGCCCAACGTCACAGTCAGCGACGCTGCACTCACTTCTTCTTGTAGCCCTCCATCACCTCCTGCACGTGGTTGAGCTCTGAGGCCAGCCTCCCGCTGTCGGCCTCCGCGCACTCGGCCTCCCGCCTCAGCGTCTCGATGTAGCCCTCAAACAGCGGCTCCAGGTTGCTCTCGCAGCACTTGCGGTTCTGAAAGAACTGCCATTTGGTCTCCAGGACTTTGTTCTGTTGCTCCAGGAAGCGCACCTGCCATTCCGGGTGGGGAAGAAAGATCAGATGGCTGTTGGTGCCCCCTAACCAATTTGGAGGGTTGCTGTAAGGCAAACTTGCAAACCTGCAGCTCAGCAGGAAATTGAATTGCAAGTGGTTGGCTAACCACCTTCTGGATTTCCTGATTGTGATCTTTATCTGGATTTCCCATTAGGGATGGGAGCAAGGGGCTAGGAAAGGTCAATCCCTTCTCTCAAGTGGACTGAGTTATCCCACCCTGATGAGTCCCAGCGGCATGTAGTCAGGCTCTGGGCGGAGAGCTCACCCCTCACCCTGAAGCTAGAAGAGGTGCCTTCTTAGGCAGAGTTCTCAGATTCAGATCACAGCATAGGGTTATTCTGGTGATACTAACAGGGAGATGGCGTCACAGGCCATCTAAAGGGGCGCTCTGCTACCCTGGCCCCTGCCCCACTTCACTGGATAGCCGACATGCCCTGCATCCTCAAGGGAACCCAGGCATCAGCCTGGGGCTAGAAACCTCTGTAGTTTCAGAAGCAGCAGCCTGAACTCTAGTTGTTCCTCAGAACAACCAGGTCACACTTCTCCTCCATGTCTATCTGAACTCCCAGCTGGGAGTCTTCAGGCCCTTGTGTGAGCGCCTGTTTTTGTTTGTGTATCTGCCTCTCTCATCAGAAGGACAGCTCACGCAGGCAGAGCTCTTTGTGCCTCTGACTCCCCTACTCAGACACCTGCCTGAACCCTAGCATGGCGGGGGTCCCAGAAGGGTGTGATCAAGGACACCCACCTTGTCAATGAAGGCAGCAAACCTGCTGTTGAGACACTTGATCTGCTCCTTCTCCTCATGCTTCACGCACTGGGCATTGGGGTCAATCTCCAGGTTGAGGGGCGTGAGGAGGCTCTCGTTGACCGACACGGTAGTGATGCAGGGCGGGCTGGGTCCGCACACGCCGCCAGAGCGGTATCCGAAGCTGCGGCCGCAGGAACCGGAGCGGAAGGCCCCGCAGAAGCTCTGGCTGCCAAAGCTCCCAGTGAGGCCGCGGTAGCAGGAGACGCCGCGGTAGGGGGCGGCCGTGATGCAGCAGCGGCCGGGCCGCGGCCCGCAGGCGGAGGCGCAGCTGAAGGCGCCGCCAGCACAGTAAGATCCACAAGTCATGGTGTTTCTTTGGTACAAGGGAGGCTCTGAGGAGGGAGAGATCGGGATGGAGGGTATAGTGGACGAGGTGTTTACATCTCGGACATCTTTGGGCCTTTTATATATGTGGGGAGCCTGGTGCGTCCATGGGTTAGGAGCAATTAGACGTCTTTTATGGGCTTGGGTTGTTTAGCTGCTGTCGCTCCTCCCTTAATATTCTTAATTGGGTGCCAGATGCGGCCAAAGTTTATGGCCTTTTACCCTAAACTGCACAATTTTTATCTTCAAAGACACAGCTCACTTCCCCCACACCCACCCCAACCTCCCTATACACAGCTGGGGAAACTCAGGAACTGGAGGATGGGGAGCAGTGACTCAGGTTGGAATGGAAAGGCGGGGCTGGGGCTCTTCCTGGACCGCCCAGGGATGAAGTCAATGCCTCTGTCCCTGGTGCTGATAGGACCGCCCCGCCCCGCCCCCTTCCAAACACTGGGGGAATGTGAGATCAACAAATGACGTGAAACTTGGGGTGCGCTTGGTGATTTCCCTCACACTGCTGGCCTCTTTCTGCCCTGCCGAAGCCACACTCTTAAACAATCTCTTAATTATCTCCACACGTATACAACACTCCCACACTGTTCCCACATCCCTTACATCAACATATTCCACCCCCTACACACACACACACACACACACACACAAACGCACTTATATGCTGGCCTCTCCACCCACAGTCTCTCTCTCTCTCACACACACACACACACACACACACACACACACACACACTCACAGGCTCATGTGCACTCTCACCTTCTCCCATCCCCTCACACACCAATTAGATCCTAAGCCAACTTACCAGACCTTCCTGGCCAGCCTATGCTGAGGGGAAGCATCGCCACCCTCAGAGTTCTCCATCATGCCTCAGGCAGGCACACACTGGCTCACTGGCCTCAGGAAATCCCAACCATTTCCAGTAAGCTCCCAAGCAAGGGTAGTATGTCTGATTTCACCTCAAGCTTTTGTGTTTCATTTCAGGGCCAAGGAGGCCTAGGATGGACACCACTGTTATAAGTCTGCATGGCGCTTGGCTCAGAATATAATAAGACCAATCTAGACAGAGCCATATGAGGACAGCATCCAACCCCCTGCCATTACCCCCTTGATTCTGTGCTGCTTCCCCTGCTATACCAACCCTGCCACCCCATTCCCGTTACAGCAGTTTGTCAGCAACCTTAGAAGATGTCACAACAGATTCACATTGGCATGTGGTGTCCATCCAGTGTGGGTAGTGTGGGCCTTCAACCCAAAAGAGCTGGGTAGGAACCAAGAGGGCAAGGCAGTTCACTCACCTGGGAAACAGAGTAAGCCTTTCCTTCCCAGTGTTGCCTTGTGCTCGGTAGACTCAGAGCACAAATGCCTATGTGCTTTATTGTAATCATTAAGAAGCAGAAGGCTCTGGGACAGCATTTTTTTTTTCAGAGTTCCCATTGTGACCTACTCATGGAAGCAACTGGAATTTTAATTTAATCAATTTAATAGATTAGAACAAAATCAAGTAGAGTAGAATAAAATAGAGAATATCAGAGTGCATGATACATAGTAAGAATAACATTTCATGATCTTTTTTGCTCCAATTTTATGTGGTATGTGTATATGTGTGTACTTTGTCACTACGCAAAATCATTTCTTAATATGATTGAAATTAAAAAGTTTAAATACCTGGCATATCAGTGAAGAACACAGACCCAGATTCCAAAATGCCTACTTTCAAAGTCCGGCTCTGCCACTCTCTAGCTGTGTAACCTCAGGCAATTACTCAACCTCTCTATATCTCATTTTATGATTTATAAAATGGGGATAATAGTACCCACCTAATAAAAGTTGTTGCAAGGATTAAAAGAATTAATCCATGCAAAGCACTTAGAACAGAACCCCTAAGAATGTATAGGTAGGTAGTGGTGCTGCTGCTGCTGCTGCAGTAGTTATAGTGACAGGTTTGATGGGGAAGTAGAGGGGTATGTCATTGATGTTATCATTGTTGTTCTTGTTGCAGTTGCTGCTGCTGCTGCTGCTGCTATAGATATATCAGCATGTTTGGTGAAATATACCTACTCACATTCCTAAGCCACATATGTAAAATTCTCAGTAATGTTGCCTTAAAATGCATGGACAATGCTTAAGACAGCACCTGGCACATAGCAAGTGCTCAATAAAAGTTAACTACTGTTATTCTACCATGGGGATCAATCCAAGGAGGAGGGAGGACCTGAGACCTTTGGCCATGGTTAACTTCCTTTACCTCAGAAAAGAACCCCAAATCAAATGTCCCTCCTTAAAGCCATACTGTATCCCAGCTTCCCCAGGGGAGAATCTCTCTTCTTAGGCAGAGGGAATATGTTGCCAATCCTCGAGCAGTCACACTACTGGATAAAAGAGAGTTTGGACAATCCAAAAAGTCTGGTTTTTGTGAATAATTCATAAATTTTTATTTCCTAACAGATCATCAGATATTCTCATGATTTATGATAATATTATAATGTAAGTTATAAATCAATGCTATGCTCACTCATCTTGCTTTTTACCTAATCCTGAAACCTCCTGAATGGTCAGCAGCTTAGGGATACCATGGGTCTGAGGGTGAGGGAATACGCTGATGATGATCCATGCAAGTATAATGGAACTCCAAAGAGAGCAAGAGAAGTCAGGCTTTCACTGCAGCTAGACAGATGGAGGTTGGAGTTGAGAAAGAACTTCCCAGAAGGAGGGCAGGTAGTCATGGTTTCCTAAAGGAGCTTACATTCTATCTCCCATTTAGGGAAGCTTTATATTAAAGAGGAACACTCATTATTCTGGAGTGGCCACCATGTTTGTGGAGAGCAGGTGAACAAAAAGACAAACAGATCTGGACATCAGAACCTCCTCTTTTAGTCCAAGTGGATTTTTTTTCAAAGGATGACAGAAAAGAAAGGGCAAATCAGGTGGTTTTAACATTAGGAAGTTTTTTGTCAGTTCATTCTGTTCCTGTGGGGGATGTTGAAGCAACATCCTCAAGATGAATGATGACTTAGGAAAAATAACATCTTGTTGGGGGATTCAAGAATTCTGTGATTAAAATGTCCCTGCCATAGCCTGAACCCCATCTTAATTTTTAGAAGGAGGGACTGAGGCACTAAGAGAAGGAAGAAGACATGGTTTCTGGAGCTCCCCGTCTGACAGGGAAGACAGACACACATTTATGAGAAAGCCGAGAAGTCTGAAGAGGGCTTCTTTTGAGATGTATCATCAGATACTCAGGAATACAGTGCCTACTGACAGTGCCCATTCTCAGGCAACGTGGAATGTAGCTAGTCTGATGGGAAAGGCAAGAAAATCTCCCTGGAAAGAGTGAGGAGGGGCTTCAGTAAACAGGCAAGCAGGACAGTATTGGTGCAAAGGTTCACATGGAGGTATTTCAGAGAGTGGGTAGACCGTAGAGGAACCTGAGGGCCCTCGAAGGAAAGGGATGAATCATGAGGTGCTCTTATGGAAAAGAGACCTAGGAAGTAGTAGGGCCTGTATCATCTCAGATTCCACTCTGTGGCTGAGGGCTGGGAGGCAGCCTGTGAGCTCTACATTTGGAGGACACCAAAGCATCTGCATGCTAGGCCTGTAGGGAACAAAGAGCCCATGCCCTTTCTAACCTTGTAGCTCATGCTTTCTGTTCACAGAAAGAAGGCACAGGCCAGGTTCCAGGGAGAGAAGTTGAAGGGTGGGGGAATGGATGTTTACACAGCAAGCAAACTGTTAATGAGGGAATTGGCCTCAGGTGCAGTCACCAGGAAGGGCCGTTGGGTTGGAGAGGCCCAAGTCAGAGCCCGGCCCCTTAGCCAGGACAGCCTGGTACAATGGCCTATAATCTGTGAAAGGACAAGGGGCCAAAGGCCCCCGTGGATATCCTGAGGGAAATGAAGCTTGACTGAGGAGTTCTGCTCTCGATGAGGTCTGCCCAATAACGAGGCTAAGCCCTGCAACTTCCCCAGCCCAGGTCCTTGCCCTGTGGAGATTCAATGTCATAAAGCTGGAGCCATGGTTGCCTACCTCTTCAGGTAGATGCAGTACCCCTTCTCTCATCAACCTCCTCCTCCTCTGCTCTTCCAAACTGAAACTGTCCCTTCACCATTTTTCCCTGAATTTTTCACCATTGTTCCTCCACTGTCCTCCACTTCCCTCCTCTTCCCTCTGTCTACCCAATTCTCCCCTCCCTGACATCCTCCTCGCGCCCCAATCAGTCTTTGCCCTTTATCCAAGTGGCCCTGGAGAGTAATAATCTAAGTCCAAGCATCTTCTCCCTCTTTCTTCATAAAAATCTATTTCTATCTTTCCTTCCCAACCCTACCACCAGTCTCTACACTGCCCCAAGGCCTTCAGGATCCTTGCCCTTGTTGGCTGGCTTTCCCTATCATGATCCTCATCATCGCTCAGGTTGAGGAGTTTGCTTTGGTCAAAGACACATCTGCTCACTTCATTCCTCCTTCAGGCCCCAGGCAGAAATGTCTCCCCACCCCACTCCCTACCCCAGGAATGACCTCCCTCTGGTCTGCTTCACCAGCTCCCCAGCCCATCCTCCCAGAGAGCTTTATACAATAACCACCAAGCTTTGATGGCTCCATTACTCAGCACTTAATATGCAGCTGGTATTCATTTCATTCATTCAACAAATATTTATTGAACACCTACTATGTGGCAAGCCCTTGGAATATATCCCAAACATTTGTACCCATTGGTGTGTTGCAAGGTTTGCAGTTTTGTTCATGATCTGGGTGTATATCCAGCTTTTTCCTTAAAACTGGAAACTCCTCACAAAAAATGGTGAGCACCCCTCCATCCTCTGGTCTTAAACACTGAGAACACTCTAAAGGGCCCAGAAGAGGGCACCGGAGGGAGGGGATTAGTGAGTGTGTATGTGTTAATGTGTCATATGCAAACACCATCTACTGTTTGACACATTTAATGATGGCGGACGGTGGGTAGATGGGAATGCAATGAGAGAAACTCATCTTTTCATTGGGTCAAAACACACCAGGCTCTGAGTGCCAGCTCTGCCACTAACCACACAACCTGAGCCTGTCTTTTAACCTCCTGAGGCCTCAGTGTCCTCCTCTGTAAAACTAGAATAACAGCACCTGCTTCAGAGGGCAATTATAAAAATTAAATGCATGAATGCATATTGGGCTCTTAGTATAGTATCCAGTATGAAGCAAGGTGAACAACAAGAGATGTTATTATCTTTTAGGTTTTGAATAATATTCATAAAATAGTTTCTACACCAAGTATGTACTACTTGCATAGCTTTATTTTTAATAACCATATACCCTAGAAAAATTCTTGCACAATTATACTAGAAAACATGGGAAGTTCATGGCAGCTCATTTTAGAATACAAGCTCTAGAAACAACTGCGAGCCCATTCAGGGTAGAAAGATGAATAAACTGAGTACTAATGAAATGAACACTATACAGCTATAGGAAGGAACACTGAACAAAAGAAACCAAACATGAAAGAACGCATGCAATATGATCCCATTTATATGATGTTTAAAAACGAGAAAATTAAGTAATATATGGTTGAATATTAAAACTCTAAAAAAAAGCAAAGGAATGATTTAACACAAAATCCCAGAGAGGAGCCATCCCTATGCCAGAAAGGAAGGGGGTACAGTCAGTGAGGTTCACAGGGAGGTCCTAAGTTACACACCTCTTGTAGTTCTTCCACCTATACAATCTTTTGTGTGTGTGACATATTTCACAATAAAAACCATTTTAACTTTCATAAAGCTCACATTGCCGGAGCCAAGACCATAGAGTGGTGATTCTGCTGACTCCTCCCCCGAAAAAAGTTTTTCACTCAAAGGAAACATGCAGGTTGAATGTCCCTTCAGGTCTTCAAAAATTAGCAACAACTTGTAATGCTTGAATTTAATAAAATGATGCCACACTTGAATTTTATTTCTATCTGGTTTTCAATTTATTCTTGCTTTTTAAAAATTGCTTACCAAGTGTCAGCCATTAGTAGTTGCCTCATGCTTATGCATGTCATTTTTATAAGGAGTTACACTGGTAGAAAAGGTAAAGTGAGTGTGAAATGCACCTTGACTCACTGCGCTTCTCCTCAGGACACCGAGCCAGCTGGCTTGCTGGGAGCGCCACTGCCCACTGTGGGCAGTGCCCAGGATTGGGGAGGAGATTATAAAGGGCCTCAGAAGTGCTGTCCAGCTCCCCAAACACATTAAGTGACAGCAGGTGCCACACCCTCCTCTGGGATGACCGAAGGGCTGACACAGTCTGTTACCCTATGTCTGTCCTGTCACAAGATCCCATTCCTGCATGTTTTGCACAGATACCCAGAGCCCGACTCCAGACAAACTCTATTTTCTTCTCCTTCCTTCCCTTTTCCCATCGACCCCGCCTCCTTCCTTTCCCCCTCCCCGAGCTGCTCTGCCTACCTTTGCCCCAAAGGCCCAGCAGCCACAGGAGGCTGCCAGGCAAGTCATCTCACTTCTCTGTTTGTCCCTCCCACTTATGCAAACTTCTTATTTTATGAGATAATTTTTCTAGACCTGCTCTGTTGGAATGAGGGTGCTTCATGGATAAATAGAACACAATGCAACCTATCATGGTTACTTACAATACACTATTAGTAAACAAATAATTAAAATGGTCACTTTCCACCACCACCGCCCCCCCCCTCGCCAGGCCTTAAATTCTTAGGCATAGGATCCTGCAGATCTAACCCATACTCCTCTCCGGTCCCCCGCCTCGCATTGCCCTTGTGCCACACTTACACCCCATTCTCCCCTCCTGGTTCTACCATTCCATCTCTCGCTGACTCTGCCCATCTTCCTTAGACTGATTCCCCAACCCTAAGCCCACAGATATTCCCTCCAGAACAACTCTCTCTACCCTCTTGATTTTCCAGGGATTAGGCAATCGAGGGTTGTCATAGCTTGCAGGTGAGAAGGCATGGTATCTCCTGAGCTCCACTACTTATAAGCTGGAGACTTTGAGCAAGTTATTTAGCTTCTATGAGCCTCAGTTTCCTCTTCTGTAAAATGGGGATAATGGTACATACTTCATATGATTGTGAGAATTAGAGATCATTTATAGCATGTAATGAAGGTAGGTGACTAATAAAAAGAAAATATCCTCTATTCAAAATATGTTTCCCTACAGAGTACTTTATGATTGCAATGGGGGAAATGCAGTGAAGCGATCTGATTTAGCATTACCAATAATAGAACAGTCTGACATTTTGTGCTTCTTGGCTGATGCAGTAAGAGTTACATAGCATCGCTTATGAAGTATCCTGCCCCAAAATGTTTCAGTTAAACCTAGTCAAGACTCTAGACCAGTGTGATCCAATAGATGCTTGTGTGAGCGTGGAAATATTTTATATCCGTACTGTCCAATAACGTAGCCACTAGTCCTGTGTGACATGTGGCGAGTACAATTGAAACATTCAATTTTGAATTTATTTAATGTCAACTAATTTAAATAGCCACGTGTCTCTATTGGCTATCATACTGAACAGCCTCTAGAGTTAACTTCCAGTTTATAGAAAATACGAGGGCTACAGCCACAAGTTAAAGCACATTAAACCTAGTTTTACAAATTTGGGGGACAGTTGGGAAAATTGAAATGGAATAGTTAATGACACTTAGAAATTATTGTTCACTTTCTTGAATGTGAAAATGGTACTGTCTTTATTCTTAAGAAATGCATGCCCAAATATTTAAGGGTTACATGCCATGCTCCCTGTAACTGTCAAATAATTAGACCAACGTGAAAGGAAATATAACACTACGTTAACATCTGTCAAATCTAGGTATCAAGGTAAAACATCTCAGTGTGTTTGTTGTACTATTCTTTCAACTTTTCTATATTTGGAGAGTCTCATAATAAAACCTGGAAAAGACATCAAATTTTAATAATGCAGTAGCTGCTGCCATGGTAGGAACTCAGCATCCCACTGGACAATCCAGGAAGGGGGAAAAATCCAGCTTTGTGTTTTAGTGGTACTTTAGCCACTCCTGGAATGGAATTTAGACCTCAATCTTTCTGGGGTGTCCTCCCCACTCAATCCCCAACACACTCGCACAGGCCCCATCCTCCTTGCTTCTCCCAACATCTGGCCTCTTCCTCTCCTCCTGGGCCTGTTCTTCTCTCCCTTCCCCTCCCCTGCCCTGCCCTTCTCTCCTCAACACCTTCCGCTGAGTGCATGCCCTGCTGGCAGGACACTTTGAAGATGAAACATGCTGAGTCCCCCTGTGGCCCAGAGATTGGCTTCCTTTACACGGAGTCGGGTGCAGGCCACTCTACCACTAAAGCACATTCTAGAGAGGGGTTGGACCGGGCTAACCGCCCAAGCCCATAAAGCACAAATTGCCACAACTCCATCTGCATGGCCAAGCCCCTTTCCATTGGAGCATAAATAGGACTGGGGCACCTTGAGGTACACATTGGAGTTCCCACCAAGACTCCAGATCTCCCATCCTTTACTCTGCAACCCAAACCTCCAGAAGCACCATGACCTGTGGATCAGGATTCTGTGGCCAGACCTTCAGTTGCGTCTCGGCCTGTGGACCGCGGCCCGGCCGCTGCTGCATCACGGCCGCCCCCTACCGCGGCGTCTCCTGCTACCGTGGCCTCGCCCGCGGCTTTGGCAGCCAGAGCCTCTGCGGGGGCTTCCGCTCCGGCTCCTGCGGCCGCAGCTTCGGATACCGCTCTGGCGGCGTGTGCGGACCCAGCCCGCCCTGCATCACCACCGTGTCGGTCAACGAGAGCCTCCTCACGCCCCTCAACTTGGAGGTTGATCCCAACGCTCAGTGCGTGAAACATGAGGAGAAGGAGCAGATCAAGTGTCTCAACAGCAGGTTTGCTGCCTTCATCGACAAGGTGGGTGTCCTTGATCAGCCTTTTCCTGAACTTTCACTTCCTCTGCAAGGTACTGAAGGGACGGACAGGTCAAGAGGGGTGAGGTGTCCAGGTGAGCTCCCAGTCTGATGGAGGACAGGACACGGACAGACACAGAGCTGCATATGGGAGAGGCAGGGGCTCCTGATTGTTAGCACTGTTCCATAGATATATATATATACCTCTGTCCACACAGACAGGATCCCCACAGAGAGACAAGGACAAGGCTTGGAACTGAATCAGGGGGAGGAGGCCATACATGCACACAAGATACAAGAAATGCCCATGAGAAATAGGAGCAGGACCTCAGGAACATCTTTTGGAAGGTGTCTTCAATGGCACCTTTTCTGAAAATCACTCATGTTCACAACTCAGGCTAGCCACTAGAGGGGAATCAAAGCAAAACACCCTCTCATCAGCTCCCGACTACATGCCACCTGGACTCATCAAGTAGGGATAACACAGTTCACCTGAGAGCAGGAAGTGACCTTTCCAACCTGCTAGTTACCACCCCTAAAATGGAAAAACCAGATATGGATCATAATCAGGAAATCCAGAAGTGGGTTTGTCTTCACTACTTAACCCTGCCTAAGCTCTGCTGAGCTCAAGCTTTGAAAATTTACGTAAAGAACCCCCTGCATTGGCATAGCAGCACCAAGAGCCATCTCACCCCTCTTCCTACCCCAAATGGCAGGTGCGCTTCCTGGAGCAACAGAACAAGCTGCTAGAGACCAAGTGGCAGTTCTACCAGAACCGCAAGTGCTGCGAGAGCAACCTGGAGCCGCTGTTTGAGGGCTACATCGAGACGCTGAGGCGGGAGGCCGAGTGCGCGGAGGCCGACAGCGGGAGGCTGGCCTCAGAGCTCAACCACGTGCAGGAGGTGATGGAGGGCTACAAGAAGAAGTGAGTGCAGCGTCGCTGACTGTGACGTTGGGCACAGGAAATGCCTTAGCTTAAAGCCCACTGGATTAGACACGAGAAGAACTTCCAAGTAGGGGGAGCAGCCCTGCAGGCCAGCTTGGCAGGTGCAGCAGGGCCTTCTCACCTGAGCATTTGTTGTCCAGAGGCCCGCCTAAGAGTCGAGCTGATTCCCCCAGGAGACCTCTCCCTTTCTTCAGCCTTCTCTTCTCAGAGCCCGATCGCCCAGCGGCCGTCGCCTCTGCCATGTGGGGAGGGAGCCTCTGCTGTCTTCCAGGCCCCCTGCTCCCGACCTCCCACCTATAGTCCAGGGATCATGGATGTGAGATGAACCCCAGTGTCGCTCATGGCTGACATGTCCTGGGGCTCTGGGTGTGCTACTGCGTAGGGTGTGAAGCGCTGATGGGCTCTGGGACTCATAGGTCCCGCGCCTGAGCAGGGATGGACACCGAGGTGAGGGGAGGCAGGGGCTGCAGTGACCCAGAGTGGACGCCGTCCACTCCGAGCACGGGGCCGCGTGCTGAGGCCTTCTTTGCCTCCTGAGGTGACTTCAGAGCAGCTTTGGGACACAGGGCTATGAGGCTCCAGAAGATTAGCCCCATGGGCCCCTCAGTTCAGAGTGGAGACACCCCAAGTCCAACCGAAAGGACCCACAGGGCTGCCAGGGATCTGGCGGTGTTGGCAGGTACCTAACATTGCCTTCGCCAGAGTGAAGTGGAGGGGGCGTCGTGGGAGACCTGCCCTTCCCTGACCTCCCTCTCTGCCCCTTCGGCCTCAGGTATGAGGAGGAAGTGTCTCTCAGAGCAACAGCCGAGAATGAGTTTGTGGCTCTGAAGAAGGTGAGTAATGTGGTGTCTGGGAGCGCAGCCCCAAGGGAGCTCAGGATGACAGACTGATCTCAGAAAGACCCGGGGGGTCTGGGGGGGGGGGGGGGGGGGGGGCGTGGGCTCAACCTCCTGTGGCCTGCAGTGACCTTGCCAGGTCAGGTGGGGGATTCCCAGAGATGAGGGCGTGGGAGACACGTCCAGAGCTTCGACAAAGGGCAATAACCTTGGAATACCCACTAGCACCCTGTCCCGGGCAGGGGCATGGCTGGGTTGAGCTCTGGATGTGCTGCTGTGCCTCAGAGGTTGCGGTGTGTGGGTCCCGTGGAGGCCTGGCACCTTCAGTCCCTGTTGAGGGACAGTGTCCTGTCTAGGGCTGTGGGATGTCTGACGAGAAGGAGGGACAGAGACCCAGGGTGCGGGGGAGGAAGGGACAGAACCCGGAGTGGCCAGGTGGAGTCTGGGAGGAGAGCCGGGGGGACAGGGAGGAGTCAGGTGGCTGAGCGGGGGGAGTCTGGGCAGGTGTGCGGGAACAGGGTGAGTAACAGGGGAACTGGCAGGTAAGCTGTGTGAGGGGGGAAGGGGAAAGGCTGATGGCCCATCTCCAAGGCACGAAGGGGCTTGCTCTCAGAGGAGGTGGGGGGAAGTTTGAGGCCCATCCCAGGAAGGTCAGAGGGTATGGAGAAGGGAAGGGAATGGGAACACGGGGGCTCCTTCCCCGCAACCCAGCCTGCGTGAATGGGTGAGAAGAGAGAGGAGTTTGGGGTGAGGATCACCAGGGTAGGGGTCCTCTGAGCTCAAAGACCGCCCACCTTTCCAGGAGGTGGACTGCGCCTACCTGCGCAAGTCGGACCTGGAGGCCAATGCGGAGGCCCTGACCCAGGAGATCGACTTCCTGCGGCGACTGTATGAGGAGGTGAGGGGTTGTGTTCTGGGCAGACAGCTGGCAGCGGGCCTGGAGGAGAGGGCTTTGGCCTGAGGAGGGAGGTGGACAGGGTCTTGGATGAGGGGCAGGGGTCCATGAGGGTGTGGGGGCTGGAGACCAGGGAAGAGCTGAGAAGATTGGGTGCACACTGTTGTGGGCGATGCTGAGGCATAAACACGATGCCCCCTCCTCTCATGCCCCCAGGAGATCCGCGTCCTCCACGCCCACATCTCAGACACCTCAGTCGTCGTCAAGATGGACAACAGCAGGGACCTGAACATGGACTGCGTCATTGCCGAGATCAAGGCTCAGTATGACGACATCGCCACCCGCAGCCGGGCCGAGGCCGAGGCCTGGTACCGCACCAAGGTGGGTGGCACGGGACACCTGCCTCCTAGATATGGCAGCAGGAGGGAGAGGTGGGAGGTCAATTTTAGAAAAGGCTCCTTTTGTCTGGGGATTCTGGTCCCTAGCGATGGTAACAGAAGGGCAGGGAGCTCTCAGGTTGAGGGGGCAGAGCAGGGCTGCCATGGATGGTTGCACAGGCTGGGCACCGTACAGCCTGCACCGTCATCCACGCTGTCCTGAATGGGTGGGACATTACACGCTCCGCCTCTGCTTCCCCCCAGTGCGAGGAGATGAAGGCCACCGTGATCCGCCACGGGGAGACCCTGCGCCGCACCAAGGAGGAGATCAACGAGCTGAACCGCATGATCCAGAGGCTGACAGCCGAGGTCGAGAACGCCAAGTGCCAGGTACGGGTCATCTGCGCCCTAGATCGCCAGAGAGGCCAGGGGCCTAGACAGGGTCTCACAGGCCACATGTGCTCAATCTGGATCTCGCCATTTGTTCTCCAGCCCATTTGCAAAACTTAGGGTGCCAGGGTGTGTTCACTCAGAGGGACCCAGATAATGAAGTTGAGGGGCCTGTTCCGGGGGTGTTCCCAGCTGGCTGGGAGAGACAGGACACTCCCAGGAAATGGACAGAGAGACCCGGAGACCCTAACCCACCTTGTTCTCTTCTGGGTCCCCAGAACACCAAGCTGGAGACTGCAGTGACCCAGGCGGAGCAGCAGGGCGAGACGGCCGTCAGCGATGCCCGCTGCAAGCTGGCCGAGCTGGAGGCCGCCCTGCAGAAGGCCAAGCAGGACATGGCCTGCCTGCTCAAGGAGTACCAGGAGGTGATGAACTCCAAGCTGGGCCTGGACATCGAGATCGCCACCTACAGGCGCCTGCTGGAGGGCGAGGAGCACAGGTAGGGCCCTACCTCACTAAGCTGTCATTTTTGTTGCATAAACAATGGTCTCCTTTTTGCACGGCTGAGCAGGGATCCTGGGATAAACCTGTGGTTTATCACATTGGGGGTGGGATCAATTTGGAAGGGCTCCACTGAGACCTCTGCTTGTTCATTCTTGACTTGTGGGCTTCTCCCCAAAATTTGTGGAGCTTGCCTGCCACTCTGGTCAGGTCACTAATACTGCCGTTTTTCTCCTTTCTTCTCAGACTGTGTGAAGGTGTTGGGGCCGTGAATGTTTGTAAGTGACATAGCCCCTGTATGGGTGGATTTACTCTCCTCCTCTAAGGGATGACAGAGTCTGGAAGGAGTGATTTCACTGGGACCTAAATATAGAAGGGCTGGCATCCCAGCAGGAGGGGTTGGGACCAGACAGCAGAAAGACCACCGCTGTGGGACTGGATGGGCCTAGTGTTCTCAAGTAGAGATACCTGGGGAGGAGCATCGTCCGGGGATAGGATAACTTGCCCACAGAATATTGACTCGGGCTCTGGGGTTGGCAGGTGTCAGCAGCTCCCGTGGCGGAGTCGTCTGTGGGGACCTCTGCACGTCAGGCTCCAGGCCAGTGACAGGCAATGCCTGCAGCGCCCCTTGCAGCGGGAACCTGGCAGTTAACACAGGAATGTGCGCTCCCTGCGGCCCTTGCGGCCCCTGCAATTCCATCACCTCTTGCGGTCTGGGCACCTGTGGTGTGGGCTCCTGCGGCATCAGCTCCTATGGCGTGGGCTCCTGTGCCAGCAGCTGTCGCAGATGTTAGGCACCCCCGCTCAAGCCCCAACCCGGTGTCTCTCCCACCTAGTACGGCCTGGTCCAGCCCTGAGGCGGAGCAAGCACTGGGTTACTTCTGCGCTTTGAAATGTGCGTCCTGCTCCTAGACTTTTATGTGTATCTGTGATCCCCTCTTCCTTGATCTTGCCCTCTCCCACCTACTCACCCCACCCTGTGCTGGGAAAGGCTACCCCAGAAAGAAGTCCCCTTAGTGCCCACAGGAAGGAAGCTCCATGGCAGGAAGGACCAGGACCAGGACCCTACCCTGGGCTGTCATGGAGCCAGTGGCCAGAGTCCCCCAGCCTCTCCCCTTCCTCTTCTGTTCACCTCTGTCTTGATCTGTGTTTCCAATAAATCAATGTAGCCAACACTGGGCCTTGTCTCCACCTGTTATCTTAAAGGTCACCTGTTATCTTAAAGGGTTGGGGTTTGGGAGGGTCTTGAAAGTCACATGGAGCAGAAAAAGGCTTAGTCTGGGGTTCCAGTACAGTCCTCTGTCCCTGGGCTCACAGCAGTCTCAGATTTAGCCAAGGGTTGTGCTAGGCCTGCACACAATACAATTTACACAACCTTATTGATTTTATCCACATCACCTTTTATGATACCTCTTGAAGATGAATAAACCAGAGCTCAGAGATGCTCAGAAATTGGGCTATGCTAAGTTCCATGTACAGCTGGGGTTTGAACCCGTGTGCACCTCTGGTGCTCATTTTACCAAACCACAGCTGCCTCCCAGAAACAATCCCTGTGCACCCCTATGAGCTGATGGGTAAGGAAAATGAGGTCCTCCAATCCCTCAAAGCCTAAGGAAAATCACTCACTGCTGTGGCAGGGAAGACTCATGCCTAAGTAATTTATTAGACTTCTTTAAGAGATAAATATATGAACATGACTTAAACTTTCAAAAAGCCTTTGATATGGCGACTTGTTTTTTAAAGGAGTCCCTTTGAGGTTTGGAGGCCTGCCATAGCTGATAAATTACCTCAAAAACAGAAAACAGAACCTAACAAGAAGATGATGTGGCAGAGAGGTGAGCACGCAGACTCTGGGGCCAGACTTCCTGGGCCCCAAACTGGGCTCTGTTCCTTCCTCACTGAGTGACCTTGGACAATTTACTTACCCTTTCTGTGCCTCAGTTTCCACATCTCTAGTGAGAATGATAAAAAGAGCACCTATCTCAGGGTGGATAGATTAAGGAATTTCATATATGTAAAATGCTTAGACAGTGCCTAACACAAAACAGTCACAGTGTGTTTATCGTTAGTTTTTTTATTTGTTTTTGTTGTTGTTGTTGTTGTTGTTGTTGTTGTTGTTTTTGGCAGGATGTAAAGTAGACACCCCTCCAGAGATCGGGGCCTTGGCCAGCCTCTCATTACACTTACATCTGTGATCAGAGATTGCAAGTACAGAGAGAAACCTCCATGTCTTCCAAAGTCATTGAGCTTCTTCATTCAGAGAACTGTCCCCTTCCACGTCCCCACTCTGACACTGATGAGGATCTTACAAGTGGTGGTGGGAGTGGGGAGACAGCCCCTTAGCTTCACTCTGGGCCAAGGCAAGTCCTTAAACATACATCTATATGGCAGGGTGAATCTCTAAATTTTCAGTCCCAGGCCCAGAAAACTATAGCAGAAATGTTAACCCCCATCTCTCAGGGCAACAGAAATAATTACTAAAACATGAGAGACCAGAAGTGAGTGGTCTGAAAACAGAAAGTCTCTTTTAAAGAATAGTATCAATCCCAGGTGCCCTGGCCACCAATGTGGCTCCTCCACTCTCCTGATGGAATTCTGAGCAGGACAGAGGACTGGGGGAGTTCCAGAGTGTTCAGTTGTCCTAACCAGCCCTCCATGCTATGATACCACACAGCTCAGAAGCAGGCCCTGTCAGGAGTCCAGGCCTGAGGCTCAAACAGAGACGCTAACACAGCCAAGTTGCATGCGACATATTTAAGTGCAATTAAGTGTGACACAGACATCCGTAGCCAACAGAGGGCTGACCCCTTGAGGTACCCAAAGCGATGACTGCACTGGTGACCACCTTCTTCCCTTCAGAAGCCACCCCGACTCATAAAGCTTATAAATGGGCTAGTGAATGACTCTCCATAAATATACCAAGTAATTCTCTCCCACCCCAGGCTGGAATGTGGTCCATGGCCAGGGAGCCCACTCAGAGAATCAGTCCCCAAACTGCAAACATTGCTGGTGACCCAAGTGGCTCTGGCTCAGCAAGACACTCAAAGCTGCCCCAAGCTCCTGGGATCTCTTGGACTGATGTCAGGCTTGGGATTTAGAAAGGAAAAACACAGGTGACAACCAGTCTTCTGTGATGTGGGCTGCAGAAGGCTCACCAGAAATCCTGCCTACAACTCCTTAGGATGTTTCCTTCTGCACTTCCCACAAATGATCAGCGCAGCAGGAGCTGAAAAAAAACTAACCTTGAAAATCACAGAATGTCATTACCTAGCAAAATGTGAGGAACACAGAGCCCAACCAAAAAAGCTTGCAGAAGGGCAAGCTCTGCTCCCAGGAGCTGCTTTGCACTGGGAATGTTGCTAAGAGCGTTTACATAGTTGGTGTCGGTCAGTCTGGATCAAACGGGGCTGGTGCAGGAGTCCGGTGAGGCCATGTCTCCTACCCTTCAGGTAGGTGGCAGCCTGCCAGCCAAGTTTCCGTCCCATTCCTCTAGCATGAGATTGCTCTGTTTAACCAGGAAGGGAGCAATTTAGATACTTTTGGGCAGAGACCCAGGAACACACAGCAGACACTTTGGCACTGGTATACCTTAAAAGGTAAAGCCAGAGCCTCTGGCCAATGATGCACCTTAGCCCTACCCAGGGACTTAGAAAGCAGGAACCTTTGTTTCCCAGATGCGTTGATGATGTAACCTTTGTGCAATAGAAAAGAATGTGAGCTTCATGAATGGAGGCATCTCTCAGGCTGTGTGGCAAGGAAAGAGCTCAGAAACCTAGACCTTCACTGCTCACGCTACCCCCTCAAACTGGCCTATCTTCTGCCCCCTAAAGTCCAGTAACCTCGTTAAAAAAAAACACAAAACACATAGACCTGGAGTAGAGGCAGAACTGAAACCTCAGTCTGATTCCAAAGACCAGCTTTCTTCCACCATACTGTGTTGTTCCTAGCCCACCATTAGATGAATTGTTAAGCTAGGACTCAGGCCTGAGCCACCCAGTTGTGTTCATATCCCCCAGCTCCAGTCTGCGATGGTCCTCAAGTGCCCCTGCCTGGGCAGTAGAAGGCCCACCCTCATCCCTCGCCCACTCTATTCTCTTTCTGGTCTGCTTCCTTTTTTATGACCTGCCTCCCCACCTGACTGGCACCTCCAGAGAGCCAGGACTAGAGTGTTGTCTTGCTCGCCAAGCACCATGTCTGACTTTCAGAGGCCCTTGAGTAAGTGTTTGTAGAGTGAGTGAGTGGATGAATGAATGCACTTTCCAGCTCCTCTGCCAAGAAGAGCTAGGATGGGTGCTTCTTGGCAGTGCCCCCAACCCCAGACCTGGCCAGCTTTGTCTTCATTCTAGGAATAGCCTGAGGAATCCAGGTGCAAAGAGACTGGTGGCTCAGTCCACTGCAGAACATTTTTATTGCAAAGGAGTCGTCCCAGGAAAAGAGGGCCGGGGGCAGTTCAGAGGGGCAAAACTACACTCAGACTTGATGCTCCGGTGTGAGGGACAGGAGGGAGAGGTGAGCTGAAGGCAAGAACCATAGGAAGGGTGTCTGAGACCAAGTCTTTGGGGCAAATCTAGGGTTCTTCGACTTCTGAGCGGGTCAGGAAGTGTTCAACATCCACGGAAGCTTCTGCAGCTGAAATCCCCGACACAGCAGGAGGAGCCGCAGCGCGCGCAGCCGCCGCCAGGGGCACTCGTATCCAGGGTGTCAGAACCAGCTCGCAGCGGCCGCAGGGGGGCGGGGCCCGAGGCCGAGCCTGGCCGGCAGGTGGGATCGCTGCCCTGGGCTGATCAGAGAGCAGCTGCTGGAGAGGAGGATATCCCCTTCCCTCCCTCCGTCCCAGGAGACAGACATACAGACAGTTCCACCAGGAAGCAATGCAGAGACCCTCCCCACTAGAAGAGAGACGTACACATTCCCCAAAAGAATAGAAACAGACCCCCTTCCCCCAGCACACAGGAATACAAAGACCCCCAATAGAAGAAATAGCCCCTGGCAAAGGGAGGCAGAAGAAGCAGACCCCTTCTGCCTTCCTAAGAGGATATACACATGGAAGGAGGAATCAGATTTGGCCCCTTTCACTCAGTATACCCATGATTTACTTACTGAGGCTCCCTGCTCCCTGTCTCAGGCCAAGCCTGCAGGGAGGAGGAAACAGGTAAGTGCATCTATCTTCTAAGTGTAATAATGTACTTTCTCTAGGACAAAACACCCCTGGCCCTCTCCAGAAAGGCAGAAATCATTCCACCCTGCAAGCTCCTTGGTTCTCTCAGATCCCCACAGGCTTTGGAGTAAATTTAAATAACTCACTTTCATTGATGACTTCTTGGAAGAGGAAGAAGGCAAAAGATCTATACTTTTGGGGGCCTAAACATCTTGAAAGGGAAGACCATGGGTGAGGGTGCATTTTAAAAGAGACTACAGAGAAAATAGATCAATTACCTGAAGAATATTGTTCAAGCCTCACTTAAGCCCTTCTACCTGTGCATCCTTGACCTAGTCCTTTTGCCCGCCCTGAGACTGTTTCCTCATCTGTGAGATGGAGATAAAAGCATCCCTCCCAGGACTTTTGTGGGTTTAAAGGAGATAATACATGTAGCATGCCTGCTGCATGGTGGGTCCACTCCCCCTCCCCCGGAAGCCCTGTGTCCCCAGCTGGATGCAACTGGCAGTCCTTGAGTCTCTTCTGCTGCCTGAGGGTAAAAACCAGGCCTTACTTGTTCCCAAAACCGCTTCCCCCAGGTTTTAGGAAGATGGGCAAAACTGAGGAGAAGGCACTTCACACTGAGACCTCATTCCCCCTGGCTGGACCTTGCAGCTGTCATGATGGACAAACTAGCCCCTGGTGTCTGACCCTGGTGGTGAGTGACTTTATGAGTTGCCCCAACCCAGGTATCATGGTGCTCATTAGCTGGGGTCTTTTGTCTTCAGGGCTGTTGAATAGTAGGAACAAACTGGCTCCAGGAAAACAAGTGCTTGGATACTCAGGTCACCTTTCCCCACCCCATCCCCAGCTGCTAAGGACCCAGGTGGTGACACCCCCCCACCCCACCCACGTGCTGTGCTATCTGAAGCACCATCCAGCCCCTACCTGCTCTCCTCGTCCTCCAACAGCTTGCGGTAGGTGGCGATCTCAAAGTCCAGGCCCAGCTTGACGATCATGAGATCCTGGTACTCCCGCAGCTGCCGCACCATGTCCTGCTTGGCCCGCTGCAGGGCGGCCTCCAGCCAGGCCAGCTTGCCCTTGGCACTGCCTGAGGCACCCTCCTCCTGCAGAGCTGGTGGGTGCTTGGCTCCTTCTAGCTTGCAGGGCTGGGGGTGAAGGGAAGGCCACAGAAGGACATCCTTGATCCTCACCCATTTCCCCTCAAGGATCTAGACCTTTTTCAGAGGCTGGAAGGCCAATGAGGATTATAGATCATTGTGTAGATTGATCATGCCTGTTGTGAAACGTGTGTGTGTGTGTGTGTCTGCCCTGCTACCAGGATGGAGATTTGAGACCAGCCCTCTGGGATGGCTGAGAAAAAGCCTTTTACATCGGTATAGTAACACTTCTAACATGAGCTCAGGTGCAAGAAGGATCAAATGCTCCTTAGCACAAAATGCTGACATTATTGTTTTATCAGGGAAACTAATAAGAAGGCTATCCTGTTCTCAGAGAAGACTAAAATTTGTAGACTTTGGGGAAAAATAATAATATAACTGCTTGCCTTGGTGAGGTGTGTTTGCTGCTTAGAAAACCAACAGAGGGGATCAGAGCAGCCATGGCTCGTGGGAGACTGCACCCCAACGTGCCTACCCTCTCACTCTACCACCTCTAGAACCTGAACAGCTCATCCTCTCAGGGTCATCAGCCCCTGGAGAAGCGCGAACCCCCACAAGTCTCCCTCAGTGCCTGAGACACTTGCCTTTACAAAAAACAAAAAAAGACCAAAGGAGAACCCCTTCCCTGGGCAGCGCAGAGGGTGAGCTGGCAGGGCTTGGCGGAGAGCGGAGAGCGTGCTGGGAGGAGAGAGAGGAGGCTGACAGGGAGATAAGTCAGGGAAAAGAAAGCATTCATGTGGGAACTCTCCTCTCTAAGGCTTAAAACCCGAGTCACCATCACAAATGCCTACAGAGGTATGGCTGGGGGCATCCAAAGGTAAAGGTCAAATATTAACTATATACAGCAGTATCCAGTTCCACAGAGAAATGTGCATGCTTTCATCATCCTGAAATCACCAGGACCTCTTTCATGTTTCCTGTCTTTCATTTCTCAGCCTGAGAGAGAGATGTAGCTATAGCACCTTTTCTCTTCTACAGGGATAATAGCAGAGCTAGCCAAGGTGAGTTAAATGGCAAAGAACCTTCTGCCTCGGTGTCTAAAGAGTCAGTCTGGAGTGGTGGGGGCTGTGGAACAGAACGAAACGCATCCCCCTGTGAAGGAGACAGAGGCCTCTCTCCTCTAGCCAAATGTTACCATGTGGGATCGTAGTTTCATATCACCAGATCCGCACATTTTTAAAGAGGACCCAGAAAACTGGATTTCTAGGTAAAATCTTGCAGTTTTTGAAGATGAGCTCAAATTTAATGCTACATAGGACAAACAAAACACACAGGCATGAAACTGTACATACACATAAAAAACAATATACAAACAAGCATACCTATTCATACATGTTTATCTACATGCTAATCACTTACCCACATGAACTATGGGGAGTTGTAGGCAAATGTAAGCATGGCATATACATATAGCCACACTCCTGTTTGCTCAGACATTTACAAAGAGAAGTTCTATTTCAAAGGATGGGGGTCTAGTCTAGTTGTCATAAGTAATGGACACACCTGAACCATCACCACTGTGTCCCCCCTACTCCCACCTCTCACCTGACTCTCAGCACTGTCCACCTCCACAGTTAGCTGCTGGATGGCCTGGTTAAGCCTGTTCAGCTCCTCCTTGCTGTGCCTCAGGCTCTGCATGTGTCTCTGTGTGGTCACATTTATCTCTTCACACTGGGGGTAGGGGCAGCAGAGTAAGGGGAGGATCGGGGAGACAAGGAGAGTAAATATGGACACAGCAAAACAGTTCCAGTACCCACCCATCTACCTGTTACCATGGATAGATCATCTAACTTTTCTGGGCCTCTGCTGCTCCATCTGTAAAATGGGGATGATAATATTTCCTGTCCACAAAGGTTGTTGGGAAAATGAAATGAGCTTAGGTGGCACCGCGGCGGGTGTTCCGCCAGGCCTGGAGATGCCAAAAGTAGCATGAACTCAGAGACAAGGGGCAACAATGCAGGGCAACAATCTACTGAGTTGAGATTTTGGACTGAGATCACATAGGGTTTATCCCAAGAATAGGGATCATCCCGGGTATACGGGTCAACTCTAGGAAACCGTCAGTCACCACTTATATCATCTAAATTAATACAAAAAGCATTTAACAAAATTCAATAATTTCTAATTTTAAACACCTAAGAATATGAATAAACATCCTTAATTTGATTAATGTTATTAATCAGAGATGGATCCAGA
This sequence comes from Pteronotus mesoamericanus, assembly GCF_021234165.1. Taxonomy (NCBI): domain Eukaryota; kingdom Metazoa; phylum Chordata; class Mammalia; order Chiroptera; family Mormoopidae; genus Pteronotus; species Pteronotus mesoamericanus. Next base: position 3,031,726 of record NW_026555310.1, read on the forward strand.
GTCCAGTTTCTCCTGCAAACCCAAGGGAAGGAGCCATAATCTGGGGGGGAAGGGCTGTCTACAAGAAACAAAATCAGGTGCTTTTCCTTTCCTGCGCCTTGTCTCCACAGACCAACGTACAAACAGCCCAGGCACAGTAAGTCACTCTAGCACAATGCCTTACACTCTTCAAAATCTTTTCCCTTTACCACCTCACTGGGGCTCACAACCACCTGTGAAGTAGGCCTGGTAGATGTTACTGTCTCCATTGTCTTTCCTAGGGCAAGCTGATGCTCATAACATCTACCGTGCTAGAAGTAGAGTGCAGAGGGACATGAATGACCAACCAGTCAGCAGCTGAACCAGATCAAATCTTAAGCCCATACTCTTTACTCTACTCTCTGGGGTAGATAAAGTCACACACCTCTTCCACCCAAAGAATAGGAACCGTTCACACCAGCTCAGTGCACATTTCTTTCTAGGGAAGATGAGGTTTGGGGAACAGATATGAATAGACTGAAAAATATCATTGCCCACCAATCTCTGCCTTATCCCCACCCCCACTTCCCACCCTTTCCTATTCCCATTCCCAAAAGCTATAGACACAGCAGGTAAGCTTGTCCCAGATGTGAGTGAAGTCCAAGACCCTTCATCCCGTGTGAGCCTATGAACCATGTAGAGAAGTCTTACCATGATGAACAGAGCTGTATGTAGTCTCCAAGCCTCTCGTGAGCACTGAGCTGAGCTCCAGCCCAAGGAGCTTCCAGAATCCTCAACTCTGATGACAAGGCCTCTCCTTCTTAGAGGATTTGTGACCTCACCTTGTTACAATTGCAGAGTTCTGACATGGAGTACAAGGGGGTCATTCTATGAGCTCAGATGGAAAAGTGGAGGTCCCTGGCCTGGAATAGGCCTAAAAAAGGAGATGCAAGGGGAAGACAGGGTAGTTCAGGTGGGAGAAATGTGTGGGGATGAGTTTGGGCTTATGTAGTGGGCAGTGGGGAGCCACAAAAGGTGTATGAGCGACCAGCCACATTGCTACCAGATAGGCAATTTGGGGAAGCCTATCTGGTACCAATAGGGAAGACAGACTAGGAGGGAAACTGGGACTGAGGATTCCAGTTTCAAGACTAGGTAGGAAATCTGGGGTTATGATTCTAAACTGAAGTAACCACAGGACTAGAGAGCACAAGCTGCTGTTGGCATTTCTTTTTGTTTATAAATTTCTCATACATGTAGAAAGATTATATATAACATATATGTAATAATTTAAGTGCAAAAATAATAAAGCAAATCTTTGTGTACCCACCAGTACCTCCAAAGCCCCCTGTGAGACCTTTCATCCCTGACCCTATCCAATCTCCAAAGTAACCACTATCCTGGGTTTTTGTGTTAAGCGTTCTTTTGCTTTTCTTTATTATTTTATCATGTGCGAATGAACCCCTAAGCAATCATTTAAGTTTGACTACTTTTATGCTTTAAACAAATAAAATTACTCTGTTTGTATGGTTCTATAACTTGCTTTCCCTCCTCAACATCCCATTTATGAGATTTGTCCATTAGTTTCTTTTTTGTTGTTGCACAGTATTCCAGTGTATGAATAATTCTCCATTCTCCTATGGGTGTGCATATGCATATTTTTGTTTTTGTTATAACAAAAAATGCTGCTATGACCTTTTTAGTACACATCTACTGGCGTACCTTGACAAAAGGTTTTTTAGGGGCCTATTAAATGTTTTTCACTTCTTCCTTAAAAAAATTATATTTTATTGATTTTGCTGTTATAGTTGTCCCAATTTTTACACCTTTGACCCCCTCCATCAGCACCCCCCACTTCCTCAGACAATCTCCACACCATTGTTCATGTCCCTGGGTTATGAATGTATAAGTTCTTTAGCTACTCCATTTCTTATACTGTACATTATATCCCCACGGCTATTCTGTAACTATTCATTTGTACTTCTCAATCTCCTTACCTCTACACCCCTTCCCTCACACTCCTCTCCCATCTGGCAACCATGAAAATACTCTCCATATCCATGATTCTGTCTCTGTTCTTCTTGTTAGTTTAGTTTGTTTTTTAGATTCAACTTTTGATAAATATGCATTTACTGCCATTTTATTGTTCACAGTTTTGATCTTCTTTTTTTTAAATAAGCCCCTTTAACTTTTCATATAATAATGGTTTGATGATGATGAACTCCTTAAGCTTTTTCTTATCTGGGAAGCTCTTTAACTTCTATTCTATTCTATTCTATTCTATTCTATTCTATTCTAAATGATAGTTTTGCTGGGTAGAGCAATCTTGGTTGTAGTCCTTGCTTTTCATCACTTTGAATATTCCTTGCCAATTCTTTCTGGCCTACAAAGTTTCTTTTGAGAAATCAGCTAACTGTCTTGTGGGAGCTCCCTCATAGGTAACTACCTGCTTTTCTCTTGCTGCTTTTAAGATTCTCTCTTTATCTTTAACCTTTGGCATTTTAATTATGATGTATTTTGGAGTGGGCCTCTTTGCAACCATCTTGTTTGGGATTCTCTGTGCTTCCTGAATTTGAATGTCTATTTCCTTCACCAAATAAGGGAAGTTTTCTTTCATTATTCTTTCAAATATATTTACAATTTCTCACTCTTTCTCTTTTCCTTCTGGTCCCCCTATGATGCAAATGTTGGAACTATCCTCATTTTTTTTTATTCCTTTTTCTTCTTCTTGTTCTGACTGGTTGTTTTTTGCTTCCTTATGTTCCAAGCCATTGATTGGATTCTTGGCTTCATCCACTTTACTGTTGTTTTCCTGTAAATTGTTCTTTATTTCAGTTAGTGTATCCTTCATTTCTGACTGGATCTTTTTATGCTGTTAAGGTCCTTACCAAGTTCCTTGAGCATCCTTATAACCAGTGTTTTGAACTCTGCATCTGATACATTGCTTATCTCCATTTTGTTTAGCTCTTTTTCTGGAGTTTTGATCTATTCTCTCACTTGGGCCATGTGTCTTTGTCTCCTCATTTTGGCAGCCTCCTTGTGTTTGTTTCTATGTATTAGGTAGAGTTTTTATGACTCCCTGTCTTAGTAGCATGGCCTAATGTAGTAGGTGTCCTATAGGGTCCAGTGGCACAGCCTCCCCTATCACCCAAGCTGGGGACTCAAGTTGTGCCCTTTGTGTGGGCTGAGTACACCCACCTCTTGCAGTTGAGCTTTGATTGCTGTTGACAGGTCAATGGGAAGGACTTACTCAGACCAGTCAGCTGCAAGGACTACCTGTGACCACTGATCACCAATCACCACCTCTCTGAAGGATCAGCTGTGCAGGGGAAGGGTGGCGGTGTGCCAGCATGGCCTGTAGCTCTCCACTGAGTGTGTAGGTTCTGGCATGTCCTGAGTGATGTGGGCCAAGGTCAGCCCCCACCTGCATTCTGCCTGGGACTGCCCAGCATGAGCTATAAAGCAATCTGAAATGGCTGCTGAATTGTGCCGGGCTTAAAGTTTCCCAGGCAAAGCCAACCTATGAACCTAGGCTGGCTGCAACTCGTGCCAGGCCTGGGGCCACTTAGCAAGAGGTATGGGCCCTGGGGGCTCACTGAGGCTGGCTGTTGCTTGCTTGAGAGGATTTAGGAACTTGTGGAGCATAAGCCAAGACCAGCCATTCATATGGAAAAGCCGTTATTAACAGCCTGGATGGGCCTGGAAGTTGGGTGGGACAGAGTCTCAGGGGATCTTCAGGGTGGGGCAAACAGTGTTAGCCTGATTGATGGATTCTCAGATATAGCACCCACCTGCAGGCTCTGTGGCTCTGTTGGGGGAGGGTTCAGAGAAAAGACAATGGCCTCTGCCCACTTTCCTGTCTGGGAGAAAACTGTCCCCCTGCCCTCACCTTGATGTTAGACACTTCAGTTCCTCCAGATATACCACTGGTGCCTTTCAGGCTGCTGCCGCAGTGCTGGAGCTCAGAGGGAGTGAGTCTGAGTAAGTATGTGTGTGGGATTTTTAAGAACTGCTTGGGACTCCAGAAGTTTCTTCCACCAACTGCTGGGTTTTGCAGCCAGAAGTTGTGGGGACTTATCTTCCTGGCACTGGGACCCTGGGCTGAGGGGCCTAGCATGGGGCTGGGACTCCTCACTTCTGAGATATCCCTCTCAAATTTTTATCCACCACACATGAACCAGCCCATTCCACATCTCCGCATCTCTTTGTCTCCTACCCAACTAGATGAATGTGGTTTCTTTAAATCTGTAGTTGTCAGACTTCCATTAAACTTGATTTCTGACAGTTCTGAATGATGATTGTTCTATAATTTAGTTGTAATTTTGATGTGGTTATGTGAGAAAGTAAGCTACATTTACCTACACCTTCATTTTGACCAGAAGTCCCCCAAACTTTTTTAACCACAACTCAAAATAAAAAATCTATGTTATATCATGAATTAGTATCTATATACATATCCATTCAGATAAACTGAAATAAGTTTCATGAAAAACTACTCACTCCTACTATGTACAATGTACTCTGATCCTCTAACCAATTACCTTAACATGCTTTTTCACTTTCAACTTACAAACTTACATTTTAGGTTAATTTTTTTATAAAAAACATATTGATTTTATTGTTTACTTATTAATATAGCAAAAATTAAATGCCCATGAGCCCACTTACCAACACAAAAACCAAAACATTACTAATAATTTATATCTATCTACATACTATCTTGAATTTGTGCCATCATTCCCTTGTTTTGGGGTGTTTTTTTTTTTTTGTTTTTTTGTTTTTACTTTTATCACAAACCTAAACATGCATATACTTAAAAATATTTTGGGGAGTTGTTCTTGCTTTTGGTTGTTTATTTTTATAAAAGAGCAGTTGCTTTTAAAAAATATGTAAATAGGACTCCTCCACTAGGATTCCTAATATTCTAATGAATGGATATACCACACGTGATGTAACTGTATTATGGGTGTTTTTGTTCTTCCTCTACAAAGCTGGTGCTATGGTCATTTTCCTAAATGCCTCCTCATACGTACATGTAAGAATTTCTCCTTTTTATATACATGTAAGAATGGAATTTCTTGATCATAAGATGGTCAAATGTTCAATGTTACAACACACAAAAGAAAATTGCCAAAGGCATTATAATAACAATTTATACTTTGATCAGCAATATATAAAAAATGATATTCTCTCCAACACAATAGCAATTTTATTGTTTGCCCTATGGGAAATTGAAAACCTTAGAGATGAATTCATTCATTCTCTCAACATTGCTCAGTGCCTGCTATGAGCCAACCTTGTGCCAGACAGTTCCTAGCACTTGAGAATTACCTCAAGGATCCCTGAGCCATCAGAGCACCCAACCTCAGTGTTCCCAGCCCTAAGCACGCCAATTAATAAATAGCTGGAATGACCTTAGCAGTCTCCACAATGCTAAATGCCCTTCTGGAGATCCCATCTACTCTCTCCAGGCCTGAAATAATGGACAAAAAAGATTGACTAGCATGACAGGAACCATGTGACTTTATTTTAAGCACATACAGCAAGGAGGAAATGGAGATTTGGGAAAGGGAGGGAAGAGCAAGAGTGCAAGAGAAGGGGAAGGTCTGGAGGTGGGGGCTGAGGGGCTTCCTTTTAGTGGGTTCAGGCAGCCCAGAATCTTCAACAGAATACATCTATATGTCAGATCCAAGATGGCAGAGGGCTAAGTAGAAGCTACACTAACCTCCTCCCAGGACCAATCTAGAATTACACATAAATTGTAGGGAAATCATCCTGAATAATAAACTGAACACTAGCTGGAGAGAAGCCTTATATTGAAGAACAGACAGAAGAAACCACTTCACTGCAATGAGACTGGTAGGGACTGCAGAGGAGGCACAAGAGGGCTGGCTAGGCTCCCACGGGTGGAAGCTTAAGTTCCAGAGAGATATTTCAACAGCTGGAGGGAAGGTTCCCCTGAGAAGTGTGATATCTAAATCCCAAGCTGGGCTCCCCAGCCTATACCACCAGAGCCAGAAAGGAACCCAGATAACATCCAGCTGTGAAAAGCAGCAGTTTCTGTCTGCCAGGGAGAGATGCCTGGAGACACAGAAAGCATTTTACAGGGCCAACATGCAAAATTTCATTTGCAGCCACTTACCCTGGGCTCCAGCAGATGGAGGGCAGAGTGGACTAGATATGCTTAAGGACAATCTGGACTTAGAGGCTCTGGGGAGAAAACTGAACAAACAGCCACCAGACTCCCTGTGCTGAGTCGTTCCCCATACTGCAGAGGCCATCTTTCTCAGGCAGAGCACTCCTCTCTGAATGGCATCCGACTGAGAGAAAGCAATAGTCTCGCCCCCGGGAATTACTATGTCCCACCTTGTGGTGCTTAAGCCAGGCTCCTGATGACAGCTTGAGGCTATGTCACTGATCAGTTTAACAACTAAGGCAGAAAATGCAAAAAAGCAGCCAGAATGGGAAGACAAAGAAACAGACCCCAGATGAAAGAGTAAGAGCGTTCTCCAGAAGAACTAGATGAAATGGAGGCAAGCGATTTATCAAATAGACCATTTAGAGTAATGATTATAAGGATACTCAACAGCATGATAGAAGACATAGAAACCATAAAAAAGGGCCAGTCAGAAGTAAAGAATTCCATATCTGAAATAAATAATATACTGGAAGGAATAAACAGTAGCTTAGATGAAGCAGAGGATCGAATCAGTGATTTGGAAGACAAGGTCAAGAAAAACACCCAGGCAGAGCATCAAATAGAAAAAGGAATTTTAAAAAAATGAGAAGAGCTTAAGAAACATTTTGGACAACATGGAGCACACCAACATCCACATCATGGGAATACCAAAGAAGAGAGAGAGCAAGGGATCGAGAATTTATTTGAAGAAATAATGACTGAAAACCTCCCTAATCTGGTGAAGGAAAAAGACACAAGTCCAGGAAGCTCAGAGAGTCCCAAACAAGTTGGACCCAAAGAGGCCTACACCAAAACACATCATAATTAAAATGACAAGGCTTAAAGATAAGGAGAGAATCCTAAAAGCCTGAAGAGAAAAGCAGGTAGTTACCTACAAGGGAGTACCAATTAGATTGTCATCTGATTTCTCAACAGAAACATTTCAGGCCAGAAGGGAGTGACATAAAATATTCAAGGTGATGAAAAGCAGCGATCTACAACAAAGACTACTTTACCCAGCAAGACTATCATTTAAAATTGAAGGAGAAATAAGGAGGTTCACAGGCAAGATAAAGCTAAAGGAGTTTGTTAACACCAAACCAGTACTGCAACAAATGTTAAAGGCTTACTTTGAGAAGAAGATTAAAAAGAGAAAGAAAGGAAAGTAGTCTAACAATAAATGGCACTAAATACATATCTATCAATAATCACCTTAAGTGTAAATGGCACCCTGGATGGTGTGGCTCAGTGGATTGAATGCTGAGTTGCAAACTGAAATGTCGCTGATTGAATTCCCAGTCAGGGCACATGCTTGGGTTGCGGGCTGGGTCCCCAACTGGGGGCATGCAAGAGGCAACTAATCAATGCATCTCTCATACATTGATGATTCTCTCCCTCTCTTTCTCTCTCCCTGACCCTCTCCCTAAAAATAAATAAATACAATTTTTAAAATGTAAGTGGCCTAAATGCTCCAACCAAAATACATAAGATAGCTGAATGGATAAGAAAACAAGACCCGTATATATGCTGCCTCCAAGAGACCCATCTCAGATTGAAAGATACACACAGAATAAAAGTAAAGGGTTGAAAAAAGATATCTCATGCAAATGGAAAGGAAAAACAAAAGCTGGGGTAGCATTACTTATATCCAACAAAATAGACTTTAAAACAAAGGCTATCGTAAGAGACAAAGAAAGACTCTACATAATGATAAAGGGAAAAATCCAACAAGAGGATATAACTCTAGTAAACATTAATGCATCCAACATAAGAGCGTCTAAAGATGTGAAGAAAATCTTGATGGACATAAAGGGAGAGATTGACAGCAATACGGTCATAATTAGGGATACTAACACCCACTGGCTTCAAAGGATAGATCTTCCAGACAGAAAATCAACAAGGAGACAGTGGCCCTAAATGACCACTAGATGAACAAGATTTAATTGATATCTTCAGAGGATTTCATCTCAAAGCCACAGAATATACATACATTTCAAGTGTACATGGAAAGTTTTCTAAGATAGACCACATGTTAGGACACAAAATAAGTCTCAATAAATTGAAGAAGATTGGAATCATATTAAACATCTTCTCTGACCACAACGCTATGAAACTAGAAATCAATCACACGAAAACACTGAAAAAACACTCAAAGACATGGAAGCTAAATAACAGGTTAATAAACAATGAATGTGTCAAAAATAAGGTCAAAAGATACAAGGAAGAAATCAAAAGATACCCTGAGACTTATGAAAATGAGGACACAATAATCCAAAATCTGTGGGACACTGGAAAAGCAATCCTAGGAGGTAAATTCATAACATTGCAGGCCTGTCTGAAAGAAAGAAAGAAAGAAAGAAAGACCTCTAATAAACTATCTAACTTCACACTTAAAGGAACTTGGAAAAGAACAAAAAAGATCAAAGTGAGTAGAAGGAAGGAAATAATAAAGACCAGAGAAGAAATAAATGAAATGGAGTCTAAAATAATGATACAAAAGATCAATGTATCCAAGAGCTTTTCAAAGGAAAAGATAAATAAAATTGACACACCTTTAACCAGACTCATTAAAAAAAAAAAAAAAAAAAAAAGAGCCCTAGTTGGTGTGGCTCAGTGGATTGAGCACTGGACTATGATTGCCGGCCAGATCCCCAGGTTAGGGTGCATGAGAGGCAACCACATATGCATGTTTCTCTACCTCACTTTCTCCCTCCCTTGTCATCTCTCTAAAAATAAATAAATAAAATGTTTAAAAAGATTTTAAAAAGTGAAAGGACCCAAATAAATAAAATCAGAAATCAAAGAGGAGAAATAAAAACTGACACCAAAGAAATACAAAGATTTGTAAGAAAACATTATGAACAACTATATGCCAACAAACTGGACAACCTAGATGAAATAGATAAATTCCTAGAAACATGCAACATTCTAAAACTAAATCAGAAAGAATCAGAGAATCTGAATAAACAGATTACACCTAATGGAATTGAAGCAGTAATCCAAAAACTCCCAACAAACAAAAGCCCTGGACCAGAAGGCTTCACAGGTGAATTTGCCCTCCTTCTCAAACTATTTCATAAAATTCAAGAGGAGGGAAGGCTCCCAAACTCACTTTATGAGGCCAGCATTATCCTAATTCCAAAATAAATAAAGACACTACAAAGAAAGAAAATTATATCCCCAATGAACATAGAGGCTAAAATCCTCAACAAAATATTAGCAAACCAAATACAACAATGCATCAAAAATATCATACATCATGATCAAGTGGGATTTATTCTAGGAATGCAAGGTTGGTACAACATTCACAAATCAATAAATGTGATACACCACATAAACAAAATGAAGGATAAAAACCACATGATCATATCAATAGATACAGAAAAAAGCATTTGATAAAATCCAGCACACATTTATGATAAAAACTCTCAGCAAAGTGGGATTAAAGGAAACATACCTAAACATAATAAAGGCCATATATGACAAACCCACTGCCAGCATCATACTCAAAGGGAAAAAACTACAAGCGTTCCCATTAAGATCAGGAATAAGACAGGGATATCTGCTTTCACCTCTCTTACTCAACATAGTACTAGATGTCCTAGCCACAGCAATCAGACAAATAGAAGAAATAAAAGGCATCCAAATTGGAAAGGAAGAAGTAAAACTGTCATTATTTGCAGATGACATGACACTGTACATAGGTAACTCCAATGATTCCACCAAGAAACTACTAGAACTGATAAATGAATCCAGCAAAGTAGCAGGACAAAAAATTAATAACGGGAAATCATTTCCATTTTTTAAAATATTTTATTTATTTATTTTTAGAGAGCGGAAGGGAAGGAGAAAGAGAGGGAGAGAACATCAATGTGTGGTTGCATTTTATGTGTGTCCCCTGTTGGGGACCTGGCCTGCAACCCAGGCATGTGCCCTGACTGGGAATTGAACCAGCAACCCTTTGGTGTGCAAGCTAGCATTCAGTCCACTGAGCCACACCAGCCAGGGCATCATTTCCATTTTTATATGCTAATAACAAACTAACAGAAAGGGAAATTAAGAAAATGATCCCATTCACAATTGCTACAAAAAGAATAAAATACCTAGGAATAAACCTAACCAAGGATGCAAAAGACCTATACTCAGAAAATTATAAGATACTGAAGAAAGAAATATAAGTAGGTACAAATAAGTGGAAGCACATGCCATGTTCATGGATAGGAAGAATTAGCATCATTAAAATGTCTATACTACCCAAAACAATCTATAGATTCAACACAATTCCTATCAAGATTCCAAAAACATATTTCACAGAACTAGAACAGATATTTCAAAAATTTATATGAACCACAAAAGGCACTGCATAGCAACAGCAATCCTGAGAAAGAAGAACAAGTTTGGAGGAATCATGCTTCCTAATATGGAACTATACTATAAAGCCATCGTTGTCAAAATAGCACGGTACTGGCATAAAAACAGGCACAAAGATCACTGGAACAGAATTAAGAGTCCAGAAATAAACCCACACCTTTATAGTCAATTAATATTCATCAGAGGAAGCAAGCACATACAATGAACTAAAGATAGTCTATTCAATAAATGATGCTGGGAAAATTGGACAGATAAGTGCGGAAAAATGAAACTAGACCACCTTCTTACACCACACACAAGAATAAATTCAAAATGGATCAAATGGACTTAATATTTAGTCCCAAATATAATAATGGACTTAAATATTAGACCCAAAACCATAAAAATTAAACCACCTTCTTACACCACACACAAGAATAAATTCAAAATGGATCAAATGGACTTAATATTTAGTCCCAAATATAATAATGGACTTAAATATTAGACCCAAAACCATAAAAATTAAAGAAGAAAACATTAGCAGCAAAATCTTAGACATTGCTCATAGCAATATTTTATCAGATATATTTCCCGAGTCAAGGAAACAAAAGAAAAAAAAACAAATGGGACTACATCAAGCTAAAAAGTTTTTGCACAGCAAAGGAAATCATCAACAAAATAAAAGACAATCCACAGAATAAAAGAACACATTCGCCAATACATCAATATGCAAAATTTATAAAGAACTTACAAAACTCAACACCAAAACAAAAAACAACCCAATTAAAAAATGGGCAAATGACCTAAATAGACACGTCTCCAAAGAGGACATACAGATGGCCAATATACATGAAAAGATGCTCAACATCATTAATCATCAGAGAAATGCACAGTGGGGTGGAGGTTAGGGGTGGAGGGATTGGACAAAAATAAAATAGGATTCATGGACACGGACAACAGTGTAGTGATTGCTTGGGGGGATATAAGAGGGCTAAATGGTAATGGGAAAAAATACAATAAAGATTAAATTAAAGAAAAGGAAGGAAGAGAAGAAGGAAGGAAGGAAGGAAGGGAAAGAGAGAGAGAAAGAAAGAAAAGAAAGAAAGAAAGAAAGAAAGAAAGAAAGAAAGAAAGAAAGAAAGAAAGAAAGAAAGAAAGAAAGAAAGAAAGAAAGAAAGAAAGAAAGAAAGAATACACCTACATGTCACTCCTCCCAGCAGGCTTTCTTGGCCGGGGGGAGGCAGGAGTCAGGGAACAGGGTTCTCACACAACAGGAAATGAGAAGTGGACAACAGGAAAGATGGCTCAGGGTGAGATCAACAAGCTGTACCTGCCACCAGGCTGCACATGGCTGGCATGGGTACAAGGGCCAGCTGGGATTCTCAGAGAGGGGAAAAGGAGGAGGGCTCAAGCGTTTCCTCAAGCCCTGCCAACTGAACACTTCTTACAGCTGCTGCTGTTGGCTCCCATCCCACTGTATCTGGTGCCACAGGTACAGGTGGCAGAGAGGCCCCCACAAAAAACACGGCCCCAAGAGCTGCTCTACACTGGCACAGGAACAATGATGATAACTCAGAGCATTTGGTGGGAGAGAGGAGCTGGTCCCAAACTGCCCCTAGACCTGGAAGATCAGGTTGGCATGGGTGGTTCGGAGGGAGGCTGGGGATGGTCACCAGGGCAGATACCTGGGGTCACCAATGGGCAATAGAAGGAAAATAATAGTAACAATAATAATAGCCTGTAGAATTTGTTGACCGCTTACTATGCACCCGGCAGTCTACTAATGCTTACCACAGAGACCTCACTTTATCCTCACCACATCCCTGAGCAAGTTTTATGCTTCATAGATAAAAAGGAAACTGAGGCTCACAGAGGTTGTAGAATTTTTCACACAGATAGTGAGGGGCAGAGCCCAAGCCTGAACCTAGTTGTGTCTGATTCCAGAAACCCACTTGATCACTACACCATTGAGAAGGAAGAATGTATTTCCAAAACGGGCACTGTGATGTTCAAGATGTTTCATAATGATGCCTTGGATTACCAAAACTAGACGCACACATACACATTCTCACACACATACACTCACTATATTATCTCCACGTCCCACTGGCTCACACACCTCTCTCTGGTCATGGCCCTCTCCAGGTCAAGCACCTCTGGTGCTCAGCCTGACATTCCAGGCCTATCCCGTTCATCCGCCATACCCACCATCTAGCCCCAGCCTGCTTCCTTCCCCCGTGCCCTCACCCAGCCCCTACTTCTCAGCTCAAGTGCACTGACGGCACTTCCTTTCACATCTATAGCCTCTGTTTCTTTGTGTCTTTGCTTACATCACTCCCCCTCCCTCTCTCCTCTCAGCGCATCCAGTTCTCACCATTCCTCAGGCCCAAACTGTTATCTTCTCCAAGGACCCTGCCCTGACCTCTGGCCCCACAAGCCCGTGAATTGTAGGCTCACTCTCTTGCCAAGTCCCCTTGGCATGGCGTTCCTCTGTTAGAGCCAGACACCCTGCAGCTTTGTATTAAGGCCCTCTGTGCCTGCCTGGCCTGCCTGGGGACTGCAGTCTCCTCCTTCATGCTCTCTGCCTGGTTCCTACTGAGTGCTCAGCAGGTATTTGCTCCCTGCCTTGAATTGGCTCCTGAGGCCCCTTGGGAGGGGGTGGGGGTTAAGAAGAAACCTGACAACCAAGACAGAGCATTTGCTTTTCATCAATAGATTGGTGGACTGGAGATAAAAGGGGTAAGGGAATGATTTCTAGAAGGTCTGACCAAGAATGGAGCAGCCCTCCTCTCCCCCAAGGAACCATAACTACCAACCTTCTCTGTGGAGAAATTTCTTGATTGTGTCTGATCTCTCATGCTTCAGCTGATCTCTCTCGCTTGGATTCCAAGAATAATAAAGAGGACACCATGGAGCGTGTTCCCCTGAAGCTAGGTCAGGGACTAGTGCTAACTCTTTGGGGGATACTGTTCCAACTGTCAAAACTTTCAATTTCCTCCCCTTCTTGTGTTCTTAGTGGGCACAAATTAACTTGCAGCCTTCTGGTCTCTCTGGATTTTAATGCATTTAATTATCTATGTGGGCAAAGGCCGATTATTAACCGCCTCATTGATTGTGATAGCACAGAAAGTCCGAACCATATCCCCACCAAAACCCAGAAAGAGGTCCAAGCAAGCATCATTTAAGTGCCTCCATAAGACTTAAGTCTCATGCTTCAGGGTAAGTTCAGGGTAAGAGCAGGACACAAAAGGGGGACCTCTCCATTACTACTGTCATTCCCTGAGGAAATTTGGAGTAAGAATAATCCTACATAATCCTAAAGCCATAGGTCACACAGCTGGCCACTCCAGTTGCAGCTGGAAGTGGAAGCACAAGACACTGTGGAGCTGGGCTCCATCTTCTACAGAGGATAGAACTAAGGCTGAAACTCCCGCCAAACGAAGGCTGGATCAAAGGGATCTGGGCTCTCAAGAGTGTTGGAAAGGCAGCAAAGGAGGCAATGGGGCACTCCCTGGAAATGCTATGCCAGGCAGCCCAAAGCCAGGCTCGGCTGGCCAACGTGACCTCTGGGATTCCAGGATTTAATTACCCTTTGCACAATAATAACTCATATTTAAAAACAAAGGAAGCTAAGGATGATTTGCACGTTTCTTTTTCATACTGGCTGCTGAGTTCACACCTTGGTTACCTCTGTCCATAACTGGACACATAATTAACTTTCATTATGTTAGGCTTGGCCTTCTAGAGTTGGTGGCCATGACAAAGCATCAGTTAAAGGGGAGGCTTCGGATCGGACTGATTTCTCTAAGAACCCAAAGCCTAGCAGTTTGGGCTCCTGCCTCCTAGAGGAACTCAGCCCTCCTCAGCCCCCAAAGACTCAGACCTTGAGAGGGGCTGGCGTGAGGGAGGGCTGGGAGCCACCTGTCAGATTCTGACTCTGCCTCTCTATGAAGCCATCTATGCGTGACCTTAAACAAGTCACTGGACCACTCTGAGTTCACCTTCATAATCAGGTAAACCTCAGAAGGATGCCTGGAAGTTCAATGAAATAACTCATTTTAAAGCCTTCACACACTGTAGGCACTCCATAAATGCAACTCCCTCCCCTCCACCTAGCAGAGCAGAGAACTACAGGGAACTACTTCAGGGAGGGAAAGGAGAGGGTGTGATGCTTACAAGGAGAGGAGATAGATGCTAAGTTCTAATAAAAAGAGAAGAGAGTTTTTCCCAAAGGGAAGCAGGATAAATGGCAAATTAATAACGGTAGAATAAACAGAACAAACAAATAAGCAAACAATTATGGAGCTCTCATTAAGCGCTAGGTAGGGCCCTAAATGCTTTCCTGTACATTACCTCATTAGGTCCTCCTAACAACCCTCAGGAAGGTACTGTTATCCCTGTTTTGCACTTAAGGAAACTAGGTTCAGAAAGGTTGTTCACCTTCCAAGATCATGACAACAAAATGCAGAACTGACTTCAAAGACCTCTGCCATTCAGTACACACAAACACACTCTCCCCTCCACACAATATGGAGATGCACAGACAACTAAGACGAAGGCTTCGCAGCCTGAAGAGTGGTTTTGTGGGCCTGGGTGACAAGGAAGGGCCGGGTATGCCCAGCTGTCTAGCCCGGGCTTGGAGCCAAAGATCCAGCGCTCCTCAGGCCTAGTCCGGCAGAGCGGCATATGGGGGGTCTGTCCGGAGCGCACTTCTCAGGGCCGGCGGAGCTGACCAGGCACTTCGGGCCCCATAAAACGTGGGGAGGGGCGGGGGGGTTGGCGAACGCCGTTTTATGAAGGCGGCCGGGCGGGACAGGGAGCTAGGGCCGACCTCCAAGCTAGTAAACGTGTTGACTGCTCGCTCCCTCCCCGGGCCAGCGGGCAGTGATATAAGGCTCCACGCACACTTCGAGGTCCAGCTCCCGCCACTGCCGCCACTGCCACCACTGCCGCGCCATGTCCTGCCTGTCCTCCCGCCTCGGAGCCCCGTTCGGGGTCCGCGCCTTCAGCTGCGCCTCCGCCTGCGGGCCGCGGCCCGGCCGCTGCTGCATCACGGCCGCCCCCTACCGCGGCGTCTCCTGCTACCGCGGCCTCGCCCGCGGCTTTGGCAGCCAGAGCCTCTGCGGGGGCTTCCGCTCCGGCTCCTGCGGCCGCAGCTTCGGATACCGCTCTGGCGGCGTGTGCGGACCCAGCCCGCCCTGCATCACTACCGTGTCGGTCAACGAGAGCCTCCTCACGCCCCTCAACCTGGAGGTTGATCCCAACGCTCAGTGCGTGAAGCATGAGGAGAAGGAGCAGATCAAGTGTCTCAACAGCAGGTTTGCTGCCTTCATTGACAAGGTGGGTGTCCTTGATGATTCCTTTCCGAAACCTTCAGTTGCTGGGCTGGGGACTGAAGAGAAGTCAGGAGCAAGAGGGATAGGGTCCAGGTGGGCTCCCAGTCTGATGGAGGAGAAGGACACAGATCCAGGGCACAGACAGACATAGAGGGATGTACATTGGGCCAGGGCTCTTGATTTAATAGCACTGCAATTAAACACATCCTCTGTCCAGGCAGGGAGGATCTCCGCAGACAAGGTGGATGTTCTTGAGCCTGGAAGTCCCGAGAAGGCCTGGGAATACCCAGGCAGGCAGCCTCTCTAGAAATGGGAATGGGAAATGCTGATATTATATGTGATAATTGTAAGTGGTACATTAAATAACGTAGAAACTCCTGATGAGAAAATTCATCTCCTTTCATGAATGTTTCAGTCCTTTAGATTAAATGGAGATAATCCCATTGGGTGCTAATATGTCTTTAACATCCCTCTAACCCTTGCTACTCTCCCACTTGTAAGCCTCAGGTTCAGAGCTGTCTGGGGCAACAGTTTCAACAACAATTTATGTTTTATGATTTCTTTTTACCGATGCATAGTGATAACGGTTATACAACTCTGATAGTAATATAAAGTTACTCCTTTAACCCCAATTTAAGTGTAAAGGTTTAGCAAATCTACCCAGAGATAAATGATAAGTAAAATGATACAAGAGGATGGCAAAATTTTGAAGTCCGCCTGTGAAGGGTTCATATTCAAGAATCGCTGGCACCTCCAGCCCAGCCCTTCGAGTGTAAGCAGAATAGAAGGGAGACAGGGATATAGGGCAAGGGGGCTGCCCAAGGGCCCACCAAGAGCTGGTGACAGAGCAGGACTCCAAGCCCAGGCTGTCCCCAGCTCCCCAGGCCCCTGGAGCCAGAGGGTCTGAAGCTTGGGGTCAAGCTGCCCGCCTCCCCTCCATCAGGAGCTGGTCCACCTCAGCAGACACCGCACCCTGAATGTGCTGGCGCTCACACTGGGAAAGGCGGCCAGCAGTGGAGTGAGGAAAAGCTCCTGGCCTAGGAGCAGGTGGCCTGGGCTCCACGCCCAGCTTCTCCACTGACTTACTATGTGCACTAGGCAGAGGTGTCCCCCCTTGGCCACAGTGTTCTCCTCACCAGAGCTGTGTGTGGTACAGTGTGTGAGCTGACCATGACTTTGAAAGATGAGAGACAAGGCAGCCACGAGACGCCCCACCGCAGCTGGATCCCCATCAGCTAAGACCACCTAAAATGATCCCATATAATACCAGCAGTCCTGGTTCCCTATTTCCAGAGGTTTGTTCCAACCAGGGAACTCCCAGCTGCACTCTCTATAGAGTTGGATGAAAGGATACCAGAACAAGAGGCAAAGTAATGTCTCAGCTCCAGCAAAATATATGAGAAACAGAAAACTGGAAGCCAAGAGCCTAGTCATGCTTGCTGATGTCCTTTCTGGCCAGCACAGCGTACATATGGTTGCCATTGCAACTCTCCAGTTTGAATGACTTCCCGTAATGTCTCGCATGCGTCATTTCCCTACAGTTGTCTCCCTCCCTACTTCCCAAAATTTTTCCCCATTCCCATTACCTCCCTGGCCTCCGGAGCCATCCAAGTGTCCAACAGGAACTTTTGGCCACCTAAGACCAGAAGCCTCCCTCCCCTGTTGCTCCCCAGGCCTCAGCTACCGTGCTTGGTGACAGCCTGCCCTTCTGACCTTCCCAGCTAGGGAGCCCTTCCCACCTTGACCATCCTTTCAAACAGTTGCTCACTTACGCCCAGCCTGGCCACTGAGGACACAGTTAAAGGAGCCATAGGCTCTGCCTGGGCAAAGCTCAGAGTAAAAGGCTTTCATCCTACTTTATCCTCCAACCCCTGCTCTGCGTTCCTTTCCTTCAGAAGCCTTCCCTGACTCTCACTACCTTCCATCCCACCTGTCACCGCAGCCCAACTGTAATCCAGCACAGCATGTATATCCCTCAGTTTCTCGCTCATCCCATCCAGGCCCTCCGAACAGACCCTCACTCCGGCCTGAACAAGCAACCGTGAAACGAGGGCTCTGCCGGTGCACCCTCATCAGCCCAGGAGAGCCCAGCAGGGTCCCCATGCTGCCCACCCCTTGCCTCTGCACAACCTGCTTCCAGTTCTGTCTTGACCGCCTGCTCTCTGAGGAGGGCTGGGGACATTGACTTCTCCCACCAACTTTTCTCCAACCTCCACACCAGGTGCGCTTCCTGGAGCAACAGAACAAGCTGCTAGAGACCAAGTGGCAGTTCTACCAGAACCGCAAGTGCTGCGAGAGCAACCTGGAGCCGCTATTTGAGGGCTACATCGAGACGCTGAGGCGGGAGGCTGAGTGTGTGGAGGCCGACAGCGGGAGGCTGGCCTCAGAGCTCAACCACGTGCAGGAGGTGATGGAGGGCTACAAGAAGAAGTGAGTGCATCAGGGAGGGGGCTTTGGAGAAGGGAAATGGGATTAAGTCAGAGCAGGGTAGATTTGTATTAGACCACAGAGGAACTTTCCAAGAGGAAGAAAACAGTGACAGGAAATATGTGGGGAAAATTGGGGGGGGGGGGAGGGATGGGAATTTAAACATTCAATAGTGTAAGCTGCCCCAGTTACCTCATTATATTATGTGCTTATTTCATTAATCCATCAAACATTTGTTGAACGTCTACTCTATGTTCCAGGTGTTAGGCTGGGTGCTGAGGTGGTGGGGGGGTGGGGGAGGGAGGGTAAGAAAGTAATGAGGAGGGGTAAGTGAGATACCAGAACTAGGGCAGGATTCCTGCCCCACCTTGGAGTTACCATCCAGAAGCAGAGATAAGGCCTAGGAAAACGTACAAGGCATTCACCTGGCCCACATCATGTGTGAGAATTCCAGAGTCAGGAAGAACGCTGGGTGTCACGGGTTGGTTTGAGTGCCAAGAGGAAAGGGATGGACGAGGTTCTTCCTAATCCAACACTCTGATTCCATGACCACCTCCAAATGATCCACCTCCTGGGGTGTGTTTGTTTAGGCCTTAATTCTCTTTTATTCTCTCCAAATCCCAGCCTACTGAAGTTTTAACCACTGAACCTATGCTCTTTGTCCCCAGGTATGAGGAGGAGGTGGCACTAAGGGGCACTGCTGAGAATGAATTTGTGATCCTAAAGAAGGTGAGTGACCCAAGAATACTCATCTGGCAACTCAGAACCAAAGGCAGAGGCAGGAGGGCACTCTCTGCCATTCAGAGAGGCTGAGCGACTCCCCCAGAATCACATAGCCCAACCTTTCCTCTATTCTTTCTCCCAAGTGCCCCATTGCTCCCTGAGTGGCCCGGGACACCAGGCCGCACTGCCTGCTTCAAGTAGGGCAATCTCCTCCTCTACCTGAGGTAACTCTCATCTGGCTGATGGCTTTGCCCCTCCTTCCGCCTGTGCCTGGCAGAGAGTAGGCACTCAACAAATATTTATGAATGAAAAAGCACACTATTGCTAGGAGAAGATTAAACCCTCAGACCAGCAAGAGTTGGGAAATGCATACACAGGGCTGTTGTGCCTCACCTTTTAGACCTAACTCCCTATAAGTGCCATCATGTGGACTCTAACCAGGTCCTTCCAATTGTCTCCATAAGCAGAAGACAAGAGTTACTGTGAGGAAACTGAGGCACAAAGGCCAGGGGTCTTGCTCTGTGTCACGCTGGCTTGAGAGGAGCAGAATTGATCCCTGAGACCTCTTCTCTGACCACCGCTCTAGATTTCTTGGCAGATTTCAGAGCAGAGAGAGGTGTGGCACCATTAGAACTGACTCACCTTACACTAGTTGTAAGCTTCAGTGATGGTACAAGATATGGACTCTAGAGGCATCGTCCCAGTAGGTACCAGAGGATGTACCTCGACACCTCAGGGTCTCCCTCCCTGACCTAAACTTGCTCTGACTCCCTTACCTGCCATAAGGACTTTACCAATGCCATGATACCAGACACTGGGGTGAGCACCTGAGAGGGGCCTTCAGGGAGTTCTCTCTCTCTCTGGTGGGAAGACCTCTATGTTGTCCCCCACAGTGAGACTCTTGTGCCACTCTCTGCCCTCTAGGACGTGGACTGTGCCTACCTGCGCAAGTCAGACCTGGAGGCCAACGCGGAGGCCCTGACCCAGGAGATCGACTTCTTGCGGCGACTGTATGAGGAGGTGAGAGGGAACACAGGGCGGTGCAGCAGCAGGGGGGATATGAGTTAGACATCAGAAAACACTTGCTGCCATTGGGCTTTTGAACCCCCTGGGTGGGGGCAGTGTGGAGCAGAGCTGAGATACCTGAGGTAGGTTTACTGTCACAAGGTGAAAAAGTCCAGCTTGACGTCTTATCTGTCATGGCTCAGACAAGCTGGTGTTCCTGGTTAGTGTGGTGACAATGATCACAAATTGGTAAATTCTGGTCCTAGACCCCAAGGATCCAGACAGAAGGCCTTGACTGAAGTCAGGCAGTGGGCCTCAGACATGGGCTCCTCTCAGCCTTGGGACTCTGGGTCCAAGGTGCATGGAGAGGTCCCAGGTTGAGGGGGAGACTTCACCTTGGAGGTTGGGGCTTCAGACAGCAAGCCTGTGGAAGAGGCAGAGGAAGGGAACACGGAGAGGGTGGGCTGCTGAGAGCAGGGTTCTGGTCAAAGAAGCTCTTACCGCTCCCTTGCCCCCACAGGAGATCCGTGTCCTGCACGCCCACATCTCAGACACCTCGGTCATCGTCAAGATGGACAACAGCCGGGACCTGAACATGGACTGCATTGTTGCTGAGATCAAGGCTCAGTATGACGATGTCGCCAGCCGCAGCCGGGCCGAGGCTGAATCCTGGTACCGCACCAAGGTGAGTGCCCAGCACCCCAGCAGAAGGGACGCTGAAAGGCAAGGGAAGGGCAGACAGCTCTCAGGATGGGGTGGCAGATGGGCAAGCTGCAGGACTCAGTGGAATGACATATCCTGTGTCCCATGAGTGTTTCTGCTTCCCCCCAGTGCGAGGAGATGAAGGCTACCGTGATCCGCCACGGGGAGACCCTGCGCCGCACCAAGGAGGAGATCAACGAGCTGAACCGCATGGTCCAGAGGCTGACAGCTGAGGTCGAGAACGCCAAGTGCCAGGTATGGGAGCCTGGCCCAGCCCTCAGTGTAGAAAGAGTAGGGGGAAAAGCCTACAGCATGGGGAGTCAAGGCTGACATTTTGTCAAAGTGTGGGGAAAGGAGCAAACATCAAATACTAGGCGAGTCTCTTCCATGGAAAATGCTCTCCATTCCACTGAATGAGGACAGGAGCAGGGCTGGGAGGGGCCGGTATGGAGGGGAATGGAATGACCAGGATTTATCTGGTCTTGGGATCATAATGGGTCCAAGGAAGTAGCACCGGTCTCAGGGGCAGGAAACAGGGGATCTCCAGTCAACCCTGCCACTAGCTTACCGCACGATTTGGGGCAAGCCATCTCACCTCTCTGGCGCGCTGCTCTAGATACGCGATCACATACTGATGTCCCAGAGGTTAGTAAATAAGTGAAGGAAGTAGGCTGCACTGAAGGCACTGGGGTGTGGCAAACTAGAAAGCACAAAGGGCCAAGCTAATCAGATTCCTCTGAAGCAGCCCTCATGGAAACGCAGGTGCGGTGGGCTTAGATTTTTTTCAAGAGAAGCCAGGAATTTAGATTTTTGTGTTAAGTTTAAAAAATTAAAGGCATTCCTGGGAGCACGAATTTGTATCTCCTGACCCAAGAAATGGGTGAAGCTCCTTCCTCTGACAGTCAGTGGTCATTGGATGTCTGGCCTCTGACCCCAAATCCAGAACAGAAGCATTAATAACCCTCCCCTGCCTCCCAGAACACCAAGCTGGAGACTGCAGTGACCCAGGCGGAGCAGCAGGGCGAGACAGCCATCAACGATGCCCGCTGCAAGCTGGCCGGGCTGGAGGCCGCCCTGCAGAAGGCCAAGCAGGACATGGCCTGCCTGCTCAAGGAGTACCAGGAGGTGATGAACTCCAAGCTGGGCCTGGACATCGAGATTGCCACCTACAGGCGCCTGCTGGAGGGCGAGGAGCAGAGGTGAGGACCACACCTATAAGAATGTCTCTTCAATCTTTCCAAACTGTGCTTAGAGCCAGGAGCATGTTTGCAGGTTATTTTCATCTCAATTGCATCAGAATTACTTGGAGGAGAGAATTTGCAAGCTTTGCACTACCCCAATTAATTTTTGTCTCTTTTCTTTCCCCACAAGATTGTGTGAAGGTATTGGTGCTGTAAATGTCTGTAAGTAATCTATACTATGGGTTCTGAAATAAGGGCTTGGGGTTCTGAAACAAAGGCAAACTTTTTATTAAAGGGCCACATAGTAAATGTTTTAGACTGTGGGTCATGCAGTCTGTTTCTGAACTAAAGTCTGTCGTTGCAAGGGTGAAGTAGCTACAGCCATAAGCAGTACTTAACAAATAGGTCTGGCTGGGTTCCAATAAAACTTTATTTACAAATATACAACCACAATTTGAAGACCCTGGAAGGAAGGAGTGGAATGTGGCAGTGAATGATTACAATAACTTTAATAGCTATTTTTGCCTTTAGGGAGGGCCTGGGCTAACAGTTGACCGAGGATGATCCTTGAGGTTAGACTGCAGGAAGGAGTGCCCGGGTATGAGGGGGAGCCAGGAATAAAAATGAAGAAGAGGAGCTCTGAACAAGAGAAGCAGGCTCTGGTCAGCAGACAGGAGCCGCTGCCCAGCTCCCCGCGCCCACGCAGGGACTAAGCCCTATCCTCCCCACCCCTCCCCGCAGGTGTCAGCAGCTCCCGCGGCGGGGTTGTCTGCGGAGACCTTTGCGTGTCGGGATCCCGGCCGGTGACCGGCAGCGCCTGCAGCGCGCCCTGCAGCGGGAACCTGGCGGTGAGCACCAGACTGTGCGCGCCCTGCGGACAGAGCTGCCCCAGCGGCCGCCTGGTGCGATTTGCCTAGTGCCTCCTGCTCTGTACAGCCACCGCTCTGCGCTCCGCGAGTGATCGGGCCCCAACTCCAGCAGCCGGCCCGGGGCTCTGAAAGCGCCTGGGCTTGAGACTGGAAGGGCCTCGGGAACCAGCCAGCCTGACCTGCCCACACTGCTGCCTTAATTTCTCGCTTGCAACCTGCTACCCCCCGCCTTTTTGTCTCATTTCTTCCAGGGAGGTGGGGCTCTCTGTGCTGGTACATCTTGGCAGCTCTCCCCATCCCCAAGAGTCTGAGTGACTGGTTTTCTTGAAACCAATCCAGTCCTAACTGGGCTGCTCTGGAATTGGACTTGGGCTCAGACTCCTGTGGCTTCTAAGTGCTGGCCCAAGGGCCAGTCTGGTGTGTTTCTGGTGCTATGCCTCCCTTACCCTTTAAACCCGCACACAGCCCTGGGCAGTGTGGTTCAGTTGGTAGCGGGTTTGATTCTTGATCAGGGCACATACCTGGTTTGCAGATTTGTCCCTGCTCCAGGTGCATATGAGCCCCAGTTTAGGGGCATACAGGAGGCAACCAATCCATGTTTCTCTCACACATTGATGTTTCTATCTCTCTCTCCCTTCCTTTCTCCCTCCCTCTCTCCCTCCCTCTCTCTACAAGCAATGCAGAAAAACTATGTCCTAGATAGAGGAATAAATAAATGAATAAATAAACCCACGTACAATGAGTGAGGTTGCGTCCCCCAGGGGACAACTTTCTTTGGCTGCCTGGGTTCCCTCTCCCTTTCCTCCTCCCACTTGGTCTCCATGTTTCCATTAAAGCTCAGGGGGCATATATAAGGCCCTGGAGACTCTCCCTGCATGCATTTGTGCTTACAAATGTGGACTTCTGGCCCAGTTTTCACACCTGCCTGGTTGGAGACAGCAGAGGAGCTGTTTGCAGCCCAAGAGGCAGAGGGCTGTCTCTGCGGCACCCTACCTGTGGTGCCTAACTTCCACATCCTGAAGGGTGCAGGGGCATGGGCTGGCAGCCCCAAAACCCTGACACACAGGAGCTAGAAGGGCAACAGGGAGGAGCCTTGGGGAGGAGGGGGAGGGCCTGGCTCTGCTGACACTTTGGGTGGGGATGTCATCACTTGCTTTGCTGGGACACCAAGTGGTCTACTTCCTTCACTCCCCGACTCCACTCCCACCTCAACATGTGAAAATCCCTGCCCATGGGATTGAATATACAGACTTCCCCTCCCGCCTAGAAACCAACACTCCCTGGATAGACCCCCACGCCCCACACACGTACCACCACCACTGCCTGAAGGGCTCAGACACAGAGACCTGCCACCTCCTCCCCACTACCCATCCTATGTGCTGCTGTCCAACCCGGATGGATACCCCCAAGCATAGACCACAAAAACACCCCACACCACACAGTTACACAGACCCCAAGACACAGACCTGATACGTGGATGCCCCATTAAGCACAGGCTTAACACAGACGCGCCCTCAGGGGTCCAGATATACAGACCATCCCATAGCCCACAGACGTAGGCAACGAGCCACTGACAGGGACCCCAACTTGACCACTTCCCAAACACATTCAGACCTCCTCCCACTGTACCGACCCCAGAATCCCAGACCCAGAAAGCCCCCTCCAGGGTCTCACTGTCCAGGGTCCCAGGCCCTGGCAGACAAAGCACCAGGAAGAGCTGAGGGCAGTTCATCTGAGTTGACTGGAACACCCAGAAGCCAGGGCCTGAAGAATGCACTGACAGCGCCGCCCTCTCAGCAGGAGAGGATTCCATGGCCCACTACCTGGCAGAGCCAGAACTTCACTGGGATGCTGCTGGGCTTCTTCAGAAGAGCTGGAACTGGCCCCAGCGCTGGGAGGGGGCCAAGGCCTCAAACTCAGTAAGAGCTGAGTTCCTTAGAGCAGCACCCCCGGTCTCCTGCACAAGAGGCTTTCAGTTATCAGAGCAGACCCTGGCCTCTCCAGGGCTCCTCCCTCCCCACCCCGTCTCTGCCCAGCCAAATGAAGCCAGGATACCACGTGCTGGCCATGGGCTCACCCAGGCCTCAGAAAGAGACCATTTATTGGAAGCTATTCTGACATCATTTTTTCAGATTGCTTTGCAGCTTTGGGACCATGGAGGGAACCAGGATGGGAATCTTCTTGTGACTGTAGGGGAGGGGATGTGGGTCTCCCCATACGTGGGGCTCAGTTGAAGACACTCCCGTGAGTGGCAGATGTGGTCCTCATGGAATAGGCCTTGTTGGCTCCACTCGAGAATCTCAGGGCATTGCTGCCCATGGTTCCCCCGAAGGCCAGGCCACTGCCACCGCTGGTTCCCCCGTAGGTCAGGGCACTGCCGCCGCCACCAGTGGTATTCACCACAGCTGGGAGAGGAGAGAGAAGGACTCCGTCAGCATGGGCCCACCACCGAGGCCCCATGCCTTCCCTCCACCCCACCCTCCTGCCGTGGCTGCCCTTCTGCTCCCACCGTCACCTCCCTTTCCCACCGCCCACACCGGGCCAGCCCAGAAGGAGCCTCGGACAGTGGAGGGAGGGCCGTCCCCTGCCCAACCCTGCCCTCTTTCTAGACTTCCCTGGGCCCTTAAGTCTGGCCGACTGGGAGCTCCAGGGCGCCCGCTGGAAGCCATTGAAGGGAAGGAGGTGCCAGGCCCCCCAGGCCAATGTGCCATCCTATAGACCCCTCCCAGTCTGGAGACAACAAAGGGTGAGCCAAAGCCAAGGACTTACAGATGTTCAGGGTTCCCACTCCATCTCCGTTCAACCTGGGGGTAGAGGAGAGGCCTGTGAGAGCAGCTCTCGCCTCAGCACTGGAGGAGGCACTCCCAGGCACCCTTCTGTCCAAACCCCAAGCAGCATGGGTATTCTTTCCTGCGCCCCCCACACTACCAGCCTCCCTTCAGCCTTGCTGCAAAATGAGCCAGGAGGAGTGGGTAGCAGGGTTCATTTAGGCCCTCTTACCTACTGGCTACATGATCTTGGGAATGTCTTAGAGCCTCCATTTCCCCACCTATAAATAGGGCCTAACTTAGTCAGTACCCACCCCACAGGGTTGTTTGCAAGGGGTAAATGACATAGCTCTGGACACACAGGATTCAGTAAATGTAGCCGCTCTTACTATTACATAGGCAGCTGCTTCCCCTAACCAGGTCATAAAACCCTCAAAGTAAGCTGTAGCTTACTGATGACTGTCTCTCCAGTCCCTGCAGGATGTCTGGGGCATGGTAATTTCTATGTGTTGAAGCAATTAGTGTATTGTGGACTGAGTGAATGCAGCTCCAGCAGGGACTGCGGAGGTTGGTGGGGTAGCTTTAAGCAGCCTGTGGGGCTGAAACATGTCTTGCATTGGAAATTAAAAATCCACCCAAGACAGCTGGGTGTGTTTGCTTTGTGATACACAGCATGTTGTCACCAAGCCCCTGGCCTTGAGGATGAGTGTACTATGCAGGAGGGAGAGGACACCTCAAATCTGTGGGGGGAGTGAGGGAGCCACCTGGTCTCAGCAGCCCCAAGTCCAAGGGGCAGAGCAACGGCCAAGAGCAGCAGATGGGTGTACTAGGAAGCTTCCAGGCCTCTTGCTCAAATGGCCCCTGCAAGTGTTGGGAGTTACTGGCAGTTGGGCAACAATCCCATACACGCATTCAATTCCTAAAGAATTCAGAAGGAGGGAACCTGAACGTTTCAGACTCCTGTGATTTGTGATTTTTCTTTTCTGATCCTGAATAAATATTCATTTTTGTACCTAACTTTATATTTGTAACTTTGTATCCCTAACAAAAGTCCTCCCAAATTGGATGAGTTTCTAAATCCTAGACCTGCCCTGGGAAGGGCTGAGGGATTAGAGGATAAAAACCAGGTGTCCATCTCCATGTCCCCCAAGTGGGGGAGAGAAGACAGTCTCCTCTCGGAGCACCAGGATCTAAGGCCCGGTGATGGCAACCTGGTCTGAGGTTAGGCTTTCAGGAGGACTGTCCAGCTTGCGGAGTGACCTTGGCCATGCCACTCAGCTAGCTTCAGCCCCCTCATTCGCCCACGGGAGAAAGTGGATCAGATCCTGCTCTAAGGGGCCCCTGGCTCTGATTCTAGGAGGAAAAGAGGCCCCGGGGTGTGCATTCCCAAGAAAGTGAGGCTCCTGCACCCACAGTGGAGGAGGGCGCAGAGAGAGGCACCTTGGCTGGGACAATTGGGCTCATGGGCTGCCTTATGCGCCAAATTGGCTACTCTCCCTTCCCAGAGGCCTCTGGTGTTCAATTCCTCTTCCACAAAACTAGGTGGCAACCTCCCTCCTCCTGCCCAATGCTCCTCCCAGACAAATCTCAGCCTTCAGGCACTCTGCCCCCGTGCTCTCTTGTTCCCCAACTCCTTCCTCTCCGCTCCATTCATGTCCCATCTTCTGTCCCCAGCCCTCTGCAATAATGCTCAGAAAAGGAAAAGTTCTTTGTAAACTCAGCATTTTACAGGTCCAAGTTACTGGTCCCTGAATGCTTCCTTTGTAGATGCTTTGCCTCCTCTACTCCTCTACAAGCTCCCTGGGGGCAGAAACATGTCTTACATATTATCTATCTCTGTTGGGTTCCAACAAGCCAGGCCATGATGAGACCTACTTCCAGGCCTTTGTCCATGCTGTCCCCTCTCACCCTCACCAAATCCTAACCTTCCCCCAAGGTCCACTCTAAAGCCATCTGTCGACTGAATGAGCCAGTCAACCCAGAAAGGTAAGAATGAACGCACAACTTCATGGACATAGCTTCTGTCTTTCATAAAGAATTCCCTATAAGACTAGCCCATCCCCGCCTCCTCATAGGCTGCAAGTGAGGATGCAAATATCTCTGGGACAGGGAGAAATTAACCTGCTCCACCACATTCAGTCAATACCACATGACTTAGCACTTTGAGTAGTGAGAAGCAGCCTGGAGTTATGCAAGGCGCTTGAACCAGAAATCAGTAGAGCTTGACTGCACACCAGCCCTGTCCCCTCAATTAATAAAACTGAACCACAGTTTATCCTCTGTATTAACAACACCTGACCTGTTTCTCTGAATGTATTCTAAGGATCAGAGATGACCCTGTTAATGGCCACAGACATGAAGACATTACTTCAAGTTTTCCACTGAGCTTTACATCACACTGTCTTTCCTTCTAGGTCATCTCATCAAGGGCAAAGAAGAAACCATCAGCTATACCCTCCCTGCACCTCCCATCTGCAGCGCCCTGCAGAGAGTACATAGGAAATGCTTGTCCATGGATGAATGTCAAGCCCCAGGCCCCACTGAGTCTTAGAAGGATCCCTTTCTCAGTTTCGGTGATCTCACCTGCTCTCCTCGCCCTCCAGCAGCTTGCGGTAGGTGGCAATCTCAATGTCCAGGGCCAGCTTGACATTCATGAGCTCCTGGTACTCCCGGAGCTGTTGGGCCATGTCCTGCCTGGCCTGCTGCAGGGCAGCCTCCAGCTCCTCCTGCTTGGCACGTGCATCCTTGAGTGCTAGCTCCCCGCGGTCCTCAGCCTCAGCAATGGCAGCCTCCAACTTGGCACGCTGTGGGCAGTAGAGGAGCTGTGAGGTGGGGGCAGGCCTCACCAGTCACTGCCTTCCTGCCTCCCCATCCTGCGGTGAGCCCCTCGGCAACTTGCTTCTGGGGTTTCATTGGCACCAGCCTACTTCCCCAAGCACCGAAGAATCCCAAGGGTTAAAAACATGGGTTCTGATACCCAATACCTAGGTTACAGTTCTGTCTCTGCCAGCTATGTGATCTTGGATAAATCAATCCTTTTAAGCCAAAGTCTCCTCATTTTATTTTTTTCCCTCACCTGAGGGCATTTTTTATTGCTTTTCAGGAAAGAGGAAGGGCGAAAGGAAGAGAGAAGAACACTGATGTGAAAGAGAAATATCTATGTGAGAGAGAACATTCATTGGTTGCCTCCTATATGTGCCCAGACTGGGGATCAAACCCTCAACCCAGGCATGTGCCCTGACAGGGAATCAAACCTGCAAACCCTTGGTTACAGGACAATGCTCCAACCAACCAAGCCATACCAGCCAGGGCCAAAGTCTCCTCTTTTCTAAAACAGCAATAATCATAGTGTCTACCTCATAAGGATATTGCGAGAATTAAATGAGGTAATACACAAGTCCTTGGCACAGTGTCTCGCATACAGTAAGCACTTAATAAATACTATTAGGATTAGTATTATTAATAAATGTTATTATGATTTGCAAATGCCCTGCTCCCCACCCCTCAGCTGGAGAACCTCCAAAGCCACAGGACCCTAGTTAAGTTCCCAAATTTCAGGCAGCTGATAAGAACCAAAACCACCTTCAAAACAGGAGCCAGTTTGGAACAGGCCTGGCTCAGGGGGGCTTGGAGCAGAGACACTGCTTGGAACCCCCAGATCCAAAATGCATATTGACAGCTCCCAGGTTTTGGAGAAGTGGTCAGATTCATGATGGACCTGAGCAATAACTGCCACTTCCTGCCCGGCCTTGGTCTTCCCTCTGCTTGTAGCTCACTCCCCACCACTGGGAGCCTATCTAGTGCTGGCCTCCTCTCCTCAGCTCAGACAGCCGCCACCCCCATGCCCTAGGCCAGTGCTCCTTCTCACCCACCGCTCCCTGCCCTCATATCCTCTCCCTTCAGCTCATGTGCTCCGTCTCTCTGGCCATCCCCCCAGTTCTCCTCAGGGGGCCCTCTGGTGCTCTCTGCCTCTCATCCAGCTGGCAGCGCCCTTCCGTGTTATATTGGTGCCCCTTGGCCAGGCCCATCCCACTACCTCTGGGTCTCTCAATGGTGGCAGATACCCCAACTCTGGGGCCTGGTTCTGCCCCGCGGTGTAGGAGGAGACCCAGATACGGCAGAAGCTGCAGGGTTTGGGGCACCCGCCATGTGCCGCGTCTCCCCACTGGCCTGGAGGCTGGCTTGCTTCCCTGATGATTCATGGCCCCACATCTGTGCCAGAGGCAGCCTCCGCCCTCATGTCAACAGGTCTTCAGGGGTTTGAGGGGAGGACATTTCTGGGCAAACCACCCCCACATCCCATCCTCCCATCTCATCTGGAAGTTAGGTCTCTGAAGCTGCCGCACTGGTCACCTTCCCTCCCTCCTCAGTGCAGACACCTGCTCAGGTTTAGCTGCCCCTCCCACCCCTTTGCCTCCGCCAGGGCTTAGAAGACCCTTCCTTCATCAACACCCCCCACACCAGCTTCACAGCATGTTCTCCCGTCAGCCTGGTGTCGGAGACCTGCGCCCTAACCATGTGCCAGGAGCTAGGAAGGGAGGAGCAGTGAACCAGACAAATGGGGCCCCTGCTCTAAGGCATGTTTTGCATTCCAGTGGAGGTGGGGGGCAGTCAGTACTTAATAAGACAGAACATTTCAGATAGTGATAGGTGCTTCAGGGAACTTCAGACGGACTACTGAAAAGGCTATCGGTGAGATCTTTTGTCCTAAGCCCCAGGGACAGGAATGGGGCAGCCACATACAGAGCTGGGAGAACCACATTCCAGGTAGAGGGAACACCAAGTGCAAAGGCCCTGAAGCATGCAGACACCTGGCAAATGCAAGGTACAGGAAGCGGGCTAGTGTGGCTGGAGCGTAGACTGGGGGGGTGGTGGAAAGTGAGGTCAGGATTGGGACGGGGCCTTGTGAGCCACAGTAAGGGTTCTCGTTGGCCACTGTCCTCCCTCCCCACCCCGCTGCTCCCCACAACTGTGAGCTCCCAGATATACCATATTGCACCCAAAGCTAGGTGCAAGGAGAGTGCTCAGTACCAATTGGGTAATGAGGTGGTTCTTTTCTGGCCAGCCAGCCTGAGGCTTCTTCCATAGGCTGTATGCCCAGCTAGGACTCCTCTCCTCCCTTTGGTCTGAGCCAAAACTTGGCCAAGAACATTCTGTCCTGGGGCTCTCACAAGTGGGTCTGAGCTGTACCAGCCTTGGCCTGGTGGGGGGGGGGGGGCAGGGTTGACACCCCCGCCCCCAGCCTCTTGCTCCTGATTGTCAGCTGGCTACCCTGCGCATGCCCTGAGAAACAGGGAGAAGCAAGGAGGAGTGCTTGTGTCCACCTGGTTCTTGATGTTGTCAGTCTCAGCCTGCAGCCTCTGGATGGCCCGGTTCATCTCCGCAATCTCATTCCGGGTATTCCGGAGGTCATCCCCATGCTTCCCAGCCTGGGCCTGGAGGGTCTCGAACTGGAACAGCCACACAGAGAAGTATGGCAGCGGTGAATGAAGATCACAGGGGACTTGTCCCTCTCCCCACCCAAGGCAGGCCCCAGGTTCTGAGTGACCAGCCCGCTCAGCTTCTCTTCCCGGGAGAGGCAGTCTGACTCCCAGCAACCTTCACCCATTGCTAAGAGGCCAGACATAGGGCAGTGGGGTGACTCAGGGGCTCGGTGTTCTCCCAGCCGGGACAGAGGGAACAAGGATGGCTCCCAGGGCCCACCCCATGGACCCCCAGGCTCTTCCCATTCCCAGCAAACCCTACTGCTAGAGAATCACTGGGAATCTGAGATCCTCACCTATCAAGCACTCCCTCCTCAGCACTACCCACTTCACGGGTTAGGAGAGTGATCCCAGGGAATGAAGGCATTACTCAAGGACCACACAGCAAATCTGAGCCCAGGTCTCCTTGCTGGCACACCTGTGTTCTCACCTCTGCACCGTGGGTGACTCCCTCCGTGCAGCTTTAAACCCAGCCTCAGGCTCCTCCCCCAGCAGCCCCACCCACTCCCTCAGCACCTGCGCAGTCAGCTGTGCTGCCTCCGCACAATGCCTGGTCGGCAGCCCTAGGACCCCGCTTTTCCATCTACCAGCTGTGTGGAGTTAGGCAAATTACTGAACCTCTCTGTGCCTCAGTTTACTCATCTAAATATAAAAAGGGGATAATACTGTGTCTACCTAATAGGGCTGTTCTGTGCGTTAAATGAGTCAATACAGGTAAAACATGAAATACTGCCTAGCACTATGAGTACTTGCCACATTTTAGCTATTATAATTGTTAAACTATGCCCACTTC
Organism: Pteronotus mesoamericanus; assembly: GCF_021234165.1. Classification (NCBI taxonomy): domain Eukaryota; kingdom Metazoa; phylum Chordata; class Mammalia; order Chiroptera; family Mormoopidae; genus Pteronotus; species Pteronotus mesoamericanus. The sequence goes on from NW_026555310.1 coordinate 3,063,499, forward strand.
CTCTGCCCTGCACCCTCTGCAGCGAAGGGCCCTGTCCTTTGCTTCCTCTTTTTCCCAGGACACTGGAGAACACGACAGACTTAAAACACCGGTGCCCCCGAGAACAGTGGGACCAGGCCCTAAAGGCCTGAGACAGGGTGAAGAGTAAGGAAAACTGTCACCAAGGACTCTACAGGAGGACTATGTCCCCAGTGGCTGCACACCTTGGTCTGGTACCAGGACTCAGCCTCAGCCCGGCTGCGGTTGGCGATGTCCTCGTACTGGGCCTTGACCTCGGCGATGATGCCGTCCAGGTCCAGGGAGCGGCTGTTGTCCATGGACAGCACCACAGATGTGTCGGAGATCTGGGCCTGCAGCTCTGACAACTCCTGCAGGGACCAGGCAGATCATGGGGACTTGGGGCAGGGCCCACCCCTGTTCCCAGGCCCATCCTGGGATTCCCCACACACCAGGAAAAGAAAAAGAAAGAAGAGGCCAGAGTGGGTGTGAGTCTCTAGGCAGGGAGGGCGCACAGACCCGCAGCATCCGCTCTGCGGTCCTTCCCACCCTGGCTCCCTGAAGAGCCCATTAGCAACTCCTCAAGTAGGAGTCCGGTGGGATTACAGCAGATAAAAAAGTGACAGGGTGTGTGAGCTGTGATGGTCCCTGCTGTGAGGTGCCCCCCCGGGGTGTATGAGCTCTATCTACTGTGAAGGGGGTCGCTAGGGGGTGAGTAAAATAAGTCATATTCTGCCCAATGAAACACTCTGCAGCCTTTAAATTGGATGACATGGCTGTATTTATGGACAGGGAAATATACCCATGACATACCATTACATGGAAAGATTATGGTTCTATTTTTATTAAAATATAGACTTCTATATCTCTCTGTATATATATGCACAGAAAAAAAAATCTGAAAAGGTAGATACCAAGATGATAAGAGGGTGTATAGGTGTATTATTTTTAATTTTATGCTTTACTTAATTTTCTGGGTTTTTTGCAACAAGCACACATTTTATAATGAGAAGAAAATAATTATACATACATATACACACATACACACAGAGAGAGAGAGACACAAATATATATGGCATGTGACAGACATATGAAGACCTGCACTAAGATTAAAAATGCCCGAAGAAAGCCCCAAGGATCCAGCCCCTTGGAAATTCACTCTGAGAGGCTACTGGAGGCTGAATATACAGGCACAGGCTACACTGAACTGAAAAATGAGAACTGCATTTAGGGTCATGTGGAATTGTGTCCCAGACCAGTCCTGCCAGGCGACTGGCCACCCTATCTTCTACCTAAGGCCAGAGCCTCACATGGAAGGGAATGAAAAGGATTTTAAGTCCCATAAGGGAAGAGCTGGAAGCCCAGGGTTGGGCAAGGGTCAGTGGCAGAGAATAAGATGGGAGGGTGGACAGACAGAGAGGCCAGTTGGTGAGCAGCCTCCCACCCAGCCCCTCTGGGTGGAAACTCTTAGGCACTCCAGTCTCTCCTGACTCAGGCTACCTCGCCTGCCCCACCCAGCCTGCCGCGGAACTCTGTCACAGCCTGGGATCCCCTGACATCCTCCCGGCTCCTTCAGCCCGCCCCATCACACTCCCGGACAAATGGCCATTCCATGTCTCTAAAAGGCCAATCCTGATGGACCCTACCACCCTGCTCTGATAGGGCCAGCTCCTCCTGAACTCCCCACCATCAAGGACTCCTGTCCAGAAAGGAAGAAGAGGAGGATAAAGGAACCCCCACACAGTCAGCACACACCCAGACTGGCCCAGAGGCAGGGGTGGACCAGATGGCAACTTTGTTAGGACACGTGGGTCATGACAAGCCCCCCAGCCCTGAGGTCCTCACCGTCTCATAGAGGCTCCTGAGGAAGTTGAGCTCCTCATTCAGGTCATTCGCCTTGGCCTCCAACTCCACCTTGTTCATGTAGGCAGCATCCACATCCTGGGGACGGTGGTGAAAAGTACACAGACCATTTAGCAGGGGTGGGGGTAAGGCAGCACTGTTCAACCTCAAGGCCAAACGCCACTGCCCTACTATAAAACACACAATTTCTCCAGGCTGCCTGATATGCACATGGCCAGAAGTTTCCTCTGCTGGATACCCTCGGGCTGCATGATGGACATCATCTCCATGAAGCCCCAGGACCAGAGGCCCCCTCTCAGTACCAGTAGCCCAGAGCGACCTGAAGCCACAAACCCAGCACTCTACCAGTTCTTAAAGGCTTTGGTGGTCTGGACACACCCCTGGTTCTGCCACCTACAGGGTATGTGGCCTTGAACAAATCACTTCGATTCTGTGAGTTTCTGATCAGGCAAATAAGAGAGTATAAAATCATTCAGACTCCAGGGCACCACTCTCAGATGAATATTTAACTTGCAGCACGGGTGATTCTGACATAGGTTGGCCACAGATTAACACTGTAGGTCCAGATGATACCTAGATCCTTTCTGGCCACACTTTCCTTTGGTTAAACTCCTATGGGTAGTACCCACTTGTACCCATCCCTGAATCTCCAAGGGCCCAGCACTCTGGGGGCAGGATGCATTTATGTGGATGGTCCTGGAAAACTCAGCTACTCAGTGAATGTGCATTGAACCAGAATCTTAAATCAAGCCCTTGCAAGATATTTCCAAGACCTTCCAATTTTGGCTTGCACCTCTCCAGGCCAGGGAACTTACTCTGCCTCAAGGCAGCCTGTTCCATTCATTCAGCAAATATTTCAGGCCTGCCCTGTGCCACGCTTGTCCGTACTGAAATGTTCAGACTATGATTGAACATGTCCTTATTTGGGATTGGAATCTCCCTTTCCAACCTCTATTCTTTGGTATTAATTCTAACCCCTCCAAGTCCAGAAACAAGTCTAGTAACTAACCAGACATACACAAACACAGAAGTGCACACACACACAAGACAGGGTACGCTGTAAGGGCCTGACTGCCAGATCTCTCCTTCCCCAAGCCCATCATTCCCTTCTTGTCATCCTCCAAGGCAGACCCTGGCCACAGGTCCCTATTGGCTGCTCAGATGAGAAGGCCATGTGATCCCTTGTCCTACGTGTTCAGACAACATCCCCATCTCTCCTACCTGCCCCCCTCACCTTTTTCAGCAACACAAACTCATTCTCAGCAGCCATGCGCCGGTTGATTTCCTCTTCATACCTGCAGTAGAGGAGGCGGGCATGGTGTTGGTACAGCTTTGCCTCCATCCCCCCTCAGACCCAGGTGTGAAGATCTACCCTGCATCACCCTCACCTTCCCCTTAGTGGCACATCTGAAAAAACAAGTGTCAGCTATGAAACCCAATGTCCCTGACTTTTCCATATGGCGAATCCTAAAGCTTTGAGTCTTGCCATGGGATAGGAGGTGGAAGAGCAGGGAACATATGAATTAAAGGACAAGGGCTGCATATTTTGGGAGAATGCAAAGAATAAAAGCTATGCTTATAGATCACTTCACGTGGGGCCTGCACTGTCGAGAGCTTCCCGAGCATTAGCTCATTTAATCCTCACAACAGTCTTACAACAATGGTAAAATGATTATCAGGGCGGGGAACTGAGGCTCTGAGATGCAGAGTAATCTGTCCAGTCACTAAACTGCTAAGTAGCAAAGCCCAGACTTGAGACCTGGAAGTCTGACTCCAAGCCCCGGCCTTAACCACTACCTAATTCTACCCCGAGGGGGAAGATGGGCCTGAAAGGGAGGAGCCTTGTGGAATCAGGGAGGGGTGCATAAATTCCTGGAATAGCCAGGCCTTAACTACGTGTTCTGGTCCCCATCTCCCCTCCCATTCCTCTTTCTCCCCAGGAGCCAGCCCCACACATAGGAGGACACCGTCAAAGCAGGGCACAGAGCAAGAGAGCAGGTGGGCTTAACCCAGGATTTATTTGGAATCTTAAATAAAAAGGTGTCAGAAACAGAAACTCAGCAGTGTTTGGGCAGCGACCTTCCTTCCAGAATTCTGGACTCTCAAGTCCTATAGAATAGTTATGGAAATATCCTCGAAGCCATCTGTCCACCGAAGCTGTCTGCCCAGCGCTGCCTCGGCCACACGTCCCAGGGCCCAGACAGTGTGCAGGTAGGAGCTGCTGGGTAGCTGTACCCAGGCCTCTCCCTGTGCCTCCTTCAACCCCGGCCCAGAGCTCAGCCTGGCTCCACAGGAAAGCTCTGTGGGCTTTGGGGTGGGGAAAGTACGTGTGCCCACATCGACAAATGCACAGAACAAAAGGGGCTTGCTGGTTGCCAAAGGCCTTCCCTGCCCAGCACCTGCCTCACTCCACCTGCTGTGAGATTTATCCTGTTGACTGTTGCCCCGGGGCATTAGGAGGTGGGTATTCTCCACTAAGGCCTTTGTTTGTTCTACCTCCAGTCAGTGCCAGTGTCCCCGCTCTGGCTTAGTCATGCGCCTCCAGGCAGGGCACAGAACTCATTCACTACCCACACTGCCCACAGCGCACGAAGGCCAGGGTGGGGAACAGCCCAAGCCTCAAGCTTTGGTTTCTATTCAGTGAGAAAAGAAAACAGGTGGATACCTCAAAGGCCTATCCTCAAAACCCCAGCCTTCCTGGCCCCTGCACTCCCTGCCCCTTTTCACCAGCTTCCTCTCTTCTCACAGCCCCTGCCTGACTGTCCCCGCCCCTCTGCAGCCGCTCCCCTGGCTCACAAAGGTCATTCCCTCTCCTTGCTCCTTTCCAGCCCAAGTTGGTTCCATGTCTCCTCCTGGGAATCAGGGGCCCAAATTTCAAGTCCCAGCTCTCTCAATGATCTGCTGTGTGATCTCGAACAAGTCCCTGGGCCTCTCTCGTCCCTAATTCCTCACCTGAACAAAATGAAGTTGTTCTAGAATAATTAGTGAGAGCGGCACGACTTCTGAAGCACATCTGTTAGACCTCCTGCCCTACACTCTCTCGGGGTATTGGTCAGGCACCCAAAGAGAAAAGAGCAGTTCAGGACCAGGCAGAGATACTTTACTGGGGGTAACTCAGGAGAAAAGACCAGAAAGACTTGGAAACAGCCCCCAGGGACAAAGGGACTAGGATAGGCAGGGACTGTGTCAGTCAAGACCCATCACGGGTTAGTCTACTAAGCAGCTTCACCCCCTAACCCAGAGGGGACTTGCAGAGGTCCAGTTGATACGGCCCCAAGCAAGGCACAGATCCCACCCTTCCCACTCCCCCACAAGTCACACTGGGAGGCAGTACTTATTCTTGAAGTCTTCCACCACACCCTGTGTGTTCCGAAGCTCCACCTCCAAGCGGCCGCCATCCATCTGCAAGGCCTCAAGCTGTTTCCGCAGGCCACCAATATGGGCTTCAAAGATGCCTGGGAGGCGGCTGCTCTTGACCGACTTCTGCTCCTGCAGCAGAGCCCACTTGGTCTCCAACAGCTTGTTCTGCTGCTCCAGAAACCGCACCTAGAAAGGAAACAGAAGAGGAAACTCCTGAGGGGCAGACCATGTTGCCCACTGTGGGGTTGAGGGTCTCCAGCCTCCCAGCAGAAACCATGCTCCCTCTGGCCATTCCCCCAACCTGGGCCCCCAGCCCTTAGCCCTCTCTGGGAAAATAACCCTGGACAAGCCTCTTCTCCAGGAATCTCTGTCTCAAGTGTCCTAGAGTGTAGCCCACGGGTCGGGTGGACCTGGTTCACTGATGTGCCCTGGGGCTGTGCTTTAAGGTCTCTTCCCTCCTGTGCCCCCATCGCATTACAGGGGATCTCCACCTCCCTCCCTGAAGGGGTTCCCCTTCCAGCCTGTGTCCTGGGCCTGACTCAGCCTCCTGCCTTCAGGGTGGGACCTGTCTCTCCTCCCTCAGTATCTTCTCTCCCCTCCTCCTTTCCTCCAGCAAGGCCTCAGGACAGGGTGCTACAACCCAGTCAGTGTAAAATGAGCACCTATTTTGTACTCAGCCGTGGGGCCTGAAAGGCCCCCAAGGAGCACCCTGCATGACTGTGGGTGGGAAGCAAGCCTCCTCAGAACCAGCAACTCAAGGCGGCGGGACATGGGGGTTGCAGACAGTGAGACAGAGGAAAGGAACTTGGGCCTGGGAGGCTTCAGTGGAATCTGAAGGACATGTCTGGTCAACATGGCGAAAGGGAAGAGGACATTGGAGGCCGGGGAAGTGGGGAGGTAGGTACACAAAGGCAGGAGAGAGAAGGCCTGGTCTACACCTGCGGGAGGAGGCCCTGGCCAGGGGGGCCCAGCTGCGATAGCCCTTAGTTCCCCGGTCCAGCCCCATTTTGCCCCCCATCTCAGCCCACCAGTCAAGCCTGCCCCTCCCTCCCAGCCCTGACTCTCCCCACTCTCACCCCTCTGGGGCCCAAACTGCCAGGAAGAACACCTCCCAGATGTCCCTTCCCCCTCCCTGCCCCCAAATGGGCTGTCTCCAAAGACAGTTATAACCTCACCTAACTTCCAACCACCAAAGGGAAGCTGGAGGACCAGGTAAGGTGGGGCGGGTGGGGCGGGTGTGACGGGAGCCTCCCTACCTCCCTCCGGCGCTTTATTTTTAGCACCTGCCTCGGGGTAGAGAGTCGGGGTGCGGGGACCTCCTCAGCTGGGAAGGGCGTTTCACCCCTACCTCACCGCCGCCTCCACACAGCCCTCTCACAGAGAAAGGGGCCCGGAATGAGAAACTCGGCCCTGGCCTCTGGAGCTCCCAGTACTGGCGGAAAGAAAGACTAGTTCTCCCAGCGCCTAGCCCAAGTGCAGTCCGGGCTCAGTAGCCGCTTGGCCTGGAGCGTGGCGTGGCTCCGGGCAGGTTGCAGCCTGCTCACCTTGTCGATGAAGGAGGCGAACTTGTCGTTAAGGGTCTTGATCTGCTCACGCTCCTCCTGGCGTGCCTGCTGGATGGAGGGGTCAATGTGCAACTGCAGCGGGGTCAGCAGACTCTGATTGACGGTGACCTGTTGGATACCGGGACTCACCGGACCCCCGTAGGCGGAGTGCACGGCCACGCGCGGCCGCAAGGTGCCCAAGCTGTAGAGGCTATTGCCGCGGGAGCCACCCGGGCGCACCGAGCTCAGGCGCACCTGGGCACCGCGCCCCGGGAACGTGGCGGAGCGCGAGCTGAAGACCTGGGTGCTGAAGTGGGTGGACATGTTGGCTGCACCCGGTTAGACCTAGCAGTGGGCCAGAGGGAGCCAAACTCGCTGACCTTCGGGATACCTGGCCGCTTTTATCCACTAGGCGCCGGCCGATCGCCTTACACAGGTAGGGGCGGAGCTGGCCGACTGCCACCTTTCTCTGCGCGCCCCCCCTCCCCGCCCCTTCCAGGGCCGTGCTTCCGCCCTCCGCGCCGCCCACCAGGCCAAGCCCAAGCTTTCCGTCCAAACCCAAGTAGTCCAGAGTGGGCAGGGGACTGTAGTCCCCCAGAGCTGTAGGAGACAACGGTCTGAGCCAGACTCGGAAGCTTCCTAGAGGGGGCATGGGGAATGGGTGAAGAATGTCTAGATTCCTGAGGCCTGAGCAGAGAGATCAAATGTAAGTTCACACACACTCACACACACACACACACACACCCCCTACCCCGTGCCAGAAGAGGTGAACAAAAAAGCTCTAGACCAAGAATACACTCCCACCCACCCCACCCCCAGACTACTGAAAGCCAGAAAAGCATTCTCTAACAGCCTCCCTCCAAGTGCAGGCTCTCCTCCAGAAATCAGCTCAGTTCCTGAGTTTTCTGACCCCAGGGTATACCTGGTCTCATTGGTTTCCCTGGCCACATGCCCCTACACCTCATTTCTATAGGGAGAGTAGGCCAAGTGGGGTGTGACCCCACCTCTCACCCCTCTCCTCCTCACTCCAGCAGGCATGTGAAGCCCACAGGCAGGTGGGAATGTTTACCCTGTCCACTGTTTCCTCTGTAGAGGAAGGGGACACCTGTGTGTATTCAGGACACTGCAGATGTCTGTTCACTTCTGGGGGATTTCTCTGCATGTACAGCCCAATATGCTGTTGGGCATGTCTGTGAACATCCTTATACAAGTGAAAGTCTATGTTCAGGGGGAGGGTGTATCTGTGGATACACTGATGCACACTTTTGATTCCACCTCTGTGCAGTGTGCTTTCCTCCCTGTCCCCTTACCCCTGACATTTTTCTGTTTAAAAGTTCCCAGCAATTTCAAACCCAGTCCAAGATAGGCATAAACATTGGGCTAGGACAGAGGACACTGGACACAGAGACAGCTAAACACTGACCTCCTTTCCTAGTAGCCTTCAGCCACATATGTGACCCCCTCTGCACCACCCTATGGCGATTTCTCCAGACCCAGCTCAGAATAAATAGAGGAATAGCCCTGAGGAGACTTTGGAAAAAAAGACAGCTGACAAGCCTCTAGTCACCTTTAGCCCACCGCCAGCCCCAGCCAATGAGCTGGCCAGGTTGTTACCTCAGACCAAGTGCTTTTCAGGCCTAGGACTCAGCCTCCCCTCGAGCAACACTTCCCCATTCCAGGGCCTGCCCAGTGCCCGCCCTCCAACCCCTCCCTGAAGCAGTCCTGATGGCTCCGGTCCTTGACATTCTCCTGTCTCTGCATTCACAGGCCAGCACCATGAGCCCACTCAGTGCCAGGCTGCACTCATTAAATGCCCTCTGAAGGGTTACAGGAAGCTGTTAACACAGAGAGACCGAGGATCAGAATTCCTGTTCAGCAAGAATGCACCATCCAATGGTTCCTCTAACTCAGGCTCCCACCCTAGCCTGTGCCTCTGCTGGCCTCACAGAGACCACCTTACGAGAACCCTGGCAAAATCTAGAGCCAAGTTAATCCCACAAGCCCCTGGCCTACCCCAAAGACTCACTCCTGTCTCTGTAATGTTCTGTCACACACACACATCACACACACACACACACACACACACACTCACTCACTCACTTGTCCACCTGGCTTTCCCGAAACCTCCAGGCCCAGCTATGAAGAACCAAGCGGCCCCAGGTCCTCAGCCCTGCTTGGCTTCACTAAACCCTTTAAACCTGCCCTGACACCGGGTCCCACAGTCCTCACAGGTGGAACTGGCCGCTGTTCTCTGGAGAGGAGGGGGAGGCATTCTTTTTGGGTCCCTCTGTTACCAAATAAATGGACCCATGGAGGGGCGGGGGTGCCCAGATGAAGTTACCGAAACGACACCCCCTTCCCCGGGGTCCCTCGGTTGTAGGTCCTTTGCCCGCCGCCCTTGGAATTATGGCTCTGAATGGCAGAGTTTGGTGAAAAGGAAAGGAACTATTTATTCAAAAGTTATACAGGTTTGATTAATGGCTAAATGTTGCACTTAAACATCAAAATCTCTTTAAAAGAATCACCAGCGCACACACCGTCCTGCCTCCCCTGCTTTGCCCAGTTAGGCCAGTCAGGTTTGTCAGGGGTACCGTCCTTCAGAAAGAAAAGAACAGAAGTCCGGGGCTCGGCTAGGCAGGCCTCCCGCGGGTCTCAGCACCATCCGCTGCGTCACCGTGATCTCCAGCTCTTAATCCAAAACCATGTGGCACCTTCTCATGGCCCACTAGCCAGAGTCCTTTCTCCCTTCTTTCTTCCGGCGTGGTCTTCACACTGTTCCCCAGAGGCTGTGTGCCACTGTCTATCCCGCAGGCCCCAGTCTCTCCTCTTCCCTCCCAGTTACATTCTGCATTAAGTCTTTTAAACCTTCCTGATTAGCCTTGGTGACATGCAAAATAACTCTTTTTGCATATGAGGAATGAAGCTATCCTGTTATTGACATGCAAAATAACTCTATGGTCCTGCTCGAGGCTCCCATCCCCAATGGCGGCCCGCCCTGGAACGGGGAGAATATCTTTTCCTTTGACAACCTAATCTCCGGGGCCCATCACAAATACCTTTTGGGGGGGGGCCCTGGATGTGCCCTGTTACACATCCTGCACTTTTAGAACCATTACTCATTGTCTATCCCCTAACATAGAGCCTCTTATTCCTAAAGGAAAAAAAAAGACATGATTCATGTTTATTATCTTGGAATTTGAATGCTTGTTATGATTACAAAATCATAACAAAAACCTGAGGAAAAGAAGGGAGAAATAAAATGGAGTCATTACAATCCAGCTGCTAAATTATTAAAATCAAATAGGTTGAGGCATGAAGAAATGATTCTATTCTTCTTTAACTAGAGCAAGAACTTAAACTTTCGAACTTTCAGTTGTGTGCCAGTGCCTGTAAATACCTAAATTCTATAAATAAACCTCTGAAGAATCTCAAGAATGTTTATGTGCTGAAGATGTATATCTCTTACAGATAACCGTGTGTCATACTAAAGAAAAAACACATCCAGACAACCTGGCACCCATTAATCAGACCACCGGACATCTGGAAGCTTACCATCCTTAGCCAACCCACCCACTAACAATACAGGACTGACTTTTTTCCAAACATGTGCTTTTTACTATAAAAACTCTCAAACTTTTCTTTCTCTTCTGGAATAATTTGGGTATTGCTTAGTTGTGTAAGACCCTTGAATAAATTTTTGTCATTTGTTTATAGCCAAAGCCTCTGACTTTTTTGAGCTTGTTCAACAAGCCATTTAGCATTTCTGCATGGAATGTAATACTTAAAAAAAAAAAAAGTCAAATGATGAAAGACAAATAAGCAACATATATGGCAGTCAAAAAGCTACTCTACTAAATAGGTGGATCCATAGACAACTGCAACAGAAAAGTGGGCAACCGGCATGAAGAATATGAGTTAGTGCTAAGGTATGAAAGCAACTCAAGTGCCTATCAATAGATGAGTAGATAAAAAAGTTGTAGTACATATATACAATGGAATATTACTCAGCCACAAAAAAAATGAATCTTAACCATTTGGAACAGCATGGGTAGACCTGGATGCTAAATGAAATAAGTCAGTCAGAGAAAGACAAATACTATATGATTCTACTTGTACATGCAGTCTAAGAACAAAATACATGAACAAACCAAATAGAAACAGACTCATAGATATGGAAAACAGACTGATAGTTGTCACAGGGAGGGAGCTTGGGGGACTGGATAAAAAAGGTGAAAGGGTTAAGAAGTGCAAATTGGTAGTTGCAAATGTATAATACCGCATAGAGAATATAGTCGATAATATTATAATAATTATGTATGGTGCCAGGTGGGTACTTGAAATATCGGGGAGATCGCTTTGTAAACTATGTGATTATCTAACCACTGCACTACACACCTAAAACTAGTACCAAATAACATTGAATGTCAACCATAATTGAAAAGTAAGATTTAGAATTTTAAAAAGGAATATGAATGATAGGTTATGTAGTGCTTACTTTACATGTGCCTGACAGTGTTTTAAGCACTTTGCATCCATTTGCCCATTTAATTCTCACACTAACCCTATGGCATCGTGTGTTATTATCCTCCGAGAGGAAACCGAGGCACAACAAATTTAAGTAAATGGCCCCAGTTCACTGAGTTAGTGTGTAGAAAAGCCAAGATTTTAACCTTGGATGTTTGAGTCTCTAGAGTGGTTACAGAAAAATGGTAAGAAAGGGGAAAAAAACAATAGGAAATATGTAAAAAATGCTCAACCTCACTAAAAGAAATACAACAAGAATAGCAATGAGAATCAATGTCCACTTGTCAAATGATCAGAGACTAAAAAGTTTGATAATAATGTTGATAAGTGTATGAGTAACAAGGAGTTTTGTCCTTTGTTCATGGGGTCATCCACTGGCTCATCCTCTTAGACGGAAAGTTGGCAGTAACTATCAATATTGAAGACATCTGTCCTTATCTAAACAAAATGAATACTCTTGTCCTTAACCCAGAATAGGAACTTGTCCTGTAGATGTTCTCATCAAAGTGCACAATACTGTGGTCTCTACTGCCATTATTTAATATTAGCAAAATACAAGAAACAACATAAATGTCCATCTATGGGAAATTATTAAATGAATTGAGCTACATACACTCATGTAACAGTGGAAAATTATAATGGCGGGAAGTTATAACCCACTCCACCATTCTTTTGACATTTCTGTAAGTGCTGACCCTGACTAATATGTAGCTTACAGATAAAAAGTGCATGTTTGTATAAGAATCCTAGTAACTATCTTCAACATATACAAACTCGGACCTTCAGGCATCCCAGCTCTGGGAGATTTACTGACCTTCAACCCTGGATCTAGGATGACAAGAAGCCAGGATGACTAAACCAGGACGATGCACACCGGATCATCACCTGCCTAACGGAAGAGACTGTGCTTGTCTGCACATAAAGAACTTTTCAAACCCCTTCCTTGATCTCTTTGTTCTGTTTCCCTCTCCTTCCTTATAAATCCTCTGCCTCCACTGAGAGGAGGAAATGGGCTTTGAGACATGAGTCCCCATCTTCCTTCCAGGTGTCTGGTACCAGAAAATAAACCACTTCCCTTTACATCAGCACCTGCTCTCCAGTATTGGCTTTCATAGTGACAGGCAGCCAGATCTGTATTCACTTATATTCAGAGGAATGCTGTTCATTGAAAAGAATAAAATCCCTTACATACTGATTGAATTTTTAGCTCTATATATTGATTATATAAATCGCTGTAATTTTTTGAAGTCCTATGCGGTTCAGGCCACCCACTTATACCATGTCTACCCCCCTCCTCTGTGGCTGGTGCCTGTGATGCCTCAGTCACTCCCTGACCTCCTGGCCACTCCCTTGTCCCCAGCAGGGACACTGGCACCTGGTTCCTGGTGCTCCGCTCCACCCTGGCACCCTCATGCTCCATGTAGGTGACTGCCCAGCATTTTAGCCTGATCGTTCCTTAGCTCTTCAATCCCAGAGACTTCCACTTCCATCCTTTTTCTCTTGTCTTTGCCAAGGGCCGCACTCTACACCCTAAACTGCTTTCTCTCTTAAATCTTAAACTCTGATCTCATGCTACAGGATTGTTCGTAACTCTCACTCTGAGTCAATATATTCTTCCAGCCACACCAGCTGCCTTAGTCCTTAACTCAACTATTCCATCACCTTCCTTCAGACTTTCTTATCACCTTCCTTCAGACTTTCTTATCAGCTTGAATCCCTCCCTTTCTGACTCCTTCTGTCTCCTCTACCTCCAGCCTTATTCAGCCTAAACACTAAACTTCTCTGCTCCAGCTCCAAACCGCAGAACATCAGTGAAGAAACCGTCTCCTGTAGATCTGGTGTCAACAGCAAATCAGGCTCAGTGGCATCCTCTTTGCTACTGGGCACATCTCTCTGCCTTTGCTCAGCAACCTCTCCCCTTCATCCTGGTTGTTCCTGCAAAGCTTCCGTACTCTCTTCCTATCCCCACCCTACTCCCTGCACCTGCACTCTCAATCGAGTATCAGAGCGTTCTTCCTCACTGAGAAAATCAAGGCCAACTGGCAAAAACTCTCTTACCTTCCTTCCCCCACCCAAACTTAACTTACCCACCCCTCCTTCCCCCTCCCTCCAGGCTCTGAGGATAGGCTCTCCACACCTGCGCCCTGGACACCAGCCTCTCTCACCTTCTCAGCTGCAGTATTCCATTCTGCTCCTTGGTCACCACTTCCTAGTACTATCACCCTCTCTTGCTCCCCTCCCTCTGACTGCCTTCTCATTGGTCTGCATGCACTTCCATTGGAGCTGTGAGGGTACAAGTCAGATGTCAGCTGGCTGAGGTTTGGACGGGGTGAGAACGCGGATACAGAGTGCCAGCTACAATTTCTCATAAAGTTGGGCAATAAAGTGCGACAGGAAGTTAGCTTGAATGGAAAGCAAGCTAATGGAAAGGGTTATTGGAGCATAAAGAGATTTGGGCATGAGGTTTGGCAGAAGAAAAAGAGATAGACCAGAAGAAGAGATGTTAAATATGGGGGGCAGAGGGGTAGCTAATAAGTGGAGCAGGGAGGGGGGATTGGAAGATGGGTTTAAGAGTCCAGGTGAGAGCAGCCCTGCTGCAGAGGAAAAGCACCTCTACCTTGATGGCAATAAGAAGCTAGGGATGCACAAGGATATTCAAAGACGGGCAAGAAGTCTAGTTAGTTAGAGAAAGTTCCACAGACTCTGTCAGAATGGCAATTTCTCATAGATAAAAACATTTTGTGGGGCTCTTCTGACCTAACTCTCTACACCCTGTGCGTCCTGTGGTCTCAATCCGCATGACGGCAGTAACTCCCTAACAGGGACCACAGCGCCCAGGAGACCGCGCAGCACCAGGCTGAGGGCTCGTCTTTGACTCAGACTGCCGCTTCCGGGCTTCACAACCTAGTAGCAACTCAGATTTTCCTCCTGTAAAGTGGGGAATTAATAGTGTCTATCCCATGGGTTCTCTTTAAGTATTGAAGAAAAATAGTGTTATAAAATATACTTAAAGACTCAGTAGATGGGAGTTGTTTCTGTGATGAAAGTTGTTTTTGTGGCAGATGACCACTGGAATGTCTGCCATGCTCACGCGATTCCTGTCTTCTCCTTGTTGGTAAGAAAGAGCCCAAAGAGGCTGGGATTCGAGATACCACCTCCCTCAACTTGTTCCTCATTTGATGACTTGGTCCTCCTGGGAGGGCTACAGAATCATATGTTACCCATGGTGGGGGCACCCCCCTCACCCCTCTCCTATTCCCCCGTCCCTGTGGTTCTGGGCTCTATTTCCTACGCAATGACAGTCCTTACCCTCCTTCCCTTTCTGGCCATCTCCATTCTGGCATTTCCCATGCACTTGCTGAGCTTTCTGGGCTTGTGGAGCTGGATAAGCAAAACATGGTTCCCCTACTTCTCAGTGAGGTTCAGTGTAACATACAACTAACAGATGGTGAGGAAGAAGCGCAAGCTCTTCAGCAACCTGCAGAGGTTTGTAGGCCCCTCCAGGAGGCTCTCCCTGCTGGAGCTGGGCTGTGGCACCAGGGCCAACTTCAAGTTCTCTCTGCCTGGATGCAGTGTGACCTGCATTGACCCCAACCCCAACTTTGAGAAGTTCTTGATCAAGAGCATTGCTGAGAATCGACACCTGCAGTTTGAGCGCCTCGTGGTGGCTGCGGGGGAGAACATGCACCAGGTGGCCGATGGCTCCATGGATGTGGTGGTCTGCACCCTGGCCCTGTGCTCCAAGGAGAACCAGGAGCGGATCCTCCAGGAGGTGTGCGGAGTGCTGAGGGGAGAGTTGGGAGGTTGGGGGAAGGGAGGTGGGAGGGACCCATCTAGACTTGTGTGTTAAGCTGGATACTTATGGGTTTCATGCCCAGCTCCCACTTCATTCATTCTTTTATTTATTCATTATTCATAAAACAAACATTTAGGGGATGTCGACTAAGTGTAGCAGCATTTCGGCAGTTAGAAGTCAGCTTCAGAGAGGTTAGGTGACCTGCACAAAGGCATGTAGCTCATACAAATGGCAGAGACAAAACTAAAATTCATGTGCCTTGACTCCTAAGTCAAGAAGATCCAAGCCATGCCACTGCTCTGGTGGTTCTCAAACTGGTGTCCAATTTTCTAAAGATGAAAACAGTGTGTCCCCCATAGGACATGCCCGATCATGTCTCTTCTCAACAAATGAGAACTTGTAAGTACACAGATAGCCATCTCTTTTTATGGCATAATTCTTTAGTTTTTACTTTGGGGCCTCGGAAGTTAGACACATACCATTCTCCAGCCCTTTTCCCCAGTAGCAGCCATTATTCATTGTTTGTGGAGGGAGGGAGTTAAGAAAGGGAGCATTGGGGAAAGCAGTTTCCCCGAAGACCTTACAGATGGCATTGCCTTTGCATCTTTGAACATTGTTGACCTTTTAGTATTTCTTACTTTACTCTCTATAATTACAAAGGCAATTAATGAATCCTAATTGTTAAAAAAAATTCAAAAATTAAAGAAGTAGGACAAAGAAATAAAAATATGAAAGTTCTTTTACTTCCCTAAATCCCACCCCCCTTACCTGACCCCATAGATCCCTACTGTTATATGTATCCTTCCAGCATTTTTTTATTTTAAATTCATGTTTCCTTTCCTGATATTTGGAAGATTTTCTATCCATCTCAAATTTACTAATAACTACACTCATATTTCAAGTTATATTTGAACCTGTACTTCACTATCAACATACCAAAATATAGTTACATAACCCCCCTCAACTCAGCACAGTCCTATTGCACTTTTATCTCCCCACCCTCATCCCCTCTTTCCTCTCAGCCTCCTCAGTCTCACCATCCCATACCCTGGTTTGGTTGAAATTACCTGTAATTTTATTCAACCCATTACTAAGGATTTTACCCCTTGACGTCTATTTCAAAAATCCTTTGTAATGTACAACCTAGTTTAATCGTCATGCATGTACTTACTATAAATTTTACTAGATCAATTGCTCTCCACTGCTTTATGTGCTCTTTGTCTTCCCCCATCTTGAGATGTTTTTGTTTTTAAAATTTAATTTTCATTTGTCTAAACTACCTTCTTTAATCGTTTCCTGAAAAATAGTACATGGATCCTTGGAGATCTGAAAATGTCTGTCTTCTACCTCACACTTAACAACATTTTGGCCAAGATTCTTGGATCTGAATTCTTTCCCCCAGAAGCTGCGGGCATCAGTTTGTGGTCCAGGTGCTTTCCAAGTTGCAAATGATACCTACAGTGCCAGTCTGATTCTCCTTCCCTTTCAGGTAACCTGTTTTTGTTGTTGATTGTTTTATGTCTAGAAGTTTTTAAGATTTTTATTTTTTTCTTTGAAGTTCTAAAATTTCACCAGGAGATGACTAGGTATGTATCTTGTTTTTATTATTAATCTTGCTAAGCATTTAGAGAATGTTTTTTATGTTAATACGCAAGTCTTTCTTCAGCTCAGTGTTCTTCGATTGTTTCTTTTTTTATAGGTTCTCCTCTATTCTTTTCTTCTGTCTTCTTCTGGGACAACTATTATTCAGATATAAGATCTAGCTTTAGCATCCTTGCTCTTATCTTTTTATTCTTAATTTCCATCTCTTTGTATTTTTGTTCCATATTGCAAGATAGTTCCTCCATATGGTCTTCTAAATGACTTCCTCTATCATCCAGCAGTATTTATTCTACTTTTCATTTCCTCTATTAAATTTTAAATTTGGGATTTTTTTTAATTGCCAAAATCTCTCTCTTATTCCCAGTTCACTCCTTAGCAATATATTGTTGAATCGCCATAAAAGTATTTTTTGTTGTTGTATATTATTTTTTAAGTTCTATCTCATTCATTTCATTAAATTTTCCTCAGTAAGGCATCCTTGTTGGGATTGTTCAAACTGGTGTCTTCCCTTCAGGCTGGCAACAAATGGCCTGGAAGGCAGGACTCTCTTGTCTGAAGAATGGAGAGAGCCTCTAGGTTCCTTGGCTACTCCAGGTTAGAACAGATGAGGGCAATTTTGTCCCAGCTCAGGCCAACATCTCGAGGGCAGCCACTGTCAGCAGATAGAGGAGACTGCTCTCCAGATTTTTTGCAGGGGTCCAAGCCTGGGTCCTTTCCTCATCATGAAGGAGTGGATCTACCAGCTCAGGTGCCTCAGGGAGCCTTGTCTCTACTAGACAAATTAAATTCCCCCAGGCCTTTGATTGCAGGACTCAAAGTTTCTGCTGTGCCTGCTCTGGGCTCCAGCAAAGATACCAAACTTCCTCACCCACCCTTATTAGCTGATCAGCTTTTTTATCCTATTGGCTGAGTATCTCAGCAGAACAAAGGGAAAAAGAGTCACCACTTTCAGCCACTTCAGCCACGATTTTTCCAATAGTCCCCAGATATAGATAATATGAATGGATGGATAGACAGACAGACAGATAAATAGATAGATTTTTATAAGTTATACATACACATGGTTTAAGGAGACAAACCACAAGCTTATGATGAAAATAGCAGCTCTCGGGCACACAAAATTTCTACTCCCCTAAGGCAATCACATTCAAGTTTTAGCTTTTTTAAAAAATTTCTATACATATCTCTAAATAGCATGTTTATACTGCTATTTCTTATCTTTTCAGATTTAAGTGTTAATATTAACTTCCCATTCTGGGAAGTGAAAATTTACCTCTTTCACAACTACCCCACAGCTACCACATTTCTCTCATCTCTCTTCCTTCTGAGAGAATTATTTCTTTAATTGGTATTCACAACTGAGCCATGCAGTATACTTCACTCATTTTTGAACCATGCAATATACCTCTTTACTTCTGGTTTTCCCAGGGTAATAATGATCTATATACTTACAGATAGACACACAGATATATATATAGATTCCTAAATCATCCCACACTCTCCCTCACTTGTCTAAACCTCTCAGTATGGTCAGACATGTCAAATATTCTATCATTTCAGCAACTGGAGCCATTTTTCCAAGGTCTCTCCCAGGCTCCCACCTGGACTGTGTGTTCTCTAGACTTGCTGCATTGCTTTCATTTTGGAATCTACTTTCACCATCTTCCAAGGAACTCCCTTCTTTTCTCTTTTGCACCAGATTCCCTGTTTCCTGCACTCTATCTCTTTCTTCATTTACTCCTAGTTTTGGTAGAGCATATCGTGCTGTATCTTTCTGAGACAGGTGATGTAAATATGTTGAGAAAATGCATATCTGAATATTCTTTATTCTCAAAACAATTCATAATTTGCACAGCTGTAGAATTCTGAGTTGGAAAATGTTTTCTCTCAAAATTTTGAAAGTGTCCACTGTCTTTGGCTGCCAATGTTACGGCTGAGAAGCCTGAATTCATTCTGACTTTAGATACTTCGTGTGAAATTTTTTTCTCTTCTATATAAGTTTGTAGAATCTTCTCTGCCCACAGTGAAATGAATTAATGATACCTTTTGGGGATTTAGTGGGTCTGCAAACTGATGGCCTTTAATTATGGAAATTGTCTGGGATTATTTCTTTAAAAATATTAATAAAAGGGAGATTTTTTTATTTGAATATTTTCATCTCTCTACTTAGTCTCTGCTTTCCCCAGATTTTTTTTCCGTTTATTGTCTGAGCTCCCTTTTTCAGGTTAGAGACTCTTCTCAGATGACTATTAATTCACAGCTAACTACTCACATTTGCAGGAGTAGCACTAAAAACTGGTTGGGAGCTCCTGAGCATGGATAAAACATGTCAACACTGGACTAGCTGCAGCATGAGACAGTTGAGCTGTTCACGTGGAGAAATCCCATTGTCAGCATCTTGGGTCTTTCCTTTGCAGCTGGTCAGAAAAACCTTCCTCATCTCTCCCTGAAATCTATAAGCCTCATTCTGGCATTCTGGAAACAAATGAGAGAAGAAGGCTGGGGTCTCAGCATTAAGATTGTGAACTTTCTCTTATTCCCCATCTTTTCAGTAAAGTAATATGCCCTACTGCACCTTGTTATAAAGACCCTCTGTTTAACCATTTCCAGAAAATAAGCCTCGAGTCCTCTGCTGAGGTGGGGACGGATAGTATCTGGAGGCTCTGAATGGAGGAGAGGATTCCAAGTTTCAATGGATGATTAAATAGGCTGCAACCAATCTTCCAGGGTTTTTTTTTTTTTTATCAACTTTATCGAGGTACAAATTACATATGATCAAATGCATCCACTTTAAATATACAATTTGGATGTCTTCTGATAAATGTGCACACTCCTGTAGCCACTACTGAAATAAAGATATAGAACATAGCCATTACCCTGAAAAGAGTCCTTATGCCTCTATAATCAATCCCCATAACCCTAGGCCCCAAGCAAGCACTCATCTATTTTCTGTCACTATAGAATAGATTTATCTTTCCTAGAATTTCATGTAAATAAAAGTATACAGTAAGTACTCTTCAGTGTCTGCCTTATTTTATTCAACATAATTTTTTTGGATTCATCCATATTGTTGGTTGCATGCATCAATTTCTATTTCTTTGTATAGCTCAGTAGCATTCCACTGTGTGCATACAGCATAATTTTTACCTTTTATGGACACTTGAGTTGTTTCCAATTTTTAGCTATTATAATTAATGAATATAGCTGATATGAACACTCTTATACATGTATTTTTATGGACATATATTTTCATTTCTCAAATAAATACCTAAAATTTGAATTGCTGCATCATAAGAAACTGCAAAGTGGTTTTCCAAAATAGTTAAACAACTTTACTTTTCTACCAGCAACATATGAACATTCCAGTTGCTCCACATGTTCACTAACATTTGGTATTATCAATAATTTTAATGGGGGTTTGGTGGATCTTATAGTGGTTTTAGTTTAATTTCACCAATTATTAATAACATTAAGCACACTTCCATGTGCTTATTGATTATTCATCTTATTCTGTAATGTGTACATCAAATATTTTACCCATTTTTAAAGTGGGCTATTTGACTTATTGAGTTGCAAGTGTTTTTTTTATACAGTATTTTCTACATTCAAGTCCATTCTCAAATATATGACTATTTTTTCCCAGTATGGCTTGCCTTTACATTTTCTTAATGACATCTTTGAAAAGCAAAAGGTTTTGTTTTGATTAAATCCAAGTCACCCAACTTTTTTCTTTTACATTTCATGATTTTTGTGTCTTATCAAATGAATTTCACTCTGGATATCTCATTTTTCCAAGACCATTTGTTGAAAAGACTATTCTTCTCCATGTAGTTGCCTTTTCACCTTTGTCAAATACCAATTGACCATAGATATGTGAGTCTTATCTCTAGATTTTATCATTCCATTGATCTATATGTCTATTCTTTGCCAATATTATACATTCTTGATTACTGTAGCTTTATATTAAGTCTGGGATTAGGTAGCATAGTCCTCCAATATTAAACTCTGCTAGGGTGAGTCTAAAGTATCTTTACTCTGGACTAATCTAGCCCATTCACTAGGATATGACCCTTCTGGGATCTCTGTTGATCGCCCGGGTGTTCATTAAGGACTCTCCCCTCTGACTGCTTGTAACTTGAATGAGCTCTGAAAATTGTTCAGTTTACAACTCCCACTCAGTCTTTGCCTATCCACAGTGTCACCCTGCACATACGAGACTCATTATTCAACAACAGACTTCAGGAAAACCCATGCAGATTTATGAAGCTCTCTCTGTGTATCTCCTTTGTTTCTCATAGCTGGCTTAATAATCAACTTCATAGGTCTAAGTTAGTGTATTAAAAAATCCACAGTTCTCCTTTGTGTCTTCTTTATTACTCACACAGAACACTTCACTTCTGACACTTCTGGTCACCAAATATGTGAGGTTTTCTCCACCAAGCAATTATGTGACATAAACTGGGTGTCCTATAATTTAACCCAATTCTGACACTTTCTACCTGGAGATACCATCAGAGCCCACAGGTTAAGGGCTCAGTCCCACAAGATTGTCCTCACCCCCACTGCAGATGCCAATTGGAAGTCCAGGTTGTCACCTGTGCTTCTGACCCAGTGGTCATAAATGTGAGGTTCCCACAACCTCCCCCTTGAGTTCTTTTAATTTGCTGGAGTGACTCACAAAATTCAGGGAAACACTTATGTTTATCATTTCATTAAAGGATATGATAAAGGATACAAATGAACAGCCAGATGAAGAGATATTTAGGATGAGGGTCCCAAGTGCAGGAGCTTTTGTCCCTGTGGAGTTGCAGTGTCTCACCCTCCCACTGTGGTTGTGTTAGCCAACCTGGAAGCTCTCTGAATCCCATACTATTGCAAGTTTGTAGAAGCTTCCTCACAAAACTCATAATCAATTATTAACTCCATTTCCAGCCCCTATTCTCTCTGGAGGATGGAGGGTGGGGTTAAAAATTTCAAGTTTCTAATCATAACTTGATCTTTCTGGTAACCAGCCCCCATCCAGGGGCCCACCCAGAGTTGCCTCAGGAGAACAAAAGATGGTCCTAGTGTTCATATCACTTACGAATTTACAGGGGTTTTAAGAGCCCTGTGTCAGAAACAAGGGGCAGAGACCAATATATGTGTTTTCTATTATTTTGCAGTTAGTTATAATTTGTTCTACTTTCTAGCTTCCAGAAGCATTCTGCAATCATCTCCCTTGCTTTCTTTGTCTTAGGTATAGTCAGTTCTTCTATAACATATGCATTCCTGAAAATCACCATACTATACAAGACTATACAAGAGAACCACAGGCTCATGAGGCAGAAAATGGGATTAGAGACACAATACTCAAACCTTTATCATTGCCCTGACTGGTGTGGCTCAGTTGGTTGGGCATCATCCCACAAAGTGAAAGGTCACCGGTTTGATTCCTGGTCAGGGCATTTGCCTAGGTTGCAGGTTCTGTCCCAATCAACTGATCGATGTTTCTCTTTCACATCAATGTTTCTCTCCCTCCCTTCCCCTCTCTCTAAAAATAAATAAATAAAATCTTTTTAAAAATTTCATTGGTGACACATTAAAAAAAGATAGGAATCTAATAAAAACAGTAGCAGTTTTATACATATTACATGATTAAGAAATACATAAAAAAGTCTAATCATTGTTATACACATGAAACTAATATAATATTGTATGTCAACTGTAATTTTTTTTATTTTAATTATTGAAGAAGAAAAGAAATACATAGTAACTATAGTAAATAAGGTATTTTATCTGGAAAAAAACACAAATTTTGCCTGTATAGCGGGACATTGGAGGGATTGCAACTTCCAGTCCTGTGAGTCACTGTGATCTGGCAGGAAGGGAAGGTTCCCTGAAATCCCACAAGAGGTTGTAACAGCAGATGTGGATGGATGTGGGTAATGAACTGTGGCCACTGGGAGATGTTTGAGTTGTGTGTATTTTGTATATTCCTGTGTGACTCAGTTAGATTGGGTGCAGTTTTCTGCATTCATTTGTATTCTGACCCTCATTAGGTGCTCACTAAATAATGTTTGTTGAATAGAGTTGAAATGAAAGCTGTTCTATGGACATTAAATGCATCAAACAGACAAAACACTTATGTGGATTTATAAAGACAGACTATTTTAAACAGATTCTGGTCTCCTGGAGATGTCCTTCACTTCCTGGAACATACAGCTGCCAAACATTCTGGCTGGGATTTGTCCAGTCAATAATTTCTCAACTCAGCTAGACACTTCCTATTTGAGACCTAACAAAAGAGCCAGAATGTTCTGGAAAAGGCCGCATTCTCTCAGCCAACTTTGCAGCTCCCACAGGCCGGCTGGCCAGGTTCCAATGAGGAGACAATAGTCACACCAGTTATTTGAACAGAGAGAATTCAATGTAAAGACTTGTTAACCAGGTATAGAGTTGTTAACTGGGAAAGGGAAAGGGTAAAAAAAGAACCCTGAGATATCACGGAACTGGTGGAATGAGCTGCCAGAACTAGGGCTGAAGGAACAAAGTGAAGAGGTTAGTACTATTCACACTAGGAAAAGGAGAGGGGAAGATGTGTAACGCAGGCCTCTGAGGAGGAGGCGCCGCCGAGCTGGTGTGGCGTCTCAGGGCCCCAGATCTCTGCGGCATGGAGCCCTGGCGGCCTGGCACGCGGGGGGACCTCTGATTGTCCGAGTGTTGGGAAAACTGCCAAACGGATTCAGCGGCTGCTACAGGAAAGCACTGTTGCTTCCCCAGGGAAAACCCATGGCCAGGCAAAGCTCGCCAGAACTGAGAGCGGGAGTGACGCCCGCAGAAGCAAATACGAGGCAAGGCCGACCCCGTCTGGCGCCCCCTTTCGGCAGATCCTACCAAAGCCTGATGGCAAAGCCGATGCAGCACCGCAAAGCAGAAGGTTGTGAGGGCTTGGCGCTGAGACGCAACAACTGAACTCTCACACCTAACAACCGGAAATCCCATCTACCCCACGTCACATTTTTCCTGAACTGACTGCACCAACCCATTGTCTGGGCATTTGCTCCCATGTCCCCCTCAGCCTTTTAGTGAAGGCCTCACCCCCACAGCCCCTAACACAGTCATGGGTTGAATTAATTGAAATGCCTTGGTGTTGGATTTCTCAGTAAATTATACAATAAAAATAACTTTGTGTCTTCCATTCCTGCCATCATTCCTGGTATACAGGAATGTTTCTTGTTTCTTGACTAAAAACTAATATTCAAATATATGCTAATTAAATCAAAATACTTTTTTGCCTATTAAAATATTGGAGTTTATTTTTACTTTTTTTTTTTTAATCCTCACCTGAGGACTTTTTTTTTCATTGCTTTTTTAGAGAGAGAGGAAGGAAGAAACATCGATGTGAGAGAAAAGCATCAATCAGTTGCCTCCTATATGTGCCCGGACCAGGGATCATAGCACAGGAGGGGGGATCCCTTTAACCTAGGTATGTACCCTGGCTGGTGTGGCTCCAATGAACTGAGCCACACCAGCCAGGGCTGAAGTATCAGTTATTTTTAAAATAATACTATGTCAATGGTTTTTGAGTGTGGTGTTCAAATTAGGTCAACCCTTTGGAAAACAATTCATGAAAAAACACAACCATCAAGATGTTCATCATGGCATTGTTTATAGATAGACAGAGATAGAGATAGCTATAGAGAGAGACACAAATAAATATGGATATTTAAAGAGAGGGAGCAGCCCCCGTATCCTACAACAGGGGAGTAATTGAAACAGACTGAGCATGAAACATTCTGTTCCTTCCTGGCTTAAGAATCAGAAAATCACTGACATTTCAAAAGCTATGAGCATAGCTAGTGCCGAGATCTTTGTTTCTCAATACCATTCTCCACTAAAAGAAATTAAGTTTCCTTGGAGAAATGGCCAATTCCAGGGCTGGGACAGAGAACTCAAATGTTGAACCAAGACCATCTTGTTCCAAAATGTTAGGAAATGTTTATAGAATGGAGAGGATGTATCGAACATAGAAGCCAGGTTGAAAGGACTCCCACTGGCCCATATGCCTGGATTTAAAATGACTTATGGAAATAGTGTTGTATTATGGGAAAAATACTTATCTTCATGAAGGGCAGATAGCAAACCAGACTTTGGAGCCAGAGATACTTGGGGCTCTGGTGCTAGCTCTACCACTTATTAGAAGTGCAGCATTGAACAGCTTCCCTGAAATTGAGTTTCTTTCTGCCTAATACCAGGAAAATACCTACTTTGCAATATTATGTTAAGGATTAAATGAGAAAGAGAAACAACCTATATGGAGCCTACATACTAGGTATTTCACAAGTAGTAGATGTTTTTATTGCTGCCTCAAGTAAATGGGCAGGTTACAAAGGTACAGCAACATTACAGCTATAATTATATTTAAAAGAAAACAGATTTACCTGAGGGGGGAACTGAAAGGAAATACACTAAAATACTAAACAAGGCTTGTATTCAAGTGGTAAAATTATAGATGACTTTTCTCTTTCTCTGTTTTTCAAATATCAATCACATATTTTGGTATTTTAATAATGACAAAGCGTATATCACTTTTAAGGACAACTTTTGAGCAAAACCTCCCAAAGATCAGGAAATGATTTATTGGTCATCAAAAATGTCCAAAATGTTGCCTGCCTATCTGCCTGACTTCCTTTCTGCATAATTCACTGTCAAATCTATTATATGGGACCAAGGACAGTTGGCATCCAGGCCAGGGCACAGTGCAGGGTGGGGGGTGGCTTGTCCCAACACAGAAGAGGGCATTTGAGCTGGGGCAGTGGCTGCAGAGGAGATTGGTTTTACACATAGGAATGATGGAAGGGGGAACTAGAATGGACCATGTGGTGTAGGGACTGATAGTGAAGATACAAGTGAGGACTCATGGTCTCCAACATAGGCAGACAGATAGATAAAATACACAGATTTAAATTATGTGTGTATACATTATACATATACATATATTCCCTCTCTCCACTGATGTCTTAGATTCTATGAGATACCATACTTACTCAATAAATATATATTTCCATTAAAATCTCATTTTTTTCCATTGTCCACTATCTGAACAGGTTTTAGGATCACTGGTCTAGAATGTTAAAACTTGAAGGCAACATTCTTTTCCTGGCTTAAGAGACATAAAATCACTGATGTTTCAAAACCTATGAGCATACCTAGTGTCGAAATCTTGGTTTCTAAATACCATTCTCTGCTAAAAGAAACCAAATTTCCTTGGCAAAATGACTAATTCCAGGGCTGGGACAGAAAAATCTCAAGATGAGTCAGGCCCACCTTGTTCCAGAAAATTAGGAGATGCTTAAAGAGTGGAGGGGATGTATCAAACACAGAGGCCAGCTTGAAGGTACTCCCCCTGGCCAAAGCTGGGACAACCTGAGTATCAAAATAAATAATGAATAAAATAGGAATCCCTGAGTCTATATAAAATAAATGAAAGAATGAATAAATAAATGTGAAGAAGATAAAGGGGGAGTTTTCCCACACAGAAGATGCCAAATAATAAATGTAGAAGTAATCATGGAATTGGCAACCATAGCAATAATTGAACAAAAAATATCAGCGAGGGTAGAACTAGTGGAGAAAGCTTTATGAGAATCGATAATTTACATAGCCTCAAAGTGTCCCTCCACAAAGTGCACTTTCATTGCAAAGAAGAAAAATGTATTTTGCAGTGGAGAAACCTGGCAGACACCATCTCAAGTCATCAAAGTTACCATCCCTAGTGATGAAACAAACTAAAATTGTGTACTGCCTGACACGATACTCTACGAAGAGCACAGCTTCACTTCTGTGGTCTTCCTGCCAAAAATGTGTGACCCTAATCCAATCATGAGGAAACACCAGACAAACTCAAGTTAAGGGACATACTACAAAACAACCGGCTTATCATCCTCAAAAGCGTCAAGGTCACGAAAATCCAGACCGAGGAACCTTTCCAGACTAGAGGAGACTGAGAAGACACTGCAACCAAATGAAATGGCACAGGATTCTGAACTGGATGTTTTTGCTATAAAGGACATTGTTGCGACAACTGGTGAAACTTGAATGGGGTCTGAGGATTAGATGGCAGTTGTGTATCAATATTCATCTCCTGATTTTGATGGCTGTAATGTGGTTGAGAGAGAGAATGCCTTTGTTTGTAGGGAATACATGTTAAAGTACTTGGGGACAAAGGTACATTAACTGGTTCTGAAAAAAAGTCCTTTGAACTACTTTTTGCCACTTTTCCATAAGTTAGAAAAGATTCAAAGAAAATAAAAGTCCAAGAAGTTTATTTCAGCTATGGCCAAAAGCTCTGACTCTTCCTTTATCCCACTAAAAACAAAGATGGCTGCCAATTTGGTCAGCCAAACCTGTTCATCCTGACAGTCAGGGACAGACTGCCAACTGTGGGCTGGGCAAAGAGCTCTCTGTCCAGGGCCATCAGAGGCTGGGCCAGGGAGGGCTGGAGTGGAGGCTTGCGGCCATGGCTTACACGGCTCACACGAGGAACCTCAGCACTGAGCACCTAGGAGGAGGTCAGAAGCTTATGGCCTCAGGGGCCTGGGGTAGGAAGAAAAGCAAACAAGGACTCTTGCCACACTCCCCTAGCACTAAGCTTCTCCCATTAGGCCCCAGGGCTCAAGGAAGAGATGGGGAGAAAGGGAAGAGAGAACATCCTTTAATTTCTGGAATTGTCCTGTTGTCAATACATAAATATGTATTTAATCCACAAAGAAGTCACCAAACTCTGTTGACCTTGGACTACTTTGTCACTTCCTTGGTGCTGTGTTCCAGCAGGAGTGGGCAGGGCCCTTCTGGTGCAGTTGCCAGGGGAACCTGGAGAGGGCTGCCCTGAAAGTTTGGTTTGGTTTGTTTCTGCCCAGGCAAGCTGCTGCTTTTTTTTTTTTTTTGCCTATTTTAACATATTTGATGTTTTCCCTGAGATTCTTCTGCAAATTCCAAAAATGGAAAAGAAATAAATGCTTGTTGACGTATATCTCCTTTGTGCATCTGTGAGCTGCCACGAGGCCAGAGCCCTGCAGCCAACCTTATGTCACTGCTCTATCCACCGCCTCCCAGTTCCTAGTAAGGTGCTCAGCGAGTGATTTGTGTGTGTTTTATTGACCTTTTCTGCATGTTTGGGTGGCAGCGATAAGCCCCATCACCATAGTACTTCTTTCCAGTTTCTACCTGCAAAGGCCCTCTGAGGAAATCACATCATGTCTGCTAATGTCTAGAAGAATGTGTGTTTAGTTATCTGTCCTGAGAAATCAATGAGTTCCTGGCTCCAGAGAAGCAATGGCTCCTAGAGATAAGAAACCAGGCTTTGAAGCTATGTGTACTGTGGCTAAAATTTTGACCATTGCAAAGCACAGAGACCCTCATCCCCACCTTGGCCCACCCCAGGCACAGGCGCTGTCCGTTGTGCTGAAAGGTCATGCTTTACAGCATTGGGGTAGGACAGACCCCCTGCCCAGAGTCAGGGGTGTGGGAGAGTTTGGAGGGGGGCTTTCCATGTCTCTGATGTTTATCAAAGCCTGGGGAAAGCTCATCTGAGTCCTGATTGGAGACCACTGGGATTTAGATAAACAAGAGAGGTTATCAGGAACCAAGACAGGGTTCCAGGTCTGGCAAGCTGAATTGGGGAGCTCTGATGAAGATGAGGGAACTCCCAGGTTGGGCCCAGCCCCAGGGCTGGAGTCCTGCCCTAGCAGCAGTGGCGGCATGACAGCTGTGGAAGCAAGGCCTTGTAGGGCATCCCCAGACCCTTTCCAGGGCATTCTGCCTGAAAAGCATCTAGATATCACAGAGCCTGTGTCAACAACACCTTCAGCCCAGACACCTGGGGGTGTTCCATTCAGCCTCAGAGCCTTGGCTTCCCACCTCCTGAGATCCAGTTAGTGGGACAGGGAATCATGATAAGGTGGGAGCCAGGCACATGTCTGCTCCTACCTGGTCTAGCATCTGACCCCATTGTGACCTCCCTCCTCCCTGACCTGGGTCTGACTCATGCTTCTAGAATGGAACCTGATGATTCCTGCTTCCCAGCAGTAGCTAGTCTAGGGTAGCTGCTGAAAGGGCTCAGGGCAACAGTCAGCCCTTAAGGAGGAGTTACCTGCCATTTCCTGAGCACCTACCACATGTCAGGGACCAGGAACACTACCACATTTCATCGGTATAATGACCCTGTGGGATATTTCTGGTCTTTTCTAAAAAGAAGGAAAGTTCAAAGACAATCATGTAGAGATGAATTCAAAGGCCAATCTCCCAGCATTAAGTTCAGCCACCCACTTGCCCTCAGGAACCCCCTGAGGCCAGACAGCACCACTCCTGGGGACCACCATTTGTTTATTTATCCCTCCAGACAGCAGTCATGGAGGGCTTCCTGACCTCTGCTTTGTGGCTGAAGCGCAGCCTGCAGGAGGTCCACTCAGCTCTCCTGGAGGAGCCAGGCTTAGCTGAAAAAGAGGGTACCCAGATCCACCAAGGCAGAGACAGGGGTTCCACTGCCTGCTGGCATGTCGCCTCAGTGGCCGGGGAGGGGTCTCTGGCTGGGATTGGGGCATCCGTTGGGCAGTGTGCTTCTGCACCCAGTGGGTGCTTCGGGGCAAGAGACGTGCGTGCTCTCCACTGACCTCAGCCTCCGGTGGGTGGGCAGGTGAGGGAGGCAGCCTCCTCTCCTTCCTGTGGTTTCAGGTGTCTGGTTGATGTCAGACCTGAGCAATGCATGGGCCTCACTGCATCTGGGGCCCAACTGGGAGCAGAGGCATTTCTTTAAAAGCTTATAAATCACTAACTACTTCCACTTTCAGCCCAGCGCCACCCTTGGCCTATAAAGGCTCATTTCCACATGTACACAAAGACAGCTTCCCCAGTCCTTCTTTGTTACTCATGCGTGACTCTGGTGTTGCAGACCCAAACGGTCACCCTGCTGGGGGTCTCCTATCCCCCACACTGCAGTGAAAATACAAGTGCACACATGAACCTGCCACAGGCAGTGAGAGCAGCCCCCTCCCTCCCTCACACACAGAGCCACCTGTCTTCATGCTGTTCCCATGCTCATTGGTGTCCCCAGGTACAGATGAGCTCCTACTTAGCAGAGCCCTCAAGCTCCTCCAGGTATTCACAGAAACATGTTCTTTTCCACTATAACATGTGCTCCCGTGTGTACACACTCACAAGTATACAAAGCACTTACACACAGGCAAAAGTCTGCAGAGCCCATATGCCATTCACACACTTACAGGTGCACTCTATACTCACACAGACACAGACATGGACACCTGGCAGAGTGTGCACACTCAAATCACACACCCATGCCAGACACACATGTACATGCATGACATACTATTCCCAAGTGTCTACACACTATTCACACACTCCTGCACACCTCTAGACAAATAGGTGTGGCCTGCGGATGCCTGGGGGGAGGCTATGAGCAGGGAGGCAGGGAACTGACAGGAAGCTGCAATCCCAAGCCTCACCTCTAGGGGCCGCTGCCCAGTCTGCAGTCCCTTCCCCAGGCTCTGAAGGGTAGAGTCCTTCCACAACCTGAGGCAGTAGGTGGCACCGTGGGGCCTCTGGCTGGGACCCGGAGGAGAGACACAACGGCGGGAGAGGGGGGCGGGGGGCACATGTTGAGAAGACAGCCTGGACTCCCTGCAGTGTCTGGAATCACATCCTGCTCCAAGAAAGGAGAATGAGCAGCTGGAACTCGAGGATGAGTCTAAGTAGGGGCTAGTAAGGGAAAGAGAAACAGAGTGAAGATGAGGAGGTACTGGGAGGAAACAGAGAGGAGAGGGGGGAGGAATAGGGGGAAAGTGAAAAGAAAAATGGAGGGAGATGGAAAAGACAGTGCCAGCAATGAAGGGGGAACTATAGAGGGGAGGGAGTGAGAGAGAGGAGGAGGAAGAACAGGACAGAGAGGATGCAAGGAGACAACAGGATGAGCCTGAGAGAGCGCCTTTTCCAGTAACAGGAGCCCATGGGGGGAGGGGTGGGGGAGCATAAGGGTGGGAACCCTCTTCCCTCTCCGGGACTGACCAGACCACCCTGCTCCCAGTGGCAGGAATCCCCGTAGCACCTTGGCCAGCCCCAACCTGCCTGACAGCCTGACAGCCACATGGGGACAACTTCCAACAAGGCCCAGGTGGCAGGTGCCCTGGGAGCACCAGGCCCCTGGGGTATGAGTATCTCTCTAGCTCACTTACTCGGTTCGTGAGCCTATTTCCTCCTATTCACGGCTCTGTAGAATCTGAAGAGGAGCTATAATGTGCAACGGTGCAGAGACCCTCAGAACAGGATGAGTCCAGGGTTCTCACCCCTTTGTGCCTAAGCCGTCACCCACCTTCCCTGCCCTCCCAGCCCTGGGGACCCGGTCCCACTCTCACAGGATTAGGGGGTAAGCTTGGTGAGCTGGAAGGTTCTGAGAGAGCAGCTGGATTACAGAGGAAATAAGGGGGCCTTGGACCCAGGACCTTGTCCAGCGGCTCTTCACCCTGCACACCCTCCGAAAACCTCATCCCTCCAGCCCCTCCCAGAGCTTAGTCATCATGTCCGCAGCCCACCTGGGGCCATTCTGGGGCCAGTGGGATCCTGTTGGGCCACAGGCTCTGCATCTACTGGTTTCTGTGTCCCAGAACTCAGGCCCAGATGGGGGAACACTGACTATCCCTTAATCGGACACTCCAAGCAACAGGGAGAAAGGCATTGTGCTCTCCATGTTTCAGATGAGATCACTGAGGGCCTATCTTGTCTGGCGGCCTATGGCTTCAAGGCCTAAAGGGAGAGGTGCCAAAGTGAAGGCCACAGTCAGGCCCCTGGCCTGCTCTTCCTTCAGCACCACCCTGGACCTCAGCCTGCCCCCTCCAGCAGAGTCCTGACTCAGGCCTGCCCTGTACCCCACCTACACACGCACCTGAGCTCCAAATCCCCTCCCGGGGGAGTCCCAGCCCTTTCACCTTGCAGATGCATCCCAAATTTCAGCTCCAGAATCACACTCGCACTCCACACACTCCACAATCATCCTGCTCCTTCCCCATCCCCAGAAGCATGTTATCCCCCTCATCACTCCCTCCTCCACAAAACCTGGAGTCAGACCACCCATCCTTCTTCATTCCCACAGCATTGCAGCCCCTGCATCTGGCCACGTCTCTCCTCTGGTTAAAAACCCTTCAGTTGTTCCCACCTCCCCTTGAGACATAGTGCACACTCCTCACTGTGGCCTTCAAGGCTCTTGCGTAACTTTCAGGCCTGGTCTTCCTACAACACTCCCACAACACTCCCAGTGCCGGCCAGCCACGCTGTCTGCTCTCCAATCACACAGCTGTTTTCAGGTCTTGCAGGTCCCCACAGAGCAGGGTGGGGCACAGCCCTCAGAGCTCCTGTAACCCCCTGTGCTTGCTCCTCCAAATGTCTGTCTGAATCCCCTCTCTGCAGACAGAACCCAGCCAATCTTTGCCAAATGATTATCCTCAGCACCTGACATATTGCTGAGCTCCTAGTAGGTGTTTTATAAATATTGTGTAACAATCATTAGACTCTAACTCTTTCATTGATGTTGTGTCTGGCTCCCCTCTCCACCAGCTCCAGCCAATGAGACACTGGGGTGGGGCGGTGGCCTCCAGTTTCCCCTAACCCCTCACTCCCTTGCTCCTTCCCCAAGCACTGTACCTGCCCCTCTTCACAGGGTTCACAAGAAGCAGCAGGGCCACCGCAGCACCTGAGGCCCAAGGACTATCCCTGGGAGAGTTGGCTAGAAGGTTGAGGACACGTCTTGTCAACACAGAGCTCCCTGCATGCCTTAATCCCCTCAGACAATGCAAGGTCAATGGAAGGCCAAGGGGACTTGGACCCTCCTCCCACAGGTCTCTGGCGCTTCTGCAGAGCCACCCAGAGACCCCAAAGCATGACATTCTCTTCTTTTCAACAGCTTTCCCAGCTCCTTCCCTTCCTAGAACAGCTAGAGCAGGGAGACAAGGCACGTAGGCCTTGTCCTTGAAAAGTCTCCAAGCTGGAAAATGAAGAATGAACCTGTCACTCAGGGCCCAGACAGGCCCAGGGACAAAGCCAGAACAGGAGGCAGGCAGATGGATAATCTTGGATGACAAAAGCAACCCAGAAATAATGACTACCCCTCATTAAGTACTACTAAGTACGGGACTCCAAGCTAAGCAATTTAGGGACGCTTTCTCAGTTTATCTTTCCCATAAGTCTAAGGGGTAGATAAAATCTTCATTTTACAGGCTGAAAAAGGAAGCTCAGAGAGATCCAGCTATCTGTGCAGCATCACACTGCTAACCAGTGGTGGAACTGAAATACAAATCCAGACCTGCCAGCTCCAAAGCCCATATCCGTTCCATCCCAGTTCTTGGCTACCCTAAACTGTGGGTGAAGGTTGGGGGGGGTGCGTTTCTTCTCTTCCAAAAATGCCTGAGGGCTCCCCATTGCCAATAGCATAACCTCTCCCAAATGAGGACCCCCCCACCTGGCCCCTGCCTGCCTTTCCATCATCACCCTCACTCACATCCACCACACCTCAGATTTCAATCTTGCCATTTCCCAGGTTGAGCCCTCTGAGTTTAGCTTCTGCTGTTCCCTCAGTCTCAAACACCTGCACCGTTTTACAGATGAGAAACACAAAGGATTAAGAATGTTAAGTAAGTAGCCCAAGGTCATGCAGCAATTGAGCCTGGTTAGAACCCAGGTCATTAGAACATCAAGTAATAAAGAATTAATTTGTGTTACAGACAATTAGGGAATGGGAATTAGCAGGACATACTGTTAAATGGAGGAGGAGAAGAAGGTAGAGGAGGGGAATCAGGTAGGTTCTGGAGCAGAGGAGGGCGAGGCTAGGCCTTGAGGAATGGCAGGGCCTGGAGAGGTGAACTTGAGAGGGGGAAGCATGAGAAAAGTACAGAAGCAAGAGAAAAAATTGAGGGGGAGAGAGGCTCGTTGATGTCACGTTGGGAGGCAATGTCACGTGATGGGAAAGGCTGTGGAACAGGCGCCAGGAGACACACAGTATCCTAAAAATACTGTGTGATTCTGGGCAAAGGCCTCTCCTCTCTGGGGGTGACTTGTCTGTCAATGTCGGACATGAGGCTTGCTGGTCTCTGAGGTTTCCTGCAGCCCTAACATCTTAGGGTTCTGTGTGTGTTGCCACCGTGTCTTGAAACACAAGAACTGATCCCAGACCCACCAACACAGGGCACAGGCTTGCATGCCAAGAGCAGACAGGGGTCAGCAGCCAACATGGCTCCTGACAGGGCACACCCGAGGACTGGCCCCAGTTACATGCCAGGAGCCATCCATGCATCCTCATCTCCATGCATTCATGCTACAAGCATGTGGGGACCTGCTACAGTGGGTCCAGTCCTATGGCAGTTAGAACACCGGAGTGAATGAGTCAAGGTACAATCAAGGGCTCCCAGGGAAGGAATCGGACATGCCTACCACTAGCTAAAATCCTAGACCCAGCTCATCCCCAAGGTAAGGGAAGGAAATGGGGGTCCTCGAACAAGGGACAGAGGAAACATCCTGGGAGTCAAAGTGGGAATATCAGGACTAGGATAAGTGGTCTGCCAAACTGGAGGACATTTGGGGAACAAGAAGGGTCCCCAATCAAGACAGCACTGTACGTAAATAGGGACCATCAGCAAGGGAACCATGGGTACCTATGGTACAACCACACAGATGCTGCTGGAGGGCTCAGAGCCAGCTGGGGGCAGAAAGTGTGTCACTGGAAACTGTGGACACACATATGTGTACACGTGCATGCACACACACACACACACACACACCTGAACAAAGACCCCCAAGTCAGGCCGTCCATCTCCCCACCTCCGCACTGAGCCCTTCAACCTACTCTCCCTCTTGAGAGAACATGCCCTTCACGTGACCATGACATGCAGCCCGGGAAGTCAGAAGATCTTGCTGTCTCACCTTGCTCTCTCTTGCTGCAGTTCTGATGCTATTGCTTCTTTTCTGACTCAAGATGTGCCAAACAGAAACAAACCCACCCACCTCTGTATGACCCACTTCCACCCTCGGGAATATGAACTCACTTCTTAGTGTTTCTACCTGTTTAACCTCCAATCCTTGCCCTCAAGCATCCTATCTTGTTCACCTTTGAATGCTAAATGAAGACATGAGGAAGCCCTTGGGAGCCCACATGGCCTTCTGGTGGGCCATCTCCCAGGACGTCAAGATTTATGCCAGAGCTGGAGACTAGGGTGCTAGTACCAACTTCCCTGCTTATTGACTGCGAAAACTTAGCCTGAGTTTCCATGCTCTTCAAGGTCATGGCGAAGACAGCAAGGGAACTGCTTACAAAGCACTTAGCATAGAGCAGAACACAGAATAAGCCCTCAATGAGGAGTGATACACTTATTATTAACACGTGTCCTTAATTTTAACTCCCCCTTCCCTTATCCTACCATCCCATCTCTTGAGTACAAAGTCCTTCTTGGAGTCTAATCTCAAGCCTTCATTCTATGACATTAGCCAGTGTTTCACCTTTGTTGGAGTCTGGGGACTGAGGTGGATGAGACCACACTGGCTGGTTGGAGAAGCCACCTCCCTGGAAGGGGCCAGCAGGGAGATTACAGAGGCGCCGGGCCCTGGGCTCTGCCATGCACCTGCCGCGGCTCCAGCAGAGATCGGGGACCAGCCAACTTACCCCACCCCATGATCTCATGGCTGCATTTGCCAGGTGCTGGCTCAGGGAGCAGGTGCTGACAGCAAAGCCTGGGCACGAAGCCCAAGGACAAGATGAAGGGCTCACAACAGAGCCGTCCCCACAGGGCTCGGACTGAAGTTCCCTCTGGCCTCTACATAAGGCCTTTGGCTAGTGACCCACCACCTAGTCAGGCTCTTGCTCCAAGACCTCTTCATGTTGCCCAGTAGTCCCCCTCCCCCTGCCCACCCCTCCCTAAAGGACAATAAATAAGGGGAGGAGAGGCTCCCTTTTCTCCTGCGAGGGTCAGTCTCTGCCTTCTCTTTCAGTGCCTCTCTGCTCCAAACAACTGGCCCTGAATGATGCTGTTGCTTTGAAGCATGGAGAGTTTGTTGGACGGGAGATGAATGGTCAAATACCGTCATTCCTGAGGCTGCTGCAGGCACGCATCTAAATGCCAGTTATAAAATGAAGATGAATCCCTAAATAGATGACTCTGTCCAGTTTCGGGGCGTCCCTAGAAGCGAGGACAGGCCAGGAGTCAACCCCAGTCTCAAAGATCTCCCGTGTGTTGATCCTTAACGCCTCCTGCCCAAGGCCACTCCAGGATGCCCCCCCAGATGCCTCCCCAAAACAAAACCTACAGCTGGGGAAAAGAGAGCCCACCACCCGGCTCTGGCTGGACAAGCTACAGCTCCTGGAGCTCAGCACAAGAATCCTGGTGGGAACCCCTGGGCCTCAGGCTTCATGCTCCCAGGGGTGAAGAGTTGTCTGCATCCAGTGGCTCAGTCAGAAGTCCTGCTGGACCCCAGGGGTTCTGTCTGCCTCCTGACTCTAAGGCAAGGCCCTCAGCTTGGGCCTAGAGCTCCATCCCTCGGGTGCTCTTTCTGCTCCCCATCTCCCTCTCCTCCCACACATAAACTCTGTCCTCCTAGCCTTCCAGGTCCCTTTCTGAAGGAAGCAGGGAGACTGAGGGCCTTTGCTGCTCAGGAGCTCTGAACATCGAAAGTTTCTCTCCACCACCTGAGACCCAGGCCCCTCCCTGAAGCAGCCAAGCACAGGGCAGGCCGATTCTGGGCCTGCCGACCACCCTATCGGCACCCTGACCCCTTTCAAGGGAGGCAGCAGGCCTTATTAGCATGTCCTTCCATTTCCCTACATCTCCAACTGCTCCCTTAGCCCCACCCCCCACTCCTCCTTCATCTCTTTCCCCAGACACCCCATGGAGAAGACACCTGGATGGACCATAGGTCAAACTGGGCCAAATTCCCTGGAGAAGAAGACCTGACTCAAGGCAACACCACGTTTCCATGTCATTATAAAGTGACACCAAGAGGGTTAGGCCGGCATGTGGCTGGACAATCCCCACCCAGGAGGCAGGGCAAATTCCCAGGGTACCAGGTCACCGAGCCAAGGCTCTGGGGCATGGCCCAGGAATGTTGCTGCTGGGACGCTAGGTGCCTGCTGCTCCCCTGCGCCCCCTCCAAGGAAACCTATCCCTCCCCAAGCCAGTCCACACCCCCCTGCTCTAGGAAGTCTTCCCGGAGTAACCCCACCCAGCCCTTTGCACCGCTTGTCCCAGGTTCCCTCAGCACCTAGATCCAGAGTTTTCCCTATATTCCTGTGCCCTTGCTTATACATTGTTTTGCAAATGTTCTCATAAAGCCACATCTTCCATGGTCATCACTCATTGTGAGAGTCTCCCGTGTTAATTAAACCCATTTTGCTGGAGGATTAGTCTCTTCCCTTAAGGAGTGCCAAGGAAGACTCTGGAATCTAAGTCATATCTCTCTTCCTGCAATTTTTTTTCCCCTTGGTAATCAAGCAACTGAAGAAACTCTCAACAATGAGCAAGCTTCTCCTCATGTTCTAATTCTTGCCTCAGCTGCCAGGGAGGCCCCAGATAAGGATGTATCAGGGCAGGAGTCTCAGGGCGGGGACAGGAGTCTCTGGGGAGTACCTGGAAAAGGTAAGCTTCTCTTCAAGGGACATTTCTCCCTTTGGAGCACTGCAAGCCCTTCTGAGACCAGGTTCCCTCTTCCAGAACCAGACTGAGTGCCAACTTTGTGTCTCCACCAGCACACTCAGCTTTGCTCCTAGACGTCCCAGAAGGATGAGACAGCAGGACACCACAGCAGGACATAAGGAGAGGTGGACCTGGGGTTGAACCTCAGTTCTCACACTTCCCAATTGTGTGGATGTACTTCGTGCCTGCACCTTGATTTCCCCATCTGCGAAATGGCACAATAAGAAAACCACTTGAAGAAGGTGGCAAAGACTGGAGCTGGTATATATAAATCAGCCTGAAGCAAGCACTGCTGCCACCCCGTTTTGCAGAGCGGAACGCTGCAAGTCACTTCCAGGTCACACAGCTAGTTCAGGGATGCATTCCTTAACCAGAAAACCTTCAGTGAGTCCCCACTGAGCTAGGTGGAGTACTAGGTTTATCTGCTTATCTAGATAAACTTATGATAGGAGGAGGCAGGCCTGTTAGTGGGAAACACCAGTAGGATGGAGTAGGTTCAAAGCTATGAGAGACTGAAGCAGTTGCTGTGGGCTCATAGAAGGGGGTTGGCAGCCCCTCCCCAGTTCCTTCTTCTAGGGTAAAGAACGCAATTTTAACTTCATTTCCATTTTAAAAGACATGTTTGTGGGGCCATCCAATGAGGCTTCAGTGGTGGGACTCCAGACAGGGTGGCTGTAAACTCCTGGGCTGCCCCAGCCACCTTTACCGTCAAGAGGTGGCCCCAGACCAGAGCAGCCCCAACAACAAGCACCCAGCCACACCAGAGACAGAGGGCAGGGCCCAGACCCAGGGCTCCCGCCCAGGAATGCCATCAGCCAGCTGGCATTCCTGCCCACACGGGGAGGGCTGCAGGGGAGGGTGGGATTTATGCTTCTCCCCACCCCCACGGACACCCCATAGGGAAATGTGTTGAGCTCGTCAACATCTCTCTGGACACAGGCCCCGAGTGCTCTTGTGGCTCTAAATGATGGGGCAGGAGGCAGGTCATTAGGCAGGGAGACTGTCATTAGTGCAGGTGATGCCACCGCCTCCCAGACAATGGCAAACAGTCATTAGCAGCCGTGTCACAGGGGTGAGGCAATGCTGGCGGGGTGCAGGGCAGCTGCCACTCACCCCCCTCAGGCTAGCAGAGCACACACCAGCTCTCACGCGTTAACATCCACACTCTCCGGCACTCACATGTTTATATACTCCAACAGAAGTGCGAGTGGACACACACTTGCGCACAAACGTATTCCCACTTGACACATGAGTGGGAATGATTGTGCGCTGACATGATCACTTGTTCACACTTGGGGTGCAAACTAACATGCTCACACCCTCCCATGTTCATACTCACATGCAGGAGCATGAGGAGCCATCTTTTCACACTTAACACATTTACACAGAGGTGTGAGTAGGCCCTCACACATGTGGCAGCACACTCACACGGATATGAAAAGACACATTCACCCAGGGGCACAAGAGACATGTGATCACGTACTTACACAGCCACACATTTAATCACACATACAGGATGTGAGCAGACGTACTTACAAACAGACACAAACCATAGGCATGATTTACATAACACCCTCACACACTCACACAGTGGTATGGGTAGATACGCATGCACAAGCTCACAAACAGAAGCCCGAACAGACACACTGCCCAGAGACACCCAACACCCGCCAGCAGAGCAGGGCCCCTGGGTCCTTCCACAACCAGGCACTCAGACACTCATGTATCTCTGCTGCCCTAAAGGAGACACCCACAGACTGTCAAGAGCCTCAGAACAGAAAAACTCTCAGATGTCCCCTCTCACCCCACCTTCTCCCTGCTTCAGAGACTCAGCTCCCAGGAAAGAGAAGCCACACTGAGTGCAGAAGCAGGCAGGTTGTGCCTGCCCTAAGGGTGGGATAATGTTGGTTTAACACTGAAGCTCCCTCCACACCCCCAATCCTAACGGCTAACACATGCCCTGCCTCCCTTGACAACCCCCTCCCCAAGAAATGGGCTGCTATAAGCATGTTTCTAAAAGCTTGAGACTCCCAGTAGGGGAAATACCAGAAGGGGAAGCTGAAATTGGAGGAGGAGAGTACCTGAAATCTAGCCTTTGTTCCAGTTTTGAATCTTTGCAATGAGCAAGCTTCTCCTCATGTTTTAGCTCTTGTTGACTTTCGGTTCAGGATATGAGGTCAGGGGACAGGAAGAGAGGCAGCCTAGGCTGGTGAGCGGAGCATAGTCATCAGACAGATAAGGAAACAGATTAGAGGCTGAGTCCTGGCTTGAGATCCCATTTCTGCCACAAGCTGAGTGTATTAGTTTCCTGTTGCTGCTATAACAAATCACTACGATCTTAGTGATTTAAAACAACAGTTTCATTATCTTAGTTTGGGGGTCATAGGTCCAAAATGCATCGCAATGGGCTAAAATCAAGGGGCCAGCAAGGCTGTGCTTCTTCTGAAGGTATTATGGAAGATCATTCCCCCCCCAACCCTTTTCCAGTTTCTAGAATCCGCCCATCTTCCTTGGCTCCCCTTCCACCTTCAAAGCCAGTCATGGTCAGATGAGACTTTCTCCCATTGGATCACTCTTCGCCTCCTCTTCCACGTTTGAAGAACCCTTGTGATTACATTGGGCCCACCTAGATAATTCAGGATAATCTCTCCATTTCAAGACCTTTAATTCAATCTGATCTGCAAAGTCCTTCTTGCAATGTAAGGTAATATATTCACAGCTTCTGGGGATTAGAATGTGGAGATGTTGGGGGTCCATTGTTCTGCCTAGCACACTGCATGACCTTGGACAAGCCATTTAATTTCCCAAGGTCTCAGCATGTTCCACGGCAACCTAGAAATAACTCCTACCACATGGGAGGTCACAGGGGATTTAGAAGGCCACCTGAGCCCTGGCCAGGTGGCTCAGTTGATTGGAGTACTATCCCATACATCAAAGGTTGTGGGTTCTATCCCCACTTGGGGCATGTGCAGGAGGCAACCAGTTGATGTTTCTCTCTCACATCAATATTTCTCTCTCTCTCTCTTTCTCACTCTCTCTCTAAATTAATAAACATACCCTCTGGTGAAGATTGAAAAAAATGAAAACTAGAAAGCCACCTGAACATGGAGAACTGTGCCTCACACTGGGCGGGGGATGTAGGGGAGGGTCCTGGATCAAGAGTGCTGCCCTCTCCCTTTTCGGCTTTCTGGGGATAGAGAAGGAGCCCTGAGGGGCAGGGGAAAGGTGAGTGAAGGACTGCAGAGGTGGTCTCTGTGGGCTTGGGCAGGGGCTGAGGGCTGAAGTCAGTGAGAACTGGGAGGGGTCGTGGGTGTCTGCGGGGGTCCGTGGATCCGGGCAGCAGTGAACCACCTGTATGGCTGTGGGCACACACACCTGCAGTGACCTAGGATAAGGAAGCAGGGTGCGGTCAAGCAGGCATGCTGCTCCTGCTTCTTCCTGCCTTCCTCTCCCTCATCTGCTGCCATCTGTTTGCAGCCCCTGGGGCCAGCGGGCGGGTGGAGCCCCAGACCCAGCTGCTATTACCCTGCTAAGTGCAGACTGCAAAACGATGACCCGGGAAGATAAACCCCACATAGAGGAATCGTCCTCTGGAAAATACTCATTAGTCCCCAGACTCACCCAGCACTGCTTGCACACTACGGAGGCAACAACGGCACCTCAGAGAGAGGAGCTGAGGTCATCAGATCCCTGCTGGCTAGTGCTGCTTCATCCAGTGCCCAGGCCAGGGGCCCAGCCCTGAGCCTTGCTCCCCCTGCTCCTCGCCCCTCCCACAATCACTACCCTCCCTGGCCCATCTCCACCCCCACTCTTCTCTCATCTCCCAGCCCCTAGCTTCCCCCAACTTCCCCCCAAAACTCAGAGCTTAACTATGGGCGAAGACTCTAATCCACATGAGGAAGCCTGGGCTGGGGGCTGCGTTTGGAGGTAGAAGATCTGCATGGAAATCCCATACCTCTTGAAAAATGGAGGTGCAGGGTGCCCAGCCTGTTCAGCAGCATTGGGGAGATAAAATCAGGCCACATGTGTGAGCACTTTTTGTAAGCCTGGGTACTAATTTGGGTAATGGGGACACAAGAAAGGACTTCCTCCTCCTTTTCTCCCTAAGACACAGTGAGCAGGGCTGGCCCCAGATTAGCCTTCCACGGCCTCCTTAAAGACTCCCCTTGCCTCGCTGCATCAGGAGGGATGAGATAAAAGGATCGGGCAGGGAGAGGACACGGCTGCCTGCACATGGGTGCTGAGTGCATGAAGCTCC
This sequence comes from Pteronotus mesoamericanus, assembly GCF_021234165.1. NCBI lineage: Eukaryota > Metazoa > Chordata > Mammalia > Chiroptera > Mormoopidae > Pteronotus > Pteronotus mesoamericanus. The sequence continues at coordinate 3,105,160 of NW_026555310.1, forward strand.
ACAGCTGAGCTCCTACTGCATGCCAGGCACCACGCTCAGTACTAAGGATACAAAGGTGAATGAACCATAAGCCATTATAGCTCAAGTTTTAGTTCCCAAGATCCATCCTGAGAGTCACGTGTGTGGCCTGTACGGTCACAGAGGACCCTGGATGAGTGGGACCTCCTGTGTGTGGGGTGGTCTGCAGGCTGGTGGCTACCCACCTAGCTGTGGCTTCCCAGGGCTGGCCGGCCTATGGCAGCTGGCACAGTGCCTAGCGCCACCCTGGGCTGCTGCCATCCTGGCAGGCTCACAGAGACCGGGCACAGATCGTCCAACAGGGAGCAGAATATGGTTTCGGTCTATTATCAGGGCAGATAAAGGCAGTGGCTGGAGCTTGGGGAGTGGTTTGGGCTTACAAATAAGAATCTCCAGATGCCCTACCACTCCCCTGTCCTGCCTTTGTCAGCCACCCCAGCTTTCCAGTCCCTCCTTGTTCCTCTCTGAAAGCAGCCCCAGCGCGGGGACAGCTCCCGAAGAGCTGGGTGCAGTGCCAGGAATGGAAGGCTGAGGAGCCGGGACCCAAGGGCAGCTGCCCAGAAGCAGAGGCCGGGGGAAAACAGACCCCAGAGTTCAGACAGCACTGGGCTGGGAGGCATGTGGGGAGAACACCCAGTCCCCACCTTGCCTCATGTATCCTTGTATTTGCCCCACAGCTCAGCACCCAGGAACGATGCAGAAAGCATTTCCTGAGTGAAGGTACAAATGGCAGGGTAGCCAAGACTGGCCGGTTTCTCCAGGATTCCAGGCCTGGAGGGACTCAGAGGAAAGAAAATAGGGTCCCTAGTGGGGAAGGGTGGTAGAGGGAAGAGATACTGACTAAAGGAGGCACAGAAACAAGGGCTAAATAATAAAGGGCTCACCAATCACTAATTCAACAACTATTTCTTACACGCCTACTGTGTGCCAGTGGCGATAGAGCAGTGAACGAAATAAAGTCCTTGCCATCATGGAGGCTGCTTTTAAGAGCTCTCCTGCTCAAAGAACAAGTGAGAGGGGTGTTTTGGGAGAACTCCCTGCAGGGAGAGAGCAGGTGGAGTCAGCCGAGTGGCCCAAGTGAAGGCTCAGAGGCTGGTAGGTAGGTGGTGAGTGTGGGAGGAAGGAGAAACACTGAGTGTCTCTCTCAGGGCTGAGAAATGAAGCTTGTTGGAAGGAACCTTCCTTATGGGATAAGCAGCCAGGCACAGCAAGTGGAATGGGAAGTGGCAGGAAGCCACTGAGACCCCTGTTGCTGGGACCCGGCAGATGGAAGGTGCAGTGTGTCCCGGGAACCAAGGGGCCTGTGCCGTCCCCTGGTCCTCTCCAGGAGGCACTGAGCTGCCAGAGGAAGTGAGGACCTCCTATTAGTTTCCCTTTGTGCAACTCCTCTTCCTGCTCCTCTCCACCCAGAAGCAGGCCTGGCAACCAGGCTGAAATGCCACTGGCATGAACTCAGCACCCACATAGCCGGGCACGGGCTGGGGTTCTCCCAGTAGGCTGGGCCTGCCTTACACCTGGATCAGGGAAACCAAGCCCCATGTGCTTCACCCATAGGGCCTACATCTAAGGAGAAGGTCCTGGAGCCTTCTGGCTTAGTGCCTGCCCAGCCCCAGCTGCATGCCTGACCAAGCCCTAGCCTAGTGGGGCTTCTGCAGCTTAAGGAGGTTTCTTTTTACCTCTTTCTTTTCCAGCAGGGCCCAGCAATCTTCTCGCCACCCCCCTAAGGCATGGCCATGCAAGGGGGTTGTCAGAGTTCCCACCCCATGCTGAGTGGGAACTGAAGGAGAAGATGCCAGGTCTCCGGTGGTGCTACGTGTGACACCCCAGGTTGAGGACCTAATGTTGACCCCAGGCCCATCCCAGTCAGCCCAGCTCAGCTGGGCAAGGAAGCAGCCAGGTGCTGTGGGGCCAGCCCCCAGAGTGGGGGGGACACCCCATCCTGACTGTCCTCCAACGCACGTGGGGTCTCTCCACCTATCCCATCAGAAGCTCTTGATGTTCTATCCTGTGCCGCAACACAGTAGAACAAGTGCCCTGTGCAGGTGGCCTTTGAGTCACTTCAGGAAGAAATGGTCATCAATCACCTACTATGTGTCAAGCACTGGGACACGGAAGCAGCAAAAGCACGACATAGTCCCTGTGCTCACAGAGCTCAGAGCTCCAGAGGGGAGGCAGGACAAATAAACAACCAACAACAAATAATTACAAATTGGGCTAAGTGCTATGAAGGCAGGAAAGAGTAATTAGCCCGCGCTTACCTCTCCCTAGCTCCAGAGGCCTGCCCTCATTATAGAAAACCCGTACCTGCCCAACCTCCCAGGGTGCTGCCGGCTGACGAGCTTGGTTCCCCTCGTACAGCGAGGGGATTGACAATAGTTTGAAAAACATTTGATGAACTAAACTGGAAAACAAAACTTAAATTAAAAACAAAACAAAAAAACACAGCAGTCATCCAGGTGGCTTCTACAACCTAATTTTACAAACCACTGTGGCCGAAAGAAGCCAAGCATTTGATCCCTAACCACACAGCTGGCAGGTGGCAAAGCCCAGGCCGGAAATCATGTCTCCTGTCTCCTGGTCCAGAGCTCTACCTTGACCCAATGCTGCCCCCCTAGTCTGTCTTGAAGGACTTCACAGCCTCCAGGAATCTGCAGCCTCCAGGCCCCCCTCAGATGCCTTCTTTGCAGATGAGCACTGTCCAGTAGAATCGCATGCAGTGATGGAAATGTCCCATGCCTGTGCTGTCCAACGTGGACACTTGGCATCACTCGGCAGGTTCAGGAAAATGGGGCCAGTTGGGAAGCGGTAGAAATTGGCAGGGGATGTGGAGAGAAGGCAGGTATGGAGGAGCTGAGATGGAGAAAGGAAGGGCAACAACTGCAAAGGAGATTTTCTGCTGTTCCAAGGAATCTTCTAGACTTTATCCCATAGTCCCCAGGGAGCTACTGAAGAACTTTATGCAAAGTAATGAAATGATTGTGTTCTCCCTGGGCCCCCGAATTGGTCACTGCTCCTCTGAGCTCCAAAGCACCTCTGACACTCCAGTAATACTGGCTGTCATCATCGTCACCCACACACACTGTTTCTCACCCTCACAGCTCTACTGCCTTAGCCTGAAACACATTTCTCCTCCCCTCCTGCTCAGCTCTTCCTCTTCCTTCAAGCCTCTGCTCCCCGGCCTCACTGGGAAGACATCACAGACACCTCCACCTGGGTCAGTGCCTCTTCCGGCCTCCATAGCCTGCCTGGCACATGGAGGAGGCTTCGTGCGCACTGTTTTAATTTCCCTATCCTTGCTGTTAGTTTCCCCTTTCTTGGCCTTTTCCCATCCCAAATGTACTTTTATTCTCCCCATCCCCAGCTCCAGGGCCCACAGAAATTTTTTTCACACAGCAGCAGTTTGCTCAAAAACCTGAAGCCCTGGGCCTAGGACATCCTTCCCAGAACTTGGGCAGGGCCTCCCTCCTGCGGCCTCAGGACAGGCTTGCTCAACATGACAGTCCAAAGAAAGGAGGCCAGAGTTTCCAGCCTCATCAGGGAGCGGTCTCTGACCCAGTGAGTATAGATGTGGTGGTGCTTTTAGGAGAGAGGAAGAGAGATGGACAGGAACGTGAGCAGGCTCATCTGGGAAGGCTTCCTGGAAGAGTGATCTGACCTTGTCGTCATGCCCTGGAGTGAAGCTAAGACTCTTCCCTGCTTATCTCCCCAAGTGTCACATCTTACCCCAGAGCCCCAGCCCAGCTGGGATGTGCTCACTGAAACATTCATCCAACAACTATGCGTTGCTATCCTGCGGTATCCCAGGCCTGCCGGCTCCACAGGCCAGGCTTCCAGCCAAAGGGAACAAGACTCAGAGGAGGTGCTGAAACTGTGACACAAGGATGCCATTCCCATAAGGCCATCCAGCTGGGCTGTGGGGGCTGCAGATGCCTCTCCTCCCCAGGGCTGAGAGAGAGAAGCCCTGACCCAGGACTCTGAGTGGGCAGGGCACAGAGACGGGAAGCAAGAGTGAAGAGGTGGATGAGAACGAGCGGGAGACAGACCAGAGGCTGGGAATGAGTGATGTGAAGAGAGAAAGGGAAGGCAGGAAGAAGCAGAAAAAATAAGAAAACTCCCCCTTACTTGTTTGAGGATCAATTTCAGGAGGCTTCTGGGCAGCCCCGTCCAAGCCCCTCCCATTCTTTACCTCTGGCCAGCCCTTGCCCTCTTCTGCCTTTTCTCTGCCTCCTGAAAGATCCAGACTGTATCCTGTCACTAGTTATAGGGAATGAGAGGCACGGTGGGAAGACTCAAGGTGGAGGGAGGGGGACTGGAGTTTCTCTCCCTAGACTGTGTAAGGACCGACCAGGACAGGCCTCCAGAGTCCCAGAGGGGCACAAGTTGCTGGTCTGCGACTGCGGTCATCCAAGCTCACACCCCACCCAAAGGCTCAAACAGACTTGTGTGTGAGTATTCTCAGGCGGAGTTTGGAGACTGCCCAGGCGCCTCAACATCCCCAAAGAGACTAACAATTTTACCCATGCTGCAACTTTCCTCTCCCACTCCTGCCAGGCTTCCTGCTCCCTGAACCCATAGGTGGTCCAGCCTCCATATCAAGGCCAGAAGGAGGTCGTATCAGGTCTTCCATGAGAGCGGAAAGGCAGGGACCTGCACAGTTAACCCTCAAGGATGCCAATGCAGGAGTGAGAGGAGGTGTGGGTGGAGCTAGTGAAGGGATGAGAGGGAGAGGTGGTGAGGCTGTGTGCTTCCATGGAGCTGTGTTTGTTTGGGGCCTTTTGACTGCTTTTCCTGTTTGGCAGCCACAGCCATGACAGCCAAAGACATTTCTCTGGCAGCTCCCAAAAGAGACGGCAGGGCCAGAGAGGAATCAGCGGGTGGGACCCATGTCCCACCCCTGGGCCAGAGCCCCTGGGAGCATGCCTTCCATGCCTCCAAGAGGCCAGGCCCACCCCACCCCACCCCACCCCCTGCCAAAAGAAGGCTGCCCAGTGGTCAGGCCCCAGGGATAGCCCTGCAGTGCCAGCCTCAAAGCCAGGCACCCAGCAATTTACTGTGACCTATCTAAATTCAGGGGTTGACCAGAGGTCAGTGGAAGTCAGCAAGAGACAGCCGACTGAACTTACGCAGAGGCACCTTGAAGAAGTGGGCATCCGGCTTAGGAAAGTTAGGAGGTAGAACTGAGCCCCAGACAGTAAGAAAAGAGCTCCCTTTTCTACCCACTGTCTTTTCCAGCGGCCACCAGGCTCAGAGGAAGCTAAGAGGAAGGGCTTATAGCTCCAAATGTCTGGGTTTAAATCCAGCACTAATAAACTGCATGACCTTAGGCAATTAACCCCACTGAGGTCCAGTTTCCACCTCTGTAAGTCAGGCTGATGAGAATTAAAGCGTCTACCTCAAATGGGGGTTGCCAGGAGGATTAAGGAAGTTAATCCATGTAAAGCATTTGGGACATACCTGACCTGCCAGCTGTCACCACCAGTGGGGCCTGGATCCCACTGCCTACCCTCCCCTTCCCCATAGAGTACAGGGGCAGCTGGGGTGGGGGAGGGCAGGGTGCTGAGTTTGACTAAATGCCATTCAGATACCAGGTCAGGGACACTGGGGTGGGCCACGCAAGCGTGTGCCGAATATGGCAGCAGGGGTCAGAAGTGGAAACGGACACCACTGCAGTGACCCAGTAACCCAGAAGCGCCTCGCCAGCCCACCCCCAGCCTCAGAGCCTGGGATCCAGCCTTGGGATAGACTCGTGGCCTAGCTGCAGATTCCTGTGCCTCAGTGCGTCAGAATTGCCCACTGCGTGGGACAGAGGTCTGGCCGACGAGGCAGGAGGCCTGGAGCAGGCAACGTGACCCCGGCCGTGGCTCCCATCTCCAGGCCCGGAAGGGGCTGAGATCTCTTCTAACCCTGCCTACCTGACCCTGTCTTAGACATATTCCTCCTCTGCCGCGGCCCCACCACCTGGGATGGTGTGCCAGGTCCAGGGAGGGCACACAGAACCAGCCAGCCAGGGCATGGGCATCCAGAGACATCAGGCCAGGGAGGACAGAAGAGGCAGGCCCGGGAGAGCTGGCAGCTGTGTGGAGTGGAAACGTGGGGCCTCTGGAACTTCAGGAAGGAGGGAGGGAGCGCTCTGGGTGGGCTGAGCCTTCTCCTGCCCCATCCAAGTCTCCGTGGGAGCAAAGTGCTGTCTTTCTATTTTTACTTCCTATTAAAATGAAACAGGGGAAGGAGACAGAGAAGAGAGAAAGGAGGAGTGGGAAGGGAGGGCAGGGGTACATTCTCACTGCCCTTGAGGCAAGACTGAACTTAGCCATGGCCATCTCCCCTGCCAGACTCAGCTCCCAGAAGGCGGGCACGGGTCTTAGCCACCATTTACTGAGGACTTGGTGCTAGCCTCTGCTGCTCTGCATACACCGCCTCCTGTGGGGTTGATCATTTCATCCTCATGTTACACATGAGGACAGAAATCAAGTAACCTGCCTGCGGTCACACCAGGGGTGAGCAGCCAAGCTGAATCTTAAACCCATGTCTCACTCATCCAAAGGCAAGGGCTCTTGGCCTTGACCATCTATTTCCTCTCCAGCCTCTGAGACAGTAGGATGCACATAGTAGGTGCTTAATAAATGATAGATCCAAGGAAGGAAGGAAGAAGGGAGAGAGAGAAAAAGAAAGGAAGAAGAACAGATAAGCCAGGGAGACTCTTGGGCAACTGGAAAATGTGTAATAAAAGATGTTGTTTTCCAATGCTAGCCTGGCACGGTGCCTGGGACAGCAGCCCTACACTCGGGAAGGTTTGCCCTGCACTCCGGAGCCCAGGGCCTGCGCTTGCCTCATCTTTTCCAGAAGTATGTGGGCCCAGGTACGTCAGCCTTCAGGTATGCAGTGAGGTCTGCGGTGAGAGGCAAGAGGCGCGCGCGCCCTCTCGCTCTCTCCTCTCCTTCCTCGTTGAATCACCCCTTCCTCTCGCAGGCTTCCCACTCCCACTCAGCCAGCCCAAACTTGCCCCCCTCCCTGGAGCCAGGCCCTGCCGGGTTGGGGGCCTGTGAACAGGCCCCTCAGCAAGTCAGATGCCCGGCCCTGGAGGAGTGGTGCCGGGGGGAGGGGCCAGAGCACCACGTCATCTAACAGGTTGGTCGGGCTGGGGAGGCGTCCCGCCCTCCTGCAGCTAATGAGCACTGTACGACAGGTGTTTGCCCCTCAGTCCCCAGCCTGCCCTGCCGGCGACTGGAGCCAGCTGCCGACGCCAGCCCGCAAAGTTTCCCTCTCTCATCCCTGCACCCTCCGCGCCCCAGGCCCGGGGGCCGCGATGGCCTGCCGCTCCTGCGTCGTTGGCTTCAGCAGCCTTAGCAGCTGTGAGGTGACTCCAGCGGGCGGCCCCCGGCCTGGAACCTCGGAATGGGGCAGCTGCGGAGCCCCCGGGCCGGGCTTCAGCTCTCGCAGCCTCACAGGCTGCTGGCCGACCGGCACCATCCCCAAGGTGACCGTGAACCCCAGCCTGCTGGTACCCCTGGATCTCAAGCTGGACCCAACCATCCAGCAGCAGAAGATCCAGGAAAAGGAGGAGATGAAGGTCCTCAATGATAAGTTTGCCTCCTTGATTGGCAAGGTAAGCAAAAGTGGGAAGGGGGGCTCCGAAAGCTGAGGACTAGCAAGTGGCTGTTCTGTACTTCCGGAGCATCATGCCCCACCCCTGGCCCCAGCCAATGGGGAGCCGGCGTTGCTAACTCTGCCGGCTAGCTCGGAGCAGAGAGATGCGGAGAGAAGTCTCTGAGCCATCCTGGCGCAAAGGGAGAAAACGTGTACCAGGTGGATAATAATGTGCTGTGTGGCTTGGGGTCACCGTCCTCCCTGGCACGCACTAGGGAGGAGCTCCGAGTGTAGCCAAGCAGATGCCCCCTTCTAGGAACTGCTGATGAAGGCATTGTCTGCAGTCCTGTTCTGAAGCAGGTGGACAGCTGAGATGACCTCCCAAGGGTCCACTGTGCTGTCCAGGCCTCTGGCCCTGTTTAGCTTTCCGGAGTCAGGAGCACTTGCCGAGCCAAGGAAGTGTGGGGAGGGGGGTGGGCTTCCGGAAGGAAGGAGGCTGCGGAGTGGGTTGCAGCTACGCAGTCAAGAGATAGGAATGCAGGAGATGGATGCTCCCAGTCCCACCCACCTGAGGAGAAGGAATGAGTCCCCAGAATTCTGACTGCCTAGACCCTGATGCCATGGCCGGCAAGCTGGTCTGGGCCCTTGTGTCCACCTCTGCCCCAGGGCAAGGGTTTCAAGAGCTTTAAGGAAGTCCTGTCCACTCTGCTCCTTACTTACCTCCTTCAAGAAACCTCTCCTGACCAGCCCTCAGCTCTGCTCCCTCCTGCCCTGCCCAAGAAAAACAGTCACAGTACTAAGAGCTGCTGTTACTTAATTGCTTATTATGTGCCAGGCACTGTGCTGGGTGCTTCCATATTTATCTCCAGGAAAAAAAGTCATTTTATGCCCATTTTACCAATGAGGAAAACTCCACCTCCTTTCCCTCCACCCCCAGTAAACCAGAGCCCCACCCTCTGCCCTGACTCAGTTCTTGCCTACACCTTGCTCTCCCTGCTTCTGTGTTCCTCTGCATGTTTCTAGTGTCCCCAGGAGCGGGGGGCGGGGGGGGTAAGAGTGGGGGTGCTCCCAGAGAGGGGCAGAGGAAAGAAAGCAACACGTTTTGAGCATTGATTGTGCCTGGCTCTCTGTGGGAACTTTGCAGATGTGTGTAACTTAGCCTATACAGCAACACCCCCAGAGGCTAGTTCCCCTACCATGCGCATGAGGAGACTGCCCATCCAGAGATTAAGTGCCTTGCCCAACGTTACATAACCAGCAAGTCTACAGGTTGGATTTGAACTCAGGTCTGTGAGACACAAAGCCAGTAGTCTCTGAGATGGGAACCATTTCTTTCCCCCGTTCATGTGCCCAGACCAGCATTCCTGTGCAGCACCCAAGCCTGGAGTGCCCGGGTGAGGGCTATGAAGCATCCCGTCCCCCAGTCCTGGCTGGCCGCAGGGCCCTGCACTGCTGTGCTCTTCGTCCTAGGAGAATAGCCCACTGCCCTGAGGAGGCAGGTCCCTGCAGAACCAGCTCCTCTCCAAACCCAGGTTAATCCCTTAAAAGGAATGCTTCAGTAGCTATGTAATTTGGCTCAGATGGGTGGCTTTTTCCCTGAACACGAGGGCTGATATTATCCTGTGCCTCTGCCATAGGGACAGAAGGGTAAGTAGGCATGGGGAGGGGGCCTGAGCTGTCAGAGTCCCAGGTTCAGGGGCCAGGGTGATGCCCTCTAAGGTCTTTAGCAGAACTGGAGCCTCTGAACCCTCAAGCTTGGGCCTTGAGACACATGCTCTTCAGCATAGACACAGGGAGCCTTGGGTGCCAGCCCTTTGCGGTCCCTGATTGCTGGGGCTTTCCCCGAGGAGTCTCAGCTGACTCGCCAACTCTATGGAGAAGACTTGTTAGCTGGAGTCCCTCTCTATCCCTTTGTAGGCCTGAGTGGAAGCAGGTAGCAGTTAAGAGCGTACAATCTGGAGCTGAATTACTGGGTTCGAATCCCGGCTCCACCTCTGACCAGCTGTATAACCTCAGCAAATTATTTAAACTCTGTGTGCCTCAGTACACATCAGTTTAATGGGCTTGTCATAATCAAATTGGATAATTTTTGAAAATCACTTATAAAACATGTATCAGGTGTGTTCTGTTTGTTAAATAAAAAATACCGTACATGGGCCCAGTGCAGGATGCTCTTGAACCCAGTTAGCCTCTTTCAGGCAGGAGCCTGAGAAAATGGAGGGAGGGGTCCTGCTGGAGGGAAGGGGTGAGCAGCTTGGTGGATAGAGGTGCAGCATGGGGCTTGGAAGAGTTGTGTGAGCCTGGGGGTGAGATGCCATAACCAATGCAGGGGTGGGGGTTCTAGGCAAAGAGAAGGGACAGGCAAGGGCCCTTCAGCTCCACATCCCCTTCTGTCCCCCTGAGGCTTGGAGGCAAATCAGAGCACGGGGAGGAGGAGAAGGAGGGCTGTTGGGGAAGACTACCAGGAGTTGGCAGAGGCCCTGGAGCAGTGCTGGTTCTTCCACTCGCAGGCTGTTTCCTGCGGAGGCCACTTCCCCTCTCTGCAGTTTACTTACCCTCCTGCTCTGAGGGTGGCCCTGAGCTCACGCCAGTGTAAAGACTGGTACAGCAGCAGCCACGAGAGGAAGGGGCATGGGCCGAAGCCACAGCAGGAGAGGAGGCTGAGGGAGGCGGGGAGAGGGCAATCCAGCAGAGGCTGCTGCTGGGTTCGCTCACCTTCACGCAGAGACGACAGAGGGGATGGAGATGAGACAAGAGGAAGGGCTGCCTGCTGTCAGCCCAAGTGGGCTGTCCAGAAGGAACCGAAGACAGGGTGGGGAAATGCCTGGAGTCAGAGAGGTGGGCACAGTGCCTTCCCCTAGGCCTGTGTGGCCTCTGGAAGTCACTGGAGCCACCCCCCTGCCCGCAAGCAGGAAGGCACAAACCAGTCCTTCCTCACAGAGACCCCAAGGGTCCCTGGTCAAAGCCAACCCCTGGCTGAAGGCAGGGAATGTGACAAACCCCCTTCCCCGAGGAGTAGCACCTGCATACCCCAGGAACATCACCCTGTACGCTCCCCTGCCTGGACTGTGGGCCCATGGGTTGGGGACCTGGGCTGCTCAGTTCTCTACAAAGCACACATCTCTCCCCACCCTGATCTGGGCCACCCAGTACCGTGGAGTTGAGTCACAGTGAGTTCTGCGCTTCTGGGTAGGTAGACCAGGGGTTTGCTCTCTGAGGCCCCTCCTAGAATTGCCAATGTGTCATCTAAGAGTCAGGGGGATCAGCCAGAATGGGGAGGAAGGGTCCCAGCAGCCTTGGGAGGGTGGTAACAATTAACCTGGCACCTCCCTAGCTAGGTCTTTGTTCCGAGACGGCGGAGCCTTTCTTTTCTGCAGGGACCGTCCTGGTGTGGGCAGGTAGTTCAGTTCCATTCCCACACACTGAGACAATAGGCAGCTCCCCCAGAGACAGCAGGGGAAGAGGACTGCCCCAGACCCCCCCACAACCAAAATACCCTCTGGCTGGACTGGCTGGCCCTCCATCTCCCAGAAGGCTAGTGCTATAGCATAGGGGATTCAGGTTAGACTGTAGGAAAGACTTCCCAGTGTAAAGGGGTTTTTCTGCTGCCTATGGGTGGAGGAAGGAGCCTCACATCTCTCCTCTCACCCCACCCTCAGTGTAAACACGGGCTCCTGCTTGTCAAAACGGAGTGAAGGTGGGGCGAGCAGATACCTCCCCCCCAACAAACTCACACACACAAGACAGAAACCTTCTTGACTTCCATCCCTACTGAACCTGTTTGGCTGCAACTATAGCAGACTGCAGGCTTAGGTCAGCTTCTAGCTGAACTTACCAGTCCAAATGGGAATCGAGCAGGGGAATGGCAGCCCACAGGGGCCATCATCCATCATTCCTGCTGGTGTTGTCACTGGGAATATCAAGGGGGACTTCCCAAGGGCGCCAGAGTGTCTCATGGAAAACTGGGGATGTGGGCAGGACAGAGAACGAGAGAGGAGGGCCCACCTGGCACCCAGATTCAGGAGGAACAGGGAACCCATGAAGGTCCAGAGTAGGCAGCCGCCATCAAACAGGTCTGTCTAGGAAACTTGGCCACCAAGCTGCTGAGTGACACTGGACAAGTCACTCGCCTGCCCTGGGCCCCCATCTCCTCCTCTGTAAATGAAGGGTACGGACCACCTGCTGCAAAAGCCTCTGCGCTGTGATTCTGGTCTTTCAAACTGTGATTCTGGGAGCTGGTGCCACCAGCAGGGGGCAAGAAGAGGCCCACCTACTCCCCTGTGGTCATGGGGAGCATCCCTGAGCCGGTCATCACAACATCCTCATGACAGCACCAGCCCGCACTGTCCAGAAGCCAGGCCCCAGCTTTCCCTCCACTTCAGTGGCCTACCCCGGCCCTGGGCACCAAGGGGTTAAGGGCTCCAAGAGGGGAGCAGTTGGCTCTCAGCCTGACAGGACAGGTGGTAGGTCAGGACAAGTGAGGAGCAAATAAGCAGAGGGCCTCTTCTGGAGAGAACAGGGGAGGCTTTTTGCAGGAGAGCTGGGGGTACGTCTGGGGACGGGCTGGGATAGCGTGGAAAGAGCAGTGCCCAAGAGAGACTGGAGCCTGAGAGGACAGGCAGGGAAGGGGAGAGGCAGCTAGAGCCCCAGGCTGGCTGGACTGGACTGGGTGGAGGGAAGAAAAGAACTCAAGGGAAACCTTACTAGCCTGCTGGTGGCTAGGATGGGAGCGGAGGACTGTGGGAGCCCGTGTAGCTGTCAAAAGGAGGGTGTGAAGGAGGCAGAGTTTGAGGGGAGCAACTGAGCCCAGAGCCGCCCAGTCTTTATCCTCAAGGAAAAACTGGCCTAACTAGAGGCAGAAGCCAGCAAAGGGCAGGCGTGCCCCAGGGCCCACAGTGACCCCAGAAGCAGACAGGCATATTTTGCAGTGGTTAAAAGATCCTAAACCCACCCTGGCTGGTGTGGCTCAATGGATTGAGTGCCGACCTACAAACAAAAAGATCACCAGTTCGATTCCCAGTCAGGGCACATGCCTGGGTTGCGGGCCAGGTCCCCAGTAGGGGGCGCGTGAGAGGCAACCACACATTGATGTTTCTCTCCCTCTTTTCCTTCTCCCTCCCCCTCTCTAAAATAAATAAAATCTTTTAAAAAAATTTTTTTAAAAAGACTCTAAACCCAAACTAACTGGAGTCCACACCTGGCCTCACCCCCTGCTAATTCTGTGACCTTGGGCAAGTTATTTAACCTCTCTGTGCCTTGTGTCCTCATCTGTAGAGTGCAGCTCATAACAACATCTCATTGGGTTGTGGGGGGATTTAATGAGTTAAACATGTTAAGCTTTAGAACAGGCCTGGCACCCAGAAGGAACCACGTTATCATTGGCTCTTATTATTTCTATTCCAAAGCACATCCCAAGCTCCTCTCGCAACAGCCCACAGAAGTGGGCAGGTGATATCATCCCCGACTTCTACCTCGGGAAACTGAGGCTTGGCAAGGCTACAGGTCCACAGTTGCCGGGAGGATTAGCATTAAAACATAACCAGGCCCTACCCGGCTAAGTTTCCAAAGCAGAATGAGACCAGGCTTGTCGAGGGGGGTGGCAGATGGGCCTCTGACACCACTCAAGCCCCAGGCAGGCACGAAGAGCATGTCACATTCACACCCTAGTTCCCCCTTCCCTCATCTAGCTGGCCCTGCTCCTCCCCTGGGAAACCCTCGCTCATTGGCTCCACCCTTCTCCGATTCCCTCCTTATCTCACTATCTTCAATTTGAACAATCTGTAGTTGGAGATGCCATCTGAGTGTACTGAGTGGCGGCCCCAGATAGGTGCACAGAGCAGATGAGCTGCCACGTCCCAGAGAAGCAACCCCAGTCGGGGCGCGACGGCTGGCCTGCCACCTCCAGGCCTGAGCCTGGCCCTCTCACAGAAGCCTTCCTGCTCCCCCAGGTGCAGGCCCTGGAGCAGCGCAACCAGCTGCTGGAGACCCGCTGGAGCTTCCTGCAGGGCCAGGGCTCAACTGCCTTTGACCTTGGCCACCTCTATGAGAAGTATGAGGGCCGGCTGCAGGAGGAACTGCGCAAAGTGAGCCAAGAGCGGGGACAGCTAGAAGCCAACCTGCTGCAGGCGCTGGAGAAAGTCGAGGAGTTTCGAGTCAGGTAGAGTGCACCCTCGGGGGCTGTGGGCAGGGACTGTGGGCAGGGACTGTGGGTGGAGACCGGCCTGCACTCAGGTGTAAGGTTCGGGTCACTCAAGCCAGAGAAAGAGGATACTTCTTTAGGGAACATTTCTTTGCTTCAGATGTACTTATTGAAGACCTGCTATGTGTCAGGCAGTATTCTAAATTTTGAGGGGATATGGCAGCGAATCAATCCACAGCTCCAAGACCCCCAAATAGTGACTCTTACAGGGAAGTCAGTCTTGTGATGTCTGACAGCGTGCTGGCCCCTGGGCACCATTGAAGCCACTGTCCCCAGTCGCCTCATCTTGTGTCCATAAATGCTCTTGCTCTTGCCCGCACATCCCACTAGCAATGCTAAAGCAAGAGATGGGCTCCTGCTTTGGATATGGCTTGGGATTTCCATCCTGACTGGGCTGGAAGGGCAGGAAGCAAGTGCAGGCAGAAGCCAGAAGCAGTGGGTTTTGGTAGAATAAAGAAGCAACCCTCTAAATGGGGTGTGTGCTGACCTCAGTGGGATCCAGGGAGATGAGGGGGACAGAGACGCAGCCTGCAATGTGTTTTTACAACTTTGGGGGGCAAGCTGGCAGGCAGTACAGCCCAGTGGTTACAGACCACTTGGATATAGACTGAAAGGGCTTTACTCCCTGACCCCCTCCCACCCTAGCTTTGTCACCTCAGTCAAGTTACTTAACACATGAACCTCAGTTTCCTCCTATGTGGAGTAGGAAGGATGATGGTTGATACCAACTAGGGCTGGTATGAGGAGGAAGTCGAGAATTCAGTGTGGCTGTAAATGGCCGCTCTTCTATCCCCTAGAAGGCTGAAGTGCTCCACACATAGTGCCGTCCTTAGCACAGGCTTGCTGAACTGAACCGGCCAGTCTAGAAAGGCAGAACATACACTTAGTTGGCTCAGAGGAGAGGTGACCCTCGCTGACCAGACAGTTGCCAGGGCTTCATGGACAAGGGGGCTGGGCAGAGCAGAAAGGCTATGCCCCTACACCCCCTCCTCCAGTCTGGTCTCCAGCCTAGGTGAGGGGAGGACAGGGTGTGGCTGAACTCTCCTCCCCTCCTCCAGCATCTGGGTCCTGCTCCAAACCCTGCTGACCTGAGGTGAGGCCTGCTATCTCCAGAGCAGCCATCCAGGCAGGGCTGGAGGGTGGGCGCAGCCATCCAGGGACCTGGGCTGGAGCTTAGCCTACCAGCCACCTCTCTGCATGACCTCCCTGCTCAGGCCACATTCAGAGGGCACTGTCCCATGGGACACTCTCCCCACTCTGGGGCCTCAGTTTCCTCATCTGTCCATCTATCTGGAACTTCCCATCCAACAGGCATGATCTGCAGCCCTGGCCTGGGCTGTTCCTCATGGCTAGGCCCCTCTCTGACCTGGAGGCCCCCTCTATCCCAGCCCTGTCCTCCCAGGTCATAAGGAAACACAGAGGGGATGTGATTGCCCATTCTGACCGTGATGAGGGAAATGGTGTTAGTGCAGCAGAATCGGTGACTCATTTCACTGATATCTAGTAGGTCTTTGGCCCTCTAACAATCAGAGAATGACAGAGTGAGGGGGAGGCCCTGGATCATACTTATATGGGGAAGGAAACACAGGCCCAGAGAGGGCAGGGTCTTGTCCTCAGTCACATAGCCATGCGTGCTAAAACCCATCCCTAATCTATGTCATCCAGAGTGAGAAGCTGCTCCCATGAGCCCAGCCAGATCATATCCGTGGAGATGTAACTTTGTAACTGGAAGTTCTGTACAAACACTACTTGTTTTAATCTGGCTCAGCCCCCTCATTTGGCCTGCTGCCTGGTTCCATCTGCTACCTGATTTTACTATTTAGGCTCAGAGCTTCCCTTCTTCTCTCTGGTAGGGAACCCATCTGAGTTGGAGGAAGCGAGGCTGGAGGGCTTCTGGGTCTGCAGGCCAGAGCCTGAAAAGCTGCAGCCTGGCTGTGCAAAGCCTGGGGGCCCCCGGGAGCCAGGAGGCGCCAGGCCAAGCCCTGAGGGGGAGGGGTGTGCCCTGCCTCTACAAGGCCGATGAGATCAGCTTCACTCTTAGAAATAAACAAGTCAGGGAGAGGGGGTGCTGTGGGTGTGACGAGCTGAACAGGGCTGAGAACTGGTGACTAGCAGAAGTCTGGGAGTGAAGTGAGGGATAGGGCATCACCTAAGCATCTGCAAGGATGGAGACTTCCCAAAGCTTTGATGTCGCTGGGACCCCAAGCATCAGCTAGCTGACCCTTCTATTTACCAAGAATGAAGCAGAAGCCCAGCTAGGAGGAACAGTTTGCCCAAGGCCACAGCGAGTGACTCAGGGACACTGCACACAGTTCAAGCTGTTCACTGCACAAGAGCATCTGGTTAAGGGGGTGAACTGGGGCTGAAATCCAGTGTAGTCAATGAGAAAGGAGGAGGGCAGGCTGCAAAGAAGGAGGAGAAAGGCAGTAAGGGGTAAGGGGGAGCCTGGCACCTCAGAGGGCCCTGGCTGGACAGCTCTGCCCAGGGTCCTGCCCCCAGACAGGCAGAACTCCACTACCCAGAGGGGAAGGCGGCAGGGAGGTTTGACCACCGGGCTTGTGTGAGGAGGGCCAGTCCATAAGGAGCTTCTTATACTGGGGCTCCTTGAACCCCTGTGCCCAGGGCAGAGAATTCCATAGAGAACCCCAGAATCAAGAAGGAAGCCAACGCAAGTCAGCCTAGCCCTGAGGATTCATGAGGGACGTGCAGAAAACCACCCACACTCTCTCTCTCTGCAATGAGGCCTCCCACGGTTTTGCTCTGACAATGCTGGAGGCCAAGGCAGAGGGGCTGCAAGCCTGGGTGTGGTGTCGGAGAGAACAGAGCTTAGGTGATAACAGTAGCAGTAGGTTTCATGGGTGTCATGCACCGGTTTTGAGCACTTCGTGGGTTTACTGATTTCCTTCTCACGACATCACTTATCATGACTGAGGTACACGTAATAGCTTATCCAAGGCCACACAGCTGGTTAGCAAGGAAGCAGGTTGGAGCCCAACTAGCCTGGCTCTGAGGCTCATGCTAAACTAGCAACCTCATGAGCCTCAGGCCCTTCACTGGGCCTCCGTTTCCCCATCTGTGAAACGCAACCAACGGGGCCTTCCTGGCTGGGGGTTCTGAAGGTCACAGGAGAGGGTGCACGTAGAGCTTCCTGGACACTTTGTTCTCTCTGGCAAGTTCTAGACTGCAGAACAGTCTCCCTAACCCACCCCTCCACCCTGCCACCATGACCTGCACCCTCAGAGCCCCCTGCAGACTTTTGGAAGCCAAGGCAGTGACCAGAGAGAGCGCACGGCACACTGAGTTTCAGAGACCCGAGTGCCCTGCAGGCTGCCGCCCCCCCGGGCCCCCTCCCCTCAGCTCCTTGGGAAGGGAGGTGGAAAAGAAGGCTTGCAGAGTGGCAGGCCAGCCAGCTGATGTGGGCGATGGCTGACGCTGCCCTGCTGTGAGGTCAGGGACTGGGCAGGCAGGCGGCTGTAATTAGAGCCACCAGTGATTCAGGCATTCCCTGGAGAGGAGGGAAGGCAACAGGAAGCCACAGAATCCCTGCATCCGCTGGGGCAGGCAAGGCTGAGCGGGGCGTCTGTGGCTGGTAGACACCCACCTGTGGGGCCAAGACATACGTCTTGACTAGAGGAAGAGGGTAAGGTCGGGGTCCAGGTGTCCCGTCTCCCGACCCAGCCGTGCCCTTGTTCCAAACTCGAGGTGCACTTGAGGAAGGAGGAAGCACAGCTGAGAAGAGGGAGGACCCACCTTAGTTGAGCACTGACTGTGCACGTCTGTCATCACATCGGGAGCAGACACACACGCACAGGCACCCAGGCACACCCCCGGTAGACCAGGATTCACCGAAGGAGGCATCGAGTTACCTGCCCAAAACCACACTGGGGGTCCACCGGGCTGCGAAGTCCACATTCTTCCCGTCTTCCCCCTGGAGGGAACTTGAGGGAAGGGTGTCCTACCATCTGGTAGAGGGGAGAAGGGTAGAGCTGCAGGGGAGGGCAGAGGCAGGAGAGGCTGAAGGGAGAGCAGGATGCTCAAACGCACAGTTTGTTAGCAACTGACACATCTGGGAGAGGAGATGGAAAAAAGGAGGGAACAAGCGTCAGGGTGGAAAGGCTACACAATCAGGAGAGGCTTTCTGGAGGAGGTAGATGTGGGCAGAGCCAGCAAGGGGACAGACACCACTGAGAGACGGCTGGCTGAGAGTCAGGGAGGAGAGCGGGTTGTCTGCTTCGGCAGAGCCAGTACCAGGGTGTTATGGGGAGGGACCCTAGAAGGAGTGGAGCTCCATCCACCTGAAAAAAGAATCATTTTTTTCCTAATTGTCCTAAGGCACCAAATGGGACAGGAGAAGCCCTAAGTCCCACCCTAGGAGGGTTAACCAAACCTCAAGCTCCCACCACATCCAGCTGAGCAGGCTCTCTCTCTGTGTTTCTCTCTCCCACCCTCCTCATCTCCCAGGTATGAAGACGAGATCTCCAAGCGCACAGACATGGAGTTTACCTTCGTCCAGCTGAAGAAGGTAGCCTGCCCAGACTGCCCCAGGGGCTCGTCCCCCATGGGCCTTCTGCCTGCTTTCCCACAGGAGCCCCAAGCAAAGCCCTCAGAGGCTTCAGTCCCAGGACCACAGAGAGATAGCTGTCCCCACCCTGCCCCCCGTCCCAGGCCCTGAGCCAGGTCTCCTCTGGGAATCACCCCCATCCCGCTCAGGAAGCAAAGGCCCCTACACAGGTCCTGCCCTGGGACCCCTCGCCTCCCCCTCCCTTCACTCACCACGGCTCCCACCCCCAGGATCTGGATGCAGAATGTCTTCGACGGACCGAACTGGAGACCAAGCTGAAAAGTCTGCAGAGCTTTGTGGAGCTGATGAAAACCATCTACGAGCAGGTGAGAAGACAGGCCACTGTCCCGCCGGGCCAGGAACTGACTGGTCCATGGCCAAGGGGTACAGGGAGGGTGGGAGGTCCAGTGGCGCATGGAGCCTTCATAGGCACTGCTTCTGGCCACAGTTGTAAGGATTTCCTAAACCCCTGCTTGCATTGCTGTTGATAATCCGACATGTCCCCTCATCACTTATCACCCAGGGAGGGCCCATGCCTTCGTTGTGCTGAAGTGCTAAGGGCATGTAACGAACCAGGTCAAGGGTCACCTGGACAAGGGTCAGGAGGTGGCCTCAGAGCAGGGAACCAGAGGGCCTTGAGCAGCCATTCTTACTGAACTAAACTCTCTCTGTTCCTGCAGCCTAAATTGAGATGCCCACAGTTCCAGCTCTGATAGTCAGACACTTCACTCTTCCCTGTTTAGGGCCAAGGCAGGGAGGACCTACAGTCAGATTCTCTGGTTCCCAGGCAATAGCTTCTACCAAACAAAAATGACACAGTAAATGCAGACAGAGGAGTCTCCAGACACAGTCTCGTTTGTCCCTAAGTCCTTGGCTGAGCTTGGGGGACTATGGCCCAGCGAGGCTAGCACACTGCCAGTGCAGTCAGCAGACGGGCCCGGCTGCCAGCCTCCGGCATGGCCCCTCCACTCCGCTCTGCCTCTTGGGCATCCTTTGGGACACATGTTCTCCCCTCCACGCCTCCTGTTTCAAGGGTGAGGAGGTATAGGGGTGAAGCTTCAATTCAGCTGCAAGTACCATTGTTGGGAATGACAGGACTTGGCAGTCCATGTACTGCAGACTGCCCTGGCCGGTGTGGCCTCATTGGTTGGAGCGTCATCCCCTAGACTGAAAGGTTGTAGGTTCAATTCCCAGATAGGGCACATAGCCAGGTTGTGCGTTTGATCCCCAGTCAGGGTGCATATGAGAAGACAATCAAGTTGCTGTCTCTGTCTGTCTATCTATCTATCTATCTATCTATCTATCTCCCCCTTCCTCTCTCTCCTCTAAAAACAATGAAAGAATGTCCTCAGGTGAGAATAAAAAAAAATTACATACTATTTTGGCCCCGGCCAGGTAGCTCAGCTGGTTAGAGCATCATCACAACCAATACACCAAGGTTACGGGTTCAATCCCCAGTCAGGGCACATACAACAACCAACCAATAAATGGATCAACAAGTAGAACAACAAATTAGCATTTCTCTCTCTCTCTTCCTCTCTCTCTCTAAAAATCAGTTCAAAAATTTAAATGTAAATGAGAAAATCATAAATGTTCAGAAGGAATACTGCAAACTGCTTGTTCCAAGCTATGGCAAGACAGGCAAGGTCTGAGCAGAGATGGGAGTTACCACCGCAGTCAAAAAGTTCTGCTAGAATGGCTCTGGGGGCTGCTGACCTCACCTTCATGGCCTCACTCTGTGGGGAGGGAGATTGGGCGTCATGGCTGCCCATGGGCCACACTTCCTTCCAGCAGGCTCAGTCCGTAGTGGGGCTGCCCTGAGCCTCAGACATGTTCGTGGCCAAGGGAGGCAGCAGAGCAGAGAGAACAGCGCAGCCCTTGGGGACAGCAGGAAGGCAGCCCTTTCAGGCAGACTACCCTCACCAGCCACGCTAAGGAGCTTCATGTCCCTGGTAGAGCCCTCCGCAGCCAGGCCAAGCCCTATGTGGCACCACTGACTGGCTTAAGAAGTGAGTTAGGGGTCCCTCTGCCCAAGTTCACTATGGGTGCAGCCCAGACAGACACCAGCAGGACCGATGTTTCCTAAGCTGCCCTCCACTCTGCTCACCCACATCTCAGCAAGCCCAGGGCCCAAACTCTGAGCCAGGAGAGAGGTCCTACAAGTAGGAGATATAACCAGCCATACATCTGAGCATTGCCTTTGTCACAGCAACGAAATGTCTCCGCTCCTGCTCCATTTAGACTTTGCAGCCCTTGGACCCCTGTCCTGACTCTACCTTTTTAACCATTTCTGTGACTTTGGGCAAGTTATTTCTCTGCTCTGTGCCTTAGTTTCCTCATCTAATAGTAGCAGGCTCATAGGGCTGTGATGAGGACTAAATCTATTCATTCATTTAACAAACATTCATTACGCGCCTGCTAGTGCCAGACACCGCTATCACGGCAAGAGAGCAAGACGGCCGTAGTCCCTGCTCTTAATGGGCACAGCTTAGCTAAGGCGACAGGTAGTAAGCAACTAAACACACATCTGAACAAGATTATTTTGGAGGGTGGAAAGTGCTGGGCCGCAAAGAAACCAGGTGATGCAATCGTGCTGGAGGGAGGGGAAAGCTTTAGACCCAAGGTCAGGGGGCGTCTCTGAGGAGGTGCTAGTGAGGCCCAAGGCAGGACCATCCAGCCCAGTGGAGATGTGTGGGGGCTTCAGGCAGAAGGAAGAGCTGAGTGAAGCACCGGAGGCAGAAGAGAGTCTGGTGGTAAAAGGGAAAGAAAGACGCAGCCATGGCTAGGGCAGAGCCAGCGGGGGCCACACCATGGAGGGCCTCGGACCCTGAGCCGGGCTTTGGACCTTATCCTAACTAAGTGTGACAGGAAGCCCCGTGGATACGGGGAGGGGTGCTGCGGAGACGGTGAAGGGTCTGGCTGTGCTCTCGTCAGGTGCCTACAGAGAAGGGACTGCTCAGGGCCTTAGGGCAGTTCCTGTGACACTGGGAGGCAGCAAGGTGCAAGCTGGTGTTGGGACCCGAGGCTGGCGTTTCTCCCGGCGCCGCTCAGACTGAGAAGGCAGTGCTGGCCCTGTGCTAAAAGGGTTCCCACACCGGTGAGTCTCTAGGTCGGCACTAATAGAAATATAATGTGGGCCACATGTATCGTGTATTTTGAGTAACTTTATACATAAGTATATAATTTAATAATATATAATTTTAGGTTTTCCAGTGGCCACACTTTTTTAATGAAACAGGAAAAATTCATTTTAATAATACATTTTATTTAACCCAGTGTATCTAAAATGATCATTCAACACGTAATCAATATTTAAAAATTAAAGGGCCATGTTGTATTCTTTTTCTCATAGTAAGTCTTCAAAATCCTATGCATATTTTACATTACAGCGCATCTCAGTTCTGACTAGCCACGAGTCAGGTGCCCACAATTGCATGTGGTTAGTGGCCACCACACCAGGCAGAGCAGGCCTAAGCAAAGGAAGGAGCCAGCCCTGCCACCTCAGGTGGAAGAAAAACATGGCAGACCTGAGTAGCCTCAGGAGGGCTGGACACTCTGGTTTCAACTTTGGAGCAGACACCAGATCAGCAAAGCATGGGCTACTCATGTGTAGGGCCACCTCTGTGTCCCAGGAAACGGCTCTCTCCTCTCCCCAAAACACACACACACACACACACACACACACGCACGCACGCACGCATGCACGCACGCACACACGGGCAGGGCTAAGGCCTGAAAGCCTTTCCCAGGAGCCAAAAGCCATGGGCTGCTTGGAGCTTCATCTACACACAGCAGCCTCCTGGGCAATCCCCCTGCCCCTCACTCACCTCCAGGGACACAAGCTGGTGAGAGAAGCCTAGGCTGGCAGAGGCTTTGTCCCTCAGCTTCCAAGGTACGTTCCAGCTCCTGAGTGCATTTGGGGCCTGGCTGCAGCCAGCCAGAACGCCGCCTGCTCCACCCACAAACTCTGGTTCCAGGGAGATTAGCTGCAAAATCTGAGGACAACCCCCTGCTGCCAGGCACACCTCCCGGGATGCAGATTGCTGCAGAGAGAACCTGCCGCATCTAAGCTGCTCTGGCGCCGGCTCTTTTGTTGCCTTGGGGAGTCTGCTCAAGGAACCGGCTGCGCTGCCCCTGAACACTTCCCTCTGGCTCCATTACCTTCACAAGTTGCAAAAGTATCCGCAGCTCCTGTTTATTGAGGGCCTACTATATCCCCAGCACCCTGCTAATAAGTGCTTTCCAGACATAATCTCATTTAATCCTAACAACTCCATGAAGTAGGAGTAATGATTAAGAGAACATGGTCATTAGAGCAGCTTGGATTTAAATCCTGACTCAGTAATTACATGAACTCGAGCAGGTTCTTTCCTCTCTCCGTGCCTCAATTTCCCCCTCTATAGAACAGGGAGAATAGTAACACTTAGCTCACTGGCCTGTTGTGAGGATTTGTGGTTACTCTATCCCAAAGTCCTCAGAACCATGTCTGGCACATGGTATTTGTAAACATTAGCTTTCTTCGGTTCTATAATTGCACCCATTTTACAGATGGGAAAAACAAGGCTCAGGTTTAAAAAGTTGGCTAGGATTACCATCTTATAGGAAGTGGCGGTATTCTGAGCCCAGGGCCATTACTACATTCTACCGAGCAGCAGTAAGTGACCCCTCAGAGTTACCATGTGCCCTGACCTGGGGGCCTCAAGGAGGGTGGCACCCATGAGGAGGGATGACCACCCCCTCAGGCTCCGGTTCCCTAGAGAAGCTCTAAACTGTGCTTCAACTTAATCCTGCCAACTTGGAGGTGCACATCCTCCTGGGGGCCCATCCCATGGTGGCACTTCCATGCCATACAAGGCAGCATTGTTATACCCTTTGCTGCCCCGGGGCAGACTGGCATGTCTGAGCAGGTCAGCAGATGTTCTAAACCCTCCATTTCCTGCTTCTGTTTACCAAGCTTCTGCACACCCTGCCTCCTTCCAGAAGGGCTCTCTGGCTGCTCCATCAGCTCTCTTGCTGATCCTTTCACACTGCTGGGGAAGCCCTCCTCCAGAGCATTCTGACAGTATCCTGGGATTTTCCTGAACCGTAAGGAAAGCCATCCCCTAGGCCTGGGCTAGCAGTGCCAACAGAGGCTTTATCTACAATCCCACATGCCCAACACACTGACCAAGGAAGCCCAAAAGTCCATCTCTGAAACTGTCCACAGCCAAGCAATCCTAGCCAGGATGTCGGTTCCATGTGGGAAATGTCAATATGCAACGGTGACCAGGAGCGGCACAGGTGGGGCGTGAGTCTGTGGGCACCATTAACCTTATTCTCGCGCAGGTCCAGCCCTCCCTTGCTGTTGCCCAGCGATCTCTGTTCATGTCAAGGTCAACCAAAACCCCTTGTCAGGAGACCCCCCAAGGGGCAGCTGGCCACTGGGCTCAGGGTCCTGCCAGCTTCAGGGCAGAGACAGGGCGCTCCCAGAGGGGCTGCAGGATGCCTGCCACTGCCCAGGCTTCCTTCTCCAGGAGCCAGGCCTTGTCACCAGCAATGCTAGCGGACAGGGGTGAGTAGTGAGCAGGCAGGGGAGGGCCAGCTTCCTTCGGCTGGCCTCCGCAGCTGCCCCCGTGGCTCTAGCTGACCCACCTGCGCCCTGCAGTCTATGGATATGGGGTACAAGCCGCAGGTCAGAAGTACCCGCCTCAGCAGGTACAGACTCCCACAGCTCAATCACAACCCCTTGAGCATAAAGACAGAGAGAGGGTCAGCAGGGGGCCCAAAGTCAGGAAACAGTCAGAATTCGGTCATGAGCCAACAACCGAAAATGCATCGGAGCGGGCCTCCAGATCCGGCTGCCAGTTTTCAGAAATGCAGGGGGCGGAGGAGTCTGGTAACACCAGCACACAGAGCAGGCAGTAAAATCCAGGCTGTGGGAACCACAAAGCAAGTACCCCATGTTTTCAATTTTAAAAAATAACAAGAAAAAAAAACCAGAGACAGAGAGAAAGAGAGAGGTGATGGAGGTATCTATTATACAATAAGAGAGACTTAGAGACATATGGACCAATGGTAGTGTATGGACTTTGTTTGGATCCTGATACAAACAAACAAGTAAAAAATATGTATCTATCAGAAAAATAAGATCACTGACCGAAATGTGATGACTGACGTAGCAGTCAAGGATGGACGGTGAACACCAGTAGGAGTAACTTCTGCACCCCATGCCCCCCTCCTCCAAGAGAGCTTCACCTCCGCCCCGGGGCACCTGGCCCCCTCCCTGGCTCTTGGATGTCTTGACCCCCTGTCTCGCTCTGTGCAATACTGGCCTCCTCCTCCTTCCCACTGGAGCTGGAAGTTCTTTAGTACCTCTAGGGAAAGCAGCCCAGGGCCAAAGAGGGGACACCTTGCAGCCCCTAATGAAGACCCCTGTCCCCACCTGCCTCTCTACACACCCCTGAGCATTCGGGCGATAAGCTGTCAGGTGTGATAGGAAGAGGCAGTTTGGAGCTAGACAGATAGACAGCGGCGTCTGCCCCTGTCTCCGCCCCTCTGAGGGAGCTTAGCAAGAGCAGCAAAGGGCTCTGAGGTCACAGCTGTTTCCAGAACCTCTTGGTGCCGCAGTTTCTTTCCTGTCCATGATGTGGGGCTTTCACTCGTGCAAGCCTGGTGAGGATGAAATGTGAGGCTGCCCAGAGAGTGCTTAGCACACAGCCAGGCCTGGAATGAGCTCCCAGGGAATGGGGGGCTTTACCACTCCCAGGGGTCTCAAGGATGGAGGCTGGCATTTTCTGAGCAGAAAAGAGAACAGAGAGGAAGGACAAAGAAGGATCATAAAGGACAGGGAGAAGATGAAAATATTGAGGCTAAGTCGCATTGTTGTTGCCCAGCAAGCCCCTCAGCTACATGGGGAGGGGCAGTGAGTTTCAGGGTGACCGTGACATCACCTGGCCTCAGCCTCTGGCACGGGGTGGGCAGCACAGGCTTGTTAGCCTCTAGCTCCACTGCTTTATAGGTTTCCATTCCAACATTTATTCAACAAACTGAGACGCTCCCTTGCCGGTTGTTGGGGGCCTGGGGATGAAATGGCTCTGCCAGACCCTCAGGAAGCTCCTCGTCTAGGGAGAGAGGCTGAGCTGCGCACCACTGAGCCACAGCGGTGCAGCAATGAGCGGAGGGAACCACTGCCCCAAGCCCAGACGTCCCGGGCCTCTTCCCCATCGGCCAGAGGGAGGTGTGCACCCTGGGAGTGGGCCACGGTGCGGAGAGTGGGGAAAGTGGAGAAGAATAAGGCCTTCAGGGTGGGCCTCTGGAGCCAGGAGACCTCCCTGAACCCCTCCCCTCTGCCCAGAGAGGGAGGCCACAGTGTGTGTGAGTGGCATGGCGAGCTGCCTCCGCAGAGTCTGGGAGGCAGGCATGACGGGAAGGCTTCCATGCTTTGATCGCCTCTCCAGAAAGACAGAGTAGCCCACCCTCTACTCACCCTGGGGATGAAGGGACTGTGAGGGTGCCCCACCAGCCCTGAACCCTCCACATCTGTGCCCGGCCAGGAGCTGAAGGATCTGGTAGCCCAAGTGAAGGATGTGTCGGTGACCGTGGGCATGGACAGACGCTGCCACATTGACCTGAGCGGCATCGTGGAGGAAGTGAAGGCCCAGTATGACGCCATCGCGGCTCGCAGCCTGGAGGAGGCTGAGGAGCACTCCCGGAGGCAGGTCCGTGGCTGAGCACGCAGGCCAGGCATGGCCACCAGGACGGTGTGGGGCGGGGGCTGCACTAGTGATGGCTGAGGTCCCCTTCCAGCGTGTGCTAAGCCTCTGGAAAGGGGAATGGGGAAGCACGGGGGCGGGAACCCACAGCAGTTGGGTCGGAGGCAGGTATGGGGAATTCGAGAGCCCAGCATGGAGAATTTGAGAGCTCAAAGTCGTTCCAGACCCCGAGGGGTGATGGGGTCTGGGAAAGCCCATAGTCTGTACCCTGCAGAAGCTCAGGACGGTGCTGCCACCCAGAAATGCTGGGCTGGGTGTGAGCACAGCTTGGGGGGCTCCGTCTGGGGCAGCCAGTGGGAGGATGTGGTGGGGCCTGCGGAGCGGGATAGGAGGGGGAGGCTGGCCTGCCGTGGTGGCTGCAGAGGAAGGGGGCCGAGGATGGGAGAAAAAGGAGCAGCAAGGGGCCAGAATCAGCAGGTGCTGGGAGGGACACAACAAACAGCCCCTGACCACCCTCCTCTGCGCCCTCCAGCTGGAGGAGCGGGCCGCCTGCTCAGCCCACTTTGGGAACAGTCTCCAGAGCAGCCGCAGCGAGATTGCTGACCTCAATGTGCGCATCCAGAAGCTCCGATCCCAGATCCTCTCCGTCAAGAGCCACGTGAGTTCTGGAGGACCCACCTGGGGGTGGAGCAGGGAGGAGGAACACAGGGACAAGCATTATCTGTCTGTCTCTGTCCATCTGTCTGTCTGTCTCTCTCTCTCATGCTAAGTATATGCATGAGGAAGTGACCTAAGAGACTTGGGCAGGTCACTTAGCCCCTCTGCGCCTCAGTTTCCTCACCTGTTCCACTAAGATGGTTATGAGAATCACATGAGCTTGCATGTGAAAGCGCTCTGTAAACTGGCCAGGGCTGTTGGGACGGTAGAGAGCCCCCACCGCATACACCCAGAGCCCACCACCTCCTGCCGGCTATACAGAGAGAAGGGAGCGAGGCCTACGCTCCAGTTTCCAGCCAGGATGAGCTTTCAGAGCACTTGCTGCCCTGTAAGAACAGCTGGGACAGGCTCCTCTGGTGACTTGGGGTTCTTCCCTCTTTGGAGATCTTTGGAAAGTGTCTTCTTAGGTCTCTCTGAACTCCCTTTTGCTTGAGTGCAACCCATTACCACACACAGGAATGGATTCCTTAGCCCTCTCTCCCCACCCCCACCCCCACCAAGGACAGAAGTAAGGTCCTGGCCCTGGCCCTCTCTCCCCCCACGCACCCCTGCTCACTGACCCCTTCCCTCTGTTCTCCTGGCTGCAGTGCCTGAAACTGGAGGAGAACATCAAGGAGGTCGAGGAGCAGGGTGAGCTGGCCTTCCAGGACGCCAAGGCCAAGCTGGTCCAGCTAGAAGAGGCCCTTCAGCAGGCCAAGAAGGACATGGCCAGGCAGCTCCGGGAGTACCAGGAGCTCATGAACACTAAGCTGGCCCTGGACATCGAGATCGCCACCTACCGCAAGCTGGTAGAGGGCGAGGAGAGCAGGTGAGGGGTGGACACAGCGGAGTGGAGCTGGGGGCAAGAGAGAACCTGAGAACCAGCCCCACACAAAGCCAACCTCCCGCTCCAGCATGATGCTGTGTGCCTGGCAGGCCTGGGTTCATGTCCTGGCTCAGTCACTTACACATTAGAACGTTGGCCCAGCTCCCTAAATGCTCAGTTTTTCTATCGTGAAAATGGGCTCATCATAAACATGCCCCACCTGGGCAATTAATATGATTCTGCATGCAAATGCCTGTCTCAAATAAGTGCTCGGTAAATGTTAGCCATTCATCCAGGGGAGAGGAGACAGAGGCCCAGAGAGGGCAAGCTGGCTAGCCAGGTTCACACAGCAAGGCAGCCCAGGACTAGGAGTGAAAACCAAGAATTGCCCTCTACCTGCCAGTCCCCAGACCCCCAAGTCCAGGGGAACATAAGCCTTCCCATCCCACCATGTTCCTCCTTTCCCAGGATGGACATGCCTTCAGCCACCATGGTCAGCACTATGCAATCCAGGTCCAGAACTGGTGAGTCTGCTTGCCCCATGGTGGTGAGGGAGACAGGGTGTGGGGCCCATGGCCCTAAAGGCATCATCTTAAGTGGCTCCCAAACCTCCAGCCCCTTCCCTCCCCCACCCCTTATGTTCCCTGTAGCTTCCTCCAAGTCCCGCCTTACAAGAGCTCCCTCTCGGAAGAAGAAGAAGAACAGCAGAGGCCCCGTGATCAAAATCACCGAAATGTCAGAGAAGTTCCTCTTGCAAGAGTCAGAGGCCTCGGAGTAAGGCAGCTGGACCCCAGGGGCCCCAGGCCACTCCCCTGCAGCAGGAGAGTCTTAAGTTAGACTCAAGAAAGCAGTTTGGAGCCTCCAGGTTGGGAGGGGAGGCAAACCTGATTCTGAACTGAGATGATCTCAAAACAATGAGTGTTTTCTTGTGGGTGCCAGGCGTGGGACAGAACTGTCACCAGCTATTCAAAGTCACTCCACTCCATATCAATATCTCACAATCTTACCCTTCCAACCTTCTGGCCATATGTTTCCTGACTGGATAAACTGGAGGTGGGGTCAGTTTTATCTCCACCTTCTCACTCCTCTGAGACTCCTCCCCAACAGAGGGCTCCGGCCAAGGTCTCTTTGACCCTTTTGCCCAATCCTTGCCCTAAACTCACATCTCAAGCCTTGCCTTGCCTCAGCCTCTGTACCAAGCTCATGACCTCACCCAGCCCCAGCCACAGGCCAGGGACTGGTGAAGACTGCTTCCCCCCACCCCCATATCTGGAGCTCCTGGTGGGGGCTGGGAGCTGGGTACCCCTGGCTTTCCTGCACTACCTGGGCTCCCCAGAGAACTGAGAGTATTAGGGAGTGAGGGAAGGAGGCACCATGGGTGTTTAGGACCTGAACTTGAATCTCTGAGACCAGCCCAAACACACCTGTGCTCCCTCCCTCCTCCTGTGGGGTCCTCCAAGTAGGTCAAAGTCAGAAATGGACAGGCTGCCCAAGCAACTCCCAGCACCTTCTCCAGCAGCTATTCTTGCCATGATGAACCCCCTGGGAGAAGGCTGGATGGCAGCCTGAGACCAAGAAGGAGAATAAGACCCTCCCTTCCCCTCCCTGCCATCCTGGGGCTCACCACCTCGCTGGGATCTCAGCTCTCTGCACCCTCCTGCCCCGCCCAGGTGTTCCTCAGCCTGAAACCTGACTTTGTTGTACCAGGCCTCTAACCCCACCCCTGCCATGAAACCCTAGGCTCATTTCCCATGAACCCCTTCTCAGGCTCCCTGTTCCCTCCACCAGGCCAACAGCCTGGCCCTGCCCTCCTCCGCATTCATTGAGGTGCCCAAGCGCACCCTATACCTGTAGGGTTAGAGCTCCTTTTCTTCCCCCTCCACCCTCCTCCTTCCCTGCCCACTCAGCAGGGCTATGATGAAGGCACAGTCCAGGGAGATCTGAGAGATTCTGAGCTCTTGAGATCAGGCTGGGGAGCCCCAGTGACAACCAAAGAGAGAGTCTGAATCCAACAAGATTTGGGGCTGGGGGAGCGCTCCTCTTTTTTCCTCTTGGCTCTTACCTTTGGAGATCGCAGGGAGATCTTGACAGCTCTAAGCCTTCCACACTGCAAGCCACCTCCTCTGTTTCCCCTCTTCTCCTTACCTGTCCCTTGCTTCCCCTCCTCTTCTAGCCCCAGTCTTTGATTCACTCATCTCCTTTTCCAGGTAGCCTTGGCTCCCCCTAGGCTCAAGGTCCTCCAAGCCTGTGGAGGGAGCTGAAGGGCTACTAACGCTCTCGAGCTGGAGGGACCTCAGACATATACTTGTCCCTGAAGTCCCAAAAGGGTGGTGATTGCTGCTTCTTCTCTGCCTATTTATTGGTTTCAAGGGATGAAAGCCTCAGTGGGGATACAAATATATAAAATATATTTTTTTCATAACTTATGTGGCTTTTAACTTATTGCTTCTGTTTCTGCATAATCAGTGCTATATATTATTTGAATAGATAACACATATCCCAGCCACCCCACCCAACTGGCTGACTACTCCGGGGCAAAGCCCCCTTCTCCCTGCCAAGGGATGAATAAAGTACTGAGATTTGTTCATGGATAAAGCTATGTGTCTATTTTTATCTCCAGTCTTGGGATTGGTCAGTCACTGGTCAAACAGGTTGACCATAGGACCCTGGGAATTCTCCAGTTATGGGGAAAGGGGGCCAAGGACCTAGTTACACGTTCAGACCAATGCAACTTGGACACAGAAGGTCTCCTGTCCCACCATCCTACAAGGAGGCTATACCAGTGTTGACCTATGTTCCCAGTGTCTCCTGACATATCCAGGCACCACGTGGCTGCCTTAGCAAGCATATCAACAAAGGGATTCCTCCTGGCAGTGGCAGGTTCTTTCTAAAGCACCACGGTGGGGTTGGCACAGCCCAGAATATATTTTGATGAGTACTGGCCTAATCCTGCCAAACCAAATGCTAGGTCCACAAAGAAGAACTGAGGACTTTCTCCGAGCCCAGCACTTCACTAGCATACCTACAGTTGTTCCCCACCCCTCTACCTCAGGAAGCTAACAGTCAGCTTGAGAGAGAAGCTATCTACTCAAGATAGCCATTCGGGACTTCCTAGCCAAGTGAAGAAGGTCAGAGAAGACAGAGGCTTATGCAGGAAACCTGAGAATCAGAGCAGGTTACCTGAAGGGAGTGGGGCTTTAAGTGAATGTGAAGGAGTGAGATAGGCTGAAGGAAGAGCAGGTTTCTCAAAGACAGGAATGTTGGGGGCAAAGAAGGGAAACACTGAGACCTCAGACAAATGAGCCTCGGTTTCCTCATCTGTAAAATGGAGCATAAACCTTCCCTACTTACTTAACAGGGCATTTGAGGATCTGAAGATACTTATGTTCATTCCTATCAGAAATGGCACATCTCTTGCTTCCAGCACTCTGACCTGTAACAGCTCAATAAATGTAAAGGATTATTAGTGATGTTATTGTTATTACAGCAGATATTATAGATTAAAGACAACCCTCTTGCTCAGAGACCAAATACAGGTAAATGGGCCTCAGGCTGGCTCTCTCAAGACTCAGGAGAAACAGTTGGATGAACCTCATTCCCATCCAGGAGGGGCCCAGAGACAAGATCAACTCTACTTATTTTATCTTTATTTTAAATTCCATTTTCTATTCTAATTTCTGAATACTAATTTGAATTTCTGAATCTGAATATGAATTTCATTGTAAAAAATATATAACACTTTAGCCCTGGCTGGTGTGGCTCCATGGACTGAGCGCAGTGCTCTTCGATTCCCATCAGGGCACACGCCTGGGCTGCAGGCCGGGTCCCCTGTCGGGGGCACGTGAGAGGCAACCACACATTGATGTTTCTCTCCCTCTCTTCCTCCCTTCCTCCCGTTCTCTCTAAAAGTAAATAAATACAATCTTTAAATATATATAACACTTCATTATTCCCTTCTTTCTACTTTCTTTAAATTTATTATTTTTATCATTGTCCAACTTCTGGAGTTGAAGATTTAATTTTCCAGCTTTCTTCTTTTTCAATATAGATTCTCTGAAGACCATAAATTTCCTTTTAAGTACTCTTTTGACTGCTTCCTATTGTTTTCATATGTAGCATTTTTACTAGCATTTAGTTAAAATGATTTTATTCTTTGACTCATAAGTTATTTAGAAATTTCTACAAACATGGGTCATTCATGTCACAAATGTTTATTGAGCACATACTTAGTCTGTGCCTGGCCCTGCTCTGGATGTGCTTAGGGAGACATTAAATTTGTCCAGCATTTATCTCTGTATCTTAGACTTCCTAAGCCTCTACGTTAGCCATGCCTCAGTTGCCTATTTTTGTGCTTCTACCCCCAGAAGACCCTAAACTCCTTGGGGGCAGGGGTTGCTTCCCTTTACATCCCCAGGGCCTTGAAAGTGCCTGGCCTGTAGTAGGTTTTCAATAAATGTATAATGAAGAAAAGAATGAGTGAAAGATGTTCCTCCCCAACAAAGGTCTCCTAGTCTAAATGTCCCAATGAGGGCCTATCTCCTTGACCTTTGTATTCCCAGTATTATCACAATGTGTGACTCATTGAAGGAGCAGTTAAGACATGCTAAATAGAAGGAAGGAAGGAGAAAGGAAGGGAGAGAGGAAAAGGAAACCACAATTTTTCTACCTAAACAAGGAAACCCTCCTGCCCCTCTCCTGCTGCAGGTCCTGAACAGTTCTCCGGAGGCAGGGAGGCTGAGTCCCCTCCTTGTGCAAGCCCCCTCCTGCCCCCTCCTGCCCCCTCCTGCCCCCTCCTGCCCCCTGGAGTAATCCAGTGAACACCTGGCCAAGGGTGCCGCTTATTTTTGCGCTCTGAGCACAACAACAAAAATAAGCCCCTACCTGGGTTTGGGTTTTTCTTCTCCTAGATCCCCGGTCCTGCCAACCACCTGCGAGATGGGCAGAAAAGGTATCATTAGCTGTGGCCCAGAGAGGCCAAGCTCTGTAACTTTGGTCACCCAGCAAGTAAGTGGAAGCATTTTGGTTGCACAGAACCACATTTTTTACCTGCAAACTGCCTGCCCTGGGGGCAGTAAAAATGACCAAACCCAGGAGTGGGGAGGTGGAGACTGAAGGCCCCACCTCCAAACACAAAGGGCGGGGTTGAGCAGGTACTTAACAGCTAGTGCCCAGCCTGTGTACCTCCCCCCCCCGCCCCCCAAGCTCAGTGTGGAAAATCAGGGCTCAGAAGTCCTGGGCAGGACTAGCAAGTCAGCACCCTGGTGGCTCCAGAGAGACCCTTTTCTAAGGCCCTGTGTGCTAGGGGTTGCTGCACAATGTCCCCTCCTGTCCCTTCTCCTGGTCCATTTAGGCCTGAAGAAAAACAGCTAGAAGGGAAGTAGTCCTTGTGTTTGGGAAGCTCTAAAGGCTGAAGAATGAGGTAGAACCAGAGATACCTAGGCAGAGCTTCAATACCCCAGCACCAGGGCTGCGGACCAGCGGGGACACTTTAGTCAAAAAGGGCTTCCTGGAGGAGGGGAGGGAAGTGGCCGGGAAAGAGGGGGTGTTAGGGCTGGCAAGGAAGGAGAGAGTGGCAATGGCCTGGGGGAGGAGCAGGGAGCAGATTTGCTCAGCCTCCAGCCTGGGCAGAGAGCAAGCTACAAGTTGCCAGGCGCGAGCTGTGGAAGCCTGAGTTGAAAACAAGAAATACTATGGGAGCATGTGTTGTAAAGTGGAATAACCCTTAAGCCCCAACCAGGAGATAAATCAGCTGTGTGCAGGGACTGTGTCTTATTCAACCGTGCACCCCACTGTCTAGCAGGGTGCCAAGCATGCAGTCGGTGGTTACTAAGCGCTGGATAAATGAAGGGAGGCATGGATGGTGGGGATTGCAGCTACTGAGGGATGAGAGGTTCACCCGTCACAAAGGACTTTGTGGGCACCTGCTCTGTGCCGCACCCTGTGCTAGACACAGTGGAGGAGGTAGGAGGAGATAAAGGGGACAATGGGGTCCTTGCCCTCAAGGGGCTAGGGACTTCTGGTTTCTGTCCAAGATCCTGCTCCCAGTCCCCTGTTAAGCTAAAGTGCCCTCTGTTGTGATCAGAAGCCACATGCTCTCTGTGGGACCTCGGTCAAGGTATGTCCCTTCTCTGCAGCTCTTTCTTCACCTGTAAAATAAAGGGGTTAAAGAAGTGCTCCTGCAGATCCCTGCTGTGTCAACACCTTGACAGCTGCTGTCCCCTCCCGGCTCCCCACAATTCCCTAGGCAACAAGCCTGCGGGCTTCGAGCTGTGTGGTCTTGGCAACCTCCCGGAAATAGAGTACCTGCCTCATAGATAAAGAAATCATGCACAATAAAAAAATAAAAATAAAAATTAGCACCATGCTTGGTTCAGGCTAAATGCTTAAAAAAAATAACAGCAAACATGCTCATTGTAAGAGCCTTTCCCCTCATCCCCACGGAGTGGCTACACAAAGGTCCACACCATCTGCCCAGGCTCACCTGCATCTTGTCCCACCCCACCCTTTCCAGGAGTGGCCAGGGCTCAGAGACTCCTTTTGGGGCAGCTGGGGATTAGAGAGGGTATGTCAAGTGGCCCAACCCTTCCGTTCCCTGCAGAAGCTGACTGGCCACATTCCATTAGGGAAGGGTGAGTGCTGGCCAGACCGGCATGCATCGCGGCAACCACTTCCCTCCGCCAGCCTCAGCGAGACCAGCACTTCTTAGGACCCTGAGCCCACGGAGCTTCCCCCTCCCCAGGGAGGAAGTGGGATGTGTTTTCAAATGCAAAACCCAGAACTCAGGTCCCTATCCTCTTGGCTCTGATCTAAGTGCTCAGAGGCTCCCAGGGCTGAGCCTTCAGGGCTGAACCCCCAGAGCTGGGGTCACCCCCTACCCTCGAACCACCCCCTGCAGGGTCAGGCTTAGCACCTTCCACTGAGGGGGCTGCCCATAGGCTTCAGAGACACTGACCCCACCTGGAATACTCGCCCCACTTCCAGCTCTGGCTCCTCATTTGTCAGCTCAAATGTCGCCTCCTCGGAGACACCTGCCCAGCTAAAAGAGCCCCCTACTACCTCATGCTACCTTATTTCCTACTTTATTATTACCTTGTCTTGTGTTCTTCATTGCATTTAGCACAGCCTGCTTTGTCTTGCTGATTTTTCCTTCTCTAGCATATCAGTTGGGATCCAATCGGAAAAGAGAAAACAGGCTAAGTATTTCGAACAGAGGGGATTCGATGTAAGGAACTGATAGTGTGCATATTAAAACCATCAAGAACAAAGGGGGAATGCTGAGGGATTCTAGAAACTAGTAAACACAGAAGGCAATCGCTGAAGAGGTGAGAGAGGGGCCTTACCCAAACCCCAGTGAGGGCCCCAGCAGGGCGGTTCTTGGACATAGGGACAGGGGAATTGGATGGAGTAAAATGTTTCCCCTCCACTGGGAAGAGTAGGCACCTAAAGACTGGGAGATTGTTCTGAGGACCATGTGGGCTTCCAGTAGGTGGACTGTACCTCCTTGTCATCAGCCGCCATCACCAAGATACGTACCACCTCGGAAGCAGCACTCAGTACTCACTCAACAATTACTTATTAGTGCCTACAATGTGCCAGGCATGTTTCAGCCTCTGGGGAGGTAGCATGAACAAATCTGCCCAAATCCCTGCTTACATGGAGTTTCATCTCATGAGAAGACAGACAAGAAAGAAATGCATCATACAAGATAAAGTCAGCCAGGTGGCAATAATAGAAAAGCTCACTTAGAAGGGGACATTTCATCAAAACCCAGGAGGAGGTAAAGAAGTAGGCCACATGGGTGCCCGGGGATGAGCATTCAAGCAAAGAAAACAGCAGAGGCCAAAGCTCTGCAAGGAATCCAGTTGGCTGCCATGGAAAGAAGAGGGGATGGTGGGAGGAGGAGGCTGGTCAGAGGTGGGGCCCAGACCGTGCCAGATCGTGGGTCATTGTTGGACTCCAGCTTTGACTAAGATGGAGGGTTTGGGGGACAGCTACTGGACCTGGCTTCTGTGGTGAGGGGCAGAGCGCCAGAGCAAAACAGTGAGATCTGGAATTTTCCCAGCCCCACCTTTGACAAGAAATAAAAAAGAGAAAGGACCTTCTCTGCCAGTCTTTCTCTTACCCCGTAATTTCTGTCTCAAAGATTCAAAGGGTGGGGGGTAGTTTTCATTTCAACAAGCCCTGCAACACCTCCCTACCTCATTAGACTGTTAGCTCCTTAAGACAGGTGCCACCCCCTATGACTTGCTCATTACTGTGTCCCCTGTGCCTCACAAAGGGCTGACACGTAGCAAGTGCTCATTAAATACAGGGGTGGGTAAAAGTAGGCTTACAGTTGTGAGTACTCGAAACACAAAGTTAATAAAGCTGTTGTAGTAATCATAACTTGCGTGTCTTTTTCCATGCAAACAACTGTGAACCTACTTCTGCCAACCCCTATATTTGTTAAAGAAACCAAAGGCTTACCAGTGAGGGAGGCTCTGGCAGCTTGTGATGTGACCTCCCTGGCCCCCGCTGTGTGTCAGTGCCCCTGCTGGGCTCCTTAGTGGGACATCATCCCCATTTCAGGAGTGGCTGAGTGACTTCCTTAGGGTTACCCCAAGACAGAGCTGGAATCAGACCTCAAGCCTATGATTCCTGAGTCTTTGCCTCTTTCTCAAGGTCACAAAGGCCCAGCACACCCTGTCAGGCCAGTGCGGTCCCTCCCGCCTCCATCCAGCTCACCCAGAGCCCTCAAACAACAGCCCAGAATGCTCTAGAGGAGGAGGGAGCTGTTCTTTTGTGCCTGTCTCTCTGAGGGTCTGCGAGTTTGTAAGTAGGGGTTGGGAATCTGTCTCTCTGTGTATCTGGCCGTCTTGGTACACAGTCGGTGGGCTTGGTGCCCACTCTCACCCCGTCCTGCTGGTGGGCCTGTCTGTACCAGTGTTTCAGCCCCACCCTCCGGATCCCTGTCGCGCCAGCGTGCAGCACTTCTCCCAGCCATCCACGGACCCCGAGCGCCCCCTGCTGACTGCTGCTCCACCTGCACCTCCATGCCCAGCAGGGGCAGTAGAGCACAATGCAAAGGCGTTTGCAATGGCCAATTCCGCAAGCTGGAATTTGCCCTCAGTCTTTCTGCCCCAGATCCATGGATCACAGAAGATTCCCATCCTGAGCTGCTCTCACCCATCCGTTCCCTCAGGGGTTAAGGAGGTATTGCATGACGCGCACAGATGTGGGGACAGAGCACAGGTGTGTCTTCTGGGTCCTGGGACTGGCCTGCAGGCTCCCTTTAGAAGTTCCCTGTGTGGTGGGGGGCCGAGCCTTGAGAGAGGTGGGAGCAGGACCAGGGCTCTCTGGGGCCGTCCACCGTGGGTCCTCTGCCACTGCTTGGGGGCTGAAGAACACCCAGGCCAGTACCTGCCCCCAGCCTTAATTCCTCTCATCCATCTGCCTTTCTTTTTTCCAACCCCCATCCCTGCCAATCCTATCCCTCTCCAAAATGCCCTTCCTTCAAAACTTCAGAAGTTCCGGTGCCATCTGCACGGCCATTACACATGCTGCCATGGCACTGATTCCTGTGCTGAGTCAGGAGCCTGAGAAGGGGACAGAACGTGGGGCTCTGGAGAGCCAGCTCAGCCTTTGGAGAGGACCCTGCACAGGCACACGGCTATATGCAGACATTCATGCACACACACACACACACACTGCATGTGCACATGTGTACACATGAACGCTGGCATGCTTGCGAGCATGTACATGCAACAAGCACACAAATATGCATGCATGTACACAGTGTGTCACATGCTCACACATGAACATTGTTGCACACCTCCATTGGTGCATAGGTATTCACACCTACAAGCAGGCATCCCTAGACATGCAAACCAAGACAGGTCCACCATGAAGGCTCACATCTACACACACATCCATCAGATGCTCATGTGTACACACTGGGGATAAACCCATATTCTGGAGTCAGAGAGACCTCCGTTGAAACTCTAGCTTGACTTTACCACTCACTTGCTCTATGACTTTGGATAGGTGCAACTTTCAGAGCCTTGGTTTCTTTATCTACAAAAGTAGGTAATCAGAGTGCCTGTCGGGCCTGTCGGGTTGTCAGAATTAAAGGAGCCAATGAGTGGATCAGGCTTTGTGATACATAGTAAGCGCTCAGCAAGTGTCAGCAAGCAGAACCCCCACCATCAGGCCTGCATGTGACTGTCACTAAAGTAACAAGAAAGGCTTCCGTTTGTGGTTTGAAGCAACAAGTCCCCTGAGCCTAGAGGCCCAGCAGATATGCACACACACTGGGGCTGCTTGGTGTGTTTCTGCTGTTTGCGCAGGCTGCTTAGCTACGAGCTGAGCTGACGAGCACGTGGGCCCACAGGGGAGCCCCGCCCTCCCATCCCAGCCTGTTGGGACAGGGCCTGGCCAGGATTCCAGCATTCCTGCTGCCTTCCTTCTTCCTCTTAGCCACAGCATTGGGGTACAGAATGGAGGATTTAAGGACATGCTCAGCCTCCATGCCATCATAGGCTTACCCTGCCTGCAGTGAGTTAGCGGTGCTTTAAGCGCCCTCTTGAATCTGGGGGAATCCAACGTCCTCCTGGGAGTTCTTCAGTGTCCCTGATAGCCTCCGCCCCAACTCTATCTTCCCACAAGCCCACAGCTGCTGGACTATGCTCTGGTGGGATGAGAGGTAGGGCGTATGGCAGGCCCACTGTGCCCGTCCCACACACATGCTCACCCATGGCCTCCTGGAAAAAGGAAATCAGCCAATATGCCCGTGACCTCCTTGGCCCTAGGACCCCAAGTCCCCTCACAAAACCCTTCCCCACCAAGCCACCCCCTGCCATGGCCGCCCTGGTGCCTGGGCCTGGAGGGAGAGGAGCTCCCTGTCCTGGTCCAGGGCAGAGCTCAACCTGACTGATAAGCTAACTCTGAAGACCTTCCCAGGGATCAGGGACAGCCACATGGCAGATCGCCTCTTAAAAGTGTGCCTTTCAGTCACCAAGCTCCCAATCTATCAGGCCCTGAATGGATGATCTGGGACTCTTCTTCTGACCTTCCTCACCCCAGGCGTGCACCTGGGAGGAACTGCCGCCATCCTTAGCAGACAATGAGAGGCCTTTCTTTTGTCCTCTGGAAACTAAAGTGGCCCCAAGGCAGCTGGTGCAATCACCTAGACCCTTCCCCTTCTAGGTCTCACCAAAATAGGCCAGGGTCACCTCCTACCTTGGGTATGGGGCTACAGAGGGTAGCCCAGGGATCCCAAGGGGTGACATACTGGCACATGAACGAAGCCTACAACCTCATTTTACAGATGGAGAAACTGAGGGTCAGAGCAAGGGCCTTGCTCTGAGCCATCTGTAGGGGCGAGCTTTAGGCCAGGAGCTGGGCCTCCTCACCCTGCCCCACCCTCTTTGCAGACAGCCAGGGCTCCAACAAATCTCTCTCTCGGGCCTCTGCTCTGCAGCCTGGGAGAGCCCACCTGGTGGAATAGAAAGCGGAAGAGGGGGCAGACACTCCAAAACCAGCTGATTTTTGGTTGGGCAGAGGGGCAGGCTGCAAGACTTCTTCCCCGGGCCCAGCCTTCAGGTTGACAGGATCAGCATTGCCCAGGCAGGGTCCCTTCTGGAACTTCCGGGGCCTGGACCATGACGAGAATGAGAGGGTCACTGATATGACCACAGACAAGCTTGGGTTCGTGAATGCAGACGCTGAACATATTATGAGACCCACACTGTCTCCACCACTATGGTTTTGTAATTTTACACCAACTCCAAATGGAGAAAAAGCACTGGACTGGGAGTCAGGGGTCCTGATTCTGGTTCTGCTTCTGCCACTAACTCACAGCGGGGAAATGGAGGCTCCGTTTACCCATCGGTCAAGTGGAAACAGAGTTTGTGATCTCCCTGCCTCCTGCCACCCCATGCTGCCAGAAACTGCCCCTCACAGCCTGGGTGTCTCCCTCCAAGCCAGGAATGTGCCTCCCCTGTCTTGGCCCTGCTGACCAAGGGAAGGGCCAGGAACGGTCAGGGGCTGCACCCTTTCCAGCCGCCTCCAGGCCCCTTGTCTTCCGTCTTCTACTCGAGACAGCAGACAGAAGAGGCCAGGCCCCGCCTGTTACCAGCACAGGCCAGAGCTTGCATTTCACTTCTCGGCCACTCTGCCTGCCCACCCTGCCCCTCACATCCACTCCCAGTCTGAGGGCCACCCCCAGCGATGGCTGGGGTGGAGGAGACAGTGAGGACCCCCCTGTGAGGAGCCTTGCCCTGAGGGAGCTGCGGGTCTGATGGGGGAGCATGGCAGGGGACTTCCTTTAGCACTGCCCTGGGTGTCTGTCCATGAACCTCTCCTGTGGGTCAAGACTCACAACAGTACAGCAAGAGAGGGCCATCACCCCCTTTTAGCAGATGAGGAGGCTGAGGCCCAGAGCCAGGACTCCAGCACAGTTCCTACTGCCTCCATCAGAACCGGTGCGAGGCCACTGAAGCTGAGAGTAGGGACTTGTCACCCACCCCTCAAGCCACCCAACAACAGGCAGGTGTGCGTCATGAAGGGTCCCCTGGACCTCCGTGACTCTGGGAATTCTGTGTCCATCCCAACAGCGCCCAACCACGAGAGGCGCCAGGTGTGGCGCCACGTCTCCGGGGCGGGGCTCGGAAGCCTCCGTTCCAGCAGCCCAGACACCTGGTGCCCGCCCTCCCGCGGGCCGGCGTGCCCAGGCAGGGAGGCTGCTCGGGGCCGCCCAAACCGGACGAGACGGGACGCGGGCGGCGCCGCCACATCTAAGCCCCACCGCATTCCCGGGCGCCCCGCCCGGAGTAGGGGCGGAGGAGCCCCCAAAGCCGGTCGGGTACCGCCCCCTGCCGGCTGCCGCGGGCTGCTGCAGGTGACCGAGAAGGTGGCCATAATCGCAGCCCTGAGGCGCCTCCCAAGGTCCCACTACCCCCATCAGTCACTCACCAAACGCATCCTGCTTGTGGGGTGGGGGTTACTGCAAAAGGACAAAGCCAGAGCCTTGCAGAGACCCTCTACCCTCTTTGACCTGCCAAAGCTCTGAGCCACTCCCTCAAGACCCCCTAAACCACCCCAGCCATATGCTCTATACAGCCAGAAGCCAGGTTGCAGAAGTAGCCCTCAGTTCCTGGACCCCTTGCCCAGGAAGTGGGCAGAGGTGGAGCCTCCTTCTGTCCATGACTCTGAGCGGTTCACACACCCTCCAAGCCCACCTGTCATGCTCTACTCGGTGTCTACCTGGCCTCCTGCCTACACCCCAGCCCGGCATGTCCACCCAATCCTTGCTCACCTGCTCTAAGACCCCCAAAGTATCAACAGCAAAATGCTTATGCGGCACTACACTGTTCTTCCTGCTTTATGAACATTCACACACTTAACACCCCTGCCTCTCACACTCACACACACATACCCCTTGTGCCTGTAACTAACTCCACATTCCTAGATCTGGGCTTCTGCGGATTTTCCCTCTGGGCCCCCTACCACTGGCAATCGTGCTTCAGAACATTGGGCACACCGCCCGTCCTTCCCTCGGCCAGAGCCCCCTTGCCCACTGCTGTGCCCAGTACTCAGGCAGCTCTGCGGGCAGCAGGTTCTGGAGAAGGAACACAGTCACTAGTCCCAGCCACCATGCACTGCTGTGTGGCCTAGAGCAGCACACGTTCCTCTCTGAGCCCCAGGTCTCTGAGTTAATTGGAAGAGACCATTTCTAAGGCCATGTTTGACCTGCCCGTGTGGGGATTCAGAGTGGGCCCTGGCTTGTTCATTTCACAATGCGCTTTCCTCTCTGGGGGTCACAGTGTTTTGTATAGAGTAAGTGCTCACTAAATGCAAGAACTAACTAATGGTTGTTCACAGACTGTGACCCCACTCTCAGCCCCACTCTGAGCCTGGGACCCAGGAGGAAGCACACCCTCTCTCAGGCCCTGGCCCTCCTGGGTTCTAGAATTCCCCAACGGGTCCTGGTCTAGGCCCAGAAAAGCCAGTGACCCGGAGGAGGGGACGATCTATGAACAAGCCTGGCAGTCTTCTCCCTCTAACCTTCTCCAGGGCCTAGCACCAGCCTATAGGCCAGGAGAGACAGTTTAAGCTCACAGGTGTTCAGATGGCCCCATTAGAGCACTTCATAGTGCACTAGGTCCAGAGGTCCCTGTGGCTTGGGCCTACAGAGTCTACCCTGGAGTTTCCGGTTTGGAAAGTGAGGAAGTCAGCCGACCATGGTTCTCAGCAGATACCTGAAGAGCTGCCCTTAGCAAGCCCGTAACAGATGCTTGCTAAGCACCAAAATGTGTCAGGCACTGCCCAAGGCACGGAGAACACAGCCTAGTGAGGAACACAGAGAAGGTGCTGGACACCAGCTCAGATGCAGAGTTAAGGACAGACTCTGGGGTAGCAGACAGCACTTCCTGGAGAGGGGAGTGTGCACAAAGTGTGGGGATGCGGGGGCGGGGGGTGGCGCAGGACAGAGCCAGCAGGCGGGGGAAGGGGCGTGAAGAGGGGCATCCCCAGTGGGCACTCAGAACACGGCCTCAGGTTTCCCCGCGCCCTGAGGGTGGAGGAGGGCATGAGGGCTCTTGCAGTCCTGACCTCCAGCTCCCTATGGCCTGAGCACCACGCAGCCTGCATCCTCCAGCACACAGGACAAGAAGAGAGGGGGTTCAACACACCGCAGGAGAGACAAGAGCCAGACAGCAGACAGAACTTCCTGCGAAACTATCTAAATTCCAAGTTGACAAGAGCCTGAGAGGTTCCCTGACCCCCAGGGCTTCCAGGAAGTACTGGAAGCACAGGGGCTTCAAGAGAGGTCCTTTCTGCACTCAGGCAGCGGGGTGGGGGGAGGCCGCTCCATGCAGGGGAGGCTGGGAATGAAAGAGGACAGCTCAGCCATTCTCATGTGTTTGGTCTTGTTTTCACACAACAGAAGTTGCTCTGTCAGCTCCCTGGAAAATCTCTGTGGAATTACTGTGCTGGGAGTAGCTGGGTCAGGGCTCCTGCTCCAAAACAGAGGGTGGGGGGAGAGAGAGGCCCAAGGCCGGGCCCCTCCGTCAGGCCAGGCTCAGTACCCGGGCCCCACCCTGTCCTCTCCCAGCTGGGCAATCTGGGTGGGCTCACCAAGCAGAGCCCAGCGCCCCTCAGGCCCAGGCCCAGGCCCAGAAGGGTGGGGACGCAGCAGAGAAACACTCAGTCTGCCCCTAGGAAATGGGACAAGACCCGGGGCCAGGAGTGCTGGGCCCAGCTCAGGGCTTTAGTTCCCTGCTCCATAGCAAGGAACCAGACTCAGTTATATGCAAGAACACTCCTGGCTCCTGTATTTCTAGACCGGCAGGGGAAAATGCTCCCTTCCTTCACTGGGCCCACAAGGGCCCAGGGCAGAGCATGGGCCACCTCCAGACCCACCTTTGCCTTACCTGCTGTCCAACCTCTCTGTTAAACTCACTTGCCAACGTGTCCTGGTAGGAGGGCTGTTGCAAGGGTCAAATTAAGTAACATTTGAAAATGCTTTGGAAATGTAGAGTCAGTGTTTTTATCTCCAGTTTGAGATTCCAAGAGAGTGCATCTGGCACACTCAGGACACCACAGAGGACAATGTAAAACAAGTGTGCCCCAGGGCTGGGGGGAGCATGGCCAGGGTGGATTGGGAGCTCCCGGGAAGGCCAACTCTTCACAGTAGGCACCAGTCGGGAAAGGGAGGTAGAGGTGTTCTAGGCAAGGAGGCAGGTCTAAGGGGGGACATCGCATTTCTCGGAAGTAAGCCAGCTGAGCCCGGCTGCCCCACCTGGACAACTGCCCAGGAGGGCTGTCCTGGAGCCCCAGCCCCCTTTGAGGAGAGAGGGTGGGCAGAAGCAGGGGGCCGTGGCCTGGAGAGCCCAGTGGGGCCGGCAGGGAAGCTCCTGGCTGGCACGGCCTGGGCCTGTGAAGTGTCTGCACTGCCCCATGGGGCCAACGATCCTCAGGTGAAATCACAGTCCCTAGCCCACCCACCCCCTCATTGCACAGAAGAGGAAACAGAGGCTTGAAAAGGAGTGCTCATTTAGCCAAGATCACACAGCCACCACGCTGTCTCTCAAAGCTGTGGCTGCCTCTTCTGCCACCCAGGTGGGGAGGGCCAGGCCTCCCCCATGCCAGATGCCCCCACCTGGGTCTTGGGTGGGCAGCAAGGACTCCATGAGATGAGGGTGAATGGGGTCGGGGTGCCAGGCTCAAGGCCAGGGCTGGAATAGCACAGAAGCCACTGTTCCGCCTGGGCAGGGCGGGGAGGCCTGAAGGCAGGGAGGGAGCCTAGCCTCTCCACCTGGCAAACCGGCATTTATTACCTTATAAGGTGCTTTCTCCTCTCCCTCAAACAGCTTCTGACAAAGAACCGGGTGGAGCTGTGGGTGGAGGCGCTGGGGCCAGCTCTTGCAGCCGCACCCTACTCACCTACCCCGCTGCACCAGCGCAGCCCTCTCGGGGCTGGAGGGCCAGAAACAGCCCCTGGTCTGTTGGAGGCTACAGCCTGCAGGTGGCCTTGGAAGACTCAAGTCTGGGAACCAGGGCTCCCAATTCCCCCTCCCTGCCCTGTGGGAGGGGGCTACCCACTTCCATCACTGGGCCCGCAAG
Source organism: Pteronotus mesoamericanus (assembly GCF_021234165.1). Lineage (NCBI taxonomy): Eukaryota > Metazoa > Chordata > Mammalia > Chiroptera > Mormoopidae > Pteronotus > Pteronotus mesoamericanus. The sequence continues at coordinate 3,149,340 of NW_026555310.1, forward strand.
GGGTTCAGGGCAGGGCACGGGTGTCCCCAGGCCCGCCTCTGCCCTACCGTGCTGTGAACTCCTCTGTTTAACTCACTTGCCAGCGTGTCCAGGTAGAGACCCACATGCCCTTAACCTGCACTGCTTTCATCTTACCGGCTTGCAGCCCCTCGGGCTCTCCTGCCCCTCCACACTGATACACGACATACGTACCCACACATACACACTCACACACTTATACATGACATACTCTCAGAAACTCACCCATATGTGACATACTCACATACACACACTCATACGCACACACGCACGCACACACTCATACACAACACACATACTCACATACTTATACATGGCATATATGTACAGCATACACACACTCATACGTGACACACACACACTCACATATACACACTTTTACACAGCAAACACACAGCTGCCCGGGTGGAAGTTCGAGCAGTCATGTGGAAACCCACTCTCTGTCCTTCCTTGGGGGGCAATGAGGCAGCTGGGCCATGTCTGTCCCTTCCTCACGGGTGTGCAAGGGCCTAGCCCCCAGGCCCAGTGACTGGGAGGGGCAACAGGGTTACTCGTTTGTCCCAACTTTGTGGGGCCCTTGCCTGACCCTGAGTGAGGGATGGTGTCAGGGGGTCCCAGCTATGAGATGGACAGAAGCAGAGGGCAGGGGCCAGGCCACCATCACTGATGTCCCTGCACCCAGCACAGGCAGACACAGCGAATGCCCGATAAGGAGGTTGAAGGCTGCCTGGCCACTCATTAGCCGGGTGACTTTGGGCAACTATCAACCTCCCTGAGCTCCAGGTTCCTCATTTGCAAAGTGGGAGTGAGGGTTTCGTCCTCTCGGAGTTGTTTCAGGGGCCCGCTGGTAGACGGTTTGGACGGTAGCACACAGTGGCCTGCAAGTGTCCTTAAAGGGCAGCTGGGGAGGGCCATGGTGCTCCTCGGGGTCTCTGACTGAGACCACAGGTGCCACACCCTGTACAGCTCCTCCAGACCCTAACAGGAGAGAGCTCCAGGGACACAGGGTCTTTGGTCACCACAGGACACTTGAGAAGGGTTTGCAGCACCCCCAAAAAATGGCACTGAGGATAGTACCCACGCCAGGCGGGCTTCTCTGTCCCCAGGTCGCCATGTCCTGACCCCAGTGCGTGGCTGTCTGTGCATGTGGTTGGATGTGTCTGGGGTGCCGCCAGGCTGGCTGGGCCACACCCTGGTGACTCAGGGCTGCGGCATGTGCCCTACACGGCCAGTGGGAGAACAAAGCCACCAGCTCAGGGCCTTGGCATCCAGTTTGAGTCATATGGAGACACACCTAACCAGGTGCCCCTCTGCCTCCACGCTGGTCCGACCCCGGGGGATCGTGAAGGCACCCCTAGCCCCCTCCCGCAGCTGCGGAGTGGAGGCAGCGTCTCACACGGACAACCAGCAGCGCGCTGGGGACGGGTGGCTAAGAAACAGGACCCAGACCCAGGGAAGCCTGGAGGCCTCAGGCCAAGGACCACCGGCACACCGCCGAGCCCCAGTCCCTGGCCCAGCCCAGGGGCAGAGAACCAGCTCCTGCAGAGCCACAGGCCTGGGCCCACAGGCTGGCTTCCTGGAGAGGCTAGGCTCAGAGGGAAGGAAATGGAGGGCAGAGGACAGGCCTTCCAGGAGGGCAATGGACCTTGGTTGGCCTGGACCAGGGCCATGCTGTGGAGACAGCCCTGACCCCGGGCCCCCAAGTCTGGCTCTGAAATGTGTGGGAATCATGACGATCAGGCCTTCCAGTTACCACCCTGGAGAGGAGCAGGCCCAGCTTCCCTCCTGGGAGCGGGGCTTGTCAGCCAGAGGCTGGGGCTCACCCTGCTAAGCACCCCCACCAGTAGTGACTCAAAGAAGGAGCCAAAAGTTTGAGACAAGTGTCCAGAATGAGAGAGGAAGCCCAGGCAGGTCGCAAGGAGGGTCCGGGGGGTGGACTGAACTCACTGGCACGGAGGAGACCCAAACCCCAAACTCTGTCCCTTGTGGAATGAGGCCCCTCCTTCAACTGATGCCCAAGCCCTAGAAAGTCTGGGGCCCAGCTGCAGACTGCCGCCTCCCTGGGGCCCAGCCCGGGCTCGGTAGGCGGAGGAGGTCTTACTATCCCCTGGGGCCAGAGGACCCAGTCTCCAACCAAGGCTGAGAGCACCCCTTCAAGAGAAGAGAAGACAGACCCAGCAAAGAGACCACAGGGCAGACAGTCGGGTCCCTAAAACCCTCAACAGACCAACCACACCTAACCTGAACAGAGAAACCTGGTCCAACCTAGCCTAACCCTAAACTGCATCCATGATAACCCGTGCCTGCCCCTCTACCTCTGAACCCACCCCCAAATCTGACACTGCGTTAACCCCAACCCTAACCCCAAATCTGTACCATACCCCAACTCTACTCTAAATTAGCTTTACCGAGAATCTGGGTGCTTCCCTATGCCCAAGCCCTACCCCATCCCAAACCCCAGCTCTGACCTGCACCCACCCTCAGATCAGACTCTTGCCCAAAATTGCAACTCCTGCCCCAAACCCACAACACTCCTCCAACCCCAGCCTTCCCAGGCACTCCCCTAGTCCTAAAATCCCTAGCCCTTTTCCCAGGGCCACCCCGCACCCTGCCTCTACCCTCACCACCAAACCAACCTTAGGTGCCCCAAGCTCCCCACAAACCCACTTCTACCCCAAGGGCCCATGTTGTGCGCACCAGGTTCCCACCGTCTGATAATCAGGGACCCCTACGGGATCAGGCTGTGCCTGAGAACCTGGGCCGGGCGTGGACTCAGCACAGCAGGGCCGATCTCACATCCCCAGGCTGGGTTTGGAGGTAGAAGGGCAGGGCCTGGGGTCAGAGCAGGCCCCCAGGTGAGAACAGCAGGTAGTCTGCCAGCACCTGCAGCCCCTGCAGCCAAGGCTCCTGGGGACCCCATGCTAGGACTCATACGGGGAGTCATTCAGACTCTGGGCCTGCCCTAGCCTGCCTGCCTCTCAGCAGGGGGTGCGCAGCTCAGAGCAGCCAAGATGCCCACTGTGCCCACCCAGGTCAGGACCCCACTCCTCCACCCCAGACCCTGGGGCACTTGTACCTCGGGGAGGGAGGGAATCAAACCCAGGCCCCTAGAACTTAGGCCAACATTCCCAGGGGAAGCCATCCCCCGCCCAGCAGGCCCAGCAGGAGGAGAGGGAGCAGGGCTGGCTGGCTGGTGCTGGCCCTCCTCTCCCTCCCCCAGGCCCAGGCTACATTCCCAGCCAAGCTGAGACCTGCTACCTGGATAAACAAGCTCAGCACCCTCCTCCACCCGTCCTCCTAGCTCCAAGGTGGCCACTGCAGTTAGATGGGACACTCTGCCCCCCACCTCTGGCCTGAGGCCTTCATGCCGCAGCTTCTTCCACACGGCTCCCCAGGACCCCTCTCAGGCAGGCCCAAGTGCCCCAGACTCCTCAAGCCTGCGGGGCCTGCTCTCACCCGCTCTGCCCCCACCCAAGGCCCGGCACCCGCAGTGGCAGGACGATCTTAAATGGTTCCTTTCTTTAGCCAGCTGCCACTTTCCTGTGAGAAGACTCGGACCATGGAGTGGCACAGTCAGAGGCTGCGGCCCTGCACCCCTCAACACAGTGGGCAAGGGAGACTCAGAGAGATCACACACATCACCCGTCACCCGCTAGGGCTGGGGCATAGACACCCTTGCCCCACCTCAGGCCTTGGCCAGTACAGGGCTCGTCCTAGAAGCCTGGGAAAGTGCATGGGGCATCTGGAGGCCGTGGAAGCTAAGAAGAGGCAGGGGACTTAAGAACAGGTAAGGCAGAGCCAGGCCCCTGAGCCACACCTGGGCTCAGGAAGTACTTCCAGTCATCTATGCTGATTCCTTACAATGCAGTCCAAGGGGAGGAGTGGGTTTTCCTGCTCTCCGTCCCTCCAGGTGCCAGCCAGGTCCAGACCCAAGACCCTATGGGCTGGAACCACTGCACCCCATCGCACCCCTCACTGGCCCCCCTGGTTCTGGCCCTGCCCCTTCACTCCGGCCCCCATGCTGAGCAGAGGGACACAGCCCTCCCTGCTCCAGTGGCCCAGAGTCACCCTGAAGCTCAGCTCTATGCAGGCACCACTGCCCCCTGACCCCAGACTCTTCTCGCAGTTGCCTTCTGCCTACGGACTCAGGACAGGCCTCATCACTAGCAGTCAAGGACCCCCACACCATGCCCACCCACCCGGCAACCTGACACCCGCTGCTCTCTACCCGTCCCCTGTCCTGGCCACATGAACCCCTGATGCTGCCCAGAGAGGCTCTGCAGTTTCAGCCTCCTCGCTTTGCTGGGCTGCCAACGGCCTGGAGAGTGTTCCCCTCCACTTCCAGGCAGGAAGAGATTCCTACCTGTTCTTCAAGCACCAGCCCAAACGGGGCCTCCACCTCCTCAAGAGGCCTTTGCTAGTCCCCTCCTCCATCAGAAGGGAGGTCCCCTTCTCTGCAGCCCAGACCACTGTGCTCTGTCTCTGATGGTCTTTCCACCTCCTCTGTCCTGCAGCTTTATGGCGGGTTTTTGTCTGCCCACCCACACCAACCTCCAGGTTCTGACAGCGCAGACTATCTGAGCACAGCTCTCGCCACCTGACACCTTAGGCAGGAGACGGAGCTGTGATTTCATGGTGGTCTTGTCTGGCACTTCAGTTCCTCCCCACCTGGCTTCAGGCCACTGGGTGGCAGCCAGGGCCTGGGTGCTTCCCACATATAGCTCTGGTTCTCATGACAGTCTTGTGACGTTGGTGTTACTGTCTCCATTTTACTGACAAGGACATTGAGGCTACAACAGGGTGATTGCTCACGTGGTGAAGTGGGAATGAGACCTCAAAGCCCACCTTCCAAAAAACTGACAACCAACCCTAAGTGGGTGTGGAGGTGGGGTTCCCTGGGGCAGGACCAAGGCCAGGCCGTCACCTAAGTCTTTGTAACCCTGCTGCAGGGTCCCCAAGCCTGGGGATTAGGGGGGTACTTGATCCAGGACCCCAGGGCACCTCCAGCACAACCCACAAGGCCAGGGAACAATGCCCACCCAGTCCCACACCCCTCGCCACACACTCTCCCCCAGCCGCACGCGCAATCCCAGCAGTCACAGCCAGACACACGGGGGGCCGGCACCGACGCACCCTCAACCCCGCCTGCACTCGGCCTCTCGGTCCACACCCAGACCGGCCTGACAGGCTGAGACTGCACAGGCCCAGAGAGGCTCCAGGGGCTCCCTGCCCCCACCTGGAGCGGGGTGCAGGATTCCGTGGGGCAGGAGCGCCCCCAGCTGACCAGTGTGGGCCAGGCAGGACACAGGGACCCAACCTAGGCCCCAGGCCAGAAAAAGGAGTCCTGCGTGTCCCAGGACCTCTGCCCATCTCACCATTTCTGGATCTTCTTGAGCACCCAGGTCCAAGTTAGAGAGGTGAACCAGGAGCAGGGGAGAGAAAAAGGCAGGTCTGGGACCACATGAGCCCAAATGTGGAGGGAGGAACAGCAAAGGCAGGGGCTCTGCCTCCCATTCGGCCTTACTCTTGGTGATGGATTAGGCCAGGGCTGGAAAAGAAAGGATGAAATGAGCTCCCAGATTTCTGGCACTGGGCAGATGGCAAGGCCAAGGCCGGAGCCATAGGTGAGCCAGGTCTGGGAAGGTGGCTGAAGGACTTGTCATGGACACGTTGGCCTTGAGGGCTGTGAGCGACATTGGGTGGAGACCAGCAGGAGGTGAACACTCACCTCTGAAGATGCGGAGAGTCTGCAGACATGGCAGGGAAGCAAGGACATTCATTACAGAGCTGCTCCCCTCTCTGGCTTCTGACCCCATCCCTAGACAAGTCTCTTCCCAAAATGGGCTTAATGTGGACAAGCCGCTTCTAAGGTCCCTGCCTGCCCTGTGCTTGTCATTACCCACCCACCCTGCCTCCGCTGGGCCTGTCTCCCGGAGAGCCCCGCTGAGAACACCGAAGGCACGGGTCAGGTAAACTTCCATTTACTGAGCACAAGCTAAGTGGGAGGCACTGAGCCAAGGCAGCCTCACCAGCTTGTGGGTGAAAACTGGCCACTTTGACATCAGTACCCAAATCAGAGAGGCTTCTGACACACCCCTGTGTGCAGTAGAGCGTCATGCTGTCCCCGGAAAGTGCCCCCAGTTACTTCCAGGCGCCCTCAGGGACGGCCAGTCTGGGTGTGGACCGAGAGGCCGAGTGCAGGCGGGGTTGAGGGTGCGTCGGTGCCGGCCCCCCGCGTGTCTGGCTGTGACTGCTGGGATTGCGCGTGCGGCTGCGGGAGTGTGTGGCGAGGGGTGTGGGACTGGGTGGGCATTGTTCCCTGGCCTTGTGGGTTGTGCTGGAGGTGCCCTGGGGTCCTGGATCAAGTACCCCCCTAATCCCCAGGCTTGGGGACCCTGCAGCAGGGTTACAAAGACTTAGGTGACGGCCTGGCCTTGGTCCTGCCCCAGGGAACCCCACCTCCACACCCACTTAGGGTTGGTTGTCAGTTTTTTGGAGGGTGGGCTTTGGGGTCTCATTCCCACTTCACCACGTGAGCGTCGGGCAGGAGCATTGTTTTCACCGGCCGCCTGTCTCCCACTGGCTTCCCCCCACCACATTTCCAGACCTGCCTGCGAGGTGCCTCCTCAGGGAAGCTTTTCCCTACGCGTCCAGCTGGGTGAGGAGCTCCTTCTCTGCACTGACCCCTAGTCGGTCATCTAATAAATCCTTACCTGCACCTACTGCGTTCTGGACACTGTGGCTCCTGCTGCAGGGCAGGCAAGCCCAAGCCCCTTGCTCTTACGGAGCTTGCATTCCAGTTGGGGAAGAGGGACAATCAATAAATACCTATGACATTGTCAGGCCACTTCATGAGTGTGAAGGCCACACAGTTGCCCAGGGCCCCCCACTCAGAAGGTTCCCACACTTGGTTCAATGTTCTGTCACTGTCTTAGAATTTTTAATAATGTTTTAAGGAGGTGCCTACATGTGCATTTTATATTGAGCCTACGAACTAGTCAGTCCTGAAAAACACAGTCTGGCCCTGACCGGTGTGGCTCAGTTGGTTGGACATCGTCCTGCAAAGCAAAAGGTCGCTGGTTCAATTCCAGGTCAGGGCACATGTCTGGGTTGTGGGTTTGGTCCCCAGTCGGGGCAGTATGAGAGGCAACTGATTGATATTTCTTTCTCACATTGATGTTTCTCTCCCTCTCTTTCTCCCTCCCCTCACTTCTCTCTAAAAATAAATAAATAAAATCTTTATTTTAAAAAAGTTTGTTAGATGGTAGTTGCAGTGGAGAAAAATAAAACAGGAGAGGGGGGTGGGGATGACAAGAAGGAGGGATTATACACTTAAATAGGGAGGTCAGGGAAGGTTTCATCAGAAGGTGATGTTAGCCAAAGAGCGTCAGGCTGAGAAGCCAGAGCGTAGGCCTGAGGGGGGACACAGCTGTCCTGTGCAGGCAAAGGCAGGAGGCCCCTGTGGCCGGAGGGGGCGATGGAAGCGGGGCGGCTAGGAGGGCAGGCGGAGAGGCAGAGGGGCTAGGTCATGTGGGGCCCTGCAGGCCATGGCAGGACTTAGCTTTACTGTGAAAGAGACTGGAAGATACTGGAGACTCGTGACCAGGGACTGATGCGATCTGACTTAAGGATTTACCGGGAGCCCTCCTGCTGCTGAATGGACAAGAGCCTACAAGGGTGGGGGCTGAAGCCGAGGACAGTTCCAACACTTCATTGGAATCCCTGTTACATTTCTGTCTTCCCAAGAGACCTGGGGGGCTGGGGGGGGGGGGTGGCATCAGGGACGATGCCCAAGAGTCTAGTTTGGGTAACCAGGTAGGCGGAGGAGCCATTCCGCAGGCAAAGAGAGGGGCCGCTGGAAGAGGGCCGTGTGGACAGGGTGGACGGGAGATACGTCCACAGGCCGCACCTTTTCCCCTCAGAAGCTGACCACAGGCCTGGCTCCTGCCCCTCCTTCCTGAGAACAGCCCCGTAACCTCTGCCCCAGCAGCGGGAAGCTCAGGTCAATGCTGACACTGGCACAGTTCTGTTTTCTTCCCAGTAAAGGGGCCTTAATCTTCCATTTTATCAGTGAGGATAGCCTATGTCTTTCTAGAAAGAATGTTGGAGGCAACGTGTATCAAAGATTAAGGGCTAGACCAACACAGAGCTAAAAGGCAAGGCCCCCAGAGAGCCGAGATTGTAAAAGGCTGACTGGGCGGCAGCAGATGCTGTGATGTATAAGCCCCCGGCAGCCAAGATGGAAGAGGAAATCTGATCTGTTACTATCTGCAGGAAGCAGATTAGTTTCTCTGTGGGGACAAAGATTTCCCTTCATAATAAATTCTGGTGAAAATGGCTCACATGGGTCTTGATATAAGGAACAAAAGAAAAGCGCATTTCATGTGACTGTTGACCGACAATGCCAAAGGCACTGCACCAGGCAACACTCGGGGAAGGGGGGTCCTCCAGGAGAGAGGCCGCCATGGTCCAAGGACAGGTTCCCCCCGGGCAGGACAGCCTGGTCAGGGCCAAAACTCGGAGACCCAGGCGGGACAGCTTGGCCCCCAAAGCCATGGCCTGAACACACCCCGCTGGCTTGGCTTTGTGAGGAGCTGGGGGCTCACAGAGGGCAGGGTCCTGTCCTCCGTGTCTGTGACCCAGCTCCGGCTCCGGGCCCTCAGCAGCTGAGCTGCTTGGAAAGGTGGGCCCATCCCAAGTCCCCTTGCCTTGTATGGCCAACACTTCCTTCATCCCCTAATCTCTGCCCCCCTGCCTGGAGAAGGAACGGAACCAAAGCTGTAGTTGGGCACAGGATGCGATTGGAGGTCATGAGTTCAGCTTCCACGATGGAGCACCGCTCTCCCTGCCTTGTCCCTTCCTGTTTGCTGGAACCCAGAGGCGGCCGTGGCAAGTCAGTTTAGATCACACTTGCCTATCAACCTGCAGAGCAACAAGACAGAAAAAGCCTGAGACTCGATTCTGTGGAGGTATTCCAGCCCCAGAATGCTCCCACCAGGACGCATGTGGGAGTGAACCAAGGTTCCACCTTTAAGCCACTGTTACATTGTGCCTCCAATGCAGCGGGTGAATTGCTAGCCCAGCTAACCTCTCAGTGAACTGAGGACCTACCCAGAGATGCCCTTGCCTGTCACCCCGGGCACTTAGTTTGACCACTTGTTTCCCCCTGAAGCTATTCCATTATCAACAGCTCCAAGCAGAAGGTTGGCTGTTTCCAAGGGGACCAGTCGCTGCACCTGAGGCTTTTCACACGTGACCTCACCCTCACACAAGCCTGTTTTACAGGTGGGAAAACAGAGGCACAGAGACATGCTGAAAGGCCCAGAGACAGTATTAGTGGAGCCAGTCTCAAAATTCAGGTCTGCCTGCTCAGTCTTTGCTCCTCAGACAGACATGAGAATTGTTATTGACTCACTCAGGCAAATTCAGACCAATTATTCCCGTAGCATGAGAAGCCGATATTTGGGGAACGTGCCTCAGGAAGCCTGCCCAGGGTTCAAGCTCAGACCTCCAAGGTCTGGGTAATGGACTGCAACAGTCAGTTGGCAGGTCTCACAAAGTGCACCTGGGCTTTGCGACTCTAACGATGCCTTGTTCCCACAACAACCCATTGGACATGGGACTTGGCAGGGGCGCCACAGAAGGGCCTTTGCATGGGCAGGGCCCCGCGTTGCCATTAGCCGGTACATTGTTTCCCACCACCCACAGCTTAGTGGCAGAGACAGCACCCATGGTATTCGGTTCAGAGTCAGTGGGGGTTTGGGGACAGGCCGCGTGTCAGGAATGGAGCCTGGAGCCTCAGTTGGGAGGACTCCAGTGGCCAGGGGTGACTTGCACATCTGGGGCTAGAATCGTCCCACCGGCTTCTTCACTCACAAATCTGGACCAGATGATTCAAAAGCTGGCCTCGGCTGGGACACCCAGAAGGCCCTCTCCATGGGGCTTCCACAGCACAGCAGCCAGGTGCCGGGAGGAAAATGCCCAGAGAGACACATTGGAAAAACAGAATTCCCAGAGGCCAAAGCCAGTGTAAGCCTTTTTGTGGCACATGGCTTTGTGTCCACCGTATTCTATTGGTGGGGCAGTCGCAGCTCCCCCCACCCCACTTTCAACAGGGCGGGACATAGATCCCATTTCAATGGAAAAAAGTATCGAAGACTTTGGGACCATGCTTAAAATTGCCACATTCTGTAACACCATAAATGACACCCCGTGAGGATTATCTCCTCAGTGGGCTCACCTATAAGATTTCAGGGTGTTCCAATATAAAAAAATGGCTGCCTTTCTTCCACAGCTAAAGCCTCAAATTCCCAGGGAGAGCTTTCGTATTTGATCAAGAAGGGACTTTTATTCTAAAACAGGTCTTCCAAGCTCAGCTGCCTTTGGGACTGTCCTGTAGGCCTCAATGGGCTCACCAGATCTTTCCAGAGAGCAGCTGTGGCTGAGAGAGGAGGAGGGAGCACCTGAGCTATTGCTTTTCACCAAAGGTCCATCCTGACTGGACGCCTGGGAAGGGGGAGGAAAGGAGAGAAGCGGGGTCTAAGGTTCTCAGGTAAAGGGCCCTCCCTGTTGCCCTTAAGTCAGAGGCTGGTCCTCCTGCAAGCTTTTGCTTCACCCCACCTGCACTCTCCCTGCCCTCATCCCACTGGCTTCTGAAAAACAGGACGCCCATCCGGTCCTGCACGTCCAAGGATTCCTCCCTACCTCCCATTGTCACTGTGGTGTGGCCCTCTCTCTTTTAGAGTCAAGGGCCCCAAAGATCTGTTGTAGGAGTAGATGCGACATTCTGTTTTCATTCATTCAAACCAGCCTTCTCTGAGTGCCTACTGCACCAGCAGTGCAGAAAACAAACCATTCTGGGTGTGAAAAAGGGATTCAATACAAGGAATTAGGCGCATATAAAATCATGGTTGGAGGCAGCAGATGGCAGTTTGCAAGGCAGGAGGTTTCCGATGGAACTGTTGAAGTCAAGGACACACCAACATACCACATCGCCATCCACGGATCAAGAATCTGTTGTTGATGCTGCCATCACCACAACTACTATCTGTCGCCCAGGACGATCATGATCAGACACTGGGACACAGAGGCCAGATACCACAACCACCTTCCCCAACTTTGCTGGGCAGCAGAAACAGCAGGAGGAAGACAACCCCCAAAGCACCTCCATCTTTGGGGGCGCCTAGCTGCCAGGGAGACTGAGCAGTGTGGTGTCTGGCATTCTGGCCTCTGAGGGGACAGAAGGCACCTCAAAGGAGAAGGGAATGGATGCTGAGAGCAAGCACACCATGCCAGCAAGGATGACAAGGCAGGAGTTCACTGTCCCCTTCTCTCAGGGTGGGGGCAGCAGAACTTCCTATTCTCTGAGTAAATCAGGAATGGGGCCCTGGCTGGTGTGGTTCAGTGGATTAAGCACCAGTCTGTGAACCAAAGGGTCGCCGGTTCAATTCTCAGTGAAGGGCATGTGCCTGGGTTGCAGGCCAGGTCCCCAGTGAGATGCAACCACACACTGATGTTTCTCTCTCTCTCTCTCTCTCTCTCTCTCTCTCTTTCTCCCTCCCTTCCCTTCTCTAAAAATAAAATAAATAACGTATTTTTAAAAATACTCTAAATATTAAAATAAATAAATAAATAAAGTCTCTTATCTCTCTGGCATGTCCTCTGGTTTATTTTTCCTGCCCTTGTTTGCCACCTCCAGAGCCATCCATCACCCCCATGGACCTCATGGCCTCAGTAAGCTGACATCCTCTCTGCTGGAAAGTGGGAGATAGGATGACACTGGTTCCCTTTGCCACCATGTCCCTTAAATCTCCCACACAGACAGTTTGGCTACATATGCAAATTTATTCACTGAAGTGTTTACATAAAAGGGAATTACCTCTTCTGAGAGGAAGCAGTTAAAGCCTCAAATCATTTGGATTTTCCACTGCATTTCACTAAGGAATGTACCTAAAAATTTGGGTCTTTCCAGGGAAGGGACTCTCCCACATAGAGCTGCCCCTCTCCCAGCTGCTCTCCGGCCTGCAGGCCGCCGCCAGCCCCCCAGCAGCTCTCTCCCCTCCCTCAGACATCTGCTCCTTTTTCGGGAAACTGTCTGGCTCCCAGCATCATTCCCCCATCACCTTCCTTCATAACAGCCTCAGGTCTGAGCCCTGCGGCCCTAAATACCACCCCAGGCTTCGGCAGGGTGGGGGCGGGGGAGGCCTGCGTTGCTGCCTACCCTTACGGGGGCTGGGGCTGGGGCTGGGAGAAGGTGGGTGCAGTCCCACAATGACCGGAATCCTCCCATTTGATTCCTTTTCAGGATTCCCTCCAAAGAGAGCTAGAGACGCACCAGTTTTTTCTTGGGTGACTCCAGCCTACATGAACACTTACAGCATCTCCAGGGACAAGAAGTTCAGACAAATGAGATTTCGGGAAGAGCATTTCCACATTTGAAAGGTGCCTGTCTTGCTCTGGAAGTCATTGGGTCCCCATTCCCTCATTGTTTCCTGGTCCCCCAGGGCCTTGTGCAATCAGGAGAAAAGGACTCTGGACTGGATTATGTTCTTTGACTCAGAGTGTCTTTATGAAGAAATGAGAGGTCCTTCTATTCCCCTAGCACACTTTCAGGGCACCTTGGGAGCTTATCTGAGGAAGTTCAAGCTCAAACAGATGGCTCTCCCTTGCTCCCACCCATTGCGTAAGTACGAGTGTGTGGGGGGCGGGGGGTGGGGGGGATGCCCTGACTGGTGCAGTTCAGTGAGTTGGGAGTCATCCTGCAGACTGAAAGGTCACAGGCTCAATTCCCAGCCAGGGCACGTGCCTGGGTTGCAGGCCGGGTCTCCGGTTTGGGGCATGAGAGAGGCAACCAATCGATGTTTCTCTCTCACATAGATGTTTCTCTCCCACATTGATGTTTCTCTCCCTTTCTCCCAACCTCCCCGCCTTCTCTAAAAAAAAAAAAAAAAAAAAAAAAAAAAAAGGCATTCAGGTGAGGAGGCAGCATGTATGGGAGTAAAGGGGGTTCTGATCAGCTCCCCTGGCATGACCTTCCCAGACTTTTGCACTAAGTAGCTGTGGACTGTGGACAGAGATTGTCCTGCCCTGGGTCTGGGGAGAGAAAGAATGGGGTGCCCTCCAGTTTTTACCCACTCCTGATTGGGAAGGTGCTGCTGCCCCCTGGCTAACCACCGAGGGGAGGGCTGCTGTGCTCAGGTGGCTCTCAGGTGCCTCCCCCGACAACCACTCCCCCTCTTCTTAGTAACATTCCTAATTTTATTTTATGTCCACACATGTCCCCAGGCAACCCATATGCTTTGTGGGAAACTGGCTCCTCCATGGATCCCTAGGGTAGGCATACAAGACCAGGCCCTCACTCTGCCAGTTACACAGTCAGGGTGGGCACATGGCCCATCTGGGCCAACAAGAGTTTGCTGGGGCTCTCTGAGAAGTTGCTTCCTCAGTTTTCTAGAAGAGCTTCCAAAAGCTGCCTTCCCTTCCTCCCAGGACCTGGACTGGGAAGCCACAGATCAAGCTGCTGTACCCCTTTGGGCCACACGAGGGTGCCAGTCTCAGGTAGAGGCGGCGCATCGCCTGCATGGAAAGAGACCGGACTCCCCAGGCCTTTACCTGCTGAGTCCAAGTCAAGTCAGCCCTGATGTCCATCTTTCCTCTGCACGGGCCAGTTGGTTGAGTTGATAAACCCCCTTTACTGCTTAATTCAGTGTGAGTGAGGAGTGTCCTTGTAAATGAAAGCCTCCTGCTAGCTGCAGTTGCTTTTCAAGATTGTATTCCCGCCCTGGCCATTGTGGCTCAGTTGGTTAGAACTTCATCCCAAAAACTGAAAGGTCTCAGGTTCATTTCTGGTCAGGGCACATGCCTAGGTCTGGGTGAGTTCTAGAGGCAATAGATCAATGTTTCTCTCCCTTACTCTCCTCCTTCCTCTCTTTCTTAAACCAAAATCCTCAGAAGGATTAAAAAAAAAGATCTTGGCCAGGTAGCTCAGTTGGTTACAGTGTCATCCCAATATATCAATGTTGCAGGTTTGATTCCCAATTAGGGCAAGAATCAACCAATGAATGTATCAATAAGTGGAACAACAAATCTCAGCCCTCCCCGCCAACATCAATAAATTTAATTTAAAAAAAAAAAGATTGTGTTTCCCACCCACCCCCATTCCTACCTCTGGAGCAACCTACTGGGCTAGGCTTGGGCAATGCAGATGGGCAGGAAGCACAGCTAGAGCGCACAGAGTGAGACAGACAAATTATCAACAGAGTGTTAAGCGCTACAGTAAGGCAGTGCCAATGGTAATGTACACGGGATGCAGGCAGGTGTGTGGGCCTGGATGGGGCACTACAAAACCCCAAACAAGAGCAGTGTTTGAACTGAGCCTGGGGTCATGCAGATAAACAAGGGGCTCCAGGCTGCAGGGCCAGAGGTGGCCAGGCATGAAGGCAGGAGAGAATCAGCAGAGACAGGGAGCTGGGACGGCTGGAACAAAGGGTACAAGTGGAGACAAGAGGGGAGGTGCCTCTGGACAGGTACGGCCAGGTGGGGTGGAGGCGTACAATAGGTTAAGGAATCTGGACTTTATCCAGAGGGAAATGAACAACCAGGGAAGTTTTAGACATTAACATAATCACAGAGCAACACCGTACAGTAGAATTCTCTGCAGTAATGGAATTGTTCTAAATCCGCACTGTCCAATATGAAAGCCACTAGTCACACATGAGTACTGAGCACTTGAAATGTGGCTACTAATACTGAAGGACTGAATTTTTACATTTTATTTAGTTTTAATTCATTTAAATAGGCACGTGTGGTTAGTGGCTACAGTATTGGATAGCACAGCTCTAGAGGAAGGGCGGGAAGGAAGAAGATTTGGAGGCAGGGACACCACCTTAGAGGCTGTGGAAATTGTCCAGGTAAGAGAAGATAAGGGCCCAAAGACAGTGGCAAGGAAACGGAGAAGAGGGCATGGATGCTAGAGATTGTTAGTCTCTAGAACAAAAACATAAGTCATGGTGATGATCTGAATGTGAAGAGGAAAGGAAGGAGAGCATAGCGAGACGCCCAGCGTGGTCTGGGTGGTTGGATGCTTGCTGTATCATCACTGAGAACAGGAATCTCGGGGGAACAGGCACGGAGGAAACGGTCAACTCCATTTTGGACATGTGGGATTGAGACCCTTTGGGACACATGACATCCAGGTGGAGGCACCTGGTAAACAGTTCTGTATGTGGCTCCGGTGCTCAGGGGAGAATTAAAGCTGGAGACAGAGATTTTTCAGTCACCAGTAATCGCAAACTGGCAGCCCATGGGTTAATTCTTCCAAAAAGGTTACTTCCAAAGGGCTCCTTACTTTTTTTTTTTTTTAAGAGAGAGAGAGAAAGGGGAAGGGAAGAGAGAGGGAGAGAAACATCGATTGGCCTTGGCCGCCTTCTACACACCATGCAACCAGGGACCAAACCCGCAACGCAGTTCATGTGCCCTGACCAAGAATTGAGCTGGTGGCCTTTTCGGTTTGTGGGACAGTGACCAACCAACTGAGCCACACCTGCCAGGGCTTTTTTTTTTTTTTTCATTCCTCTCCTGAGAACATGCTTATTGATTTCAGAAAAGGAAGACAGGAGTGGGGGAAGAGGAGAAGAAACATCTATGTGAGAGAGAAATATAGATCAGTTGCTTCTTCTAGGGACCCCGACTGGGAATGGAACCCACAACCATGGCATGTGTCCTGACCAGGAACCGAATCCACAACCTTTAGGGGATGATGCTCCAACCCACTGAGCCTCACTGGCCAGGGTGATTACTTACTTTTTAATAAGAAAATAGGCTCATAAATAATCTGTTCATTTCTATTCTTTTAGTCCAGCCACAAAGTTCACATGACAGCCTCCAGCCGTAACCACAGTGGTCAGAGTTACAACTCAGAAATTAAAGTTCAGAATGTATAACATGATAAAACATACCAAAGTAAACTCACATTAGTCCAGTAAAATATTACCAATCTCCAGACCGGTGCAGCCAATTTCCCTGCAGAGCCGGTATGTCAGGTCCTCGGGCTCCCTTGGCTTGGCCCCCAGTCCCCGTTCCCCAGCCAACAGCTCAGGCCACTGAGCCCAGCTCATTTTAGGCAATAAGCGAGCTGAGCTGCTATAGGGATTGGTCAGATCAAAGCAAACAAAATAGCTCTTCGAGGACTGGGCTTTATTTGTGACAATCCAACATGTTAAAGGAAACCTAGCCAAGATCTACTGTCACAAGAACCACAGACTACAGTGAACTCTGCGTAAAAGAGTTGTGGCAAGACTGAAATTCTGGGATCACATTTGCATCCTGTATAAAATTCATGAACATATTTGGCCATTGCTCCTTGTGGAGGTTTGTTTCACATAAGGAGTAGTTCCGAAATGTGTTTTTTAAAACACTCTTTGTTGGGGGGGGGGGGGTGTGAATTTAAATTTAGTAATGTGACATTACAGTCCTGAGAAATAAAGTTAATTTTATACTGTTCTGACAAAGTAAGGAAAATGCACTATCTGAAGTGATATAATCTAATTTTTTCCAAAATTTTTCTTCTCTTCCAAAGGAAAGATTTTAAACGACATTTCCCAAAGTATATTTATTGGAATGTTGGTCCCATGAGATGTTCCTTTTCAAAATTAAACGAAAAAAAAACGAGGAAGGGGAAAAATAATTCTTTGGCCAAATCTGCTTAAAAATCCTCTATGCCGTTCTTAGATTAATTATAATATTGGCATAATCATGCCTCGTAAAAGAACTGGAGTAAAGAAGCCTGTTTAGCTTTGCATACCACAATACTCCCCAAATTTCTTAGGCCACAGAATCTTTTTCATTAAAGTTCCTTGAGGCGGGAGGAGCATGAACCCACTTTAAGAAGCACCACCTCAGCCACTGGGAAGAGGAGGGGGGACGCCATTTCTTCCTGCCAAATGGTTTTGAAATGAAATATTCATCATTTCTCTCAAATGACAAAGGACAAAATATTATTTCTACTTTTAATTCATTTCGCCTACAGTTCCTGGAACATTTGGTATCTGATAAAGACATTTTAAATAAAAATATACGTCCGTAATCGAGAACCAACAGGCAGCGAGCACACTGTTCCATTCATTGGCTGCCTGTGCGTTTGAAGCGGCTGGTTCTGAGCCCACTGTTGCCGGAACCTCCGGAACGCCTTCCCAGGTGTAGAGCGTGCTATTCAAATCATCAGCCAATCACACAGGTCTGTCCCTCTTCGCCCAGCTCCCACACAGTGGGGGGGAATATGCTGATTTTTTTTTTTTTTTTTTTTTTTTTTTTTTGGCAAACCCATGAAGAGTGGTGTCTAAGGAACTGACAGTATGAAAAGCATTCTGTAGTTCTTTGATTTCCTTGCAAAACTTCATTGTGGCCAACTCCAAAAGATGTGTCTGACACTATCTGGAAATCTACCAATTTTCTCCTTAAATGTTGTTGCCATTCTCTAAAGCTTCCGTTTATACCAGCAGCATAGCATATGATCTACTTCATGTGCCTTGGTTAGGTTCTAGCACATTCCTGGGAATTAACACATTTTTGCTTGAGAAAACAAAGGGGTTATAATGCGTTTACAGTTTTTCCCCTCCTCCCTACCTTGTGCTGGGAAAAGTTTGAGATGATGTTATTCATTCAAAAATGTATTTCTTGACAGCCCTCCATGTGCAGTGAAGAAAACAACAAAAATTCCTATCTTAATGGAGCTAACATTTGAGCAGATGGCTCAGGCAGAGAAGTTGCCAGCTAATATGGTGGTTCCTATCATGGAAACCAGTCCAAGAAGGAGGCAAAGCTAGTTGGCATTTTGCAAGGAAGGGGTACAAAGTCATGAAAAGAGAAGGGTTCACGTGGACTGTCAACTGCAAATGATGAGCAGCTGTCATGGGGTGAAGGCATCTAGATTGAGAGGGAAGGATGGTGGCCAGAGAGATGGAGCAAAGCTCCAAGGTCCAAAGCATGGACCATATTTGGTGATGGACTGGCTGTGGAAGGGAAGGAGAAAGGGGAATCAAGGACGGCTGCAAGGGAGGGGGAGGTACCACGCACCGAGAGCCAGAAGATGGCAAGAGTGAAGATCATGCGCTTGGAACGAGGCCACCCTCACCACGAGCCTCCGTGTCCTGGCCCAGCCACCCCCCCTGTCGCTCATTAAGTTCCTGCTGCACTAGCCTCCTTCCCTTCCCTCAGAGGTGCCAATCTTATGCTCAGGGCAGGGCCTTTTCACCCACTGTCCCTCTGGCAGGAACGCTGTGCCCCAGCGCTTCGCTTGGCTGGATCCTCCTCATGGGTCAGGAATTGACTCAAATGTCACCTCCTGGGAGAGGTTCCCTGACCACCTCCACCTAAAGTCACCCCACAGGTCTCCATCTCATTGCACTGTTATATTTTCTCCACAGCACAATCACTGTGTGCAATTACCTCATGTAGTTGTTCACGCATCCATCAAATATCCCTTCCCGTCAGATCATGGGCTCTGTGGGCAAGGATCCTGTCTCTTCTCCTGCATTCTCTCTAGCACCTAGAACAGGGGCTGCCCAGAGGGGCTGCTCAGTAAATCTCTGTAGAAGGGACAGCAGGATTAATGGGTGCTCAGGAGCCAGGTGAAGCTGCGGCTGCCGATTTTTGATTTCAGAGCTGTTGGCATACGGAGGGTGACTTCAGTCCCCGGAGAGCGGGGAGCACCTGGGGCCAGAAGGCAAGGTGAGAGAGAGGCCTAGGACAGTGTCCTGAGGCGCTTAGCGTGCGAGTGCTGGGGGAGGAGAGAGGGGCCTGGCACAGGACCCTCAGAGAGGGGTGAGACAGGGACAAGCTAAGCAAGATGTCCCCCCAAAGGAATGCAGCTGGGAGAAGGGCCTAGATTCAATCCAGGGAGGCGTCCAGAGCCCAGGCTCCCACACGTTGAAGTACACATCACCTGGGGAGGAGGGGGTGGGGGTTCCCAAAGTGGGTATTATCCTTACTCCATTTTACTAATGCAGGGAGGATTTCCATTACCCAGTAAGTGGCGGTCCCGGCGTGGAGACCCAGGGCTGTTCCAGAACCCAAGGTCTCAGCCTCTCCTCTCCAGCCTCCAAGCTTCTCTGGAGTGTCACAGGAGCCACAGGGGGGTTGGGGAGGAGGAGGGGCTCGGCAGTGGTGAGTGTCCAGGTGTGGGTGTCCAGGAGGCAGCTGGGATACGTGCTGAAAAGAGGCTTCAGAGCAACCACGCAGGGGCTGGTGACCTTGAGCCGCCAATGTAGGCAGAAGCTGCTGGAGAGGATTGAGGAGTAAGCAGGAGCTGAGGACGTGGGGTGGCAAGCACGGGTAACTCTTCAGAGAAGTTTGGCCGCAAAGACAGACACAGGGTAGTAAGTGGAGAAGCACTGGGTGAGAAGAAGGCTATTTTAAGGTGGAAGAAACCTGAGTGTGTTTCGAAGTGGAAGCCAGTAGGCATTAAAGAAGCCTTAAGAAAACTGGGGTGAAGAAGGACGATGGGCATACAGGAGGGGTGGGATGGAGAGGTGGAGCGCGCGTCTTTCCCGAGCGAAGATGCTCCAGAGAAGGTGTGCTTGTGGGTCTGGGACACAAGTGGAGGGAGTCTTGTGCTCTGGGGCCTCTCTCCCATGAGAAGCGGGAGGTGAGGGTATCTGCCCAGAGCACAGAAGGAAAGGCGGGCAGGGATTGAGAGTCGGGGTGATTTGCAGCAACTCAGCCTTGGCAGAGAGCTGGCTAGAGGGGTGGGGGGCAGGCCTGGCAAGGGTCCAGCAGGGCCTGGTGACCGTTCTTGGCGCCACCAGTCTGCTCAGGGCTGGGATGTTCTTTGGGGGCACTCAGCAGCCCAGGTGCAAGTTCAAAGAACAGAGTCACAGCCCTCCGGGGCTAAGGTTCTACCAGGAGGGCCCCGTGGGAGCAAGGTCAGGAAATGGGCAGGGGCACGGCTGAGTATGCACCAGAAGCCAACCCGGAGGGGAAGGAAGCAGGGGTAGGAGGGCTGAGGAACAGGGAAGGCGATGGTGACAAGGTCAGGGGACCATCGAGCAGATGTTTGAATGAGGAGGCTGGGAGAATAGAAGGTCTGCCCATAAAGCACAGCATATAAAGTCAGGGCTCAGAGACACAGGAGACAGAGGTGGCAGGCGTGGCTAAAGTGGCTGCAGGCTCAGACTCTCCAATGGGATGCCACACTCACAAAAGTAGGCTGCAGTGAGATAAGGTTCGTGTGTGTGTTGCTTTTTTATTGTTTTACTTTGCCTAGGCGAGACATGTGCATGGTAAAGCATTCACACTGTCCAAAGGCATGTACTATATTTTTAAAAAACCAAACAAAAAACCAAAAAAAAAAAAACCCTCTTCTCTCTACAGTGAGTTCATTGGCCCAGTGGGAACCACATTCCCACTTTCATCTGTATGGGGCTCCTTTATTCCGAGGCTGAGGGTAGTGGCAGAGGCAGCTCAGGTGGGCTATGAGGTGCATGAAGAGGCCACCCTCACCTGGCCCTCCCTCCTAGGTCTCAGGCCACATGTCCCTTCCTAGCACACTGAAACTGCTGAGGGCGCTGACACTCCTGGTCACATGCACCCTCAGTTCCAAAATCTTTCCTTGCCTGCCTCGCATGTCCCTCCCACCTCCTCACTGCACTTCCTCCACCCCCTCGCCAGCTCCTCCCCTGCCCTGCCTGTGAGTGGGGGACCCTGCATGCTCAGTCTCCTCCCTTCATGCCCCAGCGACCCCACCCCTAGCTGATCTGTTCCCACAGTTCCATTTTCCATCTCTAGCAGCGTCAGGGACCAGAACTCTCTTTGCTGAGCCCCAGCTCCACCTGCTACTTGTCCACCTGACAGCTCCCCTTGGATGTCCCTGACTGCCTCAAACTCCCCACGCAAGAACCAAACTCATCAGCGCCCCCTGTGGCCTTCCATTTGCAGCAGCTGAGTTGGTTTACAGCCACCAAGCATCTGTTCACCTCGGGACTGAAACAGGCCTAGATTTGGTGAGAAGATATGCCCCTCCTTTGGCCCTGTGGTTTGGGGTGTCTCACCCCACCCCACCACCAGTCTGAGTAGAGCAATGACCTAGGCCTAGAACATTCCATACTTACAGCTCAGTACTTTGGGGTTAGCACAGAGTCAAACAGGCCCGGTCACAGTTGATCCAGGGGTTTGGCCTGAATGAACTCAGAGATGACCCCCCTCTTTCCTGATAGATTTGAGAGCCCATAAAGTCAACATCCTGCCTCACGTGGAACTAATAACATGCACACTCTACATGTGTGAATCACATTTTGTCCTCACAAAAATGCACTAGCCCAGCGCCGCTTTTCCACGCTCTAAAGGGGAGGGAAGGGAGCCACAGAGCAGGTAGGCACCTTCTCTGGTTGCACAGCTAGTGAATGTGGTGCCAGCATTCAGACCCAGCAGCATGACCCCAAGCCCTCGCTCCGACCACAAGACAGTCCCCAGGAGGCTGGCAGAGGCGAGCAGACGACCAACCATGCCAAGAAAAGGCCGAGGCCCTGCCCTCCTCCTCAGGCCTGACCCACAGCAGGCCTGAGGACCACCCCCTCGGCTTTGCGGCCACACGGGCCGATAAATTTCCTTCTGCTCAAGCCATACATCGTGTGGGTTCCCTGTAAAGTCAGACCAGAGAGTACTAACTGACACACATCACCTTGGTGGGTGGCAGGCACCCCCCCACCCCCGCAATCCAGGCCAGGAGCTAGGGCGCCATCCTCCCCCCTCCCTCTTCCTCGTCCCTCACGTCCAACTAGTAACCAAAGCCTGAATCCCAAATACCACTCCAGTCTGTCCCCTCCCTTTCCACCCTAGTCCAGGCCACCACCATTTTTGCCAGTTTTTGACCACAGCCTCCTTGCCAACTCTACGTCCAGCCTGCGAAGTTAACCTAATTCCCTAAGATCCATATCTTACCATGGTCCCACCTTAGGTAAATCCCATCCCTTTCTCAGCTCTCTGGTCTCACCTCCCTCCACACTCTGCTCTAACTACCCTGCTTTTAGGGCACCCTGGCCCACACCCCTCTGCACCTCTGCCCGTAATGTTTTTCTTCCCCTTCTTCGTCCATGAACACCCATTCAGCCCATGCCTCCTCTATGAGCCCATCGCTCTGTGCTCTTGCATCTGTCAACACTGGCGCTTCTTATCAGCTGTTAACGTTAGCTCTGTGAGCAACGCTCTTTACTGGACTGTGAGCCCCTCAAGCGCAATAGCTCCGTCTCATTCACCTCCTCATCCCCAGCCCTCAGAGCACACCTGGCACGGAGCCGTCACTCCATAAATACTCATGGAAAAGACAAAGAAATGAAGCAGTCCCCAAACACAGGGTGGGTGACACTCTGTCTTCTCTGGGAGTGGTCAGGTTTGAGGAAATAATAACATTACACGATCATTGCAGTGCAGAAATCTTTTATCTATAGACAAGCACATTACATATTTCATCCTCAGAAGGACGTTGTTGCCTTCGTTTTATAAATAAAGAGACTGAGCCTTGGCTGGTGTGGCTCAGCGGATTGAGCGCTGGCCAGCTAACCGAGAGGTTGCCAGGTCAACTCGCGGTCAGGGCAGGGCAGGTGTCTGGGTTGCGGGCCAGGTCCCTGGGTGGGAGTGTGTGAGAGGCAACCGAATCTCTCATACATTGATGTTTCTTTCCCTCTCTCTCTCTCCCTGCTTTTCCCTCTCTCTAAAAGTAAAATAAATAAAATAAATCTTTAAAAAAGAGACAGGTTGAGGTTCAGGCAAGTTTACAATCTAGAATTCACTGAGCACAACCACAAAATCCACTCTCATTCTGAAGCACCAGCTGGGGCTGGACTCTGCTCAGACCCCAATATACCTGGTAGAATGAAGCCGGTTTTGCCCACACTGGCCACATGGCGGCAGCAGAGTGTTGGGTGAAAATTACTGTCTGCCTCCTCCCACACCTTTAGATCTGGACCTGAGACTCGAAAAGCCACCACCAGGGAGAGACCTGGGGAGAGAGGCCCTGGCTGGAGCTGTTATTTCAGTATCTGCCACAAACAGTTCAAACTGGAAGGAGAGGCGGGGGCACCACTGATTCCAAGAGTCAGGAGCTGGAAACATAGACTATATACCACACACTTGCATTACCAGCAGATTTAATAACAAGCCACAGCAACTGATGGGTCATTGCTGGGGCACCCAAGACTTCCACATGGGTGACACTGACCCACAGCTCTCAGCAGGGACCAGTCACTGGTCTGTCAGATTACGGCCACCTTATACCAGACACAGGACATGTGCATGTCCTCAGAGGCCCAGCAGGCAAGGGGCACAGCCAGCGTCTGCTGCAGAGTATCCAGGGTGCGTGGCCACTTCAGCGCCCAGGACACACTGCAGTGGCCCACGGGCTTTCATTCCTGACCTTGCAGCCCGACGCCCACGAGGACTTCAGGAGGCTGAGTGAAGCTCATGAGAGGCAGCAGCTGAGTGCAAGGATCTTCGGTGGAGGTCTCACCACACCCAGGTTTCTCCGTCAGTCGTGTGCACCGTGCGTGGATCTAACGCAGCAGAATTCCAGCAGGCTGAGGGAGCACTCTCCGCAGAGCAGACCACGCAAGGCTCAGGAATCTGTACGAGACAGCCGGCCTCATCTTTGCTGGAAAGGGAGCTGCGCTGTGTGGAAGCCAAGGAATGAACTGGATAAACTCCAACAGTGTTTTCCAGCTCAGGGTGAAACTCAGGGGCCAGAGGAAAGTTAAGGCAGGATCTCCACCCAACTGTTGGCCCATCGTTCCCCCAAGGACTGTGCAGACGGACAGAGCTTGCCAAGGATCCAGATGCCCAGCCTCGCTCCGTGGCGCTCCGGTCTGCACCCGTTCCCCCACCCCTCACTCCCGGCTGTAACCTGAGAGATGGGGTGGCAGCAGCGCCCATTTCCCAACTTCCTAAATTCTTTCCTTCCCACTCTGTCTGGCAGCCTTGACCAGGGTCAGGGTTCCACAGCAAACATCTCAGTATCTTTCCCAGGGAACACTGAGGTCCCCAGCTCATGACACACCCTGACTCAACAGGCCTTGAGCGGAAGGGACAGCAAATGCAGAAAGTTGGATAAAGAAAGCCTTTGCCTACCCCCTCTCCTCCTCCCCTCAGCCCTGCCTGGGTGTCAGCAGACATGATGGTGTTGGGACACAGCCCTGGCCTCTACTGAATCTCTCTAGGCCCCTAAAACCACCCAGACTTGAACCCAAAGGCCAATCCAAAGTCATCACCCTTACTTCTGATCCCCCTGCTCTGGCCACTGGGTTTTTTTCACAGATGTATAGTCCAGGTGACCCTCTGAGCCCATCCCCAACCTCAGGTTCAGACCAGGAAAGCTGAGCCCAGCTGGCTGAGGAGCTGCTGCAGCATCTGGAAAGCTGTCCCCCGCAGCAAGCAGGTACCTAACAAGGCTGCTGGGAAGGACGGACAGGAGGGAGGCAGTAACACGAGGGTTTGGGGTTCTGGTTTCTTTAGGAGGTTGGGGGGATCAGAATAGCAAAGAGTAGTAGGAAGTGGGGAGGTGGGGACAGAGCAAGATGGGTAACCTAAGGGAGGACTTCTCACTCAGATGCCACCCCCACCCCTGAGCTCAGAATCAGGAGCCCCAGGGTCCAGTTCCAGTTCTGTCATTCACTTGGGCACATCACTTTCTTCTCTCTGTGCTTTTCCACGTGTAAAACGAAGGGTTCACAGTGGACACGGAGAGTCCTCCACCCAGCTGGGGAGGCAGAGGAGCGCACGGGGGAAGGACGGAAAAGCAGCAGGCGGCCTCAGGCTTCATCCGGGGTTCGTGAACCTGGATGCAACAGAGAAGGAGTTCCCACCCCTCCCCCAGGACACAGCCCAGGGAGGCGCGGTGTGTCCCCAGCACCCAGCCTGCTTCCCTGTGCCAGGAGCAGACACACACAGCCCCCTCACCGCCCCAGACAGCCCTCTCTCCAAAGGGGTGAGGATGGCGTCCAGAGGTGAGATGTCCACAGCTCAGCAAGGCCAGAGTGGCTTGGCCACTGGGATTAGCACCACACCCTGGGCTGCTCTGGATAGGGATCGCGGGTCATCCGCTTCACAGCTGCTTAGCAGCACCCTGCCCACACTGTCCCCTTGCCCCTCACTCACCAGCCCCTCCTCACATGCATTAACTGCTTTCTCAGAAGAAAGCCAGGACTCTGCCTCTGCAAGCAGGGAGGGGTTTTAGAGTGGGGCGGGGGTAGAGACACCCCCAATGGACTGCCACACCCACAAATCGGCCAGGACCCCCCCAGATACAATGCTGAATGGTAGAGAAGGGCAGTGAAGGCTTCTCTGCCCAATCTCTGTGGCTCTGCCCAAGGTGGCCTTGGCCTGAAATCACCTAGTCTTTAGGCCACCCAGGCCCTTCCCTCCAGATGGTTCCCGTCCTTGGAGGGACCCCACAGCTGGGAATCATCAGCCCCAGCTTCCTGGAGAAAGTGCTACTGAGGCTCCCCCCAGCTGTTAGCAACCTCCATCCAATACTATCCCCCAAACACACCCCAAAACTCCTTGCTGTGGGACACCTCTGTCCACCCCAACCTGAGCAGGGGCTGGGGGAGTCCCCCTTCCCCCTGCACACTTCCCCACCCCCCAGGGTCATCCAGACCCCTGGCTCTGCCCTCCTATCCCTGCCTCAGGAGGGAGGTCACAGTGAGGAATCTTTCTCAACACCCCCCCAACCCCACCAAGACAGACTTTTAGATGGAGGGGAGGGGGGACACAGAAGCCAAAGGCCCAGGGTGTCCGAGTTTCTGCCGCAGCCTATCCTCCACCTTCCAGTGGAATGGGCAGTGCCGGGACGCTGGAGTTGGAGCAGGAGCAAAGTGGGTGTGGGGAAGAAAGACTCCAAGGTACACCGCGGCCCCTCCAGATGCCCTCCTCTTGCGCGCCCTGCCTCCCCCTCTCAGTTTGTGACCGCTTGCTCTAGAAAAAGCACTTGGGTGGGGGCGCCCCTGCAGGAGAGATGATGCGGGGAAGGGGCAGCCCCATCCCTCACAGCCCAGCACATGAGGTGGGGGTGGGAGCAGCTGCGTCCCCACGCCGGGGACTTCCAGAGGCGCGAACCAGAGGCGCTGAAGAACTGGTATGACTGTACCCCCTCTGCCCTTCCTCACCTACGCAGCCCGCGGGCCTCAAGGGCAGGAACCCGAGCCCTCGCTTCTCCGCAGGGGCCATGGGCACGCTCCTGGAGGCACCGGCACCCGCGGCAGCTTCCATGAAGTCCTGCGCGGAGTTCGAGGGTGGCCTGGACAGTCGGAACCTGGAGCGCAGCGGGGTGCCTAGGAGTCGTCGCTGCCGGGCTCAGCCTCAGGGGATGTGCGCGGCTCACGGGCCAACAGAGCAGTCAGGCCCTGGGCTCGGAGGAGGAGGTCACCTCCGAGGAACAGGACCCCACAGAGAACGAGCAGTGCCAGCACGCTCAGCACAGCTGCCTGCACCAGGCGCGGCCCTTCTGGGACCTCCGGCTGCACGCCCGACTGGTTGCAGCAGGAGCTCAGCCACGCGGCTTCGGCCGTAGCGCCCGCCTGCGAGGCGTTCATGCTTCAGCGCCAGCTGCCCAGATGTGCCCAGATGTGCCCTGATGTGCGCGAGACCGCCAGATGGTCAGACGTGTGGGAGCTGGAGCTAGCTGGCGGGCCTCGGGGCGGACCACAAGCATCCGGAAGGGGCCTTAAGGGGCGGGTCCCAAGCACCCCTAAGTCCCCACCCTTTGCGCAGAGCCGCTCAGGCCCTTCCTAGACAAAGGGCTCCTCCAGTATGAACTATGGCCCAGATTTCCGGGCGGGGGACAGATCTTCTGGCCCCAAAGGCCCACACACCGAGGCACGCCAATCTGGCCCACTGGCGTCCAACCAGCCAAAATCAGGAATCCTGTCCCCGAGGCTCTCCCTCCCTCTTGGCAAAAGAAGTCAAGAGATGTCACCTTACTCAGAACCCTGAAAAGCTCTTCCAGACCCCATCCCAGGCGCTGGCTGGGGTTCTGCCAGCTTAGCAAGGCACAGGACCGGCAAGAACCATCCCCATGTCTGGGCTCCCTGGCCCTGGGGCAAAGCTCAGTACTGCTTGATGGCCCAGGTCAATGAGCAGCCTCTAAGACCTGAGCGGCATGTATCCTTCCCACCCTTTGGGAGCCTCCTGGGGGTGGACAAGCAGGCCAGTGCCTCCTTGGCCCCATGCAGGGAGAAAAGGGGGCAGGGGGATTTTAGGGCATACCCCCATTCCTTTGCTCAGGCCCCAGGGGTCAAGGAGAGTTACAAAACAATGGGAAAGCAGATTTGAGTCACCAAGCCTTGGGTTCTGACCTTGAGTAAATTAGTCCCCTACCTCTGGGGAAATCTCAATGCCAAAAGGGACAGAGATGTTACTGTCCTGCCCACCAAAGGGAGCTTGCTGCCCGCTGGTTATCCTACAGCCAAGCCAGCGTCGGAGCATGGAGCAGAGTCTGGGTGCAGAAAATGAGAAGGTTGGGATGGAGGGAGACCCTGTTGCCCAGGTCTCCTGAAAACTCCTGTAGCAACCTCCAGTTCTTTAAAACAAACGCACTGCTGGCGAACACCTGTACCATCCACCCGCTCAGAAGAGATGAGCTGATGGCCGGCTAGGAGGAAAAGGTCCCCGGACCACAGCAGGCCAGGTAGGGACCATACACCATTAAGGACTTGCTGAGAATGTGCCTTCCCCATCTCCAAATCCCTGAGAACCTTCTGAGTTCTCCAATCCCCAGAAATCAAGGGTAGAACATCACAAAACCTGTCATGAAATATCACATGGCCAAAAACTGCTTGGAATGAGAAAAATGTGCAAACACTTTCTGGCAATCCCGGTTCCAACCTACCTGTTACAGGCCGATGGGCATGGCCCCTCCCCCACCCCAGCCACTTCTCCCTGAGCACGCCTCCCTGCACACAGTTTAGTCTGTTACAACTGGCCCTGATGTAAACAAAAACCATTGTAAAATATGGAATAAATCAATAAAAAGCGCACAATGGAGTTCATTGACTGTGAGAATACTGGTGTTGAAACTAGTCGAGGTACCAAAGGAACGTCCTAACAAGCAAGCGCCAGTCCAACTTGGAAGAAGTGGCACCACACACGCCTCAGGCTGGCCCCTCTCTCCCCTGAAAGAAACCTCAAATCAAATGAGCTTTCTGGTGCACAGTGGGCCTGTCTGTGCTCTAGGGAGACAGAAGACATTCTTTGGAGCCACCATGAAGACCACATAATGTAAAGGGTAGGAATGTTACAGCTTCCTTAGGAAGGGAGGACACACAGTCATGTTTAAAGCCACAGATCCTGACCTGCATCCTCATTCAAGGGACCGACCATGCTCACTCCTGGGTGGGTAACACTATGTGAATACCCAACAAAGTACAAAATCGGTTGGCTTTAATCTTTCTGTAATCCGATCCATACATTCCCCTCATCTTGGAATAATGTCCTCAACACATACCTGTGTCCTCAGAAGTCTATCAGGAAGCATTAATGTTTCAGGGCAGAACAAACACAAGCAAGGGAGAGACAGCTCAGCCCAAGCTCACATTCTCAACTTTATTCGCCATCCTAATGATGGTGCTTCTGTACAGTAGAGAAGGAGGGGGGACCCCCCAGAGGGGAGGTGAGACAGTGTTGGCCTGGCTTAACCGTCAGTGAAGGTTACGAGGCTGACCAGAGACTGGCAACCACAGGTCAAGGAAGCCAGGGGGTGGCCCTTCCAAGTCTCATCAAGGACCTGGATCAGGTTCCAGAGCCCCAAGGGCCTAACAGCACAATCCCCAGAAACCAAAGTCTGCGAGCCATCAAGGAGCACCCAAGGCCCCCAGCAAGGCCTAGAGAGCAAGGGTGTCTTTGATGAGCCTGCGCATGGTGGTGGTGACTGAGGTGCCCAGAGCGTCGGTGATCTGGAAGGAGATCTTGTAGAGGTAGGGCTGCACGTCCCGCAAGCCTGTGTCAAACACGTTGTCCACCTCCGACTGCGTGGGCATCTTGGGCAGGTACTCATGCCGATTCATCACTTCCACAATGTTGATGATCTTCTCACAGAGCTTCTCACCCACCTTCTCCCGGCAGATCTGCCGCTCCTGCTCTGTGGCCAGAGCTACCACGTGCACCTTGACCGTCCACACTTCCCAGGGGATGCACTCGTCTGAGAAAGGCCAGCGAGATTTCTTCTTCTGGTAGAACTCCAAGGACATCTGTCCCAGCCCATCGCCACCTGAGTTGCGCAATGCATCCTGGGGAAGAGGTAACAGATGAGGAGGCCAGGAAAAGAGTTCTTGCCCTGTGAGCACCTGCTTCCTACATCCCAGGGGACTATGCTGTCCTAGCTCTGTCAGTCCTTCAGGGAGGGCAGGGAAGGAGCAGAGGCGGGAAAGGATTTGGGTAACATCACACCGCAAAACTGCGCACCTGAAATTGAGTGGTTCAAGCAAAACAACCAAACCTGCCTCCTTGCCCAACTCCTCCAGCTTTGTTCAGAATTGTTTTTTAAGCATTTTATTCTGGGCCAGGCACTTAAACACACAATCCCACTCGCTCCTCTCAACAACTCTGGGAGGCAGGAATATTGAAGCAAAATGAGGCTCCGAGTCAAACTATCTTGCCAAAAGTCACGGGCCAGGGAGTGGCTGCGCCAGGGTTCGAACCCACATTGTCTAATTTCAAAATCCTTGCTTTTCACCCTTACATGGAGGGCCTTCCTTCTACTTCCACATCCCTACCCCTGGGGCGCCCGTCCTTTGAAATGTGTTCTAGCATCTCCTACTCCCCAGGTAAATCCTACTTGCCTTCTCCACTGCCAGTTAAGCACAATCCTCCCACTTCTCTCACTCAATGACAACCTAAACTGAGTCTCTAAAGAAAAGGAGGGGGGAGTATAGAGCCCAGTGATCCTTGGTTACAAAGAAGGAAGCCAAGGAATGGAAGAGGGAAAGGAGAGGAAGGACAGACCAGACCTGGCCGCTTCTCCCTCTTCTCGTCTGAGAAGCAAATGGGACCACCTGGTCCAATAATTCTGCACATGCTCCCCCCACCCCTGTGGCATGTGGTGACCCCACACTCTTCCTCCCCGGGGCAGCCAGGACCCTTTCCATCTCAGCCACGGAGAGCCAAGCAGAGGGTAAGGATGCTTCCCTCGAGCCCTGACAGGACTGGGCCACGCCCTACCTTGAATTCCCCAACAACCTTGCGCAGGGCACGGTCCAGTTCCTCCGAGGAGACTCGCACATAGGTGAAATCGATGAAGTCACAGTCGACATCCTGGGTGCCCACGGTGCCGATGGAGTACGTGCCCTCCTTCTTGTAGTGGAACTTGCCCGTGCTGCGGTGCAGGAGCACCGTGTGCAGCACGGCCAGCATGGCCTCCTCCACCTGCCGCCCCTCCACCGACACCTCCAGCACCTCCGAGCGACAGTTCATCCTGCAGCCCGCAGCCCACAACAGGGTGGGGGACAGCAGTAAAGACAGAGAAGCTTCGCCCTACCCAGGGGCTGCCCTGCAAGAGGAGCCAGGTCAGAATGCTGACATCTGCTGAATGCTCTGCCTGTCACCTATTCGCTTCCTTCCAGGCCCAGCCCAGGCCCTGCCTCCAGAGCCTTTCTCTGCATTTCGGCGGCACCCACTCTCAGAGAATCTTAGACTATGGGAGCAGAAAGCGGGGAGCTTCAAAGCTACAAGGCCAAACAACCCGCCAGGCCTGAATTCCATGACGGTATTCATTGCAGTTTAAAACCCATGCTCCCTGTGCACCAGCTGTCAGGCACTGGCCATTAAAGGCGAACATGGCCTCTGCCCTTGAGAAGCTGCCAAGGTGGAGGAGAGACAGGTGGGTAAATGTTACCATAGTGGCGACACTACATGGTGGGAGAAGGAAAAGGAAGTCTGACTTCCTGGGACCTCGAATGACCAGGTTAAGGATTTGGACTCTGTCCTAAGGGCAATGAAAAGGCAATGCATCACTGTGCCAAGATCAAATCTGTACCTCGGAAAGTTAACTCTGAAACAACTGAAGAGGGAAACACCAATGTGACCACAGAGACAGAGACTGAAGTAACACAGACACAAGCCAAGAAGTGCCATATTCTCCCCTAGTCTCTAGAGGGAATGCAGTCCTGCCAACACCTTGATTTGGACCCTGTGAACTGATCTGGAAGTTCGCCCTTCCAAGCCGGGGTGCCCAAACCCAGGGCCACTGAACCATGTGCTAGGAACAGAGCTGCTGTTCTGACTGCTTCTTTGTCTCCTTCCAGGATCAGCAGGTGCCCCTCCCCCTGGGCAGTCAGGCCTTGCAACTGCCAGCGCCCAAACAGGTATTTCCCAACAAAAGCCTTCAGTTAGTAAAGACAAGACTTCAGGAGTCTGAAATCGGAAAAACTACCTCTCAAAGAACTTGTGTCTGAGAAACAGGAACTACTCCTCCATAGTTTGCACTGCTTCACTTTGTAAATGGTTCCCGTTAGGTTGGTCTATGCCCCCAAGTTTTATGGAGGCAAACTCTGTATGGTCCCAGGACCCATGCACAGGTCCCTCCAAATGGGCAATGTGCCAAGTGGCCAAAGAATGTTCAAGAGTTTAATAAAAGTAACAGTACTGAAGGTCGTGGGTGATAAAGTCCATTTTTACGACTCTCTTAGGCTTATCCTAGATAACATTACTCTGGAGAAAGATGTACATTTTTTCCTCAATGCAGATGAAAAATATGTAATTCGTATAAGCCAAAGAGCTTATATCCCAAGACATTAAAAAAAGACATTTTATAATGCTGGGGAAAAAGAAAGTAAGCTAACTCTGGCTCTTCACTATTTGGGGAATTACACAATGCTCTGAGAAGTCAATGAAAGCTAAGAAGGCTGGGCTTTAAAGCCAAACCGACCCATGCGCATGCACCCCAAACCTCGCTTACTCCCAGGGCCATCTACAGACTCTGGGGGGAAAACTTGCCACTCTTAAAACGAAAGGCTGGGCAAGGAGTCCAGTCAGAGGCCACCACAGCAGCGGCAGTTACACAGGCAGTGAAATGGATGTGGGGGGAGTGAAGTGCGCCGTGTGGGGGTTTTCATGCCCAGCAATCCTGGGTGTGAATCCCAACTCTCTCATATCTTGCTGTGACCTTCAACAAACCCCACAACCTCTCTGAGTCTGTTTTCTTACCTGCAAATTTGGATTGTTGTGAGAATTAAGTAAAACTACACATGCAAAACATAGTAGTATAGTGGTTCAGAACAGCAGCTCTAAAGGCAGGCAGCCGGAGCTCTGCCAGCTGCTCACTGTGTGCTCTTGGGCAAGCTGCTTAACTCCTATGTGTCTTAGTTTCCCCTGTCAATAAAAAGGGGATAGTAACAATAGCCACCTTAAAAGGGTTGTCTGGGAGATTAGATGAGTTAGCATCTCTAAAGCACTTAAAGCAGTACCTGGCAAGTAGGAAACACTCAGCAAGTATTAGCTGCTATAGTTATTATACTGTAATTGCTGAAAGATGATGCAAGGCTACATGACTGCACTGGTGGAGGGAATGAAAAGAAAACAGACTTAAGAACCAGAACTTAGTAACTAAATACAAGCCCAGAGCAGGAGGGAACAGTCAAGATTCTTGGCTGAGCGTGTTCAGCTTACCAATCTCCCCTGACGGGGAACTCAGGACCTCCCCCAGCACATCATCCCCTCTTCAGACAGCTCTACTGAAGAAATTCGTTTCTTCGTGCTCCAAAACACTAGTCCTAGTTTTGGTATCAGGAGCCACACAGAAAAAAGCTCACCCCTTTCCCACAAACAAGCCTTTTAGCTATTTAGAGGCAAATTTCTTCTGCCACCCCCTCACCCCTTCTTACAGATTAAACGATCTCCATTCCCCGTAAACTTGCCAGCTCCATATCCCACCTTATCTCCTCAGGGTCCTGACAGCTCTTTCTCGGTTTATTTCAGTTTGTCTCTATCCCCTGTAAACAGTGGTGCTTACCACTGAACACACAGGCAGCGGTCAGAAATCCAACTGGCTCTGCCTCTCACTGGGCAATCAGCCCAGGGCCACCTGTACTAGCAGTCATCTGTTCACAGGTGTTACCTTGTCCTCCCTCTCCCACCGGCAGACAGTTCCTGATGGGCAGGGGCCGTATCCTACTCATCACCAGAAACTCAGTACCTAGACGCTAGTACAAAGTTACTGCTCAATTCACCCTGACCCAGGAATTCCAGGTCCTTCCAAGGGTTGCTGGATTCACTTCCCTACACTCTTAGATCAAGGATAAGCAGGGCTCTCTTATTCTTTTCTGCCCTCTAGTTGAGCTCCATCCAGCAGTTCCCCATCTAGAGACTCCCAGCTCTGGTCCAGCTCCCCTTTCTTCCACAACTTCCCCCTCTAATGTCCCCCACAAACCTTCAGACAAGCCATATACATCGCTTCACCTTTGTCCCAAGCCCAGACTCTTTCTTCCCTCATTCTCAGCGCTATTCTAGGCTCCACTTCTGCAGGAAATCAGTACTGCAGCCTCCTTCCCACAGCATCCACCTTTGGGCCGCGATGAGCTTGCCTGTCCTCTCACCCTCACCCCTGCCTCCGATGAGCAGGGAGTTCTCCGAAGCAGGGCCCGGGAAGTCTCGTCACTCTGGTACCCCACCCCCCACCCCCGCCAAAGGCCCAGGTCAATAGAGCACAGGGGCGGAGACTGACTGATGTTTTCTCAGAGCCAAGCTGGAGCCCAGAGCACCCTTATACACACCTTAAGCGTATAGGCTGAAGCAGGATCACTCAGGCGCTAATCATCCTCTTCCTCCTCACGCCCGGCTGCGATCCCCACAGGTCCGCCCCAACCTCCGCGCGGGCGATCGAGGGCAAGAGGACTAAAAGCAAAAACAAAAAGCATTCGGCAAGGCATAAAGAGACTTAGGCAGGACTCAGGAACGACTCCTGATCTGTGTCCCGTTTTTCCCACCGCCACTCCCCAAGAACCTACACAGTTCGGATACCAAGGGTGCAGGTGACTCGGCAGAGGTCTCGGGGACGGCGCTCCGCGACCCACCTGGCCGGGCTAGGAAGTTCGAGGCGCGTCCTTCCTCCTGCCGGCTCAGGGAACGCCCGCGCTTGCCCAAAAGAAGGGGGCAGCTGGTTAGAACGGGGGCCTACCTCCCCGAGCCCGCGCCCGGGACTCGCGGGCAATGCAACCCCGATGCTGGCGGCGCCAGACCACCACCAAGGGAGGTGAAGCCGGCCCCGGAAACCCGCGCCCCGCCCCTGCCCGTCGGACGGCTCCACTTGCCCCAGCGGCCACCGGCGAGGGGGAGCACGGCTGGCCTAACCTTGACACGAGTGCAGCTTCCCAGACCGTTTTACACTCACGTGAGCGGAAAAATATAGTCTTACACTTCCCCGTAACTTCTGTTCTCTCTTGCTCTTGATTATCTCTCGAATTTTAAGATTAGATGGGGAGAAGTACCCCCCTCATCTGGACGCCTCCATTCACTCCCACCACCGAGAATGTTGCTGTGTTTCGCGTGGAACAACTCACTTCCGCCATAGAGATGAGAAGGAAGGAGAGGCCGGTGAGCTCTGTGCTGCCTCCCGAGGCAGAGAGGAGTCATCCGCGGCGAGCCAGCCCCTGAGGCGGAGACGTGGTCCCTAACTCCGGCCTCAAAGGCCCGAAAGGGGTACCGATCGCCCAAGATGAGGGGCATGCTACGTGGAGAAGTGCCCTGGAGGTAAGTCCAGGCCAGTGTGCTGTATGACCCTGAGTGGATGGCAAAACTTTAGCTTTTCTAGTGCATAATAGCCAGGATCCCTGGTCCCACGAAGAGGCTGGAGAAAGGGACTTCACCTTACCCTGTGTTATCACCAAACAGAAGCACGACTTGGTGCTTTACCTGGCCCAATCTGGTGATAGTTCTTGTAAGGCTGGTAGTTCTGGCATTGTCTTTGCTTGTGCCTCTTGACGTCACTCACCCTTTCTGATTTCCTCCTCTAACCGACGAGCTGTTCTAAGGATCACAAGAGATCATTCATGTGGAAAACCTTTGTGGACTGTAAAGCGTTATATGAATATGAGTTCATTTTTAGTGCTGTATAACTTCCTGGGAGCATGTTTGCTTCTCCAAGTAGATTATATGCCCAGGGCAGACAGGGGTCTTTCAGTTACTCTGTTAATGCCTGCTGGTTCTGGCATGCCCCCAACTCCAAACAGGAGGAAGCGACTCCTAAATTGTTTACTTGGAGATTAAGATGCTCATTTTTCTAACATACACTTTCTCTCCCACAATAATAATACAAAACATTTATTGAATGGAATGGAAAGGGCATGATTCTAAGTGTTTTATATATGTTAATTAATTTAATCCTAGGACATAAAAAATTGATGCTGGGACACGTTGTTAGTTGGCAAAGGTCGCTGGGTAAATGGCAGAGCCTGGGGTTCAAATGAAGGATTCCTTACCACTACAGAAGTTCTCTTCCTGGTTTCTCCACCCTCACCTTCCCGTGTACTACGCTGCCCCCAGCACCTTCTCTCTGGCAGAGAAAAGCCTTGATTAGTAGCATTTGCCAATTTTCCACTATCAACAATTTCAAGCTATAGGCCATGGCTGAATGCAGAGTC
This sequence comes from Pteronotus mesoamericanus, assembly GCF_021234165.1. Lineage (NCBI taxonomy): Eukaryota > Metazoa > Chordata > Mammalia > Chiroptera > Mormoopidae > Pteronotus > Pteronotus mesoamericanus. The sequence goes on from NW_026555310.1 coordinate 3,184,967, forward strand.
CAGAATGAATGAAAGATTACATTTTGATCATCAGAGTTACAATTGGCTGTAGGGTACCAGGACAAGCTGGCTCCAGCATACCATTGTCCCCTACCTGCCTTTAGGGTTCCTTCTCCCACCCAGTCCTCCAAACCCCCTATTCAGCCTCTTCTGGCTGACCTCCCTACTCCATCTATTTCCTGTCCCCTTTCTTCCTTCCCATAGTTGGGCCCTGTGCAGCCTTGGTCCCTGCTTTGTCTCTGTCCCAGTGTAAGCCTCTCGCCAGGCAGCCTCAGAGTACCCGCAGGGCCTCGGGAAGGAGAAAGCTGCCTGCCCTACAGACCAGCAAACTTTCCTGGAGCCTGGGCTTACCCTGCAGGGAATCAGGATAAATATTAAGAGGGGAGGGTCTGCGAGGAGGCAAAGGATGGGAACCCTGGGAGGTTAGAACTCCAGGGTGGGGGGAACCAGAGCATAATTCCCAGGCACTGCAGTGAGTGAGGGAAGTGGCTGACCTCTCTCTACCTCTGACACAGTCCATCTGTCTCAGGGCCCTTTGCTACCACCATCTCAACATCATCATCATCCATACTACCATTCATTGAGACTTACAAATGGTACCAATCCAGCACTTCACACACACTATTGTGTTGATTTCTCCAACCACCTTTGAAGGGAAAGATCATTTCCCCCCAACTTACACATAATGCAACGGAGGTTTAGGGATGTAATGACTTGCTTCAATGGCTGATTTTATGTGTCAACTCGTCTGTACCACAGAATGCCCAGACATTTGGTCAAACATTATTCTGGGTATGTCTGTAAGGGTGTTTCTGGATGAGATTAACATCACTGCTTTCATCCCACATAGAATAAAAGGCCTGACCCTGGCACAAGCGAGGGAGGGGAACTCCTCCTGCCTAACAGCTTCCAAGGGACATTGGTTTTTCTCCCTTCAGACTTGAACTGAAATATCTGCTCTTCTTGGTCTTGAGGCTCCCAGCATTTGGAACTACACCTTTGGCTTCCCTGGGTCTCCAGCTTGCTGACTGCAGATCTTGGGGCTTGTCAGCCTCCATACTCACAGGAGCCAATTCTAAATTTATATATATGTCTATCCATCCTATTTGGTTCTGTTTCTCTGCGGGACCCTGACTAATGTACTTGCCAAGGCCACACAACTACTCTTTCTTCATTCCACCAGTCCTTTTACCCATTCTTGTCCCTACTCCAAAACACACCCTGTCCATGGACCCTTTCTTGCCTGAGGATGAGGCCGAGGCCTGTCACCTCTCATATCTCAAGCTCAGACGCTGGTCAAGGCTTGCCTCCTCTTACCTCCCTGAATCCTTCTAGGGTGGTTCTCATGACCCCTCTGTTCTTGGGTCCTACACCCATGTGGGTAGTCCTGTCAGGGAAGGAAGGTCTTGGTCAAAATAGGGAGACAGTGTGGAGTGAATTCTCCCATCCTATGCCACTACCCTTGATGATCGAGCTGTAGTCATTCATTCATTCATTCATTCATGCTACACATATATCTGTCCACATGCTAGTGGGCCCGTGTCATACCAAGGTGGACGAGTCACAGCCTGACCCTCTGGGAGCGCAGAGCCTTGCAGAGGAGATGGACCAGGAGATATATACCTGGGCAGGAGAACACAGCAAGTGGTATGAAAGAAATGGCAGCAGGTTTTGCAGGACTAGAAGGGGCCAGCATGGAGGCCGCTGCTGTCATTCCAGAGAGATGCCTGTGGCCTGGATAGAAAATGACACATTTAGAGTCAGGAGGAGTCCCAGGCCATGCTCTCAGCAAGCTGGGAGGTGACTGGGCCCCAGAAGAAAACCAGCGCAGCTGCAGTGAATACATGATAACCGCCTGTGGAGATGGACAGGAAGGGGATTCTGGAAGATGATTCCAGAAAGAAGTGGTGCTACAGTGAATTCCCCTGGGGAGGCTTCCCTGGGAAGAGGAAAGAAAAGAGTCGGGGAAGAGGTCTCACTGAGGACTCAGGGTGGAAACTGAGGGTTCCGAGGCGGAAAAGGCACGGACGTCTCAGCCAGAGCCCGAGCCACGGCTAGCAGGCAGAGGGGCCGTTTGGCCGAGGCCCTCTGAGCCAGGCCCGCAGCAAAGGTCAGTGGAGGGACCGTGAAGGCCAACTTGAGACCTTGGGAGTAGGCAGCTGGCTGTGCATGATGAGTGTGACCTCGGATGTCCCCACCCATCCTAGTGCATGCCCCAGGGGAGAGCTGATCCCTGAAGCTGGCCCTGCAGGCCACCCCGAGCCATTCCAGAGCTGACCCCTGTGGCGTCACAGGAATGACTCAGGCCCCAGCAACAACAATAAGTGGGACTGACGTCAGGCTGGGGGCTCCTGACGGTGACCAGCCTGGCTGGGTGGCCAGCACCCTGCCTGCTGACATGTAACCAGGCTGGGCCTCAAGGGTGAGGATGGCCAGCTCTCCCTGTCTGACATGTGCCTCCTGGAATCCTGGGCAGGGGCTTCTCCTCCTCCCACCCTTTCTGGGATGTTACTCCCAGCACCCCCCACCCCCCACCCCCCCCACTCCCCCCCACTCCCACCCCCACCCCACCCCACCCCCGCCTCCAAGGCAGAGGAAATGGCTGGGCGGACGAGAGAGTGACAGAGAGCGTGAGAAAGAGGCACCTCCCAGCCCAACATCATCAGGCAGCCTCTAGACCTGGACTGGGCTGGGAGGTGGCACGTCTGCTGCCAGTTCTCCTGGGGGACGTGGGGGTCTGTCCTTCCACGTTGGGGAGAAGTGGTGCATCTCTTCTTCTGGGGAAGGTCTATGTGTCTGTTCCTCTGGCCAAGTTGGGGTGGGGATGAGACTTTATTTCTATGTTAGTCCCACAGGGGTGAGGAGTCCTCTCTCTGTCCTGCAAAGTCTGTGCATCTGTTCCTTTGGGAGGCATGTGCGTATCTGCTGTTCTTTGGGGCACAGGATTCTGTGTAACTGTTCTTGCATCTTGCAAAAGGGAAGGGCCATTTACCCACCCTTGTCAGAGATTCTGTCTCCCCCTAGGGGCTGAGTTTCTCTCCCTGGTATCTTGTGGAGCTGCGGACATCTCAATCAATCCTTGTGGTAGCCCAGTTACATGGGGTGGGGTCCAGGTCTCCTGCTTGGCCTCCCCCAAGGCTGGGCTCTCCGGGTGGGGGGCCCTTCTCTCTGATGTGCCAAACTAGGAGGGTGCCCCATCTGCCTGGCTTGCAGCTGGACGCGGCTCCCTGCTAACATGTAGCAGGACAGCCACCCCGCCTCCAGCACTCCACTCCCTGGCCCGGCAGCCACCCCCAGTCCCTTCGGCCTCGCCTGAGTAGGGGCTGGACAGTGCCAGCTCCTGAGTCAGACCTTGAGGAGACCTCAATTGGCAGGGTCAGGGCCTGCAGGAGGCAAAGCCAGGCTTGTGGGGAGGATGACTGGAGCATGGGCCCAAAGGCAAAGAGCGAGGCAAGAGGCAGAAGCCAAGGCCAGAGCCTCCAGGGCCCCATAGCCCTCAGGCCAGCTCTGAGTCCTGCTGAGGACCCTGGAATGTGCCTCCTTCCCTCAGAATGTCCCTGACTATGTGGGGAAGGAGACATTGTGGGTGGGGGTGGAAGGGGCTTTTACTCAACTCTGCACTAACTACTCCCTGTCTTCACCACAGGGAGCTGGAGGTTTCAAAGTCCCATTAGCCAGAGATACCCCCTGTCCGGAGCCAAGGCAGAGCCTGGGGGAAGCCTGAGTGTGGAGCTGGGGTGGAGGCAAAGGTTCAGGGCTGGGCTCTGGCCGATCCAGGGAGAACAGAGCAGCTGCTGGCTGAGCAGTGGGACTGCAAGGCCAGGCCTGGCCCGGGCCAGACGGCTGATGATGGACAGAGTCTCTCACCTTTCAGAATCATCTTCCGAGAAAGCCCAGTGGCCGAGAGTCTCCGCTGCAGTCGTCAGGGACTTGGTGGGCACTGTGGCTTGTCCAGATTTAGCCTAAAACTTTCTGGGACTCCCCAGGCTCAGCTTCACATGACAGGGACCTAGCAGTGCCCTCAGCACACAGTTGCCTCATGACCATGAAAGAACATCACTAGTAACCTGTTAACTGTCCAGTCATAATGCCCTTCTACCTGTGACAGGTTCTTTCACAGGCTTCCTTCTACAGCCACAAGGCTGGCAGCTGCACAGCCAAACACGCTGGACACTCAGACCTGACCATGTGGCACCATACAGCTCAAGTCCAGTGTTGAGGTCGGGCTGCCCATGACCTTCAGAAGCTTCTCAGCTTCCTTGAGGCTGACCCTCACCACCTCCCTCTATAACCCAGTCCTCGTGGCTGGAGCCCAGGTATGGGGCAGCTTCCTCCATCCCACACCCCAGGGAAAGGCCTTTAGGCACAGACCTCTGGAGTATAGAGCGCCCACTCACACCCTAGACCTCAAAGCCACCACCACCCCTCTGCCTGCCCTAGTCACAGTGGCACCTTAGGGCTAAGGAGGGGGCCAGGGCCTCTGGGCACGGGGCCCAGCGTGGGTGGGATGGGGGGATACAGGGAGGCAGGCTTCCTGGGTCTCCATATGAAGACAAACAGCAGGCTTTGAGGCCTTGGAAAATCCCGCCCGGGATTCCAGGCCCTGCTAGCGTCACTGCCTTTTGACTATTGTCCCTGTCGGAAACGGGCCCAGCCCCCGGCCAGCCGGGACAGAGCGGCCATTGTGAGGCCCCACCAGACTCAATGCCCCCTTGTTCGCCCTCCCAGCCCCTAGCAAGACTTGGAGGCCAGTTCTTCCAGTTGCTCAGTGGAAAGAAAGGGCCTGTCTGCAGGCTCCAGCCCCTGGGTGGGGCAGGGCGGGGTGGGGCGGGGCTGCAGAAATCAGCCCCCAGCCCTGTACCCCAGCAGCCAGAGTTCTGTAAAGGAACCACCATTCCTGGAGCTTCTTTTATTTCCAAGGCCCTGGGCAAGGAGATCTAGTGGCTAGACACACCCAGCTCAGCAAGTACAAGCCAAGTGACCTTGGGAAAGTCATTTCCTTTCTCCAATAAGAATTCTCCTCTTTTGTAAAAACAATACTTATTATTATTGGGTGTTTGCTATGTGCCAGGCACTGTTTGAAACACTTTGTTGCATTCATTCATGTAATCATCATAGCAAGTTTATGAAATTGGTACAATTATTTTCTCCAATTACGGATGGAGACACTGAGGCTCAGAAAGGCGAAGTCACTTGCCCCAAATTCCACAGCTGTAGCCAAGATTTAAACCCAGGCAGTCTGGCTGCAGAGTCCTTTACCGCTATGCTGTGAGGTGAGAATAACCACACTTTCCTCCTCGGGTAACAGCGAGGGCTTGAAATAACAAATATGTGAAAAGAACCTAGTAGGCAGAGGAGTATGATATGTGGTAGCTATTAGCATCACTATGGGGCTGAAGAGACCTCTAGGGACCAAGATCCTCCACTGCCCACCCCATTCCCCAATCCTGGCCCCTCCTCAAGCGCCAAGTGGTTCTTTCCCTTCCCTAGGTGCTGCCCTGTGCCCCTCGTCTGTCTGGGCAAGAGAAAGGCCGGATATGGAGGAGAATGACACAAAGGCAGAAGGACTCAGTCCAGCTGCAGCTGGTGCGAGATTTCCCAGCAACCTCTGCTCCTACCCAGAGCGTGGCCACAAGAATCACCGCCCCAAGGCTCAGTGAGGAAAATGGCTTCTCAGAGAGCAGCGTGGAGATGAAGGCAGGGCTGAGAACACAGGCAGATCTCCAGGCAGCCCCACCCCCTGCCTTGCCAGGTGCTGGTGTTGCAACAAAAGCTCACTCAGGGGCTCTGGGGAGGGGGGTGGGGCACAGCAGGGACACAGGCTTGAAGTCCACACACTGCTGGGGGTGGCAGTCACCATGCACAGATCCCAGGGCTCCCCACCTGGGCAAGGATGCCTGGGGTTGGACGGTCGTCCCAGAACCCAAGTGAGGGCACATGGCTGGGGCTCCTTGAGGCCCTACAGACTGGCTGGCGCCCTAGGGAAGGCCCTTGACTCTGTCCTACTCCTGGGCAGAACCCTCTTTTGTTCGACTTCCATTCGAGAGGGGCCGCTCTCATACAGTCAGAGGCCTGGGGAGGCAGAGACTCACCCAGCAAGCGGATCCTAGGCCAAGGACACTATGGGTCATAAGGAACACGTGTGAGGGGCACTGCCTTCAGGGTTCTTGAGAAGGAAACTGTGAGGCTAGACAGGCGCCAAGAGCAGTGAGGGGGCTAGATGCTGCGTGGCCGCCACCTTGGGCCTCAGGTTGGGGTCTATCTAGATTCACACTTCTCGGAAGCGTGGCCCCCCAACCACCTGCATCGCTAGCACCTGGGTTCTTGGTAAAAGTTCAGGTTCACGGACCCACCCCTCACCAAATTCAGGTCTTTGGTGTAGAGTCTAGAAATCACATTTTAAGCCAGATGACTAAGCAACAGATGAGCTTGGAGGCTGGAAAACCTAGACGGGGACATGTGGGCACAGGTAGAGACCTCAGAACCTTTTGACAAGGACTGCCAGCAACCTGGATCCTGCTGCTGGGGCGAGCAGCACGTGGGAGGAATGCTGAAGATGAGGAGGGAAAAAAGCTTATACTGAGTAACAGCTGCTTCCACCATCCTGGGCTGCCCTGTACCAGCACTTGCTAAGTACCACACCCACACTCCTGGAATCCCAGCAACAACGTGAGGCAGGCTACGCCTCTGTTTTACAGACGTGGAAGCCAAATCAGAGATCATGGCCCCAGGTTAGGACTGCGAAGCTCTTATCCCAGTGGGCTTCCACCGCAGGCCTCACCCACGCTTTCCAGCGTCAGAATCTAGTCTGAGTGCTTTTGCATAACCACCCCATGAAGCAGATGCCATTATTATTCACCTGTTACAAAAGCGAAAACTGAGACCTGTTAGCTCAGGTGGTTAACATACAAGACTTAACCAATCACCTCTATCTCCTGTGTTATTGGAGTGGCGGGGGGTGGGGGTCAGTGTCAGAGATAGACAGGATGCCAGTGTTAGCTACATGTCTATTTTTTATTCAATATATTAAATATATTAATCAGAAAAGTCACATACTATAAATCCAGGAAAATACACAAATATAAATGTCAGAATCTGTCATTTGTCTTCCTCCTAGAGTGAGTTTATGTACATGTGGAAGGAGGTGGGAGGAGACAGCCAAGAGGAAGAGGCTGGGAAAGGCTTGCCCAGGCTGGTGGGGCCCACCCCTCCCTCTCAACTGCCCTCCCCCTACCTCACCCTCTTCCTTCCTGTATTTACAGCAACATTTGGCTTATTTACAGCATGGTGGTGTGTGTTAAAAATGGTTTATCTTACAAAAACACAAAGGCCAGGGCTGGGATGAGGGGTTAAGACAAATAGTAGGGGTCTCCCCCATGAATGCATCCCCCTGCCAGAGGGTGACCTCCCAAAGCAAGTGAGGAGGCCAGTCACTCCGCAGCTCCAGCCCAGGCAGGGGACAGTGCTCCGGGAGTCCAAGGGCCATGGGCTCAAGGCACGTGGGGTGGTGCAGGAGTATGCGTACACAGTGCACGTGTTCCTGGGCTGGGGTCAGAAGGGCAGCGTCTCCATAAAGATCTTGTCGACGATGGGTGGAGGGGGCACTAAGTCCTCCAGCTTGAGGTAGAAGATGCGCTGCAGGCCCTGGGTGCACAGGGTCCGCAGCTCGGGCAGCTTGCCCAGCAGGCGCGATAGGCAGCTGGCTGGCTGGCACTCGCCCGCCACAGCTGAAACGTGCTCCTTCAGGCAGCTGGCGATGCGGTTCTGCAGCTCCTCCACCCGCCGAGGCTCCTGCAGCCCATGCCGGTCTGTGAGGAAGGTACAGGATTCACCACCCATCTGAGAACCAGACCTTCCCAAGACCTGGCCTCCCCCCGGCCTCTGAAGCTCCTCTGGCACTTTGCGAAAGCATGTTCACACACATGACAAGCCCGTCAGAAGTCTAGGAAGGCAGTAACACTCATTATCCTCACCTTCCCGTAGGAGAAACTGAGGACCAGGGAGATTAAATGACCTGCCCAAGGTTACAAAAGAAAACAAAAATCCTAGCCAAGTTTTCTGATTAGGCCAGTGATTTTGGGGTTTTTGTTTTTTTTTCTCCCCAACTTGTTCGGAGGAGCCCTGGAGATGGGCTCTGAGGCATCCCTGCCTCAAAGCCCGCCACGCCCCTTCTGCCCAGGGCGCCTCAGGTTCCATCCCATATAGCTGGGTCCCCTGTGAAAGTTAAGTAAAAATGGGAGAGGGGCAAATTCAGGGGCTTTAAATAAAATGGAGAGATTTGAAAACCTCCATATTGAACACCCAGAGCCCACCCTGCATAATGATATTTACATAAAGCACACAGCTGGCAGGCACGGGAACCCGTGCTGTCGGAAGTCAGGACAGCAGTTACCCTTGCGGCAGCCGGTGACTGGGACACAAGGTGGGCTTCTGGGGGACTGGTCATGCCCGCCTGCGTCTTGACCTAAGTGCTGGTTATGCGAGTGTGCTTCGTTTGTGCAAATTTATCATTTGAGCAATTATGCAACATAATTCACTAAGACTTTAGAAAGAAACCACAACCCTAGGCTACATACAACACCTGCACAGTCTGGATCTTGGGTCACCTGGGATCATTGCACTCAGAAGCAGCTGGGCCTGAACCTGCGGTTCTGCCTCGTACCAGCAGCGTTGCTCTCAGCAAGTGCTGGCCCCTCTCTGCATCTAGTCACCCTAACTTCACAATGTGGGAGCTTAGGAAGTGTCCGATGCCAGCCCACCGAGGGTCCTCAAGCACCGCCCCCCCCGGCCCAACCCTGGGACTGCCCACTCACCTGTGATGAGGACAAGTGCAGAGAGGCAGGCGAAGGCAGGGACATCGACAACCAGGCTGTGCAGGGACCGAGAGAAGTCCAGAATGCTGTTGATCCAGTCGCCGAAGCCTCGGGTGCACTGCAGCTGGTGTAGCACCAGGCCGGAGCAGAAGATGAGCTTCCCCTCGGCCGGCTTAGACCTGGTGGACAGGGACACAGATGGCGGTCAGCGGGGCTCCGGAGCAGGGCAGCCGGGGAGGGGCTAGGCAGACAGCAGGCAGCTCACCGGTAGGCCAGGCGGAGGATGAAGAGCTCCAGGAAGGCCGACTCCAGCAGCAGGTCCCGGTCACCTGCACACAGCTCAGCGAAGCCAGGGATCTTCTCAGCCCACTTGCGGATGACCTCCAGGGACCCCGAGAGCAGGTCGTAGAACTGCTGCACATCCCCAGCATCCTCCTTCCCAAAGTGGGGCAGCACCAGGTCCTGGAACTAGGGGGCAGCCCAGTGGGGTCAGCACTAGGGACCTGGACAAGGGCCACGACGTAGAGCCACATCATGCACCAGAGGCCAGATCCCAGGGGTCAGAGAGGAACTGAGATTCCATCCACCCCGTGCCTGCCAATTCTCCAACATTCATCCACGATGGAGGCTACTGGAAGGAGCACATTTTTCTAATTGGCCACCCACCCAAGGGGGTATATTTTTCCATCTGGTCAGCCCACAGGGGCTCCTCTTTTTTCAGTCTGTCCAACCGGGGAGGGGCCTTTCCTAACGTGCACAGAGGCACCGGGTGTGGGCTGGCGGGGCTCACCTTGGAGTAGTCCAGCTTGGCCATGCTGGGCCCTGAGTCCAGGTGCGCCCGGACCAGGGAGGTGAGGAGGTTGGCAGGGGAGGCATCTGGGGGCTGCCTGGGCTTTGACGGGAGCCGCCCCCGCCGTCCCTTTAGGCTGTCTGTCCGGACAACTACAAAGAAATGGCAGGGGTGAGGAAGGGGCCCAGGGAAGGGCCTCTCTCAACTAAAGCTGTGTACAACAAAGCTGGGAAGCACCGAAGTCCCAGAGCTCCTGAGACCCAGGGGCTCCCTACAGGGACCACCTCCCATAAGCAAGGCAGGTGGACCAGAGGTGGAGTGGAAATATGGTCCAGGCACGCCCTTCCCCGCGGTCCACCAGGACAGATGCTTGGGGGACTCTGCCCCCTGCTTCAGGCGTGCCTCTGTCCCAGCCACCCACCTTCCTTCACCATGCCCACAGCCAGGCACTTCTGGAAGCGGCAGAACTGGCAGCGGTTTCTCCGCCTCTTGTCCACAGGGCAGTCCTTGTTAGCCAGGCAGATGTACTTGGCATTTTTCTGCACTGTGCGCTGGAGGGGGGACAACACGGAACAGGCTGTCAGAGTATGGGGAGGGGGGAGCCCAGGGGAGGGGACTGTCTAGATCCTGCTGCCATCACAGACAAAAGCGCCCTCTGTTCACAGCTATTTTTCTAACATTTGGGTGGCAGGGGAGGGAGAGGTAGAAGGGTGGCAGGAGAAAAAGTCTTGGGGACATTGGGGGAGGTTCTGCACCAGGAGGAAGACCCCTAGGACACAGATTAGGGGCGAGGGGCTCCCTGGTAGCCCAGGCACCTGTACTTCTTATGGGCCTGGATCCACCTGTCCCTTCCCAGGGGCAGACAAGAGAGGGCCGAGGAGGGCTGGGAGTGGGAGTGGGGACGGGAAGCTAAGCAGGCACCCGGGGCTGGGACAAACACACAGCCTGTTTCCAAGTCCACCCCCAGCCCTCAAGCACCAAGCCCTCTTCCCAGATCCTTTTATTTCATGCCAGGAACACGAGCGCCAGGGACCCCCCCTTCCCACCAAGACCTCTAGTTGGGGGAGGATGGGCAGAGAAAAGCAGAGGCTGGCCACTGAGCGGACCCTCCCGGGCCCCTCTACAGCCCGCACCCCCGCCCGTATCGCACGCCTCCCTCTGTCTCACTGTAGTCACACAGGCCATGAGTGCCCTAGTGTATGAATGTCCCAGCCCTGTGCCATCTCCTGGGAGCCCACAGAGAAGGGCTGCACCTCCCTGGAAAGCAGGACTAGTTGGGAGAACCCGAGAGAGGTTGTCACAGACCCCGCGGGAGCGAGAGACCAGCCCATCCACACTCCTCATGAAAACCCACACCCAGCGCAGCCCAGTACCTTGAAGAAGCCCTTGCAACCTTCACAGGTACGGACACCATAATGCTGGCATGAAGCGTTGTCCCCACACACAGCACAGCGGCCCTCGCTTCCGCCCGGAGCCCCACTCCGGGACTTAGCTGAGGTCACAGGCATATTGAGCATCCCCGGGCCATCGAGGTGTGGAGAAGTGGGCACCAGGCCTGGGAAAGCCGTTGGCATGGAATAGCTGTCTCCCTCCACCAGCTGGTGGGTGGCCTGAGAGGGGAACAGCTTCAGGGGGCTCTGAGCCAGGCTGGGGCTTGGGCCGGCGGTGGGGCTGAAGGAAAAGAAGGCTGGCGGCTGGGGGGGCCCAGGAGCCTTGGGCAGCTGCTCTGTCCATGCCCGCAGGCTTTCGTAAGTCTGGCTGGGTGAGAAGGGGCCGAAGGAGCCATCCCAGGGAGAGAGCTGGGGTGGCTGCAGGCCAGGAGTGGGCGGTGACGGGGCTGAGCAGGGGCTGCCGTAGTAATCGGAGCCGCTGGAGGACAGGGTCTCATCCAGTGGGCCACTCAGTGTGCCGGGGTAGCAGCCGTACACCTGGAAGTCCTCGAACTTGAAGGAAGCAGAGGCAGGGGAGGTGGCTGAGGATGATGATGTGGAGGAGGCTGAGGACGAGGCTGAGGAGGATGGCTGGGCCGTTCCCGGCAGCTGGTAGAGGAAGGTGTCGAACTCCCCTGTGTAGCCGTCCATGAAGGTGCTGAAGCTGGGCAGGGCGGTGGGGGCGATGGGAGCTGCCTCAGGGCTGGCCAGGTCCATGGTGGGCTTGCTGAGCTCGGAGGTCAGGGGGTCGCTTGCCAGGTGGTCACGGGGTCCTGGGCTTGGTGCTGGTGTCCCATATTGGGCTTGGATACAGGGCATCTCTGGAGAGGGAAGACACCAAGGCGGGGGTCGGGGGGAGGATATCAGTGTAAAAGGCCTGAAGCCTGACCTCTAAGTACAGACCCCCAAGCAGCCAGGTGGCAGGAACACCAGCCAGACATGGGACCCTGAGGCATTAGGGTCCCAGCCCACCACAGAACCCAGGAATCCTGACCCCTGGCCAGAGTACCGTCTCAAGCTCCGTGTCCCATAAAGCCCCTGGGCAAAGGCCCAGTGCGAGTGGGCTCAGTCAGAAGGCCGGCCACACCCAGTCAGCCTGGGAACCCGAGGGACGGCATCCAGCCAGCGGTTCTCTGCTGGAACAGGGGGGAGCTGTGTTCTTCCAGCCCCTGCCCTCCCTCACCGGGTAAGGCATGGTTGGGGGCTGGGAGAAGGGTGGGTGGGAGAGGCAGCCAGGCTCAGCCTTAGCCCAGTCTCCAGGAACAGATATACTGTTTCTCCAACCTAGCACTTCTAGGAATATTCCCAGGCGCCACCTAACCTCTGCAAAACCCCCTCCCCCCCGCCACAGTGCTGGGGAAGGAGGACATCCTGCAATGGAAGAAGAGCTGGGGGTGAAGGCCTCACTGTCTAAGAAATTGGCCTAAGCAGCAATGAACCTGTCTCCTATCCCTACCCCCACACTGCATACTGAGCAAAGCCTGAAGATCCCACATACACCCTGGTCCTGCCATCTGGGGCATAGGTACCCATTCTGTACTTGCATGGGGTGCTCCCAGGGGCCAAGAGGAAGAGAGCCCAGGCCTCTTCACCCCGTGCCCAGCCCCCCTGTGGACTGGGTAACTTGGCTCCAGACCTTTAAAGGCCATATGCTGAAAAGAGGCTGAGGGGAGGCTGGAGGGAGGAGAGAATAGCCCTTTGGACGTCCAGAAGAATGGACAGTCCCAAAGAGGAATTTCTTTCCAGCAGGCTACCCCCAAAGCATTTTTCTCTGTGATATTTATAAGAGAACTCTTGGAGTACGCCCGAAGACCTGAGGTGGCCGTGCACAGAGAAGCAGCCTGTTGGTGGGAGGGCAGAAGACATCCTGCCACAATGCCTGGCACCATCCCCCACTGAAGCGGGCCCTGAAAAATTCAGGAGCTCAGACAAAAGGGGGCTAACACCCCGCAATGCTGAGGAGCCTGAAGGAGAACTAGCATCATTCGGGGGGATCCTTAAATTTCCAGGCTGCTCATGAATTAGCAGAGAAGAAGCTCTAGAACAGTGACCCCTCCCACCTCCGTGCCTGGCGTCTGCAGGGCACCAGTCAGGGAGGGAAGCTGGGTAAGGAGCGAGCTAGAACAGAGCAAGAACCATAATCAAGGGGGACAGAAGGAAGGGGCAACGGCTGGCACCACCTCCTGGCCAAGAGTCCAAGGAGTCCTCTGGTCCGAGCCTGTCCTCCGCCTCCACGGGCCCTAGCGGGGTTAGCACCACCACTGACCTCACACTCCCACAACCAGCCTCGACGACAGAGCCCCCGGAAGCTCTGGCCCATCCACCCAGTGGCACCTATCCACAGGCACACAGCACCTGTGAGAGATAAGCGTGGCCACCTCTGCCTTCACTAGGAGAGCCTGAGCAGGGATGGGTCTGGGGTGGAGGAAAGGCAGCAGCCGCAGAGCGCTGGGCGTTCCAGCTTTATTCAAATCCTGTTTCTCCACTTGGACGTCCCACATCCGGATCAACCCCCACCAACCTATCCCTCCACCCCCATGCAGGTACTTAATGGCACAAGATATGGACCCACATGGGGGTGGGGATGACTGCACAGTCCCACAGGGAGGAGGAAGAGGCGGGGTTGAAGGAGGGAGGGGGAGAATCCGGCTTCAGGCAGGTCCTGGCAACAATGTGGCTTGCACCTGTTATGCTGAAGCTGCCTCAGGCTGCACCCTACCTGTTTGATCCAACAAGTACTATAGGGGTAGAGAGGTGACTATGGGGGTATAAGGGTGACTCTGGGGTAAAGGGGGGGGCTATCCTCCAGGTAGCACCACACCAGAGACTCCAACATTAGCAACTGCCACCCAGGATCCCCAGGACCAGGGTTTCCACATCTCTCTCTCCTTTACACACACACACACACACACACAGACACACACACACACACACACGACCCAAACTACAGCTAAAACAATCTTCCTTGTGCTTCCAAAGACCCTGCTCCCCAAGAAGACTCTTTTATTCCAGCATGCAGCAGCAGCCTCTCCACAGGTCAGCCACCAATGCTGGCCACTTCCTTGGGGAATCCAGAGATCTCCTAACATAGTTCAGGCAGAAGCTTCAGGCTGGATACCAGCAAACTAAGCCACAGCCTCTAAAGTGTTAAGAAAACTATTAGGGGCATGGGGAGGGGGCTGACAAGCTGGCAGGAAGGAGACCCTTTGGAAATCCAATCCTGGCAGGAGTTGGATGGATCCCAGCAGCTGAAGCTCTGTGTACCTTTTCCCCCACTGTACTGAGAGTCCCATCAGCACCCCAGTTCAGGGCGCCGTGCGCCCAACTGAGCACCCTGGGAGACTGAATTACGGCCAGCTTCCTACAGGACAAGTCCCGACTCCTGGCGCCAACCCTAACCCCCTGAGGCTTCCACCTTGCCCAGGCACCCCACCACCATCCCGTGTCGAGTAGACTCTAGTCCGATCTGGGTCCTCATCCCGTTCCAACTGCTCCTCACCCCAACGCCAGACCTGCACCCTACACCCCCCTCCTGCACGAAGACCCTTACAACATCCTTTCTGCCCGCGCGAACACCCGCCTCCTTCAGCAACACCGCTAAAAAACCAGAACAGCTCTGATGAGCTGCACGATCCCCGCGGGGATACCTACCCGACTGGCTCCTGCTCCCCCTGCCCGGGACCAGCGCCCCGAGTTGCAGCCTGATTCCGAGTGCGCTTCAGCAGTCCCGCACACTCCCCCAACTTTCGCAGCCTCCGCCACTGGGGCTCCCGGGCTGAGCCGACCCTCTTCTTAAGTGCTCCGTGACGCACGGAGAGGGGCGTGGTCGTCTGTGACGCACGGCCGGCGAGTCCTGGCCATACAAGGGCGCGGGGGGCGGTGCGGTTCCGGCAGGAGGCGGCGCGGGCCGGGGAGCCCGAGGGGGCGGAGCAAAAAGGGGGCCTGGAATGTCTGAGCGGGTGACGCACGCGGGGTTCCATTGACGCAGGGAGCCCGGACTGTTTGATCTATAAATAGTCCCCTCGCGCCCACTGCGCAGGCTAAAAATAGCAGCTCGTGGACTCCCGAGGCTCCCCCCGCCGGACTTAGGACCCGGCCCGGGGTCCCCAGGTCCGAAATAACCGGCCAGGGAGGGCCAGAGCCCGAGGAGAGGGCGCTCTAGAGCCGTGGCCGCAGGGCTTCCCCGACGAGGATCGCCTCACCCTCCAGCTGCTCCCGGGAGCCACGACTGACCGCGCCCGCTCCCTCCGGCTCCCTTGGCCCGCTCCGCCTTGCACCCTCCCAGGTCCTTCCTGGAGGGCTGGGACTGGGGCGGACAGTCAGGGACACACCTGGGGAATCTGCGCCCCCACCTCAACCCTGTGCATTTGATCAGTCTTCCCCAGCAGGGTATCCCCAGCAGGTTCTCAAGCTTAGAATCTGAGCCTTATTCTCTCCCCCCAGTTTCCTATGCAAAGTACCTTCCGGAGGGCAGGGGTTTGCCAGGCCGAAGATGGGCGGGCCAGTGGGCTCTACTCCACCCGTTGAACTTCATTTTTCACCAGTCCCCTCCACAGTCCCTTCCAGGTTGAGTGAACTCTGGTGGGAAATTACCGAATTTCAGAATCGGGTGGAGCCTGAGAAATCTTTTAGAATTTGTGCAAACTCTTCCCCATTTTATAAATAAACAAGCTCAGAAATAATGGCACTTGCTCAAGGTCACACAGGAAGGTGGTGGTTCACGGTGGGGGGTGGGGTGAAACCCAGGGCCACTGATTGTGGAGGTCTTTTCTCACCTTCCCCTGCCCCTAATGAAGGAGCACCCACACTCCAACCTCACCTCCAACACCTGTGTAAAGAGTAGTTCTGGCCTGCCCTATTGAAGCAGGAAGGGCCTTTCAGCGCTATACCAAGGCACAGACCAGGCTGTAGCCACCTGGAACCTTCCCTGGTCTGGCTGTAGCTCCTCCACCCCCATTCTGCCCCTAGCCTGGGGACCCCTCACCTGCTAGGTAAGGGAAGAAGGGAGGGCTAACGTTCATAAAAGAGAGCCATCCTCCTACATGTGGGGGCGCGCGCGCACACATGCACGCAGGGGCCCCACCCAGCTCCTTTCTCCCCTGCCAAGTCAACATGAAGAGTTTCTGCTTTCCCTGAGCCTGCACCCACGGACCCCAGTCTCACTTCACCTGGTCTTCCTACAGCAATTCCCTCTACCCTTGAGGCATTTCCTGCTCTCCACATCCACTCTCATCTCCCATCTCAGATTCCCCACACCCTTGTCTTCAGCCCCCACTTCTGCCCACTCAAAGGTCCTGCCAGCACCTCAAACTTCATCTGTTCCAGACAGCACTTGTCATCTCTGCACTTCCTGCCTGTCACCCGGTGTCTGCTCCTGATGCCCCACATGTAACTTTTCATTTTTTCCTGAATTCTATTTTGGAACATCTCTTGGATCCCACATTCCCACTGCCAGCCACAGCCCATGCCTCCCTGGTACCTGAAGGCGGCAGCAGCAGATCAACTGAGTGAGGCCAGTGGCCTCCCCTTTTCCTTGCCCACACCCATGAAGAAAACTGCCCCTTAACCAGCTCCTTTCCACTTTCCAAACCCCCCTGTGCACCCTGGATGGAGTAGTCTTCAGGTAATGCCAGTCTCATTCAGTGATCTAGTCAGGACCTGACAGAACTCCCCCATTACAATCTCAGTGTGGACCTGTCTTCAGAGAGCTCTGGCTTTTCCCAAGCCATCTTCCAGAGACCCTTCAAGGCTACCTGGGTAAAGGTGAAGCGTGGGCAGGATAATGCCAATGGGACCCATCCAGGATCCTCACCGCACTTCAGCTTAAAGTTTTTGTTTGTTTGTTTGTTTGTTTTTGTCTTGGGCTTTTGCTTAAGATTTTGCTTAGGAAAAAAAGGATCCAGCTTTTTTTTTAAGAACAGGCTTGAAGTACCAATATACTTTATGTTCTCCCATTTTGCAGATTAGGACCCAAGGGCTCCGAGAGGAGCTGCACCCTGCTCAGGCACACAAAGCAAGTTGGGGCTGGTGAAACTAGGCTTGCCACCCAGCCCCCAATCCTGCCCTGGGACACCTCCCTCCACCCAACAGGGCCTTCCTCAAAAAATAAAAATAATTTTAATATGTCAGCAAAAGATGACTCGCCAGATCAGCGTTCTTCCCTCCATCCCCCACCACCCAAACAGGTGTATTAGCTGTGGCTTGACTGGTGTGTGCTCAAGCCCAGCCTTAACAGTTCTTTGAGAGCTGGGCCAGCCTTGAGCCCTAGCACCTGCCTTTCCTCCCCACCCGTTTCCATCTGTAAAGAGCAGGACAGACCATCCCTACTCTCCCGTGGGGAGGCCCACCCCGGAGCCCCAGGGAACTCAGGTGTGTTGAGGAGCTGTCCAGGGCCCTGGCCTGAAGCTCCACATCTCAGCACTAGCCCCCAAACCTGCATCTGCAGCCCAGGCCCCACCTTCCTCGGCTGTTGCAGGTTTGGAGGCTGCGGTCTTGCTACTGCAAAGGCAGAGGGGAGGGGAGGCAAGTGCCTGTGCCACTTGGCCCTGCTTGTGGAGGTGGGGCATGCTGGAAGGTCTGAGTACACTACACTCTGAAAATAGGAGAAAAAGGCAGAGTCCATCTGTGGGAGCACAGCCAGGGCCACCCATTAGGCACCCATGTGGAAAGCCTAATCTAAGACAGAGGAGAGAGAGGTGAGAGGGGCTTGGGGACCCTGGGCCTTATCCCTGCTGGCCAAATGCCCTCCAGAGAGGGGGGCTGGAGCTCTGATGAGGGTGGCATCTGGCTAAGTAGGACTGGGGAAAGGCAGACTTTGGGAGGCCTAGAGTATAAGCTGGTCCCAGACTGGACAAAGACTCCCAAGGGACCCTTCCTCCTTTAAGAAGTCTAGCCTTTAAGAGCAAAATAGCTCCCTGGGGTGGGGTGGGGGACAGGTAATGATGAAGCAGGTAACAATGGGAAAGGTATCCAAAACTAGAGCGGAGAACCAGAAGGCAAGAAAGGGCTGTGATAACACAGGAAAGGCAAGGATGGAAGAAGTCACATTGGAGACAAGACAGCCACCCATGTCAGGTTCCCATGTCAAGCACCCATGGCAGGCCCAGGCCCACCAATCTACCCTCATGACCCTCCCCCTCCCCACTGCCCCCATATAAGGACCTTAGGCTAAACCTTCCCACCACCCCCTGGGCATATTGCTCCTCTTCCTTCTAACCCTGCTGAATTCCCAAGACCTCAGCTCATGTGCCACTCTCCTGGGCCGGCCTAACTTAATAATAAGCACATCCTTACTGGGAGTCGGGGGCTCGGGGGATACCACTCAAGGGTGAGCCCAGGGCCCTTCACACGGATTCTTCCACCTACCCCACTCCCCAGCCTTCCACGATTGATTTCTGACCGAGATTTTATAAATGAAGAGATGGAAGCTTGGGAACAGGACTCAAACTCAGGTTCCCTAACTCTCAGCTTTGTGCTGGACCCAGTGCCCCCTTAATTCTTATAAGGGGACCACAGAACCAGGTACACACAAGCATGGCCTATAAATTGAAAACAGCAGTGGCCATGAAGGGGTCTTTGGAAGGCCCGGGAGCATTCCAGTCACAGTCTGGAGATGGCCACCCACATGTGTTCACTCTGGAAAAGTCATCAAACTACACTTAAAATATCACACCTATTATTTACACACTTTTGGGTATGTATGTTATACTTTCAAAAATAAACATTTAATGAAAAAATAGCCATGTCTCAATAAAAGCAATATATATATGCAAATGGTACCGATGCTACTGGAATTTACTAAGTCCAAACTTATTCAAGCGTGTGTTCCTGAAATCACAGAGAAACAGTGGCTGTTTCTCATTCTTTACTTGCTCTATCGATACACAATCCGGACACAGCTACAGCTGGAGGGGCCATAATATCTGACATTAGAAAAGGGTCCTCATCCAGTGTGTTTTCTGTCAACATACTATGTTTTCTGGACAACTCAGTGGGCCCTTGCCCCTCCTAGTCACATCTTATGGGTCCTTATGTGTTCAGCCACATCCCCCCCGACCAATGTGTGAACATGAGGGCAAGGCCCTATCTCCCTCACCTTGGCAGGGGCACCCCTCATGCACCCGCAACAGTAAGTCGCCCAGGGCCGCCCCAAATGGGCAGCCAATGTTCCCCAGCCAAGAGGGAGGGCGTGGACATGGGTGAACAGGGCAGGAGGAAGCGGAACTGCACAGCCCCTTTCCCACAATGTCCCCGGCCTCAGGCTGGCCCCCTCCGCCGCTGAGCAGAGGGCAGGAACTTGCCCTACTTTCACCAAGACCATCCCCACCCACAGGCCTCCACACCCTTCCCTCCGGGTGGGCAGAGGGAGTGCGCTCTGCCTCCTCTCTCTGAGAAGTGGCCAGGGAGCTTCCCCTCGTCAGCCCCAGGCCCTAGCACCTGCCCTGACCTGGCCACTTCCTCTTCCGGCCCTGGCAGTGGGCAGGGGGATTTGTGCTGGGGGTGGGGGCACACTGCCTGCTGCCCCAAGGGGCTTCCCAGGGACAGCTCTGAGCGCTGAGGATACAGAACGAGGTCCAGGCCGCTGGCTCTGATCTCCTGGCCTGGGCTCAGGCCCTGCCGTGACCACACCTCTCCCCCGAGCCCCAGGCAGGGGCCAAAGATGGAGGAGTTCTCAGAGGCATCTGCGACCAGGAGCCAGCAAACCTGGGGTACGACGACCTGGGGCCAGTCCCTTGCCTTCTCCGGGACTGTTCCCTCATCTGTCCAATGCCGACAACATCTCAGGTCCCAGTGTTGTGAGAATTCAATCTGCTGCCCTGACTGGTGTGGCTCAGTGAGTCGGGCATTGTTCCGCAAACCAAGGGGTCACTGGTTGATTCCCCAGTCAGGGCACAGGCCTGGCTTGCGGGCCAGGTTCCTGGCTGGGGGCGTGTGGGAGACAGCTGATCCATGTCTCTTTTGTACATCGATGTTACTCTCCCTCTCTTCCTCCTTCCCCTCCCCCCTCTCTAAAAGTAAATAAATAAAATCTTTAAAAAAAAAAAAAAAGATTCTTCTCCCTCACAGAAGAGGGAGGCTCCACAGTGAAACGGAGCAGTGTCTGGGGGCGGGGACTCTCCGGACCTGCAGCAGAATCCCAGGCCATGCAAGGAAAGGTGACACCACCAGGTTCCTCAGTTCAGCTAAGGAGCCAGCGCCCCCCTTCTTAAAGAACAAGAGAGAAAAAGCAACCTCATCCCCATCTCTCCTCATCCAGGGCTTCAGTGAAAGGAAATGAGAGTGTGACCAGAGATGTGGCTCCACCTAGCACCAGAAAATTCCAGATTCTGTATGCAGCAAGTGCTCAATTACTACTCTCAAGAAAGCTAGTTAGCTAAGGAGGGCAGACCTCTCTCCATGGAGGTCATCTTTAGTTCAGTGATTTCTCAACCCCCACTCTCTTCTCAGGCCAGAAGGAATTAACATACAGCACAAAGGAATAAGATTAGACTTCAGGAAGAACAGCCAGAGCTGGGAAACCAGACAAGACCGTGGAGTTCCTTTGGGAAAGGTCGGCCCACACCTCATTTGCACCCTCCTCAAATCCCCTTCTATGCTCCTCCATCAGCTCAGCTCCTGGCCAGCTCCCCTCTCCTCCACCCTTAGAGGGTCTCCCAACACCCTGCAGAACGTCAACGTGCACCAAGTTCTCCTACCCCTGCCCAGGGTCTCCACCCAGCCACCTTGGGCAAAATTTCAAATTCCAAAATAAAAACCCTCTGATAATGAGCCCCAGCCGGAAAGACTGATGCATTTTCCTATTGTTAAAGTATTTTTAGTTGCAGGCTCTGGATTCGTTTAAAGACTCACGTTCAGAAAGGGAAGGGAAAAAGGTTGGGTTTTTTTTTTTCAAGAACTGAGAAGGAGAGCCTCCCACGTAAGGAGCTGCCACTTATTCCGTGCGGGTCCAAGCCCCTGGCCTGGGGCCTGGGGAGCATGTTTGTGGCAGACTGGTTGGCAGACCTGCCAGACCTCACTCCAGCTCCGCTTCTCAAGCACCAAAACCAGCTGGGAAGCCAGGCAGGAAAAGCAGGGCAGGGGTGCAGGGCTCAGGGAAGCCAAGCCCAGGGGCCTGCCTCCTAGTCCCGACCAGCTGGGGGACCCAGGGACCCTCCTCCAAAACCAATGCTGCAGTGCCCAGATGGACACCCAGCTCACTGCAGGGTCCCTCCCCAGCCTGGGCACACCAGGGCCTCCTCCATCCCGGTCAACAGAACAGGAGGCTCAAGACCCTGCTGGAAACCTCCAAGCGAGGACAGAGACGGCATCATGCCTCCAGCTGTCAATCACGAAGTGTTCCCAAGTCCAGCTCCCATCATCCAACTGTAGTCAAGCCCTTAACTCTCATTCCTTGGGATGTTGGCCACCTCTGCTCCCTCCTCCCCGCGACCCCCCTCAAGGCTAGAGGAACCACAAAGCAGATAGTCACAATGGAAAAAGCTCCCAAGAGCCCAGCTCTTGCGCCTCAGTTTCCCCATTCCTAAGACTCACCAGCTTCCTTCTCAAAATCTGCTTTGACTCAGAGGTCCTGGAAAGCCGCACCAAGGGAGAATCCCAGGACTGGTGGCAGGCTCTTCCCGGTGGCCTCAGGGAGCCCTGAGGGAAGAGACGTGACTACCCAGTCAGCCTGTCCTGCCCAGCCGAGGCCACGCACCAGCTGAACAGGCTCAGGACTTGGAGCTGTCTCCAAGCCAGCATGTCCTGCTCTGTTTATATAGCAGAAACCGGAGCTGGCCTCTGGGGACATGGGGAGCTGCCTCAGGGCCCCCTTGGCTGAAGCCTGACTTTGGCCCAGGTCAGCAAGAGCCCAAAATAGCCAACTGACGGGAGCCCTGGTGTGAGCGTGACGCTGGGCCCATGCCCAGGCCTGGCAGACAGGTGCCACGTCACAAGACCAGCAGCCCTTGCACTCGTGGGGCCCCAGTTGGCAGCCCCTCAGGGTGGCCTTGGCAGCGTATCTGGCACGAGAGTTCCACCCAATTACCCAGACAACACGGTGAACACGAGAAATTCTGCCGTGGAGGCTGCTAGGTACCCAGAGGGAAGCCTGAGAGCTCAGGATTCCAGGTTTGAGCTGAGAGCAAAGGTGAGGGTCGAGTGGAGAGAAAGATACCTGGCCCACTGCTGCCATCCTCACTCACGTGCTCCCCAAGTCATGATCTTTGGCTGACCGGGGACAACTGCCTCTCCCACTTACAGTAATTCCTCTTCCTGTCCCCAACCCAAGGTTGGTGGCGCAGAGCCCGCTGCCAGCATGAGGCCGGGTGCACACCCAGGACAGCCCCTGGGAAAAGAGGCCCTGCTTCCCAGGGCTTCCTCTTTCCATCCCAGCTCTAACCGGTCATCCATCCTCCCCATCCCAGCCACCTCTCTGGGGCTCTCTGCACCCTGAACACCAACTCCCCAGAGGGTAACAGTATTGGGGATGGCTAGGGGATACACTGAGCCAGCTCTGGTGTCATCAAGGGTCTCTCAAGGCCTGAGGGGGGCTGTGGCTCAGAGCTGGACCTCTGTTCCGGGGACGGAGACGGAATCACAGGGCCCCTGTGCAGGGTGCCAGGTTGAATCCCTCTTCCTCATACAAACTGGTAACCAGGACTGTGGAGTCCTTGGCCCCATCCCAGTATCTTAGGTCCCCAGGGAAAGGGCCGGTGGAAATGCCAGCCCACACCCCCACCCCTCCCTCGCAGATCAGCTGTGCCGTCTCCGGAAGCATGCTCAGGCAGAAAGGTGTGTCCTCACCAGCAAGTCAGGCCGCAGGGCTTGCCTGGAATCCAGGAGACCTGGATTCTAAGCTTGGCTCTACATGTCCTCACTGTTGGACCTTGAAAAGTCACTTCTTCCCTCAGCTTCTTCGCCCGTAAGGAGGGGAGGTACGCTAGATGGCCAAGGATCCCTCTGGCCGCGTCCACGAGACCGAGATTTTCCCTCTCAGGAATGCTCCATGAATACTGGAGGGTCTGGCCCTGCCCTTGGTTAGCAAGATCCTCCTCATTCACAAGGGCAGCTCCCCATACCAGGCCTCACGGGACCTTCAGCATGGCCACAGTGCGGAGGGGGTGGTCAGCACCCTTTCAGGGAGGGATGGGGTAATCCCCGCCTTCCCTTCCTGCACTCCCCTGCTCCAGTGTCTGTACCCTACAAACAAGCCAGCCTCTCATCCCCCGTGTCTGCCCCACTATACTCCCAGCCCGGCCTTGAACTACCCAACCCCACCCCGTTAGCTCCCTGGAAGCAGACACATGCTGCTTCGGGAACAGCTGTCATCCCCCACATCCCCCCATCACCCCATGTCACTAGGCCCAGAGTGCCCTCCTCTACCTGCCCTGCTAAGAAAATGAGGCTTCCCCCTTCCCCACCCCCACAGTACCTCCACCGAGAAATGAGACCCTCCGCCGCGCAGAGCAGCACCTCACCTACCGCCTCTGCAGGGCTTCCCCTTCATCCCCCAAACCACATCCACTTCAGGCAGCTCCGCACCTACCTCTACCCGCTAACCCCACCTGCTCGGGGGCCCCAGGGGGTACAAAGGACAACAGCAGAGCACTTACCACTCTGGATGGATGGCCCGACGTTGGAAATCACTCAAACCATCTTCTGGGCCTTCAGGGCTCAGCAAAAGAAGCCGAAACATCAGGGAGGGGCCGGGGCTGGCTTCTGTCCATGGTGGAGGCCTACAGAAGGGGAGTCAGTGTGACTGACGAGAAACCAGCCAGCAGGGCTATTCCCTGGAGACAACACAAGCCAGTAAACACAGCTGTGGGAACAGGGGCAGGACCTAGGCTACCAGGGGGAGATAAACCAGCCCAAGGCCAGGCGTCAGAGCCTGGGGCCCCTGCCCCAGGCAAGCAGTTCTTGGGGATGCGGGTTGAGGCCAGGGGATGCTGACAGCATCTGGGGCTTCTCAGGGCCATGGAGACAGCTGGCAGCACCTAACCAACCCCTCAGCCTTACACTCTACTCTGGGGTGAGGGTGCCTCAATCCAGATCTCAGCCCCTGATGTGCACAAAAGAGCATCTTGGAAGTGCGGAGAGAGCAGAATGCCCTTCTCTCCTTACTCCTAAGGTATCCCCACAAAGCTTCAGAGGCCCCACAGGGCAGGAGTTCCGTGTCCCCTTCTCCTGGCTGCCCAGCCTTCTCACCAGAACAATGGGGACTCTCGGGAATACTCTGTGAAGGGACTCCAGTCCCAAAACGGGAGGGCCCAGCTTAGAATAGAGTTCTTAAAAGCAAGCATGTGCTAGGTTCCAGACTGCCTAGGTTCAAACCCTGGCTTTATCACCTGTAACTCTGGGCAAGTTATATAACCTCTTTGTGCCTCATTTTCCTGATCTATAAAAATGACTGACATCTCTAAAATTAACAACCATAGGGTTATCATCAGGCTTGAAATGACTTATGTGTACAGGGCTTAGAACAGTACTGGACACACCTATGTGATGTCAGTTTGAAGAGAAATGAAACGCAGACACGTCAAACCTAACTCTAGACCGTGGTTCTGAGCCACTCCAGGCATGTGGCCTCTCCTTCTGGAGCCAACCGTGTACGCACCCCTCCAGCCTTTTCAAGCTCTCCCCGCTAACCCCCCTGCTGCCAAAGCCCCCTTCAGCCAGTGCACCTTAGATCCCACATCTCTCCTTCCCTTTTCCCACCGTTATTGAGCCCTCTCCTCTCTTGACTGGGCCCCAGAGGGCAGGACCAGCCAAGGCTCAGCCTTTTCTGGTTATCAGCCTGCCCTCAGGCCACAATGAGGTCTGGGAAAAGAGAAGTAGATGTTGTCATGATAGGATGCAGAGGGAACAAGGAGGAGAGGGCCCGGTTTGAGCTGAGGGTAGAGGTGACGGGATTCCTCCCCCTCCTGACTTCGGCCCCAAGGTCCTCAGTAAAGGGAGTTCCTCTGGCACACAGTGCACAGACTCTCGTCCTACAGAGCTCCCAGCACCCCCTTGTTCCTGTGAGTGTAATGGGAGCAGAGAGTGAAAGCTGAAAGAAAGGAGAAAAGGGAAAAAGAAAACTTCCAGGGGAGGGCAGTCCGGAACATTTGGAGGGTTTCCAACCCCCAAAGCAGGCATCAACCCTGCCTTGCCCACAGGCTACACCTGCTCCCCAGAGTGACACCATCATCTCCCGTACCCCAGACACAGGACTGAAGTCAGGCCGCAGGGCCACCCTTCCCTTTTCTCACTACCATCCCACAGCTGAGGAAGGGTGGGGTGGGACAAACACTGCCTACCAGTCAGGCCCAACCTGAGTGGCCTGGTCATCCCCACCTGTGTCTGAGAACAGGGGCCAGAGTCAGGGACCCAGTAGTACCCAGGAAGTGATTCCTAACCTCTTACAGCAGGTACCTGATCCCATCTCCTATCCCAGATCAAAGTCCTCTCCTCCACAATCATTCCATAAACTTACTGGGGCCCTACAGTGAGCCCAGCAGCGAGCCGTGAATGGTAGCAGAGCCAAGGAAGAACAAACCAAGATCCCTGGGCCCCGGGAGATTACAATAGGGAATGAATCAAGGTCAATTACGACCAGCACTGTGCAGAGGGCAAACCAAAGGCCTGAGTGGGCCTGGAGGATGAGAGGGTGATATCCCCCAAATGGGGTGGGAGCATCAGGCCAGACGTCAGTACCTCACTCCTGCTCTCCGTCCTCACTGTATTCCAGCTACATGGGCTTTCTAGCCTCACTCAGGGTTTTGTACTGGCTGTTCCCTCTGCCAGGAAGTCATTGCCCCGGATGTCTGCAGAGATACCTCCTCTCACCAATCAGGTTTCCATTCCCATTTCCTTGGAGAGCCTCCACCCTCACCTACCAATTAACCTATTCTTATTATCTCCATAGGACCGATGCTGTTTACTTGTTCACTTTCTCTCAGTCATTGCAGCATTCAGTCTCTGAAACAGAGTTCAGCACTAGCAGGTGCATAGTGAGCATTTGTGGAATGGGGGGAGTGCAGGGCTCCTACATGCCTGCACTGGAACTGCTCTGGCAGGAGGGTCAGCCAATTGCTTGGAAGCAGGTGGGAAGGACACTGCAGCTAAGGAGCTGTCCCTTCCATTTGGGGGCAGATTAAAAATCAGAGGGTGCTTTCCTATGCCAAGTCACAACTCTAACTCCAGGAGTCCTCAGCTCTGGGTCCCAGCTCTGCATGGGCCCACATAAAAAGTCCTTTTCTTTCCTAAAGTATTTGGGTCTTTTCTTAACTAAATTCCCCCTTGCAACAGGACATGGCTGACAGGCCCTCTGCAGCCCCGGTGGCCACCTAGGCATTAACTGCATTGCCCAATATCCTTACCCAGAAATGGGCATATTCCTATAACAAACAGTAACAACAGCTACTAATATATGTTGAACACCATTTGCTAGATTCACTAACAAGCACTTTACATGCATTTTCTCATTTCAGCCTCACAACACTATGAGGAAGGAATGATTTCTATGAACATTTTACCAATAAGGAAACGAAGGCATAGATATGCTAAGCACCTTGCCCAAGGCTACACAGCTAGGAAGTGGCAAAGCTGGGATTAGAACCCAGGAAGCCCAGCCAGAAGGCCCAGGGCCAGGCATTCCGCTTTCCCCTTGGATCTGTTTAGTGGGGAGAGGTCTCTGCACAGAGCAATCTCACGGCGGACCCCAGAGAGCAAGTGAGAAGCTCCAGGGCCTGAGCTGCTGGGCCTTTCAACCAGGCTCTAGGCCCGAATTCTTGACCTAATTTTCTTAACTCCAGCACAGGCCTGAACATTTATAATCAGTCACATTCATCTCGTTAGTCTTGGCCCATCCTTCTACCTGGTTGCCATCTTCTGGAATCTTGATTTTATCCTACTGTACACTTGTCATTCCTCTCAACTCTAGGTCACTACAAAGAATCAGCTGGCCTCCCTTTTAAGTCTTCCTCCAAGTCACTGATCTAACCATTCATCTGGAGTGGGTCTAGGGCCAAGCAAGCCTTGTAGTCACAACTCGGGCCCCTGCCCACGCTGTTGTCAGACCCCTAATCAATGAGCACCTTTTAGGACAGAACTGTTGTGAACTCACCTACCTCTGCCCAGCCTTCGTTTTCTCTGCATTCCCCTAAAACTAGCCCCAAACCCAAATTAATACATAACTGTAAAGCACTGTAAATGCCACCTTTGCAGCATTTCTAACCCCAGGTCTGCTCCTGACCTGAGACCCTCTCCGGCCTCGGTTTCTCGACTCAGTCCCACGAAGGAGTTGCACCGGGCAATCCTGGTCCGTCCCCGCTAAGTCCTGGCAGCCGAGCTCCCGAACTCCTGGAACCCGTTCCCCGAAGCCAGAGGGGGAAAGGAAGGAATTTCTCCGGTCTGGCCACCTCCAGCGCCCCTCGCGGGCCAAACCCCACCCTTGGCGGGCCAGGGAGAGAAAACGTTGGCTGCCGCAGTTGGGAGCTGAGTCGGTGCTAGCAGATTCTGCTGGGAATCCAGTCCCTACCCTCACGCTCCCCAGCTTCCAGACAGCACTCCCAGCGCGGCCCCAGCCGACCCCAGCGCATCCGCAAGACCCCCTTCTTCCCAGGCCTCTCCGGAACCAAATCGCCTCCTCTCCACCCGGCCCCCTCACCTGGCCTGGCGAGCTCGGCTCGCCTCTCCACCCTCCCCCCCGCCTTCCGGGCTCGCACACCAGCCGGCGGGGTGGCAGCTCCGAACCGCAGGGGCGCCCATGCCGAGGGGTCGCAGACGCCACGCGAGGCCCCCAGCAGTTCCGCCGCCGCCTGGCGCTTCAGCCGTCGCGCCCCCCTCCCGCCCCCAGGAAGCCCCCACCCGCACCCCGCAGTTCCGGCCTCGGCCGCGTCCCACCCCCCTCGCGCCCCCGCGGCCGCCGGCGCCGCCGTCCCAGCCCGGGGTGCGCCTCCCCCGGCAGGCGGGCAGGGACCGTGACGCGCGCTCATTGACGTCTCCGGAATCCCGGCTGCGGCGGCGGACGCAGCCTCATCAATGGGGCTAAAAATAGAGGCGCCCGGAATAGTCGCGAACGCCCCGCCCCGCGCCCCCCCATCCCCAACACACGCGCTGAACACCCGGTTACATAATCCGCCCCGCCGCAAGCTGGGCTGGGGGGTGCTGTTTTTCAAGCCGGGGTTCTGTGTCCTTGCTTACGCCGTCTGGGGCAGCAAACTTGCAGCTAAGGTATAAATAAATTTACCCGGGGCTTCCCCCGAAGAAGAGGTGGAAAAAGTGAGGCCCAGAGAGGCTTAGCAGCAGCCCAAAATCACACAGCAATTAAGCTAGCTTGAGAGGAGGGGGAAACAGCTCTCTGAGCCCTGGGCACCCTCACAGCATTGCTTGGCCTGCATGCCACCCCAAGGGCAATGAACCCAACTAGCAGAGGCCCAGAAGGGTGGTTAAGCCCTGGGACCCAGGGCAATCAGCCAGAAGGCAGCTCCTTACATAGAAAAGTAGACTTACTGGGAGGGTAAAATTTCTCCTGAAGAGAAGCATTCCCAAAGAATAGAGTGTACAGGCAGGGGCAAGACCCCCAGGGGATTGGATTCACTGATCTGGCCGCTCCCTTAATGCTGTGGGACCTAGGGCAAGTCACTTTCCATTCTGAGCCTCAGTTTCCTTACCTTAAAATGGGGATGATAATATTACTTACCTTTTCTGGTTTTGGGGAGAACTGAACAGCTAGAGAGGTGCCTTGTACACAACAGGCACTCATAATCTCCACCTTATCTCCTCTTAGAGTCTGACTTCCCCAATGGGCAGGAGTACTTAGTGCAAGAAATACCCAGAGGCTCACACCGCAGTGGCCAGGAAGCCCTGAGTGGCCCACCCTCTTCTGACCATGGTCTCCAAGCGCAGGCCTTCCCAATAAGAACCTTCTGACAGTGGGAGTACTTAGGTTTCTCTCTCCCACCTGACTGGAACACTCTTTGGAAATGGGAGAACCATCTTGTTCTGAGCAAATCTTTCTCCAGCAAGTACCAACTTAGCAGTGGCTGGTTCAGGGAGGCCAGGTCAGGGCTGGAGCAGGGGGCTGAGGTCTGGCTGAGTGGGGTTGGGGTTACCCTGTCTGCTCCTGTATTGCCAGGCAGGGACATGGGGAAACACCCATTCAGCAGGATCCAGTCCTGTGCTTTGCTGCGCCAGCCACCAGTGCCTGCTCATTTGGGGAGCCACCTTAAATTATGAGCATGCCATCCAATCCCCAGCACCCAGCAGGTCCCACGCAGCAAAGAATCTCTTCTGCATTCAAAACTCTCCATAAGAGGTCCCATGTCTCCACTCAGCCCTCATTCCAGGGGCCACATTCCTCTTCCCACCCCCTGCCAACTCCCAGAAACCCGTTTTCTGGACCTGTCCTAAACTCCTGCTACATATAGGAAGCCCCTTTCCCTCATTCTTCATAATGATCCCAAGAATCTATGGTTTGTCTCAAAATAACCTCTCAGGACCTTTACATTTTTCTTCCAAATCCAATGATTAGGCCAAAATAGAGATAAAGAAACTGAGGCTTGAAAGACAGCAAGGGCACCCTGACCGGGTGGCTCACATGGTTGGAGCATCATCCCATACACCAAAAGGCTTGAACCAAAAGGGTTCAAGTCCTAGTCAGGGCACATACCTAGGCTGCAGGTTCGATCCCTGTTGAGGCATGTGCAAGAGGCAACTGATTGATCGGGGTTTCTCTCTCACACCAATGTTTTTCTCTTCTGATATCTGTCTGTCTCTGTCTCTCTAAAAATAAAAATATAGTACGCGTGCGCGCGCGCGCACACACACACACACACACACACACACACACACACACTCTGGCTAGTGTGGCTCAGTGGACTGAGTGCCGGCCCTCAAATCAAAGGATTGGCAGTTCGATTCCCAGTCAGGGCACATGCCTGAGTTGCGGGCCAGGTCCCCAGTGGAGGTCGCACAAGAGGCAACCACACATTGATGCTTCCTTCTCTTTCTCCTTCCCTTCCCCTCTCTCTAACAATATATAAATTTTAAAAATCTTTTTAAAAAACACAAACAAAAAAAACCCATATCTTGTGTGAGGATTAAAAAACAAAAATGGCAAGAGGGGAGCCATGGGACTGACTTTTTCCTCCCTGTCACCCTCCTCTCCTTTCTATCCAAGGAGCTCCTTCCAAATGGACTTTTTAAAGTAGCCACTACCCCAACCTCTTCTTTTTCTTTTTCCAGAAATCTAACTTTTGAAATAAAATTTAAAAATATTTGCCTGTGTAGGAGAAATACATTTATTTGGACAGGAAGGATTTTTAAAAAAAAGGCTTAGTTACCAGTTTTTCCATGAAGCTTTCCAGCCCACAGAGGTCTCTCCCTTCTATAAATACTTTAGTACAACTTGGCTTTATTATATACTCTCCTGTTTTATAATCAAATAAAATATTTATTAAAATATGTAATGCTAAAAGATACCTGTGTGGCTCATGGTGGCAGTGTGAGGTGGTAGGAGCAATAGGCTCAAGCAGCCTGGGAGTGACACTGGTTCCACTATTTGCAATTGTGTGGCTTCGGGGAAGTTACTTGCCTTCTCCGAGCTTCAGTTTCTTCACTTCAAACACAGGGGTGATAACATAACCATCTCACAGGGATGTCATGAAGACAGCATCTTTGCTAGCAGAGATGAAGAATGGCAGCAAGGAATTGGACACATGTCGCAGACCTGCCATTTCCATACAGGAGGGCTTGGGGGAAGGCAGGCTGGGGAACTCATCTGGAAGCTGCTCATGAAAAGCACTCACCTGGTTTGACTCAGCTGGCATTTGGGGGCTTGAGGAGATGCACAGATGATGGGAGCAATGTCACCTCTTAGTGTCATTACAGATGTATAGTACATTTCAGCCCCCTTGCTGTCTCCTTGACTCAAGTCAGTGGTCAAACCTGAACCATGGTCCAGGTCTTCTGACTTCCAGATCAGTGCTCTAGTTTCTATCCGCCATCTTGTTCCTTCACATACCTTAGCCCTCGTCTTTCTACACAAATTCCAGTAACTACCACATAGCCCCTATCGCCCATGGGAAAACTGAGGAAAGAAAAGGTCAACTATTTGCATGGCTCAGGAGCTAGGACTAGAGGGGAAAACAGATGCCCTGGCCAGTGCGGTCCCACATTCTGGAAAATTCCTGAGAGAAGGACAAGAGCATGCCACAGAAAGCTTGTTTCTGATCTGATGGGGAGGCAGGACACAGAGCAGCTATGAACATACTGCCAAAAGGTCCAAGAGAAAAACTCCCGGAGGCCTCGAGCTGGCATTGGTGTGGAATCTGGAGAGCTAACCTGAGAGGCCTCCAGAGAAGAAAAGAACATGGGATGCAGTGAGAAGGGAGAGATTGGCCCAGGCAAGTCAGAGAGAAGGAAGGGCATCGCTTGAAGAAGAAATGCTGACCTCACAAGTTCATAGGATTGGGGGTGTGGGCAGGGTTTAGATCCTGAGGGTGGTTAAGCCCCTGAACCCCAGGTCAATAGGCCAGGCCCTTAGTGGCCTTTCCCATATGCCCCTCCATCTCACAGAAGTAGAAACCCTTGATTTAACTTCATCCAGTCAAGGAGACACCACCCTACCTCAGCTCACCCTGGCCCACTGGCGGCAGGGTAAAAGCATGCCAAAGGGGTTTTCCAGCCTATTTGCGCTCAGAAGCTCCCCTGCCCAGGCCCTGGCCCTGAGAGGAGAGGGGTCATGAAGGGGATTCCCTTTGAGGTTCCCTTCTTGTCTTGAGGAAGGAGAAATATCTGGCTGGGCTACCCCAACCCTCCCCCCAGGTTTAGGAGCAATTAAAGGGAAAAAAGGGGATACAAAGACAAGGCCTTCCTGAGGCTGTCCCTGGGATCCAGAGCCTTCCAGGGACGTCGCGGGGATGCGGATACTGGCTCTAAATTATAGGAGGAGGAGGAGGCCCAACTGGGGTTTTTTTTAAATTGCCTCCACATTCGCTCTTCCCTGGTTGCCATGGAAGGCCGGCAGGGCCAGCACGACAAAGTGGCCAGGGTCACCAGGCTGGAATTAAAGCCAGTATTTCCTCCAAATCCAAGCCAGGTTCTTAATAATAACAAACAGAAATCCTCTGTAACTGTTTTATGCTTTGTTTTGTTTTTTTAATTACAAAATCGAACACGTTCGTTGTAAACGAATGCAAAACGTTTAAAGAACTGCGTGATTACTAAGTGAGAGACCGGTAATCCACTCCCAGAGGAGTCGAGTTTGGTAATCATCTGGCGTCGGCTTCCAGATTCTGTCCGTACCTCCAGAGATCGGATCTGGCGTAGCAGGCCCTCTCCGAGGAGCCCGGACCAGAACGCCGGGCCCAGAACGCCGGGCCGGAAGTAAAAGGGCCAGGGCCCGCTGCAGCGCCGCGGCCTCGATCGTGCCCCACGCCGCGTTCCCGGGGGCGGCCACTCTGCCCCGCGCCAAGCCCGGCTGTGCCGGCTGGAGCCGGGGGAAGCCGCTACGTCACAAGGCTGACCGGAGGGAGCCCACGCGGGGTCCAGCCAGGATTCCATTACATCACCGGGCGGTGCAGAGCCGTCTCAGGGCAAATACTGCGGCAAACCATTGGCCGCCCTTCCAACCAGTAGCACGAGAATATGCAAATAAGCCATGGGGCGTTCTCTTCCTTTGGGTCTAGTGTACGCAAATAGACGTCTCCGTGAGGATGGGGCCCCTTGGATGCGAAAGGACGGCGGTCCCAGGATCCGCAGGCGGCTGGTTCGGAATTTGCCATCCTAAATCTGGTCCAGCCAGCCCTGAGGGGAATGGAGTGTAATGAAGGGTCAGCGCCCTTAATTCTTGAATTGCCTTTCCAGTTGACAACGAGTTTTAGAGATTCAGGTTAACATAAGAAATGATGCAAAAATTATTTAGGTAAACTTAGAAAGGAGGAGAAGGAAGAAATAAGAAATAAATAGATACAGAAAGCTGGAATGTACTTTGGAGAACACCTAGACCACAGCAAAGAACACAGCACACAGCCCCTGACCCCAATTTATAGCCCATTAAGGGAGGCTAATGTTAAACCACATTGCAAATAAATAATAGTGCCATAGAGAGAAAACAAAATGCAGGATGCCAATGAGATTTTTAATGTGGAGCTGTCATTCAAAAGGTGGGTGGTGAATAAGGAATGCCTCTCCAGGGAAATAATTTTTCAACTGAGGAATACTTGTCAGGTGGAGAATGAGGGGAAATGGCATGTGTTCCAGGGAAAGGAAACAATATAGGGAAAAGCCCAAACGTGGGACAGAGCTTGGTTCATCTGAGAGCAGAATAGGTGAATGAGTGGTAGCCACGAAGAAAGAGAGGAGCGCTTGGGCCTGTGGCGTCATGTGCTGGGCACTGTGCTAAGTACTTTCCTTGCTTTGTTTCTTTTTCCTTCTTTTAACAGCCCTGTGAGGTGTGTTTAGTACTGAAGGAACTGAGGCTATAAGAGGTTAAATAATGTGCCCAATGTCACACAGCTGAGAAACAGTAGAGTGTGGATTTGTATTCAGGTCGATGTGGCCCCAAAGCCTATGCATTGAACCACTAGTTAGTGCCTCCCAGATTGGAGTCTGAGGTTCAGACAGATGAAGTGATTTACCCCAAATTCCATGGCTTGCAGCAGAGTTGGGATGCCCAGGGAGGTCTAAAGTTTTTCTCTGGGCCGTGAGAGAGATAGCGCTCATGAAAGAGGTGAGAGACAGGAAGAGTAGGGAGAGAAAGGGTCCTCCCTGTGCAAACCTTGGGGTTTGCCAGAACTTGCCCAGATCTTGGGGTTTGCTGACATGGAAAGAGGTAAAAGTTTTTAAGTATCTGTCCCTGGGGGGCTGTTGCTGGCCAGCAGGCCCCTGGCCTCTAAGCTGTGGGGCTTGGCCTGCCCCGGCAGCTCGGCAGCTCGGATTAGCTGGATCTTTTGTGCTCTCCCAGTTGCCAAGCAACACCATCCCTCCTGCTCTCGCGATCGGAACAGCTCTGGTTACTGGTGACAACTCCCAGGGGAACATCTGGAGAGACCTAGGGGCAGGAAAGAAGCTAAGCCCTTCTCCTTACAGGTTTATCCGGCAGTGGGGTTGGTATCCCTTAGCTCTCTGGTGTGCCTTTGGAATCTGTCCCTCCCTGTGCCTCCATGGTGGGCTCACAAGTCCAGGACCCACAGGCACACAGGGAAGTTGGCAAAGACATGGGCAGCACCTCGGCACAGGCAGGGCCTTTGAGGCAGTTTGGCTACAGGAGATTGGAGAAGATTCCTGCCTCCACATCTGAGACTCAAGAAGAGCAGTGGTGTGTGTGCGCGCACGCATCCAATCAATCACTGAGTAGGAAATGCCATCAGGAAGGTGGACAACATATCCACCTTCCATTGCTCTTTTATAAAAAGTCCCACACTTTTTCCAGCTAAAGGTGGGGAGTTCCCGCTTGTTGTGGAGTCATGGGGTAAAGAGGTCCTAACTCCCTGGCTGTGCCTATCCCACTATGGGCTTAGGGAGAAATAATTGGGTGATTTAATTGTTAGGTAATTTAAAGCATTACTTTTATATTTTTAGGGAGAGGTTTCTTTTTTAAGGACTAGGTATCTTAAAGGCACAGGATTGGAATGGCCATAATCATAATTCTTAACACATAATCACCATGTGCTGGGAGAACCGCCCCCCCGGGCCCCGCCATGCCCCAGTGGCCTGCAGAAGTCCATTCAAGTTGCTCTCAGATACAGCGATGTGTGTGCCTGGGGTCTAGAGGGGGCATCAGAGTGTGGGGGCACCTCCTTTTATCCAGGGGCCATGAGTGCAGCGACAGAGTAGGCTGCAACAGGAGCAGCGTGGGCGTGGGAGTGG
The DNA here is from genome assembly GCF_021234165.1 of Pteronotus mesoamericanus. Classification (NCBI taxonomy): domain Eukaryota; kingdom Metazoa; phylum Chordata; class Mammalia; order Chiroptera; family Mormoopidae; genus Pteronotus; species Pteronotus mesoamericanus. The sequence continues at coordinate 3,219,829 of NW_026555310.1, forward strand.
AGTGCAGCCCTGGAATAATGGAGCCTGCAGCCTCCAGCAGCCCCCATCCCACCCCAAATTCCTCAGGCTCCTCATGCTCTCTGCGGGGTCCTTAGCCGAGGACCCAAAGGAGCAGAGCTCCCAGCTCTCCCTGGTACTGGCTGCAGAGATCCCAGTGCACTTTCTCTTGGCAAGTCTCAGGCTCCCAGAACCTAGGGAGGCTGTCATGGGCGTGGCGTGGCTGTGAGCTGCCTAAGCCACTCAGGCTTGTGAGTGGAATAGTCCTTCAGACACTCATACCTTAAATGTCCAGACACAGAGTTACTTTGGAACTGTCCTCTGCAGGCCTGGCAGTGCCTGCTCCCAGGGCGGGCTGGGTAACCTGAGCTGCTGGCAGGCCCCCAGGTCCCTTCAGATGCAGTCAGCTGATGCTCCGGGGGCCATTCATCATGCCCCCATCCCAGCCCAGCACTGCCATGGCTATTTCCAGTCTCTGGGTATGAAGCAGCTTATATAACAGGCTGGCAGCCAGGGGCCGGGCTAGGGGCACTGTGGCAAGGGCTGGAGCGGCTCCCATCTCCCACTGTCGGGCCAGCCCCTCGGAGCCCCATTCTCCCTGCGGAGACGCAGGGTGGGGGAGCTGCACACCTGGGCCGAATCACCGTGGACAGCCTGGCGTCCACCAGCACACTTTTCACCCCCTCTCTTCCAACCTGAGGGCCCAGATGGTGGCGCAGCCTCCTTCCTCCCAGGAATTTGAGGCCACCAAGTAGCTCCTTTACCCACTCAGCCCTGCACAGCCTCTGTCCTCTCTCTCTCCCCTGACCTTCAGAGGAAGAGGCGGGTGCGTTTGCTGCAGGCCCCTCTGAGAGAACCCCGTACCCATCTCTGCAGCCCCTTTCTGACTCCAGTAGGCACTGGAAGTTCTTACTGGGTGGTTAAGCAGGGTTCAAACACACTTATCCACATTGTGGCTTTGTAAACTTCTTGAGCCTCAGTTTGCATCTGGGAAAGAGAACAATAATATCTTCTTTGCCGTGTGGTTGACACACGAGGGCTAAGGAGCACATTCCAGGAGGCAGAATGAACTCAGTTTTGAATCTCAGCCCTACCTGTGTGGCTGTGAGTAGATTATTTAAGCTCTCCAAGCCTCAGTTTCCACATGGGTGGAAGGTAGACAGCAATACTACCGAGCTCCCTGAATTGTGAGGATCCCGCGAGTCTCTGTGCAGCGCCTGGCACAGGTCAGCACCATCTAAGTGTTGGCTATAATTAGACAATGTTTGGAGATCACGTTCTTCAGCCTTGGCTCCTAATAAGCTCTTGGTGAAAGGTAGACGTTATTTTTAACTTCTTCTTTCTCCTTCTCTATCTTCATCCTCTTTATAAACCCACCTTCATTTAGCTGTGCAGTTCCTTTTAAGTGCCCTCTAATCTCTCCTCTTTTGTTGCTAATCTGCTGCTACTACCAATAAAGACCTGTATAAATTATATTTGTCTGGTGTTTACATTCACAAAATATGTCACAGGCACTCCTGTCTGGGCCTCACAGCAAACCTGTGACAGCAGTGCAGCTCGTGTCATCGCCCTGATTTTGCCGCGGAGCAGGGACACGGTGTGATCTGTCCAGAAGCATCAGCTGCTAAGGGGTGTGCCCAGAACAGCGGTCAGGGTATTCCGACCTCCGCCACGGGAGCACGTGGCCTCGAGGATGTGGCCAGGGCATGCCAGCTCTGCGTTGCCAGGGCAGATTAGCGCAGGGGGCCCTCCTGCTTCCGGTCCCAGCCAGACTGCTGCGCACCCGCTCAGTGGGAGGAGAGAGGCCTGCAGGATTTATAAATATCTCCCATCCCAACCCCAGCCCAGAGATCCCAAAATGCTGTGTGGTGGTGCCCTCTGCTGGACAGAAGTGGCATCTACTGAACTGCTGCCTTTGAAGGGAGAAAGGGGAGTGCAGCCTTTATTCATAGTCACACATAAAAATTTTCGCCGGGGCCTGCTATGTGCCAGGCCTTCTAGGAACCAGAGAGGTGGGGGAGAAAACTCACAAAAGCCCTACTCTCCATGGTGATACATTGGGCAGGGATGGGAGGGAGGCTGAATACAGATAAAAATGTATAATATAATGCCATGTAACAAGAAGTACTACGAAGAAAAATAGAGCAGGTGAGTGGCTCAAGAATGACTGAGCTTGCTATTAATAAAGAAATGTGGATAGAGCCCTAGAAAAGTGAGAGAAAAGACCCTTATCTGGGGAAAAGGCCAGCAACGCAGAGGATGAGTTGGAGGGCGCTGAGAAGGGGAAATTTAGGTGCACTGAAGGAATAAGAGGCCCATGTGGCTGAGAGCAGTGTTGGGAAGAGAGCAAGCTCAGAAATGGATATGGCTCCCTTTCTTACTGTGGGGGTGCAAGAAGTAATTTTCCTCCCACCTTCTAAGTTCTTCTACTGGGCTAATCATCATTATTAACATGAACTAGATTAACAGGCGAAAACTGTCCAAAGTTTATTATGGATGTATATGCCGGGGGTGCTGTGAGATCAGAAGATGCATTGGGCAGTTAAGTTTGATATGCCATTTTGGACAAAGGAGAAGGGGGGTTGAGGTCTGGGATTATAAGAGAAAGCAAGTAATTTACAGGGAATGAGAAAGAGCAAACACTTGGTAAACAAGACCTTCTGGGTCACCCAGAAGCAATGGGATGCTGAGGGGAGTCCAACAAACAGACGTCTGCCACATGTAGTTCATATATAATGCTAAGGTGATGCTCCCTTCCTTTGAGCAGGTTTTTCTATCTGAATTTCTGTAGGCAGGCTGAGGGATGGGGGCTGGTGGTATAAGAGTCCTTTGTGTCTTGTGTTTCTTTTTATTTATTTATTATTTTATCATTGTTCTATTACAGTCATCCCAATTTTTCCCCAGCTGCTCTCCACTGCCCCTCCCACTTCCCGCTCCCACAGTCAATCCCCACCCTGTTGTCCATGTCCGTGGGTCCTTTATACATGTTCCTTGACTTGACCGTTCCCTTCTTTGCTCCCTTCTCACCCCCTCGTCCCCTCTGGTCACTGTCAGTTTGTTCTTTATTTCCATGCCTCTGGGTCTGTTTTTCTCATTTGTTCATTTTGTTCATTAAGTTTCTGTTATAGGTGAGATCATATGGTAGTCTTTTGCCTCCTGGCTTATTTCACTTAGTATAATATTCTCCAGTTCTATCCATGCTGTTGAGAAGGGTAGGTGTTCCTTCTTTCTTTCTGCTGCGTAGTATTTCATTGTGTAAATGTGCCACAGTTTTTTGATCCACTCATTTACTGATGGGTGCTTGGGCTGTTTCCAGTACTTGGCTATTGTAAATAACACCGCTATGAACATAGTGGTCCATAAGTTCTTTTGAATTAAAAATATGCTGATGTGGCTCAGTGGATTGAGTGCTGGCCTGAGAACCAAAGGGTCACGACTTCAATTCCCAGTCAGGGCACTTGCCTATGTTTCAGGCCAGGTCCCCAGTTAGGGGTGTGTGAGAAGCAACCACACACTGATATTTCTCTCCCTCTCTTTCTCCCTCCCTTCCCCTCTCTCTAAAAATAAATAAGTAAAATCTTTTAAAATATATGGAATGCATCAAGAATTTGTGAGTCGTCCTTGCTCAGGGGCCGTGCTAATTTTCTCTGTATCAGTCTAATTTTAGTATATGTGCTGCCAAAGCCAGCACTGTTTCTTTTTATTTTTAAATTTATTGTTTCTATTTTTCAATTACAGTTGACATACATTATATTAGTTTCAGAAGTACAACATAATGATCAGACATTTATATAATATTCAAAGTGATCACCTCAATAAGTCTATTATCCACCTGATGCTATCTTTTGTTTCTCAATAACAAGTATAAAATCAATACCTCAAAAGGCATCATTTTAGGGTGGCAAAACTTTGGGCCCCTTTATTACTTTTATAGCACACGTGGAAGGGCGAGTATGGTGCACACTCCAAGAATCGTGTGACTGAGAATCGAGTCCTGCTCAAAATACAAGCACATTAACATCGACTAACAAGTACTGAGCTGGCTATGTGCAGGGATTAACCACATCCTGAAAAATTGGTACTCCTGGGGTTACTACCATTTTGCAGATGAGGAAACTGAGGTTGAGGAAGGTAGAGGTTATGCAGTTTGCCCAAGGACAGATATATAGAGTCAGAGAGCAGGGACTTAAATCTGGATTTGTCTGACTCCAGAATCCAGGCTTTTAACCATGAATTGTGCACTTGGAGAAAAAAAGTGGGGGCAGTACCTAAAACAGCACGTAGGGTATGGCAAAACATCGAAATGTGATGCCCTCCAAGGATGAATTATACCTGCTTTCCACTGTGGGCCAGGCAGGGACAGGGCGAGGAGGGGTAGATAATTAGCTCCCAGAAGGCAGGAGAGAGCATCCTTAGCATTTGCAACACTCACACCCTATACCCAGATACTCTCTTTGGACCAACTATCTTCCTTTATCGTCTTGCACTTAGTCTTCACAGCTGCAATTTCACAGGGTAGGAACCCAAGCCTCAGGGAGGCTGGGACTCAGATAGTTTGTAGCCTAGCTGGGACGAGGACCGACATCTACGTATTCTGTGTCCTTCAGGATTCAGGTCAAGGAAAGAAGAGGGATAGCAGCCCAAGAGGTCAAACCAGGCAGCCAAGGGGACAGGGCAAGGACGCAAGGACGAAGAAGTGAAGCAGTTCCCCAGTCTTCCCAGCAGAGGGCGACGCCTCCCCGAATGTCCTCAAACCTGCCGGGCCACGGCACTGGCCTGGACCGGCCCCTTCCGAGACCCAGGAAGCCGGGAGGAACGTGCGCGCGGTTTGTTTGTTTGTTTGTTTGTTTGTTTGTTTGTTGTTTGTTTTGCCGGATTCTGAAGGTCTGGGGGCGTGGAGATGCTGTGGGGCAAGGGAAGGAGGAAGAATCCGCGGGGGTGGTTGCCCAGCTGGGACGGAGTGGGTATCTGCGACGGGGTCAAGCGTGGTGGGGCGCCGCGCGGCTGCGGCCGGGAGAGTGAGTCGTGCGCGAGCTGGAGGTGCCGGTAGGCGTGGGCAAGGCAAAGGTCCTGGTGTGGGCGAGGGAGGGGGTGCAGAATGTCTGTGGGACTTCCTGGCGGCAAGATTTGCTGCTCAGGAGAGGCGGTTACTCACCCGGGCTTTGCCAACTGCTTCCCTTTCAGCTCCCAAATACCACCCAGAGTCCCCATCTCCACCCCCGCCCCAGCTAATAGCAGCTGCTCCCCCAGACTGGAAACTGCCTCTGCAATTTCAGCCCTCAGCCTCACGTTGGGCGAAGGTGGGGAGTAGGATGCCCAGCTGACTCCAGCTCGGGCACTGGAGTGCCATCCCCCAGCCCCCACCCCAGTCAACCAAGCCCGGCTCTCCAAGGTCAGTCCTGCAGTCCCTTGGCAGCTCCTGGGGCTGCTCCGCACCCGGCACCACCACCAGCAACCAGCCTAATTTCCCCGTGCTGACCCCCAACTGCTGGTCTAGACTTGAACCGCTCGCTGCTCAGCCCCAGCCTCCTCTCCCCTCACCTCACCCCTGAGCATCGGCTCCACCCAGTCAGCCCGCAAGTCCTGGATACCTACGTTGTGGACCAACCCCTGACTCTAACAGATGTGTTTAATGGGATCTCTTTGCCCTTCAAGAGCTCCCAGCCTTTGGGGGTGATAGCCACCATGCATACCAAAACTTACACCGTGACACCAAAGTGGCTCTGTGCGGTTGGAAGGGATCCCAGGGATGCGTGTGACAAGGATAATGGCCATAGGGGGACCTGAGGTCTGACAGTATTTGGAGTGCCAAGGTTCTAGGAGGAGGGAGCCCAGAGCCCTCTAGAATTATCTTCATTCAATATCCAGTCCCTAAATCCTTACTGAGCATCTGGGATGTTTCTAAAAATGCCAATGCTCCAATGCACCTCAGAGCTCTAGAATCAATCTTAAGGGGAGGGACAGGCTCACCTACTGTTAAATGTCCCCCAGGCAATTTGTTGCTGTAGTTGGTTATCACAGGCTTTGCATTCACTTAACCAGAGACCACCTTCCTCAGTCGGAGTGAGGTTTCGGGAGAACTGCAGGTGGGGCCTGAGTGGCGGCCACTCGGGCAGGGCGGGGACGGGGTGGCAAGGGTGCTGAATGGACCGGGCCAGCTGTGAGGGGAGCTGTTTGTTAAGTGACTCTGTAGGGTAGCAGCAAGGAAAGAGGCCCAGAGGGGCAGTATTTGCATACTTTTTGCGTAGATTTGTTTGTTCTCTCCGAAAGGCTAAACTCCAAGAACAGAATATTCACTGTGGTTTGGGAGGATCTCCCTTGGAGCAACATTTTTTGTCTTGCAGTTTTGCAAGTGTGCTCCTCCCTGCTCCCCACGTCCCAGTCCATGAGCCTATAGACCACGTGGGGTTCCACACAGAGAAGGTATGTTGGTCAAAATAAATTTAGTTTGATAACTGAAGTTCTGAACTCATTGTTTATTTATTCAGACATACTGCCTTCATCAGTGTTGTTTGCCCACTCAATGCCAGGCACAGCAAGGGGTCAGAGAGGTTAAGATGGGTTGCTCGGTTTAAAGGAGACTCCACTTACTGAGTGTGGGGCAGGGCCAGGGAAGGGCAGCGGAGGTGGTCTCTGGGAAGGAGAGCTGCCTTCCCAGCACCCTCCTACTGCTGCGCTCTTGTCTTTAAGGTCCGAGCTGAGGTGCAGTGTTTTGAGGTCACCACCAGGGGTCAGGCGCACCTGCTCTACTCTCCAGTGAGAGTCTCAGCTCCTGGCTACTTTATTCTATTGAGGAAACCTCCTTGGTCCCCTAACCTCTCCGTGGCCCCATGTTCCTTTCTCTCTCCCTTCTTGTAGCCCATCACTTCCTCCGTTAGGTCATCCCATCCAGACATCATTGCAGGACCAGGCGGCCTCCCAACTACGCAGCTTGAGGTTTCTCTTGAACTCTTGGGGAGTCCCGTAGCCTCTCAGTTCCCCAACTTCCTGAGCAATTAACTGGTAAACAGAAAATGACTTCGACTGTCTCACCTCTTCTCCTCTAGCTGCGATCCAGCTCAAGTTCTCTCGTTTTGTCTAATAGCCAAACAGGAGTGTTAGGTTCACTCCTAACAGGTTTTCTTACGTGGGTCAACAAAGCTTGTGGCCAAGACCAAGTCTCTTTTGTGGTGCCCAGGACCTCGTCTCAAGAGCTTTCCTCTCTGATGGCAACGTTCTCACCTAACTCCAGGAAAGCACCCACATCGGTGGAACCTTGCTCCCCTGACCCCAGCTCCTCCTCCTTTTGCTCCCTAGCACATCCCAGGCCCTGCTCCTTGAGGTCGCACTTTTCATATATGCTCCATGCTCCCACCTTCCCCCCCAAAAAGTGGGTCCCACAGCTTTAAAGGTTTAGCTCCTCTAAATAGTTCTTTCCCACCTTGGTACTGTCCCCACACTCCTTCCTCCAGGAAGCCTTCCCACTCCCCAATCCAGGCTCTAGAGACAAACATATGAAAGGATGCTGGCTCTGCCGGGTACCAGCTACGCTTCCTTAACCTCTCGAATCCCAGTTTCTTCATCTGTGAAATGGGGACATGATACATGGCCCTCAGAGATGCCTGAGGCCTAAGTGAGGTGGTAGATATGGAAGTGCTGACTTAGCAAGTGCTAGGTCCATAACAGGTGCTGAGGGAAATAGTCCCCTGTCCTTTCCCTAAGGTGTGGCTGCCACCCCCAGTGTCCCCCAACTCTGGCCTGCTGATGGGAACCTTCGTGCACTGGCTGCTTCTGCCCCCGCCCACTGCCCATGGGCAAAGGGGGAAGATCCAGGGGTCTCAGGACATGGCAGCTACCATGCTGTGTGGGGACCTCAGACCAGAACTACATCTTCAGGGCTGTGTCCTCGCTTTTCCATGCCCAAGACCTGGAGTGGTGTCTACTCTCCTCCTCCTCTCTGGCATTACTGGGGGCCCCTTCTGGCCTAGGGTCTGGGAAGGCTTCCCTAGAGTCCTCTGAGGCTTTGAGAGGACCAGAAGGCTGGTCGGAGGTGAAGGAGGAGAGGCAGGGCCGGGAAAGTACCGACCACACAATATTGAGTCCCTGCTCTTTTCCCATCCACCCCCACCCCTCCACCAAACACGATCCCTGGATTAATTTTTAGCATCTCAGCTCACACATTAGTCACTCCCTGTCACCCACCTACACGGCAGGAGGCTGCTGTGCTGGTGCCATCGACCCATCAGCTAAGAGGTGGGATCCGGCCCCACCCTGGGTACCCCCTCACCCTCCTCTGGGTGCACACGGCTAGTGGGTGGCCAGGAGCCCCCTTCGGCCTGGGCAAGGAGTGCTGCCATCATTCCCAAGACAAGCTGCATGGGGGAGGGGGAAAACCAGCTGGTAGGAAAGTGGCTGGGCATCTATTCTTGGAGGAGAAAGCCAGGGAGGCCCTTCTAGTCCCCACCCCCTGTAAGGTGCCAGTTATGCTCAGGCATCTGGTCTCTTGATAGCCCTGGGCTCTGGGAACAAAGATAGGGGGCCCCTCCCCTAGACCTGAACCCCTGGGAGCGGCTGTTTGTCATCACAAACAGAGCAGAGCAGCTGTTCAAACAGGGAGCTTAGGGGAGCTCCCTTTTCTTAATCCTATGTCCTCCCTCCCCTGGACCAGGCGCGGCAGGGCAGCCAGGTGCAGGTGCCCCTGCTGGAGCTGATGCCCAGCCCCCAAGGGATTGTGCGATGTGAGAGGGGCCCACAGCGGCCAACTCCAGGTGGAGCAGGGGGAGGGCTCCTCACCCTGTCCCCAGGGCTGAGACGGGGGAGCAATGGCCACCCCTATACAGGGCTGGCCCCAAAGAGGTATTCCCATTATCGATCACCTACTGTGTGCCAGGCTGCGTTAGGCCCTGGAGGTATAAGGTAAACAAGGGCGTTTCCTACCTTAGGAAGGCACAAGACAGATGCAAAAAGAAGTCAGGAAAATTACTAATTGGTAGTAAGCACTATAAAGAAAAATGGAGGGAGGCTCAAGATAAAGAATAATGGGGACAGGGAACGGCTTCTGATCAGATCAGGGAAACCTCTCTGAGGAGGTGATGTTTAAGTTGAGACCTGAGGATGACGGAATCAGCCTTGGGGAATATTCCACACAGGGAAATCAGCGTGGGCAAAGGCCAGAGGCAGGAAAGAGCTTGGCATATCTGAGGAGGACTAGAAAGAATAGTGTGGCTTAAACATGACAAGTGACGTGGAAGGAGAAAACATTTGAACTTGAAGAGGCAGGGACCAGATCCTGGAGGTTCCCATGCATAAGGGCTCCCCATGAGAAATTGTTGGGCTGGGTGGCTGCTGTAACCCAGAGGAAGGGATGCCTTTTTGCAATTTGTCTGCCCAGAGGAACATGTTATGGATACGCCATGGAAAACAGTTCGGATTTTATTCTTTTATTCCAGGGGAAGCCATAATGGGTTTTAAGCAGAGAAGGGTCATGATCTCATTCCTCTTTAGAAGGCCACCCCTGACTGCTTGCTGTGTGCAGGGATGGCCCATGGGGAAGAGGGGAGGCAGGGAGCCCATGGAGAGGCAATGCCGTGGTGCAGGGGGGAGAGGGAGCCTGGCTGGGGGAGGCTGCTACTAAGACCTCTTAAAGCCACCCCTGTGCATTAGTCGCTGTCAGGAAGGAGGACAAATCTCACGTCTCAGGCCCAACTCTGCCACTTTTCTGTTTTTTAAAAATTGATTTTAGAGAAACATTGATTTGTTATCCACTGATTTACGCATTCATTTGTTGATCTTTTTTCCTTTTAGGTTTTATTTATTTATTTTTAGAAAGGGGAGGGGAGGGAGAAAGAGAGGGAAGAGAAACATCAATGTGTGGTTGCCTCTCGAGCACCTCCTACTGGGGGCCTGGCCCACAACCCAGGCATGTGCCCTGACTGGGAATTGAACTAGTGAGCCTTCGGTTCGCAGACTAGCGCTCAATCCACTGAGCTACACCAGCCAGGGCCACTGGCTGATTCTTGAATGTGCCCTGATCAGGGATCAAATCCACAACCGTGGCCTATTGAAAGGACACTCTAACCAACTGGGCTACCTGGCCAGGGCTGCCACTTACTTTCTGTGTGACCCTAAACAGATTATTTAGAAGTGCTTTGAGCAAACACTGAATTGACTCATGTTCTACTATGCACTAGTTTTGGGCAAGAAATAAAGCAGTGAATAAGACAGAAAAGGTGCCCTGACCAGTGTGGCTCAGTTGGCTGGGTATTGCCCCACAAAGCGAAAGGTTACTGATTCAATTCCAGGCCAGGGCACATGCCTGGGTTGTGGGTTCAGTCCCCGTTGGAGCATGCACAAGAGACAACCCATCGATGTTTCTCTTTCTCTCCCTCTCTTTATCCTTCCCATCTCCTCTTTCTGAAAAAAAAAAAAAAAAAAATCTAAAAAAGAAAAAAGAAGAGGTCCCTAAGCCCTGCTGCAAAAGCAGAACATGTCCTAATGGGCAGGGAGGGCCAGGGAAAACACAAAACCTATAAAAATCCAGACAATTTCAGATGGCGATGAGTAGTATGATGGAAGTAAAACAGGGCTCCAGCACTGCAGAGGGCGTGACTGTATTCCAGGCTGCCTGGCAAGACCTTCAGGAGGCAGAGTTGAAGCCTGAAGGAGCCAGCTGTGGGAGGAGCAAGTGCCGAGACTCCTGAGGGAGGGGATCGAAGGTGTCTTAGGTACAAAAAGGTGGCCAGAGCAGGGACCGAGCTATCCCAGCCTGCGAGCTGGACATCTTATTCTGGGGGCACTGGGAAACTACTAAGGAGTGATCAGTGAGTGGGCCTGTGACAAGCTGGCTGTGTGATGGCTAAGGTCTCCTTAGCAGGAGACCCCAGGCACGGGGAAGAGAGGGTGCCAAGCACAGTTACTTACACAAGGGTAGTGAAGGACTTTAGATGGGGCTTGGCCACCATCTGCTGTGGGTATCTGGGGAGGGAGACCTCAGGATGCACTGAAACAAGAGGCCCAAGTTCTGAGGAGGGTGTGGGGCCTCCGGTTCAGGCCCATACATGTACATTAAAAATCCCCCAGACTATTTCCCTGGCTGCGGGTTCCAAGTAAATAAGATGGAAAATACAGCTTGTGTGTGTGTGCACACACGCGTGTGCGGGGGGGGGAGCTGGGAGGGGAGCGGTGGCGCCGGAGCCTGCCTGAGCCCGGCCCTCCCTGGCACGCAGTCACCACGCTGACGCAGGTGCAAAAAACCATCAATTTTATACACTTTGTGGTTCAGAAGCAACAATACGCAAAATGGTGGAACAGCCTGTGCTGCCCCAGCCCCACCCAGACATGCCCATTTCCGTCCCCCAAGGGGCGGAGAACCCAGGACCCCTGCCCAGCAGGACCTAAATTAGCTAGAGGCCCCCGGCAGGGGCAAAGCCCTTAGGTGTCAAGACCGGGCGTGAGGGGGACCAGCACCGTAGGCCCCCTCAGGGGCCCACTGGTTAAATGGAAGAGTGTGTGCGTGCGTGTGTGTGTGTGTGTGTGTAAGGTGGGGGAACTACCCACAAAGGGAACCAGCTCCCCTTGGCCATTTCTCCCCAAGGCCAAAGGGAGCAAGTAAAGCTGAGGAGAGGGCGTCGTGGGACAGGGTCACCGCCCCCTTGAAGGAGTTTTCCTGGACACTCCACAAGGCACCTATGACCAGATGTAGGATGGCACACCCCATCTTTGATCGACGAACCTCTCCCAACCCCGAGCTCGCCTGGTTCTCCCCTGCGCCAGCTCCCACTGTGGTTTAGGTAGGAGTAAAGGGGTCTGGGGCCTGGGTTCACTGCTAGGCAGAGACCAGCCAGGAACCTAGCAGGCCAGCTGGGCTGGCAAGGACCCTCTCCCACTACTCGGGGCTCCTGGGGTCCCTCCCCTCGGCCTGGTGCCAGCCTCACCCCACAACCCCGCCCCCCTCTTTCTGCACTGGCTGGAACGAATAAATAAATAAATACCTCCCCTCCCTGCCCGCCCCTCCCTTACAGCTGGCTCTCCTCCTCCTCCAGGGAGCGGTTGAGTCCGGGGATGAATTTGAGCAGCCGCCGGCGGAAGCTGCGATACTTGGCTTTGCGCAGGCCAGGGCCACACAGGGCCTGCTCGCGGGCCTCAGTCCAGAGCGCGCCCGGCGCGCCCCCGCCCCCGCCGCCCCCGGGGCCCGCGCACCGCACGCTGGCACTGCGGCTCAACCCTGCCCGCAGCCCGGAGGTCAGGGTCTCAGCTGGGCCCAGGCCTGGCGAGCGGGCAGGGGGCGGCGGGGGAGCAGGCGGCTCGGTGCCCTCGAAGAAGCACGTATGGTAGACGGCGTCATCTGGGTCACCCCCAGCCTGCCGCGCACCCCCACGGGGGCCCCCAGGCGAGGCCAGCAGGGGCCCGAAGGGCAGTGAGCCAGGGAGCAGGCCAGCTCCGTACAGGCAGGAGCGCACCGACTCCAATGTGTCGTAGATGCTTGGGTCCTTCACCACGAGGCCTGCCAGGGCAAGACAAGAGGGAGGGCCATCAGGGAGCACAGCTGGGAGGCTTCGGCAACTTCCTAGTAACCATCTGCAGAGCCCTGGGCAAGTCACAACCCTGAGCCCCGCTTCCCTGTCTGTAAAACAGGATTAATATATTCAAATCCTTATGAGTACCAGTTATGACACATGAGCCATGGAAGAAGTTTGAGACATGTTCTTTGAGCCCTGGCGTTCCCCTCTGTAAACTGGAGATGATACTATCTAACACTTACCTTTAGAGGACTATTGAGAATAAACTAAAAAAATGTGTGTGCATCAGCCCAGGGTGATATCGTATTCAAAGGAGTAGCTCAACAAACCTTTCTTCACTTTGGAGGGGAAAGTAAGCCACTAGTTCTGCGGGGGAAGCATGGCTGAGGGTAGGAGGGTGTCAGGAGGGGCACAAGTTACCCTTTGCACCCCAAAGTACTCACCATGCACCAGCCGCTGTTCCTGCACCATTAGGGACCTGTATTCTCCCCACTTCTCGTATAGGGTTTGCTGCAAGAGACACCACCCGCCTCACTGTCAGGAGCCAGCCAGAAACTAGCAGGAGGCGGGTACAGACTGAGCGATCAGGGAGTACACAGAGGAAAGTTTAGGGTTAAAAGGAGGTTCAGACCAATAAATGACCCCCTTGAAAAAGAGTGGGGCCTGCAGCGGCAGGGGCTCTGGAAGAGGAGGGTAGAAGCCGCGCAGTGTCTGGGCTGTTCTACCTTTAGGTACTGCAGACGAGCCTCCAGTTCTGCCTTCCGAATTGACCTTCCGTACAGAGTTTCCAGCCTGAGGAGGCAGGGGAATCAAAGGCTGAGCGAGCCCCCGGCGGAAACATCAAGACAGGCTGAGCTCAGGAGTCACAAGGGCCCTGGCACCGGGACATACCTGAGAACGTTGCCAGATGCCTTAATGATATCGACGATCTCTCGATGCCGGATACCTTCCACATTCAGGCCGTTGACACTGGCGATGGTGTCCCCTGCCAGGGAAACAGGGGGTCAGCATCTGCTCCATCGGTCATTGCAGAAGAATTCAAGGCCCATGCTTTAGCCAGACAGGGCACGGGTAATAACCACCACAAAATACTCCTGAACTCCCCCCTCCCCACTCCTCATGGTTACAGGGAGATCCTGTCCAGGCCCAGCACCCCAGCCTAGGGACCAGGGCCCTCATAAACCAACACTTTCTCACCACCTTTAGGAAGCTCTGTCCCCAAAGGCTGAGCCCTCCCAGCAACCTTGAGCTGCTCCCAGAGTTGGTTACTTCAGTCTAGCCTACAGGCTGTCGTGAGACCCAGTCAAGGCAGGAAGGGGTCAGGGTGAGTAGCATCAAGCTAAGGACTACCACCGGTCCCACGCCTGAGAGCTCCTGATACCCCGAGCCACTGCAGAGCCTCCTGACCTCAGGCAGGACAAGAGTCCATCTCTGAGGGTTCATTTCCCATCTGTAAAAAGGGGGTGTGAATCCCTGCTGTGCCTACCTCGGGGAGCAGGAGGGAGAATTGGTGCAAAACTACTTTGCAAAGCTGCAATATACTAGCTGGCTACCAGGAGTTGCTGGTAAGTGGGCAAGGGAAGAAAATGGTAATAGAACGGGGGCAGGGGTATCAATTCATGACGTTTCAGGCTGCCCCTCCCTGGAACTTCGGACTCTAGATTTGGCCAAGCCCAAGGGTCTCCTCCTGGAGGCATCAGTCGCTAGTTAGAGGACGCAACACAGGCACCCCAGAGTTGGAGCAGGATAGGCCCTGATCCCCAACATCAGGCAGATCCAATGAAATGTGGCCCCTTCCCCTACTCCGGCCCACGCCGGATCGCCGATCACCGGGTGGAGGCAGCGCAGCAAGGGCAACATCTGGCGTTTGCCAGGCCCTGGCTCTGTGTCCAGGGAACCCCCTCACCACACAGTCATGTGAGGACGCATTACTGTCCCCATCTACAAACGCGACTGCTCAGATCACACAGTAGATGGCAAATCTGCCTGGATCCGAAACCTGGAATCTACTCATTCTTCTTTCTGGCCTTCTCAAAATGGGACAAGGAAAGGGAGTTGACTTTACGAGAGATTTCCCACCCACTGTGCTTGGGAATAAGGTTATACCCCCTTTCCAGAGCCCCGCGTCCTGAGCTCAGGCCCCACCTGGTGTGAGCCCAGCCCTCTGGGCAGGGCTTGCCTCGTGAACCCGGCAGACAAAAGTCACCATCTCCACACGCTGCTCCTCCTGGTGGTGAAGGCCATAAGTCTGTAACAGACAGGGGGACTCTCAGCCCCGGGTTGGGGCAGGGTCCTTCCATTCCTCAGACTGGCCTCCCAACCCCTCACTTGCTCTGCACCCAGCTTCTCCCACCTGGATCTCAAAGCCGAAGGTCTGGTTTTCCTCCTTCTCCAAAGTCAGCACTTTCCTGCAGGAGACACAGGGGCAGTCTCATCAAGACCGTTCGAATTCCCAGGAGTGTGGCGGTCCCCGAGCGAGGTCCTCCACTGATGCTGGAGTCTGCTCTAGAACACCTGGTCAGGGCTCACTGTCTCCAATGACAACTCATTCTCATCACAGGTTACTGGAATGTCCCTGCCCACACCCAGCTGAAATCAGCTTCATCCAGCCTCACAGAATCAGTCTGGCCACCGGTAGGGCGAGGAACTGGGAATGTCTGGTCCCCAGAGCTGGTAGACTAGCTGAATTTTCCAGCCAGTCCCTCCTTCCTAGTGAGCCCCAGAGTACCACTTACTGAGTAGCCCAGGCTCCAAATTCAGCCCCAGCCTGGAGCCTCCTCTGATCCACAGCCTTGGGGAGAGGGCTGGCCCCACCCCCGATCCCGGTCACGAGGCTGAGCCCAGACCACAGCTGCTCCTCCCAGCAGCAGTGGGGCCAGCCCACCAGATGTGAGGGCTGGGGGGAGGGGAGCCTCAAAGCTGCCCCTTCCCGCACTGAAGGCCTGCCCACTGGACACAATGGTCTGGAGCCGCTCCAGATCCTCGCCTGCTGGGGGAGCCCAGAGTTTCCTCTGCTCACCCCCACCCCCTTCCTTCCCTCCCAGCCAGGGGCAGAGTTAAGGCAGCTGCCAAAGGCCCCTTCATGTCTCATAGCCTCAAGGCCCTGGAGACCCAGGTCCCCAACTCTCTGCCTGACCCAGATACTCCCCAAATGCTGTGTAACTCCCAGCCCCAACCTTGAGCTCCTCCCCACTTTGAACCCTCTGTGTGTGCTGGAGCCAGCAGCAGAGTGACTCAAAATTCTGTGTCTGCCCGTGCTCTCTGGTTTCCTGGAAGGGTTGGCAAACTTTTTCTGCAGAGGGTCAGGTAGTAAGTATTTTGGTCTTTCTTCTCAGGGCCCATTCAGCCTCTATCATATATGGTTCTTTGTTTTTATTTTAATAATCCTTTAGAAATATAGAAAGAACTTTTAGCTCAAGCGCCAAACAGCCCAATCTGGCCAGCTGGCTGGAGTCTGCTGATCCATTTTAGAAGAAGCCAGGCCCAAAGCAGGACGGGACGCGGCAGGGTCGGGCCTGAGATCAGCACCTATGCCCGCCCTTTCTCCAGGCGCTTCCTCAGCTTAAGGGCTGCCACAGGCTGGAACTGAGATTCTGGAAGCAGGGGGGCGGCCAGACTCAAGCAGGCTTGGCTGTGGTCCGGGCCCGCGGGGGTGTGCTGGAGCTGGGAGGGCATAGGACCTTGAAGA
Organism: Pteronotus mesoamericanus; assembly: GCF_021234165.1. NCBI lineage: Eukaryota > Metazoa > Chordata > Mammalia > Chiroptera > Mormoopidae > Pteronotus > Pteronotus mesoamericanus. Next base: position 3,236,011 of record NW_026555310.1, read on the forward strand.
TTTCTCTCATTGCCCCCACCTCCCAGGTCCACATCTTCCAGGGAGGGGTAATTTGCAGGGACTGGGGTGGGTTGAGGAGCACCTGATGACTCAAAAGGCCCTACCTCCTTTCTCCGCCACCCCTTCACACAGCCCACACCCCCAGCTGCACCTCAGTCCCGGTGAGGGAGCCGTGCCGAAAAGGTGGGAGAATGACTCCCCCTGGCTGGGCTGAGAGGCTGAGATGCTGTGTCACGCTGCCCCCCACCCCCACCCGGGACAGAGGCTAGGGTGGTGGTGACTTACCGCTGCTGTTCAGGACTCTGGTTGAGATTCTTCCATCGGAATCCTGAGCCCTGGGCAGGAAGACGGAGAGTTAGGAAGGAGCCGTTGAGAACAGGGCTATGCTTGAGCAGAAGCTAAGAGCCCTATTCTGGGAGGTCCCTCACCTGGTCTCCAGCCCTGGACCCAGTATACCCTGCCGCCTGGTCCCAGTTCCAAACCTGCTTTGGTGCTGGTGTAACTACTTGCTGAGTGCCACTCTCAGTATCTCTCCATGGCTTCCCCCCGAGGCTTTATCCTCGATAACTGGAACTGCAGGGACATAACAGTTCTCCTGAGTTCCAGATGCACGAACCTCAAAGCCCACGCTGGGGGCCAGGGGCTTCAATAATCTATATCGACTAGTCTTCACCCCCAGGACACATGTCTGCAAAAGCTCAGGCCTCCTAGACTCCTGAAAAGCCAGGCCAAGGCAGGGGGACATTCCCAAAGAGGGGCAGGGGCCCCTGGGCTTGCCTGTCAAGGACCCCGGAGTCCCCCTGCTAGCCAAGTCTCTCCTAATCGCAGCCACAGACATTTGCTTGGGCAAGCTGGGGTCAGGGGCCCAGGTCTGGAGGGCCAGGAATCCCAGCCTGACTGTGGGAAGGCAGGGGACAGAGGGGCCAACTACCTCCTCCGAAGTATTGGTTGTTTCAGGGACCAGCTGTGCCCAGCTCAACCGGGATCTCTCAGCATTGCCATATGTTTGTTGCTTTCTGGGACGAAAAATCTTAGATCCCAAACGTGTCCTAAAGTCTCACTATACTTAGGAGAGAGATCGAAAGCTCTTTTTATTTTTATTTATTTATTTTTTTGGCGGGGGGCGGGGGGGCGGATAACAGAGCTGAGGGTTCCGGCCTCTTTAGAGCCCTTGAGAAACTAAAGTAGTCTCTCTCCCTCCCTAAATTATTGGCCCTCGGAGGACGTCCTGTTCCAGACCAGCCCTTGTCCGGTGTGCCCTGAAGAGCCCAGGGCCTTCCCAGTTGGCGCCCTTGTTAACAACCCTCCTCCCAGGCTTCCCCAAGGCTAAGAAGGGGGCCCTCTTTCTCCAGAACCAAGGATTGGCCTCAGGGGTGAGGACAGTTCCCAAATGGGCCAGGGAGGAAAGACTGGGCAGCATAGAGAGAGACCCCTTTGTCTTTCCACCCTATTTTCATAAAATGCAAATTCCCAACAAGCTGTTCATTGTGTGTGGGGCGGGGGGAGCCAAGGGCCAGAGAAGGAGGAGGGGGACAGAGCGAGGAAAGGCCACCAGCTCCCTCTCCTTAACCTGGGTCCTGTGTCCCCCCTTCTGAGAGCTCGGGTTTCCCTCAGGCCAGAGGAAGAGCCCGCGGAGGAGGGGAGACTCGCGGAGCGGGCGCGGCCCGCATCCTTCCTGCCCCGCGGGCGCCCTGCGACCCCTCCCACCGCGTCCGGTCCCAGCCGAAGTCCAGGGAGCAGTGACCTCGCGCCCCACACCTCAGACGCGGGGCTAGGCGGCAGGCCCCGAGCCGAGGCATCCAGGTGGCCCCTCGGAAGGGCGAACCCTCTCCCGGACTCGGCGCAGCCACCGAGCCAGCGGCGGGACCCCAGCTCTCGGCCTCCCTGGTCCAACTGGAGGAGCCCGGGCGAGGGGTCCTCGGGGTCGCGAGATACCTGGGCTCGGGGAGGCGGGGCGTGGGGCGCGCAGGCCAGATGAATCAGGAGAGGGGGTGCTGGGGGGTCAGGAGAGAGGGGAGTCAGACGGGGCGGCGGCGCGTGGGGAGCGGCGCGGAGAGCCCCAAGATCGGGAGGCGCGGAGGTGGGGGCGGCGGGGGCTGGAGGCTGGCACGGTCCACGGAGAGGGCCGAGGGGACTCAGTAGGTTCCGAACGTGGCCGCGGGGGTCTGAGGGCTGGGGAAGCTTGCGGGGTGCTCGGTCGACCCCGAGAAGAATGTTGTGGAGGTCAGCGGGGGTGGGGGTGGCGATCGGGGTTCAGCAGGCACAGATGGGGGATGTGGAGGGGTCGAGCGGGTTGGAGAAAGGGACCCTGGGGGTGGGGAGCGGGTACCGAGAGCTGGTGCTGCGGGAGTTGGGAGAGTGGGGGACGCACCTTTCGGCGGGGCAGGGTACCCCCGGACACAGCGAGCGCGCGATACAGCTCGGCGGGGTGGTAGTCCTCCAGCGCCGCGTACAGCTCGTCCCCGGGGGGTCCCGGGCTGGCGGCCCCGGCGGGGGGGCCCGAGGCCGAGGTCCGGACCTGAGCGACTTCGGAGTCGGGAGCCCGGGCGGCGGCTGACGCCTCCTCCTTCGGCTGCAGTTTCCTGAGTCGGCGGAGGGTCATGGCTCCGGCGCCCCGCGCGGCGGGGCTGGCAGCAGCTCGAGGATGCCAGCCAGGCGGGTGGCTAGTCGCCTCCCTTTATAGGATCCGCTGGGCGGACCCGGGGGTGCGGGCGGGGAGCGGCCTTCGGTGGCCTCGCCTCCAAGCCTCAGGCCCCGCCTCCGGGGGTGCCGCTGCCGGGAGCCCGGCCCACGGGCGCCCGGAGCCCGACGCCCGCCCGGGCTGGGGAAGGTCTCCATGGGGAGAAACCTGGCCGCGGAGGAGGGGGTGCGAATCAGGGCGTCCCTGGGCGGGGCCAGCGATGCCTGGGGGCCGGCGGCGGGGGCGGGGTGGCCTGGGAAGGGGCTTGTGTGCGACATTTGAAAATTTGGGGATGGATCGCTTTGGAAACTCGTGGAACGTCTGGTGGTGGATGGACAGTAAGGGGCCATTGTGAGGAGGTGTGGAGATCCAGGGGAAGGTTCTAGGAGATCCTCGGGGCTGCAGGAGACTTCAGGCAAGATGAGAGGCAGCATGGCCGTGCAGAGGGAGGGGTGTGGTACCTGGGGAAGAGATGCCCCTAAAGGGACTGTGCAGAAGCCCCCGGGGAGTGAGAGGGCCCGGGATTTCCCCTTTACACAGTTGCCCCAGCAGAAATGAAAGAGGCTGCCTCCTCTTCCCAAGTCAAGGAGAAAGAGAAGGGTTGGAAACCCAGAAAACAGTGGGCTTAATTCTGGCCTGTCCCTCAGATGGGAAAGAGTGGTCCCTCTTGAATAAACCTCTCCTCAGACCTTTTTTTTTTTTTTAAAGATTTATTTATTTATTTATTTTTAGAGAGGGGAAAGGAGGGAGAAAGAGAGGGAGAGAAGCATCAATGTGTGGTTGCCTCTCCCGCACCCCTTACTGGGGACCTGGACCGCAACCCCGGCGTGTGCCCTGACTGGGAATCGAGAACCTGGTGACCCTCAGGTTCCAGCACTCAATCCATTGAGCCACGCCAGCCACGGCTCTCCTCAGCTCTTCATGTCAGAGCTCCCACCAGAGAGATCCTTACTATGGAGTTGACTTATGGGGACAGGGATGTGCCTGAGCAGAGAAGGTGCTGAGGGTTGGGCGGTGTGCTCAGCCACTCTCTGATAGTCTTAGGGACCATCCCCACGGAGGAGGTGGGGATGGCCCAGCTGAAGTCTCTGTCGTCAGTGGTGGCTGAATAACAAGTGAGAGGAGGAAGTGGAAGGTCAGGCTGGCATCTGTCGAGCAGATTTCCCCAACAGGGTGTCAGCACCACATCAGCCACTAAACAGAGGCTGAGGGCAGGGATGCACTGTCCCTGACTGTCCCCTCCTCCTCCCATCTTCCCAAATTTGTTAGCCTTTATAACTAACATTCACTGGGCATGTGCTGTGCTTACTGTTCTGTATGTGCTTTTACAAACACAAATTAATTTATTTGGTTCTGATAACTCTTTGAAATAGGTATCATTAGCATCCCTTACAGATGAGGAAACTGAGGCCCAGGGGGGTTAAGTAACTTGCTCTAGGCTACTCAGTGGCAGAGTCGAGATTCGAACAGAGGCAGCCTGATTCCAGGGCCTGCAATCTAACACTATGTGATGCTCTCTTCTTCAGTTCTTCGTTCTCTCTACATTTAGCCCTGCTCCCTGCCAGGTCCTGGCTAGGCTCCGGAGTTACTGAGACTCTTGGTCTGGTAGGAGCGGTACCTGCACAGGTGCTGCATTAGACACTTGGCATGAGTACAAAGGGACAAGTAGCCACATCCACTCGGGGCAGCCAGAAAAGACTGTCTCCTATGTCATTCACGGGTCTGTCTCAGTCTCCTTGCTTCCTAGACTCCTTGACTTTCTGTGTCTGTCTCTTCCCCGCACCCCCAGGCCCCTGGGGCCCCCGCCCTGCAGGAGGTGTGGGTGGGAGGGGGTGCTTCTCCATCCCTCAGTGATTACACAAGTCCAGATGGCAAGATGCTTGTTGGGTGAGGGGCAGGGGGGGCCTGGGGGCTGTCAGGAGAGAAGAGCTAACTAACTCCCTCAGTGTCTTCCTCTCCCTCCTCCCATTTCTCCCCTTGGCACCACCAAGTGGCCATCAGCTGAGGGGCTGAGGGGGTGTCGGTGGGGAAACATGGGACTCTATTGTGAAGCATTAGCACAGATGGACCCCTGGACCGTCTGCTGCCTGCTCCCGACAGACGGCATCTGTGCGGGGGGTGGGGTAGGGATGGGGAGGCGAGCAAAGGCAGGAGAGGCGATGGCAGTTTCTGTTCTCAGCACTCCTGTGCTTATCCCTGAAAGGAGCCACGAAAGAGCATCCTGTACCTCTTCTGGGGAGGACCATCACCCTACCTACCCCACAGGACTACCTATCGGACACCTCCCTACCTGAAACCTGGAGAAGTGGATGCCGTGGGTACACAGCACCTGTGTGTAAGATCACCCTGTTGAGATATTCCTCCTTCAGGCTGAAGTGGAGGCAGAGCCTTCCCCTCGGAGGGCAGGTCGGTCTGCCTCCCTGCCTCCGAGTGAGAGACCACCACCGGAGAAGGTCACACAAGTTTCCTCCTCCTGCCAGGTAGAGAGCCCTGGAGAACCCCAGAGTAAGGGTGGGCCAGGGAGATGCAGTTTCTATCAGGTTCGCTGCATGATTTCCCCAAATCCTGGAATTTCAGAGGTGGAAAAGGCCTCGAGGTCTGGAAGGTTACCATGTGGTCAAGCCCTCATTTAATGGAAGAGGCAAGCTGAGGCCAGGGAGGGAAAGATGGTGGCAGGAGTCACTAGAACCCCCTATGTCCCAGGTCCCTGACTCCAGAGGCTGTTTAATTCAGCTGCTGGCAGCTCAGAGACCTGCGCCTGCTTCCTCCACATGACCGCCCCAGTTTCTCCAGGGAGGGGACAGGGAGCCCAGCTAGTCACACCATGGGATAGTGGTGCCCTCTGGTGGTCATGCATCTCTTGATGGAAAATCTTCAAATCAGACTGAAGGGCTGGTGCCAGGACTCCATCTGGAATCCCAGCAGGTTTATGGATCCCCCACAACTCCTGCGGGGGTGTTGGGGCGGGTTAGAGGGCGCACGCTGCACACCACCAGCAACTTCCTACTGGGACACACCTCCCTCCTTTCTCCTCTCTCGGGGAATCCTCCTTGAAAAAGCCCCATCGTTCTGAGTCCTCAGACATCTGCGTTCAATCTGTACTTTATTCCCAAGAACAAGTCCCTGGCTTTCAGAATGAGCTCAAGTTTGGCTTCCTTTTGCCCCAGCTGCCCTGGCTCCTGCTCTCAGGAGAGGGCTTGGCTTGTGCTGGGGGCAGAGACAGCAGGGCCTCGGCTGATGGACAAGGCCAAGGTAAGACCCCCTTTTCTTTGGCACAATCCCTTGCCCAGACGCTTGACAGTCCACAGTCTCCATGGAGGAATGGGGGAGAGCTGGATCTTGCCCCAGTGACCTGGTCAAGCACTCTGGACGCTGGGGCACTGGGGGTGAGCTCCTGAAGCCCAGGCCCCCATGGAGCCTTGCTCGGTATCAGAGCTCTAGCAGTTATTTCATCCCAGAACTAGTCGGGATGACTGGTCTGCCCCTGGCGCTCCTCTCTGGGTGTTGCCACTGCTTCTAAGTGGGGGAGGTGGGAGGGAGAGGGCCTGGGTCTCAGCTGGCTCTCTGGTCAGGAATGAGGGGTTGGGCCCCCAGTTGCATGACACTGAAGGAGGCACGGACAGCCGGTGGGCAGCTGATGGGCAGGGAGTGGTTGTTTTTCTGAATGACTCCTATTGCTCAACAGTTTCCACGGAATAGTGTCTGTGTGTGGTATGGTGACCGGAGGAGCCTCGCTGCAGGGAGAGGATCCATTACAGCCCGGACCTGATTCTAGGGGACCCGGGAGTTGGGGCAAGGCAGGCGTGGCAGTTTATTTGTGTTGGATATGGGCGGCCTCTTGAGTCTTGTCCCACACAGAAGCCGGGGCCATCTTCACTCTTGGGTTGGGGGTGGCAAGGTGTCTCCAGCTTGAATGAGGTAGACCGGTAGAGGGAAGAGAGGGCTACCCCTCCGGTTTCCTTACAGTACCGCTCCTAGGACAGAGGGTAGGCATTATTTTACCCTGCTTCATTTCCAAACAGGTACAGCTAGGACAGAAAGTAACAGCTCTTAGGACCCCAGGTTCCCCAGATGTGCGTCCCCTTGGCAAACACAGCTGCTCTGGGAGTTCATCCCTGGTTCCCTCTTCCAGGGGACAGCGTTGTGCACCAGGCTAAGATTCTTCTCTTTATTGTGAACTGGCCAGCTCCCCTCTTTCCCTCCCTGTTTGCACTGGCTCATGCCCCAAATCTGTTCCTTCTACCAACAGGCCCCCCTTTCTTCCAGCTGTTCCCGCTACCACCACTGCAGTTGCCTCCTGACGTCAGCGCTGGGATTGTCCCCAAACACGTAGAGGATCACGTCACTCCCTTGCTTAAAACGTGGCTTTTTTTTTTTTTTAAAGATTTTATTTATTTTTAGAGAGGGGAAGGGAGGGAGAGAGGGAGAGAAACATCAGTGTGTGGTTGTATCTTACGCGCCCTCTACCAGGGACTAGGCCTGCAATCCAGGCATGTGCCCTGCACTGGGAATCCAACCAGCAACCTTTTGGTTCACAGGCTGGCATTCAATCCACTGAGCCACATCAGCGAGGGTCTATTCCCTCCATTAGGAATGACAAAGAGGTCTTATGGGACAATTCCACATAAGCATACTGTTGAGAAGAATTTGGAGACCAAGTCTAGACTCAAGAGGAAACATTACCGATAGATTAGCACCTGTCACAAGGGAAATGATGGCATTGGTGGTCCCCAGGATGAAGTCTTGACTTCTCAGCACGTGACAGCTCCAACAGACTCCTTCATTGCACCCGCCCTGGACTCCCTTCCTTCAGCCATGCTGAACATTTGTGGTTTTTGAATGGTGACATACTCCTTTCGACTGAAACCCCCTTCCCTTCTCAGTCAGCAGGCCAATGTCTACTCCAAAACAGATGAGATGTCACCTCTGTTGACCCCAACCTCTCGTCTGTCTGATGCTCCCAGAGCATTCCGTGTCTACCCCTCTCATCGCACTTTCCTCAACCCATTGTCGTTACCTATTTACTAGTCTGTTTCACCAGGTACGTCCCTGGAAGGGAGGGACCAGTCCTCTGTTTCCTTAGGCACCTCATCTGTGCTTCCACCACACATTACGTACTGCTCTGTAATGGAACTTGCCGAAGTCTGCCTTTTTGTTCTCTCTGTACAAATCCTCTGTCCCGAAGAGCAGGGACCAGATGGTTCATTCTGCCTACTGCTCTACATACCAAGGTTGCTCAACAAACATTTATTTAATAATAATCTATTTAGAGTCTAGTCTATCAAGTTGGTCCTTAAACCTTCCTACCCTATTAGTTCCCACCCGTGGCTTCCAAGGAGCATTCCCAGACAGACTCAGGGCTACCTGCCATATACCTTAAATCCCATCCCGTCTAATCATGGGATGCCCACCGGCTTTCAGTTGGGTATGATGCCAGTTTGGTCAAACACCAATCTAGAAGTTGCTGTAAAGGTATGTTTTAGATGTGACAAGCATTTAAATCAGTAGTTTCCGTAAAGCAGATTACCTTCTAAATGTGGATGGGTCCCAATCAATCAGTTGAAAGCCTTCGAAGGCTGAGGTCCCTTGAAGAAAAAGGAATTCTGCCTCCGGACACAAGATTGCAACATCAGTTTTTTGCTTGCTTTCTAGTTTGTCTGCCTGATTTCAGATTTGCCAACCCCCACAATCACGAGTCGATTCCTTAAAATATCTATTTATCCATCTTATTCTTTCTCTGGAGAACCTTAATACACCATTCCAGGCTGGATCCCAAACTTCCACCTTCTTTTTGTGCCCCTCACGTGTTCCTGAGTGTCCCTTGAATGCTGCTGCACCACTGATTTTGTTTGGGCTATGTTGAGCAAGCGTGTTTTCCAGACTGCGGCAATCCAAAGACATGGCCTGGGGGAACGGAGATTTAAAATGTGTGTAACAAAAACCCAGTGACACACCAAATGAATGCAAGTCTCCTGTATTGGGCCTTATAAAGGTGAGATACTGTTCATAACCTTCAAGGGCACATGAAGAGGTGCCAGAATGGTTGGCACTCTGACTTCCAGAATGAAGCTGACCCTGCAATCCACAGCCTAGTGAATTATAGGTCCATGCCTGCAAGATGACTCTTTTGAACTGGCTTGAGATTAGCTACAGGCCATTTCACCTTTCCTTCCAACAGAGAGGTACATCAAAGAGGTGCAGAAGCCGTATCTTGCCACATCAGCAAGCTACCTGGGCTTCTGCTGTTCCCTTTGTGCATCAAAGAATTATGACCGGGGTCCAAGGACAATTAGCAGCTAATCTGGGTTATGGCGATATATGACAAACTTAAAGCCAATTTCTAAAGGTAAATTACTCGATTTTCTCCAGCCCAACAGTCTCAGATGGGAGAACAGTGGAAAAGTGTGGATAACAGAATTTTAAAACATTGAGAGGCTGGAGCAATGGGCAGGTTCGATGGTAAAATTTAACAGGGTAAACATATGATGTCCTACACTTGAGTTCCTTCCCTTATCCAGGATGGAGAAGGTGGCTGGATTTTACTCAACCCAAGACACGAGATGCAGCCATGGGATGGGACCCGCAGGTGTCAAGCAGAGTCTGGGATCCTTCTTCCAGCCTGTGCTGTCAGTCGATGCCTACATGAAATGTCACCTGCCTGTCCTGGCCCCGGGCTCTGGCTAGGTTCAGTGGAGAGCAGCTAGCACGGGGTAAGAACACTGAACGTAGAGGCTGGATGGTGCAAAGGCTAAAGGGCTGCAGCCTGTGGTCACACATCCTAAACCCAAGGTCTTTTCCATCTGTGAGCTACGTTCATTTGATTTGACAATTTACTTGAGTACTCTAACCGTGTTTCCTAATCCATGAAGAGAGGACAATACCACCCACCTCAAACACTGTTTTAGGATTAAAGCAATTAACATACATAAAGCAGATTTTGGCACATTGCTTAGCACACAGTAAGTTTTCCGTATTTGCTAATATTAACTGAAGAAATTCTCAGCTTTGCCAAATTCATGATAACCCGACAGCTGCCTTCAAGTATTTCCAGGGACCTTATATGGAAGAGAAAAAGCTGCTCTGAGCCACCTCTGGGTAGCAGTCACACGGAGGCTGCCGGGTTCTGCCTAAGGAAGAGCTTTCTGCACAGCAGACACCTGCAGGTGGAAGTTGTGCTCCCAGGTGCCACAGCAGGAGGCACGGAACCACGTGGCCCACACCGTGTGGCAGGGATGCTGTGGGGAGTCAAGTGAGTGATGGGGGAGTGACTAGGTGACCTCTAGGGTCCCACCTACACACATGAAATTTTGTGACGCTAGGACTTTTATCCCGGGTTTCCTCAGCCTAGAAAGAGACATTCACAGACGCCCACACGTTGAAAATGCCAGGGGAACCACTGGAGACTCCCACCTCAAAGCCACCTAAGCATCCCCAGATGCACATTTATACGCCAGTTTAGGAGGGGGAAGAAAACACTGAGCCTGTTTTCAACACTCCGCGGCTTGTGACTAAGCAGGATCGAGACCTTCGTTCGTCTAAAGAGAAAAATGCTATAAAACAAACACAAAACCCAAGAAAAGGCATTCGGTGTCTTCAGCACCCTCACATGCCAGGCTCTCCTCTCTCCACAAAACGCAGAGGAAGTGTCTCAGGGGGCCTGACGTGAAGAGATCAGCTCCTCCTCGCACTGGGACCTGCTGTGCCTGGTGCTGACCCCATGCCCCAGCCAAGTGGGAAGGTGGAAATACTACCTGAGAACATGCGGCCATGCCCAGCTCCCCCAACTACAGCTGGGCGCAGTCCGCAGGTGGCAAACAGATGACACCAGAACAGCTCTGTGAATAAAACTTTAATAATGTACAGCAGAAATTGGACAGGCTCATTCTTATATTAAAACAAAAGATTTCCTATATTACAACTTATTTACATTTGCATACTGAAGAGGTAAAGTGTCTAAGTGGCTAATTTACAGTCCTTTCTAATAAAATGTACAAAAACAAACAGAAGTACCGAGAATGCCGTTCAGGGGCCTTGACGGCGACAAAAGAACGGGCTTGGACTTGGTCTGTGAATCCAGAATCCAGAGGTGCAGGTAGCCCTAAGGATCAGGGTTGGCCCCAGGGGGCCAAACACCACGGCTTCGGCTGTAGTTTCTCCCCAGCTCTCTAACCCCTAACTCAGTGTTAAGAGCGGTGCGGGGGGGAGGGGGGGAGCTTCCCAAAAACCTGCTCAGTCTTCCCCAAGGGTGGAAGGGCTGGACCACATGTGTGGTGAGGACAGACGGGCCACCGAGGGAGTAGGCTAGTGGCTTGGGAGTCCCTGGGTTGAGGAGTGTTGGCAGATCCTAGAGGCTGGTTGTGACGGCACAGGAGTCTAAGTCCCATTACCACTTAGAACCCGCCAGGTTCTGCTGCAGGGCGGAGAGGTGAGGGATCAGCGGGGTGGGGAAAGGAGGTCCCCCATGACACAATTGGTATTCAAGGGCAATTAATCAACAGCCAGTAAATTGGCCTAAATAGTTAGGGGAAGATCTCCTTTAACACAAGGAAAGAGGCAATACATCAGGAAAATAAATAGAAAGGCCGGGGGCATCAGGGAAACACGTAAGCAGGGAGAGGGCTCTCCCTGTCCTCCACAAGCTTTGGCAGAGAATCGCTGGGCTGGAGGCAGGGGTGCTGTGAAGCTGCATCCATAACGTGCTCCCCTTGGGGCAGGAAGGGAGCTCTGAATGCTCGCAGTGATTGGGCTCTCATGCCCCCCACGAGTCTCTTTGGCGCGGGGGGCACGCTTGCTCTTCAGTGGTCTTCTGTAAGAGCAATCATTCCAGGCTCAAAAGGCTCTCAGAACCAACTCCTATATGAAAACTTCTGGTCTCAAAACAGGCGCCCACTAACTTGGATCAGGTCCTTCTTCAGTGCTCCAAAAACAGGACCCAAGCCTTATTCACAGCTATATTCCCAGCACTTAGCACAGTGCCTGGCACCCACCAGGCACTCAACAGTGCAGAGTAAATGCCTGGAGGGGGAGAAGGTGCAACCAGCTGGACAATGCACAGAAGGCTAGGGCCCTGGCCCAGAAACCACTCCTGGGCCTGGGGGCGGGGCACAACGCAGGAGAGGCTGAGCCCCAGGGCAGGCAGAGACCCTCCCCCGCAGAGTGGGAACAGGCTCAGGTACAGGGACAGACATTTCCAGTGTGATTGAGCTATGTGCGTTTGATTGAACTATTTTTTTGTGGTTGTTTTTGTAGGGATTTCTTTAAAAACAAATAGATTGAGAGGTAATCATCACATAGAGATGGTTTTCCTTTTATAAAAACTTAATATTAAAAAAAGTTAAAATCTAGACCCTCCCAATAAAATTAAAAAACAACAAAAAAAAACCACTCCAGTTAAAAGTTATGGCTTCAAAGTTATTATATAGCTAAGATACGCTGACCAAACCACCACCCACAACCGTGCTTCTAGACGTCGTTAAATACTACACGCAGGTTAAATGCGATTCGGCTCAGGCTTTCCCCTTTAGCAGGGCCCCTGAAGTGGGTGTGAGCCTCATATCTTCCCTCCACCAGGATCGGATAATCCCGTAAAAGACCCATGCAGATGCCTCCCTCCCACCCCTAACTCCCTCCCCACTTCTTGTCCCCACTTCCCTTCCCCACCCTAAACCCACCACCACCAAAAATATACACTGCTGTTTCCAGAATCTGGGACATGAAAGACAGATGTGACATTCCAATCTGAGTCCCCAGATTTGGGCTTCAAATTCCTTGGCCCCTCCTTGATGCTGCTGAGGACGATGCCCTGGGCTGGCTCATTTCCCACGGGTGCAGCTGACCACAGCACCCGAGACATACGCCCGGATGCTTTCCCTGCCCACCCCGCCCCTCCCTCACACACGGACCCGAAAGCCTCGCCTGCCGTGGACAACTGGGCCAGCTTTGGTTCCACAGTCTGAAATGGGGGAGGAGAGTGGTGTGGATGCAAGATGGGAAAGGAGGACTGCCGTGGCTCAGAGTTCGGGGGAGGGGCGGGGAGGGAGACCCCTGGGAAGGGCACTGGGAAACAAGACACTGCTCACTACTGAACAGAGGCACCAGCACGCAGAGACGGCATGACAAACACCCCAGACCTGCACATGCACAGAAAGCTCAAGCAGGGACGTACGCACCTACAGACACACACACACACACACGCACACACGCACGCACGCACGCACGCACACACGTATGTAAGGGCATGGCACGGACCAGGCACAACAGGGGACGCACCTCGGCACATGCACACACAGCTGGACAGACAGGCGGCAGATTCCGTCTCCGCTGGCAGTTCCTCCAGACATCTGCACGAGGGTGGAGCGTGGGCCCGGAGCTGCCTGCGAGAGGGCTGCGCTTCTGGTTCCCCTGGGCCACCTCGGTGTGCTGGGGTTGGTCCCTGGCGGGAACCTTCAGTGCTGCTTAGCACTGGCGACGCTCAGGTTCACCTGGGCCCTCCCAGGCCACCCGTCACCACTCCTGGCATCCACCAGATGCACCAGGTTTGGCGGGACTTCCCACTACAACCAGTTCGAGTTGTGGCACCGAGTTCTCCACACCATTCGCTCTCAGAGTCTCCATGCCACTAGGAGGTAAGTATAAAAGGTGTCTGTGTCTCAAACCCAACATGGGAGTGAGTGGGTCTCCTGGGCTCTGTCCCTCTTTTGGACCAGAGCTTCTGGCCACAGAGGGCTGGGCAGAAACGAGAGGTAGGCCTCCATCGTACGCTCAACATGGCAGCTCTGTGTAGTCCTCGCTGCCCAGGGTTGCATGTAGGGGGAGGAAAGCAGGGTTAGATCTTCACATCTTCCTGCACGCTGAGCTGGGAGAGGGTCTTCTTTATGCGCAGAGCAGTCAGGCGGGCTGCGCCGTTGGCGTACCAGCACTCTCGCATCATCTTCCCCATCACTCGCAACGCCTGCACAGAGACCCAGAGGACATCAGTTTGACCCTTCCTGATGGAAGCCTTTCTGGTCCCCATCCTCCTCATTTCTCAGTGCCATGTGTGTCAGAATCTCTTCTCCCTTTCTGACCCTAGGGAAACACTTTGCAAACTTCCCTCTCCCCTTAGGTTGCCCTTCCTTAGGGGCCAGGCTGTGCAGGCAAATGGAGAAAACTTTTAGCCTGGAGAGGAGAGACATGCTCTGCAAGTATGGCCAGCCACCCCCCATCATCTGGGTAATCTTGAAAGAAATACTAGCAACTGCCCTCACTGATGTGGCTCAGTGGACTGAGCGCCAGCCTGTGAACCAAAGGGTTACTTACTGGTTCGATTCCTAGGCAGGGCACATGCCTGCATTGCATGACCCAGGAGAGTTGGGAGCGCACGAGAGGCACCCACATATTGATGTTTCTCTCCTCTTTTCTCCCTCCCTTTCTCTAAAAATAAATAAATAAAATCTTAAAAAAAAAAAAAAAGAAAGAAAGAAAGAGAAAAAAATACCAGCAATGGCCTGTGATCTGAAAATCATTTGTCAGGTTTGAGAATCCATTCTCACGACTGTACACTAACTGTTCTTTTAAAAAGTATATAAACCAGGGACACACTTTGGTCCCTGCATACACCTGGCTGTAGCCTCGAGGCACGAGAGAAAGAAGCTGGGAAAACTCCTTGGCAAGTGGAATAGGGAAACTGAGGCAGACAGCTGAACAAACGGGCCGAGTAATTTACAGCCAGATACAGAAGGCTTCCTCTTTAGAAATAACATCTAGGCCTCAGTTGTATTCTGGGCTCCAGGCCCAGAAAAACAGCAAAATCAGGCCAGCAAAGTCAGGACCAGCTGCAATGACTAACGACCTCCTGCCTGTGCTGACCAGTCAGTGGAAACCAGGAGCGTGAAAGGGCACACCTGGAATAGCTGATGAATATTCTGCCGAAACCCCGAGCTCCCAGCCTGTAAAATCCCCAAGACAAAGGAGCAGCCTGCTCGCCCTCCCAGAGCACACCCACACTTTCCCTCCCCCGAAGGCACATGCTCCTCCAACTCTAAGGGTCCCCACAAGACTTGCAGCCAGGGGAGCGATGGCAGAGGCAGCTGACCCGTGCTGAGCCGGACCCTGGCTCCAGGGCTCCCTTTCCTCTGACCTCCCAGTGCGCCGACAGCAGCCCCGCCTCGGCCCATTCTGTCTCTCTGACTTTTCATCTCAGTAAGTCCACACAGCCCCACCTGCGCTCATTTCTTCTCCAATTAACATTTCCAGAGAACCAAAGCAGCCCCACCGAGTCTCTCTCCTGTTGCTTCTTCTGTCCTAGGCCCGTCCTTGTTTCACTGTCCCCAGCTTTAATAAACATCCTCTCCAAGTCACCTGGATTCATGTCGTGAATCTTCCCTGCACAAAGTCAAGAACCCAGATGCTACTGGCTGGCCGTGGGCAGACCCACTCAGGGCCGGCCCCCCTCCCCTACAACACTCTCACGGTCCGCGGGCAGAGATGGAGGGTGGTGAAGCGGCAGGAGACCGGCCCCTGAAAGCAATCTTGTCAGAGGCATTGCCATTGCCTGGACGACACAGGCAGCCACCAGAGTCAGGCCAGGAGGTGACACAGAAGGTCACCTATGGGCGGCCGCTGGTTACTGAGGCCACGAAGCTCCCTTACTGCTGCCCTAAGCTAGTTGTTTCCAAAATTCCTTTTAGCAGTGGGACCCTCTCCCCTAAGCAGTCCCAACACATGAACAGCACTGACTGAACAGAGTGGGGCAGGGCAGCAAAAGCAGCTCTTCCAGCCTCACACTCATCCTCTGAAGTAAATCCAACCCGGGGTTCCAAGGCACGTTTTGGAAAATGCTGCTCTATCATGGAACAAGAGGGCATCCGCCTAAACTGTGAACTAATTTTGTTCATCAACGAGAAAATGCCCTCTAGTGGTTGCACTCCTGAGAAGCAGAGCTGCGAGGGAAAAAGGCGCGTGCGCACTGAGCCAGGAAGACCCATCCCCAGCAAAGGCTCGAAGACCCCAGAGCTCTGTTTATTAGTTACCCGTGACATAAATTTGTCCTCATTTCGACTCTTTCTACCAAATGTCCCCTCCTCACTTTATCTGCCATCTGTCCCAAATTCAAACGCTCCACATCCTCCTCCCTTCTTCTGAGCTGTTAGGCCGCCTCCCTCACAAACATGCACTTGCTGAGTCCTGTCCCTCATTCTTCTACCCCCTTCACGAAGGCCTCTTCTTCACTGGGCCACAGGCCCGGGCTTGCCCCTGTGGCTCCAGAGCCATCTTTCTAGTTAGACAGGTCTAAAGGCCTCCTCTAGGTTTTTGCTCCTGTCTCTCTTAGATCACCTATCTTATCTCTGTCCTGGGGGCCAAGTCATTTTCTTGTCGGCTGTCAATTCCAAAGGGGACCCTACAGTGCCCTGGACAAGGGACTGTGGCCCCTCAGGGCTTAGTATAAAATAGCACAGTGGCATATCGTAACTGACACACTCAAGGGGTGGCCCTGGGGGTTGGGCCCATTGTCAGGTGAGGCAGAGACATCCCACAGATGGAAAAGCAGGAGGAGGTAGGGGAGCTTCCTACCTCATAACTCTGCCACCAGTTGGGGATGTTGGGACGCAGCTTCTGGTCACATACAACCTTTCGCATTTCCTCAATGGAAGGGTCAGAGGGCACTAAGTCATAATATGGCAGCTGATATTCTTCATGGACTCCTGGAAAAAAAGAAAATATCCACCGAGCTTACCAACAGAAGGAACAGATTACTCAAAAGCCAGTGAGAACCACCCCACTGTGGTCTGCCAACAACACATCCCACTAAGAGGGAACATGGCTCCTTGGAGAGCTTGGCTGATCCAGGTGTGGGACGACATACAGAAGGTTAGCCAGGAACAACTTTTTCATACCAAAAAGCAAGGAAACTACCAAAGACTACTGAGGTCAAGTCAAAAGGCACCAACCTGAAACGCTCCCAGCTAGCTGAAGATGAGAACATTTATGCAACAGCAAGACTAACTTCAATGGAAACAAATATTTCAAATCCATCAGCTCAGCCCTGGCCCATGCGGCTCGGCTGGAGTGCCATCCCATAGACTGAAAAGTCGCCGGTGTGGTCCCCAGTCTGGGCGTGTATCAGAAGGCGGCCAATTCTTGTTTCTCTCTCACATCAATGTTTCTCCCCCCCGCCCCCTTTCCTCTCTCTCTAGAAGCAATGAAAAAGTGCCCTCAGGTGAGGATTAAAAAATGAACAAATAAATAAAAGTAAAACCCACCAGTTAAAAAAAAAAACCCTCCACTACTTCATAGTGATACTAAACAACAAAAAAACCCACAAACCACAGTCACCTTTGTAAGATGACAGATAACTCATTATTTTGATAAATGGTAAATAAATGGAAATCAAGTATTTTTCCTGCCTTTCTTATTCAAACTATACATTTTGGTAACCAAAGAGGCAATTAGGGGAAGTTTCTTTCAAGAAGAAATCTAGCTAATGCCTGAAGAGCGACAGAATCAAATTATTGTCATTTTTCAACCTCTAATGAATTTGGATTTGGACAATGATCATTGATGGCTGTTAGGCCCACAAAATAAGAACGAGCATTATGTGCCTTGTAACAGAAAGATTTTGGGGGAAAAATATACATATATATATATACACACACACACACACACACACACACTATTTTAGTCATTAAATATAACTATTATAGGAAATTCACAGGAACAGTAAAACATGCGAACTCCATGAAGGAGCAAACAGGAGAATTGACAGGACAAATGACTGAATTCTCCAATTAAAAAACGGTGGGGAAAAAAATGGAGATGAAACCTGTAGATTATATGAGACCTAGGAGGTGCATCAATCAATTGCAGTGAATGAACATTATTTCAACTGATTTTGAAGAAACTGTTTAAAAAGGAAATTAGGAGAAAATTGGGGAAACCTCACCAGCAACTGTTGTTAAGTGATATTAAGAATTAATGCTCGTTTTTTAAAGTGCAATAAGAGTATTATATTTTTGAAGTCTTTATCTTTTAGAACTACAAATTGATATTTTCCATAATAAAAAAATTAATTAAAAAATCCAATGTAACCTTCTCAAGCCTTTTTCTAGGAAAAATTCTGCTGTCCTGAGCTAACAGGAGAGCCTGAATTGGTAGTTACCTAAGGGGTAGTTCAGAGCGTAAGCTCTGGCCTCAGTCTCCCAGAGTCTGGATCCTATTTCATTAGCTGTGTGACCTTGGGCAAACTACCTTCTCTCTCTGGGACCTTCTTCATCTGCAAAGTGGTGGCAACAGTAGTACCCACTTTATAGTTTGCAGTACATATTAACTGAGTTTATATATAACAAGTGGTGAATGCCGGCATTATTATTATACACTAAGCCCCAATTTCTGAAAAATATGAGGAAGGATAAGTTAACTTACTCAATTTAAGACTTGTGTAGCAAGATTTTTCTTAATGTTTTCTGTACATAGGATCAGAATCTAAGTTATGCAATTCTATGAATAAAACCTGGGTGCCTGCTCCACAACTTGCATCTCACCCAACATATCATAGATGGAAAAAGAGAGTAATACCGAAAGGGGTTAGGCTGGAAGACTCACCTGTTCTACTTTTTTTAACCTCACCTGAGAACATTTTTTTCATTTTTTTTAGAGAGAGGGAGGGAGGGAAACTTTTATACGAGAGAAAGGCATCAACCGGTTGTCTCCTGTACACACCTGGAATGGGGATAGGCACCTAGGCTGGGGATCATACATGTCCGGACTGGGGGTTACACATAGCTGAGCCCTGATGGGGGATTGAACCTGCAACCCAGGCATGTGCCCTGACTGGGCATCAAACCCACCACCTTTCGGTTACAGGACAACCTTCCAACCAACTGAGCCACACTGGCCAGGGCACCTGTTCTTTTTAATTAATTTCATTTCATTTCATTTCCATTGACTTGGAATTTCTTACATTAGAGATAAATGGATGAGGGCTATATATAATATTTTAAAAAATATTATATATAGCATTCCAAGGTTTTTTAAAAGTGTAATTCTTTAAAAAGATTTTATTTATTTACTTTCACAGAGAGGTGAAGGGAGGGAAAAGGAGAAGGAGAGAAACATCAGTGTGTGAGTGATACATCGACTGGCTGCCCCTCATACCCACCCAAACTGGCCAGCAACTCAGGCATGTGCCCTGGCTGGGAATTGAACCAGCCACCTTTCAGTTCACAGGTTGGTGCTCAGTCCACTGAGCCACACCAGTCAGGGCTCTAGTGGTTCTTGAACTTGACTTCATAGCAGAATACTTGAAAGTTATTGTAAAATACTGATATACTAACCTGATGATAAAATGTTCTCTGCTAAATCGGGCACTACTTTTTACTGGATTCTTACATGAGTGAGCAGTTGCAAATTCCAAAGATTTAAGAAAAAAATAAAAGAAAAAAATCATTTTGAGAAAATTCTACACATTGGTAAGCTTTCTCCTACAAATTGAGAAATGACCACTATTAATTTATCAGTGAAACCCATGCTCCCAGGAACGTGGCTCGAGAGCTGGTGTAGCAGTGCGTGACGCCTCCTGTATAAAGGAGAACCCTGCATGAAGTCCCATGCTCTTTCTGTCTAGGACTTTCCCAACCTCCAATGACCAATAAAAACAATATGCTCCAAAAAGAGAAGCCTTTGGAATGGTTACCACAGTGTAAAACACTATTTTAGAAGCTGGTCCAAAGAATAATAAACACACCCTTAGCACAGCTACCTCCAAGGTTCACTCATATTGATAAGGACTCTGAGGGTGACTGAAGGGCTCTGTCACAAGGCATCTGACAGGTTGTGAAAAGAAAGGAGGCAGAACACCAGCACCCTTGACTGGGAGGCAGGAGCAAGAGAAGGCAGAAAAGGATCGTACCTCCAGAATTGCATCTTCGAGCAATCTCCCAATATACCAGCCCTAGGGCATAGATATCAGCACATTTAAAGGAGTCAAAGTGCTTCATGTTAATGGTTTCATCAAGTACTTCAGGGGCCATGTATCTGCAACAGCAAAGGAAACACGATCACACATTAACAAAAGATGACCTCTCTCCTTAGATCAAAGTATTGACTCAGGGGCCCTCTGAAAGTAGGCGAGCATCACCCCAAAAAAGCCCCTTGGGGAGGAGAAACTAGTCAATTCTTTTATTGCAAACTCCCATGTGTTTTGGATTTGAATCTAAATTCTTCAGCATATGTTTGGTCAGTATCACAGGCTACTCTTATTTGCACCTCTACTTTTCAACCATCATTTTTAGCATGTTTTGGTTTCTTGGCAGAAGTACTTGTATCAGGGGTCACAGGGCAATAATACATGATATCTAGTTACTACTGGGGTCTTGAACTTTATTAAATATAGTCACAATGATGGGTCCAGTTTAAATTTCATTCTGCACTTTTTTTTCATCTTACTTGATTACAGGTATAAGAAAATTAATTCTAGATAGCCATCAAAGCCCCCTCAGCTAATTAGTAATCTTCTCTCTCTCTCTCTCTCTCTCTCTCTCTTTTTCTCTCAAATCATGGGATCATCCCAGGCCTCACATTTTGGGGCCTGCGTCATTCATTCCTTCAGCTCAAAGGGAAAAAGCAGTAAAGAAACTTAGTTAAATTCATTCAGATTCCTTCCTATTAAAAGGCAGCTCTACCCTGGCTCGTGTGGCTCAGTGGATTGAGTGCCAGCCTGCAAACCAAGAGGTTGCCAGTTCGATTTCCAGTCAGGGCACATGCCTGGGTTGCGGGCCAGGTCCCCAGGTGGGGGCATGTGAGAGGCAACCTACTGATAATCTCTCGCATATCTGTTTCTCTCCCTCTCTTTCTCCTTCCCTTCCCCTCTCTCTAAAAGTAAATAAATAAAATCTTTAAAAAAAAAAGTTCCATTTCCGACTTGTATAATCAATCTGCAATCATAATTCCTTACTCCTTACTTCACTTCTGCAGGAAGCAGGGAGCAGGCCCGTAATCGTCAGGGCACTCGAATCTCTGCTCTGGATCACCTCTGCTCCAGCTTGCCAAACCTGCTCTCTAAACCCAGAGCAAACATGCTCTCTGCCTCCTGGAGGGTCTCTGCACAAGCCACCCCTCTGGACAGCAACTCCCCTCTCCCCCAAGGCAGGCCTGGTGCCCACCCCACTCCCAATCCTTGCTCCAGATTCTCTTCTCCACTGCTTCCCCTGCCCAATACTACCAACACCTACATGTATACAGTTCTATGGAGCTGTGCTCTTGGTGCTTATATATCTGTTAGATATAACTGTGTAGCCTTCCAGTGCCAGGAGTGGGTGTTCAAATTTCAGTCATCTGAGAGCCTGGACCACACCTCCTTTTTCTACACCTCCCCCTGCACAGTGGGGAGAGGCACACACGGGCTCCTCGCTATAGGCACAGGGCAAGGACAGAGGCCCAGGGCCTTCCTACCGTTTGGTTCCCACCCTCTGGTTTGGGGCAATGTCAATGGTGTCAGTGACAGCATCGTGACGGACGGCCAGGCCCAGGTCTGCAATGGCACACATGCCGTTTTTCTTCACTAGGATGTTCTTTGACTTTAAGTCTCGATGAGCAATTCCAGGCTTCCCTGGCAGAGATAAAAACAGCGATCTTTAAAGAAAGGTAGTAAAAATATTATAAGAGTCTGCAAACACAGTGAATGTTAGGAAGGCCGCATGGATTCAAGTCCTGGCTTTTCCTCCTACTAACCCAGGAACCCTGGAAAAGCGACTTAACCCATCAATACCTTTGTCTTCTCATCCATAAAACAAGACTAACACCAGTATTTAATTCATGGGAATGTTGTGAGGATTAAATGCATTGATGTAGGCTAAGTGATGAGCTTAGAAGAGCATGCGTATTAGCTAACATTACTATTAATACTACTACTCACCTTCCCTAACAAATATGCTCAGTAGTGAAGTGCTGAGGAATTCAGAGAGATACTGCTGTGTTGGCTAGACTCTTAGAATCAACCAAAATCACCAATCAATTAGTAAGGACTGCTAGTATCACTGCAGAGGCTAGGAACAGGACCAAACTTTAATGGCTCATTTTCTGCCAGCTAGTGCTATTGCCCTGGTCAATCAGGCATCAGGGAACACACCCTGTCACCCTAACAAGATCCAGGATATCCCAAAGAGCTGATGTTTCGGTCAATAAGCAGGGATGCTCAAGTCTTTCCCTCCAGGAATACCTTCCTAGGTTAGCAAAGCGGAGGGTCTAAATCCACCAAGCAGTCTTTGTAAGTCAGCTGCCCCCAACAACGAAAGTGTGAAATTACTGAACTGATGCTCCTGTCGCATGAGTTTTTTTTTTTTTATCTTCTCAGTTCCATGTGCACTGTGGGCTTCTGAGATGATTACTCAATGAACACCATCCAACAACTATGCCAGGCCATGGAAAGAACAGCTCCACTACAGTCCCTGAGGGAGTTCGGAGACAAGTGGCAAGAACCCTCTGGAAATCCTCTTGTTTTCATTCAAGTGAAGTTCAAACCTCTCTCCTTTAGATTAGACTAGAGTCCCTGAGGCCCAGCTCCAACTTTCTCAGTAAAAAGGAGTTCTGGCAACTAAATCAGGATAGTACAAGGTTTTAAAGCCTACTCAACGTCACTGCTCCTCGGCTGGGCCCACTCACCTTGGGTGCCCACGATCTCCATGTGCAGGTGTGCAAGCCCGCTGGCAGCAGACAAGGCCAGCTTAATCATCCCCTCGATCGTCACTGTGTACCGGTTCAGATAATCGAACAGGGAGCCATGCTCGTGATAGTCTGAGACGAGCCACAGCTGTGTCCAGGTGCCATTATCTGCAGAGAACCACAGAGGTTAAGGCAGGAAAGATGGAATATGTAGACTCCAGTTAGACTCCTGAATTTCCACTATTTAAAAAATATTTTATTTCTTTATTTTTAGAGAGGGGAAGGTAGGGAGCAGAGGGAAACAGCAATGTGTGGCTGCCTCTTGAGCACCCCTACTGGGGACCTGGCCCACAACCCAGGCATGTGCCCTGACTGGGAATTGAACCAGCAACTCTTTGGTTCACAGGCCAGCGCTCAATCCACTGAACCACACCAGTGAGGGCTGAATTCGTACTTCTTGCCTCCACACGTCCTAAGGTCTTCTCTATGCCTGTTTCATCTACGGGTGTCTACAAGTTTTAGGTTCCAGGAAAGACAGAAGAATACCTACTCCTTTATTTCTTGTAGGTGGCTATAGGACACTGGGCAGCATTCCATTATAACACCGAATTTGAAGTGTGAGGCATCCAGAAGAGGAAGCATATGCTTAGGAGAGTAACAGGTAACATCTGCGACACTGCTTTTGATCCTGATGAGGCCCACTCATCTACATGTTTGCAACAACTGGCTGCATCCACCACTGCCAAATAGTGAGGCTTCACAGACCCTGCTCTGTGCTCCAAGACCTTTTTATAAAAAATTGAACTTACTGGGATGACATCGGTTAATAAAATTATATAGGTTTCAGGTGTATAATTCTATAATAAATCATCTCTATATTGTAGTATCTTTTCACCACCCCAAGTCTCCTTCTATCACCATTTAGCCTCCCATATCCTCTTCAATCTCCCCCCCACCCAAGCTCCAAAGGCCCTTTGAGCACAGCCCAGCCCAGCACCTGTCTCATTTGTAACATTTCTATCCTAAGTCCATTGCTCTTACCAGGCTATGAGCTCTCTCTGAGAGAAGGAAAGAGTTCCTTCATGCATTATTGTAATCCAGGCCAAAAACACTTTTCAATGCATGATGAGCACACATCAAATATTTCAGAGGTCATCTTATCCTCAGAAGAGCAATGGAAGGCGGAAAACATACTTTTATATAAGGTGTGTCTGGTGTGTGTACATGCATGTGCATGCATGTAGTGAGGAGGGGGAGGGAGAGAGGGAGAAAAAGAAAAACCAAGCCCTGGCTGGGTAGCTCGTTTGGTTATAGAGTGATGTCCAACACACCAAAGTTGTGGATTCAATCTCTGGGCAAAGCACATACAAGAAGCAACCAATGAATGCCTAAATAAGTAGAATAACAAATCGATGCCTCTCTCTTTAAAAAAAAAAAAAAAAATCAATTAAAAAACTATTTTAAAAAAGGAAAACCAAAATTGAGTTATGCTGCCATCAATAGGAAAATTGGAAATTGAATTGAGGCCTAAATTCCAGGCCGGTGCTAGTTCCAGAACATCACACTTCACAGGGTGGGGCAAAGGTAGGTTTGCAGTGGTTCATATGGAAAATAATACAATAATAAATAAATAATAATACAAGAATAGACTGTTTCACATACTCACAACTGTAAACCTACTTTTGCCCCACCTTGTATATATCGTGTTAAAAAGGCAAGATCGAAGGAGCCTGATTTTTCTCCTGCCCTGGCCCTTATGTGGGCTTCAATAGCCAGATCCCTACTCACGCAGCTGCCAGAAATCAATAAAGGGAGTGGCTTCTGGAAAGGCGCCAATCTTGGCCTCTCAGATTATGAACAAGGGGTCCACCCAACACACCCTGCTTGCACCAACCAGCCCTAAAGTCTTGAGGACACTGCCAGTAAGTTAAAAGGGAAGACATCTTTTGATCCTTTAAAATATACGTAAAACTTAAATTTTATCAAAAGGTAATGTTGCTTTAAAAAGGAACAGCTTATTCAGAAAGAATAAAAAATTCTCTCTTCCCCTTTGTCCCTTGTGTACTGAGTCCAAGACTCTTTAGCTTGGGGGCAGATGAGGTCACTACAAACCCCCACAGCAACGTGAGGAATGTGCAGCCTGCTGTTGTTTCAGGAAGGAAAAATAAATACTTAGCATCTTCGTAGCCTTTGTAGACACTAACTTCTAAAAATCACTGTGCTACAGGAGCAAACTATGTCACAACTGCCAGAGGGACCATCGCCTCGTGCTCTTGGACTTCAAGTGTACTACCTGCCCACGTGTCTGCTGTCCCCTTCCCTGGGGCTGTACGGTCAGGGACTGCATCCTGTTCTTCTGTGTGATGACCCAAGAAACTGGCAGAGGTCAATGGATGTTACTGAATTAATGAATTTCAGTTGCCATCCGCTATCTCATAATAAACTACAATCCTCTCAAAAAGACCCTTGTAATCTGGCCTCCATGACCTCGCCCCCGTCTTTTCCCGTAACACAGCTGTCCCATGTTACCCGCAGGCTCCCAGACACATGTCACCTCTGCACACGTGTCTGGCGTGAACCTTCCACCGGTTTTTCTTCCTGACCAGCTTCTGCTACTTCACCTCAATCAAGTTCAGGTGTTGCCTCCCAGACCTTCCTCTCAGTCCCGGCTGTGCTCAGTAGAACAGCACGTTGCTTGGTCACGTCCTGTCATTACTTTGTCCCTTTGCTAGTGAGTGAGGTCCTCAAAAATGAGAACATGCCTGGCCACTGGCCACATAAGAGAGGCTCAAAAATGAAAGTAAAAACAGAAGACAGAGAAGGAGGGGATAAGGAAACTTGGGTACAAGCAGACCCAAAGCTGAGCCTTAAAGCCAAGAGGTAGCATGTTGGGGGCGGCGGGTGATTGCTCTGTCGCACCAACTCCACTACCAAAGTGTGTGTGCAACTGCTGTGTCACAGAACATGGACTACGTGCTTTCCTGGGGCCATCCTTTCCTGGCAGGAGCTAAGATCACAATTCTTCACTCCAGCTGTTGCCAAGATAAATTCATTCGGGCCCCTCAGGGACGATCCTGTGGGTGGGTTTAGGAGCGCCAAGGAAGCGAAAGTGAGCAGGTAGGACAGAAGCTTAATCTTGTTTATCTATTTATTTGCTTAGTAACCTGGGTTTTTTGAACAAGCTTTCTGCAGAAGAAAAGTCTGAAAACCATTACCTAATTTAGAGTCTCTTTCTATGGCTACTAACTATGAAGGCGAACAGAGCTGTGCTGTCCCGGGCACCCCCTCTGTCTGGGGCTGCGGTTGGCTTTGGGACACCCCGTATCCCACTCTAGCCCTTTACCTTTATTGTCAGCAGCAATAAATCCAAGGATGTTTTCATGGCGCAGCATGACTGTCTGGTATATCTCTGCTTCCCGGAACCAAGACCGTTCTTCACGAGAAGAGAAAATTTTCACAGCCACATCACCACCCCTCCAGCGGCCGCGCCACACTTCTCCAAACCGGCCCTTGCCAATAATCTCCTGTAAAACGATGGTTCGCGCCACTGTGCGCTGGACAAAAAGGGGTAACCCTGTGGACCAAAGAATGGAAAGAAAACTGACATTGCAAACTTGCTAAATGTTGTAACTCCCACTCTCGTTGCCACCTTGGAAAAGCCCTTACCACAGTGCCCCAATCTACACGGGTCCACTGACCATGGAGTGCTGTGGCCACCCCTGTACCATGGCCAGGTAGTCCGCCACACAGCTAAGCCAGGCAGTGACTGAGAGAGAACACGGAAAGGGAAATGCATAGGATTAGCTGTTCCTGATCTAAGCAATTTATCATCTCAGTGTGGACGACAGATTTGAATGTAAATCCCTGACCAGATTTACCAACTCTGTAACCAGCCTCTTGTGGGCCAATCCACCCACATCTGCCTTCTGCTGATGAAGAGGAAAGAGGGCAGAAAAGATGAAATGAGGGCTTGAACACGCGGAGTCCCTTCTGGCTGCTCTGCTCACTCACCACTAGAGGGCAGTGCTGTGTGGCCCATGAAACCCAAACTGTGGTCAGGGCACACAAGGATCTGCCCTCTCCCGGAGACAGCAAACTTCTGCTCACAGGTGGAGCTCCAGATGGAGAATGGGACACTACCAATGCTTATTCTAAGATTAATTTTATTGTCTTTACAGGACTTATTTATTGCCTCATTTGACTCATTCAACATCACCCTATCTAACCAATCACTCTTACCATCAAGACTAACTCACTCACTTCCTCTCCTGGACTAAAAAAAAAAAAAAGTTACTACCCCCCTAACTCTTGTGGATGTTAACTACCATTTACCATATGCTTAGTATGCATTAAGCACTATGCTAAAGGCTTCACATAAATTATCTCATTTCCTCACGACCACCTATAATGTGGGTATTATTATTATCCCCATTTTACAGATGAGAAAACTAAGGCCCAAAGGGGGAAGGTTAAGTAACTCACTCAAATTCATGTAAGCAGTAAGTGGCAATACAGGGATTAAAATCTAGGACTGTCTGGCTCCAAAGTTCATGCTGTTACCCAGTTACCTTTATCCTAGTCTATCACAACAAGGTCCAGTGTTTGGTTCAATTCCCTCATCTGAGAAAGGGGTTACCAACAGCATAGAACCACCAAAATGTTTCTCAAAGTAGAGCCCTTCTCCCCATCCTCTCTGTGCCAGTCCTAGCTCTGGCTCGTCTTTAAAACACTCCCAACTGGTCTGTCTCCCATCTCACCCTGGTCCTGCTCTCCTACCCACACGCAGCCCTGCCTCACCCTGCCCGCTCTAACAGGAGGTTGGTAAATGAATGAATTTATCCTCCATACCACTGCTTGAACTCCCTCCACAGGAAAATACGAATATTTCTTTTCATCTACTTGCAGTAGATGCCTCTCATCTTGCCAGAAAAAACACGGCACCCAAGATCATTTCCTCCTGGGTCAGCCTGCCGCTCCCCACCCCAGCGTGGCTGAGCCATACCAGCCTCCTTATCATTCCCTAAGCGCTCAGTGAATTCTCAGGCCTTTTTCGCCTTTTTCTCAGGAGATTTTCCTTGACCTGGAATGTTCCCTGCCCCCTCATTTCTCTTAAAACTTTGAACTCAGTCTTCAAAACCCCTCTGAACGCACCCTCCTTTCTGGGACCCTTCCCAACAATCCCCACCTCCTCTATCCAACCTTGGCCCAGACTCTTTCTCATCTCCATTCACTCTCTGTCACCCAGAGGGTCTTCCACATATATTTGTTCGTGTGAACTGAAAGTTACGTAAGCAGACAGGACTTGCTTATTTTAAATCCACAGTATTAAAACTCCAACATCTTGGAAGCTCTGCATATTCCAAATTAAGAATGGACTAAACCATCCAGAGGAAAAAAGTTATCGATCGTTTTACTCCAGTCAACTAAGTACCCGCCGTGCACCTTCCAGGGCTTCAGCTGGACTCTGGGAACAGAGCTACCTCCTCCAGCAGCAAATCAGGCCACAGGGTCCGCCAGGCAGTTCTAGCCACTGCCCCACTTCTCTCATCAAAGAACAAGCCATATATTTTCTCTCTTCCTCCAAGTATACAGCTTCTAAATACATGCATCATTAAGCTCCCTACTGCAGAGCTTAATTAAGGCAAAACCACTAAAAGTGAAGAGATGTCACAGCTCAAAGTATTCCTTGTGTTTAAGGAGGAATGTCTGGCTACAAGTGATAGCATCGTTTCTCTACAGAATAGTCTTGTCACATGGAAAAAAAATAAACACAGAATTCTCACAAATATGAGTTTATATGTTTTAACTAGAATGGTAATAATGACCTTTGTGGATGAGTTGTTTTTTCTTTTTTTTAACAAGAACAGATTACCACCATCATCGAAATAATTGAGACCTGAATGACCCAATTATCTTAATCCTAGTCTAGTTTCATGACAAAGTCCAGTGTTTGGTTCAATTCCCTGATCTGAGAAAGGCTCAGTTACCAATAGGTAGCACAAGAAATGGTGGTGACGCCATGCTGCCCTTATTTAACCCTCACCAAAACCCCTAGGCAACTGGTACAAGTCAATGATTCACCAAACCCCTGCATTCAGCTTCACTCAGTGCCCTTCAACTCCCCTTGTGGTTGCTCAGAGATCAATGATTAGCTGTCACCACCTCACAGGAACACGGCACACTCCTGTTTTTCAAAAGGGGCCCTTAAACTGAGCACTCCACCACTCAGGTGGAACAAGATGAATTTTAATAGATGGATGGTTCCAGAACTTGAAGAGAGGCAGAGCTTCTGGAAGGGAGAGTTTTGCACTTGGCCTCTGGAGCCCCAGGGAAGGAAAGATTTTTCTGTGACCCTCATTGTCTGATGTTAGTGCACGTCAGTCTCCAAAAGTATGGGGAAGTAGGAAACCGAATGACTCAATGCTGCTAGAAACAAGTGTAAGGCCCGGCCTTCTCCGTAAATGCTCTACTCTGCTGGGAAGCCGTGACGGGGGCCAACAAGAGACACAAAGCCCGAGGAACTCAGTACCTGAGCCAGACCCCGACGTGGAGAGATCGTAGACAAGATCCTGGAGCGTCTTGTCTTTGGAGAGGCACATCTCACATGAGGGATCTTCCATGTCCAGCCTCTGGCGGTTGTGATAAACACGCTGATGATAGTTAATGACAAGGAAAACAATGATGATGATGAGAAACAGGAGGAACACTGGGCCGGCAATAATGCCAACCAGCTCCACAGGGCCCCACATGGAAGGGTGCTCAGGCTCCTTGAGGTGACCTGGGTCAAGTGAGAGAAGAGAGGGAAAGAACAAAGAGTGAAAACAGGGTATGCATTGGCCTTATAAATCCTCGATGCCTCCCTCCAAGTGAAATGCCCTTTCCCTCTCCGCGTGCTCCAGGTATTCCTGACCTCTCCAGCCTTCAGGGACTGGTTTGCCTGCCTGGATACTCTCAAATGCAAGCCTCTCTAGCGAAGGAGCCCTTTGCAGCAGTCAAACCCATAACCCACTTTGTAACTTCACGGTACTTTTCCCATCTCAGTGCCCCAGGCAGATGCAAGGATCTACTCTTCAACATGTAACAGCTCCATGGAGCTCTGCTCCCGTCTCTCTGCTACTCCTCCGATCTCCCCAGTAATACTGCCTAAATGACAGACCTGCAGAGGGGTGGGATCTAGTATTTTCCCATCTTGATCACTGTCCTTTTTGCTCATTCTAGCCCTTTTCCCCATTGTTGCCCTCACCCCTACCCTAACAGCTCCCTTTATATGGCACTGGGGCCCTCCTTCAGGATCAGCCCTATATCCTCCCCTTTGGGATCCCTGCCTGGCTCTCCCACTCCTTAATAGCTGCCCGCTATCCAAAATGCAGCTTTCACCTCCGGGACCAACTTGACAACAATCTGTCTCCCTCATCCTCTAATCTACAAGCCTAACATGGGAGGAATTCCATCCCTTGTCACCTTAGGGAACTTCAAAGAGGTACCTTTATCTATCATCAAACAAAGTGATTGGGGAAGAGTAGAGAAGGATGAAATGAGAGGGGTGCCCTACCTCCATGATGAGCCAATAGTCCAACAAGGGTGCCCACTCACCACTGGGAACCCTCAGGTCAATCTTGTTGCAGAAGTCAGTATAGCAGCAGTGCGTGTTTCGCAGATCCTCGGAGCTCAGGCAGTAGAAGGGCTTCCCAGCGGGAACCAGCTCCACTTTGGGGATGCAGGTGCGCACGTGGTGCTCCATTCCATCCAGGTTGAAAATGGAAACCATGCAGGCCCCATCTGTTTCACACGTGTAGTTGGCCTGTAGGCAGCTGGTGCACGTACACAGTAGAGCTGCAGGAAATTTGGGAGCAGACGTTGATATCAATGATCAGATCTTATCCTAGGCCATTTTCCAGACTCAGGATATCATTCCTTAGCATGCTTGATCTTCTGAAATAAGGAGCTTTTATAGGGCTAGGGTCAGAAAGACGACATCGTCAGTGGAGGCACAACTTTTTCACCTGTTTATTTAGCTCACAAACAAGGCTTTCCAGGCCCTTCCATTTTCCTCTAAGTGCTCTATTTTATGCCTATGAGAGAGAAACTACCTTTTGAACCTTGCCTTAGACTTAATACAAATTATTTTGTGGCTGGGAAAGACGTTTTCCTTCAAATTTAGATGACTATGAGAGGAAGGCACCCTTTGGGGAATGCAGGTCCCTACCCCCAACACACGCTTGCAAGCGCGCTCGCATGCGCGCGCTCTCTCTCAGCACACCCAAAACCACCCAGGGTTTCTGGGGGCTTCCATCGCCCCACCTCCTTCTGCCAGCATTAAGCACGCCTGCAGTTTCCGGGATGCAATCTGTACGCATGCACTCACGTACTCTTTTGAGGCTGTGCTCTTTTTCCTAGCTAATTCTTGCAAATCCTTTAAAATTCAGCTTGCATGTTGTTTACTTTGAAGAGTTGCCCTCGACTATCCAACATCCTCTTCTTTTAGTCCCTGGCAGTTGCCCCTCTTATGAGAGGCAAAAACAGTATCCTCCAAAGAGGATAATATTAGTGGCTACCTCATAATGTTACTGTGAGGATTAAATGAGCTAATGCATAAAAAGGGCTCAATAAGTTTAACCCATCCTGAAAGGTCCATGTATATCACTTTAAGAGTATTTTTCATATATGCATACACACATACTTTTTTTTCCCCAAACAGGCAGTGTATGCAATCATCTCTGGGATTAGTGAGTTTTGCGGGGTGTGTAGTATACCTAAGTGTACACTAGTGACAGGAAATTATGGCAAATGAATTTGGTGCCTCTGAAAGCCAGTTCAGCAGCCCCGGAGTCTGAAACCCTTTATTTATCCATCTAACAAGAATAGCACAGACAGCAGCAGTTGGTGCTCCCCAGCACTGTCTCCCACGAGCCTAACCTAGCCCTGACCTCTTGGGATGGGCAGGAGTGTGGCTTCATCCACTACAATACTTAGGTTGGGACTCTCAGTGCTGAACGAGACTCTCACCTGTCAGGGGATGGAGGTGGGAGGGCCCACCCAGGCCCCAGATTGGACACTAAATGAATGCTATCTGGACACCAAGTGGGAAGGTATTCAAACTAGGGCCCCTCAAGAAGAGACATGTATGACCAGTTCCACGAACAACCAGCCTGTCATAACTCACCCCTTTAGGCTGTAAACAATCTATCTTTGTCTCTCCTCCAATACGCTGGAAGGCATCTCGTGGCTTTTCAAATCCAAAGACAGATTCTAAATATCTCAGTGTCCAACCCCTCCTTTCTCAGGCTTTCTAGAAAGGACACCCCTGGCCATTCCCAGCCAAGGAAACGAAGGAGGCAGCACTGACAGGTAAACGAGCAGCACAGGTCTTCACTGAATGGCCTCTGGTTATTTTTTTCACAGCATCTGATCAGATCCCTTTCTTCTGGGAGAAATTCCAAAGCATGTAGCTACCTGCTGAAGGGTTTGGGCAGTGTTACATTTTAAGGACAGAAGTATAAAGCAGGTACTCTTTAGGTTCCAAATCACAGAAGGAATTTTCAACCCTTTTAGCCACAAGAAAGATTAAGGAACCTCCTCAATAACTTTATTTGTTTCCTCTTTTACTCCTCTTGTTTAACAAATTTACTTCTATGACCTTCCAAATACTCGATCCAAATCTCTTGTGCTCATGCTGGAGCCCTGACTGTTACTCGGAAAGCTAACGCCGCACCCCCGCGTCAGTGGGGGCATTGGAGCACTGAGGCGGCTTCCCCACGGAGCGCACACCTCTCCGTAAGTGTGCCAGGACAGGCCCGGCAAAGAGAACAGCACTGGGTCTATTTTGGGAAGTGAGGAGGGAAAGCGAACAACTCCTAGAGGGCTATTCTGAGCGCGGTGGGACACACAGGCGGACCTGCTGCCACCTTTTAGAGAAAAGCTCACTCCAGAGCTGTCAATTAGCAGGCAGGCGAGCCAGGAGTCTCTGATTCCAGATACTTACTCTCCTTTCATTGGTTCACGGCCCCTTTCACAGTGATTCATCCTGGAGAACGAACACACCCACACGTGGCTCATTATTTTTGGGAAGTACTTAAACAATCTTGGTGTAAGACAGGAAAGAACAAAAGTGGTGAAATCTATGCTAGACAGGACGAAGAGCGGAACTGGGAGCAGGGCCATGTGAGTTTCTGATAAGGAACTGAGCAAGCCCCTGAATCTATCTGGGCCTTAGCTGTCCAACCAGAAAATACTATTTATCTTACAGAAACAGCATAAAGATTAGCCAAACATCAACTAAGTGCTGTGGGTACTCGAATAGAGAAAGACTCCCTCTGCACCCATCTGTGTACATCTACATATTTTCCGACGAATGAAGAGTCTGAAAAAGATCTGTTTGTAATATAACCATCGCTACTACCCACCCCCCTGAGAAGGTTTCAGTTACCATCACCAGAGCTGCAGCAGGGCATCACGGCAGGAAACAGGTCAGGTAGACCTAGGGCTCAGATGCCGGCTCCAATGTTAATTATGTGACCTTGAGCAAGTTAGGGAACTTTACGCACCCCGGTTTTCTAATCTGTAAAGTGGGACTGTTAATAATTATGTCACAGGACTAGGTAAGAATTAAATGACATAAAAAGTGCTTAGCAAATAGATGCTCAATAAATTTAAATCCCTATTCTCAATGTAAAGCTAAAACACACACACTTAACATGTGTCTCTTTAACCACTAATTAGAAAGCAGCAAGTTACAGCAAGAAACTGCTGTTGGAGCCTCAGCTCTGCCAGTAACTAGTCGCGTGGCATTGGGCAAGTCATTTAACCTCCCTGGACCTCATTTTCCTCATGATTAACCAGAAATAAGGAACTGAACTCGATGACCTCTAAAATCCTCCACTGAAATTTGAATCTAGTTATTTCTAAATTCACATTGTTTGCCTCGCTGGTCCAACACTGGGAAGTTCTGCTTTAAATTTTATTTACCTTTTCCTGCACTTTAAAGGCAGACACTATGGGTAGTCTTCTGTAAATACTCATTTTTCATTGAAACAAAATAAGTGATAATAAAAATATACAAACATTTGAATTTACTATAGATTTACTAGTACACTAAACCACAAACCTAATTTTGATGCCTTTGAGAAGCCGAATCTGCATTAATGGCAACAGCCCTTTATGTTTCATACCGACTCATCGAATCAGTCTACACACGTGCATAAATAATACACACCTAACAGTTACATAGAACTAACAACAATTAGGAAAGCCAATCACAGAAGAGTAACAAAATCATTCTATACACAAACAAGTTACAAAGTGGTCAGAATGAAAATCCTACTAGCAGGGCATTCTGTTATTAACAAGCTAGTCAAACCTGAACTAAAGACAAAACTGCTTTGGCAGGATCCAAATGCGATTAGAAGGTGGTCTGTGGTAGGAAGTAAATGCAAATTTGATTCGTGAGAAAAGCTGTGTTTTGAGGAAGGCCAACAAGTCCCAACTTGGGCAGACACCGTCTAGCTGCGTGTTGTAGAGGCACTAGCACAGCCAGGTCTCAGCAAGGTGACCGTACTGCAGGCAGGACGCTGGTTGGGTCCCCTTTCTTACCCACTGGCAGATGGTGGAAGGACACCTGGTGAGGCAGTGGCTCACTGGGAATTCCTAAGAGTCACATACAGGGCTAGGCTCATGCCATTCATCCCAATACTGGGCCTGGAACCACATCACCAGGGGACAAGGTGTGGGAGAGTGCAGTGTGGTGGCCAACCTCAAAAGGTAAGGGGCAGACTGCAAAACATGAACGTTTGTTCTGGCAGATAGAGGTCTGTGAATGTCCCAGAGTGTGTTAATGTTACAGTATTTATGATTTTTAGCTCATATTAAGTGTTCCTTGAAAATAATAAGTTTCATCAATTAAGTCCTTGTGTGGAGCACTGTCCTGTTGAGGCACACTGAACTTGCCACTTCTGAACCTCACCAGGCAACCTTCCAGTTCTAGGGTATCCAAGATTTGGTGTCCAAATCAGCTGTGCTACCCTTCCTCTTCATGATTTCACAAGCCGATCATAAATTTCCTCTCAGCCTTCATCCTTCCATCTGATAAGAATAGCCTAATACAACCCACGATTATTTTAATTATTCTTCCCCAGACCTTATCCAAACCCCCTCCAACTTCCTTAGAATGAAGATCACAACTCTATACAATGCTGTGGTCCTGAATATCCAAAGTGATCATGAAAAAAAGGAAACAAAAAACGAAGTTGAAGGATTCAGACTCCCTGATTTCAAAACTTACTAGGCATAAAAATCAATGAAATACACTTATCAGTCCAGAAACAAACATATATATCTGTGATCAACTGATTTTTGGGAAGTGTTTAGAACCTTCAGCGGTAAGACTAGTCTTTCACAAATGAGGCTGGACAACTGGACATCCACATGCAAGAGAACAAAACCGAACTCTCACTTTCTGCCATATATAACAACTAACTCAAAATGAATCAAAAATGTAAATATGAAAGCTAATACTTGTAGAACTTAAAAAAAAAACAAACAGGGACAAATCTTCATGACCTTGAATTTGGTAATGGTCTCTTAGTATCACTCCAAAAGTACAAGCAACAAAACAAAATTAAACTGGCCTCCATCAAAATTAAAAAACTTTTGTGCACCAAAAGAGAATATCAAGAGTGTGAAAAGAACCTACAGAATGAGAAAAAATATTTTTAAATCATATATCTAATAATGCTCTAGTATACAGAATATATAAAGAATTCTTACAACTCAACAACAACAAAAAACAATTAAAAAATGGGCAAAGGACCTGAACAGACATTTCTCCAAATATACAAATGGCCAATAAGCACATGAAAAGATAGTCACTCAACATGATCTAAAATGCAAATAAATTTCAAATGCAAATGCAAATAAAAACCACAATTAGATACCACTTCACACCTACTAGGAAGGCCAGAAGAAAATGAAAAACACAGTGTTGGTGAAGATCCAGAGAAACTGGAACTCTTGAACACTGCCGATACGGTTGCTATGGAAAACAGTTAGATGGTCCCTCGATAAGTTAAACACTGAATTACCATATAACCCAGTAATTCCACTCCTAAGTATATATCCAAAAGATTAAAAACAAGTGTTCACACAAAACCTTGGACACAAACGTTCATAACAGCAGTATTCACAATAATCAAAAGGTGGAAACAACCTAAATGTTCATCAAATAATGAATGGATGATTAAAATATGGTATTCATACAATGGAGTGTTATTCAGCCATAAAAATAAATTATTAACATATACTACAACATGGACAGACTTTAAAAAAATTATGTTAAGTGAAAGAAGTAACACAATGTATGATTCCATTTATATTAAATATTCAGAAAGCAAATTAATGGCTGTCAAGGGGGTGGCGGCGGGGAGGGGACTGACTGCTTAACTGGGTTTCTGGGTTTTCTCTGGGGTAAGGAACAAGTTCTGAAACGAGAGAGTGCTGACGGTTTGCATAACATTATGAAAGTACTTACCACCACTGACCTGTACACTTTAAAATGGTGGAAAATGGTAAATTATCTGTTTTATGTTTTATCACAATTTTAAAAATACCATAAATATTTGTAAAATATATATAAAATAACCTCAATTATAAAACAAAAACACCAAAAACTTAACACAAGAAACTGGAGGTACAGTGTTCTTCAGACTGTTCTTCCTCAGCCTCTAGGCTGGCAGAGATGTTCTAGAACCTCTGAACTCCACAAGGAGGGAACAGTATCCTTTTCGTCACCATTTCTCACTGGTGTCCAGCACAGTGCCTAGCAAACTGGAATGTGCTTAATAAATCTTATTCAATAAATCTCAGCCTAAAAATTGGAGAGGGAAGGGGGCTCTGCCAGAGTGGCTCAGCTTTTAACATCTTTATATATGTTTCTGCACTTTCATTTTAAACAGGGTTCCACTGCTTCAGCCCTGGCTGGTGTGGCTCAGTGGACTGAGTGCCGGCCTGCCAACTGAAGGGTCACTTGTTCGATTCCCAGCCAGGGCACATGCCTGGGTTGCGGGCCAGGTCCCCATTAGGGGGCGTGTGAGAGGCAACCACACATTGATGTTTCTCTCCCTCTTTTCCTCCCTCCCTTACCCTCTTTCTAAAAATAATAAAATGTTTAAAAAGAAAGGATTCCATTGCTTTAAAAAGAAAAAGTTGTTGAGTAATTATTGATCTAGAAACAGCCAATGTGTTTATAAAAATCCTGAATTAAAAAGTTGGAGATGCCTGGCATTAAACCGTCACAAAATAGAGGCAGTATCTGGGTCTCCTGGGAGGAGGGAGTGTTGGGGGGCAGTAACACGGCACTGACCCCGCACAGCAGCCAAAGCCCTAACTAATCCATGTAGAAAAATCTTGCAGCACTGCAGTAAAGTGATCAGAGGTTATGGGAAAAAAGGCCGCAGCTGCACCTTCACCTCTCACAACCATCAAAATCCATGAACACAAAACAAAAACTCTCAAGTTCCCAAAAGCCATAATAAATCAAATTTTACATGTGTAGCTGGTGGTGCTGAAAAAAAACACCCCAAAAATGTACTGGTAAGAGCACTTACGAAAAGAAATATAACTGACTTAATAAAGGAAGCTATTTGTATGGGGAGGGGAAAAAACCCCACAGATTTAACAATAAGACACTTGATAAGCTTTTGGTATTTAATTCCAATCTGGGAAAAGGTCTCAGAATGTAGTTTGCATGAGAGAAAGGTGTTTGAAAGCAAGCTTCACACTATATCTATTCTACAAACTGCCTTTCTGACATTCTACTTGGAGACGAACCCAACCTTGGAGAGCTGTTTAAACAAGTTTCCCCCTAAGCCTAAAGTCTAGAGAATGAAAGCTTTGTTCTCACTCAAAAGAGACGTTTGATGTTTATGCTAAAGAGACCTGTCACTGCAACTTAATTTATGGCTGACTGTAAATACCTGAACATCCAGCCAGGGCCCACCTGCTGCCCAGAATGTCAAGGTAAAACTTGAATGAGTGGCATCCTTACGATGCAGTATGTCCAATGTTCCTGGGACCTAAGCGTACAGACTCAGCCACCATATTTAGACTGTCTACCAGTAACCTGGTATTTCTCCTTTACTAACAGTTTATAATGAACATGCAAAAAAACATTGTTTTCTTTGTTGTATATAAGTAGACATATCTGTGGCTCATTAGGGTCGTGGAGGATATTTACCAGTGATATTTTGTATTTGCTTCCTGACCTACTTACTACACTATGGATGAGTGGAAAAGAGACAATGCACATCAGTTTTGAGTGAGAAAAGGGATAGGAATGGTTGCTTTAGGCATCGGAGACAATGAAGGAGAAAAAATAAACTCAGCCAGGGCTGAGACTAAAACTAATGAGAGTGAGAACAAGTGAATTTGGGTGGAATAAAATGGGGAGATGGCAGAATAAACAGAGATGAAAGAGGTGAGGTAGGAAGAGACACGATGATATTCCAAGTAACTCACAAATTCTGTAGTATTTTTGAGTAGCTGGAATAAAAACTGTATATGTAGAAGATAATAAAATTATAGGACAGAGTAGGAATTATTTACCTAGAATTTTGCTGAGAGGACAGAAATGAAGGAATTCAATTAAACAAATTTATTAAGTACTTAAAATATGCAAGGCTCTGTGACAGGACAAAGTCATGGAAAGAAGAACAAGCTAATTCCTAGCATCAATTTTTAGGAGATAAAATTTGGGGAGAATGGGAGGGGCAGACAACCACAAACCAGTGCGAACCTCTGTATGACCAATACGGACCAAAGAGAAAAGCAGAGAGGCTGGAACCACTGACGGGGGTGCGGGGTGGGGAGACAGGGGGACAAAGACAGTCTCACACCGGACTACGCTGCATTGGGCTACGAAGAGAAGGCCTAGGCCAAGAAAAGCACCGGGGATGTTAGGTCCACAGTGAATGGACATACACAAAAGTATCAAGGATCCAGCCAGAGACAGGGCAGTAAGGGAGACAAACCAGATTGGACGGGTTGTGATGCAAGGCTAAGGGGTCTAGGGTTGATCCTGGAGGCCACAGAAAAGCGGTGGAACCATCAGATGCAGAAGCCATATTTTCCCAAGTTAAATCCAACACTAGGACTGAGGGAAAGAGAGAGAGTGGAGGCAGAGACTGCTTAGGAAATTCCTTGAACAGGCATCACAGTATGTAGTAGAGCACAGTATCAACAGCACATGCTTTGGAGTCAGAAAGACCTCAGACCCACTGCTTAACCTCTATATGCCCCCGTTTTTTCCTCTGTAAAATGGGGATAAGAGTGCGTCAGAGAACAGCTGTATAGAGTCAACCATGTAACACAGTCCTCAGCTTAACACTTGGGCATGTAGTAAACATGCAGTCAGTCAAAACCTTCTGTTACTACTGTCATCCCAGTCAATAGGGTATGAACTCCTTGTAGTTTTATGGTTATTCCAACAAGCAGAAGAAAAGTTAATTTGTTTATAAACTTCTAAAGGCAAAGAGAGACCCCTTCCTCAGTATCCCCCTCACTCGGCTTGGTCTCAGGCATTAGAAATGAACACTGGTGGACTCTGACTCGGCCTTACCCCTACAAGTGTAGAATGTAATACACAGGCATATACCAAAATAATAAATGAAGATTTGGGGCAAGGCAGGTTCACCACAAATACTTAAATACAATGCAATAATGAACAAATACTAATGCAAGAATAAACCGTGTTCTGCGTACTCACAACTGTAAAACTACTTTTGCCCCAACCTGTGTGTGTGTGCTTCAATTCACAGACTCTTCAACTTAAACATCACTATCATCTAAAAAATCTATATCTGAAGCCCCCAAAATTTCCTCCCTCCTCCACTCACTCACAAATATCTAGGAAAGGGTAACAAGCAGTGGATGAAAGCCACATGTGGCCAAAGTGCTTCTCACACGCAAGGCCCAGCGACGCGATGGCTGGGTCCCAGGTCTCAAGGGCCCTCAAGCCCACCTTGGGATAGTTCTCTTATCCCCCTCTCCTGCTGTCTTTCTCCTCACCTCACCACATGACTCACCACACACACACACACATTTTTAGAAACACCACGTATTTACCATCTCACAGTTTCTGTACCTCAGCTGCTCTCTCACCTTGAGGCAGGACCTCTTTCAAGCTCATTGGTGACTGGCCAACCCCACTGCCTGTGCACAAAGGGCCGAGGTCCCCATTTCTGCCTCGCTGGCAGCCCAGGACCACTCTCAGCTCCTAGAGCTGGCCTGCAGCTCCTGGCCACGTGGCCCCACGGGCAGTTCACACACAGTTGTTTACTTTCTTTCAAGCCAGCTGGAGAATCTCTGCCTTCCTCTTCTGCAGTCAGCTGAGAAAATTCTCTGCTTTCAAAGGGCTAGCTTGGTTAAGTTCTGTCCACCATAACAGTCTCCCTATTTGAAGATCAACTGATTTGGGACCTTAATTACATCTACAAAATCCCTTCGCAGTAGTAGATTCATGCTGGACTGAGTAACTGGAAGAGGCATGTGTACACCAAAGGCTGGGCATCTCGGGGGGCAGGGCGGGGGGGGGGAGGTAAAGGATGGGCTATAGCTGCCAGAATCACCTTGTATTTTATTTCTTTATTGTCTAGCTCATGTGCCAAAAGGTAAGTTTCTTGAAGAAAAGTGTTTTTGTCTCCTTTTGTTTGCTGTAAACAACCGTGTTCAGAATACGGTAGGTGCTCAATAAATATGTTAAAGGAATCTTTAGATCACCACAGTTCTCTCTCCCTCTCCACATATGTACACACATGTGTGTGTATATGTGTGTGTGTATATATATAAATGTTTAGTTTATTTACAGGCTGAAAATGGGACTTCTAACTGTATACATTAAAATTCTGATTCAGTGAAACCATGTAGGGGTCCTTGGAATTCCATAAGACACAATTTTCTGCCACAATTATTTGAACAGCTTTCACAAAATACACTTCATCCTCATCAGTCATAGATTCCATACTTGTGAATCTGCCTACTTGCTACAGTTTATGTGTAAACCCAAAACAAATGCTCTCAGTGCTCTCGTGGTCATCTGTGGACATGCACCAATTGGTTAAAAGTTTAAACATGCGCCCATGTTTGAACACCCAAAGCACATGGTTCCCACTGAGGTGGAACAAGACAATGCTCTGCCTTCTTGTTTCGGCTCTCACACTGTAAGTATGCATCCTTTTCATGGTCTCTTTAGCGCCAGGCTTTTAGCCTTTCTGTGTTTTTTTTTTTTTTCTTTTTTTTTGGGGGGTGGTTGTTGTGGTGATTTCAGTTTAAAGTTGTCCCCAATAGTGCTGAAATGCTAAAAACATTGATGTGCCTTACAAAGAAAATACATGTATCAGATAAGCTTCGTTCAGGAATGCATTATAGTGCTACTGGCCTTGAGCTCAATGTTAAATAATCAATAATATGTATTATACAAGGTGTCTTTAAATATAACCACACAGAAGACAAGGTTATGTACTGGTCAGTTGATGAAAATGTTGGGACCAGGGGCTCACAGGAACCTAACCCTGTGTTTCCCCTAGGAGCAATGGTTCAGTGTTTGCTAATTCAGTGTTGGAGTTGACTTTACAGAACATAACTACCACAAATAACAAGGTGACTGTAATAGCCCCATTTTACAGATGAAAGAATAAAGTTGAGATAGATGTGAAATGGCAGTTCCTGGCACACTCTTGCACATTATCATTTTCTTCACAGCGCTCGTGACTGATAATTGTGTTTACTTTTTACTTTCAGTCTAAGCCACTGCAATTGTAAGTTCCATGACAGTTAGTGATTTAGGAATCTTTGTCCATCTTGTTCTCTGTTATTTCCCCATGCCAAGAACTATTCCAGGTACATACCCACCTGAACGAATAAAAAAATTCTCCTGTATGTAATTGTGTAAATATTAGGGGTGACTGATACTGTCAGGGGAAAGGCAGTTACTTCTATTATGTTAAATTCAATGTACTTACCAAGACAAATGCAGGCTTAAGATTAAGTGGAGAGGGAAGAAAACCAAAAAGAACCCCACAGCTGCCTGAAGGAGCACTGTCTGAAAGCCAGAGAGCAGGTGAGATCACCTGGGATGGAAACTTCACAACTAAACTCTGGCAACCCTACAGAGTGAGAGAGAGAAAGAGATATTCTGCGACAGCAGTTTTGCATGGTGTTACATTTATCCATGATGGAGAAGCCAGCAGGCAGAGAGAACAGACAAGGGCAGAGATGGTGCCTCTGGAGCCCAACTTCAGGTTGAGAGAGAGAGAGAGAGAGAGAGAAACACGGAGGTGAGCAAAAACCAAGAGCAGGTATTCGAACCTGGCCAGGAGGTACTGCCTGCAGAGAGTGCGTGCAAGTCAGACTCTGGGGACTGTCAGGCCTAAGCAGCTGATTCCTTAAAAGGTGTCAGCAACCCTGGACTAGGAGGAACCGGTGGTCTAGCAGCAGGGGTAGTGAGAGAGAGGACTCAAGGATTTTCGTTGTGTAAACACGGAGGAGAGAATGAGATAAGACCCCCTTACTTCAACCCCTCCTATAACAGACAAATAACATAAGAATTCAAGACAAAGAGGCGGGATTCCAGAATTACTGTTCACTGCTGCTCTGAGCAGAAACTGAACAGTAAACAATAAGGATTTCAAAATTAAAACAAAAGAGCCACTTTGGTATTCTAATTTAACCTTCAAAAATAAAGAACATCTAAAGCACCATGAACTGAGAATTCCATTCCACCTCAACACCCTGTACTCCTGAGTTATTATGAGAACAGACTGCAACGCAATTCAACTCATGTTCCAAAATGCAACAAGCGGCTTCAGCAGGACATGCTGAAAGCAGCAGCATGTCTCCTCTCCTGTTTTCTGATTCATATTTTGGTAGCAAGGTTACAATTAGCTCACCAGTGGAGAATAAACCTATTTATAACACAGCAGTCTACCTGAGAGACAATCAACTAAAAAGGTTTTTAGAGGAAAGTGAAGTGCTGCTTCTTCCTGTGCTGACTGCAGGTTCCCAAGGTCCTTTCGGATGAAGTCCTCAGTCTAACCTTCCTGTATTCACAGGCTTGATTCCGGCCACTTCTCTCAGCCACCATGTTCTTATGTAACATTTACATAGTGCCATAAACCTACCCAGAGTTGTGTAAGAATTAAAACGTTGCCAAACCAATAAAGCCTAAAGCAGGTCACTCCCTCCAGCCTGTCTTTGATTAGCACAGGTATGCTGCCCGGTCTAGATGTAAGAGCCTGTCAAAAGACAGAAATTAACCTGAGGAAATCTGACACATCTACAAAAAAATGCACAAATAAGAAGAAATTAACCACACTGTGACACGTGGTGCTTCTATCAATCCAAAGAGTATGTTACCCTGCCCCTTAAGATAAAAAGTAACCCAACATTGCTTGTTCACTGAAGTCAGAAACTGTGTCTAAAAATACCTCTCAGCCAACTGGCTATCAGTAAGTCAGTCTCACAAATGTCCCAATAAATGTGACAGGAATTATTTCCTTACTTTGCAGAGGAAAAACTAAGGCAGTCACAGTAAGGTTAAGTGACTTAAGGACAACCTGTAAGGGAACGAAATTCCGGGGCTGGAAACCAGTCTCCTCCCTCCATCTGGCTCTAACCTTTAACCGGAGTAGCCATTTTATTATGTTTCAATCACATCTGTTCCAGGAGCTCTTTTAACAAAACTAATCAGAGATTCTCTTTTCCTCTACAAGAGTTCTCTTTCACTGTAGTTCAAAACTATGTCCACTGAACAAAATTACAAGACTTGGCCTGACATAGGATTTTCAGTCTGTTCATAGAAATTCAAAATGTTCCTACCAAAACCTCAAATGTCACCTTTGTTGCTTTTGTCTTAAGAAATGAAATGTCTTCTGCTACTAACTAATGGAATTTTACATTTTTAAGTACTAATGTGAAAATTCCAAAGCTCAGCCTTTAAACATGGTACACCTATCAAATGGATGCTGTTTATAACCCAGAAGTCATTCTCCTTATCGCCGGCCTTTTACTAAGTCAAAGTTCATTCGCTAATTAATAGAAATGCCTGTCCCTTGCTGCACTCAAGTCATATCCAAGCACCAGGCATCAGGGCCACCCAGCTCTGCCGCTCCTCCAGCCCTCCCGGGGGAAGTAAGACAGAGTGCAGGGGAGGAAAGCAATCAACTTCTTGTTATCCTCAGCCTCTACGTTCCCAGAACTGACGTTTTACTTTGAGCCTTTTGCAACAGTGGTCTCTGTAGCATGCACTATTGGCAACTAGATGTGTCCCGGAAAAAACTGCAGTGTCTGGCCAAGAAGTTTAAAGGCCTTCGAGAATGTTTGCTGGACACACAACCTAATTTCCAATTTACCAAAAAAAGAAACTAATTCCTTATTATGACCACCCATTTCACCCCAACAAACATCCATTTCAGGATGGTTACCAAAAAAAAAAAAGAACTCTGCCCCATTCAGATCCAGTTGGATTATCAATTAAACATTCTTAACTAAGCTCACAACAAAAAAAGCCCCACAGACACTACACCAAGTTAACAGGGAAACAGTTGTTAAAAATCCTGCATACAGTAGAGACAGGATAAAAATTCCTATGAAAAGTTTAAAGATTTATTAATACACATATCAAATGACAAACCTGAAGGCCATGTCTCCTTATTTATTACCCCACTAGAGAAATAACATGTTACACTTTCCAAAAGCATGGCCCACAATAAGGCCCAGCAAACATTATTCATGAAAACCAAGATCTTACCACAAATGTCAGGTCGTATTCATACACCTTCCCTGTGTTGATCAGAATCACGACATATCAGCAGTGCACAGAGCAGCGAGACCCAGGAACACACACGAGGTGCTTAACAGAAGTATCAGCCAGTGAACAAAGACCCCACTGCACAGGCTACGCCACTGGAAACTAATATCAAAGCTGAAGATAATGAACTTGTTTTTGAGACGCCAAAGTGGGATGATGTCTTTTTGTTTTTTTTTTTTTTTTTTGATTGTCTGGCTTATTAAAGGAGACTGAACCCACCTGAGAATCATTATTTTTAGTGGAGAGGAGAGCCACAAAACACACACTTGAT
The DNA here is from genome assembly GCF_021234165.1 of Pteronotus mesoamericanus. Taxonomy (NCBI): domain Eukaryota; kingdom Metazoa; phylum Chordata; class Mammalia; order Chiroptera; family Mormoopidae; genus Pteronotus; species Pteronotus mesoamericanus. The sequence continues at coordinate 3,280,450 of NW_026555310.1, forward strand.
CTCCCATTGCTGGAAGGCCACGGGCTGCTGAGAAGTCAAAGCAGCAGGCTTTGTAATACATCAGAGCATATATAGTCCTGATAGTCTCTCCCAGATCCATCTGTGGGTCAATAATCACTTCAATATAACTGCCAAATATAACCTTCATCTGCTACCCCAATGCCAAAACACATTGGAGACAACTCTCTTAAATTAAATATTTTAGGGTTTCATCTGCTCTTCTTAGCCCCACAAAGCCTCATAAATAACAAATCCAGGTAAGGGTGCTACAGAAAGGTACCCACCTATATAGTGGGAAGGGTGGGGGTGGTATGGGCAGCAGAGGCTGTGGGGGTTGGAAGGTGAGGGGTGGGGGAGGGGGGGAAGGGTAAATAAAAGGGTGGTGTGGGAAGGTAAATAAGTACTGACCAAGGGCCAGGGAGCTGGTCCAGTGGTGGGATCTTTAAATAATCCTGGGGGTTGGAGCTTCGTTCTAGGATTTCACCTGAAAGGCATCCACGAAGTGAGCAACTGAATGGGCCCCCTGGGGTGGGGTGGGGGAGGCGAGATGGAAAGCAAATACACCTAGATGCAGATTAACCATTCTGGAACTAGGTTTCCTAGGGTTAGAGGGATCCCAAAGGCAAACTCCAAAACGGCTGAGGGGCCTATTCGTCCCACTTCCTCCAAAGAGCTTCCACACGTCATGTGTATTGGCGGTGGGGGGCGGTTTGCCCCACCGAACTCAAGGGACTGGGTGAAGGGGAAATGTGACTCCCTTTCCCAGAACCTGAGGGAGGAGAAGAAACGCCCAAGTGCAGGATTTGAAGGAAAGGTTAGAGACCCCTTCCCCTATCTTCTGAGATGCGTAAGGACTCTCAGCATCAGGATACCTTGGAAAGCAAAGACCTCATCGCCCCAGCCCCAGGATCTTGGCGGGAGAAAAGGCATCCCCCAGGAGCATCTGGAGGGAAGGAATGAGGACCCCGGCCCCTAAACAAGCGAAGGGGACGAAACATGCGCTCTACATTTTGGGAAAGAAACCGGCACTCCCCTCTATGGAACATCAGGGTGCTGGGAGCGCGACCCCCAAGAGCTCCCCGAATTCAGCTCCGCCTGGAAGACGACTCGGGTCCCCAGGGGCCCGGCGTGAGCTCTGTCGCGGCTAGGCGCGCAAGCCTAGGGGGTCGGGAAAGGCCACTGGCGGTCACCCCGACTCCTCTGCGCCCCCCGCCCGGCCATATTGTGCGCGTGGGGAGGGGGCGCGCTGTAGCCCAGGCGCCGCGGCGCAAGGCCTCGCCCTCGCCCGGCCCTCTCCATCCCGGCCTCCGCCCCCCGCCCCGGGACTCACCCTGGATCCCCCGGGGCCCGGACCCGCCGTTGCCGGCGAGCAGGAGGACGACTAGGGGGAAGAAGGAGGAGGCTCCGGCCGACTCCGCCATAGTAACCGCCACCGCCGCCGCCGCCGCCGCAGCCCAGCAGCGCCCAGCGCGCGCGCGCGCGCGCGCGCGCCCGGCGCCTCCCCTCCTCCCGCGGCCCGGCTCCCGCCTCCTGCTCCTCCGCCCGGCGCCGGCACGTGCGCTCCCAGCGGAGCCGGCGCCGCGGCCGCCGCGCGCGCCCCCGAAGGGCGGGGCCGGGTGCGCGCGGGCGCCCGCCTTAAAGGGGAGTGTCCCTGTTAAAGGGGTGGGAGGAGTGCTCCTTGCGCCTCTCGGCCCCCCATCACCAGTGGGTGAGAGGGCGTCGCCGAGGAGGCCAAGCGGAACGCGCCTCCTCCGCCCTACCCTACATCCCACTCAGGGCAGGTTACCTTATCAGCACCGCCACTTCCCCGCATCCAATATTCTAAGAGTCCCACGTGTTTTCTGGTTCCCTTCATCCCTACTCCCTATCCTCTACCCCGTCACGTCCCAGCGGGATCATCGCAACCGCCTGCTACCTGGTCTCCCCACTGGAATCCTTTGGACGCCCAGCAGCCTGTATGATTAATCATGGGATGCCCCTTTTCAGAACATACTAAGGCTTTTTTTCAAGCTGATTTGAGAGAGAAATATCGACTTGTTCCACTTATTTATGCATTAATGGGTTGATGCTTGTACCGTGCCCTGACAGGGGATGGAACCTGGAATTTTGGGGTTTGGGACTCCCTCTAACCAACTAAGCTACCTGGCAGGGCCTTTTTAATGATAGTACTCAATCTCTGGAAGGGTGCTAGTGAAGCACTCCCATTCTGCTCTTAGATAGAACCCTTTTGGTAAACAATTTGGCATCATGTATCAAATACCCTAAAATATTCATACCCACTGACCTGGAATTATCTCCTGTATTCAAGAAATAATAGAGAACAAATGTTTACAAAAAGTTTTAACTGTTGCATGTTTATCATTGTAAAAGGTTAGAAACTTAAGTAGGCAATAGTAGAAGACAAAAGAATTATGGCCCACCCACATCATATTATTTAGTAATAAAAAATTATGTTTATAAAAAGTAATGAAATTAGAAAATGTTAAATGAATGATAATAATGATAAATGAGATCATGTTAAATGAAAAAGCAAAAATACAAAACTGTTCATAGTGCTATTCTAATTTTATTGATACTATACATCTGCAGAGAAAAAAAAAGACCAGAAGGAAATTATCCAATATGATCAGTAGTTATTGCCAGAATTTTTTACTTTTTCTTTAAACATTTCAGTATTTTCTAAATATTTAACAAATAAACAAGTATTACTTTCAAATTTAGGGTAATGCTTATAAACGATAAAATCACCTCTATCCTTCTAAAAAGAATTCACTTTCTTTAGTTTGAGAAAGAGGTTGAGATTGTGAAAAAGGCAATTCTGAATCTGAATTCTCCTTTTCTTACTAACTGGCTATGAAAACTTGGGAAAGTTTTTTAACTGCTCTAAGCCCAGTTTTATTGTCTAAGGTTTAGGGGAAGAGATAACCAAAGGGTAAAAGGAGGAGTTTCTCAAATGGAGTCTTCACCTAGTAAATTGTCACCAACCTGAAGAACACCCCCCTTCACCAGAAAAAAAAACAAGATAGCAGACACACTCCACACGCACACATGCAGTCAGACAGAGGCACTGTCTACAAATGGGTCAGTGTAGCTAGATGAGTAAACACCTTATTTTTATACTGCTCTCCCTCACCCCCACCCGCAGTGGGCAGCTCCCTTCTCTAGTCCATTAAATTGGTCTCCTGGACTCTCCACCACCCACCCCTTGGGCTCCCAGCTGTGGTGGGCACAGCACTAGGTGACTGTGTTAGTTTCCTAGCCCTGCTGTAACACCACAAACTGGGTGGCTTAAAATAACAGAAATTTATTCTCTCACAGTTCTGGAAGCCAGAAATCTGAAACCAGGGTGTCAGCAGACCCATGCTCTCTCTGAAGTCTCCAGGGAAGAACCATTCCTTGTCTCTTCTAGTTTCCTGGCGGTTCCTAGAATCCCTGGTGTTCTTTGGTTTGTGGAAGCATAACTTCAAGCTCTGCCTCCATCTTCGTATGGTCGTCTTCCCTCTGTGTCTGCGTCTCTGTCCAAATTTCTCTCCTTATAAAGACACCAGTCACCAAGTTAGGGCCCACCCTAATCCAGTATGAGTCCAAGTAATTTTAACTTGGTGACATGTGCAAATATCCTATTTCCCAATAAGATCATATTCCCAGGTTCTGGGATGGACATAAATTTGGGGGGACACTATTCAACACAGTATATTCACTAACCCCTGCAAGTCGGGTAGGGAAAGCTGGCCCCTCAAGAGCACACATCTCTGAGGCCCAGGGAAAGAGACTAATCTTTCCTAAACTTTACTAAATGTTGCCAGTGTAGCTGAAAGACCAAGAAAGAAAAAAGCTTACCTCCTAAATAGCAAGGTCAGCCATGTACCTGAATATACAGCTCAGGGAACCAGGCCACTAGGCCCACAGATCAAATGCCACTTCAGTCAGCTCACTTGCTAGCATTCAATGTTAGCAAGGTATTTTACCTCCCTAAACCTCGATTCACTTACCTATAAAATGGAGCCGATAATAGTTCTATCTCAGAGATGCTGTAAGGATGGATAAAGATACATAAAGCACCTAGCATAGTCTGACACACAGAGGTGATATAAAAAGAAGAGCTATTCTTATTGTGATGATTTGACCTTTACTGCAATCCTGTGAAGTGGCTGAGGCATGTCAGGGTGTGCGCAGTTTATGGGTGAGGCAGCCAAGACCTAGGCAAGGTAAGCGACTTGCCCACGCTCACGTATAATTAAGTGTTGAAGCCACAACCTGCTCTTTCTGTACTTACTCAGCATTGAAGCATTTCATGCTTTTTCAGGGACTGGTCTTCAAGATCTAGATAAAGGTGGGAAATTAGACACAATAGGGTGGAGGCGGGAGATTAGTTACATCCTTCTCGCCCTATTCCTGAGAGTTTGAGACATCTGCTCAAGTCAGAGCTTTCCTAGGTGATGCATCTACCTTGCCTTTCGGTCCCAAGCTGCACGGGGACAGACTGACCAACCTACCTGTGCTTTCTGGGGCAGCCTAGCTCTCCTACCATCCCTGAAGACCTCAGCAGAGTGTCTGTTCGTGTAAGCCTCTTTAATCTTAGGGCTGGGCCCCATATCGCAATCTATAAACTCCTTGTTAGTCCTGCTCTGTCATGAGATTCCCTGGAGCTGTCAGGATTCACTTTTCCAGGAAGAAGTCTTATTCCCCAGGCTCCACTGACTAGGTCACCTGGTCTTACAGCTGCCACTTGCTTGCAGTGCACCAAGACTCTCCGCCTTCTTGGGGAGCCAGCGCAGTTTGCCTTGGTGAGCAAGGAGTGGTGTCATTACTACCAAGAAGGCAGTAGTTCATCTTCAGTCATTCATTCTACAATTGCTTATTCAATACTTGCAGTGTCCCAGGACAACATAGAAACAAAGATAAGTCAGGGTCCTTGCCCTCAGGGAACTTACAATCTAATAGAGACAAGCCTGGGAAATAAAGCAACCATGTGTTATATAAGCTCTAGCGTACACCTGTGATGGGTCAGTGAGGGCAGTTAAGAGGGCATGGGTGATTCAGCTTTGCAGGGACAGGCTGAGCAGGCAGGGAGGGTTTCAGACACAGGCCATGCTACAGCTGACTCTTGGAAGATCAAAGAAAGTTTCCTAGATAGACAGGCTTTTATGAGGCAAGGGAAGGCAGGAGATTATTCCTGGCATAGGGAGCAGTATGAGCAGGATCCTAAGATGAAACTCACCGGCATTTAGGAGAATCATGAGCAGCAGGGTAGCACTCCCAGGTGTACAGAGTGAAGAGGGCTGATGGAGGAGCTGAAACGTAGTGTTGGAGAGACAGAGAGACATGAAAATGCACTTGGAAATGTACTTTTCTTGGGGTTCTAAGCAAGGAGGTAGATTGATTGTACTTGTGTTTTAGAAAGACAACTTTTCGGAACCAAATGAACTTGGTACAGATGGTTAGAGGAAGGCAAGACTGCTGGTAAGGGAACTAAAGAGGCAATTCTAGCAACCCAGACAAGATAGGAGAGGAGGACCTGACCCTAGGCAGCAGCAATAGAGATGGGAAAGAGAACTAGATGCAAGAGATTTTAGCCCTGGACAGGTAGCTCAGTTGGTTAGAGTGTTGTCCTGACAAGCCAAGGTTGCAAGTCCGATCCCCACTCAGGACACATACAAGAATCAGCCAATGAATGCATGAGTAAGTGGAACAGCAAATTGATGTTTCTCTCTCTCTCAAATCAATCAATTGAACAATTTTTTAAAGAGATAGAAACTACAAGATTGATTGGATATGGGAAGTGAGGGGGAAGTGGGGATGGCCCCAAGTGATTCCCGGGTGTTTTGACTTGGGGGACCAGCTGCTTGGTGGCCCCATCTAGCAGATTAGCAAGAGCAGGTTTGGGAGGAAAACAATGAGCTCCCTCCTGGGCCTACTGAGTTTGAAGGGCCTCCTGAAGGTACTTGGAGCCATGGAGATATGGATTTGGAAGTCAGTAGCATATAATGGCCACCCCAACAGAGAATTCTAGAACTATAGCAATACCACAAGAAAGAGTAGACAGAGAAGGTACAGTCAGAGAAATAGAAGAGAACTTGGAAAGAACAGAAACATGGAACCCAAGTCAGGAGAGGATTTTAAGAGATCAGTAGTATCTAATGTTAAGAAGCATTCAAGTAAGATGAGGGAAGAGGAGTGTCTAGGATGTGATAACTTGAAGCCCATTGGTCACGTTTACCTGAGCAGGTTCACAGGAAGATGGTGTGGAGGCCTGTCTTCAGGGGCTACAAGTGAATGGAAGGTGAAGGCTTAGAAAGCCTGAACGTCATTTATTCTTTAAAAGAACTTGGCTGTGATGAGAAGGGGAGATTTGGATTTTCTTCAGAATGATGGACCAGGTTCCCTGAGCAAATTGGCTGAAGAAACAACTCAAAATGCTTGATAAACTAAGAAGAAAGTGAAAAACACTTAAGTCAAAACTAAGAAACAAAGAGAGGAGAGCAGAGCATGAAAGTTGGTTTTTCCCATGAGAACATCGGTATACCAGGCGAACTTGAACTTTAGTTTTCTAAAGTGAGCTGGATACAGGGGACGAGACACAAAACCTAGGACCGCCCGAGGTAGGCAATCTAACAAGTGACCCTCCACACAAGAGCTGCGACCCGCGAGAGTAATAATGCACTCATTTGACCAATGAACTAGGAACACTCTCCTTCAGGAGACTGCAAGGGAAATTGCCTGGCTTCAACCTTGGCTCTAAGTGAGAATGGGGGGAAATCTCCCTTGAGGGTTCCTAACCCCAAGGTGGCTTTCATGATTTTCATTTCATTCCACATTCACCCTACCTGGGTGGTCTGAAAAACCACATTATTTAGATTCAAGTGGTCCTGGCTGCTAGTATTCCCTGGCAGGACCTGGAAGGAAGAAGAGCAGATCCTCTCCTAAGAAACCCATCTTCAACTCAGGCAAGAAGTAATTCTCACAGACAAAATTCCAAGAAATATAATCTACACAGTCGCCTTGACTGGTGTGGCTCAGTTGGTGTGGGCGTCCCACAAAGCAAAAGTCATTGGTTCAATTCCCAGTCAGGGCACATGCCTGAGCTATGGGTTCTGTCCCTGTCAGGACATATATGAGAGACAACTGATTGATGTTTCTCTCTTGCATCAATGTTCCTCTCCCCCTCTTTCTCCCTTCCTTTCTCTCTCTCTAAAAAAATAAAATCTGTTAAAAAAAGAAATGTAATCTATATAGTTAAATCCAAAAACAAAAAATAACAGTCAAATTTAGAATTGTATGCTCATAGAAAATGTCTTTAAAAGTTAGAGCTTAATTAAAATGTATAGTTATGTATGAGTTTATGTGTACTTTGTTAATTGTTAGATGTTCGCTAATAGAAGAAAAACAGTATATAACTTCCAGGATGAGAAAAGGAAGGAAATAGATTGAGATAAAAATAATCCAAAAGGAAGCAAGAAAGGAAAGAAAAAAGATAATATTAAGTTGGAATAAATAGTAAGCACAAAAGAAGATGATGAAAATAAATTCAAATACATCTGTGATTATAATAAATATAAATAGGCTAAATAATCCAATTTTAAAATACAGTTCCAGACTGGACAAGAGAAAGAGAGGAAAGGGAATTTCTAGAAGGACACAGAACAAGATCCTTTGTTTGGTTGCTTTAGAAAGGAGAGACTGAAACTCCAATCGTTATTAAGGAGTCGAGAGTTGCTTATAGATACAGGAAGAAGGAGTGAGTGGTGGCCCCAGAACCCAGGACAGGTGATGGCACAGGATCAAGAACCAAAGATGCAGGGAGTAGGCCTTGACCTGGAAGAGAACATCACCCTCCTAGAGGCTGGAGGGACGAGGAGAACAAAGATGTTTATAGGCACGAGGGGGTCACTTGGCTGTTCTCAGTCAAGTTGCAGTCACGGCCATCTGTTTTGGTACAATATGGTCAGGAGGCAGGATGGCACGTGGGGCAGATGTGCTTTGAGAGAGAGGTGAGAATGTGCAAGGCCACTGTGGAGCACGGGAGTGGTATTCAGAGCCACAGAAAAGCGTAAGACGATTGCCAACGTCGCGCGCGGCCAGGCCTGCAGAACAGAGAGCGGGGTCATAACACACCTCTCTCTTTGATGGTATAATTTCCTCTGGAGGTGGTCAGCTGCTCAGGGTGGGACCAGAAGAGGGGATGTTTGGAGGCTGGAGGGCTAAGCGATGGGGGTTTGGGACTGGTGGGCCAGGAACAGATGGGCCAGGGAGTTGACTGAAGCAGAGGGAGGGCCCCTTAGGCAATGGAAGGAACTTGAACTTGACGTGCCTTGGGGCTGAGTTTGGGAGGCTGGTGAGCGGGACCGCTACAGGCCCAAGAAGCCCAAGGCCCTTGTCAGCGCCAGGGACCCGATGTGGTCAGCAGCACGCAGTCTGTGCTCCATGGTCCCATGGGATGGTGCTGAGTGTTTCTTCCTGAAGAAAACCCTCCCTGGGCTTTTCTCGCTCACTTTCTGCTCCAGAGGCCCCTGCATGATTTGAGAGGCAAGGCTTCTTTCTTTTCTTTAACCCTCACACTGACCTTGTTCTACCCCAGTACCTCCTTGGTAAACAGGCCCGGTACCCTCACCTCAGCCTTGCTGATTCATGCTTCAGTTTCTATCCAGGCAGGCCTGGTGGCCAGCGGGGTGGCTCTCCAGTCCTTCTTTTGTTTTGGCCTCGGAGCTTTTGCCTTTCTGGCCCTCCTTGTCTCCATGCCCTCGGTGAGGCCCCAGTCCAGAGCCTCACACCTCGCATTTCTGGTACTTCCAGTGCTACAACCGCCCTGTGCCCCGGCCACACCTCCCTGCAGTTACCAGGCACATCCCTGCATACCTGTGCTCTGAGAAGGGCCCTTTCATTGTGTCATCTGACTTCTTCTGAACACAGGCTCCCTACCGCCCCATAGCACCCAGCCAAATGCATGGCAATCTCAATCTGGAGCAGATTTTAGTCTGATCCCATTGTTTTACAGATAGAGAAACTGAAGTCCAGAGAAGATAAGGGCTTGTCCAGGAGAGAACCAAAACTGGCAAGCAAGACCTCTCCGTGACGTCCATCGGGCTTACTTCCCCCTACACAGTAGGTGAACGGAGACCAACCATCTACTCTCCTAAGAGTTTCATATGGATCATTTATTCAGTCTTCACAACAAGCCCAGGAGAGAGGTACTACTATTTACCCTTTGTAGAGATGAGGAACTGAGGCATAGAGAGATTAAAAAACTTGCCCAAGAACACCTAGCTAATCCTAGTCCTGACAGCTCCCCTATTGTCCTGGCTCTCTCTCTCTCTCTCTCTCTCTCTCTCTCTCTCTCTCTCACACACACACACACACACACACACACACACACACCCCCAAGTCCTCATTCAGAGTCTTCCCCTGCCTGGAGAGTTGGAGAGAATCTACTCCTTCTTTTACATCTGATGACAAGAGTCTACTGCTCTCACCTGCCTACGCCCCCTTCTCCTGGGTGAGTGCACAGTCTGCCCTCTGGCCACAGATGATTGCACTAGGGTTGGGCATCTGAACCAAGGGAAAGCAATATAAACTATTCAGCTGCTCTTTCATGAGAGTTTGAACTAACGAAGCATAGAAACCAAGTTACTTAGATGGTGGTGGGTGCTACAGAGGAGTACCCGCAAGCCATGCTGGGCCAAGTGGCAGCAGGGTGAGCCAGGAAAGGGGAGGGAGCAGAGGCAGGGAGAAGGAGGGGAAAGGAAGGGGAAGAAGAAAGAGAGAGGGAGATTACCGAGGTGTGCCTGCCCGGACTCGCTTGTATACACACGCCCTCCAGCCTCACCCACTGTAATAGTCAAATTGTCCTTAACACATATCCAGCCCCAGGTCTTGACAGGTCCCATGAGATTTGGCTGTAGTCCCCACTATCGGTTTCTTTGAGATTCCCATGCATCTTTTCAGGAAATCCTCTTCCACTCCCACTGCTGTGAGCATGCTTGCCTTGCAGACTAGGAGCCCTGGCTAGAACACCAGCTCGAGGAACGAGCTCAGGGTCTGACTCCTCCTCCAGGAAGCCCCTGCCTCACCTCTTGGGTGTGTTTATCTCTCCTTCCCCAGACAGATCATAAGCCCTACCGCTTCCATTTCCCTCCTGACATTCAATAAACACTTGTCGATTGATAGAATCTTCTAACTTTGAGGCACCTGTTTCCAATTTCGCCATCTGAAGTTGGATTGTATTGCTCTCATTTCATGTTCTAGCAAATCCATGTGTCCGCCCACCACTTATTTATCCTGGGAACAGGTATTGAATGTCTATGTGCTGGGCACTGGGCTAGGCCCTGGAAATGGTTCGGATGGAGTCCTCAGGGCTTGCCCTCTGGGAGTTTTCTACTACTTGTTCCTCTACGCTCTTCCCCACATCAAGTGCCCACCCATCTTCCACCTGTCCTCATATGTACACTGCTCTCGGCTGGGGAAGACAGCCTGGAGCTCTCTCTGTACCCTTCACTCTCCCTCCTTTTTGATCATTCTGTGGTACAGGAATTGACACTATAGTCTGAGTGTGTGTGCCTTTATGCTATTTTAAGACCCCAGCACTTTGCAAAAAACTAGTGGAGAATACTGCCGAAGCCGGGAGGGGGTGAAGGGGGAGACTGAGCAACCTGAGCCGTGGGCCGACTGGGTGTCTGGGAGCTAGGGTATCGGAGGCAGCTGCAGAGCCACTGGAACCTACGCTGTTAACCGCTGCTTGCCTGACCTGGTCTGGCCCAATCTGGCCTCTACCTCCTTTTTGGGGGGCCCAGCCCTCATTTCCCCCATGAGTTTGCTTAGGAGTTTGCACACCAGGCAGCATGTAAAATTGTTGTGTTTCTGGAAACACACACACAGAGAAGCCTTGAAATTCATCTTGGAACAGGTCCAGGGATTTATTTATGAAATTCCCAGGGGGTGGGAGAGACAGAAGTCTGGACTTTGCAGACTGAGTGCTGTGCCGTCATCTTATCAACATAACCACCAGCTCTAGTGTGCACTTACTAAATAACCACCGCGTGCCTGGGCAGGCCAGGGGGAGGAGGGGCATGCAAGGTGCTCAACACTCTGACCAGCAGGGATGTCCTCCCCCACCCCGCATCCCAACCAGAGGAATAACAAGCATTTGACCACTGGTCCTCCTGCTGTCTCTCCCACCAGCCCCCACTTCCTCACTTTCTGGCTCCCCTTCTTCCTGGGTCTGCGCCTCCTCGCCCACTCCACTCTGGAGGCCATGCTCTCCTGCGGATGGCCATCCAGGTCCTCTAAAGAAAGGCGTCGCAGCTGGTTTCTACCCAAGTGAGAAACTGGGAGCCGGTTGTAGTGTGCTCAGTCTTCTCTGATCCTTTGCATCTGGGCACGGGGCAGGGCTGGTGTTTATGCTGAGGCGTGGTGGGGTCTGCCGGCTGCTGGAGATCGCTGGGGTGTCCAAGCCTCTTAGGGTGGTTTTGAGTCCTAAGGACAGACTGTGGGCCCTTCAGAGGGAACTGGATGGAGGCAGGTCAGGCTGATAGAGTCGGGGAGAGGGCCTTAACTCTGCCCACCATCTGAGAGGGAACTTGGCAGAACTTGAGGCTTCTGTTGCCTCCCTTGTCTTTGTTGAGGTGGGAAGGGGTGGGTCTAAATGTGGTTTCACATTCCCATGTATAACCTGCCTTTGAAGGGGAAGGCATAGGATTGATATCTGTGCAATGACTGATCTTAAGCAAATGTGATATTCCTTCGAGACCTTAGAGGTAAGCTCTCAGTTGAAAATATGAAATAGCCTGTGAGTGACAAGACAGAAAGACAGATAGTGAGACAGGAGACCACTGCACTTACCACAGGGACTATAGGACTTTCAAACATCAAAGGCCACCATCTAGAAAATAATCAAATCAGAGGACAAGTAATTAAATATATTAAATAAAAAATGGACAATGGAAGAACAATAGGGAAAGTGTCCTTTAGGGATGACAGAAACTTCCCTACCATAAGCAGCCTACGCTCCAAGCCCTGAAATTTATACTGTTTAGGAAGAAGTCCCAAAAGTACCAGGGGCTTCACAGACCTCTGGAAGTTTCTCCCTCCCTTGAGCAGCCGGAGCCTGGATACACAGACTGGGTTGGGGTGGGGAGATGTGTCTTCTAGCTGCCCCTCCCAGGTGAGCAAGCAGGTGTGGGCAGGCTCACCGGCCTGGGAGGCCTGTTGTGAGGAGGCGGGCCCATTCCTGGCTGGGAGGCGGACAGCCTCAGTCGGCCAGGGCTTGTGTGCATGCGTGTGCAAATGCATGCCCGTGTGCGTGCATCCGTGGTTGTGTTGGGAAAGGGTCGGCACAGCGCTAAAGGCGCAGGAACTCCCTCCCATCCCCCGCACCACGTATCCCAAAAGCTATGCTAAGCATCATGACCTGCCTGCCCCTGTGAACACATCAAGGTCCAGATCTGTTTCCAGGCACCTCAGTAGAAGAAAGACCGTGGGCTTTGGGTTCAGGCAGATCCAAGTTCAAATCCCAGCTCCATTACTCACTAGCTGTGTGATTTGGGGCCCATCACTTCACCTCTCTGACCTTTGGGTTCCTCATCTGTAATACAACAATAATTTTTATCTTGCAAAATTTTTGTGAAGATAAAATGAAATCATCCTTTATCAATTGTCAAAGGCTGTGGACAGAAAAGTAATGCTTTCCTGGAGGTCTATAATGCTGACTGCCAGCGTGTAACCTCACCATACCGGCCTCCTCACCTGTAAAGCAGGGATAATGAAGGTCCTACCTCATATTTTTGTCGTGAGGATCAAACAAGTCAATACAAACACAACACATTTAATGGTGTCTGGCCACAGTAAGTACTCAAAACATGTCAGCTACTGTTCTATAGATCACTCAGCTCAGAGCCTGCACTCGCACCTCCGCCATCCTTTGTCTCAGGACCAGCCCCTGTCCCAGCTTGCTCTGCCTGTGGCTTCTGGCCAGTTTTTGTTTTTTTTTTTTTACAGTAAAATCTGGTTTTTCCTCAAGCTGGTCCTTCCCAGGCGTGCTGTTGTCATGGGAACCTCCCAGGGCCGCCTGGATTTGGGGGAGGAAAGGGGTTGTGGATTAAAGCCAAGGAATCCCAGCAGTGGGCCAGCCACCATGCTAACCCCCAGAACAGATGCAGACAGTGGGGTCCAGAGGGACGAGTCTGGGGGTCGCTCCTGCCCTGCCTCGCCACCACCACAGCTCCATCATCTTTTCAGAAACAGAGCCTGGTACTGAACATTGTTGTTTCCTTGTGGGGCTGAACAAATGCATGGCTTAGAATAGGGATTTATAATCGATTTATTACTCCTCTCTCTATTTTTTTAAATCCTCACCCAAGGATATGTTGATTGATTTTAGAGCCAGAGGAGGGAAGAGATAGAGAAAGGAGAGAGAAACATCTATCTGTTGCCTCCCATATGCGCCCAGATCGGGGATTGAACCCACAACCTAGGTATGTGTCCTGACCCGGGGATCGAACCTGCAACATTTTGGTGCACAGGACGATGCTCCAACCAACTGAGCCACCCAGCCAGGGCTCATCTTTACCTCTGAGACCAAGTTCAAGATTCCAGATTAGGTATAATTAGTCTCACTTAGATGGGGAAACTGAGGCCTCCGAACACTTAAATGACTTGCCAAAGTCATTTAGCCAGTAAAGTGTGAATCCAGCACCTGGGACCTAAGTCTTGTGATCTCCCCATTACCCTGAAATGCCTGGGACCACAGGGGAGTGTGCCCTGGGGGGGCGTAGCGGAAAGAGGGAAGAGGGCTGAGAGCTGGTCCCCAAAGCCCAGCGCACACCATCTCTCTCTCCTCTGAGAGGTGGTTCTGAGAGACAAAAAACTCTCTCCTCTCCTCCACCGCTAAAATTCCACTCTTGAAAATTAAGGGAGACTTTTTTAAAAGAGCAAATAATATATCAAGAGCCTTAAAGCATTTCTAAACCTGGAGCTCATAATCTCACTCCTGTAAATGATCCCAAGCGCATCCATATATTTCCTGACCCTACAATTCTAGTTGTAGGAATTCATCCTAAGGAAATACCGTAATCAAACCTGTGCATAAAGACTTGACTCAGGAATGACATCACAGTTTCAGCTAAAATAGCAAAATATTGGCCACAATTGAATATTCAAAAATAGAGAATTGTTCATGCAAACTACATCTATATAAAGGGTTATAGAAAAGTTTGTAATGACACAAAAAGATGATGATGATATACAGTTAAAGTAGGAAAAAGCATGTTATAAAATATATATTGTATAATCTATTATTAGATCTGAAAGGATTTTTTTTATTTATTCTTATTTTTAAAAGATTTTATTTATTTATTTTTAGAGAGAGGGGAAGGGCAGGAGAAAGGGATGTGTGAGAGATTCATCAATTGGTTGCTTCTTGCATGCCTCCAGCTGGGGACCTGGCCTGCAACCCAGGCGTGTGTGCTGACTGGGAATCAAACCAATGACTTTTTGGTTAGCAGGCCGGCACTCAGTCCACTGAGCTACACCAGCCAGGGCTGAAAGGATATTTAGCAAAATATTTATAAGAGTTATCTCTGGGTGGTGAAATTACAAATATTTTTTACTTATGCAATCAACATTTTCAAAAATGACTATATATTACTATTATAATTAGTCAATATAAACTAATTTAAAAGAGACTTACCCACAAAAGATATATATTACAGCATGATTTATAATACTAAAAACAAGAATATAGTCCTGGTTGGTGTAATTCAATGGACTGAGTGCCAGCCTGTGAACCAAAACGTCACAGGTTCAATTCCTAGTCAGGGCACATGCCTGGGTTGCGGGCCAGGTCCCCAGTAGGGAGCCTGAGAGGCAACCAACATAGTATCTCTCGCACATTGATATTTCTCTTCCTCTCTTTCTCCCTCCCTTCCTGTCTCTCTAAAAACTAACTAAATAAAATCTTTTAAAAAAGACTATATATGCTTAATAAATTATATAATTTAGTACATTAAATGTTATGTAATAATTCAATGGTTATGAAGATTAAAATGTTTATGACACATTAAGTGAAAAATACCAGACATAAAATGGAATGCACACCATGTTTATAAGTATGTAAAGTATGTATGCAAAGAAACTATTCTAGAGAAATTAGTACAGAGAGTTCTGGTATCCCTTCATCAGTCCTTACCTCATTCATCCATTGAATGTCAATAAATATATTGGGTTGGCCAAAAAGTTCCTTTGATTTTTTTCCTGTAAGATGGCTCTAGTAGCACTTAGTTGTCTTTAATTTCATTTGAGACAATTCGTTAGATTGTATTGTGACAGCTGTCATATCAGAGTGTATTAAAAAAGACTCTTCAAAATTGGTGAATTTTTGTATAGCAATTTTAATATCGAAGATTGAAGAAAATATGCAAAAAAGTTTTCGGCATATTATACTTTATTATTTCAAGAAAGGTAAAAATGCAACTGAAACACAAAAAGAAAGATTTGTGCAGTGTATGGAGAAGGCACTGTGACTGATCGAATGTGTCAAAAGTGGTTTGTGAAGTTTCATGCTGGAGATTTCTCTCTGGACAGTGCTCTGGTCAGGCAGACCGGTTGAAGTTGATAGAGATCAAATTGAGACCTTAACTGAGAACAATCAACATAATACCATGAGAGAGATAGCCAATATAATCAAAATATCCAGATCAATAAAGTTATTGGTGAAAATAAAAAACATGTCCCTTATTTAATGGAAAAAACCGTATGGACTTTTTGGCCAACCCAATATGTACCATACATACCTCATTTGTTTAAAAAATATCTTTGTTTATTTTATTTTTAGAACGCGGGGAAAGGAGGAAGAAAGAGAGGGACAGAAACATCGAGTGGTTGCCTCTCATACATGCCCCGATGGGGGGTCAAACCCACAACCCAAGCACATGCCCTGACCGGGAATCAAACGGGCGGCCTTCCCCTTTGCTGGACGATGCCCAGCCAACTGAGCCACACCGGTCAGGACCACACCTCGTTTCTTACTTTCACAATACCTCTGTATGACAGGGAAAGTACTTACAACTTTGTTAGTTCCAAGTAATAGAAATTCAGTTTAGCTATTTAAGAAAAAAAAAATGTGTATTTTTACTTTAAGGATGCAGGGGTTTCTGCCAAGCTCAGAGCAGCTGGTCTCAGTCAGTCACCGGAAACCGGATGTCCAGCGTACCAGACTCTGCTTCTACCTGCTCTTCCTCCGGGCCTTCGTTTCATCTGTGCATCTGCTTTCATCTCCTTTGACGCAGACCAGCTTTCCCTGCTGCCCATCCACACAGGAATGAATATACAGCTCCTGTCAGCTGTTGGGACTCTGCTCAGTCCAGCCGCGCAGGCAAGGCTCGGGTGTGACTCTCTGGAACCCAGCTCCTGATTCAGGAGGTAGAGACTGAGGGTCCAGGTTGGATTGAGTGTCCACCTCTGACCCAGCTATCTGTCGGGAGTGGATCACGTTTGCAGGAACATAGCTTCCAGGAACCACCACTGTTCGTATACAAATAGGGAAGAAGGAGCAATTCCCAGAAAAAAGTATGTGAGAGTGGCTAGATGGAGATGAGTTATGTAGTTGAAAAGAAAAATCAATATATGCCAGACATAGCAGGTATTATTATTCCTCTTTCTACCCATGAGAATACTGATGCTCAGAGAGGTTAGTCAACAGGCTTAATGTCAGACCTTCAGCTGGAATTCAAACCCAGGTCTGCCTCTCTTCAAAGTCCGCTCCATCACATCACCGCACCCATTTTCTCAGAATGCAAGTTAATTAGGCTAACAGTGTTCTAGACAGAGAGAGTATACACAAAGACCCGGAGACAAAAATGAACTTTGGGTTCAGAAGAAGCTGAAAGGAAGAAGTCAAGTGTGGTTGGAACACGGAGCAGAAGGAGGGCTGTGGAAAGAGACGTGACCAGAGTTATGGGCCTGGTCAGATTAAGCAATAGGGCCTACTGATAAGGAGTTTGGAATTTCACCTGCAGGCAGTGACATTCAGTGGAGAGCATTATGGAATATTGATCTGTATCTTAGAGGAACTTCTCCACCTTCAGTGTGAAGAATGAATTGGAGAGGCCAGATAGATGCAGGAGAGTAGGGGGAGGTCCCACTAACCTAAGTGAGAGGTGCTGGTAGCTGGGACCAGGGTAGGGGTGGAGAGAAGTGATGGAGAGAAAATTTGGAGGCACAATAGACAAGACTTTGTGCTTGCTTGATTGACTGATGAAGGGGTGATAAGGGAGGTAAGTCATAAGTCATGAATGAATTTTGTATGTTGCTTGGATAGTAATACTACTCTCTGAACATCTCAGATGGAGCAGGTTTGAGGGGACAGATACCGTTCATCAGACATGAATATGGGGTGCCTGGGAGACATCCCAGGAGCCTTCCAGAGGAAGCTGGGTCTTGAGGTCTGGAGCTCAAGATGGAGATGTGGGCAGGAGACACAGATGGGAAAGTCATCTAGGAGCATTGCAGCCAAGGCGTGATGCGCTCACCCAGGGGGCGTATGCAGCTGGAGAAGGGGACCTGGGACACAATGCTGGGAGCGCTAGCATTTACAGAAGAGGCAAAGGAGAAGCCTGTACAGAAGTCTGAGAAGGTGCCTCCCAGAGAGGCAGAGGGAGACCAGCAGCGAGGGGCCCCAAAGCCATAGGTGGGAGTGGCCAGCAGCCAAATGTTGCCCAGAGGGCAAGTTAGATAAGGAAGAGCAGGATTCCTCCACAAGAAGGCCAGTGGGAACCTCTGAGAGGTCAGTTTCCATGGCTGAGCCAGAAGGGAGTGGGCTGGGGAGTGGAAGGTAAGGAAGCAGAGACTTTTCCAATAAATGTGACCATGAAGGGGAAGGGAGAGAGATTAAGGCGGTTGGAAGAGGGTGCTGAGCTTTTGTTTGCAGCAAGTTTATGCTTTCGTAAACAGGGCCTGATAGAGAAGTGCAGGTTAAAGATTCATTCAGAAGAGTGAAGGGTTATTAAGGCTGAGAAAGCTGAGAGGCGGACCTGAGGAGGGACGGATGTGGATGCAGTTGAGGTTATAGGTATAGGTTTGGTGTCACCAATTGAGAGCACCCTGGGGCTTCCATTTTCTTGAAGCAAAAGGCAAAACCAGTGGAGATGGGGGAGTCACAACCTTCTCATGTGGACACTGTGATAAATCTGTTTTTGCCCCAATACTATGGGATGAAATTCTCTGAAATACAACACAAGAGTAAATTTAGACATACTGTGGAAAGACCAGTCTGAATTAGTGAATATTGATTTCTAAAAAAGGAAAGGAGTGATTTTATTCATTTCAGGTACCTACAGTAACACAAAATATTACCTAGTGGTTGAGAAAGAATCATTTGTAATTAGCATAAAAATTATTTGGAATAGTAATTAGTTTTTTTGAAGTACTTGACTATGCATAAAAGCAGTACTTGAGTATTTTAAGAATTCCCCTTGTGGGGGGGAAACCACAGTTATAACTCCTTTCAGGCCTTGTTAAGTCTGCTTAAATGTAGTTAAAAATTTTTTTTCCTGAAAAAAGATACGGGTAACATCAGAAAACAGTTTCTGGCAAAGGTAAGATTGTGCAACTGTGTAACCACAGGCACCTTCCAAAGGCCATTTCCACCAGAGAGCAGATCTGATTGCTGGAGATTGTTACTAAGGGAACAGTGGGGCGTGAATATAAATTTCATTTTACGAAAGACCTAAGTAAAGTATTGATCCAAAGGGAGCAGCCAGTGTGTCCAGGATGGGGAGCCTTTTTCTACTGCAAAATAAACACACGTGTACATATACATATTTGAGAGCAATCATTGGCTTTCCCCTTGCCCTAGAAACCTGTCCTTTTTAGCTACTACCCAGATGAGGAGACCAGTGAGAACAGAGAGCCAGGGGCTGGAGAGAGGTATTGCCTTTCTCTCCTCTTACTAGGTAGCAGAACAAAGTGACAGCATTGACACCAAGCCGGCCTGGAACCCTGCACGGTTGAAGCCCTGTAAGTAAGGATATCAGTAAGGATAGCTGCTGCTGCTGCTGCTGCTGCTGCTGATTACAGCAATTCTGGCCAGGCCCTTTGCCCAAAATGAGCACAACTCCTCACAACCACCTATGTCTTATCCCCACTTTGGGATGAAGAAGCTGAGCATTCTGTGCTCTTTTGTGCCCAGAATCACGGGCTGGTGAGTGGCTGGATCGGAGCTCAAACTCTGCAGCCATTGGCTCTGTTTTCTCTTCCCCCTGTATGGGCCTCAGGTTAATCACGTGGGAACGTGTTATCATCACTGGCCTGTGCGAGCCGGCAAGGTCTTTCTCAGGTTATTTGCTGTCGCTTTCCCCAGTCCCCTTTTTCAGTCTCCATCCACCTTGCCCCCCTCACCCCACAGGCACTCTAGTGAGCTTGCTCGTGTTTTTAAATACATGCTTATCCTTATTAAGAATGTAGTGTTGTTTTGAATATGTATGCATTCTATTATTGGTTTGTGTGTGTGGTAAGAACAGTTGAAGTAAGGCCTACCCTCAGCATATTTCGCAATGTACAATTAGTATTTTAACTACAGGCTCTATGCTATACAACAGATCTCTAGGATTTACTCAGTTTGTAGAACTGAAACTTTGTACCCTTTAACTAATAACACCACATTTCCACCTCTCACCAGCCCTGGCAACCACCATTCTATTCTCTGTTTCAGTGAGTTTCATTATTTTATATTCCTCGTGTAAGTGGTATCATGTAGAATTTGTCCTTCTGTATTTGGCTTATTTCACTTAGCATGATGTCCTGCAGGTTCATCTATGTTGCCACAAATTTTCTTCTTTTCAAATGTTAATATTAAAATCAATTAATGGCTGAATAATATTCTGTTGTGTGTCTATACCACATTTTCTTTATCCATTTGTCTGTTGATGGACATTTCGTTTGCTTCCATGTCTTGGCTCTTGTGAATCATGCTGCAGTGAACGTGAGAGTGCAGACATTTCTTTGGGATCCTGGTTTTAATTCCTTTAAGTATATACCCAGGAGTGGGATTGCTGGATCATATAGTAGTTCTATTATGCACTCTAAATTTATATAAAAAGGATTGTGCTATAAGCCTCATTCTCTTTTTGCCAATGAATTCTATATTTTTCAGTTCTATCCATGATGCTGTATGTATATCTGGTTCATTGCTTCTGGATGACATAGCATTCTGAAATACTTGTCCACAACATTTTGCTTACCCGTTCCCCCAGGGATGGAGACAAGGTTGGCCCCAGCTCTCTGCTATTGCTAGCAGCACTGTGTTGAACTTCCTCATGCATGACCTCTTGTGAACTTGTATGAGAATGTCTCTGAGGTATGGACCCAGAAATTGTATCACGAGGTCAAATGGCACAGGCTTAGTTGCTTTCACTAAATCACATCAAAAAAGGCTACACCAGTTTATGCTTCTACAAGGACTGTGCAAGAGTTCCACTTCCCCCACATTCTTGCCAGTACTTGGCATTGCTCACTTTCCTAATTCTGCCATTTTGATTAATGTTCATTGTTATATCATTCAAATGTGCATTTCTCTGATCACTAGAGAGTTTGAGCATTCCTTTCTGTACTTGGTCATTTGGGCTTCTTTTTTTTTTTTCTTTTTATTGACTCTTCATGTCTTTCGCTCACTTTTTTTCATTTTTTGATTGGGCCTCGTTGATTTGCAGGAGTTTCTCATAGATTGTAGATATTAATGCCTTAACAGTTTTAGGGATTGTACATATCTCCTTTTGGCCTACCATCTTTTTATTAATTTTATTACTTCATTAATGTTAAATTTATTTATGGTGTATAGTTAAAGAGTAAACTTATATCATTATATCCATACATTTATTTATTTTGCAGTTTGCTTTAAGGGTCTTGTTAAAGTCTTTTCCCACCCTTAGGTCACAAGGATGTTCTCTTATATTTTCTTTTATTAACCTTACCGTTTTACCTTTCACTTTTTGGTTCTTAATCCTCTGGAGTCCATCCTTCTGTATGATGTAAGGTAGAGACGCAACTGCATTTTTCCTCAAAACAGTCATCTGGTGTCCTCAACAGTATCTAAACAACCTGGCCTTAAAAGAAAAAAACAAAAAACCTAATATTTAAACATCCTTATTGAGGTATAATTCATGTACCATACAATTGACCTATTTAAAGTGGTTTTTAGTATATTCAGAGTTGTACAACCATTATCACAATCAATTTAGAACATTTTCATCACCCCCCCAAAAAAACCCCACTGCACCGTTTAGCCATTATCTTCACTAATTTTTGATGCCACCATTATCACATTTCAGTTTTCAGGGGTACGTAGATCTGTTTCTGAATTCTTTATTATGTTCCACTTGTCCGTTTGTCTATTTGTCCACTTGCCTGGTAGTATTCTGTTTCTATTACTATCACTCGTTTTATGTCTTATTATCTGCTGGGGCAAGTCTCCACACTTCTCACTTCTTCAGAATTGACTTAGCCAAATTCATATATCCTTTGACCCCAGAATTCCACTTTTTAGAATTTATCCTACAGGTACTCTTGAATTAAGCAAAATTATGCACATACAAATCTAGTCATTGCAGGATTATTTGTAATAGCCAAAAGTTAGAAACTTCCAAGAATAGGGGAATGGTTTAATTATGGTACATTGAAATAGTGGAATACTAGGTTGCTGTTAAAAAGGAAGGAAGAAAGAACTTTCCATATGTTGATATGGAAAGATCTCCAAGATATAATACTAAGTGAAACACGTAAGGTGTAGAATAATGTATAGACTACGCTACTTTTATACAAAAGGTCGGAGGGACAAAAGTCTATATTCAAATTCACTTAAATACACATAAAATTGAAAGGGACAGAAGTGTAAGAAACTAAGACTAGTGTTTCTTTGGGGGTCAGGGAACCTGGGCAGATGGGAGACAAGGATGGGAGGGAGATATTTCGCTGTCTACCTTGGAATCTCTCTCTTTTTTTTTTTTTTTTTTTGGCTTAAGCAACAAACATTAATTTGTCACAGCTATGGAAGCCGTGAAGTCTGAGACCAGGGCACCAGTACGGTCCTGGATCTGGGCGAAGACCCTCTTTCCAGTTTACAGACGGCCATCTTCTCATTTGGATCCTCACAGGGTGAAAAGAGCTCCCTTCCTCTTCTCATAGGGACACTGACCCCACTGTGCGGCTCCACACTCAGACCTAATCACCTCCCAGGGGGCCTGCTTCCAAGTACCATCACATTAGGGTTTCAACATGTGAATTTTCAGGGAACCGAATCGTTTATTTTTGAATTACATGAAAGTATAACCTATTATAAAGTAACCTAAAATAAGGAAAAATTGACTTAAGCTCTTTGTGAATTGATATTCTCCCATGTAAAATTGAGAATAAATTTGTTGCATTACTAAAAACAAACAAAAAAATCCAACTGGAACCTTGACTAGGACAAATCCTTTTTGCTCTTCACTGCTCTGCTCCTTTCATCAAGTGTCAGAAGCGCAGTGACAGATATGAGGGCCTGAAGCCAGGAGAAGGCCCTGCCCAGGCGGTAACCTGGACTGGAAACAGTTAAGAATTCAGGAGAAAGTGTCCAAGTTGTTTACGACTATTGTTTCTCTTTTAAACAATGGCCAGTTAGAACCATCTATTCCACTTCTTTCTGCCTGCATAACTCTTTCATTAAGGAATTAATCTTTGGGGAAGAGATAGAAAGGAGTATGGGATATAAGCCTTCAAAGCACCGCTCTGTGAGCCACGGCAGCTGTGTGTGAAGCACGAGCGTCAAGCGAAGCCTCGTCGCCCACCTGGCGGTGGGCTATCTTCACTGCAGGCTCAACGCTGGAGGTGGAGAGGAGCTGCCTTTGTCTAGCCGAGCTTACACATCCAAACCTGAGAACCGCAGTGGGACATGCTTTGCAAACTTGTTTGCTATGTTTATTTTTCAAAACATCAGTCCAGTTTCTTGTCCTGAAGAATCATAGATTCCAAATTAGTAGAGTCAAAATTAATGAGATTTTCCAGCAATGAGCCTGAGACTAAAATTATGGAAAATCCACTAATTATAGACTGTGCAGCCACCTGATCATGACTTGGATCCAGGCCTCTGGGGGGAAGGAGGGGGAGGGAAGAAGGAAGGTTGTAGATGAAACCTGTGCCTGACTGTCCTTCCTTCCTCCTGCCACCACCCTTTCCCCTAGGCTTGGTGGCCTCATAGCACCCAGGGCTTCCTGCCTCAGCTCCTAACGCTGCCCCCGCCACCTGGGTCATGCTAGGCACTACTTCTAAGGGCTATGTAAGGCTAAATTCCTGGAAACCACAAAATAGGGCCCAAGTGGAGGTGGGGGGCATGTTTTCCCCTTGGTTCTCGGAAGCAGTGGGGGAGGGGTGCTGGGAGAAGGAAGAGGGTAGAAAAGGCAGACAAAATGCCCATTATACCCAAGCCCGTCAATTTCCTTTTTTCATCTCTTTATCAGTGTTTGTGACTGAGCTTCTTATCAACAGGAAACGCCTGCCTAAGGGGATGAAGCAGGTCCAGGGGGACTGGACGCCAGGGACTGGGAATTCTGGGTAATACATTGCTGCTGTCCAGCCTGACCAATGGCCTCCTGATTCCCAGGACCCAGAAAGGCTCCCAGGCTTTTTACCTCAGCATCTGGGGGATCCTTAGGACGACGGCCAAGCAGACAGTCCCGGAGACCAAAGGGCCTGGTGGGAGCTCTGGGTGGGGCTCCAGGCCTAGCCCCCTGTGACCAAGGACAGGTCATCAAACAGCTCAAGCTATGAAATGACAATTGCCCTTGCCCCTAAAATCCACCAAATCCCTGGTTTCTAGCTGAGAGGACAAGTGACGTGACAAGTTCACAAATGACTTTGTGACAGTCATGCCAACTGGCCCTTCTAGTGTGTTTGCCTCCAGCCCTCAGCAGACGGTGCCTGAGCTGGGCATCCTGGCCTGGGACAATTAGGTGCTTGGCACAGGCTTCTGAATGAAAGGAGAGAAGGGGGACTCGAGCACTGCCTGACCTCCTACTGTGTGCCAGGTGCTTTAAAAACACTGATCATTGGATTAGGATACTGCTTTCCCCAGTGGGTCTCCCAGGAGAGAGACAGACTGGGGATCAGATTTCCCATGAGGCTAAAATCAAATCTTAGTGCTGAAAATAAATGCCCACGAGGGATGTCTGGGCCAAGCAAGGCGTTATGGGTGGCTGAGAGGAACAGGTTTATCTAGACGTCTTTGTATGGGAACTGGCTGTTCTCCTACCAGAAGAGGTAGGAAAGGGTTTTACAGAAGATAGGCCACCTTGTTTCTGGTCCCCTGCCCTCTCTGCCTATCAGTTGCCCTTGAGCAGCCACATTCTGCTTTTGATGTTTGTGGTCATAAAGGAAATTTCAGTGTGCCTCTCGACCTGCCTCCATGTCTCCCTGGACAACCCCACTCGCCCCCCACCTCACCACTTGCTCCTGCAGCTGGGGATCTAGGTCAGGGAGAGTGGGTGGGTGAGAAAGAACAGCAAAGAGACTCATCCAGACATGACACCCCACAGGGCAGCAGTGACAACACTTTAACCTGAAAACTGCCTGAAAATAGACTGTGTCTATGACATTATGCAAATGATATGCAAAGTCAAGAAGCCCTCTGTCTCTATTTCTAGCAAACTGAATGTGGCCCTGATGGAAGCAGCGTGTTCCAAGAGTCGCCCACCCAGAGTGACGACTGCACAGCTAGCATCAGTCCCCGCCCTGGGAGGCTGGCCTCGGGACGTGTGCAGCCCTCCACTCCACTGCCAGGGCTGGGTCTTGAGGCTTGAGGACTCGGCTGTCTCTGGGTCTGTTAATCTTGATGCGAGTGAGGATATGGAGGAAGCAGAGCATCCTCCTTGAAGGCTGATGTGAGGCAGGGCTGAGGGAGAAGGGCGACTAGGACGGCACCTAGAACGGTCCTTGAGGGCCTGGGTACCCCAAGGGGGAAGGGATGCTCTTCAATACCGAAGCTCTTGCTGCAGGATCCACCTTCATCCCCACTTGGGCGCGTTATACACTCATCATCCTTTAGGGAGGGTCCACACAAAAGATCCTCTCCGTCTTTGGAGAGGTAATAAAATTAGAAGCTAGGGCCCCCAGGAAAGCAGGGCAAAGCTGCAAAAAGTAATCAATGGGCCTTCCTCTTTCAGAGGCAGGCAGGTTCCCTGAAGCTCCGTGCGCAGACAGGGCCTTGGACCCTGGGCCTCCCAAGGACTCTTCTCACCCTGGAGGGCCATGAGCCATTTCTTCTCTCCCAGGTCCCAGCCAGACTTCTTGGAGCTCATTTTCTGCAATGTTCCTACTGCCTTTCTGCCCGCTCGCCAACCATAGTGTGGACATGGGGTGGGGACATTAAGGACCAGGGTCTGGCAGGCACGGGGGCAGGAGAAAGGCCGCCTTGGTGGGATGCCAGGAATGTCCTTGTTATCCCAGCGCTGGGAAGGAGGGCACTCACTGTCTGTTGCTTGGACCCCATGTGCACGGGCTCCTGGCATGAAGCCGACTTGGGGGCTCCAGGGAGTAAGGGGGAACCTCCGTGGTCAAAGGAATGGGCGTTCCCTTTCTGAGTACTCTGAGCATGGTGGGCACCGCATTTGAGGAGAGAATTAAGAACAGGGCATTCAGGCAGGCAGGTCCAAGCCGCCTCCGAGTGAGGAAACGGAAAGGTCCTTTTAAGGTGTGGTTTTCAGGGGACAGTACCTGCAAAACGGAAGCACGGGGGAGCTCACCCACTCTGTCGCCGGGGCAGGCGGAGAAGATCCCCGCCTCAGGGTCGTCGCGCAGAAGCGGGAGGGCAGCGACTGCTGTCCTGCTCACTTCCGCCAGCAGAGGGCGCTGAGGCCAGCGCCACCGTGCGGCCTGCTGCCAGCTCATGGTGTGAACAGAAATTTGGGGCGCTGCGGGGGTGTTTAAGCAGAGGCCTGAGCAAATCACGAGCCGTCAATTAAGGGCAAAGCCCAGGCATGGTACCTGGGACGCTCTTTCCCTCAGTTTCCCTCTACAATGGGTCACTGCAGAGGCGCCAGCCTAGGAAGACTCAGCAGGAGCTCAGGATTCCACCAAGGTTTTATTGAGGACCTACTATGTGCTCAGCACGAGCTAAGTGCTCTCACAAACAGTATCTCCAGGTAAGTGACTGTAATTTGGACCCTTGCACACCCTTCTGCACTCAGGCAGATGCACTGTGCAGGCTGCCCTCGCCAGTGCCCCCTTCCCTCCCTGGCCACAGGCCATTCTCCCAAAACCGGCCCCCTTTGCTCAACCCTCCCCCTGTCACTCCACCTCCTGCCTCAGACCTTCTCCTCTTAGTAATTTTCTAGGCTTTGGGGAGCTGCTGCCTTCAGTTTCTGGCCGTGGGGTCTCAGAAGGGGCCATTTGGCTCCCAAATCCAATGGAGAGAAATCTTTCAGGGAAGGATGGACCCTTGGGTGGGTCCCAGTGACCAGAGGATGTGAAGCAAGCTGCCCCGTGGTGATCTATCTGGTAACCCAGCAGGTCCATCTAGCTTTCTGTTTTCTCCCAGTTTCACTTCCTGGTCCCCCCCCCCCCCCGCCCCACCTTGCACAATGCTGGGAGACAGGCCTGGGAAACTGCCCGGGGTGATGGTGGGAGAAACACCCAACAAGCTGCCCGCCAGAGGCTGTGCTGGGCCAGTTACAGGAGGACAAGAGAGGACTGTGTTTTCTTTGTCTCCCGTGAAGAATGGAGGGTCCTTCTCCACCCTGCCTCAAGGGCTGAGGGCTGTGAGTCCAGGTCTTTCCAAGCTTGGGGCTGTCCTTGCCCCCAGCATGAACCCCACTCCCCACAACCCGTCAGGCTCTGCCTCCAAACCACTGCCCCCCAGCCCGTCCTCTGCCCAGGGGTCAGGGTAACCTCCCAGCTCTTCACACACCTTGACTTCCAGATGCCACACAGAAACTTTCTAGACATACACTCCCTGGGGCCTGGCCAAGGGTGTGGGCTGGGGCCGGGGTGGGGGCAGTGGGGAGCAGGAACCTGGGTGCTAGGAGATTGCTGCCTGGAGCCAAATTTCTTCTGAGCTTTGGAGGCCGTGCAAGAAGCCTGCCTCAGCCCCTGTCAGCCCTGAGTGGAGAAGGCAGAGCCACAGAAGGGGCGAGGGCTGGCTCGTCTGCCAAGAGGCCAGGGGCTGTTTGAGCCTAAGGATGGCCACTGGCAGGAACCGGAGCCTGTAGAATTAGACTAGGTGGCGTCTCAGGCACTCCTGGCCTCAGACAAAGTTATTTTCAAATCCCCATCTTGGGCCAAATTGCCAGGGGCTGGGGCATAAGGAGTTGAAGGCACTGGCGAACCAAGTTCTGAACAGGCTGACATTTCAAAGAACAGTCGAGCTGAAAAAACCTCAGAAGACATCAGGAGGAACTCTTCCAATATGTAGATGAAGAAACAGGTCCTGTGACAGTGAAGGCCTCAGTTTCGTCACTTAGCAAGCATCCAGGACCAGAACCTGGTTCTCTGGCTCCCAGCTGAGCCCTTCCCTGGCCAGGCTGGGCTTCAGTGTCCCCTCAGTTATTCTGAGAGTGCTGGGCCTAACCCTTCTGACCTGCCACTTCTCCCATGGCCTATGACCTTTCCACACCCACAGCAGGACTCCTTGGATTTAAGGCTCCAATAAGTCAGCTGGGAAGGGGGTGGAGGAACGGCCCAGGATCAGGCCCCAACTCTCTCAGGCAGCTGGCAGTCAGCGAGCAGGAGACGGACGCCCAAGGCGTTGTGGAGTGGAGATACAAACCCACGGAGGGAAACTCGTGGGCCCTGGGTGCGTGGGGCCTGGGCCAGAGGCTAAGGCCTGGCAGGGCTGGGTGCCTACTGAAGGCTGGAGGCGGCCCTGTGCCACCGTGGGAGCTCTGGGAGGGCAGTGGGGTTGGCCGGGGGCAGGGGGTAAAGTGCAGGACCAGGCTCTCGGCCCAAGAGACTGGGATTCCCTGGCTTGGCCATCTTGGCTCTGGGGCCTCCTTTGTATCCTGCCCTGGGGTGGTAGGGGTGCACCCAGGGCACCGTGGTGGGGACAGAGCCAGGCGTCAGGGAGCCTGCTGCTCTGAGCAGGCCAGACAGTGGGGAGATCGGGTTTCAGCCCAGCTGTATTTTTGGCTGGATAGGCTGGGGGCCGAGCTAGGCAGGCACAGCTGCCCCTAGAGGGGCACTCTCCTCTCCAGCACATACATATTACCTCTACTCAGATAGGCCACGGTCCACCCCCACCGTCCACCCCGCACCACACACACCGCAGGCCAAGGGGAGTCAGGTGTCAGGCCCATGGCTAGAGAATCGCTTTGGGCTTCTCAAGACTGTTGCTGAGTTTCTGTAGTGTCTTCTTGATCCGCAGCGCAGTGAGGCGGGCGCAGGGGTTGGGGTACCAGCACTCCCGGATCATCTGAGCCAGGCCAGAGAGGACCTGGGGGGAGGGAAAGAATGGCAGAGGAGAGAAGCAGGGCATGGGACAGGGAAGATGGAAGGGGGGTGGTGAGGAGAATGGCCCAGTAATGGGAAGACACAAGCAGGACAGAAAGGACAGGAAGAAGAAGACAGTGTTGGGAAGGAGGAGGGGGAGGAAGGACCAAAGTGGTAAGGCGGGAATGGAGGGATCCAGGCGAGGTTGGAGAGAGCAAAATAAAACACGGAAGAGGAAGCCAGTGGAGTGAGAAGGGGTATGGAGACAGGCAGGCAGAACAGAAAGAGAGATGGAATTCAGATCTTCCGGAGCACTCAGACCCCCTTGGTGAGTAGTGTCTCACCCCCACCCATCGCCTCCACACAGATCAAGAAAGGGGAGATATGCAAGCCTTGGGGCTCCCGCATCCCCATGAGCGGCCACCCCGGAGCAGAGGGCAGTGTCTCCCAGCCCTCTGCCGCCCCCGGCTGGGCCTAGCGAACACTGGAAGAGTAGGTGGGGGGCACCGCCCCAGGATGCAGGTGCTCAGGGAAGAAGCCATCCCAGGAGGCTCAGTGGCCCCAGAGTGAGCCAGCCTGACCTACGGTTGGTTCTTGAGAGGGGTTGTGTGTGCGTGCGCACATGAATACACGTGTGGCTTTTTGCGGATATATATGTTATATAAAAATGTACATGTGTCTGTGTATACATATATGTATATGCATATACATAAGGGCATGTATCTGTATGTATCTTTGAATATACATTGAAGTAGAAGCATGTGTATACCTATATGTGTTTATATTCACATGAGTATGTATCTTGTAAAAGCATGTAGAGTGTTTTGAGAAAAGATAAAAGCAAACAAACAACAGCAAAAACTTCATAGCAGGAAATGCAGCAGGGAACCTGATTTTTCTGGCAAGGCGAAGGGTCCTGAAAATCCCAGAATAACTAGGGGGTCCCTGGGGGCCCACAGGCCAGGGATATGGGAGGGTGTAGCCAGGGAGGTACCCTGGAATTTATGCCCCAGGATCTGTCCAGGTGAAGCAGAGGCCTCGGATACAAGTTCCTGGCCCAGGAACCCCAGCTGTGAGCCACCCCCCATGGCATCCCAGCCCCTGCGGAGGCCTCACCGGGTCTGCAGCCAGCCTGTTGGGGATGGTGGGGGTCTGCTGGTCAACGCACACCACCTTCTTCATGTCCTCAAAGCTGGGGTCGTTGGGCACCATGTCATAGAAAGGTGGCCTATAGTCCTCCACAATGCCTGGGAATGGAGGGGGAAAAGGACAGTCACTTGGGACCCCAAGAAGGCCCAATACTACCCAGAGGACAGTCTTGCTCATCCTCTGTCCCAGGGGCCAAGAAACCAGCTGCCTGACCACGCTACCCTTGAGAGGGACACTATCATATTATAAACATATTATTATATCATAATAATTACTACTACCATTTACTTTGCACTTACCATGTGTCAGGCATTGTGCTATAAATGCTTTATACGCATTATCCTGTCTTTACAATAACGTTTTGAGGTGGTACTACTGTTACCTGCGTTTTACAGAGGAAGACATGAATGGTCAGAGAAGTTGAGGCCCAGGTCGCACAGCTAGTCATGGCAGAGTCAAGACTGAAACTCATCTTGTTAGATTCCTAGGCCAGATCTTGTTCCAGCCTTTCCACAGCTGCTTCCCACCCGGGGCCCAGGTGCTGCTCTCAGGTTCCAGCCAGCACGGACGTCCAATGATACCAGCCTTTCCTGAGCACTTACTATGTGCCAAGCACAGTCCTAACTGCCTTGCTTTAAATCCTCACAATAATGCGATGAAGTAAGCAATGTTATGAGCTCCATTCTATAAGCAATGAAATTAAGGCCACAAAAGTGAAGAAGCTTATCTAAAAGTACAGGCAATAAGGGACAGAAATAGAATTTTTAAGCCCCCAAAAATGTAACCAAAGGCCATGCTCTTGACCTCTAAGCTACTTAAGGGAGGATAGCTGGTTGACAGCTGGGTGAGGATGTGGAACCAGGAGAAGGGGGAGGAAATGCCTCTCCCAAAGGAAAGGGATTTTATCCATGTGCAAATAACATCCACCCCCTCTCAGGGATGGCACAGGCCTTGGCTGACCCCCTTAGCCGGCAGCACCCTCCCCTCCGTATACCAAGTGCGCCATCCTTAGCAGCGGCTTTCTGGAAGTGTCGCCTGTAGAGCTGCAGACAGCTCAGGCAGGAGAGGCCAGACCTGGAAAAAGTGCCCTGCGCCCCACCCTGCTTCCCAGGCCGAGGCTGGGGACCAGAGCCACACGGCTGCACAGCCACAACCCTGGGAAAGCCTTCGCCAGCTGTTCTCCCCATGGCGGGCTTCCAGGCCAGTCCCTGCGCCGCTCGCGCCCTAATCAGTGCTGCACAGAGGCCTGAGCGTGTCTAATGGGCCTTTAATCAGTGCCGGGGCCGACACCAGATTACAGTGTTTATAATGCGCCACGAATCTGTGTGGGGCTGACAGAGCTTCCCTCCGCCCCAGGAGCCTGCCGTCAGCCTCCCCCTCAGCCCTGGCTGGTCCAGCTTTCCTTTCCTGCCTGCAGCCTGGTCCAAGGGCCCTCGGCTCCTCCAAGGTACCCTCTTCCCTTACCCCAGCCTCTAGCGCTGACTCTGAACGTTCACAGCTGAAAGGGCGGGAACCTGAGCCCCCTGAATCTGCCCGAGGGACTGGTTACACCTTGGCCTCCACCCATCAATGGCCGCTGAGAGCAAATGAAGCCTGGCATGGAGCTGGTTCCTCATGGGTGCTCAGGAAATGAGACTGTCCCTCTCCCCAAGGAACAGAGCTCCAGTCACATCCTGAGGCTTGTCTCTGAACTGTCAGGACTCCCGGCAGCCCCACCCCATGGGCAGCCTCCTCAAAGACTGGCAAGCCTCCCACCCAGTTCGTGCGCCCACCTGAGGGCTGGGACGGCACTGGCCACAGCGCGGCCTACCGTATGGCGCCAGCAGGAATGAGGTGCCCCCGCCTGCTCCCAGCCACTCCAAATCTGAGTCACCTGTGGCACCCACAGTAACGATGAGGAAGCGATAAGCAGGCAGTGCAGGCACTGTTGCATCCGCATCTTTGTGGGCCAGGAGACCAAGGACCAGAGAGGTTTAAGCAGCACAGTGACAAACAGCCCTGGCCCCCGGGTCACACCGCCTGAGACCCTGGCGCTGCATCTAGCCAGCTGCAGTTCTGTGTCTCAGACCCCCAATCTGTAAAATGGGGTGACACTGGGTCAGGGATTCATTATGACAACAATAATTGCCACTCACATTTACTGAGCTCCAGAACAGCTCCACATACTGTCCTAAATACTTTATTTGGATTATCTCAACAATTAAAAACTCTTTTTATTTTCATTTTACAAGTGAGGAAACTGAGGCACAGAGGCATCAAGTAATCTGCCCATGGTCAGTGGCAAAATCAAGAGTTGAACGTTGGCAGTCTGATTCCCAACCCACACTCTTACCTCCTAAGCGATACCAGCTTTCTGCCAACACAGGACGATTAAATAAGATAATACATGTATATCGCATGGCATCTGGCATACATTTAAGCTCAATAAATGCTAGCTGCTATTAATATTTCTGTTATTATCACTTACCTAAGATTTCACAGCGAGAATCACAGACTCGCAGGCTCAGATGAACCTTAAAAGGTTGCACAGCTGAACCAGCTGGTGAGTAGCAATGAATGGGATACAGGCAGTCGGGCCACGAGCCCCTTGGGCCACAGGCACCAGCCCTGGCAAGAAGCCCCCATTCCCTGTTCGTCTGTCCACTCCCCCCATTCCCCCTTCTTCACCCTGTGCAGGGTGGGCCCTCACCATTGACAATGGTCCTCCGGGTGATCTCCCACAGCACCAGGCCAAAGGCCCAGATGTCCGTCCACTTGTAGGACTCGAAGCAATCGGTGCGGATCTGCTCATCCAGCACCTCGGGGGCCATGTACCGCTTGGTGCCCACTCGCGGGTTGTTGCCGATGTCCAGGTAATCGCTACCCTGTGAGTGCATCACAGCCAGGCCTGTGGGTACCAGGGCTGTCACTCCTGCCACTCACCTGAGCCCACAGACAGGGTGGCCCCAGCCTGGGGTCCAGGGGGCAGGGTGAGGTTGGAGGTGAGGTACCGAGGGGCAGGCAAGCGGAGACCTGCCCGGAGGTGGGCTGGGAGAACTGGCCGCGTTTTGCTTCACTTGTGTAGCGCTCTAGGTGCCCAAGAACCCAGCAAGATGGGAGTGAGCAAAGCAGGCATTATTACGCCCGTTTCGCAGAGCAGTACCCCCAGGCTTTGTGACGAATGGCGATGTAGCCAGTGAAGCCAGGATGGGAACCCGGGTTCCTGGCTCCCTGCGCCTTTCTCCCAACTCCTTGAGCCAGGGTGTTGTGGTGAAAGAAGTTGAAGCTTAAACAGAGTGTTAGGCAACTTGTGGGGCTCTCATGGAGGTGAAATGAGATAGCAAACATCTCTAAGTTTTGAAGCGCCAATCGATATCAGTATCGGTCTCCGCCAGCAGGCACGCGCACACACATGCAGGCAAAGGCACAATCAAGTAGAGAGGGAGAGTGGCCCTGAACTGCGAACCCCGTCCCCCTGCGAAGGGACGGTCCCTTCCCTGTTCTGCCCTCAGGAAGGCTCCACCTTACCGCACCCCAGTCCCTGCAAAGGCCCTGCCCCTACCCCACCGGCTCACCCAGGTCCGCGATGCAACACTGCAGGTTGCTCTTGACCAGCACGTTGCGACTCTTGAGGTCGCGGTGGGCGATGGCTGGTTTGCCCTGAGTGCCGAAGATCTCCACGTGCAGGTGCGCCAGGCCGCAGGCGGCGGACACAGCTAGCCTTAGGGCCAGCTGGGGCTCCAACGTGTGCCTCTGCAGGAAGTCGTAGAGCGAGCCATGCTCGTGGTAGTGCGTGATAAGCCACAGCTGCGTGCTTGAGTTGCGGGACGTCATGTCCGAGGCAATAAAGCCTGTGGGCAGAGGGTCAGGTGGCTTGGCTAAGGATCTAGGGGTGAAGGAGGCTGGACTGGTCAGGGTCCAGGCTGGGCCCGAAGGCACAGGATGGGCTGGTCAGGGCAAACCTGGGGCTGGCGTAGAAGCTGCTGTGGCTTAGGTCAGAGAGGAAGCTGGAGTCAGAGGTTGGGCCTGAGGGCGGGCGGGAGTCCTTCAGCGTTTGGTCAGCGTCCAGAGGCTGGGGACTCCAGCCCTGAGTGCGGGAGGACGAAAGCCCCAGGCCTGGCATAGCACCCCCTCCCCTCCCCACCGCTTGCCTAGGATGTTGTCGTGTCTGAGCAACACTGTATTGTAGATCTCCGTCTCCCGGAACCAGGACTGTTCATCCCTCGAGGAGAATATCTTGACTGCCACACTCTCACCATGCCACAGGCCTCGCCACACCTCGCCATAGCGGCCCTTTCCTGATCCAAGGGGAGAGAGAAAGTCACACAAGCCCCTGGGCACAGTAGTCCCCAGAAGAGCCTGCCGCCATCTTAATGCTGCACTGACCCGCCTGCAGAACCTCTGACACCTATGTCTGCCTTAATGCAGGCCCCATCCAGCTGGCAGGCGCCCTCACCGGCTTCTTGCTCCTTCCTGGCTCCTGCAGAAGGATCTAGCCCTGTCTCATCTCCAACCCACGCCCTGCCCAGCAGAATTCCCATTCCGAGCCAGGCCTGGTCCCGCCTGTGACTCCAGAGGCCAAGAGCTCTCTTACCCCTCCAGGCCTGTGGTCCCCATCCCCAAGGCTCGCCCACTGCTCACCCACACACTCCACCAGGGCGACCTGCCGTGCCACCGTCCTCTGCACCAGGAAGGGGAGTCCTGAGCCGCTGCCTGTTGTGCAGTCGCTGTTCAGAAGGTCCTGGGGGTCCCGAGAAGCCACTGAGAGGCTGTCCCTCACCCAGCCCCCTTCTCCCACCTCACCCTGGCCCTGGCTACTGTTTCTCTGCATGAGCCTCACTCACCCAGCCTCCGGCCCACTAGTGTCTGTGATTGTGCCTTTCTTGGCTACCTGTCACTCTGCATCCCCGCTGATTCTGTGGCTTCTATCCCTCCCTCCACCCTGTGTCCCTCGTTCTCCGTGTTCATACCCCCAACATGCTTTCCCCCTGCTCGGATGCCTTCAGAATGAGTCCGGATTCGCCCAGCTCGCTGCGCAGGCCCAGACGTTTCTTCTGCCTCCGCCGGACGTGCCACAGGCCCAGGGCCCCCAGGGCCACCAGGGCCAGCAAGGCTAGCACTGGGCCCAGGATCAGAGGCAGCTGGCCATCTGCTTGTGGCTGCTCCGGGGTTGGGGTGGCTGCCAGAGGGCGGACATGGAGACCCAGCTTACATCAGGCCAGACCCACCCTCACCTTGCCGCTCTGCCATTAGATCCCAGGGTCCTGCCGCCCCCTCCTCTTGGCCGGAGCGTGAGAGGAAGCAGGGTGAGCGGGCAGAGTCTAAGAAGATGGGGAGGGGTTGCCAAGGCAGCGGGACATACCCGGCAGCGCCAGGGACACGTTTTGGTTGCAGAGGGAGCTGTAGCAGCAGTAGTGGTTGACGAACTCAGTGGGGCGTCCCCAGCAGAGTTCTTCGTGCAAGTTCCCACAGCCTCGGTGTTCCTGGGCGCGCGTGCCTTCCTCCCGCACCAGCACTACGGTGCACCAGGCCCCCTGGCAGGTCGGCCCCCTGCAATGTGGGCTCTCACATATGCAGGTCACCGGGGGGCCCCTAGAGGGCCTCACAGCGTTGCCTGGGAGACAACATGGAAGCTCAGTCACTCTGGGCCCAGCTCCCCAGGCTGAGCCCAACACCCACCACCCTCTCCCTTCTGACCTTTCAGACAAACCTCTTGAGACCTTGGTCCCTTAGTTCCACCCTCAGATCCTCCTTCCTCCAGACCCTTGCCCCCACCAAGGGGCAGCTGAGACTATGAGAACCAGGCCTCTGTCCCTTTCCTGATCCCCCGCACCCAGTTCCAGGCCCCAGCCCCAATCCTGAGGGCTCCTCCAGGCCCTCCCTGCCAACCTCCCCACTCTCTGAACCCCCCCCCCCCCCCTCCCCCACAGAGGTTCCCACCCTGAAGTCTGGCAGAACTCCGGCCTGAAGGTTTGGATCAAGAGAACAGCAAAGGAGAGTTGGGGCAGCTAGTCAAATTGAGCTGTCTCCTGCCCTCCAGCCAAGCTCCAAAGTCCCTTTTCCCAGCTCCTCAAACTCAGCACCAGCAAGAGCTGCGCCAGATAGCCCTTTCTCCATTCAGGCCCCTGTTTCCTACAGTACTAACCCTGGGTCAGGCCCAAGGCCAACAGTAGCATCAGAAGGTTTCTGCTGGGAGGGTCCAAGGTCATGGTCCTCCTGGAGAGAGAAGCAGGAGAGGGGATGCAGTAAGATCTGTGAAACACGATTTCCCTCCGTGTTTTCAGCCACTGACCGTGGGTCCCTCCCACCCAGAGGAAATCACTGGGAGTGTTTTGGGGGGGGGGACCGGGAGGCCTCCTCCCTACTCTGTGCATCTGGCTTTGGGGCGGCGCCTGCAGGGGAAGTCCTGGTTCACTTCCCCATGGAAACCATCCTGTTAGGGGTAAAGGGTGGGGAGCCATGTTCAAGTGACTGAGAGCTGGGGGGACTCCCAGCCCTGCAGCCCTGCTGCTGAGCTCAACTGGAGGGCACAGAGGGCACGGGCTGGCCAGAAGGACCATCTCTTCAGCAGCACCCACTTCTGTCCTCTGCCTCTTGCCTACCCCCTTCCAGCCCCCCTGCCCACCCCTTTCCCAGTGCCCCACCAGCCGTGGCTGCCTCAAACATAAACAGGCTCCTGTCTTCACTTCCTGCCATTCAGGGTCCCGCCAAGCTGGGAACAGGAATCAAGATTGTTTAGATTGGGGTCTGGATAGAATAGGCGGGAGTCACGCACGGCATGGAGTTCTGGGCATGTTCTCAGGGCAGCCTGGGGCAGGCGCAGGGTCTGAAGGAGCCAGCTGGGGTCGGAACACCCCCGTGACAGAATCCTAGGGGGACACCTTGTGAATCACAAAGCCCAGCTCCTTATTTCAGAGAAGAGAGGATTAAGGTTTAGAGAGGGGAAGAGACTTGTCCAAGTCCACACAGGATTCAGAGGCAGTACCAGGGGTACAGCCCAGGTGTCCATGCTCCCCGACCAGTGCTCTCTCCACTCTGTCGCCCAGTCCACGGCGGCAGCCCATGTCTGAGCCCTCAGGGCTGTGGCGGCCACACAGAGCTTTCACAGGGCTGGCTCACGCTGCGAGGCAGGAACCGCTCTGCCCCCTCACCAGAGTATAAGAAGCCCTCTCTGCACAGTTCCCCGGGCCCCTTCTCTTTCCTTGCTGTCCCGGGAACGGGTGGGGGGCAGGGCCAATGATGTGAGAAGGGAAGTGAAACACACTTAGACACTGAATGTTTGACCTTCCATGGCTGGCTAAGGTTGAATTTTTCCACAAGTGGGATGGAGAGTGTTAAGGAGAGTAATTCTGATCTTTGGCAGCCCCCAAACCTGGTTCCAAACCAACGAGTGCTTCAGACGCTGCCCTCTACTTCATTTCTCAAAGGTTTAGAACAAGAAGGTAAGGGCTGGGGCTGCAGCAAGACGGACTGAGGTCAGACAGTAACAAGGACTTTCTGAAAGGTGGTGAATATGCAGGCATTTGCCTGGGGACTGGATGTCCAAATAGGGGCAACTAACACGAAGGAGAGGGAGTGACGTCTGGCATCGCATGGAGATGCTGGTAGGGCCGGGCCTATGGCCACATAGGCTGCAGAAGGCCTATGGACTGAGAATGGTGCCAAACGAAGATCTGAGATGCTCAGGCTCTCGGGGCAGGATGGCTGGGAGGGTGGGGGGAGCTTCCTATGCCTCTCTGGCTGGTGGCAGCCCTGGCCTTCCTGCCTGGGCTTCCTCTGCCCCAGAGGCCCAGAGTTGGGGGAGGAAATGGAGCCCTGGGCTGCTGCAGCTGGGTCCCCCGCCTTTGTCTGACCTCCTGCCTCTTGTCCCTCCTGGCAGACAGTGAGGACGCCAGCAAGCACCCTGCAGTGGGACTGGAGGCTGGAGAGGGAGTCCCAGACAAGCTGAATTTGCCCACTGGGGTATGGGCCGAACACCCTCCGTGGCAGCAGCCTTTGAAAGGGTAGGGGGCAGGAAGGAAAAGGTGAAACACAATGGGGGTGAAGGTGGCATCCTCCTAGGGTCCTCTACCCGCTTCTCTGACCCCGCCCAGGGCTCCCTCTCACCTTATTATGTATCCGGATCACCTGAAGGGCTTGGTTAGAAATGCACATTCTTTGGTCTCGCCCCCACTCCAGATTCTGATTTGGTCAGAATCTGGGACCAGCGAGAACCATGCTTTTTTTTAAAGTTCCATAGGTAATTCTAATCATGGGCACCGCGATATCCTACACAGCATTAAGACCGGTCCCCATGCTTTCATTTCACAGGGCCCGCTGGGTGGGGGGAGTGGGGTGCAGAGGATGGGACTCTCGCTCCCATCCAGGGACCTCCCCCTTTACTGGAGAAGGACACACAAGGCTGAACACAAAAGTTAGGGGCTCGAGGACACTGTGGAGGGAGGGTGGGGAGAGGCCCCTGCTCTTGACACTGTCCTCATGCCTCCCGGGCCCAGGAACGCACAGGGAGAGGCTGGCAGCATTTGCAGGGCCCACCTCGGTTTAATCCTGGGAATGTGGTGGAGTAAACTGGGGACTGTCCAACTTCTAACTGTGCCCAGTGTAAGGCGAAGTACAGGACAGTGCTCAGTCCTGACCGGCCCAAACTCAGAGCTGACCCCGTGTGACTCGACCCGCAGCCTGACTCCAGCACAAACGGACTCCTGACGGTGGACGGCATCCTTCCATTTTCAAGCACAATTTCATGAGAGATCTCCAGCTGACGGAAGCATCACTGTTGTTGACCAGAAATCACAAAAGCTAAACTGATGGCAAATATTAACTTACCACTGTGAAACCCTTAGAGATAAGAGTTAGCCTTCTCTGAGTATGATATGTGCTAGGTACTGAACTTTAATGGTTCACCTCATTTAATCCTCACAACAACCGAATGGGGGAACAGGCTCAGGGATGTTACGTTTCTCACCCATGGTCACCACATGTGTCTTGATCAACTTAAATTATGGATCACAATCCCTTCCTTGGTCACTTTATTCTTCCAATCGTCTCATGTTGGGTGAGCCCCACAAAGAAGGAAAAAGTGAGAGTGGGTCTTGCTGACATTAACAGATTGTGCACTGCCTTGTCATCAAGAGGTGCCCAATTTGGGTTTATTTAGATGGGGAGACAGAAATCACCTGTTAGTCACAGGCTGAGTCACGGGTGGGAGAGCCCGAGTAGGGGTGTGCTTGGAAGGGGGTCGTCAGTCTTCCCTCCCCATCGCACCTGAGGGACGGACATAACTGGCTCCAACCAGCAGCAATAGCTCAGCACAGTAGTGACTGGCAGGGGCTGGAAGCGCCTCACTCGGCCCACCCGCAGGTCCGACCCAAATAGCAGAGAGCCAGGCTAAGCTACTCCTGCCAGGCTGCGCCTTAACAGCCACAAAGCCTCTACCGGCATCACTTCATCAGCCTTTCACCGCAGCCCAAGGTGGCGCCACGCCTGCATTTTAGGGTCTCAGACAGAATGCAGAGGCAGCACGGAGGTCAGGATGTGGGCTCAGGTTCTTGTAGACTTGGGTTCAAATCCTGCCTCTGCCGCTTAGAGCTATGGGATTTGGAAGAAGTTACTGAAACTTTCTGAGGTTCAGGCTACCCTGTGTAAAATGAGAATAATCACAGTGCTCACTTCACAGGTATAATGTAGTATTTAGCATAGTACTAAGTGGTACATAGTAGGCACTTAACAAATGTTAGCAAAAACCCAACCATCATATCATCTATACCATCCACGGAGCTTTGGACAAGTGATTCAAGTCTGAACCTGCCTCTTCTGTAGGACGAATATGATAACCCCTCTTTTGCTAAGTTGTGGCAAGGATTACATGAGAAAAAATATATGTCTACACAGTAAGCACTCACTAAATGGTAGCTACCGTTACCACCCAATGAGATGGAAGGACAGGCACTAGGACCAGCGGGGCAGTGAGGGACCCGAGAAGACAGACCCGACTGGGCCAGAAGCTGCCCCTAAGTAGAGAGGGGCGAAAGCCACTGTCCACTATGGCCCTGACCTTGGCGGAAAAAAAGAGGGGGGTGGGCTCAGCAGCACTGGCCTCCAGGGTGGGCTGCAAACCTGGGGTTTCCCCCTGCAGGGAGACTGAGACCCTCTGGCCTGTGCCCTAAAGGTAGGCCGCTACGGGGCTGATCCGGCTGCGCGGGTTAGAGGTGAGGTTCCGGAGCTGGAGTTAGTGTCAGGTTCCTTAAGCAAGAGCTGCAAGGGCCGGTCTGGGGAAGCTGGACTTCCAGGGGAGGCTCCAAACGTTTGAGGGGGACCCTCACTCCCAGGTTAAGGCAGCCGCCTCGAGGGACACGTGACCCCTTCTCTGTGAGTGCAGCAGGGCAGGAATCCTGGCCATTTTACATGGATTAGAATAGGAGAACAGAGATGTTAAGTGGCCCAGGAGCGGTTTCTTGATTCCCAGGCAGCTATAGTCCTGCCCCCTCCCAGTCTCAGGTGGGGTAACGGGCAGACGGGCAGGAGGGCGAGGGACGGCTCGCGCTCCCGACGAGCTGCGGCTGACCCTGCGGCGACCTCTCCGACGGGCTCTCGGGGATCTGCCCTAAGGAAGGGCCCGCTCGGGGAGGAGCCAACCCCCCCCCCTCGCGCCCGGCCCCGCCGGCGGACCTCCTCTCACCTCTGGGCCTGCCCGGCGGGCAGCGGGGCACAGGCGTGCGGCGGGGCACAGGCGTGCGGCGACGGCCGCGGTCGCACCACGAACGCAGGACGGCAGGCCGGGGTCCGGGCGCGGCCGGGACGGGGCTGGGGCCGGGGAGGGGCTGGGGCCGGGGAGGGGCTCGCTCGGCGCTGCTGGCGCGACGGCCTCCCGGGACTGCGAAAGGGGCTGGAGCAAAAATGTTTCTTATTCCAGCGTCTTCCTGCTTGGCCCCGGCTCCACCACTCCCTCCTAATAAACCGTTTCCTATTGCCCAGCTCGCCGACGGGCCGCCCGCTCGCCCCTCGCTGGGGCTGCCAGGACCCGGACCCTCCCCCGCGCGGCTCCCAGACCCCGGGCACAGCAGTCCCCTCGGCCGCCCCCAGCTCCGGGATCGCGGCCCGTGCCCCCGCCCCGAGCCTCCCACATCCGCCTCCTCGAGGGGGCGGGCCTTGGACTCGGGCGGCAGGGGTCGCGTGGGGTCCGGTCCAGATCTATAGGGGTCGGAGCTCGAAGGGAAGGTGGCACCAGCTGACGCCCGGGGAGGGGTGGGGGCGCCCCCTGCCGCTCGGAGCCGCTGAGGGCTGACCTAACACCCCGGGATGGGAAGGGGTCAGCGCAGGAAGGAAGGTCACCGCAGGGGACAGAAGTTACCTGGCTTTCTCCACCTTCAACCCCCGGCCCTCGGCCTAGGAGGATGACGGCAGCCAGGGCAAGGTTTGGGGCTGGCAAGGTCCAAACATTTTGCCCCTCCTCCTCCTCCCGCTTTCGCCTTCGGGACTCCCACTCGGTCCAAATCCCTCGGCCTCCCCACCGCTGCTTCACCCACTCTGGTCCCCTCCTGCCTCCCTCCTCCGCTCAGGGTAAACAGGCCGAGATGGGGCGGCTCTGGGTCAGTGGTGAAGACAGTCTGAGCCCCTCCAGCCGGCGGCCTCCTCGAAGCCAGTGACAAGGACGCCTCTCCTGACTGCGGGCCAGGGTGGAAGGAGAGAGGCTGGAAACTTTTTAGACTGCCCCTCACCCCACTAAGTGGAGATTTAGAGATGGGGACCAGAGTGTCCCTCTGGACGCTGCTGGGACAAGATGGACAAGATTTGGGGAGGGGAGCAGGATGGCTTCTCCCCCAGGGAGAAACAAACTCTTCCTCCGGATCCGCACCGAGGCTTAGAGTGCTGATATCCTTGACTCACTTTGCTCCAGCCTCCATGAGCACCCTGAAGGCAGGACTCTCCCTGTATTCCTAGCCCCCTGTATTCCTAGCCCCCTGGGTATCCACCAAGGCTGAAGTCTGGGAATCCAGACTCCTTAGGGAAGCTTGGACAACTGACACCTCTCCATGCCTCAGTCCCCCATCTGCTGGATGGACACAATAAACAGTGCCAGCTTCATAGCGTTGGCTGAGCCTGACACCGAGTAGACCTTCAGGGGAAGTGCTTAACTAAATTAATAAATGGGAAAGGAGGAGGCAGTGGCCTCAGCCAAGTAGAAGGACATGGGTATTAGAAGCAAGCACAGACCTCTAAGCATCTTGCTCTAAGATGGAGATTCTGTAAGAGGGGCTGCGGCCCCCCGCCCTTTGACAGGAATAGAGGCTAAAGGCTCAGGCAGGCATCAATTGTTGACTGACCTCACTTCCTTCGCTGAAACCCTCCCCACCCCACAGCTGCTTCACAGCTTGTGAGCCTGTGAATTCCAGCACCGAGGCACACCCGGGTTTCAGAACTGTGTCCTGTAGCCAATAGGAAGTAGTGTGGGATTATAGTATCTGCTCTTTCAGATTATAGCGGCCACTCGGCATTCTGTTAGCGGGAGACCTGGGAGAGTGGCCGCTTGTCTGTTTGTCATACCCACTCTGCCCTGAGGTAGCTTCTGATAAATCTCTCCCAGCTCCAGCCCATGGATCTCTGTGCTGGGACATGGAAGTGCAGGATTTCCCAAGGGAGGCGTTCAGTCTGAGACACACACTGAGAACAGAAACATCGAGATGGACAAGAGCTGAGAGTCGCCAATGTGAGTCAGTGGGGGTGGGGGACTTTATCTGGGAACTGTTCATGAAATAGATAAAAGTCGAGTACTTCTGGAGGAGGAAGACAGGGCCTGATGGGGGAGGGGCCGCTCATCAATGTGAGTCTCCCCTACACTCTCCCCCCCATCCCTGTCCCTCCCCCCACGCCCAGGCATTGAGCCCTCTGGGCCTTGACTCTTGCTCTTTGGAGCTTCTTGTGAAACCCGTGGCTTCCAAAGCACGCGGAGAAGCTGGGGCAGGCATCAGAGGAGGGACAGAGTTGCAGAAAGCAGTGG
This sequence comes from Pteronotus mesoamericanus, assembly GCF_021234165.1. Classification (NCBI taxonomy): domain Eukaryota; kingdom Metazoa; phylum Chordata; class Mammalia; order Chiroptera; family Mormoopidae; genus Pteronotus; species Pteronotus mesoamericanus. Next base: position 3,323,012 of record NW_026555310.1, read on the forward strand.
AGACTGAGCCCAATGAGGAAAGGGAAAAGGAATTGCAGACTGTGTCCAAGTCTACAAGAATTAATTACACAGAAGGACCAGCTGTTCCCCATAATCAGTGAGGACAGAACAAGAGGAAACAGGCCCAAAAGACTGAGATTTAAATTGAGATATTTAGAAGGATTTCCCAGCAGTGTGTGAAGCAGAGGCCTGGAGCTCCTGGGAAGGGTGTGTGGGTGAAACTTCAAGGAGGTTCTCACCTACGGAAGACAAGTGACCTGGACCAGCTTGAAGGCAGAGAAATAGACAATTTGACTTTTCAGGACCAGCTGTGAGTGTTGAGTTTAAGTATCACTCTTGCTACCAGCACTGGGGCCAACTTTATGGTTTTTTTAACCTGTGTAGACACAGGGCACCCCACTTGATTTAATGTTCTGCTGTTGCCAACTTGAAATTCTTAATAACATTTGAACAATTGGCTCAGCATTTTCATTTTGTACTGGGCCCCACAAATCATGTAGCCGGCTCTGCACTGGGATGAATAGGAAGAAAAATAAGGGAAGAAAATTAGCAGAAGGTGAGTTGGACTTTGCCTCCCTTCACTTGCAGAGCGGGAGAGTTAGATCAGACAATGAAGGGATTTTTCAAATGTGAGAGACATGAAAACCGTAGAACAGGGTACCCAAGGAGGAAGAATCGCGGGTCCCCTTCAGGAGAGAAGCGAGACAGATACCTGTGAATTCCACTTTTCATCTATTCAACACAGGAGAGAGAATCCCGGCTGTGGGCTGGACGCAGCTCAGTTTTGCCTGGAGGAAGACCAAGTGGCCTCTCTAGATCTCCTGCAGCTCAGGCCGAAGGCACCACAGTGTCCTGGGTTCCAGGCCTGGGTCTCCTCCCTGGGCCTCAGTGTGCTCTTCCGTGCACTGAGGTGTTCAGACTGGATATTTCCAAAGGTCCTTCCCAGCCTTATATGATCTTCTTGGACTCTAAGATTCAGGAAACTGCCTGGTCTTCAGGCCCTGTCACCACAGCTTGGATAAAAAGGCGATTTGGCGGGTTCCAAGCTTTGAGGAGGGCAGGGACAGCCCAGCACCTTAGGAAAAGCCTGGCAGACAGGGGCCAGATTGCCTGAGCCACCGAGTCACCTTCGTATTCCTTTCCAGCTCCTCCAAGATGTCCCCTACATGGTTCATCTGCTCCTGGCCCAGCCCTAAGCACTATGATGACTCATCTCAGGACAGAACCTTTTGAGGAAGGGCTAGCATGTCAGGGCAGGAGCCTGAGATTAGACGAGGGCTACACAGTGCCTCAGGGTGGGTTGGCATGTGGCTTGGGCGCTGACGAGATGCTGCTCCAGGATGACCTCCTCCCTCATAGTCCGGTGACCTCTGGAATGTCCCTCACACAGGCCTTCTCAAGACTCTGACTCTACCAGACCGGCCCCACCAGAGGAAGAAGAAGGGGGGTGGAAAGAGGCCGAGCTTGGAGTTGGAGCCACTGTATGTGGACATCAGCTCCCATATCTGTGAGAAAGGGCTGGCAATGCCTTCTCTGCCAATTCTCAGAATAAAAGCAAAATATCCCTAAGAGTCCTCTACCAGCTAAAAACCCACACAGACATCCGGTTTGTTCTGAGGGAGGGAGGGAGGCCCAGCTGCAGGACAGGAGAAAGGAGAGTCAGGAGACTTGGCTGTGCGACGTGGGCCTCTGTTTTCTTACCTGCTCAAAGATGGGTGCTGAACGGAGCCTCTTCTACGAGTAGCTGCCTGAGGGGTTGTTATACAGATGATGTGTAAGTGCTGCAGAGGATTTTTTTGAAGCACGACATAGCCGTTCTGAAAAAAAAATTAAGACATTCCTAATAAAAACAAGGTAAAGTAAATAAATTAAATTCTGCCGACGAGTTTTTAATGAGAGGCAACTGTACCCGTCCTCAGACTCTCTGGCTGAGGCCAACCCCCTTCTCAAAATGCCAGCTATTGGTTTCTCTGACATTTTCTGTGATAACTCTGAATGATATGTTTACAAGTGATATCTGTAGATTTCATTCAGCTTTACTGAAGAATAACTGATAAATAAAGTTGTAAGATATTTAAAGTATACTTCATGATAATTTGATATACATATACATTATGATAGGATTCTTTCATCTAATTAACATATCCATCACCTCACAATTTATTTATCTTTTGTGTGTGTGTGTCTGAGAACATTCAGGGTTCTACTCTCTAAGCTAATTTCAATGATACAGTACAGTGTTATCAGCTATAGTCACCATGTTTTACATTAGATTCTCAGACCTCACTCATCTTATAGCTGAAAGTTTGCACTCATTCACCAACCTCTCCCTATTTCCTCCATCCACCCACCCCCAGCTCCTGACAATCATTTTTTTAACTCTAAAAATGCCAGTTGGGTAGAGTTTGACTTTTTAAAAAATTTCATATATAAGGGCTGCCATGCAGTATTTACCTTTCCGCTATTTATAGATTTTAAAACTTCAGAATTTACGTCACATAGATTCTCTACCTCCTAATTATTGATCGTTATGTTGTTATTTTGTAAATGTGAACAATGCCCCTTTAGTTCTTGTCCTGTTAGTATCACACTGTGTCCCTTGGCTCTTCACTAATTAAGGATAGTGGCGCCCACCCTTCCCTCGAGCTGCAGTTTTGCTGCAAAAAAGAAGATGCGTCAGTCAATCAGCTCAGGTGACCGATCTCCACTCAGGACAGCGGGGGCACCTTAAGGGCCTGGCTGAGCATCTGGGAGGCGCAGGAATTCCTAGAGGCATCAAGACTTTTGCTCACTCTGAAGAAAAGTGTGCCCTGAGTTTGCTGGGGTAAGGGGGAGCGTTGGCCGGCAAGGGGGTAGGGGCCTGGCAGGCTCTTGAGTGCTGCTGAGGAGACCTTTGCCACTTGGGGACAGAGTCTGGGGTTAAGGGGACTCTCTCCAGTGGGGAGGGCTTGGCGTTTGGACAAGGATGGGGTTCCCAGGATTTGAGAGTAAGGTGATGACCCTGGCTGAGAGGCAGATTGTTTGACAGAGGGGCAGAGTGGCTGGGCGAGGCCAGAGGCCAGCGGGATTTCCTTCGGCTCCCGCCACTCAAGTGGGTGGGACCAGATTGCTGGAGCTGGACACAGGAATCTGCCTTTGTTTCCAGCTGGAGGGGAAATGCCATAAATCCTGCCCCTTTCCCACCCTCCAGCATCCGTGCCCGGGCTCTGCCCTTCCCAGCACCAGAAGGCCGGGCACCGAGGACCTTCCGCCAGTTCTTGTCTCCGGGAGCCTCTCATCCGCTGGCCTCTGCACTTTATTCCCTCAAGGCAAATCGCTGGCATGGATGTGGGAGACAGGTCAAGGGGGTGTCCCAGGCTGGTCTGGAGAAAGTGACCACAAAGCAGGATTTAGGTTTCAACCTGCTCACCTCTCTCCTTCTCCTCAGAGGGACCATGGCTTTTCACAGTTAAGGAAGATACCCAGGTCTAAAAGGAGGACTTGAGGGCAATGCTTGGCCCTCCCTCAGCCACCTGACTCCTGCTGCAAATGGTTAGACAGACTCTGACACTTGAACTGACGTCACACAGGCGATGTATGGAGCTGGATGGCCAGCGGAATGCAAAGTGTTGGGGGACAGAGGAAATAAGCCAGGAGCCTCGGGGGAACGGGCGGGGATGGGGGACCCTGTCTTTATTTTTCTCTTTGTCAGTGAGGCTACGTGTTTGTGTACCTGCGTGATGGTTTACGTGTGCTTCTCTGAGTATGGCCTCTCTCGATGGGACTAGGAGTTCATGGGCCGATGGGCCTGTGCGCACTTCTGTGCCTATGAGCCCAATGGTCCTTGTGCGATCCTGGCTGACTGTGTGTCTACATGTGACATTGCCTTTGTGACTGTAGTCAAAGTTCCAGAGTCCATTCAACCCCAGGCCTTACCATCAAGTCCTCCCTTCAGATTTGCTACCTTCCTTAACCATGAAATGCGTGGTCCCTCAGAGGAGGAGAAAAGTGAGCAGGTCTGTCTCTGCACGAACCCTGGCCAGCTGTTCCTCAGCATAGCTGGCTGAGACCCGACAGGGGAAAGGTCCTGAGAGGTCACGGTGAGGGTGGCCGGGAGGACGGAGGGGAGGGTGTGGGGAGGGGGCGGCCGGCCCGCTGGCGGGTGTGGTGGAAGGTGCCTGGATGCTTTCAACCATTTAGAATGTATGGCTGCCGGAGGGGGCAGAATCCTGTCTGGATGCCCCTGTTTGGGGAAGAGGGGACACAAACCAACGAGTCCTTACCTGTCCCTGTCCTTTCCACATATGCATGCTCCCTTGCCTTCTTCTCTTGACCCAGCTGGGGTTTCCTGGGGTAACTGGGGACACTGCCACTTCCGGAACAAGGGCAGCCCCGGGGGAGGGATGATAAAGGCCCCTCTAAGCAGCTTGGACCTTGGTGGGGCCTGAATTTAGTTATTTTCTATACACATTTATTGACCTTAAATGGGCTGGACCCTGCTCCAGGGGTTAGGAGACTGATGTGGATTCTGCCCACACAGGAGTGAGGAGGAGGTTCCCAAGGAGTCCCCAAGGCCTGGCTAACATCCCAGTATGTGTCAGCCCTGCAGTCCCTTCCGCAGGAGCCCCCCGGCTCCACAGCGGGGGGTGGACACACACGCACCCACAGGGAGAAAGGTGGGGCCATCGGTGCTGTGGGGACGGGAGTGGGCCAAGGGGGGCCTGGGGCTGGGGGCGCAGAGCTGTGCAGACCCCGGCTGTCTTGGATAACTATGTGTTTTTGTTTCAGAGGCTACCAGACTAGTGTCCTAGAATCACAGAGGAGGCCACGGGGTTCCAAGGACACATCTGCCGGCCTCCTCCACAGAGCTGTCCCCTTGGCATTTCCTCACCCTGCCTCTCGGCACAGTAACAAAAGCTGCTGGGCACCGAGCCAGGTGGCACTCAATGCTTTGCATACCTCTCACTGTTCAGTTCGCACACAAACCCTGGGAATTACATACAGAGGTCCTTGGTAGCAAAGACAGTAAGAGGCAGGGCCAGGATTCAAACCCAGAGCTTTTGATGGTAGCAGGGCAGCTTCGCTGTGACCTGTGTGCTGCACAGCCAGGGAACTCGTCCTGGCTTCCTCGGCCTCTGCTGATATGAACTCGGTTGGGTCGCCTCAGGAGCTGGGCCGGGGGTGAGGAGAGGCTGGATGTTAGTAGGGAGGCTGACTTTGGACAGGGCAGGCGAGTAGCCCACATAGGCCCCTTTCCTCTCCGGGAGCCTGCAAGGCCGTCAAGAGCTATTAGAGGGTTAGAGGGAAGCTGCCGGGCCTGAGAGGAGGAAAGGCCAAACTGCAAGCCTGGGATGCTTGTGGCCCTGGAGATGGCTGGGAGGGAGGGGCAGGTGTTCTGCAAGGCGGAGAGGAAGGAGTTGTCCAGCCCGGGGCCCAGGTGCTCCTGCCAGGCCAGCCTCCTGGCTGCGGCCCACCCTGTGCCAGTCAGGAGAGAAGCAGCCGTAGAGGTTGACTCTCTGGCCCTGAGGATGCTGTGGCCGCTCTGGTCCCCTGTAAAACTCAAGCCGATTGGAAGCAGGAGGGAGAAGCTTAGAGAGCCAGAGGAACCTAGGCTGTAAGCAGAGACCACGTGCTGCAGTGGAAGTGGCACCAGCTTTAGAGTCCCAGACTTGAACTCCGAGGGCCACTTAGCCACTTACCAACTGGTGGCCTTAAGCAAGTTGCTTAGCCTTCATAGCTCCGGTTTCCTCAACTATGAAAGAACAAAAGTTGTGAGAGTTAAATAGAATGATGATGATAGTAATCAGGCCAGGCACAGTGCAAAGTGCTTCATTATTTCATTTAATTCTCACAACAGCCCTGGTGACGTGTTTTTATTACCTCCAGTCTACATATGAGCCTTGAGCTTCAGGAAAGATAGATAACTGGCCCAAGGTCACAGGCCAACTTCTAGATGGAAGCGTGTAACCACCAAGCTGTTCCAAGCCATAGATGCCATCTCTTTCCCTGTCTGCCATGCCCAATGCCAGGGCCGGGTTGGGGGGCTTTGATTTTAGCAGTGGGTGTGGAGGGAAGGACTCTCGCTCCACCCCAGGGGCCCAGAAGCAGCTCAGTCAAATCCAGTGCCCCAGGGCTCTCCCGTAGCACCTCAACTCTTGGTGGCACCTTACACTTTACAGAGCCTTTTACCCGCCTCATCTAACGGAGCATTCCATAGCCCTGTTTCCACCCATTTAACAGATGAGAGGGTAAGAGAAAATCAAGCACTTTCTGAGGGATCACACAAGTGAGAAATGGCAACATTGCCTTGAACCCATTCCAGTCCCCCATGGTTGCCTTCAGAACACTCCAGAGAAACCACACACTATCTGCTGTTTTCACCTGAGTATATGCGCGCGTGCGCGTTTCCCCCGATTCAAAAAGCAGATTTATTTTTTAATTTTTGAAAATTTGGTAATACATGACTAAAAAGTCAAAGCATTCTTGAAGAATTTCAAATAAATCCATAATCTATGTAGCTAGTCCACCCCCAAGGAGATGGCGTGTAACTCCCCGCTGCTTTAGTGTGGGCTTCGGGCCAAGGCTTCTTCCAAAGAGCACAGTATAGGAAGCCAGGGGAGGCGGGGAGTAACTTCTCAGTGGAGAAACCTGGGAAACACTGAAACCTGAGGCCAGGGGCTCAAGGTCACCTCAGCCGTGATTGTCGGGATGAGAATGGCATGTCACCTCTGTGGTCTTTCTCCTGAAACCCAAAGCCCCAGTCCAGCCATGAGAAAAATATCACACAAATCCAAGCTGAGGGACCTTCTACAAAACACCTGACCAGGCTCCTCAAACTGTCAAGGTCCTCACACACCAGGGAAGCCTGAGATGCTGCCAGAGCCTGCAGGAGTCTACAGAGACCTGGTGACCAAATGTCATGTAGGATCCTGGAGGAAGTTCTGGATGGAAAAAGGACACTAAGTAAAAAGATAAATATAGCCTGGAACTTTATTAATAATAATGTATTAAAATTGATTAATTAATCGTAACAAATGTACTAGACTCATGTTAATAACAGAGGAAACTGGGTATAGGGTATATGGGAACTCTCTTCAAAACATTTCTATAAATCTAAGACTGTTCTAAATAAATAAAGTTGCTTTTTTTAAGGGTCAAAAGTTTCAAAAAAGGTAGCCAATGAAAAGTCTCCCTTCTACCCCTGGTGAGCTGTTCAGTCTTTTTCCCAAGAAAATCACCATGGTTCCTTCCAGGGAGATTCCAGTGAGACAGCAGGGGGCTGGTGTGACGCCGCCGGCCTCCCGGCCAGGAAGCTCCGCTGGATAGATCGTCGTCCCTATAGGCCAAGGTTGCAGGTTACACCTCGGTCAGGGCACATACTGGATCAAAAGCAACCAATAATGCATAAATAAGGGGAACAACAAATCGATGTCTCTCGCTCTCTCTAAAAATTAATAAATAAAATTTTTTAAAAAGAGAAAGAGATTGGCTTCCACAACTGGCTCTCACTCAGGAGCTCTGCCATTTTCTAGCTGTGAGACACTAGGTAGTTCCTTACCCTCTGTAGTTCATGTCCTCAAAGAAACTCCTCATAATCCTATGAGGAGTGTTAAATGTATATAGTAAGTGCCTTATAAGTGGTTGCTTTTATTATTACAAATATACAAGCAAATATATTTATGCAACAAATGTGTTAAGAAAAAATATCCAAGACTTGTAAGTAAAACACACAACAAAATTACCAAGTGCCCTTGTCAGAGATAGTTTAGACCATTGGCTAATAACCCCACCTATGGGTCATCCAGGGGAAGTCACTTTGTTTGACATAATATTTACCGCATTTTGCCATGTATAGTGTGCTCCCGTGTATGATGCTCACCTACGTTTTTGGCCCAAGTTTTCAGGAAAAAAATCTTCCTTTTTAATTTTTTAATTCTATCTATTTATTTATATTTAGAAGCAAAACTGATTATCGTATTCCAGGATATTATTTTGCATACAGAGTTACATTTTTAACATAAGCATAAATAAAAGAATTAAGAACATTTATTTAGATATGGAATTAGTACCATGCATGTATAATGTGCATCCTTATTTTTCCCTCAAAAAGTTTGGCAAAAAAGTGTATATTATGCATGGCAAAATGTGGTACTTTGATTGGTGCCCAGACTCTGTAACACTAAGAGGTTAACCTGTAGAAGATCAATAAGTAGCAAATTATTATCTGGTAGAGAAAAAAGTTATGATTTTATTGCCAGTCAGGAATTAACTTTTTGTATCATCTTCGCAATCTTATTCCAGTTTTCTTTTTTCCACTGACTATCAATAATGGTTTTCATTTCTTCCTTTGCTCCATCCTGCTGGTTCACTCATTAAGTAGTGAAATATATTTGGGTACTCACTTGATACTTGTATTAGTCAAATTTAGCTTTGTGCCAATTTTACTTTGACAAATGGCAGCATGCCATACACTCTGTTCTACCCCTTGGTTATTTTTCACTCACACATCTGGAAAATAGTTTCATATCAGAACATAAAGAGCTTCCTTACTCCTGTTTTATCACTGCATAGAATACATTGTATGGGTGTATGGTAATTGTGCCCAGAATCACTTCAGCCAGTCCCCTATAGAGGCTTAGGTTGTGTACCCTCTTTCACTGTCGCGAACGACGTTGCGTGAATAACCCTGTACACAGGATGACAGGCAGAGGGGTTCCACAGGGCAGAGGAACCTAAGAGAGGGGCCAATTCCCTGCCTGCAGTTCAACCTAGCCATCCTTCCCCTGGCTCTGTGCACGCCTGGCCTCCTCCTCACGGCTCCTCCTCCTCTGCATCATGAGGTCCTGGTGTGGCCAGACAGGAAGGGCCAGCCCGCAAGGCCCTGCAGGCCTGGGCTCTGGCTTGTGTTGGCTGGGACGTGAGGGCGCCTTGGAGAGGAGGATCTTGGGGACGTGGGGCCTGGGCCTGGTACTGTCCCTGAGCTGTAGCCACGGAGGGCACATGCCCAGCACACCCTGAGGACTGTGGTAAGGGATGAGAACCTGGGGGCCGGGGACTGCCTGGGGGGCTTGGGGGGACAGGGGCGGGGGAGGAGCAGTGCCCAGCAGCTCTGGCACAGACTTGCTTCGGGTTCCCAGCGCAGGTGGGTGGTCAGGGCACAGGGTGTGGCAGGCAGTGGTGAGGAAGGGACTGGCTAGGCTGGTAGTGACGGTCACAAGGTGGTCCAGGACACCCCCCTCCTGAGGAGACTGGGCAAAGGGGAGGCTCAGGGCGGCCTGTAATCTCTCTAGGAGAGATGGGGCAACCTGGTCCTGGGCCTGGGCCCGGGCCACAAGCCCGGGCAAGGCTGGCCACTCCGGCCGGTGACGCTGGCTGAGCTGCTCCACCTGGGGCCGCTGCAACAGCTGCCGGATCCTTCACACGGTGTCGAAGCTGTCGGTCAGCACTGCCCACTCCAGGGCCGTCTTGCCCCTAACAGGATCTACTGCTGTCAGGTCAGCACCTAGGAGGACGCACAGGGGTGGCGTGGGCTGGGATGGGGGCTGGTGATTGGCACAAGGGCTAATTCTGTAGCAGCGGGATTGATCCGGGTTCAACTCAAAACCAGGGCCCCACCCATCCTGCTGCAGCTGGAGTCTGGGGGCCCAGGGTGAGGACCAGTCCCAGATCCCAGCCTCCTGTTTGAGACCGGTGAAGAAAACTGAAGTACAGAGAGGGAAAAACACTCAGGGAAACACACTGGGGGTTTCCAAACCTGGGACAGAATAGGGAGCCCCCTGAACCAAGGAACTGACCAAAGGGGTGGTGTGCAGGTTGCCCAAGAACGGGGAGACCCCAGGCGCAAACTCCGGGGTCCTGCCGGTTCTTCTTTTCATCATTACAACCCTCTCATCCTGGGGAAGGGGGTAGCGGTCTCTCTGAGTCAAAGGTGGAGGTGCAGAGCTCCTCCCTTCGCTCCCCAAAACCCATCTGATGGATGGGGAAGGCGAAAGCTGGAGGCTGGGGTCCCCGGAGTTATCAAGAGAGGACAGCCCCACCCAGGGAAAAAACGAGGGCCTTCAGCTCCGCAGAGAGCGTGGACTTCAGTCCAGAACCACTCCACACAGCCACACGTTCCAACTGCATATCGCTGCAGTCCTGGAACCCTGGCTTGTCAGAGCTGGAAATCATCCCAGAGAAGGCCAACAGCCTCACTACAGTGGTGAGGCCAAGAGCGGGAAGCCATCAGCCTGCCCCGTCCCTTGGCCAGTGGCAGGGCCAGGATGAGAACCTGAGGGTCTGCTTCCAGATACCATCCTGTCTGCTGTCAGGTTCTCCAGAGGGTCTAGGTCATCTCAGGCTTTCTTTTCTGGGACTTCCATTAACACAGTAAATAGAGCTGTCTGTAGCTGGACTTTGTCGACTGTGAAAACCCAAGCACACTCTCCTCATCCAGGAAGTCAGCCTAGATTGATCCTCCACCTCTACCTCTCTCCTCTGTGCAACTATGACAGCTGACTTAAGCGTCTACTGAGGTGACCTGGGGGAGGGACTGGAGACCATACATCCTGGTCTATCCAGGCCCTGTGTACCTGCCATGAGGAGGGCAGCCACGCATTCAGAGCGGCCCCGAATGGCGGCCTTCATCAATGCCGTTAGCCCCCGCTGGTCTCGGCGCTCCAAGTCCAGGCCTGCGTAGTAGTTGAGCAGGAGACTCACCAGAGACGCATGGCCTGCAGAGCACCAAAGGCAGATGTTGGATCCCCAGGAAAGGGGTGGTGAAGCCTCAAATCCACCCTCCACCCAGCACAGCAGACCTGGGGTAGGAGAACTGGCAAGGAGTGTGGAGCTGTGGCCCAGTCCGGAAGCGGGGGATGGGTGGAGCGTGGGGTCAGCAGCCTCGCACCTGCTTGGGCAGCCAGCATGAGGGCTGTGTCTCCTTCTTTGTCCTGTTGGTTCACATCCAGGAAAGGACAGCGGCTGAGCAGGGCCACAACACTCCCAAAGCCACGGTAGCATGCAACCATGAGGCCTGTCTGGGGGAGGGGCAGCTGGGTTTCCTGTGCCCTCCAAACCCACATTGTCCCAGAGATATCCCAGCCCCTGTGAAGACCCACTGTCAACCGCTCCCTCCTTCCTGAGGACGCAGCCCGTGGGTGTTGGCCTTGAAACTCTCAGTTGTGTGAGGTGTGGTGGGACACGGAGCTGTCCCAGCCTCCCTGGCAAGCCCCTGGGGTGGCTCACCCTCCCGTTGCCATCCACCTGGGTGGCCTCCTCTGGGGAGACCCCATCATCCAGCACGGCTTGAAGCTGGGCAGAGTCATTGCGAACGCAGGCCCAGTACAGGGCCCCCGGCCTGCAGTCTGGGGCAGGGATCTCCCTGCTGGGGCAGGGCGGTGCCTCGGACGTGTCCAGTCCTCCCCTCCACAGTAGCGGCTCTTCCTCTTCCAACCTGGGGGCAAGAAGGCCAGACCCCCTCCTCACGCGGTTGGCATCTACAACACAGACAGAAGGGCAGCAGTATCTCCCTGGATCCCAGGAAGGGGTCCCAGCAGCAGCAAATCACCCATCCCTTGGTGGGCGCGGGGCAGGGGAAGCCTTTTCCCACCGGGGTATCCTGTCCCATCCAACCTTTGAGGGAGGACAAGTGGAGGCAGGGAGGACAAGTGGCCCCAAAGGGTGGAAGTGGCTCACAGAAAGTGAGAACCCCAGTGAGATTCAAGAGCTGTGGCCTTCTCTTTCCCATGGGTCCTTACCTAGGGTTTGGAGGTTCCCCGGGAGGCAGTCATTGCTGGGGCCCACAGGACCCCCCAGACTCCTGGGGGCACACTCACCGGGTCTCTGGAGAGCCAGAGGTGAACTCTCTCTCCCCAGGACACGACGCAGGTGACAGATGGCTGGGCTTAAGGAAAGAGCTGCTGCAACCCCCCAGCGCTGAGCTGGATCAGGCCAGGTTTGTGAGGGCGGGGGCCAGGAAGGGCGGGTGCTCTCCACTGCAGCCTCCCAGGATTCACCCTGAGGTCCTGCCTGGAGTGGGCGGGTCCCAAGTCACCATAGCTCCTCCCCCACAAAGGTGGCTCCGGTAGTGAGACCCTTCCTTCTCTCCAAACACGCTCACCTTCCACCTTCTGGGGAGACACCTGCACCAGGAATAAACCCGTCAAAGACAGGTCATGAGGTCTCCCAACACCCAACGTCGCTTTCCTTGGGCAGAGCATGACTTGGTGAGGTGGTGGTGGTGCGGCAGGGTGTGAGTGCGGACACCTCACTAAGTAGAGCTGGGCCTGGGGGAGGTGCAGGGAGGCTCCAGGAGTCACCTGGACCTTTTATTTGATATTCTGGGGAAATAAAAACATAAAGAATTGCCTGATTCGGAAGAGTACAAAAATTATGATATATTAAGTTTAACAGGTTAGTTTTGGTGTGGTCAGAAAAGAAGGATACACTAATTGAAATAAAGAACAATACACAGGGAAACAACAGTAGAGCAGATGAATCTGAGAATGAAATCGATGATTTGGAACATAAGAAAGCAAAACACAACCAATCAGAACAACAAGAAGAAAAAAGAATTTTTTAAAAAGTGAGGAGAGTGTAAGCAGCTTCTGGGACAACTTCAGGCGTTCCAACATATGCATCATATGGTGCTAGAAGGAGAAGAGAAAGAGCAAGAAATTGGAAACCTATTTGAAAAAATAATGGTAGAAAACTTCCCTAATTTGGTGAAGGAAATAGACATGCAAGTCCAAAAAGCACAGAGAGTCTCAAACAAGATGGATGCAAAGAGGCCCAGTCCAAGACACATCATAATTAAAATGCCAAAGGTTAAAGATAAAGAGAGAATCTTAGAAGCATCAAGAGAAAAGCAGTTAGTTACCTACAGGCGAGTTCCCATAAGACTGTCAGCTGATTTCCAAAAGAAATTTTGCAGGCTAGAAGGGAATGTCAAGAAATATTCAAAGTCATGAAAAGCAGGGACCTACAGCCAAGATTGCTCTTCCCAGCAAAGATATCATTTAGAATTGAAGGGCAGATGAAGAGCTTCCCAGACAAGAAAAACCTACAGGAGTTCATCATCACCAAACCATTATTATATGAAATGTTAAAGGGACTTATTTAAGAAAAGTAAGGAGATCAAAATTATGAACAATAAAATGGCAATAAATACATATCTATCAACAATTGAATCTAAAAAACAAACTAAGCAAACAAGAACAGAAACAGAATCATGGATAAGGAATGAATTTTGATGGTTGCCAGATGGGAGGGAGGAGGGGGAGTTGGTGAAGAGGTGGGAGGATTAAGAACTACAAATAGGTAGTTACAGAATAGTCCTAGGGATGTAAAGTACAGTATAGGGAATGGAGTAACCAAAGAAATACACATGACCCATGGACATGAACAATGTTGAGGTGATTGCCTGAGGGAGCAGGGGGTGCTGGGTGGAAGGGGGCAAAAAGGGAAAAATCAGGACAACTGTAAGAGCATAATCAAGAAAATATAATTTTAAAAATAAATATAAAATATTTAAGTTGTATTACTATTAAGATATATTAATTAAATTATTCAAATTAAATTATTTATAATGATTAATTTAATAATATATTATTCTTTAAATTAATATTAAATGGATTGCTTTTGGATCTCAGGAGTAGAATATTGAGCCAATCATATTCCTCTGTTTATACCACTCCCAGCAAGATCTCTCTCTTGCTTTATTTTACTTTATTTAGCTTTTCTCTTTTATTCCTGATTCCTATAGCTCATTCCCCTCTTACTTTTCTCTTTTTTAGAGATTTTATTTATTCATTTTTAGAAAGAGGGGAAGGGAAAGAGAAAGAGAGGGAGAGAAACATTGATGTGCAAGAGAAACATGCCCTCCCCTGGGGTCCTGGCTGGCAACCCAGGCATGAGTCCCAACTGGGAATTGAACCGGTGACCTTTCAGTTTACAGGCCGGCACTCAATCCACTGAGCCGCACCAGCCAGGACTCCCCTCCTACTTTTCTTTACCAATTGGCACTTACATAGCCTTGAAAAAGTACATTTCATTGAAAAAAGTAGTGCTGATTTACATGCATTTTAACTAACCCCTTAGAGTTACGTTACTTTTTTTCCCACCAAATGCCATGGTTTCAAGACCTATCCTTGTCTCCTGCTCAGTGTACCAGGTAGGACTGCCTTTGGTCGTAAGTAATCCAAAGCTGACCTCAGTGCTGCGGTTGCTGCCATAGACTGGCTGCTTCACATTAATCCAAAACTCTTTTTACTGTTTCTTCTGAACTGCTGAGCTGGAAACCTAAAACACTTCCCAGATTCCCTTGAGCTAGGAATCTGTGAATTAGGTTCTGCTCTTGCGCAAGATATAAATTTAGAACAGAGCTAAATAGCATGCATGGGACATCCGTTTTGCTGTCACAGATCACGGCAGATGCACTGGAGCTCCGGTGAGCAGCTTCCTGATTCATCAGCTTCCGGTTGTTTTCCTGATCACAGGCAGAGGTCATGTGCCTTGCAAAGCTGGGAGTTCTTCCTGGACCTAGAGCCTGCTTCTCCATCCGTATGTTTAAACGAGCCAGATTTATATCTGTTGTCCGCACTTGAACCCTAACTGACACAAATGACTTAAACAAGGAGAAAAGTTCATGGATACGAAGCTTTTGGTGTTGATGAACTTGATGACATCAGAACCTTCCCTGGAAGTCTCTGGACTTTTCCTCATGGTCACAACATGGCTGCTGTACCTGTAGCCATCACAGTAAAATGTGGTGAATGCCCACTGTGGAATTCTATGCAGCAGTTGGAAGAAATCTACTAGATTATGTCATAGTCATCACTGATTAGACACACAATCCCCTATAACCCCTGTTTGGTCACCTTTTAGTTAAATGTGACTATGTACACCATTTTGGCCAATAAAATGCAAGCACCAGTCTGATGAGTGAGGCTCCTAGAAAAACTTTGCTGTCTTGATAACAGACATGGAACATACCTTTTTACCTCTTCCTTTTTTCCCCATTTTTCCCACTGCATAGAATTCCAATTGTGCATCTATCACATTTCACTTCTTTACTCTTTGAGCGATGGACATTTAGGTTGCCTCCAACTTCCTGCCACTGCAAACAGTGCTGCAGTGAACATCCCTGTACATATCTAGTTGTAGATCTGCAAGAGAGCACGTCTGAGATTGCTGGGTCATTGGGCACATATATGTTATTGACCAGGTACTATCAGGCTGCTTTCTACTTTGCAGTGTACCCACCAGCAGTGCATAAAAGTCTCCTACATCCTGAACAGTTGTATTTATTCAGCCTTCTCATTTTTGTCAACCTGATGGTACAGAACTATAAAATGATATTGCTCTTTTACATTGGATTTTTTCTGATTATCAACAAGATGGGCATCTCTCCATGTACCTGATAGCCATTCTTGTCCCCTCCGTGAATTGCCTGTTCATAGCCTTTGTTTAATGTTCTATTGAATTTTCCTGTTTTTTTAAATTGATTTTTCAGAAATTCTTTTTAATATTCTGGATAATAAACCCATTGTCAGATGGGTTTTAGATACGGCAACTCTACTATAAACCTTTCTGTTAGCTTTATCTGTGGTGAGCCTCCTTGAAAGAAATCCTGAATTTTGATGATGTGATTAAAGTTATCAAAATTCTTCCTTATACTTTGTGCTTTTGGGTCTCATTTAAAAGAATTTCCCAGTCCAAGGTCACAAAGATCTGATTTCTTTTATTAATCTTACAGTTTTGTTTTTAATATATAGTCTTTAACCCATCTAGAGTTTACTTTTACATATGGTGTGAGCAAGGGATCTGCTATGGACTGAATTTTGTCCCCCTAAAATTCATATGTTGAAACCCTAACCCCTCAATATAACTGTATTGGGAGACAGGGCTTTTATGAATACACTTAAAATTAAATGAGGTCATGTGGTGGGTCCCCGCTCCAATAGGAATGTCGTCATTTTAAGAAAAGGAAGAAACACCAGAGTGTGCACTCACATGCTCCCCCTACGGGAACGATCATGTAAGGATACAGTGAAAAGACAGCCATACACAAGCCAAGGACAGTCTTCATCAGAGTCCAACCCTGCGGGCACCTTGATCCAGAACTTCTAGACTGAATGATTGTGATAAAATAAATTTCTGTTGTTTAAGTTCCCCAGTATGTGATATTTTGTTATGGCAACAAGACTGGAAAATTTCTTTGGATCTGTCATTCAGTTTGCTAATTCTCTCTTTGGTTGTGTCTATTCTGTTGTTACATCTGTCCTTTTAATTATTTTAATTATTTTAAAGTTATATCATTTCAAACTTTGTGAAAGGAACTGACATTATTACAGTAGGCTAAAGAATAGCTCCCAGAGATGTCCAATTCCTAGTCCTCAGAACCTGTGAATTGTTACATTACAAGGCAAGAAGGACTTTACAGATAAGATCCAGTTAATGATTTGTAGATTGGGAGATTATCCTGGATTATCTGGGTGGGCTCGATCTTGCTGATAGTCCTTTCCCCTTTTGTGTTTAATGGGGTTTTTATTTATTTGTTTGTTTTTTTACTGTGAGATATTTATTTTCCCTGAAAAATTATGTTGGCAATTCCTTGAGGCTAAGAACAAAAGTGTTTTATTGTTTGTTTGTTTGTTTGTTTTGCAGATAACATGAGTTTGCTTCTGCCAGGTACTTAGAAGTACTATCAGTCCTGAACCACTTTAAACTAAATTCCTGACTTGGGGAGTTTTGGATTACCCAAGGTAATATAAATTTGGGCTGCAGATCAGCTCAAGGATCAGCTAGTGGTTATGACTGGGGGATAGAGCCTTTTCATCTGTTTAGCCCTGAGGCAGCTTTCCTTAAAGTCCTCTGGAGGTGACAGCAGGGTGGATTTATTTCAGATTCAATCTTACATTAAGAGCATGCCCTTTGGTGTCATGGCTTTTTAAAAAATCCCCTATTAAATTCCTCGCCTTGGTTCTGCCGAAGATAAAGACTGAAGAAATTGAAGCTCAAGTTTACCCAGTTCAACAAATGTCCACAGACTAAAGCAGATTCTTTGTTCTGCTTCCCTGTGTTTTTGCTTTCCCTTAGATTATAACCTAGTAAATTCTTGCTATCTAGCCAGCTCCTCAACACTTTTAAAATAATTTGCATTTGCACTTTAACTAGCACTCAGAAAGATCAGACCAGAGTCCAGCCAGTCATATTATTAGAAATAGAATTTCCTCTAATCCTAATTAGATTAAAAGTCTAATAAGAAAATAGGCAAAAGACATGGCAGTTTATTCACAGAAGAAATACAAATGGCCAATAAATATATAAAGAGATGCATAATCTCACAAGTAAGCAGGAAAGGGCAAATTAAAACTATAATGAAATACTACTTTTGGCCCATCAGCTTAGCAAAATTTAAACATTAATGATACTAAGCATTTACACTGTTGGAGGAATGTAAATTGGTGAAGTATTTTTGGAAAGCATTTTGACAATATCTATCAAAGTAACAAATGTACATACATATCAACTCAGAAAGTCTGCTTTTAGAAATCTTCCCTGAGACAGTAGTTGCATAAGTGAGAAAAATATACTGTATGTAATACTTTGCGGCATTGTTTGCAATGGTGAGGAAAAATTTATAAAGAACTTAAATATTCATCAATAGGGGAAGGGCTTGAAAAATATGCACATGCATATTATGCCTCTATAAAAAAATAATTAGATTCATAGGGACTGCTCTGAGAGTATCTGAGACATGTTAACTGAGGAGAAAAAAAGCTCAACGTATTGATCATATGAATTTATACAGTGTGTTTGTGTGAATGGCTGGCTGCTGACATGGATGCAAATGCAGAGAGGGGCCTGGAGCAGTAGCTCCCCACACCAGCAGCACAACGTAATCACTTCGGGACCTCTTAAAAAATGGTGATGCCTGGAACCCACCCCAGGGATTCGGAGGTGTTTGGTCTGGGGCACAACTTGCGCAATGGGATTTTCTAAATCTCCCAACGTGATGCCAATGTGTAGCCACAGCTGAGGGCTATTGTGAAGAATGATGCTCATTAAAATGTTGGCTGTGTTTAACTTAAGGAAGGTGAATGGAAATCGGGTGAAAGGGGACCTTCACATTTTCCTTTTTAAACTTGTACAATGTTAGAATCTCCTACCAAGATAATTACTACTTGTTAATAAACGGAAAAGAGAAAAGAATCAGAAAGATTTCCCTGTTTCCTTCTCTTCCTCCCCAGCGTCTCCCGGACTCAGTTCGTCACTCCTCAGTGCTACTTCTGTACTTCCGTCATTCAGCAACTCTTCATTGAAACCTACCTGTGTCAGGCATATATTTTTTGGCTTTTGTGCTTTTCATACTAGCTGTCACTAATCTCGTTCTTGGCTGTTTCCCTCGCCTTGGTCAGCTCAGTCTCCTGCAGGTAGTACAGCTTTAGCCACTTGGGAAAAGTGAGCTGCCTGCAGTCTCTGTTGTGTCCTGAGAGATCCCAGCACCATTCACGAACGACTGTGGAAGGGTAGGAGACTTTCACCTACGTGGGGAGGCCCCAAAGACATCTAGCAAGATAAAAGGGAAATTTTCACATTTTCTTTTCTAATTCTCTTCTAGAGTCTGGCGAAGCAACAGCTTAACCCAGGGTTCTGTTTCTGCAAGGCCACTCCCCGCCAGCAGGTGGCAGCCTGGGACAGGAATTGGGATAGCATCCACGCCTGACGGCGCTGATGCTATCGCAGAGGGTTCTGGGGGTAGAGGAAGGGTCAGGGTCTTGGCAGGGCAGGTGCACAGGAGGGTGGTGGGAGTCCCATTTTTGGTCCAAAGCATGAAGTGCAAGGAAGTTATTTATGTAGATCATCTTTAGCCAACCTGACCAGTTACCCAGGTTTCTGAGGTTTCTTTTACCTTCCACTAGCAGACATGTCCCGGTCTGAGGTGCCCTCTACTGGCCTCTGGCATGGGGAGAGCTCTCTGCCGGTCCCTCCATACCCCCTGCCCAGTTACCCAGGCCGGGTCTTGGCCCTCCCTGTGCATGTCTTTGCTGACAGAGACGACTGGTAGTGGAGGAGTGGAGGTTGCTGGTTACAGTGTAAAATAATGGATCACTTCCTGGGAGATACAGGGACACTTCAGTGCCTTCTAGAGTCTTAGTGTGGCGCCTGAAGGATTGACAGTAAAGGAATATCCTCCTTTTGACCTCTTGGGTGCTGGGGTCTGACAGTTCACCAGGATGCTCCTTCCCTGCCACACCGATTTCTTTTCAACGTTGCTCCCTTCACTGCCTTCTGTCTGTCCATCTTCTTTCTGTCTGTCTCACTTTGCCTTTTCTCTATCTTTTCAACATTTGGTCTTTCTCCTTGTCAGGGTCTTTGCATCTTTCTATCCCTCTAACTGCCTCTCTGAAGCCTTGATAACAAAAGTGTCTGGTGCACCGGCTGGATTCTCTCTCTTGCTCTCTGCCTGTCACGCCTTATCTCCAGCCATCGAATAATCCTTTGGGCTACAGTTTGCAGGAGTCTCGACTTGTGGAATTCAACCAGAAGACAAGGGAAGACAGGGGGAGGTTTGGGGAGAGTGCAGTGGCAAATCCACAGCGAAAGAGCTCAGCAAACTCTGGAGTCTGGTTTGGAACTCAGACGGGTTTCCTTTAGGGAATCAAGGGTACTGCCATCTCACCCTCTCCCTTTCTTCCAGGATCTTTCCTGCCCAGCCCCCTTACACGCACCTTACAGGCCCAGTGACAGGTGCGGCTGGGCCGGCAGTCAGGGGGAACGGGTTCAGCCCACCTTCAGGGCTAGACATGAGATGGGACCCAGAAGGATAGAACGAAGAATGGAGGAGGTGGCCTCTGACCCTGGCTATGGCCCCTTCTGGGGGTCCTCTGTGACCTGCCATAGGTCGTGCCCCCTCCTCCCCAACCACGATCTACATTACAAAACCCACAGCTCGTAACTCAATGCCAGCCAGGGAAGTCTGAGATTGATTTAGGGCCCCCTCTGACCAGCTCACTCTCACTGGACTATGGCCCCTGGGGTAGGGGTGGAGATGAGGGTCATGGGTGAAGTTCAGACAGGGGGTTCTGACCACCAGTCCATCATACCTGTTGCAGACCCTTCTGCAGTCTCAGTTGATTTGTGGGGGGAGGGTCCAGGCACAGGAGGTCAAGGTTCTCACTGACCCGTCTGTTTTCTCTGGCTCAGCTCAGGGCCAGGCTGAGGGTGCCATATACACGGCCTCATAGGTGTTTCATTCAGGATTCAGGCCGCAGGCATCTTACAAAGCAAGGAGAGCCGTGTTACCCGCTGAGAAGGCAGTTAGGCAGGGCCTAAGTAAGCCCCTCCACCCATCTCTGCCATCAACCTCAGTCACACGGAGCTGCTCAAAGCCACTTCTCCTCAGCCTATTACATTTGCATTTCACCCAGTGCATTTCCTGTTGTTAGTTTCCATCCTTCTACCATTCCCTTCTGGAGATACCACTAAGGAATTTCCCCTACTTGAAGTATTTCAAACTTTCTCAACCATCACTCATACTAAATACATCTACCCAGGACACATGAGCATACACATAACTAAAAGTAAAGTTTTACAACTTTGTGATGCCCTGTGATGTTTTGTACTCTATTCTAGTCTGTCGTAAAAAAAAAAAAAAAAAGATTTTTAAAATGATTTTACAAACAATTAAGGGGCTGGCATTTACTGCTTATAAGTAACCTCCTACATTTTTATACCTTCACACGTTGTGAAGCCCATTTTACAAACACAAAAATTCATGTTACCTTCATAAAAACCAGTGAGGAAAGGCAGGTTTTTTCATCAACCCATTTTACAGATGAGAAAACAGAGATTCTGAGAGGCTAATGAACCTATCTGAGATCACCCAGCTGGCGCGTGGCAGAGACGGGGCACCAAGCCAGGTCTGTTGAGTGCTTGTGCGCGGTCCCCTGTGCCCTGTAGCCTCTCTCCCCCTCTCCTCCCGGCCCTCCCAATTGACATCATTGTCTTTCCAGTTTGACGGCCATCCCCTTCCATGGGGAAGATGGAGGGACAGAGCAGCTGAGTAATTTTGTTTTCCATGTCATCTGTTAACACTGCACCATCTGCCGATTCTACTCTCAGCCCCCTCCCTCTCCCCAGAGGCTGGAGTGGGGGAGGAGGCTGTTTTCCTGGGGTCTGGACCTCCAGACCCTCCTCACCAGGGGACTCAGAATGCCGACAGAAAGGTTATTTCTCTGCCCAGAACCAACATCAGCAGACTAGAACTACAGGGGCACGTAAGGGAGCAGAGCAGAGATGGCAGGAGAGACTTTGTGACATCAAGGGAGAAAACAATAGGAGTCACCGTTTGCCCACTCTCAGGGTCTTGTCTTCCTGTGCACACACACCCCTCCACCTTGGTGAGGCTCCCGCTGCAAGGAGGAGCGCAGGAGCCCTGCTAGGCCACCGGCTGTGAAGGCAAAGGAAGTGCATCTTACAGGGAGTCCAGGCAGATTTATGGGGCCTCGGGTGTGGCCGGCTGTTAGTCAGCCTCTGACTTTTTAATTCTCCAGTCTCCTCAGCCACCCCGCCTCCTTCCCTAGAAGGCCTTTGTGCAGAACAATGAGGAATCTATAAATTCCGTGGGACAGGGGTGTGGGGGAGGGGAGCACTAGTCACTTCAGCCCTGCATAGATAGCAAGGGGTGGCCTCCGTGAACCTGCCCCTTCTCATCCTATCCATAGTGGGGGCCCAGGGAGAAAGCGAGGCCAAGTCTTACCAGTGTCTTTTACAGATGAAGCAACTGAGGCACAGAGGCAGAGGGTGTCTCTAGTCCCTGCTTCGTTCACTCCATCTTTCATTCCTGTGCTTATTCTCCCTCCCTTACTCATCCCCTGGTCATTCCTTCACTCAGACAGACATTCACTCAACAAACACATGCAGTCTCTCAACAAACACCCACTGAGTCCTAACTGTGGCCCGCCCTGGAGGGGCACATAGCAGTGAGCTGTAACTCAGGAGGAGCCCAAGCCTAGCTCTAACCCCATCTTTCCAGGCTGGCAACCTGCACTTTCCCTGGTCCCTCTCACCAGCAAGCCCTCTGCAGCTGACGAAGCACTTTCATGAGCATTTTTAATTTAATCCTGGCACCGGCTCTGGGAGCTGGTATTATGTAAGCCTCCCCCAGCATTTTGCTAGTTTGGCTCTGAGAGGGTAAGTGGTTGCCCAAGATCACCCCTCGCGTGGGTAGCAGAACACCAGGCCCCAGGCCCTGGTCTCCACTCTGAGTGCCCTGGGGACCCAGGGCATAAGCTGTGGCCGAAACTTCCTCTTCCACTTACCCCTTGCCCAGACCAGCCCCAGGCCCATCTCTCCCCTCATATACGTACTCCTTGACCCTTCCCCGTTTTTCTGTTCTGCTCTGCCTTCCTGCAGTAGTTACTAAATGCCCCAGGCTCACCTGTGTCATCAGTCACTTCCCCCATCTGTCTGTCGCATGATAATAATTAATGAATTCAATCCTTACAATGCACCTGCATGTTTGCTGAATGATCACACATTCTTATGTGTGTCCTGGTAAGTCTCTGCTTGTAAACTAAGGATATTAGTATCTACTTCATTGTGCAAATTAGAATTAGTGAAACCATGTAAAGCACTTAGACGGCTTTACCATCTAAGTAATGCCTGGCTCATAGTAAATACTCAGTAAGAATTGGCTGCTAAGATTATTATTATTGAAAACGACAGGCTCGCCCATATGTATGAGGCATTTCGTTGAACACATGTGAATATAGGGGTTTGCAACTGGCCCCTCCCAGTGAGTAGACCCTTTCGGGTGACCAGATGGACTAGTGTCCAGTTGGTTCCCCAGGGCGTCCTGCATTCCTTAAATGTATGGAGCATGTCAAACACCTCTTACGTTTGTGCCAGCCGTTGCACTAGCAGAGAACAAGATAAATCAGACCCTCACACTCGTGAGGCTGGCATTCTGGTAAATGGACTGGACCACAAACCAAGTGAATAAAAAAAGATAATTACAGGCGGTGGTTAGTTCTGTGGAAGAAATAGACAAGGTTAAGTGACACAGTAGATCCGGCAGATGGGTGTGGGGCTGCCCTCGTGGTGTGGCCAGGGTTAATAGGGAGGTGACATCCCTGTGAAGGGTCTGGGCAGAGTGTTCCAGGCAGAGGGACTAGCAAGGCCAAGGCCAGAGGTGGGGAAAAGCTTGTCAAGTTCAAGAAGCAGAAAGGCAGCCAGCGTGACAGCATCTGGCAGAGGAGAGAGCGATGAAGGAGAGGCTGGATAGGTGGGGCCAGGGGGAGAAGGGGGGGGTTTCTTCAGAGGTGCTAAGCAGGGAGTGACATGGCCTCAATCGCTGTTTTGTTTTGTTGGGTTTTTATGCGTATTTTTAAAGGTCACCCTGGCAGCTGTGTGAACTAACGGTTGGGGAGCCAGGAGAGCAGACAGGAGCCTTTACAGTTGTGCGAGACAGTAACTGGGGCTTGGACACGGGACGGGGGTGGAGAGCAGGGGCTCGTTCAAGACATACTGTAGAGACAGAAGGGACAAAATTTGTTAATGGATTGGACAACAGAAGGGAGGATGGGAAAGGAATTCAAGAATAGAGAAAGAGCCGGGGAAGCCCAGTTGATCCAATAGGTCTCTGTCCTGGGGCCCCGAGAGCCCTCCGGCCCTCTTTGGCCCTGCCGCGTACCCGCGGAAGCCAGCCCCCGCGGTTTGCTCGGCGCCGCTCTGCAGTCAGCCTCGCTCCCTCAGGGGCGGCCCGGGCTTGCTCATTCGGGCCCTTTGTGAGAAAAGACGCTCTGCCTTCAGGGCCCAAGGCTTGGATTGCAGATGCCATTCATGCCCTCCTCCCGAACCTTGTTTAGGTGACAACCTGCACACCCTTACGGCTCCCCTCTTCCCGGCCTGGACCACTGGCCCAACCTGAAAATCCTCGGAGGTTGGAGGCCTACAGGCGCGGAGCTTGTCGGGACCCCGGCCTGAAACAACTCGGGGAGCTTAGGCGAGAGCGGGAAGGGCGTGGGGAGGGTTGGGTGTTGGCACTTCCTAAGGGAATCTCCCAGCCTGGCTCCCGGGGGAAGGAAGTCCCCGCGCGGACTTGCACTCCCTCCCCCGCTGGACTGCGGGCCGCCGCCCCTCCGCCTTCCTTCGGTAGCGCTAGGAGCCGGTCTTCCGGCCTCGGGCTAGGGACGGGGGAGGGTCCGAGCCGTAATTGCTGCCATCTGCTCCCTCCTCCTCCCCGCATCCACCCCAGTCTGGGGGAGGGGCCGAGACGCGCGCCACCGTTCCCGCTCGCGCGCTCCACCGGCACCCAGGGGTGGTAGCTGTGGGTGACCCGCGAGCCCGCCTGGGGACGAATGTCAGGGAACCCTGAGAACGTCCCCCACCTGCCTCTCTTTGGCGGGGGCGGGGCAGGAGGTGGTCCCCTGCTGGTGACACAGTATTGCAAGACAGAATCCCAGTGATCTAGTTCTGCTCCTGGGGGAAAAGGGACTTCTGACAAATCCTGGGCTCACACCAGCTGACTGACAGACGCGGGGTCCGTGGCTGGCGCTGGCTTTGGGATCCTGGCGCGTCGTCCTCTGAACAGGACGGATGGGACTGGTGTGTGTGGGAGATGAGGGGGAGGAACCCACGGCCCGCAGCCGGAGCCCGAGGCTGGAACCGGCCAGGAGGCGGCACGGGGGCCAGAGACAGAACTCGGCTCTCAGACACAGCTGGCTGAAACTCCCGCCCAGCTCCTGCTTCCCGGGGCCTTGAGCACGTACCTTCAGGGCTCAGAGCTGTTTCCTGCTCTGTGAAATCGGGATACCCCCGGAGCTCCTTCTTGGGTGGTTCCACAGAGGGTGAGTTGCTCATCCTGGGAAGACCACGGGCATCAGGCCCACCTCTGGCCTTGGGGCAGGGCAGTGACAACAGGAGTTGACCCCGCCCTGTGGAAGGTGCTGTGACAGCTGGGAACCCTGAGGAAGCAGGGACTCTACTGGGGAAGAGGGAAGGTGAGCTAGGGACTGGAGTCAGGGGAACAGACCACAGCCTCTCTGGTTTCAACACTGTCTCCTGGGATGTCGGCAGCATCAGCTTCAGGAGGCCAGGGTGACAGCACCGGGGGCAGTGGGGGTGTTCATGGGGCAGAGGAGAGAACCCCACTGCCCGGGGCGCGGAGCCATGGACACATCTTCACATGCTCACCGCCAGACGTCTAATAATGCCACTGGTACAGAAGCACATCTAGGTGATCCCGAGAAGGTTAGGTTCGCCGTACACCAAGCCCTAGCCCCACCTCCTCAGGTCAAGGTCCCCTGGGGACACAGGCATTCTTCTTACCTAGGACTCAGGACCTCACCTGTGGTACAGAATGCCTTGCTGCCTCCCACTCCTGCAACCTGCCAATTTCAACAAACCTGTGTTTGCCGCAGAGGCCGGGCCGGAGGGGCGGGGGCGGGGGCGCGGGCAGAGCTGTTGCAACCCCCTCACCCAACCATCCCACCGTGGACGTAGTGGCCTGATTCCTCGACAGAGGTGATCCCTGGGCAGGCCAAGCAGGCTGCGGCCAGTCCTAGGAGGACTCTCACTGCAGGGAGGGGATGCAGTGTGAGACCACCCGGGGCCATAGGGACCACCGGACAACTTGAGGGTACTGCGTTCTGGAGGGGTCAGGGTGAGTGGTTTCTAGGCTGGGTCTTGAAGGAGAAATAGAGGTTTGCCAGGGGCAGAGAAGGAGAGGTGGTGTTCCAGGGAGAAGGAACAGCAAGTGCTCAAGACTTGAGAGCGTGGAAGTAAGATGTGTCTGGGGAAGGGTGAGAAGTTTGGTGGGCCGGGAGCAACAGTGTTGGGGGCAAGGAGTAGCCTGGGGCAGGAAGACAGGTGTGTGAAGGGAGGCTGAAGTGACACGTGCCAGGCCAAGGGATTTAGGTTTGGGTTTGTTGTAACAAATTGAACTGAGGACAGACAGGAACAGACATGGATAGGAGTGAAACTGATAGGGAGTAACATAAAAGGGTCAGTGCCAGACCAGTGATAAAAAAAGGCCATTCGTTCGCCTGGACCTCACCCCTGGGAGATAATAGGGATTGGTGGGAACTGCGGTGCATGGGTAGCTCCCACAGACCTCTTCTGAAGGCCAAGTAATTAGCTAGCCTCAGCCAGGCACCGCCATACAAGAATATGAGCTTAGTGTTGTCAGATATTTTCAAGAAAAATTAGAAATGTAGATTTTTTTGTGTTGCCTCCTGGTTTTTAAATGTTAACTATTTTTTAAAACTTTAAGTGGTGTGTCCAAAGCATACACAACACAAACGTCTCTGGGGACGCCAACAGCCACTGCTGCTCAGTTGCTAGAAAGCTATTGAAAATTTTGTGAGAAGCTGGGTGGGGCAGGGGAAAGTGGTGGAGGGAAAATGGAGACAAATGTATTTGAACAATTAAAAAAAAATTGTGAGGGAAATGACCTGAAAAACAGTCCTGGGTTTTAAGCTGCCCACTCAGGGACAGTAGGGAGGAAGTCTGGTCAGTGGGGACAGCTGCCAGCATGCAGGCCAGAGGGGCTGAGGCCTGAACCAAGGCAGCCAGGCCAGAGGTGAGGGAAGGCTCCAGGCACCAGTGTAGGGGTCTTCAGGGATTAGTCTTCCCATGAAATGGAGGGGGTGCTGGAGGGAGAGGGGTGCAGGGCAGAGGGGGATAAAGGAAAGGAAAAACATGGGACAACTGTAATAGCATAATTAATAAAATAGACTTTAAAAAAAAGTTTGTTCCCTATCCCTCTAACCCTTTAAGGAACTGCAAACACGTCCCTGAGTGGGTAGGGTGGCTCTGTGGAGTGGGATGCCCCTGAAAGTCCCTAAGGTTGCACTGTGGCAGGCCACCCCCAGGAACTGGGTAGGACATTCCACACAGCCCGAAGAGGGACGGGCCATTGGGGGAGGGGCTCAGGAATCTGCCTGGCCTTCAGGAAGACCCCAGCCAGCCCTAATGGGAACCACACGTGTGGGGTGAGCTGGAATCCCGGAGTGCCTGTGATGGTTGGCTTTGGAATCGGACACTTGGCTCAGGTCACTCCTGACCCGCTGAAGCCTGAGGCCTCCCAGCCCCAGCTCCCCTGCTAATCGCTGCCAGACACATTCTGCCGTGCACCCAGCTCTGGGGCCTATCTTGGTCCAGGAGAAGGGGTGCTTCTTGTGGGGTCCCCTATTTCCTGTTGGGAGAGCAGCTAAGCCCTGGGGGATTAGGGGTTCTCAGACAAGAATTCTAGGCTTTCTACTGGGCCAAGGGTTGATGTTCTCAGAATAGCAGAATAAAAAGTCCTTTCCAGTGTTCCCTAAAACAGCTTCCCCTGCATTTCACACCCCTCCTGGAGCCCTGAGCTGCTTCTGGCCTTGTAGAAACTGGTGTCCTCGGCCTCCATCCCACCCTTGCGGCATCTGTAGACTACTTTCTGTGGCTCTGCAGTCTTAGCCTCCCCCATGCCTCACAGGGTTCATTTCCTGCAGGACCGCAGGCTCCAGAGCAAGGGAAGAGCCCTGTGAGCAGGTGGTTTGCTCCTGAGGATTCACTGTAAAAACGGGAGGGCAATATGTCACTCCTAGCAATTTCCTGGTGCTTTCTCTTTTCCCTTAATTCAAACACCTCCTAGCCCGGCAGTGGGAGCCGTGTTATAAGATGTCTTGGTACAACATGAAGGGCCTAGAAAAATTTCCAGTACTTGTTTGAAGGATTCACTCTAGCCTTTGAGTCATTCATGCCTGTCATCACACCCACTAAACCCTCTTTATAACACTCCAACTATATAGTGTGTATGTATATATGTGGGGGGAGGGTGCGTGGGTGCATTTCCTGTTTGAGTCCTAGACATTCCCAATGGTCCCCTCTAGGCCCTCAGTCCAGCCCCCTCCCCCTGGGTACCCTCCTTGAGAACTTCCAGGCAGCCCGCTCAGCACCAGGCCAGGGGCCCAGGAGCATGGACTGGCTGCATTCCTGGGGGAAGGGGAGAGGAGAGCAGGAATGGAGAGAGCCCCCTCCTTGCTGCTAACGCAGACCCCATACTGCCCAGCCTGAAGCTCTCTCAAGTCATGTTCAAGATGGCCAGTGTAGTGCCAAGAAAGCCCCTGGCGAAGGCAGCAGGCCCAGGGACCTGGGGGCCTCTCCTGGACGCTGCTGAAGGTGAAGCCATCTGTGCCCAGGAGCTATTCTACTCCTGGTTCCAGCATTGATAGGGGTCCTGAGTGGTCATTAGGTAAGGGGTCTGTAAAGTGAGGTGATCAGGCTTGGAGGGGATAAAGGACAGAGGATTAGGGCAGAACCTTGGTATATTTTAATACCCACACCTTCTTCAGGGTAGCCCAATCCTACAATCTCTAGAGAGGGCTTAGGGACTTCCAGAAAGAACTCGGGCCGCGCAGAATGGAAATCAGGCAGCAGTAGCTGGAGATGGGAGAGGCCGATGGGAAGGCTTCCCCTGGAGCTGGGGATTCTGGGGGTTGGGGTTGTTCCTCTAACCCAATCTATCCCCATCCCCCAGCCTGGTTTCGGGAAGCTCTCCCAATGAATATTTAATAGCTCAGCGCTGGACCTGATTGAATTTTAATGCGGCGACCCGAGCCCGGAGCCCGAGTCCAGGCAATTAGTCAGGAGCCATTAACGCAGACTGAGCTGATTTATGGGCGGGGACCGGGTTGGGTGAGGAGCGGAGCCCGGGCGGCGGGAGGCCCGGGATTGGGTGGACAAAGTCTCCAGCATTAGCCAATCCCAACAGATGTGCCGGCTTGCTTTGCATCTCATTTGCATAGCACTGCTGGTGGGCAAATCTGAGCCCTGGCTGGTGGGGAAACCGGGTTTAGGTGGAGGCGGGCGTCCAGCTGAGACCAGGACCCAAACCTGGCTCTCCTTGGGGGCCTGACTGGCATTTATGGCTAGGAAAATCGCTCCACGTTTGGCACATGGGATTCCATGAAACACTCCTGTTGTTTAAACGGCCTCCCCGCAAATCTTAGTAGGGCCCAGATGGAAGAAAATTCAAAGAATAAGGAGGGGAGCAGGGACGGGGCCGACCGGGGAACCCTGGGCAAAGCTGCTGAGTCTCAGAACCTAACAAAGGGCTCTGCGATTAATGCAAACAGGAGCCTTATTGAGCCCATACTGTCTGCCTCGAACTGTGATTCCCTGTGCTCCGTGGCTCTCCCACCTCCCTGATTCACCTCCTCTCCCTGCTCCCACTTACCCCTTCACCTCTCAGAGGGGGCTTCTGCCCTGATGCTGTTGGGGCTTGTGTGTTTTTAGGATGCTGGATTATGCTTCAGAGAACAGGGAATGACTCCAAGGGGCTCTTGAGGGAAATGGCGCCCCCTCCCCTTCCAGTTCCTTATCCCCCTGACCCGTGTGAATGAGCTGCGACTCAGCCTGGAGTGCTCTATTGAACTATGCCCGACCCCTTAAATCATAGGTCAAGGATTTAGCTGGCCTGTCTGCTGCCATTCTGGCAGGTGGCCTCCCCCTCACCAGCCCCCACCCCCTCCTGAGTCCTCATCCGGGGACTCAGATCAAGCATCCTTCGCCTCCTAGGTAAGCATCCCCTTAGGTCCAGGTCTAATCTGAGCTGGACTGGTCCTTATTGAGGGATGGGCAATGGAAGAGAGTGAATAGAACTCTTGATTGGGAGGCCAGCCCCTATAGGGGGGGCTTGTGGAGGGGTTGGCAGGGAAGGGGGGGGAGGGGTGCGTTAGTCAAGGAAGGCTTCCTGGAAGAGGGAGGAAAAAAGTTGAGACTCGAAAGAAGGGAGGAACTGGGTCAAAGAAAAAGAGAGGAAGGCAAAGTGTGAGCTCAAGACTCTCCTACATGTCAGCTATAGTTGGTACACAGCAGCCGTAGCTCAGCATGAGGCTTCGCATCTAGGCAGATGAGGCAGGATGACCAAAATTATCACTATTTAATGAGCACCTACTATGTGCCAGGTACGATGCTAAACACTTGGAACATACTGTTTCATCCAGCCTTTACAGTACCTGATGAGGTAGGTATTCTTAGAAATCCTGATTTACAGATAAGGACACTGAAGCTCCGAGAGAAGGGCTAGCTTGCCCAGGATCGCAGGGCTAGTTGCGGCAGAGCCCTGCTCCTGTTCACCTCTTTACACCACTCTCAGGAATCTCAAACTCAACTTACCCTCTTCTTCTTATTCCCCAAGTCATCTCCTCCTTTCATATTCTGTATCTCCTCTACCAGCACCTACCCGGTGATAAAAACAGTATCGCCCATAATCTTTGCCAAAAACCTAAGAAACAATCCCATCCACAGTGTCCCCCAAGCCCGAGTCCTGGGCGTCGTCAGTCACCCACAGTCCTGAGATCTGCTTACTACAGGTTTCTGAATTCTATTTCCTCCTCTCTCTCCACCTCTGCAAGGTTCAGGCCCTGATCATCCTCACCAGGGCCAGGTGAGGTAACACAGGAGCCTTATTGAGCTCCTACTATGTGCCCAGCACTGTGCTGAGTTTCCTGTATTTTCTCTTACTTGTCACCAGAAGCCTGAGAATAAGTCCTGAGAGCAGGTGGGGGTGGAGAGGTCAGGGAAGGTGAGAAGAACGACTCCCCAGCTATACTGGGCTCACTACGATGGTGGGTGGGGAGCAGACCCCTCCAGATCAAGCAGAAGAATTTCAGTCTCTTGCCTTTTCCAGCTGTTCTTTGAGCCCCACAGTTTCCCAGGTTGGATCTATGTCCTGACTTCTAGGTGCCTCTCCCCCATTTTATAAGAGGGACTGGACTTCAAGTTACGGAAGACCCAACTTACAGATGGCCTAAACCGTAAGGATGTTTATTTACTGTGTCACAAAATAAGGAGTTCCAAGGTGAGGGCCATCTTGGTTAATTCAGTGACTCAACAATGTTATCAAGGACCTAGGTTCCCTTCCTTCCTTCCTTCATCAACTTTATTGAAATATAATTGACATGTGGTAAAATGCAGATTTTAAAAGTATAGTTTGATAAGTTTTGACAAATACATACCTGGTAGCCACCATTCTAATCAAGATGTATAGATCATTGACATCACCCCAGAAATTTCTCTCTTGTGTCCATATGCCCCCTGCCACAGGGAACCACTGATATGATTTCTACCTCCATAGTTCAGCTTTGCAGGTGACCGAGGGGTGTCCAACCTGTGGCCCGCAGGCCACATGTGGTTCAGGATGGTTATGAATACAGCCCAACACAAAATTGTAAATTTACTTAAAACATTATGAGGTTTTTTTTTGGTTTTTTGTTTTTAGATTACATGTCACAATGTATTTACTGTGTAACCCAAGACAACTCTTCTTCTTCCAGTGCGGCCCAGAGATGCCAAAAGGTTGGATGCCCTGTGTTAGACCTTCCTACGAGTAGGACCAAATTATATATACTCTCTTGTGTCTGGTTCTTTTTCTCCAATGTTTTTGAGATTCATTCTTTTCTATATGTGTATACCAATTCATTTTTACTTTTGAAAAGAATTCCATACTATGAATATTCCACCATATTTCTTTCTCTTTTCTCTACCATCCTATCACGTTGGGTTTTGTCCTTGTACCCTCACTTTTCTGAAAGTCACAGGATGGCTGCTGCAGTTCCAGACGTTACATGCAGACAACACCTTTCAAAGGCCAAGAAAAGCTGTTTCTCCTTTAGCTTCTGAGAAATCTTTCGAGAAGTATCCCAAAGAATATCCCCTCATGTTTCACAGGCCAGAATCATATTACATGTCAATTCTTAAACCGAACACTGGCAAAGGGAATGGGATTCCCATGGTTGTCTCAGACTAATCAAGATTTACCCCTGGGGCTGGGGAGGGACTCAGCCTTCCTTGAAGAACACGGCAGTCTGGTCCTTGAGCAAAATCAAGGTTCTTTTAGCAAGAAAAGAGGACAATGGTTATTGGTAAATAACCAAGAGTAACTGCTTCTTCTTCATTAACAGAATTAAGATTTTGTTCAGAGCTACCTATCAAGGAACATAATCATGCGTCCAACCCAGGAGTAAATCCTGATGCATCTACATCAATCTTAGTAATTGCAAACCTGATGCAAACCATCAATCTTGGTTGAGGCGGGAGGGCAGCGCGAGACGCTGATTGTGGCCACCTAACATTCATTCTTCTTTCATAATAAAGAGTCAAATTTTAATTAACTTGGTGATACCGTGTCTTGCTAAAAAAATGTTTCTAGTTTTTCTTGCAGTTAGGTGTGTACATGTGACCAAATTCTGACCAATAAAATGTAAATAGGAATGTTCTGTAGAATATCTGATCGTTGGAACTCTAGCAGCCATTTTGGAACACGAGGTGAATTTGAGAATGAAATCACACGAGAGGTGCGCCTGTGTCCCTGATGACAGTGAACCTGCGGTGCCACCGCATCAGCACCACCTATCTTCATGCTTCTTGTGTTTGAGGAAGAATAAACTTTAATCCTGTATAAATCATTCTGAGTTTTGCTAACACGTGCAACTGGACCTAATCCTGATTAACACAGGCAGTAGCAATGCGACAAGAGGGAGCATCTTCTGGATGTCTCTGGGAAAGGCTTTCTTGCTCTTAAAAGAGACATGGGAGTAATAGCTGGGAACTTGTGGGATGACTGGAACTGCATCGGCCACTGTGTGACTGAGGAGAACCACCCCGGGGCACAGCAGGCATGCTGGGGGTGTTAGAGTTGAAGACAGAAGGAACCTGGGCCTCTGAAGGGGGTGCTGAGTCTCTGAATTAATCAACTCTGAAGCTACCATTTCTCACGCTTAGGTAAAGTATATTTGATCCTTCTAAAGTACACATTTGGTCACATTTTTAACATTTCTGAAGTTATTGCATATCTTAAAACCCACAGTATCTTAATCTGCGGTCAGTCACACAACAGTTGTGCTTAGCTGTCCCTTCTACACATGTGCAAACCCGGTGACTTTCCTGCTGTCGTGACAACTATAGTTGTCAGGACAGCTATAGCCCTATGATGTCTCACTCCACAGACCACGTAAGAACTCCTGGAGTCCTAACTAATACCCAGAAACTTTTATCAACTCTCTGGCAAGGTCGTCTGCCAGCATCAAAACTTCCGGAATTGATGTCAGTGGCTTAGAAGGATGCGGTAGGCAGCCTGCAAAATGGCCCCCAGTGGTCCTCACCTCCTGCTGCTCACACCCTTGTGTAGCCCCTCCCCACTTTATTCTGGGTTGGTATTTTTGTGACCAATAACATAGGGTAGAAGTCAAGGTACGTCACTTCCAGTACTGGGTTTTAAAAAGACTGTGGTTTCTGTCTTGAATGCTAGCTTGTGCCCTGTCTGGGTCACTTGCTCTTGGGAAGGCCCAGTTGCCCTGTTGTGAAGACAGTCAGACCACGAGACGGCCTGCGGAGCGGCCCAGGGATGACTAACTGAGGGACCCAGCCAACAGCCAGCTAGGAACTGAGGTCTGCCAGCAGCGTGTGCGTGAGCTTGGAAGGGGGTCCTCCAGCCCCAAGGACTGCCCCCCCGCCATACCCCACCTCTGACAGCTTGAGTGCCACCTCCTAAGAGACCTTGAGCCAGAACCACCCAGCTAAACCACTTCTTGATTCCTGACCCATAGAAACTATAAGATGATAAATGTTTGTTGCTTTAAGCTTCTAAGATTTGGGGTAATTTTTTTTTTCACAGCGATAGATAATTAGTTCAGTAGAGCATTAGTTTCTCTTAAGAAATGCTGTAGCACCAGTACTCATGACGGCCCAGATGATGAGCCTGCATGGAAAACCAGACACTGACAGCTCAGAGGTGAACAGTGGTTCCAAGGACCAGACTCTGAACTCTATAAAGTTTAAAGGAAATCTTAACCAATTTATTTCACCCCTGTTTTTCTTAGTATACCCGTGCAAGAGTAATAAATATTAAAAATATAACCTCATGTAGGTCTAAAAGAGCATTTTAACAAATTACAATAAAGATTCTAAGTGATAAGAAATCTTTGTGTCAGTGTGATTGGCAGTGCTAGTTCCTTTCCCGTGGTACATAAAGTAACAGCGCTTCTTAACATCACTGCCATCTCAGTTAGATAAAATATGGTCGTGCATCTTCCTTATTGGACAAGCCACTGTGAGGGGAGTTTTCTGGTATTTGCAGGAGAGAGTTTTAATCTGGGGGAGTATAACAGTAGAAATTGAGGAGGGGATGGGTAAGGAGAAGGAAAGAGCAAGTGTACAAAGGAGAGTGGGAGGAGGGTGGGCAGGAGTGTGTGGCAAACAGTTCGAAAATATTGATAGGAAACCCCCACTGTTCCCTGTTTAAGTGCATTAGCCCTAATCCTCCAACGGGTTATTAAGAGCATGGAATCCTATGCTGTCCTGGAAATGCCTACATTTCCCAAACAAAAATGAAGACATGTGACCTGACACAGGAGTTTTCCTGACTTTCAAATTTTATTTGCCCCCAAAAGCCTTTATAATTCTACAGCTTTACAGCTTTATGGTTCATACATGGGGACATGAAAACATGCAAAATGGAGGCTTCCTTGGGGCATCGGTTGCCCCTCATTTCCCAGAGGTATGGCCAATTGTTTGGCAAATGTCCAGGGTGGGCCTGAGAGGGGACTGGGGTTGAGAATCCAGTTAGCGTCAGAGTTAAGTGTGAGTCATCATTCATAGACTTCGCTCAGTCAGCCAGTTGTCCCAAGAGCATCTTCTCATCCCTCCTCCGGACAGCCCCCTGAGGGAGGGATGGGCCATCTATCCTCCACCCACTTTACAGATGGGAAAGCTCAGGTAGTGTGTTAAATTCGCAGGGAAAGGGCAGACCAGGATTTAAACTCAGGCAGTCTGGCTCCAAAGCTTTTGTGTGTATTAGCCATGACATTAGGGCATTTTAGATCTGTGGGGAATTTAGCAGCCACTGAATCCAAGCCCCTGATTTTACAGCTGAGGAAGCAGGGGCCTAAAGATAGAGTAGGGCTCCCCTGACTTCCACAGGGAAGGGGTGCCTGGGCAGGACTCCTGCTGCTGTGGCTTAGAGTTGGTAAAAGGACGGAGCAGGTGGGAGGAGACTGTAGGCCTGCATGCACAGCCCCTCCTCACCCCACCCACAACGCAAGTGCCCCTTCTTTCCATTTTGGTGGGGTTGGACTTGGGAAGCCACCTGGCCCCCTTCATTCTCAGGATTCCGAGGCAGCCATTGTCCTGGGAGGAATGTTCAACCAGAAGCCCCAAGGGGAGGGGCCTCTTTCGTGCCTCAGACAAGCCGGCTTTGTGCTTTCGACCCAGGGCCCCTCCTGGCCTTCACCAGCCTGGCCTTCTGAGCACTTTACAGGGTTTCCAGGCCAGGTCACTAAGGGATGCAGCTACTGGGAAAGGGGTGGCCTTGGGAGATGCACTGGGCTCTGGAAGGCCAGTCTGGGAAGGCTGCCTGGAGGAGGTGTAACAGCACCGCCCAGAGGCCTGGGCTAGCAGCTCCTGAAAGCTAAAAATATGCATTCTCACTATCTTATTACTAGGAATTTATCCTAATAAGGTACATGCAACAAGGTGGATGTTACAAGTCTCTTTGTCAAGCTTTTACATCTGGAAAAGAAAATCGACAACAAAGAAAAACTAATTCTTACATGTTCACATGATGGAATATTAAGCTGTCAGCAATCATGTTGTATAATAGTATTTATAGACAGAGAAAATATATTCAAAATATTTGTCTACAGGTTACAAAATAGTGTGGAGATCTCTCTCTTTACATATCAACATTTAGAATAATACCTGGCCTGCTCCACACACTTACAAGCGGTTATGGTGGGATCAGGATGTTTGTTTTGTTTTGTGCTTATCTATCTTTTCTAATTTTTGTAAAAATGTGTCTTCCTTGTGTAACAAAAGTACATGTGGGTGTGGATGCTAACTGGCTGCTGCCTGGGCTCGGTGGCCCCCACAGGAGAAGTTTCTCCAATGTGGCAGATGCCCTCAGAGGGCAGCGTGGAAAAATGAGCAAGGGACGCCAGGCAGGCAACTTCAAGCCTAATAACAATGGCAACACCTCAGCACTTCACGAAGCACTTCCACACATGTCATCTTACGTGAGTCCCACGAGGATGCTCTCAGGTTACGTCATTCCCCTTTTACCGATGAGGGACAGACTCCGGCAGGTTAAGTGCCACCACCCTTCCTCCCCCGCCCCCACCCGGCAGCAGGAAAGTGGCGGAGCCAGGATTCAACCCAGGGTCTCTGATCTTCAACCACTGCACTCCACT
This sequence comes from Pteronotus mesoamericanus, assembly GCF_021234165.1. Classification (NCBI taxonomy): domain Eukaryota; kingdom Metazoa; phylum Chordata; class Mammalia; order Chiroptera; family Mormoopidae; genus Pteronotus; species Pteronotus mesoamericanus. The sequence continues at coordinate 3,359,203 of NW_026555310.1, forward strand.
GCCTCCCCACGCCGGTCCATCACAGCATCTTACTTTGTTCGTCCACCTGTCTCTCTCCTCCACTGACCAGAGTTTCTCTAGGGAGCACTGTGGTCTTATTCAAGTCTCTACTCCTAGAACTTAGTATGCTTAGCCACCAGTACATGCTATTGAGTGAATGAATGAATGTTCAAGCCTGGAGCCCTGGTGAAGCAGGTCATGGCAGATCCACAAACCTGTTCTTTGTAGACTGTCTTTTTATACTTACTGTGTTCTTTGTATTCGTTTCCCTTTTGTTCTTTAATATTAGCAAAGCCTTTTGGAAAATGGCTGACAGCAAGAATTGTCATGGGAAGAGCTCTGCCTGGATCTGAACTAAAGCTTTAAAAAGGCAGGAACACTCTACCTCCCCACTACACACATCAGTAACTGGAGGCAGCCACCTTGGAGGCCAAGGGCACAGGGGAGAGGCCCTTGGTCAGCTCCCCTCCGGGCCTGGGGGCAGGTTTCTATCCAGGACCAAGGCTTGGAAAGAACGGGGTTTCACACACTGAGCCGCGTTGAGTGCATACCCTCCCAGACCCCGACCCACAGAGGATCAGGTTCAAGGGTGGGCTGCAGATACCGAGGCTGGCCAATCAGGGAAGTCATCCTGGAGGAGAGGTCTGGGAGGCTAGTTTAGGAAAGGAGAAGGCCAGAGCAGAGGGGAGAAAAGCGGGCAACATGCCTGGGCAGTTGGGCGCTGGATGATTTAAGTACAACCAGATGTGCTGGGAATCTCCTGGCAGGCAGAGCCCCGGTGAGGGCAGAGTGGGGGTGGGGAGACCTCTGGGCCACTTGGATTTCCAGTTCCCCATTCTGCCCTGAGTCTGTAAGCTTTAGGGACGGGAGAAGCCCAGTGGGGTTCTAGATGAGCTGGCATGTAAGAAAGTGAGCCTGGCAGCCTTGGGTGGAGTCTTCTGCCTTTGGACTGGGAATAGGAAGGGCAGGGTTCCTCCAGGGAGCAGGGTATTGGGCCCAACACCCGGAACCTAGAAAAAAGGAGTAAGAGCGCTTGGGGGTAGGAACGCCCAGCTCTGCTGGGGTTGAGGGATAGCTTGGGAAGGCTTCACAGAAGAAAGCATATACACTGGGTTCTGGAGGATGAACAGAAGCTCCCAGGACAGGATAGGGGAAATGCTACTCCCGGGAGAGAGGCCTGAGATGTTCAAATGGTGTGGGCGCTTTGCGACAGGTTCTGTGGGACTGTATTCTGAAGGCACATGGGGGATGACAGTTCAGGTGGCCCGCGGCCCGAGGGCTACGCTGCAGGATGTGGGCGGCATGGGCATGCTTCTGCTCACAGACCAATGGCAGAATCAGAGGTAGGGTGCGGATTTTGGAAGTGGGTGTCAGGATTCCCAAGTGTTGGGCTCCTAGGGGAGAGGAGGGGACTGATGGCAAGTCTCGGCTCCTCCTGCCAAGCCTTGTGTGGTCTGGACAGAGCTGTATCTGCCCAGAGAAAGGGACACTTTTTCTAATTCTTCTGGAAGCTCTTAAGAGCCCCTAGTATGGCTGTGGGGCGGGGACCAGACCCAGATCCAGGTCATAGCACACTGAGAAGGCAAAGCTGGAACAAGCACGCAAACAGTAAGAGTGTGGGTGGCTGAACAGGGTTGGGGAGGCACTAGGAACTGGAAAGCCAGGCGGCCAGAAGAGGAGGGCTAGGGCTTCCAACTGTGGGCGAGCAGCCTGAGCCCAGAGAAAGTGGGGAACAGTAGCAGCCAACTGGGTGTGGTATCCTCTGGGTGTGCACCCCAGTCCCCCAGCCCGGACACATTTCCTTCCTTTCCTGATTCTTAATGATTCCTGAGCGGCCCATACAAGAGGACCACAAAGAGAGCTCTCCCCGCCCTTTCCTCTTCCTCTCTTCCATTTCTTTCTCCCTTCCTCCCCCCACCCCATCCTTCCCCAAGGCCCTTGTCTTTCCTTCCTCCTCACCCCATCTGCTCCTCCCCCTCCCTCCCTCTCTGGCTTCACACATCTTCCCTCTAACTCTCCTCTCTCCCTTCAAAATGCTTAATGCTGTTTCTCTCTGGGCCAGCTGGGTTATCTTTTTTGATGTTTGCAGAAAGGCCCTGTGGTGAGTCTCTGGACCAGGAAGCTCATGCTCTCACACATCCCTGTATATATACACATGCCCATGCTAGCCCAGCACCTGCCACCCCTGGGAGCGGGGTGGAGGGTGGGGTTATCTACCTTGCATGTGATACAAGCGAAAGGGCCAGGAAAGAATGAAGGGCCCTCTGCCGAAGCCACACATTATTGCTATCAATACCACTATCATTATCCAATCCATTGCTGGGCACTTGACCTGCTGGGGGATGGTCACAAGACACCCTGACCAGCATGTTCTCAGCAGAGGGCTCTCATGGCATGGATCCATTGACCGCAGACAGCCAGGGGAGGGTCAGCAGGGAGTCCTCAGAGAACAGACTCCTAAGGCCCCGCTCAGGAGGGCAGAGGGAGAGACATGATAACGGGCCATTTGCCAGGACTGTCAGCCCAGGAGGAAGGATGATGTATGAACAGGACTTGAATGAGTTTGGGGGGGGGGTCACACTTCATTGCCTGAGTACTGGTGCAGGATGGGGGCGTTGAAGGGTGAAGAGACCAGCCTTATCCCCAACCTGCTAATGAAACCCCCTAATGTGACCCATGCCTATTTACCCATGAGAAGCAATTCAGCACCTCCAAGACGCTGAACCTTCCCTCCTGGAGTCCAGCGAAGGCCTCCTCAGCATACTGGCCCATCCTACTATCTTACTGGGAAGGCCTTCCTGAGGCCTAACCTTATCCTTTCTACCAGTATTGGAAGGGCCTCTTCCCCCAGGCTCCTGGGGAATGAAGGAGAACTGGACCCCTGATGCAGGGGAGCACATTATCAATTCTGTCCTCCATCCTCACTCCTGTCATCCGCCTGTGCCCTGGCCCAGTGACACCCAGCTACAATGCCCTGGCAATGCCAGGCTTGAACTCCTGGCGCTAGTTGTGGTGGGTGAGGTCACTTAGCTCAGGTGGACATTGGTCTTTCCCTTAACTCCTTCGCCTGACCCTTGGGAAGCCTGATAGGTAGGTGGAAAGAATACAGTGGATTTCAGGTCCAGCTTTATTGTATGACCTAAAGTTTGTCACTTTTCTCTGGACCTTAGATGCCCCATCAGTAAGAAATACTCAATGAGGTCCTTCTACCTCTGTTATCCTGGGATTGTCCCTTCAACAAGGGGTTCAGCTCTCCTAGGGTGGTGGCTATTGCCCACTTCCTCCTGCCTTTCTGATTCTGAAGCCAGGGGCTGCCCTAGCATTCTGAGCCTTGATATATGCGTATACTTCCCCTGTGCCAGGGTGTGATCTTGGGGGTGTGGAGGGGAGAGGATTCTGGGGTAGAGATCCTGATCTTGGTGAGTTCTAGAACCTGTTTGGGTGCTGGTCCTGTTTCCATATGTGGGTTGGGAAAAAATGGGGCACATTGAAGGCCTCCCCCTTCCTTTTCCCTGAGTGGCACCTACAGGGGGTGCCCTGAGAGTTCACCACCCAGCATTCTCAGAGGAACCACTACTAGAAGTGTTGAGAATTCTTCAAAGCAGAGGACAGAGTGCTACCCTGCAGGCTGGCAGTGAGGGGTGCAGGGGCAACCTCGCTCTATTGGTGCTTAGAGAGGCTGAACAGCATGCACAAGGAGAAGAAAAAAAACAAAACAAAACCCAACTCAGAAGAGAGGAGCCCTCAAACACTGCCCTTGGGTGGGAACATAGATGACTTGGGAGCCTTTGGATGCTCAGCATCTCCAGGAAATCTATCTGGACCCTCCAACTTAAGCTCAGCCCCATCTCCTACAACCTCATGGGGGCAAAATGGGTTCTGCTATGGGTCTCTTGTCCTGCAGGCTTCCTTTCCCGGCTTGATCGCTGAAGTCTTGTGTCTGTGTCTGATAGAATTCTGTCTGTCCTTGGACTGAGAGCTCCAGGAGGACAGGGATGTGCCTTTGGGACCCTGTCGGGTGTCCCCTGCAACTAGCCCAGTGCTTGGCCCAAAGAAGACGCTCAATACAGTACATAACGGTTGCAGGAATACACCAGTCAATGATCTCCTTTGGACATCCCTAAGCAGACCACAGGTCTGGGATTCATCCCTCATCTTTGCCTTCCGCCATTCAGCCTGCTTGGCCCAGTGGCAATGTGGCCCTCTTGGGGAAGCCCTCCAGTGAAGCCCATTTATAGTCACATCCCACGCTCTGCTGCCCACGTCGGGGGCTCGGTCACGGCCCAGCTCCCTGGCTGTGTGTGTCCTGCCCTCTGCATCCCGGGCTGCGGGCTGCCGCGGCAGCGGAATCTGGTACCAGTAGGTGGTCAGTTCACTTGGGGGCGGGGGCGGGGGGCGGAGGATGAAAGTGTGAGTCAACACGGGTTTGGCCAAGCGGCAGAGGCAGTCCTGGGAGAGGGGGTCTGGGAGGACAGCGGACGCGCGGGCCGGGCCGGCCGCCTTCTCCTTTGCCCTTCGACCCAGGAAGCCGCTCACACCCTGCGGACACGCTCGGCGGGCCGGCTGCTCAGTCCCGGCCTTCCCCTCGGCGGACCGCTCCCCGACCCCGACCCCGGCCGGCCCGCGCGGCCTCCACCCGCTCCCCAACTTTCCGCCCCGACGGCCAGGCAGGGGGACGGGCGGACCTGAGAGTGGCCCAAGGGCGCTCTCCAAACCAAGGGTCATTTGCTTCCCCCTCTCCGCCCCCGCGGCTAATTTATTTGAGAGCTCCGGGAAGGAGGGGGCGGGGCCAGGCCAGGAGGGTGGAGAGGCGGGGCCGGTGAGCCCCGGGGAGGTGGGGGCGGGGCGGGGGCGAGGACCGGGAGGGCGGGGACGGAGCCGGGGGCGGGAGGGCGCGGGGAGGGGCGGGCGTTGGGGGAAGGGAGGGGCGCGAGGGGAGGAGGGGAGGGAGGAGCAGGGGAAGGGGAGGGGAGCGAAGGCCCGTGAGGGAGGGCGCGGGGGGCGGGCGAGGGGAGGCGGGGGTGGGGGTGGGGGTCCTGCCTGCCGGGGGAGCCGGGGCGGCCCCTTGTCCGGCCACCCCCACTGCCCAGTCCCGCTCCCGGCCGCGGCGGCCGCAGCAGTAGCCGCTCCAGGATGGTGAGCGCCGCTGCCCTCCAGACCCGGCCTGTCGCCCCCGGCCCGCGCCCCGGCCCCGGGGCCGGACGCCCCCCCAGGCCGCGCACACTCACCTAGGACCCGGCCGGGATGCCGAGGTACGGGGCCGCGGGGCCAGGCTGGGGCAGGCACGGGAGCGCGCGGCCGGGCCGGGGTCAGGGGGTGGTGACCGTTCGGTCGGGGTGTCCGGAGCTTTGTCCGCGGGCGCGGGGCAGTGCGAGGGCGGGAGAGGGCGGGGGCTGAGGGTCGCGGGGTTCAACTAGGCGGGGGTCGAAGGGCAAGGCCAGCGAGATGCCCGTGCGGGTGCGTGGGAGCCCAGGGTCACTTCCCGGGGGTCGGGGGCGGGCAGAGAAGGGGATGGCCTCTCCGCCGCCGACGGGCACTCTCTTCGCTGCCCCGTTTGGTGCGGAGGCAGCAGCAATAGCGAGCAGCCGGCTCGGGGGGAGCCCGCGGGATTTGGGGGGTGGGGAGCCCGGATTTGAGGGTTCGGGTCCCAGAAGGATCCTGTGTCCGGAGCCCGAAGGCCGGCCCTCAGGCCCCTCCCACTCCGTCAGGTCTTTGTCCAGCGGCCTGTGTGTGTGTGTGTGTGTGTGTGTGTGTGTGTGAGAGAGAGAGAGAGAGAGAGAGAGAGAGAGAGAGAGGTGGGGGCTGGGGGCTGGGTTCCTGGTCCGGAGATTCCCCAGCATCGTGACGGGGCAGTGACAGGAGACAAGCCACTTCGGGCCCTGAGCCCCTAAAGCCCAGACCTTCCTTTCTTTTCTGGCCCGGAGAGCACAGAGCCCCGTCTCAGGGTCAGGGTGTTGGCAGGAGCGGCACTTACCTTCACTCATGGGCCACAGGCTACAAGGGAGACCCACTGAGCTCCCAGCTCTCTAGACGGAGCCCCTTAAACTTCCCCACTTCGCGAGCCCGCTCTCGGTCTACACGGATTCCCTTGCCAGGAACCCGCTCTATGGAGGGCCCTCTGCAGAGGGCTGGGCACACAGTAGGTGCTCAGCAAATGGAGGCCCCCTGGCCCGGCCCCTCCACGCCGGGTGCACCTCCCGGGCGGAGGAGGCCTGGGAAGGGGTCTGCGCGGGGGAGAGCGTGAGTGGCCTGGAGCCTGCGCCTAGAGGCGGCCTGGAGCGCAGGGGTGGGTGGACGGGTGGGTGGGCTGTTAAAGGGACGGTCACTAAATCAGGATTAGGCCGTGGGGCTGTCAGGCTGCCTGGCCCTGTCTCCATGGATACCTAATTTGGAGGAGAATAGAGGACGGAAGAATGTTTGTGTTGTCGTCCGCACGGCTGCGGCGGCGGAGCGGTCTCCTGACCCTGGCGAGGCAGTGAGGAACCGGGATCCGGTTCCAACTCCATTCTGGGCTTCTGCGGCGGCAGGGCCCGGGGTGGGGCGGTTAGGAACTTCTGGGGGCCCAGGGCCTTACTCGTGGATCCTGTGGAGTGGGCCGGGTGGTGCCGTGGTACAGAGAACTCCCGCCGTGCACAGGGAGCCCCAGACCCTCCCGAATCCAACCTGAAACCCCTGTGCAGCCTTCTGGACACGGCCGGGCTGGGGTGTCTCAGAGCCCCCATCCCGGAGCCTCTCGCCGGTAGCACACGCCATCCTCCGCTGGGCCTTAGCCCCGGAGGACAGACGCGCTGGGCGGTCCGGGGGCCGCGGCGCTGCTGGGATCCCCCAGCCACACGGGTACCTGGCCGCCGCGCGAGCTGCGAGGCAGGGGGCGGGGCCGGGCTTCCTGGGGTGGGCGAGAAGGGGGCGGGGCTTGCCGGCCGGCGGTGCTGGACCGAGTGACAGGCCTCGTAAATCCCCCTTTCCCATGTTTAAAGCCATTTCATTTATTTCCACTTGATTCCATTGGTGTCCACAGCAGCCACCCTTGTAAGGAGTGACCCCCGGTACCCTCGCTGTAATGTCTTCAGGGGGAAAGCCCACTTGGGCCAAAGGGAACTTAGCTACATGAGGCAGTGGAGTTGCTCCTGGAGAGGTGGGCCAGATAACCCCCATTCCTCAGGGGGCCACCCAACTTCACAGAAGAAGAAGAGGGGGTCGAGAGGCACGGCCTCTGAGGCCCTGCGGGATCTTCTGACTTTGCTATAAGGGTGGGCTCCGCCAAGGATCCCGGGAGTGGACAATGCCAGTACACAGACTAGAGGGGGTCACGGGAGTGGTACCAGTCCCCAGTGTGTCTCTCAGAGCCCTTATTTGCTTTCCTCTTGGTCCTTCTGGCCACAGCTTTTTATGGGGCAAGAATCCCCTCCCCTCCCCCACCTGGGCTGTAGCTTTATTGCTGAGATCTCAGACTCTCCACGCAATTTCACGCCTCTCTGCCTTTGCTCTTCCTGTTCCCTCAGCCAAATGCCTTCCCCATTGTCCCTGTCTTTCCACAACCTCCTCATTCTTCAAGGCCCAACTCGGATGCCCTACTTCCTCCTTGTAACCTCTGCTCCTGCCCTTCCCTCCGTGTTCTCCTGGCCCTGCACCTGTGCTTCGCTTCAGCCTTCAGCCTTTAGCCTGAGTCCACACTAGGCTCTGCCTCCGGGACAGAGGTGGAGCACACACTTCCCTGCACCTTGCCTCCAGGGACCTGGCATGCGGGCTCCGTACCATGTGGGTATCCCAGAAATATTTGTTGGCGGAATTAAAGGAGTTTTATAAGGGCAGCCTGCAAAGCATAGAATCTGGACATTTTCTGGCAGACAGTTCTGCGCTCCTGGGTGGGTGGAGACCCCTGGGTGGCTTTCCTTCTCCTCCTCATTGCTAACTCTCCCCCTCCTTCCAAGTCGGGGAGGACTTTGCCCCTTCCTTTCCCCACAGACCAGCATTCTTTCCCTGCCATTATCATCCTGTTAAACAGAGAGGCCAGTCAGGATCCATATGGATCACATTAACAATTGCTTATTATCTGGGCCAGGACTGCCCCCACTCTCTACCCCCAGCTCCTACTGCTGCAGTGGCTGTACCCTTAGGAGCCCAGTCTCCCCGCCCCCCTCCCCCCACCACTGGTCAGCCAGGGAGGCCAGGAGACAGGCTGATCTCCCTCACCCTCCCTGTGCCTTCTCGCAAAACTCTGCTTCTTCTTGACTTGGCTGGCAGTTAATGACCCCTTTACCTGATTTAATGAAAACCAGTTTCCCTGCAGGAGCAGAACTCCGTGAGGTTTCAGGGCTGCAGCAGGGAGAGGTGGACCTGAGGCCCAGGTGCACCTGTGGTCTGCAGCAGCCCCTGCCTTCCAGTGGACAGAGGCAAGCCCCCCTGGGCTGACCATGGAGTATGCTGGTGTATTCTGCCATCTCAGCCCTGGGCTAGCCCTGTTCCCTCTTGGGAGCTGGCAGGCCAGTGAGGAAGACCAAGGCACCAGAGTCTGTGCAAGACTGTGTGGCACTGGGTCCCAAGCCTTGCGCTGCTGTCAAAGAAGCAAAAAATCTGAGAATTTCCTGGAGTGGCAGCTGAATTAGCCTTGAAGGCTGGGGATCAGAATTTATGTTGAAATGCATATAGCCCAAGAAATCTAGAGATGGAAGGGACCTTCAAGATTACCCAGTCTGGGAATCCATAGCTTTTTCTTTTTTTATTTACAGACCCTCTCAAGGAATCAGCAAAAGCCATCCCCAGAAAAATGCACTTGCATCAATTGACACCAGACTTTGCATTCTGCTTTAGGGGGTTCATGGGCCCCCTGGAGCACATGGGACCCTCCATCTAGAAGCTCCCCCCCGAGCCCAGCCCTCTCTGAAGTGGGGAGGGCAGAGTCAGACCTGCGGCCCAGCACTCCTGCCTCACATGCAGTGCTGTCTCCATGGCCTTCGTATGGGCAGGTGGGCAGGGTGAGCTGAGGGACCAGGGGGAGCGAATCAAGGTGACTGGCCAGGCTTTGAGTGGGAAAGGTTCCCACTGCCCATTGCAGGGGTTCATCATCTCATCTCTGAGTGCGTCGCCTGGAGAGAGGGTGTCCAGGGCTTATTTTGTTTGGGGATCCATTTGGCCCCAGGAATCAGGAAAATCTAGCTTCTTCTCCAAGCATTTCATAAGTGTCTTGATCAATCATAGCTAACACTTAGACAGCATGCATTACATACTCTAAATGTCATCTGTGAAATGGGACCAAGAATCGTGCCAACATCATAAGCATTAATATGAGGATTAAATGAGGCGTGGGCCTGGGGCTGTAACCCCTGAGTTCTATTCTTGAATGCCTGCAGACCTGTGCAGGCTTGGTCAGAAATGCAGGTGACAGTGCTCAGAGCTGTCACTGCTGTTGAGGCTGACATTTCCCTGCTTGGCCCAGCCAAGGAGAAGGGGCCGCGATGGAAAGCACCCAGGTGCCCTGCTCTCTTTCCCTTCAGCACTGAGGCAAGGGCAGTGTTATCCCCAATCCACCCTGGCGGCTGGAGGCGGGGGGCGGGGAGTTCCGATGAAGGGGAGCATTGGGCAGTGGCCACAGCCCAGTCTCCACAGGCTCAGACCTGATTTTATGGTGACCAATCATGGCTGTCGCCCTCGGGCCCAAGTCCTGGCTGGCCATGACCCTGCCACTAGTCCGGTGTAGTTACCCTGGACAAGTCCCTTACTCTGTTTGAGTTTCAACCTCTTCATCTACCAAATGGGGATAAAAAGACAGTGAGTTCATAGGTGACAGAGCCCTGGTTTCAAAGAGTGTGTCCCTTTGTCTCTGAAGTATACTATGTACCTTTGGTCACTCGTTCAGTGACTCAGAACCCAGGGACTCCAGCGAACCACCTCCTAATGTAGGTGTAAGGAGAAAAGGGATATGTGGGAACATTCTGGCTCATGGCAGGGCTGCCCAGACCATCTTCGAAGCTTTCTCCAAAGACATCAGAGGGTAGGGAAAGGACAGCCGGCTCAGCTGTGTCAGGAACCTGGGAGGTGGAAGCGTACCGCCCTCTGCCCGCCCTCTTTGCCTGGGCGGACTTGGTCCGCCTGATCCCCAGCCCAGGGCTGAGATCAGAGGCAGGTGGCGAAATGTGCCCAAGAGGCTGCATTTTGCTCTGATAAACCTGTGTTGAGCACCTGCTATGTCCCAGCACTGCTCAGGGTCCTGAGTGTACCTTAGCCAGGCTGCAGGGGGTGCCCAGCTTTGGCTGGCATCCCTGGGCCCCAAAAATTCCCCATGCACCCACTGGGCACTCATATACCAGGCCTGGAGGTGAGCCGTCACACCTTCGGTCTCCTATAACAACCCTCAGCTTCTCGCATGGCCGAGGAAGGTCAGAGCACATCCCTAGGCCTGGCATTGTTTGCTTTGCCGCAGACACCTAGTGTATCACATGGCCACACTCACTGTACACTCAGCAGGGTCCTGTGCCAGGCCCTGGATACTTGATCCAGGCAACCATTCATCCAAAAACCATTCTTTTCGGATGTGGTCCCATCTTGAAGGAGTTTACAGGACAGTTGGAGACCAGTGAAGAAGCCAAGGAACAGGCTACACTTGCAGGACTCTCCTTATAGTGCCTGGGCAGAAGGGAGCAATGAAGGTGTGTGAGCTGGGGAGTGGCCCCCGCAGAGCTGTGGAAGGGCTCCAGGATGAGTTGGGAAGGGATAGACTCAGGGAAAAGACCAGCGCTTGGCAGCAGGGCCTTGCATCATTGGTGGAGCTTCAAAGACTGTTTCCCCAGGGGAGGCTGTTCATAGGTGATAGAGACCCTAATTCAGAGGGAATTAGTGGGAAACTGGGAGAGTCCAGCTGCTGCTGACTGGCCTCCCTGGCCTTTGGAGATGCAAGAGCCTGAGGTGTTTGTTCTTTTTGCTAGGCCACGGGGGGAAAAAAAGAAAACCTTGCCCCCTTCATGTGGCTCTACCCTGCCTCTACCCAGTCTGCCTCTGTTTTCCCTAAGAACTCTGGCCACCGGGGGAGATGGCCCCTTCCACTCAGCTCCTCAGACAGACATCATTCATTAGCGGCCAGACCCTCACTCCTCTAAAAAGGGGATCCTTTTCTAGGTGGACTGAGTCCTATGTGGGATGCCACTCCTATGTCACCATCTTCCCAACCCTCTTCAGGCCCTGACCCTGGCGAGGCAGTGAGGAACCGGGATCCCGTTCCAACTCCATTCTGGGCTTCTGCGGCGGCAGGGTTTTAGGGTCGAGCCTCCCGTTGGGAAACATGGAGCTGCCTGTAGCTTTGGGTTGGAGAAGGCCGCTGGAGGACCAGGGAGGGTGGTTGGTTCAGTGTGGGACTTGTTGGGTTTGCAGTGCCTGTTACCCATGCGAGGGGGAAAGCCCACACTGTAGAGAGGAGGGGAAGAGCCCTTCGCCCTTCCTGGGAGAGCCCCTCCCGGTAGAGACGGCCTCTTACGCTGAATGCCTGCACTGATGGAGGGCCCCGCACTTCCAGAGACAGCCCGCAGGTTCTCAGACAGCTAACATTAGGCCAAACATCTTTCGCGGAGGATTAGCCTCATTTGAGGACAGGGAGGAAGAGCAGGGCTGCACTGAGCTGCATAATCTATCACCTGACAGTCGTCAGGTATTCAGAGATATTTGGTTGTCAGGAGTCTATCTGAATAAACCTTCAGAAACCTTTTGATTAAACACTCCCATTCCCCTAGCCCTAGTCTGTGGGCAGCTAGTTGCCCTGATTCTCTGATCATTTTCCTCAGGGTATGGCAGGGACTGTCCCCAGGGCCTGGGGTCTCAGACCTGCCGTGACTTATTTGGTGCCACGAGAAGCACTTTGAAATGTGCTAAGCTCTGTGGTTGGTGGTTGAATATGGCAGAGAGCTGAGGGAAGAGGGCTAAGGGAGGCAGGGGAGGTGGATGCGGGTGGTGGAAATCAACCAGTACCTTTGTGTTCTTAGCTGATAAATGGAAGAGCCGCTTCTTAGGTGAGAGGCAGAAAAGCATGTAGAGCCAGACTGCCTGGGTGGGTGGTACCAGGTCCTAGGTTGGTGACCTGGGCAAGTTAACTGTGCCTCAGTTTTCTCCTCTGTAACGTGGGAATAACAGTCACACCTACTTCCAGGGTTATTGTGAGGATTAAATGAACTAATGTGTGTTGGACGCTAGAGCAGTCCTTGGCTCATGCGTTGGGACCTGTACACACAGGAGCAGACAGAGGGAGTTGCTGTGGGTGCTTGTTCAGACTTTGCCTGGCACTCTCCCCTCAAGTTCCCATTCTCTCTCTGTTCCTGTGGCCCTGCGGGTGTGGGGGGCCACCCCCTTGAGGACAACACTGCCCACTCACACCCTGGTAGACCGGCCAGGCTGCATAGCTGGAGTTACTCAGCTCAGCACCCCGGGGCTGGGAAGGGTGGAGGAAGGGACAGAGGCACCGCTGGGGAAGCCTGGGTGGGCTGCCTGGGCCTGCTTCCTCACTTCTAATCGGGCCTGGCCCTGCGGGGCTCTGTCTCCCCCATCCCTAGACACTGAGAAGGGGGTACGCTGGGGCCCTGGGACAGAGGATCACCCAGACTTTAAAGCTTAAGTTTTTTGGGGGTCACATGCTACCTAAATGGACTCAAGACAACCTTGGATTCTGAACCTGGCTGGGCAGGTGGGGTGGGGGGCCCTAATCTCTTGGGCTGAGACCTGTAGCCCATGACCTCTGACAAGTTCATGGATAGAACTGTGTTTCACTAGTATCAATTCCTTTTGTAGCCCCATGTGTTTTTAAATTTTATCTTCCCCCAGCCTTACTGAGGTATAGTTGATAAAGTAGTCCTATATATTATTTTTTTATTGCAGTGTAAGTGACATACTGGTTTCAAGTGTACAACATAATGCAATATTTATATATATAGTGAAATGATCACCACAAAAAATCTAGTTAACATCTGTCACCGTACATAGTTATATATTTTTCTTGTGTATTTTTTGTCTTCTGCACTGAAAAAGTATTTTTGAGAACAGGCTGCATGTTTCCCAGACTGAAAAAGGGTGCCCTGGCCAGTGGCTCAGTTGGTTGGAGCACCATCCCCTACACCCAAAGGTTGTCAGTTTGACCCCCCAGTCAGGGCACAAACTTGGGTTATGGGTTCGATCCCTCGTCAGAGCATGGACGGGAGGCAACCAATCGATGTTTCTCTTTCGCATCTCTTTCTCCCCCCACCGCTCTAAAATTAATAAACATATCCTCAGGTGAGGATTAAGGCGAAACTTTTTTTAAAGAGGCCTACGACTGAACACTGGTAACGAGCCGCGAGCTCGTCCTCCATCCCACACCCGCAGGGGGCCGGGTCCTGAGGAGACAGGCCCTGGGAGGGTCTCACCCAGCCCGGGAGAGCAGTGGTGCTCGAGTTGGGCAGCAACCCAGCCTCCCCCGCTGGGTGCCTGCTTGGCTCGAATCCACTCCAGTTCCTGCGAGCCTTGTGCGCGACTGTCACCGTCTCCCTATGGGGCAAGAAGCTGAGGGCCCGAAGGGACTGCCTCTAGCCAGGGTGAAGCACTGGGCTCAGCGGCAAAACTCACCTCTGTGCCTTGATGCAAAAGTAAACAATTTTTAAACCGAGGAATGACTTACATAAGTGATTCCTATATGAAAGTATGTACTCCAAAGGCCCTGCTCTTACTGCCACTGCATCGGGGAAAGTTTTCTGAGGGAGGGGACTTTGGGAGGGAAAGGACAGGGTGGAAAGGGAGCAGGAAGGAGCTGCCGGGCTAGGGAACTGTGTGCTGTGCAAAGGCCCAGGGGCAGGGGTGTCTAGGGAGGATAATGGGGAGCCCAATTTAACAGGTGACATCAACTCTAAATGAGGCCTTTGAGTGGCAGGACAGAGATGCAGGGAATCTATCTGGGTTCCCAAGAGGGAGCCAGCAACAGTATCGGTGTCACAGTGGCCTAGTGGTCTGGGAGCACCCTAGGGCAGAACTAGAATGCTAGGCAGAGGGACCCGACAGAGCAAAGGCCAGAAAGTGTGAACGTGTATGGCCTTCAAAATGGGCCGTTGTGGCTGGAGGGGCTAGAATGGCAGGGTCCAAGGCTGGAGGAAGGAGAAACTGACCCACCTTTGGTGCCAGGCTAAGGAGTTTGGTGTCCACTCCACAATGAGCGGGGGTTGAGTCTTGTAGGTAGAAGGGCCATGCCAGCAGCCAGTCATAAAAGGATTGGGAGGGCAGGGACAGGAGTTCAGGTGCTGGGCCAGCTGTGGTGGGGGATGTGAGGGCTGTGGGTCATTTCAGAGAAGGTGTCAAGGGGATTCAGTGACCAGATGGATGCGTGGAGGCTGCAAGAGGTGGCGCCACAGGGCCTGCAGGGTTTCCGGCCTGGGCGAATGCGCGTACTCTGGGGACAGAAGGCAGAGATGTTATCCCTGGGGAGCCTGGGGTCTGGGGGCCTCCGGCGGGTCCTGAGAGTGTCACCTAGATTCCAAACTCTCCCCAAGGTTCCCAGGAACATGAAAAGTGTGGTTCAGGATGAAGTTGGGTCTGGTTTGGTGGGCTCTCAAGAGGGACCTGAAGGGGTAGTTTCCAAAAGGCAGGAATGGTGGCGGGGGGTGGGGTGGGGGTGGGGGGGATGTCACAGTCCTTGGGGCTCCTCCCTCTGTTGGCAGAGGAGGAGCTGGTGAGAGATGCCTCAGGGCGCTGGTCAGAGGGGTCAGGTGTCAGGCTCAGGCGTCCTGGGAAGCTCTGGCTTGGGACTTGGGCTACATTTTCAGTGACAGTGAGCTCAGTTCCCCCCATGGCTCTGCAGACCCACCTGACAGTCACAGTCAGTCAGAGGTGTGATAGGGACCTGCTCCTGAAGGGCAGGACTCTACACTCTGGGGCCCTGCAGGCAGCTGAGAAGTTGCACTTCTCTCCTTGAGTCCCTCAAGCCCATTGGATCTTTCCGGTATCTGAAAGCGTCCTCCCCTCCCTCCCTCCCCCCCTCCCCCAGCACACACAATTCCTCAGGCTGAAGCTCCTAGGGCCTGGCCCCAGTCCCAGGCCCCACTCCAGCCAGTCTGGACTGTGCCGCCCTTTCTTTGGTGCCCTACGCCAGCCCGTGAGGGAGTTGCCACATTCTCCTGCTTCTCACCTGAGGAAACAGAGACTGAGACCCTCATCCCACATTTCAAAGGCTGACCTACTCCCTGCCCCACCCGAGGCACAGGAGACAGGTGGGGCTGTGAGCTCCACATGGATGCCCTGGGCTTCCTAGGGTGGGCTCAGAAGCCCTTAGACCCGGGTAAGTCTTTCAGGCCATCAGACACCTGCTAACTCAAGTCACTAATGTGTCCAGCCTGTTTGTGGGCCCCTGCGAGCAGCCGGTGAAAGTGAGGAAAAGGGAGAAGAAGGGAAGGAGTGTGTCCTGCTGTACAGTGGGCTTGCACCATAATCCTTGCCTAGCAGCCTGTTTTGGGGACGGAGTGACAGGGAGAGCAAGCCCCAGCCAGCATACAGTGGCCTCTGGGAGACAAGAGCCGAGCTTCCAAGCCCCCTGGAATGCACAGACACAGGATGCCCCCCACTTCTACCCCCGCCTAGGACCCAGGAGCTGAAGCCTATCCCTAACCTGCTCCACTGAAGCCCAAGTAGTGAGAGGAAGGTGTGGCTGGGTGGGCAAGTCCCAGCCTCAAAGGCTTACTTAACTCGGCTTCAGTGAAAACTTGTGTTTGCTCAGGGCAGCTCGTCTCAGGCAGGCTTCAGGGAGAAGCAGATCAGCCTTACCGACCCTTCGCGGAGGGGTGAGTGGCTGAGAACCTGGGACCTCCCAGAGGCACAGTTGGTTTAAAAGAGGATGCTTATTAACCAGAATGATTTTTTTTGTTGCTGGAATTCCCTGCAGCTTAACTAAGTGCACAAAATTTAGGCAGGTGAAGACAAATTGTTTTCTTTTGGGGAAGGGGCAGGGGTAATAACTAGGCTAGTTCTCCCTTCCTGGTGTGTCTAGGGAGAAGGGTTGGGGACTGGTGTCCCTCCACCCCAAACCCCTGCTCCTGGATGAGATGAGGCGGTGCGAAAAAGGGCTCCAAGAGCCCCCAGCAGTGCAGCACCAGGAGGGTCAAAAGAAAACCCCGCGAAGCAGTTGGAAAGAAGTGGGTGGGTGGGGGGAGTGCAGGGCTTCGGGGATGGAAAAGTGATTAGCTGTGCTGATGAGGCTAAAGTCAGCCCTGGCAGCCCCCAGGGCAGCACCAGAGAGAAAGAGATCTGTTGTCCACAGAAGGCAGACAAAGATGGCTGCCGGGTGGGCTACCCCCCACCTGCCCTCCCCCTCCCTGCCCAAGGCAGCCAGATCACAGGGGGTACAGGCAAGTCCCTAAGCCTGGGGATGGGTGCCCCTCATGGGAATTGGGGGATAGGACTGTCTGTAGGTAAAATGTTGGGAGCCTATGTCCTGGGTCCAGCTCTTGACTCCCCAGTACCTTCTAAAAAGTAGGGGAAGTCTAGGAACAACCCCCAACCTCCTGGGGTGGTAGATGGGCCGTTTGATCAGTGAGTGTGTAAATTGGGATTTTATGGATCGCTTATTCACTGCTGGAGCTGAGGCCCCCAAATTCCTCTGTGCCCCAGAATGCTTAACCTAGTCCTGAGCTTTTCCCTGGGAGGGGAGGGAGGACAGATCCCCACAGTCCCCCACGCCTCCTGCTGTGTCTCCTCCCAAAGCCCCAGGCTTTGTCATTGCAGGTTGAGCGGTTCAAATGTGCTAATACACTCCCTGGGGGCCACCAGGCAGTGGGACTTACCCTTCAGTGCTGTGATTGGCCCGAGACCATGGGGGGAAGGTTCATGGCAGCTGCAGCAGCTGTGTGTGTGTGTGTGTGTGTGTGTGTGTGTGTGTGTGTACGCGCGCACGCGAGGGAGGGGTCCGTAAGGTGTCCAGCCTGCTCAGACCACTGGGCAGAGACAAAGGATCTTCATCCAGCCTGGAACAAGGATTAAGACCAGAACAAACCTTGTCTCTACCTGGTCAGGCTGGTTAGGGAGCCTACCTGTCCATCTTTATATCCTCTTACTGTATCTTGACCTGGTAGGGACTTATTCCGTGTGTGTTGGATGGATGGATGATGAGTGGCCACAGGAGTGACTGCATTTTTAACTGCGGCTCTGTCTGCTGGAATAGTCCAGCACCTACAAATTCCTAGGTCTCCCACTAAGATTCCTGAGTGGCCCCTCTTCCCCTCGCTGAGATTTGCTTTAGCCCCGGCCTGGCTGGCACAAGGCTGGACACGAGGGACTGGCCAGGCCTCGGGGGACACAGCTATGACCCCTGGACTCTGTTGTCATTTGAGAGTGCTTTCACTGTGGTCACGTTTCTCCCTGCCGGCCCCCATCTGTCCTTGGGATTTGATGAGGATGAGGATGGTTAACCAGGGGGGATGGGGATGGGGGAGGGAAGGAAGCACAGCCCAAAGGGCCAGATGACAAACTGCCCTGTCCTACGTCCTCTGCTTCTCTTCAGCCTGCCCCTCCTTTCCTAGCAGCAGGCAGGACAGGCTGGGCTAGTGGGGAGTGGTTGGTGCAGCTAGCCCACCCTCCCTCCTTCCTGGGAAAGCTGGAGCCCAGCCTTGCCATTAAACTGCCTAGGAATCCTAAGGAAAGGAGTCAGAGTCCTAAGGAAGACTACCTGGAGATCCTAAGAAGTGAGACTCCATGTTCAAGAGAAAGCTGCAGAGGTTCCAGCTCTAGTGGGAAGCACCCTGTCTGCAGAACCGAGTGCTGGCTGGGATTAGAGCAGTACTGTCCGGTGCGACGACGGGGATGTTGTGTGCCCGCGTGGGCTCCTATAGGAGCCACCACCCCACAGGACTACCGAGGGCTCAGACCGTGGCTAGTGCTGTTGAACTGAGTCTTTTTTTGAAAATTTTATTTATTGATTTTAGAGTGAGAAGAAAGGGGGGAAGAGAGAAAGAAAAAGAGAGAGAGAGAAAAAAAGATTGATTTTGTTGTTCCACATATTCATGCAGTCATTGTTGCTTCTTCTATGTGCCCTGACTGGAGATTGACCTACAACCTCGGTGTATCAGGATGATGCTCTAACCAACTGAGCTATCTGGCCAGGGTGAGGAACTGAAATTTTAATGTAATTTAATTTTAATACTAAATTTTTATTTTTAATAATTTTCAGTTGTAAAATACTTAATAGATTTTAGTGAACTTAAATTTAAATAGCCATTGTGGCCAATGGTTAAGATTTGAAAAGCACAGGATTAGAGTCTGTGTTGAGGGATAGAAACCAAACCCTCAACTGGGGTGCAAACCCCTTTCTGACTGTGTGACCTTGGGCAGGGCTCTTCCCAGAACGGGTGCTCTCTCCCCAGTCCATCAGACTACCCAGCCCCAGTGTGGGTCATATGCAGTTAGGGGCCCATCTACTCCTGTGGCTGGCTGAGCTACTCTTACGAGGTCCTGTGCCATGAGGAGGCCAAACATCCAGGGAGAGACCAACAGCCCAGGGTAGGAAAAGAGTGGCCGTACAGACAGAGCCCTAGACTTCTCAGCATTTTAGGGACTTCCCTGGGGTTGTCAGTCCTAGAAGCCTTCCTGGAAGAGGGGAGCTGAAGGCAGGCCTCGACTGGAGCTGTGCTTAATAGGTGAGCTCTGAGAGGGCCATGTGTTTGGTGCCTAGATACGTTGGCACCAAAGGTATCTGAGCCCCAGCTTCCCCTCTTACTAGGTATTAAAACCTTAGGGAGAGTCACCAGCCCCTCTGAGCCTCCATTTCCTCTTCTGTCAAATGGGGAGAGCATGGTTATCTGGCAGGGAAGCTGTGAGAGTGAAACGGAAGGGAAACCATGGAAGTTCTTTGCGAACACCAGTAGGCTGGGGGAAAGGGAAGGTTCACCCTCAAGGGTGCCGGGCCCCTGGCCTGGCCTCTCAAGACGACAGCAGATGGTCACAGCCTGTCTGTGGCCCTGACCGAGGAGGACACAGGCAGGGATTTCTGCACACTCCCCTCCCCCCAGCGCATGCACACAGCCCAGATGGGGGCCGCTTGGCCAGCCTCACTCAGGCTGACCTCCTGCTGTTTGGCATTTGACATATGAGGAGTCTAGGGCCAGAGCACAGCACCACCCACCCCCACCCCAGAGAGGAGCCGGACTGGCAGGGAGGCCTCGCTACCTTGAGGAAGCAGGACCCCAAGGGCCCTGATCTCTTTACCATGTGTCCGGTGGCCTTTGATGGGAATTCCATCGCCCCTTTTGCCCTCTCCCAGAGGCCTGGCTGGGGGAAGAGAGGAGGAGGAGAATTAAAAAAAGAAAAAAAAGAAAAAAAAAAGGAGGCCAGGTGGGGTGCCTGGCAGCCCGGCTGGGTGCCGGTTAGCAGCAGGCACCCTTTCCCTATCCACCCCTGAGGCGGTTCCCTGGCTTGGCCTCTTGCCATCCTCACCGTCTCACTGGGCTCAAATTTAGTCACCCTAACTTCTTTCTTTCTTTGGACATAGAGGCAATTTCAAGCCTCTTTGCTCATTAGCCATCCAACCATCCTTCTATTAGAGTCTATTAAGGACTTACTGTGTGCCAGGCATTGTCCTAGGTGCCTGGAATACGACAGTGAACAAAACCTTCTAGTAGGTACGAGAAAATAAAGCAACAAGTAGCTCAGTTTGTGATGGGTGCTACAGAGACCATCAGGTTGAGAGAGACAGTGAGGTGGCAGTTGAGCAGAGAGCTGAAATGAGGTGTGAGCCGTGTGGAGACCTGGGGAAAGAGTGTTTCAGGCACAGAGCACAGCAAGGTCAAGGGCGGGAGAAAGCTGGGTGTGGGGGATCAGCGAGGCGGCCGCGGTGGCTGGAGGGAGGCCCAGAGTAAGGGGAAGTGGCTCACTAGGACCTGGTAGGCCAGTGAGAACTTTGGCCTTTCTTCCAAATGAGACAGGAGCCATTAGAAATTTCTGGGTAGAAGAACGACATGATCGAACATGTTTCCAAGGGTCATGGTGGCTGCTGTGTTGAGAATACAGAGTGGGGGACAAGGGAAGAAATGGGGAGGTGAGGTAGGAGACTACTGCAGTCATCCAGGTGAGACACGCAGCTGGAGGAGGTGAAAAGTGGTTGCAGTTTGGACAGATTTTGAAGCCAGCGCCAGTCTGACTTGCAGGTCTGTGGTGTGAGAGTTGGCTAGGATCCCAAGGTTTCTGGCCTGAGCAGCTAGAAAGAATGGAGCTGCCATTTTCTGAGATGAGAAGACAGGGAGGGGGAGATAGGGAGGGGGATGAGGAAGTCAGAAATTTGATTTTTGGACATGTCAATTATGTCAATTAAATATTGGAGTGGAGGTGTCAGTGAGAAGGTTGAATACGCCAGCGGTAAGTGCATAGGGGAAAACTAGGCTGGAGAACCACATATAGGAATCCCCAATGTACAGAGGATGGTCAAGGGAACAAGACCGGATGGGGTCTCCGAGGAAGTGATGCGGAGAGCAGGCTCCAAGGACAGCCCTGGGCTCTGCAAGGCTCAGGGTGCAGGAGTGAAAGGAGGGCATGACAAAGGCTGAGGAGGAGAGGGGAGAGGGGGGCAGGGAGCCCAGCGAGGAAGTTTCAGGAAGGAGGGCTTGTCAGCTGAGTCCAAAGCTGCTGAGCAGAGCCCCACTGAAGACGGACCATCAGATTTAACAATGTGGTCATGTGCCACAGGCACACAGGTGCTGGAGTGCCAAGCGTGAAAGCCTGGTTGGGAGGGGCTCAAAAGAGAACGGGAGGGGAGGAATCAGGAATATAGCATAGGAGTCTTTGAAACCTTTTTTGGTTTTGTTAAAAAGCAAGCAAAGTGCAATAGGATGTATAGTTGGAGGGGGATCATGAGATTGTTTTGAATATTTTCCCCCCTAAGATGGGAGAATAACAGCACGTTTGTGGGCTGATAGGAATGACAGAATAGGGGAAATTAATCATACAGGAGAGAGGAGAATTATGGGAACCACATCCCTGAGTGTTGAAAGGGGGTGGAATTAGTGCAAAGGGGAAGAACATCCCCTGCTCTTGAAGGACAGGTGGCTGGGAGGGGGAGGGCACCTCCACGGGGTGGGACTGTGTGAACACAGGCATGTAGGCCTGAATGAGCAGGGCTGATTTTTCTCTAGATTTCTTTAGGCCCTGGGCATGGGGAAGAAAGCTAGCTTGCATTTCATTGTTGGAAGAATCAAAGAAGCCTGGGATGTTCACAGACCATAAACAGGACAAGCAATTTGCCCCAAGACACAGAGTCAGCTCAACCCTGACACACCTGTCCTGACCACGCTCACTCCTTGGGGAGCATAGCATGCAGCCCCCTTGCTCCTCTCCCTTTGTCCCTCCTGTCCCCTTCCCCCAGCTCCAGGTTCACCATTTCGCCATCCAAGGAGTAGGGGAACAAGGAGGAACAGTGTTCAGATCTTGTGCATGGACCTCTGCTCCCCTCAGGGGTCTGCTCCTCAACCTGTGTCCCTGCCTTTCCACCACCTTACAGAGGTGGGAAAAACACTGGCCAGAGGGAAGAGGCCCCCATGCCCACCCTGGGCAAGCCACACCTTTTCCCTGGGACTCAGTTTTATCATCTGTGAACGGCATCCCCTTAGGTGGGGCACTATGGGCAGTCAGCGAGCGATGGCATGGGTGTGCCGGCACTCCCTGCTCGGCTCTGGTCCTTCCTCCTTCAGCAACCTCAAGTCCAGGAACACACGCCAATGCTCCCCACCCTCAGACACCCATTTGAGATGCTGCCCTGACGTCCCCTCCAAAAACAGCCTCGACTGCCTCTGAACTTCCGGAATTCATGCTTTTCTTTCTCTTCTTTTCTTTCCCTCCCTCCCGCCTTCCCTCCCTCCATGACCACTTTCACTGTATCTTCTGTCACCTGAAAGAGCCTGTGAGGCTGAGTCACAGTTTGATCCAGTTTTGCACCTCTGACAGCTAACACTCAGTGTCGCACACGGAAGGTATTGTGAAAGTGTGTGCTGGCTGGCTGGGAACAGGACAGTCTACCTGCGGAAAAGGGACTGCAGCCCTTGCAACAAAGAATTTGCAGCTGCCTCTCTGGCCCCCTTGGGTTCACCCCTAGATGTTTATTACCAGGCCCTGCCCTAGAGGGTCCCCCAGGCAGTGCTGTGGGGGTCCAGCTGTGCTGGAAGCTGCCGTCTGGCCCCGAACTTGGGGAATAGCTTTCCTGTGGTGGCGCTAGGGCTGTGTCAGGTCCCTAGGAGTCCTTTCGTCACCCCTCCCTCTCCTCTTGCAGTAAACAGGGGTTGGCACGAGGGGGCAGGGCCCAGCGGATGGGGAACCAGTCCTGTTCAAGCTCTGCCAGGCCGCCAGAGACCCCCCTGGGGTAGCAGTTGTGAGCAGTAGACAAAAAGCCTGGGACAAAAGGCCTGTGGGAGCCTTGGTGAATAGATTAATGAGATTTCCATATGAGGGCCAACAATGGGATTCTCCACTCCAGCCCCTTTGTCCCAGGCTGAGATAATGGAGCCCTGGGGAGGTTGCCCAAGAGGGGGCTGCATCAGCCCCTTTCCACACAGGACTGGAGCTGCCGCTGCACAGCTGCCCCTCCTACCCTGCCCCGCCCCCCAGCCCTGTTGGGTCCAATACCCTCCCTCCCTGTGGGTAATGGAATTCTGAATCACAGAGTTTCTGTGAGATGGGGAAGGGGTGTTAGCAGCCTCCTTATGGAGTCTGAGGGGGGCATCGACACTGCATGGTTGGGGTCCCTTACCACTGCATCACGTATAAAATTTACTTTTAAGGGTTCCTAGTGAGAGAGAAGTTTGTGGTCTATCATCTATTACCAGCTGTTTCATTTGACAACTGAAGAAAGTGAAGCTTGAGAGATTAGGTGTCTTGCCCATGGTCACACAATGACAGCTCAGGGTGCCCCAGGATGCCAAGAGTGGGGGGTGGAGGAGTGTGAGGGGAAAACACGTCCCTTTACTCTCACGCTACACTGCCTCACTTCTGACACCAGATGGGTGGGTTTTCCACACCAGCCAATTCTGCAACATCAGTGGGTGTCCTACAATTTAGCTAAATCCTGACACTATTTACCTGGAGACAGCATCAGATCCCTTTGGTTAAGGGCTCAGCCCCACAAAGATTGCCCCAATTCCAGTTCAGATGCTCATCATAAGTTGGGTTACCTGTGTTTTGACAAGCTATAAATTGGAGGTCCCCACACCTTGCTCCTTGGGTTCAATTAATTTGCTATAATGGCTCACTGAACTCAAGAAACTAGTTTACTAGATTACCAGTTTATTATGAAAGAACATAACTCAGGAACAGTCACATGCAAGAGATGTACAGGGCAGGGTACATGGGAAGGCGTGCAGAGCTTCCGTGCCCTCTCCCAGGGCACCACCCTCCACGCACTTCCCGTTTCACCAGCTCAATCCAGAACCTCTCGGAATCCCCATCCTTTTCGGTTTTTTGTAGGGGCTTCATTACATAAGCATGACTGATTAAATCACTGGCCACTGGCGATTGAGCTGGGTCTCAGGCGCCTCTCCTTTCCCAGGAGGTGGGGGTGGGGTGGGGCTGAAAGTTCCAACCATCTAATTGGCTGGTTCCCCTGGCAACCAGACTCCATCCTTAGGTTAACTAAGGGCTTTCTAAAAATCACTTTATTAATATAAACTCAGGTGTGGTTGAAAAGGGCTTGCTATGAATAACTAAGACATCCGCTTTAACCATGACTTGGAAGTTACTTCAGGAACTGAGGACAGGAGACCAAACAACGAAATATGCTCCCAATGCTCTTATGCTTAGGTAATTCCAAGGGTTTGGGAGCTGTGAGCCAGGAACAGTGAACAAAGACTAAATACATGTTTCTTTTTTAAAGATTTTATTTATTTATTTTTAGAGAGGGGAAGGGAGAGAGAAGAAAACATCAATGTACGGTTGCCTCTCCTGCGCCCCCTACTGGGGACCTGGCCTGCAACCCAGGCATGTTCCCTAGTCTGGGAATAGAACCCATGACCCTTTGGTTTGCAGGCTGGCGCTCAATCCACAGAGCTACACCAGTCAGGGCTAAATACATATTTCTTAATCACCCAACCACAGCTAAATATGTATTTCTTAATCACATCCTGTGTCAGGCCCGGTGCACGGAGTGCCCTTCCTGTGTCCACAGGGACTGAAGTCGGTGCACTAAGTGTTTCTGCCATTTGTGAAGGCTGAATCACTTTTCTCATTGACCCTAGAAGACTTCCTAAAAATGAGGGGTGGGTGTTTAAGAAATTTTTTACTTACCCTCCCACCTAGTGATTCCTTCTCTTACTATTTACTGATGGCCTAAGTTTTGAAGTCAAGTGGATCCAGCTTCTTATGTGTAGGAGGGCACTTGGCCCTCAAGGATCTGCAGAGAAAGAGCTGATTCGGGAGCCTGAGCCTGCTCCCCCAAGGGTGCAGTTTCTGAAAGTTACCTTTAGTCCACAGAGTCCCAGCCTCCCGCTGGGAAGTCCACAGACCCAGATAAGGAATAGCCTAGCCAGCTTAGGGGTGTGAATGCTTATCAGATGGCAAGTTTACAGGAAAAGGGACAGCTCTACTTGGGCTGTTTTGCTGTGAGGGAACACAAACTCTTCTGCTTGGGGGGCACAGGCAACTGGGGATCACAGCCTCCTACCCTCAACTGGTGCTTCCAACTGCAGGTCTGAAGGGTAAATATACTGGGTCTGGCAGAAGCAACACCTACCTGAGTGTGGTTGGTAGGATAATAATAATACGGGTGTAATAATTTATAGTTTTAATTTGAACATTTCACCTAAAATGTCACATGGTATGCTTGAGTGTGATATTATACTCAATGTTACAGAATGGTGTGCTTATGATTTTGTAATAAAAAAGGGGCACTATTTGTGGCGGACCCTGTATAAAGCATTCAAGGCACAGCCACACTCCCAGGCAAATACAGATCCATGTTTCCACAGGACCAAGGAAAAGACATAGACTAGGTCATGGCCTCAGGCTTTCCTAGCTGTGAGTACCCAGAGGGGTGGACCAGGGAGGAAGCGCAGCCTAGAGACAGGGCCTGGGCTCCTTAGACTGCTGCAGTCAGGATCCTGCTCCACATGTAACAGCTGTGTGACCCTGGGCTGTATTAATCTGTCTCCTCGTCTGTAAAATGGGAATGGTGACAATAGCATTGATCTCATGGGGCTGTTGTGAGGGCTACGCCAGATAGAGCGTAGAACAGGGGCTGGCTCTGCCCCCAGTGCTGGGGCGCCGGGAAAAGGCACGAGGACCATTCCGTCCTATCAGCTGGAATGAACCTCCCTCAGAGCATACTCTCCAAAGCAGCGTTAAGAACCAGCCACTGCTCCAGTTCTTACTTGTACCATTTATCACACTGCTTTGTACTCCACACTGAACTGCATGCTTTACATACATTGTCTTTTTAAATCCTCGAGACCACTCTGCAGGGCATATGTTATGCTCTTTAACAGGTGGAGAAACTGAGCTTCACTGAGATCAGGCAGCCTGACCAGGGCCATACAGTAACTGAGTCTGAATTCAAACCCAGGTCTCCCTGATTCAAAGCTCACACATTTTCTCAGGTCCCAGGGACTTTCCTCACTTCCAGCTCAGGTGATGCAGGGCACTGGAACTTGGGAGGAAGGCAGGATGTCCTGGGGAGATCCCTCAGGCCAGAGGCTGAATGGCAGGGCTTGTGAGCTAGGCCACAGGAAGGCCCAGAGTCCCTGTGTGAGAGCAAGAGGACTGGAACTGGCCTGGGGGTGGGGGCAGGGAGACAGCTCTACTCCAATTTCTCTGAGTGGGGAGGTGAGGAAGGAAAGCCTTGGGGAGACTAATTGTGTCAGAAAGCACCCACCTGAGACTGCATTTAAAGTGCCAGAGAGATCAAGACAGAGCATGTATGTATGTGCACATGGTGCCTGACTCTTCACTACATTAGGTTTGAAGGTCAGGACAATGCATCCTAGATGGCAGGGCCGGTGCAGCCAGGACAAAACAATCATCACTGCCTATAAGGTGAAGTTGGGACCAAACATGTCCTTTCCAGATCCCTTTTGTTGTGAGGGAAGTATTTTCAGGTAACTTTAATCTTGAGACAAGAGGGGCAAATCCAGCATTGTGTACTTGGTGCTGGAGAAGGTGCCCCAGGAGAGTGGTGGATGCCGGAGAATCAGCCTGTCCCAAGTTGCTGTCTCAGTGCGTAGGCTAGCGGTCGGTGGGCTCCGAAGGACCTCACTACCCACTTCTCTCTTGCAGCTCTGTCGAAGATGCACTGGACACCGGAACACGCCCAGCCCCTCAACCAGTGGCCAGAGCAGCACCTGGACGTCTCCTCAACCACACCGTCGCCAGCCCACAAGTTGGAGCTGCCTCCTGGGGGTCGCCAGCGCTGCCACTATGCTTGGGCACACGACGACATATCTGCCCTTACTGCCTCCAACCTCCTCAAGCGCTACGCAGAGAAATACTCAGGGGTCCTGGACTCGCCCTACGAGCGCCCCACCCTGGGCGGCTACGGCGATGCCGCCTTCCTCAATGGCTCCAAGGGGGAGCCCGAGCCTTGGCCAGGGCCAGAGCCACACTACCCCTTGGCGTCACTCCACGAAGGCCTCTCAGGAACCAAGTCAGGCAGTGGGGGCGGCTCCGGGGGCCTCGGGAGCTCCCCGGTTTTAGCCGGGAACCTTCCCGAACCCCTTTACGCCGGCAATGCGTGCGGGGCCCCGTCCGCAGCGCCTGAGTACGCGGCAGGCTACGGCGGGGGGTATCTGGCCCCCGGTTACTGCCCGCAGACCGGAACCGCGTTGCCCCCGCCGCCCCCAGCCGCGCTGCTGCAGCCCCCGCCTCCGCCGGGCTACGGCCCCTCCGGCGCTCTGTACAACTACCCCGCGGGGGGCTACGCCGCTCAGCCCGGCTACGGAACTCTACCGCCACCCCCGGCCCCGCCGCCGACCCCCTACCTGCCCTCGGGCCTGGCGGCGCCCACGCCCCTGCCGGCGCCCGCCCCGTCCCGGCCTGCGCCCACTTCCTACAGCTTCCAGGCGGCCGCTCCGGGTGCGGAGGCCGGCGTATCGCTTAAGCGCAAGGCTGCCGACGAGGGCGCAGAGGGCCGCTACCGCAAGTACGTCTACGAGCCAACCAAGGCCCCGGCAGCCGACGGCGCCTCCTACCCCGCGGCGGACAACGGTGAGTGTCGAGGCAACGGGTTCCGGGCGAAGCCGCGCGGAGCGCTGGAGGAGGCATCGGGCAAGTACGCTGACGGCGTTTCTCTCAAGGTCCTGGGCTTCCCAGTCTACGGCCCGCAACTCGAGCCCTTTGAAAAGTTCGCAGAGCGCGCCCCGGCGCCGGCTCCCCGCGGGGGCTTTGCCTTGCCGTCGGAGGAGCCTCCCAAAGGCGTGGACCCGGGCGCCCTGGAGCTGCTGACGAGCAAGATGCTGGACTGCGGGCCCCCGGTTCAGTGGGCAGACGTGGCGGGCCAGGACCCGCTCAAGGCAGCGCTGGAGGAGGAGCTGGTGTGGCCCCTGCTGAGGCCGCCTGCTTACCCCGGCAGCCCGCGCCCGCCGCGGACAGTGCTACTCTTCGGGCCGCGGGGCGCGGGTAAAGCGCTGCTGGGACGCTGCCTGGCCACGCAGTTGGGCGCAACTCTGCTGCGCCTGCGCGGAGCCTCGCTGGCCGCGCCGGGCGCCGCGGAGGGCGCGCGCCTTCTTCAGGCCGCTTTCGCGGCAGCGCGCTGCCGCCCACCCGCCGTGCTCCTCATCAGTGAGCTGGACGCGCTGCTCCCCGCCCGGGAAGACGGCGCTGCCGCCTCGGGCGCGCTGCAGGCGCCGCTCCTGGCTTGCCTGGACGGCGGCTGCGGCGCGGGGTCCGACGGCGTGCTGGTCGTGGGCACCACCTCGCGGCCCGCGGCTCTGGACGAGGCCACCCGGCGGCGTTTTGCTCTCCGCTTTTACGTGGCGCTGCCGGACAGCACGGCCCGCGGACAGATCCTGCAGCGGGCGCTGGCCCAGCAGGGCTGCGTGCTGAGCGAGCAGGAGCTGGCGGCCCTGGTGCAGGGCACGCAGGGCTTCTCCGGGGGCGAGCTGGGGCAGCTGTGCCAACAGGCAGCGGCCGGGGCGGGCCTCCCGGGGCTGCAGCGCCCCCTCTCCTACAAGGACTTGGAGGCGGCCCTGGCCAAGGTGGGCCCCCGGGTCTCTGCCAAGGATCTGGACTCGTACGTGGAGTGGGACAAAATGTACGGCTTCGGACACTGACGGCGCGCTGGGGAGGCCGCGGGAGCTGCCGCCCTCCCTCCCCGACTCGGGGAGGGACGACTTTACCCCACCGGGCTGGGGAGGGTGTCGAGTGATGAATGTGGGAGGGAGAAGGGAGGGTGCTGTTGGTGGATTTTTTTTTTCTTGGTAAGGAAAATGCCTCTGCTAGGCAGATAGATGCCATATGCGCTGTGTACTCAGGTTTTTTTTCTATTTATTGTGGACGGGAAGCTGCCATCTCCGCTCCTCGGACGGGCAGACCAAGGAACTCCTGCTCTCTCGCCACAATCCTTTTGTCTCCTCGCTATCTCAATCGCTCCTTCCTCCTCCCCAGACTCTCCCCTCTTTCTTTGCATTCGCCTTGTTTTTTCTCCCGGTCGCTTTGTCATTGCACCTCCCCCCTTCCCCCATTCCTGGCCCTGTTTCTCCTTTGCTTATCCCTCCCCTATTTCCATCTTTCATTCTCTACTTCTGTCTCCATCCCTCGCTCTCTAGCCCCTGTGTCTCTTGGTCTGTCTCCTTGCCTTCTGTCCCTCATTCAAAGAGTACAGTGTCCCTTTGCAGGAGATCTGGAGGTCTGGAGGATGAGGAGGAGAGGTACGGAGTTCCCTCCCACCCCGTACCTCTCCCCCAGCTGAAACCTTGGGGAGGGGGGTGGAAATCAAGCAAAAAACACCCAAAGAAGGGTTTTTGTTGTTTGCTTTTGAGGGCGGAAATCCCAGAAATGTAGCTTGTTTAATATTTAGGCTTCTTATTTTTGTAAGATATGTAGAACTTGCTGTTTTTCTTTTAATTTTGACAACTCAGGAAGAAATTGACCTCAGAAAGAATGTTAGACTTTGGCTACTCTCCTGTGTGTTCCCCACCAAACACCATTACCCCTCAGGGGAGCAAATTCTCCCAGAAAACTCAGAAAGTGAGACTTGTTGAGAAGGGGAGAGGAGGGCCCAGAGCCACACTTAGACCCCTGCTTTTCCTGGGACAGAAGCAGAATGTATTTGTAGGGCTTCCTCCCTAGTCCAGGGTTGTAGGCAGGGGTTTTGGGGAGTGGACTGTGGGATTTGGGAGCAGGTAGGTCTTGCTTCCTTTCTGCTGCTCTCCCGACTGGGTCTCATTCTCAACTTAGTATTTTCTATGAAGGGTTAGCCAGACTTGGGATGCCCTTGCCCGCTTCCTGCCCCGGACCCAGAAAGTCGTCTGAAAGGCCCCAAATGGGAAGGTGACTTAGGCAAAAAGTCCCCAGAGAGGTCTTCTCACCTGGCCATTGCCCATGCAGAGGTCTCCTGTAACATAGGCTAAGAAGATTCCCTCTGGAGGTAAGACAGTTTGGCCACAAGTCTGTTTGGGTCCAAAACCGACTACATATTCATTCTCCCCTGTCTGCCAAGAGGCTTTGAGGAGGGGTGAGCATCTGACACAGGAGAGGTTCCGTGGGGCAGTGTTCCTCTCTCGTTTTCCTGGGGTCCTGGGTCCTGGTTCTTGAGGACAGGGGCGTGTGAGAGGGGGAAGGAGGCAGACAGGCTGTTTCCCAAACATTGGGAATGTATTCTTAGTCCTACCCTCACTTTCTACCAGAAGTGCAGGCTCGGTGGGCTTTCTTCTGAGAACCATTATTCCTCCACTCCCCACCAACCTCCCTTGATGGGGCTCCAGCAGAGTGCCGCCTCCCCTTCAGGGAACCCATTTCACAAGTCTGACCTTGGGTCCAAAGTTGGGGGGAACAAGCCCTCACCCCTACCTCTTTTCTTTCCTACCCCAGCATCCCTTCCTGTTCCTTGCCTGCCCTTACAGCTGCTACAGTCTCTGTCCCATCTCCCACTCCCAGGTGGAAGGGTGTCCAGGGGAAACATTTCAGGTGCCAAGGCGCTGAGGGCCTGTACTGGCAGTGTGAACCGGAAAGCTGCTCTGCGGTTGTCCCCTTTTCACCCTCAGTCTCTCTGGCCCTCCGCTCCTTGGAGCTGGCTGTTTGCAGGGCTTTGGCACCTCGGAAACAGTGGGGTGGGCTCCAGGGTCTTGGCTGTGAAAGGACCTTGAAGGGAGCGAGGAGTGAGGAGGGTCTCTCAGGTGTGTGTGTTCATGTGGGGAGGGGGGGAGGGCATCAGGGAAGTGGGGTTGGGATCCCTTCCCTTCAAGAGGCAGGCAGCTGGGGGGGAGGTTGGTGGGGGAGCTCACTGATAGTGACCCAGGGCCCCCACCGCCTCCTCTACTGGCCTTGGGGAACTTTGCACAAGGAGACATCCCCCAGTCTACCAGCACCTACCTCATGGGCACTGGGGTGGGTGGGGGAAGGGCAGGTCCAGCTCTGGCAATGTTGGGGGGGCATACCAAAGAATCCAGGGGCAGGGGTTGGGGGAGGGCAGACTCAGCAAGCTGGCCCTCTCATTCCTCTACCCAGATTGGGGTTGGGGTCCTCTCCTCCAACTGTAACCATTTCTACCTCATTTTGCTGTGTGTTGTACATGGACATATTTATCTCCTGTCTGATGATGCTCTGCAGTTGTGGTCTGTCTACCTCAGAAGAGACTGTATTTTAAAAGAAAGTATTACACAGTATTAAAGCAATGACATGTGGTTTCCAGAGGATTTCTTGCGGGTAGCAGAATGTGGGGAGCCCACTGGGAAACTCTTGGGCATCCAGGTGCATCGGTGCCATTGGTGTGGCTCTGGGTGTTCTATTCTTTGAGCAAAACGTTATTGTGAAACTCCTGTTATTCAGTCTGGCACAGGAAGTGCCCACCAGGCAGGCACTGGGCCCTGAGGCTGGCAGGTAAAAACCACACTCAAGCTCTGAAAGGCCCCTGGATCAGGAGAGCCATCATGAAATTCTGAGGCTCAGAATTGGGGCTGACTTTTTGTATCCCCAGAACTCTGAAGTATGGGATCGGCAGGGGGCGGTGGCGGGGAGGGGACAATGAAAGGCTCACGTGTGTTGACTGAGTGAATGAATGAATAAATGAATGGATGCAGGAAAGGGGCAAAAGAGGAAGGTTCACTCACAACCTGGACAGCAGCCTTTGATGGCTGCAGTGATTGTACTTGTATTCCACTCTTGGATGGAGGGACCATACCCAGAGGGCAGGGTATGGAGAGAGCCGAGTTCCAGTCTTTAAGGTCACACAGGATCCTTTGCCTGCCACCATTTGTCAACGCCCAAACTATCTTGGACAACTCAAACTGGGAGACTGATGAAACTAGGATGGAACATCTTGCTGAAAGAGTTGTGTGGAGGAACCCATGAGAGGTTTGGACTTATAACTTCTGAGGTCCTTGACAAATGCTCTAAAATTACTGAAAATGCACCAGAGTGCAAGGGGATCAGTGCACCCAGGGCTCAGGGCTGAGCATATACACCAGGCTTTCAGGAGGCAAAGCAAACAGTTTCCTCTCTGAAAACAACTGAGAGTCTGCTTGGACAGGGAGGCTCTGGGAACCTTGCCCCAGGGCTCAGCAACCCTGACTCTCCTGGGTCTCTGAGGTCCAGACCCCCCTGGCTCTCCAGCTGGTTTATTGTATACCTACTGTGTGCAGACACTGTATGGTACTGAGAATATAGAAATGATTAAGCATAGCCGCTGTTTTGGAGATGCCACAGTACAGGGCAGGGAAAGCTAGAAAATGGATCACTTGAAAATATAGCTACATAAAGCTGCTTGAGGAGGGGCCCCATCAATATTTTTATTCTCACATATGGCACATGGAAGACACTAAATAAGTCCTGAAATGAATGAATGTCCAGATAAAGTGTCTTGATGCAGGATGCATAGTCTATCTCAAGAATGTCCAGAAAAAAACCCAGACTCACAGCAGTGGCTAGGGTGTCAGGAAAGCTTCCTGGACAAGAGTGGGTACAGCTGGGCAAAGCTGTGGAGGCTGGGAACTGCACCATATGTGTGATTTGGTATAAGAACATAAAATAAGGGCTGCAGTGAGGGGAAGTGGGGCTGGAGGAATCGTTGGGACGGAACCACTGTACCATGAGGAACATTCATGCCCCTGCAGAGCTAGGGGTTGGGGGTGGGACACGACTGATTTGAAAGTTAGGAATTCACACACTGATTCAAGAAATCTTTACTGAATACTTTCTCATTAGGTGCCATGGGATTGGGACAATAGATGGACTGCCCATTCTAATGATGGAGAGAGGAAAAAGGCTGAGGGAGTAGGTAGGATGGAGTTAGTCAGGGAGCATTTTCCAGAAGAGACCTCTCAGCTGAGGAGTGACTGAGCCAGAACAGAGTGCAGGCCAAGGCCCAAAGGAGAGCCAGAGCCCAGCCTGGTTGGGGGATGGAGACAAGTTTAGTGAGTGGGGCCCTGGCATGTGGAGGCAGGTAGGGACCCAGGCAGGTCGGGACAGAGGAGGAGCTTCCTTTACCCAGGCACGAGATGCACGAGATGCAGGAGATGGTGCCGGTGAGGGTTCCCATGGGGGAGGATGGGAGATGATGGCCTCTACCTATTTGGTATTTAGCTGGTAAGAGAATTTAGATATTGATTAGATGTCAGAGATAATGGGCAGCTAGGGCTCTAGGGCTTCATTCTGGAGAATGAGGAGGGCCAGTGAATGATTAGAAGAGCGATGCCGGAGACTTGCTGAATTTGAGGCATTCGTGGGCCAGCCAGGCCGCCAGCCAGCCCGTCCCCGGTCTCAGGGGACTTGGGCCCACCCACCTCGGGGTATTGGGGAACTTTCTTCAATTTCTGGGTTTTGTGAGACCCTTCTTCTTCTGGGTGTTGGGAGATGATCCTCCAACGAGTCGCGCGTGTTGGAGGCCCCCTTCCATGTCCCTGGGTGCTGGGACCAGCCGCGGAATGTGGAAAGCCCCTTCCCGCCCCCATCCATGGGCGCTAGCGCCCCTCCCCCACCCGAGGGCATTCCGAGCAGCTCCTCCCCAACAGTCGGGGTCCGGGTCACCGCCAGGCGATGGCGGGTCAGTCTCCCGCTGGGGTCCTCGTCCTGGCTCTGGCGCTCTGGGGCTGGGTGCTAGTTCTGGCGGGGGCCATGGACGCCATGGGGCCTCACACGGCTGTCCGTCTAGCCGAGCTGCTGACCCCGGAGGAGTGCAGCCATTTCCAGTCGCTTCTGAAGGCGCCGGAGCCGGACGTCGAGGCCGAGCTGGCCAGACTTTCTGAGGATCGGTTGGCTCGGGCCGAACCGCCAGGGCCCAAGCCAGGGTCACCAGGCCGGCGGCGACGGGAGGCGAGGGACCCGGCAGCTGACCCCGAGGAGGTATCCGACGGCTGCCGGGAAGGGCTGGCGGCTTGGCTGGCAGCCGAGGCCCTGACGCTGCCCTGGGACCGTGTGGCCCGGGCCCTGCGGCGCTGCGGCCGCCCGGACGTGGCCCGGGAGCTGGGCAAGAACCTCCACCAGCAGGCGACGCTGCAGCTGCGCAAGTTTGGGCAGGGCTACTTGCCGCCCGAGGAGTCCCCAGGCCCCGCCCCCGCCCCCGCCCCCGCGCCGGCTCCAGCCTCAGCCCCGGGACCCGCCCCGGGCCCGCCCCCACCTCACGCGCGCTCCCGCCGCGCCTCCGTCCCCGAGCCCAACTGGGATGAGCTGGAGCTGGTCTTGGAGCGACTGCCCCAGGCACCGTACCAGCGCAGCCCCCTGGGCTGGGCCGGGCCGCTGGCGCTGGGCCTCTTCACAGGTTTCGTGGGAACACTGGGCGCCGGGGCGCTGTTCATCCTGCTCACACTGTGGATCACGGGCGGCGATGGCGACGGGGTGCGGCCCGGCAGCCCCGGCCCGCCCGCCACTGCCCGGCTCAGGCCCAGCGAGGCGCAAGGCTGGTGGGAGGCGAAGCCGCTCTTGACTGAAGCGCAGCTCCTTTTTCCGGGGTCCTGGGCCCACTCTGCCCGGGCTGCAGGTGGGCCAGACCCTCCCTCACCCCAGTGCCCCCGGCTGTAAAGCGGGGCACAATCCTGGTGGAGTGCTACCTTTGACGTATTATAAAAGTTACAAAACTCGCCAAGGACGGAGCAATCGGTTTGTTAGTTCTTTGGAAATGACAGGCATAGCCAAGAGTGCTGTCAATAGAAGAGGAAGGGCTCAGGTGTCAGTCTAGCAGCACCGTAGGAGGCAGGCCCTCCCAGTTCTTGTCAGCATTAGTTTTTTCGAAATTATTCTTCCACTAAGAGCTACCATT
Source organism: Pteronotus mesoamericanus (assembly GCF_021234165.1). NCBI lineage: Eukaryota > Metazoa > Chordata > Mammalia > Chiroptera > Mormoopidae > Pteronotus > Pteronotus mesoamericanus. Next base: position 3,393,563 of record NW_026555310.1, read on the forward strand.
TATTGAGCCCTAACTGTGATAAGCAGTTACATACATTATTGGACCTAATTTTAATTGGTTTTTACTTTTTTAAAAAAAGATTTTACTTATTTTTAGAGCGGGGGAAGGGAAGGAGAAAGAAAGGGAGAGAAACATCAATGTGTGGTTGCCTCTCATGTGCCCCTCACTGAGGACCTGGCCCACAACCCAGGCATGTGTCCTGACTGGGAATCCAACCAATGACCCTTTGGATCACAGGCCAGCACTCAATCCACTGAACCACACCAGCCAGGGCTATTTGACCCAATTTTTAAAACTCAAGGTACAGTTAGGTTTTTGAACCTAGAGCTGCCTGACTTGCAAATATGAGCTCCAGAGGAAATACTCTGCCAGCAGCAAGGGAGCCTGGCAGGCATAAGGGCGACCGGAACAAGTCGCCCGCCTGGTTTACTCTGTGGCCCTGCCGGAGTGTGCTGGGGTGGCACACTGGAGGTGTGCCCACCTCCAGAGGCTGCGGCCTCCAAGCCTCTCTCCCTGCTCTGGCAAGGCCTCCCGAAGGTGTACCAAGAGCCCCAAACCTTTCCCATCCACTACTCAGACCATGTCCCTTGTCACAGGGGAAGGCCAGAGTACAGCTGTGGGATCCTGCTGGGTGGGAGTGCTTGACTTCCCATCCACCCTTGGCGGAGAGACATCGATGTGAGAGCAATGACAGAATGACAGGCCAGTCCAAGAGGAGAGTTGAAAACAATATTGACGTAACCCTTTATTGCAAATTCTAAAGTAAAAAGATGTACAGTACAAAGTAAAATTGAAATTTCAGACTATAAACTTCCAATCCACGTATACATTCTCATTTCTCAAGCATTTCCACCATTTCCGCATAAACGGAACAGGGAACAAGTCGAGGGGGTGAGGGAAGGAGATACAGCAAGGGAAAAAAATTAAATGTCTAGAATAACCATAAACCCCAGAAGCAAGTGAAAGGAAAGATTTTCTCGACCTGCTGTCCTGGTGATGAGAAGCGGGGGTGGTTGGAGCAGTGCAGTTTAAAATGGCTCTCAGAATAGCAGCATTTATGGTACCATTTCATCTTCCTTAAGTCCAAATAATACTTTGCCCTTCCCTAGTGCCTTTGCCTCTGTATCTCAAAACACTTTACAGAACATTTAGTTAAAGCCTCACAACACCCCTGTGAGGTAGGTCAGTATTATTATCCCCATTTTACAGATGGGGAAACTGAGGCACAGAGAGGTTAAGTGACTTGCCCAAGGCCACACAGCGAGCCAGCGGTTGAGCTGGGGATGGAACACAGGAGTTCTGTCCCTTTTCTGGAACCACTGGACCCCGCTCCCCTTTACCTATATACATTCTTCACACACACACACACCACATGTGCACACCCGCCCACCCCACCCCACTTAGCCTCTATGTACAGCAAATAGCAGTGGGGGACAGGGGCCGGGGGTGCCTCAGGAGTGTTTTAACAGAGGAAATCATGGTGATCCTAAAAAGGGAATCCAAGAAAGCACAGAGCTGAGTCACAACACAGACTCTGTGCAAACCTTGGGCCCCTCCCAACCCAAATTTCCTCTTCTCTCCTAATGTCCCCCTGGCTGGCTAGTTGCAGCCAATTCTTTACGGGGTGGGGGGTACCTGAAAATGAACGAAGCTTTTTGCAAAACTTTGGGCAACATCTGAGAAAAGAAAGAGGCATCGTTACAAAAGATGCCCTGGACTCAAGTCACAAAGTCATAGCCCATGGCAATCTCGCCCCCACGGTAGGCCTGGAGGCTGGGGGCCGGGGGAGGGTGGGGACTGACCTACCAGCCATCTCTCTCCAGAGTGGAGCTACTGGAGTGGACTAGAGTGGGCACTTCAGAATCCTCCTGAGAGTGTTCCTGGACCGGGAGACATGGCCTAGAGAGGGATGTCCCCAAAGCAGGGCAGGGTGAGGGAAGGGGAGGGGTGCCCCTCACCCCTGCACACATGTGAATGAGACCAGCCCTAGTCTGCTGGTTCATCTGTGGGGTGATGGAGGGCAGGGCCCAGCATTAGCTAGCAGAGTGGAGGCTATTGGGCATCGTGCATGCCCGAGCTTTGGGGCATTGGGATAGTTGTTTTTTCCCTCCCACACACTGGTGAAAAAGGCAGAAGTAAGGCCAGCCCAGCAGGGTTGGCTGACATCATCTCTGGGAGCTTTGCCAGGTGAACTGGTGAGGAACGGTTTCATGGACCTTGAAGCACTGGCCCAGGAGGAGGAGGAATGCCACATGCAATGGGTGAATGGGGATGGGGGTGGGGGTCAGGACCTTGCTTTTCTCACCAATCTCTACTCAGCCAGACCTTTGCCAGAGACCCCATGATCTCTCTCCCATTCCCCTCCTTTCCCCACCTGTAGGAAGGTCCCAATTCCCAGACCCCTCCCAGGACTCAAGAATTGGGATAGTCAGGCAACAAACACACACCAAGACAGGCTTCCCTTGTACAGTAAAAAGGGTCATTTTTATTTTGTTTCCTTTTTGGTTTATAGTTGTGATGTATGTTTTGTCATGTCTCATTTAGAGCAGTGTTGGCCTCCATGCATTCGCTAATATACTAATCTTCACTATTGGTCTGTTACAAGTTTACATTGGTTGCGGCGAAAAATAAAAGAACTCTGGGCACTGTCGTTCCAGGAGCTTTGACTGGGAGTTTCTGTTTATCTCTCCCAGGTCAACCTCTGGTGCCAAAGGAGGCTCATTTAGAGAGGATGGGAGTGGGTCATGCTGACTCGAGAAGTCTTTCCTGTTCTCGCCCGCTGCTTTAAATTGGGGAGTCTCCTCATCCTAAGCAACAAGGAGGTTAAGGAAAGAGGGGCAAGTTTTTTTCACACAAACCAGCAACTGTGTCAGCTGCCGCTCAGTGGCTTTGGCTCTGCATTTTAAATTAACAGCATCACACGTGACTTTTTGCTTTTTGTCCTTTTTTTTTAAAGGTGGATTGTGGAATATAAATACTGCACCAAGGACCTGGCTACAAAAAATAAATATATTTATATTCTATTTATAGATCTATATATATATATGTGCAGTGATACTGTGGCTGCTGCTGCTGTTTGATTGGCTTTGTTAATATTTGGCCAAGCGTTGCCACTTACCCACTCAGGGAGGACGCTGAGAAACGTCATCGCTGATTCTTTCAGTTTAATGCGGGTGTTAACTGCGGGTGTAAACTGCTGGTGATGGTGTCATTTACTACCAAAGAAGTGTGAGGCAGGGTGGGTGAGTGAGAGTGAGTGAGCGGGTGGAGCGGGTGGGCGGAGGGGAGGGAAAAGAAGGTAGGAAAAGTTAAAAAAAAAAAAAGTGAAACTTCAAATAGAGTAGAGGAGGCTTCTTCCCTGTGAAGCTGGCAGATGGGTGTCAGATACCCAAGCGAGAGAGAGAGAGAGAGAGAGAGAGAGAGAGAGAGAGAGAGAGAGAGAGAGAGAGAGGGGGGGGGTAGGGGATGTGTGTGTGTGTGTGTGTGTGTATGGCCTGCTGGGCTAGGATCAGGTCTGGGGGAGGAAAAGGGCAGATCTTAGAAAAACCTCATTAATAGTAGCTTAATGCCATCACGAGCACGAGCACTTGGGGTACCAAGCAGGATGTTAATAGCTCTGTTGCCCATCTCAAGACCTAAGAACAATGATGAAGTTTAGCCAAATCTTGCATAGAAGTGGTTAGAATTTATTGCACATTGGAACAAAAATATATATATTTGTTGTTGTTTTGGAAAAGACCATTAGCAATAAAAAATTTTTTGTCTGTCTGTCTGGTTTGGGGATGTACATTGGCTGACAGCATCTAAGTTCTAAGAAGAAAGAAAAGTATAAAAAATAAAAATAAACATGACAATGGCAGAAGCCAGAAGCCATTTCCTATTTAATAAGTTAATTTGTATTTACAAAAAGGCATGCCAATAAAATAAAATATTACAGTATTTATAATTCTCTTAAAAAGAATAACCACACATGTCAGCTTCTGTTTTGTGCTGTTTACAATGTAGCCTGTACATGTTACTATACATTCGTCCTAGCAGTTAGCAGGGTCACTGAAAGAAATGACTTCCCAACCCGGTATCGCGTGTAGTACAAAAGTTCTACGGGTGATGCCGCAGAAGCAGGCTTACGATAGCTGGACAGCATCTATTGGTCCAACAAGACAGAAAGCTCTGCTTACTGACTTGCTGTGGTTTGTTCTACACAAAACTAGTCAGGTGGACTGTGAAAATACATCCGAAGTGCTTCCACTGCAAGGCAGATTGGTGTGTCTGATGATGGGTTGTTCCCCCCGCCCCCTATTGTATGGTTCAGGAAGAATTTATTTTGATTTGGTTTGCACGTTAAAATCTCTCCCCATTCTCTGTATAGGCTTCCTGACACATTCAACTGCAGCATCTTGGCTTTGAAATCTAGTCATCAGATGAGAAACCCCTGGACTAAAAACTGCCCTCCCTAAAGCAGGAGATGGAATGGAAGAGAGGACGCTCCCCCCAAAGCCACCCTTCAATGACAATGGGCAGGTCGCTAAGCAGACAGCAAAACCGGCTGAAAGGGAATGTGCTGGGGGAAGGTAGAACATCTAAGAATTAATGTTAAATCACTTTCTCATGAGAACCAGTGCAACAAAGAAACCAAGTGGGCTTGGTTCAGAGGCGGCTCCATCTCTACCTCAGGTCCCACCAGTGACGGCTTATTCTAACAATAAATGAAAGAAACCACAGCCACAGCCCTGATGCTGCTGCCCTCCCCCACCTCTGTGGGTAAGGGAAGCCCTGCTTGGTGGAAATGTGATGGAGACAAGAGGAATCATGCAGTGTGTGAGCTTGGGACAACCCCTCTCTAGAAGAGAGGCCTGTTCACAATATCTGAACCCCTTTCCATGAGGACCCAAGCCCAGAGAAAGCCATAATGCAGAAGGACGTAATACTAAATGAAATGAGCACCCTTTAACCCCCCCAACAAAAGGTTGTCTTAGGTTCCCTAAATCACCCCCTAGAGATAATATGCTACTTTGAATAGCATTTTTACCTCTACCCCAAATAAGTGTCAGTTCTCCAGTATGAAGGCTAAACAATCATCATAAATATTGCAAAATACAAATGAACTTTTTTTTGATTTTTGTTTTTAGCCCTAGGATTTGGTTTTACAGTGACATTATTAATACAAGCCATTTGAGATCAATGTTTCCCCACGTACGGGACACAGAGCAGCATTAAACAGTTCATCTTTCGAAATGTGCAACAATGGCTGTATGTTAGAGATGTCTGTTAAACATATACACACAACGGATCCATCTGCTTGTTGGATTGGGTTTGTTTTTTGTTGGTGGTGGTCAATTGGTTGGTTATGTTTCCCTACCCGGAAGGTGTATGAAAGACTTCTAAGAATTCATAAAGAATTGCAGCGGGTGTGGAACTCTTACCATTTTTTCTCCAAATACAGTGAACGGTGCAGGGCTGGGTCCTGTCCAAAGGCTGACCCAGTGCAGGGGAGCGGATTAGTAGTGTCCTGTGGTGTATGGTTCTCATGCATGACTTCTGATCACGGCATGCCATCATGCAAATCATTTCTACGCATTGAACAAGCACAATGTTTGGAATCGGCCTGAGCAAGTTCTCCTCAGCCTGAAGAAACCTGATTGTTTTCCCCCACCCATCTCCAAACCATGTGAAGCCCATGTGGAGAAGATGTGGATTATGTCAAAGAAACTGACAATTAAATGACATGGGCTAAATGTGAGTATGTGTGTGTCTTCTTTTTGCTGCTTAGCTTAACTAATGTAAGAATGCAAATATAGTTTGCATGAACAAACAAACTTTTAAAGTGATGCTTTCTGCTTCTGAGAATCAACGAAATGAAAAAATAAAATCCATTTGGCTGCAACGGAAATATGCTGGTCCCGGCAGCCTCTCCTCTGTTTTTGTATCCTGTTTAGTTTTGTTTTAAGTTGCATTGACTGATGTGGAACATGCAGTAACCACCTGCCCAAGCATTATAAAATCTGTGAGTCCAGGGAGCAGGGTCCTTTGCCCTGGGCAGGTCACTGCTCAAGATGCAACCGTGGTACATGGTAAGCAGACTACGTTTGGTATAGATCTTCAGGGTAAAGTGTCTCCACAGCTGTTCTGCATTGATAATATTCAGGAAGTTTGTAAACAATCTTTCACTTGCAAGTTTTAAATCTGTACAATATTTAATTTTTGCTTTCTTCTAACACTTGGATTCTCTGACCTCTTTTTGTCTTTTGGCTCTTTCCCTTCTTCCTTCCTCTGCCCGCTGCTGTTTCTCCTTCTCAGGTTTAGTTACACTGTCATAGGACGGGAGGGAGGCTGTGGATGGGGTGCTCTCCTTTTTCTCCCGGTGTGTGCCTCCATTCTCCAGCTTATTGGAGGCTGTCTTTTTGCAAATGAAGCCCCGCCTTGCTAAATGTCCCCGGTAGGCACGCTGCAGGACCACTGCTGACACCTCTTCCTGCTTGCGCCGCAGCGTGGTTGTGATTGGCTCGTAAGACACTTTGGAAGGATTAGACGCCACGAACCGCTCCTCCATCTGCTGCCGGAGGATGTCCAGCTCCCCGCTGTCCCCCAGGACCCGCTTGGTGAAGGCAAAAAGGATGTCCAAGCAGTGGATACGATCCCCACTGACCATGGGCAGATCCATGGCAATGAGCTCAATGGTGTTGGGCTTGGGAACTCGGAGAGGATGCTCCAAGGCATCTGCAAAGTCTGCCAACTTAGAATACTCGATGAACTGGGTGGCATCGGGGTCAAACTTCTCCCAGATCTCATAGAAGGTCTCAAAGTCGTCCTCACTCAGAGGGTCTGCACTTTCCTCTGTGGCTACGCTGAAGTTCTCCAAGATGATGGCAATGTACATGTTCACAACAATTAGGAAGGAGATTATGATATAGCTTACAAAGAAGAAGATGCCCACTGAGGGGTTCCCGCAGTCTCCCTTGAAGTTGCTCCCTGGGTGTTCTTTATCCAGGTTGCAGTCAGGGGGGCGGTTTAGGATGGGCAGCAGCAGGCCATCCCACCCAGCCGAGGTTGTGATCTGAAAGAGGCAGATCATGCTGTTGCCAAATGTCTCAAAGTTGAACATGTCATCAATGCCAGCCTCGTGCTTCACATATGCAAAATTGGACATCCCAAAGATGGAGAAGATGAACATGACCAGGAAGAGCAGAAGGCCGATGTTGAACAGGGCAGGCAAGGACATCATTAAGGCAAAGAGCAGGGTACGAATCCCTTTGGCGCCTTTGATCAGACGCAAGATGCGCCCAATACGGGCCAATCGGATGACTCGGAATAGGGTTGGGGAAACAAAGTATTTCTCAATTATGTCAGCCAGGAACATTCCTAAGAAGAGGAATAGAATAAGATATGTTACTGAGATCGGAGACGTCCTCTTTCTTTACTTCTGTCACCTGGCATTATGGAATCCTTAAGTTCAAAGGACTTTATAGGACGAGTGCCTTACTAGTCAATCTGAACTCTCATGATAAAAAAAATCACATTTCAAACATATAAAAAAGCAGAGAAAACAATAAAACAGATACTAATATACATAACACCCAGATTTAAGAGATGCTAGCATTCACCAAATTTGCTTCTTCTTCATCCCCAGAAGCAATCGCAATCCTGAAGATGGTATGTTGTGTTGTCTTCATGATTTCATCATGCATGAACCCATGAATAACATATAGATAGCATCTTACTATGCTTAAGGAATTAAAATGTATCTATCTTTTTAGATAAATTTTTTTAGATCTCTAACTTGCTTTTGAGACTTAACATTGTGAGATCGATCTTTGGTGTTAAGATAATTTTAGATTATTCATGATAATGGTTGAATTTCATGAATAGGTCCTATTTGTCTGTTTTCCCACTCAGGGATAATTAGTTTTTTCATATTTGTACATGCATGGCTTCCCTAGGTGTTATGGATTCCTCTCCAAAACGCTATCAAATTTCCATATCCACTGATAATGAATGAGAGGTCCTTGCTCCACCCTGTGACTTCACTACCCTTTGGCTGTGATGTCTTAGTTATTCTGATAATACCACCAATTTTCAAAGTATCTTCTTTCCGGATCTGAGAAGACATTAAAAAAAAAAAATTTGCCCTGACTGGTGTGGATCAGTTGATTGAGCATTATCCCACAAAGCAAAAGGTCGCTGGTTTGATTCCTGGTCGGGGCACATGCCTGGGTTGAGGGTTCATCCCTGGTGGGGCGCATATGAGAGGCAACCAATTAATGTTTCTTTCTCATGTCAATGTTTTTCTCCCTCTCTTCCTTCCTTCCATTCCCCTCTCTCTAAAAAAATCAGTAAGTAAAATCTTAATTTTTAAAATTTATTTATTGATTTTTTTAGAGAAAGGAAGGGGGAGGGAGAGAAAGAGGGAAGACAGACACACGGACACACACACACACACGGACACACACACACACACACACACTGATTTGTTGTTCTACTTATTTATGCATTCTTTGATAGACCGGAGATCAAACCTGCAACCTTGGCTTATGGGGACAGTGTCTAACCAACTGAGCTACCTGGCCAGGACCATGAAGCCATTTTTGGTTTCTCGTTGCTCCATGTCACTTCCCTACCAAATCAACCTAGAACACTAACGAGACTGCTCAAGAGTGGCTTTTAACTTAGAGCTTCTAAGTTTTAAAATCTATATCAGAAGATAAAAATGTCAAGGCATTAGTAGGAAATAAAGGTAGATGGTGAAAATGTACAAATCAGGGGGCTTTTTTTCTGTTCCACCCCTACCAGACCACTTGCCTTTGAACTGCAGAGCAATACTGGACACCCAACAAGGGGCCACAGAAGGAGGAGGAGATGAAAAGGCTGCGGAATGACCGCTGCTGGGAAGGCAATGACACGACTCTTCCTTCAGGGCCTTCTGCTGCGGTTGCGGCCCTAGTGAGTCAACATGGGCTTCAACTGACAAGAGGGATTTACTTTAAACAAAAAAATATCTTTCAACCATGTGGATTTATAAATATTGGGGTAATGAACTGCAGAAAGCTATGGAATCCCCTTACTTGAAGGTTTTAAGCTAGGTAAGGATTCTTTCAGGAAGGGGCAAGATGCAGCAAATTCAAAGTAGACCAGGTAACATCCCGGGGCTTTGTCTGGAGCTAGAGTTCCATGGGGTGTTTGAGCTTTCAAGAAAATCTACCACAGCCAGGATCCAAGATGATTTCTCAGCTCTCCTCTTTTCAGTTCTCTATTAAGCCACAACCTGGGACCATAAGAAGTCAGGTAATATATTTCAGTGTGTAACACTTGCATTCCATGTATGGTAGGCAAGTAAGGCTTCAGAGAGAAGATGCCTGAGCGAGGTTTTGTAGGATGACTGTGTATTTGCTCCCAGAGAAAACAAGAGAAAGATGGGGCAGACAGCAACCCAGGCAGTAGGAATACTATTTAAGGGGTCCTTTAGGAGGTTCCAGGGCTAGTTTTACCCCAGATCCTCTTGATTTAAAAAGATAATTTCTATACTTTTCTTTCAGAACACATGAATGATATCTAATAAAAACTGTAATCATTGCCCTGGTTAGTGTGGCTCAGTTAGTTGGAACACTGCGGGTTCAATCCCTCATCGGGGTGTGTACAGGAGGCAACCAACTGATGTTTCTCTATCACACTGAAATTTCTCTCTGCCCCCAACCCCATCTCCTTCAGCTCTCTAAAGCAATAAAAAAGTATATCCTCAGGTGAGGATTAAAAAAAAATCACAATCATCAAAATCTTTATTTTCGAGTGCTCTCTGAGAATAGGGAGCTTGGTTTGGTCTTCAGGTTTTCCACCCCACTCAATGATAGGTGGGCAGAAAAAGTTCAAGCACAGTGGGCAAGAGCAATATTGTCCGATGTGTGTTTTGTGGGAGGTTAGGGGTGTGGATTTGAGAATGGGGGCTGGGCTTGAACCCTGCTTGCTCACTTAACTAGTCCCATGTCTTGGTGACTTCTCTGTGCTTCCTGGTACAACAACAGGGTTGTTGTGAGGGATATATAAATTAAAACAGGTAAGGCACTTAGAATGGTGACCAGCACAGAGTATATTCCATTAAAATGTAAGCTATCATTACTATAATTTGAAAAAGGGTATTATGATCAAATTAAGGAGGGATGGTATATTAATTCTTTACTGTAGGACTCCCAAGAGCCTTCTCTTGGCTACTGTGCTCTGTGACCCTTCCAAGGAAATTTAATGTACAGTGTTGCCCAAAGTAATTTCATCATGGGATTTCTTTCTTGGGGAGGGATGGGTGGGATTCGTGTTCCATGTATCAACACACCTTTGGACATGCTGCTCCTGAGGATAGAACTAGAAAGCAGCACAGGCCAAGGCGAATGCCAGCTGCCTTCTGTTGCCCACAGTCACCAGCTCGCTCACCCGGCCCAGCCAGCAGAGCTCTGGGGCTGGTTCCCAGGGGTCTCGGGCACTCTGTCTGCCAGCCTAAGTCATTGAACCTGCCGCGGCAGTGTTTCACCACTCAGGATGCCTTTCAGGAAGGCAAAGAAATGTTCTGGGAGGGCAATCAATACGACAGCATTTCTTCTGTCGGCCAGAACATCACCCCTTTCATGCCTTTAGGTTGAAGCAAAATGTCACACAGTTGCTGTTAAAAAACAAACTTGAGTTCTGCCTTTGCTACCTCTGAACTGAGTGACCTTAACGTCTTTGCAGTGAAGATAATAAAAGCCGGCTTCCTGGGCTGTCGTGAGGATCAAATGAGATAATGCAAGTGAAGAAACTCTCAAACTGAACCCAGTGCACAGAAAACTCCCAGGAGCATGAGCACGGCCATCATCATCATCAGCACCACCACCATTACCACTAGACATCTCTTAGACCAGTTCATGAATATTCTACCTAACAATCTCTTACCATTTCTTTTTCCATTTTATACTGCTATTGTGGCCATATTTTTAAAATCAGTTTGTTTTTTAATCCTTACCCAAGGACTTTGTTTTTCCATTGCTTTTTTAAAGAGAGAGAAAGGGGGAGAGAGGAACATCAATGCGAGAGAGAAGCATTGATTAGTTGCCTCCCATAAGCGCCAGGACTGGGGATCAGAGCCAGAGCTAAGGGTTGCACACACTTGCACCTGGACCAGGGTTCGAACCCACAACCTAGGTATGTGCCCTGACTGGGAATCAAATCCACAATCTTTCAGCTACAGGAGAACACTCCAACTAACTGAGCTACACCAGCCAGGGCGAAAATCAGTTTCATTTACCTTCCCTGTTAGACTTTAAACTCCTTGAAAGCAAGAGCCAAATCTAATCATTCCCCAACCCACCTCCCTGCAACCAGAATTTACAATCCAAGACTACTATCAACACTCTACAGAAACACACTGACCACGTAACCTGCTGGGCAGACCCATGAGATGACACATGGGCTTGAGCTACAAGAGTAACCAGACTGCACTTCTGACCTGTCTAACTCATTCTCTCGCAGGAATCTTGTCCTCAAGGCCACTCAAGGCCTGTACTCCCTTCCCCGCCTGCCCCACTCACCCACGATGGAGAGGATGACTACCACGAAGTCGAAGATGTTCCAGCCAATGGTGAAGTAGTAGTGCCTCAAGGCAAACATTTTGAGCACACACTCACAAGTGAAGAAGATGACGAAGACAAGGTTAATCCAGTAGAGAATGTTCTCCATCTGCTTGCTCTGAGTATCTGTCTCCACCATCATTGTCACCATGTTAAGGCAGATGAGCATCATGATAACAATGTCAAAGGCTTGTTGAGTGACAAAATCAAAGACGATACCTTGGATTTTGTTCTGGGAGGGGGTAAAGGAGGAGGAAAGATATAAAAGGATTCTTGAAAACCTTTCTAAGCAGCCTGGAAGTTGCCATCCTGTTGATTAGAGTGCTCTGCTTTCTTTTCTCTAACACCAGCCAGCTTGATCCTGCTGCTCTGTCAGGATATCAGGGGCATGGACAGACCCCAACATCAATATCAACGCACCAAGAGTTTTCTAAAATTGCCACTCTTCTCTTTTGCATCTATGCCATCGCCACTTCTAGATGTCTCCCCACCTGTCCAGCTAGTCCTTTTCAGTCTCATTTGCCAGCCATTTCTCCTGTTACTTAAACTCTTCTTTCTCTATGCTTTCTCCCCAGGAGAGCTCATATATTCCTACTGCTTAAGTAATATCTATGTACTTTCTCATGGTCCTTCTTCTCAGCCCATATCCTCCCTCGGAATTCCTGTGTTGCTTACTCTGCATCTTTCCTTGATGACTCATAAGCATCTCAAACTTAACAAGTTCAAAGCAGAACTAAGTTCTTTCCCTGCTCCTCCCCCAACTTGTTCCTCTCTCATCTCAATTATTCATCCAGTGTCTAAGCCAGAAACCGGAGGGTCATCCTTGTCTCCTTCCTCTCCCTTGTCTTCCCACCTTCCACCTAATCCATTGCAGGCCTTACCAATTCTTTCTCCAAAAAGATAAATCGAATTCATCCACTTCATTCCACCTCTGTTGGCCCTACTCTAGCCTTAGGCACCATCCTCTTTCATCTGTACTTCCAGCAGTCTCTAACCTGCCTCCTCTCTTGCCCTTCTCCAATGCAATCCCCACACAGTATCAAGTGTGATTATTTAAAAACATAAATGAACCACATTATTCTTCTACTTACAGCCTTTCAACAGTTTCTCATCGGGCTTGCAACAAAATTCCTGTTAACCTGGCTTACGAAATGCCTTTCACAGGTTAATCCTGCTCATCTCTTGCCCCTTCCTCTGGCTCACCATCTCTGGCCACACTAACATTTCCTTCTTTTAGGGCCTCATTTGCTTTTCTAGGATCTCCTTCCCCCCAATTTCAGCTGCTTCTCATCCACTCAAGTAGACTCTCCTTTAGTGAGGCTTTCTCTGACTGCTCTTCTGAAGTAGATTCACCCACCCTAAGCCTCCATTCTTCTCTGTTATGGCCCTCCAGTTAATTTTTTCTCACAACAATGCACATTTTCTAATGGCCATTTGCTTATTTACCTAAATGATGACTATATATTGTAAGCTCCATGATAGCGTCTAAATTTTGTTCATCACTTTACGTTTAGTGCCTGGTACACAGTAGGAGACCTATACCTACAGTAAGTCCTCATTTAATGTCAACAGGTTCTGTGACGTTAAGCGAAGTAACGTATAACAAAACCAATTTTACCATAGGCTAATTGATATAGACAAGAGTTAAGCTTCTATGCATTTCATCAATGTTATAATGAAACTGCTGTTAAACAAAAGAACATCATCGGAGGACCTTTTATATTTGCTGAATGAGTGCTAATCACTATTAATGTTTCTTGCCACGCTAAGTTTTTATATTTTAGTGTCAAAGAAAATACACTCGGGTTCCCTTGTGCAAAGTACTGAACAGAACTTTAAAAATGCGGACCCTGTTCCATTCCTTTTGGTTCCATTTCTATCCCAGAATGGACACTCTAACAGCAAGGAAATAAAAATCATTCATTTTCTTAAGATGTCACCAATTTTTAAAAGAGTACTTAGGCACTTGAGCTGGTGCTTATTTTCAGAATTACTTTAACGTGGTGGTTTTCAAACACCAAGTTCCGCCAAGCGCTAGGGTTTCCCTTCCCACAGAACCCGGCAAGGCAAGCATGCCAGGTGTGGGGGTGAGAAGGGAAAGTACTCTGGGGCCCCACTCTTGATTCAAACAAAGTAGCTCCACTTGAATTTTCACAAAACAGATTGCCAGGTAAGCTGCTATTTTAAGAGTTCTGCTGTTTTGTATGTTTTTCTTAAGTTACTTTAAGTACAAGTTACAGAAGAAGGGACTTGGAGCCTGGTCTGTGGGGGCTGTGTCCCACCCAGCTGGCTGCATGGCTTCAGGGGCATCTCCTTCTCTGAAGCAAGGAGACAACCACCAACAGAATCTCAGCCCCCAACTCTGGTTCACAAAAGGCTCAGTTCAAGGAGGCAATCAGGACCTCAGACACCCCATAATTTCACGCTCTTCTGCTCCCACAAACAGCCAGAAGCATTACATTAGCCTCTAAGCACATCCCTGCAAAGACCGACATCTTGGGTAGAGAGCTGAAAACACGATGACCAAATCTATTTCATACTGGTAAGAAAGAGATCAGCTTTCATTTTTGCTTTCATCTGTGAATTTCCAGTTGTCTCTTAAAATATCTCTTTGCTAGGGCTGCAGCTGGTGTGGTTAACATGCCAAATCTCTGCTGCTGCCCAAGGAAGGCCCAAAGGCAAGGTCAAGCACAAAAGCAAAAGCCATCCCATACCTTAATCCCGTTCTTCTGCTGTTCTCAGATCTGGACAAGGTGGCTAGCAGAGGGTTAGAGGGCACAGGCAGCCCATCACTTACCCCTTTCCTTCCTTGGCAGTAGCCCTATCAGTATCTTTTTCCATTAGGGGTTCTCTCTGCCCTCAGCCTGCACAAATGCACTCACCACAGGGCGGGGAATGGGCTTCTGTGGTTTCTTTGAGCCCAGCTTTTTCATGGCATTGTAGTACTTCTTCTGTTCTTCAGTCATGAAGATGTCCTGACCTCCAAAGTAAAGGAGGGAAAAAGAACAGGCAATTACAACGGGCTCTCAAGTGCTGCAGGTTTGGAACCTAAGGTTCAACACTGAGAACTGAGGGAGACATCCCCTTTCCTTTCCTTAGGTCAGTTTAGTTAATAGTTGTCCCAGAGTGAGACAGACCAGGTAGACACCTGCCTCTGTTTTCAGCTTGGGTTTCCTGAGATCTGCTAGGAAGGAAGGAAATTACAGACTCTCAAGAAAGGGTTAAACCTGAGAGCAAGGACTTTGAAGATGGTTGCATCTCACTGGCCCCTGAATTTTTTTCAGCTTGCTTTCTTGACAAAATTCTAGGGGAGGAAAAAAACATTTTAAAATAAAAGGATTTTCAACTCCTGGCTAATGGTCCATTTATTTCTGACATTAAAAATTTAGAAATTCTGGGGCAAGAAAACAATTTGCGGAGTTCCTTGGAGTTTGCTGAGACAGAATTAATTTATAAGATGAATAATAAGAGTAATCTTTTCAATTTGCTTTGGAAAATTGTTAACTATCTGGGACAAGTATGGAAGTGAACTTTTTAAGGATGGTCTCTCATAGATGGCTGCAAGCCTAGACAATTTCTACTTCTTCCTATAGCTGTTCATTTGCTCTCCTTTTCACCTCTGTCACTAAACCCTCTCCTACCCTACACCTCTCTCTGGTAGGAGGCCAAAACCAGTCAAAGGCCTCAAGAATAAGACTGCTAGGAAATGCGGTAAGCTGTGTCCTGTGAAATCCAGCTCACAACAGGAAGAGGTGGCCGGGGCTAACGCACAGCGGGGCAGGTGCCACAGTGAGGTGATAGTATGGATTTCAGAGGAAGAGAGGTGCTACCTCTCTAGAGAGAGGAACAGAGACATAAAGAGATATGCCCCTCGTCTGGGTTGACCTCTGACCACTGGCAATGAGGGGAGGAGACCTATCTTTTTCTTTTGTTGATTGAAGTTATCAATGATGACACCAATGAACAGGTTCAGGGTGAAGAAGGAGCCGAAGATGATGAAGATGACAAAGTAGATGTACATGTAGATGTTGTCCTCATACTTAGGCTGCTCCTCAGGCTGTTAAAGGGCAGGAGAAAAAGGAAGAGAGTCAGCTCATAGCCTGGGGATCAGGTGGGCAATTCTGACCTTGCCAAGGCTGTGAGCCATAACTGACCACTCAAGCTGCTGGACAAACTGGGGTTCAGGAACCTTAGATTCTGTCTCCTTCACACTGATGGGCCCTGCGCTCAGAAGACATTATTCCTGCCATGACTTAGGTGGAGAATATGAAAATCATGAAGTGAGGAGGAGAGGAGGCTGCTAGGAGCCACACTTACTTCAAAGGAGCATTGAAAAGCAGACAGCTCCCCCCCACGCCCCGCCCCGGGCTAGGCTCAATTCAACAGCCAGAACACCTGGAATCGGTGTGCGAGAGTGAAGACAGGCTGAGAGGAGGAAGTGCCCTGTAATCAACAAAACAAGCGAACACATTCTAACCCTCCCTCTCTTTCCTGATGAGATCCACCATGCTGCTTGCTGTCTAATCATCTAAGAAGGATGTGGTTTCATCAGGCATGTCCTTACCTTTCGGGAATCTACAGCTGCGTACATGATGTCCATCCAGCCTTTGAAGGTTGCCTGGTAAACAGAGTCAGTCATTAGACGGTGCCTGTTATGGGTGGGTGGGAATCTAAGCAAAGGTCCAAGAAGCCAGGCTTGGGTTCAGTGAGAACATAAGGCAGGGAGTTTGGGTACAGCCTCACATGGACATATAATTTTCTGTTTATTAATACAAGTCCCCAGGGAGCTTTATCTAAGCCCCTGAAAATAACATCAGAGAAACATGCTGGCAATGGTAATCGGACCAATACTTTCACAAAAGGTCTTTAAAACGGGCCTGAGAAGGTTGCCTACAGCAGGGGCAAACTATATTTATGAATGAGTACCAGGAATCCACTGATGATACTTAGAACTTAGAGGAATCACTTTTTTAAAAGGTGTTAAACATTGGGGTCTGGAAAATTCGTAGCTGCATTAAAGACAAAAACAAACAAAAAAGGCCAGAATTTTTCCCTTATTAATACATGCATGTTTAGCTTATGGCGGTGTCAATTCTGGCTTCAGCCTAGGCAGCCCCTTCCCAATTTTACTCCTCAATCTTGTATATCTAATCTGATTTTGAAACAAATATAGGTAACCAATGAAAATTTTCCATGTTTTATTTACATTCTATTTGTTTTATTTATTTAACCAGATTCTACGTTTTTTCAGAACATGGGCAGTTCTTTATTCATCTGATGGTCTACTAGTGCCAAGCACAGGACCTTGCACATGGTGGGGAGTCTGAATACAATGTTTGGCTGGTTGGTGTGCGTTGGTCTCCTGGAGCTGCTCCAATTCAAATTCAATTTGCAGGTCCAATTTCTTAAACTGGGGTAGAACAATAAAAGTCCTTGGGAGTGAAATGAACCACTGCCCATTCCATTAATTTTGCCTCCTACTACTAACAATAAGTGCTTACTACGTAAGGTTGAGTTGAGATCTTCACCTGCATTATCACATTTAATACGTCCAACAACTATATGATGTAGACACATTTGTAATAGTAATAAAAATGCATAATCACAAATAACATTAATTAATCACTGCTACATGCCAGGCACTGTGTGAAGAAATTTTAATAAATGATTATGAACCTTCTTTACAGTAACCATGCAAGGTATTATTACCCACATTTAACAGATGAAGAAACAGACTCAGGGAGGCTGAGTAATTTGTCCAAGATCACATATACAATAAATATGTGTGGCTCAAATGTACATCTGTCTGACTCCAAAGCTGAGGAACCTTCATTGCATCACAGTCTTATAAAACATTTCAAAAAATTGGTGAGAGAGGGAAGAGAAAACTAGACCTAACGAAACGTTACTTGATTAAAATAAACCTTTCTCACTGTGATGTATTCAGATTTTCCCCTGGGGTTGCCCTGCGTGGCAGCATCACAGCACTACCACATTTTCCCCTTTAACTTTAGTGTAGCTGTTACACAGAACCGTTCTGCTCCATCAAACTTGCCATCACTTTTTTTGGTCTATGTATTTATGTTCATTTTTTCCTTTTTCTTTAACTACATGCTCTGTCCTGGAGAGAAAAAGTGATCACTCTGCAACTTCATTATGCTGCTGGAATCTTTATTTGTTGCTGAGCTTCAAAGCAGAGAGAGCTTTCCTTTGAGTGAGGTCTTGGAGAAGTCAGAGTAAGCAGACTACCAGAGTAGTCTCCCTGGAACTAGTTTGGGAAATGACATGGCTCTGTGTGACCTATTAAAAGTCATTTTAATCCTGGAAGCAGGGTTGAGAAAGAACCAGACAAGATTGCTACTACCCACCTGAATTTCATGGGAGAGAAGAAATAACAATACTCACCACCTGAAGCAGCGCCAAATATCCTGCCCCAACGTTGTCAAAGTTGATCTTCACATTCTTCCATCTGATTTCTGTATTGTTCCCCTCCATGAGCTTTTCACAATCAGTTTTATTGTTGACTATGTCAATGTCAAATCGGATTTCAGAAGTCTCGTTAAAGCAGTAGTGGTACTTTCCCGCAAATAGGTTAACTCCCATGATGCTGAAAATCAGCCAGAAGATGAGACACACCAGCAGCACATTCATGATGGAGGGGATGGCGCCCACCAAGGCATTGACCACCACCTGCATTAGAAGGGGAGGTTGCTGAGTGTTGGGAGGAAGTACAGGCAAGCACATTTTTTTTTTGATTTCCAGGAGGGGAATGACATTGTGTGGCTTGTTCTGACTATAGGAACATTATGTTCCTTTTGAAATTAGGGTAACTGGAGAGATCCAGAAGTAGGACCAAAATTTTCTAAATCTATCAAATATATTTTGAGGAATCCTAATAAATCACATATTTATTTAATCTAACACAAATCCCTTGCTCAAGCCGACCTAGGTCTTCTCACCTAGGCATCGACCTGGACCAAAAAAGTTAATTTTCGTCCAATCTTCCTCTTCACCAACTCATAAAATCTGCCCCATGGGAAAATCTGAGATCTCAAGCTCACCAGTTGCCTTGCAACAGACATTCCCCCTCTGTAAAACAAGGTATGATTGTTCAAAATCAAAGAGAACCGCCCTTTGGGGTTAGCAGTGAATCAGTCAACAGTACATAAAGTCTCTCTTAAGACTATGCAAGGCCAGTTATCTTATTTCAGGCAATAGCTGAGCATGCATATTTTACAGGCTCAAGAAAAAAAAAGCTATATTCCCTCTACCAAACCATATAAAATAAAATCTGAACAGATGTTTTTCATACATGATTCATTACTCTTCTTCAGCCCTTTTTTCCTGACTTTGTAGGCTCCTAAATTGAAGAGTCACCCCTTGCTTGGCTAATCCTGGTGTCTGTTCAATCCAAACCTTGATTCAACTCTTTACATGGGAATGACAAGTTTTGGGAGGAAAGTTTTGGGTTAGATCCATGCTCTTAAAACCCAAAATTGGCATATTGTTAAAAATCACTGACTATAGTAATCTGAGCAGTGGGGAAAAAAAGAAAAAAGAAAAAAAGCCCCCAGGAATCAAAGTTTCTGGGTTGTTTTAACTTTGATTTTGCTTCACACTATAGGTAAGAGTAGCTAGACAATTCTTTCCGTGGCAGCGGTTTTCACTAGAGGAATTCAAAGTGCTTATAAAAATAGCATTTCAGGTGATGAGACAAAGGCAAGGCTGGTGTTCACTTCTGCCCTGATTCTTACTTGCTGTTGTCTTAGTGGGACTGTCAAGGGCCAGGAAGGTGGACCTAAAAAGGGAAGAGTGCTTCTCCCTTTTTCTGGTATTCTAGAAGGATTAATGGAGTTAAAACAAAGACAATGAATATAAATGAAGTCTTCTAACATTTTGTTGAGGTGACAAGTATCACCCTGTCCCTGCAGTTAGTTTTTCAGCGCAGGGAAAAGATAGGACAGGCTGCCAACCAGCACAGCATCCAAAGGGCCAAAGGACCATGCTGGAGAAGGAACACCAGGGGGCAGCGCTGGGCTCTCTGATTTGGGCCCGGCTTGGGTTCAGGTTTTCCTACACCGCTTTTGTCTTCGATTGCACTGTCACTCATTGGAACACCTGACGCAGAAGAGCCGTCTGCTCTGTCCTGGATAAAATAGACCATAATATTCTGCTAAGGAGTCACTATTCCTTAGATTAAAATACTAGTTTTGTGTTTCTCCAATTCATATATTTACAAAGGCCTTTGGATTGAGAGGCAGATATTTCTTAATTCTTAGACCAAGAAATCTCTTTTAGAACAGCTCTGTCATTAGTATAAAATGAATATATTTCAACTGTTATTTTGAGCAAAAAAAAGCCAGAATATCTGAAATCTGAAATATCCTCAATGCTACTTTTGAGACTGATACTCATTTTTATTTACTCATTACCAAATCGGTCAGGTGATCAGATTTGAATTTTACTTCCTCATTCTACAGTTGCTCATCCTTTAGTGGGAGCACCAGAAAGCAATGAAATATGCAAAAGAATAGGCAAAAGAGGGTGTTCCACAAAAGGAATAATCGTTTCTCAAATGATAAGAGCAGATTATATAAAGATTCAAAAGCTCAGGTCTATGAGACAGCATTTTGCAGCAGAGCTGAGGTGAGAGCACGACCTTCTCTTAGATCCTCTCAAGAACGCAATAGGGAAGGAGGCCCCAAAGGATGGGAAACCTAGAAATGTCATTTTTAAAATCTCCATTCAGAATCTACCTTCTCTAGGAAGTCTTCTGTCTTAACCCAGTCTAACCTGTCCTGCATAGGGTATTTGTGTAACAGCTATATGCGGGTTAATATTTACAGCAGGAAAGAATAATTAGCTAAATGACTAAGTGATCTCTTCACACATTTATACTCATAGACTGATCAAAGGAATTAATATACAAAAGTATTTACTGAGCCTTGTTCTCAGACATGTATAACATAAAAATCCTATAAAGTCCAATGTACTTAGAGGATGAAAACATACTTTCATTTATTAATTATAACCAAAGAAAAATTTCTTACCTTAGTTTTATGAATAAAGCAGTAAACAGTTGATGAAATTTACTAATAATTCTTTCTTGCTATAAATAGCTGATAAGCTGCAGTATGTTAGACGGAAATTGTTTAACTGTGCTCCATACATAATCGTGTTGATGTTCTCAGCAAAGGGTAGGAAACCATGTTTTGTTATCCTGAGCTCTCACACTATCACTGTATTATAAATGCTAATTCAAGTGTCCATGGATAGTCATTTAATAAATTGAATCTCCTCTTCTGCTCTCTAAATTCTCAAGTTATTCGATATTGCCTTTAATTATGATGAAATTATTTTTAAAAAGTATAGAACTATTACTCAGAGCTAGGTTCTAGCAATCTATTAAAAGTTACTGTTTTCAATGAAAGTTTATACTTAGTAATTGATTCAAATTTAATTTAATTGATGAGAAAATGCCAATGAATAGTAAATCTTACAGCATTTTTGTCTTTTCTATAATGCCTAGAATATTATTGCTCATTAAATAGTGTAAAGTCTGTCAAATAGCTTTTAATATCTGGCAGAGGGAATATGGCTTTAATGGACAACTATGTACTGACAACAAAAATGCATGCATCTTTCATAGCATTACTATTACAGATCCTCAAAAATTTAATAGCACAGCAACATTTTAAATGAAGATTACTATGGAGGAGAGAAAAGCAAAGAACTACATTAAGTATTCCTTTGCCAATAGCATGAGTGTTTCAATTTTCTGGTCTTTGGTTTGAGGAAGAAGAGAGGAAGAGACTGAAGTCAGTGTCCCAGGACAGGCTAGGGCCATGTGTTCCCTCTCAAGTGAAGATCTGAGCCTATCGTTGGAGCAGCACAGTGACAGTTGAGCCCATCTGCATTGACAGTATTCAGATCTTGAAGATTTCTTACTTACAATTTTCTACGGGTAATCTCTCAAGTGTTGGCATACACACGGACCCAAACCAAGGAAGTGAAAAACACAGCCCCCATAGAAACACAACATTCAAACAAAACTATAAACTCAGGCCAATTCAATCTTTTCTTCTTGCAGTTATTCTTCCACAGTACAGGAATGGATCCTGAGCCCTCTACCTGCCCAACCAGTAGTAAATTCTATTGGTTGGAGTCAATCAAATCAGGTGACACTCCTATATCAGAGCTTCCCTCAATGGACATTTATTTATTGTTTGAAATCCTGGCTTTGGGTTCACATTTGTTCCTGTCCATATTATCTTATTTGAGAAAACCTTGATATAGAAATTTCACTTTCCAATATTTTGCAAATAAATGTTTCTTCTGTTCTGATCACCCATTCTGGACCTCTGGCCTCTTAAACTACTTGAAAGCTGACAAGTAAAAGTTTCAGGGTGGTGGAAACTGAGGCCAGGAAAGGTGAGAAAAGGAGGAGCTAAAAAGGAAGAGGTGTGGCCACCGAAAGGGCTCCTGTGCCCAGATTATTCAAATAATTTCCTCATGGGCAAGCTGGCTCCAGCTGGTCCGTGAGGTCTGTTTCTGCTGCGGGGCAGAACTGGCAGTAATGACATCCAGACTGAGAAAGTCAGTAGCGAGTATCACTTGGGCATTTTTTCTTAGGCTCCTTCAGGTCTCATTTTAGGAGATCCAGGATCACTGGTGGGGATTGTGGAGGGTCACAGGCTACCGGGCTCAGGTACAATGTTTCAAGTATTGCCTTCAACAAACTTTTAAAAATCCTCAGTGTTCAGACACCAAAACAAATGATCAGCTTTATAAAAAGATTAGTATTATATATTTTAAAAAAAATGTTAACCCCTTCTGATAAAAGTGGGAAGGTGGGGTGGGCGGCGGGAAGAACATTTTAATTCTTTTCAATGACGCCAGAGCCACCTAAAAGCAGCGTGCTCGCTCCCTGCATTTAGCCTGAGCACAATAAGGACATTATCACACATTCTGAAATCTCTTATGAACTGTGGGAGAGAGACTAGAATCCCATCTTGTTTTGCTTTTTAAATTAAAATAAACTATGCTGCTGTGGAACTGATCTTCCTGCAGATGGCTTTGGGTGAGTTGCAGAAAGCTTGTATTTAGAAAATGAAACTGTGACTGTGCTACAGAAGAAACACAAATTTGTTGCAAAAAGCATTTGTGTGAATAAACCAAAATAATAAGATAAAATTCCCAGGTCCCAGTGAAATTTTCATCTTTCTGTCCAGTTGTGGGTCTCACCATAGACTAGTGGCCAGGGGTCACAGATGAGGGATGAATGAAGCAGCACTGTCCTGGTATCTAGTTTCTCCAATTAGTCTTGCTCATGTGGACTACTGCAACTGTTTAATTTTTATTCCTACATCCTGATATTTGCACATTTAAAAACATATCCTCTGGTTTGCTCTCCTGCATGTATTCAACATCTGAATTGAAATGGTTTTCTTGGCCTCGTTAAGTATAACAGATCTCTCTGATTACACAGGACAACTATTACCACCAAAAGCCAGCTGCCCACTTCATTTTAGGAAATTGACTTTTTAGTGTGTGTGCGCACATGTGTACACACCCACACCATTTTTTTTTTTTAAATCAAGAGAGATAGCAAAAAGGCACCAAAAGAGGGAGACTTATTTCTAAGTTGACAGGGTGACAGCACCTTGTACCTTTTGTATTTGGGCGGAGTGTCACCAAAACAGGAATAGCAGGTGTCAAGAAATTTCAGGAGAACTAGCTGCTATTCATCTAGCATCATACCTGGTTGTTACTTTGACAGTGTTAGGATAGGGGACCATATAGCATGGGCAGAGGGGTAGGGGGTGAGGAGGAAAGCTTTGCTATCAGACAGTGGCTGCCAGTCCTTATGGGACTGGGCTGAGAACAACAAGGTGCAATAAGAGGAATCAGAATAGAAAGAAAAGCATTTCTTTTCCCAGGGCCAGGCCAAATTCTGCTCCATCCCAATCCCAGGCCTGCCATCATGTCTTCAACCCCCTTCTTAGCTGCTTTCTCAGTGACTCCAAGGTCATAGTCCCCACCTGGCTGATGGCCCTACATAGGACTCTCCCTGCTTGCGGCCTCTGCTTTTCAGTGGGTTTCTGGGTTACAATTCCCCTTCTTTGCACCTGGTGATTCTCCCTATTATATCAACAGCCCATAAAGCTGCCCCAGTGCTACAGGTAAGCCAGGCCAAATGAGAATAGCCAATGTTAACATGTTCTGCAATGGCATGTTGTTGGGGGTGGGGCCGATATTAATGTGATGAGGCAGCTTAACGCAATTCCCCCGCACGGGGCGGGTGAGGGGGAGAGTGGAGGATCAAATGGCAGCTGCATCACAGAGTTTGGGCTTCAATGATCTTTCCACCATGTGATCAGTTCTAGCATGCTTTAACAGTTTCCATTGGCATGCAGAAGGATCAGCGGCTTAGTATCTTACCCTCATCCCTTCAAATCGTGATAAGGCTCTTAAGGGTCTCAAAGCTCTTAGGGTCCTAAGGGACTTTATGGCACCTAGTTCCGAGTAGCCCAGGGCATTAGCTATAAGGCTGACTAAAGAGACCTACACGGAAACAGAAGAGAAAAACAAAAACAAAAAAGGAAACAAAAAAAAAAAAAAAGAAAAGAAAAGAAAACAGAGGTTCCAGAGTGTTAGAACAAAGCCCCTAGCACTGATTATACAGGTTGGGCCCCCCAGGTAGAGGAATTGGGTAACACCAGCTGCCTACTTCAACTTGGACTCAAACGACCTGGAAGGAAAGGTGGTTGAGAGAGGCAGAAGAAAAAACACAAAGGGGAGAGAAAATTGCGAAAGGGCGGTAGACGTACACACAAGTTGGAAAAGGGAAGAGGTTGAAGGGAGTGGGAGAGAATGAGGAAGTTCCATTGGAAGAAGAGGAGCCTGAACAGATGACAAAAACCTTACCCTCGACCTTTACAGTCTCTGCAGGTCCCAGAAGTTCCCATTAAATTAAGCCAGACAAATCTAATGGTACCTATGGAAAAGAATACAGATAAATACACATACTCCATACAAGCTGCCCCCTCCTCAGCTCATTCACCAGAGATTTCCAACAGGGACAAGCTCTCTTACTCCTGGGTGATAAGAAGCCATTTGTTTGAGAATTTGATGAGTCACTATATCAACAAAGGACACATTCAATAAGTACCACAGCTGACTTCACAGTTCCCACACAGAAAAGAACCAAATGAAGAAACTTCTTGACAAATTTTGACTCTATGAGGGCTCACTTAAGTAATTCTTTTATATCTCACTTTTAACTATAATAATCCTCCTGTCTTTTAACTATACCCATGACTCCTTCATGGCCGTGGGAACGTGGGTGGGGGTGGACACCTGCTTCCATGCCTTTCCTTACAATCCCCCAAACAGCCCCAAATAACCTGGCCTCAGGTCTGTCCTTTCCAGGCCAACCTTCTATTTTCTCATCATTAAAATGGCAGCTAGGAAGATTCTTGGGAGAATTTTTAAAATTTTATTTTAGAGATGAGGAAACTGAGACCCATATACAGGCTCATATACCTAACACACAAGAATCTGCTCAGCACCGCATCAGCAGGCCCGAAGCTCGGAACAGACCCACACTTCTGATTCCCGGGCCAGAGCCCTTTTTCTACCGACAGATCACCTCTCCCCCACTGGCAGTCAGATTCCAATATCCCAAAAGAGGACTGCAGGTATCTGAACAAGCCAGAGTTGACTATGCCCGCATACTCAGAAGTATGCAGGTCTCTAGGCCTAGAGTCATGGTCAAATGCTTTCCTGCCCTTCCAGGGACAAACTCACTTGCTCTGCCAGAGCCCTCGGAGCAGTTACGGCAAAGGTCCCTTAACTCTGGGTACTGACCACCTACACCTACAGCTGTGCCTGACCTGAGCCCTGAAAATACCTTTAGCTGATCAAATCCTAGAAAGGTTGGGCTCTGGGCTTCTTAGAGCAGCCTTTCCCTGATTCTGAGACAGAATCGGTGTTCCCATCAACGAATTCCCTCTACTGGGAAGTGCTGGTTACAGATCCACTCAGCCTGACTTGATACTTTAAAGCAGATTTAGAGGGAAAAAAAAATAACTCACAACTTAGTTTCATTTGTTGCTTTTCATCTCTATCTTTTAGTTTAATTCTGTATCTCTGAACTGCACACACACAAATTTTTTTTTTTTACACAAAGATATTTATAAATGAGCAGGACTGGTGGCAGGTAGAAGGAGAAAGTCAATGACCTAGTGAGAGTCAGAAATGAGGAGACTTAAAAGGTTTTTCTTAAAAAGAGGTGTGAACCTTTATCTATTCATGTGCTCGTAATCCATCAATACAGGTATCTTCACTGGAATCCTAGGCAGTGTCCAAAACAAATCTGGAATTAAATGCCACCCTATTAGGCTATTCATACACTATAAAGAGTATATGGCTCAGAGTTGAATTTCTGCCTAAAACAAGGGCCTCGAAAGCCTTATCTAGAGCACAGTAGCAGAAACCAATCATTGTGCTTCCATCTATCATCGTTGCTAAGGCATGGAGGTATCTTTTGCCCACTATTGCCAAATACAGCCAATTCTTAAACACAAATAACCTAAAATTGTCAGATTCTTTGTAAGCTCTTAATAGGTACATCTGAAGGCAAGTTACCCCATCCCAGTAAGGTCCCTGAGTTCTAAATTCCCCTTATTAGATGTGTCCTGTGAGACTGTGCTAGGGAGGTTGCAAAACCTAAGCTTTCTGTGACTATCGGTCCCATACAAAGCAAGAAGACCTCCAGCTCTTTTTTGGCGGGGGGAGGGTGATGGGTAAGTATGATTTATCTGATGACAAATAGGCCTAAAGTGGGGAGAAGGTACAACAGCCACTCTATATGTTGTTGAGTGATAATGTGCACCTGACGGATCAATCTGGCTGAGATCTCCCCAGACAAGGTCAATAAGGATCCTCTCTGGGGCATTCCTTAGTAGTTGAGGACTTTCTTATAATCCTCTGAGCCTCCATGTTAAACAATTCTCACTGGAGATAATGAGAACATTGCTTAAAGTATACTTTGAGGGAAAAAAATCAAACCTGAAAAAAAAAGGAGTTGAGAGGTCAAGAGTCAGGGTATCTATGGCTGAAGGGCATGGAAAAAAATGGGAAGACAGTGGATGACTTTTTCCAAACGATGTGAGCATTTCAAACAGAGACTATTTCAGCAGTCTGAATTCAGGATGAGGTGAGTGGTCTCTGAAAGTTCCCAACCCTGGAACCAATGTGCTGGCTGGTGGGGCAAATTCCCTGGGGAAAAGATAACAAAATTCTTTTACAGAGCAAGACTTCCAGTGCAGCCAAGGGCCTGAACAAAATAAAAGGCTGTTTCTATTTGGGAACCTGCAAGGTTTATAAATGAAGAGAATTAACCTTATATATTATCTGGACTACCCCATGATTCTAAGAAGTACTCATAACAGCTTTAAAGGGCAATAAGGAAGAATGAAAATTCATTAGGGAAACAAACATGGTGATGAATGAGAGATTCCGATAGCAGTCACCAGTGGATGAAATGAAAGAGCCTTTCAGAAATGGTGCTAAATTAGGACCTAAAAAAAAAAAAAGAAAAATCACACTGCTTAATAATCTACAATGCCAAGGGCACTTGACATTTTACCCAAAAGGACAGTGAAAACTCTCCTTTTAGATCCAGTGGTCCAGCTGTCAGTTCAAGCCTTACTCTCCACCCACAATTCAAAAGTGGCAGCCGGCGCAGCCATGGTTTTGACTGAGACTGTCCCTACCTCGTACACTCTCCTGCTACGGTTATCTGTGTATGTGTCTCATCTCTTCGGGCCCTTAGAAGTGCCTATGTCTTCTACTCTCTGCATCCCCCACAACACCTGGCAGCAGGCTTTACATGTTGTGGGTGCTTAATAAATATTCGATATGTGAAAATTAAACACACTGTTCTGTCTGAGAGAAGTCAACAGAAGGGAGGGTCCTGGAAGAGTCTTGCTTCCCAAATGCTAGGTTACCACAGGCCCGAATCAGGCCAGAGCGGCCCCGCGAGGCAGTGTAAGTCCCCTGGCTCCCCTGGGATTCCCTATGGCTCCTGGGACAACTCTACATTAAGAATGGTATTTATTTACTGATAACTGGTACAGAGGTGTTCTCAGGAGCCAGTGTCAGGCCCCACAGCAATGTAAGAATGCAGCAACTCCCAAAAGGTGGAGGGATGTATGGATTATTAGTTCACTACATACCTGTCTCATGCTTTTTACTTCCCTGCCACATAGTATAAAAGTGGTAAATAAACGGTGATGTGCAGAATTGTTAATGTTTTCATTAGCTTACTTGGGTACCAAAAGGATGTGACACCTGATCGATACCCTCAAATTCTGGGGTTGCTCACCCCAGAGAAGAGGAAGAGAGTAGCGGGTCAGGTTAGGGTGAACAGTGGAGGCAGCAAAAGTCATGGTGGGGGACATTTGTTCCAAATCGCAGCTTCCCTAGGGGAGCTGGAAGTGTGGTAGTGGATGTGTCCGTCTCAGTTCTTGGACTGCCCAGAAGATGAAGGGCTTTTAGGACTCCCAAAGGTGTGCCACCCGACCAAGTGGCCCCAAGGAATTACAGTGAAGGGAAGGCCATGGCCCTCTCTGTGCTTTAGAAAGAGAGCTGGCCCAGAGTTACTCTAGTTCTCTTGGCCTGATCCCCAGCTCACTCCTTAATTTTTAGAACGCAAATTTTCCTCTGTGGCAGGCGGAGGTCCTTCTATCACAACGCGCCATGAGCAGTTGCTGAAGAGAGTGTGGAAACCTCTTGCTAGGAGGGTCTCACGCTGGCACTACCCATTTGGTCCACTTTAAGGCGAAGGGTGATCTCCTCACCTATTTAGGCATCTTCCCAAAGGCTGGCTTTTTGAAATGGGGAATGCAAGTGGAAGCATAGTGACGGCCCCTGGGAGGAGTTAGCTGTGGAGACTGCAGGCACCCTGTAGGGAAAGGAATGCATTTAGAGCAGAGATCACTGCTGCTGCAGGGGCTGGGCTCCTTTTATCCGAGGAAGAGGTTTCCGCCTCGTCGCTCTAGTCTAGACTCTGGAACCGTTCTACAGCCAGTCCACCACACAGTCAACAAAACCTAGATTCTCCAGGTACCAACCCAGCCTCTGAATGCTCTGCTTTCTTAGCATTTCTCAGCCTTCAGCAGGAACTGAGTCCTCCACAGGCTCTGGTCCTGCAATTCTCATTCACCCTTTCTCCCAAATGCTGACTTGGCTGGGGAAAAAAGAGCTTTAGTTATACACAGAATAAGAGACAATCATCGAGGTTAGAAAAGTGAACAAGGAACAAGTGCTGGTGGGGTGAGAAATAGTTACAGATGACACAGCTTCCACCCTGAAAAATAATGCGGGATGTAATGGCCACCAAGCCTTGGAGATGGTCCTGGAACCTGGAGGGAAAAAGAACTTGAAGTTTGATCGTCACTGTGGAAATGGCAATGTGTGGGAAGAGTAGGCTTTACTCTGGTGCAAGCTCCCCCTCTCCCTGAGAGACTAGTTCATATTAGTTTGGTTTGAGGCCTTGAGTTGGATGGAAGCGTCCATGGGAAAAGTCTCTGGGGAGTCTACCTAGATCCCCCCTCAACCCGAATCTCAGTAGCACCCACCCCATCCTCTCATTTCCCTCCTGGCAGCAGAAAGAGGACATCCTGCTGTTTGGGGACAAAACACTTCCTGTTCGCAGCCTAAAAACAAGGGACTTTGACACCAGTGATTTCACTCCCCATTCCTAATCTCTGAAACTTCTAAGCCAATCTACCAGGGCAAAGAGCTGATTGGTCAGTCCCTGGAGCAAAAGCAAGGACTTCAGAGCCCCTTTCCCAAAGACCTGAATGCTCTGAAAGCAACTTTACCCAGACCTACATCTATCTACACCTTGTCTCACATCCTGGGCCTCGGGCAACTCCAGCCATTAGAGGAAGAAAAATTCCTGTTTTTGTTTTTCTGATAGGAGGGGTGGGAAGTAGAGAGCAGGACACGTACAGCCACAATGAGGAAGTCCAGCCAGCACCAGGCATTGGTGAAGAACTTGACGAAGCCATAGGCTGTCCACTTGAGCAACATCTCCAGGATGAAGATGTAGGTGAAGACTTTGTCAGCGTACTCCAGGATGGTACGAATGGTCTTCCTTTGCTCAATGTAGATGTCCTCAAAGGCCTGAAAGAGAGGCAGCAGCTGCCTATAGTGCCAAAATGAGCAACGCTGGAAGTATTTATTACCCTCCCGGCAGCTCCTCCCACCTGGGGCTGGCCTCATCAGCTCCCTGCCTCTCTTATTTTACTCCCCGGCTATATGTGGCTTAAAAAGAAAACAACCAAGCCACAGTTTCATTGAGATATACCATACTATTCAGCTATTTAAAGTGCACAATTCAATAACTTTTAGCATATTCCTAAGTTACGCATTCATCATCACAATCAATTTTAGAATATTTTCATTACCCCAAAGAGAAAGCCCACACCCTCTAGCTGTCACCCTCTAGTCTAGTCTGTCTCCTCCTAGTCCTAGGCAACCACTCCTTTCTGCCTCTACAGATTTGCCTATTCTAGACATTTCATAGAAATGAAATCATATAATATGTAGTACTTTGTGACTATCTTCTTTAACTTAATATAATGTTTTCAAAGATCATCCATATCGCAGCATGCATCAGTATTTCATTTCCTTTTATTGATGAATAACATTCCAATGTATGGCTATACATATTTTGTTTATCTTTCATCAGTTGATGGACATCTGTGCTGTTTCTACTTCTTGGTTATTGTGAAAAATGCTGCTCTGAACATCTGTGTACAAGTCTTTATGTGGACATGTTTCATTTCTCTAGGATATAAACCTAGAAGTGGAATTGTGAGATCAAATGGTAACGCTCTATTTAATTTTTTGAGGAACTGCCAAACTGTAATCCAAAGTGATTGTGCCATTTTTTAATATTCCCATCAGCAATGTGTAAGGGTTCCAGTTTCTTCACATCCTTGCCAATACTATATGTTTATATGACAAAATCTTTTCACTTCTCAACCCCTGATATCACAGAAAGAGGTGGTGGGTCACAGGGCTGGGAGACACTCAGGTGAAAAAATCTTAGCACTACTTTTGGCCCTGGCTGGTGTGGCTCAGTAGATTGGGGGCCGGCCTGCGAACCCAAAGGTTGCCGGCTCAATTTCCAGTCAGGGCACGCATGCCTGGGCTGCAGGCCAGGCCCCCAGTGAGGGGCACACAAGAGGCAACCACACACTGATGTTTCTCTTTCGCTCTCTTTCTCCCTCCTTTCCCTTCCCTCTAAAAATAAAATCTTAGTACTACTTTTGTTCTCTGGAATTCCTGAATGAGGTAATTCCCTAACATGAAGGTATGAACATTTCCACGTGCATAATGGTGGACTGTATGAGTGTGGTGTTAAGAGGAGAGAATTCATAAAGTGTGTGTGTGGGGGCAGGGGGGAATCCCTTACACAATGGGAAGAACTGGCTCTGAACAGTTCCAGATGGACAGGATTGGGCTGCCTGGGGACTCATCTTCTGGAGTGGAGGCACACAAACATCAGGCGCTCCAGTTCCATCACTGGTCACTGGTCATAAGAGGGCAGAGGTTCACAGGCCTCAGGCTCTTGGTACAAATAAATCCCCAGTGAAAACAGCAACAGCTTCCATGTTGGTTCCCCTTAACTCCACTTGTAGAAATCCATGCTATAACCGGACATATGTGAGATATTTAAAACCAATCTTCGTGTTGCTGGAGGTTCAAATCCCCTCCCTCTGAGACCTCATCACAACCCAATTCGAGTCTTTTCTTGGACATTTTAGCTGTGGTTTCATCTTGCTATTCTTAACTCTCATGCCTATTATTGTACAGGGTCTCATGTACTGAGCCAAGTATCCCATTTTATTCAATTAAGGTAAATAAAAAATGTCAAAGGTGAGTAGTAAATAAAGTTTAAAACATTTATTTCACTACTGCTTTTTCTGTGGAGATGGGAAAGAGAAGAATCAAAGGATGGGGCACGTTCCCTGTTATTTTCGGTTTCTGTTTACTAGATTTGAAGAAGGATGGTGATAATAACACTTCTCCAACTGCTGGCCTTAGTTTGATCTTCCCTTTCTCGAGGGCAGAGCCAGGCCGACTGTTGCCCTGCTGCCTCCAGTGCCCCCACAAGCACCGGGGGAGCGCCTGCTGATGCAGTAAATGGCTCAGGGGCAGGCAGGACACAGGCACCCTTTCACTCAGACCAAGGACATCGAGCCATCTTTTTTGGTTTCCTGATTTTGTGCTGACATTTTCTGACATAAACCTGGTCCTCCGCATCCTTGGGCTCTTCTTTACCACATGTTACTGCCTGTTTCACCTTCTCTTAGTCTCCTACATCACATGTCAGCAAAACTTCTTAAGTCAGTGGCAAGATCTTTAACACTGAATTTGGGGTTTTTCCCTTGTTATTATTATTATTATTATTTTTTGCTTCCAGACTAAGTTTTGATTCCATACCTACACAAATGTGCTCACCTTCTTTAAAAACATTTCAAAATTCTGCATTCACCTTTCCCTTAATTAAAGGAAGGAAAATGTGTGGTGTCTCTAGTCCCTGCTGTCCTCAAATCTACTCAACTAGGAAAGAAGCTCCATCATCCCAGACCCTTTCCAGAGCTCCAGCTCAATCCAGCAAAAAGTGAAAGCAAATGCCAAAGGTAATGAGTTCTAGCAAGAGAGGAACCTGTGTGTTCAGTGCCCTGTAAGACTCACTGATTAATGAGCACTTCATAACCACAAAAATATAAGCAACCTGTGTACCAGAGGTCTAACTCTCTAACTATCTGCTAATGTCATAAGTTCTCCAAATCCAGTCGGGTGTGAGGAGAAAAGGGATAGAGGAACACCACCTCCCCCATACCTTGGGCAACTGAAAAGTAAAGAGCAAGAGATTTGGGGTATTAGGTGAGATAGGAAGCTCATTTCAGGAAGTTACTTAGATTGGGGCGAACCAGGCAGTGCAGACACTTGGTAATTTGATGAAAAGGACGTCTTAGGGATGAGAGTAATTGTGCCGAGTCTAAAGATCAGTGTGTGGATTCTAATGTCAAAGGCTCAAAACACCAGCCCAGAGCACATCAATAGATCATTATCCTTGGGTCCACAGCTAAACTGTGTTCTCAGAGAAATTGGTCTTGGTCCCCATGCAGTCTTTCCCACTAGTTCCTATAAACCCTTCCCCAGCCAATCCCTCATCATATTCTCCCCTGGACCTCACCAGGGCGCCACTGCTGAGCAGAATCATGAAGATGATGAAGGTCTCAAACCAATTGTGCTCCACAATGAGGAAGCAGGTTTTCCGCAGGATCCACCAAGACTTGCCTAGCCCTTCTTCAATGTTGACCTGGCAGCACTTGAATCGCTGGACACAACCTGGCACCAGCGGGAGAGGCAGGTCAGACCGTGGGAGCATGCCCCACCCAGCCCTGCCCTCGCCTCCATCTCCCAGGCCCCACCAGGTGCTGCCCCAGCACACAGACCGGAGCGCAGTGCATGAACCAGAATGTCTGATTCAGACATCGAGAGGGCCGCAGGGCCAAAGCTATGCTGCAAGGCTACCAGGGCCCTCTGAAGTTGGGAAGATGTGCTATGAAGAAGCAATGAGGGCAGAGAAAAGGGTAGTCAGATGCCAGACAGAGCCATGACAGAAAAGGCCTCCCTAATGGAAGTTTCTGGACTGATGCCAAGAGAAAGTGGGCAAAGAGAAGTTAAGAGAACAGTCTGAACAGGGAAAACAGCATCAACTGCCCTCAAAACAATGAGGTGGGGAGCAAAGTTCTTGAAGACAGCCGCTGAGCCCCGTCCTCTCGTCCAACCACTGTCCCTAGCTGACACAGTCTGTAAGCAGTACAAGTGACCCACGCATGCCCCTTTCACCTTCTGTGAAGCAAGTGTCTGGATCCAAGTATTCCTCCGGCTGTTCCACAGGGACTTCTTCTACTTCTGGTTTGATATCGATGGTACTTCCTTCAGAGGAGCTAGTATCATCCAGCTTCTAGATATGCAAGGAAAAGGTATGTCAAGAGAATCTACATAGCATGTCCACTCTATACCGACTACTCTGCCTCTGGTATGGATGATGTACTAGCTGTAATTCTTCTTTACAATTCTTATTATAGGCTCATGATGGACTAACAATTACCATAGGGCTTTCAGTGGGATATAACACTGAAGCCCACTCACAGATGACAGTGACCCTAAACAAACGTGGCTACAGGCTGGTCTCAGGGATACAGTTCAGAGAGATCAACGACAGGAAGTACTTGAGAGTTTACTCTAGCCTTTGACCTAGATGATCTAGAAGCAACGGAGACAGATCCAGGAACATCTCAGGAATCTAGGTTGTCTAGGAAATGCCTAGAATGACTATAGGGGATGAGCTGGCTATTCCAGAATCTACTAAGCCCATAGCTGAACCAATCTCTGGAGCTGACAGAGCCCTTTCTGTTCTCACACAGGATCAAAGCTGGTTTCTAGGCTTGGACCTTACGTCTTTGCTGCCTTCAGGATCTGATTCGCTGCTAACGTCTTCTGTGTTGACATTCTCAAAATCGGACTCGCCTACAGCAATGGGCACCCGCACAGTTAAGTTGGGGTTGTTGATAAAGGACATGTGGTCCTCATCAATGATGTACTTCTCCACGCTGCTGCCAATGCCACTGGTGGTGCCATTGCCATTCTTCTGGAAGTCGCCATTCCGGTGGATGTCTGCACCAGTGTGGTTGGCAATGCAATTGGCCTTCTTTTCGTAAAGCTCGTCTAGTGGTTTCACCTCATCAGCCTCACGCTGCTTGAAGTGGGCCTGCATGAAGGCACGCACTTTCACTTTGGTCCAAGCCACACCCTTCTTGATGCGGATTACTGAGATCTGCAGGTTGTTCATTTCCCCATCATCGTCCGTGGCTGCCAGATTATCTGCACTGAAGGAGCTCAGGAGCAAGGCCAGAAACAGGTTCAGCACCTTAACAGTAGCATTAGAAAGAGGGAGAGTGAACGTAGAATGGTATTAGGTAAGTTATCCATTAAACTAGGAAACTGGAAGCCCACAGACTTAAGTGACCAACTCAAGAATTTCTATTGTGTTTTGTGTGGCCCACATAATGTTTTAAATGCTCAGGTTATGAAGCAAGCATTTTGTTTGATTTTTGGTTGTAATACAAGACATTTAGCACCTCTTTTCTTGGTTCTTTTATAGTTTTACATATATGTATATTCCAAAATGTTACCATATTTATAACCAGAAAAAGCAAAGGCTATATTCATTTTTGAAGAAAATCCTCCCAAAATAAAACCAAAAAGGTGGATACAGATTATTGGGGGACATCGAAGAGTGCATAGATGCCATGAGCTCATGAGCAGTAGATGCCTTAGAGGATTCATGTTAGAAAAAACTATGCTTGGATGGCCATACTTTCATACAACAAATCAAGGAGGTAGAACTGAAATATACAAGGTCTGGAAAAAGTTCAGCCATTGTTAATACAATGAGAATGGTTTTTGCGACATCAGTGTAACCTGGCAGCCAAGGAGAGTGGAATGAAATAAGCATGTATAAACAATGACAACTTCACTGTACTAGTCAGTGGGTGGCAGTAGATGCCACTGAGTGAATGTGTATACTGTGTGACTGTTGCATTCAAAATGACTGAGCAAATAGAGCAACAAGTCTGGGTCAAATTTTGTGTTACGCTTGAACATTCCTCTGCGGAAACTATTCAGGTGAATCAGAAGGCTTTCAGGGATGATGCAATGAGTGCAGTGCAAATAAAAGTGTGGCACAAATGCTTCAAATATGGTCAAGAACCTGTTCAAAGTGGTCCACATTCTGGAAGGCCTGCAACAAGCAGGACACCTGAGAATGTTGAATGAATAGAGACTGCAATCAACAAAAATTGGCAACTGACAGTACAAGAACTAGAAGCTGATCTGGATTCCAAAAAGTATTGTGCCTGAAGTTCTGATGCATGATCTTGACGTGAAAGGTGGTGTGGCAAAATTCATTCTGCGGCTTCTACTAC
This sequence comes from Pteronotus mesoamericanus, assembly GCF_021234165.1. NCBI lineage: Eukaryota > Metazoa > Chordata > Mammalia > Chiroptera > Mormoopidae > Pteronotus > Pteronotus mesoamericanus. Next base: position 3,429,231 of record NW_026555310.1, read on the forward strand.
CAAAGCAGAAGGAACATACATCATGCTGCAGTTGCTAATGACTTGATTCAAACCGCTACCAATGAACCAGATTTCCTCAAGAAGGTCATAACTGGAGATAAATTGTGGGTCTACAGCTATGATCTGGAAACAAGTGTCCAGTCTCATAATGGACATCACCTGGTTCTCCACGCCCAAAGGTGCAGCCAAGTTGCAGCAAGATCAAGACCATGTTAATTAACTGTGTTTTTTGATTGGCAAGGTGTTGTCCATCACGAGTACGCCCCCCCAGGCCAAATTAATAAGGAGTACTACCTCAATGTTCTTCGTTGGTTCAGAGACGCAGCAGGATGAAAACAGCCACAGCTGTGGGCAACTGGTGATTGACAGCTTCATCATGACATCAACCACCTGCCTGTGCAGTGTTTTGGTGAAACATTAAATCCTGCAGGTGACTCAGCCCTGCTACAGCCCAGATTTGATGCCCTGCGACTTCTGGCTTTTCCCAAAACTAAAATCACCTTTGAAAGGGAAGAGATTTCAGGCTGCCAATGAGATTCAGGAAAATATGATGGGGCAGGTGATGGCAATTCTAACAAAGGATTTTGCAGAATGTTTTGAACAATGGAAGAGATGCTGGGAGAACTGTGTGAGGTCCCAAGGTGCCTGCTTTGAAGGCGACTGAGGCATCATTGTCCTATAATACAATATTTCTTCTATCACCAATAAATGTCTTTTTCATATTTTATGGCTGGACACTTTCTTGACAGACCTTGTATTTTATGCCATCTTATTTTAAAATTTAATTTTCTTTGTTTACCTAACATTTATCAAAATAAAACAGATTTTGGTTACTTTCATGTTTTGTTGTATATCTAAGTGTAAAGCCATCAGATACAAGCTTTCTTTCTTTTTTTCTGTTTAAATTTCCTATTTTATCACATTGGGCATTAAGATTAATTTGTTTTTATTTAGACTTTTTGAAAAGTGGGAGAGGTGTTCACTTTTTTACACTTGGCTCTTTGTTACACTTCTGAAAAAGAGTAAGGAATCTATATTAGGCAGAGATAATAGTACGTACAGAGTGGGATAAATGGAAACAATAAACTATACGTACTTGGATTATCTCGGCCATTTGTACAATTAAGAAGGAGTATGTTGGTAAAATGGGGGTGAACTGGAAAGAGTTCTGAAGGCCAGGCTGAGGGATTTGGATTTTAACTGGATCCACTATTGGTTCTTGAGTAAAGGAGTCAAGATGATTGTAGAGATATGAGAAAGCCAATTACTTAGGAATTAGGAGTTTGGAGACTGTTATTTGCATGAACTGACAAGGGTCTGGATTAGGCTATAGTAATCTCAAACATTAGAATACACACTTTATAAACCTTAGATTCTTAGAAGAATCTCCTGGGGTGGGATGCTTGTTAAAAATACATAGTTCCTTGGTCTCCCCTGAGAGTTTCTGATTCAGTGGATCTGGTGTAGGGCCTGGGACTTGGCTTTTTAAGTGAGTGAAACAAGTGGGTGATTTGTGATGCCAGTGGTCTTCCAGAAATACTGGGTGGGTTACAGAAATGGAAAGGAAGGGGCAGATCTTAGAAATACTCTGAAGAAAGTTGAATATACAGAAAAACTATGAAGAGAGTTGATGAAAGACATCAAACATTTACCAGGAGTGGCAGAGTCAGAAGAGATTTACAGTTACAGATTCCTAGAGTATAGATGAGCAGAAGGACTGAACGAAGGGGAACATGGAAAGGCATCATCAGAAGCAGAAATAATTCGTGACTTTGTCATGTGCTCAGGGATCTGTAGACAGTCATGGAGAGCTGTCCCTGAGACAACCGAGAATGGGAGACTAGTGAGAAGGTGGTGAGTCAGCGCTGGTAAACACTGATCCTACTGCATACCAGTAGGCAATAGCTGTGTTCATGGAAAGACTAGAGGGCTTAGGACTGAGGGAAAGGTGGCAGGGAATGGAGAAAGGAAGGGATTAAAACAAAAAAGACTATAGTGTCTATTTTTAAAGGACAAATGAAAGAAGAGGGTGGCCATAGTTGGTTCAGAGGCTGGTGAGTAAGAGCACTCTACTGTATGCTTCTCTATGGCAAAAAGGGGAAGAGAACTAGTATGGACGAGTTTACAAGGGATCATCTGCATGTGCCTTCCCCTAGTCCTCCTTGCTAAATTTGCAAGTGGAATTTGGCCTGAGCTGAAAGATGGGAACTTCCCATGCACTTTAGTGTGCATGCAAATCATCTGGGATCTTGTTAAAAATGCAGATTCTGATTCGGTAGTTCTGGGGTGGGGGGCCCAAGTGATGTCATTGTTGCTAGTCCTCAGATCACACTCTGAGAAACAAGGTGTTAAAGTCTGTTGGTGGATGTTCTGTATACAAAGGTAGAAAACAGATGGACGGATTGACATAAAGCATGAAAGAGATTTGTCATTTATACAAATTAAATAAAATGCTAAGATAGTTTAGGTCAGTGGTTTTCAATGAAGGGCAATCCACCCTCCATCCCCCCTTCCCGGGGACAGTTGGCTCTGGAAAAATGTTTGGCTGTCACACGTTGTGGTGGGAAGATTGCTACTGGCCAGTGAAGGATAGAGGCCAGGGATGCTGCTAAATATCCTACAACACACAGGACAGTCCCACAACAAAAAACTATCTAACCCAAAATGTCAACAGTGTCAAGGTTGAGAAATTCTGGTTTAGCAAAAGGAAACTTTTGTAATAGAAAAAACATAGGGTTTGATGTTTAGAATCTAATACAAGGCCTGACATTTATCAGCTGTGTGGCTTTAAGAAAAGTCACTTTGCTGAGTTTGTTTCCGTAACTATGAAAAAGTGTTGGCAGGCTGTGGGGCTATGACTCAGTAGGCCTCTGTAAACAGCAGTCTCCTTTCTTTCATTTGTAACTCCAGGTCCTTGTGCCAAGAAAGAATAAAAACCAACACAGACATGGAAGATAATAGAAGGGCTAAGCGAATTGGGCTTCCAGGCCAAGGGTAAGATGTTCAGGTCAAAGAACAACAAAAAAGTTAGTACTAACCACCAAGTTGCCAATAACCATGACCATCATGAAGACAATGAGGCACATGGCCTGGCCTGCCACCTCCATGCAGTCCCACATGGTCTCAATCCACTCTCCGCACAACACTCGAAAGACAATGAGGAAGGAATGAAAAAAGTCATTCATGTGCCAGCGAGGGAGATCACAGTCCTGGTTGATCTTGCAGACACACTCTTTGTAGCTCTTTCCAAAGAGTTGCATCCCCACCACAGCAAAGATGAAGACAATAATGGCCAGCACCAGGGTCAGGTTGCCCAGGGCACCCACTGAATTTCCAATAATCTTAATCAGCATGTTCAGGGTGGGCCAAGACTTGGCCAATTTGAAGACTCGGAGCTAAGGGAAAACAAACAAACACACACCAAATGATACTCCATTTATTTTCTTACCACATAGCTAAAATAAAGACAATAAAATTAATAAGATCAGGTTAAATATATTGAGCATGCTTGAGAAATCAGGACTTTCTAACAGTCTTAGACTAAAATGGGAGAAACTGAGGTACAAATAAGGGAAACTAATTAATTTCACGGTAAGTGAAAGATTTAGAACTAGGAACCATGAATACTGTCTCTAGTTCCCTATATTAGTTCCTGGGTCAATCAACTTTTTAAAAAAGCTACATAAGAACATATCCTTTCCCTATTAATTTTCCCTCAACTTTTCAAGGGACACATTAAGGACAATGTGATTTGTAGCGAACCAAAAGATCAGGATGGTAAGGACAATGACAATAAATCATTTGTCTCCTTAAAAAAGCATTTAAAACTTCTAAATCAATGGACAATGTGAAACTTTGTGATATGTTTGGAGTAACTTTGAAGGAAAACACAACTCCCAAGAAAGGGACAGTTCCACATACATCAAACATCTTCCTGAAAAGGGACTATATAAAGTGGGGGGAAATTACATTTATACTTGGTCATATGGAAAATAATACAATAATTAATAAGTAATAATACAAGAATAAACCGTGTTTCATGTACTCCAACTTTAAACCCATTTTTGCCCCACCCTGTACTGATATTAATTTAGAGGATGGAACTTTTAGTATCTGTCAATCATGAAATTTCTATATTCTATAAGCATTCATATGAATAGATTACAAGGTCTTGGCTAACAGCCTGAGAACACAGAAACCCTATGAATGGAATGATGATAATATCATCATCAGATGTCGTAAGTTAACAACTAACAGATAATAGGTAATAGGAATTCTGGTAGAACAGCAGCATTGATTTGAACATTTTTTTTTTCTTTTACTGAAAACTTTAGTCTTCTCTAAGAGTTCAAGGTTTATCAGGTGTTGCTCTGTGTGTTTATCTGGGTCACTCATAGTTTCCCCCTTTCTGACTGGCTTCCTTAATTTGTTAAGAAAATCAGTGCTAAGGCTTCTATCTCTTAATCTTTCCTCTCATTTTCTAGATAATAAGAACTGTTCTCAGAAAGTCTATTGTGAAAAAAAAATCTACTGTGGGCTGGATCCTAACCAAAAACTAGTAAGCAGAGGTTCCAGAAACTTGACAGACGTTAAATTTGTGACTTGGACTGAATGAGATCTCTATTTTACAAATGTTTTCACTCTGTTCTAACTCTCTTACTTAGATATGCTGAATATCCTGATGAAAAAACCTTATATTCTTGCAGTTGCAAGTGCTTACTTCGGTATTTTCCCAATAGGAAGATAAAAACCTAACCCAGTTCTGATGCTTTGTCTGAGTGGAATATCCACTCGGCTTCTCAAGGGGCTTAAGGAGCACATCACTTGTGCTTATGGGAAGCTATTTGGAAAACACTGTTAACTCTTTCAGAGTCATTTTAGTAATTTACACATTAACTTCTTCATATACACTAATTTAAAAAATTCTTCTTAGCTAATGATATGGAAAACAAGGCCAATGTTCAACAGCTAATTTCAATATAATATTTTAAAAGATTACTTCATTTTCATTTTTTGCAAGGATTCGCCAAAAGAGAAGAAATGAGATCCATTTTTGAATAAGGAGGAATTTCTGCCATTTCAGGGAGATGTTTGAATGAAGAAATAGGTTTACTAGCAAATCCAAATCAGACCTCCGAATAGTCCCTTCACTTTTTAGGTTAACCATTATATTGAGAAATTTCTTAAAATTGATGTCTGTGACTGGCATTAAAAACTAACTTCTGTATTAGGCATGTAGCAGGAAAGTTTTCAAGATCTTAGTAGCTAAGTCACTGAAAAGCCGCCTGGCATTGGGAGTAGAATATACCTGAGGATTTTTAAAAATAAAATTAACTTATGCAAAAATCTTTATAGTAGCTGCAAGACAGGAAACATAGAAAGAAACTGGAGAAACATGTAATACCAATCGGAAAGATCGCAGCACCGAAAGCCCCTCCACATCTGCTAGACTCAGTTCCATTAAACTGAGGGAGACAATAAATCCATCAAAAATGTTCCATCCTTCTTGGAAATAATAGTAGGGATCCATGGCTATAAGCTTCAGGAACATTTCTGCTGTGAAAATTCCAGTGAAAACCTGAAGAAGGAAATTCAGGGGTTAAGAAAAAGAAATAATAGAAGGAGAATGCCTTTATCATCATCTTTGAATACAGCATGTCCAAGAAGTCACAAGGGCTAGCTAGCCTTGGTTAAATCCTGCATCTGAGGACATCAATTTCTGGATGTCCCATGGCCACTCCACATGATGCAGGACAGTCTTATTTTCCTCTTGAATGAAGTACCCAGGCTAAGTGTTCCCATCTTTGTTGCCAGAACCACCCAAATCACATTGTTAAGAGTGCAGTTGAAAAATTATTCTAAGCAATGGGAATTCTCAAGGGAGAGCAGTCATTTGAGTATGTATGCCTGGGATGTTTGCCTAAAAAAGAAATCACCTGTTGTTTTATAATTATATTAGAAAGATACAGCATTATTTCTGATTTGATATTACATGTCTTATCAAACTTAAAACATATACTGCAGGGCTTCTTATTTTAAATTGTAAAGCAATTGTAAAAGTGTACAAAATACAGAAAAGACATCCATAGTCTTACACCTTGCATACGACTATCATTTACATATATTCCCCTTCTGCTTTTTTTCAAATGCATAGAGATTTTGACAAAGTTGTAAAGTCATAGAATACATAGAATTCATCATGGCTTTATTCACATTGCTACAGTGTCTTCCTGTCTCACTTTTACTGCTTATATAAATTCCATTGGGTGGTATATCCTCAGAGAAGTTTCTTTCTGTTGGAGACTTTGGTGCTTCTTTTTTTATTTTTTCAATGTGATAATCAATGAAGTAACAACTATTTTAGATCTGGAGTTTATAGGGAGAGCGCTCACTAATAAGCACTGGCTGATTGACTATGGAATATCCATACTGTGGGAACTCTGGTTCCTAAGTGAAATCAACAATGGCCCAGTTATGTGGTGCTGCTTTTCAATGGGAGAAATGGCCCCCGGACTTCTTCCTTCATCCCCTGTCTTCCACTCTTCTGCCTGACAGAGCACCTCATGTTTCCTAATGCCTTCTGTATCCCACAGGCTTAGTCATATAACACACAGTAGGAGAGTCAAATGCCATGAAAAACTAATTCCCTCATTCCAAGCTAACCACATAACATCGGACTCTGACTGACTTATGTTTTTAAAGGACAGAACATTATATGTGATAGATTTAAAACTCGTAATAAATTAGTACTTGTAACCACCTCGTTATCAAATTTACACATGAAGGAGTTAAAGAAAAACTTTGAAGACGTGGTTTGAGGCAAGAATTAAAAATAGTTAAAAAGTACTTAGATTACAGATGCTGTTTGGAAATACACTGAATTGATGAATAAAAATAACAAAACAGAATGACTTGAAGGACAAACATCAAAAAGGATAAGCAGGCTACCAGTTTTTGGTGTCCATATACTATTCTGTGGTTCCCCATTTTTCTAAAGTGAAGATGCAGGATTCTACAATGGAAAGAAAACATTCCCTGAAGAGATCCAGTTAAGCAAAAATCAAAGTTCACAGGGCAAGCTAAGTATTTATAGATAAAGCATCCCATTAAGTGAGGTCAGGGAAAGTGGGGGCCGCTAATCAATTCGCGACATACATTTTACCCTTAGTGTAAACCCATCAAAGGTTTCTCTACATAGAAATGTTAGCCTGCTTAGTGCACACTAAGTAGAGGCTGAATTTGTGGTACCATTGGCTCCTCGTGAACACACAAGAAGCGCTCACTAATAAGCACTGGCTGATTGACTATGGAATATCCATACTGTGGGAACTCTGGTTCCTAAGTGAAATCAACAATGGCCCAGTTATGTGGTGCTGCCTTTCAATGGGAGGAATGGCCCCCGGACGCCTGGCAGGAATGCCTACGACAGAGGTCAGCAACCGTTTTGTTTCAGCACATAGTGTGCTCCCATCGTTTGGGGTTTGAGCAAAAATAAAGTTGTAACTATTGGTTGTAGGATGAAATGACTTAAAAAAAAAACAGAGAAGAGCAGATTTATGGTTATCTCTATGATACCACACTTATTGCACTGAAATATGCTTTTTGAAGAGGTGAAAAAAGAGCTTTGAACTGTGTATCAACAACTGTACATAAATGTCACTCTTGTGAATGTCATCCAATACTCATCTAGGAACTTATGTTCTAATGCAGCGGTTCTCAAAGCGTAGCTGAGGATTCCTGGGGTCCCTAAGACCCTGACACAGGGCCCGCCCTCCTTTTCCCAACTAAATATCTGTGAGAGGCCAGGTTTTCTCCCTGCATTTCAGCCAAAACAATATATCACAATGGATTGAATACATAGGCAAATAAGAGAACTGAACTATCTTCTATTAAATCGGACATGAAAGAGATTTGCAAAGATGTCAAACAATCCTGTTTTTCTTTCTAGAAAATATAATTTTGCCCTATATAATATGTTATTTATGTAATTATGTGACGGGTACATTATTGTTTTTAAATAAATATTTAAGATTTTTTGTGGTTTTAATTTCAAATATGGTAAATAACGATAGATATAACTTTCATAAACGAAAGCTTTTAGCTCTTTTTAGGAGTGTAAAGGGGTCCTAAGACCAAAAAAAGATTGAGAACTGCCGTTCTAATAGGATGTTCTGAATTCAGACTTGGCGTATCTTTCTAGTTTGGACAAGCCCTGGCACAGGCCTGGGAACTTGTACTGCCAGGTCACCAAGTAGGGCCTACAATGTCTTGAGATTGGGGCACTGCTTTGACGGTCACTCTGGGGTTTGGGAACGGTGGGGAGAAGCGGCACAGCTCCTTCGGCCATGACTGCAACTGCGAACAGACTTCGGGCTCATCTGGGAGTGACTAGGGTTTGCGTGCTCTTGTCTCCTCTCAGCAGGGGGCTCATTAGCTCCTGTTCTGTGATGGCTCTTCCCCCAAAGTTAATGACATTCAGTTAGATAAAAGCCTCATATGTACCACAATGGAGACATGAAAAAAACAATATATGAACATGAAAAATTATAGCTTCTTAGGAACTCAGTCACCAGGAGGCAGGGTAACCAACTCCTTCGGTTTGCCCAAGGTTTTCTTAATACTGAAAGTCTGCACCCTGGGTCTCCAGTTAGGAAGACCAACTTGTACCAGTTTGCCTAAGACTGTCCCACTGTTAAAACTGAAGTTCCACACCGCAGAAGCCTCCTCAGAGCTGTGCAAATTGGCATGGTTGTTACCCAACGAGGAGGAGACACAAAACCTAAAATATCATAAGTGTTTAAAGAGAGGTACGCACAAGGGGCTACAAGGACAGAGATGAAAGAAAAACTAAAATATAAAAAGAATTCCTTTTGGTTGAAAATCTAGTTGAGCTGTGGTTAAGTGTAGTTAAGAAATGATAACATTTATGTGTGTTTGGTAAAAAAGGAAAATAGCTTTCTGATTTTCCTTTTTATGCTTAGAATCTCAGAAATCAGACTTACACATCCAGTTAAGCCTTTGCCCTTCCTTCCGTACTTCCAACCCCTCAGATGATTTAGTCCGAAATCCCGCGGGTGGGCGTCCACAGGGACGGAGGCCTGGCACCAGGTGCGGGGGCCCAAGCAGGGAATCTGATGCAGGGGAGCAGCCTGGTGTAGGCTGTCACAGGCTGTGCAGACCAAAGAGGGGAGTCCCCTTCAGGGGACAGTCCAATACAAGCTGTCAGAGTCTGACTGGGATGCAGAGGGTGTTTGTGAGGGACGGCTACCCAGCACAGGGTATCAGAGCCCAGGCAGGATGAAGAGCCCCCAAGCCGGGGAAGCCCGGTGTGGGGTGAGGAGGGGTCCGTGTAGGGCAAGGCCCACTGCGAGGTGTTCGAGTCCAAGTGGGGCAAGGGTAAAGAGTGTGTGGGGTGGCCTGGCCTGGGGGGTCAGGGCCTGTGAAGTTTAAGGAACGGTCCCCATACAGGACACTGGTGAGGAAGCTGGAGAGCCTGCTACAGGGAGTCAGAGCCCGGGCAGTGTGAGGAGGGCATCCATGCTGTTAGAGGCAACAGTAGCTTTTTGATCCAATAAATTAACACATTAAAGATAGTGGCAACTGGGTTTCTATTTGTTGGATAAGGAGTTTCAAACAGAGAGAGGAGAAAACTAGAATGAATCCTATAGTGCAGGACTGGGATTGAAGTGACAGCAAGAACTCATGGCTTTCAGTACATACAGGTGGCCTGATATTCACAGCCACCCTGTACAGAGAGGGCCGAGGCCTGCCTATCACTCCTCTAGAGCCTCACTTCTAAATACCATTTCCCCTAAACCAGGGATCCTTGAGAAATGGCTGATTCCAGGCCTGAGGCAGGCAAAACGGAAGATTAGCTTGAAATATTTTGTGACAGCAGAGAAAAAGGAAGTACCGAGAACATGCTGAGAGGACACAGACGCAGCCGGAGGGGCTCCCACTGGCCAAACCTGGAGTGGTTTATTAGACATCAAAGTAAATGATGGTAATGGGTTATAAACCACTGGATAAAATGGAAAACATGCATTCATGCTGACATAAATAAATACAGGAATGAATCAAAAGTTTAATGAAGAACAGGTAGTTCAGATAGTTTTAAAGTACCTTACTCACAAATACTAACTATAAATGGCAAAGGAATAACTTTATAGGGGAGAAGCTTGGCAGACACCTCCTTAATCAAGTCATCAATAGCACCAGCAACGTGACAAATGGAAAATTGTGTGCCACCTGGTAGATGCAGTGAGAAGACAGCCTCACTGGTGTGATCTTCCTGCCAAAAGCATAACTTCAGTCTCTTCATGAGGAAGCAGTACACAAACTCAAACTGAGGGAATTCTAAAAAATAACTGTGTAGTCTTCAAGAGTGCCAAGGTCATGAAAGTCAAAGGAAGACTGAGGAACTCTCCCAGGCTGAAGAAGATTAAAGAGATAGGAACTAAATGGAATATGTAACTCAAAATGAATCCTTTTGTCATAAAAGACATTACTGGGATTATTGGCAAAACTTAAGGGGGCCTGAGAATTAGATGGCTGTAACGTGCCCATGTTAATTTCCTGACTGTGACAGTTACACCAAGGTTACACAGGAGAATGCACTTGTTCATACAAAACATACACTACATTAAAGTATTCGGGGTGATAAGGCTGTGTCAGCAACTTACTCTCAGGAGAAAGTTCTTTATATCATACTTAAAACTTCTTGGTACAATTGTTTAAAAAACTGCCTTATAAACCCACTGTTGGGCAAAAAAGGCAAGACAAAAATCATGACTAAATAATACAAAAGTTGTGTAAGTCACATAGCCTCCCTGGGCTTTAACTTCTTTTATAAAACCTGTGGGTTGGATCAAATTATCTTCAAGGTTCTTTCTATTAGTGGAGTCTTCCTTGAGGGGAGGGTAGAAGAGGCAGGGATTATAGGTTTACAGAAGACTTCTCATCTTCCCTCAGAAACAACCATCTGCACATCTACAAACAAACACAGCTCAATCACTGTCTGAGGGTGGGAAAGGCCTCTCATTCCAACTATAAGATGAGGTTGTACTCACAAGCTAGTCAATCTCACCTTTTTCCATCCTCTTTTTCTTCGGTTTCTGTGAAAGACTCTATCCAAAACTCGAAGTCTTTGAAAATTCTCCTACTGAGTTACACTAATACATTTCTTCAGATTTATAGACTACTTTTCACTATTCCAAAAACTTCCACATAGTGTCTCATTTTATCCTCCCAACCACTGATGGATGACATGGTGTTAGCCTCATTTTATAGATCTAAAACATTTCTGAACTGAATGAATGGCTTATTTAAGGTTAAACTATATCAAACAGGAACCTAAACCCAAATCTTCTGACTTCTAATTCTGGGTTCTTTCTGATCAACTTAGCACTTGATTGGCAGAAAAGTATATTTTCTAACCCCCGAGGCACAATTCTTCATTTCCTGCCCTTCACCCTCACGCACAATCCGTCAGCCAGTCCAAAGTATCCTGAACCACACACTGCTCTCCATGCCTGTTGCTAATTGTACATTTACTTTCTCCTTGCACCTCCTCCTCCCTCAGCTGTACTTTCTTATTTTAGAACTTGATTCTGCTTGGCTGGCCTAATGCAGTCCCTGAATATTAGCTGCCAACCTTCTTTCCTCTCCTCTTTCTTCACTAATGGTTCCAAGCAAAGACTTCTGAATGCTTACAACTCTAATTTAGGTGTGACTCTCAATCTCTGTAGATTTTTAATGAAGGAAAAAATAATGTTATTTGCTGGCCTGGCCTGAGAGCAATTATGCTGGTGGTTGGTAAAAGGGCCTTTCAAAATCTCTTGGAAATTGAGAACCAATTTTATAAAAAGCAAGTTAAAGACTTTGAGGGGGAAAAACAATGCTATAGGGAAAACACCATTACCACCACCACCACCAACAAAATTGGTCCAGTCATATTTCTTATTACTTAACCTGTGGCTAGAAAAAAATAAAGCTTATATATAAGATATTGTTCATTGGCTCAAAATGCTGCTTGATGGCCAAGGCCCTGGGCCAGCCAGTCACAGGGCAAGCCCATTTTCAGGCACCTTCCAGAGCCAGTTAGCAGATTTCCTCATAGCTATTTCAGACTATGGGTATTTCATCAGGCTGCACATGAGAGGTCCCATTACAGCAGTGAGGTCACCTAGAGATGGAGACTGGAGAGACCACAGAATCATCTTGGATGTACACCAGGCTACACAACAGGCTACAAGGACTAGCCAGGCAAAGGATCTCTTTTGCCATGTGTGTTTCCAGAATCAGAACTCAAAATGATATTATAACACTTTAATAGTGTTTTAGAACTTAAGGAAGAAACTTGTGGTGTGTGTATGTGTGTTTGTGTGAGAGAGGGAGAAAGACAGAGAGAGAGGTGAAGAGAGGGAAGGAGAGGGAGAGGGAGGGAGGGAGGGATGGAGGGTGAGGGAAAGGGAGAGGGAGGAGAGGAAGGCAGGAAAGGAAGCAGGGAGGGAAAAATACAAACAGAGAGAGATTATGCTCCAATTAACTGGTAACAACTAGATTTGACATGCCTGTGGTGGAACTCCTCTAGAATAACAGGGCTCAGATGACCGAGAGGATTCTTTCCAACTGATTCTTTACTATCTATCAAAATTCAATCAACTCCTGATTTTGAACTAAAGAAGTAAAACAGATAACCCCCAAATCACAACTACTTGATCTCAGAATAACTGTGTAATCAGTTTTTTAGAAAGAGCCTATTTATCTTCTAATTAATATCATATATGAAATATATGACTTAGGCTAACATTACAATAAATCTGGCGAGGATCAACTAATGGTGGAAAGTGGATGACAGCCCAGAAGTTGGACTGGACAGGGAAATGAACCTAGAATCAAAAACTTCCCCTAGACAGTGCACATATGGATAGTTAATATGACGGCGCAGGCCAATTTGTAGTTACATTTAATGCACTTAAAGAGCTCCCCTATTTTGTGGTGGCTGTCACTGAAGGTGAAAGGGGAAGTGATTTGCTGGACCAATGCAGGAATCAATGTGAGTAACAGAATGAAAAAAATATCCAGAAGTCCTTGGCTCAGGCTGCTGAAACCAGCCCGCTGTACCATGCCTCCCATTCTGCCACCATGGTTGGTTTTCTGCCAATAGCTCCTAAATGACGTCTTCTAACTTCTGCAGAAAGAGGAAACAGCCAGGGATCACAACAGTGAGCAGAAGCGGCTGGGGCCCATGGCATATGTGGAAGCATTTGTCTTCCAATTAACTATTACTTCTTTTTCAACTCAACTCCTGCTTTCAGTGTCAGAAAAAACATGTCCTACAGGCAAAACATGTTCCGACCACAAAATCAGGAGACAGCACTCTATCTTACCAGATTTCCTACAGATAAGACATGTTCAAACTGTGGCGTCATAGGATGGTGCTCCATTGCCATAAACAGTGTATTCAGGACAATGCAGATGGTGATGGCTAAGTCCACAAAGGGGTCCATAACAATCAAGTTCACAATCTCTTTCACTTTTATCCAGTAGGGGTGACACTCCCAGATGAGGAAAGTATTGGCAAATTTATACCAGCATGGTGGGCATTTTCTCTGGGACTCTTCCAGCTCTGTAGGGAGTAAAGAACAAAGGTGGCCCCTCAATCACAGTAAGAAAACAAAGAAGATGGTGCAACGCTTCACTGGGGCATTATCGCTGTTACAAACATGAGAACAAAGGCGGCTTAAGTGAGAACTTTCCATAGTGTTTCCCTGGGTATTTCTTCTCTCACAGGAAGACAGGAGGCATGAGCAGGACAGGAGCACTTCCCCGTTAATAATGAGCTAGTTATAAACAGAACTCGATCCATTTTGGGAGCACAGCATAGTAGTTGGGAGCTTAGCCTCTGGAGTCTCACCGCACCCCCACCCCCATCCCCGTTCAACTGGCTTCTACCCTCACAAGCGGTGTGATCTTGAGCAAGGTGTTGACTCCTCTGTGTCTCAGTGGCCTCATCTGAAATGGCACTTTCTTTAAGGTTATACAATAAACCAATCCTGTAATTCTCATCATTCATTAAGGATTAGATGAGTTGAGGTGTCTAAAGCAGACCTGGCACTAGGTAAGCCCTCAATAAATGGTACTATATTACACATTGTATCATTCAATTATTATCAAAGAAGCAGTCAAAAGCACAGATTTTGAAGCCAGACATACCTTGGTGCAAATACCAGCTGAGATACTTGCTAACTGTGGGAACTTGAGCAAGCGATTTCAATTTCCTAAGAGAATTAAATGAGCTAAAATAAAGGGCCTTAGGACACCCTAGCATTTATTAAATGCTGCAGAAATATCTGCTATTGTTATTATCTTTACAGCAGAATTGGCACTGTCAACCAAGCCATCATGCAGTATGTATCGCTTATGTTTCCCGAGAAGTCAATGAGTTTATAATTCACAATCCAGTTAGAAATGTAAGTCACATTCCCTTTCCCTTTCCTCCCTTCCTTTCTCTTTCTCATCTCTTTCTCTCTCCCTTTCTCCTTCTCTCTTACCCTGACTTTCATCCTTTTCTTATCTTCTTCCCCTCTCCTTCTCTCGGTCCCTTTCTTCTTTCTTTTTTCCTCCTTTCCTTCTTTTGTCTTATCCTCCCTATCTTTCTGTCTGTCTCTTTTAGAAGCAGAATCTTTTATTTTTTCCCAAACAAGATTTTATGTAAGCCCTAACATGTAAGACAGAGAAACCAGGAACTGCTCTAGTTGAGATAAGAGGAGGAGCTTGGAGCCAGTCCAACTGACTTCTTCCTTTCCTCAGGTACTTCTCCAGGATCCTAGGATTCTGATAAACACAGACCAAAAATCACTGGACTAGATGATCTCTAAGGTCGTTTATAAAGCAAAGATTAAAAAGGATGATTAGACACTAAAGACAGAGAGCCATTCAGCTGGCAGGTACACCCACCAAGGCATGAGGACCTAGGTAACAAAGCTCTGCCAACTGAATATGAAGTATAATAGCTAGCATTATAAAAGTCCAAGGATCTTGACTTAGGAGAATGTTAAGAGGTGTAACTTTGCAAACCCATTAGTATGATAATCCTTACAGACAAGGTATTCGGTTCTGCAGGGTTAGCTGTAACTGCATCCCCCTCTGCCCAATTCTTCTGACAAAACCAAATTATTCACAGAACAGAAAAAAGTTTCCCAACATTTCATCAAGAACAAGATGGAAGACTTCAATTAGTCTACTTTCCCTTTTTCCAACAGCTGGATGGTACCCATGGTGATGGCTTTATTTTAGATGGGGTGCTTTGGTTAGGTTTCTGATTGGCTCCCTGGTTGCTAAGAAAATGGTTGCCTTGGTTTTTCAGATTTAAGGGCCACAGTAAGCGCCTCGTGGGAGTCTGCGTGGGAAAGGAAGTCTGTGAAGAAAATTTGCTTTGGCTTCTTCCTTATAGAACTCCCTCCGTTCCCAAGGTAAATTTAGTTTTTTTCCCCCAAAAAAGAAAATGAAAAGGTTCTCTTATTTCCATAAATTCTTGTAGTACATATTTGGAAATCTGGTTCTGTTCCTTTTTTTATCTCTTCCCTTCTTCAAATGTCTACTGCTCACCGTCACAAGCATGCACGTGGAGGTTGAGGCAGCTACTGTTCACGTTTCTGACAGTTGACACAATTGTGATGTTTTATAATGAACTAGGCTCCAAGTCTTTGCCAGGCAGCAAGGAGGGGCGCCTTTACCCTATGGGGCACCAAGAAGATTCCTAGAGGGATACTAGCTGTCTCTTAACCGCTTTCACTGAGAAGAGTAGATCCTCAGGACTTTTTCCATTCCACCAAACATTAAGTCAATGTAGAGTGTTAAAAGCTAGAAAAGATCAATTAGGTGTAACAAGAAAGTGTATAAAGTAACTCACAACTTTGCAAACTTACTGGCCCCATATGCCTAGAATGAGTTTAACATAAAGGGGGTGCGGGGTCTCCCTTCCTTGCTCTGGACATTTTCAGAGAGGGTGCTGTAGGTCTCAACTTCTGGGGTACTGGGAACTGTTTTCAGAGAGGGCCTCGTAATTCCACTGAGATGGTGGTGTGAGCAGCCCATGAGGTTTCTGAAGGCAGGGGCTTCTCTCAATTCAATTCAATTCCACAACTTTTTAAGCACCTACAATTTTCCAGACACTGGGAAAACACTGAAGAACAAGAGTCTCCATCCTTACAGAGCTTACAGCTGTGCCAGAAAGGCAGACAGATATCAGAGAAGTAACGGTCCGGCCCCTTGATGCTCGCCAGTTGAATAAGAGTGAGTAAGTAATTTGTGGCAGCAACAGCTACAGTCAGTTACCTCTATAGGGGAGTTTCTGAAACTGTTCAACCCAAGAATAAGTAATGCCAAGTACCATCACTACTTCCTCACTGCTACTTCACCTGCTCTCCCCTTCTCCCAGGGCTTTACTGCTCTGAGGCAGAGTGAAACTACGCTACTCTCTGCCTACGCCCCACCTCCAGTCCTCTGAAATATCCCCAAAGCTGATGGCTCTGCTGACTGCATTCTACTGAGTTTTCTGGATGCGGTGAGCACTTCTGCAACAGGATAGTGTGAGGCAGAGCAGGCAGGACTTTCCATTATTTATAGGATGCTGGAATTCTCCACTGTGGTAGGTAAGAGCCTGCTTCTTTGGTTTTATATAATAGTAATTTCAGTCTTTGGATTAAAATGTCAGAGTTTCCTAACTGAAGGTCTGGGAAGCAGGAACAATTATTCATTCAATGCTGGCTTTTCATGCTGTAGTGATCATTAAATCCAGAGGGACCAGTGGTTAAATAGGAATAAATCTTTCTTAATGTCCTTTAATTCCCTCTCACATTATTCAGCACCAGCCATTCATCGTTCTTTGCTTACAGCAGCTGTCTCATCAGTTTTAACAAAGGGAGGCAAACACTAGGGGAGCATACAGGAGGAAAGTCTGAGCAGGAACAGGCAGGAAAGGGACAGGTGATATGAACTTCAGAGCTTCGAAAAAAGAAAAAAGAATCTGAACGACTGCCTACTCAGGAACACAACTGCAGTCGTCTCTCTCTCCCCCCTGAGCTACACTTGCATCCATTTTTTTTTTACATGTGTGCTCGTGGGTGGAGGGTGGAGAATGAGTAGCAGGACAGAAAGAGAAAGAAGAGGACAGAGAGAAGAGGAAAGAGACCGGAGAAAGACAGTAATTCTGCAATGATTTAGCTCTAACTCAGCAGGATGACAAAAGTATGAAGCCTCCCGAGGAAACCCTGCAGCACCAACACTCTCCACAACTCCACACACAGCACGGTTCAGTCCAACAATCATTTTCTGAGCATCTACTTTTGCTAGACTCTGTGCTACGGCACTGAGGTAATCAATGAATAATTGTTGCATTGCATTGATAGTTCTCCTGTTCTTATGTCTTTGCCAATAATAAAACATGCCCTTGGAGGGTGTTAAGTTTTCTTTTGTTTGTTTTTTTTAAAGGTTTTATTTATTTTTAGAGAGAGGGGAATGGAGGGAGAAAGATAGGGAGAGAAACATCAATGTGCAGTTGCCTCTCACGTGTCCCCCATTGGGGACCTGGCCCGCAACCCAGGCGTGTGCCCTCACTGGGAATCAAACTGGCGCCCCTTTGGTTCATAGGCTGACACTCAATCCACTGAGCTGCACCTGCCAGGACAAGGGGGGGGGGGTGTTATTTTTCTTTCTCAACTGCCACAGACACTCAGAGAAATCGTCTTGGTCTGCAAGTGAAGAACAAAATTCACCAAGGTTCAGGATAAGGTACAGAGTTTAAAGATGTTTTATCAGGCAAGGACCTTGATGGGACTGAAAGAAAATAGGAATAACTGAAGTTGTTCAGGTGGCTGAAAGCAGGCAGTTCAGTACTTTTTATCTGACAACATTCTCCAGACGGGTCAAGGTAAACTGTAATTCCTTTCCATATGCACAGATGTAAACCCTCCAAGGGCGCTCCTTTCTAGAGACTCTCCCTTCACCACAGACACCCCTGCCCAACACACACACATAGTGGTGCTAGGCTTAAATGATTCAATGACTCAAAAAATAACTTGCTCCAAGGACACCAGGATAATTTTGAGCCTCCCTATGTCAGGGACTCTGGTTATTGTTGGATTAGTCTGGGTGTCTGAGCTCTGAAGAACAGCAATTTGAGGCCTCAAGAATAGTCTGGAACAGAATGGATAAAGAAGTGATGGTACATATATACAATGGAATATTGTTCAGCATAAAAAAGAATGAAATCTTGCCATTTGCAACAACATGGAAAGATCTTAAGGGTATGATTCTAAGTGAATTAAGCCAGACAGAGAAAGACAAATACCATATATTTTCACTTATATGTGGAATCTGAAAAACAAAATAAATGAACAAACTAAACAGAAACAAACTTAAAGATACAGAGAACAAACTGATGGTTGCCTGATGGGACTGGAGTTGGAAGACTGAGTGAAAAAAAGGAAGGGATTAAGAAGTTCAAACTGCCAGTTATAAAAAGTCATGGGGGTGTAAAATACAGCATAGGGAACATAATCAACAATACTGCCATAACTATATACGGTGTCAGATGGGTACTAGACTTATTGGGGTGATCACTTTCTAAGGTATATAAATGCCTAATTACTACGTAGTACACCTGGAACTAATATAATATTGTATGTCAGCTGTAAATGAAAAAAAAGAATAGTCTGGATCTCTAATGGGACAAGTCAGCTAAAGCAACATGAATCAAACGAAGAAGACTGATGCAGAATCAATCACAAACTTGAGAAAATTTTATCACTGAATCTAGCTCCAGAGAAAGCAAGAGGAGCCTGGCATGCAGGCCACATTTGGACAGAAAGCTAGCACTTGCTGGGGACTGTGGGGAAATGGAAAATCCCGAGATGTTCCTCAGCATGCCTGGCTATGTCATGGAGGAGCCACCTAATCCTGAGTTCAGGCACTGACCGCAGCATTTCTGCAGACACGCTGTGAGTCAACGGTGGCTGCTCTTTGGGCGGCACGGAGTGCTGGAGGAAGCAGGGTTTCAGCTTACCCAGTCACACAGCAAATATATTTATGAATATGTGAGGGTGTTCGAAGAGATGCAGAATTAGGTGCAATCAAAATGCACAGTACATTCATCCTTACAGGAAAACCAAAAGCGCTGTAAGTAGCTAAAAAGGAAAAGAAGAAGGTATGTTTTGGAGGGCGCAAGGCAGATTCTATCATCCTATATCTTCACAGTTCTTCACTCTACACTCCTTTATGCCACATGTCACCCCACAGGCTCCACATGATGACGATTACAGAAGCTTCTTCAGCTCCTCTAGCTCACATTTACATCATCCCTTCATAATTATTTCCTATCTGTGTATAATGCTGGCAGCAGCTTTGAAGTCCTTACTGGATTCTGTGTATGCAGATTTGGGATGCTGGTTTCTATAACAAGTACACTATTTCTAAAGCTTAGAGACAATTTTTGCAAAACTCAGACCATGGGACAGGGAATATATTTATCATGCACACTGCATATTTGTATTTCAGCATCTTGGACTGACATCACAGGGCACGTACCTTCTACTAGTGTATTTGTAACAACACTCAGTATACTGTTTATCCTGTCCTTCCGCCCATAGGAGGCCAGTTGGTCCATAGACACTAAGAGAGATCCAGGACCTTTCTTCTTAATTTCCACTTCAGTTGTAGCCTGGGGGAAAAAAAAGCAAATGGGGTGAGCAAAGCCTTATAAACATTAAGGCTGAGCCTTACCAGATACATAGTCCAGACTGTGAGCAAAAACATATGCTCTTCTTTAAACTTTTTACTTTGATCCCGCAATCCTACTGACCTCAAGAAGTAGCATGAAACAAGTTGGCCATGGGTCACGCTTAGTTCTATAGATGACAAGACCAAGCTGCTTAAGTTTGTACAAATCTACAAGGAACCCAAGAGTCTGGCTGGGACTGAAATACCTCATCTGCTTAATTCTGAACATAAGAAGAGAAAGACCACCTCCTCCAGGGCAACACCATCAGAAGTAGACCCTGAATTTTCCTGCCCTAGTCTCAGCCATAACATTTGACTAGAATTGGACCACATGATAAAATAAGTCAAATTCACTTCTATTTGAAAATTCATGAAGGGCCAAGTGCCTGATCACACTGAGTGTTATAAACACTGTTTCCTGCATGTGTAAGAGCACCATCACTCTGCCAAACTGTTGTTTCCAAATGCCAAACCTGGGCCTAGCTGAATGTTCACAGGTTCTACCCCAAATCTCCTCTAAGCAACTGTAAAGAAGTCTGGTAAAGTTTAGATGTCTTAATAAAATACACCGCATCATATATGTTTATCTTGTCCTTTTAAAGTTCTATGTTATGAGTTAAACTACTGCGTTCAAATTCCCAACCAAAGAAAAACAGCAGAAAATATCATCAGGTTGTTATACAACATATTTCTTACACTCCGCAGTGGGCAATACTGGTACATTAGATTACAGCACAGGGTTTCTTAATATCCACTGCGTGTGTTCTCTGTGCCAACCTGACTATTCTACATTAGATCAGGTTTAATGTGATGGCCCAAAGCGTAGCTTTCTAGTCACCATGTTGTCCACTTTTACTTGTTATCCGTGTAAAGTTGGCTGAGCCTTCCATGGTGAAGGTAAGAGACAGAAACAGTCACCATCACTCAAAGGTCAGGGAAGAGACATATTTGTATGAAGCTAGAGAAGTATTTAATCTGAACCAGAATTATCCTACCAGTTTTAAAAAGAAAATAATTATCTCTGAAGAGCTACATCAGAAAGACTTTCAATGCTTATATATGTATAGATTTTAAGAACCATAGAAAAGAAAGTTCCTGGCAGATTATAATTTATCTCATCACAATGTTTCATCAGACTTTCACTGATTCAGCCATTTGTTTCACCTTAGGGTTTACGTGTTTGGCAGAGATACCAAAGAAACGGAAAGGAGAAAGAACCATTTCCTTGGGAATTCCTGACTGCATTGCTATCCGAACACCTGAATATATAAGAGTGACTTGTTGACTATTACCTCAGGTCATAAAAGGTATATTTCTTTGAGAAATCGCTTTTGGTTTTAATTCCCAGCCTGATATTCGTGACATTTAATAAATCAGATAAACTGCTACATTTAAAAAATGACAATCATCTAAAAATGAACACAGAAAGGCCCTATTCAATGGACACTCTTATATTTTTATATGTAAAATTAAAGTAAACAATAACGGGTATGTGGAGATAACTTCTACAACATTAAAATTTGTTCCATAATAAGATGTGTTATATCTTAAATTTCAAAAAAAATGAAAGAAGATATCAAAAAATGAAAATTTTGAAGCCCATACTTAGGAAATTTTAGAAGGTAAGAAGAGAAATTCATTCTGTTATCTTTCACACAGGCAAAACATTTAGCATAGATCCAAACAACTGGTTCCCAAAAAGATATCCAAAAAAGATCCCTATACATTTGTAAATTAAACAACAGACTTCTAAAAATCCATGGATCAAAGATGAAATCACAAAGGAAATTAGAAAATACTTTGATGATAATGAAAACACAATATATCAAGATTTATGGGATGCAGCTAAAGGAATGGTTAGAAAAAAATTTACAACTTAAAATGCTTATATTAAAAAATAAAAAAATAAAATCAATATAATTAATGCTCTAAGCTTCAACCTTAAGAAAGTAAAAAAAGAAGATCAAATTAAATCCTAGGTAAGCAGATGAAAAGAAACAATAAAAATAGAAATAGATTAATAAATTAGTAAATGGACAAACAATACACAACTGAACGAGTCAAATGTTGTTTTAAAAAAAAGATTAATACAACTGATAATTCCTCCAGCAAGACTGATCAATGAGAAACAAGAAAACACAAATAATTTTCAGGAATAAAAAAGGGGACATTTCTACAAATCTTACAGATGTTTTTAGGATAAGAAGAAGATATTATGAACAACTTTATGTCATTTCATCTTGGATGAAAGGGACAAACTTACTGGAACATAACTTATCAAAACTGATAGAAAAAGAAACAAAATTAAAACAGGTCATATTAGAGAAATCATCCTAAAGCCTTACTTCAAAGAGAACTCTAGGCCCAGATGGCTTCACAAGTGAATGCTATCTAACATTTACGAAAGAAGTAAAACCAATTTTACACAAATTCTTTCAGAAAACAGAGGATAAGGGAATACTTCTCAACTTGTTTTATAAAGCTAATCCTGACACTAAGTCTGACAAAAACATTACAAGAAAATAAAATTAGAGACCAATATCCATCATGAACAGAGACGGGGAATTCTTAACAAATATGAACAAATAGAATCCAACAGTATATACAAAGGATAATATACCATGACCAACTGGGTTTATACCAGGAAAGCAAGGATAGTTGAACATTATAAAACAAGTCAATGATGTTAATCACATTAAGAGAACAAAGGAGATAAACCATACGATTATCTCATTGATACAGTAAAAGAACATTTAACAAAATTCAACACTTCCATATAATAAAATTTCTCAAAATGTTGCAGCTTTGATTAAAGAATATCTATGAAACCCACAGCCACCCTTAGACTTCTTGGTGTAACATTAAATCTTCTTCCACTAATAATGGAAACAAGAAAGGATGTCTGCTTTCAACATTTCTATTCGATTTTGTATCTGAAGTCCTAGCTAGTGCAATAAAGCAAGAAAAATAAAAAGGAGTCATAAAGAATGAAGTTGCTGCTATTCACAGAAAATATTATTGTGCATGTAGAAAGCCCTATGCAATTTATATTTTTTAAAAAAACCCAAATCTCATAGAACCAATGTTAATTTATCAAGGTCATGAGATACAAGTTAAATATAAGTTAAATATACAGAAATCAATTTTATTTCTATATTCTAGGAAAAAAAATTTGAAAATAAAAATTATACTTTCGTAACAGTATCAAAATTATACCTGAAAGTAATACAAAATAACATTAAATATAAACAGTGACTGAAAAATAAAAATTATAAAAATTTTTAAAAATACCAAGGAATAAATCTACAATGTGCAAAACCTTCACTACAAACTATACAACTTTGCTGAGAGAAATTTCAGAAGACTTAAATAAGTGAAGAAATATATCATATTCATAGATTGGAAGACTCAATATAATTGATGCTCCTTCTTCCCAAACTGACCTATAAATTCAGTGCAATCAGTATAAAAATTCTAGGCTTTTTTGAAGAAACTGAGATGATTCTAAAATATATAAATACATGCAAAGGATACAGAATAAAAAAAATCTTTTAAAAGACGTCTAGAATAGCAAAATAATCTATTAAAAGATTATTTAATAATATTTTAAAATATTTTTTATTTGGAAGGTTTACACTATCTCATTGCAAGACTTAAAAAGTTACAATATTTAAAACAAGTGTAGTATTGGTATAGGCATAGACAAATAGATCAAAGGATTAGAATAGAATCCAGAAATAGATCCACATATGTACTACATCAATTGGTTTTGACCACGGTGTCGAGTCAAGAAAAAGAAAAGTCTCTTTAACAAATGGTGCTAAAAAACTAGATATCCACCCAGGTCCACTCCTACCTAGTTTCATACACAAAAATTAACTTGAGTTGAATCAGACACCTGAATGTAAAACCTAGAACTGTGAGCTTATAGAAGGAAAATATCTTCACAATCTCACAGATCAGCAAAGATTTTTCAGCCAGATCATAAAAAAATAATAAAAGGGGGTAAAAACCTGATATATTAAACTTTGTCAAAATTAAAAATTTATGTATCTGATAAAGGACTTATATCCACAGCATATAAAAAACTAACAGATCAATAATAAAAAGAACTCAGTTAAAATGGGCAAAAGATCTGAATAAGCAATTAAATAACAAAAGAAGACAGGAGAAGTCCATAAGCACATGAAAAAATGCTCATCATCATTAATCATCACAGAAATGCCAATTAAAAGCACAATAAGATCACATTTTATACTCACTAAAATGCTGAAATCAAAGACTAACACCACCAAACACTGGCTAGGATGTGGTGCAACTGGAACTCTAATACATTATTAATGGGAGTATAAAAAAGTGGTGTAACTATTTTGGACAGCTGTTTGGCAGTTTCTTATGAAGTTAAACATACATTTACCATATGGCCAAGAAATTTTACTGTGAGGTGAAATTTACCTAATGTAAGTGAAAACATTTATCTACAAAAAGCTGTATAAGAATGCTCTTGACAAGCTTATTCATGCTAGTGAAAACTGGGAACAACCTGAATACCCATCAGCAGGAAAATAAGTTAAAAAACTAGGATCTATTTATACAATGAAACACTACTCATCAATAACAAGTGAACTACTGATACACAAAACAATATGAACGTATTTCCAAAACATCTTGTTGAGTGAAAGAAGCCAAATAAAAAATACATATTGTATGAGTCCACAAGAATGAAAGAAAACTAATCTATGGAGACACAAGTCAGGAGTGGTTGCCCGGAAGTGGGAGGGAACTGATTAGAAAGAAGTATTAGGGTACTTTCTGGGAGAATCTTGTGATAAAGAGAGCTCAGGAGACAATCCTCAACTGTCAGAGAGTTCCTTCTCTACAATGGTTTTACCCACAACTTTAGTAACCCTTGGGTGAAGGTTATCCAATGTATTATTGCAATACTAATTACAGAGAATTACTTTTTAAAAGAATATGTAATGCAGAATGTGTAAATATGTATAAAATGTATCTGTATTTTGGAAATAAAGATCAACTAAACAAGAAAAGCAAAGGCTATTTATTCTGAGTCTGACGTAGTGAGGCAGTCAACATTCCGTGTTTTAGCAGACTCAAAAGCAAGCGAAAGAGTGGTAAAGCTTTATAGTGGGAGATGGAAAGCCTTCTGTCGCTCTGATTAGAGGCAGATGGCATGGGGCAGCTGTAGGCAGGTTAACTAGAAGCTGGGCATCCTATGTGCTTTGTGAGAGGTGTATATTGGCTTTCTTTGGTTGGTCCTATGTTGGAAGCAGGGACAAAAATTAAGGAAGTTGTCAGTTAATTAATCAAGTCAGAGCCATTTTGAACTGATTGTTACAGAAGTTTAGCTTGCTGGACTGTCATGAGATAGAAATTTGGCTTCCTGTATGTTTGACTTAAAGCAGGCTGGCTTTCTGGGTTGTTTATTATAGATAAGGGGGTTGGTTTCTTGGGCAGGTTGTGGGTGAAAGTTCTATTTTTATATGATGATCAGATCATTGTCCATTTGTATATGCACTCTCTCAGTATTCATCAATCAGAGTGATTAATGAAGAGGTAGAGGGCAAATACATTCATCACTGATAATTGCTTAAGAGGACAAAAACTAAAAAAGGGCTTAAAAGAACATAACATAAAAGTGCTAATAAGCAAGGTGGATTGGGGGTTAAGGGAACATCCAGAGAAAAATATATCTAAACTAAGAAAATCTAATATGTTAAAATCAGGGCACACAGAATACCAAGATGGGCAAGTATGTCCTAGAACTCCTTCCTACTAAGGTGAGGTTTTGAAAGCTGGGACTGAAAGTGCAGGTACTTGGTCATTGTTTCTTTTTATTTTTTCTTTTCAATTTGAAAAAATTTGAGATAAAATGCATATAACATAAAATTCACCATTTTAACCACTTTGAAGTGTTCAATTCAGTGGCTTTTAGTATATTCAGAATGTTGTACAATAATCACTATAATCTAATTCCAGAACATTCCTATCATGCCAAAGAGAAATATGGTACCTGTTAGCATACAATCCCAATCCCCACCTCTACCCAGCCTCTTGCAACCAATAATCTGCTTTTTATCTCTATGGATTTGCCTCTTCTAAACATTTCATATAAATGAAATCATATTATATGTGGCCTTTTTGTTCCTGGCTTCTTTCACTTAGCAAAATGTTTTTCAAGATTCATCCATGTTGTAGCATGTATCATTCTTTTTATGACTGAGTCGTATCCCACTGCAGAAATGTATCACATTTTGTTTATCCGTTCATCAGTTGGTGGGCACTTGGCTTCTTTCCACTTTTTGGCTATTATGAATAATAATTTTATAAATATTTGTGAACAAGTTTTTGTGTAAACACCTGTTTTCCATTTTCCTGGGTATATCTCTAAGAGTACAATTACTGGGTCATATGGTAATTCTATGCTTAATTTTTTTGGAGTAACTGCCAAACTGTTTTCCAAAGTGGCTGTACCATTTTACATTCCCACCAGCCACACTGGCTATTGTTTCTTGTGCTAGACTACAGCCAGCTGAAGGGAAGAACACCTGCAGCAGACACTATCCTATGTAAAGCAGCTGCACAATCCCCTTCCACGGAGAATCTGCTTAGGATTCTGCTATTGGCTCAGCTGCCTAATTCTTTCACCTAGGATGAGGCCCAAGGACCAGAGGAAAGATAAAGATCACATACACTTTCCCATCCTCCCTTCCCTATCATTTCAGGTTTTGTTTTTGGTAAATGGAGGTGTATATATATGTTTTCTTCATTTTGTTGGGGGAGAAGGAGGAGAATGAATAACTTTTTTTAAAAGTCAGGAGATCCTGCCTTTTAAAAATTCAACCTCTAAGAAGCCTTAGAACTATCAACAGAGGAAGAAATTCAGAACTTTAATCTTGTTTTTATAAGCTAAACCTAGTTTATATTTGTTTCATTTCTCTTAACCCAAATGCAAAATTTATTAGAACATTTAGCCTCTGATTTCCAACCTCCTAAACTGTAGCTGTCCTCAAAGAGATATTCTGCAACTACTGCAGATGGCAGATTCTGCCCATGTTTCTACAGATCTGCCAAGAAAGTTCAACATACTACTGATTGTAAATTGCTTTTGCAAGGAAATGCGTAATGGGAATCTATCATTCAGTCCAGTCACCTTCCTTGGAGTTAACATTTAGAGCATTTTGGAAGTGACCTTGGAATCTAGCCATTAATCTCTGTTCGTCTGTTTCAAATTTTTGTAGTGTTTTGCTTTAAAATAACTGTACAATATTTTCTCCTTTTCAGACAAAGTATCCTTAGAATCTCAGAAGAAACCGTACCCTCTCCAAGTCAAGAAACTCAGCCAAAATCCCACTGCCTGCTTTTCAGGGCTAAAAAGTTCAAAAAATTATAGGGAAAGAAATAGAAACTGGATGCCAAGAATCTGAATACCAAGAATGGGCCCAATAATATGTTTCACACTTTATATATGTTATTACATTTAATTTTCATAATGGCCCTGTAACAAAGGTCCTTTTATCTTTTCATTACAGATATGGAAATGGGCTTAGAGAAGTTAATTTCCCAGGAACATGTGAGTAAGTAAAGCAAAGCCTTGGCCAGTGTGGTTTAGCTAGAGCATCGTCCCATGGACTGAAAGATCATGGGTTCCAACCCCATCAGGGCACATGCCGGGGTTGCAGGTTCGATCCTCAGTCAGCGGGCGTGAAAGAGGCAACCAATCATTGTTTCTCTCACATCGATGTTTCTCTCACTTTCTTTCTCCCTCCCCTGCCCTCTAAGTATGTCCTCTGGTTAGGATAAAAAATAAGTAAAGAACTTGGGCTTTAGAGTTAGTATAGCAGAGTAGTTAATGATTAATACTCTGTAGTTAGATAGCCTGGATTCAAATCTTAACTCTACTGCTTACTGGGAAACCAACTATTTTCTAAGCCTTGCTTTCCTCCTTAGTAAAATGCAAACAGTAATATCTATCTCATAGGGTTGGAGCTGTGAGCATTAAATGAGATAATCCTTGTACGTTTGTAAGCTAATGTGTCATAATTTCTGAATTATGTGTGATTTTTGGATTGTCAGTAGCATTTGCCTTCTTAATGAGTGAAGAGCTATGATTCTCACCTACTTTTCCAGCTAAGAGATGAAGACATGGGAAAAGTCTCCTTATCCTATGTTAAGCCAAAAAGCAAAACTAGAAATTCCCACACTATCCAAAAAAAAAATCACCAATCACAACTGAATAACGAATGAAGATGTGACAGTTTTGGATGGGACTCTGATGAGGTGATGTCTGGATGTCTTTTTTTACAGGGAATATTATATTTCTTAATTTCTTAAAACACAGATGTGGCACCGCCTAAGCATTAATATTGTGTGAGACCAGCTTGTAAACTATCAGCGGCTACTACACCAATCCACAAAGCATGAGTATGTAACTGAAAGAACTCTAAGGGTTCTGGTGAAGGCAAGTCAATCCGTAGCTGTAGACACACCCAAAATGCTTTAACAGTAAGGAATTCTACATTCCAGCTCAAAAAGGTATTAATGCCTCATCTGGTCTGGACTATATATAACATTATTAAGATATTGTGCCCTTCCAAGATAAATGACTGTTTTTCCCACTTCCCAAAAGGAGTTAATATTTAATTAGGATGTCTTCTTTGGTATCAGGAAGATCTTGGTTAAAGTTCCATCTCCACAAGTCACTAGATCTCTGAGTCTCATCTGTTAATAGGATAAAACATCTACTTAATAGGGGGTTATAAGAATTAAATGATATCGTGAACATAAAGTGCTTAGCAGAGTGTATTAAGCACTCAATGTATGGTGGCTATAATTATTACGCCCACTGTAGGAAACTGCAAAGAAGAGAAAATGTATGAAGAAAAAAGTCAGCAGTAATTTCCCCTCTCAAAGGTAACTACTGTTAACTTTAGTCAGTTATCTTTTTTCTACATGCAGTTTGTCTTCATATAGATCTGATATACCACACAAACTATACATATTCTGTTTTTGTCTTTTTGGCTTATTAATATAGCTTAGATATTTCCTCACAGCATTAACAACTAGGAAGTTGTTCATGGCTTCTAACAAAATAGCTTTTCCTGATTATGAAGCCCTTGGGAATGACACAGTCCTGCCTACCCCATCTCCCTGCCACTTTGGGATCTGACCCCCTGGCCTTGGGGATTCTCAAATCTGTTACCATCATCACTTGGGACCACGGCAATGAATCTCCTGTGTACTTACAGAGTGTTGTGTGTGTAGGCTCCAAAAAAAACCCCAAAGGCAGTGCTCTGTAGTTTACAATGTAAGGCGGTGCAGAAAGCCTCACATTCCACAGCCATCTGTTCAACTGCCTCTCAGATTTTTCTCCTACACAGTACAACAGAGGCTGCTACAAAACCAAAAACAAACCCCCAAACCTGCTCATCTGCCGTAAACTGATGCTCAAGCTCGTTCCTGAACACCTTTTCTACTACTTTCTCTTCAAAGGAAAAACATGCATTACTGAGCTTAAATATTTTTACGAACTGCCAGGGTATTATTTAATTTGGTTCTCACCACTTGAATTGCCCCAACTATACTGTCCATTCTGACCCCCTGCTCATTCTTCTTGATATCATTTCTCATTTTTTTAGAGAATGTAATTATCTATTTAATGGTGGAGCCCAAAATTGACCTCTAGACATAGAATTAGTGAAAATCAAATACTAGTTGAATTTAAAGTAAAGATAATCATCTGTAACATTTATTTTGACCAATTACCTGGTTTGGGGGGTACTGTGTAACCACTATTTGTTATTATTGTCCCTATTATTATTGATCTCCAGAACAGTTCTCCAGAAGAGCAATGGCCATGAGACTATGCAGAAAGGACATTAAAATGAACAGAGAAACAGAAGACTAAGGTTTCTGAATGGTCTAAGATTCTGGTTCTATCAGTGATGAGCTGTGTGACCTCAAGGACCACAAATTCTCTGCACCTGCTTTCTCATCTAAAAAACAGGAATAATAGTCTATCACCATTTTGCCAGCCTTACGGAATTTTTATTCAGAAATAATTAAATTATGCATGTAAAAGTAATTTGCAGTTCGTAAAGAGCTATACAAATGTAAGGAGGGAAGTATTTTGCTTTTAAATAAAAAGGCAGGGGCCCTGCCTGGTATGGCTCAGTGGACTGAGTGCTGGCCTACAAATCGAAGGGTTGCCAGTTTGATTCCCAGTCAGGGCATATGCCTGGGTTGCGGGCCAGGTCCCTAATAGGGGGTGAGCAAGAGGCAACCACACACTGATGTTTCTCTCCCCCTCCTACTCCCTCTCTTCCCCCGTCTCTAAAAATAAATAAATAAATAAAATCTTTTAAGAAATAAATAAAAAGGCAGGGAAAGAAAAGATGTTGTCAAACACATGCTAATTGCCTTTTGAATTTTTATCTATACAGTCAACAACTGCCCTAAAATGCTACAAACAGGTCATTCTGAATAATTCCATCCCCGATTGTCCAGTTTTTCTCCACACATGCATCATGCTAATTAAAGGATTGGCTATCTTCATGCTGTGTTAGAGGAAACTGAAGTGTTAGAACAAAACAGACTGACATGCTATCTTAAGGAACTTACACCAGCTAAGAAGGAATTGAGGAAAGTTAAGGAATTAGAGGTAGGAAGTATTAGGATCATTGAGATGATAAGAATTTAAAACTAGAAAAAAGGTATAAACAGCTTAGAATTTAAAGAAAGGTTAAGAGACGGTTTTCCCAAAGAGGGAAGCCATTATCCAAACCCCTAGACAAGGGATTTTCGTGCAGCTATTATATTCAACTCCTCCAGAGCCTGACATTTGATTACATTTAAAATTCATCTTTTGCTTCCCTTTTCCTTCCTCCCCCATACACCATGTGTTCCTGCCCCAACCTCCTATTTCTCCCTCCTGTGATTTATTTCCATTTCAGTCCCTTTGATGTCTAGGTCCAGTTTGGCAGTGCTTTCCTCAGCCTCTCCTACCCTGGCTCTCCCTGGTGCATGGCTCCCACCCTCAGCATCATGTATGCACATTCCTCTTTGGAAAAAAACACATCTCGTTCTTGCAGAGGAGCCTTGGAAAATTATTCAAAACTATATTACTTTTTAAAATAGAAAGATAAGAGCTTTAAATTCCAAGCTGTTTCCCTAGGAGGAGAAAGGACATGGTCGGGAGAAGCAGTGGGAGTTCCAAACCGGCTCAGACTTGGTCACTGGTGGTGGCACGATGCTTGTCATTCCATGTGGGCAGGATCCGCTGGCCAGAGGCATTCAGTCAATGCAGGTAGGGGGGAGGGGAGAGGGAAACAGGCAGACAGAGACTTCCAAAATGGAGAGAAAGAGGAGGTAAAATAAAAGGAGTTACTGTAGGAAGGCGGGTAGTAAAAAACGAAGAAAGGTGGGGAAAATGGAACAAAGAATAAAGTGAAAGGGAAAAGGGAGAGTACAGTGGGGGGTAAGGGCTGAAGATAGAAATGAAAACAAACCAGGAGGGAGAAAACAGAAATGGTTGAGGGCAGGGTTAGAAACAAGAACGGGGTGGGTGGGAGTGAGGAGAGCACAGGGGAGACCCTGTGGAACGAGAGGAGCAGGGAGAGGAAGGGAGCAGGGAGAATGCCATGCCTAGCCTCGGTCTATATGTTTACTTCCTTACACTGTCATTGGTAGCTGCCTTATCTATTTTCACCTCTGGCAAGAGACGACCGCCGATGTGGGAGCCGGGGCCGCCGATGAGGGACACCACGCCGTTGCAGTCCACCGTGCTGTTGCGCTTCACACTGCGCCGCAGGCTGGGGAAGATGCGCGAGGAGCGGCTGCCCTGGCTGTAGCCGCTGTAGCCGCTGTAGCTGCTGCGGCGCTCGCGGGCCCGGATCGGGATGAAGAGCGAGTCCCGGCGGCCCTCGCTCTCCTCCACCGTGCTGTGCTCATCGTCCGCAAACTCGTTCTCCGAGCCCGGGTCCCGGAACCGCCCGGGCCCCCTGAAGCTGAAGATGCTGCTCTTGCTGTTGTGGCGGGATAGGAATGGGGAGCCCGGAATGCTGAGTAGTGACTGTAGAAAAAAGAGAGAGATTGCAGGTTATGAGACGGGAAGCTGACCCCTTAGAGCCTGAGCAAAGACTGTAAACTTCCCCGCCGGGCGGCATCCTTACAGTCCTCTCAGGACACAAGTGTTTCCAGAAAGCACTCGGGATGCTGAAATTTCTACTACTGTTCAACAGCCATTATTACTCACTTTTTCTTGCCCCATACCTTTGAGATATGCCTATTTTTGACCAGTTCAACACTCAAAAATTTTACTCATTGTTCACTCAAGCACTGAAACAATGCTTTTATCTCATGCTGTATGCAGCCAAAGCACTGGGAAACACACCCGTGTGTCTATTTCTCTCACTACAGGCTCCCATGCGGTGTGCCTTTAATTTATTCAAGTGAGACTATGCCACACTTGGCAAAAAGGAAAGAATTTAAAAGTGGGTATCACTTGCCATTTGTTCAAGAACATGCCCTGGAGGTCAAGTACTTTGCCAACAGTGGTCTTTAAGCTTTTTTGTTCAGTTGGAAATTTATGTTTCCTCCCACTTTATTTTAAAGTCAACATAAAATGTTTCACCAAAGGTTTACATTATCTGTAAATTATATAATTCTCAGTACTGATGTTTTAAAATAAACCTCTTCTTTACCACTTAGAAATTTGTCCTCATTTCTTTTTCCTTCAACTCATACTTTCAATACACATTCCATAGGCAATTTTATGCTAATGTATATTTCATACTTTAATGTATTTTATTGATTACCTTTGAATACTTTTCTGCAAAAGCTCATAAACTATACTTTTAAAAATTTAAATTTTCCTGTGATGAGTCTCTAAGAAATTTTTAAAAACTGCTGAACTGAGTTTTTATTATTCTTATTAACACAGTTGATTGAGATATACAAATATATGTATTATAAGTAATTACTAAGCCTAAGCACTTATTGAAATGTATCACTTAATGAGATGGATGAAATTTTTCTTTTTTTAATTGGTGTTTTTGGTGTTTAAATAGTTGTAGATAGCATTACTTAGTATTAGAATGAGACATGGCTCAACATCAATCCCCTTTCCCCCTTTTAAATATTTGATTTTTAAGCACTGAAAAACCTTATTAATGTAAACAGTGCCTTGAAACATAAGAATTTTGTTACAGTAATGTCACTCAATTCTTTGAACTTCTGTCAAATTATATGCCAGAATCACTTAATAAGCTATCCACAAATTTTATTTTAATGATTTATTGGCCACCAATTAAATTAGGCCCTCTTTTCAATTTTGTTGAAATCAAAGAACTGAAAATCACCCAACTTGTCAAAGGATTTATTACCTAGTTATCAGAATTATTCCATGTCTTGATTTCTATGGATATCAAAAAGGCTTTATTTATTACTTACTAATATTATATGGGTTAGTCTTATAGAGAGGTTACTCTTTTACATAAAAGTCACTTTATTTAACCCAACAGAAAAGGTTAGAATAATCCAAATATTGCTAATTTCTATACATCAATGCTAACATTAAATTTTTTAATGAAGTGATTTCTTATCACATGCTTTAAAGATCTTTTCATCAAAACCTCAAAGCCACAGATTTGGCTCATTTGCTTTATAAAAATGTCTAATACCCTTACTGTGAAAGCAACTGGCCAAATCAGATTTATATTTTCACAGAAAAAGTATGACCTCAGGCAGGGCAAGGAAGAGTGATGGGAGGAGAATGGGGACTAATGTAACTGAACAATAAAAAAATAATTAAAAAAGTAAAATTAAGAGTAAAGTATGACCTCATTTTTAATTTTAATGAATGTGTTAATATGTGTCCCAGTGATAACCATCCAGCTCCTGAACTTAAAACATCCTAATATCCTTGATGATAACTTCATTTCACACTTAGGAGAAGTGTGTAAGAGGTAAAAAAGCCTCACACTGGATTTACGTTTCCTGTATTAAAGGAAACTTTGTACACACTAATATTTTCAAGTGTCCCTCTGGAACCCCAAAGATTTTTACACTTTAGGGTAACGCACTACATAAGCATTGGGATGACAGAGAGATACATGCCTTCCTTTTGTAAAGTGGGATGAGCTGACTGTGAAAAGGGAAGTGGAAAAGAACCAGTGTGATTTTAGATCTGGGGCTAACTTTAGGCATAGGAAGAAGTTAGTTAAAGATCTAGGAATCAGGTTCCTTAAAGCTAACTGTGCTTGCAAAGCCTTCAAATGTCCCAAGGAGATGCACTGCCACTTTGAGAACTATTGCTTTAAGAGAAACTTGACAACCAACTGACTTTGGACAATCCTCCTTGTTACCCTGAGATATTTAGTTTGCGCAATTATGACTTTGAAGAAATTTTCAAAATAGTTTTTTATTTTATGAGATTTTTGCTATAGAGTTTAGGCTTTCAACTTCTTGTAAAATGATTCCATTTTGAAAGTTCTTTGTGGGCTAGGAGTCTGCCAATATAGTGTATAGAAGCATTAAATAAACTTTTTAAAATAATACTTTTGATGATAATCTTGGAAGGGCTGTAGGGCTCCTCTGTAATATTTCTGCCCATTGTCTTTTTTGTTACCTACAACTCCATTTCTAGTTCTAAACTCAAAATGCTTCCAGTTCCAATCTCTTTCTATAATGTATGAAGCCCCTGTCTCCTGATGGGTATATTTTCTTTGGATATTTCTGGTTCCATCATACCCACTCTCATTTGTATTTTCCTTATTTATGCAGCTTTTCCCTGCAGTGGCTCAAAGCAACTCACAAATCTCTGAAATGATAAATGAATTTGATCACTGGGGGCCACATCAAAAAAAACTAAACCATAGCTTATTTGATAATAAGTGTCACTGTTAAATACACACCACATGCAACATCTCTGACAACTTTCCTAATCACTCTGATTTGTTTTGCTCTTTTTCCCCAACCCTGAACCAGAGAGGAGAAACTGCATAGGCCAGATTCTAGAATGTATGTTCACAGGGTCTCACTTATGAGTGGATAGTGTCATTGTGTGTTACAAGGACACACACATTGCCAGCTCTTACATTTCCTTCCTCTCTGTTGTTGGATTAGTAATGGGATCAAGGCCTCCTCCAACTCACTGCTTGCTATTCCTCTTCTCACATTTATTTATTTTTAAAATTATTATTATTATTATTATTTAAATTGTTGGTTGTTTTTTTTTTATTTTAGAGAGTGGAGAGGGAGGGAAAAGGAAATGGAAAGAAATGTCAATGAGAGAGAGGAACGTCAGTTGGCTGCCTTCCATATACACCCCAACCAGGAACAGAACCTGAAACCCAGGCATGCGCCCTGACAGGGAACTAAACTGGCGACCTTTTGCTTTGTGGGACGATGTCCAACCAACTGAGCCACACCAGCTGGGGCCCTCTTCTCATATTTATGTTTAGACACCCTCACTGATTCATTCCTTTGAACCAATTCTCAAAGCTTGATTCATAGATGAGTGTTGAGTGAAAGACCTGCTACTGGTTTGCAATGAGAAAAGTAGAAAGATGGAGAGAAGCATTTAGAAATTTTTACAAGTAGATGGTCACAACATCCAAGAATGTGATGATTTTTCTAGAAATTCATTGTTATGTTATTTTACAATAGTATCAGTTCATGAAAACTTGGGGAAAACAGAAACTGGTCCTTCACCACAGACAGTTTGAGAAACACTTCTCTAAACAATGTGGCTGGCCAGAAGGTAAGTGTCTTAAAATGTACCTGTGATTTTCTTTTAATCAGGTAAGGTAAGATGACAGATAAAGAGACAACTGCCTTTGAAAGGACACTTTATTACTTATAGTTCCTGAGAGCAGGGTGCACGCAGGGCCTCATGGGGAGGCTCTAGGGTTGGTGAGGAGGCAGAAGGGGAGAGGGGGATACATGGCACAGGGCCTGGACTGTGCTTTACTCCAGGAGGAGTAGGTGGGGCAGAGCCGGCACCTCTGAGCAAGTTTAGGATTGGACAGCTTAAATAATTCCAGGCTCTGGGGCAACCGAGGGGTCCCAGTTGTCCAGGAGCTGGCTCTGGAGTGATTTAGGGCAGGGGAAATATTGACTTGGTGTGTGGGAGAGTCAGATAAAAGGAAAAGGTTGGGGAATAAGGGTTTTGAATTGGTTGATTTACATACGAAAGGCACATTTCCAAGCAAGCAGCCTGCTATCTCTAGAAATTAAGTTAGCACTGGGAAGTGCAGTACCTTCCCTGCCAGCAAGGCTCCTAAAACACCAAGCACCCTAAAATACAGAGAATACAAACATGATTAAGACAGTAAGATCCCAAGACTGGATTTAGGGAGGATAGGAAGTATCCTTGAGTTTCTACCCAAATGCTTAGTTCAGTTTAATATAAAACACTGAGGTTCAAAGCATAAGCTTACAGGTTAATAAATTGTGCCTTGGGCATATTCGGTACATTTGCCTTGATGGCCTCATTGGAGAGAAATATGGCCAGGACATAGGCACTCCAGGGCTCCTAACTAAATCCCATGATCACCTTTAACATCACCTCTCCATGTCCTAAGAATGGCAGTCAAGATCCACCTTTGACCCTAATTTACTCTCTCCATTTCCTCCTTTACTCCTTCCCCTCCTATACCCTACCATTCGGGTACACTACGCTGCCTTCAGGTCTTTATTTTCTCCATTTCCAGTGCATATGCCATTTTTAGCTGTGGAAGTTCACTCCCTTCTGCACTGTCTGGCAGCTTCTTCCTCTAATAACTTCCTTAATCTCTCCACACCACAGAGCCCCTCTTTCAGATTACTATGCTCTACTTTTGACCATAGTTCTTTAAACATATGCTTTATCTTTCCTTTTTAACCAACTACAAGTTCTTTAAGGACACACTGCCTGATTCTTATTTCTCCTGGAGTTCTCTGTACATTGTAGGTACAACATTTAATTTAATTAACATGTATCTAGATTACATACTGTAAATTAGGCACCCACTTCAGCATCATTCCATACCTGCATTGGGCCACCACCTCATTTCTGATAGCAGCTTTCCCTGGACTGAATGCTGGGTGCTAACACACCCTGATACAATAGGTCTCCATATTAGGAAAGAAGTTTGATTTATTTGAGAAATGATCATTAAATATCTATTGTGTGCTAAGTGATAGGGATACAGTGATGAACAAGACAAACAATAGGGTCCCTACCTCTTGAAACTTGTAGCCTCGTAGGAAACATTGTATACCGTATGAGATCTAATACACCAGACTATGTGGGGGGACCCCAAAAAACCTGGAATTATCTTCAGAAGGTGGGCCCCTTGTAGTACAGGCTTCCCCTACTAGGTGAGTGTTCTAGGAACCCATCGGTATCAGTGTGCCAGCTGGCATTGTTGTGACAGGCTGCATTCAGCTTCAGTGAATTTTTTTGAAGGCTCATGATGGGTGATTTAGGAGTGTAGCACCTGCCTGTGTCGCAAGGAGCGTTCAGCAGTTTTTGACCAAAAAACCGGCATGACCCCCACACCTCATCCTCCCTATTCACCAAACCTTGCCTCGAGCAATGTTTTTTGTTTCCCCGCCTTAAAAAGTCCTCAAAGGGAAATGTTTTGCTGATGTGAAAGAGGTAAAACAAAAAATAGCAGAAACAGTAAAAAGGCATCAAAATTGAGGAGTTCAAAAACTGTACTGAGCAGTGGGAAAAAAGCCTCAATAGGTGTATTCCATCAAATGGAGAGTACTTTGAAGGTGACTGAGGTATAAACATGTAAGAATAAATGTGCAATTTTTAATAAATAAATTTTGGGGTTTTTGGGTCCCCCCTCATATTCTTAACTGATAGGAAAGTGATAAGGAAGATCATGATCAACTCAGTAACCTGGCACCACTTAGAGATCAGGATCCTGAGACAACACACACTAAAAGGAAATGCTTTCTCTATTATTCTTTAATTCCTTGTTCCATTATTGGCAAAAGAGTTGACTACAATAAATGCAGAAAGGGAAAAGATGACTTGCCCCCTTGCTCCTTGCACCCTGTATCCTCCATTTAGTCCATTCCCTGAGGCGATACATCCTTAGGGTAACCACTCAGCGCGCCGCCCCCCAACTTCCTTGGACTGGACGGGGTCAGATGACTCAGAACCCATGGCTTTATTATTCTGGGATCTAGCTGGTTTATGAGATAGGTAGGCCTTACTTTCTGTTTTCAAAATCTTGCCAACCAACCAGGAGCTTCTGGTCCTTTTCAGGAAGTCACATAACAGCTAACTAAAAATACTACCTTAGATCCAGGGGTTTGTTTGGGAGACGGCTCCGGGGTGTTCTTGGTTTGAGGGAACAGCCTCACATTTCACAGAAAATGTAACTCAGGATTTCAGGACATCCGCCTGAGCTGTCCGTTGGGATGAGGCTTAACAATGACTGAGATATTCAAAATGTGATAAATCGGAGATTTAAATGTTCTATTTCCATGCCATATGCCACTTTTTCTTTCCACTATAGCAATTGTTCTTAAAGTATAGCCTGGGGACTCCTGGGGGTCTCTGTGACCCTTTTAGGGGAGGGGCCACAAGGTCAAAATTATTTCATAATAATACTAACATGATATTTGCCTTTATCACTCTGATTTTCTCACAAGCATACAGTGGACATTGTGAACCTTACAGTTCTTACAATATTTAACATTCTTTTCTGGTGAGATTGGTGGTAATAACAACATATGTGATTTTTAAATATTGTGTGTCAGTACGTGGGAGGTCTGTATCACTTAGTGAACCAGTATTTCCAATATAATCAATGCATGATGCTACAAATCATTTGTGAGTTAGAGATCTGTAGTGAAAAATATCACAAGAGATTTTAATGTAACAGAGTACCAACTTACTGATACAGTTTCAGATTCCATGTTGTAACTAATCATTAAAGCTACCACTGCCCAAGTCAGGAATAGCATCATAAAAGAATATTCACAATTACCTTTTAAAATATCCCTCTTTTCCTAACTACATCTGTAGAAAACCAGATTTTCTTCAAATATTTCAACCAAAAAAAAATCACAACAAAGTGAATACAGAAGCATGTATGATATTTCATCTGTTAAACCAGAGATTAAAGAGATTTGCAAAAATGTAAGTGGTACTACTTTTTTCCACTATTTTTTTTTTGTTCTGGGAAAGTTACTTTTTACAAAAAATATGCATAACTTGTATTAAACATATAATTAGTTTATCATTATTATTTTTAAATAAATCAGTAAATATTTTTAAATTTCTTTTTTTTAATTTTAATTGTATATAACTTTATTTTCCCAGGTAAATTTCTTAATTATAACTTCTAATACGATAAAAGCACATTTTAAAAAGCTCTTTAGGGTTCTCAATAATTTTTAAAAACACAAAGGGCTCCTAACACCAAAAAAGAGAGAATTATTGCAATACAATAATTTAAAAACTTTGCAAAAGGGGACTCAATCTAACATTTATAAACCGTCCTAAGCCGAAAACCACAGCAGTAATTTTACAGGGAAATGGGTAGGACACAGGTTGGGCAGGTGTCTCGAGCGCATGTCAGA
This sequence comes from Pteronotus mesoamericanus, assembly GCF_021234165.1. Classification (NCBI taxonomy): domain Eukaryota; kingdom Metazoa; phylum Chordata; class Mammalia; order Chiroptera; family Mormoopidae; genus Pteronotus; species Pteronotus mesoamericanus. The sequence continues at coordinate 3,468,618 of NW_026555310.1, forward strand.
AGACCTGGCAGTGAAGGACACCGACGTATACTGGAAGTGTGCCGCGGGAAAACTGGAGCCGCATTCGTTGGCGAGCCATCAGGACAGTGACCATGCGCGTGTGGAGGTGAGAGAGGAGGGCGTGGCTACGGACTGTAGCGATTAGGGGCACAGGCTCGAGTGTCAGAAGGACCTGGTTCAAATCTTGATTTCACATCTACAAGCTACATAAACTTAGTCAAGTGAGTTAATATCTCCAGGCCTCAGTTTCCTCAGACATTCTTCCAAATAAAATCAGAGAAACTGCAGGAGAGTCTGGGGACAAAGGCTATTACTACTGGTAGGATTTCTAATCAAGTCCTGCCAGTCAGCCATGGCCCCTAGAAATCTATTGATACAAGTTTTTTTATATGGGGAAATAAGAGGAAGTGAACATTTTCATGTAAACCAGGACATCTCCAAAGCCCAGATTTATGTTTTGAGATATGGAGCAATCAGTGCAACTCTGTGCTAAAGTGTATAGATTATTAGAGACATTCCTTAATGTGTTAACAGCACTAAGGCATTCACTAACTAGGTCAGGGATGGTTCGAAAGACAAGGCCTGGATTACAGCAAGGCTGCAATCATACTTCTCCCCAAAAGAGGCTGAATAAGCAGAAAGGTGACGGGAAGGTGGGTGAGACAGATGGCTCCAAGCCATGAAGTCCCAGACAGGTTAAATCAGTTTTATAAAAGTCCTCATTTATTTGTCTAACAAATATCTGAATGCTAGCCATGTGCAAAGAAGCAGTCCTTGACTTTAGGACTTTGAGAAGAGGATAAGAACATAAGAAAAAATAATACCACAGACAGTAAAGAGGTATGTATAAAATATAATGAAAAGATGAAACAATTTCCATTTGCGTGTGGAATGGGGGAGGTCAGGGCAGGTTTCTTGAGAGAAGAATATGAAGAATAAGTATGATGTGGACATTCAGAGACAGGAATGTCTTAGGCTGTTTCTGGAGCCAAACAGAGGGTAGAAAACACCATATATGAGAAGCTTCTAGTAATGCATTCAGTTTAAGAATAGGGTGCTTGATGTAACACTGTGACTGGTGACTGAAAAGGCAGGTTGTGTCCAGGGGAAGGGGAAGTGCTATAAATTCCATGCTAAAGTGTTGGGATTCCACTAGTAAATAGAGTAAATCTGATTAGGGGAATTCTCGCTCTCATTTTCCTTAAAAACTATTCTAAACTGTCAACATTTTCTTTAAATTCCCTACTCCACCTCTCATTCCATTCAATAAGAGTTTAAATTTCCTACATTATTGAAAACTAGATAGGCTCAGGTATCACCTTCTTCAACTTCCTACTCCCCACCTATAAACATACCCATGCCCACCCTTCCCTATCTTCTCAGTTTTGGGGGACGAGGTGCCCCTTTCCTGTTGAGACTACATCTTCCAAGACTGTGCTCTATTTTCTATTCTACCCCATTTCCTACCTCCATCTCACCTTCTTCTGGGTTTCTTCCCTGGCTCCAGATTAAAAAATGCTTATTTTCATCCATATTCTTTAAATACACTTGAGTGAGAAGTCTACACTCACTGTTTCCACTTCCCACTCACTATGGCATCCATTTTTACCCTGTCCTGGAACGTGCCTTCAAGTTCTCAACGATTTAGATTGTCAAAATCAACAAACATTTCCAATTCTGCTCTCACAAAGCATCTCTGTTAAATTCCAATCCATTCATCAATCCCCTGCCTTCTCCAACCCTTGTGTTCTCTTGGCTTCACTGAACTCTTGGCTCTCTTAGCATCTCAAATGACTGACCACTCATTTATTTTCATTCATGAGCTCCATCTCTGATGCCTATGAACACCAGTGGCTGTGTGCTTGGCCACTGTTCTTTCACCCAACACAGTATCTTTGAGCAATCTCACCAAGTTTCAATCATCACCTTTCAGCTCAGGACCTCTTCTATCCTCTATCAATTCACTATACGTGTGTCTAAAAGAACCTCTCTACATTCAACAAATGATTTAACTTGGTATATTCAAACTGGAATATACTTTTCTTCAAATGCCCTTTCTTCAGTCTAACTACTCCCTCACCAACACACACATACATTATTTGACTAATTGCTATTTATCCTTTATTTATCTTCCCCAGAAAAATCTTTGCTGATCCTACAGGTTGGCATAGATCTGTGTCCTCCAAAACAACCCAGCGTATCTCAATTATGAAATAATGCTGTCAATGTTATTATATAAGTAATTTTTTAATGTACTGGCTGCGCCACTGCACAATAAGCTCCCTAGCACAGGGATGGTGTTTTAATCATCTTTTAATCTTTAGGACCCAGCAATTCTTGACACATGGTAGGCACTCCATAACTGCTTGGTGATGAATGATGATAGGAAGCAATCTGCTGACAGTTTATAAAACAGAGGAGAGGGAGAAGGACCAGAGGAAACAAAACTAAGGTGGTAACTGCAGAAGAACAAAATAATACAAAAGTCTGGACTAAGACAGAAGTAGTAAGAATAGAAAGAACGGGATGGGCACAAGAGATTTTGCTATGATAAAATGAACAGGACTAGCAAAAGGCTGAACTGGGAGGCAAGTGATACAAAAGAGAGAGACATGAATCATCCCTGGGAAACAAGACAAAACAACAGATACAGTGCCCTAACTGAAAACTGTGATCTAGTCCATACCTATACCTCACTGTTCCTTTATGATGGGGTATTAAAAGGCCTAAGAATTGGATTTTGGCGGTGTTCTTTGAAATCCAAAAATATCTTTTATGTGATGATATTTATAGCAATAGAATTCTCAACAATTATTCATAAGTCCTCCCCCTCTTTTTCTCTTAGTTTCCCCATTTATCAAAGTTGGGTAAATTTATCAGCATACTATATATCTAGAATAATTACTAGAACTTGCCACACTCAAATAAGGTGACCTAAAGAGTTTCATCTCTTTTTTAAAAAATCTACAGTTATATGTCATTCTTTAACAGAGGCGTTTGTGCTAAATTCTGATGTTTACATGCTAAGAGGAGAGAAGTTCTTCCGAATGTATTAGAACACAGGCTTGCTGGGGAGACACAGACTTTACTGTTAAAGTAAGTCTGCCAAAGGTCATCACATCTTCCCAGGACTGGCTTTAGAGCAGAGGATGGTTCTAATATGCCGGTAATATTTTCCTCCTAGAGAATAACAATATGGAATGCAAAGGCAGGCCTTAGGATGCAGGGATGGGTCTGGAAAATGTAAAGCCAAAGGGGAATAAGAGAATCAAATGACATTAGGAAAACCAGAATTTCTTAGGCGATTTGACCCCATGCAAAGAGTTTACCTGATTCATAATGGAAAATTTCCTCCCTATTCTGTTGTCTGGCAGCCGAAAGCCTTTCCTCCTCATACCGTCTTCTGACTCTGACTTAAACACCTTCTCAGGATCCCCTTTCTCCTCTCCTTCAGAGAGTTCCTTTTGCTTCCTCTTCTTTCTCCTGTTACGTCTTTCCTTAGCACTCTTGGAACTGAGTTTAGAAATTTCAGATGAGCTCCGAGGGGAGCCTCCCCCTTCTTCGCCTTCTTCCTCTATGGCATCTTCTGAGACAGTTCCTGCTGAAGTGGCCATCGCAGCAGCCTAGGAGAGGAACCACAGGGCAACAGGCCAGATCAGAAGCAATTACCTAGGGACACCCAAAGTCAAGCAACTAGTGCCGATCATTTCCCTTCCCTTAGATAAGTAAAGGAAGGAATAAAGGAGGAAGGAGAACCAGCTGGTCAGGAGACTGTGGCCAGGGGCTGACCATCTCCATTTTCTAGGTGAATCTGTATTATGGCGCACCGCACTATGTAATCAGAGCAGAACCCAGTGGTGAGAACTTTGGGGTTTATTCTCTTGAGTATCTCAGATAAGAACTTGGTTGCCTTCTTGGCACCAAAATATCTTTTCTGGACAACTCTGAAAATGAAAGCTAAGAAGCTACTCAGGACATGTATTATAGGAAATGAAACTATATTATACACATGAGCCTGACAGTGTAAAAATACATGTATATTTGGATAAGGATTAGAAAGTAAAGTGTTAGGGTGGTGGATTATAAATTTGTTTTTCAAATTTTACTTCAGTATTTTACCTATATCTTATTTTTAATTACAATCGAAACTTTTTTAAGACCACAAAGAATCTCTGAAGGAGATCCTAATGTTTTCCTCAACAAAAAGGTTATGCTTACATGAAGCACTGTATAAACTGCTCTAGTCACTTTCTTTTTCTCCCTAACCATCATGGCAGTTGAACACTGAACAGGTGAGAAATTCAACAAAAGAATGTATTAACAAACAATTTGGCCACTAAGACAAATGGAATAATTGAACCAACCATGTGAAGTTGTAAATTAGGTATTTTAATCGGATCAGTAACTTCTATTCGACAATAGGCCTAGAAGAGAGCAACTGGGGTGACAATTAGATGGGGCCTTAGTCACAGTGACTTGGCAGGCAGGACTACTGCAAAGAACTCATCACCTACCTGTGCCTCTTCCTGTTGCTTCTTAAGTTGTTCCAACATTGCTTTGAATTCAGCCTCTTTTTGCTCTGCCTCCTCCAGTGTCGCCTGATTCTGCTCTTCATAAGCCATGGCCACCACAGCCAAGATCAAGTTCACCAGATAGAAAGAACCCACAAAGATGACCAAGACGAAGAAGATCATGTACGTTTTCCCAGCTGCTCGTAAGGTCTGTAGAGATAAAGACCATTTTCCAAGTCACTTGCATCATATATACCAGGGTGCAAATGACTCATGGGCCAATGTTCCTCTGTAGGGGCACTACTGCATTTTGAACAGGACAGTCCTTCATTGTGTGGCACTCCTTCATATTGCAAAGCACTCAGCATGCCCAAAGGCTGAGGGCCTCCTGTATCCTCAACTCACAGGAAATGTCAGTAGTATTTCTCATTCACTGTGGCAAAGTAAGTCCTCTTCCATTTTCAAATACTCCTAATATATTACTTTCATAGGAAAATGCTTGATTTTTTTTTAAAGGAAAAAATTCTCTGGGCTAAGAGTAATATTTGACTTTGTCAGTTGGTTCTAAAACAAGTATAAGAAAAGAATACAAGACTTTAGCTCATTTATCTACTGGTCCTTAAAGAGCATTAATAGATAAATTCCATCTCTGGGATAAGATCCAAGTCACACGAAGTCCCCATCTCGAGTGACAACCTTCCTTATCCTTTGGTAATAGCCTGTGTTTTTAAAGAGGGATATGACATAAAGGATAATGGGAAAAAAAGAAAAAGGGAGAAGATCCTAGAACTATTCTTTCACTAGCAGCAAGCAAATAGACATCAAAGAACAACTGGGTTTTAGGTTATGTGTATGTGACCTGCTATCACTTAGTTTTCATCTTTATTCTTTTCAACTACAAATATTTAATGAAATTTAACATGAGTCACAAATATTTCATAAGAAATATTTAAACCTGAGGGAACTCTAGGCTGTCCAATAGAAAGTAAGAACTCATGGGATCTCAATTAGAAGCTTCCCTTAAAGAGGTTTCTTCATGCCTGAGGGGACATGTTGCTTATTCTCAAACTAAATGGCTTCATCTAATGCCAAAGTCAAATAGAAAACAATGCATTAGGATAGAACTTCTAAGCTGGAAGACCCTCAGCAATTACTTACACTAACTTCTCCATCACAACAAGCAAAATTACATGACTAGCCCAGAGCCACCGATGTAGCCCAATAGAATGGCACTGACCATTTTAAAAAAAACCTGTCACAACCTGCTTGAACAAGTCTAAATATGTTACAAATCTCAAAAATGTTGATATATTTAGACTCCGAAGTCCTTGTGGATAGAAATATCATCTTTATAATGTCTAGTATAGTGCCTTACACACTATGTTTAATTAATAGTTCTTAAAAAGATGCCCTAAGCCCAAAAACCCAAAAGCAGAAATAATGCAGATAGTTTGGTGAAATAATCAAAAGTAGGTAGAGATGGCAGGTTACCAGGCCAGGCACGAGGCTATGGGTCTTTATAGCTATATATGACATAGCATTAAAGAAACAGGACAAGAGACAAAAGAATTCACTTAATGCTGTAACCAGAGAAATGCCATCCTAAGATGATTGAATAATATCTTCACTAAAAGTCTCTTACGTAGAAAGTTTCCAACCACACATATCCTCATGCAAATTCTATCACCAAAGAAAAAGAGGTAGCACTTGAAAAAGAGGTATTACTTACTAATTGATACAAGTTTTCCCAATAGTCCTGGGTCATAAGGCGAAATAATGCCAAAAAGGCCCAGCTGAAAGTGTCAAAGCTTGTGTAACCGTAGTTGGGGTTCCTTCCTGCTTTCATACACTGGTATCCCTCCGGGCATTGCCTGAGGAAAGAAAGGGAAGTTCAAGGCTTTTCAACACAGTCCTGCTGCATCAGCTGTAAGTCATCTCTATGACCTTGGAGATAACAATTAAATAAATAACCATGTAGATCCAGGCCAACAAATGGGAATGACGAAGGACAAGGAGAAGAAGGAGGAAGAGGAAGAGGAGAAGGAGAAAGAGAAGAAAGAGAAGGAGGAAAAAAAGAGGAAAGAAACAAAGTAACCAAGTCAATTTTTAAAGAAAATACGTTAGGCCCAAATGTTAGATCCAGTTAGAGTCTACTACATTAGCACAAAGGAAAGTGAATATATTGCCATCTTTATCTGAAACATTATTTTAAGGGAGGAGAATAAAATTAGGTGAGCTACTTACCCAGCATCAGAACTGTTCCCACAGAGTAGAGGTTCTAGCATGCCAGGAACTGTGTAAAAATTTGCTAGAAAAGTTTGAAGAGGCAGGAAATGAATAAGGCAGATTTAAGTGAATGAGAGAATAAGGTTACATGGCTCCTAACTAGTCCCAGCAGAAACAGTTATTGATTTTAGTTCATTTAAGTCTGACAGCCATGAATCCTGATACAAATTCTTTCCCATTATTTTCCTAGATATATTTAAAAATTAAAAGTGCTACAACTGTAAAGCCCTTAATGCAATGTTCTTTTCACAGACATTTTCCACTGGTACTTCAGATCAATATGCCAGGTTCTAATACTTGAATCAAAGGGGTCTAAGAGAGTTTTCTGATTCCTTACCCATTTATACAACTTTATCCTTCTACCTTATAACTTCTCTTAAACACAGATAAACTAGAAACCCTCACTGATCACTAGTTACCATCTGCTATATTAAATTGGAAGGCATGTTTCCCTTAACTCTGTGTGTCTCTGAAATCCCCTTTGCAACATTTTCTTATGGCTACTTACCTGCCTTTATTTCCTCAAGAGTGACTAACAGTGATATTAACTCTTTCCCATTACTTTATAAAAGTACTACTACACCAACTGTTCCTTAGTGTAAGACCCAAGTGCTTTGGTTCCTGAAATGAAATTATTAAAACTTCTTAACTGTTATGATCAAATGGTGCCTTAGAGATTATCTGACTTCCTAGACCAGACCAATTACTAAGGTCTTGTACAATAGTATTAAGAAAGCTTATGAGGTATATTCTGGACCAAATGTTTAAATATCTCAGGTAACCCAACCAGGGAAAAAAGGATCCCTATCAAGCTACTAAGCCTGATTTTCAAAGCAAAAGTTTAGGGGTACATGTGACAAAACCATAAAGTTTCATTTCTGGCTTTAAAGCAAGGGTCGGTGGGGGACGGGGAGAAAGGGCTGATGCTTGAGAGCTTCTGAACACAATCCTCCCTCAAGGAAAGGGGGTAGTAGCTTCATGAGGCTACTGCCAGGAGTACCGGCATTCCTTTCTGGCCCCAACTACTTTTTAAAGCCCAATAATGGCTTCTGACCATCTAAACTAGGGACAGATTTTTCTTCCTCCTCTTGCAGAGAAGAGGCCACCTACTTTTATTGTTGATATATTCGTCCCAATCAAAGCCTTTGGTGCCATTTTCAAGATAGCTCTCATTGAAGTTTATGGGCCACACCACACACTTGTTTCGCAGGTTTCCCATGAACAGCTGCAGTCCGATCAAGGCGAAAACGCTCAGGCAGAACACTGTCAAGATCATCACATCTGACAGCTTCTTCACGGACTGAATTAGGGCACCCACAATGGTCTTCAGGCCTAAGGAAACAGAACCCCCAGAATCAGAGTCACCCCGTTGCCCTCCCCACCTCCCCCACACCCCCTTTTACCTACTGGCTTTTCTACTCCTCCCTATAGCAACACCCTTGAAAAAAGGCCACTTTATCTTTTATATCATGAGAGTAACAATGGGTCAGCAACATTATCAATTTCCCCAGAAATATCCATTTTTAAGCCACAAATTTTTAAAAAGAAGAAAAAAGTTCCTTCTCCAACTTGTGGCTCTTTTCTTCCTGGAAGCACTTCGCTATCTCTGGCTGCTTCTCAGCTCCTACAGGAGTCAAGCTTTTACTTGCCTCATGGCCTTCATATGCACTAGTCCCTCTGCCTGGAAGATTCCTCCAGGTCCCTTGTCCTCCCTGTCTAACTCTTATTTATCCTCTGGTCTCAGCTTAAATATCAATTCCCCCAGGAAGCCTTCCCTGACTTTACCACTCTTCTCCCTCCCCCATTATTATTAGTACTTTAATAGCACCTTACACTTTCCTCTGGAGCATTGATCACGGTTATAATTAACTACATCTGTCTTGTTCACAGCTATATCTATACTTCCTAGCCCACAGCAGGTACTCAGTAAATATTAGCTGAATAAACAAATGGATAACCTAGGAACTGAGGCTTCCAGGTTGGAAAAAGAACTGCTGAAAGCTTAAAAACCAATAATAAGGGAGAAGGTACAATAATATTTTCCCAACAGCTTTGGAAATGCCAATGTGTTAAAAAGGTTAATTATTATCAATTGAGTATTTATGGTTATCTTTCCATTTTAAAATACACCTTTTCTGTATCACATATATGTCCTATTCTCTACAACTGACTTTTAGCTGTCCTAGGATAAAAACAAAATAAAAATATATAGCCTACTTGAATTTGAGGTTTAAATGCAAGCCACTAGTTCTAATTTGAACCTGCAGGTAGATTTCTTAACTAAACAGGGAAAGGTCAGTGACAGGAGACATAGAAAAATATGGTTGTGGCTTCATGATGTTTGGGTCAAAACTGAGCCTGTATGGCTCTGCTGGGCATTCCCAGACATCAGACTATCCACAGGACATGGCCAACAAAGCACTGTGTACTCCTGGGTGCCAATGCACCAGGACACACAGGAGGCAGACACAGAGCCTTGACACAGGGGCCTCGAGAGGGATCTTGTCTCTCATCTACTTCTGAAGGCAAGAATATTGGATGGAAATACAAGGAAATTCCCTATCCTGGCTTTGACATGTGAGGCCAGGTAGATAATTACTAATCTTAACCAAGTTTTACCACTTACTTATATGACCTGAGCAATACATTTAACCTCCTGGAATATCAGATTTTTCATTATTAAAATGGGGATAATTATAGTTGAATATCATAGAACTGATCTGAGGATTAAGCATGGTTCATAGAAACACTTAACACAGCACTTGGTACATGGTAAATACTCAAATGTTAACCGTTTTTGTCTGAACCTCAGTTTACTCATCTATTTAAAAAGTATTTACAATTCCAACCTCATTGGGTTGTTGTGAGGTTTAAATTAATAAAAGCAAAATATCAATTACATTACTTGGTACTTAATACCTGTTGGCTATCACTATTATACATATGCTTCCCTCCTCAAAGAGAGATGATTGGGATAATGATGATGATCTAATGGGTGATATGAACATGACTCCGCTTTTCTAAACAAACACCTAGAATTTTCAAAGTTGAGTCAAAAAGAATTTTCTGTGTGCGTCCAACAGCAGTGATGGGCCTGGCACAAAGCAGGCACTTAATATATTTTTATCAAAAGAGTAAACGAATGAGAAATTTTTTTTTCTGTCATACAGATATCCTGAAAGGGATCTAAGAGAAGTTAAGCCAAGAGTTAGACTGTAGAGATGCACAGTGTGCCAGGCCCTACGCTTCCCTGCAGAGTGGGCCTTCCATGTTGCCACCAGGGAGATTAGAGACAGCTTACCTGGGCTCCAGAATACAAGGTATTTCTAACCTGATTCCTTTCTTCTCACAGGGATGTGCAAAAAGAACAGCAGGTAAGGGACCAGAGAGCAGGAATTCTGGTTCTGGATGAGCCACTATTTATGACCCACCATGTTTCAGGAGAAATTTAAAGGCACCTTTCAGTCTCATTTTCTCATACACAGACTGTGGATAAACACAGGAATAAATGGCAGTAGGCAGTGGAGGAAAAGCTGAAGAATCTTCTCTAGAAGTCTTTTAAAATAGGACAGAGATATTTGTTTGGAATTAAGTAGTCGAAATTTCAATCTTCTATTCCTAAGGCCCTGGGAAATTGTGTCATAATCACAGAATTAAGTTAAAAGGTATTGGTGGTATAAAATAGAAGGCAGCCACAAAGTAGTAAAAATCGTTCTAGTGTTATGGAACTTATTTCCACAAATTTCTGAGGAATAGAAAAGTCCATTATATCTCGCTGGGTTGGGCAGGTTTACACTGAGTCAATAATTCAATTCTAGGCCCCTAAAATTATAGAGTTCTGTTTTCAGAGTCAAAGATTGCTTAAAAAAAATTGAATAGGTCACTGAAGAATGGTTGTAAAGTTTCTTTTCCTGGACTTCTTTATGAGGAGTTTATATAGCCGTTTCTCTTGAATCGGTCAATCACCCGTCTAAACAGTAGATGATCATTCAAAAGCTTTTCTATTTCTATTTTAAATAAATTGAGAAATAAGCTATAAGCTGTCATTTATACAGGTAACAAGTGTATAATAATGCAAAATAATCAAACCAATGCATTTGTGATATAAATAAATTGGGGGTAAAAAATATATACACTTTTAGCATGAGTCTAATCTGAATTTCCCAGACTGGGAACTCTCTGGACAGTTCTATCCAAGCCCATGTAATAGGAAATTCCTGGCTCAAATTAGCCTCTGTTACATAAGGGTGGGCTCCCAGCAACCTTGTTTGTGGGAAGTGAACTTCTGTTACTAGCTAATAGACGACAGGATAGACATCTGACTTAAATCTCAATCCTTTCCTCCAGTACAAGGGAGGGGAACAAGAGACAGTCCAGTAGTCTTTTCATGTGGTATATATTTCAATAATATATAAATATGGGAGCTAAGTGGTAGCCATGTTCTTTCATTATATCAGGATACATCTGAGAAGTAACGGCAGTTAGTATGCTAAGAGATAGAAAAAGGAAATAGACATGGAGAGAAGAAAGAGGAAGACAAAGTACTTCCTGGTGTCTTGGGCTTTCTGGCTTACTTTCTGGCTTTACTGGCTTCCAAAAGCCCAAAACATTCCAGCCATTAGATTCCTTGAAGTTCTCCTGTATCCTGCAACCAGAGATGCTCCACTAACGTACCAACCATACACAGAACTCATCACCTTCCTGGGGATGGACCTGAACACTCGCAATCAGCTGGTTTAACAGCTCTTCTCCATAAACCAGATATCACTGCTGAAGAAATCTGTAAACATGAGTCCAGAAAGGTTAAAAAAAATTAAAATGTTTATTTGGAAATCTAAGACTTAGATCAACTCCTGGAGATATCTTTCAGCTTTTAAGAAATTTAAAGTAGACACTTAGGGTTGGAAATTATATTCAGCTACTTATACTTCAGACAGGCTCAGAGAAACACATTTTAATTAAGCACAAATAAGCACTAAATAACATTAATTATGGCTATCTATACAGTTTACTTTCCATGATTCTCATCCAGATTGTTAGGAGAAATTTAGAGGAAGGTAGAGGAAGAAAAAAGGTGACGTGCAGCTGTTAAGGATTAATTTGCAGGTCCAGGTTAACACTCGATTGCCCAGCCATATTAAATATAAATGGTCACTGGATTATACACTGCCCTAGCCAAGACTCTTCTTCCTTCCATTGAGGTTGATAATTGTAAACAACCATGTTTGCAGCCATCAATGCCAATTTGTGGAGTTGACACCATCAATGCATATCTTACACTCAAGTCTCGTCAGCAGTGGCTGCCACGTAGCAGTAAAGGCAACCAAGCAAAAGTGCTCCCTGTTACCACAGCACAGGTCAATCCTTAAGTACAAGAAGCTGCTGATAGAATTCCTAACCTGAAAATGTTCAAGAATGGAGAATGACACTGTTCCATCTGTGAAGACAAGCTGTCTTGCTTCTTCCACTGGCTCACAATATCACATACCAGACAGAACAAGCAAGAGACTGATTGAAAACGGATTATCCAAAGCAGAGCAGAATGCTCCTTCAAATGACTCCTACACAACAGAGTATACAACAGAAGCCACGTGGGGGCAAATTGGATAGCAAGAACTCTTGGTAAAAGCTAACATTAACTAGCGCTGGGATGTCTGGGCAGGGGAATTAATCCACTTTACTGTAATCAAGGAAAGGCAGTTGGACCCAATGTGCAGAAAGGTCAACTACCTGAGAGGAAGTCAGATATTGAATGAATTTTGAGAAGCAGGGGAAGCCCTACAATTCCTTGAACAAATGACTAAAGCCTGATTATGTGCTAAGCTCAGGGAAATCAGCTATACATACTAGGATCAAAATCTTCCACCATGGTGATGCCAGAGTATAAATAAAGTAAATTTATATTTCCTAGTTTGTGGCTCAAGTTGAGAAAGCTAACTGGTTTGAAGTAACATGAGCTAAAACTCCCACAAAATTAACACTGGAACAGGCCTCAATAGCAGTGACAAGCCGTGTTCACTCCAAAGGAAAGAAAAGTTCCCCAATTCCCAAAGTCTGGTTTGGTCCAGACAAATGCTAGGAGTAAAGTCATGCAGGTTAACTTTCCTTCTGCAGATTAAATCCTAAAGAGGATAGTTCTGTTTAAAAAAAAATAAAAAGATTTTACTTGTTTTTAGTGAGAGGGAAAGGGAGGGAGAAAGAGAGGGAGAGAAACATCAAGGTGGGAGAGAAACATCAATAGGTTGCCTCTCTCATGGCCCCTCCTGGGGACCTGGTCTGCAACCCAGGCCTGTGCCCTGGCCAGGAAGTGAATGGGCAACCTTTCGGTTTGAGGGAAAATGCCCAGCCACTGAGCCATACCAGTCAGGACCACAAGGATAGTTCTTTAAGATTCTTCAGAGCAAAAGTAATTTGGGAGAGATATGGAGGCCACAGATTTATTTACTCAAGATTAGACTCAAGTTGCAAAGTCTGACAAAAACTAAACCAGCTCTCAAAGGTAAGTCAAGTGGGATCCTGTGAATCTTCAGTGTTTTTCCACTTAGGATCACTATGTTAAACTTTAGTTAAATTTTAGTTATCTTTTTTGAGAAAACAATGTGGACAAAGGAGAAATACATAAAAGTAGATTAATAACTAAAATATTTTAAAGAAACAATGAACCTGCATATAGTCTTAGAACACTTTCTATCTCCCTTCACTAGAAACTGCTGTATTCATAATGTATACTATGAAAAAAATGCTTTCTTAAATGCAAATACGGGAGTGGGAAGGAGGAGGCCTGCCATTCTCCCTGCTTCTTATCGGATCACACAGGTAAAAAGAGAAAGTAACAGAAATGAAGCAGAGAAATAAAAAATCCAAGAGAAAAATAATCAAGAAATGTCAACTCTAAAGAAAACAAAATGATATTAAATCAGTGCTGATGAACAGAGAAGACATAGTGCTTTTGGGGGAGCATTTGAATGATGGAAACGAAAAGGAACTGGTAAGTGAAGCCCTCCTAGCTGGTTTTATTCACACCATGAAGTGACACTGAGAAACATCTGAGACACTTGCTTAGAGATTTCCGCCCTGCCGTTGGGTCTGTCAGTCCGGTGACATGTAGTCAAAGCATGCAAAGATGCGATTTCTAACAAAGTCACTTAGAAGCTCATTTCTGTACCCAGGTTTAGATTAATACAAAGTGAAAACTAAGTTTTAAGACACACGGATTTCTACACAAAATACTTCAATGTCAAGTTGAGTCTGGCAAATTCCAGACCAAAGAAAATTTAGAAAGGGTCTCTTTCTGAAGTTTTAGCATAGAGTTTGTGTGCATTGTTCTCCAAGTCAAGTCCTCTGAAGCCAAATGGAAACCATGAATGATACAAATCCAGGTCTTGAGTTAGCAAATAAAAAAGGTCAGAAGGTGGGTTTGGTCTTCTCTAAGGTAACAGGCAGCTCTAAATCAAAGCTTTTCTCATACAAAAGGCTGGAGCTCACTGATGCACTGCGCTCTCCAATCTTCTGGGAGCCCTAGCAGCCCTGACACATTCAGTGTATCCGCCAGAGATGCGAAGAGGGAACACAGCATCAGCCCAGGTGAGCTGGGCGAGTGCTTCTAGGAGACAGAAAACTCTGATAAAGGAAGCTGAGATCCCAGAGAGCTTTATGAGGTCTTACAGGCCCTATGTCATTTCTGTGGTTGATTTCACTTCTGTTTGTAGCAGCTCTGAGGAAAACTTGTATTCAAACTGGGAACAGGAGGAGGTAAAGAGAACAACAATTTCACTGAAATCATCCATGACAAAACTTGGTAGCAAAACAACAGTTTTTATGAAGAGGGGACTATATCCCAGCTCTGAGGCAGTGGAATTAAAATGACTTAGAGATGACCCAGGTCTACTGACTCATGCATTGGTACTCCCATGTTGGAAGGAGACCTGGGTAACAGGCAGGTAGGAACAGGACCACAGCCCTCTACGGGAGAAAGCACAATAGGCAAGTTCAGAATTTTATATAGGATAACAGAAGTCTCTCATGAGGAAGACATCATTTACCAAATAAGGAAGTACTCTGATTTCTCTTACTAACTCTAAGTAGAATGGGGGATGAAAAGAATTTAGAACTAAAGTCACACATTAATTCAAGTATCAGTTATTCCACTCTCTGACAGTAAACTGGTATTGGCTATCCATTCCAGTTAACCTCCCAAAGCCGGCTCATCTGGAGTGTTTCTAGGAATAGGAATCCAAAGATCTATTTCAAACTGTGAAGCTGATGTATAAATCTTGATACAAATCCTTTCTTTGGGTTTAGGTCCTTCTTTATAACAGTAACTGCTACTACTACTATCCCTTACAGAGCACAGCTACAGGTCAGGCAGTGTGTGTGTGTGCGTGCAATACTGAAGCATTAAGGATGAATAAAGTGACATCAGTCAAGAGCTATCTTACAGTAATGCTATCGTCAGAAGTTAACCACATAGCAAAGAGATAGAAGCTAAAGCCAGACCAGAGATAGCAGCTGCTGCCCTAGTTAGTGAACAGAACACGGCTTTCCAATTTAATTCTGGAAGAGAAGTTCTGAGATCACAAGAACATAAAGAGACAGATGCCTTGTGGAGTACGCTGGGGGAAGTGAGCAGAAAACATGGGATCATGTTTAAAAAGAGGCCAGAGGAGGAAAGAGGCCAAAGGAAAAATAAAAGTAAAGGCTTGGTGCTCCAGATGCCTTAAAAGATAAGACAAGGCCTGCCTAAGGAGTGAAGGAGCTGTGTGAGGCTGCGTGGAGAATGAGCTGGGTTTTCCATCAAATGGATTTAAAATGTCTAGGAACTAAACCTTGATAAGTCAGGGTTGTAGTTCTTTGCCAAGAAGGACATACTCCAACTGACACCCAAACTCTGGTTGATAAGGAGCAAGCTGCCGCTGCCTAAAATAAGGAATTCATTTTTAGTAGGGCTCATTACTGGCCAAATTCATGGCCCAAATCTATAAACGGAGAAACTGGGGTTTACCTTCCTTGGGGCTCTCGTTAAGCCCCATTCTAAGTCTGTCCTTTCTAGGAGTCAACCTTTGTGTTTCCTTCTGAGACCTCATATTTAGATAATGTTAAAAAGGGGACAAGAGAAATGTTTCTGAGTCAACCACAGGGGGAAGAACCATCTGATACCAGGAATGGGATGCTTCTGTTCTTCATGTCCGTATTTTTACAAAAGTGCAGTGAAAAGTCTGGTCTGTTCCGTGAAAATCCCTGAATACAACAAAAGTCCAATCAGCAACAACAGCCTTGACTTCTGCCATGTTACTGCCAGTGTATCCTAGGCTTAGACTAATGAAACTATCTTTCCTACTAGACATCAGGACTGGTCTTTAGGAAGATAGTTCAGTATTGCCAGGTAGCAAACTGGTCTTTCGAGAGATAGTTCAGTATTGCTAAGTAACAAGGATTTAAACTAAATTAAGGGATCTCAACCTGGGGTCCATAGGTGGGCTTCAGGGGGGTCTGTGAACTTTGATCCAATTCTCAAAAGGATCCAAAACCTTCAAAAGGTTAAGAACTACCTGGGCTAGGTCAACTAGGACCAAAAAAGAAAAAGGAAAACATTTTAAAGAGACTGTCAATCAACTACCTTTCAAGCATCTACTGATTCCTTTTTTTCCTTTCTCAAATTTCTGTACTTTTTGTTTGCCCCTACCTTCAGATGAATTTTATCTTACCTTTGATTTTTTTTTAAACAGCACCTGCATAAGCTTTCATTGGGATTTATGTTTGAGGATGGTCTCTGAATATATGTACAGTAGATTATGTATTAGTTCTTATTAGTGAAACAGACAGCAATAGGTGATAAATGGTAATTATTAGGGTTTAGTTCCCTAACTCAAAGGCTCTTAAATTTGTCTGTAATACTGGACTAGTTAACTGGGTAGGCCCCTTATGTGATTAAATAATTCCATTAACACAGTAACAATAAAAGCACACTTCTTTGAGTTAACATTCCATCAGTCAATCATGCGACAGGAAGCCTAGAAATCACAAGCAATGGAATGATGGCAAATGTTAAAATTACTGTAATTCCATGAGGCCAGAAAGCAAATGATTTATATTCAAAGAGAAAGCTTAGCTCTGTGACAATTTTTTCAGATACTGTAAGATCCAAGTGATTCTTAAGCACGTGCTTTTTCAAAAGCATGGATGGAATGGGGGCTGCATGCCTGGCAAGCACTGTTGGAGAAAGTGCCTGAGGACCAAAGGGCCCTTCCAGAGAATGTCTCCCAGTAAAAACATGCGCAATGCAAGGCCATATCATCTGTGCTGACACGGCTTTAGAATGTGGTGGATAAAATGAATGGAGGGGAAAGAGAAGATGAGGCAAAGTCAGTCTTGTGTTTAAATTTTCTCACCTGGAATTACAGAGATAGTTTTCAAAGCTCGGAGAACCCTGAATGTTCTCAGCGCTGAGACATTGCCCAGGTCCACAAACTCTGTCACATATCTGTAGTAAGGGAGGTCACACACAGACACAAATGACAAACACAGACACAAACACAAACACCAAAGGGAAAAAACAAAACCACAACAAAACAAAAAGTACAATACGTCACGTCAAGGCCCTAACCCAACACCTAACACCAAACCCGGGCCATCTTACCTGGGATTACCGAAATAGTTTTCAAAGCCCTCAGTACCCTGAAAGTGCGTAGAGCTGAAACATTGCCTAGGTTTACAAACTCTGTTATATACCTGCAGAATCAAACCAAAGTTAACTTGTAATGGTACCGTTGGGCGAGGGTTTGAGAATGGGGGGAAGAAAGGGTCTTATAACAAGCTATGATTTCATTTTTTCCTTGAAAAAGAAAAGTTTCAAAATACAAACATTTAAGAAACACATTTTTAAAAACTGGGCAGTAAGAATTTAAAAGTATATTTGAAAAAACTGATACAACCAGGAGATTCCTGGGGCTTACTCTCAATCAGCATCGTGATGTGTGGATCTGAACCAGAATGACCAGTCTCGGGCCATTCACTTTTTTTAATAAAACAGAAGGCTGGGAGGTAACAGAGGCTTATGTCTCCAAGTTTTGTGAACACTGTCTTAGGAAAGGGAGACAAATTTCTGTAGCAGGAGCCCCATAAAAACAGATATACATTAAAATAACTGCTTAGCTGACAGAGGCAAAAATGTCTAAATGCCTGTACATATCACTTAGCCAAAAGCTGTATGCTTATCTTTGCAGTCATGCCTACAGATGAAGTTTTAGCCTGTGACATACAAAGGTGGGGCTCAGGAAAATCCAAACCATCAGAGCAAATATTATGCTAAATGCCCATTTTATCACCAAGCAAGGACACTTAAATTTCAAGTGAAAACCATATGTTCATTTTCATAATGCCGGAAAGTTAGGAATTGCCTTAATATAACAGAAAATCAAAGTTTCAGTTTCAAATATTCAATGCATATCATTCATTCACATTTTATAGTTGAAATACAACACTCTACCTGATGCTTAGACCCATACATACACATCGTCTCTTACACATCTGCATGCACACACTCAAACCCACACGCAGGCCATACAACACCCTTACCCCCCACCAAACCACCAACTGCTTTCCCAATCTGGAAATAAAAATAATAAAGTCTGCTATAACTATTCTATCATTAGCTAAGTTTCCCAGACATACATTTTCATTGTTATAACAACAGAAATTACCAAGAGCAACTAGCATACCAATGTGGAGTTACACTGTGCTCTAACAATAGTTTGAAGTACTGGTCAGTAATTCTTTAAGAAGCAACCAGTTTGGAGGCCTTTGTTCAAGTTGATTCTAAAATGTGCTCTGAAGTCTGCAATATCTGGCCAGCCTCGTGAAATTAAAAAGAAATAGATTTTCAGTTTACAGAATATGCCTATGAAATTTCAAGTTTTCACCGAGGCCCCCTAGTGATAAATGTGCAAACCTTGGTCTGTGTTATGAGGAGGCAGGAACCAGAGTGTCATTGGGAAATCACTTCCTACTTCCTCCCCAGCTGTAGAGCCTCTGCTTACCTCCTCCCACATAAACCTGCTGTCACTGCCTGAACAAAAGGCCCTCACAAGCAAGAAATCATAGTCATGAATCCATAGGCCTTACAAGGTCATCCATTAATCCCTGATACAATTATGCTTGCAAACTCACACTTTCACTGTCATACAAATACCCACGAGTACCACCACCCTTAATTGTACCCAGAACACCAAAAAAGTAAGCAGACAACTTACGCCATCATGATGACACTGAAATCTAACCAGTTCCATGGATCCCGTAAAAAGGTAAAGCCATCTATGCAGAAACCTCTTGCAATGATTTTCACTAGTGATTCAAATGTATAAATCCCTGTGAACGTGTACCTGTCAAAGAAATGGATAGCTTGAGGTAATTTTGGAATAGACAGAAACTTTACATGAATCTTTTAAGATAACACTTGCCTGAAGTGTGACTTCAACCAACTGAAACAAAGCAGAAAGGGCAGAGCCAATGCAACAAAATGGAGGTAAAGAAGAGAAAGGGATGCTTACTGAAATGCACAAACCAAGAACTCTGGAATACTGTTTTGGGTCCTGACAGGTATTACAGAGAAATACCTCTGTACTGCCATCTAGTATGTGATTGTTCCAAACCAGGAGAGGCAGCCCCAGAGCTATTTTTAACTTTACACAAGTCAAAATGAAGGGAAAAGTAGCAATGGAAAAGAAGGCAGTATTGTCAGGAACTGAGGGCAGAAGATAGTGATGTGGCAACAAGTCAAAAGCACCGGCAAGCACAGGAAAAGACAGAGAAGGGCAGGAACTTCCAGAGCCTACTTTCTCTTTTTCGAGTTGACTACTGGTAGTTCCTAAATCCTATATGTATGTGTCTTCACCCTACTCCATGAAATAAAGAGTAGGCAATAACCAATTGTTTTCCTTGATGGATGAGCCGTGACAAAGCAAGATTCAGGGACTAAAAATGAACTAAACAAGCAGGCAAATAAGTAAACGAGCTACTTACTCCACATTCTTCGACCACTCAGGAGGGTTACTAAAAGTCATGAATACACAGTTGGTCAAAATAGTGCACATAATGATCATGCTAAATACTGTAGAGAAGAGTCAAGGGAGAATACACAAAATCTGACTTTTTTCCCCTCAGAAAACAAACACTTTTCACATTGGGTATTGTGAGATCTAAATCAATAACCAGAAAGAGGCAAAGCACAGGAGGAAAAGGTGACATGATAACGAAAACTGGTCACCACAGAATTCTACCACGTGGATCCATCCCCAACCAGAGAACTGCGGACGGATACAGCCGAAGGTCCCTCACTTTCAAAAAGGCTCTCCTTACTCCACCCCTTTTGGATGCAACCTTTCCCCCTCTTACCACTTTTACCTCAGGTATGGAATAAGCCCCTAAATAAATTAAGTTTAATCTATATTACTCAATACACATTTATTAAGTTAATTACTTATCTTACTAAATAATTATTTGAAAATCTACATGTAATTAATGGTTTACTTTCCCCCCCAGTCCTCCAAAGGGCTGAATTGTTCTTAGGGGACAAAGAAGTAGCCAATGTGTGCTGAATTCATACAGTTTGGAAAACCTGTTGTGGTGTATTGGGTAAGGATTTCAAGGATGTCCACACCACCACATTCCTAAGAATTCGGTAAAGGGGCAAAGTCATCTGATCATTCAGAAAGTGCCCAGGAATGTTTATGGAGAGTAAACCACTTTGTTACCATTTCAGTTTCATCCATGACCTTTCCTGACTCTTTCTGTTCCCCTCTACTGAGAAAAATTGAACTGCTTTAGGTCAGTAGGAGTTACTCAAACACAAACTGTCACTTTAACAAGCACAGGAGCTGTATCTTATTTACGTCTAATTCACTCTCTCTTGTTCATGTCAAGCACCAACTTCATTCTACTAGTGGATTTTTAAAAAGAAAAACTACTTCATATAGCTGGATTCTCCTCCGGGAATAATAACATGTTCTGGTTAGAAGAGAAAAATCACTCCATCTCCTGATCCAATAAAAAGGGAAGATGTTCATTGTGAATTATTTATTTCCTTGTAAACCTTCAGATTTCAGAACCAAGTTGCTAAATTCTTCGAGTTAATAAAATGTGGTGAAAGCTGGCAAATCAACTTACTAAGTTGCAACTGCTCATTTCCTCATCCTACTTGGAGGACGCAACACACTGAAGCATTATGGGTCTAGGAACTGTCACACTGAACACCAACAATGAGAGTTTACAGTCCCCCTGCAAAGCTGCTGCACCCATCGCGTAATTTTTTCATCCGCCATATGCTCTCCTATATTAATAAGATGTAAAACTCGGGTCACATGAATAAATGGGCATTTTTTGTTTCAGGGGAGTAAAAATATCAGAAAAGATTCATAGCAATCATGCAATCTAAATCTAAACCTCTGTACCAGAGAGGTCAAATAGCCTAAGAAACTATCTCAAGTACTTCCTAAGCTCACTGTTCAAGAAATCAAAAATATTCAAGGCAGATCTCTAAAGCATTCACTACTTGTAATTTAAGAAGTTGCTTTGACAATATTCTGATACTGGACTTTAATACATTAAAAACTTGAATAATCTGCCTCAGGATGGAATTATTAAAATCTGAGCACTTTAAAAAGTAAGACTTTAACAAAACGTTACCACTTAATTTGTCCTTCTAAATGATACCAACAAAATCCCAGACTCCCATGATATCATCCTAAGAAAAAAGAATTTGCTGATGCTCACAACTCAGGATTTCGTAGACATTTACTCTTAACCTCTGACTGGTGGGACAGTCAACTACACTATTGGTAAAATACATAATATACAACTCAGTTGTCACAATTTAGAAATATACATCAGTAATCATGCAATTGCTACACTCATTCCACATTTGCACAAAAAGGATATGAATGTATCAAAATTTTAATAGCTATTCTTCTTATCAGGTTAAAAGGACTTAAAATGTACAAGGCAGGCGTGGCACTAAATCTGAAGAGAGTTTTCCCTCTGTTTAATACTACAAAGGTCTGTGAAGAAAGAAAAAGAGAAATTATTAAAGCATTGACATTAATCACCACACAGAACAACATTTTTCTAAGAAAGAAATAACTCAAATGTACTTATTTTTACTTCCCAATTTGGTTTCTAAGGCAAGAAACCTTAAGGCAATATACCTCTCTTTCCCTAACCTCCCTCCCCCAAGCCCTGTCCTAAATTATATTACAAATGGATGGCACTACGTTAGCAGTTTTATAGAATAAATTTCTCTCGGATTCAGGGCAGTTGAACTATACCTAAGCTATCTATGTCAGCTCTGGACAAGACACTAAAGTCCATTAATTTAGGATTCGTTTACTCAACAAGTGTTTACTGAGTGCCTACTATGTGTCAGGTAATGTTCTAGGTGCCTGAGAAATGTCCGTGAACAAAGCTAACCTGGTTGGGAAGCTTATATTCCAAAGGAGAAGACAGACAATAAATAAAAACATAACAAAAAATAAATTACATCAAACGTGATATGTGCAATGGAAAAAGGAGGAAGATCAGGGAAAGGGAGCTCAAGAATGCTGGGATCAGGAGACGGGTGAAGGGGGAGGGGACAGTCTTAAAGAGGTGGTCAGAGTAAGCCTACCGAGAGGGGAGACTGGAGCAAAGACTTAGAGGAAGTGAGAAGAGTTCTGCATTCCACTAATATTTACCTACCAAGTCTGCTCCATCTGGCTTAAGAGCCTCCATCGTCAGCCTTGTCAAAACCATTCAACCATATTTCCCAGTATAAATCTTCCTGTCCTGCCAAACTAGTTCATGTTCCAGTAATCCATGACTTTGGCCTTTGCACACATGTTCATCCTACCCAGAATGCTTTTTCTTGTTTCATGAATTCAATTCGATTAAAATGTTCTTGAGCACTGATTTTGTGCCAAGCATTGTGCTAGGCTCCAGGGATATAAATTTGAATAAAATTGTATTTTTAGGAAAGACATATGTGTGAATTAGTAATTATAATGCAGGGTAAATAAAAATATACGTAATGTTTGACAAGCAGTAGAAGAGACTCCCCCCACTGCTTGGACGGGGAATAATAAAAGGGAGAAGAGCGAGCTGAGGGATGTTCACAAAGGAAGGTAACTAATATTTGGGAGGGGTTTAAAAGGATAAGTAGAGATGGAGAGATATTAATTGGTCAGATAAAGGGGGAAGGAGTGGAAAGGAAAGGGAATAGCATAGAATGTACAAAGGCACAGCAGCACATAACTGTTTTCAGGGAACTGACAAGTAATTCAGTGATGATGGAGGATAAAGTAGAGAAGGGGAGCAGCAGACTGAAGCTGAAGGGAGATGCAGGAACCTACCAGACTGTGAGTTCCTAAGGAGACAGGCCAGTACATAGTCCTAGCATCTCACTGTGTGAGTGAAAGAGCAAATGGTCAAACACTAGCCATTTTAAATAGTTTTTTAAAAAAAGTTAAAGCAATACATGCACATATTATTTTAAAATGGAACATAAGACTAAAAATTCCATTTTATTACCCAAAGATAACCTTTGTTATTTGTTTATCTTTTCAGAACTTTTCTTTGTAAATACAAGCACACAGATATAGCCTTAAAAAGATTTCCTCTCTCTTTCAAATGTAATTGTACTATAAATACCATTCTACAACTTACATTAAAAAATGAACCTCCACAAAGAAAAGCCCAGGGCCACATGGTTTCACTGATGAATTCTATCAAATGTTTAAAGAAGAAAATAACAACAATTCTTCATAAACTCTTCCAAAAAGTAAAAGAGAAGGGAACACTTCCCAACTCATGCTACAAGGTATTACCTTGATACAAAACCAACAGAAATCACAGAAAATGGAAACTATAGACCAAATCCCTTATGAATATAGACACAAAAAGCCTCAACAAAATACCAGCCAACTGAATCCAGTAGCATATAAAAAGGATTATACACCATGACCAAGTGGGATTTATCCCAGAAATGTAAAGATGGTTTAACATGTGAAAATCAATGTAAGACAATAATATGAATAATATAAAGCACAATAATTACATGTTGATTATAGAGATAATCACATCTCTATAGATGCAGAAAAGGCATTTGACAAAATCCAACACTCTCATAATAAGAACACTCACTAAAGTAGAAATAGAAGGGAACTTCCTTAACCTAATAAAAAGCATCTATGAAAAATCCACAGTCCATCATACTTAATAGTAAAAGACTGGCAACTTTCTCCCTAAGATCAGGAACAAGACAAGAGTGTCCAGTTTCCCCATTTCTATTCAACATTACAAAATGGATGTTGTAGATAAGGCAATTAAGCAAGGAAAACTACTTCTAGTTTCAGATGTAATGATCTTGTATACAGAAAACTCTAAGGAATATGTATGTGTACGTACACACAAAACTATTAGAGCTCATAAACAAATTCAACAGTTTTTTAAGACACAAGAATAATATACATCAGCAATAAGTATTCCAAAAATTAAATTAAGAAAACTCCAATTGCAATAGTATACAAATGAATAAAGTACCCAGGAACAAATTTTACAAAGGAAGTATAAGACATTCCACAGAAAACTATAAAACATCATTAGAAGAACTTAAAACCTAAATAAATGGAAAGACATCTTTTGCCCATGGATTGGAAGACTTATTAAGATGACAATACTCCCCAAAATAATCTATGGAGTCCACGAAATCCCTATCAAAATTTCAACTGTCATTTTGGTCAGAAATTAACAAGCTGATTCTAAAATTTCATATAAAAATGCAAGGGAACCAGAATAGCTAAAACAATCTTGAAAAATAAGAACAAAGTTGAGGACTCACACTCCCCTCTTTCAAAGCTTATTACAAAGCTACAG
The DNA here is from genome assembly GCF_021234165.1 of Pteronotus mesoamericanus. NCBI lineage: Eukaryota > Metazoa > Chordata > Mammalia > Chiroptera > Mormoopidae > Pteronotus > Pteronotus mesoamericanus. The sequence continues at coordinate 3,493,313 of NW_026555310.1, forward strand.
TATTCAAGGCTGGTACTAACATAAGAATAGCTATATAGATCAATAGAATAGACTTGAGAGTCCAGAAATTCATATATCTACAGTCAATTGATTTTTGGCATGAATGTCAAGAAAACTCAAAGGGGAACAGTCTCTTCAACAAATGGACAACTGGGTAACCACATGCAAAAGAATTAATTTGGAACTCCACCTTACACCCTATACAAAAATGAACTAAAAATGGATTAAAGACCTAAATGTAAGAGCTAAAACTATAAAACTACTAGAAGAAAACAGAGATGTGATTAGACAAGTGTCAGAGATGTGACACCTGAAGCACAACCAAAGAAAAAAAATAAATTTGACTTCATCAGACTTCAAAACTTGTGCAACAAATGACACTATCAAGAAAGTGAAAAGACAACCCACAGAATGGTACAAAATATTTGCAAATTATGTATCTAATAAGTTTTATCAGCCGGAATAAAGAACTCTTAAAACTCAACAGTAAAACCCCAAAAAATCCAATTTAAAAGTGGGTAAAGGATTTTGACAGACATTTCTACAAAACATAATACAAAAGCAAATGAACATATGTGACGATGTTCAACATCATCAGTCATTAGGGAGATGCAAATAAAACCACAATGAAATACTACCTCACACCCACTGAGATGGTTATAATTTTTCAAAAAATGGAAAATAACAAGTACTGTCAAGGATATGAAGAACTTAGAAACCTTACACACTACTGATAGGAAAGTGAACTGGACCAACCACTTTGGAAACAGTTTGGCAGTTCCTCAGAAGTTAAACATAGAGTTGCATATAAACTCAGCCATTCTACGCCTAGCTGTATACCCATGAGAATTGAAAAGAGGTGTTCACACCAAAACTTATACATAAATATTCATAAAAGCATTATTCAGAATACCCCAAGAGTGAAAATAACCCAAATGTCTACCAACTGACAACTGGATCCATATAGTGGATCCATATAATGGAATCCATATAATGGAATATTATTCAGTCTTAAAAGGGAATGAAATTCTGATGTATGCTGTAACACATGCTAAGTGAAATACGCCAGACACCAAACAGCAAATATTATGTGATTCCATTTATGTGAGGTATGTAGAATATGTAAATTCATAGAAACAGAAAGTAAAATACAGTTTACCAGGGGCTAGAGGCAGGGGGAATGGAGTTATTGTTTAACAGGCACAATGTTTCTGTTTGGGATAATGAAAAAGTTCTGGAAATGAACAGTAGTGATAATTGTAAAACAAGGTAAATATATTTAAAACCAGCGAATTGTGCACTTAAGAATAGTTAAAATGGTAAATTTTATGTTATGTGTATTTGTCCATTAGTTGACCTAAGAAATAATGCCTTACCAACTGGTGAGTACTACTCTCCAGCACTTTCCCTGCCCCCCACAGAGGAAAGCATTATTTTGAATTTGGGCTGAGGTACCATTTAAAAAAACTTTTTTATTTTAGATTTTTATTTATTTTTTAAAAAAGATTTTATTTATTTTTTATAGAGGGGAAGGGAGGAAGAAAGAAATAGAGGGAGTGAAACACTGATCGGTTACCTCTCTCATGCCCCCAACTGGGGACCTGGCCAGCAACCCAGGCCTGTGCTCGAGACTGGGAATCAAACCAGCAGCCCTTCGGTTCTCAGGCCAGCACACAATCTACTGAGCCACCCAGCCAGGGTATTTTAGATTTTTAACTCTATTATTTCAATTAGGCTTATAACCTCTTCTGAGGTCCCACTTTTTAAATATATATGTCCAAGTATTCTGCACTCTCCCTTTTCTGAACTCATTATACTCAGAGTTCATGTCTTTCATTACTCTTTAAGCTTTTATTTATTTATTTTTGCCTTCCTTCTACCTCTGAAACTAGGTTTTAAGCTCTTACAGGGCAGAAACCAATCTCACACTTCATCCCACAGTTCCAATACAACACTTAGCCCACGAGCTCCCAATACACAGTTGTTGGCAGATTTTTAAAAAATGTCTTTCCTCTCATCTTCCATTCTCTCCTTTCTTAATCTGGCAGAGTAATGCCATTTTCTCCCTAACAGAAAAGCAGTGCTGGTATTGAGCCATACACATTCTGGAAACACTCAATGCATCATCCCTAGTGTACTGGCTCTAGTGGGGTCTGCTGCAGGGAAAGCCTAATTCTAAAAGCAAGAGGAAAGAGTATGACTCTTCCATATTTTGGCTTCCCAAAGAAACAAGGAGCCCAGGACTTTCCTGAAACTCCCTCTCTGAAGTACTTGTACTCCTCTGTGTTTCTATAGCAACTCCTTCTATGAAAATGCCAAGCCTTTTAAATAACCTCCTCAATTCAACCTCATTCTTGTGTAGTATGGGTGAAGGAGGGATTATTATCCTCTATGCATTTTACAAAAGCTCAGGAGAGGGACACCACCTATCAAAGGTCACACAGCAAAGAGCAGTATATTATGCCAATTTTAGAGCCTCTTGACAGCTTCTACTGTGCCAGATTGGGAGCCTATTTAGTGGCAATATGGCAGAGAATAAAACTGGTATGGGGTATAAATTCTCTGGTGAATGAGAAATTTGAGCCCCTGGGGTCCACAACATAAAAGAAGCACTGGCCCCTCTGGGATTCGGCACCAGGGCAACAGCTCAAAGGGCACCAGTTGCACAGAGCAAGTGCCAGGCAAACCTCCAGAAGCCAGACAGCAGCACTGTCCCCTCTCTGAGCCCTCCCCCTCACACAGAGCCACAACGTGGTGAAGCAGGTTGCCCCGCCCTGGTGATTACCTAAGGCTCCGCCCATGCAATTTACATGAAATGTTAAAAGGACTTATTTAAGAAAAAGAAGATCAAACTATGAACATTAAAATGGCAACAAATTCACAACTATCAACAACTGAACATACAAAAACAAACTAAGCCAACAACTAAAACAGGAAAAGAATCATAGATATGGAAATCATTTGAAGAGTTATCAGCTGGGGGGAGGAATGGGGAGAATAGGGGAAAAGGTACAGGGATTAAGAAGCACAAATTGGTAGGTACAGAATAGACAGGGGGACGTAAAGTACAGTATAGGAAATGAAGAAGCCAAAGAACTTACATGCATGACCCATGGACATGAACTAAGGGTGGGGGATTGCTGGGGGGAATGGGGGTACTGGGCAGAGAGGACAAGGGGGGGAACTGGAACAACTGTAATAGCATAATCAATAAAATATATTTTTAAAAAATATGGTTTTGCTAGTATAAAGGCTTTATTAAGGACATTTTATGTGTGAAGTACAAACTTCATAATTAATTTAGGTACTCATTACTGAATATGGAATAAAAATAGTTTATCATTACTCCTTTCCAAATATTTATATCCAGTATCTTCATCAAGTATAAAAACAGATTTCTTTTCTATTCAGAGAAATAAACATCTAGTCCACACTAAACCTCCTGAAATAAAGGTAAATTCTCTATACTTTAAGTGTAGATGCTTATCTCAAGTTGGCATCACAATAAAACATACATTATTGTTAAAATAATTTGATTTACATATACTTATATGCATTTCTTTCATAACTGAATCTTTTGTATAAAGCAAGATGGTGTTTGGACTGACAAATACTCAAAGCTTAGGAATCTATTGCTGTACTTGTATGAGAGACTAGTATATATAAGGATCAGCAAACTTCTTTTGTAAAGGGCCAGAGAGTAAATATTATATTCAATAATTTTAGTTGCAACAACTCAACCTTACCACTGTAGGGCAAAAGAACCATAGACAACCTGTAAACAAATAAGAGTGGCTATGTTCCAATAAAATGTTTTTATGGACAAGGAAATTTAAATGTCATATACTTCTCACACATCAGAAAATATTATTTCTTTTGATTTTTTTCCAACCATTTAAAAATGCAAAAACCTTCTTAGCTCATGGGTCATACAAAAAAAAAATGGCAGAGCTGATCTGGCCCATGGTCAGGGCTGGCGGATCCCTTGATATACACTAATGCCAGTTCCTACGTCACACTAGCTGCATTAAGAATGATCTGAGTAGCTTTTTTAAAAAATGCAAATTCAGAAATCCCACCCCAGGGGTTCTGATTAAATAAGCTGCAGAGGAATCTGCTCACCAGGATTTGGGAACCACCAGTTCATCTCTCCAGTCACATTGTCCTAAACACTCCTTCACCTGCTTCTACCTAGCTGTGTGGCCTGGGCAAGCCACTGCATCTCTCTGGATCTTATTTTCCTCACTGATAAAATGAGAGAGAGGGCTGCCTGATGGGTGTGCTAAGGTCCTTTCCAGCTCTGACATCTATGATTCTACGATTCAGAAAATACACAGAAGCATCCAAGATTAAGTGCAACAAAGCAGCAAACTATACTTTTGAGGAGAAACCCTATTATTATTTATTCTTTCATGTTACATCTTGGCAGAACTCTCCTGAATGGGTTATTTTGCTCCTTCAAGTGAAACTGTCAATTCCAGGGTCAACAGTGCTTGATACTATCCTGACAACTATACTTACATGGGCAGGGGGCAACACAGAGCAGTGCCATGGCAGAACTGCACCACAGGCTGCTTCTTTTTGCCCTATTTCCCCTATTTTTATCTCAGCAGAACAGTAAATATGGGAGAGAGAATGAATAGGGATGATTGGTGATGGGCTGACTTTTAAAAATAATACATAAAAGAATGTTTAAGCCATACACATAGCTGATTAATTCCGATAATCATTAAACTGCTGGTACTAATCCAGAAAAGGAGATTCACCCCTTTCAACATTGTGCTGCAACACCAGATCCTTTCAAGCCCAGGAGCTGGGGAGGTCAGCAAGCTTTGGATTCTTACAGAATATTTCTTAAGCAATAATCACTTAGTGCCTATAAAGTCCAATAATGATCTGTCTTAAATTAGATCTTTGTAAAGTAAATAAGTTAAAAGGAAATTGAAACTGGATTGTGGTTTACTGCCCAAGGGGAAATATCAGTTTATAACAATAGCCACTGAATGTGTTCGAGCACAAGGCCCATTAAGAACAGTGGAACAGCTCTTAACGAGTTATGGCATGGAGTATTAATAAATGTTTCATGCCTGCACAAAATGAGTCTTCTGAAAAGCACAGGCTTTTCATTTCTAATTAGCAGTGTGGGCCTTGGAGCACATGATGGAGGAGTAGTGCCAATTCTAACTCAGGCTAAGATGCATTCTCTTCGGGGTCCACATAAGGGGAGGGGCATTGTACAAGTTAGAAGAACATTCACATACATACCAAACAAATCCTAGCATACTGCAAATGCAATACAATGAACATAAGCAGTTACCACAGTATTGTAGTGCAGCCGGCTTTTAGGCATCACCCCACACTTACCCCAGGATTGGATTTTTAAAACCATACAGAAGTATCAATTAAAATAATAAAGGGTACATAAATATGAAAAGATATTATAGAGAAGAGTATGCAATGCAGGAGTGGAACATGTCACAGAACAGAAAGCTTGTTAGAGAAATGTTTATTCTCCAGTCCTGGTTTGTTGTGGGATACATGTTTGAGGAGAGTGGCTCTCCACTCAAACAAGTTCTCCCTCTCCTGAGAGGTCATCATCTCAATTAGGGCAAAGGTAACCTGCAGGTACCTAATGATCTTCTGGCTATAATAAAGACTGAGGCTCAGAGATTTTGATACTCTCACAGAGGCAGCTGGGAACCAATATCCTTTGAGTTTATCTGGCTATAATTGTTATCGACACTGACTTATAACTGTCTCCCAGAATTTGGAACCTCTGTTTAACGTCTAGAACTGCCTAACCCTCAAATTTTTAACTGGCTTCTCTAGCTTTAAATTCTTGCCTGCCTAAAACGAATATATACACATAAGTGTGCATGTATATGAGGTCTGTCCAGAGAGTATCCAGCCATGCACTATGATAGAGAGACATTTATTTTAAGATACAAGAAACATTGTACATAGGACAAAGTAGGCACCTTGGGACCTCACACAGTTCTCCCAGCACCTCTTCCACTGTTCAAAACATTCTGGAAAACCCTTTTTAGAATCGCCATCAGCTGCCCCATCAAATTTTCCTGAATCTCATCGACAGTCTGAAATCTCTTCCCTCTCAAAGGTAATTTTAGTTTTGGGAAAAGCCAGAAGTCACAGGGCACCAAATATGGGCTGTAGGGGGGCTGAGTCATCTGGGTGATTTGATGCACCAAAAAAGTCTGCACGAGACGAAGCAGCCAATCACCAGTTGCCCATAGTTGCAGCTGTTTTCATCGCTGCATCTCTCAACTGACAAAGAACATTGAGGTAGTACTCCTTATTAACTGTTTGGCCTGGAGGGGCATACTCGTGATGGACAACACCTTCCCAATCAAAAAACACAGCTAACATGGTCTTGATCTTGCTGTGACTTTGCTATGCCTTCTCAGGCATGGAGAACGAGGCAACTTCCATTGTGTAACTGGGCTGTAGACCCATGACTGATCTCCAGTTATTATCTTCATGAGGAAATCTGGTTCATTGGTAGCGATTTGAATTAAGTCATTGGCAACTGCAGCATGATGTATGTTCCTTCTGCTCTGGTAGCAGAAGCCATGGAATGAATTTTGCCAAGACATGTTTTGTTCCAAGATCCTGCATCGAAATCTTGGACACAGTAGTTTTTGGAATATGCTGATCAGCTTCTAGTTCTTACACTGTCAGTTGCAGATCTCAGCTGATTGCAGCCCGTATACATTCAACTACCTTAGGTGTTCTGCTTGTTGCAGATCTTCCAGAATGTGAACCGCTTTTAACAGATTCTCAACCATCTTTGAAGCATTTGTGCCATAATTTTATTTGTGCTGCACTCATTGCATCATCCCCAAAAGCCTTCTAATTATCCAAATAGTTTCCACAGAGAAATGTTCAAGCTTAATGCTAAATTTGATGCAGATTTGTTGCTCTCTGCAGTCATTTTGAATGCGATGGCCATAGAGTCCACATGATCACTCAACGACTTCTACCATCCCCACTGACTATTACAGTGAAGCTGTCAGTGTTCATGCATACACATTCCAGTCTACCCTCCTTGCCTGCCAGGTTACATTGATGTCATGCAAGCTGTTCTTGTTGTATTACAATTGCTGGATTTTTCCAGACAGATCTTGTGTGCTTGTGTGTGCATGTCTGTGTGTGTGTGTGTGTGTGTGTGTGTGTGTGTGTGTGTACATTCATATATATAAAATAATAATCTTATGCTCCTAGGTCTATGTACTTCTTCAGAACCAGGCAACTGGCTAGTTCGGCTTAAAATAGTTAGCTCTTTCCTGCCTAACTATAAATTCTTAATTCTTAAATTATAAATTCTTAATTCTGGTACAGTTTACCAGGGGTAAAACCTTTCTGCCTATTGGTTTGCATGTGAATGTACAAAGAATTAGTTTTCTACTCAATAATAACGTAAGTGTAGCTGATCTGGAGAATAGCTACAGCAGGGTTGACAGTAGTGGCCAGTTGTCCACTAATCAAAAGATATTTGGCATTCACTTCTGAGTACCTACCTACACAGCCAATATAGTAGGCAACAACAACAACAACAAAAAAACCCTTTCCAATGTTCTCTGTTTTGACAAAGGAAAATATAATCCTGAATCTAAACAGATTCTACTTCAGACTAGAAAGCTGTTCAGAAATGATCTGTACTGTCAAAACAACTGCACCATGTTGAAAAGAGCCCTGATAATTTTTTAAAATTACATTTATTGTTTATGCTATTACAGTTGTTCATACTTTCCTCTCTTTGTTGCCCTCCACCCAACCTCCCTCAAACTCCCTCAGGCAATCCTCTCACTGTTGTCCATGTCCATGGATCATGCATATATACGTTCTTTGGCTACTCTATTCCCTATGCTGTACTTTACATCCCCATGACTATTCTGTAACTACATATTTGTACTTCTTAATCCTTTTACATTTTTCACCCATCCCACTGACTCCCCCTGACTTCCCATCTGGCAACTATCAAAACATTGTCTGTATCTATGATTGTGTTTCTGTTCTACTTGTTCATTTCTTTTGTTTTAGATTCAATTGTTGATAGATATGTATTTATTGCTATTTTATTGTTCATATATTTGATTTTCTTCTCAACTAGACCCTTTAACATTTCATATAATACTGGTTTGGAGGTGATGAACTCCTTTAGCTTTTTCTTGTCTGGGAAGCACTTTATTTGTCCTTTGATCCTAAATGATAACTTTGCTGGGTAGAGTAATCTTGGTTGTAGGTCCTTGTTTTTCATCACTTTATTTCTTGCCAGTCCCTCTAATCTGCAAAGTTTCTTTTGAGAAATCAGCTGACAGTCTTATGGGAACTCCCTTATAGGTAATTAACTGCTTCTAAGAGTCTCTTTGTCTTTAACCTTTGGCGTTTTAATTATGATATGCCTTTATGTAGGCCTATTGGGTCCATATTGTTTGCGACTCTCTGCAATTTCTGCTTTTGTATGTCTACTTCACCAAGTTAGGGAAGTTTTCTGTCATTATTTTTTCAAATAGGTTTCCAATTTCTTGCTCTCTCTCTTCTCCTTCCAGCACCCCCATGATGCAAATGTTAGTATGCTTGAAGTTGTCCCAGAGGCTCCTTGCACTATCCTCATTATTTTTTATTCTTTTTTTTCTTTTTGCTGTTCTGATTGGTTGTTTTCTGTCTCCTCTTGTTCCAAATTGCTGATTTGATTCTTGGCTTCATCCACTATACTGTGGTTTCCCTGCAAATTGTTCTTTATTTTAATTAGTGTATCCTTCATTTCTGACTGGATCTTTTTTATGCCACTGAGGTTCTCACTAATTTCTTTGCACATCCTTATAACCGTTGTTTTGAACTCTGCATATAGTAGATTGCTTGTCTCCATTTTGTTTAGTTTTTTTTTCTGGAGTTTTGTTCTGTTCTTTTATTTTTGGGGCCATAATTCTTTGTCTCCTCATTTTGGCAGCCCCCCAGTATTTGTTTCTATGTATTAGGTTGAGCAACTATGTTTCCCAGGCTTGGTTGAGTAGACTAATATAGTAGGTGTCCTGTAGGGTCCAGTAGCACAGCCTTCCCTGTTGCCCAAGCTTGGTGATTAAGGTGTGCCCACTGTGTGGGCTGTGTACGCCCTCCGGTTGTAGTTGAGCCTTGACTGCCAATGCCTGTGTTCTGTCCAGGGTCACAGAGCATAAGCTACAAAGCAATCTGTAGATGGCTGCTACCTGTACTAGGCTTGGAGGTACCCAGGCGAGGCCAAGCTGTGAACCAAGGCTGGTTGCTGCTAGCGCAGGCCTGGGGCAGCATAGCAAAAGGTACGGGGGCTAGCTAAAGCCAGATGCTGTTTGCTTGAGGGAATATAGGAAAATCTGAAGCATGGGCCCAAACAAGCAATGGCATGGAACAGCGACTTAAAACAGCTTGGGTAGGTATGAAAGTTGGGTGGGGCAGGGTCTCAGGGAATCATCAGGGTGGGGCAAACAGTGTAAGCTAGGTTGATGGAATCTCAGATATAGCACCTACCTGCCAGCTCTGTGGGGGAGGGCTCAGAAAAGGAACAATGACTTCTGCCAGCACATCTGGGAGAAAGCTGCCCCCCAGCTCTTACCCTGATGCTAGACAATTCAGTTCCTCCCTGTATGTCTCTGGTGCCTTTCAATCTGCTGCCCCCACATTGAAGCTCAAAGGGAGTGAGTCTGAGTAAGTCTGTGCACAGGCCCTTTAAAAGGAACTGCCTGGGATTCCAGGAGTTTCTGTCTCCCACAGCCTGAATCCCCACTGATTTTTACAGCCAGAAGTTACAGAAACTTATTTTCCTGGAACTGGAACCCTGAGCTGTGGGGCCTGGTGTGGGGCTAGGTCCCCATGTTCCTTAGCCATGATATCCCTCCTGATTTTTATACCCCACACACAGGTTTGGGATAAGCCCATTCAGCGTCTCCGCCCCTCCTACCAGTCTTGATATGTTTCTTAATTCCATAGTTGTAGGACTTCCATTCAGCTCAATTTCTGACAGTTCTGAATGATGACTGATCTATAGTTTAGTTGAAATTTTGATGTGGTTGTGTGAGGAAGCAAGCCATGTTGACCTATGATGCCATCTTGGCCAGAAGTCTTGTACCTTTCTTAATGTTAATCAGCTTAGTGCATCCCTCATGTAAAATCACAATGGCAATCTCAGTGTGTCCCAGGAAAGGCTCTAGCAAAGGCACAACTGGCCTGAATTTCCAGAGTGCCTGTGTTCCCAGTATCCTCAGAAATACCGAACTGAATAGGGCAAGTGGACACAGGCAATATTTTTCCCGTTAGGCTTGTACTTCCGTTTGAACTATATGAAAATTCAGAGTACTCATCTTCCAAGTCTCTATTCCACTACACTGGGGATTGAGCAAGAGAGATCTTTAAATCCTATATTTATGTTTTTATTCCTTTTAGTCATTGATAATTTGTACCTGAGTCTATTTGAAGAAATAATAATATTTAACACATTATCAAGCATTTACCGTGTGGCGGATATCCTATCAGATGCATTATACAATAACTGTCCCATAACTATTACTCCATGAGTTAAGTACTATTTTATAGATGATGAAATTGAGGCAGGAAGATTAAGTAAGTTGCCTAAAACTACAAAGTTAAGTGGTGAAAGTTAGAACTGAACTGAAGTAATATAACTCCAAAGCCTATACTTTTAATTCATACCATACTGCAATTTTAAAAAGTATTTATCAAATCTAAATCCTCACTTTACAGACAAGAAACCAAGCACAGGGTGCTGTGACCAAGCTAAGGACATGGAGCTGGTAAGCAGGAGTAGGAGAGTTATCAGGGTCACGGTGACCAGGTGTCTAGCCCTGAACTCTTTTCATCACTGGAGGCCATCTGACCCTATCCACAGATCAATCTAGGAATCCCTTTTACTTAATCCCTTTAGCTCTGGAAAAAAATAAAGCCCCTGCATATGCCTCAGAGATCACAGAGCCCTTTTCTGCTGTCTTCCCCTGACTTAAGCTTATGAAGATAACGCTAGCACCACATCTGTCTGTGGCTTTACAGTTTTCCAGGTGCTTCTGCATACATTTTCTCACTTGGTTTGACCTTGTAACCCCATGTCCTCCAACCCACATCTGAAGCAGCTGACACCCTTCCTGCCTACTTTCTGCTCACAGGAAGCCATACCTGGCAGAACAGTAGCCCTGTGCACCTGTCTCAGCACTGAGCCAGCATGATGCTGCTCCCCAAGGCAGGGCAGCTCTAAACCTCCTACATGGCCACTCTTTCTCACTGTTCTTCAATATGAATTTGCCTTTGAACTTCCCCTTTACCCTCTTAGGGTGCATAGACTGCAGCTGCTCTAGGGTTAAGCAAAATACAGTTTTATGTAAAGCATATTAACTCCTCATTTCACTGTATTCACATTATAGAATCTAATCTCACTCTCCTCTCTTACAAAACAGCAAAGCAGGGTAGTTTAGAGGCCACAAGACCTGGATTCAAGATCCAGATCTGTTGCTTATTAGCTCTCATGATCTCAGGCACTTTACGTTGCTATGGCTCAGATATCTCATTAATAAAACAGCAATAATGACCGATAGATAATACCTACTTTATCGGGCTGTTATGAGGATTAAATAAAAATTCACAAGAAGTCCTTACTACAGTGCCTGGCACAGAACAAGCACTCAATAAGTGTGATTATGATGATGCCACTGTTATCACAGACTACTTCTGTGCAACATTCTACTGAGAGCTCTTTAATACTGGTGATCTTCAAGGACTGCAGAAAATTGGGGTGTCAATAATGATATCTAAATTTGACTGGCATCATCAACTAAAATAGCAGGTGAATGAAGATAAGTAGGTTTGAGGAGAGAAAATGAGTTCAGCTTTGAACGCACTGATCTTTGGCCCCAAAGATGGGGTCCCTATTAGGAGACTCTAAGGCTAATGTTCACATTAGGTAGTATTCACACACTTGTAGAAGCCAGTAGAACACTTGTGCATAAGGTAGACCAAGAGTCCAGAGTCAACGGAAGGTACCTGTATAGCTGCCCTGGCTCAAAATGGGACGCTGAGGTTTTTCAGACCTGAGAACTCTGAAGTGAGAGAAAATAAAATCTTCTTAGTATGCACACATCCAACCTGCCTCTCTAGCTTTATCTCTTGTCTTACCAAACTACAACTCATGCTCCAGTCACAACTGAACTCACTATTTAAACAATTCAATGTTTTTTTTAAATCCTCACCCAAGGACACGCTTACTGATTTTAGAGAAAGGGGAAGGGAGGGAGAGAGAAATGGAGAGAAACATCAAGGTGAGAGAGAGAAATATCAATTAGTTGCCTCCTCATGCACACCCATCTAGGGACCAAACTCACAACCTAGGCATGTTCCCGGACTGGAAATCAAACCCATAACCTTTCCATGACAGGACAACGATCCAACCACACAGGCCAAGACTAAACAAGTGTTCATGCTTCTGTGCCTTTGCACATACTGTTCTTTATACCTGAGCTACTCTTTGTTCTCTCCTCCAACAAGTGGATTTTTTTTTATCCTGGACTTTAATATTTTAAGGTTCAGCTCAAAATCACCTCCACTCTGAAGATGGCCATATTTAACTCTCTCAAACAGAATTACCCTCTCTTACTGTGTGTCCCCACAACACTTTGTACTTACTTCTTTTAGAGCAGTATTGTCATTTTTTTTGTTTACATATTAGTATCTCGCACTGGACCCTGAGATCCTTAAAGGCAGTGGTATATCTTCTAACTATTGTGACTTTCTCAGTTTAGCAAGCAGAGTACATAATATGATGTCCATCTGGCTCAAGGTAAACAGTTCATATGTGTTTGTGGAATGCATGAATAAATCGCTTAGACATGAGGAAATGCTACAGCTAAAATCAACTAACAACTACATGCAGCCTTCTGCTAGGTATATAATTGAAATTATATCATCACCTTTTCCATCCTTTAGCTCATTTGATAACTTGATAACTCTTTCCATAATAAAAATTCATTAATTTTAGTTCAAAATTCTTCTAATCTTTTCTATGTCTTAGATAACATGCTTAAAGATACAGTATCTTCAAATGAAGTAAATGAACTAAAAAAAAAACAAAACACCTCAACATGCTAACTCATGTTGAGGCATGCAAAATGACAGAAAATTATCTAAAAATGGTAGCAGAAAACAAAAAATCATTCTGCAACATATTCTAATAGAGACAGTATGGTAGAAAGGCCATGAGTGTTGATTTTACACATCCCTGGAAATGAAACCTGGCTCTACCACACACTAGTTGAGGGAATTTGAATTAAGCAAATGAACATTTCCTAGCCATAATTTTTCCTTACTTGTAAAAATGTGCAACATTCTACTGAGAGCTCTTTAATACTGGTGATCTTCAAGGACTGCAGAAAATTGGGGTGTCAATAATGATATCTAAATTTGACTGGTATCATCAACTAAAATAGCAGGTGAATGAAGATAAGTAGGTTTGAGGCGAGAAAATGAGTTCAGCTTTGAACGCACTGAGTTACCAGTAGGAAATCCAGATAGAGATGCCTTTGGAAAGGTTTTGAATAATTAAGGAGTATTCTAGGCTAAAGATACAGACACAAGCATGCTGAGAGAATGGATGAGACTACCCAGGGAGAGAGAGTGTGCCAAATGAGAGGAACAGAGACCAAAGAATGAAGCTGGGGGAATAGTAACATTTAAAGGAAAGGTGGAAAAATGAAAGAGAAAGAGAATAGCCCAAGATATAGGGAGAACTAGGCCAAGGAAGCAAAAAGCCACAAGAATCATAGAGTAATCTACGCTATCAAATGCAGCACAGAGGTTCAATGAGATAAGAACTGAAAAAAAAATGTCGGTTAGATTTGGCAATTTGAAATCATACAGGATCTTACCTCAAGAATGTCAGTAAAGAGGTAAGGATGCAGAGTCAGGCTGCAAGGATGTACAATTAGATGGAAGATGTTTAGGGGGCAATGGTGAGTAAAGGCTATTGTTTACTTTCAATGGCATGAAGAGAGATTAGATTATTTGGGGATCTGAGGTCAAGTGAAGGTTCATTAGGATGGGAGAGGCTTTGAGTATGTTTACAAGGTGAGGGGAAGGAAGCTATACAAGAGGGAAAGATTGAAAGTATAGAAAAGAGAGGGGACAAGTTGAGAGAGTGAAGTTCTAGAGAAGGCAGGAAGGTATTAATGGAGTTAAAAGCACAGGGAGAGGGACTGACCTCAAACAGCAGATTGGACACGTCATCCTCTGAAATTGGGAATATTTAATTCAAACCTGATTCAACAGACCAAACTTTGTTACTTCAACAAAGTGTCTGGAATAGAAGTGTCTCTTCAGAGCCTGTATCAAATTGTACTGCTATTTAGAATCAGAGATGGCAGAAATTGCCATATAATGGGGCAATCCTAATCTTAAATAGTGACAAACAGGGTTATATGTAAAGAATTTACAACTCATGTAACTTTGGAAACAGTAAGAGAAGCATCCTTCTGTATAATCCTTCTGTATAAGGACAATACAGTCTTAATGAACTCTTCTTGACTAAAAAAGGAATTTAAAATATGGTTAATTTTGAATATTATCAAAACACTTCTCTTGGCAATATTTCTTCTGATATATCTTCTCAGACAAGGGAAACAAAAAAAAAATGGGACTACATCAAACTAAAAAGATTTTGCACAGCAAAGATATCAACAAAACAAAAAGACAACCTACTGAATAGAAGGAGATATTTGCCAATGATGCATCTGATCAGGGGTTAATATCCAAAATTTATAAAGAACTCAGACAACTCAACACAAAAAAAAACAAACTATCCAATTAAACTGTGGGCAGAGGCCCTGGCCAGATGTCTCAGTTGGTTGGAGCATCATTCCATACATCAAAAGGCTGCAGGTTCAATTCCTGGTCAGGGCACGTACGGACGGCAACTGATTGATAGTTCTCTCTCATATTGATTTTTCCCCCTCTTTCTCTCTCTCCTCTCCTCGCTCTCTAAAATGAATAAACATATCCTTGGGTAAGGATTTAAAAAAAAAAAAGTGAGCAGAGGACCTGAATAAACACTTCTCCAAAGAGGACATACAGATGGCCAATAGACATATGAAAAGATGCTCTATGTCAATGATCAGCCGAGAAAGGCAAATTAAAACTACAAAGAGATATCACCTCACATTTGTCAGAATGGCTGTCATTAATAAATCAACAAACAACAAGTGTTGGCAGGATGTGGAGGAAAGGGAACCCACATGTGTTTTTGGTGGGAAAGCAGATTGGTAAATCCACTATGGAAAACAGTAAGAAAGTCTCTCAAAAAATGAAAAATGGAACTGCTTTATTCCATTTCTGGGTAAATATCTGAAGAGACCCAAAACACTAATTTAAAAGAATATATGCACTGCTAACTTCATTGGAGCATTATTTATTATAGCCAAGATATTAAAGCAACCCATATGCCTGTCAATAGATGGGTGGATAAAAAAAGCTGTGGTACATATATACAATGGAATATTAGTTGGCCATAAAAATAATGAAATCTTACTATTTGCAACAGTACAGAATAACCTAGAGGGTATTATGCTATGTGAAATAGGTCAGGAGAGAAAGACAAATACTATGTGATTTCGCTTATATATGGAAACTAAAAAACAAAATAAACAAACAAATAAAAAAGAAACAGACTCATAAATACACAGAACAGACTGATGGTTGACGGAGGGGAGGAAGGTTGCAGGATTGGGTGAAAAGGTGAAGGGATTAAGAATTCAAATCGGGCACGGGACAGTGTGGCTCATTTGGTTGGAGTGTCCATTTGTGGGTTTGATCCCTGTTCCAGGAAGTACGATGCCCAGTCCAGGTGCATTGCAGGGGGCAACCAATCGATGTTTCTCTCTATCCCTTCCTCTCTCTAAAAGCAATGAAAATTGTCCCCTGGGTAAGGATAAAACTAAAAGAAGTACAAATTGGTAGTTAGAAAATAGCCACAGGGATATGAAGTACAGCAAGAGAATACAGTCAATAATATTGTAAAAACTGTGTATGGTGCCAGATGGGTACTGGAAATACCAGGGGAACCACTTTGTAAGGCATATGATTGTCTAACCACTATGCTGTACACCTGAAACTAATACAAAGTGATGCTGAATCTCAACTGTAATTGAAAAATAAAATTTATATTGTAACAATATTGTCAGAAGATGATTGTTAGTATTGTAATCTTGAAACATCCTCCAACATTTAAATGGTTATTATTAAATAATCCATTCAACAGGTCAACTGTATAGAGTAAGATTTCATAACCCACAAACTGGAGTAACCATCGGAGACTAATTCCTAAAATTACCAATTGGTGAAATGCTATGGCTGAGGTGATGATCTAGTGACACACATCCTAGAATTCATGTAAAAGTTGTCTCATATACACGGTGGCTCACAACTTTGGAATCACAACTTAGTACTTGTACAAAGATAAGAAGACCTAAGGTCCTTTTCTGGAGAAAATTCAAGGTTTCTCTGCAGGTACCCCTATAACTCACACTAATGCTAAAATGTACTGGACTCCTGCCTATTTAAAAATCCAAGATGGGCAAACTCTCAAGAGAGTGACAATGCTGGCTTTTAAATGCCTCCGAATATTTGCACAATGAGTCCTTTTAAAGCTTATAATTTAGTACTAACTAGAGACTTAATTAAGACACCAGTATCTGAGTAATAATATAGCCTTTGGTTATTCTGCGTTCTCAAAGTTTAGACTCTGTACCAAGTTAGAGCACCACACACTAAAGTACTTGAACCATATTATCTTCATTAATGCATTTAGCATTCTTTGTAATGATTTTTTTCTTGTTTATTATCTATCTCCCCAAAAAACTAAGTTCCAAGAGTATATAGAACTTGTATGTTTTGTTCTGAATGGCATGGAACAGAGGTGGGGCATCCAGAAAATGCTCAATAGCAATTTATCAAATAAATGACTGGATGCTCAACTCTTCTTTATCCTCCACTGTAACAAAATCCTTGACTCTATCCATTCCCCTTACTGTCCACTTCCATCATTATAGTTCAGACCCTCATTGCTTCATAGCTGGTCTCTCTGTCCCAGTTCTCTTTACTATTGGTCCATCCTTCATATCCCCACATTTGCCACTCTAAATAAAACACAGCTTTGATCACATATCCTTACTCCCATCCAAAAATCTTCAGTAGTTCCCTATTGCTTATCAGGTAAATGCCAAAGTTCTTAGCCTTACACTGTAAGTCCTCTGTGATTTGGCTCCAGCTCTCCCTTCCCGGCCTCGTCTCCCACTGCTCCTCAGTCATGTCCCCACATTGCAATCAAGTCATACTATTCAGCTTTTTCTTAGTTGCCCTATGCCCTTGTCTCTGAGCCTTTGTTCATGTTGTTCTTTCTGCTAGAATATTCCAGTCTATCCCTCTTCTCTAAAATCCAAGGTGTAATTCAAATGTCACTCTTACTATGAAGTGTAAGTAATGTTCATTCTGGGCCCCCTTGTCTAAAGTGGTATCACATTATACATTACCATGTTATAAACTACTTAAGGTAAAGAATGGACTTCATTAATTTTTGCCCTCACCCCAAGAGAACCCAATGCCCACAATGCCTCACACACAGGAAGTACTCAAGAAGTATTTGTTAAATAAATGGATCATAATTTATTATGAGGTGACCCAAACTGACATATTCCATGTCAGCTTCTCTCATTTCCTTTATAGTAAGTTAATTAAAGCTCACACAGCGAAGAAGAAAAAAAAAAAAAGTACTTAACACAGATAGACACGACAGGGTAATTCAAAACATTCAAGAAGTAACATCCTTTGTATAATATATGTGTGATACCAATAAGTCAGTAAGAGATTCAAGCACTAGATAGAGGCTGTTACTTAATGATCTTTTACAAAGTCTCTTCTAGTTCTAAAGTTCTACAAGAGGAGTGATAGGACTGATAACACTTAACAATAGTCATCTAGCCCTCTGAAAATATCTCCAAAACATTAGGAGACCTATTTCCTGATCTATTATACTTCCTCAGACCCTAAAGGAAACTAATTCTTTGGGAAAGGAAAAGATATATTGGTAATTAGACTTTTTCCTTCTAGAGTTCCATCTATTTTTGTAGATGGCAGCATTTTTCATTATAATGTCACCTTTTCTATTCAAAGCATTTACAAAAGCAAGTGTTTTCATAGCCATTATCTTGTAAGATTAATTCATTCGTTCAACAAATATTGATGGAGCACTTACTATAGGCAGGCACTGCTCCAGCTGATGAGTATACAAGAGAATGAATAACAAATAAATATATTATACACCTATGTAGAAAAGCAAAGCAGCGTTGGGGTGATAGGCTGTTTTATTTTATGCAGGGTTGTCAAGAAATAATCTTCACAACAATCCTGTAAGATAGGTGGGATATTAGCTATAAGCACAATCTTAGTTTTCTAGATTGGGGAAATTGAAACCTTGAAGAGTTAAGTGACAAGCCCAAGAATTAGATGTGGATGGGATCAGAAAATAAGATTTCCCAACTCTTGGATTATTTAGCTAAGGCTATAAAAGAGGAATCAGACTTAGGAATGTTTAATTAAATTCCTTTCCATCTAGATAATAATACTTGGAGAGTGGAAAAATCCCCAAACATGCACATCATGAATCCATCACCCTAAAAATGTCCTGCCTTCCACTGGCTCAAGTACTTGTGTCTATTCGATTTGGTGAATAAAATAATGAAAACA
This sequence comes from Pteronotus mesoamericanus, assembly GCF_021234165.1. Classification (NCBI taxonomy): domain Eukaryota; kingdom Metazoa; phylum Chordata; class Mammalia; order Chiroptera; family Mormoopidae; genus Pteronotus; species Pteronotus mesoamericanus. The sequence continues at coordinate 3,512,099 of NW_026555310.1, forward strand.
CCATTTTATTTTCTTATATTATTGAAAAAAGAATTTTAACAAAATTTTAGATTATGTAATTTTTATTTAAAACAGCAGCATCTAGGTTTATCATGCAAAAGTAGGCAACACAACACCTTATTAGCAATACTTCAGATCATACCTAATGAATGTAAACTCTCCTTTAACAGCCAGTCTCTGCTCTGCATACCCGTTGAACATATGTGAAAACAGATTCTGCAAGGATTTTCTGCCAGAAGCTTATGGGACTCTCTCTCTTTCTCTTTCACTTAGTTCTTCATTTCAGGAAGCTAATAACTCTAATACTAGTGATCTAAGGAAAAAAATGTAAGCATTGTTGGAAACAGTATGCCTTGCCACACCTAACCGGAGTCAAGGCTAAAACCCACTTTTTATCAAAGACAGGGCTAAAGGTCTTAGTGTAGAATAGAAATTCAGAAGGAGAAGAAATTAGTTCTGATATAGGAGAATCAATTTAGGCTACGAGAAAAAAAGAGGCCTCAGGCCTGGACCTACATGAAGAGGTAGAGTCAAAGGGTGAAGTTAAAGGACAGAGTACTTTCTGAGAGGAGGAGCTGGAGAGCACAAAGCAGGGGACACCTAAGGAAACCACTTAGTAGCTTGCCACTGCTAAAACACAGTATGTGATAGGCATAAGTGTGAAATACAATTAGAGAGCTATAGATCGTGCATGCATTATAGGTAAGAAAATTGAAGGCCAGAGAATTTGAGTGATTTGGCTAAGGGCAAACAAGAAGCAAAGGTAGAGCTGAACAAAGGTTTTTATTTTCCTAGTTAGGATGGATGTTCTTTCCATTAAGCCATCCTGCTGGTAGGCTGGGGGATTGAGGCAGGTGGAGAATAACCTTCCTTTAAAAAGTTAGAATATGTGGAGAGGTAAGTACATTGCCTCCTGATTACATGTCTAGCAGGAGAGTTGTAGCAGTGTTGATACTGAGCCCAAGTCTCTGGAATAACTTGTCTTTGGATGCTAGGCTGCTCAGAGCTCCTTCACTTGAGAACATACAATACTGGAGCTAAAACTGCATGCCATCCTTTCCCTCAGAAGCACTGTACTTCTTAGGACCCATCCTAAGAAAGGTTCATAAACCACAGGGATTATCAGGGATATGAATGAAAGAGCAGGGATTTTTTTTGGTCCCTATATTTGCCTGCCCAGCTTCAGACAAACAGAGCAAAGTGAAGCTGAGGATCAATTAATTAAAAAACTAGAAAACTAGAGAACTAGAAATGTGTTGTAATGGGCTAAGAGTTAGAAGGTATGGCTTCTAATTCTGGTTCTTCGACTACTGTACTTCACCTCACATTAAATTTATATAATGGAGGCTAAACGAGAGGATCTCTAAGGCTACCATATTCTAATTTTCCATGATTCTAGGAAGTCTTCAATTTGCAGAAAAAGGTATACATGAAAAGTTGAGGGCAAACTGAACTCTGGGAAAGCATATATAATTTTTTAATGCAATAGGAATGGGCTCTATTTAAAGGCTCAGTCAATTCTTTAATTTGGATTTTTATTTATGGCAATTCCTCTTAAGAGGGTATAAGAGGGTATATTGATGAAACAAAGAGAACACACACATCAATGATCAGTTTTAAGAAACAGGAAAAGGGGAGGGAGCCAACTCAGAAGCCCTTCTTTCAATTTAATCCACAGACTGTTTTGCTGCCGTAAGGCAGTTATTAGGAATATATATGGCCATTTAAAATCCAACAAGTTACTATAAGCACTGGAGAGTATTTTTTGTAGTAAAAATAGAGATACACTTCAAGCAATAGAGAAAAAGTCCTTGATTTGATTCTCTAAAAAAGTGTGGTAAGGGGAGAAATGCATTGAGAATTTACATTGATAAAACTTAAGATTCTATTATATATATTATGAAAGAAGGGAAGGCAAATAACAAAATTAAGAAAATAGTAGAAAACTAAAAATAAAGGTATATAGGACAGTTCAATTTCCTTAAAATACCTACTTGTTTTTGCTTGCACACATAGAGAAACTCTGGAAGTGATTACCAGTGCAGGGAGACAGGAAGTGGGCAGACGAGGTCAGGGGTAAAAAGAAGATATTTTCATGGAGTATCTTTTTTACTGAATTTTTAACTGTATAAATATATCACCTATTTTTAAAATGAAACACATAAAAAGTTGTAATGGTCCTCCAATTAAATTATTTGCAGTTAACAACTGAAAAACAAGAAAGCCAAAAAAAGGAGACATTAGAACAAAGTACTAAGAGGCAAAGAAAATGTAGTGCTGGGAGGTTTGCGGCAATCCAAAGAGAAGATGATCCAGGTCTTTAGGTGAAATGCAACTTGGACGATACTGTTGCAGACCTCAAGAAGCTTATTATGATAGCTTAAACCAGCATCAGCTGAGACAAAAGTATCTTGAAAATGTGATACACAAATTTTAAGGCTCTGTGTGTCTGGATAGTATGAAATCCAAAATGGGATGAAACCAAAATTTGACTAGTAAGGAACTAGTTTACCCTCCTAAATACGGCGGGGGGAAGGAAATGAGAAAGAAGCTCTTACGAGAGTAACAAAAATTATTAGTCAATGAGAAAACAAGACCTAAGAGAAAAAGATAAAGAAATCTACTTGTATCATTTAGCAAAGAAAAGAAATCCTGTTTTGCAAGAATTATTTAAAGCAGCCCTTGAAAAACAATAGAAGGGAATATCCTCTTAAAGTCATTTCTACCCTTAGGATATTTTGATTTGTGGTTTAATTCCCAGTGTGCTTCCTCCAAGGGAAGACCTCGCTAATTTGGCCCAGTGAAAGGCCTAGTTAGCAAGAAGTAATGCCAGTGAAGATTTGCAAGTAAACTTGAGCAAACTTATTATTTTTTTTGCAAGAGAAAATTTTATCATTTAGTATAACCATACAACACAAAATATCTTCCCACAATAACCCTGAATGAAAATCACATATTTGCTTAATTACATAATGAGCAAACTTATTTTTAATCAACTGAAAAATCTCTTTTTTAAAAGTTCAATTAATACTTCTGAAGTGCAACTAATGTACTTTCTTGTCATGGATGTTAGTTTGTTTGCTTTATAATAATCATTGTTATGTATTTATGACCTTTTCTACTTGGTGGTATATTTCACAATTTTTTAAAAAGAATTACAAAAAGACCAACAAACAATTAAAGCTATTCTTTCCATGAACTATTTACCCTTATGGTAAAGCCAAAGGCTAAAGTCAGACTGTCTGTCATGAAAAGCCAGTCCCCTAATAAAATGCCATCAATATCTGGGCTACCTAAGGAATGATATGAGCAGGACCAGAAACCCATCCTCTCCGGGTCTTCGCTCCCAAGCCAGGACCACTGAAATCTGAAGCATTAGGGATTATCTACAGGGCAGGAACCATGTTTCCATGAAAAACTCAAAAAGGAACACTGGGCTCTGACAACAAATAGCTCTATATATTTTTCATATATTAAGTCAGGTTTAAGAAAGAAAATTTAATTTGTATTTAAGTTAGAAAACAGTTCAAAAGACTAAAGAGGTTTTAGACACCTGAAAGGCAAGGGTGCAAAGGGCTTTACCTGCCTGCTTCCTGCTATAAGAGTATTACACTTCCTGAAGAAGTTACACCAACTGGCCAAATTTATCTAAATAGGCACACTCTGAACCCTGCAATTTGTCATTTCTTTATGGCTCTAATAAGACCATGGATGCAAGGGTAGGAAAGAGGAGGGAAATAGGTTTCAAAATTTTGCAGTGAATAAAGTATTTTTCTAAAAATAGTCAAACTTTCCATGTTCCCTTATTCACTCATCCAGAAAGTTGAAGGCTGCCTCCTCTCTCACTCACCTAAGGCCCAGGTAAAAAAGATTTTATAAAAGGGAGGAGTAAATCAGAAATCAATGACAGTTTATGAAAAATACTTAGCCCCAGAACTTGGTTTCTGAAAAAAATCCTTAAAAATTCTGTCCAACTTCTCAGTTTCTAGAAGAGAAAATTTACGCCTATAGAGGTGAAGTGACTTGCTAACAGATATGAACTAGTTTTGAGAAGTTTTCCCCTTCATTTATTACTTTCTTTTCCCTTAAAAAATAAATACACTAAAAAAGAAAAATACAGGGTCCAGCACAAATAACGTCCCCTTTTTATTACAAAATCTTTTATTACAAAATCATAAGCATGTTATTCTGTAACATAATAATAGCACACTCAAGTACACCATATGACATTTCAGGTGAAGTGTTCAAATTAAACTATAAAATTATTACACCCATATTATTACCCTACCAACCACACTCAAGCAGGCGTTACTTCTGCCAGACCCTGTATAAATAATAAATATGGTGAATTATGGTAGAGTCGGGATTTCTTATTTCCAGTATACTATTCTTTACATTATATCATGTTTTGTTCCTTAAACTTTTTAAATTTCCCAGTCGGAGATATAAGCTACTGATCCCACTTTTTCCTATTGTGTAGCTGTTCTGAACTGTGACGGAAGTACATGGGTAAAGGACCATTTTGTACAGACAATGTCTTACTTGCTTTTGCCAACCTGAACTAAAAATGCCTCCACAGCCCTGGCTAGTGTGGCTCAGTGGACTGAGTGCCAGCCTGCGAACCAAAAGGTCACCATTTTGATTCCCATTCCAGGCACATGCCTGGGTTGCAGGCTGATCAATGTATCCCTCACACATTGATGTTTCTCTCCCTCTCTTTCTCCCTCCCTTCCCCTCTCTCTAAAAATAAATAAAATCTTTTTTAAAATTTAAAAAAAAAATGCCTCCACAACTATAACTAAGTCAAGACATCCATTGGCCTCGTCTTCTGTCCCATTATTAAGCCAGAGAAACTGAAATTTCTTCTAAAATGTAAGCACTGAAAGGCAATTTAGTCAAGGCAGTTTATAAAGCAGTTTTGTTAATAAAAGCAGTTTAGTTAAGCTTTATATTTATAAATATATAATTACACAAAGACTTCCCCGTCCCTCATATGGAAATACCCATCAATTTAATTCTTTTAATGACATCTGCTAAATAGGCATCTCCTAAAATGGTGTCCAATGTCAGTCCTCACTGTTCAATGGCTAATACCTTGGCTGGTGGATGATGCCGGGGGCTTCACTTCTCTACTTGTTGCCTTGTTTCATTCATGAGAAAGAAACCCAAGGTTTGGTCAAACATTTGTTAGGCAAGTTTCAAATTCAACCAAATGAAATTGGTATCTCTTTTACTTATGCTCCTTACTAGGAGGAATAACAGGAGAGACTCTAATGCAGGAATCAGAGCCGGCTCATCCCAGGCAACCGTGTAACAAGGCCAAAGACCCCGCGTCTCTCCTCACTGACCCAGTTTGGCTTCCTCTATTCTCTGCCTGTGCCCAATAGCTATGCTCCAATGTCCAAAACAGGGCTGAATAAAAGTACAAATCCATCGTCTCCACTGTATTAACGCATGCTCTGTTAATGTCACAATACCAACACCATTTTTATATTTAAAGCCAGAATTTTGAATGTGTGAGATTTTACAGGGCTACATCATCTCTTACTATGTCATCTTTCTTGGACCCTATTAAATAGTTTCATTTCATTTATGTCTTCTTTTTCTGATCTGGCCAGGGGCCAAAATTGTAAGTCTTATTAATAGAGAGTTCAGAAGTGCCACAACCCACAAATGACCCTAGGCAGCAATTAAACTGAAAAATAATCCCCATGAGCCAGAACTGAAACAAAAGGGTAACTACTTATCCAAATTTTGGCAAAGAGACAGTTCTTTCTCCCTCATCTCCCCTAAGCCTGTTAGGAAAGGGGTATCTGAAGCTGCTCCTCCTCCTCCTGCAACTCACTTTCTGCGTCAAATAGTATGGGTCAAAGTCCTCCAGGGGAACCGCGACCAGGCCTTGTGGGATATCCCCATAGATGAAAGGCAAACTCTTCCCCGCCTCCAGGTCACTGTTTGGCTTGGGCTTGCTGTCCTCATCGTCTTCCCGATGACTGCCATCAGCCTTTGGTGGTTTCTTAAGCTTGCTCTCGGCAATGCGCCTCTCGATGTTTGCCAAAGACTCAGGGGTGAAAGGCTTGAAACTATCAGGGCCTGGTGGTGCGAGCAGCCGCGCTGCCATCTTCTCATCCTGCAGCAGCTTCGTTAGTTATGCTGCGTCCAGGACAGGTCAGCTCTGAGAGAAAAAGCAACACAGACAGCATTAATCAATCACTGCTCTAAAAAGAGGCCAGACTAAACCATCTCACTCAACCTTCATTCACAACCTTTGCAACACATAGTTTCTTCCATGACACAGTTATTTTTCTCAACAGAAAAATCGGTGGCATGAATGGACTAGGTCATGCTTATAACCACCCCTCAGGGGAATGATCATCCAGAAGATTAAAAGATGGGAGTCTCCTGAATGCTAGTATTTATTATTTACTTAGAAGTAACTCACTGTTAGGAACCACATACAACTACAAAAATAATTCCATGCCCTCAAGGAACTTCTATTCTAAACTAGTAAGGCATATTTATCCTTATCCAGTGGTGCATGTTAGCTCCGGACTCCCTATATGCTCAAGCCACCTTCCTCTCCTGGAACTCCACTCCCCAAAGAAATATTCTAATTTCCGAGGGCATTCCAAGGGTAAACTGTCAGTCTTTTCGAGTTCTGCTTCTGAAAGCACCAAACCTTTCCAAACTTTGGGGGCACAAAATACAGATAAAATACCTTCCATCTGCTTTGGCGCTTCCATTTCAAGATATTTTTCAATTCACCAAATTGTGTAAAATCCATCCAGCATAAAAGCCCAGAAGTACCTTCTTTTATGACCAAGCTCCTGCCAGGGACAAAAGCGAAACACTTTTCTCTGTGGAGAGGGCAGACTCTGCTCTACGTACCTCCCACTCAGCAGCAAGGAAAAGCAAATGGGAGAGGAATTTTTGAGGACTTCCTCTATGCAACAGCACTGCAGCCCTGCAGAGTGAATGACAGCAGGAAGGCCTGTGTGCGACCTGAGAGGGGCTCAAACCAGGAAGGACTGGAAGTGAAAACAGAGTGATAAACCATAATTCCCTTCTAAAAAGAAAAACTGAGGTAGTGCCATAATAGCAAAGGATTTCTCAGCATGGTATCTGACCGCCATTTTCATTTATGTTTAAACAGAGCCCTGGACTATTTAAATCCATGCCTTGAGAAAAAGGACTGCCTAATGTCAAAAGCAACAGTGTTCGGTTACTGTCGCAAAAGGACCGTGGCAGGTGAGTCTAATCATGAAAGCTTTAGGGTGTTACTGGCAGTTCATCTCGTGCTCCTGGTGCTGCTCTTTCCTTCAGTTTGGCGAGTTCCACAAAGACAATTTGGAAAATTTATTTTAAAAAGCTAGCAATTGTTCTTTCCCTCCTACTTAGCCCTCAGGGTCCACTTCAAGGCAAGTATCCATAAAACTCGGCTCCTCAAGAGAACAGTAGTAGAGTTAACTCTAAATAATTAGGGAGTGAAATACCCAAGGGCTCCTTTTATAAATACAGCCGCAGAGATCCCAGATTTCTCTACTGGTGGTGATTGCTAAGTGCTGCAAAGGCAGTAAGTAGTGTTCATATGCAGGCTGGTCAGCTTACTCACTTACAGCACAGGACTAATGAGGCCAGAGCCACAAGTCTGCCCTACAAAGACTTGTTAGCTTCATGCTGTGCCAAAAAACACTGTTCCACAGGCAGTATGGTCAAAGGAATCATTGTCACATATGAAGCATGAAATTTTAGAGTTACAAGGGATTTACAGTTTCAGTCTGTTTCAGTTTACAGATTAGGAAGCTTGGGTTCCTAAGAGATTGGACAGCCTGCCCAGAGTCACAGGGCCAGGATAAAAATCACACCCAAAAAGCTCTGACTCCTCAACTCACACTACTTTTATTATGACAAATATCAGTTACCCATCCTCCTATCCTACTCTAACTCCCAGTACTGCCCAACAGGAATCATCTGAGTCATTGAAAAATATCACATGTAAAGGACAATGACTTTACTAACCTAAAGCTTTATTCACAAAGTTCTACCCAGCCTAGACTTCCTTCTTCCTCATTCCTTTCCTCCTATCAATCCCTGAATTACCTCCCATAAACTGCCATTCCTCCACAGAGCCTTCCCACCAGTTCCAGCCTTTACTAATTTCCACCTTGTGAACTCCTATAGATTTATTATGATCTTAGCTAACATCTATCATGTACTTACTATGTTTCAGGCATTGTTCCAAGCACCTTGCTTGTATTAGCTCATTTAATCTCCCCAATAAGATATGAGTTAGATATTATTAAGTTATCCCCATTTAACAGATGAGAAAACAGAGGAACAGAGATCTAATGTAGCCGAAGATTACAAGCTAGAAAACGACATAGGATTCAAAACATCCCACTCACATTTGTTTTGGCTAAGTATTGTTGAATTGCACTCTATAAATTCCCAGAGGTTATGAATGGTGTCTTAAACTTCTGTATCCCTTCCACAGAGAAAAGAATTATGCCTGGAACCCAAAATTAGTCCAATTCCCTGTTACTCCATAGTCCCCACAGCCACACTCATTTTCAACCTCGAGTCTCCCTCAGTTCCTACTTAGAGGACAAAGAACACTGCATGAGGAAGTCACTGAAGATTCTGACAAACTCTTGTGATCTGATTATACACACCTGGGTTCTTCACACGTAAAGCTGTCCAAGGCTAAGTCCTCTGCCTTTGCTTCCAGATCCTGTTTCTTCCCTTCTCCCACTCCACATTCCCTCAATTACTGCTGCTCTCTATGACATTCTCAGTCTTCCCTTTTCCTCTCCTATTTCTGTATCTTCTCCTTTTCCATCCTCACTACCCGCCCCCACTCTCTCTTGGTTTGGCTTCAGCAATCCTGATTCTGTTCTGTTTTCCTGGTTCCGTCCACAACCACAGTATCCTCTTCCCCACCACCTCTTTCTTTTCTAAGGGCTGACCTTCTGCAATCTCTCCATTACACTTTCTTTCAGGGATCTCATCTACTCAAAATAATCTGTACGTGGGTGATTTTCAGATTTGTATCTAAGAGCCCTGGCTGCTCTTCTGAGCCCCACAATTGCTGTCACCACTTCAGAATTAAAGCACTAAAAACCACACATGTTTTTATCTCCCAAAATGATTCCTCTTCCTGGCTTTCTTAATTCTGTTATTGGGACCATCATTTTCCTAGCCATTTAAGCATGGAAACTCAGTCATCCTTTGCTGTCCTTGCTCAACTAGTCACCAGACTTATTAATTCTTCCTTCCAAGTTTCCATTTAAAATAGCATCACCCAATAAGTCAGTCAGAGAAAGACAAATACCATATGATTTCATTTATATGTGGAATCTAAATAATAAAATAAATGAACGAACAAAATTGGAACAGACTCATAGATACAGAGAACAGACTGACGGTTACCAGAGGGAAAGGGGGTAGGGAGGCTGGACGAAAAAGGTGAAGAGATTAAGAAATACGAATTGGTGGTTAAAAAACAGTCACAGAGATGTAAAGTGCAGCATAGGGAATGTAGTCAATAATATTGTGATAACTATGCATGGTGCCAGGTGGGTACTGGAAACCTCAGGGAGAATGCTTTGTAAAGTATATGACTGTCTAACCATTATGCTGTACACCTGAAACTAATACAAAATAACACTAAATGTCAACTGTAATTTAAAAAAAATTTTAAAGACATTAAGTAATCACCAAAAAAAACCCCAAATAGCATCACCCTAATTCAGGTCATATGCAATAGTCTCCCGCTTGTGGACCAGTCCTCAGTCCACCAGGCACATCTCCAAAGATCCATTTCCCTAAAGATCTGCTTCCATGATGTCATTTCCCTCCCTCAAGCCTACTAGAGTTATAGGACTGAATTCAAACATCTTCCATTTCGCTGATACTCAAGGCCTTTCACAACCTCACTTAAACATTCTCTTAAATGGGTTCCCTGCAAGATCTTCTACTCTAGTTACAATAACTATTTTTTGTTTTGGTTTTCTAGTTTGGTTTTTTTTTAAGGTAGAACATAATACAAGTTAACAGGTCTCAAGTGCACAGTTTGGGTACATATGGATATATAACTGTGTAACCCACTGCTCAGATCAAGCTACATATTTATTGCCAGCACTCCAGATGGCTCTCTTGAGCTCCCTTGTCAATAACCACCAACCCTCATACTCTCCCAGCAAAGGTTAGCAGTTTGGCCTGTTCTTGAACTTCACATAAGTAGACTGTAAGTATACTCTTCAGGGTCAGGCTTCTTTCATTCAACATTATTTCTGTGAGATTGATCTTTGTGCGTGTTGCATAAACCATGGGTTTTTTTTATTGCTGTGTAGTATTCCATGTATGAATATAACACAATTTATTTATCCATTCTACCTAATAAGACATTTAGATGTTTATCATTTTAGACTATGATGAATAAAGCTCCTAAGAACATAATTTTGTTTTGGTGGCCATATGTGTTCATTTCTCTTCAGCATATAGGCAGGAGAAGAATTCTGGGGTCAGAAAAGGACATATGTTTAGTGTTAGTGATACTTCTACCAGCAGTGTAAAAGGGTTCCAGTTGCCCCACATCCTCACCAACACTGGGAAATGACAATCTTCTTCATTTTACCTAACTGTAATGGAAATACACACACACATAGTGGTATCTCATAGATTTTTTTTTTCCTTTAAGATTTTATTTATTTATTTTTGGAAAGACGGGAAGGGAGGGGAAAAAACATCTGTGTGTGAGAGAAACATCATTTGGTTTTCTCTTACACCCTGACCAGGGACCAGGCCCGCAACCCAGGCATGTGCCCTGACAGCAATCAACCAGCAGCCTTTCGCTTTGCAGATGACACCCAACCCACTGAGCCACAGTGGTCAGGGTTCATTGATTGTTTGTCTGTTTGTTTGTTTGTTTTAAGTAATTTACTGAGGGGAAATTTATATAACATAAAATTAACCATTTTAAAGTGAACAATTCAGTGGCAATTAGTACATCTGCAATGTAGTGCAATTACTACCTCTATCGAGTTCCAAAACATTTCCATCCCTTCAAAGTAAAACCCTCTACCCATTAATAAGTTCTTCTCCATTCATCTCCTCATCTCCCCTCTCCCTGCATCCCCACCTCCTGGCAAATAACAGTCTGTGTTTTGTTTCTACTGATTTATCTATTCTGGATAGTCACATAAAAGGGATCGTACTTTACATAACATTTTGTGTCTGGCTTCTTTCACTTAGTATATGAGGTCTGTCCAGAAGGTATCCACCCAAGTAATATGAAAAAATAGAGGATAGTTATTGAAGAGGATACAAGATATAAGAAACATTGTCCATAGGATAACGGTGCCTCAGTCCTCTTCAAAGTTTAGGACCTCACACAGTCCTCCCAATCGCCATCAGCTGCTCCGCTGTATTTTCCTGAATCTCATTGACAGTCTGAAATCTCTTTCCGCTCAAAGGTGATTTTAGTTTTCAGAAAAGCCAGAAGTTGCAGGGTGCCAAATCTGGGCTGTAGAGGTGATTTGCCAAAAACCTGCACGAGACATGATACATGAGCAGGTATGTTGCCATGATGAAACTACCAATCACCAGCTGCCAATAGCTGTGGCCTTTTGAATCATCTGAATAGCTCCCGTGGAGGAATGTTCAAGCTCAATGAAAAATTTGATGCAGATTTGTTGCTCTACTCACTGAGTCATTTTGAATGCAACGGCCACACAGTACACATGCTCACTCAACAGGGTCTACTGCCCCCACTAACTAGTACAGTAAAGTCATTGTTCATGCATGCACATTCCAGCCCACTCTTCTTGGCTGCCAAGTTACATCAATGTCACCCAAAACATCCTCATTATATTAACAACAGCTAGACTCTTTGCAGTCAGACTTTGTAATGTTTTTGAAGTTTATCTACATTGCAGGATGTATCTGTACTTCATTCCTTTCTATGGATGAATAAGGTTTGGTTATATTAAGTGTGTATCATAATTAGTTTATTCATTCATCTATTGATATTATAGTGTGTGAACATGTACTTATTTCAGTCCTCGTTTTCCATTCTTTTGAATATACACCTAGGAGTAGAATTGCAGGGTCAAATGGTAACTCTATGTTTAACTTTGTAAAGAGCTGCCAAATTATTTCCCACAGTGGCTGAAGCACTTTCCTATTCTCACCAATTTCTGCACACCCTAGCCAACACCTGTTATTTCCTTTCCTTTTCTTTTTTTAAATTACATCCATCTTAATGGATGTGAAGTGTGAACTAGTATCTCATTGTGGTTTTGATTTGCATTTTTCTAATGACAATGATGCTGAGGAATTTTTTAATTGTTTGTTGGTTCACTGTAGTTTTAATCTGCTTTTCTCTGACAATATTGAGCACCTTTCATATCTTTATTGGCCACTTAGATATTCTCCTTTGTGAAATGCCAGTTTAAGTCTTTGCCCACTTTTGTTATTTAGTTATCTGCATTTTCTTCTTGATTTGTGGGACTTCCTTGTATAGTCTCCATACAGTCATTTATCAGGTATATTTCAAATATTTTTCTCCTTTTTACTTTATTAATGGTGTCTTCTGATAAACTATAGTTCTCAATTGCACTTAACCCAATCTATCAACCTTCCTTTTCGTTTTTTGGTTTGTTTGTTTTTTTTGTTCTAGAAATCTTTGCCTATCCTAAGGTCATGCAGCTACTAGCCTGTGTTTTCTTCCAGAGGCTTTATTGTTTTACCTTTCTTACTTAGATTTCAAGACATTTGGAACTGATCTTTGTATATCCTGTGAGATAGAGATCAAGGTTAATTCTATTTCTACATGGATATCCAATTGACTCAGCCTCACTTAATAAAAAGTCTGGTCACTGTTATTTTCATTGACTCGTAAATATATTTTCATTTTCTTGTTTTAAACCTCCTGAAATTTCTTTCTTTCTTACCTTAATTATATTCATCCATTAAAACCAGCTTAAATTCCTTTCCCTTCTGAGGAAATTATCTTGCAAAAAGTAAAAATAAACTTTTTAGAACTTATAGACCATCTAGTCTAACTATCCTTACTGTCCTGTTAAAGTTATCCATAAAACTTAAACTTGTCTGTAAATTAAATGAGAGGTCATGTTGTCTAACTGCTAATGAGTGACAGATGCAGAGCTAGGGCACACAGTTCTTGGCCTCCAATATAATGCTCTTTTCACTAAACCAGAGTCTCTTAGGTAATTCACCTTGTCCATCATTCCACTACTATCTCAGCTTTCTTCTTACTGCAGTGCAAAGATGAGACAGCCACCCTAGGTAATGAAGTAACAGTAAAAGTGATGTTTAGCCCTGAAAGTTCCAAAAGAGATTGAACTAGACTCAAAGCTGGGGACAACAGATGATCAAAGCTCTCTCTTTCTTTGGTCATCCAGGAGGATTAAGACCTTAAAATGCCAGCTGTGACCTGGATACACACAAATAAAAATGAATCTAAGGGGAAAAGAGTGGAAGAAGGAAAGAAAACTGGCATTGAAGTGAGGTTACAACAGGGATGAAGAAATAAATATAGGTAGAATTGTTAAAGGAAACACTTTAGACAAGGGTATGCAAGACAAAATGTTAGGAGGACGATCAAATAGCAAGTAGCATTAAAACTTGTCTCAGACTTTAACAAGAACAAAACTGAAAAACTCAATTTCTGATATCAAAAGTTACTGCAAAGATACAGTAACCAAAGCAGTGTGGTACACATATAAAGATAGGTATATAGACCAATGGAATACATTAGGGAGCCCAGAAACAAACCCTCACATATACAGTCAAATGATTTTCAACAAGGGTGCCAAGACCATTAAATGAGGGGAAGAACAATCTTTTCAACAAATGGTCCTGGGAAAACTGGTTATGTACATGCCGAAAGAATGAAGCTGGAGATCCAAGATGGCAGAGGAGTAAGTGGAAGCTACACTAACCTCCTCCAATCTGGAATTACAACTAAATTGTAGAGAAAGCATCCAGAATAATCAACTGAACAATAGCTGGAGAAAAGCCTTAGAACCACGGGCAGACAGAAGAAACCACTTCACCACAACGTGTCTGGTAGGGAGTACTGGGGAGACATGAGAGGACTGGCTGGACATCCACAGGTGGCAGTTGAAGTGCTAGAGGAATACTTCAGCAGCAGGGGGATCCCCCCTGAGAATTGTGGGGACTAAACTCCAAGCTGGGTTCCCCAACCTATAGCACTGCAGCTAGAAAGGAACCGAGATAACATCCAACTATGAAAAGCAGCGGGGTTTTTGTCCTCCAAGGAGAGACAGCTGGAGAAACAGAGAACCTCTTAAAGGGCCAACACACAAAATTTGGTTTTCAGCCACTTGCCCTGGGCTGCGGCAAAGGGGGAGCAGAGTGGACTAAAGACGCTTGAGAGTCTTAGGATGACGGCTTTGGGGAGAGAATTGAGGGTGCAGACACCAGGATCCTGTGCTGAGTCATTCCCCATACTTCAGGAGCCATCTTACTCAGGCAAAGCGCTCTTCTCCAAGTGGCATCAGCCTGAGGGGAAGGTATAGCCCCGCCCACAGGAATTACTCTGCCCCAACTTGTGGTGCTTAGGCCTGACTGCTGATTACAGACTTAGTAGATTAACAACTGAAGGAGACAGCCACAGGCTGTGGATCACTGGTAGTCCGGATTAGGCTGCCTAGGGCCAGACTGGGACACCATCTGACATCACCAGGGGTTGATCGAGAAAGAGAAGGCAGTGCTAAATGCTGGGTTCTACCGAAACAACTCCCACTGCGGTCTTCTTCATAATTTGTGTTACTGTCTCTCCTGTATAATTTTTTAACATTCATTTCTTGTCCTTCAGATTTGTGCCTATTAGAGATCACTAGTTTTTACATTATGGTTTATTTCAAATCTCATATTTTGCTCCTTCCTTCTCTTACTCCATTTTACCTTCTTCTTTCCTCTTTTTATTTTCATTTTAAAATTTATTTTCTCTCTTGCTATGACCTGTTTCCATTCTGCACTCTTACTGTTTCTCTCTGCTTCAGCCTCTCAAATCCATATTCTTGTCATTAGTCATCTCCCATTCTTTTGCTCATTCTTAAAATACCCTTATTCTCTCTCCACCTTTATCAGTCCTTGATCATTGGTTGTGGATATGGTGGTGGTTGTTGCAGTTCTTCAATTTTACTTCTATATCTTCACTATTTTTGTATTTCAAATCTCAAATTTTACCACTCCAATCTCCTACTCCATTTTGCCTTCCTCCTGTTTTTTGTTTGAAATATTTTTAACACTGTTATTTTTATTTATTTATTTTATTTTTAGAGAGGAAAAAGGGAGAAATAGGGGAAGAGAAGCATCAATGTGTAGTTACCTCTCACGTCCCCTACTGGGGACCTAGCCTGCAACCCAGGCACATGCCCTGCCTGGGAGCTGAACCTGTGACCCCTTGGTTCACAGGCCGGCACTCAATCCACTGAGCCACACCAGCCAGAGCTCTTTATTTTGTCTTGAATTTTAATTTTTCTCTGTTTTAGCTTGGTGTTCATTCCTCACTCTTAGTATTCCTTCTCCCTCTATCCTCTCAAAATCACTTCTCTTTCCTCTAGACATCTATTAAGCTCTTCTCTCTTTATTTTTTCCCTTTTATTCCCACTACACCAATGTTAATATTTGCTCATTTGTTGTTGATAATGCTGTGGTAGATCACATTCTTCAAACTGGTTCCTACTTTTTTCTCTCTCTCAATATATATTTTTAAAATTTATGTTTAAACCTAATACTATATGCTTCCTTTCTCTTACTCCATTCCACCTTCTTCCCTCCCTTTTTTACTTATGATATAAATCTAACTTCTTTTTTCACCTTGTCCCTATTCTCTGCTCTTAGTTTTGCTCCTCCCTCTACCTCCTCAAAATCACTTTCTTTTCAGTTAGTCATCCCATATTCATTTTTCCTTTCTTATAGTAGCCTTAATCTCTTTACACCTTTATAATATTGGCTCATTGGTTAATGATAGTGTGATTGTGGGTGGGGGTTATTTTTGCAGGTGTGGGTTTGTTTCCTGAGCTGTGTGGTTTTATTCTGGCAGCACTTGTACAACAGCATACAAGACCCAGTGGGCGGAATGACTCTCAGTCAGCTAGCCAGAGGGAAGGACCCACCCCCCACCAAGAATGACCAAACAACCAAAACTCAGTTACAACCAGAGTGCCCACATAAGTGGCATAAAAGGTATCCAAAAGCATCAAGTTTAGGAGATTAGGGAGACTGCAACACTGCCTCCCATAGGTCTCCTACCACGGAAGGTCACACCAAAAAGACAAGGAGTCAAAGCGGATCAATCTAAGAATCAGAAACAAAGAAGAAGAGTCACCTAAAATGGGGAGACAAAGAAATAATCCCCAATCAAAAGGAAAGGAGGAATCCCCAGAAAGAATGCTAAATGAAATAGAGACAAGCAAACTACCAGATACTGAGTTCAAAATAATGGTTATAAGGATGCTCAAGGAGCTCAGTGAGAACTACAAAGAACTCCAGGGAAGCTACAAGCAACTTACTGTGAAATGCACCAGAATGAAAAAGGACATAGAAACTATCAATAAGAGACAGGAGGAAATGAAGAATACAATATATGAAATGAAAAACACAGTAGAAGGAATTAAAAGCAGACTAAATGAAGCAGAGGACTGAATCAGTGAGCTGGAAAACAAGATAGAAAAAAATTCCCAGAGTAACGAAACAAAAAAAGACTCAAAAAGAACGAAGAGGGCTTAAGGGAGCTGCAGGACAACATGAAACAGTAATATCTGCATCATAGGGATATCAGAAGGAGAAGAGGAGCAAAGGATAGAAAACCTGTTTGAAAAAGTAATGACAAAAACTTCCCTAACTTGATGAGAGAAAAAGTCATGCAAGTCCGGGAAGCAAAGAGGGTCCCAATCAAGATTAACCCAAAGAGGCCTACTCCAAGACAGATCAGAATTAAAATGACAAATTTAAAGACAAAGAGAGGGGAAAGGACGCAGGGTTTGAAACATGGTGGACGATGTGGACTAGCAACAAACTACCAACACTGTAGAAGGGCCCCTGGATCTTATCAGACTCAGCCTGGATGAGCAAATTTATATGAAAATGAGAAATGACAGAGAGCTTCAAGGTAGATTACATGCTTATGATCAACATTTAAATATGATATTGGGAAATATGGAAGAAACTATGACTACTATAGAAATTGATGAAGAAACATATGAAGAGATATATAAATCAACAAAAATAGAATATTCTAATGCTCTTTGACCAGGGAGATGGTGTTGTGGTAGTTGCCCCTCCATTGAGAAGTGGCTGAAACAAAGAATTTACCCTATATGGGAATTAGGAGACTTTGTGTGATTGTGTCTTTTATGTAGAAGATATTCAAAAGAGAAACCTGCATAAATTTTGACATTGAGAAATGACCAAGGATTCTTCCACTGGTTTGGTTTGAGCTGGTTTGCACATAACTCACAAATTCTTAAGCTAAATGGCATTTCTATTTTTCTCTAACCCTTCCAATAAATGTGATCACCAAAAAACAAAAAATAATAATAATAAAGACAAAGACAGACCTTAAAGGAAGCAAGGGAGAAACAGCAAGTAACATACAAGGGAGCTCCAATAAGGCTATCAGCAGATTACTCAACGGACACACTACAAACCAGAAGGGAATGACAAGAAATATTCCAAGTAATGAAAAGCAAAGACCCACGAACAAGACTACTCTACCCAGCAAGGCTCTCATTTAAAATGGAATGAGAAATCAGGAGTTTCCTAGAAAAAGAAATGGCAAAGAGAATACATCTCCACCAAACCAGCATTTCAAGAAATGCTAAAGTAACTGCTTTAAGAAGATGAAGAGAGAAAGAAACAGAAAGAAAGAGAAACACAGGTACAAATGGAATAAATGGCAATGAATAAGTACCTGCCAATAATAATGTTAAATGTAAATGGGTTAAATGCTCCAATCAAAAGACACAGGGTAGATGACTGGATAAGAGAACATGACTCACATATATGCTGTCTACAAGAGACTCACCCCAGAACAAAAGATCTACACAGAAAGAATGTAAAGGGATGGAAAAAAATATTTTCCAAGCAAACAGACAAGAAAAAAAGGCTGGGGCAGCAATACTTACATCAGACAAAAGAGATTTCAAAACAAAGGCCATAAAAAGAGACAAAGAAGGACACTACATAATACTTAAGGGAATAATCCATCAAGAAGATTTAAACTTTGTAAACATATATGCACCCAATTACAAGCACCCAAATATATAAGAAAAATCTTGGAGGACTTCAAGAAAGATATCGACAGCAACACACTCATAGTAGGGGATTTTAACACCCCCTTGTCAACAATGGATAGACCTTTCAAGCAAAGAATTAACAAGGATATTGTGGCATTGAACAACTCTAGATGAAATAGACTTAATTGATATATACAGAACCTTGTACACCAAAGAAGCAAAATATACATTCTTTTCAAATGCACATGGAATATTTTCAAAGACAGACCACATGGTAGGACACAAAACAAGCCTCAACAAATTCAAGAATATTAAAATCATATCAAGCATCTTCTCAGATAACAATGGCTTAAAACCAGAAATCAACCTCAAAAACATTCAACTTCATGGAGACTGAACAACATGCTATTAAGTAATGAATGGATTAACAATGATATCAAGGGAGAAATCAAAAAGTGTTTGGAAACAAATGAAAATGAACGCACAACAGCCCAAAACCTATGAGACACAGCAAAGGCAGTCCTGAGAGGGAAGTTCACAGCAATACAGGACTAACTAAAAATGATTTAAAAATCTCAAATAAACGACCTAACCCTACAACTACACAAACTAGAGGGACAACAAAGTCCAGAGTGAGAAGAAAGGAAATAATCGAGATCAGAGCAGAATTATATGACATAGAGATTAAAAGAACAATTCAAAGGGTCAGTAAATCCTTTGGAGCTGGCTCTTTGAAAAGATAAACAAATTGACAAGCCTTTAGCCAGTCTCATCAAGGAAAAAAGAGAGAGGACCCAAATAAATAAAATCAGAATTGAAAGAGAAGAAATTACAACTCATACCACAGATATACAAAGGACTGTAAGAAATTGATACAAACAACTCTATGTCTAGAAATTTGACTACCTGGGCAAAATAGACAAATTTCTAGAAACATATAGTCTTCCAAAACTGAATCAAGAAGAAGCACAGAGCCTGAACAAACTGATAAAAACTAGTGAAGTTGAAGCAGTAACCAAAAAACTCCTGGCACACAAATGCCCAGGACTGGACAACGTGATAAGCAAATTTTACCAAACATTTTGGGAAGAGCTAACTCCTATCCTTCTCAAACTATTCCAAAAAATTCAAGAAGAGGGAAGACTCTCAAACTTTTTTTATGAGGCCAGTATCATCCTGATTCCAAAACCAGGTAAAGACACAGCAACGAAAACTATCGCTGTGTCAATATTGCTGATTCACATAAATGCTAAAATCCTCAACAAATATTGGCAAACTGGATCCAGCATTACATTTAAATAACCATATGTCATGACCAAGTGGGATTCATCCCAGGGACGTAAGGATGGTGTAATATTTGCAAATCAATTAACTATACACTATATAAACAAAATGAAAGACAAAAATCACATGGTCTTAGCAGCAGACGCTCAAACAGCATTTGATAAAGTACAGCGCCCATTTACAATTTAAAAATTCAGCAAAGGTGGGGAATGGGAACATACCTCAACATAATAAAGGCCATATTTGAGAAACCTACAGCCAACATCATAATCAACAGGCAAAAACTAAAAGTTTTCCCCCCAAGACCAGGAACAAGACAAGGGTGTCTGTTTTACCACCTTTATTCAACATAGTATTGGAAGTTCTAGCCACAGTGATTAGACAAAAGAAAAGGCATCCAAACTGAAAAGAGGGAAGTAAAACTGTCATCATTTACAGATGACATGACAGTGTACATAGAAAATACTATAGGCTTCACCCAAAGTACTTGACCCAGTGAGTGAATTTGGCAAAATAGCAGGATAGAAAGTCAATATTCAGAAATTGAAGCATTTTTGTTCAGCGACAATGAAATATCAGAAACAGAAACTAGAAAAAAAATCCCATTTACTATAGCAATAAGAAAATAAAGTACCTAGGAATAAACTTAACCAAGGGGATAAAAAGACCTGTACTCAGAAAACTTACAGGACACTGAAGGAAGAAATTAAGGAAGATACAAATAAATGCAAGCACATACTGTGTTCGTGGATAGGAAGAATTAACATCATTAAAATGTCCATACTACCCAAAGCAATCTATAGATTCAACGCAAACCCTATTAAAATACCAGTGACATATTTCATAGATTTAGAACAAATACTTCAAAAAATTATATGGAACCAAAAATGACCCCAAATAGCTGTGGCAATCTTGTGAAAGAAGAACAAAGTAGGAGGGATCACAATATCTGATATCAAACTATACTACAAGGTCACTGTAATCAAAACAGACTGGTACTGACAATAGAACAGACACATACATCAATGGAACAGAACAGAGAGCCCAGAAATAAACCCATGTTTCTATGGTCAATTAATATTTGACAAAGCGGGCAGGAACATAAAATGGAGTAAAAATATCCTCCAACAAATGGTGTTGGGAGAACCAGAATGATACATGCAAACAAATGAAACAAGACCACCAACTTACACCATACACCAGAATAAACTCAAATATAAGCCATGACACCATAAAAGTCCTACAGGAAAACATAGGGAGTAAAATTTCAGATATCCCATGCAGCAATATTTTCACCAATATATCCTCTAGGGCAAGGGAAATAAAGGAGAGAGTAAACAAATAGGACTACAGCAAATTAAAGAGCTCCTGCACGGCTAAAGAAAACATCATCAAAATGAAAAGGGAACCAACCATATGGGAAAATGTTTTTGCCAATAATACCTTGGACAAGGGTTTGATCGCCAAAATACATAAAGAACTCATACAACTCAACACCAGAAAAATAGACAACCCAATTTAAAAAATGGGCCAAGGACCTGAATAGACACTTCTCCAAGGAGGACATATGAATATCCCATAGACATATGAAAAAATGTTCAACACCACTAGCCATAAGAGAGATGCAAATTAAAACCACAATGAGATACCACCTCACACCAGTCCAAATGTTTATCATTAACAAATCAACAAGCAACTAGTGCTGGCAAGAATGTGGAGATAAAGGAACCTTAGTGCGCTTTGGTAGGAAGGCAGTCTGGTGCAGCCACTGTGGAAAACAGTATGGAATTTCCTCAAAAAACTAAAAATGGAACTGCTTTTTGATCCAGCAATTCCAGTTCCGTGATTATAACCTAAGATTCCTGAAACATCAATTCAAAGGAACCTATGCACCCCTGTGTTCAAAGCAGCGTTATTTACAATAGCCAAGTGCTGGCAACAGCCTGAGTGACCATCAGTAAAAAAGTGGATCAAAAAATTGTGGTACATTGACACAATGGGACACTATGCAGCAGAAAGAAGGAAGGAACTCCCACCTTTCACAACAGCATGGATGGAACTGGAGAGCATTATGCTAAGTGAAATAAACCAGGCAGCAAAAGAAAAATACCATATAGTCTCACCTATAAGAGGAAACCAATGCAAAAAACAATCAAATGAGCAAAACAGAACCAGAGGCATGGAAACAGGGAACAGACTGACAGCGACAAGAGGAGAGAGAAGAAAGGGATAAGGGGGAAAAGAAGGGGAAAGGTCTAGTCAAGGAACATGTGTATATGTATAAATGACCCATGGACATGGACAACAGGGTGGGGATTAACTGTTGAGGGGGGGGCAGGAAAGAACAACAGAGGAAAATTGGGACAACTGTAATACAATTTTTAAAAAGTGAAGTTGGATTCTTACCTTATACCATACAAAAACTAACTCAAATGGACAAAGTATCTCAATGTAAAAGCTAAAACTATACAACTCTTAGAAGAAAACAGGGGGAAAAACCGCAAGACATTGAATTTGGCAATAATTTCTTGCACTGACACCAAAAGCACAGCAACAAAAGACAAAATAGATACATTGGACTTCATCAAAATTCAAAACCTTTGTGCATCGAGGGACACTATCAAGACAGTGAAAAGGCAACCCACAGAATGGGAGAAATATTTGCAAATCATGTATCTCATAAGGGATTAATACTCAGAATAAAGAATTCCTACAATCCAACAATTAAAAAAACCTAATTAAAAAAAGAATAAAGAACATGACTAGACATGTCTCAAAAAGATATACAAATGGCCAATAACGAAATGAAAATTGCTCAAGATCACTTATCATTAGGGAAATGCAAATCAAAACCAAAATGAGATACTATTTAACACTTATTACGATGGCTGTTACAAAACAAAACAAACAAACAAAAAACAGAAAATAACAAGGTTGGCAAGAATGCGGAGAAATTGGAAACCTTGTGCTGGTATGGAAAACAGTGTGATGGTTCCTCAACAACTAAACAGAGAATTACCCTAAAATTAAGCAATTCCACTTTTAGGTATATACGCAAAATAATGGAAAGCAGGGACTCAAACAAATATTTGTACACTCATGTTCATAGAAGCATCAATCACAATAGCCAAAATGTGAAAACAACCCAAATATCCATGGACAGAGAAATGGATAAAGATGATGTGCTATGTACATACGATGGAATATTATTCAGTCTTGAAAAGGAGGGAACTTCTGATACATGTTACATGGATGAACTTTGAAAACATTATGCTAAGTGATGAGACTAGATACAAAAGTTCAAATACTATATGATTCCAATTATATGAGGTACCTACAGTCAAATGCCTAAAGACAAAAAAGTAGAATAGCGGTTACCAAAGGCTAGGGGGAGGGAGTGGTGTTTAATGGGAACGTTGTTTTCAGTCTGGGATGATGAAAAAGTTCTGGTGATGCACAGTGGTGATGGCTGCACAATGGGAATGTACTCGATACTACTGCATTGTACATTTAAAATGGTTAAAATAACAGTTAATATTATGTATATTTTATCACAGTTTCTTAAAAAGAGAGAAAAAAATTCACTATGCCCCCTATATGCCAGAAACTGTACTGATAATCAATATAACTCCCTGCTTTCAGGGATGTTTAAAGTCTTCTGGGGTGGTAGACAAGGCAACAGGCAAAGTACAGTATGATAAATCCAATAAAGTAAAATAGGCTTTACAGACACACACAAGCGAGACACCTCATCTAGTCTGTAAGGATCATAGATGGCTTCTTAGAGAAAGTGACATCTTAGTTAAAGCCTGAAGGATGACTGGTGGAGCAGGGATGGCAGGAAGAAGAAATAGCATATGCAAGAGACCGCACACAAGAGAGATCAAACCACTTGGGTACTGCAAACAGTTCACTGTAAGTGGACTTCAGACAATGAACTAACAAGGTAAGCAGGTGCCACATCAAGAAGGCAAAGTTGTTACCATGGGAAGGAGTTTTGATTTTTATTCTGAAGGCAGAAAGACTTGATGAGAGTTATATTTCAGAAAGATTATTTTGGCTACAGTGATAGAATGAGGGGGTATTAGGTAATGAGGTAGGAAAAGGGCAAGATCAGAGTGAAAAAGTGATTTAGTTGAGAGATAATGAAGGCCTGAACAAAGCAGCAGCAGTAGGAATGATGTACCAAACAGTATGGTCAACTAACTGAAGTGGCAGGTAAAATAGAATGAAAATCTACAAAGAGGCCCAGATTTCTGTTATGGGCAAATGGAAGGAGGTAGAAAAATCCATCGAGGCAGGGAGTAAAATGTGATGCACAGCTCAGGTTAAGACGATGACTTCACTTTTGAACATACTAACTCTGAATTGCTTTGTTATATCCAAATGAAGATGTAACATAGGCAGTAGGTACGCAGTTCTGAAGTTCAAGGAAAAGACTTTAAAAACGAAGAGAAGCAGCTTGGTATAGAACTATAGCTAGACTCGGAGGACTGCCAGCCAGCTCTTTGCATGTTGATATATAGCTCATTTGGAATTAGCCAGAGGAGCAGCTCTGCACTGGGAGGAAGGTGGGTGGCTCTTACCACAGAAGAGAGAAATGCAGCCAGATGGTAAGTTTATACTGTCCCCACTCCCTGGGCCCCTCCTTCCTCCAGTGACAACTACATGCTAGGCTGCCAATTTTCTACTTTGTCATTTACAGATTTCATTTTGGAAAATCATATAACAGTTCTAGAAATTGAAATAAAAAAATTTTATCAAGACTTAATTTTAATCATTTGAAACATAAAAATTGTAGTCCTAAATCTCTTGATAACATCAAAATCTGGCTATCCCTCCTTCAAGTTCTTAAAGCCCAGCCTCTCCCTGGGAAATGTCATTCTTCTTCTCATTGGCTTTCTATTTCATGAGACCACTTTGAAGTTTTTCCTTCCTAATATTCACACTCACCAAATTTTCCCAAAGCTGACTATTTGCCTATGATTTTCTATAGCTGATCTCTTTCTAATCCTTTTGAGATAAATTCTCTTGGTTGATTTACACTGTCTTCCTTCAAAAACACTTTGAAGGGTCTGTTTATAGAATATTTTGAAAGATGCCTAATATGGATATAAATGTAAAATTAACAATAATAAATAAATTTATGATGAATAACTCTATCAGAAGATACTTGTGAAGCACTTACACTTTTTCAGTATTTGAATATTTTTATGGTTTTTTTTAGAGTTTATTTATTTTTACAGAGACGGGAAGGGAGAAATAAAGGCAGAGATACATCAGTGTGTGGTTGCCTCTCACATGCCCCCAACTGGGGACCTGGCCCACAACCCAGGCATGTGCCCTGACTGGGAATCAAACCAGTGACCATTCAGTTTGCAGGGCAGCATTCAATCCACTGAGCCACACCAGCCAGGGCTAAAAATGCTTTTAAATGAAGTCAAAACCAATGATTATTATGATTTTAAATAGATCAGAAAGTGTCTCTAAGCAAGTCCCATCAGCCCCAAATGAAGACAGGTCCCCACATATTCTATACAGCCATACAACTACCAAGCCTACTCTTCCATCTGCTTCTGAACATATCACTCAATCAAGATGTCATTAGAACTCCATCTCCCTGGCCCTGCAGACACTACAAGTCAAAATTTTTCTCTATTTTATCACATACCCCCATCATGAGTTTTCTTCCTTTACTAATTTAACTGGCTTTCCATGTTTCTTTTATTTCTTCCCACAAGGCACAGGAGCCTTCACCCCTGTATATCCCACACATTAAACCCTTTGTAGACTCTGGTTGTCATCCCACATCTGTTGTCATTTTCTTTATTAGTCTCCTGATTCAAGTTATAATAAAATTTTTCTTGCTTTGTAATCGAAAGGGTTTCATTTTTGTGACATGTAGTTTTCTACTTCTCTTTGCCTCAATTCCAACATTCACATTAGATTTTACTCTCAATTTCCTGTAGGAATTACAATATTCGCAGTAACATTGAGACTCTCTTCTCCACCTGTTTGGCCCCTTCTCCTCCCATCCCCATGCCATGGTCTACAGAGAAAGCAGATTGTGCCTCATTTTCTACTAGGCTGTTTCCATGTTCCCCAGAGAACTAAACTATTGGCATATGTTTAACATCTAAAAAAAAGAAAGAAAAGAAATGTCAATATATGCTCATATGTAGGAAGGAGAACTAAAATATTTAGAAAGCTGTATTTTATCTTAAGCATATAGGACTGGCTTCTAGGCACCACTCTAGAGCCTAGATGAGAAATTCTCACTTTATACTTTCTCCTGTATGCATTTAGTGGACATGGTGGGAACAGCAAAAATCCCTCCATATGAAGGCCTATGGTTGAGGTGGAAGGAGGAAGTAGCTATACAAAGTTAAAAAAATAATAATAATTCCTAATTGTAAAAAAAAAAAAAAATTAACATCTTATATTTCACATTCTTCTGTTCCTTCACAATTGGATACAGTTAATTAGCTTACGTTCACTGCTTCTGAACAAAAATCTGATGGTTTTTGGTTTTAAGCTCTGCCACTCTACTATATAGTGACTATGAGACCTATTTAAATGACAAAGAAAGTGCAGGAGTTAACACAGTGTCTTAATATGTAGAAAGCGCATAGTAAATATTAGCTCTTAACACCACTTGCACCCCCAGTTTAATTTTTTCCATTCCACTCAATCTTCATAAAATAATCGAAAATCCCAAACAATTCCTGCAAATTATTGCATAAGTCCTGCTAAACAAAAGTGACATCATTGTAGAAATAAATTTTTATTGAGCAGTTGATGACACTAAACACTTTAAGTGTTCATTTTTCAATTGATTAAAAAAGTCAAAGTGTGACATAAAAGGTAGTTAAGGGGTATAAATATATCATATGTACAAAAGGCAAGTGAGGGCAGGTTACATATAACCTCTATTACATCATAGACTATAAACAGCCAGAGGCACACTTGCCAAGTTGAACTGAGAAATGAAGATTATTTCACTCTTACCAGAGAAAAAGATCATGGGAATGATTGCTGGACTCATAACCTATTTTGCAACTGAGGATGAAGGTAACATCGCGGGGTCATATTACTTTAGAGTGCATTTCCTTTTTTACAGTATACAGAAATCAGAAATTCAGTTACATTATTTCACAGTTGGCCTTATCTTTGTCATCTTCAAAAATACGGCATTTGACTATAATGAGGATTATAAAATTTCTGCTTTCCATGATAGCTAAGACCCTAGTCCATATGCTTCTGTAAAGCCTGATAATTTCCAGCCAAATAATGGTTTTGGACAGCTGGCACCATCTTTGCTATAGAGATTTTTTTTTTAAATTAAGACATCAGATCAAGATCTCTACTGCACCCCCTGCAGAGAAATAATTCTAGGCCAAGATTGAGAAAGTGATATTGTAGTTCAGATGCTGAAAGTGATATTGTAGTTCAGATGCTGTCGCTAACCAGCAGCAGGGCCCTTAATAAATCAATACACCTACCCAAACCTTGGTCTTATTTCTGAAAGGAGGGAGGTAAATGAAATGATTTATAGAGCCAGCTCTATAATTGATCAGTTGGTTGACCTTGGGCAAATTATCTTATGGTACCTCCATTTCCTCGTTTGAGGATTAAGTGAGATTATACAGAAGCAGATCTTAATAGATAATGATAATCATAATATTACCAATAATAATAGTTAATATGGAGCATTTACTACATGCTAAGCACAATTCTAAGCACTTTAATATAGTTATTTTGATCCTGCTATCAACCCTGTGAGGTATAGTTATTATTCCATATTATTGATGAGAAAACTGAAGCATGGAGAGGTTAAGCAACTTGCCCAAGATCACAGAGTGGGATTCAAGCTATTTGGCTCAAGAGTCTGTGTTCTGAACCTTTTCACTATACTACTGTTACCACCATTCTTTCCCCTTCTCTGCACCTCTTCTAAGATTCCTTCCAATTCTGATTCCATTAGAAATAAACTAATTAGTTACCCTGGATTCTGACAGGCTAAGCAAAGTTTGCTTCTCTGAGAGAATTACCAAGGCTCTAATAAACATATAGAGGCTTAAATTAGAAAGAATTGTCCTGACTCAATACCTATCATCTAATCATTATGTGTTGAATAAAGGCATGAATGCAGAGGCTAAGAAGAGTTCCAGGACTATCCAGTTGATCCTTACGACAACCATGACCAAAAATTCATCAGGTCAAAGCACTTCATGAACGTCTACAATGTGCCAGACACTAGAAAGCTTAGAACTTAGAAAACTGTTAAAAGAACACATTCTTTTAAGTCATTATCTGTCAGTCACATTATAAAGTAGATTCCTGCATCAGATGGTAGAAAGATGGATTAAAAATCTAAAGTGTTTTTTTCTATTCAATTAGTGAAAATTCAAATAATATCTCATATGAAACGTCAATGCATAACACAGGTAAAAGGTCTCTGCCTGAAGTCTACCTCACTCCTCTCATGTCAGCCCTGAAGACATTTCTGCAAAGTGTCAGGAGGGCTCTAAAACTATTGCACAAATAATGATTATGTTTCTTTCAACTCCAGAATTCAATGAACAGCTTTTTTATTTAAGTATATTTTATTGATTATGCTATTACAGTTGCCCTACTTTTTCCTCCTTTGCCCCCCTCTGCGAAGTATACCCTTCCCCCCAGCAACTCCCTCCCCTTGCTAATTTCAAGTTCATGGGTCATGCATATAAGTTCTTTGGCTTCTCCATTTCCTATGCTATTCTTAACATCCCCCTCTCTGTTTTGTACCTACCAATTACCCTTCTTAATCCCTGCACCTTTTCCTCCATTCTACTCCTTCCCCCTCCCAGTTGCTAACCCTCCAAACGATCTCCATATCTATGATTCTGTTCCTGATCTGGTGTTTGCCTAGTTTGTATTTTTAGATTCACTTGTTGATAGTTGTGAATTTATTGCCATTTTAATGTTCATAGTTTTGATCTTCTTTTTCTTAAATAAGTCCCTTTAGCATTTCATGCAATAATGGCTTGGTGATGATGAACTCCTTTAGCTTCACCTTGTCTGGGAAGCACTTTATCTGCCCTTCCACTCTAAATGATAGCTTTGCTGGATAGAGTAATCTAGGGTGTAGGTCCTTGCTTTTCATCACTTCAAATACTTCTTGCCAGTCCCTTCTTGCCTGAAACTTTCTTTTGAAAAATCAGCTGATAGTCTTATAGAAAAGCCTTTGTATGTAACTCTCTGCCTTTCTCTTGCTGCTTTTAAGATTCTATTTATTTAACCTTTGGCATTTTAATTATGATGTGCCTTTGCATGTCCATCTTGGTTGGGACTCTCTCTGCTTCCTGGACTTGCATGTCTATTTCTTTCACCAAATTAGGGAAGTTTTCTTTCATTATTTTTTCAAATAAGATTTCAATTTCTCACTCTTTCTCTTCTCCTTCCATCACTGCTATTATTCAAATGTTGGTATGTTGAAGTTGTCCTAGAGGCTCCTTAGCCTATCCTCGTTTTTTGAATTCTTCTTTCTTCTTGCTGTTCTGTTTTTCTTTTTTCCTTTCTTATGTTCCAAATCATTGACTTGATTCTCAGCATCATCCAATCTACTGTTGATTCCCTGTAAATTTTTCTTTAATTCACTCAGTGTAACCTTAATTTCTGCCTAGGTCTTTTTTACATGTTGAAGTACTCAATGAGTTCCTTGAGCATCCTAATAACTTGTGTTTGAACTCTGCATCTGATAGATTGCTTATCTCCATTTCATTTAGTTCTTTTTCTGGAGTTTTGTTCTGTTCTTTCATTTGAACCATATTTCTTTGTCTCCTCATTTTGGCAGCTTCCCTCTATTGGTTTCAATGTGTTAGGTAGAGCCGCTTTGACTCCCTGTCTTAGT
This sequence comes from Pteronotus mesoamericanus, assembly GCF_021234165.1. Lineage (NCBI taxonomy): Eukaryota > Metazoa > Chordata > Mammalia > Chiroptera > Mormoopidae > Pteronotus > Pteronotus mesoamericanus. Next base: position 3,541,565 of record NW_026555310.1, read on the forward strand.
AGCATGGCCTGTTGTAGGAAAGCACATCTGTAAATTGGATGGTGTGGACCCTTAGGTACAACAGGGTGAAGCAGCCTGTGTGATGGAGTCTCAGGTAAGGTGTCTCCACTCTGTGGCTCTGTGTAGGGGAGAGCTCAGAAAGGGACTATGGCTGTTGCCTGGACTCTGGAGTTTTGTCCAGGAGGAAGATGTCCCCCAGCACCTACCCTGATGCCAGACACTTCAGTTTCTCCTGTGTACCACTGGTGCTCCTCCAGCTGCTGCCACAGTGCTAGAACCCAGAGGGAATGAGTCTGAGTAAGTCTTAAGTCCAAATTGGGCCTTTTAAGAGGAGATGCCTGAGAATCACATGGTTTCTTCCTCTGCCCCAACCTCCACTGATTTTTAAATCCAGAAATTTTCTTCCTTGCACTGGAACCCTGGGCTCAGTGGTCTGGTGTGGGGCTGGGATCCTCACTCCCAAGGTATTTCTCCTGATTTTTATCCACCGCACAGAGGTGTGGAACCACCCATTTCATGTCTCCATGTCTCTGTGTCTCTGCCCCTCCTACCTGTCTGGATGAATGTGACTTCTTTATTTCCTTGGTTGTCAGACCTCCAAATAGCTCGATTTTCTAATGATTCTGAGTGACAGCTGTTTTGTATTTGAATCATAATTTTTGCTATGGTTGTATGAGAAGGCCAGGTGTGTTTACCTACACCTCCTATTTGACCGGAACTCCATTGCATTGCTCACAGTTCCATGAAGGTATATGGGAGAAGGGAAGATAAGTCACCAAAGTAGCTGCGTGGTATTCAGACCACACAAGCAGGGGAAACACATGCAACTGAGAGGTCTGAGGTACAGCTTCAACCATGGGTATAATAAAATCATCTTCCTTATAGAATTACCATGGAGCAGATGACAGAATATTTGTCAGCACTCTCTAAGGGCTATACAAATGTAAATACAATAATACACAGTAGCCTGGCTCTGAATTGCTAGGAAGTCATAGTGTGTTTAGCCATGATCAAAAACGGGGTAGATCTCACATTAACAAAGCAAAAAATAACAATCATATGATCATCTCAGTAGAAGAAAAAAAAGCATCTGACAAAATTCAACACTTATTTATGATAAAAACTCTCAACAAATTGGATAGAGAACATGCCCCAACATAATAGAGGCCAAAACCTGGGTAGCTCTTTCCAGAACAAGATTTTAGACTTGCTCAAAATCTTAGGAGATTGAACTGACAATGTGACAAACTCTTCAAACAGTTGCTGAAGCTACAAATGAATGCCACTTCATATTTGTATAGTGCTTTAACATTTACAGAGGATTTTCTTATCCTTTACCTCATCTCATGCTCACTTGTGAAGTTAAAGGAGCAAATATTGCAAGATCCAATTTTACAGCAAAGGTATTGGGGTTAAAGAGGTCAACTGACTTACCTGGTATCAAACAGAGGGTCACAGAGGATAAAATATTAAATGGTCCTTGCCCATTTTCTAAAGAGGGAGAATTCCTTTCCTGTTGAGACTAGCTATGTTCCTCATGCTAAATAGAACAATGTGTAAGAAGGGAAAAGGGAAATGTCTAAATAACCATATGATTATGATAGTAATGACTAAGAGGTCTGGAAGGAAAACTCTGAAAATGAAGCTGATTCTAGAGAGCACGGCCCAGGGGATGGCTGTCAATTGGGCTAGGAAATTTGAGGACAGAAAACAAAGGAGACAGAAAAAGAGGAGATATGTGCCTGAAGAATAATTCTTAGGAAGTGTAGTGGTTTAAAGTCCAACACATCCTGCTAATGTCTTCAAGAATCCTCCATTAAAGATCTGCATTACGCCCCTGACTAGTGTGGTTCAGTAGGTTGAGCATGATCCCACAAACCGAAAGGTCGCTGGTTTGATTCCCAGTCAGGGCACATGCCTGGGTTGCAGGTCATATCCCCAGTTAGGGGTGTATGAGAGGCAACTGATCAATGTTTCTCTCCCTCTCTTTTCCCCTCCCTTCTCTTCCCTCTAAAAATAAATTTAAAAAAACATTTTTTAAAAAAAGAAAAAATATATCTGCATTACTTACTAAGTCTTTTGGAATTGAATTTCAGTGTGTTTTGTTCCTGTTGTTTTTGTTGCTGTTCTGTTTCATTTTTATGGAGCCTTAAGACAAAAGGAGGTAGCTTACAAAAGTAGGTAGTTACATTTGAGTTACATTACACCAGTAAGTGGCAGAATGTGGGCTGGGATGTAGTGTTTGTTTTCTACTGTAGTGCTTCTCTATGATCACACGCTGCCTCTAAGCCCTGTGGACATAAGCAGACGTCTTTTCAGAAGCATCCGTAAACACTGTCAGCAAGGCCTGTATGTGACATCATCTCCAAACATAAAACACAGCAATATGTATCCCAACACTGTTAATAATGCTTACACAACTACTTTCCAACTGCAATCTCACCACCACCCCATGACAGGCTCACAGAGGTTAAGTGACTTGCTCAGGGTCACAGATGGTAAGCAGCAGAATCAGGACTTAACTTCAGGGTGTGACTCTTCATCCACTGTGCTTTTCTGCAGTACTGTAACAGGGGGATCCGACCAGACCACTGGGGGAGCAGTGGGGAAAAACTCCAATCCAATGCGAGAGGCTGCCACACCCTGGAGAAGGGAGAGGAAGGAGGAAACTCCAAGGCAGCAGATTGAAGCAGCAGCCTTGCAAAAGAGCCTGCCTTCCCGGAGAAGGGTGGTGCCCCTGAAAGGGGTTGGGAAGTACCAAAAGCAGCCTGGCATTGAAACTGGGACTGGGGCTTGATAGGCTTCCATATCCCTGGGGAAAAGAAAAACAACTAACGCAGCTGGTGGCACTGCTTGCACAGAACCTACACAGGCTGTGGGTGCCGAAAAGGTCACAACACATGTGTAACAAGGTGATGCCCTGTCCCGGACAGAGCCCCGGTGCCCCTGTGCAGCTAGAAAACTGTCCTACCCACTTCTGGGTCATGGAGGCCAGAGGAGGGGCACAGGTGGTGCAGGCTAACGCTCATGGTGAACACTGGCCCTGAACTGGCTGGGAAGTTGGACCTTCCCACAATGCGCAGGATTTTGAGAGGATTTTAAATGGAGGGCTCACAGAAGCTCTTCCCCTTGCTTCCACAGCCAGGCCCCACTCACGGCTCTCGCACTGCCCTGCTTGAGCAGGCTTGTGCAGGATGGACACCTCACCAGCGGTGGGCCCACGAGACACTGCAGTTCTGTACTACACTGCAAGGTCCTGGACTGCTCCCATTCTCTTGCCCTGAAAATAGCTCACAGATGCACAGGCCGGGAACGTTCGCCAGCCGCAAAGGCATGAGCGGCCTTGGACTCTGGAGCCCAGCAACCTGAGCCCCTAGCATAACGGGCTGCAGTGATCTGGCAGTGCCCCCTGCCCCCAGGGAGGGGAGGGAGAAAGCTACAGTGAGGCAGTGGAGACTCTGGCCTCACAAGTGTGTGCTCCAAAGAAACAGAGACAGAGAGAAAGAGAGCCTGGAGCTGGAGAGATGGAGACACATCCTTGCAGCAGCCCTGGGCTCCGAAAGGGCAGATAAGAAGGGAGGGGAGTGGTCTTTGGGTATGGCTTTGGATTTTAGTCTTTTTAGGAACAAGAGGATTTCTGTGTTTTGTAGAAGAGAATGGCTTGGAGCAGGAGAGTCCCCACACTTCCCATCTCTACTAATACAAACCTTTTTCCTTCCCCACCAATCTCTGTTTTATGGTTGTGTATGGTGGCAGGCGGCCAAAACCTGTTTTGCTCTGTAATAGAATGATGTTTCTCATTCAGGAAAAGAATGTTATAATGGGACAGGGCATAGTGGTAGCACGATGAGAAATATATTTCTAATCTCATTTGTAATGTATTAACAAAACTTAAATCTCATATTTCTCCTTGAAATGTTCAAAGTTCTTTCTCTCATCTACTCAGAAGAAGGTACTAGCTAAAGGTCCAAATTAAAGCAGAAAAGTGTTTATGATTGTTATAGTACCTTAACTATCGTTAACCACCTCACTGATAACAAATGAATTTGACTAATCCTCCAAGTTGGCAAACCCCATGCCACCCCAGGGGCGGCAGTACAGTCTAAACTGGAGTATAAAACTGGAAACTGGTATGAAATTTACATTTGATGGTCATGGCTCCCTACTGCTCAAAAACCTCTAAACGCTCCACTGCTTTTTGGCTAAATTTTCAAATATTTAGATGAGCACTCAAGGCCCTCTTCAGCCTATTAATAGACATTCTCTGCTTGTATTTTATGCTCCATAAAACCATTCCTCACTCCTACTGTACTTTTCCATTCCTACACCTTTTGTTGCGCCATTCCTTTTGCCTAGAATGCTATCTTATTTATCCTTGTTTGGGATAGCTATTCACATTCCCTCTCGTCAAAAACAACCTCTTCCTCCCCTAGTATTTTATATTACTCCTAAAACACTACTTTAAATTACAGTTTTGTGTTTCTGTGTTTCATTTTTCCTACCTGATTATAAGCACCTCAAGGGCAAAGATCATCGTTATTACTCATTGCATTCTCTGAATGCCTCGCCTTGTTCACAAAGAGGGGCACAGTATGCCACTGGTTAATTGTTTGCAGCATAAATAAAAGAATAGTATTCAATTATGTTTTAAGTAAGACAACAAAAACAACTATACTGGGAAGCAAACTAACCCTAAATAACTGTTTGAGATCTTCAATTTTTCTATCAATCACCTTTCCACACACCCACAGTAAGATCTCTGCAATAAAAGTTAAGTTATGATTTTGAAATATGATATTTGTTATCAATAAAATGGAGTATCACCCTTGGACTAAAGTTACCATGTCTCCTTCAGACCACTAAGTGGAAGATGGTGAGAATTTCAACGGCTGGGCCCAACAGGTTGACCTCCTCCTGATACAGGAGAATAGGTTGAAACAGTCCATAAAAACTGCATTATCAAAGAATGAATACTTGGGATAGCAGTTCCCTTCGGTGTACATAATGATTTCTGCATTTTTCTATATGCATATTATATTAAATTAAGAAGTTTTTACAAAATGAATACTAATAAAAACAACTTATCTAATACTAAGAATTCACACCAATTAAAGCAAGATTTTAAAACACTTAAAATCAGATACAATGAAGGAGGAACCAATTTAAACTTTTAAAAATCATTATTTATCTCAATCCTGGGTTTACTTTCTTCATTCCCCTACTTCCTAATTTATTATTTTTAATAATGCACTAGCATTTAAAACTCTAGCTTTTCATTTCTCACTAAGAAGTTCCAAAGAAAATCTGTAATTCTTATTACTCCTAATTACCTCTCTTACACCTATGAGTAGAAAACCTAGTTTAAAGTTTCCCAACAAAAGGCTGTTTCCAGAAGGTCCCCTTCAGGAGTGACCTTTTCATTCATTCATTCAAAAATTACCTACCAGTGCTTTCTATGTACCAGACATTGTGCTGAAGCCTGGAGATTGGTTCAATAATGTGCCAAATACCTGCATCTCATCCTTGTGGAGATTAAACTCCATCGAAATACGGGGATTATCAGTCAATTACAATGCAGTGACACAACATCATTAAGGGTAAGCGATTAGAGATCCATATAACCCCGAATGAGCAGCATGGGTACGGGGATGGAGTGGAGGTAGGGTTTCCTATAAAGTGCTGAGAAGAAAACAAAGCTTGTTCTATAAACATGTGAAATGTGTGAAGTCCTAGGGACCAGAAAATAATAAAAAATTTAAAATTAAGTTTATTTCTCTTCAGTTTGATCCAACCTGTCTCCAATCTCATGCGAATTTCTCTAACTCGAAGTGGTTAACTTGTTAAGCATCCCATCAGTCTTTGAAAATCATTATTTGTCTTAACCTGATTTTACATAATGCTAAATAGCATGCTTTGGCTTTAAAATTCCTAGCAGTTTTTTCCCTGTACACCTAATTATTTAAGAACAGATTTTTCCCCCCAAGTTAAAGTGTATGAAAATTATAGACAGTACTCCCAGGTCCAGAATAGAGAAAAAAACTGAGTGGCTGTCAGAATTACTTTACGGTGTTATTTCTCTCTCTGGTAACCTCTTTTAAAAAATAACATTTATTGCCATTTTCCTTTGTTATAAAAACAATACATCTTTCATAGAAGAAAACTTGGAAAACATAAAAAATAAAAACCATCTGTGAGCCTAATACCCAGAGAACTACTGTTTAATCATTCCATGTTCTCTCATTTGCCTAAAATTTTACGAAACTGAGGGTCATATTCTATATACATTGCTATAGATGAAATATTTGTGTCCTCCCATAAATGCATATGGTAAATTATAAAAGAGAAAGTCCCTTATAAAAATAGAGCCCAGGGAGCTCCCTTGCCCCTTCCACCCCGGGAGGACACAGCGAAATGGCCTTCTATGAACCAGGAAGCAGGACCTAACCAGATGCTGAATCCATGTGCACCCTGATCTTAGGCTTCCTAGCTTCCAGAACTAATAGACATAAATGTCTATTGTTTATAAGCCACCCAGTCTATGGTATTGCAATAGCAACTCAGACTAGACAAACATTTAGAATCCTTTTTATTACAGTTGATTTATTTTATGAAATATTTCAGGTAAAAAGAAAAACAACTATACAGATAGTAATAGAACTTTACAGATAGAACTGAAATCCTCTGTGTATTCTTTTCCATGTAATTCCTCTCTATCCTCCTCAAAGGCAACCACTATCCTGAATTAAGCTTTCTCAAACTCTTGCATGTTTTTATACAATAACCACATAACTAGTGTATCCACATATAATATAAATGATTGTTCTGCATGTCCTGAAACTTTCCATAAAGTCAAAATACTGATCATATCCTGAAACTTGCATTTCCACCCCATATTATGGTTGACATTTATTCCTTTTGACATATTTTCCTCTAATTCATTCATTTTCATAGCTTCACAACAGGAGTTCATTCTTTGACTATACTATAGTTTATCCACTCTCCTGCTGATGCACCTCTGTTCCCAATATTTGTGTGCTATTATATCAACAAGGCTACCATAAACATTCTTGTCCAGGTCCCATGTGCTTGTGTGAGTTTTTCTTGGGTATTATAAACCCAGAAGTTCAATTAGTGGGTTCTAAAGTATTATCTAAGCATTTTCAATTTCTATACACTTTAAATAATTTTAAACATTTTAAATAATAAAACTGAACAGTTCTTAAGAAGAATTATACAGGGATATCTTTACCCAAATATCTCTTCTCTAGTTTGGGCCAGAGTACCATAATTAAATAAAATCAAATGATTAAGTAAATGTGGAATGCTGAGACAATGACCAGCAACCGAGATCTACACAGACAACCTATACACAATGGTACAGAAATGACTAAACAGTTATTACACCTGTGCTCAGTTTAATGTACCATAAAGGAAATGCTCAGGCATCCTTAACTCTTGCATAGCAGGAGAGCCTTCTTCAGACTACATTCACTAGAAGAGATAGAGCACAAAGAAGAGAAAGTTCTGGGGTAATAAAGAACTAGTGACAGCTCTGACCCGGGTGGTTCAGTTGGTTGGGCATCGTCCCACAAAGCAAAACATTGCCAGTTTGATTCCCAGTCAGGGCACATGTCTGGGTTGCAGGTTCAGTCCCCAGTTGGGACATCTGTGAGAGGCAACCAACTGATGTTTCTCTCCCTTTCTCTACCTCCCTTCCCCTCTATCTAAAAATAAATAAATAAAATCTTAAAAAAAAATTAGTGGCAAGAATTTTGCAACACATATTGGAAGCCTCCTTAGCCAAACAGTTGATGAAGATTCTTACTGAAAATTTGAACTTTGAGCAAATAGAGATAAGAAACTGATTTTTTTAATGGCCATTCCAGTGCAAAACTATGTGGAAGGTAGGTCAGAAAATAACAGAGGACCTTGAAAATGACAGAAGGGAAAATAGATAGAGAAGATTTCCATTGGTCTCTACCTTCAAAGTATTCTTGTTATGTGTGTATATGTATATGTGCATGCATGTGTGTACACACATACAAATACAGGGTAGATATGTCATCGTTTGAAAAATATCCTAGGGATTCTGATCCACCACTTGCCTTGGCAATCTCCCTTCTCTCCGTACCCCTTCCTTCAGTCCTTCCTATAGCACTCAATGCTATAGGTTCTCTATGTACATGAAGGATGCCACACACAACACAGAGCTTTACAAACTACTTCTACATATATTAGCACATTTGATTCTCAAAATAACCTGGAGAAGGCAGGTGTTGCTATTATTCTCATTTTACAGATGAAAAATATAAAGCTCAGAGAAGTAAAACAATTTGCCCAAGGTCTCAGTGAGGGGTAGGGAGGGGAGGGGAGCTGTGAAAACCCTTGAGGAAACAGAATAATGAATATAGGTCAGAGAAGGCAGGACTCCTACAGGGAGGCTAAGAGCACTCTGCAATGTGCTTTGGACAAAAACCAAGTTTATTCAAAAGAATTGGGGAGGGGGCAGGCATAGCAGCCCTGGGCTTCAAATGAACCCATAATGATTTCTTATAAAAAGAGGAAGACCTAAAACAAATACTATATTATTCTGTATACTTAAAATATTTCATATTAAAGAATTATTGAGCAAAGTTTAAAGATGCCACTACACTGAGGTTAGGATGCTAAAATATAGACAGTACCTGAGGCCTAGGTGGAAAAGATTTTACTCTTCAGGGATCAAAAATGGTGAAAGGTAGAATCCTGTCTAGGACTGAAGTTGGACAAGAGTATACCAGCCAGCAAGGGAGAACAGAGTCATGCAAATGCTAGACCTAGAGGAAACTAGGGAAGCCCCGAAAAAACAAGCAGTCATTTACACTGGGTCATCCTGATTTCAGTAACCTGAGACCACACACCTAGGATGAATTTATTATTTAAATTGTTCTGAAATAATTCCCCCAGTTAACAGAAAAAAATTGTTTGTGCTTTTAAAAAGTTAAATGTACCCAAGCACAATGCAGTAAGTACTGTGGGAAAGAGGGATCACAGGTTTGAAAAAGAACAAAAACTAGGAATGCCAGAATTTATCTTTGGAGAAGAAATTCCTCTTTATTGTGTAAGTGGAGGCTATGGTAAGTTACTCAACTGAGCAAGTGGTGATAAAACCTGGCCAGCCAGGGAGTCATGGGTACGGGGACCAAAATCTCTGTGGGAAAACCATTTTTTAAAAACTCTTCTATCCTTATCTGTCTTGTTGGCTTTACTTATTTCCCTGATTCTTCCAAATCAACACTGTGGGGTGGGGGTGGGGGATGTAACTTGCTGAAAGTGCATTGCTGGGCCAAGAATAGAACTCCAGCATCCTGTCTCTCGGCTCATTTCTGGACCATGCTACCTCAGGAAGAACATTTGGAAATAGTAATTCTCTCCCACCTTGCAAACAAGCTGTGCACAAGCACATGATCAATGAATGAAGTTGGCTAAGTGACTCAGCACTGGGCTGGCTCTGCTGTGAGTCAGGCTCAGAATCCTGAGAGGATGGAGAACCATCTCTTTAAATAAGACTTTAAAACCAAGGTCTTTACCACCCAAGACGACTGAAAGATTTCAGGCATATTTCATTTTGTTCGAACAAGGATCAGGATGTCACCACTAGCATCTTAGACATGAATTAGCTTAAATAATTATACCATCCATAATTTTCATGAATGTCACTTTCTTGGTACACTGTAGGTCACTTCAGGTAATAAATAGTCTTAGAGTCCAGAACCAGGTGAGGCAGATAGAAGCAAGAGCAGTCAATGACCTGGAATTAACTAACAATTTAGGATCACATCTGCATCTCTTCCTCTTTAACACAGAAAAAGACCCTAAGGTAAGGCCTTCTCTTTTTCCTCTGAAGGATAACTACTAGAGACACAGCTTGGGTGGGGAAGGGGGGGGCGTATTGGTAATCTGCTCCAACCTGACCCTGTCAATAGCCCTTGGTTTTGACCACCTGCTCCCAGCAGGAAAGAAGCTAGCCTCAGAGCAATGACCCCTGTGACAGATGGCACAGCACAGACAGAAAAGGGCCAGCCAAAAATAATCCTTCCCACAGAAGGAGGGAGCCTGGGTGTTTAAAGGCAGGAGTCAAAGGAACAAAGCAATGAAATTCACCAAGTGTATCTAAAACTTGCCCTGAGGATATATCAATAGTCTTTTGAATGACAAATGAATCAAAACCCTGATGAAGGAAACTAGGGATCCTAGGCATAGCAAGCTGCCATCAACAAGGTTTTGGAACAAATTATCTTAGAGAAAAAGTATGACAATGAGATTTAGCAAAGGACTCTCAGAACCATTATAGAGAACCTGAACACTTAAGGCAATCTTAGAATCAACTCAAATTTTCAAAGAGACTGACTAGTCTTAAAATAACACAAACAGTTCAGAGAATGTCGATTACAAATGTCAGTCCTGGAATGGACTTTAATTGGCAGGGGGAAAAAATCCATTAGACCCTGCTTTGGTTTGATTCTAGTACTAGGTGGGAGACATAAAAGAAAAGTGAATCTGGCATTAAAAAAGGCGAGGAAAGAAAATGCTACTTATGTGCCAATACCCAGCACTCTGCAAGGGGCCTTTACAGACAGCCACATGAACCTATAAAGCATTTTTTTTTTTTTTTGCCATTTTTAAATGAAAAACACTACAGCAGCATTATTCACAATAGCCATAGGTGAAAGCAATCCAAGGGTCCCCCTACAGATGAATTGATAAATATAGTGTGGCATATACATACAATGGAATATTGTTCAGCCTTAAAAAAGAAATTCTGACACATGCTGCAATATGGATGAAGCTTGAAAACATTATGCTAAGTGAAATAAACCAGTCACAAAAGGACAAATACTGTATGGTTCATTGTATATACAGCACAGAGTGGTCAAATTCTTAGAAATGGGGGTGGGTGGGGCAGGAGAAAGTGGTGGCAGGAAAATGGAGACCAATGTATTTTAACAATAAAAAAATAATAATAATTTTAAAAAGAGGGAAAAAAAGAGCTGTCTTGCCTTGGGGAAAATGTGATTCACCCAATCTACAAAATCCCTTGCTACAAAACAGAACAGAAGCAAAGAGTAAGATTATTCTAAATCCTTTTTTTAGGACCTATTTTTTAAAACCTATTGTGTTGGGAAATAAGCTTCTGTAAAGATTAACTTGGAGTGACCTCAGAGGGATAGTGGAGTGAGAGATCCCCTTGGTTTCTCCCTTATAAGTTTCAACGGTTGGACAGCTATTAACTCCACAAAGGATCCCTTGCTCAACACACATACAGGTGTGAGAGATCCATACATTGAAAAATCTACAGGTGGGCAAGTGGGAGCTAACCAGGGAGGTGAGAAGGGAGAAGAGCTCAAAGAAGCCATGGACAAGAGCAGAGTTTCTCAGACTAGAGAGGGGAGGAGTCAGGTTGTTGCTGGCACTCCCTTCAGCTGGGAGGAGCAAAAAGATTTAGTGGGCATTCCTGCAGGAGTGGGCAGTACAAGCTGTGTCTGAGCCCAGTGACTAGGGCATGGACAAAGCGCAGAGTTATGGCCACGGCTGTCTGGCATTCAGCATTCCAGACAGAGAAACAAAGCCCCAGAGTCTGGCTGCCTTCCCTCATACTCCCAGAGCTCACCTCCCCTTACCCATTCTGTAGAATTGTAGAGCACACTATCTGCAAAGCTCAGAACTGGTACTACAGAAACACTTTTTCCCTGAGCAAAGGACTCACTCTGTGACTAATTGCAAGACTGAGTGGAGAAGCAAGGAAGATGCTAAGAAAAGGAAGGAAGGAAGGAAGGAAGGAAGGAAGGAAGGAAGGAAGGAAGGAAGGAAGGAAGGGAGGGAAGGAGGGAGGGAAGAGGGGAAGGGAGGGGAGGGGAGGAAGGAAGGAAGAGGTAGCTAAGTAAAGTAGAATGATGGTCGTTACCAGGGGCTGGGGGAAGAGGAGAATGGGGAGTAAGTGTTCAGTGGGTATAGAGTGTCAGTTTGGGAAAATAAAAGGTTCTGGACATGGATGGTGGTTATATCTGTAGAACAATATGAATGTACTTAATAAGTAAATTTTATGTTATTGTATAACAATTTTTTTAATGAAAAATAAACAAGGTACAGTGAGGTTAAGAAACTAGGCCATGTCAAAATTCATAAATGGGGGCCATAAGACTTAAGCCAAGATTAAAGCTTGTAATTTCCTTGGGCACTCCTTCCTCCTCCACCACAGAAAGCACAGGCTTTGGGAGAGTAGGACAAAGAGAGCTATCAAGAAGAGAACCTTGCTACTCTGCTTAACCACAGCTGACCTGGTCATTATGACTAATTTACGTATCTCCTCTCTCCCCCTCACACTAGTTATTCCAGCTGTCTTTACTCAAACCTTGACTAATCTCCTCATTTTCATCTCTTAGTCCCTTCCCAAAACCATGCTCTGCTTATGGAATATCCTGTATATTCCAAGCTCACCATTATTACTCAACACATTTTGAAAACCATTCCCAGAAAGCCTCCCTAAATTGGAAAATAACAGACTACCACTCCAATTATATAAGTCCAATATTATAAGTCCTCTAACTCATTCTCACTTGATAAAATATATGCTTCAGAATTCAGTTATAAAACAAAAGTTTTAATTGCCAGACACTTCTGAGGCACCTTAATTTCACTTAACCCCGTGGTTCTACCCTGGGTACTTTCGCCCCTCATAGAACATTTGGCAGCGTGTTTGAGCGCCACACCTTGGGGGAAGGGAGGACTACTGGCACCTAGTGGTAGGCCAGGGGTGCTGCGAACATCCCGCAGCACACAGAACAACCCCCGACAACAATTACCTGGTTCAAAACGTCAGCAGTAACAAGGCTGAGATTCCTTCATAGCCCAACCCCACAAACGACGCTTGCAATTCCTTTAAAAATTACCGAAGAGCAACAGCGTCCGCTACAATACATATGGCAGAGAGCTGTGACCTGAGGCAGCCCATTTCATTTCCTCTGTTAACAAATAAGTGTATTCCTCAAATTCTATCAGTCTTTCACCTAGCAGTCTTATGCTAACTCTTGAGGTCAAACAGTAATCAAATCCCTGTTCTACACAGTTCTTCAAAATCAAAAGAGTGTTACCAAATCCCACACAATAAATACAGTAGATGGACATTTATACAGTTGTCTATACATGCTTTTATGTTTATCCAGGATTAATAGTCCCGAACTGAAATTCTCAAGAGCAGGTAACCTGTGTACATTGTGTTAACCATATTGCCAGTAAAAACATCATCCAGACTAGTACTTAATAGTATATAAATCAGTGCTTACTAATATATAACTAGGTTGACGGTAAACATGAAGAAGGTGGGTACCTGCCAACTGCTATAATTCCTGGGTAAAAAAAGTCTTATTTTAAAGGAAAAGTGCCACTGCTAGCCCACATAAACACAAGCTTGCGGATACCCATGTTCAATTCCTCTTTTCACTTTAAACAGTCTCAACCAGCCACCTACAACCGGGGGCCAGTATGCAGTCACACAACACCCCACCCCCAACCCCAGTTTCTGAGAATCCCTACACAGCAAGAATCCTCTTCATCCTCCAGGAGGAAAGTATCTCAAACTTTGGCACACTTCTATAAAAGGCTGCAAATTCCTGGCCTATCTGCTTTAGCTGGACTACAAAATGGCTCAAAAACCTCTGACACTCTACATGGATTATATTGTTCATGACATCAGCAGCCTAAGAGACTGGCTCTGCAAAAGCAAGAGGCTTTGTAAGCATTAAGTCTCAACCTTGAAGAGCTATTCTATACAATGACAAGGACTGACTTCTGAACAAAGTCTGAAGGTTGCTTGTTTGACTCTAACAGCCACAGTGAACAACTGCAATTTTAAAATCATTCTTGTCCTGGTTGGTGTGGCTCAGTAGATTGAGCACAAGACTGCGAACCAAAAGTTCACCAGTCTATTTCCCATTGGGGCGCAGGTTACAGGCCAGGCCCCATTCAGGGAGTGCAAGAGGTAGCCGATCAATGCATCTCACACATTGGTGTTTCTCTCCCTTTCTTTCTCCCTCCCTTCTGTCTCTCTAGAAATAAATAAAAAATCTTTTTTAAAAAATTATTCTTAAAACCTTACCAACCTGACCTTAACTACTGTTTCACCACTCACCTTCTAGTATACCAGCCTCACCCCTACTTCTAATCCTCCATCTGGCATGCCTTTCTTTTGGTTCCCAAACTAAACCTACAGTACCTTTAAGGTCTGTATGAGGATCTCCCTCAAACCTTCTATCAAGTCTTTTTTATTATCTCCATTCCATGATGATCTCTCTCAGTCTGTATACCAACTTCTCACTTACTTGCATATATTCTGCTTTAAAATTAGTCCCCAAAGGTTTTATTTAGATATGCTAAACCTTCAACAGGTATCAATCAATCAACAAATATTTACTGAGTACCTATAATGTACCTTGTACCCTGGGTCTGTAACAGACAGAAAATATGTATATGCTTTAATTACTCCCTTGAAGTGCCAAGACTAACTCATTCAAAACAGTCACCAAATATAAGAAAACACATAATTACTAAATTACAGCTATAGATATAATAAAGTTCAGAGAATAGGATCGAATTCCCTTAGTTCTCATTTCTTAGAGTAAATGTCAGAAACAAAATAAAAAAGATATATTCATTTATTCCCTCAATATTTTCTGAGGCTTTTTATGTATAAGGCATTGTAATATACCTTATATTTGTATTACACTTTAAGTCTTACATTTATTATCTCATTTCGCCTTTAATAACAAAATAAGATAGGTAGAGCAAGTTGTAATCATCAACCCCATTCTCTAAAAGAGGATGGCATCTGCCCAAAATGTGCATGTTAACAACAGAACCAACACTAGAACCAATCTCCTGACCCCTAGATCCAAGTTTCTAACTCTCTCCTCACAGCCCCTAACATTTTCCTATAGCCTCCCCTCCCCAAAGTCCTTCAGCCACACACATAACTATGCTACTTCTCTCATTAATGTTTTTTAGGTGCAATGGTAAAAAGTTTAGACAACTACCTAAATGAAAGCTTTCTGAGTTAACATATCTGCTTCACATCTTTAAAATCTATCAATCATAATCATTTGCTTATATGTTTAATGAATGTGAGAACTCAAATCCATAATCTAAGGTCCTCTAAATCTACATGTGTATCCAGAAAAAACTGAAGACTGGGTTGGAGAAGGGGGAGGGAGTAGAAGAAAACAGGAAATACAACAGAGTAAGAGGATATGTTGGGTTGGCCAAAAAGTCCATTTAGTTTTTTCTGTAAAATAAAAGACACGTTTTCACCAATAACTTGATTGATTTGGATATTTTGAGTATGTCGGCTATCTCCCACGTGGTATAATGTTGACTGTTTTCAATTAATGTCTTGATTCTGATCGCTATCAACTTCAGTTGATTTCCCTGACCATGGAGCATCATCCAGTGAGAAATCTCCAGCACAAAACTTCACAAATCACTTTTGACACATTCAATCAGTCACAGTTCCTTCTCCATACACTGCACAAATCTTTCTTTGCGTTTCAGTTGTGTTTTACCTTTCTTAAAATAATAAAGCATAATATGCCAAAAATGTTGAATATTTTCTTCTATCTTCAACATTAAAATGGTTGCACAAAAATTCACCATTTTGATGTTTTTTTTAAATGCACACTGATATGACAGCTGTAACAATACAATCTAACAAAATTGTCTTGAATCAAGTTAAAGACAACTAAGTGTTTACTAGAGCCATCTTAATGGAAAAAAAAAACCCAACAAACTGTTTGGCCAACCCAATAATAAATTATTTTTTGTTTTTGAATTTTTACTGATGTTAAAAATTAATATTCACTATATGCAAGTTTACAAATTCAAATCTCTCCTTTCCTCTTAAGAATTAATGTTCAGCTTACACATCTACTTTTATAATAAGCATATTTCAACAATTATTTTTAAGGGGGACTTCACAAATTATACTCTCTGAATGTTTTGAATTCCATTCACAAATTTTCAATGATTCATTCTTTTTAGAGTACTTCAACTGTGTAACAAACCTTGAAAGTTTAATTTAAAATATCAATATAATTAGTTCTTAATGTCTCATGTTCCCATACTTGTAAATCCAAACCTCTTACTCAATTACCTATTTTAAATTTAAGCACAAGGATATTTTTCTCTCATAGGTTAACATTTTATTAATTTCGTATTACTAATATTTAAAACAACAAATAGAGATTGATCTTTAACCAAAAAAATAATATGTGCTTGATTTAGTTTATCTTTTTTTTTTTTTTACAAAGTTTCACTACTTCGCCATGTTGTCACTCAGTCACCTTTATTCATTAAGGCCCGAGGCACAAACCAATGGGATACTACCATTATCAATGCTACCAGATGCAAAGAACCAGATCCAATCCAGCCTAATCCTAACTGCTGGCTTTCACCACTCCTTACAAAATCTTACCTTCCTTATCAGATGACAAACTCCTCCAAAGACTTTAGAGCTCTTACTGTTCCCTACTCACCAAATTTAAGGCTATATATGTAGGAGTCACTCGACAAGATGAATTTTACATAAATTAGTTGAATTTTTAAAAGCCTGAATCTTATCAGTTGTTAATTATCCCATCTGCCCCCCCAAAAACAAAACAAAATGAAGTGGGTGATTAAACTCTAATACTGCACAATCTGTCTGTTTCCTATATAGTTAAATATAAACTACAATATGACCCAGCAATTACTAAATAACCAAGTGCACTGAAAACTATATTCATTAAAAAACCTGAACACAAATGTTTATAGCAGTTTTACCTATAAGTATACAAAACTGGAAGCAACCAAGATGTTTTTCAACAGGTGAATAAATAAATTGTGGTATACCCAGAGAATGAGATACTATTCAATGACAAAAAGGAACAAGCTATTGGTTCATACAACAATATAGATGAATCTTAAATGCATTTTGGTAAATGAAAGACTACATATTGCATGGTTCCATTTACATAACATCCTGGAAAAGGCAAATTTATAGATATGGAAAACAGACTGGTGGTATCTAAAGACAGTGTGGTGGGAGGTGGTTGACTACAAGGAAATGCACAGGGAAATTTTTAGGGTGATGGCACACTGTTCCATATGGTACTAGGGTGGTAAATAGATGACTCTGTATTTGTCTACACTGATAAAAATTAATGACATTAAATAAACACATGGCTAGAAGGAGTAAATCCTGTTTTGCAGAATTCCGAATAATATATGTAGATACTTCTTCCAGGAGGTGGAGTTTAATCCAGACCCCTGCTCCCCCAAGTATGGGCTGGACTTATTGACTCATTTCCAAAGAATACAATATGGAGAAGGGGAATAGTCACTTTACAATGGAAAAACCTGGCAAATACTACTTTAACCTCTAAGAACACTTCTTCCTCAAAATCATAACCTTGTCTAATCATGAGAAAGACTTCAATAAACCCAAACTGAGAGAGAGGCTACAAAATACCTCACTGGTACTCCTCAAAACTGCCAAGGTTATAAAATAAAGGGAAATTTAAGAAATTATCACAGCCTGGAGGAGAGTAAGGAGACATGACGACTAAATGCAATGTGGTACACTGGACTAGATCCTGGAACAGAAAAAGGACATTAATGTAAAAAAAGTAAAATCTAATAAAGTCTGGCACTTAATAGTAATGCACCAATACTGGTTTCTTAGTTTTGACAAGTATATCATGGTAGTATAAGATGTTAGCATTAGGGGAAACTAGGTCTTTTCAACCTTCTGTAAATCTAAAATTATTCCAAACTAAAAAGTTGATTTTTAATTATCTAATGATGGTCTAAAGTCAAATTAGTGAGAAAAATTAACTAATTAAAATTTTATTTGCAAGATTTCTGTGTGACAGAAGTATGGGATCATATTATTTTTTACAGAGAGCAAATAAAGTGCACTTGACATACTATCTTGTAAACTGAATCCATTGTATGGATAGTTTTATTGATAAAGAGAATGCATTTCCATGGCATATTCATGGTCAGATGTGTCTTTACTAAAGGTAGAAATAATCCCAAATATAGGACTACATATTCTTTCTTTGAGGACTCCTTCCTTCCCTTCCACGTCTCCAGGTAAGATTAACTGGATGTCCCTGGCCATCCTGCCTATGCAGCAAAACTCCAGCCTCTCTTGGGACTCTCACCTTGTCTGGTCTGGACCCTGGCCTGGCAATAAGAGGCCTAGGGCTGTTGATGAAACTCTGCTCCTTCCTCCCTTTAATTCACTATTGCCTCTGACACAAAACTAAAGAAACCCGAACTACCCCAGTTTCTCCCTGTGCATATTAAATTACCCCCAGAAGTGTCACTGTGTACATAAACTGATAATAGCAATGTCCTAGTCTGTAGCCAAATAACTGCACAGGTTCTGCATAAGATATCAGAACTGATGAGTAACACCTGATAACCACCCTGCCTATTAAGAGTTTTTGAGAGCTCACTATTTAAAAGGGGGCATCAATACAATGTACTTTGTATTTATTAATTAAGAGTAGTACTATTTTTTTAAAGTAATGATTTAAAATTCTAAGAATTCATTGGCTGCCCTCTAGGAAAGATGTTTAATGACAGCATAAACTCTGATCTCTAAACCCAAATTCATTAAACCACATTCAAAAGGTAATTTCTAGACCCAAAGAGACACAGTACATTTATAGTTGGCAAGGCCCACCCTCACTTCATATGCTTTACTTGCTATGCAGAGGTGATCACAAAACTTTATGAAGATAAAAAGTAAAAGATGTAGCATTTAAGCAATAACAAATTTCTTGACAGTCTTTCCTCCAATGAATTACTCTGTAAAGCCACTATTTGAGAAAAGGCCAGGGATATGCTGTGAGCCATATTTCAGCATCTCCCGGTAAGCCTGCTCCACTCAGGTCATTAGAAGAGTCATACTTCTCCTTCCCAGTCTGTCCCATACTGTCGTCTGATTCTGTGAAGCCTTTTGTAAAATTTGACTGATGTGGGACACGTTCACAAGGCAAATTCAAACAAGAAATTCCAAGAATGTTTTATATAATGATAGCTTTGCTATATGAAGTGCACAGCCTTCTAAGATTACCATTTTTCTTTGTATTTGCTACAGTATTACAAATGCATGCTCATCCAAATTTTTGAAATAACACTGGGTTTAATGTATAAAAAATTAAAACAAGATGGCTACATGAAAAGCCACAAAAACCAGTTTTATTACTTAATAACTTATTCAAGTAAGATCCTATTTGGAAAAAACACACCATTCACATTTAAAATAGTCGTTTTTTAGATTAATTTTATACCTAATTTTGTTTATTAAAATTCCTAGAAGCAGAAACCAATACAATCAAAGTCAAGGAAATATGAAAAATTTTAAGCACCTCACTGATCTGATTTCTGGTCTCAGATGTGATGGCATAAGAATTATTAGGAAAATGCTCCACTATATTGAAAGATCCATATCCCAGGTTTTCTAGGAACACTTTGATTTCAAATTAACCATCAAGAAAACCCTAAATGACAACTCACGGTCTCCATAATACTAAATATTTCTCCAAGACTGCTTCTTACACAAAACTTTTCACATCACATGTGCTGACTCAGGGATCAAGAAAAAAAAAAAAAGGTCATTATACAGTGTCAGGCAGAAGTAACACCGGCTTGAGTGTGGTTGGTAGGGTAATAATATGAGTGTAATAATTTATAGTTTTAATTTGAACATTTCACCTAAAATGTCATATGGTGTGCTTGAATGTGATACCATTATGTCACAGAATGACATGCTTATGATTTCGTAATAAAAAAGGGGCATTATTTGCGCCAGACCGTGTATTTATAGGACTTCTGATCCACATCAGCTTGCACCTGCTCTTTCTAGTTACATGAGCATGGTGGTACAGATGAGAGAACAGAGAGACAAAATGTTCCTCAAAAGACAAAGGCTTTAATCCAAACCAATATTTGCCAGTTAGGAACTGACTGTCCAACAGTTCATCCAAATCCTCACGACTGCCATATCCTTCCTTTTCTGTTTACTATTTAGTCATTTTACAATGTTTTTTCACAGCTTTTTGGCATGTCTCTCACTGGAATTAGAAGAGGAAGGAAAGGAAAATGCCAATTAATTAATTTTCTTTTATTTCATATAATTATGGTAAAAGACTTGGCACAACCACAGTTAGAAAAAAGATTTAAGATTATATGAATTAGAATTCACTCTAATTTCCTCACTTTTTACTTAAAAAGTTGATGCATTATTTACAGTTGTATGAAATAAGATATCAATATGATATTAAAAACCTGGTAATTTTATTCACTTTTTAAAAAGATTTTTATTTATTTATTTATAGAGAGAGGAAAAGGAAGGGAGAGAGGGAGAAAAACATCAATTGGCTACCTGTTGCCATGCCCCCAACTGGGGACCTGGCCCACAACTCAGGCATGTGTCCGAACCGTTCCAAACTGGCAACCTTCCAGTTCTCAGGCCGGCACTCAATCCGCTAAGCCATACCAGCCAGGGCCAATCTGGCAATTTTAAATGAACATAAGCACTCTTTAGCCCCGCAATTTCACTTTCAGGTATTTATTCTACAGATATTGCCTTACATGTGCAAAACATATACAAGGATATTCACTGTAACTTTCCGGTAATGACAAAGGACTGAGATTGATGGGGTAAATATTTATTTACTGAATATACATTAATGTAATAACACCTATCAATAAAGAATTTATTACATAAATCATGGTATATTCATTTAATGGCATTATTCATAACTGCTAAAAAGTATGAGGCTTTCTGTAGATACTGACATGGAAAGGTGTCCACAACATGTTACATGAGAAAACAAGGAATAGACTAATATGTACAGTACACTACCATTTTCATTCATAGGTGTTCATTTATCCCTATTTTATTGTGATAATATGTAGAATATCTCCATAAGGATACACCAGAAACTGGAAAGTGGCTGCCTCCAGGGAAAGGGACTGGGTGGCCTGAGACTAGGTCAGTGAGGGAGACTTGCTTAACTCATTGTTTCCTTTGTGTATCCTTCAAATTTGGTACTAAGTGCAAATATTATCTATTTTAAAAACTTTACATTTAAACTTAAAAATTAAAAAGGAGGAAGAGAGAGTGTCCTGCACCAAAAATGCTGGAGTCCTTTCTTAGGGTGTCTCCTCCAATAGGGACCCTGAGGCCTATCAGTCCAGTCACTTGATCTTTCAGAATTGATAACCTGCCACCATTGGTCCTCTCTTGGCATGTGCTTATTAAATAGCCAAAGTTTCTGGTTCCCATTATGAAGGAATAAGTCCACTTCATCCTGTCTCTTCCACTGAAGTCAACTAAAAATCAAACCTCAAAATAATCCTAAGACCAGCAGAGCATTTCCCTTTTTCCTTCTTCTGGTATCTCTTGGCCTGGACTCAAAGGCAACCCAAACCCAGAACTATGCACCAAATGCAGAGAGAAAGAGTTCCAAGAGAAGACCTCCATTCTGGTCCAAGAAACAGGAAAGGGAGCCCCTAAAGGTCAAAAGGAGTAGAGGAGATCCCTTGATTTTATCCTCTCTTTCCGTTCTCTCCTGCCCTACCCCAAGGCAATTAGGCAGCAATGGCAATGAGAGCAGCAGCTTGATGGAAAAACCTCTTCTCTGACCAGAGGAACTGAGATCCCCAGAGCACAGAGGGAATCTGCTTTGTTTTCTCTCCCTATCCTCTTGCCATTTGGTTCCCAAGGGGAATGTCAGCCCAGGGAGTACAAGGCAGAGCAAAGAAACTAAAGTCTCAGCCTTCTAGCAAAAGGAACAGGAAGGAGAACCCTTTGGATCTGAAAAGCTGGAAGAAACGGAACAAGAGGGAGCTCAATAAAGCTGTATGTGAAACACAGGGCTCATCTCTAAGCTGCATATGCAAGTAGCTGACCCTAAACAGCATACCAAAGGTTTTGACAAGTGATCTAGGCAGGTATATCATTGTCCAGGTCTGAGGCTGCCCACTGGCTGGTACATACATGGGTCAAACTAAATGTGTATGCACAGCAAATACTTTGAAAACCTAACATACTGAATGCCAGACCATGGCAGGCAGGTAAGTACTTGCAACCTGAACCTAGCTGAATTAACAGCCTGCTTTAAAATATATATATACAATCTATTATAAATATATATACATACATATAATCTATAGGATTTAAGCAAAATCCAAAGTCTCATAACACTATTCAAAATGTCCAAGATACAAATCTAAACTGTATACAAGGAAACTGAAAATCTCAACATCTCACAAGGGAAAAGACAACCAATGGACACCAACCCCAAGATAGAAGAGTTATCAGACAAAGCCTTTAAAGCAGCTATTATAATCATGCTTCAAGGTCAAGGAAGGGAGAAAGAGAGAGAGAGAAACATCGATGTGTCAGAACATCAATTGGTTGCCTCTCACCTGCACATCCCTACCAGGAACTGGACCACAACCAAGGCATGTGCCCTGACCGACAATTAAACTGGCAACCTTTCCAGACGACTTTGCCAGATGATGCCCAACTGAGCTACACTGGTCATGGCAAGGCAAACACTTTTGAAATAAATGGAAAAACAGAAAGTCTTAACAAAGAAATAGAACACTTTTTTTAAAAAAAGAACAATTTAAACTAGAAAATTTAATAATATAAAATAGAATATAATAAATTTTAAAATTCATTGAACAGACTCAATAAATGACAGAAGAGTCTGTGAACTTGAAAATGGATCAACAAAAATTTTCTAAGCTGAGCAAAAGAGAGAGAAAAAAATTGAAAAAAAAAAAAAAGAACAGAGCCTCAAGGACCCCTAGACAATACCAAAAGTCTAACACTTGTATCATCAAATACCCACTAGAAAAGGAGAAAGACAGGGTTCAGAGAAAAATTCTGAAGAAATTATAGCTGAAAACTCCCCAACTTTGGTAACAAAACATAAATTTAAGAAAATGAGTGAACAGCAAAAAGGATAAACTCAAACTAATTCTTTTTTTAATATATTTTATTGATTATGCTATTACAGTTACCCCAATTTTCCACTTTTGCCTCACTCCAGCCACCTCCCCCTTAGTTCATGTCCATGGGTTGTTCACTTAAGTTCTTGAGCTTCTCCATTTCCTATGCTATTCTTAACATTCCCCTCTCTATTTAACCTACCAATTATGCTTCTTAAACCCTGCACCTTTTCCCCTATTCTCTATCTTCCCCCTCCCAGCTGATAACCCTCCAAATAATCTCCTTATCTATGATTCTGTTCCTGCTTAGTTTGCTTAGTTTGTTTTAGCCTTTTAGATTCAGTTGTTGATAGTTCTGAGTTTGTTGTCATGTTAATGTTCATAGTTTTGATCTTCTTCTCCTTAAATACATCCCTTTAACATTTCATGTAATAATGGCTTGGTGATGATGAACTCCTTTAGCTTCACCTTGTCTAGGAAGTACTTTATCCGCTCTTCCATTCTAAATGATAGCTTTGCTGGATAGAGTAATCTAGGTTGTAGGTCCTTGCTTTTCATCACTTTGAATACTTCTTGCCAGTCCCTTCTTCCCTGCAATGTTTCTTTTGAGAAATCAGCTGAGTCTTATGAGAACTCCTTTGGAGGTAACTCTCTGCTTTTCTCTTGCTGCTTTTAAGATTCTTTATCTTTAACCTTTGGCATTTTAATTTTGACATGTCTTGGTGTGGTCCCCTTTGGGTCCAACTTGTTTGTGACTCTCTGTGCTTCCTGGACTTGTATGTCTATTTCATTCACCAAATTAGGGAATTTTCTTTCAATATTCTTTCAAATAAGTTTTCAATTTCTTCTTGTTCCTCCTCTCCTTCTGACATGCCTATGACTTCAATGTTGGTATGTCTGGAGATGTCCCAGAGGCTTCTTATTCTACCTTATTTATTTATTTTTCTTTTTGAAATCTTGTTTCTTCTTACTATTCTGGCTGAATGCTTATTTCTTCCTTATGTTCCAAATTGTTGATTTGAATCCCAGCTTCCTCCCCTTCACTGTTGGTTCCTGTAGATTTTCCTTCATTTCACCTTCCTTTATGTTGTTGCATACTCAATCAGTTCCTTGAACATCTTGATCACCAGTGTTTTGAACTCTGCATCTGATAGGTTGGCTATCTCTGTTTTGTTCAGTTCTTTTTTCTGGGGTTTTGTTCTGTTCTTTCATTTGGGCCATATTTCTTTGTCTCCTCAATTTAGTAGCCTCCTTTGTTTGTTTCTGTGTATTAGGTAGAGCTGTTTTGATTCCCTGTCTTAGTAGCATGGCCCATCTGGATGAATGTGGCTTCTTTAAATCCTTGGCTGTTGGACTTCCAAACAGCTCGATTTTCTGACGGTTCTGGATGTTATTTGTTTTGAGGTCTAGTTGTAACTCCTTTGTGGTTGCACGAGGAGGCAAAGTTTGTTTACCTACACCTCCATCTTGACTGGAAGTCCTAATTCATTAGTTTTAAATTGCATGCCATTCTGAGTAGCTTGATGAAACCCTTCTAAGCCTGGTCTGGTG
This sequence comes from Pteronotus mesoamericanus, assembly GCF_021234165.1. Lineage (NCBI taxonomy): Eukaryota > Metazoa > Chordata > Mammalia > Chiroptera > Mormoopidae > Pteronotus > Pteronotus mesoamericanus. The sequence goes on from NW_026555310.1 coordinate 3,566,162, forward strand.
TATGAATCATCTCTTTGTCCAGCTGTATATGCTCCCTATGCATTAGTCACTTAGTAGCCATCTTGGTTATATGAGCTACTGTCATGGTATCACAGTTCTTGTATTCAAGTAACCCTTATTTTACTGAATAACGGCCCCAGAGCACAAAAGTAGTAATGCAGGCAATTCAGAGATGCCAAGGAAAAGCCATAAAATGCTTCCTTTAAGTGAACAGACAACAGTTCTCAACTTAATAAGGCATTTTATCATCTCACATCATCAGAAGAATGGTAAACAATACAATAAGATATTGATCCTTATGACAATAATAATTGTCCTTATTATTATTAATTATTGTTAATCTTTTATGTGCCTTATTTATAAATTAAATTTTATCTATCATAGGTAGGTATGCTTAAGAAATAACATAGCATACATATAAAGAGTTCAGTACTACCCACAGTTTCAGGCACCCACTGGGGCATTTTATAATGTCTTCCCTACAAATAAGGGGGGACTACTGTACACAAATTATTAATATCAGTAATGAAAGAAGCATTATCACTATAGACCCACAGACATTAAAAGGATAAAAAGGATAACAGAAACGAGTCTATGAATATAAATTTGAACTTAGATGAAACGGACCAATTCCTTGAAAGCCTACTACCAAAACTCACCCAAAAAAGAAACAATCTGAATAACATATATCTATTAAAGAAATCAAATTTTAGTTAAAAACCTTCACACAAAGAAAATCCTAAGCTCAGAGGGCTTCACTAGAAAATTCTACCAAATACTTAAAGAAGGAATTTTACATATGTTTTCCAAAACATATTAAAGGAAACATTTTCTGTTTTCATAAAAGCACCATCCTAAAAACAAACAAACAAAAAAACAGCATTATCCTGATACTAAAACTAGACAAAGAACAAGAAAAAACCAAAACTACAGACCAATATCGACATGAACACACATGCAAAGTCCTCGATTATTTTTAATAAAACGTGATCTAAATTTCATAAACCATACAAAAATTAACCAAAATGGATCATATGTAAATGTAAAATGTGAAACTATAAAAAACTTATAGAAAAAAACAAAGATCAACATTGTTGAGATCTTGGACAAAGAATTCTTATACCAAAACATGATCCATAAAAATTAGACAATCTAGACTTAGTCAAAATTTACATCTTTTTTGTAGTTTTGGCGCTACAAAAGACATTGTTAAGAGATGAAAAAGAAAAGCTACACCTTAGGAGAAAAGATGTCCAACAAATTTATCTGATAAAAGACTTCTATCCAGATATATTAAAAAGAAAAAAACTCTCAAAACAAATAACCCGTCCTGACCTGCATGGCTCAGTAGGTTGAGTGTCCTCCCACAAAGCAAAAGGTCACTGGTTCAATTCCCAGTCAGGGCACATGCCTGGGTTGTGAGACTGGTCCCTAGTTGGGGCGCATGTAAGAGCCAACTGATCAATGTTTCTCCCACACATCGATGTTTCTCTCCCTCTCTTTCTCTCTGCCTTCCCCTCTTTCTAAATATAAACAAATAAAATCTTTTTAAAAAAAGAAAACAAATAATTTTAAAAACTGACAAAAAATTTGAACAGACATGTCACCAAAGATATATGAATGGCAACAAGTATGTGAAAAGACACTCAGTATCATTAACCATTAGGAATATGCAAATTGAAACAACAATGAAATAACACTACACACTTATTAAAATGGCTAGAAAAATCTGGGACTTCTGGTCAAGTAGTAGGTACAGGTAAATATGGCTCACCTCCTCACACAACCACATCAAAATTATGACTAAACTACAGAATAATCAATTCTCACTCAGAACTGTCAGAAATCGAGCTGAATGGAAGTTTGATGACTATGGAACTAAAGAAATCGCATCCATATAGACTGGTAGGACATACAGAGAAGAGGAGACAAAGGATGGGCTGGTCCTACACCCATGCAAAATTGTTTGGCAGTTTCTTATAAAGGTAATACACTTACTACTGGGCGAGCCAAAAAATTCATTTGGTTTTTTCCATAAGATGGCTCTAGGAGCGCTTAGTTGTCTTTAACTTCATTAAAAATAATTTTGTTAGACGTGTTGTGACAGCTGTCACATCAGTGTACGTTTAAAAAAAACTTATCAAAATTGGTGAATTTTTGTGTAGCCATTTTATTATTGAAGATGAAAGAAAATATGCAACATTTCTGGCATATTATGCTTCATTATTTCTAGAAAGGTAAAAACACAACTGAAATGCAAAAAAAGATTTGTGCAGTGTATGGAGAAGGTGCTGTGACATGCTAAATGTGTCAAAAGTGGTTTGTGAAAGTTGGTGCTGTTGATTTCTCACTGGATGATGCTCCACGGTTGGGCAGACCAGCTGAAGTTGACAATCAAATCAAGACATTAACTGAGAACAGTCAACACTATACCACATGGGAGATAGCAGACATACTCAAAATACCCAAAGCCGATAAAGTTAGTGGTCAAAATGAAAAATGTGTCTTTTATTCTAACAAAAAAACCATACAGACTTTTGGCCAGCCCAGTACATTACCCAGCAATCTCACTCTTAGACGTATGTTAGAGAAATGAAATTTAGGTTTATATAAAAACCTAAACATGAGTATTAATAGCAGCACTATTCATAATCACTTGAAACTGGACACACCTGAAATATCCATCAACAGGTGAATGGATAAACAAACCATTATATAACCATATAATGGAATACTATTCAGCAATGAAAAAGAACTACTGCTAAATATAACGACATGGATTAAATCTCTAAGGTATTGTACTGAGTGAGAGAAGTCAATCTCAAAAAGTTATATGCTGTAGTATGATTCTATTTATATGACATTCTAGAAAAGCAAGACCATAGGAATGGAGAACTGATCAGGGCTTGCCAGGAATTAGGGGTTAGAAAGAATCCAATTGCAAAGGAGAAGCAGCGAGGTGCTTTTTAAGGTGAAGGAACTGTTCTGTATCCCGATTGTGGTGGTGACCACATGGATCTATATATGTGTTAAAATTCATGGAATTGTACACCAAAATTTTTTCAACAGCACTATTTGTAAATTTAAAAAATAATAATAATAAAAAATAACCAAAGCTGTTAAAAATGTGAAAAGGAGAAAATATAGTTGCCATATATGAACTAGAACTTTAAAAGGTTTTCAAATATTAGTTCTATTGGACATAACCTTGTGAAGGAAAGACTATCCTATTTGGTTGTAGTTCCCTAACAGGAATAAGTTTCCAATTAGGAAAATGGACCCTGTTTGCCCCAGGAGCACTGTGTATTGGCCTAAAGCCACAACTAGACTACAGGGGTTCTGATGCCTAAATTTCGGCCATAACAACATGATACTCTCTTGCCCAAAATGCAGACTAGCACCCATACTTCAAACTCTATAGACCCACACTGGATTTTTTAATACCCCCAAAAGTCAGCATTCAGTTGCCACAAATAAGAGTTCTTACCAGGTTCTGTGTTAAACTATGGAAGGAAAGAAAGGCCGAAAGGCCTTGACAGCTCAACATCTATAAACAGAAGCAGTCCTACAAGGAGATGATGGTTCTGGAATCCTGGCTAGAAAAGTGACACTGCTTTCTGGGAATTAATTTTTTTTCTTGGGATTTTGCAACATATTGCACTGAATGATAAATGTATTGCTCTTTATTAAAAAGAAAAATTTTTTCCTCTGAGCACTACCCTGGGCAAAGGCAGGGCTCCAGATCTGAGCCTAAGCAGGGCAAGTAAGTCACAGTGCCCTGAATGACTCCTATGCCTCATCACTGGAAACCGGCAAGGCAGCCTGCTGAGGAGTGAGAAGAAAAAGATGTGGCAGCTCATACAACCTACAGGGGACAATATAAACCAAAGACTTACTGATTGTCAGGAAGGGGCATGTGGTGAGAAACAAAGCACATCAGCCCCCAAGGGTCAGGCTGGGTATAATCTGATTAAAATTAAAGATGGAAGATATTCATCTAATTAATAACAAGTCTCTGATAGCCACTCATCACACAGAATGGATTTATTTTCTTTGACCTATAAAACTTTTGAGCAATTTCTAATGCTAATACTCTACATTAAGATCCCAAAATAAAGGAAGTCTTCCCCTGGTCAAGCAGCTCAGCTGATTAAGAGTATCATCCAAATATGCTGAGGTTGTGGGTTCGATCCCCAGACAGGACACATACAAGAATCAGCCAATGAATACATAAATAAATGAAACAACAAATTGATGTTCCTCTCTCTCCTCCTCTGTCTCTGTCTCTTTCCATCCCTCCTTTCTTCTCTCTCTCTAAAATCAATAAATAAAAATAAAAAGAAGACGACGACTTACCCCTTTGGCACTTATGTCTGAAGTTTCCAGTGTGAGTTAGGAAGAAAAAGCCTTGTGAGCTGAGTGAAATACTCACATGATCATTACAGTTAATCACTCAATCTGTGCCTTTCTTTTTTTTTTAAAAATTCATTTTTTTAATCCTCACCTGAGAATATTTTATTATTGACTTTAGAGAGAGAGGAAGGGAGAGAAAGAAACATCAATCAGTTGCCTTCCCATGAGCCCCAACTGGGGATCAAACCTACAACCTAGGTATGTGAACTGACCAGGAATCAAACCCACAACCTTTTGGTGTATGGGACGTCACTTTAACCAACTGAGCCACCCGTACTTGAGTCTCATATCCACCCTCCCTTTTCTGAAGAACAGAAGAATATTACAAAAAGAAGGAAAGTTAAAATAAAAGTATTACTTGCACTAGAACATCTACATTAATAAAACAAATGGCTACTTTCAGTTAAATGGTCTTTATGAATTTTCCTCATCCAAGGGTATCTGAAGAATGCCTTCCCAAGGGGGCTATTGTTTAACTGTTCTTAATCACTGTTACTTTGAGCATTCAAACTAGGAAGCAGATACAAACTTACAATGTGATTGCACAGAGAACCTCCTAATGGGATTACTGTAAAGATGCTGTGCATCCCTAAATCGAATACTAAATTTACTAACATCTTGTACATGAACTCTGCCTGCTCACTGGTTCCATACAAACCATGAGGACTTCTGCTAACTGTCTAAGCACAAACTGTGGCAAATGTTAATGGGATTGTAAGAACTCAGTAACTTTAGTTGCAAGAAGAAAAAAATATTAACAAACTAAATCAAAAATTTTATTGCATTAAATTGTTTTTCTCATCCTGTTATTTTGTATGTATATGTTCTAATATTCCAGTCACCTTTTTTTTTTAAATTCAACAATCCTTACTGACTACAAAAGGCAAGAACAGAACCCAAGTTCCCTGAGCTCAGCCTTTGCTCTGAATTACCACTGTATACTGAAACTGCATACTACAGCTCACTTGTCCTTTACCCCAGCTTGGCCAAGGAAGTTTATGCAAGTCAAGCCTGGCATTTTGTGTCCACAGCCCAAGATTCGGTACCCCAAACGAAACCAACAGTATTGGCTGATAAGGCTTAATTGTTTGCCTCTGCTTTCACCTATTAGAATCCTCTCAGTTGCTCCCTTTAATTCAGCCTGCAATTTCAAAGACTATAGCTCTCATGAAGCAAATGATCAAAGAAAGAAAGCCACAGAGTTTCAGTAAGGACAAAAGAGTCATCCACTAGGTCTATGAAAAGGAGCACAATTCTTGCTTCTTTACTCACTAAACTAAAGGTTAATTGAAAATACCAAAATAAAAAAAAATCAGTTAAGTGTCTAGAAGTGGACAGAATGAAAGACTCCAAAATAAGGATAAAGACCACAAAGATTAAGTAATCTTTATCAGTGAAAGGGCAAAGAAAATAAAGAAGTTGGAAGATTTTGGTTTTCCTTAAAGAAATAACATTAGAAACTCAAGGGTAAAAACCTCTCTGCAGAGAAAGGACGGAAAATTAGAAATAAAGATAGCTTGCTAACCAAGGTGCTCTGGACTGGACTACCAACATGTATTACAGAACATACTTCCCAGATTTCTAAATAGAATATTCTCTGTCTCTAAACTTTAAAACAGCAAAATAATCTTTAACTATTCCTCCTCTTTCCCCCCTTGTAAAGTCATTCACCAAGTCCTACTGAGTCTTCCTATAAACTATTTTTACGTTAGAAAACTGTTATTTAAACGCATCCATGTTAATGCACATATACAAAATTATATTATTTTCCTTCCTTCACATCTTTATTATTATTATCCTAGTCCAAGCCTTTGTCACCACATAGCTAGACCAAATGAAAGAGCTAAATGTCCACCCCTTGTTCTAGTCCACACTATTATACACTGCTTCTGATGATATGCCATTCTGTAGTCCCTCAGAAACCTTTCATGTTCTCCACCGTCTCTAGGGATAAAGTCTACTTCTAAAAGTCCTTAAAGTTTGGCTAACTTTACCCTATCTATCTCTGCAGGCTTGTCTGCCACTGGGGGGTTCTACCTCAGCCCAACTGCTTTGTTCACCGCTCCCTGAAAACACTTTGTACAATACACTCACCTTCTCATTTTGGCTCACACTGTTCTACCCAACCGTACTGTAAAGCAAAGCTCAAATCATACTTCTTCCATCAGTCATATCAGCTTGAAGCCCTCTCCTTTCTAAAAAAATCAATGTATTTATTTTCTATACCACTTATCTGTCAATTAAACCTTTCTCAATTGCTATCATGAATCGATATGGAAACTTCTACTTATTAAACATTTAGTGTTTATAATTTATTTCACCAAATAAATAAGTTCCTAAAATATAATTTTCTATTTATAAAATTATAAATATAATTTTCTGTCTTTTCTATAGCTTTCAATACCTGTCACAAGGCTTCACCTTTAGGTGCTACTCCCTAAATATTTGTTATTTGGTGTGGTCAGGATAGGTGATGTATAGTTTCCCACAGAAAGCAATAATTCTACAGGTGTATTGAGACTAATAGTTCTCAAGGTCATGTCTTCCTCTATACTTTTATTTTTCACAGATAATTCTCAAATGGAAACACTGAAAACCAATGTAGTTAGTAGAAAAGGGCTCCTTTGGATCGAACTATTTACTTTAATAAGCCAAGATATTAGAATGTATATTTCACTAAGAAAAATAAAACATAAAGGGATTATCTATGTCTAAAGGTAAAGGGGGTATTAATTGATCTAAAGTGATTTGGAATTACAGTTCAAATCCTCAACCTGTTTTAACAGTCTTCCTCAAAAGACAACAAAAATAATTGTGTCTGGGGTCAAACACATGAAGAAAAGGATACAAGAGCCGTGGTCAGTGTGGCTCAGTTGGTTGGAGTGTCTGCCTATAAACTGAAAGGTCACAGGTTCAATTCCCGCTCAGGGCACACGCCTAGGTTCTGGTCCGCACCTGGTGGGAGTGGGTGGGGTGTGTGAGAGAGGCAACTGATTGATATACCTCCCTCACATTGATGTTTCTCTCCCTTCCTCCCTTCCCCACTCTCTAAAATCAATAAGCATGTCCTTGCGTGAGGGTAATAAAAAAGGAGGTGATACAAGAGAAACTGGTAACAGTAGGTACCTTTAAGGAATACATAATGGGTGACAGGGAGACAGTATAAAGAGACTTAGCATTTAACCTTCCTACTTTTGAACTCCATTAACTATTCAAACAAATGAATATAAAAGATATACTTTAACACATAAAATAAATTTTTATGGAAGAGATGCCTTCAATGGTGTTTTTTGAGAAAAGGTTTTTGTATTAATTGACTTAAAGTCCTAAAAGGGGGGGGGGGGTAAAAAAAACCTTTAGGAATGTTACTAAATTTTTTGCTATAAAGCAAGAAAATATTCTCCAACTTTCCCAATGCTGAGATCACATAAAGAAACCAATTTGTGGCTAAGTTCTAGCAGACTTAGGGATAAATTAACTTTTTAAAAATGAGAACACCTCCTAAAGTTCTGCACCCAATCAGGATCACTCTAATTCAGAAATACACAGAGATGTACTCAAAGACATCTGCATAGGGGAGAAAATTTCTCCTACTAAAATCTGAATAGTCTCCAAATTCCTATCTATTTCACTGCAGTCATTCTTTCATTTTCTCTCATTCTGACAATTCCTCACTCTCCAATACTTTCTTCCTTCTCACAATACAAATCTTTTAAAGTGCTTTATTTTCTTAAAGACATCTTTCTTAGAAACAAGATATTTTCTCCTCTTTAGTCTGTCTTCCCCAAAATCTTAGGAAATCCAACTGAGAATTCCGCAGCAAATTCTGGATATTCTGACCTCTGAGAAAAGCTCTACTATTCTCATTTGCAACCTTCTCACTTTCTCTCTGAAACTTAATAATAATTTTGTTTTCATTCAAAAGCATTTTACTAGGCTTCTTATTAAGACAAAAAGACACTAGTGAAAGTGAAATGAAAGCCTTTTGCATGATCCTTAATTGAAAAAGAATTCCTCCTGAAACAAGAAACTAACCATGTAATAAATTAAGCCCTATTTATTTCCAGGGCTGCTGCTCAGTAAAATAAAGGAAAAATATTATTTCACACTGGTTTCCAGTGAACATTAAGCTTCTGCAGGCTCAGCCTTCAACTGTCCGTACTATTAAAATAAGGAGAGAATACGAATAGATGAAGATGAATTGCTTTTTCATGAACAAAGTAGTTGTGATCTCTTCCTTCATCAATCATTATCTAAAAAATTTGAAGTAACATTTTAATTTTTTTTCTCCCTTCCCCAAGATCACTCTGGTGGAAATGCTAATGATCAATTAAATACCCAAAAATATAGAAAAGGGAAGAAAAATAAATGGCATGCATAATTCACAGCCTAGCTAATCCACCCCTGGGTAAATAAGCACTCACTGTATTTCTCTAATGTTCGTACTCCCCAGAAACTCAAAAGATTTTATAGAATAAAAACTGTACTAATTAACTGAACATGAAAGCAGCCCGTTAATATGCCTTTTGAGGGACTTCAGTGCTTTCCATTTCCAAATCCTGGTACAAGCCTGACGGATATAATTGTGCATGTAAAAGTGCTCCAAAACTCTCCAGCTAACACTTCCGTCATCCTAACCCAGTGGACTCTCAGAATCAAGAGACCTTTAGTCACAAAAGAAGAGCACCCTCGGGCTCCCAGCCTTTGTTGTTGTTACACTCACCTCCGTACGACACATCTCCACATACCTCAGAAAAATCTTAACTGTTATCCTCTTTCATCTTTGCTCTTCTAGACCAAAAGCCTCCCAAAATTTTTTCTGCTCCAACACGCATATTCCTCCTAGCACAGATCCCCACACTCTGTTCTCTCAGTCCTTCATCAATTTCAGCCTTGCATAAGCAAAGAAGTCCAGATTGTGGTGGGCATAACTTCCCTGTGGTCCTGGTTATAACTTATGTTGGCAATGTGAGAGCATTTATTAGTAGCCAAGTGTATATATTTAAGGGCAAGAGGAAGAAAAAAGATAGACAGGCACTGAGACATGATGACCTTTTAAAAAGTAGCTCGGATGGTTACAGAAACAAAACAAGTATGTTACTTCAATGCCTCGTATTTTCCCCCACATTCTATTTGCTGATACACCTTCTGTTCATTTTTCCGCATCCTCTCTGCTTCCAAAATGCTCTCCTTCCAAGGTACTTCTGCCCTCCCTCTGCCTGTCCCAGAGTCTTTCACTATGCCCACTCACTAAGATGTGTTTAGCTACCTAGGATAATAATACTTTTTTTAAAAAATAAGGCCAACATTTTTCACACTACCTGGTGATATGAACATCAGAATATAACATCATTTAATGGGGGAAAAAAATCTTTAAGCATGAGTCAACCAACCTAGGAACCCACCTCCACTCAACCACTTAATTGTCCTATAGCCCTGGACAACTCACATAAGCATTCAGTCTCCTCAGCTATAAAATAGGTCGGATAGTATTTGCCTTACCTAACTCAAACAACCAAACGATAAAAAGATTTTTAAGTTTTTATAAACACACAAACATAGAGTAATAATGAACAAAGGTAGATAGTCAGTCATGAGACTTAAATGTATGAAGCCCATTCAAATAAAGCAGTTCAAAAACTATATAATGGGAAAACTTGGGCGGTGCCAAAGACATAGGCAACTCCAAACTTGTATAATCACTTACGAAATTAAAATATCCAGCTCAAGGAAGAATAAAGGGGAGCCTTAGCCTTTGGGCCCATTCCACCTTCGGGTCCCAGGCTGTAGCCAAAAGAGCTCAGCTGCCTGCCAGTGGTAAGTGCCAGAGCTTTCCTTTTTGGTAGAGAGTCCTGTTCTAGAATAGCATGGGAACAAATGAGGAGTCACTCTGGTAACTGCATTTGCACTGTGGTGGTGGAGATCAGCACGACAATTGTACAGTAAAACTCTTCTCCATTTAGACTAGCAGTGTCCACCCAAGTTGGGGTACCTGCTATTCTATCCTCCATGCCAGACTGAAGATAAAGCAACTGTCTGCTTTTCAGACTGCTGAAATTTAATACAGTACATATATACTGTATCAAATATACATATAAATACACACTAAGCTGCTAAATCCCTAGAGGGGAAGGAGCTAATATATATTGAGCTCTCTGTGTCAGAAATCATAAGGAAACAGAGATTTCATTTAATCCTCACAAACACCCTGCAATGTAGGTATCAGTATTAGTACTTTTATAGATGAGAACACTGAAGCTCAGATAGATTAAATAGCTTGCCCAAGGTCACAAAGCTAATAAGTAGAAGAGTCAAGACTTGAACTTAGTTTTGCTTAACTCCAAAACCCATACTGCTTCTGGCATTTTCTTAATAGTATAAGAATGGCAAACTTCTTGGGTCTTCATTTCACCTTAATTCCTGACATAATACTTAACTGTGTGTCCTGGTTTTATTTTTTTTAACTTTACAATGGGACAGAGAAAAATTTCCAGAAGACTTATTTGTGTTTTCTTTTCCTGCATTTATGTCCTATTCCTGCAAACTATTCTTTTTTAGGCTGAATCACTGGGATAGACCTAATAGTCTGCCACACTACATTCCAGTAATTAATACACCAAAAGGATGAACTTTCTGTTTCCTTCCTTTAACACTTTAATAGCCATAATTTTTTAGCATGGTATCATTTTCTAAGCTGGTTCTTGCCATTTAAAGAGTGGTTGTGCCTAGCTAGTGTAATGCCTCACATACAGTAGGTACAGAGTGAAAATATTTGTTGATTCATTAAGAAAGGCTTCTTTAATTCTCTAGTTAACTTGCTATATTTAAATCAAGAGAATTGAGAAGAGACCAATTCTAAGAATGAATTCTGTCACATTAAAGATAATTTTTTTGGAAAATTTAAAAATGACTCAGAAAGAAAAGTAAACTGAAATAAAACAATCTAGTGTTTAAGTCCCTAAATAACTAACTAATGGACTGTGAACACAAGAGTTTAAGTGGCTCAGTTTAAAAATACTGTTATTCTCAAAATAAATGAACCAAAAAAACAGAAACAAACTCAAATATGTAAAGAACAAACTGATGTTGCCAGATGGGAGCAGGGTTAGGAAGCTGGGTGACAAAGGTGAAGGTGTTAAGAAGTACAAGCTGGTGGTTATAAAATAGTCATGGGGATATAAAGTACAGCATAGGGAACATAGTCAATAATACTGTAATATCGTGCCAGATGGGTACTAGTCTAATCAGGGTGATCATTTTTAAGTTACATAAATGTCTAATTACTATGTTGGAACACCTAAAACTAATATAATATTGTATGTCAACTGTAACTGATACGATAAAAGATAACTGTTTTGCTTATGGTCATAAAACTGATTTTTTCCATATTTTTACATATATTAAAATTTTTCTGCAATATGTTATTTTTATAATTAAGGAAACTGATTTCATTCTGCATAAACTATGTATTTTTAACACTTTCTATACAGTGTGGGTTTATTTTCTGGTATAATCTATTGGAATTAAGTATTCATTAATTCATGCATATGTCTCTAGAACAACTTATTACATAATACCAACTGATTAAAGGTAATTTTTTTTAATTCATGGAATATTTTTCTTCCTTTAGGTGGATTGTCTCTATCTCTACAATCTTTTCAGGCAGGTGCAGGTTTCTTGTGTACTGATTATCAATCTGATCTTGGTAACAAGCACAAATATAACATTTCTCCCGATACAGGCCCAGTTTACATGTCCTTTAACTTTATGCATGTAACTTTTCTAATGATGTTAAAAGTATTTCAACAACAATGAAACCCAAGTGGAATGAGCCACTTTGTGTGGTAGTACTTTTCCTACCAATGGAAGCATTCAAAGCAGAGATCTCTCATAAGGGATTCCTATGCTGGGGGCGCCATATGGTTATATATGCTAAATTTTATGGCTCCCTTCGATTTTGAAATAATTTTTTGACAAGTCTACTTTAGTGACACAATGGATCGCATACAGGCCTCTGCTGTGTTGAGCCCTTTTTCCCCAGCTCACTGTTTAAATCAACCAGAGAAGACACCCTTCTGATGCGGCTCAACTTAGCGAGTTTTCTGATTACTCCCTGTGGAGACCCATCCCCTTAATATTAACAGTGTCTTGCTACTTGAAATTATTGAAATGTGCTAAAATAATGCAGTAAGCCAAATGTCACTGCATGACTTACATATGGATCTGTTGCAGCCTGTAAAACTCTGTCTCCATGAGGGACAGCCAAAATGAAGAATTATGTGGGTGTAATAAAATATGATAACTAGGCCTGCAACCTCAAGTATAAACCCAGCTGCGCGCGCGCGCGCGCGCGCACACACACACACACACACACACACACACACACACACACACACATCTCTACAGAAAAGCCTGCTGATAATAAAAGAAAAATCCGAATCATGTTCAGCATGGGTACACTTGCTCCATAGCAGGGCTGGTCAGGGAACTGTCCTTTCAGCACCACAGCAAGAAACCCTGGTGCAAGCAAGCCTAAACACAAGCAACGGAAGCTGGCTGGTGAGAAAAATTTGTTCCTACAAAGCCCTACAAGACAGCAAGAAGCAACTGTATGGTTGTTTGCTTCTGAGTATGTTATAGCCTACTTCATAATCCTTTATTAATTTAAAATAAAATCCTTCAAATATTTTGATAAAGGTTCACAAAATGCCAAGTGAAAACCAAAGGTATAGTAAGTCAGTTTCTCAAACTCAAAGAAACCAATAACTGGCCTGAACTATCAAGAACTGCTTTGCAATACCCACTACCAGCCCTACTAAGAAACACAACACATTTACACATCCCTTATCATATTCAAGGAACATGCCTGCAGCCCTCTCCAGGGACAGCCTCAATTTCTAGGACAGGGAATGCTTACTGAATACCAAACCATCACTACCACCCCCCTTTCCAAGCAATCAAATTCTCTTTCAGGGAGAATTGAAGGCCTTATGGGTCATGAGTTCCAAAGAAAAAAATGCTGCAGTATTTCAAGAACCAGGTTACAGGCAATGTGCTACAAAGCTTTCAGCATTTTAAGTCTGATTCCCCTGAGATTCATACCGGGTGGTAATGTAATCCAGCCATTTGCATTACACATCAAAAAAAATTTTTTTTAAAAGAACAAAGCTCCCCCACCCCCAAATATCTTCTAATACATGCGGAGAAAAGAGAAGTATGGAGAGATTGTGAAACAGTGAAAACCTACCACACCCGAAACCTCCTTTGAAAAGCTAAAGCATCCCCCAGCCCTAACACACTGCTACCTCTCTAAAGGCTCTCCAGGTTCAAACTTGAGAAAACTGTTATAAAAAGCACTCTCCCACTTTGCCCTCAAAGCCCTCACCCACACTTCCTGCTTCCATCCCTGCTTCTCTGGTACCCACTGCGCATTAAAAGCATTTTTCCCTGTAGGTAGAGCTTGCTCCATGCTAATTATTTCGCCCTCCCCCTGAATTAGCCAGATGCAATGCAAAGTTCCTTTTATCCATCCCCCCCTACAGATGATATCCTTTTATTATAAACACTGATGCCGAATCCTGGGATCTCCGGATATAAAATGTATTCCCCCATGTTTCAAAAACTGCAGTGTAAGTGAGGAAGAGGGCACAGGGTGGAGTAGTTGAAAGAAATGCATCTTATTAATTAAGCTGAAAAAGGATTCTCACTCCACCCCGCATCGAGGCTGGGGCCCCTGAAGGGGTCTGAAAACCCTGGCTGACCCCTGGAAAGTTGGCTGCCAAGTCTCCACCGGTGGTTGCTACTGGCGCGGAGGGGATGGAGCTGAGCTCTCAGGAAAAATGCATGCAGAGGCTTTGCGGTCCCCCAAGTACCAAGAGAGACCGAGAGAGGAAGGGTCCAAGCCTGTGGAGCCGGGCAGTCCCATAAGCCCAAGGCTAACAAGAAGCCCAGGGTGCTGATGGTGGTGGTAAGGTGGGGGAGGGAAGGGAGAGAGGACAGGAACAAGCTCTGCATCGGGTGGTGTGTGTGGCGGGGGAGGGGATATTCTGAAAGTGATGTACTCCCTAATGCAGAATCCTAGCCTCCCGAAGAAGGTCCCGGGGGCCCCCAACACAGCCCCTGAGCACCCTACCGGGAGGAGGACAAGCGCATCAGAGTAAAGCAGGGTGGTGGAGAATCCTGGCTGTCCTAAGAACCCAGGAACCCTTGGTTTCTGCAGTTGGTAACAATCTGGAGCCGGATGGGGGAGAAGGATGCAGTAAGACATGGGGGAGGGGGTAGAGCTGAGGGTCTGCTATAGGAATATCCCGACAGCGCTGCTCTTCCCTGTACAACCCGGCGAGGGGCCCCGACTCTGCCCGGGCCCCAGGAGGCTGGGGTTTAGGGGGCTGCACTACGATAGGGACGCCGAGGACAGGCCAGTGTCCCCCAATGCAGCCAAGAGACGAGGAAAGCGAGGGCTGTGTGGGGCTGGGGACCGATGGTCCTCAATTCTCCTTAGGGACCCCCGGAAAACAACGAAGAAAGAAGCAAGACTTCCAAACACCTGTCCAAAACAGGGAGGGCGGAAATCCAGCTCCACGGCCCCTCGAGCCCCGTCGCGCACTCTGCGGCAAAGCCCCTGACTGGAGATGAGCGAGCCCCGCTCCAGGGTCCCGAGGCGAGAGGGGGAACCCGGCGGGCGAGGAGCGGCGCTGGGGCGGGGGCTCTGGGGAGACTTACGGCAGTGGCGGCGAGAGAGGCAGCGGCGGCCCTAGCGCGGGGCCCGGGAGGCGCGGCCGGACTGCAGAGGCGCCGAGGCTGCGGCGGGCGGGACTGCGGTGGGCGCCATCTTGGAGCGCTCCCCGCGCCCGCCCCCCGCACCGCCCGAGTCCTTGCATAATTGATGACTCGCGCCCGCCGCACGCCGCCGGGCGCGCCCCCGCTGCCAGGCCCCCCACCCGCCCCGCCCCCGCGCCGACCCCCGGCGCGCGCCCCCCGCTCGCCCTCGGCCCCGACTTGCGCGCGCCACCCCCGCCTGTCAGCCCGCCCGCCCGCCCGCGGCCCACCTACTCCTGTGAGGCGCGCCCGCTCGTCCGCAGCGCACCGCGCTGCCCGCGCGCCCGCTAGCTGGCTCTCAGGCCGGCGTCCCCGCGCCGCCCGGACAGGATCCAGGGCGAGGGAGCAGGGCGCCGGCAGGGGGCGCCTCACCGGAGCGCCTCGCGAGCGTCCCCGGGCCCGCCTCCCCGACGCCCCCGCGGAGCCGCGCGAGAGAAGCCTCTCTGTTACTCGCCCCTCCCTCTTTTCCCCCCTCCGCCAGCGAGCCACCCGACGGGGCCGCGGGACTCCAGCCGAGTGCCCGCCTGCACCTGGGCGCTGAAACCCAAAAGGTGCTCTGTTGCCTCGAGTGCTCCTTGGCCCTTTTAAGTACCAAACCTTACCTTTTTCCTGAACTACAGTCGCTGAAGGAAATACCCGGTAATGTTATCATGCTCAGTTCTTGGAGTTTCCGACATCTATAAACACAGGGAAGTCAATTCACATCATCTTTGGCCAAACGAAAAAACAAAACCCCGAATTCTGTTGACAGTAGTTGGAGTCTTGTGATTCAGTGAACAGCGTTCCGGTGTGAGGAGTAGGGAAATACCCCTTCCCTGAAAGCCACCGGGTTTCAAACTGTGTAAAGATCACTTTGAATCTGTCCATCTGTGAAGTAGTCACGTGCACTTGAACTGCTTACTCCACACTCTCCTACATGGATCTAGATAATGAGAGTGAGAACTCTTAGCATTTTATTGTGCCTCTCTTCTACATGTTTCTCCCACAACTTCACAGTTAACAGTGAAAAAGTATGGTCAGGCTGCCACTTACTAACTGGGTAAACTTGGACATGAAAACCTAAGCTTCAGTGTTCTTGCCTGTGAAAGGGAACAGTCATAGGAACAACCTGACAGTTTTATTGTGAGGATTAAAGAATAGAACTTGGCACACAGTATGCCTATCACATAGTGTGTCTGCTACACACATTTTAAAATAGCTTTACTGAAGTATAACTGTCATAGGATAAACTATGCATGTTTGGAGTGAATGGTTTTGCCATATGAATACATGCATGAAACTATCACCACCTTCAAGTTAGTGAACATACCCATCACCTCCAAAAGTTTCCCCATGCCTCCCTATAATTCCTCCATGCATCGCTCGCACACTGACTCCCTCTCCAGGCAACCACTAATCTTTCTATTACTGTACATTAGTTTACATTTTCTAGAACTTCAAACACATGGAATCATACATTATGTACTTTTTCTTATGGCTTCTTCCACTCAGCATAATTATTTTGAGATTATTCTGTTGTCGATTATTCAGTTTTCTCTCAGTTCATTCCTTCTTATTGCTGTGTAGTATTCATTATGAGGATATACCACAACTTGTTCATCCATTCACCTGTTGATGGCATTTAGGTTATTTCCAGTTTTTGCCTATTACAAATAAAGTTGTTAAGAGTATTCGTGTGCAAGTCTTTGTGTAAACATATGCTTTCATTTCTCTTGGGTATAAATATCTAGGAATAGAATGACTGAGTCCTTCTAGGTGTGTATTTAACATAGTAGGAAAGGGTGCTTTCCTACTATGCTTTCCAAAGTGGTGGTGTCATTTTACGTTCGTACTAGCAGAATATGAGAGTTTCAGTTGCTCCACATCAGTGATTTTCAACCTTATTCATCTCATGGCACACATGAGCTAATTACTAAAATTTTGCAGCACACCAAGAAATATATGTTTGTCAATCCAACAGAACAATAATATACTTTTTACTCATTCACACTGGACGGCTATTGTTATGTTACTTGTTGTCATTTTTTTTTAATTTCACAATCTAAGGGAAAAGAGGTCGGTGTCCCAGACTAAAAAGTCAGGTATTGCATGCTTTAAAAATTCTTGTGGCACACCAGTTGAGAATTGCTGCTCTACGTCCTTGACATTAGGTATGGCCACTCTTTTCATTTTAACCATTCTCACAGGTGAGCAGTGTTATCTTACTGTGGTTTGCATGGGAATTTCCTTAATGACCAATGATATTGAGCATCTTTTCGTGGGCTTGTCATCAGTAAATCTTCTTGGGTGAATTTTCAAATCTTTTGTCTATCTTTTAAGTTGGGTTGCTTGTTATCTTATTGAGTTTTGAGAGATGTATATATATTCTGACTATAAGTCTTTTCTCAAGTATATGATTTGTAAATATGGCCCCACAGCCAAAGTACAACTTTTTATTCTCTTAACAATGCCTTTCATAGAGCAGAAATTCATAATTTTTATGAAATTTGGTGTATTTTCTCTCTTTTTCTGTGGATCATGCTTTTGGAGTTATATCTAAGTTTTTTGCACCTTTGATAAAAAATTAATTAATCAGGTATATTAAGGGTCTATTTCTGGACCCTATATTCTATTTCATTGATCTATTTGTCTTGTCTTGACATTAGTACAATACTGTCTCAACTACTCTTGCTTCATAATAAATCTTGAAGTCAGATAGTATAAGCCCTCTGACTTTGCTCTCCTTCTTATTTTAAATTGATTTTGCTAGTCTAGGTCCTCTGCATCTCCATATGAATTTTAGAATTAGCTTGTCAAATTCTGCAAAAGAAAAACAACAAACCCTCTGGGATTTTTATCAAGATTGCACTGAAACTATAGTTTAATCCAGAGACTACAAACATCATCACAACACAATGTATATCACTCCATTTATTTCAGTTTTCTTGAATTTCTCTCAACAATGTTTTGTAGTTTTCATGGTATAGATTTTGCTCACCTTTCTTGGATTTATTCCTAAATATTTCACTTTTTTTTATGTTATTGAATAGTATTTTTACATTTTAATTTCTGATTGTTTATTGTTAGTATATACAAGTACAATTAATTTTTTTAAAGATTGTATATATTTATTTTTAGAGAGAAGGGAAGGGAGAGAGAAAGAGAAAGAAACGTCAACGTGTGGTTCCCTCTCGCACACCACCTATCAGGGACCTGGCCTGCAACCCAGGCTTTTGCCCTGATTGAGAATCAAACCAGCAACCCTTTGATTCACAAGCCAGCGCTTAATCCACCGATCCACACCAGCCCAGGCAGCAAGTACAATTAATTTTTGTGTATTGATTTTATGTGCTACAACTTTGCTAAAGTCACATATGAGCTCTAGTAGATTTTTTTTGTAGATTCCATCAGGTTTTCTACAGAGACAATTGTTTCTCCCTTTCTAATCTAAATGGCTTTTATTTTTCTTGCCTTATTACACTGGCTAGGACCTCTGGAACAATTTCTTTTGTTTTTGTTTTTAATTTTTTTACTTGTTGATTTAAGAGAGAGAAACATCAATTTGCTGTTCCATCTATTTATACATTCATTGGTTGACTTTTGTTTGTGCTCCAGCTGGGAATTGAACCTACAACCTCAGCTTATCAGGACAATGCTCCATCCAACTGAGCTACCCGGCCAGGGCTCTAGTACAATGTTGAATAGAAGTGGAAAGAGCAAACATCTTTGTTTTGTTCCTCATATAAGGGGTGAAACATTCAATCTCTTGTCATTGTATAATGTTAGCTGTAGGTTCTTCCTAGATATCCTTTATCATGTGGAGCAAGGTCTCTTCTATTCCTATTTTTCTGAGGGTTTTTATGGGCTTTATGCCGCATAATGTATAAGAAAGCCAATGTGTTTTAAACAGAAATTTGAGGTCATAGATTTTCTAAAAATCCAATCCCACAAAATAGAGACACTCCTTCACAATAGACTTGCCTTTCTAAATGGTTTTTATTTTACATTTTCCAAAACTGTACGGTTATTACAATCAGGATCTGTGCCCTCCTTATTAAAGCTGCTTTTTCTGAAAATCAGACACTTTGGGGTCATTATTATTTGCCAAACATCAAGAAAGGACAAACTTTATATTTTCTCCAATATTTTAAGGAACATGGAAATTCATCCTCATGGGATTACAAGCGTTTAAAGTAAGAATCTGCTACTTTTAAGCTCTAGATTGCTAAACTTACAAACTTTTTAAAATATGAGGATATTTGCTGACTCCATGAGAATCTTTGAGGGCATCAAAAATGTCAAGGATTTCCTTTTACAACTAAGCTTATATAAGGAAAAAATTCAGTACACTAAGAAATGAGTTTCCACTTAGAAAAATGAAAGAATTAGACTTACCCACTGTTGCTCCAAAGGGCAAAACCAAGACTAGTGGTAGGAGTTCCTAGAAGATACATGCAAGCTAGGTATGAGGAAAGATGGTCTAACAGAGCAAATCAGCAACAAAACTGACAGCCCCTGAGTAAAGAAGCCAAAAGTGTTTGTTCAATAAGAAACTGTAAGCTGAGTTGTTCTGGACATTTTTAGGATCAAAGACCCTTTTGAAAATCTGATGAAAGCAGTGGATCATTTTTCTTCCCAGATAAACTTGCAGATCCATGCACACACATGCACATGTGGTAAAACACAGCTTTACATTCAATTTGAAACTCATCCTTGAACCCCAAGTGAAGAATGCCCTGTATACACAGATGTTTAAAGCATGAAGCAGAACTCTGCCCTTTCCACCCTGAGAACCTATGTCCCTCTTGTTCTATCCCCATCCTTACCACTACTTTTAGAGGTCATCTAGGGTTTTCTGATGGAAATCCAGCAGAAGTACTTTCCTTCTTTTAATGTTCTGCCTCCGTTCTTCTACACAGTAAAAATTTACTTAATCTTCTATCCCTCATTCCAGACATTACTGCTTCTTCTAAATTTACCATTCCCTTCAACAGAAACAGGATTTAATCCCTTAGCTTTCTGCGATGCCAGCAGACTCCAGTCTGAAGATTTTATCTCTGAGATTACTCCTAATCTTCTCCCACACTGGCAAGCCCTGCAAAAATATTGTTGACGTGGAAGATATCACTCTAGTCTTCCTTTTCACTGCAATCAGTGTGAAATCTTCTACGACAATGTGCCTCATGTGTTAGCCTGTGGACTTTTGGTCTATCCTGCTTTTGGTTTATCTTACTTTCAGCTTATTCTGCTTTTTACTGTAGCTTTGCAAATAATTTACCAATTAATTTGGTCAAACTGTACCGACAAGAGCATACCTTATGCCTCAAGGTCAGCATCTGGAATCCCATTGATGTCACTGCTATGCATCCTGTTTAGTAAATACTGTCTTTGATAGACATCGTTGAGAGGCAGTATTCATGGTGGTCAGCCATGTGGACTGTGGAGCAAGGTGTCAGGAATTCAGATCCAAGTAACACCATGTTTTATAATCTTGGGCAAGTTATGTAACTACTGTACTTTGGTATCCTTATCTGTTAAGTGGAGTTAATGAAAGCTCCTATCTCACAGTGTTTTTATAACAAGGTTATATTAGTCAGCGTACATAACTGCTTAGAATGGTGCCGAGCACCTACTAAGGACTGTCTGAGTATTGATTTATTATTCATATGCTCTAGATAGAAACTTTGGTCTCTTCCTTCACCTCACTTCTAAGGACCCTAAGCCCTGGGAGCTCTTGCCCCCTTAAGTCTTTGATTCTATACCCTCCTTTCCGTTGTCATTGCCCTAATCACCTCTCACCTCTACTACAATGAGAGGGGTATTATTAATGGAATATTGTGAATTCCTGCTTCTCTCCCCAACCACATGACTTGAGATTGAGCTTTGTGACCTGCTCTATTAACTTAGCAGACATAATTCAAGCAGAGACTTTATATGTGTCTGCACACCATTTGGCTTGATCGCTTGTAATAAGATCTACCAGGAGAAGAGCATGCCCCCAACTAGACTCTGGTCCAGGCCTAATGTAGAAACACATGGAATAAATCTGGACCTACAGCCTGGAGCCTGGAATCCAGCCTGCCCTAGCTGAGTTACAGCCAACCAACAGACTCACAAGGGAGAAACACTTACTTTTGGGGTGGTTTGTTATGCAACATTAACACAGCAAGAGCTGACTAACACAAGCAACTTTTGATCTAGTCTTCCTATTTAAGCCCCTCTTTGTGATGCCAGAACTGTCTTTCTAAAACATAAAATTCATCACGTAATGTACTTTAAAAAAATATTTGAGGCTCCTTGTACTTCTCAGAATAAAGTCTAAAGTCCACAGGATCACCTTCCAAGCCCTTCACAGTTAGGCCCCAACCTACATTTTCATCCTCGCTTCCTATCATTTTAAGTCATTGCCGTGGCCATGGGAGTCCCGTGCAGCTCATAAAGAAGCCAGGCGCTGTCATGCCTGTTCATTTGTCTGTGAATTTGACTGTCTTCCTTCCCCTGCTCAATTATTTTTCATTTTTCAAGGAGCAACCTTATGCTTTATGCTTTATAAGGTTTTCTCTAACTTCTTCCCAAATCAAAATCAATCATTTGGTATGTATTTTTCTTAGAGAAACAATTACAATATATTGCATTGAATATATAATGTATATTCTATCTTTCCACCCTCAAGTTTGCCTTTCCAGAGACTAAGACTATGCATACCTGATACTCCGTTGGACCTGGACAGAATATAATGTGACAGACAGTACACATGTTGCCTGCTGCCTTGTAGATTAGCTTCATTCCCTCCCTTTCCTCCTTGCACAAACATGTTCTCTTCTAGCAACACTGAAATGCTTTTAGTTCCCCCAAATGTCTAATACCTGCAGCTTGCAATCTGTGTACCAAGGCAGCCCAGGACATTTAACTCAGAGGGACTCCGGAAGATATTTTAATGTTTAGAAGGAAATACACTGATAATTAACATCTGTCAGATAGTGCACAAACTACTAACTTGAAGTAGTTCACAAAAGGCACTTCAAGTAGTTTGGCATTTACACATTAGGTGAAAAACATTCCTTTCAGTGACATTATCTCTTTGCAAAGTCGGAATTTCAGGAGCTGCTATAACAAAAACACATACCATTGGTGGTGGTGTCCAATCTGACGCCAAACTTCTGAGAAAGTGTGTAGGGCCCAACAGGTGCATATGTTCCATCAGTATATCATTGTGGTTACTTAGTAATAAAATAAAAATATTTTCTTTTAACTTATATGTTATTTTTTTAAGAAGCTACTTAGTTGTTAGGACATAGATATTATTAAGTTGTGTAGAATAATTTTCCAGTAGTGGAACTAAATGTTAGGCATCACTTTTGGCCTGGGGATGCCATGAAGAAGTCACAAAGATATCAGGGTGCAAAAAACTGGGAAGGTCTGCAAGTCTGCCCCGCGCTCCCTCACCCTTCCAGACCTATACCCATGCTGTTTCTGTACTTGAAAGGCCCAGGGCTCATCTGGTGAATTCTCATTTGTCCTTCTGGAAAACCTACTTGAAGTCAACCTCCAAGAATTTTCCTTTGACTTTTATTGCTAGAGGTAGTGGCAGATGAGTTTGGCCCAGCACCTACATCTTATAGAAGTTCCTCATCTCTGTTGGTCAGCATTCTATGTATAGTAATGCTCATGCAATAATAAAAACTTTGTTCCTCTGTAGAAATTGTCCCTGAGAAGAAATCCTGGGGTCATCTTTGACTATTGTCTTTCTCTCAAATGTCACATCTGATCCATCAGCAAATCCAGAATCTAATCTCGCACCACAGCTACCAAGCCACCATTATCTTTCACCTGACTTTTTTCAACAGCCTCCTAGCTGGTCTCCTTGATTTTACCCTGGTCCCTCGTCTATCCTTTCTCAACTCAACACCAAAAAGGATCATTTTTTTTATACTCACTGATGATATGCTTATTAATTCTACGGGGGCGGCAGAGAGAGAAACATCAATCAGCTGCTTCTTCTACACACCTGACCAGAGAACAAACCCCCAAACTAGGCATGTGCCCTGACCAGGAATTGAACCCCCCACCTTTTGGTTTACAGGACAATGCTCCAACCAACTGAGCCACACTGACCAGGGCTAGAAGGGTCTTTTTAAATAGAAGTTAGATCAAGTTATTCCACCCAAAACCCTCTAGTAGCAATGAATACCAAACTCCAAATTACAAACCTCCCCTCCTCTGTTATTGGCCCCTGTTGACTCCCTCACAGCCTGTTATTGGCCCCTGTTGACTTCCTCACGGCCTCTCTTTTTATCTACACACACACACACACACACACACACACACACACACACACACACAGGCTTCACCCATTTCCCAAACGCACCAGGCAGAGTTCTATCTCGGGGCTTTGGCACTTGCTGATCCTTCTGCCTGCAACTCTCTCCCTCCAGAGAGCTACAGGCTGCTCCTTTATTTCCTTTATTTTTAAAAACATTTTATTTATTTATTTATTTTAGAGAGAGGGGAGGAGAGGGAGAAAGAGAGGACAAGAAACATCAATGTGAGAGAGAGACATCTATTGGTTGCCTTCCATAAACACCCCAGGGGACTGAACCTGCAACCCAAGCATGTGCCCTGACCGGGAATTGAACCAGCAACCTTTTGGTTTGTAGGATGATGCCCAACCAGCTGAGCCACAAGGGCAGGGCTCCCTTATTCCCATTAGTATAAACTCAGATATCTCCTTCTTATGATGCTTTCCTTGGTCACCTCATCTAAAATTTCAGCCCCAGCCCCAATAATTCCTATTCTCCTTCCCTGCTTTGTTTTTCAACTTAGTATTTATTATCTACCATACCATACCATACTGTGTATTTTATCTCTTTATCTTGTTTATTGCCTGGCTCTCCCACTAGAACATCAACTCTGGGAGTGCAGGGATTTTTGTCTGCTTTATCCTCAGTAACTGGCAAAGGGCTTACCAGGCCCTCAAAATAAATGCACTGAATGAATGACAAAAGAAACCTGAAATGGGAAAAATATACAAGATCTTGGTACAGAGTTAGATGAATATATCAATGATACAGAATGGAAATTCCCAAAACAGGCCCCCACATATATGAACCCTCGATGTATGACCACAGGCAGCATGGCAGGTCAATGAGGAAATGACAGACTCTTCAATAAATGGAACAGTTGGGTAACCACAGGGAAAATAGTGAAGTTAGACCTCTACTTTCAGGTAAAATAAAGATTTAAATGTAAAAGCCAGACTATCATAGCTTTGAATATAATACTGGAAAATAATTTTATGACCTCAGGGGAAAGAAAAATTTCTTAAACAAGACACAAAAAGCACTGTCTACAAAGGAAAAGATAACTCCAGACCTGAGAAAACTGAGTGTCTATTTTCCAAAAGTTGCCATAAGGAAAATAAAAAGACAAGATGTTGGGTAGGGAAAGTATGTGAAACACATGTAACTAACACAGATCTAGGATTAAGAACGCCTGCAATCAGAAGAGTAAAACCACCATTGGAAACTGGGCAAAGCCTTGCATTAAGCACTTCAAATAAAACGGAATCTAAATAGTCAATAAACATATAAAGAGGTATTTAATCTTATTCATAATCAAACACAAATCCAACGTAAAACCACGGTGAAATGCCTATCAGATTGACTAAACAATTTAAAGTCTGACAATGCCAAATGTTGGCACAGGTGAAGAACAAGGCAAACTTCCATACACCACTGGAGGGCACATGTGGTGTATGGAAGCTCATAATGTTTTACAACCATTTTGCAAAACATTATGACATCATTCAGCCAAACTGAAGACAGGCATATTCCATATCCTAGCGGGTTCACTCCCAGGCATATGCCTTAGAGAAATACACGCTCATCTGCACTAGGGTATATGGAAAAGAGTGCTCATGAGAGCAATGTTTACAATAGTCCAGAGTCTTTCAACAGAAGAATGAATATTTGAAATGCAGTATATTCACAGAAAGGACTACTCTTTAGCAATGAAAGTGAACTAACTAGAGCTACATGAAACAACATGGAATACTCTCACAAACATGTTGGACACAGAAGCAAGACACAATGTAGATGTAGCTGATCACTTCCTTTATATAGAGTTCAACAACAGATCGACTACTTTACATAATTTAGGGATCAGACATGGCTGGCAAAATGACAAAGGAAAGCAAAGGAATGATAATCATCAAGGCCAGGAGAGCGGCCCTCTGTGGGAGAAGGGAGAGAAATTGTAACTGGGAAGGGACAGCTGGAGACTTCTTGGGGACTGGCAATGTTTTGTTTCCTGACTTGGGTGGCATTTTACATGCCATTGTATTCTAATTTTTCTTGAAAATTGCACTCTCTCTTTTTTTGCCCTCTACTGTATGTGTTATGTATCTCATAATTAAAAAGATTTTTAAAAGGAGAAAAAGAAGGGGATAGCTGGCATCCGTTAACATTAGAGACAGAAGTAAAAAGGTCTAAGAAAACATAGTCTGGCAAAAAAATGGAAATAATTGGATTACTTAAAGGGTGAGATGCTACATATGTTTGTGGTATAGCTTTGTGATATAGAGGATCCTACCATAGGTATTATGTAAAAATAAGAAAAATCAATTTGTGAAATTGTTTCAGCAAATGTTCTAGCCAGTGTACAAAAATATGCTTATCAGGTAAGATAAATTAGTAAGAGTCTCAAGGGGCCATTTAAAATTATTAGTTATATTTTGAGAGGAAAATTGTATTCTAGATTGGTATATTAATGAAGGCAATACAAACTGTAAAAACATATAAGCACTATAACCTCAGTGGCTAAACACAATAGAATTTCATTTCTCATATGCAGCCCCATAGGTTTCAGGTGTACAGCACAGTAAACAGTAGCTTTGCTCCACACAGTCACTCAGAAACTTCCTAGATGTCAACCTCCAGCTGCAGATCCTGCAGGAAGTTTTTATGGTTATGCCTAGAAGTGGTCACATCACTTCTGCCCACATTCCATTGGCCAGAATTTAATCACATGGTCCCATATGCAAGGAAGGTTGGGAAAGTCTTCTGCTAGAAGCCACTTCTCAGCAACAGCTCCACATTCCGGAAGAGAAGTATGAGACTTTATTAAACAGCTGGTCTTCAATGCTACAGTGGTATTTGTTGTTTTAGGGCTTTGTGAAGGTTTCAGAATATATATTTTTTGAAGGTCAAGTTTCCATTGTACATCAATTATATAGCATTATTACAGTAGACTGTCCATACTGTGACATTCGTAGTGATAAGGACTGTGTCTTTAAAAAAAATTGGTAAAAACAGAAGGATTCTTAACCTCTCTTCATACTTTACACAAAAGATGGCATAGTGCACAAAGTGTCCTGCCCCTCGCTTTTTACTCGCTTAACAGTACATCTTGGAAATCTTCCCATGTCCTGGCACAGAGAGCCTCCTCGTTCACTGTTATAGCTGTATAGTATTCTGCTCTCTGGACGTTTTGTCATTTCTTTAACCAAGGACTGGTCTTATATTCCCAGTGCCTAGTATTGCACCTGATACATAGGTAGAACACTTTATGTTTGTTAAGTGAATACCTCTGCCCTCAAGAAGATAGTACTATGATAAAGCACATAAACCTATATATGCAAGCAGCCAAAAACAAATCACATTATATTTGATAAGTTAATATTAAACAAGCAGAGGCAGCTTATTTTAAAAGGTAATTATTAGGTGGGGGGAAGGCAGAGACAAATGTATTTAAAAAGTAAATAAATTAATTAAAAAAATAAAAAATAAAAAAAAAATAAAAGGTAATTATTGAGGCAGTTAAGTGGAACATGATGTCTAAGAGCCCAAGTTCTGGAGTCAGACCACCTGAGTCACAACCTCAGCTCCACCATTCACTAGGTGTATGACCTTGGGCAAGATATTTATTCTCGTTTTGCCTCTGTTTCTTCATGTTTACATTGGACTAACTAAATGGGGTAACTCATAAAAAGCACGGTGCACAGTTCCTGGCACTTCCCCAGCACTCAGTACAGGTTACATATTATTGTGAAACGGGGCTAACAAGGGAAGCCTCATGGGGACATGTTTTGATGGGGAAAGCAGAAGATAGCACAGGTAGTCCAAAGATCTCCTGGGCAGGCATGCCAGGAGCGAAGGTGTAGAGATGTGATCCACAAGGACGATATGGGAGATGTCAATAGGTTTTTAGTTGAGGCACAGACAATCTCTTGAGAAGTAATGAAAAAATGAGATTGGTGAGATGTGGCTTTGATAGCAAATTGAAGTTTGTGCTTAATACCAGCATAAGTCAGAGGGCTAACCCAGCAATATCTCTGTTTCAGGAAGATAATTTTACCAAGCAGTATGCAGGACAGATGAGACAAGAGTAAGACCAGAGAGAAAAAGTAATAATACTATGCTTCAGCTTTGTGTTCATTTTGGCACTTTACAAACTTGATCTTGTTCCATCCTCACTGAACTTCTATGATGTAGGTGTTAGTAGCCCTGTTGTAGAAATAACCCAGGCTTGAAGAGGCTAGGCATCTTGTCCATGGTTGAAAAATAAGGAACTGGTGAAGTTAAATATAAACCTGAAACTATCTGACCCAAAGCAGAGGTGTTCCAGAGCTGACTCATATAGGCTTGCAAGAGCTGATAGTCAAAATTTCAGGAATTTTGTGAGCATTTGTTAAACATAGCAATTATTAAAAGTTAAATGATGCATGCCCTGGCTGGTGTGGCTCAGTGGACTGAGTGCTGGTCTGCAAACCTAGAGGTCATTGGTTTGATTCCCAGTCAGGGCACATGCCTGGGTTGCAGGCCAGGTCCCCAGTTGGGGGTGTGCGAGAGGCAACTGATTGATGTATCTCTTGCACATCGATGTTTCTCTCCTTCTCCTTCTCCCTCCCTCCCCCTCACTCTCTAAAAAATAAATAAAAAATTAAATGATGCCAACTTACAATTAAATAAATTATATTTAAAACGAGGTAATAAATACTCAAAATTTATCACAGTCTAATTATCATCATTACTTTTTATAGTGTCTATGCTCTCAAGGTTCTCTCTTTAATCTGCAGGGTGAAAGCATTACCTAATAGAGTGCTACTCACACATCTCTCCCTGTCTCCACACTGACAGCTGGAAATTAGCCACAATGGGATTCGTTACAACACAACAACTGGCACACACTGCCTATCACGGCTTGACTTATCATTTTGTTGGTTATTCGGCCTTAAGAAGGTGGTGGGAAAATGTTAATAATATAGACTAAACTTAAATGTGCTGTATCAAAGCTGTTACATTTTTCATAACACAGAAACACTAAAGAAAGATTTCTTCAGTATTAGAAAACTGTTTATCCAATTCAGCAAAGAAGTCACTGATGTCATTGAAAAATGAGTGAAGTTCCGACATGTTTCACTTTGCTCTTACTCAAGTAAACAAAAATATCAACCAACATTCATGTCAGAACTGTACTCATTTGTCAGTTGCAACCCCAGGTTGGCTATGGATATAGATTTAGGGGAAAATCTACCGGAGCCTTCTAGGGGACTCAATTGGCTAATGGATCATTTACAACAAAGACTGTAATGTATTTAATATTATTTGTAAACTGTGTGCTACACAGCCTTTATATCAGTGAAATTTGTAATAAGCATACATATCTGTACATTTGCTTTTCTGGAGAGCCAGCGGCTAAATGTTGCCCAGTGCGCCGCTGCTCCAAGTTACCCGGTCACCTTGCTTCCAGAGGGGAGAGGGAGACCCGCCGTGCTTCTCCATATCAAGTTAATGAACACCAGCTTCCATCAAGCTTAGAATATTTATTTTAGGCGAACTATGTTATTTTCCTTTGACCTCTTCCCTGATTGTCTTCTAGGTCCTTGAAATACATCACTGCTTATTTTTAGCTCAAATTATGCAAGTACGTAAGACTTCCTCTAACTCTGTAAATAGTAATTTTCTGACTTTGCCTTTCCCTTCAACACACTGATTCATCAATTCTAAAATGCACATTTTCTCACTTTGTAACATCTCTGGAAATCGGGAAGCCTCTTACGGTCACTGCTGGCCCAGCAGCAGTTGTGTCGCTGCTTTCACGTGTGTGAACTTGGCCGTGGCTATTCCATTGGCGTCATTGTAGATGAGTTTAATTGATGTTTAAAATGTCTTTCTGAAGATTTCTCATCGAAGCAAAAGGTGATTGTAGTCACAAAAAGACAAGGAAACAGAGCAGCCAGAGCCAATTGGTAGTAATGAAGCAAACATTTCACTAGGAAGAATGGCCAAACTGCTAAAACCTCTTGTAGAGACCCAAAAAAGGAAGAGACCCACAATTAGATGAAATTGCACTTCATTTTGTTCCTGAAATATATGCAAAAGCATGTCTATCATAATATCACAAGCCAAGCAAATAAGACAACTGAAGACAGGAAAATCTGCCAAGTCCCTTGGAATAAATCAAAGAAACCTCAAAGCAATGAGAAGCCGACATGACCAATTTATGTGTCACCCGGGACCATTGTTAAAGCACGCTTTCATACTTAATTAGCAACATAGTTTTCCATATAAATGGTTTGTTAAAATAATGGTGCATTTTATGGTCTGTAGTATTTGAAATGTACTGAAGTCTGACTACTAGTTTAATTTTTTTTCTTGTATCTACCATTTTATGTCAGATATCATACATAGCTATGCGTGTACCTTAAATACCTTGTATGTTTTGGCGTTTTGCTAAAGAAATGCAACGGCTACTTTGAATCCAAAAAAGGCCACTTCCGTGTATGATCTATCCTGGCTCTGCCGTGCTTCTCTTCAATCTTGCTTCCTTTGGAATATAATGTAAGAACCAACTTCTTTCTTAAAATAACTTCTAGATTGATGTATAATACACATACAAAAGTGCAAACATTATAAATGTACATTTAAAAGAATTATCACAAAGTGACACCACCAGATGAAGAAATAGACAATTAACAACACCTCAGAAACCCTCCCCAGGTCCCCCAGTTACCGACTCCACTCTCCTCCCCCAAGATAACCGTCTAACACCATAGACTAGTTTTGTCCATTTTAATACTTTATATAAATTGAATGATATAGTTTATATTATTTTACTTTTGCTTTTTTTCATTCTATAATATGGTTGTGAGATTTATCAAAGTTACTGCATGCAGTTTAGTTCACTTGTTTTCACAGCGGTGTTATTTATTTATTTATTTTTGCGTGATTCTTTTACCTATTCTACTCCTGATCGACACTAGGGTTGTTTTTATTTTAGGGCTGTTTTGAATAGTGCTGCTGTAAACACTCTTGAATCTGTCTTTTCGTGTGCATGTGAATGCATTTCTGTTAGGTATGTATCTAGGAGAGAATTTAGTCAGTCAGAAGGTATGCATACGTTCAGTTTGGAAGAGACTGCCAAATGCCTTTGATTTATGACAAAGTTACAGCTGTGCAGCCACAGGAAAAGAATGGTCTCTAAAACAGCTGAAACTTCGTCTTTACCTCATGTCATGCATAAAACCCATTTCCAGGTGAATTTAAAATCTAACTGTGAGTCATAGAATGCTAAAGTACCTATGAGAAAATTTAGAAGAATATACAGAACATATTTGAGAAAACACTTTGCTTTTAAGTCTGTGAATGCTGCCTCGCGCCTTCTGACCGATGTAACCACCTCATTCAGCCTGAGCAAACTGCAGGAGGGCGCGGGGGCGTTGGTGCTTGTCAGAACCACCGCGCAGCCACACACACAGAGTTGGGAGCATTTTAATTGCTCTTTCCTCTTCTTCCTCAATGTGTAAAACTAGTGAGAACATTACACCTTTTCCATCTAAAACTTTCCTACATTCTTTGAACGGGCTCCCCTGTCCCACCGTCTCCCAGCGCCATTGGATACTGGATGCTTCAAGGGGACCCCAGCAGCTCCGCCGTCAGTTTGAGAGCATCCAGGACTGGTATGATGGCCGTAGGAGGACCAGACAAAAGACCTGGTCTCTTTAACATGTAAGTTGAAAGGGAAAAAGAGAGAGAATGGGAAGAAGCTATACAGGTCAAAAGGAACTTGAGAGACCTGCCATTCAATTGCAATATTTGGCTCTTGATTTGAACAAACTGTAAAAATGAACAAACATGCAAACCTGAACTGAGTATTTGATATGAAGCAATTATTGTTTATTTTTAAGTTGTGATAATGGCATCATGCTTTTGTCCTTATAGTTAGGAGCCCTTGTCTTTTGGTGATTCATGCTGAAATATTTACAAATAAAATGACGTAAAGCCATGGGAAGGGGAGCATGTGGTGTAGAGGTGAAAAAAAAAGTTGCATTGGACACAAGACATCTAAATCTAGTGTCTGCTGATAGAATTCAAAGAAACCGTGAACTTTCATAGAAAAAAAATCTTTATTTTCTCTGATTACTAACTGAAAATTAGCATTGTCTCCAATGATAAAAGTTCGCAACAAACTCCAGTAGAATTTGTAGTACTGTGACTTCATCACCAATGGAAACCATAGATACTGTTATGTCAAATCCCGGCTGCCACAGATACCTTGAAGTTTTACATTCACTGTGACTTATAACACTGTACTTGTCAGCTCAAAACTGACCTCCTGAGGGCAGGAATTGTGCCATTTATCCCTGCATCCCATGAGTCAGGAGATAGTCAGGACGGAGGAAACTCCAGAGGTGCCCCACAGCTAATATAAAGAACATGGCTAAACGGAGGAGACCCTGTCCTAAGTCTGGTAGTTTCTGCATCTGGAAAACATTAAATCCTAGTTAATCAGGACTGCACCTGCGCAGAAGATGCTACCTGACCCCTACTTCATTATAATAAGTTAGCATTGTGGGGGGACCCACCCTAGAGGAGTAAAAGTCCTCTAGCCCCTGAGTTCGAGGCTGCTGCTACTGCAACTGTGGCTGCTGCTGATAGGCTCTTCTCCGCTCTTCTCTGCTCCACTCTGATCAGAGTTGGCTTGTTCCCATGTTCTGTGTGGCTTAATAAATCTGCTTTTTCTCGCTTTCTGCTATAAACTCTGTGTGTTCGGTTCAATTTTTTGTCTGCGATCACCAAGAACCTGGTTATCTGTGCCCACCTGTGACACCCGTGCACAGGGTGTGGCGCTTAATAGGTACTCAGAACTGTTTGTTGGAATGAATTGATTTCTACCATTCTATTAATGTCTTACTATCTGGAAACCCAAAGACCCAAAGAGATACTTTTTAAAAATAAAGAAACAACTTCTTGGAAGTCATTTTATTTTTCTTTTGACTCTCCAGAGTGGCCCACACGTGGCCTCTTCCATCTGCCATTGTGTCTCCCTTCGCCTTGCTAACTTCCTCCCAGCATCGGGCGGTGCGGTACCAGCCACTGAAGAACACACTATTCTTTGATGTCAGTTTCAGACATTCTGTCTTTCTATGGCACCTCTCATTTCGAATGGGGGACTAGTGTCCTGTCTTGGGCAACTCCTTGCCATGCTTAGCACGCATTCCTAGCCGTGATGTGGGTGATTGGCACAAGGAAACAGCTGTAGTCTCTCCCCCCATGGCAGGGGGCCCTGAGCTGGGGACACCTAGGGAAAGAAGGTCAGTAAATAAATATTTCACTCTTGCAAAGGGAAAAAACCATGTGGGTAAGTGTAGGGAAGAAACACTCAACACAGTGACTTCTCCTGTAAATGTCTCCGTTATCTATTGCCACTTCATAAACTACCCAAAATTTAGGAGCAGAAAACATCAACAACTTACTATTTCTTACCATTCTGTGGATTAAAAGGGCAATTCTTATGCTGGTCTCTCCTGACCTCACTCCTGCACCCACATCCTAGGCTGAATGGCGCGGAGTGGCGTCACTTCTGTCTGGGGCCTTGGCTGGGCGGGCGGGAATTGTTGAGAGAGCCGGGCCTCTCTCTGCACTGGCTCTCCTGTCCTGGGCTTCTCGGCACGGTGGTCACGGGGCAGAGTCCCAAGGGGGCCTAGCCGGGAGCTGCTCAAGGCCTCTTGAGCCTTGCTTGGAAGTCCAATATGCACATTGGAAACAAAAATTTCCTGAAACAACGTACTATATCACACACAGTACATTCTGATGTTTTCTTTCCTATCCTATTCCATTTCATCTTTTACATGCTGTTGTCCCCTTTTCTGGGAACTCCGCTCCTCTGTGACCGGCTCCCCAACCTCATCTCCTCCCAGGCCCGGCCATTGCCAAGCGTTGTCGCTCCCGCCTGGAACACTCATTACGCAGGTGCTGGAATATTTCGTCCCCGGGATGTATGCAGGATGTTGCCCAAACGCCATCCCACCCAGAAAGGCATTCCCTGACTACCCTGTCAAAAGTCACATCCCCCCTAACCTTGTCAATTTTCCATCCCCTTTCCCTGCTTTCTATGTCTTTGTAGCACTGATCACAACCTGATATTACATCACATATATTTGCCACGTATTTGTGTGTAGTCTTTCTCCCTAACTAAAAA
The DNA here is from genome assembly GCF_021234165.1 of Pteronotus mesoamericanus. NCBI lineage: Eukaryota > Metazoa > Chordata > Mammalia > Chiroptera > Mormoopidae > Pteronotus > Pteronotus mesoamericanus. Next base: position 3,599,852 of record NW_026555310.1, read on the forward strand.
GTCAGTCCCATGAAACATGGACTTGGTCTGTTTTGCTCACTGCAGAGTCCTCTTGCCTAGACCACAGCAGCCACTAAGTAAATGCTAGTTTTAAAAAATTCTCTCTGTTTCTAGATGCAAGGAGAGATAATATGACTTAACTAAACCTTGGCTTTTCTGCCTTTCCTCCTTTAAGTATGGGCTCAAGCCTAGCTTTCGAGGTCTCTCGCATTCATGTCGGGTTCTCTGCAGCCCTGCTACAACCAGGCCCTTCAGCCCACGCCCCCTTCAGTATGTGCTCAGCTTTCACCGGGTAACTGGCTTCTCTTTGCGTCCACAGGGCTGTTCCTCCAGACTTCTCAGCAATCTTTTTTATTTCCATCAAGAGAGGAAAGAAAGGAAGAGGAGGTAGATAAGGAGGGGGAGAAGAAAGACAACGCGCGGGCCTTCTCCCTCACCATTTTTCTTGCGGTAAAGAACGCCACTCTTGGCCGTCAGGCTTCTACAGGGCTCACTCACTTCACATGCCCTGACTCTGGCCACCTCCACTGATGTTTCAATTATTTCGGCATAAAATAACTGTAGAGGTCGTTGTAACTACATTCCGTAGCTAGTGTGTCTGGCTAGATAAAATCCGCTTCTGCCTCCTGAAGGGCTGTATGTGTGCCCCGCTTCTGACCATTTTGAGGGAGGTTGTTTACTAGTAGTTTCTTCATAATTAAGGGTTTTAAAAAAGGGATTTGATTGTTAAGTAGAAAAGACAAGGCACACAGTTTATTAATGGCTAAGTAAAAGAGGAAGATGGAGAGTATGTATTATGTTTTTGCTTGTAACTGCGTAAGGTACTCAGAAAATATACATAAGAAATGAATAACAATGGGTACCTCTGGAAGGCCCTTGGGAACAGGGAAAGTTTTCAGTTATGTAGTTCAAGTATTTAATCAATCAATTACTGGTGAGATAGTGGCCCATGTGGGTGGACAAGAAGGTAAATTTAAATTGTGTTTTGGAGGAGGAAGCAGCTTATCTGTGGGTGAAGACTGTGATAGCATCAAGAGTGTAACTGAAGGGGATGGATGAAATTGATCTTGATACTCCAGACTATTTAAAAAACTTCATAAGCCCCAGAGACTCCTACTTTCATTATATCAAATACATATATTATAATGCACTCACATCCCACATTAAATATAACTTTGCCCTGAAAACTTGAAAACATTTTTATAATTTTGCTTTGGAAGTTTTTGGTTATGAGTAATATTTAATTTGCAATTGGCTACAATTTCTCAGAAGTGACTGTCTCTACTCAGGGATTCTTATGAAGTGAGAAAACCTAACTCACAAATTCTTTTCAAACAGAATGAATATTTATAGATGCTAAATTTTGTGATTAATGAAGCTGACATAACGTTCTGTTTTGCTGGCATTTAATTATTTATGACTTTTGTTTTATTGTTTTCTTTTTTATTTGGAGCCAATGATTCCCTTCCGGTTCTGCACGACATACAATGGCCCCTTTGATATGTGTGCCCACCTTTCCTTTTGGAGCCTCGGGGTGAGGGGGTCCTTAGTGCCCTCCTACTTCCCTCCAATGCCCCAACCTTATGCAGTCAACTGCCTTCAAAGTGCCTCATGCTGAACCCTCTCCTCCTTTATCCTTTACCTTTCTTCTGTTTCTCATCTTTTTTTGCCCCCTAAAAAGTTTCCCCATAACTCAGAACTCCCTGAGCTCTGTGTTCAGCTAATCCGCTAATGCCCCAAGTGGTCAACAACCCACAGACCAGGCAACGTGTGTAAAATAGTTACATTTTAATTGGGTCTTTCCGGAGATACATTTGAATTCAAAGGACTCTCTTTAATGATGTAAATATAAGGCTTTAGTTGTAGGCAATGTTTCTGTGCAGGTGTAAAATCCTTTGGGAGTAAACTTCAAGGAAAAAAATAAAAAAGCTTTTCCCCTGGGAGTTCACAAATTAGTCGGGGAGATAACATGTGTACTAACTACACAACCGTGACCGAAGACAGACAGCCCCATTAAGGAAGTGTAAATGAAGGGTTGTGCGCGCTCACATTAAAGAGCTTGCTTCTCACGGCAAGAATCACAGAGAGAGGCTTCCTGGAGGAGGTTACATTTCAACTGGAGCCTGAAGGACAGGTAGGATTTGAGCGGGACTTTGGAAGCCTCCTGCTTTGGGCTCCGTCCCTCCTGACCAGCTGTTCACCAGTTTCCAGCAGAGGGCAGGCTGAGCAAAGCTTGGATGGGAAGTCAGTTCTTCCACGAGTTTCCTGTCGGTCTCAGTCTACCCTGAACTGTCTGGACAGCTTTCCAGGCTTACTAAGAAGGGTGAGTCCTCTCAGTGTGAATTTTGAGGTTATTTGCTCCACGTCTGGGCTCCAGATTTACAGCTTTGGCTTTGCCTGGAATCCATACTGAGTTTGCATTTTCCATCAATTTCCTGTGGTTCAGGGCATTCTGAAGTCTTGTGCCTCTTCTCCTTGGGTACCAACAATGCCCTCTCTAGAGAAGCTAGGGCAGGCAGGTTCAGGTGGTCCAGGCTGGGGAAGGGGAGAGGTTCACCTTTTCTACCCCTTACTTTGGTCCCTTCTCTCTAAAGAACTGTGACCCAGGGCGCCTATTTCTTTAGTGCTTGACCTGTGTGCCCTAGGTCAGATGACACAAAGATTCATTTGCAAGTTGTTTCCTAAGGAAATATTCCCATTCCTATAAATGTATGGGGACAGCAGAATAGGGAAGAAGTCAGTGTTTGATTTCACGTGAAGTCCCAGCCTCAGCCTGATCCTGCAGGGAGCTCTGGAGTGTAATTTGTAGCTCGGAGTTTGTCCCGCCTGGGGGCAAAGGGACTAACTGTTCTTTCCTGCTCCATGGTCACCTGCTCTCACTGCCCAGAGGGATGCAAACTCGCAGGCACTTCCAGGTCTTGGTGCACCCGGGCAAAGCAGGTCTGGTAGCCCGTGTTTTATCCTCTGAAGATAGTTGCTGTCAGGAGCCTTAGGGAGCGAACACACAGACAGAGCTAGTGGCCAGGATCTGAGGGGATCAGGGAGAGCACCTACAGTGTTTGTCAGTCTTTCCAAAGGCCCTTCCATTTATCCAGTCTCCCCATGACCAAAGACTTTGTCCCTTCAGGCACTGCATGGCTGGGTCAGGTGCTGCCAGGGAGTCCCATCCTCCTGGGTGAAGCGGTCAGCCTCCCCAGGTGACGATCTTGGATCTAGCCATTGGGAGGCAGCAGACTTAGGTAATGAAGAAAGTAAACAAAAGTTCTTGAGACTTACTGGGCACAGGAAGGAAAACTTACTGGTGGTCTTGGTATAGGAGATCACAACGCAATATCTCACTCTAAACAGAGAAAGACCAGAAAATTCATGAAGAGCTGTAGTGTCAATATCAGCAAAGTATGGACACTACATGATCAGGGCAGCATGATGACCGGCATCACGGAGGCGGGAGAAGAGGTCTGGGAGAACCTCGGAAGACTGAGCGCTCTCACCTTCCCGTAGAGATGGCTCCCAGTGTCTGAACACCTCCTCTTGAGAACCCAGATACTCACCGCAGGAGTTCTCATCTCTGCCCCCTATGTCCTCCTACCCCGGCGCCTCAGGATGCATCCCTTCACACTTGCTTCTCTCAGCACTTGTCCATTCAGAAAGCCCTGTAGATAGAGCAATAGCAGAGAAATGCTTCAAGAGGCATTTCCTTTTCCCCAGCGACCCCTCTGCTTCACTGACGAGTACGTTCTTTGAGGGCAAGGGCTGCCTTACTGACCTCGGGGGCCACCTAACGTGGGCAGTGTCCACATGCAGCTCAGAGCACCAGTGTCAAACGAATGGAAGTGCGTGTTAAAAACATCGATTCTCTTTTTTCACAAGCTCCCTAAGTGATTGTGGTGCTCACTAAAGAATAAGAACTGCTGCCCAGAACTCTAGGGACAGCGCAGGTCCTCCAGAGAACTTTCCAGGCTGTAATGCTCAGGGTAACTCCCTCATCTCCCTCAGGCCACGACTCACCTTCTCAGTGAGCCCCACCCCCACCCTAGCACCCTGGATTCCTGCACTTGCTCCACCCTTTTTTTTTTTTTTTTTTTTTACTGTAGCATTAATCATCTTATTTATCCTCTTGATTCTCATAGCCTCCCCTCTGTCCCCACTAGAACCCGAGCTCCAGGAGGACAGAGATCTTTGTTCCACTGCCAGGTGTACTCCGGGGCCTGGAATGCAACATCTACACATTGTGGGTGTTCAAGAAATATTTGTTACATAAATGAATGAAGTATTTCTGTGGAAAGGCATCAGTGCAGCTGAAGACAAAGATTGTTCCACTTCTAAGCTTCCTTTTGTCACAGACACTGTGCTGGTAGTCTCTAAGGCCACCCTCAAGTGCAGTGATTCACTGGGAGGGCTCAAGGGACCCAGAAAAGCTCTTAAACTCGCAGTCATAATTTATTATCACAAAAGGATACAGATTAAAGTCAGCAAAGGGAAAAGCGCACGAGTGAAGGCCAGGACAAACCAGGCTCAACCTTCTAGGTGTCTCCTCCCAGTGGGGTTGCACGAGGACACACTTCACTCCCCCAGAAACTGTGTGTGACAACATGCGCCCCGTATTGCCAACCAGAGAAGCTCATCCAAGCCTTGTTGCCCGGGGTTTTTACTGGGGACCAGCCACATAGGCATGCAGGGTCCATGTGACTGATCTCTACACAGTCTCTAGCGTGCCGCCCCACTGGAGGTCAAACGGAGACAGCATGATCCAGGGCCTCAGGCATACACGGACTAGCATTGATCATGAGTCACATTGTTGGCATGAACTACCTGGTCAAATTGATACAATGTGGCCCAAGGCCTCAGCATGGAAAGAAACGCTTATCAAGCAGGATATTTCATGGTCTCAAAGGTTATCTCCCAAGAGCCCGGTTAAGGGCTAGTCCTGCACACAGGCCTTTCTTTGGAATGTTCAGTGTTTGAGCAGCCCAGGCCTGATGAGTTAACACTTTTCTGCACAAATAAGCAGGCCCTCTAAGCCACTAAGGTTGTTCTATAATTAATCTCTTTGGTGTTAACCTGACTTCTCCTTAAATATCATTGTTTATTTCTATGGTTGCACATGTACTAATTCTGCCTCAAAGGTGGGCCATATGTTAATTTAACAAAGAGTTAATCAGCATTTACTATGTGCTAGATGTGGGGTGTTACTGAGTATGCAAAGATGAACACAATAGCCCCGTGGAAAAAACTGCAGGTAAATGGTCACTGTGAAAGGGTGGGATAATGTACAAACCTAGATGGGAGGCAGTGAGGAGACAGCAATAAAAGACCCTGAATGTTATTTCTAAAAATTAAATACGAATAACTGCCCTTAGCCCTGACCAGTGTGGCTCAGTGGGTTGAGGGCTACCACGCAAAGCAAAAGGTCAATAGTTCAGTTCCGGTCAGGGCACATGCCTAGGCTGCGGTTCGGTCCCTGGTCAGGGTGATGCTAGAGGCAACTGATTGATGTTTCTCTCTCACATCAGTGTTTCTCTCTCTCTCCTTCTCCCTCCCTTCTCCTCTCTCTAAAAACAAATTAATAAAATCTTTTTTTAAAAAAAGAAGAAGGAGGACTGCTCTTAGGCCATTTCAAGGAGCAAAGAAGATGTTATATGCAAAAAGACTGCTAGGAAGAGAGAAGCCAGGCCCGCTTACTCCACTTCAGTTCGGGACAAACCGAACGAAAGAGGAGCTGCTTTCTGGGGAACGTCAGTGCTTTCTGACCCAGGCAGTCCGAGCAAAGGAGAGGCAGGCCAGGCTCCTGCCCCATAGCAGAGTCTCAAAGCTCTGCTCTCATGCTTTGCTTCCTTCCAGTGCAAAGAGACTTGTGCTTCTCATTCCGAGGCACTGGCAGATACCTTTCCTTCTGAACGTCCTCTCCTGGCTGAGTACAGAGGAATTCTGGCCTCTCCACGTGTGGAATCACACCATTATAAGGCTCTCAGGAGCTGGGTTGGTGTGGCAAGGATCTCTTCCTATCAATGTACACAGCAGGCTCTCTGGGGGGTGAGAAGGGAGTAGGAAAAATCATACTTAGTATTAAGAAATAATTTTATATTTGGATAGTGAGCATCAGCTTAAAAGGCTTAAGAAAGCCTCCCCTGAAGGCTCGTGGAGGTAAATTAATGTAGTTGAATGAGAAAAGGACATGGGAGTTATATCTGCCACCTAACAGCTGTGTGATCTTGGAAAAATTACTTAGCATCTCTGAGCCTGTTTCTTCATCTACAAAATAGGAATAATTATCCCTATAATACACTGCTCCACAAAAGGTATGTTTTACTTGAAACCATGTATAGCCCAACATCATCCATATCCCTCATCCAATTCCAATTCTCTGGTGAGGCTCCGAGCAGTAGGATGGGAGAGGAGCTGGAGTGGGAGAGGGCCGTGCCGGGCAGGCGTTGCGGGGGGTTAACGTGACATGGAACCAGGGGAGCCCGGGAGCTGGGGTTGAAGAGGACAATGAGGTTGCATAGTGTTTTCTGAGATATGACACTTCTTGGCATGTTTGTCCTGTGCAAGGGTTGGCGGGGGGGCGGGGGTGGAATGGACGAGAAGGAAGCAGTAGGAAGAACGAGGGCTGTAGATGTGGGGAGGGGCTGTGCTGGAGTAGTAAGTGGGAAGGATGAGACCGAGATGCAGGTAAATGGTTAACTCGTCACCTCCCCCTAAAAGCTGGAGAGAGAACCAGCCCTGAGCCATTTGTCGCGTAGACAATGGAAGGCTGACTTGGAGGCCTGGACAGGTCTCTTCTTCCTCTGTAGATGTTCACTCCACCTTTCCTGGTTGGGCTGTTGCCAGTGGGATGGATTCCAGTGCCAGGGATTTGATCTGCAAGGTCACAGTGTTGTCTAGGGGTGTGGCTATCTCTACAGTGACATAATGCAGGTTCCTTCCGGTTGGATTTTTCCAATAACTCCCTGAAGGCCATGCAAAGCTGAGCCTGTGACCCAGTGATGATATGAATGGATCTGAGTTCCCTTTTCCAGGCAGGAGATCGAAGGCCACAAACCCCTGACTTAGGACTTTCATCAATGTCAATATGTCTGGAGACCACATGGATATGGGCACCGGGCTGTTCCTAACAGGGTCCCTGAGGGTCTAGGTCCTGCTAGGGATCCTCTCTCCTGCTGCCGCGGCCTCAAGCTTCACCCACTGGATTCCAGACCCCAACTTGCTTGGACCCTGCTAGTGGTCTCTGGTCCTCTCAACATGCACCCCTGGACTCCCGCGTGTCCAGCTCTCCAGGCCTGTCCCGCCTCTGCGGCTCCTGGCTCGCCACACCTGAAGCCCAGGTGCATCCTGCGAAGCAGTTTCTCCCCTCATTCAAGGACACTGCACTTGAAAGTGAGCTAAGAAACTAAACATGACCCGTTGTTTATACTGCTGAAGAAATGAGCCCAGAGAAGAAAAATAAAGCTAGTAAAGATCAGTCAGGACCAGAACCCAGTCTCCTGACTTCCCCCTGCCCGGGGCTGTGTGACAACCAGGAGGCTGGGGTGCCCCTTACAAAGGTCTCCCATCCTGTGGGTGAGATAAGCCTCCTCCTTAATGTGATGTGCTCGTTTATGTCACCCTCTTCTAGACTGGAAGCTCCATGAGTTTGTTCACCACTGTGTCCTATGCACCAGGGGCAGTGCCTGGCACAGAATAAGTGAACCATCGTTACTTGTTGAATCAGTGAGGAAGTCAGTGTAGATGTGGCCAAACCAAGTTACTCAGCCCCGAGTGCTCCTTTGGACCCAGCCCACGGGATATGCTGGACCCGTGTGGTCACAATCATGCACCGTGATGTGTTGTTGAGCAGGCATGTGCTTTGGACTCAGAAAGACCTGGGTTTGAATCCTAGCTCTGCCACCTAATACTTGCTGTACTTCATCAGGCAAATCACTTACCTATCTTCGCCTCAGTTTCCACACTCGTAAAATTAAAAACTCACCTCAAAGAGTTGTGAAAATTCAATTATGCATTTAAAGTACCTAGTCCAGTGTTTGACACATACTGCATACTCAAAGAATGGTAGCTTCTTTTTTTTTTTAATGAGAGATGCTACTCACTGCTGGTCCTACACATTCCTCCTTCTGGAGCAGCACCAAATCATGGCCTCTGCTGCCCCCTGTGATCCTGACACTGGACACAGCTGACTGGACCAGGCGGGGAGCTGGTACTAGGGGTCCACCTGTTCAGTCCCCTTCCTTATGAGACCAGGCTGTTGCCAGCTTGTAATGAACTCTCTTGCCTTGGCCCATGGGAGGAAACAAGGCAACTTAGCTTGGGGAACCCCTGGCAGAGGGTGCCTCAGTGCTGGGAGATGAGGCCCCTCAACGCTGACTCGAGCGAGCTGCTGGGCATTGCTACCTGGAGGCCCCGAGCCAAGGCTGGCAGTGCACACGGTGCGCCCCAGACAAGGCGGGCTGGCACAGCGCGTCTGCAGTGAGCGATGGAGCCGGCGGCGGCGGCGGTGGCAGGGCCTCGGTCGGCCGTGGGCAGGGCACGGAGCGCTGGAGCGGGGGCCTGGGATGGGAGGGTTGTCATAAGCAGACATGGGTCGGCCCCGGGGGCTTTCAGGGGGGCCTGGGCGTCCTATAATAGCAGGTGGTGGGCAGGAGACAGTCAGGAAAATCACCCTCGTGCCCTTTTTGGAGCCCCATTTTTTTAAACCTAGATCCATGTAACCTGGCACCCATGTAACACAATGACCAAGCCGCAGAACACGGGGGCTCAGCGCGAGGGCCCTCACCTCATTCTCAGCTTTGGAAGCAGACAACCTCACCCCACCGGCTCCGTCTTCCCCGCACCGTGTGCTCCCTCCTCCACTCGACTCAGACATCTGTTCCCCACCCACTCCTCCATCACCACCCTCCCATCTCTCATCCCCGTCCCAGGCGGTGCTGTCTGTCTGCGCAACCGCCCCCTCCCCCGCCCCCCGCCTGGCCGATCCCTGTCACGGAGTCACGGGCCCTCGAGCCCATCCTCCCTCACCTGCAGCTTTCCTGGCAGATGGCCCGGGGCCCCAGTGGGCACCTCCAGCACCGGGCACAGTCGCTGCCTTCGGAGTCAGCCAGTTCCGTTCTCGGACAGCTTTGGCTCTAAGTCCCTAACATAAGCCCAGTCTGCCTCGTAAGAAGGTAAGCTCATCCTAGGCATGTCCTCTGGAGCACAGTAAACAAGGCCACACTTTGTTTACACGGCAGCGTTCCTCTCAGAGGCGTGGCATTACAGTGAGGTTCGCTCCGCTTGCACGACCCCCAGGCCCGGCCCCTTTTTTCGTCTCCCTCCTCGGCCCTTCCCCTCAGTCACCGCTGGCGCTGGCGTGGCCACACGCAGAGCCCGCACCACCTCGGGCATGCCCCACGCACTTCATTAACCCCTCTTCCCAGTTTTCTGCCACAAGATGAATTTTCCCAGAACAGCAACAAGCGTACATCTCCTTTTTGATAGTCACTTGGAGAGTCCTTTCTACTTAACCTGGCATTTTAAGGTCTTCTTTCCTCTGCTTCCCAATTTTGTATAATTGCTTCCTTATACAAAATCCCCAGCTGCAAGCAAACCAGTGAAATTCACTGGCACCAGAAGTTTCCCCACCAGTGCTCCTGACTCTCGGGTCCAGGCTGTCCCCTCTGCTCCCCCTCCTCCTGTCCTGTGTTGTCCTTGGAGGTCTGACTACCTGAGGCTCTGACAGGAGCTCTGCCCATATCCTGCAGAACCCCGTCCTGACCTCTGTGCTTTGCAAACGCTGTCTATTTTTGATAAGTCCAATTGTAAGTCCTCGGAGAACTGCCCTGCACCCTTTGTAGGTGGGTGCTCAAACCATGAATTTTGAGGACAATGATGCGATAAACCCAGCTGCCAGGACTCCCTGAGTCTTTTCCCCATTTTCTTCAACTGTCCCTTCCAAGGGCATGCTTTGGGCTTCTCTGTTTTTTCAGCAGTCTCTTCAGACCACTCAGAGAGCACTGCCTGGGGTCTGACCACTGTCCGGGGCAGGGAAACCACAGTTTCGCTGAGCCAAAGGTATGGAAAGGGATGCGGTGGATTGTGATGGAACAATCGGGCCACTGGCAAGTGTTTACACAGGTTCCCAGCTATTTGATCAGAGCTTGAGATCTTCACATCTTAACAATGAGTCCTAACATTCTTCCTCCTGAGAAAACTTTTCCAGGGTGGATCAGGAGTGGTCACTACTTCCTTTGGCCACTCATTAAAAAAAAGAAAAAAGAAAGGTGGTTGCATACCTGCCAATTCCTAGGCATGCTTTCTGACCGCTGAATTCTTACATGGGTTCTCAGCTCCTCCCGCTTTTTTAAGTGATGTCACTGCTGTGTCTCTAATTTCACCTTTCTCCAATGCTTATATTTTTCGGGGCATCCTTTTCCTTTTCTGTATACATCAGGGTGTTTAGACACAGGCTCCATGGTCGGAGACCTAGGAGCCAGCAGATTGTGGAAACCGAGGGCTCAGAATCGAACACACAAACTCAGTCTCACTCTGGGCTCTGCTGCCACCGCCGTGTGAACTTAAATAATTCATTTACTCTGTGTGTCAGTTTTCCTCATCTCCGGGAGGAATAGTACCCATCCCACATATTGTGAGGACTGGATAATGTACGTGTGACGTGCTTAGCAGGCACACCTCACACACACACAACAGGTGCTGCCGCTGTTGTCAGCGTCTCTCTGATGAGGCGCTGCAGGCCTGCGTGGTGGGTTGTGAAATGCCCGAGAAGGGCCTTTGAAGGTAGTGCTAGTGATGGCGCAGTTGTCAAAAGAGGACATGGCGGCCCTTATGACTCAAACTTGGTCCTAGAATCACACAGTGCAGAGTTACTAGAAAACCTTTAATACCATTTTGCCTGGTTAATGAAGGCATTTTCTCTTTATTGACTGTGCCTATTAGGGAAATCAGGTGATGATAATCCATTCTGTGATTTCTGAGAAGGGGTGGGGCCTATGATACTAATAGGGAAATACCATGACCCTGTTGGGGCTTGGAAACCTCCGAGGCACCCTCCCACCCCCTATGGACCTAGGGGGAGCACACCCAAAGGTCAGCAGCTGAACAAGGACTGATGGTCCTACCCTGGGCAAGCACTTCATAACCCATAACCCCAAATGAAGGGCTCAGGTGGCAGGCTGGGCTGCAGCATATGGCTTAGGCCAGGAAGTCCAAGCAAGGCCTTTTCGTTCCTGAGTTAATACTGTAAACCACCCAGACAAAGGTTACTGTGACCGCGACTCCTTTCCCCTTGGTTCTACCACACAGCTGCAAATCGAGGGCAGGAGGGCGAGAGAAGGGTGGGCCTGCTACTAGAGGGGGCCCAGAGGGCACTCAGAGTGGAGCCTGCCTTACCAGGTGTAGTCTGTTGTCTCCCCCACACAACTGGAAAGTCGGTGGTATTATCACTCCCATTTTGCAGTGAAGAAACTGAGGCACACAGGGAGCAAGTTGCCCATGGTCACACAGTGTGAAGGCAGAGCTGGGACTTGAACTCAGGCAGGCTTGCTCCTTGCTTGCCTGTTCTATATCCCCTGCCGCTTGCTGAGAGCCTTTCTCAGTCACACCACAGAGTCTCCTGGCAGGAGCTATTTACAATGTGGAAGAACATTTATACAGCAGAGGGTGAGAATAAGCTGGTTGGAAGTGAAGCAGGCACAGAAGAGCTGAGTCAGGCAAAGGTGAAGCATTGTAGCCGGGGACAGGCAACCCTGCCTGCATGTGAGAATCACCTGGAAAGAACTGAACAAACACCAGGGCCTGCATTTTCCCCCAGAGAATCTATTTAATTGGCGTAGAGTGGGAGCCAGACACTAGTAGGTTAAAAATCTCCTCAAGGGAATCTCACATAAAGGCAAGTGGAGAACCACTGACCTCAGCGAGGCTCCCTGGCTTCCTGAGGTTCAGTTTCTCCTGGGTTCTTTCTCAGACACATCTGGACATTTAATTACTTACAGCTCCTGCCTTACTCCTGGATAACAGAATCCTAATTTTGTACAAGTATTGGAGTAACAATATGGTCATGGAAGGTGGGCCCAACCCCCAAGGATGGAGCCTGATGGCCCCACATCCAACAAGGACCTCCCCCCGCCCCCCCATGCCACCCTTCACATCTAAGAGACAGGCTTGAGGTCCAGTTCTGACCAATGATGTGGGAAGGAGCAACCCTCTTGGGAAAGATTTTCCTCTTTAAAAGGGAGAGAAGCCCTGGCCGTGTGGCTTGGTTGGAGTGTCATTCTGTGAACCAAAAGGTCACCAGTTTAATTCCTGGTCAGGGCACATACCTGCTTGCGGGTTTGATTCCTGGTTGGGGCATGTACGGGAGGCAAATAATTGATGTTTCTCTCTCACATCAATGTTTTTCCCTCTCTCTTTCCTTCCCCTCCTCCTCTCTAAAATCAATAAATAAATATGGTGGGGGGTGTGTGCAAAAAAACCAGAATTATCTTCTGGAGGGCAGACCCCTTGCAGTACAGGCTTCCCCCGCTGTGAGTGCTCTAGGAACCCAGCCGTACCAGTGTGCCCGCTGGTGGTGTTGTGGGAGGCTGCATTCAGCTTCAGTGAATTTTTTTGAATATTCTTTCACCATGTTTGCCCATTTCATGAAGGGTGATTTATGAGCCCACCAGCTCACACGGTGCTAAGCGTTCAGCAGTTTTGAACCAACAATGTCAAGCTCTCCTGGTTCCACGTCCCCGCCCCATTCACCCAATCTTGCCCTGAGCGAACTTGTTTCCTCAGATGATGTGGAAGAAGTGAAACAAAAAACGGCACAGAAGCACTAAAAGGCATCCAAATTGATGAGTTCTCACACTGTTTTGAGCGGTGGGAAAAGCGTCCCGATAGGTGCATTGCGTCAAATGGAGGTGACCGAAACTTAAACGTGTAAGGATAAATACACAATTATGTATAAATAAATTCCAGTCTTTGGGGCCATCCCTCGTAATTTTTTAAAAATAAGTAAAAGAGAGAGAAGCTGGAGAAATGCAGAGGAGCCTGCATTGGGAAGGTACTCGTCTGGAGCTCGGGGAGCCGCCCCGTGACCCTGAGAGCAACACCGAGAACTGCAGAGACCCCCCGCCCCGAGGGCCCGCTGCTGACGTCACCAGCCCAGGAAGCACCTACCTGCAGACTGCCTGTTACTTAACTGCGCACTTCCTAGATGCCAGGGCCTATTCTAAGCACTTTTCCTGTATTGCTAAATGAAATCCTTAACAATCCGAGGCCAGTCCTCTGGGTGGACTCGCCCCCCACGTCAGAACGGGCTCCATTCCCTGCAGGAGTAGGCTTCCCACTACTTACGCAACGGAAGCGTGTCCCTCTGAGACAAACTGATATGATGGGTGTTTCTGTCGGGATGTTTAAAAAGTAGCCAAAAGACAGCAAAAGGCCTCAGAGCTAGTGAGTTCTGTGTCTACAGGCTGCAGGCCCAACGAGCACTGGCTCTCCTTCGCAGTCCCTCGGCCGTGTCAGGGCGCTTTCAGGTGGGGCCTTTCTAGACACTCCAGGAAGCCTGCTGACTGCACTCCCCCGCCCTGGCCATTTACCCATCACAGGTTCTCTGTGCTCTTCCTCCATTGCTTCCCTCTTTCCCAACCCGCCAAAAAAGGGATTTGGGAAGAAGAGAAATGGGGCACCTCCAACCCCCGCTTTCCAAGCCCAAAACGCAGAAGTGACAGCAAATACATTTTTTAAAGATTTTATTTATTTTTAGAGCGAGGGGAAGGGAGGGAAACATCATTGTGCCAGAGAAACATTGATTGGTTGTCTCTCGCACGCCCCCAACTGGGCACCGGACCTGCAACCCCAGCGTGTGCCCTGACCAGAAATTGAACTGGTGACCGTTTGGTTTGTGGTGACACCCAACCCAACGGTTTGGATGACACCTAACCCAATAAGCCACACCAGTCAGGGCATGGAGTAACAGCAAATTTTAAAAATTCGAATTTCAAAGCAGTGGAGTCCTTAAATATTAGCAATTCCTGTCATCAGCCTGGTTGCGTCTCCAAAATGGGCTTTCTTTTCATGCTGTCCTGTTCCCTGCACCCAAACATAAGCCTATGGGGCCCCCATAGCTTCCTTCTATGGCTCTGCCCCAAGGACTGTCCAGTGTCAGCCCCGAGGAGCTGTGCGTGCCTCCCTCAAGGCGCACTCAGCAGGCACCACGGCATCTTCCCCTCGCCCATTCGTAACTCTTCTTCACAAGCTCTGAGGTCGGTCAGCATCGTCTCAGCCCCTTGGTTTGAGCTCAAAGAACACCACAGCTGTGAGCGGTTTACACAGACTTTATTTTTCACCCGTTGAGCACAGGAAAGTCTGGGTGGGCAGAGGTGTCACGACCACCTCCCCTGGCACACAGACGGGCCTGAGACTGGGCGGTGAGGGAGGGGTGTCCTATTCCTACCACAGGTTGCTATGGGGTTATCACGACAACACATTGTTCTTGGGTCTATTTACACCGTGGAGTGTGGGGAGGGTACATTTCTTACACTAAAAATATATACTTTGGAATCTCTAAAACAAAAATATTTCTATCTCTACATGAAACCTACTAGAAAGAAGAACATAGAAAACAAGGGCAATGTACCAGCACCTCAAGTTGTCCCCTCCCGTGGGAAGGCTGCTCTGCTCTCCACCACCCCCCTAGTTTGGGAGGGCAGCCATAGCTAACCGATCAGACAGACAAATGCAGGTAAACGAGAGGGAGGCTTATCACCTTGGAGGAGTGAATGTGGGAGAAAGGAATGGGGAGGAGGATTTTGGCCTCTTTTGCAAAAGGAGTAATTGCACATTCAGTTCGGTATTTCTGTTTCCAACATTATTGCACGTGTGAAAAACCTGCATGTTGGAGTCAGTTCCAAACCTGCTAAGAGAAGCCAAGCTGTGCTGTGTTCGGCTGGGCTCAGAAAAGTGCCGTGGGTGGGCTCTCTCTCTCTCAGGAAATATTAATGCCATCAGCTGGAGGGAAAGGTTCTGTGTTCTTCAGTGCTGAAAGTGGCTTAGGTTTAAGGAAAATGTCATCCCTTTTCATTTTACAAGGATTAGAAACCATTCCATTCCCTTGCAGAACAGAATCTCCTAAAAGAATTTTGCTTATGGATGCATCATTCCACTTCCTGGATTTTCCTACTGAAAAGATCCACACAACACTCCTTTCCTCTTTTCATGCTTCAAGCAGTGATGGATCCAGCTTCACACCTCTGTTGGTTATGAAAATTAGCCTTTCTGGTAAAGAAATGCTAACTGAGTCAACTGCCCATTCTCTAGAATTAATGTGAAAGACCAAGGGTGCCAAGAATCATAAAAAATAGATTTGGTAGAAAAATTGCTTCTATTTGGTCTCAGAAAAGATATCAATCTTTTTCTGTTTATACTGAAATATGGATGAGCCTGAGGGCTTGAGAATCCCTAGACCCTCATCCGAAATAAGAAAAATAACCATAATGTCCCCTTTGCAAGAAGTCCCAGAACTAGTTGACCTCCTCACCTCTCTCACCATCCTCAAAGCTGGTGGTATTTTTTAGAACTTCAGATCAAGAACGTCTATCCAAGAAGAATTTCAAAGACGGAGAAAAAGGCAGAAAGAAGAGGAAAAAGTACTTGAAAAAGCTGAGTTAGTAAAAGGGGTAGGTCTTGGATGATTTCTTTTTTGGCCACCTCGGGCCCATAGGAAGGGCTTCTACCTTATGAGGGGCCTGACAGCTACAACCAAAAGAAAGTCAAGAAGGCTGAGAACCTTTGATACAGGGCTCCTGAGTGTCTTGCCAGGATAAGACTAGGAAATGTGGTAAGTCCCAGGAAATTGCAGTAACAAACTAGCAAACACTGTTTAAAATCCTAGTGTTACCAGTAGACAGTCTGTCCAGAGCACTGGAAAGTCTCCCCTATTGGCCAAGATGGTGGTAGGGGGCAGGTCTTACACTGAGCACAGAGGAAGCTAGAAATATCAATTGATAGGGCCCAAATGCAAAAAGCTAGCAAGATAATTGGATAGAGAAAAAAACCTTCCCCTGCCCCATACCAGGCTCGGGGTGGGACAAGGGGAAGGCAGGCACATGTGCTATAGAAGTCAAAATGGTGCAGGGGAGATGCCAGAGCAAAGAATCCTGTCAGTCTAGCCTGGGGAAAGAAGGGATTGGTTGGGAGGTGGACCCATCTGAAGCGCATGAGAGTTCTAGAAGTTGATTGGTCATTTTGAGGAAGCACCTGGTCCATACCGTACCCAAGCCAATATAATCTCAGGGGAACAAAGGGGCTCTTGGGCTCATGACTGGACTCTCACTGTGCCCTGGCCTGCTCTCTCCGTGGGCCATGTGGCCTTGACTGCCACGTGGCCCATGGCCTCCAGGAGGGAGCCTCTCTCCCTCTTGCCCTCCTGGTGATGCACTAGTGCGTGCATTTGCGCAGCTCTCTCACCTGGAAGTACGCAGCGGTGCGGCCCTGGCAGGGCCATGTGGGCTCTGTACGCAAGATCCAGGAGGGGAGCCTAAAAATAAACAGCAGTGGGGAACAAGCTAAGCTACCTGGAAGGGGTCTAAGATCACTTAGGAGCTGCCTGCCGACTCCAAAGGAACGTGCTTTAAAATGGAGCAGGAACTCTGGGCACTGGCTTTTGTCTTGGTCTTGCTGAGGACAGCTGGACATTTTCCATGGCAGAAAGAGGAGATGGGCTTTGAGGTGGGAGTCTGCCATTCTCTCAGATCGCGAAGCACCTGAATAAAACCCCTTTTCTTTTGCACGAGCATCTGCCTTACTAGTTTGGCTTTTGTGGTGGCAGGCGACTGGACCTCCATTTTTTGTTCAGTTACACTAGCAGGAGGTGCTCTCTTGCAAGAGAAAAAATTTAGAGAAGTTGGTAAGGTAGCAGAGAGAACACATTGGATAGTGCTCCTTATGCTAGTTAAAAGGGAAGCCCGGGGACCGGGCCAGTCCTTCTCCTATGCTTCAGGAAAACGTGGAGACTCAGGACATGGACATTGAAATCAATGGAGAAGACGCAGGGAGAACTGCTGACTCCTAAGAGGAAAGTCTGGATTGCTGAGCAGGTAGAAAATAAAGAAGAACTGGGTGTTGTCTGTTCTGGGCGACCAGAAACCACAGATTCCTAGATCAGGGACCTCTTGAAAGTCACAGTGGTCAGAGCCTGAGATATCAACCGAGCCTGAGATGAAGAATAGACCATATTTTTATCAAACACTTGTGACTAACTTAAAAGCCAATGACATCTCAAACAAAGAGAAATAGCAAATGTTCACACTGCTTTTTGGAAATATATGGTTCACTACCCCTCTACCCTAAAGGCAAATTTATATGGATAAGGAGACAGGGAAAGGGGCTGTATGTGGTAAAGACCAGACCTCCTGATTATTCCATCATTAGAAGTCTGAAATCATATGTAACCACAAAGGGCTAGCCTGCATTTTATGAAATCAAACATATCTGGCAATTTCACAGCATGTTCACCTTCTGTCTAGGCCCTCCCTAACACGTCCTGGGCTAGGAAGTGACCCACCCTCTTAGCAATGACAATCCTTCCGTCTTTGAATCAAGACTGCACTCATCATTATTTTCTTAAATCCCTGGCCTCTATGTGACCAGTTCATAGGGGCATTAGCGCTCCAGCACTCAACTATTCCTGAAACTGGCCCTTGTCTTAAAAGAGGCAGACCACTCCTCTGGCCCAGGCAAAGCTGGGCTCGGAAGTCACCTAACGACCTGCCTTGCTTTCTACCCCTAAGTCAGTTTCTCCTTAATCGTTAGTTTAAACACCATTTTCTATAGACTAATCAGCCTATATTTGTCCTCGAACTATTCTATTACAGAAGTCTGAGAAGGGAACTCCTGGAAGGGGGAATGATGATATCATTTTGATGGCCCACAGCTTAGGTGCCCAGGCTGTTCAGCAGCAATGAAAGCTGACAGATAGACTTTCACTTGTCGACGAACACACACACATACGCGCGGGCACACCCACACGCTGCTGCAGCTCCGCCTGCACTCCAGGCTTCCCACCCCGGACACAGCCCAGCGTGGCTCTGCCACCGCGGGCACCAGCCACAGACCTGAGCAAGGAAGCAGCCAGGACTGAGATGGAGTGTTTGGTGGGAGCTGGGAAGCCAGGGAGAATAAGAATAGGGACTGATTCCCACCACTGAGATTTGGCAGAAATGAGTCTGGCTATTTTCTGAAGAAAATCTAATGGCCTAAAAATACTGGCATATCCCTTGAAAGCAGCTAACTAATGTCCCTAAGGCGCAATGACCTGGGGGGCGGGGTTGGCTTAGAGAGACTGGAAAGCGCACATGTGGTCCTGTAACTGCTCTGCATAGAGTTAAAACTAAGACAGGTTCCCGACCCTGAAAAAGCCTAGCAGACACAAGACGTCAGTGTATTAGGAGAGAGATTTTTCTGAGTGATATTGTCAGCTAGTTTTGTTGCATGAAGGGCTTTCCCCTCTTACATTCCTTACAGCCACGCGGAGGCTAGGGGAACAGGTGAAATGTCACCAGTCTCCCTACCCTGAGGAGGCAGGAGGAGACGGGAGGGGCAAGATGGCGGGAGAGCACAGGGTGTTCTCAGGAAACAAAGGTAAAAAAGAAGGCAAGCTCAAGGAAGCAGCCAGAGAGGAGCAGGGAAAGCTAGCAGGAAAGCTTTTCCCATTCACAAGTTGCCTTTTGATTTTTCTAGATTAGGTAGATAAATGGGTACAATGATAACATTTACCCTAAAATGACAAAATGTGAAGCTTTGGCTCACAAAGGTTTTAATGCCCATATAGTTCAAATAATTCCTATTCCTGTCTGTGCCACATGAAAGGAAGCTGAAGCTGTCCCTAAACCGGCCTTGTAAGGAGAAAATCAGAAAAACCAGAACCAATACCCATAACTCAAAGGGATGGCACTTAACGTTTGAAAGCAGCATGCCGTTCAGCCCACAGATCGTACAGATGCCTGTTTACAGCAGGCGTCTGCTCTGAGTGGGTGGTGTCCATCCTATACCAGTTGTTAAATATTTTGAAAATCATCAGTGTATTAAAATAATTATGGCTCTAAGAAATAGGGAAATACAAAAGAAATGCAGGATTCCTTCAATATCACAGGTCCTTAGAGTAAGCCTGCAATACACTAGTATGTTTTAAGAGTCTAAGGAAAGCAAAATTCAATAAAGCTATGTAGCCCCTTGATCAGCTATGAGAGGAGGGCACACTGAGAGGACGTCCCACTGTACAAAGACTTTCCAGGACGGAAAACTAGTATGATTGGATTCCCTGGGTGTTGACATGCTTACTGGTCACATTTTATGTGCAAAGGAAGGGAATATCTATACGTAACGGAGCCCAAACTACGGATATTCATTGCAAAAGAGAAAAGAAAAACTATAAATATAATTGTAAACTAAATACCAAAATTAATTTTACCACTTACAGTTCATTTCCCAATGCGACTTTTTATATCTGAAAGCCAGACATTTGTCAACCAACAGAAATTCATGATGTTGAAGAAACCACATGGCTGAAGGTGGCTTTGGTCCATTGAGTTGATGATGGTTCGCTACTAAGGCAGCTAAGGAGACATTACGTGAGCACTTGAATATCTCCAGGAATGGAATCAAATGTGTCCTCAAGAGACAGCAGCAAGACATGGATGTTTCCACAACACGGCCAATAAAAACACCTTATCTTCCTGTCTACTCACAAACAACTATCACCAAACCTTTCCCAAATATCTACAAAGCAGACACTATGACACATTTTCAGCGCAGGAAGTCCTGCCTAGTGTCTAAACTAATTCCTTTTATAATTCCAATTCCAGTTCAGTCTCTTACTCTATCCTCAATGACACCAAGAGAAGCTACTCATCCTCATTTATCATTATTGATTTTTCCCCGAGCCTTTTCCTGTCTCAGCTGAACAACTCCAGTGTCCCTCCTGGCCCTTTCGTCATCCAAGGTTCTTGCAGACCGCTGCTAGGGAACAATGAAGACGCACCCAGGTCAGAGTGTCCTCTGGCTGCAGCGATGGGCACTGCAGTGCCCAGGTTGCTGACGCTCCTGACAGCCCCTGAGTCTGACCAGCATCCCCCGGAGCAGGCAATCCGACCAAGGCCCAGGGCTGCCTGGGAGCCTACAGACACTATGGGACTGGAGAGCCTTCCCTTTTCTCTCTGCTCTGCTCCTACTCCCCTTCGCCATCCTTTAGGAAGAGGAACCTCATTGAAGGCATCCTCAGTGGTAGAATGGATCCACACGGCTTGGCAGGCCAGGAGAGAGTTTGAGAGAAAATGTCTGGAAAATGGGAAGCTGGGTCTCCAATGCTGGCAGTTCTGAAGAGAAAGACAAGGAAGACGAGAAGTACCAACAGGAGGTGGTCTTCTGCTTCCACGTTCCCATCTGGCTGCTGGTATGGGGATAGCTGGCTGCCCTCCAGCGCACACCGTGAATGACTGAATGCTTCGGCCTGGTTTTGACATGACCAAGGACAGGGCCAGACTTGGTCTTGCTCCTTCTCTCAGAGATTCACCATCTTCTCTGTAACCAGAACTTCCCTGAGGCACCTCATGGCCCAAATCTTCCATCCCAGCAAAGACTTTTAGTTGAAGATACTGAATAGAAGTGTTACAATTAGACAAAAAGGGAACACATGATTCATTCCTGCTTTTAACACAATACTTTGAAGATGTCACCACAATTTGGATCTGGCTATATTTTAAGTTCATTTACAAGTAGACTAGTTCTCAACTAAAAATAACTTTGTGCATTATATGTTTCGACAGCTGCCTGGATTTTCCTCTGAAGGAAACAAAATTCCATATTTCACTCACATTCAGCACAGATTTACTTTAACCCATTCGATGACGAAATAACCAGTTTCTCCTCAGAGCAGCTTTATGACTGAAGTGGCTAGTTTTATCCCCATTTTCCTGCTCAGTAAACTGAAAGCCAGATACAATGGCCTTCCAGATTATACATGGACGGAATAACTAAACGAGGTCTCCTCATTTCCAGCCTACTGTTTTTTTTTTTTTTTTTTTTTTTTTTAACCAGAGAAGTTGCCTTTAACAAAATCTAATATCTTCCCTTCAGTTATCTGCCTACTTTACCTAAATAGTGTTTGGACTAAATTATTCAATTTGGGTGCATAGCCTACCTCACTGCAGGCAAAGCTGCCTCAAGCTCTTCCATTTTCTTCATTAACCTGATTAAATTTGATCTAAGCTATTGACAAACAATACACAGGATTTAGTTTCCAAAATAAGAAAACAGTTGCAATTTAATATTTCAAAATCTGTACTCGGCAATAATTCTCATTATGGAATTGTGTCAATACTATCAACACTATATGAATATTTTAGTACTTTTCCAGTTTGTGTCGTCGCAGTAAACAGAGAAATGATCTGTAGATTTTGAAATGGGGACTAGAAAGAAGATTAAGGGAACTAATTAGATAAAACAAATTTACATCCTGACTTTGGACCTGCATTAATGGGCAGCTCAAAACAGCATATCTGTTTAAGTAGTTAGAAAACATTTTTATTTTCCTTAGGTTTACAGTTATTCTCATGAGATTAGTAGCAGTCCTGGAAAGGATATTTATTAGACAAGTTCAATTTTACAATTAAAATATCTTTCACTTCCAACATATTTTTAAAAGCCAGAAATAAATAAAAATCATTATAGTTTTTTTTACCTCTTTTCCTTTGTATTCCCAGAATTCATACTGAGAGCTTTCCAGACTGTGGTTTTAGGCATTTCATCGGATATATTGATCTCAGAGGGGTCACATCTGAAACGAATACTTAGGACAGTAAATGTCAGACATCCCAATAGAATCCATATCTCAGTCTGTAATGACCACCACCCAACAGAAGGTCTGAAGGAGCTCGGCTAACAGCTCTCGGGAAGGCTGGGAACCAGATGGTCGGAATGTGGAAAGTCAAGGTGACCCATAAGGAGCTGAGGGCTGGGCTGATGTGCCAGGTGGCGGCCATCGCTGCCCCCACAGTTCTGCACTCCTTCTGGAGGCCACTCTGGGAATGCGGATGACGGTGCTGAGATGCCAACAGTGGTAGCACCAGGAGCTCCCACTTGCTGAGCGCTCACCGTGTGCCAAGTATAGGGCTAAGCTTTCTTCCTTCACGGCCGAATGTTTTACATTGGTAGTTAACAAAGGACTTTTACAATGTATTATCTTAACTATCACAGATTCAGAGATTATTAACATCCTCATTTGAAGGTGCAGAAACCAAAACTCCGAGGGCTAAGTGACTTTCCAGGGTCAAAC
Source organism: Pteronotus mesoamericanus (assembly GCF_021234165.1). NCBI lineage: Eukaryota > Metazoa > Chordata > Mammalia > Chiroptera > Mormoopidae > Pteronotus > Pteronotus mesoamericanus. The sequence goes on from NW_026555310.1 coordinate 3,622,155, forward strand.
TTAGTTAAGTAGAGCATCAGGACCTTGAATCCAGTCCTTGGTTTCCTAGAACCCCAGAGTACTCTGAAGTGTTCTGCAAGCCAGGCTGTCTCCTTTTCAAAAGGCCAAGTGAGAAGGCAGCAAGCATCCTAGTAGAGGAGCAACACTGTTCCTACTTTGCTGCCAGAAATTCAAAGCCTATCGCTCCTTCTAGAACACCCTGCAGAAAGTTTATTAAGGTCCAAAGATTCTATTTCTTTTGGGGTCAGTTTAAAAGCCCAAAAGTCGAACTCATAGTAACAGCGTAGAATGGTGGTTAGCAGAGGCTGGGGGGTGGGGGAAAAGGGAAGATATTGATCAAAGGGTGCAAACTTTCAGTTACAAGATGAATAAATTCTGAAGACCTAGGAACAGCATGGTGACCATAGTTAATAATAAAGTATTGTATACTTGAGATTTGCTAAGAAAATGGATCTCTAGTGTTCTCACCACATACACACACACACACACACACACACACACACACACACACACACACACACACACACACACAACACCCCCCCCCCCCGGAATAGTAACTATAGGAGGTGATGGATATGTTATTAGTTTGATTATAGTAATCATTTCACAATATATACATACATCAAAATTTTTTAAATGTTCAAAGCAAAGACTTTCCTCACTTCCACCTCAGTATAAACCACAATCAATTCAATGATTCAGCAATAAATTATCCGGGATTTAGATGACCTCCCTGCCTCTTCTACCCTCTCTTGGCCTCTGAGCTTCTCTCAGCTCGTGTGTATCTCCTTCAGAGTGGAAAGAAAATGCCAGGAATGATACCACAAATGGGCCAGTTTAGCTTCAGTAGAGAAAGGGGCTGAAACCACTGGCAGAAGTAAGGAATTTTTATGATCCCAGTTCAGTTGCCCCTGGGCTCACGGGACTCGAGATGCCATGAGCAGAGCTGGAATGGGCTCTCCCTGCCCATCCCCAAAGGCTTGCCTAAGCTTGAGGGTTTCATGCCCACCAAGCTGAGAACTCTCTGAAAACAAGGACCACGATCCCCTTCATCTTTGGAACATAGCAGAGAAAGGCAGAAGCAGCCCCAGTTTGAGGAACACACAGACTAGGATTTGAATCTTAAACTCTCTACTTAGCAGCATTGTGACCTTGGGCAAATTTCCTAAAACCTTCCAAGCCTCAGTTTTCCTCACTGTACAAACGTGGATAATGAGACTTATATCAGAATGTTGTTGTAAAGATTAAATCAGAGCACAGAGTAGATCTCCTAGCATAGTCCTGGCACACAGAAGACGCTCAGTACACGGGCTCCCTCACTTCTGCTCTTGTGATTCCCAGCACTAATCCAGTGCCTTGCATGTGGCAGATGCTCAGTAAACCATGAAGGGAAAAGGGGTTTTCACATGTTGGCGCCGGGAGGCTGAGTGTTAGCTTTTTATACCGGTAGCTGCAATTGTGACCCCACCCCCACCCCCAACACACACAGAAAGCCAGACGTTTATAGAATAACCAAAAGAGTCAGTTCCTTGGTGTTGTGAGAATTTTACCTGAAACTGTTGTTCTTTCCAGGACTACTTAGTAACTTCCTGCTCTCTAAGGGGAACTTGTCTCCCCCCATTTCTAACATTTTCTCGGCCTCCTGGAAGAAAAGGAGACATTATTATATCACGGACCAAGGAAAACTCTAAGACAACAGTAGCCCATTTTTTCTATCACAACAATTTCTACCTAATTTTTTCACATTTTTAATAAAAAACTTTTTAAAATATTATATCCTTTTTTATAGTATTTTATATTATATATATTTTTAATTATATTCTTTCCTAGCTTTAATTCATCATAAAAAGAGAGAGGACTAAGTGTTCGTATCTATGGAATAGTATTTCTTGTAAATCCTGAATCCAGACCGAACTACCAACTTACTGGAAACACAGGGGACAGACAAAATGTTAAATGACACCAAGGGACACATTTAGTAAAATCAAAATGGCGGGAAACCCTGTAGGTCAAAGACCCAGTTTTTTCAACAAAAATTAAAAAAGATAGAAGGGAGCTCCTAAAGAGATTTAAGAAACATATCAAGCAATGGCAATATATGAATCCTCTTTGGATCCTGATTCAACCATATTATTAAAAACTAAAAATAAGGCAATTGGGGGAAATATGAACACTGAATGTTCTTTCTACTTTTGTATATATTTGAAATGTTTCATAATAAAATGTTTTCCTAGAAATAATTCCATTAATACAAAGGAAATAATTACAGAGAAAAATATTTACAAAGATGTTTAAATTAGTATAATAAAACCTAAATCATCTGTAAACTTTAATAAAGAATGCTTAGATTAATGAGATAATATTATAGATTATGCAGCCATTAAAAGAATAAATATGATTATTTATTTTATAGACATACAGAAACACAAAAGTGTCATGAAATCTAGTTGAGGAAAAAATCAGGACATACGTAGCCCACCACACAAACATATAATTATTATACTTATGTGAAAATTGTGTTAAGGATGTAAAGATAACATAAAGCGCCCTGACTGGTGTGGCTCAATGGGTTGGGTGCCATCCGGCAAACCAAAACGTCACTAGTTTGATTCCCAGTCAGGGCACATGCCTGGGTTGCAGGCCAGGTCCCTGGTTGGGGGTGTGCGAGAGGCAACCAATCAATGTTTCTCTCGCACATTGAGGTTTCTCTCTCTCTCTTTTTGCCTCCCTTCCCCTCTCTCTAAAAATAAATAAAAGTTTTTTCAAAAAAAGGGAGAGAACATAAAGAAATGGCCATATGTGTTGAATGCTGACATACAATTTTGGGGTGAAATCTTCATTTTTAAATGTGACTTAGGTTTAAAAATAATTCTATAAAGAATTTTCTTAGAAATAAGTACAATATAGAAAGCAGTGCAATATGATATTTACTAACCACCTTATACTCAACATCCAAAAGACATCTCTTGATTCTCCTCTCAAACTTGTTATTAGGTCTTCCCCATATTAATAAGTAGCACAACCATCCATCTAATTGCTCACTCCCAAATCTAAGAATTGTCCTTGATTTCTCTCTCACCCATCCTCACTATAATTAACAAAACCCTTTGGCTCTATCTTCAAAATAAGTCCCAAATCCAGCCATTTCACCAACTCTCCCTTGGCCTAAGCCACCATCACCTCTTGCCTGAACTACTGCCATGGATTTCTAACTAGTCTCTGGCTACCTCTTTCCCCCTCCCAGCCTCATGGGCTGTATGTTCTTGCAGTATACCCAGCTCATCCTGCCACAAGACCTTTGCATGTGCTGTTCCCCTGGCCTGGAATGTTCCTACTCCTAGATGTTATCGTGATGTCCCCTTCGCTTCAGGTTTCTGCTGGGATGGATGTCTCCTTAGAGGACCCATAGCTAATCACTCTGAATAAGGTCACTTCTTAAACCCTTTTTTTCTTCTTAAAAGACATCACCATCCAAAATTTTATGTAAGTAAATGAATATGTGTATTTATATCTATATATACACATATATATGTATACATATATATATAATTAAAAAATTTTGTTAATAGAGTTTTTGGATGCCTGAAAACTTTACATTTTATGTAGTGAATTCTGTGAGTCCTCTCTTTAAACTTTCTTCCATTGTTTTTGTGCTTATAATTGGTGAAGCTTATTTAGTAATACAAAATAGACCAATGGAATAGAATCAGGAGCCAGAAATAAATCAATGCATATACAGTCAACTAGTACTTGACAAGGGATCCAAGAATACTCAATGGAGAAAAGATAATCTCTTTAATAAATGTCATTGGGGAAACTGGATATTCACATGCAAAAGAAGGAAACTGGACCTCTGTCTTACACCATTCACAAAAGTTAACTCAAAATGGATTTAAGACTTAAATGCAAAACCTAGAAGAAAATACAAAAAGGCTCTTTGACATTGTTCTTGACAAAGATGTGGATATGACCCCAAAAGTACAAGCAACAAAAACGAAAATAAACAAGTAGAACTACATCAAACATAAAGCTTCTGCACAGCAAAATAAATAATAAACAAAATGAAAAGGCAATCTACAGAATGGGAGAAAATATTTCCAAACTATATGTCTGATAAGGAGTTAATATAAAAATATATAAAGAACACATATAATTCAATAGCAAACAAAAACAAAGACACACCAAATAATCCAATTTAAACAACAGGCAAAATACCTGATAGACATTTTTCCAAAGAAGATATACAAAGACCACCAGGTGTATGAAAAAGTGGCTCAACATCCCAAATCATCAGGGAAAGAGATCAATACCACAATAAAGCATCATCTCACACCTGTTAGAAGGGCTCGTATCAAAAAGAGAAGAGATAACAAGTGCTGGCAAGGATGTGATAAAAGGGGAACCCTTGTACACCTTGATGGGAAGGTGAATTGGTACAGCTACTATAGAAAACAGTATAGAGGTTCCTCAGAAAATTGAAAATAGAACTAGCATATGATCTAGCAATTCCACTTCTGAACATATAGCCAAAGGAAATGAAATCACTATCTCAAAGAGCTATCTGTACCCCCATGTTCATTGCAGCATTATTTACAATAGCCAAGACATGGAAACAACCTAAGTGTCCATCAACAGTTGAATGGATAAAGTTATTACACACACACACACACACACACACACACACACACACACACACGATGGAATATTATCCAGCCATATAAAGGGAAATCCTGCCATTTGCAACATGAATGAACCTGGAGGACTAAGTGAAATAAATCAGACAGAGAAAGACTAACACTGTATAATCTCACTTATGTGTAGAATCCAAAAAAACTGAAGTCATATAAAAAACAGATTGGTGGTTACCAGGGGTGGGGATGGGATGGAGGAAATGGGTAAAGGGAGTCAAAGGGTATAAAATTTCAGTTATAAGATGAATAAATTATGGGGATATAATGTACAGCATGGTGACTATACTGTATTATATATTTGAAAATTGCTAAGAGAGTAGATTTTAAAGTTCATACCACAGAAAATGACTGTGAGGTGATAGATGTGTTAAGTAACCCTATTGCAGTAATCATTTTGTAATGCATATATCAAATGATTAGGTACTACACCTTAAAACTTATCCAATGCTCTATGTCAATTTTATCTCAATAAAACTGGAAAAAATAACACAAGATTTTTAAAATCGTAAAGTTTAGAAAACAATGCCTTTTAAAATGCATTGCAAAGGAGACTATTTCAGGCACTAACTGTACTTGGAAACACTTTCTGGCTCATTCAGTTCTTGGTTTGGTATTTTCTTTTTGCTACACATCCATTCTTTGCATGTATAGGCAACTGATAGAGGGTTCATTGTGTGGCTGGCAGATGCCAAGTGCCAAGGGAGATGAGGAAGGACAGAAAGTCCTATGCATGTTATCTTTGTGTGGTGCCAACCACAACATCATCTGCAATTTGGTACATAACAAATACTTTCAGAAAATAATAGGTTTTATATACTTGTCAAACTAGACCTTTTGGGAGAACATGAACCAGGAGATTGGATAATAAGAGCAGATTTTATGTTCATATTCCAAGTGTGAACCTGGTGAGTAGACTGTAGACAAACAGAAAACAACAACTGGTTATCAAATCCAGAAATGAAGGACAGATAGGGACGAGAATCTTTAATCCTTTCTCAGCTGAGAACACATTTGGAGGAATCGTCCCAGCTCCTAAATATAACCCTTGGGATTCCAGACATGCTGACTTTTCCTGCGGCCTTTCCTACGTTCTGTAATTTGAGGCTGCCCCAAAGTGCACAGCTGGTGCAAGAACTATGACCTCTTCCTCCTTGGCCTTCTTTTTGGCATCATCCAGCTTCTTCTTTTTGCTTTCAGGCATGAGATCATCTAACCAGCTCAGCTCTCGCTTAGAGAAACAAAGATCCATGACTTTTCTGACAAAGACCAAGGCCAAAACCTGAAAAAAAAAACCCAACAAAGTGAATTAAAGGGCCTCATTTACTGACTTAAAAGTACAATCATATTTTCACAGCAGACTAAGACATTTCATGCAAAATCAAACTGATAATAATCATTACAGTTGCTTTTGGTTGACCGCCCTCTTTGTACCAGATACTAAGGTGTTTTATATACAATATTTTACCTAATTTTCATAACAACCCCACCACTTAGAGAGTAACTAATTTAATTCCTTCATTAAAAAGAGAAACTCTTCATTTGCAGATGGCCCTAAGCGCTCCCCTTCCCTGGCCTGGGGCCAGCAGGAAGGGCAACAGGGAGGCACGGGGAGGTGGGGGGCTGGGGGTGTGCCTCCGCAGGAACTCAGAGATGGTGGGCCTGGGCCGGCCAGTCGTGCACAGCCCAAGCATGCCTCACCACGCAGGGAGGGGACCTGGAAGGACTATCCGGATTCCCACTGATCCTTTGCCTTTACAATTCCCCACAAAATCCTTGCTTTACGCCTCCATCATGGATCTGTCGTGGTTTTGTCTCTGTCTTCTGGCCTGTTCTGATAATCATTTTATAAATGGAAAACTGAGGCCCAAGGCGAGAGAATAACTTGCCTAAAATCTGACAGCTAATCACGTCAATATAAACAGCTCAAGATGCCTCACTTGCTGCTCCATTTCCCCCCAAAAGGGCCACTTTGGCCAAAGGAGAACAAATAACTCAGAATGACCTGCCTGGATTGATTGGTGTCCACCAGTTACCTCTGGTGACTGAACAAAGAATGAGGCAGATCGGGCTTATTAAATTCAATCACATTTCTTTTGAATTTCAGTTACTATTTTCCCATCAGTACAAAGCTGACAGCATCCCTTCCAGGAATTGTCAGGAATTTGCCATTTTTCAACCAAACACTCAACCCCTGAACATAACACTCAGATGCAGAACCCTACAGAGATAGTCTGGCAAAACTGAGAAACCCATCAGGAGAGTATATATCTAGGAGACTAGGGGAAAAGAACCCCAACTCCGGTTTCCTCAGCCTTGAATATTCTCCCCATAAGACAGAGTTCAAAAGTACCCAAACAAGCCCCCAGCATTACACAAACTGCCTTTTCTCTCTAGAGGCCCACCCTTTGGGGAACTTGCGAACAGCCCACTGAGTTTTTAGCTGCCTCATGACACAGAGTGAGGCAGGGAGAGGAAGGCATCAAGAGGAGGCAATGGAACAGTCAGGTGGCAAGAATTTCATCACCCACTCCAGATTTAGAAGACAGCTTGTCACCTGTTGCACCACACACAGTTCAGCTTCCCTAGTCTCCTTTCCAAAGCCCTTGATTCAGTTAGAAAGAAGGTAAGAATGCCCCAGTCATTTAGTGCTAGAGCAACCTTTTTCTCTCTCCTTGTAGCTCAAAACAGTGCATTTCTACCACTTTAGGCCCTCTGATTGCAATAAATTCTAAATAGGAACTCTATTGCTTTGAAGTAATATGCATATTACTGCAACATGAAGAATCCTTTCCTCATCAGATTAACAAAAAAAGTCAGGGGTGGGCAGCGAGGGAGGAAGGAGGAACAGGCAGACTGGTAGCCTTGAAAATAAACATGGCAAGCTGTTACACACACGTATCCACGCCTCAAGGTCTCCCAAATAATGCTGCTCCTACAAAGACCAATCAAAAAACAAAACTTCCTCATCAATTAGGGATCAATATCCAGATGTTATAAAGAACTCCTAAAACTCAACAACAGAAACACCAAACCCAAACTAAGAATGGGCAAAGAACTTGAATAGACATTTCTCCAAAGATATATAAATAGCTAATAGCCAATAAGCACATGAACAGATGCTCAACATCACTAGTCCATAGGGAAATGCAAATTAAAGCCACAATGAGATACCACTTCAGACCCATTAGGAAAATGGAATCCTATGCACTGCTCATAGAAATGTAAAAATGTAAAATGGTGCGACCACCATGAAAACCAGTATGACAGGTCCTCAAAAAATTAAAAATGCAAGTATCATATGACCCAGAACTCTCACTTCTTAGTATTTACCCAAAAGAACTGAAAGCAGAGACACAAACAGGCATTTGTTTCCTGTTGCCATTATTCACAGAGTCAAAGCATTAGTCTCAATAGCCAAAAGGTGTAAGCAATTCAAGCACCTATCAACAAATGAATAAACAAACTGTGGCTTATAAAAATAATGGAATATTAGTCATCATTTGAAAAGGAAGGAAATTCTGACACACCTTATTACATGGGTAAACCCTGAAGATATTATGCTAAGTGAAATAAGCAAATCACAAAAGGAAAAATACTATAAGATTCCACTCATATGAGGTACCTAGAGTAGTCAAATTCAGAGACAGAAAGTAGAATAGTGGTTTCCAAGGGCTGGTAGGAGGAAGGAATGGGAAGTTATTGTTTAACAGGTACAGAGTTTCAGTTTTGCAAGGTGAAAAAAGTTCTGGAGGTGCATGGTGGCAATGTGTATGTACTTAATGCCACTGAACTATACACTTAAAAATGGTTAAGATGGTAAATTTTATGTTATGTATATTTTATCACAATTTAAAAAATAATAATTTTTTAAAACTCACCATCATTGGAAAGACAATGGCAGCGGGAGACGCCTTGATGACCCAGAGCAGGACCAGGCAGGTCAGCTGGATGAGGGTGAAAAGGTGGACTTTGCGCAGCGGCACGTGCCGCAAGTAAATGAAATCTGGCTGGTGCTTTGCGGGCATCCCAAAGAGCTTCAGACGATCGAAGAACTGAAAGAAGGGGGCTGGCACTTATTTTCAGGAAGTTTCCCTGGGTCAGAAACTTGTTAAGCCCATTCATGTCTCTTACAGCACCCGCTCTGAAAGGTAGGCAATACCATTTCCACTGGACAGAAATGGAAACTGAGTCTCAGAGAGAACAGGTAATTTGGCCAAGGTTGATAAGAGACAAGAATCACATTTAAAATTCATCTTTTTAAATTCTAGGTTCAAATTCTTTTTCCTATCCTACACTGTGGTTCCTGAGAGAACTTTCTTAGGAATTGTTGAAAATAAGGCAATTGTATCTTTCTACTATCAAAACCAAATCTCCTCCTGGTTATGAAAGGAGTTTGGAGCTTCTTATTATTATTTATAGTAAAAACATAACATGAAATCTCATAACATTCCAGATACAGAAAATATGACCTTCCTTATATAAAATGAAAAACAGGCCTAGAGAAATTAAATAACCTGTCCAGAATCACATTACAACTTGGTATATAAGAATGACCACTGGATATTCCATAAAAACAAAGAGGAACCAGCCACCAATAGTAGAAGCAGCTAAGTCATTCTATCTTTGGGATACCCAAGTAATCAGTGACAAGCTCCTGAGTTTCTCCGTTCAAAGGACTCAGAGGAATGAGTTGGCAGATGGGAAATGGCAGAGAGTGCCAGGAAGTACCCTGTGGCTTGGCTGGGGCAGCTGCCACCACTCCCCGATCTCCTCTCCACCAGTGCACCCCCAGCTAAGGTCCCTCCCTCACATTGAGCCTGGCTCTAAAACTAGTACTGTCCATGTGCGGAAGCCAGTTTGGTTCTTGACCAACCTTTCATATCTAAGTTTACTAGCATCTGACAAAGCACCTAGTGTTCAATGTGTCTAATTAAATTGTTGAAAAATAAGAAATGACTGGAACCATGACATCAAGCCAGGCCACCCTGTAAGCCCCTGTACCCGCATGCCAACACAACTGTATCTTGCCCAGTGTCCAAAGAAATATCTAAAATAGCTTACCCAGCAAGATTAGGCAAAGGTTTCTCAAGAACTAGTTTCTGCTAGAACTGTCCTACCCGGGTCAGGACAAATGAGCTCACAGCGAGAAGACACTGCCCTGGCCGAGCCATACAATACCTGAATCCCCTGCAGTGAAGAGACGCCCATGTAGAGGAAGACTCCATAGAGCACCGGCATTGGGATGAACTGAAGACAAAGAGTAGAAAGACCAGATATTACACTTGGTATCAGCACACTCAAGAATATAACAACTTCTAAATTTTCGAGAAGAAAGTCACAGGTCCTGACTGCTGCAGCTCAGTGGGTTGAGCTTCGCCCCGCAAAGCAGAGGAAAGCAGTTTGATTCCTGGTCAGGGCTCATGCCTGAGTTGCAGGCCAGGTCCCCAGTTGGGGGCATGCGAGAGGCAATCGATGTATCTCTCGCACATTGATGTAACTCTCTCTTTCTCCCTTTCTTCTTCTCTCTCTAAAAATAAGTATATAAAATCTTTTGAAAAATAAAAAAAAGGAAGTCACAAAAATCACAGCATAAACATTGTATTAGTTTCTGCTGTCTTTTCATGATTTAGAAGTAGAAGCGAAACAGGCTATGATAAAAATCATTTTGTTCTAAAGTGAAATGATTACATCTAAGTGTAATCTGGTCCTGGTTAAATCATAGGCCTCATGTTTTACCCATGTCAGACACACACTCCTATTTTTTTAACTAGCGAGAGAGGAAAAGTGTATTTTTTTCATCTTTTAAATTTTATTTTTCAATTATAGCAGACATTCAATATTATTTTACATTAGTTTCAGGTGTACAGCAGAGTGGTTAGATAATTATATAATTTATGATGTGATCCCTCAATAGTTCTAATGCCCACCTGGCACCATACATAGTTACTACAGTATTATTGACTGTATTCCCTACGCTGTACTTCACATCCCTGTGACTATTCTGTAACTACCATTTAGTACTTCTTAATCCCTTTAACTTTCTCTCCCAGCCCCTCAACCCCTCTCCCATCTGGCAACCCTCAGTTTGTTCTCTATATCTATGAGTCTATTTCTGTTTTGTTTGCTTGTTTATTTTGTTCTTTAGGTTCTACATATAAGTGAAATCATATTGCATTAGTCTTTCCCTGTCTGACTTATTTTTGCTTAGCATAACACCCTTTAGGTCCATCCATGTTGTTGCAAATAGTAAGATTTCATTCGCCTTTATGGCTGAGTAATAGTCCATTGTATATTATGTACCACCACTTTTTTATCCACTCACCTAATGATGGACACTTGGGTTATTTTCTAAAGTTCTCTTTCTAATAGTTCACTACTGGACACACATGCCCTTCTTTTTCAAAACTGATACTTCTTATTTTTTTATTACAGTTTGCATTCAACACTTTGTATTAGTCTCAGGTGTACAGCACAGCAGATAGACATGCACATGTGTTACATTCATAAGTGTTCCCTCTGATAATCCAAGTGCCCACCTGGCACCACAGATAGTTATTACAATACTGTTAACTACGTTCCCTATGCTTTATCTTACATCCTCATGACTATTTTGTAACTACCAATTAGTACTCCTCGATCCCAACACCTATTTTTACCCTGTCTCCCAAAACCCCTCCCCCTGGCCCCTGTGAGTTTATTGATTTACATATAAGTCTGTTTCTATTCTGTTTGTTTATTTATCTTGTTCTTTAGCATCTACATATAAGTGATATCATATGTTATTTGTCTTTGGCTTATTTCGCTTGGCATAATATTCTCTAAGTCTATCCATGCTGTTGCAAATGGGAAGATTTCATTAATTTTTTGTGGCTGAGTAATAGTCCATTGTGTATAGGTACCGCAGCTGCTTTATCCACTTGTCTATCAATGGGCACTTAAGTTGCTTCTATATCTTGGCTATTGTAAATAATGCTGCAATGAATATGGGGGTGCATGTATTCTTTCAAATTAGGGTTTTGGGTTTCTTCAGATATATACCCGTAAGTGGAATCACTGGATCATAAGGCAGTTCCATTTTTAATTTGTTGAGGACCTTCCACACTGCTTTCCACAGTGGCTGCACCAGTCTGCATTGCCACCAACAGTACACCAGGGTCCCCTTTTCTCCACATGCTCCCTAGCACCTGTTTGTTGATTTAATTATGATAGCTTTTCTGATAGGTGTAAGGGGGTATTTCATTGTGGTTTTGATTACATTTCTCTGATGATTAGTGACGCTGAGCATTTTTTAATATGTCTATTGGCCATGTGTATGTCCTCTTTGGAGAGGTTTCTATTCGGATCTTATGCCCACTTTTTTTTTTTAAAGATTTTATTTATTTATTTTTGGAGAAAAGAAGGGAGGAAGAGAAACATCAATATGTGGTTGACTCTTGCATGCCCCATACTGGGGACCTGGCCTGCAACCCAGGCATGTGCCCTAAACTAGGAATCGAACCTGCGACACTTTGGTTTGCAGTCCAGCACTCAATCCACTGAGCCACACCAGCCAGGGCCTACTTTTTCATAAGGTTAAAATGGGCATCTTTTAAACTTCTTGTAATCAAACAATCATCTCCTCAAGAATTTGATGTATTTTAGCATGGACTTTAAAAGTTTCCTTTTTTGCTACCAAGACTTGAGGACAAGAGTGGAGAGGTATGGTACCTTGTCATGATTTAGGGAGAAATATCAACATTATTATATTGCACTTAAGTATACATACACACCTATCCCATCACATTTATTAATCCAGATAATGTTCAGCCCATCTCTATGAGTTAGGGAAATGAGAAATATAGAACCAAGACAAGGGAAGTCTTATAGCTGAAGACTAAACTTGCCCTAGCCAGGTAGCTCAGTTGGTTAAGCGCCATCATGATATACCAAGGCTGCAGGTTTGACCCCCAGTTCGGGCACATACAAGGATCAACCAATGAATGCATAAATAAGTGACCAACAATTCATTCTCTATCTCTCTCTCTTCTTCTCTCTCTTTCTCTCTCTCTTCTCAAAAATCGATAAATAAACAAATTTTTTAAAACTACTAAAGTCAACTTGCTTTTATTCTGGAGATAAAGAACATTCCCAATCATAATTCCTCTCAGAACTGGAAAAGCCCCCATCGGATTTTATGTTGTGCCAGCTCTAGATGAGTAGACATCTCAATTTGGTGCTAACTTTGTTTGTAGAACTATTGAAAGGTTTTCTAAAAGAACCCTTCTGAGGCCGTCATGGGAAGGCCAGGCCATGCCCATCGCCACAACCTTGTGGTTACACTCCTGGAGGAGCAGCAATCTTTGGGCTCTCGCAGAAGGCACCGAGGCCAGATGAGGAAGAGGGGGAAGGGCTGGGGACAGGGAGTGGAAGTGGGTAAGGGGAATGAGGAGAGGTGGCAAGATTGAGTGGGAAGTAAGGGGTCAGGAATACAGTGCAGAATCCTTTTCCATCCCTCTCAACTCTCACCCTTAAGTAGCACTTGCAGTGCGGGCCGGGGTGCTCAAAGGTTCACCGCAGGCGGGGAATGGAGGCAAGGCAGGTAGGCGTTCCAGGCGGCGGAGGCTTGGGGGCACAGCCGTAAGGCTTTCCTTTCTGCCCAGTTTTCCCAGACGCAGGCCCTCCACCCACACATGGAATGTTTTTTTCTCATGTTTATCTTCCATCTTTCCAAATATCCCCTTTTAACCCCACATCTCATAACAGCCACTGTCCCCTTTTCTACTCCACTTCACAGAAAAATCTCTTGAAAGAGGTGCCTGCTCACACTCTTAACTTCCTCACCTGCTATTTACTCTTCGGTCCCCTGTAATTCAGCTTCTGCCCTATTTTTCTACTGTATCTGCTCTTGTCCAGGCACATTAGGCCTCCCTGTGGCCAAATCCAATGGCCTTTGTTTAGTCTTCATCTCTCTAGACAGTTTCTGCCTAATCCCTCCACTTGAAATAAGCCCCTCGCGTGGCTTCCCTGACACCACACCCTTCTGGTTTCCCTCCCACCCCTGGCCGCTCCTTCAGAGTCTCTGTTGCTCCCCTATCCATCTTCTAAATATGGAGCTCCTCAGATTCTGTTCTGTCTCCTGAGTGATCTAATCAACTCACTTAGCTTTCAATACCATCTATGTGCTATTGACTCCCACATTTACATTTTTAGTCCATAACCCTCCTCTAGCCTCTTCACTGAGATGCCTCCTGAATATCTTACCCAAAATCTGACCACAGCCTCACCCCTCACAAAATCACTTCTCCTTCACTCAGTCTTCTCCATCTTAGATGTCACTGTCAATGTTGTATGAAAGGAGAGAAGGTTAGACTCCTCTTGACAAGGATGGAAGAGGCTCTGGGGTCTAACAACACACATATGGTTAAGGCATTGCCACCTCCTTAGGGGCCATCACTCACCACGCAGGTGGCCAAGTTAGAAACCTAGCAGGCATGTCAACTTTTCCATCTTCCTCACCCCATTCTATATCTGCCAAGACCTTTGGATCTGCCTTCAAAATATACAGACAACATGGCTCTTACCCATCTCTACCACCAACTCCCTCAGCCAAGCCACTGTCGTTTCTTACCTGCAATAGCCTCATTGGTCTCTCTGCTTCTATTTTTAACCCAATCCTAAAACTTAGTCTTCTAGTCATCAGCCAGAGCGAGCTTTTTGAAATATAAAATGGATCGTGCCCCTGTCCTGTTAAAAAGCCCTTCAAAAGTTACCTTTACTGTTTGTCAGCAAGGCCCTGCAGGATCCGCCCCCGCTCACTCTGCCATCTCATCTCACTGTGCTCTTGTCTTTACTCAACATCCCTGAGTCTCATGGCCCTGACATTTCCTAGAACATATATAACTCCTCCCCGCCTCAGGGCCTCACCAGACTGCTTTCCCCCTTCCCCCACGCCATGCCCCACTCCTCATGGCATGGCTGGCTCCACCTAATCTCAAACACCATCTCCTTAGCAAGGCCTCCTCTATCCACACTACGACAGTGCCCCTTTAATTCTCTACAGCATCATGGACCACTATATACTTCCTTTTCTCAGTTATATTCTCTGATTATTATGCTTGTTTTCTTAATTAACTTTTCAATACATCTTATCTATCTTGCTCCACTTGAATAAACTCTTTCTTATTTTCAAATCAGGCACTCAATATATTACCTAATGAGTGAGCGGATGATTGATTACCTTTAATATAGCCGTCATGAAGACTGAGCAGCCCATCAGCACAAAAATCATAAGGCCTGTCACTCTCTGTTCTCGGATACCCAAGAACTTGGGCTGTTCTCCAGGAGCGGAGCACTCGGATTCCAGTTTGAGGCTGTTCACGTGTGTGATGGACAGGACAGTCGCAGCTACAAACCAGGGCAGACCCATGATGGAGCAGACACCCAGCATGATGGCCACCATTAGCAGATCCAGGTGGTAACCACAGCCTTTCTGCGGGGAAACACAGCATTCGTCACCATCAGTAGGGCATAGAACAGTGAGCTCAGAGCATGCCAGCCCCTCCTGGTCCAGAGGGAACAGAGAAGGAAAAGGGAAACCTTAGCCTGGCCAAACCATGGCAATATCCATTCTTTATTCAGGTGCCCCCAGATCTCACTGAGTCTCCCACATTCAAAGAGTCATCCTTTCTCGGCAGAGTAACCGGCAATCAAGCCACATCTTAACCATTCTAGATGGTGGACACTATAGGGGTTGACGATAAGTGTCTTTACTGAGTTCCTACAACACACTCCCAGATCCTTGCCAGATTTGTGTGTTCCTAAGTAAGGGAAGAACAGAGACGAAGGCATGAAGCTGCTCAATAATATATGCACTGGAACCAACCCTACCTCTGTAGGATGCTTGGGCTCAAGGTTTAGTCTGGAAGCCCAAGGAATGGACAGCAATGGGAAACTACCTGCCCCTAGGAAATGGTGGCCCAAGCCCTGCCCTGAACCTCAGGAAGATAAGCCTGACCCAGAGCATGTGGCTATATAAGGACTACTAGGAACTCTGCCTGCTACCTTCCCCACAAGTTTGAGTGGAGAGCAACGGAGCCCAAACTTCTTCTGTATCATACCGTCATGTTCCACTCTAGGGATTAGAAAACCCTAGAAATCTCTTATGAGCGCTTTCTATGGCTTCTTTCATCTAGGTTCTACATCTAGGGTCTCTTTTATCTAGGTTCCTGTTCTAAATGGGTTTATGGTAATTTTTTTTTTTTTTAATGTAACAGGATGCCATTAATCCTTCTAGGTCTGAATTTCTCGTTACCTTGAGCTTGTGTTCCTTTCTGTTAATGATGACAGCGGTGATCTGCTGGTCCATGAATATTAAGATAGTACAGAGGAGGGCCGGAATAATGGCAGCTATCACAGTCCACCAGGGATTGGGGCCAATGGGACTAATAATCCACCCTCGGTCATCCCTTGTCGGCTAAAGGAAAAAACAAGGTTTTATTTTTGTATTTTAAATTAACTATAATCACTGGGGCAAAACAGATCAAACGGAATCACAATATCCACAAATCTTTTTAGTCCTGAATGAAAATCCTTTAAAAAAAAAAAGACATAGAATACAGCAACTCTTTCTTTTTAGTGTAAGCTCTATTTATTTAAAAAACAGTTTTTTACATATTTCCCTTGCCCAGTTATCTTCACCTACATACATATATGCTTCCTTATCTTCCAATACACTCAAAGAATTCTAACTGAAGCCAGCCTACCCAAGTGTGCATCTCATTCCCTGACCTCAAGCTTACTTAAGAACTTCTAACTTTTGTTTTGCCACACTCTCGGGTCTTCAATTTTTCTTTTCTACCAAAGCCCTCCACTCAAACATAATTATTATATACTGTCTAATATTTAAAGAAAACCCCCGCCTGCTCCTCACACATGCTCCAGGAACTATCCTGTCACTATGCTCTGCTCTACAGCATTGCAGTGTACAGCAACTTGTTAGGAAATCTATGACCTTGCTCAGAGTCCATCCTCAATGATCAACTTTTTATGAACTATTCATTAATTTTTCACTTCCTTCCCCTACTCTCCAAATCCCTATGTATAGAGAAAGCAACTTTATCTCAACATTAGCTCAAATAAATATAATTAACAACAAAATTTGTTGTCCAATATCACTTAATAACTTCTAATGACAAACATAAATAACTTTGACTATCTTCCTCCAGAAGCCATATAAGGTATGTACACAGAACAAATAAAGGCAAAGTCGAGGCAGCTTCAAGGAATCTCATGGGCTTAGCTCGATTGGTTTAGGGCCCTCCTCCCACAGCTCTGAAACAGGCCTAGGCACTAGAGTCTTGAGAGAGGAACCTAAGACTGCGGAACCTGGGGACTTGTTGAGCCAGGGCCCTCCCAGTGCCCCTGTAAGACCACACTGTTCATAAATCTTGTTTGGGTGTTCGCGACATAGCCAAACTCTCCTAGATCCTCAACCTCTGCCTCCTCTTCCAAAGTACTCTGAGGAAAAAAAAAAATCCCCTTGTTTGGCAAATAGTGAGAGAGGATAAAAGACCCAGAATTGGCCCAAGCTCAACAAACAAAGCAAAAACTGTTGTATCCAAAGTATTTGGTTCCATATTGGACGTGACTCTAGGATTCAAAGACTCTTCAATAATGTCAGCAAATCCCAAAATCTGAATGGGTTAGGTTCTGAATGTTTGTAGAATCTTTGTCTCCTTAGTAAGTATGTTCCAAGTATAAGTAAATAGTGGGGCCAACATAAAAACCTATCAAACTCTGACTTACATTAAGCCATTGGTAATAGCACCAGCTTTCAGATTGAGTCTCGGTCACTGGAGCCATGTGGGGTAACAGGGAAGGGAAAAGGAAGAAAATTTCTTCTCTGCTTCCTGAAAGCAAGGCCTGCCAATGAACATCTTCTTCGACGTTCTCCCATTTCCCTTTCTCATCTTTCTCCCACCTCCCAGACACCTCCTTCCCAGAAATTCAGTGCCTCCCATCTTAAGCCTACCCATCAGGGAACCATTTCAAGGACTGCTCAATGCTCTCAAATTAATTATTTTTGCACAAAATCGATTCCTCCTGCCGGGTCAACCTGAGCTAGGCATTAGAGAGAAAGCTGATAGTGCGCTCATTCACACAAAGGTGAGAATGGCATATTCTTGGAGGTATTATATATTTAAAGAAGGTGTTTTTTTAATTCATAACTTTCTAACTGGTGGCATTTCAGCAAATTTACCAAAATAAAATAAGAAATTGTCAGGTCTACTTTAGGGAGAGAGGGAAAGGGAAGACAAAGGCCATATGCAAGTCTAAGCCTGCCTTTGTGCCTGTCTTTTTCCTCCTCCCCAGTCTCTGCCGCCGCTCATCTTGGGAATCTTCCCCAGACACTAAGTATAGCCAGGTTTTCTCTCCTCTCCACCCTGTGGGGATCTATGCAGCTGAGCTCAGCTTTTCCATCTTCTCTGTTTACTCAGTTAGTGCCTCCAAACAGAATTAGATTTAACATCCCACATAGCGATCATTTATTTTACTTTTTATACAGGTTTTTGGAAAAATAGTAGCGATTATAGAGAGTTATGCAAACAATGAAATAGGGTTGAAGAGATGTCATGGTTACTCTGGCAGGAGCCCCGGCCTCCGGATGAGGCCCCCCCGCAAGCTCACCTCCTCAGCGGGCAGGGCCCTTTCGGGTGGGGGCCCGGGTCCTACACTGAGCTTTCTCACCGTTCCCAGTGGCCTCCTACAGGCGATGCTCAATGAAAGTGCTGTTAACCAGACTTGTGCCAAGAGCCCCACATTTCCACAGTAACTCGTATGCCTTTATGCAAATGGGCACATTCCATTGTTTTAAACTTTAACATTAAAAACAGTTAAGTGGCATTAATGATTACAAACAATACTTTTTGTTTGTTAAATGAACTTAGCTTTGTTCCTTTCTGACTTGAACTTAGCCAAGCCTGCAGAGTTCACTTTTCTGAAAAGTAAGTTACAAGGAGCAAGGTTCAGATTTAGAGGACTGCAAAACTAATGGTTTAGGATATGGAAAGGGACCTTTGAAATAAACTCAGGACCAGATTCTATGAGAGTGCCAAGTATCCTGAGATTTGTTTACCTTGAACACACTGGGCACTTGAAGCTTTGGTGATGGGACTCCAATCAAAAAATCAATAATCACCATTGTGAAGATTGTGAGGAAAACAGCAAAGTCACTCACCATGGAGCGTACCTGGCACGCAAAAATGCAAAAGGGTTAGAAAAGTGTTTGAGTAGGTTGCATGCAGGAGAAAAGAATTTAGCATCGTAAAAGGTTAAAAAATCCTCAGACAAATGCTTTAATTTTATACTTGAATTAATACAAGCATATTTGAACAACAGAATGTTAACATGCCCAAGTTAATACCTCCACCAAAACCCTTCAATGGTTCCTCATTTCATTGATTTAAAACCCCACAGAGCCTTCTGGCCTATGAGGCGCACACACACGGGCAACACCACCTCTCTGACCCCAGCTCCTGACGCTCTCCCACGTGTTCACTCTGCTCCAGCACACAGACCTCCTTGTCTCTTCAACATGCCAGACTCACTGCCACCTTAGGGTCTTTGTACTTGCTCATCCGTGTACCTCCAACATTTTTTCTCCAATAATCTCTTGGGTCACTCGCTTACCCCCTTTAGGCTCGCTCAAATATCGCCTTCCCTAAGATCTCTGGACAACCCTGCTTACAACTGGTCGCCACCCTCCACCCCAGCATTCCTGATACTCCTTTCCTGCTTTAGCATAGCATCTATCACCTTTCCTTTTCTGCATAGCATCTATCACCATTTTGTTCCTAAGAGGACTATCCCACTTTATAGTTTAGTGTAGCTTTAACAGAAAACAATGCCTCTAAAATGCTCGGTGGCTGCCTTAACCTGAAATTCCAACAGAGACAGAGCAAACTATACTTCAGACACATTTAGCATCACTGATACCTGAACCTGACTTTGCTTTCCTTTGAAACCTGAGCTTTCCAGCTCCCACTCCCTGGTTTTGTTAGTTCTCCTCTGAATGTTACATAAATCCTCTGCCCACGTAGCTGTCCCCACCGTGAAGCCCATCTTGACTATCCTGGAGCCCAGCGACTCCTCTCTCCTCTGAACTTCTGCGGTGCTTATATGCCAGGCTGGCACCCAACTCGTTGTCACTGTCTCATACGGACTTGGCTGGCTCATCTGTTTCCCCTCCCTATCTGATGGCAGAGGCCATGTTTTACACTTATTTTGCATCCCCCGTAGTACTTAACCCAGACCTGAGCAAGTACACAACTGCCACTTGTTCAGTATTTGCCAGAATGGAAACAATGACCCAGAGCTTATTTAGGATGTGCCTCCCTTAACTACTGCGTAGGCTCAGTGAAGTCCAAGAATGTGTTTTAGTCATGCACATGCGTACAGTAAATATCTGATCACCCGAGCCTGCTACCCATTCATACATCCTGCTCTGCAAACATGCCTGATTGAAAACCATTTCTTCCTGATTCAAGTTCCTTTTCAAAGCAATGGCCCCTTCAGCTACCCTACACTTGGCCTATAATTCTGCCCTGCCATAATTCGCCGTGACAGCCAGTGCCACCCGCGTCACGGAAAGGTTAACGAGGCTAAAAACAGCATGCAAACCAAGTCCGGAGCATGTTCACTGCGGCAGCCAGTGTGACCAGTGCTTTCATAAGCTATTACAAGTGCTATCCTGGGAGGAGACTTTGGGGTCACCTACATATCTGAAGTGATCATCCCAGTTAACTATATTACAGAGTCAGCTGTAGCTATTGCGTTCTGTAAATAAAATTTAACAGCATTCTAGAAATGAAACATAATAGCTTTTAGAGAATACTACTCCACCTTAAACACACCTGGCACTTTTAAATCAAAAAGCTTTTATGTATCAACTCCTCATTCCACACCACACACCTATGAAAGGGCCTGCAGGACACAAGCAGAGGAGGTGCTACCGCGTGGCTCCTCAGGACATTTAGAGCTCTCCAGCTGCCACTCTACTCAGCAAGCAGCATGGAGGCTGAGAACAGGCCCTGTGATATTGAATGCTAACAGAAAAGAAATGTATGAACATGCTACCTACTCTGGTTGGGAAATAACGGCTTGTCTTAAATGTCTTTAAGGTGCTCGAGAGGATGAAGGTGGTAAAGAACAGAATGCAGGACCAAAAGAGCACATCGGGAGTGTAGGGTCCATGATGGCTGCACGCAGATCCTGTGAACTCTCCATGCATCTCCTGGCATTCCTGGAGGAACGAACATTCTGGGTAACGCACGGCAGGTAGGAGGGAGTAACTAGCTGCTGCCCTCTGAGCCCACGACTCACTGCCATCCCACGGTTGCTGGAGAGCAGAAGCTGCCAGCAGCACTAGGCTCCATGCAGTTGCGGGGCCCTGGCTTGCACAGTCCCCTTCCAGGTAGGGTAACTCCTTATGGTCCTAACTAGCACACTGTTACAATGAAACCAGAACTGCCTCAAGCAAATGGGAGGTTTTGGGCAGGCCCTGGCAATTTGTATGAATTTTATTAGAGGGGACTTAACGAATTTGAATGTTCTTCAAGCTCCATAAAACCCAGATCAGCTCCCCAACCCTGCCTGGTTTCATCCCCAGACATCCTTAGTGCAGGATCACTGGGTAGGATAGCGCTATTGTATGTGGGAGGGAAAAGGGAGATAATCTTCTTTTCCCTTTAGGTACCAGAGAATTTTGAAGGGGGAAAACAGTCAGTAAGAAGAGTTTAAAAATAAAAAAGCTTTATTTCTATAAATGCCAGAGCTTGCTAAAGGGCCAGCCACTTCTACCAAGAAGATCCCCTTAACCCTGGCAGTCACAACGCTCAGCCATCTGGCCGCTCCTAGACTTACAGTAACAGTCAGGTTAGCCCAGTGGACTTCCGTTGTCACGATGTTACGGTCCTTCCAATACTGCAGTGTGTGATTGTTTGGATTCTCTGGGACAGTACACCTGCAGCTGAGAGGGAAAAAAAAGATTCCTGAGGTAGGCAGCCAACTCTTCAATGGAATATGTTTAGCCATGAGTGGGCTAAAGGTTCTCTCATCAGAGCCTGGCTTGCTTCTCATTTGCCCACCTCACATCCCTGAGGTTGGTTCTCTTGGTTAAGGCCCATCTGTAGGCCCAACCACGCCCAGATTTTCCAGTCAGTCATTAAAAAAGATGGACTGTAATCAGTGTGTGGGTCTTGGATTAAACTGTACTGACAACCACGCTTAGCACCTGATGTGTCCAGAATGAGCCCTGGTGGTTCCTTAGTTTCTATCGCTTAAGGTTGTCTCATGGAATTCAATCTACATAGAAAGGAGGACAAGATACCCATTCAGCTCCCAACAGCTTCCTCTAAACCTGGATATCTTGCTCCCTATAACCGTTACATCCTTGCTCTAAAACTCAGAGTATTCTGGAATTGTGACGTAAGCTCTTCCTGACACTGCATCATCCCTGATAATTCACTACCTAGGCCATTCCCTGGATTCCCAGGCCTCTTCTTCTATCTAAACCAGACCAGGCCAGACCTGTCCCACTGGCCACCATGCCGCCCCCCAGCCCCAGCACGCTGCATGCCTGAACCGGCTTCCCATATGCTCAACCGACAGAGCCATTCCCACCAACTCTGTTTCGTCTATGAATTTAATGAAAATGCCTCCTAAGGATATAGCATGAACAGAATTAAAATTTAAAAGATCTCAACAGTTTATAAAACAGGAGGAAATCAACAAAATGAAAAATAATAGGGAAAGCTATTTACATTTAGATATTTAAAAAATCAATTCCAAACTTGGAAGCATGAGAGAATATGCTACAGTAGGTAAATGGATGTACTGTAGCATATCTAGACAATGGACTATTATTCAGCACTAAACAGAAAAAAATCTAAGGGTCCTTCGATGGACAACTGGATAAAGAAGATGTGTGCCCTAACTGGAGTGGCTCAGTGGATTGAGCACCGGACTGAGAAACAAAGGGTTGCTGGTTCAATTCCCAGTGTAGTGTATATGCCTGGGTTGCAGGCCAGGTCCCCAGCAGGGATCATGTAAAATGCAACCACACATTGATGTCTCTGTCTCTCTCTGTCTCTCTCTCTCTCTCCTTCTCTTCCTCTCTCTAAAAATAAATAAATAAATAAATTTTTTAAAAAGATGTGGTATGTGTATATAATGGAATACTACTCAGCCATAAGAAAGGATGAAATGCTGTCAATTGTAAAAGCATGGACTGATCCTGAGCAGGGGTGTCCGACCTTTTGGCATGTCTGGGCCACACTGGATTAAGAGTTGTCTTGGGCCACATATTAAATACACAAACACTAACGAAAAACAATGAGCAAAAAAAAAGGTTTTAGGTAAATTTATGATCTTGTGTTAGACCCTATTCATAGCCATCCTGGGCCACATGTGGCCTGTGAGCCGCAGGTTGGGCACCCTGAAAGAACCACACGATTTCACTCATATGTGCGATATAAAAGAAAAAGCAACAAATGAACAAACAAATTCATAGACAGAGAGAACAGTAGAGTGGTTACCAGAAAAAAATAAGAATGAGGAGGGTAAAGGGAGTCAAGTAAAGGGTAGGGCAAAGTAGGTTTACAGTTGTTCTTATGGGAAATAACAATTTAAAAATACTAATATGAGAATAAATTCTGCGTTTTGCATACTCACAACTGTAAACCTTTTGCTCCACTCTGTATATGGTGACAAACGGAGACTAGACTTTGGGTAGTGAGCACACATGTAATATACAGATAATGTATTATAAAATTGTACACTTGAAATATATAATTACTAACCAAAGTTACCCCAATAAATTTAATTTTAAAATAATGAATTTTAAAAATATAAGTAAATAAAAAGAAACAAATTTAGCCAAAACACATAGAAGACCTTTAAGTGCATATTACCAAATGAATGAAGCCAATCTGAAAGCCAAATACTAAATACTATATGATTCCAACTATATGATGCAGAAAAGGCAAAACTATGGAGTCAGTGTAAGATCAGTGGTTGCCAGGGGTTGGGATGATAGGGTAGGATAAGTAGGCAAATCACAGAGGATTTTCAGGACAGTGAAACTGTTCTGTATGATACTATAGAGATAGATATGTCATTAAATATTTGTCAAACTCCACAGAATGTACAACACCAAGAGTGAAACATAATGTAAACTGTGGACTCCGGGCGATAATGATGTGTCAGTGCAGGTTCATTGATTACGAGAAACGCGCCGCTCTGGTACGGGCTGCTGACAGTGGAGGGCGCTGTGCACATGTGGGGGCGGCGGGTGTATGGGAACTCTTGGTACTTTCCACTCAATTTTGCTGTGAACCTAAAACTGCTCTGAAAAGATCGTCTATTAAAAAATCAGTTCCACACATACTAACATAAAATCATTTAAAGTCTTGGAAAGTTCTAGCTTCATATCAGCTCCATACGAACTGACAATGGAATGCAACTAAGAAAAATACCATTTGAGCTTTACTAAAAAAGAATTACAGTATTCAGATCCAAAGTCTACTCAGTCTGGAACTAGATAGTTTTGTCTGTCTTCTTCCACTTGCATATAAGCCTCATGAGGATAGATCCTTTGTCTGTCATGTTCATCGCTATGTTTCCAGGGCCTAAAACAGTGCTGGCACATAGTAGATGCTCAACAAATATTTGTTAAATAAATAAATGAAATCAAAGATAAAAAAAGATAAAAGAATGAACCTTACTGCAATGCCAGATGGCTATCTACTAAGCTTCAGAGATTATATTCTCTAATGGTTGTTATTTTGTAATAAAACAATTTTTTTTAATTCTGATAAATTTTGTATAAATTCTTATTTTTTTTAGGTTGAGGAATAATAACTAGGATCAATAAAAGTGCATCTGTTGCTAGTTAGCAGACACCTCCATGCAGTGTGCCCTTTCTACTCAGGTTGTTCCAGGTTGAAATCATTCACTGCACAATCAGACCCTCTGCACCAGAACTGTACAGCAAGAAGGGATGGAACTTCATGTGCATAGCTAAAGGATGACGGTCTTTAGTCCTAATCTGGAGAATACTATTCCAGAGAAGAAATGTTGTATAGGACCAGACCCTCTTTGACAGCTGAAAACACAGACAAATAATGTATTTTTTCCAGCTGATCCAAACTGTGTTGAACATGAGAAGAAAACAGTATCTTTTGTTGAAATCTAGGTAAATAAATAGATTTCTAGATAGATATCTTGATAACATGGTCCCAGGGTCTCCTCACAAGTCCTCACAAAACGAAGTTCTTCCCAAAAAATAACTGAATTCTCCCTGCTACATTTGCAGCCTATTTTTGTCTCAATGCCTGGAACCAAAAGACATGTTTGGGAAGCATTTCTCAAGTCCCATCTGAGTTTCCCTCTTAGGCCATCTTCTCTGTCATCAATTTTGACTGTTCTCCTTTGGCAGCCCCCGAAGTCTCCACATCCATATCTGAGCTCTGTTTCCCAGAAGGCCAAGACAGTTCCCTAACAGAAGCTGTAAGCACTGCCTGGCATACTACATCAGCCATTAAACTCAGGCCATTTGCTCAATTAAAAAAAAAAAGATCAGCAGAAAGCATACTTACTAATACAGGCTAAGGTGATCCAGCTGGCTGTGCATATGGATGGGGTAGGTCTCTGCCAGGTGAATCAGCTTTTCTATTGCTTCATAGATGAAAATAATGCAAATTAGGGAGGCAAATGCTTCTTCAGTGAAGCGGGTTATGTAGCAGACAAGAGAACTGGCATCAGTTGCCACAAGGACAATACAAAGGAAGGCAGTCCACAGTCCAATACAAGCACGCAAGGAGAGGTATGAAAGAGCGTAGTCTCTGAAACAAGACCAAGGTTCATCAAAAAGCATGGATGGATGGCATTAAGAGACAAAGAGTCAAAAATGTGATTTCATCTCATATTCTCTATACCAGTATTGCAACCCAGGTTCTCCCTAATTCTGTCTGCACTTCACTTTTAAATGCTGCCCTGGGACAGTTGTAACACAGATTTGCTTCACGGGTGGTGTTTGCTAAGTAAGGACATAGAAAGTGGAGAACTGTCCCACACACATTTCTGCCACTACTGTCCAATGCGATTAAGATGTCATTCTTGCAGTTAAGAAAAAAGTGCTGGCTGGCTCTTGTTCTACGTGATCCTACTTTCACTACAAAATGAAAAAAAAGTTTATTAAAAAATCAGTTCTGGGAGAGGTAGAGAAATGAGGGCATTGCTGAGCACCCACCACCAGTAACCAGAACATGAAGGGGTAAGCAGTACAAATTAAAAACTGACCTGAAATGGAAATGGAGGAGTTTGGGTTAGCTAAGGAAAGTCTTTTTAAAGATAAAGAGTCAGGATTTCAATCATGGCTGAGGGACATTAATAAAGCTCTTTAAGACTAGGAGATCTGCTGTTACAAGTTTGGTACCACCCGGAGGCAGATCAACACACTGATGTTCTTCTGGTTTTTACCGTCCAGAATATTTGCCTGCATCTACTCAGCTGGGTCCCCAGCATTCAACCCCTACAGCACAATATCACATCCAACTAGAGTTTTCAGAAAACCAAATGTCTTACTTGCAGAATTTGAACAGAATCTTTTCAAACACAAGCACTGGTCCAGTGCTTCCCAGGATGGTGAGAGCCTGTCCCGCAAACAAGGAATAGGCAATCCCAGTCATGGAGGCTCCGAACAAGGATTCAATTGCACTCTGAGAGGGGAAAAAAAAATCGTCACTGAGCTCACAGCCCATCTGGAAAGAGCAGTGTGGGCTTATGTACATTCCTGGCTTAGGTCTCATGTGTGCCCTGACGAATTCTTTGCTTGTATTTCATCTCAGCAAGAGTGATGTGTACACATTGTCTAATATTCCTGTAAATGGTATCACTTTGATAATTCAGAAGCCCAAATCCATCCACATATGGTTCCTTAACTAAGTGCTATTCTGCAGTGACTCAGGTCACTGTTTAAATATAATTAGAAATATATTTAGAAAGCACTGATACCATTCACACTACGAGATATCGTACAGAGTCACCTTAAATCTTATTTTCAAATGACATTAATATATCATTTCCCATCCTTGGAGCAATGGGCAATTCAACTGGACAATCAGCTACTGAAATTGATATTCAAGCAGAAGTAAGTCTGTTCTAAAAGAAGAACTGTGTTGCTGTGTGGTATGAAGTCAGAATACCCCAGTAATTCAATAGAAAGACTTCGGTCTCTTTAGTCCTAGCCCAGGGCATTTCTCCCCCAGAGAAGCTGGCTGCCATTACAGTATTTTAAGTCTTCTTTGGAACATTAAGAGTGGTTAAAAGTTCTTACTATGCGTCCCTCTGTGGCTTCTCCAAGTAATCCCCCAAAGGTGATGACAGGTGACATGCAGGCACAGTACAGGAACAGAAAGGAGGCCAAACACTGTAAGCTGAGTGCATCCCGGTAGTCGCTCCAGTACCAGGGGGCCTTCCGCTTGATGTCCAACACCAAGCCCCCAAATAGCCTGTGAAAATACGGCAGACAGACCTCTAGCACAGTCCCTTTTTCACAGGAGCATAAGAACAGCACACATTTAAAAGCAGTTCAAGCGCTGACTGGAGTGGCTCAACTGGTGGAATATTGTTCACAAAGCAAAAGGTCACCAGTTCAATTCCTGGTCAGGGCATATGCCTGGGTTGTGGACCCTACCCCAGTTGGGGCTCATGTGAGAGGCAACCGATCGATGTTTCTCTCCCTCTCTTTCTCCCTCCCTTCTTCTCTCTATAAAAATAAATAAATAAAATCTTAAAAAAACAAAAAGGCCCTTCAAATATGCTCTGTACTGAGGTGATACTTTGGCTTCAATTTGACCCTCAAGTACAAAAGATATGCCTGGGGTCAGCACCGATTCTATTTGCAACTAAGAGCACAACTTTGAATGATTGTCCAAAGCATAAAAAGAATTAATTTAATGTGCATACTACCCATTCAATAGAAAGTTCCAAAAAATTAGCATGAAATTAAGTATCAGCTTCAAGCTTCAAATTCTGAGTTGTTAGGAAGAAAGGTGCAAAACCAATTCAAGATATTAAAATTGTTAGTTTTATTACATCTTTCTAGACAAAACACCTCTTTCACATGCACTTTCCTACTCTGAACAACTACCCACCTTACTCTTGAGAAATTAGCATAATAATTCATTCATGCAGTTGACAAGTAGTAGCAGATACTTTGTACCAGGCACTGTGCCAGGTACTGGAGATGCAGCAGCGAGCAAGACAAACACAGTCCTCTCCAGCACCAAAGGCCTGGTGCAGGAGACAGGCAGCGCAGCACAGGGAGGGGCAATTCAGCAGGGGTTCGCAGAGTGGCCCAGGAGATAGCCTGAGGAGGCAGAGGGGCTAGGACAGATGGAGCCTAGAGGGGAAAGCATGTGGCAAGTCCGAGGTGCTGAAAGAGATACGGCTGGAAAGACAGTGTGAGAGACGAGTACCGACAGCCGAGGCTAGAGCAGCTGGAAAGGCTGCGCCACAGAAAACCTTGGAACCTGTTTTAAGGAATTAGAACTTTATCCCAATGGAATGTCAAGTCACTGAAGGATTGTAAACAGCAGTGCAACATAAATTAAACCTGCATTGTATAAGGATCACGCTGGCGTGGGTGTAATGAATGGAACATGGGGCAAGACTAGAGGCAGTGGACTGGGGTGAGAACTGAGTGGATTCAGGGGCTAATCAGGAATTAGAACCAACAGGACTCGGTGGCAGGACTTGAGGACTCCTCTCCACTTCCCAAAGATGAGACAGATCAAGTGCAAGATATCCACACCAAGGATTAGCAGTGTTCCCACACCGAGTCGCTTCTAAGAGTGGAGTAACCGTGCCATGGTGAAAGTTGTTAGGTGAATAACAAAAAGAGCCATTCAGCACTCTGCAGTACAATTTGCCTGGTTTCTTCTATAAATCAATGGCATAGAAGAAAAGGAGAGAGGGTTGTTATAGAATGGAAACATAATAACCAAATGCAAACCTTGATCGGATCCTATGTCAAACAAATTAACTCTAAAAACATGTTACTGAGACAATCACAAAAAGTTGCATATGGACTGAGCAATATAAAATTTAAAGAATTACTGTTGCCCTGG
Organism: Pteronotus mesoamericanus; assembly: GCF_021234165.1. Taxonomy (NCBI): domain Eukaryota; kingdom Metazoa; phylum Chordata; class Mammalia; order Chiroptera; family Mormoopidae; genus Pteronotus; species Pteronotus mesoamericanus. The sequence goes on from NW_026555310.1 coordinate 3,651,013, forward strand.
CTGGGTGGCTCAGTTGGTTGGAGCACTGTCTCATACACCAAAAGGTGGCAGGTTCAATTCCCAGCCAGGGCACGTACCTAGGTTGTGGGTTCGATCCCCAGTCAGGGTACATACAGGAAGCAACCGATTGATGTTTCTCACATCGATGTTTCTTACTCTCGTTCTCTCTCTCTCTCTACCTTTTTCTCTCTCTCAAAAAAAAAAAAAGTCAATAAACATATCCTCAGGTGAGGATTTAAAAAAGTATTTAAAAAAAGAATTATTGTTAATTTTGTTAGATTTAATAATGGCATGATAGTTGTTTTTAAAAATGTCCTTACCAAACGAAGATACATACTGAAGTAGTTACAAGTAAACTGACATGCTACCAGTGATTTGGTTTAAAATAATCTAGAAAACATAAAATAAAACAATTAAGTGGTAAAAAAACAAGGTTGGCAAAATGTTGATAACTGTTGATGGGCACATGAGGGGATCATTATACTATATTTTCTTCTTTTTATATACTTGAAATTTTCTATAATAAAAAGCTTTAAAAAACAATCTACTCTCTCCATGAAAGGAGGTTTGGCCAGCTCTTCGTTCCTTCCTTTCTTTTCCCTTCCTCTCTTCCTCCCTTTCTTCCTTCCTTCCTTCCTTCTTTTTTTAAGGAGCCTGGAGGTGTACCACAAAGTCTGGAAGAGAAGGCGCAACAAGCTCTCTTTTTCCATTTAAAAGATCCCTCTCATCTGGCAAGGTACAATGAGTGTGCAGGTGGACCCAGGGCAGACACTGTATGATAATAACCATTTGCTATCTTCCTCTGGTTTGGGCAGGCGTAGCTGCGATTCACCCTTTCTCAACTTACACCAGTAACATCCCGACCTGGATCTGGGCTTTGGGGAAGAGAAGCAGAGCCAGACTTGTGACCTGCTTTGGTTTTAGCCTGCCTGGCAAACCTAGCTAAGGAAGGAACTATCTACAGAGCCTCACCTAGAGCACAAGAGATCCACCTCAGAGTTTGGTATCAGGGCCCTAGTTTGTATTAACTTGCAAGCAGCTGCAATTAGTCAGGGGCAAGATTCTATGTTTCTGAGTCCTTAGCCAACATAGCACCTTAGTACCATGTGAACATCACTTCTCAATCACCAATGACCTTCCTCTGAAGGGTATTTTTCTGAGAGAAAAATCTCCTTCTGCAATAACAAGCCTCGCCCCACTGAGGCGACCTGAGACGCTGCCATGACTGGCCAGCCCCGGGATGCAGGAGGCGCCCTTAGGGAGCAGTGTCTGTGAGTAACAGACAAAAGATTGATGTGAAATGGATTTAGAAGAAGCCATAGAAAGGGAAGACATCTGTCTGCCTAGCAGTAATTAAAATGGGAGAGAAAAGAGCTGAGGCTCTTATTGATGGTGTAGATATAAATTAATAAAATAATTTCCGAACGCTGTTTATGGAGTCAACAACATACCTCACTTTACATAAAATCAGACCATAATTGCACATCTACCATAGATATTAATCAGACATGGATGCTTTCTTTTTCACGTTTTAGACTTCCTTTCCCTTTCAACACCACCTTTAATGTTCAAATTGATTGGGGGTGGGGTGGGGAAAGGTGACAGGAGGCACACAGAAATACGAATTCAAGCTTGATACAAGTAAGGACTTACCTGTGTAGAGGGCCACTACGCTCTGGAGCACTGATTTAGGAGCCCTTCTCTGGAGCGGGCTGGCTGGGGGGATGGTGACTTAAGGGACATGCAAGCCACCCATTGTCTGGTGTGCTTTGGAAGAAACCTGTTTGAAGTGTGGTGGTGGCGGGGTGGGGGGTGGAGGCGGGGATCATCGAGATGGCAGCTCCTGATTCTTTTTTTTATTAGCCCTTCCCGAAAGTGGCATCCACATAAAGTACATAAATCTACCTTGGAAGCCCCCTTTCCAGAGTCTCTCCTCGGCTGTGAAGCGTCTGGCCTAGGAACACTAATCAGACTTTCCTTTTGATATGTGCAAAAATGCCCAGGCATCATTGCCCATGTCAACAGCGGGGAAGATCTAAGATGCTGTCTGAGCCCCAGCTTAGCTGACCAGATAACACAAAACTCGGGGTCCTGTTTTCAACTTTGCCTCCTTCCCCTCTGTCTTAGAGTCTGTCTACACTTCCACATCTTCAAATACCTCCCCATCCAACAAGGATACTCTCCCCTAAGTCCCCAAGTTTTGCCCCAGGTGGTACACCACCTCAACAAAACAACTAATGATGTAAAGAATTATAAAACCCAGGCTAATGTATTTTTTAGTCTGTTCAGTCCAGGAGGGTCCAGAAAGTTCTACAATGTCCAACTGCAGAGAAAGGTTCACATTCACCCCCCACATAAATTGAGATTGGTAAAGGGGCCAGAGCTGGCATGGAACTATAGTCCCTGACGCAGGCATTAGGTCGCCTGGCTTAAAAGGTGACAACGGGAGAAAGGCCAAATGTCTTAAGGTCTTTTACAAAGGGCTCTGAGGAAAACTTCAGGAGTTTAGGAACAGAAAGCATCTCCCATACCAGGCAAAATAGACTCTGAGGCCAGACTGTCCTTCCTCTTCAGCTTTGTCAATTCGAGAAGTTCCTAACATGGCTAGGGGGAGCTACCTCAAACCCCACTTGAATACGTGAGTACAGTCATCGGGGCTGGTGTTTAAACATATGATGGCCCTTGCTACATGGGATTTTCTTTTGGGATGTCAGGCACCATTTCTGAGATTCTATAACCATTGAAGTCCAATCTAATCGTCCCCTGAATCCCCATATGAAACTGATTGTAAGTGGCCTCCCCCTCAAAAAGCCTAGGGCCCTAGTTTATTCCCCTCTAATACTAAAAAAAATCCTGAAGTCTCTTTGGAGGAAACCTTGATGCCCTCATTTCTTCTATTTTCAAACTCTAAATCCTGGGGTGTAGACACCCTTTATATTCAAAAGTAAATCATAACTCTGAAATACTATTAAATCCATACCCCAAAACCCTTCCCCTTAAATAACGCCATCTAACAAAAACAAACCAAAAAAAAACAAAAAACCCCACCAACCTCTCTAAGACAGCCTCAATCTCGGAACCTATTCTAAGGACAGATGCTTCCCTTGAACTGCCTCTCAACACCAGACCTCCCCACCAAATTCAGACTTCACCCTACTTAAAAGAAAGTGTTAAACCTACTCTTAGAGGCTGCTCCCTCTTTCCAGTGACCCTTCCGTCAAAGGGCTCCTCCGCTGCGCCAGTGATCCCTCCCCAGAACCTGCTTCTCCTTCTCCATCCTCAGTACTTCCCTCCAACCAGGAGACACACTCCCCTATCAGGCCTCTGCTGGGTAAGTGTCATTCTCTCCTGCTCCTCAGTCTCCTCTCATTTCCTCTCCCTGAATTTTCAGAAATGAAAAAGTAAATCACTCTTCACAATTCAAAAGAAAAAAAAATCTTGATCAAGGAAGAAAAAAAAAAAAAATAAAGCGAAAGCAAGGGAGCAGAAAAGGTTAAAAGCTTCTTTCCGTGATCTGAGTCTTGTCCTGAGAGTCTCCGCCCAGCAGATCATTCTGTGACAAGCACTGCTTGCAGCCAGAACCACAGTCTCAACCTTCTCCCATGACCAAGCCAGAATATCATCCTCTATCACCATCCCACCTGGCAAATAAAACCTCCTAATCTGGGAACCTGCTTCCTTCACCTACCACAGAGAACCTCCTTCTTAGACATCACTCCTGAAAATCTTGGCCTAGGAGAGTAGATTACCTATTCTGAGACACATACCTAAAATGGTACCTACTTTCCTACCCTAAAGGAGTTTCTTAAGATAATCACTCAATATTTACCCATACCTAATCCATTCATGTTACTGAACAAGCATCATTCTAAAAGCATTCATTCACTCATTCATTCATTCATTCATTCATTCAATATTGAGTGCATGCTCTGTGCAGGGCACTGTGCTGGGTCCTAGTTACATAACAGGGTCCCTGTCCTTATGGGGCAAACATTCTAGCAGGAAAGACAACCAACTATGCAATAATAATATAGGATAATAGGATAATATACTGTAGGGAGTAGGGTGGCAGGTGGGCAGGGGACAGAGCTCAAAGTTGTGACGCCACATAGCAGGAACACCTAACCTTACCTACAGAGAGTCCTGGAAGGCTTTCCAAAAGAAGTGACACCTAAGCTGAGACAAAGGATAAGTAATGGCTAGCCAGGAGATGAGGAAGGGGATGTGTGTTCAAATCAGAGGCTACAATGTGTGGGAAGAACTGGAGGTGAAACAGAACATGGTACTGAATGAATGAATACGATATTTGATACATTCATAATACTTATAGTCAATGGTTCCATTTGAAAAGTCATTCCCAGCCAATTACGAAACTATGGAGAAGAAGGTTGAAAGCAAAGAGAATGACTCATCCCTTTCCACAACGTGTGCCCAGCAAGCAGCAGCAGCTGGGAAACATCCCGGAACTTACCGCCCAGTGCGCTGAAGCTCTGGCCCGCTGTGGCCCCCATGTGGTTCTGGTTCTATGTGGCAAATGTTTCCATTTGGGACTCCAGGCATTTTCCTCTTCTCCTTTTAACAGAGGACCACAAAATCAATGAGGTCAGCCACCTATTCTGTACTTTCTACTAACAGCAGGGAGTGGTAAAATAATCCAAAAGCAGCCAAAAAATACCCAAGTGTTTGTAGTTTTCAAATGCATTCATTGATTTGGGGCAGTTTATTGACTTTTCTGAGAAAAAACAAAAATATAATTTCTCCTCCTCTCCATTAGTACTTGACTTCTAACTCTCCCTTGCCCAGAAATAGAAAAATGGAGGTTTTGACATAAAATATAACCTAAGTTCTGGTTTCAAATCTGCCTCTGTATAATCTTACTTTACCTTAAAACCTTGAAGATTGTTTTATTCCTTATTTGTAAACTAAGGATAACAATACCTTTTGGGGATGTTGGGGAGAGGACTGAATTAGTGTATGTAAAGCATCTGGCTTACGGTCTAGTGCATGGAAGGCGTATCCTTCCCACCTTTAACCTGTCAAAAAGGTGCGGGGAACTCTGTTTGCTCTCTATCCACAACTTCCAATTTTCATTTAAAGTAGTGTCATTCGTAACATACTCCCAAGAAATGTTCTTCACTCTCCTCTCTGCCAGTTCACATCAATTCTTCAAAAGTTGGCTTAAAATTCATCCTGACTGACCCTATCACACCAGAGCCAATCTGTATTATTGCATATTCATTTTAATTACTGTTCTTTCTAGGTGCAGCTAAATAGGGCCATGTGTCAATTTATTTAGCATGTACCCAGCATGGTCTTTGCTTTGCCCATGGCTGGGCACTCCGTGAATGACACTAAGCCACCATTGGCTACTGTGCATACGTTACCTGGGAAGGGACGTTTTTGGGTGGCTCAATTCTAATGGAGGGATCCCACTCCCCTGGAGGAAGCACCGTCACCTGGTCCAGGAACTCATCAATCCCCGCCAGGAGATCGTCGCGCTCTTTTGCCTTATATGCCACATCATGAAAAATCTACAGAGAAGAAAAAACCCTCAGGAAAGTTGAAAATGACTTTACCTAAAACAGTCACCAATGGATATGGTGAAGAATGAATACAGCCTCTTGATTTTTATTTCTGTCATGGGAATCTGAAAAGTAGAAAACTTTAGCCCTTAGGGAAGTGCAAGGATAAAAGGATTTTTAAAAATGAAACTAAAGATAAGCCAAAAAGAACTAAATATGTGTCTGTTAGTATAAGAACAGACAAGACATTGTATAATTCTTACATTTATATAAGACATTCTATAATTCTACAGTTGTATAATTCTGTTATCTCCTTACAGAATGGAATAAAAGATGCATAGGAAAGTTTTCCTGACAATGGTTGGAAAAACTGAATGAAACTATTAATAAAAGTCTTTGGTGAAATGAGCCTCCCAATCAAAGAGAGCTGATAAAACACAGCTCCCACCTCCTCTGTCTGCTAAGACATATGCCTTGAAACCTCTGCTTTGCAATTTACATGAGCAGCAAAGTCCTCATCAAGGTATGCAATGGAGGTTCAGCCCCATGGCAGCCAACATGTCTGCCTGCCTTGGTACATTCACACCACAGTGTTGAGCATAAACCCCTGACACTTACACAAACTGGTTTTAATTATGTGGAACAGGATTGAGGGTTTCTTTATGTAAACTGGCTGGATGCATTTAATTAACAATCCTCTCCAGAAAGTTAAGTCAGCCTTAATATCTTTCTTTCTTAGTATCCTACTTGGAAATAATAATTCTCCGAGAAAAAGATTTCTCTGCATCCTTGATCATTCGACAAGCGATAAGCAATCAGAGAAGTGACCTGAACTGCTTCCCAGCAGACATTGCAATTGTTATTATTTTATCCCCAACAACTAGCACAGAGCCTGGCACAGAGTAAATACTCAATAATTATTTATGAGAAGAAAGAAGGAGAAACAGAAGTGGCACATACCTCATCTGTCATGATGGTGGCCATGGATCTGCCAATCTCATGGTACTGCTGACCTTTCCCTACTGGACCCAATAGGATAAACAAAAATCTGGCAACACACACAAAGGACAAAATTACATAAGTAATGTAAAGAAGTGACATCTTACTCCTCTCTAAACAGCAGCAGAACGTTTCTCTCTCCTATCAAACAGAAATCGTCACAGTACCTTCGATAGAAGGAGTCAGACTAATGACAGAGCAACACGAGCTGCCCTGATCTAATAGCCCCACGGTGGGCATTGGAAGCTGTCTGTATGACTCCATTCAATAATGTGGTTGTAATGCTTGGGATTTCCATAGACACAATTCCTTGCTATAGAAAAGACACTTTTTCAAAAACATGGCATTGAAATGCAAATTCAAGGTTACCTGAATCTCATTCACTGTTCTAATAAGAAAATGATGGAGAGAAGAAAAGAGTAAGGAAGTTGAAATTATCAAACCCTGGAGAGGAGTCTGAATTGTGTTCTGGACATCTGAATATGGTGTAATTAATGGGGCCCTGAGTCACCTGAATCACCCCCTTCAGCATGCACGAATACCCCTTTGAACAAATGCGGACATATCTGCAAGCCAAACGAATCCAAGCCAGAACTGTGGAAAGAGACATCAATGCCTTTGCTCGGAGGCACTTCCCTAGGACACGGCTCTATAGAACTGGGAGAGTAAGAAAGCCTTTGCTACGCCCTTTGAATGCTCTTCAGTTCTCCATTTTCAGGGCTGCAGATAAGTCTTAGAATTTTTGTGCATGGAGATTAACCAAATATATCCCAGTGAGATCATCGCTGAATTTTAAGCAGCATTCCCAAAATTAATTAATTATCCTATGTTTTGGCATTAGCTGGTTTCTTCCCCCAGAGCTCGCAGAAGTCTGTACTTTGGACAGAATGCACTGAGTCGTGCTGTCTTTGTCTTTACCTTGTTGGGATGGGCACCTCTGTCAGGCCTGAGAGAAGAACAGCTGGAGACAGCCTCACAAAGGCAACGATGGGGCGGTCCAGAGTATCCACCTCGCCGACCAGGACGTTGGAGGCCTCTGCCCCAGTGGGAATTTTTTTCATGAAATGAAGGTCCACCTGAAAATCCAAACGAACCTCTGAGAATCTGGGAGCCTCAAACATCAATCACCTTCCTCACGCCTTACATGTGTGTGTCAGTTTATGATTTAACAAATGTTTTCTCACACTACTTCACTTGATCCTTACAAGAACTCTGTAAGGTAGATGAGACAGATCTTATTAGCTCCATTTTTTATTTCATAAAATGAAGCAACCAAGACACGGAAAGGTAAAGTTGACTTGCTCAGCATGACAGAGCTTTTAGGAGAGAAAATTTAAATCCAGGTGCTCTGATTTCAATTCCATTACACATTCTTCCTCAAAGAAAAATGTTTTTGAAGCTCTATGTCAAATATTTTCCATTTTAAAATACCTGAATGCTTTGTCAGAGATTTCAGGGTTTTATAAGGCTCCCTGCCTTATGAGCAGAGACATGACCTGACACTATCTGTGTTTTAGGAAGATAATGTCAAGATCAGAGCAAGAAGAGGCAGGAGGCAGGAAATCTGGAGGCTTGGACCAAGAACTGCAGAGAGGCCTCAGGTACCAAAGTCACAGTCCCCAAGAAGAGTTTCAACCACGACATAGTTTTAGGAGACAGTAGCAAAAATATTGTTTCAGCAAAACCCTTGGAGATAAGAAGGAGCTGCTGGAGAGCAGGTGCCAAAAAATAAATTTGAAAAATCTGGAGGCCTGTGTCAGGGAGGATTATCCACGCAAGCTTCAGTTTCAGCATGTCGGCCCTGGTGACCAAACTGGCGAGGCGGCCCCATCCAGGCTGGAGTAGCAGGAAGGAGAGGTGAGCCGACAGGCCTCCTTTTCTGCAGAAGGGGCACTGGTCTTAGAAAAAGGGTGTTAAGTACCACAGCTTACTCTGGGTTCCACTAGATACTCTTAGGCCTAGAAGCCAACTTCCTATGTCTCTACTCACCTTGCTTAGATCCACGGGACTGTGTTCACAGTTCACTCCATTTTTTACTTCAAGATTTGTAGTTGGAACAGACTGAGGAGACACAGTTTGGCCTATTTGGAGAAAAATCAAACAGAATTCTCTGAGTCCTTGCCCTTTACCCACTTGATACACCTCATTCATGATTGTTTGGCTATGACTATCTCCTGCAAAGCCCACATAGAGGAGTTAAGATAAGAAGCTAGAACCACACATGCCTCTCTCCTTACCTACTAGTTAGGGGTAAAGGGAGGACAGAGGTATTACTACTCCTGCGCATTCTTCCTGAACATGTTTCTAATCCTCTTTTCTTCTTCTATTGAGGTAGTAATCCTTAACCAAGAATGCACATCAGAGACTCCCACGGAGAACTTTCCAAATACATAGATTCCCAGACATATCCTCTGCAAAATGTGATTCAGTAAATGTGGGGATAAGGAGACCAATGTAGATTAGGGCCTGCCTGGCCACAGAAAAGGAAACCAGTCAGTAGCTGCACTGAGTGCACCTGACTAAGGACCTTACATGAATTAAGTTATTGAAGCCTCACAATGAACTTATGGAGTACAACCTATTATCACCCTTACTTTACAGAGAGGAAAATGAGACTTAAAGAGGTTTAAGAGGTTGCCCAAGGTCACACACTTTGCAAGTGGTAAAACCAGAACTTCAAGCCTAGAAATTTGACTCAAGAGTCCACACTACTGTATTTCGTCTCCTTAATCTCTTTTTTTCCTCTTTAAAAATCTCCGGTTGACTTTTTCTGGCCCCATATTATCCCCAAGGTGGATATCTCCCAAAAGCCACATCAGTTCTGAGGCCAGTCTGGGGTACAAACCTCTCGCCCTGGGTCCTCTGAGGTCTGCCTGAGGCAGGCCTCCCTAGTGCCACAAGAGGCAGATGGTCACCAGTCCCAGCCACCCACCTGCCAATCACAAAAAGGACTGTGTCTAAGGGAGCGTGGAAGCATATTAGATAAATACAGCCCCTGCCCTCTGGTAACTTAGTATCTCCAGCTGGTTCCTAAATGTCTTAATAAGAAGAGAAAACAGTCACTTCTAATAATCTTACCATTTTTATCCATTGAATGTGGATCAGACTGCTTCTTGCCAACCTCAGCAAAGGAGCGAACAATGGGAATAAGGTTATTTCTCTTCTTTTCATTCTGATGATGATGCTTTTTGAGAAGGGCTTCCCGTACTTTCACCCTCATGCTGTCACTCAGGTCGCTGAACAGTTCTTGCTGGTCCAGGATCAGGTCTGGAAAACAGGTGCTTATCTGAACGCTCTAACTGATGGTCAACAGCCCCAAAGAGGCGAATGTCAGGCTGGGTAAGAGGTGAGGGTCAAGGAGTAGGGGAAGCAGTTCAATCAGTGTCATACAATTTCCTCTTCAGTGGTTGAAATAACTATTTGATGATAGCAGCTGTGGCAAGCTACCCTTTATTCATCTAGCAAATCATTATTATTAGAAATAGAAACGACTGAGCACTTTGTACCAGGAACTATACTAGACTATCTAATCTGATCCTTATAAGAACTCTAAAAAGCGGCTGGTGTAACAATTTTTCAGATCAGGAAACTGAGGTCCAAACATTACAAAATTCCTCAAGGTCTCACATCCAGTAAGATGTACAGAGCTAGGATTCAAACACAAGACTATCTGGCTCAAAAGCCCATAATATCACACATTTTGTTCTGTCATCTGCCAAAAGCCTTCTGTAGTCCCTTTCCAAGATTTTAGCAATGCTGTGATTCATCACTAACATGAATACATCAGGCACCTAATGTGGAGAACCACGGCAGTTTTACTTCAATCCTACATACCCACTCCCAAGCCTCCCTGCAACTTCAACCTATTCCCAGCTCCAGCTTCATCCATGACTATCCAAGTGCTAGTAGCAAAAAAACATATAAAGAAAATCTATTTTCAAATATTCAAGCCAAGGATCTATGCTTCTCTATATTGAACTTTTATATTGTTTGGTTCCTTGGCCCCCATATTATAAACATGCTTCAGGATCCTTCATTTTGGAAAAAAAATAAGAATATCCACCCCACATCCTCCTTTATCTATTTCTCTCTTTCTTCCCCACCCTCTTCCTCTCTCCTATCCCTCAAAGTTTTCTAAACAAAAACTCCTCAGCCCCCTGCAATTTGGCTACCTCAAAGAAATTCCTTTTGATAAAATCAGCAATAACCGTCCAGTTGCTAAATCTGATGGATGCTTCTAGTTCTTACCTAACCTGACCTCTCTGTAGCATTTGACACTGATGAATTAAAACTCTATTCCCTCTTGGCTTTTGCAGTGGGTTGAATGGTGACCCCTCAAAAAAGATCTGCCTATGTATAACCCCCAGACCTGTGACCGTGACCTTCTTTGTAAAAAAAGGTCTTTGCAGATGTAATTAAGGATCTCCAAAAGAGATCATCCTGGATGATATTGACAAATATCCTTATAAGAGAGAGACACAGATCCTTATAAGAGAGACAGTAGATGCTGGGAGCTAGAATCTAGCAGCAAGGAGTAACTTTCCCCTAGAGTCATCGGAGGGGACACAGGATCCCATCCTTGCTGACCCCTCCCTTGTGTCCCTATGTGATCCCAGAGAGGCAGAATTACTTGGATACTTTATTTTTATTTTTTAAAGATTTTATTTATTTATTTTTTAGAGAGAGAGGAAGGGAGGGAGAAAGAGAGGGAGAGAAACATCAGTGTGTGTGGTTGCCTCTTGTGTGCCCCCTAATGGGCCCCCTAATGGGGACCTGGCCTGCAACCCAGGCATGTGCTGACTGGGAATCAAACCAGTGACCCTTTGGTTCACAGGCCAGCCCTCAATCCACTGAACCACACCAGCCAGGGCTACTTGGATACTTTAAATGGAGAAAAGTTTGGAGAAATCCTTATGTAACCTGTCCAGCCAAACCAAGCCAAGCCAAGGGAAAACTCCTCAAGTGCACCCAGGTGTTTCCTAAACTCCATTCCTGAAATATAGTGACGTAACACTCAAACACTCCAGGAAATTCCATCAGATCTCTCCCCTTCGTATCTTGCTGAAAAAGTCAGGGTACTTGGCTCAATTTCTTGCATGTCTTCCCTAGCTGCCATATTTTTAAAATCTTTCTTTAACTACCTTTTCTCTGCACAACTTGTAGTTGGCCCTTTCTCTAATTATTATTTTTAAAATCTCCATTGTTGCTATTAATTGTTCCGCGGCTCTTTTCCCTTCTAAAGATGAGCTTCTTGAAGATAGGAACTGCATTTTATCTTTATTCCCCAGAGCCTAGTACATAATCAGGCATAAATAAATACCAAATAAATGTCTGCTGAATGAATAGGCAAAAGGAAGACTAAACACCAAGTCACTTGAATCTCATAAGTCTGCGAAATAGGTAGTTTCTCAGTTTGATACCCATCCACAGCTGAGAATGTTGAGGCTGGGAATGTTAAGTGACTTGCCTAAGGTCACACAACCACTTTATTCTTTCCTCTATACCACACTTCTTAATTTACACAAGTATTCCTCTGTTGTCCCTCACCTAACCTTACCTGAAATTTCTTCTATGCTATTTGCACGCATATCCAGAAGGACCGTTCCATTAATAAGGCAGCTCCTGAGCTCAAAGAGACTGTGCAATGAAAGGGTTGCCACATAGGGCTTGCTCCAGCGTTCTCCCCCGTCCTCGACATCTTCTTCAAACTTCAGCCACCTGAAAGCATTACAGAGAACTAGATGCCAAAGATAAAAAATAAGAGCTTTTCAAGAGAGAATCTTTAATCTAAGTAACAAAGAAAGATATCTGAATAATAACACTAACCATTGTAATCTAAACTCTATGTTCAGGGTACACTGGTAAGTGAAAACAGCAAGCTATAAAACAGTGCAAGATTGAGTATAGTTTAATTCCATTTTTATTTAAAGAAAATTTTAAAAATACAAACACATACATGTCTAAGACACCAAATATTATATTCCAGTTATCCCTGGGGTTCTGCACATAATTTTCATTTTCGTTTTGCTTGTCTTTATTTTCTAACATTTTACAATGAGTATGCATTGCTAATGCAATTAAAAATAGATCTAATCTCTATCATTTGGATACATTGACAAATCACATGAATAAAATGTTTTCTTTCTTAAAGAGTCTATCTGTGTGGACTTCTGGTCAAGATGGAGGCATAGGTAAACACGCTTTACTTCCTCAGGCAACCACAGAAAGAATTACAACTAGACCACAAAATAAATAACACTCAGTCAGAACCATTAGAAAATTGAGCAGCATGCAAGTCCAACAACCAAGGCTTTAAAAAAAGCCACATTCATCCAGAGAGGTAGGGGGAGCGGAGACACGGAGCTGAGGGGAGAGGCAGTGGTGGCTGAACAGGAGAGGGGTCCCCGCATTCATGTGCGGTAGGTAAAAATCAGGAGGGAAACCTTGGGAGCGAGTAATCCCAGCCCCAGGCCAGACTGCACAACCCAAACTTCCAGTGCCAGAAGGATAAATCCCCGTAACTTCTGGTGGTAAAAACCAGTGGGGGCTGGGGTGGTGGAAGAAACTGCCAGGTTCACAGGAGACTCTGCTTAAAGGGTCCACAGGGACTTAAAACGTACACAGGCCTATCCCCTCTGGAATTCAGCACCGGGGAACAGCTGGAAGGGTGCCAGTCGCACAGCAGGAGTAAGTGAAGTTACTGGGAACAGGGCGAGTGCTGGGCAAACCTTCAGAACTCAGGCATTGGCACTGTCCCCTCTCTGAGCTCTCCCCCCACATAGAGCCACAAAAAAGTGAAGCAGGTTGCCCACCCAGGTGATTACCTAAACCTCTGTCCCATGCAATTTACAATGCCTTTTCTACAATAGGCCACACTACTAAGACAGGGAGTCAAAGCAGCTCTCATACACAGAAACAAACATAAGGAGGCTGCCAAACTGAGGAGACAAAGAAATACAGCCCAAATGAAAGAACAGAACAAAACTCCAATAAATGAGCTAAACAAAATGGAGATAACCAGCCTATCAGATGCAGAGTTCAAAACACTGGTGATCAGGATGCTCAAAGAACTCATTGGTTAAGGCAATGAAATAAAAAAGACCCAGGAAGAAATGAAGGTTATGCTAAGTGAAATAAAGAAAAATCCACAGGGAACCAACAGAGGAGGGGAGGGAGCAGGGATTCAAATCAACGATTTGGAACATGAGGAAGAAATAAGCATTCAACCAGAATAGCAAGAAGAAAAAAGGGTTAAAAAAACGAGGATAGTATAAGGAGCCTCTGGGACATCTCCAAATGGACCAACATCCTAATCATAAGGATGCCAGAAGAAGAAGAGGAAGAGCAAGAAATTGAAAATTTACTTGAAAAAATAATAAGAAAACTTCCCTAATTTGGTGAAGGAAATGGACATACCAGTCCAGAAGCACAGAGAATCCCAAAAAAGTTGAACCCAAAGAGGACCACGCCAAGACACATCATAACTAAAATGCCAACGGTTAAAGAGAAAGAAAGAACCTTAAGAGCAGCAAGAGAAAAGCAGAGAGTTACCTACAAAGGAGTTCCTATAAGACTATCAGCTGATTTCTCAAAAGAAACTTTGCAGGCAAAAAGGGACTGGCAAGAGGTATTCAAGGTGATGAAAAGCAAGGACCTACAACCTAGATTACTCTATCCAGTAAAGTTATCATTTAGAATGGAAGGGCAGATAAAGTACTTCCCAGACAAGGTAAAGCTAGAGTTAATCATCGCCAAGCTAATATTACATAAAATGTTAAAGGGACTTATTTAAGAAAAAGATGACCAAAGCTATGAACATTAAAATGGCAACAAACTCACAACCATCAACAACTGAATCTGAAAAAAAAAATTGCAAACAAGAAGAACAAGAACAGAATCACAGATATGGAGGTCGTTTGGAGGGTTGTCAGCTGGGAGAGGGAAGGGGGAGTATGGAGGTAAAGGCATAGGGATTAAGAAGCATAATTGGTAGGTACAAAATAGACAGGAGGATGTTAAGAATAGTATTGAAATGAAGAAGCCAAATAACTTATATGCGTGACCCACGGGCATGAACTAAGAGGAGGATTGCTGGAGTCAAGGGGGGGTACCCGGTGGAGCAGGGAAAAGGGGGAAAAATTGGGACAACTAGAATAGCACAATCAATAAAATATATTAAAAAAACAAAAATAGCCCTGGCTGGCATAGCTCAGTGGATTGGGCACCAGCCTGTGAACCAAAAGGTCACCAGTTCGATTCCCAGTCAGGGCACATGCCTGGGTGGTGGACCAGGTCCCCAGTTGGTGGCGTGTCAGAGACAACTAATCAATGTATTTCTTGCACATTGATGTTTCTCTACCTCTCTTTCTCCCTGCCCCCTAAAAAAGTTTTAAAAAAATAAAATCTTTAAATTTTATTTAAAATTTAAATAAATTTAAAATTTTAAAATTTTAAAAAATAAAAACCCAAAAAAAACCCAAGAGCCTCTCTGTGTGACCCTTAGCAGTTTGCAAAGACAGAATGACAAGATTAATTGCCTTTTCACTTGGTATTAGGTTCATTAGCTTGTTTAATCCTCTCTGCCTATAGAAAACATCCATGGATACAGCAGGCATCCAGGAAGAACTATTCATGCTTTCCAGTTACGCACATTGCCTCTTACCTTGAGGCTCAGACATGCTGGTTTTGTATCATCCACAAAACTATTGGTCAGTTACCAGAGGAGCCCTAGACATGGCCCTGGCAAATCTAAGGGCTCTTCTTGGGTTTGAGACTCAGACAAGCATGGCCACTATACAACTACCCCAGGAAGCCTATTGTTAGACTGACTATAATCTCAAGGGTCTCCATGAGGATGGATTGTCCCATAGGAAGTTAAAGCCTCAAAAATTCTGGGACTTCTAGTGAATTAAAACCCAAATGGCCCTATAGTTCAACTACAGGAAAAGTCTAGACCTATGCTCTGTCTTCTGGGCTAGGTCCAAGCCAAGGTGGTCCAATCAGGCATCTTCTAAACCAGACCTATAATATCGCCCATGAAGTACTCTGGGTCCCAAACAAATGAGAGAGGACCTCACCCCAGGTTCAAGGTCAATTGCCCTAGGTGTGACCAGAGACACCACAAAGAGGTCAACATCAAGACTCCCCACAGCCCTGGACAGTGTGACTCAGTTGGTTGGAGCATCCTTGGTAAACCAAAAGGTCATGGGTTCAATTACCAGTCAGGGCACATGCCTGTGTTGCAGGTTTGGTCTCCAGTCAGGGTGCGCATGAAAGGTAACTGATTCACGTTTCTCTCCATCTCTCCCTCCCTCCCTCCCTTCCCCTCACTCTAAAGCCACTAAGCATGCCCTCCGGTGAGGATAAAAATAAACAAACAAACTTTTAAAAAAAACAACAACTTTCCACAGAATAGGTGGAACATCCATTCCCAAGTCAGTCATCACTTCTCCCATGAGGAAATAAAGGACAAGACAGGCCTGTTACTTGCTGAAAGGTAACATTTGCCTACCCAAGCATATCTTGACCCAGTTTATTTTCGAGCCTTACCTGGCTGTCTCCTTCCACTCGGCATCTTCTCCCTCTTTCATACAGATCTCATCCAGCTCTGTGAACAGCTCGTGAGGCACATGCTCTTCATCTTCCTCGGTGCCAAGGATGAACTGAACACGCTGAGATGGTGTGTCTGGAAAATCAACCACAGAGAAAGGTCTGCTCCCAGACTCAACTTAGAACAGATAGAATTCCGCCACACTTGCACATCTGGGGGGCCATAAAACTTTAGGAATATATAGAAGATAATTCTAAACATGGATCAAAAAAAATTTCTTTATACCCAGGAATTTTTTTAAAATGTTTCATGGGAGGAAAAAAAGTATTACCTAAGGCCACTTGAAGAAAACCCACAAGACACTGGAGATCTGATGAATCCGATCAAAAGGAATGCCTAATGCTTTAATGATTTCACCTAGTATGGTATTGATTTTGGGGGCCTTAACCGCACAGTTTTCAGGGAGATACTTTCTATTCTTAGAAACATTCTTCTTAGAAGCAAGCTCTGAACATCATGTAGAAGGGCTAGAGCATCAAGACCACCTGCTTAATGTCCATCCCACATTCCCTCAGCCTCACCAAGCCCCTCAAGCCATGGACACCCACCCTCTCTCCCAAGGGTGATACCGTGGGCCAAGGCCTCTGGGCCTTCCTCCCCTTGGCTGGCTCCTTTGCCCCGGCCTCGTCTCCGGTGCTTCTGGCCATGGGTTCGGTGGTGCCGATGGCTCTGCCGGCCCAGCGGCATCCGAACCCCCACATACAAAGTTCTGTGACCTGAAAAGAAGCAGAAGATCTATAGAGAAAACCCTTTAGTAAAAGAAGTCTAGCATATTTAAGAGCGGGGAAAATCATTACAGTTTCTTCGGCCTGGTCACAACCCTGCAATGATAAAACTTCAAAGACTATGAGAACTAAGGATATAGAGATCTTGGAGTCAAAGGTCTCTTGGAGTTAGAGGTCTCCTTTGCTTTGCATGTGGCTCCAACCCCCCAAGAGTATTCAGATCAAAGGAAATAGTGTGTGTGAACATTAAAGGCCAATACAAATGCTAGTTGTTATTACAACAACAGTCTGATCAATTGTGAAAACGCAATATAGTCACTCTGTGACAACTGTAACAAGTCTTGGCAGGGGGGCACCTTAGAAAACTGGTTGAGTGCTCAGGTCAACCTGCCTGGGTCCAAAACTTAAGTTCATCGTACAGTAGCCTTATGACCTTGAACGAGGTAACTAATCTCTCTGTTAATGTCTTTAAAAAGGAGTACTAAAAGTTTATTATTTAAATTCAGAGGGGTTTTGTGAGCAGAAAATAAGGGAATGTATGTGAAATGCTTAACACAATGCCTGGAATAAATTTTAGCAGCCAATATATTCTAGGATCAGTTTCCATTATTTTTTTTCCTGCACTGCAGAGCACACAATGTAGAGTACCGTGAGATACCAGTTACAAATCAGAGGGAGCATAAGGCTGGGGTTATAGAGAAGGACATGAAATGTTATACAAAAAGAGAGGAACATGAAAAAATGATCCAAGAGCATTCCTGTCTAGTTCCCCTTTCCTTACTCACTCATTCCTTTGACAAAACTTATTTTGTTCCATCCATGACTTCCAGGCCCCTCTCACCTCCATGTGGCTTCACTTGCTTTCCTGCTTAGCGGGGAGCCTGGATCAGAAGCTGCCAGGATGCTCCCACCCCCTACACACAGAGCCGTGGTCTTCCCCCATTTCTGCCCAGTGAACGCTGCTCAGCCCTCTAGATCTCAGGCTGACTCTGACACCTTCCTTCACAAAAGCTGTTTCCGTCGTTAGTTACTGTCTTCACTCCACAGCCCTCTCCACATTTCCTCCCTCTGAGCAGGTGACTCTGCTTCATGTTTTAACAAAAGACTCAGGCCCTCTCATGTACAGTGAGTCCCTCCACCTCAGCCTGACTCACTTTCCTCCCGCAGCTCCTCCTGTTCCCCAGGCTAACGAGCATCGCCTCTGACCCCTCTGGAGCCCTGCCCCAATAATCACCCTCCATTTCTCCTTTTCCTCCATCCCTTCCACGGGTTTCTCCTGAGTACACATGTGCTCGAGTCTCTCTTATCTTAAAAAGAAACTTCCCCAATGCAGTGCTGTTCTCCCAAGTTTCCGCCTTGTCCTCTTCCCTTCTCCAACAAACCACTTTCAAGAACAGTCTGCCAGCCTAGCTCCGTCTCCTCACCGTCTTCTTGTTCCGCAGCCTCTGGACGTCACCACTCTTCACTGAAACTGCCCTCCTTAGGGACACCAAAGACCACCTAACCTCTCACAAAACTCTGTCACCTTATGTCCCTCTCAGTTCAATTACAGACTTTGTGAGAGCCCCCCGCCCCCCGCACAGTATCCAAACCCCTTGACCAGGTCCTCCCGTGGTGGGCCGGGCTGCTGTGGCTCCTGTCCTGCCCGCCCCAACTCCTTTGCACCCCTCTGCCTGTGCTTCCTCATCCTTCCCACAATCCCAAAGTCCACCGAAAGAAAGCTCCCTGGTTTTCCCTTCTTGACCCTTTCTTCTCTTTCTTTGGTGATATTTACTCTCCCAATTTCAAAGTTCGCTTCTACAAATGACCCCAAAATCTTTATCTACAATGATTTAATTATGTCCCAAAGCAACTCACCATCCTCCCTCTCAAAGCAGGCTCATGCTCTTTATGCTTCTGTTTATGGCATCGCCATTCTCTCAACTTTCCGGGTTTGAAACCTCAGAGTTGCCTTAGATTTCCACCTCTACTACTTACCCCTCAGGGCAACACCCCGTAGATTAGAGATGCCAGGCCTTTCCCTCCTCCCACTTTGACAGCAGCACCCATTCAGTCCTGCGAACCAGTCCTCCTGAAGCGCTGCCCTGGTCACTGCTCACTCCCACGCAGGCGGCACCCCCATGCTCGCACATGCCCAGGGGCCCAGCCTCCTTTCCGGTCTTGCCTTCCTCCAGGACAAATTATACACCCAATAAAAAAATTAAGGGACAGACCTTTAAAAGAACTGAGTGGTCACCTCAAGAGAGCAAAAGTGAAAATCCTGCACATGCTCACACTGAATAAATGTTCTGGGGAGAAAATATGGAGATGTGTACACTCTGCATCTGCCTTACCAACAGCGTGACTTGGTTTTGACTCTGTCTCCTCCTCATGACCTTGACTGCTGCACGCGCCATCATCTCACACTCTTTCTTCTGCCTAAACCAAACTGCTCTTCCACAAATGTGCCGATGCTTTCCGGACACCGGCTTGGCTCACTCTTTCAAAATTCATTGCAATGCACCTTCCTTCTTGGTATAATTTCTGATCTCCCTGATCAGATTAGCCACCTCTTTCCTCTAAATCCCCAGAGTCCCTGGCTAGCATTCTCTTCTGCACTAATTCACACCTTCCATTACGGTTAAACCTTTATCTGTGTTATCTCAAACTATTCATTTGCAAGCTCCTCAAGGTCCCAGGCCAGACCTTCTTGGAATCCCTCACATAGCAAAGCACAGTGTCTTATACATGGTCGTCCCTGCACTTATCCAGAAAGTAGGCTATATCCCAAGTGCCTCCACTAGGAATATAAACCCTTAGAACCTCCTCAGGAGAATGAAATATGACCTAAGAAGGCCTCTGATTTGAAGGGAGCCACAAAAGGAATAAGTAACCAAGGTGTACATGTCGAGGGTAGACGAAATACTCACCAGGGCATGAGAGGACTGAGAGAATTCTAGCCAACCTGAAAACTGAAAGCTTAATCCAGGAAGACTTCCTAGATAAGGGAACTTTATGGAAAGAGTTACCAACTCTTCATTTTCTTCTCTCCCCAGAAATGGGGTTTCCTAAGACTGCTCAACTTCTTTGGGTGTTCCTGGACAGCGCTCTCTGCTTCCCAGTGGGGTTAAAGTGCCTTGGGGTGCTGCTCTAACACCCATTTCTTTATTTCTCACTCATTTTCTTTGTCCTCTCCTGTCTCTCAATATCCAAAGTGATAAAGCAAAATAAAAAAGAAACAGTGAGAATTAGATGGGAAGATGAGCAGAGATTGGAGTGTTGAGAGGCAGGCAGGAGGATAAAATACTTAGTATCTGGTAGAATCACACCTCTTATCCACTTCTTGTCTCAGGATAGTCCTGTTGACTTGTACACATCTCAGGACATTTTTGACAGGCAGATTTCTACACATAATGTAGTCATCTTGCAAATTCATTAAAACAGAACTATAGAGTCAAAGAGGTCATTTGCTAAGATGTGGGATTTCAGACTTCTGACGTTATCAGTGAAAACTCTGAAGTATGAAAATGACTAAATTGAATACCATCTTATTGAAATACCATCTGTTACGTAATAACGTTCAACTATAGTATTTAATTGGGCCCCCATGGTACATCACTGAGATCAGCCCAGCCTGGAGGTATCTAATTGTGCCAGGTCCTGTCCAAAGGGCCAGGAACACAGTAGCGAACAGCACAAAATCTCTGTCCTCAAGACACATACTTTAGTTGGGAAAGACAGACATCTTAAAAACAGAAATGTGTTATTTCAACTATTGATTATTATTATGAATAAAATAAGGTAAAATACTAGAATGTCTGTGGTAGGGGTAGGAGGGAGAAGGGAGACTTGAGCTAAGGTGATTAGCAGAGACAGCCCAGTGATGAGAAGGAGAGGCCATGAGAAGACCCGGGAGAAGAAACTTCCAGGAAGAGGGAAGATCAAGTGCACAGGCTCTACGATAGCGATGTGTGGTGCTTGTTCCAAGACAAAATCATAGCAGTATGGCCAGAGCAAGGTGCAAGAGGAAAGGAGGGGTGGGGGAAAGGTTGGAGAGACAGACGGGGCAGATCACGAGGAACCCGTGGACCATGAAAAGCATAACTAGGTCCTGGAGAATCACTTCAACGACCCCCTAAAATAGTGACCTATGTGATGTAAAATCAGGTGTGTCCAAGTAGAGTGGAACTTAGGTGAAGAACAGACTGAAGGGTAATGTCAGTCCTTCAGTAGAGCCACCCCAACCATGTGCTTCCTCTTCCCAGCAAATCATCCAGAAGGTTACTGGTCAGGCTAGGGCCTCCTCTTCCCCTTAAGCATACTCCAAATACTTCCACTGGGCTCATGCTGGTATACTGCTAGTATTTTTAATTTTAACTACATTTCATTGACACTATTAAAGTAGAACAAAGAGGCTGGACCAAATGAATTCTCAGCTCTTATTCAGATGATGGCTAGTCCAGGTTCTACTTTTCAAGACCTAGGAAAGGCTCAGGCTAAGACCTTCTTTGAAGAAGTTATGATGGTTCAACTTTTCTCACTATCCTTATTATTGCTGCAAAAGGAGATTATTAAAGGGCCTTAGTAAATGTTTGTTGACTAAATAATGTATGCTTTTGCTTGATATTTAAATTCCCACTAGGCAGGTTTGTGGCATAATGAGGAAGACATCCTACAGAGATGCCTTTGATGGTTCTCTAGGAAGGTAAAGCTTAGAGAACAGAGACCCTCCCTTCTCTAAGAAGTTTTTTGGTCTAATCAGTTCTCACAAATATTAGCCAACCATAGTGCCTGCCCTTTGAAAACACCAACGAGATAAGCATTAATAAAAACAAGCCCCAGCAGAGGCCAGAGCTTAGTAGTTATCAGAAAATTCAGCCTCAGTTTCTAGGCTGGGGACTCAAGCAGAAACTTGGACTTCCTGAGTTAAATCAGCAGGAAAGATGACAATGGACACTAGGAAATAAATATAGCACCACTAAAATCCAGTCCATCTAATTGGTTTCTGGCAGCATGGTGACTTCATTAAACTAAACATGTAGTCGCTCTCCTGGGCATTAAACTGCTCTCCTACCGACCAATCTTCATCTCCCTCCTCTACCCATCAATTCATTCAGATTCTATCTGCTTCCCATCTAATTGTCCATTCTTTTTTCCAGTCATTACCAAATCTATTCTTTAAGGGCTATCTGTATTCAAATGCAAGTATTTGCTTGGTGAAACTTATGGGAAAGATGTAACAGTGCATTTTTAAAAAATAAGTATGTATACAAATGCAGAGAACAATTGTTAGTGAACTGGAACTGAATCTTGTGGAGCAGGACAGAAATCACAGGTGGGACCCACCCTGCAGATGGAGACTGGATTTACCATTCGATACTCGCTGTTTACAGAGAGTGCAGACAGAACTCATTAGCACACACACAAGGTGTTCCACTCCCCTGGGCCAAAGTTTGACTCAAAGTCAATAACCACAGGGCGGAATCTAACATGTGGAGCAGATGCACGCATTTCTTTTTCTTTTAAACTTATAGATATAAGACCAAATGCCTTTTACACATTTGCTAAAAATATTTTATAAGGCACTAAACGTACTCTAGGATTCATATGTCTAGTAGTTAATCAGGAATAACGATCTGCCAGAAAAAAATGGAAAAATCCATTACTCTGAAGCAACTGCTCTGTGTTCCTCTGGGACTGGGAGAGCCCACTGAAGAGCGCCATGCACTATGGCTCTTCATGAGTTTATCTTTAGAAATCAGTTCTAATGTTTGCTTTTGACTCTTCCCAGACATTTAAAAAAAAAAAAAAGCAATGTCATGGTTTAATACACTATCTCCTACTAATGGAATCAACTTATACATAAGACCCACATTTACAAAAGTCTGGTTCTGAAAAAGGGCGCAGAAATGGCTTATGTCATGTGGGGTAGACAGTATGGAATAAAGGAGAAGGAAGATCGGGGATTTATCCACAGCCACAAAACCTTGTATCATGGCATACATATCAAATCAGAATATAATTCACTTGTTTCCCATCAAAGTGAGACTGATTTTATCCCACACCTTCCAGAGATGATGTCACCCTGGGTGCAGCCTCACTGAGCCCAGCCTCACTGAGCCCTAACACTGCCTTCAGAGTGAGTCAGGGTAGAGCCCACAGCATGGCCAGCCCTACAGCAAATCATCTCTAGAGCTGCTCTAGAACCGCATCCGGAGGCCTGAGAAGTAGGCACCATTTATCTTCCCTTTGCCTAAAGTGCTCTTTTAAGGTAGCGCTAACATAAATAAGATTCTAGTTTTCGAAAAGTTCTATATATAAAGGACCATTTCCCAACATACTACAGCCTAGTAATGACATCATCATAGATGGCTATCTTTTATGGCAAAATGGAGAATGCATAAAGAATAGATGATGTCATCATAAGAAGTTGTGCCTACTGCCAATTACTCAGCTGATCTCTGTGAATGAAACCCAGTCCTTAAGATTCAGGAGAGTTTGCCCAAGTTTATTATTCTACTCCCAAGCAGATGAGTGTTTATAAATGGTTACCTCCTTGCTGAGAACAAAGGTGTAAGGGCCTCCCACCCTTCACCCCCAACACACCCTTTCCATCTCCTACCTGCTAAAACCCACCTTGGCTCTTCCATCTGGTTAAAATAACTTGGAAAGCTTATCCAAACTCCACTGACCTCCACAGAGCCACCCACATAAGTTCTCGTGGTAACAGATCCAGAGGCTGAGTCAGCCTCTACAGCTTTCATGCTCCCGATCCAAAGGACAAGTTTTCTCTAGGGATTGTACGACTTTGATGGAGGGGGAAAAAAAAAACAACCATCATGGGAACAAGCAGTACAGAGAGAATTTTTCACATGCTGTCCCAGTCATTAGAAAGTTGCTGTATCATAGCCTTCAACATTGCAGGGGATGCTGCAGAGTGTTCACAAAGGCTTTTGAGCCAAATGTGGGTTCTCATTAAAGTTATACCAGACAGGAGCCTTTCTCTAATAAAACCGAGCATCACCGCTTGTCAAGAAACTGGGCCCCACAGGAAAAAGGAAAGCAGAAGGACACCACACAGTGGTCACGAGGGGAGCCAGGGCAGGGGCAGGAGAGAAAGGAAGAAACTTCAACAAGCTGAACTACAAACAGCAGGTCAATAGAAATGCCTTTTCCTGCCCACTTCAGTGGGATCTTTATATAACTCTGTGCTGTGGGCTCTTAAAAAAATGTTATAGGTATGTACATGTTTTCCCTTTTATTATTTAGATGAAAACACCAGGCAGAAATGGGTTTAAGTAGAAGGGAAGAGCAAATATTAGCAATGGGATAAAAAGAGGGTTTTATAGCCAAACTGTGCTTTAAAAATTATTTGTATTTTTAAAAAATTTTGTATTTATTTATATTTCTAAGTAGTTGTCAAGAATCAATAAACTGATCTGATGGATTAGGTCATTTATTAATATTTATATTGGACTTTACAGAGCTCAAAGCACTGTCTCACATGCTGTCTATTAGATCCTAATAGTAAGGTAGTATTATTACCCCTACTTTTATTTAACAAAGAAATTGAGGCTAAAGAAAATTAAGTGATTTCCTCCCAAGGTCTTACAGCTAGTGAGAGTTAGGATTCAAACCCAGTTCTCCTAATGACAAAGCTACTCCTCTCACACCAGGCTGCCTCTCACTAATTTCCCTCATTACACAGAACAGCAGTTCTTACCTTCCAGCTCTTCTTTCTCATAGTGAATGTTGAGAATTGTACTGGTCCCACCCTGATCCACCACAGCTTCTTCATCTGGCCTCTGTTAAAATATAAATAAGTAGTCATAGTAACACCCATACATTCATTCCAACATTCAGTTAAGTACCATGTGCCAGGCTCTTTATGCGACACTTGGAAGAAAAACACGATGCTTTATACATTTTTTAAAATTCGAACCTCACGATAACTTTGACATGCAAACCATGGCAGCCATTCTCCTTCACATTTTATAAATGAGCAGCAGCCTGAGACTCGGAGAATATTAAATAATTATTGCTCAAGGTCACAAACAGGGTAAAAGGCAGAGCTAGGACTGAGCCTGAGTCTTAGGACTGCAGAACTCTTGCCTTTTCGTCTCCACACTCTATCTACCCATCTGTGTCTCATACTGGCATTTTGTAAGTGCTGTCAACAAAACTGTCTCATTTGGTGTAAATTGGTCTCCTTGACCTCTGCAGCATTTGAGCCTGTTTAGCACTCTGTCTTTGAAATTCTCCATCCTGCTCCCTGACTAAATCTTCTCTGTCTCATCCTAAGGCTCATCTTCTTCCTCTAAATGTAATTCCTAAGGGGGAGCAGTCCATTTCCCACACTTAAGTATAACAATTTCAGCAGCAGCCAGAAATGGTATGGCTCAGTATTTGACAAACCACTGGAATGCCACAACTCAAGACTCATGTGTCTAAAACCAAACTAATCTTCCTTCCGAAGCTAGTAGCCTGTGCTCATTCACTACTCCTATCTATGGCATCATCATTTCTTAAATGGTATCACGTTTTAAATTTCAAATGTACTTATTCATCCATTCCATACATAGAGTGCCAATTATATGCCTTCAGGGAAAGTGTTGTCTTTTTCTATCAAGACCTCCTTTGCAATTACCCTTGAATTCACTCTCATCTCATATCCACTCTATCTCATACTCTCCAACACTTTGAGTCACACTAAACATTTTTTTTTCAGCTCTGGAACCACACTCACTTCCTTCTCCTTCCGCCTAGAGCCATCACCCCCTGCCTACTGCCCCCACCTCCACCACTGGCAACTAATACTTATCCACTAGCTCATAGATCTCAGCCTAAATGCACTTCTTGGAAGCCTTCTCTGACTACCCCTCTTCTAAACTAAACTAGCTCCCCCTACTTCCACGCCCTCTTAGTACACTGTATTCTCCTTAGTAATGAAATGTCTCTGCTCCTTAAGGGAGGGATTATCTCTCTCTTCCTCACCACTGTTCCCATGGTTTCCCCAGAACTCTGCACAGAATTTTCACATAGTAGGTGCTTCCCCAGATCTCCAGCACCCCACCTCCTCACCACCCCTTCCAGATTCTGCTCAAATTTCCACTTTACTGTTCTCATTTTACTATTTTGTAGTTATCTTCTATGCTCCCAAATAAGGCAACCCTTAATATAAGACAATCAATTTTTCTAAAAAAAAATTTTTTTTTCAAAAAATGTTTTAAAGGCCAATTTGAATAAACTTTTAGGGAAGTAGATGAAATACTCAAATGTCTGTTTATGGTATTTACTTAGTTTTATAGATATGCTTAAAAGTATATATTATTACTACTATGGGATAATCTCCAAGATATAGTATTAAGTTTAAAAAGTAAGGTGGAGAAAACTGTATAATTTTTGTCTAAGAAATGGTTTTGGACCATAAGCATCTGCTTACACTTAAAAACATACAAAGGAAGAATAAGCCATAACAGATGTTTTTAAATAGTTATCTACAGACGAGAGAAAGTATAGAGGAAAAGAGACAAGGATAGAAACTGAAATTCCTTGAGTATATCTTACTTTATAAATATATTACATAATTTTAAAACAAAATTTAAAATTTAAAAAGCAATTCCCAGAAATTAAAAAAAAGAATGAAAACAAATGTCAAATTGATGACATAACTATTTCAAGAGAAATTATTCAAAGTAGCTTTAAAACATAATAAATTGAACATCCTTAGTGGCGTATACCCTAAGGACAAAAAGAATTGAAAAAGATCTTAAACTGCTTTTTAGTGACCTTCTTGTTTGTTGTAGTGTTGGTTTATTGTTCTGAAACTGTTGCGTATCATGAGATAAAACAAATGAAAAATTATGGGAACTCTTTCTGCCACTCTCAGTGACTGAGTGACTGAGAACCGGGATTCTCAGCAGGGGTGGAAGGAGATGCAGTTAGTTGTAAGATAGAAGTAAAAACCAGTGCAGTCCTGAATTTGAACTGGAAATATCAACAAGAATATATGATGTATTTTTATCTGTAAACGTTTTTAAATTTATATTTTCTAGCCTTGTCCACTCAAAAGCCCTAGAAAAAATGGTCAGCTGGAAGCAATGAGTATCATTAGCTCCTAGACTGTGGTCTCTTAAGGTACTGCTTTCTACTAAAAGGCACTCAACTGGGGTTGTGTTGAAAGGACTCAATAGCCAACTTAAAGAGGTCCTTTGCCAAAAGTAGGGCAAGTCAAGCATCAATAAGAGTAATAACTGCCACTGATTGAGTATATCAAATATATTCAAAATCCATGCATTCACAATGTCACTTTAAAAATTAAATAATTGGTCAACATTGGAAGATAATGCTAATACACAAACTCATCACTTTGAAAACTAGTAAAAATTAATCTCAGTTTTCCTATATAAATCGTACCATAAAGTAAATGAGAGAAGTTTCTTATTATGAAAAAAAAAAACCTAAAAGCAATTAGAACACTGCCATTTTGCAGTCCAAATGGATTGCACTGATTTTCAACAGCCACTAACATCACAAAGAGAGAGACAACCAGATGTTATATGCCTCCTAATAGGAGACCTTATCACCACCCGTGAGGCAATCTTACCAAATAAAGTCTCCCTGAAACTGATCAAGTATCTAAATCCAAATACCAATTTACTGAAAATACAATGAATCAGAGCTCCACAGGAAAACACCGTAGGAATACAATCAGCAAAATCCAGACTGTGGAAGACTATATAGAACAAATCCTCTCCTACCCCCCTTTTTAAAAACAAATAATTGCAAGAAGAGAGAAAGAAATAGGAGAAGGTGAAACCAATAGGTTAAAAGAATAATGAACCAAACACAATGTGTGAACTTTGGGTCTTGATTCAAACTAACTGAAATAATAATTTTAGTTACTTTTTATATAACTTTTAAAAAGTTATGACATTTGAGACAATTGGAAATTGGAATATTGATTAGATCTTTTATGATATTAAATAAATTGTTATTTTTCTCTTTAGGTGTTGCTGTGCTTATTTTTTTAAGAATTCTTATCTTTTCCCTAACTGGTGTGGTGCAGTGGATTGGGTGTAGTCCTGCTAACCCAAAGGTCTCCAGTTCAATTCCCAGTCAGGGCACTTGCCGGGGTTGCAGGCCAGGTCCCAGGCTGGGGATGTGAGAGAGGCAACCAATCTAAGTTTCTCAAGAAACTTTGATCGGCTGCCTCTTGCACATCAATGTTTCTCTCTCTTTCTCCCTCCCTTACTCTCTTTCTAACAATAAATAAAAATAACATCCTTTTTATAAAAGAATCCTCATCTTTTAGTTATACATACTGAGATATTTATAGATAGAACTGAAAGATTACAGATATGTAAAATAATAAATTAACTTAGAAATATTACTTGCTACATTTTATACATAACCTTATTCAAAATCTTCAAATACATCTTTAACATCAATGTCCTCCTCTTCATCACCCATAGGTGCTTTGAGTCAATTTTCCAGAGCATGTCAGTTTCACTTCCATCTAAGTTGTAAAGACACTCCTACAAAGTCCTGTCTGAAGAATAACTTTTAGGTGGAAAAATATGACTTTGTTTTAGACTTACTTGTTCACCTAGTTTATGATTAAGATCATGAATTTCCTGACAGCAGGAGCCACCTATTTTCATCCTTATGTTCTTCCAGAGTCTAACACCGTAGCTCACTGTTTTAAGTAGCTTGCATGTCCGTAAGCCCCACTATGGTCACCACTATGTACCTAGCACCTAGTAAAATGTCCAGTATGTGCTAAGTATCCGATAAATTTTTATGAATATTTATTAGTTTTTTGAACTCTGTTTTTAAATCATACATTTTCTCATAACAATTTTTCAGGTTGACTTCCCCACAGGCTTGTAATATCCAGAAGACAAGAACCGATTAATTAGGATGCTTAACACTATTCACAGACACCTGAGACAGCACAGAACACAGCAGGAATCTGGATGAAGGGGGAGAGGGACGGATGATTGATCCTTGACTCTAAGACTATGAAAGCAAAAAATAAAGAGCAAGGTCAACTGTCTGAAAAATTCAGTTTGAAAAATCAACATTTTTGTTTTCTTAATTTAGATTGGTTAACCACAGCCTAAGTTCACTATATAAAAGTTCCTCTGCCTTCTTTGTCTTGCCAAAGGAAACAGAGCCACTGTCAAACACCATTCACCAGAGCATTTGAAAGGTTAAGCCTGAACATGAATATGTGGACCTTGTTTGGATCCTGATGCAAATAAGTCAACAATTTTAAAAACTTATAAAGCATTCACAGAAATTTAAACAACTGAATGGATATTTGATTACATAAAGAACTTGTTAATGTTTAAGTGTAATAATAATATTGTGATATGGCAATTATGTCATTTTAAAAAATGGTCCTTAATCTTTAGAGATCCATACTGAAGTTTTTACTGATGAAATAATATGGTGTCTGGAATGTGGAGAGTGGGCGGAGACACAGATGAATCAATACAGGTTGTGTGTTCATTGTTGAAGCCAGGTCATTGAGTATATGACGATTCACTTTTACAAACCTTTCTACTTTGGTTCATGTTTAAAATGTTCCATAAATGTCAAGTATATATGAAGTTGGTTTAAAATCATAAAAAGGAAAACAGAGGGATATCAAGTCTCATTGGTTTGTTCTTGCAGATTCCTCACCAGCTGGCTATTATTTTCTCTGATATCATCATTTTCTATGGCAGAGAAGATTTCTTAACCAACGATGTCTAGGATTCTTATGAATGGGCTTCAGAGAATTAAGTGTCAGTGCGCATTTTTTTTGGCAAGGGGGGAGGGTCCACAACTTTCATCAGGTTCTTAGAGGAGCTTATGACTCAGACGAAGATTAGACTCATGGCAGCCACATTATGTAAGTTTAGGAGGAAAAGGGAAGAAAGGACGGAGGGCAAGAGAGAAGGAAAGAAAGCTGAATTCGAGAAAAAGGCCTGTTTCTAACTCTCTTTTCTATACTTCCTCCTGACTCACTGGCAATGAGTCAGAACTATGTAACAGTGAATTGATTTGGGTGCCTATCACAAGGACAAGATAAGATAAAAAGAACAAAGTGGGTTAAATACACACTAAAACATTGAAATTGCAAGGCACATAGTGAGTGAGAAAGCATCGTCATGAGCCTTGAAAAATGAATGAATTATAGTGGAGTAGCAGACCAGATTCTCACTTACAGTTAATGGACAAATTAAAAGGCAAGGGCAGGGCTGAGTCTTACATAATGGCTCCGGCTCCTGGAAGCAGCCACAGAGGCTTCGGGGGAGGGAGAAGACGGCCGGCACTGGGGCCCACCTTGAGCCCTCTCCCTGACACACCTTTTGTGCTGTTCCACTCGACCTGTGGGGTTCTCAACCTGCCAAACTCAACCCTACCTCCCCTTCTGGGTGTTAGTCTCAGATATTTCACCTCTAAGGATTTCTTATATCTTTTTTCCTAAGGATTCAGTCAATGTTCTCAGAGACTGTAAATAACATTTTCCTACCCCTCCACCCTCCCACACTCCCCCCTCCAGACAATAAAGAGTCAAGCATTTATTAAGTTCTAATATATTTAACCAATTAAAAATTGTTTAATCCTTACTCGAGGACATTTTTTAATTGCCTTTTGGAGAAAAAGGAAGAGAAAAAGAAAAACATTGATACGAGAGAGAAGCATTGACTGGCTGCCTTCCGTACATGCCCAGACTGGAGATCCCATGCGCCTGGACTGGAGATTGAACCCGCAGCCTAGGTATGTACGCTGACCAGGAACCCAGCCACCAACCTTTTGGTCACGGAACAAAGCTCCAACCAACTGAGCCACACTGGTCAGGGCATAAACAATTTTTAAAAATCAACAAATATAAGTGGCTTCCAAGGTTTCTAATCAGTAAATTGAGTTAATACAATTAGTATTAGAAACAAATGAGCACTTACTATATGCCTACCATTGTGCTTTACATATATATTACCTCACTTAATCCTCACAACAGTCCTAAATCAAGACTAAGTAAGATCTCACAAGAGCTAAGTGGGATATGGAGAACTCAAGTTTTTCTGTGTTCCTCATACTACCATGATAGTCTAATATTGCTAAAAGCGAAGAACCTGGTTGTTTTAGAGAGCTCATGTCATCTAATCATGGATTAATGTCCGCAATGAGAACAGCTCAAGATCCACATTATTACCTTCTTAAATCCCTACATCTCCTGAACCTTGTCCCTCAAACTGCCCTAAGACTTTCAATAGTTCTCCATCTCCTTATTCACTTCCATCTTCCTCTTCATCCAGCAAACTGTGAATTCCGGCCCCTCGAAGACTCTGTCACTGACTCCGACCCACAGATCCCCAACTCTCAGATGACCTCGATTTGACTTCCTCACTGAATGCGGCCGCCCTATAGCAGGGGACACGGGTTCCAGGAGGACTTGTGCAGCTGTTTCACAGTGGCTCCTGCTCCCACACCTCCTCTCAGTGGCCGTGAGCTCCCAAAGACCAGGAGCTTCCTTTTCTGACTCTTGAGGGGGCTTCTAAGGGCCGAAAATGTCAAAGTGGTTCTGGTTTCTCAGAAAAAAAGAACCCCACTCGGAGTCACTCCTGTCCAGTATAGATTACCAGTTAATACATTATAGGAGGCAGAACAATGACTCCCAAAATATGGTTGCAGACCGTTAAGGAAGTAAGATTGTTAATCAGCTGAATTTAAAATAAGGAGATGATTTGGGATTCTCTGGTGGGCTCTATGTAATGACAAAGGTTCCTAAAAGGGGAAAAGGGAGACAGAAGAGTAGAGTCAGAGAAAGAGATATAACGCCAAAAGCAGGATCTGAGACACACTATATTGCTAGTTTTCAAGATGGAGGAAGTAGGCTACAAACCAAGGAATGCAGGCAGTGTCTAGAAGCTGAGGAAGTCAAGGAAACAGATTCTCTTCTAGATCCTTCAGAAAGAAACATAGCTCCACCTACACTTTAATTTTAGCCCATTGAGGCCTTGTAGGACTTCTGAACTACAGAACTGAAAGATCATCAATTTGCATTGTTTAAGCCACTAAATTTGTGTTAATTTGTTATGGAAGCAACAGAAACTAATACATACGTCATGGCTTTCTAACCACCAAAACCAGAGTAAATGTGTTACTACCTTACAAGAAACAACCAGCATCTCCATTACCTAAGATTTGTTGCAGTAACCTAGCAGCGGATTTAGAATAAACAGAGTTGCTTTGCTGTGTCCTAGTTACTAGTGTGCAGGCTTGACTGAAAGCCCTGCCTGCCCTGCCAAGGCAAACCATGAGCTAAGACAATTATCCACAAATATTTCAGGACGTAAATTTGCAGCCTGAACTGTTCCCCAGATGACCTCTGTTCTCTGCTTGGTGGGATAGCCCATACCTCTCCTACTGAAGTTTCCCAGTAGAACTGGTTAAGCCAGGAAAGAGAATGCATACAGCTTCCCAATTCCCATTTAGGGAAAGAACACCTATTGTGTGTTGGGAGAGGGCAGAAAAGTAACAATCGTACACTGCAATATAGTAAGAGGAGAAACTGCTACGGCTGATAATTTTGTCCAATACCATTCAGCAAATATTTTCTGACTGCTTACCATAAACTGACCTCAGAAAAGCTGGCCTGCTTTCTACAGAGCCATTCATTCATTCACTCAGACAATGTGCCTTACTGAGCTCCGACATGTGCCACAGTCACTGCACAAGCATTCAAGTCTCCTTCAGGAACTCTTGTCTTAGAGTTTTCTCAGGTCCACTTTAAGACGTGCAGTGTGACTCTCTTTCCACTTGGATGTGCTTCCCAATTATCACCCGCTTACCAGGGTTTGTAATTCTGAAAATTTCTGCAAAATTTTCTATTCTGAGCAGGTCTCAGTCACATAAAAGCCTTGGTAATTGCCCAAACTCCCTTGCCCTCCACTCCTGCACGGCCTCCTCCCTAAACCTCCCTGGGGATCCCTGCACTGCTGGACTCAAGTGCCGATGGCTCCGACCTCTCCAGCCTTCTCCTCCAGCACTTCTTTCTGGTCAGTTCTGAAAGTGCTCATCAGGAAAACTTGGAAGAACTTTGAAGATGTCCCCAGTTCCAGTCCAAACTAGAGGCTTTCCCTAAAGCTTTCTAAACTTCCTTCATTACCACCCCCTTTAGGGGCTCACTTACTCCTAAAATTTCCATAATCACCTCTGGAGATCTCATCAAAATTTAGTAAGGCAGACCTTCATTGACTCATCCTAAATTAGAGCCTCTTAGCCAGCCCCCTTACTCCTGTCTCTTCCCACTCTAATATATCCTTTGTACATCTTGCCACACATATTTTCCCAAACACTTATTAAGTGCTCACTCTGAGGCAGGCACTGGTCTAGGAATCAAAGACAAAAGCGACAGTAGTGCAGAGCGATTAAGGGCACATCCTTTGAAGAAGGGCAGCCCTGCAGCTTATTAGAAAAAGTTACTGAACCGCTCTGTATCTTGGTATCCTTGTTTGAAAAATAAGGATAAGGGCATATAACTCTCAGGGTTATTGAGAGACTTAAGGGAAACACTGCATTGAAAGCACTTAACACAGTGCCTGGCACGTGGCAAGCACCCATAAAAGCTTACATAACAACATCAAAGGGAGCTGTCAGATTAGCAGGAGAGATGAACATGTATATCCCATAAGTAAGGGGTGGGAGAAGTAACAGAGCTTGGTGGATGTCATGAACAGAGAAGACGGTGATGAATTCTGATAGTGATATGAAGTCAGATCTTGAAGGTTCAAATAGAGTCACTTAGAAAAGAGAGGAAAGATTTTCCATCTGAGAACACCCGAACAAAGACACGACAAGCACAGAAGAGAGAGCTTTTGTGTGATCGAGCAGTGGCTATCTGCTGCCCGATGCTAGCCCTGACGAGGCCAGGAGCTCCTTACGGAGAAGCACGTTGGCTTTGGCTATGGGAGAATCATTTGTTAACTCATAAACTGAACACCTATATTATACCTTGCACTGTGCTGGATGAAAATACTTTGTGGCTGGTCCCTGCCTTCATGAAGTTTCTATTTGAAAATAAACAAGAAATCAAAATAAGAACACTTCCGATAAATTATATGTGCTATTAAGAAAACAAAACAGGATCATATGAAAAGGAGTCATTATGGGAAAAGGTCAAGGAAAGTCACTCTGAGGAGGTGACACTTAAGTCACGAGAAGACCGGGGGTAGGAGAATGTCCTAGGCAGAAGGAACAGCAAGAACAAAGGTCCTGAAGCATGAAGGAACTTGCCATATAGAAGAAACGGAGAGCCAGTGTAGGGGTGCCGGGTAAGAGAGTGGAGGAGAGGCAGCCAGGAAGTGTGGCCAAGGCCTTGATCATGTTAAAACTCAGTCGGCCATGATAGGAGTTTGGATTTTATTCTAAAATGCACTGGGAAGCCACTAAAGGGTTTCAAGATAGGATATGACATAATCCGATTTGTGTTTTTAAAAGCTCCCTCTGGCTGTCATGCGTAAAGAATTTAGAAATGCAAGAGGGAAGGCTGAGGGAATCGTCAGAAAGCTAGTGCAGTACTCCAAACCAGAGAAAACAACACAGACTTACGATATTTAGATGTGATGTCTGGAATCTCTCTGTTTACAGGAATTATACAATCCCCTCATTCTGCAAGGTCTATCTCCCTTCCAGACAGCCTACTTGGCACACAGGAGGCTTAACTAGTAATGTTCAGTCAGTTGACTGCATCTCCCACAAGTCAGCCCGGTTTTCTTTCCTCCTTCTACCCTTATTTCTTTTTCTCTCTATATCCACGTTCCCATTTGCCCATAACTTCACTCAACCTTCATGAGGTCCTACTGTTCCAACTCTATTCCTTTTCATCTCATCTCAGCATCCATAAAAGTTTCATGACCTAGATGTAAAGCTGATAATTATTCTCTATCCTATCCTGGAAGCACTCAGGAATTATCAATTTCACAGAACACTAATAGCAGCCTAGGGGTCGTTATGATCCTAACAATACAACCTGTACACATTCTGCACATTAAGGACACAGTCTCCTCACACTTGTTCCAGCCTGTTCCCGCACTGCAGCCAGAGAAGTTTTTCAGTAGGAAAATCTGATCATGATCTCATTGGCTCTCTTTCTCTCTCTGGCTCATTCCTTCTCTCTCTCTCTCTCTCTCTCTCTCTCTCTCTCTCTTCTTTTGCTTCCTACTTAAATGGCTTCAGTGGCTTCCCCTTGTTCCTCAGAAAAATACTAACTTCCTCATCATGGGCTACAATGACCCCGTATATTATGATGCCAGAGTACCTCTCACACCATTTCCCTCATTTATTCTCTGGACTTCTTTCAGGCCTTGTAGCCGGGCGTACCCGCTTCTACCACAGGACTTTTGCATAAGGTGTCCTCTTTTTTTCCAAGGCCCTTTGAGCTCTTTTTCCCTCAGGGGACACATTTTTAGATCTTTGTCCACATTTTGTCTTTCTTTCAAAGCACATATCACAGTTTATGATGATACATCTACTTGTGTGGTTATTTTTCCACCACCCCCCCCACACACACTAAACCAGAAGCTCCAGAGGGCAAGGACATTGCCTATTTTTAGTCATCATTGTATCCCAAATATAGAGTGAAAACACTTAGTAGGCCTTAACAGTATTAGATATGGATTTTCCAAAATCTTAACTATGGTTCCTTTTTTGATGGAGCAAGCAAAGAAGGAATTATGGATCTTCTAGTAGCAAACTACTACCAGGAAGAAGAGAGTCAGTGTCCGATACCCATTCTGTTACGAACTCAGAGTGTTTTCCCTGCCTCCTTACAGAAACCATCCCTGATGTCAATGTGGCACTCGTTTCCATCATCCTTCACAAGAAGGTCCATCATTCTCTTCACAGCCCTCCACCTCAGACTGGAGGCTCCCTTCAATCAATCCCTCTTTCCAGACTAGTAACTATACCACCTGACTGCACAGGAAAGGGAGGTGGGGTAGAGAATTCAGTGAGGTACCACTCACTTTCTGGTTGTCACACAATAAACATTATTTCACAAAGCCATTTCACAAAGAACACCTTGTTTTGTCCCCAAACCAACTCTGTTAAGGTAAGGGAAACAGTTGTTATCATTCCCATTTTACTAGATCGGGAACTGAGGTTAAAAGAGGCAAGTGACTTACTCAAGGTCACAAAGCCTGTGTGAGTTAGATATAGAATTGAACCTACAGACTCTAACACCTAGTTCAATGCTTTTACTTACTGTAGCTACTCCAACAGTTGGGTTATCAGTTACTTAAACCTGGTTTTGTCATTCTCTTAAACACTGTTCCCGGCTCCTCAACACTTCCCCAGTCCATTCCCGCCTCCCTATCTGAAACTTGTCAGACGTCTGCGCAATGGAGTGGAGGGAGTCATAAAGCTGGGCACAGTAACAGGGTTTTGCCCCAGCCTCCAGTCGTTCCAGTTCTTCCTGAAACCCTCAAAAATAACACAAAGAGGAGACCTCCTCCACCAGAGTATGGTCCCCGGCCACCCTTTCTCCCACGTCCCAGCATGACATGGCGAGGCCCAGTGGCCAGTCTCTCTCCCAACAGGGAAGACCCGAGGAGAAGAGAGGTCACCGCCGGCCGCGCAAGGGATGCGGCAATGAGAAGCAGCTCCCGGTTCGGCCCAAGGTCACCCTCTCGCAGCCCCTGCCCGATCCCCAACCTTCCGGAGCGCCCCCTGGTGTCCTGGGATGGCCTCCCCTCGCCCTCAGGGAGTGGCCTGAGAGTCCAGCTTGGGGGCAGAGGCAGGAATGTGGACAGAGGATGAGGCGGCTGAGCCCCGGGGAGGGGCGGGAGGCGGGCCCTACCTGATATCTGAGGACACCGTCCGGCTCGTTACTCCCGGCCGGCATGGCGGAGCCGACCACGGTCTCGCCCACAGGCTCCAGGTCGAGCGTCAGCGCACGATGGTCTGGTCTGAGCGGATCGCCCAAGCGGCGACCCCTACCCTGGAGCCGACGGTCAACCATCAACCACCACCGCCTCCATAGCCACCGGCCCGCGAGGCATCGCCGCGGCCAATCAGCGCACGGCCTGTGCAGCCAATCAGGGCGCGGAGCACGAGAGGACGCTGTCCGGCGGTACCCTGGGCTACCAGGAGGAGGAGGGAGCAGCCCGAGGAGCCCAGGTTGCCGTGGAAACCGCCTCCCTCCCTTCAGGGGCCCCTGGGCTGGAGGGTCCGTCCAACTGCTTGCTAGAAACTGGAAATCTCGTTCTTATTTGCAGCTAGCCCTGACCCTTCAAAACGGGGAAAGTGTTGATTCTGTCTATTCTATTTTTATTCCTTGGATAATGATTTTTAAATTCTGGGGAAATGTGCCTTGGGGATTGCAGAAGGAAGTAATTGAAGGTGAGGGGAAAGGGCCTTTTAAGATTACTTGTTAATCTCTGAGCTAGTGGCCAGGTTAAAGAGTATTACAGATAAGCAGACGGGCAGTGATCCTACCTGCTCCACCAACTCACTATGACTTAGTTCACCTCCCTGGGTCTCAGGTTGGCAGCAAAAAACACAGAGTTGAACTGAGGGTGATTGTTGAAGTAACTCCACAAAAATGCTTCCAACTTTTCTGAGAAATAATGTAAGGCAAATTACTATTTAATAACAAGAATTACTGATCTAAGGCAAGGTTAGAAAATCATGAATAACAGATTCAATTTGATTTGGGTTTTAAAGAAGAGAGACTGGCCATAATCCAATCAATCCTCTGTCCCCAAGAGGTGGAAAGGGGACTTTTCCTTTGTATGTATTAATACTATCACATCAGACTCTAGGCAAGTCACATTAGAGTAAAAGGAACTCTTGCAAATCATTCTCAGTCTCCAAAGAAGCTATGTTTGAGGAACATAGGTAGGTACATGTTAAAGTTTCAACTCCGCACACAATCCCTTCCATTGGCCCTGAAATGTGAAGTGTAACTGAGGCATAACCATGTTTCTAATCTCCTGTATAAACCTTTAGTTTCATTTCTGGGTCACACCATTGATTGTCGCCGTGTCTATCCATCTCTTCACTAACCCTGTCCCTTGACTCCGGCATTCACCCCATTTTTTTCCATCAAAACCTTAACTTTTCCTCAAAGTCAACCTCAAAAGCCACCTTTTCCAAGAAGCCACCACATCAGTCACCATGCTGTGGTATTTAAGTACTTGGATTATATGTTGATTTTAACTTACTCTAATGTTGTAAATGTTTGAAGGCAATGGTTCTTTTTCTTAGGCCCTTCTGTATACTCCACAGAGCTTCAAAGAATGCTGAGCACATAGAAAGTAGTTAGCAAGTATATGTTTTAACACCTACTGTGTGCAGGCCCAAATGGCAATGAACATGCACAGAAATCTAAAATATAATACATATCTCCAAGGGGCTTACAATTTAATCAGGGAAACAGGATATACTATGTGTTAATACAATGATAAGTTAATAGAACATAGCATAAGAACCATATAAGTAATATAAACAAAAAAAGAGTACAAAACTTCAAAAGAGAAAATGATCCCTATGACTTGGAGCCCTTTAGAAATATGACACAGAGGACATGGATTTGAGCTAAATCTGAAAAGTAGAGCCAAGGTAAAAAGAGCGAGCATCTTAACTCTTGAGCAAAGGCTTAAGAATAGAATTGTACGTGGCCCATTTGAGGTAACAATGATTTGAACTAAAGTGGAAAATTACAGAAAGTAGTAGGAAGTAAAAATTGTGGTAAAGAAAATCTATGACCCTATAATGGAGAGTTGGCTAATTAGTTCAGACTTCTTTTTCCCTCACCTGATAAAAAGTAGAACAGTGCTGAAGGTTTTGGAGAACACCTCCATGCACCAGGTTCAGTTGTGTAAATACATCGCGTCATTTAATATTCATAACATCTCCATTATATCTCTATTTCACTGGTAAGAAAACTGAGACTCAGAGAAGCTTAGCAGCTTTCTCAAGGTTAGACAATTATTTAGCTGCGATTCAGTCATATGTTAATTTAAAACATATTTACTAAGACATAATCTATGTCTTTAGCCCTGTGTTCGGTGTTGGGAAAACAGCAATAAGACAAACAGAGTCTTGCCTTCTTGAGCCTTACAATCTAGTGGGGAGACAGTAAACAAGTAAACAAGATAATTACAGGTTACGATTGCTGCTATGAAGTAAATAACAGGGCTGTATGACAGAGAGTAACTGGCATGGGGGTTGGGGGAGAGCTACTTCAAATGGGGTGGTCCGGGAGGGCTTCTCTGAGCAGGTGAGGAGAGCTTCACCTGATGACATGAGTCAAGGCCTAATCTGTCTGATTCTGCAGTTCTTGGCCACTGCACAACATGTCCCATATAACTGGTTTCATTGCCAAAATCTGACATCAGGGAGGGGCAAGCCAATCAGAGGGAGAAACCTGAGGCAGGGGGTCAGTCAGACTAGCTCTGGCAACGTGGTAATTCAGGAGGAACCAAGTACGGTGACCAAAGGAAAGATATGCCCACGTTCTCCTCCCCTTAGAAGGGCAGCTCCCAGCCACGGGAGTGGGCTTGAGTGGGCAGAGTAGGAAGAGGACTGAGGAGGTAGAGGATCCCTGGGAGTTCTGATGGGTCTAATTTCTCTCCAGTTCAAATGTAGATCAAGCCAGAGCCTCTGGCCCTTGACTCCAGGGTCAAGAGCCCCATCTTCTGGTCTCTTGTGCAAATTACAGAAGGAACTAGGCCACGGAGGCAGCCTGTGAAGCTGCCTGAGGTGGCTGCCATCTGGGGTGCTGCAGTATATAGGCTCTCCCCTCCCAGGGCTGATTTGGCCTCTCCTTCCCACAGGAGGCTGGCTCACTGGGCTCCGGGCTCCAGGTCCCTAGCTTCTACTTCTCCCTACACCTCTTGGATAAGTGCAGTTATGCTGCTGTCAGCCTGGCCAGCAAGTTGGTGGCTGGGGGAGCTGGAATGAGTATATTCAGGCAAGGACACCACCTCACACTCACCATTTTTCTAAGAAAGCAGGAAAAAAAAAAACCAAATAGCAGGACAGAACTCAGAGCCTTCTGTGGACTGCACAGGATGCTTGGCCTAGAATGAGGCTAAAAAAGGACAGAAAAATGCAAAATACATGTAGAGTCAAAGACTACATACACACGCACCTCCAACAACAGAAAGACAAGGAGGCATTCTACATGGACAACCTTAATTAGTCCTTCCAACAATTCTATGAGGTATGTTCTATCATCCCATGTTATAGGTAAGAAAACTGAAGACTGAGGCTTGGAGATAGATAAAAAAAACACCCCAACCACACAGCCAGTGCAGTTAATAAATGGAGACGCTGGTCTCTGAGATTGGAAGTATCTGATTTCAGAGTGCGTTTGCTTAACCACCTACTGCCTCTCACGGGGCTGCCTGGGGCCTCCATCTTTCTCTAACTTTTATAGGCTCCACCCTTTCTTTATGGCTTCCAAATGGGCTGTCCTTCCAGTTCTTGTCTCTAGATCCTTCTCTTTTCTCATACCAAGTGTGTGTGGGGAGGGGGGGGAGGAGTAAGTCTTGAACCCCCTGGGGGACATGATAAAATATATGGCACTCTCCTTTCAGATAAGTACATAAAGACCCAGATTTTGCATGTAATTATAAGGATGTGTTCATAGCCTTCCCAGGGAAGCAACAGGCATCTTACATGTATTATCTTTAAATATTGGCTGAGAAACATTGAAATTCTGTTACTCAGAGACAAAAAGGCAAAAACACAAGAAATTCAAAAAGTCTGAAAAGATGTTCTCATATAATTGCAACCAGCTCTTCCATCAAAAGCATCTTAATTCCTTTGTCCATTTACCACGTCTCTTGCCCCGCTTACACTGTCCAAAGAACCACCAAGGCAGAGGTTCTAGTCTTTACTTGCCGTTAATTAGGTACTCCCAATTTCCAGCTGCATCTCATACCTGATTTAGTTTCTCCCACTTAATTACACATCTAAACCCAAGAAAAGGTTGGTGGAAAAGAGGTTGAGATCCGAGGAAAGATTTAATTACGGCTTATTTGTGCTGTCGTCTGGGAGCACATTTCCTGTGATGGGAGGGAGACCGGGAGAGAGACGCCCTTCTTTGTCAAGCTAAAAAGGTCATGCAGGTGCATGATTTGCCTTCAGCCCTTGCCAAGTCACAGCATATCTAAAGAGACCACAGAATACAATTTTCTTTGTTCACAGCATGCTGCCAGCCTGGAACCCGGCACATCACAGGGAAGAACAGTGAAGCACCACAAAAACTGGCTCTTGACTGGGAAAACAGTCTCCCCGCCCCACCCCACCCCCGCCCCTTCATGATCACCAACATTAATTAACTATGGAAACTCCTTATACTGTGCTTATTTACATCTGCTCCACACTGAGACTTGATAGACTGAACACAAGTAAAATAGCAAACACCTACTTTCTGCCTTCTGTGGGATCATGATTAAGATTCTTGGACAGAGGTGGAGGAGGAGGGAAGGACCTATAGAAGGAACAGAACAGAAAAGCAGGCCTTAGATGTAAGATGTCATGGGATTTCCAGATCCAGAGCAGCAGTGGAGGAATTTGAGAGCAACACGACCACTGGCCAAGTTCCTGATGGCAGATCTGAACATATTTATATTAATTAAATACAGTTATCTTATCTGTTTCTAACCCAACCTAGCCCTGCTTAGAAATCAGGTCTGTGAACAGTGGTTTCACTCTACCGCTTATCTCCTTGGTGATAAAACCTTTTGAGCTTGTTTTACTAAGTAGGGAAGTTCTTACTTTAGACAATAGACCTGGGCTATCCTTAAGGTGGCAGCAAATTTAATACCTCACATTTGTATAATTCTATATACTCTTGACTTCTCTATCATCTTATCTCAGTTCCTTTCAATGGGTCTGTTAATATACACAGAACATTTCATGGACTGGGAAGCTGAAATGTGGTTCGAACAGGGACTTGCCCAAGCTAGTCAATAGCAGAGCCTGGTCAAAAACTACTGATGCTTCCTACTCCACACAGTAGCTTTCTAGAAATATAATTCCATTCAGTCACTTTATGTATAAAATTGAACTGATCTCAATGAAACAGTGAAAATGTGAATTTTGTTCAGAATTAACATGAACTCCCCATAGCAAAACCCCAGGGTTTCTCCTCTGTTACCCTTTCCTATCAGATGACAGTTCCCTATAATTTCCACTTGGGAAAGCTTGTCAATTATACCCATTCATCAGTTTACTTAACAAACTTTCACGAAGTTCTGAAAATAGTTATTACTGCTTTTTATCTCTGGAAACACATTATCTGACATAGATAAAAATCCAGTCCAAGCTGCTCTTATTCCCTATGGAACATCCCTTGAGGCCTTTTATTTTGCAATTAATAAAAAAGAAAAGAGCCCTGGCTGGTGTGGCTCAGTGGATTGAGCAACATCCAGCAAACCGAAGTGTCACTGGTGTGATTCCAGGTCTGGGCACATGACTGGGTTGTGAGCCAGGTCATGCGAGTGACAACCAATTGATAATTCTCTCACACATCGATGTTTCTCTCCCTCTTCCTGCCTTGCCCTCTCTCTAAAAATAAATAAATAAAATTGGAAAGAAGGGAGGGAAGGAAAGGGAAAGAAAGAGTCCTGACTGGTATGGCTCAGTTGGTTGGGTGTTATCCCCAAAAGGTCATCAGTTTGATTCCCTGTCAGGGCACATGCCTAGGTTGCAGGTTCTGTCCCCCGTTGGGGTGTGTGGAAGATGCAACCAATCGATGTTTCTCACTCTCTTCGCTGTTTCTCACTCTCTTCGATGTTTCTCTCCCTTTCTTTCTCCCTCCCTTTCCCTCTCTCTAAAAATAAATACATAAAATTTAAAAGAAAAAAGAGACCCATTCAGACATTTGAGCTGGGACAAAAAAAAGAGTAGACATACCATACATAGTATGACATACATAGAATTTGAAGATATTTTACCAATTTATCTTTTTTTACCTCTACTGTCAAACTGAAAAGGCCAGCCTCCTCTTTAAAGAAAGCAGAGTTTCTCTGGTCCTTTCTTATAAAATAAAGAAAGAGTGTTTGCAAGATTTACTAAGAACAACCAGGGCTATGAAATGATTAGCCAATGGATGCCAGAGGGAAAAAATCAGCCTGAAGGCAGAAATAGACACAATCAGCTTTGTTGGGGGAGACAAAATGAATAAGAGCCAATAGTTTGACTGTAACCTATAGATCGGCTTGGGTCTCTCTAGAACTTCTTGTCCCTGACCCGTAAAAGTTGTTGGAAAGGACTTAAAAGCCCTATAGACGGGTTTTCTATTCAACACAACTCCCTTCCGGAGCATCCCTAAGAAGGGCCATGCAATTTTCCCCAGATATTTCCGGTGACCAGTAACTCGCTGCTAAATATAGGCCAGTAGCCCCATTTCTGGTTCCCGTTGTCTCCTTTAAACCTCCACTCTTTATATTCCAACGCTCACCTCTGTAGTTCCAAAGAGGAAATCTGCTCACTCGTCCACACGACAGCCCTTCAAATACTATAGCCAGTTGTGATGTACCTCCTTGTTCTTATCTTCCTGAGAGGCCATAAGCAGGATGGGATTGCTGTCTCCAACAAGCCCCCTGCATCCCTATGATTCTAGACCCCTAGGAAAACTTCCAAAATGCAAAATTTAGAAAGACTCCCACAATGGTTAATTTTTGTACAGGGTCTGTCTGGAAAAAGTCCAGCCATTGTCAATAAAATGAGAAGTGTTTGGGGCAGTAGACACCATTGAGTGAGTATGTGTACTGTGTGGCCATCACATTCAAAATGACAGAACGAGTAGAGCAACGAATCTGCATCAAATTTTGCGTTAGGCTTGAATATTTCTCTGTGGAAACTATTCAGATGATTCAGAAGGCTTTTGGTGATGATGCAATGAGTGCAGTGCAAATGAAAGTGTGGCACAAATGCTTCAAATACGGTCAAGAATCTGTGGAGAAAGAAGCTATGTTCTGGAGGACCTGCAACGAGCAGCACACCTGAGAATGTTGGACATGTATGGGCTGCAGTCGACAAAGAGCAACAACTGACAGTGCGAGAACTACAAGAAGAAGCTGATCTGGAGATTCCCAAAACTACTGTGTCCAAGATTTTGACACAGGATCTTGGCATGAAATGTGTGGTGGCAAAACTCGTTCCATGTCTTCTGCTACCAGAGCAGAAGGGACATCGTGCTGCAGTTGCTAATGACACTGGGAGAACTGTGTGAGGTCCCAAGGTGCCTACTTTGAAGGGGACTGAGGCGTCATTGTCCTATGTACAATGTTTCTTGTCTCTTCTATCTTTTTCAATAAATGTCTGTTTTTCATATGGCATGGCAGGATACTTTCCGAACCGACCTAGTATGTGATGATCGTTTGTGATTATGTAGGAGATGATACTTAGTCTTAGGAGATACACACTGCAGTATTGAGTAGTAGAGTATCATCAGGTCTACATCTTATTTTCAAATGATATAATATAAAGAAATATATAAATATGCCTAGATAGAGATAGAGAGAAAAAAGAAAGTAAATGTGGAAAGATGTTAATAATTGTGGAATCTACATATTCCACAATAATTCCACAATTGAAAAATTGAGGTTTTACAGATGTCCGTTGTCCATGTTTCATATCTTCTATGTTCGAGATTTTTCATAATTAAGAGTTTGGAAATAGAGGTAGGGGGATTAAAGTGAGATAAAAACATTTCAAAAACACAAATAATCAAACAAAAAAAGACCTCCATCAAACAGGAAAATTTTCAGGCCAGTGGAAACTACTTCAGAACACAGCCTGCCCCAAGCTGGCCAAATGCCAAAAGTACAGATCTTCCCCAAACTCTAAGAGTCTTGCCTGA
Source organism: Pteronotus mesoamericanus (assembly GCF_021234165.1). Taxonomy (NCBI): domain Eukaryota; kingdom Metazoa; phylum Chordata; class Mammalia; order Chiroptera; family Mormoopidae; genus Pteronotus; species Pteronotus mesoamericanus. Next base: position 3,695,725 of record NW_026555310.1, read on the forward strand.
AGCAAAATGACTCAGACAGTCTGAAAGATAAAGAATGGGCCAAGATACTCCAGGTATATGAAAGAGAGAGGAGGAAAAATGGAAGGAGGGAGAAGGGAAGTCATCTAAAGTCAGTCATGATCTTTCCTTTTGGTAAAATTGATTTCAAGGTAAAAAGTATAGGCACTTTATAACAATAAATTTTTACTTTGCAATAAAGATCTAACAAATACCTATGCAACCAAGTTAACATAACAACAAATATACACGGAAGAGTTGAGCTCTGGTCAAGTAGCTCAGTTGGTTGGAGCATCCTCCTGATGTACCAAGGTTGTGGGTTTGATCCTGGTGAGGGATCTTACTGGAATCAACCAATGAGTGCCTGGATAGTGTTACCGAACAAAAGGACCCGTGGGGGGGAGGGGGCGGTGCCCAGATGCTATTACAAATGGACACCTTCCTCACCCAGAACCCCTTGGCTGTGGGTCCTTTGCCCGCCGCCCTTGGAATTATGGCTCTGAATGGCAGAGTTTGGTGAGAAGGAAAAGGAACTATTTATTCAAAAGTTATACAGGTTTGATTAATGGCTAAATGTCACCCTTAAACCTCAAAATCCCTTCAAAACAATCACCAGCATACACACTGTCCTGCCCTCCCTCCTTTGCCCAGTTAGGCCAGTCAGGCCAGTCAGGGTACCGTCCTTCAGAAGATAAAGAACAGAAGTCCAGGGCTCAGCTAGGCAGGCCTTTCGTGGATCTCAGCACCATCCACTGAGTCACTGAGATCTCCAGCTCTTAATCCATAACCATGTGGCACCTTCTCCTGGCCCACTAGCAAGAGTCTTTTCTCCCCTCTTTCTTCCCGCACGGTCTTCACTTTGTTCCCCAGAGTCTGTGTCCCTTTCTCTTTCCTGCAGGCCCCTGTCTCTCCTCTTTCTCTCTGTTACATTCTGTATTAAGTCTTTTAAACCTTCCTGATTAGCTTTGTTGATATGCCAAATAATCCTCTTTGCAAATGAGGAACAAAGCTATCCTGTTATTGACATGCAAACTGACTCTCAATGGCCCTGCTCAAGGCTCCCATCCCCCATGGCGGCCCGCCCTGGGATGGGGAGAATATATTTTTCTTGGACATCCCAATCTCTGGATCCCGTTATAAAATACCCTTTGTGGGGGGCCCTGGCTGTGCCCCATTACAATACGTGGAACAACAAATCGATGTTTCTCTCTCTCTAAAATCAATAAATAAAAAAGGAAAAATTGACACATTATTATGAGAAGAGTTTATTTCTCTCATCCATAACAGAACAATACTAGAAATAAGTAAAGATATATGCTTGAGTAACATAATTGATGTGATTGATATAACTGATATACATTAAACTCTATATTTTTAAAACAAAGAATATATCTTTCCAAGGGTTTATGAAATATTCACCAAAATTGACCATTAGACCAGAAGAAAAAGAATACATTCTATAGAGTAAAAGATATTCTATTTTCATAATGTAGTAAACTTGAAATCAGTAACAAAAACTTTTTCAACTTTACTAAGTGGAATTTTTAAACTCTTAAGTAATTCATTCATAAGGAAAAGAAATTAAAACTGTAGGACTTCCAATCAAGATGGCAGCATAGGTAAACATGGCTTGCCTCCTCGCACAACCACATCAAAATGACAACTAACATATAGAACAACCATCGCTCAGAACCATCAGAAATTGAGTTGAATGGAAATCTGACAACTACAGAATTAAAGATACCACATCCATCCAGACTGGTAGGAGGGGCATGGATGTGGAAGAGGCTAGTCCACATCCCTGTGTGGTGGATACAAATTCAGGAAGGATATCTCAGAAGTGAGGAGTCCCAGCCCCACACCAAGTCACCCCACCCAGCACTCCAGTACCAGGAAGATAAATCTCCATAGCCTCTGGCTGTAAAATCCAGTCGGGATTGAGTCAGTAGAAGAAACTTCTGGAGGCCCAAGCAGTTTCTGTTAAAGAACCCATAAATGGGCTTACTCAGACTCATTCTTTCTGAGCTCCAGCATCAGGGTAGCAGCTTGGAAAGTACCGGTGGCATACAGGGAAAAACTGATCAAGGCGAGAGTCGGGGGACAGCTTTCTCCCAGATAGAAAGACAGGAAGAGGCCATTGTCCCTTTTCTGAACCCTTCCTCCCACAGGGCTAGCAGGCCGGTGCCATATCTGAGACTCCATCAACGTGGCTAACATTATTTGCCCTGCCCTGGAGATCCCTACAGACACCATCCCACCCAATTTATGGGCCCACCCAAGCTGCTTTTCCATATGAATGACCATTCTTGGCTCATGCTTCACAACTTCCTAAATCCTCTCAAACAAGCAACAGCCAGCCTCAGTTAGCTCCCAGCCCCCATACCTCTTGCTAAGTGGCCCAACACTAGCAGCAGCCAGCCTAGAGTCACAGCTTTGCTTCACCTGGAAATCTCCAAGCCCAGCACAAGAGCAGCCATCTTAGACTACTTTATAACTCACGCAGGGTGGCCCCAGACAAAACACAGGTCGGGGCTGACCTTGGCCTGCAACACCCAGGAACCCCCAGAGCCTGCACACCCAGTGGACAGCTACCACCACATCAGAGCACCACCAGAGGAATTCTGGAGGGAAGCAGGGTGCAAGGTGGAAAGGGATAAAGGGGAGAAAAAAATGGGACAACTGCAATAGCATAATCCATAAAATATCCTTTAAAAAACATTTCAAATTAAATTACAAAGCTATAGTAATCGAAATAGTATAACACTGGCATAAAAACAGACCTGGACCAATGCAACAGAATCTAGAACTGAGAAATAAACCTATGTATATTTGGTCAACTAAAATTTAACAAAAGAGCCCTGGCTGGTGTGGGTCAGTGGATTGAGTGCCAGCCTGTGAAACAAAGGGTCTCAGGTTTGATTCCCAGTCAAGGGCACATGCCTGGATTGTGGGCCAGGTTGCCAGTAGGGGGCACATTAGAGGCAATCACACATTGATATTTCCCTCTTTCTCGCTCCCTTCTTCTTTCTCTAAAAATGAATAAAATCTTTTAAAAGAAAAAAATTAACAAAAGAGCCAAGGATACTCAATGGGGAAAAAATAGTGTCTTCAATAAATTTGATTGGGAAAACTGTATATTCACATGCAAAAGAATGAAATTGGACCCGTATCTTACACCACTCACAAAAATTAGCTCAAAATGTGTTAAACACTTAAACGTAAAACCTGAAACCATAAAACTTCTAGAAGAAAGCAGAGGGAAAAAGCTCCTCAACAACGATTTTTGGCAATGACTTTTGGGGGTATCACACCAAAAGTACATGGTAACAAAAGCAAAAATAGACAAGTGGGACTATATCAAATTAAAAAACTCTGCACAGCAAAAGAAACAGTTGATGAAATGAAAAAGTAAACTATGGGAGAAAATCGCCCCCCCCCCCCAAATTAAAAATAGAACCTACGGGAACGGGAGAAAATGTATAAGGCACTCATAAAACTGAATAGCAAAAAACAAATACAGTGGTACCTCGGTACTCATCTTTAATTCATTCCGGAACTTGTGATGAGTGCCGAAACTGACCAGTGCCAGAGGATGAAGCATTTTCTCTTGCAGGGTGGCATCGTGACTCATACAAGTACAACAAGTCCCAAGCAAGTGCCAAGTGCTGAAACATTTTTTCTTGTCAAGATGCGGCAAGTACAGGGTTTGACAGGTTCTGAAGCCGACAAGTACCGAAGTATGACTATAATCCAATTTAAAAGTGGGCAAAGGATATGAATAGATATTTTTCCAAAGAAGACATACAAATAGCCAACAGGTACATGAAAAGATGTTCAACATCACTAGTCGTCAGGGAAATGCAAAGCAAAACTACAATGAGATAGTGCCTCACACCTGTTAGAATGGCTATTATCAAAAAGACAAGAGATAAGTGTTGGTAAGGATGGGGAGAAAAAGGAACCCTCATGCACTGTTGGGGGGGGAGGGGTAAATTGGTACAGCCGCTATGGAAGATAGTACGAAAATTCCTCAAAAAATTAAAAATAGAACTACCATATGATCCAGCAATCCCATTTCTGGAAATTTATGTCAATGAAATGAAATCACTATCTCAAAGAAATATCTGCATTCCCATGTTTATTGCAACATTATTTACAATAGTCAAGATATAGAAACAACCTAAGTGTCCATGGACAGATTCATGTATAAAGATTGAGTGTGCATGCACACACACACACTCACAGGAATATTATTCAGCCATTTTTTAAAAATCCTGCCATTTGCAACAATACAGATAGAACTTGAGTGCATTACGCTAGGTGAAATACATCAGAGACAGACAAAATAGTATATAGTAGCACTTATAAATAGAATTTTTAAAAAAACAGAATACATAGAAACAGAGTAGAATGGTTGCTGCCAAGTGCTGGGGTGGAGGGAAGTCAGCAGAGGTTGGCCAAACGGTACAAGCTTCCAGATAAACGTAAGGTAAATAAGGTCTGAGGATCTAATGCACAGCATGGTGACTATAGTTCACCATACTTGATAACCATAATACATACTTGAAAGTTCTGTAAGGTGGTGCATGTGTTAACTAACCTTACTGTGGCAATCATTTTGCAAATATTCGTGTATCAAATCATCAGGCTGTACCTCTTAACTTACACAATATTATGTCAATTATATCTCAATAAATCTGGGGAAAATGTATTCAAAACAAATTCTTTGGGGGAAAAGGTAGACCATCAGTTAACCAAATCACTGTGGGGGAAGGACAGGCAAGGGGGAAAGTATCATTAATGCAAAGAAAATTTGCTCAATTCTGTGCAACTGAAAAACTCAACTAAATGTCAAATGCTCTGTGAAAAGGAAAATTGTTTGAAAAGACAGAAAATCCGAATCATAGATAGGGGAGGGGAGACAAGACAGTTTCAAAGAAATACCATCCGCTAAAAAGATGAATAAATTCAAGCCCACATATATTTACGGGTGATTCTAACCAGAACAATGAAAACCAGCGCCATTCTTAATCGGAAAACACTGCAAGTATTCCCAGTAAAGCGAAAAACTGGTTGAGAATGATCACACTCACCCTGGCTCCCAGCTGCCCTGAAGGCCCCACTCAGAGGGCAGGCTGCTCCCAGCTGTGGTTGCCCAGCACGTTATTCCCTGGGCACCTCCGCCTCTGCAGCCGTCAGGCCTGCTGCTTCTTGAAGACGTGCTTCACATGTGCTTGGAATGCACTGTGGCGTGCTTCCAGTCAAGCAAAATTTGCCACCAGTTCCTCAAACCATGGTCCTGCCACCTCCCTGCACGAGCCCTATTTTTATTGTGCAGCCATTGTCAACAGGGAGTTCTAAGAACCAGACCTTGATGACTTTAAGAGGAAATATTTGGAGCTTTTCTTCTATCATTTGAACTTCACCCTTGTGTGTCCTGCAGATATTATTGCTTTTAGTGAGAAAGCCTACGCAGGTCATGATGCGAGCTGTCTTGCCTGGATAAACGCACCAAGGAAAAATGGCGGTTTGGGCCACATGAACGTCACATTCTTGTCATATTTGACTAACAGATTTCCGGAGACTATGGTGTGCTGCTGGAAGGTCCTGCGCTTGCCCTAAGAGGTCTCTTCATAATGGACCCCAGTGGAGTCATCAAACATCTGAGTGTCAGCGATCTCCCTATCGGCCATAGTGTGGCACAGACGCTCCACCTGGTGAAGCCATTCCAGTTTGTGGAAGTCTATGGAGAAGGCCGCACAGCAAACTGGACACCGATTCTCCTATGGCCAAGCCACATCTGACTACTTCCACAGAATAGTTTGAGAAGGTAAATCAGTTAGTCACCCCATGTGCACCGAGTTCTCAAAAGAACCCCAGTCAGAACTCACTTTTAGCATGTCAAAGATGATTATATATAGAAGGCCAAGAACAACTACTGAGTGGCACAAAAGTCTTCAGTAAATCAAATGGCATACCCTGTGTCTTGTAGGAAAAACTCAATTTTATTAAAGCTGTTAATTCTCTGTTTATTCTTCTATAAATTTCAGGACATCACAATAAAATTACTAAGAGCATTTATTTTTTAATGAGCAAGAAAACTCTGGGGAAAAATAAAAAAGAAACCATGGGTAGTTAGTTAGATCCCTTCCTCACTTTTACCTGCTCTGGAAGGAAAATGCTCTGGAGTAAGAATTACACCGGGAGTCCCTTTCCTTGAAGGATGGTGGTAAAAGTGCCAGCAAAATGGCTCCCCTGGCAGAAACTCAACTCCACCCCCTTCTTCTACACCCAACATCACTGCTGTGTGGCAGAGCTCCAGCTCCCTGTAACCTAACCTTCTTGTGGCCACAATCCTGGGCAGCCTTGGCCCTTCAAGCAGAGAGATACAAACAGTGTGTTCCTGAGCTGTCACACCTGAGTGGCACTTCAGAGCCCTGGATCTTCAGTTCTTGCCATCTGAAGGCTCTGCCACATGTCTGAGAGATGCTGTTTTGGGTTGAATTGTGTCCTCCTCAAAAAAGATATGTTGAAGTCCTAACCCCCACTACCTCAGAATGTGACTTTAATTGGAAATAGGATCATTGCAGGTGTAATTAGTTAAGATGAGGTCATACTGAAGTAGAGTAGGTCCCTAATCCAATATGACCAATGTCCTTATAAAGAGATGGCCATGTGGAGACACAGGTGAAGACCATGTGAAGATGGAAGACTGGAGTGATGCGTCTACAGTCCGAAGAATGACAAATATTGCCAGGAAGAGGCAAGGAAGCGTTCCTCTACAGGTTTTAGATGGAATGTGGCCGTGCATATTTCTCCAGAACCATGAAACAACGAAATTTCTGTTTTAAGCCACCCAATTAGTGGTACTTTGTCACAATAGCCCTAGGAAACTAATACGGATGTCTACAGTCAGAACCTATGCATTCCACACCACTGGGGCACCCAGCTGAGCACCCAGCAGAAGTAGCCAAGAGTTTTAAACAGGATATTCTGACCAGTCCGGCTAGGACTGTGAGGATCCCACGCTTGAGAGACACAGCCTGGGGGCAAGACATCGCTTTTACATGCCTCCGAACTGTGCCCAGCTTCCACCCTGAGGACTTACTGGCCTGGGCTGGCTCCTTCTCATTAACTGCAGTCCCCTGCTCCTCGCTAGTGTTATATAACACTAACAACCCCAGGCATCCTGGGGAGAGAGTGGAGCCTCAGAGGCCCCTGGACTAGACTTCTGGATCTGACATCGCTGCATGTGGGGTCTGAAGCACTCAAGTCTGGGGACAAGCTGAGGTATGTTACTTGAAGTCCAAATTGTAGGGGCTACCCAGGTGGCCCTCACACGTGTGCCCCTCACTATACTTGTGTCTCTCCCACTTGCCCACCTGGCACACTTTCAATCATTCTTCACAAACCAGGTCACATCACCTCTTCCTCCAGCCTGTAAGTTAACCACTCCCTCCTTTGTGTCATCCCTGGGCCTCCTGCACCCGTTTCTGTGTCACAGCTCTTACCACGCAGTAGAGGAATGGTTCTGCAGACTGGGAGCTCCTCACAGACAGAGACTATGTCTTTCATCTCCGACTCCCTGGTACCTGGCGCTGCACCCCACAGTGCTTTCATGTACATTAACCTTTCCAACTGTGAAGAGAATGTTAGAATGTTCTTGTGTACACCAGCACAAAATCTTTCTCCTGGGATAATTCTGTTTGTAGCTGGTGATCTCCCTTATTAAAAAAAGAGTTCCCTCAGAGAGAAATACTAGTTATTTGCACCCCTCTGGTCCTAACCCCATATACACAGAAGTTGCTCTCAGTAAATGCAATGTCAGCTGCCGCCGCCACCACACTTGCTACTTTTAAGGAAACATCTGATAACCTCATTATGTCTCTCTGGTGCTTTCTGTCCCATGAATCTCCAGGCAGTCCAATTTGTTTAATGTCATGTGATCTCCTGCACCCAGATCACATTTTATGGTCTTAATTTAATTTATTATAGACATTGTGACTTGCCTGTTTTTCAGAAAAACAGGCCTCCTCTTACATTAGTGATTTGGCCATCAGCCCTCTCCTCGTTGACAAAGGCAGGAACTTTTTATATCTTTTTTTAGTAGTGGATAACATTTCCTCCTAGAATAAGAATCAAAAACCTTAATAATGTTCATAACCTTTGACCCAGCAAGTTCCACTTCTAGAAATTTCCCCTAGGAAAATGGGGCTTTATAGCGGCCCTATTTATATGCAACAGAGGAGACTTCCTGGGGAATCTGGTACAATCTCTTCAAAGCAAACACAAGGGACATGGTTGGCCACAAAACATCAACAGGCCTAAGTCTAAGGTTGTAATGAAATGGAGAAATGGCGACCTCCCAGGCTCACCAGCACTAACAAGCTGAGGCACAGCAGGCCCCGGGGGATTTGGAGAAAGACCAGACACTAGCCCAGACTTTTGTCTCTCTGGTCTTGGGGTCACTTCATCTCCCAAGGAGTCCTCCAGTTCCCCTGGTTTCTCACGTATCTCTCAGTCCTACCTGGGAAATTGCTTGATTCAAGGGCATCTACAGGATAAATCCTAAAAGAATCGGTGGTCCATCCTTCCAAATACCCACTGTGGTGAGTCACCGCCTCCCACTACGAGTTACCACTCAACTCTCTTTCTCTGCTCTTTAGAGAGTCAGAAGCATCATTTCCTAAGTTTTTCTTGGGAGTTTCTCTCTGCTTCCTCCCTGCCAGGCCTGCATTCCTCCCCACTGGCTGCAACCACCACCACACTCTGGGGGCTGCTTCTTGACACAAGGGGTCCTGGGGAGCAGCAGCCACCACTGGATGTACCCTTGTTTCATTTCCATTCTTTGCACTGCATTCAGTTGTTTTGGGAGTAAACCAAAATGAAAGAACTTTGAGCAGGATCTAAGTGGTCGTTCTAGCCTACCTTCAAACCCAGACCAAACTTTATGGATTAGCCAAGCTCAGCAATGAGCTGCGAGGCTCCTGTCCCAGCTCTGACAGCAAGTAAAGCTTTCCGGCGGGGCTGCAGGCACGTACTAGGAAGGCCACAGGTTGGCTCCACTGATGCTTCTCTTCAGGCTTGAGTGTTCCCAGCACATGTAATAGGGTTTAATGGCTCTTCTCGTCAGCAGAAAGGAGTGGCCCTGGGTCCCTGTGTGGCTGTTGCTGCTGTTGTTGAACTTGGAACATTATGTTCTGAGTGACTTACATATATTACTTAATCTAAATTTCACAATGGACTCATATCAATATCCTCTTTTTAAAAAGAGAAAACTGAAGTTAAAAACGCTTGCCAACAATTGGAGAACTTCCAGCTAACTAAGGGACTCCATACCTGCACTGCGAGCCTCTCCTTTGCTTGGGAGCTCTATCAGGGCCTCTCAGCCCCACACACTGAGATGTGCCTCTTCCATAGAGCCTGGCTGTGGGATAACCCTGTGAAGACTGAGTGACGTAAGCCAGCACCTCCAGAATGTTCCCTGCACTCCAGCTCTCCAGTTCCAAAAGCAAAATGTGCACGAGTCTCAGCACCCAGACTTCACTCCTCTACAAGGTCTCAGAGAGGTGCTCACATAGGCAGCAGGCTATGTTCCCTTTTAGACATGGTTTTGTCAGCTTTTTGAGTTAAAAGATTAGATTCACACTGGCAATGAGGTTCTCTGGCTCGCTAGGTAGGATTGTTTCCACTGTCACATTCCAGGTTCTGTAGAAGATTCTAGTTTTGGTAGACTCATAGCAAAACCTTAACATCCTTGGAGGAAGTCTGGGTCCCTTTGGACTAGTACCCTTACTTTCTCTTTGGTCCCTCCCTTGGCTCCAGAACAACCCACTGAGTTATCTCACGTAACAGATGTCAGGGTAGGGTGGACCCCAAGAGCAGCCTAAGCTCCAGTTCAATGGTGTCAACACGAGCCCAGGTTCTATCACCCCTCTGCTTCACCCTGACGCTCTGCGGCCTTTGTCCTCAGGTAGGCTTCCTGGGGCACTGTCTTATTCTTGTGTCTGTTTTTTTGTTGTTTTTTTTTCCAAAGGAATAACAGAGGCCCCCTACAGACACCCTTCTTTGCCCATTACTGGCAAGGAGAATGATCACCATGTTGAGCTTGGACTAATGGCCAAGGGACCAATAAATACCAGGAGGTCGAATACCCTGACGGCTAAACCTTCAAATTTAGCACCTGTGGGTTCATCAGGTTATTGAATGCCAGGACAGGAAAATACACTGCGGAGCCCACAAGGGTCCTGAAAGTCCATCTCCAGCTTTCTACAGTGGAGCTGCTGCTGCTTCTATTCCTGAGGCATCCTTGTTTTGTGCCTGTTCAGTCACTTGGTTGTTTGGCAAGCCTGCAATAGTTTCCCATAAATCTCTTACAACAGTTGAACCCCCAGGATGTTTTTTCTTGATCATTAATAAGCAGAACCAGTATCTTTTTAAAGTTTGAGCTCACTCCTTGTTGTGACAATATGTGCCTGTCACATCTTACTGTGGTCTGGCAGGATGGGCATATATTGATGCACCATCTTGTCTGTCTTCTTCTGGTCGCAAGAGATTCAAAGGAGTACATTCATGCTCCTCTAATGTTCTGCTGAAAAAAAAGTATGTCATATAAACAAACTAGATGCTCCACATCCCTAATCACCTTTTTTCATGGAATGGTTAAAGGGATCAAATGTTCTGGGGCTTCCTTTCAAATTGATAAAATTCTATAGCCAAGTAAAAATGTGATCTTTCCCCTCATTACCATAGGATTTTCTTAGTACCACTCCTCATCAAATACCACCAACTCGCCCGCTGGCTAGTGGGCCCCAACTCTGAGAAAACCTACATACATCTACATTGTGTCTGGCTATTTAGCCACTGCCATAGTGGGGAGGCTGAGGGTCATAGGGCCTCACTGATAATCAGTTGCTTTTCAAAGAGTTCCTGTAAATCCCTGATTGCAAACAATAAAACCTATTTTAATCTGCTCTTAACAAACATTACCCACATTCCATTAATTTAAGAAAGAAAAAATTATTCAATTTAGGACTTCCTTTTTAGTCTCTCCTCTTGATCTCTGGGTTAGAAATCCCTGAGATTAAAGCCCTCTGGATTAATCCATAGCACCAGGTGGAACAAACCCAAGCGTGCAGGGGGACAGTACTTGGCTTTGTGTGGCCTCTGTCCACTCTACCTGCCGCCCCGGGGGGGAAAGGACTGCTTTGTATCTACAAGCTGCCTTTGGAGGGCGCCAACATTTTATAAAGGCTGGATTTTAAATTAGCAGGTAACTGGAAGAGCCAGGATTTGACTTAGGTCTCACCCAAAACTGTCTTCATTTTGCCCAAATCATATGCTATTGATGTCTGTATCTACCTAGAACACCCAATAGAATCAACTGGAAAGCTATCAGAGCCACAAAGAGGGCTAAGATGACTGCTTTTAAAATAACTTTAACCATTTCAGACAATATCACTTAAAATGTTACTAGTTAAGGTACTTGGTAAAATCAGCATGACTCCTCTTGGCAGTAACAATGGCAGCCTCTGGAGAGGAAAACTAGGTGACCATGGACAGAAGTAGAAAGGAGATGTACACTTCCCTAGCCTTTTTAATTTTTAATTTTTGTGCCATATGCACATGTTACCTGTTGGAGATAAAAAAAATAAAATTCCATGGGATTTAATAAGTAGTAAGGTGAAAATTTCAGGACACTAGATATCAGGACATTAGGACAGCCATTGAATTCTTCTATCACCTCTCTTTTACTTTCTTTTTTATTATTATTTTTTATTTTTCAATTACAGTTAACATTCAATATTATTTTACATTAGCTTCAGGTGTTCAGCATAGTGGGTTAGACAATCATATACTTTGTGTTACCCGATATTTCTAGTACCCACCTGGCACCATACATAGTTGTTACAATATTATTGACTGTATTTCCTGTGCTGTACTTTACATCCCTATGATTATTTTGTAACTACCAGTCTGCACTTCTCAATCCCTTTATCTTTTTCACCCAGTCTGCCAACCCCACTCTTCTCTTGCAACCATTGATTTGTTCTCTGTATCTATGAGTCTGTTTCTGTTTCGTTTGTTAGTTTATATTGTTGGTTAGATTCCACATGTAAGTTAAATCATATGGTGTATATCTTTCTCTGACTGACTTATTTCACTTAGCAAAATATCTTCTAGTTTCATCATGTTGTCACAAATGGTAAGATTTTCTTCTTTTTATGGACAAGTAATATTCCATTGTGTGTGTGTGTGTGTGTGTGTGTGTGTGTATACACTACCATTTTTTCTATCTATTCATCTATTGACGGACACTTGGGTTGAGTCCATATCTTGGCTATTATAAAAAATGCTGCAAAGAACATGGGGGTGCATATATTCTTTCAAATTAGTGTTTTGGTTTCTTTGTATATATAGAAATGAAATCACTGGGTCATAAGGGAGTTCCATTTTTAACTTTTTGAGGTATTTCCATACTGTTTTCCATAGTGACTGCATCAATCTACATTCCCATCAACAGTCAATGAGGGTTCTTTTTCTCTACATCTTGGTCAGCACTTGTGTTCATTTATTGATAAAAGCCATTCTGACAAGTGTGAGCCGATATCTCATTGTGGTTTTAATTTGCATCTCTCTGGTGATTGGTGATGTTCAGCATCTTTTCATCTGTCTTTTGGCCATCTGCATGTCCTTTTTGGAGAGTATTTATTAAGATCCTCTGCACACCAGCCAAGATGGAGGCATAGGTAGATATACTTTGCCTCCTCCCACAGGCAAAAGAAAGAACAAATTTAAAAACAAAAAATAATCAGAACTGCCAGAAAATCGAACTGTATGGAAGTCCAACAACCAAGAAGCTAAAGAAGAAACATTCATCCAGACTGGTAGGAGGGGCAGAGACAGGCAGTTGGGGCGGAGAAGACATGCGGCAAGCAACAGCTGGAGGACCAGCATGTGGCTGGCTGACTGGGTGGTTCCACGTTTGTGTGATGATAATCCGTGAGGAACAGCTGGGGAGAAAGACAGTCCACATAATCCAGGCTTCCAGTGCAGGAAAAGAAAGCCTCAAAACTTCTGGAGGTAAAAACCTGTGGGGGTTGCAGCAGCAGGAGAAACTCCCAGCCCCACAGGAGAGTCCTCTGGAGAGAACCACGGGGTCCTAGAATGTACACAAACCCACCCACCCAGGAATGAGCACCAGAAGCGTCCAATTTGCTTGTGGGCAGTGGAGGAAGTGACTAAAAGCTGGCAGAGAGCCAGGCAAGCAGCATGTTCCCTCTCGGACCCCTCCCCCTCACACAGTGTCACAAGGCAGCAACCTGGGTTGCCCTGCCCTGGCGAATACCTAAGGCTCCGCCCCTTCCAACCTAACAGGCACTGAGACAAAGAAATATGGCCCAAGTGAAAGAACAGATCAAAACTCCAAAAATAGAACTAAGTGATGAAGAGATAGCCAACCTATCAGATGCACAGTTCAAAACACTGGTAATCTGGATGCTCACAGAAATGGTTGAGTATGGTTGCAAAATAGAGGAAAAAATGAAGGCTATGCAAAGTGAAATAAAGAAAAATACACAGGGAACCAACAGTACAGGGAAGGAAATCAGGACTCAAATAAATGATTTGGAGCAGAAGGAAGAGATAAACATTCAACCAGGACAGAATGAAGAAACAAGAATTCAAAGAAAATGAGGAGAAGCTTAGGAACCTCTGGGACAACTTTAAATGTTCCAACATCTTAATAATAGGGGAGCCAGAAGGAGAAGAGGAAGAGGAAGAAATTGAAAACTTGTTCGAAAAAATAATGAAGGAGAACTTCCCCAATCTGACCAAGGAAATAGACTTCTAGGAGACCCAGGAAGCTCAGAGAGTCTCAAAAAGTTGGATCCAAGGAAGCACACACGAAGGCACATCATAATTAAGTTACCTAAGATTAAAGATAAGGAGAGAATCTTAAAAGCAGCAAAAGAAGACAGTTATGTACAAAGGAGTTCCCATAAGACTATCACATGATTTCTCAAAAGAAACCTGCAGGCAAGAAGGGGCTGGCAAGAAGTATTCCAAATCATGAAAGACAAGGACCTACATCCAAGATCCCCGTATCCAGCAAAGCTATCTTTTAGAATGGAAGGGCAGATAAAGTGCTTCCCAGGTAAGGTCAAGTTAAAGGAGTTCATCACTGCCAAGCCCTTATTATATGAACGTTAAAGGGATTTATCTAAGAAAAAGAAGAAAATCAAAAACTATGAGCAGTAAAATGACAACAAACTCAAAACTATCAACAACTGAACCTAAAAAAACAAAAACAAACTAAGCAAACAAGTAGAACAGGAACAGAATCATAGAAATGGAGATCAGAAGGGAGGGGGAAGGGGAAGAATAGGGGAAAATGTACAGGGAATAAGCAGCATAAATAGTAGGTACAAAATAGGCAGGGGAAGGTTAAGAATAATATAGGAAATGGAGAAGCCGAAGAACTTAGTATGTACAACCCATGGACATGAACTAAGGGGGAGGGGGATGTTGGGGAATGCGAGTGGGAGGGGTGATACAAGGTGGAGGAGAATAAAGGGGAGAAAAAAATTAGACAACTGTGATAGCATAATCAATAAAATATATATTAAAGAAAAGATCCTCTGACCATTTTTTAATTGGCTTGATTGGGTTTGTTGTGGGGTTGGTTTTTTTTTTGTTCGTTTGTTTTGGTATTTAGTTATATGAGTTCTTTATAAATTTTTGATATTAACCTCTTATTGAATGTATTATTGGCAAATATCTTCCTCCTTTCAGTAGGTTGTCTTTTCACTTTATTAATGGTATCCTTTACTGTGCAAAAACTTTTTAGCTTGATGTAGTCTCATTTGTTCATTTTTTCTTTTGTTTCCCTTGCCCAAGGAGAAAAAGTACTGCTAAGAGAAATGTCAGAGAATTTACTGCCTTTATTTTCTTCTAGGGGTTTTAAGATTTTTTTTTCCTTCTGGCCACAGCCATCAGGTAAGCCACAAGGGGCACTTACAAGTACATCCAGGAGCTATGGAGGAAGAAGCAGTCCGATGTGGTGCGCTTCCTTCTCAGGGCGCGCTGCTGGCAGTACCACCAGCTCTCTGCGCTCCACAGGGCCCCCTGCCCCACCAGGCCCAATAAAGCGCACTGACTGGGATACAATGCCAAGCAATGTCATGTATCGAATTTGTGTGCTTCGTGGTGGCCACAAACGCCCTACACCTAAGGGTGTGACCTATGGCAAGCCTGTCTGTCACGGTGTTAACCAGCTGAAGTTTGCCCAAAGCCTTCAATCTGTTGCTGAGGAATGAGCTGGGCACCACTGCGGGGCTCTGAGAGTCCTGAATTCTTACTGTGTTGGTGAAGATTCCACGTACAAATTCTTTGAGGTTATCCTCATTGAACCATTCCATAAGGCTATCAAAAGGAATCCTGACACCCAATGGATCACCAAACCTATCCACAAGCACAGGGAGATGCAAGGGCTGACATCTGCGGGCCGCAAGAGCCATGGCCTTGGAAAGGCCACAAGTTCCACCACACGACTGGTGGTTCTCGCTGTGCAGCTTGGAGAAAGTGCAATACTCTCTAGCTCCACTGTTACCGCTAATATGTGTCATGTTTGTAAAATTCTTACCTAATAAACAATTTAGGACAGTCGTAAAAAAGAAAAAGATTTTGAGTCTTACATTTAAGTCTTTAATCCGTTTGGAGTTTACTCTTTTTTTTTTTTATTGCTTTTAAAGAGTAGAGGGGAAGGGAAAGAGAGAGACAGAAAGACAGGAAAACATCAATGTATAGTTCCACTTTTTTATGCATTCATTGGTTGATTGTTGTATGTACCCTGACCGGGTATTGAACCCGGAATCTTGGCATATCAGGATGCTGCTCTAACTAACTGAGCTATCTGGCCAGGGCCTGGAGTTTATTCTTGTATATGGTATAAGAAAGTGGTCTAGTTTCATTTTTTGCATGTACCTGTCCAATTTTCCCAACACCACATATTAATACAATAGACTGTCTTTACCCCACTATATGTTCTTGCTTCCTTTGTCAAATATTAATTGACCATATAGGCAAAACAATGTTAAACAACATTCAGATGCTATCAGATAGATTTCAACCCTTCCTAATGAAATTCATTGTTTTTTCAAATGTCTAAGAAGATAGGAATTTTCTTTCCTATTTTTTTAGGGATAGATAAGAGATTATGTTACCGGACAGGGGCCTGGCCCTAAGCAGGCCCAAGGCCAGCTGCGGTGTGTGGGTTCTTGACGTCATGTAGGAAAGATTTTACAACATGAATTGTGAAATCATAGTCCAGGTGACTATGAGGATAGGTATCTTAAAGCTGGGTAAGTGAAACAAGGAAGGGCTTAGCACAGAAGAAGCAACAGGAGAGCCTAGGCTGGGCTGCCTTAGCTCACGGGGAAGTCAGAGAAAAGGGGGCTTTGGGGACAGGTTCAGGGCATTTGCCTGGGACAAGTTTTCAGCTGCCCATTGCCCTAGAGTTTAGGACTCCGTGCCTGTGGGGGAAGAAGTGGGGGAAGAAGAAGGGAAAGGGAATGGCACTGGCTGCTCCCCAGAGGGAGAGCACACACGCAGTGTTCTTTGTCTTGAGGCTTTTATCTCTTTCCTGCAGGCGGGATTCTTCAGGGCGGTCTCAGGGGAGGGTTTCAGCAGAATGTTCAACAGTTTCCAGGTGTATCCTTTCAGGATCATGGTCTCCCTCTCACTGGTCAGTAACGGGGCAGGGAGTCTTTAGTTATTGCAGTTGGTTCTGGCGTGGCCTACCTGGTTTTGCTGCTTTTCTGGGCCTGAAGCTGAAATACAACTAAGGCCTAGCTGTTATCTCCAGGGAATAAAGGCCAGGGGAGGAAGGTTACCCTGGGAGTGAGGTCCTTGTTTTCCCCGTTTCACCCCTGCCAGGCACTGGCACCTCCCGCCCTGGTGAACATCTGCAACTGACTGTAAATTGCTCAGCCATTGTGTTCAGCTATCTGTCTCAGTTCCTTTATTCCACTTGCCAAGGAATGTTCTAGGTTTCTTACTATCTTGTCTCAGTTTTGCTGGTGAACATCTGCAAATGACTGTAAATTGCTCATCCATTGTGTTCAGCTATCTGTCTCAGTTTCCCTATTCCACTTGCCAATGAATTTTCCAAGCTTCTTACTATCCTGTCTCAGTTTTGCTGTTAGCTGGGTAGTAAGTAGTTTACTCTGGGAGACAGTATATTACTCCTTTTATTACTTCCCTTTGAGCAAAACAATTGTTAGGTTGAAATCCAATTACCTCTGTTTCAGAATATTCAATGTGCATATCTCTCTTTTTTTTAAGAGAGTTATTAAGCAATAAGATATCATAATTTTGGGCAGAAAGTGTTCTCAAAACAAACCTTGCAACATTTATATGTTTTTACTCTTCACAAGTATTAAAGTTCTCTTTTGCAAAGGGTACACACAGATCCTGGACATCTTGAGTGCTTTTACAGAGTTCTTGCACTGTTTAAGAAGAAGAGTCCATAGTCCCAATTTGCCAATCCCACATGTTTCCCAAGAGGAAAAATTATTCATTGTATGATATAAGGAGATTTCGGTTATATTTTTAAAAATGGACCAAGAGTCTCCTGGAATAGATAATATTTACAATAACGACCATAATAGAAAATACCAAGGAGTAATTTCAACAAGAACTGCAGATTTGGGAGGGAGAACACCAGAAAACTTTTCTGAAGATGATAAAATAAGGACTTGAGTAAATAGAGGGACTTGCAAAAAGTAGTGGCAAAGAGTTTAGACCATGGGGTCACAGGCACCTGCTGTGCTTTTATACTGCTCACTTGTAAAAAAAAAATGTAGGGGCACTTGCTCTAGCCAGTGTGGCTCAGTTGATTAGAGCATCATCTTGTAAGCCGGAAAGATCACAAGTTTTGTTCCCTGTCAGTGCACATAACTAGGTTGCATGTTTGATCCCCGGTTGAGGTGCATATGAGAGGCAATGGATCAATGTTTCTCACATCGATGTTTCTCTCCTTCCCTCTCTTCCTCCCTTCCCCTTTCTCTAAATCAATAAGCATATCTTTGGTGAGGATAAAAGAAGAGAGAGAGAAAGAGAAGAACAAATAAGAAAACTCACAGTAACCACGTTCTTTCTCATCCTTCCTAGACAAGGGATGTTGTTTCCTGTGATGCTGTCTGTGTTCTACCAGGTTTCACAAAGGATAAAGATGCCAGCATTTTCTGCAATTTATGACAAGCTGTATTTTCAAGTGGACTCTCTGCTATGAGTTCTCACCCAATGTCCACAGTCCTATCTCATGCATGGTCATTGTATTAGTCATGGTTCTCTAGAGAAACAAAACAAAATACATGCAGATAGAATTTTAAAGAATTGACTCACATCATCTCAGGCACTGGCCAGTCTGATATTTGTGGGCCAGGCCAGCAGGCTAAAAACTCAGAGTTTCTATGTTGCAGTCTTGAAGCAAAATTGATTCTCATTCCTCCCCATGCCCTGCACGCTCCCCCTTCCCCAATCTCAGGCTTGGCCTTTAAGGCCTGCAACTGATTGGATGAAGCCCATTCACATTGTGGAGGATAATCTGCTGTAAAGTCAACTCACTGTATATGTTAATGACATTGACAAATACCTTTGCAGCAACCTCTAGACTAGTGTTTGACCAAACAATGGGGCACCATAGCCTAGTTAAGTTGACACATAAAATTGACCAACACAGCCACCTCCCAGCTACAAGGGGCCTCCTCAAACCACCAGTCAAACTGTATTTCCTTATTCACTTCCAAGGGGTTAGTTACCATTTCTCCCTTTAGATCCTCCTAAGACAAGATAGATAAATATCTCACTTTCCTGTAGACTGTTTGACTACCTTTAGCAGGCTCCTCAGTGCTTCCCAGGGTCATTCACATACACACACACACATTCACACACACACACACATTGACACACACACACACACACACATTGACACACACACACACATTCACACACACACATTCACACACACGTTCACACACACGTTCACACACACACACACACACACACACCCCTACTTCTTGGGGGGTAGGGGAGCTACCGCAAGGACTCAAGGTGATTGCTCTTACAAATGCCAATCAAAGTGACCTTCTGATTCCTCTCTTACTTGAGGTGGGATAGAGGGGAAAGAAAAACTGTATGTGGACTTAACCTCTAAGGTCACAGCCAGCTACATATAATAGAAAAAAACAAAAAAGGCAAACAACCTCAATGTCCTGTAATGAGTAGTTGGTTAAAAAATATACATGGTTCATCTACATAACAGACCACTATGCAGTGATTCATGACCTTATGTGAGATTACTTCATCACCCTGAAAAATATATAATATAGTAAGTAAAAAAAAAAATCAGGTCATAAAACAGTATATTCAATACAATTCCAGTTTTGTCATATGTATATAGTTATTATATACATATGTAATTTCATATATGTATACATATAATTTCATTATTATATATAGTCGCTTAACATAAATTGTAAGAAAAATCATTATTTATATACCAGTAAAGGACAAACACTACTAATGAAACTATGATACCAACAATTTAAGATACATCTCGATTTCAGAAATATTAAAAAATGAAAAAAAAGCATCTTAAAATTGATTAAACACATGTGCATGTGAATTATACATGTGTAGGAAAAAAAGGAACATTTTATACCAAAATAGTAACAGTGGTTATCTCTAGGTACCATAATTATGAGTTTATTTTCTTCTTTGTGTTTTTTCGTGCTTTCTAAACATGATATTTGATAATTAATAAAAACAATAAATACACTACTTATCCCTCCAACTCTCCAAACCCTTCTACCTTTCTTGTATTTCCCCCTCCATTCTCTTCAGGTCCCTTGTCCAGATCCCAATCCAGTGCCATGCTGAGCCATATTGGAGCCTGAGGAAAAAGAAAATTGGCTTTAGTGCAAGCAAACTCATCAATGATACTTTCAAAATCTAATTCTTTGCTTATTTCATTTTCAGTTGAGAAACTGCATGTTTGAAAAATTTCTCTTGACCAAGTGATGATCTTAAGTAAATTTTAATTAAGCTGAAGTAAAATCACAGGAAATTCTGTTTGGGTATAAATAAAATATTTAAACTTAAATTAATAGTGTGAGCTTTAATATACCTATTTTCAGTTTTTAAATATTTCTTCAACTACTTTAATATACGAGAGAAAAATAACCACTTAAAATATATAGCAAAAATCCTGGCTGGTATGGCTCACTGGATGAGCCCTGGTCTGCGAACCAAAAGGTAGCGGGTTTGGTTCCTGGTCAGGGTACATGCCTGGGTTGTGGGCCAGGTCCCCGGCTGGGGGCATGCATGCAGGAGGCAGCTGACTGTTGTATCGCTCGCACATTGCTGTTTCTCCCCTTCTTTCTCCCTCCCTTTCCCTCTCTCTAAAAGTATATTTAGAAATGTTTTTTAAAAAACACACAGAAAAGTATAGATATGGAGAACACATTTTTTCTTTTGCTTCAGGCTCCAATATGGCTCAGCAGGTCACTTTCTTTATTTTAAATTGTCAATATTTTGTTCCTCACAGATTTTTTATTAATTTTGATTTTTAAAAATATTACTTTAAATATGACTTGATTATTGAATTTTGTGGTGTCCCCTTTAATTTTGCATCCAAAGCAAGTGCCTCACTTGCTGTACCCTCGTCTTGTCTCAGCCCCAGTCATAATCTTTTTTACATTTATCAACTTTCTTTCCTAGACTAAGGGTGTCCTGGGGAAAAAGACATGGCTTATTTACCTTTGTATCTCTGTGTCTTACCCAGTACCTGTCATAGAAGCTACCAGTGGTGGGCTTCAACATTGTTTTGTTGAAGGTAGTAAAGGAAGGAGGAAAACAGCTAAT
Organism: Pteronotus mesoamericanus; assembly: GCF_021234165.1. Taxonomy (NCBI): domain Eukaryota; kingdom Metazoa; phylum Chordata; class Mammalia; order Chiroptera; family Mormoopidae; genus Pteronotus; species Pteronotus mesoamericanus. The sequence continues at coordinate 3,716,647 of NW_026555310.1, forward strand.
GGTAATAACAAACATTCTAACATTTACTTAGTGCTTATTGTGTACTGGGCAGTGGGTCAAACATTTTATTTATTTTAATCTAACAACTAAACAATAAAAATACTATTACACCCATTTTACCAATGAGGAAATTGAGGCACACAGAGGTGAGTGAATTGTAATGAATGAGTGATTATGGCAGAACTTGGAATAGCTCTGCTTAGGCTCCCTGCTTTGACTGTTTCAGTTCTGGCCATGGGAATGAGGTGGGAAGGGAGAAAGGGGAACGCGGGGAGAAAAGAGTTGAAGAAGCAGATGTAGTGGAGCTAAACTGCCACACTTTCATCTCAATTGTCTGCTTGAGCTTCACAACAACCCTGGGCATCATTTACCCCCCTTTACAGATAACAAACTGAGGTGTAAGAAAGTCGCAGGGACTTATTTAGTTTCTTCTGGGGTTAGCTACCCTCCAGGGAGGAGGAAGAAAGTCATAGGTAGGGTGGACATGTTGTCAGCAGGCCACCTGCCCTCCCCCCAAACCTCCCTGGCAAGCTCAGGGCAGCTTCCTTTACAAACTTTCCCACTAAGTGGAGCCAGCACCTCCTCCTGATGGGCAAACCTCCTGCATCCTGCCCCACCCAGAGGTGGGAGTCCCCTTACCAGGGGTTGCCTGTAGAAGGAGGAGACTTGATAAAGGCCAAAGGTGATATCATAGCCTCACGGAGCCAATCCTGTCTCACTTGCTTCCACCGAGCTGCTCCCCACAGCATTTCCTGCTGTTAGGTGCGGGGAGCCCCTGAGGCAACGTGAAAAGCAAAACTCAACACCCAAAAACAACATCTAAAATGGCCCACAAATAAAAATAAGATTGTGAGACGGGAAAAAAATGAAATTCAGAGCAGGGAATTCAGGTATGTCCTGCAGAAATGTTTACTGATGGCAAGAGATTTCAGTCATAAATATGCATAGGTGCTTTCTGGAGAGAAGGACTGAAAGTCTAGGGAGGAAGGAAATGTATCTTTCATTGCATATCTTCTTTAATGCTTGATTTTTCTTAACCATATGCCTATAATTTTTTCAATTAAAGTAAACTTTTTAAAAGTGGCCAGCCACCAGCCGCAGGGTGAGGTCCCGGCCACTAGGCTGTCGTGGTTCATCTTCAGACCTTCCTGAAAAGAGGGCAGGGAGCCGGAACTGACCTTCCTCCTAGGAGCGAACAGCTCAGTGTATGACACATTAGGGGCGGGTCCCACATCCTGTAGACTACATGTGCCTCCAAATTAGGTGGCTAGTAACTCTGAGGAGTCAAAGTCACGATTAAAATCAGTCAGCTGAGGTAAAACTGAATGAGTAATTTGCTTCTGGAAAGTGGTGCACAGAATACAGAATATTGCTGTGCTTCCTTGGGGAACGGGGATGGGGTCAGTGGTCATGACTGTCCTGGGGAAGAACAGAGGCTGTGAATCCAGTCTAGCCTATCACCCTCAGGTCAGGTTGGGTCCTGACTAAGGCTCCAGGGCTGGGTGAGAACCGCATGACCCACGGGAGTCACGGAACAGAGTTTGAGGAAGGGTGGGCAAGAATCGTCGGGCCAGACCTGTAAAGGAGTGTCCAGCCCTCAGAAAGAGAGGAATATGGGGCAGCATCCCACAATCTTCAACAGAGAATGCCCTTATTCTGAGAAAGATAGCGGTTAAGTAAGGCAAGTGACAAGAATGGTGGCAACTGGAACCATGGGAGTCAAAATGAGCCGTAAGCGTCTGTAAAGGGGCTAAAATGGATGATCAAGTAACCACTGTGGAAAGTCTTTCTTTGGGAATTTAAACCCCAGAGCATTTCCAGTGTGAAAGAAAGGGAGCTGGGGGGTGGGCAGTTACTCAGCTACTTGGAGTAAGGGGAGATAGGCGGTCATGCCGAAAGCGGGTGGACACCTCCTTTTCTGCTCCTTTGACAGTGTCCATCTTCCACCATTCCTCTGATCCGGTGCAGCTGGGCAAGCGCTCCACGGTCCACTGGCCTTGTCTCTCCAGCCTCCATCACTGGAAAACCTCTGGCCTCCTGCTGAATAGCTCAATGCTACCGTGGGGTCCCAGATTAGAAAACAAGAGCACTTCTTCATCCAGCTCCTAGTCGGCAAGTGGCTTCCCAGGTCTTATAAACTTAGAAATACAAACTTGTTTAAATATCAAAACAAAAGAAAAACACAAGCAGTGGTTTAAGATCCTACCATAGAAAACTTTCAAATAACCGGGGCTATTTGGAGTTGACTATGACACTTCTCTTGTTACTGAGATAAGGACCCAAAGGCCACATCACAGAATCTTAGAGCTGGACAAGGCCAGTGCACAGTCCTGAAAGGATGATTCAGAGCATGAGTTTAGGAATTGAATTTACCTGGATTCTAATTCCAGCTCTGCCACTACATGTTCAACGGTTCCCCAAATTGAGTGTGCACCAGAATCACCTGGAGGGCTTTGAAAAACGCAAACCTCTGGGCCCCACCCCCAGAGATCTGGATTATTTAGGTCTGGGCTGGGACCCAAGAATCTACATTTCTAACAAATTACCAGATGCTGCCGATGCTGCTGGTCCTGGAAACCACTTTGAGTATCAGTGTAGCTGTGCGATCAGCCGTCTCCCGTGTACTTTCTGGACAATAACTGTAAATTGCCCTTGCTGTTGTATGGAGGGGAGGAGTCACTTGCCCGAGACTACCCCGCCCATGAGAGGCAAACGTGGGACGACGGAGCCCCGGGCTCCTCACCGCCGGGCTGCGTTCTAACCTTCCAGCGCCGCCTCGGGCTCTGAGCGCTCCAGCCGCGCCGCCACCGAGGGTGCGGGGCCCTGCACACGCCGGTCCGCCTCACCGGCCGAGCCGCTAATGCCCGTCGACTTTGGGGTGGGTAGGACTCTCCAATCTTTTTCGGCAGAGACTGCACACGGGGATGGGCTGAGATGTGGAGAAGCTGGGCTCCTAGCGGCGGCCAGCGGGCGGAGGGGAGAATTCGTGGGACTGGGGCCCCCGCCCGGGACCCAGCCTCCCGGAGGCGCTGGAAGCCGCCGGACGGGGCGCGGCCCGCAGCGGCGCACAGGGGCGTCCCGGGTGGCCGCCTGCACCTAGCCGGGGAGGGGCGGGTAGGACGCGCTCCAGTGGCCTTGCAGATCCTGCCCCGGCCCCGCCCTCCAGGACGTCCCGTCAGAAAACCCTTGAGCTGCTCGGCGGCGCGGCTGCGGCTCTGCCTCGGCGCAACAGGTAAGTAGCAGAAGCAGCCCGCGACCCTCACGGGCCCCTGCGACCCTCCCCCTGACTTGGAAGCCAGAGCTGTCCGCCTTCTCGGGACTTCCCTCCAGCCTCTCGCTTCTGCCAAGTCCTTGCTCTCTCCCACCTCCTCCTCCTCTTCCTCCTTACCACACCCCGCAGTAAAATGAAGAGGGTGGGCCAGACGGGTCTAATCTGTCGAGGTGGCCTCTAGTTCCTTCCGCGGTAGGATCCTCCTCCACCTTGGCCCCTTAAAGGAAGAATGCGAGCCACTATGTGGCTCGTAGGGGTGGGGCAGGACAGCGTCCCTCCGTAGCACTCCCTCCAAGGCTTTACACCTCTTCCCTTCAGCCACCCATGCTGCCGCCGCGTTTCTTGTGCGCCCGGTGTCTCCTGATTGGGCCGCCCTATGTGCCCTGCTGCAGAAAGCCTTTCAGAGAGGTTACCTCCCGCCAGTGCCATGTTGCTCCTGAACAAAAGGGGCGAGACAACAGACGCCTCCTGGGGGGCTGGGGGCCATCTCAGATGTCTTCCCTCTGAAGGCTTGCACCTTTTGCAAGTAGGAGCTGTGTGATACTGTGGGGGAGGGAGTCTGATGTATGTTCATGACTGTGACTGTCACCAACTTCCCAATTTCCCGGTCATTTGTTCCAAGCCCCATGCTAACCAAAAGGAGAAACAGTTTGTTACTTGTCCCCAGACGGTGATCTCTGCAGAAGGTAGGACAGAGTTCTGTGTGTGTGTGTGTGTGTGTGTGTGTGTGGATGTGTGGGGGGGAGGGGTCAGTTTGCCACCAAAGTTTAGAACAGACCCCCTCTATCAGCCAACAACCCATTGCAACAGCCCCAGGGAGGGTTTTGCTACTGTGCTCTCAGCACACCCCCAGACCCACAGAGGTTAACAGCTGGGCACACCGAAAAACCTGGGGCTTGTGTTCATTTTACTAGAGATGGGTGTACACCCAGGCCCCATTCTCCTTGTGGACTGATCAGCTGTGTCCCGGCCCATCACAGGAAGGGTAAAAAGGATGAGGCAGGCAAATTCACGTGATGGATAGTACACACTAAGTACTTTGCTTCAAATTGTCCAGCAGAAGTATTTTCGCTGGCACTTCCCTAGCACCTGTTCCTCAAGAATCTCATTCATTTTAGGCACCAAGAGGTAACACTTTAGGGGCACCAGGGCAGAGAACAGAACAGGACTGTCAAAGGGAAGAGGTAGTCTGAAGCTGGCACAACAATGAAGGATACTGGATTGACCAATATGACCTCATCCTCAGTAATCACTGCCCACAGCCGGCAGGACAGCTGACTCCCACCCACAGCAGCATAGAACTCAGGCATGAAAGGGGAGGCCCTCATATATGTCAGATGCCCTCTGAGATCAGAAACACCTTAGCCCAAGTTCAGGTGGGAGAAAACTGGACAGGAACTATGACCGTGGGCTTAGTCCGTGTAGCCACTGCCTAGAACAGAAGTCAAGAACAGGAGGGGCAGTAAACCATAGCGCCGAGGGCCTCTCAATTCAAGAAGCAGAGGGTATAATGGAGGCAGGCAGCTGACTCAGCCCTGTCGTTAATTTAGCTGTCTACCCTTGGCCAAATCACATAAACACTCCCTGGGTGGAGAGCAAATGAGAAGGTATATATGAAAGTGCTTTGGCAAAGCTCCAAGCCCCAGCCAAACACAAGGCAGGGAGGTGTCATGGTGCAGGCAGTGCATGGGCTTTGGAGAGACATGGGCCTGAGTGCAAATCCTGCCTCTGCTACTTCTAGATATGTGACTTTGGTCGAGTTACTTTACCTCGCTGTGCTGCAGTTTCCTGTGTAAAACGGAGAAGATAACTGTTACTTGACTTGAGAATGGTAAGTAGTAATTTTAAAAGTGGTGGCATTGTCCCAAACCTTCTCTGGCTCTCACAGACACGTTCCAGCATCTCCAGCCCTGGAAGTGAAGCTGGGGACCAGAGCAGGTGTCTGGGCACCAGAGGGACCCAGTGAGTCACTGTGCCAAAGATCTGGGTAGACTCAGCTCTTCATACAGCCCCCTCCTCCTCTCTGGAGAGCCCAAAATGTCCACCCTCATTTGATGGGAAAGAAAACGAGGGTTTGAATAAAGGAGAGGTCAAGTGCAGGGCAGTGACTGTCTCTGTGGAGCTCAATGCTGTAATTGTGCTGTGTTAAAGGCTTGCACAGTGAACAAGGATGGGTTCAGTCTGGAGAGAAAAGGGCTGTTAGAAGGCTCCTTTGTGGCACCTAAGAGCCCTGTGGGGTCAGGTTATTCTTCTGTACCCTGCGCAACCTGGTCCTGAGCCCTACGTAGAGATTTGAAGGAAGGAAGAAACCCAATCCTCACTGTCAGCTCTACATCTGACATATAACAGAGCACAAAGGACAGATGAGAGCAGTGGAATAGCATAACCAAATCCCTCAGGGCAGAGGGATGCCACAGGGACTAGAAGGCTAGGTGGGTTGCATTCCAGAGGCAGAAATTGGGGACCAGGATTTAAGGACTGGGAAAGAGAAAAAAAACAAACAAACAAACAGGATCTAGGTAGTTTAGTGTCTAGACCTGCTACTTCTCATAAAATCTAGTGGGGAGCTCTGGCTGGTGTGGCTCAGTGGATTGAGTGCCGACCTGCGAAACAAAGGGTCACGGGTTCAGTTCCCAGTGAGGCTGCATGCCTGGGTTGCCAGCCACGTCCCCAGAGCGGGGTACATGAGAGGCAACCACACATTGATGTTATTCTCCCTTTCTCCCACCCTTCCCCACTTCAGTTCCCCTCTCTCTAAAAATAAAGAAAATCATTTTTTTTTTAAAGTAATCTAGTGGGGAAGTCCCACGTGGGGAAACATGGGTAGTGAAACTTGGAAACAAATACACCTTGATATTGAGGGCAGTGAGATACTACACCATAGTCTAAGAAGGCGTCTTGGAGGAGGGGAGTTTGGAACCAGAATGTGAAAGAGAAAAGAAGCATGGCTTGCTTAGCAAGCACATAAGGGAAAGGCTTGGAAGAGGAAAGACAGCCAGAGAGGGTGCGTGGCAGGCGGGAAGCAGACTGCTCAGCCATGTGGAAACGTGCAATCCAATGATGCTAAAGGAATATGGATATGGCCGTTCTGGTTGTGAAAGGGAGAGGGAGGCCTGAGGCAAAGGACGCTGGCAGGCCAGGCGGCTTCTGCTTATCCTCCAGATGTTGGGTGATAAGGGCACATTCTCAGGTGACGGCTTTGAGAGGAAGAGGAGGATCCAGGAGGCAGGGAATGAATCAGCAGAATGTGGCACTGGGTGGGGCGAACCTGATACTGAGAAGGGACTCAAAACTACACACCCAGCAGTGGGGTAGGGGTGGAGGTTGTTTCTAGGATTTCGGTGCTACTGGCTGCAGTGGGGAAATTGGGAATACTGACTAGGTTAGGGGGTAGGACACAGACCCTGAGTCTAGGGGGTAGCATTATGAGTGTCTGGTGGCCCTGAGTAGAAGGCCTACAGCCAGCAGTAAACTGAGGGGTGAGGAGAGAAGGAAAACTTCAGTTCTGCCCCCATCCCAGCCCCACCCCAATCTGGAGAGCAGTCCAAGCCTTTAGGGATACCTTTCCCTTTAAGCCCCCTTTTATCTTCCCTCCCACCTCCCCCCCCCCCCCCCGCCCCACAGATAAGACTCAATTCAAGTTTTGTTGGTGGTTTTTTTTTTTTCTTTCTCTCAAACCCAGCCTGTCACCAGGGTTCAGGAAGTCCCACCTCCTGCCCACCTGAAGGCTCCTCCTTCACCCCAGATTCCTGGGAGCCAGCTATCTCAGCTTGAGCTCAGTTGCACATTCCTGCTCCGCCTGTCAGGGCCTGCAAGTAACTCCTGTGAGAACCTGTGATCTAGCTGTTGAACTTCCTTTTTGGTTACATATTATTTTGATTTTGAGGGACTTTTACAAAATTGTAATAAATCAACAAATATTTACTGAGTGCCTACTATGCATGTGCCAAGCACTGTTCTCGGTATACAGTATGAGCAGAGTTGGGCAGGTTATTTCAGTTGAAAATCTGTGTTTGGGTTACTTAAGCTTAAAATGTTACATGAACATAAAATGAACCTAGATGTGCTAGGGAAAGAGCTTAACAGACTAGCTACAGAAATAACTTACACTGTGTCTTTCTGGGCAAATAAGCCACAGTAGCTGAAGTGTCTTAAAGATGTAATTATGGAGAAAAGTGAAAACCTCTCAGCATTCTGTAATCAGAAGGGTCAGAGTTGGGAGGAGGGGTTTGAAGGAGATTGTTTGCTACTTTGTTCTCAGCATGGCCACAGAGGAAGTGAAATGAGTGCTGTGTGTTATGGCCAGAAAGGGATGATGTTTGGCCAAAGCAGCCTCTTGGCCTCCTCCCCCACCAGTAGCTTGAAATGGACTTGTTCCCTCCCCAATGTGATGTCCAGCTCCATACGCCTGCACCCTGGGTGAGAGTGGCGACAGTCACCTCTTTCCAAGAAACCTGTAATGGAGCCTTAGTGTGACTAACTTGAACAAACATCCCTGTGGTGGTGGCTTACTTCCTGGCTGCCACGTCTCCGGAGGTGAGGGACTCAGTTGATAAACAGAAAGAAACCTTATTACAAAGAGGCCACCTGGCCAGCAAGGGTGTGTTCTGTGTGGTTTACCCTGGCTTTCATAAAAGCTGAACCTTGGCTTGGGACTTCAGGTTTTGGCATCTTTCAAGCACTTGGAGTCTTGATTGGGCTTTGGGATGGGGGTGGGGTCTGAGAGTGAGGTTGGGACACTCAGGAAGAAGGCTCTGCCCCAGGCTCAGGAGACCCCAACCTAGTCCCCAAACCCCCAAGGGGACCTCCAAGGGGTACGTAAGATGTGGGGACAGAGCAGTGGCCTGGGAGTTTAGAGACCACCATCTGCTTCTAGGAGCCACAGCTGTGGGACAATATAGAAGTCACCTAACCACTCTAGCCTTACCTGTAAAACAAGGGTGCTGGACTGATAGGCAGACCTAGTCAAAGTAGCACCCTAATGCGTAACAACAGAACAGCATGTAACTCAGTGCTTGTTGGAATAAGTGCATTCAGAACATCACTTGGTGAAGCCAGTGCTTATCCTCGTAGCTTTAACCAGGCTGTCCTCACCCCATTTAACAAGAGTTTATAGAATACTTCCTACGTACTAACCTTGTGCTAGACTTTGCAAGTGATAAAGAGGTGAAAGCGCCCTGGCCTGTCCGGTGCAGGAGCTCACAGAGGTGTGAGAGGGAACAGCCTGCTCCCGCACCCGGAAGGCTGTGGTGGGGCAGGGAGGGGAGGTATCAGCCGTGGGCCAAGGGACACGTCGTCGGGAGAGGTGAATTCTGCTAGAGATCTAAGAAGGCTTCTTGGGGGATGGGCGCCAGGATGTAAAATGGAGGGACTGGACTGTGTCATTGATTAGTTTTCAAATCTCTATGACTGGACCAAAGTAAGAAAGATATTTTACAACAAAATTTCATACCCACTTAATGTGCAACAGGGTATCCCAGAAGACTAAGGGCTGTTTTACACTTTTATCACATCAGAGGTGTGAATTCTACAAACTAGCAAAAAACACAATTTGAAAATGTAATAATTTACATTTTTTACCTTTATGAATTTTGAATAACAAATTTTCTATTTAAGTTTGTATCAGGAAATGTTTATCATCAATAGATTGAGATACACATTAAAATAAAAATTTATTATTCAAAATTCATAAAACTCAATGAGGTAAAACATTTTAAAAAAACTTTCAAATGATGTTCTTTGAAAGTCTGTAGTGTTTCTGTTTCTGAAGTTATTAAAGCTTAAAACTTCACTAAGACTTTTGGAACACTGCGTATTTATGTATAATAACTGCAACGAAATTTTAACAAAACAATGCGTATTTTATATGTGACCTACTTTGATATTTTCTTTTTTGCTCTTTTCATGCTGATTTGCAACAGTTTAAATTTGTGTCACAATCCTATAGTGTGATGCAGTGGGTAGTTTGTTAAGACCCTGAGCTGGGTGAAGGCTCAGTTCCCTTAAACCAGTGAAAGAAGGTGAATTTGTGTTCTGGCATCATCTCGCAAGATGTTCTGCACCATAATCTGGCAAGATGGTCCAACGTGTTGGAATCCCAAGGTCGCTGGAGGAAAAGGAACTGGGAATGAACCCTCAGCAGCAGCAGGAGGGGGAGGGGTGGGTGAAGGCTGTGGGGCACTTGCCGGTGTACCTGGTGGCCATGCTGCGGGAACCCGAAGGTGAGGGAGCGACACAAGACACTGGAGGGGAGAGCTGGTGAAGCCCTGCACTTGACAAAGTACCACGTAGAAGAGGGGCGATTCCTTCACCAAGACCGGTGGAAGGGTGACCTCCCCAAGCCTATTAACCGCACTTCTGGGAATCACCCATACAGAGAGGGGGAATCCTTAATCCCAGTCTTCTGGTTTCTGTTGGATTATGTGTCTCTTCTAAGTGACTCTTTTCTTATGGTCTGTGTGCTAAGCAAACAAACTAGAGAACAAGTCCCTTACTGCCAAGACTAATCACAGGTGTCTCATTTCAGGATGTGGTTAGTACCTGGAAGAATCGTAGGCTCCAGAGAGAAAGTCTTGACCCCCAGGTTGGATTGAGAAAACATATGCCAAGGAAAGGCTCAATTTAATCCTGGGTCTCTTTCTTCAGGGGAAATAAAAGGAATAAAGGCCAACCCCACTTTGAGGGGCTATGACATAATGCCAGGAAGAGGGAGTTGAAGTGACCTGCGTGATTCTGAGTGAGCTGGTCAGGGAGGCCTTCCTGGAGGAGGTGAGTCTTGAACACTTGGCAGCAGCTGGTAAATAAGCTGTTAACACACTTTTGTTTCTTTTGGAGACGGTTAAATTCTTCATTTTATTTTCCTTTTTTCTTTTGCAATCTCTACCCACCGAGCCGACCCTCCCCCAGCTGTCAGCCTGCTCTCTATGAGCCTGTCTCCATTTCAGGGAAGTGTGGCCTGCAGGGCAGTTTGACACCTCCGTGGCAGACACTTCCCCATTCTTTGGGGATCCGTTTGTGCTCAGCTGGGCGGGTTCCAGGGCTTCTGAGGTGTCCAGCTCCCGCAGAACTCCTTGTGCTTGCCCGGTGGAGCTCAGCCCCTGGTGCAGAAAACTCCTTGTACACCGAATCCCCATTTCTTCCTGGAAGCCTTCCTCGAGCCCATGGGGAACTCTGCCTTTTTCAACTTGGCACTTACTGTCTGTGCTAATGTTTTAATTTGATTCTTTTCGAATAGGTACTATAGTCGGGTTCAAAGTACGGAAGAATAGTCAGTGAAAGATCTGCTCCATTCCCCTCCCTGGACAGGTGCTCCCTAGACCTACCAGTTTTCGTTCTCCCACTAGATTCTGAAATCCCATGGGGAAAGCAATTCCCTCACACCTCTGCACCCCCAGCTGAAGTGAACTGTCCCACCCGTCACCCAAGGGAGTTTTTCTAGCACCACATTCTCCCTCCCCCGTCAGCGCTGCTGCTGTCTTGGGTGACATCCCAAGCCCCTCTTAAGTGGCCACCCAGCTGCCAAGCAGGCCCGTCTCCTAGGTGCCCTCCACCAGCGATCATGTGGTTCTTCCTGGAGTGCTAAGTTCCCGCTAGTCCCGTATTGCTCCTCACACTTCAGGTCAGTGGCAACCCCTTGGCATGATGACTTGGTGGCAGCCACCTCTCCAAGCCCATCCTCTACTACTTCCGTCAGACTTCATACTCCCACAATCCCAATCTACTTGCTGTTCTCTGATTGGCTATGCTGTCTCCTGCCTCTAGGCCTCTGTGTGTGCTCACTTCGTCTGGCCAGCTCCTACTTGTGGGTCAGTGCTCAGCCCAGCCTCCCTCCGCTGCGGGACCTCTTCCCAGATGTCGCCCTCCCCATCTCTCTCAGTTTCTTGTACCCTCTCTCTGTCAGCCCCCGAGGGTGCCTCGCTTATGTCTTCTTCTCACTGAGTGATCTCTACTTAAAATCTGACTCCCCTAGTTGACTGTATGCTCCTTGAAGGCTGGGCTTGCTCATCTCTGTATCTCCGCCATCCGGCAGAGAACCTGGCCTATAGCAGGTGCCCCGTCAGGACTGGTAGAATGAGCAATCTCCTCGCCCATCTCCTAGACAATGTCTAATACAAAACAGATGCTCAAAGAGACTTCATTTTATTTGATGTTTGATGCTGCTGCTGAGTCTGTTATAAAGGAAAACCACCTGGCTCCCCCCCGCCCAGGGTGACCTGTGCTCCCCCTTGAGATCATATTGCCCAGGTCCGAGTGATTCCGGATAGCAGGCTGCTCCACGGACAGGAGCTTTCGTGTTTAAGTAACACAATTAAGTAGATCGAATGAAGTTACTTTTAAGCAAGACATGCCACAGGGTAATGAGTGTGGCTTTGGCCAAGGACCAGGTGCTTGAGGAAAATTGCTGGAAAGTTGAGCAGGGATTTAGTAATTATAATAATAGAAATGGATACCATCCACTGAGGGATTAGTATGTGCTAGGCACTCTGCTGAGGATTTTACGTACCTTAGCTCTGATTTAATCCTCACCGGGCCTTGTGAGTTAGGTGTTGGTTATCCCCACTTTGTGGATGAGGAAATTGAGGCTTAGAGAGATTAAGTAATTTGTCCAAGGGTTGCACAGCCACTAATGATGAAAACTAATCCTTTTTCACCCTGGCTGGTTTGGCTCAGTGGATTGAGTGCCAGCCTGCGAACCAAAGGGTCGCTGGTTTGATTCTGAGTCGGGGCACGTGCCTGGATTGCGGGCCAGGTCCTCAGTAAGGGACATGCGAGAGGCGCCCACACCTCTCTTTCTCCTTCCCTTCCGCTCTGTCCAAAAATAAAATAAATAAAATCTTTAAAAAGAAACTAATCCTTTTTCAGAATTTACTGTGTACAGAGACAACTAAGCTTTTTCCATGATTGTTTGTTTCATTGAATTTACTAACCCCAGAAGGTAGGTGCTGTTATTACTAGAAGGGGCAGAACTGGGACTTGTGCGCAGGTCTTTTGGCATTAACATCTGGTGCTTAACAAGCGAGACTTGTGTCTCCAGAGCTGTCCACAGAAAATTTTGCAAACGTTCATCCTCTGAGCCACGGGATCACGTATGTGCTTGGGGCGGAAGCTGATGAACACCAAAGCTCAGTCCTGCCTGGGAGGTGTTGTCATAGGATCTAGATATCTATTTCTTATTAAATATGAGTAGATACAGAAGAATAGTTATAAAATATGTTTAGGGTATAAGGAATAACAGTGGTACCAGTAGTGGCCACCATCCACTTTAAGAAAAAACACTTTACTTTGAAGTTCCGGTGTGCCTCTATTCCCATATCTTGCCTCCCTCTTCAGAAACTCTGGTTTCACTGTTCCTTTATAGCGTGACCACATATTTATTTTTGTATTCATGAACAATATTTTGTGTTCATTTTTGTTTTCATAAACAATATATTGTTTAGTTTTACATTTTATAATTTTCTGTAAATGGAACCATGCTATGTGTATCCTTCTGCAACTTGCTTTTTTCTCTCAACATTACATCCACAATGTTGCATGTAGAAGTGGTTCAATCTTTGTCACTGCCGTAGAGTACCCCATAATATGGATATATTTCACACTCTATTTATTCATTCTAATGCTGATGGACATTTGTGTGGTTGCTGTCTTTGCCATTTTAGTCAGCGCTGCTCGAAATGCTCTGGTGCCTGCCTCCTGGCTCACCCAGCACTGGAGTCTGTCTGGAATATAAAACTAGAAGTGAAATTGCCACATTGTTTCCTAGTATGGTTATGTCAGTTAAATCTCTGCATTAAGAGTTTCAGTGTTCTGGTTATTGTATATCCATTAATGTCAGAATCTTAGGGCAGGAAAGAAACACTGATTCCAGTCTCCTCATTGAGTGGATAGAAGAAATTTAGGTGCAGGAAAGTTAAGTCATTGGATAAGATGATGTTGCCATTCAGCAGCAGAGCCTGGCCTTGAACCCCAAACCCCCTAACTCCCTCTCCACCCCTGCCTTGGCTTATTTCGCTCCTTCATCCCCTCCCTTCTCAGGCTCAGGCTCCAAAGGAGTGGCTACCACGACATACCAAGTTATTTCCAGGGTTGGGCCCAGCACTAGCACTGACTCAGCCGGGGTCCCCACTGGTTCCCAAGGATGAGACTGCTCCGCAGACGCCACTTGTCCCTGCGCCTGGCCGTGGTGGGCAGTGCCTTTGTGCTCTTCCTCTTCATCCTGCAGAGGGATGTAAGCAGTAGGGAACAGGCCACAGAGAAACCATGGCTGAAGTCCTTGGTGAGCCAGAAGGACCACGTCCTGGACCTCATGCTGGGAGCCGTGAACAACCTTAAGGATTCGATGCCCAAGCTCCAGATCAGGGCTCCGGAGCCTCAGGAGGCACTGGTCTCCACAAACAAGTCCTGCCTCCCTGGGTTCTATACCCCAGCTGAACTGAAGCCCTTCTGGGAACGGCCACCACAGGACCCAAACAGCCCTGGGGCGGACGGGAAAGCATTTCAGAAGGACAAGTGGACCCCCCTGGAGACCCAGGAAAAGGAAGAAGGCTATAAGAAGCACTGCTTCAACGCCTTTGCCAGCGACCGGATCTCCCTGCAGAGGGCCCTGGGGCCAGACACTCGACCCCCCGAGTAAGTAGCACCTAGAGTCACGGGCTGAGGCCAGGGCTCCGCAGAAAGTGTGGCTTGTATGGCCATGGGCATGCGCCAAATGCCAAGTAAAGAGCCAGTAGGGATTTTAAAATATAGGCAAGGATTTCCTCTATATCCTCCCTCCTTTTCCTTACCAGTTGCCCTTACCCCAGGGATTGGGGTTCAGGAGCGCTCCAGTCAGGCCTGAGGGATAGGGAGACCTGTGAGAGTGAAACACAATTATGAAGGTGACAGGACACAGACAGAGAACTCAGAGCTAGGGACCAGGACCTGGCACAGGGGTGACTGAGAGGGACTGGTTCCAGGCCATGGATTCGGTGGCCCGCCCTCTGCTGGGGCTCTGCCGCCCAGCTGTTGGGGAAGGGACGTGTCCTAACAGCAGCCTTATGCACACAGCTCCTGATTTTTGCCCCCCAGTGGAGGTGCCCAGGACCATGCATTCATTCCAGCCTTGATTTGAAGCTGTTTATACTTCCAGTCCCGGCAACGAATCAGCACGAGATCTCTGAGCTGTGGGCCACCTCACTCTAACGTGGCCGTGGCTGTGGTCACACTGTCCTCAAGTCTTTCTCGTTTAGACTTGTGTTTCCCAAGTCAAGAATACCCTTGTTGGCATTTTGTTACATGACGGCCTCCATCCCCAAATTCATGATTCTTTAGGGATGTGAACCTAGGGTTCCTCAGAATTTGACCAAGGATTATAGTCCCAGAAGTTGGAGCCACTTGGAATTGTCACGAGCTCCTCAGCAGGGAAGGGGACTGGGCCATGAGGGCAGCCAGAGGCAGCTCCATGAGAAATCTTTCTGACTAGCAGAGGGGATAATAAGAAAGGGGGTTAGACCGCATGTTCCCTTGAGATGCAGATTCACACATTCACAGCCCCCTGCGAGGGAGTGTCAGGAGGGTAACAGCAAAGCCAAGTGCTACCGGATGGTTGAAGTGGGTGGGGCTAGAGAAAAGGTCACAGGAAATTGATTGTGATAGTGGCCTCAGGTCTCAGGGAGTGAAGGAGGAAATGCATTAGAGAACTGCAAAGCATGATGAGAATATGAAAATTGTAGTCACTTTTCTCAGATGTCAAATGTGCCTTTTATTACTTCCCCTCTGGGACCTCTGGATCAGATTACTATTTACTCAGTACACATCTCACTGAGGAAGGGTGACAGCCCCAGGAACTCCTCGAGCCGATCAGAGAGGCCAGGGCCGGTGGCCGGGGAGGCAGGCGGGGCGGGGGGGGGGGGCGGCGGGGGGGCGGGGGGGGGCGCGGGGAGCAGGGAGGAGCCTTCGGCAGCGGCGGGGGCACCGAGCCAGCTCTGGCGGAAATGGGTTTGGAGTAGGTTGGCTAGCACCTGTGCAGAGGCTCAGAGTAGGTGGCAAATACAGCGTGAGGTGGGAGCAGGGAGCGACCGTTCTCAACGCAACGAGGAGTGCAGGTCGGCTGTCCCGGGAGCAGACGGTGGTTACGAGTGTCTGTGCCCAGAGTGCTCCCGACCCCCGACTCTGAGGGACTTGGAGAGCTGTGTCTACCCTGTCCTCCTTCCAGGTGTGTCGACCAGAAGTTTCGGCGCTGCCCGCCACTGCCCACCACCAGTGTCATCATTGTGTTTCACAACGAGGCCTGGTCCACACTGCTGCGAACCGTGTACAGTGTCCTGCATGCCACCCCTGCCATCCTGCTGAAGGAGATCATACTGGTGGATGATGCTAGCACTGAGGGTGAGGCCGGGGTGGCCCCAAGAGGCGGCGGGGGTCCCCCTGGTTTTCTGGGACGGAGGGCAGGTTCTCTCAAGGGAGCGGGCGCTGTCACTGCCTGCTGCCAGGAATCACAGCTTATCTGCAGCTTCCGGGATAGGCCAGGGGCAAGGAGAAGGCGGGTGAGCAACAAGAAGGTGTGGGGAAGGAGGCAGGGCAACCTAGAGCCTCGCCCTCCGTCCCACTTCACCCGTAGAGCTCCAAGAGCTTCGGAGTTCTTGCTTTTAAGACTCGCTTAGAGCTGCCAAGCCCCAGCCCAAGTCCGAGATGCTGAGAGAGGTCAGGGCAGAGTGTGGGGATGGGCCTTCCCTCTGTTTCCTTCCTGCTACACCACTCTCCTGCTGCTGAAAGATCCCACCTCAAAAGCCCTCTTTGTTACAGTGGCTAATAGGCAGGTGACATGGCTCACCAAACTTCCTTTTAAATTACCTTTTAAAGCAATTCCACAAACATCTACAGAGTATTCTGTGGCTGACACTCACCTAGGCAAAGAGGATACCACGACAAATAACAAATGAGACAGATCTTGCCCTATAAAAGCTAACAACAGTCATAAATCAGATGGCCCCCCACAACATCAACCACACAGTATGGACCATAACACACCCCTAACAGACGTGAAAGGGCATGAACTTGGGAGGCCAACATCCAGGAATTCAAACCCCAGTTCTGCCTCTTCTTAACTCTGTGGCCTTGGACAAGATACTTAGCCTCTCTGAATCTCAGTTTCTTCTTCTAAAAATGAAGACAGTAGACTCTCTCACGTGATGGACAAGGGATCAGAAATAGGTGATAAATAATTCATGGGACACAGAGTACTTAGCATGGAGTAAGAGCTCCACAAGCACCAGTTTCAGTTTAGTCTTTGTATGGGAACAATGCGTAGCCGGGAGACGTTATTTCTACGTGGCCTGGCTGGGGCAGTCCACAGTGGAGACCAGGCTGGAGCTGGCCCTGAAAGCCTGAGTGTCTAGGGAGAGAAGAGGCATTGAAGGGTATTCCCAGAAGAGAGATTGGCACAGACATAGTCCTAGAGACAGGTGTATTTGTGAAAATTTGAGAGGTTTGATGTGGCTGAAGCTTAGGTTTGTTTTAGAAAATGATACTAAAAAGATGTTGAATTGAAATGTGTGCCATGCTGAAAGTATTTATTTAGGAAAAAAGCTCTGGCTGGTGTGGCTCAGTGGATTGAGTGCTGGCCTGCTAACCAAAGGGTCGCCGGTTCAATTCCCAGTCAGGACATGTGCCTGGGTTGTGGGCCAAGTCCCCAGTAGGGGGCGCGCAAGAGGCAACCACACACTGATGTTTCTCTCCCTCTCTTCCCTTCTGTCTAAAAATAAATAAATAAAATCTTTAAAAAAGAAAAAAAAAAATTAGGAGTCATTGATGGTATTTAAAGTGGAGAGTGACCTTGCCTTAGAAGGGTGGCAGTTTGAGGGCAGGGTAATTGTCAGGAAGACAGGCAGAGGGCCGCAAATCTGGAGAGGAAGTTCTTCCAATCCCCTGAGAGTTGGATGACAGGGCCAGAACTAGGAAAGGGGCTGAGGGACTGAGGTATCATTATTAGGCTGGGAGTCTCCAGGAGCTGAGCCCTCCCCTGAGTGGCTCACGGGGTCCCGGGCTCTCCGAGTTGGCCCCCTGTGCTCATGCTCCCATTGCCACCCAGAAGCTGACACCTCACGTCCCGGTGTGTGCCCCGGCCACTCAAGTAGAGCTGCTGCTTTTCCTGACCTTCCCCCAGTCTTCCTCCTGCCTTCTAGACTAGGGGCCATGCTAAAAAATGGAATCAGACTCAGGGAGGCAGTGGAAGGGGAAGCTGAGTTGTGAGTACTGGTGAGTCCATTTCTTTGGGGAGTTCGCGTTTCCCCAGCAGACACCTAGCGGCACTTACAAAGCAAAGGCAAACGTGCAGTAAGAGTCTGGTAGGCAAGGTGCATAAGATTAGTCTTCCGGAAAAGGAAGGGCAAAGAGTTTGGCAGAGATGGGAGGGGCTTTAGAGTGGCCCCTTAGTAGCAATTGAGTGGTTGTATGGAATGGGGAACAAGCATTTCAGCTGCCCCTCCTCTCACACTGGCCCTCTGGTAACCCCTCTCCCCCAAACCTGTGCTACCCACCCCTCAGGTGCTCCACTTGAATCACATGGGGTGGAAATTCTAACCAGGGCCATCCAACCTGCAGCCCACAGGCTGCACGCAGGCCGGGATGGCTGTCAACCTGGCCCAACACAAAACCATACATGTACTTAAAACATTATGAGACTGTTTTGTGACTACGTGTTGCAATGTATTTAATGTATGGCCCAAGACAACTCTTCTTTTTCCAGTGTGGTGCAGAGATGCCAAAAGGTTGGACGCCTCTGTGTCTAAACTGTTTCTACTTGTCACCTAGAATTTTTTTGAGTTTATAAGGTACAATGCCCAGTTGGGCAACTCCTCTGACCAGACAAATGATATAAAGCCAGGCTGGCACAGGCAGCATCTAAAGGGCACAGCAGCCTGTGCCTTGTGGGATGGACTTTGTAGTAGCCCCTAGAGCCCCTCCAAAGTGCCTGCCCCAGCAGGCATTCTCTCTGGCTGTCTCCTGGGCCCTCTCTTAGGGCCAGTTTCAGCATCTTGGAGTTACCTGCCTGAAAATCCTACCCCTATCATTCTTAGTTTTCTAGGCCCTGGCCTCCTTTGAGAATCTGCTAAAAGCCCCGCCCCCCCCCCTCCCCAGAATAGTGCAGAATTGCTACAGCAATGTGCACACATCCACATTTCTGCATTGTAATTCCAGGAACTTTGTGGGCCCCAGGATAAACAACCCCACCATGCGGGCTTTCGGACGCTTGCAGTGCTTTCAGCCGTGTTCACTTCAGTGGGGAAAAGGACAAAACTCAGATCTGTGGTCAGAAGTCTCTGCAGTCCACAGCAGGATAAAATTTTCCACACATTTGACCATTTGATCAGATTAACTGGCTCTGATTACACACACACAGAGAAGAGCTGTGTCGCTGCTGAAATACAATGCCCATGCTCTCTGTCCTCCTACCCAGGGACTTGGCAGCGCTCTAAGACCGCGAGTATACAGAGGCCAGGTGCTGGGGCCGGGGAGAGGCCCAGTGGCAGGCTGGGCAACTTTTTCTAACCTACCTCAGAGCTGGAACCCTGGGCACAGGTTTTACTCCTGTGCAGCCAGGTCAGATGCCAGGTTTGCTCTTGGCCAAGCACACTCCACAGGCTTATGAAAACTGGCCCCCAGGCCCAGTGGTCTATTGTGCTCCAAAAAGGGCACCCCCATATAAAGAGCCCTACCCTGCCCCTGGGGGAGACTGAGCTCAGGCCTCCCTCCGGTGGGAATTTGCTAGATGGATGGGAGGAAATCAGACACATGCCCAGAATCTGGAGAGTTGAGAAGTGAACAGGACCCTCAGTGAGTAAGTTCCTGATGGAGTGAGGAGGAGTGGGGAGGCAGGGCTGGCCAGGAAGGGCGCTGTAGGAAGGGAAGGCAGAGGGATTGGCAGGCGGAGGAAAGGAGAGAAGTGGCGGCCTTGTCAGGGAACGCGATGTGTGAACCCCAGGGGAGGAGGCGTTTGGGGAGCATTTTCGATTAGCTCAGTGTTTAATTGTTCATATAAACCGAATTTGTTTATCCATTCATCTGTATCCATGGACATTGGGGCTGTTTCCACATTTTGGCTATTGTGAATAATGCTGCCGTGAACATCAGTGTACACATATTCCCTTTTTTGGGGTGCACACCCAGAAGTAGAATTGCTGGACCATGTGCTAATTCTATGTTTAATATTTTTTCTTTTAAAATAATAGGTTTTATTACATCTGAAGTCACAGATATTCAGTTATGTTTAATTTTTTGAGGAATTACAATACTGTTTGGATTTTTTTTTTTATGGATTTGTTTTTAAGTGCAACTTTAAGATTTTACTTATTTATTTTTAGAGAACAGGAGAGGGAGGGAGAAAGAGAAGGAGAGAAACATCAATGTGTGAGAGAAACATCGATCAGTTGCCTCTTGCGTGCCCCTAACTGGGGAACCTGGCCTGCAACCCAGGCACGTGCCCTGACTGGAATCAACCTTTTGGTTTGTGGAACGACACCCAACTCACTGAGCCACACCAGTCAGGGGAAGTGCAACTTTAAACCACTGTGGTGACATGATCTATTTATTTTTTTAATTTATTAATTTGAGAGAGAGAGAGAAACATGGATTTATTGCTCCACTATTTGAGGCATTCATTGGTTTCTTCTTGTCTGTGCCCTGACTGGAGATCGAACCCACAATCTTAGTGCATCGAGATGATGCTCCAACCAACCAAACTGCCCAGCCAGGGCCTTATTTAGTTTTACGAGATAACTCTGCTGCTATGTCAAGAATGGCAAGGATAGATTGGGAAGAGTCGTATAGAATCGAGGCCAGGAGACCAGTTAAGACATTAATGCTGGGGTGACAGTGGGGACCAAGAGGGAGAGCTGGCAGTACTTGCTAATGGACTAATTGTAAAGGATGAGGAAAGGGGAGACTCCAGCACGACCAATAGGTTAGAGCAGCTGGAGGGACGCAGGTACCGTATACTGACACGGGGGGGTCGGGGTGCAACTTGGCGGGAAATCTGGAGTTCCGTTCTGGGCACGTTTGGTTTGTGGTCCTGTTAGACATCCAAGTAAAGATGGCAAGGCCTGGAAAGGAGACCCAGGAGCCATCGGCATATTGATGAGACTGCGTAAGATGTGTGTGTTGGAGGCCACAGGAGTCTTATAGACCCCAGGCATGGGGAGTGCAGCGGGGCTCGTGTGGTGGGGTGTTGAGCTTAAATAAGGAGGCTATCGTCTAGGGGACATAAGGGTACAGATAGGTTCTCTGTGTCTCTGTGCTCAGCTCTGCTATGCATAGCTCTGGAGCATATGTCCAGTGGGCCCAGGGTATGACAGGAAGACTGATACAGGGACATACCTTTGGGGGGTTGTCTCACTCCCCGAGAAGGGCCTGCACTCATGCTCAGAAGCCCCAGGTGCAGCCTACCCACCTGAGCCTGGAGGAAGGTACGGGAGAAAGGCCTTGCAGAGCTCAGGCCCCGAGTAGCGCTTTGCAGCCTCTCACCGCAAAACCCACTTCCTACGATGTTTTGCCTTTGAGTTGTCTCCATCATCATGAATTTCCTGTGAGCACAGTTAAGCGAGTTCTCTGGGGAAACATCAGCCACACTGAGAAGATGAGGCTCTTATTTAGGGCTCTTCCCTCCTTTAGAGCCAACACTTGGGGGATATAATTGGATTATGAGTCTTGGAGCTCCTTCAAGGCAGGACGCAGACCAGGCCTCTCCCTGCACAGGGTAGTTTCTGGTACCCGGGCAGTGAGTGAGCAGGTGTGTGCTAAGCAAGTGCTGGGCTGGAGCTGCCCAATGAGGCTTATTTTGACTCATAAACACTGGGGACAATACTCCCAATTTCATGGTGTTTTAATTTGCATAGAGAACATTAAATAAGAAAGGCAGCATGAAAGCACCTCGTTCAATGACTGGCACATAGTAGGTGCTCAAGTATCAATATTTGGGCTGTGTGTGTGTGTGTGTGTGTAAGAGAGAGAGAGAGAGAGAAATCATCCCCACCTCAAATTGATTTCAGGCCCCACAGTTTGTATAGGACTGTGTTCAGAGCAAGGTCCGAGCACTGGGCTGATCCACAGCTCGAAAGAGAAAGGACACAATCATATGTCACACCTGCCCTCCACCTCCACTCATGAAACTACAGGCAACTCCATTCTGCACAATTAGGGACAGAACAGTGGCACGGATAAACCAAAATCGCAGCTAATAAAACATAAGATTTGGAATGTGTCTCAAGATGGATTGCTTCAGAATATAGCTATTTATAATGCTCTGAGGATTTCAGACTGAATAACAGGGTTATGAAGTGAGCCCCTACTCAGAAGGAGCTGAAGATCTCAGCAGAGATACCCTTCCCTTCTCAAAGTTTTTCCCACCCCCAGATTCAGGGTGGCTTCCCCCCTGCAGGCTCTCTGAGCCCTGCACTACCTCTGGCAGGTCACTGTCACCTGTTCCCTGGGTGACTGGGCTTACCACTGCCTGGCCAATGGCAGGCACTTCGTACATGTTCTTAATTTAATTAAAAAGCTGCTTGGCATCTTTTCATTTCTTAAAGAATTGTACATGCAGAGGAGGTAATAAGGAAGATTAGAATAAGACTTCTTGCTGCTGATCCAGCAAGTAAGAAATCAAAGCAAGTAAGAAATTGGTGTCTTCTACCTGGCAAGTTTATTTTGAGGAGCCTGGGAGATAGCCAATCAGACACTGAGGGACCACGGCCACAACAGCGGGGTGCGGAAAGGAGAGGAGGCTGGAGTCACGGCTCCGAAAGATGGTGTCTGAAAGGTGCAGCGACAAAGAGAGGCATCAGAGAGCCTTTGTCAGGAATTTATACTCGATTTAGACCAAAGAAACACAACTCTGAGGCCCTGTCTCAGATATTAGAGAAGGTGCCTAGGTAAACAGCACAGATCGACCCTGCACAGCCAGTGTCCTGGTGAGGTGGGCTTGGGACGGCAGGGTGTGCTTGGCCCCACGCAGGACTTCCTCCTCCCACCCGCTTCCCCACCATCTGCTTCCCGGGAATTGCTTAGTGCAGTGGATGTAGGAGAGTTAAAAATTCAGGCCTACCGGAGGCCTGAGAGGGCCAGGGCTTGGTGCCCACAGGGGATTAGGTTTGCAACAAAGTGGTGAGCTGACCCCAATGACTCTCTCTTCCAGAGTATTTAAAGGAGCAACTGGAGCAGTACGTGAAGCAGCTGCAGATCGTGAGGGTGGTGCGGCAGGAGGAGAGGAAGGGGCTGATCACAGCCCGGCTGCTGGGAGCCAGCGTGGCACAGGCCGAGGTGCTCACCTTCCTGGATGCCCACTGTGAGTGAGAGTGCCGGCCTGGGTGTGCTGTGTCCCCCCTCGCCCTGGCAGAAGGAAGAGCTGTGGCCAAGGCTCCTTCTTGCTTTGTTCCAGGAGTTAAGGAGGCTTGGGACTCGCCCCAGCTCTTTCTAACCCTTTCTCACCCCATTCCCAAGGATGTGTGATCAGACACACAACCCTAAAATGAGTGGTCACCCCGCAATTGCTGGGAGTGTGCTCTGGAACCCCGGACAGTCCTCTCTCCCTGATCTGCACCTTGTTCTGAACTTAGCCCTGCAGAGGCCTCCTGTTACCACTGGAACTGATTTGTATGGGGCTTTTCCTGTAGGGCCACCTGGAGCCAAGAAGGCTGCCCTCTTCCCCAAACCGAAAACCTCCCACCCTTGTTAGCAAAACATAACTTCCCTAAAAGCAGTGATCTGTATTGGGGAAAGCCCTAGACTTGGGAGTCAGAAGACCTGGGTTTATGTTAGGGCTCTGCCACTAGCAAAG
Organism: Pteronotus mesoamericanus; assembly: GCF_021234165.1. Lineage (NCBI taxonomy): Eukaryota > Metazoa > Chordata > Mammalia > Chiroptera > Mormoopidae > Pteronotus > Pteronotus mesoamericanus. The sequence continues at coordinate 3,739,722 of NW_026555310.1, forward strand.
CTTCAGTTTCCTCATTTGTAAGATGGGGAGAGGATACTCACCTTACTCACCAACAAAATTATTACTCTGAGGGCCAAATTAAGTCATATATATATATTTCATTGACAATCTCAGAGGGCTAGCAAATGAAAGGGACTGTTATGCTACAACTGGGGCCGGAGCCTTAGATGCAGAGATTCCCGGGCAAGAGGACAGCTGCTTCTGCGATCCACACTCGGGCAGGGAGGGCTGATTCAGTGGACAGGCTGGGAGCCCGAAGATTCCCATCCAGGGCCCTCTCTGTGCTTTGGGATCATTTGAGTTGATCGTGTTACTCCTCTGGGACCTCCATTCTCCCCCACCCCCAAAAGCTGCCTGCATCTTTAGGCGGTGGGGAGGGGAAGGTAGGAGATTCTCAGATCTCTGTGGGCTCTGTATAGCTGCGGAGCCTACCAGTGCTTCTCTGCCTGTAGCTAGGAAATGGGTGGAGAGTTCCCATGTCCTCCTGGGTCTCCCTGCCGGCCCAGTGCATGGGCTTAGCTGTAATCAGGGCCCTGACAGCCTTCTCCTGGTCTGCGCCTGCAGGTGAGTGCTTCCATGGCTGGTTGGAGCCCCTCCTAGCTCGCATCACCGAGGATGAGACAGCGGTGGTGAGCCCAGACATCGTCACCATTGACCTTAACACTTTTGAGTTCTCTAAACCTGTCCAGAAGGGCAGAGTCCATAGCCGTGGCAACTTTGACTGGAGCCTGACTTTCGGCTGGGAGACTTTACCTACACATGAAAGGCAGAGGCGCAAGGATGAGACCTACCCAATCAAGTAAGGACCACAGCCTGGTGAGCCCGCGACCTGACCTCCATGGTCCCAGACCCACCCAGTTCTAGGGACTGGGGCCATGTCAGGTCAACATTTATTAGGTGCCCTATCAGGCACTTGACATGTTTTATTTAATCTTCATCCACTATGATTAGCTTATTGTACAGGTGAGAATATTAAGATTCCCAATGATAAATGATAAACAATTGGCCTCAGGTCATGCAGCTAACAAAGGATGGAGCAGGGATCCCGCCCCTGGCCTGTCTGACCCAACACCTGTGCTCCTAACCATGGCTAGACTGCTTGCTTTTATCTGCCACTTACTGTGTGCCAGGCACTGGACTAAGGACTTTATACACTTTATGTCGTCTAGTCCTCCCTACGCGTAGAAGGCCATGACTATGACTGGTGCTTGCAGACGTGCTGAGACATAGTGGGTAGTGGCCGTCCTTGCATAGCCATTATAATATGAGGGGTGGCATGTGCTCCCAGCTCACTCTCTTTGAAAAGACTGAAAACATTCAAAGAATACAGACAAGTGTTCTGCAGTTTACGGTTTGTTGCAGTTGCCCTGAACTTTTTTGGTAAAGGGCCAAATAGTAAACATTTCAGGTTTGCCAGCTACATACAGTCTATTCCATAATAGTCCTTGTTTGTGTTTCTTTTAAACAGTCCTTTAAAAAATGTAAAAACCGTTCTTTCCCCAGAGCCTCATATAAAGCTAGGCCAGATGTGGCTCCTGGGCCATAGTTCACCGACCGCGGAGCAATGGGGTGGAGGCATGAAGGCTCACCCACTGTTTAATGCCCGCCCGGGTTCACCTCTCCCTCATACGCCTACCCTGCCCTCCCCTCTCCGATTGCCTGCCGGCCTTGTTAGAGGCCATAAGTTTAATTTGACACATGTCTTGGCCACACTGAGTCAGAGAGTGACTTTTAGCATATCCTGTGATTATCTGCCACTGTTTTTCTATACTGGCCAGAAAACTTTGGGGTCAAATGAATATATGTCTGGGGTGGAAGGAAGCAGAAGTAGGGGATACAGTGAACATAAATAAGAGGGGAGGCCTGAAAAAAAGAGAGCTTTGGAGTTCTTCCCCTTCCACATGCCCCGATCCTAAGGAAATGCTACCCAGAATCTCGGTGGAGAGGGCTCAGGTGGGTGCCACAGGCAGTAATTCCATGAATCCCGAACAGCCCACTGCTCTGTCTCCATTAAGAGGAGGAGAAGCAGCAACAGAAAGGGGAGAGGGGAAAAGAGAAGGCAGGAAAGAGAAAAGAAATTAGAACTATTGGCCATCTTCCTGTTCCACAGATGTCTTTTGTTTGGTGTTTATGGCAACAAGCCCCGCCTCGCTCAAGCTGGGAGCCAGGCACACAGTGGCACAGTCAGGGACAGGGCACCTGGCCACCACCCATCACTGGCATCTCTGACTCCAGTGTCCAAGGACCACACAGCTGAAAGATAAAGCTCCAGTGTTAGAGGAATGGATTTGCTCCCTGGTGGCATGCACGGCTCGCCCTTGGCACTAGGCACAGGGCCCCACCGGAAGGCCTGCAGGCAGTACCCTCCCATCCTCCACTCCGAAGGCCAACAGGAGACTGAGTGGAGGGGTCAAGGACCCAGAGGGTCCTGAGAAGTAGGCCAGGAAATACAGGGTGTTGCCTGGGGTTGTGGGTCTGAAGTGAGGTTCTCTGTGGCCTCGGAGGTAATTTGTCCGTGGCTTCTGGGTCAGATAGACCTCTCTAAGCCAAGGGACAGGCCCAAGTCAAGGAGGCCCTCAAGAAGATGTAGGTTAGGTCCAAAGTCCTCATCTGGCATCCCAGGACTCTCTGAGCCCTCCTGGGCCTTACTTGGGCTGGCTTAGAAAACCTCTGGGTCAGAACCAGCGACAGAAAGCCTGCGTGAGCATGAGGGTTTCCCAATTGAAGTTTCTTCCAGAAAGCAGCTGCAGGAGCCAACTTCAGGGCAACAAGGGCAGCCACAAGGTTAACAACAAGGTCAGGCTTCTGTGTAGTCATCCTGACAGATCCGTCCAGTGAACACTGATTGAGCCCCTGCTGTGTGTAAAGCACCTGCATCGCTTCTGGGCTGTGTTACAGAGATTCTTTCTGCCTATTTGTACTATATGAAGAGCAACAGAAGGGGGCAGCAAAGCCCCATCCAAGCGAGCCTGGTCAGGCACAGCTGCCAACAGCTACTGATTGACAGAGGGCTCCAGGCTCCGCCGGCCCCTACCCACACCTTCAACCCTTAGCCCAAGAACACCCCCCACCCCACCATGAGCGACATGGTATCTAAATTCTAGAAATGAGATGTTTTTGTCCATTTATCTTCATATGGGTCTGTGCGTCCCTGCTTTTGTCTGAAAGCCAGAATCTTTTTGTAACCTCCAAATGCTTCCTTTAGGACAAGTTGAGCTTGATGTCATCTCATTTCCTATTCTGTTACCAGGAGTTTCCTCTGTTCAAAGCAGCTGGCAGATTTTCCCCAAAGCTCATTCAGTATTAAGCACCAGGGCTGGGCTCCTATTAAAACTTGGCTTTCCAGGGTCCCAAAGGGCCAGAGACCCCGAAAGAGAATGGGATCAGTACAGCTCATAATATTCATTCATTCATGGTTCGAGTCCTATTTCCAAAAACAATTTCACACAGCTTCTCATAACCAAATATCTGTAGGAACTTTGCTGCCAAAAGGTGAACAAACCATGGTAGCCTTACTCTCTGCCCATAAGACTGAGCTCTCAGAGAACGGGATCTGTCTCTCTTAGCTCTGCATGCCTAGCACAGGCCCCGGCGGCTGGTAGTTAATACGTCCTTGGTTGAACGAATGAATGGGTACCTCTTAGAAGAGAATAATGATGAATTACATCATCCTTGACGTGATTCCTAGAAGGTAAAGGAGACATAATGAAAGCTCAGTAAACAATTGCTAAATGAACAAGTTTGTGGAAGGGGGCTGCACGCCCGGGGAAGGGGCTGGGCACAGGTCAGGGGCGTCAGCGGTGAGTCCACACCTTTCCACACCGGGCTCCCACTCCTCTTCCCCCAGAAGATGCACATGCTTCTCCCTCTGTCTCTCCAGATCCCCGACGTTTGCTGGTGGCCTCTTCTCCATCTCCAAGTCCTACTTTGAGCACATCGGTACCTATGATAATCAGATGGAGATCTGGGGAGGGGAGAACGTGGAAATGTCCTTCCGGGTGAGAGTGAAGAGGGCTTCGAGGGGGGAACCACAACACTCCAGGGAACAGCCCGAGAACCTCTTAGGCAGCAGAGATACCACATCTGGAACTGAACTTATAAGGTGGCTGTTTCCTGCCGGGACTCCGCTTTTCCTCTACCCCCCTCCCTGTCTCTGGCAGTAGGGCTTTGGGGAGTCAGATTGGACAGCTTGAGACGAGTTTCTGGGCTGAACTACTCAGAGAGAAGGGATAAAAGCGATCATGGGAACTGGACACCTGGGGACTGGTGACATCTTTCATGGTGTCTATGGAAACGGATTAGACCCTGATCGAGGGCTTAATGGTAGAAGACCCTGGAACAGATGAGGAAGCCGTCACTATCCTTTTACTAGAAAAACCAGGTTCCCCTTTCCAGGTCAGAGGACACGTGCCCTGGTAGTCTCTAGAGTTTCCCTACCCTATGCTCAGAAAGCTCGTCATACTGTAGAAGATGGTGGCCCAAATTCTGGAGGACCCCAGAAGTCTGAGAGATTCCAGGAATCAGGCAAGTCAGGAGGAGGTCAGGAAGAGAGGACTGCCTCTCATGACATCTCTACTGGTTCCCATGCTGGTGGAGGAGTGATTAGTAAGTAAATGAGCTTGTTTATGAAATCACCTCTCACAGTGCCTGGCACATACTAAGCACATCTTTAATACTTGCTGTTACTATGATAATGAATTTCTGTTGCTACTATACTAAAATAAACAACATACCTCCTAATATAAAACCTAAAACCAGAAGACACAGGCAGGAGGGCTTAAAAAGAAAGCTCACCAGCTCAGTCACCATAACTCCCAGGGTTCTGATTACAGGCTCAGCCATGGGCCTCTGCCCTCTCTGTCCAGTCTCTCTCCTCGGAAGCTAGTGTGCTAAAGGTGGCACCTCAGGCCTCCTGGCAGTTGACTGTGCTTGCTATGACTGATGCACTAATGCTTGAGTTTTCAGTAACACCTCGGGGAGCTGATAAAATCACACTTTGAGGTCAAAAAGCCAAGCGACCAGGGCTCAAAGTAGGTATATAGACACAAAGTTAGCCAAACCGTCTTTTCTCTGAACTGAGCCCTGGTAACCCTGTGGACCCTGCAAATTTCTGTTTGCTTAAATCAGAGTGAACCAACATCAGAGAGCCAGGGAGTGTGTAGTCATGGCCTAGGGAGAAGCCTGGTCCCTGTCCTTTTTTCCAGGAGAGAGAGCAACATTTCCTTGAGTCCTTGGACCTGGGGTCTGGTGCTCTGGGAAGAGAACAGAGCTACCTGGGGGGAGATTACTGCAAACAGCCCCCTGATGGCCCCCTTTTGCGTCCTCCTGTGGCAGGTGTGGCAGTGTGGGGGCCAGCTGGAGATCATCCCCTGCTCTGTGGTAGGCCACGTGTTCCGTACCAAGAGCCCCCACACCTTCCCCAAGGGCACCAATGTCATTGCTCGCAACCAAGTGCGCCTGGCTGAGGTCTGGATGGACGACTACAAGGAGCTTTTCTATCGGAGAAACATACAGGCAGCAAAAATGGCCCAAGAGGTGAGAGGAAATGGTGCTCAGGAGGGGTCTGGATGAAGAGAAGTGCCGAATCCCAGACCCTGGTCGAGGGCTGAATGGTAGAGGCCCACCCATCACTGCCATCTGAGGCTTCCCTTTACAAGCCTTAGACCCTGTGAGCTAGAGCCCAGGGAAGCTAGCGAAGGAGGAGAGGACCCTTTGTCGTCCCTGCCTAGAGAGCCCCAGTATCTTTTATGGGGGGAGGGCAAAAAGTATGGGAGAAAACCTCTTCCAGGAAGACTGGCTTTGCTCCGAGAGGCTCAGAGCAGGGCTGGGAGAAAACCGACTGGGACGTGAGGGGGGATGAGGGAGAAGGGGGCTGGGACGGAGGTCCCAAAGCCAAGAGGGGGTTGGGGATTGGACGTGAGGCTGGGTCAGTAGCTCCAACAGGCCCTGAGCAGGAATGAGCCTGGGACCATTCTGGGACAAAGTGACCCCAGGAACTCTGGACCACTTCAACCCAGACAAGAAGGTTGAGGGCCAGTGAAGCTGACCTTTGCGGGGCTGGCTTTGTTGACAGAAATCCTTCGGTGACATTTCTGAACGACTGCAGCTAAGGGAACAACTACACTGTCGTAACTTTTCCTGGTACCTGCACAATGTCTACCCAGAGATGTTTGTTCCTGACCTGAAGCCCATCTTCTACGGAGCTGTGAGTCTTGAGAACCATCCTCACAGAATCCCCTAGAGAAGCTCAGGACCGCTTACCCCACAGGGATGACAAAAGAGAGTTGAATTTTACTCTCCACGTGGCTTTGTCCAGAAGGAGGACTCTGGGGCTTCCAGAGATAGCTAGAATCCTTATAGCAGAAAAACAACCCAGAAGCAGTGGTTCTCACCCACCTGCATCATAATCGTCAGGAAAGGGTGCTCAACCACAGACCGCTGATTCAGTAGGACTGAGTGGGAGCATGAACATCTGCATTTCTAATAAGTTTCTAGGTGATGCTGATGGTCTGGGGAATCCACACTTTGAGAGCCAGCACGCACAAGGAAATTCCTACGTGCTGAGGGCTCCTCCCAGGGACCTGGCAGCCTGGGAGGTTGCCCAGCCGGCTCGGACCCGGCCTCTGGGCTGTGCATCTTACTTTGCTATTAACTCCAGGCATCTAGGTTAGTGAGCAGAGGAGAGATCTAGTCATGCAAATTTATTCCAGCTGGGCCTGATACCATGTACTGAAACACTCCTCACTGCTATCCTGTTCACCTCTCTGCTCACCCTCCTGCAGATAAGGAACCTTGGCATCAGTCAGTGCCTGGATGTGGGGGAGAACAACCGTGGAGGGAAGCCCCTCATCATGTACCCCTGCCATGGCCTTGGTGGCAACCAGGTATGTAGCCTAACCCTCCTGGGGCTATCCCAAGAGAAGCCTGTCTCTGGGCATCTCCTCCCTTAACAGGCCCCCTTTCTCCGCTCAAAATAGTCCTTTCCCAAGGACTAGGGTGGGGGAGATCCAGAGAGAGGAGGAGGTGCCATCCCTGCCCTCTGGAAGCTCCCAGTCTGAGGAAGAATGCATGACACAGAGACAAGATCTGAATTTGGAATTAGGGCCGCCTAGGGAGTACTGGGCATCAGAGCTGGGTGCCAGAGAGGGATGGACGGGGGAAGCGTTCCCCAGAGAAGGCTTGCTGGCGGGTGCCAGCTGCTGAGTGATGTTTTAGGGTAAGCGTGTTATGTTTTTGAGCACTCACCCTCACCTCCACACGACTTCTCTCTTCAGTGCCTCCTCGGCCCAGAAAGTACCAGTCCTGTCCTACTACCTAAAAATGACCCCAAACAACCACCTCCTGACACCTCAGTTGCCTGGCATCCTGAAAGTCTACTCCATGACCTACAAGGCCCCAGCTCTTCCTGGGGAGTAACTAGTAACCTCCCTGACCCCAGTCTCTCAATCTACCCTGAATGCCCAGCATTTAGTAAGGAAGAAGCACTTGAACCACAACTGAAGCAAAGATATATATATCTCTCTCCTCACTGTAAGTGTGTGTGTGTGTGTGTGAGAGAGAGAGAGAGAGAGAGAGATTCTAAAGCAACTCCCTGCACCACTATCCTGCACAATGATTTTAGGTGATACATTGGCAAACCTTTTCATTTTACTAATAAACTATTAGCAAAACAACAACAAAAAAAAACCAAAATGAATATATCAAACACATGACTTCATAGATAATGCTGAAAAGGAAACTAAGTTAAAATTTTAACTAAGTAAAAAATATTAAGTAACTATTATTCCAGTATAACCCAGATATGGCTACAAAAAAATCCAGAAGGTGACACATGAATTACTGAAATCTTGTCACCCACTCAGGTGCCTCGCCAGGAGGCTCTCGGGGGTTGGCATCTTAGAGCAGATGGCCTTGGAAGGTGGTGGGCAAACTCTGCCTGTCCCTCAGACCTCCTCTTGCCTTGACTTCCAGTACTTTGAGTACACAACCCAGAGGGACCTTCGCCACAACATTGCAAAGCAACTGTGTCTACACGCCAGCGCCGGCACTGTGGGCCTCAGGGGCTGCCACTTCACTGGCAAAAACAGCCAAGTCCCTACAGATGAGGAATGGGTATTGACCCAGGTAAGTCAGCCCCAGAAGATCAGGATCAAGGGCCTAAGGCCACCGCTGACCCCCTCCTTATTTTCGGTATCTTATGCCTGAGATACCATGGGATGGGTCAGGAGAGTGTAGAAGGTATGGAGAGCGTGACCTTGGTCACAGGCAGGGTTCTTTGGGCCTAAGAAATATTTGGTGATCGCTGGTTCTGGCTGATCTAAAGATAGGACGGGGGGTTATGGTCTGTGGCCAGCTATGTTGTAGTTCAAGTATTTTGAGACCGAACCTAAGTAGATAACAAGTGAACAGTCACTCATGGTTCCTGCCTGCCCTATGTGAGCCAGGCACAAAGCTATGCACTCTCATACATTGGCTCATAATATTTCAGAGGCTCTTCCCAAGTAGGTGGTGTCCCATTTCTGTAGATAAGCCAGCTGAAGCTCAGCAAGTTTGTGACAGACCCAGGGCCCATAACTAATAAATGGCAGGCCTGAGATTCAAACCCAGATAAGTCTGACTGGAAAGCACGGGTCCTCTCCATTACATCACACTGCCGCGGGATGTTAGTGTAACTTCTGCAGTACTGAGCCCAGCCTAGCACCCCCAGTGAACCTCTACACCATACCCTACCCCAATCACCAGTTGCTGGCTTGGGGGAAGAGGAGCCTAACCTTGGGGCTACAGGAAAGGGAGGAGTCTAAATAGGATACAAGGCAGAAAGTGGAGGTAGGCGGCAGTGGCCCAGGTGTTTAAGACCGGCCCTGTAGAGGAGGCAAGTCCTGAAAGCATTTTTCAGTTCCTTCCTCTATTCCAGCCATTCAGGCTAAAGCTGGGGCTGGATAGTTGGCACCAGACACAGCGGAAACTCAGGAGGCATCCCGTCGGAGTTAGCAGAGGCTTGATCTAGTTAGCACTGTTACAGGACTGGGGCCCAGGTTGACCTTTGCTGTGTCATCTTCTAGGACCAGCTCATCAGGAATTTAGGATCTGGTACCTGCCTGACGTCCAAGGACAAAAAGCCAGTCATGGCCTCCTGCGATCCCAGTGACCCCCACCAGCACTGGCTCTTCATCTAGACTGCAGATCATCCCCTGTGGGAGTTCCCACAAGCCTCTCAGGAAACAGTGCTTTGGGGACCCTGGTGTTTGGGAACCCAATCACCAGCTTCTCTGTAGGCCTTAAAGATGGAGTTCTAAACCTAATTTTGGATGTCAAGGCAGGACCTTCCTACTTCTTACAACAACGTTTGGCCCGTTTTCTTTACATTGATGGAAGAGACTGTAAGAACACATAACACTTGGCCTAGAGCTTTCCTTCTGTCCTGGACATGGAGACTTCCAAAGCAGAGAAAGCTCCAGGGATGGGGCCCAAGGCAGCAATGCTGAATTCAAGAAGAGGACTTCTGCAGCCATGTGCTGTGTCCCTGGTCATGTAGAGCGCCCGCGGAATCCAGTGATGTAGTTTATGCTAACAGAGTTCCCTCTGTTAGGGGTCTTAAGAGTGTTTCCTTTGCTTATAGTACCCCAAGTCTGTAGAGCCGTTTACCAAAAATGCCCTAACAGGAATCCTTTCTCTTCATCTGCACAATAACTGTGTGAGAAAGGCGGGGCAGGAACGGCACACCCACTTTACAGACAAGAAAGCTGAGGCTGAGAGGGGTAAAGGATGTTCTCTAGTCCCACAACTGGTGGATGGCTGGAGCCAAAACTGAGGCTTGATTTTGAGCACTCAACCACGGCGCCTTCCACCGCACCACAAGAACACTAGACAACTAGCCACTGGCCTGCCCCTTCTCTCTTTGCTCCTTTCTCATCATTTCCAGCTGACCGGTCTCCATAAAGCTTAGAACAGTGGAGCCAGGTAGCCATGAAGGAGAGAGACTATAAAGGTCATGGAGCCAGTGACTCTCAGGTTTAGGCCCCAGAGCCCTTTTTTCTATGCCCCGTGTATAATGTAATAAAAGGCAAAGTAGCCATGGGTGAAATTGAGGGCGGACAAGGGCAATGCCCCTGAACTTCTAACATTCTGTAAGACAATTTGAAAACTGTCATCTCGGTGCAGGCTTATCATTTTCCTATTATGAAACTGAGGGCAAATAAGTGAAGTAATTTGCCCAAGGCCACACAGCCAGTCATTGGCAACCCTGAGGCAAGGACCCAGATAAGGCCCACAGGAGCCTTGGGAAGTGTGAGGGATCAGGGACAGCGTATACTCAAACACGACTGCACGGACTGGCCTTGTCTGCTGTACTCACGTGAAGTCCCACACAGAACGGTCCTGACAGTACGTGTCAGCTCTTTTCCAAGCAAGTTGGACTCCACACACATGGACACACAAGTCCTTCCAGAAGGTCTTCTCACTTTCAGTAGCAAGTTGTCATCTAAGGCATCACCACGTGAGGGTGCCATGGGACCATAGCTGCCTCTCCTTCCCAGCAGCTCTTTCCCGCAGGAGGGCTCCTAGCTCCCTGAAGAGCCTTCAGGACCCTGTAGAGGGAACACTCTGAAGTAGCCCAGCCAAAGGGAGAAGGCAGAGCATAGCCTCTCCCAGGATGTGGCCTGGAGTGGGGAAGGGGAAAGGTCTTTTCCTGAAAGAGAAGAGAATTGGGCGTGAGATCCACAGGGAAATAAAGGTTTTATGATGTTGGTAAAGGAAGTCTGCATTGGATTCTTCTTTGCCCTTTATTGGTCCTTAGCTGATCCTTTTGGAGAATCAACTGGTTTAGGCTGTGAAGAACTACACACATCTGGAAAGTTCTGTCACAGCCACTGGCTCTTGTTCCCAAACATCCCCTGGCCCCCAGTTTAGCCTCCATACTGTGTGTCAAGGCCGTGTAGACTTGAGGAGTTTTAAAATGAGGCTCTTCCCCTGTGGAACTCACACTCTAGCTGGGGAAACAGAGTTGCCAGCAAGTCATGGAGTGTTCAGAGGTGTGCTAGCTGAATTAGAACAATTCCTTCCACTTAGGGGAAAGGGAAGGCCTTACAAAGATGGTGACACTTGACTTTAGACCTCAAAGGATAAGTTCTCAGGTGGGAAGGACTCAATAAGCAAAGACCTCATACGAGAAACAATCTAGCCTGAGAAGAGCCACACAGGGACAAAGGTACAAGTGGATCTGGGAAACCAAGAGGACATCAGGGTGAGGGAGCAGTGGACGTAGAAGCCAGAAGATCAGGACCACAGTATGACTTCCATGGGCACTTGTGCCTTCATAAAATACATTTAAAATTATGATATAATTGCATTGGTATAAAGATGAATATAATCCCAGGTGATGGTATTCATTTTATTTCTTCTGATTTTAAAAGAAACTAAAACATTTTTGTGGGCCCTAGGCACTGTGCCCGCTGTGCCTACTGCGTAAGTTAGCCCTATACAACAGGGGCTCCGGGCCCAATTGAAAAGGCTTTGAATGTCATGCTAATAAGTCAGCTAAACCATAGGGAGCCATAGTCCCTAACTCTAATCCTAGCCCTACTCTTGGTTGCATTAAACATCCTATCATTTATCAGGCATTATTTGCTATTTATCCCAACATCCCTCATACAGTCTATAACATCACCCAACAGCTCTCCGGCCCAATCTTACAATATATGCCCAACCAAGGTGCCCCTGTGTGATTCCTCACCTCTACCCCAAAACAGCATAGGCTCTCTCAGGGGCAGTCAGCTAAGAGTAACTCACAGGAAGTGCGAGATGCAGCAGAAGAGAGAAAAGACCATGTGACAGGCCTACAGAGTAGGCCCAGGTTTGGGGTGAGGAGAGGACTAGGAAAGGGAGGAAGTTAAGACGAGCGAGGGAGCACTGGCAGGTGGTGGAGAGGCTCAAGGAACCCGCTTCATTGCCTCTTTTTAGCCAACGTGGGTCTTGCCCCCACCTGGCATCTGCACTCTTCCTTAATATTCACCCCTCTGAGCATTCTCAGAGCTAACCTAAAACCTTAAAACTTTGTTGCTAGCCCTGTGCTACTATCTCCTGGCTCGAGAAGCCTCTTATCTTTCTCAGCACTAAATGGCTGGTCCTTTGGGGATCTATGTCCCACTGAAGAGTATTGGTGCCATTGCCAAAAATAGCTTAACTGTCCCAGAACTTATTATTTACTTATTTTTAATTACAAAGTAATTCTGTAGAGAAGTAATACAGAAAAATATGAGTTTAAATAGTGAAATTTGTCCTCACAATGCTGTCATACCTATCGATTCATTCTCTAGATGTAGTGACTTTACAGCTTGGTAGAAACACTTCCATACTGTTTTTCAATGAATCTACAAATAGACATGTACATAATATCATATTGTTTGCAACTTGTTTTCTTTTTTTAAAGATTTTTATTTATTTATTTTTAGAGAGAGGGAAGGGAGGAAGAAAGGGAAAGAAACATCAATATGAAAGAGAAACATCGATTGGCTGCCTCTCGTACACACCCCAACTGAGGACCAAACCCACAACCCAGGCATGTGCCCCGGTTGGGGATCAAACTGGAGACCTTTTGCTTTGTGGGATCATGCCCAACCAACCGTCCTTAATATTTAATTTATCGAGGACATCTTTTGAAGTCAGCTTATTTAAATCTAACTCATTCTTTTTAAAAGCTGCATAGTGTTCCATAATATGGTTAAATCCAATATCTTTAACCTTTCTCTATTGATGAACGCTTAAATTTTCCACAATTTTGCATCAAAGTTTTGTGACAAACTATAACCCACATTCTTGTACATTTATTTGTGTGCTTGTGTTTATTTCAAAAGGACACATCCCTAGAATTAGAATTGCTTCGTCAGAAGAAATGGCGTCCCTTGAAAGTTAAGCCAGACTTCTGGTCAAGACAGTGGCGTAGGTAAATGCTGTGCTCACCTCCCTGCATGACCACATAAATTACAACTAAATTATGGAGCAACCACCTGAATCACCTGAAGACTAGCTGAACAGAGCTCCTATAACTAAAAATATAAAGAAGAAGAAGCTGCTTGGAGACTAGCAGGAGGGGTGGAGACACAGCCCCACACCCACCTGTGGCGGTTAAAAATTGGCAGCGATAACCTGTTGTGGAGGTCCCCCCGCTGAGGACCTCCACAGCCCAGCCCAGATCACCAGTGCTGGAAAGAGGAGTCCTCACAACTGCTGGCTGTGAAAACCAGCAGGGACTCAGTCCTGGGGAAATGCAGGGCTGCTATAGACCCAGGAGCCCTCGTAAAAGTCAAACTACCAAATGCTGAGTTGAAAACGCTGGCTACAATGATACTTGATGAACTTAGGTGAAGAACAAATTCTCTCAGTAAGAACTTCAACAAACTGGTAATTACAAAGAGATAACAAAGAAAGATAGTAAAAATAAAAAGGAGATTAAAAAAACATAAAAAAGAACCACTCACAAATGAAGAATACATTAGATAGAATTATCGTCAGATCAGATGAAGCAGAGGATTGAATCAGCAATTTAGAAAACAATGTAGCTGAAAATACCCCATGAGAACAACAAAAAGAAAAAAAGAATAAAAAAGAAATAAGGGCCCTGGCTGGTGTGACTCAATGGATTAAGTGTCAGCCTGTGAACCAAAGAGTCACTGGTTCAATTCCCAGTCAGGGCGCATGCCTGGGTTGTGGGCCAGGTCCCCAGTAGGGGCGCACAAGAGGCAACCACACATGGATGTTTCTCTCCCTCTTTTTCTCCCTCACTTTCCCTATCTCTAAAAATAAGTAAAATAATTAAAAAATGAATAAATAAAACAGAAGTAATATTAAAAGATATCACTAAAAATACTTTTAAAAACAGAAAAAAATTCTCACTGACAAAGACAAACCTATAATAAGAGCAGTGGATCAACCAACACTAAGCTCGTACAAAGGTTAAAAGGAAAATGCTGGAAGGTCACATGTAATTGCAGCAGTAAATTAAGGAATACATGCAAACTAAAAAAAAAGTTAAAAAAATATGACAAAAATATAAACATGCAGGGGTTGAGTAAAAATGGCAGTGATTTTAGAATGTATTCAAATTCAAGTGACCATCATCTTAAAATATACTACTATAAACATAGCTTGGTGTATATATAAAAAGCACATGGCAGCCACACACACACACACAAAAAAAAAACTACAAGAGATATACAAGAAATAAAGAGAAAGGAATCCAAACACAACACTACAGAAAGTCATCAATGAATAAGAAAGGAATAAAAAAGAATTACAAAAACTGTCAGAAAACAATTAATAAAATGGCAGTAACTACATACCTATCGATAATTACTTTCAATGTAAACCCATTATATGCTCTAATCAAAAGAAGAATGGATTAAGAAGTGGTACATGCATACAATGGAGTGTTACCTGGCCATATAAAGGAATGAAGTCCTACCATTTGTGAGAACATGAGTGGACCTGGGGGGTACTATGCTAAATGAAATAAATCAGACTGGGAAAGGTAACACCATATGATTTCACTTATATGTGTAATCTAAAAAAAAAAAAAAAATGAACAAATAAAACAGAAATAAACTGATGGATACAGAGAACAAATGGATGGATGCCGGATCGGACTGGGATAGGGGGGCTGGGTGAAAATGGTGAGGGCATTAAGAAGTACAAATTGGCAATTACAAAATAGTCATGGGGATGTCAAGTACGGCTTAGGGAATATAGTCATTAATATTGTAATAACTATGTATGGTGTCAGGTGGGTACAAGATTTATCTGGGGGAATCACTTTTTTTTTTTAAATCCTCATCCAATGACATGCTTATTGATTTTAAAGAGAAGGAAGAGAGAGAAAGGGAGAGAAGCATCGATGAGAGAGAGAAACCTTGATCAGTCGCCTCTCCTGTGCACCCAGACAGGCGACCAAACCTGCAACTTAGGCATGTGCTCTGACCAGGAAACCTGTAACCTTTCAGGTTACAGGACGATGCTCCAATCAACAGAGCCGCCGGGTTGGGGGATCACTTCTTAAGTTACATAAATGTTGAACTACTGTGCTGTATACCTGAAACTAATATAACATTGAATGTCAACAGTAATGTTTTAAAATTTTTTTAAGTTTTAAACTTAAGCCAAAGCCACTGTGCCTACCCCTAACAGTAAGAATAAAAAGCGTGAGAGAGAATGTGAAGTATGTAGGGACTGATTGTAAGGGTCTTAAATGCAGTCCTAAAAAATTTGGTTTTTAAATAAATACAGATTGGACTCCTCTGGGCTGGGCCACGGGTACAGAGATGGATGTGATCTTGGCCCTCCCCTTAAAGGTTCACTTTGGAGTGTGTGATGTTGAGGGGTAACCTTTTGGAGGCCCTGACTTACAGGGGTGTCCAATCCAGGATGGCTGTGAATGTGGCCCAATGCAAAATCGTAAATGTACTTAAAACATTACGAGATTTTTTTTTTTTTTTTTGTGATTACGTGTTACAGTGTCTTTAATGTGTGGCCCAAGACAACTCTTCCTCTTCCAGTGTGGCTCTGAGATGCCGAAAGGTGGGCACCCCTGCTGAAAGCCTCCTCTTAATCTCCTCATCCTGGGAGCTGCCTCCTTACTCTCCAAAGGAGGCAGGAATGTGGGAGGGGAATCACAAAGAGGTCCTGGTTCTCCAGCCCAGCCCAGCCCTCCACCCCAAGCTCTACTTTGTTAGAATGCTGGGGGTTGGACTGGAGGGGGAGCCCCCAGGTCACCAGAGCATCACAGTGCAATTCCTCTTAATAGTGCAAGGACCTGAAAAGGCCACTGTTTGTACAGAACTCCTTATAACAGCTTTTCCCAGGCCTCCCCTGCACCTGCAGGCAGGAAACCTTGAATTCTGGAGTTCTAGGGACCTGGTGACTTTGCTGCTTCCCTCTAGGCTTCCAAGCTTCCTGGCTTCCTTCCGCCAAAATCACCACTCCACTCAGTTCTCTGCTCTGGGGCCTCCCTACCCAAAGTCCTCTCCTACCTCAAGACATGAGCATCACCCCTTCCCTCTTCTACTGACTTGGATGGACAAAGCCTTTCATTTCCTGCAAGATGTGCCCGCTTCTCTCCTCAGCTCCCCCTGCCCTCTACCGTTATAATCCTCAAATTATCTCCCTTTCCTGAGAGCTTCCTCTTCTAACCCTCCCCACATTCTTCTCTGGGAGCTCTCTTTTTGGCTCTCCACCTGAGTCTCCCAGAACCTGTTTCTTAGTACCCTCTTCCACAAGAGTTCTCTCCACCGCACCTACTTTGCTTTTGTCTCCCTGCATTTACACCTATGCCTGCTTACAGGCGTCTGTACATGCCCCACCTCCCTCTTTGCACAGGGAGATGATGCTGTCTCTTCCTTCCACTTGCTAATCACTCTTCCCTCCTGCAGTCCCCCTTGCCCCCACCTCCTAGTGCACAGGATGTCTCTGTGCTTGTAGTGCCACTGAAGAGAGTGGGACAGTGACAGACTATGAGGGGAGCACCCAGAGGGAAAAACCAGTCCCAATTCTCCATCTTATTTCTGAAAAAAATGTTTGTTGAAGCCCTGACTGGTGTGGCTCAGTTGGTTGGGTTTCATGCTGCAAATCAAAAGGTTGCTGGATCAATTCTCAGTCAGGGCACAGGCTTGGGTCCCTAGTTGGCGGCGTGTAAGAGGCACCCAATTGATGTTTCATACATCGAAGTTTCTCTCCTTCTCTTTCTTCCTCCCTTCCCCTCTCTCTAAAAATAAACAAATGCAATCTTTTTTTACAAAAGAGTTTATTGGATGCTTTTCAACTAAAAGCAGGTGATTAATTCAGCCCTGACCTTGTTCTGTCTTTGAATAACAGATAAATTAGTTTACCTGAAAAGAAATCTTTTCATTTGTATTTCCATGTCACCTGTGATTTTCCCTGCCCTCCACCCGCAGCCCTGCCAGCGGGCAGGAGGAAGGTCAGCAAAGCTGCTGATAAGAGGAATATAAAGAGGGCTTGGTTCTTGGTAAGCAAGGGGCGGTGGTCTACTCCACAGGCAACATGCTGAGCTTTCTGGTCTTCGCTACCCTGGTCCTTTATGGTGAGTGGGTCATGTGGCCTGAGTTCTAGGGAGGGGGATTTGAGCAGGAGGGGCAGAAAGCTCTCCCTAGGCCCAGGCCTGCTCTCTACTCCAGGGCGGGCAGGACACGCTGCCTGTCAGTCTAGCAAAAACTTTGCTCTCCTGGGGCCCATGATAGAAAAGGGTGGGGCCGCTCTCCATGCAGCCCCCTCATGAAGCAGAGGGAAGGCTCTTCCAGGGGCCTGGGCTCTCCTCCCGCCCGTGGACAGGAAGACATCCTCAGCAGGGCCTGGCTGGGCTGAGCGCTGCTGGCCCTGGCCCTCGCCCTGGAGAATCCTGCCAAGCACTGTGTTGAGGGAGGGGAGTCAGGGAAATGGGCAGGTTCAAGCTGAGGTTCATCCCCTCAGGCCAAGGGATGGCCCTGATCAAGGCTGGGACCACAAGAAGCCTGGTGGTTTGAAGTAAATCCTTCACAGCATGCCAGAGTTCTGGGGACACCCAGGGCAAGCAGAAGGCACGCAGACTCCCCTGCTTTGAAAAAGGGCTCAGAGAACCCACAGCTGGGACCCTCATTGGCTCGGGAGGAACTGTGAATTGGCTGACAACTGCTTCCCTCCGCCCCCACCTCGGGCTGACCCTATGCTTAGTCACCACTGGCTCTTCTTCTGCCCCACAAAGGACACAGCACCCAGGATTTCCCGGACACCAACGCCCGGGTAGTTGGAGGAACTGAGGCCCGGAGGAATTCCTGGCCCTCTCAGGTGGGTGTTTCTTCACAGCCCCCGACTTCCAATAAAATAAGAGTGGCCCGGACACTGATACACAGTATTACATGCGTTTGTGCATATCCTTATCAACAGGATGCCCTCCAACTGCCTGGATTCTAGATTTGAAAGATGAATGGGACCAGGCTCAGCTGGTTTTTCTAAACACAAAAGACTTGAAGAAGGGAATTTAGACACCAACCACACTCCCTCTCCCAGGCACATACCTAAATACTCATCACATTTACATTCCCAGCAATATCACTGTGCCACATTAACAGGACTGTGCGGCAGACGCACACTTCAGACTCCACATACCCTGACACACTCTCACACGCTCGCTCTCTCTCTCTCTCACATATACACATACACATTCTCTCACCCCACCACATAGCATGTGTCACACATTTAAGTGCACATATTCCCCCAAGTAGAGCATGTTGTTTTTCAGGCTGTTTAAAGAGTTTCCACTTTCATAACAGGCCAGCCAAGCTCTGATTTAAGCAATTCTAAATGTGCAAGTTGAGAGGAATCACTGCAATTAGAATTAAATTCAATTTACAAAAGTTTGAGCCCCAATTTTCAGGAGTAAAGCTGTTGTGTAATGTGAGATGCTGAAGGAAAAGACATGAACTGATAAAAATGAACATTCCAGTGGTCTTTCTAAATATTCCCTGAGGTAGAAGGACAGGGCATACCTTGAAAACGGTGGAGGGGAAGCTCGGAGACCTAAGCTCGTGGGACTTAGTTAATGAAGTAAGTCCATAACTACATTCCCTTCCCAAGAGGAAATGGAAGCAGGAGGACCTGGGTTCTCAGCCCTTTGCAGCAACTTAGAGTCGGAAGGCCAAACACACTCTGCGTGCATGCCTTTACCTCCCCCCACTCCACACACGTACACAGCAAACATCACCAAACAATGGAGCACTCTTTTGCGCTGATCTCAGATCATCTAAACACCCTTTCTCACCACCCCACCAAGGGGCCACTACCAACCGATCCATAGCAACTGACGGGTCAAATGAAACCTATTTGCCACCTCTAGCCCAGAAAGTTAGAGAATGTTTTGAGGGATGGCAGGAATTTAAGGGGGTGACATGTATTTTGGGGCAAAGCCTTTGAAGAAGTACCACTTATTCTTCCTTTCTTCCTTCCCCATCTAGATTTCCCTCCAGTACCGGTCCGGAGGTAACTGGTACCACACCTGCGGAGGGACCCTCGTCAGGAGGAACTGGGTGATGACAGCTGCTCACTGCGTGGACAGGTGAGAAAAACGGAGACCGGTGTTTCTGAGCCCCTGGGAGGGGAAGAGGCCAGCCTTTCTGGAGGAATATGTATCTTTGACCACTTAGGGCTAGACTTTAAGGGGTTGTTTGGGGACCTGTGGGACGGTAGTAGAATGTAATGAAAAGTACAAATTTTGGCATCAGGAAAGCTCAGGTTCAAATCCCATTCCACCTTCTTCCGGCTGTGTGACCTGAAATGACTTACTTAACTTCTCTAAGTCCTCATTCTCTCATCTCTAAAGTGGAGTAATAATACCTACTTTGCAGAGTTATTGTGAGGGTTCGGTAGGTAAATATTTACGTGTCTAGTCAATGCCTCGCTGGGAACAATTTTTTCATACGGAGCAGTGGTTCTCATTTAAGCATGGATCAGAGCCGCCTGGAAGGCAGAGATTGCTGGGCCCCATCCAGCAGCTTCTGATTTGGTAGGTCCAGGTCGAGGCCTGGTAATCTGCATGTGTAACAGTTTCCAGGTTATGCTGATGCTGCTAGCCCAGGGACGAGGCTTTAAGAATGACTGGCCTGGAAGTTTATACTTTCCTCAAAATCCCTCTGTGGGCCAAGAGTCGTTATATCATTTGTGCTCACCATACCTCCCAGGTTCTGAGAAATTCAGCTTACGATGTTTAGTTTAATAAATTGGGAAAATGAAGTGGATGGTAGTTTCTGTCACTCCCACAAGTTAGCAAATTAGGAAATGAGAGAGCTTGTTACTTTCTCATCCTCCAGAGATTTTCATCCTTCCTCTGCCTGGGTCAGATAAGATGGGTTCTCGTCCTGTAAGCTGGCTTCCTCACTTTTCCCTGAAGGGGAAAGAGAAGGCTTAAGCACCCTGGATCACTCAGGGCTTCTTCCTTCTCTCACTCCAGACAAATGACGTTCCGCGTGGTGGTCGGAGACCACAACCTGAGCCAGAACGACGGTACCGAGCAGTACATGAATGTGCAGCAGATCGTGGTGCATCCGTACTGGAACAGCAATAATGTGGCTGCCGGGTAAGGGCAAGGCTGGGCCGGCCGTGGGCTGGGAGGTGGAGGGCTGACTAGCTAGCAACAGGGTTTTGGCTTCTTTCACATTCAGCCAGGAGGACTTCAAGAATTTAGATTGTGAAGAGCTTGAGAATTTTTGAAGGTTTTTGGTGTTTATTTGATTTGGCTGATTTGCATGATTGGATCACCTGAAGCTCCTTCTCCGCAGAGTTTAATGTTTCCATTTTGATTGTTATTATTATTCATTTTATGGAATAGACTCCTTCAGCAAAAGTAAATTTCTTAAAATGAAGCTTCCATGAGAAAACTCCTCCAAGACTGAGCTGTACACTTTTGGAAAAGAAGTAGTTAAAATGGTGGTCAGTTCTATGGAATGTGGGGGTTGGGATTGGTCCAAGTCATTGGGATATTTCTGCAGCACTTTCAGCACCACACAGATTTTTTTACACCTTTCTTCCTTGAGAACTCTTCTCTGCTACCATGTGCACACCGCTCTGCTCCTTCCTGACTCCCCGCCTATAATGAAAGGTACAAACTACACTCCCCAGTGTTGCAGAAATCAGAGCTAGACTACAACACAGAGACCTCACCAGCAGGTGCTGCTGTTAAATATATAATGTCCTGACAATCCAAGTGTATAATGCATCAAGTTTGAAACTTAGCAAGTCAGTCCCTTTCTTCTTCAAAATCACTGGTTTCTAATTTTGTGGGACACAAAGGCTCAGTGAGGGCCTGCCCATCTGCTGACCTGAAGAAAGGCCTGACCCCACAAGTGAATAGTCTCTTTTCCTCCCACAGTTATGACATCGCCCTGCTGCGCCTGGCCCAGAGTGTCACCCTCAACAGCTACGTCCAGCTGGGTGTGTTGCCACAGGAAGGGACCATCCTGGCTAACAACAGTCCCTGCTACATCACAGGCTGGGGCAGGACCAGAAGTAAGTTACCTACATGGACACCATCCATGGGGCACAATTTTCTGTGGTCCTAGATATTCATAGCCAGAGACCGGAAACCAAAGGAACCAGAGATAAAAATAACTGAGACATGAAATCAAACTAAGAACAGGCCATGGAATCAAGTCAGAGATTTGTAGACTCATAACTAAAACAAACAAGCAAATACACACACACAACGTACCTCAGAGAGTAGTATATACCACCCTTTATTTTGTACATGAGGAAACTGAGGCCCAAAGGAATTAAAGACCTTGTACAAGTATACATGACTACTCAGCCTGGGGCCAGAACCCAGGCATCCGAGCTCCCACTTTGGTGGTCATGACACCATTGTGCCTTCTCCGTAGACAGTCATTGGGCTCAGGGCTGGAATGAATGAACCAGGAGTAGCTATAAGTTTAGAAAAGTCAAGGCAGAGGAAGCCTCAGCCCTCTCCTGGTCATCACGGGAAGATTTCTGGTAGGGAATGTCACTCAGATAACATGGAAAAGTGGGAGAGACGACAAGCAGAGAAAGTTAAGAAGGGCAGAGACGTCAGGCCTGACGTCACCAGGCAGTACTTGAGTTCTGGAAGAGAGCAAGGCCTTGCTATGAGAAAATCTGGAGCTGAGAGACATACTTCTCATCCACCTCTGTTCTCAGTTCACTTAATGTCATTGTGATTCAATTTCATGGTCTTTAATATGAAAGGTTTGTAAGGAGCCAAGGAAATAATTAATGTGAAAAGGCTTTGAAAAGTTAAGGAGCCAGATAAAGAAAAGCTGCACTGAGTTCTTAAGAAATGGAAACAAAGGTGCACAGTCCCAGTTCTGCTTCATGTGGTTAACAGCGTAAGGAGAAAGCAGGGCAGGCAGATAAGTTATCAATAAATAATTCTAGTTACTTAACTAAGGTATCCATGAGTTAAAAAAGAAAAAAAAAAAGCAGAAGTGGAATTGGTTGTTTAGAGCCAGGGAACAGTAATCAAAGATGACTCCCTGAAGGAAGGGGCCTGCAGATTCCACATAAAAAGAGAAAAAAGGAGAATCCATGACATGCAATGGGCAGAGAGAAGGAGTTTGCCCTGAGTTCAGCACTCGTTAGAGCTTGGGAAGATGTGGGAGGATGCGGAAGGTTTTTCCCATGGACAGCATCTGGGGCTGATCAATGCTGTGTGTCCTGTTCAGCCAATGGACAGCTGGCCCAGACCCTGCAGCAGGCTTACCTGCCCAGCGTGGACTATGCCACCTGCTCCAGCTCCTCCTTCTGGGGCTCCACTGTGAAGAACACCATGGTGTGCGCTGGCGGAGATGGGGCTCGCTCTGGATGCCAGGTGACCTGTAGGGAGTGTCAGGAGTCCCACCCCAGGTCCTTCCCCTCTCTGCCTCCCATCCCCTACCCTTCCCTTACCCCCTGTTCCACACCTACTCGCACCCCATATACAGACTCAACTCTCTACTCTGGTTTCTGAATGGGAATGATTCTGTGATAGTAACTCTATACTCACAAGATCTCAAGGTTGAAAGGAACTTTAAAATGCATCTTGCCTAGTACCCCCATCTCAGAAACTCATATGTGGCCCGATATTTTTGTGAGTATATGCATGTGTTCTTTAGAATGTGTTCGTGATCTAGATTTTTTTATGAATGCAGCGGGGCTGGGCCTAGAGTAATGGCTGCCATTTTGAATATGGTAGCTCCCCTCCCATCAATCCCAATTATTCGTGTTGCTCCTATACTACCACCCTTTCACCCCACTAGTATTTACAGCCATGCAGACAGGTGAATATAGTCGGAGAAAGTGCACGAAATGGTTTTATAACAGTTCATACACACACACACACACACACACACGATCTATTTTATATATATGTATGATTTTATTTATATATATGATTTTATATGTGTGTGTGTGTGTGTGTATAAATAGATCAATCAGCAATATACCAGCTTACGGATTTCTTCATGCAATTTAACAAATGTTCTTGATTATCTACAAAATAAAATGCCCAGCACTGTGCTAAGCACTAGGGATATGAAGATAAATCAAACACAATGGAAGAATGGGAAGAACAGATAGAAGATAGAATACTGTAATACAATATGGTTAAATATTTTAATAAAGATATGCATCAGGTGATATGGGCATACAAAAAATAGGTACTTACCTCTATCTGTTAGGGTCAGAAGATACTTGCCTTCCCTGAGAAAGTGCAGTCTGTAGTGAGTGCTGAAAATTAAGTAGGAGAGACAAGGAAAGGTATTCAGAGAGAAGGAATAGCATGAAGAAGAGCATGGCCCAAGAACCTAGGTGAGACACATAGAGAATCATAAGGTGTTCCCTATGACTAGCTCACAGAGGTCAAAGCCCACAGCCTCCAAATCCAGCCTGCTTCCTGTTGTTGTTTGGCCCATGAGCTAAGGATGGCTTTTATGTTTTGAAATAGTTGGGGGGAAAAATAAAATAATAATACATCATGACACATGAAAAATATAAAATTTCGATGTTCATAGAAAATATTTTATTGGAACACAGCCATAGTTGTTTATTACATGTTATTTATGGCTGCTTTCTCAGAACTGAGTAGTTGTGACAGAGACTGTATGGGCTGCAAAGCCCAAAGTATTTATTATTTGGCTTATTACAGAATGTTTGCTGACCCGTTGGGCTAGACCATAAACTATTACTGTACTAGGGAATGTCAGGAGATGACACTAGGGGTGAATGGGAGCCACATGACTTAGGGCTTCAAATGCCATGCTGAGGGCATGAACTTTATCACTCAGATATTAGGAAATTATTGAAGAGTTTTAAATAGGAGGACAGCATGATCAGATTTGCCTGTTAGAAGCACTGTCTGATGACAAGATAATCATGAAGAGGTCAAGATTGGCAAGGAGACTGGTTAGGAGACTGTTGTAATTATCCAGGCAAGAAATTTGAGGGCCTGAATTAAGGCAGTGGAGAAGAGGAAAGAAAGAAGATATGAAGTAAATTATAGGTATTTGGTTTAAGTGATTTAGGAGGAGGGTTTGCTTCCTCAGATGAGACAAGATTTACCCTGACCGGTGTCACTCAGTTGGTTGGGTGTCGTCACACAAAGTGAAAGGTCGCTGGTTCTATTCCTGGTCAGGGCTCATGCCTGGGTTGCAGGTTTGGTCCCCTGCAGGGGCACGTACAAGAGGCAACTGACCAATGTCTTCCTCCTTCTCATCCCCTCTCTCTAAAAATAAATAAAACCATAAACCTTTTTTAAAAGGGGGCAAGATTTATAGGATTTTGGAGGAAAGGCGATGAGTTTGGTTCTGGATAAGTTGAGTCTGAGAGCCCTATGGGATATTCAAGTGTAATTAATTAGCTATAATTAGATATGAAGACAGTTGAACCTTGGGAGGGAGAGCTGGGCTAGAGATACCCTTAGCAGCAAATGAGATCCCCTTCTCCCCCCAAACGCCCCAAAAGAAAAGAGCAGTGAATTAGAAGAACTGTGATAACAAATACTTGAGTGTTTCAGGGACATAGGTGAAAGACGAAGAACCCATACAGATCTAAGAGCGATTAGAGGCAAAAGAAAAATAAGGGTTTTATAAAACCTCAGAAAACACTGATAGGTCATCAGCCAGGAGCCACAGTAGATAACTGAACGTGACAACTTGGCAATGGGTGAGTCACTGGCGACTGGGGCAGGAACAGTTCCAGTGGAGTAGTGATGGCAGAGGCTGAAGGGTAAGGAAGAAGCAGCAATAAAAAAACATAACAAGGAAATGTAGGCTACTCCCCCAAGAATCTTGGGTGAGAGAGAGGAACAAAAAAAGTCTGGTAGCTCTAAGAGGGATGACAAGTCAAGAAGTGGGTGAATCTTTTATGAAGGAAGAATATTGAGTGTGCTTAATAGGCAGAGAGGAAGGGATCCTATAGAGTCAAAGAGAGGAAATAAATGGATGGCACAAGATCCCAGAGGTGACAAAAAAGAGTGAACCAAGAGGACAGGTGGAGCTGGCTTTGAACAGGGAAAAGGGTGCCAATGTGCATAAACGTGAAAGAGTGTACATGCTGGGTAGGTGAAGCTGGCAGGTGTTCTGCATTATTGCTTCTATTCATTTATGAACTAAGAGTCAGACTGGATGCTGAAAGTGAAGAGGAAAGAGTTGTATGGGTCTGTATTAATTAAAGTGAATGGGAGAAGGATTGGCCTCCAAAATATTATTGATACGCTGTTAGAGATCACTTAATAGCTGTTCATTTTACTCAAAGGCCCAGTTGTAGAGAATGGATTAATCCAGAACTAGGATTTTCTGCTTCACTGGGCGAAAGGACAAGCTTGTCGATCAAATGCAGAGTCCAAGCTAGATGGGAGAGGAAGACAAGCCAGCAGGAAGCTGGTAGGCTGGCTGCAATAGCAGAAGCAAAAGATTAAAGGTTTTTTTGTGAGCACTCAGCACTATGGAAACTGACCAAATCATCCTAGTATTCCCAGAAGCTTCCCAATGTGAAAACTTAAGAGTCCTGTATCCTAGGAATCCAACATACAACAAGGGGCAAAAAAAAGTAACCAAGGCATAAATAAAGCAACTTCTTTCAAGTCCTCACTAGCCATCTTAACCCATAACTTTATAAGGTTTAACCTTTTTGAGTTAATTCACTTCCCTCTGCTCTCTTTCAGGGTTTTTTTGTGTTGTTTTTTTTTTTAAATAATAGAAATCTCTCTTTAGTCTCCTGTATTGTCCCTTTTATTTTATTTTACTTTATTTTTTGTTTTTCATGATGTTGACATTTTTGAAGAGTCCAGTTGTCCATCCCCAGCTTCAAAGAAAGGTAGCCAAGGGAGCCATCCAGCCTGAGGGCTCAGCAGCCAAAACATAACTTAGATTAGGATGTTATCTTTAGCCACTTAAGTCTTGTGGCCTTTAGTCAAAACCCAGTTATTGTCTTCTGCTGCTTCAGGGGTCAACAATCACCAAGATGAGAAACTAAATTTAGGTCAGTTCTGGAGGCTGGGTGTCCGATCAAGGTGTCAGCAGGTTTGGTTTTTTTCTTGGGTCTTTCTCCTGGACTTTCAGAAGGTTACCTTCTTGCTGTGTCTTCACGTGGCCTTTTCTCTGTGCATCCTGGTGTTCTCCACGTATCTGAATTTCTTTTTCTCTTCCAGGGTCTTGAATTCTGAAACACTTGAGTAGTTCCCTTCTGGCTGCCACTCCAAACTGACAATTCTCTGAGACAATTGTGTCTCTGGGTGCCTTCCCACTGGAGTTTTCCAAATAGTGTGTTCCTCTAGGTTCTCAGCCTTCTGTGTCCCCAGCCCCTTTCCTGAGAGTGAATTCACTAAACTCCGCTTACCTCAATTCCTGTACTCCCACTGAGCTCTTGTCCATCTCTTCCTTTCATCCTAAAATCCTCAGCCTTACCCTCCAGCTCGCCAGCGCCTTTTTCTTTTCAGGTCAATTAGTATAAGATAATAGTATTACATAAAATTCAGTTACCTTCCTATCCTATAGCCCCGAAAAATTCTCAAATCCCTATTAGAATTTGGGTAGAAGAGGTTTAGATTGTTTTGTTCATTTTGAGTACAATAATCTAAAGCAAATATCTTCTTGGCCTAAGCAGTAGTTCAGGAGGGGTACAGCTAGCTCCTTTTTAAAATAAATTGCCAGTTTGAATTTTGGTCTCTTTCTTTGGTTCTTTTTTTTTTTTTTTTAAGCTTTAATTTTTCATTGAAGCTATAGATAGTACATGGCTTAAGGTGGCAAATAAAACTATGAGGCTTAATAATGGAAAAGACTCCTTGTACCCCTTGAGTTCTTGTTCCCTGGAAGGGACCATTTTCAACTCTTTCCAGTTGACTTTGGTTTCTACCTCCATACGTCTCTAAAAATAATACATAGTCATGTTGCTACTTAATTTTTCAGTTCAGGCATTATGGGAATTGTGGGTTTCTCTTCTTTTTACACATGTATACTTGCTGCCTGAGCATGAACTTTTCCCATCACCACCTCAACTTCCAAAAATAATTTTTATTAGAGTAACATTTAGTGTTTATTATGTTATGTAAAATGTTATTCACAACCAAACCATGTATTCTAGGATTACTTTCCACTTCCTGCATAGTTTTGTTTTCCCTACAAAATAGTTGTCTTTTTTATTTGCATAACATATACTCAACTTATTGCTAATTCAACCCCACATTCTCCACTAACTAGTAAGTGACCAATTTTGTCTTCTCTCGTCCCTAGTGTTATGTGTCTTGGTATGGGTCTATTCTCATTCATCATGAGGGACACTGCCCAGGTTTTTTTCATTCTGGAAACCCTAGAGTTTTGTTTCTAAAACTATTTGTTGGTGATTCCCTCCCCTCCATTTTTATTTTCTCTTTCTGAAATTTGTTATTCACATATTTACCTCCTAAACTGGTTCTCTTATTTTCTCTATATTTTGTTTGTTTGTTCTACTTTATCTCCCAACACTTCTACTATCACACTCATAATTTCCAAAGGCTGTTTTTGTTTTTTGAATGTTCTGTTTAATAGCATACTGTTCTTATATCATGGATGCAATATTAATCCTAATTTTATTTCTTATTTTCTTCTCCCTGCATAATCTTGGTTGCCTGCATTTTTTTTTTGTTTATTTCTTTATCTCTTTCTTTTACTTTTATATTAGAGAATTTCTTCAAGTGTTTGGTAATCCTTGAACATCCACTGTTACTTCAGAGTGCAGTAGTAAAAAGCTGATAGGAACCTCTGAACCTTAGGTGGAGTTCATCTATAGTGAACTGCTTTGTAAGTGACCTGGCTAGGCCATTTCATTGGAGGACTTCCAGTGTCAGTATCTTTAGGTCTTCCTTCTCATGCTGGCCAGATTGTCCCAAGAAATATCTTCCAATTTTATGCCTGGAGTTATAGAACTAGCATTCTGGGAACTGAGTAAGAAGACTATCAAGGTCATATCCTATAAACCCAGATTCCTCTGATTCTTAGCCTGAGTATGTAACCACTATCCAATACATCACTTTCTCTCCTCTTCACCCCAGTTTAGTTTAACATGCTTTCACTACCTATCCTACATGTAAAAGCTAAGTCTAATTAGACACATTTGTCTAAATGTATAGGATAAAGAAATCGTTAGAACACCCTACTTCTCCCACACCAGGTTCAATTTAAGTAAAAAAAAATCTATTCAGCTTTAGATGTTCAAAGTTCTATGTTAGCATTATGGAAATGAAAAATATGAACAAGACATAGCTCTTGTCTCAAGCTCTTAGATGTACGTGGGAAGTAGAAACAAATTGTAAAACCAAAATATGAAGCAGAACATGACATAAATAATGCAAAATAAAGGAAAAAGTACTGTGGTTGTTGAGAAAGGAAAAAGAGATTCATCTTGATTGTGGAGATATGAAGCAAGTGGTGATTTGAATGTGAGTTTTAAAAAACTGTACAGGATTTTACAAACAGAGGTGGGGGTGGACAAGTCATAAGCAAAAATGAAGGCCAAAAGATCAAGATATCTGGAATTTTAGAATTCTGATTTTATTCCTGACAGGGTGATTCTGGCGGCCCCCTCCACTGCTTGGTGAATGGCCAGTATGTTGTCCATGGAGTGACCAGCTTTGTGTCCAGCCAGGGCTGTAACGTTGCCCGGAAGCCCACAGTCTTCACCCGGGTCTCTGCTTACATCTCTTGGATGAATAATGTGAGTCCTCTCAAATAATGGTTGAAGTAGGGTCACCTGGAGACCTGCACACTGGCTGGGTTGGGGAGCAAAAGTTGGGCAGAGAAAGCCATCCTTTTCCGCATTGCGTTTATATGTTTTACTCCTTCCCCTTCCTTCCATACTGCCCCTTCCCGCAATAATGCCACCACCCTGAGTTCCCCTTCACACACCCACTAAGCAGCCCTCACCATCCTGTTTACTGCTCAGGGTAAGATGGTGGTAACAACAGATCTGAACCAGGTGCATATCACTGCTGCCCTAAGTTAAAGCCAAAGGAAAAACAGCTTCAGAAGGCCTGCATGGTCCTGGGCAAGGGGAGAGGCACTAACATCCTCTCCCATTATGAGAATTTGCTCTGCTCTTTAGAAAGAGGTTTTACCACTTTAAACAATGTTTGAGGGTTAGGTGAGACCTATACTGACCTAGTGGGAGAACCTCACAGTCATCCACCTGCACCCTCAACCTTGCACACACTCTGGAGTCTTGTGGCATGAACACCAACTCACAGCCATTTCAAAGTCTGTCCTTGCCACTGAGTCCTGGGTACAGGCCTATAACATTGAATTGTCCTGACACAGATGAAACCTACTTCCTGCCCCACGACCTCGTAACTCCCCATAAACCCAGTATAAGGCCATACTCAGCTAGGAACCCTGAAGCAAAAAGAAAGGAGGTGGACAGAAGTAACTGACTGTGGCTATAAATGGCTTTTCCTTCAGATCATTGGCAGAAACTGAACATCTTCCTGAGTACAAAAGGCATCCCAAGATGATTCTTCAATTCACAGCAGAACTTGAGGGCATGAAGAAAAAAACATTCAAGGAGTCTATTGAACCAGATACAGAAAAGCAAATAAAACTGCATATACATTATCAGCTTGTGTCTTTTTATTTGTAATTAAGCTCTTTAGGATGCAGTTATAGGACCCAAGTTGTATTATACCACATTTCTGGGCTGATTCTTCCACTTGCTGCCTCCTCAACCAGTTCACAAACTAAGCCAAGTGGGAGTGGTCTTATATTATCCTTTTTGAATTACCTTGTATTTTAGAATCTACCTATCCATTCATCTGCCCACCTGCCCTCCTCTTATGCATATTTGCTATATTTAAAGGCACAGAGTACTATTAAATGTTCCTGAGTAACAAAATGTGCTCTGATCTCCCAGCCACGCTGTGTGGCTCTTCCTTCTTTTGTTTCTCCCTTCAGTGCTTAGGAGAAGTGCTCACTCCAAGGTTCTGGGTGAAACCAACTTCTTAATAGGATACACTATAGACAAGAATGCAGGATTAGGTGGTAGGTCAGATGCCAGCAAAAAAAAAAAAAGTGGCAAATTAGAAATGACACTAGAAAGGAAAGAATAGAAAAAAGGAGAAAAGAAAATATTGAACAAAGAAAAGAAAGAATTAAGGAGAAGATACAGAACTAAAAGGGAGAGGAGATAATAATATGGGGCCTTGTGTGAGCCACAGCCACAGTCGCATCTGCAAGCACCAGAAGTATTTGGGAGGTCAAGGAAATGCTGGTGGCTTGCATCATCACAGGATCAACTTTGATAACTATCACCCAGGTTACTTTGGGAAAGCTGGTATGCGGCATTACCACTTAAAGAGGAACCAGAGCTTCTGCCCCACTGTGAACCTTGATAAACTGTGGACCTTGGTCCGGGAGCAGTCACAGGTAAATGCTGCCAAAAGCAAGACTGGAGCTGCTCCTATCGTTGATGTGGTGCTATTGGGCCACTACAAATTTCTGGGGAAGGGATAGCTCCGAAAGCAGGCTGTCATCACAATGGCCAAATTCTTCAGCATAAGGGCTGAGGAGAAGAATAAGGGTGTTGAGGGTCCTGTGTCCTGGTAGCTTGAAGCCACACAGAGAGAAATTCATTAAATGCTCACAAGTGTTTTGCAAAAAATATATATACATATATAGCCTGTCCAAAAAAAGTCCACCCATTGTTAATATAATGACAACAGTTTGTACAACATCAATATTATCTGGCAGCTAAAGAGAGTGGACAGGAATGCAAATGCATGAATAATGACAACTTCACTGTACTAGTCAGTGGGGGCAGTAGATGCTGGTGAGTGAGCATGTGTACTGTGTGGCCATTGCATTCAAAATGACAGCAACTAAAGCAACGAATCTGCATCAAATTTTGCATTAAACTTGAACATCCCTCCGTGGAAACTATACAGATGATTCAGAAGGCCACAGCTATGGGCAACTGGTGATTGGCAGCTTCATCACGACAATGCGCCCACTCATGCCTCACATCTTGTACAGAATTTTTTGGTGAACTATCAAGTCACCCAGGTAACTCAGCCACCCTACAGTCTAGATTTGGCACCCTGCAACTTCTAGCTTTTCCCAAAACTAAAATCACCTTTGAAAGGAAAGAGATCTTAGACCACCAATTAGATTCAGGAAAATACAAAGGGGCAGCTGATGACAAATGGGAGAACTGTGTGATGTGCCAAAGTGCCTACTTTGAAGGGGACTGAGGCATCATTGTCCTATGTACAATGTATCTTGTATTTTCTTCAATAAATGTCTCTATTTTTCATAGTACATGGCTGGATACCTTCTGGACAGACCTCATATATCCTCAACTGAGTATGAGTCAGCACTTCAAGGCTGGGACTAAAATAGGCAACCTAATTCAGGGTTCTATAAACCACAGAGAACTGGGAAGCTGATAATTTGCCTCATCCTGGCCAGGGCTCAGTCTGTTAGTGTGGTCTATGATAGATTGAAGAGGAAACTGAGAGGAGGTTAAGAGGATGAGAAGCAACTTTTTTTTGTTTGTTTGTTTTAGTTAAGTTTTAAATTTTAATTGGTTGATAAAGAGCTGCCACACTTTCTTCCCACCTCATGCTGCTATTCTTGAAATTAATTTGCAAAAGGAAGAAGAGAGCAAAAATTTTATTTAACAAAATTTAAACAAGTCGGGGGAAAATGCTTATGGTTAGAAAATAAAACATCTCATCTTCAGCCATACCACCCTGAACACGCTTGATCTTGTCTAATCTCAGAAGCTAAGCAGGGTTGGGCCTGGTTAGTACTTGGATGCGAGAAAACAAAACATCTTTCAGAGACAATTTTTCTTTGTACACCATATTTTAAAACACAGGTTTGTTTTCCATTTAGGAACTGTGAAAAACACCTATTTAAAGTGTTTTTGGAAGGATGCCCCATTTTTGCAATGTATGCTCTTCCAGATTCTTCTGGGCCACAGATGTTGAGAGGTGTCCCATGTTCTCATTTCCTGTGTCGATGATGCCTGGCAGAGCCTCTCATTTTGCAGCTTTCTAACATCGTGTCAAGAATTAGTAAAGGGGCAAGAATTCTTGCCCGATTCGTTTCTACAATGCAGTCATTTAACATCTCTCATCCAAAATGATATATACTGTATCCAAATTAAACATCATATCTAATTCACTCACATGGCTGAAGTACTCATCTAAAACTTCCACAAATTTATGGATAAATTCATAAAACGCCATCTCATTCTTGGTGTTGTTAACTCCAACCACACTGAAGAGAGCTGCATACTGCTGATATATCAGCTTAAAATCCTTGTATTCAATGAAAGAGCACTCTGTGGCTCAAGGTGGCATTGGTCCTGGCCATGGTTCTTTCTAGAATCGTCTTCCCACTTTCCCCCAGATTGTTCCCCAAACCCCACTAGCTGCATGGTGAGGGCTTCCTTGGGACAGTCATTTGGAGAAGGAACTTTCCACAACAGTCACTGAGAACCAGATGAGAGGGACCAAGGTAGTTAACGTTATAGCACGAGAAACCAGCTAAGACAGATCTTGGAATCTGTAGGCTGCTCTGTTGGCAGAAGCCTCTAGAACAGCGTGTACACTATGAGAAGGTGAGCTGAAATCAAGATGCCTGTATTCCCAATCTCAGTTTCACAAATAAGGAATGGGAAACATTGGGCAAGCCACCAGGCCATTCTGTGACACAATTTCCCTATCTAGTTAACTTCTAGATTTTTGTGCTCTAATATTGCATGATTTGATGACCATCAATTTCAGTTCCCAAGAGATTAGCAATGAAGAGACTTTCTTAAGAGGCAGTGGCTGGGCTGCATTGCTGAGGGTGCTATGGATTCCTGAGAGTGACACAGGTATTGGCCTCCTTCTGTTACCTGTAATCACCCCTATCTTCTCTCAGTTGTCCCCATAGTACCACCATTCGCTAGGCTTCTCCCCACGTCTCCCTATCCAACATCAAGTCCTTCTATTTTCTTTATTCTGCCCCTTCTAGACCACCTCACAACTAACATCCAGAATAAACCTATTGATATATTACCCCCCAAAATTGTATCTATCTGTATACATGAGGAACATATATAATGTAACATAATCATCTGATTACCAACTTTTCTCCACCTCTTTGAGGTTAGAGAGTAATTAATGAATTAATTAATTAACTTTTGATTTTAATCCTCACCCAAGGATATGTTTATTGGTTTTAGAGTGAGAGGAAGGAGCCGAGACAAAGAGAGAGAGAGTGACACCAATGTGGGAGAGAAACATTGATTCAGTTGCCTCTCTATATGTGTGCCCTGACCAGGGATGAAACGGGAAGCCTAGGTATGTGCCCTGATCGGGATGGAACCTGCAACCCTCTGGTGTAGGGGACGATGTTCCAACCGACTGAGCCACCTGACCACGGCAGAGGTCACATATTTTTAATTCATCTGTGGCTTCCCAACACCCTGCAGTGCCTGTCACACGGTTGATCCTGAGTGTAGTACATCTATTTGGGGGAATGACGTGGAAAACGATAGTAGACTAGGGCCTCTAATTTTGTCTCAGGCCTCCAGCTTCCTCCACTCGGTCGGAAGGACATTTTGACCCTCTTCTCGTCCTTAAGGGAATTTTACCCGCACTGTAAACTCCTTGAGTAAATAGTTCCTCCAACACTAGTGTCCTAATTTCCGGCCATCTGCTTAAACAGGTCAGAGCGTAACTTCCTGCTAGAGACCTTCTACCTAGAAAAGCAACAGCTGTAACAGCAGCGGTCCCACCCCCACTTTCCCAACCCGTGCCTGTCTTCACACTGTGCCTTCAGAGTCGAGTCCATTGTACTAGTTTATCAAGCTGGAATGACTTGCTCTCCATGCCCAGCACAGGCTTCCATAGTCTCCTCCTCCTCCTCCTCCTCAGTCTTTTTTCAGTAAGACCCTCTCCTTTCCCAGGACCCCCATTTCTATCTCCACCTCAGCTGTTCTTTCCTTTCAAATTCAGGTGTGGACTCTGTCCTACCAGCTCTAGGCTTGGAGCCAACCTCTCTGACAGAGGCTTTCCATCTTTAAAAACTAACCTGAAGTTTACTTGGCAACCCAGTGTACCTACCCACATAAGTGAAAAGTGTTTTCCCATACAGTAAGTACTCTTGCTGAGTGAAAATCACAATGTTTTCTACCCCATGGTTTCCGTTATTTTCGAGCGCGGATCGTTGTAGCTAATGACCTTTTGGGAATGAATGGGTACTGGCCCACATCTGAAAACTCTGTTCATGGTGTTCCTATACCTCAGGGCTGGAGGACTCTAAAGTCGGCGTTGAGTGAACACCACCTCCGGGCGAGCCCAAGTTTCCGGCCTCCACTGAACAGCCCCGGCCTCTGCCCTGGGGGCCGCACCCAGAGCTGGACCGCGGTGGGCCACAGGGAGGGCTTCGGGGGTCAGTGCTGGCTGGGCTCAAGCGGGCCCAAGTGAACCTCGCGGTGGGTCTCGGGGTGGCCGCCGTATGGGTGTGGGCTCGCCGCAGTGGGTTTCCGGGAGGCCTCGGGGTGACCCTGAGGTAGCAACAGGGCGACGTGCCCAGTCTTGCAGGGCCAGCTGCCGCGGGGAAGTCAGAGGCCCGCCCACTAGTGCAGGATGCGAGGCATGCTGGGAACCGCACTTCCTCCTCCTCCGCAGCCTGCAGAAAACCACAGGGCTCCCGCCAGGGCCGGCGCCCCCTGGGAACCGAGAGGATGGCTGAGGGCAAGGCTGGCGGTGCTGCCGGCCTCTTCGCCAAGCAGATGCAGAAGAAGTTCAGCAGGGCCCAGGAGAAGGTAAGCGCGGGCCTCGCTTCCTGCCGAGGCTGGACGTGGCGAGAGCGGTGTACAGGGTGCCGAGGGGCCCTGGAGGACTGGGCTGAAGAGAAGGGTGTCCGGCTTCCTCCGGGAAACGGGAGTGGTCCAAGAAAACAGGCAGACTTGAGAGAGAGGGAGAACATCTCCCAGTTTTGGGCGAGTATGAGGGAAACTGAGGAGACACCAGTCTCTCTCAGGAGCCTTAACGCTCCGACTGGTCCAGGAAAGATGAAGGAACGGAACTAACGTTGGCGATTGCTATGTAGCAGTTTTTGTCCTAGCAACCCAGCAAGGATGGTATTTTAGAGATGATGACATTGAGGGTTCCAAGGAGGTAATTCCCCCAAAATCATGAGACAGAGATGGCCGGCTGTGCTGCCCGTTGAGTGTTACCGGTTGATGGGGGCTGGAGTCCAAGGGCTGCAGTTATTCTGCATGATTCTCAGTTCCCAGCCCTGCCTGGCCTCGGGGTGTTGTTTCAGCTGATGTAAGAGTGGCCCATATCTGCTTCCTGTAGTGTCCCTCTGGCATTGGGGAGGACTGTCCCAAGGTGATGAAGGTGCTTTTCTGTTTCAATTGTGCCCTTGGTTAGCTCTTGGTGGTCCTATTCTAGCACTGGCCCCTAGGTAGGCTGTCCCTCCGTAACTTGCCTACCTGTGTAATTTATGTGGACACTTCTCTGCACAGTCGATGGCATTCTTGTTTCTACCTACCCAGAGTATTTTCTTTGCTTCTAAGGTCAACTTCTGCTCTCCCTCCGTCAACGCTCTGGTAGATGAGATGGTATGGGAAGATGAATAAGCCAGGAGAAAAGGGAGGAGAGATAAGAAGGACCTGACATAGAACTGTGGTTTGCTAAGGATTCATGGTCTTAGAAGCATTTGGATGAATACCACACGCTTAAGAATTGAAACATTTGTGTCATCTTCTAAAAAGCAGAGCCCTGGCTTGGGTCCTGGAAGGATTAAAGGCAATCAGCTCTCCCAAGTGGGATTATCAACAGAGAATTGATGGAATGTAGATATAGTTCTTATCTTTAAGTGGCTCACAGTGGAAGAGGGGGGGCGGGGAAATGAAGCTGGGTCGTGTGAAAGAGCAGAGAAAAAGGGAAAGATTTCGTGTGGCTAGCCTTTGTTACTTCTCCTTACCCTAATGTCAACTTGATCATGGTTTCAACCTCTCAAAAGGCTGTCTTGTTACAGATCTGATACATGGGGATCAGAGTCTATGTGAAGGTCTAGTTAGAAGCAGTGTGGAGAAACCAGAGGTACTAGAGAAGAGGGGAAAGCTAGCTACACTATAGGTTAGAAAAAACAAAAAGAAAACCCAAAAGACAAAAACTTAGGGGGAATTATTATTTTTAAAAGACACAGAAATCGATTTTACCACACTCTTGCTCCTTCTGTCCTCATCCAGCCTAGCATCAACACTATGCCCTTGCTTTGGGATTTCTCTCCTATTTGAAGCATGGACTCCTAAGCCGTAGGTAAATACTGTCCTTGCTCTGGGCTTCAGATTCTGCATTTGTAAAATGAGGGAGTTGATGTTCGGTGATTTGGAAACTCAACATGATAAGGACACAAAAGTGAGAAGGGGAGAGGGCTCACTGAGCCACAGAGTCAAATACTTCCCAAACGGAGAACCAGCTGCCCTGGTACACCCTGTTTTTCCTGGTCTGAACCCTGAAAAGGCAGAATGAGGAACAAACTCAGATCTTCCCTGGGAAATTCCCAGGTTGCTGCAGAAAACAAGAAGATACTCTGAACCCAGACGTAGGCACAATGGCAGGCAGAAGTTGAGCTAGCACTCTAAAGATACTGGATGCTGCAGGATGGAGTGGGGACAGCCTGGACTGTGGGGAGGATCTCAGCTCAGCCTGCCAGGGTCCTTGAGTGTTGGGAAGTTATTTTTATTTTTTTGCTGTTGAATGGGAAGTTACTGAAGGCAAGATAAAGACAAAGTTACAGTCAAAAGAAAGGACTCCCTGGGAAACTGCAGTTTTTCTATAAGCAGTTGGCTGTAATATTCTGAGCAGTATGTAATAACTAACGTGTCAAGTAGTCAAATGTGTCACATATCAAGCGCCCACAAAGAAAGGCATGATCTTTCCCTTTATGGAGTCAACACACTCATGATATGATCTCACTTCATCTTTTTAACCCTTAAGTATGTTATTGGTATTCCAATTTTAGAAATGAGGAAACAAGGGTCAAAATGGATTGGCATGTGGCAGAATTATATCTGGAGCCCATGTGTCTTGCCTTTGGATGCCAAATTCAGACTTGCTCTCTTGAAAGGGGTCCTGATGAACCAAGTCTGATATCTGTGCCTGCCCACTTCCTTCTGATCTCATCTCAGGAGCAAAACTGGCATGGGAACACCTTTTGCTCAGGCCCTCTCCTTTGAAAAGCTAGATGTGAAGGTCTGGTGACTGTTAAACACAATGGAGATGAAGCATTCTTGTTTTATTTTCCAGTTCCCACCCAAGCTTGACAAGAGATAATTCATACTGGCTTTACTTTGTTTTTACAGCCTAATACATCTTCATATTTTCACCAACTATTTGTGATATCTCTGTGGCAAACCTTTCAGATTTCTAATCCCCCAAGAAAAAGCATTTTTTAGCACTCCATTGTTGGTCTATTCCTCTGTTGACTTTTACTTAACTTGAGTCCCAGATGATTCAATCAACAATATTTAGGGAAAAACTCCTGTTCTGGATAGCTGGCTGGACCCAGGAGGGAATTTGGAGAGGAGTAAGAGGCATTCTTGCCTGCCAGAAGTTAACAATCTAGTTAAAAAACAAAACAAAACAAAGCAAAACACCCTGACCCAGTGTGGTTCGGTTGGGTGGGTATTGTCCCACAAAGCAAGATGTTGCCAGTTCAATTCACAGGCAGCACTGTGAAAGCAACTTACATGTATAATATCATTTAATTTTACCAACAACCCTAGGAGACATTAGTATCTTTGTGGAGGAAAGGGAGTTCTGTAAACTGAGGCTCACTCATTTAAGTGATTCGCCCAAAGACTTATAGCCAGTAAGTGGCCGAGATGGGGACATTCATATATCTGTCTGTCTGTCTCACTCCAGAGTCCTTGATCTTAACCATTATGGAGAGAGCTCCAGAAGTGAGGGACACTCTCCCCAGGGTTGGGACACATGCCTTGGTTGTGGGTTTGGTCCCCCGTCCTGGCATATATGGCCCTGGGTGGGTATAGTCCCGTTTGCACCGTATCAGGGTGTATATGAGAGGTGAGAGACAACCCTTCTGTGTTTCTATCTCCTATCTCACATAGATGTTCCTCTCCCTTTTTCTCCCTCTCTTCCCCATCTCTAAAAATAAATAAATAAAGTCTTTTAAAAAAAAAAAGGTAAAATAAGTGACCTGAGAGCTGCACCACCGTGGGAATTCAGAGGAACGAAAAGTTGGGGGGAATTGAGGTTATGTAGTGGAGTCCATAGTGGTTCCTCAGGCAAGATGTGAGAGAGCATTCGGCCAGCATGAGCAAGGCAAGGCATGTGGAAACCCTTTTATGCAGAGGAGTGAGAAATCCTTTTAGGCAAAGAGTGGTGGGAGAAAAGGCCGGAAAGTATATAAGGGCCATATTAAGGAGATCTTACTT
The DNA here is from genome assembly GCF_021234165.1 of Pteronotus mesoamericanus. Lineage (NCBI taxonomy): Eukaryota > Metazoa > Chordata > Mammalia > Chiroptera > Mormoopidae > Pteronotus > Pteronotus mesoamericanus. Next base: position 3,778,194 of record NW_026555310.1, read on the forward strand.
CAGCATATATCCTGAAAATAAGGATTCCTTACATAACTACGGTATCATTATAATACCTAAGAAAAAAATTTTAACAAAATTTCATAATATCTAATGTGCAGGCCCTATTGAAATTACCCCAACTGAGAGAATTAAGGTATAATAAATGATTATGGGGAAGGGTCATGGTGAGGAACTATATCCACCAAACACGTCTGCAGTGAATTTTTTTTTAAGTTTTACCCTCCCTCCTCAACCTACACAGAAGTTAAAATAAATCAATGAACACTGGAATATTCTTTACCTACTTCACTAAGTGTTAACACTGCCACATTTACTTTGTCTCTTGTCCCTGCTATTTCTTCCTAAATATCTATATTCTAACTTCTAAGCTGCTAAGCCAGGCAAATTTGAGCATAATTCTCAGTGCAGGACTTCAGGGATTGGTACTAGGTGGGCCTTCAATAGAAAGTGATCCAAAGGTAGAATTTATTAATTTTTTCAACAAACATCTGTGGAGCATCTGTACCTCCTCTTCCCTCAAGGAACCCTAGTTAAAAAAGAACATTTACAACACAGTGTATGTGCCATGACACCTGGCCCTGTTGCTATGGCAGCAAAAAACATTGGGCCCAGGGCACTGGGTTATATTTTCAGGATGCTAATATTCATTTTTTCAGTTTCAGAATTGAAGGTGGTTGTGCTTCCTCAGCACACACACTCCCATACCTTCCAACCCTTTTTTTGCCTTGAGCCTTTCGGGCATTGGGAATATAGGTCTGCTTTGGGGTATGCCACTTTGACTCTAGACTCACTTGTCTCCTCAGCCCTTTCAGCCCCCTTTGCCTAAGAAGAACCACGCCCCAAACAAAGGAAGGGAGGGTTAACAGGAAGGAAGGAAGAGCTCTGTTAGCCACCAAACAAGGTGGTTTTGCAACTTTCTTGGTAGAAAATAGTGCTTTGTTGGGGGGCGGGGGGGGGGGCGGAGAAGGTGGAGCCAAGGAAACTAGCCAACACTGCACACCCAGGGCTTGGTGTTAAGAAAAGTGAAGTTAGAGACAAAGACAAACACATATGGTCAAGCTGCAAAGGAAATAAAGACAGGTATATATAGGGGAGGAAGTGGAACTAGACATAGTAATAATGAATTTGTATTGAGTACTCATCTTAAGGCAGCACTGTGAAAACAACTTACATGTATAATATCATTTAATTTTACCAACAACCCCGGGAGACACTATTATCTTTATGGAGGAAAGGGAGTTCTGTAAACTGAGGCTCACGCATTTAAGTGATTCGCCCAAAGACTTATAGCCAGTAAGTGGCCGAGATGGGGACATTCATATATCTGTCTGTCTGACTCCAGAGTCCTTGATCTTAACCATTATGGAGAGAGCTCCAGAAGTGAGGGACACTCTCCCCAGGGTTAAGAATAGAGTCTTTCTCACTCCCATGACCTGCGCAGTCTTTAATGTGATTCAAAGCCTAGTCACTGCTCTGTAGCGTCCTTATACACATTCCCCATAACACATATAAATCAGCCATGCTGAACTATCTCATGAAGCTGCTATAAATTTGCATACTCCTGCCCTGGCTGGTGTGGCTCAGTGGATTAAGTGCTGGCCTGCAAAGCAAAGGGTCACTAGTTCAATTCCCAGTCAGGGCAAATGCCTGGGTTGCGGGCCAGGTCCACAGGAGGTGGCATGTGAGAAGCAACCACATATTGATGTTTCTGTCCCTCTCTTTCTCCCTCCCTTCCCTGCTGTCTAAAAATTAAAAAAAAAAAAAAAAAAATTGCATCCTCCTGTGACTTTTTTGATGTTGTCTTTGCTTAGAAACCTCTTTCCACCCTCACCCTTTATACTCTATTCTAATCTAGCAAAATCTTAATTCCAGGCCCAGCTCATTGTTCCTCCCCTGTATCAGTCTTACTGTCCTTCTTATTATAAGTATTAAGTATCCATTTGCTGGATACTGAGAAATCTGGATGAGGAAGGCAAGTACTCAATCCTTAAGGAGCTCACAATTTAGAAGAAGACATAGACAGACAAATACAAATAATAAAACAGTATCAGAAGTGCATATAAAGTACAGAAGTTGTAAGTGCTTAGGAAGAAGTGTCATATGAAGCCAACAGATAAGAGACTTGACTATATATAACCTTATGGACCTTTCTGATTTATGTCCCCAGGTACTGCAGAAGTTGGGGAAAACTGTGGAAACCAAAGATGAACGGTTTGAACAAAGTGCCAACAACTTTTATTATCAGCAGGTAATCTGGAGGGTGGGGAAGGGAAGCTTGGAGGAAGAAAGGAGACGTGAGGGCTGAGGAGCAGAGGAGCAGCACATTCTTCAAACCTGCAAGCATTCCTACTAACCCTCCTTCCCCCAGGGGTGAGGGCCACCACGTGCCCTGCTGCTTATCCTTCCTCTGGAACCAGAGAAACTTACCTTTCCTGTTCCTGCTGACCCTAGGTTCTGGGGGAACAGACAAGCATTCTTTTCTCTTATTGGTTCCCCCAGGGTACAATGGCATCATCAGTCCCTTAGACAAAATCACTTCCCAGGGTGCCTCTCGCCCACCCTAGGGCTTCTGTCTCAGTAGCCCCATGTTTTCCTTGTGGCCTCTTTGTCCACTACATCGATCTAGTCCACCTAAGCCTTTTATTCTAAAATAATACCTCCATCTTTTCACTAGAGGTGAATGATCGGATGGTCATTTTTACCAATGCCTCCTATTCTCACTGTTCCTTCTGTCTTCACTGGATATTATGGGTAATCTTATGTAGAAAACTTACATTAAGAAGTGGATAACAGAGGTTTAACTTGCATGGGATATTTGAATTTCCATCTCCATGTGCCAGGCATCCTGTTTGGTGCTTTACACACATTGTAGCAAATTCTTACAACAGTCTTGGAGATTGTGATCTCCACTTTATAAAAGAAGGGAGTTTATTAACTTAAATGAATATCCACTTGCATTGCAGTTCTGACACTGACTACTCACAGTTAGATCAAATTCACAGATTAAGAGCATAGTCCCCAACTACACTGCCTTATTTCAGATACCGGGCACAAACTCTATAGAGTTCTCAGGCCACCTGCATTTCTGACCACCTGGCTATGAATTTGGGCTCAGTTTCCATAATTGCCTAAAATGACTCACAGAACTCAGGAAAGGGTCCTACTTACCACTGCAGTTTTATCATAAAGGATAAGAGTCAAGACCAGCCAAATGAAGATCTATATGGTAAGGTGTGGGAGGGTCCCAAAGCTTGTGTGTCTGTCCACAAGACATGTCACCCTCCCAGCACAGTGATCTAGTATAACCAACCAAGAAAGCTCACCCAGGCTAGAATTCTTACTGTGGTTTCACTGCATAGTGAATCATTGGCCAAGTGATTGAACTTAATCTCTAGTTCGCCTTCTGTCCCCTGGAGGTTGAGCTCATTATCACCTGTCTCAGAGACCTAACCTCTAATCCCATGGCACATCTTTCTAACGTAACCTGCCACCATCCTGAGGTATATGATCTGAGAAGCCCACCATGAATAACAAAAACACTCCTGTCATTTGGGACATCACAAATATCTGGGGCTTGCTTCCCAGGAACCAGAGACAAAAAAAAGCTAAAAATCTTTATCATGCATCAGTTAGTTGAATTATATATGAAGTAATTCTTCAGAATTATATTAAAAGGATGTTAGTTACTATCTAACTCAGTAGTAGATTATATTAGAATCATTTGGAAATATTTTTAAATGCAAGGCCATTGGTAGGAGGGCCTTGGAATCTGTACTTTTAAACTTGTTTTAATGGATAATTTCTTACATACACAAAGATAGAAAAAGTTGTATAACAAATCCTTATGTACCCATCAGTCTGCTTCAATAATTTATCATTTCTTGGGAATCTTGTTCCATCTTTGTCTCCCCCTACTTCCTTCATCCTTAATTATTACGCAGCAAATTCTAGGTATCACATCATTTTATCTATAAAAATTTCATTATAAATCTATAAAGATATGGACTCTTTTAAAATATAATCACAAAACCATTATGGCACCTAAAAATATTTTCCTATAAAACATTTACTCATAAGAAATCAGAAAGTACATCAAGAAAAAAATTAATTTAAAAATAATGATTTTATACCCTTCCATGCTGTAACCACTGTATTTTATATCCTTACAATTACTTTGCTATGTATGGGTGTGATCTCTAAATATATTCACAATAAATAAACAAGGTTTACAGAAGTGAAATTATTCCATTCAGATGGTTTTCTAACTTGCCTTTCACTAAACAGAATAATGCAAATATCTTTTTAGATATTTCATGTTAACTATTCCACTAAAACATGTTTTAGTGCTATCTGAAAACATTAGCAATAATTTTTATTTTATTTTACTTTATTTATTTTTTAGAAAGAGGGTAAGGGAAGGAAGAAGGAGAGGGAGAGAAATATCGACCCATTGTGCCTTGACAGGGAATCGAACCAGCAACCTTTTGGTTCACAGGCCAGTGTTCAATCCACTGAGCTACACCAAGCAGGGCAGCAATAATTTCTTAATATCATAAAATATCCAGTCAATGTTCACACTCCCTTAATTGTGTCATTTTTTTTTACAGTTTATATCAGCAACTAGTTGACATCTCTTAGAGTTAAGGTTAAATCTCTTAATCTGTAGGTTTTTAATCCTTTTTTTGGAGGTTTATTTGTTGATACTAGGTTATTTTCCTGCAGTTTCATGCAGTATAGATTTTGCTGATTGAATCTCTGTGGCATTGTATAACATGTACCCTCTTTCCCCCCCCCCGAAAATTAATAGTTAGATTTAGAAACCTGATGAGATTCACATTTTTGTTTTTATTTCTTTTGGTGGCAAGAATACTTATTATTGCCCTGGCTGGTGTGACTCAGTGGATTGGGTGCCAGCCTGCGAACCAAAGGGTCGCCAGTTCAATTCCCAGTCAGGGCACATGCCTGGGTTGTGGGCCAGGTCCTCAGTAGGGGCATGCAAGAGGCAACCACACATTAATGTTTCTCTCCCTCTCTTTCTCCTTTCCTTGCCCTCTCTCTAAAAAATAAATAAATAAAATCTTTTTTTTTTCTTTTTAAAGAATACTTATTATTACAGGTGTTCTAGTCTTCCATCTGGAGGCACATAATGTCTGGTTATCTCCTTTTTGTGTGATATTAACAGCCATAGGTGATCATTAACTAGGGAATCTGTGTTTTACATTAAGTTTTCTAGGTAATTATGATGTAGCAGCTACTCTGAGAATAGCCTTTGGCAACCACTGATGTGGTCTAACTCCTTTTAGGGGAAATAGGATCTGATTGAGAGGGAAATTATTTCATCAAGATAACGTAGCATAAGAGTTGCAGAGCTAGGATTCAAACTTAAACCCTGTGCTTTTCTCCCTGCACCTCAAGAGGCGAACTCCCTGGGCCTCTTCTCAACTCCAGTTACTGTTCTACTTCCAACGCTAGCATAAAAGGAGCAGAAATCAGTAAGCTGACACCCATTTTAAAAGATTTCCAGCTCTTGGCCCATTCTGACCCTCAGTCCTTTCTTTCCCTCTCTGCCTTATAGGATAGCTCTACACTGGTAGTTGTGTGGGTAGAAAGGGTAAGAGATGGGATCATCAAAAAGAAAAAGGGAATCGGATGGGATAATTCCCTCAGAATTCCCTGTGCGAGCACCAACTAAACGTCACTTGATGGGGGGAAATGTATTTGAGAAATGAAAATGGAGTTAGGTTAGGAACAAGGAAAAACTTTTCTCCTGAGAGAATGATACATCTGTAGCAACTCATGTTTGAACATGCTTGTAAAGTTCATTTAACAAACATTTCTTTAGGTGCCTGGTTTGCAGGCACTGTGTTAGATGCTGGGACTTCAGCATAAATAAGACAACATACCTGCCCTCAAGGCTCTCACAGTTTAAGAAGAAAGACAGTGATAGATAATATTGTCAGGTCTAAGGCTGGAGCTGGGGTGACTAAGACAAACAAGAGGAAAAAGGAGAGGGTCAGAGATTGAAAGTTAAGTATCCCAGAAGCTGGACCAGTTGGCCATGTGCCTTATTCCTTACCCACAATCAACTTGTAGGTAAACTTCTTGTTAGTAAATAAATAAATATGACTCCCAAACTTCCCAGCCTGATTTCAAGGCTTTGTTACCTGCCTAGTTTCCTAATCAAACTTCCATAAGTAATTTTCCTTTAAGAGCTCTAGTTGCTTCCCTCTTTCCCTCTGTCCAAAACATATACGAAGAATTCTTTTCCTCAAGCAGCATTTTAATCTCTTTCTGGTAGTAACAGCTGCTTCCAAATCATTGCCTTTAAAATCATACCTAACTATCGAGCTTCATCTTTCCCTTCTGGATCTCCCGTAGATCAAACACTTCTGGCACTTGCTCAATTTGGTCATGTTCTTTACCTGTTTTGCCAAAGGTCTGGGTTTCTCTTGAGTCTATTTTTCTCCAGCAAGTAGGGAAACCCAGAGCAGGAACCTTCTTCATCCTCACTATCTGACTCTGTTCAGAAAGCTTGCTCTATCTAGCTGAGTGCTTGGGAGAAGCTTCCAGAGTGAGTGGTTCATTAACTAAGGGCTGAAACTATTTGTATAAAGGATGGAAGAGACTAACTCAGACTCTTAATAGTGCTGCCAAGAATTTGACAAAGCTTCAGAAAGCAGAAGTGATACAAAGATTTAGAGCTAGAAATCGCCTTACCCAGCAGTTATAGATGAGGAAACTAAAGTCAAAGGAGTGGAATAACTTGCTAATTGGTGACAGAGACAAGTGTCTGACTCCCAAACAAGTGGGAACTTATGACTGTGAGAGTTTTGTCTATCAGGAAAGAAGAAATGTTCTGGGGTGGCATCCTGGAGACATTTCAGAGAAGCTAGGTCAGGGAAGTAAAACAGGGAGCTGTTTTGCCAGTTCATGTCCCATTGGTACCACTTCATCTCCTCAAAGGGAAGAACAAAAGCATAAAGGAAGAGCTTTGACCAGGAGGCTTGATTCTAAAACACAAAAATGGATTTGAACTTTTGTGAGATGCAGTGCAGGACAGAAGGCATTCACATTTTATGGGCTATGGTATAAGTAGTACCCCCTAGTTTTGAACAGTGTACATACAACCTGCACAATCATACATGGTGGCCTTGATTACTAATCTGGCTTTTCAGGCCATATAATATCAAATGGAATAAAAAAATAAGAATTTTATTTGTAGAACTTATGTAAGATAGTTTAATAGCTCTTGTTCCTCAAATACGTATTTTTGATACTGAATCTTCCTGGTGAAGTAAAAAGTTGAATCTGAGTTGTTTTCTTTCAAAAAAGAAATTGAAATCTTTGTTAATTTCTATAATCCCTAAAACTCTTTCAAAACTCTTTAAAACCTTGGTTATCACATTTTCAAAACTCTCAAACTTATATCTACCTACAATAGTCATGTTTAAAAGATATTATGTACATTTAACATCTTAGACTATTTTTTTTTCTGTTAATGAGAAAGCAAGGAGGAAGTGAGGTGCCCTTTCTAGTAAATGCTGAGTGATTCTAAATTTTTTTTTAACTGACTGAATTTTTCTCCATCATGCTACTGAAGGAACTTTCTCACGGTCAACAGTGACCTCCAGTTATCAAGTCCAGTGACTTTTACTGATTCTTCATGCCTTCTAACCTCTCTGTAGCATCTGACTCTTCCCTGATCATTTCTCTGATGCTGTCTTGATTCTCATTTGCTATGAAAGACTATACAACATCAGTTCTCCCCGCTCTCTGACAGTACCTCAGACTAACTTGAGAATATCTTTGTCTTCATATTCTTTGAGCCCTGGAATTCAGCCCCTAGAAAAGGACTTTAACCTGAAGTATGACCAAAAGTTTGGACTGGCTTAGAGAAGAGCTCTGGAGGCAAGAAGATAGATAAAATACTTAGTCCAGTTTTCTTTATTTGACTGAGTGGACCTTGATTTTTCTGCTGCTAAAATTAAATAATAATGATCTTTTTCTCAAAGATTTCTACAAATAAAATTTTTAAGTTATTGGATAGAATTTACTAAGTTTTCAGGTTTTCTCCTATAATTTTTTTATACTTCTGATGTGCTCAATAGCCTATCTGGTAATGAACACAAGCAAATAAAACAAATGAACATGTTCACAAGTATTTTATGATGTGTTGCATAATGAACCTTAGCTCCAACACTTCATTGCCTGAACTGTAGGAGGATCACTGTTCAAACCCATAGGTCTGACCCTTGAAGTTGGCTGCCCTATCAAGTCCAGTCCCACACTCCTGAAGTCAGGTTCTCAAGTGTCAGTGGCCTGACCTCAAACTTCCTTCTCACCCAACTACTAGAACTGGTCATTCACACAGAGGAAAGAGACTGGAAGGGAAAGGGGCTTTAAATGACACCCTGCAGAACAATTGAGGAAGCCTGTGAAAAAGACTTGGTACCTGGTGTCTATAGAAGATGGGGGCAGTTTACCCAGAGAGGAAGGCATAAGCCAGGGGATCATTACATTTCAACAAACTGTGGTAAAGGCTCTTGTTCACTGGAAGAAAGAACAAACAGGAAAGAAGACATGCCAATGCAGTGGGAACAATCTCCCAACTTAAAAATTGCCCCAAAGAGACAACCTTCAACTTCTTGGTAAAGACAGTAAAGGCTAATTTGCAACATTTACAAGTGTTTGAAGAAAATCAAAGACTGATTTCTGCTTTTAAGCTACTTTTATACTTTGACCTGTAGAGCATCTTTCCAAAAAAATCTCTTTAGTCACCAAAGGCATTTCTCCCTTTCAGACAGAGGGCCTCAAGCTATACAAGGACCTGAAGAACTTCCTTAGTGCAGTCAAAGGTGGGTATTGCAGCAGAGCAGAAAACCCAGAGGGCGTTTGTGCAGCTTGTAGGAGGTCTGGGGATGGAAACAAAAATGCCCCTGACTCCGGGACCTTTGTAGGCCAAGAAGAGTAACTTTTCCCATCCCAGCCCCATCCAGTTTTCCTCGCCAACAACCCAAAGCTTCTGAGTTTGTCCTTCTGAATTGGACCCACTTATTTGCCTATCGCCCATATGGTTATATCAGACTACTTTTGGGGAAGCTTTATGGAATTCTCTCCTTTCAGTGATGCATGAAAGTTCAAAGAGAGTGTCCGAAACCCTGCAGGAGATCTACAGCAGTGAGTGGGACGGCCATGAGGAACTGAAGGCCATCGTAGGGGTAAGAGTGTTCTGGGCCTTAACTCTTCACAGCTCACTCCTGCCCTCATTTCAACATCGCCTTAGTTTCTCGATCCAGGCAAATAGGAAAGCAAAGCAACCAGTTCACATTGTTCATTTGTATATCCCAGTCACGGGTAAAAGGAAAATGCTGCAACTATAAGGTAAAAACAAGTTTTCCCTAATCTGTGGACTCCTCTATTTTTGACCCTCTTCCCCTTTTTAAAACCTGATGGAAGTTTTACCTGCATAAAACCTGATTGGTTTTTGAGAACTAACTCCTGATGTTATTTACTTCCAAATTTCCCTATCCTTCAAGCACTAGAATCCAAGACTCTGACCATCTGTTCCTGTTCTTAATCCCTGAATGTATGTCCAATCACTTATAGGGCAGTTCCTTGGGGAAGGGCTATTTCTTCATCTGATTCTTCCCAATGCTCAAAAAAGGAAGCTGTTGCAGAAAGACTTTGGGTATTTCCCCGGTATGCAGCTGTTGAGAAATGGGGCCCTCACCACTCCCCTTCACCTCTGCCCTACAGAATAATGATCTCCTCTGGGAAGACTATGAAGAGAAACTGGCTGACCAGGCTTTGAGGACCATGGAAACCTATGTAGCCCAGTTTGGAGAGATAAAGGTACTCACCTGATTTACAGGGTTAAGGATGGGTTATGAGTGGCTCATATAAGTTAAAGACCATATTGGGTTAAACTTATAAGTAGAGTTAGAACCCCTGATTAGGAACAAAGTTGGGTAGGTTAGGAGAAGGATTAATGTTGAGGGTTAGACAAGAGGTTAGGGTGAAGGGTTAGAGGTAGTATGAAGGTTATGTTCAGACTTAGATTTCAGTGAACTATATTTGGGCTGGTTTTAAATTAGATCCAGATCAGAGCATCCCTTTTAGTTGTTTGAAATAGCTGATGGGACTAAAAGAGGTTATTGTAGAGAAGCAGAAGGAGTCAGAATAGTTATCTTCAAATACTTGAAAGTCTGTTAGGTTAAAGAGGAACTGAACCTGTTTGAAACAGTTCCAGAAAGCGGAATTAGAATTCATTCATTTCATAAGATAGTAGGTTCTCTATTTTATGTTCAAACAAAAGTCAAATCACTTTTTTAAAAGTGTGTTTATTGATTTTCAAGAGAGAAGGAAGTTGGGGGGGACAGAGAGAGAGAGAGAGACATTGATTGGTTGCCTTATGGTTTGCACCTTGACTGGGGATTAAACCCGCAACCTGAGTATGTGCCCTGACCAAGAACCAAACCCACAACCTTTTGGTCTACAAAACTACACCCCAACCACCCGAGTCACACCAGCCAGGGCTCAAAACTACTTCTTATCTTGGCTGTTGTAGAGAAGGTTCCTGTATTGCATAGGAAGTTGAACCAGATAATTGCTAAGATCCTTTCAAATTCAGTGATTGGAAGAATGAGACAAGAGCCAGCAACATAGTTTACTTCTCCCTGGTATAATTTGTGGTTTGGATGACATTGATAGACTTTCTCTCAGTACGTATAATATTTTTATTGTGCTTTAGGATTTTCAAAGCACTTTATTCTCAGCATTTGATCTTTAAAATAACACCAAAGGCAGATGAGGCTACTGAGGCTTCAAAAGAGATGGACCTTGCCGTAGGTCACAAGGCTAATACATGGCAGCATTAGGAATAAGACTCAAAATTCCTGCCTTTCAGTTTCATAGCATTCTCAAGACCATTTATTCTGGAGGCTGAGCTAGTTTTAGTGAGTTCATAGGAAATATTAGTATTTAATGGCAAACTTCCAAGTACTCCGTCAAATTGCCCTTTACTTTATCTCTCCCTGAGAATTCCCATTCTTTCCAGATAGTGAGAGAGATCCCTTGGGCACAAAACCCTCGTAGAACATGAAATTTGGTAATAGGACCCAGGAATCTTGCCTCTCTGTTTCATACTCTGTTACCTACCTCCTGGCCACTGAAGAGTGTCAAGGCCCTTTCTCATGACTCTGGGTTAGGAAAGAATCGCCAAGCGCGGTCGGAAACTCGTGGACTATGACAGTGCCCGACACCACCTGGAGGCGGTGCAGAATGCCAAGAAGAAAGATGAGGCCAAGATTGCCAAGGTAAAAACAAAAAACAAAAACAAAAAAACCCTGATAAAACCTTCCTGCCCTCTCTCCCCATAATGATGGCATGTGGCTGGACCACGATAAGTTTAGGGAATGATAAATTCATCATCCAATGTCCGGAAGGAAACCCTGTTTCCTCTGACATTGATGCTCTAAGGACAGCCAGAAACTCAAGGTGGGGAAGGGCATGGGTCTGTGGAAGGAGAGCCACGGTTCCAAGTGAGTTTGTTTCCTGAAAAAAAAAAAATGTGGAGGATTAAAGAAGTAGCTTATATCCTGGGGTTCAGGACTGAGAGGAATTGTCCTGTCTCTTTTATCACATAGGCAGAGGAAGAGTTCAACAAAGCCCAGCATGTGTTTGAAGATCTGAACCAGGAACTACTAGAGGAGCTACCCGTTCTTTATAATAGGTAATGGCTGAGATTCAGGAAAGTACTGGACTCTTGGGCCAGTAGAGGCGCAGGCAACCTGGCAGCCCAAACATGTCACCTCATGAAAAAAAGCACCCTGGTCTAAAAGTGATGTAGCCTCAGCCCAGCTACCAACTGCTGTGTAATATTAGGCAAGCCACCGTATCTCTCTAGACACTGGTTTCTTCATCTTCAATAGAGAGAGAACCATCCTTGCCCTGCCAGCTTTTCCAGGTTTAAAAACAAGATGCTTCTTGGATAGGAGAGATCTTGGCAAGTAAATTGCTTTCATCGTGCATACTAAAAGTATCTGGTTTTATGCCACAAGGGTGTATTGTTTTAAACAAGCTTGGTTCATGACCATCCAGATTTACATAGATAAATTATGGGATAATTATATCCATTAATGAAGATGTCTTTGCTTCACCATAGGTAAAAGTATTTTAGGTATAAATATTTTACATTGGAAGAGGAATCTGAGCAGAAATTCTATTTGTACCCTATTTTCTTTTCACTGTACAAAATATGCTTTAATGCAGTTGTAGCCAGCATATTTCATATTGTCACTTAATAGTCTACATATTATGGAGCCTTTTTAATAACTACATGTATCCTAAAACATTATATGATTCGATTTAAATAGAATTGAAATTTAATTGTTTCTTGAAGTGTTAACTTTCCCAGTTCATTTCCTGTAGAATCCCATTAATGTACATACAGCTTCATAGAAGTCCAACATTGCATAACAAGAAGAATACTTACTATAATAATTATAATTGTATAGCCTTGTATTTTTTTAATCTGCAAAAAATATTTTCCTTTTTTTTTGTATGGCCTTATATTTATATAGCACTTTAAAAAGTGTACAGGGTACTCTTTTTATGTCTGCTTCAATACCTGAAGAGCCTGAATCAGATAAGTTCATGCAGCTAGAGATCTGTTATATGGTACTTTGGTGTCAGCCTGGGCTGATTGTGTCTCCTGTAACCTTCTCACTTCTGAGAGGCAAGTGTGCTCCTGGGCTGGCTCTTATGGTCCAGATCCCAGAACACCCCGAGTCTTAGGACGTGAGGTGCTTTTCTCTGAGGAGCCTTGGTGGTAGCCGGCTTTGGCTAAAGCTTCTGCCTTGTGTTTTCAAACAAAGACTTCCTTTACCATCCCTTACCCATATGTTTGTTATTTTGCCTCCTGATAGTCGTATTGGCTGTTATGTGACCATCTTTCAAAACATTTCCAACTTGAAGGACGTCTTCTACAGGGAAATGAGCAAGGTAAGACACCGCTTGTCAATTTAGACACCTCAGTAGGTTTTTGTAGTAAATATGAAAGTAGTCCTGATTACATAATCTCATTAAATGTCCATATCAGCACCACAGATTTTTACTGTTTTTCTCCTGATGAAATAGTAGCACTTGATTTATGGCGTCAACTGTTTTAAAGCATAAATATACATATCAGAGGGCCCTTTCCATCACCATTAACAACTGAATAATAGCATCCAAACTTGAACTTCAGATGAATAAAGGAGGTTAGACCTATGGAAGGAACTGCTGAAATGGGGAACCAAGTTGTGGGATCTCTATCTTTGGTTGCTGCGGAGCAGAGAGGGCAGTGTTTAAGCACAAGTCAATTTCTCTGTAGTTAGTTGGTCTTGAACAAGGCCACTCCTATTCAGTGACAGACAGCAACAGAACATGACCTGATAGGGTCTTTTCTAGTCCTGAGATTCCAGGACTCTTGGCCATTATTAATATATTCACATCCACATCCACACATATTTCTCTCCACAGTTACTCAGGCTAAATTATGATTTGCCAAGTTAATAGTACAATGAGTTTTCATTCCTGGGATCACCTGACAGAAGCTAGAACCTCAAGTCAAACATCAAACATCAAGGACCCAGCCTTAAAGCTGCCGGTCTGATGGAAGAGGCAGAACTTAAGGAAGTCAAGGACGAATGGATGGTGGGACAGGACCCTGGATACTTAGTGCAAAAGAGATGAGGAGGAATTTAAAGTTACGGGTGGGAGGTTTTATTTTGGTAAGCTGTCTGAAAGAGTGTAGAGAAGGGATATGCCAGTCTCAGGCCCCATCTGACTAAGCATCCATCTCTTCTCTTGCTGGCTCCAGCTGAACCACAATCTCTATGAGGTGATGAGCAAACTGGAGAAGCAACATTCCAACAAAGTCTTCGTGGTGAAGGGACTCTCAAGGTGAGCAACTCCTGAGACTCTTTCCTGTTCCACTTGTCCTGTGGGTGAACATATTCAACACTCTGATCTCCAGTCCCAAATCCTGGCCTTTCCTTTGTGTTTGTGCGTGTGATATTATTTGTTGTTACACCTCTACAGATTCTTTTACCTTTTATGAAATATTTCAGCCATAACTAAAGGTATAAAGAATAATACAACAAATAGCCATGTACCTACCACCAAACTTAAGAAAACAACTATTTTATATAAAAAATAGAAGCTTCTAGTATCCCTTCCCCACTCACTTTCCACTAAAGGTAATCACTATCTTAAATTTAGTATTTATTATCCCCATGCACTTGCATGTCTTTTTACTTTTATTTTACACATTTATACACACAGAAAACATTGTTTTGCATGTTTTTAAACTTTATATAAATAGAATTTATACTGTATGTTTTCTTTTTTAACTTCTTTTGTCCTCTTAGATGTTGTTTATGAGATTTATTTATTCTTGTGGCTTTGTGTTGTTAGCTCTGATCTTTTCTTTCCATACTGTTATGAATGACTAGTTCACAATTTATTTATCTGTCCTCCTGCTAATGGACATTTGGATTGTTTTCCAGTTTTTGCTATTACAAATAATGTTACATTGAACACATTTTACATTTCTCCTTGTGAATATTATCAAGAGTTTCTTTAGGGTGTGTACAATGAGTGGCATTGCTGAGTCATAGAGTCTGTGCATTTGGACTTCTTTGGCCTTATAGGCACTGCCATTGCCAAATTGTTCTTCAAAGTGATTGTGTCAATTTACAACCCACCAACAGTAAATAAAAGCCCCCATTGCTCTATATTTTTGCTACATGTAACATTGTCAGACTTCTTAATTTTCAAGCTAATGGGTATGAAATGGAATTTTTGGCAATTTTAATTCACATCTCCACAATTGCTGGTGAGCTTTAACATCTTGTTACTAGCCAGTTAATATTCCTATTCTGTAACTGTCTTGTTTATCCTTTTTTCACATTTTTCATTTGGATTATTTACCCTCTTAAAAAATGTATTTATATGAAGTTTGGGGGGAGGGGTTGTGTATTCCGGATATTAATTATCTGATGATATTCATTGCAAAAATCCTTTCTCAATCTGTTATACGTTGATTTTTCACTTTTGTGTGTGTGTGTGTGTGTGTGTGTGTGGTGTCTATTACCCTCATGCATTCTTTATGCTGGTAAGTGTAAGTAATTCACTGGTCCCTCAGAATGTGATCACTATCTTATTCTGGAGCTTTTATTCGGGAAGTTTTATTAAGTTCCTTCTATGTGCAAGATTTTATACTGAGAATTAGGGAACCAAAGACAGGAGATTTGTTCTTTCCTTGAAGTGATTTACAAAAACTTGAAAGGACAGAAAATGTGCATAAGGAGACAAGGAACAATATAAACTTGCACATGCAAAGTGCCTAATGAGACTAAAGAGCCTAATGAGACTGGTAGAAATTGCAGAGAGGTAAGTAATTGCCAGTGTACAGATGGCCTGGGAAGGCTTGAAGGAGGTGGTAAAATTAAGCTTGGGACTTGAAGGAAGAATAGGGCTCATATCTATTGCCCGTACTATTCATTTAGCAATTAGTTACAGACTATTAGAAAGAATCACTAAAGAATCACTAAGTAGACTTTCTACTTTGCATCCAAAACTCCCTCCTCTTCTCAATATTGAATGCCATAGTTCTCTCTAATTGTCCATTCATCTGAAACTTACTGTTACTTAACACCAAGATGTCTCAGAACTATGTAGGGAAATCTGGTGTTTACTTGCTATGTCGTGGGCCTTCTAAACCTGTTGACCTCTGGAATTCTAGTGCTAGAAAGAACCTCATATCACTCTTGTTATGTCATGTCAGAAACTCCCTTAGAAGGAACTTTTTTGTAGCTCTTTCTTTTCCTGCCCACAATTCCCATTCTTGTGTCCAGGACACAACACAGAGTTGACCTGTCAAGCAAATATTGTGAGGTGGTTTTTTTATAAGATGGTGGATAGTTCATAGGAGGCACTTACAGAGGCGAGGCATTAAGCTGATATTGGCTATAGAAGCACTCAGCACAATATCCAGCATAATCGATAAATGTTTCAGTTAGTTTTTGTTATTTGTGGTAGTTATGTTGTGTAAAATCAACTCCAACACTGAATTAGCGAACACTGAACCATTGCTCCTAGGGGAAACACAGGGTTAGGTTCCTGTGAGCCCCTGGTCCCAACATTTTCATCAACCATTTAATACAGAAACTTGTGTTCTGTGTGTTTCTGTTTAGATACTTCTTATTTAATATATATTGTTGATTCATTAATACCGAGCTCACAGCCAACAGCACTATGTAATTCATGCCTGAGTAAAACTTATATAACATACATATTTTTTTTCAATAAGGCACATCATAGTCTTGTTGTTCTTAGCACTGTAACACTACACTTGGAGGCCAAACAGCAGAAGCACTAATGAAAAGTACAGCAATGTAAAAACTATGACAAAAGTCCATGTTCAGAGTGTCAGAGCCAAAACAAGAAGGCAGAAGATTTCCTTGTTAGACCTGAGCTGAGAAAGTACCATCAGGCACTGATTTTTCACACCTTTCACATGTCTATGAATGACCATGAAAGCATCACAAGTATTGATTTTGGGTTACAAGTAAATCTTAGAGGGTTGGTGAATTTAAAAATGCAGAATCCATGAATATCAATTGTATAACACCCATGAATATTTTCCCAGAGAAAATATTTTGTTAGTATGTGGCTGTTACTTTCCAGTCTCTTTTTCTTTATATAATTTTACATAATTGAGATTGTGATAGTCTTTTTTTACTTCCCTTTATAACATAAGCATTATTACAAATTATACAAACTTTCTAGTATCATTTTAAATTACTTTATTCTGTTTTATTATTTTATGGCATGCATCATTATTTGGGGATATTTAAAAATGCTTCATAAAACTTCCAGTTTTTAGCTCATCTGAATCTGAATGTCCTTCATTTTTTAGCAGCAGCAGACGCTCTTTAGTCATCTCCTCCCCAGTTCGAACATCTGCAGCCCCCAGCCCTCTTACCTCACCTACCAGCCCCTCAGCACTTTCCTTGACGAGTGAAAAGGACTCCATCTCAGCAAGTGAAGAAGAGCTAGCATCTGACCAAGCCCAGGGAGAAGACAACACTGAGATTAAAGAAGAGCCTGTAAAAGTCAAGGAAGTAGAGAAGAAAGAGGCTGAAGCAAGCTCCTCTGAGGAGGAAGAGCCTCTGCCAGCCTGCAATGGTCCCAGCCAGGCCCAGCCCTCTTCCACCGCTGAGGGTGGCAAGTCCCAGGAGGAAGTTCCCCCTGGCTCCCCAGCTCCATCCCCAGGCAGAGCTCCGGTCCCTTCAGAGCAGCCTTCATCTCCCCCGGAGGTGGTCTTCCGAACCCGAACCTCAAGTGAAGGGTCTGAACAACTGAAGAAGAGAGCCCCCGTCCAGAGGACCTCAGCACCCCCTAATAGGCCTCCTCCGCCCAAAGCCACACCCAGCCCTAGGACCTCCTCAGGGAACGTACCCTCCAGTCCTACAGCTTCTGAGCAGGGTTCACCTACCAGTCCCAGGGCTTCTGTGGGGTCTGGGACTCCAAGTCCTAGTCCTAGGGCCTCTTTGGAGGTGTCTCTTGATCCACAGCCACCAGAGAAGCCAACAAGAACTTCTGAAGACAGAGAAAACGAAAACATTGACCACCCAAACCCAGAACTTTGTACTTCCCCCACCTCAATGATCCCTCAGGTGAGAATGCCTCTGATTAAGTCTCTATTCTTTTATAACCTCCATTCAGATCATCTTTACTGTAGCCAGGTTGTCCTACATTTGATTGGATTTTATGTCATTATATTACAGTCTCAAAGATACTCTTAATCACCGTTTTTTGGTTCTGGGAATTGTTACATCTTCAGAGCAACTAATTTAGTGACCCTGCTCTTAGGATAATCGACTTCTGCAAGGGACTTATCTTCAATATTATTATGAGAAGATTTCTACTAATTTTCTCTTTTTGCTCCAAGTTCTGGGAGTTCCAATATAAAGTATCAACAATTTGGATCTTGAGCTTTACCTTTTTAAAAAGGGGGTGAGGGTGGGGAAAAAACTCACTTCAATTTATCCTACTTGTCACTATGGTAAATAGACCTCAACCAAAATGGAATTAGCAAATTTCCAAAGTATTATTTATTTGAGAAGACAGAAGAAGGAACTCACAGAGGAAGGAAAGCAGAAGAGATGGTCTTTTGAAAGATGAGTATATGGATGAGAAAAGAATTGTGTTAAAATAGAGACACAGACCCTCTGGAGAGCAACTAGTTCCATGAAGGATCTGAAAGTCATATTCTGTTTACATTATATGGAAAGGCTATAATAGATTTGACTTATTCTATGAGATTCCCAAGGACAGAACTAGGCCCTACATGTAAAGATTTTAAGTACATTTTTGATCAATACAAGGAGAATTTTTAGCAGTTAGCGCTGTTAAAAGTTGTATGGAAAAATATTTTTTCAATATAGGAAAGGGGATACACAGGGCTTCCAAAACCCAAAATGGGATGGACCACCTTGAAAAATATTTCTCCTTCCTTAATTTTAAAAGCTAAGATACATGAACATCTGTCAGGTGCATTGTAGAGCGGATTTTGGTCAGACATCTGACTAGATGGTACCAAGATTCATTCATTCAGTTATTCCACAATTACTTATGGAGCCCTTACTATGTACCAAGCACTTTTCTAGGAGGTAGGATATTACAGTGAACAAACACAAAATTCTCTGCCTTCCTGCATCTTACATCCTAATGGGTGAGGGGAGAAGATAAACACAAAACAGAATAAGTAAAATTACAATTAGTGGCGATAAGAGATGGAGAAAAATTAAGTAGGGGAGGACACAGGGAGTGGGGGCTGAATTTGCAATTTTAAACAGAGTGGCAGAGAAGGTGACTTTAGGGCAATGAAGGAGGCTGACGCATAAATCATGTAGGTATCTGGGAGTATGTGATTTCTGATACCCTCAAATCATAGCACCCTATGCCTGCCTATGCCTAACTGAAGTTTGACCTGCCACCTTGGGAGCCTTCTGTTATCTGAGAGGAGTCAACATCAATAGGGTACCAGGGTGGCATCCAGGATGTGAAGGTGCAGAACTTCTTCTACATTGTCCTCTTTGACCCACAGGTTTTTTCAGAGTCTGACATGGCAAGTAAGATGGAAGACAAGGAAGAGAACAATAAGCTTATCTTGGCGGAGTCCCCTGAGGTACTAAAGCCTAAGTCATCATTATGCCCTAAGACTTGATTCACATGAAGTACTGAAGGTCCTAACAGAGCAAGAAATAAAACTTCCCTTTGGCTGGTTTCAGGTCAGAGGTAACCACGCTGATTGAGGGGGATGGAGGGCATGTGGCTAGTGAGTCAGCACTGGGTGGACGTGGGATTCTGAGGAAAGTGTAGCCACGTCTCACATTTCTGCACAGAAAAGAGTAACTCTACAGTATGGAAAGTCCAAAGTTAATTTAAATTTGACTTTGGAATATATGATTTTAATATGGAGACAGCAATAAAGTCACCTTCTGTTTGGCTCTGGTGAATAATAAAACAAATTTTTATTCTGGGAGTAATCTTATTGAAGGGGAGATTATGGGGGAGCGAGATGCTGTCTATTTTGAGGAACAGGCTGGTAATGCTGTCCTCCTTCGGAAAGAGGTACAGGGCACAACCTCCTTTCCCCTGAGCCCACCTCCTCATATTAGAGATTTATAGTGTATTTCACTCCCAAACTCTCCTGTGGGATTGCCTTGGTTATCAGCTAAGGAGACATATTTTTCCTATGGCATAAAGCAACCAGAGCATCTTAGATCCTAGTTTGTCAGTGTCCTTAATCATCTGAAGCCTCTCCTACAAGATCTGTTCACTTCCCTTGCAGATGTATCATAAATCATATTTTTTTCTCAAGCAGAATTATGGACATATCACATATAAAATGGGTAAATAAAAAGTCACTGTGAGAAAATATGTTCTTGCTCAGCATTTGAATTACCTGAAAGAGAACAGTAACTTTCTGGGAGGTGGTATTACCTTTAAGGTAATGCAGGGCCTGGAATCAGAGGAAGTAAGAAGGAAAATTTCTTTAAAGGAAAAATCAGAGAATTTCAAGTAGCTGTCATATTGATAGAATTTGGTTCTACTTTAAAAGGGTGAATTTTATAGTGTATGAATTAAACTTTTATTAAAAAGTAAATTCATTCTAAATTGTAGCGTGCCGAGGTCTGCCCCTGGCTTAGCAGCTCCTTGACGGGGCTTTCCACACTGGTGTTCCTATCTCAGAACCTAGAACTTTTCCCAAAGAAACCATTAGTCCACTTGCTTCTCTCTCCTAACTGCAGTAGGATAAGGTCACCTAAGTGCAGTGCAGAGCTGCAGTGTATTCCTGAGGAGGATTAGTCTAAAAGTAGTGTTCTGAAGACCTATATTTTTGCCCTCCCGATTCCCACATAGATAGACATACAGATGCATGTTACACAGATCACATGGTGTCTGATCATGGAAGCAACTCCGGACCCCAAAGACCTGGTTACTTGTCCCAGCAAGTCATTTCACCCTCTGAATCTTGGTTTCTTGGCCTGTGAAAAAGGATGACAGGAAAGCCTTCCCTGATGCCTCCAGGCTATAATGAAACAACATTGTATGTTTGCCCTTTATATTGTCTGTGACCCTGTAGTGTAAGGCATGGAAGGTGCTTTTAAGCTCAGAAGCTGGGAAGGTTGAGCCACCTCTCACTGGCAGAACTCTTCTTTTTGTAGAGCCCAGATCTCCAGCTTCATGTCTCTGCTGTTTCAGAAGACAGCAACATCACCGCACCTGAGCCTGAAGAAGAGGTAAGGAGGCCAGGTACAGATAGGCCAGGGTAGGTGGTAAGATTGGTCATTGGGAACGAACAGAAGTTTGGCTATAGACTAGAATCTTCACCGTGGGCTCCAGGGGAACCCAGCAGTGAACATATCCTTAGGGCAAAGTCAAGCAGGCGGGAGCCGGGGCAGCCAAAAGTAAACTGGGGCTGTTTTTGGTGCCCATTTCCCAACACTTGGCTTTGACCCTCTTGAACTCTCACCATAGCCCTGTCTGCTAAGTACTTATTTAGTTATATCTGAACTTATTTCAAAAAGGAGTTAAGATAGAGAGAAGGCATACAAAATGGTAAATACATATATTGAACACACACATACTACAGCAAAATAACTGAGGAGCGTGTTAGTGACAGCGCCATAAAATGGAGCTATGAATTAGGCAAGTACAAAAATACATTCTATAAAATAAACTTACTAAGGAGGGGTCACAAAATTGGTTCCAGACTTTCTAAACATCCAAGAAGAAGAGAAAAATCTGATCAGTTCACCCAGTTCACAATGCCATTCCTTCAGAGAACAACTGCTACAATACTAAGACGAAAAAGAAATTTCTCCTGTGAATCCTCATAAAGAGACGGTGAAGGATGTAATGAACAGTATCTGTAACAAGTCTTGACAAAAACCCCAACAGTTTGACTCCCCTCAACAGTGTATGACATGAAATGTAGTTCAGTAGAGGCAAATTGAGTGTTCACCCTTCTTGAGTGGTTGCTGGGGGCGGTGGGCAGGTGAGCATCTAATGCAATCATGTGTTCTTTCCAGGTATCTGCAATTCAAAGTGCACAACTCTGAAGAGGAACTGCCAAGACCTCCCCACACACACACCTCCCAGAGAAACTCCTCAACTAGAGGGTCTATAAGTCAGAGGGACTTAAGTCAACATTCATGTCCAGATTCTCAAGCCGTATGGGTGCTGATGGCCTCTAAAGACCAGCACTCATAGAGGCTGAGGAGCAGAATTAGGGGAGGGAGAGAGGCAGGCTTGAGAGAGGAGATTGTTAGACTCAGGGAATATTTAATTCAGATTTTGGCAATTGTTAGAATAATAAGACTATATTAATTAAAGTGGGGCTAAAATGACTATAACTAGCAAAAGCATCCATAGATACACATACATAACCACATGCACTCAAGGAATAGGAAATAAATCTTTTGATTTACCACTCACTTTCCGAGACTTAAAAGAACATGTTTTCAGACTGTTAAATAAAGTATTCTGTGTATGGATTCTTTGTTTGACACAGGGTGGTTGTCCCAACCCAACACACTGTTCTCCACTTGAACAGTGTTACTGATTCTTCCCCAGGATCAGAAAGCTTTAGTCGCATCCCTGACCTTCATTTCACCCGACCTCCTGGCTGTAACTCTTTGATCATGCCATGGGCCACAGGCTCCTCAGTCTAAGTACTGTACTACATACCCTGACCCCTGCCTATAGTTAATAAGCAAATACCTTTGGAAAGAGGTTACATTTTAATGCTGTACCTAGTGTTTATAATCTGGTACTTGGTGTTAGTAAAGATAAGAGCAGGATGGAAGGAGACATGGAACTACAAGTGAAGGGAAAGGACACAAAGTATAATAATATAATGGAATTGGGAATCAGAAGTCCTGGATTCAAGTTCTATCATTTGCTTCCGTGAAAAACATTAAAAACTAACTTTGTAAGTCCTGCTACCCTGATACATACACATGCAAACGCTCATCCATCCATCTTTGCTTTTTTTTTTAATGTCACTAATGAAGGGTTTTTTAAAGATTTTTTTTTATTTTTTGAGAGGGGGAAGGGAGGGAGAAAAAACAGATGTACGAGAGAAACGTGGATTGGTTGCCGCTTGCGCGTCCCCAGCTGGGGACCTGGCACACAACCCAGGCACGTGCCCTCACTGGGAATTGAACCAGTGACCTCCCTTTTGTTCATTCATTCAGCAAGCATTTATTGAGTACCTGCTCTGAGCCAAGGACTACTGGGTACTAGAGAAACAATAATGAATAGAAAAAGAACTGTATAGAGACAGAATATTGAGCAGGGAGAAGAATGGACAGGATTTGGCAATGTGTTAGAAGAGGACACCTGATGAAGACTCAAAAGTTTCAAGGCATTATTCTAGGTTAGGCTTCAGAGACTAGAATTTGATGTTGCCATTCCCTGAAATGGTGACTATAGGAGGAAATGCATTGTATAGGGGTTCTTTGCAGGCAACAAACTGACACTATTCAGTAAGAAAGTATATGTTGAAGGATATTAGCTCATAGAACTCAAAGAACAACCAGGCTGCAGAAAGGACAAGAGCCAGCCCACAGATGTCTGTAGCAGGAATGTGTGGATTGTCGTCCCCCCCCCCCCGGCCCCCAGCCCCCAGCAGCTGTCATTGGAAGACTTGGCTTCAGCCAACATATGCCATTGTGTCCCATCCAGATCAAGACTCCCTGGAGAAAGATTCTGACTGGCCCAGTTTGGGGGGAAGCACATTAGTGTCAACAGTGACAGAAGACCAGGGGTGGGGGTGGTAGTAAGGCGGATGGATTACAAAGAAGCACAAGGAAGCTTTGGGAGTGAAAAATGTTCTTAATTTTGATTGTGGTGATAAACTTACTGGATGTATATGTGTGTTGAAGCATCAGATTGTATGCTTTGTGTGCAGATTTTGGGGTATCACACAAACATTGGACACTAACAAGTTTGAGAACTTGCAGGACTTTCCAGGAGATGTGTCCATTAGGGAACTGGAAATACATGTTTGTATTTAGAAGTCATTTTCCTAAGATCTAATCCTGCTACTCTTTTATTGTATTTAAAAAACCTTCAGAGGATCTCTTCTGTTGTAATGGAGAGGAGGCTGCTTGCCCTCCCCCCCCGCCCCCAAAAGGCCTACTGCCTGTAATTTAATACCTCTCTTAGAAGGCATCCCAGTCCTTTGCTGCTGGGAGCGATACTCCAGGGGTATTGGAAGGGTGGGGGAGATGCTTGGAACTCAGGGCCCCAGCTGTCCAAGGCCTGACATGAGCTGCTAGGAATGTCCCACCCATTCATCTGCCAACCCAGGTCAAGCCTTTTCTCTGCAGGGCTTTCACTGACCCTCATCTCCTAAGAAATTGATTCTCTTTGGGGAGTGTGCCAGAGAGAATTTCTAGGGACTTAACGGTCTTGTGAGGAAAGACAAACACCCAAGGTAACTGCTACAACGGAGGCACACCTGAGGTAGAAAACTGGACTAAGTTGTGAAATGGACACTTCATTTGTACATTGCTTTACTGGAGGTTTCAGGAAGGCAGGAGAAAGGGCCAGGATGTTGGGTATGACTAGTCATTTTGCTTACCTGGTACAGATGTTCCCAGGTAGGAACCAAACTGTTTACTGGGATTTACAGAATGTTAAATTGTCCAGGGGGGAAAAGGCCAGGACTTAGAAGACTGCCATCTTGGCAGCAACACAAGAAAGGGCTGAAAACAAATAAAATTGAGTGGAGATGAATATCTCTTATCCCCTGTCCTGAGGCCCCTGGAGGTCAGTTGACAAATGGATGGCTGCTCATTTCTGAGGTTTAGCATTTAGTCCTCAGAGAACCCTGGTAGCGCACCACCGCATGAGGCTTCATTCGTCATCTGTTTGCATCTCTCTGCAGAATTTTTGCAAGAACATCACCCAGTCCCTGCCTTCTAGCAATTTGAAGGACAATATTGACAGACTAGGTAATGTATCCAGAATACACTAGAAACATCCAGGATATCTAGGATACACAAAAGAGCAGAGTACACACACTGCTTCCAGTATTGTTTCCTATCTGCTAAGTCGGTGCTGAGTATGTGCATATCGGGTCCTATTTTTCTGCATTTTTACACTTAAAATGAAAGGCATGTGCCCACAGGGATAAAACCATGTACCAACAAAACTTTTAAGATTATAACAGGGAAAAGATGCTTATGAGAAAATATTAACCTTTAAAATGGGAAGGTAACATAGCAAATCAGTAGAGTCAATTCAGCTGATGGCCTCTGAGAGTCTGTGGTTCAATTTTCAATACATAATATATGCCATGAGGGAGAGACCACACCAGGCACAATACAAGAAAAATTTCAACCTTTCCTGGAATTCATGGTCAGCTTATCAGTAAATGCAAGAAATTGTCCACCTTTGGGATTTAACCCTTAGGACTTGAATTTCCATTTCTCTCTTTTTTAATTTATTGATTTTAGAGAGAGAGAAGAAAGGAGAAACAAATTTGTTGTTCCACTTACCCATGCATTCATTCATTGGTTGGTTCTTTTTTTTTCTTTTTATTGTCTTTTTTTTCCATTACCATTTATCCCCCTAAACCCTCTTCCACCTCCACCCACACCCTCCCCACTGGTTGATTCTTTTATGTGCCCTGACCAGGGATCAAACCACAACCTTGGCATATCCACACGATGCTCTAACTTATTTTTTTCTTGAATATTCTTTTATTAGAGTTACTGGCCCAGCTGATCTTTTCATTAACTTATATAAGTCTTGCCCATGTGTTACTTTCTTTGCCTTTTTTGGAGTGGCACTTTTCCCACACCTGATCTTTCTTCTTCTGTTTCTTTTTAAGGATTTTATTTATTTATTTTTTAGAGAGTGGGGAAGGGAAGGAGAGAAACATTGATATGAGAGAGAAACACCAATCTGTCGCCTCTTGTACACACCCTGACTGAGGACCAGACCCACATCCCAGGCATGTGCCCTGACCAGGAATCAAACTGGCAACCTTTCACCTTGCGGGATGACACCCAATCAACTGAGCCACACCAGCCAGGGTTGGGCTTTCTTCTTCACTGATCACCACTATGCCTTTAAAAATATATTTAAATAAAATGAATTTAATCAACTTATTCTGTTTTATACTCAATTTTTACCAACCAAATAACATCTTTAGGAATGAAAGCAACTACCCTTGCTTATTTTATGTCTTTGCTTTTTTTCCCTCACACTATGCCTCTATTCTGAGACTTTCTCTTTCCATCTTTGTCCCCTAAATGAACATGCACAATCTCTGTTTCCCTATTGATCTATATAAATACTGATTCCCAAACCTTGAGGAATCTTTAGAGGAAGAAGAAGTAAGCACAGAAGTCTGTATCACTGGAAAGGAAGGCAGAAAAATCGCAAGTTCTAACCCTAAGTAGGAAGCCAGGATAACAACAGCTAGCAATTACTGAGCACTTTATACTATACGCCAGGTAAGGTTCTAATGCTTCAGATCAGTGATTTTCAAACGGTGTGCTACGGCACAGCAGTGTGCTACAAGAATTTTTAAAACATGCAATACCTGACCATTTAGTCAGGGGCACTGACCTCTTTTTCCCTAGATTGTCAAATTAAAAAATGACAGCAAAAAAATTACATGTATTTTTTTCAGATCGGCAAAAAATATATTTTTAATGTGCCACAGAATTTTAGTAATTTGTGTGCCATGGGATGAGTAAGGTAGAAAATCGCTGCTTTAGATGCATTAACCCATTCCATCCTCACAGTAACTATGAGACAAATACTGTCCCTGTAAGAGAGATGAAACCGAACTTGGCCAAGATCATGCAGCAGAGAAGATTCCAGAGTCTGTGTTTATACTATCCCATTCTTAGTCATTGAGTTCGTCATTAATTCGGTAGCATTTCCTGCCACAAACTGAGTCAAGAGGTGGCTAAATGGCATTGATTACATCGAGGTCCTTACCACGCGCAAGAGCCACGTCTGTGAAACGAAGTGGCTTTACAGGCATTATCACTTTTAGTCCCCCATTTCAGGAACGAGGGAACAGGTTTTAGAGATGTGAAGTTAGCATGCCCCAAATCACACAGCTAACAAGCTGCGGAGCTGGGACTGTTTGAATCCAAAGTCCATGCCTCTCCACCACCACAGATGAATATCGGACAAGGAAGATCCGGACGGGGCGACGTTCTTCTCCCCACCCCGCCTCCCCGCTTCCCGACCCGCGGTGCGCCGCTAAGTTACCTTACGCTCCAAGTTTCTCCGCACAGAACTATTTAGTAAATGATATGCAAACGCAAGTAAGTAATTTTCCACATTTGTTGAAAATTCAAATGACGTCGATTGCGGGAAAAGCGGGCCCCAGGTTCATATCCCGTGCCCGCCGCCCCCCATCCCAGCCTCGGAGCGAGGGAGGAAGCGGCTCCGGATGGAGGGTTAAGAGACAATCGGAGAAGGAAAAGCGGCCTTTCCTCCTGGGGGAGCAGAGGCGGCCCGGCGAGCAGAGGGAACCTGCAGAGGGCGGTTTCTCTCCTCTTTTCCTGTCCCACCCATTCGGCCGGTCCGCCCACCCCCACTCGCCGGCCGCTGCAGCTAAGTCTGCGCGTCTCTCCTCGGCTTCCTGCACACGGTGTCCCTCGGTGGGTCTGCGCGAATCTCTACGGTTCCCGCCCCAGTCGAGTTCAAAAGGACGCGCTGAGTGGCGCTGGCCCTTCCCCGGCAGCCCGTCCGACTGGTAAGGTGAGCACGTGGAGGAGGGGACCTGGGGAGGGCGGAGAGCCAGGCGAGCCCGGTCGCCCACACTCACACTGCAGCCACCCCGGTCCCGGCAGGAACTGAAACCAAGAGCGGCCAGAGCTCGGCCCTGGGCTGGAGCCTCCTGTTGCGGCAGCTGGGCCACCCTCGGAGCGCAGGGAGCCCTCCGCCTGCAGGTAACGCGGCAGGGCTGGGGCCGGGGACCAGGGGGCGGGGCCGCTGGGCGAGACCCGACGTCCGCGGAGGTGGAGGGGGTCCCCGACGGCGCCCGAGGTTCCGGCTCCGCCAAGAGGGGTTCGGCCCTAGTGGCCGGCTAGTGGGGTTCAGGAGACTGTGCGCGGACGACGCAGTGGACAATGAAGGGAAGACTGAGGAAAGCGGACGAGGCTGGGCAGACCGATTGTGTCAGGCCAAAGGGCGACTGAGGACCCTCTCCTCCAGTTTTCTTTGCCTGGGTCATCCCCCACATCCTCCTCCAGGGCAGGTCCCAACTCCCACGTGGCCCCCGAGCGTTGGCTCAGGTCCTGCGCAACACCGCCCCCCCCCCGCCGGTGCCGCCCCACCCCCCACCCCGGACACCTAGGGGATGGCTCCGCCCAAACTCCAGGCTGTGAAAGAATTGGGTACCTGTTACCGCGATTTGGTGAAACTGGGGCCGCTGTTAATTTGCATTCCTTTGCCCAATTTACTCAGGCCTTGAGAAATCTCTTAGGTAAATGTCGTGACCCAGTGAAAGGATCTAAGGGTAGAGCGTTAAAAGGTAATGCACCCCAAACACAGGTGATCTCTCAGATCTGCTCTTGATAACTGCAGCCTGAGGAGACACTCAGCGAAACAAAACAAGGGTTTAGGACTAGCTCCACAGGGGAAAGCGGGAATGGGGAAGAGACTCAGGAAAATCTGGCACCAAAGGCTTTTCTGGGATTTCTAGTTGTCTCCAGCCCCAGGCAGGGACCCACCCACCTCATACCTGTCTTCCCCCACCCCCACCCCGCTTCCTACAGATCTGCTCATTCCTCAAGGTGCCCATCCACTTGCTGCAATGACTAGCTTCCCAACCACGCCTTCTCCAAGAGGTAGGTGAAGGCCTTTTCTAGTTGGAATGGTAGAGACTTGTTAACATCCTCACCCCCAAACCAGTCTTGGAATTCCCTGAGGCCTCAGGCCAGATGAGAAGACCTTCCCATCATTCTGCCAGCCTCACATCCAAAAAGGTACTGGGAGGAAGCAGAGGGCAACTAGATTGTGCATTTAAGTGCAGTTTGAATCTAAGCCTCATGGACCTGTGCCGGTTCCTGGCACTACCACTTAAAGCCTTGTGACCCTGAGTGAGTTATCTAACCTCTAAGCTCCTTTCCTCATGTGTAAAATGAGGGAAATAGAACTTATCTCCTGAGGTTATTTGTGAGGATTAAACGAGACAACCAATAAAAAACACCTAGTACAAGCATCTCAGATCTAGTAAGTACTCAATAACGCTGGTGGTTGTTGTTACTATTATGTGCTTGTGAGAAATCCACCTTTTCCTGGAAAGGAATTCTGCCCGCTTTCTATTCCACTCCTCTGAGGGTATACTCAAGCATCAAAAACCCACTGTTCTTGCCCTGACTGGTGTGGCTCAATGAAGGGAGGACTGAGGGGAGCGGGCATCGTCCTGCAAAGCGAAAAGGTCACCAGTTTGATTCCTGGTGAGGGCGGGTACGGAAGGCAACAGATTAATGTTTTTCACATCGATGTTTCTCTTCCTCTCTCTCACCCTCCCTTCCACTCTCTCTAAAAATAAATAAATAAAATCTTTAAAAAAGAAAAAAAAAAGCCCTAGCTGGTGTGGCTCAGTGGATTCAGTGCTGGCCTGTGAACCAAAGAGTCACCGGTTCGATTCCCAGTCAGGGCACATGCCAGGGTTGCAGGCCAGGTCCCCCGGAGGGGGGTGTGTGAGGGGCAACCACACATTGATGTTTCTCTCCCTCTTTTTCTCCCTCCCCCTCTCTTTAAAAATAAATAAAATCTTTAAAAAAAAAGAATGTTAAAAAAAAATACTGTTCCTGGCAGTGGTCCATCTCTCATCACATTGAGGACAGATTCTCACCTTTCATAACTGGTTTGGTTATTAAATGATATATTCATTCTTTTCATTATGTACTTATTAGGCTAAGGGAGGAACAAAAGCTCAATTGGTCTATACATCTTCGTTTTCACATACACAGTTTCATTTGTCATTAGGACAGACATTCTCCGTTTTACTGATGTGAAAACAGGTGAAGGACAACCCCAGGGAAAAGGTCTAAGACCAGTGTCCTCTATGACTAATGAGGCGTGCAATGCAGACTCTTAGTTGAATGGGGAAAGGTAAGCAAAGGGAGAAATGGGTAGAAGTTTAAATTGGTCGGCAAAGGCTTCATGAGTAGGGAAGGGGTAGAGCCCTTACCTTTGAAAGACAGGTGAAGGGGTGTGTACAGCAAGGAGGTAACCCTCGGTGTGAAACTGCAGAGATTGCATTTACCCTGGAGGGTGTTCTGAAGGAGAGCCCCCCCACCCCGTAGGGAAAAGAGGCACGGCTTCGGCAGCTAGCTGAGGACTCAGCACTTGAGCAGGAGGGGACGATCTGCATTCTTTTTTTTAAAATTTGTAGTAAAATATACATTCTATAAGTGTTACCATTTTAACCATTTTGGGGTGTACAGTTTAGTAATATTAAGTGTTACATTCACAATACCGTGCAACCGTGCCTACCATCCATCTCCAGAACTTTTTCATCTTCCTCTCCATCTAGCTTTTGGTAAACACTGTTATACTTTCTATCTGTGTAAATTTGACTAACTACCTCATATTAAGTGGAATCATACAATATTTGTCTTTTTGTGTCTGACATTTCATTTAGCATAACATCTCCAGGGTTCATCCATGTTGTAGTATATGTCAGATTTTCTTCTCTTTTTTAAGGCTGAATAGGTATATATATATGTTTATGTATATAATTTTGTGTGTCTATATATAAATTTACATATATTATGTATCACTTTGTTTATCCAGTAATCCATTAATAGATACTTGAGTTGTTTCCATCTTTTGGCTATTGTGAATAATGTTATGAACATGAGCATACAAATATCTCTCTAAGTCCCTGCTTTCAATTCTTTTAGGTATATATATACCCAGATTTGCAACTGTTGAATCATGTGATAATTCTATGTTTAATTTTTTGAGGAACTGCCACACTGTTTTCCACAGCAGCTGCACCATTTTACATTTCCACCAGCAGTGCACAGGGTTCCAATTTCTCTACATTCTCATTGTTTTCTTTCTTTCTTTTTTTTTAATATAGTAACTATTTTAATGGGTGTGAAGTGGTATCTCATTGTGGTTTTGATTTACATTTCCTTAATTATTAGTGATGTTGAGCATCTGTATATCTTCTTTGGAGAAATGTTTACTCAAGTCCCTTGCCCATTTTTTGATTGGCTTGTTTTGTCATTGTTGTTGTTGTTGTTGAGTTTTATGCTTAGATTCTTGACCCACCTAGTGACGTGAGTGATGTGGTATTTTAGAACATATCATGCAGCCCCCTACCCACTGGGTCCAAGCAAATATAAGTTTAGAGACGGGAAGGGAGAAATGGCAAACAGGGCGAGGGTTGTTACTTTAAATCATGCGATCCTTGAGGGTCTTTCACATCTCTTCCCCATCTCTCCACCTTCATCCCCTCTCCTCCTTTTCCTATAAAGATCTCCTAAAGGAGATAATCTCTTGGAGTGTTGAAAGTGAGGGCTACATTATGACTTTCATGGGCCCTTGGCACTGTCCCCTTTTTGGGATCGTTCCTCCATTAGAAAAGATATATATTCAAAATTGTATTTTACCACTCTGTTGGTGTAAGGAAAAACATAGTATAATAAAATTATTAACAGTTGCATTTATATTTAATGATTGAGAGAACATTATTGCAATTTCCTCGACCTAAACATTTGATTTTGTTTTGTGATTTTTAAAAGCAATTAAAATCGTTACAGCTAAAATCATTAAAAACCACTCTCATGGGCCCCTGGAAGGATGTAGACCCCAGGCACGGTGCCTGCTGCGCCGAGGGCGTGAGTCACGCTGCTGGAAGTAGGATGAGTGAAGCATACCCCTTTCCACCTGATCACACTAACTACCTCCTAGGTTTTCCTCTGGATTAGACACTCAGTATTTTTCATCTCACTCACTTTTTACCACACCCTTGTGAGCAGGTTTTATTCTCATTGTACAGAGGCAAAAACTGAGGTTCAGGGAAGTTAAATTTTCACACGTTAAGAAATTCTCCCAAGGTCATGTGGCTAGTAATGGCAGAGACAGGATTTTGTGCCAAGTTTGATTTATTTCAGAGTCTGTGTTCTTTCTGTCATGGTATACTGCTCTCAAAGTGTCACGCCACCCCACTGGCTGGGGCACATAAAAGAGAAGGAAGGAGAAAGGAAGCAGAATTCCAGGGCGGGTTCCCATGGGAAAGAAGGTTGGGGGAGCCGCCCTGTGTCGGGCAGGTCTAGAGCAAATAAGTAGGTTGGCAGACTCAAGTGGCAAAGGATCTGATGCCTCAGTGATAAGAGATTTAGGGGAACAAGGGCCACAAAGAAACCAACCTGTATCTGGGTTAAAAAAAGGGGGGAGGTGAGTGAGCAAAATAGATCTTGAAGTTCATTTGCTGTCCATTAGGATTGAGATGGAGCCTTGAATCTTGTGGTCCTCAGGCCCAGGCCTCCCACCTGAAAGAAAAACTGGTGCTAACGCGGTCCTTCCAAGCCTGAGAAGGGAAGGAAGAAAGTAATATTATTATTCCTTTGTTGGACAAAGAGATAGGAGAGAAATAGGGTAGCAACAAGAGAAAACGGGGAGAGCTGAAAGCCATTCCCCACCCCTCTTTATCCCAGGCTTTCCCGACTTTGTTTACTTTGTTGTTGTTTTCATTAAAAAGCTATTCCGTGCCCCTTGGAATAGCTTCCTTGCCTTTCTCTCTTTCTATGTATGTACACACACATATATACACACACATTATATACTCTCCCTATATATATGCATGTTTATAATTTTATTTTAATTTACTTTTTTACAAACATGTAATCATATTACACATACGGCCCCAGTAATTTGCTTTTTTCATCTAACCATAGGTCCTGTTCCAGTAACTGCACATCTACCACATTCTTCTTAACAACTGTATAGTGTTTCCAGAATGAATGGCCTGTAATTTATTTAAGCATTCCTCTGCGGATGGACATTCAGATATGTGTCACTCTTGCAAACAGTACAACAGTGAACACCCTTTCCATCTGCAATAAAATTCAGAGAACCAAACCCAGTGGCCACATAAACAAAAGCTTCACTGGAGGCAGAGCAGGACATTTCCAGAACTTGGGCAGTGGTAGTGTGTGGTGGAAGGAAACTTGGGAGGGGAGACAGACTTGAAACCTGGCTCAGCCAGCTGCTGAGTGCCCGATCCTGCGCTCGCTGAGCTGCCTCAGTTTCTTGGCTTGTACAGAATACTACCAATCCTGCTTACATCGCATTCTTGGGGTGGAGATAAAATAATGTTATATTTTGCAAACTGTAAATCATAAATATACATTACAGCTCTGATACTTGAAGGCTGAAGGACACTAGCTCATCAGCTCTCAGGACACTCTGTGACCTTTAAGCCTGAGAAAAGTGCTCCTGTGTGAGTTCAAAATTTAATTTTTAAAAATAAACATTTTATTTTGGAATAATTTTAAATGTATAGAGAAGTTGCAAAAATAGTACAGAGAGCTCCCATCTATGCTTCAGCCAGTTTCCCCTTCATGTCAGTATCTTACATGACCAGCGTTCATTTGTGAAAAAAGAAGACATTAACATTGGTAAAATACTGTTAACTACAGACTTCATTGAGATTTCCCCAGTTTGAAAATGTGATTCTGAAGTGAATTCTGATAGAACACTTTCAATTTATAAAAATTCCAAAATTAAGGCTGACGAAGGTCCTGAGGGCAGCTAGTTCAACTGCCCACTCTGGGTTGGAATTCTCTCCAGTGCTGGAGGCATTTGTCCAGCTGTGCTCTTGCTTCTGTGGGGTAGGCACCTGCCTTCCGTTAGTTTCTGCTGTTTGTGCAGGTTATCCATGGGTCTGTTTGAAGACAGCATTCAAGTTCTAGGCTCCCCCTAAGTTTTCTGTCTGGGCTTTCTTTGGCAAGTTTTTAATTTTTTTAAAGATTTTATTTATTTATTTTTAGTGAGAGGGAGAAAGAGAGGGAGAGAAACATTAATGTGTGGCTGCCTCTCGTGCGCCTCCTACTAGGGGCCTGGCCTGCAACCCAGGCATGTGCCCTGACTGGGAATCGAACCAGCAACCCTTTGGTTCTCAGGCTGGCACTCAATACACTGAGCCACACTAGTCAGGGCTCTTGGCAAGCTTTTTATATCTGATATGGTTTCCAAACCAGTCACATTGTTGGCTGCTCACCTCAAAATTGTGACACCCAGATGCAACTCAGCAGTCTAGGAGTGGGGCAAAGGAGGGCTGCGCTGTTACCTCCATTATCAGAGACCATATTAATGGTGCCTAGTATAACAGCAAGTTTAAAATTTTTTCATGAGTAACTATCTTCATAAGAAATTTGGAAGATAAAGGAAAAAACATATAGCAGAAGAAAATAAATCATCCCAAATTCTTTAACCTATCTATCGTTCTTGCTGCTATTTTGGGGTATATCCTTTCTAGTGATCCCACTGTGGGCCTTTTATGTACGCTGCCACTAAACCATGGCTTCCCCACTCTTCCCCATTTTACTTGTGAGTTCATTGATTTCTTGGACCTAAGAGCAGGAAATGTATTAAATCTCATCTTGTCCAATTTGGCCCATTTCTCCAGTCATTTGAAATCTCTCTTTTTATCATCTTACTAGTTGCCCCTCTAACTTTGAGTGTTTCACAAATTTGTCGTCCCTTTCCTGGGTCCACAGCGGTCTGCATTTACCCAAAGGGCTAAACCCATGTGGGAGTCACCAATAAAGTAGAACACCAAAACAAAAGATCTTGCAAAGAATTTAATGTTAGATATATTTTAAATGTTTATTTATTTATTTATTTTTAGAGAGAGGGGAAGGGAGAAAAAGAGGAAGAGAAACACCAATGTGTGAGAGAAGTATCAATTGGTTGCCTCCCACACGCTCCCAATCAGGAACCTGGCCAGCAACCCAGGCATGTTCCCCAACCAGGAACCGAACCAGCAGCCTTATAGTCTGCAGGCCAGTGCCCCAGCCCACTGAGCCACACCAGCCAGGGCTGGATATATTTTTAAAACAAACAAAAAACCAAAGTCATTATTATAAGGGACAAATTTTATTATTGGACTTTCTTCTACCTGTCTTATGATCTAATGTCTTTATTTTGAATTGCATAAAGGTGTTAATTTGGCCCTAGCATAGTCTGACATAATAGTATCAATTCAAGAAGAACTAAGGTCAAATCCCAGTGGAGGAACCTCTGCTTAGGCCACCATCACTCACTCCCAACCTTGACAGTCAGTTACTACCCCGCTTAGTCCTTAAAGCCAGGCTGTATTACTCCACAGGGATAATATAATTTTATCACATGTTCTGTGATGAGTCGCTGTCTACTCATGTAGCACCTTGAACTCTCCTTCAACCCCTTCCCCATCCTCACTCTCAATTAATGAACTTGCGTTCTATTTCCTTGAACAAATTAAAGTTCTCAAAAGAGAACTGAAAGGCTCCCACTCCCCCCATCTGCTTACTACCTGCCTTTGTCCCATGTGTACATTAATAATGAATGATCCCTGCTCTGTCTCCAGCCAGCCCCTCTACTCCCCAAACCCTTCAGGGCCATACTTCCAGCCACTCTCCTCTCCCATATGTCATCAGCTGTTCCCTCTCACCTGAGTCATTTCTATATGTACAAAAACATGCTGTCATTTGTCTCATCCTTTAAAAAAAAAAAAGCAAAAACAAAAAGCTTGAACTGTTCCCCACTCTAGCTACAGTCCATTTCTCTGCTCACCTTTATAAGAAAGCTTGTTTATATTCTGCCTTCAGTTCCTCTCCTTCTATTTATTTATTTATTTACTTACTTATTTTGAACCCACTGGAAACCAGGGGTTTATACTAGCAATTCACCAAAGATTCTCTTATCAAAGTCATTCATGACTCTTGCTTGAGGACCGCATCCCAGTGGTCCTCATACTTGATCTATGTAGCTGCTGCTCCTCAGACTTCCTTGCTGTTTCCTCCTTGGGCTCAGTCCTTGATCCTCTTTATCTGTACTTAGTCCCTTGGTGATCTCACCCACTCTCATGAGTTTACATATGCTGACTCTTTAAACCTCCAGTGCACACCTCTTTCCCATATTCCAATCTTAACATCTGCACTTGATGTCTAAGCAACAGTCATGTCCAAAATTGAACTGTGGATCTTCCCTTCCACATCTGTTCCTCCTTGAGGTTTCCCACCCTGTTTAACACCGTGCCTCCCGCCCTCCAGTCACCCAGGCCCAAACCTGGGTATCATCCTTGACTCCACCCCACATCCTGTCAGTCTTAACGTCAGAACACACCACTTTCTCAATGAGCTGCTGCTAGACCCAGTAAATATTTCTGTGCAGACTAGAAAAAGGCTCCCCCTTTGGGTAGATGCAGCTGTGCCCTTGTGCCAGGTATAGCCGGCTTCTCCTTCCACCCCTACTTTCCCACAGGATCCTTTTCTCTTTCAGTTTCTTACTGCTGCATAACAAACCACCTCAACACTTAGTGGCTTAAAACAATAGCAATGTCTAGGTTTTGTGGGGGTTTTTTTAATTTTTAATTGATTTTAGCTAGGGGAAACTGATTTGTTGTTCCACTTATTTATACATTCATTGGTTAATTTTTCTATGTGTCCTGACTAGGGATCAAACCCACAACCTTGGGATATTGGGATGATGCTCTTACCAATTGAGCTACCTGTCCAGGGCATCAATAGCAATGTATTATTTCTTAGAATTCTGTAGGTTGGCTGGGGACTCCTCTGCTGTGTTTACTGATGCAGCTGGAATCCGCTGGAAGGCCCGCTGGGCTAGAAGGTCCAAGATGACCTTCCTCATACATCTAGTACTTGGTACTGGCTGGCTGAGCCCGGGGCCCTCACTTTTTCTCCATGTGGCATTTCACCCTTCATTGGTCTGGATTAGGCTTTCTCACAACGTAGTGGACACAGTGTTCCAAAAGTGTGCTCTTTGAGCCCTGGCCAGTTGGTTGGAAAGTCATCCTGTAACCAAAGAGTTGTAGGTTTGATTCCCGGTCTGGGGGCAACGGAAGGTGACCAATCAGTATTTCTCATTCAATGTTTCTCTCTCTCCTTTCCTCTCTCTGTCTACAAGCAATGAATTAAAAAAAAAAAAAAAAAAGCATGATCTTTGGAAATTCAAGCCCTACCCCAAACCTACTGAATCAGAATCTTCATTTTCACCTGATCCCTAGAAGATTCTTATGCACAACAGGGTTTGAGAAGCACTGCTTTAAAATATAACTCCAGCCCTCGCTGGTGTGGCTCAGTGGATTGAGTGCCAGCGTGTGACCCGAAAGGCTGCCAGTTTGATTCCCAGTCAAGGCACATGTCTGGGTCTCCTGCCAGGTCCCCAGTTGGGGGTGTGGGAAGAACCAATGGGTGTAGCTCTTGCACGTTAATCGCACACTGATGTTTCTCTTCCTCTGTTTTCCCCTCCCTCCCCCTTTCTCTAAATATAAATAAATAAAACCTTTTATATATTTTAACCAGGCTCTCCTCAGAAACCTCTTAAAGATTCCCATCTCACTCACTCATGTAGCCCTCTCAATTTTATCTCCTGTTCTCCTTCTTGCTCCCTCCAAGTGACCTCTGTGCTGCACCTCTAACAGGCAAGTATGCAGTGGGCCCAGGTGCATTTCCGTATTGTGGGTAGCCCTACCTTGGCATATTGGGATGGGCCAGGTCTCTACATGGTTGCCTCCCTCACCTTCTGTGGGTCTTTACTCAAGTCACCTCACGGGGAGAACTTTCCCTGACCACGTCTATCTATATCCAAACTCCCTGTCCCCTCTTCCTGCTTGTTTTTTCTACATAGCACTAATCAACAATAACTAATAGTCTTTTTTCACCCGTTTTTTTAAAGATTTTATTTATTTATTTTTTGAGAGAGAGGGAAAGGGAGGGAGAAAGAGAAGGAGAGAAACACCAATGTGTGGTTGCCTCTTGCGCACCCCCAACTAGGGACCTGGCCTGCAACCCAGGCATGTGCCCTAGACTGAATCGAACTGGCGACCCTTTGATTCACAGGCTGGCTCTCAATCCACTGAGCCACACCAGCCAAGGCTATTTTTCCACCTATTTATTTTGTTTATTGTCTACCTGACCCCTCGGAATGTAAATTGGACGAAAAAAATTTTTTTTAATTGTGGTAAAATTATACATAATGTAAAATTTACATTTTTTAAAAGATTTTATTTATTTTTAGGGAGAAGAAGAGGGAGGGAGAAAGGGAGGGAGAGAAACAACAATGTGAGGGAGAAGCGTTTACTGGCTGCCCTTCACATGCATCCTGGCCAGCTGCTGAACCTGCATCCCAGGCATGTGCCCTGGCTGGGACCTTTTGCTTTGCAGGACAACGCCCCACCAACTGAGCCACAATGGTTAGGGCAAATTTACAATTTTTAAGCCTACAATTCTATAGCATTAAATCATTCACATTGTTGTGCAGCATCATCATCATCCTTCTCCACAACTTTTTCATCCCAAACTGAAACTCTACATATTAAACAACAACTCTCCATTCTGCCCTCCTCCCACCTCCTGATAACCACTATTCTGCTTTCTGCTTCTATGCATTTGACTATTTCAGGTACCTCATATAAATGGAACCATGCAATACTTATCCTTCACAGCGGGCTTATTTCATTTAGCATGTCTTCAAGGTTCATCATTTTGTATTGTGTCAGAATTTTCTTCCTTTTTAAAGCTAGATAATATTCCGTTTTATGTGTATATGGCATTTTGTTTACCCATTCCTCTGTTCTTGGACATTTGAGTTGTTTCACTTTTTAGATACGTGAATAGTACTGCTGTGAATGTGGGTATACAAATATCTATTTTGAGTGCCTGCTTTAATTTCTTTTGGTTATATACCCAGAAGAGGAATTGCTGTGACATATGGTAGATTCTGTTTAATTTTTTAAGGAACTGTGAAGGCATGGGCTATTGTTTGTTGTGTTCACTGATCCATGACCAAAACCTAGAAGAGAGCCTGGCAGAGTACACAGTCAATAAACGCTTGTTGAAGTAACTTTTAATTTCTCTGTCTATGATCCTGGACTCTCAGTCTTAAGAAGGCCGTGCGGCTTGTCTGAGCCACGTGCTCATAGTGGTCCCATACAAGCTCTTGATGTGTGCTGTTTCAGGATGAAGGCCCCCAAAGCAGACCCTAATCACTTGTTCTAGAATTTTGCTGGGAAACCACATCAAGACCACCAGCTGCTCACAGAATCCACCTCCTTTGTACGGTTCATCAGGCTCCTGACCCCTCTCTCTTTCTCAGAAGCTCCCACGTCACCAGTAGTGATCTTACGTGTTCTTTCAATGCCCTTGGCTGTCATTTATCTGGATTCCTTTTAGATTAGTCTGGTGCTTTCTGGGTTGCATTCCTTCTCTTAAGTTCACTTCCCCACATCGCCAGCCTCCTGCTGCTCCTTTTATGCAAAAATCGTTCTCTTTGATAGGAGACAGAGGCAAAAAGGGCCAGAGGAATTCTGCTTTCTGTTTCCTCCAGCCTGACATCCTCAGGCCCAAACAGCAAGCTTAGCCTTTTCCCTGTTCTTGCTCCAAATATAATTCTTTTTAAATTTGTTTACCAATTTGAGCTACATAGAGCTTCCTGACACTATTCTTCTGGGTTTTAGAGGCCTCTGATATAGGCATTTTCTGCTATAAAACTTGATGTGCATTTTTTAAGACTCACATTCTGAAATCACATTACTGCAAATGGGTTTACAGGAAAGACAGGATTAGGGCCAACCACTCAACTCTGTAACGAGAACACTCAATTTATAGCAATCTCAATTATAATATTGACAGTTAAATCTCCACCAGCATTTGAACCTCGAGTCCCTGTTAGTCCTTTGCTCACTGCGTCCTGGGGTGTGTGCTCCCTCCTTTTAGAAGTAGGTTCCAGAGAGCCTTCACCTCCAGCAGAGTAAAGTTGTTCATCAAAACTAAAATCTGATGCAGGGTCTGTCTCCTTCATTAATCCATGGTTTTCACAGAGAGGGAAATTTCTTTGTACCTCCTTCATTTGTACTTACTGCTTCACCAGATGGCTTAATAAAAGTGGAAACCACACCAATTACTGAATCCAAGGAAAGTACTCGCAGTGAATTTTATGTTTCTTTTTTCTTTTATTTAAAAAAAATGTTTTTGTTCTTTTATTAAAAATTTTATTTATTCATTTTTTTTAAAGAGGGGAAGAGAGGGAGAAAGAGAGGGAGAGAAACATCAATGTGTGGTTGCATTTCGCATGCCCCCTGCTGGGGACCTGGCCTGCAGCCCAGGCATGTGCCCTACAGTGGAATTGAACTGGTGACCCTTTGGTTTGCAGGCCGGTGCTCAGCCCACTGAGCCACACCAGCTAGGGCTTTTCTTTTCTTTTCTTTTCTTTTTTTTTTTAATTTATTTATTTTTAGAGAGAGGGAGAAACAGAGGGGGAGAAACATTAGTTGGTTGCCTCTCGTACACCCCACCCTGGGGACCTGGCCTGCAACCCAGGCATGTTCCCTGGCTGGGAATCAAACCAGAGACCTTTCGGTTTGCAAGCCAGCAGTCAATCCGCTGAACCACACCAGCCAGGGCTTGATAGGGTTATTAATAAGGGAGGAGCCTTATCTCATTATTTAAAAATAATGTTTACAGCTGTGACTGGTGTGGCTCAGTGGGTTGGGTGTCTCCCCGCAAACCAAAAGGTCTCTGGTTTGATTCCCTGTCAAGGCATATGCCTGGGTTGCAGGCCAGGTCTCAGGTTAGGGGCGTGCAAGATGCAACCAATTGATGTTTCTCTCCCTCTCTTTCTCCCTCTTCCCCCTCTAAAAATAAATTAATAAAATCTTTAAAAAAAAATAATGTTTACAAAAAATTTGTAAGAACATTGAAGAAAAGCATGTACCATATAATACAAATATATATACACACTCATTGTTTAATTTCATTTATGCAAAGATACACATTTCTAATAATAACTTTGCCTTATTGAGTTACTACATGTCACAACGACCGTATAAAGTAGGCCCTATTATCCATTTTGCAGATGAGGAAGCTGATGGACAGAGAGGTTAGGTCATTTTCCCAGGGTTCCACCGCCAGTAAAGGACAGCTCAGATTTGAACCCTGTCAGTCAGACTCTAAATCCCTTAACTACTATATTAGGCAGAGAGAAATCCATGAAAATGTTCACTGTCTTTGGGTGGTGGTTTATTTTCTCCTCCATTCCCCAGGTTATCTGTGTGGATTTACTCTAGAAGATGAGTGATAAAGTTTTGAATAGGGAAGAAGGTGGGGTAATGAAATTGAAGGACAAACATGCTTTAGAGCAAAAAATTCACCCCATTTCCTTTTCCACTTTTCTATATTTTTCAGAACTGACCACCCCAATTCAGCGGGTCACGGAGACCCTGTCCCCAGATGCTGAAGCCAGCACAGCACTCATTGCAGGTAATGAAGGCTCTGAGCCAAATATAAGGGACCTCTGAGTTCAGGGGCTGTCTTCTTCCAGACAGCCAGGAACCCAGTGTGATGAACTAGGATTCCCTCTACAGGAAAGCACCACAAATCAGAGACCAAGTCCATGAGTGGGCTCCTTTGAGGTTATCTTAAACACACACACATACACAAAGCTCTGAAAGACTCTTCAAGGCTTCTGTGAGAGGTACTGCTGGTAAATGATAGGTCGGGAGATGACCACAAATAGATATAGGTGCATATGGGCACTGCATTCCAGTGTGTGGATAGGGAAGAGGATGTGTGTGGTTTGTCCAGTGTGTGAGGAAGAGGATGGGAGGGAGCAGAGAATCCCCCACAGGAGGCTATGAATTTAAACAACCCTTCCTGTTGGGATAAGCTATTTCCTGTTTGCCTCCTTCCTGTTTCTATTATACTCATCAGAAACTGGTTAAGAGAGAGATCAGTTTTATCAGAAGTCAGAAGCCTTGTGTCTTTAGCTTGAGCCCCCAGAGACCCCAGGGACCACGTCCCACAGGAGCTGGGGCATATGGATTTGGAAGTGGACACTAGTTAACCAGACCAGAAGGATCCTTACGAAAAGTGAGGGAACTGCCTAACTCAGGGGACCCTGTGAATAACTGAGATGTACTCAATCCTGAAACATCTCTACATTTTCCCTCTCCTTTCCAAGTTGTCATCACCGTGGTCTTCCTCACCCTGCTCTCAGTTGTGGTCTTGATCTTCTTTTACCTGTACAAGAACAAAGGCAGCTACGTCACCTACGAACCTGCAGAAGGAGAGCCCAGCACCATCCTTCAGATGGAGAGTGACTCAGCCAAGGGCAGGGAGAAGGAGGAATATTTCATCTAATGATTCCCAGACCCCAAGGAGCTTATCCGGGCTCCAGTATTAACACACTATTTATTAGGTGAAACTTTTATCTGAAAGCAGTGAGCAGCGTTGATTGATATGGGCAAGCCTGAGCTCCTTCCAGGAGGAGGCCCAAATCCAACATCACCGACACCAGGAACCAAGGACATAGAGAAAGCTACTTATGATGTCTTTAGCCAGGCCTCTGTAATACAGCGGTGCTTGTGACTGACCAACAAGGTGGAGCTATACCAGGCAACATTTGAGTATGTGCCCAGCTATCTTCAGTTTTTTCCACAGGTCAAAGGGGAGAAGAGAGGTAGGGTCACTAGCTGCTCCTCTGTACCCTGCCTGGTCACCTAGCGACAGCCCCTGTGGAGGTAGTGTCCATAGTTCTTCCCAGAGGCTGGATACCAGAGTAAAAGGCCAGGCCAGGAGGGGTGGGAGACTATATAGAGTCCCTACCTCCTGATGGCTCTGCAACACCCCTTAATCTGAGCCCTTCCTTTCCATATTCCCCAACGTCAAACTTAATGCTATTTTTATCAGAATTAAAATTTTTCATTGATCCAGAAATCATATTCTCTTAAATATCTTTTCATTTTGACTTGTCCCTTGACATTTTACCTGCTTAAACTTGGACATTTTCTTTTGCTTGTTTAACTCCTTTGCATGTGTCCTTACCCAAGTTAGAAGAACCCTAAGGAAGTATTAGAAGTTGAAACAAAGCTGGTCCTAGGAAGATTGTCCCAGATGAGTGTCATTACAAACACCCTGGGAGATGGACTGGTTTCTTCTCCACCCTGGCGAGGACCACAGTTTCCCAGAATCCATTCTCTGTATACGCAGAGGGAACCAGAAACAGTCTTCTTACCACTTTTTTCACGAGTGTTCTGGAATCAAGCCCAGAGAAGCTTCTTGGATCTAACTTACATCTCAAAATGAGGTATGTTTAAACGGCGCAATTGTTTTGGTAGAAATCATAGCTGCCCATGTCCACCCCAAGTAAGATTTTTAAGAGCTGAGGAAACCAATCTTGGCAATCTAGATTCCAGTTTCCAGTATTTCTTCACACAGAACTTTGGAGTAACTCAAAGTCACCCTGAACTTACACAAAC
This sequence comes from Pteronotus mesoamericanus, assembly GCF_021234165.1. NCBI lineage: Eukaryota > Metazoa > Chordata > Mammalia > Chiroptera > Mormoopidae > Pteronotus > Pteronotus mesoamericanus. Next base: position 3,821,296 of record NW_026555310.1, read on the forward strand.
TTATACTAAAAACATTTTCCTTGAGTCAAACTTTAGGGCATTAGGAGAATCAATCGTTCCTCTTTTTTTTTCAATTGAGAGAGAAACATCAATGTAAGAGAGAAATACCGATCGGCTGCCTCCCGTATGTGGCCCAACCAGGAATCAAACCCACAATCTAGGTGTGTGTCCTAACTGGAAATTGAACCTGTAAACTTTTGGCATAGGGGCAGTGCTCCAACCAAGCCACCTGGCCAGGGCTCATTCCCTTATCTCTAGGTTTGTAGTCTGAATTCCTCTGGCATAATAGGCTTTTGAAGAATCTGCTGTGACAACCTGGCTGGTGTGGCTCAGCGGATTGAGCGTTGGTCTGCAAACCAAAGGGTCACTGGTTTGATTCCTAGTCAGGCCCCATAACTGAGTGGCAGGCCAGGTCCCCAGCAGGGGTCACATAAGAGGCAACTGCACATTGATATTCTTCTCCTTCTCCCTCCTTTCCCATGTCTAAAATAAAATCTTTAATTTAAAAAAAAAAAAAATCTGCCCTGGTTAGAGCATCATTCCAATACACTAAGGCTACAGGTTCAATCCCCCATCAGGGCACATACAAGGATCAACAAATTGATGTTTTCTCTCCCTGTAAAATCAATTTTTAAAAACTAAAAATCTGAAAGAGCTTAGGAAGTAAAATGAAAAAAAGTTAAACATGTTGGGTTGAACTCAAGTGGTCCATGCCCTCACTGGTGTGGCTCAATGGATTGAGTGCCAGCCTGTGAACCAAAGGTTTAAATCCCAGTCAGGGCACATGCCTGGGTTGCAGGCTGGGTCCCCAGTGCGGGCCATGTGAGAGGCAACCACACATCAATGTTTCTCTCCCTCTTTCTCCCTCCCTTCCCCTCTCTAAAAAAAATATAATAAAATCTTATTAAAAGGAAAAGAAAGTGGTCCAATCTCAGCCTTGCCCTCCTGCATTTATTTCAAAGGCTTCATTTTAAAAAGGGGGGGGGGGGGAAATGGCAGCAGCACCTATCTGAATTCTTGGTGAGATATAAAAGCTATAGACAGAAGGAATCTTAAAAACAAGCTGATTAAAGAATCCTTGAAGTGAGGTGTAATGCAACTTCATCACTTTATTCAAATCTTCAAAATAGTCTTTATTCTACATTTTTAGTATAAAAAAATCCACAAGTTAAGTGCACCACAGTGTAGAGAGAGACATACAACGCTGAACTTCCATAACAGTCAATGGTACAGTCAAACATCACATGTACAGAACACAATTTAGATGAACTGAAATTATAAGATAAAATAAAATAAAATCCAATTGCTGAAAAATTAAAATATTAAGGATCCCTGAAATATTAACCCTAATGAGATTTCACTGGACTCAAGTCATTTTGCAGTGAGGCATTCACAATATGACCCCATTAACCCAGCTGAGGAATTCTTGGGAGCCATGAGTGGCTGCATCAGACACTGGGACAATAAATGGTAACCAATTTTTGATCTGAAAACTCCCCGTAATTTTGGCTCTAAAGTCATCAGGCTTGTGAAAGGCATCCTCCTCATTGCCCCCTGCCCACACATACATTTTAAACAAACTGTTGTTTACAGTACAGTTTGTGTTACTATCTGTTGTTCAAACAAGCTCAGTTTTTCTGGCACCAAAGCAAATTTCGATTTGGTTCATGTATGAAGAGACAATCTACGAGGAGGGTCCAAAGGCACCCCCCTCTTTTGCCTGAGGAGATGCATAAGCAGAAGTAATGGGGTCTGTGCTTGGGCACAGAGGGCGTTTCAGAGGATCCTTGTGAAAGACTAGTTAGAAGATGGCAAGTGGGGAGAAGTGCAAGAAGAGAAGGAAATTAGTCTGACTGGCTTTCTGTCCTGCACCATTGATTCAATGGAGATTGGCGGGAGGGGATGGAAGACAGGCTGAGGGTGGGATGTGGGACAAAGGATGGAAAAGAAAAGGCAGACAACTAATGCATTTATAACAAGTAATATAAATCAAAGACTTAAAGGAGATTAAAGACCAATCAGAATAATTTGGCAACTTTAATTCTTAGGAAGATCAAAGTTCCCTCCAAACCTAATTTGATGTTTTATTACTAAAAGCAAAGACCAGTATGGTACAGTATTACTCCAGAGGAATTAAAGGAAGATCCTTAGGGCTGCTTCACCCACATTCATTTTATGAATGGATACCTCCCCTACCTCAAAATGCTTTAGGGAGGTACTGCTACCATTACATGGTTCCTTATTAAGTTTGAAAAGTGCCTGAAAGTTTGGGCACCAGAAAGACACCCCAACAACATGTGTCTTAAACTGCAACTTCAGGTTAATATGACTAAAGCAGTTACATTGTGAGAAGTGCTGAAGGTATGTGATGTCTTTCCCGGCACAGAGGTGGCCTTGGTTCTTCACCAGATGGTATAGCCACCATCTGTGCCACCCATGAAGAAGTTCCCCTTCCGCTGAGTTATGAGGACATTGGCTCCCTGCATGACTGCAAGCTGAGCAGCATTGGGAGGGCATCCTGGGGGTGGAGGCTGAAAGGAAAAGACAAGATTGATTGGGCACAAAGCAGCTGATATGAGGGAAGCAGACAAAGGTGAAACAGAGAACCTTGTTAGGAAGATGGCAATGTGCTGACCAATTGCATTTTCAGGAGATAGCCTGCCACCAATCAGGGTTCTAAAGTAGATCTATGAACCCAAAGATACGAACAGGGGAATACCACTTATTCAAAGAGTGCCAGTTCCAAGGTAAAGCCTATGGATACCATCTGAACATGGGCAGTCTAGACCCATTGGCATTTCCAGTGATTTCCTACCCACATTCCAAAAACAGGATTGGGTGTCAGGTCCACAGCCCTATACCACAGGGTCCCTCAGTAGTTTTCAAATGACCATGGGATAACCAAAAGGCTCTAACCTATTTACACCATTCCCACCTCATCTCTAACATATGGTAAGTAGAAAGGCCTCAAGGCCCAGCAAGGAACATTTGGGCTCTAAATCCCATGCATAGGGAAACTAAGCAGGAGACATAAAATCCTCAGTATCTTTCTGTTACTTAAAAGAAATCATGCATTTTACTTTTTAATCATCATAGCTCCTAATACCATGCCATGCTGATAACAAATATTAAGTAAATGCTATGGAACAAATAAATATTAGACCAGTTCACTGTTCCAAAGAGAACTGAAAAAGCAGCAGGCAAGACTCCTAGGACAGGAGAACAAAGGAATCTGGTTAACTCAGACCCCAGTGAATGTTCCACATGCTACTGACCTGCCACAGTTTTCATGCCCTCTCCCAACTGCTTTCTGCCTGACTAGTACATGTCACTGGTTGTACTAAAATCAGCAACTATTATCCAGGGACGGTGAAAGGATGAATATGCAGTCATTTCAGAAAGTGAAAATACATAAGGGCTGAGTTTTTTTCTGACAAAGTCATACTTACAGGAATGTTGCCAGCAGTAGCCCCAGCTCCAAACCTGGCACCTGGATCATACCCTCCTTCCACCAGCACTGTTGAACCAGGTGGATAAATGGGGCCAACTGGATAATAAGCCATAGGGATTGTGGAACCTAAAGGTCCAACAGCCACAGACTGGGCCATGGGAAGATACAGTGAGGCGCCAGGAAATGCAGCTGACATGGTGGGGACTGTGGCAGCCCCTGGATGCACAAAGCTCGGACGATAGAGCTAGAAAAGGCAGGAGAAGGCAAAATGTTACTTGACAACACTACTGATTCAGACTTCAATCCTGTTCCTCTTTAATGAGTCACTCTTAATTCTCTCTGTGCAGATTACAATCTATATGTTATACAAGTTGCCTTTCCCCTACTGCTCAATATTCTAAATCTCTTCCTGCTAGAGCTAATGTTAGACTCAAGGAACACAAACTCATCTTAGCCTCGGCCTGTGCCAAATACTGTAAAAGAATCAGATAGTGCATTCTGAATCCTACAGAAATTGAGGAACTACATACTGTTTTAGATTATTCATGAGAGCACTCTCCTGTTTGTACATCTAAGGAGTGAGACTTAGCTAAGGACTGAAAATGCAATCCAAATGTGTTCTCAACAAGTTCAATCTGGTAAACTGGAAGCACCTCTGAGTAGGCAGGTGGAGCATCAGTATAGGGTGGAGCCTGAGGAAGATGCAAGGTCTGCGGGTACACTGGATTCCCAGGAGGCTGCACAGGGTAGGTTGGCTGTGTTGGATATTGACCTGGAAGACAAAAATACATGCATGTTCCCTACCATACAGAACCACCAAAATGAGGGAAAGCATACTGGACAGCTAACGTAGTGGGTATAAACAGAAGGGGATTCGCAAAAACAGTGCCCCTGGAGGAGCCAAGAAAATAAGCATTCTCTTTGCACCCTTATCTCTGAAGATGCTAGATTCCAACTGGACAGCAAAGTGGCTCTTCCCACTTGCATACTGGTGGAAGTGGAAAGTCTAGCTGAGCCCCAAGCTCTTTCCAGAATGCAGGACAAGTTCATGCCCATGTTTCACGGGTGCACTCTGCCTCTGCTCTGGATAGCCTCCACAGGCCTGGTTGTAACCAGCCAGGACCTCATGAGTAACGGTGACTGTCTCACAGATGTTCACTCAAGGTCGACTTCAAATTAAAAGAATGAGTGAATGGTGTAAGTGAATTTTAGCGATTGGACAGAGGGTGATAGGTAAAGCCTTGACTGGAAAAGCCGAGGATCGTGTTCTGGCCGCCAGGGAAGGGAAACATGGGGAACGCGACCCTTCAGGCCCTGGCCCGCCCACCAGCGCCCTCACCTTACTAGTCAAGCCCGGGGCTGGCCTGTGGTTTCGGAGAGCGGCGCCCCGCCTCCGTCGGCTCTCCATTGGCCTACCCAAATCCCTGCTCTAGCTCCCCATTTGCTTCTGCAGATGCCCATCATGACAAACCTCCCCCCCCCCCGCAACCCTCCCCCAGCCACCCGCCCGAGTCCACAGCGCCAAACTGCGCCACAGAGTTGAAGGGGGAAAGGGCCTGGAAGGGAACGAGCAGTCGTAATTCGGGGATGACGAAGGCGTCCGGCGCAGCCCCTGGGGCTGCAGCCGACCGAGGAGGACGGCGCAGCTTGCCCCAAGCTTGGCGTTGAGGGACCCTGGGCTCCAGGACCACTCGCTCCGGGCAGCACTGTTCCCCCCGGACGGCCTCAACCGACCCCTGTCCTTGCCTTTGCTGTTCATGGTGGCTGCGGGTCCGGTTCGGCTCGGCGTCGCGGACGGTTATTTTTTTCGTCCTCTTCCTGTTCGTAGTCACTTCCGTGTCACGTGCCGACTTGTCCTCTAGCGTCACCCCACGCCCGAATGCCGCTGCCGCCGGAAACCCCGCCCCTTTGCCCGGCCTCCAGTAGCTAAAGGGAGGGCGCGCGTGATTCCGCCCACTCGCGTTTGCCCCGCCCGCTCGGTCTTGTCCTCCAACCCCCACCCCCGTCCGTCGACTAACGGAAAACCAAATAAGTACGTGTACAGGTATTGTCTCAAAACTGGACCTTTTCTCTGGGACACTCTGAGGCAGAACCATTAAACTATTCCCCGGAATCTTTTTTCCACCTACACGCTTCAGCTCAAGGTCACCTTACCTTGACGCCTTTCCACGAGGGGCATAGATTTAAGTGCTTTATCTAACTGCCTGGAATGTGTTCCCTAAACCTTGATCTATCGCGCGTTCCTACCAAGCCCAGCTTAAGCCTCAGCTCCATAAATATTTGCCACATCTCACATCTCACAGTCCGGCTCACATCTGTCCTTTGCTGAATTACACCATCACTCGAATCTTCGCTGTCTTGTCTGTTCCACAGGCTGTCAGTATTTATTTCTGTGTCACTTGTCTTTCTCACCAAGAGCAAGGGCACACTGTGCTGTGTCCTCCACAACAGCTGGCACTAAAGGTGGCATACTCGTGGTACCCAAGGAGTGCCTGTGGCCCTGCCCTTCTTTTGGCACTCGTTACACATTGACCTTGTATAGTGCCTTGTGTATATTTTCTCTGTGTATCACTTTGCCGCTAACTTAATTGCCCTTAAGGGCAAAAATGCTGTCCTTTAGGGCAGCAATTAAGTTTTTCCTTCCATCCTTTATTTTAAAATAGCTGCTGAGTGCTTGCTACGTGCAAGTACAGGGATGAAGCAGAACAAAACAGCTCAACACTGTTTTCTCATGGAGTCTACCTTCTATATTGTATGTGGTAAGAATAGTATTAGGAGAGCATCTGAAAAGGGAAAGCTTTGAAAAGAAAAATCCTCGGTAAACTTTAGAAGCCTGATAAATATTTGCTGATTAATTAATTAAACCACTAAAAAGACCCCTATTGGTTTCAGCTCTTTGTTATCTCCAGTATTATATGAGCACCCTTAAAGTGCATGATTTCAAGGAGTCTTCACAACAGCCCCGTGCAGTAGGCTAGGTTTCTCAGAGCATTCCTGTTTTTCAAATGAGAAAAACAATTAAGGAGATTGTCCTAAGTCACACAGTAAACTGGTTACAGAATCAGGTCTTGCGTCCTGACTCCTAGGTTCCCAAGTCAGTGTTTTTGTTTTGTTCTGGGTCTGTTTGTTTTCTTACACCTCACACGGTGTATCATGACTGAAGTACTCTAAAAGCCCAATACCAGTATTTACTGGTATTATACAGCCTCTGATATTTACCTTTTCCTGTATTTCTGACTCTGTTGTTCTAACTTTTAAATATATTTTATTGATTATGCTACTACAGTTGTCCCAATTTTTCCCTCTTTGCCCCCCCCCTTCCCAATACCCCCATTCCCTCTAGCAGTCCCCCCTTTAGTTCATGTCCATGGGTCGTGCATATAAGTTCTTTAGCTTCTCCATTTCCTATACTGTTCTTAACCTCCCCCTGTCTATTTTGTACCTACCAAATATGCTTCTTAATCCCTGCACCTTTCCCCCCATTCTCCCTCTTCCCCCTCGCAGCTGATAACCCTCCAAATGATCTCCATATGTATGATTCTATTCCTGTTCCGGTTGTTTGCTTAGTTGTTGTTTTTTTATTTAATTGTTGATAGTTGTGAATTTGTTGCCATTTTAATGTTCATGGTTTTGATTTTTTTTTTTTTAAATAAGTCCCTTTAACATTTCCTGTAATAATGGCTTGGTGATGATGAACTCCTTTTGCTTTACCTTGTCTGGGAAGCACTTTATCTGCCCTTCCATTCTATGCGATAGCATTGCTAGCTATATAATCTAGGTCCTTGCTTTTCATCACTTTGAATACTTCTTACCAGTCCCCTCTAGCCTGCAATGTTTCTTTTGAGAAATCTCCATAGTCTTATGGGAACTCCTTTGTAGATAACGCTTTTCTTTTCTTTTCTCTTGCTGCTTTTAAGATTCTCTCTTTATCTTTAACCTTTGGCATTTTAATAATGGCATGTCTTGGTGTGGCCCTCTTTGTGTCCAACTTGTTGGGAACTCTGTTCTTCCTGGATTTGTATGTCTATTTCCTTGACCCAATGAGGGAAGTTTTCTTTCATTATTTTTTCAAGTAAATTTTCAATTTCTTGCTCTTCCTCTTCTCCTTCTGGCATCTCCATGATTTGGTTGTAGGTACATTTGGACATGTCCCCGAGTTTTCTTGTACTATCCTCAGGTTTTTTTATTCTTTTTTCTTCTTACTGTTCTAGTTGAATGCTTATTTCTTCCTTGTGTTCCAAATCATTATTTGAATCCCAGCTTCATCCCCTCAACACTATTGGTTCCCTGTAGATTTTTCAATTCAATGTGGGTAACCTTCATTTCTTCCTGGGGCTTTTTTATTTTGTTGCCATACTCGATGAGTTCTTTGAGCATCTGGATCACCAGTGTTTTGAACTCTGCATCTGATAAGCTGTCTATCTCCATTTCATTTTGTTCTTTTTCTGGGGTTTTGTTCTGTTCCTGCATTTGGACCATATTTCTTTGTCCCTTGAATTTGGCAACCTCTCTGTGTTTGTTTCTGTGTATTAGGTAGAGCTACTTTGACTCCCTGTGTTGTCTTAGTTGCATGGCCTATTGTAGAAAAGACACCTGTCTGGATGAATGTGGCTTCTTTAAATCCATGTTCCATACAGCTCGATTTTCTGACAGTTCTGGGTGTTATTTGTTTTGAGGTCTAGTTGTAATTCTTTCTGTGTTTGTGAAAGGAGGTGAAGCGTGTTTACCTACACCTACACCTTGACCAGAAGTCTGACTCTGTTCTTCTTAAAGGCAGGCACAGTGTTAGATTTTCATTCATTCAACATTTATTTGTAGATTACTTACCAACACTAGGCATTGTCCTAAAAGAAAATAAAGCCATTGCTCTCCCAAAGCTTACATTCTAGGGTAGGAACTTGTAAAACTTTTTGACCAAAATCCACAGTAATTCACTCTAAATTAAGACCCACCATATACACATTTATAAACATATGTAACTGAAACGAACTTGTATAACCTAGTATTTATCCTTCTAAGTACAATGAATACACTGTGGTATTTTCTGTTCTCTCCTATTTCTTTCTTCCTTTTTTTTTTTTTTTTTTTTTCCCCAATTCTGGTTGGTGGTTTCACATCCCACTAACAAGTCAGGACCCACAGTTTGGAAAAGCATCTTCTTTCTTTTTTTTTTTCAGACTGCTATCTCCAGGGCCTTTGCAATCAGTGATTGGTGAATAAATCCTTCGAGGTCAGATCAGGCAAATCTTTTTCCTTGTATCCTAACTTTTCCAAATCAGATCTTAAACTAATTTCAGACTAAAACCTGAAACGGGAGAGAGAGGTCATTAATCTATTCCCACTCTTACCCTGTGCATAAGGCCTCAGAAAATAAAGGAGTGAAATTAAGAAAGGAATTTACCTTATTTTTCTTTCTGAGCCCTCAGTTAGGGACCCTGGAATTGTGTTGACTTGAGCAGCCCATGTCACTGAGAATATAGGATGTGGATCCAAGTTCTGTTCCTACTCTGTCACCAACTGACTGACTTTGGTTCTCATCTATTCAGCTCTCCCTTATTCCCTTCTATGTATAAATCTGATACTGTGCTTGTGACCGTACAGATATTATTTACTTAATGTCCATAGCAGACTCCGAGGAAAGGTGCAAGTAAGGGAACTGTGTTTCAGAGAGGTTAAGGAACTGAACTAAATTACACAGCTGCAGAGCCAGTATTCAAACTTAGGTTTGCTTGACTTTACAAGTATTTTTAAAAACCTGTTTATGTTGTTTAATCTGTTTATGGTGTTTTTAATCTGTTGCCTCCCAAGGGTCTCTGTTTCATCATCTACCCCCCAAATCACACAATCCTTGTGTCACCTCCAGGTCTAAATCTAGACTCTCTTTGAGGGAAGAAAGAGCAAGGAGCCTGGGAAGCCAGAGAGGAAGTGGGCAGAGCTGATAATCAAGTTGTAAATTCTGATCAGGCCCTACCAGGTATTAAAAATTCAAATAATTCTACTGGATGTTAAAAAGCCATTGGCCTAAGACTTCTCCCCAAGTCTCTGCCCCTCTGCTCTAACCCTCTGCTGGAATCCCCCATCCCCTCAGGACCTCTCCATGGTTCAGTGTCTAAAGGGTTAATTAACTCCTGACGCCCAGGAAGCCTTCAAGACTTAGCTAAGGCCAGCTGCCCTCAGATTGGTCCATACCTCCTCTACTACATGTTAGATATTTTGCTTATTACCCCCAGACCTGGGATTACCAACAGAAATGGAAGGGATTGCAAGTCACTGCTCTCTCTGGCAGGTAGATTAATTAGCAACCAGCCTACTTTCTTGGATAGGAATCAAGAGCCTTACTGTTCTCTTCATTCTCCTGGGTCTCCCAATGAGATGAGATGTTCATTTAGTCATTTATCAAGCATCCTTTCTTGAATTAACTTAATGACTTATTTATTGAGTACCTGTTACATGTCAGGCCCTGTGACAGGCATTAGGGAGATCCTACCCTCATGGAATTTAGTCTCCTCAGTAGGAAAGAGAAAAGAGTAAACAGATAATCATAATGTAGTGTGCTTAGTGCTGACACCAGGACGGTATGGGATGTTATGAAAACACTCAGTCTCCTCTACCGTGGCCAGGGAAGGCTTCCTGCTGGCAGTGATGTCTGAGATGAAATCTGAAGTGTGAGTGGAAGGCAAGCAAGTGAAGAGGGTTCCTCAAAGAGGGTACAGCTTATGCAAAAACCTAGAGGTGAGAGAGCTTACGGACAGGGAAGATATGAAAACAGTTCGGTGTGGCTGGAGCATGGACTGGGAGACGGGGACTGGGTAGAGATGGAGCTGAGGAAGGAATCGGGCCAGACTGGGCAGGGGGCCCATGGAGGATCCTGCCTTAAGAGATGGATTCTATCCTGCAGGCACTGGTTAGCTACCGCAGCATTTTAAGCAGAAAAGGAACATGATCATGCTTTTATTTTAGAAAAATCTTCCTAGCTACGGAATGTAGAATAGATTAGAAAAGGACAAGAGTGGAGGTATGTCTGGGAAGCCAGTTAGAATACCAGTGTAGCAATTTAGGTGAATAATGATGGCAGATTGGCCTAGGGAAGTGCAGTGGGGTCAAAAGAAGGGATGTGGAGGATTCCAGAAATATTTAGGAGACAGAAACAATGGGACTAATACTGGGATTAAAGGCCAAAATTAACTAATAGGATTAATATCAAGGATGAAAACTCCATAAAGTCAAAATACAAATAACAAACTGGAAAAAAGATATTTGCAATTCCTATCACAAAGGGTTAATCTCCCTGAAGATGAAAACCATAGAAATCAATGTATGACCAACCATTAGAAAAAGTATCAAATGACATTTACAGGAAATACAAATGGCTTTTAAACTGATGAAAAGATGCTCAGCCTCACTCTTAAGAAGAAGGCAAGTTAAAACCACCCTGTCTGGTGTGGCTCAGAGGATTGAGAGCCAGCCTGTGACCCAAAAGGATGCAGGTCTGATGCCCAGTCAGGGCACATGCCTGTGATGTGGGCCAGGTCCCCCGTTGGGGCCGTGCAGTAACTGGGTGATGTATCTCTCACACACTGAAGTTTCTCTCCCTCTCTTTCTCCCTCCCTTCCCATCTCTCTACAAACAAACAAATCAAATCTTTTTTTAAAAAGCCAAAACTTCACAGATACCAATATCAGCTTGGCAAAACTCCAAATATTTGCTAATTTTACTTTATGTACAGGACTGTGGAGAAGCAGACACTAATATATTGATGGTGAGAGTGTAATTTGGTACAACTCCTATAGGGTTACTTTGGTAATATCCATCAAAATTAAAAATTACCATTCCCACTTCTAGGGATTATTCCTACAGACATACTTGCACTCATGAGAAACACTGCATATAAGGCTGTTTACTGTAGCATTGTTTGTAAGAGGAAAAGATTAGGAATAACCCATCTGTTCATCAATAGGGAATTCGTAATATAAATCTTAGTACATCTAAACAATTAAATACTGTGTGGCTGTAACAAAGAATGAGAAATCTCTCCAAACTATTTTTTTTCTTCTACTAATTCTAGAAACGGGGAAAGGAAGAGAAAAAAGAAGGGAGAGAAACGTCAATCGGTTGCCTCCTGCACATGCCCCAACCTGGGACAGAATCTGCCGGGACCCAGGCATATACCCTTACTAGGAATCGAACCAGTGACCTTTCAGTTTGCAGGACAACACCCAACCAACTGAGCCACACCAGCAAGGGCCAAAATAGTTTTCAAGTGAAAAATCAGAAAAAGTTCATAACAGTGTACTTAACATGGTGCCTTTTGTGTAAAAGAACAGGAAAACCAAGGATATTCATTAGTATTTGAGTAAAGAAATTCTGGAAGAACACACAAGTTAGCTATAAAAGCGGTTACAGGGTGGTGTGGGGAGACAGAGATGGGAGTGAGACTTTTCATTATATACCTTTTAATTAAAAAGAATTTTTTTTGAACCATGTGAATGCTTACCAATTGAAAAGATTAAAACAATGTTGGCACATCTATTAAAATCCCTAATATGCAAAAGACTGGTCATTTCAAGTGTTGGTGAGGATATAGAGCTACTAAAATTCTCACACAGTGCTGGTAAGAGTATAAAAATTGTACAACCACTTTGAAAACCGTATGGTAGGGTCTTTAAAAGTTAAACATATACATTCCATATGATCAAGCCATTTTACTCTTATTAACCCAAGAGAAATGAAAGCATATAAGCACACAAAGACTTACTAAAATTTTTTTAATTACAGTTTACACTCAATATTATTTTGTATTAGTTTCAAGTGACACACAAAGACTTATACATGGATATTTATAACAGCTTTATTTGTAACAGTCAAAAACTGGAAACAACGTCCATGTTCATCAACAGGTCAATGGATAAACAAATTGTGGTATTAACATGCAATCAAAAGAATGAACTATGGATCCCTACCATGACATGAATAACCTCAATTATGCTGAGTGAGAGAAACCAGATTTTAATTTTAAAAAGTATTTATACTGCAGGTTTTCATTTATATAAAATTTTGGAAAATGCAAAGTAATCTGTAGTGACAAGGAACAGATCAGGGGTTGCCTATGTAAAGGGCAGGGAAGGGTCAGGAGGGAGAGATGGAAACTGGGAAACTTGGGAGTGATGGATATGTTCATTATCTTTATTGTGATGGTTTCGTGTGTGTGCATATGTCAAAACTTAGAAAATTGTACATTTTAAATGTATAACTTATTGTACGTCAGTTATATCTCAGTAGAGATGTTTAAAAGAATAGTGTCGGGATGAAGAAGTGGGAAAAGCCAACGATGATGGTTGATGAACCCTTTTAATGTGCTTGGGCAAGACAGACGCTGAAAGGAAAATCACAGCCTAATGCAGGCCATGCTGCAGAGGAAATGGGAAGCTGCACCTCCAAGGGCTCAGAGAACAGCACTGCCTCTTCCTGCTGGGCCCCTTATTCCCAGTTCATTACACTGATTAGAGCTTTTCAGTGTGCCTCTACTGAACACCTACTGTGTGTTGTGCTCTTCATTTATGTAACTAGAAAAAACAAAACCAAATATTTCCCAGCCCAAAGAGGGAGGATGGAGATTTGTGGAAGAATCCAATCAGGCTCTTTGAAGGAGTCTTTTAAAGCTTTGGCTGGTTTTGTGTAACTAAGGGAACAAGGATTACAAGATATATATGACTCTTCATATAAGAAATATAAGAAATGGACCCTCCTTTCTTATTCCTGGCAAACCGTTGTAGGAGAGGCACTACCACCACTCTGAATAATAACGTACAGGGCTAACTCCACTATCGCTAGGCAGCCTAGGAAATCCTAGGGCAGTGTCTCTTCTTTTGGGGTTTTGATTAGTTTTTCTCAATGTGAATCCCAAACCACCTGCATCACTGCATCAGAATCATTAAGTGCCTATTAAAATGCAGAGTAATGGATTGATACTAACACATACAACAGTCGCTGGCTTGGGGGTTGAGATGTCATTTTATTCTTTGGGGGGGGGGGGTGTGTGTGTGTGTGTGTGGGGGTGTGTGTGTGTGTGTGTGTGTGTGTGTGTGTGTGTGTGTTCCGAAGGTCACTTTCTTTCCAAGGGGCACTCAGAAGAATAGAGCCTCATTTGCATCTCAGGAGACTGTCAGCCTACCCCAGATGATTCGGCTGGATGGGCTGCGGCCCAGAGCTCACTGGAACATGGGCAGTTTGGCGCCTTTTCCCTGTTCCTCTGCTCCACACTCTCACCTCCTCCAGACTGAAAATATACTTCCTAGGACAGCTCAGGAACCAGAGGGAGGGAGGACCTGAGGCTTCCCAAAAGAGAGCAGAGGTTTGGAGGAGGAGTTCCGAGGAGTTACCAGGGAAGGAAGCAGACTTGAGGACCAGGAGCCAGGTTAGGGGCTAGGGTTCTTCCATAAAAGGACCTGACCCCTTGATAAAGACTGAATGTCTTAGCTGTTTTTCACTTGGATTATAGAGAAAGTTAGAAGCCAAAGTTGTGGGGGGGGTTTTTAATCCTCACTCGAGGATATGTTTTTATTGATTTTAGATAGAGGGGAAGGGAGAAAGAAAGAGACATTAATGTGAGAGAGAAACAAGGATCAGTTGCCCACCTTATGCGATCAAACCCCAACCCAGGCATGTGCTCTGACTGGGGATCAAACCTGCAGCCTTTTGGTGTTGGGGATGATGTTCCAACCAACTGAACTAACTGGCCAGGGCAAAACCCAAAATTTTAATGTTTTACTTTATTCGTTGAAATTCTTTTTAGTTTTCCCCCAACCCTTCGATCAAGTATAATCTTGTGTAGTCACGTAAGGGAGAATTCACAGCTGTGCCCCACTGTGCACACAGCTGCATTTTATTCAAAGGACCCAACACCAGGGGCTCCAGGGTGTGGCCAGCAGCCAAGTGAGTGGCCCAGGACAGAATGAAACTGACAGTCAAGCAGGAGACTTGGGTGCAGGCATGAGAGGAAACTTGTTTCCTGTTCCTCTACCCTGAATATACTAGAGAGAGGTAACCATTAGAATGGAGGAAAATGCTGACACTTGGGGGTCCATATACATTATCTCATTTAACACGAAACACCCTAGCAGTGCTATCCCCATTTTATAAATACGGTTTAAAGAGGTTCGCTTGCTCAAGGTCACATAGCTAGTAAGTGACCATGACCAGATCTGAACCCAGATCCCTGAATCTGACTGGTTTATAGTATCTCCTGCTGGTTCCTGTGGCAATGGAGGTTGGCAGACGTGGCAATCGACAGCCTGTCCATGCACCAGGGACATTAGTTATTCGCTCTTCTATAGAACTCTGTATTATTTGATGCTACCAAGCCTATGTTACCTCTGTAGTTCATGGGAATAATAAAGATATAAAAAGGGGAAAATAATAAAATCGATGGTTAATGGAAAACATTCTAAAATGCTTCTATCTTGGGAATGGTGGGTTTTATCATCCAGAATATAAAGAACATGGAATGTGGAAGAAAATTTAGGCTCTACTCCTGGTCTGTTTCTCACCATCTGTTTGGCCTTAGACAAGTCATTTAACCTCTCTGACCCTTAGTTTTCTCATCCTGAAAATTATTCCTACCTCACAGACTTGTGACAGTCCAATAAGGAGATGTCATAATACTTCTTTAGCTGTAGAATGCAACCTGTGTCTGTTTTAAAAAAGATTTTATTTATTCATTTCTAGGGAGAGGGGAAGGGAGGGAGAAAAAAGAAGAGAAACATTAATCCATTGCCTCTCCCACACCCCTAACCAAGGACCTGGCCAGCAACCCAGGCCTGTGCCCTGACCAGGAACCCAACTAATGACCTTTTGCTTTGCTGGATGACGCCCAAACCACTGAGCCACACCAGTCAGGGCTGCAACCTATATTTTAATTAATATAACTATTTTAATACTACCATATTTGCTAAAGTTATCCTTTGTTGCAAGAAAGGGGACCCCCAGGGGACCCCCTCTGGGCACTTCCTGGCCACAGTATTTGTAGAAGCAGGAGCCATTGGCCTTTAGCCAAGTTAAATGGATGGTAGTTGATTCTGCCGACTTATTTCCTACTCGAAGCTTTCTTTCCCTCGTATCGACACATCTGCATGTCAGGAATAAATTTTTTTCCCTACAGTATCAATTTTGATGGAAACTTCCAGACCAGCTCAGATGGGAGAAAGGAGAGGGGAGGACAAAAGCCGACATTTCTTCAGCATTTCAATCAACAACCTCATTTTCTTTTAACAGTTGAAGTGAACTTATGAATAATGGATGATAGCCTGATGAATATGCACATGGCCTATTATGCCTGTGAGGTTTGGTAAATAATTTATGAGCTAAAATGTTCCTCACCTTGTTACTGTACAAAAATTATGGGGAAAAAACATATTTACCCTTTGAGCTGGTAGGGGGATCTGTCCGAATGACAACAGCCTGGAAATACAGTTTTACATCATTGCTAAAATTAAATACAATAAGATACTGTATATGCATTTCAGGGTGGGAGGTCTGTAAAAAATGGAGCATGCACAGCCATACTCCTTGTCATGTCCAAGTTTTAAAACTCTGTCTTCTCATCTTAAAATAATCCCTGGGTTGTTAACAGCACTTGGGACCTCCTCCTTCACAGCCCATTCTCTTCGCAAGGACTTGAACACGACCAGTCAAGATGGACTACAGCTTCCTTGTTTTACGAAAACTGACCAACCACAACAAGCCATAACAGTGTAAAATTTAAGTCTCCAGAGGTGGTTAAAACAAAAAAAAATCCTAAAAGCTTTCAGAAAGAACAAGCAAGTAACAAGCACACGGGGGCGGGGTGTAAAAAAAAAAACAAAAAACTGGCTGGAGGAGCACTGGGAAATGTGTTGTTCTCACAGCTGAGAGGTTTTTTTCCTGCTGACCAACCTGACTCCCTGCTGTATCATCCTTCAACTCACTCCTAGCTGCCCAAGCCCAGTCCCTTAGCAACAGCAGTGATGCCTTTAGTCTGGTGACTGAGAGGGGGAGGGGCAAGATTAACTATGGAGATAAGGAAGGTGTTTGGAAAAATATGCAGGGAACCTGGGGAAATTTGGTTGCTCCACAACAAGTTTTGAAGACTTGGAACTGGGTCAGTTCTCCAGCCAAGGAAGTAAGGACCTCAGGGATTATCTGCTTACATTACTAGTTTTCTAGGAAAAAAGTACGTGCCAAGGGAGACTCTTATTATGAACAGAGCATCCTTGATAAGCTGGGTGCTTGGAGAGCAAGCAAAAGAGGAAGCAGAAGGCTCTGTCCCACATCTGTGGAGTAAACCAATGTATTCTCAGGAAACGGAATGAATGGCCTATAAACGATAAATTATATAATGAAGTTATTGGAACAATGATGGAATTAAAATAATAATAATTAGAATAATGTATTATTCAAGAAGACTTCATGGAGGAGAAAAATCTTGATAGACTCTGTAAAGAAAGAAGGGACCCAATTAAATCGAAAGAGTAAGGCGGCCTATCTAGCCAGGCATTCCGGACCTGGGCCCTGCCTATCCTTCCATCCTCATTCCGTGCTGCCACTTGCTGTGTTCCAGCCACGTTGCACCAGCCTCTGTTTCTTGAACACCAAGTTCTTTCCTGCCTCATTGCCTCTTCTGCTGTTCCTTCTACTTCCCCCTTATTCTCTCAAATTTTGCCTTATATACTGTACTCATGACTTCTTTAGAACTGTCTTCCCTGCCCCCCAGTGTTACATCATATCACCTTGTGTTCTTAATTATCATGTATAATGATATATTCATGTGTTCTTTTTGTTTACTGTCTATCTTCTCAGCAAACTATAAATTCCACTGGACACTTAGCAGCCAGCCCAGTTATCTGGCACATGGTAGAAAATAAATATTTGGTGAATAAATGTAGGCTCAGAAGGCATGGGAAGTGGGAGTGAAGAGAAAAAATGTGCTGGGCTGAGGATTCTGCTGAAGACTTTTACTTGGTCTGAGAAGCAGAAGGAACCCTCTAGTGAGTGACATCTTCTCCCTATCCACCCATAGAAATATTTATATTGTTGACTTTTTTCCTGATTATAAAATATATACTATTCTAAAAAGATTATATTGCAACCTTGCAAACAAAAAAAAAAGGTTGTATTGCAAGTATTGGTGAGTATATCAAACAACTAGAACTCTCATACATTACTAGTAAGGACGTAAATTGGTTCAAACATTTGGAAACATATTTAGCAATATCTACAAAAGTTAAACATATACCCCGAACCTAGCAATTCCACTCCTCAGTATTTACCCAGTAGAAATAAGTGCATATATTCACCAAAAGACTTGTAAAGAAATGTTCATAGCACTTATATTAATAAAAGACAAAAACAGGAATAATCCAATGCCCAACAATAGTAGAATGGATAAATTGTAGCATATATTATGCAATGAAATATATATAGCAATAAAAAGAATAATACTGCTAGACTGAACAACATGGATAAGTCTGAAAAACATCTGTTGAGTGATAGAAGCCTGGCACAAAAGGGAACATACTGTCTAATTCCACTTACATGAAGTTCAAGAACCAGCAAAACCAGTCTGTGGTGATCGAAATTGGAATACTGGTCGCTGGGCGTTTATCCACTCTAAAGGGGCACAAGGGAGCTTTCCCAGGTGTTGGAAATGCTTTGTATCTTATTGGGGTGGTGATTACATATATAATGTAAAGATTTATCAAGGTATACATTTAAGATTTGTGCACTTTACTGTGTGCATGTCATACCCCAACAAGAAATTTAAAACATAATATTCGAGCAACACAGAAATGTATACACTATAAATTAAAAGTTTCCTTTTCCAAAAGAAAACCACAATTAACATTTTGATGTATGTCTACCTGCACGTCTCTGATCACATCCATTTCTTTTTTCACACAATCCCTGACATCCATGTTCTCCACAGCATTGGACCCGTGTGTAGCACCAAACCAAGTCACATAGCCTAAGAGTGTCTGCCTTCATGGTGACAATACTACACCATTTCACAGAGTCACAACCTGTGTTGTCAAAGAATTTACTCTAAGGGAAAGAACCACAGGGACTACAGACCAAACAAAACCCCCAAGAGCTATAATACTATGACAGGTATTAGTTTCACAGGGTCATTAAAGTAGACTCTGATTATGGTAGAAGTAATGATACAATTGTAAAGCGCTGACATATAGACTTATGATTAAACTAAGAAGCTTCAACCCCACACTGACTGGCGTGGCTCAGTTGGTTGAGCATTGTACTGCAAAGTAAAGGGTTGCCGTTTTGATGCCAGTTTGGTGCCAGCTTGATCCCAGGTCAGGGCACCTGTCTGGGTGGGTTGCAGGCTAGGTCCCCTGTTGGGTGTGTGCAAGAGGCAACCAATCAATGTTTTCTCTCACAGATCGATGTCTCTCTCCCTCTCTATCACCCTTCCTTCCCCTCTAAATAAATCTTTTTTTTGAGGGGTCAACTATGAGAAGTAGTGATTACAGATCTCATTTTATTCTTTTTAAAGATTTTATTTATTTTTAGAGAGAGGCAGAGGGAGGGAGAAAAAGAGGGAGAGAAGCTTTGGGAGGATGCCCAAACCAGGCAGGGACCCTCCTTTTTAAGTAACGAAGACGTGACATTACTTGCGTACACTGCTAGTGAAAGAGTTGGGACTAAAACCCAAATATTCTACTCCTAATTCATCAGTTCTCATAAATCTGACATCAGCGGTACCTCCCCACCCCCAGATGGAAACAGCAAGCTGGTAGAACCTGAGCTTGTTGGCCAGGCAAATGACGATGGCGCCAGGCCCCAAGAGAACTTCTGTGAGAGGGGGCCCCTGGGTGTGAACAAGCCACAAGTAACTTTCTGCAAAGGGTGTGCTGGTATGGAGTCACCTGGTGCTACTCCCCTTCCTCCCCTCCTCTGCAGTGTTCCTCTACGAGCGGGCTTAAGGAACTGTTTGGAGAGGGCTGAGGGCTCCACTTCCTCTAACTCATGCATGCCTATCTCATCATAAGACCGCCAAATGAGGGCAGGGCGGAGCAGCCTACGCTCGCCGCAGGCTGCCTCAAATCTGGGATCCACATTCGCTGGATTTACAGAGCCTCCCAACTCCCCAGTTTTACTCCCCTCCTTCCTTCTCTTCCCCTCCGTCCTCCCAACCCCTCCTTCTTCCCGTTGTCAGCTACTTCTCCAATCTGCGTTCCCTCAGTCCCAAACTCTGCCTCTTATCCCTATCCCCTTCCCTACCTTCCAGAGCCTCCAGACAAACCAAACCCTTCCTACCATTATCACCACCGAAGCAGACGTTTTGTTTTCTGCACTCCACAGAACTTTGTCTATTTTTTACATTTCCTTGTCTTCTTGGACAAGAACGCAGGCAAACTGTCTTTAGACAGCACAGCGCACAACCGCTACTAGGGTGGCAAGAAGCATTCAGGACCTGGGTCACCTCCCTGAGATGGAAATCAGGCACAGCCTCTCGGAGGGTTCGGCGGCGGGGGAGCGATGTCTGAGTTCCCTCTGCTTTCTCGCAGTGGCGTCCCGGCCTGAGGCTTGGAAATGGACGCGAACTTGACTTTCAACGTAGAGAAGGGCAGATGACTAACGTAGGGAGGGAAAGACCGCTGCTGGGAGCCACAGCCGTCGCCGCCCCAATCCTAGGCTGAAGGGAATGTGGTTTAGGGTCCCAGTCCTCACTCCCGGGACCCTACTCCACTCTCACACCAAAATAAAACGACCTCAAGCGGTACCTTGGAGGGGGCTGCATGACCGCCCCACAGACCCCTCCGTTCCAGTCCCGGGAGCGAGCCTCCGGGGGCCTCCCGACGTGGCTAGTGGCTGAGGGTCCCTTCCCCGCCCCCATCCCTGGTTTCTGGCTCCCCGATCCCCTCCCTTCCCCGCCCGCCCCCGGCGGCTGGCGAGCGCGGTGCAGCATGCGGCAAAGCTCTTTGCATAAATTATGCTCATGACGCAGCAGCTAAAAAAATCCAAGTAGCAGAAGGAGGGAAAAAGGGGGGGGGGAGGGAAAAAGGGGGGACTGTGGAAGGGGAAAAAGAAGAAAAATATATATACCTGACCAACCCCCACCCCAGCTTCCCCTACCCTCTTCCCCGACGTCCCGCCCCCGCCCAGCGCAGCCCGCGGAGTCCCCTCAGGCTCTGCCCATCCCGGGCTGGGGGCCCGGGGGCGGCGGCGGGTCCCGACCGGTTCCCGGGCCGAGCCGAGCCCAGCCAAGCCGCACTGGCTTCTTTGTCTACAGGCGGCGGCCGCCCCGAGCCCCGGCCTCCCGGCCCGGGCTGTGAGATGAATCTCTAATCGGTAGCCACCAGGCACCCGGGGCGAAGGCGGCTCGGGCTCGGGCTCGGGCTCCGGTAAGTAGCGGGGTCTGGGGCGGGGAGGGGTTTGCACGGAGGGGGAGGGGGCCGGGCAGGGGAGGTTTCGGGTTTGGTTAATATGCAATGCCCGTAATTAGCATAATTTATATATTTATGATAAAGAGAAAAAAATGCCGCGGGGCTGGGGCGCCAGGTTGCTGGGCCGGGCGGCCGGGAGCTCTGGGAGTGGGACAGCGCGCGGCCGCCCGCCTGGGGCCGGAGAGCCCCAGGCAGCGCCCAAGCTTGTCCGCGGACCGGCGGAGACCCGGGGAGGGGCGGGGGCGACCGCCAGGTGGACCCTGTAGGAAGCTTGCACCTGGCCCCTCCCAGTTTCTGCTCTTGGAGCCCAGGTGCGGTACAGACCATAGAGCACATTCTATACACAGATCCCGTGGCGACCAGAAGCGGATTCCTGCCCCGCGGGAGAACCCGGACGCCTGGGTTCCCAGCGGTTAAGGGCAGCTGGGGCAGCTGAGGCAGCTAAGGCGATCTGTCACAATTCTATCTGATCACAGCACACCGGGAGGACTGGTGGGACTCAGGATTAGGGAGCTGGCGTTGTTGGAAGGGTTTGAGGGTCACCATCAAGCAGAGCATGAGTACTTCATAAATATTTAATAACTATTATTATTAATAAATCGTCATAGTAATGGGCCCTGTATATGCTCCCTAGGCAGTCTCGCCTGGCAAGGCCGAGGGGGCTCCAAGGTGCCTAGTAACCTCCGCTTTAGCGTTGGGATCCCTCATTCAAACATGATTGGAAGCTTAAAACCTGTACAGAATAGCCTCAGCTGCTGGGCAGGAGAAATCAAAGCCTTCTTGAGGAAATGAAAGAGGTTCGTTGCAGAGATTTTAGTCTTATCTGCTCTTTCTGCATCCCTTTTCCAAAAACAGAGGGCTGGTCTTCAATTGTTCATGGACACTTATCTCCCCTACCCTTATTTTGGTCGTCTAAAGCAGCCAACATTGACAAGCAGGGCCTTCTGAGGAAATATTCCATACAGTATTCCATTTTGATTGAAGTCCTGGTGCTCTGTGTGATATCTCTGACCTGGCACTTCTTTGCTATCGGCAGTAGAACTTCATTCATTTGTTCACTGGTCTAACAAAAATACCTACTATATGCCACATTCTGAACAACACAGATAGAACTTTCTCTGGCATGGAGTTTTCATTTCAGTTTGGGGGGACAGGCAGATCATAAACATGAAAACAAACAAGATAATATCGTGTGTGTGTGTGTGTGTGTGTGTGTGTGTGTTTGTGATGGGCTATTTCTCTTGGAGGTGCTACCTGGCAATGAAAAAGTCAGAAAAAAAATTGCTTCTTTAAGGGCTCTCTACATTATCAAGGAACACAAGATTAGATCATATCCCCCACCCCAAGATTTACTCACTATAAAGTCATAATAGTAATCTTTTACATTTTTATAACACTTTATAATTAAAAACATTTTATATGCATGCTTTCCTTCAATTAAAAATAATAGTAACAGCAACAATTACATAGTGTTTGCTGTGTGCCAGGCCCTGTTCTAAGTGCTTTATGTAAATGTTATCAATTTAATCCTCACAATAATCCAGGAGATGGGTAGTGTAATTTAACCCCATTTTACAGATAAGGAAACTGAGGCTTAGCGGGCATTACCTGAGACAGAAGCAGTACTCAACTTAGGTCTTCTGCCTTTAAACACCAGCTCTTTCTGTATCAAAAGGACGGTCAGTGAGGCCAAAGAGGGAATGATACCTGGGAGAAACTGGCCAAAGGCAGGCAGGCTTGGGAAAACGAGGAGCAGGACAGGCGCATTAGGAAGGGGTAAGTGTGATCAGGGTCCCCCGGAACCCAGTACTACTTTGAAATCACTTTAGGTAGCCCTAAAACTGGAAATAGGGGCAAAAGATATGAAATAGGACAAGTGTTTGAGGGGGAATGTAGGAAATAGGAGGAGGCTAAGTATATGATCTGATTTCGTATTTTATATTCATTAGCTCCCTGGTGTGCACCAGGTATTATACTAGGCACTGGGATATGATGATAAGTGGACATTCCTTCTTGGAACTTAGAGCCTGGCAAGGGAACACACCTACTTTTTATTTTTCACATTTTATTTGCCTCCTCCCTTTGCCTTGCCTGGGATGAATCAAGTTTGGGCACAAGGGAAAGGGGGCAGAAGCATAAACTAACCCTAACTTTGTCCTTATAAAACGAGCCTTTACTGCTTGCCTATGTATGTCTAAGATTACAACTGGTATGCTGGAAGGGGGGAAATAAAGCTGTTCACTACTTCCCTATCATTTTTCCCTTTCCCTTCCTTCCAGCCCCTGTGTGTGCCTAGCCAATCTACCAGCAGCTTGGCAAGCCAATATCTCTGCCCATGCATCCAGGGTCTGAGCGGGGAGGTCTGGAACAGGACCAAGAGCTACCTTTTTCCAAGTGTCCTGATCTTTGGGTGCCAGGATAGCCCCTACCAGCCTTCGTTCTATAGAACTTTCTGAGAGGAGGGTTGGTGCAGTGTGAGGAGGATAGGGGTCTCGGGCAGGTGGATACCTCTTGGAGTTTGAATTGGCCACTGACTCTCCTGTGCCTTTGGGCAAGTCACCTGACCTCTCTCTGTCTCCATTTCTCTGCAGATTAAAAATGGGGATCATAATAAGAGCACCATGCTAAGCATTTTAGTTACGTGATCTTATACCATCATTATAACAACCCCGTAAGGATACCTTTCTCTAAGCCAGAGATTTTCAACCAGTGTGCTACAAGAATTTTTAAAACATGCAATACCCGACTATTTAGTCAGGGGCATGGACCTCTTTTCCCTTAGACTGTCAAATAAAAAATGAAAACCGTCAACACAATATCCGTTACTGTGAATGAATCAAAATTATACCTTTTTTTTTTGTCAGATTAGCAAAAAATATAATAAATTTTTTGGCGTGATACAGAATTTCAGAAATTAGTTTATGTGTGCCATGACATGAAAAAGGTTGAAAATCGCTGCTCTAAGCCTTAGAATTTTTAAAATCTTCTCTTTAAAATATATAAGAATATTTTTTACTACATTGTGATTCTCAAAGATATTCAAGAGAAAAAAATACGACTTAATTTTTTTTTTCATTTAGAAAAAATGAAGAAAGCTTTTCTTCATTTCTGTTATATAGATCAACCCTAGTGGCCTAACTGAGTAAAACCGAGCTGCTTGCCCTCAGTCCTGGCCACTGCTGCAGCACTTCTTCATCAACAGCCATAAAAGTGCGACAGGTCATTCTGTGATCTGTACATTTTGACTTTTGTAGTTTTAGCCTCTGAAGAAGGTCTTCTTTCTCCTGATCCTGCTTCTCCAATTTTGCCTTTTCTTGATTTAATTCTTGTTTGTAAAGATCCTGACTCACAAAATCTATTTGGAAACCACTGCATGACCCAGTATCAAGCGACAGAGATTCATATGCACTGATATTCTGGAAGGTATTTTTCAAATGTATAGTTTTTTTCAAATTCACTGTCTATGTGTTTAAAATTTTCTTAAATTTCAAACTTTTTTTCTGTTGAAAATGTTGGTTTCTCTGAAAAGCTCTGATTGTTTTCTTCATTCTCTACTTTAAGATGTTCTACCACTGTGTAACAGGGATTAAATGAAGCTCATATTTTCCTTAATCATTCTCTAAGTGTTGATCTCATAGGTTGTTTTCTCGATCTGCTTATTTGGGGAGGTGGGGGACTAGCACCAGTCTATGGAGTGTTACATAAAGTCACAGCTGAGTCCGATGGACTTTCAGTCTTGGAAATCGAATCTTGGTTTACTTGTCCCTGAGCCATCATCCTCAGAGAGTACAGCAAATCCATACAAGAGAATATTATCCAGCTATCAAAAGGAATGAAGTACTGGTACATGTTACAACATGGATGAA
Source organism: Pteronotus mesoamericanus (assembly GCF_021234165.1). Classification (NCBI taxonomy): domain Eukaryota; kingdom Metazoa; phylum Chordata; class Mammalia; order Chiroptera; family Mormoopidae; genus Pteronotus; species Pteronotus mesoamericanus. Next base: position 3,846,051 of record NW_026555310.1, read on the forward strand.
CCTTGAAAACATTCTGCTAAGAAGCCAGATACAAAAGGCCATATATTGTAAGATTCCATTTATATGAAATATGGAGACTAGGACAATCCATAGATAATAAGATTAGAAGTAGCCAGGAACTGGGGGGTGGCAGGGATGGGATTTTGGGGTAGGGTAGAGGGAATGATGAAAATATTCCGGAACAAAATAGTGGTGGTGGTTGTACAACACTGTGAATGTATTAACTAACATCTACTGAATTTTTGTTACATGGATTTTATCTCATTCAATAAAAACACACACAGAAAAAGTAAAACAAACAATGCAGGATAAAAGAGGAGGCAGGGGAGAGTGAGAATCCAGAACACTTCTCTGAGCTCAGTTTCCTCCTCCACGTGGTGGTGATCATGCCCGGCCCGCCCCCCCCCCCCGCCCCCCGCCCCCCGCCCCCCGCCCGCCCCGCTGGCAGGAGTAATACATGAATGAGTTCCCAAAAGTGCTTAGCGCAGTAGGCACTCAAAATGAAAGTTAATTGCCTGCTTTTCTGTATAAGTGTCCAAATCTATTTGTCCACTTTATTGCCTTTATTTCTTATGACTCTATGATTTGTGGCTCCAGCCAGACAGCCGGGTCTCACGCGGGCTTCTCCCACTCCTCACTGCATGACCGGCTGCGCTGCCATCCCGGATGTTGTCCTGCCTCCATCAAGGACAGTAGGATCCTTAGGCCACTGCCACAAAATCACCTGAGAGCTGATTCTGTGGGACCCCCCCCCCCCCAGCTGAATCAGACTCTCTGGGGATGTTTATTCAGGGGCTCTGTGTTTTTTACTAAGTGCTCCAGGTGGTGATCTTGCAATTAACGTCTGAGACTATTTTAATTCATTCCTGTCTTTACTATCTCTTCCCGGGGGGTCTGCTCAGACTCCTTCCCCGGGAAGCACTCTGACAACCAGAGAGCTCCTTATCCGTGTCTGAGGTTATAAGGGCCTGGGTCAGAGCTACCCTGGGCTCTGCTGAGTCTTCTCCCTCCCAGTGGATGGGGGAACTCCAGGGACAGATGTCTGACCCTCTTTTTCCTCTTGTCCCCTGGTTCTTCTGAGTGTAGGTTCTCCTGAAATGCTGTAGGAAGCAAGACACTTTAAAGTCCTTAGAATCCTTTCTGTCTACAAATTCTTGAGAGAACTTAGCTTCTCTCTCTCTTCCTACCATTCATTCTACTTCTGACTTTTTGAGATGGTATGGAAATTGTATTACTGTGTCATACCAGCCTTTGCTTTTTCCATCCCATTTCACCCACAGGATGTGCTAGGTGTGGGCCGACCCCCACCCCACCCTGACAAGTGACCATGGACCCAGGAGCTGGCCCAGAGTCATCTCTGACTGTCAATGAGCAGGTATCTTCGGGGGCAGGAAGAGGTGGGGGAGTGAGGGTGATGGACCAAGGGGTGTGGGAAAGTAGGAAGACCCCATAGAGCCTCTCATCGTCTGTTTCTTACCAAAGTTCACGGTCCCTTCACCTGGCCAAGTGTAACTGCCATCTAGGATTTCTCGGGGGCTAAGTTTGGGGATTTAAGCCGTGACTTTAAAAAGTACAAGTATGTATAAGTTTAGATGGGGAGAGATTTGGACATTGGGTAATTCACTCCTAATTTTTTCTTCTTTCTATATATTTTCTAATTTTTCTGCAAAAATTAGACCATTCATTACTTATGTAATTTTTAAAAGAAGAAAAAAAGATTAACAGCTCTTAGAATGTAATGGGAGTGAAATCCCTCATAGGTCAAGTTTGAGTCAGAAAGGCAATTGCCTCTAGGGCTTTATTTTACTCCAGCTCCCCTGATGGGTCACATTATCACTTTTTCCAGCAGAGTCTTTGGCTGAATCCAATTTTCAGGCTTAAGGAGAGTCTTGTGGGAGTGGCTTCAGGCACAGGGCAAATGCAGGGGAGGTTGGACGGAGAGCTTTTCAATGTACAGAGTGTCCCTGCTTTTTGAATGGCCCAATTGGAAGCAGTCCAGTGCCAGAAGTAAAGAGCTGAGTGCTAATTGCTCGAGCGGGGGAAGAAGATCGCGTTCTGAGGAGGCCCAGGGCCCTCCCGTGTTGCTGGAGCACGGAGCCTCTCTCCCTTCAAGGCCGGAGCAGGCCTTGCAGATGGCACAGCCGTAGCCACAGGCCCACAGGGTACAAGCTCCAGTCCGGGGGGGCGGGGGCGAGAGACTATGCCTTCAGGATTCAGGAAGTTAGCTTGCAGGGAAATCTTGGCCTGTACCCCAGCGTTTTGGAAATAAAGGAATCATGAGCTGAAAAAGTTACTTAACATTGTGGAGCATTCATTTTCCACTGCTTTATCTTTGAGGGAACTTCTGTAATGTTTCAAGGGACGAGAAGCGGGACTCGCTTCCTGGCCCAGCCTAAGCTGTGGATGCTGTGTTAGGCACACACCAACATCCTGGCAGCCAGAGGACGCCCTTGAAAGGCCACAGGATAGATCTTTTACCTCTCGGAGAACTGAGTCCTTGAAAGGGAGCAAATAGAAATACCCCCAAGTGGTTTGGCTCCGTGGGACGTTTTCCAGCTTGTGCCAGGCCCTTCCCCCGTCCCGGGGCCTGCTTTCTTCTAGCCTGCAGCTTGTGCCAGGCTCTGGGATTGTCACAGAGCACAGAGTCCTTGGGACAGGAAGTCTGCATCCTTAGGTGTCCTTTCCTCTCTCCCCCAACCATACCCAGAGCACCAGTCCCCAAGGCAGTGTTGGGGCGGGGTGGTCTGTATCGGCCCCTCCTCCAGCAGTGTCCCATCCTCTCTTTGCAGGTCATCGTGATGTCAGGCCATGAGACCATCCGTGTGCTGGAAGTTGGCGTGGACGCCCAGATCCCTTCTGAGGAGGAGGGCAAAGGACTGGAGGCTGTGGCCGCCGAGGGCTGCCAGAGCGGAGGCCCTGCTGAAGCCCATGAACCAGCTGGTGAAGCTGGGCCAGACAACCCAGACTCCTCTGCAGAGGCAACTGGTACGAGGCCATTGCCCTCATCTAGCTTTGTTCCACTCGGGTCCCTTCCTGTGGTTCCCTGGTGCCTAGATGGCTTTAGGGTCTTGTGTCGTCCTCTCCACTGGGCAGCCTTTGGCCGTGGCCTGTACTTCGGGCCAGCTGCTAGGGCTGTCCTGCAATGCTTGTCCCGGGAACTTAGTTCTGGTTTCATGCACTTCCAGACCTAATCTGGGATGGGTCAGCTAAGAGAATTAAACAAACCTCAGAGAGGGCTCCTAGGTGTAAACCAGACCCTTGGGCCCTGTGCAGAGATTAATAGACCTTTAGGATCTTGTCAGCCCTTCCAACTTAGTACCTGCTGTCGGAAAGCTGGGAGGTCCCAGAAGCTGGGGGTGCGGGGGGCATCTTACCTACCTGGAACTAAGGAGATAGGTTAGGGAGGACCTTGCAGAATGCCAGCTGGGCTGGTGTGAATCAAGCCTGGTGGACTGACTTCTGCTGTCCTCCAAGGATGAGGTGAGGGCATGAGCTTGATTCTCGTACACAGGAATGGATATGGCTGATCCACCCACACTGTCTTCCCTAATTACCTGCAGGAGGGCTGTTCTAGAGGCTGGGGCTGGTACCAGGCACGCTTTCTGGCCACAGGGCACCATTTCAATGAGGGACTTTCCTTATTAACACCTTACAGAACAGACATCTCCTTTTGCAAGAAACCTAGGGCCTCCCTTGCCCGTTCTGCCAGAGCATGAGGATTCATTGCCCCTTGCCTTCTGCTTATCTTCCCTTCTCTAGACCAGAGATCTGAGCTGGTCAGGGTGGGCTAACAGGGGGAGCCAAGAAGATAGCAAATGAGACCAAACATGCTTCGGGGAAGCAACTTCTTAACAAGGAAACTGCAAGACCTCACATCCATTGCTCTACCTGCAAATTAGTGTGCAGACTCATTTGGGACCCTAGTACCTTGGCTTATTTCCCCCTCCACTATTAACACGACCACTTTCCCTTGGCTGGAAATGCTCTGCTCCCATGTTGAGGCCAGGGTGGGGCATTACCTGTGTCCCCGTGGGCCAGTGCCCTGCAGGGCAGGTAGGAAGGACAAGGATCCTTTGTCTCAGCCACCTTTCATTCCTTCCCATCATGGGGATGAAACGCCTTTTCAGAAAATTTGAGAAGTTTCCCAGGTTTATCCACAGTGTCTTTACTTCCCTTTTTACGCTTTTAAGGGATATTCCATATCTCATTTCTTCTGGTGTCTTAATTCTGCTCCTTATCCAAACCTGCTCTTGGAAGTAGACCCTAAGTCCAGTATTTACGCCTTAGCATGAGGGTTTATGGTAATGTGCATCTTCTTCCAGAGGTGGCTATACGTAAGCTTTTCATGAAATGTTTCTCTGTAAAGGAATATTAATTATTGTCCAGGAGGCAAGGGAGGTATTTTGATGGTGCTTCCTAAGAAGCTGCCAGCTTAGACTGTGGCCTTAGTGGGGCCTTTCTAGATTTGCAATGTTAAGAAGCATGTCCTCTTAAAACAACAAAGCTAAGTAATAGAAACTTTTTCAGGATGATTTTTTTAAAAAACTCTAGTGATTTATGGCACTCTAAATCACCACACAGTCCTTGTCACGCTTACATACTTTTATGGTTGTGGCCACCAAGGGTAGACTATGTAGTGGGACACTGACCACCACATTTTTTCGGATACCCTTTTCCTTTATTGACATAGATTCACAAACCTGTTCTGGTTTTGGCTATTGTCAAACTGCCTGGTTTTTTATTGTCATAACCAGTGCTGCTTTGAATGTGTTTGTATTGGTTCTTTGAAAAGTTTTTTCCTTTGAGGTATAGTCCACTCAAATACCTTTTGAAGAGAAATCAATTGTTTATGTAGGAAGAAGTCATCACATGAAAAAATACAAAATCTTGCTATCAGTGAGAGAAAAAGTAACTGGCTATGAGCTACGACATTGCCTGTTAAGCCAGAAAAATCAACAGTGATAAACACTAAATTGGGTGATGCTGTGGAGAAAGAGGTACATTGTTTATGTTCCTGTGAATTAGTTTGGTCCTTCCATAAAGCTGTTTGGCAGGAAGTGACAAAAGCCCTAAAAGTATTCAAACTCTTGGACCCTTGGTCTTACTTTGGAAATATACATATTTTTTAAAGATTCAACTTATTTATTTCTAAAGAGAGGGGAAGGGAGGGAGAAAGAGATAGAGAAATATTGATGTGAGAAAGAAACGTCAGTCAGTTGCATCTCATATGTGTACTCACTGGGGACTGAACCTGCAACCCAGGCATGTGTCCTGACCAGGAATCCAAGTGGAGACCCTTCACCCTGCACAGTGACACCCAACCAACTGAGCCACATGGCCAGGGCTGGAAATATGTTCTAATAAAACATACAGAAATGAAATGAGTATTTCATTTCTTTGGATTGTAAGCTTTTATCATTCATGTTTATCATATTCCTGTTTTTCACTTTTTATAGTTCATTGTATTTGTCATGCAAAATGTTTTTTAAATTTGCCTGGGTTCAGATTATCCTTATCTTCTCTGATTTTTTTTTTTTGTAGTAGTAGTTAGAAATGTATCTCTCCCCACCACAGTAGAGAGAAATCTGCCATTTTGTTTTCTCTTAGTATTTTATAAGGCTTTTGATGCTGCTTGCTTGTCTCTTTAATTCCTTAAACAATCTGAATCTCTTCATAACTACTATGAACAGTATAGTCCTGAGTTAGCGTGGTGCCTTTCCAGAGTAAAATATGGGCTGGGGATGTGGGCCTGGAAGGTGATCTAATTCAGTGGTTCCCACTGTGGCTGTGTGCTGTGTCCTGTGTCACAAGGGAGCTTAAAAGAAAAGAGATTGAGAAGTACAAATTGCCGGTTATAAAGATAGCCACGGGAATGTGAAGTGCAGCATAGGGAATAGAGTCAATAACATTGTAATAACGCTGTATAATGTCAGAGGGGTACTAGCCCTCTAGGAGTGATCACTTCGTGAGTTATAGAAATGTCTAATCGCTATGATGTACACTTGAAACTAATATAATATTGAATGTCAGTGGTAATTAAAAAATGAATTAATTAATTACAAAAAGAAAAAAGAGAGAGGAGAGGTGGCTGGCCTCTACTCCCAGACATTCCGATTCATTAAAGCCTGAAAATCTATGCCCAGCCAGTATTAAGAGGCCACTGATCTGGTCTAATACCCATCGCCCAATACCTAGACTCCTTTTAATGTCTCACCATACATAAAATAATAACCTTTTTCCTCGTTGTGTGGCTTTGAAGAGAGGCTTCCTGGTGGCGATCCCCAATACCTGGCAAATCAGGGCAGCAAGAGGAAGCTCTAACCTGGATGGAAAGCTTTGGTTCACGGGAAGTTCCTTTAGAAGCTCACTGAAGCTGCTCATCCAGACCTCAGACCCCAGGGACCGGCAGAAAAAAGCTACCTGGCCTGGAGAGCCGCTGTGATCCTGAGTGTGGCAAACATGTGTCCACTTTTCAGGGACTGTCACCTCAAGAACTTCACCCTGCAGAGCCCTTGCCCCTTCCCCAAGCCAGTACCTGCATCCAGAAGGCAGCCTGAGGTGGGTTGGGCGTGGTCCAGTGGAGCCGAGGGAAGCTGCTCCTGCTGATTCTGTCTTGCCCCTCCCCTCCCAGACAAGTTCCCTTCAGGCGCCTCTGCTGGTTACCGGATAGGCCGGAGTACTTCGTAGGCCCAGGAAACGAGAGACTGATAGCAGCGGTGCACAGGGCTGCATTTTCTTCATCTAAGTGTAGGGAGAAGAGGGCCTACGTTCTAGGTTGGCACAAGGCTCTCCAGCCTCCTAGTGTCGCCACCAGTAACATTTGGGAGGCTGCCGTCTGGGACAGGGAAAGCCAGTGATTGGTCTTGGGTTGTGCAAAAACACAATGTGAGGCTGAGAGTTGCCACTTCAAGCTGCAGACAATACATTCTAGTCTGGTGCCCCCTCTGCTCACACCAGGCTCACTCTTTGTCCTTTCTCTCAATGCCTCATGAAGTGAAGTCACTCCCAGGGATCCCTTCGAGCCCTGTCCCTGCTGTCGCCACGTTCAACCAAGCCCCAAGCCAGCCTCAGGCATCGCAGACCCTGACACCACTGGCTGTACAAGCTGCCCCCCAGGTAAGAGCCACCCCTGGGACCTGGACAGAGAGCAGTGGGCAGAAGCAAGGCATGGGATCTGGAAACTTCACGAGGCAGGATAAGGAAGGGGCTGTGGCTTGAGGGAGGGAGGCCCCCATTAGGCACCCCCGGCCTTTCCCCTGCCCAAGATGAGGCCCACCAGGAAAAGCAGATCTGTGTTTGTCAGGTAATCTCGGGTCCAGCCAGGAGTGTAGTTACATTGACTCTTTCATGCCACAGGTCATCTGTTTATCTAATGACTAAATGAGAGAATACCCTTGTCAGTTCCTCCAGTGGATGCCTGGAAGAGTTAATGCATTGCTCACAGTCCTCATTTAGAGCCCGGGGGCCGCCCCGCAGCACGAGGAGCTGTCTCCAGGGTCCCCCAGGAGTGCTGAACCCCTGACCTTTCACTGCATGCACAGATTTCCAAGGCATTCGTCAAGGACAGCCTCCATCAGAGCTTCTCAGAAGCCTCTGTGAGCCCTTGACCACCTGGTTCCATCAGCCCCTGTCCCCTGCTTTCTGGCCGTAAAACGTCGGTCCTGTGGGCAAGGGCCCAGGGAATCCCGGGAGGCGACATTCCGTAGTGGAAGAGACCTGCGCACCCTTTGCTGTCCTGTGAGCAGGGCCAGGTCCTGTCCTCGATTTGGCTGCTTCTCTGAAGGCAGGGCAGTCTGGTCCGTCACCCCCCTCAAGGTCAGCCTCCAGCCAGGGCTAGGGCCTGTCTCTCCCCCGCCCTCACACGGCCTCTCCCCCACTGCCCTCAGAATGCTTTGTTTGTGCTCAGCTGGGTCCGAGAGACCCAGTGTTTGCGCTGTCAATGTTGATTTTTCTTTTTATTTTTTCTTTTCTTTTTGAAATCTTGTTTGCTTTTGCAGGTCTTGACTCAGGAAAACTTAGCCACAGTTCTGACAGGAGTTATGGTTCCAGCAGGGGCAGTTACTCAACCTCTTCTTATCCCCATCAGTATTGCAGGTCAAGTGGCTGGTCAGCAGGGGCTGGCCGTGTGGACAATTCCTACAGCAACCGTGGCTGCCCTCCCAGGACTGACCGCTGCTTCTCCTACGGGGGGAATTTTCAAGCCACCTTTAGCCAGTCTCCAAGGTAACGGCAACTCTCCCCAGGACTGCACCTGGCCCCCCACCACTCACCACTACCATTCGTGCACGTGGGCTTGCCATGTTGGACTCAGAACCCACAGCCTGGCCAGGGCAACAGCCCTGGAGTCTGGATCCGGTGTCCCAGGCACCCAGCCACAGAGCTGCTGCAGCACCTTGGGACTCTAGGCCGTGACGCCGTGCTGGCCCAGCCGGCCTCTCTTACTTCAGCCAACTGTCTAAGACTGCCCCTCTCCCCCCACGCCAGAATTCACCCCATGACCAGCCTCCTGAGAAGGACTGCAAGAAGACGCAACTTCTGGTTTTGAACCTACACAACTCCAGGCCCAAGGGAGGGGGGATGAGAGATGTTGGCATGTGCCGCCCCCCGCAAGGATCAAGGGAATCACAGCTGCCTGTCCCCCTGCCCCACTGCCCCAACCCCCTCTCGTTCTTGTGCCAGATCCCTTGGGATTGGAGCTGCTCTGGGCTGCGGCTAGGCGTTTGAGCACCTCTGTCTCTGCCTTGCTCCATAGCAGCTGCCGTGCTGAACACCGCTCTCCCAGCACCCGTTCAAGCTGCCCCACCGGTACAGGCCTCCTCGCCTGCCCAGCCCCGGCCACCAGCTCAGCCCCAGACGCTGTTCCAGACCCCGCCGCTGCTGCAGACCACGCCTGCCATTCTACCGCAGCCCACTGCTACCACCGCTGCTGCCCCCACCCCCAAGCCACTGGACACCCCCCAACAGATCACCCTCCAGCCTGCAGGCTTTGCATTTAGCCCGGGAATCGTAAGCTGCTGCCCTCACCCAGGGCTGACCAGGGATGGACCGAATCTTGGGCCAAGGGTGGAACTGACAGGGGAGGAAGGAGGTGGAGTACCAGTCCCCTGAGTGTGGCTCTTTTCCAACACATCAGCAGACATGGGCTCCCTCTGAAGCCTTCTCCTTGCAGCTGCCGGCCTATCCACCCCAGACAAGAGCAGAAAACCTCTGCCAAGAGGCCTGGGCAAATTCTCCAGAACCCGAACCACTGGACCAGCCTCGGAGGGTGGGATGATGTCTGGGGATTGCAAACTTGTGAGCTGTCACGAAGGTGGAGGCTCACAGCCCACTGCCAACATCATCCAGTGTGGCTCCTAGTTTGACAGTGGAGCCGTTGGATGTGACTAGAATCATGCCAACCACTCCAGTCTGGCCCTTCTGCCCTCCCAGGCCTGGCCTGAAAGATTAGCCAGAGTTACTCTTCCATGGCTTTGACCCCACCCTTCCTGGCCGACCACCTGCTACCCCAGCCCTGGGTACTGTTCAGCTGGTGGACATGGGCCTGCAGCCCACATTCCCGTATATCTGCCCCACATCCCTACCTCCCCACCCCAAGGCCTTGAGCCCTCTGCCCTCTGCCTTGGGCCCTTTCTGTCCGCTTTGCCTCTGAGCAAGGCTCTTCCTCCACCCACAGATCAGTGCTGCTTCCCTCGGGGGACAGACCCAGATCCTGGGCTCCCTCACGACAACTCCGGTCATTGCCAATGCCCTTCCCAGCATGCCAGGGATCAGCAGTCAGATCCTCACCAATGCTCAGGGACAGGCAAGTGGGCAAAGCCCGGGCTGAGGGATGGGGGCTGTGGAGAAGCTGGCCAGGGGACCCGGTCTTGGGCTGAGGGTCACAGCAACTCCAACGGGGTGTCAGAATGCTGCTCATATCTCCTGTGTGGCAGCTCTCTGCTGATGCTGAGACCAGGCGGGGGCAGAGCCACTACCTTGCCCTAGAGGCGCCCATTCTAGTTGAGGTGAATACCTACTTCACTTATGGAGCACCTACTTTGTGGCCAGGCTCTATGCTAGGTGCTTTCTCATATATCATCTCTCTCCATTTTGGGTAGAGATCTATTAGATAGAGACTTTTATTCACATTTCCCAGGGAAGGAGGCTGAGGTTCAGAGACATTAAGCCACACAGCTAAACTGTGGCAGAGCAAGGGTTCCCGTCCGGGCCTGCCTGACCCCACGTGCAGCCCCATCCCTGCTCCACCACAGCTCTGCAGATAGAACAAAGGCAGCAGCCCCCCAGACTGAGAATCCTGCACTTGCCGAGGAGGAAACTGAGGCCCATAGGGGTTAGGTGATTCGTCTAAGTCCCTTCCCCTGCTAGTGTGGGCATCTGGGCTGGGGGTGGAGCTGGATACTGTCCTCACACTGAGGGTCCCTGCCTTATTTCCTCCCAGGTTATTGGAACACTTCCGTGGGTAGTGAACTCGGCCAGCGTGGCAGCCCCAGCACCCGCCCAAAGCCTGCAGGTCCAGGCTGTGACCCCCCAGCTGCTGCTGAACGCCCAGGGCCAGGTGATTGCCACCTTGGCCAGCAGCCCCCTGCCTCCACCTGTGGCTGTCCGGAAGCCAAGCACGCCTGAGTCCCCTGCTAAGAGTGAGGTACAGGGGATGGGGATGGGGGCCAGCTGCGCTATCTGGCATGACTGTGGGCGGGACACGATTATTTTCTGAAGCCCCTGGGAAAGCAGGGCACCTCCCCAAAGTAAGGGAAGGCACGGGATAGAAGCCTCCATGACTCACACATACTCTGGCCCCCAACCCCCTACCCACACACACCAAAAACTTGTCTGTGTGCCCTCAGAGGCTAGTGCCATTCTGAAAAGGCCTGGGAGGAGGTGGTCAAAGTAAGCCGGGCCTTCATCAGCTCCAGGGTGAACAGACCGCTGGAAAAGCCCCAGGACAGTAGTTCTGCATCCTCTCCCTCTTCCTCCTTCACCCCTTCACCCCTCCACTGTGTCCTGTGGCTTTGATTATTCGTTTATTTGTTCATTCTAGAAGCAGTTTTTTGAGTGCCTACTATATTTCAGGTGCTGAAGATGTAGAGATGAATAAGACGGCCCTCCTAGCCTTAGGTAGCCCAGCGTTGGAGATAAGTACAAGGCAGCCTGACCAAGACTCTAAGGGGGGCATTATAAGGAAACCAGGAGAAAGACGCTCTCAGCAGACTGGGAAGTTCGACAAGGCTTCATAGAGAAAGGGCATCGAACTAATCTGAAGGGATGAGTTGGATGAGAGAGTATTTTATCATTAGGAAATTGCAAGAAGTATAATGTGCAGGGGTTCTCAAACCTGAGTGTGCCTCGGAACCACCTGGAGGGGTCATTGGAATGCAGATCTGAGGCCCTGTCCCAGAGTTTTTGGGTTTTTTTGTTTGTTTTTTGTTCCTCCTCCTCCCCTCCCCCTCCTCCACCTCCTCCTCCTCCTCCTTCTTCCTCTTCTTCTTCCTCATCTTCCATTGTTATTCAACTACAGCCCTGGCTGGTATGGTTCAGTGGATTGAGAAATGACCTGCAAACCAAAGCGTCACTGGTTCAATTCCCCATGCAGGGCACATACCTGGGTTGCAGGCCAGGCACCTGGTAGGGAGCGCGTGAGATGCAAACACACATTGATGATGTTTTCCCTCTCTTTCTCCCTTCCTTCCCCTCTCTAAAAATAAATAAATAAAATATTTAATTGTTATTCAACTACAGTTGTCCCCATTTTCCCCTCACCACTCTCCCGGACCCCACCTACCCCCACCTCCCACCCTCAATCCTACCCCCACCATTGACTTTGTCCATGGGTCCTTTATATATGTTCTTTGACGACCCTTCCCTTTCTTTCTCCAGTTATTTTACTCCCCTCTCCCCTCTGGTTACTGTCTGTTTGTTCTTTATTTCAATGTCTTTGGTTTTATTTGGCTTGCTTGTTTGTTTTGTTGATTAGGTTCCACTCACAGGTGAGATCATACGGTATTTGTCTTTCACCCCCTGGCTTATTTCACTTAGCATAACGCTCTCCGGTTCTATCCATGCTGTTGCGAAGGGCAGGAGTTCTTTCTTTCTCCTGCATAGTACTCCACTGTATAAATGTACCACAGTTTTTTGATCCACTCATTTACTGATGGGCACTTAAGCTGTTTCTAGCACTTGGCTGTTGTAAATAATACTACTATGAACATTGGGTGCCAGAACTTCTTATTCAGTAGGTCTCGAGTGGGGCCCAAGAATTCCCCTTTATAATGAGTTCACAGGTGTTGATCCCATGGTTCTCAAACATGGGGTGCTGCTTCCCAGCTTTGTGAATATCCTCTTAGCCTCATCTGTAAAATGGAGATTATAAGAAGACCAATTGCAGAAGGTTATGAGTATTAAGGATATATTACACATAGGCAATTAACACTCTAGTACACAGGAAGAACTTAAAAAATAGTGTTTTTATTGTTATCGCTATTATTAGCTAGCTAGTGAGAGTTCATGGAAGGGTTTTTAGCAGGAAACAGCTGATTAAATCTGCATTAAAAAATTTCCTGTCATCCAGGCAGAGCCAAGAACTGAACTGTGGTGAGACTTGAGGCCTCCTCACCTGTTAGGAGGCAGGCAGCTTAAACAGTTCTAGCAAGAGACAGGGGACTCTGAACAAGGCTAAGGCCCTGAGAAGCAAGGAGGAGTGAACTTAAGAGCTACCAAGAGGCAGAACCCAGAGAACAGGACCCATCCTAGAGAAGTTTGAACTGTTCCAGAAGCTTCTTAAAAACACAATACAAAAAAAATCCTAATTTCATATAGTTTCTTCTGATTATAAATAATACATGATTTTTATAAAAATTCCACGATTATATATGGTGTAAAAAAGTAAAATCCCTTTTAATTCCACTTCCATTGTTTTCCTGGAAATTCTTACGTATTTTTTAAAAGAATTATTCCATAAAACCTGTTTTCAGCTGACTCTTTATTCACTTAGCACTGCGACTCTGAGCTCTTTCCCTGTCAGTGGTTGACAGGTGTACCTTACCCTTTTAAATGGCTGCCCTGTGTGTCACCGAAGGGAGGTCCCAGATGTCATTTGCCAGTTCCCTGTTAATGGATGTTTGGTCCTGGGAGGCTCTAGAATAAGGTTATTCTCTGCGGACAGAGATCTGACAGCAGTTATCTCAAGGGTGGATGCTTGTCGGAGCTGTGACCACATGTATTGAACCTTTTGACCTCTGATCTGCATGTGTCACAGGTGGCCATGAGACTCCAGGTCGGTGGGACATGTTGCTGTGCGCTTATTTCAGAGGTCATTATCATTGGGTGGGTGATAAGAAGTAGTAGCTTCTAGTCTTGCTTTTTGATGGGGCACAGGTGGGAATGTGGGCATCGTGCCTATTTTGGCCCCTGTCTCTGATCCTTGCAGGGGCTCCGACGCCCTGAGCTGGGCAGGGGGGCAGTAGGGGCTTGGCTCTCTTCTCGCAGGTGCAGCCCATCCAGCCGACGCCGGCCGTGCCCCCGCCTGCTGTGGTCATCGCCAGCCCGGCCCCAGCGGCCAAGCCGTCTGCCTCCGCTCCCATCCCAATTACCTGCTCAGAGACCCCCACTGTCAGCCAGCTGGTGTCCAGTAAGTGGCTCCTGGAAGAGGTCGTGGAGAAGGGGAGAGGCCTTTATTTGGACACACTGACCTCTTTGGATGCCGCTCTGCATATAAGTTTACTGGAGTCCAAAGGGGACGGGCAGATGCTCGATGCCAGGGACTGTCTTTCTTATTCCTGTTGAGCTGGATTCTAGACGTGATGGGGATGGAGGCTGTTTCTCTGACCAGCCAGGCCATTGCCTGTCTCTCCTGTCAAATACTGGCTAACCCAGTATTTGAGGAATGTGGGTGGCTGGCAGGTGTGTTTGGGGTCCAGGAGTAGGGAGGAGGGGGAGGGTCTGCAGTTAGAGCTGGAAGAACTTGAAAATAGACCCTTACCTCCAACATGTCGGTCCAGGCCCCTCGCCCCCAGTCTTGCTCGTTTTGGGAACAAGGTTAACGAGGATTGTAAGAGTGCACAGGCCTCTTGCCGAATGTCCTCATCCCTCTGCTCCAGGCCAGGCCAATGGGCCGGATAAGCAGTGATGATTATCTGTGTCTGCGCTCACCCCTGGTCCCTTCCTCTGGCCTAGAGCCACATACCCCAAGTCTGGATGAGGATGGAATCAACTTAGAAGAGATCCGGGAGTTTGCCAAGAACTTCAAGATCCGGCGGCTGTCCCTGGGCCTCACACAGACCCAGGTGGGGCAGGCTCTGACTGCAACAGAAGGCCCGGCCTACAGCCAGTCAGCCATCTGCCGGTGAGTAAGGCTGCCGGGGCGAGCTCAGGGCCTGCTCAGGTGCCTGCTGCCACTCCATATTCACAGGGACCTGGGTAACTGACCCCATTCTTCTGGTTTGTTCCTGCCTTCTTCCAAATAAGGAAGGCTGCTTTAAAGACATGTGAATACCTGGAGGAACCAAAGACTGATCGGGTCCTTCTGGTGGGCCTCTGATGTTTATCCTCCAGTCCTCAGCATTTATCCACACATAGTCTTTTTCTGGGATCCCAGGACACTAATCCATCCAGGAATCCTAGAAGGAAAAGAGTACAGCTTACAAAATTAGTCACAGAGGCAGGACTTCAGTTCCGACTTGGCTCTCAGCTGTACCCCACCATCGCCCCTGCCGTGCTTCCTTCCCTGCCTCTTGTAAGACATGACTCGAAAGTGACGTAGCTGGCTTTCTTTGTACAGTGTGTGAACTGGTTCTGGTGCCAGTGTCACAGGAGGGGTAGCAGAGGGTTTCAGACAAGAGTGAGTGCGTGACTCAGGGATGACCAAAAGGTTTCATCTGCCTTCCAATTCTGCGGGGAGGCTAGAGCGACTCTCGGACTCAGTGCCATGTTGGGAATTCTGTAGTCACATCCGGGCTCATCCAGAAAGTGTGGTCTGACTTAGTGATGCTGCCGTGAGCGTGTAATTAGGGGATGATGGCACTGATGACACCGATTTGCCATCTCTAGAGGCCTCGCTAGATAACACACTCTAAGGACCTCACTCGGTGGAAGTTCTGGAATGGTTGTTCATATAGCAGTTGCACTGTTATCACTGCACTACTGAACTGAGGCCACAGGAACAGTCCCTCTGTTACGACCTGGGACACAGGACAGTCTGAGGAGTCTGGGTTTGACTGAGCCAGGGGGGTCTTCGAGGGGGCGGTGAGGAGCAATGCCTTGAGGAGAGTGCTCCCACCCGGGTGTGGGGAGTAAGACACTCTCGCTGTCCCTTCCTGGGCTTCGGTCACCTGCAGGTTCGAGAAGCTGGACATCACGCCCAAGAGCGCCCAGAAGCTGAAGCCGGTGCTGGAGAAGTGGCTGAATGAAGCCGAGCTCCGGAACCAAGAAGGCCAGCAGAACCTGATGGAGTTTGTGGGCGGGGAGCCCTCCAAGAAACGCAAACGCCGCACGTCTTTCACCCCCCAGGCCATAGTGGCCCTCAATGCCTACTTCGAGAAGAACCCGCTGCCCACTGGCCAGGAAATAACCGAGATTGCTAAGGAGCTCAACTATGACCGGGAGGTCGTGCGGGTCTGGTTCTGCAACCGGCGCCAGACACTCAAGAACACCAGCAAGCTGAACGTCTTTCAGATCCCTTAGGGCTCAGCCCCCAGCCCTGCGTTCCAGCACTTTGTACTTGTCCCTTGGCACCCGGCTGCAGCCACGGCCGTGACAGCACCTGTCATTCCGCTACCTGTGGCTGTGCTTGTCCTGGGTCTTGAGACTCTACCGTGTGCATGCGCGTCAGCTGCCTCCCCCGTGTCCCCCACATATTGCACACCACGCGGAGGGCAGAGGGGCCCGCTGAGCGTGTCGGGCTCTGGGCTGCTCACGCCGAGGGAGGGAATTCGTGGTGTCACTTAAAGAAGCACTTTGCTAACGTGGTTTTTGAAGGGTGAATTCTGCCCTGTCTGTGGGGCAGGGCTGCAGCAGCCCCTAAAGACTGGTCATTAGCTCTTGGTTTTGATGGCATTCTCTTTCCACCCTCTCTCCTGTGCTCCTCTGTGTAAGTGTGGCAGGTGTGGCAGCGTGTCCGTAGAACCACAAGCTCACCCCCCTTTGCCTGCAGGCACACTATCCCCCGAGAGGACCCAACGCCACAGTTCTGAAAAGTGTGATGTGCTGCTCAGGAGGTCAGGCTCAGTGTCTGCCTTGACCTCAAGGTCAGAAGTTTCCACGGCCCTGGGGCCAGAACGTGTCACCTCCTCTCCCACCTCTCCCTGGTTCCTATGGAGGAAAATTGCACTAAAGCAGAACCTTTTCTTTTGTAGTCCATGTTGGAAGGAAGCAACAGTGAGCTCTAGCTGTCCCGGAGGTGACCTGGATTTGTGGCAGGTTGGGAATTTAGTAAATAAGGCCGTTCTTCCAGATTTTAATCTAATCTCTATCCTTAACTATCTCCTCCAAAACAGTGTGCGTTCAGAGAACTTGCAGCCTGGAAAATCCCCTCCCCACCCAAGTAAGCAGGCACTTCGGAGAAAAATGAGGAAAGACATACTGGCTCTTTCTCTTGTCCTCACATTCTTTCCCAAGCCAGGATTGGGGCCTTTTCAGAAGGGGCAAATCAAACAATAAACCAGACAGCAAGGCCTGGGAGAAAAGCCAACATCCAGAAAGAGCGGATGGCGGCCCAGGAAGGTCTCTTGTGGAAGGTGACTTAACTCTAATTTTCTTTGTCACTTTAAGCCTTGGATAGTGGAGGAGAAATCTTCTGTCCAGAGTCTTAGACCCTGCATTTGTGGGAACAATCCCCTCAGTGCCCCACTGAACAAAGAACACCCCTGCGGCGGGCCGGCTTTTGCCCCAGGAGGGTAACCTCGGCACATGGGGGGGTTGGCTGCTCGCCCAAGCACCTAACTGAGAGTTTCCCAGCCTCACTGTGGCTCAGTAATCCCTGGAACTCAGCACGTGACTCCAGGAAGTCAGCAAGAACTACAGCGTTTGCTTCGATGAGGCCAGCCTTGCTGCATAGACCATCCCCCCGGGCCACAAGTCACAGGGGTCTGCCACGCTCCGTCACTCCTCCTGTCCTGACAGAGCCAGGTCTCTAGCAGCTGCCCTCCACTGCACCTCACATGGTACAGCCCGAGGAGGCGACTGCCAGGAGGTGAGGGCCCGTCACTCACTGTGCTGGTCACTACAGCCACCTCCCAGCCTAGCCTCCTCTAGCATGCTGTTTCCTTCCCTGCCTACAACTGGTCCCTCCCAGGCTCCACAGTGCCAGCGTGGTCACCCTCTCAGTCGCCCTGCCAGCGTGGGAACCCAGCTTTGTGTCAAGGTGCCACATACACTCCTGCCCCACGCTACTGGGACCAGCAAACCTGTCGGAGTGAGGCAGGAGTGAGGAAGCAGGTAACTGCCTTGCCTGCCCCAGCTTCCCAGGAGAAAATGTCTCCAAAGGAGGGAGGGTCCACACTCAAGTTCAGGGTTATCGACCTGTCTCAGTGAGATGAAGGGAGGGGTGTTGTAAACAAGTTTTCGGTAATAAAGTCCTGGAGCTTGTTAAGGATTCCGTGATTTACACTGCAGTAAATTAGAGAGCTACAGGTTCTCACCCTCAAACTCTTGCGTTCAGATGCACTTCCTTCCAGGTGGGTCACAGCCAGTACCCTGGGGGTAGCCAATAGCCTAGGGTGTGTCCGTGGCAGTGGCCATGCAGGACACCAACTGTCTGGTGTCAGGGCAAGAAAAGGATAATGAACTGCTGGTCTAAATTAGGTCTGGTTGTGCTTTCTCGGTTCCTCTCTCATCTAAACCCGTCTTTCCAAGGCTGGGCTGGAGCTAAACCATTTTCTCTTCTGCAGGGAGGATGGTGGGTCTTCCAGAGGAATGGTGTCGGGGCAGAATATTTGCAGGCAGAGTTCCCCAGGCAGGAGGCGCAGGGTGTCCCCGAAATGTGCCCAAAGCAGAGCTCATTGGCCTACAATCTCCTGCTTCCCCACCGTAGGAAACACAACCCCCTGGGAAGCACCTGTGGCCCTGAGGTGGGCTTTCTGTTTTGTTTCTGGTAACATCAGACTCTAAAGGGAGCTGATATAAATTTTGTTTTGAAAGCACCTTTCTGGACTTAAAGCCAGAGCTCAGTGGCTCCTTTGCCATGGAAAGGAGGGAGAAAGGGCGGTTCTGGTTTCACTGTTTGCTTGTGGTTTTGTTTGTTTGTTTTTGTTTTAAATAAAAGAAAAACCAAAACTTTCCAGGCCTGGTGAATTAGCTGAGACCTTTGACCCTGCATTGTGCATAGTATTTTATCAGCTGAGGTCCAGGGAACGAATTTGGCCAAATGGATTGAGGAATACACTCGAATTTGGAATGAGAATCCATGACCATTTTTGTGTCCTTGCCTAGATTCCCACCCTGTCTCACAGGCCAGACCCTGAGGCTAAGGTTCTGACTGTCCCCAACATGGGGCCAAACTTGCTGAGGGCTGGAGTGAGGGGTGGTGAGGGGAGAAACATTGAAGTAGTTGTGTGGAATAAACAGTATTTTTCTTTTGTATGGGCTGCACCTCTCAGGGTGGGGACATAAGGGCCCTCATGTCAGAGGCCAGGGAAGCCTCAGCGAGCTGCCGTTGCTGTCGGAGCTGATAGCCCGGAAGACCCCACTGCAGGAGGGTGAAGGTCGTGTGTGTCCTGCACTCCCACTGCAGAAGGCCCTGCCCCTGGCCCTCCAGCCACGCTCCCTCCGTGGGGAGCAGGGTCAAAGGGATGTGCCCTTTCTCTTACTAGGCCACCGTCCTGGTACCTAGGACCCCAGAATACCTTGCCAAGCCCACTTTTCAGCCCCTCTTCTCTGGGTCCCGGGAATAGACACGTTGGTGTGCATGCTCGTAGGCTCAAGAGCGACCAAGAGGCAGCTGTTTGTCAGAGATCTGGATGCACGGAACTTGGGTATGCAGGCTGGAGTGTGTATACACACACACAAGGCCCCTTGTAATGTGAGGTGGGGCTGCAAGGGGGAAGAGAAGGCAGGCTAGTGGCTGGGGGCCAGGGCTGGGGAATATTCTAGCATAGAACTTCAAGGACTCCTAAAAGCTTAAATTCAAACCTGGCCTTCCCTGTCATTATGAAGGTATGCATATCATTCATTATCAGCTGCTAAAGCATTGACGATTACCTTGGTTTATACTTTATAAAATATGCATATATGGTATGTGGGTCTTCATTTGTGCTCTTCCCCAGGCCTGCAAATGTTAGGGGTGCGCCTGATGCTTGAGCTCAGAGCTGGGAGAGCACAGCTGTGATAAAGCGTCTCTCTCTTTGCTTGTCTACCTCCCAGGAGCAGGGCGTACACCACGTTCCCCTGCAACCCTCCCCCTGCCCCCCCTCCACCCACCTGGTATTGATGCGTCTGGACTATGTCATCTGAATTGGTGAGAGCAAGACATCACCTTTAATTCCACCCAAACAGAATTTCTTTTCTTTTTTTTTAAATCTTACCCAAGGATATGTTTACTGATTTTAGAGAGAGAAGGGCAGGGGTGGCAGGAGGGAGAAACATTGATCTGTTGCCTCCAATACATGCCCCAACTGGGGATTGTACTCAGAACCTAAGTATGTGCACTGACCAGAAATCAAACCCAAAACCTTTGGGTATGCGGGATGATGCTCCGACCAACTGAACAACCCGGCCAGGACCCAAACAGAATTTCTGAGCCAGGCACTGTGCTGGGTTCTAGATCATGCCCTACAACCCACCTCCACCCAAGGAACAGTAGGTGACTAAGATACCAATGTAAGGCTTAAGGATCAGAGGAGCTTTATAGCCCTGTGAAATAATGGGGCAAGAAATTAGATCAAAGCCAACACTTACCTCTGCCCAGATCTCACAACCCTAATGCTAGCTGTCCACACCAGGCTGTGACTTCTCGGAGCCCGGGCCAGGGGAACATTGTAGGTGCTTGGTAAATATCGGATAGATGACTGAATGTATTTCCTACTCTCTCCTTCAAGGAAATAGTAAGAGCTGACTTCAGGCCACTGGGAGAAAGCAGGTAGAGAGAATTCTGCGTAGCTATGCAGGGTTCAGACTGTGGTACAGGGGGGAGGGGATGGAATCTGGGTAGCAACTGGCCCTGACTGGGGAGCAGCAGATGCCATCGGAAGAGTCAGTGGAAGCTGATATCTCTGGCTCAGACCAGCTGAGTGTGGTTTCTGGCAGATGGCCCAGGAAGGTTTTAAAGAAAGAGAGGTGGGTTTGTGGGAAGAAAGAAACTGTACTTTCTATTCCTAGGCTGTTCTTTTGGGTTCCTGGACCCAAATCCAATGTGTGTGTTTGTGTATTTGTGTGGCTGTGTGGGCTTCCCCACACCGACAAGCAATTCTCAGACACCAGCAGGGTGTCCAAAAATTCAGCTCAGTTCTGACATTATCTACCTGGAAGCAGCATCAGATTCCACAGTTAAATGTATCAGTTCCACCCTCCGCTTCTGTTACCAATAGAGAGCCCAGGTTATTTCCTGTGCTTACTGCATATTGGAGGCTCCAACGATCTCCTCCAACTCAGGATGCCAATCACAAGTTTAGGTTGTTACCTGTGCTTCTGACCAACTGGCTATAAGTCAGAGGTTCCCACAACCCCTTCCTTGCTTTTGATTAATTTGCGAGAACTGCTCACAGAACTTGGGCAAACCATTTACTCACTAGATCACCAGTATCTTACAAAGGGCACTAAGGATGTGAACAACAGCCCGATTTAGACATACAGAGAGTGAGGTCCTGAACAAAGGGGCTTCTGTCCTTGTGGGCGTGGGGCCTGGCACAATGGCTCTGGGAAGTGTTCTGGTTCCCCAATTTGGAATGGCTCCAAACCCCTTTCCTTTTGGGTTTTTATGGGGGCTTTATTACATACGTATGATTGATTAATTCATTTGCCATTGGTGATTGATTTAACCTCCGCCGCTGTCCCCTCCCCAGACATCAGGAGGTGAGACTAAAATTTCCAACTGTCTATTCACAGTTGGTTCTCCTGGCAACCAGCCCCCTCCCTTAGGTGCCTTCCAAAAGTCACCTTCGTTAACATAAACCTACAGGTGGTAGAAAGGGCTTGTTATGAAAACAAGGCCCATTTCACCTGTATCGCTCTGGCAGTTTTCAAGAACTGAGGACAAGAAACCAAATGCTATAAAAAAAAAAGATGCTCCCACTGCTCTTAAACTCAGAAGTTCCCAGGGTTTGGGGAGCTGTGAGCCAAGAACTGTGGATGAAGAAGACCAAGCATATATGAGAAATATATTTTGGTGGTACAAGTGACCAAATATATATATATTAAAAAACAAAACTTCAACTAAGAGAATTTGAAGATCTAATTGTCTTTATTCAGTGATTCACAATCGGGCAGCCTCCCAACTGGCACCTAGAAGGGCCCTCCCCGGGGTTGTACAAAACAGGGGTTTCATAGGAGGATGGGTACAAGGGAGCTATTAGGGAAAGTAAAGCGAGGATTATTTTTGGGCCTGGACGTCTTTTCTTTAGGGGAACATAAGCGGAAGGGTTTTTTATTATGTAGATTGTCTTGCCTCTTCTTTCCACAGGGGATGGAGAGGGCCATTATTACAAGTTACCTTCCTGGTGCTTGACCAGAAAATTCCAGACTGGTTAAGGATAATTAAGATTACATTTCTTGGAAAGATTAAAACTGCAATTAGATCAGGTATTAAATCTAGGTTTGTATTGTTAATGAACAGGGAGCGAGGGTAGGTCAGCCTCGGGCCGGACTGTAGTCTTTTTTAGATCACAACTATCCACAAGACCAGAGTGCCATGATGGTTAGATGCCCAGAATTCTGTACTGGCCTGGGTTCTTGACTTCATGCAGGGAAGATGTCACAATGTGAGTCCAGGTGGTTTTGAGAGTGTATATTAAAGCTGAGGACTGTGAAACGAGGACGGGCCTAGGACAGAAGGAACAGGAGAGAGACTCGGTGGGGCTGCTTTGGCTCCCTAGAAACGTTATGGGAAAGGAGTGAGCCAGGAAGGGGCTGCTGTCAGCTCACTGGAGAGTCAGAGAAAAGGGAGCATTGGAGACAGATTCGGGGGGTTAGCCTGGGATGAGCTGCTGCTGCCCATTGCTCCCCTGGTTGCAAGTCCAGTGGGGTTCCTTGGAGTTTAGAAGATGTGTGCCAGTGGGGGAGGAAGAGGGGAAGGGAAAGGTGCAGGTGTGCTCCCGGAGGTTCCTTCTTGAAGGTTTTAAAGGCTAGTAGTTTTGGGGAGGTCTTAGGGAAGGATCTCAATAGAATATCCATTAGCTTTTCCAGGCGCGCCCTTTCAGGGTCTTGGTGTCCACTGGTTGGTCAGTGCCAGGGCAAAGGATCATTAGTCATTGCATTTGGTCTGGCATTGCTTCCCCTGGTTTTGCTGCTTTCCTGGGCCTGGAGCTGAAATACAACTGAGGCCTAGATGTCATCTCCAGGGAGGGAAAGTCAGAGGGACTAAATTACATGGCCAGCTCTATGCCAGGGGAAGAAAGTCTACTTGGGGGCGAGGCCCGGCACCAGTTTTCCCTGTCGCTTGGCACCCGTGGCTTTCTGCCCTGGTGACGTTCTGTATTTGGCTATAAATTGCTCGGCCAGTTTGTTCAGCTGTCTCAGTTTCCCCATTTCACTTGCCAAGGAATTTTCCTAGTGTCTCACTATCCTTCCTCGGTATCATGAACTTTTGGTACTAATATATGCCATTATATTTAACATATGTATTGCTTATAAACCACAGTATTACAGATGTCCAATGTGCTGTGGATGGCTGTAAAGGAGGAGCTGACCTTTTCTGAACTAGAGAGGATGTGGGCTGGTTTCCGGACTGGAGATGGGAGTTGAAGGGAATCTGAGGTTGTTTGAAACTGTGTGGGTGAGAAAGGCCTTTCATCTCAATTGCAGGGCCCTTCAAAGAAGACAGACTGGGTCTCACAGTCTGTGTGGGATGTGAGAAGATGTAAAAAGTTAAAGCTAGAGGATCAGTCTAGCTTACAGTAAAAAAAGCTGGCCTGGATAATGGTTTCTTCTCGTACCGAGAGGAAAATGCCCAGTGATTGACCCGGGAACCCAGCTACAGTGACTGACTTGAGCTGATGAGTGAGAAGGGAAGCCTCGGTGCTGATCCAGGGAGCCTGAGCCCTCAGGTCTCGGAGAGAGTTGATTTGTCTTAAGAGGTAGGCAAGACAGGTGCTAGGGTCCCCTTTTTTGTAAGTCCTAGTAATGGCTAACCCTCACTTGTCACTATGCACTAGGCACTCTTCTAAGCATTTACCATGCATTATTTCAGTTAATTTTGATTTAATTTTATGAAGAAATATTATTATTCCCATTTTACAGATAAGAAATTGAGGCACAGAAAAAAATGAGAAATTGACTCAAGGTTGCTTTGCTTGTGAGCAGCAGCACCAAGCCTTGAACCCAGGTGGGCTATGTCTAAAGCCTGTGTGCTTACCCCTACATCCTCCAGGGCGGCACCTGGGGACAGCCATCTGTCCTGATCTTTTTGATAGGATTTCCACACACCAGGGTAAACCCTGCTATGTTCCATCTAACCAGTCTAGTTTCAGGATTTAATCTAGGGAAAAAAATCCTTCACAATGAGCCTTAACTTCACCCAATGGTCTAGAAAAAGGATTTTGGAACTCTGTACCACAGGTGCTCTGGTTAATTAGTCATATTTCTTATGTCTAACAGGAGCGAGGATTTTTGTTGTGGGATGAATTTATGGGCACAAAAATTTGGTTTATTGATAGATGTTGCTGGATTTCCAGGGGAGCACTGGTGATCTTTTTTTGGAGGCAGAACCCCTCGGGGTTGCCCCTGGAATCACTGTTTCCAGTCATGGCACTCGGAGACACTGAACTCCAGTCACAGAGTTCCAAGGGTCTTCTCCTTTCAAGGGGAACTGGGCTCAAGGACAACAGTTTCAAGGCTGATTTGCATTCCAGTTGGGAGGGGCTAAGGTTTAGGCCTCTCACCTCAGTTTATTTTAGAATTAATTACAATTAAGGTAAAGAAAACCTTTGTGAAGTCTTTATTTTGGTTCAGAATTTAAACATAGACTCAAACATTTCCAGGACGTACATGGCTGTCTTTTTCTCAATATTTCCCAGAATACAGATTTCCATGGAATTTCTAGGTATGGAATAGTCATCTCTTCCAAACATCTAATACGAGTTCTTTTTTTACATATGAGAAAACATGTATTGTCCAATATTCCTTCATGGGCACAATTTTCTGAAAATTCAATATTTTTACCTCCACAAGCTTCAAACTCATCTCTAAAGAGAGTATATAAGAAGGAGATCTTTTTTAGATGACAACCATCCACAAGAACAGAGTGCCATGATGGTTAGATGCCCAGAATTCTGTACTGGCTATAAATTTCAGTCCGTTAGGCTTTAATGCTCAAGCTGGGTGACCATGAACTAGCCAATTAATTTTTCTAAGCCTCAGCTTCCTTATCTATGAAATTAACCTAGCAATGGTACTTTCCTTGGAGGAGTGATGTGAGGATGAAATGAGATTTTATACATAAAGCACCTAGTCAAGGCTTGGCACTTAGGAAGGGATCAATAAATATGAGACTGTCATTATTATTAACTACTCTTTGCTATATATCAGTTGGTTCCTAGAAACTTGAGTCGGCAGCAGGGAGGCATTGCTATAGGCAAAGTCCAGCTAAGAGAATCAGAGACCAGGAATGTAGTTTCTGGCTCAGCTCCTAATTTATGTAACATTTGTTACCTATTCAGCAACACATTTTTTGTTAAGTTATGAAGCATAATGATGAAACAATCACCCACAGACCTACCATTCAACTTAAGTAAGCTATTATCACTATTGAAGCTACTTTTGAGTTCTTTTCCTAGCCCACTCCCCTGCCTTTCTTTAATGTGACCATCTAGAGTGTATAACTTAAATATACAATGTAAAATAAAATAAAATGAAATAAAATATAAAATAAAATAAAATAAAGGACTTTTGTACACTCCAACCTCAATTCTAGGATTGATTTATTCATGTCTTGCTGCTATAAATAATGCTGCCATGAACATTCTCTTACAAATCTCCTGGTATGTGCTCGCATGTGCAAGAATTCTCTAGGGTATATATGCAGAGTGAAGTTGCTGAATCACAGAATAATTTTCTGGATAATTTCTAAAGAGGTTGCAGTCTGCTTGATCACTCTGCCTTCTCTCAGTCTGTTTCTTCATATTAAAAAACAAAAATGAAACAAAAACTTTGATGTGGATTAAATAAGAATGTATGTTAAAGTACTACTAAAACCATAACACATCACGCAATGTACTTTAATGTTTTTAAACAGGATAATAATAATGACCCAATCTTAACAGAGGAGTGGAAATTGGCTAGGGGAGACTGAATTAACATTTATTGAATAATTATTATTTAATAATAGGTATTGGCCTCTGGGAACTTCATTTAATCCTCACAACAATTTTAGGAGGAGGTATTATTTTTACTAATTTGTGAATGAAAATACTGAGGCTCAGAGAGGTAAAGTTACTTGCCCAAAATTATGTATCTAGTGATGGAGCTAATGTTCAAACAAGCCATGGTTCTACCTAATAGATGTTTAAAAATACTCTGGACATAATGCTTGAATACAAAGGGTTTTGATTATGACATCTTTCTTTTGGTGTCTGAGCCCAGGACCCATTCCTTTAGCCAAAGGCACATGTATTGAGGTATCATGGGCTTAAGGGAAGAAAATATGCCTTGAAAAGATACTGAATGACACAAGAATGAACCAAGACTTGGATGGCAGGGCTTATTAAGGAAAAAGATGGGTAGGCCTAGAGCCCTCAAGAAAAAAGAAGCCAGTGGCTGAAACTGGGGGCATGCTGTCGACTTCATGTCAACCTCCTTCCTCATTCTTTCCTTTTATAATTCAATAAGCATTTTTTGTTTAAAAAAGTCCTATTGGATGCAGGAACTGTATTAGAAGATACTTAGAACACAAGCCTGAAAAAGGTGTCTTTTCTCTTCTTTAGGAGATTGTGGTCTAGTGACAAAGGCAGATATATACAAAATGTTAATTCAAGGCAGACTGTAAAAAATTCAATAATGGACTACAATAAACCAATACTTTCACAAGTAGCCTGTGTGTTGCAGTGAAAAAGTCAGGCTCTGAAGTTGTTACATCAGTTTAGCTCTGGCCAACTTAAACCCTTAGTCTCTGCTCCTTATTGGTAAAATGAGGGCCACAATACTTACCTTTAGAATTATAATTCTAGTTCAAGATTGTCTTGAGGATATCTGATACGGTTACAAAGTTACCGGTATATAGATGATGCTCAGTAAACTATGAACATTACACAATACTTACCTTTAGAATTATAATTCTAGTTCAAGATTGTCTTGAGGATTACTGATACGGTAACAAAGTTACCGTTATATAGATGATGCTCAGTAAACTATGAACATTAATATTTAATCCTCAAAGGAGGGAGGTGGAGTAGGCACGCTTATCCCCACATTTCAAATGATGAAATTAAATTTCAGTGAGATAAAGTGATTATTCCGAAGTCACCAAAACTAAGTGAAAACTGAAACCCAAATCCTGATCTTCATTCAGACCCTTTTTTTAAAGATTTTATTTATTTATTTTTAGAGAGAGGGGACGGGAGAGAGGGGGAAAAAACTTCTGCTGTGATAGATATCGAATCTCTCAATTGCTTCTTGCATGCCCCCAACTGGTGACCCGGCTGCAACCCAGGCGTGTGCCTTGACTGGGAATCAAACCAGCAACCTTTCGGTTCCCCGGATCAGGCATTCAATTCACTGAGTCACACTAGCCTCTTGAAAACCGCACTTTCACCTATCTTATACTTTGCTGTTGAAATGCATTAGGAAGAATGCTGAGGATAGGAAGATCATGGAGGGAAGTGGGACTTAAGCAGTCTTGACCTCCGGAATGGTAAGTTTAAGGAGAGTATTCCAGGAGCAAATGAACGCCTGTAGGCAGCGTCTGGGGAAAGTCAAGAGTACCTCAGGGCTGGGTGTGGATTCGGTTACTACTGGAACGAAGGCTCCACCCACGCCTGAAGGAGCTCACTTGGCACCTAGTGGAAGCCAAATCGCAGATACAAACGGGGAAAGACGTTTAAACCAGGACACCTGACGCACACCACGCCTCCTCCCACAACGCCCAGCCCATTTTCGAGGCGGGAGGCCATGAGTAACTGGCCTATCACCACTGCTGAGACCGACGAAGTCTCTTTTCCATTGGTGATCGGTAGGGTGACGTCATGTTCGCCAGACCGGCAAAGGAAGAGGGCGCCATGATTGGTTGGCGTTGGGGCGGCGGGCGGTGGAGGAGCCTGGCGACTCCGGGTTTCATACCCGTGCTGAACTTTACCCTTCCATGTTTCGAGGCCGTGGGGGGGCTGCAGAGGTCAGGGAGTGGGCTGGGCGGAAACCTGAATTTGGTTCTAAGAACCGTGGGGTTGACCGGAAGTGATCTTGGGGCTGACCGGAAGCAAGGCCTGGAGGGGAAAGGGGAGAGCGGGTCCCTGGAGGGAGGGGGTTCCTAGCAGTGGGGTCGGGGGGAAAAGGTGCGAAAGCGACCTGGGAGCGCCTGGTAAGCGGTGGGCCGCTGCCGGCCTATTTGGGAAGCAGCGAGTGACGACCACGAGCAAAAGGGGAGAGCCCAGAGAGGGAGTGTGGGAGTCCAGGGCTGCTTCTAAGCAGTCTGGAATAATTAAGTAAAAGGGCCCTCACGCGGCTCCAGAGAGCTGGGTGGGAGGGATTTCGGAAGTCGGCGCAGCCCAGAACTAGGAGCGAAGGGTACGGTACGGGAGATTAGTGCGGGGAGCGTTTGGGAGGGGCTGGTGAGTACTGCGTGGGAGATCTTGGTTTGGAGTTTCCTACAGTCCTTACCCCCGTTGGGTAGAATCACACTGCTCACCTTTGTGCCCGTTGGGTGGAATCACACTGCTCACCTCTGTGCAAGAAACAG
Organism: Pteronotus mesoamericanus; assembly: GCF_021234165.1. Lineage (NCBI taxonomy): Eukaryota > Metazoa > Chordata > Mammalia > Chiroptera > Mormoopidae > Pteronotus > Pteronotus mesoamericanus. Next base: position 3,874,078 of record NW_026555310.1, read on the forward strand.
TGTCTCCTGGGGCAAGGAAGGAGCCAGGATGGCTTGGGCTCTGAAGCTGCCTCTGGCCGATGAAGTGATTGAATCCGGGCTGGTGCAGGACTTTGATGCTAGTCTGTCCGGGATCGGCCAGGAACTGGGTGCTGGTGCCTATAGCATGAGGTGAGTGAGATATTCCCAGCCTCTGCACCTTCTGAGTAACAAAGGCAAGATAGGGGCAATAGGGGTGGTGGTAGGGGGCAGGGAGGTGTGTAGAGTTAAAGAAGCTGTCTGCGTTTAGGGAAAAGGGACTTGTTTCTTTTGTTGCTTTGAGTTTGAGTATTGTGGAAGAAATGGAACAAGAGATTGTAACAGTGTCAAGTCTGCAGGGTCAGTAGAAGGAAGAATGGCCCTTGATTAGTAGCCAGATAAATGTTGGGAGGCTCTTGTGCCAGTTTGAGCGACTTGGAGACTGATGGGTGGAGGTGGGGGTGTGTGTGGGTGTGTGGGTGTGTGGGTGTGTAGGTTGGACTGCACATGTACGTAGAAGAGGCCACATAAGGAGTTGGGGAGTTGGAACCTGGATCTTAACGATGAATATTGGTTGACTGCTTGTTGGAAGGAAGTATGAGACCTTGGTGAAGAAGTCCACCCGTCTGTATCCTAGCCTCCTTTTAAGGCTTTGCTTAATTCCACGGACTTTTGAAACATAGCTGTGAAATGAAAAAGTGTCAAAGAGAGCTTTTAGATGCTTCTAGACCTTTCTATATCAAGCCAAATGTTGATAATAATAAAAGTACCCTTTGAAAGCATCATTACTTTTCCTTGTAATTTATTTGTATGCATTAGGCTACTTCATTCCCCCAGCATGGTTTGTTCAACTTACAAGATGTGCAAAAATCATGTCTGGAAATGTTGAAACATCTGCAGCTTAGGGTTAGGTAGAATATAATTGGGTTTCCAGATGTATTATAAGGCTTTAATCTAAAGTCAAAGGAGACTTTATTTTCATTGAATTTATTGGGGTGACATTGGTTAATAAAATTATATAGGTTTCAGGTGTACAATTCTATAATACATCATCTGTATACTGTGTGTTCACCACCCCAAGTTAAGTCTCCTTCCATCAGCATTAATCCCTCCGTTACCCTCTTCTACCTCCCCCGACCCTCCTTTCCCTTTGGTGATCACCATAGTGTTGTCTATGAGATTTTTTTTCCTTAATGCTTTCACCTTTTTCACCCAGCCCCCTAATCTCCCGAAGACACTTTAGAACTTAACGCTTTAATTGGGTTTAGTGGTTTATAGGAGAAAGATGTTTTTTATGGGGGGACGCAAAAATTTAAATTTTGCATTCTTATAGTGTTATCCTTTGAGAGTTATGTAATGTAAATTTCCTTTCTTTATCCCTATAAAACTAAAATGAACTTACTGAAGTAAAATTATGAGTTAGAACTTAGTACATAGTTCACCTTCAGGAATCTTTGCTTACAGCTAGAATAATGAAGGCTATCTGTGTATACATATTTTTGTGATTTTCAAGGAAATTTGAGTTCTGTCATGCAATGCTGTTAGTCTTAAGAAATTTAACTCTGATTTTCCCTGTCTTTGTTTATATAAGTCTGACCATAAAAATAGAGATTAACTCCGTCTGAAAGTAAACGTCTGGACCCTGACCTTGTATGTCGGTATCTGACATAATGTTTGCCAGTGTATGATGCTGTTGTTCATGCAAAGATTATCACAGCAAAAGTTTGTTTTTTATCTAGGTTATTAGAGTTTAGGATGGAGATAATTAACTGTAACCGTAGTTATAAAAATAGTTAACATTGTCAACAAACATTTGCCTATCTGCTGTTTACCTTCTCTACCACATGACCTTGTGTGGATGAGTGCTTTCTACGTCACACCCTGAGTGGTCTTCACAGGAATTTGGAAGGTTGGCTTGTATATTTATACATTTAGAATTTTTTTCCAACAGCAAATCATCAAGAGTTTTCAAATATTATTTTATGTTTTCTCAAAAGCACAATGTGCCAAATTTTTACTATTTACTTATTTTGCTTTTTTCACCTTGTTTATGCATTTTACTCTTGTAACTGTTCTCTTGGCTATTTCATACATTTAATCATTTGCATTAATTTGTGTTAATTAGATATTAGTTCTCAAACTTTAGTATTCATGAAGGTTATTCTGGAGTACATGTTAAATATAGTTTCTACGGTCCCATCTTTGGTGATTGTCTGAGGCACAGACTAGAAGTCTGATTTTTTAAAAAATAAGTTCTTAGATGATTTTGATTCAGGTAGTCCAGAAACTACATTCCAAGAAACACTGAGTAGAGGAGTTTATATAGATGGAGGTGATGGTTTATTGCTCTTCCTGTTTCTCCTTTTAATTAGACCTTGTGATTGTGTTTTTTACACCTTCATTAGGGAGAATGTTCTCTTTGACAAGCAATTTGTTTTGTAAAATTCTTTCCCTGATATATTTGTTTTACCCTAGTTTGCTTACTTTTATGATTTTGTTTCAAATCTATTGATTTATATTTTATAAAGGTTGATCTTAACTGGATTCCTCTTTTCTGACTCTTGATCTGCCATTGTATTCAGTAATGTTCTTTTCATAAGCAGTCCTTTAATATTCTCCTCCTTGCTTTTTTCCTTACATTTTAATACGTGGCACAAACTTTATAGTTAAAATAAAGGAGATTCCCTGAAAATCTGCTGAGTGAAAGAAGCCAGTCACAAAAGACCACATAACAAAGGATTCCATTTCTGTGAAATACTCAGAATAGTCAGGTCTCTGGAGACAAGAAGTAGATGAGTGGTTGACTAGAGCTGTGAGAGAGGAGGGAATGGGGAGTGACTGCTAATGGGTACCATTATTTTGGGGAGGGTGATGAAAAGGTTCTAAAGTTGTGATGGTTATGCAGCTCTGACCACCTAAAGACTATTGAATTATACACTTTAAATGGGTGGATTGTATGATATATGAATTGTATTTCAATAGAACTGTTATAAAGATTTAAATTTTGTGTTCTAAGATTTTACCTTTTTCTCATTTTTTTAAAGTTGAGGTGGAATTCACATTACATAAAAGTAATCATTTTAAAGTGAAGAGCTCAGTGGTATATAATGTGTTCACAGTGTTGTACAATCACCACCTCTAGTTCCAAAGCTTTTTATCATCCCCAAAGAAAACACTCTACCTGTTAAACAGTTGCTTCTCATTTTCCCCTCCCCTCTCTCCCTAGTAACCACTAATATACATCATGTCTCTATGAATTTATCTGTTCTGGATAGCTCACATAATGGAATCATAGGATGTGTAACTTTGTGTGTCTGGCTTCTGTCACTTAGCATAAGTTTTCAGGGTTTGTCCACATTACACCATGTATTAATACTTTAGTACTTAATTCTTTGTTTATGGCTGAGTTTCATGCCATTATATGTACATATCACAATTTGCTTATCCATTTATCTATTAATGGACATTTAGGTCATTTCTTCATTTTGACTTTTATGAATGATGGTAACATAGCATTGTGTTTATGAAAGAAATGACAACAAAATGTTTATAAACATGTATAAGTTTCTGTGTAATCATTTTTTCTTTTTATGGCGGTATAACTGACATGTAGCATTGTGTTAGTTTCAAGTGTACAACGTAATGATTTGCTATCTGTGTATTTTGTGAAATGATCACCACAGGAAGTCCAGTTATCATCTATCACTGTACATAGTTACAAGAACTTTTAAGATTTACTCTCAGCAATATTCAAATATGCAATACAGTATTACTAACTGTAGTCACCATGCTGTACTACACATGTTTTCATTTCTCTTGGGTATATATTTAGAATTGGAATTTATGGGTCATATGATAATTCTTTAATTAACTTTTTTTTTTGGTAATTTAAAGACTTTTTTTAAGACTTTATTTATTTTTAGAGAGGGAGGAAGGGAGGGAAACATCAACGTGTGGTTGCCTCTTGCACACGCCCCAACTAAGGAAGTGGCCTGCAACCCAGGCTGGTGCTCAATCCACTGAGCCACACTAGCCAGGGCTAACGACCATTTTTTAAAATAGTTTTAGGTTCACAGCAATAGAAGGAGGTACCGAAATTTCTCATATACCTCCTGCCTACATACATGTAAAGCCTCCCCTATTAACCAACATCCCCCACCAGAGTGGTACACTGGACCTACATTGATGAACCCACATTGACACATCATAATCACCAAAAGTCCATAGTTTACTTCAGGGTTCACTCTTCACTCTTGGTGTTGTACATCCTGTAGTTTTAGACAAAATTATAATGACATGTATCCATCATGTCAATATGGAGTATTTTCACTGCCCTAATAATCCTCTATGTTCTGCTTACTCATTTCCCTACCCTATCCCCTGCAGCTATCAATTTTTTTAATGTGTTTATTAATTTTACAGAGGGAGGGAGGGAGAGAGAGAGAGAGAAACATTGACATGAAAGGAAAACGTGGATTGGTTACCTCCCATACACACCTGGTTGAGGATTAAACCCTCAGCCTAGGTATGTGTCCTGACCAGGAACTGGAACTCCCAACATTTTGGTGTACAGGACGATCCTCCGACCAACTGAGCCACACCGGCCTGGGCTGGCAACTTTTGATCTTTTTACTGTCTCCATAGATTTCTCTTTTCTAGAGTGTCATATAATTGGAATCATACAGTTACTTGGATTTTTCTTTCACTAAATAATAAGCATTTAATATTCCTTCATGTCTTTTTATGTCTTGATAGCTCATTTCTTTTTAGCGGTGAATAATATTTCATTGCCTGGAAGGATTTATTTATCCATTCACCTACTGAAGGACATCTTAGGTTCTTCCAAGTTTTGGCAGTTTTGAAGAAAGCTGGTATAAACATCCATGTGCGGGTTTTTGTGTGGAGATAATTTTCAGCTGCTTTGAGTAAATATCATTGAGTGTTATTGCTGGGTAATACAGTAGGAGTATGTTTAGTTTTGTAAGAAACCGCCAAACTCCTCTTCAAAGTTCTTGTACTATTTTGCTTCACATCCTTGTCAGCATTTGGTATTGTTAGTGTTCCAGATTTTGGCTATTCTAATAGGTGTGTAGTATATGCTTAATTTTTTCAAGAACTGCCAAGATGTTTCACACAGCACTTGAACCACTTTATATTCCCACCAGCAACATACAAGGGTCTTTGTTTTTCTACATCCTCACCGTTTCTTTTTTTTTTTTAATTTTTTAAAAAAGATTTTACTTACTTATTTTTAGAGTGAGGGCTAGAGAGGGAGAGAAACATGGGTCATTTGTCTCTCCTATGCACCCTGACAGGGGACCCAACTTGCAACCTGGGCATGTGCCCTGACTGGGGATTGAACCTGGGACCTTTGGTTTTGTAGAACAACACCCAGCCAGCTAAGCCAGTGGTTTGGGTTTTGTTGTTGCTGTTGCTGTTTTAAATTAAAGCCCTTCTAGTGAGTGTGAACTAGTATCTCATTGTGGGTTTTTTGGGTTTGTTTGGGTTTTTTTTCTGCATTTCCTTAATGGCCATGATGTTGAACATCATTTCATTGCTTCTTGGCCATTTGTACAACTCGTATATCTTCTTTGGAGAAGTGCTGTTCAAGTCCCTTGTCCATTCTTTTAAATTTTTATTTTTCATGCTATTACAGTTGTCCCAGTTTTTCCCTCTCTATCCCCCTCCATCCAGCACCCCCAACTCCCTCAGGACTTTATATCCCTGTGACTGTTCTGTAACAACCAATTTGTACTCCTTAATCCCTTCACCTTTTTAGCCCCTCCCCCCACCTGCCCTTTCATCTGGCAATCATCGGAACGTTCTCTGTATCTGTGATTTTGTTGCTGTTCTGCCTGTTCATTTATTTTGATTCAGTTTTTTTAGATTCAGTTGTTGATAGATATGTATTGCCATTTTATTGTTCATATTTTTGATCTTCTTAAAGAAGACCCTTTAACATTTCATATAATAATTGGTTTGGTGGTGATGAACTCCTTTGGCTTTTTCTTTTCTGGGAAGCTCTCATCTGTCCTTAGATTCTAAATGATAGCGTTGCTGGGTAGCGTAATCTTGCTTTTCATCACTTTGAACATTTCTTGCCAATCCCTTCTGGCTTGAAAAGTTGGTTGTTTTTTGTTTTGTTTTGTTTTTTTTTTGAGAAATCAGCTGATAGTCTTATGGGAACTCCCTTATAGGTAACTAACTGCTTTTCTCTTGCTGCTTCTGAGATTCTTTGTCTTTAACCTTTGGCATTTTAATTATAATGTGTCCTGGTATGGACTTCTTTGGGTTCATCTTGTGGGACTCTCTGCACTTCCTGGACTTTTATGTCTATTTCCTTCACCAAGTTAGGGAAGTTTTCTGTCATTTTTTTCAAATAGGTTTTCAATTTCTTGCTCTATCTCTTCTTGGACCCCCATGATGCGAATGTTGGTGTTCTTGACTTGAAGTTGTCTCAGAGGCTCCTTACTCCATCCTCTTTTCTTTTTTTTTTACTCTTTTTTTTTCTTGCTGTTCTATTTGAGTGTTGTTTTCTTCTTTATATTTAAAATTGCTGATTTGATTCTTGGCTTCATCTACTCTATTGTTGATTCCCTGTAAATCATTCTTTATTTCAATTAGTGTATATTTTTGACTGGATCTTTTTCATGCTGTTGAAGTTCTCACTAGGTTTATTGAGCATCTTTATAACCAGTGTTTTGAACTCTACATCTAGTCGATTAGATTGCTTGTCTCCATTTTGTTTAGTTCTTTTACTGGAGTTTTTTTCCTCTCCTTTCATTTGAGCCATGTTTCTTTGTCTCTTCATTTTGGCAGCCTCCCCGTGTTTGTTTCTAAGAATTGGCTAGAGCTGCCATGTCTCCCAGGCTTGGTAGAGTGGCCTAATTTAGTAGGTGCCCTGGGGCGTCCAGTGGCACAGCCTCCCCTGTCACCCAAGCTCAGCACTCAAGGTGTGCTCACCCTGTGAGCTGCGTACACCCTCCTCTTATAGTTGGTTCCTGATTGTTGTTAGCATGTCTATGGGAGGGATTTACCCAGGCCAGTCAGCTGCAGGGACTGGCTGTGACCACTGACCACCAACCACCAACCTCCAACCACTGTGGAGGATCAGCTGTGCAGAGGTCCACTCCACAGTGCAGGACTTTCTTCAGCAGGGCTCCGATGCCTGCTGAGTCGGCCCCCTGAGCGTGTTGCTTGTGGAGATGGTTGGGTGGTGGTACTACGATGTGGTCTGAAACTCTCCATTGGGTGTGCTGGCTCTGGGGCCTCCTGGAAGGTGCAGGCCAACGTCAGTCACTGCCTGTGTTCTACCTGGAGCTGCCTGGCACAAGCTATCTGCAGATGGCTGCTGCTTGCGCTGGGCTTAGAGGAGCCCAGGTGAGGCAAAGCTGTGAACCAGGGCCAGCAGCTGTGAGTGCCAGGCCTGGGGCCACTTACCAAGAGGTGTGGGGCTTGCTGAGGTCAGATGCTGCTTGTTTTGAGAGAATTTAGGAAAATCTGAGGTAGGAGCCAAGACAAGCCATTCGCTAGGAAGAGCTACTGGAAACAGCTTGGGAGGGTCTGAAAGTTGGGTGCGGTGGGGTCTCAGGGAATCACCAGGATGGGACGGTGTGAGTTAAGTTGATGGATCTCAGGCATGGTGCCTGCCTGCTGGCTCTGTAGGAGGAGTGCTCATCAAAGGAACAACCGTCTCTGCTAGCACTTTTGTCTGGGAGAAAGCTGCCTCCCGTTGCTCACCCTGATGCCAAACAGTTAATTTCCTCACCATATGCCACTGGTGCCTTTCAAGCTGCTCTCCTTGCTCTTGAGCTCAGAGGGAGTGAGTCTGAGTAAGTACACGCGTGGACCCTTTAGGAGGAACTGCCTGGGACTCCAGAAGTTTCTGTCTCTTTGGCCTTGATCCTTGTGTTTTTTACAGCCAGAAGTTATGAAGACTTATCTCCCTGACATTGGAACCCTGGACTGGAGAAGGGGGCGTGGTGTGGGGCTGGGAATCCTCCTTCCTCTGTTGTGACACCCTCCTGATTTTTATCCTCCATGCGTGGGTGTGAGACCAGCCCAGTCTGCATCTCTGTCTCTCCTACCAGTCTCGGCATGGTTTCTTCTTTAATTCCATAGTTGCAGGACTTCCATTCAGCTCGATTTCTGGTGGTTCTGAATGATGGTGGTTTTGTAGTTTATTTGTAATTTTGATGTGTTTGTGGGAAGAGGCAAGTACTGCATTAACCTACACTGCTATCTTGACCAGAAGCCCTGCCTTGCCCTGTTTTAAATTGGGTTGTTGTCTTTCTGTTGTTGTGTTTTAAGAATTATTTATATATTCTAGGTAATAGCTCATCATCAAATATATGTTTTGCAAATATTTTGTCTCATTCTGTAGGTTGTCTTTTCACATCCTTGTTAATGCTCTTTGATTACAAAAGTGTTTAATTTTGATGAAGCCCTGTTTACCTTTTTTTTTTTTTTTAAGATTTTATTTATTTTTTTAGAGAGAGGAAGGGAGGGAGAAAGAGAAACATCACTCTCTGAGAGATACATCGATAGGTTGCCTCTTGGATGTCCATAGCTGGGGACCTGGCCCACAACCTAGGCATATGCCCTGACTGAGAATTGAACCAGTGACCTTTTGGTTCATAGGCCAGCACTCCATCCACTGAGCTGCATCAGCAAGGCCAGTTTACCTATGTTTTCTTTCATTGCTCAGGATTTTGGTGTCAACTCTAAGAATCTATTGCCAAATCAAAGGCCATGAAATTTTACCCAGTGGTTTCTTTTAAGAGTCTTACAGTTTAAGCTCTTATATTTAGGTCATTGATCTACTTTGAGTTTTTATGTATGGAGTGAGATAGGGGTCTAGCTTCATTTGTTTGCATGTGGACATGCAGTTGTCCCATCCACCACTTTGTCATTTTTTATTGAATTTTCTCGGCACCTTCATCGAAAGTAAAGTGGCCATAGGTATAAAGATTTGTTTGTGGACTCTTAGTTCTATTCAGTTGGTTGATAGGACTATTCTTTGCTAGTACCACATTGTTTTGATTACTGTAGCTTTGAAATAAGTCCTGAAGTTGGGAAGTTTGAGTCCTCCAACTTAGTTTTTCTTTTTCAGTATTGTTTTTGCTATTCAGAGCCCCTTGTAGTTCCATATGTTTTTGAGGATTAGTCTGTCTTTTTCTGCAAAACCTGTGATTGGAATTTTGATAGTGATTTCACCGTATCTGTAAATAGCTTTGGCAGTATTGCAACCTTTTTTTTTTTTTTTTTTAAGATCTAATTGGCTTTATTCAACAATTCATGAATAGGGCAGCCACCCAGCTAATAACTAGAAAGGTTCTCATGGATGTATTGCCATCTTAAAATACTAAATTTATCAATCCATGGACATGGGATGTTTTCCCCTTTATTTAGGTCATCTTTAATTTTATTCACCAGTGTTTTATAGGTTTCAGTGTACAAGTCTTTCACATTCTTGGTTAATTTATTCCTACATATTTTATTCTTTTGGATGCTATTAAAAATAGAATTATTTTTTAAATTTCCTTTTTGGATTGTTCATTGCTAATGCATAGAAACACAACAGTTTTTTTTAGTTTATTTCCTGTCCTGCAACTTTGCAGAATTCATTAATTAGCTTTTCGTTTGGGGGGATTCGTTTGGGGGGATTTGTGTACATAGAATTATGTCATCAACAAATAGAGATAGTTTTAGTTCCTTTTTCCAATTTGTATACCTTTTATTTCTTTTTCTTGCTTAATTGTTCTAGCTAGGATTTCCAGTACAATGTTGAAAAGCAGTGGTGCATTGTGGTCTTATTGTTGACCTTAGAGGGAAAGCTTTTAGTCTTTCATCATTGAAATATCGATTTTTCATAAATACCCTTTTGATGTTAAGGACATCTCCATCTATTCCGAGTTTGCTGTGTGTGTGTGTGTGTGTGTGTGTGTGATTATAGTAAAATATAAATAATATAAGATTTGCCATTTTAGCTATTTTTAAGCATACAGTTTAGTGGCATTAAGAGAGTTTCACATTGTTGTGCAGCTATCACCACTACCCATTTCTAGAACTTTTTCATCCCCCCAAACTGAAACTCTGTATCCATTATTCATTAATTCTGCCAGCCCCTGGTAACCACCATTCTACTTTCTGTCTATGTGAATTTAACTACTCTGGAAACCTCATATAAGTGGAGTCGTATAAATTTGTCCTTTTTGGTTGCCTTATTTCACTTAGTGTAATGTCATGAAGGTTTTGCTGAGGTTTTGTTTTTTTTTTAAATCATGAAATGGTGGTGAATTTTGTATAGTGTCATTTCTGTGTCTGTTGAGATGATTATGTGAAGTATTACATTGAGTGATTTCCTTATGTTGAACTACCCTTGCATTCCTGGGGTAAATCCTACTTGGTCATAGTTTATACTCATTTTAATGTACTATCAGATTCAGTTTGCTAATACTTTGTTGAGGATTTTTGTTCCTTTATTCATAAGAGACTCGATCTGCAGTGTTCTTTTCTTGTGATCTCTCCACCTGGCTTTGGTTTCACAATAACACTGGTTACATAGAATGTGAGGAAGTGTTCTTTCCTCTTTTCTTTTTTGGAAGAGTTTGAGTAAATTGATGTTAGTTCTTTAAATGTTTGATACAATTCATCAGTGAAGACATCTGGTCTTAGAATTTGTCTTTGTTGAGAGGTTTTTGGTTGCTGATTCAATTTCATTATAAATGGTCTACTGAGAATTTCTTATTCTTTAGTCATTTTTTGGTACTTTGTGAGTCTAAAAATTTGACTGTTTTATGTAAGTTACTAATTTTTTGGTGTATAAATTGTTCATAGTTTCTCTTATAATCTTTTCATTTCTATAAGGTTGGTAGTAACAGCCTACTTTCATTACTGATTTTTTTTTTTTTTTGTGCCTTTTCTCTTTCTTTTCCTGGACAATCTAGCTGTAAGTTTGTCAATTTTAAAAGAATGACTTGGTTTTTTCTTTTTAAGAGATATGTTGAGACTATGTAAATATCCAATTTTCAAATTTCTACCAGTTTTAGCATTTATCGATTATTTTTGCCCTAATCATTTATCTTTATGATGGTTGCTTAAATGATGATTTTTCTAATTATGTCTTTCCTTCTCATTTATTAGTTGGCTTTCAAAGAGCTTTCCCTTATTTATTTTTATCAATGTAGCCTCATAGATTACTTTATGCAATAGGTAATAGTTTTTTATTATCACTATATATTTTGATAAAATTGCTCCAGATTTGGCTAGAGGAATCCCTTCTAGCTGGCTCCATAGAGATGCCTTTTAAAATTAAGGTCTTGTTGGTCCTTACTGTCCTGAGTTAACTATTAACAGCACCCTCCTTTACTCACCAAAGTGTCCCTGTTTGAGTGATAAATTATATGACAAATTATATATGATAACGATCATGTTACTTTTCCCCTGGAAACTCTCTCCTCATTTTGCATCTCACTTTGAATAAAAGTCTCAGTTCCGGCATTCATGACTGCCTCTCTGACCACGTTTGCTTTTCTGCTGGCTTGCTTTGTCCCAGGCACACCTGGCCCTCTTAATGCTCCTCCAGCGCTGTGCACACTCCCACCTCAGGGCCTTTGCAGTTGCTATTACACTTCCTGGGGTAATAGTTGAGAGGAAGTGGAGTAGAGGAGAGAAAGGAAAAGGCACTTCAGTTCTTCTGCTGGAACTTTCACAAAGGGAAAGGAGAAGTGGGAAGTATAATGAGAGATGAGACTGTACAGGTAAGCTGGGCCAATTTGGAAGGGCCTTAGGAGCCGTGGTGAAGAACTAACTATTCAGGATTTCACTGAAAAGCCCCAGAAGCATTGTGGGATAGTGTTATTTTGGATTAACATTTTTAAAGGTTACTCTGTCTGTAGATTGGAGGATAATGATAGAAAGTTAGTTATCATTCCTAAGAAGGGTTGATGCTTAGCGACTGAACTGAGTTTCTTCTGCTTTACATGTTCTTAGAAATGCAAATTGATTCTCTATTTATAAAAGAAAGGGAGCAGATAACAGCTCTGCTTTGATCATGGGGCTAATTGAGGACAGTTGGAAGTTTTGGCCATTTTAGAAGAGAGGGCCTTCATCAGAGATATAGACAGAAGGACTAGGAGGAGGAGAATTTTATAAGCCCTACCACTGTGAACATAAAGGGAGAGGCGATAGCTTAAGCCTTTAACCACTTCATAGGACTAGTATTCTGGTACCTTTAGGACTTCCCCAGCAGTCATTATCAGTTAGAGTTAAAAAACAGAAGAATGTCTGTGCTTGTCTTTCAGTGCAGGGAGGACTTGAAGACTAGGGAGATTGATTGTATGGCTTTGAAACTAGGTGTGGTAGTGAGGATGGAATGCGCAAAGCAGAAGAACCCCAAAGGTGGTGAGTGATACTTCTTGCCATTGAAGAGAGAGCGAGAGTAAAGCTTGCTTAACAGCAAAAGCAGCAGCAGCAGCAGCACAGCAACTGCAGACATTTTGGACCTGAAAGAGGCTTTGAGGCTCACCACTATAAGGGGCTAAGTGCGGTCTCTGTTATGCACAGGAAAACAAAAACAAAAACTGTTGTTCTCCCAGTTAGGTCATATGATGATTGTAGATATCAGATCTTTGAATACTGAAATGGGAGTTCTAGTTTTCTTCTTTTTTCTTTTAAGTGTTTTAATTTATTTATTTTTAGAGAGAGGAGAAAGGTGGGGGGGGGGGGTGGGGAGAGAGAGAGAAACATCAATTGGTTGCCTCTTGCACACCCCCAACTGGGAACTTGGCCTGCAACCCAGGCATATGCCTTGACTGGGAATCGAACTGGCAACTATTTTGGCTGAAGTCCAGTGCTCAAACCATTGAGCCACACTAGCCAGAGTGACAGTTCTACTTTCTATATCAAAATTATCAGATTTCCATAATATATAACCCATGAATATTGTTTCAGGTTGCCATTCATCACCTTGCCATTAATAGGGTCAATAATTTCAGAAATTTAGTAAAAAAGCCTGGTATTAATGATGCCACAGATGATTGATTTCAATTAGCAGTGTTTTAATGAGATTTTTAGGCTGATAAGAGTTAATCCTGTAATGCAGGGGAAAAAACCTGAGAAAGAGGCCTATATCTGGCAAATCTGAGGTAGGGCTTTGCTGATTCAGAAGTCTTTGATAAAACACTTAATATCTTACAAGCTCTTTGAAAGTATCTGACATTGGTCAGATATTTTTCCACCCTCAGAATAAGTAAGACTTGCAGACAGATTTGAAATTCAAAGATTTTAGTGACTTTTTTAGCAATAGGAAATTAAAAAACACATTGCTTAGAGGAGTAAATTAGTGAATTGGGAAATAACTCAGCAGAGTAGAAATGAGGGAGATTCGAAGACTTGGGGGAGGGGGATTAGCTTCATATTTTGGTAAATTTGAGAGGTACATAATGACAACTATTCAAACCCCTGGTCTCTCATAACTGTGCTGAAGAAATAGAATGGTTTATACCTAAAAGCATCTTCTTAAAATATTTAAAGACTATTAAGCCCATATTGAGATCCAGAGAAGTTCCACAAACAGTATTACTAAAGAAAGACTATCAGATGACCAATATCTCTATCAGGCGCAGCATCAGTATAAAATCCTGATACAGTGTTTTTATCTATCGCTCCCTTGTGTTTTGACTTCATATTCAGCAGTTTGTGTTCCAGGTTTAAAGCTGGAGGGGAGTAGAGTTAAGCTTCCCAGAACAGAGTTGAATAAAATACCTACTAGAGACACACTAATCCCTCTGAGTCACATCATTTTTACTATATATATTTTTTTAAATATTTATTTATTTTTTAGAGAGAGGGGAAGGGAGAAAGAGGGAGAGAAACATCAATGTGTGGTTGCTTCTTGTGTGCCCCTTGCTGGGGACCCGGCCCACAACCCAGGCATGTGCCCTGACTGGGAATCGAACTGGGGACCCTTTGGCTCGCAGACCAGCACTCAATCCAACTGAGTGAGCTACACCAGCCAGGGGTTTACTACATATTTTTAAATAATTGATTGATGCTTCTTTTGAGTATTAATACTGTAAGGACAAAGAACTGGGAGGTAGGAAAACAGTAGGTGTTTGTAGAATAGTGTGATTTTTTTGCTGCACAGAGTTAGAAATTTAGATGACAGTGGTACTCTGCTTTGTAGAGGGACCTTATCTACAACTTGTTTATTGCTATATCTTGCTACCTAAAGTAGGGCCTGGCGTGAAACATCATCGGTGCTCAAAGACTATTTGCTAAATAAATGGAAAAAATAAGGTTTTAGAAGCTCAATGTCAAGCTCAATGTCTTTCCCCAGTGATGGTGATGGAATAACTCCTTTGCCCTAACTAGTCATGTTTGAAGATGGCTGACTGAGGACCTCTGTAAAATCATGTCTTGGTATAGAAAAGTGGTTATTGTAGATGACATAGAGATCAAATGCATTACCTTGACTTATTAAGACACAGCACTCTCATTAAGCTCGCCAGTCTCTTCCTCCCGGTTCTGATTTAATTGGCATGGGATATGTCCTGGAAGGAATATTTAAAACCTTCCCTAGTGATTCTTAATATGCAGCTATAGTTGAGAATCACTGGTATTTACATGCCTTCCATATGGACCTGACTCCCTTTGGTTTAGTAAAGCAATCTACAGGTACAGAAGATGACTTGAAAGCTATTTTATTTCCAAATATTTGCTGACTTAAAAAGCAGTATTTGGATTGCAGTTTTTAAGACAGGCTTTGGTACCAATATGTTGACTGTTAGGTTTAGCAGCAGCGTTTGCAGTGGAGAGTTAGGTACTATATGAGTTTATAAATGAGAGAGTCAAAAGGGACCCAGTAAGGATAGGTTGGAGGAAGAGTCGCTTTTCTGTTGAGTACTATCTGTTTATTCTGTGTGTGAGTCTCTGTGAGTAATTGTTTAATTATCTATTAAAGTAGATAGTATCCCTGTTCTTAAGTAGCTGAGTTACAGCCCAATGTGGAAGGCTTGCCTTTTATTGTGTTTTTTAAATGCTGATAAATGGACTGTAAATAAACGTAATTAAATTTATTGCAAAGTTCTAAGGGAAAAACTGGTATTTTTCAAACTGCTCATTGTGGTCAACGTATAAAAAAGTCAGATAGAAAAGTACCAAAATTAATTATTGTTTTTGAAACTTGTTTCAGTTCTGTAGACACACATATGTATGTATGTCCTGGGCCTTAATATAAAAACGATGTAATTAATGTGAATGGTATTCAAAGAAGTTTGAAAGCCATAGGACTGGAGCATTTGAGAAGGTGGAGGAAAAGAGGTGATTGTCTTCATGGGTCAGACTGATCATTATGCACATCTATGTCCTCTTACGCATATTTTTGTTTGTTTTTTACACGGTTACTTATTCTTTGAATCTGACCACATTGTTCGAATTCTTTACTGTTTCTATACCTGAAGAGTGAAAATAAGTATGCTTTATTGGCAGTGTAGTTTTTGTAGCATCAATTGCTGTTTTAAAAGGTAATGTAAGTAAAGCAGTTCTGTGCTTTGTTGTTTATTTTTCCTAAAGTGCCATCCCATGGCTTTTGGAATGTACCCTTTTGTTTTTTTCTGTGTGTGAGGGATTTAATGTCTTCTCTTTACATATTCAGTGCTACTTATGTTTGGTTTTAAAGGATTCTTTAGAAACATTGGGACAGGGACCTATTTCTCTATTTTATCTTAACAAACTACCCCTAAAATGTAGTGGCTTGAAACAGCAATTTATGACTTCTCAGGAATCCATGGATTGATTGTGCACATTTGCTTTCTGTGGAACATTCAGGATGGCTCACTCACATGTACAACGCTGGGCTCTGTGGGACACTGGGGTGGCTGGATCGATACCTGCCTTACCTGCATTTTGGCCCAAATTTTCAGGAAAAATATATTTCGTTTTAATTTTTTATTTCAATTATTTATTTATATTTAGATAACTTTTTAAAAAGATTTTATTTATTTATTTATAGAGAGGGAGAGAAACATCAATGTGTGGTTGCATCTCGCATGCCCCCTGCTGGGGACCTGGCCTGCAACCCAGGCGTATGCCCTACACTGGGAATTGAACCAGCGACCCTTTGGTTCGTAGGCTAGTGCTCAGTCCACTGAGCCACACCAGCCACGGCTAGATACTTGTTTTTGTACTATAAAGAATTTTAGCATTTCGTTTTGAACATACGGTACACAAAATTTTATGTAACAAATAATTACAAAACACAAGAACAGATACAAGATATTTCAGGTACTACCCATGTATAATGAACATGCTTATTTTTCCTCAAAAATTTGGGCAAAAAAAGTGTTCCTTATACATGGCAAAATAGGTGTGTATTTCTCTACCTGCCTGCTTATCTACTTACCTGCCTACTTCTGGCTGTCTGTCTCTTTGTGTACAGCCTCAGGGCCTCTCCCCTTTCCTGCTGCACTCCACGTGGTCTCTCCAGCAGGGGAGCCAGGCTTCGGACCTGGTAGGTCAGGGTTCCCCAAACATAAAGTGCAAGCTGGCAGTCTTTAAAGATTAGTTTCTAGGCCAGACCTGGCACACTGCTCTTTCCTTCACATTGTCTTTGTTGAAAGCAGTTTACCAGCCCAGACTCACCAGATTCCATGTGGAAGGAGGGCCACTTAACAGGTGTGAATACTGGGAGATGCTGATCATCCTTGGCCATCTTTGGAGATTTGCTACCAAAGGAACATTTAGCAACCTAGTTATGAAATCTCATTTAATTTTTCTGGTATATAAAACTTAAGGCTATATTTGGATTGTCTAGATTTACATATTTTCTTTTTTTCCCAAGCTCTGTTTCCCCATTTGTCCTGTTACAGTTAGAAAGGAACTGTCTAACAACTATTTAGCTGTAAGTTAGGGATAAATGAACAAGAATGTAGTAAATAGAAATTGGTTAGGAAGAAGTACATAAAGAATGGGAAAGAGATGATGTAATAAACTTTGTGTTAAAAAATAGTAAGAACTAAAAAGATGTATCATTTATTTCACTACTGCTGATATATGACCAAAAGAAAGAAGAAATAGCTCCCTGGCCAATGTAGCTCAGTTGGTTGGAGCATCATCCCGTAAACTGAAAGGTCACAGGTTTGATTCCTGTCAAAGCACATGTGTAGGTTGTGGGTTTGGTCCCCAGTTTGGTGTTTCTCACATCAGTGTTTCTTTCCCTCCTTTCCCCTCCCTGTAAAATCAGTAAGCATGTCATCAGGTGAGGATAAAAAATAAAATAAAGAGGAAAAAAGGAAAATAAATTAATTTTATTTAAGAAATCATATGTGGTTTTTTAAGACTTAGAATGGTGTCTCGCACTAGTAGATACTCCAAAAATATTTGAAGGAATGATTGAAGTTTATTTTTTTAATCCTCACCCAAGGACATGCTTATTGATTTGTTTTAGAAAGAGGAGAAGGGAGGGGGAAAGAGAGAGGGAGCAAAACATCAATGTGAGAGAGAAACATCAATCAGCAGCCTCTGGCAGGCAATCTGATGCGGGGACTGAACCTGTAGCTGAGATGTGTGCACTGACTAGGAATTGAATCCGCTATCTTTCAGTTAACAGGACAGTGCTCAACCAACTGAACCACCCTGGCCAGGGCTGAAGTCTTCTTTTTCAAAAGAGAGTTCTCAATACCTCAAGAAACTTGTATGCTACTTAGTATTTGTTAGTCCATACATGGTTTAGAAAAGTATTCTGATATCATAGTTCATTAGAATCACTTTGCCCAAGTGGATAACATATAAACTTTTTCTAAAAGTTGACAAACTTTTTATGTTTTGATTTTAATCAAGAATACTATTTTTAGGAATTTGTCTTTGTTACAAAAAACTACACTGATCAGTCTTTTGGATTTGGTATATACAAGGTTTAGCATGCCCAGATGTTATCTGTACCTTGTTTTGTCATGGCAAATACACAAAAGTAGAAATGAAATTTAAAAAATATATACATAAACAGGTTTATAAGCCAGTTGGTCTAGCCCATATATAGGCTTTTATAGTATCATTCGGCTACTGCCTTCTGTAGCAGATGATATAGACTCTGCTTTGGACTGTAATAGCAGTGAAGTAGTGATGTTTCCTGTCTATTAGAGAGTAGCATCTACCCATTAGTATTTTCTAGTTTCCCTAGGCCTATCCCAATGCAGCTTCTAAGACCTGAACAGACTCAAAACATTTAGGTCCTTTTAGAATAGTAAAATACAGAATTGATTTGGAGGACATATTTTTAAAGAGATTTTTATTTATTTATTTTTAGAGAGAGGGGAAGGGGGGAGTAAGAAAGGAAGAGAAACATCTGTATGAGAGAGAAACATCTATCAGTTGTCTCTTGCACACTCCCAACAGGGGACCTGGCCTGCAACCCAGGCATGTGCCCTGACTGGGAATCAAACCAATGACCTTTCAGAGCGTGGGATGATGCCCCAACCCACTGACCCATACCAGTCACGGTGAGGACATTTTAGAGGCCAGCTCTCTCAAACCTGAACTGGTAATTGAGTCTCTTTTTATAGAGTAGATCTAACAAGATTCCTTTGCTTCAGATAAACACCTGCATTTCCTTCATTTACTCCTCAAATGGCATGATATTTGGTCCTCTCAATTCTTATCTCTTTCTTAGATTTTTTAGTCCTCTTTTTAAAGTTCTGTACTAAGAACTAAGAACAGTATTCAAGTGTTGTCTGATTTGCATGGAGACAGTCATTTCCATCATCGGACTTTGTTTTTAATGAAACCTGATAGCAGCATTTTTGGCAGTCATACCACACTATTTGTTTCATTGAAACAGATTTTTTCTTAAAGCCCTAGTCTTTCTCGTGTATATTGGGCCATTTTGTTGTTTTCAGTTCTAAGCGTATGGCTTAATATTTATCCTTGTTAAATCTTATCCCATTAGATTTAGCCTCCTGTTCCAGCCAATTAGAATTAGAGTGGTAGCTCGGTACTGCTTAATTCATTCCAGAATTCCTGATGAGTACCAAAACCAGTGAGTACTGAATGATGAAGCATTTTCTCTTGCATGGTGGCATTGTGACTCGTACAAGTTCTAACAAGTACGACAAGTCCTGAGCAAGCGCTGAGTGCTGAAACATTTTTTTCTCATCAAAGTGCCACTAGTACAGGGTTTGATGAGTTCTAAAGCCAGCAAGCACTGAGGTATGACTGCACTTTAGAAGTGGATTCTTTTGCCCTGGTTGGTGTGGCTCAGTGAGCGTTGTCCTACAAACCAAAAGATTCCTGGTTCAATTCCCAGTCAGGTCACATGCACGGGTTGCAGGCCAGGTCCCCAGTTGGGGGTGTGCAAGGGGCAACCAATCACACATTGATGTTTCCCTCCCTCTCTCTAAAAATAAATTAATTAATTTAAAAAGTTAATTCTCTCATATAGTATATGTGTTTTTCTATCCTAGATTCCTATGATTTGCATATTTGATCATCATCCTGTTCAATGTCCTCATAAAAATCATCTATTTGAAAAAAATGGTACAGAGGATGAGTTTCTCTAGGGTCCTGTGGCATACCGCCAAACCATCTAGACTTATCTGCACTCTTTAGGTACAGTTGTATATCTGTAAAGCCACTTAACTGTAGCAAAATTCATATTGTTTCACCTTGAACAGAGGTATCAAGAGAGACTTCATTTTATACATTGCTAAAATCTGGAAACATTTATGCTTCCAGCATTCCTTGGTCAAATCATATAAAAAAAAGGAAAATGAGTTAGTTTGGTTATGGCTCCTAGTGATCCCTGATGCCCTGCCTAAAATACTCAAACTATTATTTTATTTTTATTTATTTTTTTATCAAACTATTCTTTTCATAACCTGCTGTATGCTGTACAGTCTTGCCCAGATTTCATGTCAGATCACTCTGGTGTAAGGTATGGAGAATATACTCTCCCATTTTGAAAATAGGCACCACAGAAATAAAAAGCTAATGTGACATTTGGCATTATCAGAATCATGAGATATGTCTGAGTTTACAGAGTGTCACTCTTGGATCTCAACTGTACATTCTTTAATTCTCCTGGTATATAATTTCATCCAGGTGTATTAATTTCATTCCTTCACTTTTCGATAGTTCCTTTATTTATCTTGGACATTAATCTGCTTTCCCCATATTTGGTCTTCTCTCTCTACTTTCAAAATGTTTTCTCTTTACAGGGAAGATAGAAGAAAAACTGAAATTGAGATGTTCTGCCTCAGCTCATATTAGTGATATGCCATTTACATTGAAGAGTGGAACTGTGCCTCCCTTACCTTTTTGCAAGTCTCAGCACATTCTGGGCTTCAGCTCAAGCTTGCTTCTAGATATTGGTGCTACATTTTTTTTTTAAAAAAGTTTCTGCCCTGGCTGGTGTGGCTCAGTGGATTGAGCACTGGTATGCAACCCAAAGGGTCGCTAGTTCAATTCCCAGTCAGGGCATATGCCTGGGTTGCAGGCCAAGTCCCCAGTGGGGGGGTGTGCTAGAGGCAACCACACATTGATGTTTCTCTCCCTCTCTTTCTCCCTTCCTCTCTGCCTAAAAATAAAATCTTTAAAAAAAAGTTTCTTTCCTTTTATATGTATTTTTCTTGTGCATATTTTTCTAATTTGGAGTTGATCGGTGAGCTTTTCATCTATTTAGATACCTCCACTCTTCTTCCCCCTTTATGTCAGATAATGTGAAATTAGCAGAATTTCGTTTTTGAGAACCTCAATTTTTTTGTCTTCCCCTTTAGCACCTCAGACCCGTGGGTTTGGGTCCTGTCTTCACTGTTTGAAGCCTGTTCTCTTAAGAGTCTAGGAATCATATCTGATGTGTTCCTTGTTCTTCTTCCTGTCTGTTTGGCTTGGTTGCTTTCTTTTGAGGCTCCCACCACTTCCTCTTTTCTGATGAGTTCTTCTTGGTCAAATTAGGTTTAAATTATAATTCTACTCATTTCTTATGCCTTCTGGGTGATAGAATAATTTTAAGTTATCTGGTTGCTTCTTAGTTGAATGAGGTTTTTCATTAGATGTTCAGGTAGCAGAAACCTTTTATCACTTTGAGACAGAAGGCTTCTAACAAGAAATTAAGGCAATTTCCCCATTACTCAGTAGTCAGGACATCTCACTGGCTTCACATTAAAACCTGCAGGGCCATCTCCTCTCTTTGTCAGGTCTCCTCTCTGATCTGCCCACAAACCCAAGGAAATCAGTCCACTTTTCTCTCCTCTTTAAAGGTGTTATGAACAGTTAGTTACTGAATACTTTTTTCTTTTGAAGCTTACCTCAGGGTAGGATGGAGTTTCTTCATTTATTGCCCTTTTATGCTTATAACATGGAGGTATTGGCATGTTTTTCAAATTTTTTTGTTTCCATCACGATGGAGTCTAAATGAGGGTGATAAATAGGGAAGTTATAAGAGTGTGACATCTTATTGTCCCAAGTTAGTTTCTAATTTCTTTAGATGCTGTGGATGCCTGTCTCCTTGCTTCTCTTACTCAAGATAGAACTCATCTAACCTCCCTCTCTATGATCTAGGCTTCTTTCTAGAAAAGAGCATTCAACAGCTGGTAGACCTGAGGGAGAAGGTTAAACCATTGTCGTGAATTGCTAGAGACCATTCAGAGGCTGCTCTATCTCAAAAGGGTACCGTATTTTGTTATATATATATGTGGCGTACTTTTTTGCCCACATTTTTGAGGGGAAAATAAGAATGCATTATACATGGGTAGTAGTAATCCCATATCTATATAAATGTTTTTAATTTTTTCATTTAATCTTATGCATTAAAAGTATAATTATAGAAAGCAATAACAATATTCATATGCAAAATAATACCCTAGAATATGATAATCAGTTTTGTTGAACATACTACGAACCTGCAACAAAAGCAGTTTCAGACAACAATTCAACAAAATGAAAGTGACATACTGTTATCCACAGAGTAAGACTGATTCTTGTACCTTGTATCTGCTCTTAATGTTTTGTAAATATTTGTTAGATAAAATTTCTTATACCATATATTTAGCAAAAATAAATGCTAAACTTCCTTTCTAATAAAAAGCATCTATCTATAAGTAAATAATTGAATTAAAAACTGAAGACAATGTTTTTTCCTGAAAGATTGGGCTAAAAATGTGGGTGCACATTATACATGGCAAAATACGGAAATGTATATCTCTGAGGACGACAAAGCAGTTCTTCAGAGAATCCCAGGTACCAATAGTGAAGATCGCTCCTGATACTGTTATGCCTCCACTCTCCGGTGTTGATTTCTACTTGGCGATGCATAGTTAAAAAATATACTCAACATACTATTTTTAACAGGTAAAATTTCCATATCCTTATCTTTGATCAGAGATACTATAAGATGCTGAGAATTCCAAAATGATCATAATATACTAGAGCTAAGTATTTGGGATAATGCAAACAAACAAAAATATATATCATACCAAAAATATTTACTAAACACATAAAAGAGGAGTTATTCCTTCACACAGCTTATGTTTTATTGATTGAATTAAATACATGAAGCAATCAGAGAATATAATAAAATGCCAAGTTACACATTGGTAGCAACTACTTAGAGTCCACCAGAATGAGTTTTCCTAACCTGCGCTCAACTTGCCTCAGAGGAGCAGACATCTCTCTATTTCCAAAATTGTTTCTTGTTGAATTTGTTACTGTTTTGGTATAAGCTGGGGCCTCCAATAGTAGTTATCAGTGACCTTTAGCCTCCACCTCTAGGAATGTGGAACTGAATGGTACTCTTGTTCCCACAGCTGAGTAAAAAAAATTCAGTGTACCAAGAACATGAGTAATTCAGATATATTTGAGGTTTTTAGATCTTGCAATCTCTGATGAGAAAATATAGTCTTGTGTGTTTGGTTTGGCTGTACTATTTTGAGTTAATTTTAGGGGTAACTTTTGAATCAATTTTAGAATTCCAGCCTCAAATTATAGTCCTTTGCTTAGTCATAAGGAGTTAGGTGTAATGCCACATTTTATTAAGACTGGGAACTGTTGCTGTATATTAACCTTGCTAGGCACTGAAATTTGAGAAGGAAAAAAACACCCTACATTCCTAAAGGTTGAGTTGTTGCTATGTTGCAAAATCCGATTTGCCTTGATTCCTGGTAATCTTCACTAATCCTTCAAGGAATCATCAGGTGTGATATACTTAAGAATGGAATGGCAACAAAGTCTCCCAAAGACTAACGTGTTTTATTACACTGTAACAAAAGCTCTGTGAGTGTGTGTGTTCGTGTGGGCGTGGGCTCTCATACTCTTGCTTTCCCTCTAAATATCTGATAACTGACCGTGCTGCTAAGTGACTAACAGGTGGGGAACATATACGGAGTTCAGGCTGGACAAAGGGCTGATTCACGTCCTGGGTGAGACAGAGCAGGACAGCATGAGATTTCATCGCACCGCTCAGAGGTGTGTGCGGCCTAAAATTAGGAATTGTTTATTTCTGCCATTTTCCATTTAATATTTTCAGACTGCAGGTGACTGAAACCATGGGAGAAACCGTGGGTGAGGAGGGTGCCGTTCTAGAAAGATACTGTAGTTGGTACCTTTCTGAGAACAAATATATTACCGAGTGTCCTAAATTTGAGATTTTGGAACTCTACATAGAATTTTCAGAGCCCTTTGAGGAATACCTGTGTTTCCTAGAAATGCAGTCTTTGGACACTCAGGTAGTTTTAATAGTGAGTATCTGTTATTGCTCACACTGTTATTGTCAGGGGGATGTCATAGAAGGCAATCTGAACTGTATGGTTGGGAAGAAACTCCACAGAAGGTAGTAGTGTTTATGGTTTTACAAAGCAAATTGCAGTAAAATTGCTTCAACAATAAATCTGTTCTTGCACCTTTGTCAGATGTTAATGAGAGTCATTTGTTTTATTTCAGTGATGTCCTCGCATTGCCCATTTTTAAGCAAGAAGAGTCAAGCTTGCCTCCTGATAATGAGAATAAAATCCTGCCTTTTCAATATGTGCTTTGTGCTGCCACTTCTCCAGCAGTGAAACTGCACGATGAAACCCTGACATATCTCAATCAAGGTTAGATGCATCCTTACTCATTAGTATTATCGCAGACCTGCTGGATTCATGATATTTAATTAGGTACACTTTGTATAAAAAGTACATCTTTCTAGTGTGACCTGTCAAAGTCAAAAGTTTACTTCAGATATTTGAGTTTTAATGTCATGTGTGATATATACCATATTTTTGGCTTCTTTTTTCTTCCTGCCCATTTTTAGTTCCCATCTCCCTCTTTTTTTTCTAATCATGTTCCCTGGACATGGTTACTGTCTGAGAAGAATTACCTTACCTAGCATTATTGTTTATCAGTTGCGTGACCTTAGACATGTTGCTTAAACTCTTTATGTTTCAGTTTCCTTATCTTTAAAAATGGGATTGATAATACCTTAGAGAGTTGTATCAATTACATGGTATAATGTGTGAATACACTTAGCACTGTGCCTAGCATATAGTAAAGGACTATAGTTGTTTTTATTAATACTAATACTATACTTTTGTATATTCAACCAACTAAATTTTATTTTATTTTATTTTTTGCCCCTGAGGCAATTTACAAATACTCCTGCATTTAACAACTATCTGTCATACATCCAATAAGAAGACATTGTAGGGGGATGCAAATTTTCCTGAGATTCTACCTCTACTCTTCTAAGATAGACAGGGTTTTCGCTAATTTTTACTCTATCCTTAAGTGATTTGAAAACTTCTTTCTACAATGTGTCACTTGTAGATGATGTTGGCAATATAGTGATAATGATGGCAGCTGACATACGTTGAGCCATTGAGTGCCAGGTATTGCTTTACATGCTTTATATGTATTAAGGTTTTTTTCCTCTTACAGTCCTTTGAGATGAATTACTAAATAGTTTTCCCACTTAGTGGATGAGGAAAAGATTAACTTGAAAAGGTTATACAATACAAGAATCGGGTTTTATAAAATATTTCATTTATTAATTTATTTTTAAGGCAGAGAGAAAGAGAGGGAGAAAACCATCAGTCAGTTACCTCTCACACATCTCCAGCTGGGTGGGACCTGGCCTGCAACCCAGGCATGTGCCCTGACCAGGAAACAAACAAGCAAAATTTTGGTTAGTAGGCCAGTGCTTAATCCACTGAGCCACACCAGCCAGGGCAGAGCTGCGTTTTAAACCCAGGGAATAGTTTGGCTTCCAGCTACATTGAACTCCTGAGGAAAAGGACCAGGGCTTATGTATAACATCTGTCCAGGAAAAGTTCAGCCATTGTTAATATTACAAGAATAGTATGTGTGACGTTGATGTAACCTGTCAGCCAAGGAGAGTGGACTGGAATGTGCATGTGTGAACCATGGTGACTTCACTGTACTAGTCAGTGAGAGTGGTAGACTCTGTTGAGTAAACATGTGTACTGTGTGGTCGTTGCATTCAAAATGATTGACTGTGTTAGAGCCTGCATCCAATTTTGTGTTAATCTTGACCATTTCCTCCATGGAAACTATTCAGATGATTCAGAGGGCCGCAGCTATGGGCAGCTGGTGATCGGCAGCTTCATCATAACAATGCACTGATCATGCATCATGTCTTGTGCAGTTTTTTGGTGAAACATCAAATCTCCCTGGTGACTCAGCCCCCCTACAGCCCAGATTTGATGCCATGCAACTTCTGGTTTTTCCCTAAACTAAAATCACCTTTGAAAGGGAAGAGATTTCAGACCATCGATGAGATTCAGGAATATGCAACGGGGCAGCTGATGGAGATTTGGAAGAACTGTGTGAGGCCCCAAGGTGCCTACGTTGAAGGGAACTGAGGCATCACTGTCCTATGTACAATGTTTCTTGTATCTTCTTCAATAAATGTCTCTATTTTTCATATTACATGGCTGGATACCTTCTGGACAAACCTCATCTGCTTTTTATCCCACGCAGAATCTAACATCACTTTCAAAGCTCCAAAAAGGTTGCAGAAATGCCTTCTCTGGGGGTAGGATTGGGGAGAAAGAGGGGTCTTTAATCATTCAGTAATCCCAAGTCATGACTGTCTGAAAGATGAATACTTCTCATGGTATTGCAAGGGCAGTGGCACACATACATATCTATACCTGGGCCGTTTTCTAGCTGTTCCGACTCCAAGCTGATTCTAGACACGTGGGTTACCTCTGGGCCCCTCAGTCTACCTGCAGGTAAACTGTTAGGGGGGGGGAAGTGTGCCACAGCCTGCCATGTCATGGGAGTAAGGGGTTTCTCATCTTACTCCTCTTACGGCGCATGGGTTCCAAGTCCCTCCTGGGTGCCCTGGGGCCCACCACACACCGTCCGTTTCCCTGAGCCACCTGCCTGAGGGTGAATGCCTGGGTGTGCCTGACAGCTCTTTCCCCGACCCCCAGGACTCAAGCCCCTCAGCCTGTCTGACGAAGCACGGTGGCCCCATACTTAGAATCTTCGGGAACATTGCTCCTAAAATTCACCTTGGTGCTGCCACAACAAACCACACAGAAACTCCCCTTCCAGATGAATTTTTGTTTCTGAATTTTGGAAAGTTAATTATGATGAATATAATACATGGTTACTTTTTCTTCCAGGACAGTCTTATGAAATCCGAATGCTAGACAATAGGAAGCTTGGAGAACTTCCAGAAATTAATGGCAAATTGGTGAAGGTAAAAGAAAACGAGTCAATCATTCTTCTAAACATCCTTTTACTGATTCTTTATAATATTCTTTTGCTTCTGTAAAGGGCTTGGTGATATCTTATCTGATACAATTTTCTGGCAGAGTGGTAAACTGTTGTTAATAGTTTTGGAGAGTCAGAGTGAGCTCCCCATTCACATGGACTTTTTAAAGCTACAGAAAGAGAAGACTTTTCACTCTGTGTCAGGATAGTCTCCTGGCTCAGTGAAATTCTTTTTGGGTGGAATAAAGTAACCTTCTTGAGATCTTTAGAGAAGCTCCAGTGTCTTTTTGAATACTTGGTCTAGTAGCAAGGAAAACAGAAACTAGTGTTGATGAATAGCAATTTCCTTTGTCTAGACTGATGGCAATGAGCTCACAGTACAGTTGGTACAAAGGAGTTATCAGTGGCTATAAAAGGTGGTAAGAAGGATATTATTAATAGGCATCTCTGCAAAGTAAGAGGAATAAAAAGAAAGTTCATGGAAACAACCTCTACCTACTCTCAGTGTTGCCAGTTTATATGGTGGGTTAGCAAGCAGAGGACTTGGTGAGTTTTCCGTATACGTCTGAAGAGCCAAGCTGAACATTGATTGCATGGTAACGATAGGGGCACGTAGAGATGCTTCTGATAGGGGTCTTTTATGTTTAGTTACCACAAGGACTGATGTTTCAGCCAAATATGGTGCCAGTCAAACTATAAAGATTATATCTGAGCAATTTTAAAATTTACCTTAAAATAGAGCTGGTATGATATGGGTTTTAGAGTAAAATAGGCCTTGCCCTGGCTGGGTAACTCAGTTGGTTAGAGTGTTTTCCCAGTTCTCTAAGGTTGTGGGTTCAATCCCGGGTCAGGGCACATACAGGAAACAAGCAATGAATGCATAAATAAGTGAAACAACAAATCAGTATTTCTCCTTCTCTTTTCCTCTCTCCCTCCTTTCCTCTCAAATCAATAAAAATAAGTAAATAAATAATAGAGTGATATAGGTTTTAAGAAAAACAATTTTAGGCGTATCTAGAAACCAACTTGGGGTGACTACTGCAATTTTTGGCTTGTCAGCTCTGATCTTTAAGGGATCATTTGATTTTGTTGCTTCCTTTTAGAGTATTTTCCGTGTAGTGTTCCATGACAGACGGCTACAATACACTGAACACCAGCAGCTAGAGGGCTGGAGGTGGAACCGACCTGGAGATAGAATTCTTGACATAGGTGAGTTAAGAGAATCTGTTGCCTAGGAAATGTCTGAGAATTGGTGTTCTTTACTTGATGTTTATTTTGAATCAAAATGCTTTAGAGGCTCAGCATGAATTGGAAGTGGTTATTGCCTAAGTATAAAAAAATTATTGGTATGATGATAACAAAAGTTGGAAAGTGTAGATATTATTAGATACTTCAGTTTTCTAACAATCATATCTATTACTTCAGTGTGATTTTTATGTTTTGTTTTTTTTAATTTAGGTGTGGTAAAATATATATAACATTTTAACTATTTTTAATAAGTTAAATTATCCAGCATTTATCTTTTTGTGATTGGCTTATTTCATGTAGCATAATCTTCAGGTTTATTAATGTAATTGCATGTGTCAGGATTTCCTTCCTTTTAATAACTGAATAGTATTCCGTTGTGTATAGATACCACACTTTGTTTTTCCACTTACCCCTCGAGATGCTTGGGTTGATTCCACCTTTTGACTATTGCAAATGAATAATGCTACTATGAACATGGGTGTACAAGTAATTATTTCAGGCTCTGCTTTTACTTTTTTTTTTGTAACCACCGTACTGTTTTCCACGATGGCTGCACATTTTATGTTCCTGTCAGAATGCACATGGTTCTAATTATCCTACTTCCTCACCAACACTTGTTTTGTTTTGTTTTTTTAAGTAGCCATCCTAATGGATATGGAATAGTATCTCATTGTGATTTTGATTTACATTTCTCTAATGATTAGTGATGTTGGGTATCTTTCCATGTGCTTATTGACCATTTGTATATCTTCTTTGGAGAAATGTATATTCTAGTCCTTTGCCCATTTTTGAATCTGGGTGTTTGTTGTTGCTGTTGTTGTTGTTGTTGTATTACAGGAGTTTTTTAAATATACTCCGGATGTTAACCCCATATTAGAGAAATGATTTGCAATATTTTCTCCCATTCTGTGTAGGTTGTCTTTTCACTGTGGTGACAGTGTCCTTTGATAGACAAAAGTTTTACATTTTGATGTAGTCTGGTATGTTTGTTTTAATTGGCTGTGCTTTTGGCGTCACATCTAAGAATTCATTGCAAAATGCAGTGTCATGAAATTTTTCCTGGTATGTTTTCTAAGAGTTTTGTAGCATAAGGTTTAGATGTACATCCATTTTCTAAGTTAATTTTTGTATATAATGTAAAGTAAGGGTCCTTCATTCCTTACATATGGGTATCCAGTATCTCTCACACCTTTTTTGTTTTTTAAAGATTTTATTTATTTATTCTTAGAGAAAGGGGAAGGGAGGGAGGAAGAGAGGGAGAGAAACATCAGTAGGTCGGTTTTCTCTCACACACCTCCAACCAGGACCCTGCCCACAATCCAGGCATGTGCCCGACCAGGAATGGATCTGGTGACCTTTTGGTCCACGGGATGATGCCCAGGCCACTGAACGAAAGCAGACAGGGATCCAACACCATTTGTTGAAAAGACTGTCCATTGCCATTGAATGGCCTTGTCACCCTTGTCTAAAATCTTTTTACCATGTATTTGAAGGTTTGTTTCTGGGCTCTCTGTTTTGTTCCATCTGTCCATATGTCCATCTTTATGCTAGTACCACACTATTTGTGATAACTGTAACTTTGTAACAAGTCTTGAAATCAAAGTGTGAGACCTCCAATTTTGTTATTTTTCAAGATTGTTTTGGCTATTCAGAGTCTGATAAAAAGGGACCAAGTTTCCCCCCTAAATTTTGTCAGGTCTTTTACTTTACTAATACCTGAGAGCTAGATTAGTGCTTTGTCTTACCTAAAGTAAGAGGCCTGGATTAGAATCTGTGTCTCTTGGTTTGCAGTTAGGTTTTTCTACTTTGCTGCACAGAGTAAAATTTGTTTTTCTTAAATAATGGCACATAAAAGAAAGATCTTTACAAACACACACACAATCTTTCCTCATAAACGTACTTTGAATCCCAGCATCTGTGTACCGATCTCTTATTTGTTATTGTCTCCTATTTGTAAACACAGTGAAATTGGGGTACTATTAGTTTTACCTGAGAAAACACTGGATTTCATACTGATATCCTGATATCCATATATTAAAATCAGCTTTAGGATGAAGCCAGCACAACTGTAACAGTGGAGTAGGACCCACTTAATGCTTTCTTGTTTGAATCATTGATATTAAAACAGTATAGTTATTGCACAGTTATGATAATAAATATTAGCCTGGTGTTATCTCCTAGCTTGAATATTAATAGGAGAAGTCAGGGAATGATATTTGATTATACGCTATTCAGAATGGAAAACACAGTTCTGCTAAAGCTCATTCCTTTTACTTACCTCTTGAGTGTAGGATGTGTCAGTCTGTTACAGGATTATTTGATGACTTTTCCACTTGTCTGTGATACAGTGTCTTCCGCCTTTATTCAGATACTGCGCTTTATCCTTCTGTAGCAATGCTTTTAGTTTACTTCTGGCAGTAATGCTAATCTTAAAACTAAGTAAAACAGATTGTAAGTTACAATTTTCATGGCACTAGAGCTAGTGTGTAGAGTAAATCCATCTTACGTAGAATTTTAGAAAATGTAAAGGAAACTGCTTTTAAATTGTCTCATTTTTTTAAAAACTTTTTCAAGTGGATAAAAGATACTCAGAAGGAAAGTACCTTTGTCATTTTTAGCACAAATAACGCTAAACCCTTTTCACTGGCAAAAAGAGGTTTACACAAAAATGTTGGTAACTAGGAAACAATAATACTTATACAAGAATCAGTGCTTTTTCGCCCAGTAGCACTCAAAATTGTCAAATCATTACCATCTGTTTTTCAGATATCCCAATGTCTGTGGGTATAATTGATCCTAGGGCTAATCCAAACCAACTAAATACAGTGGAGTTCCTGTGGGATCCTTCAAAGAGGACATCTGTATTTATTCAGGTAAGGCATTGCAAATGGGGTTCCAGTTATGAAGAGCATTCTTACTACCAATTTGTTTCTTAAAGGAAAAAAACATGTTGAGTTGGAGGGTTCCAGTCTGAGTATCAAGTGCAAACTCCTGATACTCAACATGTTCCTGAAAGCAATAAGGAATTTCTGAATTGCTCTTCTGATTTTTCCAATTTATTTATTTGTTTCTCCCCTGGTGCTTACTGACAGCTGCATAATACAGGGTGAGGCAAAAGTAGGTTTACAGTTGTACATGTGGAAAATAATACAATAATTAATAAATTAATAATACAAGAATAAACTCTGTTTTTCATACTCAGAACTGTAAACCTACTTTTGCCCCACCCTGTATTTTGTTCTGGATGTATCAGAACTTATCTAACAATTATTTACTATTGGGATTGTCCTAATTTTTCACTATTATCCATAAAGTTATTTTGAACATCTTTATACTTAAAATTTGATTTGCATATCTGATTATCTTCTTCGGGTAGATTCCTTGAAAATTCTTATTTGTGATAATGAGAACTATTAGTTTGTTTATTGAGTAGCTCCCATGAGATAGTTACTGTGTTAAGTATAACACTTTGTACACATGATTTTATTTAAGATTTTCACCAATAATCCTGTGGAGTCGGAATAGTCCTTGGGGCTTAGAGAAGATGACAGCTTACCCACGCTAGTATTTGGTCAATCAGGGTTCCACTGTTCGTGTTCACCAAGGTCGTACACACTATGCAGTAGCCAAACAAACCATTTTTCCCCTGGTTGCCAGCTTTCATATTTACCATTTTCCCAGCATGGATGGTGCCTCCATTTTGTAAAATCTATCTAGAAGTCCAGGAAACTTTTACTGATAGAAATCATTTCTCTTCCATGTTAACTCTGTATTCTCTGAAGCAGTTAATGAATGTAACTCCTCACAGTTTTTGTAAATGTTGGGTCTGTATGTTTACTTTGTTTGCATTTGTAAATCATTTACGTTTTCCTCAGTTCCACCATTAGAGTGTAAATTATTCAAGATAAAAACAGTAAAAGTTTTCCTGGTAGGTGTTCATTATGCTTTTTAAAGGTTTTACTGTTAGTAGTTGCTCAAAAAATGTTGTTCACTGGTTTGTCTAGTGGCAGGACTGAACCCTGGCTGTTGTATCCTCCGCAGGTGCACTGCATCAGCACCGAGTTCACCATGAGGAAGCATGGCGGAGAAAAGGGAGTGCCGTTCCGGGTGCAAATCGATACCTTCAAGGAGAATGAGAACGGGGAATATACTGAGCACTTGCACTCAGCCAGCTGCCAGATCAAAGTCTTCAAGGTATTCCCGGGCATTGTGGTGGCTCTTGGAAACTACTTTCCTCATCTTTCAGTTGTTAACATTTAGTCGCCAAGTCAAAAAGTCAACTTGTCTTTTCTTAAAAACTAAGAAAACTCAAGGACTTTGTTTGAATGCTCTTAAAGTCTCTTGAAGTTACAAGCTCTTCTAAAAGCTCACCGAGTTATGAAAACTTGACAGTTTTGGTTACATTCGTACTTGATCTTTCCTTATTTTGGTCTTTATTTTTGTCACATGTATAGATATGTTCTCATTGCAAAAGATTCATTAATACAAAAGCACGCACAGTATAAAACCGGCGTTCCCCTTCTACCGCTCTTACCCTGACTGCCCGACAGAGGTAACCACTGTCACAGCTTAGAGTGCGTGTGTGTCCCTCCAGTCCCCTTCTGTGCTTTTATATGCACTGTACATAGGTATACACATATTTTCTTTCAAACATAAATGGGATTATACAGTATGAACTGCTTTGAGTCTTGTTTTTTTCTATGTGCTTTAGAGATCTTTCCATGCCTGTAATTATAGATCTCATTCTTTTCTAACTCCATCAAACATTTAAATTTCCTATTTTCAGACTTATGCGCAATGATGTGGTTTATCTTTGTATTGTTGTAATATATCTTTGTTTTACTTGTGACTATTTACGTTTTTACAAGTAACATTGTTGAGTTAATGGGTGAGTTTAAAACAAAGTATTTCTCATTTTAGCCCAAAGGTGCAGACAGAAAGCAAAAAACAGATAGGGAGAAAATGGAGAAACGGACACCTCATGAAAAGGAGAAATATCAGCCTTCCTATGAGACAACTATTCTCACAGAGGTAAAAGGATTTCTTTGGTGACAATTTCAGTCAGTAGTTATTACTCTGAAGAAAAATCCAATCATTTTACAGTATATACATGTATCAAATCATTATATTCTAATTTACCTAAAACTAATGTCATGTCATTTATATTTCAGTTTCTAAAAAATGGCTTCCCAGCTGGTCAAAACTTACTTGTCCGCTTAGTTACAGGGACTCAGAGGAATTAAAATTTACCAATCAAGATGAGCTGTTCAAGTAACAATGTTTTGTGGAACACTAGGATCAATTATACTTTTAAGTATCTAAGTTGTCCTTTGTTTTAGTGTTCTCCGTGGCCCGAAATCACATATGTCAATAATTCCCCATCACCTGGCTTCAACAGTTCCCACAGCAGTTTTTCTCTTGGGGAAGGGTAAGTCTGGGAAATGAAGTTGGCTTGTGTTTGTCCTTGTGTGTTTTTGGTTTTGGTCTTTTAAAATTTATTTATTTATTTATTTATTTAGAGAGAGGGAGAGAGACATCAGTTGGTTGCCTCCCACACACCCCCAACTGGGAACCTGGCCTGCAACCCAGGCATGTGCCCTGACCGGGAATTGAACCAGCGACCTTTTTTTGGTTCACAGGCCAGCGCTCAATCCACTAGGCCACACCAGCGAGGGCATAAATGTGTATTTTTAAATTATCATTCTATAAACGAGACCTTTCCTAATCAATAAGTAGTTCTATTGGTTAGTCTTTGATAGATTTATGAGGTTTGGATAACCTTCGAAAGAAACTGAAAGAAGTTTCTGTTTTGTGTTTTACTGTCCAAGTCTATATGATTTTCTCATAGTATAGCTTGTCCCATAGAGGAGAGAGCACCTGAATAGGTTAGACTTTGTTACAATAGCAAGCTCAAATTGTGTCAGTTTTGATCAACTTGCAAGAGACTGAAAGAGTTTTATATAGCCCCTTCTCTTCTTTTTTCCTCCCATTAGAAAATCATATTTATGGTCAGTTTTTAGTGATTCGGGGGTGATTTTCTGGGCTTTTCACTTCTCCCTATTACTGCGTCCTTGTGGTTATTTCCCTTCCTGATCATACTCTCACCACATAGTGGTCATCAGGAATTGAGACACATGTACAAATACTAATATCTGTTTTGCTGATTATTAAGAATGATCCTAAAATTACCATGAATCTTTGCTAATCAGGGGAAGAAGGTTGGACATGACAGCTAAAGAATGTCTAATCTCCCTAGCATTTAGCATGTATTCCACATAGGCCATTTTGATATTTCAAATAGGCTATGAAATGTGTGACTATATTGTTTGGTTGTGATGTTTTTTTTTTATTTATTTAGGTTCTGTGTTCAAACTACTTCTGAAAGTATTTAATTAAAGTGGCTTAAATATTCAAAATGTAACAATTAAGAATAAAAATAGGTAGAAGTGGTAGAAAGATAACTAGGGCCTTGAGATAAGTTAATCACTAAATTTGAATACTGAATTTGAATTTTGCAATTAAGGCAAAAGTAAAGAAAAAGATCTTTTTGAAAGAAAAATCTCTTACTTACCCATGTGGACTATTCAGTCTATTTACAAGCAATTTAAAATATATAGGACTTAAGAGGTCTTTTTCCTCTCTCTTATATATTCACTATTAGGGTCACGTTCCTCTCATAAAAGAAGTAAATATTAGGCAAGAGGGGCAATCTGTAAAGCAAACGGGAGTACAGGGAAAAACCAAGTGTGTGTAAATAGCCCTTGGATTACAAATTAGATAACACTAATTTTTGAAGCTGCTTTAAAATAATTGTTTCAAATTATAAAAATTGTGTGATCACATTGCATTTCATAAATTTTATTCTAATATTTTTTTCTGTATATGTTTGTACATATATATTTAATGCAGTGGTAATATATTGATTATTTCTATATTCTGATATTTAGTTTACATTCTTATAAGTTTATGTAAAATGGTTATGCCATTATTTATCTAATCAGTCCCAATATACTGGAATCTTGATTTTTTTTAAATTTCTCCACTAAAAAATATTGCAAATGACATAGTTTCTCTTCCCTCACCCCCTAAAAAAGTCTTTACGATAAATTAACAGATAATAGAAGCATTGGGTCCAAGAGTAAAAATGTGTTATGAGAGAGCACAGATTCCTTTAAATCTCTAGCTTAGGGCTTACGAGAGTCAAGAATGAGATGATGAACCCTAGTGTGTGTCACGGACTCACCCTTTCGTTATAAATGTTTCTTTAGAAATGGTTCACCGAACCACCAGCCAGAGCCGCCCCCTCCAGTCACAGATGTAAGTCCGAAGTTAAATGTCAGTTATTTGCAATGTCTAATAATACTTTGATGACTGTGCGGTTCAGTACAAGTGCCCAGCTTCTAAGGTGTATTCATTTGTTCTTTAAATATTTATTGAATTTTGACTGTGAACCAGATACTATGCTACAGACTGGATATATAAAACAAGTAACACAGGACCCTAGTATTTAGAGAATTTACAATCTAGTGGGGGAAGATAGGGATGGAAAAATCCAAGGGTATCTTGCATGGTTAGAGAAAGAATAATAATAATAATATATAAACAACTTACAAGCAAACCAGGCCTGTCTGAGTGTGGGTGTATTTGGCTACTTCTTAACCTAATAATGTACCATTTACTTTTTTTTTAAGTTAAATCTATTTAGTTACCCAGGAAAATTGCTTTTTCTCTTTCAGAACCTCTTGCCAACAACCACACCTCAGGAAGCTCAGCAGTGGTTGCATCGAAACCGGTTTTCTACATTCACAAGGCTTTTTACAAACTTCTCAGGTTAAATTTGCTTATCCTTTTGTTTTCCCTAGCTTGGGATATTCTTTTACATTCTAGAGCCTCCTGGTATCCATGTGAGGGTGTGTGTGGGGTGTGTTGTGGGTGTGTGCGCGCACGCACGCTATGAAATACCTATAAAGAAAGACCTCTTAGTTTGAATTTATTTTAATTTTAAAATATTTATTCTTTATGAAGCTTTAAAAATGTATGTTCTATATAATATTGTATCAAGGAGCATTTGCAAGTAGTCTGAAATTTTCTTCTTGATGCCACTATATTGTATTTTCTTTGCACATTCCACTTTTATTTAACACCTTCACGGTAAGCAGCTATGGTAGGAATACTCAAATGGATAAGGTATAGTTCCTGATCATTTATCATCTATTATCAAAAAATCAAATCAACATACTCCCCCTCCCTTGCAAAAAAAGTGTAAATAAGTAGTTGTGATGTAGTAGATATAAATTTAGGCATTTAAGGGAGGGTGTGGGATTAAGGAACATGTGTGATGCATGAAAGATGAGGAGGAGTCTTGGTCAAACAGCGGAAGGATATTTCAGGCAGGAGAGGAACAACTTCTCATTAGACGTCATCAGTATCATGAAACCAGTGGAGGGAATTGAAGTGGGAGAGGAAGCAGGGGCCAGGTCATGGAGGACCTTGTAAACCATGTAAGAGGATTGTAACACAGTAGTAATGAAGTGTCCTTGTAACAGAGCCCATTTTAATAGTCATTAACAAAAAAGAATCTTTGCCTCTATCACCCATTTTCTCATGTTTATTTCAGGGGCAGATTTATTGAAACTAACTAGAGATGATGTGATCCAAATATGTGGCCCTGCAGATGGAATCAGACTTTTTAATGCATTAAAAGGCCGGTATGTGATTAGTGTTAAAATATCAGTGAGGTTGGATTTCAAATGGATTTGGATTCAGGAACTCTTCACAATACTCATTGCACAGCTAAATACATGTTGTCAAAACATTCTTTTTGAATGCTAGCTATGTACCAAATAAAGATGAAAAATATCCTTTCTCACACATGATTCAAAGAATTCCTCATGATATCCCATTTTTTATTTCCAGGTAGTTCTTTCATTTAGTAAATATTCATTGTTCCTATTATGAGCCATTAGGTTGTAGGGATACATTGGTGAGCGAAATAGGCAGGGTACCTGTTATGGAGACTACTTTCTAATGGGAAGAGAGAAAGATATAAACAGTATTTTGGATAGTGATAGTACTTTGAAGGAAAACAAAACAAAAACAAGGTTGTAACCTCTAGAGTACTCAGAATTTGTTAGGAGAGATCTTTCTGGGTAAGTGATCATTTAAACTGAGCTGTGGGAAGACTGTAAGCTATGAGGTCATACAAGGGAAGAGCCTTCTAGGCAGAAGGAACAACAGATGTAAAGGCCCTGAATTCAGTTTTAGCTAGAGAAGAGATCATTCTTAAGTTTGGGTAGGAATTGCTTAAGTCTCTGCTTACAAATATTATTTATAATACAGATAATAATTTGTAGTCCCAATTTATGATTTCCAATTCCAGCAGGTACTAGTAATATTGATGGGGAAAACACACACAAGTTAATGCCATAGAGCCAAATCAGTGACTAAATAATGAAACAGATGGTGAACTGTTTGTGTTTGTGAACATCACGAGTTATTAGGTGGGCTATAATCTTGGAAAATTTTAAGAGGTGAAATTCAAGGGTTAATGACGTAGAAAAAAAGAGTGGATCTTTAATTTTTTTTAAAGATTTTATTTTTTATTCTTAGAGAGAGGGGAGGGGCAGGAGAAAGAGAGGGAAAGAAACAGTGATGTGCAAGAGATACATCAATCGATTGCCTCTCACATGCCCCCAGCTGGAGACCTGGCCCACAACCCAGATCTGTATCCTGACTGGGAATCGAACCAGCGACCTTTTGGTTTGCAGGCTGGCACTCAATCCACTAAGCCACACCAGCCAGGGCTGGATCTTTCATTTTTATATGTATTATCTAAAGAGCATTTGGAAATAGGGAGTCATAAGGTAATCAGATCAAGAGGTAATAGAATACAATTATCAAAGTAAGAAGAAAAAGAAGGCTTAAGCTATTTAGGAGAAAGTAATGAGGGAAATCAGATCCTCCAGTTCACAATATTGGTACTTTTAAATAAAAAGCGTATCTTGAGTCCTGGCCAGTGTGGCTCAATTGGTTGGAGTATCGTCCCATACACCAAAAGTTTGAGGGTTCAATTCCCAGTCTGGGCATATACCTAGGTTGTGGGTTCGATCCCTGATCAGGGCTCCTATGAGAGGCAACCAATCAGTGTTTCTGTCTTACATCGATGTTCCTCCATCCCTCCGTCCTTCCCTCTCTCTCTCTCTCTCAAATCAGTAAATTTTTTTTTTATTTTAAGGAAAAAGAAGGTATATTTTGAACCTGACTCATACAACAGTGGCTTGTACATTTTGAGTACAGAATGGGTCCCTGATTTATGATGTCTCAACTTAAGATTGTTCAGTCTTATGATGGTGCAATAGTGATATGCAGTCAGAAACTGTTTAGAATTTTGATCTTTTCCTGGGCTCTAGTGATAAGTGATACAATACTCCGTAATGCCGAGCAGCGGCAGTGAGCTGATTTTGCCCAGCTTTAGGCTCATGCCAGTGTTCTGATCACGTTTAAGGTAGGCTGGGCTAAGCTATGATGTTTGGCAGGTTAGGTGTATTAAAACATTTTCGATTTACAATATTTTCAACTTAGGTTTATGGGGACATAACTCCTCTGTTAAGTTGAAGAACCTCTGTAATTCTAACATTTGACGTCAGAGGTCACAAACTCGTATGACTGCAGAGGCCACACGCAGCGACAGTCGGATAAGCGACGGTCGGGTGTGGGCTGTGCTGAAGTTTGCATGCCCCGAGCCAGGAGAGCGGCTGGTTGCTTTCTCCAAGGGGAGGGCTTTGGAGGGCTTTGGATTGCCGGATCTGACTTTTGAGGAAAAGCCAAAAATTCAGAGGTTTACATGATGTCTTCTGTTGGAAGGAATTCACTTAAATGCACATACCCCCCCTCCCAAGCCAATAGGGAGCTAATAAAACATAGCAAACGAGCTGCATTGGCCCAGGGGCTGCCAATTTGCAACCCTTGCTCTGTAGTATTACTGTAGGTATACAAGTTCTCCCTTAAAATGGCCTACCAAGAAAAACGTAAGACTAACAGCTCTTTTTCTCTCCTTAGGATGGTGCGCCCAAGGCTAACCATTTATGTTTGTCAGGAATCCTTGCAGTTGAGGGAGCAGCAGCAGCAACAGCAACAGCAGCAGAAGCATGAGGACGGAGACTCAAACGGTACTTTCTTCGGTAGGTCATTCTGGACAGGCCAGGACAGATGTGAAAAAAGGCGAAGAGGTGACTCACAAGCATGTATGATAGGAATTTATCAAGCAGCAGATTTAGAATTTGCTAGAAGTAGTGGTAATAGCTAACATTTACTGAGTTTCTAATATATGCCAAACACTACTCTCAGCACTTTTATATATGTTTTAATTTTTACAACTAATGTCTCCTCTTTACA
The DNA here is from genome assembly GCF_021234165.1 of Pteronotus mesoamericanus. Taxonomy (NCBI): domain Eukaryota; kingdom Metazoa; phylum Chordata; class Mammalia; order Chiroptera; family Mormoopidae; genus Pteronotus; species Pteronotus mesoamericanus. Next base: position 3,913,429 of record NW_026555310.1, read on the forward strand.
GTAGGTTTTGTCACCTCCAACATTTAGTTGAAGAAAATGAAGCTTTAAGAGATGTTAACTAAGTTGCCACAGGTCACACACTAGCAAGTGGTTGAGTCAGGATTTGAATTCAGGATTTGACTCCAAGTCCTTCAGAAATGTGGGTTTTCCTATTGATCATATTACCTTTAAGAGCAGATAAACTTTGTACTGACTGCCATTGCTCTCTCCTTTGCAGTGTACCATGCCATCTACCTAGAAGAACTGACAGCTGTTGAACTGACAGAAAAAATCGCTCAGCTTTTCAGCATTTCCCCATGCCAGATCAGCCAGATCTACAAGCAGGGGCCAACAGGGATCCATGTGCTCATTAGTGATGAGGTAGACTTTCAGTACAGCTGAACCACCAGATGACAGTTAATTTGTCAGGCCCTGTGACAGCAGCAGGAGCAGTTCTATTCAGGCAGAGTGCTTTGTTTTCTAGACCAAAGGGTCTCAGACATTTTTACTTGCTTACCACCAAAAAATAATTTTTAAAAAACATGTATCCACTTGCACATTTTCAGGGACTTAAAATTTTTTCTCTTAAGTTTAAATAAAGTTGCAAAAGACGTTACTTCTGGGCATATTACATGACATTTAAAATTGAAATAGTTGCCGTGGCCAGTGTGGTTCAGTTGGTTGGAGCGTCTTCCTGTGAACTGAAGAGTTGCCAGGTTGATTCCCGGTCAGGGCACACGCCTAGATTGAGGGTTCAGTCCCCCATCCGGGAGCATATGGGAGGCAACCAATCGATGTTTCCCCCCGACCCCCCACCCCCACCACAGCAATGGAAAAAAATGTCTTCAGGTAAAGATTACAAAGATTGAAATGATTGCTGCCCTATTCTAACTGTATTCCATGTAACCTAAATCCAAGAGTGATTTAATAGAATTGTTTTAAATTTATTTATTTTTAGAAGAGTGGAAGGGAGGGAAAAAGCGAAGGAGAGAAGCATCAATGTATAAGAGAAACGTCGATTCCTTGCCTCTTGGATGCACCCCGACTGGGGACAGAACCCACAACCCAGCCATGAGCCCTGACCAGAAATTGAACCCAGAGACCCTTTGTTTTTTGGTACAGTGCCCAATCAATTGAGCCACATTAAAATTCTGGGCCAGAATTTTTATATAATTTCTTTGTTTCCATGAATTAATATTTCCATTCACTTCCCCTGTGGAACTTTATCTTACCATAACATTTTTATACTTGGACATTTTTTATTAATTATTCTCCTATATTTCATTAAAACAAAAATTTCACCAAAAATTTGTTTCAGTAAAATTACTTCTTCTGAATAGAATAAACACCATAATTATACACTTGATTAAAACAATGTCAGTGTATTATATGTTTTGATGAGTAAAGATTAAACATTAAGAAAAAATTTATTAGAAGTACATCTATTAATGAGATGGATGGGATTGTTTGATCCCCTGCCCCCTATCCTGCACACAGTTAATTCATCTGTAGGCGAATACTGCCTGTAGACTGAAATAGAGGTCAGCATCAACTCTATCTGGTTTTTTTCCTCAATATATAAGTGCTGTGGATCTGATTCACATTTATTGACTCACAGCAATGGATTGAGTTCTGCTATGACATCAGTGGTGTTTTTTTTTGTTGTTTTTTTTTTTTGGAACTTCTGAGTTATGTGCCAAAAATTACATAGTGATGTTGTCAAGAATTATTTTGAATCATCTGTCATTTGACAATTTGTGATTAGGTCACTTCAGTCCTGGTGAAAGGAAAAAATTGGTAACCATGTGATGCCCACAAAGAATTTGTTACTTAGTCATTAGAGTTTACATTTGCATTTACACTTGGGTGTTCTGGAGGCTTCTGTACCCCAAGGCAATGCATTTTAGGATTCCAGGAGGGTAAAACTCATCCCTTTATTTTATAGAATGGGGGAAAGGGAGTTTGAGAAGGGAAAGTGGGAATGGAAAACTGAGAAGAGTCTCAGCCAGTTTTAGGAGAAAGTAGATACAGAAGTTGGAGAACCAGAAGTCAGTTCTCCTGTATGGGCCTCTCAGTGTCTTTGTACCCCTTGGAAAGTATTGGGGTTAACCCAGGAAAATGCATACTCTAATTTTAAGACAGCTGTTTTAGAATACTTAGTTTAAAGAAAAAAGATTTTATTTAATTTTCGAGAGAGGGCAGAGGGAGGGAGAAAAAGAGGGGAAGAAAAATCAATTGGTTGCCTTCTGCACACGCCCTGACTGGGGATTGAACATGCAACCCAGGCATGTGCCCTGACCAGGAATCAAACCAGTGACGCTTTGCTTTACAGGCGCCCAAACAACTGAGCCACACCAGTCAGGGCTAGACTACTTAGAAACTTAAAAACTGAATAGGTGAAAACAAAACAAAGGATTATTTTTCACTTAAATCTAATGGCCGAAAAAGCCACATCAGCAAATTTTCTTGCTGTTTTTTTTCAGATGATACAGAACTTTCAGGAAGAAGCCTGTTTTATTCTGGACACAATGAAAGGTAATAAAATAGTAAGACAAACACCATTTCCTAAGGAGTTTAAGAGCTTTTCTCATACTTCTTTGAGGAGAGAGGGAAGATATCAACCACCGTATCTGAGATAGAGAAAGTGACGTTATTAGAGTTTGTTCCTTTTTTATAAATTGGCTTCTTGTCATTATCAGAATAGACAAAGTATAACTGGTGACTCTCTGCCATTCTCTTTCACCTTCCATGGACAAGTGAGGAAATTGAGGCATGTTGTTTTTATAATGCATATTTATTATAAGTATTCTGTGATCATTAATATGTATGCTGCTCTTTGCCCTGCTCTTATTTTTTTTCCCTTCTACTATTTTAAAGGTGACTGAAGATTATCCTCTTTCTTTTCTGTTTTACAGCTGAAACCAATGATAGCTATCATATTATACTGAAGTAGGTGTGGTGCATTCCATCCTCGGTGGCTGCTGCTTCCTTCGCCTCTTGGAAACTCCCCTCTTGAAGAGATCACAAATGGAGATTTGAAGGTCTGCGGGAACCTGACCCATCTGACTGCTTGGGGGGAGTCCAGGCCCTGGAGGCAGAATCCCAGTCATCTGTGTTGGTCCAAGCTCTGTGGCACACAGATTACTGCCCAACATGCATCTCTGCAGCTATTTCTTAGTTAAAATATCTGGACCGCGTTGTTGAGTATCAGTGGAAACTCCTCATCATTCGGGGTGTATGTAGAGCATAATGATGATGAGAATTGTGTGGTGTTTAATGGAAAGATGTTAAATTTTGTGATATGGAGCTGTGTAATTTTTTTCTAATATAAAAAAGTGAACATCTATATTCATAAGACTACATCCTCATTTTCTTTTGCATCAGACATATACTGGCTTTTTACCATCGTAGGCCCCCGAAAACCTCATCAAAGAGAAATACTGAGATAGACTAGAATTTTTCCTTTGGTTCCCCTGTAATACTGTGACTAATAGTAATTTTAGCTAACATTTATGGAGCATGCATTTGTGCCAGGCAGTGTGATAAATTCTTTTAATGGATTATCTTGTTTAAATCCTCTTAATAATCCTATGTGAAGTAGGTAATAATGATCCTTAATTGAAGATGAGGAAATGGAGACATGCAGTGGCTAAGTAGCTTGCTGAACACTGGGCAGCCAGCAGGTAGTGATGCTGAAATCCAAACCCAGTCAGTCTGGGTCTTACTAATCGCTGCCCATTACTGCCACCCTTGCAGTCCTGTTCGTGGCATCGTTTCTTACTGTGGCTCTTCCAGTGAATGGGACAGAACACTGGGTGAGAACTGAGTATTTAACCACTTAAAGGGACAAACCACACCTAATTAACGATGAACAAATCAAAAAGTACGTACAAAAAAAACACAGGTGCTTTGTAAGCATCATTAATTATCAGGTCATGGAATTTGAGGTGGTGAAAACTAGGGATTTTCTGCTCTTGGATGACCTTCTCAAACTATTTATTAATGAGATAGACTACCCCCTCCCTTTCCCCTCTGCATTTTCTCTTGGTATATGAAGTTCTTTTATTCGTGTAGTATCCTTTATTTGCGCTTTACAAAAAAAATCATTCTGGTCCCATTCACATTCTTACTATATATTTTTGTTCTTCCGTAAAGAATGATTGTGTGTGTGTTTACATGTGTAAGAATATGGGTCTTTCTTTTTCACATGTAAAGTTTCATCCAGAAATCCCTTTACACATTATGTCAAAGTGAAAAAAGATAATGTTCAAAGATTATGTATTGGATTTGGATCTGTGTGTGTGTGTTTTTAAAGCATTTGATAAAGTTTAAATGTTTTTATACAGAGGTTTTTGTTTCATTAAACTCAACCTGCAACATGGTCTGATTTCTTTTGGTTGGAAACAAGTTAAAAACTTCGAAACTGGAAAATTGAGTCAACTAACTTGTTTTAGAACTGACTTGGGCAACTTGACATGTTAGGCCAAAATAGTTGTTTAGTGAAATATTACCAGATGTCTCCATTTTAGGGGGACATTTCTAGTTGTACTATGTTTCTAGGACTGGTTCTCAGCTTCGGGGAAGACCGCGTTCTCAGGGGACTTCCGGTGTGCTTTGTTTTTTTCTATTCTGTCTGAATAATGTTAGGCCAGGAGGGTTGGGCTGGATGACTTTTAAGGTCCCTTCTCCATCTGAATCTGTGATTCTTGTTTACTACAAATTATTAATAGAATTCTATTATATTTACTATAAATTCACACCAATTTTTACTTGGAATTAGGGAGGTTTTTTAGAGTAGCCTTCAAATTTATATAAATAAGTTTATACAAGTTTGTAGTCACAGATCCTTAAATTAACCAGAAAATCTCTTAGGCTTGCTTTAGCTTCAAAAATACTTAATAGTACCAATACTATATAATTGGTAAGAATTGGTATAGTGATAGAACATTGTGCTTATTCAACTTCCTTTAAAAATTGAATTCCAATTTTAGCCTCTTGGAGTCTCCAATGCCACTTAGGGGAGAGGAATGGAATTTGTAGCATTTTTTCCAAGCCACCCAACCTCTAGATCTGGCTCCATAGCTTTTTTTTTTTTTAAGATTTTATTTATTTTATTTATTTATTTATTTTTTTTTAGAGAGAAACATCAACGTGTGGTTGCCTGTTGTACACCCCCTACTGGGGGCCTGGCCTGCAACCCAGGCATGTGCCCTGACTGGGAATCGAACTGGTGACCCTTTGGTTCGCAGGCCGGTACTGGGATCCACTGAGCCACACCAGCCAAGGCTGGCTCCATATTTCTTATATGCAGTGAAAAGTTAGGCTTTGGAACCAGACTAACGTGAGTTTATATCCTGCCGTCCATCAATTCAGTAAATACCAGTAAATATCTACTGACCTCCTAAATGTCAAATACCAGGCTTTGTATATAGGGTGCTGACCATACAGTAAACAAAACAATTCTTACTCATGGAATTTAGTCCAGAGAAGACTGAAAAACGTAAATTTATGTCAGGTGGTAAATGCTAGGCAGAAATACAAGGCAACAGGATAGAGACTAAGGGGAAGCACTATTTATTTATCTATAACCCTCACCCGATATGTTTATTGGTTTTTAGAGAGGGGGGAGAGAAAGAAACATCGATGTCATCAATCGGTTGCCTCCCCTAAGCGCCCCCACAGGGGACTGAAGTTGCAAGTTAGGTTACGTGCCCTGACGGGGAATGAAACCTGCAACCTTTTGGTGTACAGGACAACGCTCTAATTGAGCCATCTGGCCAGGGCAGAAGTACTATTTTAGAAATATGGTTAGAGAAAGTCTTTGATAAAGGGGTATTCGAGCAAATATTGAGGGAGTATGTGGCTAGCTGGTGAAATAGTGTTCTGGGCAAAAGGCCCTGAGATGAGAGCGTGATTGTCCTGTAGAAAGAACTGCAAGGAGGCCAGTGGGCGAGCTTTCCAACAGAGTGAGGGTGAGGAAAAGTAGAAGGAAACAAGATGACATAGGATTGGGGGTGGGAGGGGAGAAGATACACCTATCTCTTGCAGAGCCTTATGGGTCAAGGAAGAGACATGAACGATTCTGAATGAGATAGGAAAACAAGGCAGGATGTCCTTGACAAATACCGTAACATCTGAGTCTTCGTTTTTACCATTGTGTGTGTGTGTGTGTGTGTGTGTGTGTGTGTTTACCATCTTAAAAACGGATTGCAAAGTTGTGAAGATCAATGATCATGTAAAAATTTCGGAAAGAAACACTTCTATCAATCCGTCAATACCTATTGAGATAATTCAATACATTGCTTGTATTTTCTTTATACCTTGGGCAGGTTCCAGCAGGTCATGCCATTTAAGACTAAGATATCTCATGGGCGAGCTAAGGGGGATTATGTTCTTTTGTAGGCGTGGGACTGCGGTCCCGTCGAAAGGAAAAGGGGAGTTTTAGAGGAGAATTTGTTTAGTCATTGAAGATCTGTAGCTGAGTGCCTCCCCTCTTCGAAAGGCTGCAGCGGCGCCTAACTCTCCTTCCCAGGGTCCGCTGCAGCACAGACACCGCCTCCTAAGCATGTTTGCTCGGAGAGTTTCGGCTTTGCGCTGATCAATGCCTCCAACTCCCAGCATGCCGCTGGGCGTGGGGCCTGGAAGTAGACTCCATTTCCCAGCCTGCCTCGGGCCTTGGTCAAGACGTGCCGGCGCCTATAAGAGCCAGAGCTCTGCGGCCGGAGCCTATTGTTAGCCGGAGCCGGGGCGGTTCTGGGCGGCTGCTGCCGGGGGCGCCCGAGTTGCCGGAGCCGTCCGCCCTCCGCCGCCTGCCGGCCGACCTGCCCACCCGCCCTCCTTCCCTGTCCTGCAGCTCTGGGAGCTCCCCGACCGTCGCTGCAGTCCCGGGACTCGCGCTCTCCTCCTTCCTTACCAGTGGGCTAGGGCGGCGGCGGCGGCAGCAGCGGGGGCGGCAGAGACCATCACGGGAGGAGGCAGCTGCGGCGGGGCCGGTAATGGGCCTGGGGGTGCGGGGCGGAGGGTGCCGCCTTGTCCTTTCTCGGGATCGGCTCTCGGGCGGTGGTGGAGGAGTGGTTACCCCAGAACCGCGCGGATGGAGGGGTCAGAAATGCGGGCGGCTCGGACGGGAGCGGTCGGGGGCGGGGAAGTAAGGCGCCGTTGGGAAGGGGAAGAGTAGGGAGAGGCGTGGGAGCGAGTGGCACGGAGATCACGGGCCCGGACTGCGGGGGCAGCTCGAGGGAGACCGATGGACGGCTTGGAAGCCGGCATGATTGCGGATGAGGGTTGAGTTCGGGATGGAGTAGAGACGATGTAGGATGGAGGGAAGTGCAGGAAGGGGAGGGAGAATAGAGGAAAATGTGGGAGGAGTGGTTGGGAATTTGTGAGTAGCAGGCAGGAAGGGATGGGAAGACGGGGTAGGGGCTGCAGAAGATAAGAATGAGCGGGAAGGTTAACACGAATCGGAAAGGAATGGGCCGGGAGCTGAAGGATTCAGCGAGAGTTCCATTAAGGGGAACTGGTGACTTGACATGTCCTTTCAGCTCAGGTTCCTGATGTGTCTCCCATTTTTCTGGCGTTGTGTGGGAAAACGAAAGCATCACTTGCCCTGGTTGCTAGCTTGATCTTTTTCACAGGCCCAAACACGCAGCTGACTGCCATTCATCCCTTTTAGTGCCATGGTCTTGATTCATCGTTTTAAGGGGGTTTAGAGTGGCATTGTGACACGCGATCCATTTTTCAGTATGAAATGTTAGAAGTTATCCCCAAGAGACACAGTGTCCCCTTGTCCTACAGTTTTCAGTTCAAGGTAAACTCATAGTTAATTTACATTTCCATCTTGAAAATCTGCAAAGCCAAGAGGATGATGGTGTGTGCCTGAGTTATAAATGACTGGATATCCTTGAGAGTTAATGGTCCCTACAGCATCATGTTCCAGTTCTTCCACAGAGATCTTGTGTCCTTATGATGGTTCTTTAGGCACAGAAAGCCAACTTCTATCCTTGTGTCAGTGAACCAGTAAATACCAAGGAGTGTTGGAGGGACACTTCCTAGAAATACCTAGTTTAAAGGATGTTTTCGCTTGAGTGCTTTAAAAGTTCATGATATTGATAATCACAAGGACAAATAGATCCATGAAATTCATAGTATTTAAGGATTAATCACAACATATTGTAAAAGAAATAGGACAGGTCATCTTATTCAGGTTGATTATAACACTTAGCAAGCCTTTCTTCCTCTGACCTAGCTACAAATGGTAGCCCTGATGATCTTAATAATTGAGATTTTGGTCCCTTGACCCTTAGCAGAAGGTTGGGTTCCAGTTGAGCAGAGAGGCTTTCTCCTGTGAGATGTACCTTGTCTTATTTTGCGTTCATTTAAGAGACAGACTTTTATTACCTAAACTTTGCAAACATATTTTGCATCCACAAAATTTGGCAGGGTGACATATTCTGGTTTTGGGGGGTTGTCAGAGGAATCCTCATAGGTATGAAAAGGCTTAGATCTAGTACTAAAATGCACATACGCTGTAGATCTATTATGTTTGGTGCTAGCCTAATATCTTCTACATACTGTGAATACCTTTGGGAAATGTTCAGCTAGAAACATTTGAGAAAAGACCGGAAAGCATGTAGCCAGAAAGTGTCAGTTGACCTTTCATTTCACTGGCATTTAAAAGCTTTTATAGAGGTTTGCATTATTTTCTCAAAAGCGTTTGCTGTTTGAGTTGCTTATTTTGACAGTTCACTGTCAGCCATGGCCTGCATTGCCAGTCTCGCCTTGGTCGTCGCTGTATGGGTGTGCGTGCTGGGAGTGTGACTTGTGCTCCTCTGCCAGGTGAGAGATGGGAATGACTGGTCTCTAATTGTGTTTTGAGGTTGATTTGATAAATTGGAAAATGTGGAACCTATTCTAGGTGCTGCTTTTGCAAAGCAAGATCTCCACAGGCCACTGCAGAAGTGGATAGTAGGTTTGTCTTAGTGCCCAGTGAACATTTTAATCTAACAAGTCAAGTTCACCCCAGAGACTTGGACAAGGAGAGCTGGGTTGAAATTTAAATTTATATTTGTTGTCAGAACAGAATCGGTGGATTTTTTTTTTTTTTTTTTTTAAATAATGGAGTTAGTGTCAGAGAACATGATGCTAACAGATTCTGGGTAGAGTGAAAAGAGCTAAGCCAATATGCACGTAATAGATTATTCTCAGGTATTTTAAGGAAAATATTTTTCTCCTAGGTTACGCATCTTTTTATCTTTTTCATCCTTACCTACCTCTTATCATTGCCCAGCAACCACTATTCCAGAGGTGGAAGTGGGGAAGACATAGACTAAAAGGCGAAGGCGAGTGGAGTGAGCGGCCAGCAATCCTTGCTGCACCAGAGTGCACAAAAATTAACCTAACAAATGATACCCCTGAGGGCAGCTGAGTGAAGACAGTGGAGAATTTTGATAATAACGGTGATTCTGGACCAAATCCAGTGTCATTCAGGGCTTAAAGAGAAATATTCCGAGGTAACCCACACTACCCTAAGCAAAGGGGCGCGCCCAGGAGAGAGCCAGAAGTGCATATTCACTTTCAGTCATAAATCTCTAAGTAATTCCAGGCTGAAGAGAAGGCCACTTTCGTAGTAGCAACACCAGCTGGATCTCAGCTAAAATTGAAGCTGGACTTAAACACCTTTTCTGAGAAAGCAGAATTTGGAGCTCAGTTTGAGTTTTCATGTGGTTGATAAGGTTTTTAAGTTGAGAGGAAAAAAATTCAGTGGTCAGCATTGTTCTCCTTTTTTTTTAATCCCACCCATATAAGTACTCAATTGCAAAGGTTCCTCCCCACCTCCCATAATAGAATGGAATGGGAAATTCGTTAGTTAATAGCTATCTTTAAACGCAGTGGTATTCTTAACCCGTAAAAGACCTCGGCTCTCTCCATTCTCACCATGTCCTAGAAATGTGACCTCTCATGGCATGATCAGTAACCTGGAAACAGAATCGAGAACTAATAGAATAATGTATGTCAACTATAATTGAAAAAGTATTTTTTAATGATTTAAAAAAATTTCAAAATGGATACTTTGGACTCATTTTTCATTTTAATTACAGTTCTTATCAAGTACTTGATTACTATTTTTTCCCTCCCTGGCCACATTTATTTCAGGAATGCGCTTGTCTGAGACCTATATGGCTGAGGTTTCTCAGATCCATGTTGTGACTTAAAAAGGCAGAATTTTGATGAGATCTAGATAGATTCGGAAGTATCGTTTCTAAAATACTTACTAGATCTGGTTGAGCATGAGAGCTTATCCAAGAGCAGGCAAATTACATCCAAAAGACATAGTCCAGAAAAAACAGCTCTGTAGCAGGCATCTCTGACACCACCGTATATTCTGGGTAGCTGCTGCTCTGCAGTAATGCAGCCCTGTCTTTCTGGGCAGCGTTGTTATTCCTGCTGCATAATTAGCAACTAGTGAGATCATAGTCTGGGGAGATTCTGGCATTACTGAGGCAAAGCAGGGAGGCTTCGTATCATCATCACATGTGGCTCTGGCTCTGATGGCATTTCTGTGAGCAGATTCACATCCTTGGGTACTAAAGTCCAAAGACAGGAGAGATTTTATCCCAGACTCCTTGGTTGTGTGACAGCTTGCTGAAGACACTGCCTACCATATTGATGTAACCAGAGGCAATTGTCGCTTCTTTTGCTATTTGTTTCTTCTTGCTGGTTTCTTTGCAGAGGGCAAAGGTGGTAAAGCTAGGTTTTCCTTGCACGGAGGAAGATGATAGACCAGCGGAGCCCTGTTTTATGGAGCAGTATGAGATTGGGAAAGATTCGGGGTTTTGAAGCCAGTGAAGATTCTAATCTTCAGTTTATTCTTTAGAACCAAATTTGACCTTTTTAGGAGCCTGGAGAGACACTTTATACTTGTGAAGATCTGGGTAAAGTGTTTCCCTGGCTGCCGATGTACTTTGAAATTGAGAGCCTAGAGCACTATTTCCCCAAGTGTGTTCCAAGGATCATTTGCCCCCTAAAATACTCTGGAAAATAAAGGGTCCCATAATCAGGTGTGTGAAACACTGGGTTCCGTTTTTTCCCACTCTTCCCCATGCTCATTAGCATATTAAAAGCCCCTAAAGAGGTCCTCTGGTAAGCAGTTTTCTAAACTATTTTGACACAGCAGTCCTATTTCCATGTAAAAGCTATTAATATCCATTGAATAAGTTTATTTCATATGTACACTTTGGGAAATGCCAGCCTATATCTTCAGTAGGAAAAATAATTGGATGTAGTCTAGGATTGGGCACAGCCTAATTCTGCTTTCGATCCCCAGTCCCTCCTGCTGGCCCCTCAGAGAGCTCTCCTGTGTGATCAGAAGAGCAGCTCCTGTTATGCCCCAGCCAATGAAGCCTGGAGCCCAGCTGGCTTGGAACCAAAGGCCTTCACCCCACTGGGAAAGGTGCTGCGGTTACTCACCTCATTATTCCGGGAGTGACTGAGACTGGAGGGGCTGAGGGGAAACGAAAATAGGAGAATGTTGCCGGAATCAGTAGAGAAGTGACCTAATCTGGAGAGCCCTGATAGCGGCGCTAGCTCAGGTGCTTTCTGTCTTCGGTTGGAGAGCTCTATGTACAGACCTGGGAGGGGTCTGTTTTAGGACAGGAATGCTGATTCCTCTTTTCCCCCGGGCAGAATCCTAATGCACCTGGCTAGCTGGTGGTGAGCAGGGGCTTTGGGGCCGACGTGGTGGGCTCCCGAAGGAAACCCCTTTGAAACCAATGGATGCATTCACGGGCTCGGGTCTCAAGAGGAAGTTTGATGATGTGGATGTGGGCTCATCAGTGTCCAACTCTGATGATGAGATCTCCAGCAGTGACAGTGCCGACAGCTGCGACAGCCTCAATCCTCCTACAACGGCCAGCTTCACACGTGAGTGAGCCGCTCCCCGCCCTGCGTACACCCTGTCCCCAGGCGGCAGAGCCCACTGCAGCTCTTGAGACAGCTTCTAACCAGCTTGGGGATTTTCCCTTAATCATAATCTTTCCCATTCTTCGCTCAGGCTTGCGCTTTGGAGGACCTCATTGCCTAATATTGTAAACTTAAGTCTGATTTATTCTAGCTGGTTTCACTTGTGCTTGGTTTGTGAGTCCCCAGAATGGACTGGATTAAATTGAAGGAGGAAAGGAGTCCAGGATTCTGCCCTTCCCCACCAAAGTCCCACAGAGTTCCCTGATACTGTAGCTCTAGCAGGACATTAATCCTTACTTACTGCCGGCACAACTGGGGCAACTCCAGATTTCTTAATTCTTATGGCTCAATTTGTTTCTTGGAAAGAGCTTTTGATACTGTAGATCAGGGGTTGCCTATGGGCCAAATCTGGCTCAGTGCCTACTTTTGTGAATAAAGTTTTATTGGAACACAGCCACACCCATTGTCTGTGATTGCTTTCAGGCTACAATGCCAGAGTTGAGTAGTTGCAACAGAGCCCTGGTGACCCGCAAAACCTAGCCCTGGATGGTGTGGCTCAGTAGACTGAGTGCCTGCAAACCAAAAGTTTGCTGGTTCGATTCCTTCCCGTCCCTTCTACCTCCCTCCCTTCCTCTCTCTCTCTGAAAGTAAATAAAATTTAAAAAAAAACAAACCCCGAAACATATACTACCTGGCCTTTTAAAGAAGCTTGCTATCACATTATAAAACACTGTCTAATATAATTTCTGTTATCAAAGATATGCTCTGTATCTGCACTGTCCACTGTTGTAGCCATTAGCCATATGTAGCTCCTGAGCACTTGAAATGAGAATCAGTGTAACTGAGGAGCCGAGTTGTAGATGTTACTTCATTTTAATTAGCTTTTATTTAAATCGACATGAAGCTAGTAGCTGCTGTGTTGGACAGTGAAGCTATATAGGTTGTTTTATCCTGAGATTACCTAGAGATCCTCTTCCCAGCTGATGTCTAAAAATAGATTTTGTGGTCTGTTTGGGCAAAGTCAGCCTGGAGGCAGTGCTGTAGCTAAGCTGATGCTCAAGGTCCCTTCCAACTGTGCGTTCATGATTTGAAAATCAGAAATGTCTCTCTGGGTACAGGGAGCACCTTTGGAGAAGAGTTGAGAGCCTAGATGAATGAGAAAGAATAAGGTCCACAAACAGGCCATCTCTGGGTTAATAAAACCGCTCTGTGCTCCCTTCGCAGCCACGTCTATCCTGAAGCGGCAGAAGCAGCTGCGGAGGAAGAATGTACGCTTCGACCAGGTGACTGTGTACTACTTTGCCCGGCGCCAGGGTTTTACCAGCGTGCCCAGCCAGGGTGGTAGCTCTCTGGGCATGGCGCAGCGTCATAACTCTGTACGCAGCTACACGCTCTGCGAGTTTGCGCAAGAGCAGGAGGTGAACCATCGGGAGATTCTTCGTGAGCACCTGAAGGAGGAGAAACTCCACGCCAAGAAGATGAAGGTGCCTAGGGGGTCTGGGGTCTGGTACTTTCCTCATGCCAAAATAAAGTGGGAAACCATCTAGGTCTATTGGGTTTGTTTTTTTTTTAAACTGTTGCCCTTGGCATACAGATTCCAGATCTTTGTAGGGAAAAGGTTCAGATTTGGAATCCTTCTTTTTGTATCTAGTGGGGAGCTACCAGAGATAGCAAAATGACTTCTCTAGAATTCCCTGCTCTTGCCCCCTCAGTTTTTTTTTAGAGGTTTAAAACATGAGTACTTGAAGACATTCAAGTTTGCCACCCCTAGAACCTGAGGAGGCACAATGTTTCAGTTTCCTGTCAGTTGATTATCTGTTGCCCTCATGCACAGAACAGGTTTGGATCTTTTTCATTGTGTGAAAGGATCCTACTGTTTCTCTAACCCCTATCACCTCTAGGTGATACTCAGGTATAAACAGCAGCATTTACCAAATGGTTATTTCGATTGTATGTTCTGTGCCAGCCACTGCTGCCACACCGGCTCCTCAAGTGCGAGAGGAGAGCGAGCCGGAAGAGACGAGGCCCATCTCAGGTGGCTCTTCGTAGCCGCCCATGTGCTCTCTTCGCACTGCTTGGCACTCTATAGCCGTAATTCCCACCAGTCTGCAAAAATTTCCCCCAGAGTTTCTCGTTCCAAATTCAGAAAACACTGCTTTAGGCCTGGCCAGGCTTGTTGTGGGCCCATATTAAAATAGGTGGCTGCATTATTTCCAGGGTTGTGGGTGAAATCCTACTGAGATACACCACAGTGTGGTAGGGTTAGAGAACTGGTGGCAGAGGATGCAGGTTAACTAGATCTCATTCCCTTCTCCCTTTGGGAGTGCTCTGTCTACTTCCCTCAGCCTGCCTCTAAAGCCTCACACCTGTTTTTCTAACTAGAATGACACTCAGGCTTCCCTTTCCCTGAGGAATTCCTTCACTGACCCCATCCTCTTCCTGCTTCTATAGCAACAGCTGGGCACATACACACTGTTCTCATCATTTGCAGTGAAGGCTGCCCTCTTCTCAAGAAGAACCCCTCTCCTATACCTGGTAGAGAAATGACGTGTCAAAACAAGATGTCGTCATGTTCTGTGGCCTCTCTTGTAGGAGGTCTAGAGACAAATTCAAGTCTTAAGGTGCAGGATTCCCACTTGTAGTAGATCAGTGAGCAGCAGCAGCAATGGCATCTAGAACATCCTTCTATGTCAAGAGAAAACCTTTTGCCCTCCCCAAGTCCACTTTACTCTATTCTTAGAAGTTTTCCTATCTTTAACACTCTGTAGGGGAGGCAATTGCTCTCAAAAATATATATTCTGGCCCTGGCTGGGTAGCTCAGTTGGCTAGAGCATCATCCCGCTATGCTAAGGTCACAGGTTCATTCTCTGGTCAGGGCACATACAAGAAACAATCAATGAATGCATAAGTAAGTGAAATAACCAATCAATCAATGTTTCTCTCTCTAAGATCAGTAAACATTTTGAAAAATTAAAAAATATATTCTGTACCTCCCATAAGCCATCTAATACTTATTTTCCTTTTGGGCTGCCACCGAAAAAAGAAAAAGAGGGAAAAAAAGCTGATGGTACTCTGCAGCTTTAGTTGCCAATAATTTTTCTAATATTTTTATTACTTTTTTTTGCCGTTGATCCACATGGAATTTATTATTATGAATAGTATGAATTGGGGATCTCACTTTTTTTTTCTCCAGAGAATATTCAGTTGTCCCAATACAGTAAAATTATTAGAAGACTGACAAGTGATAGGAGAGTCAGCTCTATCATGACACAGTAAATTCTTATATCTACATGGATTTCCTTCTATTGCAGCTCTGATCTCTTTCCTTTGAGAGGCTGGCAGGAGCAAGGGGGGAAGCCAACCCTAGTGAAATAGATGAGCAACCCTAAGGCCGGTGGTATAGCCCCTGTACTTGGTACAGAAGTACTAGGCTGAAGAACCCTCAGAAGGACCAGTCTCCTCATTTTCATACCAGCCCCCACCCCAAACAAGCAAGCAGACAGAGCAGGCGCGGGGCCCGCCACGCAGCCCTCTTGCATCACATCCCTCCTAGGAGTTGTTCCTTCACCAGCACCACTCTGTGGCTGTCTGATGAAATAAGCCAAACCCTCCAGTAGCGTGGCTTTCATCCTGATAGGAGCATCCAGAGCCCTGGGGATTTTAAGGCCTCATTTTCTCTACCTGAATTCTCTAGTGAGTTTTCAAAAATCATCCAGCTGTGGATTGTCTTCAGCTTGTCCTGCTACTAAGGTTCCCTTTTCCTGCCTGTCTATCCCTCTTGGCCCAGAGAACCCAGGTCTGCCTGTAGGTGTTACATTCAGTATGACATACGCCGCCCTACCTTACATACAACTTTTCTTAGAAATCAAATAAAAGCATAAGGAAGGAGAAAGAATATGCATTTATGTCTTCTAGGCCATGGGTTGGAAGCAACGGCTTGATAGTCATTAACAATTTGCTCATATTTTCCTCTCAATAAAATGAAGCTCTTCTGTGTATGAATAGATTGTTCACACTGTGGGGATTCAGGTTCATTGACAAAGACATGGTACCCTTGTACCATACTTTAACGAACCCTTCTTTCCAAAATGTGGTTTTGAGTCCTTTGAAGTACAAATCGAAGGGTGTTTTACAAGGTTATCCATACACCCAAGTAACACCTAGTCATTGATGTACCTTCTCCCCCCTGTGTTCGAAGGCAGGGAGCCGAAGGGCAGGGGCACGAGTCTGGCGATCGAGGGTGTGCTTGTGGGACTAGATTACCTTCTAGGAGGAAGACGAGACGGGTTTTGAGAAACTGTGATCCAGGGAGGTGGTGTTAGAGCTGCGTAAGTCTTCCTGTTGCCCTGCTCTAGATTTATCCTCTTGACCTACACTGTCCAATATGGTAGCTACACGTGGCTGTTTATACTGAATTAAAATTAAACACAATTTAAAATTCAGTTTCTCAGTTGCACCAGCCACATGTGCCAGTGGCTGCTGTATTAGACAGCACAGGCATTTCTGTATTGCAGAAAGTTCAGCTGGCTCCTGCTACTCTGAACCGTGCTCCCCTGTGGGGAGGCGCCTGCTGATAATGCCCTGGAGGCTAACCTTTCCTTCCTGTCTCTTGGCAGCTGACCAAGAATGGGACAGTGGAGTCGGTGGAGGCCGATGGCCTGACACTGGATGATGTTTCCGACGAAGATATTGATGTGGAAAATGTGGAGGTAGATGATTACTTCTTCCTGCAGCCCCTGCCCACCAAACGGAGACGGGCCCTGTTGAGGGCCTCTGGGGTCCACCGCATAGATGCTGAAGAGAAGCAAGAACTTCGGGCCATCCGCCTGTCACGGGAAGAGTGTGGTTGTGACTGTCGACTATACTGTGACCCAGAAGCGTGTGCTTGTAGCCAAGCTGGGATTAAATGCCAGGTCAGTCTAAGTTGGCTTGAGATGGTGTATCTGCACTAGAGTCAGGGCATGTGGCCTGGGTGCCAATGAACCTGGGAGGCTGCCCGTCAAAAGGTGAGTTTCCCATGACTGGACACTCCCCAGGTCCACAGCCGTCCTCCGGCAACCAAGGAAACCAGCGTGACAGGACTCAGGCTGTGGAGCACCTGTTATCTCTTCTGCGTTTTATACAGTACCTCAGGGGTGATAAGCAGCAGCTGTCAGCAAATGGGGGAATGGGGGTTAGTAAGTTTAACAGTAGCTGTTCCCTAAATAATTACCAGTTCCTTGAGATAAAAGGAAGCAGAGAAATGAAGTAGGCCTTTAGATTTTATCTTGCCAACACTTATTAACAGTACCTCTACTTCAGTTTTATAAAAATCAAAATAGTTCTTGGATCCTGTCATTTAGGATCACGCTTGGTCTGGCAGAACTTAAATTCCTAGTGCCCTGGAAGATAGAAAGCATCTTTCCCCGGCTGGCCTTCTGACGGATAGTTTGGAAGATACATTTCAACTGAAAACAGCATTACCATCCCAAGAAATGAAATGTATCTGGAACTTGTACAGTGAGGATATGGATGCTGAGTCCTTATAGTTGAACTTCTCCTGACCAACCTTTTCGTATTTTTTGGTAGATATCAAATAGCTCTAGTGGATCTAAACAAATACTGCTTTTCAGACTGAAGTCACACAGTGAATCAGTCTGTTACGTACAGACTTGAGGATAGTCCTGATAATTAGATTGTCCTTAAGAACTGAAATGGAGAGTTAAAGTGACATCATAGGAAGACACTGTGTATTTGAATATACCAGCTTACCTGTGGGGTTTTTGTTTTTTGGTTTAAGATTTTTTTATTTATTTTTAAAGAGGAGAAGAGAGGGGAACATTAATGTGTGGTTGCATTTCACGTGCCCCCTGCTGGGGACCTGGCCTGCAACCCAGGCGTGTGCCCTACCTTGGGAATTGAACTGGTGACCCTTTGGTTCGCAGGCCAGCACTGAATCCACTGGGCTTGGGCTTACCTGTTTTTAATTTTCCTTTTGTTTTTCTTTTTGGGGACTCAAAAAGGAGAAAAGAGATGGAAAGCATCTCCTTTCCAGATATCCGCCATCTGAAATTTATCTTGGTAACTGCTTCAGAACCAAACTGGTCAAAACTGTCAGGGAAAAATGAAGCAGGCAGTTTTCCCCAGAATGTGTTTCTTTGGACTAGCTAGGAATTCTGCTCCCTTTCCCATGCCTGCCTTATAGTCTTTGGTTTTGTCGGTAAACCTGGTAAGTTTTGAAGACGTATCTGAGGCACATAAATCTCTTCTGCTCTGAGAACTGTTGCCATCCAGAGAGGTATCTCTGGACTTTTGAACTTGGAAGGGCCCTTTTGTATGACTGTTGTCCACCTTTTGTTTAGAAGAGGAAACAAAGCCCGAGCGGGGCGGGGGGCGGAGGGAGAGGGAGAGGGAGAGCGAGAGGGAGGGGGGAGGGAAGGAGGGGAAGATGCACTGGAATTAAAACACACATGGTTTGATAACTACAGTCTAGTGCTGTCTTAGTTCATGCTGCATGCTATTTTGAACTGGTTCTCTTATAAAGAGATTCCAGCTGCTTGTTCTTGCCAGCTAACGTCTCCTGTTGCCATCCTTAAATCTGTTGGTCTCTTCTTGCCTCAACCGCCTTGTCCCCTCAGGTGGATCGCATGTCCTTTCCATGTGGCTGCTCCCGGGATGGCTGTGGGAACATGGCGGGGCGCATTGAATTTAATCCAATCCGGGTGCGGACACATTACCTCCACACCATCATGAAGCTGGAGCTGGAGAGCAAGCGGCAGGTGAGCCGCCCACCTGCCCCAGATGAGGAGCCCTCACCCACCGCCAGCTGCAGCCTGCCTGGGGCACAGGGATCTGAGACACAGGACTTCCAGGAGTTCATTGCTGAGAACGAGACGGCCGTGATGCACCTACAGAGTGCAGAGGAGCTGGAGCGGCTCAAGGCAGAGGAAGACTCCAGCGGCTCTAGTGCCAGCCTGGACTCCAGCATCGAGAGCCTGGGTGTGTGTATCCTGGAGGAGCCCCTGGCTGTCCCCGAAGAGCTGTGCCCAGGCCTGACAGCCCCCATTCTCATCCAGGCTCAGCTCACCCCAGGCTCCTCTGTCCTGTGTTTCGCCGAGAACTCGGACCACCCAACTGCTTCAGCAGTGACCAGCCCATCCTATTTGAACAGTGGGCCCCTGGTCTATTACCAGGTGGAGCAGAGGCCAGTCCTGGGGGTGAAAGGAGAGCCTGGTACAGGAGAAGTGCCCCCCTCTTTCCCCAAGGAGAAGGATCTCAGTGTCTTCTCTCTCCCAGTTACCTCACTGGTGGCTTGCAGCCCCACAGACCCAGCTGCCCTCTGTAAACCAGAAGTAGGGAAAACATCCACTCTAGAAGCACTAGTACCCGAAGATTGTAACCCCGAGGAGCCGGAGAACGAAGACTTCCGCCCCTCGTGGTCCCCCTCGAACCTCCCCTTCAGCACGGACAGCGAAGAAGGCTGTGCGGCGGAGAAGACCTCACAGCAGGGCGAGGACCGGCCCCCCGAAGACCCTTCTCTGGAACTCCCGCTGGCAGTGTGACACGGATGGAGATTCTGCCTCTTACCCCTTCTCTATTTATTCCCTTATTTTATCTAACAGCGTTTCAGAACAAAACTGTAGAAGCAGCTGCTGCTCCTATGTTATTTTATTGGGGTCTTTGGGGAATGGGTGGGAAAGGATTGTTTGTACAAGTATTTTTAAAAGCGTTAACAGAACTAAGGAGACCAGCCCCAGCTTGATCTGGGGATAGTCTTGGGGCAGAGGCGGCCGCATAGTGCCCGATACTGAGCTTTCTGGGCCATTGGAACAAAGAACTAGGATCTCAGAGGAGAAACTATGTAATTCAAGCAGCTATTCTTTATGTAGGGATCAGAATACATAAATTGAACAGCATGGCAAAGCCCCTTCTCTCCTGAACTCCAGGAGGGGTGCAAGCTCATTTTTCTTGGTGGTTACTCCAATATGCCATTTTGGTGTATCATAACACAGCTGGTAATGTCACCTGGAGAGGAGAGGGTAGAAGGGTCTCTGCTTCTGTACAAAACCTCTAGGATTTATAAAAATGTAACCTGCCCTTCCTGGTCCCCCATTTGGTAAATAAGTTAATATTTGACATGTTTGGTGTTCTCTGACTTGTTCCCCACACTGGGGATTCCTGGTTTGTAACTTGAATTGTTTCTTTTTCATGTTCTTAGGTACTAGAACTTAACTTGTCTGTCTGTCTCCCCCTTCCACACCATCCCACCCCCAGCTGGGGATGTGGCTTAAAGAGCCTGAGTCTTCTGTGCGGGTCTAGCACTAGCTGTCAGGCCGCTCACATGTCCCATGGGAGGCCTATGTGGAGCGTTGTGTATCCAAAGGAGGCAGCAGGAGCGGGCTGCTGTCTGAAAAGATGACGACTCCTTTGTGCCAGGCTTGCTTTCACCCAGGCCCTCCCCCGCCCCCTGGGGAGATTGGAGCTTTAAAGGATATAGGATGTCGCAGTCTAAGGTCACCAGCCAGTTTTTTGGTTTGGTTTTTATTTTCCCCGTCTCTACCCTGGTGGTCCTCCTCGGAGATGCAGTGTTGGAGATTTATACTATTCCAGTTCACCCCCAAGAACTGCAAATATTTATCAGACCTCTCCGTCTTGGTATATAAAAATTGGAAGCCAAATCAATTCTTAAAATGCTATATACAACTTCCACGGTCCAAAGAATTTAAGTTCTGATGATAACCTTTGAGGTCTATAGAGTTGGACTCAAATTCAGTTCTTGCTTCTATCTGGGAATAGGGTTCCTATTCCTCTCCTGTCCAGCTTATGTTCCTGGGTGTGCGCCATTGAATTCATTAGCAAGGTTATCTTTGTTTTAAAATAAGAGGCAGTAGGGAACAAAACACTCTTCTCTAGCATCCTTTACAACATGCTTTGCTTCTGTTGTGGTTTACTAACCAGGATAGAACAAAGTAAAAGCCTGGTGGGGGAGAGAACTGTTCCTCTTATCTTGCTCACAAAGCCTTTTCTTGTGAGATACTGAGACCCTGGTGTCTTAAAGCACCCTTCCTGTATGTCACAGCAGCACTTCACCCATAAAACCGCTAAACTGAGCCTGAAAGGCCTGGTACTTAACACACGCACATCTTCTGACCCATTCTGCCTCACCCGTTCGGGGAGGAGAGTTCTTAATGAAGTGCATAGGGCCTTAACACTCCCCATCCTCTAGCCTCACAGGACCAGAGTTGAGAGTCTTAGGTACCTGAGATCTAGATGCTATCCCAAACCTATCTGCAACCCCCCCGCCCCCGACCCACATTAGACTGGTCCCCTCAAATAGAAGACTGAGGCTTAATTGGGAATTGGACTTTGGAGAAGAATCTTTGAAAGTTTGTGTTGGAAGGGAAGGGTGAGCTCAATACATTCCCTCCTTAGGAAGGATTCCTAGTCCAAGAAGTGTTTCCAGTTGCTCAGTAAGAGACTCATTAGCCTTTGGGATCAAAGCAAGAATTTGAATCTAATTATTAAACTCATTGCCAACCCCCATGATAAAGATTATTCTGAAGAAACTAGTTTTCTTCTTCTAAACCCTTCGTTAATGCCACAATTCTGACTCACATTGATCCCAAACTTTTGAATGCGAACTGTTAACATTTAGCATTAACTGTCATGTTAAGCAAAGGGCCTTTTCTACAACCTTGTCCATCTCATTTCTGGTGCTACCTGAGCTGGACACAGTGAGAGCCCATGGCTGCTAGAAAAGCTAGGCCTCTGATCACAGAAGCCGAGGGCTTCAGTCCCACTCAGTCCAGGCCTGGAGAAAAGAAATGACTTCTTACTGCAACTCATTATTTTCCAATTTCCTTTCTTACATACTATATACAGGTTGTATTTTCAATGTGAATCCAAAGCTTGTCTGGTTCTCTGAAAAAAATCCCCTTCCCCCCATTTAGGTCCTTTACATTGTGATAATGCTGTATTTAAAGAGAATATTTAAATGTAATATTAAAGAAATATTCAAAAGAATGGTGTGTTACTCTTTATCTTGGCAGGCCACAATCCAGTTACTTGTTAGAAAAAGAATACTTCTCCAGCATTGTATTTAAAACTAATTAGGTCAGTTAGGGATTAATGTTAACAAAAGTTTTATGGTGGAAAAATAGAACGTTCTCTCTGGAGCATCAAGAGCTTGGCATCACATGCCCTTATGCACCTCATCAGCTGAACAGGCCTCGCTCCTGCCCGGCTGTAGCTTTTCCCTCTCTAGTCCCTATTCTTGGGGCCTTCAATTTCATTACTTTATCTTTTTGTGAAATTTTCTATTCCTAGTTACCATTTAAATTCCAGCAAGAGAATCAACTTCAAATCAGTTCCTTTATAACTGCCACCCCATCAGAAAGTTCTATTCCCACCAATTATCTCCCCATTAGTTAGGTTATGACAGTCTTGTAAAGGAGCAAAATGATTAGAGTATGCATGAGTAATTCCCAGCAACTGATTTCAGACAGTCTTTACTTGGGTTTAAAAACAGTGCTTCATGCATTCACAATAAGTTACTACAGGTCACTGGTGTGCATACATAGACAAAAGCTACACCCAACTTACTATCTTGATGCAGACCTCTCCTGGTCTCCCGAGCTGGGCAGTAATTAGTGCCGTACGGGTTTCATCCGTGGCCCAAAGAAGGCAGCCACTGTAGGTTACAGTGGGAAGGCTGCAACACAGTGGAGGTAGCAAAGAGTTTAAGATCCACAGGGGGTGTAGCACAGCCCAGAAATTAAGACAAGGGTGTGAAGGCTGTAAACACTGGGGAACGGGTCAAGAAGCACTTGGACTTCTTTCATCTTTTCCATTCAAATGTTCCCATAAGTTAATCACTAAAACAAGGAAAGTTAAAATGGTGAAAGGATTTTGAAAAGAGGTTAGTTACCCCAATGAGGGGGACAAAAAAAATTCCTATTTTTGGTCACCTCGGGGTTGAGGGGAGCATCAAAGAACATGCACGTGAATGCTCCAGTTTAAGTAGTGCTATTCCCACCAGGCAGGAAGCGGCTTCAACAAAAACACTGCTCAGAAGAGTATGGCAGTGGTCAGTCCTAAGCCAGATGAGCATTCCCACCTCGGGCAGAAGCTTACTTCCTAGGATCTGAACATGTCCCAGTAAAAGCCCAGTACACTGGCCGCTTCCAATTCCAGCTAATTCCAAGAGAGCTGGGATGGCACCTCACATGGGCCACCTCTGGTGAGAAGGTGTGTTTCAGTTCCAGCTCCCACACAGGCACCACACGGAAGCCTGTGGCACCTGCTCCTCTGCCTCTCACACATCCAGCAGCGCACAGAGACTTTGCTGACAAGTGCTGTTTGGTCCCACGTAGCAGTACTGTGATGGCAGGACAATGACATCCGCTCCATGTTCACTCAGCGCCTTGTCCCAGTGTAGTTGATGGAAAGCAGGACCACGTTGTGTAGCAAAAGGGACAGCTCGGCTTCTGAAAACACCAGCAATGTGAATCGTTTGGCCAGGGAACAGCAGGCCTTCTAACTCTCTTGGTTTACAGGACTTGAAACTAGAGGCAGGAAGCCAAGTGCAGGAGCCATGACATTGGGGGGCTATTGTTCTCCAGCTCCCCTGCTTCGTTACAGTCCCTGCATAGATACTTTCCTTTCCTTCCATGTAGATTCCTGTCTACTCATCCTCATTTCTTTCTTATTTTTTGTTGTTTTTTTTTAAGATAGAGGAGAAGGGAAGGAGAAAGAGAGGGAGAGAAACATCCATGTGTGAGAGAAACATTGATTGCCTCTCACACACCCCCAGCTGGGGACCTGGCCTGCATCCCAGGCCTGTGCCCTGCCTGGGAATGGAACCAGCAACCCTTTGGTTTGCAGGCCCGCGCTCAATCCACTGAGCCACACCAGCCAGGGTTCATCCTCACTTCTTGACTCTCCTGTGACAGCAGCAGCAAATTCAGAGATAATAATGGTACTGAACACCACTGTCACCCTTGGGATTCTTCTGGTAGAAGTTAGTGCTCTGGGGATATATCTCAGCGGGAATGGGATCAGCAGGCCCACCCTGATATTCACAGGCTTAGAAAACATTAAGGCCTAGCCAAAGTTTCCAAACAGGAGACCCACCAGCCTAATATTCACCCTTAGGTACTTTTTGTTTAGCCAATTGAGCAGTTTTGTTTTGAATCTGGGTACCTTTAGACTGGTACTGCTCAACTGAGACAATTCTGCTCTCCCCTCCCACGTGGACATTTGGCCATGTCCGGAGACATTCTGGGTTGTCAGAACTGAGGCGAGGGTGGGTACTACTGGTACTAGTGGGTAGAGGCCAGGGGTATTGCTAACCATCCTCTAAAGCACAGGACAGCCTCTGCAGCGGAGCGTCAAAGGTGCCGAGGTGGAGAGGCTGTGCCAGACAAGCAGGCACTGACGCCGTGCTCCCACCGCCCCGACTCTCGCTCGCTCGCCTTGCCCCGTCTACTTCGTTACCTGCGTAGCCCCTGCAGGCTAATGAGCCTGTGCCTTCCGATTAGACATGTATGTTAGAGAAGGGTCTCACAGTACATATCCAAAATAATCTTAGAATAAAACACAAAGAGGACTTGGGTTTTGGTTATGCCAGAGAGAGGTTTTACCTTTCAGGTTGCAGGAAATCTGCAGCCATTCTGCCAGCCAAGTTCGACACCTCTCTTCTGCAATAAGGGTAGAATTCAAGCCACGAAGATAACAAGCCTGCAACGCTCAGAAGAGAAATGGTCCTTAATAATCACAGAACGAATATGCCAAGAAATGTAAACACACAAGTAACCCAAAATCTCCTTTAAATAAGTTACAACCTCATCCCAAGAAGCCCTTCTCTATGGCAGTTCGAACTAAGGTGACAAGCAATGAGGCCTATATAAGCTAAAACAGTAGATCTAAAGTATCATTAATGGCCTTCATTTTTGAAGGACCAGAAGAAACATAAACCAGAATTACTGTGGGCAATGCCTTCCCAGTACTTAAGTTCAATGAGGAAATAAAAAGATCTAGAAATGAGGTGAGAGAATACAGAGCTTGAATTTTGCTATAACAAGCAAGACAAGCTCTTACTAAGCTCCCAGCCCTGTGAAGTCAAAAGTCCACCAAGGATTGAGGGTTGATATCGCAATCAAGCTCTTACCGATTTCACTTCCTGTGCAGTCAGCTGGCTGATCCCCAGTTTCACCAAAGCCTTGTCCAGCTGGTGAATCACAGTGGTGTGAGTCTTTAAACGGCGTCTCAGCAAGAGAGAAGGCAGGTGAGGCGTGAGAAGCATGGCTCGACTCAAGGCTTTCTGCGACACAACAATGTAGGAGGAGACAGTCAGCATAGCATTACTGCAAGCAAAGACCTGAAGCAAGGTGAAACTGTGGAGAGAGAAAGCCTGAGAGGACTCACCATTTGCAGAGTATGGAGCTGGCTCATGCTTAGAGGATGCTTAGAGAAACACTCTCTCAGAACCAGGATATCATGTATTGCTGGATGGGTGCCACGCTGTATCTTGGGAGGGGTTGAGAGAGGTAAGGGATAGGTAGATGTTGCAAACTGAATCTAACAAGATTCCTACTTTGGAACAAAGGTTAATTGGAGGAATACCTTGGTGCACAGCTCTGTCATATGCCACCGGAGTCCTGCATCAGAAATGAGAGGGATATTTTTTTCTAAATAACAAAGGATTTCTGGGTGGGACTGCTTCCGTATAGCATGATAGACATCTAAGAAATCAATTTGTTGCTTTGGGGTCCAGAAATGTTTGATCAGTAGTTGCCTAGGAAACAGATACCTGAAAGGAAAAGGAACGACAAAGTCACTTGCTGAAACTGGCATCTTTCAAAGCGTCTGGCAGACATGAACACTAGGAAGAACAGATGGAGACACCGTTTCCCTACCACGCTGCTCTTTTTTTGCCAGTGCTCTCAGACCAAGGTTTAAAGATTCAATGAAACACAATGTCGAGCAACACTGCTGAGGTTCTGTGAAAGGAAGCAGCAGTGGAAGAGGACCACGTGCGGCAGCCAGATAAAATGAACCCTTTGAACTAATGCTAGTGAAGAACATACTTGGGACACAGGTGGACAGAGTTACAGAGCTGGACACTGCATGTGATGTTGACAACCTAACAGTAACACAGTCTTCATGTGAACACAAAATAGAAAGGGCAGATTCGCTTTGAATTCATTTCTCTACCTGTGTGGTGGTTTTAAAACAAGGCCACCAATTCTCTGGCACTCCTCTCATTGAGATGTCTGTGTCCCTTTTTAAAATCTGGGTGACTGACTCAACCAACAGAAGAAAGCAGAAGTGAGGCTTTGTGACCTCCAAGCCCAGGTTACAAACGGCCAGGCAGATTCTTA
This sequence comes from Pteronotus mesoamericanus, assembly GCF_021234165.1. Lineage (NCBI taxonomy): Eukaryota > Metazoa > Chordata > Mammalia > Chiroptera > Mormoopidae > Pteronotus > Pteronotus mesoamericanus. The sequence goes on from NW_026555310.1 coordinate 3,939,726, forward strand.
CTGGCTGGCACACTCACTCCTGGAGCCCTGCGCTGCCACGGGAGAAGTCACACTACCCTGAGGCCGCCACATTAAACAGGCCGCAAATAGGCTCTGCGCTTGACCCCCAGTCTTCCAGCCATCCCTGCAAAGGCGCAGACATTAGGGTGACCTCGCACCTCCCAGACTAGTCCATTCACCAGCTGTCACTGAGGGACCTCTGTCAACACCACATGGAAGAGAAATGTCCATCACTCACATGGCCAAATTCCTGACCCAGCAAATCAGAGAAATGGAGCTTGTTTTAAGCCATGAAACTTTGAACTTGTTTGTTATATAACAACAAGTAACTAGAACATGCAAGGTCATAATTTAAAAGTGTCATCTTTGGATATAAAGTAATAAAGATTTATGTTTTCAAAATATGAAAAGTATTTCTCCCCTGAAGAAAAAAATTTGTCCCAAATTGCTATGTCTTTCAGGGACTGGGTTACTGCCTTTATGGATGATGAACAAGGTCATTATCTTATTTCACATCATGTAGGGGCAGCTGAGAGGCAGGGAGCATCTAGCCCACCTACACTTAAGAGCTGTCCCAGTAACCAGAGTGTTACTGAGCAGCTTCTATGAACCCTGGGCTAATGAAAAGATTGGAGCAGGAAGTTTGATAACTTCTGCTTAGCTTCTGAATGTAAAATTCTTAAAATAATTCGTAATTTAAAATAAATATGTCAATATGCTGGGGTGACAGAAGTCTGTACTCACATTAGCAAGAAGACCAGGTAGTTGGCAAAGGGTGGAATGGAAATAATACCTAGGAAAAGACACTTGGTGACGTCTCGACGGAACTAAGCAAAAATAAACACAGATGCAGTTTTAACCCACATTCTTAACACAATGGCCAACCCCTCCACCCCACTGTGCAGCAAGCCTCTACTATAGCCCAGCAAAGGATCAAGGTTACCTCTATCTACCTGTAGTTGGTAAGTTCCTTGAGGACAGAAGCCCTGATTTATTTACTTTTGTATCCCATATTCTCTAGTATGAGGCCTGACATTATACCAAATCCCTCTGTGAATTCTTCCTGATCTGCAGAACAGGTCCTAGATTCTTACTCTCAACTTTAAAACTACTCATCAAATCACCACCAAATATCACTTTCCTGTTGCCCTTTGGATCCTTGCAGATTTTTACATGTTCAGAAACAAACTGGATTTTAGTGTCTACAACTTTTATTAAGTAAGTGTGCGCAAAATTCTACGGAGCTCTACTATGGAAAGCTACAACCCTGAAAGAATCCAAGTTTGAAAAATAATCTGATGATCGCACTTAGTTCAATACTTTTAATCTCCTGGCAAAGGCAAAAGCTTGAACAGTGGTTAATGAAATAGAAAAGAAAAAAAACTTGAGATCTTGGTTAACTTGAATTACCTCACCATGAACTTCTGGATACGTGCCCCTGGCCCATACCTGTCTCAAATGCTCCATCTCCCGGTATGAGAGCTGATGAAACTTTACATTGTGCTTCCACATATTTGTCTTTATTCTTCTAGCCTTTTTGGCATCAGCCCAAATCATCTGCAATCCTGCCTCATTAAAGTAGAGGACAGAGTGTAATGGTGTCCCAGTATGAATCTCACCACCGCTTTCTATTCCAAGTCCACCCACAATACACACATTTGTCTCTCCCCAACACTACTCGACATTAAAACTTCCATCTAGGTCGCTTAAAATTCTTGTGAGGCAACCCTACCTCTCTTTTCTCATTCTTTTTTCCTACAGGACATCAAGGTTTTTATCTACCTGTAGCTGGTAAATTCCTTGAGGACAGAAGCCCTGATTTATTCACTTTTGTATCCCAAATATTCTCCTCTAGCCAAGCTGGCCTTCTGTGATCTACTATGGAACATTCTCTCTTTTCCGGTTCATTCCTCATGAACCCTCCCGTTTTAAAATAAAAATTCAAAGCTCCCTAACCTGAGGAAGTCTTGTTCAACCAATCCTGTGGATTCTCCCACCAGATACTAACTTAACTCTTTTCTAGAATACTTTTGTATTATTGTAATTCAACATACTTCTATGGTTTGCATTTTTCTCTTCATTCTAGAATTCTTACATTTATCTAGAACATTAGTTTTTAAAAATGCCTTCCTATTTATGAATGAAATAATGTCTAGGTTGGCTTCAAAATAATACAGAAGAAAGCATGTGTATAAATAAGGTGGGGGGTCATGAGTTAATTGCTGAAGTGAGGTTGAGTATACGGAACCTCATTATATTATTTTCTCTACTTTTGTGTGTTTAAAATTTTCCATAATAAAAGGCTTAAAAACAAAACCACCAAAATGTTTTCAGACCCTTTTCTATTTGATCCTAGTTAAAAACTGGGAGCTGACCAAGCAGCCATTCTTAGCTCCACTTTACAATTAAGGATAAGCAATTTGCAAGTCCACAAAGCTTGTAATAATTATGATAATATTCAGAGCTGACAGTGTAGTAGTTTATTGTAATTGGTGTCATGATAAAAGTATAGAGTATAATAATATTTATAGCTATGTCTATTGAACACTTACTATATTTGGGCCTTAACTACTTTACATGTATTTATTTAATCTTCACAACCATGAGGTCAACAGGTAGGTCTCATTATTACCCCCAATTTACAGATAAGAAAACCAAAGGACAAAGAGATTAAGTAACTAATCCAATCACATGGCCAGTGACAAGTTGGGATTTGAACCCAGGCCTTCTGGCTCCACAGTAGACAACCGACATCACATCATCTCCTAGTGACTAGCAGAGCTCTGATTTGAACCAAAACATTCAGAAACCAAGTACTGTAGCACAATTTCTGCAACATGCTAACTAGGAAAAATTTGTGACAGGCATTAAACCACATTTTCTCATGGGCCAAGTCAACTGATAAATCACAAGGCAAGTCTGTACAGCCATAGATCCCTGCTCTTGTGCATGACAAAGAATTTCTACTATGATTAAGTGTGTGGTTAAGAAAAGTGCAAAAATACCTATATTCCCTGTGGATATTGTTAGAGGTTGTTTCTCATAATACATGTTTTTAATTTTAAAAAAATTTTTATTGATCGATTTGAGAGGGAGAGAAACATCAATTTATTGTTCCACTTATTTGTACATTCATTGGTCGATTCTTGCGTGTGCCCTGACAGGGGAGGTTGAACCCGCAACCTTGGTGTATCGGGATGATGCTCTAATCAACTAGGCCACCCCACCAGGGCTGCTCTCACAATACCTTTCTGGAAACACCCTCAAGTGCTAACTGAAAATATTTATTTTAACACTCAAGCATTTATGAAACACAAGACATCCCACCTCACTCTCCCATAAAACACCTGTAAATTACCTTTCTTACTCTAACCCTCTGACACTGCCTAAGAACTAGTTCTAGTGATTTCCATTTCAGTTTTGTTTTTACCTTTCATGAAGGTTGTGTACAGGACATAGAAGCGGGGAAAATGACGATCCAAAAAACGATGGTATTTCCCACTAATCACTTTTGTCTTAGTCACCACATAAGACATTAAGCTCTTCACATCTGTCTTTGGAGAAAGGTGAAACTTTGAAGACCTACAAGGAGGATCAAACAGACTATCTGGGAATCAGTCCAAGCAGCCCCTTCACACCTGGCGTCCCTAATGTACAGCACAGGCCTCAACGAATTTTTGCTAAGACCTGAAACCTCCGAAACATAAGGAAGATCTTGGGATCAAGAGAAGATAAGGAATCAGACTGAGAAAAACAAAAGAGGCAGATGAGAAGCTAGGCAGGAAGGGATGTCGGGGTGTGGCATGAATCTGGAGGGAGCACAGGGCCTGAGGCCAGAGCAGCAGGATAAAACCAGAGAGGTGGGACCGAGGTAAACATCGGTAAAACCAGACTCAGAAAAGAGAGGCTGAAAGGTGAACTCACGACGCGCTGGGAATTCTATACGGGGCACTAAGAGTTCAGAGCGTCAAAAAGCCAGGTCACTAGCGGGGATCAGGGTGCGATTTCTGAATAAAAGAATAAAAATCCCAAGGCCAGAAAGTGGAACCCTGACAACTAAAAGCATGCAAGCAAGGATGAAACACTGGAAGGGCCTGTACATCAAAAAATGCTTTTCCTTTTCCAGGTCCCTCACCGAGGGGCCCCCCAGGCCAGTCCAAAGCGAACAAGCTGCAGCCTCCGGGTGACATAAGGTGTGGGGGTGACCGCCGAACCCCACAGAGCAGCCCGAGCCCAGCACACCCTGGAGAGCGCCATCTTCTCAGCGAGGGAGGGCGGGGGGGGAAGGTCTTTTCCAGGTCGTGGTTTCCAGTACGTCGCGTTCGTTTGATGACGCATGCGCCTTTCCTGGGAGCTGATTGGTAACTGCAGACCGCTTGCCCTGCGCTAATCCGACTCCAACGAAAACTGAAGACTTGAGGGCGGAAGAAACGGTAGGATTGGGCGCAGCCAGTACTTCCTAGTTTAAAGGCGACGGAAGCGGGCTGTCCCAAAGGGAGCGAATGCTCGTTCCAAAGGAGGGTTTGTGATCTTGAGGATGTCCTCTCTTTGAGGGCCTAGTGACCCCTCTCAATTCCTTAGCGCCGACCTTGCCCTCAGTCCGTAACCCCGGCTTTGGCGCCTTAGCGCGTAGATGCCAAATGTCAGTTTGGCAGTGCCTGGGGCCACGGCGCCTCCTAGGGGCTGGGATGACCCGCGGCACTCTCTAGTGGTGGCAGCTTGACTTGGCCGGGAACTGTCGATTTCCAGTTACGGTCTGGCGACTGGAGGCCTGGGAACGGCCCCGGTGCAAACTAAGTCTGCTTTTTCCTTTAGTCGGGTTTCCCGGATAAGGTTTGCGGGGAAAATGTCTTTCCTTAAGCACCTCCTGCAGACCAAACTCGGGTCTCAAATGACATTTCTGAAAGGCTTTCTCTGACAAAGGACACATTTTTTTTTTTTTTCTATCACCCTGTGTACGTTTTTTATAGCACTTAGCACTTACATCGTTTATACATTTGCTTCCTTGTTTGTCAGGCTCCCTGAACTAGGTTGAGGGCAAGCATCTTGTCTTGTTCAGTGCTATACCCTACCCCTAACACTAGGTGCCATGCCTCGTACGTAGTAGGTGTCCAATAAACACTTTTTAATAAAATTAATTAATAACTGAAACTGGGAAGGATTCCCAGAAGTGGCATTTAGCTTCCTCCAAGAGTTAAGTCTTCTTGAGTACATATGAATACAGGATGGGGCAAAAGCAGGGTTACAGTTGTTTGTATGGAAAACATAATAAATAAGACTGCAAAAATAAACTGTGTGTCGCATATACACAACTGTAAACATACTTTTGCCCCACCCTGTATTTACTGTCCATGAAGGATAATGGAGATTTCCATTTGGAAGCAGAGGCTGGAGTCTGGCACCTTAGAGCACTCGGCCATCCTGGCAAGCACCCGTTTGGAACCAGGAGATCTTGATTCAAATCTTAGCTCTGCCACTTCGTTTAATATATGTGTGACCTTCGACGTGTCACCCTAGCTCTGAGCTTGTTTCCTTTATAATAGTACCTGTCTTATCAGACTTCAGTGAAGATCCAAGAAGAAAATGGTTGTGAAAGCTTCCATGGCTATATGAGGCTTTATGGGTCACAGAGCTTTTTATTAGTGTAGGCTGTCTATGACTGTACCCCTCATGCAATCAGAGGAAAAGTTCTGCAGGTGCGTGGCTGTCTTCAACTGTTAAGTGGGTGGGATAAATTGACTAAAAAATTTTCTGTGTCTTCAGGCAATTTCCAAGTCCCCTCAACTGCTAAGTGTCACTCAAGAATGTTCAGTTCTAAAATTCTAGAACACTCCTGGAAAGAAGGGGGGCAAGATCAGAGTTTTGTGAAGGAAATGGGAATGCCTGGGAAGACAGAGTAGAGGAAAGATATTTCATACAGCGAAACAATATGGCAGGAACAGAGGAATTCATTCATTTCTTCCTCAAATATTTATTGTTCCTCACCCCAATATACACACACTAAGTCTTGTTGTTCTGTCTTCTATGTCTTCAGTCATCCAGTTTCCTTCTCTCTTCTGTGCCATCGATCTGGATTACTGGAGTAGCTTCCTTACTGGTTTCCTGTCATCTATTTTGGCTTTTCTCCAACCAGTTCTCCATACTGTAGCCAGAGAAAGCTCTTAAAATTGCAAATCTAAGCATGTCACTCTCTTTTATAAAACCTTTCAAGTTTCCTCTGACTCCAAGAATAAAGTTCAGACTCCTTCACCTGGCCTACCTTCCCAGCCTCATCTCTTATCTCATAGTATCTCTTTCCCCTTAGCTTTCTATGCTAAGAAATATTGGCCTTTCAATTCTACCAAAGGCCAAGCAACTTTACACCCCTGGGCTTTTGCACATGTTTCTCTTTGCTTGGTGTTTCTTACTTCCTACTTCTCTTCCTTCTAGCCTGTCTTCCAGGTTCCAGAAATGGTAGTAATAATGGCTACCATTTATTGAGCAGATACTATGTGCCATCATTATTCTTAGTGCTTTACATGTCTTAAGTCATTTAATCCTCACTTCATAAAGTAGATACTATTGTTAGCTCCACTTTATAAGTGAGGAAAGTGAGGTTTTAAGTAAACTACTCAAGATCTGGCTGTGTCTGGTGTGGCTCAGTGGATTGAGTGCTGGTTTGCAGACTGAAAGATCACTGGTTCGTATTCCCGGTAGGGGCACATGCCTGGATTGTGGGCCAGGTTCCTGGTCTGGGCACATAGGAGAGGCAGCTGATTGATGTTTCTCTCGCACATCGGTGTTTCTCCCTCCTTTCCTCCCTCTCTACAAATAAATAAATTAAATTAAAAAAAAATCTCAATCAGCAGTTGGAACCAGACAGACTGGGCACATGAATTACTGCTGCTTGTATATAAACAGCACTGTTACAGGAAACTCTTAAGCCCACAGAGTTAGGTTTCCCTGTAACTCATCTTATAGCTAGCTATACTTATCCTTCACAGTACTTAATATGCTCATAATTAACAGTGGCATTATACATTTAATGACAGTTTTCCCCATTTGATTCCAAGCTCACTGTATTTCTGGTCCCTGGCACAGCCCTTGGCATAGAGGTGCTTATTAAGTATTTATTAATTGAATAAATATATATCTGATTATAAGGTAATATTTTTCCTTTCAAAATAATTCCTTAGAAAGGAAATTCCTTTATGTTTCGTGTTCTTTTATTCACTAATAGTTAATTTACTCACTAATTCTGCAGTTATTGACCATCTCCCTCAGGCCTACCTAGTCTAGTTTACATTATAAAATGTTGGAGAGATTGTTTAGAATGCTAAAGTGAGGCAGTACCATTGGGGGCCTTGTGTGAAGATTAGATTTCCTTGGGGACCTCAGGTGTAAAGGTTAAAGATATGGATTTGATTTGAAAGGTACTAGGGAATCACAGTGCATTTTGCCCAAGAGAATGACAAGATGAAGACAATGTTTTATAAAAATTATTCTGGCGTTAACATGGATTAGAGTGGGAAGGGACTGGATATTCAGGATATCAATAAAGTTATTTTATAAAGATCTGGATAAGAGATAGTGAAGAACCACCAGACTGCCCCCAAACGGTGACCATCTTTAAGTGGTCCCAGATTTGTGGTGCAATGAATGGGAACCACATTTGAGCTCCCCAAGCCCATATGTCCTTTATTGTCATCAGCATTTGCTGCTGTTTGTTTGGCAAGCATTTGAGGGCCTGCTCTGTAGCCCTTCTGCTAAGTTCCAGGAAAATGTCAGGGCCGTTCCCTCCAAAAGCTCAGAGGTTTAGTAGAGAAGACTGACATTTAAAAATAATTGTGCTTCAGCCCTGGCCGGGGTAGCACAGCTGGTTAGAGCATCATCTCGACATGCCAAGGTTTTGAGTTGGATCCTCGGTCAGGGCACATATGAGAATCAACCAACAGGTGCATGAGTGGAACAATGAATCAATCTCTCTCTCTCTCCCCATTCCTCTAAAATCAATCGATAAATTAAAATTCAATGTTTGCCTCTCTCTTTCTCTCACTCTCTCTTGCTCTCTCCACCAGGTGAGGGCACTGTGAGAAGGCAGCAAGCCATAGAGGGCCCTCAACAGAAACCAACCCTGCTGGCTTCCTGATCTTGGACTTCCTACATCCTGGACTGAGAAAATAAATGTCAATTGCTTAAACCACACAATCAGTGATAGCAATCCTGGGTTTATTCAAATAATTATTCATTTAGCTCTGGGTTTAGGAGTCAAATACCTAGAAGGACCAACACACACGAGGCAGATGAGCTACAAGCAAAACAACGGGGTGTGCTGAGGGCACAGCACACTGGAGATTGTGCCCCCTGCGGAGGAGGCCCCAGTACTTCGTTACATTGTGTCAGAGCCTCCGAATTGTAGGTGAAGCCAGAAATTCAAACTTGTATAGGTTAGCAACTTATTTTAAAAGATTTTAAAAGGAGAAAAAAATATGCTATCATATGATAGGTGCTGTAACGGGAAAATGTCCAAGATACAGTGAGAGTTACACAAAGAAGTAGTAAACTGATAAATTCTGGTGGTGGTTATGGTGGTGCATCCGGATGAAGAGAAATCAGGTTTGAACTAGATTGTGGAGGATAAATTGGAGACTGACTGGCAAACAAGTACTGTGAGGAAGGCCTTTTTGGAAAGAGGGGATGGCATGTGCAAAGATAAGGAAGACTGGAAAATTCAGGGAAAGATAAACCTCTTGCTAGTACAGATAATAACTGGAGTGATTTGCCACTTTTAGGTACTGATTCATTGAGTTTGACAGGCTGGTTCGGGCCAGGCTGTTCTTCTAAAGTAATGGGAAAAAAAATCCCAGGCTGAAAGAATTTTAATAGCCAGTGGTTCGTATTAAAACTTCTTAATTGCATTTCTTTTTTCTTATGTGTTAAAATGTTTTAAAAGAAAAAGAACAAAGAATATTATAACATTCATCTATGTATCTACCACCCAAAATGAATAAATAATGTTATACCTTTTTTTCTCCCAAGTCCATTTCCCTTCCTTTGTTTAGGTAGCCCCTTTATATCAATCCAATTGTAATATTTTGAATATATACAAGTATATCTTTGAATGTTATATAATTTTATATTTAAATGAGGTCTATCCAGAAGGTATCCAGCCATGTACTATGAAAAAGAGAGACATGTACTGAAGAAGATAAAAGAAACATTGTATGCAGGACAATGACTCCTCAGTTCCCTTCAAAGTAGGCACCTTGGGACACATTTCTCCCAATCGCCATCAGCTGCACTGTTGTATCTTCCTGAATGTCATTGACAGTCTGAAATCTCTCCCCTTTCAATGGTGACTTTAGTTTTGGAAAAGGTCAGAAGTCACAGGGCACCAAATCTGGGCTGTAGAGGGGCTGAGTCACTTGGGTGATTTGATGTTTTGCCAAAAAACTGCACAAGATGTGATGCGTGTGAGTGGGCGCGTTGCCATGATGAAGATGCCAATCTCCACTTGCCCAGAGCTGCGGCTTTCTGAATCATCCAAATGGTTTCTGCAGAGAAATCTTCAAGCTTAACGAAAAATGGATGCAGATTTGTTGCTCCATTTGCTCAGGCATTTTGAATGCAACAGCCACACAGTACACATGCTCACTCACCAACATCTACTGCCCCCACTGACTAGTACAGTGAAGTCATCGTTGTTCGTGCATGCTCATTCCAGTCCGCTCTCCTTGGCTGCCAGTTTACATCGATGTCATGCAAACCATTCTGGTTATATTAACAATGGCTGGACTTTTTCCAGATAGACCTTGCATAAGTAGTAAATGGTATTTAAAAAATTTTTTTTATCCTCACCTGAGGACATTTTTTTCATTACTTTAAGAAAGAGAGAAACGGAGCGAGAGAGAAACATTGATAGGAAAAAAACGTCAATTGGTTGCCCCACCGGGGATTGGACCTGCAACCTGGGTATGTGCCCAACTGGGAATTGAACCTGCCTGACCTTTCAGCCTATGAGAACACGATCCAACCAACCGAGCCACACAGGCCAGGGGTACCATATTTTTCTTAATGTTTTGAAAATTCAGGGAGCACTCCCACACCTTCCCCCTCCCCTTCTTATTCCCCCACAAGCATACATCTCCTAAACTAAGGCTCCCTTTTCTCTGACTCTCCAGTGAGCTGACAGCAGCCCTACCCCGGCTCACTACTTTCCCATGATGTTTCTGAAAAGCCAAAGCAGCCCCACCGAGTCTCTCTCCTGTTGCTTCTCCTATCCTACACCTGTCCTTATTTGACCACCCCAGCTTTAATGAATGTATGTATTCTCAAAATCAATATATTTGTATATATATGTATATATATGTGTATATATGTGTGTGTATATATTTGGTTTTGTGTAGCATTCTGTTTTGCTTCCCTCATTTGTTTTATTTTTAAAGATTTTACTTTATTTTTTTTAATCTTTAGACAGAGGGGAAGGGAGGAAGAAAGAAAAGGAGAGAAACATCAATGTGTGGTTGCCTCTCACACACTCCCTACTGGGGACCTGGCCTGCAACCCAGACATGTGCCCTGACTCGGAATCGAACCCACGACCCTGTGGTTCGCAGGCCAGCTGTTTCCCTCATATTTGTTTTCAGAATTCATCCATATGATGATGTAGACCAAGTTCATTAATTTTGGCTCCTGTTTAGTGTTCCATCCCATGAATACGCTCCGATTTGCTTATTTGCTACTGATAGATATTTACATTGTTTTCAGTATTTCATTATTACGAACACTGCAGGGAACATCCTCGAAGATGTCTCCTTGTTCTTAATGTACAAGAGTTTCTCTTAAGAAACTCGAGCAGTGTTTTCAGAGTGTTTTTTAACCAAACTCATAGTAAACACATTTTACATCAAAACCCAGTTGATATAGCTTACATTCTATTTCATTTTTGTAAAATGCTGAGCATGGCCCACTTGACTGATTTCATGACCCACTAATGGATTGAAAAGCATTCTTCTCTGAGGCAATAGACTTTCTGGAGCAAAGGATATGTTCATTTTCCACTTGAGCAAGCGTGATCAAGTTGTTCTCTAAAGCAGTTGTGTCAGTTTTACAGGATGTGAGAATCCTCCAAGTTTCTCCACATTTTCACTGTGGAAGAAAAGGGGTGCTACAATACATCTAACTCGAAGTGACTGCACAAGGTGATCTGATCCTAAATTTCTAACTGGGTCTTGGTATGTAGTCTCGCCTCAGGCCTAGAACTTCTTTAGTGAAAGGTTTTTAAGCAAGTCCTGTCCATTGTTCTTGTGCATCTAGGTTAACACACCTTTGAAATGTCAGAAGTAATCATCTTTTCAGACCCCGCCAAGGCATAAATAACAAAATCTTGCTAACTGTCCTGTATCTTGTTTTCTCTTACCTTCATGTCATCTTCCTTAAGGCCCCTGCTCAATTCCAAGTGCATAAAAGAAACTGCAAGCTGTCATTCTCTGCGTCACTTGAGATCTTGCTTCCCGGCAACTGTGGTCAGTTTGGCTCCAGCACACTCAGGTTTGGACGTTTCTTGTGTGAACATCACCAACACTTAAAATGGCCAGACTTTTAAATTACTGTTAACTCAGCAGATGTGAAATGAACCTCCCTGTTAGTTTACTTTGTATTTCTCTGATTACAGAGAGAGTTGGTTTTTATATGAATCATTGGTTATTTTAGTTCCCTCTGGTAATTCCTACACTTTGTCCATTTTTCTGTTGGGATGCCTATCTTCTCCTTCATTATTATTGGGTTGTAAGAGTCCTTTACAGATGTTAGGTACCAATCTTTTTCTGATATACGTGTTTGTTGCAGATACCTACTCCCTGCCTGCCCATTTGTCACTTGTAATTGAACCTGTTTCAGATGTCTTTCATGCAGAAGTTTTTTAATTTGTTAAATTTTATCAAAATAGTTCATTATGACTTCTGCTTTTTCATAATTTGCTTTAAGGCATTCTGCTTTAAGAGCATCAAGATATTCTATCTTTTCAGATAATTTTGAAATTGTTTTGTTTTATAACTTTAGGTCTTTAATTCACATGGCGTATATTTTTGCCTGTTCCTTTTCTGTCATCCGAATTTCTGGGCTCCCTATTTGACTCTTTACCACGTTTCTTTCTCCAGAGATTATCTTTGGCATTTTGGCCATCTTATATCCTGCAAGTCTTTTTCTTCAAAATAACAGGGTGGGAATATAAATTAGGTCCAGGCTTAGAAAAGTAGCAAAAATGAGGTAAAGGAAACATTATGAGGAATCTCAGCAAAAGATGATATACAAGAGTGATTCCTCCTCCTTCATAACCAGTGCCTGAGGATCTGGAAGAGATTATCCGTGTGCAGAATGAAAACAGTGTCTCAGAGGGCTGGCCCTGAAAGGTAAGAGGTATAGACTTCTGACAGGATTTTTATGTCCTACTTTTAAAGCCCTTACACACCTACTTTTTAATTTTACTTCTCTGCTCTACCTGCAAGCCCTGTGAGCTTTTTCTGAATTGCACTAGAAGACTATGAAACTGAGGCATATAGTCACACAGAAGTTGGTGAACCTGAATGAGAATTCAGGTCTCCTGACCCTCGCACTGAAAGGGTTCAGGCGAGGCTAGCTGAAGCCAGTTCGAGAGATCTGTAAGAGGGGAGAAGGTTATCTTCAAAGGAGCAATATTCTAAGAACAAGAAATAGCCTTTGATTTTTAATGTAATCATCACAGAGATTGTCATTATCAGAAAGCTTTTATCAGTGCCTGCCAGCAGTGGCAATCAAGGTAAACACTGAACGAAATTTAGAATGCATTATTCATGAACACGATCTAAGAATTTACAATCTATGAAAATTAAATATAAACAGATAAGGACATATCCATATGACAATAAAAACAGTAGACTGAGACAGGCAGCGTGAACAAGAAGCTAGGAAAATTCCTGGGCAAGTGGAATGGGGAAACTGAGACAAGAAAATTTAACAAGGCCAAACAGTTTGAGCAGTTTACAGCTAGTTAGTGAATGGCAAGACCGTATCTCCCCTAACCAAGGACACTTGGGAGTCAATGGTTTATACCCCTCCTCCCTAAACAGAGAATACAGAACCTCCCTGGCCATAAACCACAGGCCTCTGGGGACAAGAGGAGGACTTCTGTTGTAAATGGAGGGATTACACCGGAACAAAGGAGCCAGCTTGGGAAGCAGCTGCGGATTTCCCTTTAAGCTGCAGCCTTCCCTTTCAGCTCCTGCTCCCAAATTCCTACGTTTCCCCCTTATAAACTTGCTTCTAAAAGTTCAGGGTAAGGTAGATGTTAGGGTTCTAACCCGCCACCTTCCCAGACTGCTAGCCTCTGATATTAATAAAAGCACAGTTATAATCCAGTCCCTGTCTCTGCTTTCTGGCTAAGCGGTGACAGGCAGCACGAGCCCCAGACTCAGTTGCTCTCCGGTTTCAAGACCCACCTAGCTACTGCGGACGGTAAAGAATTAACATCACACAAGTCAGAAGTCAGTGCAATTCAAAGATAAGCGCATCCGTGGCTGCAGAGCAGTGCCTAATAGAGATTGGTTATAGGGGTTCCAAGTTCAGGGAAACTGATTAGGGAGGGCGGGTCTCTTGCCTTCTGACTTTTTCTACTCCTTTCCACCCTCCATACACATGCCCCACCCCAAGCTTTTACTCTTCCAGGTAACATAACCCTTGCTAAGGCTTAAGATCTGAGGACTTTTTTACTCTGCCTAAGGAGACCTTTACCCAGCATCAGCAGGAACCACCCTCAAGAGCCATTTTGTGCTGTCTGGCACGTCCACAGCAATTAGAGCAAAAGGACAGAGGTAAGGAAACTCCTGGAGAGAAATTGTCCCCACCCAGCTTTGGCAGGGTCACCCAGGATCTCTGCTCTAAGTCTCTGATACTCACCGTGGTGCATGGCTCATTTTCCAACTGGCACCACTTACTGAACTTTTAGGCACATTTGCACATTCAGCAACATTCATAAGTGTCTTACCAAGCTGAATTCATGTTAGACATACTTCAAGGATTTTTCAGTTTGCCTTGGCTGGGTATCTCAGTTAGTTAGAGTGTCATCCTGATACACTAAGTTTGTGGGTTTGATCCCCTGTCAGGGCACATACAAGAATGAGCCAATGAATGTATAAATAAGTGGAACAACAAATTGATGTCTTTCACTCTCCCTACCTCTCTCTCCAAAATCAATAAATAAAAATGATTTTGCAGTTTACTATTGTTAGGTAGAAATTTAGGAAAAGGAGGAGGGATGGGAGGGGGTCCATAGTACTTTCAGAAAAAGTTCATAAATAACTTCGATTAACTGCCTATAACAAGAAGTGTCTGGAACAAGATAAAAATCTGACCACCTGCACCCATACCTATGCTTAGAGGATCACATCCTCCCTTGGAAGAGCGTGTGCCACCTTTGCCCACCAAATCAATATGTAATTCCTCAGGACAAACAGGTTGAACGCCCATGCCTTGCTCACCCACCTCAGCGAGGCCCATTGTCTTTTCCAACAAGGTATTACTAATAAAACCCTGCTTACATTCTAACCGACATGCTGATCTTTAATTCTTTTTTTAAAAAATATTTTATTTATTTATTTTTAGAGAGAGGGGAAGGGAGGGAGAAAGAGAGGGAAAGAAATACCAACATGTGGTTGCCTCTCACGCACCCCCTACACAAGACCTGGCCTGCAACCCAGGCATGTGCCTTGACTGGAAATCAAACCGGCGACCCTTTGGTTCACAGGCCCCCACTCAGTCCACTGAGCCACACCAGCCAGGACAGGTCTTTAATTCTTTAATGCATCGGGCCTGCCACAACAATAGCACTGTCACAATATCATTGTTGTGTTTTAACAGAGAACCAAGGATTAATATATTCACGTACACTGCAAATACATATGTTTCTAAATGTACGTGTATTGCTCCGGAGGGAAGTTATTGGTCCTATCTTACGGTCTTTTTTTTTTTTTTTTTAAATTGATTAATGTAGAAAGAGGAAGGGTTGGGGAGAGAAACATCGGATTTGTTGTTCCACTTATTTATGCTCTCATTGGTTGATTCTTGTATGTGCCCTGACTGGGGATCAGACCCGCAACCTTGGTGTATCAGGACGATGCTTTAAGCAACTACACTACCCAGCCAGGGCCTTGTCTCAGGGTCTTTGCACTTGTTTTTCCTATGTTTGGAAGTTCTTCCCCATATAGGATTCACGTGACTTGCTTTCTTACTTTGGTCAGATTTATGCTTCAAAGTTACCAAGAGAGGTCTTTCCTAACTATCTCTTCTGAAATAGACTTTATGTCTCATCTTGGGCTCTTGCTGCTCCTTACCTTACTTTTAAAGTTTTTTAAATAAAATTTATCACTCCATGAATATACTTATTGACTGGTTTATTATTTGTCTCTCCCATAGAATGCAAGTTCTCTGAGAGCAGGAATGTTGTATGTCTTTAATCATTCCTGTATTCCTGTGCCTAGAATGGAACCTGGTACATAGTAGATCCTCAATGCTGTATTTAGTAAATGAATTAAATGAAATAGAATATGTGTGCTTGTGTGTCCTTATTCTAATGTTGTGTGATGAAGTTAAATAGAAGAGACCAAGGTATCTTTCCAAACTAATCATGTTCAGCCCTAGAAACTTGAGTATTGTGAACCTCTGACCCCTCCCCTGGAGGAGACTCCCCACCAATGTCTTTTTCAGTCCAGACGTGTCAGTCAGAGCTGACTGCACCCCTAGCTCCAGGGGTCCACTGGGGTCCTAGGCACACATGCCTGCTGTTTTTGGTTTGGGCCTTGATTCATGGCCCAAGCTAGGTATCAGACAGAGCCCTCCTTGGGGGTTTTGCTGGAAGAGTAAGGGGCTACTCTATGCGCTGGCTGGGAGGATCATGCCAGCCCAGCGTAGGTGATGGCCATCAACCCACCATGCAGGGAAGACCTGTCTGAGAATAAAGCCATGCTGGGACTGAAGCAGAGCCCAGAGTGAGAAAGAATTAAAAGAAAGAGACAGGTGGACAGTGACTTAGTGATAGCATCTGAGTGCCTAGATCCGGCCTTGCCCATGCTGGCTGTGCCATTGGGTTCCCCAGGACGTGAGTGATTCAGTTCTCCTTGAGCATAACCACTCTGAATAGGGTTTCTATCTCTGGCAATCAAAAACATAAAACAGAACAAAAATCATGCCTCATGCACATTGAGCTGTATATTTATACTACATCAATTTTCACTTTATTAACCGCAGGGTTTTGTGTGGGTTTTTTTTAAAGATTTTATTTATTTATTTATTTTTAGAGTGGAAGGAAGGGAGAAAGAGAGGGAGAAAAAAATTGTTCAGTTGCCTTTCACACATCCCCAACCTGGGACCTGGCCCACAACCCAGACATGTGCTCTGACCAAGAACTGAACCAGTGACCTTTTGGTTTGCTGACCAGTGCTCAATCCACTGAGCCACACTAGCCAGGACAAACATGCAGGTCTTTACCTAAAACTTTTCAAATTTTTAATAGTTTATCAAATAATCTTTCATACATGTATAACTTAATTTTAACATAATTATGTGAGGTAGGATATTCTTTTAGATGGTTAGGCTGAAGCTCAGAGAAATCAAGTAATTTATCCAATGTCACACAGCTAATAAATAGCAGAGTGAGAACTCAAGTGTAGGTTCTGGCTCTAAATCCAAAGCCTATTCTATGGTTCTTCAGCTGCTTTCTTAATATTTGTAGAATTTCTTAATGAGTTTCTTTTCTGTCTCTCCTAATACAAGAGAAGTTCACTTACAAATAGAACCTTACTATTTGCCTTGAGTCTCTCTTTTAATTCCTAGGGCAGCTTCCTGCAATGATGGGGTTCGAAGTAGAGGGTTGGCCCTCACTGAGTTTATTTACTTTTTTAAAAATATTTTTTTCTTTATTTTTATAAAGAGGGGAATGGAGGGAGAAAAACATCAATGTGGGAGCAATACGTTGTCAGTTGCCTCTCACGCGCCCCCAGCTGGGGACCTGGCCTGCAACCCAGGCATGTGTCCTGACTGGGAATCAAACCTGTGACCTTTTGGTTAGCAGGCCAGCGCTCAATCCACTGAGCCACACCAGACAGGGCTCTCACTGATTCTTAGGTTAGAATTTGACACATCTGTTTTTTATCATCAATAAGCTTGCAATCAGCTGACTGCAATAATGAATATGTATTACAGTGGTGTTTTTCCACCTTTTTAAACTGTGACAGTAAGAAATTTATTTTACACCAACCCAGAACACACACATTATTAAAATCAAGTTTCACCAAAAAATACCTACCTCAGTACTGTACTTGTGACAGTGTCTGATATTTCCTATTCCTTTTTTGTTTTTTAGAAATATTTAAAAAAGAATTTTATTTATTTTTAGAGATAGAAGAAGGGAAGGAGAAAGACAGGGAGAGAAACACTGATGTGCAAAGAGAGACATCGATTGGTTTCATCTTGCACATCCCCAACCCAGGAGCTGTGCCCTGACTAGGAATCAAACTGATGACCTTTAGGTTTGCAGGCTGGCATTCAATCCATTGAGCCACACCAGCCAGGGTTCCTATTCCATTTTTTAAAAATTCTGATTGTGACCCACTAAATTGATATCATGATACAATAATGTGTTCAGACCCATTCTGAAAAGCACTGTTACAAGTCACATATATGTAAAATCAAATCCAAGCTATAGTTTAAATCACAAATGTTTACTGAGTGCTAATGATATGCTATGTGTATTGCCAGATTCAGTGGATGATATAAAAATAATGTATAGCTCTATTTATTAAGCCCACAATCTAGTGGCAGAGATTGGAGAATAAAATAATGAAAGGAAAAATATGAACCAAAAAAAAGCACAAAGATTCAGCAGCAGAGACATCACATCCAGT
The DNA here is from genome assembly GCF_021234165.1 of Pteronotus mesoamericanus. NCBI lineage: Eukaryota > Metazoa > Chordata > Mammalia > Chiroptera > Mormoopidae > Pteronotus > Pteronotus mesoamericanus. The sequence continues at coordinate 3,957,637 of NW_026555310.1, forward strand.
GAGAATCAGGAAAGGTTTTACAGGGCAGGTGGCATTTGAGTTAGGTCTTTTTTTTTTTAAGATTTTTATATATTTACTTTTAGAGAAAGGGGACAGGAGGAAGAAAGAGAGGGAGAGAAATATCAACCGGTTGCCTCTTGCGCACCCCCTACTGAGACCCAGCCTACAACCCAGGCATGTGCCCTGACTGGGAATTGAACCAGCGACCTTTTGGTTTGCAGGCTGGTGCTCAATCCACTGAGTCACACCATCCAGGGCAGGTCTTGACAAATGGACAGGACCTGCTGTGCTAGGTGGCTGAATTGGTTGGAGTGTCGTACCATACAGCAAAAAAGGTAGTGGGTTTGATCCCTGGTCTAGGTGCTTATGGGAGGCAACTGATCAATGTTTTTCTCTCACATCGATATTTCTCTCTTTTTCTGTTTCCCTCCTTCCCCCCTCTCTCAAAATCAACAAACATATCCTCAGGCAAGGATTGAAAAAAAATGGACAGGATTTTAATACTAGAATTATGGGAGGAGGTAACAGCAGGAGTGAAGGCACAGGGTCAGGTAAGCCCAGGGTATGTTCAGGAAAGAGAGAATATGAAATTCAACTGGAATGAAAGGTTTACATGGTGATAATGTACGTAAAACATCCTCCACATGGCATGAAGTAGGCATTCAATTAATGTGAGCTCCCTTCCCCTTCCCTCTCTTTTAATCTATAGGCAGTCAGGAGCCAGTGATAGTTTCTAAGTGGGGGAGAGAAATGGCCAGATTAATCAGGGGAATGTTGAGGTTGGAGCAGTGGAAGCTGAGGCCAGAAGGTGGCAGCTGAAATAGAAAGAAGCAGACAACCGACCTTGTGCAGGCAGGCTACAGTAACAGGCGTTACGTGGTACGAGGGAGGATAAGGAACCCATGAAGACTTCCTAGAGTAGAGTAGAGGATCGTTTGGGATATAGTAATGCTGACTTCTTCCTGGACATCCAGGGAGAAAGTCCAAGGGGCAATACAGCTCAGGGAAAGAGGCTCCAGAGAGCGGACTTTGGGAATCATTGTCAAGAAGGTGAAATAGCTGTGAAGGGATTTTGCCAGCCTTGGAGGCCTCCCCGAGGATACAATAGTGAACAGGACAAAGTCCTGGCCCTCAAGGAGGGAGACAAACAAATAAACAGCAAAAGCAATTCAGTGGGATAGTGCTATGGGAAAGGGAGAATACAGTGAATATAGTATAGTGTGTCACAGGACTACAAATAATATATACGTCACTCAGACACTGGAATCACAGAAGGCTTTTTAGAGGAAGGAACATCTGAAGTGAGACATTGATGGGGAGTAGGAGTTAGCTAGGTGAAAAATGGGCAAAGCAAGAATGTTCCAGCATAGGCACAACATGTGAAAAGAGAGGGAGGCAAAAGAGAACGTTGGTGCATTCGGGGGACAAAAAAAACATAGAAGCTGTAGCTGAGTGGCTCAGTTGGTTTAGAGTGTTGTCCTGATAACACCAAGGTTGTGGGTTCAATTCCTGGTCAGGGTACATACAAGAATCAACCAATGACTGCATAGATAAGTGAAACAACAAGTTGATCTCTCTCTCTCTCTAAATCAATAAATAAAAATAAAGAACCTAGGGAACATTCTTATGGGGCAGATATCATATCTATTTCAGGTTAAAAACCCCCGACAAAGATTTAATAACTTACCCACGTTTTCCCAGCTGGCTAGACCTGGAATCCAGGTCTATTTTACCCTTAAGAGGTTGTTCTCTCCGATACCCCAACCTGTCCCATCAATGTCTCTAATGCTGATGGGTCCCATTAAAATGCAGGGAGATAGTGTAGCATTACAAGAGGAGTAAGGGTTGAACGTAAGGTACGCTTACATTAAAGGAGTAGGAGGGGCTTGCCCTCCTTGGAGCATGCCCGTACCCCTCCTTTGCTCAGGTGTGCACTTTTGCTCTCTTTCTCCTAAATCCTGAGGCTCCTCACAAGACTTGCAACCAGGGGAAACATGGGCAGCAGCAGCTCATCCTGGGCTAACCCCTAGAACCTGTCTCCAACGCCCACTTTTTGCTGACTTTTGGGGGAGCAAAAAGCAATCCTGTCTTGGCCCACTTCTGTCACTGTGATTTTAACTTCTCAGTGAGTCCACGCGGCCCCATGTGGCTCACTTCTTTCGTATAACTTTTCTAGAGAAACAAGGCAGCACCACCTAGGCTCTCTCTTGTTGCTTCTTTTAGCTTAAGCCCTTCCTTTGTTTCACTCTCCTCAGCTTTAATAAACATACTCTCAAAATAAAATTAAAAAGGGAGTAGGAGGAAGAAAAGTAGCAATAAAAGCAACTAGAGAGAGAGAGAACAATTCAAACAGGAGAACTACCCAGAGAGCACAGTATGATGGAAGCCAAAGAAAGAGAGTTGGAAGAGGAGTGATAACAGTATTTTAAACATGGAGAAAGATGAAGAGTTAGTGGGTTTTGACTGTAGATGGCCAATGACGATCTCATGTAGCTCACGAGAAAATAATTTTCAGCATGGATCACCAATGGTAGAAAATTAAATGAGTGTTAAGGCAGGAGAATGAGTGCGGAACGCTTTTTTCAGAAACATTGATTTCAGGTTACAGGAAGAAGAAGGGAAGTTGACTTTGAGATGGAGGCAGTAGGTTTATCAGGAACTGGTCTTGGGAACAACACTAAGGGAAGGGAAGGAAGCAAGTTTGCGCAGAAGTCATGACTTGATGCAGGACAAAGGCTCAGCCAGTCTTCAGACCTATCCCTGGTTGGGGTGAGAGGGATGAATCTTTACCCTCCCACACAGATCTGTCCTTCAGTGTAGGCTGCCTGAGAAAGGGCATGACGTGACAGCCAAGGACCATCTGCCAGCAGCAGGCCTCCACCAAACAGCTGGGGTAATCAGTTCCATGTTCTCAAACGGTATCCTTCCTGTGCATTGCCGCGTTTATCACAGGAAGAGCTTATTAAAGCTAGCAGGGTGAAGGGACGATGATTTTTAGGATAGATGAATTTTGGAAATAGATATGTAATATAAACAAACATATCCTAATTATTATTCTTTATTGCTTGACAGCCATAATATTAAAAAATGGGATAACACGGCCCTGGCCGGGTAGCTAAATTGGTTAGAGCATCGTCCTGATATGCCGAGGTTGTGGGTTCAAACTCTGGTGAGAACACATACAAGAACCAACCAATGAATGCACAAATAAGTGAAACAACAGATCGATGTTCTCTTTCTCTTTCCCTCCCTCCTTCCTCTCTCTAAAAATCAATATAAAAAAATTTTTTAAGTAGAATAATACATTTATGGAACACCTATATAGGTACCTGGTCTTTGTTAACACCAGCTGTATAAAGATAAGATAATCTGCCCTGGTTGGTATAGCTCAGTGGATTGAGTGCTGGCCTGCAGACCAAGAGGTCTCCAGTTCGATTCCCAGTCATGGCACATGCCTGCATTGTGGGTCAGGTCCGTGGTTGGGGTTGTATGACAGACAACTGATTGATGTTTTTCCTCATACATTGAGGTTTCTCTCCCTCTCTTTCTCCCACCCTTCCCCTCTCTCAAAAAGTAAATAAATAAAATATTTATTTATTTATTTTTAAGATTTTATTTTATTTTTTTTGGAGAGAGAAGGGATGGAGAAAGAGAGGGAGGGAAACATCAATGTGTGGTTGTCTCTCATGTGCCCCCTACTGGGGATCTGGCCTGCAGCCCAGGCATGTGCCCTGACTGGGAATTGAACTGGCCACCCTTTGGTTTGTAGGCTGGCACTCAATCCACTGAGCTACACCAGCCAGGGCAGTAAATAATTTTTTTTTTAAACTTAAAAAGAAAAATCAGGGTGCCTATACTTGTATATAAGGATTTCTAGTACCAAGAATCACCAATCAGACACAAAGTTATTAAGCAATGTGAGCAATAAAACACAAATTATTTGACCTATATATTTATGGTTCAAGACAGAGCATTCACAGCAGACTGCTATTGTTGTGTTGGCTGTTGTCATTTTTTTTATCTGACAATCTGAGAAAAAAGAGGTCAGTGCTCCTAACCAAATAAATAGTTAGGATGTTTTAGATTTTTTGCAGCACAATGGTTGAAGATTGCTGTTGTTCTGCTTACCTTATTGTGTATCCGTACCATCCAGTCTATGCCTGGTACATAGTAGGTTCTCAACAAATATATACACAATGAGTTAGTGCAAGAGAAGGGTCAGAAATGTTTGGGTAGCAGACAGAATGTAGGACTACTGCTGCCTGGAGGATTTAGGAAGTGTCACAAAGGAGTATTCCAGGTGAGGAAGTGGGAGGGGTGGTAGCAGTTAATACCAGGCAGTTGTGACACAGGAAACAAAAACATGAAAAAGAATACTTGAAGAGTGGGCAGAAGGTAAGCATGAAAGGAGAAATCTCCTGTTTAAATAAACGGCACACGTCATACAGATACATATTAATAGCTATATAGAAAAGAGTTGGTTATTGTGATAATGTGGAATGTTCAGTGAACTTGCATTAACAGGATTTTATGAGGAGAGAATTTTTGAGCTAGATTTGAATGGAAGGTTATTGTTTTAGGTGTACAAGATAGAGGCGGTGTGATATAGTAGGTGAGTGCTGATTCTTGGATCTAATAGATTTGTGTTCAAAGTATAGGGGTTCAAAGTGAGCCACCCCAAGATGTACCTTAGTGGTATGTGGATTATTTTGAGATAAAGGCAACCAAGAACCTGCAGGCTCAAGAAAAACTTCTGCTTCCGCCACCCTCTTAACTCTCCAGAAGAATTTAAATTAGGAGCCCGGCCCACAGTAAGAGTTGAAAACAAAATTGACTTTTTACTATCTATATGGAGGACAAACTAATTACTGAACATGCACCCTCCCAGCAATGACCCCTGACGCCCCAAGGAGTGTTACCTCATCCCTAGCTCAGAATGTCTTACGTACTTCCATTTCTCTTTCTGTCTCTGAACTGCTTGTGTCTGTGGGGTCTCTCAATCTCTCATGTATGTGGGGTTCCCGCCCATATGTATGTTAAATTATGTTATTTCCTCTTGTTAATCTGTCTCATGTCTTGTCTGTTTGATTATTAGACCATCTGAAAGAAACTTGAGGGTAGAGGAAAAGATTCTTCCTCCCTCACAAAAACCTGACTCTACTGTTACCAGACAGGAGCCTGGCCCTGAGTGGGTCTGCCCAGGGCCGGCTGCACTATGTGGGTTCTTGACATCATGAAGGAAATATTTCACAACACAGGTCCAGGTGACTATGAGGATGCATTTGTTGAAGCTGGGGATGATGGAACAAGGGCTTAGCACAGAAGAAGCAACAGGAGAGCCTAGGCTGGGCTGCCTTAGCTCACGGGGAAGTCAGAGAAAAGGGGCCTTTGGGGACAGGTTCAGGGCATTTGCCTGGGACAAACTGCCAGCTGCCCATTGCCTTAGAGTTTAAGCAACGCATGGCCAAGAAGAAAGAAGTCGGGGAGTAGAAGAAGGGCAAGGGAGTGGCCCAGGCTGCTCCCCTGAGGGAGAGCGCACTTGCTGGGTCCTTCATCTTGAGGCCTTTTATCTCTTTCTTGCAGGTGGGAATCTTCGAGGAGGTCTCAGGGGAGGGTTTCAGCAGAATATTCATCAGTTCTCCAGGTGTATCCTTTCAGGGTCATGGTCTCCTCTGATTGGTCAGTGCCAGGGCAGGGGGCCTTTAGTTATTGCAGTTGGTTCTGGTCATTGACCACCTGGTTTTGCTGGGCCTGGAGCTGAAATACAACTGAGGCTCAGATGTTATCTCCAGGGAGGAAAAGCAGGGGAGGAAAGGTTACCCTAGGGGTGAAGTCCTTGTTTCCCCAATTTTGCCCCCGGCCAGGCACAGGGGGCTTTCCTCACTGGTGACCATCTGCAGCTGGCTATAAATTGCTCGACCATTTTTCTCAGTTTTCCTATTCCACTTGCCAAGGAATTTTCCCAGTTTCTCATTATCCCGTCTCACTATCACTAACTAGCTATGTGTCCTTAGGCAAATTACTCAACATCCCTAAAATTCAGGTTCCTAATTTGCAAAATGGAGATTATAGTTCCTGTCTCACATATTCATTGTGAGGATTTATTGATGTTTTAGAGAAAGAGAGGAAGGTGGGAGGAGACACAGAGAGAAACATTGATTTTGTTGTTCCACTTATTGATGCATTCATTGGTTGATCCTTTCATGTGCCCTGACCAGGGATCAAACCTGCAACCCTGGCGTATCTGGACAATGCTCTAACCAACTGATCTATCTGGCCAGGACCTAGTGTGAGGATTAATTCATGTTTGTGACACATTAAATACTGTTGGGGAGGAAAAATTATCCTTGACTCCTCAAGGTTCTTCTGGCTGGATTAAGAATCAAACTAACACAAGACAGATTAGCAGAAGAAAAACTGAGACAGTAGAGGGGTAATATCTGGACTTCATCTTGACGAAAAGATCTCCATCTTAAGAGGCCAGACTATGACTCCTTGCTTTCAGCAAAATTCTGTAGTTGAACTTAACCTAAACACATACTTAAAGGAAAGAATGTATGACGATAACATTTTTCTCAACACCATGTTCTGCAAAATAGTCGTTTTATCAACTAATGGTATCCAGAATGTTTGCACAAGTATTATTTTATAGGCCCTTTGGGTGGTCCACTGACCATGGAAAACATCTTGTGACTATGCCAGGATCAACTGCCAGCAGACCTCAATCGCGGGACAACTGACTTCATCCTCAGCCATCCACAAGAGCCCCTTGGGAGCTTGACTTCTCTCTTCTGGTTGACTCTCTTGTGCATAGACTCTTTTCGACAAACTGTCTGCTTGACTTGTACTGAGTTCTGTTCTTATTTCTATGATGTTGAGTCTCAAGAAACTGACATTTAGGTCTGGTGACACTGCTATGTGATAATTGAAGCCTAGAAGGCAAAAGTGGAGTGTGTTTGTTGGGAGAAACTGCTGAGTAAAGAAAACACTGGGGCTATGGTAGAGTCTCATTGTAAAATCCATTCCTATTTTTGGAATTCCTAACCTAAAATAGGGCTTTTCCCTCCAACTCTTTCATCTAACTTCTTTCCTGTGAAGAGGGACAAATTGGTGGTCAATCCAGTTTTGCCTTAGGGAATTTGTCTGAACAGGGACAAAAAGATCAAGTGGCAATGATAGGACTTTTAGTGCTTACAAGTACCCTTGACCAAAGAGATCTTAATCTGGGGTCCTGGGTAGAAGATTCCAGCCTAGTTTCTTCTACTGACTCCATGGCTGTTTTTTTTAGGAACCAGGGCTACTTGCTGGAAGCCAACCTTGATTAATATGAATTATTTATTCCTGTTCTTTTCCATCCTAAGCTATTTATTTCTATCACATTTATCTAGATATATTTCTATGGCACTAAGCAGATACCCTCTTTCCTGTTAAGACCACCCCAAAATGCATCAGGTAAAGTTATGGGGTCACATACTTTAAAAATCTGATTAAGGGGTGGAAAAAAGAATACCAGACATTTCTTCAATGGATCTCAAAGTGAGACCTGCTTGTGCTCTAGTCTCTAGAAACAGTTAAACCTGAGGTGTTCTGATTATCCTTAGGTTAGATGTTTTTTGGTCTCAAGCTCATTTGTGTCCACAAATTGGTTAAAAAAACAAAACCCATTAAATTTGCCATCTCTCATTCCTCCAGGCCTTGGAAGTGCCCTCAAAAGCTTCAGACAAGATGCTTGAGAAAATAAGCCTTCAAAAGAGAAATGTACACCACCCCAAAATCGGGTTACATTCCATAATAAAGCCCTCACCGTTTAGGTAGCAACTCTCCCATTACCACCGGGACAGGGCTGAACTCCCAGACTTTTACGACACCACTGGCTGCCTGCAAGCGGCCTTACACACTGAGATGCTGCTCTAGGCTCTTCAATCTATCCTCCACACTTAAGCAGATTTTCTTTACAACTACCAGGGAGCTTTCTGAAGGCAGCACCTCCTTCCAGTAGCCCACCCCACTCCAACGCTTCTCCTTTCCAGCTTTGCCTCCAGCTGGCCTACCAAGCTGTTTATTTGCTGGAGGCAGCTTTTCCTCATTCTTTCAGTTCCACTTCTCCCAGATTGAGAAATTCTGGGCTTGCTCTGCATTCGTTGTTTTTTTTCTTCAGTCTCAAGGTTTTCTTGTTTTTTATTTTTTTTCTTTGTCATCAGGCACCTCGTCCTGGGTTTGTGTGGCTTTGTTCTCTGCCTGTGGATCACTGATTGACAGGGCTAATGCCAGCGGGTCCTTAAGATCCCAAGGGATAGACCAGGTGGCCTTTTCACCCACACCCTGAGACTCCTCCTAATTGCATCAGTGCTCACGTACCTATGTGGAAAATACTTGTGGACCGTCAGGCTTGGGGTTAATTGGTTTCAGTTTACGTCGTAGGGGAGCAGAGTCCTGTTGCACATGCAGCCCTGGTACAAGTGCCCGAACCAGCTTTACTCCAAGAGGAGTGGTGTCCTGAAGGAAAGCAATGCCTTTTACTCCACCCTTTCATACGCCGCCTCCAGCTCCTTTCAAATGGAACAGATGAAGTCTTAGATTACAAATTTTCAAACTCAATTAATTGTTCATTAATATCCAGGAGTGGCAGATACACGCTGCTTCCCTTTTCATGGCAGGTCAAAGATGAAATTTGATTATGATTTGAAGGATGTGGTTTGCCTCTTAGTCCCCTGCTGTATCTTTATCAGTGTTCTGTGGCCCAGAGCAGCCTAAAGTGCCCTTATTTAACCAAGGGAGGCGCACTTGCCTGCATATATAGAGACAGGAGCAAGCACTGGGAGAAGTCAAACCCGTTCTGCACAATGAAGAAGCAACGTAAGACCGAGGCAGCACCACACTGTGAGCTAAGTAAGTAACTAGTAAGTATGCAAGAGTCCAGGGAAGGTGCCTGGCTGAGCTGGGTTCCCACGGGAAAGGTTCTGATCTGGAGGGACTTTCTGAAACTTCCCAGATCTGTTATAGAGAGGTTCTCCGAACTAATTTGTGCATTTTCTTTTCTCTCCAGGAGAAAGTCTGTATGCAAGTCAGCCTGTACCATTACAATGCTCAGCCCAGTTTTTTGGTCCCCAAGTTTTTTACTTTGTACTTCAGTTTGGATTTTCCTTTTTGCAATTTACTCTCCTTTTCTAATCTCTTGAACTCTTTTACCAACTAGGAAAATTTTCTCCTAGCAGTTTTTACATGAAGAAAGAAGTTGGAAGGGTTTATGCTTTTCCTCTCTAGGCCTACGACTTGGTTAAACAAGCTTGGTTGTCTTTAATATAAGTGTGGGGGATGTGTCTAGGAATGTTTCTATAGCTCTAAACGACATTGTAGAAAATTAGGGTGGTTGGTCAGACCATTTACTTTCTCTCCTCTACAGCACCGCTAGTCTGGCTGCCATCTTCAGAGAAAGTCTCTAGGCTGTGAGGCTGAGGCTGGGGATGGAGTGGGATTCCTTTGGGGTAGGTGGAGATAAAGCCTGGGGGAGGAAGTGAGGTAGATGGGTAGGATGGAGGAAAATGACTCATTACCAAGGCTTGGGAGTAGGGCATCTGATGAGGTCCAGCTGGCTGCAGTTGCTGATGTTTCGCGGTTCTTCTCAAGTGTGGGGTGCTCTTGGTGGGGCACAGATACTATGATATGGCTCTGGGGGCAAGAGGAAAAAGTCCTGCAGGTGGCTGTACTTTACAGGATGGAGATGTACTTCGGGGAGCCACGTCCCTAAAAGAAACGAGGTGGATTGCCACTAACTAACGTGAGGGCGAGACGAACTATTTCACGAAACTTATCTGTCCGCGGGGTGCGAGCCTCCAAATGCACACTTCGTGGGCTGAACCAGCCTAAGCACCTGCTCTGCGGGTTGTAGCTCTCTGCCCAGGCCGCTGGGGCCTCGCCCCTTGCCCGATCTCGGGGTGGGCGGAGCCTCGGGACAAGCCGTAGAGTTGCCACGCGCGCTGGCAGCTACCGGGAATTCGGAGAATCCGGCCAATAGGAGTGCACGGCTGCTGTCCTTTCGGCCAATGGCGGGGCGTATAGGGGTTGGAAGGCTTGGCGCTGGCTCCAGGACTATGGAGCCGCTGGCGCTGGAACGGCTAGTCTGGTGACTGCGGAGGTGGTAAGGCCAAAAGCGGGCGACGTCAGAGGTGAAGCGGCAACTCCGTCTTCCATAGAGTGGCCGGAACGGCGCGGGGTGGCTTGAGGGTCGGCCCGGGAGTAGGCGCCGGGGCGCGCGGGGCTCCGTGCGGGGCTCCGTGCGGGACTGTGGGGGTGGTACGGGTAGCGAGGGCCAGAGGCGCGGGGTCTAGACGGAGCCGTGTTATTAGACGGGAGAAGAGGGCGCCGGGAGTGGTGTATGGGGGTGGGCGCGGGAGGAACGACAGAGTTCGCGGGGCCTCACCCCTTCTTTCCGCGGCCTAGGGGAAATGGCCAACCCTTGGCTGGACCTGCCACTGCCCAGGCACCCGTGATCGAGGGTTTGGTGGGTGACCCGCTTCACTCCGCAGAATAGGCCGAAAGGCACAGAGCAAGGTCTTGGTGGCCACCTTCTTACCTGCGGAGCTCTGGGGCCCGGTTCGCTCCCTGGGCTCCCCACTTCAACAAAAAGTTCAGTTTTGTGCAGCAAATAGAGCGGCTTCCAGTGAAAGGGCCGGGGCGGTCCTCCGCGTACTTGTGTGTAGGTTGGGTTTAGGCCTGTTTGTGCAGTTATCCCATATGTGAGTGGGGTGGACGTTCCTGAACTGTTCGGTTTCATATGTATCTAATTTTAAAGCCGTCGCTTTTACGCCTATCACCTTTGGATTCCTTTTCACTTTTGTTTTTCCCAAATTCTCTACCTCATTTATCAGACTACTTCAAAGATCATCATTAGGGGAGAAGTTGAGGAACGTGGGCTTGAGTTTCCCGTGTGTGAAATGAAGATATTTTCATATTGTCCACTGCTTTCAAAGAAGTGTTATGAAATTAAAGGAATATGACATCTCTTTAAAGTGGAAAGTAAAAGCAAAAATTATATGGAAGGAGAGTCAGGGGAACATAGGTTTCTAGAAACTTTTGCTGCCCTAATTTTAGTGAGTATTCCTGTAACAAGGCGGGGGACACTCTGTCTGTCCTGACTCCTGTGGAATCTGAAGCCCTACAAGTTGGCACCACGTGTTCCGCTGTGTAAACTTTTGCATAAGTTGATTAGCCTTTTTGTTTTCACGTACTTAAGATAGGGATTGATAGTATTATAAATTTTATAGTGTTTTTGGTAACTATTAAATGAGTTAATACACAGGAAATGTTTCTGGCATGTGGGAGACTTTGTTTTTGTTTTTGTTTTCCCACTATTCCCTGTATGTGCCTTCTTTCTCCTTGAATATTCTAAACTTAACCTTTGATCAGAATCCTGGAAGACTATTGCCAATGAACCCTTGTCATTAACAGTGATCTGAGTATATAATATAAGTTACCCATGACTGGATGCTTTCTGCTGGGTGTTTATTTTTTATCATTAAGTAAGGTTGTTTTGAAACTATCACTATAGGAGGTTTGTCTGTGATATCTGTTTTGGGAACATGAAACCTGAAAACTTCTGCTGTTTAATTTCTCATTGGATAATATTGCATTTACAGCCTTGGGGCCTAGGCACAGTTTATTTTGTACACAGTACCAAAAAGGCCATGATTGCAGCATACTTGATTTCTCATGTTTCCGGAAAGGCCAAGTTGGGATTGGGAGGGGAATTTCTTGGTAGCTTGGCAGCACTTTTTGTTAAAGAATGGGGAAGCGTGGTATGAATCTACTCCTACTCTGCTGTTAGGAAATCAGCTATGTTCCTTGGATCACTCTACGGAGCTACCAAGCAGCTTTGGTTCAGTTTTGACTCAGTAGAAGTGCAGGTCAGAGGTTAGAGGTTAGAGGTTAGAGGATGGTATCCACAAAGTTATAGCTTGTCCATTTGACTTTTAGTGCTAAAAGCTTTGGTGGGTGCTGTGGAATCAAAGACATTTTTATTCCCTGCCTCCTCATCATGTACCTAAATACAAATGTGTGATGAAAGATTCATGCCCTTTTTATGGGCTTCAGAGTCTCTCTCAAGTTCTCTCTGGAAAACTCTGATCGAAGACTGTCATGTCTTCTAGTTCTCCTCCTTCGAGGAAGCTGCTCTTTATTCCTGTATCCTTATTGGGAACTAATCGCAAGATGAGAAACTTTGAATTTACAAAAAAGAACATTGCGCCCTGGTCAGTGTGGCTCAGCTAGTTGGAGTGCCTTCCTGCAACTGAAAGGTTGTGGGTTCGATTCCTGGTCAGGGCACATACCTAGGTTGCAGTTTTCATCCCCATGTGGATCCCTGGTCCGGGTGCGTTTGGGAGGCAACTGATCCATGTTTCCCTCTCACATGATGTTTCTCTCTTTTCCTTACTCTCTTTCTAAAAGCAATGAGAATATGTCCTCTGGAGAGGAAAAAGTTTTTTTAAAAATTAAAAAAAAAAGAACATTGCTTACTTTAGCAGTATGCTGGTCCCATTTGGCTGAAATGCAGATGGTATAAGTTTAGTTACTTAGCTTCGCAATAAGACAATTTAGTACTACTCCTGTAAGGTTGAAAATTGGATGTTGGCATGGTGAGAGTAGAGGACAGTGTCTTTGTGAAACCTCTTTATTCGTACTTGAATAAGGACAAAAAGGAGTGACATCTTTAAAGAGTTGAGTGTTTGCCCTGACCAGTGTGGCTCGCTCAGTTGGGTGGGCATTGTTCTGCAAAGCGAGGGGTCACTGGTTTGAATTCCTGTCAGTGCACATGCCTGGGTTGCAGGTTCAGTCCCTGGTCAGGGTGCATATAAGAGGCAACTGATCGATGTTCCTCTCTCACATTGATGTTTCTCTCCCTCTTTTCCCTTCTCCCTAAAAATAAATAAATAAAATCTTTAAACAAAAATAAAGTGTTTGAGGTACAAAGGGAAACATTTTGCCCTAATATTCTCATCTTTATCATCTGAGTCTCTGTGTTTTGAATAAAATATTTTGGAAAAGAAGGCTGGTAGCATTTGAATGTGTAGAATATCAGGAGTTAGAAGACCTAGACTTTTGTCTCACTCATTGGATGCCATTTGTTTTTTTGATAATTTAACACAAATATATTGAACAATTAACTTTTTTAGAAAAGATTTTATTTTATTTTTAAAGATTTTACTTATTTACTTTTAGAGAGAGGGGAATGGAGGGAGAAAGAGAGGAAGAGAAACATCAGTGTGTCAGAGATACATCACTGGGTTGCCTCTTGCACGCCCCCGCTACCACCCAGGCATGTTCCCTGACTGGGAATCAAACCAGTGACCCCTTGGTTCTCAGGCTGGCACTCAATCCACTGAGCCACACCAGCCAGGGTGAACAATTAATTTTGTTTTGTTCACCCTGGAGACACAAAGAAGAACCCTACAGGTATCATCCAGAATATCATTGATAAAGTAAAACATATATTTCTGGTTAGGAGGAAATCAGAGGAAGCTCACACTGTGCGAGTTGGGAGAGACAAAGACCATATATGTATTATAGGCTATATTTTAATAAAATCAGAATAGACTATAAAAGACTTGGCTAGGAATGGTAAAAATATATTTATTGTCCAATTGCTCTTTTAATTTAAGGTCAGAGTAACTTACATTTTTTAGTGTAAGAGTCATTTTTAATGAAGACTTAAAATGGGAAGTTAGGGTTTTCAGTGTTTGTGCCTAGTGCTAGTAGGTCATCTTATATGGGTTATTTTTGTTTTGGTCCCATTTATTGCTAATAATCACGTGTCTATTAAACCTTCAAGGTAATGAAAGGAGAAGTTAAAGTTCTAACAGGTTCCAAAGATCAGAAGAGAGGCATGAATGAGGTTGCAGAATCTTGTAGTATGTATTGCCTGTCTTTACACATAATTTGTTTCTTGCTTTAAGAAAAGACATTGAGGTAAATATGTACTTAAGCTGTTAAGGCCAGTCTACATTGAGGGGTGGGGGGACAATACTGTCATTAGAATGAATGAGTTGAATATAGCCTAATGATAATCATTTTTTATATTTACCAGAGCAAAAAACTACTTAACCAGGTGTGAGGGCAAGCACATTTTTTTTTTCCTGAGGCCAGAAGTAGGTAATAGATTGATTAATGGACTTTTTTATTTCCCTCTAAAGGGGTCTTTGAAATTGTTTGCAGAGTTGCAGTTGTGTTCCAGGATAGATGTGTCAGGCTGGGAGGCCGGGTTGGTCTCCTAAAGGGAAATGCACTGCTGTAAATTTCTGGTTAGGAGGAAATCAGAGGAAGCTCACGCTGTGCAAGTTGGGAGGAACAAAGACCAAGCTGTGGCCTCTAGAAGTAAGACTTCAATGAGCAGTGAAGGTTTGGAAGCTGGTTAAGCCTCAGCACTGAGCAGAGAAAGTGAAAAATTCTATTTAGGAGGTATGGGGCCCCTCTGATTCCGACGTCTCTGGTTGATGAGTGGCATTTTTGTTTCAAAGACCTGTGCTTCTTGACAGCCTGACCACATTTCTTCCAACTGTTATCAGCGTTCACACCCAAGCAGCCAGTTTCATTATCTGCTGTACTCTTTCTCCCAGTATCTTACTTCGTCTTTCCTTTTGCTAATTAAATTTTCTTTTTTTTTTGTGAGTAGATGTTCTCAATGTCAGGTTTTTCTTTCAACTATAACACGGAGTCTCAAAAGTCCAACTTAGATGAGAAGTGGCAGACTAGATATTGAGTTGAAATCGTGATCCTCTGGTAGACCAAGCAAGACTGCTGCTGTGGCGCACAAAGTCAGTGACGGGAAGAGCAGTCTAAGCTGACATTTCAGTGGCCGTTGTGCCAGAGAGAGAGAGTTACTTACACACATACAGATGCCTAGATACTTATAAAGCACATTGCACAATAGCAGCATTGTTTGTACTTTATGAACTGGGCGTGTTTGTGTGGCTTTCAGTTGAAGACATTCTAATATTACCCACTTAGGCAGAGAGGAATTAGAGTTTCTAGGCCTTTTTCTTAAGCGAACACCAGAAGGACTTTTTACTTTGCTCTTTCTGTCAGGAAGTAGATGTAATCAGTCTTCCACCAGTCTTTAAAATTTTATGTTGAATTGATTTTCATAAGAGAAAAAATAGGATACACTTATCGAAATTAAAAAAATATATATATATAATTCCATTGGCCCTGAATTAAGGCTAGCAGTTTGCTGAAATTGCTGGTTTCAAGCAGGAGCCTAAAGAAATGTCTTTCTACGGTCTGTTGGCCATTTCAGAACTTAGGAAATGTAATGGTCAATTCATTACAAAGAAACATCAGAGTCGTTGGCAGTAGATGTGGGCTAATATTTATTTGTAGACAGTTAATACTGGGATTCCAAAATACAGAGATCCCTGATTTAACCTGTTTATTGGAATTATAACACTGTTAAATTCAATTATTAAAAAAATTACTGTGAGTTTTCTACCAATAACAATAGGACAATTCTGAACTGTGGAAAAAAAAAAATCCAAACTTCACATCCTCAAGAATAATTTAGAAATTCGCATGGCTTTTCTAAGCTTTTTCCCCTCATCCGCAGTGGGGGCACATTTTTTGGGGGGAACTAATTAGGTAGATGGATGTCCTACATGGAAAAGATTTAGAAAATGGTGTATCTTTGCTGACCTGGAAGGGAAAAACAGAGGAAGTAATAATTTTTTTTTATCTCCACTTGAGGATATGTTTGTTTATTTGAGAGAGAGAGAGAGAGAGAGAAAGAGAGAGAGAGAGAGAACATCGATCAGTTGCTTCCTGTACATACCCTAACCGTGGATGGAAACTGCAACCTTTTTTGGTGTATGGGACAACGCTCCAGCCAACTGACCCATCTAGCCAGGGCTAATCTTTCATTTTTTAAAAAGTGACTAGTAATCTTCCTTATTATAAAACACGTAGGGTTCAGAAAACAATGAACTCTGTTTGAACCTTTTGAATACTTCAGTTTTGTTGACTCCCAGTCATCGAGGGGTAGAAGCTCACCTTCCTAAAGAACACCTTGTGCAACATAGGTGTTAGGTTAGCAGTAATGGTTTTGTAAGAATATCAAGTGCCATACCCTAAAGTAGACCTTTATGAAAAAGGAAATTTTAGGATTTGGAAATCTTTTATGTTTTATTTAGGACACAACATGAATGTTAAAAGGTTGTAACTCCTTGTTACTCTCTAAAACACTTGTGTATCACTTTTTAAAACCTTGATCTGTGCCTCTGGCAGTTTCTACTTTGTTACCAGCATGTCACTGGCACTGAAAGATGTCTAAGGGAGGCATCAAGAGAGTGCCAACTTCAGACATTCCTGTTCATATTTATTTAATCAGCTGCTTGCGTGTGAACACCTTTCTGTTTGCTTCTGTGAAAGTTCTTTTCCTGTATCAGCAATTTTCAACCCTTTTTCATCTCATAGCACACATAAACTAATTACTAAAATACTGTGGCACACCAAAAAATATATTTTTTGCCAATCTGACACAAAAAAAATCAAGGCGTAATTTTGATTCGTTCACACCAGCTATTGTTGTGTTGACTGTTGTCATTTTTTTATTTGACAGAGGGGAAAGAGGCCAGTGACTCTGACTAAATAGCCAGGAATTGCGTGTTTTAAAAATTCTTGTGGTGCACCGTTTGAAAATTACTGTCTGATGTAATGCTGTCTTTGTTTACATAAAGGAGGAGAGGAAAAAAGAGGGAAAGAATGAGGGGACTGTTTAAAAACATTCCTCTCTAAACCGTACTATTTTAGGGACACCTTTTCAACACTGAATACAGCTTTAAAATTAGTGAAGTAGTTTTGAGTGCCTTTGCTCTCTACAGGGGAATTTTACAAGAAAAAATATTTCAAATTCAAACTTTTTTTAACTATAGGGGAAAATGTTGAAGTTAATGTTATATTTATTTTAACGTTCATTTCTTGGGGCAATTTTTGAAACAGGTTTGAGTTATTCAAATTGTTCCTCCGTAGTTCTTATAAATGCTAAGAAACACACAGAATTATTAAGTAGATGTTTGGAATTTATTATAGCTCATATGTGCCTTGAGAGTACAACTCTTTATTTTGATATAATTTTAAACTTACAGAAAAGTTTTCAAATAGTATCAGGGAATAAATGATTTTGAGATTACAGGGTAAGAGTAATGATAGTGGTACGCAGCTGGTGCCTTGGGAGAACATGGAGGAAGGCCATTTACCCCACATGAGGAGCCAGGAAGTGCTTTCCTGAGGATTTGGCTTTTAATTCTTTGCATTCAGATGAAGCTCCCAAATCATAATTTCACAGGATGACTACTTGGGCACCAAGACAGAGCAGTAGTAAATTAAGCTGAGGGCAGTATATGCCTGCCAGTGGGAGACTGCAGATATCCGATTATCCGTTATAGAAGCTTTATCAGTGAGAGTCCCTAAAATGTTTGTTAAGAAGCAAATCCAGAGAGCAGTGGGTGGTTGAGAGCATCAGGACTTGACTGAACCTAGATTCAGCACAGGCTCTGCAGACCTGCCCTGGGACATCATGACAGATAAGAATGAAAATAAGGTAGGAGTTTGATCAAAGGAGGAATCCAAGACCCAGAGAAGTTAAGTGACGTAGTTGAAGTCACTTGACTTAGCAAGTGTGATTCCAAAGCCATGATTTTCCTCTTTCCCCGCCTTGGGAACAAGGAGACAATTATTCCCTTCAAGTCTCAGAGTGGAGAGAGTAGGATTTGGGTTGGGTCATCTGGATTACACTGATGGGAGGAAAGTATGTAATGAACTCTTAAAATGTTTCAAGAAAATCATTTGCAATCAGGATACTGGAGAATGCCTTTTTTTTTCTTTAAAGATTTTTTTAATTTTAGAGAGAGGGGAAGGGAGGGAGAAAGAGGGAGAAAAACATCAATGTATGGTTGCTTCTCAAGTGACCCCAATTGGGGACCTGGCCTGCAACCCAGGCACGTGCCCTGACGGGGAATCAAACCAGCGACCATTTGATTCACAGGCTGGCACTCAGTCCACTGAACCATACCAGCCAGGGCTCACTTTTTAAAAGTTTATTCTTTGTTTTCTTAAGATTCTTTAATATATGTTTAGTAATTTTTCTTTAAAATGTGTTTCTCTTAGAACTATATTATTAGAAAAACTTGAAATTATGGTTTTATGTTTATTATTCATTTGTACAAGTTTGAAATGTTTTATACATATTTTTGGCTAATTAAAAATCTGTTACTTCTACTTGTAAAAAATAAAAAGACGCCAATCCAGCCATTTGCAGCCGCATGGATGGACCAAGAAGGTATTTTGCTCAGTGAAACAAGTCAGGGAAAGACAAATACCACATGATTTCACTTATATGTGGAATCTAAAGGATAAACTAAACAAAATTGAAACAGGCTCATAGATTCAGAGAACAGAGATAGCCATCAGAGGGGAGGGGGGTTGGGGGGCTAGAAAAAGGTGAAAGGATCAAGGAATAAAAATTGGTAGTTACAAAATAGTCACAGGGATGTAAAGTACAGCTTAGGGAATGTAGTCAATAATACTGCAATAACTGTGTGCGGTGCCAGGTGGGTATTGGAAATATCAGGGCACTTGGTAAAGTATATGATTACCTCACCATTATGCTGTATACCTGAAACCAATACAAAATAATTAGAAAGTATACTGTAATTGAAAAAAAAGCAGGGAATGCATATCACCCTCATACATTTAAAAAATACACACGGTAAAAGAATTTTTTTAAAGAACAGAATGGTATGTCGTATATGATCAGTGAGAAGTCCTCATTTTACTCACCTCATTTGTGCTCCTCTGCTTCGTTGTTGTCCTTTGGAGATTGTGTGTATGTGTACGTGGATAGTATGTACATGTATGTATGTATATTCTCTCTCTCTTTTTCTCTACATAAATGATAGCATACTGTCTTATCAATTGGGTTTTCTACTTGACAACATATCTTGGATATTTTTCATATTATTTCCTACTAATATCTATAGACCTCCCTTATTTATAGTAGCTGCATGGTATTCCATCATATGAATATTATAGTTTATTTTACCAGTCCACTGCTAATATCTGGGTTGTTTTTTGATGCTACAGTCTTTTGATACTACAAACAATGCTATGGGAAATATCCTTGCACATACCTCCTTATGTGAGTGTTTCTTTAGGATGCATTCTTAGACGTGGAACTGCTGGGTCAAAGGATATGTGGATTTTTGCCATTTTAGATAGAAAATATAATTTTATTAGCATTTTTTTACTGTAAAACAGTCATACAACTTTTGATGAGGAATAGGATAAAGTAGTTATATTACATTTAACCATGAGTGCCATTTTTTCCGTTGATTGCTGTTTGATATTATGAAACTTAGTGGCTGTAAGAGAAGGTGATACTTTATGGTTGAGGGGATCTAGAATATCAAAACAGTATTCATCATGATTATCTGAAGTATTGCTGAGTTGATTCTGGTTGCTTATATCTCAACTTCATTTTTTCATTGATGTAATTAAATGACTGAAATGGCCTGGTGGTACAGCCTTAGAGAGCAAAACTGTCTTAATATTAACTGAGGTACTCTCTCCCCTGGGAGCACACCTGCACCTTTACCCTCCCCGCCCCCCCCCCCAGCATTAACCTTTGCCTTTCTCCTGAGCTCCAAGGGCCCATCTTCTGCCCCTGTAACGTGTTTCCTGAGCCTGCTCAGCCCCGCGGGCTTGCTTCTACTACCTCTGTAACTTTCTAAATAAACTTTCTCTTAAAAATTTTTAACTTACTGCTTCCATATGTGTTTGAAATTTTCATGGAGACATAAATACTGTGCAGCAAGCACACCAGGCATAACAGACCCTCTCTGCTCGCTACCCCAGTTGTGTTCTGTGTACAATGCGGACAATGGAGCACATAGTTTGTTGATGAAAAGTATGAATGAGAAAGTTGGAATCTAGAAACCATATTTTTCTGTTGGAATAATACATTCCTGAGATTTCAGAGAGAAGACCAGGCTTTATATTACTGGCCCTCTATGTAATTAGTATAGGAATAATCAGAATACTAATAATAATTATTAAATATTTAAAAAAATTGATTCTAGAGAGAAGGGAAGGGAGGGAGAAAGAGAGGGAGAAAAACATCAGTGTGAAAGAGAAACAGCGATCTGTTGCTTTTCATATGCGTCCTGACAGGGACCCCGCCCGCAACCCAGGCTTGTGCCAGCTGGGAATCGAACCGGTGACCTTTCGGTTTGTGTGATGATGCCCAACCAATGAAGCCACACCAGCCCGGGCTCATTGTTACAATTTTTATCATGAAATATTTCTGGCCCTGACCGGGTAGCTCAGTTGGCTAGAGCATTGTACCCATAGGCCAAAGTTGCTGGTTCGATTCCCAGTCAGGGCACATACAATGAATGTATAAATAAGTGGGACAACAAATCGATGTCTGTCTTTCTCTTTCTTATTCCCCTTCCTCTCTCTCTAAAAAATTTAAGAAGAAATATTTATGTCTAAAGTTATTATTCGGTTGGCCAAAAAGTCCATTATGTTTTTTCCATAAAAGACACATTTTTCATTTCCACCAGTAACTTTATTGATTTGGATACTTTGAGTATGTCGGCGCTCTCCTGCTATTTGTTTCTAGTGGGTAGAGGCCAGGGGTGCTGCTAAACATCTTCCAATGCATAAGACAGTCCTGCAAGCAAAGAGTTATTTGGCCAAAATGTCCAGAGTACCAAGGAACTTAGCAAACCACTTTTGACATGTTCATTCAGCCACAGTGCCTTCTCCATACACTGCACAAATCTTTTTTTCTTTTCTTATTTTTGACTTTCAGTTGCATTTTTACCTTTGTTGAAGTAATAGAGCATAATACACTGAAAATGTTGTGTATTTTCTTCCATCTTCAATATTAAAATGGCTGCACAAAAATTCACCAATTTTGATACGCTTTTTTTAATGTACACTGATATGACAGCTGTCACAATACAATCTAACAAAATTGTTTCGAATGAAGTTCGAGACAGATAAGCACCACTAAAGCCATTGTATGGAAAAAACTAAATGAATTTTTTGGTCAACCCAATATTTAACTATCACGTTTAAACGCTGCAGGCTTGGGGAAAAACACACTACTATCTCAGTTGTTTGCTTTTTAAATATAGGTTAAGTAGACTATTTTGGATAGGAATCTTCCTCAAATGTGTAAGGCACTTCTGTGTCTTCTTAAATAGGATATTATTCATCACTACAAAAAGTAATCTAACGTAAGCAGTTCTTGGTGAATAGGCCACAATTAAGAAACTTGAGCTATTAATATATCATTATTCTTAAGAATAATGTTTTCAGAGCTGATGGAAATATAAGGAAGGGCTGTTTGCCTCATACCAAATGGCCCAAGACTTTTTCCTTTATGAGCCTTAGTCCCAGAGCTGATCTGCAGTTTCTAATTTATCGTCAGTTTGGATAAGCTGAGTACCTGACTTCTTAGAATTATATGTAAAGTAAAAGTTAGAAGGCTCTCAGTGGTGCCAAGGGGCTGTGCTGCGATTGGAAGCTAAGTGGCTACTGCAGCTCTGGGTCGTCAGACGTGTAAATCCCACTTAGCCTGGGAGCTCTTGTAACTGGCTGAGGGCGGGGTTGGATTCAGTCAGTGTCGCTGTGGTCTGTTGGCTGCTGTTGAGCCATCTGGCTGCTCAAAGCCTGATAGGAGGGACGTGGCTAGTAGTACGTTAGAACAGAATATTTGATATTGGTTACTGTAAAGATGAAAATGTTTTCCAGATTAGCAAGTAGTGGTATGTTTTACAGCCCAGAAAATAGATGAAACCTAAAACCCTCCTTGAGACTGAATTCTCTAATTCTGTAAGATTGGTATAGTACAGAATATGTGGGTAGATAGGTTTATCTAAAACAAAGTGGAGGACCGTTCAGTTAGGAAGAACAAAGGGACAAGAGTGGAAAAAGACAATTTAAGCAGTAAAAGATAGCTAAGGGGAGGCTTTATATCTTTTTCAGTAGGATAGTAATTATTGGGATGAGATATTACCCCATCTTTCTCCTTCTGAATTTGGAATTGACTGAGAAGTAGATTCCTTAATCAGTAGATTGAAATTAAAAAAAATCAGCCGTGGTGGTGGGGTTCTCTGGAGAACACACCATAAATCAGTGGCCAAACGGGCTTTCTAATACCCCTCCCCCACAGTTGACCTTAACCCAACAGGATGCTGGACATTTCAGACACCTCCTCATGCCCACAGGTTGCTTATTGCGGGACTAAGAGAAGTGCCTGTGTCTTGCAGACCTGCCTTGCTCTCCCTGAAAGCCTGGGGGAGGAGGACCTAGCTCAGTTTCTCCTCCCAGTTGTTGAAGGGCGGGGGGAATGAGACCTCACACCCGAAATCCCTCCTCAGGGACATAGGAGGGAGGCTGGGAAAGTGTGCCCCTCCACTACCAGGGTGCGGATATGGTGCTTCCCCCGCCTTTCCAGGAAATTGGAGCATACGACCCTTGCAGAAGTCTTTGTCATTTATTTCTAATCAAAACCTCCCAACTACTTGTTCCCAAGGAGAAAGAAAAGTCTGAGAGTTTTGTAGTAAAAAGTTCATTCTTGAGAAGAATCAGTTCTGCATTCTTAGCCCCGACGTTGGTCCATGATGGTAATCTTCAGATGTCCAGTGGTTTAGACACTAGAACATTTTCTTTTTGAGGTCATTCAGGTGGCTAGATGGAGGCATGAAAGGCACAATGCACTGATATATTTGGGTCGGACAGGAAACTTCAAAAGGTTAAGTTCCCAGAGTCAGTAAAAACAAGAATAATTTTTTTGTTTTGATGCCTTGGTCTACTTGGAGTTAATGATTTAGCAGCTTGAATCTGTGACTCCTTTTTATTTCTTCACTCTATTTCTCACCTTAAATTGTTAGGTCAAAGAGGGTTATAGATCTGTGCCCTTAAATACTCATAGCCCTGGTGGGGTAACTCAGCTGGCTGGAGAGTCCTCCCCATTCCCCAAGGATACAGACGCCAAAGGGTTAAATCCCGGATCAGGGCACGTGCAGGAATCAACCAGTGAGGGCATGAAAGGTGGAACAGCAAATTGACATGTGTCTGTCCGACTGTGTGCGTGTGTGTCTCTTTATTTCTCCCTCTCTCCCTCCATCCCTCCCTCCCCTCCCCCTCTCCCTCCCTCCCTCCTCTCTTCCTCTCTGTCTCTAAAATCATTAAGGACATAAAAATAAAAAGACTCGTAGAAGTGGGGAGAAATCAGTCTGGTTTTAAATTTGGGTTAATCTGGAGGCGCAGCAGAGACTGGGTGATTGCCTAGCAGCTTCGCACATTGGAACCGGGTTGGTGCAGAGTCCTGGTTCTGGGAAACTGGGCATGGCCAGAAAGGGGGCCGCCCTCTACCCCCACGCAGGGCTCGGTGGTGGGGAACCTGGGGCTGAATTATTCATAGACAACCTGCTTCTAAAGACGAATGCATTCGCCTGCTTCCCTGAAATCCTATTTGCTTCAGTTTGGTTTTGAGTCTTGCCAGCAAAAACATGATTAAAACTTACATTTTTTATTAAATATATCTTATTCATACTATGAAAACTAATTATTTTCAAGGTCATCTAATTCAGTAGAAGAATGGTTCTTTTCATATAATAAGGGTTAGGTTGTACAAAGTACAAAATGCTGTTTTTGAACTTGTTAGTTTGTTCTTGTTAATTCCTTTCCCTCCCTTTTCTACTTTCCAGAATCCTATTCTAAGAACACCATGGTGTTGGGTCGGAGACAGAAGATGTCAGATGGTAATATACAGTTTTTTGTGTTATTGTCTATTTTTATTTGGAATTAGGCCAGGCTTAAGTCAGTAACAGAATTCACCGTATTTTTCTTCTTGTGGTCCAGTCCAACAAAAGTTGTCCCCATTTCCTATTCCCTAGCCAACAGTATCTTTATGGAGACCCGCTCTATTCAGGAGTTACCATCTGGTGACTTAGGCTGTAAATGAAAATGGATTTAGAACCACAGAAGCCTGCCTCATCTTGTTTCCAGTTCTGAGCCAAGATTAGCTACGAGTTTAGTTTCTATAGCAGTAATGCTTGCAAAGGCAATATTATTCACAGAACTGTCATAAAAACCTTAGACTGCTTTGGTTGCTGATAGCATTTCAGATATCTGTGTGGAGCAGTAAAATACTGAGCGTGCACCTTATACTGTGTATTCAATTAGAGCTTCTTGACTGCTTTGACCAATCCTTCCTAATTCTAAATTTCTCCTTTAGAATTTCCACTCCTTTTTAATAAATGTATTAAAATATTTTTAAATTTTATTTATTTTTAGAGGGGAAGGGAGGGAGAAAGAGAGGGAAATATCTGGTTGCCTCTTGTGCGCCCCTGGCTGGGGGCCTGGCCTGCAACCCAGGCACGTGCCCTGACTGGGAATCGAACCGGCAACCCTTTGGTTTGCAGGCCAGCACGCAATCTGCTGAGCCACACCAGCCAGGGCATTTTTTATAATTTTTAAAAATCAGTTCAGAGTCACTTAGGTAAAATGAGTTAGCTCCTACTCTTGTTTTTGTAACTGGAGATTGTAAGGATTTCTTGGAAATGCTGTGATTAGAGCTCTGTGGTTTTGAAATAGCCATTTGATGGCTACAGCACATTGGGTTTTGTATCTTTCTGGCAGATTCACCCTTTTCTTCCAGGCCCTACCCCCTTCTCTTCCCTGCATTTAATATTAACTGCAAAATGCCAGGCTCGGAAACACTGACGCACTAGTCTTAGATGAGCCCTCCTCTCACGAGGGTCCCCTGCGACCCGAAGTTCCTTACTGCAGGGCTTAGTCAGGAGGCGAAGGGGTTCCTGCTTGGTGGTTTCCCTGCAGCTTCTGATTTTAGCCTGAACTGTGGCAGATTTTGCAACTTCCACATTTTCTGAGGAACCCAACGGAGGTGTAAGGTCCAAGGATGTCTCTTTGAGTAAGCCCTGCCAGACAGCGGGCGGAGTAGTGATGGAGTGTGTCTCGCTAGGCTGCCTTAGTTTCTTCTAAAAGTTAGGACTTCAGGTGAGCAATGAGGCTAGTCTGGAGATGTTATATTTTGAGCCCTAGACATAAGTGTTTTTAGAAGAAAATGACATGCTTCTAAAAATTGCCAAGTTGGGGTAGAAGTATGAGAGTAGGAAAACCACTGTGAGATTAGTGGTAACACTGAGCTGGAGCCGTGTGACTGGGGAAGGGGGTGAGGGAGCTTTTTTGTATTTCTCAGATTTGCATCCATGTGAATATATTGCTTAGTCAAAAATTAATTTATTAAGAATATAAATAAAAGTAAAGCATTAGAAATAAATTGAAGTATAGTCAGGTTGGTCTTGTTTCTTTAAGGTATTATAAAGATTTAATTTCAGTATTACTAAGGATGACCTGTTGGTGTATTTTTTCATTAAAAAAAAATTCTTTTCAAATCTGGTCATTTAGATGATGCTTCAGATGACCATGGGGACTCTGGCAGTTTTGGTGCCATCAACCCTGCCTACAGTGACTCCTCTCTTCCGCGATCCACCGGGAACTCAGAGGAGCCCTTCACCACCTATTTTGATGAGAAGATTGCCATTCCTGAGGCGGAGGTTAGTGGCAGGTCCTCAGAAGAAAGAGTTATTGTGTAGGGAGAACGTGAGTGGAAAGCTTGCTGCACAGCTCAAGATCAGCAGCCTCAGATCTAATTTTGGCACGCCGTCTCTGAGGACTGAATTTTTGTAATCAGAATAAATAGAAACTGTTAAGGAAAATGAGGACCTTGAAAACAGTTGCCAAGTTGTCTTAGCACTTTTCTTTCTTTTTTTAAAAGATTTTATTTATTTATCTTTAGACGGAAAGGGTGGGAGAAAGAAAGAGAGAAACATCAGTGTGTGGTTGCCTCTCCCATGCCCCCTGCTGGGAACCTGGCCTGCAACCCAAGCACGTGCCCCAACCGGGAACCGAACCAGCAGCCCTTTGGTTCTCAGTGTGGCACTCAGTCCACTGAACCACACCAGCCAGGGGGCGTCTTAGTGAGCACTTTTCGATCGAGGAAGTTGGAGTTCTATGTTCCTTTCTTACAATGGGTTTGTCCAATTGGGATAGTGGTTGGCCACAGAGGTACTGATACTGTTTGTCTGGTTTTAAGATGAGAGGCTGATGGAGAAGAGCAGGTCAGGGAAGGGGCACTTACTTGGACAGAGAAGTGCCAGCTTACTGATTAGAAGTGGATAAGATGGAAGGGAAACCTGGACACACCCACATTCCAACATCCTAAATCCTCTGTTCTTGTGAAGCTGATATTTTTGGTTTTGTATGTGATAAAATAGATCAGAAGTTTGGAGGTGATAATCAGTTCTCTCTCTTCCTCTCCTGCAGTACTCTTGCTTTAGCTTCCGTAAACTCTGGGCTTTCACGGGACCAGGATTTCTTATGAGCATTGCCTACCTGGATCCAGGAAACATCGAATCTGATTTGCAGTCTGGAGCAGTGGCTGGGTTTAAGGTAAACATCTGGTCCTACCCGTGTCTCTTCTAAACACACACAACACACTTCCACGTCCTTTTCCTCTACTCTGCCTGTTGGATATCAGCCTTCTGGATCTGCAGGCAGATCCTTCATTGGCAGTGACACTTAGGTGAAAAGTACTTCCCCATTTGTTTTTTTTATTTTATTTCATCCACATCATTTCCTTGAATAAAGGAAAAACTGCAGATGGGAGAAACTGCGGCTCAGAGAGGTACACGGAGACGCACCAGGTTATGTGCTGAACCCGACACAGAACTCAGGTCATTTGACTCCTGACCTGGGCCCTTTCCTGAATGTGGTGTTTCCCATTCACATTGCCAAACACCCAAGCAAAAAAACCCCTCAGTTGTCTAATGAGCGCGACGGTGGGATTTTGTTCTTCTCTAGTTGCTCTGGGTTCTTCTCTTGGCCACCATCGTGGGACTCCTGCTGCAGCGCCTTGCAGCGAGGCTGGGAGTGGTCACTGGGCTGCATCTTGCCGAAGTGTGTCACCGTCAGTATCCCAAGGTGAGCGATGTCCTGTTCTGTTTGTCACTCGCGTCCTAGGAACCTGTGTGCTGGCCCTGCTGCTGTGCACTGAAACAGTGAAGGACGTGGGGCCCGTGGCCGTGGAGACCGGGAGTCCTATAGGGGAAGTTCTGTAGGTCCTTCTTGCTGCCTAGCCGCTTCTTTATACTCCTTAAAAATCTCACTTGAGATTCACTTTTTTCCAGAAAACTTCCTTAGAAAAATTCTGTTAAGTAAACATGACCATTTCCTCTGCCTTCTGGCACCTAGTAGTGCCCAGTGCGTGGAGGGGCGGGGCGCTCTAAGCACGTTATTCATACATTCATGTTGCTCTATCACTTTGCATTATATATATTTTCTTTTTGTTTGACTTTGCCATCAATTTGGAAAAAAGTAAGTTTCTTCTGTATAACACAAATTATTTGTGGCAGGATCTTTGGATTTATTAATGATTATTTTTCAATTTACCCTGACCCTGGATGTCACTCTGTCCTGTAGAGCTTCCGCCTGGACACTTGGGGCCTTTCTTCCTGCCGCCTCAGGCAAGGGTGGGGCCTGTGTCTGGAAGGCAGCTCTCCCCGGGCTTCACCTTTGAATAAGATACTACTGAGCTACTCTGGCTTTGCCGAAGTGTTTAATCTCCTTTCTTGGCTCTGAGAAAGTATCCTTATTATTTTTTTTCTTATATGTTTCTTAAAAGAAAAACTTGGTAATGTATAATTTCTCTTAGCTTCTTTATCTTAACAGTTGTTTTTTGTGACAAACTTTTGGGTAGTAGATACCTGGAGGTATTCTTTTTCTGGCCTCAGTGAGCCAGCATTAACTAAACTTATCTTTCACCTGCATTGTTTGACCAGATTAGTTTACTCTTTGGTTGTATAGTCCCCAATTCCAACCACTTTGCTCTGAGTCCTTTTGCTTAACTGTCCTTTTTCACTTGCTTTCCTGTTAACATTAAGGATGACCCCAGGCCTGGCCTAGTAGTGCAGTTGGTTAGGGCGTTGCCCTGATATGCCAGATTGAGGGTTCAGTCTTTGGTGCGGGCACATACAAGAATTATCCAGTGAGTACATAAATAAGTAGAACAACAAATCTCTCTCTGCTCCCCTCCCCTCTCTCGCCCTCCCTCCCTTTATCCTCCCCGCCTTCCCCGCTCTCTCTAAAAATCAATTAAAAAAGAAAAGGGATAACCCCAGCCTTTTCACATTTGTTTTGTCTCTTCAGCTGAAGTCAGGATCGATATTTTCTTCTGTAGTCATTTTCTTTTCTCTCCTGAACAATATTTGGACCATATTAACATCCTTTTTTTAAAATTAAGATTTTATTTATGTATTTACTTTTAGAGAGAGGGGAAGGGAGGGAGAAGGAGAGGGAGAGAAACAGCAGTGGGTGAGAGATACTTCCATTGGTTGCCTCTTGCATGCCCCCAGCTGGGGACCTGGCCCGCAACCCAGGCATGGTGACCTTTGGGTTCACAGGGTGGCACTCAGTTCTCTGAGCCACACCAGCCAGGGCGATATCCCCGTAAGACTTTTAGGATTGCTTGGATTGCTTTTAGGCAGGAAATAAAGTGGGAATGAATGAATGGAACTTCTTTTCCTCTCCTGAATGGAAAGAAAAGAGAAGCAATTAGTATCATTGGCTGCCCAGACCTTGACTCACAAGCCCTGGCACAGAAAAGCACCCTTGCCTCCCCTAGCCAGGGCGCGCAGTGCGGTGATGGGGCAAGTGGAGCCCATTCCTGGTACTTTGTCTCTACTGAAGGCTTATAAGGGGCTTTTTATGGGTCAGTTCCAAAATGTGAATTCCGAACTATGGGGGAAGTTCTTAGAAATGATTCATTAGAACCACGTCTTTCTTCTGTTTGATATTTAGGTCCCACGAATTATCCTGTGGCTGATGGTGGAGTTGGCTATCATTGGCTCAGACATGCAAGAAGTTATTGGCTCAGCCATTGCCATCAATCTCCTGTCCGTAGGAAGGTGAGGGGCTCCTCTGTAGAAAGTAATCAGTGTTTTTTGCTAGATTTTAAAGCAAATGTAAAAACAAAAACCCAACTCATTTTCAATTTTCAAGATTCTACTCAAGTTTATTATATTTCCTGTGGAACTGTTCCGGGACCACCTTCCTCTCTCCCGGCTCTGTATCTCCATGTTCTTGTGTTGGGTCATGTATACTGCCGTTGTGCAGTGTGGGTTTTATTTGTGTACTATTGTATATTACACTTACTTATTTTTATGTCTAATATCCCACTGACAGTGAGATACAGGAAAACCCATTCTTTTCAGCTTTATATCTGAAATGTCTGACGTGGTAGACAGTCAAGTTTGAATGAATATTAGTCAGTTGGTCCTGTGATCCCGAGCTACCCAAGGCCTGGCTTCCTGCCACTGTCTCCTCTCCCACAAGTCTTTGCTTCTCCAAATGTTTCATTAATGGAGGGCTGTTGGGATGAAAGTGCTTCTCAATGTTTCCTTTCTTTCTTTAATTTCCATTTCTTACCTCTGACCTAGGGTTCCCCTATGGGGTGGAGTTCTCATCACCATTGCAGATACCTTTGTATTTCTCTTTTTGGACAAATATGGTAAGTACCATACTGGGCATGGACACGTTAGACACATAAGCTACTTTGCCGTCATGTGGCTGATGGGGAAGTCTGTCTCCTCCAAGCTCACTGCTGCATTTTCCCCTTTAGGCTTGCGGAAGCTGGAAGCATTTTTTGGCTTTCTCATCACTGTTATGGCCCTCACATTTGGATACGAGGCAAGTGTTTCAGGCTATTCATTAGCTTTGTAAAACAAAAAAAAATTTTTTTTTTGCCTTTATAATAAAAGAGTAATGCTGGGATGGTTTTAATTGTACTACATGTGCTCAGAAAAAACCAATTGCTGCTCCTCCTTGTTAGTGGCCTGAGGTGACCTCTGAAAATAGTTTGCTATCCACTTGACCCAGAAACCATGCAAAATCATGCAAATCAAGAGGTTCAGATCTTTGAGTTCACTTTAAGAACACTTGTGAGGCTGCCCGGCCGTCAGGGGTATGCGTATCTGAAAAGCCATCGAGTCTCTGAAGGGATGTCACTTTGCAGAAGCAGTATGTGCCATTTCACTGTGACATTGGTGCAGTTGGTACGTGTGTCCAGGCTAAACAGTGGGGTTGGACACAGGGTCGGTGGCCCAGAAAGAGTGCTGACTTTTTGCTTCACACACTTAAAAATGCAGAGTAATGCAGAGCTTAAGGGTTTAGATGTAGATTCCCTGGTCACTGAGCACATCCAGGTGAACAAAGCCCCCAAGATGCAGCACAGAACGGACAGAGCTCGTGGGCAGATTGACCCATATGAACTCTCCCTGCCTTGCTGAGAGGGTCCTCCTGAAAAAGCAGATTGTTTCTAAACCAGAAGAGGAGGTCGCACTGGAGCATCAGATAACCCTGGGAGAAACTGAAGACACAAAACTTACAGCCCGGGAGTAAACTCAGCATAAAATAAAAAATGTTAGTAAAAGTAAAAGCAGGAGGAAAAAAAGAAAAGAAAGAAAAAGCCAATTAAGACTTGGGCCAATTTTGAAGGGATATTATCTATAACAAAGACTATTATCCAGGAAAGTCTGCAGGGACCCTCAGGTCAAAAATGACTAGACTTTCTAGGACCTTCCAGACCAAACCCCCTGGTTCCAAATTGGCCATCTTGGCAACGGAGCAGCTTTGGAGAGGGTTAGAGAGGGTGTTACAGGGTGATTCTTGGCTGTTAACTGAGAGGGTCTGTTTCTGCTCCTTCTGGTTTGTACCAACTGCAGCTTGAACTTTCTCTGTATTTGAACTATAGGGGATATGGTGGGTGCTTCCTGTTTGGGCCCTAACCCAGATACTCCTAGGACTAAGTATCACTATATGCAGTAATACCACCTTTCTGTGGCCATTTTAACTGATGTCTGTTTATTGGCCCAGCTAGACTTCTATAACTATATCTAATCTATGGGTAGATTATACAGCTTGGTCTAAGGCTTTCAGGAGAAGTGCTGAACCAGGGAAAAGTGTTTATGAATGAGTCAGCTTATGCTAGGGGCAAACACAGTGATACTCAGATGAATATAGGTGAACAGAAGTTTAAGTGTGGATAATTAAGAATTGACTATATTCTTGGGTCTGTCTCATAGGAGTTACTGTGAAATTAATATCAATAGGCCCTTAGCAGCCATTTTATGTCTTTAGAATATTAATTACGTTCTCTCTACATCTATTTGGTGTATCTAAAATATGATATAAAATATCCAGGTACCCCAGTGTTGAATTCTCTCATCTCTGGCAGCAAGCTCCTTATGCTGCTTGGTTTTTCTTTATTCTTCATCATTCTAGGTAGTTGCTGAAGAGGAAGGAGGTGTAAGGAAAGCAGTAAAGGATGCTGAGTGTTTCCTAGTACTGTTATTCCCTCAGTCTCATATTCCAGTAAAGGCTAATTAGTTGTTATGTTGGTATGTAGTATATTACAGTGAGACCCAACCAGAGCGAAGTACTCAAGGGCATGTTCGTGCCGTCCTGTTCAGGCTGTGGCACGCCGCAGATCCAGCAGGCTGTGGGCATCGTGGGGGCCGTCATCATGCCGCACAACATGTACCTGCATTCTGCCTTAGTCAAGGTGAGCAAGGCCTCTATCTCAGTGGCCTCCTGGGTAGGTCATGGGGTGTTTTCCTTTAGTTGCAAGGGACACATAACTTAGTTTACAACTGTTAGAGCCCCAAAAGAGCAAGGTATTTTTCCATGGTTGGGCATTTATAAACTCCACATGCTTGGACTCTGGTTTATGACCAGAGATAACTAACCTCCGGAGAAAAACTGGAACTAAAGTTCTGCATAAAAGGTCTGAAAGTGCACCAAGTCTCTTGTGTTTTAATCTTTAAACCCTGACTGGCCTTGAGGAGGTCGGGAGTGAAGAACCCAACCAACCTTTTACCAGTCAAGTCTTACACCGTTGTTTGCTGGGAGACTTCAAAGACCTTTATAATTAAGGTTATACATTTCTTAGGGCACATTTTGTGGCTCTCTGAGCCACAGTAACTGAGAACTCAGTAGTCACTGAATTACTCCTGCCGGTGTGAGGACTGCGTAATGTCATCCAGGGGTCAGGAAGTTCTTCCTTAGTGAATGCGGATGAAAGCGAGTTCTCACACATTGCATCTGGTCCATTGTTTGCCCTCTTAATCTTTCAGTTGTCTCTGAACTCTTGAAATATTACAAGGAAACTTGTTCCAAAAAGTCAGAAAAAAAAAAATGACTACTATTATTATCTTTCCAGTCCAGACAGATAAACCGAGCCAAAAAGGAGGAAGTTCGAGAAGCTAATAAGTACTTTTTCATTGAATCCTGCATTGCTCTCTTTGTTTCCTTCATCATCAATGTCTTTGTCGTCTCAGTCTTTGCCGAAGCATTTTTTTGGAAAACCAACCAGCAGGTGGTGAGTAAGCCAGGGTCATGAATAGCGGTGAACGTAAGCGTCATGTGAAGGCTGGAATGTGGGAGGAAACTGTGACAGTGACTTGGAGCTCAGGGGAAGGAGAGCTGTAGCCTCAGTGCTGTCCCTTCAGTCCCTGCGCTGCGCAGGGTCGGCAGTCTGGGGCCGACCAAGCCCAGGCCGTTTTCCCCTGCTTTTGACTGATGAGGGAGATCGGCTCAGATTAAAGATTGCCTCCTGCTCTTTCATTAGTGGCTTCACATCTGATTGGCCCTTTGTTTCCTGTTTACCAACTTCCAGTTTGCTTGCCATTCCTGCCATTTGATGATGAGGACAGGCAGGGAGGAGTCAACAAACAAAACACACTGTTGCTAAGAGAGGCTGTTTTGTCATTTTTTAATTCTCTGTCTTCCCAGTTCCTGATTGCCTATCTAGTTTCTTTTTTTTAACTTTTAAAAAATTGATTAGAGAGAGAGGAATATTGATTTGTTCCACTATTTGTGCATTCATTGGTTGATTCTTGTACCTGCCCAGACTAGAGATTGAACCCTCAACCCTGGTGTTTCAGGATGATGCTCTGACCAACTAAGCTACCCAGCCAGGGCCTATCTAGTTTTGATCACCACCTGACTTCCTGTTGATAGTACCTCAGGCTCCTGGAGCTGCTTTGACTAAGGACTCCCTATTCTGGCGTCCTCTCACATTTGAAGTTAAGGACTCTCTTCCCGTTATCATTTGAAATGACCCAACAATGTACACTCTAACTCAGTAAATATTTTTGATGACATGGGGGTCCAGAAAGATTATGGAGGAAGAGTGCAAGTGATACTTGCTGCCCATTTATGCCCCATCACTACCTGCGTCCGGTGTCTCACCTCCAGGGTGTGTCTCACAGGTGACTTGTGTGTGATCTGTAGGAGACCTCTTTTCTGGTCCTTGCCTCAAAAATAAAAGTTGCTCCTAAACCGCTTTCTCTTCTAGATTGAAGTCTGTAGAAATAGCAGCAGCCCCCATACTCACCTTTTCCCTGAAGATAACTCAACTCTGACTGTGGACATCTACAAAGGGGTAAGTGAACCTACTCAGATTTGTGTCCGTTGTCCCTGAATCAGATACTGTCCTTGGCATAGTATCTGGTCTTTTCTGTGGGTTCATTTCAGAACTGAGCATATCTTCTTTGGAGTGTCATTTATTTCAGAGGCCAGATGCTAGACAAGTATTTTGGACTAGATAGAAGGAATAGAGGATCAGCTGGAAAAAAAAAAGAATCGTTTCAGCAGTTCCCATACTTGTGTTGATAGCATAGTGTTCTACAGGATATTAATTGGGGTGATCATAGAATGTATGCCTGGTCAAATGTTCTTTATTGGGGCCTCAGTTACATTCTGAACCTCCAAGAGTAGAATATGTATTTATGCAGTATTTCCCAAATTTATTCGACCTTTTTACTCTTGTTATCTTTTGCTTTTAAAGATTTTATTTATTTATTTTTAGAGAGAGGGGAAGGGAGGGAGAAAGAGAGAGAAACATCAATTGCTTGTCATTCGTATGTGCTCCGACCTGGGATGAACCTGCAGCCCAGGCATGTGTCCCGACTGGGAGTCATACGGCAACCTTGCACTCTGGGGGACAACACCCAACCCACTGAGCCACACCCGTCAGGGCTCCTGTTATAAAATAGTGTGTTAGCAGTATCATTTGGGAAATGGAGTGTAGAATTTTTCTTTTACATATATACATATATATATATTTAAGATATAGGTTGAAGATGAAGGCTTTAGAAGCCTGAAGAAGAGAAAAGAATAGGCTGAGGAATGAAGAACCATCCATGAAAAATCAGGTTGAAAGCTTTTAGAATGAGGTTAGGACCTGAGTCGAGCTTCTGGGACAGTGGCTCGACCCAGTGCATGGCAAAGGAGAGAGAGATGCAGTTTGGGTGTTGTCAGAGCAGTTCACTGCCATGTATTTCTCCCTCACCTCTCCAGGGTGTTGTTCTGGGATGTTTCTTCGGGCCTGCTGCCCTCTACATCTGGGCAGTGGGGATCCTGGCTGCAGGACAGAGCTCCACCATGACAGGAACCTATTCTGGCCAGTTCGTCATGGAGGTGGGTGCTGTGTTGGCTGGTAAAGACTAAAGGAAAAGGAAATTGTGTATTTGTTACTTGCTGATCCTGTGCTTCTAAGGTCTGCCTGAGCCTCCCCAAACCTTTCTAGTTTCCTGTTCCAGACATTCATCCTGCCTCTGTGTTTTCTCTCAGGGATTCCTGAACCTAAGATGGTCACGCTTTGCCCGAGTGATTCTGACCCGCTCTATTGCCATCATCCCCACTCTGCTTGTTGCTGTTTTCCAAGATGTAGAACATCTAACGGGGATGAATGACTTCCTCAACGTTCTGCAGAGCTTACAGGTGAGGAGGGAGCTGGGGAAATGCACGCTGCATTTAGTCAGGCCGCGCTGTGTATTGCCTTAGGCTTCAGACCTCATGCCAAGTGCGGAGGAAAATTTAGAAGAAGAAGCATGGCCTTGGTCTGCAGTAAATGTACAAGATGTGAAGTGCGTGGCATTTAAAAGGCTTTTCAAAATGACTTGGGTTGTTTTTTTTTTAAGCCTTTTGAATGGGATTTATAAGCTATAATTATATGTAGAACACAAAATTATTGTTCATTAAGCCAAGCAAATATTTTTTTAAAAAATATTTTAGTTACTTTTAAAGAGGGGAAGGGAAGGAGAAAGAGAGGGAGAGTAACATCAGGGTATGAGAGAAACATCAATCGGTTGCCTCTCTCACACCCGCAACCCAAGCATGTGCCCTGACTGGGAATTGAACCAGTGACCTCTCCGTTCATAGGCCGGTACTCAATCTGCTGAGCTGCAACAGCCAGGGCAAGCCAAGCAAATGTTAAATGATATATAGGACACTCGGTCCTAAGCAGGATAAGACAAGGCAGGTACAAATGTTTGTAAACACTATGGTCATAATCAGTGGTAGGTTAATGATAGCTGCACGGATTTCAGCGTGGTGCCTGAGCATTTGGGGCGACAGGATGATTCCTTACGGAGCAGGTGAGACAGGGTCTGTGTTCCCTTTCCACTGACAGTGCTCCTCTCTGGGGTGATACAGGGCCCTCCAGTAGCCCCATCTGATCTTAGTTATTTTTTTTCCCCAGCTTCCCTTTGCTCTCATACCCATCCTCACGTTTACGAGCTTGCGGCCGGTAATGAGTGACTTTGCCAATGGAATGTGAGTGTGCACCTCTCAGTCCCCAGAGCCAAGGGGGGCACGGGTATCTTTATCAACTAGGCCGGTGAAGAGGGGGTCATAGAGGGGCCTGAGAGGCGGTTGCTTGTGCTGCCCCCTCAATCTGTGGCTTGGAAAAGGGAGACTGTGAAGGTAGTAAAGGAAGGCAAGGACATGTTTATTTTCTGGGGAAGAAAATTTGGCTTTTAGGGGTTTAACTCTTTAGCTTCAGCATCTTAATTCCATGTTAATGGTCTGAATGAGAAGGGTTTAAGCTGATAACCTTTTACATACATCTTTAAAGGATGTGAAGGTAGTTGCAATGACTTGTTGCATCCCTAGAGACTCTCATGACTTGTTCCATTTTTAGGTTGCATTTCTAGGGACTTAAATAATAGGAGTTATTTGATAGTAGTTTTTCCCTTCTTTGTCCCTATCAGTGTCTAATTTTGGCTCATTTAACCAAATATGGGACATACTAAGAACGATTTTTCAGTTCTTTTTATTTTTTATTTTGGAAATACATTTATTAAAGCCGGGGACAGTGAAATAAAGAAGGGCTTAGGCGAGAAGAAGCAACAGGGGAGAGCCCAGGCGGCACTGCTTTGGCTCACTGAAAAGTTAGAGAAGAGGCGGTCTTGGGGACAGGTTCCGGGGGTTGGCCCGGGAGGGTCTGCCGCTGCCTGTTGCTCCCTGGGTGCATCTCGTGGGGTCCCTTAGAGCTTAGCAGATGCGCACCTGAGAGGGAAGAAGAGGGGGAAGGGCAAGGCATGGGCACGCTCCTGGGAGGGGAGCATGGCCCTCTGGAAATGCTACCCCTGTCCTGTCTACCCCACCAGAAGCAGTGTCCTTTGCTGTTTGTGGACGGGCTGGACCGCTCCACCGGTGACTGTGCCAATTCTTTTACAGAGGCTGGAGGATTGCAGGCGGGATCTTGGTCCTTATCATCTGTTCCATCAACATGTACTTTGTCGTGATTTATGTCCAGGATCTAGGGCACATGTTTCTGTACGTGGTGGCTGCTGTGGTCAGTGTGGCTTATCTGAGCTTTGTGTTTTACTTGGTAAGTCCAGTTGGGAGGGGGCGGGGGCAGAGATGTCAGGGGTGGCACGGGGTGGCGGGGGCGACCTACATCCAGGAAGCACCCAAAAGATCACACAGCAGCCTTTCTCTAGGTTATTGAGATAATTTACATGAAATTGTTAAGTCAGCTATGGTTAAACCGTGTGTGTGTGTGTGTGTGTGTGTGTGTGTATTTGGTTAAACAGTATTTTTAACCGTAAAATCTGGTTCCTAAGAGCTATCATCTTTCTATTTCTGTCACTTCTGTCCTTCCCTAGAAGAAAGCGCAGAACTGAGAGGAGGAGCAGTGTGGGAAGTAGGGGGTGGCGCACGGTGGGGCCGAAGCGGGGGCCGTGCAGTGTGACTTCGGGGCTTTGGGGGACCCCATGTAGGTCCACAGCCCTTCTCAGCTCTGCCACTCAATAGCTGTCCAGTGAGAAAATAAATAGTGATAGTCTCACGTTGAATTATTTTAGAATTATTTTAAAAATGATGGTTATACAACCACACAGAAAAGGAATGCTAAATTAGGTATACCCAGATAATCAAAAAATTTTCAAAAATCTGAGTAGTTATAGGGAAATGGTAATAGTCCTTGTAAGGTGGCGGGATTATGGACATAT
This sequence comes from Pteronotus mesoamericanus, assembly GCF_021234165.1. Lineage (NCBI taxonomy): Eukaryota > Metazoa > Chordata > Mammalia > Chiroptera > Mormoopidae > Pteronotus > Pteronotus mesoamericanus. Next base: position 3,995,073 of record NW_026555310.1, read on the forward strand.
TCTTTTCTTTATTTTCCAAGTTTTCTGTAACATTCCTTATATTAATGAAAAATGGCTGTAGCAACAACAGCAAATCCACCTTTCTGTGGTATACAGGTTTCTCTGAAAAACACAAGGTGTAGGATTAGGGACAGCAGAATTTATACCGTATCTGCTGAAGAGAACGGTGAAGGATGGAGGCTGGAAACCCACTGCTGATCCGTATAACACTTAGTTCCCATGTCAGTGTCTGCTACAGGTTAGGTGTTGGAGAAAATCACTTTAGTGAAAATTGTAAAACAGTGTCCTGGATTGATACATCCCTTCTCTTTTGCTCCCCAGGAAACCTTGGGTGCACTAAGATTATGCTGACCCTATAATCTCGGGACTTACTCCCAGGAAACCCAAGTAACTGAATTATGTCTTTGACAGGAATTGTTTTTAAAATTCGCTGTGCAAGTTAAGGGAATCCTCCCTTCATGCACATTGGTTTCGAAGGTGCCGACCTGTCCTCAGGCAGCCCGAGACTATTGAGATTCTTGAAGACCATTTTTAAGGCCGAGGGCTGATTCTAGAGTGGGTTACTGCTGTTTAGCTCCAAAACATACACTTCACGGAGTAGCTTAGGAGACTGTTCAGTTGTATTAGTCTATCATTCGTTCCCCTCATCATGAGGAATAGGGTAGCGGTAAGAAAGGTGGTCTTCAGGGAACCCCAAGTCCAACAAAAGAAACAAACTACAAACACAAAACAGTAGGAGCAGAAGGAGCTCAGTATAGTAATTAGTATGGAAGACACTTGCGGAAGAAGGCAGATTCCAGGATGTTTTGAAGGGGTTGTGGGGCTGGGAGAATGACTCGGTGACAGACGACAGCAAAGCTGGAGGCTCCAGGGAGCCAGCAGGTTTGCGTCTGAGCAGCACAGTGTGCGCAGTCGCAGTGGGCTGGTGGGTGACGGCTGTATTTTATCTTTCAGATTTGGCAATGCTTGATTGCATTGGGCATGTCCTTCCTGGACTGTGGGCGCACGGTAAGCATCTCTAAAGTCCTGACTGAAGAAGCCACCGGCGACTATACTAAGTAAACACTGGATCAGCCTGTGTGATCCGGGTAGCCATCAGAGCCAGTGTGTTTCTATGGTTTACTGTGTGAACATAGCCAAAAGTATGTGCTGTTGCACAGACTGCATATAGGACTCCACTCAACTGGTGGTTGTGGAAGACTTTATTTCACATGTGTTTGAAAGATGGAATTTTTTTTCTTCCTGACCTCCTAACCTGGGAACTGGATTAGATGGGATCTTTGAAAAGCTGACGATTTGCTGCTATCATTCTAACACTAAATTCTTCAAGAGCTGCTGATGGGCCAGCTTATTTTATCCCTTTGTGAGAGAAATCTCTCTGATTCTTAAGTAGGCTACATGTTAGAAAAGAAAATTTGGAAAATGCAATACATTTCATAATAAAAGTACAAAATGGGTATGCAAATTTGTTTATTAAAAGATAATAGATTTTAAAAAGCTGACAAATACTTATGCATACCCTTTCAACTATTTTAATTATAAAATAAAATCTCAACTAGAGTGTTTTTATCCATATGAAATATAAAATTATGAGACCTATGCCTTTATCAGGATCAGAATTCTTTTAACTTAATTTCTGCTTTAAATTTCTCAGTGGAAGTTAAGAGGGGTAAGAAAGCATAAAGGTGATAAATGGACAAATAGCAAAACTCACCTGCAGATGGTGGTTATTAATCACCTTGAAAATCACTTAGAAGATTTTCCTCAGAGATTGAACTAGTTTATCGGGATTTTCTTGGGAGTCCTGATTTTAAGTAGCTTTATGTTTTACACAGAACTTTCCTGATACTTAGTCTTGAGCATAGGTAGTTGTAAAACCGTCACCTTCCTCCTCCAGGAGGGTGGTGGAAAAAAGATGGTAGCGTTTACAAACTGATGTTCTCATGAGACTTTGGGGTAAGGAGAAAAGACTTGAAAGAAGAAGAGCCATCTGTTCTATTCCTAAAAGCCACCTCCTACCAGAATCGTCCTGTTTTCCTGAAGTCTGCCCGGGACGGCTTGCAAGGCAGCCTCAGGAGCTGTGGACTCTCAGCAAGTCACTAAGTATCACTGTGGTTGCAAAGTTCTCCCTCCGCAAGGTTGCTCTGGGCCCCCTCCCCTCAGCCATTCCCTCAGAGGGAAAAACTGAGACCAGATGGTGGAGCCCTGGAGTCAGAGGACATGGGTCCCTTCGGCATGAAGCTTCTGCTCTTCAGCCACTTGGCGACATTTTTACATGTGGAGCCAGAGACTATGTGATTATCTCAGATCAAATCACATTGGTGTGATGGAAATAAATAATCAAGTCTCGTATAGCTGCCGACTTGATGAGGGCAGTAGCGGGAGCAGTGCTGAAGGACTTCATTCGGAGTGGGCTTTCTTCTGGAGTCCTGGTGGGCTGGTGTTCTCTGTTCACGCAAGCACCTAAAAGCATTATTGCTGACATTTTGCACACAGTCAAAAATGCAGAGTGGACAGACTGTCTTCTCTAAGTCTTCAAGGGTAAATTGCTGTTTCACTGACATACCTTTACGTTAGCCACTCAACTAATGTAGCCCAGAATCACGATGTACAAATTTTCCTAATTGTCCCTCCTTGTGTCCCCCCCCCCCCCGGGGAGATATCGGAGAGTCACATCTTAAGCTGCAGTAGGTCTGGCCACAGTAGGTGAAGGCTGGATTGACCCAGAAATTCTCTGTAAAAACAGTACAAAAACATTTAACCTTTGCCCTAAGCCTGGGTGGGCCCAGTCAGTCTCAAAGTCACAAATATTTAGAAGCCCAGGTAAAAACTGCCAGTTTTCTTTTAAAAATTGTATTTATGACTTGCAATGATGGAAAATTTCTTCCCAATTAAATGTCATTTTATAATACTCTGTATGTAGTATTTGACAGTGTTAAAAACTCCCGTGCTGTATTCTGTTAGATCCTCTCAGACAGTGTATTGCAGCCAGTACTCTGGCTGCAGTGAGCGACACTCAGACCTTTCAGATGTCTCAGCGCCAGCACATGCGGTGTGTTCTGTCAGTGTCTTTGTGTGGAATGTTTAAGAATATACAGTTGTACTTTATGTTAATCGGTCCTTATTCTCCATAAATGTGACATGAGATAATTGTGCTGCTACAGCCTACCAGGAGTTAGCAGGGATGGGGCAGGGATGTAGTTTGGCTCCTGTGAGGTCGTGCTAGTAGTTTTAGGAGTGGTTACAGCTGAGATTTTAGTGACCATTTAACAATATGTAAACTTGGTTTGTAATTAAAAACATTTTTCTTTTTCCGGTTTGGTTTCCTGGGTATTTTTTTTTAACCTTGACAGTATTAATGAGGGTCTCAACAATTCTGAAATACTAAAACATCAACTGCCACCTGGAATGACATAGTAAGCCCGCACCGTTGTAGTCCTTCTTTAGAAAGGATAGAGAAATAAGTAGGTTTAGACCTTAGAAGACTTGATGACTTGCAGACACCAAGCACTCATTTCTTCTTACCCACTGAGTCAAATAGTTTTGCTGTTAGTAATGGTCACATCATTACCATATTTAAACTTGAAAAAAATTGTTATTCTGCCTTCTTTGCTCTGAAGTGAACATTTTTCTCCCTGTAGTCTTGTTTCACCTTTGAAATTGGTGTTTCTATTCTGTATATACAGCCAATGAAAAGTAGGATTATTTGAAAAGAGAAACCAAACTTGTTTAGCTTAAAAATGAATGAACATTTTGGCAGACCCAATATAAATGGGAATACTGTTGGTCCCATTTAGTAAATCAAAGACAAGTTCAGGCACTTTGAACTGGCCCTGTCACCGGATCCATGGTGGAAAAATCTAAGCCAGCACTTCATTTGTCCCAAGTGTCAGTAGAACCTCATTTCCCCTTTTGCTGTTGCAAGCTTTCCGTGTATTACAGGAGCTGAGTACTTACATAACACCATAGAAGTAATCTGGGAATTTTATTCTCTCTGTCATCTTACCTCATTTAGCTCTCTCTTATTTTTTTTTTAAAAAAGATTTTATTTATTTAGAGAGAGGGGAAGATAGGGAGAAAAAGAGAGAAACATCAATGTGAGAGAAACATTGATTGATTGCCTCTTGCACATCCCCAACTGGGGACCTGGCCCACAACCCAAGCATGTGCCCTGACCAAGAATCGAACAGGCAACCTTTTGCTTTGTAAGACGATGCCCAACCAACAGAGCCATGCTGGCCAGGGTTCTCTCTCAATGTGGGTTTAATTTCAGAACTAAAATAGGATGCAAAATAATTTGAAGATCCCGATTTGAGGTACTCCCTTTAGCTCTGCCCTCTGGAACTCTTTCTGCTCCTTCATTGGATAGGACCAGTGAATCAAAATGTGTCAGCTTCTTCTGACAGCTTAGCTTCTCTGTGTTTAAAACGGCTAACACATAACTATGTGCTAGTCCTGGTCAAAGCACTCATGATCTCATTTAATTCTTTTAACAAAAGGATCAACTTTGATATAGATGAGGCAACTGAAAGGCCAAAAAATAACTTTCCAAAATTACATCGCTAATGGGCAATTGACATTTGAACTTGAATAGCTTAACTGCAGGGCCCACATTATTATTACCAAACCATCCTACATAACACATGGCACACGCTTCGCGTGAGTTTAAGATACCAAGCTTTGGTGTTTAACAGCCCCAGAAACATGAACACACAGAAGCATTTGCTTGATACTCTGATTAGTGTTAGAATATGTGGTTTAGCTCAGAAGTTGCTAACTGGTAGGCTAATTTTGTTTGGCCTGCACTACATTAAAAAAAACAAAAAACAGTACTTTTTTCACAGTCATAGAAAATGGGCAGGGCCCTCTATGGTCCCACCCCAGCAATAGCTAAGAACTAGTAGTAAGTTTACTCATTTGCATTACTTCTCTGCCCTGGAAAGTATCTTAGCTTATATCTCTGACATTTAGCACCAGTTCTCAATGTCTCAGAGCAATGTGACAAAGTTCTCCAGTGGAGAAGTTCTGTCTATGAAGTAACCTAAGTAATGTATTTTGGGGACCATGGGACTAACAATGCAATGCTTGCTTGCTACATACTGAGGAAGCCCGCCACCTTAGCTCACTTGAGAAAAGACTGCAATGGATTGTCAGTATGCCTGGCAATTGCTCTTGGTAAGGAAAACCTGAGATGTAAAACCCTAAAGTGAATAAGCCAGCTGGAGTCTGAAGAGCTGTTTTTCTGCCGTAAGGCCGGTGTGACTCCGTGTCTCCTAGCCCAGTAGTTGGGAATAGTTTTATCTTGGGCCCCATTTGGACTCATCTTTACGCAGTCAAAACAAGCCTGTCAGGTATACAGGACAAGCTGTAATATGTTAAAAATTATGTTTATTGAACACTGACATGAGATGGCATATTAATGTACTTGGAATTTGGAAAGGTGGCATTTATTTCCACTTTACAAACAAGTAGGATAAGGCTCTAAAAGGATACGTGACCTGCTCACCGTCATACAAAGCGGCAGAGTTGGAGCTTAAACTCAACTCCAGTGCCCTTTCCACTACACTATGAGAGGAATATTTTCTTCCTATGACTTTATAGTCTGTATTCTGCATTCATTACAGGCTGCTGGTTCCAAGGGGCAATAACATGTCTAAAGCCCTGGGTATAACAGTAGGGCTAAAATGAGACTCAGTGATTGTCCCACTGAGTGTATGCAGAGGAGAGAAAATGAGTAAATACAGCTTCACAGATCCCAACACAAACCATCTGGATTCCGGTTTCCAGAAATAGGGTCTGCCATTTTTTAAAAAAAAATTTTTTTAAAGATTTTATTTATTTATTTTTAGAGATAGGAAGGGAGGGAGAAAGGGGGAGAAACACCAATGTGTGGTTGCGTCTCACGTGCCCCCTGCTGGGGACCTGGCCTGCAACCCAGGCATGTGCCTTGCACTGGGAATCAAACTGGCAACCTTTTGGTTTGCAGGTCAGCACTCAATCCACTGAGCCATATCAGAGTGAGCTGCCATGTGTTTTAAAAGTAGCTGAAGTGATTCTAATTCAGACTGACAAACATTTGGGTCTCATAGGTCATCATCTCCCTTTCTCTTAGCACATGCCATTTTATGTTTTTTTAAAAGATTTTATTTATTTATTTTTAGAAGGGAAGGAAGGGAGAAAAACATTGGTTGCCTATAGCACGCCCCCAACAGGGACCTGACCCACAAGCCAGGCATGTCCCTGACCAGGAATTGAACCAGAGACCTTGCGGTTTGCACGATGACACTCAATTTACTGAAACACACAAGTCAGGGTATTTGTTTGTTTGTTTAAATGGAAGACTTTGCTCAGGTGCCAAAGGGTAATGGGGCTCAGGATTTAGATCATTTGAAATTTGATTTCTAACACACACACAGTACTGAAGTCTAAAACAGTGCTTTTGCCCTTAATATCCTGATCAGATGACCCATTCTGAGGCAAAGTGTGTTAGAAGAATAGTCAAAGTACAAATTGTGCTAAGGGCATTTGGCACTATCTCAATCCTTAACTATTTCAACTCCTAGCTAGTCTTTATATACTGTAAACTGTGTATCTGTGAGCCATTTCTTTTCTGAAAGAAAAATCAATGTAGCAGTACTGAAAAAAGGCCTCCATCGGTTTGCTATTTATAGATACTTAAGTGCCAAGTTAAATATCTAAATACGAGTCAGTCTAACCCTTTTCCATCTTTTTGTCCATAGTACCACCTGGGATTGACAACTCAGCCTGAACTCTACCTTCTGAACACCATGGATGCTGACTCACTTGTGTCTAGATGACCGGCAGCCTGAGAGACTGTATAGGAACCATTTTTCTCTTAGTCCGCTTGTGCCAAGTGTCCTTTTAGCATTATCTCTGTTAGTTCAGAGGTGAGTTTTGTTCAAATGTTTTGAACAAAAGGCAAAGATTTCCTCATGGGAAGGGTGTTAAAAGCTAACAGCTGTTAAGTGTAGGTCAGAGACCCACCCACTTCACGCCAGTCCTACAACATCCAGAGTTAATTGATTGGCCTGTGATGGCCACACACCCCATGGGCTTGTGTCTTAACTGCTGGAATTTTTAAAATACATATGCGTATGTATTTATGTAATCCCGAACATACCAGTTTGGGTAGAGTTTTAAGGTTATAGAAATTTATAGATCTTTTGTATTTTTAAAAAACATACTGTTCAGGCAAATCAGATACTTGTTTTGTCTGGATCACCAAGTGAGAAAAGAAAGGGAGTAAATGCTCTTTTTCAGCATGAACTGGTCAAATTGACTTACCTTTTAAAGTGGTGCTTGACTGTGGCCAGTTAAATTTCATTCAGTTTTAACCAGACCCTCAGTAACAACTGACACTAGCATATCATTCTAAAGAAAACATTTCTTATGTTCAGCAGTCATTTTTACTCTTTGTTTTCAGTGTGCTTTACAATTGTTAGTCTCCGTTGCTTTTCTTGAATTCTTTTTGAGATATGATGGTATTTTCCAAAGAGCTTAATACCTAGTAACAAGATCCAGAAACTATAATTAATGATCAGTTTCCCATGCTTCATTGTGTAATGCAGCCTATTCTAGCATTCGTTTTCAGTATAAAAAGAAGAAACATCTAATACTTAACGTTGTAAGTCCCAACAGAAGATAATGGAGGAATTAGTTCTCTTTCTAATATTTGTATAGTCCTACCATATCTTTTCTTCTCACTTTTCCCATTAACAGTCCAACATCATTTCTAGGTCCAGAGCTTATTTCTAGGAGGGGCTTATATTTCTCATGTTGAATCTCCTAGAGAATGCTAAACATTTTATTTCAAGATATTTATGCCAAGTAGTAGTATGAGATTAGAACTAGACTGGCCCTTGGAAGATTAGCCCACATGTCACAAATGGCCTGCCTCCATGTGGGTTAGAGACTTTTTGACCCCTCTTCCTAACCAGGATTGTTTTTGCTTACTTTTTTTTTACAATAAAAATATAATATTTAAAAATGGAAAGTTTTTGCATGATTATCTGAAAAGTCAGAACATTTCAACTCCGGGTTCATGTTCCTGCGCGGAAGTGCTGCTGGCCGGAGCTGAATGGCGGCTCTCCATTTTTAACGGGACATACTTCAGGGTGGATACACTGCTTCACTCCCTTCCTTCCAGCTCCAAAGGCATTGAGTTTGTGTGACTCGGAGCATCATTTTCTTCTTTCAGTATAAAAATTAAATGCCTGACCTCTCTGCCTTATTTTAAAACTTACTGTATTTTAACAAGACTTTTTAAAAAATCTGGACAGGTGCCTGTCTTCCCTTACAATGACTTGGCCGTCTAAGCGGCAAGGATACCCCTGAGATGGCACTTCAGAGTCTCTTCATTTCTACTTTAGGGACCCTTGAAACTTCTGCTAAGAGCAGCACCTTGCAACTAAGGTTAGAATCCTTCTGATTTAAAAAAAATGAAACTGAATTAACATCAATGAGCAGCTTTTACTTGAAAAAGAGACTTTTAAAATGAGTCTCAGCGTTTTGGTTCCTTTATACCCAGACAGCAACTCTAGATGAACCACTATGTTGCATTTTGCTTCCTCCCTGGACAATTTCATTTCCCAGTAGTTTCATTCCCACAGAATGTTTGGGGAAAGGAAAAAAAGGCAAAAAAAAAAAAAATTGTTTTGCAACTCTTAAAAAGATGTGGTGGTTGGTTAAACAGAGATTATGTATTTGGGATATGTCTGTAACTCTTCTTCATTCCCTTTTTTTTTTTTTTTTTAAGATTTTCTTTATTTTTTAGGAGAGGGAAGGAGGGAGAAAGCGAAGGAGAGAAACATCTATTGGTTACCTCTTGTGCGCCCCCAACTGGGGACCTGGCCCACAACCCAGTGCCCTGACTGGGAGTCAGACCCATGACCTTTCAGTTCACAGGCTGGCGCTCAACCCATTGAGCCACACCAGCCTGGGCTCCATCCTTTAACTGTAAGTTACTAGGAACAGATTAGAGTTTACAAAAATTTACAAGCATATCCTTCAGGTCATACAAACCCTGCAATCAGAAAATTTGTTAATGAAGCAAATCATGCTAAAACCAGTTGAAAAGAATGATGTCTGGAGAGTGAGTTTTGGATAAACTTTTTTTGCTAAGTTACAAACATTGAATCATTCTCTAATGTATGATTTAAAAATCTGGATTTCTGTATTACGTGATTATACAGATATCAACATACTCCATTTTAAGTGTAGCCGAGATGCATACACTCCCTCAGTCCCTGGGGTTTAACACTATGGAGTCCATTTGTAAGTGAATGCTCTGGCGTTGCACACTCAGAATGTCAGAAAAATGCAATTTAATAATTGTTGCTGAAAGCTAACAAAAATAGCCATCTCAGCTTTAAACATTATGATATTAAGGCCCCAAAGCTCTGCCCCAGAAGCATTGCTTACATTCGGGCACTGGGTATAAGCTGTCCACAGGTCTTCCTGCAGTGGCCCTCCGTCTGCGCCACGCTGGCGTGGTGAGTGGTCACCCTGCGTGCTCTTCTCCATATTAATAAATTGTGGCCTCTCGTGCATAGCTGCTCTAATAAGTAAACACTCTGCATTGCTTTTCTCAAGCAATAAATATATTACTTTAATTCTCTCAGTAAGATTAGAAAATTCTGGAACCTGTTGGGTTTTGTGAGAAAAACCTGTTTCTAATTAAACACTGCAGTTAATCTATTTTAATGCTGCGTATTTATTGAGACAGTGAAAATCTTTCCAGTAGCCTGATCATTTCATTGTGTGATCATGGAACACATTAGATGCAGCTCTTGGGATATTTTCTCCAACGGAATAAAGTAGTTGGATTCTTGCCCATTTATCAAGGAGGAGAGTGTTGACCAAAATACATGTTTTTGTTGGTGGCACTAGAGGAGCCTCGCGATAGGTGCAAATGACAGCCTTTAAAAAATTGCTTGTGCCAATGGAGAGAAGTGTATATAAAACACAGTCAGTACCTAGAATGCAGACCTATTTTCAGGTATTCCCACATCTTTCACTTTCTCAAATACTAGACTTCACTTTCCTGTCAAAATAACCCTGCACTACGGAGAACAGCACGGAAAAGGAAATCACCACGACAGATTGTCTTAAAGTGCATTTTTTGTTTGTTCGCTTGTTTTCTTTTCCAGGCCTGTCGTCATAGGGAGTATATCTGAGTCACGACGGTTATGATTTCAACAAAGTCTAGTAAGTTTATTTAGAATGTAGGGCAGGTAAAAAGGAGTCTGAGGCCAGAGCTGTACTTAATACGTAGTGTTTGCTTTGGTTTATTGTGTTTCCTACAGCGTCATACGAGGTTAGCAACAGCATATCTAGACTAAATCCTTTCACCCCCACTGTTTTGCCATCTGGTGGAAAAGGGATTTTTTTCTTTTCTTTTTTTAGCAATTTACCTTCGTACCCCTAGAAATGCTTTAAAGAAATAGGAAAATGAATACACAGCTATTTAAATGTTAATCATTTATGTTTGTGGTAGTATAGTCAAGTTTATATATAAGAGTGAGGTGCACAGGGGTGAACTAAATTTAAATAACATAACCATTCTCCTCTGATGTAATTGTTGCCCATTCTAAAATGAGTCTATGAAAGCTTTAGTTACCTTGTCCTTTGGGGGTGAATAAAGCAACGAATAGACCGTCAAATTTAATATGGATATAGACAAAATTTCTATAGCTACTGTGTAGTCAACTCCTAATTTTAAACTGGTTTGTCATAACATAGATTATTTTTTGTAACTAATGATAAAATAAAAATTTGAAAGTCAGAAAATCATGCCCTATCGCTCTCGGCCTTTTGGCTAAGATCAAGTGTAGAAAATCATGCCCTAGGTTCTGAAAGACATCAACAAGGATATTTTTGAGTTGACTGTGATTGTTGCTGTGGGAATCAGCTTAAACAATTGAGACTTACTATACAAGGCTATGAAAAGTCTATCTAGTACTTGTGCAGTATAATTTGCTATATATTGAAAATTCATTCTTCATAATAGTTTCCAGAAGGCTTCCTGTCTTTTTTGTATGTAGCTTCATTTTTTGGGCACATTGAAGAATCGAGGTCTAATGTAATCCTTGTACATAGAATAGAGAACACCTAGAAACAAAAAGATGTATATCAATAGAGCATCCATGGGAAGCAAACACTGAATTTCTTCCACTTGCATTTTCCAAAAACTAGCCCACAATTTAAAAACAAACAAACAAAAACACCTTCCATCTTACTAATTTTTGGTTTGGATTATACAAGTGGCTCCAGGAAAACAAAACAAAACAAAACAAAACACCAAAAACTAAGAGCCATTTAAGATCAGTGTAAATCTGAATTTATAATTCACCACCCTACGCCACCCTAAAGTTTGAATTTTAAAATATTGGTGAAAAAGGTAGGGAAGTCAAAGTATTTGACTAGATATTAAGATTAAAAATAATACGCACCTCAATTTAGCAAACATCTGTCAGTGTCTACTTGTGCCCAGTGTCCCGAGGAAAACAAAGGTGAATAGGTTTAATCTCTGCTTCTAGGGATTTACAGTCTACGGGCTGAAATAGCTATGAGTTTAGGCAGAGGAGATAGGTATATATCTTCTACAAGATGAGGTCCTAGGGACAAGCAGAAAGGCTGAAGTAGGAGCAGAGGAGCTGAATCCAGGCATGCCAGCAAATGTTTATACCCCAAACAAGTTAAGGAATCACAGATTTAAACTACAACTCATCCCTCCCTGATACCAGTTATGAAGGGATCGGCTGTTCAGTAGATTGTCTAAACTGAATCCTTCAGCTTCCTTCTGCTTTCTTTCTGACACTGATTGTAATATCTTCAAAGAGTACACAGAGGATGAAGTGTCAGTGAGTCAGCTGTTCTCATCTCAGCAGTGATGGAGATGCCTACATAATTTTCTAACGCAATATATGATTACTGTCATAGACGCATAAAATTCAAAACAAAAAAATTTTAATTTGAATCATTGCAGTATCAATGGAAATAACATTCTCAGATTCAGATTCAGAGAGAATTGTAAGACTTGTTTCCCTGTGCTGCTGCTGCTGCTGCTGCTGCTTTTTCTTTTTGCCTTAAAATAACAGGAATTTATTGCCTCACCGTTCTGGAGGCTCAAGGTATCGATAGGGGAACTCGAGTTAAAGATTTTAGCCTTAGCTGTGGTTCTTAGGCTTAAGTGATTAATGTAGGTGGAAAGCTGATCTGCCTGGAACAGGAATGCGTGACCTTTGTGACTCCAGGGGGTCGGCCAGGACGGAGCCGTGTCTGAGCCGTCGTGTTCCGGGAGGGAACGGAGGGAAAGAATTGTTGATCAGCAGATAGAGAAGCACTAGGAAAATTGCTGCAGGACTGCAACTCTTACCCAAGTAACCCCTTTTTTCCAGTCCCTTTACCTACCCTTTCTTCTCATAAAAATGTCAGCTCGAGATGAAATATTAAGATAGTTTTTGAGGGTACATAGCCTGCCATCTTCTCAGATCACCGGCATCTGAATAAAGCACCCATAAAGATTCAATCCTTGGCTCTACGTATTGGTTGGTGACAGCCAGCACCAATGCCAGCTTTTCTGGCTTCAGTATCAGCCGACTTGGTACTTTGAGGAGGACGTGAGGGAGGACCTGCCCCACACCTCCCCGGGAGCTTCTGACGGGTGCGGCAGCCCTTGGCCTTCCTTGGCGCGTCGATGCATCATCACTCCAGTCTCTGCCTCCATCGTCACTTGGCATTCTCTCCCTGTTTGTCCCCTGTACTTTTTAGACAGAGAATTCTTACCTCTTGCCTACCTCTTAAACGGTGGTGGTGTTCCCAGGAGTTCTGATCTCAAAGCTTTTCTTACCACGTCACATCTATGGCTTCACTGGTAAGCAAGTTCGATCTCTAAGTTAGGTCTCTTCTGAGTGCAAGACCCATATGCAACTCGTATATTCAATGTACCTTATGTGTATTTCTACATCCCATAGGAAGGTGGTCTCCAAACTTAAATTGTGAATAAGTAAATACACTGAGCATGCCCCTGAAGATGCGCATTTATTTATAAACAGTATAAATGTCCTATGGTCAGTCTGTATATTAGTAAAGCTTCTGTGTTTTTAAGATAAAAATATTTTCTTCCCATATCCCCATGGATCTCCTTATACATCAGCTAGGGTACGAGTGCTCCAACTTGGAAGCATCTGCCATAGGCATCTCAGTCAGTATAATATAAAATTAAGAGTTCAGGCTCTGGCGCTGGCCAGGTAGCTTAGTTGGTTAGAGCATTGTCCCAATACAGCAAGGTTGTGGGGTTCAGTCCCCAGTAAGGGCACATACAAGAAACAACCAATGAATGTATACACAAGTGGAAAAACAAAGCGATATTTCTGTCTCTCTCAAATCAATTTTTAAAAAAAGGAGTTCAGGCTCTGGAGTAGATTGCCCATGTGATTATGAACAAGTAATTTATCTTCTCTAAGCCTTAGTTTCCTAATCTGTAAAATGGGATAATAACAGTACCTACCCCACAGGATATTGTTTAATAAAGACCTTGGACTTTGTTCAGGGTTCCTGGTATAGATCTAAAATGCCTGGAATTTCCCAAGTAACAGGAGTGTGTTTCTTATTTGTGAGCTCCTTGGATCGTACCTGAATTTATGCTCATGCGGAGACTCACGGTGGGCTCGTAGGTAGCTTCAAGATGTGGCTAGTCAGCCAGGAAGACCAACCGTGTGACTGGAGGGCTCTTGGATCTCCAGGGAAGGGAGCAGGACTGGAGACTGAGGTCCATCATGTGGCCAGTGATTCAATCAACCATGGCTACATAATGAAGCCCCAGGAAAAGCTCTGGACACTGAAGTTCAGTGGAGTTTCTTGACTGGTGAACACATCGCTACTCTGGGAGGGTACATGCCTTGATTCTGTAGGAAGAGGGCATAGAAGCTTTGAGCTTTCGATCTCCCAGACCTTGCCCTTCTTGGCTGGTCCTGATTTGTGTACTTCACAGAAAAAATATAGTTGTAAGTATACTGCTTTCCCGAGTTTTGCAAGTTGTTCTAGTGAAATAATCAAACGTGAGGGGATCTTGGGAACCCTTGAATTTGTAGCCATTTATCAGAAGTGCAGATGGCCTGGGGACCCCCAAAGGCTGGTGTCTGAAGTAAGGGCAGTCTTTTGGGGAACTGTGTCCCTAAACCTGTGGCATATGATGTGAGCTCCAGATGGTTAGCATCAGTATTGAATTGTATTGCAGCATACCAGGTGGTGTCAAAATAGGGATTTGTTAAGATTAAATGAGATAATATATAAAGCAGTTAGAGTGACTTGCACATCATAAGCACTCATTAAGTGTTAGGTATTATTGTTTTGTCTGATACATACTCATCCTCCTACCAAACTTGCCCTTTCTTTGTTCTTTGTATTAGTGAAAGGCAACCCTTACATCTGGTTGCCCAAACCAGAAACCTGAGAATTATCTTTGATTCCTCTTTCCTTACTTTGTCCAATCACTTAGTTGCCGAGTCCTCAATATTTCTAGAATCCATCTCCTCTGTTTCCATTGCCTGCCTTAATTCAGATCCCAGTTATCATCTAACTTCTGTCTTTATTTTCTCCCCTCCTTTGCAAATCATCCCTAATCATTTTCTTTTTCCTCTCAATATTATTTTCTTTTCTTAATTTTTAAATTGATTTTAGAGAGAGAGGAAGGGAGAAAGAGGGAGAGAGAGAGAGACATCGATGTGTTGTTCCACTTATATATATGCATTTATTGGTCGATTCTGGTATGTGTCCTGACTGGGGATCAAACCCACAACCTTGGCATATAGGGATGATGCTCTAACCAACTGAACATCCAGCCAGGGTTTCCATTTTTTTGTTGTTGTTGTTGTTTTTTTGAATTGAGGTATAATTGACATACAACATTATATTAATTTCAGCTGTACAGCAATGATTCGATATTTATACATATGGTGAAATGACCACCACAATAATCTAGATAACATCATCACCCTACATAGTTACAGAGTTTTCCTTTGTGATGAGAACTTTTAAGAGGTACCCTCTTAGCAACTTTCAAAATGTGCAATACAGGATTATTGCATAGTTGCCATGCTGTTGTATTGCATGACTTATTTTATAACTGCAAGTGTGTACTTTCTGCCTACTGTGCTTTTTTTCAGTGCTTAAAACTTTAAGAAATTAAGCCTATTACAAAGCAACAACAGCAACCAAGTGAAGAAACTGTTTTTCTTACCAGTCCTCCATCATTATATCATCATGACCCAATATTCATCTTCTAATATGAATGAATAAAATGAATAAAAATACTGTCAGAGACGGATGTACACAAGATACAAATTAAGCAGGTTACCTAGAGTCACAGCTCCTACAACACATCCTTGGGCAGCAACTCTCATGTGAATAAGATGAATGGACATTTTCTGATCTCTTCTGTACTTTAGCGTGTAAAGACCATAGGACACCACAGTCATGAAGCCTGCTATCCCTGTGAATTAAAAAAGGAGGGATTCTATAACTAGCAGGCTAGAATTCCCATGAGCCTAGAGAGTTAAATAAAGGATTGTGCAAAGGAATAGTACTTGGAAGATGAGCAGGCAAGATACCAAGGGATACTTTAGAAAGAACCATGCGGGATTTGATTAGCCAGATTTTTAAATGGACCCATAACATTCATGGATTCAATATTTGCAGTTTAGCTTTTCCCCAGAAAACCTGAACAATATAGTATAGTAATTTGTTTAGTAATTTCTAAATTTCCTGAGGCATGATTTCAAATTGCACATGCTACAAGGCTTTTATTTGGGCAAGTCACTTAGTGAGTAAACCTATCAAACATCCCAGCAGCCTTAGCTTTTCAGCGTTTGGTTTTACTCCTTTCTACCTGTTATCAAAGAAGGAGTAGATCAAGTAGTGATAAAAACTTGAATCTTCTGTAAAACTGAGACATTAACCTTTAATGAGAGATGCACAGGAAGTATGTGATCCCAGGAAGAACTGTGATTCTAGAAAATCCCGGGAACCCATACAAATATTTCCGTATTCCCTGCAAATGTTAGGAATGAAAATACTGCTGTGACAACCAAGATCCTATATAAGTGGCTCTAAAACAGAAAATTGATCAACTGAATAGTAAAGATCCTGGAGAGAGATTTGAAACACTGTGATAACCCATGACAAATCAAAATAACCAAATAACATAAAGGAATAATCATTCAGTAAATATTATTAGTATGATTTATTGGCCTAGAGAACTAACTTAGACTTCTATCTCACAACGGACCCTACAAAAAAATTCTGGTTGAGTTAGAACTAAATGTAAAAAGAAAAATATCAACAAAAACTAGAAGAAAATAGAATAGCATATTTATAATAGCTAAAAGAGGGTAAGGTAGACTTAAAATGACAAAGACAGATGCTATATTTTGACATAAGAATAAAGAAAACCTGCATAACAAAAGCGTGGGTCTATATTTTGGGTTCTCTCCTTTATCCTATTGATCTATGCATTTATCCCTCCATGTATACCTCACTGTCTCGATTACTGCAGCTGTACAGTAAGCCTTAATATCATTTTAACCATTCTATGACTTGTGCCTTTCCATGTGAATTTCAGAATGTTTGTCTGTGTCTATAAAAAACCTGGCTGGAATTTTGATAGGAATTACACCAAACTTATGGATCAATTTGGGGATAGTTGACATCTTTATGTTCAGCCTTCCAATCCAGAAATACAATTGTCTGTACATTTATTTAAGACTTCTTTAATTTTTTTCACTCACATTTTGTAATTTTCAGGATACAGATACTGTACATGTTTTCTTTATTTTTTTAAAAGATTTTTGTTATTTATTTTTAGAGAGAGCAGAAGGGCGGGAGAAAGAGGGAGGAAAACATCAGTGTATGGTTGCCTTTTGCACGCCCCTTACTGGGGACTTGGCCCACAACCCAGGCATGGGCCCCGACTGGGAATCAAACCAGTGACCCTTTGGTTGGCAGGCTGGCACTCAATCCACTGAACCACACCAGCAAGGGCCAGATATAGTACCTGTTTTCTTAAGCTCATACCTAAACATTTTTCTTTCAAGTGATTGTAAGTAGTAGTATGAGGTGGGGTGGGTTTTTTTTTGACATTGCTCAAATATTCCAGTGTCTCGAATTTCACAAAATTCTTTCCAATACCACTTTTACTATATGATACTATTTAAATTAAAAAATTGGAAATAAAGAAACTGACAGTGACGAGAGGGGATGGGGGAGGGGGCCAATAGGGGAAGGAAGAAGGGTCAAGTCAAAGAACTTGTATAAAGGACCGGTAGACAAAGACAGCAGGGTGGGGGAGGATTGAATGTGGAAGATGGGGGGTGGGTAGGGCAAGGGAGAGTAATGGGGGAAAAATGGGACAACTGTAATTGAACAGTAAAAAATAAAAGATATTGCCTAGGGGGGAAAGAAAAGGAAAATTCACAAATTATGTGCTTTAAAAGTTATTTCCTCTAATTTGAGTAAGGGTATTATGTTTTTAATTTCAGTTTCCACATGTTTGTTCTTAGTACATGGAAATTCAAATGATATTTATGTAGGATAGCAAGTTTTGATTAAATTGGCACATGTGTGTCTCTATATATGAGCAAAGTTATATTTATTAATTTAGGATCCACTTAAGTGGAAATAAGAATCAGTAAATAAAAACGTGTGTATTTTATAGACTTACTAGCAATAAATGATATTGAAATAAAAATAACAAATATATATATATATATATATATATATATATATATATATAAACAGCAAAAAAATAAATAACCCTCCCTGGCCAAGTGGCTCAGTTGGTTGGCGCATTGTCCCGTACACTAAGAGGTTGTGAGTTCAATCCCTGGTCAGGGCACATACCTAGGTTGTAGGTTTGATTCCCTTGTCAGGGTGCATTCGGGAGGCAACGAATTGTTGTTTCTCTCTCACATTGACACTTTTCTCTCTATCTCTTTTTCTCCCTTCCTTTTTCTCTAAAATCAATAAACAGATCCTTGGGTGAGGATTAATAAAAAACAAAAAGAAAATGATGATGGTAGGCTCATTGAGAGACAGGTACAATACTGAAAGCTCTGTAAGTTTAACTAAATCTTTCTAGAAAGAATTCTGGAAATGCACAGTTAGCAATATTAAACTGAACATGCTTCCTGCCCTAGAAATTCTACCTTTGGAAACATACTCCAAGGAAACAAGGAAAAGAAAATTCAAGAAGTTCATACAAAGATGTTTATGACTACACAATGTATGAGGAAAAACTAAATAACCCAAGTGGCCCAAACAGAGGAAAATCTGCCATAGCCATAAAAAAATTGTAAGTATAGGAAGTACTAATACACAGAAATGTACATATGAAATGTTAAGTGAAAGAAGCAAAAACAATCTATCAACACATAGTTTAAATACACATAATGTATGCACAAGTCTTAACAGTGATCGAAGGACAGTTCTAAACAATATAAATAGATGGTAATGATGGAGATTGTTGAAGATGACAAAGAAAAAATGTTTTGTGAACTATCTGCGTAGAAAGCTCCATTCTGTACCAGGGGCTACACAGATATTGTTAAAATAACAGTAGCAAAACAAACTAATCAATAATATATACCCAAATTTTATCATTATTTTCCTAGCAAAAACTTGGTTGTCTTCCCTTATCGAATCAAGGTTCTGTTCTTACGTAAATTGGTTTTGTTTCTTTTAGAGATTAAAGTCAGAACCCTTACTGTTTTTCATACAGTGTCTCTGTAGTTTGTATATAATTGAATTTAGCTGGAAACACTTTTATCTTTCTACTTTAATCACCCTAAATGTCTCTGGAAAAATAATTTAATTTACAACAGGCACAGTGATTAATCTCTGCTCATTATAGTGATTTGTACAAATGGCATCAGGTTCTTGAACTGTTTGTCTAGTTAAAAATGCTAAGGAAGGTGAATAAATCACTATAAAATTATATGTTTCAATTTGTTGTGGGTGTTATTACAAGTGTTAGTTAATTTAAATGGAATCTCTAAACACAGAATATAATTATAAAGTAAAATTTTTATTCTTGTTGACATGTGAATAATGACATGAAGTTGCTAGATTTGCAAGGACATTTAATGGAAACATATGACTTCTACCTATTTAGAAGGTTTTATGGAATTAATCACAAAGTTATATGAGTGTGATTGAAATAGGTTATTTTAACAGTTTCCAGACAAAATGAACATAAGGAAAGAGTCATGGCTGCAGTGTATAATAACAATGCCTAGGGCAGCTGAACCATCCAAAAGAAAAGAAAGGGGAAGCTTAGATTGTAAAAACAATATCGGTGCTTAGATTTTGTTGGGTTTTTTTTAAAGCCCACATACATCTAGTATTTGTGGAAAATATAAACATACTAAATATGTGTTAGGAAAGGATAAGGAGGTGAAGACTCCAGGTATAATTCTAATACCACTTCTTTAATGTAGAGATTACTTAACCATCAACCTCAACACCTGGAGCAGATCCGGAAGCCAGGAAGGAGGGCCACTGAGCACGAACCCCACAAAGTTCATGCTCTCCAGTGTACAGGGAGGCCCGGGCTCTGCTTAGAGCTTGTTCGCTCTGAATTGACACAGTTCTTTTAACCTTGGGTTTCTAGTTTCTAGCTTCTAGGGCCAGAAAACATCAGAAGCAGAAGTTTTTAATAATATCCAATAATATGGAAGAAATGGAAAAATCTGTAAATATCAGACACAAGAACATAAAAGGCTGGAGTTTCTTAGAGGACAGAGAGAGATCCATCTCCTTAGTCCCTAACAGACTTTCCGGGTGCTGCTGCTGCTTATCCCGAGTCACCACAGAGTTAAAGTCCATGCAGTCAATTCCATTTAGATTGGCTGGGAACTAATAGTTTTAGTCAGACTTCTTATGAAGATGGATTAAATAGAATAAAACCTGATGCTTTGTAATAATAGCTTTGCAGTTATTGGGGATTTGCCATATAGTAGAAACTTCTGAAAGTTTAACTCTGCTTAGGGAGTTTGGCTTCAGTTATCTGAAAAAATTCCATTATATAAAACATTTCCATCCTCAAAGATACTGCTAGGTAAAGCATGACTATACTATTACAAACAGTTTTCCAGTATTCAGTCAAGGCTTGTACTTACCTACAGGCACAAAGGGGGAATCTCTAGATTTCCTCATCAGTCGAGATAATTGGCTTTCGTCCTCATCTGCTGACCACTGCTTATCCGAAGACATTTTTCTCTCCAGAAACAGTGGAAGATAAATGTGGTTGCTGTGAATCATTAAAAGGGATCCGTTTACCCCCTCCCAATATATTTTTGATTATGTGTTCTGTCTTAATTCGTTTGACATGCCTGCCTGCTCAACTGAAATAAACGGTCATCTTTCCTTCACCCTTTTCATTATCAGATCCTTTCATTTTGTGTGGGGGTGAGGGAGGCGGTAAAGGAAAAATATATAAAGAGAGGTAAACATAATCAGATTCCATGAGTACAGAATGAAACAGATCGTAATCATGTTTTTCAGTCTCTTTGCTCAGCATTTGAGATCATTTGGAACCTCAGAATTTCTTCCAGAAACAGTAAGAACACAGAGTTTCATTTTACAAAGTAATATTTGAAAGAATGACGGCAGTGCCAACATAGGTAAAAATGCATTCAGATTTACAGGTGATGGGAGAATGAGCACTCCAGTTCCGCAGAATGTGCAGGGCATTATAAAGTCATTGATATTTATCAAACGCCTACCATGTCCAGATGCTATGCTAGACAATGGAAATAATCCTCCTTGTCTACACAGGATGAATGAAGAAACTTGGAAAAGCAACTATAATAACCATCATCGTTTACCAGTACGTTAGTCTGTTATCTGTGCAACTTACTATTTTTACCTCAGAATTCCAATATGATGACTTCATCCTATGAATCACCTTTTATCAAAAACTGTAACCCGTAAGTGGCAAAAGCACAATACCTTTGGCGCACCTCACCGCCTGCCGCCTATCTTCTGGTGTTCCTTGAGCAGAGAGCAGCAGATCAGTACAGGCTTTGCTGGGACACATTTTGCTCAATTTCCAGCTAATTGATAGATAATGAGAAAAGCCATAAACACCCTCCCCCCAGGGGGAGTGGCCGGCTGGTATTGGTCAAGGTTGTCACAGCCCTCACTGGAGACAGCAGCACCTGGACCACAAACATCAGGCCTTTGAAGACAACATTAAGAAAACATTAAGGTTCTGGGCCCTGGCTGGTGTGGCTCAGTGAATTGTCGGCCTGTGAACCGAAGGGACGCCGGTTCGATTCCCAGTCGGCATGTGCCTGGGTTGCAGGCCACATCCCCGGTGAGAGGGATGCGAGAGACAACCACACATTGCTGTTTCTCTCCCTCTCTTTCTCCCTCGCTTCCCCTCTGTATAAAAATAAATAAATAAAATCTTAAAGAAAAAAATATTAAGGTTTTTAAAGAAGATTCCATTACTTAATTCTGTCTTCACAAGGGAGGTGCCCACTTCCCTCTGTGCCTGTGAGTGCTATCACGCAGCTCCAGGGCTCGAAATCAAGAGAAAGGTGAGTATGGGGGTTACAACACTGGGTTTGCCGGTAGGAGTGGGGTTTCAGCAACACGTGCTTGCAGAAGGGCAGGCCCCCCTCCCCGTGGCCGGGCCGCGAGCGCGTCCTGAGTCTTCAGGGCACGGCCCTCACACCTGCAGTCCCTGCAGAGCCTCAAGCTGCACGCTCCCCTCGCGGAGGGTGTGACGCCCCTGCGCCCGCGGCCACTGCGACTGGAGGGCGGGTGGGGCGGCAGGGTGCAGAGTGAGCCCTTGGCCCGCGCCTGTGTGGGGAGTCCGGCTAAGGTGGTTCCCGGGCCCGTGGCTGGGGGACGCTGCTTCGCTTCCGCTGTGACCACGCACCTTTGGGCGCCCTGAGGCCTCAAAGTCCTGGTTCACTGCCTCCTTCCACCTGCAGCTGCAAAGCCCGCAGGGCAGGGCAGAGGACCAGGTAGGGTTCACAGTGTTTTTCTTACACACTTTTAATTTGTAAATGATTTCAGATTAACAGAAAGACTTTGCAGAACAGTACAAAGAACTAACTGCATGTTCGGCCTCCATATTCTCCTTGGTTAACATTTAGGCATATTTGCTTTATAATTTTTCTCTAAATGTGATTTCTTCCTTCAGTCCAGATATTTTGCAGAATGTCTCTCAATTTAGGTTATTCCTTATGGTTTCTCATCATTAGAATGAAGTGTTCATTTTTGGCAGAATGCCGCAAAAGTGATGTTGTGTTGTCCTTGGTGTGCAATATCACAAAGCACGTAAAGTCAGCTTGTTTCGTGGTAGTGACTTTGATCCAGTACTACGCTTATAAGTGACGAACAGTTGGTTTTCCAGGGGCAAAAAGCCTTGATTTGTAACCTTGCTGACCTCGCACCGCGGGTAGTCCCATCATGGTCGTGTTACCGCTGAACACAGGACTGGGAAGAGGTGCGCTGCTTCCGAGTGGGTGTGAGTCAGCCCTGTGTACCGCGCTGCTCTCAGGCCGTTTGGATGAAGGCAGTGTGTGCAAATTTTTAGTTGTTACTATTTTCCCCTTTAGAGTTATTAAGAATTTTTTCAGGAGATGCTTTAATATTATACAAATATCCTGTTGTTTATCCTGTTGTTTTTACCCATTAATTTCAGCATCCATTGATGATCCCTTGCCTGAATCAATTAATGTTATGTTTGCCAAATGATAATTGCCTAAAGCCATAATTTCTTTTATATTTTTCAGTTGATATTTTACGATAAGGAATTGCTTCCCCTTATTTCCTATTTATTTGTATCAGTTTGGACTTACGAACTTCTATTTCATTCAGTAACTTATCCATTACTATAATTATTTAATTAATGTGGTTGTCATTTTATTTTCCAAGTAGTACTGATTAAAAAAATTTACACACCTACTTTTAAGTCCACAGTTATAATTATTTATTTTGATGGTCAAATTGTCCCAGATTTGGCTAATGTGTCTAGTGCAAGTCCCTTCAAGCTGGCTCTTATTAATATGAGGCCACCATTCTTTATTTCCTTTAAGATTTTATTTATTTTTTAGAGAGAGGAGAAGGGAGGGAGAGAGGAAAAGAAACATCAATCCATTGCTTCTTACACACCCCTAATCAGGGACCTGGCCTGCAACCTGGACATGGGCCCTGACCTGGAATTGAACCCGTGACCCTTTGGTTTGCAGGCTGGTGCTCAATCCACTGAGCCACACCAGCCACGGTTGAACACTACTTTATATCCTAGCATAACACATTGTTGCAGACTGAACTTGTACTTTTTCTCTCCCAGCCCTGAAAACAGCTATTTCTTCAAGGAGTCCTGATTCATTTTAGTGTAGAATGGTATTTAGAAACCATGGTCTGGGCACCAGGGGTGCTTGTTGTTACTGGAGTATCATTACCTGTAGGCCCTCTCCGCAGACAGAGTTAGGATTTATATCTGTGTCTGTGTCTATTTCTATTCCTAAATAACTATCTATATGTAAATCATGAGTTCATAGTAGTATCTCTAATTTCATTCCAACTCCACAGTGTTTATTCTAATCTCCTTTTCGTATTTGTGATTCCTTTTTCTGACTATGAGAGACCTGACTTCCACTCTCCTCAGTATATATATTTACAGTCATGAATTGATGAGTGACATTTTTTGGTCAAGGACAGACCACACACATAACAGTGGTCCTATAAGATTAAAATGGAGCTGAAAAACTCCTATCACCTGGTGACATTATAACCATCCTAAGGTCATAGTGCAATGCATTACTCACATGTCTGTGGTGATGCTAGTGTAAAAAAAACCCTTTCTGTCAGTCATATAAAAAAGTATAGTTCATACAATTATGTACAATACATAATACTTGATAATGATAACTATGTTATTGCTTTATGTATTTACTGTACTATACATTTTAATGTTATTTTAGAATATACTCTTTCTACTCACAAAAAAAATGTTTGCTGTAAAACGGTGTGCTGCATTATGCAGGTGACAGCCTCATACATCTCGTGTTTGCCATGTCCTTTGATTGCATAATTTTCTCTTGTGCTTGATTTAACCTCATGTTGTTTTGTACAGTAACATGCTATACGGGCTTGTAGTCTAGGAGCAATAGGCTATACCATCCAGGTTTGTGTGAGTGTGCTCTGTGATGTTCTCACAATGACGAAATCGCCTAAGGATGCATTTCTCAGAATGGATCCGCATCGTTAAGTGATGCATGAGTGCATTTGTTTAGTTATGGAGTACACAGAAAGTAGTTTCAGAATTGCTAAGCCATACCTCTATGAAAAACAAACCTATTAAATATTTTATAGCTTTTTTTTTTGTCAGTGGAAATATAATCAAAATACTTTCTGCAAAAATCACTTGGAACAAAAACATACGTCTACAGAAAGACTCGTACAGAAATGTTTGTAGCATTACTATTCACAATTGCCAATAACTGGAAACAACTCAAACATTCATCATGTGAAAATGGAGAAATAAATGTGATGTATCCATGCAATGGAATGTTATTTGGCCAAAATGAAGTACTGATATATGCTACATCACATATGAGTGTTGAAAAACATGCTAAATGAAAGAAGCTTGTCACAAAAGAATACATATTGCGTGATTCCATTTATATGAAATGTCCCGAATAGGCAAATCTATAGAGACAGAAAGTATTGGGTTAGCTAAAAAGTTCGTGTGTTTTTTTTCTGTAAGATGGCTCTAATAGCGCTTAGTTATCTTTAACTTCATTTGAAACAATTTTGTTAGGTTGTGTTGTGACAGCTGTCATATCAGCGTGCATTAAAAAAACCTTATCAAAATTGGTGAATTTTTGTGTAGCCATTTTAATATTGAAGATGAAAGAAAATATACACTGTTTCAGCATATTAAGCTTTATTATTTCAAGAAAGGTAAAAATGCAACTGAAACACAAAAAAGATTAGTGCAGTTTATGGAGAAAGTGCTGTGGCTGATCAAATGTGTCAAAAGTGGTTTGCGAATGTTCATGTTGGAGATTTCTCTCTGGATGATGATGCTCCACGGTTGGGTGGACCAGTTGTAGTTGACAGCGATCAAATTGAGACATAATTGAGAATAGTCGATTTTATACTATGTAGGAGATAGCCAACATACTCAAAATATCCAAATCAATAAAGTTACTGGTGAAAATGAAAAATATGTCTTTTATTTACAAAAAAAGAATGTGGACTTTTTGACCAACCCAATAGACGAGTGTCTGCCTGGGGATGTGAGGCAGAGGGGGAACAAGGGAGAGACTGCTGATGGGGATGGAGCCGTAAGGGTAGGGGATGAAAAATGTATTAAAAATAGATTTTATTTTGATGATGATTGTAAAACTCTGAATATACTACAAACTGAATTGTATACAATAGGTAAATTTTACAAGATATGAATTAAATCTCAATAAATCTGTTTGGAAAAAAGCTACTTGGGTTGATTGTTTTACCATCTGCATCATGTGGGTAGTATTCATTTAGAATAATTAGGTGGTTTTTTATTTTTCCATTTTAGGGTCCCCCTCTTTTTAAATTTTATTTTATGTAAAACATTCTTTTATGTATTTCATGTAAAACATACACGTTTCCAAAAATCAAAACTATACAAAGGGCGTATTTGAAAATGTGTCACTCCTCTCTCCCCTTTATTTCTATTCTTTTCCTGCCTACTTGTTTCTTACTGGTTTCTGGCTTATTCTTCCTAAATATCTATTTGCAAAAATAAATAGCTACTTATGCGTTTTCTTATTACCCTTCTTTTTTTTTTTTTTTTTTTTTACAGAGAAGGTACCATACTATAGATAGTTTTGCTAACATAGCTTTTGTTTACTTAATATATCCTTGAAATTAGTCCTTAACTCTCTAGAGCACTTCCTCATCTGCCTCACAGCTGCAGGATGCTCCCCTGTGCAGACACGTATGAGCATCTAGCTTGGAAACATTGCAAACGATTGCTCATTACCTGTGTCTGTATTTTCATACTGTTCCAAGTGTATCTTTAGGGTCAATTCCTGGAATTGAGATTGCTGGGTCAAGGTAAATGCAGGCACAGTTTTGTTGGATATTACCAAATTCCACCAGAGCTGTCTGAGTCTGCAGTCCCACCAGCGATACCCAGAAGTGTCTGTTTCTCCGCCTGCCCAACAAGTATGTCGTCAGGACTTTGAAGACCTTGCCTGTCTGATGTGTGAAAATTGGTCTCTCACAGTAGTTTTCATTAGCATTTCCTGTATTATGAGTGAAATCGCACATATCTTCATATGTGTAGGACCATTTTTGCATATTTAAAAAAATTGTGTTAGGTTTTATTATTTTAAAGTTGTGAAGAGTTTGGGGAGGGTTGGAACGTATCCCCAGATTCATCAAAGGATTCTGAGTCAAGGGATCATGTGGAAAGGCTCCAGAAATTGAAATTATAATTTTAGCATGGGGAGCTTTGTTAGGGACAAGTGTGAACCATCCTCTGAAGTGCAGCCTAATTTCCTTTTGGGAACCTAGACTGTGCAGACTGCACCTGTCCCTTTGCGTCTGCTGTGCGATTCTTCCCAGAACTCTTGCACCGCTCCACACTGTTCTCGCCTTGGCTCTCTGCTAGTTTAGACTGGTTTGGTGCCTCACCAAGAGTTCCATTATCATTTACATATTTTCTTTAGCCTTTTCTTTCTTTTCTGGTCCAGCTGATAGAGCAGGTAGAATAATACCTCCTCTCCTCATTCCCAGGTATGTCCACATCCTAACCCCCCAAAACCTGTCGAATGTGTTACGTTACATGGCAAAGGGAAATTAAGGTTGCAGATGGATTTAAGGTTGCTGACCAGCTGACCCCGAGATGGGAGATTTTCCTGGATTATCAGGGTGTGGCCAATGCCATCACAAGGTCCCTTATAAGTGAAAGTGGGAGGCAAGATAGTCAGGTCAGGTTCAGAGAGAGATTTGAAGACGGAGCAAGGGGTCGCGTGCAAAGGCGTCAGGGCGACCTCCGGAGGCTGGGAGAGGCAGGTGAACACTCTCCTCGGGCCTTCAGAGGAAAGACAGCCCTGCTGCCGCCTTGATTTTAGCCCAGTAAGACTCATTTTGGACATTTGTCCTCCAGAACTGTAAGATAATAAATTGACATTGTTTTAAACCATGAGAAATGTTTTATTTATTGAATTTATTGGGGTGAGATTGGTTAATAAAGTTATATTGGTTTCAAGTGTATAACCCTATAGTACATTGTCTGCATGTATATTGTGTGTTCCCCACCCCAAGTCAAGTCTCCTCCCATCACCATTTATCCCCCTTTACCCTCTTCTACCTCCCCTTTAAACCATTACATTTGTTTAATGTAACATAACATGTAACGTAACAGCAGCAACAGGAGGAAAAGGGAAGGTGTGGTGCCTGCCTGCGGGAGTCAGAGAGAAAGCTAGGTAGGTGTCCTGGTTTCCGCTTGAGTGGCAGTGACAAAAAATGGTGTAGGAAAAAATATGGAATAAGAAGCAGATTAGGGATAAAAGAGACCCCATGGTCAAAAATTGGCAGATTTGCCCTGGCTGGTGTGGCTCGGTTGGGAGTTGTCCCATAAACCAAAAGGTCGCCAGTTCAATTCCCAGTCATGGCACACGCCTGGGTTGTGGGCCAGGTCCCTGGTTGGGGTTGTGCGAGGTGTAACTGATTGATGTTTCTCTCCCTCCCTGGCTCCCTCCCTTTTCCTCTCTCTAAAAAATAAAAAAAATATTTTTAAAAAAATCTTAAAAAAAAAAGACATTGGCAGATTTGTATGGCATTAAGAAAAGAAGGCACAAGTAGAAGAAGATGATGAATTTGATTTCCTCTCTAGTCCAACCGGGACTCCCTTCTCTCCAGAAGGGAGTCGGTGTTGGCTGGTAGCCTTCGAGGGACTAAGCCAGGATGGAGCCATTAGAGGCCTGTAAGCTGAAACAATTAGGAGGCCCGAAGGCCGCATTTCAAGAATGGGACTCCAGAGTTTACCGTTTCACATGTGGCACTTCGGAGGTGAGGACAGTACGCTTCGACAGGTGCCTGACAGGCCTATTTTCCTCTCAAATGGTATGTTTGTTTGAATACCTTTTCTAGTGAGAGGCTCTATGCCTTTCATCAGACTCCCAAAGAGTCTCTTATGGCCCCATAAAAACTAAGAATCGGTGTTAGGTAGCACCATTCGTACCTCATTCTCACATTTTCAGACATGTGTCATCCAGGTGCTCTGTGAGCGTAAGATAGATGTTTCTTTATAAAATTTTACTCAGGATCCAAGAAGGGCTCCTACCCACATGTGGGGAAGAAAATAAGAGCACAACAGCAAAATCGTAGGCTGACAGGTTAACAACATTTTCATAGTGTCCATGTTCTCCAATGTTTCCGTTTAGAATTTAGGCAAATGGGGTTGTGTGCATTGGCAAGCATTTGGTATATGGCATCATTTATATTTATAAATACATACATGTTTTAAGGCAGCCGTGCTTTTTTAAAAAGGAGGTTTTTAGATTTCTTTGTTCCTAGGCTTTGGTGGACAATAACATTTGAAGAAACTCTTTCTCTGGCATCAGAGTTAATAATCTGTTCTCATAACCTGAGAAGTGATAGAATTTGAACTGAGTGCTACTTCTTTTAATGTCTGAATACTGCCTGCTTAGCTTGACAGATAAAATGGGAGCCAAGATTAGAGAGATTAGAAAGTCATGTCTATAACCACAGCACTCTGTGTAGAAGTTATTTGCAGCAACTGAAGCAAGTGCATCTCATGTAAGGGCCAGCCTTTTTATTGTTAGGTGCAAAAATGAGAGCATTGCCAAGTTATTTTTGATGGGAGGTTTCCTTGTACTAAATCTTCAGAAAACAGTATAATGTATAATACAGTCAATTGGAATTCCAGGACAACAATTACTGAAGTGAAATATCTTTTCTGATAGAAAAATAACTTCATTCTGTTCTTCTCACAAGTGCTTGAGGAGGTGGGGCCTTGAACAGCGTGAGGTATCGCGAGAAGCGCCAGTACTCATCGCTCCCAATTATATATTTTACAAAGCACCTTTTCCATTTATCTCATTGCATCTTCACGAGAATCCTAGGAGACATAGCTAGTATTATCCTCTTATACTAAGTGAGATAAAATATTGGTAAGATACATGATAAAGTTTGGATTAGAATATTCTGACTCCAAACCCCATGCTTTTTCCACTGGACTGCAAAGCTGGGAAAAACGTTGAAGTGTCAGTTGACAGATGATCCTAAATGCAGAGTTGAGCAACTTACATTCAGTATTATGTTGAGTAGATACATTCATGATTTTCAGTTGTGAGAATGGCCAAATTAAACTGCTCTTGGCCCTGGCTGGCTAGCTCAGTTGGTTAGAATGCCAACGTTGTGAGTTCAATCCCTCATCAGGGCACAGACAACAATCAACCAATGAATGCATAAATAACTGGTACAACAAATTGGTGTTTCTCTCTCTCTCCTCCTCTCTCAAAATCAATTAATAAAAAAATTAAAAAATAATGGGGGTGAGTGGAGCAGGGAAGAGCAACGGGGGGAAAATCAATTTACTTTTAAGGAATAGTAAATTGTGAATGGTGATTTTCCTTGTTCCCATGTAATTCTCCAGAATCCCAAACAGTTTCCTTTAAAAACAAAATGATGCCTTGCATGATTGGCATATGACTATATTTTAAAAACTTATCTAGAAACTGGGAACATTAGCTACTCTATGTCTACTTCTTGTGTCCTCAGTTAACATGATCTCCACCCCTGATTCTCTGGTGGTTCCCTGGCTCAGGGAATTCCGGTTGTTTAATGTAGCCTGAATGCTTTAGGTTTTAAATATTGAGATAAAGTAACACTGAACAGTTTTCTCATTTGCTTTGGTTAACATTAGTCTGCCATGATGCATTATACTCTCAGTTGCCTTAACAGATAAACAAGAATTAAATTTCAGTTATGTTAAGTTCTGTGTTTTCCAAAGAAATGCTAAAGGGAAAGGCTTATGTTAGGATCAAAAGCATAAAAAGAACTATTACGCAATGGTTTAGTTTGTACTCAAGTGTAAAACATGTAGGAATTTAGAAGAAAAAAACCCACTTAGGAACAGAACGTTTTATAATATAAATAAAAGAAATTTTAATGTTTTGTTGTTGTTGTTGTTAGCCTTTAAAATAAGTGTTGGGCTCATGGGTCCAAGTTCTTAAAATTAGGAAGAAGCTGATGGAAACAGTAGCCTCCCCAAATCTGCCCCCCAGGCTTCAGAGCCCAGCTTGTGCCGGCTTTCTCTCAGTCCTTGAATGTGCTGTGTTTCATCCTGTCATTTGTCTGTGGCACAAGCTGTTTCCATAGGCTGAAATACTCTTTATACATCTTCTGGAATTCAGCTCAGAAGCCACTTCTTCAAAGAGGCAGCTGATCCCCTTCCCCTGGGATAGGTCAGGTTCAGCTCTCTGGTGCCCCACCTCCTGCGGCTTAGACAGCATTACCAGGATCGTGCGATGGCATGCTCCGCGAGGGCAGGAGCTGGGTCTGGCTTATGAGTAAGCTAGACTTATGAGTAGGCTTGGCTCTAAGCCAGGCACCAAGGGCGGAGTATACAGAAGGCACTCACATGTTTGTTGACTGAAGTTCAACACTTATTAAGCACCAAGTGCTTTACTTCATTAATGCCTCACGATAACACTTTAGGTAGATAGTATCCCCATTAACAGATGAAGAAAGTGAGACTAGAGAAGTAACTTGCTCAAGGTCACACAGTCAACAAATGACACAGCCAGGACTTGACCTAGAGCACTTTGATGCCAAAGCCAGTGTCATATTGTCATTTCTTTTCCTCACTGCATGCAATTATCCTACTGACAAGCCAGCGTTGTGAGCACAGTACTATATGATCTGCCCCAGGAAGTAGACAGAGGGTCTGGTCAAAAAGCAGCAATGAGCTTATACTGGGCATTTGTGGCGTGCCTTCCCCGTATCCATTCCTGCTTTTGTTTTCATCAATTTTTTTAAAAGATTTTATTTATTTTATTTTTAGAGAGAGGGGAGGAAGGGAGAAAGAGGGGAACATCAACTGATTGCCACCTGCACGGCCCGACCAGGGGGCCTGCCTGCAGCCCAGGCCTGTGCTTAGATCAGGAGTGACCTTTTGGTTCTCAGGCCGGCACTCAGCCAGCTGAGCTCCGCCAGCCAGGGCCGCAGCCGGTTTTCATGTAGATGATGGATCCACAGCTCTTCTTGTCTCAGTGTTCCAGCCCCAGGGGTGGAACACTGTGACTTGTACTTAAGACAATCAGCATAAACCACCCCATCTAAACATTATCGATTCAGGGACGGGCTTGTGACCCAGTATTGTCAATAAAAGCCACTTGAGACTCACTCCTCAGGCTGTTGGAATGATCATAACTGTGTTTTCTGGGCCTGAGGAGGAAAGCAGTGAGAAGGTCATATTAGCAATTAGTCAAAATAGGTTTTGTGATCTTGGGAATCAGGGCTTATAAGACTTGCTCTGTAACTTGCGGAATATCAGAGTCATTTATTTCTTTACACCTCAGTGTTGTCCCTAGAAAGTGGAGATATTTGCCAAACCACTTATGCAAAAAGGAACTTGTAAGAACGTGTCTAGTACTTTGTGCTATTAGTTACCTTCCAGCACGCCAATAAGATTTCATGTCAACCTGTGGCTATTTATAGAGAGGGGAAGGGAAGGAGAAAGGGGGGGAGGAGAACATCAATATGTGAGAGAAAGATCCATCAGTTGCCTCTCGTATGCACCCCAACTGGGGATATACAACCCAGGCATGTGCCCTGACCAGGAATTGAACTGGTGACTTTCCAGTTTGTGGGACAACCCCCAACAAAGTCATGCCATGCAGGGCACAGCCTGTGGCTTTTCGTATTCCTCAATCACTAGCTGACCTAAACCATAGTGAGGTGGGTAGATTAAGGAGGTTCCTACTTTGTGGAGACCGCAGAGGCTGGAGATTCCTGTTCCAGGGCACAGGAGACCTGAGATGAGTGTCCTAACCCTGCTGTAACGGTAACTGTTTTCATGTTCAGAAGAGTATAGTAAGCTTCCTTTCTTTCTGCTCTATAGATTGCACAAATGGGGCCTTTGGACTTGAACTTTTCAAAATGCATTCTGATCCTTCCAAAAATTGGTTTTTCTAAAATCTGCTAGCTGTGTTTATAGCTTACTTGGCTGGAGAAAGAAAAATCTGTATGTTCCAATAGCTTAACTTTCCATGAGGAAAGAAAGCCCTTCCAGAGACATTAAGAAAAATGAAACCAAGCCAGCAAATATATAAACCATTTATTTTATTTGTTCCTAAAATGCATATGAATTTATTGATTTTATATTTAAAATAGTCCTTTTGCAAAAATCATCTCAGAAATATACCAAATTTATTAAAATACATGCAAACTATTGCTGAAAAATCCCACTCTTAAATCCTCTGACTGATCACCCCAATGATTATTTTGAAAGCACTTGTTATGATTTTCAGAGGTTTCCACAGTTGCTGCGAACAAAGACATCGTGTTGGGATGGGGTGGAAGTTTGATCCGAATAATCCAAAAAATACCCATTTCATTACAGACTCATAGGTTGCCTGGTTTTTAGGGGCTCTTACAAAGTGTACCTAATTATACGTTTCCCTAATTACACAAGGTTTTCCTAATTACAGTGGGTCTCTTTCTTGCCTGCAATTTACTACATTCAGCAAAGTATATGCTAGATTATAAGGAAAATGAACCCAAGAACATAGATAGTTTCATGAATATACTCAAGTGTCAGATATATTTTTCATCTTAAGAATTGAAGACAGGAATGCAGAAAAACACACTTGGGTGGACAGTGGAATAAAAGGTGTGCCAGAGGTCGCAGAACTAGGGACAACATCCTGGTACATTAATTTTGAGAGCCAGCCCAGTGACACTAAGACCAACAAATAGATTCAGATTTTTTTTAACAAATCTGTGCTATTTAGATTTGGACTTTCAGCTCATCTGTCTTTGTTCAGTTTGTCAGTCATTAAGATCTTCTTATTTCTCCTTTTACAAAGTCTTCTTTTGCATGATTTAACTGCTTATTTCACCAAGCTCTCAAAAAGGGGGTGAAATTTAAATCTGTTGGGTTGCCACTTGAGACAGGTGAAAACATTTTGGAGGTACTGAATAAGGTTTGGGGATAATGGTAGACTTCAATTACCAAATCTCACTATTTCCTTTTAAAGGAGAGTCCAAAGCTGTTTTGTTTTTGATTTTTTGGGAGACAGTAGAAAATGGCTAAGTAGGATATAATGTAAACTTTTTGGGATGAAATTCAACTTTACCTAAAAAAGGGTTTCTCTTCTCCCAATTAATATTTTAAACTGTGAAACTGAAGCCTGAAATTATTTAGGCCATTCAGTTAGTGCTCTACTTCCTCACTCGCACTATTTCACAGCATATCCATAGATGTGAGGGCGCACCAGCTCCCAGGACACCGGGGCCTGTAAGTGCTGCAGCTTCAGCTTGGAGAAGCTGGCCTTCTCCACGGCCTTCCAGCTCTCTCTGGTCAGGTTGCACCCGTCAAACAGAAGGTACCAGACCGGATCCAGGACCTGCTGCCAGAAGTAATTCCAGGTTGAACGCTCAGCTACTACGTGTTCCATGAAATAAAAAGCCCCTCCCTGAAAAAGAGAAAGGGAAACACATTTCAAGGATTTTAGTTTGGGGAGAACAGATTTACAAGATGACTGAAGCATCAAATTTCAGTGGCCCCAGAGGTCACCTTCACAAGAAGACATAGATAAGTTAAAACTTATTGAGACATCATTTTGGTCAATAGTTTCATCTTCTGTCAAATTGTACACAGAGCGGCCAATCTAAAGCAGTTATTCACACTTCTATTTTCTGATCATTTAGCATGTAAACATAATATATACATAGGTAATAGCTAACACTTAAAGCAGTTACTGTGTACAAGGTGCTATATCCTTAATGCCTATCATCTGTTAACTCAATCCTCAATGCAGTTACTTGGTAAGTATTATTTTAAAAGATTTTATTTATTTATTTTTAGAGAGAGGGGAAGGGAGGGTGAAGAGAGGGAAACATCAATGTGTGGTTGTCTCTCATGCACCCCCTACTGGCCCGCAACCCCGGCATTTGCCCTGACTGGGAACTGAACCAGCGACCTTTTGTTTCACTGGCTGGCACTCAATCCACTGAGCCACAGCAGCCAGGGCTGGTATTATTATTATCATCCCTATTTTTATAGATGAGGGAGCTGAGGAAGTGAGCACACAGAAAATAAGCAAGTTGCCTAAGTTAACCAGCTTGTAAAGGTCAGAATGAGGTTTTGAACTGCAGTGGTTAGGCTCCAGAGCCTGGCAATACTGTCTCACCAATGTTTATTTAAAAAAAAATTTTTTTTTTAATTTAGAAAATACAGAAAAGTGTTTAAAAAATCAACTACCATGCCATCACCTCATGATAACTACTGTTAGGGTTTTGTGTATACTTTTATATATGAAGATGTATTTTCCCCCCAAAACTAGGATTGGAATATATGTTCTATTTTGTAACCTGCTTGATTTTATTTATGTATCTATTATTCTAAAACATAATTTAAAAAATCTTACACAATATTTCACACCACTGAAGGTATCATGTTATTTATTCTCATTGAGATTATCTCCAATTTTTCTCTATTAGAAATATGCTTACCCATAAATCTTTGTGACCATCTCTCATTCTTTCCAAATAACTAACTTGCTAAAAAGTGGACTTGCTGAGGCAAGTCTGTCTTTTAAAAGCTGTTGGTATAGGCTGTCAAATTGCCCTTCGGAAAAGTTGTGGCAAATTTATATTCATATGAGCAATGGCTGTCAGTGCCCAATTCCAGTAAACTCTCATTAGTACTTTTATCCCCCCATATCTTTGTTAATATGATGGGTAAAGTGTTATTTCATTTTCAGTACTATGTATGTCTTTAATATTCTTAATAGATATAACATCTTTTACTAAACCCTATTGATTATTTGGATTTTTTTCTTTTCTAATTTGCCTGTTGATGTTCTTTATCAGTTTTCTAACAAAGTGTTGGGTTTTTTTCTTACTAATGAGTAAGGACTTTCAGTATAAGACTATACTACAAATATTTTCCCCAGTTATTTGCCTTTTAATTACTCTTAAAAAAAAAACAACTCTACTTCTTTTACTTAAAAAAAATCTTAATTCATGTGAAAATTGTTCTCATGCTCTGCTTTGCAAATCTGTGGGAGAGTCTGAATCCACACCAAGCACCACCTGAGACTGAATAACCATGCCTTATACTTTTGTACCATTGTCACAAGAATATAAATATGATTAATTAAAATACTGAATCATCTAAAAGTGTCACTGAATTCATGCTAACATTTTGTCAGTAGGTATTTTATTCAATTAGTGGACGCCCTGTGTAAATCACTGTCTTGTAGGAGTTTGAAAGTGCTGCTTTCATCTAGGACAGTCCTATAGAGAAATAGGTCAAGTCTAGACACAGTAAGGGTTACCCGTTACTAGGCGGTCCTCAGAAGTTTTCTACCTGTCCCTGAGGCGAGTAGGCGGAAAGGAGCCTGACAATCACTTCCAAAACCCGTAGTGACTGCTCCACTCTTCTTTGCCTCCTTTAGGTACCCCAGTCTTGGCTCTCCCAGCCAGAGTGTTGAGAGATGGGGTTCCCCAAATTCTCTGGGTAAGTCTAACATCTGTGTTTATGAGTGGAAAACTTAAAATTTCTTGATTTAAAAAAATACAAAAACAAAAAAACACCACCAGAGAACAGTACAGGAGAGAAAGGAGGAGACCCGGACCTGGGAGGTCGATACTGCCCTCTGCATAACACACATATATAACACATAATATGTATATACATAATATATATACAGTGTTAGCTGGACATGCAGGTTTGGGCTTAGAAGAGAGAGCTGGGCTACATACGTAGTTCGATTTGGAAACCGTCTATGTATGGCTGCTGACTGAAAACTTTTGGAGGTGAGTGAGATTGCCCTCGGGGGTGTATAAGTAAAATGAAAATCAAAAGGGAAACTCCAGTATTTAGGTATGCGTGGAGAAAAAACAACAAACGTGGTAGAAACGTTGAAGTCAGAGAGATAAAAAGCCCACATAACAAGCAACGTGGAGCAGCGGAACCCCTTTCAACATATGGTCCATTTAAGAGTTTGGTTCATTGAAATTCTTCATCACTATTTTTAAATTCTGCTTGAGCTTCCAGTTTCTCTAGGCCTTCATCTTTCTGCCTTCCCATGCCAAAAATGGCAAATAATGCAGGTGAAACATAGAAGGTATGGGCCCTGGGGATGCCTGTGGTGCCATAGCCGAACAAAACTGATAAGCAGGTCATTAAACCCAAGACAAACGGCACCAGCCTACACTGTCAGATGGTTATAGCACATTGCCCAAATGGCTATAAAAAATGTCTCATCACCCAGTCCTGATACAGTGAGTGATCACTGATACGGCGGCGACAAAGGCATGACCAAATCCCGAATTAGTTTCCGTATCTGGATCTTCTTTTTTTGGTATGAACGGGGACAGCTGGCGTGAGCGTTTTCTCAGACGCAATTATGGGTCCAGTTCCACACTACCGCAATAAAGCCGGTCGTGACCTTTCTGCTGGAGGGGTCTTGCCTCGAATTTGGAAAGAACGTAACACCTCGGCCAGGGCCGGCTGGGGCCCTGCTCGGCCACGGGCTGCGCTGTGGCAGCCGAGCAGGCGTGGGCTGTTCCTTATTCAGGTGGCTAAGGTCTCGTGACCCTGGCCGGTCGAAGCAGCAAGGACAGAAGCGGAAGCAGCCGGGCGCAGGAGCCCAGCTGCTCCCGCCCCTCAGGCCTCGCCCCCTCTGCGC
The DNA here is from genome assembly GCF_021234165.1 of Pteronotus mesoamericanus. NCBI lineage: Eukaryota > Metazoa > Chordata > Mammalia > Chiroptera > Mormoopidae > Pteronotus > Pteronotus mesoamericanus. The sequence goes on from NW_026555310.1 coordinate 4,032,056, forward strand.
CCCGCCCCGCCCCGCCGCCGCCTCCCCCCGCCTCCCCCCCCCCCGCCCAACCAACCCCGCCCCCCACCCCCCGACCCTGGTTTAGTAGGCAGTGGGCGTTGCAAGGGGAGTGACAGTGGGCACGCAGGGTTTGGGCCTCCAGCCCGGCTGGGCTCTCCCCTCTCCCGCGATGGCCACAGGACTCGTCACCTGTGTCTCAAGGGTTTTTCTTACAGATTTAAAAACTCCTATTGACCTTTGCCTTGTAAGGTCTTTTAATACGAAGGAAGTTAAACCCTTTGTCTATCATCCCTGGCAAATACTTTTTCTAGGTTTTTGTACTTTACCTTTCTTTATAGTAGTTTTTTTCCTGCAGGTTTAAAATTTTATATATTTGGATTTACCAATCTTTCCCTTTACAGCTTATTTCCCACTCCAAGATTAAAAAGAAACACAACCCTCAGTAATGTCTTCTCTAGTTTATTTTTTACCTTAGAAATGTTTAATTCACCTGAAATTGATAGGACCGCCTTTGGTGAGTGTTCGCTACTAATCAGCCCTCCTCACGCCGCCTCACTCACCGGCCTCAGCACTCTGCACACCTCCTGGAGGATCCGCTCCTGGTTCTCCACGGAGCACAGGACCAGGGTGCAGACCACCACATCCATGGAGCCGTCGGCCACCTGGTGCATGTTCTCCCCCGCAGCCACCACGAAGCGCTCAAACTGCAGGTGTCGATTCTCAGCAATGCTCTTGATCAAGAACTTCTCAAAGTTGGGGTTGGGGTCAACGCAGGTCACACTGCATCCAGGCGGAAAGAACTTGAAGTTGGCCCCGGTGCCACAGCCCAGCTCCAGCAGGGAGAGCTTCCCGGAAGGGCCTGCAAACTCCTTCAGGTTGCTGAACAGCTCGCGTTTTTTGCTCACCATCTCTTCGTTGTACTTCACACTGAGCCTCACCATCAAGTAGGGGAACATTTTTTTGCATAGCCAGCTCCACAAGCCCAGAAGGTTCAGCAAGTATATGGGAGACGCCAGGATAGAGATGGCCAGCCGGAGGATGAAGATGGTAAGCGCCATTACTCGGAAGAGAAAAAAACCGTCCGTTTCGAGATCTGACTCTGTTTATAGCAGGAAGTGGCGTTTGGCCGACATTCCAGAGCTTATCAGCTTCAGGGTAAGGAACTGGCTGTGCTGCAATAGAAAGCTGCAGCAGACGTCAAATCCGGAGCGAAGGCTGTTTCACCCAATTAGTAGACTTTTGGCAAACGCTGACTCATAGCTTTATTTTCTTGAAGCAAAATGAGAAGGTTCCTAGCTTTTCCTTAGATGGAAAGGTGACTGCAATATCTTCTTCCAAATCCGTTCCTGCTTCCCCTTCTCTGGGCTCGGAAACTACTGCTAGTTTCCAGCCGCAGTTTTCTAAGCGCAGTGCACTTACTCCCTATCCAGGTCTTCCACTGACTTCTGTACTGAAAACAGAGTCCATGGGTGGAGCCTGGCTGAACTGTAGGAAGAAGGCAGCCTAGTGGTCTTCGCTGCCACCTCCCCTCCTCCTGTTCCCGCCCCTCTTCCACTTGTGTTTTGAATAGGAAGTTGAAAGGACAAGCCTACCGGCCACAGTTAACAAGAATGTTTTTCCCTTTTGCATTCTGTGCTGAGGTTCTCAGACCCTAGCTCAACAAAATAATTTTTAAGTCACTGTTCTGGGCTGCTCATCTTTTAAAGGGCAAGTTCGGTCGGTGGTTCCTTCCTTCCTTTCTTATTTTATTTGTTCTTTTTTAGAGAGAGGGAAAGGGAGAAAGAGGGGGAGACAAACATCAATTGGTTGCCTTTCCTGGAGACAGAACCTGCAACACAGGCTTGTGCCCTGACCAGGGATCCAGCCGGTGACCTTTGGCGTTGCGGGAGGACTTCCAACCAACTGAGCCGCACTGGTCAGGGGTAAAGGGCAAGTTTCAACTCCAAATTATACACTACCACATTATTCAGCTACTTTAGATTAAAAATAGTTCTCCAGAATATTCACGTTTGGGAATCACAAGCATTTAAAAAAGTACTTTGCCATCCATCTGTTTTTAACAGGAAAACTTGAGTTTTAGGCTGGTAGGGGAATTACAGAAATTTTCAAAAATAATGGTGACATATACTTTTTTAAACTGGGTGATTGATACAGAGAATGGTACGTTATTTCATTGTTTGTGATACCCTATATATATTTTATAAATATATTGTATCTCTTCAATTTTAACAGCCTTTTTTGAGGTGGAATTGGTGTACAATAAACTGAATATTTAGGCTCAGAGCTGCAGAGGACAGGCCAATGGCTGCCTGCGGGAGGGCGTTAGAGGTGAGAAAGCTGAGGGGATGGAGAAGTACAAGGTGGTAGTTTCAGAACAGTCACAGGGATGTAAAGTACAGCACAGGGAATATAGTCAATAGTATTATCATATCTACATACGGTGCCAGGTGGGCACTGGGAATATTGCGGGAGCACTTTGTAAAGTATATGATTGTCTAACCATGATGCTGTACACCTGAAACTAATACAAAGTAATATTGAATGTGAAAAAAATATGAACTTTTCGATTAAGTAAAAAATAATCTACGTATTTACAGTGTACAGTTTAATAAATTTTGACACATTATGTACATACCTGTGAAACCATGACTTCAAACAAGATAATGAACAGATCCATCATCCCCACAAGTTTCCCCTTTGCCCTCTGTGGTCCTCCCTCCTGCCCTCTCCATTCCGAAGCAACTGCGAGAGATTAGTTTGCATTTCCTGGAATTTGATGTAAATGGCATCGCAGATTATGAACTTTTTTGTTTGGTTTCTTTCACTCAGCATATTTTGAGGGTCACCCCACGTAGTTGCCTGTATCCATTGATTTTATTGCTGAGTCATATTCCATTGTAGGGTTGTATAACAGCTTGTTTATCCATTTCCCTGCTGCTGGACCTTTGGGTTGTTTCTGGGTTTTGGCTGTTCCAAATTAAGCTACTGTGAACAAGTATGCAAGTCTTTGTATGGACCTATGCTTTCATTTCTCCTGGATAAATTCTTATGAATAGAATATAGGTGTATGTCTAACTTTTTAAGAAACTGCCAAACAGTTTTTCAAGGTGGTTGTACCATTTCATATTTCCACTTGCAGTGTATGAGAGATTTATTTGCTGTACATCATCACCAACACTTGGAACGGCTGTCCTTTTAATTTTAGCAATTTTAAAGGTGCATAGTGGTCTCTCATCTAAAGTAGTTTTTCTTTAATCATCATCTGAGGATATATTTTTTTAATTTTTTAAATACAAAGTTATTTTAGAGAGAGGGGAGGGGAGGGAGAAAGAGAGGGAGAGAAACGTCAATGTGTGGTTGCCCCTCACGTGCCCCCTACTGGAGACCTGGCCTGCAACTCAGGCATGTGCCCTGACTGGGAATCAAACCAGCGACCCTTTGGTTCCCAGGTCGGCACTGTATCCACTAAGCCACAGCAGCCAGGGTCAAAATTAATTTTTAGAGAGAGAGGAAGAGAAAGAGAAAGAAAGAAATATTGACAGAAAGAGAGAAACATTGACGTGCTGTCTCTCTTAGGCACCGCAAACGGGGATTGAACCTGCAACCTGATCGGTGTACCAGATAATGCTCCAGCCAGGGCTCCCTATACTTTTAACTTGTATTTCCCTAATGATTAATGATGTTGAATATCTTTTAATAGGTTCATTTGCCATCTGTGTACTTTATTTGGTAAAGTGTTTAAATCTTTTGCGCATTTTAAAACTGAGTTGTCAAGAATTTTTTGTGTATTCTAAGGCATTTATCAAATATGTGATTTGCAAATTCTCTTTCTGAGTCTGTGGCTTGTCTTTTTATTCTCTTAGCAGTGTCACCCCCTTTGCCCATCCCCCACCCACCACCTCTGGTCACTACCAATCTGTTCTCTGTACCTGTGAGTTCCTTTTTGTTCTTTAGATTCCACATGCATATATAAATGACATCACACAGTATTTGTCAGTCACTTTCCAAATGACTGGCTTATTTCACTTGAAATAGTGCCCTCAAGGCCCATCCATGTTGTAACATGGCAAGATTTCATTCTTTTTTATTGCTGAGTAATATTCCATTGTATATATTCTTTATCAACTCATCTATGAATGGACACTTAGGTTGCTGCAATGAACATAGGGGTACATGTATCTTTTCAAATTAGCTTTTTTGTTTTCTTTGGATAGATACCCAGAAGTAGAATTGCTGGGTGGTATGGAAGGTCTATTTTAATTTAATTTTTTATTTTTTGATTTAATCTTTACTGTATTTTTTCCATTACCATTTAGTCCCCTTATACACTCCTCCCCCCGGCAATCACCGCATTGTTGCCCATGTCCATGAGTCCTTTTTCCTTTTTATTTAATACCTCTACCACCTAACCTTCCCCTACCCAAAAGCTCTTTTTAACTTTTTGAGGAATCTCCATACTATTTTCCATAGTGGCTGCACCAATTGCAATCCCACCAACAGTGCATGAGGGTTCCCTTTTCTCCACATCCTGGCCAATAGTTGTTATTTGTTGATTTTTTGATAATAGCCATTTTGACAGGTGTGAGGAGATATCTCATTGTGGTTTTAACTTGCGTTTTTCTGATCGTTAATGACATAGAGCCTCTTTTCATATGTCTGTTGGCCATCTGTATGTCCTCTTTGGGGAAATGTCTATTCAGGTCCTGTGCCCATTTAAAAACATTTAACTTATTGGGATAACATTAGTTAATAGTATATAAATTTCAGGTGTACAGTTTTATAATCTGGCATCTGTATACTCTATTGTGTGTTCCCCATATTTGACCCTCTTTGTACCCTTACCCCTCTGGTAACCGCTGCTCTGTTTTCTGTATCTATGAGGTTTTTTGTTTGTTTGTTTCTTTCTTTCTTTCTTCTTGTTTTATGTCCTCTCTGCCCAATTTAAAATCAGATTGTTTGCCTTTTTGGTGTTAAGTTGTAAGAATTCCTTATATATTTTGGAAATTAACCCCTTATAGACTTTATCACTGACAAATATCTTCTCCCATTCAATAGGTTGTCTTTTTGTTTTGTTGATGGTTTCCCTTGCTGTGTAAAAACTTTTCAGTTTGATGTAGCCCCATTTGTTTATTTTCTTTTGTTGCCATTGCCCAAGAAAACATATCCAAAAAGATATTTCTAAGAGCAGTGTCAAAGTGCATGTTGGCTGTTTTCTTCTAGGAGATCCATGGTTCCAGGTCTTATATTTAAGTCGTTACCATTTTGAGTTTATTTTTGTATGTGGTGTAGCTTTGTAACATAGTTTGAAGTTGGGAAGCATGACACCTCCCACTATGTTCTTTCTCGAGATTTCTTTGGCTATTTAGAATCTTTAGTTCCATACAAATTTTAGAATTAGTTCTAGTTTTGGAAGAAGTGCCATTGGTGTTTTCACAGGGATTACATTGAATTAGCATATTGCTTTAGGTAGTAAGAACATTTTAACAATATTAATCCTTTAAGTCCATGAGTATGGTTGTGGGTTAATTTTTATTTTTTTAATCCTCACCCAAGGACATGTTTATTGACTTTATAGATAGAGGAAGGTTTAGAGAGAGAAAAAAACATTAATGTGAGAGAGAAACATTGATCTGTTGCCTCCTGTAGCTGCCCCAACAATGGATCAAACCCCACGACCCAGGCCCGGGCCCTGACCAGTGATGGAACCCGCAACCGTTTGTTGTTCAGGATGGTGCTCCGACCAACTGAGCCACCTGACCAAGGCTGTGGTTTTATTTTTTACATTTAAATCCTTGATCCCAGTTTGGAATTTATCCTCGGAAAAACTAGGAATTATGGAGTTATCTTTTCTCTCAGTTGGCTACTCAGTTGACCCAACATCATTTATTTTTTAATCTGTCTTTTCTGCATTGCGTTTGTTGGTGGTTGTAAGAGACATGTCGGTGGGTTGGGTTTGCCACCTCTGGTCGCACAGCCTTTCCCATTTCCTTTCCATCCTGGCCTATAATGCCACAGTCCTAGCCTGGGAGACATTCAGCCAGGCAGCTGATGAGGTTTTACCTTGCTGGCTCCGAAATGCATGTGGTTCTCAGATTTAGGTGTTCTTATAAGAGTCTTTGTGTATTAATGTAACAGATTTAGTTTGTTTGGTGTATAGACCCACCAAGCACAAGATGGAAAGAACATTGAGAAATTTCATAGACAACGAATGTGACTTCCGGTAGCCAAGGACTCTTGCTGCGTCGACATAACACAGGCTAAATGGCTTGAGATGAACTCTTGTTGACATGTTCTTAGGAAATAAATATCTTTTGAATTTGGGAAAGTGTTAGGTAGAAAATACTTAATGTAACTCCAGTGGACTGTTTAGTGAGATTTTTTTTCCCTTAAACTTTGTATTTTTAATGTTTACTTAGCTTGGGAATGTAAATACTTTTAGTTAGAAAGTCTTCACTTATTTTTGGATATTAAATAAGGAATGTATTGTCTTGGAAACATTTTGTAGATTTTTTGATGTTTGACAAGATGTATAATTATTTCTCTGTTAAAGTTGTATCAGTAATTTGGAAGTGAGATATCAAGAGAGGCTACTTCTTCCTTCAGCTTATCCGTCTTTAAAGAATATTAAATGCATCCAGTTTGTTGGATTGATATTTCTTTAGGAGCTGAATGACCAATAAATATAAAATATTGGTGATGACCAGTAAATGACAATATGGTAACTGGAATTAACTAGGCACAACAGTATACCTAATTATGTACAGTAGTGTAATCTCAATTATATCGAAAGGTAATTATGAAGAACAAGTATACTTTACCTTAGAATTTCCATATTTAAACTATATTTGTGAATGTAAAGGATTTGTAATAATAGCTTGTTAGCTGTAACTCAGTAGAATCCAGTTTTCACTGTTCAAAAACAACCAGTTTCTTTGTTATCTGACAGAGGACTGATATGCAGAACACATCAGGAACACTTACCGTATAAAGAACATGTGTATGTGTCAGATATTTGCTGCCAGTCCATGACTGACTTGCCTTTTCATTTTCTTACATGTGTCTTTTATTTTGATAAAGTCCATTTTATGCATTTGTGTCTTATGGTCCATGAATTTGTTTTCTTTTACTTTAGTAATTCTTGCCTAGTCCATGGTTGCAAAAAGTCTCTCTTTTATTTTCTTTCTACATGTTTTATATTTTCAGCTTTTTATGTTTAGGTTTGTGATTCATTTTTTTTTTTTTTTAATATGGGTAGCAATTATTTATCACTCCCACAACTAACCCCTGATAGTAAAGAGCAAGGTTAATATTTTTTCTGCTGTTATCGAGGTATAATTGACATACAGCACTTCATAGTTAGAAGTTTAAAGTTCACAACCACCAGGACCTGCAGGCTCCGGGAAAAGCCACATCATGAAAAATCTACCTGTGTAAGCGGAGGGCAGGGAACGACCAAAGAATGTGGCTAAGCACTCTAGTCTGGCAATTAACAGAGTTTACTAAGGGAAATTTACATGTAAGGTCCATCTTGGGCTGTGGCAAGACAAGTGTATATCCTTTGTGCAACCTGGCAATCACTAAAAAATTACATAGAGCATGGCAAGAGGGATAGGGGCGCTAGGGCGTGACCGACCCCAGGGAAAGGAAGGCGCCTTGCATGCCTGTCTGGGGGAGGACAAAGGCCTGTTCCAGGAAGCAGCAGGCAGTGGGGGAGAGGCTGAAATGGTAAGGTTTTGAGGGGACTTATAGGGACGCCGCGTCTGTTCTGGCCCACATCTGGCTCCCCAGTCTGGCAGCAGCCACATCATGGAAGGGTCTCCTATGCATGTCCATAGAGATATCTAGTTATTCCAGCATGGTTTGGGGGAAGGACTGTCCTCTTCTAATTGAGTTAGCTTGGCGCCTTTGTTGAAAATCAGTTGGTCATATATGTGTGGGTCTAATTCTGGGAATTCTGTTTTATTGATCTATATGTCCATCCTTATGGCACCACACTGTTCTGATTACTGTAGCTTCATAGCAAATCTCGAAATCAGAAAGGTTAAGTCTTCTGAAATAACTTTGACTTCTCAAAATTACTTTTGACTATTCTAGGTTCTTTGCATTTTTATACAAAATTTATAAAATTTTAAATTGTTAATATGTAACATAGAAGTATTTCATATTTTTAATTACAAATTTAATTTCTTTAGTAAATACTGGAATATTTAGATTTTCTAGTCCTTCTTGTGCCTGTTTTGGTAATTTTTCTTTCAGAAATTTTCTCCTTATTAAATCTAAGTTGTTGAATTTATTGGCATAGAATTATTCATAATCTTCTCTTATTGTCCTTTTAATATCTGTAGGGTCAATAGAAGTGCCTTCTCATCGTTACTGATATTGATAGTTTGTGTCTCCTTTCTTTTTCTTTTTTTGTCAGTTCAGCTAGAGGTTTATCATTTTTATTGGCACAGAATTAGCTTTTGGTTTAGTTGATTCTTCTCTAGTGTTTGTTTCCTATTTCATTATTTTCTGGTTTTTATTTTTTCCATCTAATTGCATTGACTTTAATTTGATCTTTTACTTCTTAAGTTGAAAGCTTTGATCATTGACATTAACCCTTCTCTTCTTAATGGAAGAATTTGAAGCTATGGTTTTTTCCTTTTTTCTTTTAAAGATTTTATATATTTATTTTTAGAGAGAGGGGAAGGGAGGGAGAAAGAGAGGGAGAGAAACATCAATGTGTGTTTGCCTTTTGCGCGCCCCCTACTAGGGGCCTGGCCTACAACCCAGCATGTACCCTGACTGGGAATCAAACCAGCAACCCTTTGGTTCACAGATCAGGACTCAATCTACTGAGCCACACCAGCCAGGGCTGATTTTTTTCTTACAGTGCTATTTTAAGTGGATACACAAAGTTTGATGGGCAGTGTTTTCCTTTTTATTCCACTTAAAATATTTTCTAACTTGTGATTTATTTGACCCCATGGGTTATTTAGAAGTTGTTTAAATACTTGGGGCTTTCATGGTTATCTGCTGACATTGACTTCTGATCTAATGCTGTTGTGATCAAAGGAAATGTGAGAATTCAGTCTTTTAAGTGTATTGAAACTTGTTTTATGGCCCAGAATGTGTTTTCTCTTGAGAAATGGTCCATGTTCATTGAAGAGAGTAAGTATCCTACATGGACAGCAGTGTGGTGATTGCAAGGGTGTAGAGGGGTATAAGAGGAATAAGTGGTAATGGAAAAAATACAAGTAAAAAATTTAATGCCCTGGCTGGTGTGGTTCAGTGGATTAAGTGCTGGCCTGTGAACCAAAGGGTTGCCGGTTTGATTCCCAGTCAGGGTACATACCCAGGCTAGGCTGTGGGCCAGGTCCCAAGTAGGGGGCACTTGAGAGGCAACCACACATTAATGTTTCTCTCCCTCTCTTTCTCCCTCCCTTCCCCTCTCTCTAAAAATAAATAAATAAAATCTTTAAAAACATTTTTTAAAAAAGAATATGTATCCTGAAATTGTAAGATGTACTATAAATGTCAGTTATGTTAATGTAGTTTAAAATGTCAGTCAGATCTTCTGCATCCTTATTAATTACTTAGTTGCTTTATCAGTTGTTTTAGAGAGATGTATTATACCTACAATTATGATTGTGAACTTTTTCTCCCTTTATTTATTTCAGATTTTGCTTCATGTATTTCAGGCACAAATATATTTATAATAGTTATAGCCCAATATATTTTTTTTATCATTATGAAGTATCCCTCTTTGTTTTTAGTTTTTCTTTTTGTTCTGACGTGTGTTTTGTTTGCTATACATTTGGCTACTCCTTATGCTTTCTTATGCTTAACTTTGTCCAACTTTTAAATTTCAACTTCTTTTTATCTTTATATTTAAAATTCATCTGGTAGACATCATGAAGTTGGTTCTTGCCTTTTTTAACCTACTCTGATAATAACTGCTTTAGTTATTTTTATATTTTAAATTGCGGTAAAATAAGATATACACATAAGATATAACTTACCATCTTACTCATTTTTAAGCGTACAGTTCAGTGGCATTAAGTACATTCACATTGTTGTGGTACCATCACCATCATCCAGCCATAGAATTCTTTTCATCTTGCAAAGCAAACTGTACCCATTAAACAATTGCTCCCGATTCCCTCAGCACCAGGCAAGCACTATTCTTTCTGTCTCCCTGAATTTGAGTAGGTACTTCATGTAGCGGGAATCACATCACACAGTTTTGTCCTTTTGTTACTGGCTTATTTCACTTAGCATCGTGTCCTTGAGATTCATCCATATTGTAGCACTTGTCACAATATACTTCCTTGTTAAGGCTGAATAGCATTCCATCATGTGTCTATAGCACATTTTGTTTATCCATTCATCTATCAATGAACACTTAGGTTGATTCCACAGTTGGCTATCGTGAGTAATGCTGCCATGAATATGAGTGTGTAAATATCTTCCAAGTCTTTCGATTATGTACACAGAAGCAGAATTGATGAATCATATGGTAATTATATTTTTAAATTTTTGAGGAACCATCATACTGTTTTCTATAACAGTTGCACCATTTTACAGTCTTACCAACATTGGACAATGGCGGGGACCACTATGTGTGGTATGAGGAATCGTAGCCCCGCATAAGCCAGGCCTTGAAAAAGGGCCTGTAAGTCTCCACCAGAACGCCAGGGATGCTGGGAGGCGGGCATGACCCGATGCTAGCACCGAGGGTCCCACGGGAAGTCTGGCGTAAAGAATGCATTGAATCCGCTGAAGCTAGCTCTGCTCTGTACTGCCAGACAAGGAGAATGTTGTGTTTCCTTGGAAGTTTAGGGACCGCCAGCTCTGGTTCTTGCAGCTATGACCTGCAGGTGGCCTGACCCGAACACAGGAGAGGTGCTAGAAGCCGAACACGGCTAGCGGCAAGTAGCCTCCTGTAAGGAGCTTGGTGCCCTGGAACATTTTCTGATTGCTATAAACTAACTAAGATGTATAGGCAAGTGTATCCTGCTCTGTGAAGCATTTAACCATTCTTCTGAGAAATAGCTTTCCCAAGCTTGGGGGGCGAGTAATGATTAATAGAGTTCACCTGGTGTATGGGAGCACTATGAATAAAAGCCGGGGGAGAGACTTGGTTGGGAGCACTCCCTGCCGAGAGGGGCTCCCTCTTTCTCCCGTCAGGTTCCCTAAGTTCGTGTGCCTGGATAGTCTTACATCTGCGTCTCGGGACTGGCTGGACCAGAAGCCGGGCAGGACAAGGGTTCCAATTTCTTCCTATCTTAATAAACACTGTCTCCTCCCCCTCCTCTCTCTCCACTCCCTCCCTCTTCCCCCTCCCCCTCCTTTTCTTTTTCACAGTTGTATTTGCTTCTAAGATGGGATAAGGCAAAGCTCTCCACTTTCACCTCTTCTATTCAACATTGTTCCTAAAGTCCTAGGCAATACAATTTTGTTACTTAGGCACGATTTTGTTATTTAGAATAGCCTAAAGATTCTATAAAAAAGCTGCTACTCTTACTTAGTTTATTGTCAAGGTCATTGGATACAAGGTCAACAGATAAAACCAATGGTATTGATTGGAATAATGGGAAATTTAAATTTAAATAAATACTATTTAAATAGCATCAAACCCATAAATTATTTGGAGATAAATTTAACAAAAATGATTAAGACCTATACAATAAAAAATATAAAACATGGCAGAGAGAAACTAAAGACTACATAAATGGAGAGACATAGTCATGAATCAGAAGATTGAATGTGACTAAGATGTCAGTTTTCCCAAATTAATCTCTAAATTAAATTAAATCTCAATAAAAATCTCGGTAGCCTCTATGTAAAAATTAAAAGCTGTTTCTAAAATTCCAGTGAAAATACAAAGGTCCTAGAGTAGGTAAAAACTGTTTTAAAGAGAAATATAAAGCTGGAGGATTTAAGCTATATTACTAGAAAGTTACAGTTATGAAGACTGTATTAATAGTTGTCCAAATTTTTATAACTAGTAACAGGAAGAAATATGAAACAAAGTCTGCTTATATTACAACATCTGTACTCTAACAGGGGTGGCCAACCTGCCGCCTGTGAGCTGCCTGCAGCCCAGGATGGCTGTGAATGCGGCCCAACACAAAATTGTAAATTTACTTAAAACATTATGAGATTTTTTTGTGATTAATGTGTGGCCCAAGACACATTCTTCCAGTGTGGCGTGAGGATGCCAGAAGGCTGGACATCTCTGCGAGAGTCTTACGGTGGAAGGAAATGTATAACTGAATTCCCCTTGGCTGAAATAAGTGAACTAAGCTGGGCAAATAGATAAGAAGTTCACGGGAGTAGCTCCTGGCTGATGAGAAATTCCGACCTAAAGAGTAATTAGGACATACCTTTGAAACAGAAAGCAAGGGCTCCCCCTTCAATGCTGTCAGTACATTCTAGAAGAGTTTCTTAGTACAGATGTCCTGACTTCTGACAGTTGGACTTAAGATTTTTTGACTTTATGATGGTGTGAATGCAACACAGAAACTGTACTTTGAATTTTTATCTTTTTCCAGACTAGTGATATGCAGTACGACACTCTCTTCTGATGCTGGGCAGCTGCAGCGCCCACTCAGCCACCTGATCAGGAGGCAAAAATCAACACTCTACTGTGTACTGTGTTGCTAGTGTTTTTTTTAGGATATTGTGTTTTCTGTCTATGAATTCCATCATGTCTACAAAATGCCCATCTGATTCTCTTGCTTCTGGTGAGAAGAAGAGGAAGGCAATTACAGAGGCTCCTTGATTTACTATGTGTTTGTCACATATACATTGGAAGTTGAGAGCATCTGTATTAATATTCAGGACTGTCAAATAAGTCTGAATAATGCTCAGGTAATATTAATAGGAAAGGATTAATGCATTATGGTGATTGCTATGCAAGCATTACAACTTATAAGACCTTGTCAATGGATAATCTAAGGTTTATTCAGGAAAGAACAGTCAATACTCCCTCAGTATTGCTCACAAGTCTATAAAAATCAGTCTTTGACCCCTTGTGTTAAACCAGTAATGATCCTGAAAGGATTTAATAGAAAACTCATGCTTATTTTCAATTAAATCCTGAAATTAGGGCAAGGCAAAGCAAAGCAAAGCAAAGTAAAACATACAAAGCAACAACAATAAAAAAACACTTGGTTTTACCTGGTTAAATGTAAAAAGGAAGATAAAATATTTCTCCTTTACTGCATGGGTTCTTCAAAGTTGAAGTGAGATGTCAGTTAATTAATAGTATATATTAATTCAGTGAACTTTTTCATTTGATAATTCATTTTATAGATTGGTCATCATAAAATTTATTTCAGATTAGCTTCCTTCTTTTACCCAGAATGCTTTTCAGTTTCCCCATCTCACAGTTAATTCTGAAGGCCCAAGGAATACAAACTTTTATGGACTTCAAGAAAATAAGCTTCAGATAGATTATAATGCTGCAAAAGTCATATTACACATTTCTTTTTAAATTTATTTTATTGATTATCCTATTACACTTGTCCCAATTTCCCCTGTTTGCCCCCCTCTGCCCAGTAGCCCCATGCCCTCCAGGATTCCCAACCTTAGTTCATTTCTGTGGGTTGTGCATATAAGTTCGTTGGCTTCTCCATTTGCTATACTATTCTTAATATCGTCCCCTTTATTTTGTTCCTACAAATTATGCTTCTTAATCCCTGCATCTCCCCCCCCCGCCCCCCGCTTCTTTCCTTCCCCCTCCCAGCTGATAACCCTCCAAATAATCTCCATGTCTATGATTCTGTTCCTGTTCTGGTTGTTTGCATAGTTTGTTTTTGTTTTTGTTTTAGATGCAGTTGTGAATTTGTTGCCATTTTAATGTTTATAGCTGATCTTCTTTTTCTTAGTTAAGTCCCTTTAACATTTCATATAATTAGGGCTTGGTGATGATGAACTCCTTTAGCTTTACCTTGTCTGGGAAGCACTTTATCTGCCCTTCCATTCTAAATGATAGCTTTGCTGGATAGAGTAATCTGGGATGTAGGTCCTTGCTTTTCATGACTTTGGAAACTTCTTCCAGCCCCTTCTTCCCTGCAAGGTTTCTTTTGAGAAATCAGCTCATAGTCTTATGGGAACTCCTTTGTAGGTAACTGTCTCCTTTTCTTTTGCTGCTTTTAAGATTCTCTCCTTATCTTTAATCTTAGGTAACTTAATTATGATGTGCCTTGGTGGGTGCTTCCCTGGGTCCAACTTCTTTGAGACTCTCTGAGCTTCCTGGATCTCCTGGACATCTATTTCCTTGGCCAGATTGGGGAAGTTCTCCATTATTTTTTCAAACAAGTTTTCAATTTCTTGCTCTTCCTCTTCTCCTTCTGGCTCCCCTGTGATTTGGATGTTGGAACGTTTAAAGTTGTCCCAGAGGTTCCTAAGCCTCTCCTCATTTTTCTGAATTCTTGTTTCATCATTCTGTTCTGGTTGAATATTTATCTCTTCCTTCTGCTTCAAATCGTTGATTTGAGTCCCAGTTTCCTTCCCTTTACTGTTGATTCCCAGTCTATTTTTCTTTATTTCACTTTGTGTAGCCTTTGCCTTTTCCTACATTTTGTGACCATACTCAACCGATCCAGTGAACATCCAGATTACCAGTGTTTTGAACTGTGCATCTGATAGGTTGGCTCTCTGTTGATTGCTTAGTTCTATTTTTGGAACTTTGATCTGTTCTTTTCATTTTTCATATTTCTTTGTCTCAGCACACCTGTTATGTTGAAAGGGACAGAGCCTTAGTTATTCACCAGAGCAGGGCAACCCAGGTCACTGAGTTGTGACGCTGTCTGTGGAGGAGGTGTCCGAGGGGAAACAATGCCACTTGCTGGGCTCTTTGCCAGCTTTCAGCCACTTTCCCTGCTACCCACAAACAAATTAGGCCCTTTTAGTGCTGATTCTCAGGTGGGTAGGTTTGCGTACATTCTAGGACCCTGTGGGTCTCTCCAATACACTCTCCTGTGAGGCTGGGAGTTTCTCTTCTTGCTGCAACCCCCACAGGTTTTTACCTTCAGAGGTTTTGAGACTTTCTTTTCCTGCACTGGAAAACTGGATTGCATGATCTGTCTCACTCCTTGCTGTTCCTTACGCTTTATCTGCACACAAATGTGGGACCACTTGATATGCCAGCTGCCGCCTCAGCTGCCTGGTCTTCCAGCTGTAGCCTTGCCGCTCATTCCTCTCCACCCTGGCTGCCCATCTCCGCCCCTCCTACTGGTCTGAATGAGTGTTTCTTAACTTCTTGGTTGTCGGACTTCCATACAGTTCGATTTTCTGGCAGTTCTGTGTTTTTTCGTTTGTTATTTTTTATTTTTAAATTTGTTGTTGTCCTTCTTTTGTCTGTGTGAGGAGGCAAAGTGTATCTACCTACACCTCTATCTTGACTGGAAGACTTAATATTTATTTATTTACTTACTTACTTACTTATTTTTAATGCTCTTGCTGTGCTCGATGAGTTCTTAGAGCATCCTGGTCACCAGTGTTTTGAACTCTGCATTTGATAGGTTGGATAACTCCGTTTCGTTTAGTTCTTTTCCTGGGGTTTTGTTCTGTTTTTTTCATTTTGACCATATTTCTTTGTTTTCTCAACTTTTCAGCCTTCCTGTGTTTGTTTCTGTGTATTAGGTAGAGCTGCTTTGACTCCCTGTCTTAGTAGCGTGGCCTATTGTAGAAAAGGGGCCCGTAAGTTGTGTGGAGTAGAACCTTAGTTAATCACCAGGGTGCGGCAACCCACTTCCCTGCTCTGTGGCTCTGTGGGGTAAGAGGGCTCAGAGAGGGAACAGTGCCATTGCCTGGCTTCTGGAGGTTTGCCCGGCCCTTGCCCTGTGTCCAGTCACTTCCCTTACTCCCTGTATGCTACTGATGCCCTTTCAGCTGTTGCCCTGGTGCTGAATCCAGACAGGGTAGGTGTGCGTAAGTTCTAAGTCCATGCAGGCCCTTTAAGTGGAATCTCCTGAAAAATCCAGCAGTTTTTCCACCACCCCAACCCCCACTGGTTTTTATAGCCATAAGTTATGGGGATTTATCTTCCTGGCGCTGGAATCCTGGGCAGTGGAGTCTGGCCTGGGGCTGGTTCCTCTGCTCCCCAGGTATCCCTCTTGATTTTGATCCAACACCTGTGAATGCGGGACTACCCATTCTACTATCTCTCCGCCTATCTCCACGTCTCTGCCCCTCCTCCCTGTCTGGATGAAAGTGGATTCTTTAAATCCTTGGTTATTGGACTTCCATACAGCTCCATTTTCTGTTGGTTTTGGGTGTTATTTGTTTTGAGGTCTTGTAATTTTTTCTGTAGTTGTGCAAGGAGGAGAAATATGTTTATGTATGCCTCCATCTTGACTGGAAGTCCCAGCCTCATCATATTACACATTTCAAAATAAAAAGTAAATTCTTTGGGTGTGCCTGCACCACAGTTCTTTCTTGACATAGGAAAGGAAGAATTAAAATTAATTAGTTTTAATTAGAATTTAAATAACAGGTACTTGTCCAAATATTTTTTGAGAATCAGATGATAATTCAAAAAATAACATACAAATGCTTTTAAATAGAATACAATCTAACTTTATATCTTTTAATTTATTTATTATCCTCACCCAAGGGCATGCTTGTTGATTTTACAGAGAGGGGAAGGCAGGGAGAGAGGGAGAGAAGCACTGAAGTGAGAGAGAAATATCGATTGGTCGTCTCTCATATTAGCCCTGACCAGGGACTGAACCCACAACCTAGCCATGTGCCCTGACCGGGAATCGAACTGGCAACATTTTGGTTTATGGGCTGCTACTCCAACGAACTGAGTCACATTGGCCAGGGCCTCTTTTTTTAATTTTGTGTGTTTATTTCAGCCAAACTGACGACTATTGCCAGGAAACAAAATCTCAACAGATTGAGAAAATGCTCCTAAAATCTAACTTTAAAAGGAAAGAGTCTTGATTAAATTTGATTAACAAAAGAACAACTTCCATTTTTTTCTCTGTTGAAGTGTATTTTATTGATTATGCTGTTACTGTTGTCCCAATTTTTCCCCTTTGCCCCCCTCTACCCAGTATCACCCTTCCCTCCAGCAGTCCCCCCACTTAGTTCATGTCTATGGGTTGTGAGTGTAAGAACAACTTCCACTTTAATTACAAACTCTTTATTATTTGGCATGTGCATACGTAAAGCATATGTATTTAAACTGAATATTTTACACAAGCTCTAGGAAAGTATTGATTATAAAGTAAAGCAATAAAAATACATCAAGGATGCATGTGATTCAGTGCCAAATTTACAATCACATACCTCAAATATCAGTCTTTTATTCCCGCAAAAGTGTTCACATGTGAACTCAAAAGTGGGCAATAACTTGCCCAAAGAATAAATTATTTTCATTATGTAGAACATGGAAAGGGACATGATGAAAAACAAAGATTCTTCAGAATTTTTTTATGGAGTTGCTAGTAAGATAACAGAACATAAGGCGATGAGGACATGTCCGAGTAGAATATTTATATTAAATATGCCTTTATTGATTGCCTTGTTGAGGTGGCCTGTCAGCCATGTTTTGTAGAAGAATGGCCCACTATAGACACCAGGAAAATTTTTTCGACCACAGCCATATCCGTAACTGGTAATTCCCGTTACAAAAAATCGTTTATGTTCTGGAAAGTAGCACATTAATGGTCCACCACTATCACCCTATAAAAAAGTCCCAGAATAGTGTTAGTTACTTTTAATAGTCTATATAATAGTAAAGTTGGAATAAATTAGTCACTAAACATACATTTGTATAAATATGCATTTTCAATATATTTCTGAGTTATTAAGGTAATGGATTTTCAGTTTTACATTCCATCGCAAACAGGAATTCAGTTACATTCAGTCTGGCCTGGTATTTAGAGGAACAGTATAGCTGGTGGACAAACTTACCATCTGCACAGTTTTGAACCAGGATACTATAAATGAAATTGTTTGGAATCTTTAGTACAGTGTTCAGGAGAAATATAATTTGGGATGTGTGCAAATATTGTAAACATTGTTTATTAGAGTACTTCTGTTGCTAAATGTGGTTTGTGAAAGGTATAACTTTTACGTAAAGGAGTCTTTTAGGTGCGTGTGGTTTGCTAGGTAGAGGAGAGGAGTAAACTGAATCTTGAAAGAAATGGCATCTTTCTAAGGGTCGACATTGGCTGGTGCAGGATATTAGGAATAAGTGGGTAATCCTCTTAACAGTATTATAAATGGCAAATCTCCATGGTAGTTTATACCAGACTGTCAATGTAGCAACCAAAACGCTATTACCAAGGATATTAATCACTCAAAACAATAAGGACTCTGAACTAACGGTCACAGTGCCTTCAAGTTAAAGCCTGTTTCTAAGATGTTCTCAAATTCTCTCTATATGGTAGGCCTTCAATGATTATTATTTTTTTTTGACAATGAGAATGTTCTGCTTATGAATGCAGTTCAGTTAGATTGGATTCTTTGCTATTTTATTCAGCAAGGTTTTTAAGGAAAAGGACACAGGAAAGATAAACTCTGGATTTCTGGAAATCAGAATGAGCAGGAAAAGATCAGAGCATGAGGTACTGCTTTGGAGTGAGGTGCTGATGGATTGAGAAGCCCTGAAGAAAAGAGGAATAAAAAAAGATTCAAAACAAAAAATATATAAACTGGATTTCATAAAAAAATCCAAACTTTTGTGCTACAAACAATAACATCAGGGAAGTGAAAAGACAGTGCACAGAATGGGAGAAAATTGTAGCCATAATTTATAAAGAATGCTTATGACTCCGTAATAAAAAAGATAACTCGATTTTTAAATGGGCAAAGGATCTGAAGAGACATTTCTCCAAAGAAGATATACAAATGGCTAATAGACACACCAAATGTGCTCAACATTAGCAGTCATTAGGGCAATGCAAATTAAAACCACAATGAGATGACACTTCACACAAGGACAGCTGTAATAAAGAACACAGACAATAAATGCTGACAGGATGTGGAGAAACTAGAGCCCTCATACACAACTGGTGAGAACGTAAAATGGCACAGCCGCTTTGGAAATACAATGGGGCAGTTCTTCAAAATGTTAAACATTGACTCAGCAATTCCACCCCTGGGTGACATTTCTAAGTGAAAAACATACCGACACATAAAAACATATATACAAATGTTTACAGCAACATTATTCATAATAGCTAAAAAGTGGAAATAACTCAAATATCCATCAACTAATGAACGCATATGTAAAATGTGATGTATTCATACAATGGTATATTACTTGGCAGTAAAATAAATATTGATACATGTGACAATGTGGATGAGCCTTGAAAACACGCTAAGTGAAAGAAATCAGTCATGAAAGACCACATATGGAAGGATAACATTCATATGAAATTTCCAGAATAGGCAAATCTATAAAGATTAGTGGTTGCCTAAGGCTGGGGGTGGGTGGGAGGAGAATGGGGAGCGATTGTAACAGGTAGAGGTTTCTTTGTGGGGTGATGAAAATGTTCTAAAATTAGATTATGGTGATAGTTGCGTTACTCTGTAAATATGCTAAAACCCCATTGAATTGTACACGTTACATGGGTGAATTGTGTATATGTAAATTATGTCCCAATGAAGGTGGTAATGAAAAAAGAGGAAGAAAGATTTAATGCAAATCAGGAAAGCAAGAAGATTTGGATTGTTGGCATAGTTAAAAATGAGAAAAAATAATTTAGTACTTTTAGACTTGATAATTAGGACTTCACCAGAAAAATGATTAAAGGCCTTGTTCAAGTTCCCTCTTGCTTCAGAAAATATTTGGTCTTACCCTGCAAGTATCAAAAACTCCATCTTCATCACCTGCACAAAACGAAGTTATGGGAATTATAGACCCATAACTCATCTCAGAATTACAAATGTTTCGAGAAATATAATGCACTTCTGCTTCCTTTAACATACTTGTAGCACTACCTGTTAACAAAAAAATACAATAAGTTATTTGGGAGAGCAGATATTTTGACAGTGATATATTAAATGTTGATGTTGAATAGGTTTTCTTTCCAAAGTGACTGATTCAACAATTATGCAAAATTGTATCCATATATGTGTGTATGTATACCTAGGAAGATTGTGAAAGAACATTCACCAAAATGTTGATAGCAGTAATCTCTAGATAGTAGGAATTTTAGGTGATTTTTGCTGTCTTTATACTCTTGAAGGTCTCACAATAGGAGCTATCAATTTTACAAAATAAAGATATTGTCAAGGACTAAAGAGGTATAGTCTGAGGTCAATCTTTCTTATGTTGTAAGTTGTGAATAATTTTATTTAATTTTATAATGAGATGCTAAATCTCAAAGGAGGGTACACAGAAAAATAAAACACATTTTAATCTATGTACTCCCATAATTTCGCTGCTAATTCCTGAACATAAAGTGGTTCCTTGATACAGAAAAAGAAAAAAAGAAAAATGCAAGGCAACACTTCAGGAACTATTAAAGGACAGATTATGGCAAGAGTTATCCATAGAAAAGCTCCTATCAGCCAGTCTCAGAGATGCAGCTGTCACATGCGGTGGCTGAATATTTTGTGTGGCTCACATACTGCTCCCACTTTTCTAGTAACAGACATTATGCCCTCGACTGCTGGTGGGCAGATGAGCCAACTGTTCCATTCACAGAATTCCATTCTCCTGGTGACACTGATTGGTTTAGACACGACTACATTTGGTATCACTGTAACCAACTGGAATATTTCTCCAGCATTTTTTAAACCAGGGCTGCCACAGAAGAACTTTTCACCCTAGTTCCAGCCTTTTGAGGACAGGAGGCCTGAGAAAATAAAATCAACATACAGAGAGAAGAGGAATAGGAAATAGAAATAAAGTAGATGACAGAGGCATTCAGATTCTGGGATCAAGGCTTCCTAGAGGCCAACCATTTTTCTGCCATTTACTTGCAAATAATTAATTTACAGAAATACTGGCTGCATATAAAAGAATATATGTAATGTAAGTTATAGAGTTTAATAATGAAATGAACACCTGGGAATCCACCACCCAATTTATGAACCTGAACAATACTAAAACCAATGCGCTATTGGTACAGCGATACTCAAAAAAACAGAAAATTTCAAAGTGAATAGAAGAGGGAGGCCAAAAACACATGTCTGGGTTTTCTATTCTGTTCCACAGGTCACTTAGAATTTTCTTGCACAAATGTAACACTAATTATACTCTAGCTTCAGAATAAACTTTGATTTTTGGATGGCAATTCCCTCCAACATATTTTTCTTCCATAGGATTGTCCTGGCTATTCCTGGGTCTTTTAGAATGAACTTTTTAATTGTCTCAAAAGTCATACTAGGGTTTATTATTCCCTGGGGTATTTTTTTCCAGTTTTGCAGATAGAATTGACATCTTTATGATATCTTCCTATTCAAGCATAAAGTATACCATTCCATTTAATTAGGTATTCTTAATGTCTTTTTAAAATGTTTTCAGGTTTTTTTCTATATAAGGCCTGTAATCTTTTGTTATATTTGTTTTTAGCTACCTAATCATTTTGGTTTTACTGTACATGTTAATGAATGTTAACTTTTCCAACATTTTATTATGAAAAATTTCAAACCTAAAGCAAAGATAAAAAATTTCTCAGTGAATGGTCATATGCCCACTGCCTAGGTTCTTTAATCTATAGTTGTTTTTATAACTTTTTATTTAGATATAATTTCAAAATTATAAAAAAAGAAGCAAGAATAGCACAAAGAACTGTCTAATAGCCTTTACTGAGACTCACCACTTGTTTGCTTTTTGTCACACTTGCGCTATTATTTATTTGTACTCTGTTTTTATACTTTTTTCTGAATCACCTGAGAATGGCAGATGCTGTTTTCCTATACCCTTAAATATACTTTAGTGTGCATTTGGTAAGAAAAGGGACAGTCTCTGATTAACCATCATGCATTTATCGAGATCAGGAAATTTAACACTGGTGCAATACTATTATTCAATTCACTTTAAATCTCTGTGTATTTTTGGGTTTTCCAGCTATCTTTCTGTTATTTATTTATAGTTTAATTTTATTGTTTATAGTTTAATTTCAACCACTGACCCACTTTTTGTCTATTCTGGACATTTTACATATAAATGGACTCATATAATATGTGGACTTTGTGTCTGGTCTATTTCACTTAGCATAATTCTTTGGCATGTATCAGTACTACATTTCTTTTTATGGCTGGATAACATGCCACTGTATGAATATACCAAAATTTGTGTATTCATCAGTTGATGGACATTGAGATGTTTTCATTTTTTTGCTGCTATGACTACTTTTGCTGTGAACAGCTGAGTATGGTTTTTATGTGAACATATGTTTTCGTTTCTCTTGGATATATTCCTAAGAATGAAATTGTTGAGTCATATGATAATGTGTGTTTATTTGTTTATTTTTTGCTCCAGTCAATGAAAGAGAAACTTTATTGAGGCTCCGGGGTCACGGGGTTCAGGAAGAACGCTGCCCTGCAGGCCAGAGGATGTGGAGAGACCTTATTTAACCTTCTCCTTGGGGGCGCAGTTTGTTGGCATGTCTGCATTTCTTCTGGCCGTTGACAGCGCAGGGGTGCATGCGGGTGTACCGCTGCATCAGATCATCTTGTCGCAGTTGTACTTCCGGGCGAGCTGGCAGAGGGAAGGCTCGATGATGCCACCTGTAGACGAGGCACCCAGTGCGGGGTGGACTCTTTCTGAACGTTGCAGTCTGGGAGAGTGCGGCCATCCTCCAGCCGTTCGCCCGCAAAAATCAGACGCTGCTGGTCAGGCGGAATGCCCTCCTTGTTTTGGATTTTAGCTCTGACATTCTCAGTGGCGTCACTGGGTTCAACCTCAAGGGTGGTGGTCTTGCCAGGCAGGGTCTTCATGAAGATCTGCGCCTGTGAGTGTGCTGGGGCGGTCCGGTCTCCTTTGCAGTTACCCCTAAACGTCTCAGACCACACCTCTTGCCTTTGCTCCAGCGGATAATATCTGTTCTGCCACCTCGTTGAGAAGAAAGAGCTGTATGTTTAAATTTTTGAGGAATTGCCAAACTGTATTCCAAAGCAGCTGTACCACTTTATATTCCCAGCAGCAATGTATAAGAGTTACAATTTCTTTGCATCCTTGGTAACGCTTGTTACTGTCTAAATTTTTTATTATAGCCATCATCTGGGTGTGACATCTAGTAACTTTAAAACATTTATTTATTTACTTATGTAGGTATTTATTTATTTATTTTTAGAGAGAGGCGAAGGGGTGGGGGGAGAAAGAGAGGGAGGAAAACATCAATGTGAGTGAGCAACATCCATCAATAATTGCTTCTTGTATGTACCCTGACCTGAGACTGACCCCTCAACCCAGGCATGTGCCCTGATTGGGAACTGAACTGGCGACCTTTTTGATTTGCAGTACAAAGTCCAACTAACAAAGCCCAGCCAAATGAGCCACACCAGTCAGGGCTGTTAACTATTAAAATTACATTTTCTAACCACTGATTGTGTGTAGAAATGAAATAAATTGTTATATTTGTGTTATACATTCTTTTTTAATGTACAGCCCTATCATCTGTGAATGATGGATTTTTTTTATTACCTTTCTTATTTTTTCTTAATTTTTTTTGAGGGAGGGCAAGAGAGAAAGAGAATTTGCTGTTCCATTTAATTGTGCATTCATTGATTGCTTCTTGTGTGTACCCAGACTGAGATCAAACTCACAACCCTGGCCTATTAGAACAACACTCTAAGCAACTGAGCTATCTGGCCCGGGCCCATTACCTTTCTAAGTCCTGTATCTTTGCCATCTTTATCTAGTGTCCCTGCACTTGCTAGAACCTCTACTACAATACAGAATAAAAGCGATGATAGTGGGGGAAATCGTTCCAGATTTTAAAGGAAATGTTTTTCTGTAATACAATGTTTGTTGCAGTTTGGAGGTATTTAATAGATAACCTTAATCAGGTTAAGGAAGTTTCCTTTTATGTTTAAATTGTTGTAAGTTTTTAATAGTGCTTCTTCTACATCTAAGATAATTGTTTTTTAATCCTTTAATTGGTTAATAGGGTGAATTACATTAAGGGACTGAAATCTTAAAACACCCTTGAATTCCTTAGAAAACTCAGCTTGGGCCCTGACCTGTGTGGCTCAATTGGTTGGGTGTTGTTCTGCAAAGCAAAAGGTTGCAGGTTTCATTCCTGGTCAGGTCCCCACCTGGGGGCGTGCAAGAGGCAACGGATTGATGTCTTTCTCACGCATTGACGCTTCTCTCCCTCTTCTCTCTACTTCCTCCTCTCTCTAAAAATAAGTAAAATCTTTTTAAAAAGAAAAACAAAAACAACTCATTTTGTTTATGTTAAATTCTATTCTTGATAGATTCAGTATGCTAATAATTTGCTTAGCATGTGTCTGCGTTTATAATACTGGCTTTTCTTGTACTATACTTACCTGACTTGGTCATTATACATAGTAATGATTATTGTCATGATGATTATTGTATGATTATTATTATCCTCATACCTAGAGTTGGGGCGTGTTTCTGCCTTTTGGTTTCTGTGATAATATTTATATAAGATTTATCTGTCTTCGGTAATTAAGGTAATTGTTCTGAGTTCTGATGTTTTTGATCATTTAATTACTGAGTCATCTATTTGTATTGGTTTCAGCTGAGCAGCATAGTGGTTAGCCAATATTACAAAGTGTTCACTCTGATATTTCTGGTATCCAGTGGGCACTATATATAGTTATTATAATATTAGCGACTATATTTCCTACGCTGTCCTTTGCATCCCCATGGCTGTTTTGTAACTACCAGTCTGTACTTCTTAATCCCTTCATGATTTTCACCCCGGCCCCCAATCCTGCCCCTCTTGCAACCATCAGTCTGTGTTCTGTATCTATGAGTCCGTTTCTGTTGTTTGTTCATTTGTATTGTTCTTTAAATTCCACATGTAAGTGAAATTATGTGGTACTTGTCTTTCTCTGACTGACTTATTTTACTTAGCATAATAACCTCTAAGTCTATCCATGGGCACTTGGGTTGCTCCCATAGCTTGGCTATTGTAAATAACTCTGCAGTGAATATAGGGGTGCATATATTCTTTAAAATTAGTGTTTTGGGTTCCTTTGAATGTATATCACCAAAAGTGGAATTGCTGGATCATAAGGCAGTTCCATTTTTAATTTTTTGAGGAACCTCCATACTGTTTTCCACAGTGGCCGCATTAATTTGCAACCCCACCAACAGTGCACAAGGGTTCTTTTTCTCCACATCCTCACTGTCACTTGTTGATCTTTTGATGATAGCCACTTTGACAGGTTTGAGGTGATATCTCATTGTGATTTTAATTTGCATTTCTCTGATGATTAGTGACGTTGAGCATCTTTTCATATATCTATTGGCTCTCTGTATGTCCTCTTTGGAGAAATACCTATTCAGGTTCTCTGCCCATTTTTAAGTCAGATTGTTTGCCTTCTTGGTGTTAAGTTGTATGAGTTCCTTACATATTTTGAAATAAACCCCTTATAGGATGTACCGTTGGTGAATATTTTCTCCCACTCAGTATGTTGTTTTCTCATTTTGTTGATGGTTTCCTTTGCTGTGTAAAAACTTTTTAGTTTGATGTAGTCCCATTTGTTTATCTTTTTGTTTCCCTTGCCCGAGACATATAAAAAAAAAAATTACTAAGAGCAAGATTGTCATTTAGTGCCTATGTTTTCTCTTAGGAGTTTTATGGATCCTTATTTTAAAATAAGATTTTATTTATTTATTTTTAGAGAGAGAGGAAGGGAGGTAGAAAGAGAGGGAGAAAAATCTGAGGCAAATGTGTGAGAGAAACGTCAATCAGTTGCTTCTTGTATGCCCCCAACTGGGGACCAGGCCTACAACCCAGGCATGTGCCCTAAGAATCAAACCGGTGACCCTTCACTTTGTGGGACGACTGCCCAACCAATTGAGCCCGACCAGTCAGGGCAAGTGCTTAATCCATTTTGAGTTTATTATTGTATACAGTGTAACAAAGTGGTCCAATTTCATTTTTTGCAACTATATGTCTAGTTTGCCCAACACCATTTATTGAAGAGACTACTGTCCTAAACCCATTGCACATTCTTACTTCTTTTATCATATGTTAATTGGCCACATAATAGGCATGTGTTTATTTCTGGGCTCTCTATTCTGTTCCCTTGATCTGTATGCTTTTATGCCAGTACCATGCTGTTTTGATAACTATAGTTTTGTAGTATAGTTTGATAATCAGGTAGCATGATACCTCCAACATTAGTTTTCCTTGTCCTGATTGATTTGGTTACCCAGGACCTTTCATGGTTCCATATTAATTTTAGGATTATTTATTCTTTTAAAATGCCATTGGTATTTTGATAGAGATTGCACTGAATCTGTAGATTTCTTTCGGTAGTGTGGACGTTTTAAATATGCTAGTTCTTTCTATCCATGAGCACAGTATATACTTCCATTTATTTGTATCTTCACAGTTTCTTTCTTCAATGTCTTACAATTTTCTGAGTGCAGGTCTTTTATCTCCTTGGTTAAATTTATTCCTAGGTGTTTTGTATTTTTGAGGCAAATGTAAAATGTGTTTTCTTAATTTCTCTTTCTGAGAGTTTGTTATGGGTGTATAAAATGCAACCCATTTCTGATTATTAATTTTGTATCTTGCTACTTAATTCATTTATCACTTCTAATAGATTTTTGGTGGAATCTTGGGTGTTTTCTATGTATGGTATCATGTCATCTGCAAATGAAGACAGTTTTACTTTTTACTTTCCAGTTTACATGCCTTTTCTTTATTTTTCTTGGCTAGTTTCTGTAGCTAGTACTATGTTCAATAGAAGTGGTGAAAGTGGATATCCTTTTCTTGTTCCTGATTTTAAGGAAAACACTTTTAGTTTTTTCCTGTTGAGTATGTTGTTAGCTGTGGTTTTGTCGTATGCAGTTTATTTTGTTGAGGTATATTCCTTCTGTTCTCACTTTGCTGAGTTTTTATCATAAACAGATGCTGGATTTTGTCAAATGCTTTTTCTGCATCTATTGATACAATCATATGAATTTTATCCTTCATTTTGTTTATGTGGTGTATCATATCAAGAGATTTGTGGAGGCTGAATCAACCTTGCACCCCAGGAATAAGTCCCCCTTGATCATGATGTATGATGCTTTTAATGTATTGCTGAACTTGGTTTGCTAATATTTTCTTGAGGGTTTTTGCATCGTTCATCTGTCATATTGACCTGTAATTCCCCTTTTTTTGTAGTTATCTTTGTCTGTTTGGAATCAGGGCAATGCTGGCCTCATAAAATAAGCTGGGAGCCTTCCCTCTGCTTTAATTTTTTGAATAGTTTGAGGATAGGTGTTAATCCTTCTTTGAATGTTTGATAAAATTCACCTGTGAAACCAGATGGTCCAGAACTTTTGGTGGTTGTGAGTTTTTGACTACTGACTTGATTTTGTTAGTAGATATGGGTCTGTTCAGGTGTTCCACTTCTTTCTGATTCAGTCTTTGAAGGTTGGATGCTTCTAGGAACTTGTATATTTTTTCCAGGTTGTGAAACTTGTTGGCATTTAATTGTTCATAGTATTTCCTTATAATTCTTTATATTTCTGTGGTCTCAGCTGTAACTCCTCTTTCATTTCTGTATTTATTTGGCTCCTTTCTTTCTTTTTCTCTTTCTCTTTTGTTTAGTCTGGTTAAAGGTTTATCAATTTTTTAATTTTTTCAAGCAATTTGCTCTTGGTTCATTGGCTTTTCTATTGCTTTTTTAAAGACTTCTATTTCCACTCTGACCTGTATTATTTCTTTACTTATACATTTTGTGTTTTGTTTGTTCTTTTTAATTTATTTTTCTTATCCTTACCTGAGGACATTTTTTTTTTCATTTCTGGGAGGGAGAGAGAGAGAGAGAGAGAGAGAGAGAGAGAGAGAGAGAGAGAGAGAGAGAGACAGGCAGACAGGCAAACATTGATTGGTTTCCCTCTCTTACACACCTGGACCCGGGTTGAACACACAATCTGTGTATGTGCCCTGGCCGGGAATTGAACCCGTGACCTTTCAGTCTACAAGATGACACTTCAATCAACTGGGTCACACCAGCCAGAGCTAGACTTCTTTTTCTAGTTCCTTTACATGAGCAGAAGTTCATTCCCGCTTTCTTTTGATTAATGTTGCCATGGTGTAGCTTTTCCTATCCTTTTGCTTTGAACATACCTCTATCATATTTGAAGTGTACTATGTATATATGAACTATATGCTGGATTATGATTCATTCTTAGAATGTAGCTGGAACTCCATCCAGCTTTATGTGAGTTTCCACACACACACTTCAGCAGACTTTGTTCTTCAACCCTCTCAAGGCCCATGAAACCACGAAATCAATATTCAACATTATCAGTTTGGTAAAGATCCTCAAGATGAATGTGTTTTTTATGTTGAGGTACGTTATCTAAGTTTGTCTTCACACTCTGGACTATGTATTTTACCTTTTAAATAATTTTTAGTGGGAAGGTTGGTGTATGCCAGAAGTCTACCATGTAGCTGGAGAGCCAACTTAATCCTCCAAACAACTCTCTGATAGGGATTATTACTCCCATCTTATAGATCATGAAAATGTGTGACATTGTGAGAGATGATATAAAATAGAAATGAGTTTTGAGGCAGGCTGACCTGGGCTTGAATTTTGACTCCTTACGTAGTGCGCTGTGTAACTTTGGGCAATTTATTACATATTTTTTGGAGTTTTGTGCATTTTATTTAACAAATTCATGACAGAGTATTTGTTAACTTAAATCCTTTGTTTATACTATATGCATGTATCCCAGAGGAAACAGGAGGTAATACATGACAGGAAATGTTCTTCTGTGACTTCTTTATAAAATCCTTGATTACCTTTATATATTAGGATTGAATCTAACGAGATTATCAGCAAGAGGCTCTTCTTTTGTGTGTTGATTTTACACCTCCATTTCCTGCTTTAACCATTCTTCTAATTCTGTATTCTTTCAAGCATTATGAGCAATTAGATCTGATCCTCCAATGATTTGTTGAAGTTTTCCTGTTTCAGGAAATGTGACCTTTCTGAATTTCTTGAAATTCTTTAGTCAACATTCATCATCATTTTCACCGGATGCATTTCTGGAGGCAGAGTTACTAGCAGCAGCGATGCTGGTCAGTAACAGCTTCTTTGGAAGCATCTCGCCGTCATCCTGAAGCCTGTCACTGTCAGGTGATTCTTCTTCATTTGACCATAGTAATTCTTCAGAACACATTTCTTCCTAATTTAATTTTCTTGAGATACTTTGTTACTTTCTTATATTGTTCCATCAATAAAAGAGCCATTTGTTTCTATATCCAACCTTGGCATTTTTCTTTTTTCTTTTTTTAAAATCATGTTTATTCTATTACAGTTGTCTCATTTTTTCCCTCTTTGCCCTCCCTCTACCCGCCCCACCCCACCCCCTCTCCCACAGTCAATTCCCACTCTGTTGTCCGTGTCCATGGGTCATTTATACATGTTCTGTGTTTAGTTCCTTCTCCTTTCCACCTTTGTCCTCCTTCCCCATCCTCTCTTGGTCACTTTCGGTCTGCTCCATGTTTCCTTGCCTGTGGTTTATTTTGTTCGTTAGTTTATTTTGTTGAATAGATTTCACTTATAGGTGAGATCATATGGTATTTATCTTTCACTGACTGTCTTATTTCACTTAGTATAATATTCTCCAGTTCCATCCATGTTGTCATAAATGGTAGGTCTTTCTTTTTTTTCTTTCTTTCTTTTCTTTCTTTCTTTCTTTCTTTCTTTCTTTCTTTCTTTCTTTCTTTCTTCTTTTCTTTCTTCCTTTTCTTTCTTTCCTTTCTTTCTCTTTTTTAATGCAGATTGATTTTATTTATTTTTTAATGTCTAGATCCAATATAAAATATTACAAAATTTGAACCCATTATAAAGTCTCAGCAATCATGACAGCTGCACAGAAATAATCAAGTAGGGCAGTGAAATAAAATGAGCATTCTAGAAAAAAAGTATATATCTGTCTAACAATGTAATATATGATTAAATTGATATTTCAAATTACTGGGGAAAATAAAGCTTATACAACAAATAAGGTGCATGGACCACTATTACTTGAAATAAAACAAATATAGAGCCCTATTTCACACAGTATACAAAAAATATTCAGGTGAGTTAAAAGTCAATATGTAAAATCTAAGGAGTTTTCAGAGAAAGTACAAAATAATATTTTTCTTACCCTGAAGTAACACATTCAAACCCAGAAGCTATAAAATATTGACAATATGACTATATTAAACATTTAAGACTATACAGTAATGTACATATAAAAAAAGTTAAAGGCCAAGTAATAGAATAGGAAAGTATTTGCAACACATCTAAAAAAGGGTTAATAGGTTTTTTTTTTTTTTTAGGGAAAAAATTATACAAACATTTAATCAAAAAATGGATAAAGAATACCAAAAAGTCATTTATAGCTTTAAAAAAAAAGATGTAGGCAAAAAATATACAAAAGCAGGTTTAGTTTAACAAATAATAAAGGAACACTTAAAATAACACATCACTGTCACAATCAGATGAATAAGTATTAAAAATATTGGTAATATCAAATATTGGTGACTGTGAAAGGAGCTGGGTATTCACAGATTCTTTTTCTTCATCTTCTTAAAGCAGTTCCTTTAGCATATTTTGCAGTGCTGGTTTGGTGGAGATGTATTCTTGTAGCCTTCTTTTGTCTGGGAAACTCCTTATTTTGCCTTCCACTTTAATTGAGAGCCTTGCTGGGTAGAGCAGTCTTGGTTGCAGGCCTTTGCTTTTCATTACTTGGAGTATTTCTTGCCAGTTCCTTCTGGTTTGTAGTGGTTCTGTTGAGAAGTCAGCTGCTAGCCATATTGGGGCTCCCTTATCTGTTACTATCTCTTTCTCCCTTGCTTCCTTTAGGATTCTCTGTTTGTCTTCGCTATCTGACATTTTAATGATGATGTGTCTTGGAGTGGGCGTCATTGGGCTCCTCTTGAGTGGGACCTTCTGTGTTTCCTGGACTTGTGTGCCTTTTTCTATCCTCCAATTAGGGAAGTTTTCCATCATGACTTTTTCAAACAGGTTCTCTATCCTTTGTTCCTCTTCTCCTTCTGGTATCCCTATTATACGGATATGATTACGTTTCAAGTTGTCCTGTATTTCCCTCAATGCCTCTTCATTCTTTTTGAGTCTTTTTTCATTTTACTGCTCTTTCTGGGAGCTTTTTCTTACCTTATTCTCCAGCTGGCTGATTCAGTCCTCTGCTTCACCTCGCCTGTTTTTTATTCCTTCTGTGGTTTTCTTCAATTCAGAAGTTGTATTCTTCATTTCCTCTTGTCTCTTATTGATAGTTTCTATGTCCTTTCTCATGCTGATGTAGTTTGCAGTAAGTTCCTCATAGTTTCCCTGTAGCTTTTTGTTGTTCTCTCTGAGCTCACTGAGCTCATTGAGCTTCCTTAGAACCATTGTTTGGAACTCAGTATCTGAGAGTTTACTTGCCTCGATTACATTTAGTTCTCTTTCTGGGGATTCCTCCTTTCCCTTCAGCTGGGGGGTGTTTCTTTGTCTTCCCATTATTTGTGAGGCTCTTCTTGTTTGCTTCTGCTTTTTAAATTGATTTGTCATGATTTCCTGACTTTGTGGTGTGAACTTCGATGGTAGGAGACCGCTGTTTTTACTTTCTGGATCTGCCTCTGATGATGTCAGATGTTGTCGCTGTGTGACCTTAAGCAGTCTGTTTGAGACTTCCAGGAATCTACTCTCTGAGGCTGTCTCCTTCTGTTGTTAATCTAGTCACTCTGCACTCAGCAGGCTGGCTTAGAGACACCACAGGGTGGGGCTGAGTCCCTCCTGTGGGCGGGGTGATTGTGTCCTCTCATATGGTGCCACTCAGGGGAGTGGTCTGCCTGAGCCAGATGGCTGCTGCTGTATGGGGGAGGAGTCAGCACTGGGCTCCCACTGGCTACTCTCTCAGTTCTCTCCCCAAAGCCTCCATCTCCAGTCTCTCCTCAAGTGTCTCTAGACCACTCTGTTTCTCCATAGCCAGGAATCTACTATCTGTGGCTGCCACCCTGTACTGAGCCGTCAGGTTTCAGCACTACCGGGCTGCTCTAGGCCAAGCCTCCTGGGGGCAGGGCTATTGGGTCCTCTCACGCTGCTGCCGCTCAGGGGAGTGGTCTGCCTGAGCCAGATGGCTGCTGGCACATGGGGGAGGAGTCAGCACCAGGATCCTGCCAGCCACTCTCTCAGCTCTCACCCCAAAGCCTCCCTCCTCAGTCTCCCCAGGCGTCTCAAGCTGACTCTGCCCTGCCTTTGCCGGAGACCAGGGTAA
The DNA here is from genome assembly GCF_021234165.1 of Pteronotus mesoamericanus. NCBI lineage: Eukaryota > Metazoa > Chordata > Mammalia > Chiroptera > Mormoopidae > Pteronotus > Pteronotus mesoamericanus. The sequence goes on from NW_026555310.1 coordinate 4,064,427, forward strand.
GTGGCTGCAAACAAAAATTTATGGTCTGGCCGTTTAAAAGGCTCTCTGTGTTTCCAGCCACCTGTCTCTGGCAGAGCAACCCTGCTGTTTTTTGCAGCTGGCTGTTATCTGTGTACTTTTTGGGCTCTGGTGCTGTAGGCTGAAGATCCCTGCTTATGGTTTAGACCTCGCTCATCTCAGGGGGATCCAATTGGCTGTTTCAGTATCTTTCTGGGGCTGCCGCCCGTGGGTGCCCCACCTGCCTTCTCAAGTCTCTACCACACTCCTTACCAGTTAGGTTGTGCTAAAGCTGACTCTTCTGTCTGTCCGAGGTTAAAAGGCTCCTCTCTCGCTATTGTTCAGTTGTTTGTTCCAGGTGATTTCTCCGCAATTTAATTGTAATTCCAGGTTGGCCCTGGGGGGAAGTCAGTGTGACTTCCACTAACTCCTCTGCCATCTTGATTCTCTTGCCATTTTTCTAATATTGACATTTTTCTCTTGTTTTTGAACTTTCACTTCAATTTCTTACTCTGGTTTTGTGTTCTTGAATAATTTTCCAGTATTTCATTTTTTAATGGCTTAGTCATCAACTTCCTTTTTTTCTGATCTTAGTTTTTCAGTAGAAAGAGATTTATTGGCAGAATTTTTCACAGTGGATTTTGAATCTATAGCTGTAAATAAGTTACCTGTTTTTCCCCCCACAGGCTCATTCTTAGATGGTTCTCCTTGTTTTTCTATATTGAGGGTGTATCGAGTTCTGTTTATTCTAGATGAGAACAAAACATTTCCATTGTTGCTGATTTAGATGGGAGACATTTCTTGATTTTCTTCATCCTTTTCCCTTTTCTTGGTAGATAGCTGGAAGTAATTTTTTTTTTTTAAATTGTACTTATTTTAGAGAGGGAAGGAAGGAGAGAAACATCATTATGTAGTTACCTCTCACATACTCTCTACTGGGGACCTGGCCCACAACACAGGCATGTGCCCTAGACTGGGAATGGATTAGGTTCACAGGCCGGCATTCAATCCTTGAGCCATACTAGCCAGGGCTGGAAGTAGTTTGATATTACAGTATTATATTCAGAGCTTAATTTGGGGGTTCCTTCGCAGTGGATGTTTCCTTGAAGGCATTCTGAATTTTTGTTCCATTCTGAGATTTTTATTTCGTTTGACCTTTCACTCAAATCCATATTGTGTGTCTGCTTGTTAGGACTCTGTGTTGGCTACATATGCTGTTGTGTTCACTGGGTACTTGGCATAAGGTTCTCTTTGACTGACAAGCCTTGGAAAGGCTTGGCCCTGGAGTCTTTTCTTGAATCCTACACTTGGCTGGCCCTGAGGATCACAGTAATTCCCCATAGTCATGAAAATAACTGCCAATCCAATTTCCACTTCAGAAATAAGTCTAAGACGCTGCCTTTGGAGCATATCCATAATTGAATGAAAACATTTTTTCTGAGTCAGAAATTAAGGTCTATGAATTTGTTATTTCTACATCAACACAATTTTCAGGAGCTGATATGAAATTATAATCTTTTTTTTTTTTTTCTGTTATCAACCTCACATTTCCTCCTCCAAAAACAACTGCTGAACTTAATTTTTATGGGGCTCGGCATTCAGAAATGCAGCTGTTTTCCCTTTGAAGATCTGTTTTCTTTCCTCTTGTCCTGACAGGTCAGCATTATTACTTCCAATAGCTGGTTCATCAATAGGTAGGTAGAAAACTTTCAATTTGTGGAGGGTTGGACTGCGTGCTTTAAGAAGTTCAGTAAAATATTCCAGCTTTACAACTGGAGGTCCACAAATGAGTGCATGTATTGTTTTAATGGTAACTTTAACTGATTTCATGACAAGGTGAGTGCATTCTTCTGTCCAAGTGTTTACAGTTAAGTCCTCCAAATTGCAATAAGGCTTGATTTAAAGTGTTTTTTTTTCCAGAGGCATCTAAACAAGAAGAGCACACAACCAAAGGCTCATAGTCCGCTCTGCATTTACTTTCAAACATTCCCAAAGTAACCTTGTCCCATCTTCAAAGTTTGGGAAAGGTCATTCTTCATTTTTCCTCATGAACAAAGTTACCATACTTAGAACTATCTCTTATTGTCAATATAGGAATTTTTTGTTTGACTCCAGTTGGTTACAGAAAAGCTGGCAGTTAACACATCATGATTTCGACAGATTGGTCGTTTTCAATGACAATGCCAGTTTTTAATTCCAACAACATACTCAACACCCATCAAAAATCTGTATGGTCCTTGGCTGGGCTGTGTGAAGGAGCTGCTTCCACGTGGGGCCTGAGTGTAGGGGGCAGCCTGCAGCTGCACGACCATAGTTGAAAAACGTGCATGGCCACGGTGCCTTGGGACCCACAGGCTCCTAGATATCTGCACTCCCCATGATGACCTTGTTAAACCTCAGTTTATTCATTCATGTTATAGTATTTCTCATAGTATCGTTATGGGTGTTAAATGAGAAATGCACTAAAATGCTTGTCTTGAATAAATAGTAGTTGCTCCTATCATTGTTGTTTTGTTAAAGATCCAATGATTGTCAGTGGCCATTTGGCTAGTATGTGGCAGGGCTGAGATGCACACTTAGGCTTGTGAGTCTAAAGCCAATGCTCTTTTCCCTGTACCACGTTGCCTTCCTTATCTGCCATGGAAAGTACAATATTAACAGGAAAAAACAGTACTGCACAATCTTTCATACATTTATCTCTGTGCTATCTAAATAATCCACAAATATATTGAAATGGCCAGTTTCTGTGAGGAATAGAAAAAAGTCTCAGCACTTGATCTCATATACTGCTAACTAGGCTTTAATGACCTCAAGAACAGTTTGTACTTAATGCAGTACTTAAATATTCAGGCTTTAGAATCAAAAGACCTGGATTTGAGTCCCAGCTTCTCAACCTCTAAGATCTGCAGTTCTTGATCTGTTAAAAGGGAACAATAATATTAACTTCCCAATAGGAATATTGGCAGGATAAGATACAATAAAGTTTGTTTGTTTGTTTATTGATTTACTATTGTCGACTGTATTACAGATGTCCCCCATTTTCTCCCCTTTGTTCCCTCCACCCCACCTTCATCACATTGCTCTCTGTGTCCATGGGCTATGTATATATGCATATATGTTCTTTGGCTAATCTCTATTTGGAATAGGGCCTGAAAAATGGTTAATGCTCCCAAATGATAGCTGTTGTTATGACTAAAGTCAGAGACTGTTTTCTACATTTTAAAAAATTCAGCCAATCAACAATAAGTGTCCCTTCATGTACTAAAGAAAATACATGGCAACCAGCCTGTTTGATACTAAATAGGGCATTAAAATAAAAAGGACACTAAGTTGATTCCTTATAGCCAGAAGCTTATTATTTAAGGTAAGCAATTCTGTCGCATAGCTGGCTCTATCACCTATGAGTCTCAAAAATGACAGAAACACTTATATCCATCATTTTCTCTGAGAATGTAGAAAGATTCAAGTTGTCTTGGCATGTATAACCATAAAAAGTCTCTCTTTCTGCTTTGGAAGGTAATTTTCTCTTTCCCACAAGGAAGAAAAATATATAGACAAGATCAATGGAACAAATAGCCCAGAAACAGATCCACACCTTTTTAGTCAGTTAATATTTGACAAAGGAAGCAAAAACATAAATAAATCAATAAATGGTGTTGGGAAAATTTGATAGATACGTGCAAAACTAGACCATATTCTTATATCATACACAAGAATAAACTCAAAATGGATTAAATACTTAAATGTTAGAATTGAAACCATAAAAATCCTAGAAGAAAACATAGACAGTAAAATCTTGAACATTTCTCATAGCAATATTTTTTTATGACATATCACCTTGGGAAAAGGAAACAAAAGAAAAAACAAATGAACTACATCAAACTAAAATGTTTTTGCACACAAAGGAAATCATTAACAAAATGAAAAGACAATCTACCGAATGGGAGAACATATTTGCCAATACATCTGATAAGAGCTTAGCATCTAAAATTTACAAGGAACTTACAAAACCCAACACCAAAAAACCCCCAAACAATCCAATTAAGAAATGAGCAAAAGACCTGAATAGACACTTCTCTAAAGAGGACATACAGATGACTAACAGACATATGAAAGGATGCTCATTGTCACTAATTATCAGAGAAGTGCAAATTAAAACCACAATGAGATATTGCTTCACACCTGTCAGAATGGCTATCATCAATAAATCAACAAACAACAGGTGTTGGTGAGGATGTGGAGAAAAGGGAACCCTTGGGCACTGGTATAGCAATTGTGGAGTGTAGTATGGAGTTACCTCAAAAAATTAAAACTGGAACTGCTTTATGATCCAGCAGTTCCACTTCTAGAAATATATCCAAAGATCCTGAAAACACTAATTTGAAAGAATATATACACCCCTGTGCTCATTGGAGTATTATTTACAATAGCCAAGACTTGGAAGCAACTCAAGTGCCCATCAGTAGATGAGTGGGTAAAAAAGCTGTGGTACATTTACACAATGAAGTACTACTCAGCTGTAAAAAAGAAGGAAATCTTACTTTTTGTAACAGCATGGATGAACCTGGAGAATATTATGCTAAGTGAAATAAGCCAGTCAGAGAAAGACAAGTACCATATGATTTCACTTATATGTGAAATCTAATGAAAAAAATTAAAGTGGAGACAGACTCATGAGTACAGAAAACAGACTCATAGTTGTCAGAGGGGAGGGAGTTGGGGGCTGTGTGAGAACAGTGAAGGGATTAAGCAAAGAAAAAAAAAGACTCATGGACACAGATAACAGTGTGGAGACTGCCAGAGGTCAGGAAGTCGGGGGAAGTAGAAGAAGGGAAAAGGGGGATAGATGGTGATGGAAGGAGGCTTGACGCGCGGTAGTAAACATACAGTGCAATATACAGATGATGTATTGCAGAACTGTACTCCTGAAACCTCCATAATTTTATTAACCAATGTTGCCTCAGTAAGTTCAGTTAAAAAAAAGTGAAAAAGAAAAACAGATATTTTCTTTTCACTGGTTTGTAAAGGCCTATTGTTCAAGCTCATAATACAAAGAGATAAAGAAATGTATAAAAGGATTCATCCTTTCCACTAACCAGAAAAGAACTGTAACAATAAAATTCAGACTATAATTACCTTCTTCTTTTGTTCTTCCCCAGCCACCTATAAAACACTTTGTGTTTCGATCCAGGTTTTGGAAAACATCAAAAGGTAGACAAATAGGCTGAATATAGTCATTATACCTTACTGCTTTTTTTAAATGAAAAAGTGCAATATCATTTACATAAGTTTCCATATCGAAGTCTGGATGGATGATGATTGCTTTAATTTTTATAATCTTGGTGTGTGGATGATGCCCAGCTATATCATTAGTTCCAAGCACAGCTCTCCACATTAAAGGATCTCTAAAAGAAAGTAAAGGTTCTTATTATAAACATGTTTAAGAATATTCTTAATGTCCCACTACTTTTTGTTTTTCTTGTGTTAATAACAAAAAGATTTAGTTCTACCTTTATGTGACATAAAGTCACATCAAATAAAAACCTAAATATTGCCCTGGCTGGTGTGGCTCAGTGGGTTGAGTGCTGGCCTGTGAATCGAAGGGTCACCAGTTCAATTCCCAATCTGGGCACGTGCCTGGGTTGCAGGCCAGGCACCTGGTAGGAGATGTGTGAGAGGCAACCACACATTGATGTTTCTCTCCCTTTCTTTGTCTCTCCCCTCCCCTCTCTCTAAAAATAAATAAAATCTCTCAAAAAAACCCGCCAAAATATCAAGATGTAGGGAAAGAGAAAAAAGATCTATGGAACAGTAAGTCCAAAAACAGAATCAGAGAATTTATATGACTAAGGTAGCACTTCTTACCAGTGGACACAACATGGATTACTCAGTAAATGGTATTGGGATACCTAGCTAACTAAATAGTTTGAGAAGTTAAATAAATCTTTTAAAAACACTAAACATTAAAATAAACTCAAAATGGATTAAATATTTAAACATTTTAGATAAAACTTCCTATTTTTTAGAGGTACATAAGGTGGTATGTCTGAGATTTGCTTCAAAATAATTGGAGGGGGAGCTGGTGAGGTTAAAGGTGAAACATCAGGCATGAGCTGATAACTTGAAACTGAGTGATCGGTATATGGGAGTTCACTAAACTATTCCCTCTACCTGGGTTAAGTTTTGAAATTTTAGAATGAAATATTTGGATAATCAATTAGTGTGAGAATTATAAAAATGAAATCAGAAAGAAAGGATAGGTGCATACATAACATTGACATGAGAAAGGACTTTATAAAGCATTACACTAAAGATAAAAACAAGAAGCAACCAGTGGGAGCCCTGGCCAGGTAGCTCAGTTGGTTAGGGTGTTGTCCCAGTACGCCAGGGTTGTGGGTTTGATCCCGGGTCAGGGCACAAGAATCAACCAAGGAATGCATAAAGTAAGGGGAAGAACAAATTCATTCTGTCTCTCTCTCTCCCTCCCCCCTTTAGTCCCCCTTCTTCCCTTTCTTTCTCCCTCCCCCTTTCTCTCACTCTCTCTAAAATCAATTAAAATATGTATAATGGATCTTGACAGTCTTAAAAAAACAAAAAACAAGCAAAGAGAGTAAAACCCCCAAAAACCAAACCAAAAGATGTTCTGTAGGTCAAAAATCAATAATTAAAACCCAAGCACGTTATAGTTGTTACACCTGTAATTGTATTGGGAAGGAAGGACTTTTACTTTTCACATGGTTGTTTACAAATGATGACATTCCTTTTCATCCTTCAAATTGGCAATGTTTATATCTGTGCGCGCGCGCATGTGAGTGTGCATATTTGATGATAAATCTCAGTACAGGCAGGAGTCAGAGGAACAAAGTTACTCTTATTCATTGTGAAAAGTATAGATAGATGAGTACTTCGGTAGTGTGTGCATTGTCAATAGCCTATAGAAGCTGCATTGTATTTGACTCTGCTTTAAGCTACTTTGAAATAATGATGTTTCTTTTCCAAACTTAATTTATATTACTTACTTCAATTTATATTCAGACCATACGTAAGATTAAAAAAAGATTGTATACACTGAAAACTACAAAATATTGCTGAAAGAAATTAAAGACTACATCAATGGAAAGACATCCCACATTCATGGACTGAAAGACTTAGCATTGTTAGGATGATAGCACCACCCAAAGCGATTTATCTAGATTCAAGGTAATCCCTATAAAAAATCCCAGTAATGTTCTTTGCAGAAATAGAAAAACCTATCCTAAAATTTATATAGAATATAAGGGTCCCAAAGTATCCAAAATAATCTTGAAAAAGAAGAACGAAGTTCAAGGACACACACTTCCTGATCAAAACTTAACGCAAAGCTACAGCGATCTAAACAGCATGGTGCTGACACAAGGAGCGTATAAACCCCACTGGAAAAGGAGAAAGAACCCAGAAATACACCCTTGCATTTGTGGTCACACTGATTTTCAACAAGAGTGTCAAGATAATTCAATGGAGGAATGCACAGGCTTTCAATAAATTGTGCTGAGAAAATCGGGTATCTACATGCAAAGGATTGAAGTTGGACCCTTACCTTACACCATATGCAAAAATTAACTCAAAACAGATAATGGCCACGCCGGCTGGTGTGGCTCAGGGGACTGAGTGCCGGCCTGCCAACCAAAGGGTCGCCAGTGCCATTCCCAGTCGGGGCACGTGCCTGGGTTGTGGCCCAGGTCCCCAGTAGGGGGCACATGAGAGGCAATCACACATTGATGTTTCTCTCCCTCTCTCCAAAAATAAATAAATAAATAAAATCTTTTAAAAAATAGATAATGGCCTAAATATAAGAGTAAAGTGATAAAAACTCTTAGAAGAAAACACAGGAGAAAACCTTCATAATGTTGGATTTGGCAGTGATTTCTTGGATATGACACTAAAATCACAGGAACAACAACAAAAAAAAGATAAATTGGACTTCAAAATTAAAAACTTGTAAGCAAAAAACCAAAACAGACTTGTAGATTCAGGAAACAAACTGGTGGTTACCTGAGTGGGGAGGTGTTGGGGAGTGCAGGCAAAATACGAGAAGGGGATTAAGAAGTACAAACCTCGCCCTGGCCAGTGTGGCTCAGTTGGTTGGAGCATCATCCCGTAACCAAAAGGTCATGGGTTTAATTCCCAGTCAGGGCACATACCTAGGTTGTGGGTTCGATCCCTGGTCCCGGCGTGCACAGGAGGCAACCAATCGATGCTTCTCTCTTGCATCGATGTTTCTCTCTTCCTTCCTCTATCTAAAAGCAATGAAAAAATATCCTCAGGCGAGGATAAAAAAAAGCAAGAGGTACAAACTTCCAGTTATAATATAAATAAATCATGGGGATATAATGTATAAGATAAGGAATACAGTCAATGATATTGTAATAACTTTGGTGATAAATGGTAACCAGACTTATCATGGGGATCATTTCTTAATGTATGTAAACATCAATCACTATGATGTACACCTGAAACTAATAGATTATATATCATTTATACTTTAATTTTTAAAAAAATTTAAAACTTTTGTGCATCAAAGGATACTATAAAGAGAGTGAAAAAAACAACCCACAGAATAGGGGAAACTATCTGAAAAACATATATATGATAAGGGATTAAGAACCAGAATATATAAAATAGTCCTACAACCTAACCAAAAAAAAACCCCTAAACAGCCCCATTAAATAATGGGCAAAGGACTCGAAAAGACGTTTCTCCACAGAAGATCTACAAATGTCCAGTATGCACACGGAAAGATGTTTAACATCACTAGTGAGTAGAGAGATGTAAAACAAAACCACAATAAGACACTACTTCACACTCACTAGGGTAGTTATTACCATAATAGTAGTGTAAGTGGCAGCAGTGTTAAGTGAGGAACTAAGGAAAAGGAGACTGATATTCTGGATCTACTTCTAATCAGTGGGGAGTATGCGGGGGACAGAAGAAACAAATTTAAGAGCTACCGAACAGAGAATCCGCTAGTTCCCTGGATAGTGGAGCTGTTGGTAATGCTGTTATCTGAGAGAGAGAGAGAGAGAAGGGACAAGATTAAAAGAAAGATTTAAAAATTCATTTTTGGCAACTAATGAACAAACAAGAAAAACAAAAACTCAGACACAAATCACAGTATGGTGGGTACCAGAAGGAAGGGGGTGGGGTAGTAAAGGGTAAAGGGGTCCAATACCAACATACGGAGACGGAGAATATTTGACTTTGGGTGGTGGGCACACAGTGCCATATACAGAGCATGTATCATAGAATTGTACACTTGAAACCTATATGATTTTATTAATCAGTGTCTCCCCAGTAAATCTAATTTAAAAAATAAAAACCTAACAGTTTTAAATTTCTGGATGTGTTGAGAATGAGACTCCAATATATATGTATGTACAGTGGGCAGCTGGAAATATGACTCAGCTGGAGAGACTTGGGACTTGCCAGCACGCGGCGACGGCAGGAGTGGAAGTAGGCGGTGTCTCTAGGAAAGAGTACAGATCGTAAGGCAAGGCGAGAGAGAGGCTAGAAGGTGGAACTCCAGAAAATAGTATTGCCATTTAAAAGATGACAAAGACATACCAAGGAAGTGGAGAAAAAGGGGGAAAAAAGTAAAGTGGTGCCTTAGGAATCGAAGGAAAAGATAGTTGTGAGAGCAGTCAACTCTGTCAAATGTTATAGAGATCAGATAGGATGGGGACTGTGAAGAGGCCATTGGATTTGGCACGGAGGTGGGTTTTAAGACATACTGTGTTGTTAGCCACAGAATCAGATTGCAGTTGGGATTTTATAAGTCAATGCAGATGAAGCAAAAGGGAATCTCTCTTTCGAGGAGTCTAACAGTGAAGGGAAGAACAGAAAGTTAGGATTTTTTCGTTGTTTGTTTATAGATAACAATGAGATGACCCAAACATGTTTGAAGGCTATCGTGAAGAAACAAGAGGAAGAGATTGAAAAATACTAGAGAGACAGTAAGATAAAATGAAACTATCGTTTTTGAGACCTGGGTTTAAATCTGTGGACTGACACTTGACAGCAATGTGACCTCGGCCAAGTGACCGATTCTCTCTGATTTCTGGATTCCTTAAGTGTAAAGTGGAGATAGTAACAGCTGTCTCAGAGGGTTAGTGGGAGGGCTTTTTAAATCCAGAACTATATGTAACACCCTTAGACAGCATCTAATCTCAAAGCAGGTCTTTGATAAGTGGTTACTTTAAGGAGGAACAAGGGATAATTGGTGGCTCAAGGTTTAGGAAATGAGGGAGACCAGGAATGGAAGGTGGCATCGTTAGTCCTCTGAGACAGGCGGAAACTCCTGAAAAGTAACGACTATGCCTCCGTAATGTCTACTTTCTTAGAACCTAGCCCAGTGTCTAGTACATTCAGTAAATGTTTGTGGAGTAAAGGGGTAAAAACGTCACCAAGATTGAGCCTTTGGAACTATTAAGTGGAATATAAACATTATTTTCAAATGCTTGGAAGAGGAATTAGGTTTAATAAATATGGCTTCAGAAGACAGAGAAAATCAAAATGCCTAGTTCAACACAAGGAAACGCTTTCTAGGAATGGCAGCTGTTGGACATTGAAATGAGAGCCCCCCACAGTAGCAGCCCATCAGCACAGAGGTGGCTCAGGCAGAGAGCCGGACGGTGCAGTCATGGTTATGCGTGTGGGTTTTCATTCTGACAAATCCGGATTTGATCCCTGATTTGTTGCTTTCCAGCCCTGGAACCATGAGCAGGGTCCTTATGAAAGCTCAAGTCTCAGGGTCTCCCTACAGCAAAGAGGGGTTGGAAAGATTAGTGGAAATTATATATGAAAAATGCCTGGCTCAGTACATTGAAGCAGTAATATTTTTTTTAATCCTCGCCCGAGGAGGTTTTTTTCATTGCTTTTAGAGAGGAAGGGAGAGAGAAAAACAGGAGAGAGAGAGAGAAACATCGATGCGAGAGAGAAGCATTGATCAGATCCCCCCACCCGCTCCACGCACTGGTACCAGGGATCATAGGTACCTGGACCAGGGGTCAAACCTGCATCCCAAGCACATGCCCTGACCAGGAATCAAACCCACACCTTGGCTATAGGACAACGCTCCAACCAACTGAGCCATCCTGACCAGGACGAAGTGATAATTATTTCAGACTAGAGAACCCTTTACTTCAATATTGTAAAAAGGATTCATTTACAGGACAGACTAGAGAACCCTTTACTTCAATATCGTAAAAAGGATTCATTGAAAGGGGATATTTTAAATGTCTAGTTCTTTCTGTTATATTGTTAAATGTGTGGTTCTTTGTTGTTATATTGTCAGAGAACTCTTAAGATTCTCTCACAATATAACAAAGCTATATCACTTGACCAAGGTCCTACATCTAGTAGCTTTTGGAATCTTATTTAAAGGCACCGCACCACAAACTGTCAGAGGAGGACTGGGAAATGGGTTTCCCTACCATGTCAAAGGAACAAACCCATTAAGGCACAACATGAGGATTTTGTAAGCAAGAAGAGCTTTTCCAAGGATTTTCAAACTGTACCAAGCAGACATTTCCTCCCTTGGTTTACGGTTTGAAAGCTTGAGAAAAGCAGTTTTTAAAGACAGCATGTTGTAAAACAGGTGTAAAACACCCACACCTGAAAGAATTGATTCCTAACTCTGAAACTTTTTTCTATATCTTTCTCTACCCTTGATTTATACCTTAGTATCTTCCCAAATTTCTAATCTCTGCTCCCCAAAGGCTAATTGCGAGAACTGAAATCCATGTTTTAAAAATATACCTATTAAAACTTACCCAATCAGGCCAATTGCCCTCAATTGAATTTTGAAGTTGTTAGGTCCTCTTAAAGACTTTTCATTCTTCTTTAAGATAGCTGTTGTCTTAAAAATTAAACACTAAAGGGAGACTGTATTACAGGTATCATGGTTTCCCAAAGGATTTATCTTAGAGCTTCATATTAAATAATTAGGAGTGTCATGAAGTTCTAGTCTAACTGTGGTAAATCCTATTATCCAAGATTGACATCATCTATAGATTCGATAAACATTGTTATGTCTCCTGTAAAGCAGGCCAAGTCCTATATTAGTACCAAGAATACAAAATAAAACATATAGTCCTTGCCTTCAAATAACTCATGATCTAATGGTGAGAAAGACAAATACATGATTACAATACAGTAATTTTAAAAGCTAAAAGAAAGTTACATTATTTAAAGCAAGGTCCAACAAACTCCAACCCACAAACCAAATCTGGCCTGTCTCCTATTTTTACGCAGCTAATAAATAAAGTTTTTTTGCACTTGTAAATGGTTGGGGAAAAACCCAAAATAACAAAATAGCATTTTGTTCAAATTTCAGTATTGATAAAGTTTTATTGGATCACAGCACACTCATTTAATTACGTATTGTTCTTGCCACTTTGGTTCTATAGTTGCAGAGTTGAATGCTTGTGACAGAGACCATGTGGTCTGTAAACCTAAAATATTTACATAAAATGTCTTTACAGAAAATGTTTGTTGACCTCTGACTTAAAGGCTTCATTTCAAAAGATACTACGTGTAGTACATAGAAGGCATAATGGGCCCTTACAAACGTACAGCTTAATGAACATGATTCAAGTCAAATGTTTCTCTACCACTTTAAACTATGCCCTAAGAGAATAAAAGAGTTGCGTTCTGAGCACGTACCTAGCGTCCTTAGTGCAGTGGGCAGCTGTGAGGACCCAACTATGTTTCACTAAGCTTCCCCCACATACGTGACTGAGAAGCGGTCCAGACTGAATCTGCAGGCTCACTAGCCACGGCCACGCACCCGTCTGAGCGTCTGTGCCCCCTGTAATCCGAGACCCTTTCAACGTATCCACAAGTGGTGCTGTTCCACAATCTGAAAATAAAATGATATATTATTTAGACTGAACATCTAATAATGTGTATTACTTCCTAAGGCTAATACATGAATATAATCTTTTAAATTCCTATTTTAAAAACTGATACCTAAGGCATGCCCATACTTTGAGGGAGTTAAGTTAAATATGCCTTCATCGATTGCTTGCAAATAGAAAGACATCAACACAATTCCTTATTTTTAAAATTCTATTCCCCAAAAGTATAAAAATGAGATGTTTTTCTGGCCGGGTATGCTCCTGCCCGCGTGAAATGGCAATTTAAGAACCTGGAAGTGCTGAATCAAGAGCTACAGTTTCTAATACTTGCCATTTAACTTGTTGGGTTAATTTTTCTCAGCTGTAGTGAAAAGGTCACCAGGAGCCCTAATTCAATTCTGAATTCCAATGAATTACCAGCCTGCGAAATGGGAATGACAGGCCCCAGCATGTTCTGATGCGCGTATTTAGACGCCCTGCACAAATGTATGGCATTGTTACTATTGGTACTGCTATTGTCATCGTTATAAATTGGACTGCTTAGGTCGTAGATTTTTAAAGGCAGCTGGAACAATGGAAAAGGAGGGACCCAGAATCAAACACGTACAAGCGGGGGAAAGGCAAGGGAGGCTGTGGTCCGAAAAAAGGAATGAACAGGTACTGCCCTGCGCGTCCGGCCTCTCCTTTCCCTGGGCGGGGTGCCCCTGCGGCCGCCTGGGCCCCCCACGCCTGGCCTCCGGCCACCACCCGGGACCTGCGGCCTGCTCCCCAGGGCGGTCGCGCCCGCCCCTTTCCGGGAACGAGGGCTGCTCCGCGTAGAGGACAGCGCCCCCCACCAACAGCAACGCGGTGCTCAGCAGCCCGGGCGCCATGGTGAGGCCCCTGGTGGGCAAGATGGCGGCAGGCCTTCCCACCCGCCTCCGTCGGGGCTCGCGGCTCGCGGCGCGGCCCCGCTGAGCCCCGTGCCCGGTGGGAGCCGCGGGGAGGTGTGCCTCGTGGGCGGGGGCCAGCCAGCGGCCCCTGAGGCCGGCAGTGTGTGGCCCGGAGGAGCGTGACCTCCCAGATGCGTTCTAAGTGGTGTGCACTTGCTGGACAGATGTACGTGGAGTGACCCACCCTCAGCCGGCCTCTGGGGGCGCGAGAATTGGTCAGGTCCACACGCTTCTACCGCAGAGGAGGAGTGGCTGGGACCACCAGGACTACTAGCTCACACCTGCAAGGTCCAGAAGGTTTCCAGAAGGGCTTCTAAGCAAAGGCGGGTACCCAATTTCTGGGATACAGCTTGATCTCATTATTAACTTTTTGGGAGTAATTTGCCTTGAGCTTGTTTCAGGGTGAGTTAATTAAATCAAATTTAAGGACCTGCAAAGTCGATGACAAAGCCTGACTGAAGGTAATGGCACCCCCTTCAGTCCCTAGCCTGAGGATGCATTATTCTTTGTCCCATCAGAACCTGTGAGAGGCCCCCTTGGCATCCCAAACAGTGTGGGGAGAGGGTGCAGTTAAGTGGCTCCAGTTAAGGGGTCCATTGAACAACTATTAACCTCCCACTATGTGCGGCAGAGGGAAATAAGTATCACATAATGGGGAGGTTGTGTTAAGACCTGTCCGTCTGATCTGGAGAGCTTTATAACTTGGCTAGCAGAGAAAATCAGGTCTAATTCATTTGGGGGAATAAAGGAATAAATAACCCATGACACGCAAGACTAACACCAATTCAGACGGCAGGGACTGGTGTGGGCTGTGGCAGTCTGGAAGGGCTCCCTGTGGGATGGGGATGGGGAAGGTCAAGAAGAGGGAAGAGATGCAGTGAAAAGACAGGCTAGGCTAAGGTACAGCATAAGCAAAGGCATGAAATTGTGAAAATTCATAAAAGAGACCTCAGCCAGAATTGGGGTCTGGAGGGCTTGTAGGGGAACTCGTCCACCCTTACCACTCATCATTGGTTGCCCCAAACAGGAAGAGATGTGCCTTGCACCTCCAACAGGAAGATGTTTTCTACTCTACTGTTCCAGCGGGAGGGAGATTTTCTCCTACCCTAGTGACTGCCTGGCCAATAAGAGATTGTCACAACTGAGCCAAAGAAAAGCCACTAGGCTTTGAACTCCTAGTTTTCCCCAGTAGACTCTGAACACTTTCTCCCAGCTTCCCCTTTCCTCCATAAAAGAAAGCTCCTCTCCTTTGTTCTCCAGACTTTACTATGATTTTGTCATAGCTCACATGTTTTGAATTGCAATTCTCTGCTATTCCTCAATGAATCCATTTTTGCTAGTAAAATAACTTTTATTTTTAAGGTCAATAATACGTACCCATCCATGTTCCTCCAGAGAAATAGAACCAATAGAATATATAGAGCTATATAAGAGGAGATTTAGTATGGGAATTGGCTCACGCAGTTATGGAGGCTGGGAAGTCCCGCAGCATGCCGTCTGCAGGATGGACAACTAGGAAGACCGGTGGTACTATGCAGTCCCAATCCAAAGGTCTGAGAGCCAGGCTCTCTGATGTCAGAGGAGAGGAGAGATGGCTGTCTCAACGAGAAGAAAGGGAGAATTTGCTCCTTGTCCACCATTTTCTTTTATTTGGTCCCTCAGTTGATTGGATTGGATGTCACCTGCCCACATTGGTGAGGGCATATCTTCTTACTGAGTCTACTAATTCAAATTCTAATCTCTTCCAGAAATGAACTCACAGACACACCTAGAAATACGGTTTTATCAGCTATCTGGACATCCCTTAGCCAAGTCTGGTTGACATAAAAAATTTACCGTCAAAGTAGTAATAATGCAATATGTGTCTGTATAATTTTATTATTAGTTCAGTTCACATGCAATATTATATTAATTCCAAGTGTACAACATAGGGATTAGACATTTATATAGCTTATGAAGTCATCACTCCAATAAGTCTAGTACCCATCTGAACCGTATATAATTATACTGTTGACTCTATTCGTTATGCTGTACTTTACATCCCTATGACTATTTTTATAACTGGCAAATTGTACTTCTTAATCCCTTTCACATTTTTTATCAGTCTCCCCAACTCCCCTTCCACCTGGGGACCATCAGTTGTTCTCTGAAACTTCTGTTTTATTTGTTCATTTATTTTGTTTTATAGATTCCACATATAAGTGAAATCATATGGTATTTGTCTTTCTCTTCTTGATTTATTTCACTTAGCATAATAATCTCTAGGTACATCCATGTTGTTACACATGGCAAGGTTTCGTTCTTTTTTAAGGCTGAATAATATTCCATTGTGTATATGTAACACAGTTTCTCTCTCTACTCATCTATGGATGGACACTTAGGTTGCTTCCATATCTTGGCGTTTGTAAATAACATAGTGCAATGAACATAGAGGTACATATATTTTTTTAATTTGCATTTTTTTCAGATAAATACCCAGAGGAGGGATTGCTGGGTCATATTGTAGTTCTGTTTTTAATTTTTTGAGGACCCTCCATGCTATTTTCCATAGTGGCTGCACCAATTTACAATCTCACCAACAGTGCATTAGGGTTCTCTTTTTTCCACATCATCACCAACACTTTTTGTTTGTTGTCTTATTGATCATAGCCATTCTAATAAGTGTGAGATGATATCTCATCATGGTTTTAATTTGCATTTCCCTGATGATTTGTGATGCTGATTATTTTTTCATATGTCCATTAGCCATCCTATATGTCCTTTTTGGAGAAATGTCTAGTCAGGTCCATGGCCCTTTTTTAAATTAAAAAAAATTTTTTTGGTGTTAAGTTGTGTGAGTTCCTTATATATATTGGATATTAAGCCTTTATTGGACGTCTCATTGGGAAACATCTTCTCCCATTCAGTAGGGAGCCTTTTCATTTTGTCAATGGTCCTTCACTGTGCAAAACTTTTCTTTTGTTTCCCTTGCCTAAGCGGACACATCTAAAAAGATATTGCTGAGTGTGATGTCACAGAGTTTACTGCCTATGTTTTCTTCTAGGAGTTGTATGGGTTCAGGTCTTACATTTAAGTCTTTAATCCATTTTGAGTTTATTTTTGTATATAGTGTG
Source organism: Pteronotus mesoamericanus (assembly GCF_021234165.1). Taxonomy (NCBI): domain Eukaryota; kingdom Metazoa; phylum Chordata; class Mammalia; order Chiroptera; family Mormoopidae; genus Pteronotus; species Pteronotus mesoamericanus. The sequence continues at coordinate 4,081,362 of NW_026555310.1, forward strand.
AGAAAATGGTCTAGTTTCTTTTTTCTTTTTTCTTTTTGCATGTAGCTCTAGCTTGTCCAACACCATTTATTGAAGAGACTGCTTTACTTCATTGTTTATTCTTGAGTTTACTTCTGGGTTCTCTGCTCAGTCCTATTGACCTATATTTCTTATTTCATGCAAGTAACATGCTGTTTTGATTGCTATAGCTTTAGAGTTTGATATAAGGTAGTGTGATACCTCTGTCTTTTTTCTTCTTTCTCAATATTACTTTTGCTATTTAAGGCCTTTTGTGGTTCCACATAAATTTTAGATTTGTTTCTTATAGTTCTGTGAAAAAGGCCATTAATATTTTGATAGGGATTACATTGAATCTATAGCTTGCTTTGGGTAATATGGACATTTTAACAATGTCAGTTCTTCCTGACTGTGAGTACATCATATAGTTCCATTTACTTGTATTTTCTTCACTTTTTTCTTCAGTGTCTTGTAGTTTAAGTATTGGTCTTTATCTCCTTGGTTAAATTTATTCCTACGTATTTTATTCTTTATGATGCAATTGTAAATAAGATAGTTTTTTAATGTCTCTTTGTGAAAGTTCATTATTAGTGTATAAAAGTGCAACCAGTTTCTGAATATTAATTTTGTATTTTGCTATTTTACAGAATTCATTTATCAGTTCTAATAGGTTTTTTTGTGGAATCTTTAGAGTTCTCTGTATATAGCATTATATTATCTGCAAATAACACGAGACTAACTTCTTTTCCAAGTTGGATGTGTTTTATTTATTTTCCCTGTCTCATTGTTTTGGATTGGACTTCTAATACTATATTTAATAGAAATGGTGGTTTAATATTCTCCAGTTCTATCCACCCGTGAACAGAACTGTAGAATATTATGCCAAGGGAATTAAGCCAGACAGTGAAAAACAGTTTTTTAAAAAACATTTTGTTGTTCTATTACACACGTCCCAATTTATCTGGCTGTGCCCCCTCCACCTAGCTCACCCCCCACTCCCACAGGTATTCCCCACCCTGTTGTCCGTGTCCGTGGGTCACTGATTATTCCATACATGTCCCTTCTTTTTATCATTATCTCCCCCCAACCCCACTCTGCTCTCTGTCAGTCTCTTTCCTGTTTCTATGCCTCTGGTTCTATTTTGCTCTTTAGTTAATTTTGTTCATTAGGTTCTTTTTATAGGTGAGATCATATGGTATTTGTCTTTCACTGCCTGGCTTATTTCACTTAGCATAATATTCTCCAGTTCCATCCATGCTGTCGTGAGAGGTAGGAGTTCCTTCTTTCTTTCGGCTGCATAGAATTCCATTGTGTAAACGTACCACAGTTTTTTGATCCACTCATTTACTGATGGGCACTTAGGCTGTTTCCACCACTTGGCTATTTTAGGTAGCACTGCTATGAACACAGAGGTGCATAAGCTTGTTTGAATTTGTGATTCAGGACTCTTAGGTTATATTCCCAGCAGTGGAATTGCTGGGTCAATAGGCAGTACCATTTTTAGCTTTTTGAGGAAATTCCACACTACTTTCCACAGTGGCTGCACCAGTCTGCATTCCCACCCACAGTGCACTAGGGTTCCCTTTTCTCCACAGCCTCACCAGCACTTGTTTCAAAACAGTTTTTGAACTTTTTGGTTTTGATGACTTTTAGAGCTTCTGCCATTTTTTGTTTCACCTTTTCCACATCGGCAAAATGTTTTCCTTTGAGAACTTTTTTCATTCAGGGAAGCAAAGAAATGTTGCTTGGGGCAAGATTAGGTGAATAGGGAGGGTAGGGCATGGGGGCTGTGCTGTTTTAGGTCAAAAACTGCTGCACTCAGTGCAGTGTGCGCAGGTGCGCTTTTAAATCACCCGTCATGAAATGGGCAAATGCATTGAAGAGTCTTCAAAAAAATTCACTGAAGCTGAACTCAGCCTCTCACAACAATACCATGTGGCACACTGATACAAGTGGCTTCCTACAACACTCACCTAGTAGGGGAAGCCTGTACTCCAAGGGGCCCAACCTCCAGAAGATAACTCCAGTTTTTTGGGGGCCCCCTACTTGTATGTTCATCAGGAATATTGACCTATAATTCTCTATTTTTTGGAGTGTCTTTATCTGGTTTTGGTATCAGGGTAATGCTGGCCTTGTAAAATGAGTTTGAGAGTCTTCTTTCCTCTTACATTTTTGGGATGGTTTGAGAAGGAGAGGTGTTAGTTCTTTAAATGTTTGGTAAAATTCACCTGTGAAGCCACTGGCCCAGGATTTCCGTTTGTTGGGAGTTTTTTGATTACTGATTTGATTTTGGTAGTAGTTATGGGTATGTTCAGATTTTCTGTTTCTTGCTGATTCAGTCTTGGAAGATTGTATGTTTCTAAGAATTTGTCAATTTCTTCCAGGTTGTCCAACTTGTTGACATATAATGGTAGAGTATTTCCTTAAAATTCTTTGTATTTCTATGGTGTCAGTTGTCACTTTTCCTCTTTCATTTCTGATTTTATTTATTTGGATTCTCTTTATTTTTTTGATGAGTCTGGTTAAAGGTTTATCACTTTTGTTTTTCAGGAACCTGCTTTGGTTTCATTGATCTTTTCTGCTTTTTTTTTTTAGACTCTATTTCTTTTATTTCCACTATTATCTTTATTATTTCCTTACTTCCACTCATTTTGGGCTTTGTTCTTTTTCTAGTTCCTTTAGGCGTAAGGTGAGATTAAGAATTTAAAAAAATTTTCATAACGTAGACCTATATTGTTATAAATTTCCCTCTTAGAACTGCTTTTGCTGTGTCCCATAGATTTTGGGTCATTGTGTTTTCATTTGTCTCAAGGTATCTTTTGATTTCTTCCTTAATCTTGTTGTTACCCCACTTGTTGTTTAATAGAATTATATCAGGCTCCACATGTTTATGTTTTTCAGGGTTTTTTTTTTTTTTGCAATTGGTTTCTAGTTTCATACCATTTTCATCAGAGAAGTCACTTGGTATGATTTAAATCTTCTTAAATTTATTGAGACTTATTTTGTGGCCTAACACTTGGTCTGCCCTGGAACATGTTCCATGAGCACTTGAGAAAAAATGTGTATTCTGCTGCTTTTGAATGAAATGTCCCCAGAAAGAGTTGAAGTTGTCCCAACCCCTGTCTCTCCAGCCCTCACCTTGAAGTTAGTCAATTTAGTTCCTTCTCATGTCTCCAATGCTTTTTGAGCTGCTGCCCCTGCCCCGGAGCTTACAGCCAGTGAGTTTGAGAGCAAATCTGTGTGTGGGTCATTTAAAAGCAGCCCCTTGGCCTCTAGCAGCCATTTGTTTCTCTCAGATGCAATCCCTGCTGGTTTTCACAGCCAGATGTTATGGGGACTCCTCTTCCCAACACTGGTGCCCTGGGCTGGGGAATGAGGTGTGGGGCTGGGACTCCTTGTTCCTCCGAGGCAACCCCTGCAACTGAGAGAACCTTCTTAATTCTTAACAGCCACATGATAGGCGTGGGAACTGCTGGTTCTGCATCTCCTCCCTTCCTATCAGTCTCACTGTGGCTTCTTTGTATCTTTAGTATGGAAATTCTGTTCAACTAGTCTTCAGGTGGTTCTCAATGGTGGTGGTTCTCAAATTGAGTTATAAATTTGATGTGATTGTGGGAGGAGGCGATCATAACTTCTACCTACTTCGCCATTCTGACCAGACGGACTTTTTTCTTCTTATTTTTACTGTTCTGTTATCTTAACAGAGACAAGAAACCTTGCCTTAAATTTTTTGACCAGGATATGTGAGAAAAAGCTAAGTTGAAGGCTTATTCTGGTTTTGTGTTTGATTTGATTCTCATATCCAGAATCAACATGTATGGCCCTTCTTCCCTTTAGCAGAGCCGTTTAATATGGTTTATGGATATGCAGTAGTAGGCCTGTAGCCTGCTTCATACTTAGGGTAAGGCTGCCAATTGCTCTGCATAATGAGGAGAAATTTTTCAGTGTGCAAAGGAAGCTGGGCAAGAGGGAGGAAAGAAGCAGGTAGCCCACAGCCCAAGGCCAGGTCAGAGCCAAAAATAGGCCTGTGAGTGCTTCACTGAGGTGGGTTGACCCAGGGTTTTTAAGAACATTGATATCTAATGTTTGGTTTTAAATTGCTTTATTGTTGCTATCTTGATGTGCCCCAAAGATTGCCTCTGTTAACCCCACACCTTCATTAATAAGGGAACACTGTGGGCTGTGGTAGTCTGGGAGGCTGGTCACACGGTGGGGAATTAAAGTAAGGGTCAGTGGCAGGACAGCCGCCTTGCATGTATCAGGCCTCTGAGGTTGCCATGGCAGGCAGCATTAAATCAAAGGAGGCCAGTAGTTGGGCTTTACAGGTGGGAAAGGGAATAGACGCTCAGGGCTGAGCTGAAACAGTGGGTGGTAGGCAGGTGATGTTGCAGAAATAAGTTGCACAGTGAACTGATCCTGGCCAGACAAGAAACAAATTTCACAGGGCCCAAATATTTTTTGAGGGAAGTGCTACTTGAAAGGGAAGCACAGTTGGCGGGGGCAGGGGGGGGGCGGTGTTCTGTGTGCGCAGGGTGTAATCAGATTGGGTATGGCATTATAAGCAGGGCAAGACGACGAACCTTGCTGTGACGGAACAGAGACTCAACAGATTTATTTTACCTATTTTGATCACAAACAGGTGTGTGCAGGCAAGTCATGAGAGGGCAGTGAAAAATGCAGTGGACTGGTAACTGCCAAGATCCTTTGCCTGGACTTCCTCTGCCTTCTCTAGGTCCCCTCTCTCCTTCCCTGCACTGTCCCTTCCCTTCTCTGTGGCTCACTCCCCTGAGCAGACCCATGCACTCCTCCGGTGTGGTAGGCAGCCTCCAGAATGGCCTCCAATTAGCCCCGTCTCCTGTATTCATACCCTTATTAGTCATACCCTCCTCTTTACTGTTAGCTGGGCTCAGGGCCACGCTTCTAGCAATTAGAAAGAGTGACAGAGGAGATGGCCTATTGCTGCTGATACTAGGTTATGAAGAGATTGTGACTTCTGACTTGAACCTTCTCTCAAGCTCTATTGCTCTGAGGGAACGGGCTGCCATGTTGTATACTACCCCATGGCCCTGTGGAGTGTCCTCCAGCAGCAGCCAACGAGGAACTGGAGTCCTCAATCTAATAGATCACACACCACCCCATGAGCGAGCTGGGAAGCGCGCACAGTTCTGGCTGGCACCGCAACTGCAGCCTCAATTGCGACCTTAAGCCAGGCACCCCACTAAGCCACACTCAAGATTTCTGACCCATGGAAACTGAAATAACAAATTTTTTGTCGTTTTAAGCCACTAAGTTTTGGAATAATTTGTTATGCCGCAACGGATAGTACATCTTGTTTCCCCTACCAGTGAGGGAGGATGGGGCCTAAGATTGGCCCGGGAAATAGGAGTGACTGGGGCTGGAGCTGGGGGAGGTTTTATTCTTCCCAGGTGTCCCCTGCTCCGCTTGGGGCATGTATGAGTTAGTGCTAGAAATCTTTGTGATCAAAATATTTTATCAGTCCTGACTGATGTGGCTTAGTGGGTTGGGTGTCATCCCATAAACCAAAAGGTCACTGGTTCGATTCCCAGTCAGGGCACATGCATGGGTTGCAGGCCAGGTCCTCAGCAGGGGGTGTGCAAGAGACAACGGATTGTTTCTTTTGTACATAGATGTTGCTCTCCCTCTTGTTCCCCTTCCCTTCTCCTTTCTATAAAAATAAATAAATAAATAAAATGAAAAGAAAACTGGAAGTATTTTATTATGTAGACCTGAAGTAATAATAATATAAACATTCACATATCCACAATTTCATTCACTATTTTTGTTTTATTAAATATTTAATCCATATGAAAGAATATTTACATAACTGTATATTACAGTTTGAAGACTAACAATGCAACGGTACCTATATAAGAGGAAAAAAGTTAGTTACTTTTGAAATTCCCTGTGTACCCTGTCCTTTTCTCTCTCTCTTAAAACTAACCAATATTCTGAACTTTGTATTTATTATTCCACTGATTCTCTTTATAAATCTTTTTGTATAATATGGTAGCCACTAGGCACAGGTGACAATTTAAGTTTAAATAAAATAAAAATTCAATTCCTCAGTCACATTAGCCATATTTTAAGTGCTCAATAGCCACATGTAGTTAGTAGTTAACATACTGAACAGCGAATTTATGGAATATTTGCATCATTGTAGAGAGTTCTATTGGACAGCACTGCTAAATAATATATTGCTTAATTTTGCATGTTTTTGAACTTTACATAAATTGAATCATGCAATGACTTTTGCAGCTAACTTTGTTTAATTTAATATTAGGTTCTTGACTTTCATTCATGTAGTTATTATGTAACTATAACTACGTGATTATGTAGTTATGATTATATAGTGGTATGATTAGGTAACTATAGTTTTATACCACTATTTTTTATCACACACATGGTATATAAATGCCACAACATATTTATCTACATCAGAATTATTAATGGATGTTTGAATTGTTTTTGGATTTTTTTGCCATTACAATTAATACTATTATGCATATAAGCATTAGTTCAATCCCAGGTTGGGATTGCTGATTCATAGAGAATGCATACTAGCACGTTCTCTAAATAATGCCAAGTTGTTTTCCAAAATATTGTGCCAATATGCTCTCCAACTAGCAGCATATAAATGCTCCCATTGTTCATATTATCACCAGCACTTTTTTTTTAATTTTTTTAATTTTTTTACCAGTCTTGTGGGTATGAATTTAGAACTCATGGTTTCAACCTGCATTTCTCTGATTTTGAATGAATTTGAGTATTTGAATATATTTTCATATATTTAGGGGACATCTCATATTAAGTAACTATTCAGGTCTTTTATTTGTTTAGCTTTGTCTTACTGATTTTATTAACTGGCATCCATTGATCTTTTTACTGTCTCCATAGTTTTGACTTTTCTAGAATGTCATATAATTGGAATCATACAGTATGTAGTCTTTTTTAGATTGGCTTCTTTTGCTTAATAATATGCATTCAACATTCTTCTATATATTTTCTTGTTCTCATGGTTTGATAGTTCATTTTTAGTGCTCAATAATATTCCATTGTCTGGATGTACCACAATTTATTTATATATTCACCTATTGAAGGACATCTTGGTTGCTTCCAAGTTTGGGAAGTATGAACAAAGCTGCTGTAAACATCCATGTAAAGGTGTTTTGTGAACATAAGTTTTCAATACTTTTGGGCAAATACCAAGGAGAGCAATAGCTGTATCACACATTAATAGTATGGTTTTATTTTGTAAGAAACCAACAGACTGTCTTCCAAAATGGCGGTACCATTTTGCATTCCACCTAGCAGTGAATGAGCATTCTTGTTGCTTCACATCCTAGCCAGACAGTATTTGGTATTATGGATTTTCTGGATTTTGGCTATTTTAATAGCTATGTAGTGGTATCTCATTTTAATTTGCATTTTTCTGATGACTTATGATGTGGAACATCTTTTTATATATGTATTTGCCATTTTGAGTGAGATCTGTTAAAATGTGTGGCCCATTTTAAATTGGATTGTGTTATTATTGAGTTTTAAGAGTTGTATATTTTGGATAATAGTCCTTTATCATAATAGTCCTTTATCAGTTATGCCTTTCACAAATATTTTCACTCAATCAGTGGTTTGTCTTTCATCGTGTCCGATTGTCTTTTGCAGAACAGAAATTTTTAATTTTAATTAAGTCCAGTTTATCAGCTCTTTCATGGATCATACCTTTGGTATTATATCTAAAAAAGTATTGCCAAATCCATGATCATGTAGGTTTTCTCCTATGTTATCATCTAAGAGTTCTGTACTTTTGTGTTTTACCTTTAGGTCTGTGATCCATTTTGGAGTAATTTTTGTGAAGCATGTAAGGTCTGTGTCTAAATTCATTTTTTTTCTTGAGGACGTCTAATTCTTACAGCTCCATTTGTTGAAAGCACTCTCCATTGTATTACCTTTATTCTTTTGTTGAAAGTTAGTTGACTATATTTATGTGGGTTCATTTCTGCACTCTCTATTTTCTTCCACTGATCTATTTGTTCATTCACCAGTACCACCCTGTCTTGATACGGTGGCTTTATAGTGTGTCTTGAAGTCTGGTATTCAGTCCTCCAATTTGGTTCCTCTCCTTCAATATTGTACTGTCTATTCTGTGCCTTTTTCTTCCCTGCATGAGCTTTAAGATGAATTTGTTGATATCCATAAAAATAGCTGGCTGGGATTTTGTTGGGCTTGCACTAAATCTGTAGGCCAGGTTGGGAAGAACTGCCATCCTGACAATATTGTCTTTTTATGTACATTAAGATGGAATATGTATCCATTTATCTAGTTCTTTTATTTTTTTATCAGAGTTTGATAGTTTTACTTGTATATATTTTATACATACTGTGTTAGATTTATACCTAAATAATTTATTTTGGGGAGGTGAAAATGTAAAATGTATTGCATTTAAAATGTAAAATTATAATTATTCATTGCTGATATATATGAAAACAATTGTACTTTTTAGAATATATATATATATATATTTTTATTACCATTTATCCCCCCTGCATCCCCTCCCACCTCCCCTTAAACCTCCTCCTTACTGCAGTTACCATATTGTTGTCTGTATTCATGAGTTATTTTTTTTCTTTTTTGCTCAATCCCTGCCCCCAAAGCAGTTGATTTTTGTATATTATCTTTGTATCCTGCAACTCTTCTGTAATCATTTATTAGTTCTATGAGCTTCTTTGTAGAATATTTTGAATTTTCAACAGACTTTCATGTCATCCATGAACAATGACAATTTTATTTCTTCCATCTCAATCTGTATACCTTTTATTTTCTTTTCTTGTCTTATTGCATTAGCTAGGACTTACAGTATGATCAGTATGATGTTGAAAAGCAGTGGTGAGTGTGGACATCTTTCCCTTGTCCTGATTTTAATGAGAAAGCTCTGAGTTTCTCACCAATATCTATGATGTTAGTTGTAAGGTTTTTGTTTTTCTATTTTTGATATTTATCAAGCTGAGGAAGTTTCCCCTCTATTCCTTGTTTACTGAGAGTATGCTAACATACATATTTGACATGTATTTTTATGCCTCTTTTAAAAATTTTGATTATGTTATTAAGTTGTCCCATTTTTTTCTCCCCTTTATTCCTCTCCACCCTACACCACCCCACCCCCTAGCATTCCCCGCCTCCTCTTAGTTCATGTCCATGGGTTGTACATGTAAGTTCTTTGGCTTCTCCATTTCCTATACTATTCTTAACCTCCCCCTGCCTATTCTGTACCTACTATTTATGCTGCTTATTCCCTGTACTTCCCCCCCATTCTTCCCCTCCCTCTCCCTTCTGTTTTACTGTTCGTAGATTTTGATCATCTTTTTCTTAGATAAGTCCCTTTAACATTTCATGTCATAAGGGCTTGGTGATGATGAACTCCTTTAGCTTTACCTTATCCAGGAAGTGCTTTATCTGCCCTTCCATTCTAAATGATAGCTTTGCTGGATAGAGGAATCTGGGATGTAGGTCCTTGCTTTTCATGACTTTGGAAACTTCTTCCAGCCCCTTCTTCCCTGCAAGGTTTCTTTTGAGAAATCAGCTGATAGTCTTATGGGAACTCCTTTGCAGGTAACTATCTCCTTTTCTCTTTCTGCTTTTAAGATTTTCTCCTTATCTTTAATCTTTGGTAACTTAATTATGATGTGCCTTGGTGTGTGCTTCCTTGGGTCCAACTTCTTTGGGACTCTCTGAGCTTCCTGGGTCTCCTGGAAGTCTGTTTCCTTGGCCAGATTGGGGAAGTTCTCCTTCATTATTTGCTCAAATAAGTTTTCAGTTTCTTGCTCTTCCTCTTCTCCTTCTGGCAACCCTATGATTCGGATTTTGGAACGTTTAAAGTTGTCCCAGAGGTTCCTAAGCCTCTCCTCATTTTTCTGAATTCTTGTTTCATCATTCTGTTCTGGTTGAATGTTTATCTCTTCCTTCTGCTTCAAATCGTTGATTTGAGTCCCAGTTTCCTTCCCTTTACTGTTGATTCCCGGTCTATTTTTCTTTATTTCACTTTGTGTAGCCTTTGCCTTTTCCTACATTTTGTGACCATACTCAACCGATTCAGTGAGCATCTAGATTACCAGTGTTTTGAACTGTGCATCTGATAGGTTGGCTCTCTCTTCATCGCTTAGTTCTATTTTGGGAGCTTTGATCTGTTCTTTCATTTGGTCCATCTTTCTTTGTCTCAGTGGGCCTTGGAAATCGTTGGAAGGGGCAGGGCCTTAGGTATTCGCTAGGGTGGGGCAACCCAGGCCACTGCGTTGTGACGCTGTCTGTGGAGGAGGTGTCCGAGGGGTAACAATGCTGCTTGCTTGGCTCTTGGTCAGCTTTCAGTCACTTCCCCCGCTACCCACAAGCAAGTTGGGTCTTGCTGGTGCTGATTCTCAGGTGGGTGGGTTTGTGTACGTTCTAGGACCCTGTGGGTTCCTCCAGTGGACTCCTCTGTGAGGCGAGAGTTTCTCCTGTCACCACAGCCCCCACAGGTTTTTACCTCCAGAGGTTTTGAGGCTTTCTTTTCCCGCACTGGAACCCTGGGTTTTGCAGTCGGTCTTGTTCCCCAGCTGTTCCGTCTGGTTTATCCACATGCAAATGTGGGACCACCTGGTCTACCAGCTGCCACTTCTCCCCCAGTCCTCCAGAGGCCGCCTCTCCTTGAGTCCTCTCCACCCCGGCTGTCCATCTCCACCCCTCCTGCCGGTCTGGATGAATGTTTCTTCTTTAACCCCTTGGTTGTCAGACTTCCATACAGTTTTATTTTCTGGCAGTTCTGGTTATTTTTTATTTTTAAATTTGTTGTTGTCCTGTTTTTGTTGTGCGAGGTGGCAGAGTGTATCTACCTATGCCTCCATTTTGGCTGGAAGTCCTATGCATCTATTTATATGATTATGTGATTTTTCTTCTTTAGCCTGGTGTAATGGGTTACATTGATTTTCCAGTCTTGTGTATTCCTGGGACAAATCCGATTTGGTCATGGTGTATAATAGTTTTTATATATTGTTGGATTTTATTTGTTAATTTTTGGGGGGATTTTGCATTTATGTTCATGAGAGATACTGATCTGTAGTTTTCTTTTCCTGGTAATATCTTTGTCTGGTTTTAGGTAATGCTGGCCTCACAGAATTAATTAGGAAATATTCCTTCTGTTTATACCTTCTGAAAGAAATTGTAGAGAATTGGTATAATTTCTTTCTTAAATATTTGGTAGAATTCACTAGAAGACCCATCTGGGCCTGGTGATTTATATTTTAGAAGATCATTATTGATTCATTTTCTTTAATAGATACAGGCTTATTCAGATTGTCTGTTCCTTCTTGTGTGAGGTTTGTCAGATTGCATCTTCATCTTTCAAGGAATTGGTCTACATAGAGATTATCAAATTTATTGGGATGGAGCTGTTCCAGATATTCCTTTAATGTCTGTGGGATCTGTAATGATGTTTCCTCTTTTAGTTCTAATATTAGTTCATGCCCTCTCTCTTTTTCTTAAACTGGCTAGAGAATTAACAATTTTATTAGTCTTTTCAAAGAACCAGCTTTTAGTTTCATTGGTTTTCTTGATTGATTTCCTGTTTTCAATTTCATTGATTTCTGCTCTAATTTCTATTATTTATGTTCTCCCACTTCCTTCATTTCTGACTAACAGAAATTCTTAATTTTAACATAACTGAATCTAGCAATGTTCCCTTTGTTTTGTACTTTTTATGACTTGCTTAGGGTGTATTTTTTGTGCCTTAAGAAACTCTTAGCTCAGTTTATCTTCTAAAGATTTTATAGTTCTATCTTTCATATTTAAGTTTTCCATCTACCTGGAATTGACTTTTGTATGTGGTATGAGGTAGGAATCCAATTTCCTTTTTTTCCTATGTAAATAACCAACAGCTCCAGCATCATTAATTTAGTTTTTAAACTCTTTTTGTGTGTGAAATATGTTAATTTATAAAAAATAGAATAAAATAATAAACCCCATGTACCCATCACACAGCTTTGACAATTATCATTTCATGGCCAGTCTTGCTATATTTATATACCTGTTTACTTTTTCCCACTCCCAAAATTATTTTGAAGCAAATTCCAAGAATTATATAATTTTATCTATAAACATTTAAATATTTATTTCAAAAAATAAGGTATTCTCAAACATAATTGCAACACTATTATCACACTTAAAATATGAATTATGATTCTTTAATGGCAACTCATTAAATGAAGTCAGCATTACCCTGATACTGAAAACAGACAAGGACATTGCAAGAACAGAAAACTGCAGACCAATGTTCCTTGTAAGCAGAGACACAAAAATCTTCCATAAAATGTGAGCAGATTAAGTCCAGATTTATATTTAAAAAACATATCAAGTGGTAGTTATCCTGAGTAGGGAAGACTGGTTCAACATCAATAAAGAAAATCTACCATATAATCTGACTAATGAAGAAAAGCCATGTGTTCAAATCCATGGATGCAGAAAGAAAAAATTTAGTAACACTCAACATCTGTCTTTGATTAGGAAAAAAAAATCTCATGTCCTGGCTGGTGTGCCTCAGTGGAGTGAGTGCTGGCCTGCAAGCCAAAAGGTCACTGGTTCAATTCCCAATCAGGACACATGCCTGTGTTGCAGGCCAGGTCCCCAGTTGGGGGGGCATGTGAGAGGCAACTGATTAATATATTTCTCGCGTGTCAATGTTCCTCTCCCTCTGTTTTTCCCTCCTTTCCCCTCCAAAAATAAATAAATAAAAATCTTTAAAAAAATCTCATAAACTAATAATAGAAGGAAACTCCTCTAAACTGAGAAAGATGTTCTACAAAAGAAACAAACCAAGCCTAATATTAAGACTAGTGGTTTGCCCCTAAGATTGGGGACATTATTAAGAAAGTCCACTCCTAACCAATTCTATTTAACATTGTATTAGAAATCCTTGGCAGTACAATAAAGCAAGATAAATGAAAGGTATACACATATTATTAAAAGATTTTATTTATTCTTAGAAGGGATGGAGGGAGAGAGAGAGGGAGGGAAACATCGATGTGAGAGAGATACATGGATCTATCAGCTGCCTCTTGCTTGTGCCCCAACCAGGGACCAAACCCGTATCCTAGCCTGTGCCCTGACCAGGAGCTAACCAGCTACCTCACGCTTTGTAGGATGACACTCAACCAACTGAGCCACACCAGTAGCATGAAAGGCATACATATTTTGAAGAAAAAGATATAATGGTCTCTACTTAGAATTAACATTTTCTATGAAGAAAAACCAAAAAAATCTACAAAAAAATCCTCCTAGAAGTAAGTGAATTTGTTAGGTTGCAGGACACCAGGAACAACTGGAAACTGAAAATTTAACATTTAGGTTTAAGCCTAGACTGGTGTGGCTCAGTGGACTGAGTGGTGGCCTGCAAACCCAAAGGCCGCTGGTTCGATTCCCAGTCGGGGCACATGCCTGGGTTGCAGGCCAAGTCTCCAGTTGGGGGTGTGCAAGAGGCAACCAATCGATGCATCTCTTGCACATCAAAGTTTCCCTCTTTCACCCTCCCTTCCCTTCTCTCTAAAAATAAATAAAATGTTTTAAAAAATAGACATTTAGGTTTAAGAACAAAGAAAAAGTAGGAATTAGGTATAAATCTAACAAAATACGTGAATAGTCTCTATGCTGAAAACAAAATACTGAAGAAAAAAGTCAAAGACCTAAATAAATGGAAAGTATATTGTGTTTATGGATTGGAAGCCCCAATGTTTTTAAGATGTGAATTCCCCAATTGCTCTCTATTTAGGTTTAACACAACCCCAATCAAAATCCCAGCAGGATCTTATTTTATTTTATTTTTTTGTAGATACAGACAAGCTGATTCTAAAATTTATATAGAAAAGCAGAAACCAGAGTAGCCAAAACAATTCTGGGGGAAAAGTGACAAAATTAAACGTGAAGATTTCATATTGCCTGATTTCAGGGTGCTGTATAAAGCCACAATAAATGACAGCGGTGTGGTTTTGGTGAAAGGATAGACACACAGAGATCAATGGAACATGGTCTGTATGAACCAGTCCTTGGAAAATTTGTCGAGATAAACCCTTTATGTGTTTGAAAAGAACTCTCTCTAGTTGTTATTCTATATCTAATTTCATTATATAACGCAAACGTTTTTCCTGTTAAGTATCTCTGAAGTCAGGACGCGTCTGGCGGCGCCCAGCATGCCCTGCTTTAACTGGCAGCGGGTTTTCTTAGTGGCCCTTGAAGTAATGGTGTGCCTGACACTCAATTGTTGCTTACAGTGATGAAATTCCTTAGATTCGGTCAAGTTTCTTAATTGTTCAGATCTGTCTTTAATCATTATTTTCTTGCTTTTTGCTTTTTGTATCCATTATGAGAGAAATGTTAAAAATCTGCTGAGATTGAGAATTTTCCTTTCATTTTATTTCTGCATTTTGCTTAACATCCTGAACCTGTATTATTAGGTACATTCAAGTTTAGATGTTTTGTCTCCCAGGTGAATTGCATCTTTTATTATTTTAGTGACCGTCTTTGTCCCAAGTATTTTGTTCAATATAGTTTTGTTCAATATAAAAAGGGCTATATCAGCACCTTCTTTTGGCTAGTATCTGGTTTAAATTTTCCATGCTTTTATTTTCAACCTTGCTATGTCCTTCTATTTTTTATTTATCCCTCATAAACAATATATAGCTGGGTTTTGTTTCCTAATTCAACATGATACTCTTTGATATTTAACTCAAAAGCCAGGTGCATTTACATTTATTTTGATTACTGGTACATGTAGGTTTCTACCATTTTATTTTGGGCCATTTGTCCTGCCTGTTTCTTTTATCACCTTTCCAGTCTTCTCTTGGATTGAGCAGTATCTTTGAGTATATAGAATTCTAGATGTTTTACTATGAAAAGTAGAGGGTCCTTTTGTTCTCTTTTATTTGTCCTTTCCCCATGTAGTTTGAGCTTGTGAACGACCACAGCTCATGCTTATCTGGTATCCTTCACCGAGCACAGTGCTCTGTGCATAGGTACTTCTTAGTACTGTATTTGATTACTTATTTATGATGGCAGTGGGTAGTGGGCAAAGAAATGATGTGGTCTTTTCTCCTTTTCCTTTTTAAAAATCATTGTTAGAAAGCTTCAGTTTTTGTTTAGTGTTTTGTAAACTTAGTTTGAATGTTATTTGCAGTGTTTGCTGAATTAAAATTTTTTGGCAAGCACTTTTTCCAGACGTGACATTAATTCTAAAAGTTGTCAGTCAAAAAAATGCTTTAATGCTCAGTTTTATTCCTAAAATAAAGTATTAAATTACCATAGCTAAGACTGTGTTTTCTTTGATCTGCTTGACCTTTCATTCCTGGCGGGGGTGTCCATCCTGCGGCCCAGGGGCCGCACGCAGCCCAGGGTGGCTGTGAATGTGGCCCAACACAAAATCGTAAATTTACTTAAAACATTATGAGATTTTTTTTGTGTGATTATGTGTTGTAATGTATTTAACGTGTGGCCCATGACAACTCTTCTTCCAGTGTGGCGCAGCGATGCCGAAAGGCTGGACACCCCTGAGATAATGGTATATTATTATGAGACCATTTATGAATTTCTTTAAAAAAATACTATAATCTGATGTTTTATTTATGGATCATATATTAAGTATAAAAATAAAACAGTCCTGGCCGGTGTGGCTCAGTGAGTTGAGCATTGTCCTGCAAAGCAAAACATTCCCAGTGCTGGGTTGTGGGCCAGGTCCTCAGTTGGGGGCATGTGAGAGACAACCAGTCAATGTATCTCTCATACACTGATGTTTCTTTCCCTCTCTTTCTCCCTCCCTTCTCTATGAAAATAAATAAATAAAATCTTCAAAAAATAAAAACAAAATGGACTGGAACCACACTAAATTAATTGTAGTGGTTACCTTTAAGGAGAGAAATAGGACTAGGAAGAGAAAGGTGGGGAGTTCATCTATGCATTTTTCTTCAGAAAGTGATCTGAATTAAAGGGAAAATGTTCACACTTATTAATTCTGGATGGTAGGTGTTACAAGGATTTGATTCGCTAACTTGTAGAGTTTTCTGTTTACTTTTGTTTGTAAACTTCTGAGATTTTAAAACAGAGGTTGCCACCTAGTGGACGTATTTAAATAGAATTTCAGAAATCTTTCATAATGGGTGCATAAAGCTACAGCAGGTCCCTAAATAGCTTTTCATTCAACACCGTCTTGTTATAATGGTGATGAGATGCTATAAGTCTTTAACTCTTGTTATCAATTAACCTACAGTAAAACTGGTTTTGTTATACGTTATCTATGGATGTTAAACGAGGACCTACTGTACAATGGAACAAAGCTTTTCACTCTTCAACACAGATAAGAAGGTACAATCTGATCATTAAGACCACAAATTTTGGAGATGATCTGAACCCTACTTTTATTTACTGTGTGCCCTTGGCAAAGTACCAAACCTCTTAAGGAATTTCAACGCCAGACCCTCATTCATTTAACAAACATGGAGCACTCCTGTGAAGAGGTAAGCCCTGCCTCGACTGGGGGAGGCGGGACTAGAGAGGAGACAGTCACCCCCTAGAGTTTAATAAAGGAGTGTGTTCGGGGTGGGGCTGGGCGAGAGACCACACTGTTTTAGGCTGAATGGTTGGAGATCAGGTTTAAATCCCAGATTCCTAGTTATTTTATTTTCAATTACATGCAGGGGTGTCCAACCTGTGGCCCAGGATGGCTATGAATGCGGCCCAACATAAACTTGTAAATTTACTTAAAACATTATGAGACTTTTTTGTGATCACATATTGCAGTATATCAATGTGTGGCCCAGAGATGCCAAAAGGCAGGACACCCCTGATTATAGTTTACATTCAATATTACTTTGTACTAGTTTCAGGTGTACAGTATAGAGGTTAAACAAACATATGCTTTACAAAGTGTTCCCCCCCGATATTTCCAGTACCCACTGGGCAGCATATATGGTTATGACAATATTATTGACTATGTTCTCTATGCTGTACTTTACATCCCCATGACTATTTTGTAACTAATTTGTAATCTTTACATTTTTCATTGCCTCCCACTTCCTCCCTGTCTGCAACCATCAGTCTGTTCTTTTTATCTATGAATCTGCTTCAATTTTGTTTCATTTTGTTCTTTAGATTCCATGTCAGTGCAACCATATGGTATTTATCTTTCTCTGACTGACATATTTCACTTAGCAGAATACTCCCTCGGTCTGTCCATGCTGTGGCAAATGGTAGATTTTCATTCTTTTTTAATGGCCAAGTAATATTTATTTTTAAAATACATTTTTAAAAAAGATTTTATTTACTTTTTAGAAGGGAAAGGAGGGAGAAAGAGAGGGAAAGGAACATCAATGCATGGTCACCTCTTGCATGCCCCCTACTGGGGAATTGGCCCACAACCCAGGCATGTGCCATAGACTGGGAATCAAACTGGCAACCCTTCGGTTTGCAAGCCTGCACTCAATCCAGACTGAACCACACCAGCCGGGGCTAATGGCCAAGTAAGATTTCACTGTATATATGTACCAAAGCTTTTTTCATCCACTTGCCTATTGATGAGTACTTGGGTTGCTTCTGTATATAGGCTATTGTAAATAATGTTGCAATTAACATAGGGATGCATATATTCTTTCCAATTAGTGTTTTGGGTTCCTTTGAATATATACCCAGAAGTGGAATTGCTGTGTCATAAGGCAGTTTCATTATTAACTTTTTGAGGACCCTCCACCCTGCTTTCCACAGTGGCTGCACCAGTCTGCATTCCCACCAACAGTGCACCAGGGTTCCTTTTTCTCCACACCCTCAGCAACACTTGTTTGATTTATTGGTGATAGCTATTCTGACAGGTATGAGGTGATAGCTCTTCACAGTTTTAATTTGCATGTCAGATGATGAGTGACGGCCCTCTCCCTTTATGCCCATCGGTACTTGCTTTATCTATTTCCATGCTCCTGTGTTGGGAGCATAAAGACTTATAAGGGTTATAACCTCTGGCTGGATTGCTAGACTTCTAGTTATTAATACTCAACTAGGCAAGTACCAGTCTCACCAGGATGACATTAATACCTAAGTTCCACAAGAGCTGTAACACGGCCTGGTTCATCACTCTTTTCCTATTAATGTTTAGCATATGAAAGGCCTTCAATAATTTATATGGAAAATACAATTAATGAACAGTAATACAATCAACTGTTTTGCATACTCCCAATTGTATACCTACTTTTTGCCCCATCCTGTATTTGCTGAACGAATGATTACCATTGTTTTAATAGTTTCTGGTGCATAGTTAGTACTCAATAAATAGTAGTTATTAAGGATATGGTATGACTGTGTATATTATGCATACAGGTAACTCTGGATTGATAATTTAAATTGACAGTGGGTGTGGCAAAAGTAGGTTTAGCTTGTGTGAAATACAAGAGTTAAGAAATAATTCAAGAATACTTTGTTTTGAGACAACTGTAAACCTCCTTTTGCCCACCCTTGTGTAACTTACCAGTTAAAAAACTGTTATATATACTATTGAAGTCAGCAAACTACTACAGATATCCTGTCACTTTAGAGGAAAAAGACTTCAAGCATGAAATGGCAGGGGCTTGATCTGTTTTTCAAAACATTTTACACTGATGAAAGGGGATGGAATTCTCAAAGTCTCTTAAAAAAATTAATTGGCCTTACTCTCCAAATGACTATCCATTTAAAGATTCCTACTAAACTTTCCTTAGAGCTTCTGAATTCTATAAACTTGATGTGTTCCTGCACTTTGCTTTATAGTAAAAACAAGCAGTATTTATTAAAAATGAGAACCTACTTTGTATACGAGTAATGTTAGATGATTACTGCAATTAGATTTGTATGTAGTTTCACATTTTGTTTCACTATAACCTGACTTTCCTTTGACTTAATTATCAAGCCCTCGGTAAAATTTCACTCAGTTTCATTTATAGTATCTCGGCTGGGAATGTGAACTGCCATTATGGCAGCTAACTCCAAGCCATAATACATTATTTTTATATCCTATGTCCACATATATTAGAGAAAAACAGGTTTAATCAGCAACTTCAGTGTGACAACTGCTGAATGAACAAACAGATGTAGCAAGACTCCTGAAGCTCTTACACAGGCCCATTATTCATGGGCAATGTATTTCTATCAATATAAAGAGTAAATTAATAAATTGATAATGTTTATGTAAGATAGTAAATTGAGCTAAGAAAGAAAGAATTTCACCGGTCTAGTGAACTTTTGAAGTCTAATTCAGATTTGGATTCTGATCACCTTTAAAATTCCGTAAGCCTGACGTGAGATTCAAATGAGAAAACCACCTAGGAATACTGTGGTGTGCACTTACTGGAGTCCTCAGTGGCTTGTCCATGTGGGCGACATAAGCAAGACCGGGTAACTTGACATAGCGAGCAAGGCCCTACACCAGGGTCTGCAGGCAGCGGGGACTTTACAAGTATCTGTGGCTGTGCAGCGGTTAAGGCATTAAGGACTAGACTCTCTATATCAGCCAAGCATGACATCTACCCAAAATGTTATCTTTAAAAAAAAAACCACAAACACCTCTTGATAAAACCCCTTACCTCCTCCGGTTCTTCAGGCGAATGGGTCACAATTTAAGACTGGCTTTACCAGAGAGTAAGTGATATAAGTAACCCTACTGGTGAGCAAACATTTTTCCTTCTCATAAGCTGCTGCCAAGTAAATGGAGACCCCACTTAAAAGACCCCATTAATGAAATATTTTATTAGGGTTAATATCAAATTTATCAATTGGATTAAGATTTCAATGTAACAGGCTCCCTTAACCATGTCCTAAACACTTGTGGAACAACAACAAAAAAATCTCACTACCTTTAGTTTATTGTATGTGGTTCTTTTTTTTTTTTTTTTTTTTTTTTTTAAGATTTCATTATTTTTAGAGAGGGGAAAGGAGGGAGAAAGAGAGGAAGAGAAACATCAGTGTGTGATCAGTTGCCTCTCGCATCCCCCTGACTGGGGTATCTGGCCCGCAACCCAGGCACGCGCCCTGACCGGGAGTCAAACCGCAGGCTTTTCGGGTTTGTAGGGTGACACTCGACTCGGAGCCACAGCGGTCAGGGCTGTGATCAGTTCTGAAGGATCAAAACGTACAAGCATGGCCCCTCTTAAAACAGGTTATATAGACCGGAACTGTAAATTTATCCTCCTTTAAAACTAGAAATGTGTTACACTTAGTATAATTAACAGAATGGCTATCAGGAAGCTTGTCATTTATATATTATACAATATATTTTACATTCAGCAAACTTAATTTTATCAAATGTCCTTTAATTTCATAGACAACAATATGATACATATTGTATAAGAAGCACACAATTGTCTTGCAGTACAATTTCAAAGTGTATAGAAATTGGAATACAGAAGTTAAACACTGGTGTACTGACAGCATTTATGAACTTTGAAAAAACTGCATACAAAACTTAGAAGGCAGGTATTAGCCAATCTGAAACTTTACTCCCCATCATACAAAAATGATACTTTGAGATGCAAAATATCTTTTTCACTAAACTATATAAACATTTAAAATTATCATTAAAAACTCAACTTTAGAATTTATAAAGATTAGCTATAAAAATATACTGGCAGTCACTTTTATAAATGTACCATTCACTACGTTACAAAATAGTCTCTAACATAAAATTGCTTTAACAACTACTATTTTAGAATCTGATAAACCTCACGTTAAATTGATTATAAAATCCTCTTGGAAAGCTTTGGTGTGCGTCTTCAGAAGGCTTTTAAAAAATACTCTCATACCACCTCAAGGGCCTTTGTAAACATTCCATTCTATTAAAGCACAACAGTAAGTAACGTATCTTCAACTGCATAATAGATTCAAAAAAATTTGTTATATATGTGTAGAAAATCAGCATTCCCAGAATAACCAAAAGCAAACTATTTAAAAGTATCAAACTTTTAAACAGCTCTCTTTTCCATTCTGATAAAAAATGTTAGAAAACACCACAACCCCATTCCTGTACCTTAGATGCTTGTTAGGACAAGACCTCAAAAGTTGTTTAACCCAGTCTTGAAAACACTCTCAAGTCCAATAAACAAACTTAAACACCCATTTAAAAGGTTGGACAATAGAACAAGTATACATAATCAGAACACATAATTATTTATATTTAGTTATGTATTAGCTTTTATATTTGTAATTTAGATTTTATTTGCAGAAGTAAAATACACACGTGCACACAATTGAAAAAAATAAATTTTAGGCAACAGTAAGAAATGTAAACCTACAGGATAAATTGATTTATTTTTAAAAATTTACCAAATTTCATCTTTTCTGCCATTTTTGGATTATTGACAACTACTGTTATTTAGAGAATTGAAATCGGTGAAAGTCCATTTCCTGCGTCTGAGTATGTCTGATCTTTACAGAGCTTCCAGTTGTGCCGGCATCTTCCTTGAGATCACTTTCCACTTTATCCTGTCACCAGATCTCTTGCATAAGACATTTATCTTTTGAGTTGCAAAAGCCTAAATAAAAGCTTCATTTTTGACCTTTTAATTTATAAAACTCTACTAAAAAGAAAAAATCCATCTAATTTTTAGGCAAGTCCACAAAGTATTTTCTTCTTTAAGAGTCAAACACTTTTATGGGAATAAAGATCCTTCAAAGTTTTTAACTCTTCTATTAGAGTTTTATTTTGATTTTCCAGGACTGCAACTCGATTCTCCAGGCATTTCACATATTCTTTCTTCTTTCTGCGACATTCTCGAGCAGCTTCTCTAAATAGGAGCATTAAAAACCAATGTTAGGAAAAATTCACCTTCTTTAAGTGGTAAATGCACTTCAGCAATTTTACCTGTTCATCTTTTTTTTTCCCATTAAAAAATTAAGATATCATCTATATACAGTGAAATATATAGATCTTAAGTGTAGAATTCCATTAGTTTTATACCTAATAACCCACATATCCATCAAGACACAGAAATTTTTCTTGTCCCAGAAAGTTCTCTCATGATTGTTCCTGATTAATCCTTTTCCCT
This sequence comes from Pteronotus mesoamericanus, assembly GCF_021234165.1. Taxonomy (NCBI): domain Eukaryota; kingdom Metazoa; phylum Chordata; class Mammalia; order Chiroptera; family Mormoopidae; genus Pteronotus; species Pteronotus mesoamericanus. The sequence goes on from NW_026555310.1 coordinate 4,103,447, forward strand.
AGCAACTACTACCTCATTTTATCACCATAAATCAAGTTTTTCCTAATGTATAACTTCAAACAAGTTATACAATGTGTACTGTTGTGTGTGGTCTCCTTTCATGCAGTATATTTTTGAGCCTCATTCATGTTGCTGGGTGCTGGTGTGTTCCTTTATATTTTGGGGCATATCTCATTGTATGAATATCATCACAATTTGTTAACTGTCTTCGGCTTTTTCTAGTTTTAGCTGCTGTGCCTGTTCTGTGCTAGTCTCTTTGGGAACATATGTCCTAATTCTTTTGGATAAATCCCAAGGAGTGAAATTGATGGGTCCTCTGCTTAATTTTTGACCCACAGATTCTTTAAATTAATTTTTATTTTTCTTTAATTTATTGAAAAATAAATTTTCTCAATAAATTTTATTGTAATTCAAAAAGTGCTTGATACTCAGTTTTGTATATTCTTTTAAAATATTTCTATGAAGTCACATACAAGTTTTATAGAGATAGAAGTAAAAGTTATTTTGAGTATACTATGTGCTGTAGATACTAACTACAACTTGCTTTTTTACACACACAGTTTCTATGTTGGTACATAAATTTTTGCCAAATGGACATTTGTTAATTTTCACTTCCCTAGATACTAATGAGATGAGCATTTCTCAAAAATTTTATTGGTCTTTTGGATCTGCTTTTATATAAATTGTCTATTTATACCCTTTGTGCCCTCATACTTTTTGGCTATTTTACAGTGAGAAATTATTAGAAAGATAAACAGCTTAGGAACTTTCTGTGCATTATATATATTTTATTAATCCTTTGCCTGGTTTTACATTATTTTCTAATCATTTAACTTCTCATATTTTTACCTCGTATCATAAATGTTCTTTAGTCTTTTTCTTGGCTTAAATTAAAATGTCATGCACTATGTTTCTAAATTTTATCTTAGAAATTTTGCTTTATTTCCACAATTTAGTGTTTAATACATCTGGAATTATTTTTGTCCCTGGTATAAAAATATGGGAATCCAATATAATTTTTCTTCCAAATGTGGAGTTGTGTGTCTTTTATTAAATGAGCCCTCCTTCACACGTTTTCTTAACTAGCACAACAAGCTATTTCTGGCCTCTCTGCGCTATTTGTTATTGCTGCTTCGCTGACACCAAGTTTTGATTACAGTGGCTTTAGAGTAGTTTCAATGCCTAAAAAGACAAAGTAACCTCTTTCTGTTGTTGACAGTTCTTGAATACTTATTTCTTACATGTAAACTTTTTGCTTACTTTCTCCAGTTCTATAAAGATTGACAAAGATTCTAATTTGAATACCATTAAATTTTGTGATTTTTGGAAGAGTATATTTATTATCTGTCTTTGTCAAAGAACATAGTGTTTTCTATTTGTTCAGGTACTATTTTACCTCTCAATAGGATTTTTAAAATGTGGATCTTATGCCCTTCCTGTTAAATTTACTAAGTATTTTATTACTTTTGTCACTATCTGAATGTAATATTACTTCCTATTATTTTCAAGATGGTAATTCATAGTAAAAAAACCCTACCTTACTAAATTTCCTTATAAATTACCATAGTTTAAAATTTTATATGAAGTAGTTACACACCAAAGATTGTATGTGGTATAGGTATGTTTTGAAGCATAATAAAATGAACACATGCACTCCAATACCCAGCTTATCATTAGAAAATATTACCCATACTGTTGGCTCTCTGTGCTGATTCCATCCATACCCCTGCCTCTTGCCCAGAAGCAATTACTAGCTTCAAATCTTTTGTGTATCTTTATAGTTTTAGCGTATGTGTATGACCCTAAATTATGCATCACTTACTTTATTACATTTTATTGATTATGCTATTATAGTTGTCCAGAATTTTCGACCTTAGCCCCACTCTACCCAGCACCCCCACTCCCTCAGGCAATCCCTACACCATTGTTCATGTCCATGGGTCATGCATGTAAGTTCTTTGGTGACTCCACTTCCTATACTGTACTTTACATCCCTATGGCTACTCTGTAACTACCTATTTGTCCTTTTTTTAAATTTATTTTTCCAAATACATTTGTCTCTGCCTTCCCCCCACCACTTTCCCTTGCCCCCTCCCCCCCTCAATCCTTCCCCTTTGGTTTTGTCCACGAGTCCTTGCTATATGTTGACTTCCCCCTTTCCTTCCTTTTCCCCCCGCCCCCCTCCCTCCTTCCCTCTTGTCTCTGTTGGTTTCTTTTCCTTTCAGTGTTGCTGGTCTTATTTTCCTTGCATCTTTGTATTGATGGCTAGGTTCCACTTATAGGTGAGATCATATGGTATTTGTCTGTCGCCCCCTGGCTTATTTCGCTTAGCATAATGCTCTCCAGTTCCATCCATGCTGTCGCGAACTTTAGTAGTTCTTTTTTTCTTTCTGCTGCATAGTATTCCATTGTGTAAATGTACTGTAATTTTCTTATCCAATCATCCACTGATGGGCATTTAGGTTGCTTCCAACACTTGGCTATTGTAAATTGTGCTGCTATGAACACTGGGGTGCATAGGTTCTTTTGAATTGGTGTTTTGGGATTCTTAGGGTATAATCCCAGCAGGGGAATCACTGGATCAAAAGGCAGTTCCATTTTCAGCTTTCTGAGAAATTCCACACTGCTTTCCACAATGGCTGCACCAGTCTGCATTCCCACCAACAGTGTACTAGGGTTCCCGCTTCTCCACAGCCTCGCCAGCACCTGTTGTTTGCTGCTCTGTTTATGATGGTCATTCTGACCGGTGTGAGATAGTATCTCATTGTTGTTTTGATCTGCATTTCTCTGATGGCTAGTGATGCCGAGCATCCTTTTTAATCCCCTCACCTCCTCACCCATTCCCCCACCACCCTTTCCCATCTGGCAACCATTAAAATGCTCTCTGTATGCATGATTCTGTCTCTGTTCTTCTCATTGGCTTAGTTTTTTAAATTCAATTGTTGATAGATTTTTTTTTTTGCCACTTTATTGTTCATAGTTTTCATCTTACTCTTCTTAAATAAGTCTCTCCAACATTTCATATAATAGTTTGGTGATGATGAACTCCTTTAGTTTTTTCTTGTCTGGGAAGCTCTTCATCTGCCCTTCAATTCTAAGTGATAGCTTTGCTGGATAGAGCAATCTTGGCTGTAGCACCCTGCTTTTCATGGCTTTGAAATTTCTTGTCCATCCCTTTTAGTCTGCAAAGTTTCTTTTGAGAAATCAGCTGACAGTCTTATGGGAACTCCCCTGAGGGAACTAACTTCTTTTCTCTAGCTGCTTTTAAGATTCTGTCTTTATTTTTAACCCTTGGCATTTTAATTATGATGTGCCTTGGAGTGGGCCTCTTTGCATCCATCTTGTTTGGGACTTTTGGTGCTTCCTGAACTTGCATGTCTATGTCCTTCATCAATTACAGAAGTTTTCTTTCATTATTTTTTCAAATAGATTTCCAGTTTCTTGCTCTCTTCTTCTTCTGGCGGGCCTATGCTGTGAATGTTGGAACGCCTGAAGTTGTCTCACACTTACACTACCTTCATTTTTCCTTCTTGTTCTGATTTGTTGTTTTTTGCTTCCTTATGTTCCAAATCATTGATTTCAGTCTTGGCTTCATCCACTCTAATGCTGTTTCCTTGTAAATTGTTCTTTCTTTCAATTAGTGTGCATCCTTCATTTCTGACTACATCTTTTTTATGCTGTTGAGGTCCTCACTAAGGTCCTTAAGCATCCTTCTAAGCAGTGTTTTGAACTCTGCATCCGATAGATTGCTCATCTCCATTTTGTTTAGCTCCTTTTCTGGAATTTTGATTTGTTCTTTCATTTGGGCCATGTTTCTTTGTCTTCTCGCCTGGCAGCCTCCCTGGCTTTGTTTCTATGTATTAGGTAGAGCTGCTTTGACTTCCTGTCTTGGTGGTGTGGTCTACTGTGTAGGTGTCCTGTAGCATCTAGTGGCACGGCCTCCTCTATCACCCAAATTGGGTATTCCAGGTGCACCCTTCCTGTGGGCTGAGTACACTCTCCTTGCGCAGTTGAGCCTGGGTTGCTGTTGGCAGATCAATGGGAGGGATTTACTCATGCCAGCCAGCTGCAAGGATTGGCTGTGACCACTTATCACCAACCTTTGCCCTCCTATAGAGGATCAGCTGTGTAGGGGCAGGGTGGTGGTGCTCTGATGTGGTCTGTAGCTGCCCACTGGGTGCGCAGGCTCTGGGGTTTCCCAGGTGGACAGACCACCTGTGTTTTGCCCAGGGCCACCCTGCCTGAACTGTAAGCAATCTGTGATGACTGCTCCTAGTGGTGGGCCTGGGGCTCACTGAGGCCAGCTGTTGCTTGTTTGAGAGGATTTAGGAAGGTGTGGAACCTGAGCTAAGAGCAGACCATTCAGATGGAAAAGCAGCCTGGGTGAGCCCTTAAGCTGGGTGTGGGGTAGAGTCTCTGGGGATCTCCAAGGCAGGTCAAACAGTTTTACCCATGTTGATGGAGTTTCAGATATGGCATTAGCTTACCAGCTCAGTCTGGATGGATGTGGTTTCTTTAATTCTGTAGCTGTCAGACTTCCATTCAACTCAATTTCTGATGGTTCTAAGTGATGGTTGTTCTATAGTTTAGCTGTAATTGTGATGTGGCTGTGTGAAGAGGCAAGCCATGTTTACCTATGCTGCCATCTTGACTGGGAGTCCAGGTTATTATTTCTCCTAAACTATGTATCATTTAGTTTATTTTCAAAAATTTATTATAAAATATCATATTTTATGCATGCTCTTGCAGTTTGCTTTTTTCACTCAACTTTATTTTTCTAATATTTATTCATGATATTGTGTTCATTCACTCCACTATTACAAATTAACACTATTACGTTGTATAAATTGAATCATAATTTAGGTACCCATTCTGTTATGGATGGTTATTTGGGTTGTTTCCTATTTCTGCTGCTATGAACATTCTTATGCATACTTGCTACAAAAGTCTCTCTCAGTCACATACACAGAGTAAAACAACTGGGTCACACACAGGGCATATCATCAATTGTACAAGAAAAGGGCCAATTAATTTACAGTGGCTGCACCAATTTACAATCCCATAAGCAGTGAATTTCGTTCTTCAAATCCTTGCCAGCTCCTGATTGGGGTGGGGCTAGACAGAAGTGAGCTATAGAAGTTACCTAAAGTGTATGGTACTAATTTGCATTTATTTGATTACTGATAAGGGTGAATGATCTTTCGTATGATTATTAAATGCCTATCTATATATTTTGCCAACTTTTTTCCTGTCAGATTGTATTTTTCTTACAAGATCTTTATATTTTTGCCCCCATTTTTTGGGGGGGGCTAGATATGTTCCAAGTATCTTCTATAGGTCTGAAGCTTATATTTTTACTTATTTTACATTATCTTTTAATGAATAGAAATTACTGATTTTAATGAATATTCATTAATCTCCTATGTTAATGTTTGTGTTTGTTGTTTTAAGGGATCTTTCCCTATATCTGAAACCATGAGATGCTATAGTTTCACCTAAAAGTTTTAAAATTTCACCTTTTATTTTTCTGTTTTAAATCCATCTGGAATTATTTTTTGTGCATGGTATGATGAAGGAATCCGGTATTTTCCCCACATATAAGTAACTGATTACCCTAGCACCATTTATTGAAGAGCCCGTCCTTCCCTCATGACCTGTCCTGACTGTTCCATCAGACTCGTGTGTGCGTGGGGCCGTTTCTGAGCTCTTTCACTGGCCATTTTGTTTATCTCAATGCCCGTGTCACACTATTTAATTACCACAACTTTAAATAACACTTGATTATCTCCTCACCTTATTTTTGTCTGGAGTATTTTGGCTGTTCTTGGCCCTTTACTCTTCTATAAATTTTAGTATCTACTGGTCAAGTTCTCCAACCAACCCGTTTGGGTATTGATTGGAATTGCATTGAATCTATGGATACAGTATATTTCTCCATTTGTTTAGATCTTCCTTCATGTCTTTCAAAAACATTTTACAATATTTTCCATAAATGTCCTGGATATCTTTCGTTATATTTATTTGCAGGTATTTTATTTGTTGATAACATAAATGATGCCTTTTAAACAATTATTTACCAAACTCTCTATTGCTAATATAAAGAAATACAATTGAGTTCTGAAAACTGATTTTATATCTAGAAACCTTAAACACTCATTACTTCTAATAATTTTTCCTATAAACCTATGGGGATTATTTATTTATTTAAGATTTTATTTATTTTTAGAGAGAAGGAATCATCTATTGGTTGTCTCTCATACATGCCCTTCCCAGGGACCGAACCCGCAACCCAGGTATGCGCCCTGTCTAGAAATTGAACCCACAACCTTTTCCTTCGTGGGACAATGCCCAACCAACTAAGCCACACCAGTCGGGGTTCTTTCTTTTTGATAGGCAATTATATAAAAAATAGTCATAGTTTTTCTTTTTTTTAAAGCAACTGGTTTTATTCAGTGTTTCATTAACTGGGCAATATTCCATCTACTAATCAGAAAAGTATTCCCAGGAGCTGTACAAAATGGCAGTGTTGGCAATGGAATGGCACCAGGTACTAAGGCCAGGGCAGTCAGACTGTACCTAGGTTTGGTAACCTTGGTACTTGAGCTCTGGCTAAGAATTCAGAGTCAAGACTCAAACTGTAAGAGTTTATTTAGAAAGTTACTGAGGTAGAAGTGAGCTGTAGAAGAAATGGGCTAAGGAAACAAGTTGCAGAGGCAAAAAGGCCCTTGGAGCTTAGGAGAGAGTGTCAAGGAAAGCCCTCCTGGGGATGGGAGTGGGGAAAGGGGAAGGCATGCTCCATAGAGAGAGCCGCCACTTCTTCCATTTAAATCCTTGTAATCCCCTCCCGCCCCCCCCCCCCCCCCGCTTTTCCTGTTTCACTAAACTGGCAAGAGTTTCCAGTTCACACGAGTTCTTCAAGATTTCAAATAAATAGTGTGTAGATGATTCTCCTGGATATTCTAAGCAGAGGAATATATCTTTGCTAATAATAGTTTCTTCATTTTTCCAATTTTTAGAATCATTTTATGGTCTCTTGATCTTTGATAATTTTCAAGGACATCTTTTTCTTTAAATATATATATATACTATTTCTTTCTCCATTAGATAAATGAAAATATTACACAACTTGTTCTGTTGTCTGCTTTTCCTGCTCACTGTTGCTCCTGAAAGTCAGTGTAGAATTATCTAAAACTCTGGACTCTGAAACCTGGACACATGAGTTTAAATCCAACCTCTACCACTAAGCAATGTAAACTCGGGTAAGTAACTTAACCTCCCTAGGCCTTAGTTTCCTCATTTCAAAAAGGGGGCAGAGGTGCAGAGTAATATTATTTATACTACAAAGATTTTTGTGAAAATCACATAAGGATTTGGTGCCTATCACGATGGAGCCCTAATTCCTTGGGTAGTTTGTGATTTTTCAGCTCATTTTTTTAGAGCTCAGTGTATGGGAATTCACTAAAGTCTGGGTTGAGACTGCTTTTTTCCAAGCAACTGGGGCACTATGGAGCCAAACCCATTTTAAAATTTTAATTCTAAGCTTATTGGTGTAGCACTACTTGGGCTTTGACCTCATGTCCAGTTTCTCAGCTTGCACAGAGGGGTCCCGGGCTCTGTCCCTAAGTTTCCTCTGCATACTAAAGCTATACCTATCACAAGATCTAAATGTATCCCTAAATTATATAAGGGCTGCATCAGTTTATTAACCTCATGGCCGTGTGCTTCTGGTTCATTCCTAACCTCAAAAGAATTCTCTTACTTTCCTGCAGGCTCATCCTATTACTTAGTATGGTTTTTATATAAAAGTATGGTTTTTACATTTTATCAAGCTTTAAAAATATGTAACCAAGGTCATACTACCAGAAAGAGAAGTCTCATTCTAGTAACAAAATTTTAACAACTGTTCTGGGTTGCTTAGGTATATAATCATATCATAAGCAAAGAAGCACAATTCTTAAGTTCTGATATCTACATAACTTCATTGCCTTATCTTACTGCATTTGTTGGGACTTCCAAAACAACAGTCTTTGCCTTGTTCCCAAGCTCATTTACAGTGATGTTTGCTCTTAGTTTTTAGTAAAGAAACATTTTATCTTCAATTAAATGCATCCATCTGGCCCTCGCTGGGTGGCTGAGTTGGTTGGAGCATCATTCTATATATCAAAGGGTTGCGGGTTTAATTCCTGGTCAGGATACATACCTAGGTTCCAGGTTTGATCCTTGGTTGGGGTGCATATGGGAGGCAATTGATTGACGTTTCACTCCCTCTACCCCTCCCACACTCCCTCCCTTTTTCTTTCTCTTAAATCAGTATATCTATTCCTCTGGTGAGGGTTAAAGAAAAAATGCATCCACCTGGCCTTTTATGGTAACTTTCATTGCTCTAGAAAAATCATCCTTTTATCTTAATTTTGTACCTTATTGGTGAGGAGCTGAAGATAGGATCCTGTTGTAATTTTAAAAATTCGTTGGATCTGCAGTTGTTTGCCTTTTTCTGTTCCTAATATAGTTTATTGGTGTCTTTTTTCCCTCTTGAACACGTTGTAGGAGGCTACCCATTATATTCTTTTTCTTAAAGAAGCAGTGGTTTATCATGCCTGATTGTACGTATGCTGCATAGAGCTATGTTTAAAATACGCTGAAAATGAAAGTTAGTGTTTCTGGGGGTTAAATTACCAGTCTATTTTAGTGATCAAAATTAATTGTTAAGGGCATATCTGTGTCAGTAAGTAAATTAGGTATTAGGCAGAATCCTACTAATTCTTTTTTCTTCTTGCTGTGGCAGCAGATTATTATTTTCATTTAACTCTGTCAGCCCAACAAGAACAAAATACATTGTTTGAAGAGCTTTGCTTACTAGTGCTATTCAAAGGACATAATAACCATGGAAGAACTCTAGGTCATATACTAAATAAAGAGAGTGAGCAACAGGAACTCACGGATCCACTGAAAGTAAGCTAGACATAATCCAACACTCGTGAAATAAGGCTGATACAAACCTCTCTCCTTACTTCTAATATACAATTCCAGTTAAGATCTGGTTCCATTTTGAGATTTGCAGAAATGACACCATTCTGGCACGGCAGTTTGACTACCCACCTGTTTTTCATCAGCCTTATTTCTCTTTTCAACTGGGGGTCATCTGTCTTAGTTGTCTGAGATGCGAGAGCCACAGGAGATGTCATCACCACGGTTTGTGGCAGCGAAGTAGCCGAGGGTGTGGTACGGATCTGATATGTCTGCATGTCTCCTGATGCAGCTGTGTGGTCAAAAGAATGAGGTAATTCATAAGTGTCTTTAAAAGTGCTCTGGGGTGCTTTCCATAGACACTTAAACATACTTACTTTGTACAACCACCTGGTTGCTGGGCACAAGTATTTGCTGTCCATCAGAGGTCTGTGCATACTGGAGGATTGTTGTGCCTTGCTGAGTACTGCCTGAATTTGTCATGGTTAGTGTCTGAAGTCCCTGTACTCCATCTGTGCCTGGACTGGTCAGCTGCAAGGCTCCATTTGGGGCAATGGCAACTTTAACCAAAGAGAGAACAGAGCTATTATAAGGCTATACAATACATTAATTGCAAAGGATTCATGAAAAAAAACAAACAAACCAAACAAACGCATACACCATTAAAACAGGCTTGAAAATAGTCCCACTTGACAACTGCTGATTACTGTGGGTGAACTATATGTAAAAGAAATAAAATGGCATCTCTTTTTTGGTTCTGATGCACTAATCTTAACCTCATATTCTACAGCAGAACTGGTCACAGCACACTTTGGGCTCTATGGGCCACTCCATGCTAACTGCTAATGTCGCAGCAGCTCTGGAGCATTAAGAGGGCACTGATGGCTAACTTTTAAAGGAAAAACAAGTAGAAGGAAACATTAATACAGTTTGTAATTTTTTTCAAAACAGGCAGAAAGAAGACTGTAACAAAAATATTTTTTAATAGGTAAGTATGCCCACAGGAAAAATTCAAATAGGATAAAAAAGGGTACATAATGAAAAAAAAAAAGCTTCATACTGTTTCTTAGCTCCGTTCTCTAGTGGTAACTGCTCTTAGACATATTAAATGTCACTGTGATATTTTAAAAATGTATTCAGTCATTTCCTCCCAAAATTCATCAATACAGTTAGGTCATTAGAAAGCTACTATATAGATCATATTACTAAGCTCCCCATAAGCACTTCTCACTGAATTCTACTTAAGTTAATGTAGAATTTAATTTCCCCTGAAACCTTTAATGAAATGCTCATAGTGCATAACCAAAGAGAAAACATTTTAGCATCATGCAGGTCCCACATAATAAATCCCCTTCAGAATCTAATGCTCGGCTCTATACCCTCATTTCAGAGTACAATTTTGTAACACCCCCTACCGCCATCATACACTTTGCCTTCCATGAAGCCAAAATATACAGTTGTTTGTATGTGTTTTAATAAAAAATAATTGTTTCAGGCCCGAGGACTGAGAGGCGACCCGACGATGTTTTTCTCACATTGATGTTTCTCTCCCTCTCTTTCTTTCTCCCTTCCACTCTCTCTAAAAATAAATAAAATCTTTAAAAAAGTAAATTCTTCAGGAGTTTCTAATTATTGCCCCCACTGCCACACAACAAATATTACCACATACTACTTTTAAGTTATAGAGCTCTAGAAATAAAGACATTAAAATTGTTTGCACGCAGAGATTTGTTTTTAAACTTATATTAGCAATTACTTTCAGTCTCCTCCCCACAACACACATATATTTATATAAATATATAGATAAAATAAAAAGTAAATATCCCATTACCCATCTCTACTTATGTCACTGGCTGCCCCCTACTCCCACCCTGAGGCAACCAGTATTTTTGGTGCACATCCTTCCTAATCTTTTCCTGTGCTCACACAGCCTGATATATATAATTGATCCTTGAAAAAGACAGGTTTGGACTGAGTGAGTCCATTTATATGTGAGTCCCCCCCCATAAATACATATAGTACTGTTAATGAATTTTCTCTTCTTTTGGATCTTCCTAATAACATTTTCTTTCTCTAGCTTACTTTAAGAATATAGTATATAATACATTTAATATATAAAATGTGTTAATTGACAGTTTATGTTACCAGTAAGGCTTCTGGTCAACAGTAGGCTGTTATTTATTAGTAATTAAGTTTTTGGGGGAGTCAAAAGTTATATAAAGATTTTTGACTGCATGAGGGATCAGCACTCCAAGCCCCATGTTGTTCAAGGGTCAGCTGTATTAATATATATCAAAATATATGAAATTACACTCACAGATGTATAGCTTTTGATGTTAAACATGTGATAAATCAAAACTGCTTTCATTTTTGCAACATACCTTCCTATTCTTGTTTAACGTATTTACTCTTAAATCTGTGCTGTACAATACAGTAGCCATTAACCACATATGGCTATTTAAAGTAACTAAAATTAAAATAAAACATCATTTCTCAGTCTCACCAGCCACCTTTCAAGTGCTCAATAGTCAAACAGGGCTTAGCAGCTACTGAACTGGACAACGCAGACACAGAACACGTCCATCATTAAGGAAGTTCTGTTGGATCGTGCTGTCCTAAATACTAGTTACTGTATGTATAGGAAAAAAGTATGTTGTAACAGGGGTTGGCATGCTTTTAGGCATCCACTAAGAACGTATTCCCTGTGGACTTGCTAATATAGTACCTTAAAAAATCTGGCAGGGGGTGGGGCACTGGGTGAAAAAGGAGGCGGGATGAAGAACTACAACTGGGTAGCCCTGGCCGGGTGGCTCAGTTGTTTGGAGCATCGTCCTGTACACCAAAAATTTGCACGGGTTTGATCCCTGGTTGGGGCGCCGATGGATGTTTCTCCCCTACTCCCCAAATCAATAAATGTATCCTCAGGTGAGGATTAAGAAAAAAAGAAAAAAAAGAAAGCAATACAGCTTGGCAGTTACAAAACCATCACGGGGATGTAAAGTTCGGCACAGGGCAGAGAGTCAATAATACTGCGATAACTATATACAGTGGAGGTGGGCACCTGAGTTGTCAGGGGCACCACTTTGTAAATTATGTCACTGTCTAACCACTATTCTGTACACCTGAAACTAATATAAAATAGTACTGAGTATCCACTGTAGTTGAAAACAAAGTTTTTTTAAAAAATTGGCAGGTCAATAGGAATACATGCATACAGTAAAATAAATAAATTCAGTTTTGTTAAAAATGAAAGTGAACCTCCCACCTGCCTTTGATCTCTGCTCCCAAATTTCCTTCCTTGCAATCATTATTCCCAGTTTCCTATGTATCTGTAAGGAGATGTTCTATTTTTATTCTTTAAATCATATATTCACAACAAATTTTGCTGAAAGCCTGTGTGAAATCCAGGCCCTATACGCCAAGGATACAGCTGTGAACAAGACAGAGTTTTTCTCCCTCAAGGAACTTACCCACATCAGCTTCATAAATAAGCTAATCAATAATCACAACCTGTAATTGAAGTATGTGCTTTTTAAAGAAGTGTAATAAAAATATTAGAAAATAAAAATAAGGGGAGGAACAGTGAATTTTAAAAGAGTCTCTTTGAGAAGGTGACATTTAAGCAGAGCAGGAGTGAGGACACAAGCCATGAGAAGAACGTGCCAGGCAGTGGGGATGACAACTCCAAAGACCCCGAGGGAGAAACAAGTTTCTTGAAGTGAAGGGACAGCAAGAAAGTCTGTGTGGCCAGAACGCCATCAAGTGACAGGAGATGATGAAATCAGAGTGGTAGGCAAGGCCAGATCCTGAATGGAATGCCCTGTAAGATTTGTTCTAAGTGTGACAGAACATCACTGGAGGATTGTGAGCAAGAGGGATGTGATCTAATGGACATTCTAAATAAGTCACTTTGCCTGCAGTGTGGAAAACTCGTAGACCGCGAGTGGGAGCACGGTAACCGACCGGACGCCGACTGCCGTAACCTGGACGGGTGTGAGCCACGGTGGCAGCAGTGACTGGAGATGGTGAGAAGTGGTCAGATGGAAACATATTTTGTGGCAAGAGCCAATTACAGTCAAACCTCGGTTCTCAAACATCTCCCATCTCGATCAATTTGGTTCTTGACCAAGTTGTTCATGGAGAAAAAGTCTTGGCTGTTGAACAAAACTTCAGTTCTTGACTTGACAACCCTTGCGTACCTGTATGTTTAGTCACGCGTCTCTCAGGCGCGATTCGGTTTTCGAACAAATTGCTTCTTGAACAGACTTCTGGAATGAATTAAGTTCGAGAACTGAGGTTCCACTGTAGACTCGAAGAACAGGGGTTAGGAGTAGAGGGAGAGTTTATCTACAAATGGGCATCTTAAGTAAATTTCTTGGGGTGATGAACTATATCTTGATTGTGGTGGTTAGACAAGTCCATGCATTTGTCAAAACTCACAGACTTTTACCCCAAACTAAGTGGATCATTTTATAAGGTGTGTGACTTTAGGGACATTTTCTAACTCTGTAAGCCTCAGTCCCCACATAAATTTATCCCTGCCTACATCAATAAGTTGTAAGGAGCGAGTGAGATATTGCTGAAAAAGTACTTTGTACTATTCCTGGTTCAAAATGTTATCCTTTCATGATATTTTTTAATATCACTATTAAAAATAATCATCACTATTAAAATATGATAGTCTTTCTACACACCCTTTCTTTACATGGGAAGGTTAGTTTTTATGTGTCTATCAGGTGGAAATTTTTTCCTGTACGTACTGTACTGTCCGGTGCTAGTCTGATAGATGGAAGTTGGAACAGACATAGAAGTGACAGCAGAAACTCCAGGATTTTCTCCGTCTCCTTTTCTGCCCCGTGTATCTTCAGAAGATAGATCTTTCAAAATTTTTCTGTGAAAAATAGAACTCTATTAACGTTGGTATTGTGACTGGCTTTATAAAAATAAATTGCCAAATAAAACTTTTTAATGTCTGGTTAAAAGTACAGTAATCTACTAGACACCTAAAATGTGTCAAGGAATCCTTTTGTCCACTTCTGTTATGATGTAACTGCAGGCTAGTTATATTTTAGTTTATGACTATTTGGAAAGAGAAATTGAAAAAATACTCATAGAGAGTGCCTTTCAATGCACAAGGCCCTTATAGAGGTATAAAATGTCACTTCCCTTATAAAAGACATGGCTCCGTTATGAGGGGTTTCATTAATCAACAGTTTCTAAATAGTGTTAGTGACCTTGTTTTAAAAAGGTAAAATTAACTTTTCAACCTTCAACTCCATAGTAGAAGAGAAGCCCACAGAAAGAAACAAGGTTAGAGATACCATTAAAATGCAGAGTATGAGTGAGAAATTGCCTATTTTAACAAGGAGAGGTAAATAAGATCCCAGAGGGATCCCTCAGACTTGGTAAAATGGGACTCATGAGAGGAATGGGATGGAAAGAGAGTCCTTACTGAAAAGGTCTTCCAAAACACAACTGGGGGAGGGAGAAATAAGCATTCTTTGTTCTGGGAAAAAAAAGAAAAAATGTTTACTCAAGAATTCCATGTTCATTGTAGAAAAATCAGAAAACTGAAATGTACTTGTGTGAAAACAACAGCAAAAACAGATTCACACACAAAAAACCCCCTTAGTATTGAGAGAGATCTTTCATGTTACCTAAGCCCTCCCTCCAGGCCTGGCAGGAATTCCTTCTCTACATTACTAAGCACATCTACTTCTAGGAATAAGGCATCCGAAAAGCAAACCATTCAATTACTGAACAATTATTAGAGCCCTTATTTGACCCAAAAAGATGGTTCCACTCAGTGAAGCTAGAGAAATTTAAGCTTCACCCTAATTCTACATCCATGCCCCACTTCGCAGTATTTGACAACTGTTACGGATCCTGTTTATTCAAGGCCAAATAATTTTAGTCGCTTCAGCTGTTCTTACATAACATGCTGAAGATCATTCTCCAGCTTAGTCTCCTTACTCTGCACAGTCTTCCCATCCAGAGCTAATAAAATCATAGACTGTACTAGCACAAGTTCCATACCAAAGACAGGGAGATGGCAGTCTGAGAGAGCTCTGTTAGGCATTTGTAGAATAGTCACAGTAGTTCTAAATGGGCTTACGTCTCAGGGTCATCTGAAGTTTTTATTGACTCCAGATTCCTGTCTGGTAGCCCAATGATTACGTGAGCAGGCAGGACAGAGCTCCAGAATCCATTTAACAAGCTGCCTGCCTGGTCTTATACAGCCAGCCTAGCATAAGACTGGAATACTGTGCCCATTTCTTTTTCATTTTAAGTTATGCAACATTTTGAGTATAAAGAAAAGTACAGAAAATAAAACACCTACATATCATATACCAAGAATCAATAGATAGTATTTTGTCGTATTTGCTTCAAATCTTATTTTTAATAGGAATTAAGTTATATATACATCAACGTCACCACCAATCCCTGTCCCTTTTCTCCCCCTCAGAGAAGAACATTATTTAAATTGTATATATTACTTTATTTTTACTGTATATTATTCAGAGATTTATTTGCCATTGTTTTGTATTTTTCTTCATCTTTCTGACTCAACCTTGGAGAACCTTTTGGGTAACTTCTCTATGTATATTCTTTCTGGTGATAGTCATGCCCCATGGACTTCAATACCCTATGTATACTGATGACCAATCAAACAGTATTTCCCCAACCTCTCTCCTGAACTCTAGACTCCTATATCCAATTACGTATGGAGTATTTCCATCTGACAGGCACCTCAAACTTAACACATCTAAAACCTAATGTCAGATATCCTTCCATCACTGGCAGTCTTCCCCACTTAAGTAATTATTAACTGTATTCTCCACAAATTCTGGAGTCATACCCTCTCATTTCTCACAACCTATAGCCAATTTGTGAGCAAATCCTATTGTCTCTATCTTAAATATAGTTCAGATTCTTACCTACCCTCAACACCTCCACTGCCACATCCAGTCCATGCATCTACCATTTCTTGACTAGCAACTACAATAGCCTCTACGGGTCCTCCTTTTCATCTGTCCTTCTCTTGCTGTAGTCTATTCTCTACTCAGCAACCTGTCATCTTTTTAAAAGATTAAAAACAAATTACTTATTTTTAGAGAGGGGGAGGGGAGGGAAAGAAATATCAGTGTGTAAGAGAAACATCAATTGGTTGCCTCTAGCACACGACCCAACCAGAGACCAGGCCTGTAACACAGGCATGTGCCCTGACCTGGAAACAAACCGGCAACCATTTTACTTTGTTGGATGTCACTCAACCAACTGAGCAACACTGGTCAAGGCTTTCCTCATTTTTTAATTGGGTTATTTGTCTTAACGATGTTCTGTCTTCTGACTGATGGACCTGGGATGCTTTTTCATTTATTTGTAGATCTCTATGCTAGATCTTAGCCAAAAGGCTGAGAAGTGATCATTTTTCACAGAATCAGATCTTATACAATTTCTTTCAAAGTTTGTAGTGTTCAGTACATACTTTTTTTGTTAAATTTATACCTAAATATAATTTAAATTTATATATTTGTTTTCAGACCTAAGTATTTTATACATTTTTATAGGTGAAATTTTTTTTTTAAATTTCATGATTGGATTGTTTATTGCCACTGTATAGAATTACAACTGACTTTTGTAAATTGACTTTGTAACCGGCAACCTTGCTGAACTTTTTCATTAGTTTTATTTTAATGAATTCCTTAAAATTTTCTGTATATGAGATCACATCATCTGCTAATTGTTTTATTCCTTCCTTTCAAATCTGGAAGCCTTCTATTTCATTTTCTTGTCTAATTGCTTAAGTACAATGTTAAATAGAAGTAGTGGGCACAGACATCCATAGCCTTATCTTGTTCCTAATCTTACAAAGGAAACATTCAATCTTTTACCATTAAATATGATATTAGCTATAGGCTTTTGTAGATGCCTTAAATCATTAATTAGGCTTGAGGAAACTCCCTTTTGTTTGATGAGCATTTTTATCATTAAAGGGTACTGGATTTTGTTAAATGCTTTTCTATGTGCTGAGATAATTGTAAGTTTTTTTCTGTAAATATGATGCATTCAAATGTTAAACCAATCTTGCATTCCTGGGATAACTTCTGCTTGATCAGTGTATATACCTTTTGTATGTTGTTGGATTTGGTTTGTTATTTTGTTGAGGAGTTTGTGTCTAGATTCATGAGGAATACTGGTTTATAAATTTATAATCTGTATTTTAATTAGTGAATATAAGACATGTCTTAATATAATTATTAATATTGGTTATCTACCATTTTATTATTTGCTTTTTTGTTTTTACTTTTAAGTTCTTCTATAGTCTCTTGGGTTATTTGAAGACTTTTCAGAATTCCATTTTAATTTATCTATTGTATATCTGAACAAATCTCTTTGCATGGTATTTTTAGTAGTTGTTCTACAGTGTTACAATATAGATACCTGGTCTCCTCAGAATCATTATTTTACCACTTCAAGTGAACCTTGGGAACCATACCACCATGTTATAATACATCTCTTTATCCTCCCCTCCTTTATGTTGTAGTTATATATTTTTTAAAATTTTAAATTAGAGTTGACATACAACATTTACTTTCAGGTGCAAAACATAGTGATACCTTTCCAATATGATCACCAGGTAGCTGTCCTTTATATTACATATGCACACATTGAAAACCCCATCAGACAATGTCATATTTTATTTAACCATCAAATATATTTTAAAGAATTCAATAGAACCCATTATATTTGCCCAGATCTTGCTGTTTCTTCTTTTCTAACCTTCCAAGTTTCTTTCTGTCTTTAGAACTCTCTTAGCAGTTATTTTAGAGCAGGTCTGCTCTCAATGATTTTTCTTTGTTTTCCTTCTTTGTCTGAGACTATTTATTTTACCTCCATACTCTCACTAAATACAGAATTCTGGATTGACAGTTTTTTTTCCCCTCCAGCACTTTAAAATGTTATTTCATTTCCTTCTGCCCTCCATGGGTTTTGATGCAAAATCTGTAGTCATTCACACAGTTCCCTTGTAAGTAATGTGTCATTTTCTCTGGATGCTCATTAGATTTTTGTCTTTAGTTTTCAACAGTTTGAGTACGATATATCTGTGTAGGAATTTCTTTGTGTTTATCCTATTTAGGGTTTGCTGAGTTTTTTGAATCTGTAGGTTTCACCACATTTGGGGACATTTTAGCTATTATCTCTTCAAATATTTTTCTGCAACATACTTTTTCCTGTCCTATGACTTAAATGTTAGATCTTTTGGTAGTGTCTCATAAGACCCTGAGAACATGTTAATTTTTCTAATCTCTATTGTTCTGATTGGATAATTTCTACTGACCTATCTTCAAAGTTGACTCCCTCCTTATTTATATTCTCCTACTGAACCCATCCAGTTAGGTTTTATTGCTGTTACTGTACTTCTCAGCTCTAAAATTTCTATGTTTTCCTTTTCTTTTTTGCTGAGTTCCTATTTTTACATTTTATTTCAAGAGATTTCATCCTTAATTGTTAGAACATTTAAATAACATCTCCCTAAAAAGGGAACCCTCATGCACTACTGTGGGAATGCAGATAGGTGCAGCCACTATTAAGAAAGTATGGAGAAACTTTTTTCAAAAAATTAAAAAAAATAGAACTGCCTTATGACCCAGAATTTCCACTTCTGGTTATACATTTGAAGAAATCCACAAGCTGAACCTGTCCATTCAAATGTTTCTCATTCCGTCCTGACCAATGTGGCTCAGTTGGTTGGGCGTCATACTGCAAAGCGAAAGGTTATGAGTTTGATTCCCGATCAGGGCACGTGCCTGGGTTGCGGGTTTGGTCTCTAGTCAGGGAGCATGCAAGAGGGAACTGGTCAATGTTTCTCTCCCTCCCTTTCCCTTTCTTAAAAAAAACAAACAAAAAAACCACCTCATCCTCTCCTCTGTCCTTGGAATGTACACTTTGCCTACTATTCCCACAGTGGAAGCTGTTCCAAGGACATAGTCTTGAAAGAGTAAGGTGTTGTTGAGACCATCTGAATGTAAATGTGACTAAACCCAGTTAGGACCTCTATATAAACTTTTAAGATTCTGGTAGAGGTGCAGAGATCTATTAATCTTGCAGCTACCCAAAACAAGCTTTGTAAGTAAGTTCCCTTGCTTATTATGCCTGTCATTTACCAATCTGGGGTGGTCTACCTCTGCCTTTGGTCTCCTCTTGCCATTTGTGTACCAGGGCCAGTTTTCAAACAAACAATTGGCCATCAACCTCTATTTGGGAAGGGTTGGTCTGTGTGTTAGTTGCTTGTGGACCACTAAGTGAGCATGGGGTACCCTGAAAATGCTGGCTGCTTTATTACTTAAAAACAAGAACAAAACTATACATACTATACTGTGGCAAAGAAGAGAAACAGATGGCTGCCGCAATGGGCTGGCCTATACTGTGGGCAGTTTGGCTGGCCACCATGCCCAGCTAGAGGCTAAAGCTTGAGTTGACAAATTGGAGGAAGGGCTGAGAATAGAGGAGAATGTCCACTACACTGCTAGCTTTGGGACTAGCAGACAAGGTGGGAGAGCAGAATAATAAGCTAGGGACCATAGCATGTCATTTTGCAAAGCTAAGAGGTCACAAGCTGTCATGTATTAAGATCTGAGTGCTGTGACAAGGCCTGATTAGGATGCTAAGAGGCAGACTCCCTGGGAAAGTAAGGAGAGCAAAGGGGGTCATGTGTGGTGATTGACAATAAAAGAGATGGAATGTCCCATGCTGCACTCTATCTTAATAAAAAGAAGAATTTCAAATAGCAATTAGACTAGACTTGTGATAATAAAGAAATATACCACAAAACTCCTAGGAGAGAACTTGCATTCTTTCTCTGTCCCTTGAAGTTATAAAACTTATCATGTCTGAAATGTAAACAGTCCAGCAGATAAACTAACACGATCCACAGAGACGTAAGAAAAAAAGTTTGGGCTGCCCGGCGGGGGGGGCGGGCATGGGTGTGGCGTGCGTGCGTGCGTGTGTGTGTCTGTGTGTATGTGTGTGTGTGGTGGCTTTCTAAAATTCCGCCTGCTGTAGAAGTTCCTTGCCCACAATCTGATCCTAAGCCACCAGTGACTCACCCCTGCCATGGCACAAACCTCCACTGTGACTAAGTGGCACACTTATTCGCAGCAGAGGAGCACCTTCGGCCAGCTCAATGTCTCTATAAATGTGGGTGCCACCCTGTAGAGGAGTAAATACTCCTGCCCCTGTTCCTACGGTGGCCCCCGAGGCCTGTCGAAAGGGAATGAGGGAAATTCCTGCTGATGCCGGCCTGGTATACAGATGCCTCGAAAAAGGACCAAATTGCAGCAGCCAGAAACTAAACTCAGAGCAGTTTGGCTGGTGATCACTCACACATAATGCCATATGTGACTGAACTCATTTAAGAACCCTATATAAACTTTTAAGATTCTGATGGGGCAGGGAAAAGCTCTACTCATTGTGCAGCCACGTAAGAAAAGTGTAAGTTCTCTTGCTTATTAAACCTGCCACCTACCAATTTGGAGTGGTCTGTGTTTTTCTTTGGTCTCTGCTCACTTTCTGTATATAGGGGCCAATTTGCAAACGAACAGACCATTCCTTTCTTACATGTTTCTGCCTCTGGCATTTTTTCTTCCTTTTTGTAACAAGGTTCTCAGTAATCGGACTTTTGTTTACCTTTTCTTGATAAACCTCTCCTTACCTCCTTGCACCTTAAATTCCCAATTCCCAGAACAGGCCAACCTTTTTCTTACTATATAACCTACTTTTGAGTACCCTGTTCCCTCAGCCTTAAAAGCTATTTCCCTGACTTGCAAAACTCCTCCCTGTCCCTATCTCAAAAAATTGATCAGACTGATGGTGAATAAACCACATCTTTTACAGTCTTTTCCACTCATTCTACCAGGTAGGAATGACGTAGATGTAGTTCTCTCATAACATCAAAAATCTGACTGCATTTGTTTATATGTTTCAAAGACAGGGTTTCATCCTTTCAGTCCCCTGTCTATCTGTCCTATCTCCCCTACCATCTGTGTAGTCATCAGGTCTGTCAATTCTACCACAGCATTGTCTCAAGCCCACCCACTCCAGAGCCATCCTGCTACTTATACGAAATCACCCAGATTATTTCAACAGTTTTCTGTCAATTAGTTGTACTACTTCCAGCACTCCATTTATTCAACAAATTATCAAATTAGTATCAAATTACTGATACTAATCTTGTATGGTCACTTTGCTAGGCTCTTGGATCACAAAAAAATAATATATGGACCATGACCTTACATGGACTGGATTTCCAACAGTATGAGGTAAGTACTGTAACAGGGGTCAGCAAAAGGATGCCACAGAAGACAGACACAATCTGCTCCTGGCAGTCTTGGGGGGGTTGGAAAGAAGGTAATCAGAAAAGGCTTCCAGGAAGAAGTAAGGCTTCAAGAATATGCAGGAGTTATACAGAATGTAGAACAATGTGTTTCAGCAAAGGGACAGATAAGGAACAAGGGCCCAGAGTAAGGAAGTTTAGAAAGGGAACACAAAGTAATTCAATCCATAAAATCTGTAGTCCTTCTTTCATACTGCTATTAAAGTTAACCATGTAAAAGTAAATGTGGAAATATAATACTTTGCCAAAAGTTAAGTCTAAATTCTTCTTCAGCACAGCAACTTGGGCCTGTCATAATCTGGCTTGAATCTGTCTTAACAATTCCCTTCCTAAATAAGCACACGCTCCATCTTTATATAGTTTGCTTTTACACAGCACCATTTGAAATCATTTGGTTTTATAGCACACGCAGGGTTTGATATGAGAGTACTCACCTATAAGATGGGCGCCGTGCTAGGATCCCGTGTGCTTTCTGTGAGGAGCCTATACTATCAGATGAGTCCTGAGATTCTTCACTTTCTGATAAAGATGATACCTTAAAAAAAAAAAAAAAAAAAAAACAAAACTGGTTTTACTATGATGAAGGATGGAGGTGGAAAAAGAATTTAAATTTTACTTTCAGAAAAACTGATCTGTTTCCTACAACTCAAATTCACTTGTCATTAAATCTAAGCTCTAAAAGAAAGAAACAAAAGGAAATGAAAAAAGGAGAAAGTATATTTCAGGAGCCCACACTAATTAAGGGAGCGTACAGTACAAGTGGCTTGGAACTAAGAAGAAAACCTATCCTCAAAATAAAGCAATACTTTTCACTAGAGTTGTAAAGACCAATCTTTGATCTCCACCTATTTCTAAACTGATGCACATCACTCAGTTTTTTTTAATCATTAATGCTATCTGATATGGATTTTGGACATTCTAACTGTGAAATATTATTAGATACCCAACTAATATCTTATTATTAGATAATGACATTGAGGAAACTGCTGAGTACCCAAGTCTGTGAGTCAGGGGAAAAGTCTGGGCTACATACACATTTGGGAGTCATGGTTTCTTACACAGTCCTTAAAGCCATCAAGACTGGACAGGCTCAGTCATGGGAAAAAAATAGAGAAGAGGACCAAGAACAAAACCCAGGAACACTCACTAACATTAAGAGGTTAGGAAGAAGGGGAGGAACCAGCGAATGAAACTGAGAACAGGCCATGAGTGAGGCAGGAAGAGGTGTCTTTGGAATGGCAGAGAACACAGTGTATTGAGGAGAAAAGAATGATCAATCATGTCAAATGGTGCTAACAGGTGAAGGAAAACAAGGACTGAAAACAGACCATTAGACTTAGCAAGGTGGAGGTCACTGGAAAGGGCAGGTATAAACACAGGCTACTTAAAAATCTGTACTGGCTTTATCTCACTTCACAATTAAATTAGTTAATACATGTAAAGCACTTAGTGCATTATACCCGTATGGTGGTCACACTTTAAATGTTAACTTATGAATAACAAACCCTCTGAAACTATGTCAACACAATTAACATATGCAAGCTTTAAGTTACAACAGTATCTTACAATTGAGAAAACAAGCTATTTTCAATTTCTTAAATGTATTAGATTTCCCAACACTTGGCTAAATTTGCATTGTAACTCCTGACTTCACCTTCATTTAAAAAAATAAAATAATCCAGCCCTGCCTGGTGTGGCTCAGTGGGCTGGGCGTCATCTCGTAGCAAAGTGAAAGGCCGCCGGTTTGACTACCAGTCAGGGCTCCTGCCTGGGTTGCAGGTTTGGTCCCTGGTCAGGGCGTTTATAAGAGGCAACTGGTCGATGCTTCTCTTCTCCTTTTTCTCCCTCCCTTCCCTTCTCTTTAAAAATAAAATCTTAAAAAAATATGACCTTTAAAAATAATAATAATTCCAACAGGCCTCTAGGAAGGACATAAATCAGTTCTCCACATTACTATCAGTAGCTATAAAAAGTCTTCCCCTAAATTATTTAGACTTAGATCTTAAGTTTCCAGAGAAGCTTGTTTTATATCTTCGAAAACAAGTTTTACCGTACAACTTCTTATTTATACCTTACATCAAATCTTTTTTTTGACAGATAAGAAAGAACTGTTCACAACCTATAATTATTAAGCAATAATGAGTAACAAATATTAAAAGTAGTAAGAAAAATTTATCTCTTTTATATTTCCTTCCGCATCATGGATAAACCATTTCTAATTACTCTTTCAACTGTTTTCACTGTCCTTAAGTTTACTCCCAAGCCTCCCACTGAACTCAGAAAGAAAATAATTTCTAAAACTAAGCGATTACTTATGACAAAGATCAAGTATTTCTCTTTAATGACAGTACTAGTGACTAAGAGTAAACTCTTCATACAAAAACTGAAAAAAAAAAAAAACAACCCAAGCCGCACCCTCTTTTCATGTAAGAAAACCAAATAAAAACGCAGCTCTAGAGCTGACAGTATTGCCAAACACTATATATTCAGGAGGAAAAATGAAGTATATAGCTTTTTCTAGGATAGCTGCTCCTAAAGACGAGAGAAGACCAAGGTCATAATGATACTCGCAGGAGCCAAAAGATAAAATAGGGATAAAGAGCAGGAAGAAAAGGAACCCAGCATGGCTCTTTCCTTCCTAGTATTGTCAGGTGTTAATATGAAGGTAGACAGATGTAAGTAAGAACTTCCCTCAAGTATGAGAACCTTCTTTTATTTGACCTCCATAAAGCATAAGGTACTTTCTCTCTTTGCTAAGCCACTCACATTATCACCCTTGCTTCTGAATTCTTTTTCGTGCAGGATAGACACCACAGCAATAAAAAAGGGTGGTTTCCCTTAAGAAGTCATTTCCTTAGAATCTAAGCAATAATTTTCTCCAAAATTGTCTTCTAAAAGTTTTCTATTTGCCTCATTTGCTCTATAGTCTAATTTCCATGACAAGTTTATTATGTTGGCTTATAATATAGTAACTACAGCAACTTCAATATGTCTGAAGACTTAGGATATAAAAGTTCCCTCTCTCAACCACTAAGTCTTTGAATTTCTGTACCGTTTGCACGTGTGGTGGGTGAATTACAGAAGACTGAGCTGTCTGGATGACCCCCTGAACCTGTACTTGCTCTCCAGGAAGAGGTACAATTGTCACTGGCGCAGATCCTCTTAATGACATCTAAGAACAAATAAAAATTCAATTAACAAAATATATCTGTACCTATACACATAAGATACCCGAGTTCTTAACACTGGAAAACACATTTCAGAGTTTATTATTATACTTAACCACATCTATTAGCTGAACATTAGGTTTCCTCCATGGGCTGAAGACTGCACTAGGGGATTAAGAGTACAAACTACAACAAACAGAGTAAGAGCTATAATATAAGAGGAAAAAGAAAGAGTACTGTACGATGGAAGCAAAGAAAGGGTGCTACTTCAGCTGGGTTTGAAGGATAAACAATTTCCTAAAGGTGTGTATGGGGGAGAGGGTTGGAAGGTATTCTGGGCAGAGGAACTGAGTGTACAAAACCAGGGAGGCTTCTTTAGAGTACGCTATCCTGAGGAGATCTGGTTGAAGACCAATCCGGAGTCAAAAAGTGAGAGAAATGCCAACTTTGGATAGTGTCGTCAAAGAAAAATAAAATACTTCAAGTAAATAATTGAGTCATGAGATTATAATTTATTTATGGGGAAATTAAATGGGGCTTCATGGAGATACCACAATAAAATGCTAAACCAAAAAAACCCCCACACATCATCTCTCAAGGGTTTTTCAGACATATTCCTCTTTCAAGATGTTTTCTTGGGTATTTTCAGATAACAGATTTCTCGCCACATTTCTAGACTACTCTAGTTCATACCATTCATCTTGGACCTAAATCACGCATGCAGGCACGCACTCCAGGTTGCTTCTTAGGCCCTGAAAGTCACCTTCTTGATTGCTCCCCTGTTTGCACTGGATCTCCAAACAGTGCGTTGGTCCCCCTCATTAAAGTTTCTTTCCCCCTTCCCGAGTTATGATTAAAATCCAGTCTATCATTTCCCCAAATGCCCAAGTCATGAAATTCTGTATATAAACTTCTATTCAGCTGAGAAATGTAAATTCAAAGCACAAAGGACTCCATCCACCTCCCCCTCACCCCACAGGCAATACACAGAACCAAATTCTAGCACATCTTCTATAAGCTCAAGGCCATGTCCCTAGGATGACCCTAACCCCCCCCCCCCCAACTTCCAAATGCCTGCCTGAGAAAGTAAGTTCAATGCTGCCAAAAGAATTCAGAGTGTTCCAGCCAAAGCCTGACTATAGGCCCCGACCTCATTTTTCTTAGAGCATTTACTTTAGAAAACTTGCAGTTGTAAATCCTTTCTCTGACCTTTAAACTGTAATTCTTCTACAACCCAGAAATTAAAATGTAATCACCAAGGACAGGGACTTTGTTTCCCACTGCCACCCCTCTTTGGCCCCCCCTTCAACCCCTTCTCTGTGGGAGGGTAGGAGCCTAACTTTGATAAGCACCAATTAGTAAAACAGACGGCTTAATCAAAATGATCAACCTCCCTACCTACCATCTTCAATGTTACCCCAGTGTTTAAAAAGGCCCACCTTTTGATTCAGCAGAGTTGACCTCAATTTATGGTGGAGTCTCTCTTCCCTACACTTGTCTGAATGAAATCCATCTTGCTGTCTTTAACAAGTGTCCAGCTTTGTATCTCTTTGACAGTACTTCAATATGGGGATACAGAAATTAAAGGGTAAAAATAAACCGAGAATTCACAATTCTTAAGAGTCAAGATCTAGAGTTACTATCAGACTCAGAAAAATAAATGAAAAGTCCCCTTACCTTTCAGATGCCAACTTAAGCCAGTCACTCAACTAAAGAGAGCAATAATCCTAAAGAGGATTAATTTACATTTCTTAAAAGAATAAAAGCAACCAATTCCTCCAGGTTATCTGGGAATCAGTAGTGATTTTTGGGCAGACTGTGGGTCTGACAGGTGGAAAGGAAAAAAAAGCACCAGAATTTGTTTTAGCTTGTAGTTGTCCGTGCCCCTTATTATTACTGTTCCGACCTCACAAAATACAAAAGGCTCATTACTCAGGCTCCCAAAGCCTGGTGTCTTCCCCACCTCCACTCTCAAACTCATCCATCTAAATCCTGAGCTCTCTCTTAAAGGAGGAAACCACGAACTAAGTCCTCCAGTTTTAACCTGAGGCTGGGTCACAGACAACTGCCTCCACTCATTACCTTTCAGCACTAACAGAACTTTCAGCAATGATGGAAATGTTCTATATCTGCACTATCCAAAATGGTGGTCAATAGCTGCATGTGAGTATCAAGCATTTTAAATGTAGCTACTGTGACTGATTTTTTAACTTTTATTCAATTTTAAGTAATTTAAATAAAAAACTGAAATATCCACTTGTAGCTAGTGGCTGCCATACAGAACAGTGCAGTTCTACATCTTAGGAGATGCAGAACCTCCTAGTATGCTATGGCTCCAACCTCAGAACCCCTCTTAGGCAACTGTAGAAGGAGGAGAGAGAAAAGAATTTTTCTGGAGTTGCTCTGGTTAAACTGGGAGCTGCAGGACTTAAAGCCTGCTGGTTTCCTCTCATTCCATGGGATCAGTTGAGCCCAAAGTTCCTCTTATTAGAGTGAGTAGACAAAAATTAGCATGCTTCTTAGCTCCCTAATTAGGGGACTCCTGGACTGCAAGCACTTGGGTGAGGGAGGGTGGGGAGTCAGTAGAGTGGCATGGGGAAAAGGCCCCTATTTAGCCCGAGTTTGAATTCAAAATATCCTTACTCCGGAAGGGCACACAGGCTTTGGAGTCAGACAGGCTGAAGCTGATTTTCAGTTAAAGGCACTCAGTAGTTCCGTGATGCTGAGCAAATTACTTAACCTGTCAGGACCTCAGTTTCTTCCTTTGTAAATAGAATTGATATTATCTTCTTCACAGAGTTATAATGAAGATTAAATGAGTAACAGGTAAAAAACAAAAGGAGAAAAAGGTAAAGAGAAGGAGCCTACACGTATCTCTTATTTGGATCCTGGTTCAACTGTTAAATATATGTCAGAAATTTTAAATACTGATGAATATTTGATAATATTAAGAAATAATATTTTTAGGTATAATAGTATTGTGGTTACATTCTTTAGAGGAGTCTTTATACTGAAGAAATACAATATATCAAAATATTGAAGGCTAAAATGATATCTAGGATTTGCTTCAGTACATATCCAGTTGGTTGGGAAATGTGGGGGCAGGGGAGCAGGGACAAGCAGCCTTGGTTAATAATTGCTGGAACTATGTGATGAGAAGCATGATCATTCAACATAATAATCTCCCCTTCTGAATACGTTTGAAATTTTCCATGACAAGTGTTTTGGAAAGTACCCAGCACAAGGGTGAACACACCATGGTTGGTCCTGTCCTGTCTGGCTCCAGAGCCCACTGCTTTTTCCAAGACATCTCTCTAGGTGCCAGTCAAGTTTTACAACCTCTCACCCTGTATGTTCTCAGTCTGCTTCCCACATAGCAAGTGTATTTGTTTTGCTTTTTCATTTCAAGGAGAAAGAAAGCACAGACTATGGCACTTGGAATGATGATTGTTAATTACTACAGCACTGACTCTGGTAAACCCTTAAGCCCAGAGTATCTGCTCACTCCTTAATGGACTGGAGCCGTTAATTCAAAATACAAATGAAAAATAAAATGAACAAAACTTTACATCTTTTAGTTTAAGGTAAAGATAATTTAACTGTAATTTTGTGGTTTTAAGTTTTTTTCCATAGTTAAGTCTATGTTGTACTTGCCCCCAAATGTTACTCTTCCTAGGTCTCAAAAGATTCAAATGACCCTTGGACAGCCAGCATTTATACACAGTAAACACTTAACACTGACTGGGGTAAAGAATCCACACTCATCAGCAAGTCTATGTATCTCCTATACAATTATGTACTTATTTCTTTAAAGAATCCCTCTTTGTAAACTCAGATGTACTTAAAAAAGAAAGTGGCACTGGGTTTTGTTTAACTATAAAAGTAAATATAATGAAAAAAGTTATTAAGTACTGTATTTTTAATTTTAAAACAAATACTCGAAAAACTCTTACCATGGTCTACAAAATCTTGCACAGAATGGCACTTCCTACCTCTCCTGCTTCATCTCAAACCATATTCCCCTAGTCCTGCCCACAGTGGAGTGGAGGTCCCTTTTATTTTTCATGCTATTTCCCACCACAAGGTCTTGGCATAAGATATTCTTTCACATGCCTAGAAAGGTCCTTCTTCACTTCCATCCTGGAAAGTTAACACCTACTCACTCTTCAGATCTCAACTCAAGAATTATTTCCTTAGCAAAGCTGTCTTATTCCCAACAAGGTCAAAAACCTATTAGAATCTCTCGTACTATCCTATGTGTTCCATGTACAATCCTTTGCAGCACTTCTCAGGGTCACAGTTTCACATCTTGGTGAACATCTGGCATATGTCTTCCCTCCTTCACTAGGCAGCAAGTGCTCTGAGGCACAGGAACGTGCCTCTTTTTGCTCCACTCTGTATTTCCAGCTAGGGTATTAACCCAACTAGCACATTCAATCCTAAATAAAGCATTGTTTATTGAATTAATGAAATACCTTCCAATGTTGGATATTATAATTAGTGAAGTTATTCATGTAATTTCTTCTAGGTATATCTTTGACTTTTCTGGCTTGAATTCTGTATTTCCTTCAGGACATTTGACCAATTTACTTATTTCCAGCCAAACAGCAATAAGTGGTAAGGCACAAGAGATAATGCCAACCTTCTCAGACTCCTCATGCCAGTATGACCAGGGAGAAAGGATTTTTTGCTCTAAGTTTTACGAGGGCCATTCTCATTGTTGACAACCCATCTTGTTCCAGTCGGTGCCCTAACTTTCCAATAAAAGATCTGATGTCTTTGAATTCAATACAATAAAATAGAAATAAATGTTCATCCATGCATTACTTAAAGAGATCTGGAACACCTCCAGTGGTGGGGAATGTGTACCACATTTTGAGAAAACTACTCTAGAGAACCGGTGTGGGATTAGTTAAGTAAGCAAGTCTAGCCAATATTACCCTTTGAATATCAGGATTAAGATTCTGCATTAAACAAATAACAAGACTCAATAAATGTTACCTATGGGCCAGGTGCTATGATAGACCTCAAGATAATGAAACAAAACAGACAAAATAAAACAGGCAATTTTTACTGCCTTCAGAGCCAATTACAAAGATACCAATTAAAACTTTTTAAATATAGTGTTTCAGTACACATATGCTTTAACATAAGGCATTTATTTATTCTTAAAAGCTTGTCTGAAAGGCAAAATTTCACACCAAACAAATGTGTAAGATGGTGTATGGGGGTGTGTGGAAAGGGGGATATATGTGGCAAAAGTAAAAGAATAAAATCTAGTTTTCTGTCATCTAGGAAAATAACATAAAGATAGAAACAAGGAGACAGTGGGGGAAAACAGGAGATACATTGTTGTTTCATCTGGTTGAGAGATGATTCTCTAAGGTTTTGTGTTTCTGTGAATGTTCTGAGTAGAAGCAATGACAACTTTTGTTCTGGGCTATCTTTTCAAGGATGTTTGTAAGGTGAACAGCTTTGGAATACAAAGGGCAGATTTGTTTGCTGTCCAGAATAATAAACGTAATGTCTTCCTTGAGGGCAAAGGTTGGACAGGTTTGCTAGTAGTTCTTTCTAAAAGTCTGGTGTTTCCTAAGCTTGGAGTCCCACTCCGCAGTGATGCAAAGCCCCTGTAAGTACAGTGTCCACCTGAGCCACTGTCCGCTACCCTGTGGAACCTGGAGGGAAGAGGGTACTGCACAAACATGAAGCTCAAGCTGTTTGCTGTGCCACAAATTATAAAGTCCTTTTCCTCTGAACCAGGATTCTCATGTCTTTTGCCAGCATCCCTGTAACTGAAGCCATCTAGCTTATTAGCTTGCAGGCAGGGTAAAATAAAGCCCCAGGCCCTTCATATTTCTTGACGCTTCTCTGTCTTCTGCTTCATTTATATTCTAAACTAGACTCTTAGACTCTAAATTACCAGGCCAAAATCTGAGCTAGAGCAAGAATAAATAAAGAGTAAACAGAATTGCCTATCGAGACAGACTTGAACTGCTCTCAAGAGAGAGGGGACCTAAAAGGCCAGGATATTCTCTAGGTAAAGACAGGAGTCCTCCATTAAACTGGGACTTCCAAAGGGTCCTGCACTCAGGGGAAGAGAACAGAAAGAAAGTTGTGTGGGTGTGGAGGAGGGAAGGGCTGAAGAGGATGTAACTCACTCTCCAGCAGAGTTACAGCTCAAGTTAACATCACCAAGGTTCAAAAAGACAAGAGCCTCAAACCCTGAAAATAGTTCTCCAGGCACCAGGTAATAGTAAATTCTTTTCGGAGAAAGGCACTCTCATCTTTGGCCACAAAGAATTCCCTTTAAATTTTTCAAGATTAATAAGACAGTAAATAAAAAAAATAACCAATCACATAAGGCACCGTGAGCAAGAGGCAAAGACGACAGTAGAATCAGACCTGAGTGATTTATTTTATTTTATTAGTTTTATTTTATAATGTCTTCACCTGAGGACATGCTTATGGATTTTAGAGGAAAGGAAAAGGAGGGAGAGAAAGGGAGAGAAGCATCGATGTGAGAAACACAGATTGTTTGCCTCTTGTATGCACCCAACTGGGGACCAAATCTGCAACCTAGGCACATGCTCTCACTGGGAACTGAACCTGCGACCTTTTGGTTTAAAGGGACGACATTCCAACCAACTGAGCCGCACTGGCCAAGGCCAGACATCAAACAGACAATAAAAACAATTATGCTTAATATGTTCATAAAGAAACAGTGGATTCTATTTTAAGACAAGCTTTAAAATATCTTCAGGAAACTATAGTAGATCTGAAAAAGAACCAAACACATTTTCTATAAATAAAGATATATTTGAAAGTTTCAGATATACCAGCAGAACAGATAAAGCTAATGAAAGACTTAGTGAGCTGGATGACAAGTAAGAAGAAATTACCTGAACTGTGACACAGGGAGACAGTTGGAAAACATACTACCGGTTAGGAGACTTAAGAGGAGCCCTGACTGGTGTGGCAAACGGAAAGGTCACCAGTTCAGTTCCTGGTCAGGGCCCATGCCTGGGCTGTGGGCCTGGTCCCCTGTTGGGGCACGTACAAGAGACAACTGACTGATTTTCTCTCACACATCGATGTTTCTCTCCCTCTCTCTAAAATAAATAAAAAAATCTATTAAAAAAAGAGACACAGAGGATAGAGTGAGAAGGACAAAGAGAATGGATCGGGGTAAAATGTGAAGAGAAAATGGCTGTAAATGTTACATATAAATAATGATAGACACCAATTCATAGATTCAAGAAGCCTAATAATTCCCAGGTGTAATGAAAAATAAAGTCTACCCCTAAACACAACATAATGGAAGATGTAAAACTAAGGAGAAAACTATAAAAGCAAGAGGAAAGAGGAAAGGCAAGTTATATTTAAAACAGCAATTGCCCACTGCCTTCTCAAAAGGTACGATGGAAAACAGAAGTCAGAGGAATGATATTTTAAACATCTTTAAAAAAAACCCAAGAAAACCCTAGAATTCTATACTCATTGAAAATACCTTTTAAACATGAGGATGAAATAGATATTTTCAAGAAACAAAAATAGTCAAGTCACCACCATAAAAAGACTTACATCAAAGGAAATTTTAAAGCAGTGATTCTCAGGAATGATATTTACTTCCAACGCCACATCTGGCAACATCTGGAGACATTTCAGTTTGTCACAATGGGGGTTGTTCCTGACATCTAACGGCAGAGGCCAGGATGCTGCTGGACATCCCACAGCGCAGTCAGTCCTCCCTAACAAAATTGACCCAACATTTCTACACTGCTTATACTTAAGGAAAAAGAAGAATAATCTTGAATGGAAACTTAGACACGTAAGAATGAATGAAGAGCAGCAAAAGTGACACATATGTGGGGGGAAAAACAATGTTGACTGCATAAAATAATTATGATGCTTAATGGGATTAAAAGAGAAAAAGGTAAAATTAAATCCTAAGAAAGGTAACAAGTTAGAAAAAGTTCTAAGGTCCCTGGATCATCTGTGAGGACAGTAAAAAGTATTAACTGATTTTAGATTTTACTAAGTAGGCATGCTGTAATTGGGATAATCACTTAAAAAGTAGTTATCTAGTTTATGGACCATCCAAACTGATACGAGTGATTCTGGGATAAAATGAGAAGAAATAATTTAAAAGAAGGCAAGAAAGGAGAGAACATGTTGGCTGAAAATGCAGAATTAAGATGGTAGGTCTAAACCGCATATATATATAATAAGATAGATCTCTCTCTCTCTCTCTGTAATTATGTTAAATGTGGATGGACCAAAAAGGTCTGTTAAAAGGCTAGAAGACTACAATGGAATACTATTTAGCCATAAAAAGAATGAAATCTTGGCCCTGTCCAGGCAGCTCAGCTGTTTAGAGCATTGTCCAATAAGCCAAGGTTGCAGGTTTGATCCCCTTTTAGGACACATACAAGAAGCAACCAATGAATGAATAAATGCGTAAGTGTAACGACTAATTAGTGTTTCTCCCCCCACCCCCTGGCCCCACCTCTAAAAATCAATAAATTAAAAACAAACAAAAAACAGACTGTTGGTTGCCAGAATGGGGGTTTGGTGGGTGGGGAGAGGGGGGAGAAAAATGAGCGAAGGAGGTCAATGTGTGCAAACTTCCAGTTATAAAATAAATAAATCATGGGGATATAATGTACAGTATGGTGACTATTGTTAAAAATGCTGTTGCATATTTGAAAGTTGCTAAGAAAGTAAATCTCAGACATCCTTATCACAAGAGAAAATATTTTTTAACTGTGTGTGGTGACAGATGTTAACTAGACTTAATTGTAATGATTAATTCGCAACATATACAAAATGTTGAATCGTTATGTTGCACACCTGAAACATGTCAATTATACCACCATAAAACAAAACCAAACAAAACCAAACAAAACCACAATGAGTTCCTGCTACACATCCACAAGAACGGTTAAGTTAAATTCATAATACCAATTTTGGGCACTTAAATGGACCAACAGTGCTCTCCTACACTTCCGGTGGTGGTGTAAATTGGTATAAATTTGTAAAACTGTTGGCAGTATCTTTTATAACTAAACATTTGCATACCCAAGCAATTCATATGCAGCACAGACATGTACAATATAAGAACATTCATTAAGTACAATACACAATATCTAAAAACTGTGGGGTGGGGGAAGTCTAGGAGACTAGATTTTTAAAAAAATCTACCTATATATTCTTAAAAAGGGATACAGCTAAAACACAAAGACACAGGAAGTTTGAAAGTCAAAGTTCAGAAAAAAGATGCCATTAAACCTAAATTAGTATCAAATTAGACTCTAAAGTAAAAAGCAAAAGGGACACAGCTAAAAGGGACAATTCTCAAAGAATATACAATAATTAAAAAAATCTACCTTAATTAATAACATAGCCTCGTGTCTGTCTCTCTGTCTCTGTCTCCCCCGCCCCCTCCCAACACACAATCACACAGTCTAAAAATGAAGGCTCACTAGGAGAATTAAGTCCTCGATTATAATGGAAGATTACTCTATTTTTTCAGCCATAGAACAAGCAAACAAAAATGATATAGCAGATTTAAACCCAACCAACAAAGCTGACCTAGTAAATATATGAAACTCTGCATCCAACAGAATATACCTTCTTTTCAAGTGCACACTAAACATTTTTTTTTAATTACCATGGATTCCATGAGAGCATAGCTGTATTACAAATTAGTTCCTGACATTAATTTTGTGATCTAAATCAAACACATTCTATTACTTCATGGGAAGAGATATCAAAGAACCACAAACGTGCTTCTGAAGTAAAATTATTCAAAATTGTATCACTTAGAAAAATGCACCGAATATGAAATATTTGAGATATAAACTCAATATTTTTTAAATAATTTCAGCAAAGTTGGAGTCTTAACCTAAGGGCAGAAACTTGCAGTTCATGGTACCTCTGAGTAGCTCTAAGTGATACAGTGTACTAAATTTTCTTCTAAGGTACAATTGTTCTTAGTCCTATTACCACAAAAGCGCCTTTTATCAACAAAGAATGCTAATGTGTGTACTCATTACCTTTGAAAAACACACATATACACTTAAGACCTCCAGTTTCCAATAGCCAGACATTTTCAGTAACCTAGCCTACATGATATTTACACATTATAATACTATTTTACTACTACCACACTTCAGTTGTAGATTAGAACACTCACTCTATGTTTTGGGGAACATTCATCTCTTATCAAGGACCGTGAAGGCACAACCTCTCACATTAAATTCCTCCATATATACTGGTTAATTTAAATTGCGAACACTTTACGCTCTCTCCCTCCCAGGAGCACGCCCAGGGCCTTTCCCGCCCCTCTCGTCCTCAGCGTCCTCTACCGCAGGTGCATTACCTTTACCTTCTCCCTCCTAAGCTCCAAGGGCCCTTCTTTGGCTGTAACTTGTTTCCTGAGCCCATATTTTCTACTATTCACTTCTACCGCTGTGACTTTCTAAATAAACTTTCTCTTATTATAAAAAAATTATGAGCCTTTCTGGTCTATTAGTTCAGTCATATTACTTGTAATATGTATTTTGGGGCAGTAGTCTTAACAGTTTTATGGGGCAAATCCAGGATAGTAAAACAGTATAGACACAGTTATTATAAGATGATAAAATGTTTACTACAGAAAGAATTTATTTACAGCATATTTGTAAATCAAATCTACTCTCAGATCCTACTAAAAAAATTAGATATTCATTACGTATGCATTTTCTCATACTTTACCCAAGCCATATTTACTTTTGGATCCCACTGAAATAGATATTCCTTATAAATACATTTTCTCAAACTTTCCCAAGCTAAGAGACATTCTATTCAACAAAATACCATATTTCACACTATCTACAAAATTATCAGATAAGAAAATTTGAGCTCTCATAACTCTTATTAATTTGCTTTCCAAATGAAAATGACCTTTTCAAGCACCCATAGAATATTCACCAAGATACCATATCCTAGACAATTAAATCTTAACAAATTTAAGAGAACTGTAAATACAGAGTATGTTTTATGACCATAATGGAATCAAACTAGAAATCAGTAACAAACAAATAGAAGCATCTTTAAACACATGGAAACTAAACAACACACTCCTAATTAACCAACTGGTCAAAAAGGAAGCGTCAAAAGAAATATAAAATACACACAGAAATGAATGAATACAAAAACAAAATAAATCAAAACTTGTGGGAAGCATCTAAAGAGTGCTGAGAAGATAATTCATAGCACTGAGTATTTTCATTGAGAGGAAAAAGCGCAAATCAGGAATATAACTTCCTTCCTTAAGAAACTAGGAAAAATACAATAAAATAAATCCAAAAAGAGCAGAAGGAAGGGAATAATAAATATGAGACCAGAAATTTTTTAAAAATTTAAAACAGGAAAACACTAGGGGAAAAAGCCAATAAATGAAAAGCTAGTTCTTTGGGGGAAAATCATTAAAATCTATAAACCTCTGACAATACTGTCAAAGAGAAAAAAAGAAGACAAAAATCATCAACATAAGAAACAGGAAACATCATATTATTATAGACCCCACAGCCATTAAATGGGTAATAAGGGAACACTACAGAACAACTCTATACTTATAATTGAAAATATAGGAAGAAATGCATTTATTTCTTGAACACCACAAACAATCAAAACTCAGCCAAGATGAAATAGCCTGAATAGCTCTCCCAAAAAAGAAATTTCCAAGCCCGCATTTTGCTTAAGAATTTTACCAAAAATGAAAAGGAGAACTGATAACTTATTTTGTACAATTTCTTCTAGATAACAGAAAGGGAATACTTTCCAATTCATTTTATGAGGCCAAAGACATTACAAAATAAGAAAATCACAGACCACTATTTCTTATGAATGTAGATGAAAAAATTTTCAACAAAATATTAGCAAAGAGAATCCAGCAACATATGAAAAGAATGTAACACCATAACCAAGTGATATTTCAGGTATGTAAGGCTGGTTTAATATCTGAAAAAACACCAATGCAATCCACATGAACAGGCCAAACAAGAAAAAATCATATAATCACACCAACTGATGCAGAAAAAGCATCTGACAAGTCCAACACCATTTCATGGGCAGGGGCGGGGGGGATGGGGAGCCCAGCTCGGGAGGACCTCTTGTAAAACTAGGAACAGAAGGGAATTTACTCGAACTCACAAAAAGCATCTATAAACCCCCCCTACAGTTAACATCAGACTTAGTGATGAAAGAATAAATGCTTTCCTTTTAAAATTTGGAAAAAGGAAAAGATGTCCATGTTTACCATAGTATTTAACATAACTCTAGAAGTTCTACCTAGGGCAACAAAGCAAGAAAAAGAAATAAAATTCATACAGACTGGAAAAGACAAAATAAAACCATCTCTAGCCTTGGCTGGTGTGGCTCAGTGGACTGAGTGCTGGCCTGCAAACCAAAGGGTTGGCGGTTCTATTTCCAGTCAGGGCACATGCCTGGGTTGCAGGCCAGGTCCTCAGTAGGAGGCACTAGACAGACAACCATAAGTTGATATTTGTCTTCCTCTCTCGCTCCCTTTCCCTCTATAAAAATAAATAAATAAATCTAAAAACTACAACAAAGACAAACCATCTCTGTTTGCAGATGACACAACTCTTTATGTAAAAAATCCCATGGAGTATTTTTTTAAAAAGTCATCTCTCCTAAAATAAGTGAGTGCAGCAATGTTTGTTTTGAATATACAAAACTGCCTTTCTAAATACTAACAACAAAGTCCAAAATCGATACAATAGACCCAAATATGCAATATTATTTACAATTACTGCAAATAAAGTGAAAAACTTAGCTACAAGTCTAATAAAATGTAACCAGGATCTATATGTTGAGAATGAGAAAATGCTATAGAAAGAAACCAAAGGAGATTAAATAACTGGAAAGCTTTGCCCTATTCAAGGACTGGCAGAGTCAACAAGTAAAGACATCAATTCTCCTCAAATTGATCTGTAGGTTTTGTGGATAGACAAACTTATTGTAAAGTTTACATTGAAAGGAAAAGGCCCTGAAACAGCCAAACCAATTTTGGAAAATAAGAATAAAATGGGAGGAATCATTCTTCCTGATGTTAAGGCTTACTATACATCCCAGATAAGAAAGAGCTTAAGGAATTCATCACTACCAAACCAGTACTATAAGAAATGTTAAAGGGACTTCTTTAAGAAGGAGGAACATAAATATGAATAATAAAATGGCAATAACTATTACATATCTATCAATAATCACTTTAAATGTAACTGGATTAAATGCTCCACTCAAAAGATATACCACGTACCTGAATGAATTAAAAAACAAGATCCATACCTATGCTGTTTATAAGATATCCACTTCAGACCAAAAGACCCACACAGAAAGTAAAGGGATAAAAAAAGATGTTTCATGTAAATAGAAATGGAAAAAAAAAAGCTGGGGTAGCAATGCTTGTATCAGACAAAATAAACTTTAAAACAAAGGCTATAATGAGAGACAAATGAGGACATTTCATAATGATAAACGGATCAACCCAACAAGATAACCTTTGTAAACATTTATTCACCAACATAGGAACACCTAAATATATGAAGCAAATATTGATGGACACAAAGGGAGAGATGACCTACAGTTATAGGAGGAGACTGTAACACCCCATTGACATCAATGGATACATTGTCCAAAATTAATATAGCTACTCCAGCGTTCCTGAATTGTTTGTATTATCTTTCACCACTCCTTCAATTTTTAAATCTAAGTATTTATATTAAAAGTGCATTTTGATTTCCAGTCAAGATGGCAGAGTGGGCAGACACGGCTCGCCTTCTTGCACAACCACACCAAAATTACAACTAAATTATAGAACCACCATCACTCAGAAATGGTGGAAATCAAGTTGAATGGAAGTCTGACAACTAGAGAATTAAAGAAACCACATCAATCCAGACTAGTAAGAGGGGCAGAGACATGGAGTGGGCTGGTTGCACAAACACGTGTGGTGGATAAAAATCTGGGAGGGGTATCTTGAGAGTGAGGAGCCCCAGCCCCACACCACACACCCCAGCCCTGGATACCAGTGCCAGGAAGATAAGTCCCCATAACTTCTGCCTGCAAAAACCAGCAGGGATTGAGTCAGTGGAAGAAACTTCTGGAGTCCCAAGCAGTTCCTCTTAAAGAACCCACACAGGAACTTACTCAGACTCACCCCCTCTGAGCTCCAGCACTGCAGTAGCAGCTTGAAAGGCACCAGTGACATACATGGAGGGACTGAAGTGGCTGGTATCAAGGTGAGAGTTGGGGGACAGTTTTCTCCTGGAGAGAAAGGAGGGCAGGGCCACAGAGCCTGCTGCAGGTGGGTGTCATATCTGAGACTCCAGCAACCTGACTAACACCGTTTGCCCCTCCCTGGAGATCCCCTGAAGCTCCGTCCCACCCAACATAAAGCTGTTAACAGTAGCCTTTCCATATAAATGACCGGTCTTGGCTCAAGTTTCGCTGGCTTCAGTGAGCTCCCAGCCCCTATAATCTCTTGCTAAATGGTCCAAGGCCTGGCACTAACTGCAGCCAGCCTAGAATTACAGCTTAACTCCACCCAGGAATCTCCAGGCCCAGCACAAGTAGCAGCCATTTGCAGACTGCTCTATAGCTCAGGCAGGGTGGCCCTGGGCAAAACACAGATGAAGGCGACCTTGGCCTCTACCATCTAGGAAACCCCAGGGCCTATACACCCTGTGGACAGCTACAGACCATGTTGTAGTACCACCATCTTGCCCCTGCACAGCCTAATTATCTAGGGAGGGAGGAGGTTGGTGGTCAGTAATCACAGCTAATTCTTGCAACTGACTGGCCTGGGTAAATCCCTTTCATTGACCTCCCAAAAGCAATCAAGGCTCAACTACAAGAGGAGGGTGTACTCAGCCCACACCAAGGCACAACTTGAGTACCCTGCTTGTGTGATGGGGGGGGGCTGTGCCGCTGGACCCTATGTTAGGCTATGCTACCAAGACAGGGAATCATAGCAGCTCTACCTAATACACAGAAACAAACATAGGGAAGCTGCTAAAATGAAGAAACAAAGAACCATGGCCCAAACAAAAGAACAGATCAAAACTCCAGAAAAAAGAGTAAAACAAATGGAGATAAACAATCTATCAGGTGCAGAGTTCAAAACACTGCTTATAAGGATGCTCAAGGAACTTAGTGAGGACCTCAACAGCATAAAAGAGATTGTCAAAATGAAGGATACACTAAACTAAAAATAAAGAACAATTTCAAGGAAACAACAGTAGAGTGAATAAAGCTGAGAATCAAATCAATGATTTGGAACATAAGGAAGCAAAAAACCAAGCAGAACAATAAAAGAAAAAAGAATCCAAAACCAAAGAGGATAGTATAATAAGCCTCTGGTACAACTTCAAACGTTCCAACATTCTCATCACAGGGGTGCCAGAAGGAAAAGAGAAAGAGCAAGAAACTGGAAATGTTTATGAAAAAATGATGGAAGAAAACTTCCCTAATTTGGTGAAGGAAATAGACATGCAAGTCCAGGAAGCACCAAGAGTCCCAAACAAGAAGGATGCAAAGAGGCCCACTCCAAGACATAGCATAATTAAAATGCCAAAGGTTAAGGATAAAGACAGAATCTTAAAAGCAGCAAGAAAAAAGAAGTTAGTTACCTGCAGGGGAGTTCCCAAAGACTATCAGCTGACTTCTCAAAATAAACTTTGCAGGCTTGAAGGGATTGGCAAGAAACATTCAAAGTCATGAAAAGCACAGAGCTACAGCCAAGACTGTTCTCTATCTCCCAAAGCTACCATTTAGAATCAAAGGGCAGATAGAGCTTCCCAGACAAGAAAAACCAAAGAAGTTCATCAGCACCAAACCATTAGTATATGAAATGTTTTATGGACTTATCTAAGGAAAGAAAATCAAAACTATGAACAAATAAATGGCAATAAATACATACCTGTCAACAATTGAATCTAAAAAAACACACTAAGCCAATGAGAAGAACAGACAGAATCATGGATATGGAGAGCGTTATGATGGCTGCCAGACGGGAGGGGGTGTGGGGGAACGGGTGAGGGGGTGAGGGGATTAAGAAGTACAAATAGGTGGCTACAGAATAGCAAAAACTAAGCGAACAACTAGAACAGGAAGAGAATCACAGAAATGGAGATTACAAGGAGGGTTATCAGTGGGGAGCTGAAAGAAGTGGGAGAAAGGTACAGGGGTTAAGAAGCATAATTGGTAGGTACAAAATAGACAGGTGGCGGTCAAGAATAGTATAGGAAATGGAGAAACCAAAGAACTTATATGTACGACCCATGGACGTCAACTAAGCCGGGGTAATGTTAGGGGGTGGTGCAGGGTGGAGGGGAATAAAGGGGAGAAAATAATAGGACAACTATAATAGCATAATCAATAAAATACACTTAAAAGAATGACCTAAAAAGATAAGTTTACTTAAAATGAATCATGGATTTAAATGTAAAATATAAAACTGTAACACTTTTAGGGAAAAAAATCCCTGAAATTCAGGGAAAAAAACCTCTGAGACAAAGAATTCTGAGATACTAAAAATCCATAAAAAGAAAAACTGATAAATTGAACCTAATCAAAATTTAAAACTCCTGGTTCTGTGAAAGACCTTGTTAAGCAAATAAGAAAAATTATTCTTCTATTCCCCCATACCATCCTGCTGGCAACATCCAAATAAATTCACCTAGCTTTATAACTCACTCTATAGGAGGACCTCTCTCTACCAAAAGTAAAACCCAGATGACCAAGAACATTGAAGATGTTAAGACAGAGAATCTCTAGGCAAGAAAGGGTTACCAATAGCTCTGTTGCCCACACTCACATTCTCAGCATATCCCTGGACAAACCTTGGGTTAAATTCTCACATCAAAAATATGAATGGAATGAAGATCAATCTGTTATAAATGGGTATTGGAGCCAAGCCTATCTGTACTTTCTTCAAATAATCTCATTTATCCTCATCCTCTTCCTGGAGGCAGTAAAGGACTGCAGTGATTACAGACTCCGGTGCTGTCCTAGACACTGTGAGGTAACTCCCAGATCCCCTTTTGCTAGTTAGACTTACTCTGCAGCTGCTGCAGGACAGCCGCTGGCAGAGTGCTCAGCTGCCAGTTCTCTTCCGGGCTGCCCTGGGCGATGAGAGTCACCTTGCTTGAGGATGCACACACTCCCTCCCTGAGATCCAATAACTTGGTGCCATGCAGGGATACAAAGGCCTGGCTGGTCCCTTTCCCCAATTCTTTAGAACTAGTTCAGCTTCAAAGTGCTCTATTCATTGAGACTGAATGACAGTCCAAATTCTCCCTCTGCTAAATCCTGCTTTCTTCCCTTCCTTTCTTTCCCTTCCGAAAGTGGATAGTTATCTGTTGAGGACTCCCTAATAAACCTGTGTGCTAATCTCCGTCTCATAGTCTGCTTCCTTGGATACCCAAACTGTTTAAATTCCAGTCAAACTGAAGAATTTAAATCATGTCTCTGGCCTTACTTACTGGTGTGTGACTTCTAAAATGGGAATTATAAAAGGAAGGCAAGGTAGGTTGATATGAGGTTTGAAGGCATTAAAAATATGTAAAATGCTTAGAAATGCACCTAGCACACCACGAACACTCAGTAAATGTTAGCCGGTACTATCATCATTTTCCCCACTCACACATGGTTAAAGTATAAAAATTTCTTTACAGCATGAGAATTACTGGAAGTTATGAGCTGGAAAAAACCTTACGAGTTCACCAAGCCTCCTGCCCTTAACTTCCAGATGATGAACATCAAGTCCAAGCAAGTTAAGTGACTTAGTCAATGTTCCAAAGTTACTAAGCAACAAAACTAGGACCAGGTCTGACTGCATCCACTATTCTTTCCACAGAGCAAAGCTGCCTCTCCATCTCCATATACTTTGTAATTAAATGAAATTTAACAAGTACTGAGTTCTCCCCCTTCCCTTCCTGCCATAATTGAACTTCAGCTCTCTTCTGAAGAACACTGCCTCGGCTATAGCTCTCCCTTGCACTTCCCTACCATGACCCTACACACAGCGGGGGGTGGGGTGTTTCCTTTGCTTTTCCTTGCTACTTTCAGAAAACTGTCCATTCAACTTCCTTCCAGAAAACTCCAAACTTTGAGACTCACAGCAGCAGACTGTCTGTGTAGTGGTCATGTGCCCTCAATTTCTTTAAGACTTCAACACACTAATCACTCTGTTCTCTCCAACACTACTCCTGATACAATTTGTGGTGATCTCAATATGCAATATCCAGTAACCTTCCATGCCCAAGCCTCTGTTTTTCATTCCTCTCCTCCAGAGCCCTGTCTTCCACCCTCCTCAGCCATCCACTCCCATTGTCATATTTTATGTTGGATTTCTAACTTGGGAAATGTCTGTTTAGAAACCATTCTTCCATGTGCAGGGATACCCTGCTCACGCAAAACTTCTAGCATCTCTGGCCCCTGTCCAATTAAATGCCAGTGGCAACCCACCCCCATCCCGACAAATTTCGACATCTCAGTGGGGGAGTAATACCACTCCAGTTGAGAACCACTTACTTAAACCTCATCATCACCAATAAATACAACCCTCCATAATCTCAAATTCAAGTATTCCTCTCTCTGAGTACCACTTACTTCCAACTCACTACCTCCACTAATAGGACTCTCAAGAACTCTTCAACTCCATAAGAACCTATAATCCATTGAGTTTACTATCTTTTTCCTGCTCTTGACCCCAAGAAGTCTCCACTTCCTTCCTTATACAGCTTAAAATTTCAAGGTCCAGCATTGTATCTCACACACCTCTAATGTCCTGTATTTTCCTGCTTCACCGTAGTCCTTTGACTAAACAACAATCCTATTAACTCACCTACTCAATGCCTGTAACAGGTATGCAAGTACAATATCTGAATCTGACTGGAGAAAAACACACTCAATTTAATAATCTCACTTTAAATCCATGATCAGCCATGACTAGTGTGGCTCAGTGGACTAAGTGCCAGCTTGCAAACCGAAAGGTCGCCAGTTTGATTCCCAGTCACAGCACATGCCTGGGTTGCGTGAGAAAAGTCCTTAGTTGAGGGCATGCAGGAGGCAGCCAGTCAAGGTTTTTCTCCTTCTCTTTCTTCCTCCTCTCTCTCTAAAATACATAAAATCTTTAAATCCATGGTCAGTAACCTCAAGTTACTGTTAATGCTCTCTAGTAATCCTACGACATATCCCTAATCTGCTTCTGTCTCTCAGCAGACTATTTTATCCTTTCTCCTTCCTCCCTATCTTCTCAAAGCATTTTATTTCACTGAAAAGCAAAGACATTATCAAAATAAAACTTAAGGATATCTCACCTCGAATCTACATGCCTAATCTGTGTCTACCTTATTATGAGGTACCTGTGCTTATAAAACAAATTTTTCTATTGTAGACTAATTCTCATCTCTTCCCCTGCTCTACGACATCATCACAGGATTGTCCTCTCTCTCCTGTATCATTAAATTTCCCCCTTTTATCATTCCCATTGGTATACAAACATGCTGCTAATTCCTCCCATCTTAAAAAGTACTAATAAAAATAAAACTTCTGTAACCTACAACCCT
This sequence comes from Pteronotus mesoamericanus, assembly GCF_021234165.1. NCBI lineage: Eukaryota > Metazoa > Chordata > Mammalia > Chiroptera > Mormoopidae > Pteronotus > Pteronotus mesoamericanus. The sequence goes on from NW_026555310.1 coordinate 4,147,612, forward strand.
CCTTAGCAACTTCACTTTTTAGCTCCACTTTGCAGGAAAGCTTGTAGAAGGGACTGTCTATCCATTTTGTGGTCAATGAGCTTGTCTACTCATTTTCTCCCCCCTCTTTTTCTAGGCTCTCTCAGTTCCAATTAGATTTTTATCCCCACTCACACTAAAATAGCTCTTGTCAAGGTTTTCAATTAATTACATGTTGTCAGATAGTATCCGTTCTTGTTATCTGTGGTAGTTATGCTCCATAAAATCACCTTGTACACTGAACTGACAAATTCTGAACCAATGCTCTCAGGGAAAATAGAGGGTAAGATCCCTGCAAACCTCTGGGCACATTTTCATCAACTGATCAATATATAACCTTGTTTTATGTGTGTTTCTGTTTGAAGACACCTTATATACATACATTGATAATTCATTAGCACTGAACTCATGGTCAACGGCACTGTAGCTCATGCCTGAATGAAAGTCACATGTATTTTCCCCATAACGTACATCATAGCCGACTTGCACTTAGACAACACTTCAGTGCTATGCTTGGAGGTCATTTTAAAGAGCAAAATCACCAAGAAAAAGCATAAAAATGCAAAAATCATGACACTAACTAGAACACAAAAAGAATTGTTTTTTTAAAAAAAATATTTTGACTATGCTATTACCGTTGTACCAATTTTTCTCTCTTTGGCCCCCTCCACCCAGCACCTCCTTCCCTCCAGCAATCCTCCCCACCTTAGCTCACGTTCAGAGGTCGTGCATGTAAGTTTTTTGGCTTCTCCATTTTCTATACTATTTTTAACATCCTCCTATTTTGTACCTGCCAATTATGCTTCTTAATCTCTGCATCTTTACCCCATTCCCTCCAAATGATCTCCTTATCTATGATTCTGTTCCTGTTCTGGTTATTTGCTTAGTTTGTTTTGTAGATTCAGTTGTTGATAGGTGTTAATTTGTTGCCATTTTAATGTTCATAGCTTTTATCTTCTTTTTCTTAAGTAATTCACTTTAACATCCCATGCAATAATAGCTTGGTGATGATGAACTCCTTCAGCTTTACCTTGTCTGGAAAGCACTTTATCTGCCCTTCCATTCTAAATGATAGCTTTGCTTAGTAAAGCAATCTAGGTTGCAGGTCCTTGCTTTTCATCACTTTGAATCTTTCTTGCTTGCAACGTTTCTTTTGAGAAATCAGATGACCGTCTTATGGGAACTCCTTTAAAGGTAACTGCTTTTTTTAGATTCTCTCTTTATCTTACACCTTTGGCATTTTAATTATGATGTGTCTTGGTGTGGTCCTCTTCGGGTCCCACTTGTCTGGGACTCTCTACTTCATGGACTTGTAAGTCCATTTCCTTCATTAAATTAAGGAAGTTTTCTTTGATTATTTTTTCAGGAAAGTTTTCAATATCTTGCTCTTTCTCTTCTCCTTTCTGGTATCTTTATGATTTGGATGTTGGTACGCTGGAGATGTTCCAGTGTGTCCTTATAGTACCTTCATTTCTTTGAATTCTTTTTTCTTCTTGCTTTCTGGTTCAAAGTTTATTTCCTCTTTATGTTCCAAATTGTTGATTTGAATCGTGACTTCTTCCCTTCCACTGATGGATAGATTTTTTCTTTATTTCACTTAGTGTAACCTTCGTTTCTTCATGTTTTTGCCATATTCAGTGAGTTCTTTGAGCATCCTGATCACAGGTATTTTGAACTATGCATCTGATAGGTTGGTTACCTCCATTTTGTTTAGTTCCTTTTCTGGGGTTTTGTTCTGTTCTTTCATTTGGGCCATAGTTCTTTGTGTCCTCAATTTGGCAGCCTTGCTGTGTTTGTTTCTGTGTATTAGGTAGAGCTGCTTTGACACCATGTCTTGGTAGCATGGTCTGTTGTAGAAAAAGCACCTGTAAACTGTGTGGGGCGTAGCCTTAGGTAATTGCCAGGGTGGGATAATCTGCTTCATCACTTTGTGGCTCTGTGTCAGGGACGGCTCAAGAAGAGGCCAATGCTGCTGCCTGGCTTCTGGAGGGTTGCCCGGCATTCACCCAATTTCCAGTCACTTCATCCACTTCCCATATGTGACTGATCCCTTTCCAGTTGTTGTTCTGGTGGTGAATCACAGAGTGGGTATGTTTGCGTATATTCTAAGTCCGTGCGGGCCCTTTAAGTGGTCCCCGCAGTTTCTTCCACCATCCTAATCCTCACTGGTTTTTACAGCCAGAAGTTACGGGGATTTATCTTTCTGGTGCTGGGACCCTGGACTGTGCTGTCTGGCCTGGGGCTGGCATCACTCACTACCAAGGTATCCCTCTATCCCTCTGGATTTTTATCTACCATACATAAATGTGGGATCATCTGTTCCGTTGCCCCTCTGCCTGTCTCTGTGACTCCGCCCCCCTACTCATCTGGATGAATGTGGCTCTTTAAATCCTTGGATGTTGGACTTCCATACGGTTCGATTTTCTGACACTTATGGGTGTTATTTGTTTTGAGATCTAGTTGTAATTCTTTCTATGGTTGTGTGAGGAGGCAAAGCATGTCTACCTATGCCTCCATCTTGACTGTAAGTCCATACAAAGAATTGTTTACAGAATGAGAGCTTAAATAAGACAGAGCACTGTCTTTTCAACATCAGTTGGGAAGGTATGTCTCAAGTGATTCAAATTTCTCACCACTCTGTATATCTCTGCTAATGACCACAAAAGTACTTTGAGTATTGATTTTGGGGTTACAAATAATTTTATCAAGTAGGCAAATTTGCAAATACAGAATCCTTGAATAATGAGGATCAACTGTGTAACAGATAATTTTTACTCCTCATTTGACCTACCAGCAGCATTTTACACAGTTGACCATCATCTTATTCTTAATTTCCAAGATCCCAATTTCCCTTGATTTTCTTCTTACTTCACTGATCATCTTCATTTAATCTCCTCAAACTCCAAATTTAACCCCAGAGTGAAATCTACTGACCTTCTCTCTAACACTACTCAGCCCACAGTAATCTCATCTAGTCCCATGATTTTAATTACACTTACCTTAAATATATATTGTCCCAAAGCCCTTGGATGCTCTGTTGTTCTCCCCACTTTTTTTTAAGTTTCGATAAATTTCTGTCGAACTATCCTGAAGTTCATCAATTCTTTCCTTAGCTTAGGTCTACTAATAAGCCCCTGAACATACTCCATCTATGTCTCAATTTTTATTTCTGGCATTTCCATTAAACTCTTTCATATGGTCCCATTCCTCTGCTGAAATTTATTACCTGCTCATACCTGCTGTCCATCTTTTCCACCTTTATATGTTATTCATTGTTATTTTAAATTCACTTTCTGATAGTTCTAACAAATGGGTCATTCTGAATTTATAGGTTTTTAGTTCTTTTTGTTTTTTGTACATTTCATAATTTTCACAAGAATGGTGGATATCATTATAATACAGTATAAAGAAATAGTATTTATGCTTGAAAATGGGCATACCTCTTTCTTTTTTTAATCCTCACCCAAGGATACCTTCACTAATCTTAGATAGAGAGGATGGGAATGGAGGAGAGAGAGGAAGAGAAATATCAATGTGAGAGAGGAACATCGATGCGTTGCCTCCTGTATGTGTCCTGACTGGGGATCAAACCTGCAACCTACTGGTGCATGGGACAACACTACCACCAACTGAGCAACCCCACCAGAGCTCTTCTACTAGCTGTTGGTTGGGAGGGGGTTAGAAGGCAGCAGGAACTGAGTCAATCTATTCAGGAATTGAGGCTGGGTTTGGGTTTTCTTATTATGATTAAGTGCACTACCAGCTTCAAATTCCTCTACTGTGACCTACCTACTGCTTAGAGTGGGTGCCAGCATGCAAGAGATTTTTCTCAATGTTCTTATTCTACCCTCAGCTTTAGGCTTTCTCCATGTACTTTCCCCAGAGGCTCTCTTCATACTCTTGTCCCTCCAAGGGTAAACTGCTGTTGATTTACTTGCTAGCAGGGGGAAGGTGCTCTGATATCCTGAACCCAGTTTCATGCCATACATCCCTGGGTCTCAGTGGGTGGGCCTCTCCCTGGAGTAGGAATATTAATGGTCTGAACCTAGGACAGTTTCCTGCCCTCAGGGTTTATGGGTTTTATTTTTCCTTTCACATGCGCCAGCCACAGTTTGGGAGTAAAATGGGATTTACTCCTTTCCCTCAGCAGCTTAAAGCTGCTTTCCATAAGGAGAAAGGGTCCAGGCAAGCCAGGACCCCCTACAAAGCTTCCCCTGGTCTTCCTTGCTTCTACCAATCTTTTTCATGAACAACTGATGAAGAAGGTCCTTGTGACAGGGGAACTCAGGACTTAAAGATTTTACTTTCAGTCACAGTTGATAGGCTGAAGTGATTTATGCATGTGGAAAAGTTTTGTTCCAAGAACTGGAATCCAAGACTTACAAGACTCCAGGAGGTCCACGAGCAATTCAACCTTTGTGCCCCAGGATAACCTGAGCCAGTGTGCCCCAGAAAGGGACTCAGGTAAAGAATTGTTAATCAGCAGATAAAGAAACACTATGAAAATTGCTGCAGGACTGCAAATCTTATCTGATTAACCTTTTCCCAAACCTCTTACCTACTCTTTCCTTCTCTCTATAAAAAGGCTGGCTTGAGATGAGGTGTTTAGATGGTCTTTGAGGGCACATAACCTGCCCTCTTCTCAGATCACTAGCATCTGAATCAAACGCCGATAAAGATTCAATCCTTGTCTCTACTTATTGGTTCTGGTAGTGACAGGCAGCACAAATGCTTTTCTGGTTTCACTTGAGGAAACGCTGTAAGTGGGTGTTACCCACCCTTGTGTCTGCAGTTCCCTAGGGTTCTATTCTCATGCTAGCTTACACTTAAACTTTAGCAATTCATTAAAAATATAACTAAATCCTTCTTTTCCCCTGTATGACAGCCCTGCCTTCTTCCTGTCCTCTGCTACGGGTAAACCATGCCCAAATACCATTTCTGATGGGTTGAGAGAAGTTATGGTTTTCTGTATTTCAGCTTCTTCTTATATTAGGGTGGGATCAACACTGTTTTCTACATCCTAGGCGAAAGCCAGAAATCATCCCCGTGAGTTTAAATGCCACCTATTTATCCATAACTCCTAAATTTGCATTTTTAATCTGGACCTCTCCCCTTTACTCCAGACCATATATATTCTATTGTCAACTGGACAAATCTGCTTGTATGCTTTGGCAGGCAAACTCTAAGGTGGCCTCCATAATCCCTACCTTCTGGTGTTCATGTCTTTGTGTAATTCTTTCCCCTTGAGTTGTGGGAGGAACCTGTGGCTTGCTTCTAACCAACAGAATAAGGCAAAGATGGGACTTCTGGCCAAGATGGGATGTGTAGGTAGATATTTTTTGCTTCCTCACACAATGAAAAGAAGGACAACCACCAATTTAAAAACACAAAAAACCCAGAACTGCCAGAAAACTGAACTGTATGGATGTCTGACAACTAAGGACTTAAAGAAGAAACATACATCCAGACTTGTAGGAGGAGTGGAGAGGGGGAGCCGAGGAGGAAAGGACATGTGGCAAGGATGCAGTTGGAGCACCAGGTGGGCGAGGCAGCACCTGGTGGACCGGGCGGTCCCACATTTGCGTGTGGGTAAACCAGGAGGAACAACTAGAGAGCACGACAGACCACACAACCCAGGGTCCCAGCACAGGGAAATACAGCCTTAAAACCTCTGGCTTTAAAAATCTGTATGGGTGGCAGCAGCGAGAGAAACCTCCAGTCTCACACAGCAGAGTCCGTTGGAGGAACCTGTGGGGTCCTAGAACATACCAATCAGGACAAGAGGGAAAAAGAATCCCCCCTCCCCCTCCAAAAAAAATGAGGATAGCATAAGCATGGGACAGCTTCAGGTGTTCCAACATTCGCATCATAGAGGTGTCAGAAGGAGAAGAGGAAGAGCAGAAACTAAGAAAAAAGAAGGACATAAGGGACTCAGGACACCAGGGGAAGAGCGAAAAAAAAAGAAGAGTGAAATAAATTAATTAAAAAAAATAAAAAAAAAAAATAAATCTATAAAGGAAAAAAAAAAAAAAAAAAAGAAACTGGAAATCTATTTGAAAAAATAATGAAAGAAAACTTCTCTAATCTGGTGAAGGAAATAGACATGCAAGTCCAGGAAGCACCAAGAGTCCCAAACAAGAAGGATGCAAAGAGGCCCACTCCAAGACATAGCATAATTAAAATGCCAAAGGTTAAGGATAAAGACAGAATCTTAAAAGCAGCAAGAAAAAAGAAGTTAGTTACCTGCAGGGGAGTTCCCAAAGACTATCAGCTGACTTCTCAAAATAAACTTTGCAGGCTTGAAGGGATTGGCAAGAAACATTCAAAGTCATGAAAAGCACAGAGCTACAGCCAAGACTGTTCTCTATCTCCCAAAGCTACCGTTTAGAATCAAAGGGCAGATAGAGCTTCCCAGACAAGAAAAACCAAAGAAGTTCATCAGCACCAAACCATTAGTATATGAAATGTTTTATGGACTTATCTAAGGAAAGAAAATCAAAACTATGAACAAATAAATGGCAATAAATACATACCTGTCAACAATTGAATCTAAAAAAACACACTAAGCCAATGAGAAGAACAGACAGAATCATGGATATGGAGAGCGTTATGATGGTTGCCAGACGGGAGGGGGTGTGGGGGAACGGGTGAGGGGGTGAGGGGATTAAGAAGTACAAATAGGTGGCTACAGAACAGCCATGGGGATGTAAAGTACAGTATAGGAAATGGAGCAGCCAAAGAACTTACATACCCGTGGACATGAACAGTGGAGTGGGTATTGTCTGAGGGAGTGGGGGTAGTGAAGGCTGCTGGATTGAGGGAGGCCAAGGGGGAAAAACAGACAACTGCAACAGCATAATTAATAAAATATATTTAAAAGAGAGAAAATAATATGATTTAGTTCCTGAGACTATCAGTCTGTTTCAGTTATTGCAGTAAGTCAGTAATTTTTCATTTTTCTTACAGAGCAACAAAATCAATCTGAAAAACAATCTAAATAATGATGCACCACATAAAATAAAATCCACTTCTTCCAAGTTTTTGAAAAGTATACAGGTATTAAAACAACACTAAATATACTTTGTATAAAAGAAATAAAACTGAATTATACTGATAAAATATTTAAATAAAATCTACCTTCCACGTATTTCAATTTTTTTTGCCTTGTTTTTTTAAAAAACATTAGTAATTAGAGATCTGAAACAACCAATTAATCTGCATATAAAATATTCCTAACTGGCTCAATATCCTGGCTTGTCCTTGCCTTACCTGTTGAGCAATATGAGAAATATGAGCTCCCTGAACTGTTGAAGCAGGTTGAGGTGCTGTGTCTGAAGTGTTACTCTTGTGGGAATCTTCCATAATCAACTGGAAGGGAAAAAAAGTCAGTTAAAAGATGCTTTCTAATCATTTTCAAGAAATCTGAAGACATTTCTTTTCTTTTTAATTTTTAAAAAACATTTTATTTATTTATTTATAGAGAAGGGCAGGCAGGGAGAAAGAGAGGGAGAGAAACATCAGTTGGTTGCCTCTCACACTCCCTCAACTACACGCATAGTTTTTCAGAGGAACAAGATAAAGCTTTTCTATATTGTCACCTGAACTCATTTTAACCAGATTCAATGCTGCCACCACTGTGCTCTGGGTGTACAGTAATCTAACTATAAAATGGTAAAGATGGTAAATAAGAAGTACTACAGAATATGTATAGTATACTGCATAGTAGTGTGAAAACTGATAACTTGGTTGCCTCCATTCAAGTGAATTTGGGCGCAGCTCTTTCTGGAGCACCTGCGCCGTTCTTCCCCCTTTTTCTTCCCTCAAGGCGCGTACTTTTGCTTTCTTTTTCCTAAACTCCAAGAGTCATTCTTTTGCCTCCGTACTTTGTTTTCTGAGCCCCCTTAGCCCAGCTGGCTCACTTCTTCCATGGCTCATTTTTTTCTATCTCTGTGACTTGTTAAATAAACTTTCTCTTATTTAAAAAAAAAGAAAAAGAGAATAAGTAGCTATAATACAGAGGTAGAAAAGAGATTTCTCCTTGTGCATTCTTTTAAATATTTTGAATTTCAATCCAAGTGTATATGTTTAAATTAATAAATGGCACATATGTAAATCAATTATTGGGACTAAATTTTCAAATGTTATCCTACTCAAGAGGTATGACAGTCTTCCTGTCCGTGGACACAGAATCCCTTTCTCTAGCCTAGGAAAAAGTTTCTAATTGCACATGTAGTTTTAGATAGAGAATTTGAGTAAAAATTGAACTAAATAAATAAAACTATACCTAAAGAGGTTCTAAAAAAATCTAGATGATCCAGATAATCAACTGAAGTATATGTAAGCTGGGTAAGAATAAGATAAATGGGTTATGCGTCATAGATGGAATACGTCAAATGGAGGAGGACTGTTCTGAAAGACTCGTAAAAATAAAAGGGGGTAGAATTTAAGGTTCCTATGGTTATGTGCAAAGACATCATTAAAAACAAGAGAGAGGGCCAGCAAACATATGAAAAGATTCTTAATATCACTAACATTAGGGAAACTACAATGAGATATCACCTCACATCCATTAGGATGGCTAATATAACCCCAAAAAAGAAAATATGTATTGGTGACGAGATGGAGAAATTGGAACACCTGTGCACCATAGTGTGAGTGTAAAAGGTGCATCCTCTGTGGAAAACAGTATTGTGTTTCCTCAAAAAATTAAAGATAGAATTACTATTTGATCCAGCAACGCTGCTTCTGGGTCTGTATCCACAAAACTCAAAGAAATATTTGTACACCCACATGCATAGGAGCATTATTCACAACCAAAAGGTGGCAGCAACCTAAATGTTCCTCGATGGATGTATGGATAAACAAAATGTGTGGAGAAAAGAAAGCCTCTTCAATAAATGGTGCTGGGAAAACTGGAAAACTACAAGCAAAAGGATGAAACTAGACTACCTTTTGTCTCCATGTACAAAAAATTAATTCAAATGAAAAGACCTAAATAAAAATCTGAAACAAGAAATTACACAGAAGAACACAAAAATGCTAAACTTATGGACCTTGGTCTTAGAGAAGATTTTATGAATTTGACTCCAAAGGGAAGGGAAGTAAAGACAATAAATAAATGAATGGGGACTATATCAGACTAAGAAGCTTCTGCACAGCAAAGGAAACTGCCAACAGAACAAAAAGGCAACCAACTGAATGGGAGATGACATTTGCAAACAAGAGCTCCAAGTAGGGGCTGATACCCAAAATATATAAAAAACTCATATAACGCAACACCAAACAATCCAACTAAAAAAAGGGCAGAGGACCTGAACAGACACTTCTCCCCAGAAGACATACAAATGACCAACAGATATATGAAAAGATGCTCAACTTCACTAGCTACAAGGGAAATGCAAATCAAAACTACGAGATAACATCTTACACCTGCTAGAATGGCTATTATCAACAAGTATTAATAAAAACAAGTATTAGGTTGTGGAGAAAAAGGAACCCTCATTCACTGCTGGTGGAAATATAAACTGGTACAGCCTACAGAAAACAGTATGGTGGTTCCTCAAAAAATGAAGAATAGAGTTACCATATGAACCAGCAACCTCTCTTCTAGGCATCAATCTGAAAAATTTGAAAACATTTATTCACAAAGTTATATGCACCCCTATATTCACTGCAGCATTATTCAGGGTGGCCAAGACACGGAAACAATGAGAGTGTCTTTCGGTAGAGGAGTGCGTAAAGAGGTGGTGCATATACACACTGGAATACCACTCAGCCATAAGGAAAGATGAAATACTGCATTTTGCAACAACATGGATGGATCATGAGAATATTATGCTAATTGAAATAAGCCAGACAGAAAAAGACAAGAACTGTATGTGGGACATAAAACTGAAACTCACACAGAGACAACAGTTTGGTGGTTACCAGAGGGAAGGGGGTTGAGGGAGTAGAGAGCGTCAAGTGGGCCAAATATATGGTGATGGAAGATGATCTGACTTTGGGTGGTGGGCACACAATGCAACATACAGATCTTGTATCACAGAAATGATGTATGCTTGAAGCCTATATAATCTTACTAACCAAAGTCACCCCAATAAATTTTTAAAATGTGATATATAGATACAATGGAATGTTATTCAGCCTTAAATAGGAAGGAAATTGTGACAAGTGACACGTGCTACAACATGGGAACATTAAGGTAAGTGAAATAAGTCAATCATAAAAAAAATACTGTATGATTTCACTTATATAAGGTACCTAGAGTAGTCAAACTCGTAAAACAAAGTTCAGTGGTGGTTAAGTTCTGTAAACTGGCTGCACAGCAATGTGATGTACTAAACGCTAGTAAACTGCGTACTTAAAAATGGTTAAGATAGTAAATTTTTAAAAAGATTTTATTTATTTTTTAGAGAGGGGAAAGGGAGGAAAAGATGGAGAGAAACATTCATAGGTTGCCTCTTGTATCTGCCCTGACTGGGGACCGAATCTGCAACCCAGGCATGTGCCTCAACTGGAATTGAACCTGCAACCTTTTGCTTTGTGTGACGATGCCCAACCAACTGAGCCACACCAGTCAAGGCATAAATTTTATGTTATGTGTGTTTTACCACAATTTTACATTTTCTAAAAGAGAGAGAGAGAAACTAGGCACTTGCTCCTTAGCGTCAGTGACTTCATAATTGTGAAGTTTAAGCCTATGTATTTTTTTCTTCCTTTTTTTTTTTTGAGATCAGAAAACAGAAATTGAGTCACATCTGGGTTGAAGCTATTGTTTCCAGTCATTGAGAAAAAGTATAAAGTCACCTCAAATATAAAGTGGTCTTAATCCACCCCTCCTCCCCAAGCATGTCACTAGCCTTTTCTTTTCCTAACATGGAAAGTATGTAACAGAAAGAAAAAAGGATGACAGATCTTAATTACAATATTATCTACTTCTTTTGTCTTCTTTCCACAACTTTTTAAAAGTCATAAATATACTGTATGTACAATTTTGTATCTCCACATTTTTATCATGTTTCCATTTATCAAGAATATTTTCTAGGTTTTAAATTAACACAGTTAGACCACCTGACTAACCTCGACAGACTGGCCACCCCCCAGGCTGGGCAGGGCAAGTATCTCTTGAAAGGCTCACCCTCAAGCACCTAGGAGCCTCTGGAGCCCAGAGGCTTTTGAGGGGTCCCCTGCATCCCTGATGTTTGGCTTCTGCCTGAGCCTCCCCCTGAAACCCCCAGGCATCCTTTTAACCACCCTGGAGGCCTCTCCCATACATACACTGGACCAAATGGAAACAATAAAGCTTTTCTGCAGAAAATAAATATATTAATGGCTACATAATACTCCACCCAGTGAATGTACATAATTATTATTTTCTTAACCAAACCAATACTGTGGTTAATATCTTTGGTACATAAAGCTTTTCCTGAAATTAAATTATTTCCATAGGCTATATTCCAAAAAAAAATTGCTTGATTCAGGAGTATGACTATTTGAGGCTTTCTGAAAGAATTATAGTCCACCAGTAGCACATAAGAAAGCAATAAGAACTTTTAAAAGTCTTTACTAAAATGACAGGTGAAAAATGATGTATTGTTTTACATTTCTTTAATTCTCCGTTAGTTCTGGGAGCTCACTTTTCATATTGTTTGTCCATCCATCTACCAGATTTTAGTGTTTTTCTTATCTGCCTATATTATTTCTTCACATACATTTTATTTCTATCATGTTGATACAAATAGTTTTCCAATATGACTTAACTATGATTATTTTAAAACTCTTAATTCTGACAAATGCACCTACCATTTCCTTTGTTCTTTCTTCAACTGCTTTTAAGCCTACACAACAGTCCGTTCCTTAGGATTTTTTCGTCTACACTAATACAAGTGTAATCCCACAAAGTAAATGATATCACCAAAGATGGAATTACATATTTTCTACACACTATCTCTAGTGAAGTACCCTTTTAAACATTTAAGAAGTCATAAGTTAGAATATAGAACAAAGAAGGAAAAAAAAATGTACTGTTAAGTAATAAAAGGAACTATAAAAGATTTTTTAAAACCTTGTTAAATTACTGGAAATGGTACTCTTCTGTTCCACTGTGACTCACTGATTTTTCCCCCATAACGATATCGCTCAGAAATCCTATACCTAATTGAAACTAGCCTGATCAACAAAACAACACACATTTCCTAGTAAAAGCTACTAGAGTCAGCAAAGAACATTTTGAATAACAATATTTCCTATGGAAAAGAAAATAACCTATTTTCTATAGTTTTTTAAAAGAGGAATCAGCTCCCCCACCCCCAAAATGAAAACAGCTTTATAGTTTCATCTCACTTTAAACAATACATACTTTGTATTTTTAATGATGTTATCAGAATGTAACTTTTATATGTTCATTTATTTTTTGCTATTATTCCTAAAACTGAGGTTAAGATAAACAATCTGTTAAAAACTTGCTCAATAGAATAGATGTCACGTGTACCAACGCACTTAAGTCAAGTCAACCCCAGGCAGCAGCTGGAAGCTTAACATGAGACAACCCCAAGTAGGGCAGAATCACAATGCAGGCAGTGAAACAGTTTTAAAAGTGCCATGAACTTGGGGAGCTGAGAAATACTGGCCAAAAAGTCTGTTACGTTTTTTCCATTAAATAAAAGACACATTTTTCACTTTCACCAATAACTTTATTGATTTGGATATTTTGAGTATGTCACCTATCTTCCACTATTTGCTTCTAGTGGGTAGAGGCCAGGGGTGCTGCTAAATATCTTCCAATGCATAAGAGAGCCCCACAGTAAATTGGCCAAAATGTCAATAGTACCAAGAAACTTTGTAAACCACTTTTGACACATTCAACCAGTTACAGCACCTCCTTCATACACTGCACAAATCTTTTTTTTTTTCAGTTGCATTTCAATTGTGTTTTCATCTTGCTTGAAATGATAAAGCATAATACGCAGAAAATGTATAATTCTTTCATCTTCAATATTAAAATGGCTGTACTAAAACTTACCAATTTTGGTAAGTTTTATTTTTAATTGCAAACTGATATGACAGCTGTCATAATACAATCTAACAAAATTGTTTTTGAATGAAGTTAAAGACAACTAAGCACTAGGAGAGCCACTGTAAGGAAAAAACCAAACGAACTTTTTGGCCAACCCAACAGCAGCAGGCTGTGATCTGGGTGAAGAAGACACAGTGAGAAATTTAAGTAAAGGCCTGGTACTTTCGAGAAAACTTTCAAAGGGATGAATATCATGTACTAGACATTAAGAGCTTTTTTATATATTATCTCCTGGGTTCCCTAAATTGAGGCTCAAAGAAAACTGTCATTTACTGTGGATCTCACAGTAAGATGTGAATTCAAGACCTGAAGCCAGAATTGTTTTAATCCAAAGTCCATATTCTTTTATTCTGCACTGCCTCTCTCCTGGGAATATCCTCACATTCCCAACCTGTCCACCTCATAAACTTCTACCGTTTCCAAGTTACATCCAAAACATTACTTACCCTATTGATCCACATCCCTCCTTTCTTAATGTTTCCATTGTGCCTTACAGATGTTTCTAAGGAGGTTGCTTACACTCTGAACTGTGTTTATTGGCATGTTTGTTTCCCTTAGTCTTAAGGCACCTAAGGACAGGGCTTGGATCGCGTGAACGTATGCTGTGCCCAGCAGAGCCCCTCACGTTTACAGTAATTAACATCAACAGATACAGTATATTATTTTTATCTGATGAAGAGGTTCTTAATTGCCTTGCCTATAGGGGATGTTGAAAAGCTTGTTGATAAACTGTGATAAGCTTGAAGTCAAGGTGTTTCTTGCTCACCATTTCTGCAACTGAATTCATCATCTCCTCTCAAAATTGCTATTAGTCATACTGAACTTCTTTCAGATCTTCAAATGTGCCTGCCTTGCTTTCTCTCATCTTCAGGCTTTCACATGCTATTCCCTCTGCCAGAAACATTATGCCCCTTCTTTTCATGTGGCCTATTCCCATGAGGCATTCTTCAGGGCAAACTTTTAGCACTCTCCTAGACTGATCTAGAAGCTCTGGCAGTAAACATACCCATGGCACATGCCTCCCCTTCTCATGATGTCTATCACAATACTGTAATTGCCTGCTTTTTAAAAATAGTTTTATTGTTTTTTTCCCATTAGCATTTATCCCCCCTTGTAATTGCCTACTTTCTGTCTCCACTAGAATGCAAGCTCCAGGAAGTCAAAGACCACATCCTATTCCCAATATAACACTAATACCTTACATACGTATTACTGCTGAATAAAATAAATGTATTTAGTTGGGTTTACCTACTTAAAACTGATAGAAATAATTATTAAAGAAATATCTTTAGACAATCAGCTTTAGAAACAAGACAACTCAGGGCCCTGGCCTAGTAGTTCAGTTGGTTAGAGCCTTGGTCCCCATATGCTATGGCTGTGGGTTCAAACCCCAGTCAGGGCACATGCAAGAATCAACCAATGAATGCACAAATACGTGGAACAACAAATCGATGTTTCTCTCTCTAAAGTCAATTAATAAATAAAATAAAATTTAAAAAAGAACCAGGACAATTAAGGCACAAAAAAACACCCTACTTTACAGCTGGAAATTCATTATAAAGGGGATGACATTTAAAAAAAGAAAAAAGAAAAAAAGGGCACTTTTAGACGGGGCTACCGCCTACTGGTGATATATCAGTATTGCAAGATGTATGGAAGACCAAAACATAAGCTTCAAGAAAAGATTTTCAACCTTTTTCATCTCATGGCACACATAAACTAATTACTAAAATTCTGCGGCACACCTAAAAATATATTTTTTGCCAATCTGACAAAAAATTGGTATAGCGCTGGCTGGAAGCTAAGTTTGTTAGAGTGACATCGTGACATGTTGAAGTTGCATGTTCCATCCCCGTCAGGGCACACATAAGAATCAACCAATGAATGCACAAATAAGTGGAACAACAGACCAGTATTTCTCCTGCTCTCCAAAATAAAGAAAAGGTATAATCTTGATTCATTCACACCAGACGGCTACTGTTGTGTTGGCTGCTGTCACTTTTTAAATTTTACAATCTGAGGAAAAAGAGGTCAGTGATTGTTGCAGCACCTGATGTGAATATCGCTGCCTTAAACTATAACTACAAATAATAGAGCCTAACACATTCAGCTTTAGGACAACAGAGTTGAATCTTATTGAGACTGGGATAACTGCACATTATAAAGTCTATAGGAAAAATAGTATTTTAATAAAAGTGCGCATTTCCGTTAGTAACAGAATTCTCAAGATAAAAGTGCATTTTGCAGTGTACAAACTATTACTACAAACGAGGCTACTGTGACCAAGACGCCTGCCAAACCTATGCTGAAAAAGCCTCAGAAGCGTAAAGGCCCATTGCTCCTCAAAAGCTAACTAAGTACACATTATCTAACATCTACAATAATTTTAAAGTGATTATACGGCGTGCTCCACGGCGTAGTTGACGCTGTGAAATACCATGCTTAGTTTTATAATACAGGAGAAATAAAATCAAATAAAGTCTCCTCGGTTTGATCGTCTGTCCAGAGATAAACAGACGAGCTTGCGACATTCCACACACTCCTCCTCGCTCATCGCTGCATCTTTCCGTTACTCTTTCGTGCGTCTGTGTGATTACTTTACTGTCTCCCTACTCGACCGTAAGCTCATGAACTGTTGTTGCTGCTCTGCCCGGCGAGCCCGTCCAAGGCTTGGCACCTCAAGGGCACCTGGTCGCTCCCGTGGGCTCCCTCCCTGGAGGAGGTAACCGGTCCCCTAGCTCTGCCGACAACGCGCGAAGCCCAGACCACGCCGCCGCCCCTACCCCCCCCACCCCCGCGCCAACCACAAGACCTTCCACCGAGGGCACTAGAGCCTAGAGCCGCAGAGGGGCACTTTCTGAGGCCAAAGCCACACCGCGGCAGGAGGTCTTCGGTTTTATTTTGATTTGGGGGACACCGGGAGAGAAGGTGATTGAGAATTAAAGCGAAAAGCGCGGCCAAGCCGCGAAAACCGGAAGCGCACTCGGCCGGGGGACAGCAGGCTAGCCCGCCCCCTTCCGCCGCACGCACTCCGCACCCCTCCCCCACCGCTCATGCCAGCGCGCGACCCCCACCCGGCGTGCTACCCGGCTCTGCGTCCCCGCGGCGCCGCGTCCCCGCACCCTCCCCTTACCCGGGGACTCGGGAGCACGCCCCACCCCCGTCCCCCGCTTACCTGTGGCTGTCGCCTTGCCGTTCTCCGGGGCGGGAACTTCCACTCCCCCCTCCCAGGTGGTTCCGAATTTACTACCTATTTCCCCACCCCGTCACGCGGTGGAGGACGTGCCTTTTTCTCTAGCGTCTGGCGGGGCGGGGACAGTCAGTGTCACTTAACAGCCAACTGTCCTAGGCTACCGTTTCCTCGGCAGTTAAGGCCGCCACTGGCGGCATGATCTACACCAGGCCGGGGGCGGGGATGGGAGGGGGACAAAACTGAGCGAGCTTTGGGGGGTGAGGTTAAGGCGGTGCCTCCGTAAGGGCCGCCGTACTACGTCTACGTCAACACGTTGCTCACGTGATGCACCGCCATCTTGTGCCGGGTTCCCTTGGAATGGCGAGTTACGCTTATTTAGTAGAGTTGGAGGTGAAAGTTGCTTGCGACTCCTTTTCGCTTCCGGAGCTCTGCCTGCACTCTTTCTTCACGACCATGTTCGGGAGCCATCACCAGTTTTGGGGGCAGTTGACTAGTGGCGTCGCTCTTAGGTTAGGTCCTACTTGCTTCCTGTGGGGTGCTAAGGCCCACAGCTGTCTTCCGTGGCTTTGACCCTCCCTGACCTGTCCGCTTAGTGTAGAGAGAAGTGATTGGAAGCATGGAGGTTTGTCCTGCTCAGCCTTTCTTAGTCCACCCAAATTTTAACCCCATGAAGTTGCTTTAAGAGTTATAAACTTTATCCTAGACAAAGATTTGCGACAAAGACTGATTTAAGAAAAACAAAAACAGGCAAGGTGTGGGTAGGGTGTGTTATACGCTGACGCCATTTACTGCAGTTGTTAAAATTATTTAGGAAGAAGTTACATAAAATGGAGCGTCGTAAAATAATGGTATACCGTCATTTTAATACATTACTAAAACTTTTAAATAAAACATTTTTTTTGATGTGTCTACTTTTCTGGAGAAGTTATGCGTTAATCTGAATATTTTTCATCCATTTTCTTGCAAAATGATGTTAATGGCTTTACACTGATAAATTATAAACGATAAACTTTTGAGTATGTTCTTGACAAAAAGTTCCAGAATGTTTCTGAAGTTTTACTAGAGCGAGCTCTTCAATGAGGGTAACTGATTACTGTGTGCCAGACTCTTCCCAAGAGCTCACAAACGTTTAGCCATGCCATTCAGCAAGCATGGTCTACCGGTTAAGTTAAAATGTGCTCTGGCTGAGTAGTTCTGTTGGTTAGAGCAAGGTCCCCATACCCCAAGGCTTCTGGTTTGATCCTGGGTCAGGCCACATAGAATTAACCAATGAATGTATAAATAGATGGGAAAACAAACCAATGTTTCTCACGTTCTAAAAAATAAATCATTAAAAAAGAAGCTAAAGCTGCCCTTGCTTTAGATTTTGGTTTGGGCCAATTGCCCAATCTAAGCTGCTCTTCTTATCAAAGTTGGGGAAAATACAATGCTCAGCCCATGTCCCAGCATTATTTAAAGAATCAAAATGTCATATATAATAGGAAAGCAAAGTGCCCTCTAAAGATAAGGAGTGGGGAAGAGGTTCTCAGAAATCAACCTTTTTCTGATTAGCAAAACCCACTGGAATCCAGAACATTAGTGGCTGGAAGGCTAGTTCTGTACTTATTGTTCTTCGGTGTTTGTTTCTTCCTTGGAACACAGAATGCTTAACAAATGTTCATCATCAGGAAAAGGGTGGGGAAACTGAAAGATGTTACCGTCAAGGGAGAGTAAATTTTACGGAAACCTTAAAAATGTACATAGATTGCTCCCTCTTTAGTTCCCCTTCCATCTGTAAAATCTTAAATCTAAATCAGACACTATACTGCAACACTGCCACTCACAAATATTACCACCATCCTTATTTATCATGAACTGTCAAGCTCTATCTACCATTTCTGAACCTTGGAAGAGTAACTGTAGATGAAAAAAAGAAGTCTTGATTATGATGCACACTGTTCTACCTGAATAGTAAGTTTTATAAACCAGATGGTCAGGTATTTGACTTTAGAAGTGAAGAAATAGATTAGAAGTGAAATCTAATTTTCAAGAGCCAAGGCAATTGTGTTAAAACAGTCAAGCCAGTGGTGGCATGTCTCTGGCTTTTCTAGTGAGGAGAAACATAATTAAATGGTTTAATAATACTACCTATCCCATAGAGTTTTGTGGATTGAGTTTAACACATGTAAGTTACAACCATGCCTGGCAGACTAAGCACTAAATAAATGTTTTTCTTTGTAAACTGAGAATGAAGCTTCAGAGAAGTGAATGAAGTCATCAGCTAGGCCTCTACCAACTAATGCATTACGTTGTGTATAATGCTCACTTTTCTGCCCAAGTTTTTGAGGGAAAATAGGGATGCACATTATAGACAGGTAGTACTAATTCAGTATCTATTTTTTAAATTCTTTTATTTATGCTTATGCGTTAGAAGTGTAACTCTAGAAAGTGGTATCTGTATGCAAATTACCCGGGAATATAATGATGAGTTTTCTAGCTAAATATAAATTAAAAAATTGAATTAAAAAATTAAAGCAATTTTTTTTCCCTGACAGTTTCAGCTAATAGTGTGCATGCACATTATACATGGCAAAATACAGTACCTACTAACCCAGTTTTATTTGGGGGAAAAACCCAAATGTGCTTCCTTCCTTCCACCTGATCTCTGGATCCCCGCCCCTCCTGCCCCCTCAGTGCCTTGTCAATTATCCCTTATTGCTGTATTTGGAAACTTTCCCTCTTTACTGGCTCTTTCCCCAACACAGGAATATTTTATTTCTTCCATTTTTGAACAGCCTCTCTCAATTCTACAACCCCCTTTTAACTACTATCCTACCCCTGTCCTTCCTACATACATACAGATAAAGCTTCTAGAAAGAGTAGTCTGTTCAGTAACACCTCCCATCACTCCTCACCTGAACCAGTTTTCTGTCTTCCCCCTTAACTGCAACTGAAATCACCCTGACCAAGGTCACCAGTGACTGCCTAGATGCCAGATACTGCAGATGCGACTCAGCTTCACTGTAGCCTTTGGCATCATTAACCAGTTCTCTCCTCTTTAAAACACTTCCTATAATTTCTGTGCCCTTGCTCTTTCTCATTTTTGCTCCTATCTCCAGTTATTCCTTCTCTTTTGTGGACACATTTTCCCGTACAAGCCTTTAAATGCTGTTATTGTTCCCCATGGCTCTCATTATCGATAATTTTCTCACTTTACATGATCGTACTTAGTAATATATTCCACTTCCATGGCTTCAACTACTTTTAGAAGGATGTCTCACAAATATCTAGTTGTTTTTTTTTTTTAAGGTTTTATTTATTTTTAGAGAGAGGGGAAGGGAAGGAGGGAGGGAAACATCAATATGTGGTTGCCTCTCATGCACCCCCTACTAGGGACTTGGCCAGCAGCCTAGGCATGTACTCTGACTGGGAATCGAACCAGCAACCTTTCTGTTGGCAGGCCAGCACTCAGTCCACTGAGCCACTCCAGCCAGGGCTCAAATATCTAGGTCTTGATCAGAGTTCTCCGGAGGCAGAGATCAAAATATTCAGCTGCCTGTTGAACTTCTTCACTTGCATGTTCCATATCACCTCAAATGAGCGTGATCAAAATGGAACACAGCATCTTCTTTGCCCAATCTATACTTTTTCTCTTGTCCCGTCTTGGTAAATGACCCCACGCTCACCTAACTCCCCAAGTCAAAAACCTGTGAGTTATTTTGAATCTCTCCTTCCTTACACTCACTATTCACTCAGTAGTTGAAACCTTACAGTCTCCCAAGTTTGTACGCATTGTCTGTCTCCAACCTGTCACTGTCTTGGTGAAGTGCTCTTGCTTTATCACTGCAGTTACTCCAAAGGCCTTCCAGCTTCAGGTTTCACTTCCTTTCCCTACCCACACCAATCCGTTTTTTATATGACTACCAAAATAATCTCCTATGTTGCAAGTCTGAGCATTTTACTCCCTTGGGATAAATCCCTCACCAGCTCTCTCTTGGCTTGGATAAAAGTCCACAATTCTTAGCATGATATAAAAGGCCCTTAGTGACCTATTCTTAGCTCAAGCCTCTAACTTTTGTCTCTTCAAACCCCGTATCATAATAATGAACTGCAGCTCCCAGGCACGCAAGTCCACCTTCCCCCTTGCTGTCTTGATCTTATCTGGCTGTCTCCTCCTTCAAAACTCAGTTCAGACGTTACCTTCTCCAGCATGTATTCCTCGCTATTCGTTGGATTGGGTGCCTATCCTACCTGGTCCCACAGTTCACCTCTACTTCTAACCCTTAATTATATTGCATTGTTTTCCTGTATTTCCTTGGGGGCAGTGACTTGATAGTTTTCTCTGTAGCTTCAGTTCTTAATACAGTGCCTTGTGCCTAGTGGGAAGGCACTCAATAAACATGTGCTAAATGAAAAAAATGTTCTCAGCTGCCTAAGGAACTTGGACCATAATTCAAGGACAAGTTTTAGTGTCTGAGAACACACACAATCTGATGGGCTCCCATCAAGTTTCTTGAAACCAGGAAATGGAAGAGCAAATTAAGTATTACTTTAGGGAAGGCTGAAATCCAGCTCAATTACACATTAGAAAAAAATTAAAATTCACACAAAGTAGTAAGTTTAAAACTCACAAATGCCACACAAGTGGGAGGAAAACTAAGCTATAATTAATTGTTCCTGACAAAAGGCTTCTTAGTTTTCAAAACGGCTCTAATGTTTCTCGATGTGGCCTCCTTTTATAGCACTTATTTACTATGATCTCTGTGTTCATTTTCTTAGACCACTCTAGCAATCTTCGGGTATCACCACCTGAAGTTAGATTTAACATTTATAAATTACAATTTATCATTCTCCCAATGTGTGAAGCATGAAACACAACCAGGCATCAATATTTATTAACACAAGACAAAGGAAACACATTCAATGAGTTAATAGAACACTGTCCAGCCAGATGTTAAATTTAAAAATGTATATCTAGTCTAATTTCAAATAAATAAAAAACTTTATACATAATTACACAGTACTATAGTTTGAATTTGACACTGGCAAATATCTTGACAGAAAGTAAACAAAATGGCATTTAGGACTAAAAAATTATTCTTATATCTTTACACTCTCTTTTTCTGGACAAACAGCATGGTCCATCTACATATACCTAAACCAGACATGTATGAATGATAAAGAAAAGGTCTATTGTATATTTGGAGTACTGCAGCTTCTTGCTCCAAATACTCTTGCTTTTACATCAAAGCAGACAATAACAACAACACTAAGGCATAGATCATGTTGGAGTTTGAGGGTGAGGTGGTAACTCCTCATTGCTTTAGTCTGAAAGATTCCTGGATATTCAAGGAAAGTAATTTATTTGGCCAAGATATTGAGCACCATGCCAGGAGCAGAGACCTTAATAAAAACAGAAAGAAAGAAAACCCTAAGGCCTCAGGCCCTTTGCTGATTCAACAAAAGCATTAATTAAGCAAGCATTGCCCAGAGACTAAAGTTAAGGAGACACCCCCACATGATCTATAGATAGGTAATGGTCCCTAAACAGCCCGAGGCAGCACAGCTTCAGAAGGAAAGGACTTACTTGATAACTGGGGTAACTGGGGCCCTTTGTGAGGCAGGGAGTAAAGACTGTGGATTCACTGATGCCCATTAGCCTGCTGGTCTTTCCCAGGGTCTTACTGCCGGAGGAGAGGACCTTTGCACAGCTCTGAGACTCCCTAGAGCCTAGGGGTGTTCCTGAGACGGCCCCTTTCTCAGTTACTTCTGCCGAGTGATGGAATGGGGGGTCAAAAACTTTCAGATGAATGGAATTCTCTTAACTGAAATGGGGAAGGGGGTTTGCTATTAATTTAGTTTTCTTTTTCATAGTCATAAAAACCCAGACAGAATGTGTTCCAGAGTTTTAGCAAGGCTCTATCAATAATGGCCTTTTGGGCTTGCCTTACAAGTCAGTTTTACCACAAAATTTCTAATTAATGTGGAAAAAGCAAGAGCATTTTGTCATCAAGGGAAAGTTTTGCTGTATGAGTTTGCGACAGACCAGGCACAAACACCTCTATGCTCCTGGCTGCACTCTCTTCCCCTTACAGACGTGCTTTACCAGAGCTAATGAAGCTCCCAGAGACACTTCTCAGCTTTCTTTTCTCCACAAGCATATTTTGGCTTTGGGGGATTTGCAAAAGATCAATAAAGCAGCCACAAGGCAGAAAGGAGAAAATGAAGAGGAATCAGAAGCCTTAGGACCTATATAACTAGATAATCAGCCCCTAAGTATCTGGAAATTGGCCACACTTTGAGATTAATGGATTACCTTACTGAAGGTCTGTACTGTCCAATATCATAGCGATTAGCCATCCACATGTGGCTACTGAAAACTTGAAACACGGTTAGTCTGAAAAGGGATGTGCTTAACACATATTAGATTCCAAAGACTTAACAGGAAGAAAAAAGTAAAACATTAATTTTTTATATTGATTCCACATCGAAATGGCAGTATTTTTGATATTTTGGGCTAAATAAAATATCTTCAGACAATTTCACCTGTTTCTTTTGTATTTTTAAAAATGTGGTTACTAGAAAATTTAAAATGACAGATGTGGCTCACATGATACTCCTAGCAGACACCCTAACTTGTGTAGTAAAGAATGATCAAAGGAACCTATGGAACAGACCCTGCCTGTATTTTTTTCTGAGAACTTATGGATTATGGAGATAGAACTATTTACTCCTCAGGGTCCCTCGTTTTGTTTATTGAATCAGTAAGAACTGTTTTAAGAAAATCACTTTCCAAATAAGCAGGCTGTTTTCTTTGCAAAGCAAACCACTGCTACTCGCTGGGATTGTTTGCCCCAATGTGAGTGCTTTTTTCCTGTACATCCTAGAACCTCTCCTATCATGTGTAAATTAACTTCATCCAAAATGCTGAAAAAGAGATCTGGAACTGGAAAATGTCTTGAGGTCTGCCTGCGGCGGAGAGTGAATTGGGAGGAAGGGGGGGCGGTTATGTGGAAGGGGGTCATAAAGTGACTTTGAGTCACAGGCTGTAAGGGCAGCCCCCAAGAATGCTGCCACGGCGAAGGGTCTGGTCTTTGCATTATAAACCTTATTTTCAGGGTAATTACAAGTCTTAAAAATTGTTTAAAAACATATTTAGTTTACATGATGTTACAGTGGGGTAAATAATATGTATTATTAAAATAGTCTAAATAAATATTTACACAATAGACCAGAGTGGGTCAAAGAGAACCATTCTGATTTAACATGTTAACTCTGTTTGCTTTGATTTTTTTTAATTTTTAAAAATATTTCTGTAAGAAAAAAATAAAGAAATTCAACTATATTCAAATGCATGAAGTATCAGACCAAAGAAAGGAAACCGAGTCAGAGGCCAGACCCAGTCCCAAGCTTGGTCTGCTTGGCCTGGCCACTTAGTTATTTCAAGAGTTTCTTGCAACCAGCACGCTTCCCCTATTTCGGCATAAGCCTGACTATTTTGGCAACTCAAATTGGTCAATTTTGAGATGTACGGTTATGTGGCCTGACAGTTTCATGTGATGTTGATCTCACTGCCTTCCCAACCTATCACTCCTGTCCTTAAAATCCCGGCCTGTGTGACCTGGAAGAACAGAGGACACTCCTTGGTTTTCACAAAAAGAGAAGCTACATGTATAAACAGCAGACACAGTTTATACTGGGCCTGGAAAAAGAGGAAATTCTGAGTCCTTACGTAGTCACTCTTCATTTGAAAGCCAGTTTCAACACGGGGGCCAGAGTGTGTTATTGTGGTTCCTTAGAATAGGGTGGGATCTACTAAATCTGAGCTTCTTCATAACATTTTGATTTTTAAACTGAGATTTTTCAGCTTGTAGAAACAGGCTGAATTCTTAAGAGCTTAAGCTGATTCTGGGAATGCAAGCTTTTAAAACAATCATAGGCAGCTTTAGTTTATAAAATACACCAGCCAATATAGACACAGTACAATGTGCAGCAAAACCTGCAAACAATTTGCATTTTTTAGTTACCTATTCAATTACACTGCATTAAGAGAATATATGAAATTCTCTCAAAGTAGAAATGTCTCTACTTTGATTGTTACAACTATACAAGCCAATTCTTCATTTTTTTAAGCTAAATTGTATGTATTCTTATTTACATGTTTAAAACACTGGTCAAAATGTTTTACAGTCGAGAATTATACATATAAAGTAATTTTCATATTCAGTGGGTTATCTGATTTGCTTAAGAGTTGACTGAAAGTAAGATGAGTAGTTCCATGTTAACAAAATCTGCAGAATGTCTAGCTATGGTAAAAGGCAAAATACAGTACGGAGCGGGGAACTGTGTTACTCAGACTACCCCTTTATGAGAATTCATTAAACTCCCTTACAAAATTCTAAAATGGCATTAGATAAAAATACAAGTATATACAACAGATGAAAAATATGCAACATGCATGTAATTGCTTTAGTAACGTGCTGCTCACGCTATGTCAAAGCTCGTAACTGTTAACATTTTTTTCATTTGCCACCGTAGAATTAATTTCCCTTTTCTGTGTATCATGTGATTGCAGAATCCCACAGGATGAGATGAAGGATATAACAGAGCCATCTCAGCTTATCTCACATCATTTGAAAGCTTGCTCCTAAGCCACTGGTCTTTGGTCCTTGTGGTTTTCCGGGATGGCCCCCCTGTAACCTCCACAAGGCTGGTTACATGTTATAAGCCACATAGATGGGGTCTAACTGGTCAGCTAGGAAACTGTCACGGAGGTGCATCCTTTGCTTCTCTCCTCTGGAGTTGATGGGGATAACACCTGGGTCCACCACAACCACGACGCCAACGATGAGGTAATGCTCTTCCAGGACCACATTTGTCACTAAAGGAACCAGATCTAGGGCTTCCTGTTCAGAGCCACACAGTTCCACAACCACCACAAGCAAGTTGGTCCACGTGAACACTGCACTGAAATTTCAATGACATCCAGTTAATATCATTACATTTATCAATCATCTATTACAGTATCTACCCAAGACTTATCCCCATTTCAGAGAACTGTCTTCTCTCTTAGCAGACACGTTCTGTAATATATAACCTTGTCCCTGCGATTACAGATGATTAGCTGAGCCACCCAAAATCTCTTGGGAGTTTGGAAGTGGAACTGAAAGTTGTTAGCCTATCAGCTGAACTGAGGACATGTGGACTTGAGAGTCCCGGGGTAGCCAGGTGTGCAGAGAATCACAGAGAACGGCTCTTCAGCGAGAGGAGGAAGAATGGCGTGCATGCCCATAGGGCTCTAGCAAGGAGGAGGAGAGAGGCTCCTGATGGCCTTCTTTCTACCTTTCTTGAGAACCAGAGTTAGAGACTTTTAAGAACCTCTGGGATAGCCAGGTATTCTTTCCATTAACTCTCTGTTTTGCTTAAGTTTTTCTGAAAAGAGTTTCTGTTACTTGCAACATAAGAACTTTGGCTAATATTCTTATACCCAGCAGGAAGGGAGTTGGCCTGGGCTCGTCTGAGCTTAGTGTCCCACACAAATGTCTCTCCTATTATGCCATAAAAGTGCCATACGGGAGTAAGTCATCTTACACTGAGTGGGACTACTGAGAAGGTATGACCTGACCATTGGTATGCTTTAGGAAGCAAAGCACCATATGAAAGGAAAATGTACACAATATTTGGTTGCATTAAAAGCGGGATGTCTAAAATTAGAGGGTAACCTTGGCACATAGCTTCTCTGCATTGTTCTTATGCTGTGGGGGCATTTTTCAGGTCTGGGGAAGAGACTCCAACCAACAGGAGAACATTTTTATGCAAAGAAGCATCTGGAAAGCACGAGCAACCATGAAAAGAACTGTGGCTTTTTAGCAAGGGGAAAAACAAAAAACGAGTAAGGACACATTGACAAATATGTAGAAAATAAATTGGACAGACTCGGTATCGTCAAGGACCCAGAATAAAAACCAATATGAAAAACTACACTGTTTTAATTTTAAGGAGTTTTAAGTCAATGTGAGGTTGGATGATCTTTTTTCAGGGATAATGAGGGGGAAATTTCCTGCACTGAGAGGGAAATTAGACCAGATAAAAGTAATGATCCTTTTCATCTGTTTGCCATTTAACAATTTATAAGCATATTTTCACTGGATCCTCCCAATAACCAGGAAGTCTCAGAGAAAGCATTTTTACAGAGGAGGGAAGCAGCACAAGTGGGAGACCTAGGCCCTTAGGCTGGGTCTTTTGACCTTAAAGTCATGGTTCTTCCCGCCATTCTACACCGACTTTCTAGAGGCAGGTATCAGTCAGATCCCTTCCAATGGGAAGAATCTGTCACTGAAAAGGACTCAGCTCTGCTCCGCCATGGTTTCTCAGAGCCTGTCTCAGGGTCTCCATGGCCTCCCCTGCCACAGCAGATGGCACACGGAGACAAGAATCAGTCCGTTTATTCTCTTAGCCTTCCCGCCCCTGCACCCCAAGTTCCATGCCTGTAGGTGGTACTTGGTGTAGACAGCTGACTACTTAGATCAGTTTTACTTGACACTGCAGCTGAGGCGGGAAGCCTGTGCTGGAGGGGGAAGTTACCATTCGGCAATGCTCCTGTGGATCCGAGACACTGAGGTCTCAATGTCAATGGGGTGGTATCGTAGTCCTCTCAGCTCCAGTGTTTCGTCCAGAGCTCCCACCACATACAACGCATCATGACGCTCTGACATAAAGAAAGAGAGAAATTTGGTTCATCAGACATGTTTTGAATGCAATACAACATCGGAATCAAGAGCACAGGGCTCAGACCGCCTGCCCTGTCACCTGGCTCCATCACTCACTCACTAGCTGTGTAACTCTGGGCAAGTTACTCAAGCCTCTGAGTCCTGCTTTCCCTTCAGTGAGACAAGATAAAAACAGAAGGCTGCTGTA
This sequence comes from Pteronotus mesoamericanus, assembly GCF_021234165.1. Lineage (NCBI taxonomy): Eukaryota > Metazoa > Chordata > Mammalia > Chiroptera > Mormoopidae > Pteronotus > Pteronotus mesoamericanus. The sequence goes on from NW_026555310.1 coordinate 4,174,794, forward strand.
AGGACTAAATGAGATAATCTATGTAAGGTAGTTTGTATGATGCCTGGTACATTGTAAGTGCTAAAAAATTAGCTATTATTATTATTGTTATTGCTACTACATACCAGGAATTGTGCCAAGTGCTGGGGAGACAAAGATGCCAAAACACAATTCCTGCTCTTGACAGTTCCTGCTACGGGGGGGAAACAGACACACAAACAGGCGTCCCATTATGCAGTGAGCCCAGTGACAGGAGTGTGCACAAGGCATTAGGGGGCAGGGAATACACCCCAATTTCTGCTCAAAGGCTCAAGAGAGGCCTAGAAAAGCTGAAGCCAGGCTGGGCTGTTAAGAGTAAGCGGTAACTGGCCAAATGATGTTTGGAAGAAAGGAGAAGAGTGAGGATCTGAGATAAGAAAAAAAAGAACATGTGTCATTGTATCACTGTGTCTAGACAGCTTCAAGGGACCCAGATATAAGGAGGAGGGTTACAGAATGTAAAGAGACTAGTTCTGGTTATTAATGGGGTTGTGATCTGGCTAGGACATGGCAGAAATTTCATTCTTTTTAAGATTTTATGCACACTGTATATACAAGGCTACACTGTTTGTGCCTATGTAGATGTTGCATTTTTAACAAGATTATTTCGCTAGATTCTGAAAGCAATATTCTCAGGAAAAGGTAGATTTCTGGAAAATTCAGCAAAACAAATACTAGGAGCTGTTGGACAGAGAAGGATGAGGGAGTCCAGCAGAGTTCCCATCAACAAGAAAAGCTAGTTCATGAAGATTGTAATAACAAAACAAAACAGAAACACAGTAGTTAATGACTAGCAAGTGCTTTCTGTTTGTTAGGCACTGTTCTAGGCACCTAAATGCATCATGTAATTTAATCCCACACCATTTCCACAAGGCAGGAAACATTATAACTCCCATTTTCCAGGAAGGAAACCAAGGGGTTCAGTGATGGCTCAAGTTCACATAGCAAATGGCAGAGGTGAGGTCTCGCCTCTCTCTTCTCCAGTATGTTCCTGGCTCCCCACGAAATGAGGAGAAACTATGGATGCTGGTTGGCATGAAACAGATGCAAGACACTAAGGAGAAATGGCATGGCTCAATTCAGGCCTCTATAGTCCAGTGCAGTGTCTGTGTTAGTTCTTGAAGTGCCTGGTACATTCAGGGTTGGATGTTTTAAAACTGCTCTCCATGCTACCAGGAGGACAGACTGAAGGCAGGCAGCACCGAAGCCATGACAATTAACTGGGCAGAGGAGGACTGGGGAGCCGCTTACACCAGGGGCTTGCTAAGCAGTCTTCAATCCAACACGAGACACTGCAGGGACAGAGGAGCACTTCAGCAAGGTGGCCCCTCTGCACGGACTGGACTCCCCATCAGGGATTAGGGCTGTTCCTCCTCCTCCCCAAATGGTGCAAGGGAGTAGCAAGAGCTAACAGATGCAGTATCTGTCCCAGGGGCCTGCTTGGGGTTCAGAGTCGCCCCCACAGGGCCAAGGGTCTGTGTCCTGCCAGAGGCACGTGCTCCTCCTCAGGCACACCTCTGTGACTGAGGCGACGTGGACCCAATGTGGTGCCCTGGGTGCTTGCTTATTACCTCCTAGGTGCTTTTTGGGGGGCAAAGTCTGTCTGCAAATAAACATGAATTCACATATGGGTTCAAGAGTCATAGGAGGGAATAATAAGGACACACACTCCACAATCCAAAGGCGGGCTAAGGAAGGCCAGCCAGCGCTGCTGGCTGAACCGCAGAGTGGCACGGAGAGGGACGGTTGCCGTGGGGCGTACCTCCAGTGGCCGCTGTGAGCTCGGTCCGGCGGACAAAACCAAGGTATCCTGTCCGCGCCCAGAGTGTCTGAGCAGCATCCCCAAAGCTGAGGCGCGTGTTGAAATGATCAGCTTGAAGAGTCTCACTATCGTAGATGGTGTAATAGCCACTTGCCGTATGGGGACTGTTTACCCAAATCTACAAGAAAAGGTCACATTTCACCAAGAGCACGTACTGTGTATCAGTTCAATTCTCTTGGGACACCTGGTTTTAGTTTTTTTAATATCATTTTTATATCAACTGCAACAACACAACTGCAACAATAAAGGCGGCCGACATTTCCAGTGTTTACCAGCTGCTGAACTGTGAGGTATTTTATTTATATGCTTTATCTCATGCACTCCTGACATACGTGACATGACAATATAGTTTGCGCTACCATTATTCTCATTTTACAAATGAAAGAACAAAGAGTGACTCGCCTGAAATGCGGAAACTTGGAGACTCACTCCCAAGCCCGTGGGGCAGAGGCCAGGGTCTTAACTGGCTGCCGCCCAGGCTCAGCCCTCAGGCTCTCCCAGAGTCCTGCAAATCTGTCAAGGGTCATTTCTGTGCTTCTGAAACTAAGGGAAAAGCCCTCAAGGAAACGCTACAGGGTATGTGAATTTACCAGGAGAACAGCACAACAGCTAACACTGGTTAATAACACTAGTATTTACTGAGATGTGTTAACGGGCAGCACTCTACAAGGGGGGGCCCAAAAAGACCCATGGAATTATCTTCTGGAGGGCAGGCCCCTTGTGGTACAGGCTTCCCCTGCTAGGTGAGTGTTCTAGAATCTCATCTGTATCAGGGTACCAGCAGGCATTGTTGTGAGAGGCTGCGTTCAGCTTTAGAGAAATATTTTTGGAAGACTCTTTCAGCGTGTTTGTCCATTTCCTGATGGGTTATTTATGATCACACCTGCCCCACACTGTGCTGAGTGTTCAGTAGTTTTTGACCAAAAACGGCATGACCCCCGTACCCTACCCTCCCTATTCATATGATCTTGCCCCAAGTCACATTTTTTTGTTTTCCCAGGTGAAGAAAGCCCTCAAAGGGAAACGTTTTGCCAACGTGGAAGAGGTGAAACAAGAAAACGGCAGAAGCACTAAAAGGCATCAAAATCGGTGAGTTCAAAAGCTGTTTTGAGCAGTGGAAAAAATGTCTTAATAGGTGTATTGCATCAAATGGAGAGTACTTTGAAGGAGACTGAAGTTTAGACATATAAGAACACACAACTTTTTTATAACTAAATTCCAGTTTTGCCCCCCCCCATATGTGCATTACAGATACAGGTATTAATGCATTTAATTGTCACACAATTCTACTAGATAGGCGCAATTACTATTTATGGATGAGGAAACTGAGGCCCAGAGATGGTAAGTAACTTGCCCAATACTGAGAAGCTGGTATGTGGCAGGGCCCAGGTCACCGGGCCCCTGTTCCCACAGTAACCCCCACCCCAGCCCCAGCGAGCTATGGGGCGGCACATCAGTGTCCCTCAAAGATTGTGGGGAAGAAAAGTTAAGACTTTAAGAACACTAATATAAATATTTATATTAATACAAAAATTAAACGCATTTTGGGATAGAATATAAAATTTGCATGAATTTTAGAACTTTAGTATTTATGGCTCCTTAAATAGGTGGGAAGAGGTAGGATTTGCCTATTTTCCTTTTCAGTTGAGGGAATGTCAGTGGACAAATCTGGGACTAGTTCTAGTTTGGTGCCTAAATCGCCTCTCTGTCCTGGTGTCAAATCTTCCCCTTCTGTCCACTTCAGTCTCGTGCCTCGTGCTTTACAAAGAAAGATTAAAAGTCTTTTAAAAGATGAAAATTCACAGTGGAGGGGGAAGCTAAATCTACATTTTCTCTTACTTCTCGACTATGACCCCTAAAACTTTTCTCTGATGACTTTTCAGAGTGAAGGTGTAATTATACATACCTCTCCGAGGTGAGAGTCTCCCACAGGCCCTTTGGTCTCGGGATTAACAATAACCACCTTTACTCCAGGTAAAATCTAAGAATCAAAGGGGTAAACACGAAGACTCAATTAAATCTGCTGATCCTCAGGAAACGAATGCAGCCCCCGGCCCGCCTTCCCTCTCGTGGGGCCTGGGAGAGCACGAGGGCAGGAGCCCCCCGAGGCGGCGCCCACAGGATCCTGCTCAGTGAAGATAGGGGGCGCAGTAAGATTCACCCTCAAAAATAAATCAGAGAACCAACCTCTCTGCCTTCCTTCAAGGGGATGAGAAACTGCACACCAGAATGGTAACAGCTAAGAATCTGTAGACTAATTTAACCATGTAACTGCCCCTTCTTGTTCACTGGAGTGATGGCACTGAAACCCCTTCAAGCAGAAGGGGAAGCAGGAAGGAGCTGCCTGAGAGTTTCCACTCCAGTCTACAGTGAGTGCTAGAGTCAGGGCAGCCTGAAGAGTAAGAGAGGGAGGCGGCAATTGTGCAGGAGAACAGAAAGGCACCCGAGGGCCCAGCATCTCTCTCAGGAGGGAAAAGGAAGAAACAGGTGCTGGCTGGGAATGGCTCCGGGCCTATCTGGTTACCTGTATTCTGTCTCTTAAACCTCCCCTTTGATCTTGTGTTTCTAGAGCGTCCAGCTCCTTGAGAAACCCTACAACGATTATTTTGACTCACACATCTGAAACCCCAAGGAAGGAAGAGGAAAGGACCACTCCCACTGGTTGGGCCAGGCGCTGTGGTACAGCTCCCGAGGTGCCCAACCACTTGTTGACGCACATGAAGATCTGACAAGATGATAAGATCAACCCAAGCCCCCTTGGAAGAGTTTTAACAGAAGAGTGAAATGGGAGTAAGTGCCCCATGGGGTTGTTCCACCACTGGATAAGTCAGCTCCCTTTTCTCTTCCCAATCTTCTCCTCTGCCTTTCAGAATCACTAGAGGATCACTGCAATCTCTTTAAAGGGATAAGGAATTTGAAAGCTTATGCTAATGTTCCATCATCCTCAATAAATTGTTCAAAACGCTATAGACTGAATGTTCCCAATTAGGATTGGGAAACCTAATCCCCAGTGTGATGGATGGTATGAGGAGGTGGGACTTTGAGAGATGACTAAATTAGGAGGGCAGAGCCTTAGTGAAGGGGATTAGTGCCCTTATAAAAGGGACCCAGGGACTTCCCTCACTTCTTCCGCCAGTGAGGACACAGCAACAAGATGGCCATCTACGAACCAGAAATCCCTCAGCAGAATCTAATCTGCTGCTGCCTTGCCCTTGGACTTTCCAGCCTCCACAACTGTGAGAAATAAGTTTCTGTTGTTAATAAGCCACCCAGTCTCTGGTATTCTGTTACAGCAGCCCACATAAACTAAGGCGGTAATTAAGTCTATCTTTGAAATCTCTCTCTTAAAGCCCCATACTAATCTAAGAAATCTTATCCCCAGACATCATCACTCTAAAGTATTTGTAATCTCTTCCCCACTTTGATTTTGAACTATAAACATATGTACATATTCCCTGATCTTAAATCACACTGCTCCCCTATCTGCCACCCTATTTTTCTCCTTGTAACATTTATAAAGATAGAATTGGCTCTTTTTAAGTGTTACTCATCTCTCCACCTTGAATATAATATTACATTTTGCTAGTTTGTCAAATAATGATAACATGTCAGATTTTTATAAAAATCTATGGATATTAAGAAAGTTCAAATTGAGAATTCTTATCTATGTACCCACATAAATTTGAAAGTATTGATTCAGTTGAAATGTTGAATTATCTCCAGATTTCAATTAAGTCTTGCCCTGGGTACTAATATATTATATAGCTTCAGGTTTCTTTAAAATGAACTACTTCTCTGCACAGTCCATCATCCCAACAGTCAAAATAAATTACCTTCCCAGATTCGGAGAGGAGCAAACTCTGGGGAGCACCCCGTTCCACAAGACGAACCCTGCAGAAGAACAATATTTACTACATATAAGCCTTTTAAAAAATGACTGTACCATGTTTACTACAGCTATACACTGCCTTCCCAAGACCTCTCATTTGTCTCTCCTTTTTATGTTAGAATAAGTTCCTCAAAGTCAGCGTTATCGACATTTTGGGTTAGATAATGTTTTGTTATAATTTCTTGTGAGGGGCTCGCTATCCTGTGCACTGTAGGATGTTTAGCAACATCCCAGGCCTTTGCCCACTAGATGTCAGTAGCAACCTGCTTGTTGGGACAGCCAAGGATGCCTCCAGACACTGTCAAATGCCCGGCGGAGAACCACTGATTCGGGAGACGCACTGCTTGTACAGGCTGGGCCAGTGCCTGGGGCACGCCAGCGTAAGTCAGCGGGACTTGGGAAAGGGTCACAGAGCCCTGGGGCCAGGTGCTCACCTTGGGACACTGCTCAAATTCCCTCGTAAGCCCATGAGGAAGGCGGCTTTTCCCTCTGGGGTTTAGATAAAGTGTTTCAAAAATCCTACTCTGCTTCACTTATTTTGTCTGTCCCATCATTTATTTTTAAACTTTTCAGAAGAAAGAGTCTATCCATTTTAGTTTAATTTATATCAACGATCACAAAATACTTTTACACAGACAGAGAGTATTACATCTTAATATTAAAGAATAGTGTAGCAACTATGAGACTTAAAGCTTTCTTCTTATAAATGTACATATTAGCTGGTATTAATAATGAGAACAAATTCTTTCCCCCTTTCCATCCCCCCTGGAAGATACAAACAAAAGGATGAGGAAGAGGGCTGGCTTTCCTGAGGCTCAGAACGTTTCTTTTTAAGGATTTTATTTATTTATTTTTAGAGAGAGGAGGAGGGAGGGAGGGAGAGGGGAGAGAAACATCAATGCGTGGTTGCTTATCATACACCCCCAAATGGGGGCCTGGCCCACAACCCAGGCATGTGTCCTGACTAGGAATTGAACCAGCAACCTTGCAGTTTGCAGGCCGGCACTTAATCCACTGAGCCACAGTAGACAGGGCAAGGCTCAGAACTTCTTATGTTAAGGAACTCTATAATAAAGAATGAGCAAAATAAACCTACTGTACCTGTCATGTCTTAATGATTTCAGATCTACATACACAGTAGTTGGATCAGGCCCTGAGGTTCCCTAAAGAAAAATAAACCAATGCATTATTTAAAATTTAAATGGCTATATTCCCGTATTCTATACTTTCAAATCAAGAAATAGATAATTTAGCCATATACATCAAAAACCCAAACTCTATTTGGAAAGCTCACCCTCTCTTCAACCAGAGGAGGCAGGGTGCAGTCAGTATCTCCAAGAGACTCGTGGCCTGGCTTTATCCTTGTGTTTCTCCCCTCCTCCCCTGGGAGGGTGGGCCAGGGGCCTTCTCAGAGGCCAGAGAAGCACGAAGGTTACCAGGCTGAGGACAGTCCTCATCCCTGGATTCAAAGCAAGGACAAGCTAGGTCAGCATCCATGGGGCTTTCAAAATTAACACTGACCCAAGCTGACCACAAGGGGCCCACACTTGGGGTCCAAGGTTAAAGCATCATCTTGCTTCTTAAAAGTCACTTGACTACGGTCACAGGAGACCTGAAAGTAACCACCCATGTGTGCTCCTTCTTTTAAACTCTCACTCTTGCCCATGCCTATATTTGCCTTCTTAGTCTCTAAGCTCCATAAAACCAGACTCAGTTCTTCTTGGTTATTTACCCATCAGGAATAACACAGCAAAACTGCCATCTGGCTGGAGAAAAGAATACAGGCTTATTTGTGCTTCCTTTGCAAAAAAGTTATTAAAATGTGGAGGAGACAGAAAAACAGAAGGTAAGATATAAATAAAATCCAAAGGACACAGAAATCTTCTCTGGTCATTGTTGTGGACCATAAAGCTACTATGAATAGTAAACATTTACATGGCTGCTCAAATGCCCAAAAAAGCTCCAAGTGTGTAGCACCTAGTAACTCAGTGATTCTATAGAACAATGCTGTGAAGGATGATACTATTATCTTCATCTTAGAGATGAGCAAAATCAGGCACAGCAATGTCCAAATAAAAAGCCCACAATCCCACAGCAAGTTAGTGGAACTGGAGCTCGTGCCGGGCAGTCTGTCTTCGAGGCCTCTGCTCCAGAGCACCACACACTCCCCTTCCATTTGTTCCCAACCAAGAGTTCACGACAGTCACCTGTAAACATATTGCTACATTGACTCTTGATCCAAAAGTGGTGCTGACAGCCCGAGGAGACAGACCGATGTCTTTAAAGAGTTTGGAAAAGGATTGTTGGAGGGCGATACGAGGTCGCTCCTCGGCCACCACCACACACGTCCGGATGCAGGAGAGGTTGATTCCTCTGGTCTGTAAGACACCATGCATGTGGGCTAACGTTAGCAGGATCATAAAGGAACTGAACAGGCATGGCCATTGCTCTATCTTTTTGGTCAGCAAAAGCCAAGGAACTATCTCACCTTAGACACCCAGAAAAGACAAGTTTTCCAAAAATACCAAGGCATTCCACTAAAGTCATTCCCACTGGTAAATGTGCTCTTTCTCTATTCCTTTTCTCTTTCATCTAAAAATCTTAGGTTTCTCAGCAATCCATTTTTATCTCTCCCCATTCCTGTACCTTATATTTCTCCCTATTTCAAATTGGAGAGATGGGACTAAGAGGAAAAGAAAGAAATCTAGCACCCTGGAGATCATAACTCTTGCCTCTTTCTTAAGGTCATACTTCTCTATTAAAGAAAATTCAGTGTTTTCTGACTTTCCTGTATGCTAGTCAGACAAATGATCATTGGATACAGACATGACTGAGCTACCCTTTTGTACTTGGGGTCGTCCCCAATCTCTCGTATTCTGAGGTTGCGGATTCTACTGTGAAAAATCCTATTGGAGGTAACAGTTCCCTTTCACCTTTATATAAAGTTGTTCCCATTCAGCCTCCCAACCAGTTTCATCTTCTTCTCCACAAATTAAGACTCAGATTACACTCTGAAAGAGTGCAGTAAATTACAAAGTGGAAGACAGAAACTTCCTGAGGTTTCCAAACACCTGTTTGACTGCCTAGAAGTAACCAAGCAGACATGCCTGTCAGCCCCTCCTTAGGATCATACCTGCCCCACTTCTTTAAAACCTCTCAGGATTGGCTACTTGCTGCAGCTGCTTCTTACCTTTAGCACCTCCACCTGGTTTCCAAGCCCTTTGGTGCAGAGCTCCATTACTGAATAGGAGCAGAATGTATCCCTTATTTTGTACTGGTTGACAGTGGAAAGCCAGAGGAAAAGGTTGTTTTCTAACTCCATAGGAGGAATTAAGATGGACTGGTGACCTGAATAGACACTGCAATGAAAAAGGACAAGAGCTGACATTCTCAAGTCGTCCTAGGTGTCTTGATGTTTTAGAAGACCATCAATTCAACAAATATTCACTGACCACGAAGGGCAGCACAGGGTCCTATTAGATACAGAGGTCTAAGAAGCAGTCTTGTTCACATGCAACTCACAGGACACAATAACTATAAAATAAGGCAGACTGTGGTATGTATAGTAACTGAGATGGGAATAAAGGATGCCAAGATCATAGAATAAAGAGCAAGTCATTCAAATTAGGAAAGGTGGGGGTGGGGGTGTTTAGCTGTGTAGGAGGCACTTGAGCTGCAGCTTGAAGAACGAGCAGGAGTTTGACAGGGGCTGGAGGAAGTGAGGATGCTGATGCGAGGATTCCAGGCAGAGAACAGCGTTTGCAAACGCACAGAGGTATAAAAGCGCATGGCGTGTTTAAGGTGGACAAAAATAGTAGAAACACTATTGAAATATAGTATTTATTTCAGTGTGAAATACTAGAGCTCAGGATGCATGGGCGAGTGGTGAGAGGTGAGGCCAGAAGGACTGGGGTCAAACTATGAAAGGGCTTCACTATCGCGTGAAGGAGTTAGACTTCACCCAGCAGTCATGGCAGCTTTACGTTGGGACAAAACTAGAAACATGGGCGAGGGCCTGCAGACACGGGACACTGAAGGCGAAGACACTCAGGAGAGACGGGAATAGTCTCGGTGAGAGATGATGAGGGCTGCAACTCCGACAGTGCAGCCGGGGTGAAAAGGAACGGCCGAGTCACGTATCACACATAATCTACAGCCACGAGTCCTCAGCTTCCCAAACCTGAGTGTAGGTCAGAATCCCCAGGGGCCAGGAACCCTGTATTAAAAAACGCTGGCCCTTCTCAAGGGGACAGAGATATCCAGCCAAGCTATTACCAAACCGACTTATTTGTTAATTAAATTCACTTCAGAACAATACCCTGAACAGAAAACTAAATTTTAATTATGTTGATAAAAAATAAAAAATAATGGAATTGTGGTCTCCACCTTTGGAGATCTGTTAGTAAGTTTGGGAAAGGCCCATCTCTCTTTTTTTTTTTTTTAGACCCCTAGGTGATTCCTATGTATAGATACAGATTTAGGAACAACTGAGTCAAAGGACATGACATTTAGCTGGATGTGAGACATACAGAGAGGTTGATGATAATGCCCAAGTTCCTAGTTTGGGCCCCGAAGTGAATGACCCCATCCTAACAAAGATGGGGACACAGACGGGAATGGGGAGTTGCACATGTCTGTGAAGGATTCATGGAGACTTCCACCCAGGAGTTGAAAATGTAGGTTTCAGGTTCCCTGGGCGGACAGTGGAAGGACTGGCAATATGCTTTCTGTTCCACAAGAAACAATCTGGCTGGGGCGGACGTGCTACTTTCCAGCCACATGCTGTCACCCCACCTCATTATATTCCTTCCTGTCAGGCCTCGGGGTGGCGCCTGGCAGTCAGAGCATGACATATTTTACCCAAGTACCATCCTTCTGCTTGGCTCTACTACTAAAATGAGGATTACAGGATGGAGCAGAGAGCAGGTAGTAAGATCACTGATCTTTTTGTAAGGCATAAAACTACAGAAAAGAAAAAAAGGGAATACAAATACAACTAAACCAACATCAGAGATACATTAGGTACAGAAATTCTAGGAAAAAAATCAGCATTTTATCGAAACTACCAAATTAAGGGAGCAAAGGGAAGGCCGAGATGGTCAGAGCTCCCACAGACATCCCCACGCGTTACGGTTCTTTGCTTTTCCATTCCTACCTGCAGAGACACCAGAGTGCAAAGCCAAGTCCACAGTAAGGGTCAAGGCAGATGGCGATCTGCCGAGAAGAGTACAGCTCACACTGGAGCTTGATGGCTCTACAGAGAGCATTGACTGCAGAGTGGGACATCTGGAAAGTAAGGAACATGGCACAGGATGAAACATCCCACTGCAGAAAAACAGCTCCACCGATAGTCTTGAGATGCTTTGAGTGCCTCAAACTCCTCAAAATGATGTGTATTTTTCACTAGTTCAAAAAGTTTAATCCAAGTCTAACTTAAGGTAACAAATTTCTGTTCACCAGTCAATACTGAGTTTTATAAAATACGAATCTGTAACTTCATACTCTCTGTAACTCTTATTATCTGTTCGCTTGTATGCTAGGTTCAGAACACGGCATAACATAAATTCCTTGGGATAACTTATTCCGGAAGAGCCGATGCTTTTATTTAAATATAGTAGGGACCCTTGATCCTCCGCCTACTGGTCTCTGGTACAACCAGCTGGCCTCTACATCTGAAGTCCCCAGGGCACTGGTCATCTCTATTTTTTGCAGGCCTGGCATTTTACCAGCATCCAGTGAGAGAGAGAGAGAGAGAGAATCTCCAGACTATTCTACCTTCACTCCTGTAAGCATGCCTGTTGTAGAGACACTAAAATCAAGATACGCCAACATCTCAGGAGTAGGTGGCTTGTACAGCTGGGGCAATCTTTTCCTGGGTAAATCATCTGTAAGGAAAAGAAAAAAATCTGATGTTAATCAGATATGTTGGAACATGAAAATCGTTGCTCTTTAACTGGTTTTCTATGGCCCTGCTATGGCTGAATTTAGCTTCTGGGATTTACTAAAGCTTAGGCTTCTCATGTTTAACCAAGCAGCTTACACATGTCACTCCTAGACATGGGTTGGAGTTAAGGACACCACCAGACAATAAGAACAAGCAAATCTATATCAGGCATATGTATTTACTAGGTTAGTGAGGGGTATTATTACAGAGTAGCTGAAAAATAGTGAAGCAGACTGCTGATGTTCAAACCCCACCTCTGCCATTTTTCAATGATGTGACCTTGAAAAGTTATTTAACCTCTTTGCACCTGTTTCCTTATCTCTAAGATGGTAATAATACCATCCCTCACAGAATTGTTGGGAAGTCAATTCATTCAAAGCATTTAGAAAACAAATGACTAAATCCTCAAAAAGCGTATTGTTACCATGCTGATTTGAAGTTAAAGTTCATTATTTACAGTTTGGAACATGTTATATTAACCGTGGACTGCTTTAAAAGGTGTTTTCCTCCAGGTTAACATAGCAGGTTTTTAGCAATAATTTTATTTCTGTACCTCTCACTTTCCCTCCAAATTTGCTTTATAAATATGTCAAAACCAAGGACATCAAGGCTGTCTCTGGCTCCAGCCATGCCTTTTTAACAGCTCCTTTGGCTTTCTGGATCAAGAAGCAATTCTGACTCTGACTTTTAGATTTCTCTATCATTGGGCGCCCACCTCTGGTCAAACCGAGAGCTTTCTCTATCACCTTCAAGCCACCTTTGTGAAGGGTAGGGTCATCCATGTGCCTAAAGAAACCTTCCTGGTGTCTGTATCACAGCCCATATTTCAGGTCTTCCTGAAATGTGAATGAGTCCAACAGTCATAGTAGATCTGTCTTTGTCTGTCTGCATCACTAACACCAACACAATCCATCTGTGCTACTTATTGTATATGACTGTGCTTGAGTCCTTAAGCAACAAATGCAAAAAAAAAAATTCTAGGTCAGCCTCTGGCACACCATAAGTACAAACGCATGTCCTTCCAGCATTTAAGTACGTATTAAATGTTTGTCAGGTGAACACTATGTGGTACTTACTGAAATTAAGTTAGGAAGGAAATTAATGGTTAAGAGGCTGGGAATGGAGCTAAACTGACTGGGTTTGAATGTCAGTGCTACCACTTAACTTCCCTGTGCCTCAGTTTTCTTATCTGTAAAATGAGGATAAAATTTACACCAATCTAATAGAGTTGGTGCGAAGTTAAAAATTAGGTAGTACGTGTTAGATGCCTGGCCCATAGTAAAGCCTCAATAAAGATGTTATGATTATGTGTGAAATGCTTTACATTATGTCATTTTCATCTTTGTAACACCATGAAGTAGTTATTATAACCCCTATAATAGACAGTTCTGCCCAGGTTAGTGAGGATATTCAGAGAAGAACGGAGTATTAGGATTTAAACCCCGTCTGCCTGACTCCGCAATGCACACACTCCCCTGCACCATTCTCCAGGGAGCCCTGTGCCTTAGTCTCTTCTTTAGTCGAAACACCATCTAAAATTCACGCACTGTATGGTTTTCAAAGAACTTTCATATCATATTGCATTTGATATTCTCAATAACTGTGAGTCTGGTAAGGGGAGGTAGCGTTTTAGAAAAGGCTAACCTCGGACAAGGTTAAGTACTAAAGCTCAAACTAGAACCTGACCTTCTGACTCCTATTCCAGTGCTGTTTCTGCTATATCACATATAGATACAGGCTGCATCAGATCTTCTCAGTATTTTACATGGCCTTACATGTATATGGTCGTATCCAGCATAAAAATCTAACCACCATTTCATGATGCCAAGAGTAACAGCAAGACATTTTTTGTTTCTAGAGTCCTTAGCATATTGTGATCTGCTTCTTTGGAACTGGCTGTTGCAGTATCTGGCCTTTTGGTAATGTAAGCTGAGTAGGTATTAAGTTTTGCCTCTGTCTTAGCAAAGGGAGTATGTTGTGACATAAGAGCTACATAAACATCCTTGGCGTAAGAATTTATGAACTTTCAGGGAATAAATGCTCTTGTTGCTTCAACTCTGGAGAAGTCTCCCCTTCACCTGTGTCAATGATGGTTGGCCAGGTTTTTACATCCACAGCTGCTGCCGCCTCTCGGGACTTCAGTAACCTCATTAGCATCTGCGTGGTGAGAATGCAGGCGGCTTTGCTGACCTAGAAAACAAATGAACAGAAATAAGCACCAGGAGGCTTAGCCCCCATGTAGCACCAGAGGCTCTGGTTGCTGCTAAAAGCAACTCGCACACCACAATGGACAGCAGTACTAGTTTTTCAAAGAACACACACAGGACAATGGAGGTCAGTGGTTCCTCTTACATTGTCCTTCTGGTAATGTGTAACACTTAATCGCCCCAGAATGATGGACCTGTTCATGACACGAGTTTTATTTACAACAGTGATACTCAAATATTTCATAGCTCTAATCTCAGTATGGATCCTACAATCTTTTGGTTTCATGAAAACCAAAAGAAAATACAAAAGCCCTGGCTAGTATGGCTCAGTAGATTGAGTGCAGACCTGCGGACCAAAGGGTTGCCGGTTCAGTTCCCGGTCAGGGCACATGCCTGGGGTTTGGACCAGGTCCCCAGTAGGGGGGCGTGCAAGAGGCAACCACAGTTTGCTGTTGCTCTCCCTCTATTTAGAAAAAAGAAAAAAATGAATAAAAATAATATAAATAAAAACATGAATTTTGTAGTCCTCAGGAAATGAGAAAAGTCAGATGATCATCTCTGAAGGAACTAATGTTTGCAATAGTTTAGTGAACAGCTGGTAAAACTAGACCTAGAACATACCCTGAATTTGAGGAACTCTGTGCTTTCACAGAAACTAAGCTTTTCTGCTCACCTACACATAAAAATGCAAAGTGCCTGCTTCCCACCTTCCCCATAAACTCTGTCAATGGAAGGAAGCTTCCCTCCCTGCCGCTCTGGCTCATCTTGCAATGACAAAGGCATGTTGCTGAATTGAAAATAAAATTAGCTTTGGTGAACATGTTTTTTTATGCTGTAGGCTCCATCTGCTGACAGAGCAATAGTTCTTAAAGAAACAAATATTATATAAATTGGAATTTTGTAACTCTTTGCTTTACAGTACATTAGGATAAAAGATTTGTTAATATAAAGAGATTTATCTCATTTTCCTCAATTCTCATGTCCTATACAAACTTCTATCACTTCCAGAGCAAGATCTGGATACTTTTTAATACTATGCTGAATCATATATAGACTGAATTTAACCAAATTAATTAACCAAAATAAAAGTGACCTGACATTGGGGAGAATTCAGTTTGGCATATAAAATTATCTTGGTTATTTTACAGAAAAAATACTAGAACATTTTTTTAAAACGAGGGAAAAAACAAGTTTTACGGAGAATTACCACGATAGCTTTGCTTCTTTAATGTTCACAATAAATGCCCACAATTTTGTATCTCACCAATAACCACTTTGGAATAGTCCTTCAGTGAATAATGCTGGTCACTTTGGTCAGATTAAGGAAAAACGGGCAGTTTTCAGGATACAGATTTGACTTTGATTCAACAGAACTGGAAAATTAGTAAGGTCCTTAGTTGTCTGAATCTGGATGTTATAAAATGAGGACAAGATACACTTGGTACTTACATCGACAATCATGCGGACTGTGGGCAATGTGGCGGTAAGGTTCTGAGTGTGAGGAGGTCGGACAGTCACAGGTATGCACCCCGCATAAAGGCAGCCATAGAACGCAGCAATTAACTCGATGCCTGCAAGACAGAGTTGCTGAGCTGCCCAGCCCTGCAAAACTAAATGGCAGGTCTTCCCAAACCAGTTTATTAAATCATGTGCCAAATAATTTATTTAGACCATAATTTAACAGAGACACTAGCAGCAGAAATGTTTAAAATTGAGAAGGGATAGAAGGGAAAGGAGGAATCACATAAAACAACTTTAAAAATATATAGAGAGAAGCCAAGAATCAATAAGAAGAAAGGAAGTCAGAAGTATAAAAAACTCTTGAAAGATACCTGAAGAAGGTATTTTTATATCATTTCTTGATGTCACTTAGGAGAATTAACTGCAGAAATTAGGGCTGTTGAACTTAGTAAATAAAAGAATGGGGAAAGGACAGATTAGGAACACCTGAGCTTTCTCTAAATGCATAGAAGGCCACCATGTGGATAGGACCCAAAAATTCCAGAACTTATAAAAAATTGTGTATTTATTATTTTTTAAATAAAGATTTTATTTATTTATTTTTAGAGAAGGGACGGGAGAGAAAAGAGAAGGAGAGCACCATCAATGTGTGGTTGCCTCTTGAGTGCCCTCTACTTGGGAAGGGACCTGGCCTGCAATCCAGGCATGTGCCCTAGATTGGGAATTGAACTGACGACCTTTGCAGGCCGGCACTCAATCCACTGAGCCACACCTGCCAGGGCTGTATTTATTCTTACATATTTAAACTTGAGTTTCCTTCAAAGTACTCTCCATTTGATGCAATACATCTATATAGATGTTTTTTCCACTGCTCAAAACAGTTTTAGAACTCGTCAATTTTGATGCCTTTTAGTGCTTCCAACATTTTTTATTTCACGTCTTCCACAAGGGCAAAACATTTCCCTTTGAGGACTTTTTTCATCCGGGGAAACAAAAAAAGTCACTTGGGGCAGTATCGAGTGAATGAGGGGTAGGGCAGGGATCATACTGTCTTTGGGCAAAAGCTGCTAAACATTCAGCATAGTGTGGGCAGGTATGCTCGTAAATCACCCATCATGAAATGGGCAAATGTGTTGAAAAGAGTCTTCAAAAAAAAATTCACCAAAGCTAAAGGCAGACTCTCACAACAATGCCAGCCAGTGACACAGATGGGTTCCTAGAACAATGACCCGGGGCGGGGGGGCGGGGGGAAGGAAGCCTGTACGACAAAGGGTTGGCCCTCCAAAAGATAGTTCCACTGTTTCTGGGTCCTCTCCTCATACGTGAAGAGTGATTAGACTTCTAACATGTAGCTCCATCAGTGGGCACAAGTTATAGGGAGGTAAAGTGTGTCTCCATATGAAGAAAACTGCATAGTTTGGACTTGGTGGGCAGGCCACCCGCCAGCCTCCGCAGGAAGTGTTCTGCCCCATCTCCACGTCATAAACTATATGAAAGATGGTATCACAGAAACACCACAGGAGGGATTCCTTTACCAGATGACCTTCTAAGAAAACTTTTTAAAGAAATCCTCATCCAAGGACATTTCCCCCCGCCACTGTTTTTAGAGAGAGGAGAAAGGATGGGGGGGAGAGAAACAGAAAAAGAGAGAGAGAAAAACATCGACTGATTGCCTCCCATATGCACTCCAACTGGCAATCAAACCCACAACCAACCAAGCCACGCCAACCAGGGCCTAAGAAATCTTATTATCAATGTAAATAAAATAGCATAGCAATCACAGCAAAATCAAATAAGGAATATAAAAGAGCTGGATATATGAGCGTGTTAGGTGGCAGAAGGATAAATACAGGAACAACTCAAATATTTCACCTAAAAATTGGAATATTTACATCAAACTGTCATCAAATAATTCTTAGTCCCTCTAACTGTGAAGACAAGGTTGCTGAATTAAATTAGAGCATGGAAAATGAAAGAAGCAGTAATCGAGGAACACTACACATCTATCATGCTATGAAGAATTTAAAGTCAAAAGAGTCCATGGACAACTTTCTTTGGAAGCTGGGTTAAAATGGTCTCATTCCTGAACACTCCTAGAAACAAAGCATCTCAAAACTCAGGAAGTCTTCCTTCATTCATTTGATATTTACCATAGTGCTGGGCACTATGTTTAGATGATGGAAATATAAAAGTAAATACAATAGACTGGGTCCCAGAAGAGCCATCACGCTGCACAACTCCAGGGACGAGGCTTGCTTTACACTTTAGCCTATGTGAATAGCCCTTCTGGAGTTCGGAGGTGCACAGTCTACATGGTCATATATGGTGGCCCTGAGTTCCTGTCCTCTTACAGTTTGTAGTCTAGTAATGGAGCTTAAGTCCAAACTACCAACTCAACACTCACCAGGTGGATAGAGCAACACCACGTTGTCGCCTGCATTCAGATGTCCCTTATCTCCAAGAACTGATGCAATCCTTTCTGCTCGTTTATGAAGCTGAAGGCAGCTGGCTGTGCACACAGTGGTGCCCTTTAAACAGGAGGAAGTATAGCTCATTAAGAAAACAAAACAGAAACAAGTATAGCCTATCTGACATTACACAATACCTGAAAGGTTTGTACCGTGGTAGATTATTTTTAGCTAGTTATCAATTCCAGTGAAAATTCCTCTACTGCCAAAAGACATGCGCGGTATTCTTTTTTTTTTAAAGGTACTTAGGGAATATCAATATTAACTTAAATCAAACATATGTACTTATAGTCTTTCTTATTTAAAATAGCTTTAAAAATATGCAAGGACTTTTTAAAAAATTTAAATGTGGAAATAAGAGTAAAAGGAAAATAAAGGAAATAAAAGTAGGATGAGGGCAGGAGTGAAGTCAGGACAATAAATGTGGGCCATATGGTCACATGCATTGGCTGGACACTAAGCATATATTTGGCTCAGACAGCAAAGATGTACATAAAACAGTAACAATTACCAGCAACCTGCTAATAATAAAGATAAGCAGACTAGAAAATGGACAACTATTCCTGATCCTGAGAATAATTTCACCTGTAGGTTTTCATAAATATCCTTATCATCAATTCAAATTTCACTGAGCTGGGCTTTTTTTTTTTTTAATTGAAGTGGGGAGGGAGGGAAGAGGGAGAGACAGACAGACAGACAGACAGACATCGATTTTATTGTTCCATTTATTTATGCATTCACTGGTTGATTCTTGTATGTACCCTGACTGGGGATTGAACCCATAGCCTTGGTGTATTGGGATGTTGCTCAAACCAACTGTGCTACCCAGCTAGCACTGAGATGGAATTTTTAAACCCTCTTTCCCTTGTAAAAATTTCCCACAAATGGGAAAGTGCATAAAATGTAAATGTATAGCTTAATTCTAAAAGAAAATCATAAAACAATCATCTGAGTAAGAACAAGCATGACATGAAAAACACCACTGCCAACAACGCAAAAGCACTCCCATGCGTCCGCCCAGGACAGCCTTCTCTTCCCTCCACAGGTAACCGCTATCTTGCCTTTTTAATGTTAATTGTTGATTTCTTCTTCTTAGTATTTTTATCACTCATGAAATTTTGAATTTTATATATAGGGAATTTTAATGTGCATGCTTTTGTGCTTTGCTTCTTTCTCTCAACATTATCTTAAGAGATTCTAGGCCGCAGTGCCTAGATGTCCTTTACTCATTTTTGTTGCTGTATGTTTAATTGTATGAGCACACAACCATTTTTCATCCATTCTGCTGTTGACAGACACTCATCCTTGTACAATATCCTGGTGCATAAATATATAAGTTTTGGTCAGCTCGACCTAGAAATGGAAGTGCTGGGTCATTGGGTATGCCTATCTTCAACTTTAGTGGATAATGCCAAATTGTTCTTTGTTGTGCCAGTACCACATGGTCTTAATCATTGTAACTGTCTATCTTAAAAAAAACTCATGATAAAATGAGTTTTACTGAACAGTTTCTTTTAAAAATATTTTTAATTTCAGTAATATAAAATAGGACATATTCTGTATAGAAAATTTGGAAAATAAAAATATATAAGATGTAACCACTATTAATATTTTGGTATGTATTTTCCTGTTTTTTTAAAATCATATATATAAATTCACAAGCAATATTTTTAAAAAGTATCACATCATACTATCTTCCAGAGGCAGTGTAGTGCCTTAGTTAAGAATGCAGGGTCTGAAGACAATTTGTGTTCAACTGAGAGAGCTAATTTCCTGCCCTACTACTAACCCTGTGACCTGAGGCAAGCTGTTTTATGTCTCTGTGCCCTAGTTTCCTCAACCTTGAAATGAACGATGAAATTATAAAGCACCCAGAACAGGGTCTTCAATAAGTACTCAATTATTATTAAAGA
The DNA here is from genome assembly GCF_021234165.1 of Pteronotus mesoamericanus. Taxonomy (NCBI): domain Eukaryota; kingdom Metazoa; phylum Chordata; class Mammalia; order Chiroptera; family Mormoopidae; genus Pteronotus; species Pteronotus mesoamericanus. Next base: position 4,194,516 of record NW_026555310.1, read on the forward strand.
TTATATCCAAATTTTTTTCTACTTACACATTATGAATATGTTCTGGATCATCAAATTTTTCTCAATATTGTTTTGAATTGCTAAGTAGTATTTTATCATGTTTATATACCATAATTTATTTAGTTAATTGTCTATCTGTTGGGCATTAGGGTTTTAACACTAAAATAAACATGCCTCTGGCAAAAGTTGGGTTAAATTCCAAAGACCATTTCTTACATTCTTCTTTTCGGTCCACGGTACAGCAGCTAACTAAACGTCAGTAAAAAACAAATTTCCAGACATGAGGGAACAATGCTATATGGTTATTAAGCTTTCTGATAGGCTGGCTGAATCCAAGGTACAATATTAGAATATAAAGAAAAATAAATGACCTACATGTCCTTTAGTCATCCATATATTACTTCTCTAACCAAGAAACAAGCTTAAACTTATGCTCACTAACAAAGTAGAATGGGAAGTATGCTGGATTGACATCTTACTGAAATGGAAGGACCCAAATGAATCATAGGCTTGAAGAGAAGCCCACTTCACATAAAGATGGAGCAAAGAAATGCCTAAGTTTCCACTGAAGGTTTTTAATGACTTTTCACTAAGATGCACAGCATATTTTTCTCATTAAGTTCTATCATTGACAAAAATTCTCAAAAGTGTGTGTGTGTGTGTGTGTGTGTGTGTGTGTGTGTGTGTATGTTTGTGAGAATCTAGGGGTTGGGGGGGAGGAGGGCAGACCCTCTTCTGGTGAGAAATACTGTTATATGCCCTGATCACAATACTTTTAGCCTTTGACTCAGTCATTAAAACAGGTCTCAGCAGACTTCCACAGAATGCATAACTTAAAAAATACAATGTTTACAACATATTTGAATAACTTGCTGAACTGAATAAAACTGTTTAATAAACCTCAAAAAAAAAATGTTCTGGTGAACCATGATTAGAAAGTGATAGTTAAATGTACTCTTGAGTAATTTTCAATTTGCTTTTTATCCATTAGCAATAAATCATGTAAGTATATACCAAAAATAACTCTGGTTTTTAACATGTTGATCTAGCCCTGACTGGGCAGCTCAGTTGGTTGGAGCATTGTCCTGCTATGTCAAGGTTGTGGGTTCGATCCCTGGTCAGGACACACACAAGGATCAACCAATGAATGTGTAACTAAGTGGAACAACAAATTGATGTTTCTCTCTCTCTACTCCTTCATCTCTCTAAAATAAAAAATAAACAAACAAACCAATAAATAAAATAAAGGTTTATCTAACGTCACTTTCTTCCTGGTAGAAATTGAAGAATTAAAAGTCAAACTAGGTAAAAAAATTACGTGACATAATGAATTCTATCCATCTGTAGATCTATGTAATTGCATTGTTGACCTCACCGTTCCTAATAGAACTAAATAAAGACTATTTTATTGTAACACAAGAAGAGACAGTATTAGATAACACTGTAGGAGGTCTCCTTTCAACCTTGAATAATTGCCCAATTCATCCTCATATGCCAAAATGAGGAGGAAGCAGCAACTCCTTCCTCAGAGTTGGCAACAGATATTTTCTGATGAGAGAAAGAGATCAAGAGTGTCTAAGATACTCCCACCACATTCAGCTGATTTGATACACAACTGAATTTTTCATACCTTTGCATTTAACAGCATGAAGAGTACATGGTCAGGAGTTGCCTGGGCTCGCCACTGTAATATCTCTGCCAGAAACTGGTGCTAAAGTTACAAAGCAGAAAGAAAGAATCAGGGTCGGCAACTTTTTAAAAGTTGGATAACACATCTCCCATCTGCTACGTGAAGTTTAAGTTCTGTCCTTCACTCGTTTGTAAAAATCCACACTTCTGGAACACTTACCTTCCTCACCAAATCATTCTCTTCAATCTGCCCAAGATCCCTTCCCGCAGCCTGTGCTATACGCTTTCCAGCAACCAGGTTCCCGACCATCACAGAAGCAGGGCCTACTCCTGTAAGTAAAGGCACAGTTCAGCTCTCCGGAGATGGAAATTCAAGCTATATACCTGAAAGCATTTTCAGACTGACCAGAACTGGTTCAAACGGACTGAGAATTCTTCTAGGCACTGGGAACACAGGAGCAAACAAGACAAAGAGTTTGAATTCTAGTAGGGAAAGGCAACCAATAAGCACATACATAAGTAAATACAAAAACAAACTAGGACCCGAGGAAAGCTGGAAAGTGGAAGGTGCAGGGGAGCAGGTGGGTTCCTATGGCCTGGGTGTAGGGAAGTTTCCACTCTGAGGAGGTTGGTCACATCTGCTCCAATCACAATTCAACCCCAAAAGCGGGCTTAACAGTAATGAGTATCTGATCTAGAAAGAAATTTCCTATCAGTGAGGACTGAGAGTGAGCTTGTCAAAAGTGTGACAAGTGCTTAATTAGAAGTGAATAATGACATCCAGATTGTAGGACATTCTATAAGACAACTGTCCTGGAGTCTTCAAAAACATCCATGCCTTGAAGATAAAGGAAGGCTGGGAGCTTCTAAATTAAAGGACACATCAGCCAAATGGAATTCATGACCTTGATTGGATACTAGCTTTTTAAAAAATCATCTATGACAAAAAAGTAGACAAATACAAAGATGGCCTGTGTACTACTAGATGAAAGCATTATATTAAGATTCAATTTCTTAATAGGCTAATGGCATTGTGGTTGACTAGAAAATGTTTAAGAGAATGTTTTTATTCTTTGGAGATACAGTGTCTCAATATTGCTGAAATGCTGAAGAGGTAGGGTGCCATGATGTCTGCAATCTACTTTCAAAGAGTTCAGAAAAAAACAGGGCAACAACTGGTGAATCTAGGAGAAAGTGTATGGGTGTTCATGATACTATTTTTTCAACTTTTCCATAGGTTTGACACTTCAAAATAAAAAGGAGAAACTCTCCCTCTCTCAAGAAAAAAACGCTAATGTTCTGTATTTCTTTCTTGGTGGTCACATAAAGATTAAGACTCTACCAAGTCAGACTAAGAAGATAACAGTACTTATTGTCATCTGAGTTTTGAGTAATTTTGATGCTATGCTTAGATTTATATTAAATATCTTTTATTTCCAAAATTTGTTGCTCTTGAATACATTGAAGCATCTGAAAAAAAAAATCACTTAAATCATAAATCACTTTGAAAAATTCAGGGAATCTGCGTAAAGGGGACAAAGGGAACTCTTTGCACTATCTGGCAACTTTTTGTGTGAAATTATTTCAAAATAAAACATTAAACATTTTTTAAATCAAATTAAAAAATCAAAAAAGGTAAAGTACTCCAACACTTTGAATGCTGAACACTTTTAGTTTACAAAATGCCTTAATGCAATTTTAAGTATAATATGCAAAATTCCTTCCTAAGAAACTGCATAGCAAGTTAAGATATATCATGTTGGAGAGGCTTTTATATAGGCGCGACTCTGTGTATTTGACTGTGTGAGTTGCCTCATCCTGAATTTACACAGTAAAATAATAAAAGTGTGACATTTAAAAAAGTGAATTTTTCAGAGTACTTTAAAACAGCAAAAATAGTTCCTCAGCAACTTCCTCAGGTCCTTCTAGGTACATTTCTGAGTCTATGGGTCAGAAAGAGTGAAAAATAACTGAAAGCAGTAACATCTAGGAGGCCAGTTGCTGACACCTTTACTGTACCTGTAAATATGCCTTATTTTTCCCACAAAACTGTACATTTCCTGTGGTAAAGACCACTAGTCATCAGCTAACCCCAATATCTATTTTCCTCTTCCTTAAAAACAAAACCCCCAGTTTGTAGCTGGGCAGATCCCTGAAATAAAGACTATATTCTTCAGCATGGGATAATAATATAAAAGAGGAAAAAATACATGCAATTTTTACAGAATATGTTTAAAGGGGCAGGGCATTCCCTTGTTTGTCTTTTTCTCCCACCCGCTAGCTGGAATGCAGGTATGATGACTGGAGGTCAGGGGGCCTACAGATGGCTGTGACAGACTGTATTATTTTCTTTTTTTAAAAAAATATTTTATTTATTTTTAGAGAGGGGGAAAAACTTTGATGCACGAGAGAAACATCAATGGTTGCCCCTCTCACGCCCCCTATCAGCGACCTGGCCCGCAACCCAGGCATATGTCTGACTGGGAACTGAACCAGCAACCTTTCATTTTGCAGGCTGGTGCTCAACCCACTGAGGAACACCAGTTAGGGCGACTGTATTATTTTCTTACAATTCTTCCTTTCCTCCCTGTCCTTGTTGTGAGTTACATGGGAGGCGTATACCTATCCGCTCCACTGACTTGTTTGGGACAATGAAATATTAGAAGACATGACACAAACAAAAGCTTTATATATGCTTGTGTGGTTTGGCTTGGCTTCTTGCTTTTGCCATCTGCTTTGAGAAAAATGTGGCCCAGGTAGTTGCTGGTTCCATGATGAGGAGACACATGGAATGATTCTAACCTAACCCAAAGCCTGGAGGTAAGCCAGGCCCAGCTGATCCCAGCTAAGCTCCACAGATCCACATTCCATAAGTGAAAAATAAATGCTTTTTACTTTAAGCCACGGAGCTTTAGAGTTATTTGGCATGCAGCATACCTATAATAATAGTTGACTGACACAATGCCAGAGCAAAAAGGTGGGCAATCAGAACCATAGCGGTGGAGGAGCTGCCATCCTAGTCCTGGACTGCCTTGCTCTGCCTTTCTTTTACCTGAGAAATTGACAAATTGTCTCTTGTTTAACTTGCTGTTATGTTCTTCTGAAACCTGAAGCCAAAATCAGTCCTAACACGTTCCCATTCTTTAGATAATAGCTTCAATAGGTATCTCAATGAGATTTACCCCCCTGACTGGCTTAACACTTTTTCCACCTTCCCTTCCCACTGTTTTCCTTTTCCTTTTTTAAAAATCTCATTCCTACCCATCTCAACTTTCTGTATTCTTAAACCCCGACCTGTCATACAATCCCCACATCATCTCCGCCTTGTGATTTTCAAGCTGCTTTGGTGTGATCCACATGCATCCCACTAAGATCTTAGCAGGTAATCACAACAGACTCCAAAAACAGACTCCAAACCTCATGCTTTCTTTCATCAGACAGGTGGATGTTAGGCCTATGTGGGCTTAGGAATAAATCTTTTAAATATTTTATCATTTAATAAAATTAGATGAAATCTGGCTAGCAAAAGCAATGTTTTAAAGCAACTACTATGTCTTTAAGTAGCATTTTTAAGCATCTACTATGACATGAAAGTTTTGTCAAATGAATCCTAGATTAAATGCTTTTTAAAAAGGATTTTATTCATACAACAAATGAACGTAGGATTTCAGTGGTAATAGGTTTTGAGATGGAGAAGGACTGTGTGTTTTATGTAACTGTCAGATGCCTAGGTAATATAAAGATACTTCTTTTTATACAATCTTAATTAGTAATATACAGACCTCTTGATTTTAACTGTTGTTTTAGAATATTAGGCTCCATAAACTTATTTCCACGAGCAGAAACTGATGAGTATCACATATACTTTAGCTCTACATACACTGTTACTAAGGTTAGCTGCTGAGCTGACAATAACATCTAGATAAACAACTGTGATATGATCTTAGCCACCAGACCACTGAAGTAGTAACTACTGCAGAGCAGCGTATATTAACATTTTACTATCCTGATAAAAATATCCTAGAGAGTCAGAGGCTTACCTACATTTTATTATTGTACATTCACATTTACTTTTCAGTAAAAGCTATCTTACAGAAATATATATAAATGCCACACTTCCCTTTCCCTTCCTAATCTTCCCATTTTTATCTTCTCATCCCAATGCAGCTGAAGGCTGACGTGCTGATGTACATAGAGTGTGTGTGGTGCAGTAGGATCAGTAAAGGCAAGATTTTGGCTGTCACGTGTGGTATACAGGAAACCAGGAGCCTCTGATTAACTTCTCAATTAATTGAAAAAAAATCAATAAAACTACCATCAATCAACTACTTCGCTCGACCACATCAAAATTACAACTAAAATATAGAACCACCATCACTTGGAACCATCAGAAATCAAGTTGAATGGAAGCCTGACAACTATGGATTTAAGAAACCACATCCATCCAGACTGAGCCACTGGTGCCATATCTGAGACTCCCATCAACCTGCCTGACACTGACCCAACTTGGGGATCTCCAGAGACACGGCCCCACCCTACTTACAGGCCCTCCCAGCTGCTTTTCCATAAGAATGACTGGTCGTAGCTCAAGTATCACAACTTCCTAAATCATCTCAGACAAGCAACAACTGGCCTCAGTGGGCCCCAGGCCCAGCGCTAGCAGCAGCTGGCCTAGATTCACAGCTTGGCTTTGCCTGGGAATCTCTAAGCCCAGCACAAGTAGCAGCCATATCTGATTGCTTACAGTTCAGGCAGGGTGGCCCTGGGCAAAACATAGGTAGGGGCTTGACCTTGGCCTGCACCACCTGGGAAACCCCAGGGGCAGCACATCGAGAGGACAGCTACAGACCACGTCGGAGCACCACCACCCTGCCCCTGCACAGCTGACCCTCTACAGAGGGCAGATGTTTGTGGTCAGTGGTCACGGCCAGCTCTTGCAGCTGACTGGCCTGGGTAAATCCCTCCCATTGACCTGCCAATAGCAACCAAGGCTCACCTACACAGGCAGGCTGTACTCAGACCATACAAAGGGCACACCTCAAGTACCCAGCTTGGGTGATAGAGAAGGCTGTGCCACTGGACCGTATAGGACACTTACTATATTAGGCCATGCTACCAAGACATAGAGTCAAAACAGCTCTATCTAATACATAGAAACAAACACAGGCGGGCTGCCAAAATTAGGCAACAGAGAAACACAGCCCAAATGAAAGAAGGGATCAAACTCCAGAAAAAGAGCTAAACAAAACAGAGATTAACAATCTATCAGATGCAGAGTTCAAAACACTGATTATAAGCATGCTCAATGTACTTAGTGAGGACCTTAGTAACATTAAAAAGATCCAGTCAGAAATGAAGAATACACTAATTGAAATAATGAACAATTTACAGGGCAACAACAGTACAGCAGATAAAGCCGAGAATCAAATCAATGATTTGGAACAAAAGGAACCAAAAACCAAACAGAACAACAAGAAGAAAAAAAGAATCCAAAGAAATGAGCATAGTATAAACAACCTCTGGGACAACTTCAAGAGGTCCAACATTCACATCATAAGGGTGCCAGAAGGAGAAGAGAAAGAGAAAAATATTGGAAATCTATTTGCAGAAATAATGAAAGAAAATTTCCCTGATTTGGTGAAAGAAATAGACATGCAAGTCCAGGAAGCACACAGAGTCCCAAACAAGATGGATGCAAAGAGGCCCACTCCAAGATAAATCATAATTAAAATGCCAAGGGTTAAAGATAAAGAGGGAATCTTAAAAGCAGCAAGAGAAAAGAAGTTAGTTACCTATGGGGGAGTTCCCATAAGACTGTCAGCTGATTTCTCAAAAGAAACTTTTCAGGCTAGTAAGGATTGGCAAGAAATATCCAAAGTCACGAAAAGCAGGGAGCTACAACCCAGCTTACTCTAACCAGCAAAGCTATCATTTAGAATCAAAGGGCAGATAAAGAGCTTCCCAGACAAGAATAAACTGAAAGAGTTCATCATCACCAAACCATTATTATATACTTAAGAAAAAGATCAAAACTATGAACAACAAAATGGCAAAAATACATATCAACAATTGAATCAAAAAAACAAACTAAGCAAATAAGAACAGAATCAGAAACATGGGAGAACATTCTGATGGTTGCTAGATGGGAGCAGGGTGTGGGGGAATGGATGAAGGGGTGAGGGGACTGAGAAGTACAAATACATAGTTACAGAATAGCCATGGGGATGTAAAGTACAGTACAGGCAGTGGAGTAGTCGAAGAATTTACATGCATGACCCATGGACATGAACAGTGCAGGGGAGGGCGAACTGCCTGAGGGAATAGGGGGTGCTGGATGGACGGGGGCAAAAAGGGAAAAATCAGGACAACTGTAATAGCATAATAAAATATAATTTTAAAAACCTTAAAAAGAAGAAAAAAAAGTATTACTCTGAAGAGGGAGCCAACAGTAAACTCAGGGAAGCCTATTCCACAGGGCCTCAATCCTCCCTACTTTCAGTCAACTGATATCTATTCTTATGTTACTTATTTTTGTAAGGATTAATTCTAGAGAAAAAATCATGCTGAGAAAAGAACTCAGATTCTTGAATTTACAATTTTAATATTAGATATTCAAAGCCAGTGTATTACCTGGTTGCTTTTGTCGGGGTTTTGGCAAATTGGTCACGCATGTATGTGGACACATGAGGATATTACATGGATGTAGAGATCCTTCCAGAAAGAGATGTTTCGTTTGAGATATATGAATCCCTCCCAGTGGAGTTTTTGGCAATGTATTGGCAGGCACCAGAGCAAGACAATAAACCCCCACTTGATGAATGCTATCGATTGCCTAGAAAAATAAAAAGAAAAATATTCAATGAGATTAATTTTACTTCATTTGACATCATCCTAACAGAATTCATTACTATGTTCCAGGATTTTTCTTTCTCTATCCATTCTATTCTAGGTCTAGAATCTGGTGGATTATTAAGATCCCGTATGTCTACAAAGACCTAATCCTTTCAGTGATGGTAGAGGTCAACGTAAGGGGTAAGATGCAAACTAAACGGGCAGAGGTGAACACTGATTTGCAAGCCTCAATATGGTCCCTCCTGAGTCATAATGTAAGAAATTTGTTTTGGTTCTTTTAATATTTTAGCTGCCCAACACAGATCAAGTAAACTGAGTTAATAGTGGTTTTGTTATGAACACAACAGAAGCTCTGTAAGTGGGCCCCTGTGTAAGTGGATCACTAAGTTAGCAGGAATCCCTGCTGCAAAACATGTGGACAAGGCCCACCACTGAGCACTGAAGGCCGCCAGCTCCCTGAGCGCATCTCTGAGCATCGGCGTGCTTGCTTCTATACTTTTACTGCCAGTTGTCCTTTTCGTTGTTCACATTTAATTAACCATTAAATCAACTGATAAAATATGAATGCAAAACAACAGAAGAGAGTTATGCTTTGGAAAGACTCATTAAAGATGAGCTCCTAAAAAACCACTGTTGATAGGTATGGGCAAGTGAATTCTAAAAGGTAAGGACTGTGTGTTTCAGTCCCTTCAAATACTTTTTTTTTTTTAAAGAGAATTTTTATGAGTTTATTCATACCAAACTGACAACATATGCTAGGAGCAAGATCTCAAATGTTCCACAGAATGACAGTCCCACAGCTTCTTTTATACATTTTAAATTAAGGAGGGGACATAAGGAAGATTACATGAAGGTTGCTTCAACCACCTTTTAAAACTAACTGACCAACCAAATGTACCAGTTGAGAGAGTTCTACTGTATTATCCACAAGCCTTACTGAAAAGGAGATAGAGCCTTAAAAGGAGAATGCACCAACAGTCATGATAGACCAACAAGGGCAAACAACTAAAAAGGGCAAAAGAATAAACTGGAAAATCAATACTCCTCAGACTATCCTACTAATCAACAGAGACAACTGTGAAATGGCAAGTCTGGCAGAGTTCCTAAGACTTTGGCATCTTAGAGTGTACAGAAAGTTAGCAAATGACACGTAGCCTGGATCCCCTACTGAATACACCGTATTCTGGTTAAGCTGTCTATTGACCACCTTCCTTAGAATGTGTTGAGTTAGGTATTTAGTTTCTTATACATAGACCTGGAATGAAACAACCTCTGGGCTCTACCCACCAGAACATATGGTATCCTTACTGTTTTACTATGAATCCAAATGCTCCAAGCTGAGAAGCTATGGAGACTGGGAAAATAATGCCCTCTTATTTCATGTCCAAATCAGACCCAAATGACTTTTACAAGAATTTAGATTAGTAAATTAACACAGCATTTAATTCCTTTAGTTGTTTTCCAGGGGACAGTAACATACATCTAAGGAATTTCAGTTTCCTATGATAGGAAAAAGAAAACATAATTTACTACAAGATTCAATCATTACGCCCGAAAATTCATTCTGAACAAAATAAGAAATTTATTTTTTTGAAAATATGAACAGTATAAAAAAATATTCTCTTTGCAGGTCTGATCCTTAGCCATCCTTCAGAGATAACCCAGTCCCGCCTTCCTCACTGTCTTTCCATCTAATGCATCGTCAGTAGATTCTCTTACTTTTCTCTGATTTTCCACTCCAAATAGCCTACATTATGTCAGCTGATAATTCAGAATCACAGACCCTGAGGACAGGAAGAAATCTAAAAAGTCATCTAGTCCTATCACTCATTTCATACTTGCATCATTTCTACAACATTACCGCTGACTGGCAGTTCATAATCCAAATGCCCCACCAGACAAGTTAGAGATACTGGCAACACTCCCAATGACATATATGTTGCTATGGCAAGGACAGTCCATGTTTCCTTTAGACCCTCCATTTATCCAACACACACTTACGGAACCTACTAAGAAGATGTGCTGGCTGGCATAGCTAACAGGTTCTGGGGACTGAGCAGGGAACAAAAGAAATAAAGTCTGGGCCTTCATGGGGCTTATAATATAGTGGATATAGAAAACAATAAATATAAACATACTTATATGGTGATATGTAGAAAAATACAGAAAAGTGAGGGCACAGAGAGTAAACGGGAATGTTACTTAAGAAAGAGTGGGTCTCTAAATTCCTTATTGGTGATTATGCTTATGATTATTATATTTGCTCTTAGTAATAATCACCATCATTTACTAAATGCAGGCACTAAAATATTTCAATTAATTATCTAATTACTATCAATTAACCCTCCTAATAGCTCTATAATATAAAAAATGTTATGCCCACTTTACAGATTAGGAAATAAGCTGAGGTTACGTAGCCTGCCTAAAGGCAGCGGTGCGGTAGGGAGCGGGGACTCAGAGCGGCATGCTGCATGAAGACTAAGCAAGGCCCTCTCAGCGCTCTGGCCTGGCCCCTTCCAGAAACATATCCTTTAAACTGAACCCAAATCTTTCTCTTTTCCTAACGGTTTATGTCACCTAGATCTCTAACTCCATAGTAAAACCCCTTCAGAGTAGGAGCAACATCCTGTATTTTTTTGGATCCCCTGCACTCCAAGCACCGCTTTACCATGTACTATTAGCTGCTGACAAGTGGATTGATTTGTCAAAGATGTGTTCCACATATGGACAGTTAAAACTTTCAGGAGTTGTAAACACTCAGGAACAAAAAAGTGAAAGAATTTGCTGAAACAAATTAATTCAGTTGTTTTTGGCAACCTGAGCAGAAAAATACTACACAGTCCACAAGGAGAAATGGTATCAATTTTCTAATTTTGCTAACAGTACACAGAATGTTTAAGTAGTGATTGGCAAGAAAATAAATAAGGTGGTATAACCAGTCCATCGAGAAAATGCTAAGCAGTGGCTGCTGCCCTCTCTGACAACAAAGCCACCTGCCCCAACAAAGACCCAAGATGCGCTCACCTGTAGCACACGGCTCATCCACTGGAAACTATCTTCCTCAGTAGCATCGGGTCTCTGTTCCGCAACCACCACAATGCGCTCATCATAAAATACAGACACAGAAAACACAGCAATTCTAAGAGAGACAGATCAAACACATCAGGACTCCCTTCACAACCAGTCCTATTTGCTTTGCTCAGTTGGAATACAGAGAAGGGACAAACCCACCACACTAGCCAAGAATGAGTATAGAAAAGAAAATGTACAATCATTACTATCAAAACGAGGACTCAAACCACACGTATTAAGCACCATTGTTGTGAATGTTGGGACTCAGCGATAAGACAAAGACCCTGTCTTTGTGGAGTTTGCATGTCAAGAGACAGGACAAACAAATAAATATAAAATAATGTCACGCTGTAATATACACTGGGAGAAAGCTAAGGGAGGGAGAAGGGGTGGAGTGGTGTGCGTGGCATACTATGAAGGCAGGTGGCTGCGGAAGCACTCCCTGACGAGCGGACACTGGAGCAGAGACCTGAATGAAGTGAGGAGGTGAGCCACGCGAAGATCTGGAGGAAGAGGTTTCCGGGCAGAAGGAACAGAAAGCGAAAAGGTTCTGAGGTAGGAACGAGCTTGGCAGCTTTGAGGAACAGCAAGAAGGCCAGTGTGCCTGGAGCAGAGTGGTGAAGCAGAGAGTGGTGGGGAGAGGTCAGAGCCAGGCCAGGCTGGCCGACGAGGACCTGGGAGGCCAAGGGGTGGGGGGCGTTTTGAGTAAGGTCTCCGCTCAAATGTCCCCTTACTAGTAATGTATTCCCAGACCACCTTCTGTAAACGGACAAACACCCCCCCCCCCCCGTGTTTTTCTCAGCACAGCATTTGTCATTATCTCATATGTTATCTATTTCCCTATGTGATTACTGTCCGTTTCCCCTAATGAGAATGTGGGCTTCATAAGGCCTGTTTTGTTCAATACCACATCCTGAGCATCTAGAATAGTGGCATACAGTTGGCCCAATAAATATTTGTTGAATGAATACATAAAATAATTAACTGCAGAGCTGAATATACCTGCGCATGTGACCGTCTCCCTTCCTTTCATCCATGCAGATTTACTGAACACCTACTGTGTGCCAGGTGCTGTGCTGAGTGCTGGGGATATAGCTGGGACCAAAGACAGAAAAGCCTAGCATCCCATGGAGTTTCTATCTCATGGGATGCTACACCATGACAAAAAACTACAGATTTCAGGAACTGGTTCTCTATTGATTTAATTCATTTTTCTTCTTCAAAAACTAAAGGGACACCAAGATTGGTTTAAAAATATATATCCGTGATTGTGAACTACCAAATAGGACATCAATTATTCAAATATGAATTAAATACCTTTTCTTGAATTAATAAGCTAAGAAAAAAGGATATCTAATTGCCTTCATCCATGGAATTTGAAATTAGCACTTATGCACTATGTCAATCTGTGCTAAAATGATAACATAATTTAGTTAGAGATGAGGAAGAGAAACAATTCTTAGATGTAAAACTCCTACAGAGTAGCATCTACCTAATTAGACTGAATGGGACTATTCCTGTATTGAACAAATGTAGGAAGTTCAACACCTTAGAATCCTCCTCAGACCTCAACAAATGTTAATTAAAAACTGAAATACAGGATATCATTGTCTTATTTCTCTTAATTATAGCCAAAGAATCAGACATTTAAAGACAAATATTCAAAGCCTGGTTTCTGCTATGCTTAACCAAAAATAATCTAATCACTTGAAAGAGAATCTACAGAATACAACTCAAATCACCCAATAGATATATTTAGATTTCACTGAAAATGTTAACATTTGAACTTTGCACTACTCACCTTCCTCTATAAACAGTCTTTATTGATTCAACAGCCAATCCGGTTGCGACAATGTCATCAGCATTATGTCTTCTACCACTAACCATCAGTAGCCCATCCATTTTTCCAACCACAAACACCAAGCTGCCCTGAAAGACAATGATTTGCTTTAATTTCCATAATTTAAATAGCAGAACAGACATTTTACTTCCTGTCTTGAAATAAATCTCATGAAAAATGTAAGAAAGAAAACAATACCGTACCTTATAGGTTCTAAGAAACTGTTTCAGCCCTGGCTGCTGTGGCTCAGTGGACTGAGCACCGGCCTGAGAGCTGAGAGGCTGCCAGTTCGATGATCAGTCAGGGCACGTGCCTGGGTTGCAGGCCAGGTCCCCAGCTGAGGGCATGCGAGAGGCAACCCGATCAATGTATCTCTCACAAATTGATGTTTCTCTCCCTCTCTTTCTCCCTCCCTTCCCCTCTCTCTAAAAGTAAATATATAAAATCTTTTTTAAAAAATGGCGATTCACATTCTCAGCATCTTCGAAGTTGGTGGAAGAAAGTCAGTGGCATCTTATAATTAATGGGATCTTACAGTGTATAAGAAGGAAATCTGTTCGTAGTTATTTTTTTAAAAAAAGATTTTATTTATTTATTTCTAGAGAGAGGGGAAAGGAGGAAGAAAGAGAAGGAAAGAACATCAATATGAGAGAGAAACATTGATTGGTTGCTTCCCCTATGTGTCCTGACCAAGGACTGAACCTGCAACTCAGGAATATGTCCTAACTAGGACTTCAACCAGTGACCCTTTGCTTTGCAGGGCAATGCCCAACCAACTGAGCCACACCATTCAAGACTCATTCATATTTATTCTTAGGGAAGAATTTTATAAGACAGCAACTAGGTTGGCACACAAGCACAGTTTATTTTTGCAGCAATGACTGTGTGTCAGTTCATCTTCTGTACTTACTCATGGGATGGAGGCAGAGGAGAAAAATGTTAACTCAATAAATAATGGGATTAGGAAGAGATAAAAATTCTGTTACTGTGAAAGAAACAAAGAAATGGACAGGAGAGACTAGCAGTGACTGTCTCATTCTCTTTATTTCCATAGCATTTTTCACACTAAGTTGGAAATTACTGGTTCTCATCAGTCATTTGGGATGGACCTGTGGCTTCTTGAGACTAGAGGTTATGTCTTAACAGCCTAGTCGGTGTATGGCACTGAATTGTGCTCTGAATTTATGGCACTGAATTGTGCTATAAAATAATGGGATTAGGAAGAGTTTTAATGTGAGAATGATTGTTTCAGGCTTATAAGGGTAATGCTGTTTCCATCTGGCAAGGTCACAAGTTTGCTACTAAATAAAGGTCAAAGGAAGACTATAGGAGCCTCTCCTTTCCAGTAAGATAACAGAGCTGCAGGAAAGTATGCTGTTACTGCCTAAACACATCACTGTATAAATAATGTTATTTCATAAAATTATCAATAATTCTTCCAAACCCACTTGCAATAACTTTTTTTCCATTCATTACAGAATTCCTAAATTTCTTGTACCATGTATATATATCCATCGTTTAGTGATCTCCATGTGAATGTCACTAGCTGATTTACTGAGCACAATTCAGTGCCATACACCAACTGGGCTGTTAAGACATAACCTCTAGTCTCAAGAAGCCACAGGTCCATCCCAAATGACTGATGAGAACCAGTAATTTCCAACTTAGTGTGAAAAATGCTATGGAAATAAAGAGAATGAGACAGTCACTGCTAGTCTCTCCTGTCCATTTCTTTGTTTCTTTCACAGTAACAGAATTTTTAGCTGGGTGTGACTAACCAAAATAAAGACAGCATTTCATCCTCCCTTGCAGCAAGGTGAGCCATATGACTAGTTTAGAACAATGAGCTATAACTGGAAGTGCTGCTCAGCAGCTTCAGGGAATCCTCCTTGAGAGATACTAGGACTGCACCCTTTCCTCTGTCCTGTTTCCTGGAATGCAGATGTCATGGCTGGAGCTCTGTCCTGGATGTCTACAGTGCAGTGGTGAACTAAAAGGAGCTGGGTCCTTAAGAATTTCTTGATGCTGAGTGAGGAAGTCAAGACAATAGGTGTGGACTGCTCTTTCTAGGAGAGTGATTCTCTTAGCAGTATGCCCTCGCCCCCATCACCCTCTATACATGCTGGGAAAGAACCAGAATAAAATGAGATCTTTTCTTATATTACTTAAACCACTTAGGAAGAGAAGAGAGGGTAAGGAGGTGACTAGAGACAAAAGGAGGTATGTGGGCCTAACTATGATCATGAATACCTATTACTTAAAAATAAAATCCAAACTTCCCATCACGTCATGCAAAGCCTGTTACGATCTGGCTCTCTGCCTTCCTCGTTGGCTCATGAAGTTCTTTGAAAACAGGTTTTATGCCCTAATTGTCACTATAAACCCAGCGACTATAAAGACCATTTACTGGAAAACATCACTTTCATTCAAAGAATTTACCAAAAAGCAAAACAAAAACAAAGAACTTACTATTATACAAATTGTATAGTTGATAATTTGGATAAAAATGCTTGTACCTATTTATTATGGTTTCCCTTTGCTATTAAAGAAGCTTTTATCAGCACACTTCTAATTTATTGAAACATTAATCAAATCAAAGAAAGGTAGCAAGAATAATTGAAAAGAGTTTTGAAAATAAGAAATGTTTCAGTCTGGAGGAGTCAAAGGAACTTGGGTAACAGAAGCAAAAAAACATTAACTCATTTATGACTTTTTCTTATAAGAACTGCTCTAAATATAAGTTAAGCAGCCTTGTAACACTGTTGGGCTAATCAGAATTTGCTCTGTTCTGTGAATTCAAGTCTGAATATTTGAATAAGAGGCACCAAAACAATCATTAAAGCATCACTTACTGGCCCCACAAACCCCAGCAATCCTGACCGGATGAATGGCACGTCCCCAACAGGAGAGCCTGCAGAATTCACTGGAATCACCTAAAAGACAGAAAAAAGAAAGTGACATAGTTTTTTCTTATTTGAGAACTTTTAATGCACATGACATATCTTGACTCTGTCATGTCAAAAGGGTTTCTGCACATATCTATGTATTAAATTTGCTTTCTCTTGCCAAAAAAAAAAGTATTTAAGTCTTTAAGTCTTAAAAAAATTATATACCACAAGAAATACATACTAAAATTATACAAATAGTAAATGGAGGAATCCTACCCCCCTCTTTTTCTTTCTTTAAAGATTTTTATTTACTTATTTTTAGACGGAGGGGAAGGGAGGAAGAAAGACAGGGAGAGAAAGAGAAGCATCAATATGTGGTTGCCTCTTGTATGCTCCCCACTGGGGACCTGACCCACAAACCAGGCATGTGCCCTGACTGGGATTTGAACCGGCAACCTTTTGGTTCATCGGCTAGTGCTCAATCTACTGAGCCACACCAGCCAGGGCCCCCTTCCTAAGAGATAACAATTATTTACTATTTGTTGTTTATCTCTCTGGACTTTTTTTAGATGCACATATTAGCATATTAAGAATTTTTTTTTATTTGAGAGGAAAGGGGGGGGGGGGAGAGAAATTGATTTGTCAACTCATTTAGGCATATATTGGTTGATTCTTATATATGTCTTGACCAGAGACTGAACCTGCAACCTTGGCATACTGGGACAACGCTCTCATCACTTGAACTATGCAGGCAGGGCTAAGAATATATTTTTTAAGGGATCATGCTATATATACTGCTTTGCAACTTGCCATCACATAATACCTCTTGGATACCTTTACAAGTTGGTAACAGTCTAGCTAGCTCATTTTGTACAACAGTTCTCTAATACACCATTGCATGGAGGACAGTACAGCAGAGCCCTTGGAGCCAAATATAAGTTCAATTTCTGGCTCTGCCACTAACTACTAATGTGGACCTTGGGCAAGTTCCTGGACTTCTCTAAACCTGTTTCTTTTGCCATAACATGAAACCCAATGCCTCTAACACACAGGCTTAGGGTAAAGAGGAAGAGAATGTAAACAGATTTGCAGACATAAGCAGTGGCTGGCCCAGTAAACTGGCCTAGTAAAAATAGTTTACTGGTCATTACTCAGTAAACTATTAAAATTAGTAGCTATTATAAAGCAGCAGTCTTTATGGCTGTGTAGGTCATTTTAATTTTTCACTACTACAAAAAGTGCTTTACTGGATACTCCTCTACATATTTGGTGCATTTGCATAAAAAGAATGAATCTTTTGAATTTAACAGGCAGTCCTACAAAAACTGTTATAGCAGCCCTAGCTGGCATGGCTCAGTTTGTTACAACATTGACCCACATATTGAAGGGTTGGGGATTCAGTACCCAGTCAGGACACATGCCTAGGTTGCAGGTTCAATCCCTGGTCCGGACATGTACAGGAGGAAACTGATTGATGTTCCTCTCTCACATCCATGTTTCTCTCCCTCTCCTTTTCCCTCTCTCTAAAATCAATGAGCATGTTCTTGGGTGAGGATAAGTAACAACAACAAAAAAACCTGTTATATCAGTTACACTCCTCCAACATATGAGAATATCAGAATATGTTTTTTCTATACTCTAACTCATACTATACATTATCAGTTTTTCCAACCTGCCAATATGATAGGAAAAAAGAAGACATCCCACTGTTATCTTAACTACATTTCTTTATTAACATTACAGATGAATTTTCTTTTCTTTGTTTACTAGCCATTTGTATTTCTTTTATAAATAGTCTATTCCTGTCTCCTGTTTACTTGCTCTACTTGATTGGTGTTCTTTTCCTTTAATTTTTAAGCTTTCTTTTTTTAATATAGGGAACAATTATAACAAGAGCTAACATTTATTAAATGCCAGCCACAGGACCAGTTGTTTTACAGTTAATCCTCAAGACAACCCTATGAAATAGGATTATAATTTCCACTTTACAGATGAGAAAGTGCAACACAGAAAGTTTCATTTGCCTCAAATCAAACAGCTAATGGGGTCAATGGAAAATTAGCTCTTTGCTATCATATGTATTAAAAAGTTTTTCTCACCAGTACGTCTCTTTTCCTAGTGAAATGTTAACCACATTGGAAAACTCCTCAGGGTTTGTATGTAAGAATCCAGTAAGAAAAATATTAGAAACTTTAACTTACAAAATCAAGGCAATAGTTTTCTCCATAAAAAACTGCCATAAATTAGAGTTCTCTGTTTCCTAAAAGGTACCCTGAGGCAGGTTAATGCCAAGTATAAAATATAGACAATTAATTATTCCTGTTCTGATTTCCAGGCTCACCAGGAAAACTTTCATTACAACGTGGCTTCACATGCAGGCCTGCCTACAGGAAAGCAATGTGCTAGTTACACTAGACTATGAGCTATATCAGAAGCTCTGTTCGTTCTTCAGATACACCCCCAACATCTAGAATGGTGCCCGACACGTAGAAGGTTCCCAATAAATACTTGTCTCACTGAAAGTTTGAATGGTAGGAGAGATCAGTACCCATGACAGAATAGTTCTCCATATTTTATTAGTAACCTCATATTCTGGTTTACACCAGTCTTTACGAGCTCAGTTAACTTGAGTCTATACTTGCAAGATGAATCCATTTCTACTACGTACTCTGAAAATTAAATTTTTGGGCTTATAAAGCTCAAACTATGGAACAGTCACCAGGGGAACTTTCGTGAGGACTCTTATTTATTTATTTATCTATCAGAAAAACTATACCACTTTCTATGTGCCAGGTACTGTTCTGTTCTAGGTACTTTATAAACATACACTTGCTTAGTTCTCACAACTATCCTATCAGTTAGGTACTATAATTACTCATAGTTTAAATATAAAGAAATTGGGCTATAAAGAAGTTAAGCAATTCATCCCAGGTGCTAGTGAGAGGCAGAGTTAGGATCTGAATTACGACGGTCTAGCCTGAGAGTATATGCTCTCAACCCACCGCATTATGCCATTTCCCACTGGCCGGCTCATCTTGCCCTAGTGACACTCATCAACTTTTCCTTGCAAAACTTCAGAATCATGTACCTCAAATGTATTTTTGGTCACACCAGCAAGCCCAAAGTACATCATGCCTCTTGTTCTGGAGCTGACACAGATTTCGCCAATTTCATCCGTTTTGCAGAGCTGGGGAGGTCCATCAGGTCTCACAATGCACATCATGCCTGGTGAACAACAAATGCAGTTAAGAAACAGAGACCCTGGAACACCCCTGCTACATCCTTGTGAACTCAGGAAAGTTTGGTATTTACTGAGCGGCATCAAGTAAGAATACCAAAAAAATAATGTTAAAAACAGACCTGAAACTACATAGGTATATCTGAAATTTCCATCTTTTAACCCTGACAAATAATTTTTTTAAATTCAGCAAAAATACCCCCCTCCCCATCGCACAGATGCAGACTGAGGCTTTTACAGACACTGATATATTAAAAATGACTGCAAAGCCCAAAGAAACAGATTAAATTAATTTACCCCTAGCTGGCTCAAGCCCAAACACTCATGGAAGCAGTGTGCTCTTTCTGCTAGTCACACGGCTGGGCAATTACAGTGAAAGCCAGGTAACTTTAATATTGCTTAGTACTTCACTTTCCATGTGAACAACTGCAATTAGCATTCACAATTAAATCATACACTACTGCTGGAAGGTAAATGCAATTAAAATTACTTCACTGTTAAGAGGCTTTGAGAAACTAAATGCCTAAGTACTAAATTTCAGGTTCCTGGTTTTGGAGCCCATATTTTTATCAGTCTCTACTAGTGCTAATGACAAATCTTTATGGAAAAAAATAAATGGTGCTCCTGAGAACTCACCACCAGGCATCACATGTCCTACATCCTGGACTGTCAGAGCTGAATTTTTATCTTCAGTATTGACCCGTATTACCCCATAACTCAATCCATTCATTGAGAGAATGGCTCTTCCTGGCAAAGGGGCCCCTGGAACTCCAGGCCTGAAAACAAAATAAACTCATCAAATTTGGCAAATGAAATATCAAGAGAAAAATATGAGTATGTAGGAAAGCAAATTTCCTCCTGCTACCACACACACACACAATATCCTCATTTTTCTCTACCAAAAATATACTAAATTAATCAAATTCACACGTACAAAGCTTGGTCAGGGTTCATTCAGGTGAAAAAAGTACATTTTAATCAATTGTTTAGAATATTTTGGTCTTGTGGATACTATATATGTACTTTCCATACTTAAGTTACAGTCAAGGATAGCTTATTTCTAGTCTAAGATGCTGAGGACTCCGAAGACAAAACAACACAGAAAAAGAACTAATTCACAAAAATGAGATGAGAATAATTAAAGTAAATTTTCAGTTTACCAGCTGCACTTAGTGCAAGAGTAGGAGAAATAAATGAGATTATTCAAACTGCTTTACAAGGTCATTTTCACTTTTAGTCTTATGAAGCAGAAAATTAGTTAATAATCCTGTTGTTTCCTGGTAAATTCTGCACATTTGATCCAAGTTGTAATATACATCAAGAGCACTGATGTTCTGGACAATACCTGCGGATTGCCACAGTCATGGCTTCAGCAGAAGTGGCACATGGACAGATGGCCTCAGGTTTCAGTCCATGGCTCTGGAACAGACTCAGAAAAGCATCGCAGGATGACACAGACCCTGTAAAGAGTTGGAACAGATCAACTTGAAAACTGAAATAGTGATTTTCATTACTGCAGGAAACTGGTAAAGAATAGAAAGCCAATACATTTGTTTCTCATGAGAACTCTCATTGTATTGGGTTGGGCAAAAAGTTTATTTGTTTTTTTCCATAAGATGGCTCTAGTAGCACCGAAATGCAAATAGTCTTTAATTTCATTTGAAACAATTTTGTTAGAATGTATTATGGCAGCTGTCATAGCAGCATGCATTAAAAAAAAACATCAAAATGAGTAAATTTTTGTGTACCCATTTTAATACTGAAATGGAAGAAAATACGCAACATTTTCAGCATATTACATTTTATTATTTCAAGGTAAAAATGCAACGGAAATGCAAAAAAAAGGAAACATCTATGCATTGTATGGAGAAGGTGCTTTGACGGGTCAAACATGTCAAAAGTGGTTTGTGAAGTTTTATGCTGGAGATTTCTTGCTGGACGATGCTCCACAGTGGGGTAGACCAACTGAAGTTGACGGTGATCAAATAGAGACATTAATTGAGAACAATCAATGTTATACCACATGGGAGACAGTCAACATACTCAAAACGTCCAAATCAACAGTTATTGGTAAAACTTAAAAATGTGTCTTTTATTTTACAGAAAAAAACCTATCAACTTTTTGGCCAACCCATGCATCATTAATTCCATCCAAATATTTTACTATGCCTGTAAGATGGCTGAAACATTTCAAGGACAAATGAATTCTCATTCACCCATAAAAGCTAAAGTTCACTGTTTAAAGCTAAAACTTGGAATAAAGCTGCTCCTACCAAATTCCCCAATCAATAGCAGAGATGCAGAGATGTACTGTGGCCAGTTTGGAACCGAGTGAGCAACTCTCCCTGAAGTAACTAATACTCTGGCTAGTTCCACCTTCTTGTGATATTCTCTGATTCATTTCTTATTAAGGTCAATCTCATGTCTGTGTTTTATACCAGGATGAGTAATGTGACTACTGACAAAAATCCATTATGACGAAGCATATGGTATCTACCATTTTACCTGATTGTGCTATGTAGAAGCTCAGGGTGTCTGTGCTTGTGAGGGAAAGCAGATGACATAAGAGAGCTCTAAAAGCTTTTGCAAATTTGACTTCCTTCTAGGGGGAATTTACATCTTTGTGACTTTACTATCAAGTCACGTTCTTATCATTCCTTTTACTTATATGATAGAAAAACAACATACATTAGTGAGCAAGAAGGAGTGGATTTACAAGAGTATAGATACAACAAATGATGAATAAATAAAATGTGGTATACCTATAAAATGGGGTATCATATGGCAATATAAAAGGAATGGAGTATGCACGCATACTACAATGTGGATGAACCTTGAAAACATTGTGCTAAATGAAAGGAGCTCATCACAAAACACAAAGTATAACTGCATTCTGGGTATATATAATGCCCAGAATAAGTAACTCTATTATAAGACAAAAAGTAAAAGAGCAGTTGCTGAGAAGTAGGGGGCAGTGGGAAAGAAATGAGGAGTGACGACTAATGGGTATGATGTTTCCTTTTGGGGTGATGATGTTCTAAACTTAGATCATGGTGATGGCTGCATAACTGTGAATACACTGAAACTCTCAAACTGTACATTTTAAGTGGGTGAGTTTCATGGCATGTGAACTATATCTCACTACAAATGTTAAGGAAAGAACTGTCCCAGACCCACACTCCAGAAGTACTCACAGGGGTTAGCTCCGTCAGTCACAATCAACATCCGGAGAGAACTCAAGCTCACATCTCTTTGGTCCCGATGTGCCATCATAGCCCAGTGCAAGTCTCGACATTTTACTAAAGCTACCTTGGCTACAATTTCAAAAGGGATAAAGTTAACACACACGTGCATGTTAAGTTTGGTAGATACTTAATATACTATAACAAAAACTTTTACTTATTTTAGAGATCATGATTTTCACTTAGAGAAAATAAAAAGAAATTTGGTTTCAAAGAAATTATGCCAGGTGCTCCGAGGCAGCAGTGATCAAATGGACACGTACCGTTTTGCTCACTGTGGCCTGTAGACAGGCCATATATCTTTGTTAAGAAAGTTTTGAATACTCCTTAATAAATCTTAGTAAATACTCCTTAATAAAAGCACTCAATAAATCGGACTCAGCTCAAATTCAGGCAAATTCATCTCAATTCCTAAGAAAGGACATCATGTGAGATGAAACTGACAACACATCTAACTTTAGCAACTGAGCTCCAAAATTTGTCAAGCCACCAAGGCATAGAACTATGTCAGTACAAGGGCAATTTGAAAATCCCTGGAACCTTCAAACAGTCACATAATGAAAGCTTAGGTGCTGTGTGGAACTACCTTTGTGGGCATGTACTCTCTGGACCCAAGAGAGGGGGCAGGTCTTCATAACAGAGTAGGGCACGCTAATTGTATGCATCTTATTCATTATATTCTGAAAAGCAAAGAAAGATAAAGTAATCAACTCTGAATATACACAAAGCATTTTAAACTGATCTGACATTTTGTTCATAATTTTAATCTTACATGTAATAAATATTCAAATACATGCTCTTTGAAAAAAACCTGAAATATTAACTATAAGGTTAAAGCCTCCTTTGCTATCTACCCTTAAACCTGGTCCCTTCCTCTCCTTCTCAGAGATCATCACTATTAAGAATCTGGCATGTAGCTTTCCAATCCTTTGTCTACGTATTTACATACATTATCTGCCCCCATGGAAACAAAGTATTGTTAAAATAAAAGGCACCACACTATACAGATATCTGCAATGTACTTTTTCCACTTAAATTATTTTAGAGATAAATCTATGCACATCAGTATGAGCTCTACACAATTCTTTTTCAACTGCTGCATATATTTTACAGCATGACTACACCACAATTTATTCAGGCATTTCCCTATTATTGACAATTTTTTGCTATTACAAACAATGTGTCAAAGACATATTTATACTTCCCTTGGTATGTGTACAAGTGTTTCTCTAGGGTAAATACAAAAAAGTGGTAATACTGAGTCACAGGATATATGTTTTTTCAATTTAACAGACTCTGCCAAACTGCCTTCAATCCCACTCAGTGCTTTCATCACGCTCATGCTTCCCACATGCCACAAAGGGTTAGGCATTACCAAACAGGAAATCAGAGTTTCCTTGTTACTTATAGGAGGTCCTGCCCAGAACTGTTGGGTATTTGAGTAGATAAAGCTGAGTGAGCTGAGAGGATCGTACAATTTGGTATCTCCTGCCACCCAAGTGAATGAATATACCCAGGACCTCCTACTCCCAAAATGACCCATCCCGGCAGAATAACTAAGTCTTGATCTTTAGGCTGGCCATTGTTCTCACCACTCCGGTGGCCCAAAGAAACCAAGATACCATTGTTAACTTCTTTTTCCTTCCTCCTTCAAGTTTCTAGGTATAGTGACAAACTTTTGGATTTTAGGGAAAGGATGGTATTTATACCTAATTCTTCAAACTTGTTCCTCTAACCTCACAAGTTTTTTGTTTTTTTTTTTTTTAACCTCTGATAAAAAACAAAACGGGGAGGGCTTCAGAAAGGAGCTAAGAAGTATGTACACTCACAGAATTGGCTCTTACTAACTTGGGGGGAGGGGATCCTGAGTAAACAGGTCTCTTCTCCTCTTCCCCCATGCCTGACTGTCTACTCTTTCTCAGGCTCCTGCAATGTGTGAGGAAGTTCAACAAGATATTCTCAAAGTCCTTTTCAACTCTAGGATCCTGTATTTCTTTTCTCTTCCCTCCTAATCACCAAGCTATCTACGGTAGCTTTTCGTACTTGAAATGTCCCTTCTCTCTACCTCCAACACAAAAATATCTCTATCTGGTTAAATCTTACCCCCTCTCCTTTTTTTTTTTTAAGAGAGAAAGAGAAAAACATCAGGTGGTTGTCTCTTGTATGCACCCCGACCAGGGATCAAATCGGTAACCTCGGTATGTGCCCTGACTAGAATCAAACCTGGAATCTTTTGGTGCACAGGAAGATGTTCCAAACAACTGGGCCTCACGGCCAGGGCAGTACCCATTTTTCAAAGTTCAACTCAACTGCCACCTCTTCTGTAAATAGGGCCTTTATACTAGAGCTGGGAGGAACTCAACCTTTCTCTAACTCTCATAGCACGTTATCTGTTTCTTGATTATGAAAAGCAGACTGACCTACCCTGTGACTCTATTCTGTAATTACAACGTGCAGTCATTTAGTACATTTTGTCCAATGGAGAAGTTAGATTTTATGACCTGAAGTTATCAAGTTCTAAATATATTTATGTACTCGTTTCTTCAGAAAACAGATGAGATTAATCTCAAACATATTTTTTTAATCATAAATAAATACAGTCATTTGTAGAATATTTTAGGCTTTGAGCCATCATGGCAGATGTTTTAAAAATCATAGATCCTAAATTTTCCCATACACTATTATGTGAGGAGTATGCCCAACCACACAGTGAAGAAAAATCAAAATTACATTCTCCTTTTTAAAAAAATTACCATTTTTATTATACAATAAAATTCTTTGGAAAATATTATTGTTCTTTTGGGGGCTTAAATTTCAGACAAGCACAGAGAGATGCTCTGGTTACAGAGCACGCATATTGACCTGAATCATGAGATGTGCACTAAAGGCCTGAATTCTGAGAGCTTACCGCAAACATGCCATGCCACAGCCCCGCATCCTTCTTAAAGTCTAAAACATTTACTACGGTTTCTCCTAAAAGAGAAAAAATAGGGGGGAAAAATAAGGAAATCATCTTTAGTGTTATGTAGCAAAATCATGTTACTTGCCTCTATTGAACAGCTGATTCGGTAGCTTTAAAGAGATCGTTAAAAGCTCGCAGAGTCTTGATTACTTTAGGACCCCGTCAAACTGGCTGGGGGACCGATCACAGAGTGACATGGCCACAGAAGAGACAATGAGTCCCAAACTCCTTATGACTTAGATTCTATCTTCTGAGAGACAATACTTTTTTTCCTAATTACATAAGGAACCTCGGAAGTTTCACAACCATGTAAAAATTATAATTTCTAGAGAAAAAAAAAGTTGGTATGTATATCTATACATTATATCTACATACACACACATATACTTCTAAGCATCTTACAGAATACATTTTTGTGTTTTGTTTTGTGCTTTTTGGTAGCTCAATTTCTTTGACTCTAACTCCAAAGGTACAGCTGGAGGCAGCTCTATATACATGGGAAGATGGAGCTACCTGACATTCTGCAGCTAATAATAAACACATGGTTTTAACTAGCTTTCTATTTCTGCACTCTAGAAATCATACTTCACATTTTTGGTTTGCCCAGTATTGTAGTTCCTTTAAATTGCAGCATATTTGTGAAAAAGAAGAAAGCAAAAGGAAGCCAAGAATGTGTCTTAAAACATTTCACCCTGGGAAAAAAAAAATTTCCCTCTGAATTTGGTTATTAGCTGGAATCCAGTCACTGAGCACTCCGCTTTGTAGTCACACACGTCTGACGCTCACTACGAGGGCAGTTATGGGATGAAGTCTGACCTTCGGAATAATTGCAGGCCTGGGACAGAGCTTGGCAGTGAGACAGCATCGCAAGGCGGGACACTGTAACTCCCATCACACTCCCTTCTTTGCTTGTTTTATACTAGGAAAAAACCGTAAGAAACACAATAAAATGGATTATTTAAAATGACAAAACTAAAGTCCTAAAACAAAAAGATAGAGACATGATGATGAGCTAAATTTAACATGAATATTTGAGGTTGTGCCCTTGGGCCTCAAACTCCAATCACTCAAAGATAGGACTGGGGAATGCCACAACTCAACAAAAGTATGTGTGGAAAATTCTTAAAAGTTTAATTAGTCATCAGTGTGAAGTGGCTGTTAAAGAAGTAAAACAAACAAGAGACTTGCTGTATTATCAGAAGCACAGTATCAA
Source organism: Pteronotus mesoamericanus (assembly GCF_021234165.1). Lineage (NCBI taxonomy): Eukaryota > Metazoa > Chordata > Mammalia > Chiroptera > Mormoopidae > Pteronotus > Pteronotus mesoamericanus. Next base: position 4,221,452 of record NW_026555310.1, read on the forward strand.
ATACAGGGCAAGCACAGCACTGCAGAGTGAAAGGCGTGAAAGTCGTGGCCTGTTGGAAGCTCCCAATTTGGGAGGGGACCTAGAAATGGTCTACTCACGCCAATAAATCAGTCAACTGTACTTCTGCTTTTACCTCAATGCTCCATTTAAGTTGCTTTTTTTTGTTGTTTGTTTCACCAAGATCAGCAACTTTTCGATTGTTAAATCAAAAACACATAATGTATACTTTATCAGAACTTTCTGTAACATTGACATTTCCCTTTTTGATACCTTCTTCTTCCTTGGCATTTGTGATCCTTCTCTCTCCTATTCACATTCTCTCGTGCTCTCTCCCCTCTATTTTCTCTGACCATCCCTTAAACGTTGGCATTCCCTGAAAAGTTCTCTATTCACTTTATTCAAACAGTGTACCATATTCCTGATGATTTCCTATTCTCTCCAGAGATCCAGACCAATAGTCAACTGTTCCCCTTGAATAGCCCACAGCCCTGTGAAACTCAGTGGCTCCAACACTGTATTCATCACCGCCACCCCTCACCCATGAAAACTGCTCTTGCTATATTTTCTATCTTTGTAAAGGGTACCACCAACTACCCAGCTGCCCAAGTGAGAACCCTGAGTCTTTCTTGCTTCCTCCCTGTCCAGAGTCAGTCACTAAGTCCTGTCACTTCTACTTCCTGATTGTCTCTCAACTATTGATAGATACATCTATGTTTCTCTATCCCCATCACCACAAGCTTGAGCTCACCTGAATAACTGTAAAAGCTGGTCTCCCTGTTTCCCTTCTCCATACAACCAAACGACATAAATCTTTTACCAACACATTTATTATCACTTTGCTGCTGACAACCCTTTAATAGCTCCCTATTACCCAAAGGATAATTTAAACTCACAGCAATGTACTGTGGGTCATAAGAGGGCTGCAAGTGAAAACTGCTGGGTAGTTTGGAACAACAGAAGCCTAGAAATGTAAAAGGTGGTAGATCTGCCTGAGGCCAGAGGGCTAAGCAGGGCCCTTCACTTGCTAGGAAGGACCAGTAAAGACGGAAAAGCAGTGGTCAGTGAGGCAGGAGAACTGAGAAAGTCGTCAGGGAAGCCAGGGAGCAGTTCTAAGGAGGACGGAGTGATGAACCATTTAATCTCTGAGAGATGACAGGGATTAGGAGTCAATTGCTAAATTTGGTATTTTAATTGCCTGCTTAGTTGCCTGTCATTTAAACATACTCAGGTTTCCTCCACCTTTAAAAAACAACCCTCCTTGTACTAACATTACCACATCGTCTCTCAAAGCTACTGCCTACTCTCTCCCCTTTTATAGCCAAAGTTATTGCCATACAGCTCCAGGTTTTCCCAAACCTTTTTTTAAATTATTGACTTGTTTACTCATTAATTTACCAAACAGTTGGTGAGCATTTACTAGTATGTCTCAAGCAGGATGAAAAAGTAGTCAAGGGCATAGCTTTCAGCGTGAAACAGATGTGAGTCTGAGTCATCTGACCTTTGGTTGGTTATTCAAGTTTGTTTAAGTCTTTGTCTCCTTATGTGTAAAGCAGGTTTAATACTAGCTCCCACCTCAGAGGGAGGGGGCTTGACAGGCTTGATTGAAATAATGTATTTAAAGTGCTTAGCTTGGTGTGCAGTTAGGCTTCTTAATCCCTCAACTGGAACGTGACATCAATCAATCAAGTCCCTACACTAATCTTCAATACCATTTGTTTCTTCCTGCTCTGTACTGTTTATCTGTTCAATTTGTTCTCCTTAGGCAGAGCTATTTCCCTTCCTCATTTCTCCAGTCTCTTACATCCCACCTCCTCTTCCCCAGCAGCAAAAATAAATAAATAAATAAACGGGCCAGTTTCTCTGCCTGTAAATCATTTCTTAAACCTTGTACTTCTCCAAGCCTTTCTCTTGAATGCATGTTAAAAATAATTAGAATAGAAAGCCACTACAAGATACTTTACAAGCCAAAAAGATGGAAATCTAACGAACTAGGAGACTCTTCTAACATTAAAACTGCAAAGAGTTAGTTTGAAATTTTTTAAGATAGCCAAAAAATAAAATAATAAAAATAAATAAAATTTGTAAGGTAGCCTCTGAAGCCAAAGAAAAAGCCAAGATGTATGTTTTAATCTCAGGACCTACCTCAATGTATGCTGGTTCACTGCCAGCAGGTGAGATGTGGGGCTGCCAGTCTTTAGGAGGCTTTGAAAGGTACTTGGAATCTGTCACAACCCATTTGAGCCGGGGCCAACCTAAATCAAACCAAACATAAAAAGTGAATTGCCTATGTCACAAGGGAAGGAATTCATATTGAATTGGTCATTTTAAACATCAAGACACCAAATCGAGGTCATTTTATAATCAGTAAAATACTTTTCAGTGATAGATAGTATAGTTTCTAGTGATAAATCACCATTTATACCTTCTTTCAAAAGTACAATCGTTCCACATGCTAATTCCAGATCTTGACATAACCTCGACAATTGGGACGTCCATTTGGCAGTGGAAGTCCACTGACGTTAGTGGTCTATCCTCTGTCGCTACATGTAGCATTTAGCTTTAATGAACAGAGTGGTAGCCTTTTCCAACCATCAGCATAAAGGTTAAGGGTGTGGGCTGTGGAATCAGACAGATTTGGGTTCAAATCGCTGCTCTGCCATTTATTAGCTGTGACTTTGGGCAAGTTACTTAACCCCTCTGTGTCTGTTTCCTCACCTGTAAAATGGGGATAATAATGGTACCTACTTCATAAGATTGTGAGAATAAGAAAATATATTTTAAGTACTGAACTATTATTAAATTCAAATACCAATTAAAGCACTCAGCTTTAACTTTTAACTGATTTCATGCACAAATATTACTTACCTTTAAACTGTACAATCTCTCCATTCTGTGTTTTTGGCAGACCCTTTAGACAAACTTCACTGGTAAGAGCTAAGGCAATACCACAGCTTCCTAGCAAGAAGCCGATCTGCTGCCCTCCAGCATCCTATGAAGCAAAGACAATGAGTATGGAAGGGGAGTGAGCGCAACCACGCCCCTGTCCCTACCCAACACTGAGCACTGCTCTGGCACTTATGTGATAACATTCATGGAACCCCACTGATAGCTGGCAACTGTCAACCTCTAGTGACAATGTGTTCTTCCAAATAATTTCTACCATATAATAATTTCCTGAGTGCAAATAAAATATTTTATTAACCTGACATGGCTAATGATGAATTCTACTAGTCAAATGTCACTATTTTATTCAAAGGTCAACAATACTCCTCTTTTTGATTAAATTCAAGCAAATAAACACTGACATTGTTAAGCTGTCTTGACCTAGCCACACCCTCAAATCCAAAAGCAAAGCAAGTCAGGTCAGATTGAAGTAAATAATGTAAATGAACATCAGATGTCCAAATTTACTATGAAAGTGAATGGATGGTTATACTTGAATCCATATCATTGTATTTTAAAAGAGGTATATTTGCACCTCACAACAACAAGAGAGAAAACAACAAAAGATGGAGTCTAAAAAGTTCCATTAAAGCATCATCTTAAAAGTATCATTATGAAACCACAAACTTAATAAAGGAACAACCTATGATTTCCAGAACAACCCAAAGATATTACATCCCATCAACCAGAGTTTCATGTTACTAATTTGTTTTTTATTTCTTTAAGTAATTTTTTTCATTGTAAATCCACAGCCTCTACCATATTTGTCTTTATCGTCAACTCTCAATAATAAACAGCATGAGAAAATTAAGGTCAAACAGCTGTGGAGAAATCATTCAGTTAAACTTGAAAATATGCTACATACGCTTCTTTTAGTAGGGCTATGTTATCAAGGTAAAATCCTGTACCCCAAAGTAGTAACATGCCATTCCTGCATCACCCTGGACTTAATGGAAATCCTAAATTGGAAGACACAATTAAACCAAATCCCTTTAGAAAAGCTCTTACCTATTGTAAGTGTGGATAATCTATTGTCCCTGAGGCCAGGTACTCTTTATGAATGGTAATTGTTGAAAAGTCAAGTACGCTCCCATGATTTTTATGTGATATATAATACTATAAATATTCTATTTTTATTGAAAACATGTTATTTACATTAAAGTTATAAATATTAGTAAATAATTTTTCTACAGCTTTCATGTTTTTAGAAAGGAAGCTGAGTACTTAAGAAAGCATAATGTTTCTAACGCTGTGACCAAGTCAACCGAAGCAAGAACCCAATGCCTGCCATGTCAAAACAGGCCACATTCTTCTTAAACTGAGCAATGTTACCTTTCTGGTAAGAGGTACCTCTATAGGCACTGGAATTACTTCTGCCAGAAGACATCCATAAAAAGCCACCATAAACATGACTGGATCATTGTTGGGGTAAACCAGGGCTACCTAAAATGCATAATAACGTTTAATAACAGAGGAATAAAAACAGACTAACACTTTCAATGTCACTCTGTAAGATGCACATTTATATATAACACATCTATCATGAGCACAACAAATCAAAGTATTTAATAGCCTAACGGAAATTAAGTTATTGAGAAGGATGCACAAATCTAAAAAGACCTTTTGCCTTTCCTATGATTATAGAAGACACATTTTGGGAACTATAATGCAATTCATCATCATCCTCAGAATTTTTCAACTAATTCTACTAGTGATTTAGCAGTAAACACCTCACCTTAAGTAATAAGTGAACTACCTGTGAAACCTAAGGCAATTTACTTTGGTGCAGGACTAAAGCAATAAAATAAATGTAACAGATCTCTCTAGATAGAGCAGCATATTAAAGAATAAGCCTTATATCTCTCACAGAGAGCCTACAAGTATTGACAGGCTCAATTACCACCTCAGGGCCAACCTAAGATTTCTTACTCTTCATCAAGTTCATTGCATTAATCCTTACCAAACCAACAATGCACGTATTCTGGCATTGAAGGCATCTGCTAATAGGTGTAGGCAATACTGGCAGAAATCATTATGGATATGAAGTTAATTCACTTACAAAAGATAAACAGTAAAACTTCTATATGTTCAGACCTGTGATCTCACCTGTGATACATCACAAAGACAGCTGACTCTTCCTAATCTACTCAAAACACTATTATTGCAGGGTTTAGTTACTTAGTTTGGATATTTATAACATTTGAAACTTTATGACATCACTGGACTCTTCCTTTCCCTTCTTTTGCTTTCAAGTTCTTTAAACTCGCTCCTAAGATAAGTTCAATTCTTTTTTTTTTCTTATTTTTAAATTTTGTTATTTTATTTTTTCGGTAAATTCAATTCTGAATGTTTGAGAGTTCTAAAAAATATAAAAACTCCACAAGACATTTAAACAATGCATTTCCTTCCTACACACAAAATGTCCATGTTGCTATGAAGACAGAGAAGTACTTTCTTAGGGTTCAGTAAGGTCTAGGAAACACTCATGTGCCACATTTGTAAATAGAAGTCATCCTTTAGGAGTCCTTTGCCACACTGCAAAAATAGTTTTAAAAGGCTAGTTTAGGGATTCTGTAATCATGAGCCTCCTAAAAGCAAGTCTGTTATATAGCTGGTGTTTCATTCTACAAATTCCAAATGAAAAGTGATATTTGATGGTAAGAAGTAATCAATCATATTTAGAAAGTTATTAATAGGAGCCAGAGCCAGGTAGCTCAGTTTGTTAGAGCACTGTCCCAATATGCCAAGGTTGTGGGTTCAATCCCTAGACGTGGCATGTACAAGAATCAACCAATGAAATGCATAAATAAGTGGAAAAACAAATCGATGTATCTCTCTCACTTTCTCCCTTCCCCCTCCCTCTCTCTCTAAAATCAATAAAAAAATAAAATAAAATAAAGTTATTAATAGGAAAAAACCTTCCAAAATTAAAAAAAATTTAACGTCACCTCCAATTAAAGATGAAATTAAATTATGTCAATTTGTTTCTTCTTAGGAGTAGTATCAATCTCCCTCCCTTTCTACATAAAACCACAAAAAAATGTTTTAAAACATTTTACAGGACATCTTTTAGAGACAAAAAATAAAAGTAAACTTTACTGCTATTTTTGTTGTCTTACTATTGAAATATTTACTTTCAGAAAGACTCAGGTTTCCCTACTTTTTATTAGCACCTCAAGAATTTACTGACTAAGCAGCTACAGAAAGGGACATGAGAATTTCTTTCAATTGCTGAATGCAAGAATTATTAGCTGGTATTGGGCCAACCTGGGTTGGTACCAAACCATTTTCATTTTCTAAGAATAAATATTATATTAATTGTGTTATTGTACGTTAAAAATCCAGAATGCACATGTTAGAAAGCAATAAAACATCACCTCCCTAAAACCAAAAATCCAATTACCCTGTCTCCAGGTTTTAATACAGGTTCATTTTTGGTCCCCAGTTTATTAAGCAGTGTGTAGGCCAACTTTAAACTTCTGCTCCACAACTTTCCTGGAAAAAACAAAAAAGAGAACAGTCACATAGAAAACCACGGGCCTACCTCAACAAGAGGGCATTCAGTCCCTAAGCGCATTTACTAAGACAATGGCTACTTCCAAATGACACATCAAACATCGCCCCCACAAAGAGAGCCCCTCTCCCACAAAAAATGCTTTATATTCACTCTAGTTTGTGGAAAGCCAGTCTTACCCCCAAACAAAAAGAAAACATCATGGGAAGTTCATTCTGGTTTGGATAATTTTTCAAATTCTTTTCTGAAGTAATCTAAATATCTTCAAAAATAGTCTGATGTGAGACAATCACATTAAAAGGGATGGAAAAAACCTGTTTATTTTAAGACTGAAAATGAGAAGACCCCATCATTTTAAGCTTTTTTCTGAGGAACCATTATATATATGGTATTAAATACCTGAAGTAACTGCAAACCAAGTGTTACTCAAATAATTAAGCATTCCGTATCACCGTTTTTTCAGTAACAATAGACAATAAAATGGAAATTCATTATGTGAAACATGGATATATTCAAAGATGTTAAATCAACATGTAGAGATGTGGCCAGCTGACTGCTTCCTTTAAAGGTTATATGGATAAAATTAACATACAACTTCTGAAATGAATGCTAAATGCTATTTAGAGGGTAGAAAGCCTACTCTTACTCTGGTTCATGCTGCCTCCCTGCAACCATTCCTAGAAATTCTTATTTCAGATTATAAAACAAGAGAAATCATGTTCTTTTCCATAGATATGTTAACATTACATAGAACACACTCAGAGGGGCATCTAAGGTTTAAACTCATGTCAATTTGCACAATTCTTTAAATACAAACGATTTCCCTCTAAAATTATTCTGTATCGAGGTCTATGGACACTGCTCCACTTGTGAAAGGAAAAAGGGACCTGTCTGAATAGACTAGTACAAAATCTCACAGCCCAGGTTAAATCCATTCTCCTTGTTATTTAAAAAAAGAAAAGTTATTTTCTGAGAATTTGTAAAAGAAAAATAAGTTACTTTAAAAAAATATTTATAAAAGAAAAATTAAAACTTTAGCTAGGTTGCAAAATTAAGTGAAAAGCACTGATTTTTTTATTATAAAATTCTGTCCCTATTTTAAGTAGGCCGTGGAATGAAGTAAATGACAAAGACCTAAAAAGTAATCAATTTCAATTTTTGGATAAAACTATATGGTTTTTACCATTAATCTTGCCCAAAGGTCATATAAAATCCTCTCCTAATGTTAAAACATCAGTGGATGTACAAAGTCTCTTCTTTTTGCTCTTTTAAATATAAGCTGGCTTGCAAATGTCATGTTAGCAAGTGAAAATATTTGACAAGAGCTGTGCTTAGATCTTAGGATGCTCTGAAAATAGAAGACCTACTGAAACACAATGACCCGTAACGGCTAAATATCAAGATAAAAACACCACCCGTGATAATGTGAAGAATTAAGAGAAAAGGAAGGAGCTGGAATCTTGTAAACTCACCGTACGTGAGAGTGTAAACCGGTTTCCCTGTTACATCCAGCGCAGTCAGACAGGGACACTTTGCTTGAGTGGTGCCCCAGCGCTGCAGGGCAGACTCAAGAGCAGGCGGCCAGTTACAGATGACACCTAAGGGCTCGCCCTTCACTGGGGTCATCTGCCGTCCCTCAGGCTTGGGTTGGTTGGGGTCTGGCTGAGGTACTGAAATAAGCAAACAAAAAACATGCCAGTGAGTTATGAAAATAAGCTCTAAGGTAAGGAGAAATACCAACCAACCCAACTCTGGCCACTAATCCCAAATACATTTCCCCTTCCCATCACTCTGCGAAAAGAACGGATATCATTAGAAGCGATAATCCACAGACCGGGCTTTATTTCATTTTCCCACATAACTGTAAAATCGTATTTGATATATTCTATGCAATGAGCAGATCCTGACCCTGACAAAGCAAATCACCGAATATACAGAAAAGCACAAAGTATAAATTTCCTTTTAGCAATTTCACAATTTTTTAGTAAACTTGCTTTTAATCTTTAGTTTGTGTCCAGTGTTAGAGAGCCAACTTCCATTTCACCAGATTATATTCAGTGTAAAAGCACTGAACTGTGAGTCAGGAAACCTTAGGGAAATCGAGTCACCTGAGTCTTGTTTTCTCTCATCTATAAAATGGGGACAGTAACTATTATCCCCCAGGGTCAGTAACAGACCCAAACCAATAATGGGCACGAATGTTCTTTCCGCACCTCCGTACCCTGCACATATCTCACTTGGTCGACCCCTTTGCCTCCTGGTGAACTCGTCCTCGTCCCTCTCAGAATGCAGCTCAACCAGCACATTCCCTGGGAAGCCACCTCTGGCCTCTCCCTCCTTGGTGCTCCCACACTATGTGGGAGTCCATTTTATTAAAGCACGGAGGACCCTCAATGGCTTCTGTTACTGTGCACGTTTTTCTCCCCCTCTAAGCTTTCTGAGAGAAGGCATGGTTCTTATTCCTCTTATTGCCTACAGTGCCTAATACAAAATGGTTGCTCAATCAATTCTGATTAAACTGAACTGAAATTGAGGAGATAAAAAAGCTCTAGATTATTAACATGATCATTCCAGAAACTGGCAGTGAATATTTCATATTCTTTCATATAGAAAAATTAATGTCCTCTTAGTTTGTCTGTAATAAACAAGTATTATTCAAGCAATAATAAGCAAAAAGCCCTACATCTGCACAGCAGAAAGATAATTTACACATGAAACAAAAAAGTCAAGTATTTACTGAGTGCCAATTATGTACACAGGATGTGATAAACAGTGAGAAAATACGTACTGCATACGAGTATGTCATTCTTTCGCAAACATTTATTCTTTCTAATAATGCTGGGTGCAAGAAATAGAGTGTGTGCCCTCTAGGAGTATCTGGACTACAACAGGGGGACACATTCACGCACAGTTAAGTAGACATGAGCAGTACATGACAGAGACAGGTACAGACAGGGCAGGCAGAAGAGGGCCACACCACCCAGCTTACCTGGGTGGGGTCCACCACCGGGAGGAGGTGATGCCTGAGCTGAGTCTTAAAGGAAGGGTAAGAATGAGCCAGATGAATGGGAGGTGAGAGGAGAAGCACAGAAGGGACAATGGACAAGATGAGCAACAAGTATTAATTAGATGGGCAATTGAAATATGAAATAAATTGTATTTTATAACTCCATTTAATGACAGATTTGAGAAGCTCACTAAAATGTCCTGATTCATTTTTTTACTGACATAAGACTAATGAAATAGCGTTACTTCCCAAATCACTCCCCTAGGTAAGTAACATTTCAACTGCCCTACTTGGTATACTTCCAAACCCTAAACCACCAAATTAAGTAAAAACAATGAACGTGGGCGATTCTAAATAAATGGTTTTGGTTTTACAAACAGACTGCATATATGGTAGGCCAAGTCTTCTGGTCATGAAAGTCTATACATTATTGCCTTCCGCTAGGCCTCAGTGCAGACCCTGGGGCACACCCTTTCAGAATCCCAAGATAAATGGGTATGTTTTTCAAAGGTAATCTTACTCAAATAAACAACTGCTGTCTATTTATAACTAGTGACAAGCTGTTAGTTCTAGTCTGCCAGTGAAAACTGTTCCAGTATGATTTCTAATAAACCTTGATCTTCATTTGCCTGGTCAATACGCTGTGCTAAAAGGACTGGTGAGGCTATCACTGGCATGAGCATCTTGAACATCACTGCACTGAGAAAGATCCCCTTAGCTCAATTAGTTCAGCAACTCCTAAAGAAAAGAAAAAATTCATCTCAAACTCACACATCAGGTTGCTAGTTGATTCCTGTTGTATAAAGTGGGCTATGACTGGATCTAGTCTACTCATGTGCCTAGTCCCAGTAACAGATCTGATGTGATCAAAGCCTACTATGAGCCTCAGGATGTAAAAATGGAGTATGAAGCTACCAAGGCTTAGTTCTCTTGACAACAGCTTCTGTTAGGTAGATCTATTCACTACCTGGGTTCAATAATCATCAAATGGTCACCCTCGTTTCATCTATGCCCCCACATTATTCCCCTCCCAATCCTTCCTAGGCATCATATGATTTCATCCATACATTTTCTTATCTTTTTTCTTTTTATTGTTCAAATACATCTGTCTCCATTTTCCCGCCACTACTTTCCTCTGCCCCACCCTCAATCCTTCCCCACTTTGGTTTTATCCATGGGTGCTTTATACATGTTCCTTGACGACCCTTCCCCTTCTTTTCCTTGTTACCCCCCTCTCTCCTCCCTTCTGTTTACTGTCAGAGTGTTTTTTTCTTTCAATGTTGCTGGTGATATTTTTCTTGCTTGTTTGTTTTGTTGATTAGGTTCCACTTATAGGTGAGATCATATGGTATTTGTCTTTCACCGCCTGACTTATTTCACTTAGCATAATGTTCTCCGGTTCTATCCATGCTGTTGCAAGGGGTAGGAGTTCCTTCTTTCCTTCTTTCTTTCTTCCTTCCTTTCTTTCTGCTGAGTAGTTACTCCATTGTGTAAATGTACCAGTTTTTTGATCCACTCATTTATTGATGGGCACTTAGGTTGCTTCCAGTACCTGGCTATTATAAACTGTGCTATGAACATTGGGGTGCACAGGTTCTTCTGAATCGATGTTTCGGGATTCTTAGGGTATAATCCCAGCAGTGGAACTGTTGAGTCAAAAGGCAATTCCATTTTTAGCTTTTTGAGGAAATTCCAAACTGTTTTCCACAGTGGCTACACCAGGCTGCATTCCCACCAACAGTGCACTAAGGTTCCCTTTTCTCCATAATCTCGCCAGCACTTGGTGTTTGTTGAATTGTTAGTGATGGCTGTTCTGACCAGTGTGAAGTGGTATCTCATTGTGGTTTCAATATGTATTTCTCTGATGGCTACTGATGCTGAGCATCCTTTCATATGTCTCTATGCCTTGTGCATGCCCATTTTATAATCGGATTGTCTGTCCTCCTGGAGTGGAGTCATGTGAGTTCTTTATATTTTTTGGAGATCAAACCCTTGTCCAAGGTATCACTGTCAAATATATTTTCCCATACAGTTGTTTCCCTTTTCACTTTGCTGATGTTTTTTTTAGCTATTCAGAAGCTTCTTATTTTGATAAAGTCCCACTTGTTTATTCTTTCATGTCCCTTGCTCTAGGGGAGATATTGGTGAAAATAGTTACGTGTAATATCTGAGAGTTTCCTGACTATGTTCTCCTCTAGGACTTTTATGGTGTCATGACTTAAAAGATGTAAGTCTCTGATCCACCCTGAGTTTATTTTTGTGTATGGTGTAAGTTGGTGGTTGAATTTCATTTTTTTGCATGTAGCTGTCCAGATCTCCCAACATCATTTGTTGAAGAGGCTATTTTTACTCCATTTTATGCTTCTGCACCCTTTGTTGAATATTCATTGACCACAGAGACATGGGTTTATTTCTGGGCTCTCTATTCTGTTCCATTGATATGTCTGTTCTTATGCCAGTACCAGACTGTTCTGATTACAGTGGCCTTGTGATATAGTTTGATGTTAGGTATTGTGATCCCTCCTACTTTGTTCTTTGTTCTCAAAAGTGCTTCAGCTATTCAGGGTCGTTTATGGGTCCATATAAATTTCAAAACATTTGTGCTGTATCTATGAAATATGTCATTGGTATTTTAATAGGGATTGCGTTAAATCTATAAATTGCTTTGGGTAGTATGGACGTTTTGATGATGTTAATTATTCCAATCCATGAACACAGTATATGCTTCCATTTATTTGTGTCTTCCTTAATTTCTTTCTACAGTGTTGTGTAGTTTTCTGAGTACAGGTCTTTTACCTTCTTGGTTAAGTTTATTCCTAGGTACTTTATTTTTCTCATTGCTATGGCAAATGGCATTTTTTTTTTCCTGATTTCTGACTCTGGTATTTCATTGTTGGTGTACAAAAATGCCTTTGATTTCTGAATACTGACTTGACATCCTGCTCTTTTGCCAAATTCACCTGTTAGGTCAAGTAGTTTTTTGGTGGAGTCTAAGGGGTTTTCTCTGTACACTATCATGTCATCTGCAAACAATGACAGTTTTACTTCCTCCTTTCCATTTTGGTCATCCATACATTTTTTAAATTACCGGAAGAATAAATCACTATTACCACTTCCTCTATGAAGTCTTCCTTAACCACACAGATGGAATTAATTTCTTCCCTTCTCCAACTGACAGCATGAGCTGATACATATTGGATAAACTCAGTTTTCACATGTATATATTTTCGTACCAGTCTAAATTGTAAATGACGTGAAGGAAGGAGGAAGTGACTGTATTTTGATAAACTTTTTCACCATCTACCACGTTATCTTATAGAAAGCAGACATATATATATATATGTGTTGACTGGCTGATTTAACAAACGTCTAAGTTATATCAAAAAAGACTGGACAAACTTTTGAGGTTGCATATGACTTCAGTATTCTGGGATAATGTCAAATATAAATTAACTTTTAAAATTATGTATTTGGGAAAGCTCCAAATTTCAAAGAGCATATTTTCAAGGATAGTTCAATGCTCCATATTTATCTCTTTGCTTTTCTCTCCCCTCTCTCCCATTTCCTCCTTACGTTTCATCTGAGACCTAAAATATAAATGATCCTTAGGGAAAAAGAGCTGAGAATTACGAACTCTTTCAACCAAAAATGGTGTCTTGCTCATCCTTAAGTACTGCAGTACCTGACATGTAGTAATTGCTTAAGAACTGTTTGTTTATGGAAAGTATCTTTTTGGTATTATTACTACTACCTTCCACAATTTCTTCAGAGTCATCCACAAAAAATTCTTTTAAGGGAGGCCTTTTGGGTCGTTTCAGAGTGTTGAGAAGCTGTTGGATTTTTGTGGATACTCTGCTACTGACAGGAACACCTATAAGGGAAAAAACAGTAAATCAAAATTAATTGATTTTAGGGATATTTTAGTTCATCAATTTTCTTAGGAACTTTTATTTCTAATGATGTTTATCCTTTGCCCAGTCTTATCCTATTTCAACTGAGACAAATACACACAAATATGTCCACAGCAAAAGTTTTGACAACAGAGAACAAGTATGGTGCTATTTTTAATGTACTGCTTAAAGATTTTATCTACTCTCCCTTTTATAGCATTCTTTTCTTTTTCTATGCTGCTTTTTGTTCATAGTATCTTTTGGAAGTACAGACTAAGTCTAAACAAGTGTCAGTGCTCCCACAGTGCAGGCTGCTGAAAAGAAGGCATTCAAAATGATGTGTGTTACAGGATTTCTACCAAAAAGAACTCCCTACCATCAGCTGTATCCATAAGGCTGGACCTGTTGGATCCTTTGTGCATGCCTTTAACTATCCCCGAGGGGGGCAGATCAATATTTGCTGGGCGTATTGAGGAAGATGATGATGAAGAAGAGGTAGTTGTAGTGACATCAGGGGGAGCAGAGAAATTCTCTAAGAGGGGAGAAAACAATATTTAGAATTATATTACATTAGCAGTAAACTTAAGAATTTTTATTTTTTATATATTTTTTGCTTTTTAACAAGGAAGAAAACTATGTAAACAAGGCATGACCTCTTGTAAAGCAACCTTTTGAATCAAATTCTACTAGCAAGATAGGATGACAGAGCAAGAGGTTAAGCCAGGGCTTATGAACTTTCTAAAATTATTTTTAAAAACTTAAGTAGCCTTAGCAAGATCAAATCCTGTATCATTAAATGTTTCTCAAAAACATTCTTTTCTACATAGAAAGAGTGGTAGAAAATCAATGTTATATAAAAATAGTAATAAAATAAAAAGTGCAAGTGCCTTCAAAATGAAACCAAGAATGATCATATAGCTACTAATAATCTAGTCTATAGAACATTTCTTCATGTTTACATTGGTTTATCTGTAATATTTCTTCTTCCACTGAAGACAGGAATAATACCTTGGCAAGGGTCAGATCACTCAGGTTTCCAGATGAAGAAAACCAGATAGATCCACTTCTAATTTTTATAAAATGACCCGTAGGTAACTTTGATTTTCTTCACCGATAAGGTTCTTCCCTTGCTCTAAGCATGATTAGTGTTACTGTCCTCTGTTTCATGTACGGACTCTTAATATAAAGAAACTGAGTGATATAAATTGAGGGATTCTTAGTATAGAAAAATGAATGACATAAATTGGAAGAGGGCCATCCAACAGGGATGTTACCAGAAAAACTCAGGAGAAGAATACATCTGGAGCAGTAAAAAAAGAGAATTAGAAGGAAAATATACAATTCACAAGAATAATAAAAAAGCCACTCAAAACTATAAAAAAGGAAAAAATCATAACATAAATAATTTCTAAAATCAATTTGGAAGTAAGGTCTCTCTGTCCCCAAAATCTGTATTTACTAGTTTAATAGTTTTTAAAGTTTCAAATATAGTACTAACTAAACAAATAATAAGTATAGTACTAGCACAAATATATTGCAGTATATCCTTTCTGTAGGATACTGTAGTGACAAAGCATTAAAAACAGACATTTTGATCAGACATTCTATTTGATCCAGCAATTCCACCTGTAGGAATACTTCCTAAGGAAATAATCAGACAAATATACAGAGCTGTGATCAAGAATGTTCATCCCAGCAGTTTTTATAATAGCAAAAAAAAAAAAAAGGGACAATACTTAAATGTCCAAAATTGGGGAATGGCTAAACCAGGACATAGCCATATAGTGGCGTATTTACGCAATGAAACCATAAAAAACAATAGTATAATTTTACAATATATTAATGACATAACAGATAGCTGTGATATACCACTAAGAAAAGCAGATTATGAATGTTATGTTTAGTACCATTTCATTTTATAGTCTAGAAGGATATATGATTAAAAGATTAACACTAAAGTGTTACCCATGGTAAATGGATTTATAGATTTTTTTAATCTGTATTTTCAAATTTTTCTATTAGAAACATGAATCACTTCTTTTAAAACAAACATCCAAAAGGCAATAATGTTGGATAAAATGGCTTCTGGGAGTACCTGAATAACTAACTTTATCACCACAGAATAGAAGAAGTAGAATGTAAGGTCAGATGAAATCATCTCATAAACAAAAATTCAGGTAAAGTTAACTGTGTATCAGGAAAATAATTTTTAACAAGTGAAACTGTTCCATTTTAGACCAATGTGAAAATAAAACCTGGCCCAATGATGGCTCTGTTGCTTACCCTCCCAAACAGAAGAGGTGGTGAGCATGCTCACCCATAGTTGCTCTAGGAGGGTCAGTGAATTATGGGGCAGAGCTGAGTGCAGGACAAATCACTGCTATTGACACTTGGCTTTTAAATGTGGGCAATCATACCCTCAAGGCAGCTATATTGTTTAAAAATTACTGGCTTGAATTTAAATGTTTCCAAGTTTTTCTTTTTAATTAATAAAATAAAGATATAGGCGAGCTTTCCCTCCCAAGAGCATAACTGCGACTTTCCCCTCCCCCCACCCTCCCCCTCTGCTCGGGGCCTATTAGCGTTACTTTTCTCTCTCCTAAGCTCCAAGGGCCCTTTTCTTTTGCCTCTGTAACTTCCTAAATAAACTTTCTCTTATAGTTTGGAAAAAATAAATAAAATAAAAATAAACAAAATGAAATATACATACATATAAGGTGATTCAAAAAGGTCACAGATATGAAAATTAAGATACCAAAATGTGACTGATTGTCAAAAAAATAGGAAAAGTATAACAGACACACGAAATGATGTTCATATACATCACTCAGTGCATGTACCAACCAGTTAAGCAAAAGCAGAGATCTGAGCTGTATCTTTATCTGCAGATGCCACAACCTCTTAAAAAACACACACAAAGAAACATAAAGCTGAGCCAAGCAAAAGCTACATACACACCATACAGGTGCCAGCACACTGCAGCTCACAGAACACCAACATCCTCAGGCTGCACACTCTAGTTGTAGCAATAACACAGCAGCAAGGACAATAAATCCAGTCTTTATTCTAAAGACAAAGGAGCCTCACTGAAATTCTCTTAGTACAGAATTTGCTCAGGTTTAATGTTTTTTTTTTTGTTTGAGAAAGTGTAAATAGTCCTGGGGGAAAAATCTAAGATGTTAATATTTTAACACATTTGAACAGGTAGAATGTTCTTCAACAGGGATAAACCCTTGCTAAGACTGGTGTTACATCTTGCAGCTTGAGTATTGCTTATGGAAATAGCTATGGCTTCAGGTGGGCAATGCTATGCACCAAAATGCAGGTGGTAACTATCATTCCAAATGTATTGCTGGTGTGTCATTCCTTGCCTTGTTAACTGTCATATTATTTCTAATTCTACTTTTTATACCTCTCTGAAGAACCTAATACAAATCATAAACTCTCTCCTGGATACTGGGAGCCAAATGGAAAATAATTTGGGCTTCTTCGGTAGATCCAGCTCCTACCTATTCGAGTATTGGCAAATACATCAGCTAGAGACCCACTGGTTCCTTTGACCTCTCCATGAGACAGCGTAGAAGATGCAGATGAAGAAGTGGACGATCCCTGAATTGAACGGTTGATCCAGGACTCAGCATTCTGTAAGCTCTGTTGTAAGGCAGCAGAGAGCGCAGCTTGGCGTCTCAGAGAGCCCTCATCCTCGGAGGCTGAAGACGTGTCTGTGTGGAATTAGAAAAACAGTTGTTCTCGATCCTGCCTAGAACAGAGACCTTTTACTTTTTGGTCATTGATCACACATTCAATTCTGACACCAGCAAAACATTCGCATTCTTAAGGTAAATTAATATGTCAAGCTTCTCCAGAATCACAAGGAAAGGTCTATGGACCAAAGCTTACAAAAATAAAAGTCTAAATCTATAGGAAATTTAAAGTTATTTTTAAAAAACCCTTTTAGAACATTTAAACATCATTCACTGTTTTTCTGTTCTAAGTTTAATCAATATCTAAGTTCTTTGGCTTATCTTACTTATGTTCAAGTAATTCTGAAGTGCTTAAATGTTGTCCTCAATCTCTTAATTAGAGAGTCTTGTGATAGGCTGCTATACTGATTTTGACAAGTATTTATTAATTAGTGTTTACTTAAAAGGAAATAATCTTGATAGGGAGATATAAAAGCTTCTTTTTATTTATAATGACTTAAGTGTCGGCGAGAGGCTAGGGAACTATTGTGGAGTAAGGAGCAATGCTGGAGCCTGGAGGCCTTCAAGGTTTCAGTGGAACAGACGAGCTGGTCACTTCGCACAGGTAAGCTTTCCAAACAAGACAGGAGAGGGCACTGATCGGTATTTCTCTTCTGAATTCTCAGAGTTGTGAGAAATTCGCTGATATCTGTATTTAGCCCAACTCTGACTTCAGGAAAATAAGACCTAAATTTAAAAAGCATGTTGAAAAAAAGAGGGAAAAAAAGTTCAACCAAATATAGAATAGTCAAGGAAGTAGAAGTCAGGGGTTTATTCCAGGGCTCTAAGCTGCTGAGACATACAAGTTTAAGGGCATTTGGTCTGATGTGAGAAAAACCCTTTTAAATGATTTTGGAGGTTAAAATTTATGGCCTGTGGACTGAATTTTATTAATTTTTTTTAAATTAAATATTCTGTGGTTAGTCCTGCAGAACACTTTCTTATAACTCAGGTGAACTTCTAAGTCCCTAACACTGCTAACACCCGTCAATAGAAATGTGAACTACAAAAGACTAATTTAATCTAGAAGTCAAATTTTGCAGGGCCAGAGCAAGAAAGTTTGTCCTTGCTTCCTGCCCTGGACTACCTCCAAATTACTATCTCATATTGAAGGAGATATGAAGCCCAAGGCTGACTTTTCAAAAAATATTTTTACAATGTACTAAGTAACTAATATATGTCAGGAACTATGTCAGGTTCCAGGGATTCTGAGGTATATGAGTTCTTATGAGACAGGAAGGGCCCTAAAAAGGCTTCCAGTCTAATACAGGAAGCACACAACCCAGGCTGTTTCACAAGGAATACAACAAAGGCTAAAACATAGGGCAAGCAAAGGGTTTCACTCCAGAAGTACCAATCCCAGCTTGGGATTTCACGTACTTCTATGTAAATGGAGCCAAGACTTTGAGGAGGTAAGGGGCAAGAGACAAGGCTGGAGAGGAAGGTAGTAACCAGACCCAAAAGGATAAAGCAATGAGGTTCTTTAAAGGGGAAAGAGATCTACAATGCAAAAGAAGAGTAATTAAAGAAAATGATAAGGAGCATCTGTAACATTTTAAGGAAAGCATTTTTGCACAAAAATTATTCTAATATTTCATCTGTATCTTGGGAGACAGAGAATTGTATCTTTGCAAACATGCTAAAGAAACGGTAGAGGACATGGGACAGGTGAATTTGAAAGTACAGTGGTACCTCGGTACTTGTCATTAATTCATTCCAGAACTCGTGACAAGTGTAGAAACTGAGTACCAAGCAAGCAATGAGTGATGAAACATTTTCTCTTGCAGGGTGGCGTCGTAACTCATACAAGTTCTGGCAAAGGCAACACGCCCTGATCAAGAGTTGAGTGCTGAAACTTTTTTCCTCATCAAAATGAGACAAGTACAGGCTTTAACTGAGTTCTGAGGACGACGAGCACCAAGAAATGACTGGGACTGGATCCCGTAACTCGACTAGATTTGTAGGCTGTCTTTATTAAATCATTTACTTAATCTGTGTAAGTCTAAAATCAGAGTAACCCAATTTTCAAAAGTTAGTAAAAGCAGTATTTTCATGATTTGGTTTATGGAAAATTGGCTTTATTATGTTTCTATATTGAATCAATTATGTAATTAGGTGTACTGTGTCAACTTAATTACCCCATTTGCCTGCCGGTCCTCCTCAGAGGGTTTAGTGACCACAACTGTGGGCACCTTGGCTTAGTATAGTGGAAAAAACAGGGCTTTGGTGTATGTCCTCTTTTTTGCTCTCTGGTATCCACCCCTTACTAGCTTTGTGACTTGCAGATAAAATTACCCATCTGAGAAGGCTGGCTGTTTGTTCAACCATTCAACAAATACTATCACATAATACACCAGTTTGATTGAAATAGAATGGTGAGCATGAACATAGTCTTATTAGAGTATGTGCTCAAGGCAGGCACCCAAAGAAATGAGACCTAAACCCAGGCTAGAAAGGTAAGTAGAAATTAGTTATGAGAAGCAGAAAGGTAGGGAGGGAGAAAGTCCAGTAGTGGAAATAGCATGTGAGAAAGCTGGGAAGGGACAGAAAACAAGGCACATTTGAAGATTTGAAAGAAATGAGACTATCTGAAGCACAGGATGCAAAACTAATAGTGAGGAAAATGAAGCTGGGCAAGTGGAAAGCACTGGGTTGCTAAGGACCATGGAAGACATGCTAAGGAAACGGTCTTTATGCTAACTGCAGTGGGGGACCATGGAATGAGACAGTGTCCAGAAAGCAGCCCAGCAGTGCCAGCACGCAGCAGGTGGATGGCGAACGTTAGCTCCCCTTCTCCTCCCTGAATGACCCACCCTGAGTTACCTCAGAGACACAAAACTGGCCAGGCATAGCCTAAAACTCATCATGTGTTAAGATTACACAAAACGTAAGCACTTCCTGGGGACTGTATCTTTTTAAAGATAAAAACAAGTTCCCTTAAATATTTACATGTTTATTTAACTGTAATAAAGAAAATTACAATGGATTAGTAGAAATCTGGGCAAGATTAAATTAGTATTAATAGAAATAAAGCTATCATTTTCCCACTGGTTCTGCTCTGCCTGAACATGAACTCACCTTACCTAAGCTCTAGGTCTACACAACAGAAACAATTTTGAAAACACAGTTTGCCTGACAGTTTATCACTGGTGTGATTTTTTAATTTATTGGTGTGTGTGTGTGTGTGTGTGTGTGTGAGAGAGAGAGAGAGAGAGAGAGAGAGAGAGAGAGAGATCAATTTGTTGTTCCATGTATTTATGCATTCATTGGAGGGAGGGAGGGAGGGAGACAGATCAATTTGTTGTCCCACGTATTTATGCATTCATTGGTCCTGACTGGGATCAAACCTGTAACCTTCGTGTATGAGAAAGATGCTCCAACCAACTGAGCCACCTGGTCAGGGCTGTAACTGGTATGATTTTAACACAGCATCATTTAATACTGATCACCAGAAGCTTAAACTCTGTTTATAACCAATTAGGACACATACACAATTAGCTTGTTGATCTTAAGGAAAAATAATCCTGAATTTACTAACTGCTCTTACCTACAGTCAGTCTTTGGCCATATGTGGAGAGGACTCCCCTCTTCTTGGTGGAAAACATATTAATTACATCTAAAAATTATATCTAAAAATTAATGTTTATTAATTAAATTTAATTTATAAGTTAAACAAATACTATACCCATTGCCCTCCTGAGAAATGAAAGCATACCTATACAAGGACTTGTATATGGATGTTCATAGGAGTTTTATTTATAGTAGCTAAAAACCCAAATAACCATCAATAACTGAATGGATAAACTGTGGTGTTTCTATAGAAGATGGAATACTACTCAGCAATAAAAGGGAATGAACTATAGTACTGATACACACAATATGGATGAATCTAAAAATAATACGCTGAGTAAAATAAGTCACACCTTTCCCCTAACCCCCCCGCCAAAAGAAGTACTACCGTATGGTTTTATTTATATAAAATTCTAGAAAATGCAGACTAATGTACAGTAACAGAAAACAGACAGTGGATACCTCATGAGGATAGGGAGAGGTGGGAATCACAAAAGAATCATGAGAAACTTAGGAGTTTACGTATCTTAATTGTGTTGATGGTTTCACGGTTTTTCTATGTGAAAACTTAGCAAAGATATGTTTTAAATATGTGCTGTTTATGTTGATTATAATTCAAGAAAGCTATAAAAACTAATTTAAAAACCTGTGGTGCTAAAAATGATGCCTTAGTGAGAGGATGGTAATACCTGGGAGTCAGTCTACACAACCTGAGGCAAAGAAAGTTCTCTATAGGCAACAAAAAGGTTTTAAGCACAGGGAAAAAATTGTTAGACACCCACGAGGAGACAGCCTAGGAGTAAAAGCATATATGGAACAGAAGGTGAAAACGTTAGTTCTGGAAGCAGGTCAATCTAAAACAACTTTGGGCAACAATTCTGAGCAGCTTACAGTAACCTAGCACCCAACCCAACCATGGTGCATACTGATTCACCAGCAAGGCTGGGGGGACTTTCAGAACTACCCAAGAGATTTCCAGCGTCCCACAATACTGTGTCTCTGCGCACAGAGAGCTGGCCAGGACTGAAAATCACCATAAAGAGCCTACCTGGCAGGAGTCCCATGAGCTGCCTGACCATTACTATCCAAACGGGATACCGCTGAGGGAAGGAGCACTCACTATAATTTATTACTCCAGGGTCACTCTACCAAATGGGGATTTTAAACACAGTTTTTCTAGGTATTTCCCCACATTAAAAACAAAAAGTTTACAAAACTAATTAATATTACAAATAATATTGGGGTGGGGAGTTTGTTTTGTTTTTTACTTATGGCCTATTTGAAAAGTTAGATAAAATATGCAGCAATTGTTAGAGCACCAAAACTATCAGAAAATATTTACTGACAACATGGTAGAAAGAGAGGCAATATGCCAAGTGGTTTAGAGAATGGGCTTTTAAAGTCTGACTGCTCTGGATTTCAATCTTAGTTCTGTCACTGACAGCTGTTTTTAGGGGTCTTAATTCTTCTGTTTGTTGCTGTTCTTTTTCTATGAATTCTCTCACATAATGAGTGTTCTATTTTTGGACAGTTTGCTCACATTCAGTGGATCTGTAGCTGTGGGAATCCCAAGAGCCTGGGCTGAGGCTGTATCTTCCCAGAAAATATACATGCTAGAGGGTTTTCATCAGCTTCTATGTTAGTTCACTTAAAAAAAATTTTTTTAACCTATTTGCAAAGAAAGCGGAAGGCAGGGAGAAAGGAAAGAAGGGAAACACAGACGGGCTGCCCCTCACGAGCTTCCAGCCGGGGGCTGGGCCCACAACCAAGGCATGCGCCCGGACTGGGAATCGAACTGGTGACCCCAGCTTTGCAGGACAACGCCCAACCCACTGTGCCATGATGGTCAGTGCTGTTAGTTCACTTTTTAATGTTAGTTCTTACCAGGTACAATAGTGAAATTTAAGTCTTGTACACACTAACCAGTACTTAGGAAGGTCCCTACCTCTGTTTTCTCAAGGGCAGGTGCAAGGTAAGCTTTCTTGAAAGCATCTTTTGCTGGCAGTTAGGTTTTTTCAAATTCACTCTTCTGGCAAAGACAAGCCTCTCCAGGGACCTTGATTCCAGCTTCCAATCTTATATAGGTCCAAGGTTTTATCTTTTCTATCCTTATGGTCACTAAAATTTAGGTCCCTACTTTACTGCCTCCCCTCCCCCCAAAGTATGCCCCATCTCACCACTCATTTCCGGTGACCTGCTCTCTGTTGTTCTTTTATGTTATTTAAAAGGAAGCTGATTATATTTTGTCTAGCATTTCTAAAGAGAAGTTTTCTTTCCCCTGTTTCTAGGAGTTTTCAGATTAACAAATAAGACTACACAGCTAGACACAGAAGTTGGGCTAGTTGAGCCTCCCTAAACCTGTTTTCTCAATTGCAAAATAGGATAGAGGACTGTTGAGAGAACTAAAAATGAAAAATATATGTTAAGTACCTACCCCTTTGACCAGTACACAGAGGGTACTCAATAAATGGTAACTATGAAATTACTTTTATTGACGAACCTTAAATTTTACAATCAATTACTGAAAGAAACAAATTCAATCTATTAGAGTGGGTTTTCATTGTGCTTCGGTTAAAGAATACTGAATATTTACTAGCCTCCTAAGTAATTGTGAACTGCTGCTCAGACTAATAATGAAAACTATGCTATTTAAGTGATACAAATCTATTAGAGCACATTTACAGAGGTCTGATTTGCCAGCTCTGTTTTGCTTGTGGTTTTGAATAAAATTATAATTTTTAGAAAAAAAAAATCTCCCAAGTTGGTAATTCAGACAGGTAATCTAGGTTCAAATAACGGAATGATTTTTGGACTCTATGTTCTCAAAAGGCAATAGCTATTCAAATTGTTTAGAATAATACCCATTCCAGCGAAGTGACTGGAAACAGGGTGAGTGCTGGGCAAGCCTCCAGTGGCCAGACAGCAGCACTGTCCCTTCTCTGAGCCCTCCCCAAAATACAGAGGCACAAAGCAATGAAGTACGTTGCTCCACCCTGGTGAATACCTAAGGCTCCGCCCCATACAACTTTACAGGTGCGCTAAGACAGGGAGGAAAAGCAGCTCTACCTAATACACAGAAACAAACACAGGGAGGCTACCAAATTGAGGAGACAAAGAAATATGAAAGAACAGAACAAAACCCCAGATAAAGAACTAAGCGAAATGGAGATAGCCAACTTATCAGATGCAGAGTTCAAAACACTGGTGACCTGGATGCTCAAAGAACTCACTGAGTACGGCAAAAGCATAAGGGAAGAAGTGAAGGCTACACTAAGTGAAAAGAAAAATCCACAGGGAATCGACAGTGACAGGAAGGAAGCTGGGGTTCAAATCAACAATTTGGAACATAAGAAAGAAACAAACATTTAGCTAGAACAGAAGGAAGAAACAAGAATTAAAAAAAAAGAAGAGAGAATAAGAAGTCTCTGGGACATCTCCAAAAGTGCCAACATCCGAATCACAGGGGTGCCAGAAGAAGAAGAGGAAAAGCAAGAAATTGAAAACTTATTTGGAAAAAATAATGAAAGAAAACTTCCCTAATTTGGTGAAGGAAATAGACATAAAGTCCAGTAAGCATAGAGAGTCCCAAACAAGTGGGACCCAAAGAGAACCACACCAAGACACATCATAATTAAAACGCCAAAGGTGAAAGATAGAATCTTAAAAGCAGTAAGAGAAAAGCAGAGACTTACCTACAAAGGAGTTCCCATGAGACTACCAGCTGATTTCTCAAAAGAAACTTTGTAGGCAAAAAGGGACTGGCAAGAGGTATTCAAAGTGATGAAAAGCAAGGACCTGCAACCTAAATTACTCTAAGCAGCAAAGCTATCATTTAGAATGGAAGGGCGGATAAAGTGCTTCCCAGACAAGGTAAAGCTAAAGGAGTTCATCATCACCACGCCAGTATTACATGAAATGTTAAAGGGACTTATCTAAGGAAAAGAAGATCAAAACTATGAACATTAAAATGGCAACAAATTCACAACTATCAGCAACTGAATCTCAAAAAAAAAACAACAAAATAAGCAAACAAGCAGAACAAGGAACAGAATCATAGATCCGGAGATCATCTGGAGGATTATCAGTAGGGAGGGGGAGGGGGGAGAATGGGGAAAAAGGTGAAGGGATTAAGAAGCATAATTGGTAGGTACAAAATAGACAGGAGAATGTCAAGAACATTATAGGAAACGGAGAAGCCAACAAACTTGTATGTACGACCTATGGACATGAACTGCTGGGGCTGGGGGGGAGATTGCCAGAGGGAAGCGGGATACCGGGCAGAGGTTGGCAAAGGGGGAAAAACTGGGACAACTCTAATAGTATAATCAATAAAATATACTTAAAAAAAAACAACAACAGAATAACACCCATTCCAGTACCATGTTTACATGAATATCTCTCAAGTAACCAAAGATTTCCCAAACATGAGGCATTAGTAGAGTGGAAAATCAAAATCAAGAAGACGAGCCTGAGGCTTAATTGCATTTTGACCTTGAATAAGTGACTATGAACCTGTTTGTTTCCTCATCTCTAAAGAAATCTGCCCTTCCTGCTTCACAGAGCACTCATGAGGACTGAGTGGAGCAGGGCAGCCATGGGTATGTGAAAGTCCTTAATATACTGCAACATACTATAACCCCGTAAAGCATTATTAAAGTATGGTAAAACTATAACAATATCCCAGTCTGTCCACAGGTGCCAGAGTAACACAGAGAGGTAAAATTCTCCTTGTCTCGCGCAATGAATTACTCCTACGATCACTTCAAGCAGAGCCCTGAGTGGGACTGACATCTGAATTTAAGCGACTTCCTACTCAAGCCATTTGAATTATCTGGCTGTGCTTCTGGGTCATTATGTGTTCTATTTGGTCATCCCGGTACTCTCAGTGCAGTGTTGGGTAAGTCCACCCGGGTGCAGAAAAAGCTCACAGGGGAAAAATATATGCTGCAGCTTTTACATTGTGTTTATCTGTATGAATGAGTAATAGTGTTACACAAAGAACCCTTACAAAGAAAGAGCTGAGGTAATTGTCTCATGACATTAGTAAATGATTTCAGCACATAAAGGGAACTGGATGGCAGTATTTCAAGCAGTCTAAAAGACTCTGTGAAAGGACACCAAAAGAACCATAGATTGCTACCAACTTGGAGAATTTGAAAATTTCAATCCACAAAATAAAAATCAGTGTATATGTCAATAAGGAAATTTTAGGTTGACTGACACTTTATTATTTGAGAATGGTTTATACACAAAAGAAATTTTTTTCCATGCCAACTATTTACTGTACTTTCCATACTACGTGATACTATAAAGAAGCCAAGATTTATGACATTTTACTCCTTAAATCCTTTTTATTAAATCTCTCCAAAAATAGCTCTAAAACTGCAATCAATTCAGTAACTCCAATATTAAGTGATGAGCGCTCCCCAGACAAGCTAACTGGCGAGCACGCTCAGGCAGGCACCCCACAAACCAGGCTCCCCCGGGACAGTGCACGAAGTGTGAGGGCCTGGCTGGTCAGTCTTGACCTGAGGGAAGTGACCTCCTCCTGGCGCACAAAGAAAAACCCAACTAAAATACTGTGAAGTTGGAAGTTAATTTTTCCTTGCAAGAGTGGCACAACTTTTCTAGAAACAAAGTCATAGCAAGTTTATTTTTTATAGCTGCCCAGAACCTGTTTTTTTAAAAACAGCCTTTAACCGGCAATAATTAATGTCAATTCTCTTCTCCCTCCCCATCTCTTGACTGAAGTCTACACATTCTTCTAAATGCCACTGTTTCAGGGGATGTCAGAGTAAATATGCAAGATAAAACCCTACCTGTCATCCCTGGGTTACTCTGTAAGAGGTTCTGGGAGATGGAGGTTTAAACTGCAACAGGAACAGGAGATAGCCAAATCTCTACCTAGGGGCTCTCAGAAGCTTGGAGAGAATGGATTCATAATCCTAACTTGGGAATAGCATTTTCCATCCCCTAAATTGAAAGGTGCTAACAAATGCTTTATGAGTTCTTCTCTCATTCCGTCACAGTATCTGTCGTAGGCATGCGCGTAATTGTTAACCAAGAGCATCCAGATCTAACTCCCTATGGGGTCTGTATGAGAAACCACTACAGAGGGTGCTCTTCTTGAGGGTGAAAAAAAGACGGTGCTCTTTTTTTTATCATATTCCTCCATGGTGGGAGAAAACTCCTCTTCTGATACTAAAACCAAAGGTCCTATGAGTTTGATTAATTTAGTTTTAAATCCTCGCTCTAGAAATCATCGCCCGCTCTCTCCACCCCTCACAGACCCAGCCGTCCCCCATCATCAGTGACACTCCCCCACCCTGTGTAGGCAGCAGGAGACAGCAGCCCAGACCTAACGAACAGTCACGTGGTCCAGATCTCTTGACCCAAGTTATGATTCAGGTCCAGACCCCTAAGGTAGAACGACCGCCTGGCTACTTTCCCATGAGACCAAAACCGTGGAGCTGTCCTCAAGACCAGAAGAAATCATTCATTACCCTTACCTCACCCCTGACCGATCAGGTCCCCAACCCAGTGTCTTGTGATTTTGCCCTATATAATCTGTAACTTACATGCCATCAGGGAATTGGGTCTTTACCATTAGCTTCCCACCTCTGGATTGGCCAATTCAATCTTAAACTATTTTTGTATCTATACTGCGAACTCTTGCTCATGCATTTCTTTGGGCCACAGAGCACAGGTGGGCAGACTCAAGGAAAAACATGGGGGCTCCAGTAACAATGTTCCCAAGAGCACATCAAGGTTTTGCACATACTATTCAAAAATCCCCAGAAGAGGAAATAAATGGATAGGAAACCTTTTAAAGCTCTTAGGAAAAAGGACTGAATCTTTACAATCATGAAATTATTAAAACATGTAAGGTGATCAAGAACATATACCACATCTTTAAAGCTGCAGACAGAGTGGAATATTTGGGTTTAGCAATGCATGAATTCCAAAGGACTGTGGTCTCATTCAGACTGTTTCTAGGGTTGGTATATTCCCCTCAGGCAGTGACTTTTGTAAAAGGGGATAAAAAAGGTTTCCATTTCTTTTGAGCGTTCTCAAGATCCTTTGCTGCACTCTCACATTTAACCCAGGCCCTGAGAGCAGACTGTTTACTCTGAAACTGCATTTCTTTAATACAGCTCTGGAGAGGGTTTTTTTCTAAGAACTGAGTCACACTGCTCTCTACCCTTTGCCATTTACTACAACTGAATCCTCAGCTGCACTGTAGCAAAATCTGCCAATAAGGAACAGCTACTAACTAAGAGCCCTCTTTGTCCACCAGGATCCAACTGCTGTATGAATGTGGAAGGGAATCCATCCAAGATTTTGAATTGAGCGGACTGGAATTATGCACCATTACAGACACAAAACGTCTCATTGTGATGGTCTGCCAGAGGTATCCTGAGTTGCGTTCTGAGAAACACTTGAAGCCACAGAGCTATTTCTCTTTCAAACATATTGACACCACAGATGTGAAGAAAAAAGCAGACAGGGTTAATGAGCCCACAGCACACCCAAATGCTCTAAGTTAACCAAAATCTAGGAGAAAACTATGAACAGGAACCTGCCCAAGGGAATAGAATCCATATGAATAGCTCAACTTGACAGCTGTGAATCCAGGTCAACCACAATAATGTAACCTTCCCAGCAATCTCCCCAAACACAGTGAGTAGTTTAGACCAAAACAATATGGAGAAGGCTTTTACCCAAAGATGTCATTACCAGTAACATGACATTAGGGACACTGACACCACACTGAAGCTCTAAAATAGATTTACTATCTTTAGTCTCCAAGGCCTATACTGAGATCTTGGCTGGGATTTCATTTAAAAAGAACTTTTTAAAAACTTTGAGAAAAATTCTGAATAGATAAGACAACTTAAAAGTCATTCCAGTTGCTCCTCAAATATGAAGTTATAACTCTTAAATTTATCTTAGGGGGATTAAGAATTGTCTGGGAAATAGAAGTGGAATGAAGACACTTGGTTCCCACTGATCCCATGACCCCATTATAGGAAGTGATTCTTAAAATACATACAAAATATATTGACACACACACACATAAACACATATACATGTTTTCAGATCTATTACAACTTTGCCTGACTGCTCTCCCATCATCTTTAATAACACACATAATTTTTTCCCAAGTCTATTTACTCCTATGACTGTTGCAGAGACAAAGCGTCTGACTTAGGAGTATAAATTTGTTAAAGAAATACATGACTATTGGTCATATTTTGAATGTCAATGAAAATAGCTATTTAACCACTCTAAGTTTTAGCCTGCATTTATTTATGGTTACATGATTTTGGGGGATATAGCAAGGATATGCCAGAAATTCCAATGAGGAAAAAAAAATTTTAGATAGCTTTACTCTTAAGGCCTTTTTCTGTGTGTTGTTTACAATGCAACAACCAAAACAAGCCCCCTTCCATGCATACTCTGATACACCTCTGACGAGGAGAGAGTTCTGGCTCCTACCTCAAAAAACCCCCACAAAACTGGAACTTATTTCAGGAACATCAAAGTAGCAACTATCAGAGAGAAAGACTCTGACAAACTTACCCGGAGGTGTGCAGGCATCCGCAGGAGACTGAACAAATGTGGACCGCCTTTTGGTTGGCATAGGCAAAGCCATTTTCTGTTCTTTATGCTTCGCCAGGGCGGCTTGAACTGCTTCTGTGTGAATATCTGAAAGAGCAAACATTTGCATTTATCAGCTTCTGGCCCTTAAAGTATTTTACTTCTGTGGGCTGACCTATATAGCTGCCTCAATTGTTAAAAGGGGGACTTTCTGGGTGATTTTTATTTATCATTTGTTTTAAAACATAAGGACTGATGTGACCTGCTTGTCCCTTTGGCTACAATAGAATTCAGCCCTCCACCTGAATCATCTAATTGGGATCTCAAAATTAACATAACCAGACAGAAACCTTGATTCTCCACTCCCACCCCAAACTCAATTTATATTTCTACAAAATCAAATCATACTGTAAGCAGTATTTTGTATTCTGCTTTGATTTTTTTTTCACTCTTACACAATCCTACTGAGGTAGATACCAACGGAAGTGCCTTCCTAGTTCCCAAGAATTTCCTCTTCTCAAGAAATGAGCCCAATATACATGCAAACCATCCTTAAAGGCCTGTCTGTAGTATATAAATGTGCCCCTTATACAAGCTGGACCAATCAGATCCTTTGGGGGAGGGGTTAAACTCAGATCCCAGAAACTGCAGGCCTTAGCTGGGAGTTACTTCAGTAACATTGCTTAGAAGAAAGGTTCTTGAACCTCAAGGTTGAGATTCCCAGAGCTCTCTCTCTCTTTCTAAGGATATCTTATTATTTTCTCCTTTGTTTATCTGTCCCAGATACTTAAAGTAACCTGAGTTGACCTGTTTCATCTAACAACAACAAAAAACCTCACTAACTAAATAAAAACATTGTTCTGTGTGAAGGATGACCTACAACATAATTGGAAGGGCTGCATAGTATTTCACTGCTTGTTGTGCCATAATTGGTTTAAGCAACCTAGTTTCCAAATTTTTGCTATTATTCATAGCAACTATTCACAGCAAGAATAATACAGTGTTTTCACTTCATCACACATGTCTAATCCTATTTCTGTAAAATTAATCCCAACAATTGGTGAGACGTACAAGATATTTTGCTAACATAACCACAGTGCATTAATCAAAATCCAGAAATTCAAAATTGATACAAACTAGTATCTAATCCACAACCTATATTCCAAGTAGCCAAATGTCCCAATCATGCCCTTTAGAGTTTTTCTGCCCTTTTCCCTGATCCAGGACCCAATATAGAATCACACATCACATTTAGTTGTCATGTCTCTTCATCATCCTATAACCAGAAATAGTTTCTCAACCTTTGTCTCTCATTACATTGACATTTTTGTACAGATTAGTTATATTATTGACTTTCCCTTAACTTTGGTTCTGTTAATACTTCTTCAAAATTAGATTCAGGTTATACATTTTGGCAGGAATACCACAGGAGTAATGTCTTCTTGAAACATGATGTCAGGATGCATCTGCCTTAGTACTGGTGATAGTGATTTTAATTATTGTACTTGGTTAAGATGGTGTCTGCTAAGTTAATCCACTGTAAAGCCACTATTCTTCTCTTTGTGTAATTAATTAATTTATGGGTGAATACTTTTGAGACTATGTAAATGTTATCTACTTCATTAAACTTTCACCCACTAATTTTAGGATCCATCAATGATTCTTGGCTGAATCAATTATTTCCACAATGGTTACAAAATGCTGTTTTTATAACTTCATCATTCATTCTGTGTATTAGTTGGTGGAATTCTAAGAAAAAAACTAAAGACCACATATACTACAGTGGTCCCTTAATATTATAATGGAGATGAAAAGTTCCTATTGCCTAGCATCGTAACGCAGCACATTAACTCACGTTCGTGGTGATGCTGTTGTAAACACACCTACTGCCCTACCAATCATATAAAAATACAGCACATACAATTATGTATAGTGCATAATATTTGATAATGGTAATAAATGTTATTGTTTATGTATTTACTATATTTTTATCATTATTTTAGAGTGTATACTTTCTACTTATATTAAAAAATGTTTAGTGTAAAACAATATGCCATGTTATGCGAAGAGCAGCCTCACACATCTTGTGTTTACTGTGTCTCTTGATTGTATTATTTTTCTCTTGTGCTTGACTTAATCTCATGTTGTTTTGTCCAGTAACATGTTGCACAGTTGTAGCCCAGGAGTAACAGGCTATACCATATACTACCAGGTGTGTAGTAAGCTATACCATCTAGGTTTCTGTAAGTGCACTCTAATGTTTGCACAGTGAAGAAACTGCCTAACAATGAACCCTCCGAACATACCCCTGCTGTTAAGTGTTCCATGACGGTATACAGGGTCCAGCAGAAGTAATGCCTAGAGTGTGGTTGGCAGGGTAATAATATGGATGTATTAGTTTATAGTTTTAATTTGGACATTTCGCCTAGCATGTCACATGGTGTGCTTGAGGGTGATATTGCTACGTTGCAGAAGTACATGCTTATGATTCTTCAATAAAAGATTTTGTAATAAAAAAGGGGCATTATTTGTGCCAGACCCTGAATATCAATACGGACCTACTGATTCTCATTTTATTCCATGATTATTTTGTTATTATCACTATTTATTTTGATGCTGTGCTAATATCATCTCAGGTTTGGCCAAGAGGAGCCCCTTCAAACCAGCTCTTATGTCCTTTCGCCACATACACATTGTTTTGAGCAGTTCTTTATTTTTTGGTACAAGATGTTCCAGCCTCATATGTTCCCTGCTCCAGCATCAAAATGATACATTTCTCCGAGGAGCCCTGGCTCCTCTTAATGGAGAATGGTACTTAGAAACCAAGATCGTAGCATTAGAAGCACTCTGTACTACTGAGTTATCTTTCTTCTAAGCCCTTCCAGTGGATAAAGAAATATAAATATAAGCATAAACAAATATTCAAACATATATCTACATATGTTTCCATCTATATCTATTTAAAAAACCATGAGTTTGTCTGATACAGGTCTGATTCTGGAAACCTTGAGTTCATATTAATACCTCTAATTCCAATTTTACACCAAGAATTTCATTCTAATCTTCCCCCTTCCCATTTGTAACTCCCTTCTCTAATAGTAAGAAACCTGATTCACAATATTATCTACATAGTTTACTTGTTCACTCAATCCTACAATACACAGAAAGCAGCTATGAAATTGCTATCATAGCACTATGAAAAATAAATCTTTTTAACTAGGGTTCAGTATTTGTTTGCAGTTCTTTTATCTTTAGTCTGAGTTAAAATACTGTGTTCAAAAGCTGTTTGGGTTAGTTCTCACCCCCTTCTTCTTTGATGTGGCTATATTATCCTACTGAATAATATAGGTAGGATCATTTGTTTTTATTTATATGCCATAGGCCCCTCCCAATGTTGTAGTTAAATATTATGTCACAATATAAGAAATATACATCTGGTCTCCTGCAGTTTCTGACACTGAGCTCCTAAAATCCCTGTAATTTTGTGAGTAATAGGAGTGTCTTCAGGATGGGGGCTGTTCACAAGAAAGACCAAGCCATGATTACAAGCCTGGAACTTTCAACCTTACCTTCCATCCTCCAGGGAGGGGAGAGGGGCTGGGGACACTCACCAATGACAATGATTTCATCAAGCACGTATATACGTAATGGAACATCCATAAAAACCCTAAACAAGGGGGTTTAGAGAGCTTCCGGGATAGTGAACACATCCACATACCGGCAGGGTGGTGCATCCCAAACTCCATGGCAAAAGAAACGCCTGGGCCTGGGACTCTTCTGGACCTTGCCCTATATACCTTTTTATCTGGCTGATCATTTATATTCTTTATAATAAACTGGTAACAGTACTTCCCTGAGTTCTGTTAGCCAATATAGCAAATTATCAAACCTGAAGAGGGGGTCATAAAAATGCCGATTTATAGCCAGAGGTGTGGGTAACATGGAAACCCACTGCTTGTGACTGGCATCTGAGGGTGGGGCAGTCCTGTGGGAATGAGCCCTTACCTTGTGGAGTCTGCAGTAACTCCAGGTAGTTAGTGTCAGAACTGTATTAAATTACAGGATACCTTCTTGATGTCTGCAGACAACTGAAGAACTGCTTGGTGTAGAAAACCCACACATTTAGTGTCAGGAATGGTGTGAGTAGAAAAACAATTTTCTTTTCATTAAGACAGTTCCAAAAGGTAAACTTAAAGATGGATTACTGCCTCCAACGATCATTTCTACCCTAATTCCACCCACTCTCTATAGGTAACCAACCTCCTTAGTTATAGGTTTATCCTTCCTCTATTTCTTTTTGCAAAAATAAGCAGGTGAGTGTTCATTTTCTCATTTTCCCATCTTTTCTACACAAAGGTAGTATATTACATATACTTTTTTTGCACTGTACTTTTCACTTAATAACTTATCCTGGAAATCATTCTATATCAGCTACTAGAGATCTTCATTCTTTTTGACAGCTGCAGAGCACTCCATCCAGTTTATTCGGTTACTACCATTTAAGTATTTTCAGCATTTTACAACTACAAACAATGATGACAATATATTTATATACTGATGAGAGTGTATTTTCAGGGTAAATTCCTACAAGTGAGACTCCTAAATCACTTGTGAATATAAAAAAGTGAATATATTTTTAATTGTTACATCTTGTCAAATTCCCCTCCAAAGAGCCTCGTCGCGCTCCCTCACGCCCAGTAATGTCCAGGAGTGCCTGTCCCCGCAGCCTCCCCTTCTGAGTGTGCTGTCCCGCTGTCTGACTGTTGCCAGCCTGGCGGCTGAGAAATGGCATCTCAGTATACTTTCAATTTGCAATTCTTTTATCATTGGTGAGATTAAACATCTGTACAAAGTATTTAAGGGCCATTTAATGTTTGTTTGTAAATGAAGTGAATGAACGCTCATGTCACTTGATCATTTTTCCATTGGGTTTCTCAGTTTATCTTCCCTTAATTTTTAAGAGATCTTAATATGTAAAGGACAGTAGCTCTTTATCTCTGACATATGTTAGAAATATTTTTCTTTCAGTTTGTCATTTGTCTTTTGACATTGTTTTGGTGGGTTGTTACCAATCAAAAGTGTTTTTTGGGGGTGGGGAGGGAAGATCTCAAGCCAACAATCTAACTTTATACCTGAAATAACTCAAAAAAGAACAGACTAAAACCAAAGTAAGCAAAAAGAAGAAATAACAGATTAAAGCAGAAATAAAAACAGAGAATTTAAAAAATGGGGGGGAAATCAATGAAAATAGAGTTGGTTTTTTTTTAAAAGATCAACAAAGTGGACAAACCTTTAGCTAGATTTACAAGAAAAAATGAGAGAAGACTCAAATAACTAAAGTCAGAAATGAAGAGTAAACATTACCACTGATGCCACGAAATGCAAGAGATTGCTATGAATAATTATATACCACTAACTGGATAACCTAAATAGATAAATTCCACAAAAGATACAACCTATCAAAATTGAATCATGAAGAAAGAGAAAATCAGAGCAGACCTATAACTTAGTAAGGAAACTGAATGTTAGTCTCCTTAGGTTTTTTAAAAAAGGCTCTTGCAAATAAATTAGAAGAAATAAACAACTCTTTTTTTAAAAAATAGGCTTAGGAAATGTACAGGTAATTTATAGAAAAAGCACAAATGGATAACAAACATATCCCCAAATGTCTAATCTCATTAGTAACAAGAGAAATAAGATTTCTACTTACGGGGGTAAGAGATTGTCCATTTCCCCACATCTATAGATAGCAGTGGACCCTTCACCCACCCCCAATCTTTCCCAAAGAGATAAGTGGAAAATGTTATTTTACAGTGTTACAGTAGCTGCTCCTATTCTTGGTTTGCTTTTATTAAGTAGTTTAAGACATGGTACATAAGTGGCACAACAGGGCTTTAAGGGCTGGGGGCAGAACAGACACTAAGCACCCATACCTGTTAGGACGTTACTTTAGAGAGACAGAGAGACAGATATACAAGGTCTGTCCAGAAGGTATTCAGCCATTGTAATATGAAAAATAGAGACATTTATTGGAGGAGATACAAGGTACCAGAAACACTGTACATAGAACAATGATACCTCAGTCCCCTTCAAAGTAGGCACCTTGGGACCTCACACAGTTCTCCCAATTGCCATCAGCTGCCCCGTCATATTTTCCTGAATTTCATCAAGGGTCTGAAATCTCTTCCCTTTCAAAGGTGATTCTAGTTTAGGGAAAAGCCAGAAGTTGCAAGGCATCAAACCTGGGATATAGGGGGCTGAGTCATCTGGGTGATTTGATGGTTCACCAAAAAACTCTGCATAAGATGCGGTGCATGAGTGGGTGCGCTGTCGTGATGAAGCTGCCAATCATCAAGTGCCCATAGCTGCCGCCTTCTGAATCATCTGAATAATTTCCGTGGAGGAATGTTCAAGTTTAATGCAAAATTGGATACTGTCTCATTGCTCCACTCGCTTAGTCATTTTGAATTAGATGAGACAGTACACATGCTCACTCAATGGAGTTTACCACACCCACCAACTAGTACAGTGAAGTCGCCATTGTCCACACACGTGCATTCCAGTCCACTCTCCTTGGCTGCCAGGTTACATCGATATGGCACAAACCGTTCTCATTATATTAACTATGGCTGTACTTTTTCCGGACAGGCCTCATATATGGATTGAAAAGCAGGTATGTGGGTAGGTTAGGCCATTAAATAGAAAAGTACAGCTCAGGGAGTTACCTGCAAGCCAACAAGATTATACCATTTTTATCAATTTCTGAGGTACCAACCACTTTAACATTTTAAATTAAAATAGAGGAACCAAGGTTTATTAACATTAGGATGGCATATTAATTTTGACACTATGTGTGATGGTGGAGAGGGGCAGTGAAATTTTAATTTAGCACTTAATCACATTCCTCTGTTTTTACAAATTATATATTTTTAACCTGGAATATCTATATAGCAGATGACTATTCATTTTTCAAAATGGCTCAGACTTTACTGCTTCCAGGAAACTTGCCCTCGACAGTACCCAGAGCCCAGGCTCCTTCCCTGGTCACCCCCCTTCTACATTGCTTCTGTAACTTGTATAAAAAATGGATTCCTGTGTTTTCATCTGGTTTCTCTAGCATCTAAACTGTGCTCAACTCTTAGGAAGTCTACAATAAATGCCTGCTGAACAGAACTCAATTTACCTTTCTTGGAATTACAAAGTATATTAAAAAGAAATGAAATGGCCTTGGTGAACCCGCG
Source organism: Pteronotus mesoamericanus (assembly GCF_021234165.1). NCBI lineage: Eukaryota > Metazoa > Chordata > Mammalia > Chiroptera > Mormoopidae > Pteronotus > Pteronotus mesoamericanus. Next base: position 4,257,961 of record NW_026555310.1, read on the forward strand.
GCAGCCACCTTAGCAAATGTCGCTAGCTCAAAGACCAAATTTGGACAGAGACAGCAAAGTTCTCAATTAGGGTGACAGAGGGAGTTACTAATGCATTTAGCTCCCAGCATTAAGTCAGAAGAATCCACACTGAGAGTAAGAATCAGTAAGAATGATAATTAATTTAAATTGATTTAAAGCCTTAAATCAATTATCCACAGCTATCACTTTGAAAACTATCTTTTGTAATCTTTTGTTTAAAATTAATATTCATAAATTTTGTTACATGTATCTTACATTTTACAATAAAAAAACTAGATAAAATATACATAGTGGAAAAAGATCAGAACACACATAATGCTGAAGTAAAAATTTTCCCTAGATCCACCATTTCCCAGAAATAATCCCGCCTCAATAATCTGGTATGTATTTTTCCAGGTTTCTCTGTGTACATACTAATGTAAATTATTATTATTAATATTTACAAAATTGAATCATACTTTATAATACATAGTATCTTGCATTTGTTACTTAAAAATATATTTTGTACATTTTTTAAAGATTTTATTTATTTACTTTTAGAGAGAGGGGAAGGGAGGGAGAAAGAGAGGGAAAGAAACTTCAATGTGAGAGAGATCCATTGATCAGTTGCCTCTCACACGCCGCCATCCAGGGACCTGGTCTGCAACACAGGCATGTGCCCTGACTGGGAATTAAACTGGCGACCTTTCGTTTCCCAAACTGACACACTCAATCCACTGAGCAACACCAGCCAGGGCTATTTTGTACGTTTCTTCGTATCTGCACAAATAGATCTACCTCATTTTCTTCTATGAGCCTTCACAGAATTCTAAAACCAGCTTTCATAGAATTCCATTGTATGGACATACTATAACTTATTTAATCATTGTGTTACTGCGAACAATACTACAACATACACAAACACGTATCTTTGAGCACATAGGTAGGTGTTTAAAAGAAACTCCTAGAAGTGGGATTTCTGGGTGAAAGTGTATAATTATTTAAAGTTTAAAAGATGTTGCAAAACTGTTGCACTATCACTTTTAAGACCACAATACCAATTTACTTTTGGCTCTGAAATGAAATTATTTTCTACTGCATTTATATTTATTACACGATTTTAGTGTTCCTGAGCTTTACTTAGTTGAATCAAGACTGCTATATTTAATTCAGTCTGATGCCATTTTACATAAAACATCTCCTGATTTCAGATATGTGAAATACAAAAAACATCCTTTTTGTATTAGACGAAACACAGTTTTTAGTTGCCTCGGAAAACAAATGATCAACTGTTTGTACTCAGAAAATGCACTTTCTCAACAACAGAACAACAGCAAATCAAATGCTCACAATTAAATTATACTTTTCCAAAAGTATATTTTTGCGTAAGATATGAAACATGTGATAGCCAATTTGCTAAAACTAGAGAATTATTCACATTAAACAAGCTTTAGAAGACCCACTTGAATAATAATTGCAGAGAATTTTCTTCTCTGCCACAAGAATTCATAGCATCAGACCACAGAAGAAATCAAAGCACCCACCTATTTCCTAACATGACAAACCCTGGCCCATATACCCATGTGAAAAGATGTTCACAGTTACTGTATTAGCAAAGCCTCTTATTGATAAGAACAGCCCGCTCTCTCTTAACTGGACTGGACTCATTCACCAGTACACAATTCGTCTTGATCTTTGATAAAGAAATCACTTTGGAAGTTTAGTCCCCAGACACAGCTGCCTTTGGATGTCTCTGCCAGAAGCACCTAAGAGCTGGGTATCTTTTTCCTGCACGAATGTTGGAGCTGAATAGAGTGATACAGATACTCCTTTAAAGTCCTTTTTTTTTTTTTTTTTTTTTTTTGCTTTCGTTTTGTTTGCAGTGGCTAATTGCTCAAAAGATTAACATTAAAGGAGTTGTCCGAATGACAATGAGACCCTGGCCGGATTGTTCAGTTTGTCAGAGCTCCCAATAAACCAAGATTGCCTGTTCGATCCCTGGTCAGGGAACATACAAGAATCAACCAATAAACGCATAAATTAGTGGAATAACAAATGGATATATCTCTCTCTCTCAAAAAAAAAAAGAAAAGAAAAGAAAAGAAAAGAAAAGGAATGACAGACTGATCACTTGCCATCTCAGGCATTAACTGTGTATTTTCTACACTTGTGACCATAACATGTGTGTAGAAAGTTACACGATATCTTGATGTGCACAAGAAAGAGGCACCAAATAAATACATTGGAAATGTCAGACCCTCTTGGCTAAGCAAAGAGAGAAGAATCAAGTCAGATGACCTAAACTCTAAATAGATACAATCTCCTGACAATGAGTCTAAAACATGAAACTAAGTCTGTTTAGATTTTATTATGACTGGTTGAAATGTCATAGGTGTTAATAAGGCCCCATCAAATAAAAGAGAATTTTCCAGTCCTCCTTTCATCCTTCAAGGCATGTATCTCTCTCCCTCTCCCCTAAACTCCAAGGGCCCGTCTTTTGCTGTAACTTGTTTCCGGAGCCCATTTCTTCTATGGCTTATTTCTTCCACCTCTGTGACTATCTACATAAACTTTCTCTCATAATTCAAAGAGAGAGGGAATTTTCCAGCTGAACTTACTGCTATCAATATTAAATCCTTTTTGTGTACCTATCACTTTACGCTGAATGCTTGTGATTTTCACTAAATATCCCCTATGTTCTTAGGCTATTTTTTGCATGTGACTTATAAATGTAACCCTTCCTATGAATAGTGGCAAAGAGGTAAAGTTCAACTCACATCAAATTCTGTAACTTTAGTTTCTCTGCTTTTGCTACTACTGTTCATTTCTTCTTATGCATGTAAGCTACAATTCTCAGAGTATATTGAGCTTTCCTTTGCTACTTAGCTGAAAAATGTGATTTTCACCAAAATCCATGCTTGCATACCTCTTCTTTCCTGTTCCCCTCATGAGAGCATTGCAGTCCTCTCATAGCTTTCAATATCTTGAGGGTGTTAAATAATCCTTTCTTCCCTACACTATCTCCTCTTGGCCTACATCTCACATCTACCCTAAAAAGAAGTCCCAATGAGACATATATTCAAAACCTGACTATTAAACCCTCTTTAACACCCCTGCACCTAACCAAGACACTGAACAGTGTGTTAACCAGTATTTGATTCACAAAGTACACTTTTTGATATTTGGGGTATATGTGACAAAAATTCATATAAAAGGATAGGGGATAGAGATCACAGCTGGGTTTTACTAGGTGAAGGTCAAAATTTTACCCTACTGAATGAGCTCACTAAAGCCCTTTACTATATGTAAAAGCTTAGACACAGGATGTAGAGAAACATCTTTTAGTTCTTTACTAATCCTTTTATTATATGTTGTGAAAACAAACAAACAAAAAAAACCAGAAATAAAAAACAAAACTGCCCTGGCCAGTGTGGCTCAGTGGACTGAGTGCAAACTGAAAGGCTGCAGGTTCAGTTCTCAGTCAGGGCACGTGCCTGGGTTGCAGGCCAGGTCCCCAGTTGGAGGAGTGCAAGAGGCAACTGAAAGGTGTATCTCTTGCACATCAATGTTTCTCGTCCTCTCTTTCTCCCTCCCTTCCTCTTTCTCTAAAAATAAATAAATAAAATCTTTAAACTCCCCCTTCCCCTCCCTCTCCTAGAAGGCCAGGGATGACAGTTGCAAAGGCTAAAACCCTCTGGATGCTGCTGCTGAGCGTGGCCGCCAGCCTCAAAAGGCCACTTGGGGTAGACCTTGGAAATCAGCCTTGGGGCTTGGCAACAAACAGGAGCTCCTGATACACTTTTCTACATTCAGCCTTACCGCCCACAAATCCATTCTTAACCAATAACTACTTTTATTCCTTCTTTTCTCCAAATTATCCATTTAGCATATAGACAGACAGATGATATAGATATATAGATAGAGACAGAGATACAGATAGAGATACAGATACAGATAAATATAGATAGTGTTGTGCCAGGCACTGGGACAGAGTAGCGGCGGGGCATGCAGTCTGCAGCTGGGACAAGCTGCAGTACAAATCTGACTATGCCCTGCTCTGCTGAAAATCCTTCAGTGCTATTCAAGGTTCCTCAAGGTTCTGTCCCCAGTAATCTTGCTAGCCTCACCCCCCCACTGCCGTCTGGGCCCTTGCATTCTAGGTTCCAACCATAAGGAACTATTTTCAGGTCCATTATCTGATGCTATTTCTCTTTTGCCTGGCCAACTCTTGTCCTTCTGCCATGACTCAGTCTAAAGGTCTTATTCTCTGAGAAAGCCTCCTCTGACCTCAAGACCAGGTAAGATACGACAGAAAATTCTGGTGTGGCGTGCAACCTCTATTTTTTTGATTGAACACTTCCCCTTCCTTCCAGTGTTGAAAATAAGTATCTAATAAAATAAGCTCACTTAATGGCTGACACAGCTCTGCATCCATGTCCTTTACCTCGTTTTCTCTGAAGCAGTTTCTGAGAGGATGTAACATACATCCCGTTGTCCAATTCGAAATAAGGTTAAGGTAACCTTGGCTGGCACAAGTGAGTCAAAAATCTGGAGAAAGTAAAATTGCATTCCAGCTTGTCTTCTGGCACAATGAATGTGCTGCAGAGACTCCACTGGGCAGCAGAAGGGCACGGGGCAAGCTCACTGCACCCAGGTCCCCCTGAGGGTCTCCGATGTGCTTCTCTGTGCATCCGTCCCAGACATGGCACAGCAGGACCATGCTTCCACTGCCGGCCGCAGCACGCTGCCTTTTCCCTGCTACGGGCACTTTTTGTTCAGAAGAAATAAAATTTAAGAGTTTACTAATTTGAAATTGCAGTGTGGGTTTTTGTTCCAGCTCCATCAGTTATGAGACTAATTAACAGCTCTGGCACACACAAAAGGACTTGCCTCTTCCAAGAGAGTCCACTGAGCTCTCCCTACATCACCCTATGTGACACAAGCCCTTTGCTTCCTTACTTACTTATTCACAGCACCTTTGTACTTGCCTGGCTCCCCCTGTGCCCTTGAGCACAGAAACGTCTTATTTGCTGTTGTAAATATTGAGTATCTACTATACCTGGCACATAACAGGCACTCAATAAATGACTGGTAAATGAATCAATATAGACCTGAAGGTGCTTCAAGGAAACAAAACAAAACAAACATTAGAAACTCTGAGGATACACGGTTCATATCAAGTCAGTAAAAACTATTTCGCTGATAATTTCCAATTCCTTCTCACCTGACCGATATCGTTCGTCTCTGGCTCCCCCAGATCGAGTTCGGTGGTACTTAGAAGGGGCGGAAGTTTGAGCTGCAGATGGAGCAGGTATCTGGTTTCTATGTTCTTTCTGTGCTGCTGAATCAGCTTCTAAAAAAAGGAGGTTTGGAAGATGGTTATCCGATAACAATAATAGTTAACATTTTCTGAGCACCTCACATCATTCCTACAAAACTCTAAGGTAGGTATTATTACCCCATCTATAGCCAAGAGTTAAAGGGCATATACATATAGAAAAATGATACAAGACATCCAGACTAAAAATATCATCTTAGAGCCGTAACTGTGAACAAGTGATAGGAGAGAAATAGCAAAAAGATCTATCTAACGTGAAGAAGCCATTGCAGAGACTCCAAGAACTGGTGGGGTCGAGTGCTGGGACAGGTATATGACCCTTAATCCTGCAAGTGGTAACTTGGGGAACTTTAGCCTCCCCAACATAAGTTACTCCAAATAAACATATTTAAGCAAAAGTAGGGTGCTTACTATGGAAACACAGGTTCAAGTCATACCTATTAGGCCCTCTTCCAACTGGAGCCACCCCTAAAACCTGTCCTTTCCAGCCCCTGGTCTGTGCCCATACTCCGCACCCCTAACATTCACTGCCTAGTAAAGAATGTGGGGAAGGGAGGCATGCCCTCTCTGGAGCACGCCCATGCACTTCTGTCAGGCATGTACTTAAAACAAATTCCAGGGGCCCCCATGGGACTTGTAACCAGGGGAACAGTGGGCCGCAAAACCCCTGAACTTGTCTCCAAGGCCTGCCTACATATATGCAGGTAAACTAAGCAGAAGAAAAACACCTCAAGTTCTGATATTTTACAGTCTATTTTTCAAATAGTGTTAGCTCCTAAGTCCTAAATGTTTTTGATATAGTAAGAACATTTAAAATGACATATATCCTTTTAACAAAATTTTAAGTGTACAATATTGTCAACTATAGGCACAATGTTGCACAGCAGATCTCTAGAACTTACTCATCTTGCATAACTAAAACTTCTGACCCATTACAATAGCAACTCCCCATTTCCTCCTCCCTCCAGCCCCTGACAATCACCATTCTACTCTCTCCTGCTATGAGCATGACTATTTTAGATTCCTCATATAAGTGGAACCATATAGCATTTGTTCTTTTGTGGCTGGCTTATTTCACGCAGCATCACATCCTCCAGGTTCAATCACTTTGTCACACACTGCAGGACTCCCTTCTTTTTTAGGGCGTATTTTAAGTTTCTTTGATAGCACTTAGTTGTGCCTAGCAAGGCAGCTTACATAGAGGAAATGAAGTGTCCACTATAGTAAGATGTCACCCATCCTGCAACTGCACTGTTCCAGACCACAGCTCAGAAGCAGCTTGCACAGTGGTCCAGGGAGTACAACAGGCTTACATAGCTCAGGAAAAGGGTTGAAGGTGCCCTAACTGGTGTGGTTCAGTGGACTGAGCTCCGGCCTGAGAACCAAAGGGTCACTGGTTCAGTTCCCAGTCAGGGCACATGCCTGGGTTGCGGGCAAGATCCCCCAGTTGGGGGCGTGCAAGAGGCAACCGCACATTGATGTTTCTCTCCCTCTCATTCTCCCTCCCTTCCCCTCTCTCTAAAAATAAATAAATAAAATATTTAAAAAAAACAAGGGTTGAAAGTATTATGGTACTTCAGGAATTGAGACTCATAACGTCATGTCATTAAAAAAAAAAAGAGGATCAGCATGCCCAAGAGGCCATGTGTTAGGAGCTCTAGCTGACAGTCCCAGCTGAGCCCAGCCTTTCCTCTGTTTCTGCCAAGGCACCGTCTTGGACCTTCCCGACTGACCCATACACACCAGGTGAAAACCACTTAGCGACCCCAACGAGCACAAAGTAGAGCACAAAAACCACTCAACTAAGTCCTGATGCGCAAAGTCATAGCATAAATTTAAAGGTTTTATTTTTTAAAGGTTATATTATTTTTTATACATTGTTTTTAAGAAGGCAAAAGAGTGTATTTTAAGATGCTCTCCACAAAAGTGTTTTTATAGTAAAAATGTTTCCTTTTTATGGTCCCTGGTAGCTGAGATTTTTATTATAAAATATATTAACAGAGCAGAATATGCTTTAATTGAGATTTTGGGAGGTCATGTCTGGGGTTGCAAACCAGTTTTTAATCAACCTAAATTCCCTTGATAATCTATTTCACAGAAGAGCTACACTGAAATCTTAGTATTTTCACACCTTGTTTCACTTATTAGTTTTAGTGCTCTAGAACAGGAGTCAACAAACTATACAGCCCGTGTCTGTTTTTACAAATAGTTTTTCTTAAAACACAGCCCTGCTCACCTGTTTACACATTGCCTATGGATGTTTTGACACTGTAAAGGCAGAAGTGATTAGTTGCAACAGAGATTGTATGGTCCTCAAAGCCTAAAACATTTTACTATCCGGTTCATTACAGAAAAAGCTTGCCACCCCCAGCCTACAATAATAAAAGCTAAAATGTAACTGTCTGCTTTGTGCTAGGCACTGTGCATACAGAAGCACATATAAAAAAGTTTTCACATTTTATCTTATTCGTCACAAGAACCTTACAAAGTCAGCACTATCTCTATCAACTTACCACAGAAAAAGAAACAGAGACATGTATTATTTTATCCAAAGTCACAGAGCCAGGGAATAACAGAGCCAAGATTCGAATCCAGGTCTGTCCAACCCCACTGGTTCTCAACCAGAAAAGGTTATTATAAATAAGGTTGTGAAAACTCTCCAAACACTCTTAAAAGGAAGGCAATCAGAATTAATAATTTAGTTTGGGAGTATCTAAATGCTTCAGGATTTATAGTCAGCAGCTAGACAATCATTTCTTTTTCTTTTTTAAAATACCTGCCTTTATGTGAAAGATTGTGCAAAAAGTCCCTCCCAAGAGCGCTCAGCTATTCATTAGAGAAGTTATTTAAAACATTCCAATTGGTGTTGGGGGATGTAGAAGCAGGTACAGGGGGAATAAATGGTGATAGAAGACTTTACTTGGGGTGGTGAACACAAAAAAACTTAAACAGAGAACAAAAATTAGAAAGGGGCTATTTTTATTAATATGGTCAGATGATATACACAGGAAGGAAATCACATTAGCACACATGAGCTACTTTGCTTGCAAATATGCAGAGAGGGAATGGTCTGACTTAGCATCAAGTTTAAAACACTAGTTTTGTATTACTTTTTGGTAGGCCATAATGAATATATAACTAAATTACCCACCACTGATTATTTTTTTGATTAGATAAGCAGATTTGCTAGAATGGATCAAACCACAATGCTAAGAAATATGGTACTTCCAAATGAGGTATTAATAATCCAAAGTATGAAAGGAATGAATATAGATTTGTATTTCACAAAGGATGGACACAAACGGTTCTTTTATGTTTTACTATTGCTCTCTCACTTAGGCTTTTACTTTGTATTTTTCAACAATTAATGAGCAGAAAGAAGATAATGGCTAAAGATTTGGCTAAAAATTAAAATTTGAAATAAAGAATTGATAGCGGTTGACAGGGGAACTGGGAGTTGATACATTCGTTTGGGGAATAATCACAGAGGCTTGAACATTTCCACTCAGATTGCCTAGAGGTTGTCACAGATCAGACCACAAGGAAATGTAACATAAATACAGACATCTAACAAGATTTGACCAAGTGAGAAGATACTTAGCCAAGTGATCTACCAAACTGCTTAAAAATAAAAAAAAGCCCCACAACACAACACACTAGTCACCAAGCAACATTAGAAAGATGCTCGGCAACGCTTATCTCGGCTCCCTTAGGGATTCAGTCATCCAGGCAGACCAGGTCTCTTCTGGGTCTAAACTCAGGACAAACATTGCCTTGCACCTTGCCAGAAATAAAATGAAAAAGCCAAAATGAAGTTTCAGTAAATGGCTGACAAGTTTGTTCAGTGACCATTCGTCAGGCGCCCAAATCATAATGTCACAAAACCATGGATTTCTGACACAATAATCTTGACTCAATGTGTGATGCAGCTACTTCAAGTTCAAGACAGCCTATCTAAAAGAGAAGTAAAGAAAAGAGAAGAGTGAAATGAATTCCTAGGAATTGAATCACTTTAAGTATAACAAAGGAGCTTAATAATGAAACCCTCTAATCTTTTTGAATGTGAATAATCACTCTCCAACTTATATGTGAATTTTATAAACTTTTATTCCAATGTACTGGAGTTTACTTTTTTGAACATATGATTTACAAATATATTTTATTTTTGCATTGAAAAAACTGGAAGTAAATACAGTAAAATGTTAACAGCAATTATCTCTAGGTGATGAAATTTTGGATGGCACATATTTTTTCCATAGGCTTTATTGGGTTTCTACAATTTAGAAAAGTTCTCTATTTGGGTTATAAAAAGAATATATGTTCATTTTAGAATGTCAAAATCATAGATAAGAGTAAAGAAGAAAATAAAAGTGATACTGGATTTTCTTAATTAGAAGGCCACACTACATAGAGCAGATTCTTACCAAATACATTTTCAGCTTCCTAAATAAATTATGACACTATAAGCAGGACTTTTCTATCTTCTAACATCAATTGTTTCCTTTTTTGTTCCCCCATGAACAACTGGCAAATCAACGCATATGTGGAAGTTAAGAGGGAAAAACTATGTCTTGGCTGGATTAAAATAATTTTGGAAGGCTAACTCCCACCTTAGCTTACTGGCCAGGGCAACAGTTTACCATGGAAGGGGGTGGAAAACAATGTACCTCAGGTCTCATCAAAGAGAGAAGGGAGGGGTCTGGAACATAGGGGCTCCACAGGATGTTACTTAAGAGCATATCCAGCAAAGCCTGGACAGGCAAGATGCTGCTTAAAGAGGACTCATTCCCTGGCCAGGGTTTTACACTCCAGCCAGATCTCAAAAATTACCTGGGGACCAAAAACAGAGATTTCTCTGTTTAGAAAAAGATGTGTTCAATTTCACTACCCTAGTAAGATGCCAAAAGCAAAGAGAGCATGTACTGACATAATGAGCTATCATATGCCATGAAAAATATGTTGACTATAAGACTCATAAAAAGGTCTAAACAAAATGATGTTAAGTCATAAAAGAACACCAAATATTATGTACATAATATGATTACAACTATGTATGTTGAAAGTATAGGGGTGGGGAAAATAGGTTTAGCGTTCATATGGAAAATAATATCATAATAAATAATAATAAAGAGTAAACTGTTTCATATACTCACTACTGTTAACCAACTTTTGTCCACCCTTCTATTTATACACAATTATAATGTGTATAAGGATCCATCAGATCCTTACAATTATAAGGATCAGATGGAACAAAAGTTCCTAAGTAGCTGAAATAAGGTAGTGATGAGGTACTCAGGAGTTTTTTTTTTTTTACCATTTCATTGTTTTGTTTACAGAAAGTGACATATAAAATCAAAGTAATTTTAAAAGGCACCAAATACAGATAAACACTGGAATGAGAGCTTCGAACTTCATAAATCAAGCATTCTTCAAAACTGCTAAATTCTAGTATGAAACACACCTGAGATCCAAAGAAAAAGATTACTTACTGGTTGTTACATAGTGCCAGCTTCCACGGGGGTTCCTGATCTTTCAGTCTGTTATGCAGAATATCCACTAGGGGTCACCATTATGTTTAAATAGTGATGATGTTACAAGGTTTAACAGTAAGTTTAAGAAAAACCTCAAATTTTCATTTCTTCTACAACACAAAGGCTTCTTTCTCTATGATCAACACGTATATAATTTATGTATAAAGAGACATCAGAGTCTTCTATGATACTATTGTTTGAATACAATCATAATGGTAACCTAAAAAAAGCTGCTATTCAACAGTATAAAACTAGGCAGAATTTCCATTCGAGAAGATGGAACAAAGTCAACCTCAGCTTCTCACCTTTCAACTCTGCCAATGATTTAACAGATACTCTCACCTGAAAGAGTAATACGGTGTAGCCGGATGTGCTCTGAGAACCAAGGACATGCTCACCTCACTGGTCTTGGTGCTGAGGTCCAGAGAAGAAATATATTAACTGATCACCAATTCACATACATCTTTTATATCCTGGTATGTGCAGAAAAGGAAAAAGAACAAGGCTCTCTGAGGCCACATATTGGGGAGTTTAATTTGTATTACAGTTTCAGGCAAGATCTAGTAAAAGGACACACTGATGTAGGCTTTAGCCAGGCAAGAGAGGTAAAAGCCACCTAATAAAAAAAGCATGGTATTTGCAGAAGTCCAGTGAGGGAGAAAAACCTTGACAAGTCTAGTGTTGCCTGCCTTTGATGGGACTTAAAACAGGAAATGACAGAATAACAAAGATAATACATTTCTATAGCTCTTTTTAACTTTTCATGACATCACCTCCTTTGATCTTCACAATACTATCTGAGAGATACCAGTAAGGAAGCAGGACACCCACCACAGATTAAATCTGTTTTCCTATAGTGAGAATGTGTCAATAATCACCTTGAATCATTAGAAAGAGAGCCTCCAGCCCACTTCCACCCCAAGAAGGATGGATGAAGGTACCCTGAATCACTCAGGGAGTCTCCCCTGGGAGCTAAAGCACCTCTGAGTCACTGAGGAGAGCATTCCTCGGAAGGGTGGGTGATTAACCTCACTGTCTAGAGGAAAGAATGAGAGTGTGAGCATTTGGAGTCTGGAGAAGAGGCCACCTGCCCGATTCCTAGGGGTGGATTCTGGGAGAGAGGAATGTTGGGGAGTCAGTATCTGAACAGACCTTGACCCAGAGCTTCCGTGGACCACTTAGTATGAGGAAAACGGCTGTGCATGGGGCCAAAAGAGCACAATACCAAGAGCCCTGCTTTGAGAATCCAAGAGGGTACCTTGGCTGAGCTGAGTGGGCTCCTCTATCACAGTGGCTAATGCAGGAAGCAGGCTTAGCAGTGAGTCAGCATTACTGGTTACATGTAAGGACCAGTTTCAACAGCACCCCATGAGGCAATGGGAAGCAGCAGCAGGCAATGGGGCTCTTCCCTTTTGGGTGTGGAAGCTGCACTACCCACCATTTCTTCTGCACTATCTATACCCGAAGTGGTTCCTGGACAATTCAGGAGGTAAGAGAAGCCCCAACAGGAAGATAGTTGACTTTCTTCTGATAAGGCATATTCATAATGTGGTATGTCTTGTCCTTAAAAGGGCAATAGGTGAAGGTCTGGATTAAAATAATGTGGAAAACTGGGCCAAGGTACACGTAAAAGGTTAGATCCTATTCTGAAGGGACAAACACCACTAAATGAGGTAAAAGATAGCAGAACAAGTCAAAGGAAGGAAATCAGACATACAAAGGTTACAATCTCAAATACATGAAGACAGAATGGAATGCTTAGACCAAACCCATCAAAAACAGAAGCTTCAGTAATGTCCTAAAGCAAAAGATGTGGGTCCTTGCCCTGACCAGTGTGGCTCAGTTGGTTGGGCATTGGTCCACAAAGCGAAAGATCATGGGTTCATTTCCCGATCAGGACACATGCCTGGGGTACAGGTTCAGTCCCTGGTCAGGCATGTACGAGAGGAAACCTATCAATGTTTCTCTCTGTTTCTTTCCCACTCTCTCTACATCCCTGCCCCTCTCTCTAAAAATCAATAAGCACGTCCCTGGTGAGCATTAAAAAACAAAACAAAAAACCACTTCTATCTATCCACACTCCTTCCCAAAATGCCACCAGAATGATAATGAAGGCCCGCAGCAGGACAAGAAAACAACTGGTTCAGATATATGCAAGGAAAGAAACAGCACCAAGAGTTGTCCTTACAAAAATAATAATGAAACAGAGAGATCAGCTGTGCAAAAAAGGAAGGAAATACAATCCTAGTAAATAAACCAAGTGACTTAGCTGCGAACAATATTTATTTACATAATCACATTAATAGCCCTGGCTGGCGTGGCTCAGTGGATTGAGCTCCGGCCTGAAAAACCAAATGATTGCCAGCTCGATTCCCAGTCAGGGCACAGGCCAGGACTGCAGGCCAGGTCCCCAGCAGGGGGCATTCAAGAGGCAGCCACACACTGATATTTCTCTCCCTCTCTTACTCCCTGCGCTCCCTTCTGTCTAAAAATAAATAAAATCTTTTAAAGAAATCATTAATAAACACTGAATGCTCAAATTTACAGCCCAGAATGGGTATGAAATGGGAGATGTGAGGGACAGGGAAAAGGGGGAAAAGGAGTGTGTAGTGTCTAGATGGTTAATACGCAAAAGTGAAAAATTCTCACATTTTTAAATAAGAAATGAATAAATCATTCCTCAAGTCAAAAAAAGTCAAGGAAAGCTGTAAAACGTTATTTAGAAACACAGGGTAAATGCCAGAAGAAACAGAAGAGCTGAAAGGAGGTATCCCCAGGGGAAGAGAGGACACTGCTTATTTTTGTTGTTACAAACCTCCTAGTACCATCTGATTATTTAAAATAAATGCATTGCCTTGGCTGGTGTGGCTCAATGGGTTGAGCATAGGCTTGGGAACTGAAAGGTTGCCAGTTCAATTCCCTGTCAGGGCACATGCCTGGATTGCAGACCTGGTCTCTAGTTGGGGACATGTGATAGGTGTTTCTCTCCCTCCTTCTCCCTCCCTTTCCCTCTCTCTAAAAAATAAATAAAATCTTTTATAAAATAAAATAAATGCATTTATTACATTTAAAAATAAAAATTAAAGAGAAATGTTAAATCTCAGATGAGAATCAACATACTGTGCATAGTCTCTGTAGATCTAAATTAAAAGATTCACTGAGGGTGGAAACAAGCTGCCAGGACCAATCACTCTCCAATTTGTAATCTGCTTCTTTCATTACCTGACACTTGCATCTTCACAGATATTTACTAAAAGAGATACTGGAGAATTCTAGATGTTCTTTCAGTTCAGTTCCACAAACATTTATAAAATGTCTACTATATTCCAGTTACTAATGCTACAAACTGGGGACATGAACAATATAAATAAAATAATAATAAAAATATTTTTTTAAATGTTCTTGATTTTAAAGATCTTAAGAGTCTATTAAAGTTAGTTGGAATTATCAATTATTTACTTGTATCCAAAGTAGTATCTTAAAGATTAGACCACAGAATTAGCCCAGGGCAGTTGCCTCCCTTATACAAAACCTTCCATTTTTCTGAAACTCTAACAGGAGCCAAGAGTGATTAATTTACAGAGGAGTTAGAGTATTTGTAGTTTGAAAATGCAATTCTTTGGGCCATGCCAAGAGAAAGTTCATTTCTGGCTCCTTCTCCCTACAAGTGTGCTAATTCAGGCATGTGGGAGGCTTTATATCCAGGCTCAAGTAGCTTCCAACTACTGAGAAATGTTCTATGGGCTCCTCTTTTCAAAGAACATATGGCTCAGAAAGAAGAAATGTGAACCTACCATACTTTCATTTCTTCCACGCCTCTCACAGTGAGAGAGTCCTGAGGCCCTGATTATGATTTTAACCTTTATTAAGCTATGAATTGTTCATACAGCACAAGCCTTAAATACCTGATAAAGTTTGGGTTTTGTTTAACTTAAGAAAGAACACTCAGTTCTTAAGTTAGGAGGTTTAAGGGGTTTCCAAGGATAATTTTGACACACCATATTTTTGTCACACAATGACTTTAGAATCTAATCCCTGTGATACAATTGAATTACATTATGCTTATTATTAACTAAAATGATCCTTACTCAACTTCTACTAATTCTAAGTATTTTCTTCAATCTTGAGTTCTCTTCCATATTCCCCCATTCTGTTACATTCTTAAATTTTTTCTTAAGTCCTATTTTAAAGATGTATGTAACATTTGAGAAATCTAAAATATACATAAATATGCAACCCAAGATAACTCCAAATCAATTTCATAAAGAAAATCACTAAGTCTTTAAATAATATAATTTTTTAGATAAGCATGTGCACATAACTGTTTCTCTAATACAGTGCTGCAGTCAGTATTAATTTTTTATTTTGAATGAGATTAGTGGAGGATGTTACTTTTATACACTCAAGTAGCCACCTCACAATGAAGGTATTTCTCAATTGAAATGAATGAAATCCAACAAGGTAATAGAAAGAGTTCGGAAGAGGTTGAATTCCTCCAGAGATAACATAGTAAACCAAATGAAGTAAAATGGCTTTCATTTAGTTTAATTCTATCTCAGACAATATTATAATCCAGTAAATCTAAAATTTTCATTCCAATGCTATTGAAAAAATCACACTAAATACCTTCTTCAAAGTCTACAAAGATATATGGGATAAATAGGGTTAAGGGTTAATCTCTTTTTTCTACAGAACCTATGGAAGATAGATTATCCACCAGTCTTACAACTGATCCCTTTTGGGGAAAGACATGAATAGATTCAAGCACAAAGGTGGGCAAAGAAAGTAATAAACATGAATTGAGAGAATTTACCACTAAAATATATAGGATGGATTTTAGGAAGAAGGAAGTTGAACTGAGCAGAAGAAGTGAGACATACAAATGAACTATGAATAAAGAAACAATATTAACTACTGTTAATTATACAAAGCAATAATAATAGTAATAATTGATAACTGAGAGAGTATATAAACAAGGTGGTACTAAAATGTAAGATGGGCAGTGATGGTAGTCAACATAAAAGAATTTTTCAAGTCCTTGTATTCTTTGGGAGAAGAATTAAAAAGTCTAATAATTCTGGACAGTTTAGTGTTTTTTTTTTAAGCCTTCAAGTAGAAGGACTACAGGGACAGTTACTCATGATAAAAGGAACAATACACAAAGATGATGTAATTCTTAATTTGTATGTACCTAGTAGCACAGCTTTAAAATCTATAAGGCAGCCCTGGCTGGTGTGGCTCAACAGATCGAGCACTGGTCTGCAGACTGAAAGGTCGCTGGTTCAATTCCCTGCCAGGGCACATGCTTGGGTTGTGGGCCAGGTCCCCAGTTGGAGGCGTGTGAGAGGCAACTGACTGAAGTTTCTCCCTCACATCAATGTTTCTCTCCCTCTCCCTCCCTTCCCCTCTCTCTGAATATAAATAAATAAAATCTATAAAGCAAAACTTTACAGAGCTACAGGGAAAACTAACAAAACCAGAGTCATGGTAGATATTTTTTCAACACAGTTCTATCAGAACTGAGAGATCAAAAAGCCAAAAAGTCAGTAAGAACAGAAAAACAACACAATTAATGAGTTTGAATTAATGGACCAGAACCACCCACTCAACAAATAAAACACAAATAGATGACTTACAGAAATTTAACAAATACTAGGCATGTCTCATCAAGAAACAAAGACTTGACTTTGTACAGGCATGTTCTCTGACCACAGTGAAATTAAGAAACACTTATTTTATTAAAGAAGACAGAAAACCTAAACATCCAGCTCAGGAAATTTTTTTAAAGCACCTAACACTGTTAGAATATATATAGCAGTTGAAAATGATAAATGAGAGTAGATATAGGAAAACAATATAAACAAAGCAACAGATTAAAAAAGATATAGAGAATAGTGTGGATAACAGAAACAATAAACTTTTAAAAACCTTTTACAAAGTAGACAATTCCTAGAAAAGTTAAACTTATCAAAACTGGCTCGTGAAGAAACAGAAAACTGATAGAGCTTAGTGATTGATAAGAGATGGGAATGAGGGAGATGCTGAGGATGACTTTTAGATCTCTAGGTTGTTGGGCATATGGATGTGAGCACTATTTTTTCAGAAGGAGGAAACTAGAAGAGAAGCACTGGAGCAGGTTGGATTTCATTTTAGTTGTTTTTGTTTTGTATGTATGTACACATGTGGGGGGTGCTAATGGAAGTGGTGGTGTGCATAAGTCATAAACTTAATGGCTACGTTTGGATATGTCGAAGTAGAGGTTCCTTTAAGATATATATATTTAACACCTCCATATATATGGAGATATTAAGTATGCAGTTGAATTTGTGGATCAGGAGCTCAAGAGAGATCTGGGTTGCAATACATATGGGAATTACCTGTAATTAAATGACAATTAAAGCCAAAGGTATGACTGAAATACTCTAGGCAGATAGAGCACTGGTTCTCAAATCATGGTCCCTGAACTAGGAACCTAGGCACACCTGAGAACTGGACAGAAATGCAAATTCTTGTGACCACCCCTGGACCTACAGAATCAGAAACCCTGAGAATGGGGTCCTGCAATCTGTATATTAACAAGCCCTCCAGTGATTTTGATGCAAGCTAAAATCTGAGAACCAGTGATATAGAGTGAGATGTCAAGAGGTCTTGGGGCTTTGCCTTGAGAGTGTCAACACTTAACAGAGCAGGATGAGCTGGTAAGGATGACTAGGAGCAACAGGAAAAGGGAGTAAGAAAATGAGGAAAGTGTTTCAAAAGAAATGTCTCAAGAGGTAGAGTGGCAAAGACTAGTGAGATACCACTTACTATACAGACCCTGAAGGGACTGGGCTGGGCTGAGAAGTGAGCAGGAGTTGAGTAAATAGAGATAGTTAAGTACAGACAGTTCTTCAATGGGAGATAGAGGGTGAAGATGAAAGAGGCTGAAAAGGGAGGATTTAAAAAAAAAAATAGAACAGTCACAAGCATGATGAACTGCTAAAGAGAGGAATCGGGCTGAGAGGCAGAGAGAGACTACACGGGAGACGGGGAAGTGGCTGTGACGGCACACGGAGGGGCAACGCGCTGCCTGGCTCCGCAGGAGGGGCTTCTTATTACTGAGTGTCCGGAACTGCTATACATGGTAACAGGAAAAAGGAGGCCATTTTTTGGTTGGTTTTATTGTTGCTTTGTAAATTCCTACAGATCCTGCACCCCTTACTGCCGCGGTGGCCCATTCCCACTGCCCTACCCTTGGTGTCACTGGATGACAGTAGAAAGTTTCTGAAAAGAGAGAAGGGGATGGGGCTTAAAACACAGGTGGAAGGACTATCCTTGGATGAGGATTACCTTCTTAACCGGAAGGAACACAGTAAACAAAATGGGCACAGACGTGGCAAGTGTGAAGCCTGGTAGGAGGAATCTGAAGGAATACCATCAAATGTGTTCCCTCTCCCCCGAGAGGTTATCTGCAAGCCCATCCCCACTGTGAGATGGCTATGTCACACTCTCTTGCCCGACAGCAATTCAACACCTCATTGGTCATATCCATACTCACCAAACAACCTCCTATTTGTGATCTGGCTTCCAAAGGGGCAAGAATGTGCTGACCACACATACTTGAGTATGTCTCAGTATTTTCTCATAGTAAATTGATAATTGGTTTCTATGTAACCTGACTACAGATAATAGAACATGGTCCTTTTTATAGTCACATTTCTTATTGAGTTATTTTCTTAGGATCTGATTGCTTTTGCACAAAGTGAGAGGCTAAAGTAAATCTCTGGGCCTACGGAGGCACAGGCCAGATCTGCAACCCATCAGGCCAGCCAGCACTCCTCCCCGCCACGCCTCGCTTGGCGAAAGCTGGCTCTCATTAGTTGCCACGGGCCCAACTTCTATATTTTCTCTCAGAATTCATTTCTATATCCATCTGCTCGTTAAGATATTTTAAACTGACTGTCACAGCATTGACCTACTAATGTTTGTAGGGAGGAACTTCTAAGAATATGCAGGAAATAAAACAAGGCCCTCGGTGAAATATGTTGATATACCACCATTATTCATTTATTTATTCTTATTCACTCAACAAATATCTACAGGCTATATACCCTGTACAAGGTTAGATATTAGAACTGTTACGAAGTTCTCAAGGTATTTGGAATTCAGAAGTTGAAAGCAATTAGCTCCACAAAGAACAGGCTTATGAAAATGGACTTTGATTACAAGAGGGAAATTAAAAATTCCTTATACTAAAGGTGATTAAAGCAGAAATAAGCTATCAAAGGAAATTCTGAAATCTGAGTGACTTTAAAAATATGATGACTTAGAGAGAGACAGCCTTGCCTGGAAGCAAAGTTTACAGCAACCCTCTAGAATTAAACATAAAAGTAATTCAGAACTTTCTGATATATAAAGAACATGCCACTCTCTTTGCAAAGAAATAAGGCAGGCTGTGAATTAATTTAAAAGTTCATTTAGGGTCCTTATCCCCAAATCCTCAGGTACTCCAGTCCTTGAGTTGCCTTGCAATCCTGAATCCGTCCTTCCTTCTATTTTTTTTAAGATTTTCATTTATTTATTTTTAGAGAGAAGAGGAGGGAGAAAGAAAGAGAAGGAAAGAAACATCCATGTGAAAGAGAAACATCGGTCAGTTGCCTCTCGCATGTGCCCCTACTGGGGACCAAACCCACAACCTAGGTATGTGCCCTAATTGGGAATCAAACCGGCGAGCTTTCACTTTTAGGACGATGCGCAGCCAGCTGAGTTACACCAGTCAGGGCTGTCCTTCATTCTTATCTTTGTTCCCCTTCCTCCACTCCATCACAGTCTGTGCTCAGGCATAAATAAGACACAGTTTTTCCATGACCTGGAATTTTCTGTCATTGAATTGTATCAGCTTTGCATAGTCACACTATCACCCAAGCTTTGTGTAAACTATTTGATGACCTGGAATATTTTAAAGTGCCTAGCACACAGCCGATGCTCGTTAAGATTCATTTCCTCCTTTCTTTCCTTCCGTTTTTTTCTCTCCCTTATTGAGGAACAGAGGAAAAAACAGGAACCATCAAAAGACAAACCTCCTGTAAAATAACAGTCTTTGGTGTAAAAATACTGGAAAGGTTTAAACCACTTCTCATTGCCTACCTTGTGTCTGCGGGATGTAAGGAGACAGGAGTTTCGACCTTTTCTTTTCATATCCTTTCTGTGTGATATCCCCTAAAATAGCAAGAAATAGAAATATGTTATGCATTATTCTTACACTGTGCTTGTTCACTGTAAAAATAAAATTAATTACAGAGTATTACAGAAGCACCACATAGAGAGTGGAATGAATAGTTCTTTGCCAGAGATTTTGTTATGTGTGATTCCCCACAGGCTGGGAGCTGACTTCTTGTGGGAAACTGCAGGGCTTGCCCTTACACCAGTCTAGCACAGCAATGTGCTGCGCACCAGGTCAGCAGGTCCCGCCTTCCTGGGGGCCCCTCGTTTCCTCAGTATTTAAGATACACCAAAACAGAATGCGGCATGGCTGGCATTTTTTTGATCTCTCCAAAGTTTTAGTTTGACCAAATGAATGCAACTGACTTGGGAGGTACTCAATTATATTGCTGTATAGGTCCATATAAAATCAAAAGTACAGTTAAGAGGAGAAGTCATGGTTCAGGCACTGGGCATAGGACATTCGACAGGCCCTTTCTGCACCCTAGTACCTCTATGGGAACCTGGGGCTGGAACCCTCATAGTCTCTTGCCTCAGTTCATTGATCTGTATTTATATACATATGTGTCTTTTCCCCAAGATTAAATTTTTAAAAGTATACATCATGTACACCAAAGCACATACACAATAAATGTAATATAAAAAACTGATTAACAGTGGAGAAAATGTGTGGTTACAGTATCAAGAAATACATTAGGTACTAAAAAAAGGTAGCAAAGGGATGGATAGAGTGCAGGGTTAAAAGGAATAGGAAATGCAGGAGAACAAGAGGACATTCAAGGAAGAATGGGTAATTCAAAGCCGGGGAAGAATATATGTGGTGAGGTAACATAATAGAACATTGTTTCCCAAAACAATTTTTTTAGTCAGATAAAACTTCATTTAAAAGTCAAATTTTAGTATAAAAAGTAATTTATATATTCAAGTTTACAACATTTAACTATTAAATAGTCCATGTGCAGGGGAAAGGGAGTTTATTTTGATGGACACAGATTTGAAATCAAGAGTGATGAATGCCAGCTGCTGCTGGCCTCAGCATCTGACTGGCGGTAGAAGGTGGAGAGGCGGCAGGACTCACAGACAGGCTTACGCTGGGGAGTAACGCTGCGCTCACAGAGTGCGGCAGGCTCACCCTTCCTGAGGAGAATGGGGCCGAGGGTAGAAGCCAGAGAGATTAGTCTCCCAATGCTACAACAGTGATCACTGCACACTTTAGTAGTAGCTTAAACACAGTGGCAGAAGGGACGAAAAATGAATGGATTAAAAGAGATATCAGGAAAGAAGACCAAATAAGATTTGATGACTGGTTAGACGTAGGATGGAGAAGACGATTTCTGGCTTCAGCAACCAAGCAGATGGTGATATTCTTTGACAGAAATACAGCAAGAGGAGTCATGTTTGCTCATGATCAAAGTAAATGGGAGTTGAGCTTAGGAAAAGCCTATGATGAGACATACAAGAAGAGATGTCCACTTAACAGTTGGATACGTCGATCTAGAATTCAGGAAAGAGATACAGCTTTGAGATATCAGAGTATAGTTGAAAAATAAATTGATATAATCTCTTAGGAGTAATTTGGCCATTTCTGTCAAAATTTTGATTCAGCCACTACATTTCTAGGAATTTATGAAATGACAACATTCACACGGGTACACAAAAATCAATCTAAGAATACACCTTGACCCATTCTTTGTAATGAAAAAACTGAAAGGACTGTCCAAGCTTACATTATAGACCGTCTACATGATGGCTTTCCATAGGAGCAATTTTGTCTCCCAGGAGACAACTCACAAGGTCTCAAGACATTTCTGTCACAACTGGAGGAAGGGGTGTTACTGACATCTAAGGACAGAGGTCAAGGATGCTGTTAAGCATCCTGCAATGTACAGCCCCGTAACAAATTATCCAGTACAAAATACTGATAGTGTTGAGAATGAGAAACCCTAATCTACAAAATAACACGCAGGTATTCCAGATGTACTGTGGCACACAAAGATGTCTAAAATATATTAAGAGTAAAAGGCAAGTTGCGGAGCAGTAGATATGATATGATCTAATTTTGTTTAAAAAAAACAAACAAACATAGTAACTTCCCTGGATGGTGTGGCTCAGTGGACTGAGTGCCAACCTGCGAACCGAAGGGTCACTGGTTCAATTCCTGGTCAGGGCACATGCCTGGGTTGTGGGCCATGTCCCCTGATGGGGGCGTGCAAGAGGTAACTGGTAGATTTAGCTCTTACACATTGATGTTTCTCTCCCTCTTTCTTCCTCCCTTCCCATCTCTCTAAAAATAAAATAATAAAATCTTTAAAAATATAGTAATAGATATGTTTGCAGAGAGAGAGAGAGAGACGAAATAGTACAGGAGACTACACACACACACACACACACACACACACACACACACACACTAAATTAATGTTTAACCTCGTGGGGATGAGATTCTTGGGTATTTTTCACTTGTTCTATATAACGGGTTGATTTAAAAAATAAGTGTGAATGATTTATATAATCTCAAAAATATTTTTTAGGGAGGAATGATTATACAGATACATACTTGTTCACAAGATAGGACAGTCATAATATGTAACAGAAAAAAAGGCATGATACCAAACAGTTTATATAGTATATTCAATTTTTCGATTAATAATATTTTTACACATACACATATGCAGAGAAGAAAATCTGGATTTTTATTCACCAAAATGTTACCAGTGGTTAGCGATGGCTTCCAAGTGAATGGGTTGGTTTTAGCTTTTTTTCTTTTTGCTTTCTTATATTTTCTAATTTTTCTGCAAAGAACACCATTTTAAGAAACAATAAATATTTTAAAGCTGCAATCATGGCAACTTACTAGGCTATACAAATTTAATCATAATGGCCCTTCATCTCTGTTTCTCTACTATAATAAACCCACAGTGCATTTTTAAAAAAATAAAAGCCAAACCTTTTCAAATTAGCAAACTACATCCAATCTGTTCATTAACATACTTTAAACTGGCTGTTACTGCATTAACCTACTAGTTTTGTAGGGAAGAATTTCCAAGAATAATACAGGAAATAAACAAAAGAACTTCCCATCATTTATTTATTCCATTAGTCATCCAACAAATATTTACAGATTATATACCTTGTCCAAGGCTTGATATTAGAACTGTGGTAGTACAATGCTCCAACAATATTGACAACTAACAAGAGATGTGGAAGGCTATTAAGAAAACATTCTTAGAAACAGGAAATTGTGTCTTTTATTGCAAAAGAAAC
This sequence comes from Pteronotus mesoamericanus, assembly GCF_021234165.1. NCBI lineage: Eukaryota > Metazoa > Chordata > Mammalia > Chiroptera > Mormoopidae > Pteronotus > Pteronotus mesoamericanus. Next base: position 4,281,295 of record NW_026555310.1, read on the forward strand.
AAAGGAGCATTTTCCTGTCCCATTCCCCACTCATAAGATTCCCTACCTCCACACCTCTCTCCTTCTCTTTTTTTTCTTTCTCCCTCCCTCCATCCCTAGGGAACACAAAGACCATTTCTGCTGGTTCAGAACACATCTGATAAAGTAAAAGGCTCTTAAAAGCTTTCTTCAGCGCTTAGAGTCTCAATCATTCACTGTCAATAAATTATCATGGGACAAACTGTTAGACCTGGTATCTTGGACATTAATCAACCATCTCAGGTTTTGAAAAAGTCAATCAAAAGAATCTAATTTAGCTATGCCAATTAGCTCCATTAAATCTGTAAATGAGCAAAGACATTAAGGAGCCCTAGGAGAAGATAAACTGCAATGAGAAAGTCAGGACGATGGTGATGAGCCATATACTAACTTAAAAATGTCCTCTCCCTTTTCTTTGACCACAAAGCTCTGCTCTGAAGTCACCTCCTCAGTGATGCCTGCCACCACTTGTTAGTCACTTCTTGGTGCCCCTACAACTCTGCACAATTCTACGATACACTCTGTATAGCACCGATATTTTAATAATTTGTTTACGCATCTGTGTGCCTACTAGATTGTGCACTTGAGGGCAGGGACTGTGTCTTGTTCTTCTCTGTAGCCCGCCCACAGCCTGGCACAACACACACTTGTTGAATGAGAAACTGAATGAATTTAGAAAATGGAGGTAGTGAGAGAACAATAAATCAAAGAGGCATGTGTACTTGAGTGGAAAACTGGAAATGGGAGAAAAATAGGTCTTTACATTAGCAGGAGCTGAAAGGCTCAGGGAGAGAAATTCAGCAAACCAAAGGTTGCATTGAAACTTGACAGCTAGACCTCAAAGACGGCCAGTAAAGCGGCACTTGACCTGCCTGAACAGAGAAATAATATATAAATCACTGGGCACTAAAAGCCAAAGGAAGTCCACCTCCTATCAATGCTCCTTTAGCCAGAGAACAAGACCAGACAGAAGGAATTCAGTTATCCCACAGAACTGAGTATGTTATTCTACATTTCTGTCATTTCCCAGCTAGAGTCAGCGCTCTTATCACTCACCACTAAAGCATTGTTTTCTAAACTTGCCCAATTTTTAAGAATCATTTTGTAAAACACAAATTCCCAAGCCCCCTCCCATGAAGATTCTGGTTCTGGATTAAGGCCCTGATAACTGTATTTAAAAAAGAAAGAAAGAAAAAGAAAGAAAGAAAGCCTTCTAATACGTCTTAACAACCAGGCAAGCTTGGAGATTGCTGCACTAAGGAATCGTGTCTGGAGTGTGCTGGATAGTGAGGAGGGCGGAGACGGGGGAGGGGAAGAAGGCTGTCTCAGCGATACAGCCTCGAGGGACAGCATGGAACCTCGGGGGCTCACAGACACTAAGTCAACCACAGGCATTTTTACTCAAAACGGGATGTTTTTTTTTTTGCCATCTGGCATATAAAACAAAAAGGAGTGCTATATCTATACCAGTATAAAGTTTGCATTAAAATGGCAGAGACTGGATTTAAACCTGTTGTTCAAGTTTTTTGAGAACTAAACAAACAAAGGGAGGATTGGCCTTCCCTTCCAACTAGGGTAACGTATTTCTCTACCCACACGAACACTTAAGAAGAGCAGTCACTCGCAGGAGTCTGCAGTGCCTGGCAGGTATGGAAGTACCTAGCCTGATAAGATACTGACCCAGACAACCAAGAGACAATCTAAGACTGTCTAGTGGCTTCGCCATTTCCACAACCTTGAATAGCCAATACTGGACACAGGGAAAGACACACGTGCAGGGTAGAACAAAGAGAAAGTGTGTTCCCCACTTCTTTCCTCATCACCTGGACAATGAAAGAGGCCTGGCAAAAGTAGTACACAAATCATCTTCAAGCAGAATTGACAAAGGAGACTGAGGGGAGGGGTGTCCGAGCCTGCCAGCCAAACCATGCCTCTTAAAGGTCAGCGATGATGGGAGAAATAGTCCAACACACCACATAGCCATTGAGTGTACATTTACTAGATGAGACAGCACAGTGCTGTGAAGACCTTCAGAGTCTGAGCCCAGCAGAACCACCTCTGGAACAGAGCCTTATGACTTCGTGGCTATCTAACGCTAGACAAACTTCACTTGACTTCTTTGTAAGTCTCAGTTTCTGTGTCTATAAAATGGGAGAGCAGTAATATCTACCTTTGCAGGTTTTCTTGGGATTAAAAGGATTTAGTATGGAGTCTGGACTACAGAAAGTATCAATATCAACAAACTTTCACTGAAAGCCTACTGAACCCTACGCCACTGGCCAGGTCAGGGTAGGGGGTAGCAACTGTGTCACAAAGAAAGCGGGGGGGGGGGGGGGGAGGCAAACAAGCCTTCCCTAAGTGCTGCAGCAAAGATGCGCACCAAATGCAGGGTGGAACCCAGAAGGACACATCGTGGTCTCTGCCTAGGTAGGGAAAGAAAAGCTTTACAGAGCAGGCGACATTGTGGCTTGGGTCTGGCCTTTCATTCTAATATCAGAAATATAACATAAACTCCTAATGATGCAGTCACCCAGTTGCTGATTGGCTCTGTGTGGGTTTGGTCATGTTTGGTAGTTTCTTTAGGATTCTGCTAGAAAAAAGTTAGGCTGATGCTAAGTAATTTTCACAGATGACCTTGCACAGCACTCTGAACAAGTAGGTCCTAAATAAACACAAGGTTTGGGAAATTCTGAAGGGTCACCAGGTTCTATGTCTATATAATCTTGACGAGCAGAGAACAAGGATTATAGCTCCAGCCATAAAGCCTTTCTGCTCCAATTGAAATAAAAAGGTCCGTGCCATTGCAGCCCGGCCTCAAAGTCACACCTATTTAATCAGAAGTGGCAATGGTTGGGGGGACTTTGGGGATCCCATGAAAAAAAACATTTTGAGCACTGAATGAATGGCATGCAGTGTTAAGCAAAGATGAATAAAATAGTATCTTTATCTTCAAGAAGCTCCCAGTTTAAACAAATAAGTACAATAAAAGCTACAAGTGCTACATTAGAGATGGTACAAAGTCCTGTGGGAGTAAAAAAGAAATAATGGTAATAAAAATAACTGTAATGCTCAATAAGAATAAGTGAGTGAACACTCATCAAGGACTGAACCACGTATCAGTCTCTGTTTCAAAGGCCTTACAACCATCTTAAAAGGTGATATTATCATCATTCCCATTTTACAGGTGAGGCTACTGAGGCACAGGTAGGTTAAGCTACTCAGCACAGCCACACCTGGTAAGTGCTGTGATCGGGACTTGAATCCAGGCAGGATCCAGGGCCTCTCTTCTTACACACTACCCTATATTCATTGTCAGAAAGGTGCTCCAAATTCAGCTTCAGAAAGACAGATGCTGAGGGTGAAGACTCAGTCTCCGTGGAAGGGAGTGGCATGCTTGGAGCTAGAGGACATGAAAGCTGTAAATTCAGTCTCCACTGAACAGGCCATTGGCCCTACTCCTGCACCAGCAGGCCCAGCCAAATGTGAGGGCTCCACCCACTGTTTCTGCCTCAACATGGCATCTTCAGACATTTGAAGTACAGTGCTGATATTTATCTCATATGTCACCAATTTACATCCCTCCTTCCTCTTCATTAAATTTATCTATATGACACAATCATCATTCTAAGTTTTCAAAAGATTCTGATATCCATTTGTTTGACTTACCTAAAAATCCTCTTCAATAAATAAAAGTATTACCTTTACAGAAGAAAAAACTTGTGAAAAGGTCAATGTCTTGCTTAAGGATATACAACAGGACTAGAATCTGGATCTCTGGCCTTCTCTTACTGTTCTTTGTTTATTTGTAGGTGACCTCCAAATCAGATGCAATAAATGTATAAAACTAACCTACTGTTCATACAATGAACACCATGGGATAAACAATTTTTATGACTCACTCCAAAATATAGATGACTTACTTTTTTTTTGATGACTCTGCAAAAGGCATTAAAAAATCCTACCCTCTCCCCACCCCAACAGGACTCTGAGTGAATTACCTCTTTTAATCGTCTTTTAAGTGAGACAGCCAACTGTGGCAACTATGTCCCAGTGCAGTTGAAAAAGTTAGCAAGAAGTCATTATACATCATTACTAAGTACTCAGCTAACAGAGAATGTGGCCTTTCTTTTTTGTTAGCAATTAGTAGGGAAAGAAAATAAAAAACTAAGAGGGAAAAGTTCTAGAGTCATCATCTTCAAATTTATACTTGTATCTAATAAACATATCCTAATAAACATGTAAATCTTAGACCGGGAAGGTGCTACGTGTTTGCTATTGGTGGAAACGGGGAATAGGAGTGGGGTTATGGCTGTTCATACATAAGGGATTTAAATAGACACATGTGGAGAAAGTAAAAAATACAGTTGTGAATGTGAATGAGGTCAATCTTCACAAAATTGAAAAAGGCAGAGGATATGGATCATGTCCAGGAGACACTGGCTAGAAGACAATTTTTACTATTAAATTTTATCATGTTCTCTTTACAACAATAATTCTATTCAATAAATTACATGCGTCAGCCACCCATCCTCCAAACATCCTCCCTCCAGAGGTGATATATGAAGGCTCACAAACACAAAAAATAAAGGCTCACAGTCACACAAAACAATGGTCTTACTCCTAAAATCAGGGACAGGGCATTTTGGCATTTGTCTTTCCTTTTTAAAAAATGATTTTAGAGAAAGGAAGAGAGAAGTAAAAAACAAACAAACAAAAAAACACTGATTTGTTGTTATACTCATTTATACATTCATTGGTTGATCCTTGTATATGCCCTGACCAGGGATAGAACCCACAACCTTGGCGTACCAGGATGATGCTCTAACCAAATGACCTACCCAGCCAGGGCTGCATTTGTCTTTTCCTAACTCTTTTTCTTGCCATATCTCTATAGTTTCTTTCTATAGGGGTAGAATACAGAGGTAGAACAAATCCGAGGTTGAAAGTAGGGTGAAATGTGAAATGATACAGCATTTTTATAGTTTATCCAGAAATAAACTGTTAAAATACTTTAATCTGCTGAAAGAAATCAAGAATTTTTATTTTATCTAGTTTTTTTTTTTTTGAAAAAAATCAGTGGTTCTAAAAGTCTTCAAATGGTAGCTTATAAAAATTATAGTTTCTCTTCTTTCTCATAATCTTACAAAAGAGTTTCAAGGAAATTAATTTGAGGACAAATCTCCATTCTCAGTAGATGTCCTCTCACCTCATTTAAAACAGTAACTAGACATTTTCCACGTCAAGACCTTGAAAATAAGCCCAGATTGCTTTCTCCCCAAACTCAAATCATACAATTGTTTTGGCTGCACAGTTCTGTTTTCTAGGTCAAATATATATGACTTCTTACAAATGGTATTTCACCTAAGGCATCAAGCAAGTTCAAACAGATAAAAACCAAGAGAGTAAAACATTTGAAACACAGTGAGAAACTAAACTCTCGGTCTGACTACATCATCAGGCAGCTGGTTAAATTAATCCATCTAATGCAAAAGGTATGTTCACTTGTCCATTAGAAAAACTATGTCTGCAAATAAGAAATTTGCTATATTAATGACCCAAGTTCTTAAACAGAGCAGGAGGAATCCCTGGGATGGTTCAGTTTGTGGAAAAAAAGCACAGGTTCTAGCCTGAGGCAGATGTAGGTTTGGACCCTGAGTCCGCCATTTAATGGCTTCTGGACAAGTCACTGAACAACTCTGCCTCAGTTTCATAATAGGTAAAACTGGAATAACTCCTACCTCAAATGCTTATGATGAGTCTTGAACAAGGGAATAAATGCAGAAGGCCCTGGCACATAGTGCACATTCAACTAGTTTTAGTTGACACCACCCCAGCCAGCCCCACCCATTAAGTTCTAACAACAACTTTACCCTTAAATGCGTTATTTTAAAAATTCTAAGTTCTCAGTCACAGAGAGAGAGAGAGAGAGAGAGAAAGAAATGCATCAGGTGTCTCTGAAGACATATTATGGCGCTGGAACTCAGCAATGAGAGCCAGCGTTCGTTCTGTTAGTGCCTTCGGGTGCTAACAGCCTACAAGAAGGAAAGCTGACATCGAAGACGTGGTACAAATTTCTAACCAGATGAGCAGAGATTAGTTAAAATGAATATATGTAAATGTACATACATAAAACAGTGCCATTATGCACCAAACAGGATTACATGCCTTTAACTATGGATGTTGTAATTTTAATTCAGGACTAAAACTGAAAATGCCCAGGGAAAAATTCCCGGGAAAGAAAGAAAATCAGGAAAAGAAAGGTAGTTTTCTTTATGGGTTCTCCTTTTACCTGACTTTCATCTTTCATTTTCCTTAGAAAATCAAAAAAGTGTTTCCCGCAAGAACAGGTAGGTATATTCAATTAATCTGTCTTCATTCTGACATCTATCAGAATGACTTTTTAACATCAGGCAGTAAGGGCGCTCCCCCTCTCGGAGCACACCCCTGCCTTTCCCATCCTCCTCTCCCCCAGGCGCATTACCTTTGCCTTTCTCTCCTTGTCCTAAGCTCCAAAGGCCCTTCGTTTGCCTCTGTAACTTGTTTCCTTATTCCACGCCCAGCTGGCTCAATTTTCCTACCTCTGTAACTTTCTAAATAAACTTTCTCTTACAGTTTGGGAAAAAAAAAAAAAAAAAGCTAGGCAATAAGTAATAATGTCTATGCCGATCACTGAATCTGAATTAAACAGTGCATATGCCAGGCATTCTTTATCAGTGGTGTAGATAAAATTAACAACTGATCAAAAATCTAAGTATGCCCTCTTGCAAGTGCAGAAATAAAGTAAAAATTATTTTTAACAGGTGAAGATTTTTGTTGGTAGCCGGTTCATACTGCTCTGGAAACCAAAGATGCACAGGGGACAACACAGCAGAGAACACCATCACCGCTACATTATGTAGATTATAAAATAGTCAGCTCAGCTAGGTCAGAGTGGAAAGGGCCTTTCCAATGAGACAGAAAACAGATTGTCTTTATGTGTTTGGCATGGATTTATAGCCTTGAATTATAGATGCGGGTAGACAGGCTTTCCTCCCTGTTTTGCTCCAAACTAGCCCTCTGGTCCCAGGCAGGTCGCTGTACTTTTCTGAGCCTGTTTCCTCATCTGCAGGATCAAATGAGGAATGAGGATCAAATGAGCTCTACAGCTGCTTTTGGTTCTGGTTGGATGAACGCCACTTGCCTGGCACTGTTATGTGTGGCAAGTCAAAACCAAGGGAGATATCTAGTAGGCAACTGATAAGATAAGCTCTAGGACAGATACTAGATTTTCACCATCAGTGTAGGAAGTGGTAGCTGAAGGCTTGGGTGTTAATGATATCATCAGAAGGAACGCAGCCTGAGAAGAGAAGGCCAGAAAAGGAACCCTGAAGAAAACTGACACTTAAAGGCTGGGCAGAGGAAAAAGAGATAACACAGGGACATGGCGAGACCAGGAATGAAAACGGGAATGAGAGAGAAGGGAGAGGGAAAGAGAAGGAGAAAAATAATGTACACTGTAACAAATGTAAAATAAAGGTTGAAAACTACCTGCTGGATTTGGCAGCTACATCGCCTGTGGCCCAAGTAAGAATAGTTTTAAAAGAACAGTGAAGGAAGAAGACAGTTTATTTAGACTCTGAAGAATGGCTAAGAGGTGAAGTGAGAGTAACAGATTTTTTTCTTTCAATGTTTGTTATAAACTGAACAAATGTGGGGCAGTATCTACTGAAGGGTTACAGAGTCAAAGAGAGTGAGCCTTTTTTCCCCCTCATTCTTAAAGATGAACAAATTTATGTTATGTAGAAAGAGCTACTAGCAAGAGGTTGAAACACTGATTCGACCAACATATACTATGAACCTCCTACCTGCAAAGCACTACTTAAGAAGTATAGGACAGAAGATCCCATGGCCCTGAAATTTAAAATCACCATCATTAAGTTTATAAACTGTTCTGGTGTAGAGAGACATCCAAATATAATTATATAATTAATGCCTTAATTACAAGTTTGATAAAGGCTACACCTAAGTTGTCCAGAGGGCTGAGAAAGCTCTGACAGATTTCAGAAGCACATTGCTCAGATCAAACAGACATGGAAAATTCAAACCCAGGACATGACCTAGTTTGGGCAGCTGGGGAAGGCTGCTTTGAGGAAGTGATATTTAAGCTGAATCCTAAGAAAATGAATATGTTAAAATATTTTGAAAATGAAACAAAAGCTGGGGGCGGATGGTTGTGGGCCTGCAGTGGTATGCTAAGCAGATCCGCTGTGAAGACCTTGAGCGGGATGGGTCTGGGCAGGAGCTCAGCTGAAAGACAGTGTGGCAAGTGGTGCCGAGATAAGGCTGGGGAGGCCACAGGAACCCAGATCCTCCAGGTCTCCTTTGCAGGATCTGGGATTTTATTATACATGAGAAAGCCATTGAAGGGCTTTAAGCAAGAGAGTAACAAAAACAAACAAACAAAAAAACTTAAAAAAAAAAATCCACAGAGAAGGAATAAGGTAACTGATAAAGACTGATGTTCCTGAAAGGATAAGAAGGAATAAGACCGGGGTGGGGGTGGGGATGGGGGAAGCGCGCGGCGGGGGGGCGGGGGGGGGGGCATGGATTACTCACAGGGACAGTTCCAGGGCTTCCCAGCCAGTACCGGGGATGCTCTGTGTCCTTGATGTGTGAGTGCTTTACGGATGTGGAAAGGTTTACCCTCAGCCCTTGGGGCAGCCTTAGAGGAGCTGGAAACCCGGGTCGGTCACTACAAGTACCCAACAGCCTTTTTATCTCATTGTTTGTCAAGATGTATAAAAAGTTGGAAGCATTGGAGGACTTTACTGATAATTTTTTCTCTAAGGAAAGGAGACACGGACGGATAAATACTGATGTGGAGGCGCACCGGGGCAGGGCTCTGGTCTGATGACTTCTTTCTTTCTGCACAGGAATCAGAGTAAAGGGTTTTTGTCTCCTTTTTCCTCTACATTAATTTAGTTCTTATCTCATGCCAGGTACCATTCATCTAGAGCATTCACACCAGTTAACTCATTTAATCTTCAAAACAATTTCATAGGGTGGTATTATTACTGGTCCCAGTTTTCAGGTGAGAAAGTGAGGTACAGAAAGAATAAGTGGCCTGCAGAGGACACATTTATTTGTGGGAGAGCCAGCTGCAAGCCAGATGGTCTGGCTCTAGTGTCCAGGCTCCTAACTACTACTCAAAGCTGCCTCTCTGCGACTCTTTATTGAGAGGGACTGAAATGCGGGAAGAGACGGTTTCAGTGAGCTACTAAGTGCTGCTGGAGGCAGGGGAGGCGTATGCAGCTGACACAGACTGCAGTCCCAGCTCTGCCAGCTGTTAGCCAGTTGTTCCTTCAAAAGTTAACTGTTAACCTCTCTAAGCCTCAATGTTCTCAACTGTAAAACAAAGATAACAGAACCTACTCGAAGTTATGAGGATTAGGGACATATACATGCAAATTCTTAATGCTTAGCACAGAGTAAGAACTCGATGATATCTGCTACTCTAATGGCAAAGGGAATTAACTAAAGAAATGCAGAGTGTGTCAGGCACTGTCGAGGGCCCAGGAAGCAGAATTTTTAGTGGGACCAATTTCTAGTTTTGTGATTTTCTCCAGGAGTCCCTGGGAGAAGGCTGATGATGTGAATAATTTAGAGCTGGGGTTTAATAGGAAAGGAGGATGGGAGGGAAGATGATGGGATCCAAGCTAGCAAGTACTTATTGGTCAATAAGCAAGCAAGCAAGCAGTAGTAAAGATCTGCTGAATGATGAGGTGCGTTACTATCAACCTAACTTCTATAACTTTATAAAGTTTCTGTGAGAAATACACTTAGAATCCATCTTGGGATGGCAGAACACATCACTGTCAGGAAGAAACAACAGGATTCCAAAAGAAGAAAGAGCTGAGAGGGCTCCAGGAAGGGAGATCCGGAGGACATATAGTTTCCTGCTAGGCTAGCTGTCTTTCTCTCTTTGAACCTAGGAAACACCAAGGGGAAAAAAACCTATTAAAAACAAAATCCATGAGAAAGTGATAAAGAATAGAAAACCGAAGATTAATTTACATTTTAGAGAAAGCACTAAAAACTAAAGTTTTCTTGGGCATTTTCTCCTAAGGGCCCAGGGGATGGGGCAGAGACCATGAACGAAGAGATGACTGCTGGTGCACAGAACAGCTCTGCGGGACCTGGAGGTGGACGTTAAGGGGCTGGGGGATCGCGTCTATGAAGAGTGACTGATGAGGGGTGGATTACTAGGGAAAGAGGCAGAGGAAGGGAGAGGACAGAACCATCAGCAGCAGTGGTGGGGAGGAAAAGGGAGTTTCTAAACCCAAAAGGGTCCACCCCGGATCAGACATTCATAAAAGACATCCAGATGCTGCTGCTGGTTCCTCTTTTACTGAGGCAAATGTAAAATAAATAACTGGCGGTTACTATTTTTAAAGATTAAATAAAAACAACCCACACCCCTCAATGCAGCCTTAGCAAAAGTAAAAATGTTAATAATGCTCTAAGGAAAAGAGGCTCCCTGAGCAAGGGTGGGGAAATGAGCAAAATAATAAAAATAACTTTTATAATAGAAAGCTGACCAAAGCATTTCAGTAGTCCAAGGGCTGATATACTTAGCAGGTACAAAAGGAGAGTGAAAGATGTGTGATGAACTGCTTAAAGATTCTTATGAATGACTTCTGATTTTATAAATATACTCAGCCACCAGTGTTTAGGAGCTATGCTGTATAGCATGGTCTGGCTGTCTCGTAATGTGTGTGCCTATTGTTCCCCTAGAGATATTTAAATCTCCAATATCATTACCAAAAGATCTACTTTCCTGCAGTTTCACTTGGGGGGAGGTGGGGAAGAACAGCCAAATTCCTTCCTAAAATAGCAAAAACAACAATGCGAGGAATAATACTTCAGAGTTTGAACAGATATTTCCTGTACTTCACTCAAAGTACTAATCACAAAGTTAGGAGTTAAAAGGAAAAATACACACTACTGCTACTTATACTCAGTAATAATGAAAAACCCAGTACACCATTCTCTCCCTAAACTCACCCTCCGAACAACAACAAAACCCGGTCACATATCCGAATATAATTATAGAAAAAATAACAAACTTGGAATGTCGTAGATATATGAAAATTAAAGAGAATAAACATTCCCTCATAATGACAGTAGTGGTAATAAGAAAAGCCATTATTCCAGAAAAAAGCTAGAAATAATCAAATGTTGGGTATGTTCGATTATGTTTAGGTATCACAGCTGCATACTTAGAATTGTTTAAGTTTATTATTACTATTCTTGTATTAAAAATACTTTGTCAATTTAAAATACTATTTTCTTATTCCCTTTCCCATTTGAAACAAGTGTTTTTGTAACACAGTTTTTTCAGAATAAAGCTTTCTTAAAGAATGTAATTATAATGTTTTAACAGAACATGAAAGATGAGAAAACATCATTAAAAAAACCAAGCATAAGCAGTTTGTGTGCCAAGGGTTTTAAGGAGAAACAAGTGCCCCCCACCCGCCTTCTTTTGTCTCCCATAACAAAATTTTTCACTGGACAAAACAATCATCCAGGGCGCAGGCCGCATCTCCCAGGCCTCTCAGAGTGAGGTGCGGTCAAACAACTCAGTGCTGGCCAATGTGGTCTGGACAGAAAGAACGTGTGCAACTTCCAGGTCCTGCTAGTAAAAGGAAAGGGCAAGGCCCCTCTTTTTCTCCTTTCTGGTGGATGAAATGGGATTGTGGTAATCAGCCATCTTGTACCATGGGTGATGGCCAGATCCAAGGTCAGCGAAGGAACAGGACAGAATGGGCCTGAAGCCCAATGACCAGATGAAGTGCAGTTGCCACACTAGTGCAGGCTATTAAATGCCATAGAGATCACCTTCTGTCTTATTTAAATACCTGTTATTTGGGGTCTCTGTTACATATAGTCAAACCCATAATCCAAAAAATATATAGTAAATGAGATGATTTCCAGTTAGTGGCAGTAAATAATTGCTGCTACTTGATGTCCCCTCCAGAACCACAAACCAGAGTATTAAAACTTTTAAAAGTTAATTTAACTGTGACATAGGTGAGAAACACCCTTATAAACTTTTTACTATTAATCCTCTTGATAAATATTTTTTTCACACCCAGTCTTAAGTCAATGAGACTTTCATCTAGCCTGACCTCTTACAAAGTAAATCTGGTTTACTTACTTAAAATCATAATATTGCAAAGCAACACTTAAACTAACCTAAAATTACTTAAGTACACATATTAAAAGCCTTGAACTGGATTCATCAATACACTGTGCTAGTGTTAATGCTTCTGATAGATGCTATTTCCCTGAAAGGTTTAGCACCATCAAAATAGCATGTCTACATTGTACTTGTGTTTATTTTTATTCTTGAAGTTAAAAGAACAACAATTTTATATGTTGAGAGTTCCCCATCAAAATATTATTTAAATAAACTATCAGTTAAAAACAGACATGTGACTACAAATTCCAATTACTAATTTGCCAATTGTTGAAGGACTATGCCAACTGTTGAGGAATGATGTTTCCCCTCTGTTTTCAGACTAAAAGCAGAGCCATTAGTAATTCCAGGAAATTCTCCAAGCTTCAACTGGAGCAGCTCTGCTTTCACTGATAGTGCTCAATCAGGCTGCAGTGTATAAGGCTGTGTTTGGACAAAAGGCCCTCGACTTAGCTGAAAGATTTTACTACTGAATATATAGGCATAGAGAAACGGCCTTTTTAGCAGTAGAAAAAGAAATACTGTCAAGTAAAGAAAAGAAAGAAAGAAAGAAAGAAAGGTAAAATCACTGGAAAGACCTGATTTGGTAAAAAAAGATTATCATTTAAAAAAAATTTTTTTAATGTTTAATATTTTCTGACGCCTCCATTTCTGTGTGATGCTCTGGAAGCCAGACACATCTAGATTATAAGCCTGGCTCATCACTTACCAGCTATATCTCTTTGAACAAGTTATTTAAGGCTCCTGGGTCCTTGGTTTTTTTTATCTGTAAAATGAGGACAGCTGTACCTGACCCCCAGGACTGCTGGCAGGATGAAGTGAGATGACGTATGCGGAGCTCTTAGCAGAGGGCTTGGTCCAGGGTGGACACTCAACAAAGGTTAGTGCCCCTCTCGACTCACTCTGTCCCAAGCCCAACCACGTAAGTCTCAGAACAAATTACAGATGAGTTCTGATGTGGGCAACATGCCTTTTTGGACTGGGTGATATTTATGTAGAAGATCAGCTAAAAATACTTCCTTAGATGAAAACATATACTCTCACAAAAATTTATACTTGCAGTTTTTAGAAGTATTATTCATAACCACAAACAACCCAAATGCCCATCAACTGATGACTGGATAAACAAAATGTCGTATATCCAAACAATGAAATATTATCCAGCAATTAAAGGAATGATGAACTGGTACGTGTCACAAAATGGATGAACCATGAAAACATTCTGCTAAGTAAAAGAAGCCAGATACAAAAGACAACATTTTGTATGACTGCATCTATATGAAATGTCCAGGGTAGGCAAACCCATAGGGACATAAAATAGATTAGTGGTTGCTTGGTCAGGGGGAGGAGTGAATGAGTGCTTGATGCGTTTCTTTGGGGGGGTCATAAAATGTTCTAAAATTAGATTGTAATGATGGCTGCACAACTCTGTGAACTTGATAAAAAACACTGAATTGCATACTTAAAATGGGTAAATTGTATGACATGTGAATTATACATCAACAAAGGTTTAAAAAAGAACCTCACTGCCTCTAAAATTTCATCAATCAAATCACAGCTATTCAAAATATACTGTTATCCAGAAAACAGACTGTACTGATGGTGGGTATGGCTATGTGTATATACACTTTTTAGTCATTTGTAAGAATCTTCAGCAGTTCATCATGTTTCTTTCTTTCTCCTCTTTACATACAATGGATGCCATATCTTCTGTGCCTCTAAAACAATACCAGCTATGTATCATACTTGGGAGAACTGAGAAGAGCCACTCAGTTTTCTATAGAGCTTAAATCTCTTGTGGAACTCTAGTTGATATGGATATACACACACTATATGGTCTATCCAGAAGGTATCCAGCCATGTAATATGAAAAATAGAGACATTTATTGAAGAAGATACAAGATATAAGAAATGTTGTACACAGGACAATGATGCCTCAGTTCGCTTCAAAGGAGGCACCTTGGAATCTCACACAGCTCTCCCAATCATCATCCGCTGCACCGTCCTATCTTCCTGAATCTCATTGATGGTCTGAAATCTCTTCCCTTTCAAAGGTGATTTTAGTTCAGGGAAAAGCCAGAAGTTGCAGGACACCAAATGTGGGCTGTAGGGAGGCTGAGTTACCTGGGTGATTTCATGTTTCACAAAAAAACTCTGCATAAGACGGATGCACAGATGCACAAGCATGTGCATTGTTGTGATGAAGATGCCAATCACCAATTGCCCGTAGCTGTAGCCCTCTGAGTCATCTGAATAGTTTCAGTGGGGGAATGTTCAAGCTTAACGCAAAATTGGATGCTGATTCATCACTCTACTCGCTCAGTCATTTTGAATGAAATGGCCACACAGTGCACGTGCTCACTCACTGGCGTCTACTGCCCCCACTGACTAATACAGTGAAGCCATCATTTTTCATGCATGTGCATTCTTGTCCACTCCCCTTGGCTGCCAGGTTACATCAATGTTGTACAAACTGTTATTATATTAACCATGGCTGGACCTTTTCTGGACAGAGCTAGTGTGTGTGTGTGTGTGTGTGTGTGTACACACACACACACACACACACACACACACATACATATACATACCCTTTTTAAACCAATATACCATTTTTGAAAACTGACCATTACCAGACCATAAAGCACATTATAAAAATTCCAAAGAACTGATATCATACAGACTACTTCATCTGTCAACAATGCAATCCTGTTATAAATTAATGAAAGATAAGATTTGTAAAAGCCAGCCACAGAAAAATAACCAACTACTGTGCCTTTTACTTGTGTTATATACTGTGTATGTAATACTCATATATGCCATTTGTTAATGTTGGTTCATAAGGAAATGGGGTGAGGCTGGGTTTGCATGCTGCCAAGAGATTTCCCTGCTATATTTAATACATTTGTTTTTATAAAGTGTACATAAACAATCATATTTGGGAGCATTAGGGACTTTGCAATTTAAAGGATTCATGGAGTAAATCTTTTGCTACTATAGATTATTTTTGCCTACCCCGTCTGCAGTTAATTCTCTCAAAAGCTTATTCTGTAATTAGCAGAGTATTCAGTGTACTATCACTATCTGGGAGAGTACTATCCAGCAGGAGTTTGCATGAGATGCAAAACAATGCAGAGAAAGGAATTTGGTGCTCTGATCAGCGCCAAGGTCAACATTTCTCCAGTGTACTAATTCAGCGAGCCAAGGCCTGGAACTAGTCCATGGCTTTATCATCGTTGTAAATTTATCCTTGTACAGTTCCTGAGAAAAGACCTCCACTGTGTCCTACCACAAGAGAAAAATCGGACCAGGCTCAATCACCTGAGGTGACCAGCCAGCTCAAAAACCTGAAAGACAGACAATAACCCACCTCATCACTAAAACGGTATGCCGAGTCATAGTTCTCCCATCTTCTTCCCAGCCAAAATGGAACTGAACAACTTGAGCCTTTTATAAAATACCCAATTCCCAACTACTTCACTTGTTTTTTATTAGACTAGGCAGTTGTCAGGTGGAGACAGTTATAACTAAGTGCCCATTTCTTGCACTATGATATTTCTCTCTTCCCAGCTTCCCCACACCTGCCTAGTCCTCTTTTCAGACCTGGACATATCAAAGGCAAAAAATTCTTTGCTAAGTTATAAAAAAGCATGATGCTGCCTAGTTTTCTCTTTAAATAAATATGATTTGTTTCTTTGCTTGAGAAAAATAGTTACTGCAAATATTAAATCAAATATTGAATTTTAACTTAGATACCAATTATATTACCAAGATACATACATTAAATTATATACACTTTGGTACTACCATACCATTTGTGAGTGTGCTAAGTCCTTCTAAATTTCTGCCTCCTTTCCTTCTACTAATGGATTTCTAAGAGGGAAAAGGTAGAAACTACTTCAGTAAATTAATATACAAGCTTGAAGTCTGAAATATGTGAACCTGCTCAAGACTGACAACAAGGACTTCCAGAACCCCAAGATCTGCTTTGTGATCCAGCCCTGAGTGGCTAATAATAAGAATGGGAGAGTTTTTGCTCTCTGGTCACAGAATAAGAATGCTGAATCACATAGTAAGAGCAGTAACTGTGGCAAACCAAGATAAGAACGGAGCAGAAAACACAGGGGTAAAGATGGTGCCTGGCATCAAGACCACATACAAACAGATATGAGTTATTTAGAAGTTGGGCATGAGGCAGGGTAAGATTTAAGTGCTAGAATAAAAATAACAGGTTAAATATGAAACAAAATGTAGTGAGAATGCAAAGAAACATCATGAAGGTCAACAAAAAAGTCTACTGCGAGGCAATGTGGTACAATGGTTAGCGCCCCAAATTGCAAACAGCTTACAAAAAGCAAGAGAAGTGTTCGCTGAACTGGCTAAGATGTACACACCAAATACAGAGAATATTTTATATAAAGTGTAAAAAACAAACATACTTTAAATTAAAAGGCTCTCTCTGGTCAGCCTTTTCCACACCTGTTTCATTTAGCCAGTGCCGATCGCTGCTGGGAGCCAGGCACTGGCCTAGGTGCTGGGGGTGCACCAGGCAGGCAGGGATTGCCTGGTGGGGCGTATATTTCAGCGAAGAGACAGACAATAAACTATAAACATAATAGGTAGATAAATTATGTAGAAAAAGGAGAGCAGTGTATAAGAAATTCAAATGGGGAAGGCAGGCTTTAGTATTAAATAGGGCAATCAGGCAGAACTCCTTTGAGAATGAGCTGAACAAAACCTGAAGAAGTGAGCCATACATACATCTTGGGAAGAGACTTCTGGTAGGACTCTTTCAGGAAGAGGAAACAGCTATGCAAATCAGTGAATTACAAAATTTACACATGTTTTAAGCTTTAACAATAGAAGCAAATATCGGGCATCTCAGAAACACTTATCTTTGGAAAATAACTTTTTGAGGGGGTTAAAAAATTAAGAGGAATGCTTAATTTTTATAGAAACCTTTTTCAAAGTAAGCCACTGATTTTAAAACTAATCAATTAAAATGGTTATCCAAGCATACAGGTGAACATTCTCCTGAACTATCCAGTGGGGGAAAGAAGTGAGCCCATGGGGCCGGCATCCGAGCCCAGCCCAGGATCACGGCTCCTCTACCAGGCCCGCCCCCTCTACCAGGCCCGCCCCCTCTACCAGGCCCGCCCCAGCCTGAGCTCGCAGGGAGCAGGTGTTCACCTGCAGAGGAAGCACGAGAGTTTCGGACTGGTAACAGGAGATGGGTTTTCTCATTTACGAAGTGTTATTTATACCCACACTTATACTATGACAAAGGCTTTTCTGTGGAAAATAGCAATCAACTTCTATTATTAATACTGCTAATAATTCAAACAGTAAATTCTAAGTAAATATTTTGTCCTTATCAGATTCTAGTAGTAGGGGCCAAAGAGGGGTTTTAGAAATCATTTGAAACACCCAAAGATCTCTAAAATAACTATCCTGGCCATATGTACAATAAGGGATAGAGAATTATTTCATTCAAACATGTGACTCTTGAATTTACTGGTCTCTTACCCTGAGTGAGTAAATGTTAATTACTATCATGAAAATAGCTCTGTCTGGTTCTGCGAACTGACACCATCTCCCAGTCATTTGAGATGGTCTGCTGATTAAAAACAAAGGTTCCCAATAGTTCAATTTCTTTTCCTGTTCAGTTGAGCTGCAGGAAATGGTAGCAGTTGAATGTGAATGTAAATACGGATGTCCTTACAGAGCTGCTGTCATAAATTACATGATCAGGAAAAAAGCAAAACAATACAAAAGATCATAATCTCAAAATCTTCTACTGCCATCACAGAAAACAGGTAATTTTTATAGAAATGGTGTTGATGATAACAGTTAAACTAATAAATAACAACCAGTGACTTCAATCTTCCTAGGAAAGGGCTATAATTACATGCTGTCAAGCTTTCTGTTATATAGATAACTGGTTAATGTGAAGAAATAATGAAATCAGAACATTCCCTCAGGGGAAACAACTGTGCAGTGTTCAAGAGTCTTTAAAATGTTTATATGTTTTGACTGAAGACATCTTCTAGGAATCTACCCAAAAAAGAGACAAGAATGTGTCCACTCAATGTTGTTTTATAGTGACAAACTGAAAAATCTAAATGTTCAACAACTCGGAAGAGTTAAAAAATTATTTTGAAATATTATATATCTAACAAAAGGATACATAATGCAAATCCTTCTAAGCGAAAGGAACTGTCTTTGCTTAGAAAAAAACTTTTAAAATATACAAGGTAGACAGCATACTACAGTGTATAAAACATTGGTTTGGGAATAAAATGATATGGTGGGTAATATGGTTCCATTCCTAACTAGCCACACCCCAGTCCTCTGTTAGTGTCCTCACGTGTACCACAGAGATATGAACATCTAACTTCTTTTCCTCACAGTGATATGTACATAACACATACGTGTACATGCGTATGTGAGAGAATGCACAAACGAAAAGTAATAAATCTCAAAACTGTTCACTAAAGATGTTACCACCATGAAAGCCTCATCTGAGGGAAAGAATAAAAAAAGGGGGAAAAGGTATTTTTTATTTTTGCTAGGCAAATTGAGAAAGGGAAAGTACACTACTTTGTAAAACTGTCCATTTACAGATGACCAGAGATGTAAAACAGTGGCATTCATGAATAATCTAGAATCGTACAAGGATATATTTTTTAGCAACGTGAGCAGTTGAGAAGTCAGGTAAAATAATATGTTCCAAAAGTCTGTGTTATGTTTATAGTTTATTGCCTCTCACTTCCCTGAAATATAAGCCCCACCAGGCAATCCCTGCCTGCCTGGCACACCCCCAGCGCCCAGGCCAGTGCCCGACTCCCAGCAGCGAGCACTGGCCAGCGTTGGGAGCGACAGGATGCAGGCTAACGGAGAGCCGTGTTAAGGTTCTCCTGAAGGGTGTAAGTCCAGGATTAAGAGTAGTTAACAAAATTATGTTCAAGAAGACTACATTTTGTGATGCAGGTTACAGCCACTGTTCCCAAGACACTATCATCATTACCTTAATCAAGCGGATTACCCAGTTTTTATAAGTCCTGAGG
The DNA here is from genome assembly GCF_021234165.1 of Pteronotus mesoamericanus. Classification (NCBI taxonomy): domain Eukaryota; kingdom Metazoa; phylum Chordata; class Mammalia; order Chiroptera; family Mormoopidae; genus Pteronotus; species Pteronotus mesoamericanus. The sequence continues at coordinate 4,300,615 of NW_026555310.1, forward strand.
ATTCCTAGTTTTTCCTTCCATCAAAGAAAAAAGTCCTTCACTCATTAATGCAGAAATAGGTAGGTGTCAATGACTTGATGCTATTAGATAAAGATAAATAAATGAAACTCATATTTAGATATTACTGGAGTTATTTCTGAATCTTACATCAGTAAGTCACATGGCTGGCTGCTTTGGACCCAGCCTGACGGAATGAAGTGTAACCACGTTCTGCAAGAGTGCTCACTTCATCACAGTGGGAGGCAGAAAAATATACTTGCCAAATGTGATAAAGGAAACTCTGAAGGGCTGAAACCAACCAAGCCAATGAGTAAAACCATCCAAACAGCTTTACTGTTCAGTTTGAACCTTCTCCTTTAAATGTGAGCATTCACTGTAATATAACATATACTTTATATTCACAAAGATTGAAAAGATAACTATAATAGAGAAGCTCTAAAATATTATTAAAGTGGCCCATTGTTTCGGCTAAACAGGAGTCATCATTCATTACACACATGCCACTCTGTGTCATCTGTGACAAAGTCCAGGACTGCATAGGAAAGGTCCAAGAGACCGCTCACTACTCCCAGTGCAAGTTCTCATGACGCCCCTTCTTAAACGCCCTCAGTCTGTCGGACATCGCACATCCCAACACCACCCAGAGACTCAAAGAAGTGAGGCTCATTTTTTAATAACACTCCTCCCCACACAGGACACAGCACTATCTAATACTGTTATATTATGATAACATTCTCACTTTTAATCTTTCCCTCTCTAGAATAATCAAAATAGCAAAGTAGCTGTTGTCTGCAAACTCTATGAACACAAAGGATAGATTCAGAAAAATCATTTATATAAATAACATAATGCTGACAAAGAACCCAAACATTTCAATAAAACAAGATGTCAGATTTTCACATTTCTGCTTCAATTAAAATAATTTTACACTGGTTTAAGAAGTTATATTGTCAAATGTTTTCCCATTCCAACACGCACTTGCTAACAGCCTTTAAAAAGAATGAAGTAAGTTTATATATTCTGCTATGGAAAGTTCTCTTAAGATGTAAGTAAAAAGCAAACCGGAGAAGAGCCTGAATAGTGGAGCCCCTCTTTACAGCTTCTCTCTGCATGTATACACTCTAGTGTTGCCTAAAGGGCAAATTAATGGAAGGATTCACAAAAGACTGGAGAAATGTGTGAATTTTAAACTGCTAATATAACAAAAAACTAGCTTAGATGATTTTTTAAGAGGTTAGTGGAAATATCTACTGATTTAATACAAATATCTAACTACATTAAAGCAAGTATTACCTATTCTTTCATAAAAAGTAAAAATAACCAAGTTTCAAAGAAACAAAACTGAGACAAGTGATAGCTATTTTTAAAAACATGCAAATCAGATTTATCTAAACTTGGGTTGCCTAACTCCTTAGTTACTGAATCCTTAGTCTTTTTTCCTTCCAATTGAAAACTGTCTTTTTAAGGATCATCCAAACCAGGTCAACACTCTGAAAGTTTCCTGGTCTTGGACACATGTCAAAGCTCTAAGGTTCAACAGCCCAAGACTGGCTATGCATAGTAATGATTGTTCTTCAACTACCCGTATACATGGCCTTTGTTAACTTGTTTTACCACCATGCAGAACAGACATAATCCAACTCACACAGTCAAAACTTTGTCTGTAAGGCCCTCCGCCAATTTTTCACTTTTTCATTTCTACTTATGATTCTTATTTTATATTTCTAAAACAACTCTATTAGTGCCAAAGGCCTCTTTTTACATACTAAGCTATATAAAGCACGGATAAATGAGACTGAATTCTTATGTGAACCAGTCTTAAAGCCATGGCTAGAATACTGTGTAAGATGGTAGCACCTATTGGCAAAATGATATCGAACTAGTCAGCTTTACTGAATACTGTAAATACCTAAAACACATCAGGAAACTATGTTCCAGTAGCTAAACTGGAGTTATGAGGTCACAAAGGCACAAAGAAATCCTACTCTTTGAGGGTAGAAGAGGGAAGGCTGAAAATAAAGGGAGAAGGTAGGAGCCCTTCAATATATCCCCAGAAGGCCATGCAGCAGAGACCACATATTTAATTATTTCTCATACATTCTCACTTCAGTGCACCTGGAGATTTTTCTCCTATCAATAAATGGTTTATTTTATAATGTAAATACACATCCTTTTGGTTAATTCAATTATCACAAAGTGAAAAAAAACATACTTGCACAACACAGGTGTAGTATTAGCCCCAAAGACCACATTAAGTATAATCTCTGTGTATCTGAAGTTTTCTGTTAATAAAACCATACCAGTTCACTCTCCAATTCTAAATATATATTCACCAGTACATAACAGGACAGGAAACCTGCCAGCTATATGCACCACTAGCTTGTTAACACTCATTACCAGAGTCGCCAGTGTTTTATTTTCATTAGAGCCAATGGCTGCTAAAGCGTTATTCCTTTTAGACCTTGAACTTGAGCTCCATGATTATTTATATGGCCAATTTAACTTACTGGTATTATGAAAACAATTTTTTAAACATATCATGTTATTCAAAGTTGAGCTCCTACCTCTCAATAAGAAGAAAATGTCAAAGTAAACCAAAAGAATTACAGCTAAAAACTTAAAGGTAGATCCTGGATTCCAAAAGACAAGCCCATTAAGACTTGTCATTTTACACTGTTAAAATAAACGAGATAATCTTATCTAACAAACAAGCAAAATAAAAACAGAAAAGCATCTAAATTGATAAAGACAAAGATAAACAAGAAAAACATTTTATCACCGTATCAAACTATAAATACCTTTTAAGATACATTACAATTGAACTGGGCTAAACTTTTTAAATGCACTGCTGATTTCCAATAGTGCCCACACATCACCTCCATCTGTGGCTTTAGGTAATTCACTAGTCTCTGATGGGCTATTTCTCTTATGCAAAATAGCTGGAATCATTTGTAAGGTTGGGACATATTTTTAATTAGCTGCTGCATTATGTTTAAGATAAAGTCAATATGTTTTATTCAATATTTCTAGAAAACTAAAATCAGTTATAGTCCTATACTAGGACATTAAGTCCACAGTTACACGTAAGTTCCTCTTTGTGTATGGATTTTAATTCCAGCAAGTGTAGAAAACAATGAAGAAAGTCTGTGGAAATGTTAACACTCAAGTTTAGTTCAGGTTAAAATCTAATTCTTTACTAAAGAAAAAAAAATTAATTTAATTTAAACAAAAATATAAAAATTGATAAAAACTGAGAATATCAGGTTCAGCAATTAGGCACCAGAATTAGCCCCCCACTTCTTGACCTTCAAAGTACACAGAGAAGTAAGACAAATTATTTAATGCCTACTCTTTGAAAAGACAGTACACCTAACTTGTAAATGGAGTTTCCTATGGGTTTTGGTCCATAAAGAGGCTAAAATTTTAGAACATTGAAACTTGATCAATTTATAATTTAACATTAAATTCCTGTTTTGAGAAAATGTCTTCACTGTAAATGATGATCAGAATAACAATCATCAAGTAGCGGGTGCTATAACAAACCAATGATTTATTATTTGTTTCTGGGGTCCAACTATGAACCCTCAATCACTTCTCTAGCAAGGACCACAAATGGCATCTTTAAGGAGAAAAGGAAATGTTGTAAATGTTATTCTGCCTATATTCTCCACCGCTTGCTTTCATCAGCTGCAAGGCAGAGAAGAGAATGAAAGCAGCATGAGGGTCTTGGGAAGATAATTAGTTCCTGATTAGCATATATTTCCACTGTAATATTCAAGATATTCAAGCTTCTCCTGTTAACCTCTTCTAATATTTCTTCCCCATGGTCTTTCAGGACACAATTGTTAAAATTTAGGTAAATGAAGAATCCTCCCCTGGCCTACAGGAGCCTAGAACATCTGGCCCCTGTTTACCCATATATATGGGCCCCATTTCCTTCCCCCTCCTTCTAATTCACCAACCTCATATTCAAATACACCAACTTTTAGAATCCTTGCACCAATCACTTCCTGTGCCTGAAACACACTTTCCCTAGACTTTCTCATAAATTGGCTCCCTCTCATCATTCTAGGTCTCAGCTCAAATGTCACCTCTTCAGAAAGGCTGTTCCTGATCACCCAAGAGAAAGCAGGTTTCCCTTATTTTATTGAAAACAGCAAATAACACATTAGGGCAATTAAGGAAACCAGAACGATCATCAGAATCTTTTTCTCTTTTTTTTTAGAGATAGAGAGGAAGGGGGAGAAGGATGGGGGGGGGGAGAGAGAGAGAGAGATCTATTTTGTTGTTCCAAGTATTTATGCATTCACTGGTTGATTCTCATATGTGCCTTGACCAGGGATGGAACCTGCAATCTTGGCGTATCTGGACAGGATTACCACAATTTTAAATAAGACATTTACCAATCATTTCATTCAACCACATGACTTTGAAGATGATGAATATAAGTTCTGAGCATTGAGAGATTGATAGTTCACTTCACCAGATCCCACCCCTACCCTTCAAACTTAAAACTGTCTATAGAAACAGGCACAATATCCAGTTGGACAGTAGGAGCTATGTACACAGAACCCAGCTGCTGGGTTAAGATGGAACTCCCTCTAGTTAGCATGGTCTTGTTATGATGGCCTACTTCTCTCCCAGTAAAGGTACACAACTGAGTAGAAAGACAGAGATCTCATTCAAATAGCATACCCTAAAAAAAAGGTCCTCCTGATCTCAGTGAGGGTACTATTAAGGAAATAACTACCGTATATCCATTTTTTAAAAGTAGTGGGAAGCTGTGAATCTTGTGTAAGTACAGTACATTAGAAATACTGAGAAAACATTTTCTAAAACGGTTTCACCAATGTATTATTTCAAGGTTGTTTTTCTTTGGATAGAGGGGGCAGGGTAACTGAACATTTAAGTCCAGCCTTGCTTTTATCCACTGGTATTCCACAGCCACCAAATAAATCCTAAACCTATAGATTACATTTTTATAAAAGCAAAAGACCTTCAAGAGACAATTTTTTTTAAAGTTTATTTTCTATACCTAGTTTTCAAACACAACTAGGACAAAGTTTAAAGCATAACACAGATTGTCTTTTTACTCTCTGAGACAGACCCCAAAACATAAATGTGGGTGGAACACCTGAATATCCAATAAGGAAAAGGAAAACCTGAAAGAACCAGTGGAAACAGCAGAAAACAGAAACACAGGTGACATGCAAAGTATATGTGGATGAATTACAAAAGGTTATTTTTAGGGTTTTTGCTTCCACAGAAGATCTAAAAAAAGAGGAGTCACTGAAAACAGACTAGGATTGAATGAGTAAAAGAGTATTGGCAAACTGCTATGCTATCACAGTCTGGCATAAGTCAATTCTATGCACCTCTATTAGTTAAAATAAGATGTTAGTTTTATTTTAGACAGAAGCTGACGAACTGCCTCATGAAAAATATTCTCTCCCTGTCAAAGACACCTCTATAACCTCTAATAGGGCAGATGTCCGAAAGAACGTGTAGCAAAATGGTAACTCCGCATTAATTAGTCATTAAGTAAATGTTTCAATAAAGTCCATATAGCAAGTGAAGGGTGAAACAAGAAGGTTGTATACAGGCTTGGCAGACTCAGTAACACAGGATCCACAGAACCTAAGAGGACAAGGGAATATATACATTAAACCATCATGTTGTACACCTTGGAAAAAAAATGAACAAGGGGATAAGGGAAACAGTAAAACAAGAGACAAAGTCCCTGACTTTGTGTCAATCTACAGTTCTATCTAAAAACCAACTGACTCCTACACATTTCCAGAGTAAATAAAGACACCTGCCTAAGGTGTAAAACTGAAGTGGTTGCATCTGGAAGAGAAAGAAACCTAAGAGCACACCAGCTTAAATTGAAATTAATGATTACTACTTAGTTTTATAATACATTTGCCCATGATTCAAAATCCAATACAAAAAGGGAAACATTTCATTCTCTCTTCTGTTTTCCAGTGAAGTTCTTTCTTGAGAATTTGCCCAAAGATACGCATACAAGCAACATTTTTTTTATAAGGTAGTCATTTGTTTTAATTAAATGCACTGATATCACACATATTCATACATTTACAACTTTTCTAAAGAACCTGACTTCTTAAGACATTTATAAAGTATCAAGAAGCAGTATACTGCTGGATTATAAAGTCTGGGTTCTAGCCTCCACTGCGCGATAGCTTGGGAAAGACCCAACGCTTCTCATTCTCCCTTATCTCTTTGGTCACCTCTTTCACCTCTTGAGTCCAGTCCACCGTAAGCTCCTGCCTAGACTTGCTCTGGTCCTTCCACATCCTCTAAACATGTAATCCACCCACTCGCCTCCTCCAAGCCATTCTACTCAGGACTGTAGCTGAAATAATTTTTTAAATGCACATCTTGTTCCTATCGGAATGCTCAACTGTTTTGCGGTTTTCTTTTTACTGTTCCAGTGAAACCATAAACAGGTACATAATCACTCACAGGGAGGCTGGCACAGTCTTTAGAGAGCACTTCCCGAGTCAGGCCCTCTCACTGAACAGCCCACACTGAAAGGACTGAAGCCCACAGAGACAAAGCAAGCAGACTACATCTAGAATGCACAGGATCACAGAACACCACAGTTACGTGGGAACCTAAAGGTTATTCATTCATTGATTAATACTTACTGAAGGCTAAGCACTGTGTTAGTATCAGGAACTGCAGTGAACAGAGAGATAAAATCCCTGGCTTCATAAAGCTTATATTTCTACATCCATTTCTAGAAAAGAAACAATACTCAAGATAATTACAAAGGCACCTTCTCTCAGGTCTGGATTATTATACTCCAACTTCCAGGCGGTCTCTCTGTGCCTTCTCCTGGCCTCTGCACTGATTCCCACACAGCAGGCAGGGCGGTGATTTTTAAATGTAAGCCAGATCATGCCTAAACCTTGTTCCATTATCTCCTACACTTAGGAAAAAAAGCCGAAACCTTTCTCATGGCCTCAAGTCATCTGGCTCTCCTCCGCCTTGCTTCACTTATTCCACTTTGGCCCATGCTGACTAGTTTTCCAAGGCACCAGCCTGTTCCTCCTCTGGGACTCACTTTCTGTTCCATCTGCCCAAAACACTCTTCCTCCAAGTCTTCACATGACACTGTCTCACTTCACTGTTCTTGTCCTCTGAACAATGTTTAGAACAGTATTCTGCATGTAGGCTGCTTCATCTGTCTACACAGCACAGATCACAGTCAGAATAAGATTTTTTTTTTTAAATAATGGGGAGGGAAGTGGAATGAGTGGCAGTATAGAATGAGTGGCAGTATAGATGAACACTAATAAACATGTATTTGTTGGTTAACTGTTGATATTAGGTGATGGGTATATGGAGATTCTCTGTGCTAGTCTCCCTACTCTGGTATGTTTGCAAATCTCCATTTAAAAATGTAAAAATAATAGAAGAAATCCAGAATATCAAAATGGTATTAATATTTTATGCTTCCAATAAACACTAATATTCCACTTTCACAAAACTCTACTTTGTTTCCCTAACAACTAATCAGGAAAGAAGCTATTATCCTTCCAAATAAAATCCCCTTCATTTCAAAAGTTACTACCCTTCTCTCGTGTCTTTTTTTCAGGACCAGGCCTACCCCACTGTGCCGTGTGCCATACGGTGGGAAGCCTGCCCAGGTCCAATGCAACCTGAGACAAGGCGGCATCTCTGCCTGGCGGGGGCAGGGAACAGGGAGGATGTTCAGCTGCAGGCTCACCTGGCGTTCACACTAAGCTCTGTGTCCATCACTATTAAAGGTGACATTCTGGCCTCAAAACAGAAAAGAAAAGGAAAAAAGTAAAATAAAAGTGATCTTTTCTTTCCTTCCTCAACAAATTTCTTATCTTCACAAGCTTAGGAACCCTGCAACAAGCCTGCCTTCATCAACTTCCCTGTTAGCCACTGAAAAGTAAAGTAAGGACTGGGACCAGAGCATCCTTGATAACAGTAATCGAGTAGGCAGAGCACTCTCTGCTTCCCAGCGTCCCCCCTACTTTGGTCAGGTTGATTTATGCCGGACTGCTTTTAAGACTCTTACCGCTGTGGTGAGTGTGGGTAGCAAATGGATGCTATGGAGGAGGTATCAGCACTGAGTGACTCCCCTCCTGGGAACAAAGTGAATAGTATTTCTTTGATTCTACTACCAATTCTCCTCCATACCTTCCCCACAACTCTTTTCACCCCCATTCTTCCTAAAAACCAAACCTGTGGCAAATAAGATGAACTGGACACCACATGGCTGGAAAGAGGCAAAATCCTATAGGAGAGCACTGCTCTAGCTCTGCCTTGCCAATGTGAGCGCTACCTGACTGGTTTTACTGACAAAACTGGTTGCCCAGGAAGGTGTATATTATCTCTGAAAGCCGCAAAGAACATTTTCTTTTCATAGTAGCAGTCGTAAAAGTCCACCAATTTTTTAGCTTATGAATACATATCTGTTTCAGTGATTCCCAAATCTGGCTAATTTTAGAAATTTCTAGAGGAGCTGTTTTTTTTTTTTAAAGATTCAGCTGGGGCCCAGAAATCTGTATTTTTAAAAGTCATCAGGTAGTTGGGCTCACTCAGATTTAGAAACTAATGATGTAGCACAACCTAAGAACAAACTAAATCACAATTCTAAAGAGTGACCAGCCTCCAAAGCATTTAGTTATTCTGATCATAATCAAAATATTGTCCTGAAACAAAATCACAGTTCTCATAATGTATAAAGTAAAACTGAACCATTAATTCAGGAAAAAGAAAAAAAAGAGAACACTAATGAAGAGCTAACAAATTACAAGGAAGGACTAAAGCAGGGTGTCTAAAGACTGGCACTATTGACATTTGCGGCTGGATAGTTCTTTGTTGACAGAGGCTGTCCTGGACATTGTAGGGTGCTCCCATCATTTCAAATAAAGGCTAGGAAAATCTTGTTGTAACAAAACTAATGAGTGATTTTGCTAAAATGAAGGCAAGATCTCGGACTCCCACCCACTAGATGAAGGTAGCAATCCCTCCAAGTTGTGACAAACAAAAACATCTAAACACAGTGCCAAATGTCCCCTGGGGGGCAAAATCACCCCAGATTAGAAATGTAGACTAAAGTAACTGGGTTAAAAATAGAAGGGAGGCTAAAGTAGACCGGGAGTGAAGATACAGAAAATAAAGTTGTCTTCAAAATATAAAGCAATAGCATATGGAAAAATGTTAGCTCTTCATAGTCACTAAAAACAAATAAAAGGAACCAGACTTAAATTAAAGAAGGAAGCATCAAAAGTACTCATTGGGAAAAACTTAACTCCTAATGTTTTTTACAGCCAGGAAACTGGAGGCCCTTTCCTGGAGATAATTGGAATGAAAAGACTGTGATATGACTCAAAAGGTTTGAGCTTGAGTGTGTGGGCATGAAAGACCCAAGGAGGGCCCGTTTTAGCTTGAGAATCGCTCCCATCCTGGATCCTGAACAATTCCTTCAGAAGCAAAGCACATGACTCAGAGTTAATGTCTCCCTTTGGATTCAGGCCCATGTGATGTGACAATTTCTGAAGGCACCCAAGGCAAGCCAACAAGGTTAACAGGTTTGTGGCCCTTCCCTGTTGCTTCTGTCCCTCAAGGCCTAGGTGAGGCTGTGAACCGGTATTCTCCTTTGTGCCCAAGGTCATTCCCAGCATTTGTCTAGTGCCTGCGCTGAGGCTGACAGTCAGGAGTGGAGATCTGACCAGTAACGGTATTCCCCCCAGGTCAGCGCTCCTACACGGTCTAATTCGGCAAAAGTAAAGGCAAAGACAAGAAATCAGAGAAGAAAAAGAAATAAGTCAGAAATTCCTTTCTTGTAAATCAGCAGTTCTCCAAAATCTAGTCCATGGGTTTCTGAGGATTCCCCAGAACTTACACAAACCCACAAAGTAAAAAAAATATTTTAATAATGATGTTAGGACACTATTTGCCTTTTTTTCTTTTTGAAAGGCTATTCAAAATGTTTACCTCTTGTTTTTTATCTGTAACAATGGATCTTAAACTTTACACTCAAATTATTTGCATGGATGGTATAAATACAATGCTGAGTGAAACTGCTGGAGCCTTAGCATGAATCAAGATGGCGGTGACTGAGTACATGCGTTCACATTGGAAGTTACTGGTTTTCTTATGTCTTGACCCGAGCCACTATCTTTTTAACATTGTGTGGTGTCACAACAAAAAGCACTTGTGTAACTGAGTAGTGTGCTGCCTTTTTATTTAACACCATTTCTACTTGCAAGAACGAATGATGGACAGAGTATGGTTATTCAGACTTGAGTATCTGATGGATATTTTCTTCAAAATGAACGAAGTAAGCCTGTCACTGGCAATGTTTATGACAATGATCAATTTCAGGAAATGAGAGTGATTTCAAGCAAAAAAAAAAAAAAAAAATCAAAATTTTGGAAAACTTGAGTTTGACAGCTTCCCAACATTTACCATTTGTTTTCTTATGAGATTGGAGGTAATAATAAGAAATATAATTTTTGTTATTGTATAATAAAATGTCATAATTTGAAAGATATGCATAACTGATTCAGTATTTTCCAAATGACCAAAGCATGATGTTTAAAAAAAAAAGTCATACATGGGTAACAGATCCATTCTATTAAGACAGATAAGAGGGTTTTAATGTAATATAGTATGAAAAATCAATCCATATGGTTTTATATTCTACATTGTAATGACGCTTTAATAAACTACCCACTTGAGTTTGGGTGTAGTATCAAAGAACAATATCCACAGTTATCTGAAAAAACTATTAAAATACTCCTGACTTTTCCAACTACATAGTAATTGTGAGGCCAGATTTTCTTCATATACTCCAATCAAAACAATTTATCTTAACACATTCATTATAAAGCAGATATGAGCCCTGGAGAGGTAGCTCAGTGGGTTAGTATCGTTTTGATACACCAGAGTTGCAGCTTAGATCTTCAGTAAGGACACATACAAAAAGCAACCAATGAATGCATAAATAAATGGAATTAAAAAAATCAATGTTTCTCTCTCTCTCTCTCTCTCTTCCTTCCTCTCTAAAATCAATAATAATTTTTTAAAAGAAAATATGAGAATCTAGACTTCAGAGTCACAAAAACATAAAACTGTCCTTTTCTTCTCATTAAATTTTGCTTTGGAAAATAGTTTTTATTTCTCATAAATTGTTACTTATGGTAACACAAAACAGACTTATTACTGTCATTTTAAATGATTAAATATTTTTTAAATAGTTCAATTTTAATTTCTAATATCATAAATGATAGGTATAATCCACATAAACAAAAGCTATTTGAGTCTCAATAATTTAAGAATACAAAATTTAAAAGCCACTGTTGCAGTTAAGGAACAAGAGGTAAAATCTTTGTTTAAAGATTTTATTTATTTACTTTTAGAGAGAGGGGAAGGGAGGAAGAAAGGGAGAGAAATATCAATGTGCAGGAGATACAACAATCGGTTGCCTCTCGCACGCCCCCACCTGGGGACCTGGCCCACAACCCATGCATGTGCCCTGATTGGGGACTGAACCAGTGACCTTTCGGTTTGTTCAATCTACTGAGCCATACCAACCAAGGCGAAGAGGTAAAAATTTTAAAAGCCTTTAAAGAAACTGCAGTGATATAAAACTAGGGGGTTGCTTCAGGTTGTAAAAGTTATTAAAAATTTGCAACAGAACAACCTGAATCAATCTCCAGAGAATTATGCTGAGTGGGAAAAATCCACACCCAGAAGTTTATGTACTCTGATTCCACCCACACATTCTTTTACTTTATTTTTCAATTATAGTTTGCATTCAATATTATTCTGTACTAGTTTCAGGTGTACAGCACAGTGGTTAGACAATCATACACTTTACAAAGTGATCCTCCCAATTTCTAGTACCCACCTGGCACCATACATAGTAATTAAAATATTATTGATGAAATGCCCTATGCTGTACTTTACTTCCCCATGACTATTTTGTAATCACCAATTTGTACGTCTTAATCCCTTCACCTTTTTCACCCAGCCCCCGCAACTCCCCTCCCCTCTGCCAATCATCAATCAGTCTGTTCTCTGCAGCTGTGAGTCTGTTTCTATTTTATTTGAAATGACAAAATTACAGAAATGGAGGTTAGTGATTGCTCTGGGTGACAGGGAGAGCTAATATGTGAGGGAGAGTGGGTGTAGCTATAAAAGGGAAACAGGAGGGAGGGATCCTTGTGGTGAAGGAAAGTATCTTGACTATAACAATGTCAATATCCTGGTTGTGATACTGTAGTACAGTTTTGCGATATTACCACTGGGGGAACTGGGTAAAAGGTAAATAGGATCTCTCTGTATTATTTGTTACAATTACATGTAAGGTCGACAATTATCTCAAAATTCAAAAATTCAATATTTAAAAAGTTATGAAACAGAAGTCAACAGAATATAACAATTTTCTGTTCAATAACTTTTTTAATATTTAATTTACAGAGAAATCAACAGAATATAACATAATTATATGAAAAAAATCAGGAAGCTATAAAATTCTACCTATCAACTCAAAGTGATAATTGATATCTTTAGAGTACTACTATTTTTGATATCTTAGGAATAGAAACTATTCCTCAAAGCACCCATTGTAAGTGTTCATTTATTATAGTCCTATAATATGCCAGATGCTAGGTAAGGAAGATATAAAATGACCAGGACATGAAAACTACCTTCAAGGTGTGACTAGTGTAGCAGGGATAACTAGATGGCAAAGGAGTGCTCAGAATGCAACCTGGAGTGTGCAACAACAGAAATACAAGGTTGAATGGAGGCAGAGCTCTATCAGAGACAGGCGGGCTTAACAGAAAAGGCAAGTCCAACTGAGCAGAGTCCTAAAGGGTAAAGAGATTGTTGTAGGCAAAAATGGGGGGGAAAGGGCACTACACAGCGGGATTTTAAACAAGAAAGGAGATGATTAGATTTCTGACAATTGTGTGGAGGAGGAAAGAAGTTAGGAGACCACTGTGTTAGTCCAAGGGAAAACAGAGCAGGTGAGACCTAGGGGGGCAGCAGGGAGAGAGAGAGAGAAGGAAAGAGTTGAAAATGATGCTTTGGAGGGAGAACTGACAGGACTTCCTGACCAAGAGAGGGGTAGCCAAGTTTTTCTCTAGAAGATCAGATAGTAAATATTTTGCCTTTGCAGGCTACATAGGGTGTCTAAAATATATACATAAATAAAATAGTCTGTCCAGAAAGTATCTAGCTATGTAACATGAAAAATGGAGACATCTACTTAAGATACAAGACACAAGATACGTTGTACACAGGACAATGATGCCTCAGTCCCCTTCAAAGTAGGCACCTCAGGACCTTACACAGTTCTCCCAATCACCATTAGCTGCCCTATAGTATTTTCCTGAATTTCATCAATAGTCTGAAATCTCTTCCCTTTCAAAGGTGATTTTAGTTTTGGGAAAAGGCGGAAGTCACAGGGCACCAAATCTGGGCTGTTATGGGGCTGTGTCACCTGGGTGATTTGATATTTCACCAAAAAACTCTGCATAAGACGTGGTGCATGAGTGGGCGTGTTGTCATGATGAAGCTTCCTTCCAATCATCAGTTGCCTATAGTTGTAGCCTTCTGAATCATCTGAGTAGTTTCCATGGAAGAATGTTCAAGCTCAACACAAAATTTGGTGCAGACTCATCGCTCCACTTGCTCAGTCATTTTGAATGCAACAGCCACACAGTACACATGCTCACTCAGTGTCATCTACCACCCCCACTGACCAGTACGGTGAAGTCGTCATTGTTCACGCATGCACATCCCAGTCCACTCTCCTCGGCTGTCAGATTACACCGACAGCACACAAACCATTCTCACTATATTAACAATGGTTGGGTTTTCTCCAGGCAGACCTCATATATATATCATATATTTGTGAGCTTGTTTTAAACCACCACTCAAAAATGTAAAGCCCATTTTTGGCTCATAGGTCTCTGGTCAATTTGACCGAGTAGCTACAGATTGCTGACCTCCGATCTGGGAGATGTGCAATAAGGGAGGGGCCTGAGGTGATATCCAGGTTTATGACTTAACCTAGTGCATAGGCTAAGGTACCACTCACAAAGGCTGTGAACACAGAATAAAAGACAAGGGTTTCTGAGATGTTGTTGAGAGGGGGAGTGGAAAAGGTGAGTTGAGTTTAAGATGGCCCCCGTGGAAGTGTGAAACGGAGTGTTGGGTATATAAATACAGAGCTCAGAACAGAGGGTTGGGTAGCAGACAGAGATTTGGAAATCACCAGGATACAAAACAGTTAAAACTCTGTGAGTGGCTGAGAGCCAAGGTGAGACTGTTAAGTGAAAAGAAAGTTGGCTACAAACATGGGAAATACTAGGTTGGAGGACAGGGGAGCATGAAAGAAGTCTGTGAAGAAAACTAACAAAGAGGAGACAGAGAGGCAGGTATATTTTAAAATGCTAAAGGACCGTAGAAAACCAAGTAGTGACCTTCATTTATTGCCCAGGAAAAAGAGCCACATCACAGATGTTCCGGAATGGCAATGAGGAATGCCTAAGGACAGACAATCCCCATGAGTGAGGTAAACAAACATCGGCTATGATTTCCAAGGGGCCAATTGTTATAAGGTCTCTTTCCCAAAACAAAGGTTTACTTCTTGGCCAAGTGATGCTATTGTTTCCTACCCTGTCACCAACCCACTCTTCATGTGGGAGAAGGAGGCAAACTCTAGAGGAGAACATTTGTTCTTCCATGAATGGAGGTCCACCAGCTACAACGTCTCTGGCATTTCTTTGTCACTGAGATGATTCTATCTTGGGAAGGGAAAGATCTGATGGAAAATTTTGGGAAGAATGAACAGTCCAGTCGTGCCCTTCTTCTTTATACTAGGGAACTGCCAGCAGGAGTCAGGTTGGGTGAAGGGTCTGTGTATCACACATGCCCTCTCCAATCCAGGGCAATCCCACTAGGACCAGGGCATAGGTCTGCTTAACTGTAGAATTCAGTGAGCAAGACTATTTGGCTCTAATACTAAAGTGCTTACTTTACCTTTGCATTTATCAATAATAAAGGCATTAACACGACCCCTATCTGCTAACCCTTTAGACTGGGTGGAAAGGCGCTATTTCTTGTTTTCCCTTCCTTTCTAGATGTTAATATCAGGCTTAAGTAAATTACAATCTAACTTTAGATTAATCTAATCTAATTAACCTGATGTAATCCTAGTAAAATAATTCAAAACTTATGAAGAAGTTACATTAGTTCCCCATCTTACTTTTAGATGAAGTTTCTTAGGTATTTTGATTATGTGAATGTTGTACCTTACATTTGTTTATAACATGAAGCAAGCAAGAGACTATCACCATGAGAGGTATAATTACATCTGAAATTAATTTCAAATATTCATTAATTTCAGACTGCAAGATTTTGGGAAAAACTTTCAAGAACTCTTAATATCATCAAACATAATCAAGGAAATCATAGCACAATTCATATCTCCAAAATGTCCTCCAAGTACTTAAATATAATTTATAAATATTTATCTCTGATCACTTTTACAATTCTTGTGAAGACAAATTGAGTAAGCAAATTTAGTAATTTCATGCAAAAATACTGCCCACCCTATTTATTCTACACTACACTTTTGGTCTGAGGAAGGGAAAATACAGTCTGGCCCTGCCTGGTGCACTTAGTTGGAGCATCATCCTATACACCAAAAGGCTGGGGGTTCGATTACCAGTCAGGGCACATACCTAGGGTATGGGTTCAATCCTCAGCATGTAGAGGAGGCAACCCATCAATGTTTTTCTCTCTCTCTCGCTCTCTCGTCAATAAACATATTCTTAAAACGTAAAAAATATATATATATACACACATTGTGTAGAAAAAGGAAATTAAAAATTGGATTATTTTTAAAGAATGCCTCCCATCTGGGTTCTGCCATTTTGAACTATGACAATCACGGGGCTCCATTAGAAAAATAGAATCCTCTAAAATAGTATGACAAGTGATTAGTCCTACAATGGGCTTTTTCACCAATCACAGTAGACACTGTCCAGAGCTCAAGGCACATCTCTACATCTCTACTGTTTGTAACACCTGCTGTACATTAAAGATAAGGTCATACAGATTATGTTGTAACAATGATACTGAATGAGTCTGGGTCAACACCAAATTGTAGGTGACTACAGACCAGAGTAGACAGGAAGAAATGGACATATAACGGGGATGGCAGGTGGCCCAACTAGAAGAGGGTGCTATACTAAATCCATAAGCTACCTGCAGGTGCTCGATCTTACTTGTCTCTTTACACCCTGAAGCACCCAGCACAAAGCGTTACGTAGTAAACATTCCAGTAGTTCCCTGTTTAATGGGACTAAGTGTTGTGGCTGGTGACACCAAGTCTGGCTTCTGGATAAGTGCTGTATTTGGAGACTTGATGTAATTTACTTCTTCTGGATTATGTGCTAATAATGTGGGACAGATTTAGAAAGAAGCCAAAAAGGACAGATACGCAACCATTTAGTTCTGACCAAATGAAAGCAAGGAACACCCTATATGTCTTTATTTATTAGAGCTCACATGTAGAATGGTACACATTTAAACAGTTTTTGGGTGCCAAGAGCATTCTTTGTTTCAACAGCACACCCTAGCCAAAAAGCTGACACTGGGCATATTCTCAAACTCTCAGCTGTCTCCTAGTGCTGCTCAGATCTGATTTAACACCATCCATGAAAAATCACAGTACCAGAGGGGCTGGATCAATATGCTCTAGGAAAAGCAGCCACTATGTAAATGTTAACTTATGGAAGAAAGCACCAGGACACCAAAACGTTTTCTATTATTTTAAATTCCGGCAGCACAAAGTAGAACTAACAACCAATATTTTAAGCAAGCTAATTGTATAGACTTTCCAATTTACAGAGTTGATAAATTAAAACTCTGATTTTCATTATCTGAGAAATGGCAAAGTTGGAGAATGGAAGAGAGAAGATTTAGCAACCCCTAACTCTCTCCTTAACAAATGCTTTCAGTTCTGCTTATGCATATAAAAATATGTATAAAATATTTTTATAGGAAATATATCTTAACTTCATAATATATAAATTGAGAAATAAGAAGCTCCTTTGTAAAGGTATATTTTTTAAAGGATTAAATTTTTATTTTTAGAAGGTGTATTTTTTTTTAAATAAAAGAGCCATGTGCTCAGCAAAGTTTGAGATAATTACGGTCTTAGACTGGGGGTAATATTTGTATGTCAGCGTGCAACAGACACCTTAGCTTTGCAGAGAAAAAGACGACACATGAGGATGATAAAACAGTAGATCCAACTTTGTGATTTTTTTAAAAGTTTTGGCTTTGTTTCTACAGACTGAATGAGGACAAAAGAGAAATATTTGGGGTTGAAAAGGAAAGGGCAATCTAAGCCAAACAATGTAACTGGAGCTGTGTTGTAAAAAACTCTAAAGAGCAAACATCTGTAATGCTATCATATAGCTGCATCCATACATGTCTTTTCCTAAAGGACTAGTTAAACTAAAGGTTAAATGGAAAGAGATGCATCTTTTAGATAAACTTCCAGTCCTAGATGTGTGTTCAACTGTATGGTAATTAAAAGGCCTAGGTTCCAAGGGTCACAGAGAATTTGACTCCCATTTACCTATAGCCATAGGTGAGAGGTATATATATATAAAAAAAATAAAATTCTCTATGTGAGGCTTTTCCTGGTAATCCCATCCTTTCCCCTATGTTGCCATGGCATTTTTTTCCATACCTTTACTATCACTTACCTCAGCATATAATCAAATTTTAATTTCCTTTTTATTATTAACCAGTTCCTCATTAGACTGTGAGCTGTTTGTGGACAAGATACACGTTGTAGTCATTTTGTTATCCCCAGTATTTCTTAAACAGTGCGCAGTCGACAAAAGTTTTGTTGAAAGAATGAAGCCAAACTTCTAAGAATCTTGTTTTACAAATTTAAGACTGCTCACTCAAAGGAAGGCTTCAAGTAACCTGAGTATTGGGAAAAAATTCTGTGTTTTTACATCAAATACACAAATACTGTCTGCTTATATCTTTATACCTTAGAATGTCAGCAACTATCTTGTGCAGAACAATGTTTGCACTTAGTAGGTACAAATACTTACTAATCCAATTAATATATATAGAAAACTCCGTGTTCAAGTGTGTGTGTGTGTGTGTGTGTGTGCACACACAAACATATATATATTACACCACTACAGAAAATAAAAGGCAAATTCCACAGATCTATTTTCACAATATGAAGATTTTAAATAACATATACAGGAACATCAGAGAACTTTCTCATTTTTATTTTTTAAAATGATTTTAGGGGAAAAAACTGTTTTTTTTAACTGTTGTTCTATTACAGTTGTCCCCATTTTTGTCCCATTGCTCCCCGCTGCTTCTACAGTCAATCCCCACTCTGTTGTCCATGTCCACGGGTCTTTATACATGTTCCTCGACCCTTCTCCTTCCTTTCTCGATTATCCCCCTCCCTTCCTCTCTGGTCACTGTCAGTCTGTTCCTTGTTTCCATGCTTTTGGCCCGATTGTGCTCGTTTTTTGTTTTGTTCATTAGGTTCCACTTAAAGGTGAGATCATATGGTATTTGTCTTTCACTGCCTGGCTTATTTCACTTAGCATAATGCTCTCCGGTTTCATCATTGCTGTTGTCAAGGGTAGGAATTCTTTCTTTCTTTCTGCTGCGTAGTATTATTCCCTTATGTAAATGTACCACATTTTTTTGACCCACTTATTTACCAATGAGCTCTTAGGCTTTCTCCGGCACTTGGCTATTGTAAATAACACTGCTATGAATATTGGGGTGCATTAAGTTCTTCTGAATTGGTGTTTCAGGAGAACGTTCTCATTTTTAATCAGGACTTGGAAAATCTTCTAGAGTTGATTTTCAGAAGTGGTAAAAGAATCATGACACAGAAACAATTCAGTCCAACTACTGAATTTCTCTTAAAAGAATCGGAGAACTTCACTCAAAGAGGTGACACATTGCTATAACCAACTGCAAAAGATTTGACTTTAACAACTAGTAGCAGGTGTAAACGCAGAAGCTCAGTTGTGACTCCTTATTGGAAGTTAGATGATTCTGGAACTTATTAACTCCACAAGAAATATAAATACATGTAAAAAAATCTTTTATAATACCAGTATTTATCTGTTATTTATATACCCCATAAAATAGTAATTATGAAAACAAATGTAAAGGGAAAATCTTTAGAGACCAATATTTATCTAATATCCATATAATAACTTTTAAACTAATAATTATAGTTCATTTAAATGTAGAGTATAATTTTGTAAAAGAGACCTGAATCTCTAGCCACAACATGGTAAAAGGTAATATAGTGAGAAGTCCAAAAAAAAAAAAAAAAGGCTGGTCAGTAACAGTGTGGCTAAGCAATCTCTCATAAATCTATAACCTATAGATAATAACCTTGTAAATCTATAACCTTGTAACCTATAAAGGGGTTAAGAGCCTTATCCTTCCCTTAGAGTCTCACCCCCAATCCACTGCCAGATAACTGTGACAAAGAAGCAGGTCAAGAGAAGGGGTCCCACAGTTTATTTAGATGGTGGAATTCACAAGCACATTCTCTTTCCAACTCCAAATGTCTGGCTAAAAGGGTATGACCAACCACATACCACAGCCTTGATTTTTAGTAACAAAATGTCCTTTAACATATCACCATACACAATAGATATTTACTTTTATATTATAGAGGGTAGTGAAGAGAGAATGGCCCATGATAGAGAATTTCCTTATAGGTGACATGTTTAGTAACTCTCTTCACTATTTCAATAATTAACATACCCCTTGGATAAGATACAATAAGGACTTAACATTTAGCAGACTCTGGGAAAGAGAAAAACAATGGCCACGTTCACTAAAAACTAAACTATCTTCATCACTATACTTTTTTTCTTGACTAATGAATAAGGAAAAAATGTCTCTGAGACACTGGCAATCTTCATTAATATTGACATACAGAGTCTGGCACAAATAACACCCCCCTTTTTTAATTACAAGCTCTTTTATTACAAAATCATAGGCATGTAGTTCTGTAACATAACAATATCACCCTCAAGCATACCATATGACATTTTAGGTGAAATGTTCAAATTAAAACTATAAATTATTACACCCATAGTAGTACCCTACCAACCATACTCAGTAGGTGTTACTTCTGCCAGACCCAGTATATAATTCAAAATTTACTACAGATCTATTAAAAGTAAAATTATAACATAGGTCAAGCATTCCTTTCTTTTTTCTAATAGAATCTGACTACTTCTGGGAAAACGTACTCATTTATAACACATGGTGTGTGTTATGGGCTGCCCTAACCCTGAGTATCACAGGATGTGACTGCATTTGGAGGTAGGGGGTGCTTTAGAGAGAAGAATAAATTAAAATGAGACCATTAGGGTGGACCTTCATCCAATGAACTGGTGTTCTTAGAAGAGGAAGTTTGGCCCTGGCTGGTGTGGCTCAGTGGACTGAGTGCTGGCCCACCAACCAAAGGGTCACTGGTTCGATTTCCCCAGTCAGGGCACGGGCCTGGGTTGCAGGCCAGGTCCCCAGTCAGGGGCGCATGAGAAGCAACCGCACATCGCTGTTTCTTTCCCTTTCTCCAGCCCTTCCCCTCTAAATAAATAAATAAATAAATAAATAAATAAATTTAAATGGTCTTTTAAAAAAAAAAGAAGAGGAAGTTTGGACATACAAGGGAAAGACCATGTGATGACACAATGAAAAGGTGCTGTTTGGAAGCCAATGAGAGAACCGCAGAAGAAACCTAACCTGTTGGTGCCTTGGCCTTGGACTTCTAGCCTCCAGAACTGTGAGAAAATAATTTCTGTTGTTTAAGCTACCCAGTCTGTGGTATTTGTTATGGAAGCCCTATCAAAACTAATACAAACAGCAAAAAGATGTTTTCCAATGGATCAAGAAGTGGTGTGGTAGGGATAGTTAGCTGCCCACCAGAGATTTGTTTCCCTTCACAACTGGTGCTGGAAAGCAGCTGATGATACAGACCACATTTCCCATGCCCCACCCCCTGCTGCATCTGGTTCGTTCTCACCAAGCAAATATGTCCACTTTGGCTGAGATTAAGAAGTGGGTATGCCTTGTCACCCGCTCTCTTCTTGTCACCATCTTCATTTCCCAGTGTTCGGCTGTTTATCTGGAAGCCATGTAAGAACAATGAGGAGCCTCCATCACCCTGTCTCTGAACAGCTGCACTACGCAACAACAGAAATGTCCATTTTAGACCTTACTGCACATCTGAGACTTTGGATTTGTCTGTTAAAGCAGCAGTCATTAACTTAATACAGCTGATATTTAAACTTGTGGTTCCATTTTCTTGCTCCAAATTTCAGAACTGAGAGTTAGTTTTGAGTCATATAAACTTGCCAATCTCTGACTGTCTTTGACTTACAAAAATAGCAATTTCACATGATTCAACCTAATGTGTTCAGTCTACAGAAAGGTGTACCAGGCACTACTGCATCTCCAGTTCACTATTCAGATCTCCCCACAGGCTTTAACACACTGAGAGATGCTAACGGCTCAACAGAGAGGCAGCTCCATGGAAAACTTACATTGAGTACCAGCTAGTTCTCTGCTTCCACAAATCCATGCCATTAACTAGTTCTCTGCTATTTGATACTTTTTCTGCCCTTAAATGAACAAACTATACTCTACCAAAAGAAATTTCACCATGCAACAAACTCAGGGACTATTTCAAATTAGTTGTCAGAGGCGGGGGGGCGGGGGCGAGAAAGGTGTGTGAAGCAGACTGTGTAGGAATGCCACTTCTTCCCCCTGCAGAAAATAGCAGGGGAGAGAAATTCTTGTGGAGGAAAAAAGACAAAACGCTTTAAAACAAGGCTTATCATAGTGGTTTGTTCTAATTCAGAAGAATCAGGAAATGTCCTTGAAATAATTTATACAAAGCTTGATTTCCTACAACTTCTATGTAATTGTTTTCTTATCAAAGTTTTAAAAAGATAATACAAACTTTGGTGTCAGTCATGACAGAATAAGCCCACTACGGCCCATTTCTCTGATTACAACTAAAAACTCTGAATTGAATACTAAAAGAAACCACCTGAGAACTGAGAAAAATAAAGACATGGTAGGCAAATTGGTGAGAGAAGTCATAATCTGATTAATTACAGTACCGGTGAGATTCCTCCTTTTTCTTTCAGCTCCTTCACCTCTCAGCTTTGAGCCAAATGCAAGTGCTCCAGGTTACCCGTGTCATAAATGGCACAGTGGACACACACAGTAAAATTGCTGAGAGAAACTTCCTTATTTTGGCCAGAGAACTGGCTAAGTAAGTAAATAAATAAATACTAAAAGCCAAAGGGTAAAAGCTCAATTTCCCTTTTTTCTTTTTTTCCTTTGTTTTCATTCTCCTTGCCCTGCATGAGATCAAGTCCAGGCACAGAGCTACATGGGAAAGGGGGACCCTGGGAATCCAGGAATATGGGAAATATATCAAACAGGAGAAAGCTAGAGAGGAGGCCCCTAATTCTATATCTAAACAAATACAAGTCTCAGGCTGATGCCCAAGGTCACAATGTGTAGAACAAATCCAAAGAAAGACGGCCTTAGTGCATTAGTGCATGGGCATTAAACAGCATAGCAAATGCTGAGAACTAAAATAACACCAGAACCACCATCCATAGAAGGTGAAACCAAACTTCAGACCTGAATTTAATCAAGTTGACTATCTGCTAAAACAAAACAAAAAAAATCCCAACATTCTACAAAGGATTTTAGCGGGATACAAAGAGGTCTCACAACATAATACTCAGTATGTCAAGGACACAATCCAAAATTACTCAACATACAAAGAACCAAGAAAAATATAACCAATTCTTGAGGGGGAAAAAAAAAACAATCAAATAGATGCCCAAACCAAAATTAAATAGGTATTAGAATTATCAAAGAAGTTAAGAAAGATATACTTCAGGAATAGGGTTAAACAAAAATTAAGAAAGACTAAAAGAATTTGTCAATAGCAATGAGAACTTTCTGTATTATCTTCACATTTTTTTCTGTAAATATAAACTTGTTCTCAAATAAAAATTTTATTCTTAATAATAAATGGAAATTAATTGGGATTAGACTGGCTTTATAGACTAATTTGAGGGAGAAATGATATTTTTTTAATTTATATATCCTATGAGTTTTTAAGACAGCACAAAGCAGAGTGATAAAACATTGATGTCAATATGAGAAAAACAAATGTATCCAATAAAACTAAAATTCTCAGAGAAAGAGCCACTGAAATACAGGAATAGGATATATAAAATGTAAGAACAGTGGTACCACAAATCAGTTTGTGGGGCTGCGGAAACAGTCCCACTACATGGAGAAAAATCAAATTCAATTACTCTTCTATGCTATATAAGATGATGGACTCAGCCAGATTAAAGGCAATGTGAAAGTCTGAATTATAAAGTATGTAATTTAAAATGCAGAATTTCTTTATTATATTTAACAAGACTCAGAAAGCCATTAGGTAAAAAATTACAGACTTGGGATTACATCAAAGTTAGCTCCTGTTCCACAAAAGGCACCACTGACAAAATTAATATATTATGACAGACTGGGAAAAGGCAAATACCAGGCCAATATTCTAAACTAGACAAGAGACATCTGTAAATGAGCCAGGGAAAGGCAGGAACTCTAATTAAAGAACTGAGCAAAGGATGTGAACAGGTAATTCAGCAAAGGGACATTCTAAATGGCCCCAATAATATATAAAGAAATGCTGCATCTCATCAGGAGTTGGAGAACTCAAGTTAAAACATCAAGATACCATTTTACCCTGTCAGGCAAATATTAGAGAGGTGGATAAAGCCAAGCGCTGGCAGGAAGATGGAGAACTATGATACTTTGCACACAATGACAAAGACCCAAATCTGGCAGGGCTTAAGCACAGCAATCTACTCTTGTGCATGTGCCCAGAGAAATTCTCCCACAGACTATAACAGAACAAGTGTCCGTGGTAGCGGTGAGGTGAAGAGAGAACAAACCGTTTACAGAAGAGCAGGTGGCAGTCAGAAACAAAAAACTAGACATATACACACCAACAAAGATGGTCCTTAAATTGCCATTAAATAGCGAAGGGGGTTGAAGAGAATAAGAAGGAAAATAAGAAATGCAGCAGAGTACGACTTCAGTAAACTTAGCCACATCAAAAAAAAAAAAAAAAAGGAAAGTCATGTATTTACAAAAACATAAATACAAGGATAATCAAACATATTAGTAACTATGGAGAACTAGAAACAAAAGTGGGAAGTGGAGGTAAAAGGGAAATTAATTAAATTTAAAAGCTAAGAGAAAGGACTTGCACAGACCAATACTGATGGTGTGCCATGAACTGAGATACATGATGAACTCAATCCTCACCACCCAATGCCTAAAACATAGACTTACCACATGTCCTGTCAAAGTTTCAAGATTTAAGGATCAAAGAAGTTAAGGTGCACAGAAAAACAGCCTTCAAAAATTGAAAGAAAAACAAACAGAAGAAATTACATCTCAGCAAAACATAAACATGAGGGGGCACCCAAAAACCCCTGGAATTATCTTTCGGAGGGCGGGCCCCTTGTAGGACTGGCTTCCCTCGCTGGGTGAGTGTTGAGGAACTCTCTCAACATGTCTGTATATCAGTGTACCAGCTGGCATCATTGTAAGAGACTGCATTCAGCTTTAGTGAATTTGTTCTGAAGACTCTTCCAACACGTTTACCCATTTCTTGATGGGTGATTTACGAGCCCACCTGCCCACACTGCACTGAATGTTCAGCAGTTTTTAACCAAAAACAGCATGACCCCTGCCACCCTCCCATTCACCCAACCTCTCCCCTAGCAACGTTTTCTGTTTCCCCCAGATGAAAAAAGTTCTCGAAGGGAAACGTTTTCCGGATGTGGAAGAGGTGAAACAACAACAACAAAAAAGGCAGAAGCACTAAAAGGCATGAAAATCAACAAGTTCAAAAATTGTTTTGGGCATTGGGAAAAAAAATCTTAATAGGTGTACTGCATCAGATGGAGAGTATTTTGAAGGTGACTGAAGTTTAAACATGTTAGGATAAATACACGATTTTTTATAAAAAAATTCCAGGGTGTTTGGATCCCCCCTCGTATGTTGAAACCAAATAATCAGCAGCTCCCAAACGAATTACCTGAATGAAAATTAATGCACTGGTCTTCTGTTGGTTCCTAGAGTACGTCAGGATGTGGTTTAAAAATCTTAAAATTTTTAACAATCACTCTACAGCTAATTTTATTAAAGGATAACAGTTCCTTCGTGGCAGCTAAGTCAACTGGGATACCGATTTTACAAGGCAGTTAAAAATGGGTTTGGTGATCCATAAGAGTTAACAATATTCCCTTGACACCAACATCGCTCAGTATTTATTTAGCTAACATTTCAGTATTACAATCAATCAGTCCTTTTTCCCCCAACCCACATACACAATGGCAATAAAGTCACACTGATGAACTGTATTTAGGCGACAAGTTAATCTATTACGAAATCTGAAATTATTTTAAAGAAAATTAACACCATAACTTTCAAATATAGAAACAGTATTGCTGAAAAGGGATAGGAAAGCCCTGCTCTCTGCTTTTACTAAAGCATTTGCTCCAACCCTGTGTACAGAAGAGACCTAACTGATAACTTACTTCCTGTCCGTGTTGCCATAAACACTCCTGAGAATGATGTATAACCACCATTTAAGACTTGCTCCAAAATCTGGAAGAACAATTTGTGAACTTCTGATTCCTCCACCACCTCTTTTTATTCAACAGCTTTCTTGTGGTAGTCAACGTCAGAGAGAGAACTAAAACAATTCACAAATCACTTTGGAAAATGATTCCAAATATTTGAATTATTATACTATATTATTTATCCCCTTTAATACAATCAACAAAGCACTCAATGGCCTTAGCAATACACAGATAAAAACACAGGCCTTTACTAATAGCTTTAAGAACTCTTCAAATGGAAACAAATCAACAAACAAAAGAGATTAAATAGTATTATGTTAGAGTCAACTATTTTCCCCCATTATAAGATAAAATAAATATATATATAGAAATTACTTTACAGATAACCTCTCAAGAATATCATTTCCACAAATCAAGCTACACCATCATCTTATATGAAATCAGCCTATGGGTGTGCTAATTTTACTTATTCTATTCTGAAGAGTTCCACAGAAGCTTTTTGTAGCTTTCTTCAAAAAAAAGAAAGAAAAAGAGATTTATAGCTCTCTTTAAAAAAAAAATTACGTGGCCCTGACCAGTGTGGCTCAGTTGGTTGGGCATCATCCTGTAAAGCAAAAGGTATCTGGTTCAACTGCTGGTCGGGGCACACGCCTGGGTTGCGGGCCTGGTCCCGGTTGGGTGTGCATGACTGATGTTTCATTCACTGATGTTTCTCTCTCGCACTGATGCTTCTCTCCTTCTCTTTCTCCCTCCCTTTCCCTCTTTCTAAAAATAATTTTTTTTAAAATTACGTGAAAGTCACAATCTGAGATAGACTTAATGAATAAAGTACTGCATATGGAAACATCAGAAACCTCTTCAGAAGATTCTTGTGCTTTTAATATGTCTGAAAACACCAGGAGCTTTTAATATGTCTGAAAATATCAGGACAAAATCTTACATTATATTATTCATCAGCCTTCTGTTAACAACCTGGAAATGTTTCCAATTAAAAATGATGGTCCCCACGGACAACAGTGTG
Source organism: Pteronotus mesoamericanus (assembly GCF_021234165.1). Taxonomy (NCBI): domain Eukaryota; kingdom Metazoa; phylum Chordata; class Mammalia; order Chiroptera; family Mormoopidae; genus Pteronotus; species Pteronotus mesoamericanus. The sequence goes on from NW_026555310.1 coordinate 4,327,444, forward strand.
GTGACTGCTGGGTGCGGGGGATAAGGGGACTAAATGGTAATGGAAAGAAACATAATAAAGATTATATATTTTTAAATGATGGCCCCTAAACACAGTTAATGAATGACAACAAAAAACTCAAGTACTCACCAATATTAAGTTCCTTGGCTGAATGGAAGAAAGGAAACTGGCTGGGGATCTAATTTTTCTTAAACAATCTATATTGAGTAAATAGGGGGATAAAGACTGATGATTTAAACATAATTACTGTCAATCTAACTTGCATGGAGGTTACAGGAATGTGCTTTCATATAGAGTGCTATTTCCTAAAGTTTTGTTCTACAGAATAAACAGGAAATATGGAGCCATAAAAATGTTAAAACAGCTTATTAACAAGACACTTTTCTAAGCCTTTAATATGCTATTGTTTACTATGAATTACAAAAGAACTAAACCACTGAATCTTTTAGAGATGGGATATCTAACTAAAATTAATGTATGATAGAATATTCTAAGACCATTTTAGATTGTAAACTCTCTGAGGGTAAAAAGGATTTAACCTTTTTGGGGGGAGTCGGGGGAAGGAAGAGAGGGAGAGAAACATGAATGTAAGAGAGAAACATTGATCAGTACGTGGCCCACCAGGGGACCAAACCCACAACCTAAGCATATGTCTTGACCAGGAATCAAATCAGTGACCTTTCATTTTGCAGGACGACGCCCAACCAAGCCACACAGGTCATGGTAAGATTTAACTCTTTACCCACTCTTACACTTGTACACAGTATATAAGGACTGACAGATTGTACCTGGTGTGCTACATCACATCCCTTACACAAATGCAACAGACACATCTTAGATTTCTTTGTACTCTACCCAACACCATAGCCAAAACATACAAGATGCCTTGCAAGCACTAAAGAGCTATGAACCAGTAAAACAATCACTTTTTTAAAGCACCAAATTCTGATTAGTCCAATTGTTGGAATAAACCTGGTGTAACACCCAAGAAAGCACTTACCCATCAACCTTTTAAATTTCATTATACCACTTTTCACTTTTCTGTTCAAGATTAACTTCTAAATTAGAGAAGAACGAAAAGTAAAAAGGAAATGTTATCCAAAAACATAAATGATTCATTCAGTGAAAGAATAGTTAATAAGAAATATGCGCTGGCTGGGTGGCTCAGTTCGCTGGAGCAACATCCCGTGTGCCAAAGAAGAAATCTGCCCTGGCTTGGGTGGCTCAGTGGATTGTGAGCACCAGCCTGCAAACGAATTCCTGGTCAGGACACACGCCTGGGTTGCAGGCCAGGTCTCTGGCTGGGGATGTGCAAGAGCCAACTGAGCGATGTCTATCTCGCACATCAGTGTTTCTCTCCCTCTCCTTCTCCCTTGCTTTCCCTCTCTTTAAAAATAAATAAATAAAATCTTAAAAAGAAAAAATCTGTCCATTGCGGGGGTGAGAGTAGGGGGTCACCTAATCACCCATGTGCCGAATGTGGAACTAAATCAACCTCGATATACAATACTAGATATGGACAGAAGTATACACGAGTTTGAAGCACCCTGACATTAAGCTCTCCTCGCCCTCAACTGTGCCTGGTAGCCTCCATTCTAAATTTGTTACCGTCCCTCTTTAGAAAATAAATCTCTGATCTTCTGTTAGGGTGAGGAAAGAGCATTCTCTTGGCTGCATGGAGAAGGGAGAGGATCTGAGAGTCTAACCTTTCTTAAGAAAACTTTGGATGCATCTTCCTGTTTGTAACCTACTTTTTTTAATTAACTATTTTTAGAGAAAGAAGGAGGGAGAAAGGTTGATTTGTTGTTCCACTTATTTATGCATTCATTGGTTGAATCTTGTATGTGTCCTGATGGGGATCAAACGTTGGCCTACGGGGACAATGATCTAACCAACTTAGCCATCTGAACAGGGTCTATAACCTACTTTTATCCCCATTTCTTGAGGGAGCCGGTCTGGCCAATTTCTGAGCCTTTCGGATTTTTGTAGTGTAAATCACCTTTGCTCCTCCATCATCACTTAGGACTCGGCTTTCTCAGGCCTGCTGTCAGTCACCACTTACCCATGTACTTTCCAAATTTCAGAACTTTGTTGCTGTTGTCTCTTCCGCAGCTCTGTTTTGTCCTTGTGAATTAACGCTTGATTTTTTTCTCTTTTATTGTCATTTAGTGACGTATGAGAAAGAACAGAGGCTGTTAGGCATATTCATTCTGCCATCTCTGACTAGAAGCTTCCTGAATTATTCTTTATCTCCACTCTTGGTGACTTGAGTTGGGAGAAAACAATTTCAGAACTACCTTGCTGTCAACAGTGCAACCTCAAGCAAACTACTTCACCTCTCAGGACTTCAACTTCCACATCTACAAAAAATATTATAAAAAAAGAATTCCTGAGATTCCTTTCAATTACAGGAATGTATGATTCTCAATTATTACCTTTGGCAGAAGCACAGAAACTTTTAAATCACCTTGATATCAGCCAGCACTGCTGTATCTAGAACTAGAACTATTTAATTTTTTCTATAATTTGTGCTACCCCTAAGAGCAAAGGAGAAATGCAGTATGTAAAAAGTTTTTAACTAGATTGAGTTAATTTATATAGTAAAATTTGTGACTCTGATTGTGCTGAAGTTCACTAACACTATCATTTCGGTTCTTAGTTTTCCATTTATCATTTAGGTACTTAGTTCTTGAACAAATGGTTAGCTAAACAAATCAGTAGTTCCAATTATGTGGCAGACAGGCATGCTCGACCTTAAGAGAAACAAGAATGCTAAAATCAATTTACTAAGAATACAAAACTTACAAAACCTAAATTCCTCCACTATTAGTAGTCCATGCATATAGATGTGGTCACAAATATGCTAATAAAATTTTTGCTGGCTTATGCCCACTATGGGCTCCTGCAGACCCTATGCACCACATACGGGGGCATCTCTCCCACACCTCAGTCTGGACCTTATGCAGAAGGCAGGGCACACAAATTACATATCCTTCCAGAGTTCCGCGAACACATTTGATCATTCTATTTCATTTGCTTCTCAAAATCCTATAAAGTAGTTAGGGATTATTTTTCCATTTTATGGACAAAGGATCAAGGCTTAGCAATTCAGAAAGTCTCACAATATGTATCATTCAGGACAATAAACAGCCTTCATAATATAATGTTTGTGCTGTTATTCATAAAGTTTATTCTACTTGAAAAGTTAATGCCTTTCTTCCTAGTGACAAAACTGCAAGGAGAAAGACCTACCAGTGTATGAGTAGTTAGTACAATATAAAGAAGAGAAGTCAAAGAGACATGACACAGGATAAAGGGTAGCAAGAATGAGAGAAAAGCAAAGGCAGAACATATGCTAAATCAACAAAGATTTAATTTCTAAAGATTCGTGTGTGGTTTCTTTTGTTCAGAGTAATTTCTTGAGCAGCTAACGAAACATATAGAACCATCCTTTGATTAGTGCATTTTGTATGCTGGGAAGCAGAGAAACTGACAAGGAGCAACGGAAGAGAAGCGTTACTCTGCTTCCTGATGTCATTAGAAACAAAGAGAATGTGAGGCACAAAGAGTGGGGGCTAAAAAGAAAAGAAGTAAAAGGTCCCACAGGCTGGAAAAAATAAGTAAAGATGATGGTAAAAGTTGGTAGTCAGAGGCAACAGTGGATAAATGGTGACTAGAAGACCACCACAAGAGGAAGGACAGAGATAAATAAAGAACAGTTCAGTTCAGGGAACTTCCAGTCAGAGATGGGAGAATACGTGCACAGCCTCTGTTCTTTCTCATACCTCACTAAATGACGACAATAAAGGGAATAAAAATAACCATTAACCAGTAAGAACAAGAAAGGACTAGAGGCAGCAGCAAAAAAAATTCTGCAATTTGGAAAGCATGTGGGTAAGTGATGACTGTCAGCTGAATCCTAAATGGCAATAGGAAAGCAAGGTGATTTACCCCATGAAAATCCAAAAAGCTCAAGAATGAACTGGACCGATTCCCTCAGGAAATGGGGATACCAGTAGGTTGTAAACTTCCAACAGAAAGATTTGTTAAGAAGGGTTAGACTCTCCGATCCTCTCCCTTCCTCCATGCAGAGAAGAGAATGCCCTTTCCTCACCCTAGCAGCAGATCAGATTTATTATCTAGAGGGCAAAATAGAGGGGCTTTAAAAAGGGGAATGCCCCATATTGAAAAAGAGACATGTAGAGATAGATGTCTTTCTGAGATGCACTGAGCCAAGTAAACAAACCCAAAGGAGTAAACCCAAAAAGGTGAAGACATGGGGTGCAAAAATAAAGAATTCAACACATGAGGCAAAGGGAACCCCTAGCTGAAGAAGGTTGGTCCATTCTGTTACTGTGCCACACACTCAGAGATCAACTCATCTAAACCAGAGCAAGTCAGAAGACTCCAGGAGAGACTTGCTCAAGAAGGTGAACTGGACAGAACGCTTAACGAGAATAATCATACACAGAGGGGAGACTGATGTAACTGGGAGAGAGTGCGGAGACATTGCAATGATAAATACATAGGAAATAAATAAAAAACCTAACAATTCCAGAGAAAACAAAATTTTAGCAGGAAAGAAGAAACTTAATAATGGTAAAGCACATGATTTAGCTGTCAACAGCATTTACATAATCATAATAATGTAAATACTGAATATCAATCTAACATTCAACCAGTATTATTTTCTAACTACAGGGAGAGGAAGATGCGATATAAAGTATGGGTGGGTGGCCAAGGTGGAGAGCCAATACTTAAAGCAAAAAGACCCTGAAAAATTAAGAAGTAATGAATGTATGTTATGTAAAGGTATGAAGGTGAAACCTGAAAGAATCAGCTAAAAGAGATTACCTGGGGAGAAAGAACTTGCATGAAAGGGTGAGGAGAGGACCGATGTTTGTAGTGTAATCTATAAAATTATTAACTCTTTAAAAAATGTGCATGTAAAATTTCAATATAAATAAAATTTCAATAACAATTTAAAACTAGGAGAAAACAAATGAACCAAAGGTCCTCTTTTATTTTTAAAAAGACTTCGTATTGGCTGTCAGAATAACATCCCTATTTAGATGAAACTGACATGCTAGCAGATACATAATTCTGTCCTACCTTTACAACCTTTGTAGTGCTTCTCAAACTGACCTGCAACATACATGTTGTCACTTATTACATTCAGGATAACACATTCATTCACTAAATGAATGCTGAGTGCCAAGTGCCAGGCAGTGCGTTAGCTGCACTAAAAACCTACACGTAAGATCTGAAACTATAAAACTTTAGAAAAAGACAGGAAAAAAGCTTTGTAACACTGAAATGAGCAATGATTTCTTGGATAGGACACCAAAAGCACAGAAAACAAAAGCAAAAAAAGGCAAATGGGACTACATCAAATTTAAAATTATTTGTGCATCAAAGGATGCATGTGATGCAAAACAGTAAAAAGGCAACCTACAGAATGGGAGAAAACACAAATCTCCATTTGCGACAACACAGTTAGACCTTGACGGCATATGATACATAATAAGCCAGACAGAGAAAGACAAAAACTGCATGGTACCACTTAGATGCAAAATCTAAAAAGTAGAAAAGTCAAACTCATAGAAAAAGAGTAAAAAAGTGGTTGTCATGGGCCGAGGGGGCGGGTAAGGGAAATAGGAAGAGGTTGGTAAAGGGTACAAACTTTCAGCTACAAAATGGTCTGAAGATCTAATGTAAAAGACGGTAGGTAACTACAGCTAACAATACTGTATTGTAGAACTGAAATTAGCTTAGAGTAGAACTTAAATGTTCTCACCAAAGACAGCTAGATATGTGAGGTGACGGCTGTGTGAATGAGGAGGGGTGTATCCTTTCACAATGTACACATATAGCAAGTCACCATGATTGCACTTTAAATATCTTATAAGATATATGGCAATTAAACCTCAATAAAGCTAAAATTAAAAAATATATTTACAAATCATACATCTGATAAGAAGTCAATATTCAGAATATATAAAGAACTCTTACAACTCAAAAAAAATCAAATAACCTGATCAAAAATGGGCAAAAACTTAAACATTTCTCTAAAGATATATGAAAGATACTTAACATCACTAATCAGCGAAATGTAAAAAACACAAGATATCATCTCACACTCATTAGAATTACTACTATCAAAAAGACAGAAAACTACAAATGTGGCGAGAAAGTGGAGAAATTCGGACGCTTGTGTACCCTGTTCGTGGGAATGTAAAATGGTTCAACTGCTATAGTAAACAGTATAGAGAGTCCTCAAAAAATAAAAAGTAGAACTACCATATGATACAGAGACCCCAGTTCTGGATATATATCCCCCCCAAAAAATTGAAAGCAGAGTCTGAAAGATATTTGCACATATGTGTTCGCAGCAGCATGATTCACAATAGCCCAGAAGTAGAATCAACCTGTGTCTATTGAGACATGAATGGATAAAGAAGTTGTGATCTATACATACAATGGGATACTATTCAGACTAAAAAAGGAAGGAAATCCTGTCACAAGTTACAACATGGATGAATCTTGAGTACATTATACTAAGATAAATAAGCCAATCACAAAAAGCCAAATTCTATATGGTTCCACTCACATGAGTCCAAGTCATAGAAACAGAAAAGAGAATGGCAGTTACCAGGGTCTGGTAACCAGGAGGGGGGAGAAAAGGGAAGTTGTTTGATAGGTACAAGGTTCCAGGTTTGCAAGAATGAAGAAGTTCTGTTTCACAACAGTGTAAATATACTTAATATTGCTCAACTGCACATTTCAAAAAAAAAAGGCTAAGATGATAAATTTTATGCTGTGTGTTTCTATCACAATAAAAAATATATTGAAATGATAAAGCTTAGGTGAGAGATGCAAGCAGACAAGTGTTAAGACGCAGAAGAAATAGGAACAGGTCCTAATACATAACATAAGCCCTCTGGGCATATGAATCAATTTAATGTAAACACTTACGGCTGCTTACTAGACAGTGCTCTAGGTTCTCTGGGAGTTACAAAGATGAACGGGACTGCAGGCCTGCCCTAAGACCCGACAACGTGTGAAGACCACATACTCGGCACAGAACGATATAATACATACCAAGTAGTATACGGTGAGCTCTAGGCTGTAGGTGTAAGTGTTGTACAAGAATAGAGAAGGTAGAATTTGATTCCAAAAGGAAGGATGGAAAAAACACAAAGAGATATATCACCTGCCAGGCAATGTTGCGATGCTGGAAAGAAAGATGTTGATGCTGCCACTGCCCACAACGAGCTCACAGTCCAGGTCTCATAGCCAATGGAAGAGGCAAGTGAGCAACAGACAGAAAGGTGTGGGAAGTTCTGCTACAAGGTTGAGAAAACGAACTAAGAGGTAGCGTCTGAAAGGCACAAAGGAGTCACTTAAGCTGTGACTTATAAGAATGGCAAAATGAATAAGTTGTGTAAAAAAACAGCGATGTAAAAACACACCATTTGTTCTAGGAATCACGGGTGTTACTGCAGGACTAGAGAGGGAGGCAGGCAGGCCACAGCAACTGATGTAATCAATAAATAATTAAGAAAGGATACAGGGCTTAAGACCACACAATACTTTCTTTAAAAATAAAGTTGAAAAAAGAGAAATAGCCTAAATGTCCAAAAATGAGGGGAGAGTTAAATATGTTACAAACATATTATAAAATAGCATGCAATTATTAAAAATGATTCTGTGAAAAAGACTACTGGGTACCCTTTCAATAAATACAAGCACAGCCTATATAGTTATTTGATTCTGCAGGAGTCTGGGGCTTTCACTGTCATTTACTGAACTATTTTACAACTCTGTAAGTATAGAAAACTGTTAATAATGCAAATGAATTTTGTCCAGAGGAAACATAATTGATACTCACCATTTTGCCCTATGCCACTTCACCAAGAAGGACCACTGTTACACCTATCAGTAAATTCATTTCAACATTCTAATTGCCAGTACAAGTGCCTGCTCTTTATATACTCTTTTGAATAGTTTGTAAAATTCTTTGATGTGTTTATTTTTTGTTATGAAAATATACTTATTGAAATATAAAGAACAGATTTCAAGAGTTATGATTCTATCTGACAAAAAGGAAAAAACAGATACAGAATAATATTAAGACCTTACACATATTGATTTCTTTATATTATGAGGGGGGACCCCAAAATGGAATTTATGTATAAAAAATTGTGTATTTATTCTTACATGTTTAAACTTCAGTCACCTTCAAAGTACCCTCCATTTGTCTCCCCCCCCCCAAGTACTCTCCATTTGATGCAATACACCTACTGAGACTTTTTTCCCACTGCTCCAAACAGTGTTAGAACTCAACAATTTTGATTCATTTTAATGCTTCTGCCATTTTTTGTCTCACCTCTTCCCCATCAGCAAACCGTTTCCCTGTGAGGACTTTTACAGCCTGGGTGAGAAAAGAAAGTCACCCAGGGCCAGAATGGATGAATAGGGAGGGTGGGGCACGGGGGCCATGCTGTTTTTGATCAAAAAGTGCTGAACAGTCACAGCAAGGTGTGGACCGGTGCGCTTGTAAATCGCTCATCGTAAAATGGGCAAATGCGCTGAAGGAGTCTTCAAAAAAAATTCACTGAAACCAAATACAGCCTCTCACACCACCAGCTGGCACACTGATACAGATGGGTTCCTAGAACACTCACCAAGCAGGGGAAGCCTGCACTACAAGGGGCCTGCTCTCCAGAAGATAATTAGTTTTTTTGGGGGGGGTCCCCCTCATACACATACACATTCCTGCGTACATGTACACATGTATGTATGACTTTAGAGATATATACCAAAATATTAACAATTACTATCTCTGAGATATATGTGATAATTTTTCATCTTATTTTTTTATTATCTATGGTTTTTAACTTTTTCTACAATAAGCCTGCACTGTTGAGTGAATAAGAAAAATTTTTTCATCAAATTCAAATCTACAGTAAACAAACTGATCTCAGTCAGAAGTATCAGAAACTTTTAAAGCTCACCAGTCAGAGGCCATCAGTATAGAGGTGAATAGTCTTACATGTGTCAAATGCCCAAGAACACTATAAAACTACAGATTAGGGCAATAAACTCTCAAAACAATGAACCTCAGGTTCATATAGGGTATATAATTTAGCCCTAATAAATAAAGGGTTAAATTATGCTGTTTTTAAGAAATCAGAAAAATATGTCATGCAATTTAGGTTGATTTTATCAACCATGACTTAAAATTAAATAGTTTTGCTCTTAAAATGCATTTACATGAATTATCATTCATCTGGGAAACCTACATATTAAAAATATCATATTACTCAACAATAATAAAATAATTATTTCCACATTATTGCTTCATTCTTCTGAATCATTACCCTAATTAATATAACACTTGACTGATACTTTAAAAGGAAAAAGAATAAATAAAAGGAGTCCCAAAAGACCACATATTACTGTATGATTTCATTGATATAAAAAATCCAGAATAAGCAAATCCATAGGCAGAAAGTACTGGGTTGACCAAAAAGTTTGTTTGGTTTTTTCCATAAGATGGCTCTAGTAGTGCTTAGTTGTCTTTAACTTCACTTGAAACAACTATGTTAGGCTGTATTGTGACAGTTGTCATATCAGCATATGTTCTTTAAAAATCATCAAAATTGGTAAATTTTTGTGTAGCTATTTTAATATTGAAGATCAGAAAAAATAAGCCACGTTTTGGCATATTATGCTTTATTATTTAAAGAAAGGTAAATAAGGAACAGAAATGCAGAAAAAGATTTGTGCAGTATATAGAGAATGAGACTGACTGATGAACCATGTCAAAAGTGGCTGGCAAAGTTTAATGCCGGAAATTTCTTGCTGGACAATGCTCCGTGGTCTGGTAAACCAGTTGAAGTTGGTAACGATCAAATGGAGACATTAATTGAGAACAATACCACATGAGAGGTAGCCTAAATACTCAAAATATGCCAATCGATAAAGCTATTGGTGAGAATGAGAAATGTGTCTTTTATTTTTTTCAGAAAAAAACCATACAATATTTTTGGCCAACCCAAAAGTGTAGTGCTTACCTAAGGAAGGCAGAGAGAGAAATAGTGATTGTTAACGCGGTTTCTTTAAGGGCTGATGAAAATATTCAAAATTAGACAGCAGTGATGATTGCTCAACTCTGTAAATATAGTAAATACCACTAAATTGTATACTTTAAATGTGTTAATTTTATGGCATATGAATTATATCTCAACATTATTAACAAAAAAAGCTTGATAAAAGGTTCAAGTCCTTAATCCTAATGTATAAATGAAAATAATAATACCTACCTTGCATAGTTTTTGCAGAAATAATACATGCAAAGCACTTAGCACAGTGCCTGACACAACGCAGGTACTCAACAGATTCTATTATTAATATATACGTTATATAAATTGCTTTTGACTACAGACTTCAAAACAAATAAATGACAGAATCTAGTCCTCAAAATACTTCTTGTTTTGAAAACACTACTGAAAACCTTAAAACTGTAGCTAAATTAAATGCCTAGAAAATAATGATTTGTCACTTGCTTTGAGACATGCATAGGCAGCACCTGTCGCTGGTCTACAGTAGTGCTGACTAACTGCAGAGAAGTTGGCCTGTGTGCTGCCTGCAGATTAACAGTCACCACAAGCACTGATTTGACAAATCACTCCCTTCCCGCTGAAGGAGCACAGTTCAGAATCTGGTCTGACCAGGCCAATTCATTTCCTTCTATTTAAGACAGTATTTCAATAAGGTAAAATGAATCATGAGAGATGGAAAAGCCTGTTATGTTATCAAGACCATTCCTCTCAGGAACTCAAGGATATGGTAAACTTTCATAGAGCTATTAATATACTAATAGTTATGAATTAATATCTTAGAGGCTAATTGTTCTTTCACACTGGGTGCCTCTGATTAAAGATTCCTAGTTAGATTCTGAGCAGTTCAATTTCTCAATTCACTTGTGAATGTCATGGTCTCATAAAATAGATGAATGGAAAAAATTAATAAACTGTACAAATAGGAAGGAAACGTCAAGTCTCAAAAAGCAAGCTGGCCCCCTGAGTACACTATTAACTCTAAATTTAAAACCCAAGAGATCCCATGGAAATTTTAAAAGCAATGTTCTCCATTACACACAAAACTAATCAGGCCTAAGAAACAAAATTCAATTTCTAGGTATCTTCTTTTCCTTCACTAGGCAAAGGACTAACACAGAGCAAATGGTTGCTATTCTGCCAGGAGGGGTTGAAGGTGTAAAACAGTGAGCCTAGATAACTTGCAAACTAAATAGTCCCTACAAAATCTAAAATTGCCAGTGACACCAAAGCGAAGTTTAAGAAAATTTCCAAATCCGATATAACTAGGTATCTTAATTATTAAATTTGGAATAGGACTTTTCTTCATTGCATAAAGAACTTAAATTTCTACACCTACAAAGAAGGTCATAAAAATCAATTCTTCAAAAATCATTCAGAATGAAATGAACTTAAGAGCACATAGAAATAAGCTAAATACATGTAAAACAAATCATTATAAAATTAACTGGAACAGGTCAACAATGTCTTGTTTAACAAAAATACAGAAATCACACAGTTTTTTTAATGGCTTCCACTCTTCCCTGACATCAGTGGAAGCGAATTCCAACTTACAGTCCAAACCCAGAGCGGCTGTCCTGACAGACTTTCTCTACTCTGGAATACTTCTTTGCTGTCTCAAAGGTCATGCAGTTGGTTAATTACCATAAAATTTAAAATTTAACTTGGTAACATGAACAAGCTGTAACCTGCATTAAAGGAGCCTGAACACATACTACTGCGACACTGAAGAACTGTCTGTTTCCAAAACAAATCCTGTCACTTTTTTTTCTGGATCATTCTTTTATTAACTTTGCAGACCTACTTGAGAATTTTATTTATGAGAACACCCACAGATAATAACGAATAAATAAACTTGAATTCCCTGCAACACCACCCATGCACACAGCTGGACCATAAGGTGGTTTTTGGTTCAACAGCAGCTACCATATTTGGTCATATGCTTGAAACTGTTAGAAACACACATCATTTGCTCAAATCTAACTTCAGCTATTTACTAACTGAATTCACTTCCCATAAGAGACAGACTTCCTAGTTTCATTAGCCTAGTATGTTGGTTCATTTTCTTTGAAGACTCAACACAGTATTTAGTCATAAGCAAAATAAGTATTATATCAATAATACTTAAACATTTGAGTAACCAACTAGCAAACCATTTTTTAGGAAATTCCTTGCACACTTATTTAGGTTTTAAGTCTTAAATACCATCAACTATAACTGTAAATATATACTAGGTGCTAGTAGCCTCATAATCACCAATTCTAAAGCTTTTACCCAAGTGGTTTTCCTAATTAAGGGAAAAGCCTACTTTTTATCTCCTGGCTTTTGAATCCTGTCACTTCTTAAAGGACTCAAGAACTATTATTATACACTGTGAAGTGTGAAAAAACATTCCTTGGGTGTCTTGCACTTTAAAATGCACATCAATACATGCATCTCGTAGCTTTGCTGAATGTCCAACTGTAGTCACTCTACACGTTTGTGCATGTATAATACATAAACATACACATATGCATGATTATACATATAAATAAGAACATCTTCATTAAATTACAAGTTAACCTAAAGTAGCTAGTGGGATCCCCTCCCCTTACTTCTCTCCATTAGTTTCTTTTCTTAAGGTTGTTTTATTTGAAAAAAATCACAGAAAAGTACGTATAAAAAATGTAAAAGTCACCCATAATTATCACATTTTTTGGTAATACATCTGATAAACAGTGAAATTTTCTTACTCTGCCTCTCTAAACTCAATCCCAGAGAAAATCACCATTAAGACTAACATGTTTATGTGTACATAAAATGCTTAAATAAAATGGAACACATATATACACTGTTTTCTTAAAACAAAAATGAAATTCTATACATGTCACAGCCCAATTATTTTCACTTACTATATCAGACATTTTTGAGTTCAGTACACATACAGCTCTGTCTTTTTTATATGAATAGTAAAGATGAGTCATAATTTCACTTTTTCTTTTTCTTAAAGATTTTATTTATTTATTTTTAGAGAGAGGAAGGGAGGGGGAAAGCATCAATGCCTCTCACGTGCCCCGCCCCCCCAGGACCTGGCCTGAAACCCAAGGACTGGGAATCGAACCAGCAACCCTTTGATTCACAGGCCAGCACTCAATCCACTGAGCCACACCAGCCAGAGTATCCGTTAACTATTTTAAAATTACTCTTGTTTAGTGTTGTATAGTCATCAGTCAGCTACTCAGGAAAATTATTACTTCCCAAAAACCTCTCATCCTTTGGAGCCAAACTCAACTATGAATCAAAGCAACAATCAATGTTAACCATATCATACAAGTTTGTTAACCAAACATACAAGTTTGTCATTTCTATAAAAAGAACACCATTCCCCACCATCCCCCAAAAAAGACTGAAATGCATAGTTATAGAAAATAGTGTTTTCACTAAAGTGAAGGGATAAAATGGCTTCAACAAATTAGGTGGCCGCGCACATCAAGGAGGAAGGGGAGTAAAAACAAGTCAATGTGAAATGTTAACCTTTGAGTAAGCAGGGAAGAAAACCAAATGAAAAGTGGTATACATTTAAATTGTTTTTTAAGTAATGCATTTCTAAACTATATACAAAACCAATCTTAAGTCAAAAGTAATATTCGATTTATTTTTTTTCTTGAACTGCCTCCTACAGTAGCCCTAAAAAGTGAGACACAGGGCCATAATGCAATCATTCTTGGTTTAAAGGTATCCCTTTATTGGAGAGCTAACACTTGCTGAGTACCCATCATCTGCAAGGTGCTAGGTAGGTACTTTACATGTATTACCCTACTTAATTCTTACAAGTATATAAAGGAGGTATTACTGGCCCCAATTCCCAATTGAGATTCCCAAAGAACAAAATAACTTGCCTAAAAATAAGTGTTGGAAATATCTAAATAAGTCAGGTTCCACCACCAATGGAAGTTAAATATGTGTCATTCCCTCCACTCCTCCTGCAACAAGAGCAGACACTACTATTCAGTGGTGGCACAGGCATGGCTTCAGAATTCTCCATAACATGTACTCCAAGCAACAAGATGATGAATAAGCATCTAAAACTATGCCATCCCTGCAGTACACCAAGCTGCCTCTCATTTAATAGGAATTAATGTTTCCAGAAGAGCAGGACCAACTTTTGCTACACTTGTGCATATTTGCAAGTGTGCAGATACAATGAACTGTTTTTATCTTATCCTTAGAGAAATGAAGTTCATGAGGTTGGCCTAGGACAGGGTAAGATAGGGTAAGATAACGAAGCAGTACAGACTGGAAACAAAGTTGACATGCAGGACAGACCACTATATTCAATTTTACTCATATCTTTTCCACAGAAGAAACTGTAAAATCAAGAGGAGGAATTGTGCTTTTGTTCCTCAAATCTTACTTTATCTGTACTCTGATTTTTCTGTTAAAAGGTGTTATGCACAAGTACAGTCTCCGAGACTTTTTTAAGGTACAAAGAAATGCTGAAATCTACATAATTCATAAATATAAATGAAACATAAGTTATATAAAGTAAAATATGCAGAAGATATTATAAAAGTAATAAAATTTGGAGGTAGATTTGTTCCAGGAGATTAGGGGTGGCAGCAAAGGGTGCTGTGGGGGAAAAAAAAGCAATAAAATTATAATTAAAGCCCTGGCTGGTGGTGTGACCTAAAGGTTGCTGGTTGGAGTCTAGTCATGGCACATGGCTGAGTTGTGGGCCAGGTCCCCAGTTGGGGGCGTGCAAGAGGCAACCAAATGATGTTTCTCCTGCACATCAGTGTTTCTCTCCTTTTTCCCCCTCCCCCTCTCTGAAAATAAAATCTTTTTTAAAATTATAATTAAAAATACCACTTTGGCCCTGGCCACATGGCTCAGTTGGTTGGAGTGGCATCTTGTACACCAAAAGGTTGCAAGTTCGATCCCCAGTCAGTGCTTGTACAGGAGGCACCAAATTGATGTTTCCCTCTCACATTGATGTTTCTCTCTCTCTCTCTTTCACTCCCCCCATTCATTCTCTCTCTCTCTCTCTCCCTCCTTTCCTCTCCAAAAATCAATAAACATAACCTCGGGACAATTTTAAAAATTTTTATACTTTATTTTCTTATTGTTTACTCTATTACACTTGCCCTAATTTTTCTCCTTGCCCTCCTGTACCCAGCCTACCCCTCTCACAGTCAATCCCCTCTCCATTGTCCATGTCCATGAGTCATTCATACATGTTCTTTGACTAATCCCTTTCCCTTCCTTCCACCTATCCCCCCTCCCTCCTTATCCCCTACAGCTAACAGTCTATTCCATGTTTCCATGACTCTGGCTCTAGTTTTCTCATTAGTTTATCCTGTTCATTAGATTTCATTTATAAGGGAGGCCATGTGGTATCTGTCTTTCGCCAACTGGCATTTCACTTAACATAATAAACCTCCAACTCCATCCATGCTGTTGCAAGAGGTAGGAATTCCTTCTTTCTTTCTGCTGAGTAATATCCCATTGTGTAAATGTACCACAGCTTTTTAATCCACTCATCTACTAACGGGCACTTAGGCTGTTTCCAACACTTGGCTATTGTAAACAGCACTGCTATGAACATCAGGGTGCACAGGTTCTTTTGAATTGGTGTTTCAGGATTCTTACGGTATATTGCAAGCAGTGGAATCACTGGGTCATAAGGCAGTTCCATTTTTAATTGTTGAGGAAATTCCATACTGTTTTCCATACTGACTGCACCAGTCTGCATTCCCACCAACAGTGTACTAGGGTTTCCGTTTCTCCACATCCTTGCCAGTACTTGTTTGTTAATTTATTAATAATGGCCATTTTGACAAATGTGAGGTGATATCTCACTGTGGTTTTAATTTGCATCTCTCTGATGGCTAGTTATGTTGAGCATTTTTTCATATGTCTATGGGCCCTGTGTATGTCCTCCTTAGAAAAGTGTCTTATTCAGGTCCTTTGCCCATTTTTTAATTGGGCTGTCTGTCTTCCTGGTGTTGAGTCATAGGAGTTCTTTATATATTTTGGAGATTAAATCCTTGTCCGATGTATCATTGCTGACTATGTTCTCCCATAGAGTCGGTTCCCTTTCCATTTTGATGACGGTTTCTTTAGCCATGCAGAAACTTTATAATTTGATGCAGTCCCATTTGTTTCTTTTTCTTTTATTTTCCTTGCCCTAGAAGATATATTGGCAAAAATGTTGCCATGTGGGATGTCTGAAGTTTTACTGCCTATGTTTTCTGCTAGGACTTTTATGGTATCACAACTAATATTTAAGTTCTTTATCCACTGAGTTTATTCTTCTGTATGGTGTAGGTTGGTGGTCTAGTCTCATTTTTTTAGGGTGTTCCAGTCCAGTTCTCCTAACATCATTTATTAAAGAGACTGTTTTCACTCCAATGTGTACTCGTGCCCCCTTTGTCAAATACAATTTGACCACAGAGACATGGGTTTATTTCTGGGCTCTCTATTCTGTTCTATTGATCTATGTGTCTGTTCTTAGGCCAGTACCACAGAGACTTGATTACAGTGGCCTAGCAGTAGTTTAATATCAGGTACTATGATCCCTCCAACTTTGTTCTTCTTTCTCAGGATTGTTGAGGCTATTCGGGGTCTTTTTAGTTCCATGTAAAGTTTTGGAATATTCTAGATCTGTGAAATATGCCACTGGTATTTTAATAGGAACTGCACTGAACCTATAGACTGCTTTGGGTAATATGGACGTTTTAATGATGTTAATTGTTCCAATCCATGAACACTAAATATGCTTCCATTTATTTGTATTTTCTTCAATTTCTTTCTTGAGTGTTCCAAGTTAAAAAAAAATTTGCTTTGAATACCCCTTTGTGTCACATTATTCATTCATTCAGAAAACACTAAATTTCTACCGTATAGCAAATATTTTCCTAAAAAATAGCAAAGAAAAAAAAAAACAAGATTCAGCCATTGTCCTCAAAAAGCTCAGTCTAATGAGAAGCATGTGAAATTACTTTGTATGATAAATGAAGTGGTTAGCAAACTTTTTCTTAAATATTTTCTTATAATAGTAAGTATTTTAGGCTTTACTGTCCAAAAGGCAAAATTAAAGCTACTTTGTGAATATTCATACAGCCATTTAAAATGTAATTGTTTTAAATGGAAAAATCATTCTTAGCTCCTATCATTAACCAAAAAGGTAATTGACTGGACTTGGTCTTCTGACTCTGGTCCGCCTGTTCCTGCATCCGGGAAGACTGAGGTAAAGTGGTAACTTAAATGATAGAGCAATC
Organism: Pteronotus mesoamericanus; assembly: GCF_021234165.1. Classification (NCBI taxonomy): domain Eukaryota; kingdom Metazoa; phylum Chordata; class Mammalia; order Chiroptera; family Mormoopidae; genus Pteronotus; species Pteronotus mesoamericanus. Next base: position 4,344,827 of record NW_026555310.1, read on the forward strand.
AATTTTGCAAAGGCAAAAACAAAATCCTTCACAGAGAAACTGCTGATTTGAATCTTAAAGGATTAAGTAAAATTCTTCAGGAAAACAGGAGCAGAGTTAAGTATTCTAGATAAAAAGAATAAAAAGTTAGAAAGTAAGGAACTGGCAATCAAAACAATTTGAGAAAGAAGAAAATAATTAGAGGACTCATTTTCTAATTTCAAAATTGATTTTTGACAAGGGTGAAAAGACAATTTGATAGAGGAAAGAGAGTCTTTTAAAAAAATGGTGCTTGGACAACTTGATATCCATCTGCAAAAGAGTAAATATCCTTACAAATATCTACCTTATACCATATACAAAAATTAACTCAAAATGGATTAAAGACCTAAAAGAGGAGCTAAAACTATGACATTCTTAGAAGAAAACACTGTTGTAAATCTTCATAACCTTAGATTACACAAGTTTCTTAGGTAACACACCAAAAGCACAAGCAACCAAAGAAGAAACAGATAAACTGGGACTTCATCAAAATTAAAAGCTTTTGTGTTCAAAACTTTTTGTTCTACCCAGGAAGAACCCATAAAGTGGGGAAAAAATGTTCACAAACCACATTTTCTAAAATGGGTCTAGTATCCACAATATATAAATAACTTACAAATCAACGAATAACCCATTTACACACCTACTAGGATGGCTATTATTAAAAAGACAGATAATAAGTGTTGGAAAGGAGCTGGGGAAATTGGAGCCCTCATACAATGCTGGGGGGAACATGACACGGTACAGCCACTTCGAAAAACAGTCTACTACTTCCTCGAAAAGTTAAACTGAGTTACCATATGACTCAGCAATTCCATCCCTAGATATATATAGGGACCAGCAGAAGTAATGCCATTGAGCATGACTGGTAGGGTATGTGAATGTCTCACACAAGATGGACAGCAATTTGAACATTTCACCTAAAATATCATATGGTGTACTTGAGTGTGATATTGTTATGTTACTAAATTACATGCTTATGATTTTGTAGTGAAAGATTTTTATGTGATAAAAAAGGGCATTATTTGTGCTGGACCCTGAATATGCAAGAGAACTGAAAATATATGTTCTTAGAAAAACTTGTTCATGAATGGTCACAGGAACAGTATTCATAAGAGCTAAAAAGTAGAAACAACACAAATGTTCATTAACTGATGAATGGATTAAAAAATGTATTTTTATATAATTAAATATTATTCAGACAAAAAAGAAATGAAATACTGATACATGCTACAGCATGAATGAACATTGAAAACATTACGTTACATAAAAGAAGCCAGACACCAAAAGTCACATACTGAATGATCTTATTTATATGAAATGTCTAGAACAGGCAAATCCATAGAGACAGAGGAAGTAATTTTGTTTGCCAGGGATGGGTGGGGAGATGAATAGGGAGGGGTTGTTAATATATAAGGGTTTCTTTTGGGGGTCATGAAAATGTTCTGGAATTAAACAGCGGTGATGGTTGCACAACTCTGTGAATATACTAAAGACGACTGATTTGTATACTTTCAAAGGGGAATTTTATGGTATATGTTTTTGGTTTTTAAAAATTCAGGGACCAAAAAAGAAAAGAAACATTTCGGCATGTCTGGGGAGCTAAAAGTAGTTTGTTGTTATCATTTCAAAATTCATCTCATTTCTCCCCACACCACTACAAATGTCTAAGTTGTCTGTGAAATGAAGTGTGCTTACTACACCCAAAATTTGTCTTTCAAATAACAAGGGCTACCTTTCTAATAATGAAATGTCATCATGTCACTCGTTTGCTTAAAATATATCAATGGCTCCGACTGACTATAAAATAAAATACAACTCATTAAAACGACAGACACAGTGCTCAATTATTCTTCAGGCCCAACTGAGACCTCGCCCTTTGATCTACCCAAAGCTGAGGACCACCTAAGACCTGAAGTTCCATGAACTACCAATCTCTCTTCCATCCCCATGCCTCCTCTGCCTTCTTATCTTGTCCACCTGGTTAACCCCCAATCACCTTCAGATCTCAATTTAAGCATCACCTTCTCTGATTAAAATTTGGTACTGGTGGCAGAAAAAGTTCATCTGCAAAATTCATCATCCCCTTCTCCTAAGTCAGAAAAGCACATGGGTAAACTAAGCACATGGGTAGGTGCAGAGTCATACAACTAAGTTCTCACCAATGTGATGTAAGCACGTGTTTCCATGGCCATTCTTTAAGAGACAATTCTTTGCTTCCTCTTCATTCCTTTCCCCATCCTGCTGCCAAAATGAACGAAAAAGCTGCCATTTCAGACCATGAGGCTGAAGCCACACATGGTAAAGCAACAACATGTATACTTTAACATCAAACCATACCATTCCCCAATCCACCTAACCAAACAGTGACATAAGAGAGAAGCAAACTTCTATCTCACTTAAATCACTGTTAATTTGAGTTTTCCGTTTCAGTTGAAGCAAACTATAACTAATAGAGAACTTCGCCCTGGCTGGTGTGGCTCAGCAGATTGAATGCCAGTCTGTGAACCAAAGGGTCACCAGTTTGAGTCCCGGTCAGATCACATGCCTGCGTAGGGGGCCAGGTCCCCAGAAGGGGGCATGCAAGAGGCAACCACACATTGATGTTTCTCTTCCGCCCTTTCTTCTTCTCTTCCCCTCTCTCTAAAAACAAATAAAAATCTTTTAAAAAAAGAACTTCTCTGTATTCGTTACTTCCTCTGGCATATTCTCACAATAGCATCAATGATAAGTGTTGTCACTGTTTTTTTGTGTCTCCTTCTAGTCTAGACTGTGCATGCCAAAAGAGAGTGCTAACTAATTTATCCATCTATTACCAGAATAGTATAATATATAGCACACTGTCTTGGCACATTAATACTTGTTCAAAAGGCATTATGTAATTTAATTATATTGGTGATCAAGTACCAAATCATTGCAGTGTTCTCAGAATCTCTTCCATGTCAACATCTCTGAAAGATTAGAAATAAATTCATCATCGACTTAAAAACCTGTATCAAGAATCTGCTATGTGTCAGGAACCATAAAAACAACTAAGAGTATTGATTAGGCATTCCTGATTCCTGACGCTCATGCTCGGCTCAGTCCAGTGTTCCACTTTGGAGACTTACTCCTAATCCAGCAAGTAACATCAAACTGTGCTCTAAGGGGACTCGCTGCTAGAGGAACTCCATGTTTGTGAGATCTGGTTCAAACTAGTTTGTGACATGCCTGTTGCTTATCCCTTTCCAGCCTCCTATCTGCTTCAGCCCTTTCAGTTTATATTTATCTAAGCAGCTTCTCCTGCTTTGATCCTCCCAAATTCCCTTGTCCCTTCATGGAAACTATTTTTAAACAGCACATACAAGAGTCAATCAATGAATGCATGGATAAGTAGAACAGATTGATGTCTCTCTCAAATCAATAAATAAAAAAAGAAAAACAGAGAAAATTAATGAGCCATTTGGGGGAATTCTGAACACATACCTGAATATTTGAGGAAATGAGATTTTTCTAGGTGATAATCGTATTGTTTTTTGTTTTTATTTTTGAGTCTTTTTTTTTCTTTTAAGAGTTTTTTTGTTTTCACTGTTTAGAGACACGTACTGAAATATGGATGAAACGATGTATCAGGGATTTACTTTACAATGGCATAGGGGCCCTGGCTGGTGTGGCAGTTGGATGGAGCGTGATGTGTAGACCAAAGGGCCTCAGGTTTGATTCCTGGTCAGGGCACATACTGAGGTTGCGGGTTGGATCCCAGGTCAGGGAACATACAAGAAGGCAACCAATCAATGTTTCCCTCTCACATCAATATTTCTCACCCTCCTCCCATCTTCTCTCTCTCTCTAAAAATAGTAATTTTTTAAAAGCAATGAAAAAAGTATCCTCTGGTGAAGATAAAAAAGTAATATGGGAATAGGTTTGAAGATAGTAGAAATGTAAATGAAATGTATGATCTTAAGCTGGGAACTGTTAAACTGAGTAATGGGCACATGGAGACTTCCAACACTATTCTCTCTTACTCTTGTGAATGTTTGAGATAGTCCATAATAAAAAAAATGTTTATTTTTAAAAAGCATTAATCTAGATAATCTGTAACAGGGGAAAATGATACGCATGAAGCTTCTTCCTGTCTTTTGTTCATTTAGAAATCCATGGCAAAATAAATATTTAAACACTTAAATAGCACCTAGTTTCCTTTGTTTTTTATAAGATATTACAGATACGTTTTGTTTTCTTTTTGGAACTGCAAATCACAGAAAGGCCAGAATAAATTCTTAACCAGGAAACAATGCCTATGTTACTTCTCTACCCTTAAAGAAGTTAATTAATTCTAGGATTCCCACACTGTCCCACAGAAATCAAAGGATGACTTAACACAGAAAATTATGGCTGTATTCCTGGAGGAAGATTAATTTTTTAGAAAAGAAAAACTTTTTTTAAAGTGCAAATATTATGTATTTTTTAAAAATCACTTATTTATTTATATTTAAAGTGCACATGCTTGGGCTGGAAAAATGAACTCCTGGTGTCTATTGCCAAACACTGAGTGGAAGAGCACCTGCAAAGGACATGGGGGGGGGGGGCAATGCCAAACCCAGATATGACTCTGAACTCAAAAGGAAGAATAGTGAGATAAACCAGTTTTTAAGTACATAAAATTTTAATCCTTTGGGATCACTACCATCTTTTTCAGTCTAGCTCTCTTTAAAGTTCTGTTTTCTCAAAAGCTTATGTAAATTCAGTCTGTCCTTACAAATAAATAAATGTGTTTAATCTTATTTTTTACTTCCCTATAATAGTAAACATGTACTGCACTTTGATTGTGAGACAGACATTTCCCATCAATTATCTCACTTAATCCTCACAAAAACCTTATGGAGGGATTCACTATTACCCACATTTCAAAGATAAGGAAACTAAAGCTTAAGGAGACTAAATTGTCAAATTGCCAAACAGAAGAGCTAGAATTCCATACACAGAACTCAAGTTTTCAACCACTAAATGACGCTTTCTGTCTTTTTGCCCTCAGTATCTGTATTTTTAACTTTTGGCTTGCAGCTCTTATTTTATTCTAACTCTGGAGAAAAAGAAAGTCAACTTTTACTTTTTTATATAATCTTTACTTCTCAAATGGAAAGATTAAGATATGTCAAGATCCTAAGCCACTGCATGCAATTTAAGCATTAACTTGTATGTAAAATACTTTGTATAAAACATGACTACTAAGCCAGTATCATCAGAGATTGAGCCTTTAGTAGTCTCCCAGAGTTAGAGATAGATTTCACCAATCCACCCATGTGCTCAGCTGGCGCTCCTTGCAATCAAGGACCCATATTTATTTGTAGGACAGCTGGTACCATGGGAAGGCAAAACATGACCATGATGCTGGGCAAAGCTAATACAACAGCACTTCCGATTTTACTGTCTTCTTGTACACTGCCCTCCAAGTAAGTGACCTCTAGGCTACCTATGATGTGTGTACATTTTTACCAAAATAACTTTGTCAATTTTTAAAAATTTACTGTGTGATCAAGAGACACAATTAAGAGAGTAAAGAATCAAGACAATGAGAGAAGTGTCTGCAATGCATACAACTCAAGAACTCATATCGAGGATAAAGACTGCTTACAAATCAATAAGAAAAAGACATACACAACTTAAAAACTGCCTATATATTTGAACAAGTACTTCACAAGAGGACATCCAAATGGCCAATAAACATGTTAAAAGGTGCTCAATATCATTAGGCATCAAGGAAATGCAAATTATTAATATCACTAAAAAATACTACTATTATTTACTAGAATGGCTAAAAGTAAGAAAACTAACAATACTAAGTGTTGGTTAAGTATAGGAACAAATGGAACTCATCCATTGTTGATGAGAGCGTAAACTGGTATAAACACTTTGGAAAATTATTTGGTAATATCTTTTAAAACTGAACATACACATACCTATTATAAAGCAATTGGATATGTACTACTGGGTACATATCCAACATACGAGCACCAAAAGGCATATATAAGAATATTCATAAAAGCCAAAAAACAAAACAAATGTCCATAAACAGAGAATGAATAATAAATTATGGTATAATCATATAATTAAATAACATACAGAATACAAAAGAATTAGCTTCTGCTATAAGTAACAACACGGATGGCACTCACAGGCATAATGCTGAACAGAAGACAGACAGACACGGAGGAGAACAAACATGACTCCATTAATATGTAATTAAAAAACAGAGAACCAATCAATGATGACAGGGGTTAGAACAGCGGTTAGCTTCAGGGCAGCAGCAACTGGGAAGGGGCACAACTGCTAGATGCTGGTAATTAATATTCTCTTTCTTCACCGGGACGGCAGTTTCGGGGTGTGTTCACTTTGCAAAAATTCACTACAAATTCACTGTGCTACGTGTTTATTATTATAGACTATTTTTGTAAGTTATACTTCAATTAAAAATTGGCCTTAACAGAATTCACTGTAGAAAAATTAAAAGCTACTAATAATTTCAACAGCAGGTGAAATGCAAATATGGTCTATCTAAACCAATGGAATATTATTCAGTCATATTTTATAAATAACAACAAAATAGAAAATGATTTAGTTTTTTAAAGCTGGTATACCTGAATTTATTGTATTACCTCATTAAAAAAGAAAACTGACTGGAACAAAATTTACTTAAATAATATTAGTGTTTCTATTTGGGTGTTGGACTTAAGGAAATATTCATTTTCTTCTTTAGTTTTTTTTGTGAAGCGTGCATTGTTCTTATAACGAGGGAAAAGCTGTTTTAAAACATCAATGGCTGACCACAGACATTCAGGTTATCTTAACCTTAACGCATTTACCCGTGAAATCTATCTCAATGGAAAATCTGTAGCATCGAAACCACTGAACGAAAACCAACAATATAAGAAACAACTAGAAATTAGTTTGGGTTATGTTTCACTTTCTTTGTATGGCCAAGTGAGAAAAAAACGATGTAATCATGAGTCTGATTAATGCTCTGTAATTGTTCTAGCACCTGTTCAACTTTGCTGATGAACAACACACATATGACATACTAATATCCAGACAGGATTTAACAAGTGAGGTATATCAAACACAGGCCCTGTTATTGTCAAGGTTTCTAGGTGTGGTTGCAACTCAATTATAATAAGATTATTTACATCTCTCTGAGTCAGTCACCCACTCTCCTGCCACATCAGACATGGGCAGGAACATAACACACTATACATAGCACAGATCTGTGGAAAATTGAATAGATTTTACGACAGTGATAATTCAGGAATATCAAGTCCTTTCCTCTTATGTGAGAAAATGAAGAAAGGAAAAACTATTACCAAAATACACATCTATAAAAATGGAAAAACTTAAGTTCTTAAACAGGTTTATGAATTCCAAAACACTGCAGCCTCTTACACTCTGTTTATAAGATTTTCTAGCTTGCACTAATTGTGTGTGTGTGTGTGTGTGTGTGTGTGTGTGTCTGTGTGCATGTTACTTTCCCACACTACAGGTTAGAAAGTAAAAGGAATTAGATTCCAGAAAGTTCCAAATCTAGAAAGGTCAGACAGTTTGCAATTACACATACCCCTAAAAGTTTATAGAATTCTGGTAGAAATCTGGTCCAAAATGTAAGGGAATATGAAATGCTACAGTAAGTCACTAGAGAGGACTGACATTTTCTATTTGTATTTTTCTCTTAGTCTGCCTTTCAGGACTCTCCAAACAAATGTCATTTATGACCATATTTTTAAAAAATTTCCCCTCCAACTGTTAAGTATAGCAGTTCAGCTCTCATAATGTAGTGATACAAATTTCAAACCAGAATTACAGCTATTACTAACACTCTAAGCACTTTTATGGGTTTTGTTTCTTGTTCAAACCAAGTACATGGTTTACTTTCACATACTTTCTTATGTTTTATTTTATGGTTTGGTTTTTTTACTTTCTTGTCTTAAAGATAATAACAAAAATGTTGAATACAATATTTTGGGCCATTTTCTCCCCATTTTTTCCTCTAGAATCTATAAATTTTGTTAGGGATGGAACTAAGCAATGAATAAGGATATTACATCCTGTATGGAAAAACCAACATTGCTCTTCTACAATACAATATACTCATGAATATTTTTAAGTCAGCCAGGATCAAAGTACACTTTCTACAAAGTCAGCCAGGATCAAAGGCTTTCCCATAGTAGGGCAGAGGAAAATCATGAGTACATTTTCTGGTGAAATATGAAAAAGAGGTAATACAGGATATTAAATGCTCACATTTTAGGAATCAATATGGACATTAAATGGGTTGTTTCATCAACCCCAACTTTTACTTTCTAATCTCTTGAGCTATGTAAAAGTCTGAGCTATTATCAAGAAACCTGCATCCACCCCAACTCTGAAACTTGACTTTCCTGAACTATAAGACTTGGCATCATGGCCAAGTTTTTCTGAAGTCTGTACAGTACATGTTGCTGCAAAGAGACAGTGCAAGCAAGAAGGACCTCTGGGATTCTCTCCAAAACCTGACGTTTAGGTTCTTTCATAAACCCAGCTAAGGGAAAGCTGCTTACTGTTCATCATGTTCGAACAAGTTCCCTTATCCAAATTAACTACCATGGTAATCATCAGAAAATTTCCAACCAACTCCCATAAAGTTTAAATAAAATGTATTACCACTCTTTATACTTTAGGAAACACTTGATGATGCCTGCCTATGCTCTATCCAGAGGTCTATTAATTAATATTTTTAAAAATGAAGGTCAACTTCCAGTCAAGATGGAGGCATAGGAAGACATGATTCACCTCCTCGCACAACCACAGAAAGAATTACGAGATCTCAAAACAAATTAATACCCAGAACCGTCAGAAAATTGAGCTGTATGAAGTCCAACAACCAAGGATTTAAATATGTCACATTCATCCAGACAGGTAGGAAGGACGGGGTAGAGGAGATGGTCAGAGGGCGCCCGTACGGTGTGGTGGAGAGGCGGGGGCAGCAGCGGCATAACTGATGGTTCCACATTCATGTATGGCTGACAGAAACAGGGATGAGTATCTTGGGAGTGAGCAATCTCAGGCCAGGCCAGACTGCATTGCCCAGGGTTCCAGGGCCAGGAAGGTATCTCCATAACTTCTGGCTATAAAAATCAGTGGGGGTTGGGACAGCTGAAGAAACTGCTGGATTTTCAGGAGACTCCATTTAAAGGGCCCCCTTAGACTTAGAACGAACACAAACCCATCCACTTTGGGAATCAGCACCACGCAACAGCTGGAAGGGTGCCAGTCGCATGCAGGAAATGGGTGAAGTGACTGGAAACGGGGAGGACCAGGCAATCCTCCAAAAGCCAGGCAGTGTCACTGTCCCCTCTCTGAACCCTCCCCCGACATAGAGCCACAAAGTAGTGAAGCAGGTCACCCTACCCTGGCGATTACCTAAGGCTCCACCTCTCACAATTTACAGGTGCCTTTTCTAAAATAGGCCACACTACTAAGATGGGAGTCAAAGTAGCTCTATCTAATAACTCAAAAACAAACACAGGCTGCCAAATTGAGAAGACAAAGAAATATGGCCCAAACAAAAGAACAGAACAAAACCCCCAAAAAGAACTAAACAGAACAGAGATAACCAACCTATCAGTAGCAAAGTTCAAAACACTGGCGATCAGCAGGCTCAAAGAACTTACTGAGTACAGCAACAACATAAAGGAAGAAATGAAGGTTACACTAAGTGAAATAAAGAAAAATCTACAGGGAACCATCAGTGAAAGGAAGGAAGCCGGGATTCAAATCAACGAGTTGGAATATAAAGAAATAAGCATTCAACCAAAACAGCAAGAAGAAAAAAGAATTCAAAAGAATGAGGATAGTGTTAAGGACTCACTGGGAAAACTCCAAACATGCCAATATACGAATCATAAGGATGCCATAAGAAGAAGAAAAGCAACAAATTGGAAACTTATTTGAAAAAATACTGAAAGAAAATTTCCCAAACCCTGTGAAGAAAATAGATATTCAAATCCAGAAAGTGCAGACAGTTCCAAACAAGTTGGACCCAAGGAGGACCACACCAAGACACATCAAAATTAAAATGTCAAAGGTAAAGACAAAGAGGGAATCTTAAAAGCTGCAAGACAAAAAAAAAAAAAAGAGCGTTACCTACAAAGACATTCCCATAAGACTATCCGATGATTTCTCAAAAGAAACTTTGTAGGCAAGAAGGGATTGACAAGAAGTATTCAAAGTCATGAAAAGCAAGGACCTACAATCTAGATTACTCTAGCCAACAAAATTATCATTTAGAATGGAAGGGAAGATAAAGTGTTTCCTAGACAAGGTAAAGCTAAAGGAGTTCATCACCACCAAGACATTGTTATATGAAATGTTAAGGGACCTATTTAAGAAAAAGATCAAAACTCTGAACATTAAAATAGCAACAAATTCACAACTATCAACAACTGAATCTAAAAAAACAAACTAAGCAAACAATGAGAACAGAAACAGAATCACAGATACAGAGATCATTTGGAGGGTTACCAGCTGGGAGGGGGAACAGCAAGAAGGGGGATTAAGAGGCATACCATATTTTGCCATGTATAATGAGCACTCTTTTGCCCAAACTTTTGAGAGAAGAATAAGGATGTGCATTATACATGGGTAGCTCCTGAAATACCTTGTATCTATTCTGTTTTGTAATTATTTGTTACATAAACTTTTTTGTACCTTAATATATTCAAAAATAAATGCTAAAATTCCTTTATAACAAAAAACAAGCAGCTAAATATAAATGAGTAAAAAACTGAATTAAAGAAATTAAAATGAAAGATTTTTTCCCTGAATTTTTTTGGGCCAAAAACGTGGGTGTGTATTACACACGGGAGTGCATTATACACAGCAAAATACGGTAATCAGTACATACAAAATAGGGGGATGTTAAGAATAGTATAGGAAATGGAGAGACCAAAGAACTTATATGCATGACCTAGGAACATGAACTAAGGGGGAGGAACTGCTGGAGGGAAGGGGAGTACCAGGCAGAAGGGTCAAAGGGGAAAACACTGGGACAACTGTAATAGCATAATCAATAAAATACATTTAAAATATAATAAAAGTAGGGCAAAATCTCAAAAAATAAAAAAAGTCAAACTGCTCCACAAAATTTAGAGGTATTTAAAATTGATTTCTCCTTATGTCTGATGACAAGTTTATTAGCTCTGTTATCAATCAATCAAAGCTGAGTACAAATTTCCTAAACTCTGTGTTCAGTTCATTTGAATTCCTCCTTTTGTTCAGTCACCTTTAGCTCTCAATCAGTGAGGTATAAAAAAATTGTTACCCCAAGTAAGCCTACCTAATATAGGCAGGGTACCAAAAATCATTATCAAAAGCATAGTGTGCCTGAGTTTGAAAACCTTAGCACTAAAAACAAAACCAAACCCCAAAATTTTACAATCCAAAAACCAATTAACCTATAAAAACTCCCTTAAATCCTTTCAATGCTTTAAAAATATTCTTTTTCCTTAGAAAGCAAAAGTTTTTGATGGGTCTCCTTTACGGTGCATAATGCTGACAAAGGTAACCTGATGACTGAATAGCAGATGAAAAGGGGAAAAACAGAAAAGTTTAAAAAGTTATACATTTGACAGAATCACTATAAATCAAAGCTGGAAGTACTTACAAATACTTATTTGATATAGATGGCATTGCCAATGATTCTACAAAATCATTAAGCTTTCAAAAATTGTAGTTAACACATGGAAGTGGCACTGATTTTTTCCCCACATGTATTAACACAAATTTCTCTTTTAACCCTTTCCATTTTCCATATTTCCTAAAGGAAAAAGTGCATATATTAATTTTTTTTACACTTGACCTTAGCCAAAAGGCAGAGAAATGGTGTGTGAATTTTTTTTTTTAATTCCAGCCCTGACTGATGTAGCTCAGTGGATTGAGCATTGTCCAGCAAACTAAAAGGTCCCTGGTCAGGGCACATGCCTGGATTGCGGGCAAGGTCTCCAGTTGGGGACATGTCAGAGGTAACCAATCAATGATTCTCTCCCTTGCTCTAAAAATAAATACATTTAAAAACATTTTTTTTTAAGTTCAGAACATAAAACTAAGGGCATTTAGAGAACTATGGAAAACACAAAAAAAGTTTATAGAAGAATTTTTAATCATAATTCCCTTTGTAGAGATTTTGTTCTATTTCATTCTAGACTTTTATATACTCATTTGAAAATTCATGATGAAAGTTATCTATATATATTTAAAAATAGAAGACATATATAAGAATGTTCATGTGCGCTCTCCCTCTCAGGAGCACTACTGTGCCTCTCCAGTTTCCCTCTTCTTTTTCCCCTGAAGCGTCATCTGTCTTTGCCTTTCCCTCTCATAAGGTCCAAGGGCCTTTCTTCTACCTCTGTAACTTGTTTCCTGAGCCTACACAGCAGAGCTGGCTTACTTCTAGTACCTCTGTAACTTTCTAAATAAACTTTCTCTTGTACTCTGAAAAAGAAAAAAAAAAAAAGGCCCTGGCTGGTGTGGCTCAATGGATTGAGCGCTGACCTGAGAACCAGAAGGTCACCAGTTGATTCCTTGTCAGGGCACCTGTCTGGATTGCAGGCCAGCTCCCCAGTTGGGGGCGTGTGAGAGGCAACTAATCCATGTATCTCTCACACACTGATGTTTCTCTCTCTCTCTCTCTTTTTCTCCCTCCTTTCTCCTCTCTTCCCCTTTACAAAAGTAAATAAATAAAATCTTTAAAAAAAATGTTCATGGCAGTGATGTTTACAATAGCAAAATAAACTGAACACAAAGTCACAGAAGAATATATGGAAATTAATAAACAGAAGCCTCATTTAAAATAGGGAAGGAAAGGTGCTCTCCCTCCCAGGCAGCTTACACCTTTCCTCTCCCTCCCTCCTCTTCTCCCATCCAGGTGTATTTTCCTTGCTTCTCTCGGTCTCTTAAGCTCCAAGGGCCCTTCTTCTGCCTCCATAACTTGCTTCCTTAGCCCATTTCTTATACTGCTTACTTCTACTTCTGTGACTTTCTAAATAAACTTTTTCCTACAGTTTGAGCCTTGGCCCTGAATTCTTTCTTAGGCAGAAGTATCACGGTTGCTGAACAAAGGTCCAGTCTGATCCCACCCGTCTAACACTGGTGCTGTTCTCACCGCCACCACCAACTGGTACCATAACTCAGACTGTCTTGTCAAAACTCAGATACAGGAGAAGAAAAATTAATAAAAAAATAAAGAAAGAAAAGGAAGGAAAGGAAAAGGAAGGAAGGAAGGAAGGGAGGGAGGGAGGGAGGGAGGGAGGGAGGGAGGGAGGGAGGGAGGGAGGGAGGAAGGAAGGAAGGAAGGAAGGGTTAGGAAAGCCAGAGGAGAGAACTCCCATGCATGTCGCTTAATGCACAGTACTGATCCCAACAGGAAGAGACACATCTTGCATCTCCTGCATTTCCAACAGGAAGTGATACTGAATTGCTTACCTCAGCAGAAAAAAAGAAACAATTCCTCCTAGCCCAGTAACAGCTCAACCAATGAAAAGTCACTATACTCTGAATTTTCAGTTTCCTCCAATGGAAATTTAATTTAATTTACAGTAGCTCCTCCCAAGTACATAAAAGACCATTTCTCTGGACTTGCACCCTAATGGCCATTAGACCACATGTCCCAAATTGAAATTTTTTGTTATTCCTGAATAAATTCATTTTGCTGGAGAAATATCTGGCAGATTATCTGTTTCAGGTCAAGAAATACATGCAGCAGGATTCCACTCTTAAAGTTCAGAAACTTACAAAACTAAATGATATTTTGTTAGAGATAAATACAAACTGTAAAGCAAAATTAGGGAGTAACAAAATTCAGGATGATGGTTACATTTGAGGGTGAGTTGGAAGTAATGAGTCCATAGGGCCTTCAGAGGTATTTTACAGTTTTAGTTCTTACACTAGAAATTAGACAATCTTTTACCCTTTCTTAAACTGTACGCACACATAATACAGTTGACCCCTGAATAACACAGATGTTAGGGGTGACAACTCCCACACAGTTGAAAATATGCATATAACTTCTGACTTCCCAAAAACTTAAATTGTCTCTTGGTATCTGTAGGTGATTGTTTCCAGAATTCATGCAGACACCAAAAGCTGAGGATGCTCAAATCTCCTATATAAAATAGAGTAGATCAATGCATATACTTGGCCCTCAGCATCTGCAGACTCCCAACTGCAGATTAAAAAAATCTGTGTATAAGTGGACCTGCACAATTCAAACCCATGTTGTTCAAGGGTCAGCTCTATATTATTTGTATGTAATATTCTATAATAAAAATTTAAATACCTAGTAAGACCAATTCAACTTCAGAAGAAAATCATCCTATTTATACTAATCAATACAGTCTCATTAATCATGAACAACAACGAATTACATGACATTTGAGGAAACCCTAAAGAGGAAAAAACAGGCCAAGATGGACCACTGGAAGAACTTACTCAAAGGCAATACTATAATTAATAATATCACCAATGGTTTCTTGGAAATTGTGACTTTAAGCAAAACTACATATAACAAAACCAATTTTACCACAGGCTATTTGGAAACAAGAGTTAAGTTTCTACAGCATCTTTTGATCACAAAACATCACCAAAATTCTAAATAAATACTCAAAACACTTCCATTATTAAACAGTAAAATAAATGTGAGCTACACATATATTTTAAAAAGATTATAAAAACAAGAGAGCGATTTTCCAACCGACTTATTCCAGTGCAGGGCTGGAGGCGGTCGAAGTCTATCGCAGTGTCTCCAGGTGCCCAGGGCGACCCAAACCCGGACAGGGCGCCCTCCCATCACAGGGCGCATCACACACACCCTGCCCCCACACTGACTCGAACTGGGACCACTCAAACAAGCCAATTCACCTAACTGTGCACATTTGGGGGATGTGGGAGGAAAGGGGACCACCTGGAGAAAACCCACACAGACACGGGAAGAATGTGCAAACTCCTCACACAGCGGCCCTGGCTGGATATCAACTTTTTTCCCTCAATGTTATATCGAAACAACATCGAACAAAAAGTCATTATTTAAAGACCTTCGGTATGGGCTATTTCAAGTATTAGAAGATAACTTCAAAAAATTCTAGTTAGCATGCTCAGAGATATTCAAGAGGCCATCATGTCCATAAAAATCAGAATAAACCACTGTTAGAGAGCAAATACAAACATGATGAAAAACAGAACATGTGGAAAAAGAAACAATAAAACAAAATTCCCGAGCTTTATTTAGAAAGATAGTCAATAAAGGGAGTAAAAGACTACCAGGTGCCAAACAGGATGAAAAAGAAGACATGCATCTACACACACCCTATGAAATTTCAGAACTTCAAGGACAATAAGCAAATCCTACAAGCTCCCAGAGTACAGTCATGTGCTGCATGACCTTCCAATGAACGACGAACCGCATAGATGACAGTGGTGCCATAAAGAGTATAATGGACCTGAAAAGTTTCTATAGCCTGGTAATATCATAGATATAGTAGCTGCCCTAATGTCATAGCCCGATGCATTACTCACGTGTTTGTGGTGACGCTGGTGTTAATGAACTTACTGTGCTGCCAGTTATATAGCACATACAATTAAGCACAGTACACAATATTTGATAATGACAATAAGTGACTGTGTTACTGGTTTATGTATTTACACTACATTTTTATTGCTATTTTATAGTGTACTCTTTTTATTTAAAAAAAAAAAAAAGGAAACGTCTGCTGTAAAACAGTATCTTTTTTATGCCAGCATCAGTCTCATACATTTTGTGTTCTCTTGATTGCATAATTTTTTATTGTGTTTGCTAGAATCTCCTGTTGTTTTGTAGAGTACCATGCTGCATAGACTTGTAGTCTACGAGCAATAGGTTATATCATATAGCCTCAGTGTGTAGTAGGCTAAACCATCTAGGTTTGTGTAACGCACTCTATGATATTCGCAAAGTGATGAAACAGCCTGAGGATACATTTCTCTTAATGTATCCTGTAGTTACACAGTACTTGACTGTATAAAAATAGGTTGCATTCAAAGAAATGACAATCAAATGAGAGATGAAGACATTTTTAAAAGGCAAGGATTTGAAGTTTAACATTCATGCATCCCGTATTAAAAATAACAACTCTAAATATTTAAAAAGACAAAAAATGACAACTTAAAGTATGAGAAACACTGGCAGCTGAATAAGACCTAGAAGGAGCATGGAAAGTTGGAAAGAAATTAAAAGAAGACTGAAGAGATCTTGTTATTTGTACTTTCTCTTCATTCCCTTTGAGGCAGGGGTTTGGTGATAAAGCATCATACTTCCTTCTCCATATGTCCAAAGCACTTCTGGTTCTAAAGAAAGTAATGTTTATTTAATGATGATATTGCAAAAGCAGTATTTATGGAATATAAACGTTTAAGCTTAATTTGTACACAAAAACTCAGAAGGAAAAGAGTACTGGAAATGGGTAACTTTTACAGCAGAGAATCAAAAGATGCTTCCTAATGTTGGCTTAACACATTATTGAAAGTTATACTACTAACTACCAGATACGAAATTGGTAAGTGGTTACATTTTGGGAAGTGAGACTTGGGGTGGGGAGAGAGGAGGCTATTTTTCCCTTTCATAGTTTTCTAACAATGTTCCCATGCTATTTTTTTTAATCTCATACCTTATTTCCACCTAATAACCCTTAAGTAAGACCATCTTTTTTCCTATTTCACACACACACACACTCTCTCTCTCTCTCTCTCTCTCTCTCTCTCTCTGACACAGGAACGCTCAGTGATCAACAATACGAGACAGTCTGAAGTATGAAGTCAAGGCCAAGGGCACTGCAGTCCTGAAGCGTGCCACTCTTCAGAGCATGTTCCCATCTTTACAACCTGGCTTGTGTTTCTCTAGACCTGGGACCTGTCATCATCCTTGGAGCCATCGACATTTGCACTAATGACCTGTATGACATGCTGACCTCATAGTTCTACAAAAACATCACACAACTGTGTCCACTCCAAATTCATGCTGACCACGCCGGCTCTGGCCTCACAATGGCCCTGCTTTCACTGTTGCATTAATTCCATTCAAGCTCCTCTACAAGTACTGCTCTACTCTTTGCACGATTCTCAAACTCCACGCTTCCATCTTTCTGAGGAATCTTTCCCCTCTAATTGCACACTAATTTCCTCTCCCTAACTCAGCTGGTTCACACCCTCCCTCCCGTGTCAGAGAGAGAAGTGCTCCTCCCTCCAACCCCGCGGGGCCACAGCCACCACCCTGCTCTCAGGCTCACCCTCACCGACCCCCAAGGGATCTATCTGTGCCCCAACATCCCTAGCCAATTCAGCCTTTTCTTAGCCCACCTTCTTACCCTTCCCAGGCCTGCAAAGATTTTTCAGTATCCTCTATTTTTAAAAAATTAAAAATAAAGTAAAATAAATAAGTACTCCTTTGAATCTGCCTTTTTTTCTTTCATTCCTTTCCCCCAACTTCAAAATGAAAAGCCTATACTGATGATTTCTATGTCCTTATCACTTTTTGTTTTCTTTTTTTTAAAGACTTTATTTATTTATTTTTAGAGAGGGGAAAGAGAGGGAGAAAGAGAGGGAGAGAAACATCAACATGTAGTTGCATTTCATGTGTCCCCTGCTGGGGACCTGGCCTGCAACCCAGGCATGTGCCCTACACTGGGAATCGAACCGGCGACCCCTTGGTTCGCAGGCCAGCACTCAATCCATTGAGCCACACCAAACAGGTCCTTAATCACTTTTTAATTTAGCCTCTATACAGCCACAGGACTGGAACTGACTCATTCAATCAACTCTTTTTTATCTCCATAAAAGCAGCACACTATGCACCCCAGTCCACCTCTGCATTCACTTCAGGCCCCCTGGGGGACTCTTCTTGCTCCTCTAGCTTCCTAAATATAGGCATTCCCCAATTAGCTTCATGTTTTATTTTCCCTTTCAAAGATCTGATTCACCCTGATGAAGCTCATGAAGATGATGTCCAAATCCTTCAACTGCTCCAGGATATAATTCAGTATCTCCAACTGCCTATTGGACAACTGACCTGAGTGTCCTGCCAATGCCACAGATTCCATTATGCCCAAAATTATACTCATCCTCTCCCCAAACAAGCACCTCAGGTGGTTCTATATGTAACACCATCACCCCCTGGTTACCCAAACTCAAAATCGGGGCCACCTTTGACTCAGCGGCTATGTCATCACATCTCACCATCTTTCTTCTCAATGCTTTACAACAGGGAAAGTAAAGATGAACAAGACAGACATGGTTTCCAGCCTCTGGGAAGGACGAAGAGAAGTGTAAGCCAACAGTTATAAGGTAATGTGATAAGCAGTACAAAAGATAAATGCACGGGATGCTGAGGTTGCAGTGAGGGAAGAGCACGGGGAGGAAGCGGAATTCATCTTGTCCCATCACCCTCACCAGGCCAAAACAAGAGCAGCACACCCTGAATAATTCAATGTATACCTTGCTTTAAGAAAATTGAACATATACGTTCCACTGACTGACTATAAATTAGGCATTAATGATTCTCACTATACATGGATGTTCCTTCAATACTTCAATAATAACTGTCCCAATGAATTTAAAACAGAATTTTCTTTGCATACACTTTCATAAACATATTCACAGGTCATCTGAGGAATTAAGAGTTGGAAAAAACTACTGTATTTTGTAATGTATAATGTGCACTTTTTTACCCAAATTTTTGAGGGAAAAATAAGGATGTGCATTATACATGGGTACTGCTAATTCCGTGTCTATATAAATGTTTTTAATTCTTTTATTTATGCTATGCGTTAAATGCGTTAACTCTAGAAAGCAATAATGATACCCGTATGCAAAATAACACCCTTTACAATACAACAAACAAGTATCTAAATATAAACAAATAAATGAGTGAATTAAAATAGTAAAATGAAAGAGTCTTTTTCCTGAAAGTTTGGGCCAAAAACGTGGGTGCGTAGTATACACACCAAACTATGGCAGATTCTCTCATCTAGCCACTCATTTCCCAGAGGCTAGAAAAGGTTACGTAACTTGCCCGAGGCAACAGAGCTTGTAAATATCAATAGTAGAAATGGAACCAGTCTCCAATGATCTTTCCCATGTTACCTCACTCACTGCTTCTGCTGTGTCTCTCATCTCAGACCACTCTCCTAAGGTCTGAGGTAAGAGCACCCCAGAGAGGATGCGTAAGAGTAGGTGAGTGATATAAAAGCCAACAGACAGGAGAATCTGACAAAAGGGTTCAAACATCAGGTCACTTCCAAAAGTCTTCAATGTGGTCACTTAGACACAGCCACACTACACAATATAAATGCGAGGAAAATGGGGATCTGGCTATAACTTGGTTCTCTGTAAAAATGAGAAATATAGTAAGCCCTCAGCTTGTTGATGACAATTTGACCAGAAGACTCTTATTCCATAGGTTCTCCCCCAAATGCTGATAGTCATTTTTCTTCCCCAAAATGAGGGCCTAACTGGCCTCCTAATTATTTAACTAAAAAACTTAAGACTTTTGGGGAGTGAAGTGGAGGTTCATAGGGTTTTCCCCTAGCCCTCATCAGAAGTGGGATGGCTTAGACAAAAATGAATTCTAGGTGTAGAGCCAACTGTGATGATACAAAGATCGAATTAGCATATCTTAGTCAACCTCTGATTTCACCTTGTGTCAGGAAAAAAATGTTGTTTCTCTCAGGTACTTTTTACATTGTAAACTTGTCTTCCCAGATAGAGCAGTTCAGTGACTAGAATTTGCAATTTGCTCTAAGCAAAATCCCTAGAATCTGATCCTTTCTGAAGGATCCTCTCCTCACTTTATAGAAAACATGTTTAAAAATGCAAAATCAAAAATAGCTAAGAACTCAAGTCCAACTCTACCCTGCCTTGTACAGCTTAACTGTCAGAGGTCAATTTGCAATAATGGATGGTAAGGTTAATAGCAAAAGAAAAAAATCAACTTGGTTGGTTATTTAATTTCTACTAAAGTCTAGAAGACTATAAAACCATCCTTACTGCTCTATTTTCCCTTTCAAATAGGTCCTGAGAAATCTGTAGTCTTGAAGTTTATTAGACTGAAAACAAAGAATTCTGAACAAGTGAGAACTTATTATTAAACAACTGCTAATGAAATCAAAATGGACACTTTCATATTCTTTAAATTAATTCTAGGTAAAACCTGATGACGTAAACAAATAGTCTTGTCTTGTTCTTGATGACTCACTGCAACACTTGTCACATCCTGCTTCTCACTACTACTTCTGCTTCTAAACAGACAAATCATTGAAGGTAACAGGCTGTCAAAAGTTGGGAAATCAGTTTCCTGTCAAGTGAATCAGAAAGAAATCACCTGAAAACCAGCCTTCTCTAGTTAGGACCAGAGAAGTTGCTAACAAAGTTATTATACTTCACTCAAACTTCTGTTCATTTTATCTCAAAGAGGAAAAAGTGACCCTCACACACTGACTTTTCTTCTCCCAACTTCCCTAAGAATCCAAGGACAGCTTCTGGCTGTTTCTGGGGCAGAATGAACCAGCATTCCCAGGGGCGCGTGCATTCCCTTCTCTCCACTCACAGCCACTCCCTACAGGTCTATCTCAGACTATAGGGCTCTTGTCTCACCTACTCTTACGCATTCTCTCTGGGGCACTCTTACCTCATCTACCCTTGACATCACTGACCGCAACCTCGTGTGTGTGTCTCCAATTATACGTCTATGACTTTCCACAGAAGCACAGCTGCTTAAATAGGGATGGCTTTTTTCTTTGCCTTCACAAAGCATTTTTCAAGGATACATACATGACACAATTTATTTTTAACTCAGAGAATACTCATTAACACCATCAGGAGAGAACTCCCTCAACTTCCTCCTCTACCTATAAATATATGCCTCTGCTCCAATCCTTTCCTCCTTTCCTTCTGTTTCAGCAGAAAAGGAGTCACTCCAGGTATCCTGGATAGTCGCTCAGAGGTGCCTGCAAACTCAAGCCTTTCCTGACTTGCAGGGACCACATTCCGTCACATCCTTTCTACTCTAGACCTTCAAACCCTCCTCTGTAAGGCCTCTAACCCTCCCCCACCGCCCAACGAATGAACATGCTCATGTCTCTCCCTTCTTAACATGATTCATTAATTCAGCCATCAAATATTTATTGAGCTCCTTCTACCCTGGAGATAGAGTGGTGAATAAAAGGCAGCTCCTGTCTTCATGCGACTGACTTTCTAGTGGGGAGAAAAAGAAGAGATAAATGTATTAACATCCTGGCTACTCTTCTTTCTCCTTACACTTCATGTAGCCAGCCTTGAAAGAGCAGTGTACACTTCCTGTCTCTATTTCCACTTCCTCTTCTGCCTCGCATGCCTCACTCTACTCCTGTTTGCAGTCCCCTACTACACCAAAACAGCTCAGGCAGAGGGTCCCCACCATGGGACCTCCTCTACCTGTACATGTGAATGGCATTTCTCAGTTGGCCACTCTTAGTTAAACTCTGCAGCAACCGGCACTTCTTAAAATTACCAATTGCTCTGCTCTTCTCCTTCTTTGGCCAAACACACCTCTCTGACACTTTTTCTCAGTTTCTTTTTCTTCAGCTTCCCCCTTAAATGACGGTGCTTCCGGGGCACTCTGTTCAGCCTCTCTCACTCAGTGGACTCCCCTCAGACCACCACAAGTCATGCCCATGGCATCCACTGTTGTGATGCCTACCCAGGGATGCTTCAGGACAGGCCTTTCTAAAGAGCTCCACACACACATAGCCAGCTGCCCGCTATGGATCTCCACTTGCATAGCCCAAAACGTTTCAAATTCAGTAACACTGAATTTATCTCCTCCCATAGCCAAAATCGTTCTTCCTCTATCCCTGTATTAGGAACTGGTGCGCATCTTCCTCTCAAAGTGCGAAGCCAGAAATCTGGGAGTCAACCTAGGTTCTTCTATCACATCATATGCCCTCCTCCTTCACACCAGTCTCATCCATTCTGCCTCCTTAAACGCCTCTTTTCATTCCCTCCTCCCTAATCCCACTGCAAAGACCACTAGCTCACTTCAGGAGCCGCCTTATAAGTCACCCTGTCTTGTCTGGCCCTCTGACCCTGTTCTTATCTACTTAGGGCTACTTTGCGTTGTATTCTATGAGTACGGTGGCCCTTGGTAGTGTGACACAGAGCCTGAAACCTCCTCTAGGGACCAAGTACAGATGTCATCCACTCCAGCTTACAATTCCTCAGTGATTCCCCATGACCTCTGTGGATGCTTTTTAAACTCACCTGAAGAAAGTGATGAGGGATAGAGGGTCTAGAAGAGGCAAAGCCTGAAGAAGCCAGCCACTAGAGCAAAATGTATTTTTTTTAAATTTCAAAATGTAAGGTTGTATTTTTTCTTAGATTTTAATTCTGCATTGGGAAGCAAGGAACAACAGGTTAAAACTGAAGATTCCAAGGCTCACCCCTGCCACACTCTCGGCCCTGGCTTACTGGACTACTAAACTTATACTCCAGTGGTGACTAAATCATAACTGCTCAAACATGCTACAACTATTCGCAAATCCACGCCTTTCTCCAAACCTAAAATATCCCCCTCCCTTGTCTTTCTTCTCATCAAACTCCTATTTGGTTGTTAACTCTGAGCCAAAGTGATACTACCTCAGGGACTCCTTCCCAGAATACTGCACAGGATACAGTTTTATGGATGTACATTAACACCCTTCACCTCGATACCCTCAGTATTTGTCCATGCATTTTTTGACATTTATTAAGCAATAAAGATACTGTTAACAATATCTTATCTCTGCAAATAGCTACAAAAACCTGTCATGCCCTGTCCCTCCTAACTACAGTCAAACTTACTGAAAGTTGCTTTGTTTTAAAAATTCCTCCCATTCATTCCTTAACCCATTATAATCCAGCTTCTGAATGCCACACCACTGCATTAAAACCACTCTCACTAAATGCATAAATCACCTTGTGGCTAAGTCCCATGAATTCATCTTAATCCTTACCATTTCTGATTGTCCTTCTCTAGCTTTCCTGTTAAAACTCCAGCCACTGCTTCCTAAGTCTTTGCTGGCTTTCATTTCCTCTGCCCATGTCAGCCTTCCTTAGGGGTCTGTTTGAAATAGTCCTCTGTGTTCACTCTAAGCCCTCATTCCTGGGTGAACTCACCTATTCTCATGACTTTAGCTATCATCGTGTTTTAGATAAACCTGGAAACCAAATTTGGGTTCACATACCCAGTTCAGTTACTCTATTCACTAATGACAACTTCTGCATGAACTTTGGGGAATATAAAATAACACAGCAGCACAATAAAGACTCACAGGGCTTACTATGTGCCAAGTACTGTTCTAATCACTAGGTTTTTATGTATTAGACAATTTAATTCCCACATCAATCCTATAAGGCAGATACTATCATCTACATTGTACAGGTAAGGAAACTAAAACAAGGGGGGAAAAGCAGGAAAGAATCCCCACCTCTAATGAAAAACTCCTTTTTTCCTACAACTGTAGAAAAGTTAGAAAATAATCATCTTAAATTAAGGAATCTGAGCAATTTGCTTCTTCTGGCAATAGTGATCTTCTATTAGTTAATACTTAATAATCATCTTAGTCATATTTTCAACATGATAATCTTTTTAATCATGTTGATTTTAATCTTTACTGAAAGAGTAATCTTAATTATTAAAATGTTTCACAAGTTCTATTTCTCACCCACAAAAATAAACATGGTAGAATAATAAATGTTTGAGATTTTACTGTATTTATTCTATGTGCAAAATTACAATAAATTTAGTGTTTGAACAATATCTTGGACATAGGTACTCAAATAGGCACCTGAGAGAAAACTAGTATGTTGTGTGTGTACAGATGGATGTATTATAGGTGGCCTATGAATGTCCTCGAAAGTCTAGTTGGCCACACTGTTTGCAAATGCTAGGATAAATCAACCAAAGGTCTGATTTAGTTAAACAAACCCAGTATTCACCATCTGGCTGAATATTTCACTTCCCTGGTTTTCCAACATTTTGCAAAAGATATAATGTGGCCAAGAAAAGAGACTGGAAAACCAGGCATGGGAAATATTTAGTTTTTCCCAACCAAGAAGATCCAGTTAAACCAAAATGAACACTGCTGACAATATCTGGTCTATAGAAAGACCCACCCAAGTAGCTTATGCCCCAGATCCTGTGGGTAATACATCTGGGTAAGGTAGAGAAAAGGGGGAATCAACGCATGGACAAAGTACAAAACACAAGAGGCATATGTCCCCCCACGAAGGGAGCAGAGGCACTGGAAAGGGTGGCTCCACCTCTCATACAAGCACTGTGCCAGGCTTCTGTAAGTATTCGCATAATAAACATCAGCTGAACTGAATGAGCAAAGTAGCCAGACAGACTGATAAAACAGAGAGTTGTCACATCATCTGGCTATAAAAGTCACATGGAAAATCAGTGGGCTCAGATAAATAGGTGAGGGAAACAAAGGAAAAACAAACAAACTTTAGAAACTAACCAACACCAGGAAACATGGGCCCCTGAGTTCCAGCTCTGGCCAGCTTCTACAGGGATCTCTTTTCCTTCCTGGCAGAGACCCTGGGGACAGAGTCTGTACTTTGTAAAGCTGCCACAAACTAAGGAATCCCATTGGAATCTTCTCCCTGCAAAGTCCTTCTATCCACTGAACAAGTCTCTACTGAGAGTCTTCTGTGCTGGGCCCTGGGCCTCCAGCAGGAAACAAGACATCAAGGTCTCGCCTTTTGAGGAACTAACATCTTATTGGTGTAAAGTCAGATACATGATACAAATAAATGCATGAACACAGTGATATTAAGTAGGACATTTTTTTAAAAAGAAAGAAAAAGTAGATGAGATGGAGAAAGATGGGAGAAGTTGCTCACTTAAAACAAAAACTCTAGCCCTAGTTGGGTGGTTCAGTTGGTTGGAACGCTGTCCTTTACAAAAAAAGGTTGTGGGTTTGCCTTCCGGTCAGGGCACATGTCTGAATTGTGGGCCAGGTCCCCGGCTGGAGGCGTACGAGGAGAAAACTGATCCATGTTTCTCTTCCACATCGATGTTTCTCTCCCTCTCTTTCTCCCTGCCTTCCCCTCTCTCTAAAAATAAATTTAAAAATTAAATAAAAAGTAAATTGGTGGAGCCACTATGAAAAACGGTATAGAGGTTCCTCAAAAAAATTTAAAAACAGAACTACCGTACAATCCAGCAATTCCACTTCTGAGTATTTACTTGAAAAAAATGAAAACACTAACTTGAAGATATATGCACCCCATGTTCACTGCAGCACAATTTACAAAAGCCAAGATATGAAAGCAACTTAAATGTCCACTGACTGATGAATGAACAAAGTGACACACATACATATATAATGAAATATTACTCAGCCGTAGAAAAGAATGAAATCTTGCCATTTGTGACAGTATGTATGAACCCAAAGGGTACTCTTCTAAGTGAAATGAGTCAGACAGAAAAAGACAAATACCTTATGTATGTGGAACCTAAAAAACAAAACAAAACAGAAACAAACTGGTGGTTAACCAGAGGGGGAAAGTGATTGAGGGTACAATCAAAATAGGTGAAGGATATTAAGAGCTACAAGCTTCCAGTTATAAAATAAGTAAGTCATAGGAATGTAATGTATAGTATAGGGAATACAGTCAATAATATTGTGATAACTTTGCATTGTGATAGACGGTAACTAGACTTACTGTGGTGTTCTTTTCATAATGCATATAAATATCAAATCATTATCATGTACCTTTAAAACTAATAGGATATTGTATGCCAATTATACTTCAATTAAAAAAGGAAAAAGATGGACTCTTTAAATATTTTTTCTTGTCAGCTGCCATGATGTTAAGCCTTGTCTGTATAGGGCCCTGGGAAAACATTACAAGAGGAAGGGGCTTTTCTTTCTGGTTCCTGTGCGTTCCTCTTAGCAGGATAAATAGAATTACCAAGAATTTCAGTATTCCTCATGGCCTATGGAGTACCAGCCAACTTATTTTAAGGTCTTTTCTAATTTGAGACAACTGGGAAGACAGCTGGTCTAATTTCATGTTTTTATATTATTTTTCCTATGTATACCAGGATTTATGTACTTTATTCTGTTTGCTCATCCTTATTTGAATGCTAATACCATACTGCTTTGAGTATAAGTGATTTTAGAATTTGTTTTAATATTTAATATTGTTTTAATATTTAACGATCACCTCACTGTTCTGTTTCTAAATGTTCTGGACTATTCTCAAACATTTTTTCTTCCATATGAACAATGAGACCATTTTATCGAATTCCCCACCTCCAAAAGAACTCTCCACTGGAGTTGTCATTGATTTCCATTACATTGTTAAATATTTAGTCTTCCCATCCAGAAACATGATATGTATTTCCACTTTTTCAGCTCTTGCTTCTACATCCTTGAGGTTGTACAATTTTCTTCATATAGATTCTGTACCTTGTGATATTTATCTTTAGGGTATTTTGTCATTTTAACATTATTATAAATGAAGTATTTTTCTCATCACCAAGGCAGTTCATTCACCTATTTCCCCCCTCAACATCCCAATGATACCAAAGAATGCTTTCACCTCCCACCCACCCCGACACTATCCTACCCCAGAACACCTGAACTTTGTTATTATTGAGAATATTTCATTCAGACAAGTCTATTCTCTTTTACAATGTCCCTTCTATTTCAAAGACCCTTACCTAACATTTATATTACACATTCCTTGTCACTCTCAATGTATATAATTACATATTTACTATATGTATTATCTATATAGTCATATATCAAGGTCCACTGTCCATCACTATATCCTCTCCTATTTTAGGGTCTCCATATCATCTATTTGATTAGAGTATATTGCTTAGAGTGGAGTCTATGGGTGATAGTCTCTGAGAACTTGCAAACTTACATGGGGCTTTCTTTTCCCTGAAAGGTGAATAACATCTAGAATTTAGGATTCTTGGAATGTAGGCCTTTTCTCTAAATCCCCTGCAGATGTTTCTTACACAATTATCAAAGTTACAATATTACAAATAATCTGTTGTTTTGCTGTTGTAGTTTTAACTTTATGTTCCTATCTACACGCTTTTGGGGGCTTTTTTCTTTACCACTGATTTCAGAATATGACTTCAGAAAAGCTGTGTGCCTTTTCTATCAATCCTGCCTCAAACACAATGAACTCATTAAATCTGCAGTCTTTTTCAATTTACAATCTCTTTTGAGCTGAGGAAACTTTTCTTATTTCTCTTTTTAAAATTCTTACTCTTTGCATTTGGGTCTCCTGGATCTATTCTCCAAGTCCTTTAACTTTACCTTCATGAGTTCACCTACCAACTCTAGGTATTTTTGTTCTAAGTTTTAAAATTGTTATTTTACTTGAACTGAGTTCAAAAAGAGGGAGCAGAGATGTGCTCAAACAGCCATCTTCCCACAGTTATTTCAAATGGGACCAAATGCTATCTTATCACTGAAGTAGAAAATAAAAATGCTCCTAGGTGCTCAAAAAACAACTACCTAAAATAATATTTTTAAATCCAAATAACTATTTGAGAAGTTACTAGATTAAAAATAAGTAAATAAATAAAGGAAGTTACTAGATTGAAAGTTCCTTGAAAACAGGAAATCTGCCTTTTATATATCTCTAACCTTCTTGATAGACCTTGTAAATAAATGTGCTCAATACATTTATATTGATATATTCAGCATCTTAGAAGTTCCAAAAGGTAGAAGACCTTGTCATTATACTGAAGAAACCTAAAGTCTAACTGAGGAGGCCAAGAAAAAAAAAAAAGCCATACTATACATAAACTCAAACAGTAGAAGTGTTACACTGTGTTACTGCATACAACAATAGTCTAAAAGCTAAGAGATTAATATGGACTAACTCGGTCAGCTGGTTTGATGCTGAAGTTAGGCCCTGAAACAGGTAAATTTTAATAGGAGAAAAGGCAGTCTCCACAAAGAAAATACTGCAGAGGGACAGCGATGGGAATGAGCGTGTCAGGGGAGAGCGAGGAGACAAATCTGACTGTAACAGAAGAGTCTGTCGGATCCTGACAAGGAAGTAAGAGCAGTTCAGAGTCACTCACTGGTTGAATAAGTACTCAAAGCACTTAACTGTCAAGGATGCTGTATGCTGTCCTCATGCAGCTTACAAAGGGAGATAAGAATATTTGAGCAAATGAAAATTTCATAACTTTAAGATAATTTGAAAAATAGATATAATATAGAAGTAACATTGGAGAACAGAGCTCAGAGAATCAACTAATGAGGAGGTTTGTCTTTTTTTTTTTTTTTAAACAGAAAATTCATCTTTTAGTATTTCCCTTGGTCTCCTTGAAGAAAAACAATGCTACAGAGAGGAAAACTCATACCTATGATTTTTCTACATGTAAAATTTAAAAATGAATGTATCTCTAAACCAGAAAGGAAGTCCAATAAGGTGAGAATGACAACTCTTTAAAATTGTAAGACAGGAAGTAAAAAATTGTAACTATGTACAGTGATGGATGGATGTTAATTAGATTTATTGTGGTGATCATTTTGTCATATATACAAATACTGAATCATTATGTTGTACACTTGAAACTAACATAATTGGATGTCAATCATACCTCAATTTTAAAAAAATGTTTAAGCCTGTTTGTCTCGGTCACAGACTTACTAAACAAGAAACCATCAGAAACTTCTGCCTAGTGATGCCAACTAGGTTCATTTTTATAAAGGAGATTCAGTAATAAGACTGGTCAGCACCATCATGAGTTCATGCCTGACCTGAGTTAGAACGCACAAGTTCCAGTCTATGAGTAAACTGAGACAACTCCACATAATCCAAAGTCCTTAAAAAGAAAGAAAAACCCTGTAGATGCTTTAATTGTTACCTAAAAGCAATACTCCTCTGAAAATAAAGAGCTATCAGAGCACTATTCCTTCACAAAATAAGAAATAACTCCAAGAAAAATCAATTAAGTACATGTCAACTACAGAAATATTTCATTAATTTATACATTAATTAAAATTAATAATTAAATATCCTAAGGGGGGAACAGTGACAATAGAATAGTAAAACCTCCTTCTCTTAACCAGAATGTAATCACAATCCTGTATCTGTAATCCAGAAGTTTAAGTCCAATGCACACCAAGGATTTTTCAAAGACGCCAGACCTATGGAGTTTCATTTAGGGCTGTTCTGTGAAACATCCAAAATATTTTCCTCCTGGATTTTCAGTTTCTCATCACCCCCATCTCAATGCAAGGAAGAAAAATGAATTCATATCAAAACATAAGCACATAAACTTATTTTGCACTGTATAAATGGGTCTTGTAGTATTTTACCCAATATTTTTTGTTCTTTTAAGAAATAAAGAAGCCAGACCTTGCGGGAAGCTAGGCTGACATGAAAGAAACTCATATGTTTTAGAGTGCTGATCCCTTTAAAACATAACCAACCTCACTCCTTGCCCTTCCCAGTGTGGCTCAGTTGGTTGCAACGTTGTCTTGTAACCCAAAGGTTGTGGGTTCGATTCCCAGTCAAGGCATATACCTAGGTTACAGGTCCAATCCTTGGTCTGGGATCTTACGAGACAACCAACTAATACTTCTCTCTCGTATTGATGTTTGTCTCTCTCCCTTCCTCTCTAAAAGGAATGAAAAATAATGTTCTCAGGTGAGGATTAAAATAATAATAATTTTTTAAAAAATAACCAACCTCACCCCTATTTCTACCTATTTCTCTGAGAATAGGACACTGCATTCCATTTTTTGCCCTCCAGGGAACCCTACCTCCAAAACACCAAAGACAGAAGCTGTATCTTAAGAAAAGTGGGGCCCAACAGTTAAAATGGAAGAGAATTTTGGGGAAAATACTTGAAACATGATTCGGGGAGATGAAAGAGAATGGCAATGTGGAAACACTGTGGGGTTTGGACCAAGCTGACTTGGGTTCCAACCTCAGCACACTGAGGTTGGAACCCAACCTCAGGCTTCATGTTTTTTAATAAGTCTCTACAAAATGGAAATCACATACCTATCTTTAGGAATAGTTAGGATTAGAAGCACATTTCAAAGACTTGCCCAAACCCATACACTAAGCAGCAGAAGCAGGACTTGACCCCAGTTCTAAATGACTAAAGTCCGGTGTTCTTTGCCCTCTGCCGTTCATGTCAGAATGTCACTGTTAGAGGTACGGAGAAAAGTAAAGATCAGGTAGTGTGTAACAACTGGGCAAGACTTGGCACACACTGCACTCCTCAATGTTCAGGTGCTTTTCGCTAGCTCAGTTCCCTTGTCATCATGAGAATAGGACTTATTTATTCAGCACCTACTTACAGGTAGGGCAGGGTGTATAAAATACTAAGTACAGGGCCTGTTACATACTAAGCACTCAATAATTGATGCCTACTTAGACAGAGATCGTAACTTCTAAAAAGAGCTTAGGAAACGCTGGCTTCTTACAGGAAATTGAGTAGAACACAAGTTAACCAGACAGAAAAAGGAGAAAGAGCATGCCAGAGTGGGCATTTCTCAAAGAAAGGCAATGTATACAAAGGCATGGACGTGAAAAACCACAGAGCATTCAGGGAAATACAAGTCATTCAGCACGGCCAGAATAGAGAAATACATGGAAGGAGCAGGAAATGAGGCTAAAAAGGCAGGCAGGCCTGGGTACACAAAAGATGCTTAGATTGCATTCTGTGGATGGGAGACGCGAACGAAAACTTTTAAACAGGGAAAAGGACACAGTTCAATCCATGTTTCAGAAGGAGCATTCCATCATAGAATAGAAAAGGATGGACTGGAGGAAGTAGAGACTTAGGGAAGACGGACAAGTTAGGAGACTACTGCAATAATCTCAGCAAGAGATGATAAGACCCTCCACAAAGACAGTGTGAATGGAGGGGAGGAAGCAGAATCAACAAAAGTCAGTGATCCATTAGAAGATAACGATGACTCCCAAGTTTCGACCTGGATAAGTGGACATTCTGTATTAGAAAGTATGTGTGGAGCAGGCTGAAATAAGGAGTCCAGTTTTGGACTTAACAACAGTACAACTGTCTAGGGGAACCAAGGGGAGGTCTGGAGCAGAGGACTCAGAGCTAGGGCACAGACTAGGGAGCTGCCTCACAGCCACGACAGCTGGAGCCCTGGGCAAGGATGAGATGACTCAGCACATGTATGTGAAGTGAGAGTAAGACTAATGACAGGTATCAGGAAGAAGAGAAAGAAAAAGAAGCCCAAGAAGAAACAGTTCTGGAGATGGGAAAAAGTGATGCTATAGAAGTTCAGGGAGGAGAAAGTTTTAAAAAGATAATGATCCATAGTATTCAACGCTGCAGAGAAAAATGCTGTATCCAGAGGGTACCTTTCATTCTGAAAGTAGAAGTCATTGGTGGCCTTGCAGACAGTTGTTTGAGAGGCTTGAGGAGGCAGAGCAATGGACTGAGTACTGAGCAAGGTAAAAAGCAGGATAAAGGAGCTGTAGCCTATACCTTCTAGGATCAATGAGAGGGATAGTGCCAGCACTGAGAGCAAGCACAGTCCGACACAAGATGTGGGAAGCTGCTGCTTTTAAGATGGGAGAAACTTCCACATATTTATTACAGGCTGAAGGAAAGGAGCCAAGAGCCAAGAGTTAAGTGAGAGACTAAATAAAAATGAGAAAAGAGACAAAGACAAAAAACTATGAATGAATAGATCAATCAATGAAGTATGCTCCCCAGATCCCAGAAGAGGAGAATATGGGACTGAGAACACAATCAGAGGAATAGACTGCTGAGGAGGAGGGGGATATTTCTTCCTCTGAGAAAAGAAGGAAAAGGGATAAGGGTGGGAACTGATATAGATAAGTTTGTGAGTGTTGAGGAGGGAAGCTGAGGGAGTTTGGCTTTCCTTACAAGCTAGTGAGAATGAAAGGTGATAGACTTGGATCTTTGCTTCACAGTCCTCTTTAAGAAACAGATGAAAGCTGCAGACTCTGTCCCCTAAAAAAGGCACATAAGCATTCACTTTCAATACATGCATCCAGATTTTGTCATCTGTGAGGCTATGGAATTCCAAAGAAATGACCTCTCACAAGCAATCTTGTCTATTAGAAGAGCACCACACAGGAAAGCAACTTACTCATTAGAAGCAGAGATATTTAAAAACTCTCACTTAAACCTCAGTGATGTACTCAATCATCAAAAAGAGATGGACTATTTGTATACAAAAGCACTAACTTAAACTCTCTAGGAATACAGACAGAGGAGAGCATCTTGTCTTTAGAAAATACAGAATGTAAAGACGATGAGCGGCAGAGCCTTGGATTTAGCAATGGCTTTACATAAAAGTAGTATTTTTGAAAAGATGAAACATAAATCTAGAGGTGAAGAGAGACAAAAATCAAGCCCTTAAATCTAGAGGACTGAAAATTGCTGGTGGTAAATGGAGCTCAAAGGAAAAGTGGATGCAAGAGAACTTTTCAAGGAGGAACCAAAAGGATTTGTTCACTAAGCACAAATGGAGGACTAAGTGATTTTCAACCAATGTGCCCCCAAAATGTTTAAAACACACAATACCTGACTATTTAGTCAGAGGCACTGACCTCTTTTCCCTTAGATTGTCAAATTAAAAAAATGACAACAGCTAACACAATAATAGCCACTTGGTGTGAATGAATCAAAATTATACTTTTTTTTGTTTGTTTTACTGTCAAAAATATACTTTTTGGTGTGCTGCAGAATTTGAGTAACTAGTTTACGTGTGCCATGAGATGAAAAGGGTTAAAAACAGCTGGACAAGGAAAGGAAGAGTCAAAAACTACTTGAAGGTTCTAAGCATCCACACGAGCCTTTTCATGGCTTGTAGATGCTTGAGTCCCAGGAATCATGCTTACATTTCAGAGCCATTTGCCAGAATCTACAGGCTCAGAAACGCGCACATGCCAGGTGTCTGTATGAAACACACCGACTACTCCTCTGCTCTAGTCAACTGCTTGCAGTGACCCAACACATGTTGAACTGAGGGCAGAGGGTGCCAACAGGAGCAACTGATGATGGAGTGAAGTCTTTTAAAAAACATATTCACAAACTGATTCCATTCACTGCTTCATATATAACCATACTCTGCTAAGTAACGCACGATATTAAAAACTGCCAAGTCACCACGTGTCTCTATCAGAAATAAAGATTAACTGCACCAAGCACTAAGAGTACACCACACACTACACCCCATTTTTCTCCTATTATCTCATTTTAAACCTCCTTACAACTCTAATGAGATTGTCGTTCTTTTTTTAAGTATTGAAGACAGTAAAACCAGGGGGGTAGGCAGTCTGGCCAAGGTCACAGAGCTGGTACGCAATAGGCCAGGACCTGGACCCAGGCCCACCAGGTGCCAAACCTGTGTCTCTCAAATGATTACACAAGCCCACCTTATGCCAAAATCAAATCCCCAAGACAGACTGAGTCACTACGGCATGGTGGTTAAGAGTACAGGCATCACAGATAGACAGACAAGACAGAGACTTTATGTTTCAATTCAAATCAAACTGAAATAAGCAAAAATTTTTTGCACTCCTACAACAATACAAGGAAGAAACAGTCGGGAGTTATTTAAAGAAGCTTAAGGTGTAAATGACCTCACCTCTGTAGGAGCGTACACTCAGGTGAAATAAGAAGCAATTTAAATTATTATAAAATATGACTGGCAAAAATGATATAAACTGTAAATGCCGTAAGGTTTGAAGCAAGAAAGCTCATAGTGGTCAGGGCCAGTTTTATTACTAAGGTAGTACTTCAGCTGAACTCTTACTAAGAATTGGGAGAAATTCTGCACACTAACAGGATGGAGCATTTCAAAGAGCATTCCTGAAGTAATCATGACAGGAGACCATAGAATTATAATACAAATATAGTATGAAGACTCTTTTTAACCAATCATCTGAACTATCAACCCTGAGGTGCTAATCGTTACACAGCCCAGGAAAGAAAGTAGCCACCAAGGACTGGGCTAAGAGGGAAGAGCTTCTCTTCAAAAATCCAGCTCAATGCTACAGGACTGTCAAACAACACGATTAATTTCCCAAAATGCACTCTGGAACTAAGGCATCCAAATAAGCGCTCTCCTTTATAGTAAGGTGAATCACTCTTCCAACAGACTGAATTTGTCACCGCTTCTCTTCTGGAACTGCCCTGAAAACCATTTCACAATCATTCTAATTTTTTGACAGCCATGACTAAAAACCAATTTATAATCTCTCTAATTTTTTCAGTCACGAGTAGTTTGGACTCCAAAAGAACATCAACCAGCTTTTCTCTAACTTGACTCTAGGTAATCATAAAATGAAAATCCACCCTCAAAGAATTAATTTGCCACCATGAGAATTTTCAAAACAATGTGCCACAGGCTCTGACAATTCCTAAAGATGAGTTCCAACAAAGACAAATACTGCCCACCAAAAATATATACATGCAAGTTTTTAGGGTGTAGATCACTTATAGATAATGCCATTTGGGTTATTTAAAAACCCACACCCCTGCTTTCCTTAATACTCCTAGCATCAGGTATAACGACTGGTTAGACACAGTTTTCGGATAAAGGTATGTCCTATGAATCCATCCATGACTCTGCTACAGATTTAGGGGGAAGTGGCCCACTTTGCCATTATAAGTAAAGCAAGAAGAGGGATTTGCCTGTTGTCTAGTGGCTCAATTCTAGCTGTCAGTTTCTGAGATTATGAAATACCATCTCTCTCCAGTGTCTTACCCTCTTCCTCTTCAACTCCCTCATCTCTTGCCCACTCCTCAAAAGGATTCACTTCAACTCCCAGGGCTTGGCCTTCTCTTATCCCTCCACCTTCAAGGTGGACCCAAGTCCCTTGTTTTAAGGACTGCCAAGATGTGTGATGAAACAGATAGGAGAAAGGGAGGATGTGACTGTGTGTGTTGTGTTTGTGCTCAGAGAAGTGTTCAAACAAGAAAAGGGAGGATCCCTTCCTGTAAGTGTTATTTTATCTTAAATACCTTCCCAGTTGTCATCTTTGGACTGTTCTCAGACACTGAAAGACTTTCCTTCCTTCCCACAGGCCACAGAAGTATGGGATCTATGTCCTCCTTTCCTTCACACATAGGACTGAACTGCACAAGCTAAATCAGAGCCCCTCTCTACCATCCAGCCAATTCAGTCTCATATTTAGAGTACTCTGCTGCTGCTGCTTTACAAGACAGAGCAGATAGCTTCCTCTTTTCTTAGAAGGCAGCCTCTGCACACAGCTCCATCGTGGTCTCATGTGCGCACTCTTTTGTTGGTATTTTTAAGTGATTTCTCTACCAGACTCGAAGCTCCTTGAAAGCTAACACAGTACGCTGCTCACCTCTGTATCCCTAGCACATAGTGGCCACAAAATAAATGTCTGGATCAAATACACGAATGATAGCTCTGAAAGAGAGTTCAGAAAGAGAATCAACCAGACTAAACGGAACTGTAGCATACAACTGTTTTGTAGCCTTGCCTCAAAGTAAAAATTAGAGTTAACAGTTTGTTCAATCAATAACAGTAAAGATATTAAGTCATTCAATGGTAACAGATGCCATAATTACATGGCAGCTTAGGATGACGGCACTTATTACATTAGCAACTTTAGACAAAACACTTAACCTTTCTGTGTCTGTTTTTTCCCTCTGTTAAACCAAAGAGGGTCAACGGAGCGGGGGGCGCGGGGGGTAGGTCCCTGGCTGGTGTGGCTCAGTGGATTGACCACCAGCCTAGGAACCAAAAGGTTGCCAGTTTGATTCCCAGTCAGACCTCATGCCTAGGTTGGGGGGGGGGGGGGGCGGTGAGAAGCAACCAATCAATGTTTCTCACCCCCTTTCTCCCTCCTTTCTCCTCTCTCTGAAAACAAATAAATAAAATCTCAAAAAGGGGAGGGTGATAATGCCTGTTTACCTAATCACAAAGTTGTAATGAAGCTCAAATGATGTGATACATAAGATCATTACATAAATATAATGCATTATCAGGCATATTTAAACAAATAATTCTCATTATTAGTGTTATTTTACGTGCATACACTTGACTAAAACATACAAATAAAGTTCAGACAACACAGCCTACTATCAAATATATAATGAATATAATAATATATGTGGATCATGAAAATTTTTTCAATCACAGGGATTTTGTAGAAACCCCCTACCGATTCAATTTGTCTTTAGAAAAGCTCCTGATTACATGGAAGTTAAATTTTAAATGATTCTGCAGAGAGGTTTGGGCTATTTATTTGTTTTGGTGCATAAGCAGAAGGCTTCACCCACCAAGTCCGTGCTGAGCTGCCTGAGGCACCAGCCATAACACTGGGCTCTGCACCCAGCTCGGCTCTGCGGCAAACAGCCCGAGGGGCCCAAACCCGAGTTTCAGCACACAGCGGGCTGCTCTATTGCCAAAGCCTGCAGATGAAAACACAGGCAAGCACAAATATAATTCTTTAATAGTACATAGGTCAGCCTATCCCTATTATCAGGACCCACGAGAGCCTGAACAAAACAAAAAATGAGTAAAATCAAGGAATGAGTGCACCAAGGCCAGCAACATGTGACGAACACATAGTTAAAAGCATTTTCTCTTTTTAGAAAAATAAAGTACTTCTGTCAGAGCAGTAACTATAGTGAAAATGTAAAACAAAGGTTGGTTCCAAATATGGTACAAACATCACAAATAACACCATGCTATAGATCTGGGGGCTGTTGGGTTGTTTCAACTTGACTTGAATTCCTAAAAATATCTACCTACTTCTCCAGCAACCATCCTCTGTACTTTAAGCAAGAGCAAAACAGATGGCCAAGCTGCTGACACTGCAGGCCCAAGGCTTTTCGGCTGCATTGTTCCAGTTATCCAATGCGTAAAGAGGTGAAATACAGGATAACATGGTATAAATCTAAAAGAAACCAATGGAAACTAAGTCATATGCCACCCAAAACAATTCTGCATTGGAAGGCAAATCGTGCACTTGTCCCTAAAAATATTTATGCCTTGGTATTCACAGTTTGTAGGAGTTTGACACCTTTCTGAAGGAGACAGAGGCAAGCTAATCACTGTGAGTCCTAGAAATAGTCCCTCAGAATCATCTCTAGAAACACCCAGAGAAGTAAACAATAATCAGCTGGAAGCAGAAATATCAAGAATAATGAGCTTCCAGGATTTCCCTCTAGGTGTAAAAGCAGTCAACTCCTATTTTTAATCTTGTTCTGGCGCAAACACCCAGCCAAACCTCTCTCTTTCTGGCTAATCAAAGATAGCTGATTTGTTACTGTCAAGTAACTGCTTTGAAAGTCACAACTGAATGGCAGTCATCACAGATTTAAAGACAACGCTTTAGATGAGAAGAATAAAGTATGTTGAAAGGCTGAAGGAATGGTAATGCCCTAAACACAGAAACAAACTCATCCACTACCACTGATCTGGGGACTGGCCAAAGAATAACTTCTCAACTGATTAACTGATAAATATATATGTTGGTAATTAAGTGCAAATGAACTGTCCTTCCATGTCAAACTAGATTTCTAATACTCAGATCTACTTCTGGTTTTACACTGTAAAGAATGGGGGTGGAAGAGATAATGTCTCCATAAGTAAACACAAAGTCAGAACTCTCCTGGGAACTTGTCACATTCTTTTCCAATCAACAATTTTGAATCCACTTGAAAAATGCCAGTGAAGAGGGCCTGTGACAAGAAACTCAGTAAGAATATGCAACACTGGGGACACCACCACAGTGCTGACATCAACCTTGGACAAAATGCTGCTTTTGTCTCAGAGGCAGCCTGTGACAAAAACAGGAACTTTATGAGAACTGATCACTACTGCACAAGAAGCCTGATCACATGCCCACAACAGAGCAATGTTTCTCTCATTGTTATCCAACAGACTAGTCTAATAACAGTGGCTTCATTTATTTCATTTTTAATTCTGAAAATAAACCCAACTCTCCTAATGCCAATCCATTGTCAAAAGAGAGAGGGTGCCGGCCAGGATTTGCAAGTTACCTCTCCTTCCCTCTTCATAGACTCCAAAAGGTGATTGGATGCGGGAAATTCAGCCGGAATACAGGTACCAGGGGGAAAAAACCCTTATGACAAAGGTGGTCTCAAAGCAGCACTGTGTGTCTCTCTCTGGATTAAAACCACTGCTTCTATCCTCTTTAGGACCCTCAATGGCCCACCCTGTTTCTACCTCATTCCTGTCACTGGGGAGGCGTTTCGCATTGTTAAAGGAGGAAGAAATGCTGCGGATTTTCCATGTGTCCTCTTTTTTTTTTTTTTTTTTTTTTGGCCGCGGGCAGGGTGGCTGAAACAGGCGTGGGGCCCTCCCCTCGAAAAAGGTAGAGGACTGGAGAAACGCTGTCAGCCACCCAGCTCGCAGCTTCGCCCCCACCCCCACCGTGCCCACACGCCCGGACAGAAGCGGAGGGCGCAGCTTTGTCTCGGGTTTCGGGGCGCAGGAAGCGCAGAAGCTGCTCCGGCCTGCGGAGGACCTCTTCCCAAAGCCCCTGTTTAACCCCCTCCCAAAGAACACAATAAACGACACGCGAAACCCACTTCAGCGGGTGGGAGAGGAGGGAAGACGGCCCTTTAGAGCTCGGGCCAGATTTCCGGCATCGTTCTCCCCTCTCGCCCGCACGGCCACCAGGGCGCGCGGCAGAGACCTGCTCTCTCTCTCGCCACGATCCGCAGCGGCGTCCGGGCGACCGCACTCCCGCCTGGCTCCTACCTTCAGAGAGCTCCAGCTCCAGCTCCGCCAGCTGCGCCCGCACTTCGGGTGGCAGAGCCGCCACCGCGGCCGGCGTGGGTTCCAGGCCTCGCTCCGCCATCCCGACTCCACCAGCCACACTCCGGAACACAAGAGAGGGGGCCGCAGGAGGGACGGACTGACGCGGGCCCACACCCCGGCTACAGGATCCGGCTCCGGCCACCCAGCGCCGCCAACACCGATGCTACCGCCGCCGCCATGAGCAAGGGTCACGTGAGCGCGCCGGCCCCGCCCCCAGGCTAAGGACGCTCCACCTCCACAGCCTAGTCAAACTCAAAACTCGCGGGCTTACGGCGCCCTCTATGGGAAGCTCCTGAAAAGACGAGCCCAAGCCGCCACCTCGAATTCTCCAGCACGAAATAGGCTTGTTGAAATAGGTGTTGATGGCGTGGACACGCAGCGTTTATTTAACCTTTCACGAACTCCTGTGCGAGGACTTTTCAGGGGTTCCTAGCTATACTTTTCCAACTCTGCACTTAGTAATGTTGCCCTTGTCTTGTCCTTTCTTTACTGCATTTTGCCCTGATTGACACCTACCCATTTATAGGGATGTAAACACAGACCACTTCTTTTATGGGGGTTTACCGGTCCCTTTTGCCAGGAGCAATTGTTTCGATTTCAGTTCTAGCATTTATGACAGTGGCGGGAAATTCCAGCTACTCATGCCTAGATTTCTAACTACTTGTAAGAGGGGAACTTAATCTTTATCTTTTTATCCCTCTCAGTGTATGACTTAATAGGTATTCCAAAAATATTACTATTTTAATTCAATAAACGGAAGATGCAAACATTTGTGTACTTTTACCAGGAACTACTGTGGAGATGCTTAAATTGTCACTTACAGTCTTTCTTTAATAGTATTCTTTTTTTTTTTTTTTATAATGCCATAACTCCCCTTCACAATTTAGAGGATCCTGGTGTTTTCACCTGGCTGGAAGTTGTTCTTGAAAAAAACAGACCCCAACATTCATCCACTATGAATTTCTGGTCAGTATATCATTTATAGGCTGGAAGAAAAAAAATTTAAGTTGAGAAAATAATTTCAGCTTGAAAGAAAGGAAGAATGTGACATCATGGTTGATTGAGGGTAAACTTTCATATTTCCTTTTAACTGAAATAATTTAAGGAGAATTTGTGGGAATGTATGTATGTGTGTATATCCTCTGGTTTACAAAAGGAACTGTAAGTAGTTTTTTTAAGGCTGAAAATTCACTGACAGTGCTCCCATCAAAAAGTTGGGTCCCTGTCCTGTACCCTGAATCTGGATGGGTTTCTCACTGCTTGGACCGATGGAATACTATGTGATATTTGCGACTTGTGAGGCTAGGTTCTAGGGGGCCATGCAGCTTCCCCTGGTTCTCTTGAAATGCTCCCTCTCCAGAGAACCTCTCTCAGGACCCTCCCTCCCAGGACACTCTCTCTGAGAACCTAGCAGCCATGCAGGGAGCAGCCACATGGAAAGCCATGTAAGGTACTCTGCTCAGTGGCTCCAGCTAAGCCCAGCCTTTTAGTCACCCTAGCCTAGGGTGAAGAAGCCTCTAGATGATTTCAACCACTAGACTTTTGAATCTTCCTAGCTGACATGTGAAACAATGTGGAACGCACACAACCTTTGTCTGTATTGCCTCATCCAAAATGCCTGTGAACATAATGCAATGATCATCCTTTTATGTCACTAAGTTTGAGGTGGTTTGTTACACAACAGAAGACTACCACAAAGAAGGGCCTTGTTTATCCTCCTAAAGCTCTTCATCCCCTTTTCCTTGTCAGAAAATCACACTAACCCCTGCTGAGGCTGAATATGCCAAATGCTCACTTTCTCACCCTCCTTGGCAGGTGTGCAATCCACTAAGGGAACTAGTGGAAGGGGAACATCCAGGGAGGATTTTCCTCCCTCAGGAGAGATGCACAAGGAAAAACTGCTCTTTTATTTCCTTCCTATCTTTGGATTTGGTCCTGTTCAGTGTACCAGCAGTCATCTTGCAACCATAGGAAAGCTGAGGGAAATACAGAGACATCACCTAGAACTTGACACACTTGGTCTGCTAAAATTAAAAATTGTGGGAGACTTCCAGCCAAGATAGAGGTGTAGGTAGATACACTTTGCCTCCTCGCACAACCAAAAAAAAGGGCACAAACTTAAAAACAAAAAAACAACCAGAACTGCCAGAAAATCAAACTGTATGGAAGTCCAACAACCAAGGAGTTAAAGAAGAAACATTCATCTAGACTGGTAGGAGGGGTTGAGATGGGCAGCGGGGCAGAGAGGACAAGCAGCAAGGTGGCGGTTGAAGGACTGGGCGGGCAAGACTGCAGCTGGCGGTCCCACATTTGTGTGTAGATAAACGGGGAGGAACAGCTGGGAAGTGAGACAGGCTGCCCAACCCAGAGTTCCTATGCAGGAGAACAAAGCCTCAAAACCTCTGGCTGTAAATACCTGTGAGAGTTGCAGCAGCAGTGGGAGAAACTCCCAGCCCCACAGGAGAGTTCATTGGAGGGACCTAGAACATACACAAACCCACCCACTTGGGAATCAGCACCAGAAGGGCCCAATTTGCTTGCGGGTACCAGGGGAAGTGACTGAAAGCCCCCAAGAGCCGAGCAAGTGGCATTGTTCCCTCTCTGACGCCTCCCCCACATACAGCCCCATGATGAAGCAACCTGAGTTGCCCTGCCCTGGAAAATACCTAAAACCCCGCCCCTTACAATGTAACAGGTGAGCCCAGATGAAGAAATATGGCCCAAATAAAAGAACTGATCAAAACTCCAAAAAAAGAACTAAGTAATTAAGAGATAGCCAACCTAACAGATGCAGAGTTCAAAACACTGGTAATAGGGATGCTCACAGAAATGGTTGAGTATGGTTGCAAAATAGAGGAAGAAATGAAGGCTATACAAAGTGAAATAAAGAATAATATACAGGGAACCAACAATGAAGGGAAGGAAACCGTGACTCAAATCAACAATTTGGAGTAGAAGGAAGAAATAAACATTAACCAAGAACAGAATGAAGAAACCAGATTTCAAAAAACAAATGAGGAGAGGCTTAGGAACCTCTGGGACAACTTCAAACATTCCAACATCTGAATCATAGGAGTGCCGGAAGAAGGAGAGGAAGAGCAGGAAATTGAAAACTTATTTGAACAAATAATGAAGAACTTCCCCAATTTGGCAAAGGAAACAGACTTCCAGGAAATCCAGGAAGCCCAGAGTTCCAAAGAGGTTGAACCCAAGGAAGAACACACCAAGGCACATCATAATTACATTACCCAAGATTAAAGAAAAGGAGGGAATCTTAAAACCAGCAAGAGAAAAGGAGACAGTTACCTGCAAAGGAGTCCCGTAAGACTGTCAGCTGACTTCTCAAAAGAAACCTTACAAGCAAGAAGGGGCTGACAAGAAGTATTCAAAGTCATGAAAGGCAAGGACCTACATCCAAGATTACTCTATCCAGCAAATCTATCATTTATGGAAGCTTTGGAAGGGCAGATAAAGTGCTTCCCAGATAAGGTAAAGATAAAGGAGTTCATCACCACAAAGCCCTTATTATATGAAATGTTAAAGGGGCTTAACAGTAAAGTTAAGGCACAGTGAGGAAGTAAAAGAGTAAAGTAAAGAACAGTGAGGAAGTTCAGAACAGTACAGGAAATGGAGAAGCCAAAGAACAGATATGTACAACCCATAGATGTGGACTAAGGGGGTTGCTGGTAGGAGGGGAGGTACAGGGTGGAGGGGAATAAAGGGGAGAAAAAAAATGGGACAACTGTAATAGCATAGTCAATAAAATATACTTAAAAAAAAGAAAAATAATGAAGCCACTAGAAAAATAAATAAATAAAATAACAAATTGTGGAACTGCCTATATTGGGCTTCTCCTTGCTATACAAGGAAAAAAATTTAAACCTCTTTTCATTAAATATTCTGTTATATACCACCCAAAGCTTTTCATCTGAGAGTGAATATGGTACCAAAAAAATGGAGTATTTTCGGTGAGCCAAATGTTGTTTTGCTAGGGCAAATGATCAGAAAAAGTCAGGATTTGAGGGAGGGGGTGAGTTGACTTCGATGTAGCTTTCAGTGAATTCATACAATATATAAACAGTCTGGCATCCCAGCTGAGGACAGGTAGAGCAGTTTGGCCTTGCTAATAAGCTCTCCAGGCTGCAATCCAGGTTAACAGGCATGGTAGAGTAAAGCTTTGTTGGCTTGGGGAAGCCAATTTCTTCTATGCCCAAGTTAAAACTAGGATAAACAGAAGCAAGAACAGGGGAGATTTAACAGGTGATAAAATTGAAAGGATTAGGGCTCCAAATCTCTGAAGAGCCTCAGGACCTTTCATTACCTTTGTCATATGAAAGGGTAATTTTAGTAAAGAATACAAGTGTGGCAGGAAAGGAATTAGATTTAGGGTAGTATTCTCCCCCTGAGGTCATTAATTTCAAACTGTCTCAAGGACAGACATTTCAACTAAAGGAGAAAGCTTATTCGCTGAGTAGAGAGGCAGAAATTCTCAAGCTTAATGACTGATCAGTGCTGTACAATAGAAATACGATGTGTGGCTCATAATGTATTTCATAATATTACAGGTGTAATATACTTTTTGGTAGCAACATAGATTAAAAAGTAGGAATAGCACATCTCAGTTCAGACTGGCCACATTTAGAGTGTTCCGTAACTCCCTGTGGCTACCGCACTGGACAGCACAAGTCTATACACAATCTTTCCCTGATTTATTGGCACGTGGAATTGACTGGATTTAATAATCTGGAAGCCCACTAGTTTTTGCAGCAACTGTAGTACCAGACATGCCACGCCTGGCTTTAACTAGCTCTAACTGTGCAACACTTAAAGCAGTCCCTAAACTCCCAACTCCCACCAACAGGAAAACAGCTGCCAGATCTCTGCAGTCCCTAAGGAGGACATATACCTAACCCCCACCTTAGGTATGCCAGTGAAGGTCAGTGGGTAATTAAAACACTCCCAGAAATCAGGACCAGAGGCTGCCAAACTAGCTATCAAAGTTACACTCCTTTTGCCAGGGTAGGATGTCTTCACTAGTTCCATCAGGTAGTATGGTAAACTGTTTACAAAAATTGCTGCAATAACCCTCTTTCCCTCCACTCACCGTATTCACTACCCTTAGTAGACCCCCTCCTATACATTCAGTTTGATCACATGACCTACTTTGGCCAATGAGACCAGAGCAAATGTTACACAGAGACTTGCAGATGTGCAGAGTCCGTTTGCATTGGCCCCTCTCTGTTTTTGGAAGCCCTGAGACCACTGTCTTGTGAGCGAGTGTGAGCTAGACTCCTAAGTGAGGAGGGAGGTGGCCCCACTACCCTCATTGCTCCAGGCAAAACCCAAACAACTGTAAAGTGTATGAGTGAGGCCAGAGACTGCCCTGTGATCACAGGTCCACAAGTGAGACAAGCCCAGCCCAAATGGCCAATGCACGCAAGCTAAAATTGATTGCCATTTTAAGCAGCTAAATTTTGTTGGTTTGTTACCTAGCAAGAGCAGATAAAAACAGGGTATGATACCTGCTCAGGATCAGTCTGTTGTATATTTCCTTTTTTGACTGGGATATTATTATACTTACACTTTCTTGTCTGGCATTGTGTTTTGCAGTGGTTTGCAAACTTTAGCATGCATCAGCATCATATGGAAAGGTTATTAAAACACAAATTGCTGGGTCCAGCCAGAGTTTCTGACTTCATAAGTTTTGGATGT
Organism: Pteronotus mesoamericanus; assembly: GCF_021234165.1. Taxonomy (NCBI): domain Eukaryota; kingdom Metazoa; phylum Chordata; class Mammalia; order Chiroptera; family Mormoopidae; genus Pteronotus; species Pteronotus mesoamericanus. The sequence continues at coordinate 4,389,445 of NW_026555310.1, forward strand.
GGCCCAATAATTTACATTTCTAACAAGTTCCATGGTGATGCTCATGCTGCTTGTGTGAGTACCACCCTTTGAGAACTATTGGTCTATTAGATGTGTTGGAGACAGTTAACTTGTCTTGTAACTTGGTCCATGAGGAATCATCTCTAGACCAAAAGAAGGAAGATCGCATAGTCCCGGAGGCTGTGGACTTGGAACTGGAGGAGGTAGCTGCATGATATTGGGGTTGTCTCCCTTTGAGAGAGGGGATATTTCGTGTGAGTTATATGCATTTTTATTTGCGTATAAGGCAATAAAAGTTTGCCAAAATTGAGTGGGCTGTGACAGAGGGTGTAAACTGTCTACCTAAAATTCATTTCCTCTCCTTTCCATTTTGTCTAGAGAGTCCAGCCACCTCCAGGGAAGTTGAAAATGCCAGACACTCAGCATCCCTTGCTGCTAAGGCATTATTAGCATATCATCCCATCCTGGCTCAGAGACCTAAAAAAAAGTCTTCTTGAGAGGTGTCCACAAAATTCTGGGGAAGATACTCTTCCCTGATACGGGAGACACATGAGGAGGATCCCGAGAACTCTGCTAGTTTCTTGGACAATTACACTTTCAGAATTTTGTGGCAGTGGCAAGGCCACAAAAGAATGGGACAGAGGGAGAGACAGAGTCCCAAAGGTGGTGGCAGAAGGTGGCAGCCTCGAATAACTTGTGGTCTACATCCTAGAAATACCCAAAAATGCCTGTCGGATGAAGAACAGGGGACGGATCTTGCCGAGGAGACCCTCACCTGCAGGCAGAAGCAACACAATTTTTGCATTTGTGTTAAAAGGCTCTCATTTGTAGCCCTAAACTGAATACTGGGAAAATTTAGGTTACATGAACCTACCTACAATTAAAACAGTGTAAGAAAGTTCTGTAATAAACTGGAAGACATTCCACATACAAGAAAAGTTTTCTGTGAGATGAACCAACATCACATGATTTACATGGAGATATTTATATTGCTACATCCATCTGAAACCATGAAGGAAGAAAAGAAGCACGCAATATTTCTCTTCAACTTAGGATGGTTTGGAAAAATACTAGGAGGAAGGATCTCCTCCTAAATGTGTTGTGACATGTAACTGGTGTGATTTAAAAGAAAAGGCATCTTTTCTCACTGTATTAAGTGAAATACTGGCAGGAGGTAGAAAAATAAAGTAGTTTTAATGGAGGAGTAGAATTATAGAGGTTCATATTGTGCCTTTGTGATTGTAATGTGTTTTCAGAAGACTGAATCATAGGCTCATTTATTCTGAATGAGCCACTCCCTCATAGTCATTTGCCTTTTCCAGGCTCCCGGAGCCCCAGTTAAGTGCTGTGTCTTAAATTGACTATTCAAAGTACTTGCCTCATGATGATAATGAGGATATAGCCAATAGAGTCACAAAACTGAGAGAAAAGGGCTTGATTCCGTTCCATTTCTCAAGCCTATGGCATCTTTGCACTTTCTCGTGCTCACAGCTTCATTAAAAACTTCTCTTCAGCTGGCAGTAGGTTGATTTTAGTTTTTGACAGGTGTTCATACCTGGGAGTCTGACTACAGCCCCTCATCTCAAGCCACAAGCCCAGTCCTTGATTCCTCCCTCTTTCACGTGGAACAATTTTAGTTCCTATTGCCCTGATGGATCCAAATTCATAGCCTATTTTGCCCGTTCTTGGCCCCCACATCCCATAGTACAAAAGTTTTGGCTCAATGCTCACTGCTTTATGTTGTTACATTTAACGTTCATAGGTCATAAATGAATAATCAAGATAATAAACAGATGGGAATGGAGCCTATAAATCAGAGATTTCATAAGAAAGATATGAGAATCTGGAACATTTAAACACTAAATATTTAGGACTTATTATTATATTTTTACATATGTTAATGTCATTGTGATTCTATAACTTCAATAGTTTTGAAAGAGAAAACATATTCAAATACTTATGGGTTAAATGGCATGCCTGAGATTTGTTTCATAACAACACATTTGGGGCTGGAGTGGGAAGAAGCTGGGGCTATAGATGAAATAATGTCAGAGCATAATCAAAGGTAGGGAATGGGAATGTGCGTGTTGAGTATACTAAGTTGTTTTGTATATATGTGAAAGTTCACATAACTAAACATTTTTTAAAGAAATTAAAATTTTCTTATTTCTACATCAGGTTGTATTGTTGTACTCTTATCTTTTTCTACTTTATCTACCATTGATGTGTATGTAGGAGAAAGGGTACTTCAGAAGATGAACCTCCAATCTTAAAGTCTCAGAATTATAATAGTTGAAGAATTGGAAATATTACTTCCCTAGAAATCTAAGAGAATCAACTAAAATACCATCATTCATTCATTTAAACATATCTAATTTGCTGGGCAGAAAACCCAGGCACACCATCTTGGACTCCTGGGCTGTGAGGAAAAAATGTGTTGTTTTAAAATTAAAAAAATATATATATATTGAGTTAATGTAACATGTTAGGCACTGTCTAGGTGGTAGGGATACAGTGTTTGAAAAAGGTCCCTACTCTCACAGAGCTTACCGTACAGTTCTATCAGAATTATAATAAGAGTTTTTAATAAAGTGACTTAAGATTAGGTCAACATATAAAAATAAACACCTTTCCCATCTTAAGCAACAGTCAATTGAAAGAAAAATCCATTCACAGTTACAGCAAAACATAAGTGATAATAAACCTAACAAGAAATGTGTAAGAATTAAATGAAGAAAACTGTAATAGCTAACTCAATAATCTAAAAAGAGGACCTACATGGGAAAATAGATGGCAATGACCTAAACAATAGTTACCTGTTCCCAGACAGAAGGTCTCAATATTATAAAGATATCAATGCTCCAAAAGTTATTTTATAAAACTCAATGCAATCTTTATCAAAATCTTATTGTAACTTTCTAAATCACAACATGACAAGCTGATTCTAAAGTTTAAATAGAGATAATATTGAAGGAAAGTCAAGAAAAAGTAAAAACATTAAAAAGCAACAAGCCTCAAAACCAAAAAGTCACAAAGAAACACTAATCTGTGTAAAAATTAAGTCTACATGATGAAAGAGAAGACAAACATGCATATTCTTTAGTGGCAAGACTCAATAATGTTTTGTTGAAAAAAGTTTTTTTTTTGTATAGTCAGTTCTCCCAAAATTCCCTGTAAGTTCAATGCAACATTCACAAAAACTCCAACAGAATTTTTAAAACAAAATTTGTTAAGTGATTCTGGAATTCATATTAAAGGAAAAATTCATAATAGCCAGACATTCCACGCTAACTGGTGTGGCTCAGTTGGTTGGGTGTCGTCCCACAAAGTGAAAGGTCACTGGTTCGATTCCCAGTCAAGGCACATGCATGGATTGCAGGTTCAGTCCCCAGATGGGGTGCATACAAGGGGCAATCAATTGATATTTCTCTCTCACATCAATGTTTCTCTCTCTTTTTTTCTCCCTCCTTTCCCCTCTCTAAAACATAAATAAAATATATTTTTTTAAAGAATAGCCAGACATTCTAAACAAAAACAATTATGGGGCAGCAATTTGCCCTTTCAATAACAAAATACACTAAAAAGCTATAAGAACTAAAATGGGGCTTTATGAATGCAGGAATAGGATAAAAGGAATAGGATAGATATTGAAGAAACAGACTTATGTATAAATGGAAAGAAAATATAAAATATTCAACAAATGGTTGGCAAATGGCTATTCAGAAAAGGTAAATACTTTTCATAATGCACCAAAATGAACTAAATATATTTAAAAGCTAAAATTTAAAAGTAAAATTCTTAAAGTATTAGAAGAAACCAGAGGGAAAAAATATTTAATTTCAGGATAGGGAAGGCTTTCCTAAACAGGTGGTACAGGAAGAGGATGACAGATGTGGCCTCAAAAACAATGAAAAATTATGGTGACTATTTCAATTATGTTAAGGAAAAATGAAATATCGAGAACATAAAACAAGCCCCACCAGTAAACAAAATATGACAACCTAATGAAAAAATAAGTAACAAATAAATGGTTAATAAACCATTTATTTATTTAAAAAAGATTTAAAAATTCACCAGAAATCAAGGAAATAGAATTTATCAGTAACGGATAAGATATACCTAATGATATACAGATGTAGGGAGTATCATGTCTCAATCTCTGGAGATCATAAGCTATGAGATCATAAAAGCCCAGAATTCCTGAGGGTGATTGGTCCCACTGCATGAAGGATTTGCTATATGGATACCAGGGAAGAGAATCTTGGCCTCATCTGCAAGGTTGCTTGCAAGGGCCATATAAACATACAGCTGCTACTGGCCAATCTTCCCTGTCACATGGGGAGAGCCCACTTGAGAAAGAAGCCAACACACAGCTAGTAGACTGGGCATGGTAGGAAAAAGTAGGGGAGAAAGGGAAGAGGTAGGGGCTAGGGTAAGATTATGCACTTGGATCCAGCTGTACCACTGGACATTTAAAGTAGGCCATTGGCTATTCTCTACTTACCTTCCAACCTCTTTTCAACCCTCTGTCACCAGACTTCCACTCATAGTCTATTGAATCAGTTTGGTAATGGTTAACAGGAAGTGCCCAGTGTTAAATCCAATGGCTTCTTCACTCATCTCGCTTATGTGGCATTTACCTTGAACATCTCAACGCATTGACACTTTCTTTCTTTTTCTGTATTGTTCAATTACAGTTGTCCCAATTTTTCCTCCATTGCTCTCCCCTGCTCTGACACCCCCAACCCCGTTCCCTCAATCAGTTCCCACCCTGTTGTCCATTACCATGTGTCCTTTATACATGCTCTTTGACTAGACCCTTCCTCTTCTTTCACCCATAATCCCTCTGGTCACTGTCAGTTTCTTTGTTAATTCCATGCCTATGGTTCTATTTTGCTCCTTTGTTCTGTTGATTACATTCCACTTATAGATGAGATCATATGGTCTTTTGCTGCCTGGCTTATTTCACTTAGTGTAATATTCTCCAGTTCTATCCATGCTGTCGTGAAGGGTAGGTGTTCCATCCTTTAATTTCTTTAACATTTTTCTTCTTCTCTTGTCAAAACATGCAATGCCAGGATCCTTGGGGTACTTTTTACTCTGCCTACCTGTCATATTTTTAAAATTTGCACCCACCTATTTCTGCTTCAGAACTCTAAAGACCTTATAGACACATTTGAAGGCCCAAAACATGCATCCCTAATATTAGTCATCTTCCTCTCCCAAAGATGGTTATTTAAAAGGCATCCACCATCTTGCAGCTGGTATCATTCTCAAACAAATTAGTACAACTTTTTAATCTCACCTGAGGATATGTTTATTGATTTTAGAGAGAAGGGAAGAAAGGGAGAGAAACACCCATATGAGAGAGAAACATCAATTGGTTGCCTCTCGTATGTGTCCTAACTGGGGATCAAACCTGCAACCTAGGCATGTGTCCTGACTGGGAATCGAACCCCTGATCTTTTGGTTTATGGTACTATGCTCCAACTGAGCCACACAGGCCAGGGCATATTAGTACATTTTTATACTTTTACTAGACATATTCATAAATAATATAGTAGTTTTAAAACCAGTGTCAAACTCTGAACACATCAGTCTAACTTGTTCTTTCAACATTTCTTTTGACACATAGCTGTTCCAGTTCATTGATTTAAGTGATATAGAGTATTCCATTGCAAGATATACTAAAATTATTTTGTTGATGAAAATTATTTTCAGCTTCTCATTGTTAAAAAAAAAAAAAAAAGCTGCAACATTCTTGTAGTCTCCATGGATAAAGTCCAGTAGTCTTTTCAGGATATATACAACTTAGAAGTGGAATGTGGTTACAAGGTATGCTCATTACTTTCTCTAAATAGAGCCAAATTGCTCTCCAAAATTGTTTTTACCTATTTATACTCCCATAGCAGTAGAGGACAACTGCTGTTTCTTCCCACCCTTGCCAAAATATGGGTAGATACATAATTTTTTTATTTGCCAATTTTGATATTTTCCAAGGTTCTGTACTTAACTCTCCTCTCGTTCTGTAACCTAATCTTATTTATGACTTGTCAGGTTACTTGTGTCAAGGTCATCCTAAAATCTCCTCCACATTCTCACATCCAACCAGATGCAAATTCCTGTCCATTCTACCTCCTTAAATCCTGCTCTCTGACTAATTTCCTATTGTTGCTGTAACAAATTACCAGAAACTTAGTGGGTTAGCACAACGCATTTATTCTCTGAGTTCTGGAGGTCAGAAATCCAAAATAAATGTTATGGGACTGAAATGGTGTTGCCTGTGCTGGTTCATTCTGGAAGACCCAGGAGAGAATCTTTTTTTCCTTGTCTCTTCCAGCCTCCAGAGGCTGCTGGCATTTCTTGGCTCACAGATGCATCACTTTAATCTTCCATCGTCACATCTGCTACCAATGGACTCTGATCTCCTGCCTTCCTCTTAGATTACTTTTGTGATTATATTGGGCTCACCTGGATAATCCAGGCTACCCTCCCCATTTCAAGATGCTTAATCCCATCTGCAGAACCCCTTTTGCTATAAAAAGTAACTTTCACAGGTTCTGGGTATTAGGATTTGGACATCTTTTGGTAATTATCTTATCATGCCACATTAAACTGCTGCTTCCTTAATTCCAAACCTCACTCCCACCTAGACAATTATTTCCCAACCATTTACATAACCACCAAAGTTGTGTCCTCAACTTCAAATCGAACCATAATCCTCTACTCAAAGCCTTTCAGTGCTTTTCCATTCCCTACAGAATCAAATGAAAATTCATTTTCTTAGCATACAATTGATAGTGATTTTAGAAAGGAAATTCAGCTTTTCTTTTGTCACTCTATTGGAATCTATGCTCCACTCATTCCAAATTATTATGCTTTTTCTATTCTGTTTTTAAAGATTTTTTCTTTACTTTTAGAGAAAGGGAAAGGAAGAGGAAACAACAATGTGCAAGTTACATTCATCAGTTGCCTCTCACATGCCCCCAACTGGGGACAGGGCCTTCATGCAGCCCAGGCACGCGCCCTGACTGGGAATCCAACTGGCGATCTTTTGGTTTGCAGGCTGGCTCTCAATCCACTGAGCCACACCAGCCAGGGCAACGTTTCTTTGCTTACATTTTTCATTACCACTATGCTAGTCCTTCTTCCTTTGCGTGCCTAGCCAGCACATCCTGAAGCTTCAACTTGGAAAGTTAATGCCTTCCCCACCACTGGCTGACCACTATTTCCTGTGCATCCCTATCAAAGCATTCAAAACAATTTATAGTAATATTTTGACTTAAAATGAATGCTTGACTCCAAAATTATTAAGGGTAGGAATTTTGTAATTTTAGCATCCTGTGCCCCTAGTATCTTGACTTAGATATAAGATCTAAATGGAACAATTAAGGTCATGGAGAGTTAGTATGTGGTTATTTTCTAAAAGTTTGAATACTGACGAAAACTGGCATGCTGCACAAATAGCCATACATCCACAATAAAAGTGGTAAGATACAACAAAATTGTTTTAAAAATTTTATGTTTATGTCTGGAATTTTTGAAGAGCGTTTGCTCTTACTCCTTTATATTGTAGATGATTAAAGAAGCTGAGAAAATGACTTGCCTAAATATTGGGTTGGCCAAAAAGTTCGTTTGGTTCTTCTCCATACAATGGCTCTAGTAGTGCTTAGTTGTCTTGAACTTCATTCAAAAACAGTTTTGTTATATTGTATTGTGACAATTCTCTTATCAGCATGCATTAAAAAAAAACCAAACAAACCTTATCCAAATTGGTGAATTTTGGTGTAGCCATTTTAATATTGAAGACGGAGGAAAATACGCAACATTTTCAGCATGTTATGCTTTATTATTTCAAGAAAGGAAACACAACTGAAGTGCAAAAGATTTGTGTGGTGTATGGTGATGATGCTGTGATCGATCGAAAGTGTCAAAAGTGGTTTGCGATGTTTTGTGCTGGAGACTTCTCGCTGGATGGTGGTCCACAGTCAGGTAGACCAGTTGAAGCTGATAGCGATCGAGATATTACTTGAGAACCAACATTCTACCACGTGGGAGATAGCCAACACATTCAAAACATCCAAATCAATAAATTTATTGGTGAAAATTAAAAATGTCTTTTTTTTTACGCAAAACACTAAACGAACCTTTTGGCCAACACAATACACCAAGACTAGTAGCAGAGTTGGCTAAAGCTATGGGAAGCCTAAAATTTCATTCGAGGTCTGTGGGGTGGGGAGGATAGTGATATACATTCAAACTGTACCTCCTTCAAGCCATGCTTATGGGTGTTACATTATTTTCAGCACACAATTGGTTGCAGGCATGAATTATGTCTTTTAGGGATCTACAAAAAATGGCAAGTTGACAACAGAAAATGTTTAGAGGTAACAATCATTGACAAGTTTAATGCTTTTTATTCCTCTCCAATACATCACAGACCTTATTGGTGAGGACTAGAACAATTAAGTCTTGAATAAAATCATGTTAAGTGCTCAGCACAGTAACTGGTGACCTGGAGACTGTCCAGATGAGAGAGGATAACTGGAATTAAGGTAACAACACTTTGGAGATATAGGAGCAAATAAAAACCAAACAGTTTTTAGCCCTGTCCCTAACACTTAAAATTAGCTCAAAGGAAATGTAATCTAATGACCACCACCCTATGTTAGAAATGAAGTATGCCTTTTGGACCTAAAGGGAATGATTTTAGGAATTATTTTTGCACCCACTTTGCCATTGTTAGGATTATCAGATATTCTGCAGAGAACAAGCATAACCATCTCAGAACTGTACACATCTCCCTCCCCACAAAAACTTCACCAATGTATCCAATTATGGTGAATGGCACCAACTTCCATCCAGTACCAAAGACACAAATTCATGGATGCCTTCCTTTCTCATTTTCCGTATCTAATCCTTTCCAGTCCTGCTCCTAATTGTTTCTCAAATGTTTCACCTTGCTCCGTTACCAACATCGGGTATACCTAACTGGTCTCTCCTCTGTTCTCCATGATGCACAAATTCCAAATCCAAGGAGTCTGGCTCTTAACCTTTTTCTCCAGCCTCATCTTGGAAGATGGAGTAATGTTCCTCATGCTTTATTTACAGGACACGATTCTTCTAATGCATCACAAGGCTCTTCCTGCCTCTGGATCATCACCCTCTCACTCACCTAATTATCTACTCTCTCAGATATCTGTCCTGTTTCTCAGGAAAGCAGTCTATCCTTGGACCATGCCCCCACTCCAATCATGTAGATACTAATTCCAGCTTTTATATATACTACTGCTCTAGTTTTACAATTCATGTAAGGACGGGAATTTTTTTTGCTGCCTAACACAGTGCCTGGAATACAGCATGCAATAAATACTGACTAAATGACTATTTCACTCATCATGATTATAAGCTCCAATGCTAAGTCAATACCCTCAGTTTTGACAAGGTCATAGTTACTTGTACAGGCAAAATGTGAAATGCAAAAGCAGCAAAATTAGAACTCAGATGCACCATTCAAAATGTAAGTGTATAAATGTAAGTAACAACCTATGTAATATTAAAGGCTGGAGTTCTACTATGGTCATTTAAGTCTAATGCAGTAGTCCAATGCAAAGGTAACAGGGGAGAAGTACAGCAACTTCAAAGATCTGCATAACAGCTACCAAAAATGAATTTTAAGGTAACATTTAGGTAGTTTGTTCCTTCCAATAACACCAGAAGAAAATGAAAACATCCTAGTTTCTTTAAACCCCCATACAAATTAAAGACAGTTTTGACAGTTTCCATTCCAGAGACTTTCATAAAAATTTCCAAGCATCCTGAAACTTAGACATATTTAGGTTAAAATTTTCTAACAAGGTATAGTTATAAGGTCATTTTAAATACAGCTCAAAAGGCTAAACAACTAAGTTTATCAATTTGGTTGTTAGCCCATTAGAATTAGTTTCTACTGTGATAAATTTGTTTCGTATCACCCCCTCTTGGCCAAATAAATTTACGAACAATTTGACATACGGCCCTAAAGCTGTGTTAGCATGTAACCCTGTAAACTTGTTATTAATGGAATCACTTTGCTCACTGGTATTAGCTGTTTCCTTTAAGACAAACAACTTGAGCAAATTAGTTTTAGATGTTTTAAAGGAGCAATGCTACTAATCAGCTAATTATCAAAGTGAATGTTCACACTTAATCTGACACCTCATACTGATCACATAACTTGGTAGGTAGTGAAATCACTGAAAGTATCTTATACTGTACTCACCATTTTCCTTAGAGGAAGCACTTCATGGCTTGTCTGGCGTATCTGAATTGCCAGCCTCATTACTTTTGCCCTGTGGGGCCATTATTAAATAAAATAACGGTTACTTAACCAAAAAAAAAAAAAGGGGGGGGGGGCACTGCAATACACCGACAGTAGGGCCGATAACCTGGAGCGGTGTACAGAGCTGGGTGTGCTGGGCGAAGGGATGATTCGCATTCCAGGCGCGCTCTCGCTACTCAGAACAGCATGGCATTTAAAACTTAGGAACTGTTTATTTCTGGAATTTCCATTTCATATTTTTGGACCATGGCTGTCTTGGGTAACTGAAACCACAGAAAGAGAAATTGGCAGGTAAGGGTGGACTACATTCAATAAAAGATGAACTGTCACATCGCAGATAACAGCTGTTAGAAAGTTAGAGATTCACTTGGCTTTTCCATTTTGCCTTATCATAGTTTAAAAAAGCTTAAAAGACCTATTTAAATTTCTCAGTGAACTTCCCCTTTAAAAATCTACTAAAACCCTTTAGCTTTAGGGTTTGATACAATCAAAGCAAAGATGTCATTGAAAAGGTAAAGAAAACCTAGTGGTTTTCTCTTGAAAATAAGTTTAAAAGCCTAGAATTTATATAAAGTCAGACCATAATCTGCTCAATAAAAGCAAAATCCTTAAGCTGAACACTGACCTATAATTTTTTCCCCTTCAGTAACTGCTTCACACAAAAATAAGAAAACCCCCAAATCAGAAAGCTGAACCTTAGCTCCCTGCGCTCACTTTACAGATGCAGCATCACATACCCTGCCGCCCCTCCCCTTCCCAAAATAAAACAAAAAAGCCTGCCAAGACCAGAATAGGGATGGAGTAGAGAGTGGGCAACATATGAAATTGCTGAAAAGTAAATACCAGTAGTCTTTAGACATAAATCACCTGGAGAAAAGAAAACCAATCCTGTTTTTAAATAATTTTATTTTTTCTAATTTTTGTTAATTTCCCATAGCACCTTGGCAATGTTGAAAACAAAAATACAAATACAGGATGTACTCATTTTAACATAATATGCATGAGCAGTGTCACACCATTTTTTTTGGGGGGGGAGACAGTTTTGACAACAGGAACAAACCTAAGCAACGGACAAAACAGAAGCCAGATAACTGGTTCTGACCACCCCCACAAACCCAAATATTAAGAGATGTCACTCATGGGACACATGAATCAGAAAAAAAAAATCAACATCATGTTTCTTTATACTATTTGCTCATCAGTGTTTTTTGCAGCAAAACTGAAAATAAAACCATTTTATTTTATACATAGCCTGTTGGTTATCTGAGTTATACTTTTAGGAACCATCTACTCAGCAAATCATAAGAAGTTCTCAGCTTAACAAAAAAACTTTTAACTTATTTAATAAGGTGAATTTTGAAAGAATTTACTTTCAACATGAAAACAAATTTTCTTTCAATATCTTAAAATGTCCTCATTCAGCTAATGAAAACTGAAATGTCTATGTATTTTCTTGGAAGCTCAGACAAGCCAAATTAGCATACACCAAACAACCTAAAGTTAAATTTTATAGCCACCAAACTGTAATGAAATTTTAAAAATTAGGAAAAAAACTGCCATCATATACTTAAGAATTTTTAAAAAAATCCTTCAAAAGGAATATACTGGCATCCCACATTTTATCTTTTCTGTAAAAACAAAATGGATACCCTTAAAATATGGTTAACACATATGGCCAACACAAATATCAGAGACTTAACCCCAGTGTTGTTCAACTGTAATCAAAGTAAAACCAGTGGACATTTAAGCCAAAAGATTAATTATTAAGGCCATAACTAAGAAAACTAAAGAAAGTATTAGTAACTTTTAAATACTATTTTCTGCACCAGCAGACGCTAACACTCCATCATTACATCTTTTGCAAAGCCAACATGGTTATTTAAAAAGAAAAAGGAATGTGAAACAATATTCAAGCTACCTTAATTTTAGGAACCAAAAATAAATTAAAAATCTGCATGTCATCTGATCACATGCAAATTGAGCACATAAAATGACAACAATAAACCATATTACTGAAAAGATTTTATCTTCTTCCCAAATCCAGTTAAAAAAATTTAGACAGATCAGTCTTACGAATGCCAGTGTCTATACTTGCAAAAATGAAGTTACTAGATGAGAGACAGGCCCTAGATAGCATGAAAACCTTATCAGGATAGAAGAAAATGGAGATAGAGTTTTACAGTATCTCTATATACCTTCTCTAAGTGCAAGGTGGTAAACTTGTGTGACTCTTTTCTCTTCATGCAGTAAGAACTATGGCAGAAGATCACTGTACCATACACTCAATATCATTTGTATCTAATTTTAGCCTCCAACAGCCCAAGGAAGTGTTCAGTCATAAGGTGAAGAAAAAAATGTGACATTTAAATTCCTCCTTCTAAAGAACCAAATAAATAGTTGAACTACAATGAATACTCAACCCTCATCAGTTACAAAAAGCCAACGATTTCACACAATTCATAGGTATCATTTAGATACAAACCTTAAATCTGCTGTAATAAAATAAATGCTAAATACATACTGTGAATATATATATTTTATATACACACACATTTATTCTTCCTAATACATCCCATCAAAATGGGAACTATTAGTTGTAATGAGGCAAATTAAATTAAAACAATATATTTTATAAGACATTTTGTAAGGTCATGTCTTTAAATTTCTACTTTCAATAACATTTTGGGAAAAAGCAAAAAGTACACTTGCTTTCTTCAAAAAGAAGACTCTTCTTATGTTTTAATTAGAATACTTAGTTTTCAAAAGCTGGAGTAAGTCACACAAGCATACAAATAATACAAGCCCACTTCTGTGACACATTGTAAAAAAAAAAAAGTAATGTTTCATTTCAAGTGCAATAATTAAGTTTATAATCCTTACCAAGTGATTTTTATAAAATGTTTATTCTCTTAAATCCAATGCATTCACAGAGTGTTAACACTTTAAATGTTTATCATTTCCACCAACTGCAGCATTATCTAAGTAAACCAAAATAAGCACTTTTATCATAGATATAATCAATGATTAATACTTTTTAAAAAAAGGACCTAAACTCCCCCCCCCTCCAATTTTCAGCACAGGTAGTTAATTGTATGTTTCATCTAGTAGATGATTTTAAAAAAATAGTGTATAGAAATGATTCTCCTTACTTAAATGTGTATCATGTTATCAACCTACCAAATCAAAAGCAATCACCAAGCTGAATAAGTTACAAAGAAACGATAATTCTGGCTTGTACAGAAATGTGCAGTTTTCAAAGCTCTGAACAGTTACCTATTAATACAAATCTCCAAAGCTTAACTTAAGAGTTGGAAGATGAGTTTCACAGTAATGTAATTTTAACCTCCATTTACATTCATTTTAATATATTACTAAGATGTTTACTCTATGTCACAATGGTGCTTTCCAGTGTTCACAATTTACAGTTTCAATTTGTACATGTCATTCAGTAACACAAGGGACAGTTATTACTATTACAAACTATCCCTAAAAAGAAAACAAACTCTGCCTTACACAGAACTCAGAAAATGGCATGACTTAAAACGGATAAAACAGACTAATGCAACATGTTTTTAGCATTTTAGCCATTTTCTAAACACCAGCATGTAAACTTGCCTATTTAATATGAGAGCTACAACTTTATTCACTGAGAAATTATGTATTAATTTTCTTTAACTATCTTTCTCACATTAACGCAAAAATCTCCTGACTTGCTGGCTCTGTCTCTGAATTCCAAGTCTTTTTTTTTTTTCTTTTCCCTTTGGTGGTACTGGTAGAAAGGCAGGCGATAAATGCACTGTAAACAGAACAAGTTGCCACCAAAGTAAGCCTAATTTCTTTTACTTCTACACTATCTACCATGTTAAGAGTTAATCACAATGTTTCATCTTTAACACTAACACAAATAAATTATTGTAGGGTCAGTCTGCCCTACTGTTTTGGTATCTAAAGTTCTAAATACTTGAACAGAAGAGCAAAATATTTCATTGTTCGATTCAGAAATTTAGAACAGTTATATGATTTGACTAGACTGGTCAAGGCAGTTAGAAACATACAATCATGTAGGTGTTTGTGGTTATTTTGCTTTTGGGGGTTGGCAGTCAAAGAACAGAGAGTAACAGCGTAGCAACAAAAATAAAAACCCGATTTCCTATTTTTTGGGGAAAAATGACAGGCCAATTTAAACCTGTGAAGTCCATATGACCTACCTACTCAGATCCAAGATTTTTTAATTATCTGAATAACCCCCATTCTTTCCTTGAGTATCAAACTGATTGGCAGTCACATCTCCAAGTACAATCAGAGTTTAAAAGCTTATTGAATGAAATACTAGTAAGCTCAAAAAGAGACTACATATTAAACTGGAAAAAAACCTACTCAAGTATGCGTTACATTCAGATTTCAAATCCTTTTCTAATATGACAATAGACTTGGCTTCAGTCACCCTTGCACACACTCAGCACAACAGGCACCCCAGCCACTGATCTGCTTTGCAACACAAGGCCATGTAGGCAGAGATGGCATTCTCCAAGCCAAACTTTAAATAGATTAAAAAAAGTAATTTCTAATTTTACAGAAATGCTTCTTCAAAAAATATTTTCTCTTACTCCCTCGTCTCCTATACTGAAGGATGTGTAATATGTTATTTTTCCCCCAAGCTAAACCTGAACCCTCAAAATTGATTCCAGGCAGATCTCTGAAAATTAAAATCAAAAACAAAAATAGAAAAATTATACTTTTATATATGTATACATATATATATATTTATACTGATTAGAATCCTCCAGCATTTTAAAATCACTTCAGAGATGAATTTTGGGATTCTACTGCTCACAACTCCAAAATCCACAATGATTTAAGGATATACTTTCTCCTTTTTCCTTCCTGGTTACCCACTCCCTTCCAAAATAGTTCAACATAGCCACGGCTCAAGTTTAATGGGAAGAGAGAGAGGTTTTGAAGTTTCGTTTGTTTGTTTTTACTTTGGTGATCTGGGTGGCACATATTGCTCTTTGCCATTACGTCGAGTCACTCCCTGAGGTATAGCCCTATGGCCAAACTGGCGTCTCTGTTCCCTGATTTTTCCAGCTGTTCCCCTGGGAATGTTATTGCCTCGGAAGCCAGAATAATCCTTATTAGCCCTTGCTTCTGGCTTCTCATGTAGTTTCTCAATGGACTTCTCAGGAGTTCCGTTCTCTTCATTTTTCGTGGGAGACACTACATTGGAGCGAAGTTCTCGTAGTGGCTGCACAGGACCTGGAGAAGGCTCTTTAGGGGGCTTCTGGCACACTTCAGCGTAACTTAACTTTCGGGGTTCCTTTGAAGCAAAGATACACAAAAAATATTTATGGTGCACATTCTCTAAGTAATAAAGTACAAAAAGGATAGCATTAACTTTATTTTCTAGGAAAGGGTAATAGGCACTTTCATGTACAATGTTATGAATTTGTATCAGTACAATCTTTTTAAAAAAGTACATTTACTGAAGATAACAAAAACAGCTGCAATTTACATATGAAACAAAAATTTCACTTGAGGAATTCATCTGAAGGATTTTCACGTCAGAATTGTTTATAGTGATGAAAAAAACTGGAAACAACCTAAATGTCCAACAAGGAAGGACATACTAAGATTAATAATGGTCCATCCCTATGATGAAATACAAAGATTTCATTCTTTCTTCCCTGGCTACAAAGAACCCTAAGACGGATTTTATAAAATTCTCTGGAGAGCATGCTGGAAACCAATGATATATTAATAGAAGACTAATTAAAAGTCTTAATTTACCTCACCTGAAAACGGAGGACAACAGGGGGTGCTGTGAAAATGTGATAAAGCATGTAAGAAGTCTTTAGCAGTGGTCCTAGCACATAGTAGGTATTCAATAATTGGCAGCTGCTATTCTATTATTACTGTTATTATTAAATCACAAGGTAAAATGTTCTTTACCTAGAAAAAGTAAAGAGCTATACCAAAATGCTACTAGTTATACCAATAAATGAAAGGATTATAGGTAACTTGTGTTTTTTCCCTTTTTTGTTTTAATTGTAAAATATGACATCAATTTATCATCTTAAGTGTGTATAGTTCAGTAGTGTTAAATACATTCATATCATTGTACAACCAATCTCCAGAACTTTTTTTCTGTATTTTCCTAAATAAAAATGATTACAGAAACTGAATATAAATCAGAGTGGTCCCTCATGGGTTCCACAGACTTGTTAAGCATTATACTAACTAACTAAAGTTTAAAAATACAAAAGGCTCAAAGTCTCTTTGTACTAGCCCCAAAATGACACATACAACATAAACTGAGTAAGAAATAAGCTTCACTTAACCGTAATAGTATGATCAGAAAAAAAGCAATAAACAGAAACAGCGAATAGCTTCTTCACTCCTTCAACGTGACAAAAATTCCCCATTTCTTCAGTGACTTTAAACTCCTTTAGCTTTTTTTTTTGGATGAAGGCAGCCTTAATTTGGGTTATTTCCAAAAGACTGCTAGAGCAAAGAGCTACGGGGAAGAAATTTCTCATTATTTAACCTATTTTGTTTTTTTCTCACATAAACTAAATCGATCAAGTACCTGTAGGGGCACAGTTACAGCTGCATTTATGTTACTATTGCATGGTGAAGCAGTATTTGTCCTTGATGGCTTTGCAGTAGTTGGCAAAGAAACTGACATAGTTGTCTGGTTGAGAACATCCTTCTGAACAGTGGAATCCTCTATCAGATCCTTTTCTTGCTGAGTTGTGCTAAGATAAAAAGAGCTTGATGTTAAACTTAGTATAGCACACAAAAACAGGTAAGCAAATGATCTGAAGAAAAAGCAATCTTAATGTGGAAGATCTTCTATATTAAAACCTGTACCTTAATGCGGGAGGCTCAGCTGTACATGAAGGGCTGGTACTTATATTGAGTTGCTGGGCAGAGGTGCAGCCTGTCTGTTCATCCTTTGCAGGAACTGAGCAACTGACTTGTCTCAACTCTTCATCATCCTTAAAGTAAAAACATATTTCAAAATTGTACTCACAGTAAAGTACAGCATAGAGAATGTAGTCAATAATTATATATAGTGTCAGGGGCTACGAGACTCATTAGGGGGATCACTTTGCAAGTTATGTAAATGTCTAACTGCTATGCTGTAAACCTGAAACTAGTATCATAATACTGAATGTCAACTGTAATTGAACAATAAAAAAAGTCTTTTAAAAATTGGACTTAGATAGGTAGCTCAGTGGATTGAGTGCCGGCCTGCAAATCAAAAGAGTGCTGGTTCAATTCCCAGCCAGGAGACATGCCTGGGTTGTGGGCCAGGTCCCCAGTTGGGGGCGTGTGAGAGGCAACTGATCAATGCTTCTCACCCTCTTTCTCCCTTCCTTCTCCTCTCTCTACAAGTAAATAAATATTTTTTAAAAAATTTATTTTTATAAAAATAGACATTTCTCCAAATAAGATATACAAATGGCCAACAAGCACATATGAAAAGATGTTCAAAATCATTAGTCATTAGGGAAATGCAAATGAAAACCACATCAAGAAACCACTTTATATTAACTAGGATGGCTATAATCAGTAAGACAGGCAGTAACAAAAGTTAGTGATGGTATAGAGACACTGAAACCCACAAACATTTAGGGTGGCAATGTAAAATGGTGCAGCAACTTAGGAAATAGGCGGTTTCTCAAAAAGTTAAACTTAGAGTTATGACAACTCACTTCTGGGTACATATCCAGGGGAAAACATTATGTCTGCAAAAGACCTATACACAAATGTTCATAGTAGCATTATTCGTAATAGCCCAGAGGTAAGAAGAACCTAAATGTTCATCAACTGGTGAATGGATAAACAAAATGTGAAACAGCAGTGCCCCCCTTATCCACAGGGGCTATGTTCCAAGAACCCCTGAAATTGCAGATAGTACCAAACCTAATATATACTATGATTTTTCTTATACAAACTTGTACATACCTATAATAAAGTTTAATTTATAAATTAGGCCTAGTAATTAATAGCAATAACTAAAAATAAAATGGAACAGTTAAAACAATATACTGTAATAAGGGTTTTGTGAATGTGGTTTGCCTCTCAAAATATCTTATTGTATTTTATTCACTATTTCATTTAAAGGAAACACTCTGCAGCTTCTATTTGGCATATACAAATTTCCAGCCTCATTACTCTTGTGCTTTGGAGCCATTATTAAATAAAATAAGGGTTACTTGAACACAAGCACTGTGACACAATTACAGCTAACCCGATAACCAAGAGAGACTAAAGGCTGGGTGCTGTATACAGTGTGCAGATGCTGGACAAAGGGATCATTCACATCCCCTGCATGCTGCTCAGAACAGCATGCAACTTAAAACTTATGAGCTGTTTACTACCGGAATTTTTCACTTAATATTTTTATATGGTGGTTGCCATGGGTAATTGAAATCATAAAGCAAAATTTGGATGGGGGGGACTACTGTATATTGATACAATGAAATATTATTGCACAATGAAAGGAATAAAGTAATGACACATGCCCCAACAATGGATGAATCTTGAGGACATCATGCTAATTGAAATAAGCTAGCTACAAAAGGACAAAATACTCTGTGATTCTTCTTATATGAGGTAACTATAACAGCCAAACTCATAGAGACAAAGTAGATGCTGGTTGCCAGGGGCTGAGGGAAGGAAGAATGGGATTTGCTGTTTAATGGTAGTGTTTTAGTTCGGTAAGATAAAAAGAGTTCTGGAGATTGGTTGTACAACAATATGAATGTATTTAACATTATTGAACTGTACACACTTAAGATCATAAATTGACGTTATACTTTACAATTAAAACAAGAAAAAGAAAAATAAGACAAGTACAAAGATCTAAATTAGGAAAGCCAAAACAAGAAAACCAAGGTCCAATATCAAGAGTTCGAGAGAGAGAGAGAAGAGGCAAAAAATTATCAAAGAGAAACACAAAAAAGTTTTTCCCACATGGAAGATAATGAGTTTCCAGATTTAAAAAAGCCCACCAAGCATGCAGTAAAATGGCTTGGGGGGTGGGGTGGCGGTGGAATACCACAGCAAGATACATCATCATGAAATTTCGCAGAATACCCGAGATAAAGAAAATGTTCTTAAAAGCCATCGGGGAGTACGGTTGGGGGGTGTGGGGGACAGGGAACAGGTCATAGGAGAATCAGAAATCAAAACCACAAGTTTCTGAGAAGAATCTCTGAAAGTTAAATTGTTTCCGAAGCAGATATAAAAGGAACAAACTCTAAAGGAATGACTGCCAAATAGAACCATATTAAAGATTTAACCTGATTTAAAAATGTGAGAAATAAATGACTCTTCATAAAAAACAACAAAACAAACCCTATCACTCAGCAATTTCACTATGTATATACCCTAGAAATGTTCTTGCTCACAAAAACGTTTGAAAAATTGAGAGCTTATAATGGTAAACAGACAAAAAATAGTTCAACTCTTCATCAATAGAATGTAATATTCTTAAAAAAAAACTTTAAATATTATATTCTTAAAATATTACACACAGTGCAAAATGAAATAATTGTCTCTATAAACAGTGATAAATTTCATACAATACAGAAGAGAAGTAACAGAAGAATAAATATTGTATATTTCCATTTACGTAGTGTTCAAAAACAAGCACACTCAACAGTATACTGTTTTAGGTTAGCAGTTGGTAAACCAAGGCCCGCTGGCCAAATCCAGCCTGTGACTTGTGTTGGTATGGCCTACAAGCTAAGAATAATAAGTTTTTTCTAAATATTTTATTGGTGGATAAATGGTAGTAGAAAAAAATACAATTAAAAAATAAAAAAATAAAGATTTCATTTATTTATTTAGAAAAAGAGTAACAGAGGGAGACAGGGAGCGGAACACCAATGTGAGAAACATCTATCAGTTGCATCTCCTATGTGCCCCAACCTGGGACTGAACTAGCAACCCAGGCATATGCCCTCAGCGGGAAATGAACTAAGCCACACCAGCCAGGGCAGAATAGTGTGTTTTTAAGGGCTTTAAAAACAAACACAGAATACACAACAGTATGTGGCCCACAAAACCTAAAATATTTACTATCTGGCTCTCTACAGAAAAAGTTTCCTAACTCAGAATGGTAAAGCTCTAAAGAAAAGCAAGGAAATTTTTATAGCAAAATCAGGATCATTTATCTCTTGGGGAGAAAAGGCGAAGAACAAGAAGATCTGTAAATAAGCAGAAGAGACACAGGGCACTATTAAGGTACTGGTGTTTTCAGCCCACAACTGTGAGTTGGCATTACAAAGGAAGTACACTTTATTATTGTGCTTTAAAAATTTACGTGCATGTGTATCATAATTCCAAATGCTGAGTGGCCATCAAGTGTAAAAAAAACATTGTTTTCTACACTGCCACTTAAACTATAATAGCTTTTATTTTTCATTTTTAAGATTTTATTTATTATATTTTAACAGGGGAAAGGAGGAAGGAGAGGGAGAGAAACATCAACGTGCAAGAGAAACATCAATCCATTTGCCTCTTGCACGCCCCCAACCAGAGACCTGGTCTGTAACACAGGCATGTGCCCTGACAGAGAATCAAACCTTCGACCTCTCAGTTTGCAGTCCAGTGCTCAATCCCCTGAGCCACACCAGCCAGGGCTACAATAGCTTTCAATTAAAAGACAGACTGATTTTCAAGGGTGAACTATGTGAAAAAAGCCCCAGCTGGTGTGGCTCAGTGGATCGAGCGCAGGCCTGTGAGCTGAAACGTTGCTGGCTTGATTCCAGGTTGGGGTGCATGCCTGGGTTGGAGGCAGGCCCCCTGCAACCGATTTATGTTTCCTTCCCTCTCTTTCTCTCTCCTTTCCCCTCTAACAGAAAATAAATAAAATCTTTAAAAAACAATGTGAAAAGAATGTTTATCTTAGAATTGACAAAGTAATGCTGATATTGCACTTTTTTTTTAAACAACACAGTGAAATACCTTCAAAATGTCAAGGGAAACAACAGTTCAAATACTCATCAACAGTAGAATGAATTCTAACAGAGAATTTTAATACAGAGAATTCTAGAGATAAGCTACTGATAACAGTGTGAGAACAGAAAAATATTTTCAGAATGTAAGATCTCTACAAATTTATACTAAAAACCACTTATTCAGGAAACTTGGGAAAATGTAACCCTTCACAATATGGCGAAGTGAAACAATAGCAAGAAAAAGAGGAGAATCTAACAAAAGAGAGTAAGGAAAATTCCCAGGATGATGGTGAAGGGAAGTTTCAGGAACAGAGCTGTGCAGCAGGCCACTGAGAGTATAGGAAAGAAGAAACAGTAACAGTATACTATGAGGCTGTTATGAAAAAAAATAAAAAATGAAGAGAGAGAGAGAAAGAGAGAGAGAGAGAGAGAGGGATGTGATTTACAATGATGGCATGTCCTAGTCTAAATGGCAATGCTTTTTACTTTCTTAGTGATATTAAATAATGGGACAT
This sequence comes from Pteronotus mesoamericanus, assembly GCF_021234165.1. Classification (NCBI taxonomy): domain Eukaryota; kingdom Metazoa; phylum Chordata; class Mammalia; order Chiroptera; family Mormoopidae; genus Pteronotus; species Pteronotus mesoamericanus. The sequence goes on from NW_026555310.1 coordinate 4,411,254, forward strand.
CTTGTACTTGATCGTATCCTAGATATGATGAAGTAAAATCTACTGGGAAGATGAGAAGACTATGTTGCTGTTAAGAGAGCTAAATCCTTAGCTTCTGTAAAGCTAACAGACAACATATAAAACTGGAAAGTCAAGAAACAACAGTATAACCATGTTAATTAGAAATACAGGGATAAATGTCAGGAGAAAAAGGTGGACTTGAAGGTGACTGCAGGGTATTATAAGCTGAGATAAATACTGAAAAAAAGGGCAGAAAAAAATTTGTGAGGTGCAAATTTATCACATGGAGAGGTCTACACTCAAAAATAGTATAGGATGGAGTATCCCAACCTTCTGACATCCATTCACTATTATTTGAAAGAACAAGTTTACCAAAGTAGCTTAGAATTCATTTATATCATTGGTTAATTACAGGCACTTAAGTGGAAATGCCACTTTCCATTTGGCTTGCATTAATTGGTTCTACCAAGCAGAAGTGAAAAAACATTTTATTGACCTTGGGTAGAATTATCCTAAATCTTTTTAAAACTCAAAAGTATGCTGAAAATCCTATGAATAAAAACTATGTTAGAAATACTTATTAGGTATAAATAAAAACTTATTTAAAGTAATAATCCTGAAAACCTAAGCTAAATAGTCCCATAGGTAGAAGACTGGACGTTTAAATGTTTACCTTTTCTTTGTAGACACCTTTAACAACATCAGACATCCTACTCTCCAAAACAAGTTCACCTGGTGTTCTTGATGAACTTCCAGGTAAAGGAGGAAAATTTGAAGCTAGTAAGTCAAACTTTGGTGTTGGAGCCTTTGCTTCAGTTGCTGAAGGATGGGGTCTCTAAAAGACATAAATCATGAAACAGGTCACATGTCTATTTCATTCTCTAATCCTGTATCACAGAAGCTGAAAGCTTCAAAAAAAACTAATGCACAGAATATCCCCTATGCATTTTTGGCTTCTCATCTCAGTTGAGCTCTCATTAGCCTTAGGAAAAGAAATATGGAATGCTTCACAAATTTGCATATCATCCTTGTGCGGGAACCATGCTCTAACCTCTGTATCTTTCCAACTTTAGTACATGGCCTGCCGAAGAGAGCACATGCTTTCATTATTCCTTATCTTTTTAAATAATTGTATTTTATTGATAATGCTATTTACAGCTGCCCCAATTTCCCCCTCCCCTTTCAGTTACAGGACGATACTCCAACCACTGAGCAAGGCTCCATCCTTTCACTTTCAGTTCGTATCTTTTGTTCTGAGATGGTTCTCTTGTAGACAGCAAATTTATACATGGGTCATGTTTTTATATCCATTCAGCTATTCTGTGTCTTTTGATTATAAAATTTAATCCATTTAAGGTTATTATTGAAAGGTACTCATTTATTGTCATTTTTTGTTTATGCCCATGTACCTCTGTTTTTTAATATTACATTTTATTGATTATACTATGAGTTGTCCCAATTTTCCCCTCTTTGCCCCCCTCCACCCAGCACACCCTACTCCCTCAGGCAATCCCTCCACCACTGTTCATGTCCATGGGTCATGTGTATGAGTTCTTTAGCTGCTCCATTTCCTACACTGTACTTTACATCCGCATGGCTAGTCTGTAACTACCAATTAGAACTTTTAATCCCCTCATCTCTTTAACCATTCCCCTAAACCCCCCTCCCATGTAGCAATCATCAAAACGTTCTCCTTATCCATGACTCAGTTTCTGTTCTGGTTTGCCTAGTTTTTTAGATTCAGTTTTTTAAAAAAGTTTTTGTTTATTTATTTTTAGAGAGGAGAAGAGGGGGAGAAAGAAGAGGGAAAGAAACATCAATGTGTGGTTGCTTCTTGTGCACCTCCTACTCGGGACCTGGCCTGCAACCCAGGCAGGTGCCTCGACTGGGAATTGAACCAGCGACCCCTTTAGTTCGCAGGCCAGCACTCAATCCACTGAACCACACCAGCCAGGGCTCAATTGTTGATAGATACATATTTTTGCCATTTTATTGTTCATAGATTTCATCTTCTTTTTTGTAAATAAGTCCCTTTAACATTTCATATAATAATGGTTTGGTGATGATGATTTTTAGTTTTCTCTTGTCTGGGAAGCTCTTTATCTGCCCTTTTATTCTAAATGATAGCTTTGCTGGGTAGAGCAGTCTTGACTGTAGGTCCCTGCTTTTCATGACTTTGATGATTTCTTGCCAGTTTCTTCTAGCCTGCAAAGTTTTTTTTTGAGAAATCAGGTGACAGTCTTATGGGAACTTCCCTGTAGGTAACTTAACTGCTTTTCTCTTGCTCTTTTTAAGAGTTTCTCTTTATTTGTAATCTTTGGCATTTTGATTATGATGTGTCTTGGAGTTGGCCTCTTTGTGTTCTTGTTTAGGACTCTGTGTGCTTCCTGGACTTGCATGTTTATCTCCTTGACCAAATGAGGGAAGTTTTCTTTCATTATTTTTTCAAATAGATTTCCAATTTCTTGCTCCTTACTTCTCCTTCTGGCACCCCTATGATGTGAATGTTGGATTGTTGCTTATACTATCCTTGTTTTTCTGGATTCTTTCGTCTTCTTGTTCTGGTTGTTTTTTGCTTTCTTATGTTCCAAATCTTTGATTTGATTCTCAGCTTCGTCCATTCTACTGTTGTCTCCCTGTAAATTGTTCTTTATTAGAGTTAGTGCAGCCTTTGTTTCTGACTGGGTCTTTTTTATGCTGTTGAGGTCTTCACTAAGTTCCTTGAGCATCCTTATAACCACTGTTTTGAACTCTGCATCTGATAAACTGCTTATGTCCATTTTGAGTAGTTCTTTTTCTGGAGTTTTGATCGGTTCTTTCATTTATCTCCTTGTTTTGGCAGCCTCCCTGTGTTTGTTTCTATGTATCAGGTACAGCTGCTATGATTCCCTATCTTGGTAGTGTGGCCTAATGTAGTACGTGTCCTGGCACAGTCTCTCGTCACCCAAGCTGAGTACTCAAAGTGCACTCTTTGTGTGGGCTGAGTACAACCTCCTCTTGTAAGCGAGCCTTGGTTGCTGTTCGCAGATCAATGGGAGGGTTTTACCTAGGTTGGTTGGCTGCAAGGACTGGCTGTGACCACTAACCACCAACCTCCGCCCTCTGTGGAGGATCGGCTGTGCAGGGGCTGGGTAGTGGTGCTCCGAGGTGTTCGGTAGCTGTCCACTGGGTGTGCAGGTTCTGTGGTTTCCTTTTTGGTGCAAGGCAAGGTCAGCCTACTCCTGTGTTTTGCCTGGGGCCACTCTGCTTGAGCTATAAAGCAATCTGAGATGGCCACTACTTGTGTTGGGTTTGAAGATCCCCAGGCAAAGCCAAGCTGTGAATCCAGGCTGGCTGCTACTAGCGCTGGTCCTAGGGCCACTTAGCAAGAGGTACATGGGCTGGGGGGTCAATGAGGCTGGCTGTTGCTTGTTTGAGAGGATTTAGGAAGTTGTGAAGCATGTGTCAGGACCAGCCACTCATATGGAAAAGCCACTGTTAACAGCTTGAGTGGGCCTCTAAACTGGTTGGGATGGAGCCTCAGGGGATCTCCAGGGCAGGGCAAAGAGTCAGGTTGATGGAATCTCAGATGTGGCACCTGCCTACCAAATGCTTGCTTTGTGGCTCTGTGGGAGGAGTGTTTAGAAAATAAAAAACAGTGGCCTTTACCCCCCATTCTGTCTGGAAAAAAGCTGCCCCCCTCTCCCAACTCTCACCTTGATGCCAGACACTTCAGTTTCTCTTTCTGTGCCACTGGTGCCTTTCCAGTTGCTACCCTACAGCTAGATATCAGAGGGGGTGAGTCTGAGTAAGTCCATGTGTGGGTTCTTTAAGACGGACTGCTTGGGACTCCAGAAGTTTCTTCCACTGACTCAGTCCCCTCTAGTTTTTGCAGCCAGGAGTTATGGGGACTTATCTTACTGGCACCGGAACCCTCGGCTGGGGGGGCCTAGTGTGGGACCAGCCCATTTTGCATATCCTCTCCTCCTACCAGTCTGGATAGATGTGGTTTCTTTAATTCTGTAGTCGTCAGACTTCGATTCAACTTGATTTCTGATGGTTCTGTATAATGGTTGTTCTATAGTTGTAATTCTGAGAGTGGCTGAGTGAGCAGGTGAGCAGTGTTTACCTATGCTGCCATCTTGACCAGAAGTCATCATAAGCCCTTATCAATGCTACTTAATCTTTACTCAGCTCCCTCTCCTGTTTCTTTTGCAAACTTGGCCACACTCCTAAGCCTTCTAATCAATTTCCACTATTGTTTGCTTTCTAAATTAGTTATATCCTCTTTCATAGCAAAAAAACCCTACCTCACATAAATTTGCCACCATCTGTTTTCCTTCCACATAGTCTCAAGACAGAATAATATCCTTCTTTTCACCTATCACTATCCTTTGACAAACCTTTCATTGCTGTACCTCCTTCTCTACTTCCTCACCTCGGTATTCATCACACCACAGGGGTTGCTTTGACAAATCATCAATGACTTCCACAATACAAAAGCTGGAAAACTTTTTTTCCCTGGCCTTACTACAGCATTTGGCATGGGAGTTCATTTCTCCCTTAGCTTCTACAATACCCATTTCTCTTGATTCTCAGAGCTAACAGTCATGTGTTCTTTCCTCCCTGTCTACTTCTTTGGATGGTTTTTGTTTCTTTTCTTTTTATTTATCCTCACCCAAGGACATTTTTTTTTTCCATTCCTTTCAGAAAGGAAGGGAGAGAGAAACATCAATGCAAGAGAGAAGCATCAACTGGTTGCCTCCTGTATGCACCCTGACCAGGGACTGTATGCACCTGAATGGAGACCAAACCCGCAACTTAGGTGTGTGCCCTGACCAGGAATCGAAATTACAGTCTGTCAGTTAAGAGACAATGCTCCAACCGAGCCACACCAGCCAGGGTGGTTTGGTTTACACATGGTTACTACTTTTCACCTTCATACTCTCTCTCTGTGATATCCTTTATCCATGACTTCAACTACTATCTATATGCAATCCTTAAAACAATCTTTTTAACTTTTTGGTGACTTTTTTGCTACACAACTCTGAAAATTTACCCAAAATCACTGAGTTGTACACTTTAAATATTTTCAGCCCACATCTTCATTTGAAACCCAGATATCCATTTGCCGGCCTATCAGCCATCGTCACTCAGATTTTGCTCAGATACTTCAAACAACATAATGAATAATCTCTTTTTTTTCAGCCCAAAGCTACTACAGTCGCCAAGGTTCCACTCTTGGCCCTTTTTAAAAAAATCACTTGCTCTACAGAGAATTCCCCTGTCATGCTCTCACCTACTCTTATGAATTCAGTTACTATAAGCAAGCTTAAAAATCCTAAATTTTATCTCTAGCTAAGATCTCACTCCTGGACAAGGGCACCCCACACCTACCCTTCCTACCGGAAAACATGCCTATGTCTTTTTCTTCATCTCAACTTTCAGTCCAGACATTTTCAACATATTACACAGACCTCAAACCTAATCCCTCCTCTCCTCAATTGTCAGGTCCACTTAAGGGTGTGACTGCACAATAGTATCCTTAAAAAGTTACTGCCTGAAGTCTCATGGCTGCACATGGTATATAAAACTATAAATTAAAAAAGCAATGTTTTAAAAAGTTTACACTTTGCCATAAGGACTATTCTTTGTAATGCGATAGATTTTCTTCTTTGAAAATGTGTATGTTTTTCAATACTTATAAATGTGATATGCATACACACACACACACACACACACACACACAAAACAAATAGTAAATTATGCCTATGCTACTTATATAATTCACTACTTAAACATGCAAAATAAGCATTATATTACACATTTATGGTATATCTATAAATTCTAGGCAGGGTTTTCTTGAGACGTATGCATCTTCCTACACTATTTTTATTCCTCAACAGCTTTTTGCTCCAGTTAAGAGATGGTAAACAGTCTCTATAAACAAACCACAAAATAATCAAAATATGAATAATCTGAAGCTAGGTAAGTTAAGATTCAAATATTCTTGCCTAGAACTATAAATATTTTTAAGTGATTTTATAAGATTAGTGGATGTAAGAATGAACAGTAGGTAGAAAACTGCTCCCAATAAACAATTAATAAATAGTATAAGTTTCTAACGTTTTTAAAAGTGAATAAAATGCTTTATCAGTATGGCAAAAAAAATCGTATCACCTGTAATGCTATGGATAAATAGAAACTCTGTTCTGTTTGTTGAAGTGAAAATCAGCACAACTCCTACAGAAAGCTATTTAGCAGAAACTTATTAAACTGTTACCCAGAAATCATACTTCTAGAGATTCTCCTTCAGGTATTATTGTACACATAGCAAATGATGGCTATATGAGATTATCTTTGAGTTGTTTATAAGAGCACTTTTGTACAACCAAAAGATTTAAACTGCTGGAATGTCCATTAGTAAAGCAAGAGTTACACTTTTCATAAAATAGTTTCATATTTTTTAATTTTAAACTATGTCAAAATATTATGTATTTAAGTAATTTTTCTAAAAGCGAGAAACAAAGGTCAAATACCTAACTATATATGTACTTTAAGGGGGGAAGTGAGTCTAATAATGGTGTACATTTTAGGGTCAAGCACAGGCTCTATTTACCTTCTTTGCACACTATATTCAATAAAACAAAACCCTGGAAAGCCAAGGTAGACCACAAGTCAATGCTACAGTAAATCGCAGAAGGAAAAAAAAAAATGAACAGAAGTAATTAAAAGTAAAAAAAATACTTACTGGGATTCTGTCATCTTCTCGTCGTCTTCGACCTCTGAAAAGAGCTCTCCTTTTTACAATGACAAAAAAGTGGGTAGTGGGAGAGAGAACTCATAAGTTTCTTCAAATTTATACATTCTATCTAAAATAAGTGAATTTCTATTTTAAGTATCTATACTTTCTAAATTTCCATTATTGTTAAAAGATAAATATTCTTCTGAAGGGATCATGAACTAATCTATCAAAAATTTCAACTACTATCACTACCACCACGATGTAAGTTGAGCACATTTTTATTAGAAGCACTCTCTCCACACCAGAAGCAGATTACAGTGTAGATATATTTTTTTTCAAGCAGGTTAGGTAATATATCACCCCATTCCCATAGTTGTGCAATTATAAGAAATTAAACTATAATGTAGATATGATTTTATCTTTCTAAGCCATTCTTCCTCTGTGAGCTATAAAGATCTTCAGAAAAAAAATGAAAAGAGCTTCAGAATAATTTTCATAGACCTGACTCAGCTATATTCTATACGAACACTCTAAATTTCTTAATTATGAAAATGATTAATGTATTATATAAACAATGTATTTATTTAGCATACACCAATAACTAAGTCTAAAAAAACCTCCCACTATTTCATATACCTTATCTCCATATTTATTACCATTTCCCCTTACCTGCCCCCCCTTCCACAGTCCCCATTCTGTTCAATATGTAAAGTGGGAGTCTCTTTTGGAGGGTAGTTTTGCTCCTGATGCCCCGTTATGGTAGGGTTATGCCGTTCAGGTGGAAAATTCCTTGAACCAGATCTGTTTAATGGTCCATCCCCCAATGACACAGAGCCCTCTGTTGAGTGTTCCGAACCACTTGATGCTCTAAAATGAGGCTTCACACTATAAGAAATATAAGATTATATACATAAAAGGATAAATCAAGATGAACAGAAAATCTTTCTTTTTAAGGGTAGAAACTCTTAATAGACCAGGTTAAAAACTGCTTTTTGCTGTATGCTGATTAAGTTAAACATAAAACTGTTAACCCTTTTATGTCTCAGATGTATTATTTTTAAAATGCAATTTTTTCATTAAAAAATTATTTGGAGATATTTGGGGAAAGAGCCAAACTTTTTCAAGATAAAGCTACTTCTACATCAGTACTCAGGATAAAATTAGGATTTTAGCTACTTTCTTGAACATGAGCTACATACAGTCTTGACATATCTAAATCAGCCAAGCTTTAAGCTTCTTAATGAGTCTGTGCCATGCACGCTCAATGAAGCAACATCTCCCCCAAGCAGAGTAAAAAATGGTTCTTGGAGGAGGAGTAAGTCCTAACCGTATTAATTTCTTACTAATTTTTATGTATGAAGTACAGCTATACATACATTACATAAACAGGTTACATAATCTTTAGTATTAAATTTTTAGCCCTGGTTGATGTGGCTCAGTGGATTGAGCACCAGCCTGTGACCAAAAGGTCACCAGTTCAATTCCAGTCAGGGCACATGCCTGGGTTGCAGGGAGGAAACCAGTTGATGTTTCTCTCTCACATCGATGTTTCTGTGTCTCTCTCTCTTTAAAATCAATAAAAACATGTCCTTGGGGGTTGGGGGGAGAGAGAGAGAGAGAGAGAGAGAGAGAGATGGAGGAATACATTAAAATCCCAGCTTCTTACTAACTATTCCTCTCCAAATGAAATTTGTTGTTAAAAGATCCATATGTGAGACAAAACTAGGAAAATATAAAGTAACTAAAAGCTTGCCATGACTTCATGAATTAAGGTTTGAAATCTGGTAAAAACAAAACAGAAAAGCTACTTCTAATAAAAGTTGCTTTTATCTTGGATGATGTGTTTAAGTACTCAACTCTAAGGATTTGTAAGCACAGGAAGTTATGGTAAAGGAAAGAGGATGCAGTTTAATCAATAGTTCAAACATCTAAAGTAAGTCCAAGCAGCTGAGATCTTGGCTCTATATGTAGTATATTAAACAAGGAAGTATGAGACTTATATTTGGCCCCTTGCTTGCAGTTTATATGCTTATAACATTAATAATACACTGCCAATTTCTAGTTCTCTGAAAAGAGACTTAAAACCTCATCTGAATTATAAGCCCAACAACTAAAACACTAATTCCAACAGCATCTGCAGTTATCCTACTTGATAGAACACAAAAAATTAAGTTACTTAAAGATAAAACTCAGGCTACAGAGTTGGGCTGAGTTTAGTAAGAGGCGATACTTTTCCCACTATTACTTTCTGTCGCAAAATAGATTTTAATAGCAATAAAAATTACAGTATGTCAGCTAACACGAAGTAATTTTCAACATATTTACATTAACCATCATATCTGAATTTGACTTCATTAAGTAGCTATGATGTTTACATTATCTGTTTAGAAACTTTCACCTAAATTTTTTTATTGCATTACAATACACGAAACAGACAAGTTAGGTTTAAACAGCCCTCAGATCTCATAATCTTACCCTTCACAGAGAGGGACTCACAATCTCAGTCTGGGCAAAAGAAATAAGCGATAAAAGATAGAAAAAAAGAAGTAAAGTGACAGAAAGATAAAAGTATGAAAGGTAGAAAAACACCTAGACTTCTGAAAGTTAGTCCTATTCTCTCTAAGTAGATCAAGTGATCATCACTGGGCTGTTAAAAGATTAATATAATAAACTGCAAAAAGGGCTCTCTAAAGTTACTCTCTCCTCAACTGACAATAAAAATAACAGTCTGGCAGTGGTCACTTCTTAGAAATAAGAAGGCAACAAGGATTTGGGCTGGGAGTTAAAATGCATTTTATCTGTAATATTTGCATTTTTATAAGAAAGTATTCATGTACTACTTCTGTAACTAAAAATTATCAGCAATCTGTATTGGCCAAACATATAGAATATTGTACACAAATGGCTTTGAGTAACAAGCAAAATTATAATAAATCTTCCCTGCCTCTCCAAAACCATAGGCACACCTCCAAAAAAACAAAGATGACTTGACTGAAATTCCTGGCTTTCTTACTGTAATCTTACCCCTTTCACCAAAAAAGTAAAGCAGACAGAAACAAGTGACAATGAAGGAACACCATAAAAACATTCATTTTTAAGCCATCCATCTGCAAACATTGGTACTTTCATTATTAGTTAAAAAATTGCTTTTACGGAGATGCACACTAGGGCATGAAGAATATAGTCAATAATGTAGAGACACAGGGGTGTGGGGCCCGCTGGGTGTTTGGGACAGCAGGGGGGCCACTCAGTAGAGTGCCTGGTTTTCTGGCCACTCTGCTGTACATCTGAAAGTGGTTGAAAAATAATAAATATTTTAAAAAAAATTCTAAAACCTGCTTTCAGTCCATCTTATAACGAACATGTCTATTCTATTTACTACTTAAAGCAAAATTCACCCTTCTGAAGAAATGTGAAATCAACAGGTATTTTTATAAAGCTACTATTTCTAATTACAATAAATCTGTATCTTCTCACAAGGAAAACTGTAAAATGTCATTTGAATTAATTTTAAGAAAAAAACTTTACCAGCTATGGTACAGGAAAAGAGAATGTTCTAAATCTCAGATATGTTGATAAAAACTAATGGTGTAACTGTAGCAAGCTATTTCTCTTCTTCAACTTTCACTTTGTTCAACTGTAAAATGAGTTAAAAACTGTATCATAACAATCTGGTCTTTTCAGATTTAAACATCCTTGTTTTCTAATGAAATAATGTGTTTTGAACAACAAGATGGGAGTTACATGACCTAGCAATACTTGAATTTTGCAGTTAATGGTTAGTGTATTATTAAACTAAGTCATCCATAAGAGTCCAAATAACCTTTTGTTTATAAAGAATCTTTCATTCTTACCATGAGATCTCATTTGAAACTTCATAAAATGATACAAATGTGTATATGTAGTAAAATTTTTCTAACACTTAAAAATGATCTTTAAATGCTTTAACCAGTGTGTCAACTAAAGTACGTACAAAAAGTTTGACTATTAAGAGTGTAGTACATATATATGTTTTTCAGAATCCAGTAAGAATGTTTTTTAATACCATGAGGCTTTTTTCCTCCAGTGAAGTATGTTTCAGTAAAATCTTACAAAAAGGAATTAAGTTCCCAGAGGTTGTCTTGGAAAAACATACCCTATGTGGTCTCCTTGCCAAAAAAGAATCAACTGGGAGAAGGAAACCTGGCAAGAGAAAAATCACTGAAAAGAAATAATTTTATAAAAACAAAACCCAGGAGGCTCACAAAATAAGCAAATAAAAAAATAACAAATGTGAAACTATTAAATAAATCTAAAACAATATATAAGCCATTTTTCTTTGGTTACTCATACTTTGTCAAAAGACATTAAATATACCGAATTATTAAGATTATCAGTTGATGTTTATACATAAAGAATAATACTTCAGAGACATACCAGTATTTCATATGATAGCAAAGGTTTCCAGAGTTCTCAATAATATATTCAGAACATATGTGTAGGCTTTGGAGTCAAACCACCTGAGCTCCAATCTTGGCTCTGCTGGCTACTAGCGATATGCTTATAGATAACATATTTAACCTTGTATGTCTCAATTTACTATTTTTGTAATAGATATAACAACTATATTTTAAAGGGCTGTGAAAATTAACTATGATAAAACATGTAAAGCCCTTAAAATAGAGCTTTAGGCATGCTCAATAAATTTAGAAATGCCCAATAAATGTTGTGGTCTGTTATACAGTGCAGTTTATGAAAACTGTTTCAAAAAGCCAATTCTTAAAAATCCTAAATAATTCATATTCCCAGTATTTATTACTCAATTCTCATTCTCCAAAATGTTACCTACTTAACACACTAAATGGCATTTACACACCAGATTTTATGTTGCTACCATGAAATGTATTTTCTCTTCTCTTTATCATTAAAAAAAACCCTGTATAATCTCAGGCCCACGTTCTTTCTATACTCATTAACTCGGAGGTCAAAACGTGTTTATGAATTCCAGATGAAATCATTCATATACTTTTTTAAAAAGCCAAAAAAAAAAATCTCTTTTTATTCAGTCTGCAAATAAGCACTGCTATGAACAGTAACTCTATGAAAACTATTGGGAAGTGCTTACAATAAATTTCAGCCATGATTTTTATCTTACCGATTTTTTTGGAATGGTCGACCCATATTCACAGCAGCAGCATTTGTTTTATAAGATCCTGGTGAATTAAAGCCATTCATAAAACTACCATTGGGAAAGGGAGCCTAAAAGAAAATTTTAATGTTTAAAAACAATTAACAGTAAAGGCAAAATCTGGTGTGAAGGTCATAGGAAACTTCTGATGACCTAACCTATAGCATCAATTTCTTTTAGAAGCTCAAAATTATTTTACAACATTTTACTTATTCACTTTTGTAGTACTTTACAGAACAGAAAAAAAATCACTAGTTCATTTTTTAATAAAGAACATTTTTCTTTGAAAAAGTTTCACAAAACTAAAGTAATTTAAATCACTGGATTTATTCAATCTGTAATTCACTCAGCAAACTCAAAAGAATAAAGTTAAGAAACCAATAGCTCAACCTTTAGTTATATGCCTCCGTTTGCTATGGGATGTTAGATATCCTTATCACTACTTAAAAGACAGAAAATAACCAATCAGTGCAACACACACACACACCCACACACCCACACACACACCCTCCACACACCCACCCACAACCACACAAAAAACAAAAACTCCTACTCTGATTGTTTTCTTCAAATTTCAGCTTGAGCAAAAAATTTCAGTACTCTGTAAGGATCTCACTTACCAGTGGTGTTTCAAAGTAAGGTGCAGGATTTGGAGACCAAGACTGAGGCACAATGCTATAGATGGAGTACTGTTGGTGAGGACTATATACAGGCTGCATAAAGACTGGCGAGGCATACTGTGCTTGAGTTTGAATGGGCTGACTATACATACTAGAATCCATTAATCGATAACCATTCTTAGCAAAAAACGTATTGATGGCTTTTATCCTTGCCTAGAAGCAAAAGGAACATATTATAATAAAAAAAGAACTAAGTGTGCATTTTTACAAATATATTTAATTAAAAATTTTAACATATATTACATGTTAAACATGTAATGTACATAATGTAGTACATGACTACATTATTTCTGCCTGTTTTAGAAACAGTACAGCAAAGGAAAAGGAAATGATAGCTTCACTTAATTGAAACTTCTGTATGGCAAATACCACGACAAAGTAAAACCACACAAGTCAAAAAAACGAAACTGCAACTTAACACAGATGAGGGAGCTAATATTCCAAATATATTGATTCTAAAAAAAGATTAAAAAGCCTAACAATCCTACATAAAAATGAGTTACAGAAATTAATACCACTCACAGGAAAAAAAAGGCAAATGGCTCATAAACATATGAAAAGAGGCTAAACCTTACTGATAAGAGAAATGCCATTAAAATAACATTTATGTACACAATTGGCAAAAGTCCAAAAGTTTAACATATTCTCTTGCTAAGGCTGAGGCAAAACAGGCAAAGTGATACATTAATGAGGGGCAGGCAAAAATAGCACAACCTTTATAAAAGGCAAACTTAGCAGTTATCTTCCAAAACACATGTGCAGTTACCATATTTTCATCAATCCCACTTCTAGAAATCTTTCCCAAATATACACTGACCAAAACAAGTTGTTGTTTTTTTAATCCTCACCTGAGGACATTCTTACTGAGTTTAGAGAGAGGAGAAGCGGGGGCAGAAACATCAACAGGTTGCTTCCTGTATGTGTCCCAATAGCTGCAACCTAGGAATGTACTTTGACCAGGAATCAAACCCCCAACATTTCAGTTTACAGGATGACACTCCAACCAAGTGAGCCATACTGGCCAGGGCAAAAGAGTTGTTTTTGAAAACACACACAGCTCTTCAATGATACCAGTTGTAATAGGAAAGGGGAAAAATTTTTCCCAAACTCACACACATGTATAAAAAACAACCCGATAGTCATCGATGGTTGAATACACTATGATACATGCAGGTGTAAAATGAACGGAAGAATTGCTCTGAATATTATGTAGTGATTGCCAGAATATACAAACCTTTAAGAAAAAGAGGGGCGGGGGAAGGAGGGAAGAGGGGAGGAGGATGTTACCATAAGCTATTCTTTAGCTAAGTCAGATGAAAACATAAGGGTATAGTTGTATACACACGAGTATTTTAAATATTTTACTTTTAAACCAAGCACATACTGAAAACTACATTTAAAAAATCAATTTGTAAAAGTTAAAACCAAATAAGCCTAAATGTGTGTCTAATTAATAGTATAACATAGAAAAATCCTGAGTGACTTTGAACCATAACAAAAATGATCTGTTATGAATGTTCCTTAGAAAAAATCCATAAGGAAAAGTATGGAAAATTTCTCAATTAATTTTCATAATTACACCGCTACTGGTATTGTTATTCTGGCACTTTGTATGTTATTAAGGGATTCATCTAATCAGTATCATATTAGGATCACTGAGATCTGAAATTTTCATATGCGAGAAAAAAGACACAAATGTGAGACTAAAGATGGAAAAACCATGTCACCTGAATGCAAGATGTATTTTGTCTTAAAACACAACAACACACATATTTCATAGCTCTGTCCAATGAAAAGGCTTAGAAACAACACTAAACCAGTAGGGACAAGCACTCCTTGTTCATAGTTAGTATCATTTTCCCCATAAAAGTAACATGGAAACTCTGGAGAGTTGGCTGACCCCAAGCCTTTGACATAAAAAGTACAAAAGCGATCAACAGGCCACTGAAAATTATTAGGGCTGTAATAAAAGAACTCATAAGTCAACTCAAAGAAGCCAGAGTTCATCAATGAGGACAATAAACATACCAAATATATTTAAATACTCAAAAAAAAAAAAAAAGTGAATGGTCATTTTTGAAGGCTGCCAGAGTCAACACATTATTTTCAAAAACAGGTAGTAAAAGCTAGAACCAAGCATTTACATGCATTGTATCAATGAGTTGTACCTCAGGGTAATAAAGATGAGGGCGAGCTCTCTTTATAGAAATGTTTCAACTAAAAATTGGAAAAAAGATAACAGAAATCGCACCACTTTGCAACCCTTACTGAATTAATAGATCTTGTCAATGATCAGTAGCAATGATCTAGTAGCATCAGTAGTAGATGACCAGCATATGAGAGACAGACACGTATTTCATATGCTTTTGTTCTCTCTCTCCTCTCTCTGATACTCTGAAACAAAAACCAATTTTACTGAAGCCTCTAGATCTAGCTATGAATTTGCATGAAATACAGGGGACAGAGAATCATGTGAAATTACACTCGAGAATATAACTAGCCAATTCAAAGATGGACAAAGGGCTTGAAGAGACATTCTCCAAAGAGAATACACCAATGACCAATAAGCACAAGATGCTCAGTGTCACCAATCATAGTAAAATGCAAGTTAAATTTACAATGAGATTCCCTCTAATGTATTTTTCACCTTGGTTATTGTATTCTTCATTTCTGACTAGTTCTTTTTTTTTATCCTTGTTAAGTGGTGCATGACTGTATTTGCACATATAAACAAAAAATTAAACAGTGGAAAAACGCAGACCAACTTCCAGTGAATCAAGAAAGACTGCTTGGACACTCATGACAACTAGTAGAGTGCTTAATAAAGGGAGAAGCTGCTGATCTTTCCTAAGTGAGAAAAGAAATGGATACCACTACCATTCCTCAGTGGCCTGTGTTCTGGGAGTGGCTGCCTGGTGCCATGGCAGGTTGTACAAACTTTGTCCTCCAAAAAAGTGGGATGTGTTGTGGCTGGTCTGGTGGATACCTGAGGGATTAGTGGTGATGCCTGCCTCAATTTTAGCCCTTTTTCCAGCAGCAAATTCCCCAGTGACATCTATCTTAAAACTTTAATCAGTCATAAAAAACAAAACAAAGAAGGAAATCTTACCCTTTGCTACAGCATATACCATATGATTTCACTTATATGTGGAATCTAATGAACAAAATAAACTAACAAACAAAATAGAAATATACGCAGAGACATAGGGGAGAGGGTTTAGGGACTGGGTGAAAAAGGTGAAAGGATTAAGATTCCCAAATGAATTTTACCAAACATTCCAAGGATTAATATCAATCCTTTCAAACTGTTCCAAACATTTAAGAGGAGGGAAGGTTCCCAAACTTATTTCACAAGGCCAGCATTATTACCCTGTAACCAAAAACACAAAGACACTCTCAAAAAAAAAAAAAAAAAAAAAAAAAAAAAAAGGCGGGTGGGGGGAGAGGATTATAGATCAATATCCAAACATACGTAAAAATCCTCAACAAAGCCCAAAGTGAAATAACAAGGATCAAAGCAAAAATAAATGGCACAGCCTAAAATATACAAACAAATAAATGAAACCAAGGGCTGGTTCTTTGAAAAGATAAACAAAATTAATAAAACAGGAGAAATGACATCTGACGCTACAGAAATACAAATGATTTTTTTTCAAGTGCTATAAACAAGAATGTGCCAACAAATTGGACAACCTGAAAGAAATGTATAAATTCCTAGAAACATACCATCTTCTAAGACTGAACCAAGATGAAACAGAAAACCTGAACTGACCAATAAATACTAATGAAATCAAATCAGTAATCAAACGCCCAACAAACAAAAACAAAAGTCCTGGACCAGATGGCTTCATAGGTGAATTTTACTAAGTATTCAAAAAATTAATACCTGTTCTTGTCACACTAGAAAGCTCCCTAACACTTTGAGGCCAATATTGTCCTGATATCAAACCAGAAAAAGACACTATGAAAAAAGGAAACCATTGGCCAGTACCTCTGGTGCAAAAATTCTCTGCATCACAGATGCAGATGCAAAAATTCTCAACAAAATATAAGCAAACTGAATTTAGCAATATTATTAAGAAGATCATATACCATGACCAATTCATTCCTGGAACTCAAGGCTGATTCAATACCTGCAAATTAATATGATATATGTATCACATAAACAAAATGAAGGATAAAAATATTATTTCAACAGATGCAGAAAAAAGCATTTGAAAAAAAATCCAACATCCATTTATGATAAAAACTCTCAGCAAAGTGTGGACAGAGGGAACACATCTCAACCTAATAAGGGGCATGTATGACAAACTCACAGCTAACATCATACTGAACATTTCTTTAAGATCAGGGACAGGACAATATGTACACTGTTACCACTTTTACTCAACATAGTATTTAAAGTCCTAGTCATAGCAATCTTACATGAAAAAGAAATAAAAAGGCACCCAAATTGGAAAAAAAAGTAAAACTGTCATTATTTGCAGATGACATAATATAATATAAAGAGAACCTTAAAAATTCCACGAGAAAACCGTTAAACTAGCACTGACTGGTGTGGCTCAGTTGGTTGAGCATCATCCCACAAAATGAAAGGTCACCAGTTCAATTCCTGATCAGGGTACATGCCTGGACTGTGGGTCCATTTCTTGGTTGTGTGCGAGAGGCAACGAATTGATGTTTCTCTCATACATCCATGTTGTTCTCCCTTTTTCTCCCTCCCTTCTCCCCACTTTTAAAAAAAAAATCTTGAAAAAAACCTATTAGGACTAATAATTCAGTAAAGTAGAATTCAAAACTAATATTCAGAAATCAATTGCCTTTTTATACACCAATAATAAACTATCAGGAAGAGAAATTAAGAAAACAATCACATTGACAATTATACAAAAAAAAACCCCCAAACAAACCTAGAAATAAATTTAACCAAGGAGTTTGTAAAAGACTTGGAAAATTTTAAGACACTGAAGAAAGAAAGTGGAGAAGATACAAATTAATGGAAGCATATACTGTGCTCATAGATAGGAAGAATTAACATTGTTAAAATGTCCATACTACCTAAAAAAATCTACAGATTCAATGCCATCCCATCATTTGAAAAAATATGAATGGCATTTCCCCCAGAACTACAACAAATAACCCTAAACTTTATATGGAACCACAAAGACCTCAAATAGCCACAGCAATCTTGAGAAAGAAGAACAAAGTTATAAGTATCATGCTACTGGTAACAAACTATACTACGTGGTTATAGGAATCAAAACAGCATGGTACTGACATAAAGTCAGATAAAATGGAACAGAACTGAGAGGCCGAAAATAAACCCACACCTATATGGTCAATGCAATGGGGGTAAAGACAATCTCCTCAGTAAATGGTGTTGGGAAAACTAAACAGATACATGCAAAAAAATGAAATGACCACTTCCTTACACCATCTATAAAAATAAGGACAAAATGAATTAAAGACAGGTATGTAAGTCTGAAACCATAAAATTCCTACAAGAAAACATAGGCAATAAACTCTGACACTACTCTTAGTAATATCTTTTTGGGTATGTCTCCTTGGGCATGGAAAACAAAAGAAAAATAAATAGTACTACATCAAACTAAAAAGATTTTGCACAGAGAAGGAAACTATCAACAAAACAAAGACAACTACTGAATGGGTGAAGATGTTTGCCAATGATACATTGATCCAGAATATATAAGAACTCATATAACTTTACACCAACAAAACTATCAATCCGATTAAAAAATGGGCAGAAGACCTAAACAGACATTTCTCTAATGAGGATATACAGATGGGCCACGAATATATGAAAACATGCTAAACATCAATAATGAGAGAAAAGCAAATAAAGCCACAAGGAGACATCACATCTATCAGAACGACTATCATTAATAAATCAACAAACAAGTGTTGGTGACGATATGGATAAAAGGGAGCCTTCCTGTACTGCTGGTGAGACAGTATATTAGTGCAGCTATGTGGAAAATAGTACTCCATACTAATTTGTAGTAAATTACTACAGATAGAACTACCGTATGTCCTAGCAATTCTACTGTTGGTTATTTACTGAAGAAATTCAAACCAGTAATTTGAGAAGATACATGCACTCCTATGTTCACTGCAGCATTATTTATAATAGCCAATATATCAAAGTAACCTCAGTGTCCACTGACACATGAACATATAAAGAGAGATATAATATTCTATAACACATAAGGGTCTGGCACAAATAATACCCTTTTTGTTAATTACAAAATCTTAAGCAAATCATACTGTAATATAACAATATCACATTCAAGCACACAATCTGACATGTTCAAATTAAAACTATAAATTATTACGTCCATTATGACCTTCCCAACCATAAGCAGGCGTTACTTCTGCCCGACCCAGTATAACAGAATGTTATTCATCCACAAAAAAGAATGAAATCTTGCCATTTGTAACAAAGTGGATGGATCTAGAGGGTATTAGTCTAAGTGAAATTAGAGAAAGACACACACAAATAACATATTTGTGGACTCTAAAATCTAAATCCAGATAAAATTTAATATTATTAGTTATAAAAAGCCAATGAAAATGGGATGAAGCACTGCCTCTTAATTTAAATTATCAGCATATGCAGAAATAGGTGGACAAACATTCACTTAATCCCTTGGTAGTCCAAAATCATTGCTTTGACTCACAGAACTTCAAAAATGAAAAGCATGAACATTTCAAAGAAACAAACCAAGATCACACAGGAAACTCGATACTCCCAAGATCAAAGAGCTTGAAGTTGAAAGCAGAATCAAGGGCTATAAGATTTCTGGCTCCTGCACCTCTCCTTCTGGGTGCTAGATCATTTGGTTTTAATGAATGATATAAAAATTAATGTGAATCTGTGACTCTCCTAGCAAGAATATTGTTATGTGATGACTAATCAAAAGAACCATAAACAAAGAACAAAATGTCAGAGAAAGTAGAAAAACACTTATAATGAAGTATGTGTATATTTTATTGCACCTGAAATCTCAGCCAAAGCAATATGCTGTAAGAAATGGGAGATATAGTCTTAATATCAGTCAAGGGTAATTTTATGTAGATGATATAATCTCTCAGGCAGATAATCTAGACCCAGCAAACTATTAGATATAATAAAGGAGTTAGGCAAGGTTGCTGCATATAATAACATTAAACAAAATTACTAAGATACCAAGGTGGGAGGGGCAACAAAACTTACTTTCAGGAATTAATTACAAAACACAACAGACCTGAATTAATAGAGAAATATATTATAAAAAAGTTACAAGGTTGAATAAGGTAGACTAAAACTGTCAATTGCCCCAAAATAAGCAATAAATTAAATGCATCCTATTTATTTCAATATGGTTTTTGTTTGCTTGCTTGTTGGTATCAGACATCCTAAAATTCTTATGGAGAAACTTCCGGCTAAGGTGGAGACATAGGTAGCTACACTTTGCTTCCTTGCACAATCAAAAGGACAAATTTAAAACAAAATTTAAAACAAAAGGACAATTTAAAAACAAAAAGGAAGCAGAACTGCCAGAAAATTGAACTGTACAGAAGTCTGACAGCCAAGCAGTTAAAGAACAAACATTCATCCAGACTGGCAGGAGGGGTGGAGACAGGCAGCTGGGGCAGAGAGAATGTGCAGCAAGGCGATGGCTGCCACGTGGGTGGTCCCACATTTGCAAGCAGGTAGTTGGGGAAGAACAACTGGGAAGTGAGACAGTCCTTGCAACCCAGGGTTCCAGCACAGGGAAATAAAGCCTCAAAACCTCTGGCTGTAAAAATCTGTGGAGGTTGTGGCAGCAGGAAAAACTCCCAGTCTCATAGGAGAGTCCACTGGAGGGACCCACTGGGTCCTAGAATGTACACAAACCCACCCACCTGGTAATCAGCACCAGAAGGGCCCAATTTGCTTGTGGGTAGCAGGGGAAGTGACTGAAAGCAGGGCGAGAGCCAAGTAAGTGGCATTGTTCCCCCTGTGATCCCTTTCCAATATACAGCACCCCAGTGAAGTGGGCTGCCCCCTCTTCTGCGAATACCTAAGGCTCTGCCCCTACAATGTAACAGGTGCACCGAGACAAAGAAATATGGCCCAAATGAAAGAACAGATCAAAACTCCAGAAAATGAACTAAGCAACGAGGAGATAGCCCACCTAACAGAGGCAGAGTTCAAAACACTGGTAATCAGGATGCTCACAGAAATGATTGCGTATGGTCATAAAATAGAAGAAGAAATGAAGGTTATACAAAGTGAAATAAAGAATAATATACAGGGAACCAACAGTAAAGGGAAGGAAACTGGGACCCAAATCAACAATTTGGAACAGAAGGAAGACCTAAACATTCAACCAGAACAGAACGAAGAAACAAGAATCCAAAAAAACGAGGAGAGGCTTAGGAACCTCCAGGACAACTTTAAATGTTCCAACATCCAAGATATAAGGGTGTCAGAAGGAGAAGAGGAAGAGCAGTAAGTTGAAAACTTATTTGAAAAAATAATGAAGGAAAACTTCCCCAATCTGGCAAAGGAAATAGACTTTCAGGAAGACCAGGAAACTCAGAGTCCTAAAGAAGGTGGACCCAATGAGGAACACACCAAGACACATCATAATTAAATTACCCAAGATTAAAGATAGGGAGAGAATCAGAAAGAAGAAAGAGAAAAGGAGACAATTACCTGCAAAGGAGTTCCCATAAAACCATCCGCTGATTTCCCAAAAGAAACCTTACAAGCAAGAAGGGGCTAGAAAGAAGTACTCAAAGTTATGAAGGGCAAGGACCTACATCCAAGACGGCTCTATCCAGCAAAGTTATCACTTAGAATGGAAGGACAGATAAAGTGCTTCCCAGGTAAGGTCAAATTAAAGGAGTTCATCATCACAAAGTCCTTATTATAGGAAATGTTAAAGGGGCTTATCTAAGAAAAAAAAAGATCAAAACTATGAGCAGTAAAATGACAACAAACTCACAAAGACCAAAACTGAACCTAACGAACAAAAACAAACTAAGCAAACAACTAGAACAGGAGCAGAATAACAGAAATGGAACAGCATAACCAATTATGCTGGGTACAGAATAGACAAGGGGTTGTTGAGAATAGTACAGGAAATGAAGAAGCTGAAGAACTTATATGTACGATGCATGGACATGAACTAAGGAGGGGGGAGTGCTAGGCAGAGGGGGAGAGGAGAAAGGAAGGTGGGACTGCTGTAATAACATAATCAATAAAATATACTTAAAAAATACATATTCTAAAATAATTCACATGGAAAAGTAATGGTATAAGAATAACCAAGACAATCCTAAAATATAGTAATAAGGAGGGAAACCTTGCATAAAGAGGTAAAGATACCATAAAACAAAGATGTGGTTCAGTAGAAAGTGGGAGAATAGAGAACCTGAAACAGATCTGCTAGATCCAAGGTGACACACAATTTGTAGGAGAGACCACTCGACAAATGACTGCTAAGACAACTACCTTTTCATATACGGAAAAAAAGATGAAATTAGACCCCTGTCTTACAATATACATTAATTAAATCCAGATGTTTCAAAGTCCTGAATCTAACATAAAACCTTAGAGCTACTAGAAGACCTAGGAGAGTATGTTTATAGCCTCAAGCACAGAAAGGAGATAATAGGGACAAGGGCATTAAAGGCAGAGGAAACAAAATGACAACTGGCAAATAGCTTCATCTGTAAAACAGAAAATAATAATACCACCTACCACACAGCAATAAAGGGATTTAAACATGCCAAGTTCTTAGAAGAGTGTCTGTCATATAACATCTTAACAAATGTAAGTTCCTTTCATCCTAGTTCTTCTACCTACTAATTGTGCGAACATGGGTAGATGACTCACGCCTCATATTCCTTACCAATAAAATAGAGAAGACACCAGTAACTACCTTATTAGATTCCCGTAAGAAGTAAATGACTCCATACATATAATGTGCTTTAGAACAGAAACTGATACACAGTAAAAGCTCAATAAGAGTAAGAATAATGTATAAAGAATAATATATTGCACTTACAAAAAATAATTATAGAGTAGGGCAAAAGTAGGTTTACAGTTGTAAGTGTACAAGTGTTTATTCTTGTATTACTTACTATATTATTTTTTATACGATCAACTGTAAACCTATTTTTGCCCAACTTTGTATTACATAGGGAATGATGAGCATATCCAAGTAAGTGCATGTTTAGATTTCTATTTTAGATGGGAACTCTGGTAGTAATGTGGAGAACGAACTGTAGATGGGAAATGCTAAAGGCCTAGCAATTAAAAGGCTACTACAATTATTCAAACCTAAATAATGGCAATAATGACTGAAAGCAGTTTTGGAGGCAGATTTTATGGAATCTGAGAAGAGATTAGGCATGTAAAAAAAGTGAGCAAGTGTCATCAATAATTCCCAGGTTTCCCAAATGATTGAATGTTAATGTGATGATATAGTAAGTTGAGATGAGACTGAAAGTACTAAATGTTTTTGACTTTGTTACAAAAAAAAAATTATTTCTACTCTTCATTTTGAGATCTGGGAATTATCTTACATGTGGTTAATCAGCATCTAACCAAAACTTCATGCTGTTTGAAGTTATGTTTTTTGGAAAGAAATGTTGTATGGAAAGTATTTTGTTGCATCATCAACTAATTTTCTAAAGCAGCATATCATGAGTCAGAAATTTCTTTAAAACCATTATGGGTTTTATAAAATATTATCCATCTCTGGTTTTTAAATTCTCAAATGGACAAACAACAAAAAACTTTCTTGTCAGGGGCTGGCCTTACTTACAAATGTTTCTTACCATGATTGGCTTGCCCTGAAATGTTTTAACTTCTTCCCTCAAGTATTTAAAAGCCTGTTAAGAAAGGAGAAAGAAGCTTTTGTTAGCATTCATCTTTATCTAGAGTTTGGTATTAGCAACTATCTCTAAACTAAACAATAAAAAATTCTGAAGGTGATTCCAGTATGCAGATGATAGGAAATGAAAAAGTAAAAATGTAAGATCTTAGCTACAGTTCACATTTACTGCAGATTAGCTACATGGATTACTACCGGAAAAAAATGCACAAAATTCAAAATAGATCCAAAATGTTACCACATATCAGTTTATTATTTATATTTTAATTTTAGAGAGCAAGACACTGACTTACTGTTCCACTCATTTATGCATTCATTGGTTGCTTCCTGTATGTGCCCTGAGCAAGGACCAAACCCACAACGTTGGCATATTGGGACAATGCTCTAACCAACTTAGAACCCAGCCAGGGCTACATATAATTTTTGAAATGGTACCTTCAGACAGCCTTTCAAGGTAAAGAATTAAAACAAACCAACAAATAAACAAAAGAGTGGTTTAAAAATGCAATTAGATATGTTTCTGTTTCAAAGGATTACTACTTATCTTTAAGTAGGACAAAATAATTAAGAGTAAAATCATTGTATCAAAATTCCAAGAATCAAAAGGAAGTTACATATTTACTGAGGGCCTACTATGTACTAGAAATACTACTGGATTGGCCAAAAAATCTGTTTAGTTTTTTCTGTTAAAAAAAGTGACACATTTTTCATTTTCACCAATAACTTTATTGATTTGGATAGTTTGAGTATGTAAGCTAGCTCCCACATGGCAGAATGCTGACTGTTCTCAATTAATGTCTCAATTCGATTGCTATCAACTTCAACTGGTCCACCCGACTGTGGAGCATCATCCAGAGAGAATCTCCAGCATAAAACTCTGTAAACCACTTCTGAAATGTTCCATCAGTCACAGCCCCTTCTCCATACACTGCACAAATCTTTTTCTGTTTCAGTTGCATTTTTACCTTTCTTGAAATAATAAAGAATATGCCAAAAATGTTGCATATTTTCTTCCATCTTCAATATTAAAATGGCTACACAAAAATTCACCAACTTGGATAAGGTGTTTTAAGTGTATGCTGATATGACAGTTGTCACAATACAATCTAATAAAATTGTTTCAAATGAAGTTAGACTACAAAGCACTACTCCAGTCATCTTATGGAAACAACCAAACGAACTTTTTGGCCAATCCAATATGATTCCCAATCTCCATGTTAATTTTAAAACTGTGCGTTAATTTCTTCATCGATAAAAATAAACTGTTCTTAAGTTGAAACTGAACAAGCTTTACGAAAATGACCAAAAAGAAAACCAATTAATAAGTAAAACCAAAAAGGTGAACAAGCTGATCAAAAGTCTTTATAGACAGTACTGTAAGCACACATTTTCTCAATTAAAATATGATGTCTGTCCAGAAAAGGTCCAGCCATTGTTAACATAATAAGAATGGTTTGCTTGCCATCAATGTAACCTGGCAGCTAAGGAGGGTGGACTGGAATGGGCATGTGTAAGTAATGACAACTTCACTGTACCAGTCAGTGGGGGTGGTAGACATTGTTGAGTAAGCATGTGTACTGTGTGGCCATCATATTCAGAAACGACTGTGTGATTAGAGCAATGAATCTGCGTCATATTTTGTGTTAAGCTTGAACATTCCTCCTAGGAAACTATTCAGATGATTCAGAAGGCCGTAGCTATGGGCAACTGGTGACTGGCATCTTCCTCACAACAATGCGTCCACTCATGCATCATGTTTCATGAAGTTTTCTGGCAAAACATCAAATCACCCAGGTGACTCAGCCTCCCTATAGCCCAAATTTGGTGCTGAGAATTCTGGCTTTTCCCAAAGCTAAAATTACCTTTCAGGAAGAAATTTCAGCCCATTGATTATATTCAGGAAAATGCAACAGGGCAGTTGATGGCGATTCCAGCAAAGGATTTTTCAGTGTTTTAAATAGTGGAAGAGATGATGGGAGAACTCCATGAAGCCTCAAGGTGCCTACTTTGAAGGGGACTGAGGCATCATTGTCCTGTGTACAATGTTTCTTACATCTTTGTCAATAGATTCCTCTATTTTTCATAGTACATGGCTGGATACTTTCTGGACAGACCACTACTTATTTTACCGCCAGGACTGAAATCAGTAAGGTTTTCTCACCTGTTGTGCATCTGTGTCTGACTGGAAAGTGATATACCAGTTGCTATTGTGTGCAAACTCACAGCTTATTACCTTGGGGCAGTTTTCATTTTTGAACAAAGCTTTCACTTCCTAAAAGAGAAAAACTTTAGTTAATTCTAAAAAACATATCAATAACACCGTATTTTGGTATGTATAATGAGCACTTTTTGCCCAAAGTTTTAAAGGGAAAAATAAGTGTGCATACTGTATGTGGGTAGTACTAATTCTATATCTATATAAATGTTTTTAATTCTTTTATTTATGCTTGTGTTAAAACTGTAACTCTACTATGTTCAAAAATGAATGCTAAAATTCCTTTTTAATATAAAAACTAGCATAAATAAATAAATAAATAAATAGAATTAAAAAATTAAAATGAAAAGTTTTCCCCCCTTGAAAGTCTGGGCCAAAAACGTGGGTAATGCATTATATACAGGAGCATATTATACACAGCAAAATACAGTACATATTTTTCTCTTGATGTCTCTTGAAACTTTCTATTTCTTGTTAACTATTCATGGCTTCTGTCATTTTTCTACTGAGAGCAGATTATATTCTCAAACAAAAACATATATAGCTATAGCATAAATTTTGTATATGATTTAGGGAGAGAACCCTATTTTATAATAAAAACTGAAGTATTTCATTCCTAGTAGCAAGCTAAATTTTCCTTTCAGTAAAATCTCTCCAGCCCTGCCATTATCCAAAAAACAAAAGTATGTTCTCCCTCCCTTAACATTTTTTAGGTGGGTAAGTAGTTTCATGTGTTTTCATTTGATCCATACGCTTTGTCTATGTCAGTCATTCACAGGTGTGTACTCTGTGCAAAGGTTATCTTCCGTTTTCCATAACTGATATAACTAAGAACTAAAAACTCCAACAAACACATGGGTTTAGAAAAAAATGACTGTCAAAATTCAGAAATGTGTAACAGCTACCAGCTTGAAAAAAGTTCATTAAAAAGAATACAAGTGGAGGTGAACATTAAGTATTCCTAAAAAGTTACAAAGGAAACGATATCTGTTGAAAACACCATACAAAGTAAGACATTGTGATTTACTCCTGAAAACCCATGTGTGGGAGATTTTATCATCTCCATCTTACAGCTGAGGAAATAGTGGCTCAAATTGTTTGATTTGCTCATACTACCACAAAGTGACTCAAACCCAGATTTGTATACCTCCAACTCCTTTTTGTCTAATACTCATTTGAAATGAAGGAGAAGTTTAGTAGTAACCAATAATTCCAAAATATCAAGAGAGTCTGATTTGGTTAGGCTGTCCCGCAAAATATCACTAGAGACCAACTGACAACACTAATGTCTAACCTGTATTCTAACTTCCTCAAATGTTTAATGCACTGAATTAAAAAATGAGATGGTCTCTACTTGTGATGAGGACATTTTCTTGAATCAAACACTATTTAAGTAAGTTGTCAACCAGCTGAGTTTTGTGACATTTGTGAAAATGGTGAAATACCAAGTTCAGTTAATAAAATTCCTATCTAGTCCAAAATTTCATTTTTCAAGAACTACCTATGCAACTGTTAGAGTGCCTGTCACCCATTGGTATCTGCCTTCAAAAAGCCATAAATATTCTCCAAATATTTAATTCCTTTAAAATGTATAATAAATTGGTTTGTTTACGGAAATTTTAATGAAATCCCTATTTTTCAGACTTCATCATTCTTTAGGAAGAGTTCTGTTCATATATTTATTTTCCCAAATATAAGAGAAGTCTTGATCTAAAGTAATCAAAAATTTATTTCACTTGAGAGGAACCCTGATGGTTAGAACCCAAATCTCCTCATTTTAATCTGATTTTCAGTTATTGGGGCCTAGGTCAGCTTTCTCTATTTTAGTCATCTGCACTTGCTTTACTTTTTTTTTTTTAAATGAACAGTATGTGGCTGCTTTGTTCCTTTTATTTACTGTTTTTCGTGTGTGAGTTCTTTGTCTATTCAGAGTATGGATTACAATAATGATAGAAATGATAATGGCTAACTTTAGAGTGTTTTTAAATGCATGCTACTGCTCTAAGCTTTTATATACTAACTCATTTAATTCTTACAACAATTTTATGAATTATTACTATTATCCCAATTTAACAGATGAGAAAACTAAGGCAAAAGATGTTAAGTAACTTATCCAAGGTCATAGAACTAGCAAGTAAAAAGGCTAGAATGCAAATTGAGGCAGTTTAGTTCTAGAGTTCAGGCTCTTGTATATTCTACATTGCTTCTTAATACTACAAATAGTCTTCTCATTCTGCCTTCCTTTCAACTTGTTACTTTTGACATATACTTCATAATTTTAAACCAAACATCTAGCAACAGTTTCTTCTCTAATTTCTCTCACTGCATTCTGGAGATAAAACACTAAGTAACTCTGGACAAAAAGATTAGCTACTGGTATGTCAGATTTGTTAGGTGGCAAGAACCTTTCTTCTTAAAATGGTTAATCAATTACCATATATCAGTTGATTAATTCTCCCAATCTCTAATTTATTGTGCCTTTACATGACTACTTAGTGTCAGGCTCTGTGGCTAAGAAGAAACATGGGCTTCAAAATCAGAGTGATCAATTTCAAATCCAGACTCTGTTATGTGTCTTAGACAAGTAAGTTATTTAACCATCCTAAGGTTCAGTTAACTTGTCTGTAAAACAGATAATACAACTTTAGGCTTTAAATAACTAAAGTATATTGCCTAATACTTGGTAGAACCTAGTTACTAAATAAATGTTATTATACATGCACTATTGCATAAAAGAGCCTATTTCTGGATTACACTGGTGGGGCAAAAGGTTTACAGTTGTTCATATGGAAAATACAGTAATTAATAAATAATACATGAATAAATTGTTTCATGTACTCACAATCGTAAGCCTACTTTTGCTCCATCTTGTATTGTTTCATTAAAATATTATTTTATTTCTGTACCTGTAGCATAGCATCTTTATAACTGCAGTTTTGCTTTATATTTTGCTAACCAGGAGGAGTTTGTCCTGATCGAGTAGTCCTTATTCATATTTTTCTTCTTCATTTATATTTCAGATGAATCCTCAAGTTCCCAAAAGGGCCTATTAATATTTTAACTGCCATTCAGTCAAATCAATAAATTCAAAGTTAGTTTCACTGCAATACTCAGTCTCCCCTTTTAAGAACACAGAATTGTATTCTGTATCATTCCTCAAAATTTCAAAATTTACACAAGTTGGTATTTAGTCTTTCACGATAATTGATATGAGGACATTGATGTACTTTCCTTGTTTATTTATTAGCTCCTTCAATTTAAGAAGAATACTCAGCTTTAACAATACTTAGTAATTTACCTCTATTGGTGTTGTTTCAGGAATCTCCCTAAGAATCACTATACAACGCTTATGACTTGGTCTCACTTTCTCACCCTTCTCATCAACTTGTACCATAGGAGAAGCTGAAATTAAAAAAACAAACAAACAAACAAACGAACAAAAAATGGTTTCACTCTACAGCAACAAGTAGAAATAATAATGCCATTCAAAAAACTACTCATTTCTATTTCCAACTGAATAAATTAACAAAAGTTAGTATCCCAAAGAAATGAAGTCATGGAGTCAAAGACGAGAGTTACAAGAGTTTTTTTAGATTAATATGCCAAGAACATTGTCAAATGTTATCCTTTGAACAAATCTTCAGAGTATCTACTTTGTGATTTGCCACTGTGTTGAGATTGAAAAAAAAAAAAAGCCTCAGGAAGCATACAACGTATATCTGATAAGACACTTTCTCTGCATACAATTACCAGATTATTTATTTCAAAAGGTAACAAAAATCAATGTACTTGCATTAGCCAAACTCTACTCTGGGGAATGTAGTAACCTCTAATATGTGAAGAAACTCTTCTTAAAATTACAGTCTAGGAAGTGCTTAGATCAAGAATTACCACAAATGATTATATAATCTTTCCTTGATTTTAACGTAATTATTTACATACTACTACAGAGACTCAGAGACTCAGAAGCCTTCTTTTAGATGCTGATTTTGAGGAAATACTGAATGAATACAGTTCCACATAGCCAAAACTTTTATTTTTGGCCCGTGCAGAAAGATAGTATGCCACATCTCCCTTAATAGGTAGGGAGAGAATAAAAGAAGTTAATAAAAATGGCCTGCATATTAGTGCGAGGGTCTAGCCCTTACAGATAGGGAATTCTACTTGTCTTGTGGCCAATATCTTTATGTTGATAAGACTGAGTCATTTTAAGAAATGATGTCTGCACAAACCAACCAGAGATTATTTCATAAACATTTTTAGCCTTCTGAGAATGAAAATCTTCTAACCCCTACTGCAGTAAGCCTATTATTGGCTTTGCTATATTTAATTTTTAAACATTTCCAACAACATATTTCATATAAATATGAAGATCTGCCTTTACAGTCAAGTAGTTAACAAAAACTACCTAAAAGAGGTTACCAAGAAATACTAGTATAGATATAATCACTAAAAATTCTTAGGACCTCAACCTGAAAATATAAACTCCTTATCAAATTTTAGAGCAGTCAAAAAGTCACTTTGACTTTGTTTGTCAAAGTGTATAACAGGTTACAACTCTTTAATAGGTTATGAAATTTTAGAGCAGTCAAAAAGTCACTTTGACTTTGTCAAAGTGTATAACAGGTTACAACTCTTTAATAGGTTATGAAATCAATTTAGAATAAAAGAGATGAGTTTGTTACAAGCATTTATTATTAACCTGTATAGCACTTTAGTTGTGTGTGGGTATGTGGTATATGTATTGGACTGTGACGTAAAATGTACTTCTATTTGGGTTCAAAATTTTAAAATAGATTGCTTCAGAAAGTGTGAAAATGACACATAAAGTTTTCTAATAGCCCAGAATACTGAGATTTAATTGCTTATATGTATAATTGGGTACCAAGATGAAAAATGAAGGTACAGTATTGATACAGAAATTAAATACCACTCAGTAAAGATAAATTATTGGAATAGAAAAGCAAAACACAGGGAGTTAAAACAATTTCTGTCAGAAATTTAAAAACCACTTAAATTTTTGACTTAAAAAATAAGCTAAAAGGTATAATTTACATACATCTCAACACTTCAAGAATGAGATCAGGATCTGTGGTAAGCTTTTTTATTTCTTCCATGTTGGCCACTGTCCAAATTGGGATGAACTGATCACTGTCCATTTGAGATATCAGGTAAAGATCCTTTGACAAATTTTCTCTGAAAAAAAAAATTAATATAGATATATAGATAGATAAGATAGATTTAACAGTCCTATAAAACAAACAATTCCTTAAAAACATCTAAAGAGTTGCCTTATTCTCTTTTGTCACTAAGTCCAGGAAAACAAAATTATGTTATGAGAAATAACACAATTATGAAAACATATAAATAATATACAACAGACATGCTCTAACAACTTCCAAAAAGATTCTGAATCCCCAAATAAATTTGGCCCAGTAGTTTGTTTCTGTATTGTTTTTTACTTTTTATTGAATTTATTGGGGTGACATTGGTTAATAAAATCATATAGGTTTCAGGGTGTACAATTTTATAATACATCACCTGTACACTGTATTATGAGCTCACCACCCCAGGTCAAGTTTCTTGCCATCAGCATTTATCCCCCCTAATACCCTCTTCTGCCACCTCCCATCCCCCTTTCCTTCTGGTAATCACCATGTTCTTGTCTGTGTCTATGGGGTTTTCTTTGGTCCATCTTATAAACACTTTATCAGTGATGTTAGAATATGCTATTTAAATCATAAGTTGTATTGTGGGATTTTAAGTTTCTGAGTGTTTGCATTTTTAAATACATGTTTGCTTTTACTTCGTATTTAAATAATAAATTTAAAAGATTTAAAAATTTAGACAGAAGATTTTTTAGGATACATTTTAAAAAAGATACAAATACTTCCATCTTGCACATAAAATCTTGCTTAACAAACTAAAGTAAAATCAAATTCATGTCTTATTCATACCAAATCTTTGAAACTGTCTGGTTATAAACAACTAGAAAAGTCTGTGCTTAAAAGCCATCTTCTTAATAACCACTCTATTTAAAACTGAAACCACCCAAGTATTCCTGATGTCCCTTCCCTTGCTTACACTGCTCTATTTTTTTCATAGTGGTTACTACCTAACACTTCTAAACCACTTATTTATTAAATTTACTGTTTTGCCCTCCTGGCCAGAATATAGGTTCCATGAAGAATCTTTATTAAAAATGTTAAAAAACAAAAACCCAAAAACATAGTACCATATACCAAAAGGCTGAGGGTCCAATTCTTGGTCAGGGAACATATCTAGGTTGTGGGTTCCATCTCCAGTGGGGTGTGTAAGGGAGTCAACCAATAAATATTTCTGTCTCAAATCAATATGTGTGTGTGTGTGTGTGTGTGTGTGTGTGTGTGTCCCTGCCCCCAAGAGCAATAAACATATCCTCCATGGAGGATTTAAAAAATTAAAAAATGTGTTTTAAAGCCCTAGTGCTTGTCCAAGAGTACGGTCAAAGACCTTTACATTCAAATTATATTAAAACAGAAGTAGTAATTACTTTTTTAAGGTTACAGCTGTCAACAGATGACGGTTACTTATTTTGGAAGGAAAATGAAAATAGAGGGGAAATCAGTAAACTCAATTCAGCATCAAAGGGGGAATATACTATTATCACCCTAATAAAAAAAATTTTTGTTTTAAATTTATTGATTTTAGAGGGAGAGGAGGGGGGCGAGGGTAGAGAGAGACAGACAGAGACATACACAGAGAGACATCTATTTGTTGTTCCACTTATTTATGCATCCACTGGTTGATTCTTGTATGTGCCCTGACCAGAGATCGAACCTGCATCGTTGGTATATTGGGACAATGTTCTAATGAAATGACCTAGCCAGTGTTAAAATTCTTTAAGAACTTGAAAATAACAATAAACATAATATTTGTGTAACTAAAAAGTTGTAGCCTGAATTAACTCTTTCAGCAGGTTTTATTTTACAAAACACTATGTCAAACCCTTAAAGATACTGTACCTCACAGAAGTAATTCAACTTAATGGATATGATATGTAGGATTTGAATATTCATGGACTAATATCTGACATGTACAATACCAGTGGCAATTTTGATGAATTGTCAATCATCCCCTGGTTTAAACTGTTAATCGCTCCCTGATTTAAACTGTAACACAGTGCTGAGCTGAACAGTGGGGTATGACAAGCAAGAGTTTGAAACAATTTTAAAAAACTACATTTTTGAAGATAAAAGAAGAGCTATGGAAACAACAAGGACAAAATGAAATTCCAGAAAGATGACCTTTCTTTCCTGAGAGCATATGTAAATGCTGGACCAGAGGAAAACCAGTAGAGTATTCAGCAACTGCACAGGACTGGCATTATGAACTAGAAGCTGAAGGAGACCCCTACCCAGCACACAACTGTAATTACTGAGTTCTAAGGAGGAAGGTGAGTGACTGGGAGCCAAGTTGAAAAGAGTAAAATCTCTGGTTTTGTGGAAGTTCCAGTGTAGGATGGGCCCTTGCTTCAAGCACAAGACAGGGCTCTTCTACAAGACATTTGCCAGATTTTGAAACCGTATGGGGTAAGAGGCTAAAGAGCTAATCTCAGACCTCTGAAGAACAGAACTAAATCTCCCTTGGTGCTTCTGAACAGAGGTAATAGAAAACTGTCAACCTCTAAATCTAAAGCCTGAGAAGACGATGCCTAAGGAACAAATATAGAGGTGGACTGAGTCTAATTAAAATGGATGCTCAGACCTGATGCCACTTAATTTCTGACTGGATTGAAGCAATCAATATGCTTCATCCTGCCAGAAGAAAGCTCAAATCTTTTCTAGAGGGAAAAATTGTATCGCTTGCAGTTTCTACCTTCTTTTATAAGTAATGCCCAGCATATAACCAAAATTTAGAAGACATGCAAAAAGACAGGGAAATTATGATAGAGAAGGAAGAGGAAAAAAAACAGTGGTTGTAGGCTGGTGGTCATAACCAATCTTTGCAGCTGGCTGCCCTGAGGATAAATCCCTCACATTAATGTGCCAACAGAAAACAAAACTCAACTGCACAAGGAGGGTGTGCACAGCCCACGTGGCGGAGGGGCACACCTCAAGTGTACAGTTTGGGTGAATGGGAAGGGTATTCCACTGGACCCTACAGAACTAGTGCATTAGGCCACTCTACCAAGCCTGGGAGACTAGTAGGTTTACATGATATATAAAAACAAATACAAGGAGGCTGTCAAAATAAGGAGACAAAGAAACATGCCCCAAATGAAAGAACAGAACAAAACTCCAGAAGAACTAAACAAAATGGAGACAAGCAATCTACTTAGATGCAGAGTTCAAAACACTGGTTATAAGAATGCTCAATGAACTTAGGATAAGAGTCGATGAACTTATTGAGAATTTCAACAAAGAGATAGGAAACAGAAAAAAGGAACTAAAAATCATAAAAAAGAACCAGTTAGAAATGAAGACTTACATTAACTGAAATGAAGAGTACATTAAAGAGAATCAACAGTGGAGTAGATGAAGCAGAGGATTAAATCAGAGATGGAAAATATGGAAGCAGAAAAAACCCAAACAGAACAGCAAAAAGAAAAAAGAATCCAAAAAATGAAGATAGTATAAGGAGTCTCCAGGAAAACTTCAAGCATTCCAATACTCGTTGGAGGTGTCAAAAAGAAAAGAGAAGGGGAGCAAGGAATTGAAAGCCTATGTTTAAAAAAAAAAAAAAAAAAAAAAAGACATAAAACTTCCCTAACCTGATGAAGGAAATAGACATACAGGTCTAGGAAGTGCAGAATCCCAAAGATGAAGAACCCAAAGAGGCCCACACCAAGACATAGCACAGTTAAAATGCCAAAGGTAAAGACAAAGAAAGAATCTTAAAAGCAGCAGGAGAAAAGCAGTTAGTTACCTTCAACGGAACTCCCATAAGACTGTCAGATGATTTCTCAACAAAAACTTTGCAGGCAAGAAGGTAATGGCAAGAAACATTCAAAGTGATAAAAAAACAAGGACCCTCAACCAAGATTAGTCTACCCAGCAAAGCTATCATTTAAAATTGAAGGACATATAAAGAGCTTCCCAGTCAAGATAAAACTAAAGGAGTTTATCACCACCAAACCAGTATTACATGAAATATTTTTAAAAAGGTCTTCTTTAACGCTGCAGAAGTTGCGGCTGATCTGAGAGATACAAACAAAACCTTTTCTTAAGAAATTTTTCTTGACTGCACCCTCTACAGGGTTAGGAGGAAGAAGAAATAAAAAATATGAACAATAAAATGGCAATAAATATGTATGTAGCAACAACTGAATTGAAAAAACAAAATAAACAAACAAGTAGAATAGAAACAGACTCATGGATACAGAAAATATTTTGACAGTTTCCAGACAAGAGGGGAATTGGAGGGATGGGTAAGATAGGCAAAGGAATTAAGGAGTACAAATTGGTTGTTACAGAACAGTCATGTGGATGTAAAGTACAGTATAGGGAATATAGTCAATAACATTCTATTAACTATGTATGGTGTCAGATGGGTGTGAGATTTATCAGGATGATCATTTAGTAAGTTATGTAATGTCTAATTACTTGATACTAGTAATTAGTACTAGTAAAAGTGCTAATACAATAATGTATGTCAACCGTAAGTAAAAAATGATTAAAATAAATACATAAAATTATTACAAGTATGTTACAGAAAGTGAATTGTATCATAGGCACAACTGATTAGAGGCAAAAAAGACTGGAGGTTCTTGCTTTTATCCTAGGACCTGTACTAGGCTATGAAGACAAAGAATAAAAAGAAGGGAATGAAAAGGGAGAGTTTAGGATGAGGAATTAATTAAACATGAGTTAAGAGTGAATTGTATCTAAAGAAAAAAAAAAAAAAAAGCCTCTTCCCAATAGTGGCCTGACGTGACTTCTGAAAGTGGTTCACTATTCATTTGACCCAGAAAACCCCCCAAAATCATGCAAATCAAGAGGTTCAAATCCTCTTGTTTACTTTAAGAATATTTGTGAAACTGTCCAGGCTCTCGAGGGTATGCACATCCAAAAAGCTACCAAGTATCTGAAGGATGTCACTTTACAGAAGCAATGTGTGCCATTCTGACGTTACAATGGTGGAGTTGACAGGCGTGCCCAGTCCCAACAGGGTTAACTGCCAAAAAAGGTCGCTGAATTTTTGCTGCACATGCTTAAAAATGCAGAGACTAGCCCTAGCTAGGTGGCTTGGTTGGTTGGAGCATTATCCTGTACACCAAAATGTTGTGGGTTCAATCCCCAGTTGGGGTACATATGGGAGGTAACCAATCAGTGTTTCTATTTCTTTCTCTCTCTCCCTCCCCTTTCCCCACCCCCTCTCTAAAATCAATAAACATATCCTCAGGTAAGAATTAAGAAAAAATGCAGAGACTAATGCTGAACTTAATGAGTATATTGTCCTTTGGTCACTGAGCAAATCCAAGTGAACAAAGATCCCAAAATGGGGAGTGGAATTTATAGAGCTCATGGGCAGATTAACCCTTATGAACTCTGCCTGCTACACAGAGATGATCATTATTGAAAAAGAACAGATTGTTCCTAAACCGGGAGAGGAGGTTGCCAAAACAAACAAACAAACAAACAAACAAACAAAAAAAGGCACTGACAAGACCCAGGTTTCTAGCTTGAAAAATCAGTTCATTGCTCCTACTTCTCACCAGATAAAGGGAAATAAAAGGCATTATTACATTTGCATGCATATCCAAATTTATAATTTATTTTGGAAGGAGCAGTTCTATGTATTGAAATGTTATGCTATCTAACCTGTAAATATACCTACATAATTCTTACCTGTAGATAAGACATCTTGAAATGTTTGCCTGAAATAACTCCTTATTTAATAGAAGACACTGATAATATATATTCTATGCCCATCCACCTACCTAGCTGAAAATAACCCTATGATCAAAAAGCCAACACTAAAAATGTAAGTGAAGAAACCACCATTTTTTTTGAGAACTGTAAACCTGAATATGTTCATAAGAAAAGTATCCAAGAGAAATTTCATTATCTTTCTACTGAGAATAAAATATCCTTTGCATATCCAACTGAAGACTGATTTGTTAAATCTTGTTAAGAAATATAGAAGAATGGTACCAAAATACATCACTGAAGGAAATTAAAAGTACCATTCTTCCATTCTATCCCATAGGTATTTTATATCTACTAACCAAACAATTTAAAAAAAGGAGAAATAGCCATAAAAAAATGTAGTGTACCGTGAGAAACAGAATTCTAATTGTTTCTTCAGACATTCTTTTAGATCTTCTGTAGAAATTGCTGAATTACTTTCTCCTGATGGTAGAAAATAAGAGGGAAAAAGTTAATACCAAATTACCACAGGTGGTAAACTTTACGTATTGTTATACTCAGAATAAGTCACAAAATACACATTAAACTCATCAAATTGAACTGTTTTTTATTATTTTTTTAGAATACAGATATCTCAAAGTCCAACTAATTTCTTTCAGCCTGTTTGTCACTTAGACAGATTTCACATCTGTTTAAAAACTTTTATCAAGCAATTAACAAAGCACTATTAATACTAAACTCACTTGGCTAACATATTGCAAAATACTACCCTAAATACTTGAAATTAAAGAACAAGCCCTGGCTGCTGTGGCTCAGTGGACTGAGAACCAAAAGGTGATGGGTTCAATTCCCAATCAGGGCACATTTCTGGGTTGCCAGCCAGGTCCCTGGTTGGGTGCATGTGAGAGAAACGTCTCTTTCGTACATCAATGTTTCTTGCTCTCTCTTTCTCAAAATAAGTAAAATTTTAAAAATGGAAGGAAGGAAGGAAGGAAGGAAGGAAGGAAGGAAGGAAGGAAGGAAGGAAGGAAGGAAGGAAGGGCTGGATGGATGGACAAGAGTATATTAATCTAAATTTCAAGACAGTAACTAGCTAAACAAAGTGGGATATATAATATATATACACACAACTGTAATATATGCAGTAAATATGATATTAGTCACACACCTTAAATTTCTATCTCTTAATACTCTTTTATTTCCTTATTTTAAGAATACTACTGTCTTCCTAGGAATATTTAAAGAACTAATATATTCAAAAGACCAGATCAACTCTGTAACAGTTTTCTATGCTTTCTATCATTTAAACTCAGAACATGAGACTTCTTTTTTAAGGACTTAAGCCTGGAAAACCATCATTCCTTTACATAAAACATTACATACTCAAAGCGTTTTATTTGTCCTCTTCTTAAAAAGCATTAATGATTAATTTCCTTTAAATAGACAATAGGATGTATATAAAGATAAATTCTGTGCATAATTTTACCATTACTTTGTCTTACTATTCAAGATTCAAAGTGATATTACATATTAACTTCATTAAAATGAATATAAGCATTCTATTTTTATGTATATACAATCTTTCTAATATACAAAATTAATCTGCCCACCTGCTACCTAACGAGTATAACTTCATTTACCCTTTCAATATCATTATAGCAAATTTATTAAAATATCAACTGGTTGCCACATCACTTAAATCAACTCTATGTTCAAAGTAGCCAGTAGTTAAGTATATTATGACCAAAAGTAGAAAGTAGAACTTACCACCTTAAATTATATGGAAATACCATCTCATTCCACTTCAGCAATTAACCTACACGCTAACAGACCTTAGAAATCCAGTCCAAGTATATATAATAAGGAAACTGGAGACAAAGGAAGTCTATATAACTAGACAAAAGACAGAGATAGAAATGCCTCCCTTCCTCCATTATACTTATTTTCCAGTAAGACCCTTCATAAATTAGAAAAATAAAGTTAGCTCATGAGGGTATATGGTCCATTTTTAGGGTCCTTTAAATTTCTTCCATCTGGCCCTAGCTGGTGTGGCTCAGTGGAATAAGTGCCGGCCTGCAAACCAAAGAGTTATTGGTTCAATTCCCAGTCAGGGTACATGCCTTGGCTGCAGGTCAGGTCCCCAGTAGGGGCCGCATGAGAAGCAACCATGCATTGTTTCTCTCCTTCTCTCCCTTTCTTCTCCTCTCTAAAAATAAATAAAATCTTAAAAAAAAAAAGTAATATATTTCCTACATCTCAAATCAACTACTAATCTGTGACAATTAAATGAATGTGAAAAGAACTGTTTAAGTTAATTGTAATAAACCATGTTTTCAATACAGCCTTTTCCTTAAAATTAATCCCTGCAATTTCACATTTATAAATGCACTTTGCACTGAAAAAAGTGATGGGAAAGTTGGCAGAACTTGCACTAATCACAACTATT
Source organism: Pteronotus mesoamericanus (assembly GCF_021234165.1). NCBI lineage: Eukaryota > Metazoa > Chordata > Mammalia > Chiroptera > Mormoopidae > Pteronotus > Pteronotus mesoamericanus. The sequence continues at coordinate 4,450,225 of NW_026555310.1, forward strand.
AGACTAGACTAAGACTTAGACCCTATGAAAGATTGTAATTTAGGTCTCGATCAACTATTTTAACTACTTTTTTTTCCTTTCAGCTTTAATTCAACACTTTAATAGAAAATTTAAAGTAAATCTTTTTATATTACAATTTTCATATTTGGCCATTTTAAAACAGTATTTATTACAATCACCTAATAACATTCATTCATTTACTTAAATTTCTTTTCTAGTAAGAAAGTAAATTAATCAATGCTATAGGTTAATTAGAACAATGATAAAGAGATGTTTGCGGCAGCAGTTAGGGGGATGGACAGCATACTGCATTCTCATTTGACCACCAAAATCTAAAGCTTACCAGAATCCTCATATATTTGATAACTCAGATCTTCTGGCCCTAAAATCATTCCATCAGTTGACTCTTCAATGCCTGTAGAATTTCTTGTGGTTTCACAAGATGAATACATTACTTCATATTCCTTACACATATCATCTGAAAGCTCTGTATTACCTATATGAAAAAAAAACCATGGAAAATAAATAGAAATTCTTCAAATCCTATCTTTAGGAACTCTAGGCCCTATGTCTTCTATAACAATATTTGAAGGAATTCTACCAGTTGGGAAAATGTCCACATAGTTTTAGTTTTAAGTAAGAGTTCTCTTCCCAAGGGAGTTAAGTTCTGACAATTATGGATAAGCAAAAATGATTAAAAATAGCTTAAACTTATATAGCACTATGTATCAGACTACCTAATGTACTTCATTTAATTCTGTCAAGCATAATTGTTATTATTAATATTTTATTATTATTGTTTAACATATAGATCGAGGACAGAAACATGAAAAAATTAAGTCATTTGCCCAAGGTCAAATAAGTGGGTAAGTAGTAGCATTGCCAATGATGGTAGATGAAAACTAATTTATAAATATCATGCCCTGGACAGTGTGGCCCAGAGGTTGGAATGTTATCCCGTAACTGAAGGGCTGAGGGTTTGATTCCTGGTTGGGGCATATGCCTAGGTTGCAGGATCATCCCCTGTCTGGACATGGGCATGTGCAACCCCTGTTTTGGACACATATGATCCCTGGTCTGGGTGCGAATGAAGGCAACCAATGCTTCTCTTGCATCAATGTTTTTCTCTCCCTTCCTCTCTCTTTCTAAAAAGCAAATGAAAATGTCCTTGGGTAAGGATAAAAACAAACAAACAAACAACTAATTTATAAATATCATTTTATAAATGGGTTAATAGGCTACACCAAAGATACAGCTATTATTTCAAATTAGTGACCATTCACACTAGATAAGAATAGTATACAAACTACATGTTAAACATTTATGAACGTATATAATCAAATAATCAAAGGACGCACCCCGAAGTTCTATAAGCTGATTTGTCTATATGTTTAACCAATACGTGATTTACTTTGATCAAATATTTGGGACTTACCCTCAGGATGAGACCCTGATGTGGCTGCTGTTTCATGCCAAGAGCTTTCAGTTCCATGAGTTACTGGCGTGGCATCAGTATTTCCAGGAGGAATTTCTTGCCACACTTTGGCATTAGGATTTAAACCAGTTCCTTTAGATGTTACCTGCTAAATAATCAAAGGATTTACTTATAAATTTTAAAAGTCAGTGCATTGAAAATACAAATTTAGGTAAAAGATTTTTTCCATTATTTAAATGTCAATAAAGCCACAATATTAAGTAATTTAATAATAAGTAAATATTAAATAAACAATATTTTTAAGTTTCTTGCTGAATCTGATAATACAAATCTTTTTAAATAGATGAACTAGAAATGTCTCTATAAAATTTAGCTACCTCTACAATGAAAAACATGATCTCTGTAAAATATAGTATTAATATGGAAAATACTGTTTTACCTTAATCTACGTGAAATGTCATAAAATTTATTCACGTCTTTGATATTAGTATGTGCTTGTGTACCTAGAGCAAATTTTTGAGTTATCTAGAGCGACTTTACAGAATTTATAATTTTTATTGCCATCTAAGCTGAGACAGAGACCTTTGAGTCTGATTCTATTATTGGAAAAAATTAGAAAATGTTTTCTAAGTCAAAAATAGCAATCTGCCTTACATTACAATGTGCTCTTCCATATTTGTCCTGAAAGTGTATATTTTTAATGTCCACGACATAACTATGTAACATTATTGCCATCTAAAGTGCTCTTTTGAATACATCATCTAATCACAGACACATGTAGAAATGGATCATAGTGTAAGAAGGCGAGGGAGAAGAGTATTCAAAAGATGGAGAGAAGAAGAAAGCAACTGAGCTTGATCCTTCCTCAAATATGTTAATGACACTTTCAGAAAATTTGTTCCCATTCCAGAAAGTTACTTCTAACTGTCTTCTCAGCTATAAGCCCCTCCCGTGAATGGCAGGCACCAGACAGAAGGTGGATTCAAGCTTATGACCTACATATACTTGGGATTCTGATTTCATGAAAAATAACTGGTACACACTGAGCCACTTATTGGGAGGTTGGTATAAATTCTGTCTACATGGAACAAGTTCTTAACAACTGACACTGGCTCATGGGGTTAAAAAAACAAAACAAAACAAAACAGAACAACCTTTAAGGTATTACCAACATCCAAATATGGCCAATCAAAGTAGGACTCTGGTTAGGCAGAATTTCACAGCCCCCACAGAGTTGCTGAGAAGACTCAGCTTCTGGGAGGCTTAACTGTACTTCCTGCAATTATGTCCCATGAAAATCCCTAGTAGCCTTTTAATCTAATAAATTGATCCTCTGTTTTACTTGAGTTTCTGTGGGCTTCCATACTGTGCAACTATTATGATTAATATGACTTACATGTATGAACCAACAGCACATTGTTTAATTACACTTTTGAACTTGCCATGTAGTTTTTGATTGCATATCAACTACACAATTTGGGAAAAAAGGAGAATGCTCAGACACATTGTCCTTATCCATGTCAAGGCTCATTTATACACACATGGTCTGGGCCTAAAATGGTGATAGTGGCAGTATTTTATCGCTGACACTGCTTAGAGTTGCCAGGTATACAAGCATATGCCTTTTAGTCAATTCGTTTTAAAATTATCTGCACACATTACACCCCCTTTCTGCTTTCACCACAGCAATACCTTCCCACCACTCTGCCTTACGGCTTAATTTCTGACTGACAGTAGAAAAAACAATGAGGAGTTTGTGACAGCCTAGCTTCCCTGCCATGTAAACAGCATTTAATTTGATTTAAGCACTTTAACAGAAGAAAATCTATGTACTTACTATTACTACCATCCTCCCTCCCCTTCCTTAATTCTGAGAATATCATTTATCATATTTTGTCATGCATAATATGCTCCCAGGTATAATGCACACCCACAATGCTGGCCTTAACTTTCAGGAAAAAACATCTTTCGTTTAAATTTTTAAATTCAATTATTTATTTATTTATATTTAGAAACAAAACCAATTATCATATTCCAGGGTATTATCTTGCATACGGATACTGTTATTGTTTTTTAGAGTTGTCAACACTTTTAACGTATAAGTATAAATAAAAGAATTGAAAACATTTACATAGATACAGAATTAGTACTACCTGTGTATAATGCTCATCCTTATTTATCCCTCAAAAATTTGGGCAAAAAAGTCCACATTATACATGGCAAAATATGGTATGTCTCTATGCCAGAAAATGACATATAATAAAGACAACAGCTCTCAGAGAAACTTACAGAATTGTTATTCAGAGTAGTGTGTGGCTTTAGTAAAGTAAAATAGGAACTGCTTTTTCAAGGTAGCTAATAATCATTATCTAAACATAATGAGCTCTGGCTGGCGTGGCTCAGTGGACTGAGTGCCGGCCTGTGAACCAGAGGGACACACACCTGGGTTGCGCGCCAGGTCCCTGGTTGGGGGCATGCAAGAAACAACGAATCAATGTAACTCTTACACTTCAATATTTCTCTCCCTCTCTTTTTCCCCTTCCTTCCTCTATAAAATTAGATAAAAATCTTAAAACAAACAAACATAATGGTTGAGTCCTGACTCGTGTAGCTCACTGGGTTCGGTGTCCTCCTGCCGACCAAAGGTCATGGGTTTGATTCTGGGTCAGGGTACATGCCTGGGTTGCCAGCCAGGTTCCCAGTTGGGGGCACGTGAGAGGCAACCTACTGATGTTTCTCTTGCATGTAGGCATTTCTCTCTCTCTTTCTCCCTCCCTGTTCCTCTCTCTAAAAGTAAATAAAATCTTAACAAATAAATTAACAAACATAACAGTTGAGGCTCTAGAATCACATCTGATTTCAAAATCTAGCTCTAACATTAAAACTGTGTAAGAACCAAGTTGAATTAATACTTGAAAAGAAATTAATGCTAAATATAAATACCCCATATTCTTTTCTATTAAACATGTTGGTTTTGAATAGAAGGTAATTCAGCTATACACTCAAAAGTACACTACACAAACACTAATGCATTATATCAAAATAACTGCAAGGTGAAGTTAAAAGTGAAACGTAAATTCCAATGTCATAGAAAATTAGCTTTGAAGAAACAGATGCAAATCACAGCAGACAGATGGATGACAAAATAAAACTGCAAGAGAACACTAAAAATAAGTACTAGGTAAATAAATTCTAAAACAACACACATGTATGCACACAAAAATGAAATACCATCTTATTAAATTAGCAAAGCACGTAAAAATAATTTTCATATTGGCATAGAATTTGCCAACTCATTCTTTACTGGAGATTGTATAAAACAGTGCAATTCATTCCCACATATTAACATTAATTATAACAGCCAGGAAACGGAACTAACCCAAAGTCAGACAAGGAAATAGGAAATTATGATACATTCACTGGTAAAGTAGTACACAGCCATTCAAAATTATAAAGACACATTGCCATACTTTATAAAATCTAAAGGGGTACTAATATCACAAAGAAAAAAATTGCCATTTACTAAACTATGACACACCAAATATTTTAGGATGTATCCGAATTTTTGGAGAAGTTACAGTGTACAACCAAAGTGCATCTTAGGGTTGATGAAGTATGAAAAACACCAAAATGGAAAGAAAATGCTTTTGCACAATGGAGTGAAAAAAAACTATAACCACAGTAACAAAAACAAATGTATTAACAATACTTTGGGCTAGGCACTGAACTAAATGCTTTATATGTATCATCTCACCATTTCTTAAAACAGTCCATATGCACTGCTATTTTTCTTTTACAGGTTATCCTATGAGAAACAACATATCCAAATAAAGACACACAGACATTAAGTATGAAGTCAGTATTAACCATACAATGATTACAACTCATAGATCAGAACAACTGCAAAAAGTACATAATATGTGGATATGGGCTAGAAGGGACCATGATATGCTACAATAACCAGATCAGGGATTTCTTTCCTTTATAAAGCATTTCATTAACAAAGCACTCCATTAAAATATTGCCTTAAGTTTTAATGATAAAAAAATATGCAACTTGCCCTGGCTGATGTAGCTCAGTGGATTGAGTATCGGCATGCGAACTGAAAGGTTGCTGGTTTGATCCCTGCTCAGGGCTCATGCCTGAGCTGTGGGTCAGGTCCCCAGCTAGAGGCCTACAAGAGGCAACTAGACGCTATTTCTCTCTCACATGGATGTTTCTCTCCCTCTCTTCCCTCTCTCTGAAAATAAATAAAATCTTAAAAAAAAGAAACAAAATAAAAAAGCTTATACATCTATTAGGGATTTTTCAGATCAGAGAACAAATGTGGCAATGTCTGATATATTAAAATCAAATATTATTTTGTGCCTATATATACTATTATTTTTGTTTTAGGATAATTATTATTTATGAAATTTACATAAGTGTTGACTCCCCCCCCGCCCCCGTAAACACTCAAATTGTGGTTTCTCTAAAAATATTTTTATTTTTACCCACTGCCTTTGATTTATACAGAATTCTTGCTAGGCCCATATTCCCTTTCAGCACATTAAAGATATCCCTATTACTCTCTGGTGTGCACTACTGCTGATTAGAAAGTCAGTCATTAGTCAAACTGATTCCTAAAATCTCTTTTATCTGTGGGTGCTTAATCTCTGTCAACGGTGGTTAGTGGCTTTGCAATCATAAATCTAAGTGTGAATTTTTTTTTATTCTACTTGGGATTCACTGAGTTCTTTGAAATCTAATGTATCTTTCATCAATTCCATAAAATTCTCAGCCATTATCTCTTCAAATACATCCTCTCTAGCCGACTGCTGCATTACTTCCTTCTGAAACTCCAATAAAATATTTTACACCTTCTCTTCCTATGTTCTACTTCTTTGTACCAATCTCCTTCTCATTTTTCATTTCTTAGCCTTTCTAAGAAATCAAATTCTGCATAGCAACGGTGATCCTGAGAAAGAACAACAAAGTTAGAGGAATCGTGCTACCTAATATGAAACTATACTCTGAGGCCATGGCTTCAAACAGCATGGTACTGCCATAAAAACAGACACATAGATCAACAGATCAGAATAGAGAGCCCAGGAATAAACCGACACTTTTATAGTCAATTAGTATTTGACAGAAGACGCAAGCACATACAATGGGCTAAGGATAGTTTATTCAATAAATGGTGTTGGGAAAACTGGACAGATACATGGGAAAAAATGAAACTAGACCACCTTCTTAGATCACACACAAGAATAAATTCAAAATGGATCAAAGACTTAAATGTTAGACCCCAAAACATAAAAATCACATTAGAAAACACAGGCAGCAAAATCCTGGACATTGTTTGTAGCAATATTTTGTTGGATGTATTTCCCCAGGCAAGGGAAACAAAAAGAAAAAAGAAAAACAAAACAAAACAAATGGAACTACATCAAACTAAAAAGTTTTTGCATAACAAAGGAAAACATTAAAATAAGATGACAACCCACAGAATGAGAGAACATATTCCCTGATACATCTGATAAGGGGTTAATATCCAAAATTTATAAAGAATCGTAGCTGGTGTCGCTCAGTGGATTGAGCGCCAGCCTGCAAACCAAAAGGTCGCCAGTTCGATTCCCAGTGTAGGTCACATGCCTAGGATGCAGGCCAGGTCCCCAGTAGAGGGTGTGCGAGATGCAAGCATACATGGATGTTTCACTCCCTCTCTACCTCCCTTCCCTTCTCTAAAAATAAATAAAATCTTTTTAAAAAAATGTATAAAGAGCTTACAAAACTCAACACCAAAAAAAACAAACCACCCAATAAAAAAATGGGCAAAAGACCTAAACAGACACTTCTCCAAAAAGGACACACAGATGGCCAATAGACATATGAAAAGATGCTCAACATCACTAATAATCAGGGAAATGTAAATTAAAACTACAATAAGATATCACCTTCCACCTGTCAGAATGTCTATCATCAATAAATCAACAAACAAGTGCTGGAGAGGATGTGGAGAAAAGGGAACGCTTTTGTACTGTTGGTAGGAATGTAGATTGGTGAAACCACTGTGTAAAGCAGTATGGAGATACCTCAAAAAACTAAAAATGGATCTGCTTTTTGACCCAGCAATCCCACTTCTGGTAATATATCCGAAGGAACCCAAAACACTAATTCAAAAGAGCATAAGCACCCCTATGTTCATTGCAGCGTTATTTACAACCATCAAGACATGGAAGCAGCCCAAGTGCCCATCAGTACATGAGTGGGTAAAACAACTATGGGATATTTATACAATGGAATACTACTCAGCCATAAAAAAGAACATTTTATCCTTTATGACAATATGGATGGTATGAGAGGGGACTAAATGGTAAAGGAAAAAAATATAGTAAAATTTTTTTTTAAAAAGAAATCATATTCTGTGCAATTTCTTAGGATCTTTCTTTAGGTTCATCAACTCTCTCTTCAACTGTTTCTGAGATGTGGGCACCTTGTCCAGTAAGTTTCCAAGTTGTTTTTTTTTCTTTTAATTTATATTTTATTCTCACCTCAGGACATTCTTATTGATTTTTTAGATCAGGAAAAGGGGATAGAGAGAAACAATGACAAGAGAAGCATCAGTTGGTTGCCTCTTGTATGCACCCTGACTGGCAACTGAACCCACAACCTCGGCATGTGCCCTGACTGGGACTCAAACCCGTAAACTTTTGCTTTATGGGATGATGCTCCAACCAATTAAGCCGTACCAGCCACGGCATTTGTTACTTTCTTAAAGATCCTTTAGTTCTTTTCTCACATCTGATCAGTGTTTTGTTTCTTGATCATTCCTTGATAGCTTCCTTCCTTTAAGCATATTAAGCATTCGTATTTTATTATCTATATTTGATATAACAATATCTGCAACCTTTGAGGTTCTATTTTGTGATTTGTTGTTTCTGCTAAACCATTCTCATGATTACTTACCAACTATGATTTTACAGTATAAACCTATTTTCCTTGGATTTTATTTGTGGGAATTTTGAACACTATGTTTTAAATGTGCTCTTCAGAAGAGAATTTGTTTTCTTTCTTAACAGAAATCAGCGATTTTGAACCTTTTTCATCTCATGGCACACATAAACTAGTTACTAAAATTCTGCAGCACATCAAAAAAATGTTACATTTTTTGCAGATTTGACCAAAAAATAGGTATAATTTTGATTCATTCACACGAGATAGCTATTGTGTTGGCTGTTGTCATCTTTTTTATTTGACAGTCTAAGAGGAAAAAGGTCAGAGCCCTTGACTAAATAGTCAGGTATTGCATAATTTAAAAATTCTTGCGGCTCACCAGTGTGCCGTGGCACAATAGTAGAAAAATCACTGTGCTAGATGACTATGTAGCAATCTGGTCTCACTTTAAATATTCAACATGAGTTTTAAGGAACAACAGATAATGTGAATTTTGCCCTACTTTGGCAACAAAAAGATTTGAGACTAAAATTATCAGGGAAGACCTCTCCCTGACCAATCCTGAACCAAGGCTTAAGTTCCCTTCTTTGGGAAAGCTTGTTTTTTTTTTCCCTACTTTACCAACTTCTTTTTCTTTTAAACCTACTTTTATCCTGCCTCTAAGCACTGCTCATTAAAACCAAAGCTCTGGGCCACTAAGAATCAACAGAAGCGTTAAGGGTAGGCCCTGGGTTTACTGCCTGCTTATCTCTCTGGATTAGCATTTTCTGATTATTTTTGGTATGAACAGTTCTTTTGCTATATCAGTTTAAAGCTCTTCTTTTAAAAATTTTTTAAAAATATGTTAACCAATATTTTCAGTTGTTTTACAGAATATCTAATTCATAACAATTCTTTTAAAAGTACCAATATTGTCTTAATAAAGTGAAACGGAAGTGTTATTCCAACAAGTGAGAGGCAACTATGGTGTAGCAGAAAAAGTTAACTTTATTTTGCCACCCAGGAATTATGAGATTATTGTCCTCAGTTTCCCAATTTTTAAAAAAACATAATGCCTAGTCTACCAAAACTCCTTATACTTTCTACACACCTTGGACACCTAACTTCGTTTGTTTTGGTCACTCTAGTTATTTGTACAATACATAACCTCTATTTTGTTACCACTATCTGTAATAGTATATCTACATAAGTCCTTTGCAACTAGGCGTGAGCTCAAGGAAGGCAGAAACTAGGTGTTCGTCTTCTATTGGGTTGGTCAAAAATTTTGTTTAGTTTTTTCCTTATGATGGCTCTAATAGTGCTTAGCTGTCTTTACCTTCATTCCAAACACTTTTGTTAGCTTGTATTGTGACAGATGTCATATCAGCATGCACTTAAAAAAAACATCAAAATAAATGAATTTTTGCCTAGTCATTTTAATACTGAAGATGGAAGAAAATATGCAACATTTTTTGGCATATTATGCTTTATTATTTCAAGAAAGGTACAATCACAACTGAAACACAAAGATTCGTGCAGTGTGTGGAGAACGTGCTGTGACTGATTGAACATGTCAAAAGTGGCTTGCAAAGTTTCTTGGTACTATTGACATTTTGGCAAATAATTCTTTGCTCTGGAGCTGTCTTATGCACTGGAAGATGTTAAGCAGCATCCCTGGCCTCTACCCACTAGAAGCCAATACTGGGAGATGGCTGTCACACTCAAAATATCCAAATCAATAAAATTATTGGTAAAAATGAAAAATGTGTCTTTTATTTTATGGAAAAAAACACACAGACTTTTTGGCCAACCCAATAGTTCAGCTATTAATACAAACAATATGAGAATAAACCTACAACAGTGTATTGCATAAAATAGTAGAGGCATGTGTGTAAAAAAGGAATTACTGTTAAGCAACTATAATTACCTTTCTAACATGATAGACCAGAGTCAATAACACTCTTCCTTAAAAAAAAAATGTGGCCTGTGTTTAAAATGGAAGTCTTATGTCACAATGCTTCTTGACTTTTAGTTTCAGGGCTTTAAAGCTTTTTCCAGTAATATCAAAACCAGTAATAAAGTATCAAACCTTACAGGGAACAGCAGCATCTTTGAAGATGCACCATTTCAATAATCGCAGCAAAATCTTATCTTAGAAATGTTAACTCACAATTACCTTATATCATAATTAGCTCAGGGAGAAAACCAACTAGTTTTCTTACAGTACCATCAGGTGGCCCTGCCAAAAGAGGTATCAGGTATTATTTTAAAATTTTGCCCTGGCTGGTGTGGCTCAGTGGATTGAGTACCAGCCTGTGAACCAAAAGGTCACCAGATTGATTCCCAGTCAGGGCACACGCCTGGGTTGCGGGCCAGGTCTCCAGTGAGGGTGCATGAGAGGCAGTCACGCACTGATGTTTCTCTCCCTCTGTTCCTTCCCTTCTCTCTAAAAATAAATAAATAAAAATCTTTAAAATAAATAAAACGAACCTCTATGGCATAATTTTGGAAGTTACCTTTATATTTTTCACTCTGTAGACATGACAACCATGTGTATACCATACCAAAAGTATCTTATCAAGGATTTTTAGCAGCTAGTATTCAGAATCCACTCTGGCTAAATGAAAGATAAGAGTAATTTATTAAAGGATAATAGTGTAACTGGCACTTTGTTACTAGAAGGGCTGGAAAAACAGACACAAAGATAACATCACCCAAAATAATGTTGCAGAAGTCACTTGATGTCCAGGAAATCACTATTGCTGTCACTACCAAGCACTAAATGCCAAAATTCAAATCCATTACAACCATTACTATTGCCAGCATCAAAGCCATTTCTCCATTAGAAACTTAACCTTGCAACTATTAACTCCCCTTACAGATGACCACCTCTACCCCACTCCTGCCTCCAAAATGAAAAGTCGTGACTAGAACCCCCATTTCCTTAATATTGTGCATTTTTAAATAGAAGTCATCTGTGAGTGTGTGTGACCAGTGGCTCTTAGGTAGCATGCCTGCATCCACCTAGATTCATGGGAATCTGGGAATTTTGAGTTTTGACTAGTGTGTACACTGGGGAGGTCTGAGTCATACCATGTGCGCTTCTGCAAATTTAGAAAGCTATTCAAAAACTGGGAGACCCCAAATATAACAAGTATACAGTATAAGAGATTAAGACTAATATTTAGCATACAAAGTATGCCATATACTTAATTTATAAATACCCATATACTGGGAGATTATGATAAAAATAAAACTTACCTTTTACTGATGAGATAGTACTATTTCATTAAGCATTTAATAATCAAAATAATTACCTAGATGATTTTCAGCAGCACACCACCTGTAAATCTGATGTGTCCCCTGCTAAATGTGTTGAAGAATAATTAAAGTGTGTAGTCTATGGCACAAAAAACAGGCAATACTCCTGGGAATATTAATACTTTCACCAGCCTAGTTAACAGTATACACTATTGTTTTGTTCTGTGTGCACACTAAAAGCCACTAATGTATACAAGACGACACATACAAGGATGTATTATTGCAACATCAATCCCATGAGTGAAAGACTGAAAACCACCTAAGGTCCATCTATTGGCAAATGGTTAAATATAATGTAGTACATTTTGTAACATATTATAGAAGTTAAAGAAAAAAGATAGGCCAATATACACTAATATGAAAAGTGGTCCAATGTATGTTGTTCAGTGAAGAAAATTAAGTTGCAAAACAGTAAGTAACAAACATAAAATCACTATACAGATAAATTTACAGTTATATAAAAACAGAAAAGGTCTGGCAGGTTACAAGGCCAACCTATTAACAACAGAAACTAAGATATTTACCTAACAGGGAAAGTATACAAAAAGACAAGAAAGGATAGTTAATTAAAAAGTATTGTTTTAACTATTAAACTACTTAATGCCATTTTGACAAGTATAAAAAGAATCAGTTTACTGTTGTCATCCACATAACTTTTCTAAGAGCTGGCACTGTTTATCAAAAGCCTTAAAAATATACATTTTTTGAAAAAAAAAATACATTTTTGGCCTAGAAATTCTACTCAGAAGAGATATGCAAAAACATTTAAGTATAAGAATGTTCACCACACTAATTTTATAATACTGAAAAATTAGAAACATCCAAGTGCTAACACCTGAATGTTTGCATACTCCCCAAATTCATATGTTGAAATCCAAATGCTCAATATGATGGTATTTAGAGGTGTGGCCTTGGAAGGTGATTAAGTCCTGACATGGGAGTCCTCATGAATGGGACTGATGCGCTCCCTAAAGAGACCCCACAGAACTCGCTAGTCCCTTTTCACCATGAGAGGACAGAGAAAAAAGGCACCACCTATGAACCAGAAAGCCCTCACCAAACACCAAATCTGCTGGCACCATGATCCCAAACCTCCCAGAAATAAATTTATTTTGTTTACAAGCTACCCAGAGTGTGATATTGTTATAGCAGCCCAAACGGACTAAAATACCGACTACAGAGGATTTGTTCAAATACCTACAGTCCAGCCACTTACAGAATATCCCAGAACCTTAAAACCAGATTGTCTATAAAACTGGTGAAATGTGAGTAAGTTCTGTGGACTGCATCAATGTCATCATGCTATAGTTATGCAAGGCATAACTACTGGGGGGAACTGGGCAAAAAGTACACAGGACCACCCTATATATTTTTGGGACAACTTGGGAATTCATAATTGTTTCCAAAAAAAAGTTTTTTAATTTTGTAGAAGACATGCAAATGTTCACAGAAACTTGGGGAAAAAATAAAGCAAACTGCTTTCCTACTATAAAAAAGATTTAATTTTGAAAAATAACGCACAAGCATAGAAAAGACTAGAAAGACTAAATTAGTATTATCTCTGAGCGGTGGTATTTTTATTTTCATTTTTGTGCTTTCCTAAAATTAACATCTATTACTTTTACAATCAGAAAATATATAATGAAACACTTAAGATCCAAATAAAACACATATCAATTGGTAAAATCTTTCTTGGCAGGTAACAGAAACTATTGTCTTCAAATAAGCTTATAGACTCTACCAATTGATAAGAAAAGCACCAATGAGCAAAAAAGACAATTCATAGCAAAAAGTACCTCCCAAAAATCAATAAACATGGGAAAACGTTCATGCTGGTTAGTGAAGAAACACAAAGTAGCCCTGGCCGGTGTGGCTCAGTGGACTGAGTGCCAGCTGCAAACTGAAAGATCACTGACTGATTTCCAGCCAGGGCACATGCCTGGGCTGCTGGCCAGGTCCCTAGCTGGGGGGCATGTGAGAGGCAACCAACTTATGTACCTCTCACACATCAACAAATCTTTCCCTCTCTTTTTCCCTCCCTGTCCCTCACTCTAAACATAAATAAAATCTTAAAAAATTAATAATTTTAACCTATAGTTAATTTTTACAAGTGAGAATACAGTAAGATACAGTAAGTTGGGAAACAGTAATAACACTTTTGGAAGGCAATCTGCCAAAACAGATATAAAAACTTACTCTAGATAATCAGATTTGATTCATTTTTTTGACTAAAGTTTAATAAAGAACCCCATCAAAATCCTTTTATCTTCCACAGAACTAGAGGTCCTCAAGGTTACAGTTATATAGAAAATATCTACGAGGTCTGTCCAGAAAGCGTCCAACCATGTAACATGAACAATAGAGGCATTTACTGAAGATGATACAAGATACAAGAAACACTGTACACAGGACAAGGATGTCTCAGTCTCCTTAAAGTAGGCACTTTGGGACCTCACAAAGTTCTCCCAATTGTCATCAGCTGCCCTGTCTTATTTTCCTTAATCTCATCAACAGTCTGAAATCTCTTCCCTTTCAAAGGTGATTTTAGTTTTGGGAAAAGCCAGAAGTCTCAGGGCACCAAATCTGGGCTGTAGTGGGGCTGATTCACCTGGGTGATTTGATGTTTCACCAAAAAACTCTTCACGGGATGTGATGCATGAGTGGGTGCATTGTTATGATGGAGCTGCCAATCACCAGTTGCCCATAGCAGTGGTCTTCTGAATCATCCAAATAGTTTCTGAGGAGGAATGTTCAAGCTAAACGCAAAATCTGATGCAGATTTGTCGCTCTACTGGCTCACTTGCTCATCTTGAATGTGACGGCCACAGAGTATACACACATGCTCACTCAACAGCGCCTGCCACCCATAACTAATACAGTGAAGTTGTCATTGTTCATGCATGTGTATCCAGTCCACTCTCAGCTGCCAGGCTACAGCAACGTCACACAAACTGTTCTTGTTATATTAACAATATTTGGACTTTTTCCAGACATACCTCATATTAAAGGATGTAAACTGTCCAAGGGACTGCCGAAACTGCCTGCCTACGTACACATAGTATATGAGCACACAGCTACTATGAAATCACCACAAAAATATTCGAATTGTCAGCTCATAAAAATGAGAAATTAATCACCACTTCCACTTCTAGGCAATACATGCCATCACCAAATAGTCAAAAGAAGTGCCCACTCTTGATCCACGTTATGCCAATTCCTATCTAGGGAGAGCGATAAATGAAAGGAAAAAAAGGAAAACATCAAATTCTTGGCAAAATGATACCTTCCAGTCATAAGAGACAGCAGTTTTAAGGTAAAAACAACCAACAGTTAGGAAAAAAAATCACCAAAAATGTGGTGAAACCATCTCTTCGGTCATATACAAAACGATTTGGTTTACTTACCTATTTACTATCAGCAAACAGAAATGCCATACCACTTAACTCCCAAAATGCTGAGAAACAGAAACAAAAGTATATAAACTAATTAAACCTATTTACCTCATGGCAGATCAATCTTCCAGGTTTAATTTTTACATCTCCAATACTGAGGGGACCACTAAATCATAAGTTCATAAACAAAACAAACAGCTATCATTTTATCCAGCATAAAACTTCAGGATCCTAAGAGAAGATGCTTAGAGGTATTTTATGGCAAGTAAAAGTGAAAATGAAGCTGGGAATTTTTACCCATTCTGACAAAGTAATTAATATTTAATTCATCTTCATAACAACTTTAAATACCATTATCATCCACATTCTGCAGATAAGAAAAAGGTTACTTTACCTGAAGGTAAAGTAATCTGCACAAGGCTGACAGCTAACAAGACAGAACGAGGATTTGAACCTAGACAGTCTGGAGTCTGCCACTATTTCTAAGTTGCCTTAGAAAAAACTTTAACACTTTCAAATGAAAATGACCGTAAAACTCAGGTAAGACTTATCTTTCATAAGTGTATATGAAAGCAGCAGCTCCGATACAGATAGTGTTTATGCATCAGATTCTAAGTGCATTTACTGTTAACCTTCTTAACCCTATGGGATAGATATTAATATTATCCTCATATATATTACTATTATTCTCAGTTTACAGATAAAACTGAGACAGAGGTTAAAAAACTTGCCCAAGGTCATACAATTAGAAAGTGGCTCAGTCTGAGCAGGCAGAGTCCAAATTTTTAACTATTCTTTTTTACGCAACCTTGTATATAAATGCACCTTATCATTATTGCTCAATCACTGCTCTCCTATTTTTTCCTTTCCTCAACTCAAAAGGCTAGAATAACCCTATTCCCCTTACTTTGCTTAACTGCATATTTTTGTAAATCCTATATATTTATATTTCCCATAGCCAATCTGACAACAAATATTCTAGTGCCAACTTATGTACACTGTGTTGCTGCTGCTAAGGAGAAAACTGCCAATAAACACAATGAATCTCTCATCTCCTCTGAAAAATTAAAAATTGTCATACAAACTAGACAATTAAGAATGAAATGGGTGAGACATCTGTTCCAGAAAACAGGTGCACACTATGATTGTCCATGACAAAATGGAAGGTTTGGTCTCCCTACCTATTTTATAGTTTGCGGTATCTAGTGGTGTGAAATATTAGCAAACTGTGTGCTACACAAACCCCAATCACTCCTGACTTTGTCCTAACACAGAAAATGCTTTTCTCAGTAACATATAAACCAAACCAAACTTAACTCCTCATCTTTGGAATCTGGCTTTATGCCTACAGTTCATACCCTACTCCTAGTAATATTTACCTAAAGTACTCCCTGTCTTTGGTTTAGAGCCAGTAACTTATAAATAGAGATATTTTCTGAACCAAATATTGGTTCAAATGGTCTAACAAGGCAACGGAAAAGGGAGAAAACATGAGTATATGATATTCAAAAGTTTCTTTTTCTCGCATTTACCTAACACATATACAGTAGAAAATTTTTTTTTGCAAAAGAGCAAATATGTAGCATACCTATTTGCATTTTATCATTTGTATTCCTTTAAATCTTGCATGTAAATGAGTCTGTATTTTAACATACTGAGCTCTTCACTCTTGTTTTAAAAGTTTTGTTTGTCCAATTAAAACTAAACTCTTAAACTATAAAACATTTTTAAATAAAGTAATTATCCTGTTTCATTCACCCAAATCAGAGCAAATTACAAGAGTAACAAGGTTAGAATAGAACTCAGTTACACATCTCTTAAATCAATACTATCTCACAGTAGCTATTGCAATTACCAGTGCTACTATCATGTAGTTTTGATAAATTTACCAAAAATATTTAATAAAGTACAAATTTCAGTAGTTTTGAAAGGCAACTATTTATATACTAAACAATTTATATCACAATATTTATTTGTGATGATCAAGTGACAGTGTCTGTAAAGCCCTTACCTAATTATAATGTATTACAAGGCTTATTTAACTAATAAACACCATAAACACAATGAACACAACCTAATTCTGTCAGAAAAAATTATTCTTCTCAAATTACAGATAGGAACTTGAGGCCCAGAAGAGTTATCACTTGCCTCAGGTAATACAGTGAATATCTCAGTCCAGGATTCCAAAACCCTTACAGAAAACTACAGTGCATTAATACAAAAGTTGACCATGTTTTCAAGACTGAAAACCTCCCTCAAAAGTTAAACTTTAAACAAAACTTAAGCAAAACACAGACTATAGGAATGATAAAATGCTATTAACACTATCAGAGTTACAGTCATTTTTCATTTTCATTTAGGGACATTTAAAGAGGAGGTTAGAATCTTTTTTATAACTTCAAATTGACAGCTGGATTAGTATTTCTCAACTTCTACTTTCCATTCCTTTGCAATACAGATTCAGACCCCATTTCTAACTACAGGGTCAAAATCTCTTAAGCTCCTAGGTAGAAAAACAAAATCACAGATTTGAAATGTTCATGTCTAGTATTAAGGATCACTTTCATTAACTGGGAACTAGTAATAATATGAGGCTGGCATATAGCCCAAACAAACCAAAATTGATACAAAATAGGTGAAAATTTCTACTGGTTTTTCACACACTGAATTTTGAAGCAGCATAAAGTACTTTTATATCTTTATGTTCACCTTTGAGCATTTTATTCCACTATTTACACTTCAAAAATAATTTTTACTTCATTTTCAGCCTATTATATCTAAAAATATTTTACTTGAAAATGTTTTTATTCATTTTTAAATTATGCATCAAGTTGCAATAAATACTCCAAAATCCAATTTTTCGAAAATCACTCAGCTATTCACTTAAATTCTTCTTGGCAATCACTTCACAATTCATTTAGGCACTTCTTTTCTAAGTCACTTTTTATATCCAGCCACTGATATCTAGTAATTTTTTATAAATAATTATTTAAGCTATTGGCAAAAAAACTGAACACTTTGTATAAGCATACTGTTTATGATTATTGTAATATAAAATTAATGAAAAAATATCTAGGCAAATATCCCACTATTTTCAGACTCTAAGGTTAACCTAATGTAAAATGTTATCACCTGAGAAAGCAGAAAACTTTGGAATTCAGATAAATTATTTTTAAGATTATGTAAGATCTGGGGAAAGGGGAAAGTGGGATTTGATTAATGTGTACAGAGTTTCAATTTTGCAAGATGAAGCGTCCTAGAGATGGATGACAATGATGGCTGCACACCACATAAATTTACTTAATACCACTGAACTACACACTTAAAATGGTGAAAACGATATATTTTGCTATGTGTATTTTACCATAATTAAAAATAAGTTATGTGAGTTACTAGAGCACCTTAGGGTGCAAAAAACTCAGTGCTACCTAAATAAGCGGTTTTAAACATTTATTTTTGGGGAAAAGGTCAAATAGAGACAGAAACTCAGGAAGGGAGGGAGGGAGGAGGAGGAGGGAGGGGAACACTACCAAACATCTACAGCAGACATAACTGGCTGAAAATATTAGATGGGGAAAATGATGTACAAAGTGAATAAAATGTCAACAACCATAAAACACATGAAGAACTGGCAAACTGTCTCCTTGGTGCTCAAAAATTTAAATAACTCCCAAGCAGACAGAAGGGAGCTGTTTCAAACGTACAGATTTTGTTATAACAAATTATGTTGGGACATACAACAATTCTGTGACATTTCCAAACATTTTTACCTCTTCCCAGAGAGCCATTGCATGTTCTCTTTCACAACAGAGGTGAGAAGAACCCCCCCCCCCAATAAACTACTAAAGTAAATATAACTCTTTGTCTGTAAGACCAAATTTTTAAAAAAGTGACATCTTGTGTTCACTTCAGCAGCACATATACTAAA
Organism: Pteronotus mesoamericanus; assembly: GCF_021234165.1. Taxonomy (NCBI): domain Eukaryota; kingdom Metazoa; phylum Chordata; class Mammalia; order Chiroptera; family Mormoopidae; genus Pteronotus; species Pteronotus mesoamericanus. Next base: position 4,469,216 of record NW_026555310.1, read on the forward strand.
ATGGGACCCTTACAAAGATTAGCATGGCCCCTGCACGAGGATGATACGCAAATCCACGAGGCATTCCACATTCTTGCACTAACGAGCAAAAAGAGGCAGACTCATGGACAGCAGGATGACAGCTAAAAGTGGGGGTGGGGGTAAAGGGGGGGAGGGACTGAGCAAAAAGGAAAAAGGACTCAGGGACATGGGCAACAAACAGTGTGGTTACTGCGGGGGTAAGGGGAATAAGATGGGGACTAAATGGTAATAAAAAAACAATTAAAAATTACAAAATTAAATTAAAAAAATTTAAAAATTCTAGGGTAAAAAAAAAAAAGTGACATCTTAACAAGCCTGACACCTAGTAAGCACAATACGTGTGCATACCATTATTATTATACTATTACTTTTATCATTATTATCTATCCCACTGATTCCAGTTAGAAATTAATAAGCTGGAGGCTCTCCAGAAAAATGCACTCAAGTAAAAGATTTTGAACACAACTGCAGAAGATTCACAGATCCCAGATTACAGAAGTCCAAAAAATATGATCAACATGCAACTCAGTTAAAGTGGTTCTTAACCTCTCCTGTGCCATAGACCTCTTTAGTTAAGTCCGATTAACCTATGGACCTCTTCTCAGAATAATGTTTTTAAGTATATTAAACATTCAGGATCACAAAATAAGCCAATTACATTATATTCAAAGTATTTTCAAATTTCTAATTTAGTAATAATGCATTAAATAATTTTTAAATATGTAACAAAGAGTAATGAGCATAAATAATATTTCAAGATAATCTGTCAAAACTACAATACAAAAACATTTATTTTGTTGCAGCCATTGAAATTTCAAGAATTTTCATTTCTAGAGTTTAATTAGAAGCTAGTACAAATAAACAGGCAATGATTTTTCCCCGTCAACCAAGTTCATGGACTTCTTCAATTCTGTTTAGGGATCCAGATTAAGAATTTTGGCTTAGGGGAAAGTGCAAAAATAAGTTTTGGTGCCAGAGATTCATATTCTGGAAGCCAGACTTCAGACTTTAGTCCCCACATTATTCACACCTGAATGACTTTACACATCAAACTTCTGAGCTTGGTTTCACTTACTTAGAATAATTCCTATATCATAATGAGGTTATAAGGATTAAATATTAGTTAACAAAATGCCAAATGACCAGTGTTTCTTTTTAACTGGTTTTATGATTTTAATGTCATATATTCAGCCCCAAGTATTTAGTGACATTGTTCATTTTCGATAAACTGGTTATGAGAAAAATTTAAAAACCACATACTGATTCACAAAGAAAATAATTAATGGAAACATTAATTTTCTGTTAACAGTTTAGTGAGAGCCACGATTTGGCATTAAAATGAAATGTATCTAAATTTCAATTACACTATTTTTACTAAGTTACTTAACCTCTCCACCTCAGTTTTCTCATCTGTAAAATGCTACATTGTTGTTTTAAAAAAGAGAGAGGACCTAGCTTAAAATCTCAACAAATAAAACTACTATTCAAGTTCACATTTTAACAAATCCAAAGGAAGCAATTTGGAATCAAAAGTTTATTTTGGAATTATGTTGATATAAATAAAACTTCACAGTCCTCCTTTTGCCTGGTGAAACACATACACACTTAAATCTGCAGCATTTAATCGGCATAACGTTCCCAACACAAACAGGCATTGTTTAAAATCACATCGGATTACTTATTCTGCCCAAAGAAAAACGAGTATAAAAATCGGTAAACAGAATGGGTTCAATAATTTTTAAACTTTTCACGATTTACTTGTAATGTTCCAATGAATGTTTATTATCAATGTTGGACGGTGATACTCTAAAGTAGCTACGTCAATTTAAAACCCAATTTAAAAATCTCACATTTATCAGATACACTGATTAGATCAAAAAGTGAGAGAAAGTATTTTCTTTACGCAAATATTACAGAATAACATCCCGCCCTTCTCCCGAAGACTCGCTTATTTTCTTTACGCATACATTACAGAATAAGATCTCTCCTTTCCCCCGAAAAGATTCGCCACAGACTGGCCGATCCATTATACAACCTGTAAATTCCTTCCCTCATTGAAAAGATTCTTTTTATGGGCATAGTTAACAAGTGCCAAGTTGCGAAGTGGCAGCTTCGCCGGTTTGACGTTTTCACAATGCAAGAACAGTATGATCTGGAATCTACTCAAAGCTTTAGCCAGGCAGTCAGCTGACGCTCACTGCACACAAGAGAAAGACAGAAATAAGAGAAATTAAACCTCGTATTTGTGTAAGGCAGGTATCCACTACCTAAAATTAAAATAGGCCAAAAGGAAACGTTCCACATATAAGTAATAAAAGTATCTGCAGTGTTAAGTAACAACACAAAAATAGGCTTTCCCCGGACTAGGCTTCTCTCATTCTTGGAATTTTCCTTGCAAAAGGCTTTTATCCGTTCAAACAGCCAAGCCCTCACCTCGGAGCCGCTGCTTAAGTAACTTTTACAAAAGGTCAAAGCGGTGCCTTTCAAGGGTTCTCCTCCGTTCACAGTAACTCACTTTTCCACCCACAGAACGTTCCAGGGACCTACGGACGGGGACCAAACAAAATCTGGTGGGGGCTGCTAAAAATACGCTTTCAACTTTCTTTTCAAACACACATGCCGAATTTCACCTTCCTCCCTCCTAGGCCCCACATGTTGCTTGCCTCTCTCCCAGAGGGCCCCGCGAGACCTCACTTCAACCCCCAGAACGCACCCACCTGATTACCCTGTCCTCCGCTGACTCCTCCCCCCCGCACTCCCCCGCCCCGCGCCCTGCTCCTGTTTGCCTCCTTTAGGAGATCCATATGGGACACTTTCCCCTTCCTCTGATCCTCCCGCCACACCGGACAAGTCTCGCTTCTCCACCTTCAACGTTCCCCTACTCCAGCCCTCACCTCCCACAGCTCCCTAAACTGGGAAAGCGCAGAGGTGGAGCCGCAGGCCTGCGAGGCCCAGGTGCTGTGTCAGCCTATCTGCCGGTGCCGCGGCGTGTACGGCCTGGAAAGTCACATGGCGGTGGGACCGGCCGGCGCCTCAACACTCCTGATCTTTCAGGGAAGGACGAGATTACCAAATCCACTCACCTCCACGAAGAGCAACATATCTTCCCCCGTTTGGCCCAATCGTTCTTGCCGCTGCTACTCCAACTGGCTTACAGGCCCGAGCCCCACACGCTTAGGATAAGGACACTCTTCTGTCCCCTCCACCCGGCAGTGGACCCGGCTCCTCCCCCGCCGTCAGCCGCTGCGGCCTGACCCGCCCAGTCCCACCTCCTTTAAAACAGCAACTGTTTCCGGTTCAAAAAACCGAATGCTTCCGGGAGAAGAGACGACCCGTGGCGCGCACAATTTTTGCACCACCTTTTCCAGCAGCAGTATGGAATATACTATCATTTGTCCTAGGGGGAGGAGGGAAGCGATTGAAGAAGGCACTATTCTGTGCTACGGGGGTGTATAAAAATCTTACTGTATTTCATCCATTGCTAAACAGATAGATACCACGGCCATAGTTCGCAGTTTTCATAGCTCAAAATCTAGATCTGATAAAAAGCCGACCTTATGCGAAGTATCCAGGGTTGTTTTTTTTTTTCTTTCTTCTGTATGTGTGTGTGGGACCGAAGTGTTGTGAAGGAACGCCCAACCCTGCCTAAAAGGTGTCTCAGAAAAAAAGTAGGGAAGAAAATTTTTTTTAAGGAGCTGTAATAGGAAACGTTAATAGTAGCTGCTCTGTTACATGCTTACTCTGTGTTTGGAACTATTCTAAGTATTTTACGTGAATTAATCCGAAAACCATCATATGCAATAAATGCTATTATCCCCATTTTACAGGTAATTAAGCCGTCTGGGAAGGCAGATTTCTGTTAGACACACCTTTAAAGAACTTTGTCCATGATAGGTGGAATCAGGAACCCCCATCTCTGCTTAATATGGTGCTACTTTATAATAGTCTGAATAACCTCTTCTTGATGTAAATGAAATATAATAAAAAACAAAAAAAAAGCTTTAAAGTTAAAGTAAGCTTATTACTCAAGCAGTGAGGCAGAAGGTTACTCCACAGGCAACACAGCCAAAAACAAAATTTTAAAAAATTATCTTTATAATTTTCTGTTAGATGATCCAAATTCCTTATTATCTTTAACAATACCTAGTAGGATTTATCCCTCCCTTATCAGTCCCACTTCTGTATCCTAGTTCAGGTACTCATTTTTTGAAACAGTCATGTCTTGATCTTTTCCAGTGGATTTTTTTCCCCATTCTATTATAAAACCTTCCTAAAATGAAGGTTTTATTTATACCAAACTGCTGTTACTGGCTTTCAAGACCATTCTGATCCCATGTAATTTTCCTACCTTACCTCAAATGAATCTCCTTACTTTTTCACTTAGATACCAAATTAATTCACCCATCAAATTGCTGGTACTTGTGTCCCATACGCTTCCTAATTTGTTCACCAGTAAACTGAGCATTACTTCATCTCAATTAAACCATTCTCCTTACTTTCCCTGTGAAATACAAGCTTGTCACTCACCTCCGAAGCCATTGCTCAAAGTGTCTTCCATATATGGAACGCCTTCATTTGTCAATCAACTTTCTCTCTCCATAAGGTTTTCCCAAAGACTTTGCTCCCCACAGATCTCTTCTTCATGTCCCTTGTTAGCACTTGAATATTACAGTCTCTCTTAAGTTATTTTTTTGTTGTTGTTTTTTTGTTTCTTCACAGGTACCCTATCATATTTTTCACAGTCTAGGGTAATGGCAGTCACATAGTAGTGTCAACAAATGCTTGTCAAATTGAAAGAGGAGAGAGGTGTAAATTTGCTTTAAAAAGTCTTCATTCCCAATTGCTGATGAGTTCCATGCTGCATAAAAAAATATGAGAGAGAGCACAATAATGCTAAGTTAGTTTAGTTGACAAGCATATTGGCTGCCTTATGGATACCTATTGGACTAAGCAATGTAAAGAAATCAAGAAAAATAAAAGTAACATAATATTACCAAAAAAACCACTTAAATTAACTGATAATGACAAGAAATGCTAGATAATGAATAAGTTAATCAATTCCCATATTTTTAAGAATAAGTAATTTTCTTTAATTGTGATCCTTTCAGAAAACACGAACTTCCTTGCATAAATTCACTTAATTGTGATTCACAGAGAAGGAGGGAGTAATAGTTTATGATTAGGGGCAGGGTGAGCAGTCTAACAATACAAGAAATTATTCTAGGGCTTAGAAAAATTTACATAAGGAACCTAAAACAAAATAAATATCCAAATTCAGATGGTTTCTGTAGAGAAACTGAGAAAGAATATACCAAATGTTAGGAATAGAAAACTAAGTGTAGCCTCCGGTTTTCAGTTCACCAACTGGTAGATAGAGACAAATAATACTTCAATGAGATAAGCAATAGAAATTTTACAAAATGATTTGGGAAAACAAGAAAGTAGCTTAGACAACAGGATCTTAAAGAGAAAGACCTAATTTGCTCTCTGTATATGGATACTTTCAAAAGACAATTATTTTATGATCCTCTGTCTCCCTTTCTCTGAAGATCTGCAACATACCAACTGTTTAACTTCACAAGTTTACAACAAGACTCAACATAGGACTAAATTTACAATAAGTTTACAGTAAGGACTCAACATAGAAAGCTCTTATAGAGAAATTAAGTTATACGCCCACAACTTGTATAAAATCTAAACTTACAAAATTGTATAGTTTATGAATACATGCACCTGTAGTAAAACTACATAAACATAGACTAGGCATAAATACATCAAATTCATGGTAGTCTTTGCCTGTAACAAGGGACGGAGGGGAAGTAAAGAAGGAGTCTGGGGAGAACATGAAAGGGGACTTCAACTTTATCTCTAATGCTTTATTTAGCAATATCTGAAATGGATATGACAAAATATTATTTGTTTATTCTAGGTGATAGGCACACAGCTATATGACATATCACTTTCTGTACTTTTTCACATTTTTTTAAATTAAAGTTACTCAGCCAACACAACCACCCTCTCCTTTAATTTCTCCAGCTTCCCAAATCCTTTCACGTCGTCTGCAATCAAAGGAGCTGACCAAAGTATTCCTTTCAGTTAGAAAGTATCCTCTAGCATTCCCTTCAATTTCTGGAGCCAACTACGAAATTCAAAGCCTTCTTTAGTCACGTTCCTTAAAAAAATGAGTAACTAGGCAGTGCAAAGAGTACGAGCATCATTCAATTAATATCTTCTAAGTTACTACATGTCAGGAAAAGTTGAGGGGCAGCTGAGGAAGTTGTAACACAATTATTGCATTACAGGCTTAAAAATTCTTAAGCAAAATTTCAAGAATAGAGAAAAACCAGGAGTTACATTTGATAGACTGGATCTTATATTCTAACACCAAGATTTTAAGCTCATTTAAGCAGGGCTATATCTTCTATTTCTTTTATCATTCCTGTTGTCTATTCTTTTCTACCCACCCTCCCCCCTTCACCCTTCTACCATCACAGAATATAGAATGCCTAGTTCTCTGCATATAATAAGCACTCTTTAAATCTTTGAGTCAATGATAATGTCATAACGGGTCTATTATGACATCACCAGAACCAAAACACCATAGTTAGCAAAAAATTACTGGCAGGGTAAACCACAACCTCTGAGATCAGGAAAGACCTCTTCTAGCTTCCTCGTGGACAGGTTTATTAGCATTTGCCTATATTCTGTGAGGGGAAAAAAAGAAGAAATAAAATCACTCAACTCTTCACAATACTGATCAAAATGAAAAATAAGGTAGACAATGAACATGAATCAGAAAATGAAGTTGCAAATGACACCATCTTGTCCAGAAAAGACCTTGGTATATCAGAGGTCTCTAGACTTGAGATCCCTTTCTCAGTGCAGCAAGTCATCTCTGAGATTGAGCAAGCACAGATCTCTCGAGCCAAACAGGTAGGTAGTACATGAGAACCTTACAGGTTGCAACTTTTTTTTTTTTGACTTTCCATGATGAGCTACATATTTTTTTTTTAAACTCACTTTATTTGCATGGTATTTGCCTGTGTTTGAGGTTAACTTTTATTTCAAATGACAATTTCACCTGACTCTGTGGATAAACAAGCTCCAATTTTATATTCATCTCTTTCACTTTCATTTCAGAATTAATCAAGCTTTTAAACAAATAAATCACATGTGCTATTGAATAATTGAGATACAAAGACAGAATGTCTACAAAATGTCTTTAAAATGTATAACTAATTTTGATATCTAATTTTAGTCAATAGTTTTCCTTTTTTTCTCAACTAAGCTTTTATCAAATAGCTATTAGCAAAGAAATAGATTGCTTTGAATTCTAGTTCCTTTTATTTCTCCTGAACACTTCATGGAAGAGGAATTTACTGGCCAAGAGAAATCCAAACACAGTGAACAAAGAGCTTAAATAATGTATCAAATAGACCCCCAAATAATTAGGGCTATACTGCATTTTATTCTCTCAGGCAATACAACAAAATCAGTCAGATTAACAAATTAATTCAGGGGAAATTTTCCTAGGTTTAAGGAGTGCTAAATGTTGTACTTTCTTATTCTCCACATAGGCTTACTCCTGCTAATAGCAGTGTTTGCTTTTAACAACTTTATTGAGGTATAATTGACATACAACAAATCGTGTATCTACAAATTAAGTGTTGATAGACATAGACACCTGTGAACCCTTTATCACAATCAACATAATGAATTTCCCATCATCCCCAAAGGTTTCTCCAGGCCCCTTTACAATCCCTTCCACACATCCCTCCTTGTTTCCTGAGCCCAACCCCCAGCCAACCACCAATATGCTGCTACTGTAGATTATTTTGCATTTTTAAACAATTTTATATAAGTGAAATCATATAGTATCTATTTTCTTCTGTCTTCTTTCACGTAGCATGATTATTGACATTCATCCACATTATTGCATGTATACATATCAATGGTTGATTCTTTTTTATTGTTCAGTATTTGTCCATGAGATGGACACTTGGGTTGTTTTGGGTTTGGGGTTATTACAAATAAAGTTACTATGAACATTTCATACGAATATGAATATATTCATAACTTACGAACATGAGCTTTTGTTTCTTTTGGATAAATACCTAGGTTCAGAATGGCTGGGTAATGTAGTATGTAAATATTCAATTTTTAAAATGAACTACAAACTTTTAAAAAGTGGTTATACGATTTTGTGTTCCCACAAGCTGTATATGAGATTTTTCAGTTGCTCCTCATCTTTAGAAACACAGCTGTTGATATGTTGAACACAACATATCTCTCCATTTATTTAGGTCTAATTTTTCTCAGAAGTGCTTTGCAGTTTTCAATGTTTATATGTGTTGCATACCTTTCATGAGATTCCTAAGTATTTCATTTTTCACACTATTATTTTCTAATTTCCATTTTTAATTGTTCACAATCAATATATACAAATACAATAGTTTTTGTGTATTAATCTTGTATACTGAAACCCAGTGATTAGTCTTCATAGATTTTACTTGTACATTTTTTAGATTTTTCTACATATACAATCCTGTCATATGCTAATAGAGGCATCTTTATTTTCTCCTTTTGTGTCTGTGTATCTTTAAACTTTGTTCTAGTTGTACCGAGTAGGCCAGGACCTCCTGTATAAATTTGAATAGAAGTAATGAGACATCCATATTTTGTTCTTGATGTTTGGAGAGAGCATTCAGTCTTACACCATTAAGTATGATAATAGCTGTATATATTTTATAATGCTCTTTATCAAGTTGGGGAAATTTTCTTCTTTTCCTAGTTTGCTTATTTTTAATAAGGAATAGGTACTGGGTTTTTAAAGTCCTATAATTGCATATATTATGAAATGACCACCACAATACATCTGGTTAACATCCCACACCATACATGGTTACAAATTTTTTTTCTTGTGATGAGATATTTTAATATTTACCCTCTTAGCAATTTTGAATATGCAATACAGTATTATTAACTATAGTTATTATGCTGTACATCATACCTTCATGACTTATTAATATTAGGTTTATCAAAAGCTTTTACTGCACTTAGTGGAATAACCATGTGTTTTTCTCCCTTTGAATCTATTAATATAGTAAATTAAATAGATTTATGAATGCTAAACCAGCCCTTAATTTTTTATATAAACCCCACTTATAATGTAGCATACTTTTTATCATCTTTTATTCAATTTGCTAAAATTTTGTTAACAATTTTTGTGTCTATGTTTATAAGCTATATTAGTCTATATAATTTTCTTGTAATGGCAACAGATTAATGCTAGCTTTATAGACTCAGGTAGCATATTCGTGACAATTTTCTATAAGAGTTTGTTGAAGAATTCCCTTTTATATGTGTGGTAGAAACCACCAGAGTTTCAGTGGGGTAGGAGGAAAACCATTGGAACCATCAAGGCTTGGGGTTTATTTCATGGAGAGGTTTTAAACTACAAATTTAATTTTAAAAAACCATAGGTCTATTCAGGTTACCTTATTTCTTCTTCAGTGAGCTTTCTCAATTTGTGTCTTTCAAGGAATTTTTCCATTTCATTTGAGTTGTTGAGTTTATTGGTCTAAAGTTGTTCATAATAACCTCTTATTAACCATTCATTATATGTAGAATCTTTAATAATGTCACCGCTCATTTCTGATATTGGTAATTTGTCTTTTTTCTCTATTTCTGTCTCATTCTCTGCTTATCAGTCTAAAGGTTTATCAGTTTCTCTCTCTGCTTACTAGTCTATAGGTTTATCAACTTTATTGATCTCAAACAATCAATTTTTGATATCACTGATTTTTCTCATTGCTTTTCTGTTTTACTGATTTCCACACTTATCTTTATTATTTCATTTACACTTTTTACTTTGGGTATAATTTACTCTTATTTTTCCAATTTATTTTTAAATTTAAATAATTTTTAACTTTTCAATTACAGTTGACATACAATATATTAGTTTCAGGCATACACCCCAGTGATTAGGCATTATTTAACTTAGTAAGTAATCATCTTGAAAAGTCTCATACATGTGTGACCCCATACATAGTTATTAGAATATTATTGGCAATACTCCCCATGTTGTACTTTCTGTAACCACAAATTTCTGTTCCTTAATCCTTTCACCTTTTTCACCCATCCCCTAACCCCCTTCCCATCTGGGAACCAGGAAAATGTTCTCTGCATCTATGAGTCTGTTTCTATTCTGCTTGTTTATTTATTTTTGTTTTTTAGATTCAATTGTTGATAATGTGCATATATGGCCATTATATTATTCATATTTTTGCCCTTTTTCTTCTTCTTAAAGAAAATCTTTTAACATTTCATATAATACTGGTTTGGTGGTGATGAACTCCTTTAGTTTTTCTTATCTGGGAAGCTCTTTATATGTCCTTCCATTCTAAATGATAGCTTTGCTGGATAAAGTAATCTTTGTTTTAAGTCCTTGCTTTTTATTACTTTGAATATTTCTCGCCAATCCTTTCTGGCCTGCAAAGTTTCTGTTAAGAAATCAGCAGACTGTCTTAATGGGATCTCCCTTATAGGTAATTTACTGCATTTCACGTGGTGTCTTTAAGATCCTCTCTTTGGCCCTGCCTGGTGTGGCTCAGTGGTTTGAGTGCCAGCCTGTGAACTGAAAGGTCACTGGTTTGATTTCCAGTTTGGGCACATGCCTGGGTTGTGGACCAGGTCCCCAGTTAGGGGCATGTAAGAGGCAACGATTTGATGTATCTCTTACACATTGGTGTTTCTCTCCTACTCTTTCTCCCTGCCCCTCCCCTCTCTGTAAAAGTAAACAAATCAAATCTTTTAGAAATAAAAAAAGATCTTCTCTTTGTCTTTGATCTTTGGCATTTTAATTGTGATGTGCCTTTGTGTGGGCCTCTTTGGGTTCATCTTCTTTGGAACTCTCTGTGCTTCCTAGACTTGTATGCTTATTTCTGTCACCAGGTTAGAGAAGTTTTCTGTCATTATTTTTTTTTTTTTCAAATAGGTTTTCAATTTCTTTATTTCTTTCTTTTCCTTTGGGCACCCCTATGATGCAAATGTTGGAAAAGCCATGAAGTTTTCTTAGAGGCTCCTTACACTATCTTCATATTTTTGCATTCTTTTTTCTTTTTGTTGTTCTGATTGTTTTTTGCTTTCTTATATTCCAAATTGCTTATTTGAATCTTAGCTCCATCTACGCTGCTGTTGATTCCCTGTAAAATATTCTTCACTGCCGTTAATGTATCCTTCATTTCTGACTGATGCTTTTTTATGGTTTTGTGTGTGTGTGTGTGTGTGTGTGTGTGTATTTTCTTTCATGCTGTTGAAAGTTCTCACTAAGTTCCTTGAGCATCCTTACATAACCATTGTTTTGAATTCTGTTTCTGGTAATTTGCTTGCCTCCATTTCATTTTGCTCTTTTTCTGGAGATTTGTCCTATTCTTTCATTTGGGACCTGTTCCTTTGTCTTCACAGTTTGTCTGCTTCTATATTTGTTTCTATGTATTAAGTAGAGCTGTTACATCTCCTGGACTTGGTAGGTGGCCTCAGGTAGTAAATGTCCTGTAAGGCCCAGTGGCTCAGCCTCCCCAGTCACCTGAACTGGACACTCCAGGTGAACTCCTATGTGGGCTGTGTGCACTGTCCTGTTGTAACGGAACTTTGATTGCTGTTGGTGTCACTGGGGGGGAATAACCCCTTCAGGCCAATAAGCTGTGAGAACTGAGAACTGGCTGCAACTACAGCAGAGTTACTGCTGTTCAGGGGTCAATCCTATGGAGTTGGACTTGCTTCAGTGGGTATTGGTGTTCACTGAGTCCACCACTTCAGTGTGTTGCTCGTGGAGGTGATAGGGCTGTTATCTGGCGTGGTCTGAAGCTGTCCACCAGGTTCACTGGCTCTGTGGCCTCCTAGGAGTTGCAAGGTCAGCCACTGCTGTGCTTTGCCTGGGGCTACCTAGCATAAGCTACAGAGCAATCTGCAAATGGCTGCTACTTGTTCTGTGCTTGGAAGTGTCCAGGAGAGGCCAAGCTGTGAATCAATGCCAGAGGTATGTGGTATGCAGAGGCCGGATGCTGCTTGTTTTGAGAGATTTTAAGAAAGTCCAAAGCATGGGACAAGAGAGGTCATTTTTATGGACAAGCCACTGGAAACAGCTTGGGTGGGCTGGCAAGTTGGGTGGGGCAGGGTCTCAGGGAGTCACCAGAGCAGGGCTAACAGTGTTAGCTAGGTTGATGGAGACTCAGGTATGGAGCCCACCTGCTGGCTCTATGGGAGGCAGGGCGTTCTCAGAAAAGGAACAGTGGACTTTGCCAGCATTTTTGTCTGGCAGAAAGCTGCTTCTCCAGCTCTTGCCCTGATGCCAGACAATTCAGTCCTTCCCCATATGTCCCTGGTTCCTTTCAAACTGCTGCCTCAGCATTGGAGCTCAGAGCAAGTGAGTCAAGTAATCCCATTTGCATGCCCTTTAAGAACTGCCTGGGACTCCAGAAGCCCTCCACTCAGCCACAATCCCTGTTGATTTTTACAGCCAGAAGTTATGGGGACTTATCTTCCTGGCTCTGGAACCCTCCGCTGGGGGGCCTGGTATGGGGCCAGGAACCCTCTCTTTCCAGAAGGGAACTCCACAGCCAAGATAATCCGTCCCAATTTTAAAATGCCACACATGGCTGTGGGACCAACCTGTTCTGTGGCTCCACCCTTCCTACCAGACTTGATGTGGCTTCTTTAAATCCCTAGTTGTAGGACTTCCATTCAGCTAGACTTCAGGCAGTTCTCTCAGTTTCTTAAGGTAGAAGTTGAGGTCGTTGATTTAAGAATTTTTTTCTTTTGTTAATAAGTATTTTGTTCCATATGTTCCCTTCTCTGCAAATAATGCTGTTTGTATTTTATTCAGTTTTCAATACTTCACCTTTTGATTTTTCTCTTTTTTTTGTTTTTGTTTTTTCCACTTTTGATTTGTTTTCATTGACCCATGAGTTATTTAGAAGAGTGTTATTTGGTTTCCAAATATTTGGAGATTTTAAATTTTATTTGTAATTCAATTTTATTGGATTCAAAGAACTTACTTCATATGATCTGAATCCTTGAAAGTTTTTAAAAATTTTATTTATTTTTAGAGAGAGGGAGAAACAGAGGAAGGGAAACATTGTTATGTAAGAGAAACATCAATCAGCTGCCTCCTGTACACCCGGCAACCCAGGCATGTGCCCTGACAGGAATCAAACTGCAACCCTCATTTGGCAGGCCAGTGCTCCACCCACTGAGCCATACCAGCCAGGGCCCTTGTAAGTTTTTTAAAATTTATTTCATGGTTCAGAATATGGTCTCTATTGAGAAATGGTTTGTATGCACTTGAAAGCAATTTGTTATCTGTTGTTGAGTTGAGTACTCTATAAACAATGTTGATGTAAGAAATGTCCAAGCCTTTAGAGAAGTTTTATAAGAGTTTATTTGAGCCAAAACTTATGATAATTGCTTCAGAGAATAACAGTTTTGCAGCTTCTTTTATGCATTTGAAATTAAGGAGGGACTATAAGAAAGATTCCATGAAGGTGGGAAAAAACAAGGTAGGGATTGGATTACAGAGTAGTTAACAAGACTATGTACTCTTTTGAGGGTGGTTATGCTTATTTCAAAGATGTGTGAACCTAGATGCACAGGAACAATGGTCAGGGCTTGCTTTAAAAAAATTACTAAAAAAGTTATATGCCTGTGGTGTGACTATCTACCATGACCTTCCCAGTTAAGAATTATTTATGACCAGAGCTCCCTTAAAGGTTACTTTTCATAGAACCCACAATAACCGTTACATCCACTTAGTATATGATGTTGTTCAAGTGTTCTGTCATTTTTTTCTCAACCATATCTATCGATTATTGAGAAAGGAATATAGCAACTTTTGACTATAATTGTGAATTTGTCTAGTTCTAACAGTTATATCAAATTCTTAATGTACTTTGTGCCTAAACATTTAGAATTGCTGTCCTCTCAACGAATTGGCCACTTTACCATTATGAAATGACCCTATTTATCCTTAGTAGTATACTTTTTTCCTGTAATCTACTTTGGTATTAATAGAACCACTCAAGCTTTCTTTTGATGAGTGTTACCATCCTTTTACTTTTCTGTTTTAGTTTTAATGTATTTGGGTTATCATAGTTAGAGTGGATTTTTTTTTATTAGAAAGCAGATAATTGAGTTTCTTTTTATCCAACCTGACAATCTCTGCCTTTTAATCGGATGGTTAGGCCATCTACATTTAATGAGATTACTGATACGGTTTGATTTAAAGTTATCACCTTGCTGTTTGTTTTGTATGTCCCATGTGGGTTTTTTGGTTTCCTTTTTATTCTTTTTTCCCTTTTTTTTTTTTTACTTTTAAAAAATTCAATGTGCTTTTATGATTCCATTTTATTTCTTTTATTGACTTATTAGCTATGATTATGTTTTACATTTTTTAGTGGTTGCTTTAGGGTTTATAGTATAGATATTTAAATTATCACCATCTATTTTCAAGTGGTGTTATACTACTTCATGAAAAGCATATGAACATGTCAGTAATATTCAATTGTACTTTTTCCCCACCTGGCATTTGTGATATTTTTATCATGCTTCTATGTACATTATAAACTCAGTATTTATTACATTCCAGTTGCTTTTGCTTTAAACAGGCAATTACATATTTTTCAATTTTTAAAGGATTTTGTTTATTTGTTTTTAGAGAGAAAGGAAGGGAGGGAGAAAGAGAAGGAGAGAAACATTGATGTGCAAGAGAAATATCCATTGGTTGCCTCTCTCAGGTACCCAACTGGGACCTGGCCCACAACCCAGGCATGTGCCCTGACCTGGAATTGAACTGGTGGCTTTTCAATTCACAGGCCAGTGCTCAATCCACTGAGCCACATCAGCCAGGGCTCCATTTTCTTGTGAGTTTTAATGATGTTGATTCTTCCAATTCATGAACATGGTATATGCTTCCACTTATTTGTATCTTCCTCAATTTCTTTCTTCAGTATTCTGTAATTTTCTAAGTATAGGTGTTTTATTACCTTGGTTACATTTATTCTTATGTACCTTATTTTTCCTTTTGTTGTAATAGTAAATGGGATTGTTTTCTTAATTTCTCGTTCTGATAGTTCATTATTGGTCTATAGGAATGCCACTGATTTCTGAATATTAATTTTGTATCCTGCTACTTTGCCAGATTTTTTCATGGAGTCTTTAGGGTTTTCTATGCACAATATAATGTCATCTGCAAATAATGCAAATTTTGATTCTTCCTTTCCAATGTGGATGCCTTTTATATCTTCTTCTTGTCTGATTGTGGCTGAGACTTCAGTACTATGTTGAATGAGAGTGGTGACAGCAGACATCCCTGTCTTGTTCCTGATCTGAAGGAAAATGCTTTTAGTTTTTACCCATTGAGTATGATGTTGGCTATGGGTTTGTCATATATGGCCTTTATTATGTTGAGTTATGATCCCTCTATTTCCATTTTGCTGAAGTATCATAAATGGGTGCTGGATTTTATCAAATGCTTTTCCTGCATCTATTGATATAATCATGTGATTTTTATCCTTCATTTTGTTTATGTGGTGTATCATATTTATTGATTTGCAAATATTGTTTAACCTTGCACCCCCAGAATAAATCCCACTTGATCATGGTGTATGGCCTTTTTAATGCATTGCTGGATCCAGTTTGCTAATATTTTGTTGAGGATTTTACCATCTATGTTCATCAGGGATATTGGCCTATAATTTTTTTCTTTGTAGTGTCTGTATCTGGTTTAGGAATTAGGATAATGCTGGCCTTGTAAAAAGAGCTTCGAAGTAGTCTTTCTTCTTCAATTTTTTTGGAATAGTTTAAGAAGGATAGGTGTTAATTCTTTTTGAGTGTTTGGTAAAGTTTGCCTGCAAAGTGGCCTGGGTCGGTGTGGCTCATTTGGTTGGAGTGTTGTTCATACACCAAAAGATTGAGAGTTCAATTCCCAGTCTGGACATATCCCTAATTTGCAGGTTCAGTCTCTGGTTGGGGCATGTATGGGAGGCAACCAATCAATGTTTCTCTCTCACATTAATGTTTCTCTCCTTACCCCCTTCCTCTCTGTCTAAAATCAATAAACATTAGAAAAAAGGATTTACCTGTGAAGCCATCTGGTCCAGGACTTTTTTTTCTATTTTATTTATTTATTTTTAGATTGAGGGGAAGAGAGGGAGAAAGAAACGGAGAGAAACATTGATGTGTGAGAGCCATGTCTATTGGTTGCCTCTCGCATACCCCCAACTGGGGATCTGGCCCACAACCCAGGCATGTGCCCTGACTGGGAATCAAGCCAACGGCCCTTTGTTCACAGGGCAACACTCAATCCACTGAGCCACACCAGCCAGGACTGATCCAGGACTTTTGTTTGCTGGGATTTTTTTTTTTATTATTGCTTCAATTTCATTAGTTGTAATTGGTCTGTTCAGGTTTTCTGATTCTTCCTTATTCAGTTTTGGAAGATTGTACGTTTCTAGTAATTTACCCATTTCACGCAGGTTGTCCAGTTTATTGGCATATAGTTGTTCATAGTATTTTCTTAAAATCCTTTGTGTTTCTGTGGTGTTAGATGTCACTTTTCCATTTCATTTCTAATTTTATATATTTGGGTCCTCTCTCTTTTTTTCTTGCGAGTCTGGTAAAAAGTTCATCAATCTTGTTTATCTTTTCAAAGAACCAACTCTTTTTCTCATTGGTGTTTGTTTTAGTCTCTATGTCATACATTTCTGCTCTGTTCTTGATTGTTTTCTTGGCTTTGTTTGTTGTTCATTTTTTAAAAAGTTTAAAAGTTTTATTTATTGATTTTAGAGAAAGAGGAAGGGAAAGAGAGAGAGAGAAACAGTGTTCCACTAATTTATGCACTTATTAGTTGACTCTTATATATTCCCTGACCAAGGATTGTACCCACAACCTTGGCATACAAGGATGGTGCTTGGACCAACTGAGCTATCCAATCTGAGCTGTTCTTTTTCTAGTTCTTTTATGTGTAAAGTTAGATGGTTTATTTGAGAATTTTCTTGCATCTTGAGGTAGGATATGCTGTAATGCTGTGAACTTCTCTCTCAGAACTACTTAGGCTGTGTCCCACAGACAGCCTTTTGTGTTCATTTTCATTTGTTTCCAGATAATTTTTGGTTTCTTCCTTGATCTTATTGTTAACCCATTAATTGTTTAATAACATGTTATTTAGCCTCTATGTGTTTGAATGTTTTTTAGTTTTTTTATTGTAGTTGATTTCTATTTTCATACCATTGTGGTCAGAGAACATGCTTGATATGATTTCAACCTTCTTGATTTATTAAGACTTAATTTGTATCCTAATATTTGATCTACCTTTTTTTAAATTGATTGAGAGAGGGGGGAAGGGAAGGAGAAAGAAAGGAAGAGAAACATCAATGTGAGAGAGAAACATTGATCAGTTGCCCTTGCACACACCCTGACTGTGGACAAAATTCACAACCCAGGCATGTGCCCTTCCTGGGAATCGAACCTGTGACCCTTCAGTTTGCAGGACAATGCCCAACTAATTGAGTTACAGTGGCCCAGGTTTGATCTATCTTTAAGAATGTTCCATGTGCACTAGCAAAGAATGCACAAGTATATTCTGCTGCTTTTGTATGAAATGTTCCATAAATATCAATTAAATCCAGCTCATTTAAAGCAGCAGTCCCCAGCCTTTTTAGCACCAGGGACCAGTTTCGTGGAAGACAATTTTTCCACGGACTGGGGGCAGAGGGGAGACAGGAGGCAGATGGTAATGTGGGCGAAGCTTTGCTCACTTGCCTGCTGCTCATCTCCTGCTCTGTGACTCAGTTCCTAGCAGGTCATGGACCTGTATTAGCCATGGCCTGGGGGTTGGGGACCCTTGATTTAAAGTCACTGTTGTCTTGTTGATTTTTGGTTTGGAAGACCTATCCTTTGATGTTAGTGGGGTGTTAAATTCCCCTACTATGACTGAATTGCTGTTGATCTCCCCCTTAATGTCCACCAAGATTTTTAAAAATATATTTAGGTGCTCCTATGTTGGTTACATATATGTTTACAAGTATTATATCCTCTTGTTAGATTGATTCCTTTAGTGTTATGTAGTGACACTCTATCTTTTTTCATGGCTTTTGTTTTGAAGTCTATTCTGTCAGATATAAGTATTGCTACCCCAGAATTTTTGTTTGTTTGTTTCTATTTGCATGGAATATCTTTTTCCATTCCTTCACTTCCTTTCCTTTATTTTATTTATTTATTTATTTATTTTTTGGGAGGGGAGAGAGAGTGGGGGAAGAGGAGGGTAGGGAGAGAAACATCAATGCAAGAAAAGCATCAATTGCACCCAAAGAAGCTTCTCTATATGGTTCTCTATGCATATAGAGAAACCTCTATATGCACCCAGACTGGGGATCTGTGCTGAGACCGGGGATTGTACATGTCCAAACCAGGGGTTGTATATGCCCACACCTGGACTAGGGATAAACCTGAAACCTAGGTATGTGCCCTGACCAGGAATTGAACCAAGAACTTTTCAGTTACAGGACAACACTCCAACCACTGAGCCACACCAGCAGGGTTCCATCTCTTCACTTTCAGTCTGTGTATATCTTTTATTCTGAGATTGTTCTCTTATTCGCAGCACATATATGGGTCACATTTTTATATCCATTCAGCTACTCTGTGTCTTTTGATTAGAAAATTTAATCCACTTAAGGTTATATTTGATAGGTATTTATTTATTGCCATTTTTTCTTTATGCACATGTTCTTCTCTCTATATCTTTTTTAACATTATATTTTATTGATTATGCTATTACAGTTTTCCCAATTTTTCCCCCTTTGCCCCACTCCACTGGGCACGACCCACTCCCTCAGGCAATCCTCCCACCTTCGTTCATGTCCATGGGTCATGCATATAAGCTCTTTGGCTGCTCCATTTCCTATTCTGTACTTTACAGCCCCATTGCTTGTCTGTAACTACCAATTTGTACTTTTAATCCCCTGACCTTTTCACCCACTCCCCCAAAATCCCTCCTATCTAGCAACCCCTCCTATCTAGCAACCATCAAAATGCTCTCAATATCCATGATTTTGTCTCTGTTCTTCTTGTTTGTTTAGGTGGTTTTTTATATTCAGTTGTTTATAGACATGTATTTATTGCCATTTTTGTTCATAGTTTTGATCTTCTTCTTTTTATTAAATAAGTCCCTTTAACATTTCATATTTTAATGGTTTGGTGATGAGGAACTCCTTTAGTTTTTTCTTGTCTGGGAAGTTCTTTACCTGCTCTTTGATTCTAAATGATAGCTTTTATGGGTGGAGCAATCTTGGTGGTAGGTTCCTGTTTTTCTTGACTTTGAATATTTCTTGCCAATCCCTTCTGGTCTGCAAAGTTCCTTTTGAGAAATCAGCTGACAATCATATGGGAATTCCCCTGTAGGCAACTAACTTCTTTTCTCTTGCTGCTTTTAAGATTCTTTCTTTGTCTTTACCTTTGGCATTTTAACTATGCTGTGTCTTGGTGCAGGCCTCTTTGTGTCCATCTTGTTTGGGACTCTGTGTGCTTCCTGGACTTGCAGGTCTATTTCCTTCACCAAATTAAGGAAGTTTTCTTTCATTATTTTTTCAAACATATTTCCAATATCTTGCTCTTCCCTTAGCCTTCTGGCACCCCTATAATGTGAATGTTGGAAGACTTGAAGTTTTCCCAGAGGCTCCTTACACTATCCTCATATTTTTGGATTCTTTTTTCTTCTTGTAATTCTGATTGGTGTTTGGGGTTTTTTTTTTTTGTTTCTTATGTTCCAAATCATTGATTTAATTCTTGGCTTCATCCACTCTACTGTTGATTCCCTGTAAATTGTTCTATATCTCAATTAGTGTATACTTTATATCTGACTGAATCTTTTTTATGATGTTGAGGTCCTCACTAAGTCCCCTGAGCATCCTTATAACCCATGTTTTGAACTCTGCATTCGACAAGTTGCTTATCTCCATTTTGTTTCATTCTTTTTCTGGAGTTTTGATCTGTTCTTTCATCTGGGCCATATTTCTTTGTCTCTCTTCATTTTGGCAGCCTCCCTGTGTTTGTTTCTATGTGTTACGACTCCCTGTCTTGGTAGCATGGCCTAATGTAGTAGGTGTCCTGTAGGGTCCAGTGGCATAGCCTCCCCTACAACCCAAGTTGGTATTCAAGGTGCATCCTCCATGTGGGCTGAGTACCCTCTTCTTGTATTTGAGCCTTGATATTTGTTGACAAGTCAGTGGGAGGGATTTACCCAGGCCAGTCAGCTACAAGGACTGGCTGTGACCACTGACCACCAATCTCTGCCCTTCATGAAGGAAAACCTGTGCAGGGGCAGGGTGGTGATGCTCCAACATGGTCTGTAGCTGTCCACTGGATGTGTAGGCTCTGGGATTTCCTGGGTGGTGCAAGCCAAGGTCAGCCCACACCTGTGTCTGTCCAGGGCCACCAGCATGAGCTATAAAGAAATCTGCAGGTGCCTGCTGCATGTGCTGGGGTTGGAGGTTCCCAGGTGAAGCTAAGCTGTGAATCTAGGCTGGCTGCTGCTAGTACCAGGCCTGGGGCCACTTAGCTCAAGGTATGGGGGCTAGGGGCTTACTGAGGCTGACAGTTGCTTGTTTGAGAGGATTTAGGAAGATGTGAAACATGAGCCAAGACAAGATATTCATATGAAAAAACCACTGTTAACAGTTTCTGTGGACTCTGAAGTTGAGTGGGTCAGAGCTTCAGGGAATCACCAGGCATGGGGGAAACAGTGTTAGCCAGGTTGATAGAGTCTCATTTGACACCCACCTGCCAGCTCTGTGTCTCTGTTGGGGGAGTGTTCAGAAAAGGAACAACGGCCTCTATCCATCATTCTGTTTGGGAGAAAGCTGTCCCCTAGCTCTCATCCTCATGCCAGACACTTCAGTTCCTCCCCGTATGACACTGGTGCCTTTCAAGCTGCTACCCCAGTGCTGGAGCTCAGAGGGAGTGAGTCTGAGTAAGTCTGTATGTGGGTCCTTTAAGAGGAACTGCTTGGGAATCCAGCAGTTTCTTTCACTGACTTAATCCTCACTGATATTGCAGCCAAAAGTTAGGGAGACTTACCTTCCTGGCGCTGGACCCTTGGCCTTGGACCCCTCACTCCTGAGATATCCCTCCCAATTTTTATTCACCACACATGGGTGTGGGATTAGCCCATTCCATGTCTCCACCCCTTCTATCAGTCTGATGGGTATGGTTTCTTTAATTCCATAGTTGTCAGACTTCCATTCAACTCAATTTCTGACAGTTCTGAGTGATGATTGTTCTATAGTTTAGTTGTAATTTTGATTTGGTTGTGCAAGAAAGAGAGCCATGTTTACTTATGCCTCCATCTTGACCAGAAATCTCCTCTCTATTTATTTCTCCCCCTCCCTCCCTCCCTCCCTCCCTCCCTCCCTCCCTCCCTCCCTTCCTTCCTTCCTTCCTTCCTTCCTTCCTTCCTTCCTTCCTTCCTTCCTTCCTTCCTTCCTTCCTTCTTTCCTTTCCTTTCCTTTCCTCCTTCATCAGGCAGGCCCTTTAACATTTCTTGCAATACTGGTTTTGTGGTAATGAACTCCTTTAGTTAATTTTTTTTCCTCAGGGAAGCTCTTTATTTCACATTCAATTTTAAATGATAGTCTTGCTGGATAGAGTAATCTGGGTTGTAGGTCCGTCCTTTTCATCACTTTGAATATTTGAATATTTCATGCCAGTCCTTTCTGGCCTGAAGTGTTTCTGTTAAGAAGTCAGCTGACAGCCTTATGGGAGCTCTTTTTTAGGTAACTAATTGCTTTTCTCTTGCTGCTTTTAAGGTTCTTTCTTTGTCTTTAAACTTTGGCACTTTAATTATGATTAGTCTTGGTGTAGGCCTCTTTTGGTTCGGGACTCCCTATGCTTCCTGCACTTGTGTGACTTTTTCCTTCACCGGGCTAGGAAAGTTTTCAGCTGTTATTTCTTCAAACAGATTCTCTATCCCTTGCTCACTCTCTTTTCCTTCTGGTACTCCTATGATGTGGATGTTGTTATTCTTGATGTTGTCCCAGAAGTCACTTAGCCTTTCCTCATTGTTTAAAATTCTCTTTTCTTTTTGATACTCTGCTTGGATGATTGCTGTTATCTTTGTCCTCCCAAGTGTATATTCTGTCCTATGCTTCATCTAAGCTGATGTTGATTCATTCTAGTGTATTCTTCATTTCTGACTGGTTCTTTTGTGTGGTTTCTATGTCTGTTTTAATGTTTATTATCTCTTCATTTAAGCACTCATTGAGATCACCCATTCTTTCCCTAAGGTCCTTGAGCATCCTTATAACCAATTTTTTAAAAGATTTTATTTATTTATTTATTTTAGGGAGCAAGGGGAAAAGAGGAAGAAAGAGATGGAGAGTAACATCGATGTGAGGGAGAAACATCAATTAGCCTCTCACATGCACCTTGACCAGGGTTCAAACTGGTAACTTTATCTTTGTGGGACAATGCCCAACCAACTGAGCTACACTGGTCAGGGTGATATCACCATAATTTTAAACTCTGCATCTTGTATTTTGGTTCTTCCACTTCATTTAATTTTTTTTATGGGGATTTCTCTTGTTCTTTCATTTAGGGCCTATTTCTTTTTTTCTCAATTTTGCCTGCCTTTTTGTGTTTGTCTCTGTGTATTAGGTAGATCTGCTGTAACTCCCAAACTTGTTATGAGGGCTTTCTGATGTAGGTGCCTTTTGGGTCTCAGTGGTGCAGTCTTCTAGATCACCCTACCTAGGTGCCCCAGAAATGAATCTTGTGTGGGCTATGTGCCTTCCCCTGTTGTAATTGAGTCTTAAATGCTGTTGTCCCATTCATGGGTAGAGTTAACCCTCGGGCTTGCTGACTATATGGATAGACCTTATTCACCATGTATGAGTCACTGTTCAGGGGCTGCTCCCTGAGGCAGAGTTGTTCCCAGCAGGGTATGGTGTCTGCCGGAGTCTCCATTTGGCTGTGACATTTGTGTGGCTAGTTGGGTCAAGTTCTGGTGCAGTTAAAAGCCCACCAAATGGTTGTGTTGGTTTTGGGACCTCTTCACTGGGCTCCAGTGCAGGTCGACGTCAAGTGTTGTGTGTAACTGTCCCTGAACTACCTGTCTGGAGCTACCATGCCATTCACTGTTTGTGGCTCTGTCTGCTGGGCCTTGGTGTGTGTGGAGACACTAAGCTGTGTACCAGGATTAGCTTCCTGAAGCTTTGAGCTTGGGACAGATCAATAAAAGTCCAAAGTTTGCATCCACCTGTTGGCTACTCCACCCCACCATGAGGCTGCCTGGACTTCCTCCAGAGTCTTGTGAAGAAAGGCTGTACAGCAGGCCCAAGCTGGCCATGCCCCACTGACCCTTTCACATGGCTCAAGCTTGGTAGAGCAGGGTAACTAGGAAGGGAGGGCAGAGCTAGTGGGTCCACTACTTGGGGGCAGCACGGTCAGGCACTCAATGGGGAGAATGTGGCCCCTACTCCAGAGCCATACCACTCAGTCTCTACTCTAGTCTCCAACTTAGCTCCCCCGGGAGAAGAACACCACAGGTTACGGTTGGGTGCAGCCAACTGTCCCCATCGCAGGAGCAAGCTTGGCAGGATGTGGCCACTGGGACTTGGGCAAAGAGATTAAGAAAGCCTTCCATTTTTTATGCCACACCTGAGCCATGGGAAGGGGAAAGCTGCACTCCCCTTAGCTCTGTAGCAACACCTGTTTGAGCCCCAGATTGGAGCCTTTGAGGGAGATGCACTCCAAATATCTCAGCTCTGAGCAGAGCCACCTTTCCCCCATGGAACTGAGCCCAACAGCATGGGGCCACCTGGACTTATAAAAGCAGGTCAAGACAGTCTTCTGGTGGGGATGGTGTTGGCCTGTGGGAGGAGACCTACCTGCACATCTCCCCTAGCTCCACAGCTGCACTGCCAGAGACCCTGACAGGAGGCTCCAGATGGGTCACGCCATAGGTCCCTGCTCTGATCTGTGTCCCATTGCCCTTATGGAACTGAGCTCAGCAAGATGGGGCCAGGGAAATTTGGGAATGCAGATCAAGGCAGCTCTCCTTTGGGGGCGGTGCAGGCCCACTGGAGGGGAGCAAGCTGCACACCTCCCATTAGCTCTGTAGCCTCACCACCAGAGACCTTGACTAGGGAGATTTCCGCTGGGGGTGGTGCCTGCCGAATTCACTAGAGGGGGGAAAGTTGACCCCTGTTCTAAAGTCACACACTCAATGACTGTCTAAGAGTTTGCCTATAGTTTCTCCAGAAAAAGAGTACACCCTGGGTCCATTTTGGGTGCAGCCAACGGTCTTTTCTGCTGGATTCAGGCATGACAAGGTGCTGTCACCAATATTTGGAGGACTGATTCAGTGCACTCCGGTGCACTCCAGCTGCTACTATAAGAATAGGAGTGCTGCCCTGACCCTTGTGGCTCAGTTGACTGGGCATCATCCCGCAAAGCAAAAGGTTGCTAGTTAGATTTCAGGGTACATGCCTAGGTTGTGGGTTCAGTCCCCCTGATTGGGGTGCATACAAGAGGCAACCAATCAATGTTTCTCTCTCACATCAATGCTTCTCTCCCTGTCTTTCTCCCTCCCTTACCCTCTCTCTATAAATAAATACATACATACATACTGAAAAAGAAATACATATACTGTATTTTTTAAAAAATTCTATTTATTTTTAGAGAGGGAAAGGGAGGGAGAAAGAGAGGGAGAGAAACATCAATGTGTGGTGCCTCTTATGCACCCCCCACTGGGGACCTGGCCTGCAACCTAGGCATGTGCCCTAAACTGGGAATCAAACCAGCGACCCTTTGGTTCACATGCCAGCGCTCAATCCACTGAGCAACACCAGCCAGGGTGAAATACATTTACTTTAAAAAGAAAAAAAAGGATAGGGGTGCCAACCCTGGAAGATAGTGCTTGAGGGTGGTATGGAATGCTGACACAGGACCAGGACCTCAGAAGCTGACCCTTCAGATCTCTCCCTGGAGCCATGCCACCCAGGTTTTCTCTTTGTGGCTTCCCTATGCCCTGAGTGACCTTCCCTCTACCAGAGTCCCAGGTGAGTACCCAAGAGTGAGCGCTTGTTTTTTGGCCCTTTAGGAGAGCACCCGGGATCTAGCAGATCACTCTTCTTTCCAGTGGACAGAGTCCCCACTGATTTTTGCTGCCAGATGCTATGCAGGATCCTCTTCCCTGCCCTGGTGCTCTGGTTTGAGGTCCCAGCATGGGGTTGAGACCCCACGCTCCTTTGGTCTTTTGCAGCTGAGATAGCCCTTTGGCTTCTCAGCTGCTGCACCTGGGTGCCCGGGCCAGCCTTCTCTGCATCTCTAGCCTTCTTACCAGTCTCTGTGTAGCTTCTTTTATAAATTCTTGGATATAATACTCCTGTCCAGCTATCCTTCAGTTGGTCATTCAGGTTGATTGCTCTATAATTTAGTAATAAATCCAGTTTGGTGCCAGGAGGTATGTGTAGCTTCCAACTACTCTACAGCCATCTTGGATCACCCCATACCTGGTTTCAAACCCAATGTTCTTCTCATTCCTTCAAAGTAATGCTAGGATGGTGAGGGCAGAAAATATGTTTAAGAGGGAAAATATGAGACCCACGGTAAAGGTGGAATTAGCAGGACTTTGACTGCATAGCTTAAAAGTCACTGTCACTGACATTCTGGGAAGAGAGGTGACCAAAGCTTAGTGTCAAACTGTGAATTTATTAATGTATTCCCCTTTCTTATGCTTATAGGACATTAATATGCAGCTGGTTGACATAATGCAAAGGGTGCAACAGACAATAAGACGCTACGCTGCTGATGAGAATGTGACCTCTGGAAGGAAAATCTCCCTTGAGGAACATAAGAAATGGAGAATAAATTTGCTGGAGAAAATAGCTGCTTATACTAATTCTGCTGAAATTAAAGAAATGACACTCATCCATATCCTGGCATGGTTGAAAGAATGGAGTAAGTTTTCAAAAGTTAATGAAAAAGGTAGAGAACAGAATCTAGTGAAAGGATACAGAAAAAATCTGCCTGGCCGAGAGTTGTCACTAAGGTTTAACGATGGGAAGTCAGCTCAGTTGGCAGGCAGTGGGATGGGGGAGGGGAGGGATCAAAATTCAAGAGTATTGGAAAATAAATTTCTACTATCTCTTTCAGACAATGACTTTGTTCTTATTCATAAATTATAATGAATTATACTTATAATACTTTTATTTAAATGCAGTATCTTACTCAGCAGGCTTTATCTGTATTCATATGGATACCAAGTGTTAAAATATAGTTATTACTGGGCATTTGAACTTTGTTTTTCTTTAACAGAAAATAATGCTACTATTAAACATCTTTGAAAATGGAAAATAAAATAAAATAAGTTGTTCTCTGACCATCCCCATTCCCTATCCCTTGTCCACTACTCTCTACTCTTCTTTATTTTTGTCTATAGCATTTCTTACCATCTGACATACTATATATGTTTTATTTATTTATAAAAAATTTATTTATTTATTTTTAGAGAAATAGGAAGGGAGGGAAAAAGAGAGGGAAGAGACACATTGATGTGTGAGAGATACATCCTTCAGTTGCCTCTCATGTGCCCCCAACTCAGGACCTGGCACGCAACCCAGGAATGTGCCCTGACTGGGAACTGAACCAGTGACCTTTTGGTCTGCAGGCCAGCACTCAATCCACTGAACTACACCAGCCAGGGCCTAACATACAGTACAAGCAGTACAAAGTCAAGGAATTTGTTTAATGTTTTATCCTTAAAATCTAGAACAGTACGTGATAGAGGAAGTGTTGTTTGAATGAAAAAACGAATAAACTAAGAATGCAAGAAAAGAGTAATTTCATTTGATTGGAAGAAATCTTATGTAACAGGGGTTATAAAATAGATTATTTACCAAGAGTTGATTAGGTTTTAGATCCCCAATATTAAAACATATGTTCACATTTGGATACCTACTTCCCTGGAGTCTTAGAACTAAACCAAATAGATATCTTTTAATCTGGTTCATATTTTTATGTCCAAGACTTACTGTTTAACCTTCTATTCCAAGTCTGTTCCTTTTTATTGCCTCACAGAGAAAAGTCTCAGAATAGCAGTGTGAGATACTTATATTCCCCTATACTACATTGAGTAGTTAGCCAGTATTATAAGGGTTACAATTATTTATTTTTCTGCACAAAAGTAATTTTCTTATTCTCTTCAAGATGCCACTTTGTCTGAGATGACTGCATTTGATATTGATGAACACCACCGCTGGATAGTACAAATGGAGCTTTTATCAGAAATGTTCAAAGCTTTTGAAAGTAATGTCAAGATGCTGAATAGAACTAGTACCTCTTTGCTCAAAGAAAAGAAGCAAAAGAAAAAAATAAGTAAGGATGCTTTAAGACATTGGAAATAGATTTTTCTTTTCTAAAAGGCATATTTATTGAGGTGTAATTTACATACCATAAAATTCACACATTTAAAGTGTACAATTCAATGACTTTTAGTAAATTTAGACTTGTGCAATCATCACCACAATCCAATTTTAAAACATTTCCATCATCCTGGAAAGATCCCTCAGGCCAATTTGCAGTCAATATTCATTCCCATGCCCCTCTCCAGACAATCACTAATCTATTTTCTGCCTCAACTGATTTTGCCTTTTCTGGATGCTTCATAAAATGGAATTATATTATATGTGTTCTTTTATGTCTGATTTCTTTCATTTTGTATAATGCTTTTGAGGTTCAGCCATGTTATAAGATGTATTAGTCATTTTTTCCTTTCTATTGCCAATTGCATACTGTTATTTGCATATACCACACTTTGTTTACCCACTCACCATTTCATGGACGTGGATTATTTCCAATTTTTGGCTCTTATGAATAATGCTGCTATGAACAACATGTATAAGTTTTTGTGTGGACATAGGTTTTCATTTGAGTAGATACCTAGGAGTAAAATTGCTAGGCCATTTATCTATTGCTGGTAAACTTATGTTTAACTTTTTAACAAATTGTTAACTGCTTTCTCAAGTGACAGCAA
Organism: Pteronotus mesoamericanus; assembly: GCF_021234165.1. Taxonomy (NCBI): domain Eukaryota; kingdom Metazoa; phylum Chordata; class Mammalia; order Chiroptera; family Mormoopidae; genus Pteronotus; species Pteronotus mesoamericanus. Next base: position 4,497,324 of record NW_026555310.1, read on the forward strand.
CATTCTACATTCCCGTTAGTAATGTATTTGGGTTCCAGTTTTTCAACATCCTCAAAAACACTTGTTAGTGTCTGTCTTTTTTATCATAGCATTTCTAATAGGTGTAAAATGACATCTCATTGTGGTTTTAATTTGTGCTTTTCTAGTGACTAATGATGTTCAGCACCTTTTCAGGTGCTTAATAGCCATTCTATCTTCTCCGATGGAGTATCTATTCAAATGCATATTAATCTTTGTTATTGAGTTTTAAGAGTTCTTTATATTGTTTGGATAAAGTGATTTGCAGATATTTTCTCCCAGCCTGTGGTTTGTCTTTTCATTTTCTTTTGTTTTTTTTAAAAAAAATTGTATTTATTTATTTTTAGAGAAAGGGGAAGGGAGGGAGAAGGAGAGGGAAAGAAACATGGATGTGTTAGAGATATATCCGTCAGCTACCTCTTGCACACCCCTAACTGGGGAACTGGCCCACAACCCAGGTATGTGCCCTGACTAGGAACTGAACCAGTGACCTTTCAGTTCACAGGCCAGCACTCAATCCACTGAGCCACACCAACCAGGGCGTGCACGCATGCGTGCATGTGTCTTCATTTTCTTAATGGTGACTTTGAAGCCCAAAAGTGTTTAATTTTTATAAAGTCCAATCAATTTATCATTTTTTCTTTTATAAAAGTTTTATCATAGCCCTGGCCGGGTAGTTCAGTTAGTTAGAGTATCATCCTGATATGCCAAAGTTGCCGATTCACACAGAAATGGAGATCACATGGAGGGTTATCAGCGGGGAGGGACCGGGGTGGGGGGGAATGGGAGAATAAGTACAGGGAAGAAGAAGCATAAATGGTAAGTACAAAATAGACAGGGAGAGGTTAAGAATAGTATAGAAAGTGGAGGAGCCAAAGAATGTATATACAAAACCCATGGACATGAATTTGGGGGGGAAATGCTGGTGGCCGGGGGGGAGGGGGTGGGGTAAAGGGCAGAGGGGAATAAACAGGAGAAAAAAATAGAAAAAACTGTAATAGCATAATCAATAAAATATACTTAAAAAAAACCTAACAAAGTTGCAGATTCAATCCCTGGTCAGGGCACATACAAGAATTAACCAGTGAATGTATAGATGGGTGGAACAACAAACTGATGTTTCTCTCTCTCTCTCTCTCAAAATCAATAAATTAAAAAAATTTAAGTTTTATCATTGTTTAGTGTTGTATCAAGAACTTGTATCTGTCAGGGTTCAACCAGAGAAACAGAACCAGTAGATTATATATTATCTATGTGTCTGTCTATCCACCTACCTACCTACTTATCTCTCTCATTGAACTGGGGAACATACTTTGTACTATTTCAATCCTTTTAAATTTATTGGGACTTGTTTTATACCCTAGCATATGGTCAATTTTAAAAATGTTTCTTGCTCCAGCCAGTGTGCCTCAGTTAGGGGAGTGTCATGCCATAAACTGAAAGGTTGTGGGTTTGATTCCCAGTCAGGGCATATGCCTGGGTAGCAGGTTCCATCCCCAGTCAGGGTGCATGCAAGAGGTAACCAGCTGATGTTTCTCTCTCTCCCTCCCGCTTCCCTTCCCCTCTCTTTAAAATCAATAAACATGTCTTTGGCTGAGGATTAAAAAAATGTTTCTTGTGTGCTTGAAAATATATATTCTACTTTTTTTGGGTGGAATATTCTACAGTTGGTTTATACTGTTCTTCTAGTCTTCTATACATATCCTTACTGGTTTCTAGTCTAGTTATTCTATCCATTATTGAGTAGGATACTGAACTCTCCAACTATTATTGTTGAGTTGTTTATTTCTCTCTTTAATTCTATCAGTTTGGCTTCCTGTATTTTAAACCTCTCTTGTTAGGTGCATATATGTTTATAATTGTGATGGCTTCCTGATGAACTGGCCCTAATATATATATATATAAATATTTTTTGTCTTAGTCGATTTTGTCTAATGTTAGTAAAATCTCTCCAGCTGATCTGTAACTACTGCTTGCAAGGTTCTCTCTAAGATGTGTTGCTTATAGTTGAATCTTGTGGGATTTAAAAAATAAAATAAAATCTGGCAATCTCTGACTTTTGATTGGAATGTTTAATTCATTCATATTTAATATAATTATTAATATGTTTGGATTTATACTTGCTATGTTGCTGTTTTCCATATGTCTCATATCTCTTTTTCTCTGTTCATCTTTCTCTGTCTTCTATGTTAAACAGACATTTTCTAGTGTAACATTTTAATTCTAGTTTTTCCTATAGTTTTAAAGTAATTTTCTTAATGATTGCTGTACAGATTGCAGTATACATCTTAAATTATCATGATCTGCTTCAGATTAGTACTTTCTTTATTCCAGCAAAACATAGACTCTTCGCTCTGATAGCTCTATTCCCTTCTATCCCTAGTGCTTTGTCATATATATATTACATAGTTATGTGTTACAAGCCCAACAATATAGTTTTATGATTATTGTTTTACATAATTGTCTTTTTAATAGATATTTCTCTCCCACCTCTCTAAAAATCAATCAATAAAAATAATTTTAAGAAGTTTAATCATAGGAAAAAGAAAAATCTTGTTACCATATTTTGTATTTACCTACATATAGTGATGCTTTTTTATTGCTTTGTGTGAATTTGAGTTATCCTTTTGTGTCGTTTCCTTTCAACTTGAAGGATTTCTTTAATATTTTTGAAAGGCATGTCCACTAGCAACAAATTCTTCCTGTCTGCTTATCTTTGAATATCTTTATTTCACCTTCATTTTCTTTAGATGTTATTTATGTATTTTTACTGAGAGGGGAAGGGAGGGAGAAAGAGGGAGTGAAACATTGATGTGTGAAAGAAACATCGATCAGTGGTCTCTTGCACATGCCCCAACTGGGGACTGACCCCCAACCAGGCCTGAGCCCTGACCAGGAATCAAACCAGCAAACTTTCACTTTGAAGGATGACACCCAATGAACTGAGCCACATTGGTCAGAGCTCACCTTCATTTTTTAAAAAAGATTATATTTATTTATTTTTTAGAGGAGGGGTGAAAGGAGGGAGAAAGGGAAGAGAGAAACATTGATGTGTGAGAGAAACATCAATGGATTGGTTGCCTCTCACACATGCTCCAACTAGGGACCTGGCCTGCAAGTCAGGCATGTGCCCTGACCAAGAAATGAACTAGTGACCTTTTGGTTTATGGGACGATGCTCAACCCACTAAGCCACACCAGTCAGGGCTCACCTTCATTATTACTTAAAAGCAGTTTTATTTTTTTTAAATTTATTGATTTTAGAGAGGGAGGGAAAGGAGGGGAGAGAGAGACACTGACTGGTTGTTTCACTTATTTATGCATTCATTTGTTGATTCTTGTATGTGCCCTGACCCGGGTTCAAACACACAAGCTTGCTGTATTCGGATGATGCTCTAACCAACTGAGCTACTCAGCCAGGGCCAAGGCAGTTTTAGATTAAGAGAAAAATTGAGAAAATAACACAGAGTTCTACAAATCTCCTCATAGTTTTTACTGTTATTAATATCTTAGATTAGTATGATACACATGTTATAATTAACAAATCAATATTGTACATTAATAATGAAAGTCCATAATTTATTCATAATTCCTTATTTTTACCTAATGTCCTTTTTCTGTTTCAGGATCCTATATAGGGTACCTGACTATGTTTACTTGTCATGTCTCCTTTGGCTTTCTTGGATGTGACAGTTTTGCAGATTTTTCCTTGTGCTGTACGTCCCTGACAGGTTGTTTTTTTTTAAACCCTCACTTGCGGATATGCTTAGTGATTTCAGAGGGAGGGGAAGGGAGGAAGATAGATAGGGAGAAACATCAATCCAAGAGAGAAAAACATCAATCGGTTGCCTTTTGTTCATACCCCTAATGTGGACCGAATTTACAACCTAAGCATGTGACCTGACCAGGGATTGAACCCATGACCTTTTGTTTTACTGGACAATGCTCCAACCAATTCCATCACACCAGCCAGGGCTTGACAGTTTTGAGGAGTACTAGACAGGTATATTGTAAGATGCCCCTCTACTGGAATTTATATGATTTTTTTTCATGTTTATCCTGGGGTCATGGGTTTGGGGGAGAAAAATCACAGAGGTAAAGTACCATTATTGCCATATTATTTCAAGGGTACATATTATCAAATGATTTTTGACTTAATGTTGACATTGATCACCTGACTAAAGTAGTGCTTTTCAGGTTTCTCCACTATAAAGTTACTCTTTTTTCTCATTTTCCTTACTGTACTTTTTAAAAGGAAATATATATGTTCAGCCCACTACTTTATGGTGGAGTATCTACTTTAATTATTTGAAGTTGTTATGCACAAGAATTTGTCTCTTATACCCATTTATTAATTTTTTAAAAATTTTTAGTTTCTATCGAAATGAACTAACAGATATTTACATTATATTTTGGAGTATAATTCAATACTACTTCATTTCTTGCTCAGGTTATTCTCGCTTTGGCCATTGGGACCTCTTTTAATTGGTTCCTGTGCCCCTTTGACATACTCCCATCAATATAGTTTTTTTTTCTTTTATTTTTTTTAGTATTTTTCTGGCACTACAAGATGATTCAGGTTCATTTTGAATATTTCCTACCCCAGTATTAGGATTTTCTATTTCTCCAAGAGTTCTGGTTCCTTTTATTATAGAATAGTATTATTAAAAACCAAGCTTTGGCTGCTAGATGTGCTCGTTGTTAACTGCGGCGTCATTTTGGTTTGGCCCTCTCATCTGACAGCAAAACAAAAACAAAAACAAAAAGGTGTGTGTGTACAAAGCCATGAAGATACAAGGTCTATCCAAAGGCATCCAGCCATGTAATATGAAAAATAGACACATTTATTGAAGAAGATAAAAGATACAAGAAACATTGTACACAGGACAATGATGCCTAAATCCCTTTTAAAGTAGTTTCCTTGGGATCTCATAAAGTTCTCCAAATTGCCGTCAGCTGCCCCGTCATATTTTCCAGAATCTCATTGATGGTCTGAAATCTCTTCCCTTTCAAAAGCAATTTTAGTTTTGGGAAAAACCAGAAGTCACAGGGCACCAAATCTGGGCTGTAGTGGGGCTGAGTCACTTGGGTGATTTGATGTTTCACCAAAAAACTCTGCACAAGATGTGATGCATATGTGGACATGTTGTGGTGATGAAGCTGCCAATCACCAATTGCCCATAGCTGTGGCTTTCTGAATCATCCAAATAGTTTCTGAGGAAGAATGTTCAAGCTTAACGCAAAATTCGATGCAGATCTGTTGCTCTACTCACTCAGTCATTTTGAATGTGACAGCCACACAGTACACACATGCTCACTCAACAGCACCTACCACCCCCACTGACTAGTACAGTGAAGTTGTCATTGTTCACACATGTGCATTCCCATCCACTCTCCTTGGCAGCCAGGTTACATCGATAGCATGCAAACTGTTCTCATTATATTAGTATCAATCCAAAGTATCAATAGTGTCACTCACATCAAACTTGAAAGCATTAGCTGAGCTTTCTCCACAATCATCCGTGGTCATTAGCAAGGATGATAAAGAAGAAAGGATGGACAGTATTTTGGCCAAAGAATTTGAAAATAGTGTGAATGAGGCACAGAGAAAGGGGACCAAAGACTCAGGGATCAAGTGGGACTCAGGTATTTCATATACAGTAGTTGGAATTTTTCTGGACAGACCTCGTAAATCTATCTATAGATATTTATCTATATAGTCATCTGCAACTACATTAAGCTAAACATGAGTTCTCATTGATGTCTCTAACTCTAATCCATTGTCATCTAGATCATTGTATCTCCCTACCCTTGCTTACCTGTAAACCCCCTAACAATGAGAAATCTGCTCCTATCATCTGCCATCCATTTACTTATTTGCTGAATTTCAGTATATGGGTATAGCAGTATCAGATTATTAACCCATACACTCATGGGAAACAACTTATCAACTATAGTACAGCACTTGCGTGCAGTTATTTTTGCCTTCAGCCATATAGACTCGATTCATTTCCAGTTATTCAGGACACGACTTTTCCCTCCATCCCTTTCAGTGAGGTTGTGTCATACATTTCTAATACAGTTAGATTCTCTTATCGTAGTCTGTATTCCTTCCTGGGATCCCCTAACCTCCTAAATAGCTATTTTTAAAAATTTGCATACATCGTTTCACTGTTTGTGCTATAGAGTTCTATGGGGTTTGATAAATGCATATGGTCATGTATCCACCATTACAGTATCATACAGAATAGTTCCCCCATCCTAAAAACCTGTTTTCACCTATTCATCTTTCTCTTCTCTCCCCAAACCCTTGGCAACCACTGATTTTTCTTTTTTCTTTTTTGGAATGTTTTAAAGAATGTCATATAATTGGAATTATGCAGTATGTAGCCTTTTCAGACTGATTTCTACCACTTAGCAACACACATTTATGGTTCTTCCATATCTTTTGGGGGCTTAATTACATATTTCTTTTTATTGCTGAATAATGTTTCATCGTGTAGATATACTACAATTTGTTTATTTACCTATTGAAGGACATCTTGGTTGCTTCTAGTCTTTCATGTTTAAGAATAAAGTTGTTATAAACATGTTTATGCAGACTTTTTTGGTGTGTGTATATAAATTTTCAATTTCATTGGGTAAATACCTAGGAGAATGGTTACTGCATCATATAAGACTACATTACTTTGTAAGTAACTTTGTAAAAAACTGCCAAACTCCCTTCCCAAGTAGCTGTGCCATTTTTTATTTCCCATCAGTAATAAGCAAGAGCTCCTGTTGCTCCTTATCCTTGTTAACATTTAGTATTATCAGTTTTTTGGATTGCAGCTATTTTAATAGGTGTGTGACAGTATATCATTATAATTTGCAATTCTCTAATAACATGATATTGAGCATCTTATGTCTACTTGCCCTCTGTATATCTCATTTTTTATCTTTTTTTATGAGTTATACATACTTGCTACTTTGAAAAAAGAATTATGTCAGGGAATGGACATTATAGATATTCCATAACGCATTTAGAGAAGTGTTTAAAAACACATACAGTAAAGATGGTTATGAGTTGTTAATGCATGCTACTTTGGGAAGAATGTTATTTCAGGGAGTGGATGCCTTATCTTCATTTTTTGAATAGATTTGCTGGATATAGAATTCTTGTATATATTAAAAGTATAATTCTTTCAACACTTTGAATATGTCATCCCACTGCCTTCTGGCCTCCATCATTTCTGCTAAAGAGTGAGCTGTAATTCCTCCTGTGCTTGATGAGTCTCTTTTGATTGTTATAAGGTATTTTTCTCTTTTTTCTTTAAAGATTCTCTCTTTGTCTGGCTTTCGATGGTTTGACTATGATGTATCTAGGTATGGATTATTTTGTATTTGTACTACTTATAATTTGCTGAGTTTCTTGAATGTGTAAATGAATGTTGTTGTTTTTTACCAAATTTGGGATGATTTAGCCTTTATTTCTTCAATTACTTTTAATGTCCCTCTCTCCTTTTCTGGGCCTTCTATTATTTGTACACTGGTATGCTTAATGGTGTCCCACAAGTCTCTGAGGCTTTGTTTATTTTTCTTTATTTTTTCTTCTCCCTGTTCTTCAGATTAGACAATTTCTACTAATCCAGCATCAGGTTTGCTGTTATTTTCTTCTGCTAATTCAGATCTTCAATTGAGCCCTTTTGGCTAATTTTTTATTTTAGTTATTATACTATTTAGCTCCATTTTTTCCCACTTTGTTCTTCTAATTTCCATCTCTACTGATATGCTGCATATGATGAGTAATTATCATCATATTTGTTTCCTTTAGCTATCTGTTAATTCATACTAACTTCCTTAGGCTTAAACATAGATAGAAAACAACACACAAAAAAGTGCGGTCTCATCGTTTTGTGTTTTACGGTTTGTTCGTTTGTTTTTCTTCTAGCATCTAGAGGTACTCTATGGAAAGCTTGGAAAGAAAGAGTTATAAAGCGACCTGCAACAGCCCATGCTTTAAGACCAGATCAGATGATTAGTGATGAATTTGCAGCAAATACAAAGGTTTCAGAAATCCAAGGTATGCTACAGGAACTCATAGATAATGCAATTTTCAATAAATTGGAAAACAATGCTATTAAATATATATCATCAACAATAGTAAACCTTTCTATAGCATTGAGTTCACTAAAGGATGAAGTAAAAGTTATTAACCTCCAAAATGCCAATATGTATATAAATGAGACAAGTGAAAAAGAAAAAGAGGTCTCCCTGAAGATAATACAAGATCTCAGTGAAGAAAATGAAATGCTTCAGCAGAAACTTCAAGATGCAGAATTAAAATGTGAATATCTTATTCAATCCAAAGTATCAACAGTGTCACTCACATCAAACTTGAAAGCATTAGCTGAGCTTTCTCCACAATCATCCGTGGTCATTAGCAAGGATGATAAAGAAGAAAGGATGGACAGTATTTTGGCCAAAGAATTTGAAAATAGTGTGAATGAGGCACTGAGAAAGGGGACCAAAGACTCAGGGATCAAGTGGGACTCAGGTATTTCATATACAGCCCAAGTTGAAATGATTCCAGATTTAATTGAACAGCAATCCCCTCTACCTGAGAAAAAACAGAAAACACCTTCCAAAGATATCACTGAAGATAAGATATCACTGAAGGAAGGTGATGTCTCTCAGAAAGGTGGTACTGACCAATATCAATCACAGAAAAGTAAGAGCACAAAAGGCCCATATGTGCAGGAGATCTCTGGACCTAATCTGAGTGATGATAAAGGTAAACAGATAGTCTCAGAGACCAAAGCTGATTACCACTTTGAGCTACCAGAACTGGAAAAGAATAAAGAAGTAAAATTCCTTTCTGAAGCCAAATCAAAATCATTCACTGAATCAAAAATTCGGCATGTCCCTGCTGATTTCCCTTCTATTGACACAAAGGGCCAAGGTAGCAAAAGTGTACCTACTGTTTGGGAACGACTTAAGGAGATGAAAATTGAACACATACTTGAGAAAAGCCAAATTTCTTCAGAGAATCAAGAGAAGCCTACCACTGAGTCAATGGACAAAGAAAGCAAAAGTGATATGAGTAGCCAAGCAAGGCCATACGGTTTGATCCAACTTGATAATTCCTCTGAGAAAGTAAAAACAAAAAGAAAAAAACGTCAAATCTCTGCAGGAGCTACCACAAGCAAAGAAGGAAAAACAGAAGTGGATATGTCAGTCTTCTCCAAGAAGCTCAAGTCTCATGAATTTGTTAAATCAAAATCTAGGATAACTGAAGAGGCTTCAGAATCTACTAAAGTTCCAGGAATTCCAGATAGTGAAAGTGAACCAAGTAATCTAGAAGAATTTCATAAAGCCATAATGGCTTTCTTAAAAGAGAAAATTGATAACACAGGAAAGCCGGTGGATAAAAAGACTGTGCCAGAAGAGGAGCTAATACTAAAAGAAACAGAAGTGGAAAAATTAGGAATCATAAAGGCAAAAATGGAGGAATATTTCCAAAATGCGGCTGAAACTGTGACAAAAATCTTGAGAAAATACAAAGACATAAAAAATGTAGGAGAAGTTGGAGAGAAACCTATGAAACAAAAAACAGTAGTCTCACTTATGCCAGGATTGCATTCTCAGGAGCCAATTAGTGCAAAGTCTGACATTAGCTCCTTACTGTCATCTGTGAGCATGGACCCAGTAATTCACAATGTGATACAAATGATCTTGACAGAAATAGAAGGTGAAAGAGATGCACCAGTAGCCTCAATAGCAGGGAGAGACCACAAGGAGAAGGAAAAACAAAGGCAGGAGGAATATCTGCAAGAAGTTCAAGAAAAAAGTTTTGATATGAATCCTAAAGACAAGTTGCAAGAAGAAAGGAATCTCTGGAAGGCGAGCTATGAGATGATAAGTAAAAATTTGGAGCAGGAAAAGTCATGGCTCCAGATGGAGGGAAAGCAAGAGCAACAGAAAGAGAATCAGTGGCCAGAGGAAGTGTGGAAGAAACAGCAAAAACAGAGGATGCAAAAGCAGATTGAGCAGGATGAGAAGCAAAAGCAAATGGAAGAGGAGAAAGAGCAAAAGCAGCAGCTGGTAGCAGGGAGGCAAAAAATGAAAGAGCAAGGAGTGCTCTTGGAGAAGAAGCAGGGACAGCAGGTGGGGCAGGTTCAGAAAGAAGTGAAACATCTGAAGCAGGAAAGCAGTTGGGAGAAAGAGGAAGAGAAGCAGAAGCCAATGAGAAAGGTAGAGGACCATCAAAGTCAGTGGCAGAAAAAAGCAAAGGAGCAGATGAAGGGTAAGGCGGAACTCTCTGAAGAACTAGGAAAGATGTTAAGCTACACTTCAATGACATTGTCTCCTAGGTGGAAGAAAATGTGGAAAGGTGAATCTCGGTTACACAAACGACAAGAGTTCCTTGTGAATCTTAACACATTAGAGACTCTTGCTGATGAAGAGCACTCCATGCCAATCGTTCCTTCCACCTCCACACAGTCTTCCTTATCTGGGCCCTTTTCTATTTCTGGAGAGTCTCCCACAAAGTCCACTGCTGTCATTCATGAGGAGGCCCAGGCGCTGGGAATCACTCCCCGCTCTCAGCTGATTCAGGCATTGGAGGGTGCTCCTGCTCCTAAGATGCCTCAGGGCTTGGGAGTAACTTATCCATCTGAGCAGGCACAGGCATTGAAGATTCCTCTCACTTTGGAACAAATCCCCAAATTGAAAATCCCTTTCGAACTTCAGAAGGCACAAGTACTGGAGGCCTTTCTCACACAGCAAAAAGAAAAAACATTGAGGAGCCCTATTACCCCTGAGAAGAACGAGTCATTGAAGTCATCTCTCGCATTAGAACAAGCCCAGGCAATGCACATCCCACTAAGAGCAGAACAGGCACAGATTTGGGGGGCACCTATTACTCAAGAACAGGGCCAGGCACATAAGGCCATTCTTATCCCTAAGTGGGCACAGACACAGGATATCACTTTCACCCCTGAGCAGGCCCAGGCACTTGGGGTCACCCTCACCCCTCAGCAGGTCCAGGCTCTTGGGGTCACTCTCACCCCTGAACAGGCCCAGGTGCTTGGGGTCACTCTCACCCCTGAGCAGGCCCAGGCACTTGGGGTCACTCTCACCCCTGAGCAGGCCCAGGCGCTTGGGGTCACGGTCACCCCTCAGCAGGCCCAGGCGCTTGGGGTCACTCTCACCCCTCAGCAGGCCCAGGCGCTTGGGGTCACTCTCACCCCTCAGCAGGCCCAGGCTCTTGGGGTCACTCTCACCCCTGAGCAGGCCCAGGCTCTTGGGGTCACTCTCACCCCTCAGCAGGCCCAGGCGCTTGGGGTCACTCTCACCCCTCAGCAGGCCCAGGCGCTTGGGGTCACTCTCACCCCTCAGCAGGCCCAGGCGCTTGGGGTCACTCTCAGCCCTCAGCAGGTCCAGGCACTTGGGGTCACTCTCACCCCTGACCAGGCCCAGGCGCTTGGGGTCACTCTCACCCCTGAGCAGGCCCAGGCGCTTGGGGTCACTCTCACCCCTGAGCAGGCCCAGGCGCTTGGGGTCTCTCTCGCCCCTCAGCAGGCCCAGGCGCTTGGGGTCACGGTCACCCCTCAGCAGGCCCAAGCACTTGGGGTCACGCTCACCCCTCAACAGGCCCAGGCTCTTGGGGTCACTCTCACCCCTGAGCAGGCCCAGGCGCTTGGGGTCACTTTCACCCCTGAGCAGGCCCAGGTGCTTGGGGTCTCTCTCACCCCTCAGCAGGCCCAGGCGCTTGGGGTCATGGTCACCCCTCCGCAGGCCCAAGCACTGGGGGTCACGGTCACCCCTCAACAGGCCCCGACCCTTGGGGTCATTCTCACTCCTCAACAGGCCCAGGCATTTGGAGTCAATGTCACCCCTGAGCAGGCCCAGGCGCTTGGCGTCTCTCTCACCCCTCAGCAAGCCCAGGTGCTTGGGGTCACGGTCACCCCTCAACAGGCCCAGGCGCTTGGGGTCTCTCTCACCCCTCAGCAGGCTCAGGCGCTTGGGGTCTCTCTCACCCCTCAGCAGGCCCAGGCGCTTGGGGTCACTCCCACCCCTCAGCAGGCCCAGGCGCTTGGGGTCACTCCCACCCCTCAGCAGGCCCAGGCGCTTGGGGTCACGGTCACCCCTCAGCAGGCCCAGGTGCTTGGGGTCACTCTCACCCCTGAGCAGGCCCAGGCTCTTGGGGTCACTCTCACCCCTGAGCAGGCCCAGGCTCTTGGGGTCACTCTCACCCCTGAGCAGGCCCAGGCGCTTGGGGTCACTCTCACCCCTGAGCAGGCCCAGGCGCTTGGGGTCACTCTCACCCCTCAGCAGGCCCAGGCACCGGGGGTCACAGTCACCCCTCAGCAGGCCCAGGCACTGGGGGTCACAGTCACGCCTCAGCAGGCCCAGGTGCTTGGAGTCACGGTCACCTCTCAGCAGGCCCAGGCACTGGGGGTCACGGTCACCTCTCAGCAAGCCCAGGAATTGGGGGTCACGGTCACCCCTCAACAAGCCCAGGCTATGGTCACTGTCACCCCTCTGCAGGCCCAGGAACTGGGGGGCACGGTCACCCCTCCACAGGCCCAGGGACCTGGGGTCTCTTTTACCCCTGACCAGGCCCAGGCACAAGGGATCACTCTCACACCTCAGCAGCCCCAGGCACTGGGGGTCACTGTCACCCCCAAACAGGCCCAGGCACTTGGGGCCACTGTCGCCCCTGAACAGGCCCAGGCACAAATGATCACTCTCACACCTGAACAGGCACTTGGAGTCACAGCCACACCTGAACAGGCCCAGGCACTTGGGGTCACTGTTACCCCTGAACAGGCCCAGGTGTTGGGCATCACTCTCACCCCTCAGCAGGCCCAGGGCATCACTCTTACCCCTGAGCAATTCAAGGCATTGGAGGTTACCCTCACTCCTGAAAAGTCCCAGGGTTTGGGAATCACTCTCACACTTGAACAAGCCCAAGCATTGAGGGCTCCTCTCATTCAACAAGACTGGACATTGAGGGCCCCTATTGCCCCGAAACAGGGCCACACTCTAAAGGAATCTGTCACTTCAGAACAGAGACAGGCAATGCAGATCCCTCTAACTACTCAACAGGCCCAGGTATTTGGTGTCCCTATCACTCAAGCACTGGACAAGGCATTGGGAGTCACTACCACACCGCAGCAGACAGAGGCATTGCAGGACCTTCTTCTGGAACAGGCACAGACACCAGTGTTCACTCTTACTCCGGAGAAAGCGCAGGTTTGGGGTATCACACACACCCATGAACAAACCCAGGAAGTGGGTATCACCCTCATGCCCAAGGAGGAACAAGCATTGGGGGTCCCACTTACCCCTGACCAGGCACAGGCATTAGAGACCCCTCTCACTGCAGAACAGGCCTGGAAATTGGAGGTCTCTATTACTCCAGAAATGGTTCAGGAAGTATCAAACACTCTTTCTCTTAAGCAGAACCAAGCATTGGGGGTCACTCCTTCCCATGAACAGGCTCAGTCATTCGGCCCTCCTTCCACTCTGAATCAGGCCCAGGCATTGGGAGTTCCCATTATCTCCCAAAATGCCTGGGTATCAGCTGTCACTCTTAGCCCTGAACAGGCAGAGTCTTTGGGGCCCCCCCTCACCTCGGATAAAGCCCATGTTTTAGGATACTGCCTTACTCCTGAGCAAGTCCAACTTTTGGGACCCCCCTTCACCCCAGGACAGGCCCAGCCCATAGGTATTACTCATATGTCTAAGCAGGACCGAAAATCGAGCGCTCGTCCCATTAATGAGCAGCATTCACAACACTGGGCTGGTCCTTCTTCAGGACATTCCCTGGAAGTAGGGACCTTTTCTATTACTGATAAATCCATCAAACCAAGTGCTCCTCACATTCCTAAGCAGACCCCCATATTGGCTCCTTCCATTCTTAGACCATTTCAAGAATCAAAGACTTCTCTCCCTTCTAGGCAATCCATTACATCAAGAACTAGGCAGTCCCTAGCATCATCTGCTCCCATTGCTGAGAAGTCCTCTATATTTGAGGTCTCTTCTACTCCTTTGCAGATATCAAGTTCTCCTCTTACCCAAGCCCTCTTTGTCTCTGGGAAATCCCTAGGAAAGGGGATTCCTTCTGACCCTGGGAAGCTCCTGGCACCACAGGCTTTTCCTTCCTCTAGACAGACACTGGTTCCTAAGGGTCAGTCCACCTCTGTTCAGTTCCTAGCACCAGAGGTCTCCCCCACCGTTGGGAAGCTCCCAATATCAGGGGCCCCTCCAACTCTAGGGCAGCCCATTACACTGGATTCTCTTCATAGCTCTAGGCAGTTCCTCAAAACTAGGGACTCTAAGGCCCCCCAGTCACCTCTTGCCCCCAGACAGCCCCTCATATCTGGAGTTCCACCCACCTCCTCACAGATTCCCAGTCTCTGGGCTCCTCTCTCTCCTCAATCATCTTTGGTACCTGGGGCCTCTCCTATACCTGGGGAGCTCAAGGAATCTGGACCCTTAACCCTCTCTGAGCAGTGCCAGGCATTTCATCTCCCTGCCACCTGTGAGCAATCTCCCTGTCTACAAGCCCCTTCTGTTCTTGGGCAGCATCTGGCACCATGGACCCTCCCTAGGCAAGCTTCTCCTCTATGGATCTCTCCCACTCCTGGGCATCGTCCAACACTATGGGCTCCCTCCATCCCTGGAAAGCCCCAGAAAGATTTATCCTCTTTTGTCTCAAAGAAAAGTCAAGAAAGATTGGCAATTATTTCTTCTCTGAAATCTAAATCGGCATTGGTCCGTCCCAGTGCTCCAAATTTCAAAGTACCTCAAGCCCCTTTCACCACTAAGAAGTTCCAAATGTCAGAGGTCTCTGATACTCCTGAAGAAATCCAGAGACTCCGCGATCCTTTTGCCATGGAACAGTTTATGACATTTCAGCCCTATCTCACCAATTATAGGACGCCAGTATCACAAACCCCTTATATTAATGAGGGGGCCCTTCCAACTCACATGGAGCCTATAACATCATTACCTTCTCTTACTACTCAACTACCCAAAACATCACAGATTTCACATTCTGAATGGGACTGGAAATCCCGATTCCCTCCTATAAGCAAGCCCTGCATAATGACTCCAGTTTCAGGCACCAAGAAACCCAAGATGATGGCACCCCCTTCCTCTCCCCAAGAGCTCAAAGAACAGCGGTATTTTGTTGATGTGGAGGCTCAGAGGAAGAACCTAATACTATTAAATCAGCCTACAAAAACTTCTGGACTCCTTTCAGAGCTACACACAACAGCTAGGAATCTTGTAATTGAGACACTTCATACGGACACAGTTCGGCTGGGATACCTATTTCGCAAGTATATTGCCTACAGGCTGATACAGCATGCAAGGTAGGTATAACTATTACATGTCCAGATTTCTAGTTGTCCTGATTTCAAATATACTCCCTCAATGCCCTATAAGTATGTACATATTTGTCAGATCAGATGTTCTACAGATTCTCTTATGGAAGGTTTATGGGATGGAAGCCTATTTAAGCTAGCAAAAGGAGTTATTTTTCAGAAAACAGGAAGTATTATATAACAATCAATTTATATATATTGTTACAATCAATTTATTTATATATGTATATGTTACACATATACAGAGATGGTAAGATAAATTTTGTGGATCATGACTGATCTCCAAAATACCAACTTCAAAAGTTTAGAGATGCTTCTAGTTATTCTCAATTTCTTACATCATTTTGGGCTCACCAGAAGATGTATGATTCTTAAAACAGGAGATGGCAGTTTATGTACAAGGCATTGCCATATCAACTTGACTGCTGGAGTGACCAGAAAGAAACAGGTCCTCATCCTGATTTTTAAAAATTGCAAATATCAGTCCTGGCTGGTATGGTTCAGTTGGTTGGAAACTCGTCCCATACACTGAAAGGTCACTGGTTCGATTCCCAGTCAGGGCATGTACCTGGGTTGTGGGTTCAATTCCTGGTCAGTGCACATACAAGAGGTAACCAATTGATGTTCCTTTCTTGCATTGATGTCTACCTCTCCCAGTCTCTCTCTTTCTCTCCCCATTCTCCCTCCCTAAGAATCAGTGAACATGTCCTCAAATGAGAATTAAAATTAAAAAATAATAAATAATTGAAGTTGCAATGATCACAAATAGGTCAGGGAAAGTAACAACTGACCTGCCATCCTTAGCATTTGTGTTTTGAGGTTGCCAACGTACTTTTTGGGGGAAAGTTTTAAAGTTGAAATCACAAAAAACAAGCTAAAACCTATAATAGAAAAGGTTATTTATTAATTATTAGAGCAACTATGTTATTTATTAAACACATATTTACTGTAATGCTTAGTATGTACCAACATTGTTTTAGGTTCTAGGGATATAGCAGTGAAATAAAACAAAGTTCCCTAGCCTCACACTTCTGAGGACAGAATTCATTTGTTAACTAAGGATTGAAACAACAAGGAGGAAAAGAAAGACTTATTCCAGATATAACCAGGAGTTTTAATTTCGAAGCTTAAATAATCTTATATTTGTTGGAAACTGTTTTACTCTATATCTGTCTTCAGTTTTCTCTTTCTAAACTGAATGGTCCTATTTTTTGCTATTTGTTTTTACAGTTTAGCACTTTTATCCACTTGAGATTTTTAAATAGCATGTTCCTAGTCATTCTCCAGTTCTCTAATTTTTTTCCCTTTGTTATATTTAAATTTAAAAAATAAATATTACCTGGTATAATATTTTAAAAGTGCAAATGGTAGAGTGAAAAAGTCTCCCTAATAGTCCTATCCTTAGCCATTAGGCCTCTACCTCAGGGCCGTTAATGTATGTCCATTCAGAAACATTTTCTGCATTTGTAGAAAAGTGCATATGCTCTTTTATCCTCCTTTTTACATATTTTAAAGTTACAAGGTTTGATTTTTTTCATAACTTAACTTAGATATTAAGTATTAGGTAATTTGGGTATTAGTATATAAAGAGCCCACTCATTCATTTTATAACTACATAGTATTCAAAGTCTGGATTTACCATAATTTATTTAACCTCTGATTGATATTTCTGTTTTCAACATTTTGCATTATAAAACTGTACAACTATGAACAATCTTGTTCACACTCACATATACTTACGTATATTCCTAGAGGTAGAATTTCTGGATCAAAGGGTGAATGTTTTGTAATTGTGATAGAACTTTACAAATTGTTTCCCAAAGAGGTTTTAACAATTGGCATATTGGTCAACATTATAAAACAGTATTTCCTCACATCAAGACTAGCATGAATTATTATCAAATTTTTTTGTCTATTGCCGATAGATAAAATATAGCATTTTGCTGATTTAATTGTCATTACTTTTATTATGGGTGAGGTTAAACATCTTTTCCTAGACTTCAGAGCCATCTGTATTTTATTTTCTGTGAAGACACTATTAAAATATTTTGCCCATTTTTCACTTGGGTTGCAACTTGCTTTTTAAAATTGATTTGGGGGGTCTGTTAAAACATTTGAAAAATTAGCCCCTTGTCTGTGATATAAATTGCCAAATTTCCTCTACTTATCTGTGTCTTAACTCTGCTTGTGGTGGTTTTTGCTTTGTAAAAAATTTTGATTTTAAAAATTCCATCTAGGTCTATTTTAGCACTTTCATTGTTGGTTATCAGTTGTTGTTTTTTTTATGATACTGCATCTTTGTTGTAGTCATTATAGTGTTTGCCTGTACTTATCAGTAAGATGTGAGCAGAATTTGACGTGCGTCATTTTTATGCTGAGCTGGTCATTATCTGTTTGAGATGGTCCAACATTTCCTTTTCCTCTAGCATGATAACCTACAATGTTTAAGGTGATGGCTGTTCTGTTAGCCTGTGTTCCTGAAAGTATATAATGAAGGTCTCCTTGCTGAACCCTGATGGATTTACAGTACGAGCAGCAAGTAAATTTTATTTTTAGCTGCTAAGATTTGGGGGTTATTTGTTAAAGCAGCAAAATCTAGCTTATTTTCACTAACGCACTCTTCCTTTCCAAGAATATGGTTTACCTTTCTTTTGGTTCAGGGTATATGCGTGTCCTTCAGGAGCATCTTAACGTTTTCAAATAGTTCTTGTATATTCTTCCATAAGTGTATATCCTGGTAGTTTTTATTTTCATTGTTACTATTGTAAATGGGCATTATTTGTATAATGAAGACTAGATATCTCTGTATCAACTTTGTATGCAGCCATCTTACTGTAGTCAAGCATGTGAAAATTTTTCAATTGATATTCTTAAGTTCTCCAGGTATGTAATCATATTACCTGCAAATAACATTTTTTTACATTTAGAGTTTCCAACTTTTAAACATCTAATTTCTGTCTCCTGAATTGGTTTGTACCTCCAGAACTCTGTTAAAAAATATTGGTGATATGGCTACAAGATCACCTTTATTCATTTGACTGCCCTGAGTAACAGCTGCGAGTGCGTTCCATGGCCTCATGAATTTTTTTCTAAGAAAAGTTCATATGCAAATGTTTTTAAAGGATCATTTACACTGATGCTCTACTTTCTGAAAAAGTTTCAAAATGCACTTAACTTTAGTCAATTTTTTTTTTGTTATTTTCTCCACTCTTGTGTAATTCAGGTTGCCAAAATATGTCCTTCTTTCATTGTTGCATGTTAAAAAAATAAGAATAGACACCACAAAATCAGGAAGTCAAGACAGATCAATTTAAGGAACAGAAGCAAAAAAGGAGAGTGTCACAAATAATGAGAAGACAAAGAAACACACCCCAGCTGAAGGGAAAGGAGGAATTCCCAGAAAGAGAACTAAATGAAATAGAGGCAAGGAAACTATCAGATATTGAGTTCAAAACAATGATTCTAAGGAAGCTCAGTAAGCTCAGTGAGCTCAGAGAGAATTACCAAAAACTACATGGAAACTATGAGGAACTTACTGCAAACTATATCAGCATGAAAAAGGACATAGGAACTATCAACAAGAGGCTAGAAGAAATGAAGAATACAATTTCTGAATTGAAGAACACAGTAGAAGGAATCAGAAGCAGGCTAGATGAAGCAGAGGATCAAATTACTGAGCTGGAGGACAAGGTAGAAAAAAGCTCTCAGAAAGAGCAAGAATATGAAAAAAGACTCAAAAAGAATGAAGAGGCTTTTAAGGAAATGCAGGAGAACCTGAAACATATTAATATCCATTAATAGGGATAGCCTAAGGAGAAGAAGAGGAGCAAGGGATAGAGAATCTGTTGGAAAAAGTAATGATGGAAAACTTCCCTAATTGGAGGAGAGAAAAAGTCACACAAGTCCAGGAAGCACAGAGGGTCCCATTCAAGAGGAACCCAATGAGGCCCACTCCAAGTCACATCATCCTTAAACTGGCAAATATCAAAGACAAAGAGAGAGCCCTAAAGGCAGCAAGGGAGAAACAGGTAACATACAAGGGAGCACTGATACCGGCTAGCAGCTGACTGCTCAACAGAAACACTGCAAGCCAGAAGGGAATGGCAAGAAATATTCCAAGTAATGATAAGCAAAGGCCTGCAACCAAGACTACTCTACCCAGCAAGGCTCTCAATTAAAGTGGAAAGAGAAATAAGGAGTTTCCCAGACAAAAGAATGCTAAAAGAATACACCTCCACCAAACCAGCACTGCAAAATATGCTAAAGGGACTGCTTTAAGTAGATGAAGAAAAAGAGTGAGAGAGGGAAGAACACAGGTACAAAGGGAAAAAGATGAATAAGTACCTATCAGTAACAGCTTTAAATGTGAATGGATTAAATGCCCCAATCCAAAGACATAGGATAGTTGAATGGATAAGAAAACATGACCCATACATATGCTGCCTACAAGAGACCCACCTCAGAACAAAGGACCTTCACAGACTAAAAGTAGAGGGATGGATGGAAAAAAATATTCCAAGCAAATGGACAGGAAAAAAAAAGCAGGGGTAAAAAAAAAATTAAATTGGTTTAAAAAGATAGGGGTGACAGTGAATATCTTCTTAGTACTTGTAAGAAAAATACTGGCTTTTGGGTTGAAGTACAATTTATCATAGTAAAGTATCCATTTGCTCCTGTTTCATTATGGTTTTTAAAAATCAAGAATGGGCCCTGGCCAGTGTGGCTCAGTTGGTTGGAGCGTTGTCCTGTAAACTGAAAGGTCGCCCGTCAGGGCACATGCCTATGTTGAGGGTTCAGTCCCCAGCTGGGGTGTGTATGAGAGGCAACTGACTGATGTTTCTCCCTCACATTGATGTTTCTGTGTCTCTTTTCTCCTCTTTCTAAAATTGATGAGCATGTCCTCGGGTGAGGGTAAAAAAAAAAGTCAAGAATGGATGTTGAATTGTTAAATCTATTAAATCACATTTTGTTAAATGTGATTTTGGCACATCATTTTTATGTGTATTAAAGAAAATAAATATTTTCTCTTCAGATCTATTAATATAATCAATTATATTAAACCATCGTTGCATTCTTGGAATAAATTCTATTCGTTTTTGGTGTATTCCTCTGTGAATGTATTAGGGAATTTGTTTCCTAATATTTTATTTATGGTTTTTCTTCTGCATTGATATTAATTAGTAAGTTTGATTGATGGCTTCTTCTTTTGGTGCCTTGTCAGTTTTTGGTATAATTTTAAGCTTCTTTCATTAAAAAATATGAAAACTTATCTTTTTCTATACTCAGGAGTTTAATAGTAAAATTAGCTGTTCAGTTAAGGTTTGGCAGATTTCATTTATGATATTATATAGGCTTGGTACTTTTCGAGGGAAATTCTTAGACAACTTTCTCAATTTTTATATGGCAATTGGTTTGTTTGGATTTATTGGAGATTTTGAAGACCTAAGTGATATGATCTGACCTGCTTTAGTAAAATCACTTAAAAGTTGAAATATATGGATCAACATTTTGAAACAACATTCAGTTTAGACAATTGTAATTTAATCCCATCAAATTTTTTTTTTCAGAAAGCTCTTCTTTAATATTTAATGTGATAATCAAATCACTAACAGGTGTAACAGAAACAAAATACTGATAGATTAAAGATTCCATTACAAGGATAGCTAGGCCAAGAAGATTTTAACATTATATGGAAGAGAAAATATGAAGAATAATAATATTACTATTTTTGAATAATATTAGAGATGGTTATAAGAATGCTACCCACTTGCTTCATTGAGAACAATGTTATTTATGGGAATGGGTGTGATAGGCATTCTGTAATACATGTGGAGAACTGATTAAAAACATATGCAATAAATATGGTTATAAGAATGACAAAAATAAAAACAAAAATCACCTAAAGGATAAGGAAAAAATCCAAGGCTATTGAAAAATTAATTAAAATATACTAAATTAATTCAGAAGTTGATAAATTTAAGTATTAAATGATCCGTATATATACATTGGGTCCTAAGCTATTCATTACATAACCCATAAAAGAGAACTAAGAGTTATTTCCTCTATGTGTGTATATATATATGTAAAATACATATATTCAGAAAAATATCTTCAATGGGTTCCCATTGCCATCAGCCACCCCCCAAAAATCCGAACTCCTTAATATGCCTTTTAAGGCCTTTCATAATCCAGCCATTCCAGTCTCCTCCCCCACTACATCCTTTCAAATATCCATGGCCTAAGAGTCCTAGACTACTCACCATTCCCAAAATATAACTTTCATCCTCTTACATTTGTATATAGTATTCCCTCAACCTGGAATTTCTCATCCCCTTCTTCCCAAACTTAAGATTTACCTGAGATTCTGTTTAAAATACAGATCCTGAAGCCTACCACTAAGATACTGATTCAAAAGTTCTGGGGAAGCACCTTGGAATCTGTATTTTCAACAAGCAACTTCCCTACCCCTACACTTTGAGAAATATTGGTATTGTGAGAAAGGAGATCTGATTTGTCCCCAAATATGCTATTTATTATGTGACTTTATTTTTATTATTATTATTTTTTCTATGTGACTAGAAAATCATTTAACTTTACTCAGATACCTTTTCCTCTCCTGGAGTATGTGGATGGTAAAACACTATCTGTTTAGGAGACCTAAAGATAGTGGCTTACATTATAGAAAGTGGGGGGGGAGAGAGAGAGAGCGAGAGAGAGAGAACATTTCTATGATTATTCCGCAAGATCCTGTTCAATCACTTCCTATAAAGCCGTTTTTATTCCTCTTACTAGAATTAATTATGCATTCCTTTTTGCTTGAACAGCATGTTCACATTTCTATTTAGCATTTACTTCATTCTCTCTTTGACATAGTTAATTTATTAGTCTCCTATTCTGGCTTGTAAGTGCTTCAAAGACAAGGACACCTTTTTTTTTTTTCAGTAATTGCATTCTGTGCTGCCCTGGTTGGTGTGCCTCAGTGGGTTGAGCACCAGCCTGTGAAACCAAAGGTCACTGGTTCACTTCCCAGTCAGGGCACATGGTTGAGTTGCAGGCCAGCTCCCTGGATGGGCGCATGCAAGAGGCAACTGATCAATGTTTCTCTCGCACATCGATGTTTCTCTCCCTTTCTTTCTCTCTCCCTCCCCCCTCTCTAAAAAATAAATAAAATCTTAAAAAAATTTTATTATGCACCTTCTGTATGTCTCGTACATATCAATATTAAAATTTCAATGTATTAAAATGATAATAATCAACATTATTATAACATTAAACTGTAAAGAGTTAATGAAAATTTGACAGTCAGATTTTTGAAAGTTTAATAATATATGGAGCTAGATTAAGGTCTCATTAAGCAAGCCTTGCACTCCTATTCCATCCTTCTCTACTTACCAAGGGTGAGATGAGAATTGAAGTAATGAGGCCAGGTTTGTTAAGGTCAGCAGTTATATCAATCTAATTCTTGTTATTTTTTTCAAGAAACAACATAATCAAACAATTACAAGCCATCCAAAACAGTGGGAAAGGTTATGAAAGCCAGTACCTCTACATAATACTGAGCAGAATTGATAATTACCAGAAAAAGGTGATGGGGTCCTGGACCGAGAAGCAGAAGTCTCTAGAGCAGAAACGGAATCAGTGTCTAAGGAAGATGATGTCCTTATTTTGCCAGGTAACCTGTTTTATATTCCCTCTCGCCAGGGTGCTATAAGAAAAATGAAAGTGGCGAGCTTTGAAAACAGCATTTATCTGGAGATACCATGCATATTGGTTTCCTATAGCTGCTGTCACAAACTTAATGGCTTAACACAACAGAAATGTATTCTCTTACATTTTCGGAGGCCAGTTTGTGAAATCAAGATGGAGTTGGTTTCTTTTGGAGGCTCTGGGGGAAAAAATACTATATTCCATGTCTCTCTCCTAGATTCTGGTGACTGTCGACAATCCTTGGCGTTCATTGGCTTATAGCTGCATAACTCCAGTCTCTGCATCTGTCTTTCTCCCAGTCTGTCTATGTCATCACTTCTGAATGTTACAGAGTCATGTGTCATGGATATAGGACCCACCTGGTTAATCCAGAATGATCTCATCTTAAGAACCCTAGTTACATCTGTAGACTCTTTTTCTATGTAACGTCACATTCACAGGTTCTGGGTGAACATATTTGCTGGGGGGGTTCACCGTTCAACCCACTTCAGTGAAACTCCTGAACTGATGATGGGAATACTGTCTGGACTCTATAGAGGAGAAAAGATTAGAATAGGAGAGACTTCCAGAAATGTTCAATTCCTTCCTAGTCATCCCACATCTACCAGCCTCTAAATATGAAACGTCTTGAAGTTACTACTCTCCAACTGATTCATGGTGCTTACTTCTCTCCTCACAACTATCAGAAAGCAAGTTTTAATATGGTGAGTACAAGACAGGAGATAAAGATTTATTTGACGCAAATATAGCACCAGGCACAGAAGATCGTGTCAAGCTCTGACAATCTGCATCTTATGTCCCAAAGTCCCCTCTGAGATGACCTTTAAAAAATTATAAAGGTGAGATTAGTGTTCTTTGCTCTGGGATTACATGTTCCCATTACATCGCACAGAGTTCTGGAACATTCTTGGAGTTCTAGGAACATAGAGTTCTGGAACATTCTTGGAGTTCTAGGAACATTTTATATCTATCTTTTTCTTTCACTAAAATCATTAATAACAAGAGTGGTTTACTTGCTACTTTAGAAGGTACAGAGACTTCTCATTATAGCCTGATTCAAATCGGACATACTCTGAATTTTCCAGAAGAGCTACATTTTAAATATTAAAGCTCTTTGACAAAAAGGATATTTTTGACAGCTTTTGGTTTGGAAACTATGGCCAATATAAGTGTAAAAGAAGAGGAGTTGTGTGTCATGAGCTGTCTAATAGGAATCACAATGTCTAGGGCATTTCAGAGAATGATGGGTCTGGAGTCCAGGCAGCTTTAATTTGGATGATAAGGTGGGTATCAAGGCGTAAAAAAGGGAGAGGAAAAAGCAAAAGGGAGAAGAGGGTAGAAATGATATAAATACCTTACATTAGCTCAGGGTGGTGATGGTCAAGAGGTTGGTTCTGCTACCAGTTGTCTGGGTTCAAATCAGCTCCACTACATGCTAAGTAAGAGACCTTGGGCAAGCCACTTACATTTTCTGAGTTCCAGATCCCCATATATAAGACAAGGATAATAATAGTACCCATCTCATAAGGTTGTTGTAAATACCAAATGAATTATTATATAGAAAACATCTGACATTTACTAAGTGCTCAGTAAATGTTAGCTATCATTACATTTGCTTAGTGCTTCACAATTTATGAAGTGCTCCATATATATTATCTTACACAACTCTCACAACAAGCCTGTGTTATTATCCTTATCTTAGAAATAAGGAGAAAGAGGTAAAGATAAAATTAGCAACTAGCTCAAAGTCACAGCTACAAAAGGACTAGGATCAGAGCTTATGCAGGACCAAGGTTTATATATATCATAGCTGCCACCTGTGAAATTGTGTGTTGGAGGTGAAGTAGAGATTGAGGAGTGATTGGAGAAGTGGAGAAAGAGAATGGAAAAGAAGATCTGCAAATCCGTGATAAAAGAAGAGTCACAGTTTAGCTCAGAAAACCTTCTTAAAGACTAAAGCCCTTTCTTTCCATTGCTTCCTTTTAAATTTATTTTTAGCTCCAAGAGATGCATAAATTGAATCTTAGTCAACCTGTACCACTGATCATCGACAGAAAGCAGATACCTGCCCCTACCAAATCTCTTCAACAGCCATTCCTAGAGCTACTAACAGAAAAGGACAGAAAATCTGACATATTCAAGAAACTGAGGTATGTGGTAGGAAAGACTGACATTAACCTTTCTTTGGATGATATGTGGAACCTAGTTTTTTTTTTTCTGCACAAAATCTATCCTTCCCCCACAATTATAATATGGTACGGTGGAGCGTCTAAGGATTATTAATTTTCTTAACTAATTTAGCAAGAGACTTATTTACATATATTTCTTTTTTAAAAACTTATTTATTTATTTAATAGAGAGAGGGGAAAGAGGGAGAAAGGGAGATAAACAACAATGTGTGGTTGCCTCTCTCGCACCCGCTACTGGGGACCTGGCCTGCAACTCAGGCATGTGCCCTGACTGGGAATCAAACCAGTTACCCTTTGGTTTGCAGGCCGGCACTCAATCCACTGAGCTATACATCCAGGGCTTATTCATATATATTTCTACTTAAATATTTGACATCAGACTTTGATTTCCTTTTAAAAAATGAAGCTGATTCTTCCTTACTAAGCAATAAATTCCTTACTAACAAGTTAATACACAATGAAAATACTTAGGAGTATTACTTAAAAAAAAAAGAAGGAGGAGGGGGAGGAGGTAGGGGCTTTGGGAAAAAAGGGGAAAAAGATTGTCGCTGGGAAAAAAAAATAGCCTGGATATTGTCTGTATACTCCAGGCAGCTAAGAAGACAGTTTTAAAATGGATCACTAGGTGAATTCATGGAAATGCAGCTTTTGGGTGGAGGAGAGCTATTTCAGCAAATTCTACTGTTTTAATTCCTTCCTCAGTCAAAGAGGGCATGGCTAATGTTTCTCAGTGTGAGGGACGGCATTATAAGACAGGGTGGTCGTGGTGAAGAAAAGAGGGGAGAGTAAGAATCATGTATTTTATTTGGCAATGGAGTGTGAGAGATTTAGGTGATTCCAATTAGTGCTCTCTGACTCTCTAGACAGGAAGATCAGATGGAAGCCATCTGGAATGCTGATCAGTCGACTTCAAGCTACCCAATAACTGAGAAGACATCAATACATTCACTGTGGGCCCAGCTGGGTGGGTACCCAGCTATTCCTATGCTGCTCCAGTTAGATGTTCAGTCTACCTTCAGAAAATCTCTTCAATCCATTCAGTCAAAGTAAGTTAAGGACTGAGAGCACTCTGATAATTGGGCCTTTGGTCATATACCTTTTGTTTTTCCTAACTTGACTTTCCCGTGCAGCGCCAGTATTCGTCATTTAGTGCTTCTCTCCAGAGGCCTGCAGATGTCACTCTGGAATAATATAAAATTAACAAAGAAACCAGTTATAATGCCACGAAATCTAATCTAACATTAGATCAGTCCACTTTGAATTCCACCCTTTATTACTGGAAGCACCAGAAAGGCCATAGCAGAATGCTTTTGTCCACCTTATATTCAGTAACATACCCGAAATGCAGTTGTCACAGCTGGGCCTTATTTGAAGTAAATTAAGTGCTTATATCCCCAGGATGCACCGAAGAGACTTAGGGTGGGTGACATGGATCCACATTTCCAAATTCTGTTAAACCAGATTCTCACTTAAAACCACTGGAAATCATTCCAGTGGAAATGAAGAGTTTTGGAGTCTACATTACTCCTTTCAGAACAAAGAATCATTTAATGTTCCAAACTAAGAATTTAGAAAATTGAGCTCTTGTAACCTGAAAGAGTTTACAGGAGCAATATGATTTATCTTGGTAAAATCCAAGTCCTGAGCTAAAGAGTGTTAACTCACAAATTTGTTTAGGTGGCAGATAGCATAAAATAAGACATTAAAAATTCTATAATACAGTATAATAATAGCAAAAATATTACTATATAATTTATAAAATATAGAATCATATACCATGAGCACAAGTGTTCATGAAATAAATTTATCAAACCAAATGTAACCATTACGTTGAATAAGCATGACTTGGAAGTTATAGGTTACAATCAGAAAGCAACTTTATTTATTCTTTCTTTTGCAATTTCTTTTTTTAAGTGTATTTATTGATTGCACTATTACAGTTGTCCCATTTTTTTTCTCCCCTTTATCCCCCTTCACCCTGCACCCCGCTTCCCCACTCCTGAGTTCACATCCATGGGTTGTACATATAAGTTCTTTGGTTTCTCCATTTCCTGTACTACTCTTAACCTCCCCCTGACTATTTTGTGCCTACTATTTATGCTGCTTTTTCCCTGTACCTTTTCCCCCATTCTCCTCTCTCCTCCTCCCCGTTGATAACCCTCCATGTGATCTCCATTTCTGTGATCCTGTTCCTGTTCTAGTTGTTTGCATAGTTTGTTTTGTTTTTTAGGTTCAATTGTTGATAGTTGTGAGTTGTTGTCATTTTACTGTTCATAGTTTTGATCTTCTTTTTCTTAGATAAGTCCCTTTAACATTTCATATAATACTGGCTTGGCGATGATGAACTCCTCTAACTTTACCATGTCTGGGAAACACTTTATCTGCCCTTCCAGTCTAAATGATAGCTTTGCTGGATAGAGTAATCTTGGATGTAGGTCTTTGCCTTCCATAACTTTACTCCTTTCCAGCCCCTTTTTGCCTGAAGTGTTTCTTTTGAGAAATCTGCTGATAGTCTTATGGGAATTCCTTTGTTGCTATTATTTTGAACAAACTGTTATCTTTTAGACTAATTAAGAATAAGAAAAATATAACTTTTTATTATACACTTATTTCTTCATTTATTTCATTTCCAGTGCTCTTTCTATCTTTATGTAGATCTGAATTTCTGATCTATGTAACTTTCCTTTTCGCCAAAGGACCTTTTAACATTTCTTGCAAGATATGTCTACTGGCTACAAATTTCCTCAATTTCTATTTTTGTAAAAAAATTTTATTGCTCCTTTACTTTTTAAAGATAATTTTACAGCATACGGAATTCTAAGTTGGTAGTTTTTCTCTCAACACTTTAAATACTATATTCCACTCTCTTACTTGCATGATTTCCAAAGTTGAATGTGATTCTTACCTTTGCTCCTCTGTAGATAAGGTGTTTTTCCCCCTCTGGTTTCAAGATTTTTTTCTTTTTGATTTTTCTGAAGTTTGAATATGATATGCCTAAGTGTGTTTTGTGGGGCATTTCTCCTGCCGATCCTGGTGTTCTCTAAGTTTCTTGGTTCTGTGTCTGACTTCATTTTGGAGAAATTCTGTCATTATTGCTTCAAATATTGCTTTGTTCCTTTCTTTCTTCTCCTTCTAGTGTTCCCATTACACATATGTTACACCTTTTGTAGTTATACTGCAGGTATTGGGTATTTGGGACAGGGGGAGGGTCAGTATTTTTTTCTTTTTTCACTTTTCACTTTTGAAAGTTTCTATTTTCATATCCTCAAGCTCAGAAACCAGGCCATCAATGGCATTCTTCATTTCTGTTAGTCTTGTTGATCTCCAGCATTTCTTTTTGATTTTTTTCTTA
Organism: Pteronotus mesoamericanus; assembly: GCF_021234165.1. NCBI lineage: Eukaryota > Metazoa > Chordata > Mammalia > Chiroptera > Mormoopidae > Pteronotus > Pteronotus mesoamericanus. The sequence continues at coordinate 4,525,966 of NW_026555310.1, forward strand.
GAATATGTATCTCCCTGTTTACATTACCCATCTGTTCCGGAATGCTGCTTTTTCCATCAAGGTCCTTAGCATCTCTATTACAGCTGTTTTAAATTCCCAGTCTAATAATTCCAACATCCCTACCATATCTGACCCTGGTTCTTCTGATACTTATTCAGTCTCTTCAAACTGTGATTTTTGTTAAAATCAGAACATGATGTACTAGGTGAAAGGAACTCTGGAGAACAGAATTTTAGTGGTATTGTGGTAAGGTATGGGGGAAGGAGAAGCATTTTATAGTCCTGTTATTAGGTCTTAGTTTTTTGGAAAGCTTCTGGACTGTGAACTTGACCAGTGCTTCTCATTACCTGCTGCCACAACGCCCGATGCCTTAGGTGAGAGAGATGGCTAAAGGGAGCCGGAATTGGGTATTTCCCTTCTACCATGTGGAAGGCTGGAGCCAAATGGGGTTGGGTGTTTGCGTCCCCCAAGTAGGTTAGCCCCTGATAAAACCCTCGCAGGTTAGGCTCTGGTAAAATAGTTACCCTTGAGAGCCGACTTTGTTAAAAAGAGCAAATGCTCTGGTGTACTTCAAAATAGTTACTTGACACAAGAGATTTTTCTCTGATCTTCACTGTGAGGACCTGGTAGAGTTTTTGGAGGTCCCTTTTGCTGGGCCTCCTTGGAGTTTTTAACTCTCAGATTTGTCCATACTGAGCCTCCAGCAATTTATCAAATACAGTTTAGGTTTCCTACCAGGCACTGGATCCTATAGAAGTTTCTGCTCAAGGGTTTCTGTTCCAGTAAGTTGGGACTGTCTGTATCACCTGTCTGTCTGTCTCTCCAATCTTGGGGGCAATGGTTTGCCCTGTGACCTCCCTTCTCCAAAGAATCTAAAAAGAGTTGTTGGTTTTTCAGATTGTTCAACTTTTCACTTGTTAGGATGAAGCAGCAACTCCTTCCACATATTTTTCAAAAGATTTCTGTGCACTTACTTTTTGATTGCAAAAAGGGGCTCATATTAGACATATTTTTTAACCTGCTTTGTGTTCCTATGTTCATATAGACTTACATCATCATTTTTATTGGTTGTATGATATTCATTGTATAGATCTATCATATTTTATTGAACTGCTCTACTGATAAAAGTTTGAATATTTTTCAACATTACAAACCATACTATAGCAAATATCCTTGTACAAGTTTATGTACTTATGATAGTTTATGTACAAAAATTCTATTGAAATAATATTTACTATTTTTCCAATTGCAAAAGTAGTGCCTGTTCATTATGAAAATTTAAAAAATACTGACAAGTTCATACCCAGAATTAACCTTTGTCAATACAGGGTGGAGCAAAAGTAAGTTTACAGCAGTGAGTGTGCAAAACACAGAGCTTATTCTTGTATTATTATTTATTAATTATTTATCACTTTCCATGCAAACAACTTTAAACCTACTTTTGCCCAGCCCTTTACTTAGGTCATTCTAACTGTAGGTATAAGAATACTATCTAATAAATGATGAACTATTGCCAAGCCCTGCTCTTCCTGGTTTTTGTCCTGAGAGACATTCTGCCTTGTTAATGTGACTTATAAATGGGGAGAACATGTCAATTTTACTAGTGCAACTTTGTGAGTTCTGGAGGCACTCTTATTTTCCCAGTGAATCATCTATATTCTCACAAATGTGTTTAAGAAAAACTTGTAATAAGTTAATTTTCTTGTCTTGTTTTCAGGCTTAAGAAGAGTCCCAAGCAACTGTAAAATTAAACACAAGCATGTTGAAAGTAAATTTCAATATGTTTTGGTAAAGTGACTATTTTGTTTTCTTTCATGTATATACATTGCTTTGTCTCTCCTTTGCTTTTACATTCTTCCTATAGTTCTTCAGGTTAAACATCTTCATTTCCAGAATACTGCCATGACCACTCAAGAAAAACAATATCATCTGCTCTCTATTACTAGAAACACAAAGCTTCCACAAACACTGGGACAGGCTGTCATGAAAAGGACATCATGCGGTCCTTGACATGATGGCAATGTGTCACAGTTTCCTTCACTAATATGCCTCAAAAATAAGAAATGAATCAATATTAAAAGAAAAGAAAACCAGCAGAAACCCCAGAAGAACCCAAAGTTGTTATGATTTGGTAAAGAAGGGAAACAGCAGTCCTGAACAGAAGAGCGCCAGACTCCCAACACAGAGAGTAGACTTGGGGAGAAATTTTGAGTTGGACTCTTTTCTAGCCACCTCATTGCCCACAGTAGATCACTGCCTTCCCCATCAGCCCTACAACAATACTGAAAGCAGATTTGTAGGGGAACATTATTGGGATGTAGGATAAAAAAAATACAGTAAGTGCTGGCTCAACCACTTACCTGCTTGGAGGAAACCAATCTAAGGGTTTCCTCCTATCTTCTCCTATAGGCTTTTTTTGGCCACCCAGAGAGCTGGACCAATACATTTTTAGAAAAACAAAGCCTAAGGTAAGGTATAGAGAAATTCACTAAGGGGCAACACGTTCTGATAAGAGTGACACACATGAAGGTATTAAGAGTTAGACCTCCCCCTCACTCACAAGGAGTGACACGAGTGGCAGAAGCTAACAAGGCCTAGGTTTTCATTACTCCTACTTTTTCTCCGTCCATTACTCACCAAGATAACCGATAACCCTGAGGGAAAACATCTCACGGGGAAAAATAACTAGACAATTACGAAGGTAGTAAATTGAATAACTTAATATAGATGACAGGAATTAAGGGAATACAAGCCAAATAAATGTCACCAAACAGGATATTGATAATGAAGTGGAAACGATTATAGAAGACCAAGTAGGATTACTGAGTATTCAAAATCAGTTGAAATAAACTCATTTGGTGCTATAAAGAACAAAATGGTCATAGCCCAAGATCAGGTCAAGAAACTCTTCCAGAAGATATTGAGAAAAAATAAGAGATGGAAAATATAAAAAATAAAGAAATATGTAGGCTAGACATAGAAATAGCACCATTTATATATGAGAGGGGACCCAAAAAACCCAAAATTATCCTCTGGACGGCAGGCCCCTTGTAGCAAGCCCCTTGTAGCAGACTTTCCCTATTAGATGAGAGTTCTAGGAATCCACCTGTGTCAGTGTACCAGCTGGCGTTTTTGTGAGAGGTTGTTGTGAATTTTTTTTTGACAACTCTTTCAAGGTGTTTGCGCATTTCCTGATGGGTGATTTACAAGTGCACCTGCCCACACCACACTGAGTGTTCTGCAGTTTTTGACCAAAAAATGGCATGACGCCTGTGCCCCCACTCTCCTTATTCACCAAATCCCACCCAAAGCAACTTTTTTTGTTTGTTTCCCTGTATGAAAAAAGTCCTCAAAGGGAAACATTTTGCCCAAATGGAAGAAGTGAGACAAAAAAATGGCAGAAGCACTAAAAGGCATCAAAAATCAATGAGTTCAAAAACTGTTTTGAGCAGTGGAAAAAAAGTCTTGATAGGTGTATTACACTAAATGGAGAGTACTTTAAAGGTGACTGAAGTTTAAACATATAAGGATAGATACACAATTTTTTGTAAATAAATTCTGGGGTTTTGTTTGTCTCCCCTCATAATAGGAGTTCTAATAGGAAAGAAAAAAAAGTAAACAGAGGAAGGATTATATATGAAAAAAACAAGTGAGAACTTCCAAAGAAAAATTGATATTGAAGGGGTATATGGGATAACATATAGGTTGATATGTAAAAGTGAATACATAGTAACATTTTCATAAAATTTAAGAACTCCAATGGAAAAGAGAAAATTCTAAAAACTTCCTAAGAAGAGCAACTCACCCACAAAGAAAATGAATCTGAATGATGTGAGACTTCTCATGAACAACATTAGAAGCAAGAAAATAATATATATTTTCAAAATATTGAAAACAGAAAGTTTGACTCGGATTTTATATTCAGCTAAACTATCACTTAAATGTGAGGGTACAAGAAATATATTCTCAGAACTAAAGGTGTCAGCAGGTTGTCCCAAAGATCCTCTTTGAAAATACTCTAAGAGGAAGTAATCTATCAAACAAAAATTTTAGGAAGTGCTATAAATTATAAGACAGTAAAAATGAGAAAATAACTTTGTAAAGTTTATTGTTATGTAAAAAGAAATTTTATATATAATACACACCACCAGATATAACAAAGTACAGGAGAGAGTGCAACACTCAGAGGTAGGTAAGAATGTGTATGTGTTAAAGTACTTGTCCTACTAAGGGGGAAGATACAGAAGATACAGATAGGTGTTGATAAGTTCCATAAATTGGGCAAAATAAATAAAAAAGTCTTAACAAGTTATGCATAACCAATGGAAAAACAAATATAAAATACAAGCCTTTCAAACTCATAGAGAAATAAAACCTGATTTATTCAAGGAAATAAGCAAAAAGAAAAAAATGAAATAAAATTTAAACTAAGATGAAATTAAAAGTTCTAACATAAAAGTAATTTAATATATTAGTTAAATTCATCAAAGAAAAGATATAATTCTCAGATTGTGTCAAAAAACAAGATTTGGTCATCAAGGAACATGTATAAAGGATCCACAGACAAAGCCAATGGTGGGGGTAGGATTGAGGGTGGGAGGTGGGGGTGGGTGGGGCAGGGGAAAGTGGTGGCGGGAAAATGGAGACAAATGTACCTGAACAACAATAAAAAAAAGAAAAAAGAATAAACAAGATCTAGCAATTTAATGTCTGCTACAGACACATTTAAAAGAAAGGACAGGACAAGTTAAAACAAAGAGATAGAAAAAGTCAGCTATGAATCAAAAGAAAGCCAAGCAGACTTCTTTTTTTTTTAATGGGAAGAAGCAGACTTCTAATACCAGAAAAATATAATTCGAGCATCGTAAGAGGCAAAAGGAGACAGTAGATCAAGGATATACAATATATAGACAATATAACACATCTATATTATTAATATAGATGCTCTCAACAATATAAGCTCAAAACAGATAAAGCAATGAACAGCCCCTGGTTCTCCCCTGATAATACTGCCTCACCTGCAGCCTTCTCAAATAATGCCTATTTTAATTCCCACATCCCCCTTTATCACTTGGAAATGAGGTGGGGGGGGTCTTCCTCACTCTCCAGTGTTATTTCCAGATCATTCTCCCATACTCTCTTTATATACTGTATAAAATATTATATATAATATATAATATACTCAACTTTAAATCTCCTGCCTTCTCTGTTGCAATCATTTACCTCCTCCTCGCTTATTGGCACTCTGTCTCGTACTTCTGTCAAATCCCTAACAATTTCAATAGTCATATAGATCTTTCTGACCCCTGGTGTCAGAATGTTTTGATCTGCTCTCCTTCAGTCATTTCATCCTCTAGCCATTCGTCATACCCTTGACCTCACCATTACAAAACGAACCTGCAACCCTTCAATGATCTCAATTTCCAACAACTCATTCTTCACATATCATCTCACTACCAGCAGTCCCCCGGTTCCAACAATCCTTTGATCTCCGCAGGAACTTTTACTTCATTGGTTCCATCACCTTTTTACTGTCCCCCACCTCTTCATGTCCTCACTTCCTTTGTAACCCAGTATAAATTTCCAGGGTCGATAATTATCCGTCCCTTGCATATGTGCTCAACTCTAACTCGCTTGTTCCTCTCTTGCTCTGCAGGACTCTGGCTGACCTCAGCCCAGCTTAAATCCAATATTCTCTGCCTATTCTATAGCTATACCCTGGCAGTTCCATGTGGCCTGGGGAAAACATTCTAACTTGCTGAATGGTCTTGGTTTAATCATTAACCTCAAGTGGCCCCATAATGCTGCCTGGCAAACATTGTGTATTTCCCTAATCCATTCACTCAGAATTTTTTAAACAACAATTTTGTACTTCCTCCTGTCTCCTCAAATCGCAGGCCTTCTCTTTCATCTTCTTTCTTGGCTGATGACCTAGCCCCTTACTGCACTAAGAAAATGGAAGCACTCATTAACTACACATACTTCTACCACCATATCTCCCTGTCTTTGTACCCATCTATTCTACTTTCTTGTTACCTGTGGATGAACTATCTGACTACTATCTAATGCCAGTCCCTCTATTTGTATATCAGGTCCCATTTCCTCTCTTTTATTCAAGGAAATTTCTTCAGTAATCCTCCCATTTCTCTCTGTACCATCATTTTTTTCCCTCTCTAACATGATGTTATTTTTCTCATTTTTTTTTTAAAGCAGACAACTCTGTCACACACATTTCCTCTGCCATTTACTGCCCCATTTTCCTCCTTCCTTTACAGCAAAACTCCTTCCAAACACTGTATAAACTTACCATCTCCAATTTCCCTCCTATCCTGAACCCACACTGATTGGGTCTTCCCTTCCTCTGACATCAAAATTGCTCCCAGCAAGTCCATCAACAACTTCCATACTTATTGTTAAATCCAACTATTCATTTTCAGTCTCTTCTTACTTGACATATCAGTGACATTTGAACCACTGATCACTCTCTTTGAAATAATTTTTTCACAGAAGTTCCAAGATATCACATTCTCCTGGTTTACCTCCTACCTTTCTGGAGACTTTGACATCTTTTTCCGGTCCCTCTTCATCTCCCTGACTTCAAAAGTTTAGAGTGGTTCAGAGTTTACTCCTTAGACCTCTTTTCCTGTCTATACTCCTTTTATGATCTGTCTCAATGTTATGGCTTTAAATGCTATATATATACACTATATATACAGTATATATATGTATAGTATATATATATACAGTATATATATGTATAGTGTGTATATATATGTGTGTGTGTGTATATATATATATATATATACACTGATGACCACAAATTTGTGTCTCAGCTTTAACTTTGTCTCTGAACTTTGTCCCTGAATTCTAGTCCTATATATCTAACTATCCACTTGATATCTCCACGTGGCTGAGCTCCTGATAGTCTATACCACCAAGCCAACTCCTTATGCTTTGTCCGTGGTAATAGTTGTGCCTTGAATTTGTAGCTTGAATTAACATTATATAAAAGTTACCTCTTTGGTTTCTGGGTTATTTTTGTTCTATTTTTTAGTTTCTGTTCATATTAGCCTTGAATATTTACCTACTTATATCTCTTTATTTTCAACTTGTCCATTTCAAGTGTGTCTCTTATACATAATATATGCTAGATCTTAGTGGAATCAAGGGATCTAGGTACAGATAAAAAAGAACATTGTGGTCAATTATAGGCTATATACTAACTAACTTAGATGAAGTAGATAATTTTTGAGAAAATATGAAATGCCAAAACTAGCAGAAGAAATTAAAAATATGAACAGACCAAATACCTATAAATAAATTGAATGGCAATTAAAGACTTTACCTATAGAAGACTTACAGTTAAGATGTCAGCATAGGCAGACATGACTCACCTTTTTGCACAACCACCTCAAAATTACATCTAAAATATAGAACAACCATCACTCAGAACCATCAGAAATTGAGTTGAATGGAAGTCTGAAAACTATGGAATTGAAGAAACTACATCCGTCTAGACTGGTAGGAGGGGAGCAGACATAGAACAGGATGGTCCCACACCCATGCGTGGTAGATAAAATTCAGAAGGGATATCTTGGGAGTAAGGAGTCCCAGCCCCACACCAGCACCCCCCAGCCCCTGCAGGGTTCCAGTCCCAGGAAGATAAGTCCCCACAACTTCTGGCTGCAAAAACCAGTGGGGGTTGAGTCAGTGGAAGAAACTGTTGAAACACCAAGCTGTTCTCCTTTAAGAACCCACACATGGAGTCACCTACTCAGACTCACTCCTTCTGATCTCTGGTGCTAGCTTGGCAGCTTGGAAGGCACCAGTTGTGTGCTGGGAGATACTGAGGTATCTGGCATCAAAGCAAGAAGAGGACATTGTCCCTTTTCTAAACCCTCCACTGACAGAGCTGGCAAGCTGGTGCTGAATCTGAGACTCCATAAACCTGGCTAACACTGTTTGACCCACCTTGGAGATCTCCAGAGATTCCGCCCCACCCAATTTACTGACCCACCTAAGCTGCTTTCTCATAGGAATGGCTGATCTTGGTTCTCGCTGCACAACTTCCTAAATCCTCTCAAACAGCTGGTTAACAGCTGGCCTCAGTAGCTCCAGGCCCAGCACTAATAGCAGCTAGCTTACATTCACAACTTGGCTCTGCCTGGGAATCTCCAAGCCCAGCAAAAGCAGCAGCCATCCCAGATTGCTTTATAGTTCAGGCAGGGTGGCCCTGGGCAAAACACAGGTGTGTACCGACCTTGGCCTGCATCACCTGGGGAAACCCCAGAGCCTACACACCAAGTGGGCAGCTACAGACAAAGCCAGAGCACCACCACCCTGCCCCTGCACAGCTGACCTTCCACAGAGGACAGAGGTTGGTGGTCATTGGTCACAGCTAGTCTTTGGAGCTGACTGGCCTTGGTAAATCCCTCTGCTTGACCTGCCAACAGCAACCAAGGCTCAACTACAAGAGGTGGGTGTACTCAGCCCATGCGAAGGGCACACCTCAAGTACCGAGCTTGGGTGATAGGGGAGGCTGTGCCACTGGACCCTACAAGACTCCTACTACATTAGGCCACACTACCAAGACACAGAGTCAAAACAGCTCTACTTGATACATAGACACAAATACAGGGAGACTGCCAAAACAAGGAGACAAAGGGACATGGTCTAAATGACAGAACAGATCAAAACTCCAGAAAAAAGATCCAAATGAAATGGAGATAAGCAATCTATTAGATGCAGAATTCAAAACACTAGTTATAAGAATGCTCAGGGAACTTAGGGAGGACCTCAACAACATAAAAAAGATTCAATCAGAAATGAAGTATACACTAATTGAAATAAAGAACAATTCAGGGAAAAAACAGTAGAGTGGATGAAGCTGAGAATCAGATTAATGACTTGGAACATAAGGAAGAAAAAAACAACCTATCAGAAAAACAAGAAGAAAGAAAGAACCCAAAAATATGAGGATCGTGGAAGGAGCCTCTGGGACAACTTCAGGTCTTCCAACATTCACATTGTAGGGATGCCAGAAAGCTAAGAGAAAGAGCAAGAAATTGGAAATCTATTTGAAAATGTAATGAAAGAAAACTTGCCTAATTTGGTGAAGGAAATAGACATGCAAGTCCAGGAAGCACACAGAGTCCCAAACAAGATGAATGCAAAGAGGCCCACTCCAAGGCACATCACAGTTATAATGCCAAAGGTTAATGATAAAGAGAGAATCTTAAAAGCAGCAAGAGAAAAGCAGTTAGCTGCCAACATGGGAATTCCCATATGATTGTCAGCTGATTTCTCAAAAGGAACTTTGCAGGCCAGAAGGGACTGGCAAGAAATATTCAAAGTTATGGAAAGCAGAGACCTACAGCCACGATTGTGCTACCCAACAAAGCTATCATTTAGAATTGAAGGGCAGATAAAGAGCTTCCCAGGCAAGAAAAAACTAAAGGAGTTCCTCATCACCAAACCATTAAAATATGAAATGTTAAAGGGACTTATTTAAGAAAAAGAAGAAGATCAAAACTACGAACAATAAAATGGCAATAAATACACACCTGTCAACAATCGAATGAAAAAAACAAAGTAAGCAAACAAGAAGAACAGAGACAGAATCATGGATACTGAGAATGTTTTGATGGTTGCCAGATGGGAGGGGGGTGTAGGGGAATGAGTGAGGAGGTGAGGTAATTAAGAAGTACAAATAGGTAGTCACAGAATAGCCACTGGAATGTAAAGTACAGTGTAGGAAATGGAGTAATCAAAGAATTTATATGCATGATCCATGGACATGAACGATGGTGTAGGGATTGCCTCAGGGAGTCTGGATGGAGGAGCACAAAAAGGGAAAAATTGGTACAAGTGTAATAGCATAATCAATAAAATATAATTAAAAATAAATAATGAAAAAGCAGATTAAGAAAACTGCTCTTCACTATACAACAGAAGAGGGAGCACTTGAGCTGAAAAACCCGGAAGGGCCTTAAACTCTCTATTCTCTCTAAAACATCCATTTGTTAAAAGTTGACCCAGAAAAATCCAACATATTCAAACATGAATAGCATCAACAAAAATTCAGTGCCACAAAATTATTATAAGGACACACACACACACACACACACACACACACACAGAAATAATCACACTCTGACAGATGAAAAGAGACCAGAAAAAGTGCTGTCCCAAAGCAGAAACCAAGACTAACAAGATTTAACAAGATTACAGTAGTAGACGCTGTGGTGTGCTCCCCAGATAATCCACTTCAGGACTGAAGCAAGCTGTTGAGTCCTCCTCTGGGACTTCCCTTTAGACAAAGAAATCTCTCTCTTCCAAGTTCAAACCCTCTCCCCAACGTTCACCTGCATCCAATGACTGGTTCGTGTCAAAATACAGAGGTCCCTGCCTCAATTGGGATGACTCTAAAGGGCCATTCCAACTGTAAAGCTCCTTATGGGATGGGCTAAGGCCTTTGCTGTGACTGACCATGGTCAGTGGTTTGCTGGACCTGGCTCCTACTGCCCTGTGAGAGCCAACTGTTAACATTTTTAGAAATTTTACAAGCAGGTTGTTATAACACAGCCGTTGCTAAACTTATGTAAACTCAAAAATTAAATAAATTACATTCAAAACCAAGGTAATAAGTATTCAATATTCATTATTTCTTAATTATTTTACTACATTTATTATTATCTATGTTCTTGAGCATATGTCTATTTTTTCTGCATGGGTGCTACTATGCATTTCTCCCCAGATCCACATTCAGTGATGTCATGTTTGTAGCTTAAAAAAAATGGCCATGCTGGAAAATGTTACAAATCAGGGCTTCCATTTCCCCCCCTGAAAACTGGTTGTTAGACATTTACCAGTAGACCACTAATTGCAGTTCAGCATCTCCTTTCTGTCAGATCCTCATTCTTTGATGTTGTCACAATTGCTCATCCCAGGAGTGCTCTCCCAGTAACTTGGTGTAAACCAGTCTGTCTCAGGGTCTGTGTCCCAGGGAATGCAACCTAAAACAAAACAAAATAGAAAATGGCTAAGACCAATGTACCATATAGAACATAAAGGATGGAAATAAGAAGGAAAATGAAAGAAATAAGATAATAAAAGGATCAAAGAGAAAATAATAGAGGAATAAGATAAACAACATACATAGTTCCAGAGGCCTTTAGGAAGAAAATCAAAATAATAGAATTAATATCTACAACTATAATTCAGTCACACTTTTCTTGGGATGAGGGTGACTGTGGAGAGGAAGAAGACCTAAACCTATACATATTGAAAGGGCACACCATATACCAAATTAAATAGCCCTAGATTGGTCATCATTTAGATTTATCTTAGAAAATTATTATTCTTTCATACAAAGAAAAAAATTAACTGTGGTTTCTGGCAGAAAGACCAAGTCACTTTCTAAGGATAGCAAACCAGTTTGGCATCAGAGTTCTATGCAACATTCAAAGCCAGAAAATAGTAAAGTAACATCTGTAATATAATCACGGGAAAAAAAGTGCACCAAGGAATTTAAATGCAGACAAACTGTTCTATAAGTAGCAAGGCTATAGAAGGGTTTTCAGTATGATAAACACCTGGGATCATTCTATTCATCAGTCCTTCCTGAGGATAAACTTCACCCAACTAAGAGAGGACCAAAAAACTGCAGCAATGAGACTGGTGGTGCACACTGAATATATTTAGCTATATATCTAAGAATAAAACAAAAGTGGGAATAAAAATAGCATAAAATTTTATATGCTCTGACAATGTAGTTAATAACTAAGAAAAAATGAGAGGAGAGAGGGAAAAGTAGAATAGTTCACAGACTAACAGGTAAAACATGAGAATTCAAGGATGTGATTTAAAGCCAACAAACTGAATATGGAAACCAAAATATTTAGAAGAACAAGAACAAATAATTAAGGAAACAATACTATTAACTAAAATTGGTTGGTCACAGAGGAGAAAGGTGGTAGTTTCAAGTTCTTTCATTATTGCTCCAAGTAGGAAACTAATACTCAAAGTGTGAAGAAAAGGAAGACCAAGTTATTATATGAGTATTGGTATAAAGGGGAATTGTTAGAACAAAAATATAAATTTCCCTAAATAATGAGAGAAATATACACAAAGATACACACATCACAATGAGCAAAAGAAACTGAACATACAATTTACTGGAAGACCATGCATTGTTTTGTATATATAAAGATAACATAACTGAGATCAAACATAGAAGTTGTATGTTTGTGTATATATATGTATTATATATTACTGTCAAAAGAAAGTGATTTTCAGATTGACTCACAAAATAAAACACCACTCTATGCTATATACAAGAGCCTAAAATAAAAGAATGAACAAAGATGTACTGGGGAAATGTAAATTGTAAAAAGCAAGCATTATAATCTCAATATCAGATAAGGTAACAATCAAGCAAAAGTATTGAGACAAAGGACACTTTAATTTGCTCAAAGCTACAATTCATTATGAAGATACAATAATAGTCATATCTATGCAATGAATAATACAGCGACGTCTTTAGTAAAGTAATAGCTACAGAAAATTATAGAAATAGAAAAACACTAATAATTACTTGAACGAATATCTCTCAGTTTAAGACAGTTGAAAAAATAACAAAAAAAGAGCATTTAGGAGAACTAAATGTTGGAGTATAAGACGGATAGTCACGTAAGATGATGAAAAGTACATCAATCTTACTAAATATTACATGATGACCTATTGCTGCATAACAAAGTACTTCCAAAATTTAGTGGCTTAAAAAAACACATATCAAAATTTCTGTGGGTCAGGAGTCCAGTAGCAGCTTAGCTGGCTGGTTTCTGGCTCAAGGTCTCTCATAAGGTTGTAGTCAAGATGTTGGCTGGGGCTGCAGTCACCTGGAGCCTTGACTAGGTCTGGAGAACCTGCTTCCAAATTGGCTCGCTCATGTAGTTGTTGGCTAGAGACCAGAGGGAGCTCTCCATAAAGCTTCTTGAGAATCCTTTGATATGGTAGCTGGTTTCTACCAGAACAAATGATTCAAGAGAGACTGAAAAGATGAATGCCTTTTTATAACCTATTCTCAGAAATGCCACGCTGTCATTTCTGCCACCTTCTACTCACGAGATACAAATCCCTAAGTGTTATCCATGTTCAAGGGAGGGTCTCCACCTTTTGGAAGGAAGAATACCAAAGAATTTGGGAATTATATTTTAAAACCACCACAGACGGTATACCAAAAGTAAAAATTTGGAGTTTTTTTATTAAAATAAAAAACTGATCTATATTCTGCTGTCAACACCCAGATAACCAAAGTTCTTAAATCATAAGAATACTATACACAAGATCCTGTTAACTTTTGAGTTTTGCATTCACAGTAGTCATTTAATAGGCAAAGGAAAGGAAGAAAAAAGGGAAGATTAAAAAGTTACAGCAAAAAACACACAGAAACATTGTTTGGTCAGTGTGACTCACTAATGGGAATGTTCCAACATCTGACTTGTTTGGAAGACAAAGACCTTTTAAGGACAGTGCAATTTAAGGATTTGGACCTGGTCCTGCTTGAGTTTAAAGGCCTTTGCCTTGATCAAGAGCTTCAAGCAGAGGACAAAATAGAAGGATAAATATAAAGTATCAAGTCTTCTTTTTTTCTTGTTTTTTCTTTCTTTCTTTTTTTAGAGAGAGAGAAACGTCAATGTGAAAAGCAGATCAGCTGCCTCCGGCTCCCACACTGACTGGGGACCGAACCCACAACCTATTCGTGTATAGGACAATGCTCCACCTAACTAAGCCACCTGGCCAGGGCTCAAGTCTTTCTTATAAGGTGGTGATTATATCCAACTAGAATGAAAGCTACTTATGAAAGACTGTCCTTTCTTTTGTATCTAGTTTAACTGTCCAAAAAACGAACTACCTAACAGAAATCAAGACAAAGAAATATGGTCAACTTTAATTTCAAGTGCTAATTTATAATTACAAGAGTGCTAAAACTAAAGTCCTGGTTTCCAATTCTGCCAGGTAAATGAACTCATTGGAGTTCATAGTCTATTCTTTTACTTGAAAAGTCAGGTTTACAGGTCCTGTCATTGTCTAATACTGAAAACACAAAATCAACTAAGCAATCCTAAAACACAATTTTATACTTCTCTAATAAATATAAAGAACAAATCTCCCAATGAAAGGAGATAAATTGAGCACATCTGGGACTCCTGTCAGGATAAAGAATCTGTGGAACACTATTTAGAACCAACTGCCAGAGCTCAGTTATCACAAATTTCCATCACATTTAAATAATTGAAAATAACAGTTTGCTTTCTAGATGAGGTCAGTTCCCATAAGGCTATAGCCTGGATGAGATTGCTGACCTTTTCTCATTTCTTGGGAAGGCATTACACATATTTATTCCAACATGCTTTTAACACAATCCAATCTTCCACACGATCCTCTTTATCTACCCAATGGTCCTGGTTCTGGGGCGTTCCTTTTATGTTAGAATCTGGAACATGTTCATAATGTTTCTTACAATTACAATAACTAAAACTTTTAGTTCATTTTTCTCCATTTTTCCTGTTTATTTACAAAGATAGAATATTTTAGGACTGACTTAAAACAAATATGAATCAAGAGTAACAAGTCTGAAGTCTACTACATAGGGTATATTATCTTAGGTAAATCACCTACCCTCTCTTTGCTTCAATTTCCAGTCTCTAAAATGTCAATAATAATATTCGATCTAAATTATAAGGTTAAAATCTTGAAAATTAATGATAATGTGGCTGAACTAATTTTAACAAAACCTACTTTTAGTATTTTAGTGCAGGAGTTGATAACCCATAGCCTATGGGCCAAATCTGGCCCATGACCTATTTTATATATTTCACAAGTTAAAACATTTTTTTACATTTTTTAAGAATTATGAAAGTAAAAGAGGGAGAGGAGGAAGGAGGAGAAAGAGAAGAAGAAGCAACAAAGACTGTTTGCGATCCACAGACCCTACAATAGTTCCTAGCTGGCCCTTTAGAGAAAGAGTTTGCTGACCTCTACTCTGGCCAATTCAGCTACCTTGAAAATATTTCCAGAACTAATATTTTTTGATAAATATAATAATCAAAATGTATATGCTTCAGAGCCATATTATGAGCAGTTAAGGGGGGAAAGGATGAGGAAATTACACTTGAAATCATTCTTTTAATAAATATTTGAATGTCTAAAAAAGTGCTAAGCACTGGTGATAAAACAAGTGAACAATCAGATAAACAATCCCTGCTTTCATGGATTGGAAGAAAGTAGTAGAGGGGGGGCAAATAAGCAATCACCATATGGTTGGATAAATGCAGTAATAATGGATAAATTTTCAAGTTAATAAGGGAGATTATAGAAGGGGTGCTTAATCCAAATTTGGGGTGTCAGGGGAAGTTTTCCAGAGGAATAACCTCTAGGATGGGACTGCATAGGAAAAGGTTTTCAGTTGACCCTTACACAACACAAGGATTAGGGGCACTGACCCCCACAGAGTTGAATAATCTGAGTATAACTTCAACTCCCCCAAAACTTAACTACTAAAAGCCCACTAATTACCAGAAGCCTTATTGATAACATAAACAGCTGCTAGTACATATTTTTGCATATGTATTATATACTTTAGTCTTACAATAAAGTAAGCTAGAGAAAAGAAAATGTTATTGAAAAAAGTATAAGAGAAAATACACTTGCAGTATTTATTGAAAAAAATCCATGTATAAGTGGGCCTGTGTAGTTCAAATGCATTCTGTTTAAAGGTCAACTGTGACTAAGTGAAATAGAGGAAGAAAAAGTATTCCAGTTCAAGAGACTATCATACAAAGGTCCGGGAGCCAGATAGAGCATTGTTACTTAAAAATCTAAAAATGATCAGAAGAGATGGGACCTAGCTTTTCAGGTAGAAGTGAAGGTAGAGTTACTAAGAGATGAGGCTAGAGACATAAGCAGGCATCAGGCCATGTTGAGGGTTTTAGATTTTACACTGAGGATAATGAAAAGCCATGAGTAAATTTTAAGCTGAGGAGTAACAATACAATTTTCATTCTAGAGCACATACTCTAGTGATATAGAGAATGGACTAAAGGGGACAAGTCATAATGAAACTAGCTAATGAAGTTGCATGTGCCATAATCCAGGTGAGAGATGGAATATACTGCTATCAATTGGTACCAGGTGGAATGTACTGTACCATTTTTAAAAAGTTATTGACTTTAAAGATAGTGGAAGGGAGAGAGATTGAGAAAGAGAAAGAAACATCAATTTATTGTTTCACTTATTTATGCATTCATTGGTTGCTTCTTGAATGTGCCTTGACCAGGGATGGAACCTGCAACCTTGGTATATCAGAACAACATCTAACCGAGCTACCTGGCCAGGGCAATGTTCTATATCAACTATTGAGTTATTGTCTCTCAGCTCCAAATCCTTCTATATTCTGCTTTTTGATGCTGTTTATATTAAGATTTTACTAAATCTAAAATGTATTTTTATGTGAGATAAGGATGGTATTTCCTATTTTTCCATACAAATAGCCAATTGTCCCAATATTTTTCATTAAATAACTAATTAGCCAGTGATTTGAAATGTCATCTTTAATCATATATCCAATTGATCTTTATTGCTGGAGATCTATTTCTAGATCCTATATTCTGTTTAATTGATTTACTCATCCTAGGACCAATAATACCAAATTGTATATTAATTATTTTGACTTTTAGAATCAGCTTGTGATGTTCCTAGAAAAATACTAATGGGATTTTGATTGGATTGCACTGATACAGATCAATTTGGGAAAATGAATATCTTTTTTTTGATATTGAGTTGAGTCCTGCCACATATGAACATGGTATATTTCTCTATTCATTTATTTCTTTTATGTTTTTCAATAAAATTTAAAATTTCTCCTCATGTCTTATACATAGTTTATTAGATTTAATCCCACATACTTTATTTTTAATATTATTATAAATGGCATTTTAACTTGTTTTCCCTTGCAGCTAAAGTATAGAAATGTATTTGATCTTGTATATTGATCTTATACCCAGCCATCTTGCTAAACTAAATTATTATTTTTAATAACTTATGGTTATACACTTTTGAGTTTTCTATGAAAATAAGTATATTACCTACCTAAGTTTCTTCCTTTTAAGTTCTTAGATCTCTTTCTTTTCCTTGACTTACTGCCCTGTCTAGAGCATCCTGTAAAATACTGATGAGAAATGGTAATAATAGCCCTGACTGGAGTGGCCCAGTGGGCTGGGTGTTGTCCTGCAAACTGAAAGGTTCCTGGTTTGATTCCTGATCAGGGCACATGCCTGGGTTACGGGCCAGGTTCCCAGTTGGGGGCACGTGAGAGGCAACCAACTGATGTTTCTCTCTCTTTCTTTATCCCTCCCTTCCCCTCTCTCTAAAAATAAATAAATAAAATATTTTCTTAAAAAAGAAGTAGTAATAGTAGACATCCTTATCTTGTTCCTGGTTCTGGAGAGAAACCTGCTAATGTTGGGAATGATGTTCACTTTAAGTTTTTTGTAAATTTCCTTTAAAAAATTAGGGAAGTTTTCTTTTAATTTGCTGATAGTTTTGTTTTGTTTTGTTTTTTATCATGAATGGGTACTGAATTCAAATACTTGTTTTACCTTTATTGAGATGCTCTTAGCTTTTCTCACCTCTAATCTGTTAACATGGTAATTTACATTCATCGTTTGTATTGTTTTGTTTTGAATGTTAAACCACTCTTGCACTCGTGGAAGAAACTGAACTAGATCATGCATATTATTTATTACACTGCTGGATTCAATTTACTAATAATGTATTCAGAATTTTTGTGTCTCTGATACTAAGATGAGCCTTTATTTTTCTTTCTCTCCCTATCTGGTTTTTGTATCAAGCCTTTTATGATCTTATGGAAAGAGTTGGGGCATATTTCTACTTTTTCTGTGTTCTGGAAAAGTTTAATATACAGTATACAGAAAGATTTAAATGATTTAGTCTTTGAAAAGCTGGAAGAATACCTAAATAAAGCCATCTACATGCCAAATTTATTTAATGGTGCTTTCAGCAGCAAACACAGGTACACTACGGAGTTACTGCAGGTTCCTTTCCAGACCACCAGAGCACAGCAAGTATTGAAATAAAGAACTGCAATAAAGCAAGTATTTCAACAAAGTGAGATGTAACCTTTTTGCTGGTCTTGCCTTCAGCATGTAAAAAACACAGTATCTGTAACGCATAATAAAGCAAAGCCAATAAAATGAGGTATGCCTATACCAGAATAACCATGTAACAGTGGCTTAAACAATAAAGATATTTAATTATTTCTTCTAACTAGAACTCTCTTCAGAATAAAGCATTAATGACTGAGTGTTTTTCTTACCCTTGATGGTGTTGCATCTGAGTGACACTTTAACAGAAAGTGTTAGCGCGCATATATATCTGAGAAGGCTCAGATTTATGCATGAACGAAGAAGCAGAATAAAGAAAAAGCTTTTGGAAGTCAGTCACTGAAACATTATTTGATAGGTGTTAATAGTTTAAGTTAAATATACATACACATGAATATATTTTATATATAGAATCAGAGAATGAGTTCTGTGTATTTTTTATGACTGAGATAAATCCAATGGACTATATAATACCATTTTTCTAAATGCAAAAAACAAAAAACCAGAATTAGGGACTTTGATTTCTAATCCTACTTTGTCTTCCTTTTGACTTAAGCATAAGCTATAAATCTTGTACTTTTTATATTCTTGGGGCCTAATGCTGTGCATAAACAGTATACAGAAAGTTTAATTTGCATTTTGTTCTTCAACAGAATTGGAATAGTGGTGCAGGCATAACAATAAATTAGTATGATCAGCCTATCTGGTTGAGAATATTTTTTTTGGCAGATAGTCTCAAAATAAAAATGGATAGTTTTTCTGCAATATCCCAAAAGCACATTAAAATATTTGCACACTAACTGAGAATCTGTGTTTGCTAACAGACATGTGGAGATTTTTCCAATAAAAAGCTAGGGCATTTTGAAAAGTTTTTCCTGCCTTTAGGACTAAAATTAATTGTGAAAGGGCAGGCGTTTTGGGGAGCAGGGAGGAGGAACCAGAAGAATCTTAAATTAGACAGAACCACTGTCTCTTTCACAGGATAAAGGTGGGAGGAGGTGAAGAGGGCCAGAATCTGGTAATTTAAGGTGACAGACACTAATAATAAGTGTCTTTGAATTTAAAAGCTGCAGCAAGAGAGGACATAATTAAATTACATGAGGACAAAGAAGGCTAGAGAAAGACTAAAAGGTGCTCTCAGGTCAGCCATCCACTACAGCTGGGTACTGTTCTCACAGAGTTCCCCAGAGAGTCTTCTACCATCAAGTGACATTTGAGGTATTAAACATGTGAGATGGGATTGGACACCTTGAGCATATGATCCTTAAGGGGCTGACAGTGCACACTTCCTGTTGAACTAGTTTCTTATCCTAGAGTCTGATCCCCAAGCTCAGATGTTCTCCTGTTCTCCAGCACTTTTCAAACTTCTATCATTCTGTTACTAAAAGAATGAGGGAAAACCAACAGATCAGCTTCTGCTGTGAGGTATGCAATTTACCTCCAGAAAACTTTTCAGCCTATATGAGGAACCACTGGGAGAAATGGGAAAGGGATCTAATATTGACTGAATGTGTACTATATGCCAAGCAGAGCACTATGTGTCATTTAATTTAATCCTTGTGACACTACTGTCACTCAGATATTACTGCCAATAAACACGCTGAGGCTTAGAGAAGAAACTTGTCCCCCGACTCATGTAAAAAGGAAAAAATGAAATGCAAATGCATTCTGACTCCAAAGTTTAGGCTTATTCCACCAGAGCAAGGGATCCCTCCCAGTCAGGCATTAATGCCAGGGTGTTTCCCTGCCTCATGGTAATGCAGCATCTCCCTGCCTCTGTAACATTTCCACAACAGAGTGACTTTTTACTGAAACAATTTAACCTTCTGAAAACTAAGAATCTGACAAAATCCCAAAAGTTCATTAAATTCAGGGATATTAGTGTACCTGTGTTTAAAATCCTAAGAGTGAAAGGAAATACACTAATCCTACCAACAATAATTTTTTTAAAAAAGGAAAATCACTTCCTCCTTCATTTATTGGAATTGCTTGGAAGCAAAAGTCAGGAAATCCCCTTCCTTGATTTGTGGTATTTATGGGGCTGTTACTCCCAAAGAACAGAATTTATTCTGCTTTATCCTTTGAAATGTTCAATATTTTTGTTCACTTTTCCTTAATAGAATATAGTTTGAGTTAGTTTAAAGATTTCCACATGACAGTAGTTTATTTATTCCTTTTTCTATATTCTTAGAAAATGAAGCTGTAAGCTTATTACTTCTTATACATAAAAAGTGTATTCCCTACAATGATAACTTACTATCCTAGGAATTATGGCAAAATACCTTTAATATACACATATATTTTCAGTTGAATTAATGAATTAACTATACATGTCAAAGACATTTAAATGTATGGTTAAAACAGATAAATCTTAAATGTTCAGGAAGAATACAAATTGTTCAAATGTATAGAACCCATATCCTGGAATAACTACAGAATATGTTTCACCTAAGTAAAATAAATTATTTTAATTATTAAAAGATTATCACAGACATGTAGTTAAATGGAATTGAATAGAATATCCAAATATAGACAAACACAAATATATTTGCTTAATTTTCAACAATGAGACCGAAGTAATTCAACAGTGGAAAGAATAATCTTTTCAACAAATGGTGCTAGGACAACTAAACATCCATATGGAAAAAAATTTGACCCTTACCTCATACCATATACCAAAAAATTAACTTGAAAAGAAACAGACCTATAGATGAGAGCTAAAACTATAAAGCTTCTGAAACTATAAAACATAGTAAAAAGCTTCATGAAACAGATTTCTCAGAATGCTGCATAAGACAAAAAAAAAAGTTGATAAACTGTATACTTCATCAAAACTTAAAACTTCTACTTTCTGATGGCTACTATTAAGAAAATTTAAGAAAAAAGCCACAGATTGGGAGATATTACTTTTGAAGCATACATCTGATAAAAGACTTGTATTCAGAATATATAAACAATTTTTACTCAATAATAAGACAAATAATCCAGTTAATAAATGAGTAAAAAAAGATTTGAACTGGTACTCTACCAAAAAAACAACGTATAAAAGACAAATATGCACATGAAATAATGCACAGCATATTAGTTATTAGGGAAGTGCAAATTAATACAATGAGAAATCATCACATTCATTAGAATGGCTAAAAGTAAAAACACCAACAATACCAAGTACAGTGATGGAGGGGAGCAATTAGAACTCTTATATACTGCTGGCAGGAATGCAAAATAGTACACTCACTTTGAAAAAAGTCTTGCAGTTTTTTTAGGTTAAATGCATGTTATAATGCAACCCACTCCAAAGCAATCTTTCTTGTAATTTATCCAAGAGAAATGAAGACAGATGTCCAGGTAAAGACTAGTATGTAAATGTTCATAGCAGCTTTATTTGTAATAGTCCAAAGCTAAAATGACACAAATGTCCATTAACTGGTGGACTGATAAATTATGATATGTGCCCAATGGAATCAAATATACCACTTCACATTAAAAAGAAATGAACTACTGACACATGAAATAACGTGAATAATCTCAAAAGCACTACATTAAGTGAAATGAGCCAGAGGCAGATCCAAAAGGCTACAAGCGTTTGTATGAAATCATAGTAAAGTCAAAACTGTAATAACAGAAAGCAGATCAGTGGTTGCATGGGGCAGGGATGAGGGATTAGGAGAGGAGACTGATGGTAAAGGGGAGCAAGGGAATGTTTGTGGGTGACAGAAATATTGTATTAGGATTGTCAAGGTGATTATACTGTTGTACACATATGCCAAAAACACATTGAAATGTATAGATAAAACTGATGAGTCTCAATGTATGTAAAGGATGCCTCGATAAACCCAATTTTAAAAAATTTTCCTCTTCCTTCATGAGAATCAGAGATATAGATTAGATATAAGAGGTTTCTGATCACCTGACATTATTAAAGATTTCCTTGACAATTTTTAAGAATGGAGAAGACCATTGATTGAACCAGAATAGATGTTGTTAGGCAAAAAGTAAATGATACACTTATCTGATATATGTAGTATATATGACCTATATTATGTAATTATGTTATATAGCACATAAGGGTGTGGCAAAAGTAAGTTTACAGTTGTGAGTATGTAAAACACAGAGTTTATTCTTGTATTATTATTATTTATTAATTATTGCATTATTTTCCATACCAAAAAATGCAAACCTACTTTTGCCCCACCCTGTAGTACATATTTATATGATTCTATAAGTATTTAGATAAAAACCACAAAGCTTCTCAATTTAAATTTTCCTCCCTCTTTTGAGATTTAGAAAAAATAATTTAATTTTTTCATACACAGTTACCAAAATGACTCCTCATGAATGTACTCAAAAAGGCAAGTGTATATAACAATTTATTATAAACATATAAAGCTTTTAAGTTCAACTAAACCATAGTGTATTGTATGACCATAAATTCTTTCTAATTTGTTTTTATGATGTTTTGTTTCTGATTTTTCTTTTTTTAATATATTTTATTGATTGTGCTATTAATGGTTGTCCTGATTTTCCCCCAAGCTCCTCTACACTGGGTACTTCTCATTCCCTCTGGCATTCCCCCCTCTTAGTTCATGTCCATGGGTCATGCATATAAGTTCTTTGGTCACTCCATTTCCTATACTGTTCTTAACATTCCCCTGTCTGTTTTGTACCTACCAATTTGTACTTCTTAATCCTTTCACCATTTCCCCCATACTTCCTCTTCCCCCTCCCAGCTGATAACCCTCTAAATGATCTCCATATCTATGATACTGTTTCTCTTCTGCTTGTTTGCCTAGTTTGTTTTGTCGATTTAGTTGACAGTTGTGAATTTATTGCCATTTTAATGTTCATAGTTTTGATCTTCTTTTTCTTAAATAAGTCCCTTTAACATTTCATATAATACTGATTTGGTGATGATGAACTCCTTTAGTTTTACCTTGTCTGGGAAGCTCTTTATCTGCCCTTCCATTCTATATAGTAGCTTTGCCAGATAGAATAATCTAGGTTGTAGGTCCTTGATTTCATCACTTTGAATATTCTTGCCAGTCCCTCCTAGCCTGCTTCCTCCTACCCTTCTACCCTCCTAACCTCTTACCCTTCTAACACTTTCTCCAAAGTGTTACAATCTGATAGATTGCTTATCTCCTTTTTGTTTAATTCTTTTGCTGGAGTTTTGTTCTGTTCTTTCATTGGGCCATGTTTCTTTGTCTCCTCATTTTGGCAGCCTCCTTGTGTTTGTTTCTATATATTAGGCAGAGCTACTTTGATTCCTTGTCTTAGTAGCATGGCCTGTTTTAGAAAGGCAAAGCTTTAGGTAATAGCCAGGGGAGGGCATCCCACACGAACCAGGTTGATGGAGTCTCCAATATGGTGTCACCATTCTGTGGCTCTGTATGGGGGAGGGCTCAAAATGGGGGCAATGCTGCTTCCTAGCTTCTGAAGTTTTGTCCAAGAGAAAGCTGTTCCCTGGCACTTGCCCTGATGCCAGACGCTACTCCCCTTATGCCAGTGGTGCCTTTCCAGCTGCTGCCTCAGTGCTAGAACTGAGGGGGAGTGAGTCTGCGTAAGTCCTAAGTCTGTTGTGGGTCTTTTAAGAGGAGATGTCTGAGAATCTGCAGTTCCTTCCACCACCCCAACCCCCACTGGTTTTTACAGCCAGAAGCTATGGGGACTTACCTTTCTGGCACTTGAACCCTGGGCTGGGTGGTCTGGTGTGGGGCTGGGATCCCTCACTCCTGAGATATCCCTCCCTATTTTTATCCACCACACATGTGTGTGGGACCGCCTATTCTGCATCTCCACCCCTCTGCCTCTCCTACCCATCTGGATGAATGTGACCTCTTTAATTCCTTGGTTGTTGGACTTTCATGCAGCTCAACCTTCTGATGATTCTGGGCAACAGCTGTTTTGTAGTTTAGGCTGTAATTTTTGCTGTGGTTGTGCAAGGAGGTGACCTGTATTTCCCTACACCTCCATCTTGACCAGAGGTTCTGTTCCTGATTTTTCTTTATGCTTAATTTAAAATAGCAGTCATGCTTGGAAAATTATGTGTAAAATGATAAGACCTCTGTTCTTTTTTTAGGTTATACAGTAGTTCCCTCTTATCTGCAGGAGATATGTTCTAAGTCACACAGTGAACCCTGAAACTGTATATAGTGCTGAATACTATATACACTATGTTTTTTCCTATGCATACATGCCAATGATAAAGTTTATAAATTAGGCAAATTCACAGATACAAGTTACCATGGATCTTAGCAACCTCAGCATATTATTTTTTTTCTTTCCTTATGAAGTTGAGAACTTCCACTTTTTATGGCTTCTCTTTGGCATATTCAAATTGCCAGCATCACTACTCTTGAAATTTGGGGCCATTAATAAGTAAAATAAGGTTTACTTGAACAGAAGCACTACAATATTGTGACAGTCAATCTGATAACCAAGATGGCTAAGTGACCAACGGGCAGGTAGTATATATAGCATAGATATACCAGACAAAAGGGATGATTGACATCCCAGGCAGGACAGTGTGAGATTTCATCACACTACTCAGAATGACATGCAATTTAAAATTTATGAACTGTTTATTTCTGGAATTTTTTATTTAATATTATTGGACCACAGTTGACCATGGGTAACTGAAACATCAGAAGGTGAAACCACAGATACAGGGAAACTACTATCAATTCTCTAAGGCAATCTCATCCTTTCCAGGATCCTTTATTACTCTCTGTATGCTGATGATTTTGACCCATAGCTCAGAGCCAGATCGAAGGTTTTGTGAGGTCTGAAGCTTACACAATTGGGAGACCCCCTTAATAAAATTAATATAGCTGTTTATATATATAATTGTTAGGGCCTATCTCAGATCCTTACTAGGGGCTTTGCAAGAGACCTGAAGATTAACTTCATCAGCTTCGCAGCAAATCTGCCTCTGCTGTAGCTATATCTTAAACCCAGACTTTCTCTTAGTGACTACAGAACTATCTTCCAGTTGCCTACTGGGTATCTTTTTTTTTTTTTAAGTCCCTCTTAAAACTAACAGCCTCACAGTTGAACTTGGTGTCTTTCCATCCTACTCTTCCACCACTATTACCAGGAACTTGCTAGCTTTCTTGCCTTCTCCAAATCAGGAAATAGCACCAGCATTCATCCAGTTGCAGGAGTCACCTCCATATCCAAGCAAACCATTAAGTCTTGACAAATCATCTTCCAAATAACTTGCCATTCACACCTCTCTAGTTCATTTACTTTTCTCCAACTCTAATCCTCCTCTAGATCAGACCATCAACATCTTTCACCTAGATTATTTCAACAGCCACCTAATGGGTCTTCTATGCTCCAGTTCTGCCAACTTTCAAACAATTCTTCACATTCCAACCAAAATTATCTCTTTAGAATACACATCTGATCATGTCATTCCCTGGCCTGAAATACATTACTATACTGTACAAACTTCAATGTGTGTAAGAAATGACTTGTCAGTCTTGTAAAAACATACAGATTTGGGGGCTTTAACCCAGTGACTTTGACTCAGTAGATCTGGGGTAAAGTATAGGAATGGGCATTTTTTTAACAAGACTTCTAGGTGATTCTGAGGTATGTAGTCCATATTTTAAGGCACAATATTTACTGTTCCTCAGTTCTCCTACAGAAGAGTTCAAACTGCTTACACGTCTTACAATGCCTTGTACAATCTGGCCACTGAATACTTTTTCAGCTTCATTAGTGACCATCGCCTCCTGGATCCTAGACTTAAGTTATATTGAACCCCCCCTATTTTTTTATTAGTTTTTTGAAAAGATTTTATTTACTTATTTTTAGAGAGAGGGTAAGGGAAGGAGAAAGAGGGAGAGAGAAACATCAGTGTGTGGTTGCAGGTCATGTGCACCTTACTGGGGACCTGGCCTGCAACCCAGGTATGGTGCACTGACTGGGAATTGAACCCATGACCCTTTGGTTTGCAGGCCGGCACTCAGTCCACTGTGCTACACCAGCCAGGACTAATTCCTCCCCTCCATTTTTAAAGAAAGCATACCCCTGCTATGCTCTGTTCTCCCCTGTTGAACCTACCCCATCTATCTACCCCTTCAAATTAACCAACCAAACACACCCACACTTCTACCTTACTAATTCCTATTTTCCATTCAGTTTAGACATCAGTTCCTCTAGGAGGACAACTGATTCCCAAGTCTGAGTTAAGTACCCCTTCTAAGAGCTACTACAGCCTCCTGCCTTTTCCCCTATCATAGTACTTATCTAAAGCAGCCTACTGACTTATTTGTCTAACTGAATCACTGTCTTGTTCTCCACTGAATCTCCCAGTGCTTAACACTGCACCTGGAATATAATAGGCACTAATAAAAATTTACTGAATGAAAAAAATGAATGACTTCTACTTAGAAGAAATATGAATGAAGTTAAGAAAATTTATTTTATTTATGTAAATAATAAAATTTTATTTATGTAATGGAAAATATGTATACCAATGAACAAGTGCCAGGAGGGACTATAGAAAAATAACTATAGTAAATGAAGTAGGAAGAAAATAAACAAATGATTTGAGTAAGCAATTCACAACAAAAAAAAATGCATATGGCCAATAAGAATCAAAAAGATATTTATTCTCATTATCAACTAGATAAATGCAAATTAACCAATGATATTATTATTCCATACCAATCAAACTGACAAAGATTTAAGTCTGATAATACCAACTTTGGCAAGGATGTAGAGAAATGAGATCTCACACTGTGGATGGGAGGGTAAGCTAGAGGTATGTTCCAAGAAACTCAAGACTACAAGTATAAGGATATCCTTTGAACATTGATTATAAGAGTGAAAAAATAAAAAATAATTTAAATGTCCATCAGTAGTGGCATAGGTGTCAATGGAATACTTTGGAGCATTTAAAAATAAATTAGCCCTGGCTGGCTACCTCAGTTGGCTAAAACATCGTCCCAACTTGCCAAGATTGTGGGTTTGATCCCTGGTCAGGAACACACAAGAGGTAGCCAACAAATGCATAAATAAGGGAAACAACAAAGCAATAATTTTCTCTCCCTCCCCCCCACAAAGTTCAATAAATAAATATTAAAAATTAATTAATTAATTACACATTTGAATATGGATAGTCCCTTGTAATAAAGAATATAGAATGTGCTCTGGCTGGTGTGGCTCAGTGAATTGGGTACTGACCTGCAAACCAAGGGGTTGCTGGTTCGACTCCCAGTCAGGGTACATGCCTGGGTTGCGGACCAGGTCCCCAGTAGGGGGGCGCACAAGAGGCAACCATGCATTGATGTTTCCCTCTTTCTCCTTCCCTTCCTCTCTCTAAAAATAAACAAATAAAATCTTAAAAAAAAAACAGAATATAGAATTAACATTAATGGTGCCAATGATGAGAAATCAGTAGTGATAAAACAAAGGACCCAACAGAGAAGAAAAGCAAAGGGTAATGGTATAACTTATCATTTGAATATCCTAATCTGCTAACTATTTTTCCAAAAAATTTCTTGTGATTAAGTTTAATACATGATCTTCTAGTAAGCTACTATTTCTCACCTCATACAAATTCAACTTTAACAGTACTTACTGCAAAAGTGCTATCTTCTTAGATTTTTGTATAGTTGCTGGGATTGTAACATTAATTGATTCTATATTAATATCTACAATATCCTGAAAATTATTAAAATTCATATTAAAATTAATAAAATTTATGTTTTATTTTTTAAATGTTTATCTATTGATTTTAGAGAGAAGAGAGAGAGAGGGAAGAAGAGAGAGAAACATCAACTTGTTGTTTCAGTTATTTATGCATTCATTAGTTGTTTCTTGTATGTGCCCTGACCAGGATCAAACCTGCAACCTTGGCATATTGGGATGACTGTAACCAGCTGAGCTACCTGGCCAGAGTCTCATGTTTTAAAATTTCACTTAAATGAAACAATTTTGCTCCATCATCTTTCCATAGTGAAGTTATTTCTTCATAAGGCCAAGAAGATGGTTCTAATAAATCAAAATAATTAAAAATGCTTTGTTTCTAATAAAAGAGATAAATTCATTGTTTTTTGTTAATATATTCACAGAGGGAACTTCATATTTACTTTTATTAAATGGAATGCTTTAAACTTACCTGACAAGTCTTTAACACAAGATTCGTGCTAATACCAATTCTATATTTTACAAAGCTTTTATAGTGCATTTGATTATTTTTTTACTTTCTGTATGTTAGTTCATCTTGACTGCAATGAAATTGAAGGCAATGAAAATTCTTCAAAAATGTTAATCACTAAAACAAGGCTGTGCAAGAAATTAATGTTAGCTAACCTCTTTGCCAAACCAGAAGAAAAAGAATGAGACAAATACATGCATATGTCAGGATATGCCTGACATACAGCAGTGGCAGTGTGTAAACGACATGTTGCCCTTCTCAACCATAGTACTTGACCACTTTTAATAATTTCAATTTCAAATTCTTTAGCTATAGTTTCTAGCTTAACTTTATTTTTATTGGATTGGTGATAAATAGAATAAATTTTACCCTGAATATTTTTAAACAATTGACTTATTTTGTTTTAGATACTGAATTGCAGTCAATGATTTAAACAGTGCCAAATGATGACTTCAGAAAAATTTTCTAACAAATTTGTAGTTACTGCCGACTTCCTTCCCACTACTGTATGAACACCATTAGAACAAAAATACAATTCAGTTCACTTATAAATATTCATTATCAAAGCCACAATCATTTAAAGTAGATAGTATGTATCAGAAATATATTCAGTTGTGGCTGATACCAATTCTGAAGTAACAAATATCAACGGTACAGAAACTAATTCAACTACATATGGGAGATTAATCACTAGGTGCTTTGATTTAAAACTATAGATGCCTAATCAATTATAGCACATATCTGGCATTCTCTTTTATATTCTATATATTCTAAATATTCTATATTCTATAATATTTTTTCATAATTTCTTTTGCAATATATTCTGCTGTTCTTGTTGCACTGTATCATGTACGTAAAGAACTGCCTATATCGACTCCATTTTTCTCATTTAACTCTATATTTCCCCCTCACTATTAGGCAAATACCTATTATGTTTTATTAAACTATAAAGAATATTAAAAATTTCCATGATAGCCCTGGCCAGTGTGGCTCAGGTGGTTGGACCACCTTCCTGTACACCAAAGGTTGTAGGTTCGATTCCCAGTCAGGGCTCCTACCTAGGGTATGGATTCAATCCCCAGTCAGCCTGCATGTGGGAGGCAACCTATCAATATTTCTCTCTCACGTCAATGCTTTTCTTTCTCTCTCTACCCCTTCCTCTATCTCTAAAATCAATAAACATTTTAAAAAATTAAAAAACTTCTATGATATTATCAATGTTTCTTTACTTAATTTATACAGTAAATTGAAAATTGAGTCATTAGTTGATTCATCTAACAAATCTTGAATTCTAGTACAGTCTTTTAAAAAAATTGTGTTCCCTAATTTTTTTTTTTCAGAAGTTTGCCTGCTAGTTTTATCAGTACCATTTGGGGTTACTAAATATGCCCTCCATTCCTTGGACCAATGGACATGTTTTTTTGCTGTCACTCCTAAAGGCTGAACTGTCAAACAATCCTTACATCCATTCTTTTATTTCAAGCCATTTGTACAGTTCTGGAAACGATAACACTGTTTTTCATTCCAACAATCTGGAAGCACAAAGCTATCTATTTCTTCCTTTGATAAACATGATGGCTTTTCTTCAATGATTGGTCATTCAATGACTTTGAGATTTGTTTCCATTAGCATAGGTATCACACAATTTTTACTCCTACCATTATTTTCTGTATCTATTTTAAAATTCTTCAGATTTTTAAAAAAACAATAAATCACTGTTACTTTGGCATTTTAGGAATCAGAATCTTAAAAACAATTTTGTTATGTCAACAAATTCACAATACCACTTGGGGATTAACATAAAAATTTTGTTATTATAATATTTTTATAATTTTTTACTTTAAATATTGGGGGGTTTTTTCATTGTTTAGCTGTTGATTCAGAGATATACCTTATGCAAATTAGGTTGGGGTTTTTTTTTTGTTTATTTGTTTTTAATGGAGCTGATAACATTACACCATCATAAACCAAGGACTGGTTTCTCTTTAAAGGTTTCATTTATTTATTTTTAGATGAGGGAAGGGAAGGAGAAAGAGAGCAAGAGAAACACAGATGTGGGAGAGAAACATCAATTGGTTGCCTCTTTTACATGCCCCAACAGGGGACCAAACCCACAACCCAGGCATGTGCCCTCACCAGGTATCAAAACAGTGTCCTTTCACTTGGTGGGATGATGTCCAACTGAGCCACACTGATCAGAGCAAGGTTCAGTTTTGGAAACTATTTTATGCCCAGACTGTGGGTGTTTCTCTTTGGGACAGATTAATTGCTTTTCTTTTTGAACCTCACACACTTATTGATTAATAGCTACCAAGAATGTTAGCTGTGAAGTACAACAGAGACTGATTTGGGAGAGGGTATGATGTTTCTTTTTTTATTTATATTTTTATTTTTAATTTTTATTACATTTATTTTTTGACTTTAAATAATTTTTTTCAATTATACTTGACAGACATTATTATATTAGTTTGAGGTATACAGTGATTAGACATTTCATAATTTACTAAGTGATCATCCTGATAAATCTCATACCCATTGACACCATACATAGTTACTACAGTATTACTGACTATATACCCTATGCTGTAATTTACATCTCATGGCTATTCTGTAACTACCAATTTGTACTTCTTAATCCCTTCACCTTTTTCACACATCCCTCAACCACCCTCCCCTCTGGCAACCATCAAAATATTCTCTGTGTCTATCTATGAGTCTGTTTCTGTTTGCTTGTTCATTTGTCTTTTAGATTCAATATTGTTGGTAGACATTCATTTATTGTCATTTTATTATTTGTATGTTTTATCTTTTTTTTCATTCTTCTTCTTAAAGAAGACCCTTTAACATTTCATGTAATACTGGTTTGGTGGTAATGATGGCAATGAAATCCTTAAGCTTTTTCTGTCTGGGAAGCATTTTATATGTCATTTGATTCTAAATGATAGCTTTGCTGGATATACTAATCTTAGTTGTAGGTTCTTTTTTTTTCCCATCACTTTGAATAGTTCTTGCCACTCCCTTCAGGCCTGCAAAGTTTCTGTTAGTTTCTGAAAAACTAACTGCTTTTCTCTTGCTGCTTTAAAGATTCTTTATCTTTACCTGGCATTTTTAATTATGACATATCTTGGTGTGGCCCTCTTTGGGTTCATCTTTGTGGCTCATCATGCTCCATTGATGCATTTGTGTATTTCCTTTGCCAGATTAGGGCAGTTTTCCATCATTATTTTTTCACATAGGTTTTCTTTTCTTTTTTTTTAAGATTTTATTTATTTATTTTTAGAGAGAGGGGAAGGAAGGGAGAAAGAGAGGGAGAGAAACATCAATGTGTGATTGCCTCTTGAGCACCCCCGACTGGGGAACTGGCCTGCAACTCAGGCATGTGTCCTGACTTGGAATTGAACCAGCAACCCCCTGGTTCGCAGGCTAGCACTCTATCCACTGAGCCACAGCAGCCAGGGCTTTTCACATAGATTTTTCAATTCCTTGCTCATTCTCTTATCTTTCTGGCACCCCCATGATGCAAATGTTAGTACACTTGAAGTTGCCCTGAGGCTTCTTACACTATCTTCATTCTTTTGGATTCTTTTTTCCCTTCCTTTTTTTACTATTTTGGTTTTATTGATGTTGTCATTGAGAGAAGGAGAGAAGAAGAGGAAGAGAGAGAGGGATGATTTTTTGTTCCACTTATTTATGTATTCATTAGTTGATTCTCATATATGCCCTGACCAAGGATGGAACCCATAACTTTGGCATATCAGGACTACCTCTAACCAACTGAACTATCTGGCCAGGATTGTATTCTTTTTTTATTTTTGTTATTCTGATTGTTTTCTGTTTTCTTATTGTCCAAAGCTCTGATTTGATCCTCTGCTTCATCTACTCCATGTTGATTCCCTGTAATGCATTATTCATTTCTGACTGGTTCATTTTTGATTTCTAGTTCAGTTTTTATGTTTCCTAGCTCATTGCTAAGTTCTAAGTTCATCTCCTCTTCCCCTAAATTCCTTGAGCATCCTTATAACCATTGTTTTTCAACCCTGTATCTAGTAGGTTGCTTGTTTCCATTTCATTTAATTTTTTTGGAATTTTGTTCCGTTCTTTCATTTGGGCCATGTTTCTTTGTCTCATTTGGACAGCCTCCCTGTGTTTGTTTCTATGTATTATTAAGTAGAGCTGCTATGTCTCCTGGGCTTGGTAGAGTGGCCTTATGTAGGTGGTGTCCTGTAGGGTAAACCGTCACAGCCTTCCCACCCATTCACCTGAGCTGGGCAGCCTGGGTGAGCCTCCCCCCACAATATGGGCTATGTATACCCTCGAGCTGTAGTTGAGCCTTGATTGCTTTTGGCAAATCACTAGGAGGGATTTACCCCCAAGTTGATTGGCTGCAAGGAGGCTGCAACCACCAACCACTGTGGAGGATCAGCTGTGTGGGAGCCCACCCGACAGAGCAGGCCCACTTGAGTGTGGCTCTGGTGCCTGCTGAGTCTGCCCCTTGAGTGTATGGTTTGTGGACTTGATTGGGTGGTGCTTTGACACGGTCTGGAGCTGTCCACTAGGTGCACTGGCTCTGGAGCCTCCCAGAAGATGCAGGCCTAGGTCAGCCACTTTTTATGATCTTCCTGGAGCCACCCAGCAGGAGCTACAAAGTGAGATGGCTGATATTTGTGTTGGGCTTGGAGGTGCCCAGGAGAGGCCAAGCTGTGAACTAAGGCTGGCTGCTGCCAGTGCCAGTCTTGGGGCCACTTAGTGAGAGATATGGAGCGCGAAGGGCAGATGCTGCTTATTTGAGAAATTTTAGAAAAGTCTGAAGCATGAAGCATGTCTGTATGGAAAAGCCACTGGAAACAGTTTTGGTGGGCCCAAAAGTTGGGTGAATCAGGGTCTCAGGGAATCACTAAGGGCAGGGTAAACAGCATTAGCCAGGTTGATGGAGATCCAGATATGGCACCCACCTGCTGGCTCTGAGGGGTTCAAAAAAGGAACAACATAGCCTTGGCCGGGTATCTCAGTTGGTTAAGACCATCGTCCTGATATGCCAAGGTTGTGGGTTTGATCTCCAGTCCGGGCACACACAAGAATCAACCAATGACTACATAAATAGGTAGAACTACAAATCAATATTTCTCTCTTTGTTTGTCCCTCCTTTGTCTTTCTCTCTAAAATCAATAAATAAAAAAATTAGAAATAAAATAAAAAGGGAGCACCTTGAAAAAAAGAAAGGAAAAGGAACGATAGACTCTGCCAGCACTTCTCTCTAGGAATAACCTGTCCCTCCAAGCTCTTACCCTGATGCTACACAATTCAGTTCTTCCCCATACATCCCTGGTACCTTTGAGCTCCTGCCCCAGCATTAGAGCTCAAAGTGATTTAAGTCCAAGTAAGCTGGTATGCAGGCCCTGTAAGAGGCATGTCTGGGACTCCAGAAGCCATCCATCTCATTCAACCACAATCCCTACTGATTTTTACACCCAGAAGTTATGGAGACTTCTCTACCTGGCCCTGGAACCCTGGGCTGGGGGCCTGGTGTGTGGGGCTTGGATCCCTCTCTCCTCAGGGGTGACCTGCGATTCTGAAACATCCTTCTTGATTTTTATCCACCATATGTGGGTGTGGGCCCACCCATTCCATGTCTCCACCCCTCCTACCAGTCTCCATGTTGCCTCTTTATATCCTTAATTGGAGGACTTCTGTTCATCTATATTTCAGGCACCTCTAGATGATGATTGATCTGTAGTTTAGTTATGATTTTGATGTAGTTGTGGGAGGATGTGAATACTCCTTTTATCTATGCTGCCGTCTTGACCAGAAGCCCAGAAATAGCATGAATTTTAAACTAAAATAGTTATGTTGCTTTTTTAATACCTATACCTTAGGTATGGCTTGCTATTTCTTAAAAAGTCAGCTTTGATTTTTTCCAACAATATTTCATAAAAACCAGACTATGAATAAATGCTTGATTACCATTTGATTTGTCAAAAATGACACATCTGCCCCAAAAATGTAGTTCAGACATGGATGTTGGCTATTTTTGTTTAAGTTAACCAGTAAGACAAAAGTAAAACAGTGAAGAAGTATGTTGGAATGTCATTCATGAACTAGTTAACAGTTTTCAAATACTGTTAGAGTTCTTCAATTTTTTGTACTCCTCACAATGTTAGGTCATGTGACAAAGTTTAATTCTACATTATCAATATTTTCTCCACAAGCCTACTGCCTATTTTTGTAAATAAGACTTCATGGGAACATGGCCACGCCCATTTTAAATTTAAGAGTTCTGAGTAGTTGTGACAAAGACTATACATGCTGGAAAACCTGAAATACTTACTTTTTGGTCATTTACAGAAAGAGTTGCAGATAATTGGTCTAGAAAATCAACAAAACATGAACCAAGTCCTGATTTGTAGCATTTGCCAATTTCCATGATGTAAACATTCCTTTTGCAGCCAATTTTATGCTGCAAATGAGACATCTCTGAACTCAAGAGTTGGGAAGAGGTACATATATTACACAGTATTTCCATCCTACAGATGGACAACCTCAAGAGCAGAGTTATTAGTCAAGTGAAGTTAAAAAAAGAAGGGATGAATTTTGAGTATTTACCAGTTTTTAACATATTTAACTATAATTTTATAAAATTTGATTTTTAATAGTGGTTATGCTTACTAACTAGCTCATAAAATCCATGAAACTCTAGCAATCAGCCTTGCAAACTGGTAAAAGCCAACCGTGTGCACTGACTCTATTTTCTCTTTAAATTTTATTTACCGGTATTTCCTTTTAGAGAGAGGGGAATGGAAGGAGAAATGATTGGTTGCCTCTCCCACACCCCCAGCTGACCTGGCCCACAACCTAGGTTTGTCCCCTGACTGGGAGTCAAACCAGTGACCTTTCATTTCACAGGCAGGTGCTCAATACACTGAGCCACACCATCTAGGGCTACCAACTCTATTTTCAAAAGGGTGGGAAGGGAGGCTTTGGAAGAGCAAGTAATTAGCCTAAGTTGCTAAGTGGCTGAGTTGTTTCAAATCTAGGTCCAAAACTCTGACCCAGGTTAGGCTTCTTGGTGAATAAGGGCCATTATTGCCTTCTTTTTTAATTATAATTTGTAGGGGGATAGGATATATTGACGTAACTCCACATGCATGGGAATGCATTTTCTAGATATTGCATACTCGTATTGTGTGAAAAGCTATGAGGCAGGAGATAGTCAGGAAGGAGGAAACTCCAGAGATACCCCAGGGCTAAGATAAAGAACATGTATAAGGGGCAGAGACCCTGTTCTAAGACTGGTAGTTCCTGCTTTCTGGAAAAGCATTGAATCTTAGTGAATCAGGAATGCACCTGTGCAGAAGATGCTACCTGACCCCTGCTTCATTATAATAAATTATCATTGAGGGACCTCTTTCCCGGTAGCCAATCAAGGATATCATGGGAGATCCACCTCAAAGGAATAAAAGCCCTCTGGCCCCTGAGTTCGGGGCTGTTAGGCTCTGCTCTGCTCTGCTCAGAGTTGGCCTGCTCCCATGTTCTGTGGGGCTTAATAAATCTGCTTTCTCTCGCTTTCTGCTCTAAACTCTGTGCGTTCGGTTAAATTTTTTGTCCACGATCTCCGAGAACCTGGTTACCTGTGCCCACCTATGCCAGTTAGAGCTGCTGGAGAACTTGGAGGTTTGCCCTTGTCCAATCCCTTCCAAGAGGTAATTCAGCTCTACTGAGATGAAGCAACTTGATGAATGTCAAGCGGTCGAGACAGGATTGATTTATAGCTCTTTCCACTACACAGCACAGCTTCCTCTAAAATACCCACCCTTCAATGAACTTACCCTTAAAACACCAGGAACCTGACGGGGAACTGGCCTAGCTGGGCCTAGGGCAAACCCCCCCAGGCGATCCTGAGTCACTCTGGTGACTCTGAGTCAAGAGAGTTAATTAATGTCCAATTAGAGAAGCACAAAGCCCAAGGCGGATAAAATATGTGGATTTCCAACCCTGGCTCGTCAGGCTCACTGGATTGAGCGCTGGCCTGAGAACCAAAAGATACGTGGATTCCTTCGCGAGCAGCACAGAGACTTAGACACACCCTCAGGAAAAGCAGCCCCGCCTCCCAAAGGGCCTTCACTGTTCGGCTGGGCCCAGCACCAGCAGCCGGGAAGAAACGGCGCGGAGCAGGCGACGCGCACGCTCGCCCCGAGGCCGCAAGGGAGGCGGTCTGGCGTGCGCGCGCCCGCGGCGGTGGGCGGGGTTCAGGGCGGGGCTCTGAGCTGGACTGGGGCGGGGCCGCAGGAGCTGTAGGTGCTGCAGCTAGGTCGCGACAGGTGCGCAAGGCACAGCGCCTGGGACCTGTGGTAGGGCTGGAAGCACTACAGAGAAAAGACCGCTGTTAGCCAGGTAAGGGCCTTTTCGCTCCACATCCTTCACAGCCGGAGAGTGCGCGGAGACCTCGGCTTTCCTCCACACCTTCTTTCTCCCGCGACTCCTGGGGCGAGGGGAGCACAAGAAGAGCGATCCCCTTACCCTGGAAAGAGGGAGTGGAGGAACCGCTGATCCTCTGCTGTTTTCTCACTTTTGGGTACTACTTAGGGATTGGAAGCAGTTATATAGGGCTGAACCTTTGCTGCCTGAGGGCGGGAGCTGGTAGGAACTCCTTCTTTAAAAAAAATGTATAGAATTTTTAGAGAGCGAGAGGAAGGAAGAGGGAGGGAAAGAGGGAGGAGGAAAGAGAGAGGGAGAAAGAGAAAGAGAAACATGGATTTGTTGTTCCACTTACCGATGTATTCATTGGTTGCTTCTTGTATGTGCCCTGACCAGAGATGGAACCCGCAACCTTGGTTTATCAGGAAGACGCTCCAACAAATTAAGCTACCCGCTAGGGCGGAAACGCTCCTTTTATATAATATATAAATATATATATTTGGTGTGGCGGAGGAAGGTGGCAGTTCATCTAAATTCTATTTCCCAGGGCCATAGTATTATGATATTCAACTCTTCTTTTCTCTTCTTCATTTTCAGCCATTCTTTCCCTCTTCTATTTTTCTGCCCTTCCTTTCTACCAGTTGAACTCTGCTTAAGGCACTTATATCCTTTTGAGGTATGTTGAGAATATAGCAGCTGGATGTATCATCCCCGAATCGCTATCATGTATATATTTCTGGCACCTGTCACCAACGTAGGTAGCTGTTAATATAAGGTAACCGTACACCCCTGGCTACACCTACTAAACTTGAAGTTGTAGGTGCTAGGAGCAAACCATCTGGCACGCGTCCTTACCTCCTTCTGGTGCTTACAACAACAGAGTTTAGCTGATCCTGGTGAGAGATATTTGAACTACTATTGTCTTTCACTTAATTCCAGCTTTCAAGAAGCTGCCTAATCCAGATGGTTCTATCAACTTGACTTTTTAAGTTAGTCAAGATACTTAGGGAATTATCAGCCTTTAAGACAATGCCCCTTTAGGGAGGAGGTCTTCTTTTGCATGAGATAGTCTTTCTTTTGTTCTTGATTTAAGTGGTTAAATGGAATACTGTTTATCTGCATAGTTAATAATACTATACACAAATGATGAATATTTTAGGAACCATGAAATAACACTTTGTTCTGAGGTCTGATATAGACACAAAAGAAAATAACCCTCAACAAACATTTCTAAGTTCCTGTGGAGTTATAGCCTGGATGAAGGATGATCATGTTAGGAAAGAGTTAGGTAGACCTTAAAAAGCTATAGAGTTAGCAGAAGAGAAGATTATAAGGGGGGTGGGGGTGAGGGGAAGGAATATATTTCATTATTTTCCATCAATAGAAAAACATATAGCATGAAAATACATAACTTCTGTAGAAAATTATTTCATTTTTTTTTTGATAAAACATTTATTGAGTGCCTCTGGTTTTGTCAGTCCTACTGTGGATTCAAAGTTCCAATTGTCCCTGCTGTAAGAGAGCTTAAAATCAAATGGGTTAGACAGATCAGTGGATACAATTTACAGTATTGGGGAGGTCAGTGCTATACTAGAGATCAGCCCAGAGAGCTGTCAGAGCACAGAGAATAGTTTATTTTTAATTCTGTCTTGCAGTTTTCCTTAAAAACAAACCAACCAACCACAATAGTAAAAAAAACCTTTCAGTACAAGGGTTCTCTTCAGTTCATGAATTTGTATCATTCATATTTTTTACGTTGTGTTCTGTCAACGTTATGGCCTTTTGAAGATGGGATTAGGTCCTGTTGTTAATTCTGTAGCAGTTCATTAAATGGTTGGTGGAGCTATTTTCACTGTTCTATAATGGGCCTGGAAGTGTTGTTATCAGGCAGTCCCTAAACTGTAGAGCTACCGGGAAGAGAATAGAGTTATTGGCAATGTTAGTAAAGCAGTGCCATTTTGTAAAAATTGCTCCATTGTGTAACTTTGTTTAACTTGGTACATTCAAACTTTATTCCAGACTCTGGTTAAAAGATGGGCCAGATTTCAACCTTCCAATAATTCTAAGAAGATAAAACTTCAGAAGTGAAAACAATTCTATTAACAGCACATCTTGGTAACAGAGCATACTTTTTCTTGCTAAGGTGTCCTCAAAATCTCTTTTTCTTTCTTTTTTTTCTTTGGAGGTAAGGATAGGATAGGTAGATGGGTGTAGAAGGAAAGGATCAGAAGTGTTAGGATTCTTTGTAGAGTTTTGATGATCTGAAGTCTGTAGTTAATTATACAGATAGTGGTTGTTTTATTTGATAATTTGAGCCATGTTACTTGTTGAACATATTTCTTTGACATTGCTTACCTCCTTTCTTTGTGTTTATACTCTAGGGAGGTGGTCTCCAGCAGGAATTTTTGGAGAGGCAGTAGGTATATTTGCATATATCTACAATGGGTATCTACAATGATTACATTGTTCTCTTACGAAGTTCTCAGGGACAAAGGTTATTCAAAAACACACAGACAAAAAAAAATGTTGAGAGTGTGGGAGATCATTAGACATGTTTACCATGAAAGGCCACCTAACCACCTACACACAAATTGGGAGAATTTGTCATTATTTATGTAGACCATGAAACTAGTTTTCAGGAATTCTTAATTCCATACACTCAGAAATAGATAACTTTCATTTAGATTGGAATTGTACTCTTTCTGCAGGTAGAAAAGTGTGCAACTTGGTTCTGAAGCCAGGAATTTCCATACAAAATGACTGTTAGGTTTTTTAAAGGTTGTTATGGTCTTTCACTGTATTTTTTTTTGATAGGAAGTTAAAGTACTTTATTTTGGATTGTGTACAGTAATCTCCAGGTGATGTTAAATTATTTAACACAGACTCTCAATGATCTTCAGTAAACAAATGAGTGGTTGTAAATTAAGTAGTTTCTACTTAATGATTGTGAAATTGAGATTTTATGGTAAATGGTGCTCTTGGTAGGACCATACTGACATGTTTATTCTGTGGCTGGATGTGAAGTCCTTGAGACTCAGTCAAGTTGTTGAGCTTATGCAGACCTCCTTTCCTGAAAAGGACAAAGTTTGAACCAACAAGCAATTCATTATTCAGCACGTCAAATTATTTCTTTAAACTTGAAAATGTTTCTAGAGACTTTACATGTCCAGTCTTAAGAAGGTAACATGATACCATGAAATTGTACTTTTTTAAAATTTTCTTTCAAAGAATTTCTTAACAATGCTACTCTAAAACTAAGAAGTTTCATATTTAGAAAAAAATGCAACTCTTTTGTACTTCTGATAACATGTATGGAGCTATTTTTTCCCCTCATTTATCCTGTAACATAGCTTACTATTTGGAAAACCTTACTATCCCTCAAACATGTTTCTTCTTGTATGCCAAAGTGTTGCCAATTTTTTTGTTGTTGTTTTTACTCATAGATCAGTAATCCTGATACGCTTTTACTTGATTTTAGATTTCTACAGTATTTTTTCTTTCATAAACTGAAATCAAACAAATGGCCCAGGACATCTTTTCCTCATTGTCAGTTTTACTGAACAGGAACATTTGCTTGGATTTGTCTTCCACCTCCAGCACTGGAGGAGATCTGTCTGTCTGCATAGTACCCAGCGATTTCCCTGTAATGGCTCTGTCACTGTTCTTGCCACTTAGCGACATTTGACCGAGAGGACGATTTTTTGGTTCTTCCTTTTATTTGGCTTTCTTCACATGACGGTACCTGGTTCTCCATCTTCTGATCAAACCACTCCCTCCCATGCCCCTTCACTAACTCAGTCTTTTTGCCCCTTAAAAGTGAGTGTTTGCTATGGCCCTGTCCAGCATCTTATTCTTGATATACTCTCTCCCTGTGCAGTTTGATCTGCTTTAACACCTCCATGTGAATGACTTGCAAATTTGTCTTTCTAGAGAACTTTTTTCATATTATATGTATATAAATTCTTGTTTTGTTTGCACATATGAAACATATATACACATTTAAAAAATAAGTCATATACTAATTATAGAAAATGTGGAAAAATTAATTATGAAGAATATAAAATATTTCATAATCTGTCCAGAGAGAACTGTAATTTGGTCTACTTCCTTACAGCCTTTTTTTCCTTTGGTATGCACCCTGACAAACACACAGATAATTGGGCTTATACTATTACAGTAGATATAGTTTTGAACCTTTTTTTTTTTTACTTTACATCATGTCATAATTTTTCATGGCATCAAAATAATTTGGACACAATTTAATGGATGTTTGATAATACCATATTATATTGATGTTGCATAATTAAGTTGTGCACTTGGGTATTTTGATTATTACATTATTAATAAGTGAAAAAATTGAGAATAAGTTTATGCATAAATCTCTGTACAAATCATTCATTCTTTCCTTAGGTTAGATTCCCAGAAGATGAGTTACTGGGTCAAAGGGCATGAAAATTTAAAAATACAAAATCTGCTGTGCAAAATCCCTTTTCATAAAAACCAGACTTTATGTCTTTTGCTGTGATTTTGAGTGCCCATTTTAGCGGATTCTTTGTAACATTGAATATTATTTTTTAATCTTTACTAATTTGATAAGCATGGTTTAATTGGTATTTTATTAATACCAATAAATTTACCAACAGATGCTTTAGATAGCGGTCGGGGAAGGCCTCTTTGAGTGAATGACTGACATTTGAGCTGAAACCTGAATGATGGGGAGGATAAAGAAGGCCAGCCAGGTAAAGAGAAGATATGGGGGAGTTTTCCAGGCAGAGAAAATAGCAAATGCAAAGGCCCTGAGGCAGGAAGAATATGGGTAGGGAACGGATGAGAAGTATGAGATGATAACAGAGATGAATGGCAGCCAGACTAAAGAAGGATTTATAGACAGTGATAAAGATTTTAATTTTATTCTAAGTGTGATGTGAATAAATAAATAAATACCAAATAAAATTAATAATTAATTTTAATTATTAGTGATTGAACAATTTTCATACATTCATTTCAATTTCTTCTGTGAATTGTAACTTGTTTAATCCATTCTCATTCTATTTGGATCTTAACATTTTGTTGTTTTTCTGTTTGGAGTTTTTTCATTTATTTGGGGGAGGGAATATAGTTTTTATTAGACCAAACTGAGTAAGTGGAGTCACAAAATAGAAAGTGTACAAGAAGTTTAAATTGTGGTGTTTTAAATGCCCATTATTGTGAGAAGCCTGTGCTTGTGGTTGATAAAACAGCACTGCAAAACGGGAAGGGTGCTGGCCTGAGAGTCGGGATTCCCACCTTGGAGCTGGAAACCAACCACTTAGGTTACTGTGGGTAAGTCATTCATCCTCACTGAGCTTCATCTGTAAAATGAGATGGCTGAGCTCTTCATCCCAAAGTCCATGCAACCTCTGTCCTGAAAGGATGGCTTTTGATCACTGCTCACTCACTATACATTCTGAAATTATTTTCTCTTCCATTCCTAACCCTTTGCCCACTTTAGATATATGAAGTCGGAGGAAGGACTGGACCCAATAAAGGCAGTTTCCACAGGGGTAGCAAAGCTTAGTGGAGTCTGGTGGCAATTTAATGTGTTTGTGCCCTAAGAACAATAGAAGTTGCAAAGACTGGTATTTTTTAGGCGCTCCCAAAGATTGACACTTGGAACCTGGTAAAGAAAGTCTGAAAAGCCCTGTTGATCTGTCACAAAGCACCATAGTCTCTAGTGAATGTAAAGCAAGTCTTACTTATCATAAGAAGTTTGAGTTGCCAAGCCAAGTTATTTAAGAACTTTCACTATTTTATACTAAAACTATCCTTAGTGTTTTTCTTTGTGATTTGTGTAAGCTCTTCATTTTAAGAATATTAATTCTTTGTTCTTGGTCAAATGTTTAGTTATTTGCCTTTTAATTTTGTGCATGTGTATATTAGTACTTATCTATAGGTCTTTTTCTTTGGGATTTCATTTCTTGCTTTTATGCATAAAGGTCTTCTGTCATCCAGAGATAGATTAAGTATTTGCTTTGATTAGCTTCTCATTTCTGTGGTTTTATGTTTTATATTTAATTTTTAATTTGTCTTGAATTTACTTTGGAATACCAAACCAATATGTTCAGTGCCTTTGCATATCTCTGAGCTTCAGATCCATATTTCCAGCTACCTGGGAGACTACGTGGGTAGTATATATATTATTAGGCATCTGCATCCACCTAGTTTCCCTAAGGAGGAAGCTTGACGTTGTCTTGAACACTTCAGTCCTTTTCTCCTCCCACATTGAATCACCAACATTGGTTGATTCTGCCCCAAGTGTGATGATGCCTCTTTCATCTGTCTTCTAATTCAGATTCCCTTCTTTTGCTCAAATCCCCGAGCAGTCCTTAGAGTTGGCGTCAGTTTTTCCCTTTCAGTCCAAAGTTGTCATAAAAAAAATAAAACACTGATTTTCAAAGTATGGTTCCCCCAGTTACCTGTTTCAGAATCACCTGGGGGTGTTGGTTAAAAAGCTAGATTCCCAAGTCCTACATAAATCTACAAATCAGCACATCTCGGGGATGGGGACTGGGACTCTGCAGTTTTAGAAAGTACCTCAAGAGATTCATTTACACACTTAAGGGGAGCCAGTGCCCAAGTCATTTAAGTCTAAGTTTCTCTGCATGCCATTCAAGACCCCCCACTCCCACACCCTGACAGCTTATTTTTCCAAGCTTATCTCTCACATCACTACCCACCCACCTGGCACTGTAGTCATACAATGATTCCCGGTTTCCTGGACCCACCCTGTCTTTTCCTGCCTCTGTGCCTTTGCTCATGCAGTTCCCACAGCCTTATGCTCCTCTCCCTCCTCCCACTCCTGATGAAGTCCTTTTTCTTAAGAGGTCAAATAAAATGCTGGTTAAAAAAAATAAAGCCTTTTCTAATATATCTTATTTGAATCAGTGTCCCTCCTTAGTGTTCACTTAGCACTTTATTTTTACTTTTATGAATTATTGCTTCCTTAAAAGATTAGAAGCCTTCTAAGTGAGAACCTTGCCTTTCATTTTCATTTCATGGTCATTATTCATATAATAAGCAATTAAATACTCAGAGTACATGAAATATATCTCATCTTGCAAACACTATTATATAGCAGTGTTCAGCTTCACATCACACTTAGAATAAAATTAAAATCTTTATCACTGTCTATAAATCCTTCTTTAGTCTGGCTGCCATTCATCTCTGTTATCATCTCATACTTCTCATCCGTTCCCTACCCATATTCTTCCTGCCTCAGGGCCTTTGCATTTGCTATTTTCTCTGCCTGGAAAACTCCCCCATATCTTCTCTTTACCTGGC
The DNA here is from genome assembly GCF_021234165.1 of Pteronotus mesoamericanus. Classification (NCBI taxonomy): domain Eukaryota; kingdom Metazoa; phylum Chordata; class Mammalia; order Chiroptera; family Mormoopidae; genus Pteronotus; species Pteronotus mesoamericanus. The sequence goes on from NW_026555310.1 coordinate 4,570,054, forward strand.
TGGCCTTCTTTATCCTCCCCATCATTCAGGTTTCAGCTCAAATGTCAGTCATTCACTCAAAGAGGCCTTCCCCGACCGCTATCTAAAGCATCTGCCCCCTTTCCTACCACCACTCCAGTTACTCTTTTTGTATTTCCTTCACAGCATTAATCACAGTATTTCATCGTCCTGCTTCCACAGTAGAATGGAAGCTACATGAGAGCAGAGACCGTGTCTGTCACTTTTTAGGTTGTATCTTTAGCAAATAGAAAACTGCTTGACATATGGGAAGTGCTTAATAAATATTTGTTGAATGAATCAATACGCCTTGAAGATAGACTTTTCATCTTAACAATTCTTGTTTTGGTTCACAGTCCACAGCTCTGTTGTTGTTGTTTTAATGGCGATTAGCAGAGGTAGTTCCATCAGGGTTCAAATCAGGTATCAGTCCCCGAGGATTTCTGAAGGTAGCCAGACAAAGGTTTGGATACTGTGACAGGGAGGATTCGGTTCCATCTGAGTGCAGGTTTTCCAAGGTGTTCCCAAGATCCAGGCCACTATTTTACTACCTGTCAGCATCTACTTCCATGGTTATTACTGCTGGCCCATACTAGTCTTTTAACACTCATTGCATTTTTAAAAGCAAATATAGCAAAACTAGAATCCAAATGACTGGAATCCTCACGCAACCAGAGGTTTTCTTCTGCTTTCCTTCTCTAGAAGAAAAATAATAAAACCATGGAGAACCTTCAAGGAAAGTATATTTTCATTATACTTACCATACACCCTGAAATCGGAGAGTATATTGATTAGAAAGATTTTCAGCCACAGCTTTAAACAAGGGGTTTCTTGTTAACATTGAGCTGAACCAGACAGTGTAACTAACCAGTTCTAATATCTTCCTATTTCTCTTTATTGGGAGCCTTATTTTTTAATTTCATTTTTTTGCTTGAAAGTGAGCATAAATTTTGTTTAAAATGATACTGTTTTTTATAGCAATTTATAATTTTTCAAAGTACTTTTGCTTTTATCCTCTAATTCAATACTCATTGCCATTCTATGTGAATTATGATCTGTTTTTCAGACGAAGAAATTTGAGACCCAAAGGAATTGATTGACTTTCCCATGCCAACTAAAATACCACTACTCAATAAATCCCTCTCAATAAGTTTTTTATTTAATTTTAAAAAAATATTTATTGACATGAAAGAGAGAGAGAGGAAGGGGGGAGAGAGAGAGAGAGAGAGAAGAAGGGTGAAAGAGAGAAAGAGAGAAACATGCACATCGATTTGTTGTCCCACTTATTTATGCTCTCATTGGTTAATTCTTGTATGTCCCCTGACCAGGGATCTAACCCGCAACCTGGTATATTGGCACAGTGCTCTAATTGAGCTACCTGGCAAGGGACCAATAACTTTTTTAAATAGCACTATAATTTGAGGTAAGTTTTAGAAGATAAACATTAAAATTTAATGTAAACACTAACATTAATATGTTTGTAACCAGTCCTTATTAAGAAATGATATCCATAGCATCAATTAGCAGAATGTTATCACTTACGTAGCTGTGTGGGTTGGTGATTCTTTATGTGACCAGACTCAGCTGTGCTTGTCCTTGATTAAAGCATTGTTTGGTGTTAGCTTCTCAGATTTTTACAGAAAGGAAAGATTAGAGAACTTGCCTAGAGAAGAGTCACTTTTCAGTAAACCTGTTTTAATTCTCCTGCTTGAAGGGATTGGTTAAATTGATCTGAACTGGCTTTTCAGATTGAGCAAGACCTGAAAAAAACACATCATCTAAAATTTCAGATAAGAAGAATGGAAGCCAGGCCCTTCCTGGAAATGGCCAGGAGTGAAACTAAGAAGCCCTGTATTTGGAGAAAACTTGATTAATTATTAAGGACAAAGGGCAGGTATAAGAAGGTTATATCTTTAACGGAAGCAGCCTTTTTAAAATAATTGTTTATGTTTCTTCTGCTTTGTCGTAGTAGAGAAGACTTTAATTACCCACTTTGTCTTAATTAAGCATATAATTGGCCAGACCTACGAGCATATGCTTTATAGGCAGATATTCAATTGCTTAGGTGGGCCTTTGTCAAGATATGTGGCAACTGGGAACTAGCATAGTACTGTTTTTCATTTCTATAGCAGATATTTATTGAACCCATTCACGGTACCAGACCCTGACATTTGATGCATCTGATGATAAAGTACGGAATGGTACAAAGGTTAAAGGAGAAACAGGCTGTTAGTAAATCCATCCTTTTATGGTATCGGTCAACTCTAAATTTCCACATTCTTTTTCCAATTATCTATGCTTTTCTCTACTTTCCCCCTTAAGTTTGAAGTTACTGTCATAATGATCTGTTTTTCTACTTATTGGAAAAGACTTTATTTAGTGTGAATGAAAAAACACTGAAAAAACCCTCATTCCCTTGGATTATGTTGCCTTTACAATGAGTTAATTATCAACTCGGGAGAAAGGAGGAAGAACCAAGTGAATATATAACAAATTAGATTTGAGAGGTAGAATTAAACTTGGATTTGGTCTGGTAGTTCCTTAAAGAAAAAAAAAATATTATTCTTTATTCGCTAAAAATTTTAGACCAAAGTCAGGTTTTTTTTAAAGATCTTATTTATTTTTAAAAGGGAAGAGAGGGAGAGAAACATCAATGTGTGGGTGCCTCTCCTGCACCCCCCACTGGAGACTTGGCCCAAAACCAGGCTTGTGCCCTGACTGGGAATCCAACCAGCAACCCCTTGCTTCGCAGGCCAGCACTCAATCCACTGAGCCTCACCAGCCAGGGCCCAAAGTCAGTTTTTAAAAGCTGTAATTGGAGGTTACTCTTTTAACTGTCTAAATAAGGTATGTGAAGACTATCACAATTACATAAAAAGCTAATTTGGGTTTCAAAAGTGCAAGGAGATAAGGTAGTCAAGTAAATCAAAGTAAGAGAAGCCATGTAGGACGGTGATAGTTATATCATCTTCGACTTAGAGTTTTTATAAAGCTGTTGAGAACACCTAAAATTTGGCCCTTCCAAGAACATTGTCATTTCTAGTTTCGAGACACTTAGGAGGATAAGACTGGCCCAGACCATCCCCAGATTCTGGGAAGATGTAGTTTGCAAGAAGTTGTTACAGCATGAACATTAGGGTCTATTAGACTATTTCAAATCCAGGCTCTGCCTCTTGCTAACTGTGTGACCTTGAGCAATCTATTTAACCTTCCGGAGCCTCTGTTTTATCCTCTGTAAGATAAGAATAATATTTGCTTCATAGTATCATAGAATTAAGTGAATAAGATCAAATGGAATGAATCACCTTGCATATGACCAGTGCTCAATAGCTGATCCCCACGCTTATGCAAAGGTGGCCCAAACTTCTGCCTGATTCTGACACAGTCTGTCTAGATGGCGGGTGATTAGGGTCTGTGTCTGCCTCCCTGTTCTGGCCTAATAACTGGGATCAAGCCAAAACTAAACTCTCAAAGCTGTTTTTATATTGGAATTGTAGGGGTCCCTTTTCAGAAAAATCAGATGTGTTTGGACTCCACATGAGATACTCAGATTCCAAAGATAATCCTGATAGTCAGAGCGCCCTCCCTTCATTCATAGTCCCCACCCCCTCACAACCAAGAGGCAGGAAACTGGCTAGTTGAGGGCAGCAGCTGGGGCACAACCCCAAACCGTGATCTTAACGCCTAGATAGTCATGTAGTGTTCGTCAGGCTTCTCGGAGGGCTGTGCTCTAGCGGGAATATTAACAAGCAGTTAAAGGGTAGATGCCCTACAAAAGGGAACTCTACAGAAACGAGGATTGCATCTGTAGAGTCAACCAACAATTCTATTTGGAAAGAATATTAATGAGATCTGGATAGGAATCAGACACCAGCAAAGGACAGCTGCTGTGAGAGGCATTTGAATGGTACAAGGAGTTACACATGATATTCAGAAAGTCCTTGTGCAATTTTAAAAAGTAATTAAGTTGTAGAGTTAATAAACAATTTATAATCAAAAAGTAAATGTAATGAGTGGCCAAACACACATTTAAAAATATACTCATCCTTCCTCATGATTAAAGGAATGAAAACTAAAACAATATTGTATCATTTTTCACACATCTAGCAAATTGGAAAAATAAAAATGATTAACAATGCTTAATATTGACAACGGTGTGGAGAATAGGCTTTCTCACATAGCTGATGTTTTCAGTATATACCCTGGCTGGTGTGGCTCAGTGGACTGAGTGCTGGCCTGCAAACCGTAAGGCTACTGGTTCGATTCCCAGTCAGGGCACATGCCTGGGTTGTGGGTCAGGTCCCCAGTTGGGGGCATGTGAGAGGCAGCCACACATTGATGTTTCTTTCCATCTCTTCCTCCGTTCCCCTCTCTCTAAAAATAAATAAATAAAATCTTTTAAAAATATATAAACTGATGCAAGTACACACACACACACACACGTATGAAACTGTTTACTGTTTTTGAGGAACACTTGGGAATGTGTATTACATTTTTTAATGCATAGGCCTTTTGAACTAGAAATGTTGCTTCTGGGAATTTACACCATACATACACACTTCTGAGTAGGCAATAGTAGAGACATGTTCATTGCAGCCTTGTTCTTAATAATGAAGAGCCTAAAGCCATCTAAATGTTCATTGACGGAGGCCTAGTTAAATAAGGCATAGGCTATTTTGGACTGAAATAATAAGTGGTCCTGAAAGGTTGAGGTAGATCTATATGTCCTGATATGAGAAGATGTTCAAGAGAAAATGAAAATTGCTATAAAGCACATTAACATAAAACCATTGTAATTTTTTTAATGTGTGTTTATGCCTGCTGTGTGTTAACATCTCTGTGCCTGAGTTTTCTCATTTGTAAAATATGCATCAGAATAATATCTACTTCGTAAGTTATTGTGAAGATAAAATGAGATAATATATGTAGATTGCTTAGCACAGTGAGTGACACATGGTGCTATGTGTTTCACATAGAGGCACTATCAGGAAGCTTATATTCCAAACACTGACAGAGGTTACCTTTGGGAAGTAGAATGGGCTTGGAGAAAGAGGTGGACAGGAGCAGACTTCTATTTCTTACTGTTTATGATGAGCAGGCCCCTCCCTTGACCAATCTCTCTAACTAAGGAAGTTGGTGAAGAAAACGACAGCTGTAGTTTGGAGTGCTTTTTCAGACCTTTGGAGGAGGGAGAGGGTCCCTGAAGAAAAGGGTGAAGGTGAAGGAAGGTGGTCGTGTGGGGAGAAAGGGAGGGTGCCGATGGATTCCACCTCGGCTGCCGAGACTCTTTTGAAAACCATTAACCTAACCGAGGATTGATTTTTTTTAATTGCACAAGAATCTTAATGAAGTCCCAACAGTTGTACCTGGACTGATTCTTTTTGCAATTTAGTAACATTTATAATAAAAAAGTGATTTTAATTTGACTTTTGAATAAAAACTACAAAAATTAATTGCTCAATGTGGCCAAAACAAACAATTAGGAAGAGACAAGTAGTTTTTCTAATAATCATAAATATTTTAATGTTTTAAAGAGACCACTTGGTATATTTTTCAAGGTTCATCCCATACTGTGTAGCTTGTGTCAGTACTTCATTTTTTTCTCCATAGACAAATACATATGTACCTTCACATGGGTAGACCACATTTTACTTATTTATTTATCAGTTTACTGAACATTTGGAATGTTTCCACTTTGGAGACATTGTGAACAATACTTTATGAACATTATGTACTAGTTTTTATGTGGACTTGTGTTTTCATTTCTCTTGGAGATGCAACCCTACCACACACATATATTTCTAGGAGTGGAATTGCTGAGTTATATGATGATTACATGTTTCACCTTTTGAGGAGATGCCAACTATTTTCCAAAATAACTGCACAATTTTACATTCCCATCAGCAGTGTATGAGGGTTTTAGTTTCTCCACATTTTCACCAACACTTGTCACACTATAATTTTTAACCACATCCCACAATAAAAAACATTTTACATTGTTACCCACTTTATATACACACAAACAAAAACTTTGTCAAAGAATACCTATACTCTGTGTGATACACTGCAACATTTTCTATTTTCATTCTCTTCCTTTTTTTTTTTCGTAAGACTATATTTATTTTTAGAGAGGAGGAAGGGAGAGAGGAAGACAAGGAGAGAAACATAGATGTGCAAAAGAAACACTGATTTGTTGCGTCCTGTAAGTTGCCTCTTGTGAGGGACCAGACCTGCAACATGCAGACATGTGTCCTGACCAGAAATCAAACTGGTAACTTTTTGCTTTGCTGAAAGATTCCCAGCCAACTGAGCACACTAGCCAGGACTCTCTTCTTTTTCATTAACACAAACTAAACATGCTGGTTCTGTCCCACCAGCTGATTTCATAACTCACTGATTTTGTGACCTGCAGTTAGAAAAACTCCAGGCTATTTTACCCCTTTAATTTTGCACAATAGGAAGTTGAGGCCCTGAGAGATGGTTTTTTCACAGATGATACCATTAATTATTGGCAGACTAAAGATTAGAACACAAGCCTGTTGGCTTCCTGCTTTAACTTTAACATCTCAATAAATTATAGTTGCCTTCAGATTCAATAGGTAAAAATAAATTGGAATTTCTGTTCAGATACCATTTTTTTTTACCTTGTACATTTTTCTCAAGCAGCATTTCAAATTCAGCAACAAATCAAACTAGAAAAAAGAAAACAATAAAAAAGAACTCATTTTATCATGAGTCATTGGCCTACGCAGTGATTTCGTGCCTCCTGAGCAGGGAGGTTCTAGGTGAACCTAGATGAGGGGCAACAAAGTTGTATCAGTTCAGTGTCCAGACTCATTTTGCCCAAACTGCAGTCTGCGATTAGAGGGCGTCCATTTTCCTTACGCTGCCAAATTTGAATGGCCATCTAAAATTTGAAATGGTCAATATAAGAATTGCCATTTTGCGCCCTGGCTGATGTGGCTCAGGGGATCGAGTGCGGGCCTGAGAACCAAAGGGTCGCAGGTTTGATCCTCAGTCAGAGCACAGGCCTGGGCTGCAGGCCAGGTCCCCAGGAGAGGGTATGCCAGCGGCAACCACACATTGATGTGTCTCTCCCACTCTTCCTCCCTCCCTTCCTCTCTCTAAAAATAAATAAATACAATCTTTTTTTAAAAAAAGAATTTCCATTTTGCTGTTTTTCCATTTTTCTTGGAATACATAGGGGTCTTAAACTCTTTTATGTCAGTGTTTTTCAACATGTGATGGGGAAACCTCTGACAAATCACTTTAAGGTTCTTGTTAAAATATGGTCCTCCCCGGCCTTACTCCAGATCTAATGAATCAGAACTGTGGGCTGGGACGTGGAAAATCAGTGTTTTAAACTTTCTAAGTGATTCTTATAAACACTCAAGGTTGCGACCGACTGAATTAAGTTTTTCCCTCCCTTTTATTTCTCATATTAGCTCCCTTTTGGGTTCTAGAGTTATTATTTGGCTTTGTTACCTGAAAAAACAAATAATTATTTGAAAGAATTAGCACTTGTAAGAAAACACCTAAATTTTGCTGACAGGAAGTTTACTAAAACAATCTATTGATAGAGTTCAGTTTTATTCTAGAGTTTAGTGCTAGAGTCCATTTTCAATGGCTATATCCACCGATTTCCCATAATTTGGTATGATTTGTCTTGGAATAAACAAACATAACCAACTGTTTTGTTTCATTTTCTTTTCTTTCAAAGTACTAATCTATAAAAATAGCTGAATCCAACAAATGATTTCAGATACCTGGTATCCCTCCCTTTAATAAATACTTGAGTGTTCATTATGTACCAGGCACTCTTCTGAAAGTTAAAATACAGTGTGATTAAAAAAATACAATGTGTTCAGTGTTGGGGGTGGGTCTAGTACTTTAGCAACTTAAGAGAAACCTCCCAGAGCAGGCTTGGGGGGTCAGGGAAAGCATCTGGATGAAAGTGTCGTCGAAGCTGGGACCTGTAGCGCAAGGCAACGGGAGAGGCTGTTCGGAGAAAGGCGAGGGATCGAGAGGGGGAAGCTGGGCCTACCTAAAGATGGGAGAAAAAGTTTATACAAACTCTCCATGTCAAAGAAAATAAAGGAGATCTGTGAAATAATACTTATTGATTAATAATGATAATGATACTATTAAAAATTTATTGAGCATTTATTAGATGCTAGGTAATATAGTATATACTGGATGTTTAGGAACTTGTTTTAATTCTCACCAGAATGCTCTGAAGTAGGTTCCTTGGCCTCAATTTAGAGATGAGGAAACAGAGACAGAGTATTATAATAACTTGCCCAAAATCACACAACTAGTGGGAGGTATGAGATTTGACCAGCTAAATTCAAACTTAATGGCCTGCGCTCTTAGCCTCTATGCCATTCTCTCTGCACTGTGTCACATAGTAAACACTTTATATAGATTTTTAAAGATTTTATTTATTTATTTTTAGAAAGAGGAGAAGGGAGGGGGAAAGAGAGAGGGAGAAACATCGATGTGTGAAAGACACATCGATCAGTTGCCTCTTGCACACCCCCAACTGCAGCCCCGGCCCACAACCCAGGCCTGTGCCCTGGGTTGCACCAGTGACCTTTTGGCTTGCGGGTGGCACTCAGTCCACTGAGCCACACTAGCCAGGGCTAGAATTTTTGATAAACCAATGTAGGTGATGGTATATTCCTCAGGGAAGTAAATAAATTGCCTATGGTCAGCAAAATCAGAAAGAGGCAGAATGAGAAGCTGTAAGTCCTCTTTTTAACTTCAGAACTTGTGCACATTTAGTAACATTATACTGTCTTTCATGTTATATTTTATTTTTTATTTATTGGCTTGGGAGAGAGAGAGAGAAGCATCAGTTTATTGCTTCACTCATTGGATGATTTTTTTTTTTTTAATTCTCACCCAAGGATACATTTAGAGAGGAAGAGAGGGAGATAGAAAAAGAGAAACATCCAACAGTGGCTTCTAGAACTATCCCCCACCCCAACCAAGGATTGAACTCACAACCCAGGCATGTACCCTGACTGGGAATCAAACCTGCAACCTTTGGTGCACAAGACAATGCTCCAACCAACTGAGCCACGCAGCCAGGGCTTGTTGATTGATTCTAATATGGGCCCTGAGCAGGACTGAACCCACAACCTTGGTGTATCAGGATGTCTGAATCTCCTGGCCAGGGCCTATTTTGTTTGATATAATCAAAAATTCATATGACAGCTCATCTTTTGAGAAAAATTATTTGTGGTTAAATAAACTTAATTTGAGGGGTAGAGTTAAAAGGATGATACATATGATTTGGGCTGTGTTATGCTGTGTATTTATGGGACATATGAAACTATGCAGCATACGGTAGAAACTCCAGGACAGGCAGTCAGGAGGTTAGGACTGATGATACAGTCTCGAGAATCATCTGGTGTAAGTGACCTTTGACGATTTGAAGGTGGCTGAGCTCACCCAGAGAAAGGACAGAAACTGACCTTTAACTAAAGCCTAGGAACAGGGGTGAGTGGAGGGGGAGAGAGGGATTCAGTGAGAAGATTGAGAACAGTTTGGAAGATAGGAAAGGAGTCAGGAAAGTTTCATTTAAGAAAAAGAACAAGGAAAAATACAATTTCAAAAATGCAGGACTAATTAACAATTCAAATGGCAAAAGAAGATGATAAAAACTGAGACATGGTTCCTGGATTTGACAGTAAGAGATCTTCAGGAGAATAATGTCAGCAGGAGTAGAAGCCAGACCCAAACAAGCAGAGGGATGAATGGAAGATGAGGAAGTGGAAACAATGAGTATCTGGAGACTGAGGTTTGGCTGTGTAAGTAGGAGCAAGGTGAGGTGGTAGTTAGAGGGGGAAAAGCTTAACAGAAAAAAGGGTTATTTATTTAATCCATATATACAAATTTCAGATATGTATATACACATGTATCAAAAATGTGAGCATGTGTTTAGGGCAAAGTCAAAGAGGTGAAGTGAGGTTCTGGGAAGATAGAAGGGAAAGATCAGGAGCTCAGATGGATTGTCCTAACAGTTACTTTTCTCTTGACATAGACAAGGTAGGGGGAAAGATGATACTATCTGAGGGTACTTCTTTTTAATCTTTGGAGTGTAACACGTGAATCATTATGGGTGAATGTTTGTAAGTGCCGAGTGAAAGTGAAATTGCTTCTCATACAATACTACCTCTTTTTCTTTACTCTTGTTCCAAATCTTAGTGTTTTTAAGAACAAAATATTCTTAAAAGGAGATAAAAAGAGGAAAAAAGTGTTATCTATGTGAATCTGTCTTGCAACATCTACATCCTTGTTGACCCCTGGGAATTTGGTCATTGTTACAATTTTCCTATTGTCTAGGATGCATGTTTCTACAGAGACCTGGCTAAAGGTCTTCCAAGAACAGTAGTAATGATTATTCTAACATGCCTACAGACTTCTCTGTCACCATGCCACTGAATAATAGTGAGCCTTTTATGTATAGTATTAAAAATTATTTAGTGGTTACATTTTTTTATACCACTTGAGTTTATCTTGGAGATTAAATAAGATAAATTATTAATTCACAGTTCTGAAAAGTGATACATGCTTTCTTGACAACTAGTTTAGGATTGTGAATAATAAGCATTCTTTTTTTTTTTCTTTTGATACTGAAAGCATTTTGGATAAAATTTAAACCTTCATGCAATTTTATTCAAGACAAATTAATAGAGTTCCTTCTATTTAGAAAGCAATACACCAGGTACTAGAAGGGCAGGGGACAAAGTGGATCTGTCTCTTGACCTCAAGAATCTTTCTATCAAGCACATTGATAAAATATAAGGAAGTGACCTATACTGATTGGGAATAGGGCGAGGGCAGTTCAGGAAAGTGTTCTTTGAGGAAGTAGTCTCTCACTTGAGTTTTAAAAGGCGAATAGATTTAGGAAGGGATAGCATTCCAGCTGGAATTTTTTAAAAATATGGTGTATCAAGAGAATGGACACTGGCAATGTCATAATTTTGGAGATTCTAGATTTCTTTTAATATCAAAATTCATGGATTTAGGCTTCTCACTATCAGAGAAAGAAGTTACAAATAAATAAAAGGGAATATGTACTAGAATGAATCTTATGATGCTAGATTGAAGTCAGAAGTATCACTATGAATTTATAGTTTAAATATGTATATACAGATAGGTAGATATAGAGATAAATATAGAAATATATATGTGTGTATATACATGGGATATACATAGATAGATAGATAGATAGATAGATAGATAGATAGATGTAGATATATAAAAAAATAAAATTTCCTGCGGGTTCTGTCCTCTAAAAAAGTCGAGAAGCAGTTACATATCAGTAGTAATAAGCACACAAGAGCCCAGATCTTGGTTTCTCCAGCAAAAGGAACCAGGGTGCCTTGGAGAAGTGGTTGATTCCAAGGCCAGGGCAGGGCAAATACAAGATAAGTCTGCACCATTTTATAGTGCTAGAAAATGAGGAAATGCTAACAAAAAAAAAGGGAGGTATGTTGAAAAGACACCAAAGCCAACCTGGAAGAGCTCCAAATGGCCAAAGCTGAAACAGTTTGAGCAACAAAATAAAGTAACTCGGGGAACAAAATAAATATCCGTAAGTCTATACTAATATAAATAAAATGATTGAATGAATAAATAAATGAGGGAGAAAGGACAATTCTTCCTTATAGAAGAATTTCAGTTAATAAATATAGACCGAAGGAGGACAATAGAAAGCCACCATTAGAACACCACAGTAATGATTGCTGAAGGTAAGATCTACCCATGAATACTAAAATTAGTGAGTAAAATTTTAAGAGGAATGGGATTAAAGAATCTCTCCCCAAATATTTATGAATCATAAAGGGAAAATATAGTAACTTTACAGTGGAGAAACCTGGCAGATACCACCTTAACCAAGCGACCCGGGTTAAAACCGCCAATAATAAGACACCAAACTTATGTGCTCTCTGATATGATGCGGTGAGGGAGCTTCATCAACTCTGTAGTATTCTCCCCCAAATTTTATAACCTTAATCTAATCTGAGAAAACATATTTAAAACAAAAATTTTTTTGTGAGCATTGCAAGATGTTTCAGGCTCGTCTTCTATTTGCTCTGGAACCAACCACTTCTCATAGGAGCCCTGGTTCTTTTACTGGAAGAAATCGAGACCCAGATTGAGAGATATTCTACATAATATCTGACCAGTACTCTTCGTAAGTGTCAAGGCCATGAAAGACAAGAAAAAACAGAACTGTCTTAGGTTGGGGGAGACTGACAGAGACATGACAACTAAATGCAGCATAGGATCCTGGAACAGAAAAAAAGACATTAGTGGAAAACTGATAGGACTTGAATAAAGTCTGTAGTTTAGTGAATAGTATTGTACTAATGTTTATTTCTTAATTTTGATAATTGTGTTGTGGTGACGGGAGGTAAAGCTAGCTGAAAACTACCAGGGAACTTTTGTACTATCTTTGTAACTCTGTGAAAATCTAAAATTATTTCCAAATAAAAGGTTAAAAAAAGCTGTTAACTTCCAAAATTTTTTTTGAGTATGTGAATTTAGTCACTACTTCTTGATGCAAAAATACACTCTTAGGAATAAATGTAGTTTATATTCTGGAAAAAAAAACATTATACGGGCATATATTTCATGTTGCTTTTTGTTTAAAATTTTCCTTTGAACCTTAAAGTATTTTAGGTTTTCTTTTTTTCATTTTAATTAGTTGCTCCCTTTTATCTGTTGTCATCCAAATTGAAAAGAGTTCTTAGTTTAAAAAACTTTAAAATTCTACAATTTATTTCTAAAAACTAACATTTTCTCTGAACAAGTGAGTTGTACTGTTGACCCTTGAACAACACAACAGGGAGAGGAGCTGACTCCGGAGCAAAAACTTGTATATGACTTTTGACTCCTCAAAATTTTACTGTCAACCCAAAGCCTTACCAATAACATAAACAGTCAATTAACATACACTTAGTATGTATTATATATATATAATTATATATATTATGTATTATATACTATATTCTTACAATAAAGTAAGCTAGAGAAAAAATATTATTAAGAACATAAGGAAGAGAAAATATGTTTATGTTATTTACTGGGGAAAAAAAAATGCATGTAAGTGGACCCACACAGTTCTAACCCATATTGTTCAAAGGTCAACTATACTTTGTTCTCTTTAATCATTTGAGGCTGTATTCAGGCAATTATGCCTGTTGCACAAGAGGCCAACTCAGAAGGAGAGAGAAAAAGAGAAGTCACTTAGATTGGATTTGTAAAAACAGGAGTCAGGAATTTATTAGTGGCAGCTCATTTGCTTTTGTCCCAGCCAGGTTTCTGGGAGGCAATTTATTTAGTTAGGTATGTCTATTTTAGAGTATGTTGAAGTCTTATTATTAGAATAGGTTTCCTGGAGCAGTTAGAGACTTCGCCCTAAGCAATTGCTTGAGGAAACTGTTCCTGGGGCCAGATTTCCCAGTGAGTCATTGCCCAACCCTTAAACTTTCAAGGACCTTTGTTCAGAGATCTTTATTTCTGGGCTACAACTCACCCATAGCATGTTTAGCTATTCCACCTCAACCTACCTGGTATGATAAAAAAAGAAGTTCGAACTGGGAATTAGAACTCTGGCTCTCGTACTAACTAGCTGGTGAGTTTGGGAAGTTATTGGACCTTTATGTGCCTCTACTTCCTTACTGTAAAAAGGAGGATTTGGTTACTTGATTTCTAAGCTGCTCTCGTAAAAATCTGCTGCATACATCTAAAACTGAAGACATCCTCCTTCTTAGCAAATGATTCCCCTTTCTATGCATCGCTTTTTTATTTGTTAAACTATTGTCCTTATAGTCTCTGAGGCTATTTTTGTTTTTTTAAATAGTTTTTTAAAAAGATCTTCTTTATTTGTTTTTTAGAGAGAGGGGAAGGGAGGGAGAAAGAGAGAGAAACATCAATCAGTTGCCTCTTGCACACCCCAAACTGAGGACCTGGCCTGCAACCCAGGCAGGTTCCCTGACTGAGAATTGAACAGGTGACCTTTCGGTCCACGGGCTGACACTTAATCCACTGAACCACGCTAGCCGTAGCCACTCGTATTTTTATTACTGACATGTATATCTCAACATGTGTAAAGCAAAACTCATTCTCCCTCTCCTTCCTATATACTCTCTCTATTAGTGGCACCAACATTCAACATTATTCAAGTTTGATGGTTCCAGCTTTTATTCCTTCTCTTATCCTAAATTCATTTTATTCTAAAAACTGCCAATTCTCTCTTTCCACCTTTCTCTTCCCACCTATTCTAATTTAAACCTTGATTACCTCTCACTTGGTTTTAGGATCTTGTTGACGAGTAATTTAAACTCCAATCTCCTTGAGTTACACACTGCTGCAGAATCATCTTTTAAAACATGGCTCTTCTTATGCTACTTGCTTTTTAAGAAATTATTTTTTGTTCCACTTACAGAGATTGTGGGGAATTCACCACAGAGTTCTTTTCTTACAAATGCACACAGTGAGGCTCAGGGAAATTATTTTTTTATTTGCCATGGAGGTCACATGTGTGCCAGGGACTGGCACCTTAAGATTGCTAGACTTCAGCTCAGCTCACTCACAGGCTGGTTCTCTCCATTATTGGAATATGGCCCAAATTCTTTAACATGATTTTCAAGGCTCTTCCTATTCGCTCTTTCCATAGCTTATCTTCAACTTCTCTTGCACCTAGAGTGTAACTTCACTGAAGTCTCCTGTGCTATTTCAGCTCCCTCTGGTGCGATGCCGTTCTCCCTGCTGAGATACACTTTCCTCCTCCTGCCCTTGTTGAAATTTTGCTGTTCCTAAATCACAAGTCAACTCGGTGTCTCTTCCCTTCCGACCCACCAAGCCAGAAAATCAGGTCCTGTTCTCCTGAACCATGCATTGCCTCTAACCACATTCTGCCTTGTGTTATAATTATTTCTGTACACGTTAGCAAGCCCAGTAGATTATGCACATTATTGGGTAAGGCCCTCTCCCTACACCTTGTAGGAAGTAGTTACTTAGTATCCTAGTATAATGTGACTCTTACTTTTATCTCTTCCTTAGCGTGCTGATCACAGTGCTTAGAAATCAGAGTATGCTTCTGTGAAGAGAAATGTGGTCAGGGTGTGAGCCACCTTACACCTCGAGTAGAAAGTGTGCTTACCCTAGCCTTATACCAAAACAGATGTTCTGACTTTTCCTAACTTTCTGGCTGAGAGTAATCAAAACCATGGAATTAGATTTGGGAATTAAATTCCTTTTCTTAATCACACTCAGTCCCTCAAATAATTTATGCTTTTCCTTTTTTACAAACAAATTTGAGAACATATCTTTTGTATATTTTTCTTTGGTTCAGAACTGATCACTGTAGAACTGACAACATTTACACCCACATCTATACTGGAAGCTTAATTGTACCAAATAATGTCTTAAAGTGTTGGTCAGTATTTCCTAAATTTGACTAAAGGGTTATTACTATGGTTTTACATAATTAAGTTTAGCTGGTTTGTTGTGTCAATGTCTTTTTCTTGTTAGAATAAAGGCTGACAATGCATGGCGGGTTTTTCAGTTATAAACTGGAAAGCAGATAGAGAAATAACATATATTATTTGATATATTCAGTGTTACTTCAAAGAACATGTATAGAATTAAGGTTATTTTATCCAGTAAGAATATAATATAAAAGATAAAAGAAGATAATATAAAAGCTGAACATGTATTGCTTACTTATTCTATGGCAGGGTCTTTTCTCTTTTTTATCTTATGTGTTCCTCATAAGGGTATGATGAAGCAAGCACTATTATTATGGGTGAGAAATCTAAGATTTAGGGGCAGACACAGCTTTAAGTGATGGGGCCAACACCCACTTAGATGTACCTGTTTCTAACACCACAGCCCTTACCATTAGAGGGTTCTGTGTTGCCTTCCAACTTGGAGATTAAAACAAACGCGTAAACAAAAATAACAAAGCTAGTGTTGTTTTCAGACAGGGATTTAGTTGGAAGAACAAGTGCTCCTTGTAGAAGAGCAGCACGGTCTTTTAGGGTTTAGGATATAAAGCATTCACTTTATATCCCAGGACTTTTAGTGTGAAATAAAAGCTCAGGTTCTTAGGTGGGTGGGTGGGTGGGTGGGTGGGGGTGTGTGTGTATGTGTGTGTGTGTGTGTGTGTTGCTGTCAAGGCTGTTGGAAGCAGTACCTGAACCATATGTTCTACCAACCAGATCAGTTATGCTCTGCGGTTGTAAAGAGAGCTGTAAGAAGTACTTTCATCTATATTTTCACTCTTTAAATAAGGAACCTATTGACTCATTTCCAATCTCACCTCTTTTGGACAAAGGTTGGAACTCCTTTGGTAATTACTGGGGCAAAAAACCAAACAAGTCAGGGGAGGGACCTGGTGATATGAAGGGCATGGCATTATGCATTCTTTGACTTGAAATGATTTTAGGAAAGAATTTAAGTATAGAAGTTTTAGTCCCCTGCATTTAAAGTTCACTGTACTTTCCCCAATTGTTAAAAGCCTTAAAATAATGATAATTATAACAAAAACTGCCCTGGCTGATGTGGCTCCGTGCTGGCCTGTGGACTGAAAGGCTGCTGGTTCAGTGCCTGGTCAGAAAATGCCTGTGTTGCGGGCCAGGTCCCCAGTTGGGAGCATGTGAGAGGCAACCAATTGATGTATCTCTCACACATGGATGTTTTTCTCCTTCATTTCCCCTCTCTCTAAAAAAATAAATAAATAAAATATTTTTAAAAATTATAACAAAACCAATACTACTATATTATACTTAAAACGTCCTTAATACTACTATAACATGCTTAGTATTTTAAATATATTATCTCCTTAAATCTAAATCAAAAGCCTCATAAAGGTAGGTATTATTCTCACTTTTTCAGCTGAAGAAACCAAAAATGAAAAAATAATATAATTTGTTCAGAGTGACAAAGTTATGATTTTAACTGAAGCCTATCTCGCCTTAAAGCCCTTACTTTTTACGTTATCCGTGCTGTGCCCCAAGCTCTTTCCCCAGCAACAAGCAGCCGCTGCTGCAGAGCTTGGGCAGAGAGGGCAGCCAAGAGAAACTTGGATGTAGGTGGTACCTAATTTGGACCTGAGTCCACAGAGATGCTGATTGTACTTCCCCTGGGATGTAACTCAGGAGAGTAGAACATTTCACTCCAAATGTGACTTTGGAACAGACTTAAGTTCAGGGAAAGGCCAATCGATGTTTGCACAGTAGGGTCAGTCATAAAATGATGGAACTGGAAGAGAGCTTTGAGATCATCTGGTCTCACCTTCTCACTTTACAGGAAACTACAACCCAAAGATATTGAATCATTTGACCAAGATTATGGTTTTTGAGAGAACCGGTAGAAGAGTTTGGTCTGCTGGTCTGAAGCTCTCTGCTGTCTCACAACACACCACTGCCAGTACTGGGATGCTGGGGAATCCTCTTTTGAGTCTAATATTCTGCCTTTCTTTATTGAATAGGTACTTCAGTATCTGTAGACAAGATGGAATCAACTCCATTTAATCGACGGCAATGGACTTCACTTTCATTGAGGGTAACGGCCAAAGAACTTTCTCTTGTCAACAAGAACAAGTCATCAGCTATTGTGGAAATATTCTCCAAGTAAGTGCTGATTCTGGTCCAAAAGGACCATCTGTCTTGAGCAAACATTACCACCTGTCAGGGAAATCAGTAAAGGAAATACAAGCTATAAAATGGCTTTATTGAGCTCCTTTCAGATTTTAAGCACCATACAGGCACTGTGGAGAAGGGGGTTTTATGATAATAATCCAGAGACACATTTTGTCTTTGAATTTTTGTTTAGTTGGGGAAAGAAGAAAGTTACAAACACAAAAGATAATCATAAAACACTCATTATTAAGCAAAATCTCAAGTCTCAAATAAGTAGGAGTAAGGCCTACATGCAGAATAAGAAAGAGGGAGAGAGACTGTCACGGGCAGAGGCTAGTCAGGAAGGCTTCCTGGTCAAGATGAGTTTTGAAGCGAGTTTTGATTTAGTTGAGGGAAATGGAATGTAAGGTGCATTCTTCACCTGCATTGTCTCATATGGTAGCCACTATGTAAATGGCTACTTAAATTAAAATTAAATAATATTATTAAAATTCAGTTTATCAGCGGCACTAGTCACATTTCAAATATCCAAGAGCTGCATGTAGCTTGTGGCTACCATATTGGACAGCACAGAAACATTTCTTCACTACATGAAGGTCCGCTGAACATGGCAAACTCAGTAAGCAATCTGTCACCCACTGGCTGCATTTTAGGAAATGAAGTTTTACTGGAACACAGCCGTGTCCATTTGTGTATCACCTATAGCTGCTTGCATGCTACAGCAGCAGAGTTGCTGCAGAGACCACATGTCCTCAGAGTCTAAAATATTTACTATCAGGCCCTTGAAGAAAAAGTTTGCTGACTCCTGCTCTGGACCATGAGTTCTTTGATATGAGGGCACCTTTCCTGCTTATTTTGTATCCCTAGTGTGTAGCATGGTGATTTGACATAGTAGACACTCGACAAATGTTGAGGAAATGATCTATGTAACTAATAAACCATGAGGGCAAATACATTGACTTCGCTGAAATAGAGATGCCATAAAGGGGAGGAGCTTTGGGCAGACAGAAGTTTTACTCAGCAGTAGATTTTGTTAATTCATAGAAGTTACAATATATTTAAGGGGAGAAATATGGTAAAGATTGAAGAAAGTAATTCTAGGATCTATATCTAGGATATAATTAAATACCAGTAAGAGGTGTCTGTAATCTACAGTGTCACCTTTTCTTCAGTGACAAATCCACCAAGCACCTGCTACGTGGAAAACATTGCCCTTTTGAACTATTGACCTTGGTTATCGCTTAAGATAAAGTAGAGGCTGTGTGAGGCTTCCTAGCCCTTTTCCCTTTTACATTATGCATTTTAAATTGCTGTTATTTTATGTCAGACATGTATTATTCTTATAAAAAAACAATTAATGAAAATATTTCTGGAAAAAAGGGATCAATATCTGGAAAGCTGTTAAGACTTAATCCCTGACCTCATGAAACTTAACAGTTCATTTTATATAGTAGAAGGAGTCCCCAAACTTCCTGCATCTTAAGAATCACATGGGGTACCCCTTAATAATATTGTGTTGCACTTATCTATTCTGCATGAAAAAAAATCTTCAAAGTTTAGTGGCATAACACAGTGAGAACATTTATTTTGCGTATTAATCTCCAATTTGGGCAGAGCTTGCCTCTGCTCCCCTCAGCATCAGCCAGGGTCCCCAAAGACTGGGGGCCATAGTTTTGTCTAAAGGCTCACTCAGCTCACAAGGGAGGCGGCTGATTCCCTCAGTCATCTGGACTCTCAGCTGGGGCCCTGCTCAGATCACCTACACATGCTTTTCCATGTGGCTGCTTGGCTTGGTTGGCTGCATTCCAAGGGCAAACGTCCAGACACAGAGGGAGGGAGGGAACAAAGGAGGAAGGGAGTCAGGGGCAGAAAATGCATTGTCTTTTATGACCTAGCCTCAGAAGTTATACACTTTTGCCACATTCTCTTCATTACAAGCAAGTCACTAAGGCTGGTTCATATTCATACGGAGGGGCGTTTGACTACTTTTTGATGAAAGGAATGTCAAAGATTGTTTTGGACATGATTTAAAACCATCCTATATGACTTCCCTGCCTCCCCCTCCCCCCTAAAGATTCTGATTCGATACGTCTGGGATGGAGCCCAGGAATTTGTGTTTTTAACAAGTATTCCAGGTGATTTTTTACCTTCATGAAAATTTAGGAAGCACTGGTAGTAGAAGAGAGGGGCTTGTGAACTTGAACATAAAGCAGAACAACAGGTTCAGGCAGAGGACTGTGGAAGTAGAACATGAATAAAAGAAATAGGAAAGCAAGCAGTCTGACATGGAGAAATACAGAGGGAAGAAGGGACTGGTACAGTTCAGTTAGGGCCATATGATGGAAGGCCTCGGATGCCCTGCTAAGTTTAGGATTCAGTTAGAAGAACAATGGAAACAATTGAAGGGTTTCATGCAGGGAGGATGACATGATCAGACTTGCATTTCAGAAAGATGCTTCTGGCAAAGGTGTGAAAGGTGTACTGGAAAGGTGAGAGATCGACAGCATGGAGACAAGTCATGGGACTCCCTTGAGAACCCAAGTGAAAGCTATTGAGGGTGGAGGGCAGTAGGAATGGAAAGGAAGGGAAGGATCTGAGACGGTGTTGAGATGTGATTAATGGGACTTGGAAACTCCCTGTTCTATAGAGAAACTTCTTCACATTCTTATCCTTTTCACCCTTCCTAGCCCCACCTCTCTTCAGCTGAATGTGGCTTCCCTTGATGTGCGTTCTGTCTCTGAGCAGTGCCTGCCTGCTCTTTCTGCACATGCTTCCCTGAAATATACTGGGACCAGGAGTCAGGGATGCTACTCCCCTACGTCTCTCCTGTTTCCCATCCCTTGTCCTTTGTGCCTTGTTCTGAAGGTCTAAAGCTGTGCTTTGAGGCTCACAGCTAATTATGCTATACTCCTCTTACCCTCCCCTTTGCTTCAGTGGGTGCCTTCAGTGGGGACACTACCTTCCAGATTCATTCCCTTCTCAGTGTTTCTCAGTGGTGGTGCTGTTAGCACTTTGGATGAGGCAGATCTTTCTTGTGCAGGATATTCATCATCTTTCCTTCCTCTAAATGTTGGTAGCAGCCCGTGACATTATGACAACCAAAACAGAAAAAGGGGGTAGAGAAGAAACCCCAGTAAGATTCCCACACTTTTCCAAGTGTCCCTTGGGGCCAGTAATTCCCCCAGTAAAGAATCCCCAGTTCACGTAAATGACCTGTCTGGTACCCTGGACTCATAATTCCTTGTTCTTCCCCACTTCTTCAGCCTGCACGTTGTCTCTCGTGCCCCTGTATCCAGTCCTCACCCCATCATCACCAGGAATCTCTCTCTGAAATGCACATTTGGAAACCTACTCCTTGCTTGGAGCCTCCTGTGCTTCCAC
Organism: Pteronotus mesoamericanus; assembly: GCF_021234165.1. NCBI lineage: Eukaryota > Metazoa > Chordata > Mammalia > Chiroptera > Mormoopidae > Pteronotus > Pteronotus mesoamericanus. The sequence goes on from NW_026555310.1 coordinate 4,591,095, forward strand.
GTGTTGTTCCTACTGACCCTGCTCGTTGGCCACACCAGGACACCCAGGCCGTGACGTCGGCCCCCTTCGTGGCTTTGCTTCCTTCCCTGCCTACCTCAGTTGTCGTGTCAGTGAACTCTCACCCCTTCCTCAGTTCCCTCCTCACTCCTTTATTCTGTCCTTGTCCAGCCCAGCTAAGTCTCAAGATAGGGGATTTGAGTCTTGCTGTAGCACTGATGAGAGGAAATTGGAAAAAGCTATTCATGTTATGGGCCTTCATTTTTCAGAAACAAAGTGCAAAGGGATCTTAGAGATCAATTCTCATAGCACAGTAGGTTGTCTTTTCTCCGGGAGGGTTATAAGAGCAAATGGCAGCTATGCAAAACTGTAAATCCTGAACTCATTAATCAGAATCAGCGTGCCGCACACTGTGCTAGACTCGTGATAGAAATAGATACTACTTCTAATCCTAACAAAAATTGTATGAAGGAGGGGCACTATCCCTGTGTTAAGAAAACTGAGGTGTTGAGAGTTACCAGCCCATGTTCATATTTTAACTAGTTTCTGTCTAGTATTTTTCTCCTGATGCATATACCTGAACCTATTGAATTGGTTTTGAAGGAGAATAGAATTTTCTTTGGTTGGTTGGGAAGATACTGGTGACATTGCAGAGGAAGGGGAACAACAGAAGGTAAGGCGCAGAAGTAGGACAGGGCATAATGTGAATTTAAAACAGTGAAAATCGGAGATCAGCCTGGGTTTCTTCTCCAGGTTTCATACCCAGTGAACACATATTGCTGATATTGCTTAGGCTTTTAGGGTTCACTCGCTGTTGTTACCCAAGCAGACTTCAGGACTGTGTTCTCCAAGTCAATATATGAATGTCCACTTCTAACAACCAGTGACCTGATTTTCTTTTATTTTTGAAACACTCTCTGTTGTGGGGTTTGGAATTAGTAAATCCTATATAAGCCTAGTTAAGAGACTGTAGGAACTCTTAGGAGGTTTCTGATAAGAAACTAGTATAAAATTTGTAGGAAACTTAATCTGGCTTATGTTTGTAGAATTAGCTGGGCTTTACTTTTTTTTGTCAGTGAAAATGACTAGCACTTAAAATGTATTTTAATGAGAACACTTTCTCACCATCTTTAAATAAAAACTCAAGTCTGAAATTTTTAATCTGAAATTGCTCTGGCATTAGGACTTAATTGCTTCCTGGTCCATGAGGCTTAGATGCCACCGCACTACTTACTTCCCAGTGCCCTTGAGGCATGCGTGAGCCTTGTCCTCTGTCGGAAGTCCTTGTGGCAACCCCCGGGGCTTTATTCTTGTCAGAGGTTTAACCACTTCAGTTTTGCATTCACTAAGGAATGTTCTTGTGGACTTGAGGAATACACACTTTTTCTAATCCAACCGTCTTTATTACATCTTTTCTCCAACATGGATGCCTTTTTGTACTTTTTATTCTGGTAACAATGTGCAGTTCATGAGGGTGCTGTGGATCCCCACCCTGTTTCCCATGATTGGCAGGTGAAGGTTGAAACACTTTATCTGGAATTCTTGACTTGGTAAATTTGTGATGAATCCAGTCAATACTAATGAGAGACTTCACACCTTTTGTCACAGTTTGTTGTCTGCCCGGGCGCCTCTGAACTGTTGAGCCCCAACATCCCAGCCGAGAGTGTGGTGCCGGTTCTCTGCTCAGACCGCCTCTGCACAGGCCACCGCCAAGAAGTTGAGCAGAGGAAAGACCACCAGGCTTTCTTTTCTCATTGTTAACAGTGCATTTTACATTTATACGTACCTAAGAGTAATTTTTACAGTACCAGAGCCTGTGTCTCATGAGTGCTTTATAGCTCCAGAGTCTTCTTTTACTAAACTTCTATACTGGATAAATTATTAAATTTGAGATAAAGAAGGGCCTGTTGATGAATCAATTTGAAGGGCTACCTTTGATTTCACTCACCATTGACTTGATTAAAATTTGACTCTCTTGTGGAATTCGGTTTCTTTGCAGAAGATTCCTTGTTGACTCATATATTTTTGGAATTAAAGGGAATCTAGCCCAGAGGTTTGCAAACTATCTTAACTGAGTTCTTCAGAGGAACCTCAGGAGACAATTCAGGGGGAATGGGAAGATCTAAAGGGCTGTGCCTAGGCCCTCTCACCCCAGTTGTCCTGCTTTGATCCCTTTTATATGTTAAGTTCTAAATAAGATATCATTTGAACAGAGGATTCTGCGGCAAAAGGCGTTTGAAAACCACTGATCTGGCCAACCATCCCATTCCCCTGACAGATAATGATCTTGATGTCCAGCAATTATGACGGAGGACCACAGCCCAGGGAGCGGCAAAACACAGCCCACAGACTCCTCCTGCATCGCGCCCTCCCCGTGTCACAGCTCTTGCCACGCTTGTTATAACTTTACCCATTCCATTGTCCCGAGAAAGAACAGGGTTTATATTTAGTTTTCTATGACTGTTCTTCCTCCATTCAGGAAAAAAAAAAAATGACCCTCAGTTCTCCCTGGTTAACCTCTTTGCTTCTCTGTAACATTGTAGTGGTGAAATTGTGCCAGAAGAAAGTACCATTGCCTAAAACATGGGAGTTTCCATTCTCTCTTTTTGGCCCAGTGCTCCTTTTGCTCTATTTGAGGGCCTAAAAGCAAGAGTCATGGATCAGGAACTCTGTTTTCTGGCCTTAGAAAAGTTTGAGACGCTGTTATTACTCCCCAGATAATTTTAGCAGCCTCCATCAGCTGCCCCTCACAGCTGAGCATTAATGAGCAGTTGCAAGATTAAATTCAGTATGTGAAGAAGAGGAGACTGAAGGCGGGGCGGGGCGGGGGGGGGGAATCTGAGAAGGGAAGCAGGATGAAATTTTAAGTACAGAAGTCTCATTGCAAATATTTTCCCTTCAACTTTGGATCTTGAAAATGCCTCTGCTCCTCCCTCAAGTCAATGACCTTCACATTTTGTGTCAGAATAATGAAAAATGGCTCTGAGTGCCTTTGAGGAAAGGCTGAGGCCAGAATCCTGGTCTAACACTGAATTCAGAAGTATCGTGCTGTAGAGCCTCTTAGCACTCTGAGGGTACAATATGTAAAAGTGCCAAGGACCTGGCTTGGAAGAAAGCAGTGGTGTAGAAGCTGTCTCCCTGCCTATGTACCGTTTAGCAAGTACTTCATTACAAATAAAGGGTGAGGATATTTGAGTGGGACAATCAAAACACAATTCAAGATAGCCATCAGTATATATACCCGTTTCTTGCATATAAGATGCCTCAGTGCTAAAAGGTCAGGTCTGAAGATGAAAATTATTTTGATTTTCTTTCTTTAAATCTGTGTTTCTGTTAAAACAGTAAAGGGAACTTCTGAGCTTATTTACCCAGCTAACCACAGTGTAAATATCTTGCCTTGGAGAATAATTGACTAAGAATGGACCCGTCTGCTGCTCGGCTCTGGCTTTCATATATTGTATTATTGCTGTAATATACCGAAGATGATTACCAAGGGGTGTGGAAGCACAAGATCAAGGCCATTTCTAGCTATAATCCACTGTGTTTCTGCATCTCCATTTTTAGGGAGTCTCTCAGACAGATATAGTGGGGAAAAAACGTACGTACAAGGACATTCACCAGAGCACTATTTATAATGGTAGAAAACTAGAAAGAATCCAAATGCCCATTAAAAGGAATATGGGTAAATTAATTATATTTATAATGGAAGAGGGTTCTCAGGGTAACCAAGGGCTTCTGTGTTGCTCAGTCAAGGTGTCTGTTAGCCTTTGTCTTACATGGCTTCTCGCCACTTCCTTCCCACATTTTTTCTTCCTTTGACTTCACTGGCAGTCTCCTGGTTTTCCTCCTACCCCTCTGTCTGTTCCTTGCCATTCTCTCTTATCACCTCTTCTTCCTCGTCTGACTGCTAAATGCCAGCGTCTCCAGGACCGAGTTCTGGGCCTTTTCTTGCACTATACACTCTGCAAGCGATATCATATACCTCCCATGCTTAAATACCATCCATGGGCAGACAAGTGCTAAATTTATAGTATTAGCTCAGATATCTCTTCTGAGCGCTAGACACATGTATCTAATTATTGCCACCACCAAATGGATGATCTAATTAACATGGCTAAAACTGACCTCTTGATCTTCCCCATCTGCAAACTCTGTCCTCCTTCAGAATTCCCCAACCCAGTAAACAGTACTTTCATTGACTCAGCTGCCAGAAACCTGGGAATCATTCATAACTTCTTCTTCCCCTTCCTCTAATTACCAATCCTGTTGATTCTACCTCTGAAATATATCTCAGATCTATTCAGTTTCCACTATCTCCAAGGCCACCACCCTGGGCCAAGCCAGCATCACCTCTCACTAATGCCACCTCCATCCTCAGCCCCCTCCAGCCTGTTCTCCACACGGCATCCAGAGAGCTCTTTTAAAAACATGAATTGGGTCAATGGCCATTCATTGTACCTAGGATTTGATTCAAAACCCTTAGCATGGACCGCAAAGCCCCTGCCTCCCAGCATCATCTCCTGCCCTCCCCCTTTCTCAGCGCACTTCAGCAACACTGGAGTTCTTTGTGTACCTTATACACAGGAGACGCTTTCTTGCCTTGGGGCCGTTGTGCGTGCTATTTTTCTGTGCCTGGAATGCTTTTCTCACCTCGTTTTGCCTGGCTAACTCCTTCCGGTCAAACTTCAGATCTCAGGCTAAAGGTCATTTCTTTCATACACAGAATACGCCCTGCCCTTTCAGTTTGGTTCCTTTGTTAGGTTAATTAACAATACCCTATTCTTTTTCTTTGAAGGATTTATCACTATATATATTGTGTGTATGTGTATATGCATATATGTGTAAATATATATATTTGTGTGCTTATATATTTAATATCTAAACTGTAAGCTGTCTGAGAGCAGGACCTGTGTCTCTTTTAGTTATTTCTCTCACTACTTTTTCCCTAGTTCTTAGAGCATCTTAAATGAAAACTTTAGCTGTTCTAAAATGGACAAAGGAAGAGGCAGAATAGTATGTTCAATATTATTCCATGTTTGTTATTTTTTTAAAGATGTATGTTTTAGATGTCAATCCCTTATCAGATGTATGATTTGCAAATATTTTCTTCTACTCCATGGGTTGCCTTTACCACCTGTTGATAGTGGCCTTCGATGGTCAGACATTGTTGCAGTCCAGTTTATCTGTGTATTCTTCTGTTGCCTGTGCTTTTGGTGTCATTCCAAGAAATCATGGCGGAATCCAATGTCATGAATCTTTGTCCCTGTTTTCTTTTAAGACTTTTATAGTTTAGCTCTTACACTTAGGTTTTTAATCCATTTTGACTGAATTTTTATATATGGTATAAGGCAGCAATTTTCAACCTTTTTCATCTTATGGCACACATAAACTACTTACTAAAATTTGGTGGCACACCAAAAAATACATGTTTTCTGTCAATCTGATAAAAAATAGGTATAATTTTGATTCATTCACATGGGAATAGCTATTGTTATGTTGGCTGTTGTCATTTTTTTATCTGGCGGTCTAAGGGAAGAGGTCAATGCCCCTGACTAAATAGTCAGGTATTGCATTTTTTAAAAAGGTCTTGTGGCGCACCAGTGTGCTCTAACAGACGGGTGAAAATCGCTGGTATAAGGGTCCAACTTCATATTTTTGCATGCGGATATATACTTTTCCAACACCATTTGGTGAAAAGACTGTCCTTTCTTCATTATGTGGTCTTGGCACCTTTGTCAAAAATTCTTTGACCATATATGTGAGGGTTTATTCGTATGTCTATATTTAGGCCAATACTACACTGGGATTTTTTTTTTTAACTGTGGTCAAATACACATAACATAATTTACCATTTTAACCACTTCTTTATTTAACTACTTATTAAGAAAAGATTCTGTGTATTTATTTTTAGAGAGAGAGGACGGGATTTTGTTTATTTATTTTTACAGAGAAGTGGGGGGGAGAAAGGAAGGAACAGACACACTGATATGAGAGACAAACATCAATTGGCTTCCTTCTGTATGTGCCCCCCAGGGACCAAACCCACAACCCAGGCCTGTGCCTTGACTGGAATCGAACCTGAGAACTTTAGCTTTGCAGGACTGCACCCAGCCAACTGAGCCACACCAGTCAAGGCCTAACCACTTTAAAGTGTACAGTTCAGTGGCACTAAGAACATTCATATTGTTGTGCAAACATTACAACCATCCCATTGTTTTTTTTAATAGCTGCATAGTATTCCATTACATATATGTATAATGTGTATATGAATTTATATATACACATTATAATTTATTAACCAGTCTTCTGTGGAAGGGACACTCATGTTGTTTTTAGTCTTTTGCTATTACAATTAATGCTATCACAAATAACCTAATGTAAAAGTCATTTTTGCTTGTGTGAGTATATCAATAGAACAAATTCTGGGAACAATTTTTGAATCATAATGCTTATGCTTTTGTAATTTTTGTAAAATTGACAAAGTTCCTTTATAGAGGCTTTATTAATTTATGTATATTAGCTTTTCAAAAAACTTCCTACTTGATAGGTAAAATATATTCTTAGTGTTGTTTGAATTATCATTTTGAGATTGAACATTCTTTTTGTTTGTTTAAGAGCCATTTGGTGTTCTTTTCTGTGAACTCTATGTTTATATTCATGGCTACTTTTCTATTAAGTTGTTTGTCGTTTTCTTATTAATTTGTAAGAGTTCTTTGTATTTTAGGGAAATCAACCATTTGTCTGTAATGTAAGTTGCAAATATCTTTCCAGCTTGTTGGTTGACTTACAGCACTTGTAAGTGGAAGTGAAAGTGGAAAATGGAAAGAAAATTCCATTTTCTTTCATCACCCATTTATGTTCAATGAAATCCCAGAAATTTTTGGAAGTTTTTTTCACCCTGTCCTACAGAAAGCTCTGCTCAGTTGCAGAGTAATACCCAACTGGTGAATAAGATACTTATTAATATCTGATTGTTAAAATTTAAACAGGTAGGAATGGAAGAGACCTTAGAAATCCCCTCACATAGTCACAATTTTGTAAGTGAGGCCAGTAAATGAAGTGATATAACCCAGGTTACATAGCAGGTAAGCAGTGGAGGGAGAATCAGGATTTATTTCTGGCCTCTATTTTGTATAAGGTTATTCTATTTAACACAGTACTGAGAAAGTTCTGAGCTTCTGAAGGTATTTATGAATTGAACCTTGGTTTTGGTCGAGAAATGGACTCTTGCCGCCCCGCCCCCCCTCCCAATTTCAAGAACGCACGCGTGCGCCAGCTCGTTTCCTTTTGCTTCGTTGCATCAGAGAGAACAAGATGGGTCACCAGCATCTCTGCTGGAGCCATCCGAAAAAACTCAGCCAGCGTTCTCGTTCTCGCTCTCGCGGCGCCTGCTCAAACCGGCCAGCCTGATTCGGGAGTATGGCCTCAGTCTGTGCCGCCAGTGTTGCCGCCAGTACAGCACGGAGATAGACTTCATTAAGTTGGACTAAGTGAACCTACCATGAATGGGTCGTTCGAGACATCTACCTTACTGCAGAATGGCTAGCTCTGTGCATAAAATGAAATTTAAAAAAATAAAATAAAATAATAAATGGACTGTTTCCCATACTGCTCTTTGTCTCTCACCTCCTTTTCCTTCCCTGAGTGTCTTGTGAATTCTGAAATTCTACCTTAAGGCAGAGAAAAAGCTGCCCTTTAAACATGCCCTTTTCTGGGGTTGGGTTGGTGCTGAGTTCTAGGCGAGCAGACCCAAGGAGAGGCACTTGATGGGGATTTGCCAAGTGATGGTGTCTCCTTCAGTGAGTACCTAACTCAGGGGCTCTGAGGAAGCCAGCTTACGGTTGCTCTGGGTGGTCTTGGAGATTTGCTGCTTCCTGGGCCTCGCAGGTGTTATGTGTCTTCAAATGGAGAAAACCTGATCCCCCTGGAAAGCCCTGGGACTTCAGTTGTTTCTCAGGATCTTCTGATCCCAGGAATAAAAATGATAAAAGAAAGTGATAAAAGTAAGATCCATTGACTTTAGGCTGTGCCACTATTTTATGCATCACTATGAAAAAACACTGCTAATTAAAAGGATGAACACATAAACTTTTCTCACATGCCACCCTTTATGAACATAAAAAAGCAAATTAATTTTTCTTTAACTGCCAAATCATAATATAATCTCTTTAAAGACATTTTAAGTTGCATTTAAAACATGCAGTACCATCAAATACATTTAATTGAACCAAATTGACAATACCAATACTTAGACCAAAATCACACGTATACAAGTAATGTGACTGTCTCTGGGTTGACAAGAATTAAAGATTTTAAAGGCATTAATGTGGGGCACATGTGCATCCTAGGATTAATGCAATGCTATAATGCAATGTTATATTCTTTGACTAATCCCAGGGCAATTTTACACACGTGATCTCATTCAGTCTCCCCAGCAACCTTGAAAATAGCTATATAAAGCTATTTTCTAGATAAGGAAACTAAACTTAAAGAGGTTAAGTGACTTGCCAGACATCATAGTTAATCAGTGATGAAACTGGGACTTAAACCCCAGAATTTCTGCTCTACCCAGTTGTTTACCAGCACTTGGCCACATCAGCTTGGACACCTCTCTTATATCAGAGCAGACGATAGGAATAGCACAGGAAGTGAGGGCTGCTCGGATTCTCTGCTGCTTCTGATAGAGTTGTTAAAGACAATTGCCGTCAGAAATAGGTTTATAGAAGTAGTTTTCTTAGAGATTGAAACAGTAAAAATGTAAGTCTAATTTGAGGACATTCTATTTTTCCCTCCTTCTCTGAAGGTACCAGAAAGCTGCTGAAGAAGCAAACACGGAAAAGAGGAGAAACGTAAGTACTCAGAGCACCGGGGCACGTGGGACTTCAGGAGCAGAGCCTGTGTGGCCCAGCCACCTGCAGCATCTGTAGGGCTTGGGCTCCCTGTCAGCTGAGCGGGGCGCTTGTGCCAACTGCTCTGATTTGTGAGCCATTTGCTCAGGAGAACTTGGCTTAGGTGCAGGGAGTCTTATTTTTTCACAGACGTTCTCCTTTTGAACCACTTTTTCTTTCCTGAGTTCAGGGAAGGACAGAAGGCCAAGCGCTTTGCCTAAGGTTAGTAAAATGGCTCACTGCTTCTGCTCAAATTAGGATACAGGGTTTCCTAGGCTGCCATCCTTTTTTCCAAATCAAACAACCAGAATTTCTGTACCTCTCTGCATTCAAATGGTAGCAGCTGTGCAGCTGTTGCCATCCTCTAAGTTCTTTGTTTAAAGCACACTTCCTGACCCAGCCTAGTTAGCAAGTTTCTTAACTGCAGGATCCATCAAAGGCTAAAACCTCAGAACAAGGTCTCTGCTCATCCCCGTTCTTTACTCTCCCTGCCAGCTAGCTTCCAGCTCGGCTGTATGGTGTAGTTCTTTTGAAATGTTACTTGATTTAATCTTATGAAAGGGAAAAAAAAAACATATTTGGGCAAGAATTCTTTAATTTGGCTGGCATTACAAAAACATCCCGCTGGGAGTTTTCTGTACCTAACCTATTTAAGTTAGTATTTAACATGCCCCTGTCAATTTGTACTCTCTAAGAAGGGTAATGTTAAATGAGTCCTTAGCTTAATTTTCCTGTAATTCAAAAAATGGATCACCTTGGGTACATTGTAAGAAAAAGCTACGTTCATTTTACTCAAATGCTGGTTTCTTTTTACTCCTTCTCTCTCTCCCTTGCCTGTTATTTCCCACTTTACTCCTTCCTTCTTTCCTTGTTTCCTTTAGTTCATTCATTCAGCAAGTATTCACGGAGCACCTATTTTAGGCATTCGTACAGGCTACATCTCTGCACCCATGGGGTTTACATTCTAGTGGAAGAGACAGACAAATAAAGTTATTGTGTCAGGTGATGATTAGAGCTATGAAACATGCAGTAGATAAGAGACATAGGGTGTTAGGGTGGTCAAGGAAAGCCTCTGATAACTCGACATTTGAGCAAAGATCTGAGACCATGAGCCAGGGAGAAGAATGATTCAGACAAAAGAAAAGAGCACATGCAAAGGCCCTGAGGCAGAAACATTCTTAGTGTGTTTGGGGAACAGGAAGGACAAGACAATACAGGGTCATTGTGAGGACCTGGACTTTAACCCTGATTGAATGGGGACCTTTGAAGGGTTTGTGTGCAAAGCTGTGATGTGATCTGAATTAAATTTTAAAAAGAGGAGAGGCTACATCTACAATGGCAGAAGCACAGTGACCAACTACAAGACAATTGCAGTGATTTAGGCAAAAGATGATAATGGTGATGGGCAGTGGTCAGGATTTATACTGAAGGTATAGAGAAAAAGAAGAATCAAGAATGGCGACAATGTTTTTTGACCAAACACCTGGGAAAATTATTTTAATTGAGATGAGGTAGACTCGAGTAAAAGCAGGTTTAGAGAAGAAGAAATAGTAGAAGCTCAGCTCTGGACATATTAAATGTAAAAATTTTTATTAAGATATCTAAGTGAAGATGTCAAATAGGAACTCGTATGTACAAATCTAGAATTGGAAGAGATCCGGACTGGACATGATGAGCTATGTATCAAAGTGTCAGGGGTATTTAAAGACGTGAGATGCACGAGGTTACCTAAGGGAGTAAGTGTAGCTAGAAAAATGTTTTGAGGACTAAGCTCAAGGGCACCTTAGTGTTTAAAGGTTGCAGAGATAAAGAGGAACCAGCAAAGGAAACTGAGAGCGCGCGACTGGTGAAATAGCAGTGAAATAAGAGAATGTCAGAAGGCAAGTGAATAATGTGTTTCTAAAAGGAGAGTTCTCAGCAGAGTCAAACACACAGATAGGCTGACAATTGACCATTGGATTTGAACACATGAAAGTTATTGGACATCTTGTGCTGTTTGGGAGTGATAGGATAAAGGCTTGATTGAACTAGGTTCAAGAGAGTAGGGTGACAGAAGTTGACAGCATGAGTATAGACAAACATTTATGGAGCATCTCTTCCGTACGAGGTGCTAAGGGTGTAGAGGAATGAGATGTGGCCCCTGCCACCAAGGGACTGTTCAGAGTCTGGAGAATAGAATTTACAATCCTAATGTGATAAGTACCACATTAAAGAAATACTCCAGCCCTAACCAGTGTGGCTCAATTGGTTGGGCCTCTTCCCACAAAGCAAAAGGTCGCTGGTGTACTTCTGGGTCAGAGCACATGCTTGGGTTGCAGGTTCAGTCCCCAATCTGGGCAAGTGTGGGAGGCAACCAATAGATGTTTCTCCCCCTCTTTTATCCGCTCTCTAAAAATAGATAAATTAAATCTTAAGAAACAAACCAACCCCACAACATTTTTTAAAAAGGAAAGAAATACTCAAGGTGCTGGGGTTGAATTTAGGAGAGACTCACAACCTGGGCTGTGCCATGTCAAGGAAGGCTTCCAGAAGCGGTGCCTGACTGAGACCAAAGGACAAGTAGGAATTAGCTTTGGGGGCTTAGGGGACGGATGAGTGGCCGAGGAAGCAGCACAGGTGCAATGTGGAGGTATAAGAGAACAAGTACCTTTGACAGTTGAAAAGATAATTGTCACATTCATCAAGATGGAGAATTCAGAGAAAGAAACAGATTAAAAGATGAGGAATAAAGGAAGGAGAGGAGAGACTTCTCAGCCTTAGACAAGATTGAGTATAAGATGCCTGTAGGATTTCCAGGAGAATTAGTGGGTCAGGAGAGATTCTGGCTAGAGTTATGGGTTATGAGTCACCAACAGACAGCACGTGGGGATCACCTACAGAGGGTATGTACAGTGAGCAAAGAAAAAGACTTAAGGCAGAGCCTCATGGGGCCCCGCCATAGAAGGAAGGAACTGAGGAAGAGAAACTGACAAAGAAAACTGAAGAGTGGTCAGAGAAATGGAAAAAAATCTAGGAAAAGGGGGTGTCACATAAACCATGGGAGGAATGAATGCTGAAAAGCTGCGAGTGGTCAGCAATGTCAAATGCTATAGAAAGATCAAATAAAATAAAGTGGAAGCGTCCATTGCACTTGGCAGTTGAGGTCAAAGGATGTGAAGGGTAATTAAAGAAGGAACAATAAACATGAAAAAATGCTTAGCCTTGCTAGCAATCAAAGAAATATAAATTGAAGTAATCATGAAATATAAATTGTAAATAGTTGGCAGATTTTTTAAGGATAGTATTTGGTATGTGAAGAAATATGAACTCACACACTGTTAGTGAGAAGTCAGTTAGGCAATACCTATTAAAATATTAAATATATTTTACACCCATTGATCCAGCATTTCTACTTCCAGGAATTATTGATAAAAACTCACAAGCAAAATAAAATAAAAGGATACTTTTTGCAGGATTTTTTGTAATACTGAAAAGTTTGAAATAATGCAGATATTTATCTTTGGAGGAATGGAAAACTATGGTACATACATTCAATATAGTAGTATATTGTGTTGTATATTGTAATATATATAGTATTATATAGTTAATGTTTCATATATTGATATGGACAGATATCAAAAGCACATTAAACGATTAAAGCAAGGTACAGAACAGTAAGTATAGTATGAGTTTATAGAAAAGATATAGTGTATAAAAGTAATGGGAAAACTGAGAATCTGTGCACCAAACTTTTGGCAGAGGATATAGTGACTGGGAAAGGTGGGGGTGTCAAACAGGGAATATTATAGCACGTATTCAGGATATGTATCCATTCCTTTATTGATTGTGACTTTTTCTTTCCAATAAATTTTTTATTACTTTTCTAAGTGAGAAAAATAATAAGTTAAAAATAAGATAACCAAATGAAAATTTTAAAGTGGTACTTTGTGATCTTGATAGGTGCTACTTCAGAAGTGTTTTGGAAGTACAGTCAGAGTGAATGGAAAGTAATCAAGTATGAGTGGCAACTGCAGGTCTTGTGCTTTCAAGACCCTTCGCTGTGAGATGCAAGAGACAGCAATAACTAGAGGAAGACAAAGTTGAGGGAGGGTTGCTATTTTTTTAACAAACTTTTTATTCTGAAATAACATTGAATTTACAATGGAGTTACTAAGATAGTACAAGGAGTTCCCATATACCTCCACCCACCTAGCTTCCCCAATGTTAACATTTTATATAACTATGGTGCCTTTATCAAAACCTAAGAAATTAACATTTGTGCAACACTATTCACTAAACTACAGACTTTATTCAGAGCTCATCGGTTTCTCCACTAATGACAGAGGGTTGCTTTTAAGGCCCACCAGACTTGTAAGAAGTCTGAATTGTCTCCTGAAGAACAGGAAGAAATGCCCGTACATATTTATAGCAGTGACTGACCAGGTGAAAGAATACTTAAACATTCTACCCTGGAAAGCAAGTCAGAGAAACATCAGGAGCAAGTGGGTGAATTTGTTCCTTTAGCAAAGAGTGGGACAGCCTAAATTCACCCCAAAATTCACTCCTCCTTTTCTCTTCCTCTTCCACTTTCATCTTACGACTCAAACACACAGACCATTAACACCGCTGTCAGTTACATTTTCAGGTTCTCTGCAAGCTGGATTATGCTACTTCTTGAAATCTGTGCTGTTTGGACAGTCATCTCCAAAATGACTGATGACCACTTTTCTGAGAAGCTCTCGGCCTAGGAACTTCTTCCCTTCCTTGGAGGCTGTACATCCAGATAGTCCATGCTTCCAATCCCCCTGCTGTACCCTACCAAACATCCACCTGCTTTGGATATGAAGATCCCCCTGCCAATTTCAACATTAAAGCTCATTAGACCCAGCCTCTTCATTTTATAGGTGGGACAACTGAGAACCAAAGAGGGATAGGGATTTATTCAAGGTCATACATCTCAGAGTGACAGAGCAAGGACTTGTCCTAGATCCAAGTCAAATGCTCCTGCAGAAAGGATGCTATGTTGCATTTCCATGGTGTTCCTGATCTGGATTCAGGCAGCCAGTTATGGTCCAGAGGCAAACCTGCCAAGATTCTCAGCTTTGCTGAGTAGAATGAACAGTGTGCTGGATGTCACTTTGACAAAGGAAGTTATAGTAGTATAGCAACCAACGGAGCCCTTGAAAACTTGCAGCATCTTTGACTTCACACTGGCTAATTTTTCAAATAAAAGAAAAATATTGGAGAAAAAGTTAAAACCTTGATACAGATGACATCAACTAGAATTTTAACTTATTTTATGCACCACACCTTAACTGTAGAAAAGTAGAGACTCAAGAGAGAGTAGAAAGAAGAGTACGAGACTTTAACCCAAGTTCGGAATTTGGGAGACGACGGGGGACTGTGGCTGATCACCACTGTGTGGTATGACTTCAGGAGTAGTAACGATCCCCTTTTAATAGTTCTCACCACTTACTGAGTGCCTATTTATGTCAAATACTACATAACATGCTTTAATATAGTCTCATTTATCTAGTCTCCACAGTAGCCCTGTGTGGTATTGATAGTTTCCAGAAATAAAGAAACTTTCCCAAAGTCACTTGGCTGGGTGGAGCTGGATTATACAAGTAATACCTGTTTATTGTAGAACATACAGATCAAGAGAAGAAAATATAAGTGACCCTTAATCCGTTATCTAATGATTACCCAAGCTATCTCAGACCAATACTCTCTTCACTGTGCTGCTCAAACTGCTCTTAGCTGTTGTTTCTGTTTAGTGCTTCCTTGCATCTCTTTGTTCCTCAGCAAGACTGTAGCCTCTGATTCTTCCCCATCTTCGCTTGCTCAGGCCCCGAAGTCCTGGACAGCTGGCATGGCCCGGGAAGTGCTGCCGGAATGACTGACGGGTGCTGGGCCTTTAATGCCGTCAGACCACACAGCCCTGCCCTGCCCCTGTCTGTCTCCGCTCCAGGCTTTTGAACTTGTATCCCTAAGTGCTCCTTTTAATAAAAGAGCACATTACTCCTCCTTACAATGCCCCCTAAGGGATGTCCCCCACCCAGGCCCTTGTTTGGGACCCTGCTGGTATTCTGTCGCACACCTCTCCCTTCCTGGTCATCACAGGTAAAGGAGAAAGAGCAATTTTCAAGCCACTTACAGTGACATCAAAATTATTTAATATTCTGTAGAAGCTTTTATGTAATATGAAGATGTGTGATTTTATTTTTGTATTTATTTTATTACACAGTGAATACGTATTTATTACAAAAAGAAAATATAGCCCTGGCTGGTGTGGCTCAGTGGATTGAGCACTGGCCTGCAAACCGAAAGTCTGCCAGTTCCGTTCCCAGCCAGGGCACGTCCCTGGGTTGTGGGCCAGGTCCCCAGTTGGGGGCATCTCTCACACATTGATATCTCTCTCCCTCTCTCCCTTCCTTCTTCCCTCTCTAAAAGTAAATAAATAAAATCTTTAAAAAATAAAAATAAAATACAAATGCCCAAAATCCATAATTCAAGAGTAACCCATTAATATCCTGAAATTTTTTTCTTCCAGAATACTTTGCTGTGCTTACATTTATAAATATACATGTGTATTATAAAGTGGGATCATGTTGTCTTATAATTTGCTCCTTTCCCACTCAAAAGTATCTTATGAGCATCTTTCCATGTTAATAAATATGTACTGATCACATGACATGTCTCTGAGAAAAGTAGTGTCCGGTTACCAAGGCAAAATGCCACTTTGATTCTCAGGGCTCCTCTTGGGCAGGGCAAGGGCAAGGCAGGTAAAGTCAGAAACTGGATGACTCATCCATTGTGGGGCAGGAGGTAGCATGGAGCCAGGACTGCCTCCGGCGGTTAAGGTAGCACCAGCTTCCGGAGCTGTTTGTTACCTAAGTTCTTTCTTTCCCAACAAGAAAACTTTTCATGCTTCTTGTGTCTCTCTGGGCCATACGTTCTTACCCCAATGAATTTTGTGAGCTAAGATTTAAACACTAAAACCAAGCAGTTGTTTTTATGTAACTTGTTTTCAAACCTTGGAGCTACTTGACGAAGTGGCTCTCAGAGTGTATTCAGAAGAGTTATAGGGTCAGAGTCTTAATTCCCAATATAGCTGCTAATCCTGTTTAATTCCCTGAGGTCTTTCAGTCCTTGGTGGTTTGTGTTTTCTTTCTTAGTTGAAAGACCGGTAAGTCACAGACTAAGAAATGGAGGGCAAGGAGATGGTATTGAAGCTTGTGGTTTGTTGGGAAGGGGGTGCTGCCCTTTTTAGGAGTGCTTTCAGACTACACAACACTGACTTTTATTTAAACATGGCTGTGTCCTCTATTACTGTGGACCAACATTGACAGTGTCCAGGTTGATTTCAATCTGTCTTATATTTTGAAATTCCATTTTGACCCAGGTAAAAATGAACTCTTCTTAGATGTTTAAGTGTCCGTCCTTCAATCAAGAGAGTGGGTGTTGGTGTTTTCATATGAAGCCTGGAAAATTTTTCAGCCAAAGGATCTGTAAAGTAGTGACTTTCTGAAAATTGAGCATTTACACATGGACAAACATGTAAAGAAGAGCAGGAAAAAAAGAACCGGATTCTTATGTAAAAATAAAATTATATGCACATAAATTATGTCAGATATGATGAAATATCATTTATGCAAATACATGTAAAAGTCTGATGACTTCTTTAAATTTCTACGAATAGTTTCAATCCTTGATGCCACTACCATCCCCAATTAATATATTGCATCGTTTCAGCTATATTGCATCTTTGTCTTTAAAATAAGAAAGAAAAAGCTGGATTCACCGTGTAATTTTGTGGCTTATGATGATGACCTTTTATTAGTGCATGTTTACAGTGCTTAAATTCCTGGTATTTGCTTTTTCTTCCTCGTTTTCCCTATTAATCTTTGGATAAAAATCTCCTGTCTCCACTGTAACTGTCATTAGATCTGGGCTCTCCTTTCTTCTCATTTTGTCCTTATAAGGCTATCCTGTTTTATCACTTCCTGCTTCAGCTCCTGACTTTTTCTCTCTTCCCCTCTCCCTCTCCTGGGGTGGATGCTTTCCCTCCATGTGGCAGGGCTGTAACTGCTCACAGCTGTCTGAAACGCCAGTGGACCTGGAGCAGCTTGGAGTTTTAACTTTCCTTTTCCAAAGAACATCATGTTTGAATGTTTCAGCAGGCAAGTTATAACTGGCACTTACTTCTTGTTCTTCTAGAACACTGAAAATCTCCCCCAGCACTTTAGAAGGGGAGCCCTGACTGTGTTAAAGAAGAAGTGGGAGAACCCAGTGCTGGGAGCCGAGTCTCTCCCAGACTCTCTGCGAAACAGCAGCACTGAGGTCAGGCACAGAGGCAACCGCCCTCCCGCTGAAGGGGTGAGCGGCTCTGCCCCTGGGGCCCCGGCCGCCCGAGAGGAGCGGGGCCACCCCAGACCTAGACTTGGATCACCTGCTGAAGCCCATATTCAGCATCCATATCCCCTCATTGAGGACAGTGAGCATCTAAAAGACCACTCAACAGAAAGTAAAAAAATGGAAAATTGTCTAGTAGGCGAAACCAGGCATGAAGTAGGAAAGCCTGAAATCAGTGAAAACACAGAAGCTGCGAACAAAATAGAGAAATATAATGTTCCGCTGAACAGGCTGAAGATGATGTTTGAGAAAGGCGAACCAACTCAGACCAAGGTAAGGACTGCGGGGGGTGGGGGGGAGTTAAAACTTGATAAAGCCAATTCAAGTCAATAAACAAAGCTGGTTTCTAATCCAGACAGTTTGAGTAGTGGCAAACATGCAGTCGTATGTCTTTTGAATCAAGCGAAACAAGTTAATTAAAAATCTCAAATTATTTGCATAGATGGTAAGATTTGTGAGCCTCCAACCTGATTTCATGTAAGATCAAGCTCACACTGGGCTTCAGGTAGATGTCTAGAAATGAACAGAGTTTGATACGGATGGATTGTGTGTTTTTGTACGCTTGCCCTTTTAATTTGTCTTCCTGTGTCTTTTGTCATTTGTCGCTTTCGGGGGTGGAATTACTGCTGAATCGTTCTCTTGGACACAGCTGCAGGCTGAGTGTTAAGGCCAGAGTTTAATGTTAAGACTGAGGCTTAGTTGTCTCTGCTAGCTGAATCCCTTCTCTTTTTCTCAACTTCCTCATCTGTGCCTTCCAACAAATGTTTTCTATCAGCTAAAATCCTCTCCCAGGAAAAATCAATGAAGATAGCCAGACTAGCTGTAGCCTTCAGGATTTTTGACTTGCAAATGCACAGGGTTGCATTTTCCTACAACTGCTAATGAAATTTGATCCTTCGTGTGGATTGCAGACCAGGTCCCCAGAGGGAATTACTTAACTAGAAAATGAGTTACATATGCTGGTGACTTATAACACAGTCCAGGGGCCGCAGAACTGGTAAATTTTTCCAGTTTTCTCATACTTTCCTGCATATCTGGCTTTGTACATGAGGATGGTTTGTTACAACAGTCATTATAATGAAATAAACAGATCTGATGGGAAGCAAAGCCATCATTTACTTTAGATTCCATCTAGATGGGAGAGCTGAATTTTTTAAGCTAAATATTTGGCCCAAATCCCTGTATTCGTGAAGTAATCATATGAAGCATTTTTTCTGAGATAAAAATTAGATAAGTGTCCTATCCTCAATTATATTTGGGGATGACTTAGTCAATCTCTTCCCATAACTTACAGTTCCTAGAGCTTTCCTGCCTAGAAATGTTCTTGAGTTTTTAGGGCTCATCCGTTTGAGAATGTAGGAAGAATTTTTAAAGGTTTTTCAAACCTAGAACCCTCTTCTGTGAATGAGTGTGAGCTCTATTTTAACACTGAAGCCAGTTGGCAAGAGATGTAACCACAAAGCAGTCTTACGACTCTTAAACTCTCATCCCTCCCAACTTTTAGTCCCTCTAGGCCTGCCAACTCCCTCTTTCTTCTTTATGGTCTTAATAAAAAATTTTTTTAAAAATTTAAATGGGAAGAAGAATTTTAAGTGGAAGGAAAAAATGTCAGAAATCCTAAATAGAGAGGAAGGGGCTTTGTTGTGACTCAAAGCACCATTGTACGTCTCCTCGTCCCAGACCCTGGGGAGGGGCAGGGCAGCGGGTGTCCCGCCGGCACACACGATGCAGAGTCAGTGCCAAAGGCTGGTGGTGCATGTCAAAACTGGCCTAAGGTAGGAAATGACTGGGACTGCAGCAAACAAAAATGCTGATTATGTGAAAGGATCTTGTGAGAGACTTTTTTCTTGTAAATGCCTGGTGGGAGATGGGTCAGAACAAGCCTATCTCTTTGTGGCTGGCCAGAGTGGAGAAAAAACTCCTCATATAAAACATTGTGAGTCCCCAACCCAATTTCATAGGCACTGGGCAGCTAACGGTCTACGAAGATGAGGGGAGTGGATAGTTGTCCTAAGACTGGGCTTTTTTAAGTGCCTTATTAAATTTCTTGATAATCATTTGTCATTTAATGGACTGCGTGGGGAGTGTAATATACAATAGCCCTTGGTTTTATGTAACTGTGTCTAAATAAGTATCATTATCCATGTTGGAAACAGTATAGATTACTTTAAAAAGTTTTGTCTAATATTTCAATACAAACCGTTAAAAATTTTGTCTACTTTAGGTTAGGAATAACTAATCAGCTTGAAACCAGGTTATGGTTATTGTTAACATAATTTCAGCTTTAACATGGGTAAGGCTTTAATCAGGAAGTCATGTAATTGGATCTTTGGAAGGTAGCTCTAAGAAACATAGAAAGGACACTAAAAATCTTTTTAGGAGCAAGAGTATACAGGTAAGAATATACACTTCTTGTCTAACAAATTAGGCCCTCAGTGAGATAAAAGAATATGATTGGGTACATATTGTGTGAATATTGGGTGCCATAATTGAATTTTATAGAACTGGACTGACTCTCAACTAACCAGCTAAGCAGAGTCCGGGAACTCATAGGTAATGGAAATACACAGTCTAATGTTCTGTCCTCCTGAATCTTTTTATCAGAGTCATTTATAGAAGACAAAGTCAACTGGCTTGAGTTTCACTTTTCTTAGCCTCTCTTTCTCTCTTTTGTTGTAGATCGTTTCAGTTCTTGTCCACTCTCTTCCTTATCTTTTATTTGCCGTCCTGTTTTATTTTTAAGATTTTTTAAAAAATTTATTTTTAGAGAGAGGGGAAAGGAGAGAAAAAGAGAGAGAGAGAAACATTGATTGGTTGCCTCTCCCATGCCCCCGTCCAGGCAACCCAGACATGTGCTCTGACCAGGAATCTAACGAGCAACTTTGAGGTTTGTGGGAAGACACCCAACCCACTGGGCCACGGCAGTCAGGGCTGACCTCCTGTTCTGTTTTCTCTCTTTCTCTCTCTCCCCCTTCCTCCTTCCCTCTCTCTCTGTCGTTCTGTAATCTCATCTCTTTCCATGACTCCAAAGAATATCCGAACTATATTCTAATCCTGAACTCTTAACCCACGCTTCAGCCTTATATTTCTGGTTGTCTACCAGATCAGACATCTCTCTGTGAGTGCTCCTTAGGCACTCCAATTCAAGACTGCTAAGAAAAATTCATTGTCTGTCCAACCAAATGCCGCTTTACCCATCATGGCCCTTAAAGCACCACCATTCACCAAATCTCCTAGTCTATAAAACTTGGAATCAGTTCTTCCTTCTCTTTGCCTCCTCTTCACAGTTACCTACTAAGCCATGTAAGTCAGTCTACCTGCTACGCATTTCTGACGCATGGGCCATTCTGCCCAATGCCATAGTATTGCTACAACCTCCCCTACTGGTGTCTCATTTTGTTCTTCCCATATAGCCTCCACACCGTTGCTGTTTATTTTTCTAAATATAGTTGTAAATTATGTTACTCCCTTGATCAGATGTTTTTGATACCTCAAAATTAATCCATATTTAATGTCTGAGCCTTCCATAATCTGAACGCAGTTTACCTTTTCAGTCTTATAGCCAATCTTATAAGCAAACCCTGGATTACTCTTCATTCTCAAAAGTACTCATGTCTGTCCCCCAATTGTTCCCTTTTGAAATCTTAGTCCTCAAGATCTATCAAGACTATGAAGTTTTACCTCAGTTTCTCCCGGGTGAATTAACCCCACTTCTCACTCTTCTATAGAATTTTCTTTTTATTCTTTTTTGGGTACTTATGTTATGCTTCCTTTAATAGTCAGGTATAAATTTGTACACTTTCCAGTCTATAATTTCTTTTAAAATGATGATGTTTTCCTTCTCTAGTCAGCACAATGATTTGACTCTTAGTGTTTACTTAATAAGAGGAGGAAAATAAGCTTAGAACTCAATTTATAATAGGAAGAATCAATTGAAAATTACTTCTGACTTATTCTCTACCTTTAGTGGATAGGTTATTGTCAGATGGTTTAGTTGGACATGATGGTTCTAATGACAATGAGCAAATGAGTGATGGAGAGATTAGCGTAACCTCTCATCATTACTAGGAAAAAGAAACCCTCTAGT
Source organism: Pteronotus mesoamericanus (assembly GCF_021234165.1). Classification (NCBI taxonomy): domain Eukaryota; kingdom Metazoa; phylum Chordata; class Mammalia; order Chiroptera; family Mormoopidae; genus Pteronotus; species Pteronotus mesoamericanus. The sequence continues at coordinate 4,612,461 of NW_026555310.1, forward strand.
GACATACATAGAATGTGGCTTAGCATCCCTAAGTTCATGTATATGTTGATCTTTGTTTTACATAGCTTGGGTGACTATTACGGGCACGTTTTTATTAAAAAGATAGCTGATCAACTAGTTATAACCAATATTCAGTTACTGTCATGTTGACATTTGAATGCATAATCTTTAGAGGCCAGGATGAGGTTATTCAAAAATTAAAAACTTCTTCTTCCATGGCCAGGAATAATAAAGAAAGGTAGGGAGCATGTGACAAGTTCCTTAAGTTTCAGTTTTTTTCTGTTTATTTCCTAACATATTTGGTTCACACAAATCATTGGATAAGAGATTAAAGACCAAATATTTGGATGGTATATTTCTACCTTCATAACCTATTTAAACTATTGACTTTTGCTTGGATCACGATTGAACCAATTAAGTGTAATATAAGAAAATAAGGCTGGAATATGGATATCCCTTGATTCTTTTACACTGGTTCTGACCACTGCTTCTTCTAGGGAGCATTTCCATCTTCTAGGAGAGTAATTAGATAAAGGAAGTAGAAAAGGAGATAAGAAAAACTAATGCCTCCTTGCAAAAAAAAAAAATCCCTATTTTCTAAAATACATAAACATACACTGCTTACTCTTTAGGAACCAACCAGGGATAGGAGGCAGTAATGATAAGGCAATGATAAGTGAATAGAATTCAAGCTATTTAGAAAAATTTTTTCTTTCCCTTTTTTTCCCATATTTTATACATGGTATATCTTAATGCTTCTAATTAGTCATATTTTAATTGTGTTAACTTGTTTTATATTACAAAGGTAAACAGTTCGTTCAGCTAAAATAGAAGTATCTGAAATAAAAATGGAGGTTTCCCTTATCCCAACCTCTTTTCACTTCTTTGCCACTTCTCTTCCCTTAGACTTTTAAACCCAATGAATTTCCCTTAGAATTTCTGTTCCTTTTATCACCAGGATCATTATATTAATGGCTAGCATCAAAGTGCCAACACAGATTTCACTTGTTAATATGAGTATAACTGTCCTTCTTTAAACAGTCCAACATTTTTGTGGTTTTCCTTCTTGTAAGTTCCTGGAAGTGACACTTTGTATTTTGTTTACCTTTACATAACACTGACACATAGCAGTGCCTACGGGCTGGTGTAGTGGAGCGAGCCCTTGAGAAAATAAGGAGGCTAAGCTAAGGTCTGATCTGTGTTTACCAGATATTTTATCCGTAGCTGGTGGATCCATAATCTGCATCAAAGAAACGATTTATGTTTGCCTTCTTGAAGAATGTGTAGGTGTCCATAGGGAATCTCTACACTGTTATCAAAATATCCATAACATTTTATTTTCTCCCTTCATGGTTAATAATTGCATGTGTTCCCTTATCTACTTAATGTTATCTTAGTAAGATTTTTCTTCTGTTTTCTTATTGTCTCGAGTAAATTATTTAGAATTAAGTTCTAAGAAGAATATAATTCTGAGAATGTTTGTCATGGGTGTTAATTGCACGTTTTTAAATCATAATTTTAAGATAAGCTTAGAGAGGAAAGGGATTTGAACATCAGCCAACATCACTTACGTTGCCCTGATGCAGAAGTGTATGTCTTCACTTTGCTTATTGAGAATTATAAATCTTAAATTGATCCAACATTACACCTCCATTAGATACATTGCTAGTGCTTTCAGTATGGATAACTGGTTTTGTTAAATTAACACAAGAATTATGTTTTTCTGTCATTGCAGTCTTCCTCATATATCCTATTAAAACTAAATTTTTGCTAATTTATTATATTCACCTATAGTTTATAGCTCCTTCTATGATTTCAAATAAAAGTAAGGATAACTTTTCCCTATAGTGGATCATTTCTCATAAAGACCTCATACCAGTATCCATAAGTTTTGTTTACCCCTAAACAGTAACTGTGAGTAACTGGCCTTTTGTGGTAAGACAATAATGGATCCAGGTATAAAGTTGCCAGTCAAGGAATTCTGTCTTTTTTGCCCTAAATGGCTGTCCTTGATGTGCTAGCTGGAGACCAGTCATCTCTTTTCTGCTTACTTTCATGGCAACTAAATACTAAACCGGTTTCCAACTGGATTCATTACAATAAAACATGTTGAAAAATAATAGCAGGGGACTGGAACATTCTCTAAGCAATGCTGGCTACATTAGAGTTTGGAGGGGCCAGGAAGACATCATTTCCCCCCAAATATTACCACATTTGTCTCTTGCTATGGGACTTAATCCTGGATTAGACAACATAGGTGTGTTTCTGCATGAATGTATTAGTCATTTTCTCTAGCCTTCTAACTTATCAATGGTCTACAATGAGTGAGAAGTCCCTATCAAGATCATTGGCGTAAATCCAAGTACTATAAGGGACTGTAAGAGGTTATTTAATCCAGCTCACTGCTCTCAGGCAGTTAAGATATTAAAATCCATATTGTACAGAAGGAAACAGCCAAGGTCAGAGGAGCTAACTGATATACACAATGTCATGTGGCTAATTAATATCAGAACAAAGACTGAAATTGCGTAATACCCTTTCTACCATATAACACTATCTTCATGAATATTATAATAATGGTTTATTGGATAAAAGCAACTGGCCATGGCCTTATACATCTTTGAAACCAAAGAAAACTGGGAAAAAATTAAAACACATCAACAGCTCTATTCTCAGAGAATTTAGCTATCTTTCCTCTTCTTGCATTTTATAGTCTGAATAAAAACATCAGGGCAATGAAGAAGAGAAATACATTGCAATACAGGAGATTTGTACCAAAACTCTTGAGTTAGAAGCTTATGGGTTTGGGGAGTTTGTTTTTCTTACATAAATGAAATAGTCATCTGAAGGATCACACACACACACACACACACACACACCCCCACTCATGCCCCCCAGAAAGGGGAAGAAAAAGCCAAGTAAACCAGGAAAAAAGAGTAACCTTCATCAGTTGTGCACAATAATATCCTTATCATTACATAACTAGTTTTTACATGGTTTTAGTCTCTGTGTACTCACTGTTTTATGTGCTCTATCTTTTGTTTGGTCTTTTTTTACGTACACCTTTCAGAGTATCTTCCTAGTTCATGTAGTTATCCTTTTATGGCAACATGGTATTTCATTATACTGTTTAATCATTCCTCAGTAATTAGGTTCTTTTTTAGCCTAATAAAAAAGCTCTAAGCATCTTGGCAGAATTTTTTTTTTTTTAATTTGGGAAGGGGGACTGTATTGCTGAAGTGATGTTATCATAGTTGAAAGATATAATTCTTTAAACATTCTTCTTACGTATATTCAGCTTGTTCGCAAAGATTATACTATTCTATAACACCACTAGCACAATCTAAGGACATAGTTACTCCTCCAACATCTCATCAGCATTGGGTTCTATCATTTTTATCTGTTTATGTTAATTTAATAAATATGAGATATTGCCTTTTCTTCTTTCTAATTGAAAGAGTAACACACAATTTGTGCAGAATGCTTAGAAATACAGAAAAAGTAGAGAAATCCCAGCACTGGAGATCAGTGTTCCCTCCTTCACTATGTTTTATTTTACGTAAATGAAGTCTATCTCTTCTAAGAGGGACCCTGGGGAAGGAAATGTTTATCTTGCAATACTCTGAGAAATTAAGGCCAGGTTTTATCTACACCCGATGATACCCATGCATAGTTCAGCAAAGTCTCGTTCTTCCCTACAAGTTATCCTTCCTCCACCGTTTAGTTTGAAGGGATACGAGTCTGCAGGAAGGTCAAAGTTGAAAGACTGAAAGAAGAAGCTGAGAAGTAGGAGTCTTTCAGTAAGTTAAAGTGTTGAAAATCAACTTTCAAAGAGAATTTTTTCTGAAAATAGGAGTATAGGAGACAGGAAATCCTGCTTTTATTTGACATTTGGGACCTAACTTATTTTACTTCTTTTAAAACAATTTCTAGCCTTGGCTGGGTAGCTCAGTTGGTTAGAGTGTCGTCCCAATACACCAGGGTTGCAGGTTTGAACCCTGGTCAGGGCACATACAGGAATCAACCAGTGAATGCATAAATAAGTGGGACAACAAATCGGTGTTTCTCTTTCTCTCTCCCTTCTCCTCTCTAAAATCAATTTTTAAAAAATGTCCAGAGAAAAGAAATTCTAGGGACTACTGGCTAAAATCCCCAAACTCTTACTCTGTTATTTGTACATGTTGATATGTTGATGGCTTCACAGGGAATGTTTAAGGGGCGTTCACACTAAATAGAGTTACTACCGTCAGCTGACAGGAAGGAGGACGTAGGGGGGTGGGGTGAGGTCAAGGCCTAGGACATTCCAGAAAGTCTCAAAGTGTCTTGTCTTTTCTCTCTTCTTTTAACAGATTATGATGACTAAGGTTCCTTCAGGCATCTGAATAAAAAAGAGCTCAAAAGTGATAAAAATGTGTTACAGGAGAATATTTTAGTATCAGGATTCCTGTTTTTTTTTTTCTTTTTGTGCTCCTCTACTTCCTTGAGAAATATTGGAGGAAACTCCTCCTTCTTCCTGTACCTCAGATTACCACTTGTAAAATGAGAATCATAAAATTCACAGCAAATGCATTTGAGATCTTGCTAGTCTGCATATTTGAGTGGTTTGGAGGTGAAAAAATATTTGAAAATGCTCAATGCTTCACCTGGAATCTCAGTAAACACCAACTCCAAGCTGTATTCCCCCTCCTCAGAACCAGTGTCCATAAAGCTTTGATTTCCAGAGATGTTTCTCTTTTTCTATTTTTCTAAGACTAAATAACTTTGTGCATTCACTTTTTTAGTATTTGAAAGAAGATAATTCAGAGTATTGATACCCTCATGAACCGGAAGTGTTTTCTTTGTTTTAAAGGCCCTTTATTTAACCCAAAGTTTTACATGAAAAACTAGCAAAGATGGGGAATTTTATGCATCTAAAACCAAAGAAAGCCTCTGCCCTAGCAGAGCATATGTTCTAGTTCTGAATGATCTCGCTGCCAGTAATGCCAGTGCAGGCACTTTCATGTGACTATAAGTACAAACAGAAAACTATATGCTCAGCAGGTTGTGACATGTAACACATACCATTTGAACTGTACTTAAACTTACCTTTGACAGTATGTAAATATTTGAAATATTGTTCTAGTATTAAGAATGCAGAACCTGTTCACTTTTAATTTTTTAAAAAAGTGTATTTCCAGACTTTCTCTCATTTTGAGCCCTGAAAATTCTAATTTTTATAGTGATCATATTACAGTGCAGCAGCATTTGGGATAACTCTTTGGAATTTCCTGTACTTTAATTGTTTGCAAATGAGAAATGTTTTGGGGGGAAAAATGTGGACGGGAGGGTATCCTGCCAAATTTATCTTTTCTCTTTGGCAAGTGAGCTTCATTTCCAGACAGGGGTCTGCTCCCTGAGCAAGAGTATGTTGCATCATCTGAGTAACGAGGATGTGATTAATGGTGCAGCTGACCTGAGTATATGTGGCGAGGTTAGAGTTGCGATAGTTTATCTTGGTTTTTATTAAAAATAGATTCAACTAATAATGTAAATAGCAAAGCTGATTGGAGATAAATTATATTAAATGTATATTAAATTTGCAAGAAACTATATATATTTTTTGGTATGGTACAAGCAGACCAATTCGTGGCTCTGACTTCTGAAGTGGTATGCTTTCTTGTAGGGGTTTGGAAGTGTGGCAGGACTTAAAATAAGTGATAGTTCAATCTTAAACTTTACTGTTGAGTTGATTAATCCCTTGAACTTAGAGGTTTAATAGCTATTTACTAATGTTGAAATCAAAAGGGTACTAAGTCTTATCTCCTGTTTTACTGGATTTCAGTTATCTTTTCTACATCATGTTATCTTGAAATATAAATGATAGGATGTCATTGAAGGCTCTCATTACAGTCTGAATAAATGTAACTTGCTGTGTACCAGGGGAATATTCTGTGGCACTGAGTGACTTTCTGTTGAGTTACTTTTCCAGGTAAAATGATAAATTATGCCCTGGCCAGGTAGTTCAGTTGGCTAGAGTATTGTCCCAATGCAAGAAGGTTGTAGGTTCACTGTCCTGTCAGGGCACTTACAGGAGTCAACCAATGGATGCATAAATAAATGGAACAACAAATCTATGTCTCTCTGTCTCTGTCTGTCTGTCTCTCTTTATCTCTCAAGTCAATAAATAAAAATTTTTTTAAATATAATTTGTATAATTTGTCATTTTAATTAGAGATGTACTTTAAGATTTTATTTATTTATTTTTAGAGAGAAGGCAAGGGAGGGAGAAAGAGGGGGAGAGAAACATTGATCAGTTGCCTCCCATACACGCCCCAACCCAAGCAAGTGCCCTACCAGGAATTGAACAGGCAACCTTTCACTTTGTGGAATGATGCCCAACCAACTGAGCCACACCCAATCAGGACTAGATATCTACTTTAGATCAAGAGATAGGAGTGTAGTAATTTACAAGGATCACAAAATACTTTAGTCAAAAAATCTGTACTAAAAATCTGTAAATTTTTAGTCAAAAAAATAAGTAGAAAAAATTCACTTTTCTACTTAAAAAATAAAGGCATAGTCTCTGCCCTCAGTAAGCTTCTAGTCCACTAGAGGGACACTCAACAATTTGATAAGCATTATACTGGGAGGGAAAGAATATTAAACAAGAGAGTGACATAGATTTATATTTGGGAGTAATTATGTATTTTGCATTTCTTAGGGTGATGCCAGCATCATAGAGAATTGATTGGAAAGTAAAAGAACAATTTAGAAAGGTAATTCAATAGTCCCCCTAAGGCAGCAACAGCAGGGACAAGGTAGGATGGAGAAGGGAAACAGCAGATGCTGCCATCAGGACTTGGCACTTTGGAGACACATGTCATTATCATTTTGGACATGAAGATGTCCCTCAATGACTGTTTAAATTTCAAGACTTTCTGATTAAGCTGGTTAGGCAGTGATCATTATTAGCAGGGAGCGTAACCTAAACAGAGAATAACTTATATTTCTCTGTTCATGTCTGGGCACATGTGAATATGTAGTATTCAATATTTATAATACTAAAACACACATTCTGTGGAATATAGAAACTAATATAAAATCTAGTCTCTTCTGGTTTTTATTTGTAAAGGAGATTTATAGTCATCCTTTTTGAACATTGCATCAATATTTCCCATCTTCTAGGCAAAATTTATTGATGGGCTTTGTTTTCCAAACAGATTCTTCGGGCCCAAAGCCGAAGTGCAGGTGGAAGGAAGATCTCTGAAAACAACTATTCTCTGGATGATTTGGAAATAGGACCAAGTAAGCAGAGGGTTCCATGTGCATGACATTCTCTGGGAAGTACTCATTAGTAAACAGTACCTTTTGGCCTCAAAGCCAATGCTTTTGAAGGAAGAGTGGCACAAATTAAAAGAAAGTCTATCTGCTAGATACAAGCCATTCCCAAACTCCATTGCTTTCCATAAATAGCTTCTCTGTGTTTTTAATCCATCCTTGTCAGTCAGCTGACAGGAAGGAGGACCTTGTCAGTGGTAACCTGTGGTGAACAAATGGTACCTCTGCAGGATTCCTAGGGAAGCACTACGGACAGTTTTGGCTCTGTGGTCATCTGAGGGCTCCCATCGATGGGCAGTACCCTCTGTCAGTATTGGTTATCCTGTACTACTGGTGGTAACAAAACATTTTGAGGGTGGAATTATTATGTTTTGAAGGGCATATAAGATACTTGCACAAAAGAAAAAATTGAATTAATACACATAAGACAATTATCAGCCTCCTAGTAATCAAAGAAATGCAAATAAAAAGATATTGAGATCTAATTTTTTTCACACATTAAATGAGCCAAAATTTTTAAATATTGGGAGGGTGAGTGACTATTACCATGTAGATGACAGTCACATTCCTGCTTTCCTTCTTCGTACTCAGTAGAAGAAATTGATTCCATTAGATCACAGTAGCCCCAAATTGGAAATCTTGAAACCACTGAAATTACATTTTATCTTCTAATAAAGCTTTTTTTTTTTTTCTTTTTTTTGCGTGCTTCCAGGTCAAGTGTCAACTCCTGCATTCAACCTGGAGAAAAGTGAGACTAGGCGAAATCTGGAGATCCCACGCCTGTCAGAAACCTCCATAAAGGATCGAATGGCCAAGTACCAGGCAGCTGTGTCCAAACAAAGCAGTTCTACCAACTATACAGTATGTGTTATGCTTCATTCATTCATTCATTCATTCATTCATTCATCCAGCAAATGGTCACTGAGCACAGGAACTAGAAATGTCTCCAAACCCTGACTTGTGAGCCCTGGCTCCTTCCCTTGGCTCCCCCCACCATTCTCTTGTCACAGAACCCTACCTTAGTTTTTCTTCTCCATCCTTCCCGTGCTCTAATCCTTTCTGTGCTCTCCTAGGTCTCATTCCCACCCCACTCATTTTTTTGTGATGTTACCATCCAGTAATGTCATTGAGAGTTTTTCTGTCTCTTCTACTTAACTTTGTTTTTGTTAAAGGAATAGTATTTTATTAATTTTAACAGAAACATTTATTTTATTTTTGTTTTTGAGAGAGGCAAGGGCAAATAGTGGAGAGAAATATCAAATACATCCAGCATTAATATCGGGTGGGTTTTTTGCATTTTTTTTTATTGATATATAATTCATACAACAAAATCATCATTTTAAAGTATAAAATTCAGTAATTTTTAGTATATTCACAAGGTTGTGCAACCATCACCACTGCCTAATTCCAGAACATTTCTGTCATCCCAAAAAGAAACCCCATGCCTGTATACTTACCCCAGTTCCCCGGGCAACCACTAATCCACTTTCTGTCTTTATGGACTTGCCAATTTTAGACATTTCTTATAAATGAAATTGTACAATATATGGCCTATTTAATCTTCACCCCTTGTTTTGTGATGATTTTCTTAAAAAAAAATAGTGGATGAGAAAAGGCGAGAGAAATGACAAGATGACGTGCTCAGTAAGAACAAAACATTTGAAAGACAAATACTGTATGATCTCACCTATAAGTGAAACCTAATCAAACAAGCAAGGAAAATATACTAGCAACATTGAAAGAAAAAAGAAACCGACAGTAACGAGAGGGAAGGAGGGAGGGGGTAAGGGGGAAAGGTAGGGGAAGGGTCAAATCAAGGACCATGTGTAAGGGACCCAAGGACAAAGCCAAAGTGGGGAAGGATTGAGGGAGGGAGATGAGGGTGGGTGGGGCAGAGGAAAGTGGTGGCGGGAAAACGGAGACAGATGTATTTGAACAATAAAAATAATTCAAAAAACAAAAAACAAACATACAGACAAAAAAAACCTTGTTCACTGTTGGTAGGAATGTAAATTGTTGTAGCCACTGTGAAAAACAGTATGGAATTTCCTCAAAAACTTAAGAGTAAAACTACCACATGACCTAAAAAAAAATTGGTATTCTAAATAGAATGGATGGTCTTTTCGTTTTATACTTGTCTAGACTTAACTGACAGGATGACACTATGAAACTTCTTAATTGAAGTTGTCTTTTAAATGCTGTTTATTCATATATACACATACCTATATATGTATCTCTCAAATACTTGTTCCTTCAAAGATTTTAAATTATAAACTGTTAATCTCTTGATGTCTTTTAACAAAGTTGGAAGACTATTGTATTGTTCCCAGGCAGACTGAAACTGGCGCCTATTGAAAATCATAATGTACATTTCAGGAGTTGAGCCTTCTTTTCCCCACATTATTACATATACATTTTAGTAGTATTTATTGGTGATCTAAGTCTCCGAGCAATGAATAATTTCATCTTGATTTTTCACCGTACTGTTAAGAAGAGATGTGTGTAAATCAATATTGAGTGTGAAAAATGAGCAAACTTAGACTTCTCTTACAGGGCAGGGCAGGAGATAGAGCAGATATGTGTATCTGTGGAGCTTTATTCCCTCTTGTTACAGGATTTTGCTGCTTCTCAGTGCCCTCCTGCTATAAACATTCCGACCAGGTGACTCCCTAAGTGGAAAAACCTGTTCAGTGACTTTTTTTTTTAACTCTTAATAGAGTTTCTGCATTGCATTTCTCCATCTCTGAAAATTTAAAGGGTTGAAATACTTTAGGAATTCTTGTAAAAAGCATATTTTATCTCATCTGAAAAGAATTTCTCAGGCCCTTTTACAGAGGATGGTTGTAACAAGGCACACACTCTGTGGCAGTAATTGTGGAGGCTGGGCTTGGAGATGGGGTCGGAATGAGAGTGGTTGGCCTGTTGCGCTGTTATCTTCTGAGTGCTGACTGCCGGCTCCTTCCTGCAGAAGCACCTCCAGAATGTGTGCCTTAATTCCACACATGAGTAGATCGGTCACGTTCAGACCCCCTTCACTGGCCCTGTGGCCCTAAGTTATTTTCTCTCCATGCCTAAAGAATCACAGAGAACAGAAAGGGACTAGATAACTAGATTAATGGTAGGAAATGTCCATATTCATCTACCTCCACATTGATTTTGAGTCTAATAGATAAAGTTATTTTTAATATTTTGCCCCAAGTGGTCTTTGCAAGAAAAAAAATTTGTGCTTATTCCTATGACAGTATTAATGCCTGCTTTTTATGTTGAGACTCTGTTATGAGGAGTAGAATAAGGTATGTCTTTAGGACAATGTATAAATGTTTACAAAAAAAACCCAAAACAACATGATTTTGAAGTCTCATTTAAAAAGGTTGTTTTATGGTATCATTAAATATAATTTGTTTTCATATGTATACATCATCCCTGTCTCTCTTTCCAGGCCGGGCATATATATATATATGGTCAGTATATTTTCTTAATTATTGGCACTTGGCATCTCCTTTCCCTGCTCCAGAATGGTCTTTTCTGATAAAACTCACCAGCTTTGCATTCCCACAAGCTCTGCTGCTAGAAGACTGAATCACAAGAACATTGTATGCTGGGGGTGGTCTGTGTGTGTGTCTTTGTTGATGTGTCTGTGTTCTAATGAGCATTGGTTTTAGACTAGTATACAAATATTTAACTTTGAGGTGTGTGTGCACAAAGCTGCTTTTGTCATTTCACAAGTCCAACGGGTTTTGCTTGTGAGAATTAAGGGGTTGATTTGACCTGAGGCCCCTTAAAAGAATTTTTTTTTCAAATTCCAAGTTTACTTAATAATTGTGCTATGAAGAAAATAGAATAGTGAGAATTTATTTTCCTTTATTTTATTTTTTGAGACTTTTAAAAAAATTCACAGACTATTTTTATTTTTTAGAATGAACTGAGAGCCAATGGCAGTGAAATCAAAATTCATAAGTTGGAGCAAAAGGAGAATGTACCCCCAGGTCCTGAGGTCTGTGTCTCCCATCAAGATGGAGAAAAGGTAGGTTGAAAAGTCTGATGTCCAGTTGCCAAGGAAGCATGTGTTCTAAATTAGATGCTTAAAATTAGAAACCACTCTAACTCTGGGCTGTAGAGTGTCTGGGAATTTGGGAACAGCTGCCAGGACAGATTGTTGTTTTTGCAGGTCACATAATTTTGGTTGGGAAGCTTTGCAACTTATAGCTGACCAAATAATGAACCCTCTTTGGAAAATTCTTTTGCTTAGCAAATGCTCAGAGGGTGTAGGGCTAAAGTGATTTTTTAAAAACCTGTTTTGATTAGAAATATTATCTTCAAAGTATTTGTATATTATTAATTTAACTCATTTTTTGCAAGAAAACTGTTATTCTTTCACTCAAAGTATTTTGAAAGCTAGACACTACACTAGGCATAGGAAATGCGAAACTTAAAAACTAAATAGGAACATACCATTCCATGTGGTCTTTATCTGCAAGGAAGCTAACAGTAGAAGGGAGATGAGTAACAAGTTGGCTGTCATAGAACAGTGTGACCAGTGCTGTGAGAGGGCTATGCAGGGCCATGGAAGCTGAGGCTGAGGACACTAACCCTGACTTCCCCAAGGAGGTGATGTCCTGAAGAATGTGTAAAAACAGGCCAAATGAATAAGAAGAAATTCAAGTAAAGAGAAGGGTGTTCCAGGAAGGTATAACAGAGGCATGGAAACTGGAGATCTAAACCGAGATGACTTGGCTAGAGAAGGAGGTATACACAGGCAATGGTGAGAGACAGGTGGAGGGAGAAAGCCTGAGAGGGTCTTGAAAAGCTTTGTATGCCACCCTTAAGAGTTTGGATGTAGTCCTGCAGTGGTAGAAAGCCAGGAGGAGATTATAAGCAACTTAGATTTGTATTTTATGCGCTTACCTTTAGATGAGTGGCTTAGTTGGAGTAAGCGACAACATGTATGTCAGGTGAATTTATCATTTTCTCTACTGATCCATTACCCAATCTCTTTGGTCTTTTGGTCAATATGATAATCAAATGTTAAGTTAGATGAGGAGAAAGAGCTTTCAAATCTATGACAGTGATTGATATTAGGAGAAAAACCATCATTTCTGTTATACATATTGACATTCTTGAGACCATTCTTCCAAAAGGTGAAGAGATAATTGAAATTGGTTAAGAGCAATAGTTCTCAAACTTATGTCACTCTCACTGACTCTTAAAGGTTTGCTGTATTGACAGAATACCAACAGGAACTCATGAGATACACTAACACTTGGTTGGACCAAAGTAGGCACACAGAAAAATGGTCTCAGATTAATGGCTACACAATTTGAATCATAGACTAGAACAGGAAAAAAAATTAGAAAAATTAAGTCACGTCACTTTACAAAAACATTGCAAGTCTTTGTTGAAATAATAAGACAAAATTCTTGGCAGTGATGTATTTCATAATCATCAGGTTATCAAATAAATTACATACATCCTTGCAACAGTCAGCTCAGGCATTAGTCACATGGGTCACATGTCATGTATCAGTTGAGTTCTCTCATTAGACTGCTTGGGTTTCCCATTTTTTAAATGGAAGTTTATCTTAAGAATAAGTAAATATGTTTGGAATTTTTCTTATGTATTATAAAAAGGACATTTTAGCCCTGGTGTGTCTGACTCAGTGGATTGAGTGCTGGCCTGTGAACTGAAGGGTCACGGAGTTCAATTCTCAGTCATGGCACATGACTGGTTATGGTCAAGGTCCCCGGTTGGGGCGTGCAAGAGGCAACCTTGATGTTTCTCTCACACACCAATGTTTCTCTCTCCCTCTCTCCCTCCCTTCCCTTCTCTCTAAAAATAAATAAATAAAATCTTTTTTAAAAAAAGACATTTTAGGGAAGAATATTCCCAGCATTGAAATCCCCCAATCTACCCTAGGAGTATAGTTTGAGAAATGACTCTCTGGAAAATAATGCTTGGATTGTCCCTATCATCTAATTTCATGCTTTCTTGATTGGGTTCATAATTTGAAACGCGAACCCTGAGCTGGCCTGGAGGATGGGAACATTATAATTATAGCCTAAAAGAGCATTAATGCAACCGAATCATGAATTGGGGAGTGGGTGGGGAAAAAGATGTTAAAGATAGGGCATCATCTTCAAGCACATTCTGCGGGTTCATAAACATTTTGCTGCCTTAAAATTCATAAGATTTTTCAGAGCCTCAGCTACCCTTTTGGCTATTTGCCTGGTGTTTGTTAACAACGCCTAAAGACTATTTGAACTTACATTTGTTGCAAAAAGACACTAATGCTAGGGTGAACTTGCCTCAAAGGGAATAGTCTGTAAAGGTATTGTTTGTCCCTTTCTCCTCTTGTGAATGAATTTGTACTTTAATGAAATGTTTGGGCAAAATCTCACATGCTCTCTCCTGGCTATTCCTGCAGTGAAGTCATCTTGGTGGACATGTGCAATGATGTCATGATTGGCATTAATTTTACCCTGTAGGTTCAAGGTGATCAAATTAGAGGTGAGAGAAGAACATCCTAGGACGGATACACCTACTAATTAGCAGGAATTAAAGAGCTTTGTATGGCCATGCACAACTGTCAGAAAATTTATTTCATATCATTAAATGAAGTAATGCATGTAAGGTGATCATTTCACTGATTTATAGTGAACACTCAGTAAATATTGGATGGTATTATACTGATTCATTTTATACCATGTCAGAATTCCTGCAATGAAAAGAGAGTAGTGGGAAAAACAACCATGCTGAAATTCAGGTGCAGACAGGCAACAACTTAATTTTCCAATATTTTATCATAAATTTATTCAGTACATTAGACAGCCTGATATAAACTCTCAACATCACTCATAAAATCTCTGACATCTGAGTGAAACAATTATTACATGAAGAGTGCACAGTCAGTCACCTATAGACCCTCATTTTTTGTGTGGAGGAAGATACCAGGAAAGCCTAGGGGCCAGTAGAAAGGACAGAAAGCTAGTAGAAAGTTCTTGTATTTAAATTTAATGGCTTCTGGGGAAAATAAACACCAATACATAAGATCTGCCATCTTGTTAAATGCTGTTATTTTGAGACTGGGATTAAAAGGGAAACTAACCTTGAAGGTAATACCAGAGGCTGGTTTTAGATAAATTCGTTTTATAGCTATAAGAAAGTCTCTGTACTAGCAAGCTTGTTTCAGCAGAATGTGTTTGGTTGGGAAATAAAGAGCTAGGAAAATTAAAGACTAAGAATAGTTTCTATATGTAAAGACCTTATTTTGCCAGGGAGTGAGTTATGGTTTTATGAATTACGGTTTGTGGTGAGGAGCTTTGCTCTTCCTGATAGAGGGTTTTGTTTGCAACCCCCCCACCCCTTTTATGAGAATCAAAAGATACGGTTTAGAAGTTCTTTTATGAAGGGAGATGATGCACAATTTTGGCAGCGGAGTGCAGTCTGTTTCTGGCCTTACTCTGTAATTGAGAAGCATGTTAATATCCTCATAAAAGACATTTTGCTGCCTCTTGTTTAAATGCTCAGCTGTTCTGGGGCCGTTATTTCCCCCAGGCAGCCAGTGACTGACTGCAGTCAGCAGGTTTCTATGGCATTAACAGCAGTTTGCTCATTTATTTTTAATGTGATTCTTAATCCCACCCCCCTTTTTTTGTAGGTTTCTGCAACTGAGAATAGCCTGGCAGCCCATTCCCCCTCTACTGAAGCTGACTTCCGTAAGTATTTGCCCTTAGATCTAGAGGGTGAAGCTTCTGTTCTCTATCCCATAGTTGGTTGGGGCGTGGGGGGGTCATCTCTCCATTGCTCTCTGTGCTGGGAAAGTAACATTAAGGTCAGCTCATCAGATCTTTCACTTGGTTTTAAGGACTGATGCCTGAATACCCTTCATATATTTCATGGCTCAGGAAGAAGTTAAATTCAATTATATAAGATTAACTTGGGGCAAACTAAATACTCTTGATACTTCTCTCATTGAACTTACCCTACTTTTTGTCCCAAATCTTTTCAGGTTTAAAGCTGTAAAAAATGAATTTTAAAATTTCATTTTAATAAAAGTTTGGCCAAGGTTTCATTCATTTAAAGGAATAAAGAATTGGTATTTGAGTAACCTATTAAAAATATCTTTCCCTACTTATCTAAGTGTGTTAGCACAGTCCACCCTCAAGGCAGATTCTAGAGGTTTCCCTGTTGGTGTTGAATTTGACCATCTTTTCATCCTATTTTGGAGTCATTTTGAGCCTCACTTCTCCCAAAGATAAAAACCTTTGTTTTTCTCCTTTACTATATCCACTTTGATTTTGATTTGCAGTGTTTCATATATATATTTGGATTTCTATCTTCTCCCTGGTTAGTTTATTAGACCCTGAAATCTCAGCAACTAAAGTAGAAGTATGAGCTAAACAAATCTCTAGTATCTTAGAATTTCAGAGAGAAACTCTTGCTGCTTGAATCCAGGAACATTCCTTTGCAATCATTTTGCTTGGACTAGAAATTTTTCTGAGTTTTGACTAGGTTTGCAAAACATTTTTTTAAAAATAAGCCATAATCTTTTAGTACTTTGTTGACTTAACTTTAGATTATAAGGAATTCTTTTCTTTTTCCTTGGTGGCTGTGTCAATGACTTTTCTGTGCCTCTTCTGAGTTTTCCACATAATGAATGTATTAGCAGGAAATTAACTTATGCAGGCGAAATGTCAGTGATTATGAAAAAAAACTTCATGGAGCCCTTTTCCATAATCTTTATCCATGGATATTATTTACTATAGGACTGACCAAAAATAAAGTGTCAAATTTTTCCCTCCCCACCCCATACACATTATAAAATTTCTGCTCCCTAGCACCCCAGAAGGAGTTACTGAGAGTGCTAATTACCAAAAAGTCATCAAAGCCTATAAACAGCCTTTAGAAATGACAGAAGCTACAGGGCAGAAAGTTCCGTTTATAGAGTGGTTTGGATTCCCGCTGTTTGTGGAAAGGCTGAGAAAGCCTCATGGCGGAGAACCTGATTTGTGAGAGAACCTAAGAACATAGCTTTTAGCATTAGAATATTCCTCAGTAGAAAAGCAGTGTTTTTCCTGGTGTTGAAATGACCTGTTATCAGTGAAGGTGTCTAAACTTTGCTTTGGGGAGGAACCTTTTCTGAGATTTCCTATGAGGTACTAAAAAATGTCTTCCTTTTGTAACTCAAGCAGGTAGCTCCCAGGTTAAGAGTGAGGTCCAGCAACCTGTCCATCCCAAGCCACTAAGTCCAGATGCCAGAGCCTCCAGCCTCTCTGAAAGCTCTCCTCCCAAAGCAGTGAAGGTATGGTGGCAATTTTTCTCTGAGCCTTTAGATGTTGGTTCTCTAGTGGAGCTTATTGCACCTTCTATCATTATGTTCATTATAACCTGTTTTTGCTTTCCTGGGGATGAAGACACCAAATAAGGATACACTTAAGGCCAGTTACTTTTCCTGGAAGTCTTGCTGCTTTTGCTCAGATGTTTGGGCCAGGAGGCGGGGAGGCTCACTAACAGCCCTCAGTTTGAAATCTGGAAAACTCATGAAAATTTTAAGAAAACCTGAAGTTAAAGAAAATAACCTGATTTTTTTTTTTAAAAAAAAATCCTAGTTCATAAATCTGTGAATGGGTAAAAGATCACAAAAAAATCAGAAATATGAGAAATCCATTAAACTAAAATCAGCCCATTGGACAGGAATGTGCAATGTCAACTTCAAGAGAATGGCTGCCTGATCTGAGGAACTTGACCATCACATGGTTAGTGGTCAGCATAGTTAAAGAAAGAATGTGACATTCCAATGGGGTTGGCCAGCCCATTTGCTGTAAAAATGGACATTCAAGTAATACGCTTTGGTATAATATTAGATGTTAAAGAATGAACAAAATTTTTATACCCCTCAAAAAATTTTGCTTGGCTATTCAATCTGTGGTCTCTTCTTATTCACCAATTTTTTAAAACCATGTTTTCCCTTTCTATGAACAAATATATATTCCCATAAAAATAAACAAAGGTAAAAAAAATCCAACAGCTGTTGGAGGCTGATTATTATTAAAACAGACTTCCTTTTTTTTTTTTCTTTTATCCTCACCCAAGGACATGCTTATTGATTTTTATAGAGAGACAAAGGGAGGAAGAGTGAGAGGGAAAGAAACATCAGTGTTAGAAACATTCATCAGTTGCCTCTCACATGTGCCCTGACTGAGGAGCGAACCCACAACCTAGGCCCTGAGTGAGTCACACAGTCCAGGGCTGACTTGTTTTAATTGAACGCTTTGCTGATATTGTGCTAATTTACTCATTGGGATTAATAACAAAACATATCCACATTTCTTTAGTGTCTTTCTCCTCTGGTGGTCACTTAAGTTTTGTTTCAAAACTTAACCTTTGAGAGAAACTCCGCAGGCAGAATTAGTTTTCAGGTAGTTGGTTCTGCCCCATCCTTATGCACATATCTGCTGTGCTTGTATCGCTCAACTGTGGGCTTGCCTGGCTCCTTAAGGAAAGTTCTAGTGCACTAAAAAGATGAAGACGCAGGTGAGGAAAGGGGAGAATCCAAGACTTAATGGGTGGATTAAAAAGGGGGTAGGGATAAAGAAGGTAAACATGAACATTTTTTTAAATATTTTTAAATTTATTTTTAGAGAAAGGAGAAGGGAGAGAGGAAGAGAAGGAGAGAAACACAGATTGCTCCCAACCGGGGACCCGGCCCGCAACCCAGGCATGTGCCCTGACTGGGAGTCAAACCGGCAACCTTTTGGTCTGTGGAGTGATGCCCAACCCTCTGAGCTACATCAGTCAGGGCTAAACATGGACATTTTAAAGGAAGCAGAGATTCATGAGGAGAGCAAGGTTTATCAAAAAGGGTAAAGAATGTAGCAAGAGAAAACGAGTATAGGGAGGAAGAACGGTTACAGTGACTGAATTTGCACATGTACTCAACATGACCCCCTTCTCTTCTGGCCTTAGAGATCTGCTCATGCTGTCATCAGCACTTTCTTTTCCAGTATTTGGAGTCCAACAAAGTAGCAAATGCCATGGGGTTAATTTCCTCTCCAAGAGCAGCCCTGCCCAGATGTTAGTCCTTGGGTTATAGTTCTGGATCAAGGACTTGGCCATGGATTCTGTGTGACTTAGGGACTAGGGAAATTCCATGGCTAATCTAAGAACTGAAATCTGTTTTGGAGTATTTTTGAATTCTCAATCCAGTCTTAAATCCCTCCCTTAACTACTAGACCAGACCTCCTAGTCCTTGGTTGGATCTTTAAGATCCTTCATGATGCAGACTCCAGGGTCTGAGTTGCACAATGAGTGACAGACATCTCACTTAGGTCTCCCTGGCATACCACGAAGAGGAGATGGAGGTAAAGCGCCACATGCACCTTCGCCAGACCCATGCCTGCTTCTTTGGCCCTACTCACTCAGCAGTCGAAGGCAGGCAGGCCTGCTTTCACCAGCCATACACCTCAGGTTTTGAACGTTGTCTAAAGACTGGAGTAAACTGGCCCACTGCCTATGTTTGCTCATGGTTCAAAGTTCAAATGGTTGTGGTGCACAGAGCCTGGGGTGGGACCCAATCACCTCACCACTTTTGTTTAAGAGCAGTTTATTTTCTCTTCCTCAAATTTACCCTTTACATTCTGCAAGTATATAGGTACTTTAGCATTTATAGGAAGACCTTCTTGCACAGTTGATCTTGTGGCTATAGAACAGGCAGCAGACGTTGTTTCTTCATTTTGAGAGGAATGAACTTACTCACTCAGAAAAGATTTTTGCATGCAACCTGGAAAAACTCTTCCTTAGAGCCTTGTCAGTTATTGAAAATCGGACATCTAAGGTCGAGACTCAATTCATTTCAAATTTTAGCTAAATTAAAAAAATGATACTAATCTTTAAAAGTAGGGGTGTTTGTATATTTTTGCATATTTTGAACACTGGCCTAATAGCTCAGTTGATGAGACTTGGTGCTAATGAAGTTGAAGTTGTAGATTCACTCTTAAAAATGGTGTTATTCTGGGTGCAGAGCTCAGCGGACCCTGTGAAAGGATCAGAACACTTTGACTCAAGAAATCTAGAAGTCTCTTAAGCTTTATGTTCTCCCATTGAGAGAAGCTATTCCTTAAATGTTCACCGAGGGGAAGATAAGGGAGGAAATACAAGGAGATGGAGCTGGCCCGGAACACCCACTATACCCCACTGTGTCCAGGACAGTCCGGTCCCAGGCTTCCTTGGCTGGTCCTGCTGATGCATGTGCGGAGAAAACACGGGAGACTGTATGAGAGAACATGCACTGCGGCACGCCCTCCGAGCCCTGCCAGCCGTCCCTTCCTCTGCAGGCAGGCTAGGGGGTTTTATGCTCTTTTGCAAAGTGATCAGAATTATGTTCTAAGGGCATCCAGAATCTTTTCTCACAATCTACATGATTACTGCTTTCTCAGAGCACTAACCTTTCCTCCACATGGAGAACAGTCTATTTAAGTTGTGAATACCCCCAAAATGCTTTCCAAAAGTTTCACAGAAAGCTTGGGGAAGGGTTAAGACTGTACAGAATTGGCCGAATCATTTACTGTGTGGTGAAGAATTTTAATTAAATTACCTAGGTATTTTGCACAAATTGGAAGGAGGGAATGACAGGCGTTTTGTGATGTTCTGAATTTCCTTGTGATTAAAGGCTGGTTAGCTTCACTGCCTGTTGCCAGCTGCTGCCTCCCCAAGCACACATATATACCCCAACTGGAGCCTTCATTAGACTAAAAAATATACTTAAGATAGGAGAATGAAAGAATGGAGATGAAGTCATGCAAATTTGTTGGAAAAATAGTTTTAAGTAGATGCTGATTAGCAGAGGCCCTGCAAGATCCCTCAGATGGGAAAGACACGACAGTGTTTATGAACATCAATTATGTATAAATTACCTCATTTATTCCTAAATATCCCAAAGATATTATCTACATATTTTAATTTGAAACAAAGACTGTAGTTTGTTCAAAGTGCTGTAGTGAGATTGTTTGCATCTGGGTTAGCTTTTTTTGCTCTCTTCTCCCAAAGAGTTCCCTTTAGATATGGAAATTTAACATTGCAGGGAAATTTAGAAAATGTTCTCTTGGTTTGTGAGTTGGTCGTTCCAAGTTTTAATTTACTGACTGTGAAAACTTTGATAAGGCATCTGAGACTCTGGAGTGTTAGTTTCTACATGTGAAAAAGGGTGAGGGAGGGGAAATGGAAAAACATCTTCCACAATGAAAAAAATATATATTGTAAAGATTTTTAGAAGGGTCCAGCACTCTAGTATTGGCAATGTTTTAAATGTGGCTGTGCCAAGACCGAGCGTACCATGGGAGCATGGGCAGGATGCGCGCCAGGCATAATGCTGGGGATTTGTGGGCATTCACTACGCTTCCTGTTGTCTGAATAGACATGGGGGCAATTACAGAAAAGTGGCTGAGAGCCCAGGACAGAGGAAATAAAGGGAAGGCACAGCCGCAGCCACTCTGACTTGGCATGATACCATGTTGGCATCCTCTTGTCTTTATGAAACTATAAGGGCCCTTGGGCAGCTGCCTCATAAACCTTAAATAATATTAAATAGGGGTTATGTAAAAAATGAATAAGAATAGTGGGAATCTGTTAGGTCTGGCTAGTTAGAATCTTGTGGTTAGTGAGATATTTGAGCAGCAATCTATAGGCATACCTCATGCCTATTTGGGTTTGGTTCCAGACCACTGCAATAAAGTGAGTTGTAATTTGCTGATGGAGGGTCTTGCCTTTAATTTGTAAACAAACAAACAAACAAAAAAACACATCACCTGTGAAGCACAATAAAACAAGGTATGCCTGTATCATTTCTATATTAAAGAGGAAAAATAATTGTTCACTTGTGTGGGTAACGGCTCCATTCAAGAGAGAGCCATTGTGTGTCAGGCGTGGGAGGTAGTAAGACACTAAACAACTGTTAATGCAACACACCGTGTGTGGGTGAAGCTCATAAAAGCCCTCTCTCCTGAGCTGGGACATGTTCCAGCCTCAGGTAGATATGAGTGAGGCTGATTCTGCCGCAGTTAGCAGAATTACATGAAAAAGAAAGAAAACATGGTCTTATTCGTGGATCTGAGTCTGTAACTGAGTTACAGCTCAGTTGCAGTAAAGCGCTCCAGGGCGCACCAAATGCTGTGTATTCATTAAAGGTTCCTGTTTGTCTCTTCCAGCTTCTGCTTCCTGCTCCCGGTACCTAATTTCTGCTCCTGCCTTCCACTTTCCTCCTAATGTGAGCTCAACTTTCAGCTTTCTCTCAGGTTCTCCCTTCTGTTCACTGGGCTGCACCCCTCTCCTACAGTGTATTCTCTGTGTGTGCACAGTGGAGGGCTGCTCTGTAACCCTCCTTTGCCCTTTAGCGGAATAATACCTGTTTCCTCTTAAACCATGTGAAATTTGTCTCCTGCTCTTTCTTTACTGATCAGAATGAATACTTATTTTCATAAGTTCAGTGTTAAAAAAATACAGAATTCACCTTGCAACTGAAAAAGATTTTCAATCTGATAAATACATTTGCCTATTACTTTTGCATTCTGTGAATTGTGATTTGTACAAGCCCTCTCCAGTGGCTTCAATTGTACTATTATACCCAATTATTCTGCATTTTAATGTATCTTTTGCTTGCTAGACAAGGGCCTCGTCCTTTTAGAGAGACCTAATTAAACTATTCAAGGACATCTCTACTTTAAGTCCTATCTTGTTGGAAGTGTTCATATAAGAAAAAAAGAATTCAGAGCTCCATATAATACCTTAATTATTTCCAAAAACATTCAATATAGTAGCATTTGACCGTGTTTAAATACCTCCCTTAGGCTCAGTAAACTAGGTTGTAGCCTGTGGTCTTTGGTTCTTTTAAGTTTTTCGTTTTTAGGATAGTACCCCTGGGGGGGCGGGGGGTGGGGGGCAGTTATTAAGGAACCATTTCCACTCAGTTCTGCTCCTTGATTCTTAAATCCTTTGGTGCTATTTGGAAGTTTCCCACTAATTTTATTAAGCTCCTTTTTACAGATGTTTCCCTTTACTTCCATTTTATGCCCATTTTCTGTTCTCATTTCCTGTCCAAATGTGCTTGAAAAAACATTCCTATTTTTTGCTTTACCTCCTAATGAATTATGTGACAAGTGAACCAGAAGTGTGAATTTTTTATGGGTCTATTTTCAGTTTTTTTGTTAATTAAAATTCCATCTTGCCCATACCTGATTTATTTTAGGCTTACCTTACCCATTCGGGTTCTAATTTGCATTATTTCCCACCACACTGGTCTTGGCAGCAAAGGAGCCACCAACGTGCCTGTGAGAGCTTCCTGGCCACCTTATCCTAAGCTGCTTATGCATTTACTGGTTGAGGTGCTTCCGTTGGGGCAAGTCAAGGGTTACACAGGCCTGCGGACTTGATGCCCACCCCTAGTAGCCCTGTAATCATTAGCATGTAAAAACTTACAAACTTGCAATTCTGGCTTTCCTTGGTGCTAGAATACCAAGTCTTTTCTGTTCTTTAGGATTGGGTTTACCAGCCTGTTCCACACTTCACAAGCAGTTTGTAATTCCCAGTCAGTTTTGACTTCCCACTCCCCATTACATTTGTTTTATTCTCCACTGGTTTTTTAAAAGGTGATAGAACCTATAACTTTATTGGGCTACACTTTTTCCTGGAGTCCTAATAAAATACTTTTGTCTCTGTTAAATGGTTCCATTTATGCGTCAGTTTTGACTTCTTTAAAAAATGCTATGCCTAGTGAATTAAGCAAGTCAAGATTATAAGCAGGGGGAACTAAAAGATGCTTTATCAAAGTGTCTTTTCCTAATTCTCAAAGCCAAATACTCTTCCTCTCCTTGAAAACCTTCCCCTTTAGAATTTGTTCTCATAAAAGTCTATCCTGTTTTTTCTTTGGCACTTGAATGAAACAATTAAACTTCTTCTCCTTGTGTGTGATATTTTCCCCTAATTTCCTGTCTGTGGAAACATTTTGTGTATGCTGTGGCCTGTCTAAGCTTTTCTCTGCAGTCCAGCCCTAGTCCTACCCACCCTCAGTGGCTGCTACACTCAGGGCGGCCAAACAGTATGGGAAGGGAATTCAGGACAGCCTCTTGGCTTCAAAGAGTCAGCTGATAGAACCAGAGCAGACTTAGTGTTCCTGTGAGAGTTGACAGACCAGGTTAGGGAGCCCTTAGATAACAAAGTAAATTTCAGGACCCATCTCAGCAGAATACTAACTCATCACTGCCTATGCTAAGTTAAAGTTGTCCTTTTCCTTTTCCTTTTCCTAGAAGTTTCAGGCACCTGCAAGAGAGACCTGCGTGGAATGTCAGAAGACCGTCTACCCAATGGAACGTCTCTTGGCCAACCAGCAAGTGTTTCACATCAGCTGCTTCCGTTGCTCCTATTGCAACAACAAACTTAGGTAAGCCAGACTAAAACAAGCCATCTCTCTGTATAGTTGGACCTCTGGAGGGAGTCTTTCTTTGGTTTTTAGAACAGTGGTACTAACAGCTATTGTGCTGCTGGTATACTATTAGTTGAAGACCCCTTAAAAAGGTGAAAAGTAACATTTAGTGACAAGTATTTCATAGCACATGATAGCAGTGTTTGGAACTTCTTGGTACATTGATATGTTAATTTACGTGTTAGGACTGAAGTTTAAATAATAGGGTTGCAGGTAAAACTCCCTGTGACCTAATTCAGTACCATGTTTTCCCTTGGTATCATAGGATCATAAAGTTAAGAAACGTCAGGAGGATACTTGTCTGAGCCCTTCAGCATGTCCCGAGCACTGTGTAAATGGTAACAATAGCAATAAGAATAGACCCTAAAGAACATGTATTTTTCTGTATGTGGCTTCATTTTCTTTCTGAGAAAATAATCATTATTTCTATCATTTCTTCCAAGTAACTCAAAGTATGGATGTCAATGTGGCAAATTGGAGAAATATTCTATATTAATGCATTTAAATTATAGAGTCTAGGAAAGGGAGTAATCAAAATGTTACTTCCTCTAGCTTTCCTTCCAGAGCAAACATCCCTTCTAAAATGCTCTTGATTGATTGGTTTTAGAGTGAAAGAGGAAGGGAGAGAGAAAGAAACCTTTATTTTTCCACTTATTTATGCTTTCATTGGTTGATTCTTATATATGTGCCCTGACTGGGGATCAAACCCACAACCTTGGTGTATCAGGATGATGCTCTAACCAACTGAGCTACCTGGCCAAGCCTGATTGGTTTTTGTTGTTGTTTGTTTGTTTTGGTTTGGTTTGGTTTTTTTGTTCACTGTATTTTTTCTCCAAAGCACATTTTTCTGAGTTTTTAATTTTTTTATTTCTTCTGTGGAAATGCTGCTGTTTTTATACCCCCTTTGAAATTTGTTACCCTGAGAGACACCAAATCTCTTAAAAGCCAGTCCAGCACTGACATGCAGGTAGACTTACTTCCCAGCTACTGCTCACCATTCTCCTATTAACTGTAGCTTACTTGTATTTAAAGTCACTACTATCTGTCGAGTGCCAGCTGTTTGCAGCACATTGTACCCATTCCTGTAGAGGTGTGCTTTTAAATTTTAACACAGATGGAAAACAAGGAGGGAGAATATTCGACTTTTAACAAAAGAATATCATTATAACTAGCTGTAGGTTATAAATTCTTAGGAAATACATGAGTGATCAGAAATAGGTGGGATTGCCTAGGTAAGACTTCCTGGATGAAGTTATGTTTTTTAAACAGTTTTGACAAAGGGTAATAAAATCATTTGAAAATGGGAGCACAAGCCCTGGCTGGGTGGCTCATTTGGTTGGAGCATTGTCCTGTACCACAAACGGTTGTGGGTTCGATCCCCAGCTGGGGTGTGTACAAGAGGCAACCAATATCGATGTTCCTCTCTCACATATCTCTCCCTGCGCCTCCTGCCATCGTCTTCCCTCCCTCCCTTCCTCACTCTCTAAAATCAATAAGTACATCCGTAGGTGAGGATTAAAAAAAGAAAAGAAAATGGGAGTATAAATCAGATAGAAGAAGGTCTTGTGAAAGTTTAGGTGTGGAAGTGAGTATGTTTTTTATAAGGATAATAAAACAATTGTGCTTAAAAAGGGTAGAGAATCTTAGGTGACTGATCTGCTTTTAAAGAGATTTTTCACACTTACCATCTCCTGAAAATACTGGAACTGCCAGACTTCGGCCTGCTGGTATAAACAAAAGTATACAGATTTGTTAACTTTATGTTCTTTTTTCTTTTAACAACAGTCTAGGGACATATGCATCATTACATGGGAGAATCTATTGCAAGCCTCACTTCAATCAACTCTTTAAATCTAAAGGGAACTATGATGAAGGCTTTGGGCACAGACCACACAAGGATCTGTGGGCAAGCAAAAATGAAAATGAAGAGACACTGGAGAAGCCAACCCAGCTTCCAAATGCAGGGGAGACCCCTCAGAGCCCAGGGGTAGAAGATGCCCCCATTGCTAAGGTGGGTGTGCTGACTGCAAGTATGGAAGCCAAGGCCTCCTCTCAGCCAGAGAAAGAAGACAAACCAGCTGAAACTAAGAAGTTAAGGATCGCCTGGCCACCCCCCATTGAACTTGGCAGTTCAGGAAGTACATTGGAGGAAGGGATCAAAGTATCCAAGCCCAAATGGCCTCCTGAGGATGAAATCAGCAAGCCTGAAGCTCCAGAGGATGTAGATCTGGATCTGAAGAAACTCAGACGATCTTCCTCACTGAAGGAAAGAAGCCGCCCGTTCACTGTAGCAGCTTCATTTCGAACCACTTCCGTAAAGAGCCCAAAAACCTCTTCCCCGCCTCTCAGGAAGGGCTGGAGCATGTCAGAGCAGAGTGAGGAGTTTGGAGGAGGAACAGCAGCAGCAGGAAAGAAACAAGTGGAAAATGTCAGCACCTCTGAGAAGAATGGGAGTGTAGGAAAAACAACCTGGCAAAACAAGGAACCTAAAGGAGGGGAGGCAGGGAGGAGAAGTAGTAAGGAAGTTTACGGTTTTGAGACAGGGAGTGAGAATCTTGTAGAGAACGGTGCAAACTTAGATGAAGACGATAGAAACATTTTTAAACAGCAATCTCCTCTAGAACCCAAGTCTCCAAATTGGTCCAGCTTTGCAGACAACACCCCCGCTAAAGAATTCACTGCTCAGAATCAGAAGTCCCAGGATGTGGAATTCTGGGAGGGAGATGTAGTCAAAGAGCTGTCTGTAGAGGAGCAGATAAAGAGAAATCGGTACTACGATGAGGACGAGGATGAGGAATGACAAATTGCAATCCTGCCAGGCCTTACTTTTGTGCTAGTGTTAGTGAGCCACTGCCCTTTATCAGAGTGATGTAAACAGTTATCTTATCAGGAACTGTCATTTAGATGGAAGTAATTTTGGGAAACAGTTCTTGCTTCAGAAAAAAATTCCATACTGCATCTTATCTCTAAATACTTGAGATAACATTACCTAAATCCTCTATTTTAGCCATGATGATATACATTAATGCTTTAAGGTCTTTTAAGGGATGAAGGGAATATTCCAGCTGATATAGTCCAGATTCCACTATATTCCCAAAGGCAGTATGAAATAGATGATTATTATAGTACATTGTTACACTAAAAATTCAATCCTACAGAGGGATTTAGGGGCCTAAACATGACTGAATGCACTTTAGTATAAAGGGCACAGTTTGTATATTTTTAAATGAATACCAATTTAATTATTTAGTATTCATCTCTTAAGAAATCAAATATTTAGTCTTTTTTAAAATTTAGTTCAATTTTCTTACTCAAATATATATGAGAAATTTATTGCTTTGCATCCTGCTCTCTAAACCACATCCTGAACTGGATTCTTGAGATAAAACCATCTTTCTGAAGCACCTTTTGAGCACCTTTGGTGCTTGAAGAGATCCACTGTCTCCTAAATAAACGATAATATTTGCCAATGAGTTTCACTATACCCCAAGTTATTGCTTTCTTCTCTGGTCATGTCCTCCTCCTAATTTGCTGAAAGATACAATATTTTAATAAGATCTTGTATATTGCTGTTTGCCATGTTGCATGTTAGAACAAAATGAATTTAAAGAAGGAATAACAGGAAAAAACACCTTAAACCACTTGAGCACAGACTCCTCCCAAACCTTATATGTCACTTCTGATATCCCATTTCTGAGACACTAGTTTTAAAATTCCTGTCACCTCTGAAATGTATTGATTTTTTATGGCAGACAGTATTCCTAGGGTGCAATTAAACCAATTATAGGCCTTTATTGGGGGTTGGGGGTATTCTAGTATTAAGGCTTTGGAACATTTGTTGTACATAATTGATATTCCAAATTATATGTGGGGAAGAGAGGTGTTTTAAGCTGTAGGCTTTTCTTTGTACGCATTTTTAGAGATTTAGCTCTAATATTTTTTAGAGATGTAAAATATTCTGCTTTCTTACAATCTTGCTTAGTCTGAAACATTTTTATTCAATAAAGCTTTTAATTTACATTTGAACTTTTCAACGTTTCATTTCCTTTTTTTTTTTTTTTACATCGTTACAGTCTCTCAGGACCTACTTTTACTTTAGCAATTTGGGAAGAAAAAGGTATGTGATTTAAGTAAAGTGCTATGAATATATCTCACCACTTGGTGGTGGTGTTGGGATGATTTTTGGGCTTTCGTCCTCCCTAAAGGAAGACAATTTTGGGAGAAAATTGAAAGCAACTTGGCAAGAGAATTAATGTGTACATTCAAAATGAGCTGTTTGTTTTACCAATTCAAAATTCAGTGGGTTTTTTTATCATCAATTATATTCAACATTTAATAATTTACCTTACAATTATGTCTAGCATGTCAAATGGAATTTTCAAATGCATCTGCCGAAAATGGACTTGTTTTCCACTCTGAGCAGAGGCATAGTTGATTGATTTCCTTTCCTGTACAGACAACTGACCCAATTGTTAAAGCACTTTTTTAAAAAAATGAGAGTGTATTTTCTTGGAGATAGGTATGTTTTTTGAGTTATCTGTTATGTTTTCCAGGGGTACTGTGTGTTTCAGGGTTTTGCCTGGTCTTCTAAGTGGATGGATGGCAGGGTACTGCTTTCTGCTCTTGCCCCACCACAAGCTAAATTCAGTTAGAAAGCCTTGTTCACTGAACAGTTATCCGAAGCTCCTGCTGACTTTCGTAAAATATCCAATCCTGGCTTGAGTTTAGCTACTTTTACTGAGTGATTCACTGCAGTTCTAACCCATCCACATGGTACCATATCTACTGACTTTATACAAAAAATTCTGAGTGCCTATGGCTGGCATTTATTGATATCAGTGGAGTATGTCATCATACGTCAGGTACATGGGGGCTTTACACTTAGAAGAATCTTTTCTATGTCTTTCAAGGGCTAAGGTAGACATGTTATAGGTATACAGAGTAGAAACAAAGACTAGCTCCATAATCAATGTAGGAAAGAGTTGTCATTTTAAGAGACTGACCAGATAACAATCAACATTCTTAGGGGGGAAAAAGAACGAAACAGAAAGTGTTTCTTTTCTGGGCTCTACTTAAGGCAACTTGTTTGGACTTGACATGTCAATGGTGGCAATATGACGATGTGAGTTTCTCATGAGTGAAGCAGGAAAAGGGGCCAGCTTGGGACGTGAGATGATTAAGGAGATACGTTATGACTGCTACAGAGCCAACTTAGTGTTATCATCTTGCTGGTAGGATCACTCCTGGCCAAAGTGAAAGTGGTACCAAGTTTGCTTTCATTACATATTTAATGAGCAACATGTTTTGCAACAGCCAAGAGGTTGAGAAATGGTACAAATGGATTTTTCTAGGGATCGATCTTGAGACCAAAATCATGGTATGCTGGTTCCTGCATGCCAAGTTAGCATGTTCTCTGTTCCTTGGGACTCTGATTTGAACACCCATTGGATGAAGGAGGGATTACTTCTTTTAAAATGTACCTTGAATATAGGGTAGTTACCATTAAGCTATTGCTGGGTTTGGAGAAAAATGGTTCCAGGCAGTAGTTCTCAGACCAGCAGCAAAGGCTACTGTTTGCTGGAAATGAGAAATGCAAATCCATGAACCCGACCCTGAACCTCCTCAATCAAGCTGTTCAGATGGGGCCCAGGAAACTTTTAACAAACTCTCCATGTAGGATGGAACAAGCTAATGCCTAAGCTGGGCACACTAAAGTTTGAGAACCACTGGGCTAAAGAAAGCCTAGTAAACCTAGTCTACTCCTTAGAATGACTTTTTTGTTGTTGCTGTTGTTTCCCTTCTTCCTCTCTGTTTGAAACCCTTTAACTTCTGAGTAAGCATGCCATTCCAGTTATAGCGTTTCTTTATCTGTCTTTAGACAAAGTAGAGTTTTAGATTTTTTAATCTTAAAACCATTCTAGTTAGCCTCTGGTGGTAGAGGGGAGTAGGCAGGCCCAGCTGAGCTGGCGATGTAAAAACCCTGAGAAGGGGTTGAAAGTAGAGAGATGGGTAGGGCCTGACTGGGAGCGGGAACAGCTTTGACTACGTTGAGCTGAGAGAAGAAAACGTCCCCATTTGGGATCTAGGCCTGAAATAAGGGGTGTGGCGGTAGTTCGACGGGTGAGGGAAGGTGAAGCGTGGCCGAAACCGGTAACAAAAAAGGGCGGGACTAGAGTTGTGAGGCCTGTAGGGGTAGGGCCAGGGTTGGGTGAAGGCGGGGCGGGAAGGGAGGGGCGTGGCTCCAAGGCAGGACTGGGGCTGAGTGGGAGGCTCGGGAAGGAGCGTGGCCAGGATTGGAGGGCGGGGTCCCCAGACGAGGTGCTGGGAATCTGCGGAAAGGGAGGTGGGCGGGGAGGCGAGATGGGCGTTGAGGAGGCCCGGCTTCGCGGAGAAGACGCGCCGGGAACCAGAAGGGGCCGGAAGGGGGTGGCCGCCGGCCCGGCCCCGCCCCGGGGCCGCCTCCCCACGGGTTCCGTTGGCTGTGGCGGCTGCTGAGGTTGTGGCGGCCGCGGGGCGGGCGTAAGATGGCGACAGCGGTGGCGGGAGCCCTGGGCCTGCTGTGGGGCTGGCTGTGGAGCGAACGCTTCTGGATGCCCCAGAACGTGAGCTGGGCAGACCTGGAGGGCCCGGGCGACGGCTACGGCTACCCGCAGGCCCGGCACATCCTCTCAGTGTTCCCGCTGGCGGCGGGCGTATTCTCCGTGAGGCTGCTCTTCGAGCGGTGAGAGCCGGCAAGCGAGCGGCGCGGAGGGCCGGGGGCGCGGGCCGGTGGAGCTGCTGCAGGGGAGAGGCTGAGGACCGGAAGCAGAACTATAGGGAAAGCCCGGAAGCAGGGGGCTGGGGCAGCTTGGGCCGCCGCGCGGGATGCACCGAGGGTGGCCGAGGTGGTCACGGAACCTAGGCAAAGACCGAGTTTGGGGCTTGGACAATGAAGTAGTGAGAGTCGAGGGGGACGCCGGGCCCATTTAATTTTAGATCCCGGAGGTCGCTTGGGCGGGGGGCGTCTTAGGCCTCCTCCCAACCTTCAAGGACTCTACAGACCTGTGAGCTGTGGCCAAGAACCCGAAGCGAGGAACAGGAAAGGGGCCACGGGAACCTGAGCTAGTTGGGGCCATGGAAGCTGGAGGGTCAACGCAAGAACCAGACGTTCCAAGCAAAAGGAGCAGGTTCAAAGGAATCTAAGATTTGTGAGGACACTGTGGCTTCTGAGAGTTGAAGGAAACGGATTGGTTAGGCCCTAAACCTTGGTTTGTCAGTTTATGGATGTGTGTGTGTGTGTGTGTGTGTGTGTGTGTGTGTGTGTTTCAATAAATTCCGCCGGAGCCAGAGGAGAGTAGAAATCTGGTAGGGGTAGGGTGTGGTGGAGCCTGAGGCTTGGGAAGTATGGAAAGGTGTCACATTAGTTGAACGGGCCTTGGAGGCCCGAGCTGGAAGGGGGAGTGGTCATCTTGAAGGAGGAGTGGTCATCTTGAAAGGATGGAGAGCCCTCGGACTTATGAGAGAACTATGTTGAACCAAACTTCCGAGTTTAGCAGGATCACAATATACTTTGTTTGGCCATGTGTTGGAAAAAGTGATTTCACCTTTTTGAGGGACTGGATTGTATCTAACTGTCTAAAATAAAGATATCACCGAGACCTTGATCTGGTGATTGTATAATGTGGACTTAAATAGCTGTGGGTGATTTTGGTCAAGCCTACTCAGACTCTGGAAAGGAGACTTCTTTCCACTAGGTCTCAGGTAATGAAGGTGGCACTTTGACATCTTTTGTTCATTTGGCCTTCATCTAGAGCAGGAATGCCCTTTCGAGGATGTTACAGATAAAATAATCTCTTACTCTCTGGAATATTAGTGTTATCTGTTTTGGACTGCTTGTTTGCTTTCCCTACTATTTAAGACACAAAATCTATCAAAAATTATTTGTTATATGTAGCTAGCTAGTCATTCATCCATTTATCCATAGTGTTTGTATATTGTCATCAAAGTGCTCTGCCAGACTTCAAGTGCAAAAATAAAGATGCTTTCAACTGAAGCAAGTGAAATACAAATATCTAAATGCCTTTTATGGGTCCTTGGGAACTTAGGGGTGCAATTTTTAAATTATAGTCATTGTACGAATGTTATTGGGATGGAGACACAAACTACTTGTTTCTCTTAGGAGTAACCTAGATCCAGGTACTCTCTACCTTAGCATCAATATGAGGGCTGAAAAAAAGAGAAAGTGTAATAACTAAAAAGGAAAATACACAATTCAAAAAGTTCATTGTCCTCGGAAAAGATTCTGTGCTTCTCATATAGATATACATCAATGTGAAAATGTCTGCACATTAATGGCAAGAGGAAATAGCTTGTTACTTATAAACACCTGTTTTATATAAACTTGCATTATCTTCAGATTTCCAAAGAGTTCCTCTGGATGGCTGAAGACTATAGTATATCCACTGGCAAAGCCACTGGAAAAGATCGTTTATCTGTGGGAATTCTATCTGATGTTTCTATGGTGCTCCAATATCAGGGGAGTATGGATGCTTGGGAATACTAAGCTGAAAGCATTCTAGTATGATGTTTCTTGGCTAGCAAGGACTGTACCTTGTTCATCTCTTGTTTGATCTTAGGAAAGTTTAACCCTAGAAGCAGTCTTGCTATTTTGTTTCTCTTTAAGACCTACTACTTTAGTTAGCAATAAAATTGACTGCTGAATTCAGTTTCTCTTACTGTGCTGGTCTTTCATAAAGGTAGTAAATAGAAGCTGTTCTTAGAGTATAGTAAAAGATATATTAGAAATATTGATAGTGAGTCATCTTTCCTAATTTTCTCATTTCTCAAATCCCACCAACTTAGTTTCTGGAAGCAATTCTGTAGTCATTATAGATTATAAGAGCTAGAATTCCAGTCTCCTCTTACAGACAATTAAACTAAGGCTTAGCCACGTCCTGCCGCTTTTCAGAGGCTGCATACTAGAACCAAGATCTAGATCTTTTTCCCCAGCCCAGGGCTCTTGACACTGTATAATGTGGCCATCTTTCCCTGTTTCTTAACCCCCTTTCAAGGGTTAAGATTTAACCTCCTGTTCCTAGTATTCTAGAATTTTGAGAACAAATTCAATGCTCATCTTTTTTTTTTTTTTTAATTTTCATTTATTGATTTTAGAGAAGGGGTGGGGGAGAAATATAACTTTTTTGTGCCTCAAATGCATTCATTGGTTGCTTCTTTTATGTGCCCTGACCAGAGATCAAACCCACAACCTTAGTGTATGGGGACGACGCTCTAACCAACTGAGCTACCTGGCCGGGGCCATGTTCATCTTATTCTCGATTATTTACTATAATGTGTTTTTGCTAAAGAATTGCAGATAGGAGAAAACTACCTACCAAAGAACACGAGGCTCTCTTTTGTGGGTCTCTGCTGACTGGCTGCATTGTGAGGGCCTGCACCGTGCAAAATTGCCTTGGATGTAGCATATGGTCAGTAAATACTATTGACAGTTTGAGAAAAGTCCACCTTCACATATCCAGTTGCCCAGAGGAGTAACTGAAATCTCAATCTTCAGTCTGAAATAGATATTTTGGCTGGATTAAGAGAAACAAAACTGTAATTCTTTTTTTTCTATTCTTAAATTTCACTATACTATATTTGCAGGTCGGGCACCTTCCTATAGCTTCTCTTTCTCTTTCTTCACTCCCCCATACACAAATTCATGCTACCTTGTGCCTATCAAAAGAGAGATAAATTCTTCCTATTTCTAAAAACTTCTCTTTAATATTATGTTGGCGATTGAGATCTGAGGGAAAGAGTGATTCAAGCTAGGTCTGCTATGTCTTAAATTGGATCTTAAAGATAAATTGTTTGAGATTTAACATCTAGTCCCTTGAGCACTTGTTACTTGGGATCAAGTGGGAGCTTGAGACTTAATATTGACACCGTTGGAGCTATATAGGCTCATCTATTTTGAACATGACATTGCAATAGGAGCTTTATATTGCCAGAAGAAAGTTATTTTGTAAATTATACAGGAGATAAATTAGAACTCTCCTTGCTGCTCATTCATTATTCCAATCCCGTCTCTCTTGTTACTTCCTATGCAGCCTCACTGGGGTGTCTTAAAGAGCCTTCTCAGTACCATTCTCTCTCACCTGGGACTGAACGTCCTCATTTGCTGGCCTGTCATGTAACTGGCAACAGGAGTAATGACTCATTTTGTGTGTGTGTGTGTGTGTGTGTGTGTGTGTGTGTGTGTGCGCGCGCGCGCGCATTTTTCTTAACCACTCATTTCATTTTCCTCTTGTAAACCTTGCTACCTCTGCTATATACTGCCTTTTGTTTTCCTGTTCTCCCCCATTGCCCTAAGAGGAAGAACTTTTTTTCTTCTTCCTGACAGCCCTGCTGTCCCCCCCTAGATCCTTTTCATGTCACAGCATTGCAACCCACTGTTAGGAGGTCCTCTAGACAGGGAAGAGAAGCTTTAGGAAGAATGGACAAAGCTGCTAACTAAGCTGTAAGGGAAACTGCTCATTCCACTGCATCCCTAAAGGTGTTCTGTTGGGCGTTATTGAATTGTAAATTACAGAATTAAATCAGGTTTGCAGATCCAGCAGAGCCAGATTGAAAAAGATGGTTATGTGACCCTGCCCTTGTCTAAGAATCCACCTCTTAATAAACTCCAGATGGTCAGAAGCCTAATGTGTCCCTCCTCTCTATAGGAAAATTTTCTCTAGCCCTTTTTGTGCAGTAGATGCTGATGCTCTACAGAAAACCCTGAATGCTGTCATGCCTGAGGTCAGGTTCCTGGCTTATCTCTGGAGACAATATATTTGCCACTTAAAAAAACATGTCGTACATTTTTGCTTTTAGCCACTTCCTGAGTCAGAACACTAGGGTCTCCTAGATGAGTAAAGAGGAAATTCATGAAAGAGGAGGCAGCGAGTGAAATCTGTACTCTCCCTATAGAGTGGGAAGGGAGAAATAATACCTATTTTGGCTTCCTCTCCAGAGGTATTTTTAGGCAGATAAATGCTACCTTCTAAAGAATTCACCTGAGTTTTGAGTTCTTTGTACTGAATCCACTCCTACTTTATCTTTGGGGAAGTTATTTGAGGTGTTACTGCAAAAGGAGTTAACCATAATCACTTCTAACTAAAAAAAAAAAAAAAAAAAAAAATCTGAAACTAATTTCCTTAGGTAGGAAGGCAGTTTTTCCAGATAGGAAGACAAATTCTCTCTGAATCACTTAGAACTCTGCTGTGCAGTAAGTACAGTAGCCACTAGTTAGTACAGTAGCTGCTAGCTTTTAGGGATTTCACATGTGACTACTCAGAACTAAGATGTGTTGTAAGTGTAAAATACATACTAGATTTTGAAATCTTGATGCAAAAAAAAGTAAAATATCCTGATTTTTAACATTGATTACAGATTGACATATTAGTATTTTGAATATATCAGGTTAAACAAAGTGTATTATCAAAATTAATTTCACCTCTTTCTTTGGCTATTAGAAAATTTAAAATTAAATATGTGGCTCACACTTTATTTCCGTGGAACAGTGCTGCTGATTGTGGCTCAAACAAATATTAATAACCAAGAAGAGAATTTAATAGACTCACATTTGATTGAGTATTTTAGGACCAAAAGTTGTATCAGTCTGTGGTATATCAGACTATGTAAAGTCCTAGGTATATCAGACTAGGTATATCAGACTAAAGTCCTACGTATATCAGACTTTGAAAATAGGTCTTTAAAAAAGTTGTAGTAAAAATGGGATTTCTAAGATGTAAATTATTTCCTGAATGATTTAATTGTTATAGTCTTCTTAAGTGTAATCTTCTATTGACGGTACCTTTTGCCAAGCATTACTCTGTAGTTTTGCTTTTCTGCATATATCTTCTCAGTTGATTAGTTAATGATCTGTAAACAAACAAGTTTGTCAAGTAGCTAAATATACATGGGCTCTGCACAGCCTTGGTAAGGCAGAGAATAGTCACACTATTATATCTCTCCTGAAAATTATGGAGTTTCTGGAGAATATTTGTTGTAGTCTATAGCTTTTAGTTAGTGTCAGCATTTGTAAGAACTCTCAATGATAGGTACTGACAGTCTCAAACTAAAACAGATTGCCATATATCAAACTATGTGCCAAGAATAAAAAGGTAAATAAGTCATGATGGCTACCATCAGGAACAGAACAAGAAAAGCAGTGGTTAAAATAGAGTGTAATAAATGTATGTATAGCTCTGACTGGTTTGGCTCAGTTGGGTTGGGCACTGCCTTGCAAACCAAAAGGTTGCTGGTTTGATTCCCAGTCAGGGCACATGCCTGTGTTGGGGGCCAGGTCTCTGGTTGGAGAGGCATCTAATCTGTTTCCCTTGCACAATGATGTTTCTCTCCTTCTCTCTCTCCCTCCCTTCCCCTCTCTAAAAATAAATAAATAAAATCTTTTTTAAAAAAATGTATGTGCAAATGAATGTATGTAAAATACAGTGTAATAAATGTATGGGAGTCTGGAGGAGGTGATTTTGATTCCTTTTAACAGTTGTTGACTAACACATAGGCATAATATCTCTCTAACAAACACTTATTTGTTGGACTATGAAGAATGGTAAAAACTTCTTGAGAAAGAGCTTTTTGTTAACGTTTTTTTCTAATCCACCTCTTATTTGGCACACTTGAGTTTGTGTGTTTCTATTTAAGCAAATGCATTAAGTTGTATAATCACTCTTTCATTTAAAAAAAGATAAAAATGGTTAATGAAAGTAATGTATGTATGTAGTTGGGAAAGGGAGGAATTCTTTAAACAATGAGTCTCAGGAATCCCCAGCAGTTTTCCATCCACACTTTGAGCACTGTTGCTCTATAGCAAGTAAAATATTTACTAGCTACTGTGCAATATAACTACAACTTGGTCTTAAATCAGTTTGTGTCTATCTGAAGCAATTGAACATACATAATCTAAGTAATTCTTATCTCAAGACTTAGTTCCCTTATAGAAATGTAAGATGTAAGCAGGATGCTCATTCTTTTTTCTCATCACAGTACTAGTAGGTACATTAAATTGCACAGGTATTAGTCATCTTAATTTTGTAAGGCCCTGTTATAGGTCTAAGTGCAGATAACTTTGCTGCAAGTAGATAAAGAATGAAGGCTAGTCTGGTATAAATCCACATTATATGCCTTGTCATGGTTTAGAATAATATATGTCATAGAGGTCCTTTTCTTTTTAGTCTGTTTCTGTTTTGTTGTAAGAACACATTTGCCATTAAAAAGAAAATAGTCCTCTAAAGAAAATGCAAAAATTACTTATGCACAGACAATGCAAGAAATAATGGATTTGGTATAGATGTCTTTGATGCACCTTGTGCACAGGAAGCTCATATGTGTGCAGCAATGTATACAACACACATTTGCTTATACATAGCAAAAACCCTATCCTCTTAAGAAGTTACTCAGAAAAAAATACACTGACGTGGATGCATGTGTGTATGGAATATACAAGATAATAAAATGCTGACAGTTATAAGCACATAAATGAATAGTGTTAGTGTAATTTAGAAATCCTTAACTATTTTTCTGTTCTCATCTTCTTTTTCATTTTTAAATATTATTGAGGCTCCCAAAGGAGCTTTTGTTTGTGTGGGTTCCATATACCTATCAATTTTTCCATATTTGAAATTAAAATTGAGAAATTTAAGAAATGTATTCACTATTTCATTAAAATAACAATAGTAAACTTGTTACATTGTTAACATAAATAACACTTTTGAAAAATAATTATTTTCCAAAAGAAAGCATACTTAGTTAGAACAGAATTGATTTTACATTTTTGCAAATCTCTTTAATGTCTGGCTTAATAAAATAACTGGATTCTCCTCAGTGGCTTCTGCATTCAGTCTCTTGTAATGTGTTGGTTGAAGTACGTAAATAAAGACAAACTTCACACAGATATGTCATTGGAATAAGGAAGTATTTTTTTCTTTCATACTATACCAAAACACAACAAGTAGTAATTTCTTAAAGGATGGTTGTATTGTAGAATCTGAAACTGTATCAATGAGCATTTTATTCATGTTAAAATTCATTGGTCTTATACCTTGAATGAATATCATGTATTGGTCATTTGAAAAATACTGGTTCACTGAGGTATATAGATCTCCCAAATGTCAATGCATCTCATTATACAATATTTTAAAATCATATTAGTTAACCTCATTGTAATCAATCATATCAGAAAAATCTTGAAGTATCGTCAAGCTCAAACGTGGATATAAGTTCTCTAATATTCTAATTTTCACTTGAAAGCTTGAATTTTATCATTGGCAACAATGTTTGTCTTTTTAAATGACAGGCTTATTTCATTCGTTTTCAAGAAAATGTTTTCTAAAAACCTAGATCTGAATAGCCTTAGTTTATCTCTTGGTCATTCTGTCAAGTAAAATTGGTATTCAATGAAAATGCTTTTGTTCAGCACACAGCTCAGTCAACCAAGTGCATTTCTTTTTTTTTTCTTTTTTCTTTTTTTAGATTGATTTGTTTGTTTATAGAGAGAGGAAGGGAGGGAAAAAGAGAGGCAGAGAAACATCAATGTGTGGTTGCCTTTCACGCACCCCCAACTAGGGACCTACCTGGTCCTCAACTCAGGCATGTGCCCTGTCTGGGAATCAAACCAGTGACCCTTTGGTTCACAGGCTGGCACTCAATCCACTGAACCACACCAGGCAGGGCCAACTGCATTTCTTTGAGACAACCATATATGTTCTTAGGTGTGCAGCAAAAGTGCTTTCTGTGTACTTCCCATTTTATCACAGAATACTTTTAAACAATGTACTCAGTGGTTGAGAGTAATAAAATTAATCATTCGGGTTTTTTTCATCAAGGGCATTCTTAAGGGAAACTAGCTTTTTTTCTTTTTTTAACGCAGGGGACATAGCAAGGAATAATAATAGCTATTGGGTTGGCCAAAAAGTCCTTTACATTTTTTCCATATGATGGTTCTAGTAGTACTTTGTTGTCTTTAACTTCATTCTAAACGATTGTGTTAGATTGTATTGTGACAGCTGTCATATCAGTGTGCATTTAAAGAAACCTACCAAAATTGGTGGATTTTTGTGCAGCCATTTTAATAATGAAGGTGGAAGAAAATATGCAACATTTTCAGCATATTATGCTTTATTATTTCAAGAAAAGTAAAAACACAATTGAAACACACAAAAAAAGATTGTGCCGTATATGGAGAAGGTGCTGTGACTGACTGAACGTGTCAAAAGTGGTTTGCGAAGTTAGTTAGTACTACTGACATTTTGGCCAAATAATTCTTTGCTGTGGGGCTGTCTTATGCATTGGAAGATGTTTAACAGCTACTCTGGCCTCTACCCACTAGGAGCCACTAGTGGGAGATAGCTGACACACTTAAAATATCCAGATCAATAAAGTTATTGGTGAAATGAAAAATGTGTCTTTTATTTTACGGAAAAACCTAATGGATTTTTCAGCCAACTCGCTACTACTACAGATTGGCACCACTGCCTTGATTTGTGCTCAGATGCCATTAGTTTTACCCACCATTGCTTTGTACCATAATTGCAAATATCAAGACAGTAACAAAGGCAAATAATGTCTTAATATTATATGAAAATAGCTTTGACTTAATCGACCTCCAGAGAGTATCTCAGGAACCTTTGGGGTACGTGGACCATCCTCTGCTGTAATTGAGTGAAATCACCTAGGGTGAGGGTGTAGAGGAAGAAAAGAAGCTACATAGAACCCTGAGGAAACACCTTATTAAGGAAAAATAAACCCAAAAGGAGATAAGCGGTATGACAGCTAGGCAATATTTGATCATAGTTAGCACTTAATCAGTATACTTAACTTTGTTCCAGGCACTGTTGTAAGTGCTAAACATAGTAACTTTATGAGGTAGGTAGATACTATTATTATCCTTATTTTACACATTAAAAAACCTGAAGCATGGAGAAAGTTAAGTACCTTGTCCAAGGTGATTCAACTAGCAGTGCATACCAAGCAGTCTAGTTCTACTGCCAGAGAGGGGAGAAAACTAGGAGGGGTACGGCAGTAAGGAAGCTAAGAAAAGATCGTTTGACGAGGGAGGGCATGGTCAACAGTACAAAATGGTGCTGAGTGATCAGGTAAGATGCAGGACTGAAAAACACCTATTTGATTTCACAGTAAGATCATCTGACAACTTTGGCAAGACCAGCGTCAATGAAGTGAAGGGACAGAAGCCAGATGAGGGAGGCGTAAGTGTTGAGGAATGAGTGGGAGTTAGAAGAGAAGTCAGGAGGAGAAAACTTCAAGAACTTCGGTTATGAGGTAGGAGAAAGCCAGAGGGTGTAGGGGACAGGGAGGAGAGCCTTTGTAAATGGGGAAACCAGCATATTTAAGGTCTGATGAGAAGAAACAAGTAGAGAGCTGGACTGAAGATAATAGGAGAAAACCAGAGAAATAAATAGAATGAAATTTCTGATCGGTGAGTGAATGTACCGAAAAGCAAGGATATTTTAGATAGAGTGGTTCTGATTCAGGAAGTTGATGGCATTCCCTTCTCTTAAACCAGATTCTTGAGAGTCTTGGCTATTTCCACTTCTTTCTTCCTCCTCCTCATATCTTTCACTGCTATAATTCATTACTATCTTTTAGAGCCTCCATTTTACTTAGAGGAATTTCTTTGGTAAAGGTTATCAAAGATCTCCAAATTGCTAAATCCAGTGGCTATTGGATTTCTATATCATTTGATAGGACTCCACCTCTGGCCTTCCTGTCCCCTAAATTCACCTTTTATGCTTGTTCCCCAGGATTCTGATCTTGGTTCTCTTTTTAGTTTATATTCCTTTCTTCTGTAGTCACATCTACCCCCACAATTTTAGCTACCACCTATATTCTTATTCTCTTGGCCTCTTTCTTTTTTTTTCCTCAGATGTGTGTGTGTATATCTCATTCAAGTTCCTTTTCCAAGTTTATTTGCTTACTAGACAGTTCCATTTCAGTGATCCACTTCAGCATATACACAACTCATATCACTCCCAAATTTGCTTTTCTTACCTTATTTTCTACTTGATTGAGGCACCATAATCAACTTAGTTTCCCAAGCCAGAAACATGGAAGACATGCTTGACTTCTTTTGCCTCTTACATCTATTCAGTCACCAAGTCCTGTCAGTTTTACCTCCTAAGCATCTCATGAATCCATCCTTTCTATTTCTATAGCCTTAGTTCAGGGCTTCATTGCTTAGGTCATGGCTTTTTTACAATAGTCTTCAGCTGGTGACAATTCTTTATTAATATACAGATCCATTCATCTCATCTCTGCCCCTGGTCTGAACTATTGGATAAAGATCAAACTTTGCATAACATACAAGGCACCTGTGATCTGGCCCCTAACTACCTGTATAGTTTTTTTCCCTCCGGTCAGTGTTGCCACCATCACCCCCACCTCCAATACACTTTTTTTTTTTTAAGATTTCATTTATTTTGAGAGAGAGGAGAAAAGAGGGAGAGAAACATCAATCAGTTGCCTCAGCCAGGGACCAAACCTGCAACTTGGGCATGTGCCCTGCCCAGGAATCGAACTGACGACCTTTTGCTTTGTGGGATGAGGCCCAACCAACTGAGCCACACTGTTCAGGGCAACACTTTCTCATCTCTGTTTTAGTACCTGCTGTTCTCTCTGCCTGAATGTCCTTTTTACTCTCTTCTCTTTCCATCCTGCAGAAACCACTCCAATTTTTAATATGATTGGTTTGTAAACAATTCAGTTGTAAAGGGCAGGGACTCTCTGGAACTTTTTTTTAATTGATTTTTAGGGGGTGGGAAGAGAGAGAGAAACACTGATTTGTTGTTACACTTATTTATGCTTTCAGTGGTTGATTCTTGTATGTGCCCTGACCTGGGATTGAACCTGCAACCTTGGCATATCGGGGTCATACCCTAACCAACTGAATTACCCGGCCAGGGCCTGAATCTCTTTTCTATGGGACTCTGCATTTTCCTCTTAGGGGCACATATGTTTTGGAGGAGGACTTTCAGATGCTGCTGTGTACTTAAGTATTAAATTCTCTAAACAGACTATATTTGGCCCTAAGAAACTTTAATCATCATCTCAGCTACCCTCTTTCTTTCTCGTGCCCCCACTGAGCGTGCGTGTGTGTGTGTGTGTGTGTGTGTGTGTGAGTGTGAGAGAGAGACAGAGACAGAGACAGAGAGAGAGAATTCTGAGTCTATGCGTAGTGGGGAGCATTTCAGCTTCAGATAATTTAGTTACTCAGTATTCACCTAATGATATACCATCCTCAGTCTATATAAGACTTTTCTCTTTTTATTGGATTTTTCCCGTCATCCCATTCCCTATTTCAGTTTCTCTGGTTATTTTTCTTTTTGTATATCAATTTTGACACTTTGTATTTTTCCAGAGATTGATCTAAACCATTGCTTCCCAACTCAACTATGTTGTTGCATGTAGAGATAAAAATGTGCATTGCACAGTGGGGTACGTGAGCGAGTCCAAGGCTACAGACTAAGGGTTTCTGGCTACCATAGGCCTCATGGACCACCCTGAGAATTAAGCAGCATCTCAGCATAAGTATAGCCCAGTTGAGAAGCTTGATCTAGATTTTCTAATATATTTGTGTATAGTTCATATCCTTCAATAATGTTGCAATGAATCACAAAGATAGCAGTGTTAGTATAATGCCTATCTTCGGCATGAAAAAAGCAACATAGTTAGTAATTTCATCTTAACTAACCCAGGCTTAGGTCAGCTGCTGCCATGTATCTGGAGGGCAGGGAAAGGGCAAATTGAAATGATCTCTACAAAGCAGGACAGACACATTACAATCAGGCTGGGTCATTAGACTCATGTTCCTAGAGTGGCAGGTTGAAAGGAGTACCTTACTATTACATACCACTCAGTGTCTACTTATTCAGACTTGAAGGCTAAGGGAAGTCTAATGTTACAAATGATTTTAAAACTTGGGCAACAAGTTGATCCTGGAGAGGACAGAGAATGACAAGAGAAGTTTGATTTCTCAGTGTCATCTGGCACAGCAGTTTGCAAACTATGTTGTCAGGAATCCTTTATACTCTTAAAAATTATCAAGTACCACAGAGTATTTTTGTTTATATGAATAATACCTATCAATATGTACTGTTCTAGAAATTAAAATGAAAAATAATCTAATACTATTAATTCACTTACAAATAACAATAAATTGATTATATTGTTAATATAACTAACACAATGAAAAGTATTTTCCAAAACAAAAGAAAAATGTGGGTAGAATAGTATTTGCATTTTTGCAAGTCTCTTTAATATCTGGCAGCTGTATTCTCATGTCAGCTTCTGCATTGTCTGTTGCAATTTATCATAACCTGTGGAAGATTCTGCTGTACACTCATGAAAATTAGAGAGAATGTAATTATTATGAAGTTACAGAATTATTAAAAGAATAGTTTTAACCTTAAAATCCTGAAAGGGTCTCTGAGACCCCGGGAGCCCCCAGAGCATACTTGGAAAAGTGCCAGTTTTGCAGAACTGATGAATGCCAA
Source organism: Pteronotus mesoamericanus (assembly GCF_021234165.1). NCBI lineage: Eukaryota > Metazoa > Chordata > Mammalia > Chiroptera > Mormoopidae > Pteronotus > Pteronotus mesoamericanus. The sequence continues at coordinate 4,655,793 of NW_026555310.1, forward strand.
GCTCTTTGCCTGGAGTTTTACTAACCTATTTTATAAATTCTACTAAATGCCCTGTAAATGATATAGAATTAGTACATGATTAAGTCTGAACTTCTTTGAAGTAGTATGGTAATTTAAAATAATTTCACTTTCTTCATTAAGGTAATTCATTAAATGCATAAATAAGCCTGTGTATTCATTTGTTTTATCACAGAAAAATGCTTTTCCAACCATAAGTCCTTATTATTGGTTTTGGGATTTGTGCCCAAAATAGATGCCCAATAAATATTTGTCAAATAAATTTTCTTAGGATCTGTACAGCTGTAGCTGACTGGATGCTGCCAATAGCTTTATGCCTTTCATTGAACTCTGTGAACTAATGAGGGCAGGATGTGAACTTACGACACTGTAGGATATTAAGTCCACTCCAAATTACAGATAATAAGAAATTTATCTTGGCTTCACCCAGGTGAGCAGGGTACAAACTGCCCCTGTTGTATGAAAGAGGATTTCTTGCTCTTCTTGCCTGTCAGAGGTACTGTCAGGGTACCCAGACTGAACTATCAGTTTCTAGTAAAATAATAACCTCTGCCTTTTACTGAATGCTCATGAAGTGTCAGGGACTGCACTAGGCATGCATATCATGTCATTTCATCTTTAAAATGAGCTTTCGCGAAACCTCTTAACTGTTACAGTCTGCCTAACTTTGAGACGTTTAATCACTTGACTGCTCCTGGATTGAGGGAGAGACCGTCATTGGGGGTAAGGGTAAGAATCGAAAAGGCTGTTTTTTGGTTTTTCATCTACCTGTTCATACCATTAATGTAGATAAGAGGAGATGGAGGAGACAGACAGAGATGATTGAGTGCTTTTATCTCTGATATGTCACCAACATAAAAGCAGGTAATGGCTACCTTAATTACTCCTCTGGATGCTCATGAATCCTGGGTCCAAACTGAGCTCATAGAGCAAGGGTGGGATTCACTGAACCTCTCACTTGTCAGATACTGAGCAACTACTGAACACAGAGCCTTGGTAAATACAAAAGCAGTATTCTCTGTGTATCCTGTGTTCATGAGTTTAAACAAGAGTGGGGTTTTATACCCGGAATTACAAATTAAAGTATGTACTAGCATTGGCCCTTGAACGAAACTTGTGTACCACCGGCATAAGAGAGGAGAGAATCAGTTAAGATGCAGCTAACTTTGTGCTCTGAATAAATGTTTCCCCATGGCTCAGGAGCTTTGGTGATAAGGGTAAACATTTTCATAGAAGATAAACAAAGTGTCTTATTCTCAGTCCCTCCCTTAGAGATAAATTCTGGATTCAAATGCAGACCACAAAAATAGGTCATGAGCACTCCCATCTTAGGCCTCCCAGCTGTAATTTTATTGTGAGACTCCCTAAGATGCTAAGAGAGCTAAAACTGGTTTTGGCTTATCCCCAAAGTGACTATATGGAGTTATTCCTAGATCTGATTGATGCTCACAAATATATATAGTTGTGGAGAGGCAGATCTTTCTTGAAGAACCAAGGAATAGTTTCTCAATTCTCAAAGACGTAAAAGTTAGGAATTAATTACAATCAATGGTAACACTGTATAATCTAAGATATAGCAAAAAACTTAAAAATCACCTCATATAACCCCTTCTTGATAAAACAAAAAATCAAGATTTAAGTGAGTTGGCCAAATTTAAATGATTTATTAGTGGTATAATCTAGGACTGGGTTTTCTTTAAAAAATTGTTTAAAGATTTTATTTACTTTTAGAAAGACGAGAAGGGAGGGAGAAAGAGGAAGAGAAACGACTCTGTGAGAGAGAAACATCAATGGGTTGCCTCTCGCACACCCCCAACTGGTGACCTAGCCCGCAGCCCAGGCATGTGCCCTGACTGGGACTCGAACTGGTAACCTCTTTTTTTGGTTTGCCGGTCAGCACTTGATCCACTGAGCCACACCAGCCAGACCCTTATTTCTTCTAAATATTTCCATAACCTTTTTATTAGGTATGACCATGACCCAGGATATTTATATTTAGGAAGAGCTCAGCCTCAATTTTACTTTTCCCTGCAGTTAAGATCTTCCTGGCCCTGGCTGGGTAGCTCAGTTGGTTCAGGCATCGTCACAGTATACCAAGTTTGCCAGTTCAATCCCCAGTCAGGGCATGTAGAAGAATCAAACAGTGAATGTATAAAAAAGTGCAACAGCAAATTGATAATCTGTCTGTCTATCTCTCCCCTCCTTTCTAAAAGTCAGTTAAAAAAAAAAAAAAGATCTTTCTGATCTGCTAATGTAAGGAAACCTACCATCTTATTTGTACTTTTAAGATTTTATTTATTTATTTTTAGAGAGGGTAAAGAAGGGAGAAAGAGGAGGAGAGAAACATCAGTGCATTGTTGCCTCTCGAGCAGCCCTTACTGAGGTCCTTAACCCGTAACCCAGGCATGTACCCTGACTGGGAATTGAACCAGCAACTCTTTGATTTGCAGACTGGCACTCAATCCACTGAGCCACACCAGCCAGGGCAAGAAACCTACCAATTGTTAAGCACTTCCCTTGTTCCAGGTTCTTCATATGTTATCTCACTGAATACTTAAAAGATTCTTCTAACAGTTTAATGGTCATGTGAATTACCCAGAGATCTTGTTGACACAGAATTTGATTTTGCAGGTCTGGGATGGTGTTCAAGTTCTGCATTTCTATAAAGCTGCCAGGAAAAGCCAATAATGTTTTTGACTTGTGGGCCTTACATTGTGTAGCAAAGATGTGGGTTGATATTATCTTCATCTTACAGATGAAAAACAGGCTTACAGAGATTAAATAAACTGCCCAAGTTTATACAGACAGTAAATGGTAGATTAGTGATTTGACCTAGGTCTTTCTGACTTTAAAGCGCAAAATGTGATAAGGAAAGCCAGAGAAAAATGGAAAGGGAGCTTATGGTCCAATATCTCTTAAACAGGTCACATCTCAAGGGAGTCAGTGGCAGAATCAAATGGTCCTAGCTCTCGGCGAAGTGTTTCCCCTTTTTCTTATCAGTCCCCTAATCAAGATCTTTCCTTCATGTTTAGCAAACCATATTTAGAATTGGCTTTTGGGCTTTTCTCCATTCCAGGTTTATTGCTAAACCCTGTGCACTCCATGTTGGCATCCAGGACAGTGGTCCTTATCTGGCCCAACCCAATGCCATCCTTGAAAAGGTGTTCATATCTATTACCAAGGTAAGTGGGCAAAGAAACAGAGAAGATTCATATGACGGGTTGCTCCATAGGGCAGGGGAAGGTAAAGAACAGGAATCTCCAAGGGTAAGGTAGGATGGGATGATCTTTCATGTTTGGATAGTCATTATATCTATGAGGAGAACATTATCCCCTCAGGAAAATACCTTTGGGCCAAGATATAAGTCGGCTTCTACATACACTGGAGTTTTAGGCCTAGCAGTCACTACCACCCCATGCTCCCCAGACACATCATGCTCAATTTTGTTCTTCCCTGCTCAGCTTTTGTCAGTACCTAGTTGCATAATTAAGATGGGAGCTGATAGCATTTGCAGTTTGGGATTTTAATGTCTTTTCTACTCAGCTTAGGCTGGAGGGAGAAGACCAAACAAGGATGTGTATAGGTGAGTGGTAAAAAGTCCTTGATAATGTGAAATAGTACTTCTTACTATTGAGATGACTTTTTGAGATGAAACCTGGAAAGATAAATGTCACTTGAGCCACTGTAGTTATCACCCCTTTGCCACTCAACTAGTCAAAGGGATTTAACGAGAGGTTTGAAGAAAAAGACATGTTCTCTGGTCAATATATCTACAGTATCCTGATGAAAAAAGGCTGGAGGGCCTGTCAAAGCAACTGGACTGGGACATACGAAAAATCCAATGCTGGTTTCGCCATCGGAGGAATCAGGACAAGCCCCCAACGCTCACTAAATTCTGTGAAAGCATGTAGGTGTGCAGAGGGAGGTGGGGAGTGAGGAGGAGGGTGGGGCATGACTGGACTGAGGTTTTCTTCTTGGAAATCACTTCTATTATTAGCACAACAGTTGATGAAAGTGGAGGGCTAACTCTATTATAGTCAGCAAAGAAGAGATCTGGAAGACTGGCCACCCTTAGTTTCTTCGACATACTTGCCACTGAGTTAGATGTAGCTCCATTTTGTTCCTCTTTCCCAAATAAATTGGGAGTGAATTCCTTCACATAGGTAGACATGTCCTGCACACCCTTGTACACCTTGGTAGCAGTAGTACCAGCTTGCTGTAAATGGACATTTTTGGTGGGAAGCATCCCTTCTCTGGACATACTATGCTTCATTTCACTGGGTTTTTATTAATTTTCCTCTGGACACTGAGCACTGTATTTATCATTATTGCGCAAAATAAAATAATAGATCCTATCATCAGGGAGTCTGATGTGGAAGAAAAGTTGTTTTAAGCCAGTATACACTTATGGAAATCTATTTTAAACACAGGCTGAAACGTGCCTATCGTTTTGGCTTTTGAGATAACAGTATTTGTCCCTATTCTGGGGACTTATCTTCTTTCTCACCAGTAACTACCTTATCCCCAAATCTGCTATCTTCTTTAGCCTCAAAGACTTTTTGAGTGAGTATTCATCTAACCTCTACTCTACCCATCCAGGTGGAGATTCACTTTTTATTTATGCATATTCTGCTACGGAATTAGATTTCTTTGGTCGGTGAGTATGAACTTTCTCTGGTTTTCTCTTGGGTTTTAATCATGCCTATATCTCTAGGGATGACTTAAAAGCCGTTAGATCTCTATTTTTCCCTTTTTCTCTGTGATGCCGATAGGCCAAGTTTATATGTGAAGTGGTTGCCTTCTGTCTGGGGCCTGACTTCAGTAACCTCATAACTCTACTGTTTCTTCCCTAAATAATGCTAATACTAAGTTGATTAAATCAGTATAATACACGATGGTTTGCAAAGTAGACAAAAATTTTGTTCTTCCAGGGAGGAGACAGTTACAGAAATAGAATCAGTAACCGTTTAAAAGTAAATTTTTACTTTTCAGTTAGTTGTCAAAGAATTTCAGGCTTTTTGATATCTGATTCCACGTTTGTTTGTTTTTTTCACAGCATCAGCCTTTTCTAAATTATGTAATTAAGACTTCAAAATGTATGAAGCAAAAAGAGGCAGAACTGAAGGATGAGGATAGACAAAGACACAATCATTCTTGAAGATTTTAATACTCTTCTATGTAATTGACTAAATCACTAGACAGAAAAATACCACTAAAGATATAGTTTTCAACAACAGAATCAACAAATTTGACCTAATTGACACTAACAGGACACTACACCAACAGCTGAACATATATATAATTTTCCAGTGCACATGAAACATCAACTAAAGTAGACCATATGGTAGGCCGTAAAATAAATCTTGGCCTCCTGGTGCTTCCCACAGGCTGTGTTCTTCCACTGACTGTACAGACAGAGGAGGCAGAGTAAACCCACCCCATGTACACCTCAGCCTGCACCCTTTGCCTAGTCTGTATTGTGAATGGAGGGACATGGAGAATGCATGCATGAATGAGTGAGTGAGTGAGTGAGTGAGTGAGTGAATAAATAAATCTCAGTAAACTTTAAAATTGAAATTTTACAAAATGTGTTCTCTGATCATAATGGAATTAAGTTAGAAATCAATAATAATAAAATCTGCAGAAAATATTGGGAAGTTAAGCAACTCTGCTACATAATCCGTGGACCACACACAAAATCACAAGGGAAATTTTTAAATATTTTGAATCGAATGATGCTGAAAATACAACATACCAAAATCTGTGGGATGCAGCAAAAGCATGCTTAGAGGGAAATTTATAACTTTAAATGTTTATGTTAGGAAAAAAAGAAAGCTTTAAAAATCAGTGATCTTACGTTTTCATTTTAAGATCTGGAAGAAAGGAGCAAAGCAAACCCTAAGTAAGTTAAAGGAAAGAAATAATTAAAAATAAGCAAAAATTAATGAAATAGGAATTAGGCAAACAATGGAAGAAACTAATAAACCCAAAAGTTGGTTCTTTGAAAGGTTTGATTAAAATCAATAAGCTTCTGGAAAAAAAGAGAAAAATTACTGATATCAGAGAGTAAAAGGGATTATCACTACAGATCTTATAGATATTAAAAGGATAATAAGACAACATTATGAACAATTTAATAGTAATAAATTCAGCAACTTAGATGAAATGCACAAATTCCTTAAAGGACATAATTGAAACTCCATTAGAAGTTAACTATTTTTGACTTTGGAATCTTTGATATGGAGATCTTTCTCTTGGTTATCAGATGGAATCATTGTCTTCCTGTCTTCCTATCTACAATACATCCCAGATGGTGATGCTTTCAAAAACTATCCTAGAGTTCTTCCTGCTTTTATTTACCTCAAAGCATGATTTTTCTATTTGTAGTAACACTTTAAGTTCCATAAGAAAACCCTAGCACTTTATTTACCCTTAAAGGATTTCTGAATTCTGTCAAGATGGATCCCTTTTTAGTTCCCTTCTCCCTTTTCCCCTTATATCATAGAGAGGGGGGATTACCATATTTTGCCGTGTACAATGCACTCCCATGTATAATGCGCACCCTTGTTTTTGGCCCAAACTTTCAGGAGAAAAATCTTCCGTTTTAATTTTTTAATTCAATTTTTTTATTTATTTATGTTTAAAAACGAAACCAATTATCATATTCCAGGGTATTATTTTGCATATGGATACTGTTATTGTTTTCCAGAGTTACACTTTTAACGCATAAGCATAAGTAAAAGAATTAAAAACATTTTTATGGATATGGAATTAGTACTACCCATGTATAATGCACATCCTTATTTTTCTCTCAAAAATTTGGGCAAAAAAGTGCGCATTATACATGGCAAAAATACAATATATAAGTGAGCCAGGGGAGAATACTGAAAACTGACCTGGATTATCTGTTTTCTCTTAGTCAGCTTGGTTTTGGGATACCCGACAGTGCTGGCATAGCTATCCATACCAGGTAGGACCTGAGCCCTTTCAAGGCAGGGGCCTTATATTTGTGTGTAAAGTGGGGTGGGGGAGAGTGCTGTCACAGAGCAGGTGGCACATTTCTCTGATGTCCTTAAGGGAGTAGGGGTTGAGTCTCTTCAAGTAATATATTCAGGGTATCTATTTCTGGGCTCCCATAGCTATGAAATTCAGTGATCTTTTTGTTCTAGCTCCCCATTATATTCACCCTAATTGGGCTGGCAAGTAAAGCAGCTCACTGGCATTAGTGAGGTGTTTTCTGATTTAGGTGTCCCTTTTGAATCAAGGGTAACTTGGAATCCCCCTAATCTATACTGGAAAAATGTCAGGGGGCTGCTAGCAGGATGGAAGAAGGGAGGCCTGAGTGTATTTAATCTCTGAAAAAGTGTTAATTGTTTGATCATGCTATAGTATGTATTAACTTTATCTGATCTCTAAAAGATGAGAGCTGAAGATATGTATATGAAAGGGCAGAGGTACGAGGTTTAAGTCTTCATACCAACCCGAAGCCTGTTAGCTATTGCAGATGTCTAATAATTTTGGGTGTTGGTCTTCCAAGGCAGAGGAAGTTGCAGAGATAGAGTGACTCTTTGACTAGTTGGTATTCTAACTACTTCTTTCTTTCTTCCAGCCTCTCACAAGTGGACTTTATTACTATTATATCATGGAATTGGCCTTTTATTGGTCTCTTATGTTTTCTCAGTTTACAGACATTAAAAGAAAGGTAAGGACACTGGCTCCCTCGATTTCCTAACTTATTATATCCTCCTTCCTAGCAGCTACCATTACTGCCATTGTGATGGATTCTCTCTCCTGAATGGGACTACAAAATAGGGAGAAAGTAGGTTTGACGGGAACAATAGCTCTTTGTAATGTTCTCAGAAATGAGACTTGACTAATGAGGAAGTATATTTGAGGAATTCAGGGTAGCCAGGATGAGAACAGTTAGCGAGCTAAACATTCCCCTTTCTTTATTTTTCTCTAAGGTTTTTACATGTATAAAGCTCAGGAAACTAGTCACAACTTAGGAATTGCAAGTCATGATCCAGGACAAGGCCTGAATTCATAAAGGCTAAACCTGGCTTTTGCTTGACATTAGGTATCCTTGTTCTCTGTCTGCTTTCCCTCCTTGGTGAGCCCACTTACTCAAAGAATTTCAGATGGAAGAGGTTTTAGATTATTTCATTTACCTTTTTCTTGCTATCGGAAATTACTTAAGTTTTTTATAAGCAGATATAATCTTTGCCTCTTATTATTGCCCACTTGATATAATGTAGTTCCGTCAGCTCTAACCCTAATCTGTTACTAACTTGTGGTTATCTTTGGTGAAGAAAACCAAAGTTAGCATTTATGGGAACGGACTGAGACTAATATGGGTTGCTGTTGTGTAACCTAAAAACTTGATATGCAATTCAGATGCCTTTCACTCTCCTATGTTCAGGAGACACAGATCCCCTTATTAAGATGTTATTTTAATACATGACACAAATATAAAAGGTTTGTAATATATATGTTGATTTGAAAACATACTGGAATGTATACTTGCGACCCCATCCCCAACTCAAAAGCTAGAATGTACCATTATATTGGTTTCATCCATGTTTCTCTGACCCAAATTCACCTGTCTTCTCCAATTGTCTGTCCCTCAGTGGACCGAGAAGTATTTATTAGCTATGTCTGATAACTCAGGCATTTAGAGATTTCTCCAGGTCTAACTTTGGCATTGGAATCCAAGATGAAATTAGACATTTAAGTATGTTCTGAGCTATATTAACATAGATTATCGGTCAGTCACTGATGTAGAGTTTGCATCTGGGCACTTTCCTAATGGAGAGTTTAAATAAAATGGAACTTCTAAGGATGGGGCAAAATCCTCAGAGGAAAATGTAGGGCATTGACTAGGCTGGCATCTCTATGGCCTTGCCTATATTTGCCTCTTCTATTTCCATTCCTTCCTAGGACTTCCTGATCATGTTTGTGCATCACTTGGCCACCATTGCGCTCATCACATTCTCGTACATCAACAATATGGTTCGGGTAGGAACTCTGGTCATGTGTCTACATGATGCCTCAGACTTCTTGCTAGAGGTAGGACCCCATCCTCTCTTTCCTCTTTATTCCTCTTTGTCTCCTTTTCTTCCTGAGAACAGACTTTCCTCAATTCAGTTCTTACCTTCCTTTCTCCAGGCAGCCAAGCTAGCCAACTATGCCAAGTATCAGCGTCTCTGTGACACCCTTTTTGTGATCTTCAGTGCTGTTTTTATGGTCACACGTCTAGGAATCTATCCATCCTGGTAAGTGTTCGGGCTGTGGAGCTGTGGTAGGTATGTAGCTAATGACACCTTTTGTCAGTTTCGGAAGTAGACCACCAAGAACCTGATTGCCCTGCTTTTTTCTTGACCTAACCTGACCTTTATGGGCTCTCACAGGACCTTGGTTCCCTTGCATTATATTTCTAGTGAGGCATGATCCAGACTCAGAGCATCCAACTCACTTGACTGTGGCTTTCCTGGCTCATCTCTGAAGAACAGTTCTCATTTCATGCCTGAGTAATTCCTTTGCTTTCTTTTGCGCTGATTAAAAAATTCTCAGGCTCTTGCTTGTTTTCCTGCCCTGCACCCTCTCCCCTACCTTGACCAACACACACACACACACTTCTCACTTCTATACTCACTACTTGATAGTACAAAGTCAGTGCTTAGTCTGAAGGAATCAGCCACCAACTTTTTTTTTTTGATTGATTGATTTTTAGAAAGAGAGAGGAAGGGAGGGAAGGAGGTAGATAGAGATCTTCCCCTGCCCCTAAAAAATAAAAAATCTTCATAGGCTCCCTTTCCTTATTTCTTTCTCACTGTGGGTAAATATCCATGGAACTTAAACTGAGAGAAGTGTAGGGAGAAAACACACAGGTTCTACTTCCCAGGGAACTCAACTTCAACCTCATCTGCCTGGCATTGACTTTAGAATCTGACCATTGGTCTCCCTCTTCTAGGATTCTGAACACGACCCTCTTTGAGAGTTGGGAGATGATTGGGCCCTATCCCTCCTGGTGGCTCTTCAATGGCCTTCTCCTGACCCTACAGGTTCTACATGTCATCTGGTCCTACCTAATTGCACGAATTGCTTTCAAAGCCTTGATCCGAGGAAAGGTTAGTATGAGAGATGGCTTCTTTCTTTGGGGCTGGGTAGAAAGATTAGTATTACTCAGTGGACTTTCTCTCTTAATCTAGCCTGGAAAGCCCCATTTGTACAAACAGACCCAGCAAAAAGCCTAGGGATCAGAGTTTACATCTTTTCTCTAAGTTTGAGTAGTTAGACTCTTAGGACATGACTTAGGTGTAAGAGGAAGGATCTTCCTTCTTCTTGCCCTTTAGAAATGACTGTTAAATAATGAACAGGATTAAGTTTTAGAGGTGGCCTTAGCCATTTCCTACCCCTTACCTACTTCAGTGGATTCCATATTTTATAGTTTTAGCTAGAGAGCCTTTTTTCTTTTTTTTTTAAATTTTATTTATTTATTTTTAGAGAGGGGAAAGGAGGGAGAGAAATGCAGTGTGTGAGAGAAACATCGATCAGTTGCCTCCTGCACACCCTCAACTGGAGTACCTGGCCTGCAACCCACACGTGTGCTCTGACTAGGAATCAAACTAGTGACCTTTCAGTTTGCAGAATGATGCCCAACCCACTGAGCCACAGCAGTCAGAGCTAATTGTTTTTTTAGATTTATTGATTTGAGAGAGAGAAACATCAATTTGTTGTTCCACTTATTCATGCATTTATTGGGTGATTTTTTTATGTGTCCTGACTGGGGATTGAACCTGCAACTCTGGCATATCTGGTCAATATTGTAACCAACTGAGCTACCTGGCCAGGGCAAGAGCTGTTTTTCAAAGGAAATCATATACAGAGCTCCAAGATAAAAACTGTAAGAGTAGAGATTGCCTAGTGGGTTGTGTTGGTTCAAAAGCCACCCCAAGATGACCACACTCTGATACTCAAAATATGGTTTATGTAAGGGATTAAGTACTGGCCTCACCCCACTGCTGCATGAGGCAAGTGTCCTAAATGAGATGGGTATTTAGGGTTTCGAATACCCATTTTATGCTCAGAGCTCAAAAGCACAAAGAAAGGTGTCATTTAATGACAAAATTCCTTAAGTGAATCCAAGTTCTGAAGCAGTGAAGCTTTAATCAGCCCAAGGGCTGGGCATTCAGCCTTTGGTAATACAGAATGCCAAGGAAGAGATGCTCTGCTAGAGGGCACACCGACTCTAGGAGAAAGGGATGTAGTGTTACCTGGGCATATATGACCTCTGTGTCTGTTCCTTACAGCTGCAGTTGGTTACAGAACTTGCACAGTGTGCCTGCACATCTTGCTGTAGCTACTGGACATCTCTTCTCTCCCCTGCTTTTCTTTCCTGACCAGGTGACTGATCCAAGAAGGATTAGACCCAGACTCTGTACTCTCCACTCTTTTCTCACCTCCTTCCTTTTTTCTCTGCCTGGTGGGAGCTGGACAGTTTCATCTCTTGCATGTAAGTGTATCTGTGCTTCTAGTATTCAGTAAAGCATGTCTTTCTGAATGTGTTTGTCTTCCTTCTTGCTTTCTTTTCTGTTCCCATGTTGTCTGAGAGCATGCCCCCTCTCCTGACCTGTAGGGCCGTTGTTGACTGGAGTTCAAGTTGCCAGATTTTCCTAAGTGGACGCAAGAATGGAGTCTACTCCTTTTTTTTCCTCTCTGTTTTCCTTCCCTCCCCGCTGCCTTATTGAGCCTCCCTTTACCTCAGATCTAGACACACTGTTAGAAATTACCTAAAGATCAGACAATCAATTAGTTATCTGAGTTCAGAGGTCAACAGCTTTTAACAGAATCTTAGAGCTAACCAAAGCAAGTGCCCCACTTCTTCAAAACAACAATTACCGTTTTGTTTTCTTCACACCCCCTTCCTCCTCCTTTATTTATTTTAGAAACAGCACACATTTATTATCCTTCAGTTCTGGAGGTCAGAAGTCTGACATAGGTCTCACTGGGTTTCTCTCTTTTACTTTTATGGTCCATTGTAGAGAATTTGAAATTTTTTTTTTTGATATGCAGGATAATTTAGATTTGAAAACACTACTCTAAGCCAAATTCTTCATTTGAAAATATAAAACAAAAAAGCTGAAGTTAGGCAGTAAAAATTCACAGACAGTAGCATGACTGGGAACAGGACTCTTTTTCTGCCTGTCTGCCAACCCACTTTCCACCATGTGGATCTCGGAGATAGATGCCAAAGTTACACGAGAGAAGTGATCTTGGTCCTGGGAAAGGGGAGAAGATTGGAGAAATGATGTCACAGGATGTTGATAGTTGAGCCCAGAAAGAATAGAACTGCTGAAAAAGGCCCAGTATGGATCATCTTTTGAGTTAGCAAAACTCAGGATAACCTGTGTGAATAACTTCAGTGGCGACAACCACCAGGAGATAGATATAACAATGACAGCCACATGCATTATTATGTTGGCCTTTTCTATTTTTTGAGATGGAACGGGAGAAAGGGTGTCTGGAGTGTCCTTCAGACCTAAATCAGGACTCAGTGAATGGTTTCAGCTCTCTTAGGCTGGTCCTAAAACTTACACCCCTTGACCAAAGTAGCTACTTATTCCATAGAGAACAAAAACAGAGATGATGAGAGGGAAGCCCAGGATACAGGCAAAAGATACAACAGTACACATGGTCCAGATAATATTTTGAGTCAGGTACTGCCAGAAAGTAGGCCAGATTGGGAACGGTGCCCACCCATGGGCTCTGTGGGATTTGTCTCTCTTCTAGTTCCAGAAATTCTCTCCTCACCTTTTCTCCTTTGGGCCAATCCCATATAGGTGTCTAAGGATGATCGCAGTGATGTGGAGAGCAGCTCAGAGGAAGAAGATATGACCTCCAACACAAAAAGCTCCTGTAGCAGCAGCTCCAGCAATGGTGCCAATCGGGTGAATGGTCACATGGGAGGCAGCTACTGGGCTGAAGAGTAAAATGATTGGTATAAGGACTTCAGCCACATGGACTTGTAGGGCCACTGGCAGCCTACTCCTCTTGGGCCTCCCCACATCTACACTCCTGTGACTAGGGGTCTGCAGGGCACTGAGGAGAATCAAAGAAGCAAATATTTTCACTTTTTAAAAAACTCTGCCATTTTGTATTTAATAGCCTCCAGGTCCTTTCAATAATATTATTTGCTCTGTGTGTGTGCATTTGTGTGTGTGCATGTGCATTTGTGCATGTGCATGCATTTCATTGCCTGGGTTAGGGCGCAATTCTGAACTGGGACCACTAGGCCTTGCCGGGTCCCCCTTGAATCCACCTCAATCCCAGACTTGGCTGCATCTTGAAGTATGCTGGCTCTGGACTGTCCCCTCCCTCGTTGCCCATGACTCTTGAGGCCCTGGCCATCTGAATGGAACAGCCACCGGTTTCTGCACTGTTCTTCCTTTGGAGCTGGAATATTTCACATAAAGTTATGTAGAAACAGAAAAACCATGGATGAATGGCCAGGATTGCTGTGGCCCCTAGTCCGATCTGCTTCCTGCCACCTGGTAGCGACAGGGACAGCTGCTGATACCCTGCTCTTTACTCAATGGTACACAGGGAGTTGGGGGGTGGGAGAGGGTGAGCTGAGGGCTGGAGGAGGACAACAGCCACTGGGTGAGCTGTTAACAGTTTATACTATTGTTTACTCTCCTGTGATTAAAAGTGCTTCAACCCTCCTCTGCGATGTCAAACTCATTAATGACTCTATCCCGAATTCCTGGAAATCCATAAGCTAATTAAGAATTTTTTTCAGGACTGATGCTAGAAGCCATTGGACACCAAATTTTTCCTTTCTTTGCATGCTGGGAGGAGAGTGCCTACATTTTAGGACTTTATGTTTTAAGAAAAAATAAACATGTACAGTAGTCTTAAGAAAAAACACTGAGCAAATAAAAACATGTATATCAGCAAACCAACAAAGACTTTGGTTGAAGAGTTAAGGCACCTTTAGTTAGATACCTGTGTTTCCCATTTTACTGAATACAGACACTGCCAGTTAACATTTTAAGATTAGGATAAATGAGTCTTAGCAGATGTTAGTTCTCTTTTAGCCCACGGAGAAAGTCTTCCTAACATAGATTTTTCTCTAGTTGAGGTGTTGGCAAAATTACCAACAATAGTATTCATGTCTCAGGATAGTTTTCTACTTGATGAATATTCATATTATCAAAATATTTCCAGATGCTCTGTATACATTAAAACATCTGGAGTACTTCATTGTTGGGGAGATGGATGCAGATTGAAAGAAATTAGGTTCCTGTTCTAAGAATCAGATACTCACTACATGTTCGTTCACAATATAGGGATATTGACCCTACTAACCTTTCTGAGTGGCTGGATTTTTAAAAGGCTTACTCTGGGGCATGGGAAAATTAAGTTCTGAAAAATCTTACATATTTAGTTAGAATTAATCAGTAGGACTAAAAGACTAAGGTCTTACACTTAGGTCCTCAACTTGCCATATTGTTAAATAGTAATTATAAAATATGAATGAAATGTTTTGAAAATCAGGTATGTGTTTTGCCTTCTGAAACAGTTGCTGTGCAAATTCAGCCAGGGTTATAGGCCCAGTTAATCTAAGCTAACAAAAGATGCAACCAAGTGGTATAATAATAGCTAACACATAGCTTTTTATTATATGCCAGGCACTGTATAAAGCACTTCATATATGATAAAAAATGAAGCAAAAAGAGGTTAACTTGCCTAAGGTCAAACAGCAAAGAGTCAAACCCGTGTCTCTATTCTTTTTTTTTTTTTTTTAATAGATTTTTAGAGAAAGAGAAAAACGTCACTTTGTTGTTCCATTTATTCATGTATTCATTGGTTGCTTCTTGTATGTGCCCTGACTGGAGATGGAACCCACGACCTTGGGGAATTGGGACAGTGCTCTAACCACCTAAGCTACATGGCCTGACCCAGTGTCTCTAATCTTAACCACGATACCACTTCCCAAGACTTCATAATGAGGAAGAATATATATTGAAGAAACATTTAACTAGAGTCAGAAGCAGAGACTGGTTAAAGTTGGGCTTGAATGAGTGAATTGAGGTCAGGGTCAATTACGGGAACAGGGTCTTGTTCTGAGAAGGAACTGTATATAAATAAGAGGTGAGAAAGAGAGTGCTAGAGGGTTTGAATACCAGGAGATAATAGCGTTATTGGGGCAGTAAGATGGTCATAAAGCTATCTTATAGATGGCCTGAGATGTTTTCATGCCTGATAGGAAGGATACAAATTTGTGGACAGCAGGTTAGATGCAGACTCACATCATCCCTCTCAGAGAACTGGGAATATTTGTAAGAGAGGCAAGGTATGGCCTCTCCTCTATTAAGTATAAAAGAGTTTTGGCTTTATTATTTATTGGGAAAAAAAACCCAACCTATTGTCTGTGTAGTGTTTTACTGCTTAAATGATTCCACATACATGAAAAAGTGAACTTAAGAACACTTTGTAAAGGTAGGATTATACCCATTCCAAAAATGCGTATTATGGTTATCTACTACTATATAACTAACCACCCTGAAATAGTGGCTTAAAAGAACAATTTATTTCTCATGATTTGGTTGGTTGGATGAGCTCAGCTGGAGATATGTCATGTGGTTGCAGTCAGATGGCAGCTGGGAATATAGTCATTTGAAGACTCAACTGACCTGGATGTCTAAGATGATTTACTAGCCTGGCTAGAAGTTAGTGCTGGCCATTTGGTAGGAATTCAGTTGCAACAGTCAACTAAGGTACCTGTACGTGATCTCTCCGTGTCTTGGGCTTTGCACACGTGGCTGTGTTCCACGAGGCAGGAAGCAGAAGTTGCTAAGTCATTTAAGGGCCATCTAGAACTAGCACATGTCACTTCCACGGTATTACATTAATCGAAGTAGTCACAGGGACCATCTAGATTCAAGAGGACTGTGAGATTGGCTCTACCTCTTGATGAAGTGGCAAGGTAATTGCAGAAGAGCAAGTGGAATGGTAGACAGTTGTGTTCATCTTGGAAAAATTCAATCTGCCACAATGAGGAAACTGAGTTTCAGGAGTTATTTAAAAAATAAACAGTAGTGAGCACACAGTGCAATGTATAGATGATATATTATAGAATTGCATACTTGAGACATAAAATGTTACTAAGCAATGTTACCACAACACATTTAATTGTAAAAAAAAATTTAGGTTGCTCATCACGTATCATGAACTTTCACATTATCACAATCCTAAAAATGAGTTTAGTTGATGGGTGAGAGTATGCTGATTTTAAACCAAGTTCTTAAAACTTTTAAGTCCAGTGTCCATGCAGGGAGATATTTTCAGTTCAATAAAACATTAAGGGCCTATTTTAGGATAGAAACTATGGCAAAAGCTGGGGGTGCAAAAATGAACAAGATCTGGTTTCTACCCTCAAAGAGCCCATACCCCAGTAAGGAAAAGTAATACTACAATGTTACAAGAACTACCCTAAGTTATTCTCAGCAAGGTAGGAGAAAACCTGAAAGTGGCCCCAGGCCCTTAAAGATGAATAGAGTTTTGCCTGGAAAACAGGAATGGAAGGGTGTCATGCTTAGTAGAGATGTGAGACTATGTGACAGTTTTTTGGCTTAATGCATACTAAAATAACCTGAGGCAAATATCTAGAAATGGTGGATAAAGTTTGTTTTTTAATGCATTGCTGAGATTCCAAGAAAAGGTTGAAGCCACAAAGAAAGAAATTGAAAGCTAGAGCAAAAGGCAGACTGATGCAATTACTGGAGGGATAATGGACATAGAACTGAGGGACTTGGGTTTTCACGCTCGCCACAGGAGGCAAAACTGCGGCCGTGCAGGAAGCTGGAACTGAGACCCCCAGTTAGGGATGGGACCCTGAAAGAGCAACAGCCTTAGTGGAAGGGAGGAAATGAAAAAATTCACCCAGTTGGCAAAAGGAGAAAGCAAAAAAGTTTGAATGCTTGGGTTTGTGGGGTCAGGAGATTCTTGAGAATTTTCTCAAATTCTGGGCCCACACTTCATGTGCATCTGAGAACCTAAATGGTACACTTCCTGTGTGGCCTGGGAAGCACCTCAACTCACACTCCATTCCCAGGTAAGGACTTGCATGAAAACTGGCCTCGGGTCAGTTTCCCATGGGGCTGCTCTGAAAGACATGTACGTGATAATGCAGACAACGGGGTTCTTGCACCGTCACCACCACCCCACCCCGTAAGAGCTCCGAAAGATTGTCTCAGACAAAACTTCAACGCATATAACCCAATACTAGTATCCAACATACATCTCATTACAGAAATAACAGACAACCCAATGCCAAGAAAAAAGGAGAGGGTACAGGAAGCAAAGAATATGAATAGGCAGTTCCTAGAGGATAAATAGACAAATGGGAAATAAATCAATAAAGACATGCTCAACCTTACTGGGAATCAATGATGTAAGTTAAAATGAATCGATTCTACCAACAGAATGTGGCAGTGTTGCTACTGAGATTGACACCACTGCTTTGGAAAGGCAGCAGCTAGTAAAGCTAAATAATTCCTCTTTTGGAGAAAGTAGCACATGGGCCCAAGAAAACAAAAGAATACTATTTCATTGCTATATATAAGAGGGGGAAAGTGGAAATAACTCATTGACCTTTGACTAGAGGAATGGAATAAATTGATTTATTCATACAATTGGAATATATAGTAACCCTTGCACAACACAGGTTTGAACTGTGTGGGTCCACTTACATGCATGTATTTCTTAAGATTTTATATTTAGAGAGAGGGGAAGGGAAGGAGAAAAGAGAGAAACATTGATGTGAGAGAGAAACATGGATCAATTGCCTCTCAAACGGGCACGAACAGGGACAACCCACAACCCAGGCAGGTGCCCTGGCTGAAAATCCAACCCAGGACCTTAGGCTTTGCAGGACTATGCCCAGCCAACTCAACCACACAGGCCAGGACATATACGCATATTTTTCTCAACAAATATACAGCTAGCCCTTCATACCCCAAGGTTTTGAGTCCATGGATTCAATGAACCACAGGTCAAAAATTGTATTTTCAGCTCCGACCCATGTGGCCCAGTTGGTTGGGCACGTCCTGCCTAGTGAAAGGTCACCGGTTCCATTCCAGTTAGGGCACATGCCTGGGTTGCAGCTTCGGTCCCAGTCTGGGTGTATTCGAGAGGCAACCGACCGTGTTTCTCTCACACATCAGTGTTTCTCTCCCTTCTTTCCCTTCTTTAAAAATAAAGTCTGGCTCCCACCTGAAGCTGCCAGGACCCTCAGCCTCACCGCCCCCTCCAAGCCCCTGGAGCCCTGCAGTAAGAGAAGACCATCAAGCAGCCACGCACCTTCCAACAAAGAATAGATGTCCGACTTACCCCAGAGTAGCATCTGACCAAAATCCCGGTCATAATAGAATGATACATTCTATTATCTTCTAAAGGTGAGAAGCAGCTTCCTTTCCTGGGTAAAACCAAGTTTCTTGTACCTGGCCATGTCAACATGTAATCAAGATAATTAGAAGGCGCTTGCAGCTCAACAGTAATCAAGCCTTCTTCCAATTAGTGAATGGGCGTGGTGAGCGTATCCACACCAATTTTGGAAGTGTATGAAAGTGAGACGGATAAAGATGGATTCCTGTATCTGGTATATGCCTCTCAGGAGACATTTGGAATGAAATTGTTAGTGTCAGACTAGAAAAATGCATCTGTTTTAGAATTTTTAAAACCCTTTTGAACAGGAAAGAAAAGGATATTGCTAACTGAGATTGATCAGTTCACCTAATCACAGATCATCAAAACAGTAGTGTTCCTGCCTGGGAGTTTTAGAAAGTTGTCTTCGTACTGCAAGCATTAAAATTGAGCTCCAAGTGAGCACGTTCAGCTTTGGAAAACCATATTATTTAACCTTGGCTGTCTTGTCTTCAAATTTAGAAGTTTAAAAATAAAATACTTTGCATGCCAAGTTACCAATAAATAAAATCTTAAAAAAGAAAAAAATATATTTTCAATCCTCAGTTGCAGAAGCCTGACTGCATGCACTGTTTCTGCATCATTTTATTTAAGACTTGAGCATCCATGGATTTTGGTATCTGTGAGGAGTGAGAGGGTCCCAGAACAAGTCCCTCATGGACAACTGTAGTTAAGTTTTGGGGGAGTAAAAAATTATATGTGAATTTTCAACTGGGAGGTCATCACCCCTAATCCCCACATTCAAGAGGATTGTACAGCAATTAAAATGAACCAAGTTTTCCTGTCAATATGTATGTATTAGCCTGAACCAATAGGCTATATATGTACATAAGTAAATAGTTAAAACATATAAATTTTTTAAAGATCTATTTTAAGGAACTGGATCGCATGGTGATGGAGGCTAGGAAACCACAGCATCTGCCGTCAGCAAGTTGGAGACCCAGGAGGGCTACATACACAGTTCCAATCCAAGCCTGAAGGCAGGAGAAGACAATATCCCAGCTCCAAGACAGTCACGTGGAGAGAAAGAATTCTCTCGTATTCCACTTTTAGTCCTATTCAGGCTATCAGTGGATTGGATGAGGCCCAACCACATCAGTCTACAGATTCAAATGTTAACCTCATCTGAAAATACCCTCACAGATGCTCCAGAAATACTGTTTAACCACTACCTGGGCACTCCGTGGCCCAGTGAATACAAAATTAACCAGCACAATGGACAAATATCAAAAATATGTTGAGTGAAAAAGGCAAGTGGCAAAAAAAAGTCTCAGTTGATGCAATTAATATTAACTTTTTAACCCTGAAATAAGATTAAGGGTACTTTTATGGCAATAGTACAGAAACATATAGCTACTGAAGAATGGATAGTGTTTATCTTTAGGGAGGGAGGATGTAAGATGGGTCTATTTTTGGTGCCCTTCAATATGTTTGGAATAATTAATCATTTCAATGTTTTAATATTAAAACAAGTATGTGGAATTTTCAGGGAACTGTGATCTGTTGGGGTTGTATCAGAGTGGCAGGAGATGAGAATAAGAAGGTAGTCTGGCGCCAAATTATAAAGAACTTTGACCATCATGCTGAAGAATTAAATTTTAGTTGTTGCTCTTTTTAAATTTTATTTATTTTTTAGATAGAGGGGAAAGGAGGGAGAAAGAGAGGGAGAGAAACATCTGTGGGTTGCCTCTTGCATTCCCCCAACTGGGGACCTGGCCTGCAACCCAGCTACGTGCCCAGACCGAGTATCACACTGACGACCTTGCAGTTCACAGGCCAGTGCTCAATCCACAGAACCACACCAGGCAGAGCTAAAGAATTAAATTTTAGATGGTAGATTGTGGGAGCTTCCAAATGTTTAACGCAGCAAAATTAGTCTGGTAAAGGCAGTCATGGAAAAGGCTACCTTAGGACTTGGAACTTGACCTTAGGTACAGGAAATGGCTTCATAAAAAAATAAAAAATAAAAAAAAATAGGCCTGAGTTGGCATAGGCCACTATGTAGTAAGGACACATAGTAAGGTTATCTGTACCACCTTCACCTCAGTCATCTACATGCATTTTTCTTCTAGTTCAGTAAGGTCTCTCCTAGGGCAGGCTCACCAAGAGTTTAGCCACAGCCTTAGGCCTACAAAAAAAATAGCAGATTTGGAATCTGCCTTCACTCAAATGGTTGCTCTAGAAAGTAATTGAGAAACAATTCTAAACTTTTTGGTAGCATCATGGCTCTGCTGTTTGAGGGTGATTTATTTGATGTTTATTAGAAACTACACATGACTTGGGGTTTTTTTTTTAGCACAATCTATTACTGGTCTTTATCTTTTAATGAGAAAATTCAGATTATTGATATTTAGTGTAATAACTGAAGAACTTTATTATATTTATTTTGACAGCAAATATATCATTCTTCCTTACTAAATATAGCTCATGCTCAGTAAATACTAAACAACTGCTTGAGCTGTATTTGAAATGATTGTAGATGCTCCAAGTGAAAATGACTGTTCTAGACAACTGGAGGTAGGAGTTAACTGGAACATAGGCCAGAAAACAAGACTGGACAGACAGATACATGCTGGCGTTATCTGCTATATTAGTCAGAGTTCTCCAGAGAAACATAACCAACAGATTAGAGAAAGCAAGTATGAGACTGATTTATTTTAAGGAATTGGCTCACACAATTGTAGGAACTGGCAAGTCTGAAATTTGTAGAGCAGGTAGCAGGCTAGAAGTTTGGGTTAGAGTTGATGTTGCAGTCCAAGATCTGCAGGCCAAAGCACAGGCAGGGTTTCTAGGTTACAGTTTTGATGCATAATTCCGTTGTTGGGAACTCTCAGTCTTTGCTGTTAAGGCCTTCAACTGATTGGATGAGGCCCATTCATATTACAGAGGGTAACTTGCTTTACTCAAATTCTGCTGACATTTGGTCTTCACCCCAGGTTTTTTCAAAGAGCTTCTAAGACCCTTGCAACCTCCAGAATGATGTTTTCTTTTTGTGTGTGTATGCTAATGAGGTGACTATTGGTGAGCCACTAGATAGTTTCAGGATGGGAGCTGGTTGCCAGAGAAACCAGACCAAGGCATGATTTGAAGGTTAGGATTTTCAGCCCCACCTGACCTCCAGGGAAGGGAGAGGGGTGAGGGATTGAGTTTATCACCAGCAACCAATGATTTAATCAGTTATTCTTATGTAATGGAACCTCCATAAAAACCCCAAACAATGGAGTTCATAAAGCTCCTGGATTGAATACATTGGGGTGCTGATAGGCTGCTGCCCTATACCTTGCCCTGTGCATATCTCCATTTGGCTGTTCCTGAGTGGTATCCTTTATAAGAAACCAGTAAGAGTAAATGAAGTGTTTCCCAGAGTTCAGTTCTGTGAGCCATTATAGCAAATTATAAAACCTATGGAGATGGCTGTAGGTCCTTATTTGTAGACAAGTCAGGCAGAAGTATGGGTAAACTGCGGACCCACTACTTGTGATAGGCATCTGAAAATGGGGGGCAGTTTTGTGGAACTGAACCCTTAACTTGTGGTGTCTGCACTAAACCGGAGTAGTTGGTGGCAGAATTGAATTAGAGAATACTCAGTTGGTATCCAGAGGTGACGAATTGTTTGGTGCTGGAAAAACTCACACATTTGGTATCAGAAAGGTTGTGAGGAGAGGAAAGTTTTCATTTAAGACCCCTTTAACCTCTGCCCTACTCTACCTCACTTCACCCCCAATATAACAACTACTATTGTAAGTTTGGTGTGTCCTTTCAGTCCATTTTTAAAACATACTTTTTATAGTTTCATGATCACACACATATACATAACATAGAGTATGGATAACCACATTTGGTAATGACTTTCACCATGAATTTGTGATATGTCATCTATCATACTCAATTTCTAACATACACATTGACCTGTTTATTATTCTATGCCACTGGTTTATCTATGCCTGCACTACTACCCCAACATTTAGATTACTATTAGCTTTCTACCATGTCTTGATATCTGGTAGGCCCAACCCACCTTCTTTGTTCCTTTCAAAATTGTCTTAGCTACTTGTGCTTCTAAAGATTTTTTTTTATATATATATACATATAGGAAAAGTGGTATCTTCTACAGATACTTGGCCCAGCATGGAAGGTGAAGAGTCAGAGAAACCCTTTAGGAAAAAGAAAGGATAGATAAGTGGATAAAGAGGATGTTCTATTCAGAAAGCACAAATGGGAGTGAAAACAAGAAACAGCATGCAACCAGTCAGCAGATTTATATTACTAGAACAAAGGATGAGGTAGGAACATAAGGTAGGTCAGATCTTACGCCCCTCATATGCCATACAGAGGAATCTGGACTTGACCCTACAGATCAGGGATTCTTAACCTACTGTCTATGGTTGAACTTCAGAGGCGATCAAAAGCACAGTGATGCCGTCATTGAATTTATTCCATATAGATGTGTCTGATGGAAATGTGGCGAATCAATTTGACGTGGTCACGATGCGAACCAAGACCACTAAGAGCCTTCTGCAAAAGTATAAGCAAGAAATTATAAGGGTAGAACTGGTTAAATGGATGTTTAAATGGTAAAAATTAATATGACAATTACTTGGTTGGGAGTAGGGTACAGGGAATAATCTAATAATTCTCCCATATTTCTGACTTGGATGATAGTGTCATTAAAATGGGGAAAAAACATGAGTAGGACCTGGAGATGGGAAGAAATGCTGTTAGTGGTAGACATATCAAGTTAGAGAGGACTATAGGATATTCAAGTGGATATATCAAGCAACTGGATATATTTGAAACTCAAAAGTCAACCTGGAAGATACAGGCTTGGAGGTCAGCAGCAGGAATTAATAGCTGACATTTATTTACTGCTTATCATGTGCCAGAGTATTAAGTAGTTAATATGAAATAATTAATCTTCAAATTAACCTTTTAAATGAGGAATTAGTTTTTTATCCCCATTTGACAAAGGTAAACTGAGGAGTTAAAAGAGTTAATAATTGGCCTATTGCGATAGAGCTATAATGGTGGAGCCAGGATACCAACACTGAGCACTTAACTACATTCTGGAATGTTAGAACCATTAAGTACCTAGATTGAGAACATACAGAATACGCGCAATAGGCCAAGAACAAAACTGCAACACATTAGTGTTTAAAGTGGGCAGAGGAAATCAGGAGGAAAAATCTAAGTGGCAGAAAGGAACAAGATAGTGGTCCCTTCCTGGGGCCACACTAGAGCTTCATTGCCTCAGGAAATAAAGGGGGGACTGAAATCTTCAGTGAACGTGGCACAACGGAGGAGATGTCAACCAGGAATTTCAATGGAGTCGCAGAAGTGGAAGAACTTCAAGTCCCAAGAAGTGCTATCATGTGAGGCTTCTCCTTAAATAATTCTGAGTAGTTTGTTTTGGTAGGTGGGTGAGAGCCTTAAGCAAGATTATATACTGAGAAGAGGGTGAGCTAGAGAGGTAACTAATGGAGCAAGGACTGAGGTTGAGAAGGATGGAGGCAGAGACTACATGGGAGTTGTTACTACATAAGGTATGGGCACAGGCTGCACATTGAAGCAGTTTAAGCCAATAGCAGCTGACAGATTGGAATAAAATAGGAATCAAACACCTGGAAGTTTCCAAGTTCTAGAATAGTGTGATTGAGAATATAAGCTCCTCAAAAAGGACTGACTTTATACTTCAAAGTGGCACCAGGGAGAGCTCAAAGAAGTGATCCTAACCATACATGTGAGAAAGCAGAGGAGGCAGTAGAGTCCTGGTTAACATACCAAGGAAGAATGGGAGTAAAAGGGTTAAGGATAGCAGAAAGCTGGTTGTTTTGTTTGTTTGTTTGTTTTTGTTGTTTTAATGGAAGAGGGCTTTCAGGTGAAAAGTTTAGGAGTAGGGGGACAAAGGTCAGAGCAGTATGCACATAGAGCATGAGAGGACAGGTATCCAAGGAAGTTGATACTTGGGGTGATCACAAAGAATGACATGAACTAGCAACGTTAAAGCTCAAAATGGAATGGTGGCAACAATAATTCTCTTCATAGCTGGATCCTACCTTGAATACACTGTTTTCTTTCACATCCTCTTCACAACTCTAGTAAGACCTCCAGGTAAATTTCCCATATAGTGGTACAGTGAGAAACTGACCTTATGCTAATACTACACCCAATGAGCTTAAGGAGCTCATTGAACTGCATTAATGCCTTATGCATTAAGGAACTGCATTTCTATAGGCTGCTCAAGAACCCTTCCTTTTGGGAACTGTGCTTCCTCCACTTGGTAGTTTTGAGAGTGCTGTTAAACAAAGGCCTCTGCCTTCCTTGACTAAAAGATGCATGTGTGGCCATGCTGGCTAGAGTACTGCATTACCTGGATACAGTAATTAGTCCAGGGTTAGTTACTGACCAGAAGCGCTCTGGTCCTTAGTCTTTTCAGGGGATTTATACAGCTGCAGGGAGTCTTGTTTTTGAGATCATGAAAGGTAATACTACTTTTAAAACTGTATATCCTCCACTTCATGGGTTCCGAGAGCTCAAGATTTGGAAATCCAGTCTGTGAATGGAAAACTGGTAGTTAATCGCCGCCCCCCTGCCCCCGTGGTTCATACCCTATTTAAGTAAACAAAAACACCAAAACACAGAGAGACATGGCAAAATATTTAATGTGTGTAGGTGTGCCTCACCCTCCCCCAATTCCTGTTATGATATGACAGCGTCCCCAAACTGACAGTTCCAGAGAAAACATGGGCACTTATTCCCAGCAGGGTTTGAAAACCCAGGGTCCTGGTTCTCTTGACTTTAGATAAGATTGTAGGTGAGCTCTTTCCACAACATGCCTCAGGTCTCTCCGGACAAGAAACAAAGCCCCCTAGGTTCTACAGGTCTCCTGAGGTCTTCTGTTCTTCTGCGGCCTGGCGCTGGGAGCTGCGCCGCTGGAAATAGCGGTAGGCTCGGACACTGCAGAGGTAGCCCCCATACACAGTGAGGAGCATCATGGAGGTAGAGAAGGTCTTGTAGCCAATGTCAGCTAGCTGCTTGGCAGTTGGCATGTTGTCCCCTACAAAGACAGACTGGATTTAGACACCAGGATAGCCCTCATGTGCCCAGCCCATTTCCCTGTTTATAGCCATTCCATAACTTTTGCATTCTGCTTAGTCTGTCTCCTCTATTCTGGATGGCCCGTACACGTAAGCACATTCGTATAGTGGAAGACAATGTTTAGGAGCTCTAAGATTCAAAACGGCAAATCTGCATAGGAGATACAGACACATAGCTGGAACTACAGGTGCAAATATCTGAATGACATGACAGCTAACACCTGGCCCTCCATGTCTGTGGAAAAAAGTGACTGGTATGAACCACCAAGAAATGTTAATTGGAACATTACTTTAAACACGTATCAGTTTTTCTGGCTAGCAGACAATTAATGGAGGTAGCTAGGGATTAAATATTAGCAGTAAATTATCCTATGTAGGAGAATCAAATGGGAACCTTCTAGGCAATATCCAATTTATTTTCCCATAAAAACAATCTTATTCATGGTGGTCAGATTCCCAGGTTAACCCTCAAGCATCTGTTTAAGCCAATATATACCTGAAATAGTGCCAATAGTACATTTATATTATTTCAGTTGTACTTACCCTTCTACAGCATTAATTCTAAATTCCAAACACAACACCAAGTACCTATCCCAAGGGCTAAAAAGAAACTTACTGAGCCTCCCCAAAATTTCTGACTCATGTTTGCATGAGAAAAATTACTTCAAATTTAACTGTTCCCTGGATATTCTGAGCCCGAAAACAAGAGAAAGTCTGGCATGGCAATCTCTCATCCTAAAAAAACATTCCTCAATTTGGGACTATGAGTGTGTTCTTAGACTCCTCTCTGTTGAGGGAACTGAAATTAGTGTGAATACGTTACTTAAAAGTCAAGAATTTGGGAGAAGAAAAGTTCAGGTATAATGTCTTAGGGGGTCAGGAGTAGGGTGAGACATAATAGTGCTTCTCCAAGTGAGTTCTATGGGTGAACATTCCCTTGGAGCCAGTTTTTGAAAGTGGAACCACACAGAGCTGAGCCGAGCCATAGCTTCCTTGAATTATAATTCCAAATGACTTTAAATAAGGTCAGAGGAAGGAAAACAAATGGCATGGACTCAAGATGACAAAGGGTTATGTTGACATTACCTGAGCTTTGAAAGGACCCCAAGCTGTGAGACAGTGAAGAAGACTCACACGCAGGGCAGGCAGGGCAGGACATTAATGTAGTAAACAAGCTCCCAGCAAAGAGACCTGCAGACCTTCAACCTCCCCCTCACTTCTTCTTTCCCCTCATATCCCTCCTTACCCTGGCCAGATGCTAACCAGTTATAGGGCCGCTTCTTCAAGGGGCAGAAGGAAGAAGGCTGGAAGCATGCAGTAGGCAAGAAACAGGATGGTACAGCTTAGCTAGAATAGTGACCTAAGGCTTATTAATAGACGTAATTTGGTGTTTAGAATGCACTTCCTTCTCTTGCCTAATCCAACCTTTCTATTTTCAAATTAACAAAAACTCTTCAGAACCTGAGCTAAGGCAGGGCTGTGGAAAAGAAGACAGACGCAAAAGTTCAAATGAGTTTTATTAACTGAATGGATTAGGGCAAAGCTGAAAATACTTCCAAGTTAGGAAACTTTGTGGATTGGAACAGTTAATAGAAATCAGAAACAAGAAGAGACAGGTGTGTGCACTAGGATGGTGGCAACAGTGTGAGTCAAGAAAATGAGATGGGTTTTGGACATCTTAAAATTAAGATGCTCAACACAACATCAGGTGATGTCTAGCAGGTAGACGGATATGCAAAAATCTGGATAGATCTTGGGAAAGACAGATGGAGGTAACAAGTGACACGAAGGCAGAGGATAACACCAGAGAGAGTGGCTAAGGGGAATGTCAGTTTGAAGAAACACAGTAGCCCTGGCTGGTGTGGCTCAGTGGATTTGAGTGCAAGCCCATGGACCAAAAGGTTGCTGGTTCAATTCCCAGTAGGGCATATACCTGGGTTATCAGCCGGGTCCCCAGCTGGGAGTGTGAGAGAGGCAACCACTGATGTTTCTCTCTCATTCTCCCTCCCCATTTCTCTAAAAATAAATAAATGTTGTTTTTTTTTTTAAAGCAAAATAATTAGGGAAAGAAAGCAGGTAGGAAATTCCAAAAACTTCTGGGGGGCTTTTTGATTTTACTACATCCCTCTTCCTGGCTGAAATTCACTTGTGGTTCAATTCATTGCCACTGATGGAGGTGTGCTGTATCTTTCAGGTGTGTTGGGCCAGAATGGTAATTGGAAACCACTACCGCAAAGTTATGTGCCATGAAGACTGGTCAGGTGGGATCACTGAATGGGAATAGGTGACCAGGTGACGTGTAAGCCGAGGATAAAAGTTAATTCAGTGAACTGAACTGGAAGAGACATTAAGTAAAAAGCAAATTCTTAGCCAGGGCTCCAGCAGGCCCATGAACTCTGACCCTCCCCAAAGTCACAGCTACTAGCGTCAGAGCGTGGAGGGCCAAGACGCCCGGTAGGTAGCTGCAAGGAGTTTGTTGGGTTAGAAGCAGTGCAAACCGCGGCTTGGGTCCGCGTCGCAGACACACCGGTGACTTCAAGGGCACGCAAGCCTGAAGCCCGGGGCATGGGAAGATGCGGTGAGCAAAGGCCGGCCCAAACAGGCGCGCCTCAGCTCGCCCCAGCAGACGGTGTACCTGAATCCTGCAGCTTCCCGCGGTCCAACTGAGGACTCCGCAGGCAGCGTCTCGCCAACACAGTCTGCGCAGCCCAACACAGCAACCAGGGCCTGACACGTGAGGGTTGGGGCCAGGAACAACCCTAGACACTGAGGCGCTATTGGTGAGGAAAGCCACCCTTTCTCCCTCCCACCCGCCCAGTTCACCCTCTAGGATTCGGCTTCCAATGCCAGAGAGCGCACCGCGCGCGGGACACAGCATAACTCCACCCACTGAGGCGGGAGTGACGCTAGCCACAGGTCCAGTGGGATGCCGTCCTTGAACTTCCGGCTTCCGGGCCAATCACCCTTACTACACAGCAACAGACGAGCCTCCCTTTCCTAGAGGCCTGTTGAATTCTGGGAGTTGTAGTCATTCTCCATTGAGAGAGGGTCTTAGGAGACTCAACCGGAACTTTAAGGATACTCAGTCACGAGGAGAAAGACTATCTTTCTTGCCAAGTCAGTCAGCCAGCCAATCCCCAGTCTACGACGCAGTGACGACTCGAGTAGCTAGGTAAATTCTCTCAGGGTCAGCCCCCTGGAGGTGGACCGCGCGCCCCCTAGAGCCTGGAGATGCCCTCTTCCCCGTGGCCAGGCTTCGGCCAAGCTCAGGTAAGAAGAACCGACCCGCACCGCGAGGTCTCAACCGCCGAGGAGGCGGCAACTCTGGCCGTGGCCACGGAGTGGGCACGAGGGATGTTTCTGTCCCTGTGTGACGTCTCCGCTTGCAGGCGGCGTGATGAAGCCTCAAAGAAGCGCTGGGAAGGGGATGGAAGGGGGTTGCCATTTCGGGGAGGACAACTGCGTGGGCACCACAGCTAGGGGTAGGGAATGTCTGGGATTGTCGAAGGTTTTCTTTTTTTCCTGTGGTATGAATGAAAATATATACATGCAGTGCTACACCACAGCTTGTGAACTGCCACATGCACTGATGCACTCTTCCCCAACTCGTTTCTGGTAAAACCACGCTTTATTGGGTAGATAAATAGGCCTGATTCGAAGACCTTCGATTCAGTTAACTGTGGAGTGAGCAACAAACAGTAGGTAAACACAAGATATGTTTGACTATCTAACAAGATCGCAGCTGCTGGTGAGGGAAGAAAGCTGGCTTCCTGCCCCCACTTTGACCTCCTATATTCAGTCAGTGCCCCTGACTGGGTCCAGCCAGATCTGGGGGGACTGTGTGCCTCACTCCTGCTACCTGATTCAGGCAGCCCTGCCCTTCACTGGAAAGAGAGTTCTCAACGGCTAGAAGCTGAGAGGAGCCTGCCTCCCTTGGTTACCAGGCCGGGAATAAGCGAGAGTTAACATGCTGGCCAGGGCCATAGTGTGCCAGGTGCTGCCACTCGGGAAGCTGAGACCCTTTCCTCTACCCGAAGGAGTTTCTCAGGCGCTCAGAGCCTATTTATAGCCAGGAGCCTAGCTAGGCTGCTGACCTGTGACATTCCCCACTGCCATCCCATCCTGGAGCTAAGCCAGGCAAAGCACACTCCTCTCCCTCCTCCCCTTTCTGTTCTTCCCTTACCCTAGGGCAGCAGTTTTGAGCCGGTGTGTGATGTGCTGCAAGAATGTTTATAACATGCAATACCTGACTCTTTAGTCGGGCATTCTTTTCTCTTAAATTGTCAAATTAAAAAAAAAAAAAATGACAACAGCCAACACAACAAGAGCTGTCCAGTGTGAATGAATGAAAATTGTATCTATTTTTTTTTTTGTCAGCTTGGTAAAAAATATATTTTGTGTGTGCTACAGAATTTTAGTAATTAGTTTATGTGTGCTGTGAAATGAAAAAGTTTAAAAATCTCTGCCCTAAGGGATAGGGTGGTTTTAATTGTTTTTCCTCTTCCTTCAGTCTCCTAGCTCTTGGGGGTACTCATATATACCTTGTGAGAAGGCAGATGACAGAGAGCTGGCCTTGGAACATCAGGACCCAGCAACATGGGGATCTGCTCACCCTTCCCTACGCCTGCTCAGCCTTTGGGACACTCTCTAGCCCCCTGGCTTCTAGATACAGGTGCTTGTTAGCTGCCCTGGCCGCTCTGGAGGCAGCTGAGAAATATGTACAGGGTTTGGGAGAAGGAAAGGGGGTGGAGCCAAGGATGTTCTGGGGAGACAGCAGGAGGAGGGACCCAGCCGAAACCTCCCCTGCCACTAGAGCTCCTGTGAAGAGGGGCAAGGCAGATACGAAGGTCACAGGGAGCAGAGTGATCTGAGCCTGCTATGAAAAGGTGTAGCTCTGTCAGCAGATTAAGTTCCTGCTCCCCAAAGAGGGTGCTGGTGGGGAGGGAGAGGGAAGGCTTGCAAAGGTCACACACAGTGGGGAGGAGCTGGCAAAGAATTAGGAACCGGGAAGTCCATGGGGAGAATGACAAGCCCCAGGGCCAGAAATGCCAGCATGGCAGTAACTGTGGTGCCAGGGCAGCCTGGGGGAGGGGAAGGGGAATGACCAGAGGTTTCTGAGGACGCAGATGTTGCTAGGAGAAGCTAGAAGGGGGTTGAGATCTTTGTATTTTGTTAACAAACACTGAGATCCATTGATGCTGTGTGGGGCCTGGCAGAGGTCAGACAGAGCAAAGGAGTCCGTATGTCAGCTCAAAATCTCAAACCCCTCCCTGACAGGCCTTGTCTCATCCCTCTTGTAGCTGAGATAATTCTTTAGCCACTCAGCCGGGCTTGGGAACAGGATTCCTGTTCTATGTGATGCAGCAGTGGGTAGCCATTGCCTTGCCTTACCTCGCTACCCCTCCACCCTCCACCCCACCACACATGCCCAAAGCAGACAGCACGGGGGCTTCCCAGAGGACAGGGAGAAAGCCCCATGTTTGGAGAGGGACAGGCATCTCGATTCCTGGTGAGATGTGGCAAGAGGCTGCAGGCTGCTTCGTGGTTTAGGATTTCCAGACAGGTCGTAGGGCCCCACAGCCCCCTGTCCTCCAGGGAAGAGCTGAGAAGAGGCTGCTCTGTGGGGAGACCCAGAGATCCTGGTGCCAGGTACCCAAGCTTCTGCCTGTCTCCGCCGGGGTAAAGAAACTGCCTGGCCTGGGCCATAGCGCTGCTCACATATGTTCTGGATGATTCTGCAGGCAGCGGATGAATTCACCCACTGGCTGGCTCTCGTAGCATACCCTGTACACAGCCATGAACAGAGGGAACCTAGAATGGGAAAGGAGAGACCAACTTAGACTTTTCATATGTCCTCTATCCCCTGTTCCCTATCCCCACCTAACACTCCACTCTCCTATTCTCCCACCTTTGAGTTCAGGTAGACTCTGGTTCTCAGTTTCCGGTCGCTGAGAATTTGAACTTCCTAGCTCTGGGTTTTAGGGTCAGGTTTTTAATTGCCTTGCTTTCTATCATATTGAACTTGCCGGCATTCCCTGGAATTGCTTTTTTTCCAAGTGGGCAAGCCACTTGACCTCTGTGAGCCTCAGTATCATCAACTGTAAAATGGGGCCAATGTAACAAAGTAGTGAAATGATTATGTATTCTATGAAGGTGCTCAAATAAATGACAATTTCCTTCTTATCCTCTTGCCCAGGCTGCTTCCTTTACCAGGAGGCTTTATCCTGACCAGCCATGAGCTAATCTTCTGAACCTGTTTTATACTCTCTTATTCCAGTATTCTTTTTCAGACCACCAGAGCTCTGCTCTGATCTGCTCATCACCTCCTCTGTCTTTGTGCTTCGCATAAAGCGGCACCTTGAAGTAGAGACTGTTCTCACACCTCAGTACCCAGGACAGCAATCAGAGACAGAGGGTTGGCTTCTGGGAGCAGTTTAGACTGAGGGTGCAAGACATAGAAGTGGGACAATCAGGTGAGCTTATTCTTGCTGCCTCAGAGCTCCAGGTCCCCTGGCAGAGGAGGAGGAAAGGATTGAGGGAGGCTATGCAGAGGGTTGAAGCAATGTGGTATAAAAAACACTAGACTGCAAGGAGTTCAAAACCATGAACTAGCTCTGGGGCAGAGAGCATACCAGACTCTCTCCAATCTCTGGTCTCTGTATCTGTTAACATAAGATAACATTTCTCTCTGTGTCCACTTCACAGATTGAAGAGGGTTCAGGAAGATGAAAAAGGGGGAGAGTACTTCTGGTTGTGGTTCCCTCCACCACTGGGGCTGTGGTTCCCAGTGGGGCTGTGGTGGACACTTACTTATCCACCAGGCCCTTTTGTTGGAGGATGCTGTGCAGCTCCCGGGCTGTCTGGGGCCCCTGCAGCTTCTGCCCATTCAGCATCTCTTTCTCCAGTTGCTCAATGGACTGTGAAGAAAACAGGACAGGTGGATGGAAATGGGAGAGGAGAACTGTCAGTGTGAGGTGGAGAGTCTGGGGCTCAGAGGAGAGGTAGAAGGTCTTAGGAGGAAAGAAAGGCTAGAAATGTTCATACCAAGTTTAATGTTTGTGCTCAAGAGATACCTCAAGCCAGATTCCTCTACCTTGGTACCTGTAGGGCTCACCCTCCCTTCTCCATTCTCCTCATGGCTCACCTTTCCTGTCCGGGCAAAGGCCTCAGCCACCTTTCGGTTCCGCCCTCCGTAGCAGGTAGTGATGAGGTCAGCAACACCGCAGCTCTCCAAGAAGGTGGCAGGGGACACAGGACCCTTACAGAAGATTTTGGCAAAGGCGATCATCTCCATAAGCCCCAGCCGGATCACCGCTGCCTTGGTGTTGTCGCCGAAGCCCAGCCCATCGCAGAAGCCAGCCCCCACGGCCACTACATTCTTTGGGGAATGGAGGTCACAGGTGACAAAGGATCCCTTCCTGCAAACCCTGCTTGCAGCCCTTACCACCTGCCTCATGCTGCTTCCATCAGCCATGATATGTCCACTAAAATTAAGTGAAGTATAGTGGGTGGCTCCACAACTATTTCCACCTCTTGGTTTTCCCCTTTGCTGTACTCCCTCCTTTTAGCATGGACTTATGCTTAACTGGCTCCCCAAATCTGCTCCATACTCCGTCCTTGAGGACATTTCCTGAAAACCAATCTTCTGTCCAGCTGGCCCTCCCATTCATGACTATCCCTGATATCCACAGCTCAGTCTAGGATCCACAGTTCTAGCCATCGGTCTCTCTGGGGATTCTGGACATCTTGTCTCCCATTAGCCTTGGGTGCTCTCCCAGGGCATCTCTTCTCCCCTCTGGACCACCCCCTGGAGCCAGGGGTAGGGATGTTCTACAAGAGGCTATAGGGTGAAAGGAAGAAGTGGGTCCAGAGTCTGATGGTGAATAATCAGCAAGCCTAAATGTCCTTGACTTTGCTTTTGCAGTTCTTCCTGTGTGTATGGCATCTGGTGGGAAACGGAAGCAACTTCCTGTGAGTGAGAGTCTCGAGTACCAGCAACCTTGTATAGCTCAGCCAGACCCTCTTGCAGGACCTTCTCCCTACCCCCTAGTGCCTCTACACCCCTCTCACCTTTAAGGCCCCACAGATCTCTACTGTGTCCACCTCTTGCACCACTGTGATGCGGAAATTAGGTGTCTGCATCAGTTCTTTCAGAAGCTGTCCCTGGGCGTTGTCCTTGCAGCCTAAAGTGGGGAGAAGCAAAGCTTGAAAGGGGAACTCTTGATTCCTTTTCATACATGTGCCCTAAGCAGGACCTGCAGCCTTTTCCCTGGGGGTGTCCCAATCCTCCCTCACCTCCGATACTTGGGGAGACCAGAGGGTCTTCTTCCTTTGCCTGCCTTATGGGGAGAAGATGACTAAGTGGACTCAGGGGAGGAAGAGTGTGAGGAGGGGATATAAGTGGAGCTGCAGGATGTGCGTGGGCTGTGGAGGGGCTCTCACCAATAGTTGTCTCACAGAACTTCTCATCAGCCACCTCGCTGGCAATGTTGGCCCCCATCAGCACACTCATGGGGATGCCGAGCCGCTCCCCGATCACTTCAGAGATGAGCTTCAGCCCATTGGGGCCCTCATCTACACCCTGGGCACAGGACGGAGCTCAGGCCAGGTGCCCTTTATGCCCACCTGGGAGCTTCCCACCTAGAAATCCCGCCCTTTCCAAATCTGCTGTCCCAAAGGTCCTGCCCCATTCCATCCAAGCCAAAGCTTGCTGTAAGTAGGGTAGTTGGCATATGAAAATGAATCTATCTGAAAACTCTCCTCTCACATACCCTCAAGTCAACCTACCTCTCCAAGTCAATGTATCTCCTCCACATTCCTAAACATCCCACTCCCGAGTTCCCCAAACCAGCTGCCATCTCAGCCACTGCTACAAACCAACTTCTCTTTCACATTTCTCAAACCAGCCCACTCCTCTTGTCCCCAGGCATCTGTTGTACACCACCTAAATGCCCCAAGACATCTTCCTCTAAACCAGTCTTGTCTACTCCTCAATGAACCTCCCCTTCCCACCAGTCCCCAGCACCTGACTTTCTCAAGCCTCCCCAAAGCCAACTCCTTTACTCTTTCCAGAAAATTCTTGACCCACTTCTGCCACTTTCTGTTCTCCCCACTTCACCTGCTCTGAGTCCCACAACAGTTAGCTACATTCCCATCCACCTGGCATCCCTGGCACCTTAATAAGAGATATCCCAGTGGCGTTTGCCTTCAGATGGCCCTTGAGCTGATCACAGATCTTGCTGATGAACTGATGGGGCACCACAAAGATCAGGATGTCAGCATCCACTGCAGCCTGGACCACATCTGGGACAGCCACCTGTGGGGTGATCAGTGCTCATGGGCCCAATAGACTTCTAACCAACCCCATTCAGATCTAAAAGCCAAAGAGTGAAGCTTGCTTGTAGGGGAAAGGAAGGCCATTTTGAGCATTGAACCTGGAAGGGCTGAACTTGGAGAAATAAGACTCTATTCCTTCCCCCTAGCCTTCATTCCCTCTCAGCTCCAGCTTCCATGGGTTCTTGACTCCTGGAAACCTCCTCCCAGTACCCTCCTAGCCTTTGGCTGGGGGACAGTTAGAAGCCAAAGGAGGGCTGAGTTTGGCAGGAGGAAGAGGCCAAGTAATTTCATCACCCTGCTCTTTAGGGCCTCTGGCTGGGAAGAGCACCAGTCTTCCTGCTATTTTCTCTGCTGTGGGGAGTGAGCCACATAGATTTGACCAAAGATTCTAAGTCCAAGGGTTAGTGTCCAAGTCTGCTATAACCCAGTGAATAAGTAACAAGATTAGAGCCTGAGGCAGACACTACCTGAACCCCAGGTCTGGGAGCTGGAGAACCTGTCTTTGGTTACCACAGAAAACAACTTCCTTGTTTTCTCTGAAAAGCCTGGGAGCCCATAGAGTGGGGGGTGGGGGTGGGGATGGGGAGGAACACATTCAAGTTCTCAGTTCCAGAAAGCTCCCAGGGGACCATTTTGGGGGCTGTGCATAGAAGTGCCCTGTGCCTGCAGCAGCCCTCCTGAGACACTTCCCAAGGCCAGGTGGCACCTGAAATGGCCCCCACCTCAGCAGGGGGCACCCCTCCACTTCCCTCTCTTCCTTGCAGGTGTTGGGGCTCACCACGTTGGGGGGAAGCTTGTGCCCTGGCAGGTATTTGACATTTTCATGCTGTGTGTTGATGATCTCTGTCAGCTTTCTGCCCCCGATGTCTTCCTCAAACACCCACATGGTCACCCGTGGGTCAAAGCGTGCCAGCTGGGCTGCATTGCCACCCACAATCTTGGCGATCGCTGAGCCCCTGGTGGGACGGGAAGCACAGAAAGTGGAGGAGTGGAGGCGTGAGAAAGGAATGGTGGCAGAGGAGGGGGCAGTGTTCCACCTCAGCACATCACAGCAGCCCACACGATTATTTACTAGCCACCTTCCTTGTCACTCCCACCCCAAACCCAAGCAGCTTTTCAAGCAGGGAGCACTCTGGAGGCTCCTTTCCTGTGGCAAACAGGTGCGGGGACAGGCAGGGGCCAGGAGAGGTTTGGGCACCATCTGTCCTATGGGGGTAGGCACAGAAGACAGCACCAGGGATGGAAGAGGAACCACAGGGTATTTCCTACCCACTGTCTGCCTCCTGTCCACTTAGGCCCCTGCCCCCTTGGGGGATCCCCCTTCCTCTCCATACTTCTTGACAGAGCCACTTACCAGTTGCCGGAGCCGACAATGCAGACTTTCTTGCTGGCCATGGTGCCGCTTTTCTTCCTGAGCCAGCTGGTTCCACACTCCCCAGCTCCTCTGCCCGCTAGGAGCATATAACTCCGCCACACGTGGGTGCAGCCAAGCCCCACCCTCCAGGGGTGGGTGGGGAGGCGGGCGCCCAGAGAGACAGTCTGGCAGAGCCAGGGAAAAGGGAGAAAAGAGTGGAGACAGGTGGGGAACAGGAATGGAGCACAGACCGGACCCCACCTTTCCTCTTAGGTTTGCCAGCTGACAGCGATGGCAGCCTTCTTCCCTTGGCCCCAGCCCAGTCCCCTCGGTCCCCCTGCAACAGTCTCATCATGAGGTCTGCCAAGAAATAGTCCAGACTGGCCCCCTCACTCCCTTCTGCCTCCCAGCACCGGAATAAATTGTATATAGCCCTAGTAGCAGGCACCAGAATGCATTCTTTTCCAAGGTATATGCCTTGCATATCCTTCTCCCAGGACCCCAGAAACTGTTCTACAGTGACACTACTAGTGTCCCCTAGCAGTGACAGAGACATGTCACTGGCCCCACACTAGCTGCACTGTAGGGCTGTGGCTGAGTGGGGTGGGTGGGTGTGGGCCTATTTCTAAAGCTAAGACTACATACCAGGTAAAGTCCTGCTTTGGGGGCAGCCCAGCTCAAGGATAAGGAGAGACCCCAGGAGCCCTGACAGATAAGGTCATCCCCTTAGGGGTTCGCCAGTGGGCCTCCCCTCACCTCAAAGCATCCCCACCTGAATGTCTTCCAGGGAGGGTGGGAAAAATCAGAGTTACAGGCTCTGATGTCTACAGTTCTCCTTTTGCAGGCTCTGGGCTTGAGGAAGAAGATAGGAGATAAAAGGGTGGCTGAAGTGTTCACTTTCCTTGAGAGCCTTTGCAGTTTTTTTCTTGGGGTTTTAAACTGCCACACTAGGGGCTCTGTCAGTTAGTTTGCAGAAGCCAAAAAGGGGGAAGGAGCCCGGACCGGGAGTAGCTGTTACCTGTGGAGCTTGGTGGTCTCAGATGCTGTAATGAGAGTAAGTGGGGTATGTGATTTTAGGGGGAGGGGAAGAATAGAAGCAGCTCTTTCAGCAGTTCAGGGCTCCGCATCGCCCACAACCATCTGTTTGACTAAGAGGAGGGAGATCGCGTTTCTAAGCTGATCTGGAGAGTGAGGCAAAGTGCCCTAACACTCCAGCTGTCTGTGCACCTTGGCCTGGAGGGCAGAGACCATTGTGTGCTCACATGCTGACCTCCAGCCCTGGCAGACTGCTAAGTGGGTGTTTCCAATCCCTGGGGCTGCTGCTCGCTGGCAAGTGATAAGCACTAGACCAGAGGGGAGTCGCTGTGCAACTACTGGGAAAGGGTAAGTGGGCACAAAGTCAAGAGCAATTTCTAATTTCTAGGAACTGCTCAGGAAAAGCCCCCCCTATTCTCCTTTCATGGCCACGGTTCTCATAGAACATACATGAAATCAGTAGTTATTTCTCCGGAACAAAATTGTACCTACTTCAGAGCCAGCGTCCCACAAATCACCCCAGTATTGCACTGGCACTGAGACAAAGGCATCAGTGCCAGGCCGCCAGATGGGAGCACTGATTATGGGTGATGGAAGAGAAAGAATGCTTTTGTCCCTAACACATATCACGGGAACCCCAAAGAATGGATAGCTGTGCATGAAATGACTTTTTTTCCCTAAATGCTTCCATCTCTTATGTCCCTTCAGTAATTTAAAGTAGTGTGGAGACAAAGAATGTGTTTATTTATATTGGAAGAGTGTAGAGATCCAGAAATTGGCTTGTCATAGGAAGTTACCTGCACTAGTAGGCCCTTTTCCCAAGAGCAAACTGTAGATTATTTGCTTGAAATTAGTAAGGGTTCATCAGTTATTCATTATACATGTAATTGGCCTGGGTAAAAACAGATGCCATTTCGAAGTCCTTGACATCAATTTTTTCCCACTCCAAGTTATCACCCACACACTCTTGTCTCTGCTTTCCCAAGTGTGATAAACCCCTAAGTTCCAGATCATAAAGTGGTTTTGTTCTTGGTGGGTTTGACTGCAGACAGGCAATACTTGAGTGTTCTCATCCCTGGAGGCATCTCTTAACTACAACTTTGGAATGCACCTGCACTCATCCTATGTTCTAAACCCCCTTCTTGGGTATAAACAAGCTAGGTAATAGCACAAAAAATAATGAGCCACAAAAAGGGAGGCAAGCACATTATGATGGGAATTGCTCTGCTAATGGGAGTATCAATCCTGAGCAAAATCATCCCAACTCTTCCAGGGAGGGCCTGGTTGTCTACAGTGTGAAAATGACAACACAGCAAGCACTCCCATGCTGGTCTTAAGAACTGAAATCTTACTCAAGGCTGTGAAAGTGGAACCTTAAAGAATAGTAGGCACAGAGAACAAAAATGGTTTTAACTGTGCAGATGCTGGCCTGGATCTAAATAGGAGCCCTGAGAAATGGAACTCCCTTAGAGGATGCTCGGGTTCACCAAGCCTAGGGGATCAGAGGCACCCAAGGATAGTGTGCTTGAACCAGCACACTCAAGCCCTGGAGGTGAAAAGGACAAGGAAGATGATGGCAGTGCCACTGTCCTTTTAGTACCTTCCCCACAGGGGAGCTGGAAGCAGTGATGAAACCCAGTAGTCCCACCAGCCTCTGGCCTGCGTGGACCACGGGGGACTGACAGAGCTCTAAGGCGAGGACCTGAGGTCCACAGGTCAGAAACCTTGTTTTCCACCGTATCCCCAGCACTCAGCACCACAGTTGGCACGTAACAGGTGCTGCATATTATTTGTCAAATAATGTAAACAAACACCATAAGCATGGCTAATGGCACTGGAGAGAGCGAGCTCAGGGAAGAGCTCTCCCTCAGGAGGCAGGGGAACTCATACTTCAGAAGATTCTTTTATTAAAACTGGGTGACATCGATAGGGGACAGTACAAAAAAAATTTTGGTCCATGAAAAAAAACATAATTCAGTTAATAAAAAGTTATCTTCAACAGGGACACTGTGTAGGAGTGCTGAGCTTCCTTCTCATGGTTCCAGCCCCAAGAACAGGTTGTCCAGTGTCACCGGGCAGAAGCTTTCAAGGGACGAGTGGGGTAATGGCAGGAAAGGGAAGACAGGGAGAAAATTCTGCTGTCCCCAGTATGGAACAGACAGGGATACCGGGCTGCAGGGGTGTGCTCGCAGGAGCCTGAGGAGGGGGTGGGGAAGCAGGGGCTTTGTCAGTTCTGTGGGTTTAGAGCCCATGCTGAACGGAATTCCCCCTCTGTGCCCAGCTGTCTCCCACCCTGCTGTGTTGTCTGCGAGCCTGGGATATACTAACTCTGGGTGATACAACCTGGAAGAATCTGAGGCTCTCATGGAAAGATGCAAAACCATCTCAGTTCCAAGGGGCCAAGGTCACAAGGTCCTGCTGCTACCTGAGGGGTCTGAAGCTTTGAGGGCAGGGGCTGGGGAGTCACAATCCTATGAGGCAAGGAGAGGAAGGAGTCACAAACCCAACTCAGAGCTATTCTCCAGCCCTAGGCGCTTTCACTCCTCAGTGCCCTAGAAGTCACCAGTGGGTGTCAACTAGGCAGACAAGGGACAGGAAGACAGGGATGGCCCAGGGCTTTTACCCGTTTGACTTTAGGCCTGTTTCTCCACAAAGGGATGGGGGATGCAGGGTGGAGTGAATGAATGAATCACACCTTCAAGCAACAGCAGGAAGGAACAGCCTCTGCCAGCAATGACAGTACCCCAGGTTAGATCACTGGGGCTCTGACAGGGAAAGGCAAGATTCCACCACTCAAATACCCTGGGTTAGGACGGACAGGAGGGAATCCTTAAAAGAGCAGCTACAAGGAGTATGCTGGGAGGGAGCAATTGTTAAAAGAACAAACTCCAATACTGATGTGGACCCCCTACGAGGGAGTAAGAGGAGCACTGAGACAGCAGGCCAATCCAGAAGACTGCAAACTGACCTGGGGCTCAGTGGAGCCCAAGAACCAGGG
Source organism: Pteronotus mesoamericanus (assembly GCF_021234165.1). Lineage (NCBI taxonomy): Eukaryota > Metazoa > Chordata > Mammalia > Chiroptera > Mormoopidae > Pteronotus > Pteronotus mesoamericanus. The sequence goes on from NW_026555310.1 coordinate 4,696,114, forward strand.
TTCCTTTAATGCTAGAGGGCAACAAGTGAAGGGAGAGTTTGCTCCAAACCTGTGGAGGAAAGGAAGGAAATTGGATTCTGTTATCAGGAGAGCCAAGATTAACTAGCTTATAGAGTGCCCCCAGGCCTGAGTCTTGGAGAAGAGGCTGAGGCTCCCAACTCCTGGGTCTCTGAAGGGCAGGATCAGTGTAGCTGGTCCCTTTGAAGACCACCTGGCCTTAGGCCCAATCCATTCAATGCACTGATTACCACTACGGGTTCTCTCTCTAATACTATCTAGAGGTCCTATGTAGACCAGGGGAGGGTAGAGGCACATGGGAACTTCATGGGGCAAAGGGAAGCTGGGGAGTGGGAAAGGATGGGGTGAGAGAAGAGGGTAACAGGTGTCTTGTAAGACAGAAATGTGAGACCCTCTTCGTTCTGGTGTTGTCCTTGAACCAACAGCATTCCCTGGAAGGCCCCAAGCAAGACCAAGGCAGGTGCTATGAGGCAGGCAGCACAGGGGCCAAATAAAGAATCGGTGCAGCCAAATCAGGGCTGTGGGTGAGGCCCTATGTATTTCGGATTCCCAGGGCTTGCTCTAATTCTTGTCGTCTCTGCTGCACCTAAGAAGAAAATAGTGGAAGGATTGGGAGATGAGACAAACCAGGAACTGGTAGCTAATACCAATGACCCCCATCAGGGGTGCAGACCCCTTGCCTTTTGTCAGTTTCCCCTGTACAGCCCAGGCACCTACCTTGGAGTAGAAGTATCGGCACACAGCCTCCTGAGCCCAAGGCTGGAAGTAGAACTCAGCTCGGCGCTCTTCCTCTGGGTTACCCACCACATCGGTCATGGTCTGAGGGTGATGGCAGCGGGTAGAGAAAGGAGAATAAACTTGCTTCCTTCCTTCATACTTGTTATGGATTGAATTGTATTCCCCCAAAAGATGTCAAAACCCTAACCCCCAGTACCTATGAATATGACTTTATTTGGAAATAGGGTCTCTGCAGATGATCAAGTTAAGATGAGGTCATTAGGGTAGGCCTAATCAAGCATAGCTGGTATCCTTATAAAAACGGGAAACTGGGACACAGAGACAGACACAGAGAGGGAAGACAAAGTGAAGACAAATGGAGAACACCATCTGCACACCAAGGAATGTCTGAAGCTACCATGAGTTAGGAGAGAGGCCTGGAACAGACCCTCCTTCACAGCCCTCCCAAGGAACCCAGGCCTGCAGACACCACCTTCATTTCAGACTTCCAGTCTCCAGAACTGTGAAACATTACATTTCTGTTGTTTACACCACCCAGTTTGTGGTACTTTACTATGGCAGTCCTAGCAAACTACTAATTAATATAATGCCCCAAGTCACCCCCTGCTATCAACAGGTCATTGCCAGGTTCAGGGATCCTTTCTGGCTCTTTTGGTCCCTTGCTCCGCTGCTCAGCCTCTAAAATTGTAGTCAGAGTCATGACAGGGCTAGACAAGAACTAAAGATCCATCTCATGCGTTCTGTGCTCATTCCTGCCTTCTCGCCCGAACCACTAGTGCTCCCCTCTCTGGGAAAAAACCTCAAACCCCAAACTGTCCAAGAAGCCTGACCCAGCTATTTGAGTCTCACCGATCTCTTTTCTCCTTTGAATTATCTCATTGATATTGGTGAGTTCCAGTAATGTCTGATATGGTTTATTATAAAATCATAATAGCCTAGAATGCATGCTGCTTGGAAGCAGAGATCAAGTTTTCTACTCTGTATCCCCTACACGATGTGGCACAGTGACCAAACTAAGTAATAGATAAACACCTGATGGTTCTACCTCCATTTCCCTACTTAATTGTAAAATGGACCCCAGAATGTGATAAAGATAATCTGGTCCCTCACTTACCCCTCTGGCTTTTCTATCATATACCACAGACGGAAAGCAAATGTGCACCTCACTGAACTAAGTTCCCTTGCCCCTCTCCTAGGTATTTTTACCTTGAGGTCCCGACACTGGGACTGAAGCCAATCATTAATGAAACCCTGAGGGTCTCTGGCAAAGCTTAGCATGAACTCCCGCTGGGTCTTCAGCTGATTGATAGTTTCTATTGTCTCGTGGATCTGAAAGGAAGAAGAAATCTCAACATTTTCAAACTGGGGAACTGCAAAGTTAAATGGAAGACAATGCTGACATCTCTCTGTGCCATTCACAGCCTATATACAGAGTGCTGCCCAGAAATGGTAATATTGCCGGAGCTCCAACAGCTCTGGCAATTGCACTTGCTTTCGGGAGGTAAACTGTACGGTGCCTCTATATACCCAATGTGAGAGAAATTTTCATTTTAGTCTCCAGTGTCCATTCTGGGTGAAGCTACATGGTGAATACTTAATCCATAGCACAAATGAGTCTAAAAACATGTAGTATGGAAGCTGTCTCAAAAGCTACAGTCCATGGATTCTTTTTTCCTCTGCCCTCTTCTCTTCTCTTCTCTTCTCTTCTCTTCTCTTCTCTTCTCTTCTCTTCTCTTCTCTTCTCTTCTCATTCTCCATACTCTTCCTGGCAATTTCGTCTACTTGTATGTCTTCAACTACCACTGACAGGGTAAAGAGTCCCCAGTCCGCAAACCAGAGTCCATTTCCTAAACTCCAACCAATCAACTACATGCCATCTCCATATACCTTAAACTCTAAAATTATATTCACTATCTTTCCACCGATACTTGCTTCTCCAGTTTCCAGTCTGAGTGAATACTACTGCCCACTCAAACTAGAAACTTGGGAGTCATCGTAATGCCTCTTTCTCCCTCACACCTCACCCCATCATCCCCACGTAGAGTCTAAATCCCTTCAGTTCCACTTTGCCATGTCTCAAATCCATCTACTTATTTCCATCCTTGTTATCAGTACCCTAAGCTTAGGCTCTCTCACATATCTCACATGCATTACTATACCAGCTTCCTAACTGATTTCCTGCCTCCAGATCTGCCCCTCTTAAAATCTGCTCTCCATCTTCCTGCTGGTGATCCTTCAAAATGCAAACAGCATCAGCCCCTCCAGTCTTTAAGACAGAGTAGTAACAGGTATTCCCTGCATCAAAACTTCATGATTAGACTCTGCTTTTCTATCCAGTTTCCTTTCCCAAAACGTCCCATCCCAGGCACCCTGGGATGCACACTAAATGACTTGTATTTCTTGAACGTGCCAGGCTTATCTTTGGATCTTTGGACCTTTACACATCCTATTCCCTCTCTCTGGAATGTTCTCTGCCTGCCACACCCCTAAGCACCACTCCACTTTTTCCCCCTTTGTTAACTCCCACTCTGTCCTTCAAGATTTAGTTGGGGCATCAACTCTTCCATGAAAGTCTCCCTGTTCTCTTCTTTTTGGCTTTACTTGTAAGAACTATGTCTAATAATGTTAAAAATAGTAAGACAGTAACAACAGTAGCAGCAGTTACCATTTGTTTTTATGTGCCAGATACAATGTCATGTCTCTACGATATGTTGTCTCATTTAACCCCCAGAGCAAGCTTATAAATATAGTCTTTATTTCACAGATCTGAAACTGAGGTTTAAAGCTATTAAAAGGAATAGCCAGAATCAGAACTCATGTATGTCTAGTTCCAACCAGCACCAGGCACAGTGCCTGGCACATACTGGGTGTGAATATACTTTGAATGAATACCAAGGATCAAAAGGCAGCCTAGAAGCTGTGATAGAGGGCTGGTAGCACCGAAACTACCAGGGCAGACGCACCTACCTTGTTGTCTAGAGTAGCAATCTCCTGCTGGCTGGCAGTAGACAGCAGAAAAGAATTCATCTGGGTCTTCAGTGTATCATCCACTTCCACATCAATGTCATAACAAGCCGTCTTTTTCTGATCATTCGGGTCAACACTGGGGAGGAAATCAAAGGGGCCTGGTAAAGTGCTTGTCCCCTAAGACCTAATTAATTACACAGGGTCAAAACGATGGCTCAAGAATGAAGGGAAAGGAACTGATTGCAAAACTTCTTTCAGCTGTGACAGAACTGTTCCATATCTTTCTTGTGGTGGTAGCTACAGTGCATGTGCATTTGTCAAAAGTCATCAAACTATATACTTTAAATGGGTGCAATTTTTTGTACATAAATCTCAATAAAGTTGATTTTTTAAAAAAGTCAATGGCAAAAATTCAAGTGGCACAAAAAGATATCCAGTGAAAGCTTCTCGCTCCTCAAAGAAAACCACTACTACAGTATCTTGTGTACCTTTCTCCGTGTTAATCTAAAATTGATCCTGAATATAAGCTCAAATAAAACACACATCACACAAAATAAAAAGTGCCCTAACTTTAAGCACAGGAATATAGGACAGGCCAACATCTATTAAAACAATGTATAGATTATAGGACTTACTACTGGCTGACTGATGTTTCATGGTCTAAAGAAAGAAAGGCCTTTATTGCAATTAATATAGATTAAAGGAAACAAGGCAAAGAGACTACATCCAACCATAGAGACATGCTGCTTTGAGGAAAAAGTACCTTCCTTCATACTGTATCTGCCTATAGATGCCTTGCTCATCCATCTTCTGAAAAAAAATTAGATGGAGGTAATGAATGGTATTGGAATCTCAGACTGGAAAAGTCCTACCACCCAGAGAAAAGATGGTATCCCATCAGTGATAAGCTGGTAAATGTCTAACAATTCATTCTCCAAAAGGGGAGAGGGGGAAAAAACCCTGATTTGTAGCATTTGCCAATTTCTATGGTTTAAATATGCCCAACATGGTTGATCTCAAACTGTCAACATTACATCACTGATCAAGGAGTTGGGAAGAGAGGTGCAGTTGCACATCATTATATAGTATTTCCACCACATAGATGCAAAAGATGTAAGTAACCTTGAAAACAGAAACAACCATAAAACATTAGGAAATGATTAACTTTTGAGTATATATTACATTCATTTTTTTAAAAAATTAAAACATCAATGTGTGAGAGATACATCAATTGGTTGCCTCCCACATGCCCCCGAATGGGGACCCGGCCCACAATCCAGGCATGCGCCCCGACTGGGAATCAACTCAATCCACCAAGCCACATTAGTCAGGGCAGTATTACCCTCATTTTTAACATAATGTATTTAATTGTAAGTTTAAATAACAGCTTTGTTTAACAACCTGCTTGCAAAACTCTTGAAAATTTGACAGCTGTTTTGTGCAAGCCAGTACAAGCCGGCTCCAATACGCCACAGCCATACACATGCTTACCTGATGACGTGATTGATGATGATGGGCTCCGGTGGCATAAGCAAGGCATGGAGCCGTTGGGGGATCTCTGAAAACTTCATACGCTGAGATTCAAAGATCTGTGGGAAAGAGGGGAAATAGGTAACAAGTTGGCATTTTTGGTACAGCAAGAGCTCCAGTAGACACTAGCAAGAGAATGGGTCCTTTTCTTACCTGCTGGAGGTATTTGTCACAGATGACAAATTCCCGCTCATGAGGGTCCTGGAGCTTATGTGTCTTAATATATTGCCACAGTGCTTGAATGATCACTGGACGGGTCTGGGTGTGGATGCCCAGGAGCCGAGCCAAGCGAGGGTCTAATTTAAATTGGGGAGGCTGCAGAGAACCAGAGAATATAGAAATGAAGCTAGTAAACTAGGTCTGTATGCATTCTGGGGTGCTTACCATGACCATACATTCAAATCACTCAACAAGCAGTAATGTAGTGCTTTGTGTGTGACAGAAAAACACTAGGAAAAACTCAGAAATGACTAAGACCGACCCTAACATTGTATTTAGGGAACTTAAAGTCTGGTGGTAATTATCTACAACTAGACTTAAACCTTTAAATGTCAGACTGCTAATGGGATATGGCTGCAAAAGCTGGACCCCCGCACATCACCACAGAATACCTGGTAATCCAGCATCAGTAGGACAGTACACCGTACATTCACATCTCCTGGTCGCTTCACCTGGAAGCCATCCGTCTCCTGGGTAGTGGCGGTCCTGTGCCACTACAGAGAGGAAGATGTCAGGGGGTGCTCTCCCAGAGGAAGAGCTGGGGTGGGAGGGAAGAGCTTCTGTAATGACTGAATATTCAACTTGATTACTGAGGCTATTGGAAAAGAGCAATAGCATGAGGTTTTTTTTTAAATTGCATATGGCTTTAGTATTATTGTCTTGTTTAAGTAGATTAACTTTTTAATTCTGAATGTTCAGGGTCACATTTAAATTAACTTGAATTTCCAGTGATAATGTGATCCTCATAATGGACAATATACATGTACACAGTAAAATATCAAAGCTAGCCTTTATTGAATACGTACTATGTTGAAAGTATTCTAAGACATTTACTTGGATTATCTCATTAATTCCCACAACATCCATACCAGATAGACACAATTACACCTATTTTACAGATGAGAAAACTAACGCTTAGAAGGATGAGTAGCTTGCCTAAGGTCAAATAGCCAATAAGTAGTGGAGTTGCGACTTGAGCTCTGGTGTGCCTGACTCTACAGTCCACATTTCTAGCCACCATGCTTTACTGCTATAAGGTTAAGTTAAATATATTTACAAATTTCTATTGATTCTATGACTTACTTCCCTTATTAGATGGTAAAGACCTTCCCATGTCTCTTAGTGGTTGAGGATAAGGGGCTGCAGCTACACTGGCAAAAAAAGGAGCAGGTTAAGTTCACTTGGAATGTTGGACTGTCTCATTCTGGTTCTGACTGTATCCCAAAGAACACTGTCGCTAACATGGGTTTTCAAAACACTGCATACTCAGACATTATAATAATGGATTCTTGATGATTTAGAAGGTTAATCCAAACAGAATAGGGATCAAAAGGAAGTCCTAGATCTATAACACTAATCTTGGCAAGGACTAAAACCCTATCAGTTAGCCCCCTTAATTATAGCAGCTGCAACCAGGAAAAAATATTAGTGGTGTATAGATAACTATGTCTCACCATTCTTAATAAGCAAGATGTTGAGATGGCCCAGTATGTATAAGAGGCCTCCATTAGAATTTCCCTTGAAAGCGAGGGCAGCAAGCAGGATAATGTTAAATAGGTGGGACAAGCCCTGACTGGTGTGGCTCAGCTAGTTCGGCATCGTACCGCAAAGTGAAGGGTCGCTGATTCAATTCCTGGTCAGGACACATGCCTAGGCTGCGGGTCTGGTCTCTGGTTGGGACGTGTACAAGAGGCAACTGATCGTCTCCCTCTCTCTCTCCCTTCTCCCTCCCTCAAAATAAATAAATAAATATTTTCCTTAAAAAAGAAAAAAAGAAAAAAAGGCGGGACAAGTGAGACTGCAAGAACTCCTGGGTCCAAACAGTACCAGAACAGCTAGTGCCACCTGGAGATCAATGCGCAAACTACAATGGTGGCACTGTACACCTGGGGTAAGCCTTTATTTATACCTCCCCCATTTTCCTAGACATTTAAGTTTGGTTCCCAAGCCTATCATCCTTCAGTCATACAGTCAAGTCTAGAGGACAAAACTACTCACTTCTACCAGATGGTTGTCTGGCCCATACAGGTCTTTGTCCAGTTCAATCACCAAGGATTTAAAAAAGGAAGAAAACTTCCTCTTTTGTTTGGTGGCATCATATTTGGACAAGGCTGACTAGAGGAAAGAATAAAAAATAAGGTCATGTTAGAGAACCCCAGAAGAAATTTCTCAACACCAAGTCCCATAAAAAAGGAACCTTCGACAACAATGGGGAAAAGCCTCAAAAATATCTTTTGAATACCTCTTAGGAGATGGAAAGGTAGTTTATCTGTGGGTATTAAACAAGTAACAGTAGTGGGTTGCAGGTCATATCCCCAGTAGGGGGCGCCCAAGAGGCAACAACACATTGATGTTTTTCTCCCTCCTCCTCTCCCCCTTCCCCTCTCTCTGAAAATAAATAAAGTCTTAAAAAAAAAAAAGTCTTAAACCAAAAAACAACAAACAAGTCACAGTAGCAACAGAACCCTGAAGAAGCAGACTATAACATATATAGAGTCACTATAACAAACTATAGGGTCACTGCCTTACCCACCTCATTTCCCCAAGGGAAATGAAGCAAGTTAAGCCAAACCACTGCACATACAAAGTAAGTCTAAACGGAGAAAAGTTTGGCTCTAGAGGGGAAATGAATCACAGGCAATGAGCAGCCAGAACAAAAACAGCTTTATTTGGATAGAATGACACCACCAGCATATGGACTGGACCTACATAGAGAAGGGGACTCTGATACTGGGCCCTGGTTCTCCTGCAAAAACGCATTCACATTAGCTTGCCTGTGAACAGCTAAAAATAGCCAGAGAATGTAAGGGAAAAGTGAGCTTCCTCAAGGATCTTCTGGGGTCGGAAATCTGGGGGCTATCACCTGTCAGCTGATGCTCCCCATGAAGCAACCAAAGGCCTGTCAGATAAATTTATTGCATTTAAACTAGGAGATGTCTCCAATGAAAGTTGGGAAAATGGAGATGCCACAATGGGAATCAAAGACCTCAAGAACTCAGAGGGGAAAGCCTGGACTCAAATGCTAAGTGCAAACTCACTTGAAAACACACAGCACACACCCGACAGAATAATCTGCACATACTAATAAATTCAATGGCCACAGCATCAGGAGGAAGATAAATAACAAATCTAATCCCAGGACAATAAAGTTCTCAATATGATACCACCGCAAGGGCCAAGCTGTGGGAGTCAACACAAAGAACCATTGTCTTTTAGCACAGGGAACACAGTGACCCTTTCCCTGCTGTTCCCAACAGGAGCTGTGAACACCAGTCAGGCTTCCTGCCAAGCAGACAACACTGCTTGTTCCCAGCAGCTCCCACCCTAGACACCAACCATGGTTGACCTTGAACTCACATCCTCCAGGAGCCGTCCTTCTACTCGAAGCTCCCAGGAAGCCACCGTCCCTTCACCATCCTCGGCATCTGACTTAGCTGGGTTGAAAGTGTTAGAAATGAAGATTCGCAGCTTCCGTTTTTGCTGAAGGCACAAACAGGATTACTGATGGAGCTTCAGTGGTTTGATGGTAAAGACAGAGTCTCCCCAAGCCCCAAAATTGTGCCTAACAGACTGACTTCCTGTCTACCCAGTCACTACTGTGGGTAGATGGAGATTCCATCTAGAAATACAGGCCACTGGCCTGACTGCAAGTTTATAGACTGAGATGCCAGGTGGACTAAGTCATGCAAGGTGCCAGAGCAGTAGCAAAAACATGGGCAGGGTAGCACTGACTGGTGTGGCTCAGTGGATTGGGCGTCATTCTGCAAACCAAAAGATAACCAGTTTGGGTTGTGGTCCAGGTCTCCGATTGGGGGCATGCAAGAGCCAACCAACCGATGTTTCTTTCTCTCTCTTCTTCCCTCCCTTCCCCTCTCTAAAAATATATAAAATCTTAAAAAAAAAAAAAAGGCAAGGTATATTTCTGGTGTAAGAGGTATCAAAAGCCCCTCCCATTTTGCTGTTCTGTTTTTATGCTTCTAATGTAATTCTCAGTTCGTAGGCGAAAAGGAAAGATGTAATTTAAATGCCAAGGAGAACTGTGCTGTATCTTTGATTTCTCATGCTAAGCCTGTTGAAGGTTCCCAAGTCCTCTCCTTTGGCTCTCTGCCTAGCATGCTCCTGTGTTACCTTGATGGGACGTTTCAAGGCCTCCTGTATATCTAGCCGTTTCCTCATGATAGTCTGGTCCAGCTTCCTTTCAAAAGCCAAGAGATCCATATAGGCCTGGGATTCTGGTACCAGTTCACGAATCTTAGAAACAGAAAGATATGGAATATAGAGCTGACCATCTCTATTCTCAAACTTACCACACCCTTGAGAAGTCCTATAGCCTGGACTCACCCTTTGAGGTAGAATTTTGTCAGCCATCTTCTTTTTCTTTGCACTGTTCAAAATAGATACTGTTATCAGGTTGGGATGGAACTAACCAGAACATGAAGACAGGCTGTCAGCACCTCCATTTATAGTATAGTGAAGGGACTGCAAACCTTCTCTCAAATCAAAAGACTCTGTCTCAATCCCCCAACCAACATGAGGCATTCTCGAAACCATTTGCTGACACAGCACCACCATTTCTTGGTCAGATACTCCCACCACCTGAGTTCTTACAAGCCCCTTCCCTCCATCCCTCCTCCCCAGGGTCATCTTACTTGTGGTTTCGATTTTGGACCGCCTGCTGCTGGACCTGCTGGATCTGCTGAGGCGCAGGTCTCTTGCGGGACTGGTCCATCCCTGACTGAGCCAGGCCAGGTCGGACTGAAGGGTTCCCCCCATAGCCAGGGGGTCCCATGGAAGGTCCCTGAGGTGTCATTCGGCTGCCTGGCAGCATACCTGGTCTCTACATAGGGGAGAGAACCCAGACATGTCATGGCTCCCCCTACTAACCTCATCAAGAAAGGAAAAGTGGGGGATTCTTGAATTCTTTAAATGAAACAAGACTGGGGGCGGGGCGCGGTGAAGCACAATGGGAGGAGCCCTCTGCCTCTTTAAAATATAGGTAACTGGAGCTTCCTCTGTTCCAGTCGTGATTCCATGAGAGGATATAGCCCAAAAACTAAGAATCAGATCATACTAAAATTCTCTCTAGTTTACTTTGTATCTGACACATTGGACATATCCTTTAGTTCCACATTTACTCAGGTAGTACTGTCAGCTACTATCTCCTTGGAAGCTGACCAATTTGCCAGCTACCTCATGGTTCCTCTGGGCCCTGGAGCTGCCCAAGCCCTTTTGCACCCCTGTGCTCATCTGCCCACCGTTGGTCCCACTTCATCCATCCTGGTTCTATACCCTGACTCCCCACGGAAACAATGCCCCTTGGAGCAGGTGGAGATGCTAACTGCCTCCAGTACCCTCCTCCGCACTGCCTTCCCTACCCCCACTTAGGGCCCGAATCCCTCCCAAAGGAGTCCCTCCTACTTCTCCCCGTACGGCTGTCACTCCCAGGCCCCCGCTCAGCCCCGCCCCCCGGCCCGCGCGCCCCACCTCCTGCCCCACTCACCGGATAGGCCGCTCCAGGCATCGGGGAGCGGTACAGCCCTTGACCCGGCGCCGGGCCCATTCGCACGGGAGGCCCCGGAGTCCCGCCCGGGCCCAGGGCAGCCGCCGCGCCCGCCCCTCCTGAAGCTGCGGCGCCGCCACTCGGAGCCACAGACTGGAAGCCCGCCCGGGCCGCCATCTTCCCCGGAGCCGCTGCTGCAGCTGCACAAAGAACCGGAACCGGAACTCCCCCCGCCCCCCACGCGCCCCCCGCGAGCCCGCCTGTCCGCCCGGCCGGCCGGCCGGCACGGGAGGCTCAGGGCAGCGAGACTGTGGGCTAGATCGGGCAATTAGCGGAAAAAGCGTGTTGATCACGCCCTCCCGCCTTCAATGTCCGCGAGGGGGAACCATAGAGAAAATCTCTGGGATAGAGAGGCCCTGTGAGCGGGCGCCCCCAGGCCGACGGGAGGAAGACAAGCCCCAGAGCCCCCGCCCCCGCCCCCGCCCCCGCCCCCAACGCTCTCTGATGAAGGGGGTGATGGTGTAATTGCTTCATCTTGCCGCAATGCGTTCAACTTTCCAAAGCGCTTTGATTGTTTTTCGTTTCCTTCTCTTACTGCTATAAGCCCGAGGGGTTGAAGAGGAGAACGCACTGTTTATTCTATTTACAAACAGAAAGCTGAACTCTGAGAGTAAATGACTTGGCAAAGGTCAACCAACAGATTAGGAGTAAAACCAAAGCCCAGAATCCAGATGTGGTTCGTATGTAGCCCGGAGTTCATTCCACAGATAAAAGTGCTTCAGTAGCTACCTCACTAGAATGTCAACCCAACTTATTCCCTGACTTTTTACCTAACCTGCTTCCAGGTTTTTATTTTGAATTTTTACCCTGCTTCCTCTCCAAAGCATCCTGTGTGCTAGGACTTCTCTTTGGGATCTTTGTTGCCTTTGACCCCTCTCTTTCCCTGTCCGGTGGTTCAAACCATTCCTGGCCAGTCTGTCTCATACCAGTAGGACCAAGCCTCCTTATTGTTGGCCCAAGCTTTAGCCCCAAGCCAAACCTAGCTCTAGGCACTTAATGGAAAGGCCTAAATACTATTCAGTTAAGAGAAAAACGACACTGAAGAGGAGATGGTTGAAACCCAGTTTATTAGACCAGAGGCATGCGTCACCCATAGCTCTGCTTGCTGTCCTCTATCTGGTGCATACCCCTTGGCCTTGCTCCTGCTTCCCTCTGGAGAGGTCTGCTCTCTAAGGAACTACTCACTAGGAACTAAGAGTTTCCAAAGATCCTGTAGCCTCACTCTCCAGCTGCAGGTCAATGCACAGGTGACCTGCCACAGGTCCTATTCTGGGGTTGGAGACCAGGAGATAGCTGGGTGCAGAAGGCCTGGGAAGGAGCAGGGCTCTGGCCTGAGAGGACTGTCCGGTGGAGGGGGCACAGCAGGTCCTCTAACTCACTCACTTCTCTTTAAGGTACGGATCACTTTCAACTTCTCCTCTTTTTCCTCTCACTACCAGACTGTACCTCACCAGAAAATATAAGTGATGGGATTGGGTATCAGGTGAGGAAAGGGGGCTGCGCACCTAGAAGGAGGGAAAGGCCACTGACTGAGGACCACAGCTTCTGCTTGTCAGCACCCCACTGCTTCACCTGCAGGAGTCACTGATCCATGGCTCCCTCAGTCTTTGAAGCCCTTGGCTTGATGTGCAGAGCAGATCTCCATCCTTTGGGTGGGAGCTCTCTCTGTACCAGTCCCTTCCCTTGGGAGGTCATAGGCAGCCAGACAAAGGCATTGGGGTGGGTGGAGAAGAGAAGGGAATGTTAAGGCTGCAGGGAGGACAGAGGGTGCCCAGGTTGAGGGGAGAGGGCGAGGCCAGAAAGAGGCAGAGCTTGTGATTCACAGCTTCCTTTATGTCGCCACCGAGACAGTGCGAAGGTTACAATGCGCATGTCGTCTCCTTGTGCTTCTCAGAGGGATGTGTGTACACAGTACAGACACCAGGGGAGAGAGTCCAACTCTTTATACAGGTGAAGGCATTCAGAGACCAGGGAGGGAGCAGAAACACAGGAAGGGGTGCTCGGAGTGGGAGAATGGATGGTTCTTAGAGACAAAAGGGGATGGGGCAGAGACAGACATAGGGGAGAGTATATACAGAGATATAGCAATATAGAGTCTGTATCACATAGAAATAGAAAATGCAGATGAGGTTGTTGAGAGAAGCAAATGAAGTTGGGGAAGAGGACTTGGGAGGGTTCCATAAGAAAATTTATGGATGTGGCCCTCTGCAGGGGCCCCTGGGAGCGGGACCAGTGAGGTTAGGCACCAGTGCCCCTCTCCCTGAGCTGGAAGCCAACCAGCTGGATCTTGTATGGGAGAGGAAGGCTGCCCCTTGGGATTTCTCTCCAGCAGCTCTGGGATGGGAATGAACTTGCGATATCAGGATGTGGCCTACAGCACCAGGGCCACATTTTGTCCCCATCTCCACTTCTTCAGGGGGTCCCCACCCCCACCTCCCTAGTGACTTTACATGGTATGTGTGTGGGGGGAGGCTAGGGTCTTAGTTCCTGCCTGGAGACTTGGGGTTGGGGGTTGGTCACTGGGCTGAGAGGGTCTCTTAAGGCTGGGGAAGCCCCCCACCACCACCACTATCCCTCCCCTTCAAGGTACATTCTCTGGTTTGGGGCCAAATTACGGATCTGGAGGATCCCCTCCCCCACCACCGCTAGGAGGGGCTTTGGTGACTGGTGGCAGCAAAATGCAGGTGGACACTCAGATGACAGACAGCCAGACAGATAGAATTCAGGCTGGGAGCCGGGGGAGGCAGCATGGAGAAGAGAGGGGCAGCCTGAGGTCACTTGCCCAGTTCTCTCTTTTTAGTTTCTTTTTTAGATAAATTTTGTTAAAAATAAAAAGAATGGTATAGAGACAGGGAGAGGACTCTATGGTCAAGACTCCTTCCTCACCACAGACAAGAGGAAAGGACTGCCCAGGAGTTGGGGGCTGCCTTGGGAGGGGGAGTGGTTCCCCAGGGCAGATGTGGGGGGCACCGGGGGGCCCCCTTGCTCTCCTAGCTCTCCCCATCTAGGCCTTTGGTACAGCGGCCTGCAGGGGCTCAGCAGGTGAAGTCCTCAAAAGTGCCTCGGGCCGGATGGTGAGGTAGGATGTTGGCAGCATACGTCATCCCGGCAGGATGGCCCCGCAAGCTCTCACACGGGTTCTGGGGGAATGGCACAGGACAGGGAGTGGTTATTAACAGGTGTCGATAGGGCTTGGGGGAGGTAAAGGAGAAAAGGCGGCAAGGGGCGTGGCCCAGGGGTGGTGGGGGGAAGGGCGGGGCCTGAGGGTACCCCTGTATCGCTCCCTCACGTGTCTTTTGACGTCATCCAGGCTGAGGGCAACGCCCTTGTCTGCGCTGCTCCTTTTGGCCTCCTTCTGGCACTTCCCTCGTCTGCACAACTTGTGCTTAATGACCTGAGACATATGAGGTGGTGGGTGGTTTTGCGGGCAGCCCGGTATACCATCCCCCGCGCCACTCTCCCCTGCTCTTCCCCGCCCCCCCCGCCCCGCCTTCCGTGGCCCCACCCTGGCGTCCTGCCCCCACTTACCTCGTAGGCATAGTCAAAGAGTTCCAGCACCGTGAGGATGCTGGCCCCGATGAACAGCCCCATCTGGCCCCCAATGTCACCTGCAGGGGGGCACAAGGAGGTCAGGAGGGTCAAGACACCATGGAAGCCGCAAAGTCCACTGGGACAGAGGCAGACAAGTCGTAATTGCGAAAGGATCGACAGCCTTTGTACAGAAGGAGGGCAAAGTGATTCTGATGGGGTCTTTATTTTCTTCTCCATGCTTTTGTGTTTTTTCTACTTTCTAAAATGAATAAGTATTATTAAAAAATTGTATATGAAATACCCCAACACTCATTTTCTAGACAAATTTTCAAGGGCATATGAAATAGTCCTCCATTCATGCCCGCATTCATGTCTCTTCCACTTTACCTTAAAGAGAAGGCTCAACCCCGACCCTCCACCAAATACCAAGACAGCAGAATTTGGGGGAAAGGCCCCTGGGGATGTTGAGAAGGAAGAGCTCATGGGACGGAGGGGAGCAGTTTGCTTTGGTTGGTAGGGTGTCACACCATGCCCATGACATGGGAAGGGGACAGGTGCCATCAGCAGCTCACCCAGGAGCCCTGCAATCTCATAGGCCTTCTTCTGTTCAATGGTCTCATAGTTGAGGACTTCAAAGAAAATGTCCAGCACCAGGATGTTCTCCCTGCAAAGGGGTTGGGGGAGGAGACCTAGGTTCAAGTCACGTCTCTGTCCCTTACTAGTTAGGTGACCTTAGTAAGTTATCCTCTCTGAATCTCAGTCTCCATATCCATCAAATGAGATGCTGATGGGGGTACCTGCCTTTTAGGGTTGTTGTGAGGATTAAATGCGATGACATATACAAAAAGACACCCCACACGCTAGCAAGTGGGAGGTGATCCCAGTTACAGCAAGGAGGGTGAAGACAGAGGATGAGGTGAGCAGGAAAGAGAAAGAGGCTCTTCCCCTACTTGTTGAGGCTTGATCTTTCCTCCATGCCCACCCCAGATTCAACCTCCTCCTGTCTGCTGGCTCCCATCAAAGCCTGCTGACACCCTGCACAGTCCCAGCCCAATGGCCCCACGCTGCACAGTCAGAGCCCTTACCCTATGTACTGCTCAGATTTGTTGAACTTCTTGGCCAGGTACTTGGCTGACGCTTTGCTGGGGATCTTGACCATGGACAGCTCCTTGCCATAGCGGGTCAGGTTGCAGGGCATTTCACACACACAGTACTCCTGGTCCTTCTCCACCAGGAAGTCTGTGCCCAGCCAGGTGAGAGGCACCAGTTGAGTGGTGCCCTTCTATCAGCACCTTCCTAACACACGCATTCTGGCCTTGCCCAAAGGAACCGTGGGCCCCCCTTCTCTTTTTCGGACCCATCCTCTGCCTCAGCCCTGAGCCCACACTGTGTTGATCTTTACCCAGTCTCCCCATGGGTATTTCCTGGCCCTAATCTCATTCCCATGGAGCCCTCAGGGGTCAGCCAGCTGAGGTGCTGAGGAGGGAGGGCGAGGGCCCCTCTCAGGTGGCCCCTGTCCATTTTTCACAGGGGCCTCTAGAGAGGCTTTTTCCATCCTTGCTAAAGTCACACATGGGAGAGTTCAGGTGAAGCCTGATCCAGGAGTTATTTGAAGCTTCTCGGAGTTTGGTATGAAACCCCTGTGCATATGGCTGGCAGTCCCTCCTCCCCCCACCCCAGACTGCCCCAGGACAGGGGCGCTCACCCAGAGCAGGATCCGCACACTCCTTGTACTGCTCTGGAGTGCAGTATGGGGCATCCCCTACAGAGGAGAGAAGATAATGGTGCAGGATGAAGATTAAAGGGCTGTGACAGTGGTTGTAACAAAGGTCTAGACGGAAGCTGGGAGGGTACGAGAAGATAGGACTAGCTAGCTCCCAATATGTCCTGGAGGTGACCCATTCCATAGTCCATCCCTTCTGGACCCTTCCCACCCATCCCTATGGGCACAGGCAGGAATTGAGGTCAGAGACATATGGGTATTGAATGGGCCTGGAACTGGGGGCGGGAGAAGCCAGCTGGTCTTATTTCCATGTTGGCAGGAGGTTGATAAGCATGGGGAGCTGGCAAGGGGGCAGTATGGGGTGAGGGGCCCCAGGACGGGGGTGGGAGCTTTGGGGACCTGACCTGGCATGTGCACCATACGGCAGTTACAGTTCTCTACCAGGTAGCGGGTCTCACAGTCGATGCGGCAGGCAGTAATGCTGTAGGAGTCGAAGAAATCCGAGTCCATGGTAACAGCTTTGCAGGTACCCCAGGGCGGGGGCAGGTAGATGAGCTGCTGGGAGAGCCGGGGAGCTGGGGGGTGTGGGGACTTCTGCCCGAATCACCGTGATGGACTTCTTTGACAAGATGCAGAACTCAGGAGTCCTGCCCCTCTCCCTCCACAGTCTCTGACGGTCTCAGAGTTTAGAAAGCATCCCCATTTTTAAAGCTCATTCATGCTTCTTACTAGTCGCATCACTACCCAGGCCCTTGTTCATCTGTCCCTCTCATTAGTGATCACCCGCCACCCCATCCTGACCCCTCAGCACCCCGCCCCGGGACCTTCCTCCTGTGGCCTTCTCACCCGCTGCTCCTGGCAGGCCACAAAGGTCTGGAACCCTGGGGCCACACCAAAGCCCAGCTGGTCGATGAAGGGAGGTTCATCCTGACTGTGGATCTGCACTTTGATGCCCGCTTCGAAGGATGTCTCGTCTGTGAGAATGAGAGAGGGGGAGTGTTGGGAGGGCTTCTGACTCCCTACCCTCCTCCAGAGCTGGGGACATCCGCCTCTCCTGGGAATAAGCACAATATACACGGGGAGTGGGGGGATTCGTTTATGGGGCCCCAGCGCATCCCCAGCTTTCTTCTGGGTTCACCAGCCCCATGCCGCCCTGATGACCCCTGTATCCTGTGCACTTCTCTTCATACCTGGCTTGGCTATGTATCTTGGTGTTTCAAAGTCTTTCGCACTGTCTCAGCTGCTCTCCATTTCTCCCCCTCCTATTCTCCCTTCACCCCCATCTCTCTGCCCCAAGCCCCTGAGACCAGACAGACAGCAGGCAGCCCAAGAAGAGAGTTATTTATAGAGCAAGTGGCGGCCAGTGACGGAAAGGGATGGCTGGTTACCTTGGAGAGTAACTGAGCCAGAAAGGGGGAGCCGGAGAAATGTGAGTGTGACAATCAGGTAGAGTCAGAGAAGGAGATGGTGAGATACTAGGAGGAAGGGAGAAGAGCCCAAGGGCCTGTCTCTGGTCCCACGGTGGAGCCCAGCAGTCCCCAGCCAGAGGCTGAGGCCTGCAACCATGGGGAGGGGGCCCCCGAGAGGTGACATACCAGTCTCTCCCCATACAGGCAGGTACTCATCCTGCTGGATGTCTAGCATGATCTCCAGCCCATTGCCCGTCCCACCCTTCATGGTCTTCAGCAGTGGACGTCCATCTCGGCCAGAGTTGAACGTGTAGCACTTTCCATACCGCGTGAAGACCTGGCGGGGCAGAGTGAAGAGCCTGAGAGTCCTGCCAGCGCCCTCTGTCCCCTAAAGGCCGTCCCGGACTGCCCTCCAACTGCTGGAATCACAGCCCTTCAGGCTTGAAAGGGAGCCCATAATCCCTTCATCTTCTTTCCCACCCATTCTCGGCCCTTCTGTGGGCTGCTGTGTGTACTACAAAGCTAATCCCTGTCAGGTGCTTCTGTGCTACCTGGACAGGCTTCCGGCTGGGTTGGCCAGTGGGAGGTATCAGTAAGGGATCAGAGGGCAGAAGGAAGGAGAGATGGGGCGCTTTTCCTTCCCCACCCCTCATGTGCCTGGGTGTTCTGGCAGTGGCTTAGACCCTCTGCGACAACAAATCCTGCAGGAGGGCTCCCTGCACAGCCAGCTGCCTCCCTGTGCTCCTTCAGCCTGTGTGACAATTTCCCACTGCTGCTAGGTGCTTCAGGCTCCTTCTTTGGTTTCCTTAACTCTACGCACAGCTCTGTAAGCAGTCCCTCTGTTATGTTCTTTTTAATTACATTATTTGAGCGACAATCTTTTACCTGCTAGGACCCTGGCACATATACCTCCCTAACCGGGATCCTCTCCCTGCCATATGCCTGACTTTCAACCCAGCTGTTTGAAGCTCTTTCCTTAAAACCCTCCTCCAAACCAAATTAAAACGTTTTAGTGTCCTCCAGCCATTACTCCCTTATGTCCATCATTGTCCCAGTTGCCATACCAAGGACCATGCTCACCAAAGCACCAGCAGCTCTTCCCTCAGCCTTTGGTACTGAGCACCCAGGGCACGGCATGTTTGGCAATGCTGGTGCAGGACTGTGAGGGCCTCCGAAGAGGCCTCCACCCTGGGGGTGGCCTCCTCATTCCCTGCCCCAGAGCAGCCCGTGTTGTCACCACAGAAAGGTGGCCCTTTCTTCACAGCTTGCCGCCAGGTTCCCACAAATGGGGTGAATGTGTTTTACTACTGCTGATGATAGTCAAGTCCACAGCGCGAGTCATAGATTAGTTCACACACACACACACAGCCCAGAGAAAGAGACAGATAGAGTGTCAGACCAGACTGGTGCAGCAGGGGAAGAGGGGGTTACTAGGAAGTAGAGTCTTTGCTCCCTTCCCCCTCCAGAAAAGTAAACATGCTGTCCCCCATTCGGAGGCTGAGGCCCTAAGGTGAGGTAGAGAGAGAACTCTGACAGCTCCTAATCCCCTCCAGCCCCACTCCTTGGCTTTGTGGCATTTAGTCACAGGTTCCTCCCTCTGGGGATGTGAGGGGCTGCGGGGGGGGGGGGGGGGGGCGCGCTGAGGCACTCGAGGAGCTCCGGCTTGCCCTGGCTGAGAGCTGTGCTGCTGCCATCTCGTGGTTCTGGGAGAGAAGTGTCTGCTCTATCCTTAGGTCCTGAGGAAGCCGGGTGGATCCCTTCTTTGTCAGTGTTCCTGTATCTCCTGGCCCGTTTGAGGTCCAGCGGATCATATCTCCAGGTCCCTGTCTGTCTGCAGTCAGTCTACAATGCACTGATGTGATGACACCCACCTGCTCCTGCACTAGGGAGGAGGTTGGGGACTGAGGGACAGGTGTGTGGGGAGGGAAGACTTGGCATCTGGCACCTGGAAGGGGCAGGAGAGGAGTCTGGGCAGACAGAACTGGAAGCTGAACTGGGGAAAAGATGGGGTGCCACTTGGTCTCTCTGTGGGAAAGGCCTTAGGCTCTGGAGTGGCAAGGCACACAAGAGATCGATGCTGCCAATGAGGGCTTCCCTGGGAAGAGGGTCCCTGGCCACTTAGAGCTGGGGTGGGGGGAGTGGGAGGGATTTAGAGAAGGCCTGCTATTCTCCCTCAGATACACACACACATGCACCTGGCGGAGCACAGGAAGATCAAAGGAGGAGGCAGTGAAGTCCCTGCTGTGGGAGCTGCTGACGAGGGTAAGGCGGGATGGAGATGAGGGCTGTCCCCACCCCTCCGCCTTCCTTCCACACTCTTCTCCTGCACCTCCAGAAACCTGTGGCACCTGCCACAGCTCCAGTCCAGGGACAATAGTCAAATCTGTTAATGCCACGCATAGGCACCCACCATCAGGTCAGAGGTTGACCTCAGAGACGGAGGAAGGTCCAAGGTCCTGCTGGGTCACAGGGAGACCTGCGCATGCTTCAAGATATTCAGGGAGACACCAGAGGCCCCTGGGCAGCAACTAATTACCAACTAGCACAAATACATGTCACGATTTTAACAGGAAGAACAGTGCTGGCAATAGTGGCCCGGCTCCAGACACTGGGGCTCCTGGGTGAGCCCTGGCCAGGCCTTCCTGAGACATGTCAGAGAGGGTGCGTGGTTCCGGAAAGGCGGTGGGGGAGCACGACCCGCCAGCCCCAGTCCCAGAAAGTGATGGTTAGGGTGAGCCATAGCAGACACTCTTGGGGTGCCATGCCAGGCATGGGCCCCCACTCACCACTGAGAAGTTGTGAGGGCCGCAGGGCCCCCCGCAGTAGGAGCAATAGAGCAGCATGTCCTCCAGCTGGTGGCAGGAACGATTGTAGAAGCGGTGCAGGTTAAAGGGCTCCCCAGAGAAGGCCTCGGGCCCTGGGGGAGCGAGGGGCACCCCGGGGTCATCACTTTCATCCAGCCCCAGCATGGGGGCCAGGTAGAGCAAGTCAGGGTAGCTGAGCTGGGACAGCCGCACGGTATTGGTGTTACAAAAGGTGACCGCCGGGAAGGCCAGCTCCGTGGTAGCCACCTCGTCTAGCAGAGTCACGTGCGGGTAGCTGAGGTAATAGGCAATGCGGTCTCCTACCTGGCACAGGAAGGCACCCAGTGCCAGGACAAAGGCCACCGCCCACAGGGCCTGCCTCAGCCCTGGACCCTCTTCCACAAAGATGTGGCTGGCGCCATGGAGGGTACAGCTGTTGGCAAAGGCCACCAAGTCCACAGGCAAATCCCCCTCTCCGGCCGCCTTCCTAGCTGCCTCCTTTTCCTTCTTTTCTTCCTCTTCTTCTGATTCTGAGCTGTCTCGCTGCTGTTGCTGCTGCTGCAGCTGGTGATGCTGTTGCCGCCGCTGCTGCTGCTTCTGCTGCTCGGGACCCCAAACATCTCCCAAGGGCCCTGGGGCCTCCTTTCCAGAGGAGAATGACACAGAGCAGAAGATCTGGATTGGCATCTTCTCCGGGGGCTTTCTGGCACCAGCAGATCAGCAGGAGAAAGGGGAAGGAGACGTGATCCCGGGCAGGGTCTGGCGGGGCCAGCCACCCAGCCCTTCTGCCAGGTCTCTGCCACCAGCTGGCCGGCCGGCCGTGCCCTTCCTCCCCAGGGCCTCTGTGGCCCGTGGCTGAGATGGGGCGGGGCGTGGAGAGGAGGACCAGCCTGCCCTGCTAGGGAGGGCGGGTATCTGGGCTGATGAATAATTGATAGCAGTGGGGAAGGAAGGCTGATGGAGAGGAGGGGGGTTGGAGCACCTTTTTTGTCACCAGCTCCAGCGGAACGGAGAGGGCTGAAGACAGAGTGAAACCTGGAAAATCCTAGGGGCTTCCGGTACCCACCTCTCCAGGTGAGATGACACCTAGCAGAGTCCTTTGCTCCCTCTGCTGAGCCAGCCACAGTCCCTGCTCCTCCTCCATCACGCACACACACTCAAGCTCTTCCTATCCCCCAACCTATTCCTCCGCATGCCCCTCAGTCTTCCCACCCCAGGCCTCTCCCTCACTCCTACCTGGTCCTGCCTCTGACACATCTGAGCCCCTGCCTCTCTCGGCACTGTCTCAGACCTCTAATCCCTCTCTAGTTCCCCCTGACTCACAGTCCCCCAATTATTTCATTGACTCCCCAAGTCTCCCAATAGGCCCTTCTACCCCAGTTCTCTTCTAATTATTCCTTTGACTTTCAGTTTCCTTTTAGTCACTCTCCTGACCCCAATGTACTTTCAGTTACTTACCAAACCCCTAATTCTCCTGCAATCACACTCCCTTGACTTCCAGTTTCCCTCCAGCCAGTCCCTGACCCCATTTCTCCTCCCCTCTCTCCCCGACCCCATCTCTGCTTCAAGCCAGCACCCTCCCCCATGCTGAGCTGTACTTAGGTCACTTTCCCCTCTTCCATTCTCTTCTGTGGCTTGGGGGGCAGCCCAGGCTCCATTAGCACAGGTCTCTCACTGACCACAGACTCATTTATGGCCAGTTCCCAGCACTGGGAGGGGGCCCCCGTCTCTTGCAGCAGAAAAGTTTCCCGACAGAACCGTGCTCTCGGCCCCAGCTTACCCACCCCCAACGGTCCAGGAGAGGAGTTTGAGGGATTTTCTTCTGGTGGGTGGAAGAAACTGAGATCAGAGCAGAGACTGGGTCCTGGGTCAGGTGGAGAGTGTTGGGAACCAACCTGAGGACCCCCCCAAACCCTCAGCCTCACAGATGCCCCGGCCCCTCAGTCTCTGAGGCTCCCCTTGTCCCCAATTTCTCATTCCCTTGCACGAGGCCCCTGGCCCCTCTGTGGGCTCTGATTACTCAGGGCCACTGGTTGAGGAACTTGAGCCACCAGCCAAGTCTCCAGGGCCTAGAAGGTGACCTGAGGAAGGGAGGGAGGGAGGAGAAGCATATTTAACCCTTTCTCTACAGGGCCAGAGGAGGAGCAGTGGGGATCAGACAAGCCTGCTTGGGTCTTACCACCCCTTAACTGCCCCACAGCCCCAGGGCCCATTCCTCTCTCTCTCCTTCTCCCCCCTCCTCCCTGCTCCCACTTGTCTCCCTTCTCCATTTGCATGCTGAGACCCTGGAGTGCGTTGGGTATGGAAGGCAGGGTGCCAAGTTCTAGCAGAACGGACTGATGTGGGACCTTTGGCCTCAGCTTTGCTGCCAGGGACACAAAGGCCCCAAAGAAGAGCAGCCTTTGAGATCTGGCCCCTCTCCATCCTTACGCCATTGCCTTCAGACTGGTCTCCTCTTTTGCCTGAACAACAGCCCCCATCCCTGCAGTTTCTCCCCACCTTCAGCCCATGCTAGGTAACTCGGCCCATTCTCCTGCTTGAGGACCTTCTCTCACTCCCCAGCGCCTTCTGGTAAAGTTCAACCCCAACCCCATAGGCCTTTGCAATTTACCTGCCAGCCCCACCTCTCCTTCCCCCCAGGCCATCATCTAGCCACCACGCCCTTCTCCTATTCTGCAGACTTACTAGGTTTATCCATAGTCTTGTGCCTGCCCTGGACTCCATCTGGAGAACTTCTAGTCATTTTTCAAGACCCTACTCATACATTACCTCCTCCAAGAAGCCTTCCTTGACTCTGTAGGGCATAGTTAGTCATCCCCCCTCACCCCCCCACCGCCACCAGCGAGCAGACTAAAAGATCCAGTTTGCTCACAGCCCTCCAGGCATGAGTAGTGGCCAGTAGCTCCTTGAGGACAGGGACTATGAGAATGGAAGCGCAGGACCCGAGAACCAAGTGGAGAAACAGGAACCGAGAAAGATGAGGAACACTCTGGGCAACCACATGTAAGGGGATGAGGAGATGAGTAGAGAGAGGCCCTCACCTTCAGCTGTTGTCCTCATGCTTTTCCTGTATGAATGCATGGGTTTCCTTCCTGTTTCCTGTCCGACATGCATTTTCATCCTGCCTACAAGACCTCAGCTGTCGGGCTTTGCACATCCTCAGGATGTGTTTCAGAGGTGAGCTCCAGACTCCGGTTGGGTGTGGGGCCAGCTTAGGTTGAGGTTTGGACTGAGGAAGCTACAGCTGCCCATGCATCCCACACCCACTAGAGGGCACTGTCCTCATCTTCCGGACTTCCTGGCAGGGGAAGTAGATTGGACTTCCAGAAGGAGGAAACTAAGGCAGGGGAAGCATCCGCTGTGGAGGCTTCATAATTGAGAAGGACAGCAAATCTGGTATGCATGGACACTTGTTCCCCACACCAATACAAAAACCCATGTCGTACACTTACGCATCTCTGCACAGACATACAGCCTTCTTGTGGAGCAGCCAACACACACAAACAAAACACAGGCCCTAACTGCACTTCGTTGTCCATCCTCTAATATTCTCTCCTATGTCAGTTTGTTCCAGTATACAAATCCAGATTTTCCACAATAATGGAGAGCTGATGCAGGCAGCACACACAGACCCCTGGGCATACACAGAAGGCCCCACAAGACGTGCCCAAGCAGACCCGCATGCAGAACAACTCTCAGTTCTGAACGCTCTGCCCAAGAATGCAACCCCTCCCCATATCACTTCCTAGCCAGCACTTTTCCTAAGCTGTGTGTGGTCCCTTAGTGGCTTCTGCCTTTCTCTTCCTCTCTCTCTGAACTCCAACCACTCCCTTCACATTTGTGGAATGTTTCATGATTTTCAAATGATATCTCATGGGATCCTTACACAACACAGTGAAATAAGCAGGTTGAGAAACTTCACCCCCATTTGACAAATGAGGGAACTGAAGCCTAGTGACCTCTTCGAGTCTCATGGAGAGCAAGTAATGGGCTTGAGACTAGAATGGCGTTATTCTTTTCCAAATCACTTTCTTCTTCTTTATCTTTTCATTTACTCATCAAACATTTCCTGAGTGTTTATGTGCTGAGGACAGGGAGAACAGATAAAGGACCAGGATCCTGCCCTCATGGAGCTTACTGTCTAATGGGGGAGACAGACATCATCTTTTAAAACTTGCAAAAATAAATATTTAACTACAAAGTATGGTAACTGTTATGAAAAACTATGGGTTTATGGCAATTGAATGATAGGGACTCTGGCCCAGACTGGGTAACTGAGAGAGGTTTCTCTGAAGAGATGTTTGAGTGGCAATCTAAGGAATACGGAGGAGTAATTAGGTAAAGGTCTGCAATTGTGTGTGGGGGGGGAAGGGGGTTATTACAGAGAGCAGTCTCTGCAAAGGCCCTGAGGGGAGAGCTGACTGGAGGAGGATGTAGCAGCGTAAGCACAGGCCGGAAAAGCCAGCAGGACCCACACCCCTCGGACTTCGAAGGCTGCTGGCAAGGATTCTGGTCCAAAGACAATGAGAGACTCCCTCTGGAAGGATTTCAAGTGATCAGAGAAGTGTTTTGAAGAGACCACTCAGGAGGAGCAGGCGAGATTGCTGGAAGTCTTGTTAGAAAGCCAGGTTTGGGTGAGACACAGAGTGGAGGGGTCGCTTGGAACAGGGTGGTAGAATGGAGATGTTTAGGTAGGAACAATGACGGATTCTGTTCAGGAAGGTGAGGGAGATGGAGTGTCAGTGATGACTTCTAACTTGCGTAAGTGGGTGAATGTAAGCAGGGTGGCTCTCTAGATAATAAACACGAGTAAAGGGCTAGTTGGGGAGGTTAAGATGATGAATTTGGCTTTGCACATGCTGGTCCTCTGGAGCCTTGCGGACATCCAAATGGAGATGGTAAGTGGGAAACTGGCCACTGGGACTGATGCTAAGGGGAGGGAGCTGGGCTGAGGCACACATTTAGCAGTTGTCAGTATGTCGATGGTAACTGAAGTCATGAATGAAGATGAGAATGCCCAAGAATAGATACAAAGTTAAGAAAGATAGGTAGATAGATAGAAAGAAAGAAAGAAAGAAAGAAAGAAAGAAAGAAAGAAAGAAAGAAAGAAAGAAAGGAAGAAAGAAAAAAGGCCTGATTTTCTAGTATCTACAGAAGCTAAACAGAATCCTGACCTATGACTTCACAACAGCTTCTCGTTATACACCCAAGAGAAATGAGTGCATATGTCAACCGAAAGACATGAGCAAGAATGTTCATAGTAGCTTTATTTATAATAGCCTCAAACTAGTAACAACCACAATGTCTAGCACGAGTAGAATGAATAAATAAATTGTGGTAGATTTATATAATGGGATACTATATAGTATTGAAAAGAACTACTGCCACATACAATAATGAGACTAAATGTCACAGACATAATTAAAAGCAAAAAAAAAAAAAAAAGACACAAAAGTGAATATACTGTATGGAGGATACACATACTTTAGGAAGTTCAAGAACAGGTGAAGCTTCTCTATACTAACAGAAGTCTGAATAATGGTTCATTTTTATGTGGTGGTATTCACTAGGAAGGGGTCTTGAGGAACTTTCTGAGGTACGAGAAATGTTTTACATACCAGTGTAATATTTAAAATATTAAATTGTAAGATACACTAACATAAAAATGTACTAATGAAAAATTCATCAAGTTATACCATTAAGTCATACCCCTCATGATTTAAAAGAAGAGAAAGGCTTGGGATTGAGACTTGAGTATTGCCAACATTTAATGGTCAAATAGAAGAGAATAAATTGGCAAAGAGACAGAGAAGGAATGGCTAGACAAAGGAGGAAAATTGAGAGAGCATGGTTGTCAGGAAAGCGAATAGCTGGAAAAAAAAAAGCGGTGGTCAACTATTTTGAATGTTGTTGAGAGATCAAGGATAAAAAAGAAGTTTGTGGGATTTGGCAACATGAGGGTCACTTAGCTAGAACCACTGCGGTAGAGTGCTGAGGATGGGGGAAAAGGCAGCCTGGAGTGGAATAGAGAGTTAGTTAGAGATGAAAAAGTAACACTGGCTGGTGTGGCTCAGTGGATTGAGTGCAGCCTGTGGACTCAAAGCTCACCAGCTCTATTCCCAGTCAGGGCACAGGCCTGGGTTGGGGGCCAGGTCCCCGGCTGGGGACATGCAGCCAGTCACACATGTTTCTCTCCCTCTCTTTCTCCTTCCTTTCCTCTCTCTCTAAAATAAATAAAGCCTTTTTAAAAAAATTAAAAATGAAGGCAGTGGAATATATACATCACTTTTAACAATTTTGTCTGTGAAAAGAACAGAGACATAGTGTGTGTGGGAGTTGGAAGGGGCTGTGGGGTTCAGACATTTGTACTTTGGTGTTTATCTTAACCTAAAGCTTGATGCATAGTAAGTGCTCAGTAAGTGTTAACTGCTGTAATAGCTGTGCCATTCAAGATGGGAGAATCTTAAGCCTGTTTCAATGTCAATGGGCAGGTTCTCCTAGAGAAGGAGAGACTGACTGTAGAGGACAGAGAGGCAGGATGTTTAGGGTACAGTTCCTATAAAGGTAGAAGGAGATCAGATGGAAAGAACGGGTTGAGATTTCAGCCTAGATAAGATGGATGTTCCCCTCTGGGGGTTGGTCCCCAGAGGAAGTAGGAGACCAAGAGTTCCACTCTGTGAAGCAGGAGCCAAGGTCACCTGCTGAGGATGAGAAGGGGCTGGAAGGGCGGATCTTTGAGAAGAGTGGAGAAGTTTGCAGTAATCAGCGAGGAGAGCAAGTTGACTAGAAAAACACAGTGGGGTTGCCAGGCAGCACTGCAGGCCCATTTAAGG
Source organism: Pteronotus mesoamericanus (assembly GCF_021234165.1). NCBI lineage: Eukaryota > Metazoa > Chordata > Mammalia > Chiroptera > Mormoopidae > Pteronotus > Pteronotus mesoamericanus. The sequence goes on from NW_026555310.1 coordinate 4,723,446, forward strand.
ATGTTGGTCATGAACGCAATGTGATTCCAAGCCGGTCCATTGTGTGACTTTCTCTGGTAGAGCAGGGCTGTCCCGAAGTCACCCTGAGGAAAGCAGTGGTGGGTTCATCTAAGGTTGGGACTTGGCCAAATGGTGCAGTGAGAAGGCAGAGGAGTCAAAAGACTTGGCGTACTCCACCTGAGGCTGGGATTCCTTCTCCTCAGCACCCTCTCTTTCCCTTCCTGCCTCGCCACACCGCTTCTTCACAGAGTGTGGGAAGATGGGGGGCCTTGAGCACCCCTCACCACACACCACACACTCACTCCTATAGTCACACACAAAGAGCCTGGACCTAGAAGATCTGAAGTCAAGGTCCTACTCTGTCATCTACTGGTTGTGGGACCTCAAGCCAGTCACCTAACACCTCTGAGCCTCAGTATCTGCATCTTTCAAGTGAAGATATTAACATCTTCCCTTTCTCCCAGAATTATGAGGATCATAAGAGCTAAAGGAAAAGGAATTTGTAAATTGCAAAGCGAGACTGAAAGAGACGATTAGTTTCGCTGGTATTTTGCTGGTATGTGCTCTGCATGCCACCAGAGGTTTGTCTGCACACAAGCTCTCTCCCACAGCCACACAAAGTGCGCTGCAATCCCCTGTGCACATCCACGCACGTCCACTTCACACCCTTCTCTACATCCACATTCTTCCACCCTCAGACACGCACACAGAGGTGCATGTGTGCTTGCAACTTGGGGCACACATGCAGCGTGAGCGTGTCGTGAGGGAGCCTGTGTTGGATGCTGTCCATGGTCAAGGCCACTGCAGCAGTCTCTTCCCTAGGGATGTTCCTAGCTTGGCCTGATGATGTGACACACCATTTAGAGACACACACACACTAAGCTACACATCCCAAGCTCCTGGTCCCCCAGGACTGTCAGACGCACGGAGGGGATACTGATGAGAGGGGCGGGACAAGGCTTCTTTCCAAGAACTCATAGGAGTTCAGAAGAATCACAACTCTCCCTTCCTCTACCTCAGGAGTGGCCTTGGAATCTCCATGCTCACACTTCCTTAAAGGTGAACACCTTTAGAGTGAAGGTGAACACAGAGCAGTTCTATACCCATTTAAATTTTTCCATGAGGAAGATGTCTGTTCCATGTGTCCAGGACAGTCAGTACCGCACATGCATTTTACACGCGGGTTGGCCTGAGGCTGGCTGAGGGGCTGCCCCTTGGCAAAGAAGAACGTAACAATCTCCATAAAGCCCCCTTTCTTCACAGGAAATTGGACTTAGGAGCTCAGAAATGGAACTGTGCCCAAAACAGAACCCCTGAGTGTCAACACCGAGCCTCATCCTCCACCTGAACCAGGTTCCACTTCTTAGTCTGGCAGTGTCCTTCCCAGTTTTGCCTCCCAGGATGCCCACACAAGAGTCCTTGCTGGAAGGTTCTCAGCTAGAGGGTAGAGGCCCCGGGAGCAGCCACCTTAGACATACAGTGAGGGAAGGCTTGTGCCCCGAGGGCCTGGCCAAAGGCAGGCAGCAACCGGCCTTGCTGGAAAGGATTGGGCTGGTCATCTCTTGGGGGAGAAACCACACATTCTATTAAGCTGTTGTTTTTGAATAGCTGAGCTGGGCTGGGAAGATTGGAAAGACCCCACCTAGATGTCGAGGCTCCTCTCATTCCAGGCATATTACTCCTTGCTCTCAAGGCTTCTGTTAGCTCCCCCCAGCCTCTCAGCTCTGAGCCTGCTGGGTACTGCCCTTCACTCTGAGCTCCCTGAGGACAGGGGTAGGATCTTCCTGCTCACCGCCCGTTCTGGCACCCAGCATGGGTCTGGCACTTAGAAGGGGCTCTGTCACAGGAATAAATCAAATGGAGCTTGACACACCTCCTGTCTAATATTCAACCTCCCTCACTCACCATCCCTCCAGAATTGAAACTGCCTTCCACAAAGTTGAATCATGCTCCGAGGCAACTTCCACCCACAGAAGAACCATCCACCCTCTCTGCAGGCCTCCCCTCCTCTTCCTGGAAGCACACCCGGTGCAGAGGGGCCAGACCTTCCAGTTGCCCAAAGGCAGGACCAGGAAGAAGGCCCAAAGCTCAGAGGCGCTCCTCCTCCCCACTCTCCACTCCCTGCTCTGCCCCCTGAGGCATTTAGTTACTTACATCAATTTCCTATTACTTTAGCCAACAGCCAGGAGATCAATTAACTTGGAGTAAGTAGCCTCTTAGCTGACAGTAGTGGGGGACAGGGAGGGCGGAGTCAGAAACGACAAGGGAAGGAAGAGATGAGAGAGGAAACTAAGTCAGACGAAAGATGTGTGTGCGTGTATGTAAGTGTAGGAGAAGGGGGAAAGGCAGAGAGAGAGACCCCAGCCTAGGGTCCCCTGGATTCTTGCAACTGGCCCTATAAGAGGGGATGGAAAGAAGGGAAGGATAAAGCTGGGGGAAGTATCTAAGAACCTCTGGTTCGGGGGCGCCTCTCCTTCAAAGTTAACTCTTCCCTCTAGGCTCTCGTATCCCTCTGCAACCCACGCGTGCTCCCCTGACGGAGCCCTCCTTCACCCATGAAAGAGGGTCACGGTGACCCTCCGTCCGCTCTCTGTGCAAAAGTCTGGGCAGCCTTTCTCCTCGGCAGCCCCTCCACAACTCTCCCTAGCTGGAGGGGACAGGCCCAGGGAGTAACGCTGGGCCCTCCCAGGGACCCCCGGTCAGAGCTGCTCTGGCGTGGGGTGTGTGGGTGTGAGGGGTGTCAGCGAAGGGGCAGAGCCGACCCCGGGGGGGCTCCCTGCTAGTCCTGGCTCTCCCTGGGGCTGCCATCTGGCTTTGTTTGCCTTACGACGACCTCTCTTTCCCCTGCAGGTCCCAGGATCACCCACCCACACCCATCTCTTCTATTGGCATCCCACCCCTGTAAGTGCTCCAGCAGGTGTTTGTCCTCCTCCAGGACCTCACGGGCATTTCCGTGTCCCCCACTCCACTCCAAAGACCTGGAGGGCTCCGACAGGCCCCTCAGGGATTTCCGTCCCCCTACCCCTTGTCCCCCAACTCCATCCGCTTCTGAGGGAGAATACTATCCCCACTACACACCCACCCCTAGGATTTTCAGCCTCTGCCCTCCCCTTCCTTCTTTTCCAGGGTCCAGAAATGAATCCTGCTCCTCTCTCCCCCAGGCAGAGGCTCTGGGGCTCAGCTGGAGGAGGGAGTGGCATGGGGCAGACTGGGCAACCATCTGCCAGCCCCCTCCCCTCAGTGCTACTCAGCATTCCAGCCACATTGGCACTCCCACTGCCAGGGACAGATAAGGTGCAGCTGGAGGCTGGCACCAGCTGCAACTGTGCTCACTCCCCCCAGCGCCCTCCCAGACACCGGCAGACAGCTGCACCCCCAGGCCCCCTCCGTGGAGCCTCTGCCCTGCCTTGGTCTGGGTGGCATCGAGGTGCAGTGGGAGAGTGGAGCCTCAGACCCTGTTGTCCTGGCAACCAAGCACCCCACCACGAAGGGAAAGAGGTGGCCAGGGTCTTGTGGGTGGCTCTCTGGTTGCTCTTTTGGTAGCTCTGGAGAGAGCGCCTGAGACCTACCCAACCAGGCTGCCGTGGGGATAGTCTCACCATTACCCTCTGCCTCTTCAGTCCCAAAGAGTTTCTAACCAGTTCTTCCCTAATTTAGTCCAGGTTCCCCATATTCACCCCCACTCACCCAAGTTGACTCAGCCACAGCCGGGGGACAGACCCAGCAAACACTCTGTGTCCATCCGTGTATCCCCTGGGGTTGAGCTGGGCTCAGAAGCACATTTGGGGGAATGCTTTTCTCACCCGGGCAGCTGGGGTCTTTGAGGGACCAGAGTATGCCGTTCCTATGCCCCTTGGACCGTCTTCTGGGGCCACACACCCCTCACAGATCCTCACACATGGACTCACACACACGCCCTCACACACAACCTCTTACAGGTTGTGAAACCTGTAAAAGAGCTCACATGGCATCCACGCACACTATATTTTGCAAACACTGCGAGCCAGTTGGACCCCCAGTTAAGAACCTTTGTTCTTACGGTGGTAGAAGGTGCCAAGATGGTCTCCCCTAAGCTCTGACCAGACACAGATGTTTTCTGTCAGTGCTACATCTGCCTGGGGGCTAGATACATGTCTTTAGGTCTAGCAGAGAATGGCAAGGACGAAGAGGCAGATGTTCACTACGAGACCAGGGAGAGAAGAGAGAAAGGAGAGCATCAGGCAAGGAGTGTCTGCGCCCCTTAGAATCAGGGAGCTGGAGGGATGCCGGAGCCCTTCCCCGCTGGGGCGGCCAGACACAGACCACGACGTTCCCACCCGTTTGGACAGCCCTATGGGCAGAAGCAGTCGAGTTCCTGATGGGGGAAGGGACTGGCAGTGAGGTCAACCAGGGAAGGTTGAGGGAGGGACTGAGAGGTTTGGGTTCAGCCAGGTTAAGTGTCAGCTCTTTGACACGGACTCAGACAGCAACAAGCTGGTCTTCCCTGGCGGCACAGACCAAGAAGTGCCGGTGTTGGGCCTGCAGGCTCCCAGCATGTGTATCCCTCCCCAGCAGGAGGGGAAACTCAGATTACTCCAGAACTTTCTGAACCAATCATATCTGCATCTGACTACCTAGAACCATCCCCTCAGACAACACAGAACAATCACATTCCAGTGTCTTCATTTCCATAAACCAAACATGCCTTAGCATCACTACTTGGACTCTCTGGACAGAAACAAGTGGAGCACCTGAACACTCTCTATGGACACACCGTACCCCCACTTTATGCCTTAGCACCTTCCCAGGCTGAGTCAAGCAATTCCCTCCCTCCTCCAACACTACAGACCACCCAAGCTAATGGGTTCTCTCTGCCTTTCTGTGTGGTCCCTTCTGCTTGTGTGTGAGGCATGCTGGAGAGGAGGTGACCCTTGGCTTTCACTTCCACCTTCACCTACAGTTCTACTAGTCTTGGGAGCACAAATGGTGAGCCTGGGAACCCTTGTTGGTCTTAGGCTCTGGGGAATCTAGGACTCTCCTGTTTTGAGGAAGAGAAAAGGGAAGAAAGTGGTTCTTGCATCACATTAAACTCCCCATCAATTTGGCTCAGCAAGCAGGGTGGTCATCTAACATCTGTAGGACTGACAAAGGCTCATGAAACCAGTCTGCAGAACAGGGCTTTTACAGATCGCAAAGTCTTGTGTAACAGCAAGAAAAAATAAGCATGACTATGGCCCCAACCTTTCTACACAATGCATGCCCCCAGAATGCTAGGAGGAAGCAAGCACGGGAGGGAGAAAGTGGGCAGGGAGAAAGGGGAGGTTCTGAGAGTGGAGAATTGGGGCCAGGCGTGGAGAACAAGGGGCTCCTAGGAGAGGTTGGCTTTTCAAAGAGCAATGGCCAGAATTGGAAATAGATACAATGACTCCAGGGTCAACAGTGTTAACAAAAAGAGCATGCTGCATTGGGACTTAATGAGACATGCGTTCTAATCCTGAATCTGTCACTAACCAGCTTTGAGAGCTTGGGGACAACTCATTCTACCTCTCAGTTTGTGCATTTGCAACATAGAGATAATACTGCTGCTTATCCAGGGGATTGAAGGAGAGTCTAGAAAACATTCTGAAGAGTTACAAGCATCATCCTCTCATTTGGTGTTGTTTTTCATGCACGGCCCCAGGTCCTCTGGTCCCTTTCCAACCTCTGTCTGATTCTAACGCCTCAGGAACCTCTATGACTTGCTTAGGATCACCTGGTGCACGAAGTGCCAGTCAGTTCCCCTAACCCTCTCTGGGGCACTGGCTTTGAGGCAGCCCCACCTATGGAGGCTGGTGCGTCTATGGGGCACCTCCATTTAAAGAAGCGAAGGGAGCTTTCAGTTCAGCCATGACTGTGTGCCCCAAATCATCTCTCCTTCCTCAGACCCTGGCTCTGTGGCTCTTGATGGCAAGGGGGTAACCCAATTGTACAGTGTACATATGTGTATGGGGGCGGGGGTGGAGCGGCACAGACAGAATTACCTGTCTGGCTATTTAAGAAAAAAGCTTCCCTTACTTTTCATGTTTCACAGTGCTTTTCAAACTTCAATTCAAACCATGTAGGGATCTTGTTAAAAAGCAGATTCTGATTCAGTAGCTGGGGTGGTAAAGTCTGCATTTCTTTCCAGCTCACAGGTGATGGTCCTCAAACCACCTCCCCCAGCTCTGACACCTGTGGCCCAGAAGGTAAGTTGGAAGGGGTTGGGGCTATACCAGGCTGTGTACATCCATGTGTGTGTGTTGTGCGCTGTGGGCTCTCTTTGTTGCCATCATGGACACAGGCTGAGGCTTCAGCCCTCACACAGAGCAAATGCACCTCTACGCTGAACGAAACCCCTTCTGAGCCCCAGGGACACACAGCCTCCTCTGCCAGCAGAGCAAGCAGGATGAGAGGCCCACCTGCTCCTAGCCTCCTCTTCTGGGGGCCCGGCTGACTCACAGCCCACACCAGGGGACTCACTCACCACCTTGAAGTCTTCTGCACTGCAGACCTCCCCCCGGAATTGGCAGGAGAGCAGCATGTCTCGAATGTCATGCCCCGCGCGGTCATAGAACTCGCGCATGTTGAAGGGCTTGGGCTTGAAGCTGCGGAAGTTGGCCTTGTCCTGCAGTATCTCCAGCTGCTTTTCATCTGCCATCTGTGTGTCCGGTATCTCATACCTGGGGCCCGGGGGTGAGCAGTGTACGGATCAGCAAGACCTTCCATTTCTGTCTCCCTCCATTTGGCCTCCAGTGTCCCATACGCAACCTCGAGGGGATGGGGGAGGGCAGCATTCAGCCCTGGGGACCAGGCCTGGGTGTGGGCACAGAAGAGAGCAGGGCGCGTCCAGAGGGCCTGCCCCGTGGGATCTGAGATGACAGAAGGATCTGCAGTGACTGCCGAGGAGATGGGCACCTCAGCACAAGGGGCGTGAGGGCAGGGTGGCGGAGAGATCATGGCAGGAACTATGGTTTTTATACTATAGTCGCTACCCTTTAAAGATGGTCCATCCCCATCCCCCAAGTGAGGAGAAGATCAAGACACAGTGGCAGGAGGGTGGGCAAAGGTCACTCCAAAGAGGTTGGTGATGTCTCACAGCCCAGGCAGGGGAGGGGCAGAGCAGTTTTGGACTAGCTGGAATCAGAGACTGGGTGCCTTAATTGAGTGCTCAGCAGTACCCCAGTACCTTTGCCGTGAGTGGCAGATATGGCAGGGACTGGAGGGCAAGGTTGTCTGGGCTTCATGGGGTTAGATGGGGTGTTTGGGAGCTGGGGTGCAGGCAACTCCAGGAGCCCAGCTGGGGGATGGGTGGGAGCCACCCACCTGTTGTTGAGCAGGGCCAGGAGCTCCCCGGCATGATACAGATCATTCTTGGAGACTTGGCTAAAACGGAACTCGTTGAGGTTGCACAGCGTGACGGCAGGGAAGGTGAGCTGGGAGGCAGCCACCTCATCAAGCTTGGTGACGTGGTGGTAGTTGAAGTAGTACTGCACACGCTCGGTGCACACACACAGCAGCACAGCCAGAGAGCCCAGGAAGCACAGGGCCCAGAGCGCCCGCTTTAGTGACAGCCGCTCATAGGAAAAGATGTGGGCCAGGCCGTGCAGCGTGGAGCTGCTGGCGAAGGCCTGGATGCTCACCGGCTGGACGCCACCCACCTCTTCCTCCTCAGCCTTCAGTTCCATCCTGGCCAAGGGGATCCTGAGGGAGGGAAAAAGGAGGGAGTCTGTCATTATCCTGGGATGAAAGTACACACAGGGTCTCTCCAAATGTGTCCATTTGGAATCTCCATCTCTAGAGGTCACTGCCTCTGGGGCAGTAGGCTTCCCTGGTGTGCCAGCCCAGAGGCGGCTGGCCAAAGGACCACTCCCAGAAGAGGCTTCCTCCAAACGCGAGAACTGGGAGGTCAGCTCAGGCCAGGAGAATGTTCTCCCAGGGAAGCTTCCCCGGCAGGGGAGACCCCAGATATAGTCATCTGAGGGCGAAAGGAAAGTCCCAATGTTCCCACAGACAGGCACAGGAGTTCCCTCCAGATGTGGGGTCACTCTGGGACAGGAATGTCCACCCCATCCTGGAGACGAAGACTCCCCCAGATGGGCTGAATCCGGAGTCAGAAACTCCTGGTCAAGGGTGTCCCCAGGACTGCGCTCCCCGCCCCCCACTAAACCTGGACCAGAAACCCAGAGGGAGGCGGGGAGGGGGGCCCAGCCGGAGCGCTCACCTGCGGACATCTCTAGTTCTCATAACCCGCAAGCTGTATGTGTGTATGTTTGGGGTGGGGGGTGAGGGCAGCCCGAGATGGATGCATGGGGGGGCGGTTCCCTATGACAGAGAGCTGTCCCCGCCCCGGACGCAACAGCCCCCCCCCTCCAGTCCAGCTTCTCGACGCAGCCAGATCCCCTACTCGGCCCCCGCCCCCCTCCCCAGCCACCGAGCCACCCCAGGAGCTGAGAAAAGCAAGAGGGGAGAAAGTCCTGGCTTTAGGGGCCAAAGGCGGGGGTATCAGAGACCCACCTGAGGGGGGCTTCGGGAACCCAGCAGCCGGCGGCGGGTCCTGGGCGCGGGGCCGGACGCGGGCTCAGCGCCGAGCCGCGGAGGGGCGCATGGCCCGGAGCGGGAGCCGGCGGCCGCCGCGGCACGCCGCGCAGAGCCCTGCAGGGAGCGGCCCGCCCGGCCCGGCTCGGCTCGGCTCGGTCAGCCCGCCCGCCAGCGAGCACTCGCTGGCTCGCCTCAGCTCGGTCCGCCTGCGCTCGGCGCGGTGCGCGGTTCGCGGTTCGCGGTGCTCTCAGCCCCGGGATCTGCAGGGATCCATCGTCCGGCGGGGAGGCGGCGGGAGGAGAGACGAGGGGGAGGGGAGAGGGTGCGCGTGCGCGCCTACGAGTGTCTGCGAGGGTGTCTCCGGGCTGGTGTGCGCGCCCGGGCCCCCGGACCTGGGAACGGGACCCAGGGCTCCCCCTCTGCCTCACCCTCCTCCCGGCTGCTTTCGGCGGCGCTGCCTCCCCCTGGTCTCGGAGCCGTTTCCCTTCCTGCGAGGCCCTATGGCTTGTGTATGACTGTGTGTGGTGTGTCCGTGCGCGCGCGCGCGCGCGCGCGTGAGAGAGAAGGAGGGTGTCTGCCCCCAGCGTCCCCCTCCCCGCTCTGTCTCCTTCGGATCGATGCTCCTGACTCTTGCTCCTGCTTCTTCTGGTGGCACACACACGCGCGCTCACGCACGCGCGCGCGCACACACAAGCTCCGAGTCACACTTGACTGATCCAAGCACTTGCCCGTGTGGAGACACAGACACACGTACAGACCAGAGTCACACCACACCACTCACACCCACACCCGGCCCGCAGGACAGGCACTCAGGAGCTTACACATATTCACCTGTTCTTAGACCTGCGCCCTGCGTACATGTGATATGCACACACATACACATATAAACAAACAAAGCTTTGGCCACCCAAAACCCATCTTTGTAGCCTTAGGGAGGATGTTTGCAGACCCTCAATGCCAAATCTTTAAAGAAGGTACAGAGAAAAGGAAGGAGAAATAGGCAGAGGTCAAGGGAATTTAGGCAGAAGTCAAGAAACAAGGAAAGGGAGGAAGGGGGCGGGTGGGAAGGGTGGAGGGTTAGGTGGGTGGGGTGGGTAGGATAAGGAAGGGGTGGAAAGGGGAACTGTACTCAAGGGATGGACCAGAATTCTAAGGCACTGAGCCTAGGCCTGGGGGCTGCCCCTGGTAGCTCTCACCTCTCTCTTTCTTTCCGTCTCTCCTCCTCTCTGAGAGGCCTTGGGGGGCCCTCCCTATCCAATTAACAGAGAAGGAGCAATCAAAGGGAAGTTGTTAATTTGCTGATGCTCATTAGGGGCTCTTAGCACCGAGACTGTTGAGGTCTGATGGTGTCAGATGATGAGGAGGGGAGTGTGGGGAACCAGAATTCTATCTCTAGCAATTCCTTCACTCCATTTGTAGGCTGGCACAGCTCTGGGAGAAGGGAGGTGAGAGGTGTGTTCTCAAGGCTTTAAGAACAAGAAGAGGGAAAAAAAAAAATAAAGAAAAAAATAGTAAGAACGAGAAGGGGCTGTCACGGTTGGATGAGAAGCTGTGAGGGGTTGGGGGCAGGAGGCGCATGCGAGGCCAGGCAGGGAGCTGGAGATCCCTAGAGGAAGTGCAGGCTTAGGATTGTGGAGGAGGAAGAGTGGGATCCGTTTACTAGGGGCCTGGCTTTGGCGCTGCCAAAAGGAAGGAAGGATTTGGGGTTCCGGTCTTGAGTTGGGGAGCTGTCCAGCAGCACCAGGCGGCCCCAGAGGGCTGCCATGTCCCTGGGCAGCCAGTGGGTGGCAGCACTCTTCCAGACACGTAGAATCAACCCAAGGAGGCATTTTGGAGTGGGAATACCGCTTGGGAGGGCTCCAGACAGAGACCCACGGAAAAACTGAGCTGAGTCTGATTCCTGAATTCCAGGTGTCCTCAGGTGGATGGGAGGACCATCTTGAAGCATCTGTAATTCCCCTAACTCCCCACCCTCGCAGACTGAGTGACACATGGAGTTTCTTGAAATGGCTGCAAATTACTTCAGTCACCTGGGATGTTACTGAGGGAGCAGCGGGGGTGGAAGTAAGGTGATGAGGTGAGGTGGAGGCAGGCAAGGACTGATCAAGGCCAACGAGCAGCCTCAGGAGGAGTCTGGGGGAAGTCAGGATGTGAGTCAGGGACTCTCAGCTTCCAGACCTGGCCCTGCCTTTTATTAGCATGGGCAGGTCCCCTGGCCTCTCTGATCTCAGTTTCCTCATCTGTGAGACATAAATAATGGCCCTGGCTGGTGTGGCTCAGTGGAGTGAGCGCCAGCCTGAGAACCAAAGGGTCGCCTGTTCAATTCCCAGTCAGTGCACATGCCTGGGTTGTGGGCCAGGCCCCCAGTTGGGGGTGTGCGAGAGGCAACTGATCAATTTGCACATTGATGTTTCTCTCCCTCTCTTTCTCCTTCCCTTCCCTCTCTCTCAAAATAAAGAAATAAAATCTTTTTTTTTAAAGGGAGAACAATATTTATTTCATAGAATTTCTAAGGATTACATGAGCTAACGCATAGAAAGTGCTTGGCACATTAGCTTCTCCTGAGTAAATCCTCAATAAGTAATAACTAATACTAGGGTTAGTATTTGGGTCCAGTGGTAGAGCCACCAGTGCAGCTAAATCAGGGCAGAATCTGACAGTGGTTCAATCCAGACTGCACATTTGAATCAATTGGTGAGCTTTTTAAAATGCTGATGCCGTGCCCCATTTTAGACCAATTAAATCAGAATCTGGGGGATGGGGCCCCGATTTCCCAACTTTTCAAGATCTTTAATATACAGCAGCCAGTCTGGAGAAATTTTGGTCTTCAGAATCCATGGGGTCTGAATCAAGGCTTCAGCATGATTCCCCTGCTTTAGAAGTTCTTTCTTATGGAAAACGTAAGTTCCTCATGCCGTTGATTCCTCTTCATCTGAGGCGAGATCGATCCCTGAACACATCCCCCCATCCCTGCGCTGTACATTTCAGCAAACCCCCAATGAGGCTCTTCTAGCGTTAAGCCCCAGGATTGGCCCTGTGGACATGGTAAGGAGTGGCATAGCCTTTGCCTTCAAAATTTCCTAGTGTCAAAGGAAAGGCGAACATGTTGACGACTGACTTTAGTACAAAGGCCAAGAGTGAAACTGAGGGATGGGACAGAGCTGCCAGCATAGAGTGGCAGAGGGCAAGTCCAACTGACTGGGGTTTGGGGAGCAGGGATGAGGAAAGCGGAAGGTGGCTTCAGGAAGATGACACTTGAGAGATCCAAGAACTGTGATTTGTGTCCCACTGCTCCTTTCTGCTTTTTCAGGCCCACTTACCTCTTGTCCAGACGGTGATAGATTCTAGCTCCTTCAGCTTCTGCCCCAGCTTCTTGTGCACACTTCCCTCTTCCCTGGCGCCTGCAGTTCCTATGCCCCAGTATCTTTTCTCTTTGGAGGCTGAGAAAGAAAGAGGCCTGGACATAGTCCTCTCTCCACTGGCATGAGGCCTCTGGCCAGGACCCATCCAGGGCGTTGGCATCGTGCTGACCCGGATTCAAATTCCACCTCCATCACACCATCGCTCCACAATCCTGGGCAAGTTACTTAACCTGTCTGAGCCTCACTTTCTCCACAAACCATAAAACCTGACTAATGCCCACAGTGATGAGACATGTGTGCCAAGTAAGCAGTGGGGGTTCCATCAATAGTGGTGAGTATTATTTTCATCCCTGAAAGGCTGATGGGGGTAAATTCCCCAGGGACACTTTTCTTGCAGATGGCTCCATCTGCACTAGGTTCAGAAGCACCTCCAGCCTCTCAGAGACAGGGAGGAGGAAGGAGGGCAGAGTGGGGCGGCGAGGCCCCCCGGGACTCCCAGGCAGCTCTTCTCCGCTCCCCCATGCGTGAAATCACAGGCGCCCCAATCTGTCTACATCCACTTCATCTGCTAGCTCAGCAAATGCAGAGACAATTAAGGAGTTAATTAGCAGGCGGGTGGGAAGGGGCTGTGGACCCGAGGCTGAGGGGACCCATCAGCACACTCCTCCCCACCCCTCCAGGCTTCATGTTGAACCTGTGACCCTCATCTTCTCCCTGTTTTCTGTTCCAAATGCTCCTCTTACCCTCCTCCCTTGTTTCTCTGCTACCCTTGCCCTTTCCCCCCAACCTGTGCTGGCCTCCTCTTCCCCCTTCCTCTCTCTAATCTCTCTCCTTCCTCACTTAGCTGCCCTCCCTTCTCCCGCCAAGTCACTGCCTTCTCCATCCTTCAGGGGCTAACCCTTTCCCCTCCCCACATCCTCCCATGTTCTCTCCTCATTCTGGTCCCTCTTCATTCCCCTTCTTCCCCCATCCCTCCCTCCACCTCCAACTTAATGGGGGTCTCAGAAAATGTGACTTGGTCGCTGGTTCATGAGTATGGGCTTCGCCCTTCCCTACAGGAAGCAGCAGGGCCCAGGTTGCCTGCCAGGTTGCTCCGCGGCCCTGAGAGGGGCTCCGGCCCTCCCCCTCTTCCAGCACCCCTCCTTCCTGGCTCTCTGGGTGTCTCCTCTGCCAGCGCATCCGCATCCAGGGCACTCGCACCCCATGCTGCCGCCGCCGCCTCTCTCAGGGCCGTGGCAGTTGACCCGCGCATCCAGGACCATGCCGGACCCTTCTTTTCCCTCCCTTCCTTTGGCAGAGGGGTGGCAGATGGCCCCCTTTCTTTCATCACATATCCCAATTTGTGTGTCATCCTGTCATTTGGGGACTCACAGCTTTAGAAGGAAGGGATGATTAAAGAGAAAAACACGGAGAGATCAAGACAGTGAGGCACAGAGCAAAGAGAGAGGTAGGGATACTGGGGCCAAGGCAGAGATTAAAAGGGCAGATGTCTGGGAGGGAGGGGCAGAGGAAGGAAGTGGAGAAGGGCGAGGAGGGGGTGAGAGATTGAGCCAAGAGAGAAAGGGTACAGAGGGATGTAGAAATAGAGACTTCGAGATAGGGAACAGAGCTAAGGTCCCTCCCTCCTTTACGATTCCAGGTCTTTGAGAAGTAGCGTGAACAAAGGAGAAACACAAGGCCCGCAGAATGCCTGGGGCTTTTCCTTTCCGAGCAACTTCCCTGGTGAACCCCTTACCCTAGCCCTGACCTCCCATTGCCTCCTGGACCCAGCGACTCCGGTCTCCCTGTTTTGTGTGCTCTCGCCGCCCCGGGAGGAGGTCTGTCCTCCGCGCTCTGCGAGCGCACTCTCCCCAAAGCAGGGTGCTTCCCCGGCGCCGGCAGCAGCTGCTTGACGTCGAGAGGAGGGGCGGGGAGAAGGGCGGTGGACAGGGCAGACCCCAGGAGCGGACTGTGCTCTTCCCGCACCCAGCCAGTGCATTCGGTCCTGGGCACTCTGAGGGCAGCGACCGCCTCTCCAGCTCCCGGATACCGGGCGCTGGCCCGAGCCTGGCCATTGCAGCCGCTCAGTGGTGTTTAGTGAGCTGACTAAGCGAGAAGCACCCCTGGGGGGCGTGGCTGGCTCTGGGGGTTGCCTAGGCTCGGGGACACAGTCCTTCCTCTGTGTCAGTTGGCCCTGCAGGGCACGTGCGCCTCTGAGCTGTCCCCTCGCTAAGCACAGTCCTCTCCTCTCTCAACTGTTCCCTCTACAGCCCCTGCCTTCCCCAGTGGACCCCCCTCCCACCTTACCCGGGCCCGTCTGGAAGGCGCAATCTCAGCGGCCTCTGAGCCAGAGGAGGCAGTGCCGGTGAATAATTCATGGAGCTGGGAGGCCCTTATCTCCCAGGCCGGCCCCACCCGGGGCCCCTGCGCTGGGCTGCTGTCCCGCGGCTCCCCGCTTTATCTCGACGCCCAGCTTGTAATGCAGCCCGCCATATCACACGCAGAAGGGGAGATTAATTTTCTGGTTTTGCATGGGCGGGGAGGGGAGGGGGCGTGGGGAGGTGCTGGGGAGCAGAAGCTGGGATCTTTCCCATTTCAGACTCCAGCGGCTTAATCCTCTCCCAGGCCTGCAGAAAGGGGAGGAAGGGGGTGTTGCAAGCCAAATTTCATCATCAGCGGCAGCCCCAACAGAGGGAGGAGGCGGCGAGGGGCAAACAGACGGGAGAAGCCGCGGCGCTGGCGCAGGAAGGGGAGTTGTTTGAAAACAGGGTAAAAGGCGGCCCTCTCAGCCTGGGCTCACAGACGCTCAGCTTGTCGGGAGCTGGGGCCATGTGGGGTGAACACGTGGGCACACGTATGTGTACACACAGGAGCTCCCTGCGCATGGACTTACCTCCAGGGAAGTGGCACCAACCTTGTTGTCTGTCACACCTCACACAGGGCTTGGCACAGAAGAGTCTAAAAAAAATGTTCACGGACTGTGGGGCCGAATATCTGGGGGAATGCTGACGAGCTGAGCAGACAGCTCCACATGCTCCTGGAATCTGGCGCTGCCATCTTTCCATCTGCTCCGTGGGCCCTGGCACACACAGTCTGCTGGCTCCCTCGGTTTCCTGGGCCAGCGAGGGTGGGGACACTGGCCTGGGAAGCCTGCAGGTCCCTCACGCTTCTGCTTAGATGACACACGTACCCAGAGCTGGAGGAATCTACCACCTGTTAGCTGAGCACCTATTACCCATCAGGACGTGGGCAGGGCAACTGTGTGCTCCCCAAGATCAATCAGAAGTGAGTCATGCCTTCAAGGAGCTTATGGCCCAACTGGGATGACCAGACATGTAGGTAATTGACTCTGATGCGTGACGAAATGTGATGCTTGCCAGGAAAGAGCTACGACTAAGGTGCTCCAGGGAGGGAGAGAGCTGATGATGGCCAGGAAAGTACCTTGGAGGATACCACATTTGAGATGGGTTTTGAAGGAAAAGTAGGAGTTTGGACTGGCTTGTAAAGGCATGGGAGAGAAGCAAGGCATTTCAGGAGGAGGAGGAATAGTACGGAAGAAATGATGATACAGGACCAGCGTGGAACAAACAGATAGCAAGTCTGTCTTTCTGGTGGGTGAGGGGGAGTAGTGAGGGCCAAGGCTGGGAGGCAGGCAGAGGTGAGGACAGAAAGGCTCCTGACACCGTGTGGATGAGCTTGCCTTTGTCTGGGATTATTGGAGAGCAACCGAAGGCCTTTGAGCAGGAGGTGGCGTGATCAAAGTGGTACTGAGGGAAGATAAAGAAAGCTCCCATCCTTGGGCATTTGTGTACTGGGTATTGTTCTAAGCGCTATGGAAGGAATTCTCTTTTTAAATCTCACAACCATACTCTTAGCAGGTAATATTATCATCTTGTTTTATAGATGAGAAGAATGGGGTCATAGAGGTATTGGAAATAGAAGGAGAATTTATTAAAGACAGCAGAAATCACAAATGGAAAGTTTAGGATGATAATTCTTCAATGTCTCAGGTACTTTGGGGCATGGAGAGAAATACTCATTTTTTTCTACTTTGATGTTCAATTTATTAATCTTTAATTATTAACATTTCCCTAAATGTTCTCATACTGCTTATATAACCAATAAATCAAAAACTTATGAATTTAGCAAATTACATATCCCCAGATATTTAAACATTGATTGCAAATGAAATCAAACTTCATAAATCAGGTTTTCTTAAAAGCTTTAAACATCCTGAAAAGCAGACAAAATAAACAATATTACAATGATTACCCAAAAAAGCCCATCATAAAAACAATATCACGAATTTAAATGCCTTTGTTCCACATTTCCAATATTATTTTCTTTGTTCTTTCTCTCTTTTCTTCCTAGGATAGTATTTTTCTGACACTCGAGTCTCTCTGCTTGGGCAGGCTACACTGCAGACTGGGGTGACTGGGGACCCTTTGATATGGGGCACCGAGGTCCTGGCAGGTGGAGCTTCCAGGCAGAGTCTCCTGGACTTCATTATGCAGCCCTTCCTGCGCCTATTTCATCAGGAACTGTCCTCTTTACACTTGGACCAATCATAGATTCTGAATTTTTATGCGACCCTAATCTTTTCCCCAAAATGATTCTAGTTCTGAGTACCTTATCTTTACAGCACAGCCTACTGTGTTCTGAGTGGGGCCTGGTCTGGTTCAGTTAAGTCTAAAGCCCTTGGTCAATTGGTTAACTGGAACAACGTACATCCTTTCCTTCTCATCGGCTAAGACCTGCACTATTGTCAGCTAGGGCGCTGAAGCAAGGGTCTAAGTTGAGGCATAAAGGGCTTGAATTAGCACAGCGGCAATGGAAATACAAAAGGAAAGAACAGTTTTCAGAGATTTCATGAAGGTGAAATTAACTTCTATTAAATGGGAGAGAATAGTTTACCTGATAGAATCAAATGGTAATACATGTGAAGGTCCTTTGTACCATATAAGCACCATTAAATCCTAGTTGTTTTGCTTTTGTTGTTACATTATGATTATGTGATGGCTGAGGACAAAACCTCAGGGAGTTCACCCAAAAGAGAGGAGGCAGGAAAGGAGGCTGGAAGACAAAGGGAACTGAGAAGGATTGGTCAACAAGGAGAACCTGGAGAGAGAGGTGTCATGTAGACCAGGGGAGTGGGAGGCACGAGGACCGTGGGTGAGTTTTATGGAGGTCCCAGAGACGGGAGGTAAAGGCCCGAACTGGGGACGGTATGGGTGTGTTGGGTGGAGAAAGGAAACGAACACAAGAGGTGTGTGACATCTTAGAGACAGAGTTGGCAGAGGGCGACTGCCTGGGTGCGCTGATGAGGAGCCACAGGGGACGCTGGTGGATTCTAAAGTCTTCGACCTGGGGGTGGTGGGCCTGGGTAGATGCAGGAAAGGGAGGCTGGGGTGGCCCTGGGTCCCTACAAGTCACAGAACGAAGGCTTCCCGCTGTGACTTGGTTTGACTGTCCTTTGCAAGCAGAGCTATTCTTTTGGCCCCCTGGCCATCGGCCTTTTGGCAGAGCTCTCGCCTTCCTCTCAACTCCCACCCTCCTCATGGGAATCGGGATCAGAGAAGTTTAGAACCGCAGAGCTTCCAGGGGCCCTCTCCCTAGCCCTCGGCCTCGACTGCCGCCATCGACCAGAGGAGGCCAGAGAGCGGAAGTGGCGAGACGAGCGAGTGACAAGGCTGGGATTAGAACCCTCGTATCCTCATGCCCAATCTAATATATTTTACCCCTGTCACTCAACCTGGTGATCCTACTGCCAGAGGACTTGGGCCCATGACACCCAACATCACCTGGCTGCCTAGGGATACTTTTCCAGAGGACTGGGCTTTCTTTTGGCTCGCCCGACCTAAAAGCCCTGGCATTGGGGTAGGGATAGGCGGCTCAGTGATGGTCATTGAGGGTGTGAGGCATCAGGAAGGATGAATTCTACCCGTGCTTAAAGGGACAGGGGTGATGTTTGGGAGATTGTAAGGAATAACAGATTCAGGCGGTGGAGGCAGGGGGACGCTAGACGGTGGGATCCCTGGGGCTCAACGAAGCTCTCTGGTCTAGAGCCCACGTGAAGAATGGAGAGGGTGGCAGTGCCCTCTGGGGATGTGTAGCTGGAGGCCAAGTTCAGGTGCGTGTCTTTATCCAACTTGAAAGACCCAGAGCCCAGCCCCCAAACTGGCAGCCCCTCTCTCTTTCCCCTGGACCTCTGACCACTCTCTTCTCCTTCCTCCCTTTGACTGCGGGTGGTAATTGCTCTCCATTTGGTGATTTCTTAGCTCATTAATTGCTTAAAGGAGAGTATCAGCCTAAGATGGGGGTGATTGGCAAAGAAAGTAACGGGGAGGGAAGAGTCCAGGGGAATGGATTTAGAGCTGGACCGAAACCGGGGCAGGGGGTGGGGGCTGGGGTGTGGCGGAGGAGGGTGGGTCTTGTGCATCTGGCTCCCGTCAGCTGGATCACCCTGCTCAGATCTAGTTTGGAGAAACCACTTTTCAATTCCAATGTGGACAGCACTATTTTCATTCCCAGGTATGCTCTCATCCTGATCCGATCTCACTCTGCAACTTTCCTCCTCCAGCACTCTCATCGCCACCATCGCCCTCAGGGTAGGCAGCCACTAGGGTGACTCCCAGTGACCTCTGCCTCCGAATAGTCAGGCCCTTGTGTAACCCTATCCCCTCACGTGTGGACTGTACTTAATGACTCACCTCTAGTGAATATAATTCAGCCGAGGTGATGGGATGTCACATCAAGATGAAGCTACAAAAAGACGATGGCTCCTGTCTTGGATATCCTCTCACCTGCACTGAGGAAAGCCAGCTGCCACCCTACAGAGGAACCCACATGGCAAGGAGCGATACCAGCAAGGTCCAAGAGCCCAGGAGGACTGAGTCCTGCCAACAACTCTCTATGTGAGCTTGGAAGCAGACCCTCCTTCTGCCGAGGCTACGGGGAGATTGCAGCCCCAGCTGACACCTTGGTTGCAGCCTCGCCATGGCTAGGTCCCTGGCCCGCAGATGCATGAGATAATAAATGTGTTGTTTTGAGCCATTAGGTTCGGGGGTAATTTGTTTTGCAGCAATGGATAATTAACACAGCCGCCATCGCCCCACCGCTATCATCACCGCCATCGCCGTCATTACCACCCCCTCACAGCTACCACCGCCAGGCTCTCACGCTCCCGCCATCGCCGCCATCACAGCCATCACCGCCATCCCCGCCGTCCCCACCTCTACTTTAAACTTAAATATGGGTTGTCTCGTGAGCACCAGTGCCACCATCATCCCCTCCAGCTGCGGGAGTCTTTCCAGGGTGCAGTCTGTACCGGGCTCTATGCAAGATTATGAAGGGGTGGGAGGCATAGTCTATGCCCCCAGAGAATCAGCTGGGGGAATTAGGACACATTCATAAAAAGTGAATAAAAAGTCCAGGACATCTATGCTTATTGCCACGTTGGGTCGTACGGAAGACTGCATGGAGAAGGGACCCTAATCTAGGCCTCGAAGGATCTGTGATATCTGGGCAGGCATGGGGTGAGGGGAAGACGTGAGTCAGCTTGAGGTGTCAGGCGGAAAGTGAAGTGAGGAGATCGGGCCAGAGGGGAGGACCGTGCAGGGGAGTGGTGGGAAATGAGGTTGGACCCAGAGAAGAAGCACATGGATGGGTAATGCATTTGCTCAGGGCTCCACACTTGCCGGAGCATTCTCTGTGCTCAGCTGGTTAAGCAGCACCACCCTGTTACAGATCTGCCCGGTCTCCCAGCTCAGCCACAGGGAGCCAGGTTGGGGACTGAAGTCGTAAGCCTTCTCCTCCAGTGGGAGGCAGTGCGGAATGATGGGATCCAGCCCACCTGAGTCACAATTCTTTCCAACTGCTAACAATAGGCAAATTATTCAACCTCTCTGTCAATCATACCTACCTCTCAGGCTGTTGTATAGACCATATGTCATCTGAGAAACATTGCACAAGGCAGCCTGGAAACACACGTTAATTCTGTCTTCCACCTTCCCTGAGTCCTCTTCTATCCAGCACCTTGTCATTCACCTGGAGGCTAGACAGAGGTTCACCAGGTGGGGGAACCTGTCACACTGCCCAACTCCTAGGGACACCCTTTATGTATGGACATGAGGGTAGGAGGAATTAGGAAGGAGACACTATTGACCAGCTGCTTCAGAAACCTCTCACTTGAGGGTGTCTTTCAGGACTGGTCCAGGGGAGTTGACTCCTCAGCTCAGGCCTGTCTGACCAAGAAATCACCTCTTCTGCCTTTCCCAGAGACTATGTCCTCCACCATCTGGGGTGGGCAGAGCCCAGAGCTAGGATCGCAGGGCCAGAAGGAACCATCTAGGGCTTCTGGATGGAGCTTAGTCTCATCCTTCAGCCAGGGAACATGCCATGAATCCTATGTAACAAAGAGGCAGTGCCTTCTTCACAATTGTTTACGGAGTTGACATCCGCAGCTCTGTTTATACTCACCGAAACCCTGGGACATAGGCCTCGTTATTGTTCCTCCCCACTTTATAGGTGAATAAATGGGGACTCAGAGAGGTTAAGCGATGTTGCCCAAGACCTCTGAAGCATCAAGGGGTGAACTGACCCCAGGTCTCAGGATGCCAAATGCCATCTTGTCCCCTGAGCCCTCACTGCCTTAAGGCTCTGAGAAGCTCAGTGACTTGCATGAAGTCCCTCAGTTTGGACGCAGTAGGGGGGTGGTTAGAACCCAGGCTTCCTCTCCAGCCCCTAGAGCAGTGTTCTTTCTGCTCCATCAGCCTGCACCGGGTAGAAAAACTGCTGCGGGAAACAAGTTTGGCAGTGGAAAGGGAGAAATGATGGCAGGGGAGGGAGGAGTGAACTGGAACCCTGCGGGCGACTGCGGAGGACGGGGTCGATATGGAGATGGGAGGCTGGGACGCTAGGGTTCCCGGTTGGCTGGGGCTGGGACCAGCCCTTCCCACTTTGCCAGGCCTGGGGCTGCAGGCTGCCAGTGCTCCGCCATCAAGACCCCCTGAGAGCCCAAAATCAAATATTCCTCCTCCCCTGCTCAGGCAGTCTTATTGCCTCTGACAGCAAATGTATTGCTCTCATCTTTTCTCATTTTGCCAGGATGGGCTCCATTCTGACCTCCCTCCCAGCCTTGAAGGCTTGAAGGAGGCGGGAGGAATGCACCAAGGTGGGAGGGAAGTGCAGGGGTTGGGCTGCAAAAGGCGCAGCTGTGGTGATCCCGGGTTTGAGGCGGCCTGGTCTCTGGAAGGCTAAAAGAGGCTGGAGAATTTGGAGATCTCTGGGGGAACCCATGACTGAGGGGTCCCCTGTGAAAGCAGATGGGGAAGCCTTGGTAGGCAATGAAGAAGCCAGTTCAGACCCAGGGAAGCAGGCTTCTGCAGCACGGACAGACCTGGGGGTGGGGTGTGTGCACACGCGCGCCCGCACATGCGCTAGAGCCAAAATCCTAGGCTTGGGCGATGGTCCTGTTGAGGTGGGGGAAGGCAGGGTGCACCCACCCTCTCCAGAGTGGCCTGCCCCACCCGTCCTGCTGTCCACTCTGTGCTCAGAGAAGCTGCGCCAAGATGAATGCCCTCGCTCCTCTGGCTGCCTCTCCTGTTGGTCTTCCCCGCTTTGATGAGCCCCTGGGCGTGGCGAACCTCCGAAAAGCATCTCAGAAGGTCCAGGGGTTTGGGGTGTGGGAGAAGCATGGTTTGGGAAGTACTCATTTTGGGGGTCAGGGATGGTGCCCAGAGCCCAGGCAGAGGGGAGAGGTGTTGGGTGGGGCAGAGCGATTGTGGGAAGGAATTCGATGCTCAGAGACAGGTAGGGGTCCGTGAGAAGGGAACAGCAGAGGAGCGGAGCTTGGCCAGGGAGGAGAAAGGCGTGGCACATCTAGAGCAGGAGCGAGGCAGGCGGGGGAGCAGGGTGCCCAGGGCTGCGGTCTGAGGAGGGTGGAGGGACCCCTGTGTTTGTATGCCTGTTTGTCTGTCCTAGGGTCCCAGTGTCCCATCGCGGTGAGCAACTGTCTGTCTGGATGCACCTTCAGGCTGGGCTGGGAAGTTCTCGGGACCCCGACAGTTTAAGAATGTGACTGGGCCTCAGCCTCCAGAGTATATATGCGGGAGCCCGCTTCTCTCTTTGAGGTTCTTTGGCCCTTGCCAGGGAGAAACTCGTGATTGAAGAGGTTGAACTGGGTCAGAGGCCTGCCTAGGGTTCAGCTGCATTAGGGGTGGGTGAGCGGGTAAGAGAGCGGAGCGAGGCTTTGGCCTCTTTTGCCTCCCCTCTGGCCATTGGCCGCTGCCTCCTATTGCCAGGCAAGGCAGGCCCGCATCTTAGCATAGGTCTTCTCATAATTATTTCCTTTCTAACAGAACCCCCTGCCTGGACTGACCTTTCTGCTCCTTTCCAATTGTCACCAGCTTCACCCTCAGAAAGGCTTCCCTTCCTCCACAGGTCTCCATTTGTTCCCTTCGTGCCAAAGCCACTTACTTGGGATGGCATCGTGCCTTTGATACCTTTTCTTCCCTCCGTCCCTTTCCCTTACCTGAGGGTAGCTGAGGTGAAGTGTGAGCAACTTTCTCTACGGCAGCCCAGAAAGTGGAGATCAAGCCCAATCAGACGGGAATTACCACTCACTACTACATGCATGTAGATGTATGAACAGTGCGGAGTGACCTGGGACAGGTCACTGTCCCCTCTGGGCCTTCACCTCCCCCAGCTCGAGATACATTTTCCTTACAGAGCCTTATGTGTAACAGGTCTCAGTTGTGGTCAACAGACCCAGGACTGGAACCGTGGCCCACCTCCTCTCCCAGGGAGGAGCAGCCTTCTTGCCCATGGGCCTCAGTTTCCACGTTGCACAGGGCTGCAGCGCCCCCTGGTGGCCTAACACCCCTCCTCCAGTGCAGCTGTGTAGCATGGCCACTACAAGAGGCCTCAGAGGACATTCAGACCAGACATTTCCAACCTTTTCAATTCCAAAAATTATTTCGATAGGTGTTGATTGAAAAAAAATACATAACGACTACGTTCTAGATCACATCCTTAAAATTCATTGGCATTTTATTCATCCCTCAGCAATCACAGTCACACATAGGCAATCAGTTACACACAGATGGATTACTTAGAGTTTTTACAGAGCCAGGGGCTGCATTTCCTGTGGTCACTTCAAGGCTTCTGCAATTTGGAAACCACAGATGGAAACCACTCCGCATGTCAACAGATGAGGATATAGGCCTAGAAAAAGGAAGAGATTCATTTAAATTCACACAGCCAGTGAGGGGGTCGCACCAGAATTTGAATTCTAGATGGATATTTGCCACAGGGACCACCATCAGTCCTACAGGGGCCTAAATGGGAAGACGCTGCAGGCAGAGTGTTGGGGGGCAAGAGAACAGGACCATCTCTTAGAGGTGCAGAGAGCCCCCGTCCTACCTTCTTATCATTCAGATCGGGCAAAACACACCTAGAAGAGCTGCCAAAGGGACCTAAGGGCAAAAGAAGAAACAGAGGGATGAGTGGAGAGCAACCAGGTCTGCCTCAAGCCCTATCCCCCTCTACCCAGACCGCATAGACCCCAGGCAAGTCATTTAACTTCTCTGAGCCTCAGCCTTCTGCTCTGTAAAATGGGAAGAAACTAGAAGTTGACACTCCCTTCCCTGAGGGAACAATGCCTTTCTACCCTGCGGGATTGTTGGAAGAATCTAATGAAATGTGTATGGAAGTTCTGGGTAAATTGCAAAGTGATTGGGGAAGGGAGCTTAGCATCCATAATCTCACTTTTAATCCTCAGATGAGCTCTGTGAAGTAGGTTTCATTATTCTCATTTAACACTGGAGAGAACAGAAGTTGAACAGAGAAGGGAAGAGCCCAGATTTGACCCCAGGTCTGATTCCTCTGAGAACCCACTCTTGACTTGACTTTTAGGTTTAACGAAAGTATTACTTGTTACAATTTACATAAACCTCTGGTCTTTTTTTTAAAAAAGAATCAGCAACTACCCTCTCCCTCCTCTCAGCCTGTCTCTCTATAGTTCCAGCCACCTTGCACCCACATTAGCCATGTGTCCTCTGAGGAAAATGCAGGTAGGCAGTGGCCTTTGCTTGGAGCAGGATTAGCTGAGGTGGGCACAATGAGGAGGGAATACAGGAGAGTGGGGGCAATAGAAGGCTAATGGGTCCCAAAGCTGTTTGCATCTCAGAATCACCTGGGAAGTTTTGAGAAAGCCCCTGAGTCTCACTTTTCATGAGTCTACGTTTTGGACCCATATTCTGGATGTACATGACCAGCAGGGCTTGAGCAGGGGATGGCAAGAATGTTACCTTCTTGGATGTAGCCTTTCAATAGCCATTAAAGAGCAGTGGGGTCTCCAGCGTGGTCCCCAAGTCAGTAGCATGTTGGAAATGTGTTAGAAATGCACATTCTCAGGCCCCACCAAAGACCTACGGAATCAGAAACTCTAAAGGTGGGGCCGGCCGATCTGTTTTAACAAGAGCCCTTGGGGAATTCTGGTGCACACTAACATTCAAGAACTACTGGTATAGAGCAGGGACCTCCTGAAGGCCAGGCATGTTGACAAGGATGGGGCACGGTGGGGATGAATGAGCTGTGGCCTCTTTTTAACGAGGCTGGAATCTGGCGGAGGTGAGTTCAGTATCTCGGTAACTATACCCCCTCCTTCATGCAAGGCTCCTCAGAGCCGGGGTGCCCGGGAGAGGAACAGGTGTGTTTCTGTTAGGGGACTGAAGGGGACTTTGTTCTGTTAGAGCCTGATTTATTCCAACACTTTATTCATTGTGAGAGGGTGATTCCTAGATATGAAGTGGGGAAACCATGGATTTGGGAAGTTTTTTTTGTTTTTGTTTTGTTTTTTTTTTGAGGAGAGGGAAAAGGGTCATCAGAAGAGAGGAAAGGAACAGACAGGAAGACAGACACAAAATGACTGCTACTATTTATGCAGGACTTGTCTCATTTAATCTTTCCAACAGCCCTTTACACTATAATTATCACCCCCATTTAATGGACAGGGACATGAAAGCACAAAGTCAAGATGCCCATCACACAGGCAATAAGTGATGGAAGTAGACCTTGAACCAGGGCCCATGTAACTCCAGAGCCCGTGCATTTAACCACTAAGTTTTGCTGCTTCTCTTAGAGAAATAAGAAGTACGGGCCTGGCATTTGCTCAAAAACCTTCAATGGTTCACTAGTTCCCTGAGAATTAAGTTAACTTATTTGGCTTGGTATTCAAGGGTTAACCCACTGTGGTCTGAAAATGTCTTCCATTCTTACCCCTTCGCCCTAATCACGATCCTACACTTCAGCCACACTGGATTGTCTCTATTTTACTTTCTAATTATTTCACTTCCCCCTCTTCTCCTCGTTGGGACCCTATTCATCCTTCAAAACTCAGCTCCAATGCCTCTTCCTCCAGGAAGACTGTCCAGATTCCCAGCCGGAAGCGGGCTCTCTCTCCCTGAACCCCCAGAACACAATCCCCACCTCCCCGCTTTGCTGTTTGTCCCCACACCATGCCCTTCGTGCTCAGTCTGGAACGTAGAAGTGGTCGAAACTTCTTGGTTTAATTGACCGAGGAAACAACAATTCTCCAACAGGGACAGGCTGTGATCTCTCTAGAGATGGAGATACATGCGAAGGACCTGGGAGGCAGAAACCAAGGCGGGGTATGTAGGGGGAGGGAGAATGGAAACAGGTGTTAGGCGATGACCAGACGGACTGCACTCAGGGACGGAGTCTGCCGCTCCCCACACTCCGCCCGGCCCCGCCCCGCCAGGCCTTCCCCATTTCCCAAGGACCGACGGGGAATCTGTGGCTACTTCTGGGTAGGCGGCGAGTCCCTGGAGAGGTGCGGCGCGCGGGCGGCAGGCGCGGGGCGCTCCGGCGGTCACCCGCGTCCTCCTATTAGCATAAATCCCATTAACGGCTCCCGGCGCGAAGCTGTGGCGCGGGCGGCGCGGGCGGCGCCGGCGGGCGGGAGAAGCTGGGTCAGCGGGCGGCGAGGAACGTGACTACCGTACCCTCCGACGGCGCGTTCCAGTAGAGAGAAGCCCTTTTACAGCCATTACCTCGCTGGCTCCTCAGAACTTCCCGGCCAGGGTGGCTCTCCAGGCGCGGGGATTAAATAACCAGGCCAAGAGCGCGCCTCTGTAAAGTGGCGGAGCCGAGAATCGAACCTGTGGTTTCTGGCAGCATATCGCCTGCTTTTCCCGTCACAGGTGCAGCCCCGGAATACCTCCCTACTGAGAGGGCTATACTTCGGGAAGGATGGGGGTTAGGCACTCCGGCCCCCGCCTCCGCCAAACCTTACCTTTTCCGTTCCTATTTCTCACCCGGCTGGTGCAGCAGGAAAGAGGGCTGAGTGAAGCGGCAGGAGTTTGGTGGCGCCCTGGTCGGAGGGAGGTGGAGGGCGAACACTGTTTCCACCGCCTACTCATCACTGGGGACGCAGGGATTGGGTGGTGGGGCGGAGTGCTATCGCCGGACCTGAGGCCTCTCTTCCGCTTACTCTAATGGCTATTTATGGGAGCTTCGAAAGAAGAGACTATAGCAGTAAATAAGAGGAGTACACTCTTTTGTTCTTTGGAAATTTATAGTTCAGTAAAGAAAACCAAGAATATTTACTGAGCACTTACTGTGTGCCAGGAACTGTGCTGAATTCTTCACGTGGATATCTCATTTCTTCCTCTCAAAAACTCTATGGAAAAGGTACTATTATGATTTCCGCTTATAGACGAGTGAGTGAAGGCACAGATGACTTGTGAAAGGCCATAGGACTGGTAACTGGAAGAACCAGGTAGATGAAACAAATGAGGTGACATGTATGAAAGGGCAGAACAGCTTTGTAGGGGAGCTTATCGCAAAGGCACGGCTCCAGGCCTCGGAGAACTCCCTGGACAGGGCAGAAAACACTTAAACTGCCCCGTAGGGTGAGTAGAGCTTAAACCAGGTGAAGAGGTAGCGGGAATCGAGAACTGCAAATGCCACAGAGCGAGAGGAAGTGCAGCTCCAGGTGCAAGTAAGGGCCAGGTTAGGGAAGCACTGCTAAGGATTCTGGTCTTTGTAGAGGAGGAAGTTGAAGTCATTAATGGTTTTAAACAAGAGAGAGGCATGGTTAGAATTGCATTTTTTAAAAAGATCACTCAAGCTGTGAATAAAAGTGAGTAAACAGTTCCCTTGGTGGTTTGGACTGATGAATTGGACAAGAGTGGTGCCATTAGGAAGGAGAAAAGTGGGCACATATAAGAAATACTTAGGAGTTGCACTCAGTAACTGGATACAGAGTGGGAGAGGGAGAAAGCTGAGTCATTCTACACCCCCTTCTCTCCCTCACCCGCAGGTCCAATCATTTAATAAGTCCATTTAATTTCATGACTATCTATCCCATCTGTCCCCTCTTTTCCATCCCTTTTGCCACTGGCCTAATTCAGCTTTCATTCTCTCTCCCTAATGATAAAGAAAACATCTTTCATTTTTTAAATCTAACTTTTTTTCAGTTACAGTTTCTATTCAACACTGTTTTGTATTAGTTTTGTTGGTGGCGAGAACGGCACTGGATGTTAGACAGGTGGAGTCAGACCGGACCTCGATTCAACAAACTCAGTACTTGAGTTCTGGCTAAGAAAAAAAATTCAGAGCCAAGACTCAAATACAAGCAAAAGTTTATTTAGAAAGTCACAGAGGTAGAAGAAGTGAGCCGTAGAAGAAATGGGTTCAGGATACAAGTTATAGAGACAAAAGAAAGGCCCTTGGAGCTTAGGAGAAAGAGAGAAAGGGGGAAGAAGAGGGGGATAGGAGAGGAGCAGGCATGCTCTGGAGAGGGAGAGCCCAGCTGGGTCCTCCATATTAAGAGCTTCTAAGGGTGAAGATTTTAGGAGAGGTCCCAGGGGAGGATCTCAATAGAATAGTCATCAGCTTTCCATGTGTGTCCTTTCAGGGTCATGGTTTCCACTGATTGGTCAGCTCTAGGACAGGGGGTCATTAGTCCATGTAGCTAGTCCTGAGGCCAGAGTTAGTGTCTACTGTCACTTGCCTGGTTTTGCTGCTTTTCTAGGCTTGAATCAGAAACACGACAGAGGCCTAGATGTTATCTCTAGGGGTTAATGCTTAAGTGAGTGGTCATGCAAGGGCCCACATGACAGTTGTATGAGACCACTCTTTAGCCCCTTGTTCCTCCTCCAAGGGCTCTACCACGTGACTAGCACATATCAGGGGAGGAAAGGTCAGGGGAGGGTCTAAACTGCATGACCAGCTAAACTAAAGGTCAGGAGGTCTAAACTGCATGACCAGCTATATGCTATGGGAGGAAAGGTTACCCTGGGAGTGAGGTCCTTGTTTTCCCAGTTTTGCACGTTGCTAGGCACCTGGGACTTTCTGCCCTGGTGATCTTCTGTACCTGGCCCTTTGTCCTTGTTCTGCTCACATCTGTCTAACTGCCTACCACAGATTCAGGTGTACAGCTTAGTGGTTAGACAATTGTACAGTTTACAAAGTGCTCCCCCTGCCCGATATTTCCAGTACTCACCTGGCACCATACATTGTTATTACAATATTATTATGTTCCCTATGCTGTACTTTACATCCCTGTGACTATTTCATAACTACTAATTTGTGTGTCTTCTTTGTATTAATTTTTTTAAATTTATTGAGTTTAGAGAGTGAGAAAGGGAGAGAGCGAGGGAAACATTGATTTGTTGTTCCACTTATGCATTCATTGGTTGATTCTCATATGTGCCCTGAACGGGGATCTGACCCGAAACGTTGGTGTATCAGGAAGATGCTCTAACCAACTGAACTACCCAGCCAGGACCCAATTTGTGCTTCTTAATCCCTTCACCTTTTTCATCCAGCCCTCCAAACCCCACCCCTCTGGCAACCAAGAGTCTGTTCTCTGCATCTACGAGTCTGTTTCTATTTTGTTCATTAATTTTGTTCTTTGGATTCCACGTATAAATGAAATCATGTGATATTTGTCTTTCTCTAACTAACTTATTTTACTTAGAATAATACTCCCTGTGTCTATCCATGCTGTTGCAGATGGTAAGATTTCATTCCTTTTTTTAAAAAAAAAGATTTATTTATTTATTTATTTTTAGACAGAGGGGAAGTGAGGGAGAAAGAGAGGGAGAGAAACATCAATGTGTGGTTGCCTCTTGCGTGCCCCCTACTGGGGACCTGGACCACAACCCAGGCATGTGCCCTGACTGGGAATCGAATCAGTGACCCTTTGGTTCGCAGGCCAGCACTCAGTCCACTGAGCCACACCAGCCAGGGCTGATTTCGTTCTTTTTTAATGGCCAAATAATATTCCATTGTATATGTGTACCACAACTTTTTTTTTCCAGGTTCATACTTTATTGTACAAATTGAATATCACATGATGAGTTGACATTAGCTTCTCCAGGCATGGGAAATTAACATATGATGTACAGGTTAAAATCTTTTATGTTGCTTTCAAAGCTGGATTTTTTTAGACCTTAACTTGAAGTATAAAACCAACAAAGTAATGTCTCCATATATGGACAGTATACAGTCATTCTACCCGTGAGAGTGATATAGTTGAAATGTTTTTTGATACCAGTAAAATGGAATTGGGCATCAGTTTCTGGACCTGCTATGATTTCAATCTTGCAAAAGTACACATTCTGCAGGCTGTGTCGTTCAACATATACAGCTGCTCCTCAGCCTGCCATGCACCACAACTTTTTTATCCACTCAACTATTGATAGGCACTTGGGTTACCTCCTTACCTAAGCAAGAATCTTTCTGCCCTTAGGTTTTTTGCTTTCTAGACCATCCTCCATAATATCTGAGCATATGATCTGTGTAAAATGCAGACCTAGTCACAGTCAATCCAAGCCCTTGTGTCTTGTCATTGTGCTTATTACAGGATAAAGGCCAATCCCTTCCTAGTCCATTTCCAACATATTTTCTAGCTTCTCCTTCCCCTTCTCAGGCCAAGCTGCCTAAGAGGCATCACACTCACCGAGCCCCACAATGTCACCTGCATGTTGAAGTAAATGTTCCTTCATAGCCCTAAACCTTCGTAAATTGATTGCTTGTATATTTATTAAATATACCCATGACTCATTCCTGAGAGCTCACATGATCTTCCTGTTGTCAGGAATTTACCACCCCTTTCTATCTGGTAAATTTCTATTCACACATCAAGACCCAGCTCAGATATCAAGTCTCTGTAGGTTTTTTTAACACTCCTACTCCCAAGACAGGATTAAATGCTTCCTCATCTGTTTCTAAAGCACTTTACACAGTTCTGTCCTAGTGCTTATTTCATTGGACTATTATAGATATCTAAAGAGACACAGGCTAATGCAATCAAGTGGTCCTGACCTGAAAGGGTTTGTTGGGAGGTTTATATGGGCTAATATATTGTATGTATAGTTAATATTTCCTTTTCTTCATCTCTTTCCTAATAATAGTGTTAATAATCGGTATTACAATTTACAAAGTATAAACTTTAATTGTGTTCTGTACAATCTCTTGTTTTACATGAGAATAAACCTGTGAAATAGGGATGGTAGTATTATTTGTTTTAAAGTTGAAGAAAGAGAAGTATGGAAGGGGAAAATGTGATAATGCAAGATCGTTTGGTGGTATGCCACGACACAAAAGTGCTCCATCATTATTTTTTTAAGTGGAATCATGTTTTCCAGTTTTAAAACCTGTGATATTTTCTTTACAGCACACTGTGTCTTCTAAGTTGTAGCTAGTATTTTTTCAAATTGTGGGTAGGCAATCATTATTGCCTAATAAATTCAATGAAGTAGGAACAACTAACATGGGAGGGAAAAAGAATAGAAAAGTTCAGAGTACATGTAATAAGGATAAGCAAAGTTCTGTGATAGTTGGTTGTAA
Organism: Pteronotus mesoamericanus; assembly: GCF_021234165.1. NCBI lineage: Eukaryota > Metazoa > Chordata > Mammalia > Chiroptera > Mormoopidae > Pteronotus > Pteronotus mesoamericanus. The sequence continues at coordinate 4,754,201 of NW_026555310.1, forward strand.
TGTAAAATGTATTTCTCATCATGGGTCTTGGAAGAAAAGAAAGTAGGAAAGCCCCATTCTAGCACGATGCCAAGTTCTAAATGAATGTTTATTAAATGGAATTATAGGACTTTCGTTTTGTATTTATTTTTGTTTACCCGAGCTGTCGCCTTCATTCGTGGCTACTGGAAAGCAGAGATCATATCATCTTTATTTTTCTGATTCCTAGTAGAGTGTTTGTTATAAATTTGGTGCACTTAATAAATGGGTGTCAAATTAAAACCTGGATGAATGCATCAATGAATGAAGGCCGAATATAGCTCAGTAAATATGGTTCTTAATGACTGTTCTATCTCCTTCCAGATTTGTCTGTTCAACAGCGAGACCCAACACTAACTTGATAGTTTCTAAAAGCCCTGTATCGGTGTCTGGGGGAAACATGGAGGCCAAGAACTATCACTTGCCCTTAGTCAACATGGTGTCCTGAATGGCTTCAGAAAAGGGTTTGAGGGAGGGAGAAGGAACTAAAACTGTTGACCTTAGTCAAAATGGCCACCGTTGGCTTCTCGCTATTGAGAATGCGCATGCTTAGTTTCGTCCCCGTCGCTCCTCAGTGGGCCTGTTGCGCGTGCGTTGCAGCGCGGAGGCCCAGCGCTGGAGGAATAAATATCTCTGTGATTGGTTGGTGCAGGATTTCAAACTAGAGCTGGCGGCCCAGTGCTGCTCTGCCGTTGGAGGCGCGAGGGGCAGCGGAAGTTCTACCAGGTGCGGTTCGGTGGCCCTTAGTAAGGGGGCCTTGAATAAGTGGGCCCTGGGGGCTGCAGGAAGAGGCTCGGTTGGCGCTGTATTTGTGGTAGGAGGGAGAGCGTTGAAAGCGGCGAGCCGTGGCCACCGCGGGTGTCGGGGAGGAGGCGGCACCTACAGCCCCTACACTGGGACTTTGGCCGGTCGCGAGCCGGAGCTGCTTGAATGGGTGGTGTCAAGAGTGAGCGTTTCTTCCTTGGCGCCGGATTTTGTAGAAAGCCAAGGCGTCTTTTTGAGCTGGTTCTTCGAACAGGGCAGGGGCCACCCCCAAACAACTAGATAAGAGTTTTGGGGGGTAGCTCCCCGCAGCCTTTTAGGAAGAACTGGGATTTTTCGCAGGAAAAACCCTAGTTGAGAGGCCGCAGCAGGCTGAAAATGGAGTTCCTCTCCTATGTGGGCTGTGTGTGTCTAGGCAGGCTGGCCGTAGCAGTGACATCTTGCCCTTTCCATCCTAATTCTTATCTTTAGTAACAACGAGGCGTTACTTTTACACTTTCACGTACATTTGTCCTCTCAGGAATTCATTGGTAGGCGGTACGTGGGGTGGGTGGGAAGATAAGCTTTTTTTTTTTTAAGAATTCATCATTCTCTCTAATGAGAAGGCGCCCTTCCTATAGCTTAATCATTCAACCGTATTTATTAAGTGCAAAATGTTAAGTACAAGACAGTCTTATTTGGTTTTAAAGGAACTTGCAATTTATTTGGGGGTTATAGAACTTGAAAAGGTACTGCGGTGAATCTAGTAGGCCTGTACACTGTTAGGAGTACTGCACATTAGTACAGACCTTTTAGAAAATAATTTGGCAGTACTTCTCAAGAGCTATAAGAGGTTTTTACTCCCTGAAATAGTAATTCTAGCCTTGGATATAAAAGGAACACTGTCACCTGAAGAAAAATACTGTCCACAGTGATGTTCAGTTCATTCAATGAATATGTGTTAATTATTTGCAAAGTGTCAGGCACTGACCTGGGCACTATCAACAGAAGAGACAAAAATCTTTGCTTTCTTGGAACTTAAACTATTGGGGAGACAGACAATAAACAAAGTAAGTTAATATGTAAGTTTGTTAGATGGAGATAAGTGCTTTGGAGCAAAATTAAGCAGAGAAGTGTTGAGGGGTTGGGGAAGCCTGCAGTTTAAAATAGGGTGGCTAGGAAAGACCTCATTAGAAAATGGTCTTTAAAGGAGACGCGGGAGTGACTATGCAAGAGGTTCCAGGCAGATATAACTGAAAAACTGGAAAGTACCTAAATGACCAAAGAAGAGAATGATTAAACATGATTGTTCATCAACTTTCTGGAACTTAATGGAAACATGATAGGAAAAAAGGCAAAATTATATACAGTCTATGATTGCAATTCTCTGAAGTAAATGAGTACATAATGGGCAAAGATTAGGTAAGGACTTTCATATAGTAACTTAGGGTGGTGAGGTTTTAGTTTCACTATTAAAAATTAATTTTTTTGAATAAAGAAAATTAACAATGTGAGACAGTGGTTTATATTTGCAAAGTAAATGTAGATGAAGAAGAAATTTTTTAGAAAAGATTTTACTTATTTTTAGAGGGGAAGGGAGGGAGAGAGGAAGAGATACAGCAATGAGAGAGAAACCTCAATTGGCTGCCTCGCAGACCTGAGCTTCTGCCGATGGAAACCCAGGTGTGTGCTCTGACCCAGAGTCCGAACCAGCAGCGACCTTTTGCTCTTCAGGATGATGCCTTGCCAAATAAGCCACGCTGGTCAGGGCCGGAAGAGATCATTTTGGACTGAAATGGTTAGGAAATGCTTTAGAGAATTGGTAAGATGTATACTAGAAGTGGAAGAATAGAATACTTCGTAAAGGGAACTCACAGAAGAAAAAAAGGAGAACTTGGTATACTGAACTAGTAATAATTTTCTGAAAAAATAATTCAGCCTGTCCCTTTCTTTTAGTCTTCATTCATGTTGGATTGAGGACAGTCTATTTACTCTTTCTGCAATTGATTTGCTCATAAGAACATTTGTTTTCAAGATATTCCTTCTGCCTGTCAGTTGTATAGAGCCTTTTGATGTGGTGAAGCAAAAGCTGGACATTTGGGGGAGAGAATTGTTCTGAAATGCTTTCATATAAAAGAATCCTGTTTTCCTTGGCAGCAGAGAACCTATATTGTTGATTTCTTGGGGAGCTCCAGATTTAGAAATGTTTATGAGAATGTTTTTCATTAAAACTCTTCCTGAAAAATTCAGGCAGTCTTCCATTGCTGTCTTACAATATTTAACACCCATGGTGCATCTAAAAAACATGATGTATAGGTCTCTTAATAATGTTGTTTGTAGGAGGAGGAAGAAGAGGATAGAGACTTCCCCCAGCATACTCTGCAGTTAAGATGTGGTAGTCTGTTATTCTGAAGGACAGACATGTCTGTCTCTTGGCTGGGTGACTGAAATTAAATTGAGGACTCAGAGCAATCACATCAAGCTGAGACTCTTTCCTGGTGATGCAGAATTGTTCCCTTAGGGATACTCACTGGGAATCTGTAACATAGTGACTTCTCCACCTCTGGGGCTTCTCATCAATAACAGCTGAGATTTTCTGCACCTTTTTGTTTAAAGTCTTCCACAAACTGATTTCCTTGTTCCACACAGGGATCATTTCAGCTTTCCCAAACAGCAGTTGCCTCTGCAGTGAAAAGCAACAGCTGTTTTACAGCTGCAAAGCAAAGTGCTACAATATGACTTTGTTTCTGTTTCCTTTTACATCATTTTATCTCCTGGATTTGGAGCTAAATAATAAAGGGGGAGAAATAAAGAAGTATTCATGAGGGTGAAAATGTGACACAGCAGGAAAATTATAACCATTTTAAATTGACATTGAATAGCATGAGTAATTTTTAACTTTTTGAGTTACAATTTGGCTGCAATATCACAGAACTGATGAGGAAAGATATTTTTGTCCTCTATAACATTTTCCAATTCCTGAGAGTCCCTTCTGTAGAACATTAGTAAAATTGCATGATAGTCCCCTAGCATCTAAAGAAAAGAGGATTATATTTTACTAGTGCCGTTTTTTGATTAACCTAAGTAAACCTATGGAGAAGAAAGACTTAACTTTTCACAAGCCTTATGTAGAACAACTTTTTTTTTAAAGTATATTATTGATTATGCTGTTTCAGTTATCCTATTCTTTTTTCTCTTCTTTATCCCCCTCTGCCTGGTACCCACATTCTCTCCAGCATTCCCACTCCCCACCAACTTAGTTCATGTCCATGGGTCGTACATATAAGTTCTTTGGCTTCTCCATTTCCTGTACTATTCTTAATCTCCCCCTGTCTATTTTGTACCTACCAATTATGAGTCTTATTCCCTGTACCTTTTCCCCCTTTCCCCCTTCCCCCTCTCTGCTGACATCTCTCCATCTGCTGTGATTCTGTTCCTGTTCTAGTTGTTTGCTTAGTTTGTTTTTGTTTTTTTAGGTTCATTTGTTCATAATTGTGAGTTGTCATTTTACTGTTCATAGTTTTGATCTTCTTTTTCTTAGGTAAGTCTTGTTAACATTTCATATAATAAGGGCTTGGTGATGATGAACTCCTTTAACTTGACCTTATCTGGGAAGCACTTTATCTACCCTTCCAGTCTAAATAATAGCTTTGCTGGAAAGAGTAACCTTGGATGTAGGTCCTTGCTTTTAGTAACTTTGAATACTTTTTTCCAGCCCCTCTTGCCTGCAGGGTTTCTTTTGAGAAATCAGCTGACAGTCTTATGGGAACTCCTTTGTAGGTAACTCTCTCCTTTTCTCTTGCTGTTTTTAAGATTCTCTCATCTTTAATCTTTGGCAATTTAATTATGATGTGCATTGGTGTATTCCTCTTTAGGTCCAGTTTGTTTGGGAGTCTCTGAGTTCCCTGGACTTGTATGTCTATTTCCTTCGCCAGATTGGAGAAGTTCTCTTTCATTATTTTTTCAAATACATTTTCAATTTGTTGGTCTTCCTCTTCTCCAGACACCCCTATGATTGAGATGTTGGAGCATTTAAAGTTGTCCCAGAAGTTCCTAAGTCTTTCCTCATTTTTTTGAATTGTTTCTTCTGTTTTGGTTGAATGTTTCTCTCTCTCTCTCTCTCTCTTTTTGTTCCAAATCGTTGATTTCAGTCCTGGTTTCCTTCCCTTCACTGTTGGTTCCTTGTATATTCTTTATTTCACTTTGTATAGATAGCCTTCACTTCTAACTCTATTTTGCATCTGTACTCAAAACATCCTAATTACCAGTGTTCTGAACTCTGCTTCTGATAGTTTGGTTATCTCCTTGTGGCTTAGTTCTTTTTCTGGAGTTTCGATCTGTTCTTTCATTTGGGCCATATTCCTTTGTTCCTGCACACCTGTAACATTGTAAGGGGCAGACCCTTAGGTATTCACCAGGGCTAGGCCACCCCACGTTGCTGTGTCGTGGCACTGTATGGGGAGAGGGGTCAGAGAGGGAACAATGCCGCTTGCTCGGGTCTCACCCTGCTTTCAAGAGACGAGCAGTTCTCTGACCACCACAACCCCCATAGGTTTTTACAGCAAGGGGTTCCAAGGCTTAATTTTTCCGATGCTGAAACCCTGGGTTGCATGGTTTGTCTTGCTCCCCAGTTGTTCTTTCCCCATTTATCTGCATGCAAACGTGGGATCACCGGTGTCATCTCTGCCCTGGCTGCCTGTCTCTGCCCCTTCTACCAGTATGGATGAATGTTTCTTTACTCCTTGGTTGTCAGACTCTTACAGTTTGATTTTCTGGCAGCTCTGGGTTTTGTGGGGGTTTTTTGTTTTTAAATTGGTTGTTTCCTTCTTTTGGTTGTGTGAGGAGGCGAACCGTATATACCTATGTCTCCATCTCGGACAGAACTCTAGAACAGCTTGTTGGAGAGCCTGGACCTGGTCGAATTTTGCTATCTTCCCCATCTTGGTCTGGGTTCTAGCTATGATTTGTTAATCATTATTCTATAGTCTAAATAGCAAATGTCAGACCAAATCAAAAACAAAAATTGCATGCCTAATATAATAATATCCTATAGTTTTATGGTAAGGTTCAATTTGTACATTATAAAACTTTTAACTACATTAATTGATAATATTCTGTGAGATAAATAGAACACATATTATTGTTCCTATTTATATTAAGATGAATCTCAGAAATTAAGTGACTTACCCAAAGTTATACTACTGGTAGATAGAAAAACTAAAACTTTATGCCAGTGCTTCTGTTCCCACCTCCCCACCCCACTTCTTTTGATTAAAAAAAAAAAAATCTATATTACGCATTGATGTTCAGGTAGAAAGAAAGTTCTTTTTGACAGTTGAGCCATGAATGTGTGTGTATGTGTGTTTTCTGACTTCCTTTAATCAAATATTTATTTTTAAGTACTGAGTGTTTGTGTTTATAGTACCCTAGTGCCAAATGTAAGGTTTCTCTTCTCGAATTTAAAGTTTACTTGGGACATAGAGTAGAAACATGGTAAAGTTAGAGTGCAAGGTGCATGTGTCTATGTGCCAACTGAGCACAGGGGTGGAGCAAAGATCGGTTGAAGTAGGTGATGATGACCTGCAAATGATGAGGGGATGGTAATAATACACGAGAGGAAGAATTCACAAGATTATACTTGTAAGAAAGGAACTAACTTAAGGTGACAAGGAATCGAAATTGGGAGTCAGTGTAGGTCAGTGGATAAGGGTAATTGATATTAAAGTCATATGTCACTTCATGACAGGGATATGTTCTGAGAAATGTGTTATGTGATTTTGTCATCTGCAAACATCATAGAGTGCATTTACACACATCTAGATGGTATAGCCTACTTACTACACACCTAGGCTATATGGTGTAGCCCGTTGCTCTTGGGCTACAAGCTTGTTGTACAGCATGGTACTGTACTGAATACTCTAGGCAATTGTAACGCAATGGTAAGTATTTGTATATCTAAACATAGGAAAGGTACAGTAAAAATATGTCACCTACCATGAATGGAGCTTGAAGGCCTGGAAGTTTCTCTGGGTGAGTCATTGAGTGGTGAGTGAATGTGAAGGCCTAGGACATTACCATACACTACTGTAAACTATAAACACTGTATACTTAGGCTACACTAAATTTATAGATATTTTTATTCAATAATAACCTTAGCTTACTGTAACTTTTTTACTGTATGTATATGAGGCGAAAGGATAGAGTAATACCTCAGAATCAAGTCCAGCATGTGGGGCATCCCGAGCAAATTGAGAGCTCTAGGACTGGCCTTAGGAGAGAGGCTAGGGTGGATAGGATAAATGGGTGAGTTGTCTGTAGAGATGTAATAATTAAAGTTGGATAGTTTGATATGATATTTGAGAGGCTGAAGTATTGAACTGTAGGAATGTCTGGTGTTGAGAGAGAAGAATAAAAATCCATAATCAAAATATTTGTAACACTGTAAACCTCTAAATCTGGAGACTATGATGGTCTGACAGAGGTAGGGTTTCCTCTTTGCAGTTTTACAAATACAGCACTGGAAGTCCAGTTAAACACTGTTTTGTAGGCACTAGGCATCATATTAGGAGAAAAATGTAGATCGAGGTAGTTGTATGAGATAATAGTTACTACAATGAGGAGATGTCCCTGGATAAGGTTCTCTGTGTCTTTAGACATTTTAGGAATCAGGTTGGGTTTTCAAGGGAGTACCTCTCCCCAGCCCTCACTCTAGGGAGTAGTATGCACAAAAACATAGGAAAGAACAGTAATGGACTAGAGGAACTTGAGAAAATGTGAAGATTTCTTTTAAAGGGGCAAAGGATCAGGTTATTTATTGTCATTTAAGACATAAAAAGTTTCTGAAAAAATTGTTTATTTTTCATTATATTTTATTATTTATACTATTGAAAAAAATTTTTAAACAACCAGTTTTTAGTATCCTAGTTGCACTGTGAAATTTGACTTTTTTGCATTCTTGGACAGGTAGAAGTTTTCTTCCTAGGTACTGAGCTTACTGTTTTAATAGTCTCAGAATATACAGATGAATGCTGAGATGATAGAAACCAATATCCCATATTAAAAGTGAGTGTCTTCCATTTTTACTGGGAGCCAAAGGAAATAATTTGAATAGGCTACTGAATTCCCTGCTCCCTCTTATGTTCTGAAGCATTTGAGTATATTTGCCTCTTTTGTCATATTGTTGAATCCATGGACTTCTCCATGACTTCCAGATCTCTTCCTGCCAGTTTTAATGCTATTATTTTAGTTTTGTTCTTAGTTTAGAGAAAGATTTTTGTAATAAATTTGTTGGTCTGGTTGCTTAGCAGCTTGCTGTGATTATGTAGCTTGGAACAGATACATTGCCGTTTGAACATCTTGGTTTCCCGCCCTGCTTCAGGTATATATTGCATCCAAGCTTGGAATTGAAAGCTTTTTTCGCTATTAGAGCAATCATCATACAAGTAAAATGAATAATTCTCTAGGATTTAATAGAAAATATTTTTATATGTTCTTTTGTCCTTTGCAGGGTTTTTTCCTTTCCTTCCCTCATAGCATATGGTACAATCTTATAAACATTGTAAAATCACTAAACCTTCATAAAAGAGTTCTTCGAATTTTATTTAGAGCATAAAATAAGGACCTTGACTAGAATGTTGAAGGGGTGATTAGGCGAAACATAAGAAGAATCCTTTAATGGTATTTCTGAGGACTCTGAGTTTTTAAATGAAATTCGATTTTTTATTTCATTTTCTTGATAGTTTTCATAATATCCAGTTGATATCTTTCTTTCTTGAGTGTTAAATGAAGATCTTATTTTCTCACAGTGTTCTCAGTTAAAGTCTATTCGGAGCAGAACCGCTAGTAAGGACACCATTTTTAATGTAATATCAGCAGGTCTTTGGGGGGAAATATGAAGCCTGAAATTCACTATACAGAATACAATAGCAAATGATTTTTCCTTTGCCCTTGTAACTGTGAAGGTGGTGTATTGTCTTCTTGATGCCAGAATGTGGTACAACATAAGCCTTTGCCTATACTTAGTATAAATTTATTAGACATAGTCCCTGCACACAGTCCAGCAGAGAGCCCTGCATTACAGAAATAATTCTTGTGCTGCTGAGCTGGCGATTTCCCCACTTAATCACTTGTGTGATGTCATCTGTGCTGTTGGTAGGAAATGTGCTGACCATGTCCTGCATTTTAAAAGGCAGATGCAACAGGGGTACTAGCTAAAAAGAAATTAAAAATAAACTGTAAGGTCTTCAAAGTCCAGAAGGATTAAAGTGGCAGAAGTGTTATTAATCAACAAGCTTGACTAAGAACCACATTTTGTATTTGGTCACCAAGTAATCAACTGACATTAGGAAAGCTTGTCCCTAATTGCTTTCCTCTCAGCTCCATAGTGATTGCAGAGTGCTGGAAAAGCAGTAGGCAGGAAGGGGGTATTATATTTTGAGGTCTGAAATGCTTTTCTAATTTTCAAGTAAGTGTTAAACTTTCCAACTTTGTTTTTATAATAAGGATTACACGAAACATCAGTTGTTGGCTTGTGATTCTTACAATGGTAGCTACAAATGGAAGAACCAGGTGTTAGTCACTGGTGACTGTATTGGATTGCTACTGAATCTTTTGTCTGGGGGAGAACGCACGCCCCCTAATGTATATTTGATTTCTTGGCAGGAAGATGGATACTACGATGCTGAATTTGCGGAATCTGTTTGAGCAGCTCATACGGCGTGTGGAGATTCTCAGTGAAGGAAATGAACTCCGTAAGTCATTCTGAGCTGGCCTGAGTGAAGAGAGAAACAGACTTCAGAAAACAAAGCTGAAGTGTGTTCCAACTTGAAAATTGTTTTTGATTTGGGTTACCTAAAAAGAAAGTCATAGTCTCTCAGTCCTTGTCAAAGCTTAATGTACACTCATTCTAAATGGTCGCTTTTTTCTGGAGTTCTTAGATGGGTTTTGTTCAGACTGTTTTTTTAAGGTTCTCATTTCCACTAAGTAGTTGCCAATTGCATTTTTGTACCATGAACTGGGCAAAATCTACTGAATTTTCAAGGATGTTGCTTTTTTTCTTTAGAGAGTAGTCGTCTACAATTTTTATCTTGGGCTTTTCCTTGTGTTCTATAGAACATTTTTAGTTGAAGAGGAGAAAAATGTTATAACTTTTTTTTGAAGGAGGGACTATTCATCTGCTTTTACCTACCTAATATATTTGATGCTTAGTAATAAAGGATTGGGATGGGTTGGAGATATAGGGAGAAAAAGGAGGTGGTGATAAAACAGTCACCCGTGAAGGAGAAAAGTGAGAAAGGAGGGTGGGGCTGGTAGCACTGACTTAAGTGACTTACAGGAATTATTCTGTACCAGCTTCTCTTTGTGTTGCCATCCTCTCTGATATCAGATTTTTATTAATACCTAATTTAGTAAGTGTTGCTCTTAAGTCATCCTCATTGATATAAAAGCAATGTACAAACTGTCTTAAACTTAGAAAAAAATCCCTATAGTATTTAGTATGGTGTCTTGCTTATGCCATTCAATATTTCCTTTAATTTGATTGATGTTTTTAATAGCTCTTATCCACTTATAGGCCTTTCAAAACAGTATTCTATTTTCTCTCTCTAATAGCTGTTGCATGACCCTGTCATCTGGTACCAGCTCGGTAACCTGGATGGCATACTAATTAGGCTTCTCTTTGAAATCACCTCATCTCGGAAGATGGATTACTTCAGAGCCTAGTAGGGAAGAGTACTGAATAAGAGATCTTAAAATTCAGGTTCATTTAGCAAATATTTAGTGAGAATTTATCACAGCCTCTCCCACATGTTGAGCTGAGGGAAAGGGATGACTAAATGGCATCATGGAGAAACGTAGGGTTTGAGTTGAGTCTTAGATGTAGGGTAGGGTGCCCACAGACAGAGAAGAAAGAGGGCATTTAGGGTTGGGAACAGCCTGAGTGGAAAAAAGATGGTGTGGGATTTGAAGGGGAATAGGATAAAAGGGAGAGTGATGTTATCAGAGCTGTGCTTTTGGAAGCTTTCCTTGCAGAGGTGGAGGTTGTATTAAGGGGGAGGCTGGGAGACTGACTAGGATGTGGTTGCCATTGCTCAGGAAAGAGGCAATAGGAGTCCTTCCTGACTGGGATGGTGGTTGTGAAGATGAAAATGAGGGGAAATGGGTGGAAGAGACTGTGAAAATAAGATCTCTAGGAGGAAGCAGGTAGTAGGATGTAGGGGCCGATAGAGGAATCTAAGGTTTGAAGTCTCAGTAGCCAGTGCTGATTTTCATGGTTATTTCCGTGTGTATCTGTAAAATAGGAATGTAATATCTTTATCTTCTTTGTGGGAGTGCTGTGATGATTTGGGGATAACATGAGATACTAGTTGTGAAAGTACTTTGGAAATAATTATGCAAAAAAATATACAAGATACTTATTTTTACAGATACCCATATTTTATAAGCAAATTTATATCTTTCCATTGATTTCTGTTATAAAATAGGTATGTTTTGTCTCTTAAATCCCTACCTTGAAATGTTGGCTTTTTTTTCTCTTTTAACTACTTTATTGTCTGTGCTATTAAAGTTGTCCTAATTTTTCCCACTGCTCCCCTCTACCTAGCCCACTCCCCATTCCCACCGTCAATCCCCACACCACTGTCCATGTCCATGGATCATGCATATATGTCCTTTGCCTAACCCCTTCCCCTTCTTTCAACCAGTCCCCACCTCCCCTCTCCTTTTACAGCTGCCAGTCTGTTCCATGTTTCTATGCCTCTGATTCTATTTTGGTCATTAGTTTATTTCGTTCTTTAGATTATACCTGTAAGTGAGATCATATGGTATTTGTCTTTCATTGATTGGCTTATTTCACTTAGCATAATAGTTTCCAGTTCCATCCATAAAGTTGCATGAAGTAAGAATTCCTTCTTTTTTTATTGCTGCGTAGTATTCCATTGTGCAAATGTACCATGGCTTTTTTTATCCACTCGTCTACTGATGGGCACTTAAGCTGTTTCCAAATCTTGACTATTGTAAATAATGCTGCTATGAATATAGGAGTGCATATATTCTTTTGAATTAATGTTTGAAGATTCTTAGGATATATTTCCAGAAGTGGAATCACTGGGTCAAAAGACAGTTCCATTTTTAATTTTTTGAGGAAATACCATACTGTTTTCTAGCATGGTTGCACCAGTGTGCATCCCACCATTTTGGCAGGTGTGAGGTGATAGATCTCATTGTGTTTTTTTAAAGAAAAGTATTTCTATTTTAAAAAAGATTTTATTTATTTTTTAGAGAGAGGGGAAGGGAGGGAGAAAGGAGAGAAACATTGATTTGTGAGAGAAACATGAATTGGTTACCTCTTACACACCCCCAAATGGGGACCTGGGCCACAGCCCAGGCATGTGCCCTGACTGGGAATCGAACCAGTGACCTTTGGGTTCACAGGATAGTGCCCAACTCACTGAGCCATACCAGTCAGGGCTCATTGTGGTTTTAATTTGCATCTCTCTGATGGCTAGTGATGTTGAGCATTTTTTCATATGTCTATGGGCCCTCTGTATTTCCTCCTTGGAGAAGTATCTATTCAGGTCCTTTGCCCATTTTTTAATTGGATTGTTTGTCTTTCTGGTGTTGAGTCTTACGAGTTCTTTATATATTTTGGAGGGTTAAGCCCTTGTCTGATGTATCATTGGCAAAATACATTCTCCAGTACAGTGGGTTTCCTTTTCATTTTGATGATGGTATCTTTAGCTCTGCAGAAACTTTTTAATTTGATGTAGTCCATTTATTTATTTTTTTCCTTTGTTCCCCATGCCCTAGGAGATATATTGGCAAAAATATTGCTATGTAGAATATCTGAAATTTAACTGCCTATGTTTTCCTCTAGGATTTTTATGGTATTGCAACTTATATTTAAGTCTTTTATCCATTTTGAGTTCATTCTGGTGTAAGGTGTAAGTTTGTAGTCTAGTTTCATTTATCTACAAGTATTAGTCCAGTTCTCCCAGTATTGTTTATTGAAGAGACTGTCTTTACGCCATTGTAGTCTCTTGCCTCCTTTGTCAAGTATTAATTGACCATAAAGGCGTGGGTTTTTTTCTGGGCTGTCTGTTCTGTTCCATTGATCTGTGTGTGTGTTCTTATGCCGGTACCAGACTGTTTGGATTACAGTGGTCTTATAGTATAGTTTGGTATCTGGCCTTATAGTACAGTTCGATATCAGATATTGTGAACCTTCCAATTTTGCTCTTCTTTCTCAAGATTGCTGAGGCTATTTGGAGTCTTTTTTGGTTCCATATAAATTTTTGGAATATTTGTTCTAGGTCTGTGGAATATGCCATTGGTATTTTAATAGGAATTGCATTGAATCTCTAGATTTCTTTGGGTTGTATTGAAATTTTAATGATGTTAATTCTTCCAATTCATGAACAAGGTGTATGCTTCCATTTATTTGTATCTTCCTCAGTTTCCTTCTTCAGTGTCCTATAGTTTTCCGAGTTCACGTCTTTTACCTCTTTGGTTGAATTTATTCCTAGGTATTTTTTGTTGTTGTAATAGCAAATGGGATTGTTTTCTTAGTTTCTCTCTCTGATAGTTCATTTCTGATGGATAAAAATGCCATCAACTTCTCAGTATTGATTTTGTATCATGCTACTTTGTTGAATTCATGTACTAGGTCTAGCAGTTTTTTGGTGGAGCCTATAGGGTTTTCTATGTACAATATCATGTCATCTGTGATTAATGACAGTTTTACTTCCTCCTTTCCAATTTGGATGCCTTTTATTTCTTCTTGTCTGATTGCTGTGGCTAGTATTTCTAGTACTATGTTGAATAAGAGTGGTGAAAGCAGACATCCCTGTCATGTTCCTGATATTAAGGGAAACAATTTTAGTTTTTTGCCCATTGAGTATGATGTTGGCTGTAGGTTTTCTGTATATGGCCTTTATTATGATGAGGTACGATCCATCTATTCCTACTTTGCTGAAAGCTTTATCATAAATGTGTGCTGGATTTTATCAAATGCTTTTTCTACATCTATTGATATGATCATGTGATTTTTATCTTTCATTTTGTTTATATGCTGTATCACATTTATTAATTTGTAAATATTGTACCAACCTAACATCCCTGAATAAGTCCCACTTGATCATAATATATGGTCTTTTTACTGTATTGCTGGATTTGGTTTGCTAATATTTTGTTGAGGATTTTCACATCTATGTTCATTAGGGATATTGGCCTATAGTTTTCTTTCTTTGTTGTGCTTTATCTGGTTTTGGAGTTAGGATAATACTGGCCTCATAAAAAGAGCTTGGAAGTCTTCCATCTTCTTGAATTTTTTGGAATAGTTTGAGAAGGATAGGTGTTAGTTCTTTGAATGATTGGTAAAATTTTCCTGTGAAGCCATCTTGTTCAGGACTTTTCTTTGCTGGATTTTTTGATTACTGCTTCAATTTCATTAGTTGTTATTGGTCTAGTCACGTTTTCTGCTTATTCCTGATTCAGTTTTGGAAGATTGTATGTTTCTAGAAATTTTTCCATTTTTCCCACGTTTTCCAATTTCTTGGCATATCTAGTTAGTCATAGTATTTTCTTACAATCCTTTGTATTTTTGTGGTATTAGTTGTTACTGTCCCTCCTTCATTTCTGATTTTATTAATTTGGGTCCTATTTTTCTTGATGAATCTGGTTAAAGTTTAGTCATTTTTGAAGATTTTACTAAATTTTTTTTCCCAAAAACAACCCCACCCCACCCCCCCCCTTATTTATTTTTAGACAGAGGGGAAGGGAGGGAGAAAGAGAGGGAGAGAACCATCAGTTTGTGGTTGCGTCTTGCTCACCCCCTACTGGGGACATGTGTCCTGACTGGGAATCGAACTGGCAACCTTTTGTTTTGCATGCCGATGCTCAAGCCACTGAGCCACACCAACCAGTGCTAGCCTCCATGTGTTTGAATGTTTTGGGACTTTTTTAATTGAGGTTAATTTCTAGTTTCATGCCATTGAAATCTGAGAGAATGCTTGATTTGATTTCAGTTTTCTTGAATTTGTTAAGACTCATTTTCTGCCTTACCATGTAGTCTATCTTTGATAATGATCCATGTGTACTTGAGAAGAATGTGTATTCTGCTGCTTTGAGATGAAATGTTCTGTAAATATCAATTAAATACTTTTGATTTAGTGTATTGTTTAAGGTTGTTCTTTCCTTATTGATTTTTTTTTTGTCCTGAAGATCTATCCATTGATGACAGTGTGGTGTTATAATTACCTACAGTGACTATATTGCTGTCAATATCTTCCTTAAAGTCCACCAAGATTTTCTTTATATATTTAGGTGCTCCCATATTGGGTGCATATATTTGCAAGGGTTATATCCTCTTGTTGGATTGATCCCTTTAGTATTGTGTAGTGACGTTTTGGTCTCTTGTTATGGCTTTTGTTTTGAAGTCTATTTTGTCAGATATAAGTATTGCTACCCCAGCTTTTTTTCATCTCCATTTGCATGGAATTTTTTTTTTCCAATCCTTCACTTTCAGCCTGTGTAAATCTTTTGTTCTGAGGTGGGTCTCTTGTATACAGCATATATATGGGCCATGTTTTCTTATCCATTCTGCTACCCTATGTTTTTTGATTGGAGCGTTTACATTTACATTTAAGGTTATTACTGATAGGTACTTATTCATTGCCATTTTATTTCTTTATAGCCATATTCCCCTCTCTATTTCTTCTTCTTAAAGGAGTCCCTTTAATATCTCATGCAGTGCTGGTTTGGTGTTAATGAACTCCTTTAGACTTTTTTCGTCTAAAGATCGTCTTTATTTTGCCTTCAATTTTAAATGATAGCCTTAAATGAGAGAGTAGTCTTGGTTGCAGATCCTTGCTTTTCATTACTTTGAACACTTGATGTTAGTCCCTTCTGGCCTAAAGTGTTCCTTTTGAGAAATCAGCTGACAGTCTTATTGAAACTCCCATGTAGGTAACTGTTTCTCTCTCACTGCCTTTAAGATTTTCTCTTTGTCTTTAAACTTTACCATTTTAATTATGATATGTCTTGGTTATGGGTTTCTTTGGGTTGATCTTTATTGGGACTCTGTGCTTCCTGAACTTGTGTGCTTTTTCCTTCAAGTTAGGAAAGTTTTCTGTCATTATTTCTTCAAACAGGTTTTCCAGCCCTTGTTCACTTTCTTCTCTTTCCAGTATCCCTGTGATGTGAATATTGTTTTATTTCATGTTATCCCAAAATTCCCTTAAATCATCCTCATTCTTTTTAAGTTGTTTTTCTTTTAGTTGCTCTGATTGGGTGTTTTTTACTACCTTGTCTTCCAAGTCACTGATTCAACCCTCTGTTTCATCTAGCCTGCTTTTTATTCCTTTTAGTGTATTCTTCATTTCAGATATTACATTCTTAATTTCCAAATGGTTCTTATTCAGAGTTTCCATGTCCTTTTTCATGCTGATCTAGTTCCCACTAAGTTCCTTGTAATTCTTGCTAAGGTCCTTTAGCTTCCTTATAACCATTACTTTGAACTCTATGTCTGATAAATTTCTTGCCTCAATTTCATTTAGCTCTTTTTCTGGGGATTCCTCATTTTCTTTTTTTTTTATTTTTATTTTTTAAAAATTTTATTTATTTAGTTTTAGAGAGAGGGGACAGGAGGGAGAGAGAGGCGGAGAGAAACATCAATGTGTCATTGCCTCTCGTGCATCCCCAACTGGGGACCTGGTCTGCAAACCAGGCATGTGCCATGACTGGGAATCGAACCAGCGACCCTTTGGTTCACAGGCCGGTGCTCAATCCACTGAGCCACACCAGCCAAGGCTCTTTCTTTTAAAAATCTTTATTGTATTTTTTCTCCATTACCATTTAGTTTCCTTTCACCTCTCTCCCCGCAGCATTCACCACATGATTCCTCCTTTTGTTTTGGGGGTTGTTCCTTTGTCTCCCCATTTTAGCTTACTCTGTTTCTATGTATTTCATAGATCTGCTTTGATTCTCTGTCTTCATGATGGACTAGTACCAAGTCAAATTGTCATTCACAAACTGGAAAAAAAAGCCATATCTGTTGATCTCCACCATCAAAATTTTTCCTGGTCTCTGGTTTAAAGTATCTTTTTTGACCCAGTTTAGCAAACTTAATTTATAACTGAATTGAACATAAAAAATAATAACTTAGGCCAAAACCAGAACATCTGCATACATGACTAACAAACTAAGTTGAACTACTAGTAATTTAATAATTTGTATTATTAAGTTAGGAACTTATTCCTTGAAATGAACTGATACTTTATTTGGTTTGAGTTCCATTGTCCAGTTCAGTAATACCTATAAAGTATGACAATTAACAACAAACAGGAATTAAAACTTAAACTTAATAAGACTTATTAAGGAGTATCCTAAGGAACAAAAAACCAGCAAAATTAGGTCAAATGGAAATCTTTCCATTCTCAAATTGTTTTTTAATTTCCTAAATATTTGAGTGTGTATGTACCACTATATTTAGAAACATTTAATTGACCACAGTGTGGAGCTAGAAAGTTTTTAGACTCTGTAGTTGAAAAGTGTGTTTCTTGTTATTTTTTGAAATTGAGGTATTACATATTGAATACATCAGGAAAATACGCAAACCATAAGTGTACTGCCTGATGAATTGCCAGTGAACAAGGCTAAGAACTAGCTTTGGTTTTAGTTTTCTTCCTTTTGAATTTATAGTGTTGAAATTACTAAATTTGCAAAAGGATATATTTTTCCTTTTTTTTCCCTGTGCAAATAATTTTTTATTTTTAGATTATCTTCATTTTACAAAATAATGCAAACTCTATGTCACTTTTCATTTCTAATTGCTCTGGAAAGTTCTCTCCAGTACAGTTGGATTCTATCTTCACCAACTCCTAACAACTTGCCCTAATGCACTTTAAAAAAAAATTTTTTTTATTGTTCAAATACATTTGTCTCCATTTTCCCACCACCACTTTCCCTTGCCCCACCCACCCCAACCTTTCACCCTCAATCCTTCCCTACTTTGGCTTTGTCCATGGGTCCCTTTATACATATTCCTTGATTTGACCCATCCCGTTCTTTTCCCTGTTACCCTCCTCCCTATTCCCTCTCGTTACTGTTGGTTTGTTTTTTCTTTCCGTGGTGCTGGTTATATCTTTCTTGTTTGTTTTGTTGATTAGGTTCTACTTACAGGTGAGATCATATGGTATTTGTCTTTCACTGCCGGGCTTATTTTGCTTAGAATAATGCTCTCCAGTTCCATCCATGGTGTCGCAAAGGGTAGTAGCTCTTTCTTTCTGCTGCATAGTATTCCATTGTGTAGATGTACCATACTTTTTTGATCCATTCATCTATTGATGGGCACTTAGGTTGCTTCCAGCACTTGGCTAATGTTAATTGTGCTGCTATGAACATTGGGGTGCGTAGGTTCTTTTGAATTGATGTTTTGAGATTCTTAGGGTATAATCCCAGCAGTGGAATTGCTGTGTCAAAAAGCAATTCCATTTTAGCTTTTTGAGGAAATTCCAAACTGTTTTCCGCAATGGCTGCACCAGTCTGCATTCCCACCAACAGTGCACTAGGGTTCCTTTTCTCCACAACCTCGCCAGCACCCATTGTTTGTTGATTTATTTATGATGGTCATTCTGACCGGTGTGAAGTGGTATCTCATTGTGGTTTTAATTTGCATTTCTCTGATGACTAGTGATGCTGAGCATCCTTTCATATGTCTCTGGGCCCTCTGTATGTTCTCCTTGGAGAAGCGTCTGTTCAGGTCCTTTGCCTCTTTTTTAATTGGATGTTTGTCTTCCTGGAATGGAGTCATGTGAGTTCTTTATATACTTTGGAGATCAAACCCTTGTCCGAGGTATCATTGGCAAATATATATTCCCATATGGTCTGTTCCCTTTACATTTTGCTGATGTTTTCTTTAGCTGAGCAGAAGCTTCTTATTTTGATGAAGTCCCACTTGTTTATTCTTTCCTTTATGTCCCTTGCTCTAGGGGACATATTGGTGAAAATATTGTTGATTGGGTTCCATTTATAGGTGAGATCATACGATATTTGTCTTTTACCACCTGGCTTATTTCACTTAGCATAATGCTTTCCAGTTCCATCCATGCTGTCGTGAAGGGTAGTAGCTCTTTCTGCCGTGTAATAGTCCATTGTGTAAATGTACCATAGTTTTTTGATCCACTCATTTATTGATTGTTTTCTTTAAATTAAGAAAGAAAAATACCTTAGTAATGTGTTCTGAACTGTTAACTGAACCAGTGTATCATTTAAAACTATTGTTTTTTATATAGTCCTTGATATGTGCATTGTCTATGATAACTAGGTCATAATATCATGTTTTACTACAATCTTTGGTTGCTAAAATCTGATGATTCCTTACGTGTAAGACTTTGTTTTTGTGGATTGAATTGGTACCCTAATTTTAATTTGTAAGTTTGTAATTTAGTCACATTATTCAAATTGCTTTAAAAGGGCACTCTATTGCCCTGGCTGGTGTGGCTCAGTGGACTGAGTGCCGGCCTGTGAACCTAAAGGTCACCAGTTTGATTTCCAGTCAGGGCACACGCCTGGGTTGAGGGCCGCATCCCTGGTTGTGGGTGTGTGAGAGGAAACCAACTGATGTTTCTCTCACACATCAATATTTCTCTCCCTCTCTTTTCCCCTCCCTTCCCCTGTCTCTGAAAATAAATAAACAAAATCTTTAAAAAAACAAAAAATGGGTACTATATTGTTTCTGTGCTCTAAGGTTAAACTCAAATAAGAAAAATGCTCTTACTACCTAAGAATCTGCTAGGCTTGTGTGGATTTACCCTAATTTCAGATGTAAACTGGGTTAGTTAGACCAACAACAGATGTACACCTTTGAAACTTCCCTCACGGTACTGGTGGAAAGTGATGCTTAGAGATAGATTGAGATTAAATGGGAAATAGTAAGGCATTGTAGAAGAAAAGTCTTTGCCGATAGCAGATGCTAAGAATGAATGCCACTAGGGTTTTCATGCTTTGAGGTGCTTCCATGAAAGTGATGCTGTCTTTGCAGACATTTGAAGAAAGTCTGTATTCTCTGCTATCAGTGACTCACCCAAAGCTAGTATGATCTTTCCAACTGGAATGTTTATGTACCCTGCAGGGCAGTGTTAAACAGCAAAAGCAAATTGGCTTTTTACTTTCAAATCAATATTTGTATAATTATATAGCTGAATGGCATTGTAGGCCTAGACATCTGTAATATTAATCTACATCTACTGGAGCATATTATAATAGTTACATTTGAATTTGCTGTTTAACATCTCTCTGGCACAGCAATGTATGACTCTAAAGGAGGCTGTTTTGGTTTTATAGCTGGAACTGTCCTGGTGTGTGACAGCTGCCCCAAAGGTATCCCCCTTTGATTGCCTTCTGTTCAGGAGCTCTCATTGTCAGTGTTACATCTGGAGCCAGGTGACTAATGAGTTACTTATTCCATAGCAGATGCCACTGGCTAAGCTAATGTAAGTGGCCTATTGAAACAGGAATTGCGCCCCACAAAGCTGTCTGTCTAGAGCAATGAATGTATATCCAGGGTCTGCTCTTGGTTGGTTTTGCCCATCATTTAGCTGGTCCCTTAATTATGTATTTGGAGTAAAACTAACCAGAGGACTTACTTACGAAGCATTTATACTCTGTTTTGGGCTTGAATTATTAAAGTGTCCCCCCGCCTTCTTTAGAATTCATCCAATTGGCAAAGGACTTTGAGGATTTCCGTAAAAAGTGGCAGAGAACGGACCACGAGCTGGGGAAATACAAGGACCTTTTGATGAAAGCAGAGACTGAGCGCAGCGCTCTGGATGTTAAGCTGAAGCATGCACGCAATCAGGTGGATGTAGAGATCAAACGGAGACAGCGAGCCGAGGCCGACTGTGAAAAGCTGGTGTGTATTTTCTATGCTAGAACTGCGGGGTGGGGAAGGGGCAAGCATCGTCTGATGTTTCCACTTGCCAGACACACCCACATTAGAGAACTACAAGTAGCCTGTCCATTGACAACTTGTTCATTATTGGAGCTGAAATTGGCAGCCTAGGAATCTTGTTCTCTATAGGTTGAAATTTAAATTATTTCCTCCTTTAGACTTGAAATGACTACTTATTAGATTTCAAATGAGAATTTAAAGAATTAAAATTAGGGGGAAGGGCAGGGAAATCCTAATATACTTGATCTGTCATAAGACAATTGGCCATCTTTCATGCCACCCAGAATATTCTCATCCTTATATTAATAGCTAGTACTTTGTCATTGATACAGGTAAGACAACTGTAAGGCTTTTCTTCACTATTACTGCTAATTCAGGGTAAAACATACAAAAATAGAGAGATTGGTATAACTAGTCGGTGGTTTCTATTCAACAAATTGAGCGATGTGGCTAACACAGAACACTTTCATTTTGATGTACCAAGGTGGGTCACGGTACAAAGGAAAGAAAGCCTTTACTAGGAGGCACTAATCCATCTTGGTACAGTGCTAGATGCCTCAGTAAGCTCAGGTTGTCTAGTTCTAGTGAGTCACAGCTTTGTATGCATTTTAATACATTTTGCTCCACCATTTAGAAAGGTGGGTGACTGCTTTGATCTGTAGAAGCAGCCAATAATTATCCTGATAAAATGACACTAAAGTGTTTTTGCTATGCAAAATCTATTTTGGGACTCTCATTTTGCAATACCCTGTCCTCTTGGATTAGCAGTTTGATCCAAAAGTCTTGTAGCAGAAACCTCACTACTCTAGATGGAGTTCATTTTACCAGTCAGAAATCAGAGACACAATCTGGGCTTGACATGAATTAATATGCTATTAGTGTAGCAGGCTTCCTGACGGCTCATTTGCATAATGCTGGATTTTAATGTTTTCTGGTCTGCCCATCCCATAAATTTGAGGTGAAGCTTTCTCCCCTGGTTAGTTAGAATGTTTTTACTCTGCTTTGGTCTATAGGAAAGACAGATTCAGCTGATTCGAGAGATGCTCATGTGTGACACATCTGTCAGCATTCAACTAAGCGAGGAGCAAAAGTCAGCTCTGGCTTTTCTCAACAGAGGCCAACCATCCATCGGCAACGCTGGGAACAAAAGGTGGGGGAACTGCATCTCTTGTTATCTGATCACAAGTAGCACAGCTGTCAGAAGTTCTTGTTATCTTAACTCTTAAATATACTGCTTCTGGAGTGTGTGCTGAATAAAGCAGAGAAAGACTTTGGAGGAAGGGTGGGTGGGAAATAAAGGCACAAGGACCTCCCTATTTCTTTTATTTTAACAGTTGTTAAAAAAATCTTTCCTTAGGATGTTGTTTCACCATGGGTAAAATTTTGACATCGGTGCTAAATTGCACCTCAGTAACTAATCCTGCAGATTGCGAAGAAACCTAAAGGTGAAAGTGGTAGTTCAGCAATACTTTCAGTGTTTACTCTCCAGAGAGCTCTTGTAGCTCTTCTGGTTTAGAAAGGCCTTCTGTGAGCCAAGACCAGACAATAATGTTGGTTCCACTGAATCCCTTTTTAAAATAGTCTTAACCAGGCTTTGAACTTAACACCTCCAGTACAATATGTAGGAAAAGATCAGCACTCTTAAAGCTATTTGTTTTGTCGCCTGGTTGTTTTATGTGGAATCTTTATAACTAAGAAGATGTACGGGCTTAATTTCTTAGAAAACTAATGTTGGGTAATACTCTCTTTTATAGAAAGCAACCACAGTTGGGATCAAATTAAACTCCACTCTCCTGCCTTGTGAATCTTTTAGTAGCCTGTAGTACAAACTCAGTAGGGAATAGAACCCATACTCCTGACTATAATTTTTAGCTGTAGTTATAAGGCCTTTGCTGAAAAAGCAACTGTGCTGCATGTGGACTCACACATGCACACACAGTCCTTTGTGAAACCTTAAAAAGCAACCCACCACAGCTGGGGTTTGAGCTTGGAGTTATCTCCACAGGGAAGGCATTGCTGTGAAATTGCTGATGTTCCCTGACCTGTTAGGGAACTTGTTGCGGGAGTTTGTAGATTTTGTTCTCTGTAGCCTTCTGTATCTAACTTTGTATTGTTTCACTCATCTAGACTGTCAACCATTGATGAATCTGGTTCCATTTTATCAGATATCAGCTTTGACAAGACTGATGACTCACTGGTAATGAACGTTTGATCTCTGAGAATCATTCATATTCCTGCTCCCTCAGCAATATCTCTGCAATCCTTTATTACTATGGAATTTCTTTATTATTATGTTATTAATTAATATGTTATAAATACTGAGGTAGCATTTTATAGTATAAATCCACACAAACTATAAGAGACTGGCTGATATATTTTTTTAGTTTCTGGAAATGAGATGATAGAATTCAGGATTTGGCACAAGGTTAAATTTGTTTAATGGATCTGTGAGCTGTGTGTACTAATTTATTATATCTTGACTTAATAAAACCCCAACTAGCAATAAAAAAATTAGCAAAATTCTATTCAGGTAGGGCTTATTTGTTGCTCTTGGGGAGAATAGACTTATGTCTTATTTCTGAATTAATTTGGTTCTTGAGGAAAACTTAGTTATATTTCACAATTAGAAGGAAAACCAGTGCTCTAGAGCTTCAGCTTGAAGACTGATGAAAGTTTCCAGATCCTATATAATGCTTTGATCAATAATGGTTAGTATGTCTAAGCTCTTTGTTACCCTGCTCTTGTGGGGCAGCACCCTTCTCTTAACTTATGGTAGTGTTTCTGCATGAAAGGTCATCTGATATTTCAATCTTCAGTGTTCAGGAGACAGGTAGTTTATTGGTTTTCCTGGCTGAAAGCTAGCAAACAAAATATAAATCAGAAGGTTATTGGAAGCTGGTTTTCTGATGATAGCAAAACAAGCGACAGCTACTTATTACATGGGCTAGGAGTTTTTTGGCCAAATTCAGAGTTTGGCTAAGGAAATAATCGCCATTTTGTAGGTATAAATATTTGTTATCACCTTTTTGAAATAAGGAATGATATAGGACAGATCTGGGATATATACTAAAACTAGAGCATATTATTAACTGCTTTTGGAAGTAGACCTATGGTATGATACCTGTTGTAACTGAAGCTGAATCAGACAACGAGAAGCTAAAATATTTGACCATGAATTGGAGAAGTTAAATTTATTTAGCCAAGCTACAATATGCTATAGACAACCTTCTGGATTTTGTGTTTTCAGGAATTACTAGGAGTAAGAAAGTCACACTACTAAAAATTAATGTAAATGGTTAAACTAAGTGAAGGGAAGTTAGGCAACAGGAAAAGACAAATAATCCTTCAGTGGTGAATGTTTTTAGGGCCCAAGGGAGATGATTGAGAGAAGTAAAACCTAAACTAGAACTTTTTAAATGGCCATATTTTGTACGAAACATCTGATTAGACAATAACAATCCCTTAAGAGCAAAAGACATCTAACATGATCAGTATAGTTCCTAACATTCTGTAAGTTCTAAAACTAATTACAAAAATAATCAGAAACAAAGGACCAGGCTCTGGAAATAATCACGACAGGAGTTGATTCTTTAACCTTTTCTTGCCTCTGTGGTATTGATTCCTGATTCTATTATAATAGCTTCAATTTTGGAAAGAAAACATGTTCACTTACTACAGCTTTATAGCTACAATACTTGAGACTCTCTTTTCTCCTCTCCCTGAATTGTAAGTTAGGGAGTCTGACTGAAGAAGCCTTTTAGAGTTCTCTGTAAATTTGTTTGTACAGGGTTTAGAGGAGGCCTAACCAAAGAAAGAAATTAATACAGTATAATTTGTCAACAGGATTGGGATCCTTCTTTGGTAAAGACTTTCAAACTGAAGAAGAGAGAAAAGAGGGTATGTATTTAAAAAAAAAAAAATTAAAGTAATGAAAGAGTTTCCTCTGGAAATTCTGCCATGATACTGCATTCCTGACATGTTGCTCTAGCCATTGTTGAATACCTTCCAAGTGATTTCATGCTGGGGGTGGTATTGCTGTTCCTTGAGGTAGTAACTCAGGACAGAATCCTGTCCCATTTTACTGTTCCGAGCCATTCTCACCTCATTCATCATGTGGAAAAGGATATACTTAAGTTTATTTTGAATTGTCATGTGGGTTTTTATGCAGGACTTTGGTGCTCTACTATAAACTTCAAATGAAATGTATGTATGATGAGATATGCAGAGAACTATCTTTGTGTGTTTGTTTAGGGTACTTAAAATGTTTCTGAAGACTTCATGTCCTTGGATAGGATTACAGCTCTCCCTTTTCTGGTGCTGTCATCTAAATTTTTCCAACGCTTACTTGTTTCTTCAAGGGCACTAAAGGCAGTTTGTGTTGGTATCACTTAAGCTTCATGTGGAAATAGACAATGAGAGAGAGCACATTATTTGTTATTTACTGTAGCTCTAGAACCTGGGATTTGCATCCAAATTGTCTAATGTAATAAGTTTATCTTCTGTGCTTCAGATCTTCTGCTTGGCACTAAGTTATTGGTGTTTGCCCCCTCTCTAGCGATCCAGTAGTCGACAGTTCATTGATGGTCCCCCTGGACCTATAAAGAAAACTCGTTCCATTGGCTCCACAGTAGACCAGGTAAGAAAAGTCAGACCAAAAGAATTGTGGTCTTGAATGCATCAAAGGGTAGTGGCCCCAAGTATTAAACATTTTGTGTCAGCATTGCAGCGTTATTTTGAGAGAGGTGTTGGTGAGAGTTTTTTATGTAATAGGATCCTTATCACCCATATAAATGGAATTAGTCTGATTACATAAACAACCTTCAGTTTTACGCTTGATTCTTAGTTGCTTGTATGTATATCCATGCAACCTATATTTCTCTTCTAAAGTATGAGATTTTGACTTAATAGCGATTTGGGTAGGGCCTTAAGTCCGGACAAAGGAGTTTTTCATGCATTCCAAAACCCTATCGTGGAGGAGAAGTTAGATTCAGATGTTCCTCCTTCCCTCATTACAACTTTGTTTCAGGGGAATGAATCCATAGTTGCAAAAACTACAGTGACTGTTCCTAATGATGGTGGGCCCATTGAAGCTACATCCACTATTGAAACTGTGCCATGCTGGACGAGAAGCCGAGGGAAAACAGGTCCGCTGGGTTTGTGGCTGAGTTGTCTGTGTAAACAACTGGTAAAATTTGGGAGAATTGGTTTCTTAGAACTCTTCTGAGGCAGGGGTTGGATGTTTTGGGTAGTTTGTCACTGCTGCTTACCGAGGGCCAGAGCCCTGTGTCAAGTTCTACCTTAGGTTGCCAGCCTGGCCTATGCCACTAGCGCATACCTCGTTATTCTTGCTGTCTTTTTGTTTTCCTTTTTTGCATAGCCATTTTTATTTGCTTCTGATTATGGTTATAGATTACTGCTTATCTACCATTATACTACATTTGGGTCTAAAATTCAGAGGGAAC
Source organism: Pteronotus mesoamericanus (assembly GCF_021234165.1). Taxonomy (NCBI): domain Eukaryota; kingdom Metazoa; phylum Chordata; class Mammalia; order Chiroptera; family Mormoopidae; genus Pteronotus; species Pteronotus mesoamericanus. Next base: position 4,780,367 of record NW_026555310.1, read on the forward strand.
AAAATACTTAAGACCGAGGTTAAGGTTGCTTGTTTTCTAGGTGCTTTACAGCCTTGGAACAGCGACTCCACCTTGAGCAGCAGGCAGCAGGAGCCACGAGCTGAGGCGGACGGCCCCAGCACGCCACAGAGCAGTGGAGGGGTGCGCCTGCATGACTTCGTCTCCAAGACGGTAAATCTGGGATTGCTCCTTCTTCTCTTGAGCACCTTTAATTTTTTAATTGTGAAACTAACATACACCAGGAACAAATTTAAATAGCATAGCGTTACAAAGTTAAATGTTGAATTTCCCTCCGCCTTCCAATCCCACTCTCCAGGGGTCACTACTGAATTATAGAAGGGGTGTAGCTTTCCATTCTGTGAGTAATAGTAAATTCAAAGAAAGCGACTTTTCAGAAGGAGTTGTTTATACTTTTTGTGATATATATTTATGTTTTGTGCTTAAATAATAGCATATTTTCACTTTGTCCCATTTGATTTCCGCATAAAAACCCAAGCAAACTGACAGGCTCAGAGGAATTAACTAACTTGTTTGAGCCACATGACAGTGGCCTAGGTAAAATGGAGGTTTTTCCGGCTCTTTGTAAACAAGTTCAGTCCACTGCTGTGCGCTGTCCCCTTACAGCTGGGTGGCCTTATGCAAGTTACTTGACTTCTTCTTTGCTTCTGTTTCCTTAAAACCAAACCTATTTTATAGGATTACTGTGAGAATTAAACAAGCAGATATGTGTAAAAGAATTAGTTGTTTAGCACATGTTAAGTGCTTAGTAAATGTTAGTTGACGATGTTGATAATTTTGTAATTCATACCGCTCTATTCCTTCTGCCCCATTTCATCCTCAGGTTATTAAACCCGAATCTTGTGTTCCATGTGGAAAGCGGATAAAATTTGGCAAGTTGTCTCTGAAGTGTCGAGACTGTCGTGTGGTCTCTCATCCAGAATGTCGGGACCGCTGTCCCCTTCCCTGCATTCCTACCCTGCTAGGAACACCTGTTAAGATTGGAGAGGTACGACCTGTGGGAAGCATCATTGTGTTAGGGCTTCTTAGCTTTTCTAAAGCTGAATGTCAGTTTTGGTTCTAGAATTAATGATGCCAAGTATGTTTCCGCCCATTAATAATGAGTAGAAATGATAAAATGTTAACTTGCAGACTAGTCCTGTTTGGATTTGTCTTTTTCAAAACCTTTCTAGACCAAACTGCTCTTCCATACCCGCCCTCCCTCCCACTCTTTCTCTCCTTCCCTTCTTCCATCCTCACACTTCTTCTTTCCGTCCTCTCCTTTCCTCTCTCCCCTTCCTTGTCTCTTCTTTCCTCTCCCTTCCCCTCCCCAGCTTATCCTATTGTGTAAAATTTGAAACATATACAAAAGTAGAGAGATTAGTATAACTAATTCCTGGTTTCTATCATTCAAATTCCATCATTACTAATTCATGTCTGGTCTTGATTTATCAATGCTTCCATCTCTTCCTCCTAGCCCTGTCTAGTGAATAATTTTGAATCAAGTCCCAGCTGACATCACATTTTATCTGTGAATGAATATTCTTTCTCTTACATTACAGAGGTATTCCATACTAGGCTATTAAGGATAGGTTGCTTATTTCTAAAAATCAATTCAATACATTAAGAAAGTATTTATTATACAAGCAACATTAGGAAGAATCAAATCAAAGCAAAATGACCAAGCTGCTACCCAGCTCCCAGCAAATCAAATGTTATTTTTTCCTAATCTTAAGAGTTCTTCTCTATGCAAAGATTTTTTTTTTTTTTTTTTTTTTACAAGTCTTCTGTATTCTGGTATAGTACAGTGGAGTTTTCCCCTACACAAACAGGTAGGTTTGTGTCACAATCAGTTGAGTTGTGTTAATTTTCCTTAGTAAGAATAATTTAAAAGGTTTTCTTTTTTAAAGTAATAAATTAATTTATATTAAAGGCTATACCTGCAATCTCATTATTGCTTGTTTTCTGATGCCCTTGAGTGGAAGAGAAGCAAGGATGCAGTTGTAGCTAGGGGTTTTATTACTTGTTCACGAAGAGTGTTGTATCTCTGACCATAAATCAGTCTGGTGTGGAGGTAGGAAAAATAATTGAGTGTCTCTGTTCTAATGTATGCATTTGGAATAGAAATTTAAAAGTAGACATGATGTCCCATCCCAAGTATTAGTCTGGAAATGGTTTTGCCCACTGGTCTAGATCTGCTGGTCAAAGTGGTATAAATGATAATTTAGAACTTTGCCTTTTCAGGGAATGCTGGCAGATTATGTGTCCCAGACCTCTCCGATGATCCCCTCCATAATTGTCCACTGCGTAAATGAGATTGAGCAAAGAGGGCTGAGCGAGGTAAGTGTAAATTTAGGAGAGGGTGAATTTGTTACTTGTGTTAACACTGTCGAGCTTGTTTACTGAAAGTATCATCTTACTAATAGACAGGCCTGTATCGGGTCTCAGGCTGCGACCGGACAGTAAAAGAACTGAAAGAGAAATTTTTCAGAGTGAAAACTGTACCCCTCCTCAGCAAAGTGGATGATATCCATGCTATCTGTAGCCTCCTGAAAGACTTCCTTCGAAACCTCAAAGAACCCCTTCTGACCTTTCGGCTAAACAAGACCTTTATGGAAGCAGCAGGTACAGGCAGATCTTAATATTTGAGTGTGAATCCCACAAGGGGCAGGAATTTTTTACTCTTATTTGCAGTTTTATTCCCACCTCGTAAAGTGCCTGAAAATAGTAGATACTGAAATACTTTGATAAATAACTATATCCTTATTGCCCATGCCTGTCCTCTCCCTGTCTAAACTGTATACGGCTCTAACAGGTTTTGTTGTTGTTGTTGCTCTTTGTTGTTTGGTCAAGTTTTAGATTGTCCTTTTGAACTTGAAACCATCTTTTGATTCCTTTTCCTCACACCCCACATTTAGTCCATTGGTAAATCTTGTCCACAAAGATCTTATAAAATATAGCTGAAATTTTAAATTTATCACTCGTTCTACTACTACCACTCTTAACATCTCTTTCTCTGGAGTGATGTAAGAACCTACTGATTTTTCTGTTTCTCCTTTTGCTCTCTATGGTATGATCCTCGTACAGAAGCAGGAATGGTTCTTTTAAAATTTAAATTATATGATGTTTGTTCTGTCCTCAGTATCTTTCAGTGGCTTCCCTTCATTGGTAGAATAAATCCACAGTCCTTAGCATGGCCCAAAGGCCCTGCATGATTTGGTTCCTGGTTATATCTGCAACATCATTTCCTTTTATACCCTTCTCTTCTTTCTTTCCTTTCCAGTTATATTAGTTTATTGTCTCGGCCTGAAATGATATTTGCATGATTTGCTCCATTTCTTTCAGGTGTCTTTATGGATATCTTGTCCTCAGATATACCTTTCCTGACCACCTTGTCTAAAATAATAGCATTCTAGCTTCTGGCCTGCTTTATTTTATTACATGTGTTAATATCTGGTAGATATTTGCCTTTTGACTACCTCCTCCAATAGTACCTGGCACACAGTAGGCCCATAAATTTGTTTTATGAACAAGTACCTTTTTGATAATTAAAGTCAGAGCAGTTGTATATCTGCCTTCCTGGCTAGCTGCCTTCCCTAACTGCAAGAGCTGGCTTTTAAAAGTTCTGATTTCTAATATTGAACTGTTGGTCAGTATCCTGCTTGTTAATGAAACTAGAGTCTGATGCAGTCATGAACCTAATCAGAAGTTTCAGAAGTTTACTGTATAGATGAGACTTTGTGGTCGATAACTTGGAAGCCTGCTGTCAAGGGAAAGAAGTCTTAGGCCACTTGGTGCTTTCTTTTCATTTGCAGAAATTACAGATGAGGACAACAGCATAGCTGCCATGTACCAGGCTGTTGGTGAACTGCCCCAGGCCAACAGAGACACATTAGCTTTCCTCATGATTCACTTGCAGAGGTGAGCAGAGCAGAAAGTTGTTGCTGGGAGTTAGGGAATTTTCCAAGGGAAGGTAATGTGGTTTGTGTGTTAGGGAAGTGAATTGTTTCCTTGTAGAACTTATATCTTAGTCTGTGTTTAAGTGGAGGAGCAAGTATTCTAATTTAAAACTCTTTTGCTTAGAGTGGCTCAGAGCCCAAACACTAAAATGGATGTTGCCAATCTGGCTAAAGTCTTTGGCCCTACAATAGTTGCCCATGCTGTGCCCAATCCAGATCCAGTGACAATGTTACAGGATATCAAGCGTCAACCCAAGGTAGGCAAGCGTGTGTGTGTATATGAACTTGTGTGACATGATAACATGAGACTGGTGAGAGGTAAGCCCTGAGATTTGGAAGTTTGCTAACATACTTGGTGACTTGTAGGTGATAGAACGCTTGCTTTCCCTGCCCCTGGAATACTGGAGTCAGTTCATGATGGTGGAACAAGAGAACATTGACCCCGTGCATGTCATTGAAAACACAAATGCCTTTTCAACACCACAGACACCAGATATTAAAGGTAAGGCCCGAGTTGTGCTTTTTAAAGGAACTGGCTCCCTCTCCACTTTTGGTCGTGTGCTCTCTCCTTGCTTTTGCTAGAGTTGTTTAAAATTCATATTCTTCAAAAAAAATTCATATTCTTCAGTAAGAATTAAATTCATTTTGAGAATTCTAACATTAAAGGAAAATTTGTACAGTTCTGCTATCCTGATTTCTTTTTGACTTTTTTATGTTCTTTACCCATATGGAAATTTTTTAAAATACAGATTTACATTAATTTATATATCATTTATTCTTACTGTGTTTCTTGATATGTTTTACCAACTTGATTTTGTAAGAGCTCTGCCAGTTTGTATTGCCACCAAAAATGTATGAGGCTGGTTTCATTTCAGCATCACTGGCATTGGAGACCTGTTCTTTCATTATAAGGGAATGTATTATTTTTCTAGTACAGGTAAAAATCGAATGGTCTGATGTTAGATTTGTGAAGTTTTGAGTTTGAGGATGTCCTAAATCAGGAAGTGAAATGTCAGCTAGTCATTGAGCAGTTGCCTCCATAGTTCAAAAGATACACTGCTATGTTACAACCTGATGACAAAAATGATCTCTGAGACTTGGCTGGGTCTCTCGCCTTAGCTCTTAAGTGCTTCACAGAATTCCAGCTTAAAACTAGCCACTTACGAGGGTACTTTCTTTTTTTCCCCTCCTGTAAAAATATGTCTTAACTTTGACTGAAGTGAGTTTGCTGGGGCCTGTGACCACTCCTGAGCATCAGCTTCTCAAGACTCCTTCATCCAGCTCCCTGTCGCAGAGAGTCCGCTCCACCCTCAACAGGAACACGCCCAGGTATGTGGAATTGGCCTTCTTAGGAAAGTAAAAAATTACTGCTCCCTTAGATCTTTCCCATCATACTAAAGCTAATTGAAAGAAAGATTGAATTAGACCTTACCTAGTGACCAGACTTTAAGAGGAAACCTGGAGCCATAAGGGTCTCCCATTTAAAAGCATCTAAAGGTCTTCATTGTTTTGCCTCTCATCTCAGATGACAGAGTAGCTTACAGGATAGTTTTTGAGGGGTCTCTACCTTTAGCTGATTACATTGTCATGTTATAGTTGTTCATTTATCATTTTTTAATAGAATACTTTAACATTTTATTCTCTTTTTCTTTAGATTTGGGAGTAAAAGCAAGTCTGCCACCAACCTAGGAAGACAGGGCAACTTTTTTGCTTCTCCAATGCTCAAGTGAAGCCATGCCTCCTGTTACTTACAGTGTTTACTGACTGCAAGGAAGGGCACCTGTATTCTCTGCTCTGCAGCCTCCTGTACTTGTTACTACTTTTAGCGTTCTCCAGGATTTTAATCAACTTTAATTGTGCATGGGGGTTTTAAAACTATATATATCTTCCTCTCCTCCTCAAGTAATGTAATAGGAACTCTTTATGCTGTTGTTGAGAACTTGTATATGGGAGATCTTTACAGGGATAGTACGGAATTCATTATGATTTTTGGTGGGCGGGTTGGGGTGGGGGTCTCATCCCTTTGGCTTAAGCTAAACGCTGCTCATGGAATGACCTTTCTCTGGTGTTATTTAGAACTAATTTCCATGAGACAAAGACAGAAGCCCTACTTCTTTAGTAAGATTGACTTGTCTCAGGGTGGAAGGTGGGAGGGCAGGGTAAAGAAAGGTTTGGTCAGAGGACATAGGATGGGTCTTTCTGAGAACTTGGAAGGTCCCCTTGCCCCATGGTGAACTGGAGCTATAATATGGAGCCTTCATAAAACTGGGATAGGATGAGGACAGAACTAGTGATGGGCATATGTTTAGCTTTAATTTGCATTGATTAGGTTTCATAGAGTAAAATGGCACAGCCTTGTAAAAGTGACACTACAATTATATTTATATCTAATGGGCCTCTGGCTGGACTTTGGGTTTGGCTGGGGTTAAAGCCAGTTTGTTCATAAGTTGAATTCATTCTCATGCATGAAACCCCCCTGCCCCAGTCCACTGGAGCCCTAGTACCCTTTTAGCATCCCAACAAACAATGACGAGTAAGCTATAGGAGAGAGTGTCAGTATTTTGTGTCGCAAGAAAGACCACAGTCATTTTGTCTTTGCACTTTGGATACGGAAATCTTCCTGTGTAACATAGGCATATCTAGATAGATATGAATGTTTTCTTTTATTAAAATTATTTCCAATGTCTGTAAAAATGTTTTCTTCTATAGAACATTTATAACCCATATTGACCCTTGTCTATGAAACACATATTTGGAATAATATTTGGAAAAAAGTAAATAGTTTTTTCAAAGTCAATATGAGGTTGGTTTTTCTTCTGGAAGGTAACCTTAGGACTTCTTTATAAAATAATTTTTCCTCCAAGTGTTTTGAGTCTATTCATCTCCATTCCTTGTTCCACCCAAACTTTACCACCACCAGGAGTTTGTTTCTTTGTTTCTCATTCATTCTCTTTTGTTGTCCAAATTGAAGTCCTAGATTTGTCCCTGTGACTGTTATCCTCTAATCTGAAGAAACTACTTTAAACAAAACCAAACTTTTAAACAAGTCTTTAGGGACCAGAGTGGTGCAGACAAAAAAACAAAAAACAAAAAACTGGCTGGCTGGCTGCCTGGAAGGAACATCCTTCACTGCTGGAAGTGACTCTGGAGTGAGCTGGGATGATTAACTGAGGGCACCTGCACTTGGAACTCTGAAGCTGGTGAACAGAATGTATCTGAGATTGAACGTAAACAGTTGCAGGCTTAATATGTAACTGTGGAGCGAAGAGGCAACCTACTGGCTTTTTTCCCAGGTGGTGACAGCTCTCACAGCAGGGCCCATCTGCCTCAGCAAATTGACAGAGGATGGGTCCCTTCTCCCCTTCCTCCTTTTTACACACACATGCCTGTTAGGGTTTGCTTTTTTAAACTTTGTCTTAGATGCTATCCCTTTTCTTACGTTTCTGCAAGCCTAGTGTTGGCCTGGCTCCATATTTGCTGTTCTGTAGTATCTCCCCAAGGTACATTTTAAGTCACTAAAGTAGAGGAAGTAAATGGATTGTATAATGTTAGGGAAGGCAAGACTTCCCTATGCAGGAACTGATGGCCCATTAACTAAAAAGGAAATGGTCCTGTGTGTCAAATGTTGGCAGCTAGTTACTCAGTTTTGGTCTAGGCCAAGAGACCTTAGCCTGAAAATATTCTGATATTAGCAAAAGGAAATATGTACCCACCTTCAGCTTCTTTAATAGCACTTCATGTGGAATAGCTTGACTTTCCACTTTGAAGGGCTTTCTCAATTAAATTATTCTTCCTTGTGTGTGAGATCTATGGAAAAGTTTCGGTGCTTTGGAGTGACTGTCACCTCTTTTGTCTGCTCCTAACCCTTTCTGCTGCTGCCTCTTGCTCCTTAATGCAGTTGAACTTTACTGTCCCACTTGCTAATAGCCAGAATCTTTAAATCTGTTCTCCTCTATCAATCTATGTAAGACTCGTAAGTTTGATGTTTATTTAACTGGGCAAGCATTACATGGTTTGATTTAGCAGCAACAATTTGCATTTATTGTTGGATGTTTAATGATTTCTCCCTTCCTTAAGAAGGTGAATTTGTTGCTTTCAGAAACAGAAAGCAAGAAGGCATCTGAGTTTTGATTGGAGGACTATAGGGTGCTCAACTGATTTACTGTGGTAAAAGCAGTCTTTTTTTTTTTTTTTTGGTACTATGAACTGAACCTGTGGCATTGAAAGGGGTCTTGAAGTTTCTTTTCAGGGCTGAAAAGTTTTCCTTTTTTTTTTTTTTTTTTAAGTATATTTTATTATTACATTGTTAAAGTTGTCCCAGTTTTCCCCCCCTTTGCCCTGCTCCACTTGGTAGTCCCTTCCCTCTGGCAGCCCCCACCTTAGTTCATGTCCACGGGTCATGCGTGTAAGTTCTTGGCTTTCTCCATTTCCTACACCATTTTTAACATCTTCCGATCTATTTTGTACCTACCAATTATGCTCCTTTATCCCTGCACCTTTTCCCCCATTCCCCCCATCCCCCAGCTGATAACCCTCCAAATGATCTCCATACCTATGATTCTGTTCCTGTTCTGGTTTTTTACTTAGTTCTTTTTTATTTTAGATTCAGTTGTTGACAGTTGTGAATTTGTTGTCTTTTTAATGTTCATAGTTTTGGTCTTTTTCTTAAGTCCCTTTAACATTTCATGTGATAATGGCTTGGTTGCTTGGGAATCACTTTTTCTGCCCTTCCATTCTATATAGTGTAGCTTTGCTGAATAGAGTAGTCTAGATTGTAGGTCCTTGCTTTTCATCACTTCGAATACTTCTTGCCAGTCCCTTCTTGCCTGCAGTATTTCGAGAAGTCAGCTGACAGTCTTATGGCAACTCCTTTTTAGGTAATTCTCTCCTTTTTTCCTGCTGCTTTTAAGATTCTCTATGTTTTTACCTTTGTGATTTTATTTTATTTATTTTTATCTTTGTCATTTTAATTATGATGTGTCTTGATGTGGTTCTCTTTGGGTCTCACTTGTTTGGGACTGTCTGTGCTTCCTGGACTTGTATGTCTTATCTCCTCCAAATTAGGGAAGTTTTCTTTCTTTATTTTTTCAAATAAGTTTTCAGTTTTTTACTGTTCCTCTTCTTGCATTCCTATGATTTGGATGTTGGCACATTTGGAGATGTCCCAGAGCCTTCCTATTCTAGCCTCATTTTTAAAAAATTCTTGTTTCTTCTTTCTGTTCCAGTTGAATGTTTATTTCTTCCTTATGTTCCAAATTATTGATCTGAACCCCGGCTTCCTTCCCTTCCCTGTTGGTTCCCTGTAGATTTTTCTTTATTTCACTTAGTGTAACCTTCATTTTTTTCTTTATGTTGTTGCCATATTTAGTGAGTTCTTTGAGCATCCTGATCACCAGTGTTTTGAATGCTGCATCTGATAGGTTGGCTATTTCCGTTTTATTTAGTTATTTTTCTGGTTTGGTTTTGTTCTTATTTGGGCCATGTTTCTTTTGTCCTCAATTTGGCAGCCTCCCTGTGTTTGCTTCTGTGTATTTGGTAGAGCTGCTTGGACTCCCTGTAAAAGGCACTTGTAAATTGTGTGGGGTAGAGCCTTATAAAATCACCAGGGTGGGACAACCTGCTTCTCCCCTTTTGTGGCTCTGTGTTGGGGGAGGGCTCGGAGATGGGACCGTGCTGCTGCCTGGCTTCTGGGGGTTTGCCTGGCATTTGCCCTGTTTCCAGTCACTTCACATACTCCTTATATGTGACTAGCACCCTTCCAGCTGTTATCTTGGTGTTGAATCCCAGAGTGGGTGTGTTTGCATACATTTTAAGACTGTACAGGCCCTTTAAGTTTCCTGAGAAACCTGGCTGTTTCTTCCACCACCCCGCCTGCCATTGGTCTTTACAGCAGGAAGTTATGGGGGTTTATCTTCCCAGGGCTGGAACCCTGGGCTGTGCGGCCTGGCCTGGGGCTGGGATCGCTTGCTCCCAAGGTGTCCCTCCTGATTTTTACCCACTACACGTGAATGTGGGATTGCCCATGCCCATTCCTCCGCTGCTGCCTCCACACCACACCATGTCTCCTCACCTCTCCGCTCTGTGTCTGCCTCTCCACACATCCTACCCATCTGGATGAAGGTAGTTTCTTTAAATCCTAGGTTGTCAGACTTCCATAGTTTGATTTTCCGACCGTTATGGGTGTTACGTGTTTTGAGATTTAGTTTTAATTCCTTTCTGTGGTTGCATGAGGAGGTGAAGCTTGTCTACCTACACCTCCATCTTGACCAGAAGTGGGGCCTTGAATTCATGGTTAAATTACTGGATAGCACAAAGTGACAAGTTGTGCTGCATCAGTGTAAGGAGCAAAAATACCAGGCATGCTGGTGGGGGGGGAGGGTGGCGGGTTTGTGTGTGTGTGTGTGTGTGTGTGTGTGTGTGTGTGAGAGAGAGAGAGACAGTAGGACCTCCCACCCACCTCAAGCTTCAGATAGTAGGCCCATACATATGCATATACATATATGATGTCCTGATGGAAAAGCATTTGGGAGACCTACTTCTATGCCTGGTACATTAAGTAGTTTGCTTAATCATGCATCACCTTTTCTTAGGCCCTCAGCATGAGCAGGGAAAGAGCTGTTGTGTAGTCCAGATCTGAGAAGCAAGGGTGGAGAGTTCAGTGTTCAAGTTGTCACAGCTCGCACTGTAGGTTCTTGGTCAGTGTGCTTTGATGATAGCCTTGGTCATGATTCAAGTTGAAGCCACTGATGCAAAAAGCTTTTTAAGCATTCAGGGACAGGCACGTTAGTCGCTGTGCTTTTATATAAACAGGGTTTGGAGAATGGCCACTTCACCTACAATCTTAATAAGTTTTAAAAGTCCGCCCCCTTTAGCTGGTATATTTTGTAAATAAGCAAAGGCTGTAGTCCAGGAGGTCTTTAACGTGTGTAATTTATTAGATTCTGGTTCTCAGAGTTTGTGTGTGTTGACTGTTTCTATTCGTGAAGTCAGGCGGAAGACAGCTTGACATCATCACCAGGAATAACCTTGTGGTGGGTGGGAGCCTTCTCTGCGGTCATGTGGGATGAGAAAGGAGGCCGCTTTTCAGGGACTCCGACTTGGGAAAGGAATTTTTTTCCTTTGGTCTACCTTCTATATAGCTCTTGCCATGCTTCCTTGACTTGCCTTGTTTTATATAGCATTACTCTCACATCTCACACAGTTGGATACCATCTGTGTGCTGGGCTCAGACACATGTAAGTGGATAGTTAAGACTTAAAATAAAGCACTTGCCAGTTCATATCTTCTGGTCATCAGTGAAGATGGACTTAGGAATTGATTCCCCAAAGTCTCTAGGGAAAGTAACGTGATTTATAGTATTCAGAGTGCTTTCATTTATCGTCTTATTTGATCTCACCACACCCATGTGCAGTGGGCAGGACTGGTGACAACATCCAAGTTGACAAATCCTGAGAGATGATTTGGCTCAAATTCTCACAAACTAATTATAGTCTGGCTGGGATTAGAATCTGGGGATTACAACCCAACTCTGGAGGTCAGTTGTGGTGCTTGCTATTTCACTTTTCTTCAACATCATGGGCTTGTTAATAATTGTTGAGGTATGTAAATGATTCCACTCAGGGCTGTGTGTGGAGCTGCCTAGGTATGCTCATCAGATGACTCGGAAGGAGCAGGGAGGCCCAGACCTCTGGGAAAAGCATTTGGGACAGGAGAGTGTCTTAGTGGTTTGGGCTGTTGTCTGGTAGAATGGAAGACCTATGCTTGGTGATCCAGGGCTGTGTTCTCTGTGGAAGGAGGAGGGAGAGCTGGTGTGGGTGCCTGAGGCTGCTCCTGGTGGGAGTCTGTTCTCAGGCCACCTTGTGCATCTCGTGTGCTCTGAAGCTCAGAGCCAAGAACAGGCAAATCTCTGAACCAAAACCATCAGCCTGCTTCTAGAAACGTGTCAGCGGATTAGCTTATTGGCTTTCCTCCTGAGTGGCATTAGCTCTCGCCCTGTCTCATGTTCACCATCTGGCTTTGAGTAAGAAGCCTTTGAGCGATCTCTCTTCAGCAGCGTGCTCTGTGCCAGGGCTCTCTGAGGGCTTTCTCCCTGAGGGCTGCCCAAGAAGAGGCAGTCCATTTGTTGTGTCCACATGTTTGGATACCTGAGATCAGAAGAATACTTAAGACCTCAGAGGGGAGAAAAAAAATCAGCTTCAAGGAGAATGAGTCTGCCTGGTTAATGGCCAAAACTAACAAGTGACTCTGTCCTTAGGTGAGTTTTTGAAGTAGAGTTTCTCCTGTCACAGAGCAAGCTCTTTCTGCATGTGAGATGGTAGTTTGTCCAGTTCTTAGTAGAGTGAGGGAGATAAAGGGGCTGGAATTTTTCTTCCTCATTGGAAAGCAAAGCCTAGGGGTGGAGGTGCTTAAATGAACCACCTCCCTTCCTCCCAGGGAGCTGGCTGCTCTCTCCTCCTAGGTTAATATACATTGACTGAGGCTAAATGCCTGATGCTTCTGGACAGAGTCCAGCCCCTTAGCAGAGCAGCCGCACTGTGGAGATACAGCTGCTGGCATTAAAGGGCTAAGCCTTTTCCAGCTGCTTTGCTTTAACGGGAACTGCCTGCGGATGGCAGCTTAAAGGAGCCGTCTTAGCCCGATTAGGAGCAAATGACTAATCTCTGCATCTTCTCACGGCACTGGCCTGGGGGCTCTGGGGCAGATAACCTGGTGGGGTGGGAAGTGGTTGGATAAATGGTGTTGGAGTAGTAGCTCATTTTCTCCTCAAAAATGGTGGTCCTGGCTTGACATGGCTTGTGCTTTGTTTTGTCTCCATGAGAAAATCAGGGTTCTCTTCAGTGGATTCCCCGGCCCTGAGGGAGGGAGCTGTTCACAGTAAGGGGAGGCCCGGTCTTTAAAAGCTGGGCTGGCAATGGATGTGCAAGTGAGTTGAGAGCATTCAAGGGCAATGGCATCCATCCCCTTAGAGGAAGGGGAAGGCTTGAGACCCTCCAGTGTGGTGCCCCTTTGGCCTTCTATCCCCCTTTAAAATCTGACTTAAAGAGCCAAGATTTGACAGAGAAATGATCATTTCCTTGATCATAAGATGCACTTAAAATATATATTTTAATACCTGTGAATTGGCATCATACAAATGTAGTGCAGTGATTTGTTTTTCTTTAGTGGCTCATAAAATGGTGGTGCATCTTATTTGTGCCGTTTGGGTTGGCAGTGTCAGCTGTTTGTGGGAGATCAGCTGTTGGCTAGATCAGATATGGAGGCCAGGGACCCTGCATCCTAGCTGTGGAAAGATTGAAACAGGGAGTTCCCTCACGTCAGAGGGAAGCCGAAGTATAGGAAAAGCAAGGCTCGGCTCCAGGACATGTGGCACGGAGCATGTGTAGGACAGGGTCAACATCTGTCCCAGTCATGACCTCTATGCTGTAACGTGTGACCCCTGAGTCAGACGAGGAGGGGAAAGCCACAGGTAAGCAGGCCAGGACCAAAATATGGAAGGAACATCCTGGTGGTTGTCTGAAATCACAGTGTAGGACTGAGACACTCAGGGCGCTTTACCACAGAAGGGGTCAGAAGTGTTAGATACTCTGGGCAGGGGGTTGGGAGTGTTGATCCTTTGTCCAGTGTGCTCACCACATCCACAAAACCAGAGGAGGGCTTTTCCTCCCTGGAGACTGGAAGGCCATGGTTTGGGGACCTACAAGAAAAGGACAGAAGCCAAGGAAGCTATTGCCCTGAGATGAGAAGTAGACTCAAAATACAATTTTGTTTTAAGAAGCTCTTCCTGTTTAGTAGAGAAAAGTGTTCACATAACTTGAGGTCGGTGCTGAGTGCTGCAGGAGCTCAGAGGAGGGAGGCTTAAGAGAGCCTGGAAGGTGAGACATTAAAGCTGGATCTCAGGATGAACGAGGCAGCTAGAGAAGGCCCGGAAGCGCACTCCAGGCCAGGGAAGCGCCTCCAGCCTGGTGCGCCACAGCCGGACACCCGCGCCTGCGTCCCGGCCTCTCCTTTGACCGGGCTGGCTGCGCTTTGTTTTATTGGTCCTTGGGGGTGGGATGGGCTTGTTGGCCCCTGCCTCTGTCCCTGGCAACAACTGTCCCTTTATCTGACTTAGAGCTCTGAAACAGTTTTTCATTTTCTCCCTTTCTGCCCATTAATGGCTGCCTTTGAATTTGTACTGTTGGACTCCCCACCCTCATAATCACCCTTCACAAACTCTGCCTCCCTTCTGCAGCCTTTACTGATAAGTATGTGACCATTCCTTAGTGTGGCTGCCCCTCCCTCAGACTCAGTTACAGATCTTGGCTGTGTGGACCCCCGCCCCGGCGGCCCGAGTGGCCATAGCTTGGCCCGATGCTTCATCTTGATCAGCCCTTCACCTCCCCACTCTCCGTCTTCCCCCTGCCACTGCCAGGCCTGGCACTGGCTCTTCTCATGCAGTTCCAGATCTGGGGGAAGGGGCCCCGAGGGACTGAGGGGATCCCCTCTCCTGACCCAGTTGATTCTTCCATCAAAACCCCAGTCATCTTGTTCCAGATCACTTGACCTCATTACAGATGAGAGGTCACAGGTTTTGATCTGTGCTGCCTCTTAAACCCTCAGCTACAGTGATTACTCCTTTTTTGTTTACTTTGCTGTCGCATGATTTTCCAGATGCTCAAAGCCCTGCTTCTTTCCACCCCTTTATACCCACTCAGCCTCCTTACCCTCATTCCTTGAATCTCCTCCAAACGAGCTCCCGGCCACCGTCACTCTGGTGTCCCACTTCTCTGTTCTGAGGCCCTCATTTCTCTTGTTTGGGTTTGATTCTTGACTCCTCTTTCCTCTGGATCCTCCTCTCCCAACACACTCATATACTTTCTCCCCTTTGCTCAAGCTGAGTCTGGGGTATGGGGAGGAAGTGATCCCTTTTTTACTGATAGCTGGGCTGCATTAGAAACCACAGGGGAGACAGCCAGACTCACTGGCAGAGGGCATGGTGGTCCACTGCGATGGTGGCGGGACCCGCTACCGCTGAATGTGTACCGCTGATTCGGTGCCAGGCGTGGTGTGGGGCCCGCACACTCCACACAGTTCTTCCCACCCTCTCAGGAATAGAGTCCATTTTCCAGATGAGGAAAGTGAGGCTCAGGATCCTTAGTAACTTGTTCAAGTGCACACAGCTCTAAGTGCCTGAGCCTGCATTTAAACCCTTTCAACCCCTCATCTACCTTTATGTAGTCTTTTTTGCTTTAACCTTGGGGTACAGAATCCTTTAGGTCAAAATGATTTTCTTGGGAGAACAAGTGTCTGGCTTATCCGCAGTCCGAGGAACCCAAATGTGTCCCAGAACCCGGCCTTTCCTGGGCTCTCCCCCTTCCACAGTGTGGTCCCAAATTAGACCTGTCCTCTTTACACCCCGAGGTAGCAGAGGGGGTGGGAAGTGGAGAGGGGCTTCCTGCCAACCAATGGGGAAGCGACAGCCTAGGCTCTGCGCTGGCATCATCTGCTCCTGCTAAGACAATCATCAACATAAAAGGCTAATTGTATTAATCACCAAGGCACCCGTCAGGAGTCCCCCTCCCTTTGGGGAGAATTATGAATTGCAATTGCAGATGGCTCTGCTGATTGAAGGCAGTGCTCAGCAGGGAGAAGGGCCAGATCAGATTACACACCATTAATTAAAAACTTCCCCTGACGAATGGGCGGAGGGGAGTGCACACCAAGGGTCTGCTTCGTTGGGTCTCGGCCCCACCCTGTGCTGCTCACCTCCCACCCAAGCCCAGGGGCTGTGACTGTGAAGCCCGCTGCCCCTGGCAGGAACCGCTGAGACTGGGCTCCCTGAAGGCCAGCCTTTCCCTCATGCAAACAGATGGCTGGCTGTCCTTCCGAAGGGCTACAGAGGAGAAGCTCACCTTTGGTTACTCATTCCTGTCTAACTTTGGATGCTCTTCAGACTCTAACCTAATTCCTCGCTCCTCACAAAGCTCGTCTCCTTCCTCCAGTCTGTTCCGACAGCACAGCTTCAAACAGCTATTTGTGAAAGTGGCCCCCAGCTTTCTCTTCAGGCAGTCACTCTTACCCTTGTGGCCCGAAGTTCCCGGGACAGAGGTTACCCAGGTGGCTCTAGAATAGGGGTGGGGACTCAAGTGTGACTGTGCGCCCTCTCCCCAGTTACTCTTTCTGGCAAGCACAGGCTCCTTAGCTGCTGTCATCTGGGCTCATTTGGAGCTGTAATTCCTGAATTCTCTTCTTGATCAATGACTGCTTCCCCTCCCTCCCAGCCACCCAGCCTCAGCCATTCATTCATCAGACTTTTATCGAGTGCCCAGTGTGTGTTCGGCTCTGGGGATGCAGAGATAATTTGTCTAGGAGCTTAAAGGACTACTGCAGGAGCTCCACCCCCTGCCCTCCTCAACCTTCTAGTTCCTGCTTCCTCCCGTCCCCTGGCTGTAGCTTGTATAAGCCCCCTGGAAAGCTCTTGGAAAATCCTAAGCTGGGAGCAGGGGAGGCCTGAGGGGGCTGCAGTACTGAGCTGGGTGACCTTTAGCAAGTCAATCACATCCTACACACACGCGCACGCACACACACCCAGCTGTCCCGGCTCATAAAAGGGCACAAGAAGCCCTGGGCTCTGAGAGAATGTGAAGATGGATGAGTGCGGCCCAGCTTGGAGGGATGTGAATAGTCCTCCACACTGACAGTATTACAGAACACTGGTCACGGCTGCTGTGGCCATGAGTACCGGGCACTCAGTTACTGCTGTGGTCACAGGTTGGGCCCTGCCACCCAGCCCTTGGAAGACTTTGGCAGCCTCTCCCCCACCCCCAGCCCCTCTGGAGACATAATGGAAGAGGACCTATCTATTTAATGACTTGGTTGCTGCATCTCGAATACCATGGTGATGGGCACCATAGAGATGAGAAGAACTGACTTTTATTGGCTTGCCTCTTCATTCCAGGGTCCCTCCCCTAATACCCCCTCTTCCTCACAAAGCTCCACACACACTCAGCCCACACACACAAAGCTCCCAGGTCAGTACACCCAGCAGAGAAGGAGGCAGGGCCCCCGTAATTGGAACAGATGAAATGACAAAAACTTATACTCTCTTTGCCTCCCTCTCAATCATTTCGCTCTCTCCCTTCTTCTCTCCCATTACCAACAGCAATTGTATTCAAACCCAATAATTACAGTCATAGCAACGATAATCATCATTTATTGGCTTTATTTTTCTAACATTTTAACTTCCAAAAACATTTTCCAATTTCTCGTTTGTTTTCACTGCTGTCTCTGGGGGAGGCTTGTGCCCATTTACCAGCTGGGGAAGCCAGGATCCAAATAGGACCCCAAGCCATGGGCACAGTCGATTTATTGCAGCCTGTAAATACTAACAAACCAGCTGAGACTCCAGTAGTCCTCCAGGGGCACTGAACTGAAAATCTGGGTTTGCTGGGCCATTCCTGCCATCTTTGGGACTTATCCAACAGCTTTTTGGGGAGTCCCTGCAGATCTGAGAATGAGGCTAGAGACAGCTTCTGCGGCCCAGGTCGTGGATCAGAAGCTGGGCTGGGCCCCCCCCCCCTCTCAGAATTATCCCTGTGAAGGGGACTGTGGAGTAGCGGACAGGCAAACACCCAGAAGAGCTTGCCCTGGAAAAGGCCCGCCTGGCTCAAACCCTCCTGGCCTGTGAGCCTGCCCCTCTGCTAACCTGAGAAACGCTTCTTCTCTGTCAGCTCCTCCCGAGCGTTCGGGGAAATGAGGTTAATCTCTGTCCTCAGGAAGACCCCAGTCTGAGGGGGAAGCCATAGCCCTCCACACCACACCCAAGAGCGAGACATTCTTCTGAGCAACTCCGAGTCTTTTGGGGAGGCGGGCCCTTCCTCCCTGAGGGTGGGGTGAGAAGTTGGGGTTCCCTGGGATCCCTTTAGCCCTCAGTCTCCAAGCAAACCGGCTGTCTGGGTTCTAATTTCTTTTTTTCCAAGACATGGGGATCTGGAGTCCAGATGGATGAGAGAAGGAGAGGGCAATCATGAATTCCCCTTCCTCCCTCTGCTCTGTCCCATTAAGAGATGGAGGAGGAGGAAATAACAGATATGCTCCCCACATTCTGTCTAGAAATGTGATGCCTGGGAGAGGGGTTGGCGTCCTCCGCCCACCCCGTTTGAACAGGAGGCCAAGCCTCCCTACGCGCCTTTAACCACCTCCCTTTCCTCTCAGAAAACCTGAAATGTGATCATGTCATTCTGCTGCTCAGGTACAGAGCTCTCAGAAGCCTGAGGGCAGGGGCCAAGTTCCATGCTGTCTGACACACACTCTCCATTCGGGTGTCTGCTGAACTGGGATTCCTTTTTCTGGGGCTCCGCCCCCACCGCGTTCTCCACCTCCGCGGCGCCTGTGAGGATGGCTAGTCGTTGGGCCAGGGTCTTGGTGTCAGGGAACAGGATGAAGTTGTAGATCAGCGAAGCCAGGATAGCCCCTGACAGGGGTCCCACCCAGAAGATCTAAGGAGGCAGAGAAAAGCGAGGACCTGGCTTGCGAGTTATCAGCATCACAGGGTGGCTTTGGGACCCCTGCCTGCTTCCCCAGTGTTGACTTAGTCTCCCAGGAACCCTTGGGCTGTCTCAAAGGTGGCAAATTTGAGAAGCACAAGTCTGCCCTGCCCCCCACCCCCCAAAGTCCCTGCAGGTGAGGGGATCTTGCCTCCCACCGAGCAATGCCGTCTCCTCACCACTCCTTCCTCCCTCTCTCCTCCTCTGTACCAGGCAGGAGCTCTGGCTAGTGCTGTTCCTGTCTTTGTTGGCATGTACATTTATTTGTTTGTCTTTTTCTTTATCAAACTTTGTAAATTGGTCCAGCTAGAGAAAGTGAATAAGGAAACAGCCAGGACTTGGTCCCTGCTCTGGCCCGTTTCTTGCCACTGGGGACCTGGGCTATGGAAGCTGCAAAGAGCGGAAGTACAAGCCGGGACACCTGCCCTGGCCTTCTGAGTTGAGGGAAACCTCCACTGGGGGTCAAGATGGTTTGTGGCAGGGAGACCTGTCTGCCAGCCGCTGGTGAAAGCCACAGTCCCTACTGCCCCTACTCGGGCCCTCGCCTCTCCCACGGCTGCCAGCAGAGGGTCTCACCCAGTGGACTTCAAACTTGCCAACGATGACAGCGGGACCGAAGGAGCGGGCTGGGTTCATGGAACAGCCAGTGAAGTAGACCTGGGTAGTGGTTGCAGGTTCAGGGAGTGAAGAGGCTTAAGGCGGGCCTGGGCGGGGGCAGCCCCCTCTGTCTTGGTTCAGAGCCCCAGTTTCAGCTTTGGCCTCTGCAGCGCCATACCCTGGGTCTGGAGTGTGGGGCATAGCCCGGGCCCCAAGGCATGAGGGCTTCAGGGAGGGACATTGCCTGGCCTTCGGGACCCCTGCAACCCTTCGAGGGAGGGAGCAGAGTGTGCATGTGCACTGCATCCCTTTTGCCCCCTTACCCCAGTGAGGTGGCCCAATGCCACAGAGATCCCAATCATGGCGGCCGGGGAGCCAGATGTGAGACGGCTGTCGGTGGAAGCAAAGACACAGAGCACCAGCTGCAGGGTCAGGACCAGCTCCACTGCCACCGCCTGGCCAGTCGAGATGCTGCTCCGGATCTGAGTGAGAGGATTACACTGGAGTCCACGGGCTTTCTGCCAGGGCACGGTGACCCCCGGCCTCCTTTCCTCGCTGTAAGGGGGCGATACCTCACCACTGCCAGTTCCAGGACTTGGGGAAAACTGTGCAGTGGCGTTCGGGGCCGCCCCAGACACTTGCTCCTGGCAGAAGCAGTGTCACCCTTCTCTCCCCAAAGCTTGGTTGGGGCCAGTGGTTTAGCGGGGTGGCAGGGTGCGGGAAGGTGCGGAGGTGCTGGGGTGCATGACTGCAAGCTCACTGTGGGCAGACCTGGGTGGGAGTGGAGGGAAGAGGTGTCAGGAAGTAGGTGGAACACAGATGATATGGGGACTCTGGGTGGGGGTGATAAAACAGGTCTCAGGGTTCTGGGGAGGGAGGAACATGGGAAAGCAGAGGGGCAGGGAACATGGGGGCCGTGGGGAGGGAGGTGGAGAGCATGCAGGGTCCCTGCCACCACCCACAGCCCGGCCCTCCCTGGCAGCCCCAGCCCTTAAATGCCTGGTCCTGCTCCAACCCCTGCTCCTTGCTGTGGCTTGTCCCGTCGTCGGTTCTTTGAACTGCAGGCCCACTCCTGCTCTGCCTGCTCTAAAGCCACACGCGTCTGATTCCCCTGGGTCCCCGGGCCCAGCACACAGCAGGCGTGAAGCGTGCACCTGAGAGGTCACCCCTGCCCCTCTCCTCCAGCCTGGCCCGCCACGCTTACCACCTGTTTAGACACCTCCCTCCTGGCTCTGCCGGGTGCCCCTCCCTGCACCTACCTCATTGACCCCAAGGGTCTCTCGGATGTCCCCTGGTGTGACCCTGTAAAGCAGGGCAGCCCCCACAATGGCCCCTGCCAGCTGGGCAGCCACATAGGCCACAGCCCGGGGCAGAGAGATTTGGGAGCCCACGAGGTAAGCCAGTGTCACCGCGGGGTTGACGTGGGCCCCGCTGGACTTCCAGGTGACCTGCACAACCATGGCCGTGGCCAGGTTGAAGGTGATGGCGATCTGCAGCACAGAGGGCAGTGCCGGGGACCAGCGCATGGCCGAACCCACACCGAAGAACACGTACAGCCCCGTGGCCAGGAACTCGGCAAAGAGCGCCTTGCTGACGGCCATCCAGAGCAGGTGCCCCAGCATCCTGGCCAAGCTGCGCCCTTCTGACTCCATTGTGCCTAGGTCCTGGTGCCTTGGCTGCCACCTCCTGTGCCCCCAGGGCCTCTCTCTGTCCTCCTTGCCTCTGGTCTCCTGCCTCCGCCGCTCTGGCTGTCTCGCTGTGCAGAGGCTCCGCTGGCTCCCACCTGCGGCTCCTCCACTGCACTGCGGCCCCAGGGCTGTGCTGTCTGGCTGGCGGGGGTTGAGCCGGGGGGTTATGTGTGCCGGGATGAGTGGAAAGTTTGGAGGTACATGAGGGGTGGTGCTCACCTGCTCTGCCCTGAGATCACCTGACAGCCAGGGGAGGGGGCAGTGCCCGGGCACTGAACTGGAACCTGCCAGGAGGTTTCCCAGCGGGACAGGCTTAACTGCTGCGGGCCCAGCCTGAGGGCCACAGGGGCGAGCAGAGCCCTGGGCATGGGATTCCAGGGCGCTCTCGTCCCCAACGTCAGGTTAGATGGAGCAAGATCACTCAGGTACCCAAGTCCAAGGCCTGCTTCAGAGGGTCCTGTGCATTCTAGCAAAAGCGGGGGAAGACAACGGGGGTTTCCTGTTCTCCTGGCTCTGCTGCCTGTGGGCTCTGCCTCCAGATGACCTCACACTGTGCCCCATAAACCCAGATGTGAATGAAGCTCTCTCCTCCATCGCCACCTGAAACACCGCTCACAGAGAGGAGACGTGGACAGAGCTGTTAAGGATGTGGGCCGGCGGGACCTCTGCTGCACACCCACTTCTGTCTTTTCCGGCTCCCCTCCCTTTTCTCCTTGGCCTCAGCCCCTTTCCTCTACATTCTCTGCTCTCCTTCTCAGGGGCTGAAACAATCCCTCGGAAGCCTCACGCAGGGCCGCCGACCCACTTTTGTAGCACTGCTGCCCTCGGCTCTGCCCTTTTTCCCCAGCAGCATACCAAGGCATTACCAAACAAAGGTATTCTCTCCCTAAGGAGAACCCGCTGAGCTGTTAAAATAATATAGTCTTCACCTCTTAACCTCATCTGGGTGCTGGGACCTCACCCCGGGCCTCATCTTCCTGCCCAGTGGATGTCCCCTGGTTGTCTTCAGGCCCCTCAAATACAACCTGTCTCAAAATGAGATCTCCCTTTCCCATGCCCCCCCAAGGTGCTCCTGTTGCCTCCGGCTCAGCTGGAGGCACTGAGGAGCATCTTTGACCCTCCTCCCCCCTGTTGCCCCCTCCACTAAAGGCATCAAGTCCTGCTGATTTTTCAGTCATAAATATTTCTTGACTGTGCTCTCTTCTCACCACCCCTGCTGCCCTGCAGCCTTTAACCATTCTCTCTCTCTCTGCTCCCTTGCTCTGTTCCAATCAATTATCCACACTGCAGCCCAAGTGATCTTTCTAAAATGCAAATCTGATCCTGCTGCTTCTCTGCTAAAATCCCTTCAAAGCCTCTGTCCCCTCCGTGAGCTCTGTGCGTGGCCTCCAAGCCCCTCTGGGATCCTGCTCCTCCTGCCTCATCTCTCCCCACTCCTTGCCTTGCTCTTTCCCCTCTGGCCTTGCCAAACGGCCAGTGGTTCTGGAACACTCCAAGCTGGTCTCTCCTTGGAAAGCCTTTTCCACTTCCTTTGACTGGGTAGCTCCCTAGTCGTCCCGAAGTCTCGGCTCCGATGTCATCTCCTCCTCTCCTGGGTGAGGCCCTGCGTGTGCTCCCACCACACCTGGGCGTTTCCGTGCACTACAGTCATCGCAGGGCACTGGCATGGCGCTAATATGTCTCCCTAGTGACACGGTGAGCCCCTGTCAGGATAGGGGACAAGTCTGCTCATCCCTTCATGTAGCGTCTTACAGAGATTGGTCATAGTAAGTGCTCAGTAAATAATTGTCAAAGGAATGAGTAAGTTTCTTGAGCTCCTGGAGGCAGGTGGCTTTCACGTCTGCTTCCTTTCAGCTGGCTATCCTCGTGGGCTTATTCCACCCTCACCAGGGCCTGGGCCCTCTGAAATCTTCCGGGGGAGCATCCCAGCTCTGCTCATGGCCCTGCCCCCCCAACCCCCCCATCTCAGTCACAGCCCCCCCAATTGCCTCTGCTCTCCCGCTGTCCTGGCGTCACCGACCCTCTCCAGCCAGGTGCCCTGGCATCTCACCTCGGCGCCCCAGTGTCCTCACTCCCTTTTCTAACTACCCCCTACACCTGCACCTCTCCATTCTCATTCTCCTCACACCCCTCTGCCTGCCATCTGCGCTGCTGAGCACTGCTGGAGACACTTGCCAGCCATGACGGGTCCGTGGTCTGTGGCCTCAGCAGGGGCCGCGGCTCTGCGGCAGTCCTCCCGCCGTCCCTAGGCGGCTCTCTCCCCATTCTTCAAGGGCCGACTTCAAACCTTCCCCTCTCCCTTCAAGCGCCCCACTCT
The DNA here is from genome assembly GCF_021234165.1 of Pteronotus mesoamericanus. Taxonomy (NCBI): domain Eukaryota; kingdom Metazoa; phylum Chordata; class Mammalia; order Chiroptera; family Mormoopidae; genus Pteronotus; species Pteronotus mesoamericanus. Next base: position 4,803,450 of record NW_026555310.1, read on the forward strand.
CTTGGGCTCTATTCCAGCTTGCCTCCTGTCCCGCCCAGAAAGCCTAGCTGGCAGGCAATACTTCTTCCCGCCCTTCCTCCCCAGCCACAAGTGCTGGTGGCCGCGCGTGCCCTCACCAGCCTCCATGTGCTCTGGAGGAAGAGGCAGCCCTGCGTTGAGTCCCCTGACTCAACATGCCGGTGCTCTTGGCCATTCCCAGTCTCAGCTGCAGTTTGCACGTCTCCCTCTCCCGGCTTCTTTATTAACATGCCTGGTGATCTCACAGGAGCGGAGAGACCATGAATTTGGAATGCCTTTTGCCTTTGTCACTCTTTTAAGACTTTGTTCAAGTCCAATTCCTCCATGAAGCCTGCCCTGATTTTCTTTTCCAGCAGAATCAGGGCAGGCTGTGTGACTTCTGGCTTCAGCCTGCTCATGGCTCCACCGTTCCAGCGCAGGGTCCTGCGCTTTCCTGGCTTAGAGGATTTTTTCAATAAATACTCAAGGGATGAAGGAAGGGCAGTGTGGGCGACATTCCTCCCTGCCACAGTGGCTTCCCTGCCTGGGGGCTGTTCCAAGGAACCACAAGGGCATCTCTCTTCTTCCCTCCCCTTGAACGGGGCCGTAGAGGAATGGGAGGCAGGCACCCACCAGTCCCTGCAGCTTACCTAGCCTCAGTTTCTTTACCTGCATACCAGGCAGCAGACAGTAGGAAAGCCTGTCTGTTGAGACCTTTGATAAGACAACACAAGTGAAAGCGTTTGAACATTGTCATGTACACTGTGCCCCGACCAGTGCTTAACTTCTGTGACTTCAGTTCCCCGCTTATAAAATGGAGATTAAAATTCCTACCTCTCCACGTGTCATTAGGAGTAAGGGTGCTAATACCTGCAAGAGTGTCTTTGAGTCAGAAAATGTTGGTTATTGGAATTGCCACTCCCATCCCCTCTCCAGTGAGACAGCTGTGAGGACTGGGCTGGGGTGGGGAGGGTCCTGGTTGCTGTGGCAGCTCCAGGACTAGCAGCACCTGGGGCGCCCACTCTGGACCCTGAAGGCATTAGGCGCAACAGCAGCCCTTGTTTCCAGCCGGCCTAGAACAGGGACGCCTGGGGCCCTGCCTGGCCTGGGACAAGGTTCTTCACCCCCCGAGGCCAGCCAGCCATGGGCCAGGGCTTGCTCCAGTGCCAGCCAGCACCTTGCCAGGCCCAGCCAGTTTGGGGCTCATGTGCCAGTTTAAGGTCTCTCATGTTCACGAGACTTTTGTAAAGGCTCTACACCTGGCTGCCTACAGCAGCCTGTCAGGTGGCTGTGTGCTCTTAACCTCCCAGAGGCCTGTCTCTGGGCTCCCCAGACTGCTGGGGCGGGCACCTCTGTGGGAAGGTATGTACGTCCGCATGCATGTATACATACTCTCTTGAGTGCACAAGGTGCAAAGCGAGCTCTGGCTGAGGACTGGGGGACTTGGGGGCAGGTGGGGGTGGAGCAAGAAGGAGAAAGGTATGGGGAGAAAAGAGGAGGGGCATTACAAACGTGACAGGAAGGGAAGAGTTCAAGGTAGCTTCCCTTGCATTATCTCACCAATCCCCACAAAATGTGACAGGTAAGGAGCCTGATCTCACCCAAACCCAATAGGGGAGGAAACTGAGTCAGGGAGGGGCTGAGAGAGCTGCCCCCCCATCAACCTCTCCTGGCCGTCCATCTAGACAGTCAATCTGCGGTCCATTCTCTGTCTTACTCCCTGTCTTCCCCCATCTCTCTGTCATGCCAGCATGTCCACCTCCCTACGGGGTTAAAATTGGCAGCCCACGGCAGAAGGGCAGTGGGAGGAGGAAGAAACCTCCTAGAGGAGAATCAAGGCTCTCCTTCCTGGGTCCCATCTCCAGGTGGAGCAGAGAGTCAGAGCGGTGACTGAGCACGTGTGCTTGGATGTGACACACCGTACCTCTCCGAGAACACATGGAACACAGGTCCCCAGCAGTGAGAGAAAATGGGGGTGGGCTGACGTGGCTGATGCACGCACAGAGTGAACCGTCCATGCCCAGAAGACGCAGCCCTTCGGTGCAACTGAAAGGTCAATGCGGATGTGCGGGGCTGGTGTGCTTGCTCCTGTGTACGCAGGCAGGTCTTGGTGAGTCCCAACCCAGCTGCGCCGGGAGGGTCAACCACCACGGGGCACAGCGCCCTCTGTTGGCCACAGCGCTGTAACTTGTCCGTCCAAAGCCCTAGTTGGACCCTAGCCCTCTCGCCGGGCTAGGAACTCCCTCGGACTGGGTGCCCACCCACCCCTGAGGGTGTGTCCTCCAACAGGCCCACCTGTAGAGAAAGGCACGCAAGTTGCTGAGCTGAGGAAAGAGGCCAGCCTCCCAGTTATGGCTGTGCCTGCACCTGAGTCTTGTGGAGACTGAGTGGGAAAGGGATCCCTTCTCTTCGGCACCCTGTCTCGGATAATGTGGTGGGGATGAATAGCAGCCTGGCTCAGACAACCCAGGCCTGAAAGACGCCCCATGACCTCCACCCCGCATGCCCCATTGGGCTGGAGCCCAGACTCGGGATTCGTGCGGAGAAACGCAGCAGTTTGCATTCGGTGGACGACGTCTCCCCCTGCTGGTCGGAGCTAACACTTGCGGCCCGGTCCGGGTGGGGGCCGGGTAAGGGACGGCTCCTTTCCCGGGGCTCTTAAACGCAAATTGCCTTTCGATGTTAACTGCGCGGTGACAGAGGCGGGCAGGGCGGTTGCAACGCCCACTCACACATACTAGACTCCAGTGTGGAGGAGGGTTGGGGACTCTGCCGCCCTCACCGCCAGCCCCTGGGACTGATCCCAGCCAGCAGGGTGTATAGACTCTCCCACCTCTTCTCCGTCCATCTCCTGACACCGCCCCACTCCCGCCCAGCCTTCCCTAGCCCTTCCTCTTCTGGGGCAAAACTTAGGACTTCGGGTGAGGTTCCCACACAAGAGAAAAGCAGGAGCTCAGGTTCAAGAGCTCTCAGGAAGCAGAGGCCCAGAACTAGGGTGTGGCCAGGGTCCCAGATGTGCACAGGCTGGTTTCTCTTTCTCTTCCTTCCTTTCCTTCCTTCCTTCCTTCCTTCCTTCCTTCCTTCCTTCCTTCCTTCCTTCCTTCCTTCCTTCCTTCCTTCCTTCCTTCCTTCCTTCCTTCCTTCCTTCCTTCCTCCTTCCTTCCCTCCTTCCCTCCTCCCTCCCTTCCTTCCCTCCCTCCCTTTCTGTCTTTTAAAGATTTTATTTGCTTACTTTCGCAGAGGGGGAGGTAGAAAAAGGGAAACATTGACCAGTTGCCTCTCGCACGCCCCCTCCTGGGGACCTGCCCCGCAACCCAGGCATGTGCCCTGACCGGAATCCAACCGGGGACCTTTCAGTTCACAGGCCAGCGCTCAATCCACTGAGCCACACCAGCCAGAGAGCTGGTTTGTTTTCACACTTGTTTATTGAGCGTTCACTCTGAAGTGCCTGGCCCTGTTTGAACAAGAGTTTTATTTCAATCCGTTGTCTCATTTTATCCTCACAACTGCTCAGAGCACAAGTAGCCCCATTTTATGGATGAGGTAATTAAAACTCAGAGAGCTTATGTTACCCAAAGTTGCGCCTCAAGACTTGGACCCCAAGGCAGACTCCTTAACTATGATGCAGGGCTGTGTACCGAGCCTCTCATCTGCATCCCGCCCTTTTCCCCACAGAGAGCAGACATGTCCTAGGAATCTCACTCCCTCATCTCACCTGACTCCCACAACAACCCTGTGAGGGAAGCAGTTTTCATCCTCATTTTATAGCTTATGAGAAGGAGCCTTGGTGAGTTAAAGAGGTTTCCTAAGGAGTGTCAGTGGCCAAGGGACAAGAGCCAGCGAGGGCAGAGCTGTGGGCCCAGAGGGGAAGGCAGTGGGGACACCGGCCTGCCAGGCAGGGGAGACCACGAAAGGGCTGGGCCAGGTGCTGCTTCTGGGGGAATGTGGTGGGGGCAGGGGGCTGCTGCTCTCGCTGAGCACCGGCTCCCAACACGGCTCCTTTTCGGAACACTGAAGTGTAGAGAGGGGAGTCCAGGGCTGTGCCTCCTCCCCGATGACAGACCTGGCCGGTCAACCTCTTGGCATCTCAAGGGGCTGGAGGGTTGTTCGCTTCGCCACCCTGCGTGGCACACCCTCCTCAAGTGACAGACTTGACATAGCTGAAGCGGGAGGGGTGCGCAGGTGGGAGGCTAAGTGAAGAGGATGCCTCCTCTGCTCCCCACTGCCTCCTGCTGACCTCCAAGCTCTATTTCTGTATTTGGTATCCTCTCTCTCTCTCCCCACCCCATATCTTGCTCTCCACCCCTCCCCCATTTGACTCTAGGCCTCCCCTGGCCTCAGCTTCCCTCTCTTTCCACAGAGGACTGAGGAGCCCATGGGGCAGGGTGTGGGATAATGAAGAGAAGAGGCGACAGGCCAGAGTGTCCTGAGGAGAGGCTTATAGGGAGACATGAGGCAGATCATGTATGTCAATGGTTTATTGGGAAGCCCCCATTCCAAATGCCAGCAGCTCTAACCCATGCATGTTTAAGCAGAAATAAATAAGGCAGCATTTAATGAACCAGTCTCCCTCCCTCCTAAGGAGCTTGGGGAGGGTCAGCCTCTGCCATCCTAGGGGCTGGGATCCCTCTGGCTCCTTGGGAGGAGCTGGGGAGAGCGGGGGGTGAGGAATATAGGCTGCCCCTTCCAGGCCTGCCCCTGGAGCAGCCTGTGTGCTTGGTGCTGTGTTCACAATCTCTGAGGTCTGACCTTATGGCAGCAGCCTTCCTTGTCCCCGAGAGACCCCCTTCCCCATCAGATCCCAGCCTCTGGCCCCGCCCCAAGAGTCCCATCATGGGTTCCTGTTCCCATTTCTAACTGCAGCCTGGTGAGCCAGTACCTCCTCCCTAGCCCAGAGGACCCCGCTGCGGGGAAAGGAAGCTTTGCTGTCATGTTTTTTATTCCCCTGTAGTTCAGGGGCTGAGGGACTGGTCCCTGTGTGATGCTGGTCAGTGGGCAGTCAGCTCTATGGTCTTCTTCCGCTCCTCCCAGTCCTCCTCAGGCTCGTACGTGCCCTTGACAACGGCCACACGCTCACTCAGGCTCAGGCAGTTGGGGAAGAGCAGGTAGAAGTAGAGGATGGCAGCCACAACAGCCCCCACAATGGGCCCCACCCAGAATACCTGGTGGAGACAGGACAGTGTCAGAGGAATGAGCCCCAGGCCTCAGAGACCAACAGCCCCGCCCCCCCGCCAGGGGACAGACTCACGGACCCCCAGAGGACCCCCAGAGGAGACGACTTCCAGATCTCCAGAAGGAAAGATTTCCTCCCTGCTCAGGGACAAATATACTGACACCCCACTCCCCAGTGACAAGGACATGGACCACAGACACCCACATTCTTAGAGACAGATCCCCAGAGGGCCAGGGCCCCTCCCACCCCACCCTAAAGAGAGACAAATGAACCTTTAGAGGGAATAGACATATAGATCCCCAGAGGGATGGACAGAACTCCTCTCCCTTCCATGTGGCGATAGAGACAAATTCTGGAGGGAGACCATGAATTCTCAAAGGAAGTTTCAGATTGTGCAGAGGGACAGACTCATAGGAAGGAAGACTGTTCCAACCCTTCAACAGGGGCAGATAAATAAAACATCAGGGAGGACAGACATATAGACTCTCAGAAGCACAGAAAAAAAACTCAGAGGAGATCAGCCTAGAGGTAGAGAAGCCCTCCTTTACCTAGAGGGACAGACACACATAGTCCCCCCAAACCCCCCAACCAGGGACTCCTTGTCCCCAGGGGCTTAGGCCAGTGTTCTGGCTACATCCTATTCCCTACTGAGTCCCTTTCTCTCTCCAGCCACTGCTCCCCGGGCCCACCCTCCAGCTCTGGGCCCACAACACCCAGAAAGTCCAGGTTCCCATTGCCAGGGATCCACAGGAGGCCCAGACTCACCCAGTGTGTAGAGTTGAACCGCTTCGTGACCACTGCGGGGCCGAAGGAACGGGCTGGGTTCATGGAGCAGCCGGTGAAATAGATCTGGACAGAGAGAGGGAGGCCGTAAGGAAAGCAAAGTACATATCTATTCCCACAGGGCCCCTAAATTGCCCAGGGTCACCCACCAGTTCAGGGGCTCAGTCAGATCTCCAGCTCAAGTCTCCTAATAGCTAGGCTGGTGACCTCTCCTTCCACAGGTTCCTATGCACCCCTCCTCTCTTCTCTGTCTTGAACGTGGGCTTGGCTTCCAGCCCCTACCCCAACTCCCACTTATTCCCATCTTTCCTCAGACTAGAGAAGGTTTGTGGGGGCTCTTAAATCTGGGGCAGAGAACAGCAGCCCCATCCCAGGCCCAGACTGCTGGGCTCATTGGTCTGGAGAGGTACTTCTCTGCACCCCTATTATTTGCCCTGAGGAGCTCTCCACAGCCCCCGCCACGTGGCAGCTCTGCTCACCCCGACAAGGTGGCCCAGTGTGACAGACAGGCCAATGGACAGGGCTGGGGAGCCTACAGGGCTGGTGCGGCGGGAGTCGGTAGAGGAGAAGACGCAGAGCGCCAGCTGGAAGGTCAGAATCATCTCCACCACCACGGCCTGGCCCGGCATCACATTGTTTTTGAGCTGCAAGGGGAGGGTGGTTTAGGACCCCAGTCTTCCTCTGGCTCTATGGCCAGGGCCTTGGGGAGTTGGGTTTAGAGCGTCCAAGGACACCTACAGCCCAGTGCGCGTCAAGTCAGAGAGGACATCTGCCAAAGAGACTACATACTTCACAGTGCGTGCAAAACTTCGAGTGCAGGTCTGTGGCCAAAGGGTGATGTCAGGGGAGCTTCTTCTGGACACAGTCCTGTCCACAGTTCTGCCCAGTCCCCAACCCCCACAAGTTGGCATTTACCCTCCCTCCCGTGGGCAGCTGCCCAGTTTGTCTGCTGCACCCCAGCCCACCCCCCTGCCCGTGCCTGACCTGCTGCCAGTGCCAACCTCAAACCCGTCTCTCCGGTGCAGCTGACTCACGGCTTGACAATGGCCGAGAAAATCCTCCTCTGTGTTTGATTAATGAACCCAGTTTGCATGCGAGATGGGGGCTGAATCTGGGGCTGTGGGAGGGGGAGGCAGCGGGAGGCCAGGAGCAGGAACAAAATAAGAGGTTCACATGCATGGTCTCTAAACGGGATCCCTTGACACCTGCTGTGGTAGGTGATGGCCATCCCCATGTAATAACTGAGAAAAATGAGACCCAGAGAGGCTAGGGTCAGCAGAAGCCAAGATTACAACTCATCTCTCCCAAACCCTTCCATGGCCCTCCACTGAGGGACAGGCAGGAGCCATGAGAGACCCAAGAGGAAGGCAGAACTCAGGGATGAGGCAGGAGAAAAAGCAGAAGTTTCCAGCAAGAAAGGAGGGGCAGTAGGCACCAGGAGGGAGGTCAGAAAGGGGCGGCAGGAAGGGAGCAGGCAGAGGAGGTGGGCATGAACCAGGGAGGCCGAGCAGCAGGGACCCGCAGCCGCCCGGCGATTCTTCTCCCTGGCCTTGGGAGGCTGCCACCTTTCCTGCAAGGGTGTGTTCTGGCCCACTCAGTGGCGCCTATTCTTGAAATGGAGTGTAGGGGCCTGGTCCCGAGCCCACCCAGGGGCTCTGCTGCACCCCGACGCCCGTGGGCACTCACCTCGTTGATGGCCAGGCTGCCGCGCGCACTGTCTGGTGCCAGCCCATAGAGGATGCCTGCCCCAGCAACGGCGCCCACCAGCTGGGCCACCACGTAGAAGACAGCCCGGAGGAGCGAGATTTGGTTGCCCACTAAGAGGGCCAGGGTGATGGCAGGGTTGATGTGGCCGCCGCTCACGGGCCCCAGGGCCTGGGCCAGGGTGCCTATGGCCAGGCCAAAGGCCAGTGAGATCTGAAGGACATTGGACGACTCTGACGACCACCCGAGGGCCGAGCCGAGACCGAAGAAGACGAAGATGAGGGTGGCCAGGAACTCGGTGAACACGGCCTTGACGAAGGCCACGGAGCACACCTCCTTCTTCATGGTGGCGGTGGGGGCCGAGCGGCAGCGGGGAGAGCCTGTCGGGGCGGCGGCGGCGGCGCTACTGGGGGCGGGGGACTGGCTCCCTGGGGCGGCGAGCTCTCCGGGGACCTCAGCGCGGCTAGCGGCCTGGCACGGGCCCTGCAGGGGTGCGCTATATAGAGGGCGGGCGCCCCTAAGCGGGGCCAGCGCGGGGGGGCAGTGGGCGGCTCCCGCGCTCCGGAGCCAGCACTTCGCGCAGGGAGGGAACTTTGCGGCCGTCCTGGGCTCGACACTGCCCCGGCCCCCGCGAGTTCTACCGCAGGGGCAGTGTGCGACCTGCCCGGGCCACATGACCCAGGCGGCGGTGCAGACCGGCCCCGCGGCCGGGGGCCTGTGCATGGTGCGCTCCAGGAGGCTTCCACGCTCAGCTCCGCGCGGTTTGTCCCGGGCTCCCGGGGAGACTTTGCTTGGGCCGGGCCGGGCCGGGGTCTCCAGTCCTACCGACCTCGGGCTTTTATCTCCGGCCTTGGCCTTCCCCTTTTCTCCTCTTCGGGCCCTGGGTCCAGCCCCTCCTTTTCCTCCTGCGACCCGGGCATCCTTATCCAGCCTCACCTCCAGCGGGGCTGGAGTGATGCGATTCCCTGAGGACAGCGCCTCTCAGCTCCCTGCCGCCCGGTGGCGGGGGCGGGCGGCCGGGCCGGGCGGTCCGGCTGGGCGGTCCGGCCGCCGTGCGCCTCTCCCTGGCGCGGGCCGGAAGGGCCCCTGGGGTTGGAGTGCGGGCGTTTTGGGAAAAGCGGCACCGTGCCAGCCTGCCCTGCGCCTGGTCATCCCGGACCCCCAGGAGCGGCTGCACAGCCCTGGGGGAGGCAGTGGACCCCAGCAGGCGCCCTCTGCTCGGCGACCGTCCCAATCCCTCCAGCACGGCCCTCTTGGGGACCTCAGCGGGTCCCCAAGGGAGGTGCGGGCCGGGCGCTCACTTTGTACTCGGGACCGTTGAGGGCACGGCTAGGCTCGGTTTTGTTTTAGGTCAGGGAAGAGGCTCTAGGACTGGGGGGTCCCAGTGGGGTGCGGGGAGGGTGCAGGGCACCACTGACCTCCCGAGCCAGGTCTTGGCCCCTCCCACCTCCCTTCGGAAGCTCCCCACTCTAGATCTTAGGTTTCCCTTCTCCTCCAACTTCTGCTCTCACCCGCGTCTCTCAGTCTCTTTCCGGTCCCTGTCCTTCAAACTCTCAGTCCTGATTTCTCTCCTTCTCGCATCTCTACCTCTCCCTGGCTTTCTCCTTCAGTCTGTTTCTCCAGGCCCTGCCTCTCTTTTCAGTTGTCTCCCCCCCGCCCCGCCCCCAATTTCTCTCTCTTTCTCTTTCTCTTAGGCTCTCCCTCTCCTTCTCCTTTCCTTTTCTGTTTTCTCTCCTTCCTTTTACAGTCTTAGCCTTAGTCTCTCTTACTCTCTCTATCCTCTCTATTTCACTTTTCCTCTGCCTCTTAATTTCTGGGGCATTTTCGTTTGTTTGTTTCCCTCTGTCTCTACCTCATATCCACGTCTGTCTCTCTTACTTGTGGTCCTTTTAGTGCCCCTAAGGTTAGGTCCTCCCATCCCTGGATCGGGGGTGGCACTTTCTTCCTGTTCCCTGCCACCCGTCCCTCCTCCTGTCCTTGCCCTTTCTCTCTGAGCTTCCAGCTGCTCCCCACCATCCCTCCCCCCCCCCCCCACCCGCTGCTTATCTCCAGGTCTGGCATGTGGGGAATGAGGCTGGAGGGCCCTCCAGGGCTTGGGGGAGGGGCAGGGAATTACCCCCAGGATCTCAGGAGAGGAGCTGCAGGCAGATCTCCCCTCCCCCACCCCACCCCACCCCACCACGGTGTGTCCTTGGGAAGCACTTCGCACAGAGTAAGCCTCAGTAAAGTTTCCTCATGTCGTAACTATAATTAAAAAACGCCTGAAGGCTCTGTGTGGAGCTAAGGTGGAGCGTGAGGCAGAGAGAAAGAACAGGTGCTCCTCTATCAGTCCATCAGGGGATAAGGGGAAGGGCTGGAGGAAAGCCAAGGACCTGGAGGAGTAGGCTCTGGGCTCAGGGGCAGCTATGAGGCCAAAGAAAACAAGGACCAAAGAACCCCTGCTATTGTTCTTCCTCCGTTCAGCGTTTCCTGCTGGTGCTGCTCCTCCCCTCGCCTCTCCTCTTAAGGCGAGAGCGCTGCCTATTCCTTTCCACCGTGGGCCCTGGGGCCCTGCTCCTGGCAGAGCATGGCCGGAACTTGCCTCCAGTGTGCACCCTTCTGCCTTCTTTCTTATCTCTGGGCACTGTCTTCATGAATCCACAGGCCTCGAACTCCATCGTCTTGGAATGGGAAGGGCTCTGAGGTGCTCACGGGAGGCTGGGCTGCCAGGGGAAGCTCCTGTTTGAGGATTTGGACCCAATCCTTTACATCTAACCAAGGTCTTTGGCCTCCACTGTGTGATTCAATGCTGAGCTAACTATAAGGAAGCCAGACTCGGAGGTCCAGGGACCCCAGGGACCTGAAAGGCAACCCACAATGTCACCAAGAATGGACCTGGTATGGCTGAAGAAGGAGATCTGGTTTGTCAAGATTGCTCAGACAGGGCCGTTGGTTACATTTCCTAGGCCTGTGCTTGAAATCCTTCCATCTCTTCCAACTCTCTACCGGGGTCACTCTGTTCCCAGGTGGTCACAAGAAACTACTGGAGCTCCTATGTCCTGGAATTGTCTTTTTCTCTGAGCTCTTGGGCCTTGCCCTGCCAACTCCAGAGGAGTGCTTCCCTGGGACCTTTCTGGGCTGGGAGATGGGTCTCCCCACTGGTGGCAGGAAGAGTTAGAATCTCTCAGAGAGGGCTCCTTCCTTCCTTTCCTTACATAGGGGTCCCTGCACTCCCTGGGAAGGCTGGGGGGAGAAATGGTGGGGTAACTGGCAAGAGCTGATGCCCGCAGGGCTCCACATATCATTGTGCAAAGAGTTATTGAGCACTTATTATGTGCCAGGCACTGGGGATATAGCTATGAGCTAGCAGACAACATCTTTGCCTTGTGGAGCTAATATTCTAGTAAAAGACAGACAACAAATAATGGACATATGTAGATTATATAGGACAATAGAATCTGGTAAGTGCTATGGAAAAATAGGATATGTGCTGTAAGAGGAGTTGAGTTTCTTTGACATTTTAAAAGGGTGTCAGTGTAGGTCTTAATGAGAGGGTGACATCTAAGCAAAGACTTGAAAGAGGGGAGGGAGAGAACCATGCATATATCTGGGGGAAGAACATTCCAGATGGAGGGAGCTGCCAGTGCTGCTGGAGCAGAGGGAGCAAGGGAGGGCTTAGGAGATAAGGACAGAGGTGGCGGAGGTGGGCAGACCTGTGCACCGGCAGAAGGACTCCAGGCTTCCCTTGAGAGATGGAGGAAGACACTGAGCCGAGGGCTGGCTTGGTCTGACAAAGTTATTAACACGACCCCTCCGCTGAGGAGTTGAAAGGAGACTGGAGGGGCAGGGATGCACGTGGGGGAGACTGATAGGGCCCTACCCAGGGAGGGGCAGAGGGTGGTGGCCTGGACCGGCAGGGGGGGTGATTAGATCCTGGATCCCCTGTGAAAGAACTGACAGGATTCTCTGAGGGAGTTCACACGGCAGGAGGGAACGAGGAGTCAAGGACAATGAGCTTTTTGGCCAGAGCAGCTGGAAAAATGGAGCTGTTATCAGTTGAGATGGAAGGGTTGTGGAAGGACAGGCTTGGAGAGAAGAGCAGGCTGTCAATTTTGGACAAGTTGAGTGTTAAGTGTTGTCCTAGGTCCTGGAGGTCCCCGACCTGATTTCCCAACATGCGCTACAGCCAGCACAAGGGGACCAGAAGGGGCTGTTCTTTGCTCCGTCTGCAGGCCACATGGCCTGCCCATGTCTTGGTGTCCTCTCCATGGGTCACAAAGGCCAGGATGCCCATCTGGCCAGGTTGGCAGTGGGAATTTGCCACCAAGTAGTTGAGCATTGAAATCCCCTCTGCACCATTCCTAACAGCAGCTGCGGGGAGCTCAGGACATGCCAGTCTGTCTTCTGGCACTTTGGACTGTATTGCCCATTTCTAATTGTGGAAGAAACAGTGCTTAATTGGCAAATGATCATTTATTGAGCTCACTATACGCAGAGCACTTACTTTACTAGACAAGACAGATAAGGGAAGGTAGACAGGAGAATGCCATCCAAGACCTGGAAGGAGCCCTGCCCACAAAGGGCTTACAGTCTAGCTGGGAGGCACTGCATATATACAGAATCACAGCCTGAAAGACACAAAACAACATCAAAACAGCATTTGTAGTTGCAAAGTCTTTTCTGGCACAAAGTGGGACTGTGGAAAGCGATGCTGCTGGGACCCGAGGGTCCACTACTTCCTCCCCTCAGCTCAGAGCCTTCTCTGCCCGTAGCCTGGGGTCCTATCCACCTGCCTCTCTGCTGCCTGGCCTCTGTCTGGTTTGGGGTGTATCTGACTTCCATCCTCCTCCAGACTGGGTGCTCTCCAAGGGCAGAAACCATCCCAATGTTCCTTGTCATTTTCTTCCTGCCCTGCCCCAGCCATCCCCAAGGCCCTGCGTCCACCACAAGTCGGGGGGCTGGGCTGGGCTGAGCTGGGCTGCACTGGCTCCGTTGTCCGCTTCCGCCAAGGGCTTCCCACAGGGGCTGAGGAATTGCCTCAGGCCACACCTAGTCTCCTCTGACTTTTGAGAGGAAAGATCACGGGTTTCAAATAAAAAAATCTCAGTTCAAGTCTTGTCTACACTACGTAGAGCTGTATGACTTTCGACCAGTTTCTTAGCTTCAGTTGATTAATTTATAAAAGGGGAAGAACAGTATAGTTATATGCCACTTAACAATGGGCTATTTTGTCTTTGTGTGCACATCATAGAGTACACTTACACAGACCCAGAGGGCATACACCCAGTAGTGGTATGTGGAATACATTTATGCAACAGGCAGCGCAGTAGGTTTGCTTACCCGGCACCACCGCAAAGGTGGGAGCAATGTGTCGTGCTGTGGCGTAATGATGTTAGGATGTTACCGCGGCTACAACTGTCACTAGATGATAGGCATTTTCAGCTTCATTATACTATTATGGGACCACCATCGTGTATGTGGTGAGTTGTTAACCTGAATGTCGTTATGCGGCACATGACTGTATTTGCTCTGCCTGTCTCACAGGGTTGGGATAAGGGGGCCGTTGTCCTTCCCTAACCTGCCTGAAGTTTTAGGAGGGTTAAGTACCCAGCACCTAGCACAGAAGCTGGGACACAAGAGATGCTCAACAGGTGTCAGTTCCCTCCACTCCCATTATTTTGAATCCTGCTTTGACCTCTGACCTTAGTGACCCCAATCTGGGCAATCAGGGCTAAATGGGGGGATCTCACATTTAGTTCTGGGGGAGATGAAATCCAGGAAGTGGAACATAGAAATTCTTGGCAACTTCTAAAGGGATCTGTTGGGGTGAGGTGTGGTGGGGATGATGGGGATGAGGTGCCTGAGACATGTCCAGGTTTGGCTCACAGCTCAGTGCCCTGCTGTCTTTGAACTTCCAGAGCGAGGCCGTTCAGCTACGAGGAGTACTGTCCTGGAGGTAACTTTGGTCTCTGACTTGACCCATCCCGCCATCTCGATAGCACGTAAGACCCAGGGCAACCTTTCTTTCTGACCCCAAAGGGAGACAAATAAGACAGATGCAGAGGCGGGCACATTAACAGAACTGGTCCTCATACTCAGTCCATCTCTGAAGAGAGAGGAGGGCAGGAAGGGGCTGGAGACGCCAGTGCACGGTGGGTGCTCGGTGCAGATACAGAGAAAAGCCCACGCAGGCAGCAGAGAGCATGCAGAGGGGGCTCAAGGGTGATTCTTAGGTTAGCGATGCAGCAGGCTGGAGAGACAGGAGGGAGTGGAAGGTGTGGGTGGTGGGAGGAAAGAAAGGAGAGAACCTCTCATGTGAGGAGAGGTTAAGAGGCTGGACCAGGAAGGGGCCAGACCCAAGCCCATGTCCTTCTGCCTGTACCTTGGGGTCCCAGTGCCCTCCTTTGCTCTGACTACCACCTAACAGTGGTAAAAGAGGCAGAGGGTCAGGCACCTTCTTCATTCTAGCCCCAGGAAGCAGATATAATGAAATGACTTCAACAACGGGTTATAATGGTATGAGGAATTACAGTTCACACAGCATCTTTACATGCTTCATCTCACTTAATCCCAGTTAATCTCATTTGACAACCAATGCACTGGCCTGGAAATTGAGAAGCACAGGCTCTAGACACAGACCTGCCTCTGCCTGGACAAGTCATTTCCCTTCTCTGGTCCTAGAGCGCTGGGCTGCTCTGGCCACAGTAACTGTCCTGTGGTGGGGGCTGGAAGGGAGGGAGCACAGGGCTGAGGAGGAAGGAGGGAGGGGAGGAGAGGCTCCAGGGGGGGGAAGCTAGCGCCTGGGGAGGGGGGCCTGCGGTGGGGTGGGTGACGGAGGGGTGTTGCCTGGTGCCTGCAGCTGCGTGCCTAAGTGCCTTGCTCAGCCAGCCATAGGTGTGTGCTCGGTGAGAGGGCTCATTTGCGAAATGGAGTGTCTCCTTTCAAGTAGTGTCTAGTTGCAAATCTCCCCCTCTCCCAAGACAAAAGCCAGGGACCCACAAAGAGCTTTTGTTTTGTCACAGTGGGAGGCTAATCTCTAGGCCTGGAGCCCCCCTGGAGATGGGGGTCGCCTGCACACACACGTTGGGCATGCACACACACATATACCTGCTTCCTCCTTTGGAGAGAGCCTCCCTGAGGGCCGAAAGAAGGCCCTTGGCTGCCCCATTTTCCCTTCTTCCAGAGGCCACTTCTGGGGGGTGGGGGGAGGGCAGTCTCTACTTGATACCTCTCTGCCTCTAGCACTGGGCCCTGACAAATCTATCGGCCCAATGCTGCAGCTTCGGGGAATTTTCCAAGAGGGGCAGAGTAGGGAAATCAGGTCCTTGCCTTCAGTCTTCTCTAAGTGGCCTCCAGACCCTTCCCTTCCCCAGGGGAGCACACGCTCTTAGAGCTCCTGAGGGTGATCGCGGGCAAGGACTCATCCATGGCAGAGGACAAGGATTTATTGCAGTGGGGGAGGGCGGGGTTAAGGGGAAAGTGAGAGGTCACCAGCCAGTCCACGCTTACACCAACACAGGCACACCTGTTCCCACGCAGAAGCACACACAACCCTGCAGCTGCGGACAGAGAGGCACTTGGGAATGGACACACATTTGCACACTTGTAAAAACCCGCTCCCAGGACCCCTCCAAGGCGGGGTCTGTATACTTCTCCCCACAACTCGACCCACTCCTAGGGACAGGCTCTCCAGAATCTTCCTCTGCTGCTCATCCGCCCTCCTTCTCCAGCTTGGTCCAAAAGTCCCCAGCTCCCTGCGAGAGGCCAGAGGGTCCGCTACTCTCCAGCCTGCAGCTTCTGGACAAGGGTCTGCCAGGCTCACCACTAGCCCCGCAACCCTGGCCAGGCTGTGCACATCCTGGAAGCAGCTACTTTGCACTGGGGGCCAACTTCGGCCCGGGGAGGGGAGTCGGGGGAGCAGGCCCTTCTGCTTCGGGCCGGGCGGCATGGGGTGCCCCCGGAGCTCGGGCACAACCTGGGCCCGCAGGGTCCGTTCCGAGCTCCCCGGGGCCTGAGGCCGGCCGTCGGGGCTGGGCCGGGGGGCGCTTAGGCCTTGCTGCCCCGAGGGAGGCTCTGCGGCGAGTGCAGCTCCACCGACTGCCGCCGCCGCACCTCGCGCTCCTCCCAGTCGGTGTCTGGCTCCAGCCCCTTCAGCACCGCCAGGCGCTCCGACAGGCTCTTAGAGGGCGGGAACAGGACGTAGTTGTAGAGAAGGGAGCCCAAGATGGCGCCGACCAGGGGTCCGATCCAGAAGACCTGCGGGGAGCGGGAAGGCAGCTGGCTCGGGGCGCGGGGCCCAGGCGGCGGGTGCGGTGCGGTGACCTGGCGGGGCGGGGACCGCGCGCGCGGTGCCGCGCTCCCCGCGAGCGTGGGGCCGTGGGACCCGCCTCACCTCGTGTGGGGACAGGGCCTCACACGCTTATACAATGCCTGTCAGGTGATTAGAAATGACAACATAGGCTGTTGGGGAAGGCTTGTGAGTTGGGGGTGAAGACTGCGAATTTTTAAGAGGGCAGCCTGGGTGAGCTTAGGCAAGTTATTTACTCTCTGCCTGTTTCCCTTCATTACAGTAGTATTGACTGCCTGGGGTTTGTTCTGAAAACTAAATGAATTAATATTTGTAAAGCACTTAGAATAAGGCCTGGCAGGTACTAAGTACTAGATAAGTGCTAAGTAAAAATATGTGTGTTAGCTAGCATAAATATTACCATTTATGGAGTTGTAAGGCATTGAAAGACCGTTTTTACACCTGTAACCTCACTTAATCCTTCCCCAAAGCCAGTGATGCAGAATTGCCATTGTCCTCACCTACAGATGTGGAAACAGTCTTTCAGCATCAAACCTGTAGGGTGGAACCCAAGGCCCCTCAGGGACTCAGGGAGAAGAGTGTGGAGCGTTGGCTGAGCCCCCGCCCCACTCTGTTCCAGCCCTAGCTGAGCTGGTTTTCTGGGGGAGGGGAGGACAAGCAGGGAGGTTTCAGCCTTACCCAGTGATCATCGAATTTGCCGGTGACAACAGCTGGTGCCAGGGAGCGTGCAGGGTTCATGGAGCAGCCAGTGTAGTAGATCTACAGTGGGAGTCAGGGTCAGGGGGAGAAGGGAGGTGAGGCCTGGACAGGGAGTCCTTGCTCCCCTCACCAGTGCTTGACCTCAACCTAAAGGAAGTCCATGCTGCTGACAACTGAGTTCATGTTAGATTTACAGGGCTCCGTATTCCTCTGCGCCTGGTGTGTAATCTGTCTGTTTGGGGTGTCTGACAGTCCAACCCTCTGGAGCATGTCCCTCGTGGGAGCCTGTACCTGTCCTTCTGCGGGTCTTTGTGTCTGCCATTTTGGAGGATTCTGTGCATCTGTCTCTAGAGTGCGTCTGTGGGTCTGTTTCTTTGGGGAAAAGTCTGTGTGTCCAGGGAGTCTGGAACCAGTGGCCATGACTTACCCCAAGGAAGTGGCCCAGGGCCACAGAGAGGCCAATGGATAGGGCAGGGGTGCCCACGTTGTCTCCACGACGTTCATCTGTAGAGGCAAAGATGCAGAGCACCAGCTGCAGGGTCAGGAAAAGCTCCACAGTCACGGCCTGGCCAGCTGTTGCATTGTTGTGAAGCTGGGGACAGAGGCGGGGGAAACATAAGCATACTCCTTGCACCGGCTCCGTCTTCCTGCCCACCTGCAGTCAAGACTCCAGAGAGGCTTCTGGACTGGCTGGGAGCCAGAACACCTGCGCTCACCAGCCACCGTAGTCCAAACTCTGATGGCTTCTTCCTGGGCCCGTGGCCCAAAGGCAGAGGGATGGATCCCAAGACTACCTATGGTTCCCCACCCAGAGGTAGGAAAAATGGCTCCATAGCTCATTAGATTTGGGGGCTGGGGTTGTGTACCTACAATGTGAGCAAAAAAGGATGCTGAGTCCAGAATTTGTTTTTTGAAGAGCAAGAAGGGAAGAGGCTTTGAATACAGCAGGAAGCTTTAGACCAGGTAACAGGAAGGCCTTCCTCTCTCCCTAGGCCATAAGGTATTGGTGTAACAAAAGCTTACTGTCTTTCTTTTTGTAGTCAAAGGGCTCCCAGGAACACGGTCTAGGGACTTGGGTCTGGGGATGCTCCTAGTATGTTCCCTTCCCCCACAAGTCCAGCCTATGATTCTTTCCTCTAACCTTTGCTTGCTCCCCACTGTGTTTCAGGCCTCAATTTTGCCCTATGGACTTGCTCCCTGCATGTCCCGTGGAGGTCGGGGTGGGGCCGCTGGGGTGCTGGAGCCCTCCGTCGCCATGCCTCCATACCCATGCGGGGTGCCCATGATCCCAGCAGACCCTGCTTTGGGTAGTGGGAGAACTCGGAGCTAAACAAAGAGGTAATTTCATAACTGGGCCACACCCAGCCCTGGGTTTCTCTCTGGGTTTTGTCATCCTGTGCCCTACACCCTGCCCTCTGGGGCTGGGCACTGAACCGGGTGGAGCTGTGACAGCTCTCACCTCCCACGCTGCTTCTTCAGGCCCTGAACCCCAACCCCCGGGTCCTAGCCATTGAGCTGTCGCTCTTGGATCTCTCTGGGGTCTAACCTCCATCCTCTGTGATCCCAAGTCAGAGCCTCTAGTGGGAGCAATGAAAAGAGCTTTGAAGGCAGATACTTTGGAGGCCTCTGGCCGACCATGGGCCCTTCCTTACTTCAGCCTCCGTTTGTTCTTCTGTAAAATGAGGATGACACAATTCTGTGTGAGGACTGGAAATGACAAGGGCAGAGCCCCAGCCCCGTTCCCGCTGGTAAATGGCTGCCCTAAGAGAGGCAGTGTGGGCGTGGGTTTGGTGTCAGCTCTGGGTCCATTTCGAGGCGCTGACACTTACTGGTTCTGTGATTTGAATCAGTTGGATGCTGAGCCTCAATGTGCCACTCAGGGTGGAGGGACCGCAGAGCTCACCGCACAGCGTTACCCCACGAATGAGGTGATGTCCGCCACCGGGCAGGTGCACGTCAATGGTAACTTTCTGGCGGCCAGGCTGGCCTTTCCAGGGACCCCAGAGGACTCCCGGGACAACATTAAAGTCACCTGGCTCCCTCAAACCGCAGGGTAATTCAGCCCCTCTGCTGCCCCCATCTAGCCAGGCAGGGTTCTCCTCAGTTACTCAATATAGTAAATGCTGAGCAATAACTTGGGGGAACCTCCTATTCTGCGGCTCCACTCAACTGTGACATGATGGAGGAGCAGGACTGAGCGTCCCCATGTCCCCTGAGCAGTCCCATGGTCCTGCTCTTAGACGAGATTCCCCCATCACATTCTGAGACTTTCTCGACTGTGCTCTCAGGAAGTTCCTCTTTCACTCTTTCTGAACCTCTCCTTGCTGCCAACTGAACTAACTTTGTTCTCAATGGAAGTGGTCACACTCCTCAGTCTGCCCCCTGTCCCAGTCACTCTAGCCTTTCCTCAGCCCAGAGTCCCCAGCCTTATCACACTTTCCATTTGGAGGAAGAGAGAAGTTCCCCAGTTGCGATACCCCTGCCCCTCCTTTAGAGCAAGGACCAACCGTGCAGAGAAGGGGGCAGCCTCAGAGACTGTGTAGGACTCGCCAGAGACGTCAGAGCGCTTCCCTGGTAGCCCGGGAACAGGGCAGGCTGAGAAATGCGAGAAACTGAGGCATGAAAGAGGCCCTTGCTGACTGGACGTGGGATGGGCGTTGGAGTGAGGGTCTGCGGAGGGGACAGAGACCATCCCTGCCCACCCGTACCCTCACATGCCCAGGCCTTGCACATATCCAAGAGGGCGGAGGGTGGGGGTATTTAGCGGCAAGTGGGAGTGCACATCACCCTCAGCTCCCAAAGCACCCAAGGTGCCCAAGTTGCTGTTCATGAAATCAGCAGTTAGCTCACAAGCCCCAGTGTCTGGAGTGACATTGCCCCTTCAGCTTTCCCCTGGGTTCTGGTACTCTCTCTGGTATTGACACACTGTAGGACTTTTGGCCTGTACTGCCCTTCTCTGAGCTTCAGTTTCCTTGTTTGCAAAAGAAGCTTAGATGATGGCTGAGGTCGAAAGAAAGATTGTGGGTGTTGCAGTCAAGCCTGGGTTGAGGCCTGGCTTTGGCGCTTCCCCTCTCTGAACCTCAATTTCCATGTTCTTAGGAAAGGGTACCCCCTTCCCTGCCTCGCAGGGCTGTTGCGAGGTGTCGATGCGAGGCTCGTGAGGAACCCTACCATGAGCCTGCACACTGTGGATGCGGAAGAAAAGGTGGGCCCTCCTTCCTTACTAGAAGACCCTCAGGACTCACACTCTGAGGTTCCCCCCAGCTCGGAAAGCAGGGGTACTTCAGGACCCTGTTGTCTGCCGATTTCTAGCCCAGTCCTCCCTAGAATGCAGGCATTAAGTGTGATAGAAACCTTGATGCCGGGCATCCTCTACAAGGCTCGGGGCAGAAGGTACCAGCAGCCTGTGTGTGTCTGCTTCTGCTCTGGCACTGTTGCTCCTTCCACCCTGCTTCTCCTGCAGCAGCCGTGTTCCCAGTTCCAGCGCTGTGCTCCTCTCTCCCCGACTCCTGCAGCCCTCCTCCCTGTCTCTCTCTCCCCCATGCAGTCCCTCACCCAAATCTGTTCCCTCCCATCTTATCCTTTACAAGGGACTCCCCAGGATCTGCGCTGTGGAAGAGAGGAAGCTCTGGCTACTCACTGCGTTGATAGCCAGGTCCCCTCGGATGTTTGCTGGTGTGATCTCATGGAGCAGGGCCGCTCCTGCCACGGCCCCCAGCAGCTGGGCAGCCACATAGAAGGCAGCTCGGAGAAAGGAGACGTGGCAGCCCACCAGGCAGGCCACAGTCACGGCAGGGTTGATGTGGGCCCCGCTGACGTGGCCCAGAGCCTGCACCAGGGTGCCGATAGCCAAGCCGAAGGCCAAGGAGATCTGCAGCACGGACGGCAGGGCCTGCGGCCAGTTGAGGGCTGAGCCCAGGCCAAAGAAGACGAAGAGGAGTGTCGCCAGGAATTCTGCAAACACAGCCCTGGAGAAGGCTATGGACCGGAGCTCCCACATACTGTGGAGCCTTTCAAGGGCTGGTCCAGCTGTCTCAGGGGCCAGAGGCTTGCAGCTGTCTCCCTCTCTCTCTCCCACTCTTTCTCTCTCTCTCTGGGGCTCTGGGGAGGCTGGGCCGTGGGCATTTACAGGGTCCTTCCGTCCAGCATTTGGGCACGTGGGTCGGAGGTGGAGTTTAGACCAATGCCTCCTCTCCCCTTGTGGCCCCCCCTCCGACTCCCCACCCCTGCCCACCACATGCCTATCATCCCATCTTGGCCTTCACAGCTGACCAATGTTCCCCATTAATGAGCTCCAGATAAGGACTGACGTCCCCTGCTTTTCCGTGTTTGTTCCCTCGGTCGCCCCAGGGCTGTTGCCCCAGGGCCTCCCCCGGCCCCTGTCGGCTCTGTGAGTGGGGATCCTGCAGACCATTGGGCCAAAGCCCCCCTCTCTGACTCAAACTGCTGGCCCAGGCAGGGGCGACGCTTCATCCAAAGCTGACCAGGAGAGAGGATGTCAACGCTACCTTTTCTAGTGACTGAGAAGTTTTCCTGCCCTCTGACCTCCAATTATTTCATGTTAAAAGGGATGGAAAACAACTGGTTGGCTTGTGACACGAATCTCCCAAGGCATAAAGCTTTTCTGTCTCTTCTGTACTTGCTTTCTTGCAGTCAATCGCCCATAAGTCGTAAGTCATTAAGTTTCCTTTCCTCCCTGGAACCCCCGCCAAGCAGCAACTGCCATAGCCTAGAGGCCAGGGGTGGTTCCAGTGGCATCAGGACCCTGGCCCTGCACCACGGGGTCGACCTGGGGGTGGCGGAAGCAGCTGCGAGCTCCTGTTCCAGCATCCCCCTCAGTGATCTTTGTGAGCCCCTTCTTGTCCGTCTCTGTGAAAAGGGGATAATAAGCCTACCTTATTGGATTGGGGTTTGGATTACATGAAATAATGTACATAATGTATTCGAAGCAGTGTCTGGCCCACAGTAAGTCATCAATTAATATCAGCTATTCTTATTAGTATTATTTATAGTTTGGGAGGGAGGCTAAGTCTCCCCAAACTCACATTAGGGCTACAGAAGCTGTGACAGACTCCAGGCACCCGCTGGAGCTCGGAGCCACACGGGCTCTGGGGGAGGACATTTCTGGGAGGCAGTGAGCTGTGCAGGTGCGTGGAGGCTGCGGTGCTCGATGAGTGGCTCTCCAGCCTTGGTGCGCGCTCAGCTCAGCCGGGGGCAAGGCCGCTTCCTGCCGTCGATGCTGCTCCAGCCCAGGGTCTATGAGGCATTCAGGTCTGGGAGTCCCAGATCCAACACCCTGCTCTTCCTTAATCCCTCCAGCCCTGCTCCCTTTCCTGGGGATGCAGAGCCAGGGTCCGGCCAGAGTGCAGTCAGGAAGACCAGCTTCTGGACCCTGCGCTACCTTCTGACCGGCAGGTCCCCTGGCAAGTTACGGCTCCAGGAATGGAAACGTGGGTGGATCGCAGACTGTGGAGCAGAGCCTCTTGTGTTGTATCACAGGGGGACATTGAGACCCAGGGAGGAGGGGAGAAGAGTGACTCATCTAAGGTGGTCCAACAAGTTAGTGGCTGAGCCGGGACTGGAACCTGATCTGGAGAGCACTCAACCACGCCCCACACTGCCAAGTCACATACCGAGCCTCAGTTTCCTTGTTTGGAAAATGGAAGTAATCATGCCCACCCCACAAAGATGTTTTGAGGATGGAGCAAGATAATGGATGGGAAATATTTTGCAATTGAGAATGCATTATCCAAATATAGACTGGGATGAGTGAATCCTGTTAATGAGGAGGCGGAGGAAGAGAAGGAGGAGGGTAAGGAAGAAAATGACCTAAACAGAATGGAAGCTCCAAAAAAATCAGGAAGTCTCGTGGCGTTTGTTCTCTGGTGTATTTCCAGTGCCTGACACACAGGTGGATGCTCAACTACACCCTGAATGAAGCTACCCCTCCCTCCACCCCGGCCGCCTGCGCCCAAGTCTAGGAGGAGGGGAGGGTGTCAGTCATGACGGGGTCCTTACCCTTTGCCTTTGAGCCAAGGGAGAAAGAAGCCGATCCTGTCAAAGCCGCAGGGTTCTCCTGCTTCCTGGCTGGTAGTAGAGTACCCCCAAGGGGACGGCTATGTTTTTTATTTTGTTTTTTTAATGTATCGATGAGAGAGAGAGAGAGAGAAAGAGAGAGAGAGAGAGGTGTTGTCCCACTTATTTATGTATTCATCAGCTGTTTCTTTTATGTGCCCTGGCCAGAGATCAAACCCTCAACCTTGGCGTATAGGGATGATGTTCTAACGAATTTTGTCTCCAGTGACCACTGTGTGGTGTCTTTATAAGATCCAAGGTGCCATCAGTTGTATGATGCTACTAATTAGAGTATGACAAAAACGCTTTTTTGGAGATGGATGGAAGTAATGGTTGCACAACAATATGAATGTCCTTAATACCACTGAACTGTGCCCTTAAAAATGGTTAGGATGGTACTTTATTACAAATAAAAACAATTTCAAAAAACAA
The DNA here is from genome assembly GCF_021234165.1 of Pteronotus mesoamericanus. NCBI lineage: Eukaryota > Metazoa > Chordata > Mammalia > Chiroptera > Mormoopidae > Pteronotus > Pteronotus mesoamericanus. The sequence goes on from NW_026555310.1 coordinate 4,826,600, forward strand.
GTAAAGGAAAATGACCTGAAAATGCTTTTTTTTAAACCAATTTTTATTTTGTATTTACTGAAAAAAGTCTTTTTGATGTATTTATTTATTTAGATATTTAGATATCAGTTTTTAAGTCAAAATCTCTCTTGTGCATGCATAAAAAAGGAAACTGTAGCCCAAATAGATTGGCTAAAGTACAGTTGACCCTTGAACAACAGGGGTTTAAACTGCATGGGTCCACTTCTATGTGGATTTTTTTCAATACTTGCTGTAAATGTATTTCTCTTCCTTATAATTTTCTTGATAACATTTTCTTCATTTTGTTGTAAAAATACAGTATATAGAACATAGAACCTAAAAAATATGTCTTAATTGACCGTTTATGTTATCAGTAAGGCTTCTGGTTAGTATTAGGCTATTTGTAGTTAAGTTTTGGAGGAGCGAAAGTTATACATGGATTTTCGACAGCACAAGGGGTTGGTGCCCCTAATCCTTGAGTTGTTCAAGGGTCAACGGCAGTTCTAAAATTTCTTCACAGTCAGAGTCCAACTGCCCTAAATCTCTTTTTGACTGAGATTCCCCAGGGTTCTTCTCCACAGCACCACCCCCGAGCCATCAGGAATGTAGCTATGCGCCATTCCTTATGACGGTGTCTGCTGTGGTCTCCAGGAATTTTTGCCAAGTGGAAGCAGAACCCCAGGAGTCTGGCTTCAAGAGGACTTTTGGATCATGAAAGGGAGTCCCTATATTACCTCCTGAAATCATCAAGATGGGAAAGAAGTGAGAAAGAATGCTAAAGGACCCTGAATAACACTACAAAAAATAAGAATTTGGGTGACGTCTGCTGGTGACTGGAAGGAGGGGGCTGAGCCCCTGGAAAAGTGGAGGCAGGAAGAGGAGCTGGGCCAGTGAGGAGGCTGCACAAGCGAGCACAGTGGCAGAATTCAGGCCCCGTGCCGGCTGACAGCTGATGCAAGGCGCGGTTCCTGCTCGGAGCTGGGCTGCAAATGCTCTCCATTCTCCCCACCAGGTTCGTAAAAGTGGGTCACACACCACACCCTGGAGGCCGGAGCACTGGGGGATGAGGGAGAAGGGCCAGGGCGGATCCACAGTCGGGTGAGGCGGGACAGAGTGAAGAGAGCAGAGCCAGGCAGCAGGTGGGGGCGGGAGCTCAGGCCCCTCCGGAAGCCTGAGAAGCATCGCCCAGTGGCAGATCTGTGCAGCTCTGGGACAGAGCGCAAGCCGTGGGGTTTCTGTGTAGGGTAGCCAGATAAAATACAGGACGCCCAGGCAAATTTGAATTTCAGATAATAAAAATTTTAGCATAAGTAAAATATGTGGGACATACTTATACTGAAAACAATTATTTATTTGAAATTGAAGTTTAACTGGGTGTCCTGTATTTTTATTTGCTAAATCTTGCAACCCCATTCTATATTCAAGTAAAGGGGGAACCCAGAGGGCTACCAGCTGGGGGGCATCTGGGTTTCAAACAAAATCCTCAAGAGGATTTTTGGGGAGGAGTTGCCTTAGCCCCGTTTTATACAGGAGGAAGCTGAGGCACAGAGAGGGTATAAAGGTTTCCCCAGGCTGCAGGGCTGGTAAGCAGCAGAGACAAGCTATGAACACAGGTCTGTCTGACCCAGAAATTTCCCCCAGTGACTGGCTGACTTCATCCTCTCAACTCCAGCTCGGAGGACAGGCCGTCTTGACAGTCGAGGCCCAGGGGGAGGCAGGGAGGGCTGAAGGTCCAGGCTCCTGGGGGCACAGAGACAGCTTCTGGCAGTCCCCCTCCTACCCATGCGGTGGGGTCCAGGGGTAAAAAAGGTGGGAGCTCACGTAACCCCCCATAGCTCCCCATGGTCCGCAGGACAGGGCAGGCCTTGGGCTCGGCGCTTCATCCTTCCACCCGCTTCATCTTTGGGCCGTGATAGGTGTTGTGTCCTCAGCCTGGTAGATGTATCACCACCATTTTCTCATGATTAATTCTTCCTCAAACGCCAGGCCAGTGACTCTCAAACCTTCTTGATCAAAACCTGCAAGAAGAAATACATTTACTATCCTAATCCATAAACACTATATGGTAGAAAGATAGAGATAGAGATATTACTAAAACTAACATTTCTCAAATCAGTATTTCCTAAGTGCGACGTTTTAAATCCCTCTATTCTATTTTACTAAAAATGTCATTCAGGTCATGACTGTGAAATTGATTTCATGACTCATTAATGAGTTGCTACTCACAGTTTGAAAAAGACCACTTTCAATCCTGGCTTAAAAATTGCTTTCTCATTGGAGAGGGCTTCCTGTAGCCTCCACATCACTCCTCCCAGGAACATCAACAATGGCGTGCCTTGCCCTTTGTATCACTCAGAGGCTGGTAATTATCTGTTCAGCCTCTTGCTCCTCCTCCTCTGGACTGTGAACAGAGGGCAGGGGCCATATCTGGGTTTGCTCACCATTGCACGCCCCCCATCCTGTGCCTAGCAGAGGGTCTGGTACATTATTGGCGCTCAACAAACGTTTTCAAGTGAATAAATGAGCAAAGGCAAGAGCTCTGCCCCCCGCCCCAAGCCTGCCTGCACCCTGCCCTGCAGTCTCCAGGTTGCAGCCACATGACGTCATTCCTCAGAGACCTGATTCAAGAGAGAAGTTGATTCTCAGAGCTTGGGCAGAGAGAGGGAGTGTGCATTTGTGCACTGGTGGGTGAGGAGGGGTCAAGAACAAGTTTTTCTTCATTTGAAAAGGATTAGGTGTGAGAAAGGGGGTGAAGGCAGGGACACCTTTCTTGTAACCCTGCCTTGTGAGTAGTGAGTTCCCAGTTGCTTGGAGGAGGTCAAAAAAGGTTGAGCAGGCACTGGGGAGCTGTGGAGGGGCTTGGGCACAAGGGATAGGGTCAGACAAGCTGACCGATGGGTCCCATGTAGCTCTGCTGCACAGAGAAACCTAGGCTGCAGATTAACAAAGCCCCCTTGCAGGAGGGCAACTGGGAGCCATTGTGGAGTCTAGCAGGAGGGGAGACCAGCTGCAGGAGGGCGAACTGCTCTTCTCTTCACTGAGCTCCTCCCAGTCTCTGGCTTCCCCCGACATCATATCTAGGGGAGGCTGACCAACCTGGAGGCCCCGAAGAGCTGAGAGTGACTTGGTGACCCCATGACCCCCTGGGCTTCCACCTACCCTTGAAGCAGAGCTGGAGGGCAGGGAGGAAAGTATTTGTCAGCCTCCCTGGAGAGCTGGTGTCTCCACCCTATAGGGAGAAAGAGGAGCTGTGAATGCCAGCGCCAGGCCAACCTGGGGTCACAGCAGAGAAAGGGTGGTAACAAGCTGGAAGGGCTGTGGCCAGCGCGCCACCACTTAACTCGCAAAGGTCACCCAAACCTGTTTGACTCCCTACTCAGAGCAGCTGCAGCGGAACCCTGGCTCCCCAGGAACTGCCTCTAGCACCCGAGGGCTCTCGCAACTGGGTGACCTGCAGGACTCTTCATTCTCTGGGCAGGGTCCCTCTCTTCCTCCCACGCCACCATGCTCACCCTCCTCCCACCCTGGAGCCCCCTCCTGTCCCTCCCAGCCCTCAGCCTCTGTTGGCCTCATGCCTCTCCCCGCACGGCTATTGTGTGAGGCACCGAGCTAGGCTCCCTCCTCTCTACCAGTCATCTCAACTCTGTGGCGAAGTGAGTACAAAACAGCCCCATTTTATGGATTAGAGTAAGGGAGGCGGGAGGACGTGAAGCTGGCCACCACCTCCTCTGCCCCTGCGCCACAGCACCCTGCTCCGTGACAATGCAGATCATGCTGCCCTGGATGATTTGCTTAAGCGCTGAGGACAGGAACTGTATTGAATTCAACTTTGCGTAGTCCCCAAACTCAACATGTGATTGGCATGGAGTAGGTGCTCAGAAAAATATTCATAGAGTGAGCTGTTTGCCCCAGGTCCAATAGCTAAGATCTTCCTGGATCTCAGCCCAGCCCCACACCCTTCACCCTCCTCCCGGAAGCTTTCCCTGATTTTCTCAGAATCTTGGATGTTTGAATGTGTTCTTATCCCCCTGTCCCTGAAAACAGGTTCTGGAACAGTGTCTCAGCCTGGTTCTGATCACCCTGGTCCCGCCAGCTCTGTCTCCAGAAGCAAGGAGGAGCTCTGTGGCATGTGAGATGCCCAGGCCAGGGATGGAGGGCCCCGCAGGGGAAGGCCTCAGTCAAACCAATGGTGTCTTCCTGCCTGTGGGCCCAGCCACCTGCCTCATGACCCCTGCTCTGTGACCACGTTTCCGCCTGGGGCTGGGCCTGCCGGCTTCTCATGAGAGCCAGCCCAGGCCTTGGTATTCTCTGGGGTGGGTCCAGGTGGGGCACCTGATCCTCTGCTCATTTTGCTGCAATTCAATATCAACCTCCAATTTGCACGCTCTGCTGCCATCCGTCCCTCCCTTTGGCCTCTGCTGGGGGAAGGGAAAATAGAGTGCTCTCCACAGCTCTCCTGAGGGCCCCTGGGAACCCCTGGGGCTACTTCACATCCGGACCTTGGTATGGAGGGATGACTGTGTGCACCAACAGGAGCAAGACCTGAACGTCCAGAAGGCTGGGGGCAGACCTTGATGCCACCTCTGAGGCTGCTTGGCCGTGGAATCCAAAGCCATTCAGGCTCCCCAGGCTTCCGGGTGAGCACATGTAAAAGGATCCACACATGGCAAATGTTCAAAATCAGGAGTCCAGGCTTCCCCAAGTGCCGAGGGCCCACGGCCCCGGGAAACCCTTGCCTTATCTAACCACCTGCCTTCTGACTGCAATAGTGGCCCATTCTCTCTGGTTCTACTTGCTGAATGTCTGTGGGATTTTAGGGCACTTGAAACAGAACATTGTATTTTTTTGTTCATGTAACAAATAATTATTGAGCACCAGCTGTGTGCCAAGTACCGTCCTAGGCCTTGGATGCAGCAGGGGACAAAACTGACAAAGATCCCCGGCCTGGCGGGGCTGACAGCGTGGGGCAGTTTGTTAGATGCCCCTTCTCGGCCTATTCTCCTCCACTCTGAATGACCTGAATAAAGACATGAAAGAACCTGTAAATTTTAGAAAATAGTGTTTACTCACAGATGTCATCTTTACCCCTTTCTTATCACCACAGCTTGAATTAAAGTTATGTCAAATGAGTGCAATGAAGAGTGTGCGTTGTTCTTCAAAAAGTTAAACACAGAGTTACTGACACTACTCCGCAGTTCCACTCCTAGGTGTATATCCAAAGAGTTGAAATCAGCGTTCAAACAAAAACTTGTACACGGATGCTCATAGCAGCACTATTCACAAGAGGCAAAAGGTGGAGACAACCTAAGTGTTCAACAACTGGTTGAACAAAATGCAGTATGCCCATTCCATGGAATATGATTCAGCCATTAAAAAGGAGCGAAGTACTCATATATGCTATAACAGATGCATCTCAAAAACACGCTGAGCGAAAGAGGCCACAAAAGGCCACAAGTTGTGTGACCCCATCTATATGAAATATGCAGAATAGGCAAATCCACAGAGACAGAAAGTAGATGAGCGGTTGCCAGGCCTGCAGAAAGATAGGGTTGGGGAGTGACGGCTTAATGCGCACAGGCTTTCCCTCCGGGGTGATGAAATGTTCTGGAACGAGATGTTGCACAACATTGTGAATTTACTAAAAGTGACTGAATTAAAAATGCTTTGAGATGGCTGAAATGGTGAAGTTTGTGTTATCTTTTTACAAGTTATCCTACCCACACTGGACTTCCTGCCCCATGTATTTCCTCTGCTTCCCCCAGGGCCTTTTTCACATGCTGGTCCTTCTAGCAGGGATGCTCATCTCTTCTCTTACCTGACACATCTTTAGTCTTTGGATCTCAGCTTAACCACCACGTTCTCAGAGAGGACCGAGCCTCCCTACCGCGTGCTGCAGGACCGTGTGCCATTCCGGTGGGGCACTTGTCTTGGTCATAATGGCAACATTTATACAATGAGTGTTTCCTCTTCTAAATTGTAGCCCCTGGAGAGAAAGGGGAACCTGCCCATTTTTTGATCCCTGATGTATCCCTACAGTCTACCTCAGTGCCTGACATAGACCCTCAATAAATATTTGTTGAGTGTATAAAATGATAAATTAACAAATGTCCCTACGGGAATTCTAATAGATTCGCTACCCCCGCCAGCCCCATGTCAGATGGTTTTGCCATCGCCGTCACTGCCGCCAACCAGCCTTCATAACTCCCACAACTGCTCTTTGTCATTGCCACTAACAGGTCAGCACAAAGCCGACAGAAGCCAGAGATGGCCATGAGGAGGAACAGCCAAACTCCCAGACAGCTTAGGTGGGGAGACAGAGGTGTACAGTAAGGGCGACGTTCAGGTCAATTATTGGTGTTAGGGTGAGGGAAGTCACGTGCCAAGTGGGGCAACAACCTGAGCTGGAATTGTGAACGTGACTCAAGTCAACATTGCACAGGATGAGCTTTCTAAGGAATGCTCGTTAAACAAATACCTGAAAGAATTGCATGCTAAGAATGCGCAGGGTGAGTGCCTAGCACGTAACAAGCATAATAATGGATTCTGGGGATGTTAACGAGAAGCCTTGTGGGGTGTGGCAGGTGGTGGGATGTGGAAACGGAGGGAGCGGGGAACACTGAGTGACTGTGTGTCGCTGGGCCCTGCTGCTCTTTGCTGAGATGGGGGCCCCGGGAGGAGGAGCAGTTGCAAGAGAAATGATGAGATGTGTTCTGATGTTCTCATGTTGAGATGCTTCTGGCTGCGTGAGGACAGGTTCTGGGGAGCAGCAGACGCCAGCGGCAGTTGAGGCAGAGGGGAGGACAGAAGGGGCTCAGTGATTGTGGAAGGAGCTGGCAGAGGGTGTGTTGGAGACAGGGGTTGGAGCGGGGAGAACCGATGGCGCTCCATGTCCAAGGAAAAGGGAAGAGCTGGGGTCCAGGCCCCAGGCTGGTCCTCGTCAAGTTTCAGAAGGAAGAAAGATGGGGTACGGATGAGGTGGCGAAGTGAAGGTGGGTAGCAGGAACTTGAGGCAATTCCTATCATGTGGCTCCTGTTTGTGAATAAGGAGCAAGATCAGCTGCTCAGAGAGACTGGGAGAGGTGGGCGCTGAGGGCACAGGAGAGGGTGTGAAGGAGCTGCAGTGCGGCACAGCGCGGGGGCCGGCGGGAGCGGTGGGAAGAGCCTGCGGAGGGAAGAGGCCAGGCGTCCTGTGCTTCGCCGCTGTCTGCGGGCAGCAGCAGCCCAAGGGTGGGCCCAGGAAGGCAGCCAGCTCCGTCAGCCCTAGGGGGCTGGGCCGGTACACGGGGCAACGGGCAGAGGGCGGCAGGCAGAGGAGGGAGGCTGTGAAGGTCATAGGGTGTGGCCTGGTGGTCTAGGTGAGGGAGACTCTGGGGCAAGCAGCTGGGAATGAGGGATCAGAAGCGTAGAGGGATGTGTCCATGGAGCAGAATGTTTATTTTTTTAATTTTAAAAATATTATTGATTATGCTATTACAGCTACCCCATTGTTTTTCTCCCTTTTATTCCCCCCCACCCCCCACCCCCAGCATTCCGCCCCCTCTTTGTTCGTGCCCATGGGTTGTACGTGTAAGTTCTTTGGCTTCTCCATTTCCTCTACTATTCTTAAAAGAATGTTTAAATTAAGCTTTGAGAAGAGCAGGTGTTTTAGGAAAGACTAGCTCTGGGGTATGGCTGTGGGAGGGAGACTAGAATGGAGACAGGAAGGCCTTTGGAATGGAGAATGCTAATGAACAGAGCAGGCATGGACCGCCACCCCCAGGAGGAGAGCTGGGTTCCGGGCCAGTGAGGAAGAGGAGAGCAGATTTAAAGATGATGCTGCAGACACAGAAGGCTTGTCAGGGGGCGCTGAAAAGCCTGGGGAGGGACAGAAGGAAGAGGAAGCAGAGGTTAAAAGTGGGGAAAGGCTGGATGGCCACCTGCACTCACCGCTCACGTGGGAAGGCTGGACGCAAGGCCGAACAACCCCCTCTGCGGGCCTCTCGGGGGCCGGGGTGGGGGCGGCCGTCCTGGGCTGTGTCTCTGGGTATGTCCAGTCCCGTGGATGCTTCCTTCATTCAGATTCCAGCATCTCTTGCTGAGATCCCCAGAACAGCCGGCTGACCTGCTCCCTGACCCCGGGGACCCCTCTCTCCATCCAGTCCCCAGAGTAACCACCGCTCACCGGACAACTCCCTCAGACTCAGACACCCTCCGCTCCCACTCATAGAAGGAACTCTGACCCCCTCGTCTCTCGAACCACCTCTGTTGCCACACAGGCCACAGTTGGGGTTACTTGCACTTCCCTGAGCTGTCTCTGTTCTCTTGTGCCTCCAGGCTGTGCACAGGTGGCTCCTTCTTCCTGAAAGGCCTCTCCGCCCTCCTGGCTGGCTCCTGGCCCCGACCTGCCCTTCCTCTGGGAAGCCTTCCCTTGATGACCCAAGACTGCCCTTCCCGGGAGTTCCTAGAGTACTCAGGGCTTTCCTCATCACAGAGCTGACACAGCATTGTCCTGTCCCTGCTCTGGCCTGCCTTCCCTGCCGTGCATGGCATGGCGTAAGAGCTGGATTTTAAGTCTCTAACACCTGGCCCAAGGCCTGGCCCAGTGTTGAATCTCACTAAAAATGTGTGGAATGCTTGAGCTAGTTGGTTGAATTGGGCTGGGGTGAGCGGCTGGTGGTCTAATTAGTTCACAGGAAGAATGTCTTGCTCCTTTTTCAATGACCTTTCTGGGCAGTTGTTCTGTGGGAGAAAGACAAAGCACCGGGGATGGATCAGAATTACCTGGAAGGCTTTTCACAATGCAATCGCCCCCCTCCCTGGAGGCCACACTGCCCGAGTTAGGCAGGGGTGAGGTTGGGGAGGAGGCGACACACTCACTTTGAGAACGCTCCCTGGCCAGTGCTGACTCTCCCCAGCCCCCTGCCCCTCAGAAGCCACTGATGAAGGCTGAGTTCCGGGCTGTCTTTGGGGTGAATACAACCAACCCTAGAGCTCAAACCAAGGTCTGCTGGACTTTGACACCAGTGTACTGGACCTCCACACGGTGCTGCCTTCACCATGACCACCCCCGCCACCCCTACCTTCAGGACCCGAACCGCCGCGAGCTGACATCTCAGGTGTGCACCGCCATTGCCTTCCTCACAGCGTCCCTCATCCCGCAGCCACCGCAGCCACGCCCTCAGCGCAGCTCGGTCTCAGGGAGCAGCTCCTGCTGAAACCCCCCTCCCTCTCCCACCAGCAGCCTCACCACATTACGAGGGTCACGCTTTTGCAACCGGTACCCATGGGCAGGCTGCACCCTGGCTGGGACCCTTGTCCTTCAGATTCATCTTTGCCCCAGACCTCCGTGTCCTTGAGCATTGCCATGCCTTGGGGACGTGTATGTGTGTGTGTTTCTGAGGGGCCCGTAACCCTCATCAGCTTCTCATGGGACCTTTGAGCCTCTGTGTATGCACCTGCTTCATCCCTTGGAGAACCCTTCCCACATCAAAATACGATTCAGACACAATCGACTGGAGACACTTCCCCACCCCCCATCCCAGCCTTTCTTGAGCTCTCTGTCTCCAGTTTTCCGCGATCTGCCCTCTCCCTCCAATGCCAGTGCTCCGAGCACAGAGGTCACAACAGCTCACCCTCAGCTCCTAGAGCGACGCCAGCCACAGCGCCCGCTCGGATGGCGTTCCCTGTAACCAGACCATTGGTCTCTCTTACCTGTTATGCTGTTCTAGAAATTAATTCTCTTTTAAGAAACCCACCCAGGTGAACTAGCAGACAAGTCCTTTTTTACCCCAAGGTGACACCTCAGGCCTTACCTCTGGATTCCTTCTCTACCTCCCTGTACAAAGGCCCAGGAGCTTGCCTTGAAGGTGTTGGGAATGGGTCATCCGCCAGATCAACAGGCTGTTCCACATTGGCAATTCAGCTATCTGCTCCAAGCATGCGTGGATGTCCAACCAAGGCTTCTAGGTATCTTTACTTCAAGTTCCAAGTTCTCAGCAGACTCAACTCATTGCCCACTGTGGCCACCCCCCACCTAACAACATCTCTCTCTGTTCCCCAGCTCGTCATCCTAGAGGATCTCCAATTACTTCATTCCTCTGGAACGGGTGTCCTACATGCTGTCATCCTGCCCAGAATACCACGTGGAGACTGTCCCAGATGCAACGCCCCTGCCCCCAGAACACCTCGTTCCATAGAGCTCTGCCTCTGCTCCCACATCCATGCAGGAGTCCCCTTCGCCAAGAAACTCTCTCTAACCAAATCCATTCCCACCCTCCCCAAGCTTCCTCCCTCCCTGCCCCCTGCTCTGGACCAGTTCTGACTTATTCTGGGTGTGGCTCTGCTCCCCGCTAGCAAGCACAATTCCTGTCCTCAAGCAGGCTTCATCCCACCCTGGCTTGGGTCATAGAAATGGGGACAGCGCTGAAAGCAGAGAGCTCGCAGGGGCGCATAGAGGGAAATGAGGAACAGAGTCTGAGCTCTGAGCGGCCGGCACTGGAGCGGGAGGTGGGCCACATTCCTGAAGAGAACACTGGAGCTCTCTCCAGAACGGTGGGGGCCGCCTGGGGTGTCAGAGGGCAGTTACCACAGTGCTCCAGGAATTCAGGTGCCACCCACAGTTTCCACATAGTGTCCTGGAGCAACGGGAGACAGCCCTGGGCCTCCGGGACTTGGCCAGCAGCGGGCCGGGCAGGGGTCCCTTTCCCCCCAAATAATGAGCACAGGGTGGGTTTGGGGGTGGGGGTCAGGTTGAGAGGAGATGGGGTCTATGCTCCAGAACTCTCCAGTCAATTCCAGGGGGAAGTGGGCAACCCCCAGGCCCTTGGCTTATCAGGACCGCAAGGAAAGTTAGCCCGGGAGTGGTTCCTGGGCCTCGGGCTTTGAAGGCTGGAATGGGGGCTCTCAAGCTATTTGTTTTGTTTTGTCGGGAGCACCAGGCTCTGAACAATTCCCTCACATGAGGCTGCAATCGAATAACTCAGCCATAAAGAGCCTCTGCTTTTTCTTGGAATTCTATCAACTCAGGGTGGCACGGCTCGCTATCTGCGGCAGATCTGAGCCGGCTTCATTCATCTTCTGTTAACGAGAAATGGGGAAACAAATTAATCATTACTTACATGCAGTCTGCTCGGTCGGCAACATTTTTCAAAGCATGACCTCCGTGGCAGTGGTGGGGGTAGGAATAGATAAGAGAAAGTGTCTTTGCTGGTGAAAAGGCAGGAAATGATTAACCACTCCAACCCTGCAGAGGATGCAACTGAGGTCCAGAGAGGCAAAGAGATTCTCCTAGGTTGCACAGCAAACTGTGACTGGATATCAGGTTTGAATGTAAGTGTCCAACTCCTAGACCAGAGCACTTTCTGCCAGGCCGCCTGCCCTCCCCAACCTCCCAGGGAACGCAGAGCGCAGAGCGCTTCGTACACACGATTTACCTCACTTTACATTTGCGGGCCCCTGTTCCTCATGAGAGCCAGGCACCCTCTCGCTTCCCCTTGAGTCTTTGACCAATCTATTTGCTCAAGGGTAAATGCCAAGAGAGTCCATAATATACGATTCTATTTTTATAAAGTACAAAACCAGATAAAATGGATCTATGCTGTCACAAGCTAGGACAGCAGTTACCCTTGAGGGAGGTGGTGGCTGGGAAGGGGACAAGAAGAGTTCCAGGGTGCAGGTCACATTCTGTGTCTTGGTCAAGATTCTGGCTACACAGGTGTGTTCAGTACATGAAAATGTCTCGGGCTGTAGGTACTAATGACACATGCATCTTAATGTACCTTTGTAATACTCCAATTAAAAGATTTCAAAGCTAAGCGATTGATAAATACTTATCATGGATTGATGAAAGAAAGCACATTGGAACTTTTTCTAAGAAATGTTTTAAATATTGGCCTAGGCTATCACCCGCTCAGGGGTTTGCAGTGCGGTGGGGGCTCTCCCTGCCCCCACCACCGGGCTGGTCAGCGGCAGGTCCCAGCAGGGGCGGGAGCTTCCTTAGGACCAATAGCCTCTGGCCCAGTTCACACCCAGCCCCCTCATCCCCCCCATTAGCACCACGGTTTGCTGTGAGTCAGGACCCTGAGGGGAATGCCCAGCCTGGGGGCAAAGGTAGAGCCTGTGTCAATGGGGAGAAAGGCAAGGAATGGCAGGCATAAAACGCCCTTTTGAGAAAGGAACGGCTAGAACCCAGATCCTGGTGGGACTCTGAGCTGCAGGCTGACTCCAGCAGACACAATGACATTATCTTTCAGACAGTTTCTGACTGGCTCTTGTGGGAGAAGGATGCGCCGGAGTGTATGAGCATGTATTGGTGCAAGTGTGTGCCTGGGAACATGCCTTTTCTCCTGGTGGTCCATCTGACCTGGCATCTCTTGCCCACCCTGCCTGAGGTCCTCCCCTCCTTGTCCCTACCTGGCAACATCCTGAACAGGCTTCTAAGTTCAGTTCAAAGGTCTCATGAGGCCTGATATGTCCCTGTCTCCCAGGCAGAATTACTCCTGCCCTCCTGCTCTGGGCCACGGTGTGACTTTGCACTTGGCTCCAGATTCAGAAGAGTGATGTGTGCTGTCTCCATGCCTGGACTGAGGGCAGGAGCTCAAACCCCAGCTCTCTCTGAATTGTTTAAGGGACAAATACGTGCATGGAGCTCTGGGATGAGGGTTAATCCCTCTAAACAACAAAAATCATTAGCAGATTAATTACAAGCCCTATTTGGAGTGCTAATTCAAAAGCTAATAATCTTTTTGCTTAAGCAAGGTCTGATGTTTTGGTAAGACCTGTCTGCTCTTGTGTTACAGTATTGATTGAGGCCAGGCCCTGGCTGTGGAATGCCTGAGTATGCAATTCACACAAAATTCCTCCAGTAATCCAGGCACATTTTTTTTCCTCTTACTGACAAGCATTATAATGACTATAATAAACAAAGGAAACCTTAGGTAAAACAACACATGACTACACTTGTCAATAGTGATATGGCCATAAATTTCATGAATGCATTTCCTAAGCTCTTTTTTTGTGGATATTTGCCCAGGTTCTGATCAGAATATGAACTATATGAGTGACTCGATAGCATTCATTTATTGATCCACTCATTCCTCCATTCATCCATCCATCCATTCATTTATTCAGTGTATACTCAGCCCCACCATGGTCCTAGGATTTCTGCCAGGAGCTCTGGATTATACTTTTAAGTAAATAAGACATGATCCCTGTCCTCAAAGAGCTTGTCTTCCAATGAGAGTGGTGATCGCAGCAACCCCATGGGAAGACAAAATGCTGTGAGAGACGTGCTGACAAGATGGTCAGAGGAAGACAGATTCTGAATGGAGAGTCTGAGAAAGCCCCCTGGAGGAGGCAGCGTTTGGGTTGTAACGATGTGAATGTGTAGGATTTTGTTCATAGTAAGATATATTTTTTCCTTCTATAAAAGTAATTCATACCTCAGAATAGCCAAAGCAAATCTTGAAAAAGAAGAACAAAGTTGGAAGAGTCACACTTCCTTATTTACACTCACTACAAAGGTGCAGTGCACTCTGTATCAAGTATCAAGACTGTGTGGTGTTGACACAGGGTATAGATATAACAGATCAATGGAATAGACTTGAGAGTCCAGAAATAAACCCATATATTTATGGACAATTGATTTTCAGCAAAGGTCCCAGACAAATCATTGAAGAAATAATAATCTTTTCAATAAGTGATGCTGGGACAACTGGATATCTACATGCAGCAGAATGAATTTGAACCCTAAGCTAAAATTAGGTTAAAATTATCAAAGACCTAAGTGGACAGGGTAAAACTATAAAACTCTCAGAAGAAAACATGTCTCAGAAGTTCAACATCATTAGTCATTAGAAAAATGTAAATCGAAACCACAGTGGGACACCACCCCATGCCCACTAGGTTGGTTGGCTGTAATAAAAAACACAGACAATAGCAAGTGTTGACAGGGATGTGAGGGAATCGAGACCCTAATATGTGGCAATGGGACTCTCACATGTGGCAGTGTAAACTGGCGCGGCCGTACTGAACTGCAGAAGACAGTGTGGTGGTTCCTCAAAAAAGTAAACATGGAATGACCATATGATCCAGCAATTCCACCTCTATTCCAGTCCATCTCTGAAAGAATTGAAAATGAGGACTCAAACAGATAATTGTATGCTAATGTTCTTAGCAACATATTCACAATAGCCAAAAGGTGGAAACAATCCAAGTGTCCATCAGTAGACAAATAGATAAGCCTAATGTGGTCCGTCCATACAATGAAATATTTATTACTCAGCCTGGAAAAGGAAGGAAATTCAGACACATGCTACAACATGGATGGACACGGAAGACACTATGCTTAGTGAGATAAGGCTACATATTTTATGATTCTATTGGTATGAAATAGCCTGAGAGGCAAATCCACAGAAATAGTAAGTAGATTAGTGGTTGCCAGGGGCCAGGCTGAGGGAGAATGGGGAGTGACCGCTCATGGGTATGGGGTTTCTTTTGGGGGTGATGAAAATGTTCTAGAATTTGATAGTGGTGACGGTGGCACAACCTCCTGAGTGCACTAAAAGCCACTGAATTTTATAGTTTGTTATACGGATTGTAACTTAATAGGAAAGAAAATTCATGCTTATCATAGTAAGTTTGTAAGAAATATTTTAAAAAGAAGATAAAGCACTGCCACACTCTCACCTGGAGGGCGTCGTGGGTGGGGGGACCCACCGCAAAGAGGATGGGCGTGGGCGGAGGGGGGTGTAGCCAGTGTCCGCGTGACCGGCCGGCCCCAGGGAGGGAGTTAGGTAAGAATGTGGGCAAGAAGCAGGCTCCTACAATGATCACCATCCCGCTGAATCCTGAAAATGTGTTCTATTATCTATTGTAAACTCGCACATGTTCACATTGTGTATGAACAGCAAATGAGTGGGGAAAGCAGTATTATTTACAATAGAGAGAAAATGGAAACACGCAAATGTCTAACAATAGGATCTCTATGGTTGGACAATAGGGAGGGAATGTCACATGGAATGATGTTCAAGATATATCAAGTGGAAAAAAAGTATTCACAAAAAGAACTCGATTTTGTAAAAAAAAAAAAAAAGTTATCCATAACCCCTATCTTTTTGTTTTAATACTCTCACCTGAGGACATTTTGGGGGGGGGAGGTTTGGTTGTTTTTGTTATTGTTTGTTTTTTTAGAGAGTGAAGAAGGAAGAGAGAGAGAAGGAAACACTGATGAGAAGAAAACATAGATCAGTTGCCTCCTGCATGTGCCCTGAAAGGGGATCGAACTCACAACCCACATATGTGCCCTGACTGACAACTAGTGGTGCCTGAGAAAACACTCTGACCGACTGAGCCACCCAGCCAGGGCTCCCCATCTGTGTAGACAAGTGGAAATGGATATGGTAAAAATCTTACTCATGGTTCGCTGCTCATGGAGATAGTTTGATTTTTGTTTTGTGGTTTCTGTCTAAAATATTTTTCTATAATGAATGCGTATTACTTGTATAATTAAAAGAATAAAGATAAACATTCATTTAGATTAAATGTTACAGAGAAAAAATCCTGCCAGTTTTCTGGCTATTTGTGGGAGAATCCAGTGAATCCAGGGTTGGGAGAAGGCGTTATCAATGGGGCAACTAATAATTCAAAAGCGACTTACTTTTTTACTGTCAGGAACAAGGCAGAGCGAGGGAGCTCAGAGGATGAAGGCAAGAATGCAATTCTCGGTACTTAGTACCCGATGAAGCTGGTAGTTCCATGCTGCCAGTGTGCAGACGGTATAGCACTTTAACTCTCCATAAGAAAGAGCTTTTATCCATTTTTGTATGTTCATTCATTCATTTGCTCACCTGTTTGGTGAGCACCTGCTATGTGTTAGGGATGGAGCTTTGTTCTAGAGTTCACTTGCATGCGAGACACAGTCCTTGCCCTCAGCAAGCAAGAAGTTGACGAAATCTCTCTGCCCCATTATGAAATTGTCTGCCTAGTAAACAGTTAACATTCATGTACTAAGTGCTGTATGTAGATTATCCCATTTACTCCTCTCGATAACCCCATGAGGTACTAACTAGCTTTATGGCTTCTTTTAATAGATGATGGAACTGAGTCCTTACCTAGGTTTCTCAGTTTGGAAGTGGAGAACTTCCACCCCAGGACAAAAGCCCTCTGAGCTCACACAGCGCCCGCAGCGGCCTCGGTCGGCACAGACAGGAGACCCGGGCTCATCTCCGTGGCATTCAGTGAGCCCTGACTCTGGGCCAGGCACTGCGCTGGGCCCTACGGACACGGTGGCCACTAAGGCAGGGCCCACCCTCAAGCAGCATACAGACCGAGGCGGGAAGCATGGATGTCGTCCTCTTTCCGCCAAAGAGGAATCGGAAGCTCTGAGAGGGCGAAAGGCATTTCTGAGTTTTACAAGCGACAGAGCTCAAAAAGGGCCCAGAACAGCCCCTGATGCATAGTAAAACTCAGTACCCTTAGCTGCTGTTACTATTTCTAAGGTTGTGCAGCCAGTCTGCAGCAAGGCTGGGGGCTCAAATCTGGGTCTCCTGGCCCGAAATCCAGTTCCTTCGAGAGAAGTGCCTGAGTAGAGAAAACCGTCGCGGTGTGGAGGGGATCCGTGTGGTGTGGCAAGAGGCTCATGCAATTTGGGAGGAGCTCTTTGAGGAAAAGAATAAAATTTACAACAATATTTGGCCATGTGATCAGTTTGCTAGGGTCCCCTCTAAGGTCGTAGATGGGCCCACGCAAGTGAGGGGCCCTGAAGCTTCATGGCAAATCCACTGCTGTGACCACAAGTGGAAGCTTTACTCCCTGAATGGGGGGCTGGGCTGTCGGCCACTGAGGTCTCTTCTAAGACTAAGACTGTGTGATTCTATACCCTAAGGACTGCGTGGCAGCACTGCACTTAGACCCGGGGGGCTTGAGGGGGTCCTGCTCCGGCTCAGTGCATTAGAGGGCTCAGCATATCACATACACACACAAAATAAATGTATTGAGGCCACACGGGCGCCTCTTACACTGAGGATGGAGCATGGCCTGGCACCTAAGCATCCTCTCCAGGGAGTAACACCATTCAGGCCGGAGGGAAACGCTTTTCCACATCCATAACTCGGAGTCCCTAAAGCAAAAAGCTGCCGAATCTCAACGCTGGGAAGATGTGGGCGTTGTGCGCTGCACATGGGAGGCCGACACTGCCTTCGCAGGGGAGCGCAGGCAGGATTTTAGAGAGAAAATGCTTACAAAAGACGAATGAACTCATACACTCTTCCTCCCCGATAGCAGGGATGTAACAGACTCTTGCATAACAAAGTCCCGCTTCCCAGAAATGCCAAGTGTCCCTTTTCTTGCTTCTTTTCACTTTCTAGTTTGTTGCTCTAGATGTACTTATGAATTACTGCAGTAGCCACAAAGTTGCATGTGGTAGTTGAGGAATGTCTTGTAAGACTGATTCTTATAATGCTTGTATTTGAATATTTATAGGTCTAGACAGAACATGTAAAAAACACGATGCCAGTTCTTTACTTTCCTCTACAGTACTGGTTCTTGAAGTGTAGTCTGAGGAACCCCCTAGGATCTCTGAGCCCTTCCAGAGGGTCTGTGAGGTCAAACCATTTTCATAGTAATACTCAGACATCATTTGCCTGTTTCACACTAATTTCCTCATGATGTGTGATATCACCATTGCTCTGAAGGCTAATGGAATGTATATTTGTGTGTTGTTTTAAAAGTTATCAATTTTAGCCCTGGCTGGTATGGCTCAGTGGATTGAGTGCTGGCCTGCAAACCAAAGGGTCACCGGTTTGATTCCCAGTTGGGGCACACGCCTGGGTTGCAGGCCAGGTCCCCCGTAGCGGGTACGTGGGAGGCAACCTCACATTGATGTTTATCTCTCCATTTCTCCCTCCTTTTCCCTCTGTCTAAAAATAAATACGTATTTTTTAAAAACATCAATTTTAATTTCTACTATGAGAAATACCAATAGTTAAAATTTACATAAACAAAAGCTCTTTAGGATTTTCAATGATTTTTAAGAGTATAGTGGAGTTCTGACATAAAAGTGTTTGAGAACTGCTATTCTATAGATCTGCATATTGCTTAAGAAATTTTCACTGTACAAAGGGTAGCAGTTTATATGATGAATTAACATTTTATAATTTTTTGTGACAGCGATCATGTATCATATGCCACCTAATTATTTTGTTTGTACATGGTACAGGAAATTTGTGGTTTAATTCTGAATCCAAGTATTGCTTTGAGAATTATATTGATAATTTCCAACCTCAGTAAATTTCTCCAAATTAAAGTTAATAAAAAACAAAGAACTACAATGACTGAAGCAAGTTTATCTCATTTGCATTGATTGTCAACAGGACACAAATTATGTGAAAATCTTGATTATAATAATGAATCTGGCAAGTCTCTTATGACAAAGGCAAGAAAAAAGTTGTATTGAATAACATATAATCATTTATGAATTATATATATATTTACTACTCACCCAAACATTGCCAGTCCATCAACAGTGCACCTAGACAAGTGCAATAGTAATTAAATTTAGTCTTTTGATATTCTGTGACTTTTAGCTATCTGATAATCATAGCTTTACACATTAATTATTTTTTTTTGGTGTTACGACATATTGTCAAGGTGGGCTGATAGAACATATTTTATTTAACACTTTGACACTTCGTTAGCTTGATTGGTAACATTTTAGTACTTAGACACTTGGTATGAGAACCTTGCCTGTTTCCTACAGAAGTTAAGGGTGGACCTGATACTGCGGACCGAGCAATCACTTCTCACAGAAGTGGGCAAGAGTTCCCAGAATGTTCAGGTTTCACGCCTGACACTGTTTACTCAAGCTGGTGGTTTTGCTACCCAGGGAGAAAGGAAAGTGTGGGTGGAATCCACACGCCAGCTTGAATCATGGTGCTCATGGCCCTAGAGTTGTCTGAGCAGCGTGAAGAGTCACCATCCATGTGCAGGGAAGCCCTTGGAGCGCACAGTGTAAGGCGGACACTTCACATACGCAGAGAACAGGACAGGGGGACCGACCAGGACCACTCCTCCAGACCCCCAGCATCCAGTGTGGGTTGCAACGATGAACATGAGCCCTGGGTGAGAGAACAGAGGGCAAAGTGTCTCCCTTGGGCAGGATCATCCTTGAGAGAGGCGGGGTCTTGGGCTATGACTAGCTCAAGCGAACTTCAGGTCTGACGTTCCCTGTGGCTTGGCAGTTTCTCAAGCCCGGTTGCTCATCAGCCTAGGGAATCTGGGTCAGACAGCTTTGCTCAGACCTCAGCTCTTTTTCTACACATCTCCGTAGAGGCTGTTCATGAAAAGAACCAGGTGGGAAATAGGGGGCAGAGGCTGCTGGGGTGGCAGCCAATGGGAATCCAGCTCAGGGTCTGGTAGTGCAGAGGACGCCCCACCCCCTTCACCTAACCTGCATGGTCCAGCTTGACCTCCCTGTCTCTTCTCACTCATCTGCCTCCCAGCACAGAAGGAACGACAGGAAAGTAGAAAAAGGGTGACCCCATCAATTTCTGTTGTCCCCTCTGCCCAACCAGGGGAATGAGGACATGTTATCAGTTGAGGGTTACAAGGACAGAGAGAGCCATGGCCTCCTCTTCATCATCTTCACTATCAGCAGTTACCAGTAATGAGCATCCACACTGGGTGCTGCACAGGGTTCAAAAGGTGATGCCATTTCCTCTCCCATCTCCCAACCCTTAGGCATCTCAGGGTCAGGAGACTCCAGAAGACATGGGAGCTGACTGGACCAGGCCAGAGGGCCAAGGCAGAGGATGGAGATAAAGGCAGGGTGGGGGTGGGAGGCAGGCCCATCAGTCCGGGCCTGAGAGGCCCGGAGTGATGCGGATGTTTGAGTGCGGCAAGGCGAGGCCAGGGGCTGAGGCTATGCCCTGTCTCTAAATCCGTTCTCATGGGTGCCTACTATCCACCAGACCTTGTTCCATTTAAAAGCTGTCCCTTTCCTCACAGCGCTTACAATGTTTTCAACCAATATATATTCATTGAACACCTACCACATACCTGGCTCACAGGTGGCCACCAGGGTCTCAAAGATGAACACAGTTTAAGGAGCTTACAATAGAGTGTCAGAGTAGCCTGTGTACAGGGACAAGTGCTGATTGACAGAGTATTAGAGTAAGTTGCTTAAGCTCTAGAAGACTTGAGTTTTCTCATTTGTAAAATAAGGGAGTTTGACTTTATTTTTACTTATATCCCACCTGCTTCCAAGAGATTTTTAGATAGCTTCCAATTAAACACACATTTACAACAATTTTGTTAAACTAGAATTAGAAAATTAAAAAGCAAGTAGGGTGCTGGCTGAGTAGCTTAGTTGGTTAGAGCATCATCACTGTGCGCCAGCGTTGTGGGTTCAGTCCCTACTCAGGGTACGTACAGAGACCAGCCAGTGAGTGCATGGATAGGTGGAACGACATCAATCTTTCTAAAAAACAACAACAACAAAATAAAAACAAGTAGAAGGACAGAAACCAATAAAAGGGGGAGAGAGAAAGAGAGCTAAAATGAAATCAGACTGAGTTAAGAAGACAGATGTCAACCACCCATTATGTTGTTGCTGTGATGGAACATTAAATACGAGCTTCCTGGTAGCCAAAGCAAAAAGAGAAGCTGGAGGGGGGGGTCATATAACTACCATATCTGGTACAATAAGACATATCAGGTGTCCAGAAGAAAGTTTTTCCTGGTAGTAAATTCTTTCACTGGAGTTCCCAGGCCTTTTCCAAACCTAAAGAGAATTTGCTGTGTGGGTCCTTCCTGTATAAGTAACATAGATTACCATAGTAGATAATATCTTTAGTGGTAGTTTTTCCAGGAAAAAAAACACAATGCAGTGTTTTTCATGTGCTCATTTCTTCTGCCAAACATCAACTGATGTCAAGGATAACCTTGAAGCGGAACTGACCTGAAGCCAATTTTGCATGGAACAGCTAAGCTGATGTGATTCAAATGTCTAGTGTTCTAGTGACATGAACTGATACCAAGGCAGGACTCAGAAAGTGCAGAGGGCCAGTTTCAGGTAGGTTGTTTCCCCACCCTTTCACCAGTTTGGTTATTGGCTTCATTTTTTGCCAAGCAGAGAGGTGAGAAAGGATGTGTAGATTCCAGCTTTATTTCGTAGTTCTTCAATTGTGAGTGAAATCAAGCATCTTTCTACATGTTTATTGGCTTTATTTATTTTAAATAAATATGTCTGTATGTTTACTGGTTTACTAATATTTTTTTTTCTGTAGACTACTTTATATTCTTTGACTATTTTTCAAACTACTTCCTTGTCCTCAGCTATGACAATGATAGCACCTTTCTCATAAGGTTACTTACTGTGAGATTTAAATGAAATAACCTATGCACTTAAAATAAAGTCTAGCACATAGCAAATGATCATTAAATATTAGCTATTATGATGATCGGACTGTTTTTAAATTCATTTGTGTGAGTTTCCTTGTAAATTAAAGCAATATCCTTTTGTCATATGTTTTCCCCATTATTGTGGTAACACTTTAATGATAATTTTCCATAAAGAAGGTTTTTTTAATTATATCATTGAATATACCAATATTTTCCTGTATGATTCCTAGGTTTTTCATCTTGATTGTAAAAGCCTTCCCACTCCAAAATTATAAATCAATTCACCTATACTTTCTTACAGAACGTCTAGGGTTTTACCTATTACACTTAAATCTTTGATCCACACTCACCCAGCCTCTGCCCACCAAGGATGGAAATCCTGCTCACCTGCCGCCCAGCCCCCAGGGAGGCCTTGGTGGTGGAGAACTGCATCAGGCATCGGCGCGGGCCCCCCGCAAGGCGCTTCTGGCATAAACAGTTGAACAAGCCAGCATGGAGGACATTCCAGGAAGAGGACATAGTATCACCTAAAGTTTTCTGTGGGAGAAATGATCTAAAACAAGTGACGGTGAACTTCACAGCTGAAGTACTTTACTTTCCAATGGGCAGGATACTGCACCAGAAGCCTACTTCACATTTGAAGGAGAAATTGCAAAGAACCCACTTGAAGAAAGATAATACATTGTATCAAAGACTCAAGTCCATGAAGGAACCACTACAAGCACAAAATATGCCACACATTTTGGACATGTATCTCCAGCAATGAAACCAGTTCAGCATTAAGCCTGAGTTGCATGTGGTTATATAATGTGGTACAATTCTACTGAAAACACGTGGTATAAAATGGTAAAAATTCAAACTGTCAGGCAAGTGCGAAGAGATGACGGCTTCATTGACTTAGACTACATTCTATTTCGTGACTTTACACCTCAGGAGATTATTCCTTGGCAGGTACAACTTCTCTGGCATTCACAATACGGTATTAAAGTAAAACATGGTAGCTGTCTGGCAATGAACGAAGACCCTAACACTGGGTGAAGTGTCAGTGCGCTTACTAATGATGTGGTTGCCAGTCCTCATGATACCCAGCTTAAGGAGCCGAGCAAATCCCAAAGTGTCACTTTGTATAAATGACCCGATTACAGTAGAGAGCTGTACAGCTTCAATAATAAAGTGTTATGATTTAAACATGTCTTAAAAACAGTAAGAGTGCTATGTACAGCTCATAATAAAAAGCTTCAATAAAAAAAAAAAAACAACAGCTATGACCCAAATAGCAGTAGCTGTGGCCCATCTTTAGTATCCGCCCGAACAAAAACTCGGGCACCCCAGCACCGTTTATTGAGCATTCTCTTTTCCCTGTTGATTTCAGGAGAAATGCTCAAGCCTTTCACTGGGATTGCCAGCCCTTTCCCTAACTTCAGGCTCTTTTTGGTCCCAGTATGTCAGGACAGATGCCAGCACGCTGCAAGGGACAGGCATGGATGTGAGTATGGAGAACCCTGACCCTGGACATGAGAGACCTGGGTCCTACACCTCTGTACCATCCGCTTGATAAGCGATCTTAATAAGCCATTTCTGTTTTCTAGGCCTCTGTTCCTCTCTGTAAAACGAGGAGATAAAACTAGATAGTTTCTAAGGTCCCTTCCAGCTTTAATACTATTTGATTCCAGAGATTTCAGAGCGAGCTGGCACATGAGCAAGCGAGCCAGACTGGAGGTCTGGGCAAGCGTGGTGCTGGTCAGCCCCGTCAGTGCCGGCCCTGCCCCCGTACCGTTCACCACCCTGCTCCCCTGCCCAAGGCCCGAAAGCCTGGGAGCCAGCGGCCCGCGCTCTCTGGTGACCCCGGCTCTGGCAGGGGAAGGCAAGGCCGAAGAGAAGCTGCTGATTGAGGGCCAGGGGACAGACAGCACGGGCTGCTGGGAGAGTGAGTGATCCCAGGGCCAGCACCAAAAGCGTGTGACCACCTCCAAGGGCCTAGGCCCACCCAGAGAGAAGAAGGCCTGTAGAGCACTGGGAAGCCCTACGTTGAAGCTAGGAAGTGACTGTGAGCTCACACGCACCATCCCACAATGCATACACCTAACGGAGGCAAAATTACTTAGGGTTGAGGTGAGACAGACCTAGGGCCAAATCCTTGCTCCACCACTTAACTGCTATGACCCTGGGCAAGAAACACCTTTCAGAGTCTCCTAGAGAATGAACTTCACACACAATTTTTGTGACAGCTCAGTGAGTCTAGCACAGCGCCTAGGAGATGGCGGGAAGCCGCTCCATGATATCCCATGCCCGCTCCTGCTGCCGGCCTCACCATCTTGGATGCTTGATCCTTTGAACAGGCCATTCCATGGTGCAATGGCAGGAGAGCTGGCCTTTGGAGTCTGGTCAGTCGTGCGGCTTTGTTAGCTCACACCCCCAGAGCACCCCGCATAGCACACGGCCCCCGGTGGGTACACGGTAAGTGGTATTAATAGTACCACTCAATACGTCCTCCCAGTGAGCTCCCAGGCAGGATCCAGACCGGTTCTGTCCAGACCTGGAGGGGATGGAGACTGACTGGAAGCCCCAAGAAAGTCTGAGTCTGAGAGATTCACTAACAAATAAAGGCCTAAGACAATGGTGCGGCAACAATCCCGCCGCCCCTGGGGTTCAGAGCTGCTGAGGCAGCCTTTGCGGCCCATTTTCCTGGCCCACACCTCTGTCACCCCAGCTAGTCTACAGAATCATCAACAAGGTTTCCAGACAAATCCAGGATACACAGTCACATTTGAAATTTTAGGTAACCAACAAATAATATTTTTACAAATATGTCCTGAAGGGTGGCAGAACGTGTCACCCCAAAATATACCACTTTTGAGCTAAAGGCACTTGAAAACCGGCAGGTGCAAGAAGGGCATTCTAATCTCCACTTTTCTTCCTGAAAATAGGAGACAAAAACTCCCACATGAAAGATGTTTTCTCTGTGCCAGGAAAAAAGAAACATCCTCTCAAGGTTAGTTAAAGCCAAGAGACTTCTGTACATGGACCTTGTTAAAATAACTCTTACTCCCCCATACAGCCTCCCCATATAGCTCAGTTACTTTTCCACAATTGTCTTTCTTTGTTTAACTCAATAAAAAAGCACAGAGATTTTGCCATTTCTTTGGGTTTTCATTTCCTTATGAGTTCCTTTATAAGGTCCCTTATAAGTTTCTCATAAAACTTATATAAATTTATCTCTCTTTCTCCTGTTAATTTGTTTTATGCCAATTTAATTCTCAGGCCCAACCAAACACCCTAAGAGGGTAGGGATAAAAATTTGTCTCCCTTACAGTCTCAAATATTATGTAGGACGTACTTACACAACCAGATGTTTGTTTATCTGAAATTCAAATTTAGCTGGGTGTCCTGGATTTTTATTTACTAAAGTGGGCAACCCTAGCCATTGTTCAGTCATCATAATAATAGTCACAAGTCACATTTGTAGAACACTGTTATGACCATTACATCAGCTTCGTGCTGCCCTTTGCAGACAAGGACACATCCACCAGCTGGTATGAGGCTCTTTTCAAGACATGCCTTGGTGGCACGCTTGACACCGCAGTAGGGAGGTGCTGCTGGGGTTGGGGGTCCGTGGCTGAGGACAGGAGAGTGAGCTGGAAGCGGGAGGAGGCTGGCTCTGGGAGCTCTCAGTCAACAATATTATTATTCCTCCTGCTTACCATGCAAGGAAAGTGAAGTGTGTTCATTTAAAAATATGGATTGATCCCAGCACTTTTCAAGGTCAGAAAGGACAGATTAACTGATTTGCATAGAGTCCCCGACTGGTGGCTAGTGGCCAGCTGAGCTCTGCATCTGGGGGGTCACATCCCTCCTTTCCCTCACACAATGCCAGCTGCTGGAGAATCCCAAACAATACGTGGTGCATGTTTTAGAACGTTCTGTGTGTGTTTGTCTCCTTCTCTATCCAACCCCACTCCTCACACCTCATCCCCGGCTGGGATCCACAGCGAGCAAGGACAGTCTCATTCACTGTGACAGTCCCAGCCAGAAGCTCAGAAGAGGGGCGCAATGATGTGGATATCAGGGGTAGTTATTCATGGGGGGGTCCTCTCTGGGTGCTGTACTCTAAGCCACTGCTCCTCTGGCCACCTGCTCCCCAGCTGCTCTGCTCCCCCTCCTCCAGGCCACCAAGACCGCGGGCGCCTGGAAGGAGCAAGAAAAGAAGGGCCGACACCTGCGTGAAACTAGGAGATACTGAAGACACTTAGGATTAAGGAGGTAAAAATACAAAATGCGCACCTACACAAATAACACAGTTTTGGCATTAGCAGTTCTGACATTTACTATGACGGGGGCGGGGGGTGGTCCTTAAAATTAAAGTTTAGTCCGGGAGGAAGCAGCGCAGGGGTGATTCCGGATCAGGGGCCTTAGGCAGTGCGAATGTGTATTCTCTTGTCTAAGCCACAGTCTACAGCTGTCCCCTCCCAGCGCCCTGCCCCCACTCAGCCCGGGCCACACTGGCCGCCTCACACGCACACTTCCACGTCAGGGCCTTCGTTCTGGCTGGTGGCTGCTTGGAACACCTTTCCCCCAGACACCCACTCAGCTACTCCCTCACCCCCTTCAAGTCTCCGCAGTGAGGCCGGCCTCTGTCCGCACTATCGAACGCTCGGATTTCTCCGCAAACCGGTGCTCCTCGTCACCCCTGCCCAAGGCTGCTTTCCTCTTTCCTAAGAACTTTACTTATTTATCTTGTTTTGTTCTTTGATAATATCCCAACCCTGCAGAATGGTGCCTGGCATAGGGGGCTGTCCATGAAGATGTGTTGTAGAGAACTTGTTGAACTGGATTTGGAAGAAAACTCGATCATCTAGTTGTTTCTAATCAGACCTGCTGTCAGAGTCTCCTGCACAGCTCAGGAGAATAGGCCAGCCCAAGTCCCTCGCCTGGACCTCCTGAATCAGCATGAGAAGCTCCCTAAGGTTCCTGATATATGAAACTCCTCCTCTGGTGCAGCTCCTCCATCGGCAGGGTTGACTGAGGCCCCCAGAAGGGTCTGTCTTGCTCAAGGTCAGAGCCTGGGGAGGGCCCCTGAGCCAGCAGCCCCGCAGTTCTCTCTTTCCGGGGCCCTTCCTAGCTCTCGTCCGGGGCGAGGGCGCGGGGGGGGCGGGCGGGGTGCCGAGGCACCTCCCGGCACAGCGTAGGGGACTTTCAGTTCAGAATATTAATTATCGGACGGAGCGCCTGGTGGTGGTGGTCTCTGTCTAGTTTTCTCCTAACCCAATTAACCTAGCACCTAGTTGGAGTCAATGAATGTTTGTTTTATTACTTATTATTATACTCTTGGTAAGCAGGGATGGCTGGGACATTGGCCCAGGTGATTTTTTTTTTCATTTATAGTTGACCTACAATATTCTATTAATTTCAGGTGTACAACACAGTGATTAGACATTTATATACCTTATGACGTGATCACCCCATTAGTCTGGTACTCGTCCAACGTCGTGCGCAGTAGGCCCCGTTGACCCTCCCCTCACACTCTCCGATCAGGCTGAGCAGGAGCAAGACGGGAGAAGTCAGGAGCTGAAGCTGGCCTCTGCCTTCCTCTTTACTTCATGTGCCCTGAGTTTTGGAGCAATATCCTATGAGGGCTAGAGCACTGGGTTTGGGGCCAGTCATTAATTGCTTGGTGGCCTGAGCATGTCTTGTAACCCACCATTTTGAGTCTGTTTGCTAATCTGTACCATGAGCTGGCTCCCAGCATTGACAAGAGGCTCCTGCCTGATAATGTACCTCTGGGAGCTCCAGGTAAACCACAGATCACCATGCAAACCCAGGTCTCTCACTGTCATCCACCCCCTTGTTAAACCCCTCTTGTGGCCACTCAACGCACCAAGGACATAGTTTCAGTGCCCTGACCCCAGCACCGCCTTCCCCCACTTCACTTGCAGTCACTCCTCCCTATACGCCCTTCACTCTGGTCACAGAGTTAGTCACCACCCTGAAGAGAACATACCCTTTTACGCCTCCGCACCTTTGCACAAACTGTTCCTTCCTGCAGAAATGACCTCCTCCCTTTGCTACCTGGAGAATTCCAGCATCTCCGGTCTCCGCAGTACCCTGCTTCCTGGTCTCCCTGTACCCCGTGTGGAGTGGGGCAGCTGGGTTAGATTCCTGGCTCTGCCACCTACTGGCTGAGCGACCTCAGGCAAAGTTACTTAACGTCCCCTAGCCTCAGTTTGCTCAAATGCAAAATGAGATAACAAGACCCAGCTCTTCAGGTCATTGTGAGGGTGAACTGAGGTGACAAAGGGCCTGGCCCCTGTCTGGCACAGGGCAGTCACTCAGGAAATGACAGCTTTCATTGCTGCTCTTGGCGTTCTTGTCCCTACCTCCCTCTCTGAGCTGTCCCCGGGATCTCTGTCCTCCCCCTCAGCCAGGTAGGCCCAGGTCTGTCCTCTGAGACTACCCAGGGGCCACCCATGCCAGCTGGCTTTGGGGAAGCAACCCTCACTGAAGAAGTAAGTAGGATGAGAACCGTGATGGCAGTGGGAATAGAACTCACCAAGGACAGCTGCATTCTTAGGCAAGAAGTCTGCGTCTCAGCAGGAGAGGGGGTGGGGGGAGCCTGGGGAGGAAGAGACCACAGCTGCAGTGGGAGTTTCTCTGCTCCATTCAGCATCTGCGAGGCCCGACCATGCTCCCTTTCTGAGGGGAAGTGCCAAGAGCCCAGAGCAGCACTGCTCGCCCTCTGGCCTCTGCCCCGATCTTGCCATCTGTTAGGGCCAGCCCTTTTCCTGGTTGGCTTCGTGCCCGATTCCATGTCCCCACAGTGGCTACTTCTGCAACCACTGAGAGTTCTCACTCATGCACCAACTGTAAGCCAGCACTGTGAATATAGGGTGCTGGCTAAGAGCGAGGGATTTGGAGTCAGGCCATGTGCCTGCCCTGATGCCTGGTATACAGTAGGCATACAATGAATGATCATCACCATATTAAATTTTCATGATAACCACTGAACAACAGCGAGCTTTGGAGCCAGGCTGTCCTGGGCTGAAATCTCTGCTCACCATTTTCGAAGTGTGTGCCCTTGACAAATTGCTCAAGAACTCTATGTTCCAGCTTCCTCCTCATTTCTACAATGGGGATGATAATAATAGCTCCCCCCTCGTTGAACTGATATAAGGGCTACATGTCATCATGTCATTAAAGCACTTAGCACAATGCTTGGAAGATGGTAAACACTCAACAAATGTTAGTTATTACTAACTGCATCCCTATTTGGGGGATGAGGAAATACAAGGAAGGAGAAATTAAGTAACTTGATCAAGGTCATGGACCTTATAAGTGGTGGAACCAGGATTCCACCACTGGGCTGTTTGACTCCTAAGTCAGAGTTCTCTTGGTTTTCCCATGTTGGCCCATTTCCTAAATTTAAGCCAGAAACTCAATTTTTAAAAATATCCTAACTATAATAGCAGTGGGTTGTGAAATTTCAAATATATTTACATCCATGAGTTCATGATTTTAAAAGAATCGTTGATTGCTTCTGGAGATGCTAAGGAAGAAACTCATTATTTTGAAAACTGTAATAAAAGGGGAAAGAATCAAGCACTGATCGGCTTTTTAAAAATATAATTTATAAAAGTTAACTCAGGTTAGTCAAATAGTTGAGGAAGCGAGGTTTCTCTTAGTAAAAGTATTTCAGCTATTTTTAAAATTTTCAACTGCGGTTGACATTCAATATTATTTTATATTAGTTTCAGGTATACAGCATAGTGGTTAGACAATTATATAATTTACAAAGTAATCCTCCGGATAATTCTAGTACCCACCTGACTCCATACATATTTAAAAGTATTTCAACTATTAAGTGCAGAAGAAGATGATAGAATGTCACTACTTTGCAGCCCCTAATAAAATAATATATCCAGGGATTGATCATTCAATCCCTGAGCTGCTTCTATTGTGTGTCTCTTGATGGAAGAACACACCAACTTCTGGAAGTGATCTTCCCAAATGTTGGACCTAAATCACATCAAGCCTCTGGCTATAAGGACACAACCAAACTTCTGACTGTGGGATACTCTATAGGACAAATGACCTTTTTCCCCCTCCAACAAATATATTGTAAGGTGGGGGCGGAGGGGGGCAGGGAAGAAAAAGGAATACCTACAGTTTCAAAAAAAACAAACAAACTTGAGAGACAGACATCAATAATCTGCAATACTTAGACTTTATTTGAACCCTAATTTTATTTATTTATTTATTTTTAGAGAGAGGAGAAGGGAGGTAGAAAAAGAGGGAAACATTGATCAGTTGCCCCTCATGTGCCCCCTGCTGGGGACCTGGCCTGCAACCCAGGCATGTGCCCTGATTGGGAAATGAACCAGCAACCCTTTGGTTCGCAGGTCGGCGCTCAGTCCACTGAGCCACACCAGCCAGGGCTGAACCCAAATTTTTAAAAAAAGGTATTTAAAAAATGAGACACCCAGAGAATTTATACAATGGTTGCATATTTGATGATATTAATGTATTATTGTTCCTTTTTTAGGGGCACTGATGGTCGTGTGGCTATTTTTTTAAGGCCCTTTTCTCTTAAATGTACATACTGAAATCTTTACAGAAGAGATGATATGATGTCTGAGATTCGCTTCCAGAGAGCCCAGGGGTATGGCAGGCCTGCGGATAACACTCAGCGGGACCGTGCATGGCCGTTGAAGTGGGGTAATGAGCACATGGGAGTTCATGATGTTGTTCTCTCCGTTTTTATACGTTTGAAATTTCCCACAAAAAACACTAAAAAGAAAAACTGAATGATATAAATTCGTGTTGTCTGTATAACCTGTACCCCTGCAGTAAGTGAGGGAGCTAGGCTACCTCTAACACCAATTGTTTACCACATGCCAGGCACTGTTTGAAGTCCTTCGTTTGCTTTCAGTCATGGAATCTCTGAACCTCCCAATGTCAGGGAACCTGTCGTGTGCCCATTTGAGAAATGAGGGAATTAAGGTCTAAAGAGGTTAGTAACTTGTCCAAGATCCAGCCCCAGAGCCCTCCTGGGCCTAAGTTCTACAAAGGCTGCTTCTCAACATGCAGCACTAACCATCCGTCCATTAGAGCTCCTCTGGGATCCTTTCTGTTATTCACAGGCTCTCCCTGATCCTGCTGCATCCCTGCCTCGCCGGCTGCTGGGCAAAGAGGCTTGCTGAGGGCAGGGACTGTGGGAACCTGCCAGTTGGACCCCGCTGAGAGTGTGTGAGAAGGGTGCTCCTGAGAGTCACTGACCCATGAATTAGGCAAGAGTGGGGACCTGATTTGAAGTGGGGGCACAGCTGTGCCAGGCAGGAGTGGCTGAACATTTCCTCCCTCCGGGGCTGCACTAGCTGCCTTTATGATCCTGGCCTGAGTGTAGTGAGACCTGCCGAACTCCCTCCCAGGCGTGTGTGTGCACGCATATGAGGAAGGAGCAGGCCGGCACCAGCAGGCTGCCTGCAGGAGTGGGAAGGATCGGCTCCTTCGGAGGGACAAAGAGGCAGGAGGCTGGATACAGCGACCTCGGGGTATCCTCACTGCCTGTTCCCAAGTTGTCTTCTAGGTACAAAGAAGTATATATGAGTTTGTCCTCCATGCCTGCTTTCCGGAGGTTATAATATAAAGGATTTAAGATTAAAATCTCCAAATATTCTGAGTGCTATAGCCACCCGGGCAGGCCTGACATCATCTCGGCACAGTTCTCTGCTGTCTAGATTCTCGCTCCATCCTATCCTTCACCTGATCCATTAATTCAGTGCATGTTTTCGAGCACTTACTCTGTGGCAGGCACTGAAGATATAAAGACAAATAAAACAAGGTCTTATTTATTTCAGGTAGCTTGCAGTCTGCGAGGAGGGCAGGCAGGAACAG
This sequence comes from Pteronotus mesoamericanus, assembly GCF_021234165.1. Classification (NCBI taxonomy): domain Eukaryota; kingdom Metazoa; phylum Chordata; class Mammalia; order Chiroptera; family Mormoopidae; genus Pteronotus; species Pteronotus mesoamericanus. The sequence continues at coordinate 4,857,863 of NW_026555310.1, forward strand.
AGAAGTAAGAGGGTGAAAGGGAAAAATGCCTGTTTCTCACTCCCCCGCTTCCCAGGCCCCTTGTCAAATATCCATCTCCAGCCTAGTCCGGTTGCGTCAGTCCCCCCTCCATCTGAAGCTCCCCGACAGCGCCTGCCCGTGGGTTCGCCCTGAGAGGAGCAGGGAGAAGGGACTGCTTCAGTCTACGTCAGCACGGTTCAGCAGGGAGAAATATGAGAGACATAAATCACTGCGTATGTAATTTGGGCTGTTTTAATAACCACATGAAAAAGGCAAAAAGAACAAGAAGAAATAATTTTAATAATATATTTTATTTAACCCGTTATACCCCAAATACTATCACTTCAAATGTAATCAATATAAAAAATCATGAATAAGATATTTTATGTTCACTTTTCATACTGTCTTGGAACTCCAGTGTGTGTTTAACACTTACAGTGTGCCTCAGGGTGGACTACCCACGTTATTAAGGGCTCAGCGGCCACGTGTGGCTGCCATACTGGACAGCACAGAGCTACATGATCAGTCTAGAGATTTGGTCTGCTTTACTTAGTTTTAGAGTTTTCAACTCCATTATCCAGGAAATAGGCTCCATCTCTTTGAGGGATTTTGCCAGGAAGAAGGGTGGCTGCAACCTCACATTCCTGCCAGGAACGCAGCCCAGGGTGTCAGGCAGGAAAATGGGCTGAGACTGGGCCAAGGGTGTGGCCTTTTAACCAGTTAGAGAGCTGGGGGGCGGGGGTCCCAGGGATCTCGAGGGCCCGGCCTACCAGTGGTCACGAGGACCACAATGGGGGCACAGAGAGAGCCCAGAGATGCCACGCGCTTGCCCTTCCCTGCATGCCTTTCCTCTCCCTTCAACTGCACCTGCCGAAGTGCTATGTTTGAACTCCTTAAGCTACAAAATTGCGTGGAAAAAGAAAGCAGCGTAACAGAGAAGAGGCCAGAAGAAAGCACACCTATATTTTAACCATTTGGTTTCTCTGGTTTTTAGAACTAGGTAACTATTTTGTTCTTTCTACTTTTCTTTAAAAATATTTTTATTATAACTATGTATAAATTATTTAAATAATTGGAGGAAGTCATCTGTATTAATATATGTTTTTTAAAAAATCCTGCCTGGTCTTCAAAGACCAGTTAAAATGCCAGTTCCTCTGAGGCTTTCCGGGCCTTCCTCTGTAGCGCTTTCCTCTGCGATAGTTCTCGCTCCACCCTGACCTGAACTGAGTTTAACTGTGGGCCTGTCTTCTCCTCTCTCTGGAGGGCGGGTTGCTTCTTGGCATCACCCTGGGGCCCGCCAAAGTGCCCGCTGCCGAGGGGTTCCTACACATTGTGGAACAGAAGACTGAGGCCAGGTAGAGCTCAAAGGCTCCAACTAGGCAAGTGGGACTACATCAGACTAAAAAAGCTTTTGCACAGCAAAGAGAACAATGGACGGAGCAGAAAGGCAAACTATAGAAGGGAGAAAAATGTGCAAAACGTACATTCTGTAAAAAATGCAACATCTGTGAAGCTCAGTAAAGCAAAGCGCATAAAATGCATATGAAAACATGCTCAGTGTCACGAATCACCAGGAAAATGCAAATCAAAACTACCATAAGATACCACATCACATCAGTTAGTATGACTGTTATTAAAAAAATTAACAAATGTTGGCAAGGATGTGAAGAACCTAGAACCTTGTTCGCAGTTGGTAGAAATGTAAAAAGGTGCACTGTTATAGAAAACAGTATGGCAGTGATAGGTCCTCCAAAAATTAAAATTAGAGCCTCCTTATGATCCAGCAATCCCACTTCTGGGTATTTACCCAAAAGACTTGAAATCAGGATCTCAAAGAAATATTTAGACTTCTCTGCTCATTGAGGCATTATTCACAATAGCCTTGATGTGGGAACAACCTAAATGTCCATCAATGGATGACTGGAGAAAGAAAATATTAGAGTGAAATATTATTCAACCTTAAAAAAAAAAAGGAAATCCTGTCATATATGATAACCTGGATGGACTTTGAAGACGTTATGTTAAGTGAAATAAGCCAGTCACAGAAGGAGAAATGCTGTATAATTCTACTTTTATGAAGTATCTGAAACAGTCAAACTCGGAGAAGCAGAGTGTCAAATGGTGGTTGCCAGGAGCTGGGGGAAGGGAAATGGAGACTTACTATTTAATGGGTATAAAGCTTCAGTTATACAAGATGAGTAAGTTCTAGAGATCTGTGTGCCTGCAGTTAACAATGCTGTATTGTGCACTTAAAAATTTAAGAGCGTAGATCTCATGTTAAACGTTCTTATCACAACAAAACATTTTTTTAAAGAATTTAAAGTTCCCCAGAGGTACCGACCTGGGTAAACTTGCCCTCAATTCTAACTTCAGCCCCTGCTATAGGGGTGCAGCTGGTTTCTCTTGTTTTGTTTTCTGGGTTCCATCCAGCCCTTCAGGAACCCCCAGTGAAGCAGAGCCCTTGGCACAGTCTGCAGCTTGGGCGTGACTATATGGGGTGTAGAAGCCTATGGATCGTCGCTGGGCCTTGGCCATGGCCTTGTTTGGGAAATGGGACCCTGGGACATCTCATGTTCTGGCTTCTGTCCAGAAAAAGTCTACAGATCTGTCTCATGCCCGTGACTATCAAACTATTCCAGGAAAAGGTCTTCTTAAAAAAAAAAAATGAGGCTGATCAGACACTTGCAATAAGCCTGAGACATCCCCAGACCTCACTGTCACAAGTGCTACAGAAAACAGACTTCACAGCCTTGGCCACACAGACACCTCTGAAATATTTACAAGGTTCCTGGCTTGCGAAACAGAGCTTTCCACTCGGGAGAAAGGAAAGGAGCATGGCGCGTGCAAAGTACCTACAACACATCACTCTACTCAGGGAGCTTTACTTTCATCATTGAAGCCTCACTGCTCAGTGAAGGAGCCGGCATTAGCCCCACTGGACTGGTTTGAAAACTGAGTGTCTGAGGCGGGACTGCGTGGTGGCTGAGAGCTGGGCTTCGGGGTCCGGCTGCGGACGGCCAGCTGTGGACAAGTCACTTAACCTCTCTAAGTCTCAGTTTTCTCATCTGTATAATGAAGATCCTAAGAGCACCTGCCTCTGTTTTCAGGACTGAATGAAGCATCAGTGTAGCATGCTTAGGTCAGTGCTTAGCATGTAAGTGCTCAATAAATGTTAGCTTTTACTATTGCTGCCCAGTCACATCCCCTGCTCTCCACTGTTCCCAGGTCTCTTTCCCCACCACTCCGTCCTTGGTTAAGAGTCGTCCTTTCACATTATTCTTCTGGGGATGGTCTGCCCCCTGCCAATGACCTCTTGGAGGTTAAAGGCTTTACCCAAGGACATAAATTTCTAATGGTGAGATCTTGAGCCTGGCAGCGGGGTGGCTAAGAGCAGAGGGCTGGAAAGGGAGTCCCTCAAACTCCAGTTCTTGGGCAGTTGTCTCCCCTGCCTGTGAATACAGCTGCTCTGCTTGGTTCAGCCTCCGGCCTCACACTGGGCTCGGCCGTCTTGGGATAAGCACAAAATTGGTGCCCATGTCTTCCTGCCTTTATCCATGGGCCGTTCTTGTCCCCTGAAGGGCCTCTCTTCCTACCCCTGCCACACTGTCCCTGTCTGTTGAATCCTACTCTTCTTCTGGATGCAGTGCAAAAGCTACCTCCCCCCCCCATTCTTTCTGATCTCCTAACCAAAGAGGACCACTCCTTTTACTCCAGTACTGGGGGACAGAGAGCTATAGCTCTATGACACCTGACATTCTAGAATTCTATGGTTCTTTGCAGGTGCTGGTTACAAGCTTCTGAACTACGATGACGATGGTGTCCATTCAGCACACAGTGGGTGCATTAAACTGTCATTTCCTTGAGGACGTGGATGGGTGTTCTGCATCTTTTTCTCCTGACACTTAGTACAGTGCTGGCGCATAGTAAGTTCTCGATAAGTGGTTCTGGATGGGTGTTCACAACAACAGCTCTCATTGTCAGCCTACCATGCCAGGCTCTGTGTCCATGTGTGAGCTCACGGAGTCCTCACAATCACCCTCAGAGACAGCCACTGAAAAGGAAGCGCTGCATGGCAGGGGTTTGCATCCTCTGTGTTTGCTGCTGTGTATACATCAATGCTTGGGAGGTAATAGGCTCTTGCTCAATAATGATTGAATGAGTAATTAGTGAATATCCGTTTTATAGATAGAGAAACGAAGCTCAGAAAGGTTTGTTAACTTGCCAAAGGTCACTAATCTAATAAGTGGCAAGATCACCCCTTTATACCCAGATGAACCTGATTCCAAAACCGGTGACCTTCACCACTGAACTCTACCAGGTGGAAGAGATGGGGTGGGGGCTGGAAGGATTGAGACACACAGTCCTGCCTTTATGGAGATTTCCACCTGGTGGAGAAGAGGAAGTGCACATACACACAGGACAACATGTGGTTGTAACTGAAGCTGTGACTGTTTCTGGAATCAGGGAGGGCAGATCCAACACCAAGACCCAGGGGAAGGGAATGACTGAAGGGCCAGGATACCCCTTGGAGGGCAGCACAGCAGGTGGGGCTTGAGGAGCCTGGACATCGACTCTGCACTTTGCTTCCCTGCCCCAGCTCCTAGCAAGAGCCCCGGAAAGGTGGGCTGGAAGTGAGGGAAGGGTAGGGGCCAGAGCGTGGTTCCACACCTTAAGCAATCCTGCAGCTAGGAAGAAGGGTGTTGACACTTGCCAAATACTTCGTGTCTCTGTGCTGTGGAGACTGTATCTGGACAGGCAGTGTGTCATAACGTGAAGGGAGAAGCAGGAATGGGAACCCTGAATAGAAGGGTTGTGCAACCAGGCCACTGCTGGCCAGTACAGGACGTCGGGTTCTTTGCTGTAGGGCTGCTGGGGCAGAGGGAGAGGTAGGAAAGGCCTACATGGATACCAGGGAGAGTCATGGGGGCCCGGGACCTGCTGGGCAATGACAGGCTTTGGAATTTTTGGAGGCAGCCATGGCTGAAGCACAGGCACCCTCAGGATGGTGCTCTGTGATGCCTGAGCTCAGCTGGGCCACCACCTGTGGCAGGAACCTGCCTACTGTGAGCCACCCAGGGCCCTAGCACCTGCCTCTGCCACTACCCCATCTGGCCTCAAACTCACAGGTACTCTCTCCACTGGGGAGAGGCAGTGGGTGGAGTTTGGTGGGGAACAGAGGCCGTGGAGCTTGGGCATGCAGGTCGGGGGCCGGGGGAGTATGGGACAGGTGCTCAGATAGCTCTGATTCTGCCCACTTAGGGCTCCTAAGAACCTCCCCATCCCTCCCCCATGCTCTAAGTGTAACTGACACACTTGTGGGCTGATGGACCCTGAGCTGCGGTCACATCCATGCTTCTCACCTTGGCTTGGCCTCTAGAATGTCATGTAACTTTGGGTAAGTCATCATCTTCGGCTGTTCGCTTCTGCAGCTGTAAACTGAGAAGCGTTTCCTCTATCCACGCCTTCGGTCTCTTCCTCTCCCTGGCACTTGCCCCAAACGCAGCTGGCTGGCAACCAGAGCAGAACGGCGGAGCGGGATGGGCCGCCACGGTATAAGCCTGAAAGGAAGAGGGAGGAAACCCTGTGGCCCACAACCTCCCGCACCCCCCAGAGGCAGCCGTCAAAACAGACTTCCAGTCATGGAATCCCTCCACCCTCACCACAGCCTGGTGGAGGTGTTGAAGGAAAGTTCTGGAAGTGGGGAAAGAACTTCCTTCTGACTCCTCCAGCCCCCAGCTGCTGCCTTGGGTCTGTTCTCCCTGCTCTTCTCTCCTTGGTCTCATTCTCCAGGGATGTCCCCCACTGACTTGTGGTTCAACTGCTGTTCACATACTGTTGACCAAGAAGTTCCGAACCCCCAAATCCAGTCCAGTCCCCTGTAGCCACACTGCTCACTGCCATGTGGCCCAGGGTCGGGCTGCAGGGTGGGATGGGAAGTGGAAGTCCCCTAAAACCTGGTGCACAGTGCCCCAGAGCTGTATAAGACCCTGTTGGGACCTCTCTTGGGAACATCAGGAGCCTCTAGCCAACTGCCTACAGGACATCTCGAAAGGCACCACAAACCCAACGTTTGGGCCCACGAGCATGTCAGCTCTTTCCTCCTTTCTAATAATGGCGCCATTCTCCCGGGGACTCAGCCCCCAAACCTCTGTCCCTCCTCACTCCTCTCAGCCTCTTCCTAAGTCCCATCGGTCCTGCCCCAAGCGGCCTGCCCTTCACCTTTTCTGCCCCTGGACCATTGGACCTGCTTTTAAACCATTAAACACACATAGAACATTTGTCATGCCTGGCTCTGTCTAATGCTTTACCAGTATGAACTCACAGCCTTCATGTTACAGATAAGGAAACAGAGGCACAAAGAAGCAAAGAGTCTGGCCAAGGGCCAGGATCAGAGCCCAGCAGCCTGCTCTAAAGTCTGAGCTATGAGCCTCTGTCACAAGAACTATCACAAAATCTCCACGCTCATCCTTGCACCTTCGATTGTGACCACAGGTGGCTCACAGGCTGGCCCTTCTTTCGTTCTTAAGAAAACACTGATGTGGCAAAAATTAGCACAGTAGTTTGGTCTTTCTGAAGCATGACTTTGAACATGTTACTCCTTGCTCAAAAAATCTTGAAATTCCCCCTACTGCCCCACCTTGTACAAACGGAATAAAGCCCATACCCAGGATAGGAATTCAAGGGTGTGACAACAAGTGTCGCTGGGAACCCCTTACTGTTCCTCTCAGGTGCCCCTTCCTCCAGCCGCCCTGTCACACTTGCTCCTGCCCCAGCACAGCAGGGAGTGGGCTCTGAATGGACCTTTCCTCCTCAGAGAAAGGCTGCGACGTCTGGCTCCTCTCTGAGCCACCAAAGGGCCTGTCACGGTGTGCCACACAGAGGTAGCCACGACACACATGATGAAAGAACATTAGTGAAACTGAGCTGCGGATGAGGGTGAAAATGAATTACTTCACCAAACAGCCAATACCATAAAAGCCAACAACAGGCACTATGTGAGACACTTTACAGACATTATCATTTCCTCGTATTCCACTCTACAATCTTTATGTCAGGACTATCGATATTCCTCATTTTACAAATGAGAAACTGAGGTTCTGAGAGGGGAACCAACTTGTCCAGAGCCATAGAGCTTTAGAGGAAGGAGGCTGGGATGGGGACCACGGCTGCTGGACTCCGAACGTGCTTTGCACCACCACACCCTGCTGCCTCCAGCGGCCGGAAGAGTGTCAGACAAATGCTCTAATATCTGGGTAACGTCCAAAGACCACGTAATGGGGACATATCAATGATAGCAAGGTAACAGAGTCGAACATCTGAGAAACATCATTGCATTGACAATGTCAAAATGTCTGAGGAATAGAAGGATTTTGTATAATGTTGTACTTTTGTCACCCAAACATTTATCAAGCACCTATTACTATTTTGACGCATGGGTGTAGAGCAATGACAAACACTCCCCCCCAAAAAACTTCTCTCATGTAGCTGAGGAGAAGGAGGGGGAGAGAAGGGAGAAACTACACAAAAAATATATGTCAGAGGTGACAATTGCCATAGAAACAAATTAAGCTGGGTTAAGGAAAAGGGACTGTCCAAGGCGCTGGTGGGGGTATGGTGGGGCTGTTACTACTTGTATAGGATCAGGAAGCCTTCCTAATAAGGTGCTATCTGAGAAGGGGCACGATGACAGTCAGGGAATGAGCCAAGCGGCCAACTCCAGGTGTCCAGGCAGAGCGCACAGCAAGTGCAAAGGCCCCGAACTAAGAGCATGCTCGGCCCAGTCAAGGAACAGCCAGGAGGTCCGTGTGACAGGAGCAGAAGGAACGGGGAGAGAAGGAGCAGGGGAGATACACAAACACAGGAAGACGCCGGGGCCTGCAGAGGGGCAGGCTCTGTGTAACACCACACACCTGGGTAGCAGTAACAGCTAGAAGGTAGCGAGTGTGCCCCCCACGCCTGGGACTCAGTCCTGCTCACACAAGCCCTGCTACAGACACGCTTCCTTAGCTTCTAATGGGGAGACAGATAAAGAAACCCCGCAGTGCTGTCAGGGTGAAACTACAGAAAAGAAGCATTGAACCCGGACTCGGGGCCAAGGAGGCTCCCTGGAGGAGACGGCACTTGATCTGTGAAACAGGAGAAGGAAAACATTCCAAAACACAGGTGCGGAGAGGGAGAGGGGGGGCAGGCTGGAGCCCGGGAGAGGCGGGGCAGGCTGGAGCCCGGGAGGGCCAGGCAGAGCTCGAGTAGCTGTGTACAGGGCTGGGGGCGGGGGGCCACAGGGGCAGCCTGTGGGAGCAGGGCTGGGAGAGGAAGAGAGGTGACAGGGATGGGGACAGGGTTATAGGGGCTGAGAAAGCCTCTGGACTGGGAGGCCTGGGCTTAAGTGTGTGTCGGGGAGAAGTTGGTGGTCCTGGAGTTGGGGACAAAGGGTGAGTGGAAGTGGAATAAGGCCTTCAGTAATTTACCTGCCCACCCAGGGCCCTGCTTTCTCACAGGGTATTAGGTGTGGTCTAGCTGGTTGCTGACAGGGAAGCAGAAAGTATGGGGCCACCCCGACCTGCACCAGGTCTTGGTTTCTCAGCCTGTCCTATGAGGTTCATAGTCTTCTCTCAGGCAGCTCTGTGAGTCTTCACGCTGAACCAGCCCAGGACACTCTGGTCGGGGGCACAACCTGTGTGACTGCTGCCACAGCCTGTGTGTCTTAGAGTCAGTCTAGGATGGACAGAGCTCCGCGGCCATCCTCCTTTCCGTTGGAGAGGCTGCAGCTCAGCCAAAGTCACACGGCCAGTGGGTGACTAAAATAGGACTCGAGCCCAGCTCTTGAGATTGCAAGCCCCACAGTAGCACTGCGGCAGCTCTGGAGAGCAGGGCCTGGTGACAGCCAAGTCCCAGGGACAGGCCTGGGAAACGGGTGGGGGAAGGCAGGGACGGGGTGGTGGATGCTGAGAGTGCAGGCAGGAAGGGAGCAGCACAGGGGGTGAGAGAGGCTGGACAGAACTAGAGGTGTCCCCAGACAGACCTGGTAAAAATGTCCCAACAAGGGTATAGAAAACGGAAGGTACATCTTCCCACACAGCCTCTCTGTGACAAGGCAGTGTGGGGCCTCTCATTCCCATTTCACAGGTGAGAAAACGGAGGCAAGGAGAGGTGCCCACTGCCCACCTGGCTGGCTCAAAGGCCCGTAGGAATTTAGAGCCCAGGGGCCCTGTTAGAAGCTGGGTAGGGTAGACGAGACGGCGTCGGAGACTTTTTCCAATCTACGTGGATGATGAAATAGAGGTGATGAGAGGGGCAATGGAGATGGAAGCACAAGTCAGGGCTGCATCCAAAGAGGGAGGGAAAAGAGGCAGAGGCACGGATCGAGCCTGTCAGTGGCAGAGGCGGTGGAGAGACGAGGCCCTGACACCCGGCTCCAGTTACGGGCAGGCGGCATCCGCGGGCCCCGGTGTCAGGGAGTCCCCGCGCCTCCTCCCGCCCTGAGTGGACCCGTCCACTGGGGCTGCTCCCCAGAGCGCGCGCTGGTCCCACGGGTGCGGGCAGAGGGCAGAGGCGGCTGGGGGAGGGGGCGGTGCACTGCCTCCTCCCCTCGGCTGGGCTCGCGAATCCGCAGGGGCCTCCTCTGCGGCCTCCCGGTCCGCACCAACCCCCCTCCCCTCTCCCCGCCGCGTCCCCTCCTCTCCCCGCGCCTGGATGGTACGTTCCGGTCCGCCTGGCCCGGCTGCGGTGGATGTTGCTAGAACCCACGCGGAGGAAGGAAGAGACGCAGGCAGGCTGCGGTGACCCAAGCGTCTGCTCCTGCCTCAGGGACCCCTTCCCCGAGAGACGGCACCATGACCCAGGGCAAGGTACCGGCATCTCCCCCGCCTGCACCATCCTCCATCCTCGGGCTTCCCGGCTCCCCGCCATCCTAAGCAGGCTCTCTGGACCACTATACGCATCCTCCCCTGGCTATTGTGGAAGGGTCCTCTGTGGTCCTTGCTGAAGTCAGAGGACCAAAAGGTCCATTTCAAGGGATGGGTCAGGGCCTCTTCCTGCCCACCAGGCTCACCTCTCCTCCCGTCCCCCTCTTCCACCTTGCTTTGACATCACAGAACCCTGCACAGACACCCGGCCCCCCTTCAGGAGTCAGCCTGGGTGTCCGTGTGTGTACGTGTGTACGTGTGTGTGTTCACCCTATCCAGCCTCCCCTTCTGGTCCAATCCCAACCTAGACATTAGCTCATCTTTCGTGCTCGCCACAGAGACACCCCCCCAACCCAACTCTCTCTTATTATTCCACATCTGGATACATCCCGATACATCCGCTATGGTTAGGGGGTTACTGTGGCAACCCTGCAAAAAGATGCTCTAATTTTTGTTTTGGTTTTGGCAGGGCATGGGACTCGAAGGGATCAGATAAAATGGATTTTTTTTTTCCCCTCCCAGTTCTAGGCCTAAAATGTAGGGGAAAGGCTGGGGCAAAGACTTGGCCGGCCCATTAGGGTTATGTAACTCAACAGCCTGTGGAATTATACAACCACCAGGGCCTGGGGCAAAGGAGGAGGATTCTCTGGCCTTCCATTTGGAGGTGCTGCTAAGGATTGAGCTGAGAAAACAGATGGAGACCTCCCTACACACCCCCTCTTTTTTCTGAGATGAGCCTCAGAGCCAATGGCAGCCTACCCTGGGCTCTCAGACCCTCCTCTCCCTGTTTTTAAGCTCATCAGGCCTCCAAATGATGTCATTGGGTGATGCCACCCCTGCCACTGGGTAGACCTCACTCGGGAATGCCGGATGTGTGTATGTGTATGGGGGGCAAGGCCAGGAGCCCCGGGGCGGAGAGGGCCAGCTTGGCTGAAGTTGGAGGTGACCCTCCTTTTCCCAGACACGGGCCCTGGGTCTGGGCGCAGAGGTCCCTGGTTCTGGAGGGCTGCAGTGGGTTTTCCTGGGCATGACCCTTCTGGTCTGGCTGATAGTGGAGGTTGGGGAGTGGGGGGAACAGGGGAACCAGGGCTCCAGTCCCACGGGCCTGAGGAGGCCTGTGGGGTACGCACCATGGTGAAGATGAGAGCTCCCCCCTCCTTGTCCTCCCCCTCCACTCTCCACCCCCCACCAAGCGCCTTGCTGACCTTGCTTCCTGTCCTGGGCTGAATGTATTACTCTTGCCCCCTCTGTCACTCACTCCCAACTTACTCTCAGGCTTTCCAGTGGTGGAACAGACCCTTCCAGTCCAGGAGTCCTCAGGGCTGAATGGGAGCAGAGGTCTGGCGCTTGCCCGGCTCTGGGCTGCCTCAGCTAGACGCGCCCTGCCAAGAAGGGCTCTGCAGCCTTCCTCAGTAGCCCTTCAGGCTTACTTAACACATTCTTTTTGGAAGCAGACCTAAAATCCCACTTTCTGAGCTCCAGGCCTTTTGTTGCGGTTTCAGTTTTCATACCACCCCTCCACCCCGAGCTGCCCTTCTCTGGCGGTGCCACCCAGACCTTCTCGGTTCATATCCTCTCTCCAAAGCTACATGTGTACACTGTGGGGCAGGTGACGCATCTGAGTGTCCATGGACTTGAGTTTTCAACCTGCCACAGGCCCATTTCCCTCTGGGCCTCAGTTACCTCATCTGTAGAGTGAAAGGGGCTGAATTAGATGCCCGTTTGGAGGAGAGGCTGAGATTCTAATAGAACAAGGCTAGAACAGGACCCTTGGCCGGGGCTCCTTGTCCTTCCTCCACCCTGCAGTCCCCGTTCCTCTCCCTCTGTTCTCCCTCCCCGCCCACCGCCACCCCGGCCTTCCATGTCCCTGCTCTCATCCCCGCGCTCCTTGGTCACCTCCAGCCCAGCAGGAGGAGGCCGGCGCCAGCGGATGGGGCTACCTGGGCTCTGCAGCCCAGTGGGCCACGGGTGGCTCTGTGACCTTGGAGGAGGCATTCTTCTCTCTGATCCCCATTTTAAAACAGAGGTGAAAATACAATTAGCAAGGTAGCAAGCAGGGAATTTAAATGAGAGAGCCTTACATTCAATAATACTTTTGAAGGCTCGCTGTGTGCCAGGCCCCTGCTTGGACCCCAGAGAAACAGTGGACCCATACAAACCCAGTCCTAGCTCTGGGAACAGCGACTGCTCCTGGGGGCGCTCCTGGGAACGTTCTCCTGTCCCAGCTCTTACCCCAGCTCCGGGGTGTGCCTGGCCAGCGCTGATGCCCCTGGGGCTCAGCGCTCCCATCTGTAAAACAGGGACATCCCCCCCTCACCGTTATTGGGGTATAAGAGACAAATAGAAATGGACTATATTGAAGGCATAAAATGTGATGTTTTATTATACACACATGTTGTAAAATGATCGCCACAGTCAAGCTGTTTAACATATCCATCACCTCACATAGCTCCCTCTTTTTTTGTGCCAGGAACACTTAGATCCACCCTCTCAGAGGATTTTACGTACACCGTGCAGTATTGTTAACTACAGTCACCATGGGTAGACCCCCAGAACTTTTTCATCTTGCATAATTGAAACTTTGTACCCTTTGACCAACATCTCCTCATTTCCCAAATCTTCCAACCCCTGGCAACCACTGTTCTACTGTGTGCTCTGTGAGTTTGACTTTTTTAGGAGTCTACACAGTGAGATCATGCAGTTTTTACCTTTCTGCATCTGGCTTATTTCACTTGGCATAATGTCCTCTAGGTTCATCAATGTTGTCATATATGGGAGGATTTCCTTTTTTTAGGGCTGAATAATATTCCATTGTATACATATACCACAAAAATAGGGAGATTCTTGTCTGTACCCCGACCCTTCCTAGTTCAGGTGACAAAGCACCCATAAAATTTCCGAAACTGAAGGGAAGACTTAGTGAAGAGGGCTTGGAAGGCACCCTTTCCCTGGTAACCGTCTCTCTCTGCCTCCACTCCACAGCTCTCTGTGGCTAACAAGGCCCCCAGCAGCGAGGGGCAGCAGCAGGCAAATGGCGAGAAGAAGGAGGCTCCAGCAGTGCCCTCGGCCCCGCCCTCGTACGAAGAGGCCACCTCTGGGGAGGGGCTGAAGGCAGGGGCCTTCCCCTCGGCCCCTCCAGCTGTGCCTCTCCACCCCAGCTGGGCCTATGTGGACCCTAGTAAGTCTCTCAGCTCCCGGAGGCTGGAGTGTCAGGGGGAGCGGTGGGCTCACATGGAAAACCCGGTAGGAGGAAATAGCCCAGAAAGAGATGCACTGCATGGCCGTTGTAAGATGCTCTGTTGTCAAAACTGGGGATTTGGAGGACTGTTCTGGGGGTAGGTCCAGGAGTGCTCCACGAAAAGGGAGACGTACAGTGTCTGCAGTCAGAGTGCTCCTGGGTAGGGACAAGGAGATTTTTTCAATTTGCCATGCTAGGGCAGAGGGGACCGATGCGGGGGCAAAAGGGGGCTAGTCTAGCAGGAAGGCGCAGAATGATGCTGCCGCAGGCCATGGCCTTGGCTGCGGGTGGCGCCCTGTGAGTTGGGGTGCAGCTTGTGTGCTTGCTAGCTGGTATGAAACCTTAGTGGGGACACATCACCATGGAGACCAGTGTTGGGGACCAGAGGCCTGAGGATCCATCTCACCCATCACTCTCCTGTCTCTCTTCCCTTCTCCAGGCCACTGCTGGGGGCACGGTGTGGGAAGGTGTGTGGGCGCCAGCCTCAGTGTCCCTCACAACCAGGCATAACTAATTCACAGGTGGACTCCCCCAGGCTCATGCCAGTACCTGGCAGACCAAGCATTGTAGCCGGTGGGAGCCCCTGCGTTAAGTTGAGCAGCTGTGGGAGCTTTGCCTCAGGGCTGGGAACATAGAGCTCTGCATGAGCTGTAAGGAAGAGCCCCCTCTCAAATCTTCCTCAGCCCCTTCAGGCTCCTCAGCAGCTCCTCAGTCCTCCTCCTTCACCTTGTCAACCCCCCGCCCCCAGCAGAATTCTGGAAGGGATCCCAGGGACAATGCTTCGGACAGCCTCTCCTTACAATGAGCGGTCACCAGGGTCCGCACTGCTCGCCACAGAGCCCCACACCTAAGCAGAGCTACTTCGCCACGACCAACTGGAAGGCCGGTGAAGGTCTGGTGTTTGTGGGAGCCCTTCTCACTGCCTCAGATACCCACAGGACTGCCTTCTCTCTTTTTCTCTCCCTCTCCATGGCCTGGCTATTCGGGCCTTGGTCGGGGGATGCAGAGAGACCATGAAGGAGCAGTAAAGGATAAGACAGTGAGGGTCGCCAGACCCCAGGTTTGCAATAGGTCTACCTCTCTCCCCCTTCCTCATTTCCCATATCTGGTTGCTAGGACTGGCTGCCTTTAAAGGCTTTTTCCAAGGAACTGTCAGGACAGGAAAGTAGGCCATTGCAGTCAACATGTGACAAACATTTGCTAAATGTGTACCAAGCACTGTGTCTGACACTGAACTAATTTCTGGGGATGCATCGATTTTCCCTCACAGAGCTGACTGCATAGAGAAGGAAAAAGACAACTACCATACGGTGAATCAGAGGCAGTGATAGAAGCCTAGGCAACTCACCTAGACTGCCTGACAATCAGGGAAGACTTCCTGGAGGAAGGGTCATCTGCTTTGAGTCCTGAAGGATAGCATGGGTTATCCTGGTAAAGAGGCAGACAAATGAGTTTTCAAGGCTGAAAGAATGGAATGCATAGAGGCCCAGGAGCAAGAGAACACATGGCTGAAAAAATAGTCAGGTGAAGAAAAGTAGGAGGAAATAACGTGCAGTGGGGCTGGAGGGCTCATGGGAGGCTGTGGAGGCTTTGTTAAGGAACTTGAACTGGAGTAAAAAGCAGTGGGGAGCCATCGGAGAGCTTGAAGCAGAACAGTGCCATGGTCAGCTTTGAAAAACCAAGACTGAGGCTATTACTGTGGACAGAAAGAACCTGGAGCACCGATGGAGACACAGAAGGAGAACAGGGTGGACACACGTGAGGCCTCAGCAATGGCCTAGACGAGGGGTGCAAGGGAGAGGGTGGCGGTGTCCCCATCAGGCACAGAGAGGCATGGGCTTTCACTTTTATCTCATTTCCTCCTCATGAGGTGGGTATCACCCACCCGTTTCACAGACGGGACTTGGAGAAGGCTGGTGATGTGCTCAGGGTCGCACAGCTAGTCAGTCCTAGAGGAGGGGCCGCACATCGGTCTGTGTGACTGTGGAGCCCGAGGTCTTCTGAAAGCCCGAGCTCTGGGACCAGCCCACAAAACTTCCCTCCCGCCCACACCCCTCTGCCTGCCTTGTCCTGGCCCTCTTCCCCTGCCAGTCTTCCCTCAGCCCTGGGTCCCAGCCGTGGCAGCGGCAGGTTCTCCCGTCGGACTAGTACCCAGTTCCCACCCCAAGGGCTTCAGACCAAGCTGGGTTCAGGGCCTTTGACCCAGGGATGTGCCAGGAAAGTCCTGGGATTATATCTGTCCCTCTGGTTCTTTGCCACGAGGGAGTCCGAATGTCCAGGGAGGCGATGGGGGACACCAGAGGGAAGGGTCACATTTGTTTGGCAGAGTTTAGTGCCCAGGGAGCCCCAGCCAGGGTGGCGGGAAGGGGAAAGGATGACAGTTCATTCTCAGGACTCAGGACAGGAAAGATGAGAAGCAACTGGGGAGAGAGAGCAGGAGGGGGAGGGGGAGGTTTGAGAATGGGGCTGGAGAGAAAGGCTTCGGCTGGTCCAGAGAGCCAGCTGGACAAAGGCGGCCGTTGCGGGCAGTGTTTCTGTGCGCTGGGGCCCTCATGGCCCTCCCCTGCCCACGCAGGCAGCAGCTCCAGCTATGACAGCGGTTTCCCCACCGGAGACCATGAGCTCTTCACAACCTTCAGTTGGGATGACCAGAAAGTTCGCCGAGTCTTCATCCGAAAGGTAATTGCCCCTCCCCTGCTCCCCAGAACTGGGGGGCTGGGTGCGGGGGACCCTTTGGAAAGCCCTGGCCCAGCCGTGGCTCTGGCCACAATCTCCCCTTCTCTTGTGATGCCCGCTGACGGCTCCTGTTGGGAAGTGCTTCCTTAGGTTTCACGCCCCCCCCCCCGCCCCCCGCCCCGCTGCCTGCTCCTCCTAAGCACATTGTCTCTTCTCTCCAGATACTGGGGGTAGGGAGGCCCTTAGCCTGTGGATGTGGGCCCTGGAACGTCTTAACTCCCCTTTTACTTTGTCCTGGATCCCTTCCAGTGACCCTCAAGAAGGAGGGTGGAGGGACAGTAGATTGAGTCACAGGGAAGCCGGGGCCTCTCTGAGCTTCTCGGGGACTTGAGCCTCCCGGGCTTCAAACAAGGTTCCCCGGGCTGAGCATAAGCCCCTCCCGTCCCCAGGTCTATACTATCCTGCTGATCCAGCTGCTGGTGACCTTGGGGATCGTGGCTCTCTTTACCTTCTGGTGAGTTGGCATTGCAGACCAGCACTTTTGGGGAGAGTGGCTGTGACCAGGCCTGGGACGTGGGACCCAGAGCCAGATTTCTCTTGGAATGTTTGCCTGGAGAGACTTGTGTGGGCAGTGGAGCTCCTCGTACTAGGGGCAGCCTTAGCGAGTGCACACATAGGAGCCATCCCTCCAGTGTGGGGTGGGCCTGGTGCCTTCTGGGTCCCTCTCAGATCCTCAGGCTCCACCTCCAGGCACTTCTGAGCCCAGCCTGGGACTGTGGCTGGGGCTTCCCAAGTTACCAGGGGTGCACGCCTCCTTTCTTTCTCTAAAGCCCTGTGAACTGGGGGGAGGGGGCAGATGCCAATTGGAACTAGAATAGAGACAGAGGGTAAATTCTTGTTCTTTCTCCTCCCTTCTCTGCAGTGACCCCGTGAAGGACTATGTCCAGGCTAACCCAGGCTGGTACTGGGCATCCTAGTGAGTAACCCCGGGCCCCCAGGCCCCTCCCAGAGAACCGCCCAGGGACACATGGTGGGAAATCTCTGTTGGCAGCGTACAAGCCCGTGGCCTCTCCCCACTCCAGTAGGAACCATTCTCACAAGTGCGAGGCCAGAAGGGCCCCTCTGGGGTGTTTAGGTCTTAAGGGGAGGGAAGGAGGCAGATGTAGGTTCTAGTACCTGCACTAGGAGGGAAGGGTAGGGCTGGGGCCATGGCTGGGGAGACTCAGACCTTGCCCTGAAGGGAAGGGAGAGAGGACACCTTGGTCCACACTAATAATAATGTTGCTATTCTTATTAACGTTGTTATTAATGCTTACCAATAGAATTATTAACTATAATTGCTACTACTTATAGAATGCCTAATGAGGGCTGGGCATTGTTCTGTGTGCTTGATATATGGTATTGAAATCATTCCTCAAATCTACGTGGTATGATTCTCTCAGAAAACTAAGGCCCAGATACGTTGAGTAATCTGTCCACGGTCACACAACTGGTGGTGGAGCTGGGATTCAAACCCAGAATTCAGGGTGAGGCTTGTGTTCTTAATCCCTCTGCCTGGAAGACTCCCTTCCTCCCGAGCCACTCAGCTCCTGGTTGTTCTATACTCTTCAAGGAATGTGGCAGGTGACTTGAGAGAAGTTCAACAGTGTAAGTGATTCTGACCCTCCCATCTGGGCAGTGCAGCGGTCATTCTGGACAGTTCTGCTCTTGGCGGACTCTCCAGCACCTGCCAAACCCAGCTCTGTGCTGGGGCTGCTGGGGAGGAGCCGTCCGTGGGGGAAGGCAGTGGGCGGCACGAGGCAGCCAGTGAGAAAGTGGCACTCGGAGGAGGGGACGAGAGAAGGTGTGAGCCTGGTACACTGAGCCCTCGGACCATGTCAGGGGTCACCTCAAAGGATGGAGACTGGAGTGGCTTAAGCAACAATGTGGCAGTGGGACTGCTTTGATGAATTAGGGACTAGATTGTCCAAGGACTAGAAGGCTCCCTGTAGGGGAATCCAGGATATCTCAGAGAACAGTGGGGACTGAGGCGGTAGAAGCTCCAAGAAGCCTGCCCCGTAGGGCTGGCCCAGGCCTGGTCCAGAAAGGGATCAGATGGGGATGTGGGCTCAGCTCATAGTCCCCTGGGCCACCTCGAATCCAGCACAGCCCCAGAGTGAGCTTTGAGTTTATGCAAGCCATGCAAAGGCTGATGGGAAGGAGACTCCTGCTGGCCTCTGGGGCCTCTCAGAGGAGTGGGGGAGTGAAGGGAAGTCTCAGTCAAGCTGGGGGTCCCAGGGGAGGAGGCAATCCCCCCAAAGCCTTCCTTAGGGCACAGGAGGGAGGGCCTGTCTGCAGACCAGGCAGGAGGCATGCGTCTTGGGGAGCTGGGAGGCACTGTGTGGTAAAGCTAATGAGGCCCAAGGGACTGCCACCCTGGCCAGCCTGCGCAGCAGGTTGGCATGGCTCCCAGTACGTCAGTGCGGCCCGGCAGCCTCAGGTGTCCTGAGAACTCGGGGATGGAGACCCCAGGCCTTTTGCCAGACCTTCTGTAGGAGGGTCTGCGAGACACCACGTCCTGAGCAGATGGTAGCAGGGGGTCAGCCCAGACATGAGCAGGCTCGGAAGTTGGGGCAGAGTCCACCCCACTGAGGGCAGGCATCAGAATCTGGCCTCTGAATGGCAAGCTTTGTCAATGCTCCTCCTCAGCACATCGAGGCAGAAAACAGAGATGCTGTCCCTGGCTCAGGGGTGGGAGGAGGGCAGAGCAATAGGAAGTGGGCATGGACCATGTGCTGTTTATGGGATGTCACAAAGCCTTCAAGATACTCAAGAATTCCACCACCCTTTTTACCAGGAAAGCAGCCTGTGGCTCTGCCCTGCCCTACCTGCTCCTCACCCCTCAATACCGTTCGCCCTGCACCCTGAATTGGCCTCCTGGTCTGAAGCCCAGCAGTATCATCCCCTCCAACATCCTAAGCCCTTAATAGCAATGAGAGAGTAAAACAGCTCTTTTTTTTATACGAGACGCTGTTCTATTTTTCATTTGATCCTTACATTAACCCTACCAAGGCAGATAGTATTATTATCCGCATTTTACAGGTAAGGAAATTGAGGCTCAGAGAAAAGTTACTGCTTCCAAAGTAGCATAACCACATTTTTCTGATTGCAAAGCGCATGCACTTCTCCTCAGTGCTCTATGCCACCCTCGTGGCTCAGGGCTGGTCCCAGAGCAGGACACGGGAGGGGAGGAGACTGGTTTTAGATGCTGTGGCCACCGCACCACCCAGCACTCCCTACCCCCGTACCCCGCCCCGGCGAGCTTCACTCCTCTGTCCTGACACTCTGTAAACAGACGGTGGCTCCAGTCCAAGCCCTGGGCCCAGGCTCTGACACACAAGTCAGCTTCTCTCTCCCTTCTGCTGGGACTCATTTCCTGCCCCCTGGGATGGCAGCCTTCTAGCACTGCGCTGCCCCCACCCCAGCCACAGCTTTCCCGAGGCCCCAGTCTTCTCCCTCAGTGAGCTCCCGCCTTATTGTCTGATTGCTCCCTCGGAGCCATGGCAGCAGGAACTGCGGGCCTCCCCACAGTAGGAAAAAGTAAGGGCTGTGGGGTAGGGGTGGGGGAACCAGGTGGAGGAGGGAAAGGTGGTGGGGGAGGCTTGCTCACAGCTGCTCCAGGAAGCTGTCAGTCTTACTGCAGTAATAACAACTCTCAGCCTCAAGTCTTTACTCGTGCCAGGCCCCGTGCTAAATGCTTGATGTGCATTCTTTCATTTCAATCCTTCCCGCAGCCCAGTGAGTTGATACTAATGTTCTTGTTTCCAAAGGAAGAAATTGGGGCTTTGCAATTAAGTAACTTGTTCAAGGTCACAAGATAGTAGTGGCAGAGCCGGCATGTGAATGTTGAATGTCAGGCTCCGGGCCCCGCCATACCCCCAGGTCAGTCTCTTTCCCCTTCTTCCTGGCCACGTGTCTTGAGGGATGAGGAGCGATGGACCAGAGGGAAAAGGAGACTGGACCCTTGGCCTCAGGAACCTTCCCTTCTGGTCAGGGGAACAGGACCCACACCCAGGACACACAGAGAGGAGGCATTATTACTGTTGTTGAAGCAACTGACTAATGACTGCAGTGAGTCCAAAAGATAGCAACACTGGGGTGTTTCTCAACTAGGGCAGGAGATTCTACGTCTCTCGCAGAACAGGATGTTCAGCAGCCCTGGCCCTGGCGCTAAGAACCCCTGTCACTGTGACAACGGTGCCACATCATGCGGGAACCACTGAAGAACGGGAGAGGGTGAAGGTGGAGGGCCCCGCGCACCAAGGCCAATAAGGCTTGTCTCAGCCCCACATTTCCTGTCCTTCTGCATTTCCCTAGAAACACTGAAAGATCACCAACCAGTGCCAGGCCCTGGGATACAAAATGAGGAGGTCGCAGACTGGTGCCCCCAGGGGCTATGCCTGGGAGCCCGATGAGCAGGCCCGCGGGATGGGGGAGTGCAGGCTTCGGTCCAAGTATACCCGTGGTGCCAAGGAAGCCCCGCCGACCCAGACCTCAGACGTCCTTGCCAGTCGGTCCCTTCTGGAGGGACTAGAGTGGGAGGTGCAGAGGGTGATGAGAGGGGAGCGGGGAGGGCTGGAGTGTGGGGAGGGATGGGCTGGAGAGGTGGGCGGGGGTGGATCATGCAGGGCATTGCCAGGTCTTTGGAAATTTTAAACAGGGGAGTCTTGTGGTTGGGTCTGCCAGTAGCTTGCAGGGTGGAAGCCAGGGCTGGAGGCAGGAGGACCAGAGGGAGAGAGGGAGCCCACCAAAAGGGGCGGTGGTGGGAATGGAGAGAAGGGGACAGGTTTGAGAGCTGCCTGGGTAGGAGGATGAACAGGTCCAGGTGATTAACCAGGCACGGCAGTGAGAGTCAAGGATGACGAGGAGGCCTCTGGCTGGGTAACGTGGAGGGTACCTGTCTCCCACAGTAGGGCCGCGGGAGAAGAGCAGGGGAGAGGGTAAGTTCGGGTCTAACCTGTCAAGTTTGGCGCATTCCTGAATAGCCATGTCTGCCCAGTGAGCAGATGGATATTCAGGTGCTCAGTTAAGAAGGAAAGCCTAGATCAGAAATATAGGTGTGTGTCATGAGCATCTGCCTAATAAAGGAAGTCCCGTGAATGAGTGAGCCCCCCAGGAAGAGCATGAAGGGAGACTCACCCGCAAGACCCTATGCATGGAAGGAAGGAGGCATATTTAGAGATACTCTGAAGGAGACTGAGGAGTGGCCAGGAAGGTAGGAGGGGAACAAGTGTCATTGTGGAGCCAGGGAAACAACAAAGAGAGCACATGTTGTGGAAGAGTCAGGTAAGATATAGACTGGCAAGTGCCAGCTGGACTCAACAAGGTCACACTAACGTGGCAAAGCCAGGTCTCATTGAGTGAAGCTGGGGTCGGGTTTGTTGGGTTGGGGAGTGATTGGAAGATGGAGAAGAAGACAGTGAGTGGAGGTAACTTTTTCAAGAAGCTTAGCTGTGGGTTGGTTAAGGTGGAAGTAGCAAGAACCAAGGAAGATGTTGATTAAAGATGGAAGACAGCTGAGGAGGTTTGCGTGCGAGGCGAGATAGCAGTAGAAAGGTTTAGGTAATAGAGACGGCAGGGCGGTCGAGGGTGTGGGGCCCAGAGCCCAGGCTGGGGCGATTGCCCCGGGATGGGAGGGGGGCAGGAGGAAGGGCACGGATGCACGAGGATGGTGGTAGATGGCAGGCAGGGAGCCCCGGGAGCCCCAGCTCATCTCAGATCTTTCTGGGACGCATCAGGCCAGACCATGCAGGAGAGTGAGGGAGACCTGGAGGTCTGGGGATGGCGAAGGACGATTGGAATCGCTGCTGTGGGGGACGAGCGAGAGAACCGAGGAGGGAGATAGGGAAGGATGGTGGGCGCCACGTAGACAGCCCTCTTGGTGCTGAAGACCACGTGTTGGTGGTGGCCCCGATCTAGGGCATGCCCTACCCTTGGGTCCTCAGCCCTCATCTCCTGCCCCCCAGACTGGCCTCCACCTTCACTGGTCTCCAAGAAATCCTCAATTCTCAATCCCTATCTCTGGGTTGTGCCTGAGCTCCCCGCCAGTCTCCCACTGGACATAGCCACCTGTTCCAGAAATCCACGCCACGGGTACTGCCTGTTCGTGCCAGGCACTAGCAGGACAGCCGAGGCTCCTGCCCTCGCCCCTGCCCCTACTAGTTGGGTAGACCGCCAGCAAAGTACCTGACGAGGTCATTACAGGCAGCGCCAGGGCTGGGGAGGGCCTGAAGGAGGCAGTGTGGGGCTGGGACGCTGGAGCCAGAGTGCCTGGGTTCTAATCCTGCCTTTGCCACATGGTAGCTGCATGAGCTTGGGTAAGTCACCTGGCCTCACTGTACCTCAGCTGTTAAGTGAAAGGCATGGTTCATCAAGAAGATATGAGGATTACGGTAGCTAATATTCACATAACACTTAGCATTCTGCCTGGCACACGGAAAACAGTGTATAGGAGCTTTTCTTTTGAAATAATAAGACAGTGTCCAGGGAGGCCACTTTGGATTGATTGAGTGGGTAGTCAGCTGGCCCATGGCACCCAAATATTTCTAGAAGCAGGCTTATCCTCTTCCCCTTCTCCTCTTTTAGAATTGGACCGCCGCCCTGCCCATCGTTAAGTTCTGGGATGACTGTAGCCTTACCGCTGTCCCCATCACTTACCAGGTGCCCTGTGGGGGTAGAGAGTGGGATGAGCGGGGACTGGCGGACTCACCATTGACCTGTCTTTCACAGCGCTGTATTCTTTGCGACCTACCTGACCCTGGCCTGCTGTTCTGGACCCAGGTAGGACGATGGCTTGAGGAACAACTTGTGGGAACATGAATCAGATTTTGAACACGCTGGCCCCAGTGCCGCCTACCACCAGTGTGCTGTGCACCTCTAAGAGGGCCCATCCCTCTCTGGGCCCCATCATGCAGGCCAGCCCCTTCTTCCCTTACTTAATACCTCTGAGGTGGGAGGAGGCTGTAGCCGAAGGAAGAGCCTCCAAGAAGAGGGGATGGGGTTGGGCAGAGATGCCCTCCCTGCAGGGGTGACCCAGCCTGCGGCTGCTGGCACCCCCGTGCTCCTCTGAACTTAGTGGCTTGCCTTTCAGGAGGCACTTCCCCTGGAACCTGATTCTCCTGACCATCTTTGTAAGTGACTGGGGGTGGCTGGGGAGAGAGGCAGAGTCGGGGGGAGAGGGAGGAGGCGGGGAGGCTGGGATTCAAGGGCCAGGAAGTCCAGGTTGGGGATGTCTAATGTGGAGTCACTGGGGCAGAGGGATATTTTCACCCCGCTTCTTCCCCAAAGACATTCCACCTTCTTTCCAAGTGGGCTTAGTCTGCCTGTTCTTCCATCCATCCACTCTCTCTCTATTGTGATTTTGTCTTGAAGAGGTTTGCATGGGGGATCCTAGAGTTATGGATAATGACGTGCAGGAGGCCTTGGAAAGGGGAGCGGAGCAGGGCTCTGCAGATGGGAGAAAGGCACAGCCGGCACGCCGGCCAGGACACTGCTTCGCCAGGCCTGAGTCCTAGAAGTAAATATGTGGGGGTGAAGCGGGCTTAGAGCTGAGGGGTCTGCGCAGGGGTGAGGACCCAGGCTGGAGCTGGAAGGTGTCTAGGCCCTGAAGCCTGAGTCCTGGAGCATTTCTGCTTTTCCTTTCAGACCCTGTCCATGGCCTACCTCACTGGGATGTTGTCCAGGTAAAGGGCACAGGTGGGGGGGAGGGGCCGTAGGCTAGGCTTAGAGCCAGGGACTCACCACATGCTGGGGGGAGCTGCCCACAAACTCCATCCTCCTGAGAGCATCTGAATGTGGGGGTGGATTTCAGCAGGCAGGAGACGTCGGCCTCGAGCCCTCTCCCCAAACACTCAGCCGTACCATGCCTCTGGGACCTGGCTACGTCGTGTTCGGGGGAGATAGAGAGACCAAGGTGACTCCTGTCAGGCTGTAGCTTAAAGACCCAAGACGTCTGATCACAGAAGTTCCCACCTCCGGGCAGCAGCACAAACCCCTCTCCACCCCCACTCCCACTCCCTAAGATCCTTCGAACAGGATTTCAAGTCTAACGTGTTGGAGACAGCAGGGCCCAGGAGAAAGGCCCGGGAGGCAGGGAGGTTCCTGGGAAAAGGGGAGGCGAGGGTGGGGGCAAGAGTCCAGGGGACCAGGCCTGGAAGCCCTGCTGGAGACTGAGCCTGGCCTACGGTCCCGCAGCTACTACAACACCACCTCCGTGCTGCTGTGCCTGGGCATCACGGCCCTCGTCTGTCTCTCCGTCACTGTCTTCAGCTTCCAGACCAAGGTCAGCGCTGGGCTCGTGGGCAGAGAGATGGGGTGGGGGGCTCCAAGCATAGGGTCCCCAGCTGGTGAGAGATTAAGGGGTGAGCTGGATCTGGGGAGTCCACCGGACGAGGTGTGGGGAAGGAACGCTGGGCCCTGGGGGCGGGTCCTGGGCCGAGGCCTGCTGTGAGGGCCTCAGCCAGCTGCTGACACCTGTCCCCTCCTTGCAGTTTGACTTCACCTCCTGCCAGGGTGCGCTCTTTGTACTGCTCATGACTCTCTTCTTCAGTGGACTCATCTTGGCCATCCTCCTGCCCTTTCAATATGTGAGTCTTGGGGACTCCTGGCGGGCCCCATGGGGAGGGCGGCGGGCCTGCTGACCAAAGGGTGCTGCTTCCTCCCGCGCCCTCCAGGGAAGGCCCGGAGCCAAAGGCTCGCAGCCTGCCACCCTGTCCGGCCCCTCCTGGCACCTGCCCTGGGCCTGCTGGCAGTGTAAGCAAACCAACAAGGAGGCCTTTCTCAGCAGGCCTGGGCACCTGCCTGCTCCATGAGCCACATCCGGCTTCACCTTTCCCATCCTGCCTCGGAGCGGGGGCGGGGGGGGGGAGGTGAGGCTGGAGGCGACTGTGCCACGGAGCATTTAAACAGCTGCAGGGGAGGGAGCTCTAGAGCTCCCCCCGTGCCACCAGACCCAGAGGAGCCGTGAGGAAGGGCCTCCTGGGGCCCTTGGGGGGGTCAGCCGAGTCCAGAGGGGCAGACCCTGGGCAGCCAGGCGGGGGGCCAGGCAGTGGGCTGAGCCTATTCACCCCCACCCCACTGGAGCATCCATGGTGCCGGCCAAATTCCAGCTCTTTCACAGTGCCCAGCCCGCCCTGGGAAACCCAGCTAGGACTTCCCTGGGCTCAGTGACCCATTTTAGGTACTAAGGCCCCTGCAAATGGAAAAGGGGGCAGACTGAGGGCTTCACAAGAGGAGTCTGAGATTCCAATCCTGAGAACCCAAGAGACCAAGCTAAAGATTATTGGACCCCTGCTAGAGGCTCTGTGCTTATACCTGCCTCTGCTCCTCTCAGTACTTGGCCCCCGGCCCCCTCCTACCAGGCTGGGACCAGCACTCCTCATCCCCCATTTCTCCACCACACGGTGCTGACCCCCAGCCCCCAGGGCCCTGCTCCTGCTCCAGGACAACTGGATTGGTTCTGGCATTTCCTTGGCTCTTCCCAGGATCCGGTTGACGAGGGGAGGGGCCGGAGCTGGCCTGGAGCCCTCTGTGTATCTAGGATGGGGGGTGGTTCCGGGAGGGGCCCCAGAGCTTCAAAGAACCCCTTTATTGACTTTACAGTCTGCTGGGATGCCTGTGTTTCCGGGAATCTTGTGGGGAAGGACCCTAGAGAGGGCAGAGCTGGTGTGGTACCTCTTACAGGGTTTCCACTCACAGCTGGGCGCCCCGCGACCTGGGGGAACCGAGATTGGGAAGGAGCGCTGCTCCGGCCCTTGCAGGCAACCTCATCATGCACGGCCGGGCAGGAATTCCAGCTCCTTCCACACCCATGCCCCTGATTTCAACTCTTTGTCCCCTTCCACCTGAGCCCCTTACTGGCACAGGCAGGGCCTGGGAACTTCCCACAGAAGGACAGACAGGCCCTGTACAGGGCAGGGAGGAAGGAACAGCCTCCGCCCAGGCCCAGGCTGGGAGAATGACAGGGCCCCAACAGGAAGGGCCACTCTGGTGCCGCCTGAGCCTGGGGCTGTGTGTGGAGGCAACGAGTGCCGGTCAGGTTGGGCGCTCCCCCGCGAGGCCCCCCATGGTCACTCTTATCCTGGGGTTCCCCCACCTGCCCTGAACACGCAGAGAATCAAGGATCCCTGCTGGGGTCCTGGAGTTTCTTAGGGACTGCTGGGGAGGGTTGGGGCCGTGAGAGAGGGTCCCACCGGCAAGGTCTGTCCCGCATCCCCCATTCTCTAGACTAAGCTGTCCTTTTTGCCCCTCTGCCCCACTGTCCCTCTGCGGTCCCTAAGCCCATTGTCGCCCCACAGGTGCCCTGGCTCCACGCAGTGTATGCAGTGCTGGGAGCAGGCGTGTTTACGTTGGTAAGTGTGGCTCCCTGGGGGCGGCCCTCTCAGCCTCTGATCATCTCCCCAGGCCCTCACCGCCTCTGCCTCCTCTCAGTGTCCCTGAACCTGTGAAGCGTCTGGGGCAGGGCAGGGGTTGGTGCTAAGGTCAAGGAAATCTGTCTGGTCCCCAAGACGGACCAGCTGATCTGGGCAGAGGGGGAAGGAAGGTCGTACTAGCAGGACTGAACTTTAGACAGAGCTGCGAAGAGGCACCCCTCACTCAGGGGGAGAGCCAGGGCTCCACATGGGGCTGGAAGAGTGAGGGTGTCCTGGCCACGTGGACGCAGATAGTGGTCACTCTCCTAGGGGTGCTGGGAGGGTGTCTTGGAGCTAAGGAGGTTCCTAAGTACCCTCTGAGAGAGAGGCACTTAGATTGGGCTTGTTCTTGGTTGTTCCCCC
Organism: Pteronotus mesoamericanus; assembly: GCF_021234165.1. Taxonomy (NCBI): domain Eukaryota; kingdom Metazoa; phylum Chordata; class Mammalia; order Chiroptera; family Mormoopidae; genus Pteronotus; species Pteronotus mesoamericanus. The sequence goes on from NW_026555310.1 coordinate 4,884,493, forward strand.
AAACTGAGAGTGTGGCTGATGATGACTGCAATTCTGAGCATAATAACAGCTAATGTTTCTTGAGCACTTGCCACCTTCTCCTCCAAAAGCTCTCCGGTTGTGCTTCATCCTCAGCATAATTCTGTAAAATAGGTTCTATTGTTGTCAAATTAAGATGAGGCGCCTTGCCCTGGCCAAGTGGCTCAGTTGATAGGAGTGTCGTCTTGTAAACCAGATGGTGACGGGTTCAATTCCCAGTCAGTGCACATGCCCAGATTGTGGGTTCAATCCCCATTTGGGGTGTGTATAGGAAAGCATCCAATCGATGTTTCTCTCTCATATTGATATTTCTTCTCTCTCTCTCTCTTTCTCTTTCTCTCCCTTCCTCTCTCTCTAAAGGCAATAAAAAGAAATGTCCTTGGGTGAGGATAAAAATTTTTTTTTATAAAATAAGGAACCCAAAGCTCAGCTGTTAAATAACTTGTCCAAGGCCGTCCAGCATTCAGGAAAGTGGTAGGACCAGATTGGGAACTAGATGGTCTGGTTCCAGAGCCCCCCTGGCTAGGTGGGAGGGGAGTGGGTAGCTGGAAGCAGGTGCCCAGGGGACAGAAGGTGACCAGTGGAAGGCATGGGCCTGGAGCAACCCAACACAGACCGTTTTCTCAGATGGGCCCCAAGCATGAATGTGATGGTGCTCCAGGATCCAGGGGGATAAACTCATGTTGGTGACACCTCAGGAATGGGGGGACCCAAGGTAAACATCCACTGCCAGCAGGAGCAATCACCAGACGGCCCTCTTCCTCCTGGGAATGTTCAGCTCAAGTCAGTCTAGCCAGAGTTCTGGGCTTAGTAACAGGCTCCAGAGGCTTGTGGGTGATAGACTGGGGAAGCAGAAATGGGGGAACATAGGAGGTCATATCTCTGAGCCGAGGGTTTGGATTGAGATCAAGCCAGGAATGAGGGTGTGGCCAGTTCGTTCATTCATTCATTTCCACAGGTCTTTATTGCGCACCTACTATGTGTGATGTGTGCCAAGATGCCACATAGTGGCGCTCAGTAAATATTTGTGCAATGAGTAAATGACCTCCAGGCTCAGAACTTGAGGGCTGGAAGGGACTAAAAAGGGATCTAGTGAAATGCCAAGCCCCTCCTTTTACAGATGAGAAAAACAAACCCTTAAAGAAGTTAAATGGTCTGCTGCAGGTTTCCCAGCAAGATGATGACATGTCAACTAAGCGTGGCCTTGGTCAAGACTAGGGTGACCGACTTATCCCAGTTTACCCAGGACTTTCCTGGCTTTAGCACCGCAACTCCCGCTTCTTGGGGGACCTCATTAATCTTGGGCAAACCAGGATGGTCGGTCACCCTATGACATTAATTTTGCTCGCTCCTGGACCAGCGCTCTTCGGGCAGTACATGCTAGGGACAAGTTTAGACTAGGAGGATGGGGCGGGGAATCTGCAAGGAGGAAAGAAAGAGGGAGGGCCACACTAGGAGAGTGAGCCTGCTGGGGTGTCAGAGGGCAGCCAGGGTTTGCCAGGGACAAATGGAAGAAGAGGGGCCAGTGCAGGGCGCAGCGGGAAGAGGGCGAGCGTGATGGGAGGGCTGGGGAGCTCGCTCGGCGCCCTGAGGATCAGGTCGCAACAAGTGGGGAGGCCGTCTGTGCAGGTAGGGTTGGATCAACAGTAATCCACTGAATTTGTTTAATAATCCCTTGTGCTATTAGGATAATAAAAATAATCCCAACCATTTGCTCTACCCTTTACCTTTTAACAAAGTATTTTCACACCTATGACCTCATTGGATTTTCATCTCAACCCAGGGCAGCGCTGATGTTATAAGACCTGATTCCCACCTCGGAAGCCCTGGGTGTCAAAGAGGTGGCACAGAGTCCCCCTGCCGGTCAGGGGCACACTTAGGACGGAGGCCAGGTGTCCTTTGCCCAGGCTGGTGCCATTTCCAGTGCCCCATGGTCGTGCTCAAAGAGGACAGTTCCTATTGTCTTAGAGTTGGGGGAGGCTGAGCGGTCTCCCCAGTAACCGCGCCCCACCGCCTCGCACCACCAGCATTGTCCTCCCTGCTGGGTCGCTCCCATCAGCACAAAAACAAGGCTTCTCTCTCTCTCTCTCTCTCTCTCTCTCTCACACACACACTCACACACACACACACACTGCCTCCTATTCCTCACCCTGCTTTATTTTGTTTGTATCACTTCTCACCCTCTGACATACTAGACATTTTTCTGATTTGTTCGTTTCTTGTTTGTCTCCTTCCAGCAGAGTTTTAATTCCTCGATGGCAGGGACTTCTGTCTGGCTCATCTAGGCGCTGCATCCCCAGTGCCCAGAACAGTGCCCGGCACACAGTAGGCACGCTTTGATGTTGTGGGTGAAGGGGTGCTCAGAGGCGCGGCTGAAGAGCTGTCAGAGCAGGGCAGAGAAAGTGGCTGCGAGGGTGACTTGAGAGCTGCGTCAGTCTCCTGTGAGTCACCAGGGAGGCAGGAACCACAGAGCCTAATTACTCGTGAATGTCTCATTAGGACATCAACACACCCGAAGGTCCCTGGTCGGGCTCATTTTTCAGGTTATGTAAACAATGTTCAGGAACAGGTGATGTGACTCCCCCTGCCTTCAGTTCACTTGGGCCAAAGGAGGGAGGACATACAGCTGGTCCCAGGGGGTAGGGGAGAGTTGAGGGGGAGTCGCTGGACTCATTCCCCTCCCTCCTTTCAATTTCAGGTAGACGGGGGCCCTCAGAGGCCCAGTCCCACAAGATCTAAGGTCCCTTGGTCTTCCCGTGAACCCCCAACCCAGAAGGTCCTCGACTTCCGTCTGACCCTCTGTCTAGCTTCAGTTCTGTCCCGTGGAATCCGTGGTTGCCTAGCTCCAGCCCATCCCACAACCAGCCCCCAGTACCCCTGCGCTCTCCTGCTGCCCATCCTGGCTTCCCCTGCCCTAGCGTGGGGGAGCCTCGGTGCCCCAAGGGGCCCTTCCTGTGCTGCAGCTAGAAGAATTCCAAGATAGCACACGGCACATCCCTGCCATGAGAAGGGGGTGAAGAGAAGTGTCGCAGGAGGCCCTGACCCCCGCTCCCCCACCCCCAACCAGCCTGAGGCTTGGGAGAGCTTTGAGAATCATATGGTTTTCTCTCCTAGAGATTGAAGCCCTTCCCCTGAAAGACTCTGCCATTTCTGAGGGCAAGGCCATGCAGCTGGACTAGGCTGAGACTGGGGGATGGGGAGCCCAGGCTTTTTAGGGTCGTGGTCCAGCCTTGAGGAACAGGCCCCTTCCAGGGGGAAAGTGTGCTCAGAGGCGCCCTCCTCCCAGGCCTCACCTCAGCCTCACTGCCTGAAGTGCCAATTGTCGGGAACCAACGTGCTGTGTGAACCAAGCCCTTGCAACACCCAGACCCAGAGCCCTCCTCTCCCCAGCCCTGGGAGTGGTGGACTGAGGGAGAGGGTGTCTCAGACGCCCTGTGGGAAGTATCTGACCCAGGCAGGGTCAGGAAGGGAGGGGAGGAGTCTCTGCTCTCATATTCAGGATCGGGGTTCTCCAGAGCAGAGCTGGGGGCCGCACTGTCAGAAGGGCCAGGGGAGCCTGCAGAGCAGGAGGGAGCTCTCTGGGTGGCCACGTACATCTCACCTGAACCACATTCAAGGCTTAGCTCATCTTCTTACCGCTGTGACCTTGGGCAAGTTACTTAACCACTCTGTGCCTCAGTTGCCTCATCTTTAACACGGGGCTGATATTAACTTTTTCACAATACTGTACATAAGCATTGTGAGTTGCTGTCACAACATTACATAAGATAATATGTAAAAAGAAAAAAGGAGACAGCCTAGCACCCAAACGTGGCAGTTTCTCAGCTGCTGCAGTAGCTTGTACCCTTATTATAAATGTGAGCTTTGCAATTCAGCACTGGATTTTGGAGCTAGCGTACCTGGGCTCAGATCCATTCTCTGCCACATTTTAGCTATGTGAGCTGATCCAATCATGTAACTTCTGTGTGCTTCCATTTTTTTTAATCTGTAAAATGAAGATAGTGATAGCACCGACCTCATAGGTCATTGTAAATTTAAAATGAATTAATATATGCAAAGCACTTAGAAAGTGCCTGGCATGTCATCAGTGACCAATAAGTGTTACCTGTTAGTAGTAGTGAGTTGCCTAAGGTCAGAGGCAAGATTTGAACCCCGGTCTGTGTGACTCCCTGGTCTGCGTATACTCGTGCCTTTCTTCGCAGGACCCCCCCACAGGCTCTCCGACGTACTTTGCACACTGCTCCCCTTTTATCTTGGGCCAGGCTTTCTGGCTCGCATGCCTGTCATACCCTGTTCCCTCAGTGGCCACTCTGGAGACGCATGCCAGAACCCAGTGCAGTTGTTTGTGCCATTTAAACTTTTGACACCCAGGTCAGTGAAGACAAGAGAAATATGTTCCATTGGCCTCAGGCCACTACAGGACTCCAGGTCTCCACTTAGCACCTCTCCTCCCTCACCCCGACCAGGCTTAAGCCTGGTCGCTTCTTTCTAAAGAATCCCCAAAGCCCAGGCTCACTCTCCAGCTCAGGAAGTGGCGGCAGGAGCGCCTGCATCCCCAAGGAAGCCTGCAGTGCTCTGGGCTATGAGCTCTGTTTACACAGCTCTTCCCACCTCTTCTATCCTTGCACACCCACATGCGTGTATGCATGCACTGTGCCCTGAGCCAGTGTCACATGGTGGGAAGAGAGTGAGCTGTGGGGTCAGAAGACAGGCTGTCCTCTCGGCTGTGTGAAGTGGGCAAATCACTTATACTGTCTGTGCCTCAGGCTCCTCAGCTACTTGACAAACATGGTAATGCAACACCGGTCACAGAGGCTTATAGTGGGAGTTCCCAAACTCTTCTTTTTTGTGTAACTTTAACCTTTTCTTTTTTTATTCTTGCCGGAGGACATGCTTATTGATTTTAGAGAGAAAGGAAGGGAGGGAGGGAGAAAGAGAGGGAGAGAAACGTTGATGTGAGAAAGGAACATTGATCGGCTGCCTCTCGTATGCACCCCGACCGGGGACCAAGCCATAACCTAGGCGTGTGCCCTGACCTGCTGCAATCGAACCCACAGCCCTTCGGGTCACGGGAGGACACTCCAACTGAGTCACACTGGCCAGGGCTAACTTTTTACTTTTTATCTTCTAATTACATAATACATGAATACATGTATTCACATATTTCATTTTTTTAATCGTAAATAATATAGGTAAAGCAAAACATTCTTTTAACCATCTCCCTCACTGCCTTCCCCAGGGGTAACCACGGTGGTCAATATCCTTCCAGACCTTTCTATATGAGTTTTATAGATATTTGTTATATCAGCTCCTATGAGATTTGTCTATTAACATAAAAGGGAATCATCTGATATGGATTTTTTTGAACTTGCATTTTTCTTATAACAGCGTGCCAGAGGCGTTTCTGCCTCAGAACTGCTACCCACAGTTTATCTCACCCGGCCCCCGTTGACAGAGTTCAGGGTTGTCTTCGGTGTTTCACTGTGAGGCCCGCTGCCGCAGTGGGCAGCCTCGGGCGTGCCGCTTTGCGTGCTCCTGCTGGCATTTCTGTAGGATGGACACGGTCCACGTGTTATTTATTTTTTTTTTCATGCTGATTCAACACATTGCAAGCGCAGCTTTTTGTATTCACTGCCTGCGTGTTGGTAGCTCTGAGCTGGCCTTTCCCTGGCATGGCTCCCGCCCAGCCTCAGCTCTGGGAGAACAGCCGACCTAAGCCTAAGTCCCGGAGGCAGTGGGGTCAGCCCGAGCACGTATCAAGACCCTGGTCCAACACTAGCCTGCAGGGCGAACCAGGAAAGCTTGCTTTGGCTCCTCTGCCTGTGTGCCTGTCCCCTCCATCCCTGCAGTCTCTCCCTCCCTCCCACTCTATCCTCATCTCCATCAGAATGAGACAGGTAATCTGGTTCCTGCACTAGATAAAGGACTATCAGCAAGTGAGTCACCTGCTTTGAGACTCCTTTCCTCATATATAAAATAGTGACAATAACATCTACCTCCCAAAAGCACATTGGGTGAGTGAGATGAGATAAAAGAATAGTGTGTGCAAGGGCTTTTCAGACATCAGTTAATAGCATCACAGCCCCACACCTGCCTCTGTCCCTATCCCATGTGCCACTCCTGCAGGATCTCCTCTTCAGCTGGCTACCAACTCAAGTACCTGCTATCCTTTTAGGTGTTAGTGGTCAACCCAGTTTTTAGCTGTCAGCTGACATCTTAGCCGCCAATTAAGATGTTAAGTGTAACCGGAATATGTGCTCTCCACCAAGGTGTTAGCTAGCAATGCTCACCGTCACCCGGGGGGATTATTAGTAGGTAACTTTCCCCTGTAATGAATGGTTGCTCGTAATGGAATCTCGGATGACGTCTTTTGCTCTCATTAGGCTATTAGGCTGTTAGTCCTCTGAAGGCAAGTTCCCTAGGATGTAGTTGATACTCAATAAATATTGCTGGGAATAAATGCACGAAAAGCCTTCTGTTGACTCACAGACATGAGGTTGCAGTGCAGTGATTGGTGGTACCAGGCAGTGGGATTGAATTTGGGGCAGGCTCTCCCAGAGAACACCACACAGATAAGCATCCGTGGCCATTGGCCAAGGGCAGGAGCAACCATTTCATTTGTCTTTCCTCCAAGAGAAGAGCCAGCTGGCCGCTCTAAGAGGTCTCCTGGGTAAGTGCTCCTTGGAGGAGCCACCCCCAAACCTGGTCAGGTCCCAGCCTTCTAAGTTGAGAGATTTATTTTCATTAGCTCCCCCGGGGGTGGCCAGGCTCTGGGCAATCAACCAAGCAAGCTACTGATTGATAAACCAGATCAGCAATTTATTAACTTCTGCTGGCAGCGGTGACTGCTCAGCAGCCTGTGGCATTGGAGTTGGCCCCTCTCCTTGCTTGTTCTCTCTACAGAGGAAAATTTATTTCAGAATCCAAATCAAATTCAGAAGGAGCATGGAATGGAGTGAGATGATGCTAAAGAATAATAATAGTTGATGTCACACACACTGTTGTGTTTTTACCCTCAAGACCACACCGTGGTTGCATGACTACTGTCCCAGTTTGTAGATGAGGACACCGAGGCCAAGTGGGCAGCGGCCGCTGAGGGATGAAACCAGCACTCAAACCCAGGAGCTCCAGCTCCAGCCCTTTCTCAGTGCCCCTGAGCTCAGAGAGGCTGACATCCCTGCACAGGGCCCCCCAGCTCTGGCTATGACCCCCCATTTCCCTTCTTTTGAGACCGCACAACTTCCCTTCGTAACATTTCTGCCTCCTCGACGAGCCGCGAGAGACACTGGAGGCTCAGCAGCAGCGTACACTTGTTCTCAAGAGGGCACCGCTCCTTCTGCAGATAAGAACAATAAAACCACATTCATAGCTACCATTCATTAAGTGTTTACCATGTGTCAGGCACCATGCCAGGCGCTTTGCATGCATTATCTCCCTGCCACAACCACCTCAGGAGGAAAGTATTCATCTCCCTTTTACCGATGTAGACTCACAAGCTCAGAGTCTAAATGCTTTGCCCCGGGTCCCGTCACTAGTGAGTTGCAGAGCTAAAACTGGAATCCAGTCAGTCTGACTTTGAGGCCCACGTTCATAATCTACTCCCAGCTCCCCACCTTTGAGGCTGCTGTGTGCCTCGATGTCCCACTTGCTGGAGTTGCTCCCTGTTGGAGTCTCTGCCCCCTGGGTGCTGGGGGCTTTGGCACTGAAGCAGGGAGCCTCACAGGCTTCCACAGGGCTGCACCAAAAGCAACTCTAAAGAGCCTGGGTCCTAAAGTCAGGGAGCCAGGGCCTGGGGTGAAGGAAAGGGATCTGGACCCTAACTTTGAGGGTGCAGAGCGAGCCTCCGTCCCCTCCCCCCGCCCCCGCCACGCTGAACGCCTCGCCCGTCACACCGTGCCTTCCCAGTCTCACAAACCCCCACTCATCCTTCAAAGCCCAGGTAAGGTGTCACCTCTCCTGGGACACCTTTCTCCTACCCAATCAGCCCTAATTATGACATTTACTGGGTTTTATTGCAGTCATCTCACTTATCAGCGAGTCCCCAAGGGCAGGCGTTTGTGTTCCCCTTTGTTTCTGCAGCTCTGTCAGTCGCTGGCACCAGCCCTTGCCCTGTGCATATTTATCGTATAATGAATGTTTCAGAGGCCCAAGGACTACAGGTCCACAAACGAGTGACGGAAGAGCCAGGCACAGCCCAGTTAACAAGAATGTGAATCAATTTAAAGAATTCCAATCCCATGTGGGTCAGTGGTTCATAACCTTTGAGACACTGGTGGAATTTTCTGGCTTCTTTCCCCCAGAAAAGTATGCCGTGCCTGTCAAATTCCGTATGCTACTTCTTGGGGGGTTCTGTTCCACATGCTGGGACCCCAGAGAAAAGCTCTGTGGAGGAGTCACTGTAGACAATGGGAAGGACTGGTAGGGGGCAGCAGGGTGGCAGAGAGGAGCTGTCTCTAAGGGAGTAACTGTGCAGAGTCCAGGAAACCAAGAAGGCGCCCTGGGGAGAGCCTGTTTCCTGGCAGAGGCACAAACCCCGGGTGCTGTCTGTCAGCGGCAGAGCAGGATGGTTAAACACGGGGGGCTCAGGAGCAGGCCCTGGGTCAAATCCTGGCTTTGCCATTTCCCTTTTGTGTAACTTTAGGTACATACTTAACATCTCTGGGCTGTGGTTTACTCTGGGAATAACAGAACCCCTACTAAGTAGGGATATTATTAGGACTAAGCAGGCTAATGTCTATAAAGCACCTAATAAATGTCCATTCCCTGCCTGCTATTACTTGAAGCATTTGTTTATTTTCTAACTGGGAGCAGGTCCTGAGGGAATGACAAGAAAACTAGGACTCAGTTTGACGGTCCCTTAAGGTCCCCTCCTCCAGGAAGCCTTCCCTAACTCCCTGCCGCACTCACACAGGGTCAGGTTCCTTGTGATCAGAACCCTGTACCTTGGTTGCACTCATACTAACAATTACTTCCCACTGGACTTGAAGCTCTGTGAGGTAAGGGATCTTATCTGTTTTGTTCTTTGCTGTATCCCTGTGTCTTGCACATAGTAGGTGCTCAGTTAATAGGTGTCAAATTAGGGACAGAAAGTGCTGGGAAAGTTCCAGATTCCGGGCAGTCACAGAAGGGTCCCTGAGCAGCCAGGCAGCAGGCAATGGCAACAAAATCAGGGCTGGGCCTGGTGGGGGGACACTGGGCCCCCTTGATCAGTGTCACAGTGACTGAACCTTCTGATTTCTCCTGTCTCTTCCCTTCCTCAGTTCCTGGCGTTTGACACTCAGTTGCTGATGGGAAACCGACGGCACTCACTGAGCCCCGAGGAGTATATTTTTGGAGCCCTCAGCATTTACCTAGACATCATCTACATCTTCACCTTCTTCCTGCAGCTTTTCGGCACCAACCGGGAATGAGGAGCCCTTCCTGCCGCCCTTTCCTTCAGCGAATGCTCCCTTGCTGGTCCTCTGACCCTGCCTTGCTCCTGTAAGCCCAGATATAAACTAGCCGCCAGCCCAGCCTGTGGCCAGCCCGCTCACTCCCTCAGCCGTCCCTCATCCTCACCCTCTGTAGCTTGTACCCGTGCCATCAGGGGCCCTGTGGAACTGAGGTCACGCCATGCCCTGTGCCACCCCTTCCCCCCAGTCACACCTCCCAAACTGGGACAGTCAAGGCTAGAGGGTCCTTTGGGTTTGAGGACCCAAGGTATGAGTGGGAGGAGATCAGCAGGATTTTTCGTGTGGGGAAGAGACCCCGGGAAGCCTGGCTGAGGCCTGGACCCCCCTCAAGATTCCTCCTAAGGCTGCCACAGCTGTGTGGCCCTGGGGCACACTGTCCTGTGTCCAGTGCCCCCTCCTCTCGTTCCTTGTAGGTCAAGCTTTGTACGGAATGGGGCTGGAGACGGCTGGGAAATGAGCGAGGGTGCTCTGCAGGGTGGCTGTCCCATGCTGGCCATCTCTCAGCTCTGGGACTAATGGCTTGTTTTAGGGACTGGAGCCCTGGTGCCAGGAACACCTAGAGAGACGTAGGAAGGCAGTGCCATCTACCCTCCTGGGTCATGACAGAGCACTGTTGAGGCAGGAGGGCTCCCAAGCAGGGGCCTGCCCTGGGGCTCCGAGGGAGTGAGCACAGGGCAGCCAACTGGGAGGCCTGGGCTCCGCAGCACCACCAGTTCTCCCCGACCTGCAGCCACCTGCTAGGCCTGTGGGGTTGGCGGGACGGAGCCTATTCCTCTCACCCTCTTCTTTAGCCCCACAGGATACTCCCACAGCCTGAGGCTGAGCGCCAGTGCCCTAGGCCTGGATGTTCTGGGGGGGGAGCGTTACTCTAACTGAGCCAGCCCCATCTGGAGGGAATCCTACCCTGCCCCCAACCCTGCCCCGACCCTGCCCCAAGGCCTTTCTGCACATCTTATTTCTTAAACCCTTCCCCATCTATTGCCATTTGCTGGCTTATCCCTAGCCAGGCCTCCTGAGGCCTCAGTTGGCTGTGCCTGTGTCCCTTTCCCTAGCTTCTCTGGCCACTCAGCACGCGGAGTCCCTAAGCCCCCTCCATTCCTTATCTCCTCATCTCTCTAATTTGGAAGCTATCCAGCCAGAGCCAGTCCCTTCAGCTGGCCCCATGTGATGAGGCCAGGTCTCCTTATCAGCCTCTAGGCGGCTGAGATCTCAGGCAGGGGGCCACGCCTGGGGGAAGCGTGCAGCCAGTGCAGCCAGCACGTGCTAGCAGCCAACTCCCAGCCAGTGGAAAGTTACTGGGTGGGGTCAGGGAGGTTCAGAGTATATTCCTCTCTGTCCGGATACCTCTCTTACTCCTGTGTTGGGGGACCTGTTTACTTGGGGGGATGGTGACTAGGTATGCTGTCTGTGTTCCCAACCCCTCCCTTCCCAACCTTCCTGTTTTCATCTTTCAAGAAATATTGCACACACTCTGTCCTGGGAGCTCAGTTGGTTAGAGTGTTGTCCCAATACACCAGGGTTGCAGGTTTGATCCCCAGTCAGGGCACATACAAGAATCAACCAATGAATGCATAAATAAGTGGAACAACAAATCAATGTTTCTCTTTGACTCTCTGTCTCTCTCTCTCTTCCTTCTTCTTTCTCTCAAATAAATAAAATTTTAAAAAAAGATATTGCTAAAGGACTTAAAGTTTGGTTTCATCTTGGGTATTTGGAGAGATGAACCAAGAAGTGACAGTAGTGTTTGCATGTAAGATAAAGGCAATTGTGAGCAAGGGAGAGATGCCTACTGTGTGTTGTCCTAAATTAACCCATTTCAACAATCCTACAAAGGTGGTGCTCACACACCCCTTGGCAGAGGTGGTCAACGGGCTTGGTAATGAGCCCAAGGCAGCATAGCTAACAGACCAGGTGGGGCTGGAATGAGGCTGCATGGAGGTCAGGCCCTGGCATCACCAGCGATTTGTTGTCCTTGGTGCCAGCCCTGGCCCCTTGCATCCCCCCTCCCACTACCCGTTTTGCACTCCACGGTTTCCACCCTCTGGATACAAGCTGGGAGGCCGGGTCCTTGGGTCTGATTCCCAGCCTCACTGGCTCATGGTATTAGACAGGTGTTTCTGGCTGTCTGTGATTCACTTTTGCTATTAGCAAGAAGGAAGACCCTGGCCAGAATGACACAGGAGAGACACCAGGACGCTTAATTCCACTAACTCCCTTACCCAGTTGCCCCTTCGGCTCCTCTCCTAATCTTTTGGCCCAGTTCTGAGAGGTCAGAACTGCCCCCTCTGCCCTGCCACTCTCAGCCTAGGCCTTGGTCTTGCTTCTCAGAATCCCGCCCTCAAGTCCTCCTCTTCCTAGGACAGTTTATGCAGAAGCTGGGACTTGAGAAGTGCATCTGAGGCCCGAGCTCCAAAAACTGGGAGGAGGTGGGGGCGGAGTTGGAGAGAGGAGGAGGCAAGTCCTTGGCAATAGACAGCATGAAGGGCCAACTCCGGGCCCTCAAGAAGCAGAGCCCGCTGGGGAGTGTCCCACTCTGGGCGCTGAGACGGCCCCAGGGCACGGTGATCTGGCAGCAGAGCCAGGGCTGAGGCCCCAGCATTCCGCTTGCATCCAAGCCCTGAGGAGCCCCAGGAACACCTGCATGGGTCTTGGAAGGAGGAAGGGCAGGGGAACAGGAATGCAAGATTATGAGAAACCTGAGAAACCTAAAATCGGCAGGTGTCACAAGCTGCAGAGGAGGAGCGGACCTGCTGGCCCCTCACATTTCTGGCAGGGATGGGACTGGGCCCAGGAAGAGGTAGGTTGGATTTCATAAAGCTAGAGGCAGCCAGGAATCCGACCATCTGTGATGTGAAGTCAGAGGTCTCCTGCGGAGGGGGGACGCAGACCAAGAGATGGATCCTCTCCCAGAGATTGCAGATTGGGAACCAGGGAGGCTCATGCAAGTCCCTTGACTGTTGCTCGCCTCCTTCTGTACACCGCCTGGGGAAGGCCCAGGGATCTTGGTTCTTCTATCTTCTGCTTACTATTCCTCCCAGGGGAGCCTGGATCAGACCGATACCCTTACTCCGAAAGGCTCCGCCTCTCCCTTCCGGGCCCACCTGGAACAAGTCTCCAGACTGTCAGCTCTCCCTCTGGGCTGGGATTTCACACCAGCACTTTGCTGCCTCCTGGTGGCTCCCTGAGGAAAAGCAGGGCCTGGTGCTGCCGCGGAGAGGCAGAGGGCCCTAGGGCAGGAATTGGGCGCAGGCTTCCATTGCTGGCTTCTTTTCCGACATCTCCAGGCCTCTCATCAGCCTCCACCTTTCCCCTTAGACCAACAATTGTTGCATCTCTCGGACCCTGTTTACCTGTCTGCTGTAAACCATTTGTGCGCCACTCCATCCTGGAGCTTCCTCATGGTGTCTGAGGACAGAGACACATCCTTAGACACAAGTGTTGTCCTTCCTGGGCTACACCTTCCCTGCCAGTGACTGACAGGAGATAAGAATAAAAGTAATTATGACACCTGAGCTGTTTCCTTTGCTTGCCTTTTGCATGGCTTCAGATGGCTCAGGGAGTCTGTGTGTGAGGTTTAACTGGATTCAGGGTAAAAGATTCACACCAGACCTGCTTCTCCCAGTGTAGTTAAGCATGAATTAACTCTCCACACTTGTGTGGAAAAGGGACACTGGTCCTCCTTTGCAGAGGCTCTTGGGACCCCAGAGTTGGAAGGAACCCCAGAGAGCTAGCACCTATCACAGTTGTACTAGAGGCTCCTCCTGTTGGGGCACCTTCCAGGGGAGCCTGCTCCTTTGTACACAGTTCCTTAGAAGATTATTATTTTGACCCAAAATTTGTTCCTCTAGAAGGAAAGACTTGTTGTACCTGGAAGTTTCCCCCAAGAGTTCAGAATTTCTCTGTCCAGTGTCTGCTGTGGGAGTCTCATTTCCTCCCCTTTGAACCAGGCCTCTATTGTCATCCTATGCCTGTCCTGCCAGTGTGTGTGTGTGTGTGTGTGTGTGTGTGTAGGGGAGTAGAAGTAAATAACTTGTCTTTTTAGTTCTGAAGTCTTCAGATTGAGAACAGCCAAGGAACCAAACCTGAAGAATCTCAAATGCACAGACTTGGTTTAGATGTAATCCTGGACCTCAAGTCTGAGCCTGATGTTGTAAAGGAATGAGACTTTTGGGGCTCTTGGGCAGGGGTTGAATAGATTTTGCATGTGTCCAGAGTGTAGAATGAAGCAGTTTAAAACGATGGCCACAAGTTCCTTGACTAATGGAATGCGATTAAAGTGCTATTGTGTGAGTTCCGAGAGTTCTCTGGCGCTGGAATTCCAGCAGAATTCCTGGTTGACCCTGACTGATTCTTCCTGGCCCAGAAGCTCTCTGCTGGGCGAACCACTATGGTACTGGGGTGAGAGGCATTGACTGACTGGACCTAGGTCATATATTCACTCTGGAGCCACATCCATTGATGAGAATGAGGGAAGTGAGGGATATTTCTCCAGAGGAAAATCAGAGTATGGTTCCCAGAAGAAAGTTGAATGTCAAGCAGGCAAAAAACAACACATGTCCACCACTGCAAGACAGAGACCCTGTCCTCAAGAAACTCAGCAGAGTGCTATGGAGATGACAGGAAAGAAACTATAATGTGATGAATGCTATGTTAGTATAGATAGTTGGGGAGCTAGAAAAGGCTTCTCAGAGGCCTTTGAGCCGGGTCTTAAAGGATGAGCAAATTTTAGTCACAAAGACAAGGGAGAAGAGGAGGGCCTTTCAGACAAAGGAAAGAGCCTGAACAAAGACCTGGTGGCATGGGATGTTATAATATGTAAAGAGATGGCAAGTTGTCTGGTGCAGCTGGAACACAGAGAGATGGAACGAACTAGATTCTGTAGGCAGTGAGAACACTGAAGATGATTAAGTAGCGGAGTGACAAGATTAGATCTGTGTTTGGGAAACAACTGTGGAAGATAATTTGGCAATAGTATCAAGTTACTTTTAGAAGCAGACACCCTTTGGCCCAGAATAGATACTAGATACTTATCCTGTGAATGAATACTAGATACTTATGCTGAGTGAATAACTGGACAAATGCCAAAAGAATACAAGGATAGCCATTGAAGTATTATTCATAAGAGTGAAATTTTAGAAATGTAAGTGTTAATATTTATAAACAAATATAAATATTAAACAATTAGGGACTATTTAACAAACTGTGATAATACTTATTCTATGACATACTAAGCAGTCATTAAAAATGATGATATGGGTAAATATTTATACATAATCACAATATTGCATAATATTAAATCAAAAAGCAAATTCCAAAGTATTATGTAGAGTATAATCATATTTTTAAATTTTTAAAAAGTATTTTGTGGTTCTTCTTTAAGTAAAATGCTAACTAATGAATATAAAAATAATAATAGAATTAAAAAATTAAACTTTTGAGGCTCTTGGCACAAATCTGGCACATCATGTATCCTTTCCTGAATTTTAATTTAATTTCTTTGTCTTCTGTATAAAACTACACATTGTTGAGAACCTATTCCTTCTTTATAAAACAAGCATTCATTCATTTAGGAGGAATTAATTTAGCTTCCAGCACAGTTCCAGATGCTGGGGATACAAAGAAGAGACATGGTCACTTCCTTCAACAAGTTCATAGTAAGTCAAAAACTGCAATATTGTATGAAAAGGGAGTAATAGAGGCGCATCTAGGTAGAGAGAGGGAAATATTCACTCTTTCTGAGGGACAATGGGTGGTAATGTCTTCACAAAAGAGGACACATGCACTGGGTTTCAAGAGAGAAGTTGTGAGCGAGGGGAGGGAAGGTAGATTCAGGCACAGGAAACAGCATGTGCAAGGGTATGGAGCTCCCCCTACCCTGGTATATTCAGGGGGCTGTGAGTGGCTCAGCATAGCTGGAATAGAGATGTTGGGATGAGATGGGGCGGGGGCAGAGGAGGCGAAGCTGAAGAAACAGACAAGCAATCAGTTTTAAGGAACTGTGTGGACCATCTTAGGCGCTTAAGGCACATTCCATGGGCCAGGAGGCTTGGCATCTCCTGAGAGCTTGTCAGAAATGCTGACTCCTGGCTCACCCCAGACCTTCTGAATCAGAATCTGCATTTTAAGAAGAGGTTCAGGTGATTGATTTGCATTTAGGAAGCTCTGATTTAAATACTTTGGACTTTATTTTACAGGCTCAGGGAAGCTTGACGCAGATTCGTCCTCCCTTGGCATCCTTAGCTGGAGATGGTTCTTCATCTCTTCTTTCCAGTCCACGCCTTCCCAGTTTCATTAGCAGCAACTCGGCCTCCCAGGAACCCCAAAGCACTCCAGTCCTCGGCCCGCTGCTTCCCTCCATAGATCTTGCCTCAGTCACATTGTCCTGAATACATTTTACAAAATGGTTCAATTCAGGAAGTCCCTTGGTTTTGAACAATGATAGATGAAAATGTAAGGCTCTATGATTCTATGAAAGAAAATTGTACAGCAAGGTGACCTGGTGGAACTCATCATGCCTAACCAGTGGTACATGCTGAAAACATCAGTCAGCTCAAAATAACATTTAGAAAAATTCACGGATGCTAAGTCCACAGCAAAATCAGAAGGGAAGCTGAAGATGCTTGCAGACGTTGGCTTTTAACCCTTTATTTATAATAACCTGTAGCGGGATTTTTTTAAATATGAAACTGATACATGAACATTATTGAAAGTTTGGAACACACATTAGTTTGAAGAAGAAAAGAGCAATCTGAGAAAAAGTCAGAAAGGATTAAAAACAAAGTGGGAAAGCCCTGACTAGTGTGGCTCAGTTGGCTAGGCGACATCCTACAAAGCAAAAGGTCGCCGGATCGATCCTTCGTCAGGGCACATGTCTGGGTTGCAGCTCGGTCCCCGGTCAGGGCGAGTACAAGAGGCAACTGACTGAAGTTTCTCTCCCTTTTCTTCTCTCTCTCTTCCCCTCTCTCTAAAGAGAATCTTTTAAAAAGTTGGGAGAGATGGAAATTAAGTGTATGCAAACACACGCTCACACTCTTCTCTTCCTCCCAATTCCTGGGTCCTTCTGATTTGGTTAATCCATAACTGCAGATTGATCGATATTCAGTGTTTACATTATTAAGGCTGTAAACACTGTTGACCACTAAGCTATGTAATATACAATGGCTGCTCTTCCCTTCTTGCACAGTGTTTTGATTTTCTGGAGGTTAATCGATACCGTTAGTCCTTTGTTCATTTGCTCTATTTTCTGCATTCTTACTATAACTTTTTTCTTAGCTCTCCTCTAAGTGGGTAAATATCCTCTCAATGTATTTAAATACAATAGATGGTCTATCACTTTCATCACGTTGACACCATCTTCCCAGAATCTCCTGCTTCCTCTAACCTGTGTTGTTCACTCTAAAGATCTACTGGCAGCTGATGTCCAGGAATCTTCCTTTACCTCCATCCTGGGATTCCCTCACCACTCTCCTGTGTTGTAAACCTGCATTCTGGATTCCATGAACCTCACTATTTTGGTTTTTTACCTCCTTTTGGTGGAAAATATTTTCCAGAAAGAGTTTATGGAAGATAATGGCTTCTTTTTGGCTTCTTTCATGTCTGAAAATGTCTTCATTCTGTCTTTACACTTAATCATTTGTGTACAGCATGAAAGATCAGAAATAACTTTCCTTCAGAATTTTCAGTTAACTGTAGTTGAGATATTCAATTCTGAAGGAAATTGTTTCATTGCCATCTAGGTGCCAGTGTGGCTGTTGTGATTCAGTGCTATTATGATTCTTGATCCTGTGCATTTAATATTTTGTTTTGAGTCTCTCTGGAAACATGTCAGATTTTCTCCTTGTCCTCAGTGTTCTGAAATTTTACCATGTTATGTCTTGTTGTAGAACTATTTTTATCCATTATACCTGACACCTGATAGGCTTTTATTTCTGTGAAATTTTCATGAATTATTATTTCTTTGGTAGTTCTTTGATAAATAGTTTGATGATTCCCTATGCTTTCTCTCTCTGGAAGTCCTATTATTCAGATGCCAGACCTTATAGGCTGGACTCTATCATCTGTCTTTTACTTTCCTTCTCTGTTTTTTTTGTTCCATTTCTGTACGTCAACCAGAGTCTTGTCAACCAAGAACCCTGACTGATATAATAAAAATGATTTATTTTGGAGGGGAAAAGAGAAGATTCTGAAAATAAATGAAGGAACTAGCTATTAATAATCTGCAGATCGTATGGAATTTGAAAAAGGACAAGAAAATGGTTTTGGTTGTGGAGGGTAGGCTAGAGAAAGTCTTCTGAAAGGACTTCATACACATTGTTCATCTCATCAGTAATTAATGAAAGTAGATTGTTGGCTTTATGCATCCCTTGGAGTCTAAAATGTGTCCTGTGAGAGAGAGAGAGGATGAGAAATATCCTTGTTTCCTTTTTATTTTCCATTTGAGATTGAAGCCAAAAAAAAAAAAAAAAATACTAGTGTGTGAACAAGGAGAATTTGAAGCGTACATCATATTTAATGAATTAATGTACAAAAATCCAGCTCCAATCTTCTGGTCAATATGCTACAAATACTCACTCTCTTTCTCCTCTCCCACTCTTCCTGGACAGAGACGGGTTAGTTTTCACCCAAATCCATGTTTTGTTTTGTTTTTCTTCCTGGACACATTGCTAAATTATACTCCCTACCACCTTTTATCCAGATGGGCCATGGGACTGAGTTCTGGCCAATGAAATGTGTGTGAAAATAAGAAACTCCTGTTCTGGACTTGGTCCCCAGATCATCACTTGAGATTCTCCAGGTTCTCTCCTCCCTCATCTGCAGCCAGATAAAGAGGGTTCACTCGAGGATACCAGGGCCCCTGGGAAAGGCAGAACATCCAGATGAGCTCATAAAGTCTCTGAGAAGCAAAGGGTCCTTCCTTCCTCCCCTGCTGACCCACATTGGACTGTGACATAAGGGAGCAATAACTTTATTGAGATTTGGAAGTTGTCTGTTATAGCACTTAGCCTACCCTGACTAACTTGACTCCATCTTTGAAGAAACTGCCTTTACCTTCTGGGACTCGGTTTCCTCATCCGAAAATGAGGTACTCTTTTGGTTGCCTTTCAGCTGTAACACTCCACTTATAAGTTGTATGGTTATTATTCCAAGTGGTTTCAAACTCTACAAGGACTAATTGCAGAATTTTTCAATTATAATAAAGAGTAAATTCTCCATTTACAGGTGGGTTGTGTTCCAAAAGTCCATGTATGAGTCCCTTGTTGGAACACTGCTTAAGTCAGAAAGTAGATTTAGTATTTTAAAGTATGCACAGATTCATGCTTAATCCTCCGTCTGAGGCCCCCTGAGCCCCAGCTACAGGCAGCGAGTGAGGCAGGAGGTTAGCAACTGAACAGAGGCTCCGAAGCCGGATTAGAGAGGGCCAGGACGGGAGGGCAGGAGAGGACGGACCACGGGCCCGGCTGTCAGTTGCACAAGCTCCCTTGGGAAGCCATAGGAGCCATCACACATGTGAATCATTCCTATCTTGGATATTGCCAATTCCACATTTCAATTTTAAGTGTGTTTGGGTATGTGTTTTGTGCAGGACAGAGATGGAGTTACAGTGGAGCTAATAAAGCTCAAGCTTCAGGGCCCCCTCCTAAGACCCTAGAATTATGTTCAAAAGGTTTTTATAAAATTTGAAAAATTAAGATATTTTAACTGTAGTTGGTTAAGACTGGCATTTCCATGTCAACTTCCCCTCTTTCACATTTCCCTTTGTGTTAGATGGCACCAGAATGGCCACAGGCATTTTTGGAATCCAGCTAAAAGGAAGTTTAGTTGGGATACATTACATTTGGTATCTATTCACATGGTTTACAATTACTTCCATGCATAGTTGAGCTATGACCCACAGCCCAGATGAAGGGATGGCTCCAGGAACCTCTCACCTGCCTACTTTGCTAACTCACCTGGAATTGTGACTTGCAAGTGCAAGACCAAAGTTCAAATCAAGATGTAAGCATTTCCAACAGCACCTAGTACCAGAAGTCGAAGGGACTGAAGGAGAATCAAGTTCTGAAAATGTATAAAGCCAGAAGCAATCTGAATAAAATTCTTCCAATCATCAGCTGTGTAAAAATATAAGTAAAAAGGTTTCTGTCTTTATTGACATCCAGTACAGAGAAGCATCTGTCCTGTTGGCAATACACTCAATAACAGTGTCTATCATTATAACTGTATCATTCATTCCTTTCTTTTTTGATAAGAACTGTTCAAAATATGGTATCAGAATTCCAGTCATTTTACAATTTCTGATGACTTAAGTTACTGATATCAACAGATAATTAAAAACTCATAATTCATCACTTACAATGAGGTTTTCAAAGACAAATTGGCTGGTAAATACAGTCAATTCAAAGAGTACGTCTAACTCCACAAGATGGCCACACCAGCAGTACCAGCGACTGTTCCTCCCGCCACTCCAGGCCCCCCTGTGCCCCTAGCCTCAGCCCCAGACCTGGCCCCAACCCCAACTCCAGCGGTGGCTCCAGTTCCAGCGCACGTTCCAGCTCCGACTCCAGCGTCAGCATTATCCACAGACCCGGCGGCCGCGCAGCGGCTGCGATCCGTTGGCTCCCGGCCAGACCCGGCCTCAGGGCCAACCCCAGCGCAAGCTGCGGCGCGGTTGCTGGCTGGTCCTGCTCTACCAGGCCCCTTCCCTGGCGGCCGTGTGGTCCGGCTGCACCCAGTCATTTTGGCCTTCATCGTGGACAGCTACGAGCGTCGCAACCAGGGTGCTGCCTGAATTATCGGGACTCTGCTGGGAACCGTTTACAAGCACTCATCAAAAGTCACCAAATTGTTTTTAGGCATCGCACAATGAGGCAGAAGACGAGGTAGTTGTTGACATGGAATTTGCTAAGAACATGTATGAATTGAACAAGAAAGTCTCTCCAAATGAGCTCATCCTGGGCTGGTACGCTACAGGCCATGACATCACAGAGCACTCTGTGCCGATCCGTGAGTACTGCAGCTGGGCAGGCCCCAACCCCGTTCACCTCGCTATGGACACGAGCCTTCAGAATGGTGGCCTGAGCATCGAGGCTTATGTCGGCACTTTAACGGGTGTGGCTGGGAGGACCATACGGGTGATGTTCACACCTCTGACAGTGAAATATGCCTATTATGACACTGAACACATTGGTGTCGACTGGATCATGAAGATCCGTTTTAGCCCCAACCGGGGGACTAGACTCTCAAGTGATTTGCAGGAAGTAGCAGGGTGACCAGCGCTGGTCCAGGATGCCCTGGCACAGTGCTGCAGGAAGCAGAAGTTGTACTGTCTGGAAAGGTGTCTGCTGACAATATCATAGGCACTTCTTGATGAGTCTGGTTAACCAAATACCCAAGATGGTTTCTGATGACTTGAAGACCGTGCTCAACAGCAACATCAATGACCTGATGGTGGCCTACCTGGCCAGTCTCACACAGTCACAGGCTGCCCTCAATGAGAAACTTGCAAACCTGTAAATGGGCCCAAGCAGTACTCCTTCCATTCTGGCCCCAACTCTAGGACTCAGAATGAATGGATTTTTGTGGTGTGAGTCACAATGAGTCAACTAACTGCTTGTGACTCTACAAAAACATAGCCTATCTTTGTAAATAAATTTTTTCAAAAGAGAGTACATCTAAGATTAGACCCTGCACAAGAAAATTTGAAGTGCTCTGGAATCTTATAGCTCAGAGATGAAAGAAATTTTGATCAAGGTTTTTTTACCCAGTTTGGTAACAAATCTAAATGTTTACATGATGTTGCCATAACAAATTGTGAACCCGAAAGAAACTTTCCTAAACAACCAAAAAATAAAAGAAGTCTGATCTGCCATGCTAAGAAAACACTGTATTATCTTTGTAATCCTCTCTATAAAGGGGCACTAATATCAAAATATTGTCATATGAAGAAGCAATCAAAGAGCAAACAGCCAGAAATGTATGAAAAAATAATATTCAAGTATGGGAATTTTTTGTGATATTTGTGGTATCCATCAACTTTTTAAAATGTGTGATTTGTTCCCCTGGCTGGGTAGCTCATTTTATTAGAGCATTGTCCTGATAGATAATCCAAGGTTGCAGGCTCCATCCTTGCTCAGGGTACATACAAGAATCAAGCAATGAGTGCATAAATAAGTGGAACAATGGATCAACGTCTCTCTCTCTTTCTTTCTCTCCCCCCTCCCCTTCCTCTCTCTAAAATCAATAGATTTTTTTTAATGTGGTTTGTTGTGATTTATGTTCTTATCGTAACTAAATACTATTCACTTTGACATGTATCTTTATATTTGTAATTTTTTTCTTTAAAACACCCCCACCCCCACAATTCTATAAGCATCACGCTCCGCAAAACCTGGCCAACTGCAATGCCGAGCATGCTCTTAGGTGTTGCTACAGTTATTTCAAGTACTAGGACTGATTACTCAGACCCCAGACCCAGGAGCTGAGTATTGACAGGCCATCTGGACTAATCAGGCTCTGAAAAATGGTTACAGGTTCAAAAAGTCACCAGAGTGGGTCAAACTAAAATGCTTCTTCATGGCCTCACCTCTGAGGCATTTTAGACCCCCAGTAGCATTATCAGGCCCACCCCCATCTTTCCTTCTCAAGGGTCCCAGGATCAGGAGGAGCCTGCCTTTTACCATGTAGGCCTGATGTCTTTTTTTTCCTGATGAAATATTTTGAGAACTCAAAAACATGCCCATGTCCTTAATCCTCAATGAAATTAAACTCTTTACTGGTAAATTATATGTAGTGTTTAAACAAGCAAACAAAAAGTGTTTACTAAAGCAAGGTGACTCTAGCTCCTTGAAAATTAAGTGTTGTGAAGTCTTTGTGCTAGCATCATCTAGTGGCAAAAAGAGGTAAGCTCAGCTCACCATAATCTGTCAAACACTGGGAACATTAATGGTACTAATGCTGCTGTTTCCCCAACTCCATCCCTTTTCTGGAAGTTGTGCAGAGTACTGTGGTTTATTCAATTCCAGTGTGATTTTTGGTCATTAACTTATGTCCCCAAACAGATTAGGAAGACATCAACGTATGAAGTAAAAACTAGGAGGAAAACAGACAGGGCCTATTTTTACCCTGATGGTACTGTCTGCACAGTTAGTTCATGCTTCAGTCCCTTAAAAGTTCAGCAAATCCCTGGCCTCGCGAATCAGAAAGCCTCTTTAAGATGGCTGGCCAGGTAGGGAGAGGTCAGCACAACTCTGCTGAGCCTTGGCTGAGCCTGTTGGAGATCTTGAGTCATCCTGGCTTCTGACTTGAACCCGCTACCTGGGCTGACCCCTGAGTTTGGCCCCTCACCAGCTCTGTTTTTTCCTATCTCTGGCTCAGCCCACATTCTGTCTAGATCAGTTCCACCATGTCAGTTTGAGTTTGGTTCCTTTCTCCCTTCCACTTTTGCTTTTGCAAAACATATCTGGCTTTAGTCACCAGGGAAGTTAATTGCTTGCATCCTCTATTAATTTTATTTTTTCCCTAAAATTTCATTTCATTATGGTAAGACCCCTTAACATAAGATCTGCCCTCTTAACACACTTTTTAGCATACAGTACAGTATTGTTTTCCATAGGCTTAATGCTGTACAGATCCCTAACTTATTCATCTTGCATAACTGAAAGTTATATCTATTGATTAGCAATTCCCCCTTTCCTTCTCCTCCAGCACCTGGCAACTACCAATCTGTTCTTTGATTCTGTGAGTTTGACTATTTTAAATACCTTTATATAAGTGGAATCGTGCAATATTTGTCCTTCCATGACTGACTTATTTTACTCAGGATAATACTCTAAAGGTTCATCCGTGTTTTCACATACAGCAGGATTTCCTTCTTTTTTGAAATGAATAATATTCATGCATGTATATAACACATTTTAAAATTTATTCATCTGTTGATGGACATTTAAATCATTTTCACATATCGGCTAATTGTGAATAATGTTGCAATGAACAAGGGAGTGCTAATATCTCTTTGAGAATCTGATTTCAATTCTTTTGGATAAATATTCAAAAATAAGATGGCTGGATAATATGGTAGATCTATTTTTAATTTTTTTGAGGAACCTCCATACTATTTTCTATAGAGGCTGCATCATTTACATTCTCATCAAGGGTTTCAATTCCTCCACATCCTGACAACACTTGGCTTTTGTTGTGTTTATAATAGACATCCTAACAGATGTGAGGTGATATTTCATTGTGGTTTTGATTCACATTTCCCTGATGATTAGTGACATTGAGCATCTTTTCACATACCTGGTGTCCATTTGTATGCCTTCCTTTGGAGAAATGTCAATTCAAGTTTTTTAACCATTTTAAAATCATTTTATTAGGGTTTTTGTTTGTTTGTTTGTTTGTTTGCTATTGAGTTGTAGAAGTTCCTTATTTATTTAGGAAATTAATCCCTTATCAGATATATGGTTTGCAAATACGTTCTTTCATTATGTAGGTTGCCTTTTTACTCTCTCAATGGTTCCCTTTGCTGTACATTAACTTTTTTGACCTGATGTAGTCCCACTTGCCTATTTTTGCTTTCGTTGTATTTTTTTTATATATATGAAATCATTGCCAAGATCAATATCATGAAGTCTTTCCCTATTTTTTGTCTAGTAATAAAGTTTTTGTTTAGTAATAAAGTTTCAGGTTTTATGTTTAAGTTGTTAACTTATTTTGAGTTAATTTTTGCGTAAGATAAGGATCTACTTTCATTCTTTTGTATATAAATAGCCAGTTTTCCCAGCAGCATTTGTTGATATTGAGTTTTCATTCAACAAATATTTATTGAGCATCTTTGGTGCAAGCATTATGGTTGGCATAGGGGATTCAAGGCTGTGGATAACATAATGGTTGCATGTATACCCTCTGGAGCCAAACTGCCTGGGATCAGATTCTGGTACAACTATTTCTAACTGTGCGACCGTGGGCAAGTTCCTAACTCCTTTGTGCCCCACTGTCCTTATCTACATGAAAGGGATAATACTTATGGTTCTTTCCTCAGAGAGTTGGTAATGAGGATGAGTTAATGTATATAAAAATCTTAGAAAAGTGTCTAACACCTGGTAAGCACTCTTAAGCGCTGGCTCCTAAGGCATAGTCCTTGCTTCTCGAGAACCTCATAGTCTACACCTGACCTGTCCACCTGTCCCACCTGGGAGGCATGGCCCCTTGGGTCTTTTGGCACCTCAAGTGACATGGCTCCCGGTTACCCTTTCCTGGAATCCCAGGATAAATCGAGTGCATATTTCTATGTCACAGTTTCACTGTGTGACACTGGACAAGTGACTTCTACTCTCCGGCTCTCACTTTATACATTTATAAAGGAAGAAAGTTGGACCAAAGTTGATATCCAAGATCCCAACTGGCTCCTGATTCTGGATTGTCCAAGTTGAAACTTTGTGAGCTTGGGAAAGTCACTTAACCTCTCTGCTTTTGTTTCCTCACCTGTAAAATGGGATAATATTACTAACCACTTCCCAGTTAGGTGAAGACCAACGTTCGTTCAGCGGACGCCGCCTTCCTGTCCACCTGCCCTTGCCATTTGGCGCAGGCGCACTGGCGCCGCGGCCGCAGGTTCCCGACTTCCGGTTCCGCGGGGACCCAGAGGCCAGACCGAAGCCAATGGCGGCGTCCACGAGACAGGACATCGGAGGCGTAGAGGAGGCCGCGGTGGAAGAGAAACCGCGAGTCATGGAGCCCGGGGCCGCCCCATTTGGAAATTTCCCTCATTATTCCCGCTTCCACTCTCCAGAGCAACGGCTCCGCCTCCTGCCTCCGGAGCTGCTGAGCCAGCTCTTCCCTCTGGGTCCCGAGACGAAGCCCATTCTGGGGCTAGACGTGGGGTGTAACTCTGGGGTGAGTGACAGGGGAGGGATCGGAGGTCGGGGAGCCCAGCGGTGGGCTGCCTCCACGTCCACTGGGGTTCTGGCCTGGGCGTAGCATCACACCTTTCCCAAAATGAGCTTAAAAGTGTAGTGTGATCGACTCCGTGCTGCCGGTAGCGGCTCTCCAGGGTCCCACCACCATCTGTCAGGAATCTTGTGGCGGAATGTTTCTCAGATACGTTCCGAATTCCCGCGTGCCAGCCTCCGCGTTCGCCACCTTGAGGCTAAATCCCGGGTGGGAAGATCCACTGTGCCTGGGTCACTGGCACTTGCCTCCTGTCCCTAAACTCATGGGCCAGAAGCCCGTGGCTGCGGGGAGAGGGGATTCCAGAGACCTGCGTTTGGGAGCATGGGGTGGGATTGGTTTACTGAAAGAGGTGAGCCAGAGGTGACTGAATTGTGCCTGGAATTAAGATTCGTGTGCCGTGTGGTGCAAGACACCATGACGTCAAGTTGATACTTATTTTAAAAGCAGTGAGTTTATAGAGTACAGTGTAGAGAGGGTCGAGAAGGAAAACTACACCGTCCTAGTGGAGGAAAGCATTGCCACGTTGTCTTACCGAAAAGCATATAATGGTTGTATTTAAACCACGTGCAAAATAGCGAAATGTCTCTGTGACACCAAATGCTTCAAAAGTGAATGCCTTCACTCCACCTCCAGGAGCGGGAGAGGGTGGGGAGAATTTTGCTGTGTTGCTGGTCAAGGCAAAAGATATTTTGGTGAAGGGTTCAAGGCTGTAGAGACACAGTTGATAAAGAGGAGAGGGACAATTGGATACAGACTCAAAGCTGGAATGAGCAAATAGGTGGGTATCTGGGTGCCTTGAAAACATTTCTCCACTGTGATGATATAGGAAGTCAGAGGGGGAAAGCAATAGAAAAGAGACTGGATTTAAGGCTTGGTATTTTATTAAAGGCATTAGGAAACCACAAGAGATTTTTAAGTTGACAGGGGTGTATATATACATGTCAGAGGCAAGGACATAGCTGCAGTTAATGAGGGCAGTGGTTCCCAAACCTGGCTGTACATATAGGGGAGCAAGTCTGTACTGACTCTAAATCTTCCTTTTCCCCTACACAGTGGCAAATGCTATTTATAATTTCTTGGGTATGCATCCTATGTGTATAGAAGCATTATGTATGTATAAATACCTCCCTTCTTTTAGTTTTACAAATAAGAGTGCACTATTTCACACCCCACTTTTTGTTTTTATTGAATTTACTGGGGTAACATTGGTTAATACAATCATATAGGAGTCAGGTGTTCAATTCTACAATACATCATCTGTATATTGTATTGCACCTTTTTATTTAATAATTTGAAGGTCACTCATGTCACTGCATTCTTTTTCAGCAGCTTCATATTTTGTTGTAGAGATGTGCCATAATTTATGGGGTGCTTTGTTTAAATTTTTAAAACTCCTAGGCCCCACTCTAGACTTACTGAATCAGGATCTTGGGATATTAAACCCTTGAGTCTGTATTTTCTTTTTTAAGCTTCCAGGGGGCTCTAGGATAGGGGAATCAAGGATGGAGAGGATGAGGAGATGTGGTGGAGGAGGGATCGATATGACAAAAATGACTGGTCAAACATCGGCACGCCCAAGATCAGATAGGAGGAGGGAGACAGCAAAGGAGTAAATAGATGGGGAGGAAATTAAGCAGTATAGCAGAGAACCTTCCTATTCAAAGTGTGGTCCTTGAACTACAGCTTCAGCATGACTCGGAAGCTTATTAGAAACACAGAATCACAGCCCCCACCCCAGATTTGCTAAGTCAGTGTTTATTTTAACAAGATCCCTAGGTGATGTGTATGCCTATTGAAGAGTGAGAAGCCTGATGTAGAATAAAGACTCTAATGTAGCCTAACTCTTGCTATATACTAACCATGTGACATTGGACAAGTAAAATCACTAGCCTCTGGACCATAATTTTTAAAATACAGGGGATTTTTTTCCAGTGAACTATACCACACATAGAGAAAAGTACATAGAACCATAAATCTATACTTATGAATTATTATAAAGCAGACACCTTTATGACTACTGTCCCGATCAAGAATAAAATATCTTCAGTAGCGCACAAGTCCCCAATATACCTTTTCCTGTTCATAAACCCCCCTCTCCACACAGAGGTAAGAACTAGTCTGACTTTTAATTATTGTTTCTTTAAACCTCACTATTTTTATATTCCTAAACAGTGATGTTTAATTTTATCCTTTTTTAAAATTCTTTAATTGAGAGAGAAACATTGATTTGTTGTTCTACTTATTTAGCATTCATTGGTTGATTCTTGTATGTGCCCTGACTGGGGATCGAACCTGCAACCTTGGCCTATCGGGATGAACCAACTGAGTTACTCGGCCAGGGCTAATTTTATCCATTTTTTAACTTCATATAAATGGAAGTTTATCATGTATTTCATGTTTTGCTCTTTTATTCAGCATCATATGTATTTATGAAAGGCATTCATGTTGCTGCACTTAGCTGAATTCCTTCATTTTTAACCATTATATAGTATTTCATCTTAGTGACTACATCACATGTATTATCCATGATACTATTATAGGACATCTGGGTTGTTTCCAGCCACATTCTTCACCTGCACCAAAGGCATAAATATTCTCCTCACAGGATTGTTACATAGAGCTTATGAGGTAGTGAATAGGGAAATGCCTTGGGAAAAAAATGTGTAGAGCAACATAAATTTGAGTTAGTAATAATGGTTATAGAGTCAAAAGTTAGAGAAAGGAGATGGTCACTTGTTTGAAAGTCAAAGTGCTAAGATGGTGAAAATCATAAATCATTGAAGAAGAATTTCAGCAGTGACTTTTGGGAGTGAAAGATGCCGAAGCAGAATAAATCTCAGAAGAGGGTGGCAAAGCATAGGACAGGTAGTAAAATTCAAGCTGTAGAGTGAAGGCTGAGTGAGGACTTTCTGGAATCCACTTTCCCAACCACAGGTCTGAGAAGCAGGTTTTCATAAGCTGGTGCTTGACTCTATTCCTCACCTTCCTGGTAAGGAACACCAGTTATGCCCCTGGAACCTTTCCTCCTCCCTGGAGTCTGAGATACCCAAAAAACAAAAAGATATTTACCAGCATATTAAGCTGAAAAATACTGCTCTAGTTTTCTTTCCTGCATCTATTGGGCTGTAACTTTCAACCATGCTACTCAGTCAGCCATCAGAGTCAGGAAAGCATAGTTGATTAATTACAGCCCGTCACCCCTGGAGGGCGCTGAGAGCCTGCTTTGTTGGAAACTTGACAGGCAACCTCTTCAGGATATAGTTTAGGAGCCTCACACCCTCTAAAGCTGGTAGTAGGTGGCAGACGAAATAAAAGATAAGAGGATGAGATAGGTTTCTCTTCTGTTCACGAGTTGAAAGCTGCAATGACAAAGCTCTTTTGGATTCCTCTAGGACCTAAGTGTGGCTCTGTACAAACACTTCCTTTCCCTACGTGATGGGGAGACCTGCTCAGATGCCTCAAGAGAGCTCCGTCTCCTCTGCTGCGACATAGACCCAGTCCTGGTGGAGCGGGCTGAAAAAGAATGCCCTTTTCCTGATGCCTTGACTTTTATTACCCTGGACTTCATGAATCAAAGGAGCCGGAAAGCTCTCTTGAACTCATTCTTAAGCCAGTTTGGACGCTCAGTGTTTGACATTGGCTTCTGCATGTCGATAACCATGTGGATTCACCTGAACCATGGGGACCATGGCCTGTGGGAGTTCCTGGCTCACCTCTCCTCCCTCTGCCGCTACCTCCTTGTGGAGCCACAGCCCTGGAAATGTTACCGGGCAGCTGCAAGGCGTCTTCGAAAGCTGGGTCTCCATGATTTTGACCACTTCCACTCCCTTGCCATCCGAGGTGATATGGCCAATCAGATTGTACAGATCTTAACCCAGGACCATGGCATGGAGTTAGTATGCTGCTTTGGCAACACCAGCTGGGACCGAAGCCTTCTGCTCTTCAGGGCAAAACAAACCACAGAGACCCATCCGATCCCTGAATCACTAATAGAAGCGAAAGAAAGGAACAGATTAAGATTCTGGTAGTGAGGTGAGAGGGTGAGAATACCAGGAAAGAGATACTGAATGGGTTTTATTCTGATAATTAAATTCACTCCCCTTAACTCCTTGACAGTTAGGCCACTTCAAAACCTGGCAGAGGTTTTTCCAAAATGTCCAAGAAGCAATTGAAAAAAAAATCAGTATCTATTCCCCATTATTTGGAATGATCCTGGAGGAGAATACATCTGTGGAGCAATGAGCTGGACTATCTGGATTGAGATGGCCTAGAGAAAGTGATTCTGTTTCTAGGATAGGGAAGGAGCTGCACTGGATGGCTATTTATAAAGACCAGGCGAGCCTTAGAACACATCCGTTCCCTGGGCCCCGTGAATCTGATCTGGCTTCTTCAGGACTTATTCATCATGCCTTGGGGTAAAACTGTCACAATACAATCTGAAAAAAGAGTCAATGGCCTGCCTGAAGGACAGGGTTAGTCGGAAAAACATCTTATCTTTCCAGAGCAGGTCAAGTCTCCAGCATGACCAGGCTCAGCACAGCGCTTACAGATATTAGGCAATAAGCATTGGCTGACATTTAAAAGATGTTCGAAAGATTTAAATTATGAGAGGAGGTAGAGGATGTAAAGGTGTGGGGGGATAAATGGTGATGAAAGGAAGCTTGAATGTGGGTGGTGAACACAACAATACAATATATAGATGATGTATTATAGAATTGTACATCTGAAACCTGTATAATTTTCATTAACCAATGTCACCCCAATAAACTCAATAAATAAATAACAGATTTTAATTATGAACCCAAAATCTAAATAGTATAAATGAAATGAGGTGAGACTGTATATAATATATGATTATACATAATAAAAGTGACTTGAGTAAGTTTAAGAATGTCCTGTGAATCTGGGGTAGAAAAGAAACTTCTATTTTTACCCACACTATCCAAGAAGGTTTCAGCTCAAGAAAAAACCTCACCCAAGCTCAGAACAGAAAACAAGCCAATGAATAAGTTAATTCTGGACTTTTTTGGCAGCAACCTCTACCAAAGCACACCAGTATGGAGGTGGGGGACACACATCAGTATGGGGGTGGGAATATGTGCAAGAAGCATGCTTAAAATGCAGTCTACACTTGGGTAACTACACCATAAATGCTGTGGGGCAGTGCTGCTCATATGTCTGTTAGGTTTTGATTTTTTTGAAACACCAATCAGTTGAATCCAAGGAGAAGTAGAAGATGGAGAAAAATCTGTTTGGTGAAGAGAAGATGGAAACAAAACATACAGCATTTGCTATGTATAATGCACACCATTTTTGGCCCAAACTTTCAGGGGGGAAAATCTGTCATTTTAATTTTTTAATTCAATTATTTATATTAGGTACTTGATTTTTGTATTATAAAGGAATTTTAGCATTTATTTTTGAACATATTGTGATACAAGAAATTTTATGTAACAAATAATTACAAAACACAAGAACAGATACAAGGTACAAGAAATTTGGTACAACAAAACCGATTATCGTAACCCAGGATATTATTTTACATACTGGTATCTCTATTGCTTTCTAGAGTTACACTTTTAATGTGTAAGCATAAATAAAAGAATTAAAAACATTTATAAAGAAATGAAATTAGTACTATCCATGTATAATGCACATCCTTATTTTTCCCTCAGAAATTTGGGCAAAAAAGTGTGCATTATCCACAGCAAAATACAGTACCTAGCTAAGAAGGCAAATTGGGTTGATGAGCTTCAAAATCCTTAAATTCCTATCATTTTCTGAATTGAAGTTACAGAAAAAGGAACAGGGAACAAGAGCATCAGTTTGACATTGGACATATTGACGGAGAAATTAGGTAAAAGCTCCTGATAAGGAATTTGAACTTTATGCAAGAGAGAGCAGAGGCCACTGCCATCCCTACACAAGTAGAGGGTGGAACTAAAACCTTCATTTAGAAAAACCAATTTTTCTACTTTTTGCAGGCTAGTTTTGTCAGTTGATGCCATTTCCAATCTCAATTAGATTCCAGTAGTATTTTGCAATCTTTTTATATGCTCCTGATCATTTTTATCCTAGTGACTCTTTCAGACTTTACCCTCTACCCTGCTACAGGCTCTTGACTCTACCCCTGCTCCATTAGTCTAAGAAAATGACCTGACGACCAACTGATGTCATTCTTGTTTGTTGTGTCAGGGAAGTCTTTTCTTGCCCTCAGTCTTGACATTCTTTATCTGGCCTCCTTTTCACTTCTAAACTTTCCCAGTGATTACCAAATAATCTCTGCCTAAATTCTTGATCCCAGCCTCTGTTACCCCTCCCAAATTACGCTTTATGGAGGATCCTTTTGGTGTCTCCTTGGCTTCATCAACTCCTTCCTGTCTATGTACCAACACATTCAGTGCTTTCTCCTCTTCAAAACCATCAATTTTTCCTGTGTCCTATCTCTTTAAGATTATGCAATCATTCCTTCCATATCTTCACCACCAAATGTGAGCAAATCCTTTGAAACAATAGACCCCCAGAGCCTCTACTCCCCCACTTCCCACTCATCAGTAACCACGCAAATGCCAAATCTGCGGTCTCACCAGTCTTCCTTCTGTGCAGTGGCACCAGTCAACACCCTCAGCCCCTTCTTGGACCTCTTGCTCTCCCTTGGTTTCTCCGCCACACCGCCCTCTATTTTCTGCCGATCTCTTCTTAGTCTTTCACTATCCCTTAAGCAATTGGTTCAATTTTTAATTTCCATAAGAGTTACCTCGTGAGTCCTGGATTCATCTTCAAAAACAGTGATTCAGGTCAGGAATGGGACCTAGGAATCTTTTTGTTTTTGTTTTTGTTTTTTGGGTTTTTTTTGCATTTTTTTATTGTGGTATAATACCTTACATAAAGTTTACCATTTTAATCATTTTTAAGTGCACAATTCCATGGCATGTAATATATTCACACTGAGGAATCTGTTTTTAACAAACATCCCAGATGATTCTGATATAAGCAGACATAGACCACACTTAGGGTTCTTACCCATTCCTCTTCTACATATTTTTCCTGGGGTGAGTTCTTCCACTCCCATGCCTTTAAAAACTGCCTGTATACTAATAACCCCCAAATATATTGGTGGCCTACCTCCACTGTTCCAGGTGAATGTTTTTCCTGTTTTGTATTCATATCCCTCAGATATTTCTTAGACACTACAAATTCAACATATCTCAAAAGCAAAGTCATTATCCTCACTCTAAACCTAATCCTGTCTCAATGGTAGTATCCTCCCATTGCTCAAGCTACAAACCTCAGTTGACTCTCCTCATTTTTTACTCACTGAAAGTACAATTTTTACTCAGTGATAAGTACAAATTCTACCTGTAACATGTAAGTCCCGTTTATTCTGTCCATGTGGCTGGCATCTATCATGGGTTCTTGTCATCTACCCCTTAATCCATTCTCTGTCCTGCTATCAGAGTTTTCTCTCTTAAAAACCTTCAGTGGTCTAGAGTCATGTCCTTTAGCCAGTGCTTAAACTCATGTTGTTTAATACAGTGGGTACTTGCTACTTGAAGTGAAATGACATAAAATTCAGCTCACCCTGGCCAGTGTGGCTCAGTTGGTTGGGCATCATCCCACGAACCAGAAGTTCACCAGTTCAGCTGAGGGCACATGCCTGGATGGCAGGTTCGATCCCCCTGGGGTGCATGCAGAAGGCAACCAATCGATGCTTCTCACGTTTTTGTTTCTCTCCCTCTCTTTCTCCCTCCCTTCCCCTCGCTCTAAAATCAAAACTAAAATAAAATATTTAAAATTCAGCTCCTTAGTCATACTAGCCACATCTCAAGTGTACAGTAGCTATATGTGACTAGTGATTACCTTATTGGACAACAAAAATATAAAACATTCCCATTGTTGCAGAAAGTTCTGTTGGATACTGCTAGTCTTTAAGGCCTTAATTATTGATGGTTTGGGAGATCAAAACTGAATATAAAAATCTGGAAGTCATTCTTATGGAGTGATTAAGATTTAATGAGTAGTAAATTCCAAAAATAAGTGGATATGATAGGAGGGGTCCAGGTCCTAGGTCTGAGGGCTAAAAAAGGAAGAACTAAAAGAGGTATGGTTAGAAATTTTTTAAAAAAGATAATAATACAGTACCATGTGCTAGACAATTTTTAATCCTTGAAACAACCCAATGAGGTAGATACTATTACCCCCATTTTATAGATATAGGGCCTATATAACACACAGGTTAAATGACTTTCCCAAGATGATACACCAAGTAAGTGGCAGAGTTGGGCTTTGAACATAGGCTGTATTGTTTCAGAGTCTCGGCCTTGGCTGCTAGGCCTTGAGATGTCACAGAAATCAAGATTGGGAAGAGGCCCTAGAGAGCCAGTGTAAAAGAGCATGGGCTTTGGAGTTACTGTGCTTCCTCAAATTATGTGTTCAGACCTGGGAATAAGAGTCCCAGCCAGGCCAATATTAAGTATCCCTGATCTTAGAATTTCTCATACAAAAGTAAGACCTAATCCTAGGTCAAGTACCTGAGTAGTATACCCTTGCTGCTGCCTACCAGTTAAACAAGTTTTGTCCTCGTGGGTGTTTAGGAGAAGTAGTTGGCAGTCACATATAGCACACATTGACCCTTTCAAGTCTCCCTCAATCCTAACTACCCCCTCGCTATACCCTTGACTTGCCAGCAACCCTAATTCCTACATTTCCCCTGATTCCTGAAATTCGCATCTTCCTCTACATTCAGCCCTGAGCAGAACCTTCTAAAAGTGTGTTTCGACCTGTTTCATTCTTAGGAGGCAGGGATTTCCAAAGCCAACAGTCAGCTCCTTATCAGCCCTCTCGGATCTAGTTTGGCCTGGGAATAGCACAGTGGAAAGATCATCAAGTCTGAACCAAAATCTTCCGTTAACTCTGTATGACAACACTGTTCAAGTCATTTAACCTCCCTGAGCCTCAGTTTACTCATCTATACAACTGCTATTACAAGCCCTCCTTCCTTTTCCCATGCCCAAATGAGCTAAAGGATGTGATGGTATTTTGCAGAATATAGAGTATTAGAAACAAGGTGCTGTGAACATTCTGTAAGCCTGTTGCAGACAACAACTAGGCTAGTTAGATATCTGTAGAAAAGATGCATCTTACTATCTCTAATAATTTGGTTTGTGGGATGAGAAAGTAATAAGGAATTCAGCTTCAGCATGACAGAGCACTTTAAAGGAAGCAATACTGGGAAGAAGCAATTGTTGCTAATGGAAATGAGGCCAGTGTGTGACCATCTCAGAGTGATCACAGTGGTTACAGATCTGAATTTACCTACTTATATGTAGATCTTAATTTAAGAACACTTTGAAACCTTGTGACCTTCCTGGGCGCTCTCTCCTACCACCCTTCACCAGTGCAGTGAATAAATGCATGCGGGGCTATGGCAGGCTGAGTAATGGTCCCCCAAGATATCTATATCCCCAATCCCAGGACTCATGAATGCTACCTTAAATAGCAAAAGTGACTTTGTAGATGTTTGCAAATGCATAAATATGTAGATTAAGGATCTTGGCTAAGGATTAAGGGTTTTGAGATGGGGAGATTAACCTGGATTATCAGCATGGGCTCTAAATTTAACAAGTGTCCTTATAAGAGGGAGGCAAAGGGAGATTTGACCACAGCAGATATAATGACAGAGGAAAGAGGCTGGAGGGCCATGACAAGCCAGGAAATGCGAGTGGCTTCTAGAAGTTAGAAAAGGCAAGGAAATGGATTCTCTCCTGAAGGAATGCAGTTCTGTCTTGATTTTATTTTATTTTTAAAATATTTTATTTATTTTTAGAGAGAGGGAATGGTGGGAGAGAGAGAGGGAGAAAAATATCAATCTGAGAGAGAAACATTGATCAGTTGCCTCCTGCACATGCCCCAACCAGGGACCAAACCGCAACCCAGGCATGTACCCTGATCAGGAATCAAATCTGTGACCTTTCTCTTTGTGAGGCGATGCCCAACCATCTGAGCCACACTGGTCAGGGCCCAACACCTTGATTTTAGATTTACGACCTCCAGAACTGTAAGAGAACATATTTCGTTGTTTTAAACCACTAAGTTTATGATGACTTTTTACAGCAGGGATAGGAAGCTAATAGAGGAGCTCTGACTGCAATGAGACTAGGCTAAAAGCTTAGTGGCACCTGTCCTAAGTAACTGCTAATGGCAGAAAATGGCCCCAGCAGCCAAACGGGTAGGCAGGGGCTCAATCAACATGGTTATCTGAGAAATCATAAATCATTAAAACTTTGGGAAAAGCTTCAGCATCCAAACCTGACCAACTGTTTCCTACTAATATTTCAATTGGCTGAGCAGTTACCTGACCTGTTTGGGAGGAACTACTGCATTTCAAGTCTGCAGCAGTTAGTTTCAAAGAAGATGTGTGAATAGTGCTCATAAAGATGAGGCCCTGAGCCCTGGCTGGGTAGCCTGATAATGCCAAGTTTGCGGATTTCAGTGCCCAGCCAGGGCACACACAAGAATCAACTGATGAATGCATGAATGAGTGAAACATCAAATCAAGGTTTTTCTCTCTCTTTCCCCCCTCCTTCCCCCCGCCCCACCCCACTCCCTCCCTCCCTTCCTCTCTTTCTCTAAAATCAATTAAAAAAAAAAAAGATCAGGTCCTGATACCAAGAAAGTAATGATTGCATAATGACCCATGACAGCCCTTGGAGACGGGATATCTTTGGCTTCAAAAAAAGATCATCTTATTTATCATCAAATCAACCTAATTTAGGAACAAATATCAAGCATAACAAAACTTCTTGAGTGACAAAAATAGAGAATAATCCTAGAAATACTTTAACATTTACACATATGTATATATGCACACACACATACATACACACAATCCAATATATTTAAAAATTATTTCAACATGCATTCAATATAAAAAATATTCATGAGATACGTTACATTTTTTTAATACAATCTTCAAAAGTTGGTGTGTATTTTACACTTACAGCTCATCCCAGTTTGGACCCGCTGCATTTCAGATGCACGTTAGCCACATGGGTCTAATACATACACTTTTATGGTAAATCAAAAAATATTTTATCAGATTCCTTCCATATATCCAGCACACTTTTAGCTCCTCAGGGAGTAGGGAAAAGTAGATTAAACAACCCTGGCCTTTCAAAGGTAATATTTCACTCATTCAGCAAACATATTAAGGTTGAGGAGAAAAGGAGAAGCTCATCCAAGATAGCATGTGATCATATGAGTTTCAGAAAAGGAAAGTTTTCTGTAGGCTACAATAGGCACGGAAGACTCTCTGGAGGATATGGGATTTGAGCTGTTCCTGAAAGGAATATAGCTTATGTGATGATGGACAAGTGGAAAAAATAGCATGCCTTACGAGCCTGGAGACAGGACCCTCTAGGCAAGGGCACACAGGAATGGGTGTTTTGTACTTTGAGAACAGACAGGACTGAGTAGTCTAGAATGGAGGTATCATTCTAGGCAGACATGGGAAATACCAGTGGTCTTTGCCATTTAAATATGTCCTGGATGGAATATTTAAAAGTAATAAGAAAACCATAAACATACTAGAGAAAAAAGGTAATTTAAAAAATTGGAGCACTTTCTAAGCATAACAAAGAACCCAAAAGCCTTGATGGAAAAGATCAATAAATTTGACTACACAAGGCAATAAAAAAAAAAATCCAATAAAGTCACAGAAAGAATGTGGGAAAATGGGTATTTTTGTATCCTGTTAGTGGGAATGTAAATTAGCATGGCCATTTTGGAAGGTAATTTGTCAATATTTACCAAAATATATACTGTATATACCCAGGAATCCCATGGCTAGGAATTTACCTTGTGGATATTCTCACATAAGTATGCAAGGATGTGTGTACAATATTATCCATTACAGTCAGTGGATAAAAGTGAAAAACTGGAAACAACCTAAGTGGCCATCAGTAGGAAATAAAAAATGTGGTACAACCATAAATGGATTACTAACCAATTTTTTAAAAGAACAAGGTAAATCTATATATGCTGATAGAGAAAGGTCTCCAAGATATTTTAAGAGCAAGAAATAAGATTCAGAACAGTGTGAATGGTAAGAAACCACTTTTTCACCTATTAAAAAGAATATATACATAGATAATAAAGTAAATCTGAAAGTGAAAAATCAAAGAATAGCATATATAGTCATATCCAAACAACCAAAAGGTTAAAATGACTCATTGCTGAGTGTAGGAAATAAATAATTGCTTCTGTGTTGTTTGATTTTTTTAACCATATGCACACAACGCTCTTTAAAAATAAAATGTAAAAAAAAAATTTAATAAAAATTAATTAAACTGTGTCTTTCTAAAATAACTCTCATTCCCCATTACCCTACCTACCTGTCTAACCTTTATCTCACAGCATAGCCAAAATTACTGAAAGAGTTTTAAACACTTCTGGTGTCCATTCCTTACATTACATATCTTTCTCAACCCTTCAAAATCTGTTTTTCCTAGTGACCAATGACATGTGGCTAAAGTCAGTGGGTACTTCTCAGTCCTGATCCAGCCTGATATCAACAGTATCAGGGAACTATTTGGTCTTTTTTTTTTTTTTTTTCTTTTGAACATCTTGGGTTCTAGTGATAGCACTCAGCCAGTTTTCTTCCTCCTTCTCTGGAGACCCCACTCTAATGTTGCTGTTCCTTGGGGTTCCGTTCCAGTCCCTGTTCTCCCCTTGCATGATCTCCTCCACTCCATGGCTTCGGTTACCACTTATGTTCTGAAGACTCACAAATCTCGTATCTGTAGCCCAGACCTCTCTTCTGAGCTTCAGAATTCCTTATCCAACAGCATTATACTCAGGGCTTCCCAAGCCTTTCCACGTATGGCACACATAGAGAATGGGGTTTTCACAGCAACCCAGCAAAACCGAGACTGCTCTCTGTCACGGAGTTTGTGCTGCCTTCGGGTTTGAGAAGATTGATATGCAACATATCTGTAATCTCTTCCGGAGGCACAAGGGTTGGGAAGCTCTGACCTCTTGGATAGACATTTACATTTGGATGTCCCCCAGGCACTTCAATGTCACCATGTTTGAAAGTGAGCGTATCATCTCCCAAACCTGCTCTACTTATGGTGTTTTTTGTTTTTTTTTAAAGAGTTTTAGCCTTTACAACCAAGAATGCACAACATAAGCAGAACAGCAGATTGATCTTTCTCTGTCTCTCTAAAAGTAATCGATAAAACAAGAGTTTATAATCTCATTCCTTGATGAAACCTCTGGTGTTTTTATTTCAGTGAGTGGCCCTGTCATCTGCAAGTTACCCACTGTGACTTAGCTCTCTGATTCTTCTGCTTCCAGTCCCAAGACATGCTCACTCCACTACTGTTTATTTCTTTTCTTTCTTTTTTTAAAAAGCAATGTCTATTTATTATGCTTTAAAAGAGGAAGGGATGTCGATTCAACAATAAAAACTGTGAGCAATATTCTGGAGGAGTCACAAAGTCAAAATGACAAGTTGCAAACGGCATCACAAACTTAAGTAGGCATAGAATGAAGATATGTTTTAGCCAACTTTAATTTACAAAATAAAGTCACTTTAACATTAGAAGGTGGTTCAAATAATTCATAAATCAATGAAAGAATCATTCAAACTATGAGAATAATAAATGTCAAGTTTTTGAGAGAAAGATGCCTTTAGGAATTTTACAATGTTTTATTCCAGAAGGAATTAACTTCTTCGTATCTTGATGAAGTGCCTCCAACGTCTCTCTGGGTTTGTCTTGTAGCAGAAACCCTGGGTCTTTTTTTCTAGTTTCCAATATGTTCCTCATTCCCATCTGAGGCTTCATCATAATTGAGCTTTATGATCTGAATATTTCTTTTTTTTAAAGAATTTATTTTTTAGAGAGGAAGAGAGAGAAAGACAAGGAGAGAAACATCAATGTGTGGTTACCTCTCATGTGTTCCCTATGGGGGACCTGACCCACAACCCAGGCACGTGCCCTGACTGGGAATTGAACTGGAGACCCTTTGCATCGCAGTCCAGCACTCAATCCACTGAGCTACACCAGCCAGGGCCCAAATATTTCTATCAACATTCTGTTCAGAATCTGTAAAGAATACTTGGGTATTCTTTAAGATTAAGGCTTTCTCTACAGCTCTTCTATTTTCTTTCTTTCTTTCTTAAAGATTTTATTTATTTTTAGAGAGAGGGGAAGGGAGGGAGAGAGGAAGGGAGAGAGGGAGGTTGCCTGTTGTACATGCCCCAACCAGGGACCAAACCCAGAACCCAGGCTTGTGCCCTGACCGAGAATCTAACCAGCGACCTTTTGCTTTACAGGACAATGCCCAATCAACTGAGCCACACCAACCAGGACTATTTTCTTTATGAGTTCTCACCAGAACCTCCCTTAATGGTCTATTCATGGCAATGTAGACTTTTCCTAGCATGAAATTCAAAATTCTTCCAGCTTCTACCCATTACCCAGTACCAAAGCCTTTACCACATTTTTAGATATTTGTTAGAGCAGCACTCTGCTTCTTGGTACCAATTTCTGCCTCAGTCCATTCAGCCTGTTATAACAGAATAACATGTACTGGGTGCTTTATAAATATTTCTCACAGTCCTAGAGGCTGAGAAGGCCAAGATCAAGATACCAGCATAGTTGCAATCTAGTGAGAGCCCTCTTCCTGGTTCACAGCCAGCAACTTCTTGCTGTGTCCTCACATGGAGAAAGAGCTGTTCATTTCTTAGAAGTCATCTCCTGTTCATCACCACTATCAATTTCCTAGTACAAAGCACATTTCTTATTCTGTTTGGTCTCCCTGACTTCAGTCTTACTCTCTCTGTTCTCCACACTGCAACCACACTGATTTTCCTAAAATGAAATTCTGGTTATGCCACCCCCTGCTCAAAACCATTCAGAGGCTCTCCATCGCTCTTAGGATGAAGTATGATTTTCCACTTCTTACCTTTTCAATCTCATTACTTACCATACCCTACATGTTATCTAGTGCTTAGTGTCTGGCGTATAGTAAAGACTAAATAAGAATTTTCAGTTGATGAAAATGAAGGAAAAAGGGTTCAAGGACCTGAGCAGATCCATCGTATCTGTGTCAGGTAGGTTTCAAAGCACATACTGGCAATGCAGTCAGAACCCAAGGAACTTAATTGTCCCACGTCAAATTAAATAGCATGAGCAAAGATCTATTTCTGTTCAGTAAATGACCAAACACTAACCTATCCCAGTTCCTTTCTTCCTGTTATTGAGCAGGAAAGATATCAAGAACACACGCAGAATCAATCCAAGCAACCAATGTAACACAGTGGCCAAATGGCTCCCGAGCCAAACTGAGGAAAGAAGAGGCTCCAACACTGAGTTAATGGCCACATGGTATTGAAGCAGAGGAATGCCCAAGTTCTGATGTGAAGATCTCTGAGATGCCACTTACCAGTCAGTCATCAGCACTGTATGCACAGTTAGACCAAACCACCACACTAGTTTGTTTCCAACAGCTTGCAGTAACCAGAAAGCAGCCTGGTTTATTTTGTAACACAGGTACTTCAAGTAAAGAACTATATATGATCGTTGGTATATAACAGTGCAAAATCAACTGTGGAACTTCTGTATAATTTTTAATAACTTAAGCGAATAATACCACTGAAGAATGAAAGTGTTTTAAGCCTCATTAAAGACAGAAAGCGATTATGGAGCAATGTGAGTTATTCTTCTTTCACATCCTATCAGTGAAGATGAAGGTTTGTGGAGCATAGGGAATCTGCCAAAATCTGAATGCCTAAACTTTCAAGTATGCAAGACCATTTTAAATAAGGCAGGTACTTGCTCTGATAAGTACAGATGTTCTGTGTTTAATTTTTTTAATTGATTTTAGAGAGAGAAAGAGATAAACATTGATTTGTTGTTCCACTTTTTTATGTATTCATTGGTTGATTCTTGTATGTGCCCTGACAAGGAATCTGCAACCTCGGTGTATTGGAACAATGCTCTAACCAGATGAGGAGCTACCCAGACAGGGCATGGCTGTGTTTGTTAAACAATGGCAAACATCTCAATGAAAAGTAAAAAATCATTTGGAGGGTCTGTTTGCTTCGCAAAATTTGGTTACTTGGAAATATCCAAAAATAGTTAGAAATGCCTGGCAGACTCAGGGTTTATCCACCCCATAGCTTTAAAATACAACAGATACATGGAGTTTTATGGGACTTAAAGCCATTTGAGGAAAGAATCATGTCTAATTTTTCTTGTAAACCAAGAATTCTCCCACAGATCCCTATTCAATAAATGTTGGATGATTAAATGAATTAGAATTAATTAATGCTGCAGGATTCCAAAGGTGCTGCTATCTGTCATCAAGAAATAAGGCGAGAGTCCCTGGCTGGCTAGCTCAGTTGGTTAGAGCATCGTCCTGATATGCCAATGTTGCAGGTTCGCTCCCTGGTCAGGGCACATACCAATGAATGAATCAACCAAAAAATGCATAAATAAGTGTAACAACAAAGTAGATGTTTCTTTCTCTCTCTCTAAAAATCAGTAAGTAAAACATTTAAAAATATATAGATGCAAAAGAGTACATGATATATGATTCCACTTATACAAAATCCAAGAACAGACAAAAACTACAGTGATAGGATTCAAGAAATTGCAGGGGTTGAGTGGTGGTAGGTGCAGGGTAATCAACTATAAAGGGACATGAGGGAATTTTGGGGGATATTGTTTCTGTATCTTATTTGGGGAGTTAGCTGTATATTATTGTTGAAATTCACCAAACAGAACTCCTAAGATCTGTGTATTTAATTATATGTTAAGCATAAGTCAATAAAAAAAAATTTCTTTTAAAGCAAAGGTGAGAGAGCTGGTGGGAGTAAAAATGACATCTTCTAGGCTCCAATAATAACTGTCCTCAGGCATTTGAAAAAGTCAGGCTACCCCTTATGCTCAAGAACCCACAATGACATCACCTGTGCTGTCAAATCCATATCCCAGTTCTGATTTCCTCCATACAAAACCTCCTCCATAAACCCACACTGCCCCCATTTCTCACCCTACCACGGTGATCTGCTCGCTATCCCACACAAATAATTTGCTCTTTCCTATCTGAGTCTCTTTATGTCCTTACCCTGCCTACATCCTACTCAAATTTTTTCTTTGTCCTTCAAATCCCATTTTAAATTAAGGAGCCTCTTTCCCAGAGGAACTCTTGATTAATCCCAGCCAGTCTGTGCACCCTATGTCCCCTCAGCTTTTATGTTCCTTTATTTGACCAGTAACATGATGCTTTAAGTTTCCAACCTTTTGGCATCTCTGGGCCACACTAGAAGAAGAAGAGCTGTCTTGGACCACATGTCAAATACACAAACACTAATGAAAACCGATGAGCAAAAAAAAAAAAAAAAGGTTTTAAGTAAATTTACCATTTTGTGTTGGGCCACATTCATAGCCATCCTGGGTCCCATGTAGCCCCCAGGGCCGCAGGTTAAACACCCCTGATACATCCTGCAACAGAAGTAATTTAAATAAAATGGACAGAGACTGTGGCTAGGGATCCCTTTGTATTTCCTTGCAGAACCCAGTTCAGAACTTGCATTTCCCTGACAGTCAGTACAGTGCAGATTATGAAGATTATGTGGTATCCCGAGGGAGGGCAAATAGTTGTTCATCCAAGGACCAATGAGAATAGAATTGATGGGAGCTCTGAGGCCCTCAAGGGCCTAGGTGGGCTATTTGCTTTTCCTCTTTTAAGCACGTGCCTAGTTAGTTCAACAGGGAAGGGACTCATCCCCACTGAGATAGCAAGTAGCTGAGAACAAGGTTTTATGATTTTTCTTCTCAGGCTTCCCTCCTCCTGTATCAGTGAGGAATCGGGGACAGCATTTTTCTGGAGAGGAGCGGAGTCTGTTCCCAGCGCCCAGTTCTCCATATTACTGGGAGGACCCCACCCCGAAGGAAGAAAAGGGAAGCGAGAGCATTTAAGGCCAAGGAGGCACTCAAGAGTCTTCCCATAGATTTACTCGTAACACGTATGCGGGAAAGCGAATTGCGAACACGGACGCTCACAACCACATAGACACGTGCACAGCCAGCCTCACAGAAGCACACATGCATGCCTGTGGGTCCGCGCGGACCTACTTAGTTTTCTGTGCTAAATATGCCCCCAATTTCACCTAGCTCGGTCCAGTCTGAGGTCCCGTACCCTGAGCACTGGGGAGGTTTACCAGGCCCGACCCCGCCCGGCCTGGGGAGAGCGCTTCTCTGTTAGGGGGGAGGGGCAGCCCTTCCTCTGGGGCGGAAGCGGCGCGCGCCGGCGGGGCAGACTTAGCTCTCGTCCTGGGAACATCTGGAGGAGCTGGGTGGAGCGTGCATCCAGGGTGAAAGTGGATTGGCTGTGTGGGAGAAGGGAGGCGGGACCTGGGCGAGGGGCGGAGCTCTCCGGCCCCTTTAAAGCCTTGACATCAAGAGGCGGCCCCAGCACCCCCCTTCTCTGCCCCTCGCCCCGGATCCTCGGCCATGGACCCGGCAGATCCAGCCTACCCTGGCCCAACTGAACACCTGATTTCGGTGAGTTGTGGCCTATTTGGCATTTAAAGGGCGGCGAGTGGTAGGGGTTCGTAAGCCTCGGGCTGGGGGTGAGGATTGTAAAGGATAAGGCTCTCGTGTAAGCCTTGGTTCGGAGGGGGCGCGCGGCTTCCTGCCGGGACCTCGCTGCCTGCCTCCCCCCGCCGCACTCTCCCCCAAGGGTCCGGCTGGGACTCTGTCCACCCCTACCCCACCCCCTCCCGCCCCCCGCGCCATCCTCGCGCACACTCCGTGGCCCCGGAAGGGAAACTTTCGGGAGAGGGGATGTTCCGGGGGCCGGTCTCCCTCCCTCTTTGAAGGCACTGACCTTGCCCCAGCTGCACGCTCTACCCCACCCGCATCCCACCGTCCGGGTACCGCTTAGCGGTGCCCGGTTGTTGCGGTAGGGGAGGCTCTTCCAGAAGCGCAGGCGCGGAGAAGAGCCCCGGGCTCCTCTTCGCACTTAGCAGTTCCCTTGGCCTGGGGCAGTAGGGCGTGGGAGACAGGGGGTAGGGGGGGCGGAGAGGCAGAGAGATCTGGGGCTCTAGGAACGACCCGTTGGGGTTTTGAGGGTCTGCGGATAGGAGGAGGGGAGCTCGGTGGACTGAACACTAAAGAGAGGCTGAGGGAGGAAGAAGGGCTGGGAAGGGAATGGGGCCAGGGCAGCGCCTGCAGAAAAGACTCTGGGTCCTGGCTGCGGTGCCAGAAGAATGCCGAGAATTTATCCGTGCCCGACACTCCCCTGGCCTAGCCCGACCAGGACAGCGGCTGTCCGAACCCCAGACGCCATCTCCTTATCCTGGGCCCAAGGTGGGATACAGCCCTGGCACTGCCCCAAGGGTACAGAGGGCCCTCACCTCCCGCAGGCCT
Source organism: Pteronotus mesoamericanus (assembly GCF_021234165.1). Classification (NCBI taxonomy): domain Eukaryota; kingdom Metazoa; phylum Chordata; class Mammalia; order Chiroptera; family Mormoopidae; genus Pteronotus; species Pteronotus mesoamericanus. The sequence goes on from NW_026555310.1 coordinate 4,929,350, forward strand.
GGTTTTCCAGGCGTGTCAGCACTATCCAGTCAGCCTGTCCAGCTACCTTTTAAATGCTGTCCTTCCTGAGGAGCTAGGGGTCTTAAGCTGAGGAATTTCCCAGGGCTAAAAAGGCAGTTCCTCTTATTCCCTCTCTACTCCTCTCTGTCTCCCACAGGTCCTCCTCTCTAAGCACAGTTGTCTGCCAGAGGTAGTGGTTGGAAGCAGATACCTGGGACAGGGATGGTCCTGAGGGACAGTAAAGAGAGGGTCAGTGCCTAACCATTGTGTGATCAGTACTTTTGGGGATAATGGACCTAGCCCAGTCACATTGTTGCTGACCCTCTCTTGCAAGACATTATGCCAGCTGACTCTGAGTCTCCTTGTCTGGCAAGAAGGGAGACACAAAACTCACTTTCCAAATTGGCCCCTTGTCTCTCTCAGAACAAACTGGGTTGTTGTACTTCCTGCGTCAAAGGAATACAAGTATTCCTATCTGGGGAGATTCACAAATAGTTCAACTCTGGTTTTTTTCTTGGGCGGGGGTTGTTTTTTTGAAAGATTTTACTTATCTTGAGAGAGGGAAGGGAAGGAGAAAGAGGGAGAGAAACATCAATGTGCAATAGAAACATCCATCAGTTGCCTCTCGCATACCCTCAACTGGGGACCTGGCCCACAACCTAGGCATGTACCTTGACTGGGAATCAACCAGCAACCTGGTTCGTACGCTGGTGCTCAGTCCACTGAGCCACACCAACCAGGGCTCAACTTTGTTTTCAGAGTGTGTGGTCTATGTCTGAGGTGGTGTGGGCTCTCCATCATCTCTGTCCCACTCAGCCCTTTGGGAGAGTGTGAGAACCTGGAGAGGCAGGTAGAGCCCAACATGCCTGAGGACCAAGCCATTGTCACTGTGGACTGAGTCAGAAGCTCTGGTCCCTGAGCTTCCTAGCTTGCTGTGTGACCTTGGACAAGACAGTTTGCCTCTCTGGGCCAGCTTACCCTACCCATAAAATTCACCAATTAGATTAGAGAGCTCTAACATTTCCTTCCACTTTTGATACTGTGTGGTTCCCCTGATTAGTGAATCTAGAGGGAGAAACGTGCTCTGGCAGGATGGAAAAGGAGGTGTTGGGTGAAGTGGTTCTAAATCTCACAGTTACTTGGGATTAGAACCTTGGATGGAGGGGAGTAGACTCCCTTATCCTGCCTAAGAGTAGCCTTTGTCCTACTCACACCTGGTGCCTTGAGCTGTGAACTCTTGCTGCCTGGGGTTTGGCCCACCCTTCAAGGCCTCTGGTGAGACATCCTGGCCTGGTGGGCCAGTCTTTGAGTTGGGCCTGTGGGGAGGGGTTGAGAAAGGAGGAGGCAGCCAAAGACCAGCAGGGTAAGCAGATTCCCAAGAGACAGTTTTCATCTCAGCTGTTGGGACTTGTTTTAGGATCAGGGCCAGAGAGCACAGCACACTCATCTGCCCTCTTATTGGAAGAAGACAAGGAGGGCACACTGTTGTTGCCCATTCTATTTCCTGCCCTACTCACCTCACCTCTGCACTCACACCCCAGCTCCCAGTCAAGGGGCTAAGGAATCTTCCCTGCTGCCCTCACCCAGCCCAGCCAGCCTCCCAGTCCCTGACATGCTAGCCCAGCAGCTGCAGAGGCAGGCCGCCCCTACCCCACCTTTCCCAGCCTCCTTCCCTCAGGGATTAGGGCTTTCTCAGGAGTCAGGCTCCCCAGGTTGGGACTTGCTCTCTAGCCCAAGAGCCAAAGGCCTTCAAGTTCTCCTTGTTTGTTTTCATCCTTGGTATCCCAGGTGCTGAGTGGGATGTTGAAGGAGAAGTAGTAGTTAGAGGGGCCTTGGGATTGGTTGGATGAGGGGCACATTCTCCTGCATTGCCCTTCCCTGTGCCAGCCCCCATGGGCCCTGCTACCCATGGGAGTGAAGCTGCGGTAGGAGGTATTTAAGGTACATCCCAAGGAAATCTTTCTGGCTGCTAGGAGGCCCTGGAAGGGAGAATGGAAGCTCCCAGGGAGGTCAGTTTCCCAGCAAGTGGGTAATGGTGGAGTCCCTGTCAGAGTGGAGGATGCAGCTGTTGCTAGGCAGAAGCTGCTGTTCTCTCTTGGGGTGTGGCTGATGCTGGCCAGCCAGAGACCTCTTTAGAAGCAGGAGGAGAAAGGACCCTTGTTTGCTAGCTGAAGTGGAGTCTCAAGCCCCATCAGCCCTGGGTCACCAGAACTATCAGAACAAATGCTGCTTCCTGCCCGTGCTTCCTCTGGCTCCTCCCCCGATTCACCACCACTGTCGGCTGTGGCAGTCCTCACCCAAACTTGGCAGGCTCCTGCAGCTGCACTAATGGACTGATTGGATTTTCTATACTCAGAGTTTGGGGTTTCTGATTGAACATGCAAATTTATGTAAATCAATCTGGGATTCGCCACCACATCAAAACAACTTAGAATCATAGGCTGGAAGGAATCCTAGAAACAGGCTAGTCCAACGCCCTCCTGTTTAAAATGGGGAAACTGGAGTCCAGAGGGGAAAGTGATTCATACAGTGATGAATGTCAGGCACGGCTCCTGACTTAGGGTCAAGTGTTTTCCACAGAACCATTCTGCCTTAGTTTCTGGTGCATGAGGAAGCCTGGCTGATGAATTTAAAACAGAGACAGCAGTTCTTGAACCTGAGATTATGGAAAGCTGGGACCTAGGAGGGGCAGAGTATTATTTCTGGAACCTCCCCCAGAGGCTCCAGTCAGCTGTCTAATATGTGGAAGTAAAACAACTCCAAATCCCTTCTAACATCCTTAGTACTTTTCCCCAGGTCCTGCTCTGGAAAGTTAGAGGACAAGGTCATTGGTTGCTGCCTGGCTTGGCAATTATGGTTTTCCTGGAGCTGAGATTGCATCTGTCCCCAGCATCTCTCACAGGACCAGGCACATACAGGCTGTGGATAGATCTGCACAGATGATGCCTTTACCCTTACGTTCTCATTTGAGCCTTCACCGCTTCCCTTTGTGGCTACCATGAGAAAAGATCTTTGGTGTTTTATGACTCTTTGCCCACCCTCCCCTGCCTTTTGGAGGGCACAGGCCAGCTGGACCTCCTCTGCAGTTTTCTGCAGGATGATCAGCCCGAATAGGCCTTGCTATAGGATCTCATTATTCTAAGATCAGTGCCACAGATGAAAGGGGGCTGCAGAAACGGGCTCAGTTTCCCAAGAAGCAGTCTCCCTACTTCGTGATGGGTTCTTGAACTGACCCACGCACCCAGTTGCAGGATGCCCCCAACCGCTCCCTTTATTATTGCCTGTGGCATGGGATGGTTTGGAGGGCGGAGCCCTCACTTACACTATGGTGTCTGCTCCCATTGCAGATGGCAGAGCTGCTCAAAGCAGCTGTCAGCCTGCTTTGCAGAACTTGGGGAGAGTGGGGTATATGGGCTTAAGATCAGAGGCCCTGGCTCCCAGCCAGGGCTACCACCAAGCCCTGCTGCAGCCTGGGGAGGGAGCTTGAGACATATGTTTAGGGACCAAGATCTGGCTGACTCTGGAAGGAGTACCCTTGAGTATGCTCTCAAAACACAACAGCTAAGGAGCTGGCACCTTCATTTCTTCACTGCCCGGGGCCCTGGCATCCTTAGCTCTGTGTGAGGAAAAATCCTTTTCCCTGGGCCTCAGTTTCCCAGGCTGTGCTGATGGATTAATAACACATCATCATTGGGGTGTGGCACCTGCTCGGTAATTACCGTTTTCTCAGCTCTGGGAGTTACACAGATGAAAGAGGCCCGAGAAGGCCAGGCTGTTATTAAGGTGAATTACCATTGCTGTTATTACTGATTTCTAAAAATCCAGCAGTCTCTGAGAAGAGCGCAGTCAGGCACAGCTCTCTAAACCTTCTATTTGGTCTTTGAGCTCTGGGAATTCTTCAGTCCTCAATAAGTGTTTTTTGTTGTTTTGTTTTGTTAATGTATAGATATTTGTAAAGGAGAGACAACTGAGTTCTGCAGCCCCTGCTTTGCCTTCAGGGCGTTGCCTGCAGGGTGCTGCCTGGGGCATTGGTCTGCCTTCTCAGTTGTCCCTCCCTAAAAACTCTCCAGGTAGGGGAATAATGAGGCTTTTCCTGAACAGGATTGTGAGGGTCCCTGGAATCCTGGGTGTGGCCCCAGGGTTCTCAGCCGCTATAGTTCCCAGGGGCTGTTCACCCCCAGCTAGCTTGAGTGGGGGCTGTAATTGACCCTTTTGTGTGAGGATCTGTTGAGACACCCCCAGAACCTGCCTGCGCAGCCCCAGGCCTATTCAGGAGTCACCCAGCTTTACCCCCTCCTGCCCCAAACTCTCACCTTGCTCAGCCTCCCACGTCTGCCCCTGCCCTTGGCCAGATTCTCTTCACCCCCTTCCCAGAAACCTGGAAAGGGCTCTTACCAATCAGAAGTGGCCCTGATCAACTTGTGAATAGTTGGGGGCCACACCACAGTCTGGAGTGGGAGGGCCTCTCTTCTAGCCCAAGGAGAAATTTCTGGGAAGAAAGGGAGTGGAGACGCGGACATCCCTTGGCCAGAGTCTCCCACTCATCAAGCCAGACCTTCTTACCCTCTTCTGTTCCAGGGGCCCGGTTCCTGCTTTCTAATGGGGGAACAGAATAGACAGCCCCAGATGGGAGGCTGTAGAAATCACCTGCTCACATGGTTATTTGTTCTAACATTTTTAAAAAGTCTGATTTTATTATTTAACTAGATTTTTTTTTTTTATCTAGTGCAAAAATCAGAATGATACCAAAAGCCAGGCACTGAGAAACCTTGCTGCCACCTCCACTCCTTTCTCCCTCCACAGATAAATCATGCGTTCGTTTCTTACATATCCCTCAAGAGTTTCTTTACACAAAAACAAATACAAATATGTATTCTTTTTTTTTCTTCTTACCCAAAGGACAGCATATAGCATACACTATCTTCCTCTGTCGCCTTACCTGTTGGCAATATCTGGGTGTGCACAGATTTCTTCTGGCATCTCTGTCACTTTCTGACCTTTACCACTCACCCCGTGGTCCCCCAGGAGACCCCAGGCCATGAGCAGGGTTCATTCATCTTCATATACTGGATCTCACTCAGGTGCAAGGGGTAAGCCGAAAGCAGCCCAAGAAATTCTCCAGCAGTGGTCAGCGCACTCATTCAGTCAGCACTTAACTATGTGCTGGGTGCTGCGCTAGACTCGGGAGGTAAAGTGCCCATCAAAAAAAGCCCATATTAATCAAATAATTAAACAGTTTTAGAATTACAGCTGTGATGAAGGCTGCAAAGAGAGGACATAGACTGTAAGAGTGAGTAATCAGACCTGGCCCACCTTGGGGTAGAGGGTGAAGCAGGGCAGGAGCCCGGGGCCAGAACTGCAGATGTGGCACCATGTGACCTGGAAAGCTGGGTTTTTGAACTTGACTTCAATGGCTTCTCTTCTTCCCCCTCCCCCAGTCTGTGCTCTTGAGTTTTATTGTGTCCAAGATGTGAAACCCCTTCTCCACCAGATGGTGTTGACAATGCCTGCTCCCCGCCCCTGCCCCAGCCTTCTTTTCCCCAGCCGTGGGCCTTCCTTTCCACTGTAGGCTGAGGGGAAGCTGGGGGGGTGTTTGCTTCTTACTTCCTCTGTAGACAGCACCTCACTTCCTGTCCCTGGAGCTAGGAAAAGGTTAAAGCTCTTGGCTTTGCTGTCCCTTCCTCTCCACTACCCCACCTCCTGTTTTCCTGGGAAGAGGGTAGGCCCTGGAGGAGGAAGGCAACATCAAAGCCAATGGTTGCTCCCCAAAGGCCCTGCTGAGCTCCTCACTCCCACTGCCCTACCCCACACAAGGAGACCTGCCTTTTCAGTTGTAGTTCATTTCCAGACATGATCTCATCTTTTTCTTCTATGTCCTGCAGGGGGAGGGGAATCAGAGCTCAGCCCATTTTACAGATAGGAAAGCTGAGTCCTAGAGGGTTTCTAGGCTTCACCTGGGTCATGCAGTATGGCCAAACCTGAACTGGAATCTGGGAAGCCTCTTCCCATTTGTGGACACAACAAGAACAGAGCCCAGTGGAGGCTTGTGGGTGAACTAGAGCTAGTTCTTCCTCCCAGAGCGCAGCTGGCAGCATAGGAGGTCACTTCTGGGCCCTGGCCAAATGGTGCCCACTGAGCCAATCCTGAGCTCCCTGGACACAGGGGGCTCTTGGCCAGCCACAGCCTGCCTGTTCCCTTTGAAGAAAGAGGCCAGGATATGAAGCTTGAGGGCGTGAACACTGGTGCTGAGCATGTGGGTTGGAGGACAGATGCCCACCTTTCCTGGGCCTGCTGGTACCACCTGAGAGCCAACAGGCTACGCAGCCTCCCAGACCCTTTTTCTCCTGCATCTGAGAGCAGATAGCTGGCATTCCAGCAGTCAGCTCTGCTATCGCTTCCCGGAGCCTCTCTGCCTCTGGTCCTCCTGTGGGACCTAGTTTATGTCTCTGGTTACGCCCGGGATATTGAAAAGATGCTGACTCTTATTCAGTCAGGGGATAAGAGAGGAGCTTCCTGGGCCAGGGGACCAGGAAACACCTTCAGATGCCCTTTGATCCAGCTGCACTGAGTCATTCTGCTTCCCTTCACACTGAGGGATTCCTGCCTCCTTATTTCTGTTTATGCACTTTCTTCTGACTGGAATGACCCCCTTCCCTTTTCCTTGTACCTAAGTCCTACCCATATCTATGAAGTCTCAGTTTACTTGATGCTTCAAGCTCTGAAAAACTCTTAAAGCTTCAGCTTAATATTTCTCTCCTGATTTTTCAAGTTCTCCAAGACTTATGTAGAACGCCTTTCACAGTACAGCTGTTTACCCTGCTTGGCTTATGTTCCCTACTGACTGAAAGCTCCAAGGAGTCTAAGAGTTGACCCATATCTGAACTGCCCCCTAGTACCCAGCATATGCCTCATACTGAGTGGTCTGTCCGGAAATATCTCTAGATTGAATAAGTTAGTCTCATTTGCCAGAGGGAGTCACTGAGGCCTGGGAATGGGTTGAGAGCTTAGAAAAGGTCATATCAATGTTAGGGACAAATATGAAAATGTCCCTTGTTCACCTCCCTGTATGGTTTGTCAGTGGGCCCTCAAAGCCATTTGGGCAGGAGACAGTCGAGGGTCTTTTGGGGAACCTGATGAGCCCCGTGTATATTCTCACCGTCTTTTCTTTCTGGTCTTTTTCTGCCTGGAATGAAACAGGTCACCAGGCTCGAGGCCTCATGGACAGGAGCAGTGTGCTGGCAGGGAGCGTGGAGGGAGTACAGAGATACAGTCAGGGTCCCTCCTCAGGGAGCCCCGCTTCTAACAGCGTGGCAAATCCCCTCTTCCTCACAGGGGAGTCCTAGAACACAGGACACATTACAGTTTCAAATATTGATCTGCAGGAGGCACTTTAAGAATAAACATCAGTGTGGGCCCTGTCAGTCCAGGTCAGCTTTTCAGAAGAATTGCTCTGGGGCCAGACCGGGCCAGATGAGGGCAGCGCTGCCAGAGTCGTGTTGAGGGCTTTGATCTGTCCAATGTTGTAGGAGGTCATGGGGAGATTTGAAGAGGGAGGGAACCAATCAGATTTACAGTTTTAGAAAGAAGGTTGCTCTGGTCGAGCTCCAGTAAAGCGATAGTGGCCCTGGCCATGTATCTCAGTTGGTTAGAGTGCTGACCCCATACATCAAGGTTGCAGGTTTGATCCCCAGTCAGGGCACATACAAGAATCAACCAGTGAGAGCATAGATAAGTGGAACAACAAATCCACTTATTGAGATGTTTCTCCCTCTCTCTCCCCCCTCCCTTCCTCCTTCCCTTTCTCTCTCTCTCTAAATATCAATTTTAAAAAAGAAGCAATTGTGGCAGGGAAAATACAAGATAAACCTGGAACAACTTATTGTGCCAGAAAATAAGCAAATGGTAAAAAATGAATTTTTTAAAATGGAGATTAGAGGCGTGTTAAAAAGCTATAAGAGCTAACCCAAAAGAATCCTCATTGGCCAAAGCTGAAATTTAAGCAATGAGATAAGTGACGATAATATTGAATTATCCAAATATTAAAATTAATGTCCATGAGCTCATACTAATGTAAATATGTAATTAAGTAAATAAATGGGAATGAAAGAACAGCTCTTCCTTACAGAAAACTTCCAGTTAATAAACGTACAGGGAAGGAGGGAAATGGAAAATTATCATTAGAACACTGTATCAAATGTTGCAAGTAAGCCACTGAAAATTTCAGTGGAAACGGATATGTGCATGGTCATAAAATATTGCTCCCCAAATATTAATTACCAAAGGAAAAAATAGTAATTTTACGGTGGACAAACCTACTAGTAGACACCACCTGACCAAGCAATCAAAGTTAATGTCACGTATGACCCCTGATATAATGCACTCAGAAGGCCATATCACCTCTATGGTATTCTTTTCAAACATCCATAACCTCAATCTAATTGGAGAAAACAAACCCAAATTAGGTAACATTCTACAAAATACTGACCAGTTCCCTTCCAAAGTGTCATGGTCATAAAAGACAAAGACTAGAACTTGTCATGAATTGTAGGTCACTAAGGAGACATAGTGATTTAGTACCATGTGGGATCCTGGATTGCGTGTTGGGATGGAACATCAGTGGAAAAACTGGTAAGATCTGAATAAAGTCTGTGGTTTCATTTTTAAAAATGGTTCTGCTAAAGAAAGTTGTAGAAGAATGAGAACGTGCTGCTATGTCTGTTTAAAAAGAATAAAATACACACACACGCACACACACACACGCGTGCACACACACAGAAATAGAGGTAGAAGATGGGCTAGGCCAGGATGGGCAACCATAATAGACAAGGGGAGTCATCCAGGACGCAGTGAAAAGTCATCAAGAAAGTGAAAAGACAACCTACAGAATGGGAGAAAGTATCTGCAAATCGTATATCTGATAAGGAACTTAGATTCAGAATATAGAAAGAATTCTTACAACTCTATAATAAAAAGACATATAACCCAATTTAAATATGGGCAAAATATCTAAATAGGCATTTCTCCGAGAAAGATCTACAAATGGCCAATAAGCACATGAAAAGGAGCTCAACATCGGGGAAATGGAGATCAAAACCATAGTGAGATATCACTTCACACTTACCGGAATGGTGGGTCAGAAAATCAGACAATAACACGTGGTGAGGATGTGGAGAAATTGGAAGCGTCATATACTATTGGTGGGATTGTAAAATGGTGTATCCATTTGGAAGACAGGTTGACAATTCCTCAAAGTTAAACCTAAAGTTACCATATGACCCAGCAGTTCCACTCCTAGGTACATTCTCAAGAGAAATGAAAACATACATCCACACAAAAACGTGAACGGGAATGCTCAAAGCAGCATTATTGATAATAGCCAAAAAATGGAAACAACCCAAGTGGACAAACAAATTGTGGCGTGGTCATACAATGAGATACCGTTCGACCATAAAAGAGAATGAAGTGAAAGAAGCCAGTTACAAAAGGACCCTTATTTTATGGTTCCATTCGTATGAAATGTCCAGAATAGGGAACTCTATAGAGACAGAAAATTGATTATTGGTTGCCTAAGGTTGGGGGAGAGGATACTAACTAAAGGGTAATGAAAATGTTCTAAAATTGACCGGTCATGATTGCGTATACCTGTGGACATACTACAAACCACTGAATTGTTTGCTTTAATTGGCTTAGTTGTATGGGATATGAACTGTGGCTCAAAGCTATGTTAAAAAAAAAAAAGTCCAGGAAGAAGTGGCCACCAGAGGTACTTGTGCCTGAGAAGGTGTTGGAGACTGAAAAATATTGTTTGGGTTTAGCATTGTCGCAGTTGCTGCTGAAGTAGGACCAGGCTGAGGGGGAGGCGAGAAAGGAAGATGGGTTTGTTTGTTTGTTTCTTGAGAAGTTTGGCCGTGAGAGACAGAAGAGGGCAGAATCTGGGGAAATGTCAGGGGGAAATTATTAAGATGAAAGACACCTGAGGTGTTTTAAAGGTAGATGGGAAGGTTCCTTCCAGGGGGTCACTAACGAAGACACACGGGAAGGGTCCGGGCAGGAAGGACCACCTTGCCGGGAAGAGGGCAGCCCGCCTGCTGTACCAGGCAGAGATGCAGAGATTTTGATGGCACTGGGAGGGTGGTGGCAGGAGATTTGACGGGTTTTCCCTCTGCTGGCTTTCATCCCAAAAGGATGGATACACCAAAGGGAAACAAGAGGTGATAAGCCAGAAGTCTGAGGAGAGTGGAGAAGTGATAAGCCAGGACTTTGTGAAGCAGTCATGTCAGAGAATGAGAGCATCTAACAGGAAGCCTCGGCAGGACTGACCATCTGGCTGAGATGGCTTTCCTTTGATGAGGAAAAAGTGAGAAATAGTGGGAGTAAAAGCCTGGGGACAGGCGTGCCTGTCAAGTCCTGTCCCTTCCTACCCTCAGCCTCTAGAGTCTATGGAAAGAAGCATTGATCTAGAATGCTAAAGTCAAGAATCTTCCAGATTCCAAGGTCTTCTAGAACTGCACTGTTAGCACAGTTGTGCACAGTACACTGACTGCATGTGGTTATCAAAATTTAACGTTCAGTTCCTCAGTTGGACTAGCCACATTTCAAGTGTTCAGTAGCCACGTATGATTAGTGGCTACTATAGTGAATAGCACAGAACAAACATTTCCATCATCACAAAAAATTCTACTGGACAGTACTGTTCTAGAAAAGCGATTCTCAAACTGTTTGACCTGAGGACCCCTCTGCCACAACGATGTTCAACCTTTTTCATCTCATGGCCCTCGTAAGCTAATTACTAAAATTCTTGCGGCACACCAAAAAATATATACTTTTGCTGATCTAACAAAAAATAGGTATACTTTTGATTCTTTCACACCAGACAGCTATTGTTGTGTTGGCTGTTGGCATTTTTTATTTGGCAAACTAAGGGAAAAGGTCAGTGCTCCTGATGAAACAGTCAGGTATTACATATTTTAAAAATTCTTGCAGCACACCAGCTAGAATTCACTGCTCTACACTGCTAAAAATTAACATTTTATGAAAAATAATTATATAATTTCTAAAACAAAAATAAATAGTAAAAAGAATGGCATTGTTCTTCATTTTTGCAAATCTGTCATATCTGACTTAATAGAAGACAGCTGGATTCTCAATACCTACTTCTTTATTCAGTCTTGTGATACCACATATCATATAGTCTCTGGAAAATGCTACTACATACTTACATGAGAAAGAATAAAAAAGGCAAGTAATGTCTTAGTCATATTATGAAAATAATTTTGACCCTGTGGCTTCAGGGTCCCTGGACCACACTTTAAGAACCACTGTTCTAGAAAAACCTCCACTTGACATGAAGGAACTTGTCCCTGAGTAACTGTGTGATTTGCCTCAAGTCACACAGCAAGTAAATTGCAGTGTTGGGACTAGACTCTAAATCTTCTGCCTTCTGGTCTCAGGCTTTTTCCAGTGCCCTTGGCTGGGCTAGGACGGGCCCCCTGGGCTTTAGGCTTCTTGGCTGCAGAGCCCCTGGCATGTGGCCCTATAAATAAACCCATTGTGTCTGTGTCAGAGCCCCTTCCCTCTCCCCACCCCTAGCAGCTGCTTTTCTGTTGTTGGCTTACGCTCTGGACAGGGAGCACGAAGCATTCTGGGGAGGCAAGATAAGCCCTCGGGCTCCTCGCACGGCTGCCCTTCCTCATGCCCTGCCTTGAAGGGCAGGTGACTGATCCCACTGTCAGTTCAAAGAACCCACATCATAGTGTGGAGGTTTTTGGAGTGGCTGTGAAGAGGAAGTTAGAGGGGGAATTCAGGGGGCCCCTTCCCCATGGACAAGTGCCCCTCAGAAAGGCTATTGTGTCTTAGGACCAGTTGTCAGGAGGAGGGAAGGAAATTCTCATCTTTCCTCTTTCCCTGAGAGGGGAAGAGACCCGTTAGAATTCTTAGGGTTAAAAGATGCTTTGGGCTAGAGACGAAGGTGCATGTTCAGGCCTCTGTCCTTATATCCCTCCCCACACCCCAAGGCAGCCCAGGGCTGACCCTGGCTGGGAAGGAGTGTTTGCTGTGGGTGTAGAAGTTGCTGTTTACAAGAGGACTCTTGGGTGTGACAGGGATTCCAGAAAGCAGCTGGGGGGTGGGGGGAGCAGAGGGGGAAACCGTTGGTGTTATGGATGATTCTGTTATTAAAGGGAGCTTCTCCGTCTCTGCCTCCCTGCAGCTGCCCACCCCTCCCCCACCTCCTGTCCCTGGCTTCTCTCCCTAGAGGACTCTGGGGGGAACAGCTGGTGAGTGAGGGGCTCATCAGGGCCCCAAGGCCTTGGCGAAGGGCCCAGCTTAGGGAGCATGGCGGACGGGCTTGCTGCCACTTCTCTGGCCCCTTCCTCCCAGGCCTGGACTGGAGTTCAGCCTGTGCCCTGGCCGGGGAGGGAGGGGGAGCTGCAGACCTGACTCCTTTGATCTGGCTGCCTGAAAGGCCAAGATAGATCTCTTTTGCAGCCCTGGGAGCCCCTGTCCCCTCCTGGCTTTAAAGGGGCAGTGGCTGGTGTGACTCAGTGGATTGAGTGCTGGCCTGCAAACTAAAGGACTGCAGGTTTGATTCCAGGTCAGGGCACATGCCTGGGTTGTGGACCAGGTCCCCAGGTGGAGGGGGATTGTGCAACTGATTGATGTTTCTATCACACATCGATGCTTCTCTCCCTCTCCTTCTCCCTCCCTTCCCCTCTCTCTAAAAATAAATAAATAAATAAATAAATAAAAGGGGGCAGTGGGTAGTAGGGCCATGACTGACTAGGCTGAAGAGATAGTGGGTCACCTAGATTCACTCTGCAGTTGGGCTGAACCGGCCACATCCCCAGGCCAGGGATGATTCCCCCCCCCCGCACCCCCCGCACCCCCCACACAAGCAGCTCTTCCCCCTTCCCTGTCCCTGGCTCTTTGCAAACTGCCCTCACCCCCCAAGGACTGGCCCGAGAGGCGCTTTTCCTCTGCCTCCCTCCTCTCCGCACTGAGGTCATCTCCCTCTGAATCAGGCCTTTGTGGGAGGCAGCACTGCCCATTGGTTGGCAGTTCTGGCGGGAGAAGCCGCCAGTTCAAGTCAGAGCTTCCACCACCACAGCTTCATCTCTGCCCAGCCCGGCTGGACTCATCCAAGTGCAGACCCAACTCCCCACATCCAAGATGTGTTCTGGGACTGGAGGAGTGTTTGTACCGGGACCATCCTGAAAAACCCAGGCTGGGGGATTCCCCTGGCCGCAGGTCAGGATGGACACAAGCCGTGAGTAGCTGTGGGCTTGGGAGAAGGGGAAGGGTGCTCGGCCCCTGGGCCAAGGGGCCCCCAGTGACACTCAGCAGGGGCAGCCACTGGGGAATTAACCTCGGTTGGTTTTTTTTCCCATGAGATTTACTCTGAAAACCCAGACTCTGAAGGGCCTAATTAGGCTGATTGGGAGCCAGAGGTGGTAGTATCTCTCTGGATCTTAATATTCCCCAGAGGAGTATAAAGATACAGGAAGTTTTCCTAACACCATAGAAATCTTGAACTCAAATTCTGGTCTGACTCATAGCGTGAGCCCCTCCCCACCACCAAGTTCAAGGGCAGGCCTCTTCCCTGTGACTCTTAACAACCCCGGCCAAAAGCTTCCTGCCTTATGGCCCTGCAGACACAGAGAAGGGCCCTTAGCCTGAGTGGGCCAGACCACCTTGACCAAGGGCAGCAGACGACTGCCCCAGAGTGAGGCTGAGTCACAGCCTGCCTGCAGTCTACGTTTTCGAGACCTCTCCTAGTCTCAGACAGGGAACCGGAGATGCACGTTGCAGAGTTCTTGCTCTTGGGTGGCTTATTACTTGGAGGGTATCTCCCAGGTCACAGTGGTACTCAAGCCTCCCTGCCCTGAGACCCACACGGGCTTAGATTGGAGGGTGGCAGGTTGGCTCTGTGGGGTGTGTTGGGTCCCCACACTCCTTGACACGCATAAAACCACATGTACGTAACCCACAGCCAGTCCTCACATTTGGGGCCTTGAGTCTATACTGGGTGCTCACTTTGCTTATTTGTTGGTTTATTGGCTGTGTAGATAGGGCGCTGTATTCTCCAGAGTGATGCATGCTAAGGAGGACTGGGCTTGGGCCGATGACCCTACATGTACAGAACTGAATAAAGTGGGTCCCAGAGAAGGGCGATGGGAAGGATGGAGATGGGCATTCCAGCCAGGGATGTGTTCAGTCCTGTGCTGGTTCCAGTCTGGAATCCAGGGAGATAAAGCAGCTCTCAAGATGGTCACTTCTAAGCAGGGCATGCCTGCTGGGCTTGGAGAGCTTTCTATACCACGTCTTCCCACTGGACATCTGATACCTCCTGAGCCCAGGCAGGAACGCCTGACCAGTGAAGCCCCAGGGCCTGGATCTGATCCTGAAAGTCTGCAACTGTGACTTCTCCATCCTCCTCTGGTGCCAGCTCCACCTCCCCTGGTTCGGGATCTTGGTTCAGGGGCTGGCAGCAGCAGCAGCCAGCTAGGCCTGTATCCATTTCCTCCTGCCATTCCTCAGGCTCCGCACTGCTCCAACCCCCGGTGCCTTCTGTAGGGCCCTGGTTTCTCAGTCTGATTGGGGGAGATACATTCAGGGCCCCTGGTGTCTCCCCCGAGTACTACTGCTGCTCAGGCCGGGAGCTGCTCGGAGCCTGAGGCTGAACCCTGTATATATATACACATTTTTTTTTTAAGGAAGTGTTACTCTCCTAAACCACCTTCCCCTTTAGTTTGGTTTTTGTTGTGTGAAGAACGTAAGACTTGGGTGTCCACAGTTCTAGCTTTACCCTTCCCTGGCCCCTGGCCGCTGCCCTGTCCACCCCACTGCTGTCCTCCACCCGCCCGACTTCGTTCTCACACTCCCCGGCGTTTCCGCCCTGCCCCAACCTGTCTGTTCCCTGGGAGTGTCTGCTGGGGAAGCAAACGGGGAGGGGGCTGAGGGGAAGCTAGCGATGAGTGGGGGCAGGCCTCCTCTCCTGCAGTAGGGGAGCCGCCAACCCCAGCCAGTCGGCGAAGGCGCTGAGATGAGTGTTGTGGGGCGGGGAGCGGTGGAACTGGCCCAATGGTGGAGATAACCCAAGGCCTTTGTTTTTTTTGTTAAGGTTTTATTTATTTCTTTTTAGAGAGAGGGGAGGGGAGGGAGAAAGAGAGAGGGAGAGAAACATCATATGCAAGAGAAACCTCAACTGGTTGCTTCTTGCACGCCCGCAACTGGAAACCTGGCCCGAAACCCAGGCCTGTGCCCTGACTAGGAATCAAATCAGCGTCCTTTAGGCTCACAGGCTGGCGCTCAATCCACTGAGCCACACCAGCCTGGGCCCTTTTTTGGTTTTAACCCTTGTTTGTGTCTGTGGGAAGGAGGATGTGTCCTGAATTTCTTTTTTTCGTTCTTTTCAAGGCCTGTTTCTAAATATATCAAACATGATAATGTTGTAAGCAAATGACGTTATACTAAATACATCTTTATAATGTTAAAATAACAAAGCACTTTAGATTGTAGTAGAGTGTTAAAAATAAATATTACACAGATTTTTTCCTTTTCTTTGGTTTTCAGGAGCCCCCCCTGCCACACTGTTGTACACACACTTATCCTCTGGCTCAGGAAGGCATGGTCTCCCTCTTTCTAGGGCATCAGGCAGAGAAGAGTGAAAGCTGGGCCGGCAGGAAGAGGGTCAGAGTGGGGGAGTCCCCAGAGGACAGGGCGGATTGGGCGGCACCCTCAGATCTTCAGGGGCCCCTAAGTGGGCACCCCAGGGTGAACAGCCTGTGACTCAGGGTCTGCCTACCTGTGAAGAGACCAGAAGTGGGGGAATGTGGCAGCAGGTCCCGCAGCAGGGCTTTGCGCTGTGCCTGCGTCAGGATGTGATCATATGAAAAGCCTCCATTCACTAAGTTCATGCGTGATACTCTATACATTATCTCATTTCATCCCCCAACAACCCTTTCTGCATAGTATTTTTTTTTTAATCCTCACCTGATATGTTTATTGATTTTGTGGGGGGGGGGGGAGAGAAAAAAGAAACATTGCTATAAGAGAGAAACAATCGGTTGCCTCCCATAGGTGCCCCTACCAGGGATTGAACCTAAAACCTTTTAGTTACAGGATGAGGATGATGCTGAGCCACCGGCCCAGCATAGGGCTGGGCTCTGCATAGTATTTTTATCCCCATCATAAAAGTGAGGAAACAGATCTTGCAGAGTCAGGATTCTAACCCAGATCTGTTTAATTCCAATGTTCCGGGAGCCCTGGGACTGCACAGAGCTCACTGAATATGGAGCTTACAGTACAACTTGTGTACAGAGAGGCCACGTCACGGGTGGGCAAAATCCTGATCTGGCCAATGTGCTGGGTGACCCAGCCACGTGATTTGGGCCCCATCTCTTGCCCCTGGAGCTTGCTTCCTCCCCAGGCTGGCGCTCCCCTGCCAAGGCCGGTAGGAAAATCAAATGGGATGGTGCATGAGAAAGTGCCAAGACACAGGATACACTCAGCGTATGCAAGTGTAACCAACCCACTGTTCCTTGGGTTTCCTCATCTCACATGCAGGTGTTGAAAGTAGCCTTTAACTCCCTTTGTGGTGATGAGGATTAAAGAAGATTAAGGTTGCGGAACGGCTATCAAGCACTATGTATTGCTGTTCACTTCTACCTGGTATCTGAGTGATTCCTGGCTGAGAGCTGGGACCTTTGCACTGGCTCTTCCTCTCTCCAGAATGTTTTTCCCACCTCAGGATTTCATCTGGACTTCATTCAGGTCTCTGTTTAACTGTCACCTCCCAGTGCCTTTTCAGGACCCCGCATATGATCCTTGGTTTATCAGTGTATTATCTGCCTCCCCTAATAGAATGGGAGTTCCTAAAAGCGGGGCTTTCATTGGCTCGTCCATCCCAGTGGCCTGGTGGCTGGCACACAGCAAAATGGCATACGTGCTTGTGGAATGCGTGGCTGACATCATCTCCTTCTGTTCCTCCACAGGCAAGGTGACCATTCTGGCCGTTAGAGTGAGTGTGCCAGCCTGGCTGAGGGGGCAGAGACAGGTGAGGGGCTCTGCGGCCTGTGCGTGCTGGTGGTGGGGACTGGAGGAGGAAAGCTGGGGTGGGAGAGGTGCCCCTGAGCCCCGCCGCAGAGGACAAGAGGAGGGAGTATTCAGATGCCTGGGATGAGCTGCTGAGGCCTTCTCTTCCTTGGTCCAAAAGTGCTGAGCTCCTTTTGTCGGGGCTTCAGCGAGGCGGGAAGGCAAGTAGTCAATTGCAGATCGGGGCCTCCACCCTTTTACATTAGGAAGGGTTTCCCATCTATTGGAAATTTCCACAGTATTTTGCAGAAGGAAATGAGCACTTTCCTCTGGCAGAGAAATTGAAACTGAAATGGAAGATGAAGCGTAGTCGGTACAGTCAGTAACCATGGCAACATGATGGTGGGGTGGGGGGGATCACACCCACAGTGCAGGTCAGACGCCTGGCTGTGTTGTGTTCAGGCAGTGACAGACACGCGAGGTATCACACCAGGAAGTGTCAGCCTGGGCAGTGAAGTGAATACCATGTCCCTGCCCTCATGGAATTGACAGTCGGGGGGAGAGTTAGAGAACCCGACTGGACTTGGATTGGAAGCCCCGAAGAATGAGTAGGAGCTGGTCAAATGGAGAGGCGGGTAAAGGGTCAAGACCGCCAGAGAAGACCAGCGCGTACCAAGAGGCTGGTCCGCTGGGAATAATGGGATCAGGGATCTCTGGAGGCATGCAGGCCGCCTCCCCATGTCCCCAGGAGGGTACAGTGTGCCAGTTGGAGGCCAGTCTCAGTGGCAAATCCTGGCTTCTCAGCTCCTGGCCGGTGTCTGTGCGACCTGTGGGAGGGCGAGTGCGCTTATCGGGGTTTATAAAACAACGGTTTATGTTCTTAAGATGGGAAGAATGTCTTTGTCCCATGACCAGAAGAGACTTAACCTGACCCTGAGTTGTTACAGTGTCCCTGGCACATCAGTCACCCAGAGCTAAACTCCAAGAATACTGACAAGTTTCATCTGTGTCCTCCTCCCCCGCTCACCTCCTCCCTGGGCCCTGGGGTAGCCTGCCTGGCCTTCTCTCACTTGTTCCCAGGGCCTGATGTCAGAGGCCATGGACCAGCCGGCTGGGAGTCCTGAAAACCCGAGGCCAGGAGAGTGCGGTGGCGGCAGCATGGAGCCGGGCACCTGCCAGGAGCTCCTGCACCGATTGCGGGAGCTGGAGGTGAGACACGGGGCAGGGTGGGGGCATCGGGCCGCCCTTTCCCATGAGCTGAGTGTGGGTGTTAGGTGTGCTGGACCTTCCTCTCAGCCCCCTTTGCCAGGCTGGAGCAGCGATGAACATTTCTTAGCAGAGCTCCTCTGAGAAGCCCGCTCCTTGCTGTTAGCTCTCCAGGCGAGGAGCCAGCTCAGGGACCAGAGGCGTGCACAGCGCAGGGCTGTCATACCCCCTGAATGTCTCCGTTCTTTACCCCTCTTCTCCCCCACTTTCATGCCTCTACTGGCTCTAGGAAAGCGGTGGTCACGGAGGCCATAGGAAGAAGAGTTTAGATGACCTGGCCCTCGGGAGTTAAGGGACAAGGACATGGATTCTTAAACTAAAGCCCTTCATCACATTCTTAGGACCCTGCCCTCCTCCCTCCAGTCTCCTCTGCCCTGTCCTCAGGGAAATAAGGGTTACTCTTGGCACCTCCCGCCTTAGGTCCTCCTGGCTGCTGAGTCTCCTCAGCCCCTCCAGCCTCACTGACTGAGGTTGAAGTTCACAGAAAACCAGGCATCTCAGCTCTGCTTTTTTATTGCCCTTGACCCTATAGCCTCCCCATGGCAGAATCCACCCAGAACCAAGAGCTGGGCAGGGGTGTAATTAGTAGACTCCTTGCGTCCTCTTCCCCCGACAAAGGAATTTCCCCGGCGGGGAGAATGATCCCATAGCTTCCTTTTGCCCTCCTCTCCCTCCACCTTACAGGCAGAGAACTCGGCACTTGCCCAGGCCAACGAAAACCAGCGGGAGACCTATGAGCGCTGTCTGGACGAGGTGCGTGGGGTCTGCAGTGGGGCTGATGCTGAGGAGGGCTGGGGAAGCACAGCTCTTCTCCTCCGCACAGAGGCTGGGTCGGCTGACTGCTCTGCCTTGGGGCTTTCTGTCCACAGGTTGCCAACCATGTGGTACAGGCACTGCTGAACCAAAAGGTAAGTGGCCATGGGAGACATTTTCACTCCCGAGCCCAGCCTCCTTGGGAGAGGCCCTGGCCACCACAGGGGAGGTCCCTCCTGGGACCCCCTGAGCCTGCTCAGCTAAGCTTTTGATAGAAGCTATTGACCCACTGGTACCCGCCCCACCCTCCTGCTTCTTTTCCACCTGGAGGCAGGGGTGGGATAGGTAAGGCCAGATCTCTGAGTTATGGTACCTTTGATTTGGGATGAATCCTTCCCTTACCCTGGCCCAGCTGGTTTCTCCAGGTTGTAATGGTGCTGAAAGGCAATGTTGATGTTGTGAGCATAAGTTGGCATGTAAATATTTACTCAAGTACTGTGACTAACCTCTTGACTTAGGGTCCACTCTGACCCCTAGGTCTTCCCCTTCCTTGTTTAGACCCTTCTCTGATGTGTGTTTTCTAAGAGGCAAGGGGTTGGCTCCAGGATTGGGGAAGGTACCAATGGGAATGGGATTTACCTCCCACCAGGGGTGGTTAACTTTAGAGAATTCACCATCCCCTGGAGACTGGACAGCTACAGACTTAGGCAGACTCAGCTCCCTCACAGGAGGAGGTTGCAGGGGGAGGGCATGCCCGGGAGGAGTGCCCGCTGCTCTGATTAAAGGGACTGTGCTCACATCGCTCCACCCCTCCCTGCCTTCGTCTCCTTTTCCTCGCCTCCTCTGGGCCACGGCAGGACCTTCGGGAGGAGTGCATCAAGCTGAAGAAGAGGGTGTTCGACCTGGAACGGCAGAACCAGATGCTCAGCGCCCTGTTTCAGCAGAAACTCCAGCTCACAACAGGCTCCCTCCCTCAGGTAGGCATGAGCCGTTCTCCTTCTCTCATCGCATCTGTTTCCTGCCTCCCCCAGCCCCATCATTATCACCACCCTCTTTCTCCCCACTCTTTCCCCAAACACCTACAGAAGCTGGCTGTGTGCCCTTCGCACCCCAGGGAAGCAGCCCACTCAGGGAAGGCCTGCCTAGCCTGATGGATCTGAGCCTTAGATGGGGTGAAAACCCCAAGCCCCCTCCAGCCAGGCTGTCCCCCACCTTGCAGGTGCTCGTATCCCAGCTGGAGGGGGTCCCTTGTTGACAGAGAAGGTTCTTACTCGCTCTCACCCTGTGTGGGAAGATGGGTGGAGGCTAAAAATGTACTAATTATTTCACACGCCCAAGGGGCCCCTTTGGCCACTGCATTGCCTCCTCTTGGCCAGGGGCAAGGGTGGGACTGGGTGGGAGGCACCCAGTGCTCAGTGTCACAGAGAGGCCAGGGAAGGCACTTGACCGGATAATTCTCTGTGTACGCACATTGCATACAGGGTGGGGCAAGAGTAGGTTTACAGTTGTGAGTAGGCAAAACAAAGAGTTTATTCTTGTATTACTATTCATTACCAATGATACTTTTTCCATACAAACAACTGTAAACCCAGTTTCACCTCACCCTGTGTGCTCACCCACTGACTCAGGCATGGCCGCAGACCCTGACCCCTGCTTCCAGTCCCGACACCTGCCTCACCTGGGAGAAGCAGCAGCCTACTGGAAGGGAATCGTGGGCTCCGTTAAGATGTCGTTTGGGGTCACTCTGTCAGGAAGCCTCAAGGATGGGGTGAGACGTGAGGGTGGGAGGATCAAGAGCAGCTCCAGGTACCCGAGGTGAACAGCAGGTTCTGAAGTCAGACAGCGCACCCCTCGCCCCACCTCTGACCTTGACAAGACAAGAAGGTGTGTTTGTCTGTGTGTCAGCTCTTGGCTTCCAGACCCTGAACAGGATGCCCTCAGCTCCCTGGGAAGCCTGGCCCTTTCTGGAGCCCCTGTGTGCCGGGCTGTGTGGAGCCGGGTGAATCAGCAACAGTGACCGTGCAGCGCCCCTGCCCTGGGCCCTGCCCTGCTACCGGGTTCACCCTGCCCTGGCTGATCTCGCCCTGTCTGTACCCTTCTCAGTAACCGGTGGAAAAAGAGGTGTAGATCATCTTTAAGTCATTTCTTTTTTACTGAAATGAATGCTAGGATTTGAATTTGAGATTTTTAAATGAATATGGGAGTTTGGGGCAGTAGATTTATCTTTCCCCAGGGTAACATGACGTAATGGAAAGAACATGAACCTTGGCCTCAGATAAACTTGGGTTGGATCCCTAACTTAGCTAATTCTTAGCTGTGTGACCTTGGGCAAATTATATAACCCTACAAACCACGGTTTTTCCTTATAGATGGGGATAAGAATACCTATATTGTAGGCTGTCATGAGGATTAAATGAGATGATGTGTAGAGCTTGGCCTATAGTAGACAGTCAATATTCGGCAGCTATTTATCATTATTAATGTTATTCCCAAGTTGTGCTTTGCTAGAAGAAAGCTCCATTGATGAAATGCTAATTAAGCTCATACTGTGAGCAGTGCCTTTGCCAACACATATGGAGCTGGACAGGGCCGTGGCCTGTGCGGGCGAACAGAACCCCTGAAGGCTCGGACTGCGGAAGCTAAGGCAGGAAGCTAGGGCAGGTCTGCAGTCAGCAGCAGTACAAAGCTCTGCTGTCCAAGAGCCAGAGGGGAGAGACGCCATCAGAGACAGACTGGGGGGGGCTCCTTTAATAAGGTGACGTTGAACCTGGGCCTTGATGGATGGGAGATTTAAAAAGAATGAAGTAGGGGTTAGAGAAAAGGGATGCCCTGTGGAAGGAACAGAGCAGGGAAGGCTAGGGAGCACCAAGCTATTCTGCGGGGCTGGAACAAAGGGTGTGTGAAGGAGCTTTGAGTGAGACAAAGCTGGAGACGCGTCAGAGAAGCGCAGGCAGGCCAGGCCTGGAATGCCGACAGAGGAGTTCAGACTTGTCTTCAGTGGGCGAGCATAGGAGGCTTTGAGCACAAAGATGCTTTAGAAAAAAAAATTCAAAGATGCTTTAGGCTGCCTTGTACATCGGAGATTGAAAGGCCGCCCGTGTCGGAGAGACAGAAATGCTGGGCAGCGTCCAGCCAGAGGTGTGAGGACCAGGGCTGAGGGAGCAGCTGCAGGTGGCCAGAGGGGAGGCAGGGAGACGCTGCAGAGGCGGGATTTAAAACCTATGGAGAATGAGAGACAGGAAACAGTTAAAGGTGACTAGCATCTAGTTGAGACGCTTAAGTGAAGGAAGTGACATTCTCAGGGACTGAGAGAGAAGTGACCTATGATTAAACACTACTTTTGTAATCCTTAGAGTGCAAGTTTTACTTGAGACCAGTTAGGAGAGACAGAAGTGATAACTTCTACCACTATCTCTTTTCTGGGACCCAGTCATAAGTGCCTCTTCCCTTAGTCTCAGCCTATGATGCCGAGGGCACAGGTAGTCAGAACAGGAAGGGGTCTCTCTGCGGACCCTCCCCATAATCGCTAAGAGGCCCAGAGAAAAGCAGAGCGGTCCTGGAGCAGCTGCTGCCATTGGGCCTGGGAGCCCCCTTCTTTCTCTGAAGCTCCCGGACCAGTCTCACCTTCCCGCCACCTGGGCATGCACTTCTTCAGTCTGCCTGTGCCTTGGTCTCCTAACGCTCCGCTGACCAGGCGGTGGGGACAGTGGTGGAAGCGTTCCTTGGGCCAGGCGATGTCCCTGCCCCGGGATGGGAAAGCCCGATTCATGAGGGAGCAGGGACCGGGGACAGAGCATCAGTGCTAACTCTGCCTCTCCCTACAGATCCCACTTGCCCCACTCCAGCCGCCATCTGAGCCATCAGCCGCCCCGTCTCTGAGCTCTGCTGAAGGGCTGGCCACCTCGCTGCCTCTGGGGCGCTGTGCTGGGCAGAGAGAGGTAGGAGTGCTGGGCGTAGTGGTCTATGGCTCCACTGGCTATGGGCTTGTCAGTACGTCCATTGCTGTTTCCTAATTTATCTCTGAGTCCCAGGGGAAGGGCTGCGTCCCAGGGCACAGATTCTTGTCCAGGCTGGGTATGAGCCCTCAGTTGTCACCTTATACCAAGAAAAAACAGATCCCACCCCCAAACACCGGCCTCGCAAGCAAATGTGTTCATACTACAGTAAGGGTCATAGCTTCCTCTGTGCCAGGCACTGTGCTGAACACCTGGATCTCATCTATCTTGTTTTTATGAGGTTAAACATAATTACCATACATTTTATAGATGATACAGTGAAGCTTAGAGATTCAATAACTTGCCAAAGGCTATATAACTAGTTATGTAGTAGACCTGGTCCTTGAACCTGCAGTCTGACTCCAGAGCCCATGGAGTTAACCACTAGGTTACCCTGGATTGGGTGCGAGAAGAGGTCAGGCAGAAGCCAGGAAGGGCTTGCAATAGTCATTCCCAATCCCCTTCTCCATGGAGATCAGGTCAGCAGCTGCATCTGACCTAACAAGGCCTGGGCTTGCCTGTAGGGGCTGACTTAGGACTTGGCCACATCACATCCCCTTCTTGAGTCTCTGTGTTCTTTCCAGAGCCTGAAAAATGGACAGGCCTCCCTTTCCTGGGGCAAGCATAGCCGTCGGGGTTGTAGATGGTCAGCCCTGCCAACCCGACAGCAGTGGGAAGTGGCGGAGAAGCGGGTCTGGGATAACCAGGAAGGGAGGCAGGGTGCCCGCCCGACCCCAGTCAGGCCAGGAAAAATAGCTGGACTAACCAGGTCTCAGTGACCCTTAAGGAAGATGAGCCATCGTATCCCAGGAGCTAATTCCTTTTGGGGCTGCAGGGGAAATCAGGCCAGCTCTGTTCCCGACACACTCAGTCATGTGCAGCTTAGGTCCTGGGTCTGCATGTGGTCCCCTCCTCATGCCTTTCTCCCCCAAGGTGTGCTGGGAGCAGCAGCTGCGGCCGGGAGGAGGCCCAGGACCCCCAGCCGCCCCACCCCCAGCGCTGGATGCCTTATCCCCATTCCTTCGAAAGAAAGCCCAGATCCTGGAGGTGCTGAGAGCCCTGGAGGAGACTGACCCCTTGCTTCTCTGCTCACCTGCTACCCCCTGGCAACCTCCAAGCGAGGGTCCTGGCTCCCCAGAGCCCATCAATGGCGAGCTGTGTGGCCCACCCCAGCCTGAACCCTCACCCTGGGCCCCCTACCTGCTACTAGGCCCGGGTAGCCTAGGAGGCCTGCTACACTGGGAGCGCCTCTTGGGGAACCCTGGGGAGGAAGAGGGTGCTGGGCGGCCCTGGGGCCCTAGTAGAGGCTCCCCCCAGGCCCAAGGTGCTATCTCTGGCCCACCCTGTGCCCCAGGCAGCAGCTCCTCCTCCTCTTCTGACGAGGCAGGTGACCCCAATGAGGCACCCAGCCCCGACACCCTGCTCGGGGCCCTGGCCCGCAAACAGTTGAACCTGGGTCAGCTCCTTGAGGACACAGAGTCTTACCTACAGGCCTTCCTGGCCGGAGCTGCAGGTCCACTCCATGGGGACCACCCAGGACCCGGGCAGCCATCCTCCCCAGACCAGGGGCCTCCACAGCTGACCAAGTTCAAAGGCCTCCCCAAGTCAGCTTGGGGTGGGGGTATCCCAGAGGCTCACAGGCCAGGCTTTGGTGCTACCTCAGAGGGCCAGGAGCCCCGCCCCTTCCTCAGCATGTTCATTGATACAGGGGGTGCCCCCCTGGGCTCGCGACCTGGTCACCCCCACTCCTCATCTCAGGTGAAAAGCAAGCTCCAAATTGGCCCCCCTTCTCCTGGGGAAGCCCAGGGACCCCTTCTGCCCTCTCCAGCCAGAGGTCTCAAGTTCTTAAAGCTGCCTCCAGCCTCGGAGAAGATCCCCAGCCCAGGAGGCCCCCAGCTCAGCCCTCAGTTTCCCCGGAACTCCCGAATCCCCTGCCGGAACAGTGGCTCCGATGGCAGCCCCTCCCCGCTGCTGGCCCGAAAGGGCCTGGGTGGAGGAGAGCTGTCCCCAGAAGGGGCTCAGGGCCTGCCCACCAGCCCTTCACCCTGCTCCACAACCCCGGACTCTGTGCAGCTCCGACCTCCCCAGCCGGCCTTGTCCACCACGCTGTCCCCTGGATCAGTGGTCTCTCCCTGCTACGAGAATATCCTCGACCTTTCCCGGAGCACCTTTAGAGGGCCTTCTCCAGAGCCACCTCCATCCCCATTGCAGGCGCCCACCTACCCACAACTAACTCTGGAGGTGCAACGGGCCCCCGAGGTCCTCAGAAGCCCCGGGGCCCCCCCTAGCCCTTGCCTCCCAGAATCCTGCCCCTATGGAAGCCCCCAGGAGAAAAGCTTGGACAAGATAGGCTTGGAGTCCCCCCATCCAGGCCGCAGGACCCCGGGCAGCTCAGCCAAGAAGCCTAGCCAGGGGGCAGGGCGGCGACCTGGAGATTCTGGCCACACGCCTCTGCGGGACAGACTGGCAGCCTTGGGGAAACTGAAGACTGGCCCCGAGGGGCCCCAGGGCCCAGAGAAGAACGGGGTGCCAGCCAGGCCTGGCACTGAGAAGGCTCGGGGAGCAGGGAGGTCAAGGGAGAGCACTGGAGACATGGCACTCTCCACCCCCCGGCCCCCTGAGCAGCCAGAAGCCAAGGGGGCCCAGCAGGGGACAGTGGCCTTGGGCACAAACAGCCTGAAGCAGCAGGAACCTGGGCTCCTGGGGGACCCCGGGGCCCGAGTCTACTCCTCCCACTCCATGGGGGCCCGGGTGGACCTGGAGCCTGTCTCACCAAGGAGCTGCCTCACCAAAGTGGAGCTGGCCAAGAGCCGGCTGGCAGGGGCCCTATGCCCCCAGGTACCCCGTACCCCTGCCAAAGTGCCAACCTCAGCCCCCAGCCTGGGCAAGCCCAATAAGAGCCCCCATGGCAGCCCGACAAAGCTACCTTCCAAGTCACCTACCAAGGTGGTGCCCCGACCTGTGGCCCCGCCAGCCACCAAGGAGCACCCCAAGCCTGACAAGGGGAGGGGCCCTCCTTGGACAGACTGCGGTAGCCCCACGGCCCAGCCCACACCCACAGTACCTGGCCCCGCTGACCCCAGCCCGGGCCCTGAGCGGCGTGCCCCACACTCGGCCATTGAGGAGAAGGTGATGAAGGGCATCGAGGAGAATGTGCTGCGGCTCCAGGGCCAGGAGCGGGCACCGGGCACTGAGGCCAAGCACCGTAACACCAGCAGTATCGCCAGCTGGTTTGGCCTTAAGAAGAGCAAGCTGCCCGCACTGAACCGCCGCACAGAAGCCACCAAGAGCAAGGAAGGGGCCAGTGGGAGCTCCCCACTCCGGAAGGAGGTCAAGGTGGAATCCCGGAAGCTGGAGGCAGAGAGCCTCAACATCTCCAAGCTGATGGCTAAGGCAGAAGATTTGCGCCGGGCACTGGAGGAGGAGAAGGCCTACTTGAGCAGCAGGGCCAGGCCACGGCCTGGGGGACCAGCACCAGGGCCCAGCGCAGGGCTGGGGCAGGTCCAAGGCCAGCTGGCTGGCATGTACCAGGGCGCAGACACCTTCATGCAGCAGCTGCTCAACAGGTGAGGGCCTGGGACCAGTTGGCAGGTGATTGGGACACTTGTCCCTCCATGGGCACCCCAGAGACTGCTGGGACTGTCTGACCTGGGAACTTGGGCTTCACAGAGGTCAAAGGGTGTCAGAGTCCAAGCAAAATGCCACCAAAGTACCTGGGGATTAGTGGTCAGACTAAGGAGAGATGAGGGGGTCTGTGTCCCGGCTCCGCGCCCCTCTGGCTCTCTGACATCACACTTGCTGAGACCCAGCTTCTCATTTGGGAAGAGAGAACAGGCCACACTTTGCTGGATCGTCTTGAGTGTCAGATGGGGCGGGCTGCCAAAGTGCCTGCACACAGTAGTCACGGGAATGCCAGCCCCTAACCGTGGCCTGATGAAGGTCTCACTCTGGGGTTTCCCATGATGTAGAACAAGGCGGGAGGTCTCCTTCCCATCTTACCCTTTGGTGCCTGCCACGGACCCAGCAGTGGAAGCTGTGGTTTAGAGAAGGGGCCACCCCAAATTGGGGTTGCTCTGTCTGGGCCAGGTTAAGGCAGAATGTCTGTGGGAATTGGGCCCTAGGTAAGGTGTGACTCAGACAGCAAATGCTCTCAGATTCAGCAGGGGCAGGCTAAGACCAGGTCTGCCGTCAACCTGTCAGCATTGCTCAGTGGTCTCTAGGCTTGACTTTGGAGAGATTTGGGAGTGTTCCCCCATCTTCCCTGCCCCTGCTGTTCCTCTGGGGTTTTCCCTAGGGTTTCTGCCTGTTTCCAGTGTCAGAAGGGGTTGCTGGGGTCAACCACCAGGGATATGTCCCCTTCCCCATGGGCGGTGAGGGGTACCTCATGAGCCCACACCACTTCTGCACTGCTGCCCCTAGGGTGGATGGCAAGGAGCTGCCACCCAAGAGCTGGAGGGAGCCCAAGCCTGAGTATGGTGGCTTCCAGCCAGTGTCCTCTGACCCCAAGAATGCCTGGCCAGCTTGTGGGCCCCGAAATGGCCTGGTGGGCCCTCTTCAAAGCTGCGGAAAACCTCCTGGGAAGGTAAGTTCTTAAGGCAGGAGCTGGGTGGCGGGCTCCCCTCCCTGAGGCCTGGAAGCTGCTGGATGTACTTCTGGGGGGTGGGGGAGAGCGGTGGTAAAGGGAGCTGGGGAGGGGAGAGGGCCTCCTGAGAGCGAGCAGGGCTTGGGCACTCTCAGACCCATGCTCTAGGGGACCTAAAGGTGAGGTTTGGGGAGGGATGGGCTCAGAGGTCTCCTGTTTCCCACAGCCCGGCAGTGAGCCAGGGAGGCGGGAAGAGATGCCCTCGGAGGACAGCCTGGCTGAGCCAGTGCCCACCTCACACTTCACAGGTCAGCAGGGTCAAGGGCCAAGGGTGTGACTAGCTCCTCACCCGCTGCTTACTTTACTCCTTCCTGTCACTGCAGCAGGTGCCAGGCCCTGAGTGCCATCTTGGTGCTGATCACCAGGTGGGCGCTGGGGCTGCACAGAAGTATATCCCTTCCTGCCCTTGGGGTACCCACTCTCCATTCCCCAGGCCTAGGGGAGGTGGGACAGGGTAGGCAGATACAACTAAGCCTGTTGGGCCTGGAGGACCCGGACCCGAGGTGGAGCCTGGGCTGGGGCAGGAACCTGGAAGAAGTCAGAGTGGGTGAGCCGCCTGCAGCCTCACATTTGTGACTTACCCTCGCCTCCCCCAGCCTGTGGCTCCTTGACTCGAACCCTGGACAGTGGCATTGGGACCTTCCCGCCCCCAGACCATGGCAGCAGTGGCACCCCCAGCAAGAATCCTCCCAAGACCAAGCCGCCACGGCTGGAGCCCCCACCTGGGGGGCCCCCAGCTCGGCCACCGCTCCTTACCAAAGTCCCCCGCCGCGCCCACACGCTGGAGCGCGAGGTGCCAGGCATAGAAGAGCTGCTGGTGAGCGGGCGGCACCCCAGCATGCCTGCCTTCCCCGCGCTGCTCACTGCTGCCCCAGGCCACCGGGGTCGTCAGACCTGTCCTGACGGTGAGTGACCAGACAGGGGGGTGGGCTGCCCCTGGGCTCTACCCACCACCACCTACCTTCCTGTTGTCACCACATAGATCCCTGTGAAGACCCAGGACCTTCCCCTCCTGTTCAGCTGGCCAAAAACTGGACCTTCCCCAATGCCAGGGCAGCTGGTGGCTCCACCGACCCTTTCCTGTGTCCGCCCCGACAATTGGAGGGGCTGCCCAGGACCCCCATGGTGAGCATGGACGAAGGGGGAAGGGGACAGGACTGGAGGGTGAGGGAATAAGGGAGGGAGGCCAGTTTCTCAGGTGAAATGCAGACCTGTCCCAGAGGAAGACTGAGCGGACAGCCCCTTGGATGCCCCTCTGGGCAGCCCACCTCCCTCCCTTCCTACACCCCTCTCAGGGGAAGCGTTTCTCTCCCTACCCAGAACCGTGGAAGGACTGCGTTCAGTCCTGCCTCCAGCCTGCTTCCTCTGAGCGCGCTCCGCCTCGGTGGGCCCCATCTGCAGAGCCCCCATCCCAAGAGCAGAGCCCAAGGCCTTTCAGGCTGGGCCAGGAGGTGAGAGGAGGTTCCTCCTAAGCTTCCCTTCCTTCCTTTCCCAGGCCCTGCCTGTGGACCAGAAGCGGAGCCTGGAGCGCGGCCACCCCGCCCCTACAACGCCCCAGGGCCCCGCATTTGGGGGTAGCCGCACTCCCAGCACATCGGACATGGGTGAGGAAGGCAGAGTGGCCAGTGGGGGCCCTCCAGGGCTGGAGACCTCAGAGTCTCTCAGCGACTCGCTCTACGACTCGCTCTCCTCCTGCGGGAGTCAGGGCTGAGGAGCTGCACCACGGCCCCTCTCAGACCACAGACCAGCCCGGCTCTCCTCAGGCCCCGCCCCCTCGGGGCCCAAGGGGCTCCTCCCTCAAGGGACCAAGGAGGCAGATGGATAAGAAGGTGAAGGGGGTCCCTGACACACCCCGCCGCCCACCGCTGCTGTGGAGGAGATGACCACTCTCAGCTCAGGGAGAGACCCCACCTTTGGTCCCTCCTCTCACCCAGAGTAAGGCTCTTCCTCTGAGGGACTGAGTTCCAGGCCTCTGTGTCCCAGCCCTCCCTCCTACTTCAGGCTGAGCCATCATGTGGTGCTGGGCTTCCTGCCCACAAGCTGTGCCATCTCCGCCCAACCTGGCTGCTCCCTGCCCGAGCCCCCCACGGGGCCAGCCCGGAGGCCCCGTGCTGGTGGAGTTTGGGGGTGAGGGGTCTAGTTGCCTTCTCTCTCATCTGCCCTGGTCCTCCCTGCTGTCTGGATGGTGCTGCCCTTCTCTGCCCCTTGTCTTGGGGGTCCATTTGTCTGTCTTTTTTGTTGTTTTTTTTTATATTAAAGCGCCTGGCCCACTCCCCTCTCCCCACCCCCATCCCCACACTGCGGTTAATTTATCTGTTGTTATAAATGCGGCTGCTCTGCTTCCAGCCTCTGCTTCTGCGGTGTCCCTAATAAAACGTGGAGGCCCCTCCGTGCCCCCGACTTGGTTTGTTCTGTAGGAGGAGTCAGGGATAGACAGGTGGGTGGAGACTGTGGGCACCTGGGAGTGAGACCCAGTCCCAGGCAGCCTTCTGAAGCAGCCCCTACCAGGGTCGCTGGCTGCCCTTAACTGGAAGGTCACCAAGGACTGGAGGATGGGCGTCTGCTTAGGCCTGGAATGGAGACTGTTTTGGAGAGATTCCCCTGACCCAGGGTTTGGGCAGGGCGGAAGGTGGGCTGCCCCTTGGGGAGGGTAGCCGTGGACATATTTAAACCCCTGTATAT
Organism: Pteronotus mesoamericanus; assembly: GCF_021234165.1. NCBI lineage: Eukaryota > Metazoa > Chordata > Mammalia > Chiroptera > Mormoopidae > Pteronotus > Pteronotus mesoamericanus. The sequence continues at coordinate 4,959,719 of NW_026555310.1, forward strand.
ACCAGATGCGGTGGGGCCTGCAAACTCTGAGCTTCAGGGGCCAGATGGTAAGCAGGGCTCAGTGTCCGCAGCCTTCTGTTGTCATGAGGGGGAGGCACAACTGGGTCTCAAACTGGTGCCACCTTCTAATTTCTCCTCGGTCCTTGGGCCTTCCCTGGATCTTATTCATAACTGTTCCTAACTCATTTCAGCCAGAAGTCCCACTGGCTCTGAAAGTCTCACTGCAGGAAGGGGGCAGCTGGGAATGAGGCTGTGCAGGGGGTCTAAACTTGCGGAGTGTTTTCAGACTCTCCGCGGGGCATGAGAAAGCCGGGGGTGGTAACGACCCTCTAGCCCTTGGATTTCTGGTCAGACATGGGGCTGGGCAATGACCTGGATGGAGGTGAACCAGGTGGCAACCAGCTCATCTCACCTTGGCCAGCCTCCTGCTCACCTGGGGCGCCAGAGGCAGGATGACTCCTCAAGAGCACCCGCACCTGACGTAGCCTGCACTGGCTGCCTCCTGGTGACACAGTCTGAAGGCCACCTGGCCAGCGCGCACACTCGACACACCTGGCCTTGTGGTTGGGGCACTAGACAGTTCATCGTGGACATGGGGGACCCATAGTAGACACGTAGTGTGTTGACACCACAGGCTTGCTGAGCCGACGGTGGGGGGCTGGACAGGAAGTAGTGCCGGGCACATTAGAACTCAGTTATACTGCGGACACTCCTGGGCTCTGACCTGCCCAAGGGAGACTTGGAGTGGGGAGGGTATCAGCACCTCCTTCCAGCAGCGTCTCTCCAGCCCCCCTGATGCTCCAGGGAGCAGTAAAAACTCCCCGTTAAAATAAACGCCTACCATATTGCCAGCCTGCCGATCCCTAACCTCCACCAGGACCCTGCAGGAGGGGGCGCTGTCATCCTCATTTCTCAAATGAAGACATCGAGGCAAGGGGGGGGAGGGGGTCAAGTCAAATGTCTTGGTTTTCTTTAAATGTCAGAATCCCATTTTCTTACTCCTGTCTTCTACTTCCAGGTTCCTATCCCCCTATGCCTTCTGCTGTTATGGGTTTAAGTATGAGATTACCAAACCGCAAATCTCTGCTTCTTGCCAGGCAGGCTCAAAGATATCTACATCATCCCTCTCCTAACTTACTATTTCTTGGTTTTTCAAGCCCTTTTCTCTATCTGAACCTGATGGATTACCTCATTTCCTTGTTAGAACAGAATTGTTTGCCTGCAGGATATTTGTCCTATTTCCTTTCCGGGAAGGAGCCCTTGGCATGGTGGGTTTGACTTGACTCCACCTCTCACAAGCTGAGACCAATGGATCCATCCATGTTTGTGTCACCAGGGTCTGGTCAGTCTGCTACCAGGCTAGTTTCTACCAGGCAAGGTGTCACCTTGGCCTCGGGGCACTGCGGGCCGACTGGGGAATTAGCTGACATTTACTGAAGCGGGGTATCATCAGTCACATGGGAGCCAGCCCTTCCCATCAACTGCTCCAGGGAACAGCTCTTGTCCCTACGTCCCCCATCGTTCTGCGAAGGGTAGCTGGGCCCAGACAGGCCGTCCTGCAGCTCACGTAACTGTGTGCCCTCCACGCAGACCAAATACCCCATCTGACAGGATTCTGTGGAAGAGGACACTTGGGTGAGTTAAAGACACTCCTGAGAAACTGATTTCTCCTGGTACTTAAAGGAAACACTTGACTAAAAGATCGCTTGACCCTCACTATGGCAGAACACCTCAAATCTCAGTTTGCAAGTTCTGCCTGAAGGATTAAGAGGACCTCACCGTTTTCTCCATGAACAAAGGGAGAATGTCTGCTTCGCCATTCACTATGACCCTTTTTTCTGAATCTCCCAAAGGAAGCCAAAACTGCCAGATACCACCCCCACCACCACCTTGTACCCCCTGCAAATGACATCAAGGTATCAGCAAAAGACTGAAAAGCTTTCACATTCCACCTCAGGGGAACCCTGCCTTTTGTAGGAATGTCCCAAAATGTTTAACTGAGGTTTTCTCTGGGGAGCTAGAGGTTTTTTATTCTTCACCCTTTTCTAGATTTTCTACAAATAGTATGTTTCTTTTTCTATATTTTCAGTAAAAAGAAATGCTCTGCAGAAAATTCTTAGATATATACCCCCATCTGTAATCCTGTGTGGATTAATTCAAGCATATACATTATTAAAGGCAGGTGAATTTGAAGTAAATACAGCTGAGCATTTCTATGACATTAGAATGGGAAAGAACTTTTTTAAGATTAAAAAAATTTTAATTAATCACACTTTTTTTAATTACTAAAGACATGCAAATCATAAAAGTGCATGCTCATGGTTATTTTTTAATAAAAAGGTAATTAAAATTGAATATAATGTTATACAAGGAAGATGAGGAGTCTCTTTCATACTCCAACTCCCTTCTCAGGTGTAACTTGAGTTGATTAGTAATCCTTTCAAATCATTTTTTAAAGTACACACAGCATGCTTATGTGGACCTTTTATTAGAAAATGGGATTATTCTGTAGTTACTGATCTGTTTCTTCTTGTAGCACTTAATATTTCTTAGAGACCTTTCCAAAGCCCATGAATCTCCATTATCATACATGGTCTCCTGTTGTATGGAGATGTAGCGTTTATTTATTTTGACATGACAAACATTGCAGTGAACATTGCATTTGCATCCTTTTTTTTAAAAGATTTTATTTATTTTTAGAGAAAGGGGAAAGGAGAGAGAGAAAGAGAGAGAGAGAGAAACATCAATGTATGGTTGCCTCTCACACACCCCCAAACAGGGATTTAGCCCTCAACCCAGACATGTGCCCTGACGAGGAATTGAACTGGCGACCCTTTGGTTCACAGGCCAGCGCTCAATCCACTGCTCCACACCAGCCAGGGCCTCATTTGCATCTTTGGCCACTTGTATTTCCATAAGATAAATTCCTATAAATGGAATTGCTGGATCTTACAGTAAGCTTCATTTAAATGTTTTAAAGATATTAACAAATTGTGCTTCATCAGCAGTGTATTGGGGAGACTCTCTTTCACATTGTTGAGTATTTTTATCCTTTTTATCCTTAGCCAATTTGGATGAAATAAGTGATCATGTAGAGTTTGTAGCCCAATGTAGGCACTTTGGCTTTTACTCAGAGTGAAATGGGAAGCCACTAGAGAGTGACAAGAATAAACTGTGGAGGGCAAGTATGGAAACAAACCAGTAAGGAGGCATCTTGGTAACTCCAGTGAGAGGTGGTCGTGACTTGTTCCAGGGCAGAGACACAATAGACAAGATTTGCTAATGTAATGGACATGAGGAAGGGAGAAGAGTTGAGGACAACTCGAAGGTGTTTCGAGCAACTGGTAGGAAGAAGTTGCCATTAACTGATAATGGGAACACTGGATAAGGCAGACTTGGGAAAGGGAAGATCAGGAGTTAAGTGTTGGACATATTAAACTTGAGCTGTCTGTTGGACAACATCCAATGGAAAGTATGGAGTAGGCAGTTGGTTATAGACATTCAGAGTTTAGAAAAGAAGCCTGGGCTGGAGATATAAATTGTAGTAAGTCATCAGCGTATGAATGTTATTTAGAGCGAAGGGACTGGATGAGGTCACCAAGAGAGTGAGGAAAGGAAAGATTTGAGTCCCAAACCCTGGAACGCTCCATTTCTTCAGAGGTCAGAGGGAATGAGGAGGAAACTGCACAGGAGACTGAAAAGAGGGTAGGTACCACCCTCTCAGGAAAAGAGTGAGGTCCTGGAATATAAGCGAAGAAAATATTTCAGGAAAGATTAATCAGAGTCAAATTCTGTTGATGTGTCTGGCAAGGTGGGGATTGAAGATTGTTTCTGGATTTAGCAACATGGAGCTCATTGGTGACCTTAGCAAAAGCATTGATGGAAATGGAAGCTGTTTGGAGTGGTTCAAGAGAAAATGGGAAAGGGAGAATTGGAGTGTAGACCGTTCTTCTAAGGAGCAAGGGAGAAGGGAGTGGGAGAGGGAAGTGGGATCAAGAAATAGATTTTTAGTATATTTTAAGTCTTATTTTTGAAACTATCTCAAATTTACATGTTTCAAGTACAATACAAAGCACTTTTTTCCTCTTAAATTATTTGAGAGTAAGTTGCCAACTTGATAATCCATCACCCGAATACTTCAGTGTTTATTTCCTACAAAAGGCATTTTCTTATATTTCTCCAATACCATCATCAAAATCAGGAATTTCTATGTAACTACAACGTAAGCCTTAGACTGCATTCAAGTTTCATCAGTTGTCCAAATAATATCCTTGATTAGCCAGTTCAAAGTTGTGCATTCCATCTAGTTGTCATATTTATTTAGTCTCTTTTGGTCTGAAGCAATTCTTCGATTTGTCCTTGACTTTTATGACCTTGACACTTTTGTACTTTACAGGCCATGATTTCTATTTGTCTCTTTACTAATGATGTTCATTTTCATTACTTAAATTGGTGTTAACTATACCTTTACTATTTTCCCCTTTATAATTAATAAGAATATAGTGGGGAGGTTTTAAATATTTTAAAATAAATATTTTTTTCTTTTTTGGGGGGGGGAAAGGAAGGGGAAAAGGAGGGACCCACATGACCTGAGAAGTGGCCCACTCCTTCCCCACCTGGGAAATTTTTTTTTTTAAGAAGTATTACTTAATTTCTTTTTTTTTTAAATATATATACATTCCATTTATTTATTTTTGGAGAGAAGGGAGGGAGAAGGAGAGAAACATCAATGTGCGGTTGCCTCTCGCACACCCCCTACTGGGCACCTGGCCTGCGTGCAACCCAGACATATTTCCTGACTGGGAATAAATATTTTATTTTAATCAAACTTTTTATTCATTTTTACTTCTATCAGTGTGGGCTCATGGCTTCCTATTTTATTCAATGGTTTATAATCTATTACTATCATTATTTACTTTGATGCCCAAACTGTCCATGATTTGGCTAGTAGAAATCCCTTCAAGGTGACTTCCGTCTTTTTGACAAACCTCTATCATTCTTTGAGGACATACTTTCTGGAATAACACGCTTGAGATTCAGCTTGGACTTTCCCCAACCCAGCCTGGGAGTCAGCCATTTTTCCAAAGACCCCTGGCTTCCTCCTTTTAGTGGAAAATGATATTGAGAAACTACGATCTTGGGGGCCGGATATGCTCATTGCTATTGGGGAGCTGCTGCTCCCAGGTCGTAAAAGAGAGTTTCTTAAAGATAGACGAAATTAAAGTGTTTTCTTATACTTAAGGGAATGATATAATAGATCCAGAAATTTGATGATGCAAGAGAGAGAAGAGAGAGTTGTGGGCCTCTAGTGCACAAGTGGCCTTCGGCGGCATCCGCAGGTACAGGAAGGAGGAAGGCCCAAGGCAGGCAGCTGGGTGTCTGTGGTGGTGTATACATATAGAAATATTCTTCTGATTGCTCTTATTTTCTCAAGGAAATAATCAAGGTCATCAGCTAAGAGGAAGAATGGGAGAAAGGTGTTGGAGGTTTGAGAAGAGGAGAGATAGGATGAGTAGCCATGTAGAGCTCAAAAGTGTGAACAGACTAGGGAATTGTAGCAGGATTACCAAGCAGCACGAGGATCCATTTGAAGTGATGAAAATTTAAAGTGAAGTTTATTAACATGAATGTTTTGGGGTGAGGGAATGGTTCCTGCCATGTTAGGTACAGAATGGACAGCAAATTGGATAAACCAGGGCTGCCAGTTTATCAAATGAGTAACGCGAAGGAGGAAGAGACAAGGGAATTAAAGGTGTATGCAAGGGAGTGGTTCTATTAATTGGTTGTGGGCGTTACCTCGGGCAAAGAAGGAAAAGAGAACAATAGAAAACAGAGGCATGTTTCTTCCCCTCCCCCAAAAAACAAAGAAAACAGGCATGAAGGAGGTAAGATCAGTAGGTGGGAATGAGTTGGAAACATGTTGAAAAGAAATGTGCTTGCTGGTCAGAGGGTGGGATGCATAAAATTGAGATTATGGCGGGTGTTATGAATTAAATTGTGTCCCCTATTAGATAGCCGAGGTGACTAAGGAAGGAATCGGAGCCAAAAAGGTCCAACTTAGGGCTTCTGTTAGAGGTGGGATGCTGTGATCAGGTGGGCTGAGTCCCAGCCGACTACAGCAGCAAGGGAAGGGGTAGAAGGGTGTTTAAGGGTGTGTAGCACACCCCTGCAAAAGGTAAGTCACCCTGTTGATCTGTCCCAGCTGTCCAGGGTATAGGTGTTTGCAAGACAATGTCCTCTGGTTAGGGATGGGTGATTCCACGACAGAAAGAAAGTCTGGGAGATTTATGGGCCTTGTTTCTGAGAAAAGCTTGAGGGAGACAGAGCAGGCAGTGAGGATTCAACCAGTTCTCAGCAGGGAGCCGGTGGCTATGCCTCAGTTGCTCCCGATAATAGCAAACCTTGTAGTCAGTATTCAGCCTGTTGGTGCATGCCTTCTTTGTTCCAGCATAGCTGGTGGCCTAGGTCCTCCATATCCCAGTACGTTCTAACACCCTTGCCCCTGAAAAACGTTGAAGCCCTATCCCCAGTGCCTCAGAATGTGACCTTAATTGGAAATAAGGTCATTACAGAGGTAATCAAGCTAAAATAGGTCATTTGAGTGGGCCCTAATCCAATATGACTGGTGTCCTTATAAAAGCAGAAAATCGGGCCCAGAACAAACATGCACTCAAAGGGAAAGCCATGTAAAATGAAAGCCAAGATTGGGGTGATGCACCTACAAGCCAGAGAATGCCAAAGATTGCCAGTAAACCACCAAAAGTTAGGGGAGAGGCCTGGAGCGATTCTTCCTCACAGCCCTCAGAAGGAACCTGCCTGAAACTGGAAAAGTCGGCATTTGCACTCCCTGTTTCTGTCAGACCCAACAAGTAGAGAGAAGGATTGAATCTCTATGGACACTTTAGTCAAGCACCAACAATCTGAGAAGAGGGCAGGCTATGCACCCTCAAAAACCATCTTAACATCTCATCTCAAGCTGACCTTTTTATAAGAAGAGAGGGTAGGTAAGGGGTTGGGAAAAAGGTTACTTGGATAAGAGTTGCAGTTCAGAGGCAATTTTCCTAGTACTTCTTTATCTGTTGATCAGCAATTCTTTATCTGCATCACAATGGCTCAGACACCATCTCCATTGCTTTCAGAACCCCTAGGACACCAGATTGAATTGCTTGTGGACCTCCTGGAGTCATGCATTTCTTCAGTTCCTGGAATAACAGCTGCCCACGTGCATTAAGCATTTAAACCTATCAACTCTGACTGAAACTAAAGTCTAACTCTCACGTTCCCCTATCATGCCGACACCTTGTTTGTGGACTTGTAGCCTCCAGAACTGTGAGACAATAAATTTCTGTTGTTTAAGCCACCCGGTCTGTAGTACTTTGTTAAGGCAACCCTGGGACACTAAAACAGGGGGGTTGCAGTTATTGGTAATGACAAAGACCAGGGAGTGACCATGGGAGTGAGTGGCTCAGAGAGAGTAGAGGACAAGGTGATTGGAAGAGAAGAGATCGTGGAACGGAGAGGCCAGGATATTGAGAGGATTATCTGGGTGGACATTGAAATTGCCAAGAATAAGGACAGAATTAGTATCAAAGGGAATGATAGTGAGGCAGGAGCCAACCCCTTCAAGAAACAAAAGGAAGTAACTAGAGATTGATAGGTAAGTGGAAAAGGAAGTGGAGTGTGTGGTTTAGCCTGATGCCATAAGATTCGAAGCTGAAGGACTTTAGGGAAGAACTGTCTGAACGCAGCACTGAGGAGCGAGGAGGGCGCCCACACACCGACAGGCTGGCTGGCTCGTGGGCTGAGGGAAAGAAAGCAATGCCCACTTGAGAGGGCTGCAGGGAGAGAGGCGTCCTCAGGGAGAGCCAGGAGAGCAAAGGGACCTTCAAAGAGGCTCTGTATACATTTGCTGATGAAGAGCCATGAGCTCTAGGTCCCAGGGGAGGGGTTTCAGGAGATGGAAACAGTGGGGGATGTGCAGGACTATGAGGATCAGTGCAGTCATCACACGCTGATGGGAGCAGCTACAAAATATGGTGGCCACATTTTCCAATTTGCCTCAGAGGGATTCTTTTGTACCATGTGGATGGGGGAAGTGGTGAAGATGTGGAATGGTTGTTGCAGACAGAGGAGAAGGACCAGGCTCAGGACAAGTCAAGGATTTTTCAAAGGAGCCTGGAGCTCGGTGGAGGCTGAAGAGCTGGCACAGCCAGTGAGTGGCGCCAGTCCGCAGGAGAGTGGGACTTTTGTGGTTGCTGTTTCTGAGACCCGATTCTAGGGTGAGAGGAGGAAGATTGTGGGATTAGTGCTAGGATAGGCTTTGCTAAGGAAGAAGTTGAGGTGGCTGGTGAGGTCATGGACCATGGGCTCTAGCCAGAAGAAGGAGAAGGAGGAGAAGGAGAAGGAGAAGGAGAAGAAGGAGAAGAAGGAGAAGAGGAAGAAGGAGAATATAAGAGCAAACACACGCACAGCATTTATAGTGTGCCAGGCACTGTTCTCAGTGCTTACACATATTAACTCAGTTAATCCTTGCCACAGTCTTTTTAGGTAAATACTGTTATCCCCATTTTAATATGAGAGAGTGAGTTCAGAGAACCTAAGTAAGTTGCCCAATATTAAAGCTTGTCTGAGGAAGGGCTGTGATTCAAACCTAGGCAGTTCAGCTCTGGAGTCTGTGGAGGTGATGCTAGGAGGGTATTGAGAGGAGCAGGAGAGAGTGTATGTGTAGTTTGTGTGTGTGTGTGTGTGTGTGTGTGTGTGTGTGTGTGTGTGTGGTGGTAGGTAGTGTTAAGGGGCAGGGCTGGGGTTTTAATGCAACCAAAGTTCAGGTGAGAAGGGGAGAGAGGCCCTGGCCCATAGCTCATTTGGTTCGAGTGTCATCCCAGAACACCAAGGTTGCAGGTTCAATCCCTGGTCGGGACACTTACAAGTACACAAGAATCAACCAATAAATGCATAAATAAGTGAACAACAAATAGATGTGTGTCTCTCTCTGTAAAACCAATAAAAAAAAAATTAAGACGGGGGGGCAAGGATATGAGAGCTGAAAGGATGTGGGCTGCGGTCTCTTGAGTGGAAGTCTAGACTTCCACCTCCGATGCAGCTGGCTGAAGGGGGGTGGGGTCAGAGTCACTGGGGGTGAAGATCAAGGAGCCTCAGAACGCTGTGGTGGGGAGTCATCCACAGGAGCACCGAAGTACCCCAAAGTGACATGAACAGGGAGAGAGAGGAAAGCTGGAGACAGGTCTCTGATAATGCAGAGAATGATTCCCGAAGGAGAGTGAGAAGGTAGGGCCGAGTCTGGGCAGAGGGGAGCTGGGGCCCAAAGCAGCAGAAGCCATCAAAAAATCGGGTTTCTGCTGTTGACTCGTGTAGGAGCCAGCAGAGTAGCACTGGGGGGCTTTCTCTAAGGCAGAAGCACTTCAGGGAGTTATTTAAAAGGTGCAAATTTAAGTTTGCCACCTATGTTCTTTATGATTCTTTGTTTCGTACTAAAAAAAAAAAAAAAAAAAAAAAAATCCTGCAGGACACTTGGAAAATATATTGCCGCCAGGTGGTGCAATAGCGGCGGCACCCATCCAGAGGTTTGCAGGCTTGAACTGCCACCCTGTGGTGAGATGAGAAAATTCATGGTGCTCTCCCTTCATCATTTGAGACCAACACAGGGAAACCTGGCCAGCATCCCTCCCATACCCACTACATGCGTTGCACAGAGTACAGAAAATATGAATATGCGGACTTGGATGGACATAAACTCTTCCCGATTCATATCTGTTTCCGCTGGAGCCAACCCTGCTGCTCTGGCCTCCCAGCTCGGCATTGTGCTGGGCACTGATCCTACATCCAGTCCCAAGGCAGGCAGGGTTAGCAGGGACGTAGAGCGCTTGGTCTGGTTTGCCTCTCTCGGCCTGACCCTTCTGAAGTCAGGACATTCTGCAGGGGACCTACCTTCCTGCACAGAGCCTCCCCTTTCATTCCTTCATTTCTTCATGCACCCATGCTGTTGTTTATACAACAAACATTCGTTGGGCACCTAGTAAATGTGAAGCACTGAGCTAGATAAGTACCCAGAAGTGCAAATGCTAGGTTTATGGTTAATATATGCTATTTTATAAGAAATTACCAACTGGGTTTTAAGTTTGCACCATTTTATTTTACCACTGACAATGTACAAGGGATCCAGTTGCTCCACATTCTCACCAGTACTTGGTGTTATCTCTATTTTAAAAAAATGTTTTAGTCATATTTATAGGCACATAGTGGTATTCCATTGTTGCTTTACTTTGCAGTTGCTTAATATCTAATGATGTTTAACATCTTTTCATGTGCTTATTTGCCATTTGTATCTGTTCAAGGAGCTGATCCACTTCCATGGTCATCTGCTTCCGCGTCACTGCTGCCTCCCCACCTCCCCTCAGCTTCAGATTCATATGCAAACACATTCTGACATCTGCATGAGAGTCCCTCTCTTCTGTATTTTCAACACTTCCAACGCCAAAACTACCATCCCGCGCTCACTCGGGCCTCCCCAGTGGAAGAACAAACATTAGAAGTTTTACTAAGCCCTGTTCTAAGTGCTTTATATATTTTAACTAACTTAATCCTCACAATAATAGTATGAGGTAAGTAGTTTTTACCTCCACTTTACACATGGGAAAATGATGCACAGAAAGCTTGAGTAACCTATTTAAGGTTGCACAGCTGGCAAGCGGCTACCAGGAACCATGCAGACTCCTGAGAGTCAACCACCCTTGAGTCTTCTGTCTTTCTCACTTCCCCACATCTGTTCACTCACTAACGCCTGGACATTTTACTTCCTGAATATATTAATCCATTGTCTTTACTCCTATCTTCACAAGTACTATTCTATTTCAGACCAACTTTTCTCTTGCCTGGACAATTGTAAGTATCTTTTTAAAAAACTTTTTGTGAAAGCTCTGGCTGGTATGGCTCAGTGGATTGAGTACTGATCTGCAAACTAAAGGGTCACTGGTTCAGTTCCCAGTCAGGGCTCATGCCTGGGTTGCAGGCCAGTCTCCAGTAAGGAGTACACAGAGGCAACTTCACATTGATGTTTCTCTCCCTCTTTCTCCTTCCTTTCCCCTCTCTTTAAAAATAAATAAAATACTTTTTTTAAATCCCTTCTATTATAGAACATTTCTTTCTTTTTTGTTTTTTTAATTTATTTTTTTTTGCAATATTACATTAGTTTCAGGTATACACCCAAGTGATTAAATATTATATAATTTACAAGTGATCATTCCAATAAATCTAGTATGCATCTGACACCACACATAGTTATTACAATATTCTTGACTATATTCCTTATGCTGTACTTTATATCCTCATGACTACTTTTTTTTTAATTTTAGAGAAATAGAGTAAGTTGGGGAGAGAGAGAGAGAAAGAAACACTGATTTGTTGTTTTACTTATTTATGCATTCATTGGTTGATTCTCATATGTGCCCTGACCAAGATTGAACCTGTAACTTTGGCATATCAATATGATGCTCTACCCTGGCTCGTGTGGCTCAGTAGATTGAGTGCTGGCCTGTGAACCAAAAGGTTGCCAAGTTAGATTCCCAGTGAGGGCACATGCCTGGGTTGCAGGCCAGGTCCTCAGTTGGGAGTGTGAGAGATGCAACCAACCTATGTTTCTCTCCCTCTCTTTCTCCCTTCCTTCCCCTCTCTCTAAAAATAAATAAATAAATCTTTAAAAAATAAAAAGATGATGTTCTAACCAACTGAGATACTTAGCCAGGCAGGCCCATGACTATTCTGTTACTACCAGTTTCTTAATCTCTTCACCTGTTTCACCTATTTCATCCAAACCACTCACCCAAAGGGAGAGAAACATCAATATAAGAGAAAAACATTGATTGGTTGCCTCTTGCATGAGCTCTGATCAGGACCAAACCTGCAACCCAGGCATGTGCCCTGACCAGGAACAGAACTAGTGACCCTTCACTTTGCACTACAACACCTGGCCAACTGAGCCACACCAGTCAGGACTATTGTTCATATTTTTAATCTGTCTTTTCTTTCCTTTTTTTCTTAAGGAAAATCCTTTAACATTTCATTAACACTGGTTTGGTAAACTCCTTTAGCCTTTTCTTGTCTGGGAAACTATATCCTTCGATTCTACATGGTAGCTTTGCTGGGTAGAGTAATCTTGGTTGTAGGTCTTCGCTTTTCATCACTTTGAATATTTTTTACCAATCCCTTCTGGCCTGCAAAGTTTCTGTTGAGAAATCAGCTGACAGTCTGATGGGAGTTCCCTTGTAGGTAACTAACTGCTTTTCTCTTGCTGCTTTTTTTTTATTGTTTTTTTGGCTCTGACTCTGATTAAGCAACATCTGGCTTTTATTTGGGAAGCCACCAGTGTTGCAGACATTTGTGAAAAGATCAGGATCACCAAAGGGAGTTTTGTGCCCAAATGTCACTCCTTTGTGGAGAAAATACTCTCAAAAAGAGTATTTTTCTAGAAAAAGATCCTAGGAGCTTCTCCATGACTGCCATCACCAGGCTCTGAGAGAGCTGCAGGGCCGAGCTGCTGACGCAGGGGTGACGTGGGCATTCTCCTTTCTTCACTGACCACGAGGCTTCATTTTCAGAGTTGACCAATTTTTATTGCTTTCCTTTTTAGTGATATAAATATTTGAAATCTCTACACTTGAGTGGTGACATTTTTTAAAAAGTGATTTAAATTCATGTCGTTCTGTAACTGATAGCTATGAAGTCAAATTTCTAAAGATATATTTTTATTTGAGACAATAACATATAAAACGTGAGAGATGTACATTTGTATTTAACCAACACCTGCCCGTGGATGTGTCCATATGACCCCTGGGCAGAACGTAGAGTGCCACCTACAGGCCGGATCCAGAAAAGCTTCCACACAAGTTTCCATGTTCTTAGTCTCCCACTTCCAACCAAAAGGAGAGGACACCAAGGGCCCTGGTCTCTGGCAAAGGTGGGGGCAGAGCAGGCCAGAGATGTCCAAGGAGAGACTGGGGAAGGAGGCCCTGGGGAGAGAACTGAGAGAGCAGCTGGCGGGATCCCGATGCTGACCCATCCCCCATACGGCAGCAGGCATCCTGCTCAGGCAGACCACTCTCTTGTTGCTTTTAAGATTCTTTGTCTTTAGCCTTTGGCATTTTAATTATGATGTGTCCTTTTTTTTTAAGATTTTATTTATTTACTTTTAGAGATAAAGGAAGGAAGGGAGAAAGAGAGGGGGAGAAGCATCAATGTATGAGAGAAACACCAACCAGTTTGCCTCTCACATGTCCCCAACTGAGGACCTGACCTGCAACACAGGCATGTACCCTTACGGGGAATAGAACCAATGACCTTTCAGTTTGAGGGATGATGCCCAACCCACTGAGCCACATCAGCCAAAGCATCTTCTTTTTTTTTTTTTTTAATTTTCACCCAAAGATATGTTTTTTGATTTTAGAGGGAGAAGAAGGGAGAGAGAGAGGGAGGGAGAGAAACATTAATGTGAGAAAGAAATATTGATCAGTTGCCTCCCATACAGGCCCTGACCAGGGACTGAACCTGCAACCTAGGTATGTGCCTTGACTGGGAATCAAACCCTCAGCCATTTGGTGTACAGGATGACACTCCAACTAACTAAATCACCCAGCCAGGGCAATTATGATGTGTCTTAGTGTGGGCCACTTTGGGTTCATCTTCTTTGGGACTTACTGCACTTCCTGGACTTGTATGTCTATTTGCTTCACCAGGTTAGGGAAGTTTTCTGTGATTATTTTTTAAAATAGGTTTTCAATTTCTTGCTCCCTCTCTTTTCCTTCTGGCACCTCCATTATGCGAAATGTTGGTATACTTGAAGTTGGCCCAGAGACTCCTTACACTATCCTCATTTTTTTTTTTCTTTTTTCTCTTTTCTGTTCTGATTGGGTGTTTTTGCTTTCTTGTGATCCAAATTGCTGTTTTGATTCTCGGTTTCATCTACTCTACTGTGGATTTCCTGTAAATTATTTTTCATTTCAGTTAGTGTATCCTACATTTCTGACTGGTTCTCTTTTATGGTTTTCATTTCCTTTTCTATGCTGTTGAAGTTCTCTCTAAGTTCATCTATTCTTCCTCTAAGTTCACGAAGCACACTTATAACCAGTGTTTTTAACTCTTCATCTAGATTGCTTATCTCCATTTTGTTTAGTTATTTTTTGGAGTTTTGTTCTGTTCTTTCACTTGGGACATGTTTTTTGTCTCTTCACTTTGACAGCCTCCTTATGTTTGTTTCTATATGGTAGGTAGAGCTGCTACATCTCTTGGTCTTGATAGAGTGGCCTAATGTAATAGGTGTCCTGCAGGGTCCAGTGGCACAGGCTCCCCATTCACCCAAGCTGGACATTCCAGGTGTGACCCCCATGTGAGCTGTGTACACCCTCCTGCTGTAGTTGAGCCTTAATTGCTATAAATGGGATGATTTACTCCAAGGCCCATCACCTGCATGGACTGCCTGCAACCAGCATGATAAGCTGTGCAGGCACCCTCCCCACAGAGCAGAACTTACTTCAGTCGGGCTCTGATGCCTACTGAGTTCACCTCTTCAATGTGTCGCTTGTAGAGGTGGTTGGGTGGTGCTTTGACATGGTCTGAAGCTGTCCACTGAGTGCCCTGGCTCTGGGGCCTCACCGAAGGTGCAGTCTAAGGTCAGCCACCCCGTGTGTTCTTCTGCCTGTGGCCACCTGGAATGAGCTACAAAGTGATCTGCAGATGATTGGTACTTGTGCTGGGCTTGGAGGTGTCCAGGAGAGGACAAGTTGTGAGCCAAGGCCAGCTGTCACTAGTGCTGGGTCTAGGGCCACTTAGTAAGAGGTATGGAGTATGCATGCCAAGGCCAGATGCCGCTTGTTTTAGAGATTTTTAGGAAAGTCTGAAGTGTGAGCCAAGACATGCCGTTCATATGGAAAAGCCACTGGAAACAGCTTGGGTGGGTCCCACAAGTTGTTGGAGCGTGATCAGGGAATGATCACGATGGGGCAAACAATGTGAGCCAGGTTGATGGAGAATGAGATAGGGGGCCTGCCTGCTGGCTCTGTGAGGGAAGGGCTAAGAAAAGGAACAATGGCCTCTGCCAACACTTCTGTCTGGGAGAAAGCTGCCCCTCCAGTTCTTGCCTTGATGCCAGACACTTTAGTACTTCCCCTTGTGTTCCTGGTGCCTTTCAAGCGGCTGTGCCCCAGCACTGGAGCTCAGAGTGTGTGAGTCGAAGTGAGTCTGTGCATGGGCCCTTTAAGAGGAACTGCCTTAGAGTCTGCAGCTCTCTGTCTCACTCAGTCACAATCCCCACGGGGTTTCACATCCAGAAGTTATGGGGACTTCTCTCCCCAGCACTGAGATCCTACGCTGGGAGGCCTGGTGTAGTGTGGGGCTGGGACCCCTTGCTCCTCAGGTTGTACCTTCACAGCTGAGATTACCCTCCTGATTGATTTTGATCTGCCACACATGGGTGTGGGACCAATCTGTGGCGTCTCCGTCCCTCCTACCAGTCTGGACGTGTCTTATTCTTAGTTGTAGGACTTCTGTTCAGCTAGATTTCAGGAGGTTCTGAATGATGTTTGTTCTGTAGTTTAGTTGTATTTTTGATGTGGTTGTGGGAGGATATGAGTACTGTTTTTACCTACTCCACCATCTTGATTGGAAGCAAGAAATTACAATCATACAAAAAAGTAGAATAGTACAATGACTTCATCCATTGCCAAGCTACAACCAATATAAACTCATAATTAATCACTTCATCTATACCCGGCACTCTTTTTTTTTTTTATCCTTAGCCATAGACATGCTTAGAGAGAGGGCAAGGGAGGGAGAGAGAGTGGAAGAGAAACATCAATGTGAGAGAGAGACACCAATCAGTTGCCTCTTGTATGTCAGGCACCAAACGTACAAGCCCAGCATGTGCCCTGACTGGGAATCGAACACATAACCTTTTGGTTTATGTGTTCGATTACAGGGCAATGCTCCAGTCAACTAAGCCAGACTCACCACAACTTTACCCTCCACTCTTTGCAGCTACCCAGCTGCATTATTTTGAAACAAATCTCAGCATTAATGCATCTATAAGTTTTTCAGTATGCGTCTCTAAAAGATAATTTTTATTTTATTATTTTTTTAACTCCTCACCCAAGGACATTTTTTCATTGCTTTCAGAAAGAGCGCAAGGGGAAGTGGGGGAGAGAAAATATTGATGTGAGAGAGAAACATGGATCAGCTGTCTTCTCGTATGCACCACAACTGGAGATCAAACCCACAAACCAGATATGGGCCCTGACCAGGAATCGAACCAGAGACCCTTTAGTCTATGGGGTCCTGACATTCCAACCAACTGAGCCACACCAGCCAGGGCTCTAAAACATAATTTCTAAAGGACATAACCATAATAACATTATTAGCTATATTTCTTTAAATCAACTGTCTAGTCAGTGTTTGCACTAGGTACCAACTGTTGAGTAACTTAGTGGTTTAACAAAACAACAAACGCGAACTTGGGAGCATTTTAGCTAGGCTGTTCTGGCTCAGTGTCTCATGAGACTGCAGTCACCTGAAAGGTTGATCCACTTTCCAGGTGGCTCATTTTACACTGGCTGGCAAGTCAGTGCTGACTTTTGGGGAGTGGGGAACTCAGGTCCCCTCTGCAAGCACTATCCACAGGGCAGCTGAAGGGCTTCAGAACCTGTCCCTGGTTTCCCCCAGAGCAAGTGAACCAAGGAGTCAAGGAGGAAGCTGCAATGCCCTTTTTATAACTGACCTAGCTTCATAAGTCACGCACAGTTTTCCTTCAGACCTACATGCCAGCCTGCTTCACTGTGAGAGGTGAGGGTGTGAATACCAGGAGGCCTGATCCTTAGGGGCCTATCCTGAAGGATGGTTACCACAGATTCGAATAGCTCCAGATCTCTCTTTCTCTTTCTCTCTCCAGTTTGTTTATTAGAATCAGGATCCAAACAAGGTCTACATCGTTGCATTTTGTTGGTATGACTCACTCCTAAGTCTGAAACTCTGGGTTCCCTTCCCACTTTCTTTCAGTTTCATTCTTATTTCTTTGCCCCTCCACCACTTTTTTTTTTTTTTTTTTTTTAAGAAATCAAGTTGTTTGTCCCTATAGACTTTTACTGGATTTTGCTGTTTGCATCCCTGTGATGTGATTTAACATTGTCCTTCAATCCCTGTCTTTCCCATAAACTGGTACTTAGATCTACAACCTAAAATGTCATTGGTAGTGGTGTTTACTTCCATCAGGAGGCACAGGTCAGGTTGTCTCAATATGATGTTGGTGGCTATTGATTATCATTGCCTACCTTCATTTTCATCAGAGGTTTACAAAACAGTGATAAATCCTGTACTACCTCCATCAGCTGGACTATTTCTACAGAAAGGAACTTTCACTTACTTTTTGATTACCCTGAAGTACAGTTAATACAGAAAAGGAAGGCTACATGTTTATTTCCCTTTGTTAACAAATATTCAGAAGTGACTGGTTTATAGCATCCTCCAAAGGTGACCAGTAAGATATTCTTAAAATATCATCATGAACTTAAAAATATTTGATTTCAATCCATTGCATTTATAATTCTTATCATATCTGAAACAATCCCATCTCTAGCCAGTAGGAGCCTCTTTAGGTTAGCCTCTGAGTCCTTGTGAATTAAACCAGTCAGCTTTGATAGCTTCTTTGCTGTCCGAAGTAAGGTTCCCAGTTCATGTTGTACATTTCCTGTGCAGACCTTTAAGCACCATTATCCAAGGAGCTCTGGTTCCTTTTAGTGGATAATGAGAGAGACCACAATTTGGGTATTGAGTATAATTGCCTTTCAACTCACTCCTTTCCCAGGTTACTTTCCAGTCACCTGAAATGTAAAATGCAAATCTGACCACTCCCTTGCTCAATGCCCTTCAGTGTCATTTCCCTCAGGACGAAGCCAGCTCCTTAGCATGGAATACAGGCTCGCCTTGCTTTATTGAGCTTCATGGAAGTTGCTATTTTCTTTTTTTCTTTTTCTTTTTTTGTAACTATTTGAAGGCAAGACCCTCCATCAGCAAAAAAGGTTACAGCTCACTTTATTGTGACACTTGCTTCGTTGTGGTGGTTTGGGAAAAAACCCGCCATGTCTCTGAGCAATGCCTGTACAGACTGGGTCCTTAGCTTACCCCTCCCTCCCATGTCCCACAAGTCTTCTCAAACTTGACAACCCAGCAAAACCTTTTTTTGCCACCCCAGCACTCTCTGAATCATGCTGCTGTGCTTTCTCATACTAATTCTTTGACTTGGAAATACCCATTCGCCTCTTCCACCTTGACTTGGTCTTTGAGATTTAGCACTACTTAGCTCTGATGTCATCTCCAAAACACTTTTCCCTGAACCGCCAGGGCCGGCTAAATGTCTTCCACTGTTGCCTCAGGGCCCACTGTTTACCCACGGAAACTCTCCTTCCCTTGGCTGTGAGTAACTAAGACGCCTGTCTTTATCCCCAGCATGGAGATGCCCCCATCTGATAACCTGCTTAGGCAAGACAGACAGTCTCTTTCCCCAGCATAAGAGGTCCTTTCACTTCGACACCAATGACTTCCTCACTCTAGTTCAGGCCTGCAGGTCTGCTCAGCACGGAGTTGTGTTAACCCCTTATGTTTAATTTGTAATTGGTGGGCATGTTGGGGCAAACACTAAAAGGTTACAGATTGGTAGGGGGCAGATTTTGCCCAAACCATATCAGGCCTCCCTCTCCACCCCAGCTGGAGCCGGAGCCAGAGTGAAGGGTGAGATGGCACTAACCTCAGTGTCGCCTACATAGAGCAACAGTGAAGAGCTGGGCCTCCAGAGACTGGGTGCCTGGGTTCCTTCTAAACTTCTGTCACTGCCTGCCGGCATGACTTTGGACACTACTGATCATATGTAGTAAATGCCACCTTCCTAGGCTTTTGGGAATATTAAAACCTGTATAGCACTTTGTGTAGTGTAGTATATTATGAGCACCATGGTGCAACCTTTGTGTCTTACCACCAACCGCCCCCCCCCACCCCAAGCAGAAGACAGTACAAGGATAAAATTGGGTTTTAAAGAATCTTGAGACACATTTTTCAGTCACCATGAGAGTGAGAAAAGACGTTTTAGGTACACTTTCTAAGTTGGGGAAAGAAGTGGCTAGCGTTAGCTGAATAGGGGTATGTGAAGTCCAAAGAGGTCAGTCAACTGGCAGTAACCTAGATGAACCAGTCAGGTAGCAGTTAACAGTCAAATCCTAACAGGAAGCTCTGTGGCTACAATGAACACGACAACCAGAGGGCAAACATGCCAAAACGGAATAACCAGCCTGTAATCCAAACTTCGATTTATAATCTCATATATAAACAAGGAAAGGATGTTTTTCACTAATGATCCCTAGCACATAGAATAGACCCTGGCCACAATGGTGACCAAAAGTACTCACAGAATGAGTGGGTTATGCCTTTTATCCATTACACATCCCCAAATTCCAGAGCTTGCCTATACGTGGGAACCAACTACAACATGCTGTTACCACAAACCACCTGCAATAAAGGCTGGGAAGGGGGAGACCAGAAAAAGGCCCGGGCTGTTTACTGGACAGAAAAAATTCCCAAACTTTGTAGCAAGTTGCAGCTACAGAATGGGTGCCTACGTGGGGGTACTTGTTTCTTTCTATTCACACCTAGAAAAAAAAAAATCTCGCTCCACTCAGCTCCCATTATTAAATCCTCCAAGCCCCACCATGTTCAGCTATGGCCTTGAATTCAAAACACGTTAACACCAGGAAAGGTTAAGGAACTTTATTTATTTATTTTTTTACAAATTAAGACTATGTAGGTTTCATATATTTCTGATCAAAAACACCTTTGTCTTCACAGTATGTTAGAGAATGCAGCCTGAGCTGAAAAGCAAGGAACTAGAAAAGAAAGTGATAATTACAGTGATTACTGTTTTAAAAACCTGTTAGACATTTTCTTTAAAAGTAGTTTTTTTTTATACGTCATTCTTGGCACTGTTTCTAAAGAAAAACTCCTTTAACCCAAGCAAAAAAAGCACAAGAGGTGGAGTTTGGCTTCAAGAGATATAACTTGGATTCTAAGGGTTAGCAAAGAATCAACAAATTTATGGAGTTGTTATGAGGGGGTTAGTGGGAAGGAAGTCTTTCTATTAAGTTTACAAGCCAGAGACTGGAAACAGCAGCTCAGAGGGCAGCATCCTCTGTGGAGGCACGCCACTCCAGAAATACACACAGCCCGCGAACAAATCTTTTCATGGGATGGTGTACTGCAAACAAGTAGTCACTGGGTCAAACCATGTAATGGGTGTGAACATCCACAGCCAAAAATGGTGTCCTACTGGCAATAAGCTTTCTGTATTTCCAATAAAGCTCAGTCTCTCTTACACTGAAGCCCCGTGAGTAGCCAGAGCCACAACTGCTCCCAAGGGCCATCCATCTGCGCCAGCTGACTGTGCAGCCCACAGGAAAGGAGCTGGTGATCCCCACTGGTACCGCCCTCCCTCCATGTGCAACCACAAAGCTGCAGGGAATTAAGTATCTTGGTCACCTGGGCCCTGCCAGGATGGCTGCAGAGTTACAGAAAACAGGTATAGAGCCAAAACCTAAAACGCACGTGTAAAATAGACATCTCTCTCCTGCCCCAAATTTCTGGCTTGACAATACCTATTATCAGGAGGGACATTACCAGATGGAAGATAACAAAAATGCAAGCCATCACAGCCCCATTCTGTTGATGTGAACAAAGAACCACACAGTAGAGGAGATTTTGTCCCAACAAGTCCTTATCAAGGTTTGTCTGGCAGGATTAGTTACAATTACCCTCAGAGGCTCAACCATTCTTTTCCCCTGTTCTTCCTCTCCTGGGATCTTTAATCACAGCCACCTGGCAGGGGCCACTCAGTAACTAAGGTGATAAGCAATACAAAATAAAATAAAGACCTGGGGAAATTTAGGAATTCTAGGCTCTACCTTGCCATGCATCATCAGTCTTTTTTTAAGTGATGACAAGAATTAGTCTTCCCTTTGGGCTGAAATCCTCCTGCCCCAGGGATGGAAGGCAGGCAGGCTCCCTGAGGGTCAGACAAGAGATAGGAAAGAGCTGGAAAGAGAACACCTACAAATCCACATTCCTTTTGTGACGGCAAGGCAGAAAGGTGAGCTTGCCAGGCTAGCAGCAACTTAGGAAGCTTAGAAGCAGCAAAGCATCCACCAGAACAGGCTCTTCATTTTCTTTGCAGGGGTTGACAGAAGCTCAGATATAATGAGCCTGAATAACAACAGGGCCAAGCAAACTTCTTTCCAAAGGAAAACACACTGCCCAGTCCCACAGGAACTGTGCGCCAACCAAACAGTGCTGAGGGAGGAAGGGCTGAGGTGACTCTACCCAACAGTTCAGATCCGCCTGGTACAGCCTGGCCGGAAAGCGGACTCCTGGAGCTGTGTCCCTCTGCGGGTTCCACTCCTCATCACGATGGACTGGCTGCCTAAGCGGAGGAAGAAGCAAGGGATAGGATGACAGAAAAGGAAGTGGGGGAGAACTCCAGGAATACGAAGCCAAACTCCAAACTATATTCTGCTAATCAGTTTTTTGATCAAAAAATTCAAAATAGAGAAAACCACAAAGTACAAAAGCTTTTCTGATACTTTTCATTATCAGAGATCACGCCACATGTAATGTGTGCAGAGAGAAAATGAGAGGGCGGAGGGAGAGGAAGCCAAACTGGGAAAAGGCTGGATGGTCACCTCACTTCTTCTCTTTCTTCTGGTCCTGGAAATGGAGAAAAATTACCCAATTAATTTTTGCCATCAGACATTCAAGCTAAAACTCTTAAGTGTGCCAACACCTGGCTGCCTTTGATTAGGGACAGGAAGGGATCAGGACAATAAGCGGGAATGAGAACTGCTCCTTTAGTGCAGCAGGAACTGAATCTTAACCTTCTTCCACTGGTGGCCCCCCAGGTTGCTGACAGACTTGAGAATAAACTCTAAGCAGCCGCTCCCACTCCCACTCCAAAAGTATGCAGGTTGGCTGCCTGACCACCCTTGGCTACACACAACACTGCAGCTCACACCCCAGCCAGTGCAGGCGTCCGCCTGGCGGTCTACCCCGAAAGAACTAAACAAAAGGTCACCACGAAGGCAAAGACCACCAACTTTCCATCAGGCCTCAGAAGGAAGCGTAACTCCTGTGCATAAACCGACATTCAGAAATATTCTAGTCCAGGGGAATTCTTCATTCAATCTTAGGTGGAAACCCAGTATATTTAACAAATGAAAGTTGAGTTGCTTTGACAGAAACTGGGACACCCGTTTGGTGCTAACTGTGGCACAGACCAGAGAACCACCAGAACCACCTAGTCACCTGCTTCTACCACTGCACTGTGCCTTATTCCATAGCAAGGATTGTGAGAACAGCTGGTGGGCTTGTCTGCTCCCCTGCTGCTGGAGCAGTCTACGTTTAACACTCACTAACCATATATGGAATGCTTCACTGGAAAGAAATTAAGACTAACAAATGGATAAATTGGTTTTCTTCTGAAATGTATTTACAAAAGCTGGTTGCCAATATTATACAAATCTTCTAAAATATCCTTTTCTGAATCATAACTATCTTTAGAGCCTTTAAATTCTTCATATAGCAGACTGTTTGCTGCCCCTAAAGCTCTTTTCCCTTTGGTACTAATATTCAGGATTAGTTAAAAAAAGGACTATTTTTACTTGTTCCTTTTTCTCCATCAGCTTAGGATTTCTTGTTTACTTCTTACTCAATGCCTTATATAACCCTGCACCTACACAGTGTGTAAGCAAGTTTTCAAATCTGAAGTATACACGAATGTTGAGCTCAGGAGCTATTCTCCCATCTTCAGGTAGTGGGCTGACTAACCTTCTCATTCAAAGCCAGGATCATCATCAGTTTTCTGAAGAGATTAACGAAATCTAAGAAGAGGTCAATGCAGTGCCTGAAAAGAGAACCAGATTACAAATTGCACTTCCTACTTTCCTTTACACAAAAATGTAAAACATAAAACTCCCACCCCATGAGCTGACTTCACCAACACTCTACCACCAACTAAGGAAGTAAAATTGTGTCTGAAATCCTTTCAACTCAATGAAACCATGTGTTGGGTTGACCAAAAAGTCGGTTACGTTTTTTTCCACAAAATAAAAGACACATTTTTCATTTTCACCAATAACTTTATTGATTTGGATGTTTTGAGTATGTTGGCTCTCTCCTGCTATTGGCTTCTAGTAAGTAAGAGACCGGGGTGCTGCTAAACATCTTCCAATGCATAAGACAGCTCCACAGCAAAGAATTATTTGGCCAAAACATCAATAGTATCAAGAAACTTCACAAACCACTTCTGACATGTTCAATCAGTCACAGCACCTTCTCCATACACTGCAAATATATTTTTGGATTTCAGTTCCATTTTTACCTTTCTTGAAATAAAAAAGCATAATACACCGCAAATGTTGCGTATTTTCTTCCACCTTCAATATTAAAACAGCTGCACAAAAATGCGCCAATTTTGATAAGTTTTTTTTTTTTTTTAATGCATGCTGATATGACAGCTGTCACAATACAATCTAACAAAACTGTTTCAAACGAAAAGCCAACTAAGCATTGTTGGCTTAGCTGTATGAAAAAAACTAAATGAACTTTTTGGCCAACCCACTAGCACAGAGAAAAGAGAAATTGGGCTTTAGATTCTGCAGAGGCCCAACTCTGAACCCTGCCTGACCCACTTACCACTAACTTTGAGAGGATTTCAACATGAAAAAATATGTATATTTTAAAAGTTATATATATAGATATCTATATATATCTATATATATAAATATATATCTATTATATCTATATATATCTTCTCACTGTTAAAGACTTAAAGAATACAAAGGTATAAAGAATAAAAGGTGAAAAGTTCTCTTCTTTCTCCTTTGCCTACAGGTAACCACTATGAAAAGCATGGATACCACATTTTTCCGTGTATAATGTGTACTTTTTTGGCCAAATTTTTGAGGAAAAATAAGGATGTACATTATACATGGGTAGTATCTGAAATACCTTGTATCTGTTCTTATGTTTTGTAATTATTTGTTACATAAAATTTCTTGTACCATAATATGTTCAAAAATAAATGCTAAAATTCCTTGATAATACAAAAAAACAAGTATCCAAATATAAATAAATAATAGAATTGAAAAATTAAGACAAAAGATTTTTTTCCTGAAAGTCTGGGCCAAAAACATGGGAGCGCATTATACATGGCAAAAACAAGAAAAACTCCAACAACAATGGTATTTAAATACATATTAGTAGTTCAATATTTAAAAATCTGATGTCTTTCAGGAATTGAAGGTATGTTATTTGGTGCCTGGTTCCAAAACCATGGGTATTCTTCCACACACACCCCCAAAGTAAAATGTAATGTAAAGAATACATTAAGTTTGGCTAGTGCTACCTGAGCTAGTCTTACCCCTACCAATGTGGACAGAAAGGTGGGTCAGGCAACGGATTGTCCCTGGGATTAAGAGCCACAGAATGGAGGAGTAAACCTCACCCTTCATTCTTATTAAAGACCAGTTTTCACACTCACCAGATATAATCCTTATCTCCATTTTCAGCCTTTTCAATAATGAGTTGAGTATCAAAAAGGACAAAGCCACACATGAGCAACAGCCCCAAGTACAGGTTTGCCTAACAAAAGAATGACATGAGGTTACTATATGGTAGACACCATACACAAAAAAGCCATACTTCTTTCTGGCTCTTGGCCACTTGAAAGTACATGAGATGCTAACCCCACTGACATTAACATTCATGGGAACTGAAGCCTATGGTGAAGACCTCCTTCTGTCAGCACAATTCTACACTAATTTGGTTATTTTTTTTGTCACTGGAAGAGATTCAATCATTTTAACAAGGAGCTGCTGTTGGACTGGCCCTAGAAAAATGATCTATGAACAAACCATCTTCTCCTTTAGTCTAAACTTCCACCCACAGAACGCTCCATCCTAGGAGGATTGGTGGGGCAGCTTCAAGAGCACTTCTTAACAACAAGCAGCATTCTGGAGGGGTCTTGGTCTATCTTGTTTCAGGATTAAGCAAGAAAAAGAAGTGTGAGGCAAATGGCCGCTGGAAAGTTATATGTAAAGTCTCACCTGGAAAAGCCAAATGGATCCAAAGAACAGATTCCCCAGGGAAGACAACACCATCAGGCTCATGGCTGACATCAAGACACCTAGAACAGGTGACAAAAAGCCATCTTGAGAGCCAAAGTAAAGGAAAACAATCTGCTAAAGCCATTCCTTGTGTTCCCCCCCAAAATGAAGGCTTTCTATTTCAACTCAATTGCCACAAGAAGCTGGGGTGTGGGAGAATAGTCCTAGTAAGAATCCTGCCTAGAGTGGAGACCCTCTCCTTGCTTTCCAGTCCAACACTTACCTCCCAAAAAGAGGTAACTACGGCGCCTGGCATAGAGTGCACTCAGGGTGAAGCAGGTGAAGATCATGGCTGTGCCTATGAAGGCAGTGGGAAGGATGCTGTTAAGGAAAAGACCATTAGACTGAGGGCTACAGTAATACAGTCTATATTTAGAAGGTACTTTTGTAAAGATACAAAGACTTAAGACTCTACTAAAACAGTTACCTGGGGTTGATGTCAACACACAACTCCAGAGCAGGGCCCAGGCCAACTCCTAGAAAACAAAAAGCCCCAGAACACATTACTACCATCAATTCTTGAAGAGAACCCTTGATCAAAAGCTGATCGTTAATAGCACAGACATACCTATGCTCCTAAAAAAAAACACCAAAAACCATGTGGACTAAAGTAATTAAATCTTTCTCTCCATTCTCCTTGTTTTCAACAGAACTCCAACTTTACTAAGTTATTTATTTATACAGAGCTGCAAAATTGTCCTCTTAGTCGAAAATCATTAATGACCCCCATAAGGAATAGAGACTAGGAAAAATGACAAGGGCATGTCTAACATTTTGAGGTAAATCATTACTCTGAAGAGGCGTGATGCAATGTGGGCCTGATCAGGAATTAGAAAAAAAGGATTAAGAGTAAAGCAGACCCACGTGGCCAGCAATCTCATGGTCATGCAGGACTGACCCTCTTTAGGCAAAGAAGGCCAGACCAGTTCTGCAGGTGGACATGTGCCCAAGGCGGGGCACAGCAGCAGCCTGTTCCGGCTCCAACATTTCCTCCACTTTGGTTACTCTCCTTTCTCCTTGATTCTGCCCTCTAATCTCTAATGCCTTCAAAAACTAGCTCTCCCTGATCTAAAAATCTTAATCTCTAAATCCTCGCCTTTCTACAATCTCTTCAACATGGTATAGATTAGACTCATTCAGAATGAGCTGTACTAACTCATATGTTGCTTTGCAAGTATTTTTATTGTGTAACTTTAGTCTGGTTTCCCTTAATGGTAATTCTAGAAGCGCTTTAAAAAAAAAACTTTATTTTTATTGTTGATACCATTACAGACGCTCTCATACTCCCCCCACCGTTGCCGCGCGCACTGCCCCCGCCCCCCACTGGCCATCACCACACTGTTGTCTGTGTGTATGCAGCACACATAAATGTTTTTTTGCTAATCCCTTCACCTTCTTTCATCCAGCTCCCCCCACCACATGTATCCATATCTGTTTCTGTTTTGTTCATTAGATTCCACATATAAGTGAGATCATATAGTATTCGTCCTTCTCTGCCTGCCTTATTTCACTTAGCACAGGTCCACCCATGCTGTTGCAAAAGGTAAGATTTCCTTCTTTTCTAAAGTCATATAGTAGTCCATTGTGTAAATGTACCACAGCTTTTTCATCTACTCATGTACTGATGGGCACTTGGGCTGTTTCCAGATCTTGGATATTGTAGACACTGTTGTAGAAGTGCTGTGCTTTTCATTCTTTTCTTGAGAATCAACAAAAGGCCCTGTGTGATGTATTTCAATGTATGGCTTTAATTAATTGTATGTAAGGTTCAGAACAGATGGACGCTTCTACAATAGTTGCCAGTGTGAGTCCAACTAAGTCAGGTTCTTAGGCCTTGCACTTAGTCCCATGTCTACCATTAACAACTTATGCTACCTAAGCTCTTAGACCTCATTCATTCAAGCACACAAATGCTTATTTTTGGATACAAAAATAATCACCAGTCACAAAAAGCTTACCCTCTGTATGGGGAAGCAAGATGCACCTACACAAAATAAGAAAGCAGTACAAGGCAAAATACATTAAAATATAAGGTTGGATAGTAAGTGTACCAGTGGGGATAAATCAGAATAAATATAAATCTCAGAGCCTAGTCTAAAGCGATACTAAAAAATACAGTCTTCACCCCGCCAACCTCCCAAATTAGTCTAATCCCTTAACATACCTGTAAGGAAAGCAAATCCAACAAGAAGTCCCAGTCTTTTTTGCTCGGTCTCATGGCTATGAGGTGTTGCGTTCAGCCAAATCATCAATCCCAGGGAGCCCAGGGCGGAGAGCAGGCCAGCCTGTCAGATTCAGATCATAACTCAAGTTATCAAATTTATTATGCAGACTTTATCAGATTCAAATAGTCATCTGAACTTCCTAGTATTTGCTTCTGACCTGGAGGCAGTAGAAAAGGCACTGTGGGCTGAAGACAGAAACCAAAAGCCTTAACGCACAGGGTTAGGAGCATGGAGGATGCTGGAGGCTGTTCTGACCTGGGTAGTCCATCAACCACAACTACCCTAGTCAAACCAGGAGTCTTGCCCAAGAAATACCAAAAACTGAACTGAAGTGACAAGTACTGAAAATACATTCCAATCTGTAGGACAAGTAGAAATGACCCCTTTTTGATCACTTTAAAATATACACAAATACGTACACACATACAAAGACTCAGAGAGGGTGCTAGGGATGAAATGTTTATGTCCCTCATCCTAAATTCACGTTTAAATCCTATCTCCCAATATGATGGTATTTAGAGGAAGGGTCTTTGGAAGGTGATTATATCACAAGGATGGAAGCTTTAGGGAAGGGACCAGTGCCCTCATAAAAAGGGGATCCTGAGGGCTCCCTTGTCCCTTCCACCATGTGAGGACACAGCAAGAAAACGGCTGTTTACAAAACAGGAAGTGGACCTTCACATACAACAAATCTGCTGGCGCTTTGATCTTGGACTTCCCAGCTTCGAAAACTCTTAAGAAAAGTTTGTTGTTGCCTGGACTGGTGTGGCTCAGCTGGTAGTTGGTTGTGCATCATCCCACAAATCAAAAGGTCATGGATCCAATTTCCAGTCAGGGCACATGCCTGGGGTGCGAGTTTGGTTCCTGGTTGGGGTGCATGTGAGAGGCACCTGATTGATGTTTCTCTCTCACATTGATGTTTCTCTCCCTCTCGTTCTCCCTCCCTTCCCCCTCTCTAAAAAACAAATAAATAATATTTAAAAAACAAAAAACAAAAAAAAAACACAATACTTTGTTCTTTAAGCCAGTGGTCCCCAACCTTTTTGGCACCAGAGACTGGTTTCATGGAAGACGGTGGGGTCAGGGAGGGAAGCTCAGGTGAACTACTGTGGACTGATGGGGGGGTGGGGTGACAAGAAGCAAAGCTCACACCAGCCTAGGTGTTGGGACCCCTGGTTTAAGCCACCCACTCTATAGTATTCTGCTATAGCAGCCTGAAAGGACTGAGGCATAGGGTAAGTATCAAAACATATGCAGTTATTTCTGGGTGATGGGATTATAGAGTTTTATATCTACTTATCATTAGTCTGTTATCTGAATTCTCTACAATGAACATGCCTCAGCTTTGAAAGAAAACAAGTTCTTTTCTTATAAAGCAAGTGGGAAAAAGCTATAGACATTTAAAAAGAAAGAAACCATTAAGGACATATGAAGACACAAAAGTTCCCTCCTTCCTTTAAAGGTATATTCCAGCCGTGGCTGGTTTGGTGCAGGGGATCCGAGTGCCAGCCTGCAAACTGAAAGGTCACTGGTTTGATTCCCACTTGGGGCACATGCCTCGGTTGCAAGCCAGTTGGGAGCCGTGTGAGAGGCAACTGATCAATGTATCAATGTATCTCCCCCTCTCTTTCTCCCTACCTTCCCCTCTCTCTAAAAATAAATAAAATCTTTAAAAAAAGGGGGTATATTTCATTCTTGATTTTCACAGTAGTTACTTTATATAGTCAGTATGAACAATGAATTAGTGAAAACTGAACAACTGCTCCTGTGGGAAATAAAATATTAGGTTCTTGCGAACCCCCAGTCACAACATTTGCATTAACTGATCAATACATAACCTTTGAAATATACTGTCAATTCATTAACACTGAGCTCACAGTCACAGCACCAGAACTCACGCCAGAACAAAGTTTATCTAATACACATTTTCTCCATAAGGCAAATCACTCTTCTCACAATTAGGAACACTAAGAACATGTAAGCTCTATGCTTGGAGCCATTTTAAACAGCAAAATTATCAAGAAAAATGCAAAAAAAAGTAGCACTAACAGACTGTAAGTAGGACTATTGTTTATAGTTTGAGAGCTTGAAATAAGGTGCTGTGTTGCCTTGTTCAGTATCGGCTGGAACATGGGTGGGATGGGCAACTCAGATTCTTCTGCTGCTCTGGGTACAACTGCAAATGTCTGCAAGAGTACTGATTTTAGGGTTACAAAAAAATTTTACTGAGTAGGTATACAAAATCCACCAATAATGAGGATGACTTTATTTTACATTACTTAAAAGGGCCACTTTTGCCTAAAAGGTAGAATATGTTTTAGTCTGAACTCAAGGGATTGCCCTGGCTGATATGGCTTAATGGGTTGAACACCAGACTGCGAACCAAAAGGTCACCAGCAAGAGCCCCAGTCAAGGGCACGTGCCTGGGTTGTAAGCCGGGTCCCCAGTTGGTGGGTGTGTGAGAGGCAACTGATCTGACCGACCGGTGTATCTCTCTCAATACACTGATATTCCTCCCTCTCCCTCTCTCTAAAAATCAGTCAGTCTTAAAATCAAAGGATCAAAGTCCTATCCTTTGAGTATCTAGAGTAATTTTTCGCACAACTCCTGCAAAGAAATGCCTGAGCACAGGGACAGTTCTCAGCAGTGCCAATGCCAACATGGGCACACCCTTGTCCTTACACTAAAAAGGACACTCAACAGTGACAAGTCTTCGCTAGTGAAACTTCAAACTTACTGATTACTCCACAACTCTCCCTTCTGTTCCTGCTAACCAAACCCAAACGCTCCCTCAACACAGGAAAATGGGTTATTAAAGGGTTTTTCACTTAACCATGCAGATATAAGTGTATCAGAGAATAAAATGGGTCAAATCCTTAAAGGTCTCAACCCTGCCCCTCCTGATAATTAATTACACAGTGTTCTGTATCCACGTATTCCACAGTCATTCACACAAAAAAGAGAAAAAGGAGGAAAAGATAAAAAGGCAATAGTGGAGAACACCAGCAACACATCATTCAATGTCAGGGTTAAGACATTCTGAAGCTAAACATTTCCGTATCTAGAGAGAGCAGAGTCTCCAGAAAATTTAAATGGCTCTACATGTCCTTAGTATTTACTGGCTGGCTTTGGCTGAGTTCAGATGCCAAACTACTGAAAAGGATTAAGAAGAGGCATAGGCTTATACCACCCTGCTGAGCTAGTTTCTTCCAATTATAATTTGTACAATAGCAACTTGAAAACATTTCTCTTACCTGAATGAAATGAGTGACTACATGGACAAAGGCCCCTGCAGCTGCCACAAACATACACAGGGCAAAACTGGCATAGACTTTCTTCAGGTGCTGCTGTGTTGAGGGGGTTCTAGAAAAGAATGTTAAGAATAGCCATCACACTGTGACCAATCCAATCTCATCTCTAAGCTAAGAAATCATTTCCTTCTCTTCTTCCCAGGCAATACATGAAAGTTATATTACAATTAAAAAAGGAATGTTTTGAACATAGGTTAACTAAGAGAATATTAAATGCTGGGGAAGAGCCAAAACCCCACAATTATGAGCAATCAATACGGAAACTAACATAATTAAATGACTTTCCAGTGATCACAAAGCATCCCTTAGAATCTGGGTGTGCTTATCATATCCTCAGAATTCTAGCTAAGTCCATGTTGGTCTATATATACGAAAGTTAATAAACTAGAAAAAGAAAAGCCAGATATGAAAGGAAAAGCAGTAAGAAACTGCAGTGAAGGTCAACACACTTACATATGGGAAAATTTTAAGAGCACATCAAAGTTGATCTTCCGATCAAATACGTTCATGATGCCAGAGTCTGTGGGACACAGCCTCAGCACTGTAGAATAAAAAATAAAAGAAGAAAGGTTATTTTAAAGATGCAAGTTCAGACAAAATAACAATTTTCTTACAAAAAAATACAAGTTTGGAAAAATGAAAGTACTTAAAATCCAATTGTTCTAACACAATTATTTTTATTTTTATATATTTCCTTCTAGAATATTTGTAATCATAATCAACCATTTTAAAGGGGACAGAGGAAATGACCTATCTACCTCTCCCCAAGGTACTTCATTAATAGAATCTGATTTCTTTTCTTTCAGAAGGTGATTTGCCCCTTTAAAAGACCATTTTCTCTGAGAAATTCTCATTAGCAATCTAGTTAAAGGAACCCAGTCACTGGAACATAAAGCAATTTTATGTCATTGTTTCAAGTTGCTAGAGAACTCCCTCAGCAACAGTAAAGAACTTCAAAGATTTAAAAAAAAGAAAAAGAAAAAGGAAAAAAAATTCCCTGGCTTGTGTGGCTCAGTGGATTGATTGCCAGCCTGCCAACCAGAGGGTCAACAGTTTGATTCCCAGCCAGGGCACATGCGTGGGTTGCGGGCCAGGTCCCCAGTGGGGAACGCGCGAGAGGCAACCACACACTGATGTTTCTTTCCCTCTCTTTCTTCCTCCCTTTCCCCTCTCTAAAGATAAATAAAATCTTTTTACAAAAGGAAAGAAAAACTATAAAGGTCTGCACTAGGACCTGCAATTTAAAAACATTTATGTAGCTTTCTATCAAATGCATTTTAGAACTGAACTAAAAAAGGGATTCACAATTTTAAAGAAAGTTCCTACCTCCATGAAAAGGAAAAGTGTATAAAAAGAATTTTTTAACGTCATTTCAGAACCCTTCCTACAAAAGACTTGGTGTAGCACAAGGAATTGCTGTATAACCTGCACCCAGACTAAATATTACTATTTCACTATATTTACTTTATCCCCTCTCTCTCTATAGCAATATATAGACTTAAAAAATGCATATATCTTTTTGCCATGCAGATACAATGCCCCTTACCTATAAATACTTTAATGTGTATATCCTAAAAATGATGATCAAAATCAGGAAATTAACATTGATACAATGCTATCATCTGATGTACAGACCTTATTCAGATCTTCAGCCAACAGTCCCAACGGGCATTTAAAAAAAACAAACTAAAACTAAACTATACCGAGGTCCCATTACTCATCAATACCTCAAGTTTTGCTCCCTCCCCTATCTCACATGCAATCCTAAACAAACATGCTCAATCTAGAAAACTAGAAATCTAATCAAGAGCTTTCATCTTTGCTAAATATAAATCTTCCAGATTCTTATTAGACCCAATCTTATTCAAATTTACCAAAAAAGGGAGGGGAAGGAGAGGACTAAAACCACTCATACCCATTCTAATCATCACTTAACCTAATACTCAGGAAAATTCATCTGGGCAAGCAAACCAATTTCCTGAGGGACCCTGGGCCAGTGGAAAGATACCATTCTTAAGAGTTCAAAATTTTACCACTTGTTTCGAGAGGCTCTCTCATAAATGAAACAATTAAAATGGCTGGCTTGCTATCTCTGATTTCCTCTTTCCTTTCTCACCATTCCCACTCACCTCAATTCTTTCGTTAGTTCTGTTCTTAAGAATGGCTATGGTAAGAAGCTGCAGAACGTACTAAACGCTGACGCTCTCATCTCTAAGTCTCAGGGCTCTAGATGGTGCAATTATTGCAGGCTGTTGCGCTGCCGGCCACAGCCTTCCATAACCATGATGAATACATCCTCTCGAGAGCACACTTACAGGACGGCAGAATCAAGCACCTGGAAAGTATCTTTGTTCAAGGCTTCCATTAACACCCCTAATGACTTCCCTAGACAGAACTTGCAACAGTACTGAAGCAACCTTCAGAGTCAAGTTTCTCCAAAGTATTCACAACAATGCTAAAGTATCTCTTGTTTCCAATTTTAAGAGTTAAAAAAGTTAAAAAATATCTAGGGGATTGTTAGTCAGAAAGGAGCAACACTCTGTAACCAGGCCCCACTAAGTAGAAATTTAGAAGGGGAGAATGGCAGAAACTCCTCTGTCCCAGTTCACTCTTTGACATTTCCTAGGGGGTACTGACTGCCTCTTTCCAGGGCTCTCTTACAATTGCTAATGGAAAAATCATCCAAGTTTGTGAGGGTAAGGAGGGAGGTGTGGAATAGGAATTTTTTCATGACTTAATAGTGGCTTGTAGTTTAAAAACCATAAAATAGAAATAAAATAAAACTAGGTTTCCAACATTACTACCTATTTTAACATTTAAGTGAAAAATGTAACTACCGCCCTGGCGAGGTAGCTCAGTTGGTTAGAGTGTCGTCCCAATAAGTCAAGGTCGCGGATTCCCGGTCAGAGCCCATATAGGAATCAACCAATGAATGCCTAAGTGGAATGTTTTTTCTCTCTCTAAAATCAGTCAATAAATTTCTTTTAAAAATGTACTGTAGCTATGCAAAGATACACAGCAATTTTAACAGCTTTAAGGGGGGAAAAGAAATGCAATACAGTATACAGATTTAAGATGGCATGATGTATATATCACATATTTTCCAAAATACTAAAATATGAGGGGAAAAAGTTGGTCTTAGAGTCAAGAAAACATGATAATTTGTTCTAGATCTGAACCAGATAAGAACTAAGGTGCAGATAAATAATGAGTTAAAAAAAGTGTTCTTACCAAAAGTATTCTCAGTCTCAGGAAGAGTATTTAAAACCATTAACCAAGTAACTCAGTTAACATCCAGAGGACACTACAGTTAATGAAAATCTTTATTTAAAAAAATAAAGTATATTAAAATAGTAAAATATTAAAATTTTGTTATATATATTTTACCACAATTAGGAAAACAAGTACACTACTTGTTGCTCCAAGTTCTTTAATACAGCAGTCCCAATGTACATCTAAGCCCATTATAAAACTGATACCAGCACTGGTCTGCCTTACCCTGATCCCAACTTGTATAGAAATCTAGAAATCCTATATTCAACTAATTATAAAACAGGGAGGTGGGATTATGTACACAGAATACAATGAGGACAGTGTGTCCTGGACTCATGGGAAATTTGCCTATGTTGCATTTATAAATGACAAGTAAATGTTCAGGTGTTAATCATAACCAAATTTCCTTTAATTTGGTCCAGAGCCTCCTTTTAAGCCTTCATCCTTAGGAGAGCAGGAATTCCCAAACTTGTCAGAATCTGTCAAAATTTGTCATGCATACACTGCTAAAGCTGTTGGAAGTGTCACTATTCCCCAGGTCAGCCTCCTCTGCCAGAGCCACTGCCTCCCCCCCCCCCAAAAAAAACCCAAAACAAAACAAACTCAGTGCAGAGCTTTACCAAGGGGGGGAAAAACTTAAGGGAAACAAAGAAATTCTCCCTTCAAAATCCCTCCTACTTTACACAGCTTTAATCAAGAAATGAAACACAAATGTAAGAAATTTGTACAGATAGCAAAGTGTGTATTCACCAATCAAAATCCAACATTAATCGAAGTGAAAACTAAAGCAAAGGTTTGTAGTTGCCTAGATGTCTCTAGGGGACAGGAAGTCAATGCTTACCAGCCTTCCTCAAAAGAGACAACTTTGATAAATGTCGGACCCATTTGCTTTGGTCTATTAAACTTGAAGGAAGAATATTCTTCAAATATAAAAGATAGGTCCTTGATTAATAACTCCACTCTATTGCCATGCCGAGCATTAACAACTATGTATGAGGAAACAGGTATTTTTATCAATGAACATCTATGTCTATCTAGTGTCTTGTTAAATCCATTGTTTTGTTCTATTATTTTCTTTACCCTTGTCCTAAAATGAAAAGATTATCGTAAAGGGCCAGGCCTTAAGTTAAAAATATTCTCTGCAATCTTATTGCAACCCCTATTAGATACAGTGCTTATGAAACATGGTCAAAAGCTATGCAGAACAGCCCTGGCCAATGTGGCTCAGTTTGTTGGGCATTGTCCTGCAAAGTGAAAGATCACAATTCAATTTCAGTCAGGGCGCATGCCTGAGTTGTGGCCCTGGTCCCCAGATTGGGATGCAAACGAGAGGCAACCAATCGATGTTTCTCTCTCTCTTTCTCCCTCCTGTCCCCTCTCTTGAAGAATAAAGAAATATTTTTTTTTAAGTATAAAAAGAAAGCTGTGCAAAACAGAAACAATCATGCATTAAAAAAAAAAATTCCTTGCCTTTGAAAAATAAAAGTCTGCTGACTGCTGGAGCTAGGACGACAGCTGCCTGAAGTGCATACAATTTAACATTAAACCAGCAAGTTCAAGAAACATTGCTCACGCGTTTAATTAAACATTTACTTTGTGAGTTATGGTTCTCCATTCCCCCTGTAATAATGTGACCATCTTGAATTCTGATCTCTCCCAAGGGACCTGATACTTAAAAGAGAAAAAAATATATCCCATGTAGTTTTTAAAAAAGGGGGTGGGGTGAAGGTGGGACTGTTTATAATTTTTCAGTTCTTCCTACTGAATAGTTTCCAGAATCTGTATAGCCATGTCCTTAAGCATAGTAGTTAAAAGCATGAGCTGCTGCACTTGAATCCTGGCCATTATTTCCTTAGCTATATGACACACAACAAATTTCTGGCACTTAACCTCACTGTGCTTCAGTTACCTCATTTGCAAAAGAGAAATATACAGGGTTCAGAAGTATGCTTACTTAGAGTGTTGTTGGTAGGGTAATATGGGTGTAATAATTTATAGTTTTAATTTGAACATTTCACCTAAAATGTCATATGGTGAGCTTGAGTGTGATATTGTTACAGAATTACATGCTTATGATTTTGTAATAAAAGATTTTGTAATAAAAAAGGGGCATTATTTGTGTCAGACCCTGTGTATTACCTACTTCATATGGTTGAGGATTAAGTGAGATAATATAAATAAAATGCTTGAAATAGTACTTCATACACAAGACTGGCTCAGTATGTTAACCATTACTGTTACTGAAGTAAATATAGTGGAACCTCAGTAGTTAAAAATTCATTCTGGAAAACTGTTCAAGGAGTGATTTATTTGAAAAATGAATCTCCCTTTTTTTCTTAAGATTTTATTTATTTATTTTTTAGAGAGGGAGAAGGGAGAGAGAGAAACGTGAAATGTGTGGTTGCCTCTCGCATGCCCCCTACTGGGGGCCTGGACTGCAACCCAGGCACAGCATCTAGACCGGGAATCGAACTGGCGACCCTTTGGTTTGCAGTGGGCACTCAACCCACTGAGCCACACCAGCCAGGCCAATTCTTTTTTTGTCACCTGAGAGACATGTGACTGATCATACAGGTATGAGCAATGAAAGGGTTGTCAGGTAGAGAATCAAGACCCGAAGTTTTGTTAGACAGGCAGGACATTTTTTCCATGAACAACTTGGTCAAGGACCGAAATGTTTGAGAACTAAGATTTGACTGTACTCATTACCCTCAAGTTCTCAGCATATCCTTATTCCTTTTAAAGGCTAGTTTTAGAAGACATTTATCACAGGCCTAATTTACATATGTCCTGTCAATTACTTTAAAAAATATTATTCAACCATTAACTCACAGTTAGCTATATATCTTGAAGGTTTAATATTTACCCAAATGAGAAATTAAATTATATGGAGGGCAGGAGGGAGTCAAAGAAAGTTATAAACTGGAATGTAAAGAAACTGGATAAATCTTATCACTGGTTAAAATGACTTTTCTTTAAATGACATGCCCCTCTTCTGGCACATTTATACTATACCTCCTGTCCCACATGGTCATAGGCATTTTGAGACAGCCTAATAACAACTAAGTGATAACCTGATGTGGTAGAAATTTTGATGAAGTAAATGGTCATTACAGCTTGATGCTTTGACTATTCATAGTTGGTCTATTTGCTTTAAGAAATTCCACTTCAACTAGGTCTGGACTTTGATTGCTCTAGATCTGAACCATACATGTCTCAGCTGCTCCCCTCCGCCCCTACAACTTGGACCAAAATCCCCAGATTAGCAAACACTGAATGAACACTCTCTCTCTAGGGGACTACCTCAGAACCAAACCAGTACCTGCAGATTGAAATGCCTATTGCCTTCAATATATTATTTTTTGTACCAAATTCCAACACTACAGAATCTCTCTCTGACCACAACTGTTTGACAGACACTGAATCATAAGGCGGCCCCAATGTCCTAAATACAGAATCATCTTGCAATACAAACCAGTCATCTCTCCCCAATTAGCACCATACTTAGCCCAAATGTAGGTATAGATTAGGACAAACTGTACATCCACACAATCCTCACCCCTGAAGATCTTTTTTGAATTGTTTTAGATTCCGGTTAATTGTAACAAAACTCCTCTCACACATTTGGCTTTAAGCACATTCAGAGCAGAGCCTGTATATGAATCAGCTTGCTGCCCCCACAATTAAGCACAACCAGGAGTGTCCAGAGCAAATACAGATCCCATTATCTATCTGATCAAGAATGTTATAACCTCAGAGGCAGGGGAGTATAAGGGGACTAACTAAATGGTAGAGGGAAAAAAAAATACAATGAAGATTAAATTTTAAAAAAAACCCAAAACCATTATACCCTCAAATCAACATTCCCCAGCTGGCTCAGAGGGAGACCTAACTTGAGACCTAACTCTTTCTAAAAGCCAACCTCGACAGTCCTCTCCTTGGTTTGAATGTCTTAGGAAAACAAAAATGTGCATAAAAACTATTCCATGAAATCTGATTAGAAACTCGGGGGGAACAAAATACAGTTAAGTGGAAGACATTTCTAACAGCTTCTACAACCAAATCAAAGTAGCAAAAGATAATTTAGAAGATTGAGCATCAAGGGAATATTCAGTGTTTTCCCAGAAGAGATTAATAGTCTTGTGGTAGTTCATGAAATAAAGTGAAACTCTTCAGGCCATCAGTAGTATCTTCTATAATACCACTGACCACATTTATATAAATTTTACAACTTTCAAAGTGCTTTTATATACATTATCCCCTTTCATCTTCAACGCCAATAGATGAGGGAAGAACAAGAATGTTTAGTCCCACTTTAAAGATTAAAAAAAGAAAGTTCAGCCCTGGTTGGTGTAGCTCAGTGGACTGAGTGCCAGCATGCATACCCAAGGGTTACTGGTTCAATTCCCAGTCAGGACACATGCCTGAGTTGCAGGCCAGTTCCCCAGCGGGGGGCGCTCAAGAGGCAACCACACATTGATGTTACTCTCCTTCTTTCTCCCTCCTTTCCCCTTCTCTAAAAATAAATAAAAAAAATTTTTTAAGTAAGTTCAAAAGGGCAGTGTAATAGTGATACAAGTACTGGATTTAGAATCACAAGTCCTGCTATTTTCTAACATATAACTTTGGGAAAATCATTTTACCTATGGTCCTGTAGGCTTCCTCATCTGTAAGATAAGGATAACTAATACCTGCTCTACCAAGCTTAGTGAATGCCAATAAGAAAATCTCTGTGAATTATTCTAAAGTGCTAAATGGACATTAGTACTGACTAGACCAACGTCAGAAGTTAAAAATATGTAAAAAGCAGAGCCAGAACCAGGTTAGGCTTCTTCTGACCTCTTAAGCCTGGTACGCTTTCTAATGGTACACCCTACAGTAGAAAAGCAGGTTTTCATTAAGACAGTTCCAGCCATTGATCAAGAGAAATCTTTTTTTAAAATTAACATAGGCTGATTCCTATTACACTTTCCTATATTTTTTAGCATTTCTACAATAAACATGAACTATATCCATAAAAGGAAAAAATACAGAAATGCTGACTATATGAATTAATTTTATCTTTCCAATTATTCAGGAGAACAAAGCTTCAGTCAGATTAAAAGTAGAGAAGGAAAGAAAGAGGGTGGGTACTAAGCCGTGTTTCCACAACAAGATGAATAATTTAAGAAGGAAACTCTGAATCTAAATTACAAACTGCATTTCTCAAGAGTTCAACCATTCTGTCCCTACTGACGGAAAATTGCAGAGAATCTAAATGTCGACACAGTACTTTAAGCCAGAAGAAAAAACATTCCACAAAGAGGAATGAAAAAAATCAAAGAGAGTAAATCTAATAATTACAGAAGTAAGCGTGTTCGCAAAAGCCGTAAGAAATGTGGTTGTGCGACTGCAAAAACCTGTCTTGAACTGATTTCTTAAACTACACATTCTACCAAAAGATAAAATAGAAATAAATATCAATAAGTAACTAGAAAAGCCTATTCTCTATTAACCTTTAACCTTAAAAATCTTTGTGTTTCAAGCACAGTCAGCTCTTCTACTGGGTTACACACTCTTAAGTTAACTATTGCTAGAAGAGTCTCAAGTTCAGAAAGGTTTCTGTCCTTGTTTGGATTGGGCAACGCAACCCGGACTGGCACGGGGTAGCAATTCCACACTTTATACACAAAAATACCAGAGCTCCAGCAAGCAGGTTCCAGAAAAAACACAACGCCCAATGCCGCCGCCTTTCCTAATCAGACTCTGAGAAAGTCGCCCACAAGGTTCAGGGCTAAATAAAGCCTAGCCACCTCACCTGTCCGAAGGTAACCAATCAGACCAGTGCCAGGCTGCCCTGTAACGCTGGAAAGTCAAGCCAAGCCCCGTCTCTCCACACTTAACCGCTTCTGCTGTTTGCTCGCACGTAACTAAGGATCCTTGCGTGTTACAGAGTGTGACATCACCCGCCCTGCCGAGACAGGGCGGCCTGCCTGACGAGGCCCCTTCCGAGAACCAACCCCAGCCACTCACACAGAGGCCCCTTGGCGGAGCAGTGATCGGTCGGGTCGAGCTGAGGTGACCATAAACCCGTGAAGTTTCGCTTTCATTCCCCTCGGAAGGAAGGGGTGGGGGACGTGCCCTAAATTCCAGACGGGCCTGGGCCAAGGAGCCACTGCGTCTACTCTCGGCGGAACAAAAGGGACGCAGACTTGAGAATAAGGGGGAGAAGAGGCTAAAAAGGGTTTTCGGTACCGCTCCGGCGAAGAGCGGGCGCCTGGACGCCCCCCAACACTCGGCTGACTCGCCCCCGCCCCCCCTTTCCTGTATAGTTGCGCATGCGCGATACCAGTTCCTCGTTTCCCCTCCCCGCCCAGCCCTCCGGAGTCCAGTCGCAGAAAAGGGGCTTTTCCCACGGGGTCCAGTCTGTCCGAAAACGGGAACTATGCCCATTCTCGTTCGGACAATAAGTAATTAACCCCCTCTCATTCTTCACTGCCACCTTGCGCAATTCTAGTTTCAAACGTACCTTCTGACCCGCCTCTCCTGAGCCACAAAGCTCTTCGAACACCGGATGTGCTTCTGACGCTTCCAGGCTCCGCTTCAGACTCTTTATTCTGAGTCCGCCCTTCCAAGGAAACCCCGCCCCAAATTTATTTTAAGGCCAGCCCTCATTGGTCGTTGGCTGCACTTCTGCCCTTTATTTGACTGGACGTGCATAAACTTCGCCGGCTTACTTCAGAGCCATTCGCTAATGTCTTTGTCAATCAAGTTCCTGGCCACCAGCCGGAATCATAGAAAAGGTCTCAGCTTTCTTCCCCTATAGTAAAAAAAGGACTGCTGTACAAAGCTCCTTCTAGTGGAGAATGTGGAGAAGAGGGCAGACCCCACCCAACACACAGGTCTGGCCAAATAATGGAACCCCTATGACGCGTGAAGGGATAGCGCTATGTACAGTCCCAAATGGCGCTATAATGTCCCGGGATTTTATTAAATGTCCCAGGCTTTTTATGAAACGTTAAAAAAGGAAAGAGGTTAAAAAACACAGAAAAGCTCTTCTCACAAGCCAATTTGTCGTGAATCTAGTGGAGCTTAAGCTTCAGAGCATCTTTGAATTCACGGGCCTAATAAAATGGTGGTGGTTTTATGTCATCAACTTTGGAGTCTCATAGATAACTGAAACAGTGTTCTTTCTACAAACCAATAAGAAAGAGATCAAAGTCAACATACATATGGACAAAGGGTATATAAATAGGCAACTCACTAAGAGAAAACCCAAATGGCCAATAAACATGCAAAAATTCTCACTAGTAATTAGAAAAATGCAAATTGAAACATCTTTAAAGCATTTCACACATGATTGAAAATGAAAAAGTCTGACAACTCTAGTATAGGTGAGGACGTGGAAAAACAGGAAATCACACACCATTGGTGTAATGAAAAACTAGCATAAACACTTTGCATAGCAATTTAACAAGACCTAGCAAGGTTGAAATGAACATACCCTTATAATTTATAGGTATGTATTTTCATACATACGTATGCAAATATACCCAAAGCTGTTTGTTGCAGCATTTTTTTAAATAAAAAATTAGAAACATGATATATTTATACCATGCATTCTCAACAGGGGCAATGTCACCCCTAAAGGGGTGAAAATTGATTTTTAGAGGTGCCGAAAATTTTAGATGTAGTTTGCAGTAGTGACCCTCCAAAATTGATTTCTATTCAACAAAAACCTATTCCTTAGCTTTTAATTTCTCTTGTTGGGAGAAATTAAAATTGTGATTCATTTAAGAACTTGAAATTAAGTATATTTTCTCCCTGGGGAAGATAATAAAAGAAAGGTTAAGAAACAGATTTATACAATGAAAAACCATAGAGCTGCTACAACAAATTTAATAGATTTTTATGTATCAACACGGATATATCTTTTTTTTAATCCTTACCCATAGGTATATTTATTGACTTTTTTTTTTTTTTTTTGAGAGGAAAAGAGAGAGAGGGACAGAGACAGAGAGAAACATCTATGTGAGAGAGAAATATCAATCGATTGCCTCCCGTGTGCGCCGCGACGGGGATCAAACCTTCAATCTAAGAGTGTGCCGTGACTGCGAATCAAATCCAAACCTTTTTTTAAGACGTTTATTTTTAGAGAGAGGGGAAGAGAGGGACCAAGAGAGGGAGAGAAATACTGATGTGAGAGAAAACATTAATCGCTTGCCTCAACCCAGAACGTAAATCAAACCGGTAACCTTTTTGCTTTGAGGGACTACGCTCAACTAACTGAGCTGCACCAGTCAGGACAAACCTGTAACTTCTTTGGAGTTCGGAAGGACACCCCAACCAACTGAGCCACCTGCCAGGGCACAAGGCACATCTTGAACACAATCTAAATGAAAACAAATTACATATTGTTACATGCAATATGGTGCAATTGACATAAATATAAATTAACACCCAGAACAATAATATATATTATTAATATGTACATAAAAAAGGTTTTGAAGAACTCGGATTGTATAAACATTAAATTTATGACAATAGATGCATTTGAGGAGGATGGTGGAGGGGAATGAGGTTAGGGAAAGGATGCTTCAACATATTTATAATGTCCTATTTTTATGAGAGATTAGCTAAAGCAAAAGTTATGAAATCTTGCCTTGGCCTGGTGGCTCAGACGGTTGGAGCATTGTTCCACACGCTGAAAGGTTGTGGGTTGATCCCTGGTGGGGGTGTATAGGAGGCCAAAAAATAGATGTTTCTGTCTGATATCAATGTTTCTCTCCTCCCACCCCCTTCCTTGCCTCTCTCTCTAAAATCAATAAATATATCTTCAGGTGAGGATTTTTTTTAAGTTGTGAAATCTTCACATTTGTTAATTTTAAGCAATGGGCACTTGGGGCATTTATTATTCTCTATGCTTTCTGTCCCCCCAACCCCAAAACTGTTCAAATTGAAACAAAATAGGAATTTGTATTGTTACAAAAATTTGTTTTAGGTATGTGTTAAATGCTTCTGTTTTGAGTGTGTCTGTGTGCATGAAATCTAACTTAGGAAGACAGACTATGAATGGGTGAAGTAGGCAGGGTTTGCTTATAAAACAGATTTATTTTTTTAAACCCTGCCTGCCTCCTGGTCCTAAAGATATCTGAGTTTACCTGGCCCCAAAACTCTCTAC
This sequence comes from Pteronotus mesoamericanus, assembly GCF_021234165.1. Taxonomy (NCBI): domain Eukaryota; kingdom Metazoa; phylum Chordata; class Mammalia; order Chiroptera; family Mormoopidae; genus Pteronotus; species Pteronotus mesoamericanus. Next base: position 5,002,944 of record NW_026555310.1, read on the forward strand.
TTTAAGGACACTACCAACCTTTTCCCTCTCTCCTCTCCTCCCCCCAATCCATGGGAGGGAAATTCTCCTTAGTGTGGTAAAGGACCTTCTTTCTTATCTGGCCAAGACACTATGCCCACGCCCTTGAAAACTTTGCCAAGGGAGCAAAATGCTTGGCAGTCATTATTTGTTCACCAACTCTATCTTACTCTCCATATTTTCCCCTGAGGCAATAAGCATAAATCCAACTAACTGTTTGATCGAGGGAAAGGAGAAGAAAAACAAAAGGGAATGTCTTAAATTGTGACTCAAGGCAGCAAACCATAGCTGCCATGTTTGGAGTGCCTGCTATGTGATCCTTTGACAATGTCGTGAAATTTAAACTCATAAGATTCTTAAGTTGAACTTTGTCTCTCCATCCCTCCTACTTTATTTGTTCACATCACTATCTAATACTAAGCCAAATTACATATACCATATTTTTGTGGTGTATAATGAGCAACCACATTTTTGGCCCAAGCTTTCAGGCAAAAAAATCTTTCAATTTTTTTAATTCAATTTTTATTTATTTATATTGAGAAACAAAACTGATTATCATATTCCAGGGTATTATTTTACATATGGATATCGTTACTGCTTTCTAAAGTGACACTTTTAATGGATAAGCATAAATAAAAGAATTAAAAACATTTACATAGATATGGAATTAGTACTACCCATATATAATGCTCATACTTATTTGTCCCTCAAAAATTTGGGCAAAATAGTGTGCATTATACATGGCAAAATACGGAAAGTTGCTTCCCAGGAGAGGCTAGAACTTGGTTTTCAGAAAGCAGAGAAATATTCTTAGGAAATGGCTGAAGGAGACTCTTCCTATATAGGACAGAAATGGCTATCACCCTGTCAATTCTGAAAACCCTCATCAGGAATATGTCCAACCTAAAGTTAGAGGACCACCCTGACCGGTGTGGCTCAACGGGTTGGGCATTGTCCTGAAGAGCAAAGGGTTGCCATTTCCATTCCCAGTCAAGGTATAGGCCTCAGGTGTGGGCCAGGTCCCCAGCTGGGGGCATGCGAGGGGCAGCTGATACTGCTCTCATACACTGATGTTTCTCTCTCTCTCTTCTGCTCTCCCTTCCCCTTTCTCTGAAAAGAAATAAATAAAATCTTTAAAAAACAATAAAGTTAGGGGACCACATGTAGGGTGAGCAAACATTCATTTACCTGGATCTGAGGGGTTTCCCAGGAGGTGAGATTCTCAGTGCTAAAACCTGGACAGCCAACCAGGATGTTGCTAGCTCTAAACCTGGGACAGAGTGACGGCTGTACAGTGGAAACTTAGGCAGGGAAGGTGGCAGGAGAAGAGAAAGCTAAGTGACTTCCATCCACAGAAATGAATTTGAAGGAAAATTCTGTTGGGTTTCCAGTTTTAAAGAGTATAGATGCGGCTATTGATCAAAGAGCAAAACTAAAGGACCTCAGGAAGACCTCTTAGGCTTTCTAACTTCCTATTTGTAATTTGTCATCCTTATTTTATTATTAGTGAGCAGAGGTAAAACCCTTGTGATTATAGGTTATTTTAATTATTTTTTACTTTGCTTTTTATAATAATTCTAGTTAAGATGTATTGTGTGTACTGCTTCTTATATGCTAGACAACGTTTAAGATACTTTATATGTATTAATTAATTTAATTTTTGCAATCAGCCTGGGAGGTAGAATTTATTCATGTAAAATTTATTATATTTAAGATGAGGAAACTGTCTCAAACAGTTTGCCCAATGTCACAGAGCTTGTTTTTGAGCTCTGGGTACCTCATTTTGAAGCTCATGCTCTTTTTTCTTTTTCTTTTCTTTTTTTTTTTTAGAGAGAGAGGAGAGGAGGAGGGAAAGAGAAAGAGAGGGAAACATCAATGTGGGAGAGAAACAGCGGTCAGTTGCTTCTTGCGTATGCCCGGACCTGGGATGGAACCCGCAACACAGGCATGTGCCCTGACTGGGTGGGAATCAAACCAGTGACCTTTGGTTTTGTGGGATGACACCTAACCAATTGAGGCACACTGGTCAAGGCCTAAAGCCCATACTCTTAATTATTAAGTTATACTGCCCTTGACACTGAGGGTTTTTGTGATTTGGATTAAATTTAGCTTTAAATCCTAGTTCTAGAAATCATCTCTCTCTTTCTTTCTCTCTCTCTCTCTTTATATATCCATCCCTCTCAGAGACCTAGCCTTTCCTCCTGATAGTAGCCCAGACCTGACTAATAGTCACATGGTCCAGTCCAGACCTTTGGCCAACTAGAGATAGCATCTTGACCTAAGATATGTTTCAGTTCCTGAGCCCTAAAGTGGAACAGCCCCCTGGCTACTTTCCTGTAAGACTGGACAGAGGGAGCCAGAAAAGACCTCAGAGCTGTCCTCAAGACCTGAAGAAATAATTCACGACCCATACCTCATCTCCAACCAATCAGCTCCCGGCATAACCCCAACTCCTAACCCATCATGTCTTATAATATTGCCCTATGTAATTTGTAACCTACATACCATCGAAGTTCGGGCTTTTGAGCATTAGCTTCCCATTCCCCTGGATGGCGCCATACACGACAAAATAACCAATATTTCTTTATTGCAATTCTTGGTGTCCAGTGTTTGCCTCTACTAACACAAGGTGGACGAATTCTGTTCTGTAAAACTCTCATTGTAAAATTGGCATGTATAGTTAATGTAATTTTATAACGTGTTTGTGTGCGTTTTTACTAGAACCCATGAAACAAAATGGCAGTTGTACCTCAAGAGCTAAGGGAGAGTAAGAGGGTACAAGGAGGAAGATGAGAAGACAGCAACTGGATTCTAAATTCCTGATGTTAGGGAGGAGGGTGTGGCAGAGTTAAAGAGGGTGTGAGAAGCAGTTTGAATTCCTCAGCCTAGGACTAGGACTGAGAGGAGAAGGGCTGGGATGGGGGTGGGGGCAACTTGGGAAGGACTTGATCCCTAGTCTAAACTTAACCTTCTGGAGACCAGCGTTGTTCCCCAACAAAGGGGAATAAACATGGATTTCCTGAGGTTACTCTTCTATATCTCACACCTTTCCTTGTCTACTTTTATAAACCCAATCTCTCTGTCTTGAAATGACAAACCCAGCCTCATTTGCTACTGTGGCACAATTTGCCTAGCAGGCCTGTGACCTTGTTCAACATGACTGCCATTTTACTCTTTGCTCTTACATCCCCAGGACTGGAAATTACTGGAAGCAAGAACAGAACTAACTGCTTCCTGCAGCCCCAGACAGAAGATAGCATTGGAACAAACCGCAGCCTCATGCCACAACACCCCAACAGGCCAGGAGCCACACAACAGCAACCCCCACCCTTTTTTTATCCAACTATAATCCAATTATACTCCAATAAAAGCTCAAAGCCCCCACCCCTCAATGCCTGTGTATCTCTCCACACCATGCCCCTCTCTTTTCTTGAAGAGTGAATTTATTCTCTACACTTACTTCTCTTTGTGAATTCTTTCACAGCCTGTGTCACCGACCATCTTAACCCTTCTGATCTTAAATGCGCTGACCTTGTTCTGCCCAGTGGTTACTAGAACAAGCAGCTAACAGGAATGAAACACAGGAAAGTCCACACCATCATCTATGTGAGTATTTAACATTCTCTGCAAGATTGAGGAGAGCCTTTTCACTTCCCAGCTCTCATTTGCATCTTCATTAACCTCTGAAGGACAAGAATAAAAAAAATTGAGCTTTCTTTTTCCAATCACAGTATTATGGACTATTATACTGAAGACTGGCAGGAGAAAAAAAAATAGTTTGCCATTTTTTTACATTAATTTTTCTTTTTTATTGTTTTTTCTTTTTAAGAAAAAGAGAGAGAGAGAGAGAGAGAGAGAGAGAGAAACACTGGTTTCCTGTTCCACTAATGTATGCATGCATTGGTTGACTCTTGTATGTGCCCTGACCAGGGGTTGAACTGCAATCTTGGAGTATCAGGACCATGGACTAATCAACTGAGCTACTCGGCCAGGGCAGCTTGCAATATTTTTAAATATCAATTCAACCCTTTTTAACTTTTAAGAACGCAGTGAAAATAATAACAAGAGTATTAGAAGAATGCTTTACTCTCTTCAAAGTCATTTTCCATCTTCTATTTCACTTAATCTGCATGACAAATCAGTGGAGAAAGTAATACAGACATTATCGATTCCATTTACAGATGAGGAAGCTAAAACTCAACTAGATTAAGTTAGTGTACCTTAAGAGCTATCACAGACTCTTCTTTCTTGAATATAATTATCTCTTTCCATCTCACTGCAGAGCTTCAGTCTGAATTTCCAATCAATTACTTCAATATTTCCCTGTACTCTGAAGTTTACACTCCTCTACCACCATTTCTAAGGTCCAAACACTTTACCTGCCCTCCCTGGTCCTGCCTCTGTCATGTAGAGCAAGTAGAAAAGACACTACACATATACAACCATCCCTTCCTGCAATGACTCCCTGTATCATTATTTACAACTGATGATTCAAATCTTTTCTCTCAAGTATTTGATATACCTTTTTCCCTTGCCTTGCTATGATGATTTTAAAATTGACCCACAAATTCTTTAAGATTCTTCCCTTCAAGAGTTGGTGCCTAGCCCTGGCTGGGTCACCCAGTTGGCTGGAGCATCATCCCATATAGCAAAAGATTGAGGTTTTGATCTCCAGTTGGAGCACATACCTAGGTTGCATGTTCGATCCACAACTGACGTGTGTACGGGAGGCAACTGATTGATGTTTCTCTCTTACATCAATGTCTCTCCCTCTCTCCCTATCTCTTAAAAAAAACAAACAATAAATATATCCTTGAGTAAGGATTTAAAAAAAAAGAGTTAGTGTCTAATTCTTCTCCAATTAAGTGTGAGCTGGACTTAATGACTTGCTTCCAATAAGTAGAATAAAATGGAAGTGATGAAGACTATTGAGACTAGGTCGGGAAAAGTACTGAAGCTTCCTCTCTGCTCTCTGTCCTGGATCACTCATTGCCATGTCAGGAGGACACTCAGGCAGCCCTGTGAAAAGGCCCAGGTGGTGAGGAACGGAGGCCTTTTGTCAACAACAAGCAAGAAACAGCAAAAAGCAAGCCAACAGCCATATGAGTGAGGTGTCTTAAAAACCGTCAAGCCTTCAGATGACGAGCCCCAGCCAATAGCTTTATTGCAACCTCCTGAGAAACTCTGGGCCACAAGCACCTAGGTAAGCCTCTCCCAGATTCCTGACTCTTAGAAACGTTAAGATAGTGTTTTTGTTGTTGTTGTTGCTATTTCAAGTCTCAAAGTTTTGGGGTAATATATGAAGCAGAAATACATAACTAATACTCTTACCCAGTTTCCTTTCCTGATTCCAGCTGATAATGTGACAAAGCTGAAGGGTGTCACAGCTTGAGTACACTGGAGTTAAAAAGGGAACTAAATGACAAGGAGATTCCATGGAAAAACTGTGCACATGACTGGATTAGTGTTTCAAAACAATCATTCTAGCTGATTCGTGGCAAATGGATTGTAAGAGAACAAGGTTAGCATCTGAGAAAGGAGTTAAGCTATTACAAAAGAACAAGTGAGAGCGAATGAGGGCTTGGGCTAGAACGGTAACTTGTTAACAGGGAACAAGGTAAATGAATATTTCTGCTGTATGAGGATGTTTTGTGTTCTGTGCGTGAGAAAGACTGGGAGAGGGAAAAACAACCTGGCTTCTGTCTGAAATCACTTCCTTCAGGGCACCAATGCCTTCTAACTGCTAAATCCAAAATCCAATGGTTTTTTTCTAATTAAAAAAACTAAAGGATCAAAACTTTTATTTTCATTCTTACAAATTCTATAGAAATGAACCCAAATGAAACAGATATGTGCATATACATATATATATGTACCAAAAGAATCTATAAAAGTAGATGGTTAAAAATAAAACAGAAACAAACTCAAAAAGATTTAAAATCAGTACTATGAAATTTATTTTCTCAAAGTAAAGTAATAGTAATTTTATTTATTTATTTTTAGTTTTTTAATTTATTGATTGATTTTAGAGAGAGAGAGGAAGAGAGAAACATCAGTTTGTTTTTTCCACTTATTTATGCATTCATTGGTTGATTCTTTAAAAAAATTTTTTTTTACTTTATTTTTAGAGAGAGGGGAAAGGAGGAAGAAAAAAAGGGAGAGAAATATCAGTCGGTTGCCTCTTGCACTCCCCAAACTGGGGACCTGGTCCACAACCCAGACATATGCCCTGGCTGCAAATTGAACCAGAGACCCCTTGGTTTGCAGACCAGCACTCAATCCACTGAGGCACACCAGCCAGGGCATTGATTCTTTTTTTTTTAAATCCAAAACATTGTTCAATTGTCTTCTGGCTCAACTGGGAATGAAACCAACAACCCAGGTTTTGTGTCCTGATAGGGAATCGAACCCACAAACTTTTGATGTACCGAACAATGCTCGAACCAACTGAACCACCTAGCCAGGGGGCCACCTGGCCAAGGCCATTGGTTGATTGTTTATGTGCCGTAACTAGGGATCAAACCCACAACCTTGGCATATCTATCAGGACAGCACTCTAACCGACTCAAAGTAATAGTAACTTGAAATTGCTGGTTGTAGTTGGTTTTCTAGGCTTATTTACATATTTTATTGTGGTCATCTATATAAAGGAATCTCTTCTATTTTAGAATATCTTTAAGTTTCATTTGATTGCATCAAGAAGTCTTGAATTCTTTTCCCTTTACAAAGATTTCAATATGAGAACAAATCAACTTCAATTTTCTTCTTCCTCGTGAGTCACAGGTTGGAAAGGCAATGTCATCTGTCCTCTTTCAGGATCAAACACTCAAAGAATTCTAATCAGTTTATGGGAAGGAAGTGAACTCATGCTTGTTACTACTTTTATTGGCTTTGCTGACACAGTCCTACCTGGCTCTCCTACACTGCCTCAGACTGTCGCGTCTCTGCCTTTCCTCTGGATTCCTCCGTATCTATCAATATCTTTTACTCGGGGTTAAAACTTGGAATTATTCTCCACTCTTCTCTCTTCTCTTTTTTCAACATATATCTGTCAAGTCCCTAAGATTCTACATTAAACATCAGAGATGCGTTTGTGCAAACAAGCAAATAAGCATGGCCTGTTTTGTGAACTTTTCACTCTAGTGAGGAAGATAGACACCAAGCAATCATGTAAATGAATATATACAAAGAGCATATGGTTTGTTCTTCTTCCCCAGTCCAAATGTCTCTACTTTACTTTAATTTTTAATTTATTTTATTTAGATATAATTAACTGCACATATATAAAACATACAATTTCATGAATTTTGTCATGAGATTATCATTAAATTCAAGATACTGAATATATCATTATCCCCTCAAACTCCCTCATGCCCCCTTGTAATTTCTCTTGCCCTTACCCTCTCCTATCCCTAGGAAACAGTAGACCTGATTTCCATCACTACAGATTAGTTTGAATTTTCTAGAAATTTATATAAGTGGAATCATGCAGTCTGTACTCTTTTAAAAAAATATTTATTTTCAAAGAGAGGGGAAGGGAGGGAGAAAGAGAGGGAGAGAAACATCAATGTGCAAGAGAAACATCAGTTGATTACCTCTCATTCCTCCAAGCAAGGACCTGGCCTGCAACCCAGGCATGCACCCTGTGTGGGAATTGAACCAGAGACATTTCAGTTCAGAAGCTGGTGCTCAGTCCACTGAACCATACCAGCCATAGCAGCATGCACTCTTCTTTTTTTGTTTGGCCTCTTTTACTCAGCATAAATTTGAGATTTATTTATTGTTGTAGTATCATAGTTCATCCCTTTTTATTTCTGAGAAGTACCCCATAGTATAGATTGCCATAATTTGTTTCTCCATTCACCTAGTGATGAACTTTAGGATTGTTTCCATTTTTTTGCTATTATAAATAAAATACTAAGAACTTTCATGTACAAGTCTTTATGTGCCCATATGTTTCCTTTTCTTTGAGGTAAATATCTAGGAGTTAGAATGACTGAATCATACGGTAGGTATATATTTAACTTTTAAAGAAATTGTTAAACTGTTTTCCAAAGTGTTTGTACCTTTACACTCCCACCAGTAGTATATGAGAGGTCCAGTTTCTCCACATCCTCACCAACACCCAGACTAGACTTTTTTTGTTGCAGGTGTGTAGTGGTATCTCATTGAGGTCTTAATTTGCAATTTCCTAATGACTAAGGATATTGAATATCTTTTCATGTGTTTATTTGTCATTTATATGTCTTCTTTTGTGAACTCTCTGTTCACATATTTTGCCCATTTTTTTAATCTGGTTGCTTGTTTTCTTATTAACAATTTTTGAGAGTTGTATACATGTCTAGATACAAGTCCCATGGCAGCTCTGGCTGATGTGGCTCAGTGGATTGAGTGCCAGCCTGTGAACCAAAGAGTTGCCAGTTCAATTCTCAGTCAGAGCACATGCCTAGGTTGTGGGCCAGGTCTCCAGTTGGGGACATGTGAGAGGCAACTGATCAATTTACCTCTCCTTCACATCAATGTTTTTCCCCTTCTCTTTCTCCCTCCCTTCCCCTCTCTCTGAAAATAAATAAATTAAAAAAAATTTTTTAAAGTCCTTTGTCAGATATGTGATTTGCATATTAAAATATGGTATGATGATAGACATATTTTCTCCTGGTTGGTGACTTGTTTTTAGTTCTCTTAATAATGCCTCTCAAAGAGCATTAGTTTTTAATTTTGATGAAGTCCAACACACCAATTTTTTTTAAAGGTCTGTGCTTTTAGAATCATAGCTAAGAAATTTTGCTTCACCCAGGTCACAGGAAAAGACAAAGAACACCCTGAAGGAGTAGATTAAAGAGACCAAAACCAAAGACTTGTCCCCTGTCTTTCAGGTAACAGGGCACTGGGCCAGGGGGCTGGGGGAGAAGGAAGAGACCCAGTTGCAGATAAGACATTGGGTAGATTTCAGACAAGCAGAGTGGCAAATATGGTTAATTAGCATTCAGCACACATTCCCGTCTCCTAGTGTGCTTTCCTATATTGCAGAGGCTGAAAAGCTAAGGATTATATTTCTCAGAATACTTTGCAGCCAGTCAGATATACTCGGGATGAGATTTAGAAGGCAAAAGTGAGACAAAGGCCATTATACTGCTACTTGGCTATTTCTCCTGGCAAGCAAGGTCATGAGGATGTGATTTATTTTTACAGCTGTGATCCAGTGATGTCTCTAGCTTTGCAAATATTGAGAGGTGGTTGCATCAGAGTGTAGCAGTGGCAATGTCCTGATTATAGTTTCCAGATCCCTGGATCGGAGCTGTAGCTACTTGTTCTTAAACCCAGTCATCAGGGGAGACCTCCAGGTGCCCTGCCTTCCTTGACTGTGGCAGAGGTAGCAGCTTCCCTGGCAGAGTGCTCCTCCCATGTTCGGGAGGTCTCTCCTGGGGTTTCAACCCAGAGTGGGCCCCTCTAGACTTCCCATGTTCTTGTAGACTTAAACTGCTTGGAGGGGGTTTTGTTTCCTGCATTGAGTTCTGAGTGATGAGTAGTCAGATTGTATTTGGGAAGAATGATAAAGAATTTAAAAGGACTCCCACTGTGTGGGAAGGATGTCACAATGTCTGAAGTCATTCATTTGTTTAATGAGCATGTAACAGACATGAAGCAGGTGCTATTGCTAGACACTAGGAATATCTACTTGCCCTGAAGGATCTTACACAATCTAATGGTGTCATGGTATGATGACAGAGATATGCTGCAACTTGATGTGCTCACAGGCAACAAGTTCTTAATCAGATTTGGAGAAGTCATGAAATAGGTGACTTGTGAGTTTATGGTTTTGTTGCTGCTGTTGTTTTTAATGGATGAGCAGAAAATAGTCAGCAAAGAGGAAGAGGAAGGACATTCTATCTATAAAAGGGTCAATTATTAACAAAACCTTTGGAATATCTGTGTTCACATTTCTCCCCCACACCTTCTCAGGAAAAAGAAGGAAAAGGGAGTTACGTGTTTCTAAAGACTTTAGAGAAGGAGGCTAGAGATAATGTAGGAGCTTTCTCAGTGGGGAGAGAGAAGATGGAGGGAGTTGAGAAGTGTTTTGAACCTAACAGAGATTCTGGGCTTCCCTGGAGACTGAGGGCAAGGCCTCTGGAGCTGGCCTCAATGTTTCGGTCTCATTCCCTCACCTCTCACAAGAGGATCAGAATGGAATGGGATTCTGAAGCCAAGGCCAGGGTCAGTGTCAGGGTCACCATTCACTAGCATATAGCCTTGGATATACTATTTCACTTCTTTCAGTCTGTTTACTCATCTATATAATGAGGATAATGATATTAGCTCCCTCCTACAGTATAAAGGTCAAATCAGATACTGTATGTAAGAAAAAAAAAAGCTGTAGCCCTGGCGGGTATGGCTTGGTAGATTAAGTGCCAGCCTGTGAACTGAAAGGTCACCAGTTTGATTCCCAGTCAGGGCACATGCCTGGGTTGAGGACCAGGTCCCCAGCTGGGGAGGTGATGCATTGATGTTTTTCTCCTTCTCATTCTCCCTCCCTCACCCTCTTTCTAAAAATAAATAAATAAAATCTTTTTTTTTTTAGTTTTAAATTATAAAGCACTGTAAAAATATTAGGCACTATTGTCTAACAGGTCTTGCTGATTCTGTCTCAGGTATATATCTCTGTTATAGACTGAATTGTGTCCTTCGCAGATTCATATGCTGAAGACCTAATATTCGGTGACAGGGTCTTTAAGGAGGTAATTTTGGATAAAGGAAGCCATAATGTGGGGCCATAATCTGTTAGGACCGGTGTCCTTATAAAGAAGAGGAAGAGACACTAGAGCCCTCTTTCTCCCTGAGTGTGCACAAAGCAAAGGCCCTGTGCGGGCACAGAGAGAAGGTAGCCATCTACAAGCCCGGAAGAGAGGTCTCACCAGAAACCAACCCTGATGGTGCCTTGGTCATGGACTTCTAGCCTGAAGGACTGTGAGAAAATAAATTTCTGTTGTTTCAGACACCCAGTATGTGGTATTTTATTACGGCAGCTCCAGCAGACTGATGCAATCATCCCCAACTTTATTTCTCTTTATCCCCCTTGCCCTGATTTGGTTCAGGCCCTTATCCTCTCCAGATCATCTCTGCAGACCTCTCTGTACTCTCAGATGCTCCTAAAGGATTCTTTCCAAAGAGCTTAGTTAAAAACTGCCTGGGGCACAGAACTATTTACAGCATAATAGGCAAACTTCTCAGTTGAGCACAAGGCTCCTCTTGAACTTGATTTGATCTGCCTTTCTAGTGCTCTTCCCTGTCCTTCCACTACACAGTCTATACTTCGGCCTTACTGAAATTCTTACCGTTGCTCATCCTGTGCTCTTTCCCTGATCTTCATTTTGGCCACGGCTCTTCCTCCTACCCAAAATGCCTTGTCCCCTTCCTGATCACCCCTCCTTCCATCGCCTTCTCATCTCACTGTCTCACTTTTTCCTCTTGCATGTCTATTCATCTTTCAGCTGTGGCTCAAGTGTTATCTGCCTCCTGAAGCGTTCCTTCACAACTCCATCCTCAGTTCTCCCAGCAGCACTTTGTGTACCCCTCTGTTACAAGACTTACCACACTGTTTTGTAAACATTATTTTGAGAGTCTTTCCTACTGGACTGTGAGCACCTGAAAAAAAATACCCATTCATCTTTGAATCTTCCTTTGTACTTGAAACAAAGGAGATACTAGATACATATGCCTTAAACAAACAAACAAAAATCCCACAGTCCAGACAAGGCATGCGCGCGCACACACACACACACTTAAATAAAAGGCAAATAAAAAACCACAAGTTATGTGTCTGGGTATCCTCCATTGCACCTAGCACAGTGTCTTGCATGTAGTAGACTCTCAGTAAATGTTGTTGAATTAAATTCTAAATGAAAAGTAGAGAAAATAAGAGTCATAATCATTTAAATCGGGAGAACTCTGGGTTAGGGTATAAAGCTGGTATGCACCAATATAACGGCAATGATCCCCTCTGGTGCCTTGAAGCTCAGTTCGTACTCCTTCAAATCTCTGTCTCGCCTCCCTGGCTCCATACTGTGAGTTCTTTTGAAGTCAGGGGGTCTCTTTTCATCTTTACATCTTGCATTTTTTATCTACTGGTATCTAGCCAGATGCTTTGCATGTGAAAAGCATCCAATAAGTGTTTGTTGCAAACTAGATGATGTTAAAAACTAGATTGTGCCTATCCTAGACAGGATTTGAATAGGTCTGTAGAAGAAAATAGAAATCCAGATCAGGGACCCAGAAAAAGTGTATTCATTTCCTAGTGTTGCTCTAACAAATTCCCGTACACTTGGTGGTTTAAAGCAGCACAGGTTTATTACTTTACTGTTCTATAGGTTAGGAGTCTGAAAATAGGTCTTACACGGCTGTGTTCCTTCTAGAAGCTCTAGGGGAAAATTGTTTTCTTGCTTTTCCCAGTGTCTAGAGGATGCCGCATTCCTTGGTTTGTGGCCCTGCATTATTCTGGTCTCTGCATCTGTAGACATCTTTTTTCATTCTGACCCCTCTGCTTCCCTCCTATAAGAGCCCTTGTGATAACATTGAGCCCAGGATAATCTTCTCATCTTGAGATCCTCAGCTTAATCACATCTGCAAAATTCCTTTTGCCAGGTAAAATAACACATTCACAGGGTCTCGTGGTTAGGGCAAGGGTACTTTGGAGAGCCACTGGTATTCTGTCTACTCCAAGGAGTAAAGCTGAAGACATAAAAATGCACAAGGAATGTTTGGGGATGGATTTTTCAGCTGAAGCAAAATGTTCAGGAAATATTAGAACCAGGTAAAACAGGAAAAGTACATTAAACGGTCACTCGTGTTTGGAGATAATACAGACCACTGAATACCAGATTAAGTTTTGTCTTTATCCTGCATAAAACAAGAAAGCTTTGGAGATGGGTGAGCAGGGAGTTAACAATGAAAGCAGCAATCTAGCAGACTCCAGAAGATCCTAGAGTATCTAAATCTGGTCATCAAGCAAAATGAAAAACAGAAGGTTTGGGACTAAGAGACTACACAAGGGTGAATAATACACTGCTGTTTACTGTCTTATCAAAGCTATTCTCTCTGCTAGATATTCTTTGAACATCCATAATAAATAACTGATGAATTATTTCCCCTCATGGATTCTTCCTTTTTTTTTTTTTTTTTGGCTAGTAGAAGTGTTCAGTCATGTTATAACTCTTCTGTCCTAGAAGAGTTTGATTCAGCAGTTGGGAAAGTGTGTATTTGGGTGGAGTGGTAAGAAAAGAGGGGTTAAGATGTGAGTTGATTGATTTGTCCAACTGATTGGAAGAGGCTAAGTTTCTTGGGAGAGAGTTTTCAGAGTCTGGAAAGACAAGAACTCCCCTTTTTGGTTGTAAACAATAGAAATTCAACTCAGACTGACTTATAAACAAGTAGAATTTACCAGCTTTAAAAAGCACCAATATGGCTCTGGCCAATGTGATTCAGTTGTTTGATGCATCATCCCATACACCAAAATGTTGAGGGTTCGATTCCTGGTCAGGACACATGCCTAGGTTGCGAGTTTGATTCCCAGTCGGAATGTGTACAGAGATGACTGGTAGATGTTTCTCTTTCACATTGATGTGTTTCTCTTACTCTTTCTCTCCCTTCCTCTCTCTCTGAAATCAATAAACATATATTTCTTTCAAAAAAGCATCAATAATTCTGATGATTTGCAAACTGATATTGTGGGCCTGGATTTCAAGTCCCATATATACCCAAGTACCCAGTGGCTACCTCTACTTGGATGTCCAACCAACAAATCAAACTCAACACAGCCCTGTTCCAGATCTTCTCTATCCATCGCTCCCTCACCAAATCTACTCTTACCACAAGTTACTCAGGTCAAATCTTTTTGGGTTTTCTTTCATTCACCCTTTATATTCAAACTGTGAAGCAATTCTATTGTTTGTACTTTCAAAGCCATTAGGACCACTTCAGGGCTCCTGTCCAAGATGGTGGTATAGGAAGACACTGAACACCTCCTCCCGTGAACACATCAAATTTACACCTACAGACAGAGCAATTCCCCTTGAAGAACCGAGGGCTGACTGAACAGCTTCTGTACAACAAATGAGAGACCACATAGAAATGGTAGGAGAGCCAGAGGCATGGCACTGTGGGTGCTCCTACCCAATGTACCACCTTGCAGCCGGGAGGGATCACTGAAGGGCCTGCGCAGACTCGCTCTTTCCGAGACACAGGTAAACAACAGTGGTTTAAAGGACACCCAGGCTATATTGGAAGGAAATTCATTTACTAAGCCTAAGAGCATCTGCCAAGGACGAGGAGAGCTGTGGGAACTCACTCCCAGCGGGGAAACACTGAGCAACCACACATCGATGTTTCTCTCACTCTCTTTCTCCCTCCCGTCCCCTCTCTCTAAAAATAAATAAATAAAATCTTAAAAAACAAACAAACAAACAAACAAAAGAACAGGCGGGGCCTCAGGGAGTCCAAGGAACAAGCAGCAGAGCTGCTGTGGGCCTGGGGTGTGAGGGGCACTGGAATGGCTTTGGTCTGAAGTTAAAGTGCCTGGACTGAGCTCCTGCCATTGCAGCCAAGGGGTCAGGGTGGGGTCCCAGAAGGCAAGGAGAGAGAGAAAGGGGCAGAAAACCTATATAAAGAAATAATGACGGAAAACTTCCTCAAACTGGTAAAACAAACAGATTTCCAGGTGTAGGAAGCACAGAGTCCCAAATAAGGTAAGCCCACACGAAAACACATCATCATTAATATGACAAAAGTTAAATCAACAGGGTTTATTTTTTTAACTTCAAATTTGGAAACAAACAAAACAAATAAACTTACCTTTTAGCTACAGTACTTTCACTATCCTCAGTTTGATGATAAAAGGACCAAAAGAAGTACAAAGAAAACTTAAATTTGACTTAATTGGCTAGTAGGTTTATTGTTAATAGTGGTGTGGGTGTAGTAACTTTGAAACAAATTTATGCGTATCACAGAATTGAGCGAAGGAGTAAATATATTCATCTTTTTGGGAGCCAGTCTTCTCTTGGTGAGATGAAAGAGCTACAAATATAGAGTGGTGAAAGGCAAGAATTATATAAAATGGCTATTTTCTCCAGTCTGGTCACTCAAGAAAATGAGCAATGACACTTCAGTGGCAATGAACACAGCTAGCTTCCAGATCTGGAATTATATTATCACTCCCCACTAAAAAGAACGAGGGGTCCTTAGCAAAATGGCTGAGATCAAGGCTGGGGCTGGAAGAGTGAGCTTCAACCACATTGTACCAGAAGTTAAAATGTGCTCAAAGAATGACAAGCACAGAAGCCAGCTTGAAGGAGCTCCCACTGGCCAAATCTGGGACAATCTGAGCATCAAAATAAATAACGATAATAATGGATTATAGATCATTGAGTAAAATCAGAATCATGGATTTATTCTGACAGAAGTAAATAAATAAACAAGGGAGAAGGGAAGAACTTCATGGTAAAATGTTAACTAATAAATGCAGAAAGAATGATAGTTTTAAAACCACTGTATGACAATCATGATAATTTGATTCAGGCAAAAGTCATCAAGGTACTATAAGGAATAGGATATTCACATAGCTTCAGATAATTTCCCCACAGGTTAGTTATTAATTAAAAGGGGGAAATAGTAACTAAGCAGAGAAATTTGGAGGACATGTCCAAGACTTGGTGATCAAAGTTAACATCATCAGTATGAGAACAAATCACAATCACCTGTCACCTGATAGGATCAATGAGAAGAGTATTATATCGCTTCTGGGGGATTCCTGCCACCTATGCATAATCTGAATCTAATGGAGTATCAGATAAATCCAAACTGAGGGATATTCTACAAAATAATTGATTCCATCTCTCCAGAATGTCAAAGTTGAGAAGAACAAAGAAAAAAGGGTTAAGACTGATCCAGATGAAGGACTGGATTGGACCTGGACCTGAAAAGTTCTTGCTACAGAGGACAAGTAGGACAATGGGTGAAATCTAAATAAAATCTGTAGGTTGAATAATGGTGTTTTATCAATGTTAATTTCCTGATTTTTGACATGTTTGTGTTGTGGTTATGTAAGAGAATGTTCTTGATTTTAAGAAGTACACATGGAATTATTTAGAAGTTTAAAAAAAAAATCTGAGCATTTCTCTCTGAGCTACTATCCTGCTCCAAATCACCATCATCTTTCACCTGTATTATTTTAATAGTCTCCTAACTGGTCTCCCTGTCCATGCCCCTAATGAATTTACTTTCAATACAAAAACCAGAATGATTGTTTAAAACTCAAATTAGATCATGTCACTTCTTTGCTCAAAATTCTCTAATGGCTACCTAACCTACTCAGAGAAAAGCCAAAGCCCTTACAATATCCTATAATGCCCTGCACAATATGGCTTCTGGTTACCTTTCTGACCTCATCTGTTACTTCTCTTTCTCTTTCTCATTACACCCCAACCATACTGGCCTCCTTGCTGTTCCTCTTAACACATCAGGCATAGTATACACTTGCCATTCCCTCTGTCTGGATCTTTATTCCCCAGGTATCCACATGGCTTACTCCTTCACTGCAGTTTTTTTTTTTAATTCAAATGTTATCTTATTAATGAGGTCTTCTCTGATTGGTCTATGTAAAATTTCAACACCCCTACTATCTCTATCCTCTTTCAGTTTTATTTTTACTAATACTGATCACTAACGTTTGTACATTTTACTTATTCATTGGCCACCTCTCCTCTTACCCAGAATATAAATTCCAAGGGGGCAAGATGTATACCTTTTTTGTTCACAGATGTATTTTCAATGCTTAAAATGGTATTTGACATACAATTAGCTTTTCAGTAAATATTTGTTGAATAAATGAACGAAAAGTCAAGGTGATAACTTCAGGCATCATAGGATTTAGATTCTCAGCATGTTACTAAAACTCCGTCTTTATCTCTTAGCTGCTTTGTTTTCCTCTGTATTGGCTTCATTCTCCAGCAGGCTTGAGGTGTGATGGATGATAGCATGATGGCCACCAGCAGCTCCAGATTTACACTCTAACAATTCAGCAGCCTTAATGGAAAGAGAGCGCCTCTTTCCTGACTGCTCTAGCGAAAGCCTTAGAAAAGAGTCATACACTGGGCTTGGGTCAAATGTCAATCCCTACAACAATCTCTGAAGGTAGAGGAAGAAAATCCTGTGACTGGCCAGGCCTGGGTAAAGTTCAGCTCTGCATGGACTGAGAATATGGGAGAGGTGGGTTTCCTAAAAGGAAATGGGGCGCTATCACTTAAGGAAGAGGGAGGGAGGCTAGGCTGGCAGGAACAACGGATGTCCGTCACCTCACCAATGATGATCCACCAGCAGACCTAGCTCAGAAGAGCATTCTTCTCTTGTTCCTCCATTTTCACATCCAGCCAGATGATCCTCCGAACTTTGGTGAGGTTCTCTCCTTCTAAATGCTTTTTCACCTGTTTCTGTCAGTTAAAGTCTTCCTCATCCCTCCACAGGTTCAAATATGATCTCCCTTATGATGACTCCTGACAGGTGCAGTCTCTCTCCCTCTTCTGAGCATCCTAGTTATTTCTACTTCTCTTGTAGTTATCTCTTCACACTTTGCCCTATATTTTACTTATTTGTATACATTGTGAGCTCCTTGTGGAAATGGGGCGGGTCCTCTTCCGCACTGTCCAAAACCACACCTCACACCCTCCTCAACTGCAGTGCATAGATGCGCACCAAGACCGCCAGGGCGCGCTAGGCACCAGGCGCGGGGCCGCCGCGGGGGCGGAGGAGCGGGAGGCACTGTGATTGGCAGGTGCGACCTTCAATCGCGCTCAGGCGGGAGTAGGGCGGGAGGAGGGGCCTGCATGAATGGGGCGCGCGGCGAGCGGGCTCCAGTCGGCGCTCGCGGGGAAAGCCGGAGTCCTGGCCGAGAGTGGGTGGGAGGAAGCAAAGTTGGGCGGGGGGACGGGGGAGGAAGGGAAAGAGCGCGGGGGGCGGGGAGGGGCAGCGCCGGGGTGGTGCGCTGAGAGGCGAGGCTCGGGTGTGAGCTAGAGCCGTAGCCGCCGTGCGGGTTGTTTCTGTGCCGCTGTCTGCTGCGCTGCCTCCGCCCTCGCCGCCGGCCGTCGCCCTTGGAACCCCGAGGAGACCCCGACCCGGCCTAGGAATCCGGACTGGGGAATCGGCGCGGAGTGAGGAGCCGGGTCCGAGCGACCGAGCCCAAGGCCCCCGGGGGTGGAGGTGGGGGGCTGAGGCCCCCAAGGGGGCCCCGCCGCGATGGGCAACCTGGAGAGTGCCGAGGGGGGTCCAGGCGAACCGCCCTCCGTCTCGCTGCTGCCGCCGCCCGGCAAGATGCCGATGCCTGAGCCCTGTGAGCTGGAAGAGAGATTCGCCCTGGTGCTGGTGAGAGCCGAGCCCAGTCCCTTCCCCCTCCGACCGCCTCCCACCCAGAGCCCAGGGTGGGATTTGGCCGCCGTTCCCCCTGCGGCCCACCCCTTCAGTCAGGGCTTCCGACAGATCCCAGCCTCTAGTGCCTTTCCAGCAACCTCTGAGCAGCCACCGGCCGGCCCCGACAGCCCCGTCGGGGACCTCCCGACTGACGCTTCAACCGCTGGACACTTAGGAGGAGGGGTCCACAGCTTGGGACCGTCCTAGGATCCAGACTTCTCTCTTCTCCCCACCCTTCTGCTGTTCTCACTTCTCCCCACTTCCCGACAGTCTCCCCAGGTTCCTAGAATTCTCATTCCTAAACTTCAGGCTGGTTCGGGAAAATTCAGAAGCTTGAGGCCGGCCCACTCTTCAGCCTAAGTCAGGGCTCTCTGACTGGGGAGACGGCCTCTCGTGTTAACATGGACGCTTTCCAGGCAGTGGGTCCCACTCCCAGCCCGAACCAGATGTTTGGAGGAGGTTGGGGGAATGGGGAGGGGGCTGGCAGCTCTTGAAGGAGGTGGAATAACGAGTGATGCCATTCTACTTATTTTCAGAATGGCCTGCAGGCATCCTGCAAAGTTGTAGGGGATTTGCCTAAAAGGGCTGAACATGTGGATAAGCCATTTCACTAGTGTATTTTTCCAATTGAAACAATACACAAACGATCCCGCCCCCCAACCCCCCTTTTTATGTTAAGCCCTAGTGGTTGATTTGTGTTCTTTGCCTGTGTTTCTTTTTAGTGTTTCTGTAGGTTCCCAAATGATCTGTATAGATGAGTTTTTAGAGTTGACTTTGGGATCCTCCTGTGGTATGGGAATTGGACATTGATGCTAGTGGCTCTGTGGATAGAGAGGATCTGAGCTGATACCACCGGGGTGGAACCAGAAATATGTTGGAGCTGAAAATGAAGTTTTGGAGAGAGAAAGTGAACTAGGTGATGGATATCTGCTAACAGAGGTAAAAGACTTGGGGAAATGGTTCCCAGTTCCTCAAAGAGAGAAGAGGCAGCGTTAATTCTGCTGTTACTGTTGGTATGGCCTGAAGTACTGACTTTGCCTTTGCCCGTGAGGGAAGGGATAAGTTGTGGACTAAGCAACCTTATTGGATTTCATCTGCCTTGGAAGAGGGAGATTAGATCTGTTGGCATCAGTGGAGCTGTCTGAAGATCCTGGTCTCTCTGATGGTGGAGAGCTTGACATCAGCCTACTGGCACCACAGCCAGATCAGAGAGCGTCCACGGGAAAGCCGTGTTACTGGCACCTCTCTGAGCCTGTCTGCCCACCAGCTTTGCAAAGGGCCAGAGGGACCTGGACCACACATCCTGTGACTCTCTGCATTTCCCCTAGCCTCCTCGGGGATGGGTGAGTCAGTGATTACTAATGTTCTGTGGCCATCTCAGAGACTGAGGAGGAGTGCCTGGGACTTGGTGCCCTTGAGAACAAGAGCTCAACTGTTGGGAAAAAGAGTGGGAGGGAATCTGCACTCCCTTGGGGGCGTGAAAACCCCCAGTAAGCTGGCACGAGGTAGCCTCAGGAATTGGAGAGAAAGAAGGAGAAAGAGGGGGCCTTAGGTAGGGGCTGCCGGGCCATGTGTTGTGAGAGCTCAGAACAAGAGTCAATCATGTTTTCATTGGAGCATGGTTGATAAATTTATTTTGTTGGCAAACTGATGGCTTAATATCTACAAAATGCACTTGATGTCCGATTACTAGCCAGAGCACCGAGAGAGCCCAGGTTAAGTAGAGGACTGGACCACCCACTTGCAAGCCTTCCTTTCTGTATAAAGTTTAGATGTGTTTCCTTGTGGCTTTTGTTTTGGTCTTGTTTCTGTGTGCCTGAGCTGCAGCTGATGGGGGGTTGGAGCAGGGCAGGCCGGGGCTAGTTAGCTGTCTTAAGAGAGAAGCGGATTTTACCTCACTTTTTCAGCTCGGGGAAACCATGCTTTCTTTCTTGCAGGCTTGAGTTCTATGGGGGCTCTTAAAGCCTTCTTTTCTTCTGCCACTGAAACGTGCCATATATAATATCCTTTGGGAACAATACTGGCTGTTGGATGTTTGACACTGGAATAGGCTCAGGTGTATTTTTTGAATAGTCAGGAGAAACAAAGTGTCATAGAAAAAGCCAGGGTTCTGTCTTAGCAATTGTCTTAACCAGTCTGAGCCTCATCTATTATTTTATAGATTTACTTATTTGTAAATTGGAGCTAATAATACCCATCCAGATGAGACTGTGAGAAGTAGCTGAGCCGTGTAGGTTTCGTACTCAATATAACTTAGCTCTTTTTCTTGATTGTGTGAAAGTGTCAGACAAGCTTCTCCTTTTTCACCTGTTCCTTTCTCAGATTGTCAATTTCACTATGGTTGATTTTCTTTCATGAAAAGCAGTATTTGGGGGGTTTGTTGAGTGACGTACTAGTGTCCTGGTTAAGCATCTGGACTTTCAAGTCCTCCAGTCTTTAGTAAAAAAAATGTTTGACCTCAAGCAAGTTACTTAATCTGTTAGAGTCCCAGCTTCCCCTTATAGAGACAATAATAGTATTTGTCACATGAGACTGTTGTGTGGATTAAATGAAATTGAAAGTCAAGTACTTAGCAGAGTCTGCATCTACTATATGCTCAGTAAATAGTAGCTTTTAAATATGTAGCTCTTAGCAGTGACTCAGATCTGAGACCATTTGTATTCCCAAAATGGGATTTAAGTTTAGAAATCTGATGAAGCCAGTGTCAGGATATGTCTGCTGGTATCAGAAGGAGGGCTTCCCCAGTCCCAATGTATCTATGGAAACCCCCCTGAAAAGCACCCTGTGTTGGGGAAGTTGTATCATTGCTGAGTCAAGACCACAGGCACATTCCCATCTTTCTGATGCAGACACATGATCTGACTTGTCAGCTGAGATTGGAGAACTCAAGGTCTGAGGCCATGAGGTGATTTGTTCAAGACATTGATCCCAAGAGTCCTGACCTAGCCCAGTGCCCTAATCCAGGGCTTCCCTACGGATATGCTAAGATACTGATCCCTCATCCCTGGGAATAGCTGAGGTCCCTGACTGGTCCCCTCTGTCTTCCCGCATACCCCATGTACTGTACAAATAGTATTTTCTGGTTATGCCCTAATATGAAAAAGGTTGCCAGGTTGCTGACAGGCTGCTTCCTTGGGATTCTTCCTTACCCATCCTGTCTGAGCATCAGCAGCTCCCATTCTGTTGAGTATTGAGAAGTTTAGGGATGGGCAGTTATTGGGGCTCCTCTTTATTAATACTAGGATGAGAGCTGACCTTTGGTCTGATCAAGCCTCAGTCTGTATTGTGGTCCCAGCTAGACTACAGTCCACCCTCACAAAAGTACAGCCTTTTGGCCAGTATTGGCCTTTCCTTAGATAGAGAGGGGGGAGGTAGAGGGCCGAAGGGCACTGAAAGGATAACCGTCTGCCTGTGCTGTGTTTGCACCCTGATTTTTCCCTTTGCTGACTTATTATAGGCTTGAAACAGAGTCTAAAGGTACTGACACCAGAAAAAGCCCGGGATATCTCTCAGAAAGAGGCTTTCAGGGCATGAGGGTGGGGTCGTATGACAGGCTGTTGCTGCCATGGCTCCTTCTCTCACATTTCCCTGGTGATGACTGGTGACTTGGGGTTTTGCTGTGAGTGCAGCATTGATGTGCGAGCTAAGCTGGTCTGGGTGCTCGTTGTCTAAGAGGCTTTGACGGGCTTCCTTTGACACAGAAAGGGGCTGGGAAAAAGCTGGACTAAATATCAAGTGCCAGATCGCCATGGTGGAAATTTTTTTCCCAGCCCTGGGAATTTTGGTGAATTAGTTCAGGCTGGAATAGGACTTGTAGGATAGCTAGGAAAGGGCCCATCACAGCAGCTGGTCAGAGACCCCTCTTGTACAGAGACCCCAGTGAGGAGACCCTGGGCCACAGAGAGGAGCTTTATTCCCTTGATGTTCCCACATGACCCTGCCTTAGACTTGGGGGAGGTGTGTTTGTATATATGTGGGGATGGTCTGGTGGAATGGACCCCTTGGCATTGGGAATGTTTCCATTGCTCAGAAGAAGATTCAGGGGTTTTTTTGTTTTGTTTTTGTTTTTTTCCCTTTTTCTTTTAAAGTAATACTCATTCTCTAAAAAAAAAGTACAGGCAGTTAAAAAGAAGATTGAAGAAAAACATCTGTTATTTTTAGTTCCTTTACCGGTATGTTTTAAAACTTTAATATTTTTTTCTCTGCATAGGTGATACTTATGTATATGCTCAGTTTGGGGTGTTTTTGTTGTTACTTTACAACTTTTCGTAGGCTAATCATTGTAAAAATTTTAAAATGTGTGTACAATGGTCCAGCAAATGAATGGACCACTGTTTACTTAACTATCTCCCTATTGCTGGACATTCACATTATTTGCTTCTGTTTGCTATCATAAACAATGCTGTAATGAACATTTCGGTGTACAAAGCCTTTTTAGTATTTAGAATTTTCCTTAGGAAAATTGAACCCAAAATTGAACATGCCAGGTTGTAGGATATGTTTTTAAGTTTCTAAATACACATTTCCAAATGGTTTTCTAAAAAGGGAGTAATGCATGTGAGTGTCCTCAAAGAGTGAGAGGAGGATTGGGAATAGCTTCTTTTCTCCTGATTATTAAATTAATACATGTTTATTAAGCAAATTTGGAAGTTAAAAATATAACAAAGTACAAAGTATATAAAAGAGTATACTGAAGAGAATTAAAATCACCTGTGATCCTACTATCTACTATTAATATTTATGATCATACTGTGCATATCATTTTATACACTGATTTTTTTATTTTACTATTTTAAGCATTTTCTCATTTTTTAAATATGCTTCAGTATCATAATTTTGTGGCTGCATAGTATTCTATGATATTGTGTTTTATTATTGCCTTATATTTCTCCCTCTCTCTTTTTTGCTACTATTAATAACACTGACGAATATCCTGTGCATAAATATTCATGTGCATCTCTGATTATTTCCTTAGGATAAATAGTAGAAGTCAAGTTATTGGGTCAAAGGGTATATGCTTTTAATTTTTTTAAATTGGTTTTAGAGAGAGAAAGAAAAAGGAGAGAGAGAGAGAGAGAGAGAGAGAGAGACATTGATTTGCTGTCACTTATTTGTGTATCACTGGTTGATTATTTTATGTGCCCTGACTGGGGATCAAGCCCACAACCTTGGAATATTGGCAAGATGCTCTAACCAACTGAGCTACCTGGCCAGCACAAGGGTATATGCTTTTTAAAGGCTTCTGAGAAATATGCCTTCTAAAAAAGTTGTACCAGTTGGCTTTTCCACTCATAGTGTCAGTATCTTCCTTCCTCTGTAAGCTAACAGTTACTGGATGAGTTAACTTTTTAAAAACCTTTGCCAGTTTCATTAATTAAAAATGATATCTTGTTTTACTTTGCATATCTATTAACATTTCAGTCATAGGTGTTTTGGCCATCTTTTGTTTGTGTTGGGGATTTATTATATATACATATTTCTATGTAATAAATGTATACATTTTCTCCACTTTTTCATTATAAGATATTTCTCACATACAACTTATATAAGATTAAAAAAAAATAAAGTGTCCACCCTGGGTGTTCCTGAAATTGCTTTCTGTCCCTTAAAATTTCTTCTCCCTGCTGTCTTATCTGGGATGCAAAGCCCCTTTTAACTCAGAACTTGTTGGGTCTGTTCCTGTAGCTGGGACAGTCCAGGTGGCAGCCACACCAGTGCTTCATAGCTTTGTCTGTGGGGAGACAGCCCGTGCAGCTGGTGATGACAGGAACTGGTCGTGGTGGAAATAGCCAATCTTCACTCAAGTGAAAAAAAGAAGCAAGGTGGAGAGGAAATGAGACCACAGATCCTCCTCCGCTGCTGAGGTTGCCTGGGAAGGCCAGCTGGAGCCAGGGCCCTGTTCTGTGGTCAAGACTGAAGTATCCACCCCAGGACAGACTGTAGTGGCCGAGGGGACAGCAGGGCTAGCTGCCTGAAGTTCGTGGCTTGTGTGTTATCTGGTTGACCAGGCTGGGCACCTCCATTCTAAAGAAACATTTCCCCCAAGTCACAGTTGAACTGAAGCAGTGCCAGGGAAGGGCCGGAGTTCGTTCCAGTTCGGAAGTGCACTTTAGAGAGGAGGAAGGACCTTTTTCTTTGAAGATAAGAGAGGGTGCTGCCTCTACACAGCTCCCCCATGCTCGCTTTTCTCTGGGTACTTTAGGGCCCCCTCTCGGAGTAGCACCAGATGGGAACTTAAGGGCTTTGAGATTGTCATCCATGAAGAAGAAAAGTGGATCCCAGAAAAGAGGTGAGCTGGGTGGCTAGGATTCCTGAGCTCCCATTTCCAGGCTCTCTTTGGCCTCCCTCAGCAGAGCCGCATCTTTGTGTCTTGTTTTCCTTCCACATGGGAGAATGAGCTCCCCAGGAAGGATGTGGAGGAATCAGGCTGCCTCTCAGTCCTTGGGATACTCTGGTTGTCTTCATCTCCCACCCTCCTTTCTACTTCCCTTTTCATCTTTCAGAACCCTCTTTCCAGATTTTCTTACCCTTTCTGTCTTCCGTCACCTCCCAACAAAATTGTGAGTTGGGAGTTTATATGTTCGATAAGGGAGGACCTGAATGGGGTTTTTCTGTGAGCAGTTGCTCCCCACCCCCAGCTTTACCAATATGTATACTCTTTTCAGTTTATAAAAAGTACTTTTGAGTTCCTTGTAAGGCATTCTAAATAATGTTTAAACCGCTGGGGTGAACAGAATGATTTACATGACAAATTTTGCCTATAGAGGAACAGTTTAGGTAATTGTATACCCATGATGGTTCAATTCTTGCCCTCATCTCTTCCCCTACCCCTTCCCCATCTCTTTTACCACTTTCCCACCTTCATTCAGCATTATCACCAGGGTATTAACTCCTGTTGGGCTGGTGGTCTTGATTCTGGGTCCCTAAAAATATTAACAGGGAAGATAATGTAGTCTCTTCTCCCCCTGCTTGCTCATTTGTACTCAGATCTAGACTAGAGCATCTCATAGCCCTCCTCCAACTGCTCAGCCCCTCTCTCAGTAACCTGGGGATGAGTGGGCTTTGGGTACTTGAGGAGTGGTTATCCTGTTTGAAGAACTACTTATAGCTTAGAGCAGAATAAGTTTCTGCTCAGTTTTTACCAGCTTCCATACAGGGAGCCGGGGGCCAATCCTTAGATCTTCCCAGTGTTTCCCATGAAACTTGAAGGGAAAAAAATCTGTTCTGGATGGAAGTAGTTGGTTTGAGACTCTTGCTGGCTCAGGCTGGTTTGAAAGAAAAAGTATCAGTTTGGAGTCAGAAGACTTGGGTTCTGATCCAGCTTTATAGAAGTCCCCCCACCGCCCAGCTGAATGACCTTGGGCAAAACCTAGAACTTTTTTGAGCCAATTTAATCCTTTAAGAAATGGGTGATAATAATACCTACCTTACAGGGTATGGAGGATACTTAAAGTAAAAAACATAGTGAAAATACGTTGTAATCTATAAAGGTTCTACAAATAATTGTTTGTGGCATGTACAGTATCCAGGATACCACCTCTGTCCCCTAAGTGGTTTTCAACTAGGGGAGATACTGTCCCAGCAGGGAGTTTTAGGAAACAAGTGAGGATGTTTTGTTTATCACACTGATGTGGGTGGGAGTGGGTGGGTTCTCCTGGCACTTGGTGTCTGAACACTGGGGATAGATATTAACTACCCTAAGGTGTTTGGGTCACCCTCACACAATAAAGAATGATCTTGTCCACAATGCTGTTAGCCCTCCTGCTGAGAACCCTCTTCTAATCTGTACCACCATTGTCCTGTGTCCCAGTTGGGGAGGAAGCTTTAAGAGCAGAAAAAGCGAAGGTAGAGTTGCAGTTTTTGGTGCTGTCTTAGTTTTCCCATTTCTTATTGCTAGAAACAGGCCTCTCTTTATCACCCATCTGTAGGTTTAGTGGGCTGTACTCTAAATCTTGTCAAGAAGCAGTTTGGGGTATACATACTTCACTCTGACCATTGCCTACCCCCTGGTTAGTTCGCAGGCCAGGATAAAAGTTCTTTTAGTTTGGAAATATACAGGGCCCAGCCAGAAGTGAGGCCTGCTTGAGTGTGGTTGGTAAGGTAATAGTTTACAGTTTTAGTAATTTATAGTTTTAATTTGAACGTTCCACCCAAAATGTCATATGGTGTGCTTGAGTGTGATATTGTTATATTACAGAATTACATACTTATGACTTTGAAATAAAAGATTTTGTAATAAAAAGGGGCGTTATATATGCTGGACTCTGTATTTGAGAGATCTTTCAATAGCGCTTCTGAATCTTTCGGGTAACAGATCTTTTTAAAAATTGATTAAATCTATGACCCCCTAATTCTCCCTCTCCCCTTGCATATGTACACACACACAGAATTTGGGTGGAGGGAGGGGAGTTAAAGCCCATTCTTGCATCTGCTAGGAAATCCCTGGCCCTGAGCGTAGAGGAATGGGAAGGTAGTGCTGGGTGAGGAGAAGCCACTGCAGGAGCTCCTTGATACAAATAGTACTCCGGATATTTTGTAAGGAGGCGGAGCCCTGGTTATCAGTTATCAGTTCAGATAAAATGATGCCTCTGTGATTCCAAAAAGAGCTTGTTGAAACTTGGCTGACTCCCTGTTAGGGAGAGAGAGATAGTCTGGCCCCTGGACACTTTGATTTAAACTTTGATAAGGACACTTTGTGGAGGGGTGTGCCCCTTTGAGCTAGACCCTCAACATCCAGGAACATCCAGGTAGGAATGGCAGGATGTACTTTGACAAGCCAGGGAAACCAGTGGCATTCTTGAAGTGTGGCCCAAAGGTTAGGTCATATCCTGTGTTTGGAGGTACTGCTTGCCCAAAGCTGGAATTCCTTTGTGCAGGCCTAAGGTGTCCTGGACTGTCCGGACCCTTGGCTTCCCAGGATGTGCCTGAAGGGGGATTTCAAACACCCAGTCTCTAGATGTTACTTCTGTGCTTAAATCCTCTTGCTTTCTGCCTTACAAAAGCAAAACAAACAACAACAAAAATCCTATACTTTTTTTTTGACTGCTCAGAATATTTCATACTAAAATTTTTGAGGAAAAATTCAGATCTTTTGGGGTCTACATTTATTATGAGTAAAAGTTTTTTTCAGGACATTAAGAGTGTGTTTTTTTCTGGGTGGAGACTCCCATCTCATTCTTTTAGGAATGGCTTAGTTTCTTGTCTCCACCAAATGCCTGGATTTAACTTGTACACATTAAGGAAAGAGAATGAACACTTGTTGGGTATATGCTGCATGCTTTTACACTTAACTTGACAAAAACTGTGACGTAGTTATTCCATTTCTACTTTATAGAGGATGAAACCAGGGCTCAGAGGAGTTAACTAACTTGGAAAAGGTCTCACCTTAAATGTCACTTAGGCTATAAGCAAAAATTTTTGGTTTGATGTTTTGTCCATGCCAAAAGGACTGCTAGAAATACAACCTCTAAAAGATGCTTAATATTTGATTATATATAGAATTAAAAATGCATAGAAAAATTTCTGGAAGGATACAGATAAAACCCATAACAAAAGTTACCTCTGGGATGCAGGGAGGGAACCACAATGGGAAGAACAAGACAGTCAAAAGGAATTTAGCTTTATACTGTTCACATTTTTTACAAGGAGAATATACTTATGTGTTAGTTATATGATTAAGAGTTAAAGAAAATAAAAATTTTTTATCTGAGTAGAAATCAAGGAAATAAACATTTAAATGATACACTTTTTAGGCCCTGGCTGGTTGGTTAGAGCATCATACTATCTGCTGAAGTTGAGGGTTCAATTCCCTGTCAGGGCAACAAATGAATGAATGAGTAAATGATATACTTTTAATATTAATTATCTGGGTGAAGTTTCAAAGATTGACAGCGTCCATGGCTGTCATTTAATGGTACATTAATACATATTAATGGTAGGGTAATTTGATACAGATATTTTATAAGGCATTTTCTAGGGCCATTCGATTTCAAATGTGTGTTCCCTTAACTCAGCCACCTCACTTCCAGGAGCCTGCCCTATAGAATTGTTTACACATGTGCATGAAGGTGCGTGGAGAGGATCCTCGGAGCTGCATAGTTTAACAGTAAAAAACTAGAAACAACTTGATTGTGCATTTCCTGCCCAAATCTATTTCTCTTACATTCATCTATTTACTCAAGGCAAATACTGTGAGTTATCCTTAATATTTCATTGTCCCTTTCCTCTGCCCACTCTATCAGCAAGCCCTGCCAATTCTGTCTCCAAAAATATATCTCAGATTCACCCATTATCTCTATCTCTACGGCCACCTGCCTCAGTCTTCGTCACTATCAGCTCTCGCCTGTATTACATCCAACTGTCTGGACTCCAGTATTGTCTACTGCCCCTTTCTCCATCCTTCTATCTGTTCTCCACAAAGCAGCCAAGTTTAAAATATAAATAAACTAACATTATTCCTCGGCTTTTCACTGGGGGGTGGGGGGCAAACTCCTGGCCTTGGTCCTTAGGGACTGCATTATTTGGCTCCTGCTGACCTCTTTAACCTTACTTGCCTTCCTGTTTACCAAGCTCCATATTAGCCTTCTTTCAGTTCAGGACAAGCTCCTTTCTGTCTCAGGGCCTTTGCACAAGCTGTTTCCTCTCCTGGAATGCCCTTTCCCTGGATCTTCAAATGGATCAATCCAGCTTACACATCAGGCCTCAGTTTTAAAAATGCCATCTCTCAGAGAGGCCTCCCTCCCTTATTGTTCTCTGCCTTAGTGTCCTATTCATTTCTTTTGTATTATTTTTCATTTTCAAATTATTCGATTACTTGTTTGTTATCTGTCCCTCCAGACTGTTTGCTCCATGAGGGTGGAGACTATTATGCTTATCACTGTATAGCCAAACACCTGGTACTGGGTAGGCACCCACTAAACGGCTGTGGCTGATGGGAATCTCCAAGATATGTATGTATAAATGTAACCATCTAAAAAGGCAATTAAAAGAAGACTATATATAATGCTTTATGAAGCCACATATGTTTGTCTGTTAATGTATAGAACAAGACCTGGAGGAATCAACACCAAGCTATGATGACCTAAGGAGGGAGATGGATAGGCTTGGGAGCCGAACAGTGACTCATTTTTCTATTCTGTAAGCTTTTGAGTTGATTGATTAAAAAATACTATGTACTCATGTATGTGTCCCTCCTTTAAGAGAAAAGAGGGATAAATATAGGGGAGGAAGACTCAACTTTTATTACAAAAAAAAGGACAGCCCCTCTTATTCTGTGCACTGAGCCAAAAGAAGAGAAGAAAAGGGAGACTGGTCACAGCCCCTTTCCTGTCCTGTGCTGAGCTTAGAACTAGTTCTCAGTATTAAGAATCCTAAGGGATGCTCTTCTGCCCTGAGGCTGTATTTTAAGTTCATAAATGTAGGCATGATCTTGCTCCCCCAGACAGAGCGAGGCTGTATATTTTTAGTCTCTTCCGTTTCCAGGCCAGTGAAATTGCACCTCCAGCCTGAGCAGAGCTGGAGCAGGTGAAGTCAGCAAAGAGAATGCACATGAGCTCTGGGCTTCACTGCAGCTAAGTGTCTCAAAGTTAGGTCAGTTCAGCAGCCCTGACCCCTGTGGAAGCCACATTCTCTAGATTCTTGTCTCCCAGGAATACGGACAGCTAATCGCTTTAATAGCTAACATTTACTGAGTGCTAATCTCATGCCAGGCATCGTGCAAAGCTCTTTACATTATCTCATTTAATCATCACAACTCTATGAAGTAGTTATTATTCTCTCCATTTATAGATGAGGACACTGAGGTCCAGGGAGGTTAAATAGCTCATATAATATCACACAGTTAGATACTGAAGTTTGGATTTGAATTTCAGGAGTGTGACACCAAAGCCCATATTCTTAATTACAGTCTCCTCCTCTTTTCAGGGTCAGCCCCCTTTTCCCTCAGTGCTGCTTTGGAGGGGTTTGTCTAGATTATGGCAGACCACGGGGGAAGTTCCAGAACAAGTCTACCTTTGCTAAGACATGTGGTGGAAAGATTTGGGCTTTGGAGTCAACCATTCTTGGGTTTTAATCTCAGCTATCTCACTAGGACATTCATTGTTGAACAAGTTTTTTTTTTTGTTTTTGTTTTTTTTTTACTTTGTGACAGTGATGCCACTGGGTATACAGTGGTGAAAAAACAAATATCGCTTCTGCCTTCATGGGGAAAGACATTAAACAAAGAAATGTTTAATGATAAATTATGGTATTTCCTTGGGAGGCAAAGAACAGATTGTTAGGAGAATGCATAACCAAGGCTCCCCTCTAAAGGAAGGCTGGAGACAGAGCGCGTTGGAAGCCTATGAGAAACTTTCTGTTTTCATTTCATTTTCCTTCTTTTCTTGATTTATTAAGGAAATACGTCTTAGGTGCCAGCTGTATACACAGCACTTTCCTGAGGGCTTTGGAGAATACCAAAGAAACAAGACAATGCTCACAAAGCTGGAGAGACAGAATATCTATTTCGAACTGTACTTAGAACAACTAGAGAATTAAAACAAGTGTGTGTCTTCAGGTTGACTATGAGGCTCTCTGTGTGCCTCAGTTATTTTACCCATAACAGGGGGATACTATTTGTTTTGCTCAATCGCGTGTTATTTTGAAGGCCAGATGAGATCGGAAGGTGACGCGTGTCACACAGCTACAAGGCACAGAAGGACTGGAGAGTTAGGGAAAGGTCAGCATGGCCTAGGACCTCTAATCAGGCAGTGCTCTAAGGAGGGTGTAAACTTGTTAAGTCAGGCCTTAAAGGTAAGAGGTGAGGATCAGGAGAGAGGGGGGCTGTCGTGGGCCAGAGCATACAGGAGGGGATTATAGAGGGAGAATGAGCCAGCGATCTGAAGGGCAGCCGGAGCCCTGTCGCTGGGATAGAGGAGTCAGTCCCATTACAGACAGAGGGGAGCTGGGATCAGAATGGATGGGCAGCTCACAGAGATTTTGACTGAAGGGTCCCTGATAGTTTTAGAAAAGGCTGTGGAGGTCTTCCTGCCCAGCTTTCATTGAGGAATAGAGATTAGATAGTAAGTAGTTTCTGGCCATTCATGGGTTAGTTTGTTACATTGAATCATTACAGTATAAGAAATAAAAGTTTAATCCTTACAGAGTAGAGAATCAGAATAATTTGATTTAAGTAAAATGGGATAGAAGATAATCCTACAGGTTACCTCTGAACTGCAGAAGTCCAAAAACAGAAGCTTCCATTTGTAGTTATCAAACTTTGGACTAATTCTTTCCTTTGCTGAATCTATCTTGCCTTCCTTTTTAGGGTGAAATGTCATGTTGTACTAAATAACTTGTGTGATTAACAATGCCTTGTCCATGGTGGCTGGCTGCTCGGTACATCTCACTGCATAGTAATAGTGCCCAGTGTTTGAGCCACTTTGTACCTTGCTAGTGTTTCCTTGTGCACTGCCTTAGGGCAGGGGGTGGGGCAAGGGCACCCTCTCTTAGCTAGTCATCCAGGCCAGACGCCTGGGAGTTACTTTAGGCTACTTCTCCTCTCACCTTCTCAAGAGGTCCTGCCACTGCTTTAGCTGGCCCTCATCGCTTGCCTAGTCTGTTGTAACAGACATTTTATTGGTCTCCCCAGTCTTGTACACCCACCCACTGGGATCTATTGTCATAGCCGTACGTAAAGACCTGGGTTCTCTTGGAAGAGAGAACAACCCGTGCAAGCCTTGAAGTGGAAAAAAACTTGGCACATTTGAGGAACTGAAGGAACGCCAGACTGGTTAACAAGGATGCTGCAGAGATGTTCGAGAGGCAGAGGAGGTGTGTGCAGAGCCCAGGTCTCAGGGACCTTCTTGGCCTTGGGAGGGAGTTTGGAAATTAATTGTAGGGAGAGTGACCTTAATCTGCTTTATGGCTTTAAGAGTTCACCATGGCTGCTGTGTGGAAGGCCCTGGAATCTGGCTCCCCTCTGGGGAGCATGTTGGCCTGAGTGAGACTGGGCTCCTCACTCAACTCTGCCTGGCAGAGCTATTGTGCCCTCTGCCCTTTCAGGTTTGACTGGTGCTTAGCCCTCAGTGCTGTACCCCCACTCCGGCCAGAAAGGGCAGTGCCTCTGCTAAGCTGGCCCCAGTGTTTGGCGTGCCTCCCGGTGGCCTGAGCCTATAATTTGGTGGATTGGCTGGTTACAAAAATAAAAAGTGTGACCTATAACTAAAGCTGAGTGGATTCAGTAAAGAGGGAGCTTTTAATTTGCCGAGGTCCTGGGCTGTATTTAACTGGAGGAGAAATGTGTCTCCTCCCTATGCTCTGCTCCATTTTCTCCCTTTAGTGCCTGCTCTGGGGTGGGTTAAGGTTTGCGGGCCTGGGGGTGACCTGTGGGGAACTGTAGGGAGATATTTGGAAGGGACATTAGGATCCAACAGGTTTGATGGGACTTCTGAGAAGTTGGCATTATTGTCTTGCTTCTTATCTGGCCCATTGGGATGGAAGTAAGAGTTTTTAAATGTGTGATTGTATGATCACTCATGTATTAATTCAACATAAATTTATTGAGTGTTTTCTCTGTATTTTAGACATTAGGGCTACTATAGTGAACAAAGGAGACAGAGGCCTGCCCCATGGAGTTCATGTTGTTGTTGGAGAGAACAATAAACATATATACAGATATGTAATATAATGTTAAGTACCAAGTAAGTGCCATGAAGGAAAAGAAGGTAAGGGGATAGAGAGGAATGGGGCAATGGTTTAGATAAGGTGACAAAGCAAATTTTGGGGGTGAGGTATAAGAGAAAAGTGAAGTAGTGAAAGGCGATTCGGTGGACTCTGGATCCCAGCTCCTGAGCGTCCCTCCGAGGAAGCGGCTGCCGCGGTGGCCCAGGCAGCCTGGGCAGGGTTCAGACCGTTGCTGTTGCTCGTGTGGGGGCCCAGCTGGGCCCCAGCCCCTGGTGGGCCGCAGTCAAAGCCTGTGGTTGCCTCTTCCCTGCTCCACTTGTCAGAACTGTCTGCAGGGCTGGGCAGGGTGCTGATTAACTGTAAATGGATACTTATCTTTCCAGGGCTCCTCAAGTCTGATTCTCTCAAGATTTCCTGAAGTCACTGTGTGTTTTTGGCTAGAGGAGGAATGAGAAGCCTGCCCTGGGAGACTGCAAGGAACACAGCGACTCCTCCTGCCTGGGACTGGGGGCTCAGCCCAGCTTTTTGCAAGAGCTTTAGGGCTCAGTGGATTTGGGTTTGAATCCTGCTTCTGCCATTTATTAGCACTGTGACCTTGGGCCAGTGCGTAAC
Source organism: Pteronotus mesoamericanus (assembly GCF_021234165.1). Taxonomy (NCBI): domain Eukaryota; kingdom Metazoa; phylum Chordata; class Mammalia; order Chiroptera; family Mormoopidae; genus Pteronotus; species Pteronotus mesoamericanus. The sequence goes on from NW_026555310.1 coordinate 5,036,685, forward strand.
TTCCTTGAGCCTTAGTTTCTTTATCTGTATAATCAGAATACTACTACTTAGCTTCTAGGGATTTTGTGAGGATTAAATAACTCATGTAAAGGATCCAGGGCAGTGTCTGACAGAGAGGGTGCTCAATAAATTTTAAGTGGAAATATTCTAAGACCGCTAACCTCTTGATGTCAGGGATCTGGTGTTAAGGCGTCCAGTGAGAATATTAAAAAAATATGGTATTGTTGATGGATAGAGACTAGTTCTGTGGACCTCAGAGTTGTAAAACCACTAAATTGCACACCACATACCAGTCACCTTGTCATCCTACTCAGTGACGTCTTCGTCATGACCGCTCCATAGGCCTGAGGACCTCCAGGAGCCGGCATTGCCCTTGGCCTGCCCTTTTGCATATTTCAGCTCTGGTACAGCTATGGAAGGATCGGACTTTAAGAGGCTTCTGGACTGGGTTATTTACCAAGGCCAGCACAGCCAGCATAGGCCTGTTGAGGCTGAGTCCTGTGTCCCTGGGACCATATTGAACTCAGGGTGGGAGCCTCTGTGACACGTGCTCATTTGCAGATTGAAGATCACTCACTTCCTTCCCCTCAGCCAGCCTTAGAGTGAAGCCCAGACAATGTTCTCGAATGGATGGATGAGAGATGGCCAACCAGGAAAGAGCATCTTTGTATGAACCTTCTGTGTCCAGAGTATACTTGGGCCCCTTACTTTGGACAGACTTCTTGTTTATGGTTGTGGTATTTTGTTTTTACTTGTCGCTCAGCAGAATCAGCATCACACAAGCACTCATTATCCTCAGCCCCCGGCAGTCGGGGCACTTGGTGAATCCCTTGTAAAGTGCTCACATCTGCACATTATTTTCAGATGCATCTGGCATGAGTTCCAGATTGACGGCCCAATAGCAGCTATTAGTTGCTCGCTTCGGGCTTGGCTAATTACTGCTGGCATCGTGAGTGACTAAGGAATTAAGAATCTTTTGCATTCATGGGACAGCAGGTCCCGATAAGCTGTCAAAGCGTTTATCTGTCATTTCCTCAGAATGTCCTTGTAAAAGTTATGAACATAAATTCAGGAGTTGAGGGGTTACCACCTAGGGAGTGTCTGGTGGCATCTGGCTTCTCAGTTGATTCTCTCCAAAAACTGTAAAGAAATCACTTGGTACTTGCTGCCTACAAATGCCCAAGAAAATATAAGATGGAGTCATAACATTGTAAAAGCAGGGCCACCTGCCTCTGTTGTCTTAGAAGCAAGAGGGCAGAAAGCTTTCCCCAGGCTTATTCCATGGCAGGGCAGGTACAGAGTCACATCAGTACCGTGGCAGTGTGGAGGGCTTCTGAGGCAGCGAACTGAGAATGGGTAAGGTGTCATCTTCCCTACCTGGAGACAAAGAGGGACACGATACCAGCCCTCAGAGACTCAGCGAGTACAGCCTGGTGTTCATTCCCTCAGCCAGCATTTATTAACTACTTAGAAAATTGCGTTAAGTGCCAGAGAAGTAAAGATGACTAGGACAACGTCCGCCCCAGGAGTTCCATCTAGAAGGGAAGATAAACACATTAAACATGTAATTGCAATCTGCAGCTTGGGAAGAGCAATGGTACAGATACGCAGGAGTGTCCAGAGAACACAGGGCAGGGGTGGAGCCAGGGGACTACTGCCTGTAAGGAGGAAATCTCTAGTGGCTACAGGGACAATTAGGAGTTGAAGTGCAGGAGAGAAAGCATTCCAGGTAGAGGGGCCAGCATGGGCAGGGGAGACAGCATGGTGTGTTCAGAGAATCCTCAGGCAGCCGCTTGGGGCTGCTGGAGTGTGGGGTGAAGGCAGAAGTGATAAGCAGGGCTTTGAATGCCACGTGGAAGGGACTGGGCTTCACGCTTTCTTTAAGGAGAATGGCGTGGTCGCATTTTGAATTGTTGGGCAGATTGGCTGGCAGCCATGCGCGAGTCAGAATTGGAGGAGGGCAGCCGAGTGGGAGGCCTGGTCGTGTGGTGGCAACGGTGGGAGCCTGAACCCGGGCTGGTTTGCATGGCGGAGATGATGGGACAGAGTCAGCAAATACTTTCAAAGATTAAATTTTGAGGTCCCGATGACTGATTACCTTCGACATTTAGAAGGTAGAGATGAGGGAAGAGGGAAGAATTAAGGAGGGTGTCCAGATTTCTAGCTTGGTAGATCAGTTAGATGGAGGTGCCACTAGTGAAGAGAATACAGGAGAAAAAATAGTGTAGAAGGGAAGGCGATGAGGCCAGTTGGAGATACGGGAGGCTGCAGGGCTGAAGCTGGGTGGAAGGTTTACTGGGCGGTTGGACTTTTAAAGCTAAAGCTCAAAGGAGAAGTGTGAGACAGAAACGCATATTTGAGAGTCATCGATGTCAATTGAAATTTGGGGCTGAAATATTCTCATGCCTTTCTCTATTCCCACAGATAGTACAGCCCTTCAGTGACTGGGAGGGACAGCTCCCAGGACGTAGGCAGTGTCATAGGGAGAGGAGCAGAGTTGTTGAAAAGAGGAATTAGTTCAGGGGGCTGAGAACAGATCTGTGGTAGAATCAGACCTCAGGTTTGCAGACCACAGGAGGTGGTGGTGGGGGGGGGGGCGGGATTGGGAAGTGAGAGATCTGAGATAAGGTGGAACGTGAATGACATCTTAGCAAAAATCTCCTCCAAAAGATCAGAGGAGTTGTCCATATCACTCAGCAGAGCACCTTAGTGACTCAGTTCTGTCTCTCCGAATTCTAGTCCCAGCTATTTTATAACTCTCCTGGGTGACTGTTGGTTGTCTCAGTCTTATCTTTCAAAGGGGGGGTATGTGCAATTGCTATACCTAGAGAAATAATAAACATATGACTATGTTTAACCTACACTGTTCAGCTATATCTACATACTCTTTTTGTATTTTAAAATACTGTGGAATTGTATGTTGCCTATGTGCTTAGAAGCTACCTCGAGTCAGCAGCAACCCCTGGCGTAGCTCCTTCCAGTTACCATTCACAGAGCCCTTCTCTTGTGCTGGGCGCTGTGCACAGTCCTTGCCATTCATTTGTCCCTTCACTTAATTCTTATAAGAGGTAGATATTATAATCCACTTTTTATAGTTGAAGAAATAGGTTTAGAGAAGTTTAGTAACTTTCCCACTATCTCACGAAAAGTACGGGGATTCAAATCTAGATCATTCCTGATTCCAAAGCCTCTCCTTTTTTTTTATCTATAGCATTCTGAATGTTTGAAATGCCATTCACATGAGGGCATTGTCACCATGTGGTGTCCAAGGAGGCAGTTTCCTTGTCCCTTTGCTCTGCATGATCACCCTCTTACTCTGTGACAGAAGCCTTAAACTTCAGGGGTCAGGCCCACATACTTGGTTGAGCTGGTTCCACCCCAGTTGGGCTGGATAGGAAAGTGCTGTTTAATGATCAACCAAAGCCGCCCAGACAAATCCAGGTGGACCTTCCCAAGGCAGAAATGGAGACTTGGCTGCTCTGTAAGAAGGTGCCAGGACCTTCTTGGCACCTTGTTGGTAGAAAAAGCTATGACCTGGCAAAAGTTATTTTGGAGGCCACATATTTGGGTTTGGATCTGGGTTCTGCCACTTTCTGTGCAACCTCGAGCCAGTTGGTTCATGATTCCTAATTCCCCAGTTAAATAGGCATAATATTTACCTCTACTGGTTATTAAGAGCAGTAAGCGAGATCATGTGAGAAAAGTGCCAGTAATGTTTTCCTCCCCCTCCGTGGCCCTGAGGGAATATGGCACTTAAGGGCTGCAGGCATGAGAAGCAGAGAAGATTCATGAGGCGGGAATTCTCAGAAGGCTAACTCCAGAGGGGTGCCTTTTGCTAGCTGGACAATCAGATGAGACGTAACAAAGCGGGGACACTCAAAGATAGGGTTGGGGTGCGGGCAGCTATGTCCTCTCTTGTCAAGCTCTGGCCTTAAAGACAGGATGGGGGTCAGTGTTGGGACATGGGTCAAGAGCAGACTGGGGTCATGACGATTCCGCCCCGAAGCGGACAGGAGCACCGAGTCTGAGGATGGACCTTCATCTGAGAGCAATTGAAAAGGCAAAGAGAGACAGAGGACCTGTAGTGCCTCCCCTTAGCTGATACGAATTATGACAGGTGTGTGACCATGCTGGGCCTCAGTGTACCCTTCCATAAAGCAGGAGTCATGCCCCTCCCACGTGCAGCCTGGAAGTAGGAAGGGAGTCATTAAGTTTTATGGTTTGAGCATAAGCTCCTGGACTTAGAATGAGGTTCCGGGAAAGCCAGAGCGGGGTCTCTGCGGGCGCGCCAGGTGAGATGGAGTGCTGCCCCCGCCACAGGATCTGTGAACTTCTGCGCGCCAGACATCCTTGCCTAGGAACACGTGTGTTCAAGGCAAAATCCATGCCCTCATACAGTCTACAGTCTAGTTCAGGAAATAACACAGAGTGCGAACGGTGAATAACAACATGAGAGAGGAGTGAGCCTTCCATGCAGTCTTGTAATTAAAGGATCTAGCACAGTGCCTGACCCAGAGTAGATGTATATAAGCTGTAGTTTCCCTTTTCTTTGTAAATACGCAAGTTACCACAAGGCAAAACAGGTCTTCCAGGTGGTACAGTGTCTGATACATCGAAGACACTAGTGTTGGAGGAATGATCGAATACGGTGATCAACAGGAGTTCAGGGCAGTAAGCCTTGCTGAAGTTTGGAGGAAGGAGTGTGCGATGTCTGGGTTGTTCGGGGGAGGTTTCATGAGGAAGGTTGATTGTATTCACTCTGAAGGATGTGTACAATTTGAAAAGGTGAAGAGGAGTGTTCATATAATTCATTGTCTCAGAAGAGGCATTATAGGGGATCCAAGCTTAGGCTTTGGGATTAGGCCTGGGTTCAAATCTCAGCTCCACCCCATATTGGCTGTGTGACCCAGGTCAAATTCCATGGCCTTTCCAAGCCTCTTTTTTCTCACGTATAAAATGGGAATAAATGTAGTCCCACCTTCACAGAGTTGTTGTGAGAATTAAATGATATAGTAATTTGTATAGAGCTCTTATCACAGTTCTGCCAATAAATGTTAACTTTTGTCAGTATTATCATTTCTGTCCTTCTCGTGCTAACCTACTTACCTTAGTTCCTAAGACCCTTTGTCATGTGACTGTTCCCTGCCTGATGGAATTTCTGCACATATGCTTTCATTCTATTATGGCAAATCACTTAGAGAGTCCTGGACTCTTTATGGTGTTTTGTGCTTTCCTGTATTGGCAAGTGCTATGTCCTTACCTAGAATATCACCATATTGCCCTCCTTCATTGTCTTTGCCTGACTCCCTCCTGCTTGATGTTTAAGATTAAGTTCTGTAGCATTTCTTCTGAGAAACCTTCCTTGACTCCTCTGTCCAATTAGATGTCGCCTCCCTGGGATCCCACAGTGCCGTGTGCGCCTCTCCCACAGAAGCTCTGTCTACAGTTACTCTTGGTTTGCTTGTCTATCTTGCCCTCTGGATATAAACTTCCCAAATGTAGGGATCCTGTCCTATTTTTATGTCTTCAGCTTCTAGCTTAGTGCTTGACATATAATTGTTTTCCAACTAAATGTTGAATTAAAAAAAAAAAGCTAGCATTATGTGTAACATTTACTACCTAGGTTTTGATTTAAGTGCTTTACATATGTTAAGTTATTTAATCATCATAGCAGTCCTATGAAGTAGGTACTATATCTACCTCCATTTTATAGATGAGGAAACTGAGGCTCATAGAGATTACATAACTCTCTGAAGGCCACACAACTAGTAAGTGGTCTCATACCAGGGCAGTGCAACTCCTCATTCAGTGCTTTAACCACACTGAGATTTGTGATAAGATATATATTGAACGTCCAAGAAAAGGTGAAGAAGCATTAGCCATGAATCACAATCCCATGAACACAGTTTAAAGGCATTAGTCAATGTGTGGAAATGCTGTTTGGGGTGGGGTGGTGGTAATCTGAGGTAGATGTTACCACTTTAACTTAAGACAGATTTGCTAGGGAAGGTGGGATTTTGCTTGTTTTGAATTGGAGGAGGAGCATGTCTGGCAGTTGGGAAGGAGATCATTTCTCTGGGGTGTAATGGAGTAGAAAACTTAGGGACAGGAGGAAGAGGAGTATATTATGGGGAAATTCAACTTGCTTGATCTTTATTGAGCTCCTACTAGAGTGGAAAACAAGCCGGTGGTGGTCTCTGAGCCCAGGAGCCTGCAGTCTAGCAGGCTATAGGAAGATGAATTTGGTTAAAGAATAGTGCAGATTGAGTGGTCTATTAGATTTATAGCATGAACTGAAAGACAGAGTTGAAACTCAGAATGAGAAGTCTGGGAGTTTGTTGAGGGAGAAGCAGCATATAAAGGAAGTGGTTTGGGCTATGTAGAACATAAGGTAGGTTAAAGGAGAGAGAGTCCAGAAATAGCAGGACAATATGAGAAGTTGGATAATTCCCTCTAAAAATAACCAGGGGCTGAACAGAGCACTTGGTGGGAGAGGTTGCAGCAGGAGCAATCAGTTACTTAGTAAGTACTTTCACGTGATTTAAAGAAGGATAACACATGACCCCTTATTCTCAAGAAGTTCATGTTCTAGTTGTATATAGAGGAAACACACACATGAAAAGATGCTATGTGGAACACATTCAGTTTCTGCTAAGGTCCATGGTATCAGTGACCAGGTAGTTTCTTTCTTTCCAGAATTTCCATCTGGTACTCTATTTTCAGGGATACTTCATGGTTCAGAATAGCTGCTGAAGTTCCAGCCATTATCTCTGCATTCCAGTCAGCTGGAAGCAGAAAGGAGAAGAGAAGGGTATACTTCCTCCCTTTAGTGACACTTCTGAGAAATACACGCTACTTCTACTTTCGTCTCACATGGTCACATAGCCACTTGAATGTCAGAGAAGATGAGAAATAATCTGGGCTGCCAAGTGACCAAGTGAATATTGGAGGTTCGTTACTAAGAAAAATGAGAAGACATTGGGGGATAACAAGCAGGTCTCTGCCGTGTTTTTCACATATGATTATGCTTTGAAGCTTGGAAGAGGGGCTGATTATATTAGGTTGGGTAGTCACAGAACTGTTGGATTTTGAGTCAGGTAGTAAATAGGTAGGGATTCAGAAGACTGGCAAAACATCAGTTACAAGCAAATCCTATGATACGAGTGGCTGTTCCAGAGGAGAGAATCGAGGAGAGGATAAGGCTGAGAGATACTGGGAGCAGCTTGGGAGAAGTTAACCTCTGAAGTTCTTTCTTTAAGATGCTAAGAAGAGCAGGCCAAGGCATTCAGGTTTTTTGTGTGTGTGCCTAAATGATAAGGAGTCAGAGAAAATTTCTGAACTGAGAGGAAACATAATATATTTAGGAGCTGGGAAGTTTAGAAATTTCATCCATGTGTAGGCGGGTAGGGTAGAGGTGCTGGAAATAGGGATACCAGCTAGGAGGTTATCCCAGGGGTCAGGAGTGAACAGCACAGGCCCACCCAGTGGGAATAGAAGGGAAGATATGGATGAGAGACCCTGGGAGGGAGATGTACTGGGTATCAGTGAATAATGGGGAAAGGGGAAAATGCCCTTTATAGGATGTAACCCCAGAAATGCGTCCTCCAAGAGGTGGTGTTGCCTATTAGGGCTCCCCAGGCAGGAGGGCAGAATATCATGAAGAGAAGGGAGGACATTGGTTGGCTGCAGGAAGAATGTGAGGCTCTGCCCTGAGACTCCTTGGCTTTGCAAAGCCGGCTGCCCCCAGCAGAATAGTTTCCATTCTGCGTAACTGGGGAGTGTGGGTCTAGCTAACCGCAGGAAGGGCCTGGGGAGCCAGCAGACAGATCGAGTTGCTGTGGCAGTGGCTTTTTAGTTGGGCCCTGGGGTCTCAGTTGGGAAGAGCTAACAAGAGTTCTCTTGAGAGACTGTGCTTCTTGACTAAGTAGGCCGGAGGGGGATGTCCTTGGCCAGGGTTGGGGGGCCAGGTTTCTTGAAGAGGCTGCCTGATGTCAGGGTAGAGCTGGGGGCTTTGCTGACATTGGGACATGGCCAGCTTCCTTTGCCCCCTGAGAATCCAATGGAGGGGTCCTCTAAGGTGAAGAAGGGGCCTCAGGGAGACAGTTGTATTTGGAAAAAGCTACTTTTGTGTCTGATGGATGGCCTTCTAGGACCTCTCCTTCATCTGACTTTACTGGTGTGAGTTGCAGAGCTCAGCCTGAGACGTCTGGTGAATCCATCTCTTTTTCTTCCAGGCCGCTCAAGGACTTGGCCCGTAACTGCTCAGCAAGTCATTTCTGGTTATGGCGATCATCAGTGACCACGGAAGCGTGTTCTCCAGACAGGGCTCTGAGCCTGTGAAAGCTGGCTTTTCCCTGGCAGCTTGTCCCCAAAGTGATAGCTTCAATTAAACAAAAACAGAAAGCCAGACATGAGCCCCTATAGGCACTTAAGTCATGGAGCACTCACTTTTCTGAAGTCCTTTGTCATGAGGTACCAAGCAGCTTTCCTATAAGTCTAATGGGGTAGCTCAGGCCTAGAGCAGAAAGCATGTGTGGCTAGTGTGGCCACCTAGAGTTGTGTGATACCCATGAGCTCCTGTGTGTAGGACGGAAGGCGGAGAGGGGTGAGGAGCAGAGGAGGGGGAGCTTGAGGTTGAGTGTCCAGGGAAGTGACTGCTGCCGTCCACCCCTTCCTATTCTTGGACTGTCCGGTGTGCGAGGGGCTGGTTGAAGTGTTCACTCCACTCCATCATGGGGCGTGGTACCTCTCCCTCCAGCCAAGTGTCATGAACTGTTCCTGTGATTTCCTTTCAGCTGCAGGATATGGTTCTCCCAGAATCTTTCATAGTTGTCTCAGGCTCATTCCAGCCTGTCTGTCTCCAGTTATCTTCTCCAAACCTGAGCTCTGAAAAGAAGGATGGAAGAGAGGCAGGCGCGGAGAACAGTCTTGAGCTCCGTCCTCCAGTTTGGCAGCAAAGCTGGGCTCGGCCTTGGTCCTTGGAGGCTGCAGTGAGATCTGGCCACCGACCCATTCTGCTTCCTCCCCTGTGCTATGCCCGCCAGTCTACCCCAGGCACGGGCCTGGGGAAAAGTGGGGGTGTTTGGAGGGCTGCTTTGCTTCCCACCTCTTGACCTTTTAATTTCAGCTTTTGGACCTTTGATCAAATTCTCTGATTTTTTGGTTTCCTTTTGAAAGGATTGTAGTTTTGGGGGGAAGTTAGGAGGAGTTGTACTGAGACGAGGAGATAAACAATCTGTGACGCAGAGGCAGCAGCAGCAGCAGCAGCAGCAGCAGCAGCGTAGGCAAGGGGCTGGGCCTGCCTGCCATCTGGGCGGGCTGGGTGGAGGAGGACTCCCGCCCTGCGCGCTGGCCAGCTGGCTTGCGTTAAAGCACTGGCTGAAAATAACTCTCATTGTCTGGGAGCTGCTACTGCGGCAGGGCTGGCTGTGGCCGCCAAGGGGGCCAAGGCAGCAGGAGCTGGTGCCTCCCACCTCCTTGGGCTCTTGCCCTTTGGGAGAAATGCCCAGCTGGCCACAGCTGTGACTACTGCCCACCAGTAGAGACACGTGGAGGGTAGGCTGGGCTGCTCCTAACGCTCTGTCCTTTTGGCAGCTGGGGATGGGCCTTTGTGCCTGATGTTGCCCTGGACTCTCAAACTCTGTGCCTCCTCACCACACTTACCTCTGCCCTTCTGTACAATGGGCTGATCTATGGAGGCACAAGAAGACTTGGTGGCAGCCATGGCCCAGGGCTCGGCCGTGTGTGGTACACAGGACAGTGTCTCATATCATCTCTAAAGAAGTTGTAGACTCCTTTCCCCAGGGCTCCCCACCACTGTGGGCTGAGCCTGCGGGCTGGGCTACCACACTGGGGAGAAGTGTCCAGCCACAGGGGATTTGGTGAAAGGTGATTCTGAAAGGGAAAATATTAAGAAACCACCAGCTCATATTCTGTATTTGCTCAAAATAAACGTCCCCTGCCTGTGTTCCCTGAAGCCTACAGAATCCCCTTTGCAGGAAAGTTTCAGCCACCTTGCTCTCTGCCTCTTGAGGAGCCATGCCTTTTTTGTCTCTCTTCCTAAGATTTATCATGATTGACTGGGACCAACAGAAACAGCTGGAAATTTTTGGTGGTTCCTATTTCTGTGCTGGGTTTTCCCCAGGCCTGGCCCAAGGAGACTGACAAATCAGGGGTGAGTCCTAAAGAGCCCACAGCTGAAGGAAACCCCAACCCCACCGGCAATTCCCTCCCCGCAAGGGGAAGGAAACGAGGAGGGGCTGACTGGCTGGGGGTGCAGGGCAGGAAAGGGAAGGGAACCTCTGCCACCAGAGCTGCCTCCCTCCTGAGGGGACAGGCTCAGGTGCGGAGTAAAGAAGCCTTACTCCCACAGAGCCCAGGAGGGGGGTGGCCACTGAGCAGGGCACTCTGCCTGGTCTCAGGCTGGCAGGAAACCGAAGCAGCCTTGCTGGAGAAGCATCAGATCCACCCCTTTCTGCTTCTTTCCATTACAGGTTTTTATTATTAGACTTCTTGCTGGTTCCCTCTGCTTTAGGACAGTCCCAGAATTGCTCTCAGTTTGAGTTCATTTTCCCCTTTTCCCAACTCCCTGGAGCCCCTCTCCCTCCCCAAGCATGGTGGTATTCCATTGCCTCCTAGTCTTAGAGGAAACCAGAGAGGGCTCAGAGGAGGGGTAAGGGGTTGCTCCGTCCTCTGAGTGCTGAGAAGCGGGTGCTGAAGCAGGGACAGCAGCCGAGACAGAGACAACCCAGAAGCAGGTGGGCGGGTGTCACCACATGACACAGGCTTTTCACGAGGAAGGGGAAGGAAATGTGTTGAACACCCACAGTGTTCCAGACAAATACAGACATAAAATGTTTACCATTTAATCCTCATGAAACCCTGGGAAGTAGCAAGATTGTCTCCTTTATGGAGGAGTTTGCTGAGGTTCAGCACTCTACAGATCCCCAAGTCTCTTTGCATTGACTCCATGTTCCGTGCCCTCTGCTCCGAGGCAGCTGTGCCTCCTTCCTGTTCAGCAAGGGTCTCAGTGAGGCGGTAGCAAGAACTTAGCCTCAGCTTAGAAGAGCTTCTGTCTTCCGAGAGCCCACAGTCCCTGTGGAACCACCGAATGTCAAGGAAACAAACCCTTGACTGAGACCGGAACCTTGTCAGGTTTGCTGCCTGGCTGTCCCCGGAACTCAGGAAGTTGTCCTTCCTCAGGGCAGAGTAACTTCCTCAGGACATTGGAGCCCTGCTAGGCTCACACACATTATCAGGTGGAGGCAGAAGCCCTGCCGCCCTTGTCTGGCAAGGAGAGAACTGCCCTGGCGGGGCCCCGGTCCTGCCCCCGTGGTGGGTGGCTCCCACCCCACAGCCGGGACCAGTTCCTTGTGAGGGTGCTGGAGGCTGGGGGGATTTTCCTTCCCTACCTTATTCCCAGCACACCTCAGTCCCAAGGAAGCAGAGAAGCCTGGCCGCACAGTCTGGAAAGGGCCACACACAGCTGGAGACTAGAGCATGTGGGCCTACGGTCAGAGCTGATTCGTGTTTCTGCCACCCGTTTTCATACTTTGGGGATTCATCTTTTCTGTGCATCTAAAGTTTTGGCCAGGTCCCTGATATGCCTCTTCCATGCTCTCAGGCTAGCGGTCCCAAAGCGGGTGACTTTGTTCCGTATTTGAAACCCCAGGGGCACCAAACATTTCCTCGCCAGTTCCCCTGGTGGGGAAGCACAAGGCCGTAGCAGCTGAGAGAGGGTGGCTGAGGGAGGAAGTTGGTGCAGGCAGGATATGGCGTCTGCCACAGCAGTGCGGGCTCCCCCGCTCCCTCCCCAGTGGCTTTCTTCTAGGGGAGACAGTAGAAAACTATGTTCATGACACTCGCTTGGGATAAACGGGCAGGTGACAATGATGTGCTTAGGATGTGCACTGAGGACAGTTTCTGCTCCGATCTCACTAAGGTTCAGCTGGCAGTGGCCTGGCACTGGTTAGGCAGCAGACCTTGCTCCAGGCCCGCCTTCGACCTTTGGGTCCCTGTTGTGGCCTTCTGTCCTCGTTCTGCTATGCACATAGACATGCCGAGGTGAGCCCTTAGCCAAGTAGATCCAGAGAGAACATTCGGGGTGGTATTTGTACCGCCCCACCCCAGCCATCCCTACTACATTAGCAGTGGCAGGGATTCTGCTGGCCCCTCTCTCCTTGGCAAGTTCAGGCAGATTCCTGTGGCAGCAGAAACCTCGGGAGAGAGGTGTGATGTGGTGGTGTCTTCCCCGTCTTTTCTTCTCTCACCTACCCTGCTTCTATATTTCTAAATTCTGCCATTCTAAATGCTGATCAGGAATCCCAACCCTACTCTTTTTAATGACCCATCGTGACCCCATTTGCAGCCAGGATCTGGGCCCATAGCTTAGACTGGGACGTTTTAACCATAGAGTTACCATCAATTTACTCTCCACTGGGTGCCTGTCACGGTATTAGACATTATTGGGGTTTGGAGGCCATATGAATAGACAGTCCTTTAGGGGCCAGATGAGCGTACAGCTGGTTTAATAGGATGGGTGTAGATAATTGCATAATCAATATGTGTGATGGAAATAAATGTTTAAGGATTTCCTTTCAGTTTTCTGCTTCTTCTGCAGTAATGCAGGGCCTGTGTGACTCCTTGATGCACACAATTCATGTCCCCAGGGATGAGGATGTCAAGGAGTGGGCAGAGGTAAACCAAGTGGTCACGCTTGGGTTACCAAGGAGTCAGAGCTGAACTCGGAGCAGTCGGTAAAGGAGAGAAAGATGAGAGGAAGGCCCTCCAGGTGGCCAGCAGTGTGCTGGGGACGAGGCTGGATTTGTGGGGAGTCATGTGGGTTGTCAGACAGCTATGATACTTCAGATAGGAGATCGTATTTGATTCAAGAGTATGGGGGAGGGAGGACAGGTACAGTGATCTGCATCTAGAGGCAAGAGCCGTGAACTAAAACAAGGTAGCCGGACTGGTCAGCAGAGAGGCTTGGCTGGGTGGCGACAAAGGCTGCTGCCCGGCTGCGGCCAGGCCATGCGTGGACGCCTTGGGCTTCACTCACTCACTCGCCTACACTTTTATTTGTTTATTCATTCAGCAAACAGTAGTGAACAAGGCAAAATGATGGTCTGTCCTTCTATTGTAGATTAGAGTGTCTCAAAAAGGGGCCAGGACACTTTACTGTATCTTAATTAAGTGGGAGGTGTGTGTGTCATAAGTAATTTGCTACTAATAATTGAAGTATTAAAGTTTTGTAACTTGTTTCTTAAAAATACTCTGAGCAGTTATCTTTATGCTAATGTTCTTCTCATTCCCCTGTATCCCGATACGTGGCAGAGTGTAGCATCTACACAGTCAGCAGGCGGCTCAGGGTTGGCCCGTGGGTAGGCATGGTGCGGGAAGGACACTCATCTCTCAGGCTATAGGGGAAAAGCAGATCGAAAGTTTCTGCTCTAAACTGGTGGCTTTCCAACCTGTTTGACCTGTCCCATATGAAGAAACACATTTTACAGCATGACCTATGTGTGTGTATGTGTATACGAGGTCTGCCTGGAAAGAGTCCAACCGTTGTTAATATAACGGTTTGTGCACATTGATGGAACCTGGCAGCCAAGGAGAGTGGACTGGAATGCACATGCGTGAACCCTGACAACTTCACTTACTTATCAGTGGGGGCGGTAGACCCTGTTGAGTGAGCATGTGTACTGTGTGGCCATGACATTCAAAATGCCTGAGTGAGTAGAGCAATCAATCTGCATCAAATTTTGCATTAAACTTGAACATTCCTCCTTGAAAACTATTGAGATGATTCAGAAGGCGACAGGTATGGGCAGCTGGTGACTGGCAACTTCATCACAACAATGTGCCCGCTCAGACATCACATCTTGTGCAGAGTTTTTTGGTGAAACATTAAATCACCCAAGTGACTCAGCCCCCGTACAGCCCAGATTTTGGGCCCTGTGACTTCTGACCTTTTCCAAAACTAAAATCACCATTGAAAGGAAAGAGATTCTAGAACATTGATCAGATTTAGGAAAATATGACAGGGCAGCTGATGGCAATTGGGAGAACTGTGTGAGCTCCTGAGGAGCCTACTTTGAAGGGGATGGAGGCATCATTGTCCTGCGTATGTTTTTTGTATCTTGTATCTTCTTCAATAAATGTCTCTATTTTTCATAGTACACAGCTGGATACTTTCTGGACAGACCTTTGTATGTGTATACACGAACTATAAAAGAAACAAAAGCTTTATGAAAGCTTCAGTATTTGTACCGTCTACTTGCAATGAATTCTGGTGTCTCCTATCCTATTCTATTTTAATCTGTTCGTTTTCATTTAAAACAAAGATACTCTTGACTCATTGATTTGATTCCATGACCTATGGTTTGGAAAACATTGTTCAACCAAACAGCTAAATATGAAGGGGAGACAGGAGGTCTGCCCCATCTCTCTGAGTCTTCCTTACTAGCGATAGTGTCAGGGTGAACGGAGGGCCTGGGAGGGAACGGTACGCGCAACCTAGCTTTTCTCTCCTCTGGTGGAGGGAGCGTTCAGCCCCATTGACTTGGGTTCTCCCCTCAGAGCTCCATGAACCTGCCTCCTGACAAGGCCCGGCTCCTGCGGCAGTATGACAATGAGAAGAAGTGGGATCTGATCTGTGACCAGGTATGGGGTTTGGGGCAGGGCCGGGATGTGGGGGTTGTGTCTGGGGCTGAACAAGGCAGCAGGCCCAAGGTCGTGGACTCCCATGAGGAAGACTGGCCAGGACTCGGCCTCAGTCCATGCCCGCTTTCCGTTCCAAGAGGACTGTCCCAGCGGAGACAGGGCTTGTAGGCCGAGCTCCCCTCTAGCGCCTGCTAAGTGCTGTCTTCATTTCTTCCCAAAGGGTAGTAGCCTCGAGGGGGTTTGTGCAGTCTTTGGGTGCAGGGCTGTGGAGGAGTTTCATAGTTTCCCAGCAGAACCTGTTTCTGCCTTTCCCCAAGTCAGGGCTGTGCCTGGCAGGATAGCAATCTAAAGGACCGTGTCTCTCTCCCTCTGCCCCAGACATGATAAATAGCAGGGTTTTTCTCAGTATTTACAGGCCCGTATGAATGAGAAGCTCCAGTCCCATAGTCTCCTGTTCCCAAACCTCAGAACATGAGGCTTGGAAGCTCTCTCTGCATAAATAGTGTTTAGAGCTGGAAGAGAATATAGAGATTATTACTTAGCTTGGAACCAAGAACTAACACCTATGGCCTGGCTCTTTACTCTGCAGACATTTGAAGATCAAAGTCAGGAGTCTGTAAACTCAGACAGGCCTGCTGGCAGGGCCAGGATTGGCCTCCACCACTTTCCCTCCTGGGAGGTTAGGAAGTGCCTGGCGCAATGTGGGCTAGTGTGTTTGCCCAGCTCTTTTCCATGGAGCCTTGCACGAACAAATGTATTATTTCTTTTCAAGCACTGAACAAAAGCGTAATAGCTACCATTTATTGAGTGCTTATATGGACCAAGCACTTTATATAAATGAAACATCTCGTTTAACCCTCACAGCAGCCCTGTGAGGAAGGCACTGTTATATTTTATGGATGAAGAACCCTGGTAGGTGGTGGAGCCAGGGCTCAGGCAGGTGGCTGACCCTGTGCTGACCACTAGGCTCCTCTGCTGTCCAAGCCACACTGCCTGACCTAAGGTAGGATTGTGCCTCAGCCAGCCTAGCCCAGGCCCCGCCCTGTCCGGCGAAGGCCCGTTTCCTTGTGTTCTGCATTAATAGAGCTGGTGAGTATGGTGAGCACTTGCTTGAGGTTTGGAGAACAGCAGCCCTTCGGAACTGTTTCTCTAATCGATAATCTTTCAGTCTTTTCTAGGCCACCTAATTTCAGCTCGCTCTCAAACCTTCCTTTTTTTCTTTCATCTTGTTTTTAGGTCCTGGACCCTTCCCCCCAGTCCCCTTCCCCCAGCTCTTCAGATATCTCAGTTGTGAAGGCTCTTACAGGACCAGAACACCTAAAAGTTTCCCTGAGATTCCCCTTGGGCCAGATGAGGGGGTTGGGCCAAAACGGGAAGGGCCTGATCCCATGCCCTGTGTGGAAGGAGACCAAAGGGTGGCCTTGCTGAAGGCAGCCTTCAGCACTGAGGTCGCTTTGGGTTACTGGAGTCTGGGGCCTGGCAAGGCGTAGAAGGTGTGTTTCCAGCCCTTAACTTTGTTAATGCTGGAAAGCCAGTCTGATCCCAACTTTTGGGTTCAGAGCTGAGAATGCTGGACTCCATAAGGCCCCTCCCGTTCCCTTGAACTTCTTACCCCCATCGATCAATTGGCCAGGCAGCAAACAACATTTGCCATTGTGTCTTCATTTTGGGTGTGCTGTTCAGAGCTCTGGGATCTCTGCATCCTTTCCATGCAGTAGGCTCTTAAAATAATTTTGACATAGAAAAATCTAGGCTCAGAGAGCGCTAATTAGAGTTGAGGACGGTGGTAACAGAAGGGAAGCACCTGAGGATAAGTCAAGAATGAAGACTTAACAGTTTGGGGTTTGGGCATTAAGAGCCAGGTGACAACTTTAGGAGGCTGGGTCCCCTCACATTGCACGATACGTGAGTGCTCTGCCTCCTCAGCATTCTCCTCAGGCCACCGGGCGCCTGTGCATACACGCGTGTTTCCCTTACAGGAACGGTTCCAGGTGAAGAACCCTCCCCACACTTATATCCAAAAACTCCAGAGCTTCTTGGACCCCAGCGTAACTCGGAAGGTGGAGTACAGGGCAGGGAGGCCCCATCTCGCTGCCCTTCATAGTCCTATGGGGTTTGGGGGCAAATCGCCTGACCTGGGGTGGGTCCTGTGCTTCTGAGCAATGGGAGTTGGGTTCTGGGTTTGGAGGCCACGGGACTGGAGTGGCTGCCTAGTGATAGCAGGAAGCCCTGTAGCTGCCCTCTTGTATCTCTTCCCTTTGCCCTGCTACCCCTTTTCTTTGTGCTGTGAAGTTGGATTGGTCAGTGACGGAAAATCCCATGTTTACAGAAGTTCAGGAGGAGAGTGCAGGAGTCAACCAAAGTCCTGAGGGAGCTGGAGATCTCACTTCGTACCAACCACATTGGGTGAGTCAGATTTGGCCGTCACAGCCTCTTTGCCTGGTCACTCGGGATCTGGTGTCCTCTGAGGATGGTCTGCCCATTCATCCCCCTATGGCGGTGGGTGGCAGAGCTGACCCTCGAGTGGCTTTGGTTCCCTCAATCTTCAGACTGTTTCTTTCTGGCTTTTCTCCCCTCGGCTCTGACAGCTGCTGACTGGCTGCTGCTGGCAAGGTTGGGGCCTCCCCTGGGGTCCTCAGCCTGTGGCTTTGAGTGGAAGATATTCCCATAGCAGCTGAGACTGGAGTCTGCCTGTGGCCTGGGGCTGGGCCAGGGAAGGCCCAGAGAGGGCTAAGGATGGGGAGGCCTGTGGCATTGGGTAGCTGAGACCTAGTTTTTGGACTCTTTTGTGCCCAAAGATTATTTGCTTGATTTTAAGACAATCTTAAAGTGAGCAAAAGTTTCTTGAGTACCAGTAAAGCAGATCTAAGGCAGCGGGGGCCAGGAATTGAATGTCTTCTGTAGTAGCGGACCTCAGCACTGCCAACCCATTGACAGGGCCCCTAGGAACTATGTGAGTCCTGTTTTCAGTCTCTGTTGGGGAACCAGGACTTGATGAATAGAAAGAGGGTTAATGTGTGAGGTATAGCGAAAGATGGCAGTGGCCTCAGTTTCATAAAACCATGACTAGCCAGAGTGTATATTGTGAAAGCGAGAGGGAGGGAGAGAGAGAGCGCGTGAGCGCACAAAGGACAATGAGGGACACCTGATAGACAACAGCAGGCAGGGCTACAGTTCTGACCGGGGGCCTGGCTCAAGTGTTGAGAACTAATAAGAGTGACAAATCTAGCCAGGGGTAGGGGTGGGGGTCACAGGGCAGGTGCCAGCCCCAGGGCTGTGGGCTTCCTGAGAGAAGAGCCAGATGACATCATCGGTCTCCCTCTCCTGTCCAAGGCAGCTGCCTACTTGTCCACGCCCAGGCTGAGCCGGCCCAGGGCTCTGGTAGAGGCTACCTGCGTGTAGCCAGCTGTCACAGCAGTCACAGAGGAAATGGCACGAGAGAACAGGAAAGGGACAGTTCCTGGCCTCGGTAGCTGCGCTCGGTGGCCAGATTTGGCTTCCATACCTCATCTGTGAACCAGATATTGAAAGCTGGCCCACCAGGAAACATGGAATGAAGCCTCCACCTTTATTCGGTGATTCCTCAGGGAAGGAAAACGGGCAGAGCCTCCGCAGCTGCCCTGCGTGTGAGGGCAAGAGCGAAACGAATGGTGGCTCGGAACACCAGCTACCACCCTGCACTCCTCCACGGGGCCTTTCCCTGCCTCCCTCCTTCCCTCCCTCACAGGCCCTCCTGTTTTCCCTATCAGATCTTGCTGCATGATCATGGGGGGTCTGCTTTTCTCCAGAGGGCCACAGCGCAGTGTGTGACAGCCCCTCCTTCCCTCCCCTTCTACCTGGTGCCTGCCCCTCTAGCCACTGGCCAGGAAGTGGGGCCACAGCAGCCTGGTTCCCAGGCCTGGGGCCTCTTGGCAGTTGGCACACAAGTGAGAGGTCTGGACCTGGTCTTTGGTTCCCAGGGAACAGCTTAGTGTCTGGCATTTTAGGAGCTCATGTCATCTGAATGGTTACTTCTCTTGGTAGCCTCACACAGGATGGCCAGGATCCTTCAGAGATTTCTGGGCGGGAAGACTTTGTCAGGCCATCCATCCATGGTGTGGGTGCTCCTGGGCCACAGGAGCCCAGGGAAAGGCAGAGAGAGAAGGATCCTGCTGTGGCCGCAGCCTGATCGGCCCAGGGCCTGTGGCAGCTGGGTGTGCAGGGACAGCCCGGGGGGGCGGGGGGCTCAGACCCCAGAGCGGGGTGAGCCGGGAAGTGGGATTCCAGCGCCTCTGCAGCTCCTCCTCTCCCTGCTTTGTATTGGTTTCTCAGCCTTGCCTAAGTGCCCTTTAACCTCTCCTCAAAGTGTCAAGATCCCGAAAATAGCAGTGTAGACTCAGACAGGAAATGAGAAGGGGGTGGGGAGCTGGAGAGCAGACAGACAGGAAACGGGAGGCCTGTCAGGCCCCCAGAGAGGAAGTTAACTTCAGGCAGCTCCGGTGTCAGTCAGCCTCAGCCAGAGCCTGCTGCCAGATCTCAGCTGGGCTCGGTGCTCCGGCCCAGCCTCTCTCTGTAGCTTGGGGTGTGGCTGGCAAACATGGCGCCAGTTTCCAGCTGTGGAGGAGAAGTGTCCCTGCAGGACTGTTGGGCACAGCTGGCCTTTAAAGACCTCCAGACATTCTGAGGGAACAGAGCATTCAGGACAGTCAGGGTTTCATCTTGACAGCATTATGTCCCTCTGCTCTGGAATGGAACCTGCCCTGTAACAGTCTTCCCAGGGCACGCTTTTCCCTTGCCTTTCAGGGACATCTCAGCCCCAGAGGCCTGAAGGCAGAACGATGGAACTGCCCTGGTCTGCTGTTGTCTTTGGGGCGTCTTGTTTGTCCTCCTCCCTCCCGGCTGAAGGGGCCAAACTCCTCAGTCTGGCTGAGCGGTCAGAGCCATTCCGGAGTTACTTGAGTTTCTGACTGTTCCCCCACCCTTTTTCTGTTCTGCCAAACACACAACTCCCACAGATCCGTCTTTGCTCACTACTTCCTAAAATACCTTTCCTTGAACTTGAGGGAGAGCCTTGAGGCTCGTTAATATGCCTCTGTTCTACTCTCTCTCCGACCCTCCCGGCCGGTCTTTTAACTGAGACTTTGGTCAAGCTGGGGACCTGCTGGCCTCTGTCAGGCACAGCTCTGCCCAAGGGTTGCAGTAAATGCTCTTGATAATCCCCCACTTCTTCGAACAAACATGGCGCAAAGACAGTGTGCCCAGCCTTGTTACTAGGGACAGAGAAAGTGGTTGAGCCGGGGCCCTGGCTCAGAAGGGGCCTCCTGAGAGCTCGTTTGGCTGATGCGGTATTGCAAAGCCGGGACCTTGCCCATCCCTGGCCTCCTGGCCTAGGGGAGGTCCCGGCCGGTGACATGGCCGTGGGCGGGTCTGCCATGGGTTTTCGTCTTCAGAATGTTCCCAGCCTGGTGCTCAGTTTTGGAGGGTCCTGGAGGGTGTTGTTGGATCAGAGCTCTCCCCCCCACTGTAGCAGGGCCCCCCACTACATTTTCTGTCTTTGTAGGTGGGTGCGGGAGTTTCTGAATGATGAAAACAAAGGCCTGGACGTGCTGGTGGATTACCTGTCCTTTGCTCAGTGTTCTGTCATGTGAGTACCACCCTGGGACTGGGGGGGACCAGTGAGGGTGGACAGAGAACACAGTCCCATCCCAATGTGAGGAGGGAGGTGGGATTGCGATAGTGACGATGGGAAAGGGGAAGCCCAGGCTAGAAGGGAGGCGCTGAGTGAGCAGTGGAGGCGTGGACGGGCAGCAGAGTGAAGGGTGCGAGGTGGCTGGAGCAGAAGGTGCGTTTGGCTGCAGGAGGAGAGAGATGTGGAAAGGAAGCTCAGAATGGGCACCCAAAGGATCCAGTCTCCAGGCTGGGAGCAGTCCAAGGACATGTCCTGGCTTCTGGGAGAGACGCCCTGGTGGGGTTCATGTGCTTTTGGAACGTGGGAGTCTTCAAGAAGCTCCTTTGGGTCTCCAGTTGTGTGAGGGTTACTCCAGGTCACTCCGGGAGTGGTGAGCATGACCTTTGACCCAGGCTGAGAATGAAGCACTCAGGAGCCTTTTTCAAGCAGGTTGGGAGCTTGGAGGCAGCCAGAAGCGAATTAATGCAGATGAGAAGGCCGTGTGGGGCAGTGGCAGGAACGAGGGGCTTTCAAGTCAGACAGAGCTGGGTGTGGCTCTCTGTTGTGTACCGTCTGTCTGACCTCAGGCAAGTGTCTGTCCTCTCATATCAGGGGATCCACAGTCCAGGATTCTAAGGATCACGTGATAATATGTGTAAAGCACTTTGCAGTACTTGGAACATATGTCTGTACTATGGCAGCCACTTTATTGTTAACTGTTAATATTCAAGGTGGTGTATCCTACCATAATTATCTGAGTATATGAAACGGGCGACTGTAGTGATCATTTACCAGAGAGTCACCACATTCAGACTTCTGTTCAAGCCTTAAATTGGCCCCAGGGTGACCGGTCGGCCCACTTCACCTGTGACTTTCCCCAGTTTCAGCCCTGAAAGTCCCACATCCTGGGGAATTCCTTGGTCGCGGGACTCAGCCCTAGTTTCCACTTTCCCTTTTCTTGCTACTGCCTTTGCCCGCTGGCTGTTCTCCTTTGTCAAGCTGGTCTTCAGTCCCTTCTCCTTAGGTGCTGAACTAACGCCTCTCCTAGGTTCAGCCTCTGTCACCTTTTCTGAGTCATTCCATGTTAAGATCAAGGGTGGCCCACTCCCCATTTCCGTCCCTGCAGAAGCCGTGCCTCATGAACCTCCTGTCCCTTTAAAAACCACTCTTTTTATAGAAAGAAATGAAAAACATTTGCTGAAGTGATTTTTTTTTTTAAATTCAGAACTTTTAAAGTAAAAAGATGTAGATCATTTTTCCAAATAAGCCTATCTTGTTTGAAAAGCAAACAAACCCCAGCTGCTCTAAACCGAAATACACTGGGACTTCAGGGCTGTAGTGTCCACGGCAGTGCCTCTGACTGTTTTTAAAAGAAAGATTTGGGGCAGGCATGGGGGTGGGTGGAGGAGAGCAAGCGTCTGTTTGTGGAGGGTTGAGAGGAAAGCGTAAAGCCAAATAGAGTTTGTCTGAGGGCACTTTTTGTAAACTGCTCGCCCCAGTGTAGGGAATGCTGTTAGTGACGGAGAGGAGCCACTGGGAAGCTGTTCCCTGTGAGTGAGACTCCTCTCCGGGAGCCCCGTTAAACATCTGATCTGCAGGACCCTGAGCCTGCTCCTGCTTCCTTTGGAATGTTCAGATGTCGCTTCCTACTTCAGAAATCCTCGGCTTCTTTGCCTTTGACCCCTAGCGCTGTGCATGTCCAAGCAGAAGGTTCTGTGGGGGAAGAGCCTGTAGGAGCTGCTCGCTCAGCCCTTAGCTACCTGCTGGGGGAGAAGGACCGGAAAGAGGGGCGGGCTTGCTTCTCAGAGGGCCCGCATCCCGACGTGGGGATACGTAAGGGAGAAGGCCCTGTGGCTTTGTGATTTGGAATTGTCCTCCTTGCCCTGGCCACATTCCCCAGCTGCTGAAACATCTGGTCCCAGAAGCAGGAAGTGACAAACAGAAACCATCCTAGCTCCTGTAGAGACAGACTAAGGCTGCCTGTCCCCAGCCTGGACCTGTGTGGTTCCTTTCCCCAGGGAAGCTCAGGGCCAAGGAACCTCTGTACCAGAAAACCCGGTCGTTCAGACCAGTGATGGTATTGGGCCGGGATCTCCTCCTGAGTGCAGGAGGCTGTCCCTCTCTGGGCTTGCTGGGACACCTGTTTCCTTCCTTTCTGACCTGCCCTCATTATTCCAACCCAGAGCCGGCGGGGCTCCCTCAGGACACTTGCAGGCTCCTGTGGCCGCTGCCATTTGCCAACTAGCAAGTCCTGCAATTGGCATGTTCTCTATGGGGCAGATGCTACTTGGGGAGCCACAGCCTCTCTGAGATGTCCCTTCTGAGGCTGAGAGCGCAGGAAGATTCCAGCTCCCCACATTTCTTTGGGCCCATGGGGACGTCACTGCTTGAGTCGCCTGGCCAGCGGGAGCAGCAACAGGCCTCCTCAACACTCCTGTCTCCTCAGATGCGCTCCCGGTGCTTCCTGTGCCGCTCTGCCCTCTACCTGTGTTGTTGGCTCTCCCAACCAGGGTTGGGTCTCCGCTGCCCAATGCCACTTTCTCTCCTGACCGCCCTTGCTTTATTGTTGCCCTAGAAGTCTACAGGGCAGGGGCAGGCTTGCCGGGGTCTCGGCACTGAATTTCTCCTGTGTGTGCGCATGTGTGTCCTCTCCTGCTCCAGGTTTGACTTTGAGGGTCTGGAGACTGGTGACGATGGTGCATTTGACAAGCTCCGGTCCTGGAGCAGGTCCATCGAGGACCTGCAGCCACCCAGCGCCCTGTCAGCCCCCTTCACCAACAGCCTCGCTCGCTCTGCGCGCCAGTCTGTGCTCCGGTATGTGTGCTCTCGCTCTGCCCGCCTGCCTCCCCCCAGCCCCAGCCCAGGTCCTGGGTAGCAGCGGTGAGTGCTCATGCTCCTCCCTCCACTCTTGCTTCCAGGCTCAGCTCTCTTGCCCTCTGCCTGCCAGTCTGTCTCTGGTCTGTCCTCTCTGTCTCCTTGACTCTGCCCAGCGATCTGTCCTGGGTAAGTACATCGCCCTCAGCTGTGCCCGCCCCACCTGGGGTTCCAGCTCTCCCCCTCCTCACCCCCTCTCTGGGGGCCCCTCCATTCCTCATTCTTGCTCTGCCATTCCTCCCGGCCTCTCAGGCAGGGCTTGTCCTCACCCAGCTCCCTCAGCTCCACGGGTGATCCAGCTCCGGCCCTCCTGTTTGTTTCCCTCCAGCTCTGCACTCTGCCCCCTCAGGTGCTCGGAAGCCAGCTCCCACCAGCCTGCCCACTGCTCGCCTTCCCTTCACTTCTGCCTTTAGGCCTTTTCTCTCCAAGGCTGCAGGGTGTTCATCTGTCTGCGGTATCGTAGGAGCTGCCCTGCCTGGAGGCAGGTAGAGGGACCTCCAAGCCCCTCCTACCTAGGGAGGTTTTCCTCGGGGCCCTGTGGCCCTTTCCGTGGTCTCTCTTTCACGGTCACACTTTCCTCCTTGGGTTTTGCCCTCCGCCACTGCTCATCATTCTGGTCATGCAAAAGCAGATACCACCTGTGCGTCCTCTTCCTTCCATCAAACATCATGGGCGGGGGGCGTGCAGTCAAATGTAGTCCCTGGTGCCCCTGGGGCTTTTGGGGTCTGTGCTGCCTTTTGTGGGACATAGGGGTGGGTTGGGAGCCAAGTGCTCCTGCCCCCAGGAATGTGTGGAAGATGCAGCCACTGGAAGGAGGAGAAGGAAAGGCTCAAATCAACGTCTTCCTGGACCCCTTTTGAAGACTAGGAAGGCCTATATACCTACCATTGTATTTTGGAGGACCTCCGGGCTTAGCAGGGTTGGGCACTGGTTCTAAGGCGGGAATCCTGGGTGGGGACTGACAGAGGCCTGCTCCGGGAGTGAAACAGCCGAGTGCCCGGCCCCGCCCCTCTTTCTCTGGGCTGGCGGTGCGAGGTCCTCTTTCCCCCTTTTCTGCTGCGGCTGAGGGGCAGCCTGTGCTCTGGATGATGGTGAGCACTTCTAGACCCTTCACCGACAGCCTGCTCCCCCGCAGGTACAGCACTCTGCCTGGGCGCAGGGCCCTGAAGAACTCCCGCCTGGTGAGCCAGAAGGATGATGTCCACGTCTGCATCCTTTGTCTCAGAGCCATCATGAACTATCAGGTAAGGGGGCAGCACCAGCCACGGTTCTCAGCCTCCTCGGCCTCTTCTGCCTCATCTGTCAAACCAGGAGCACTAGGAGGACACCAGCTTTAACAGAGGGGTTTGCTGGTGGGCCTATAGTCAAGGAGTCAAGGGTCTACCTTCCCCACCATCAAGGTCTCCCCTCCTTCTGTCCTTTTCCCTTGCTACAGTATGGATTCAACCTGGTCATGTCCCACCCCCATGCTGTCAACGAGATTGCGCTCAGTCTCAACAACAAGAATCCAAGGTGAGCTCCTTCCCTCCCCTACCTTCCGCACTGGGCCCAGGGCTCTGGAGATCTGGGCCCCACCTGCCCCTGGTTCTGCTGGAGCAGAGGCCATGTCCCTGGCCTCCCTCCAGTCAGCACAGCTTAGTGAGGGAGCAGACCTGCCTTCTGCCTTCTTTCCCAAACCCGGCCTCTCCCCTCGCCACCGAGGCTATCTCCGCTGTCTGAAAGGACTCACCCATTTGTGCAGAGGAGCTGTGTGGTGGCCATGGTGGGGAGCTAAGGTGTTAGCCTTCCTTCTTTGCCCTCTAGGACCAAAGCCCTTGTCTTGGAGCTCCTAGCAGCTGTGTGTTTGGTGCGGGGAGGTCATGAAATCATCCTTGCTGCCTTTGACAATTTCAAAGAGGTCAGTGTCCTGCATTCGTGCAAGTGTATGTATGTGTGTTTGGCAGGGAGGAGGTGGGAGTGAGGTAGGCAAGCACCCTTTCCTACAATTTTACACATTGCAACGATTTTAACATCCCATTGCTTACCTAAGTAGCCTGCCACAGCCCTCTGCCCCCTTCCAACAAAACCAGAACTTATCAGATTGTATGCCAGGAAAGTTCTTGATTGGCCAGCTAAGGGTGCCCTCAGATAGCTGAGGTCTCTAGTCCAGTGCTCCTAGCCTGGCCGTGCATCAGAATGCCCAAAGAGCTTGGTAAATGAACAGACTGCAGGGAGGCCTGGGTTTCTGTGCTTTAACAGGCTCTCCAGGTGTTTGGAGGCAGTGGGCCCACTGGTAGAGCCCGAGGCAGAGCCTTTGCAGTGGGAGGGGAAGGCAAACAAGGATCCTCCTGGGTGCGTGGCTGTCATTGGTGAGGGGAAAGGGAGCTTGTACTTGGAATTTTCCCAGCTCGGGGCCTGGCTCTGGAACCCCCATCTGCTTGAACATAGGATTCCTCGACATCCAGCTGCAGCTGCTGGCCCCGCCCCTTCCTTCTCCTCGGTGGACTCCTTCCCTAGCATCCATTGTTCAGGCCAGGAAATGGCTCTTCCTCCTTGAAGCCAGAGCTCAGAGGAGTCTTGGGACCCCTGTCAGCACAGGGGCTTTCCTGCGCCCTGGCCTCTATCCTGCAGCCCCACTAGGACCTCAGCCCCCTGCCTCAGCCAGTGCCTCCAGCCTTCCTCCTCGCTCCCTCCTTCCTTCAGTAACTTGGCCACTGTGAACCCCTGTGTTTCTTCTTAGCCTGCCCCTCACAGGCACCTAAAGCTCAAACTAAGATACGGACTTTATTGAGCTCCCTCAGCACGTTGGTGGGGAACCAGGGTAGATGCGAGTCCCCAGGCTGTCTTCTCTCATGTCCCGAGTGGTCCATTGTATAGAGAGAGTTGTGGTTAAACTTAGTCTGAATCAATCTTTGGCCACAGTGTACCTGGGAGCCAGGGCTTGGGGGCTTGGGCTCTGCCTGGGACAGGTCCTTTCCCTGAGAGGTTTGATTGTTCAGGTATGCAAGGAGATGCACCGCTTCGAGAAGCTGATGGAGTATTTCCGGAATGAGGACAGCAACATCGACTTCATGGTGAGGAACTGGGCTTGGCCCAGCCGGGCAGCATGCTCCCTGAGAACAGGGGCCAGGCTGGCAGCTGATTTTGATACTCTGTGTAGAATGTAGAATGGTTCCCTCTACCCAGTAAATGCTCCTTGTCCACTTGCACACTCCAGAGAGCATTTAGAATCTGCATGACAATGTCATTTGGGTGTCCCGAGTCTGCCTCCCTTCCCTTTTTGGTAGCCTTTCTGACCCTGGTTTGGATCCTGCCTGAGCCGCTTTCCCTTTCCCAAACTCTTCCTCCAGCTTCTCTGCCCTTTGTCTCAGGTCTTCAGCTAAGTAGGGGTGTCTCAAGAATTTGCCCTGGCTGGTGTGGCTCAGTGGATTGAACGCAGGCCCGCAAACCAAAAGGTCACAAGTTTGATTCCCAGTCAGGGCACAAGCCTGGGTTGCGGGCCAGGTCCCCAGTAGGGGTCGTGTGAGAGGCAACCACACATTGATGTTTCTCCCCTCTTTCTCCTCCCTTCCCCTCTAATTAAAAATGAAATAAATAAAATCTAAAAAAATAAAAATGAAGTACCTGCTGACATGCAGAGGAAATCAGAGTGGTAGCTTCATTTACATTTATTTCCCATGTAATTTACCTGTCTTAATACACTGAGTATTAAGTTTGATATCTTTAAAGTTAAAATGCTCTTTTGCTCCCAGAGAGAGGTAACTTTTTTATTCACCGCTTTTGATTATCTACCTAAGGACGCTGGTTCTAACAGCCTCCTGCCCTCCCTGTCTCTGCCTGGCGGGGCGCCTTTTCCCCAGGTGGCCTGCATGCAGTTTATCAACATTGTAGTCCACTCAGTGGAGGACATGAACTTCCGGGTCCACCTGCAGTATGAGTTTACCAAGCTGGGGCTGGAGGAGTTCCTGCAGGTGAGCCGGGCTTGAGTCCTCACAGGGTGAGGAGCTTTGGGGCAAAGCACCAGCTTAGCCATATCACAAAGGTTTTTCTTTTATAAGAGCTTAGTCATGGGTGCCCCTGGAACCCCGTCTGTCTTCCGTGGCATAGGGCTCAGACCCTCCCGCAGAGGGCATCCCAATCAGGCCGGTCCGCGGGGTGAGAATCGGGCATGGCCGCATAGGGGCTCCCTGGGTCTGCGGCTCTAGGAAGCAGCCGTGGAGGGTGACGAGGACCGAGCCTTTGTCAGGAGGCTCCCCTAACTACTGCTCCCTCTGCTCTCCCCAGAAGTCAAGGCACACAGAGAGCGAGAAGCTGCAGGTGCAGATCCAGGCGTACCTGGAGAACGTGTTTGACGTGGGAGGATTGTTGGAAGATGCCGAGACCAAGAATGTGGCCCTGGAGAAGGTGGAGGAGTTGGAGGAGCATGTGTCCCATGTAGGTGGTCCTCCTCTGCTGCCGGAGCCCCATTGGGGGGGAGAAGATGGGGACATCTGAGTTCCAGGAATCCTGAGCTGACCCACTTGCCTCCAGATTGGGCCCAGGGAAGCCTCAGGCACCACACGGGCTCTAAGGCACCTTGAGGCTGAGGCACTGGATCTCCCAGAGATTGGAACGCACACTGACCTCCAAGACCAGGCGTGAGGTGGCCTCCGGCTCGAGAGAGTCAGATACGGCCGTTTGCCTTGTACTGTTTCATGTGGTCTCAGACCCTGGGCCCATGGAAGCCATGTAGGGAAGCCCCCAGGCTAAGCTGCCTTTGGTGCCCCGGTCCTGACTGGTGTTTAGGCTATGCCCAGGTACCCAGGCTTTGGGGCCAGCCCTGAATCTGCCCTTCCCATCCTGCAGCTCACAGAGAAGCTTCTGGACCTAGAGAACGAGAACATGATGCGGGTGGCGGAGCTAGAGAAGCAGCTGCTGCAGCGGGATAAGGAACTGGAGAGCATCAAGGTACTGCTGCTAGCGCCAGGGCCTGGGGATCTGTGTTTTTATTTTCTGAGTCACGTTAAGTCCTTGAAAATGCAGATCTTGATTCATGACCTTGAGGCACTCAGATGAGGGTGGGCTGATGATTTCACCCCATTTTTTGGTTGGAGAGGGAAGCTGAAGTCAGAGTGGGCCAGACATGCCCAGAAGAAGGTGCGAGCATACATGGCACCCACGGGCATCTCTGGGGTCCAGGGCTCCTCCTACCAGCCCGTCCTGCTGCGTTTCCTCCCCTGCACCCCCAGGGCTGCCCCCAGCCCACATCGTGAATAGGCTCAGAGAAGCCCAGGTCCTCGGGGCTGTTATTAGGATACCCACCAAGTCTCCTAAGTCGGAAGAGCAGAGACTCCTCATAATTCAGTGTCTTCTCTGACCCCACCGCTAACTTTTTGTTAGTTATAAAATAAATCATGCCCCAACCTACCGTTCCTTCCTGAGGAATACAGTTATACCAGCTCTGTTGAGCTTGGTAAATATTCGCTGTGCCCCTGCTAGGAGTGTGGAGCGCTGCATTGGGAGTACAGAGAATGCAGAGATGGCTGAGGCAGGATCTTGTCTGTAGGGGGCGCCCAACTGAGTGAGCACATGGGCCAAAAGAAATGAGAGCAGGGCCGGGCACAGAGGGCTGACTGCTGGCGGTGAGTCAGGAAGAGTTACGTAGAGGCCCCTTCTACTTGGGCCTGGAGGGACCAGTGAGACGAAGGTTGGAGTGGAGAGGAAGGACACGGCATGACTCTTGTGCTCCCCTCCAGCTTCCTCGGGTCCCCACCTGGCTTTCTTGTGCTGCTGCTGGGCACCCTCCCAGAGACCCTCACTGGGAGATCCTTGGATAGGAAGTCTCACTCTGGGGACTTCTGTGACTGCTGTGCCTTCAGCCCTCTCTTTTCTGAATGGTGCGTCTGCCCAACAGGAGACTTATGAGAACACGAGCCACCAGGTGCACACTCTGCGGAGGCTCATTAAGGAGAAGGAGGAGGCGTTCCAGCGTCGATGCCACTTGGAGCCCAATGCCCGGGACTTGGAGTCGGTGGGCAGTGAGGCCCTGGCCCGGGTGGGCCCTGTGGAGCTGAGCGCGGGGATGCCAGCCTCCGACCTGGACCTCCTGGCTCCAGCCCCGCCCCCCGAGGAGGCTGCCCCTCTGCCTCCTCCGCCCGCTCCTCCCCTGCCCCCGCCCCCTCCCCCTTTACCAGGTAAGCGGGACCCTGGGAGCTGGGAGGGGCAGCCTCATTGTGGGGCCACACCAAAACCCCAGTCTGCAGTGCCTTCCTCGGGGAGCAGCTGGGGACCTGATTGGAAGGGTGTGAAGGCAGGCAGGAGGGGGCTGATGGGGTGGTCTAGAACCTGAGGGAAGCTCAAGTTACTAGGGATGGGATGTCTAAGGGTGGACATGATCTGTTTTAAGGATCGTAAAGCTATTGCTCCTGATTCCTCTGAAGACAGCCAAGGAGAGGGCTTAGGTCAACGCAAGAGAGAGTGGGTCAGAGACTACCAGGACCTGCCCCGTCGGAGTTAGGGCCCCGGGGAGCCCCTTGGGCGAGGAACTCAGGCAGCTTTTTCCCCTGAGAGTCTTTAAGACCAAGTGGGGCAGGCAGAGGGGAGGGAACCTCTGAGGAGTCTCTTGGCCCCCGGGCCACTGTGCAATTCTTCTTCCCTCAGACAAGTGTCCCCCAGCCCCACCTCTCCCTGGTGCTGCTCCCTCTGTGGTGTTGACAGTAGGCCTGTCAGGTGAGTGTCCCTAGGGATCTGGGCAGAGCTAGTGGGACCAGGGTGTGTGTCCTTGGCCCCTGCCTCACTGATTGTCCTTCCAAATCAGCCATTCGCATCAAGAAACCTATAAAGACGAAGTTCCGGCTGCCTGTCTTTAACTGGACAGCACTGAAACCCAACCAGATCAGCGGCACTGTCTTCAGCGAACTTGATGATGAGAAGATCCTGGAGGTAGCAGGGCCTGGGGCCCTGAGGGGGAGCTTGGAGGCTGGGACCAGGTTTCCCTTGCAGCCAGGTCTCCTGGCCTTGGAAAAGCCCTCCGACTCGGCCCCCCACCCCGATCCGGCGCGGAGTCGATGCTGCTGGGACTGCGGCCGGGGCTCCTCTCGTAGGGAGAGGCCACAGCACTTTTCTTCTTGTCAACTCCTGCCAGGACCTGGACCTGGACAAGTTTGAAGAACTGTTCAAGACAAAAGCCCAGGGCCCTGCCCTTGACCTCATCTGCTCTAAGAACAAGACAGCCCAAAAAGCCGCCAGCAAGGTGACCCTGTTGGAAGCCAATCGTGCCAAGAACCTGGCCATCACTCTACGCAAGGCTGGCCGCTCAGCCGAGGAGATATGCAGAGCCATCCACACGTGAGGTTCCCCCTGACCGGGCCCTGGTTCGAAACCCGGTTCTCCACCTTGGGCTCTGGCCTTCCCTGGATTCCAGGGCAATGGCAGAACCGTCTCACACCCCGCTTAGTCATCCACTGGGTTGGCCAGAGCTTACTGCATCCTTGCCGTGTGCCGGGCGTTGTGTGAGATGCTGGGGGTTCAGTCCAGACCTTCACTCAAGGAACTCCCAGTCTAGTGGAAACAGTCCAGTAACACTGGGCGATAACCACCAAGGTGATGGAGATATAAGTAGCTTCGGGAGAACAGGGAGGGCCAGGTAGCTAAGCTGGGTCGTCAGGGAAGACTTCCCAGAGGAGGTGATGTCTTTCCTGTGACATAAAGGAAGTATATGAAATCCAGTTCAGGTCCTGGAGGGAGAGGCCTGGTGCCTTGGGTACTGAAAAAGGCTATGGCCTTAGTAGAAAGAGGGGAGTAGGAGAGACAGGGTCGAAAGCTGGACAGAAGTCTTGGAGGCTGGGCCTCCTAAGCCACGCTCAGTGCTCCCTAGGAGCAGAGTGGGACATTGAAGGGTTTTTAAGCAGGACACAGAATGTTTCCCGAGGGTGGTCCTCTGCCCCTGGCAGTGTCCTGCTCACAGACATCACCCTCAGGCCTTCTAGGAACTGGAGGATAGAGGGATGATGGGTAATGTGGGCAAGGGCCAGACCTGAAGGGGTTCCCTCCACCTACACAGGTACGACCTACAGACACTACCTGTGGACTTCGTGGAGTGCCTGATGCGCTTCCTGCCCACAGAGGCGGAAGTGAAGCTGCTGCGGCAATATGAGCGGGAGCGGCAGCCCTTGGAGGAGCTGGCGGCTGAGGACCGCTTCATGCTGCTCTTCAGCAAGGTGGAACGGCTGACCCAGCGGATGGCCGGCATGGCCTTCCTGGGCAACTTTCAGGACAACCTGCAGATGCTCACGCCGGTAGGGCCCCCACTCAGTCTCAGTCACCTGCAGCTCCCTCTCCCCCGTCCACCTGCTAGTCATGTCGCTGGCCCTGTCAGACCTCCCAGCCCCTCTCTGACTTTGCCCCATCCTGGCCTGGGGTTACTCAGCTCTTCATTTTGCCTTCCAGCAACTCAATGCCATCATTGCAGCCTCCGCCTCTGTCAAATCCTCACAGAAGCTGAAGCAGATGTTGGAGGTGGGGAGACGTTGTGGGTGGGGGTGCTGATGGGCCCCAGGTCCTGGGTGGGGACCTGGGGCTGTATATAGAAGAGGAAGGAGCCCTCAGGGCTTGGCCTGACCTCCTCCCACACACCTTTTGGACAGATCATCCTTGCACTGGGGAACTACATGAACAGCAGCAAGAGGGGAGCCGTGTATGGCTTCAAGCTCCAGAGCCTGGATCTGGTAAGATGGTGGGGGCAACATGGGGCCAGGAATCTGGAGGGATGGTGGCTGCGGAGCCCGGGTATTCAGTCCTCTCACGTTGCTCCCTGCCCCCCTCCTCAGCTGCTGGACACTAAGTCCACGGACAGGAAAATGACACTGCTGCATTTTATCGCCTTGACGGTGAAGGAGAAATACCCAGACCTAGCCAACTTCTGGCACGAGCTGCACTTCGTGGAGAAGGCTGCAGCAGGTGAGGGGAGCCCACCCTCTCATTCCACTCAGGACAATCCCAGGAAGCTGTGAGATGGAACACCTGGGTCCCTTTTGTTTCTGGATTTTGTCGTCTGTTTTCTGACCACTTCAAAGCTTTCCGCTGGTGCCACGGGAGGGGCCCCCCAGGGGGAGCCTTCCCACAGGCACCAGACCCAGCCGAGCACTTCTCATCTGGGTGGGAGGGAGCAGGCAGAGGAAGGCAGCAGCGGGCTCTTCGCTCCTAAACCCGTCAGGCTGGGCCCAGAGACTGCATTGCTCTGTGACGTATGGGAAGTGCTTAGAAATGCCATAAAGCCCCTCAGGCGTAAGGGAGCTGTCATTCCTGTCCCACTCATGAAAATGGGCAGGCCTCAGGCAGCTCCGTTTTGGAGACCAGCAGCCTCTCTGTCTTGCCTTCCTTTGCTACTTCGCTCTTTGGGGTCATGAATTCCCAGCCTCCACTTTTCTCACCCGTGAGAGCCTGGCTAGCCTGGTGTGCCCCTTTCTGTGCCCACCTGGGTGGCTCAGGAAGCAGGGGAACCTGAATGAGCCCGTGCTGAGAGGGAGGGCCAGGGCTCGCTGTGGCCCTGGGCCGGGAAGGAAAGGCATGCTAGGGCCCTGGGCAGGCCTCAGCCAGGGTTCTGGTTACCACAGTGTCCCTGGAGAACGTGCTGCTGGATGTGAAGGAGCTGGGCCGGGGCATGGAGCTGATTCGGAGGGAGTGCAGCATCCACGACAACAGCGTCCTTCGGAACTTCCTCAGCACCAATGAGGGCAAACTGGACAAGCTCCAGCGGGATGCCAAGACGGCTGAGGTGAGCACAGGGTGGAGGCTGCTGTGCTTAAGGCACTGTGCCCCTCCAGCGGGCATACTTTTGGTTCTTGGATCAAAGAGCTTTTGCCAGGCACTGGCTGGCTTAATGTTGGGGAAAGGGGGCATGGAGGTGGCAGGCGGCTGCCGCTGGGAGCGTACCCTAATGAGCGCGGGAGCCGGTTCTTCCCCAGCCCATAGGGGCTGGGTGCTGCTGTGCGCCTCCTGTCCCTGGTGGGGAGCCGGGCTGACCCCTTCTGCCTTCTGTACCCCAGGAGGCCTACAACGCAGTTGTGCGCTACTTCGGTGAGAGTCCCAAGACCACACCTCCTTCTGTATTCTTCCCAGTATTTGTCCGATTCATTCGTTCTTACAAGGTGAGCAGGAGAGAGGCTTTTAAAGAAAAAAGGCTGAGAGAGAAACCTGATTGATGGAGAGAGGGTTGGCCTTCAAGTCTGGGCCTTTTCCATCTCCTCCTCTGAGTCCTGGGAGGGAGCGATGGAAGCTGGCCACAGGCCTTAGCTGTGAACTGGTGGGCAGGGTGGGGGCCCAGGCCCTTCCTGTCATTGTTTGGGGCAGGAAGTGCCCCTCCAGAGGGTGGCCACCTGGGGTTGCTGGTCCCATTGCCACCCACTCTCCACCCTCAGCGTCAGCCCCTCCCCTCACAGCTTGTGTGAGCCTCACAACCCCCCACCACCATGGTTCTTAGGAAGCAGAACAAGAGAACGAGGCCCGCAAGAAGCAGGAGGAGGTAATGCGGGAGAAGCAGCTGGCTCAGGAAGCCAAGAAACTGGATGCCAAGGTGGGTGGGACCAGAGCAGGGGCCTGAAGGAAACCGGGCGGGGAAGGATCAGGAGGGGGTGGAGCTAACGGAGAGGAGATGGAAAACTGGAGTCCACAGACCACCCAGAGGGCCTGAGGCTGGCGTCCAAAAGGATGGAGACAGGGCCTTTGGGAGGGGGACTCCCAGGCAAGGGTGGGGGCTGGGCTGCAGTGCACAGCCAAGGACACCCTCAGACTGTATCCTGGGGCAGGAGCCATCCCCAGGGTAGGTTAGTGATGAATCCCTTCCCTTCAAATGCTTGGCCCTAGACCCCATCCCAGCGGAACAAGTGGCAGCAGCAGGAGCTAATTGCAGAATTGAGGCGGCGCCAGGCCAAGGAGCACCGGCCCGTGTATGAGGGGAAAGATGGTACCATTGAGGATATCATCACAGGTGGGGCTCTTTTCCTCCCTGGGGCCTGAGTATTGGGCCCAGCTCCCCAAACCTAGTCATAGCCTCTGGGTTCTCATCCGACCGCACCCCCGTGGGGGCTGACCAGTCTCTCTCTCCTGGGCCACAGTGCTGAAGAGTGTCCCTTTCACGGCCCGTACTGCCAAGAGGGGCTCACGCTTCTTCTGCGATGCAGCCCACCATGATGAATCAAACTGTTAACCCCCGAGGCTGGGGCCCTTGACAGGTACTGGGCACCACAGCTGCCCCTCTGCATGACTTGGCACCGTTCTCTGGCTGCCTCGTGGTGATGGGGACACCTACCTCCTCCCTGCATGCCCCGTGCTCTGGGAAGCATGGCTTATGCCCTGCATGTGCCCTCGGGGAAGTAGTATCTCTCCCACTAATGCTGTCCCAGCTTCTACTAAGACCAAGGGGCAGGGACCAGGCCACTGCCCCTGAGAGCTGAGCCCGAAGCCCTGTTACTGGGCTTGGGTGTCCTTTGTCCTTGCTCCCCTCTTGAGACCCTTCCTCATAAGAGCACTGGCAGTAGTTTCTGCCTAGGGACATCAGATGTCCCTTGAACTTTTTCCCAGGATCCAGTCTGCTGGGGGGTCTCTTCCCAGCTCCTGGCTCTTGCTGAGTGTACCTTGTTTCTGCCACCGCCCAGTGGCCTCTAGTCACCCCCAGGTGATCCTCTGAAAATGCAGGGCCCACCCATCTCCCTGACCTCTCCCTCCAGCGTCTTGAAGCTGCTCCCCGTCTCATGGCTGGCTCTTCTCTGGCTCTGTGAGCTGCTCCTAAGGGACTGTCCCTGGCTGCCATGCCTGTTCACGGAACTCTGTCTCCCCGACAGGCCTTCACCACCAGCCAATTGTCGTTCGCCACCAAGCCTGGAGTGCGGCCCCACCCAGTGGCCCCCCTCGGGCTCCAGGCCCCCACTGAGACCCTCCAGGAGGCACACACTTCCAACTCTGAGTTCTACGAGTGCAACCAGTGGACCCAGAGCCCTGGCATCAGCTAAGGGACCAGCAGAGGGCTGTGCTGCTCCCGACCCAGCACCCACCCCAGCTCTCAAAGCTGCATCTCGCCTGCTGCCACTGTGGGCACTAGGTCTTTGGGAGCCTCCAGTACTGCACTTTGCCCCCAAGGTCTTCAACTTTATTTTCTGAAGGGTCACCAAAGGTCAGCTCAGGGCTGGAAAAAACCATTTCCAGCTTTAGCCTGTGCCAGAGCACCTTGGCCACTCTGTTGTTAATGCTGAAGGGACAAGAGGAGAATGCAATCATCCCTTCTTTCTCACAGCTCCATGGTCGGCTGTGGTCTACAAGGGTCTAGGTTTGGGGAGCCCTGGGACCCTGCTAATCTTAGGTCACCTTTCACAAGGAGTAAGGCCCTCCTGAGCCTGGGCCCCACTCAGCTGTGCTCATGATCTGAGTAGAGACGCCAGACTCACGGTCCTGGCCCTTCCGTTCCAGGCTGTCCTTGCTGAGGCGGGCAGGGGTTTTTCCTGCCCCAGCCCCAACACAGCTAGAGAGAGGGTGTGCCAACAGCTTCACCTCCCTTCTTCAGCTAGGTTTCTAAGGGGGGGGAGGGGCGTGGGCGGGCAGGAGGCATCATAGTCTTAACTGGCTATATTCTCAGTCCCCTGCCAGTTTATTAGCCCCTGGAAGAGAATACAGGGACCCACTCCCTTTTGTACATGTACCACCTCCCTTCTCGTTTGTACATAAACCCTAGTCCTTTCTCCCAACAAAGGCTTGAAGCACCAGGTCTGAGTCTGTCTTCTCTTTCTGAGGGTGGTGGGTGAGGGTGGCCATTTAGCTTGACCTGAGCCACACAGATAGAAAGGAGGCTTGCCAGAGCTGCCATCTGCTTGGGGGAGGTGAGCACAGGGGCCTGGCGGGGAGAACCAGGCTAGGTGGGCTCTGACCACACAAAGGGAAGCAGGCCTGCCACGAGGCACAAGCGCCCTCTGCTGGCCATGGCTGCACCTGCCCAGTCCCCAGCCCACCACTGAAGACAAAAGAGCCACTGGCCATGTTATAAATATTATTTATAAAACAAAACCAAAACAAAACAGATAAACTGGGTCCCAAGGCTGGAAGGAAGGCATGGCGGAGCCCCAGGACCTGGGCAGGCAGGAGCAGGCACTGCTGCCAGAGGGTGAGGACGCTGCCCTCTGCCGCCCAGGCTGTGTCCACCAGCCTGTCACTTCCCTGGAGGCCCCTTCTCACATTCTATCTACTGGCACCACCCGCCCCACGTGGCATACGCCACCAATCTCGTGTGGAGCTGAGGGCAAGGACTGCATTAATTGTCCGGGAAATGGGGGACCCTTGATCACAACAAGCAACCTCAGGAGGTGCCGTCAATGGCGTGTTGGGGGTGGGGTTACTTGAGGAAAAATAGACACAGACCAGACTAAGGGAGGCGTCTGGGGCAGACAGTGAGGGTGACCTAGTAGTCACAGCCTCACACAGACCCAAAGCCGAGCAGCTCGTTGGGTCACTGGTGGTCATCCAGCTGCTGCAGGAGTGTCCGCCGCCGCCTTTCCAGCTCACCCTCACTCAGCTCACTTTCTGACGTGTCCCAGCCCGTCTGGTGGAGCAAAGGCACAGCTCACCCACAGCCTCCCCTGAGGGCCATGGAGGCCTGGACAGAGCACTGCCTGGGCTGGGGCCAGGCACCTGCCTCTCACCTTCTCCTTCTTGATTCCAAAACCTGGGGAGCGATTAGGGAGCTCTGCCAGCCGGAGCTCCCTGTCCTTGTCCTGTTCTGGTTCTTTCTCATCACTCTCCTTGCCAGCTTTCTCCTCAGGGTCTGTCACACTCTCAGGACTGTTCTGTAAGAGCCCAGAGCCCGCCGCCTCAGTTCCTGTGAAGAACAGCCCGGAGGCGGGTGGAAGAGATCTCACAAAATAGCAGGGCCTTGGGTAGAAGTTCCTTCTCTACGCACCGACTTGTGTCTTCTCTTTTTAGTTTTCTTTTTTGGTTTCTTGGTTTTCCGAAGGCCATGATCTGGAAGTAGAAGCCCCCCACTAAGTTCCATGGGAGAGGGAGGGCTCGTCCTTTCCTCTGCCACAGTCCATCTGTCTGCTTGCTCTCCAGACAGGGACCTGCCCGAGGGCGGCTCAGCCATTCCAGCTCCCTGCCTGGGCAGGGGCTCCCCAGGGCCTCCTCTCGGTCTGGGCCACCTGTTCCAGCTCCTCGCTGCTTACCTGATCCGAGGAGAAGGCGGGAGGATGGGGAGCCCCGTCCTCCAAGGGCAGCTCCCCCACTTTCAACTGAATCAAGTGAGGAAGAGGGCTCAGAGCCAGATTCGGAGGGGTTCTGCCGCCTCCGCTTCGGGGGCCGGAGAGACGGTGGGGGCAGCTCCTCTTCTTCCGACTCAGAGCCCTGAGCGAATCAGCAGATATGTCAGTGCAGACATTCTTTGGCCTCCAAAAGCCCTCAAGTCTGGGAATTGGGGGCAAAGGGAAGGCTCTAGGGCCGAAGGAGTCCTCAAATCTCCCTTCAAGGGAGATGACATGGGGAAAAAAATAAAAGTTCTTATTTCCCCAAGACTGTCTAGCCTCCCCCACATCCCTCCCCCACCAACTCACTGAGGGCGAGTGGGAACGCTTGCGATGGTGCTTCTTGCCCTTTCTGCCGTGCTTTCGGCCTTTGGTGTGGAGGTGCTGGCATTCAGTCTGGTGGAGGCAGAAGGGGGAGTATCTGGTGAGCCTCAGGGAGGACCCTGAAACCTAAAATCTTGTTTGGCCTCCTTTTCTGAGGTTTGAGCCTTAGGCCTATCCAGGGCACCTAACCTCCCCCTCCTTAGCTGTCCAGGGAAGGAGGGCCAGAAGGAGGCGGGGGTAGGTCTCTGTGGAGCGGGCCTCGGGTGTTCAAGCACCTGGGACGGATGCAGAGGACCAGGAGCTCTGCCTCACCTCCAGTACCTGCAGGAACTCCCGGAAGAGCCGGATCCGCTCCGACTCCAGGGTGATCTGCTCAAAGGCTGAGTCGCACACAAAGCGCTCACGGACCTTGAACGGGAGAGCACTGCTGATCA
This sequence comes from Pteronotus mesoamericanus, assembly GCF_021234165.1. NCBI lineage: Eukaryota > Metazoa > Chordata > Mammalia > Chiroptera > Mormoopidae > Pteronotus > Pteronotus mesoamericanus. Next base: position 5,074,862 of record NW_026555310.1, read on the forward strand.
GACCAGCCCCGGCACAGCATGGGTGCCGCCATGAGCACAGGGCAGGGCTGGGGCGAAGGAAGGAAGGGAGCCGGAGCTGGCCCCAGCTGTGTTATGGCTGGGGTGGGCCCCCAGTGGTGGAGAAGCACCGCTGCCCTCAGGACTGAGGGGGTGGCGTGTGGCGCCGGGCTGCAGTCCTGACCTCTTCCCAGGCAGTGCCCAGCTCCAGAGCAGGCACGGCCTGCCTCAGCATGCTTCGGAAGGCAGCTTCCCTGCGCCGCAGCCTTCGTGCCGCCTCCTTCTCGCGCTCTCTCTCCCGTGCCTCTGCTTTCTCCAGCAGCTGAGGGCAGAAAGCACGCCCAGGGTCACCCAGGAGGGTGGGCGCCGGGGCCCCACTAAGGCATACCTTAGGAAGTGGGAAGTTGGGGTCTGGGCTCCTACCATCATCCCCTGAACCGGGGTACAGTTATGCTGGGGCAGTGAACGAGAAGGAATGAAACAAGACACAGGGATGAGTTTGAGCAGGAGCCCTGGCTACAGCCCCGCCCCGCCCAACCCCTCACACTATTGAAGGTCAGCTTGATGTTGCCTGCGTCCAGCGCAGCAGCCCTCTTGTCAAAGCTTATGACGTGGGCGAAGTCCTCAAAGGCTGTGTTCACTTCCACACAGAAGCCCCGGTCCTGTGGGCACAGCAGTGCATGAAGCAGGAGGCACTGCCAGGGTGGGCAGAGGGGTCCAACTATAGGATGCTCAAGAAGCCCCCACCCCAAGAGGTCCACAGGACAAGGATGCAATCAGAACAAGTTTTCCAAGTCCTCCCCATCTAATGATTAAGCCCGCATGCCTACCCTTGCTGTGGTTGTCACAGGGAACTGGAGGGTTGGATCCCATGGGGAAAAGGAGGGGAGGTATATGTGTGCGCACACGCATGCGTGCATGCGCGTGCACACACACCATGTCTGTTGACTGATGCCTGAGTTTCTCACAATTAGTTAGTTCTCTTAGCTTAAAGTTTGGGCCCCATCTGGGCCCTCCTGCTGCTTGGCAACACCCTTGCATTCTTAGTCAACCTCTTCTGGTCCCACTCTTTGCTACATTTATTGAGTGCTTACTAAGTACAGCCTACCAAACTGAGTGCTTCACACACATTTAATCCTCACCTCTTTAAATGTAAGCATAATACTAATCTGATTTTATGCAGGAGAAACCAAGCTTTAGAGAAACTAGAGCACTTGCCCAAAGTCTTAGCTAGTAAGTACATGGCTGAGCAAGAGCTCTCCCCCAGGTACTTCTAACACCACAGTCGATACTTGCAGGCACTACGCCCACAGATTGCTCGGTCCAGGGGACAAACAGAGGCCATCAGGCGTGTAACTCCCAAACAATATGAACAAACACCTCACATTCTCAAAGAGCCATGGGCCAGACTCTGTGATTCTCATCGAAGCCTCACAACAGCCCAATAAAACAGAGACTTAGGAAAGCTATTTCACTTGGCCCAAGACCATAGGGTAGAAAGTGGAGCCATGGAGTTTGAAGTCTGGCTCTCCAGTCGGCTGGGGCACAGGCCCAACTTCCCTTCGTCTCCTTCCACACAGCTCTAATTTGCTCCAGCCTTCCTGCCGACGGCAAAGACATACACTCCTCGCTTTTTCCAAGAGGACTTCCTCAACCCACGCTCTCCAGCCCTTCTCAAACATATCAGTCTCTCCCTGAGGGACCTGAAAGCTTCAATCTCGCCTCTTCACTGGCTCCTTCCATCAACCACACACTTCACTTAACGCGGACTTCCTTCCTAGCCTGCTCCTGCCTTCCTCAGGCTTAGCCACCTGCTTCGTTTCCTTTGTTTCAAAAGTCTTTAAATGTAGCACAAAGGAAAATGAATAAGCATTTATTGAACCTACCACAAGCAAGACATAACAAACGTTAAATTTTTGCAACCTTGCTCATAAATTTTCCCCATTTTACAGAGGAGAAGACCGTGGCTCAGAACCATGATACAACGTGCAGAGGCCTCAGTCAGTAAACAGCCAGGGTTATCTGACTCTAAAAAGCCTGTGCTGCACCCACTCTGGCCTTGTCACGGGTACTGCTCTCCCGAGGGGTATTCATGTCCTAACAGGGCTTCTTCTTGGTCCTCGCTTATCTGGTCCTCAGCACCTCTGCCGCTCACTTCCTCAATGCTCCCCGCTCCCAGGTCCCCTGTCTCTCTGACCTCTTTTACCGCCTCTCTCGCATGCACATATTCACCTGAGAACAGCACTTTGTCTTTTCAATCCATACTGTCCCTAGCAACCTCATTCTCTACCTCTCTCATTTTCAGACCCAGGCTACACTGGATGCTTCACAGACATGCCAAATTCAGCAGACCCTAAGAAAACGCCTTTCTCATGAGCTCCTGCCCAGCCCTTCCCCCCCACCCCCCACCCATCTCGCAGGCCCGATCTTCTGTCTCCCGGCTGTTCCATGGTCGGGGCTCTCGGCGTCACAACCTGCCTGACTGGTGGGCGGCCGCAGGGACCCCCGGCCTGCCGGCCTTCTGTAGGCAGGAGACCAAAAGGGGGAACAGGAAGAGGAACTGTCTAAACAAGCTTCTTTCTCCAGAGATGTGGAAAAGCAGGAGTCAGTGAGGACAGGCCTCCTAAAGACCTATCTATCAACAGTACCAGCCACTCTGTGGCTAAAAGTTAAGTGTCCAATAAAACTTGGCTCTCCTGGGACTAGATATTTCTACTTTATATGACTATTCTATTTAACATATGGTATTTACCTTATTCCTCCCTGCCGCAGGTTGTTTTTGAGAATGATTTCCAAAATGGAATTCCTATTTTCTCCAGCCGTTCTTCCTGCTTAGTCCTTATCAATGGTGCCACCACCCCCTTGCACCTCACGCTTTCCTTTCCCTCAAGTCCACACACACAAAAAAACCCCAAACCAAACAAACCCTTATGCAAAACCTTGATGTATTAAAGAGAAGCTGCTGAATGTGAAAACAGAGGAAGGAGCATGGCACTCCCCGCCCCCGCTCCCCGGCACTTGTCCCAAGCAAGGCACCTCTGAGGAAACCCGGGGAGTGTCAGAAACAGCCCAATCACTACAGCTCTCCCCTCAGCTGCCGACGGGGTGCCCACCCGAGCTCGCTCCCCGCCCAGATCACTGCGGCGGCCTCCGGGCTGGTCTCCCTGCTCACCTCTGACCCAGCCTTGAGAACCCAGGGCTGCCCGCACATTTTTACCACATGGCCCCAGCAGTGCGACGGTGGTCTTGGCGGGAGTCAGGAGAGGATGGCACAGCTCCAAATTTATTTGAACTACTTGCTACTACCATTTTAGTGTCCTCAAGCTTCAGGTACTATCCTTAGGATACAACACTCAGTCTGAAAGGTACTACCCTACCCTCTTACCAGGGATTCCACAAAACATTGTCTGACCAGAGCATTCCCATTATCATTACTTACAAGATAAAAATCCAAACTTCTTATTTTAGCATTCAAGGAATTTACACACAGGGCTCCACTTCCAAATGGGGACATGTGGTTTCAGAGAAATAAAGGAAGCCACGGGACAATATGATATGTCTTACTTAAGGTCAGCAATTTTTAAATGTTATGTTTATATTAAACAGAATTAATATAGTATTAAAATGTAATGCCTGCATGAATTTATGAGGCAAAACACATGAAATGTGTGTGTGCTGTGACATTTTTTAGCTTTATTCTCAGTCCTTCTGACCTCTGGTGCCAAGTCACTCCCCTTGGAAATTAGGTATACTTGGGTGGAAAACTCCCAATTTTCAGAGGACGACACTGAGGCTCAGAAAGGTTAAGTAATCTGCCCACAGGCACACAGCTAGTAAGTGGCGAAGCTGGACTCTTACCCCAGGCAGTCTGCCCCCACACTCATGCTCCTAACAACTATGCCTGCTGCCTCCTCTGATGCATTAGCATGTCCTGCACTTGTACAAAGAAATACACTTTGTTTTCTTCATCAGAAACAGGCTCTCTCAGTCCATCGCTCACTCTCCCACCTTTGACAGACACAGATATGCAGAACTATTTCTCCAGTGTGAGAAAAGCAGCGTGTGCGTGTGATGGCAAGGGCCAGCTGCACTCGCTGCCATGGCAGGGAGGTGAAGATAAGGGTGACGTGCCCCTTCTACAAGGCACGGGCATCTCAGCTGGAGCCCAGAGAATTCTTTGTGAAACCAGCTCAGTGCCACTAGATTATCTAAATTTCCAAGAGAAGTTTAAGATGTGTATAATCTCATGATCTTAAAATGTTAGCAAAAATGCCAAACTTCCCTAAAACACTGTACAGACCAGAAGGAACGCATCCGTGCGCTGCCTGTCGGACTGCGCTCCTGCCCTCAAACCCACCGCGCCCCGCCCGCCCCCGCCCGCACTCCTGCAGTCCCCTCACCCAGCGCCTCCACCGCCTCCACCTACTCTTCAAAGGTCAATTCTTCTGATTCTTACTTGCCTTCTGGAAAGTGTTATTCTTCTGTAGTAACACTTGCCCCTCTGTGTAACAGCTGTCACATCTATCTTCCTATTAGGCCATGAGCTCCTTATGGGCAGAAATGGTTTCTTATTCATTTTTGTGTCCCCAATGCACAGTAAAGGGTCACAGTAGATACTTGCTGAACTGAGCTGCAACGCTCCTGTGAAACAGGGCTTACCAGGGAGTCCTGCCCAGGGAGTGTGCCCCTGCACCCAGCCTGCGTGCACCTACAGCCCCAGGCCTCCCTCACCTTAAGGATGTCCTTAATGATCTTCTTCTCATCGTGAAATCGGGCCTTCAACTCCTCCACATAGAACTTGAACAGGTCCAGAGGGGTGGAGCCTGTGGGGGAGGGAGGGAGGGGGGCCTGGCAGGCAGCAGCTTCCCGAGGCCTGGGGGTGGGGTCAAGGACAGGCCCCAAGAGCGGGGGTGCAGAGAGGCCGGCGGGGCAGGAAGCCAGGCCAGAGAAGGGGAGCCCAGCTGCCTTACCCGGCTGGCCCAGCATGTTGGCAAAGCGGACATCAGTGCTGACCGCTGGGTACAGTTCCATCCAGGTGGACATGGAGTGCAGCTGCCCTGTCTCGTGCAGCTCGTCCAGGAAGGTCTGAGCAGGGAAAGGCCAGTTATATAGAGAGTGAGACACGGAGGGAGGCAGAGCCGAAGACTGGGGAGGAGGACGGGGCGGGAGGGGAGGCAGGGACAATCCAGACCGAGGAAATGTGGGCCAGGGAGGCAGAGAGCAATGCAAAAGAAGAGGATGTACCTATAGAGAGGGACAGACTAGAACATGAGAGTGAGCCAGGCTGGGAGGCAAAGAAACAAACCTGCCTGCAGCACAATCTTCCCATGACTTGGTTTCAATTTCCTGTGTGTTACAGCTAAGCAGCCCCCACTACTACACCACCACTGCCACCTCCGAACTCTGCCTGCCTGGCCCCCACCAACGGTGAACACGCAGCCTAACTGCCAAGCTGTGCCTTTAGGGTGCTCTCTCCTGACAGCTTCCAGGTGACGGGTACATCTCATCTCCCTAGAGGGGCGAGGCCAATTGAGGGGACACAGCAGGGGAGACCTGCAGGCATAAAGAGGCCTTGTGGAGGTGGCACAAGGCTGGGCACAGGCAAAACAGTGGGCCTGACCAAGGAGGCGGGGGCCCCGGCGAGGAGGCTGTGGTCCAGAGCAGAGCTGAGCTCTGATCCAGGGGGCGGCAAAGTACCTGGAAGGCCTCCCGGTTCTTGCGTTGCTGGCGCCGCTCCCGAAGCCGGGCCCGCTCCCGCTCCTCCTCCTCCTCCCTCTCCAAAGCTCGGATGTGCTCCTCAAAGCAGATCAGTGCATCTTCCTTGTCCATGTCTAACCACAGAGAGGAGGCTCAGCAGGCACTGCACCAGCAGGACACCCTCTCAGTCCCCAGCAACCCCACTGCTTCGAGGATGCTGTCCCTGTAGGTGCTGGGGACAGCCAGGGCGGTGGGGCCAGGTGAACAGAGGGCTCTGGGAGAGAGGGTGCTGAACGGTTGTTCTTGAGGAGGGACCACTAATTGTATGAGAAAAAATCAGCAAGAATTCAGCTCTTATAAATTTAGGTACCAAAGTCATAGTGTTTATGAAATCAGTTCTCTTGGGATCTAAGGTTTCAGTTTATGAAACTGGAAATCAATCAGGCTTTGATGCAACTTCAGAAGGTGAATTTCTGATATTGCCAATGATTACAGGCCACTGACAGCTTACTGTAACGTGTGACCAGTTGATGTCCACAGTGCCATGACAAGTTAAGACAATTCACATCAGCTGTGAAAGTCATCATCTCTAGGTCGTCTAATTCCCACCCCAAGCTCTTCCTCCAAGGGCACGCAATCTCCAGGTCAACAGCGGACCCCGGAGGGAGAGGGTGCCCTGAGCATTCTGGGATCTCCAGAGTGCTGGGGCTCCTGGAAGTCCAGGAGGGCAGGAGGCGAGGTCACATGGGGGAGATGTGTGAGTGAGACAGGCGATGGGAAGCCAGGAAGAAAGGGGAAGGGCAGGCCCAAATGGAGACTCAGGCTTACTCTGAAGCTGATGGTCCTGAGCAAAGCTGGGGTTATCCATGAGGTACTGCTGGGCCTGGGACCATGTGGTTTGGAAGTTGACGCTGCTCATCCCATCCAGGATGCTCTTCAGAGCCTGGATATTGCGGCGCCGGAGCTGCTTGGCCTGTTCCTGGGGAGCCACGGGATCAGTGTGAGGCAGAGCAGGCCAGAGGTACTTAAGTGAGCCAGAGCAGAGGAGGATTTTGGGGAAAGGTAGCTAGGGAACCCTAGGAAGGCCAGGCACAAGGCTTTCATGTCCCCAGAAAAAGGAAGGAATGCAGTTTATAGACCAGCCCTGCAGAGTCCTTCCTGCCCTCCCATGCCCGGGGTTATGGCCCCAGAGGAAAAATGAAGGGATGTGTAAGTGCCACAGCAGCTTCAGAGTAAGGAGCTAGGACTGTGAGGCATCAGAGAAATGAATGACCAGGGTCCAAAAACAGCAAAGACATGAAGAGTCTAAGATGACACCAGGGCTGACAAATCCAACCCGGTGACTATTACCTTCTCCTTCTTGGCCAGGAAGAAGAGGACGTCATCATAAACCTCTTTTCGATCCCTCTCAGGGACCACAGCCCAGACCTCCAGCTCCCCAAAGGTCTGCTCTGCCCGCCTGTGGAGCACATGGGCTGTGGGTAGGCAGGCGGACAGCAGAGACCCTGGCAGAGGTGTTCCCGGGGTTCCCCAGCCCTGCCCCAGCCCAGGCCCCTGACCGGTAGCGGGTGGTGGAGGTCATGTGCTCGTGCTGCTCCAAGAAGTGCTGCAAGGTCTGCTTAGCCTCCTTGGCCCTTAGCCGGGCCTCTTCTTTCTCCTCCTTCTCCCGCTGCGCCTTGTACGCATTGAATGCCTGCTTTTTCTCACTCAGTTTGGGCAAGGCACTGGGGTGGGAAGAGAGGAGTCAGCCTGAACCCTGTGGGTCAGGGCACACTGGACACAGGTCTCCACAGAACCGAGCGAGGGGTCCGTGCATGGGTACAGCAGGCTGCAGGGGCTCCAGGAGGCCAGAAAGCTCTCTGGGACGTGGGGAGGGCTGAGAGGTAGAGAGGGAAGGAGACGGGTTCCAGGACACTGATGGTGCTCGGCCCTCATGCCTTGGGGATAATGAAATGGCAGTCAGGGACCTGCCCTATCCTGCCCCCTTTCCCCCATTAATTCATATCAATTCAACAAGATTTATTGAATGTCTCATGTCAGATACCTTCCCCTCCTCCTGGAGGCCTTCCATAGCTTCTCTTCCCCTCGAGCCTTCACCCACCTACCGCTCTCCTGGCTCTGGCCCCTGGGGGTCTCAGTGTTAAGCTGGGGTTTCTCAGGGAGCCCCTGGCCCAGCCGCTCTCATCACCAGGGTCTGGAGGGCCTGGCTCCCTCTACCCAGGCCTACCTGTAACGGGGGTCGGTGACCACCATCTTCATGGCTTGTTCCCATGAGGCATTGGAGGGGACAGCCTGGAATGAAGCGGGTGGGTGTCACAGGGCCTGGCCACCTCCAATCCCCTCCAGGCCTATCCTGGAAGCCCCATCCGTCACACCTTGTCCCTCAGCAGCTCCTTAAAGGCCTGTTTTGCCTTCTCCCGGTTGCTCCAACTGAGGCCAGACCTCTCTGGTTCTGGCTTTGATTCCTCTTCCTCCTGTTGTGGTGGCTGATGCTGTCCAGCAGAACTGGGGGGCAAAGGAGACTCACAGCCATAGCACCCCCCAGTTCCCACAGGTTTCAATGCCCTGGGTGATTAACAGCAAACCACTCCCTTCTGGCTCCCCAGGGCAGCCCCTGCCTGCCTTTCAGAGGTCACGAACAGATCTCCACACCCTCCCCAAGAGGCTGGCATCCAGGGTGCTGTGGGGGCAGCCTCACCTGCTGGGGCCGTCCTCTGGCTGCTGCAAGAACCCCGGCTCCGAGGTCTGGGCGGCATCTGACACGTCGCAATCTTCACTCCCGCCGGGCTCCGGTTCGAGGAGGCCCACAGGCACTGGGGTGGGGCCAGGAGGCATAGGCGGGGGGTCAGGCTGTGGCTGAGGAGGCTGCGGCTGTAGAGTCTGCTGTGTCTGTGGCTGCTGCTGCTGCTGCTTCCTGCAGGAGAGCCGGAAGGGCAGTGTCCAGGAGGGAAGCAGGGAGAGAGGTGGTCAGGGGCTGGCCAGACCCTCTACCCTGAGAAGGACTGGGGCCAGAGTAGACCACTGTACGAGGAGACCGAGAGCTGGCTCTTCCTTCCATAGAGCAGGGATCATGCGGAGAGTCCGTTCCCACCCCTCAGGTGGCCCCAAGTATGGATGGATAGGCGGGACAAGCAGGCAAGGTACTCACCCTATGGCCTCTTGTTTGACTAGAGCTGCAATGGGAAAAGATAACATGGTCACAGGGTAGCGAAGGCCATCCCCCCAAGAGCCCCTGCCCTGGCCCGCCCCATCCTCACCCTCCAGGTCATCCAAGTCCTTCGGCCGGGTCCAGCGGGACTCCTTACTCTGGTTGTTATAGTAGTAAGGTTTGCCTGTGTCCGACTTATACTCTTTCCAGGGGCACTGGGACAGCAAAAGCTGTAAGAAGACGGGTCAGAAGACATTAATGGGCTGGGTACGCCGTCCAGCCACAGTTGAAGGAGCTAAGAGGACCCAGTGAGTAGGGGACACAGGACTTTTTAGCTACCACCTGGCCTGGCTCAACATGAGGGAAGGTGGACTTTCTGAGATCCTAGGGAGGTTGGGGTGGTCAGGGATCTTGGGCTGAGAGGAACCATAATGTGTATGGTTACAGACTCAGGGAAGACCAAGCACTTGCAACGGTCAGGGCAGCTGAAAGGAAGGACCAGAAAGCCCCACTCAGGACCTCTGCCTTGGACTTGAGCACGCTGGGCTTCTCCCACACGGACTGCTTGTCGTCAGCATTGTAGTAGTAGATGCGCCCATCAGGGGCCACATGCTCACTCCATAGGGCCCTCTGGGGGAGGGGTGCACAGAAGGGTGGTCAAGGCCCTTTTCCCAAAGCTGCTTCTCACCCCAAAGACTGAACCATTAGCCCCCCACTTTCAGCTTTTCTACCCAGAGATCCCTGAGCTAGAAAAACTCACCGGAGGGCCTGTCCCAGCCACAGCAGCTAGAAAAGAAGCCAAAGGAAAGACACTAAGGCCTCGTTCCAACCTCCATCTTATTCCCACCTATTCCTCCCTTACTCCATCCCCAATATATATCCCCTGGCCCCATCAACATCCCAAGAACACTGGCATCCCAACAGGCATGATCCAGGGTGGACTCTAGTCCCCTCTCCCCTGTACCCCCCAACCTCCGAGCCTGGGGGGAGCAGGCCCCCAGAAGACTCACAGCTGGCGGTGTCCACACCTGGAGCCGTCTGCCGAAGAAAGAGGAGGGGGAAGGGTTGGGGCCAAGCCCAGTGGCTCCCAGGCCCCAGGCCGTGGGGGATGGAGAAGCAGGCCAGGCCAAGATCCATGTGTCCTGCTCTCGGGGATCTCTGCTACCTAACACGCTTCCCCCACCCGCAGGGGCCGTGGCTCTAGGATCCCTGGGGGAATCACGCAGCAACTCATTTCTTCACTTTCCTCAAATGAGGGTATTTTGTTGAGGCCCATCCCTTCCACAGTGGATGCCAAATGCTACATGCTACCCAGACTCTACTACACTGAGCAACGGCACAAGAAGTACAGCAAGATCCCCAGGTGCTGTTATTTCCTCCAGAGACAAAAAAGATGTGAAGAAGGGACTGCATTTAAGTGACCACAGTGCTAGCTCTGTGAAGACAAGCAGTGCCTGGCATGAATGTGTTCTTACGAGACATGGGCACAGCAGAGAGTAACAGGAGAGAATGTATATGCTTTGGGGGATGAATGAGAAACAGGAAGGGCTGAGTACATGGCCAGACAGGAGGACTCAAGTGTGGGGAGAGCTGACAGGGACCAGCATCGATCCAATGAGAAGAGGGGAAGAATGGAGGTCACATCCCTGAACTCCAGTCAGACCCACAGCGCTGCAGTGCGGAGCTGCGTCCTGCTGGCCCCAGTGCTTACCGCTGCGGTGACAGGCACCGCTGGCATCAGCATTCCTGGCATCATGGGAGGTACCATTCCTGGTATCTATGGTACAAAGACAAAAACCAGCTCCTGAGGTGGGGCAGGCAAAGGCTGGGCAGGGTCCGCCGGGATTCTGCTGGGGCCTGACCCTGACGTGGGCGCCCCCTCAGGCAGGCCCGAGGGTCTGCGCTTCCAGCCGAGCCTGAGCGTTTTCTCCCGTCACGCAGCGGACAGATCCTCGTGGGCCCGTCGCAAGGCTCCCCCACGCCTCCCCAGTTTCTGAAGTCCAGATCCCCACTCTCATCTCTATCCCCAGATCAACTGACAGGTTTTCTGAGGCCCTGCAACAGGGGGGAAGATTACCTGCGTGAGTGGCGGCGGCGACCCCATTGGTGGGAGCATGGGGGGCATGATGCCGGGCGGCATGGGGGGGATGGCGGGTGGTCTCTGGCTCATGGGGGGTAGCCCCATCGGAGGAAAAGGCGGGGGGATTCCTGGAGGGGGCATCTGGAAGTGAGGAACAGAAGAGATAATGAGCAGAGAAGACACTGCCTTGGACCTGGCAGGAAACATCCACTTGTCTCCCACCCAGACGTTCCACCCTGGCTCTGAGGCAATTCCAAGGCTTTAGTTTGGGAAGCACACAGTATGAAGCCGCCTCCCTCCTCACCACTGAGAAAGACTGAAACTGGGGGGTCCTGTGGGTCTAGCAGGCAAACACACAGCTTCTTGAGAGACAGGGAAGGAAGAAGGAAAAGCAAAGTATAACCACCACCAGACCTCGTCTGGAAGGCTCCACCTCTTCAGCAACTCTCCCCAAAGAGGCCTCAGATGCAGGGCCAGGAGGCAGGTGTTCAGGTACCCAAATCCCTAGTCCCCTGCCTTCCACCCCTTTTTCTCCAACTCAGTGACCATCGGTTGCTAGTCCAGCCTGACTTCTGTGGCATATTGAAAGTATGCAGACAAGGAGCAGTGAAAGAGAAAGAGAGCCCACCCTGCCCTCACATTCCCGGGGTCTTTTCCCTTCCACTTCTACCTCTACCCCAGCCCCAGTGTGTCCCAAGGACAAAAAGACAAAGGGGAAACTGTCTACTTTATGAACGGAGAGCTGAACAGCAGCCTCTCCCACCCCAATACCCCAGCAAAACCATCCCTCTTCTAAGGGCAGCAGAAGGGGTTTTTTACACAAAAACCGTGCAGCAGTGCTAGGGACTTTGGAATTAGGGGTGCAGGCTGGAAAAGCCAAGCCCAGGGGAAGACATAAAACTTACGAAGGGTGGTGGCATCATGGGGGGCCCCGGTGGGAAGGGGGCAGGCGCTGCTGGGGGCCGGGGACCAGAATCGGGAACCGACTGTTGAGGGAGAGAAAAGTCATAGGACCCAGGATGGGCAAAGAGCTGGGCTTTTGCAAAAGGGAGCAAAAGGGAAGCAGAGGGTAAGGATAAAAAAGGAGAACAAAGTTCAGAGGAAGGGTATCTAAGACCCATTTCCAGCCCAACTCCAGCTCTGAGCTCTGGGTAGGTCTGCTCTCTCTTCCACCAGCCCAGAGCCAGCTGGCTGAGCCCCTTCAATGTCATCTTTATGTTACCAATAGAAGTTTCCATTTTGCTGAAGCCACAGAAAAGATGGAGGAGGCTGTGCTACAGGAAGACTGGCTCTGCCCAAGGCGTTTCATCCGCTCTCCTGCCTGTGGCCAAGGCTGTGCCTCCCACAAACCAGTTAAACTGTGGCCTCTCATTCACAAAGTATCCAGGAAAGAAGTGGCCTCTTTTCCTGTTGCCCCACCCGAATTCACCCAGGTACAGAGATTCAATACCAAATCCCTCTAATTACAAATAACTAGAGCCCTTCCTAAGTACCAGCCTCCCTAACTGTACTCTCTCCAGCTACCAGCGCCCCTACCCCCAATCTGGCCTCATCTTTAGTCACTTACTTTTTGACATCATCCCCTCCCAATCACCTCCCTCATTTCTTTAGCTCTACTCCCCCTCCCCTACAGATCCTGAACTCCTCTTCCTGTGGGGAGGCTCTGAGCAGCCTAGGCCTCCCCACCCTGCACCTAATGGCTGGCCGCATCCCATCCTTTCTTTCTCAGATTAAATATCACTTGCTCTAAGAAGCCTTCCTGGCTCTGTTTAAAGCATATCCGTCCAATTTATTCTCTATCTAGTCCCCTTTTGTGTTTCCCCTTAATAGAGGATAATAACATTCCACGGGGGCAGGAATCGTGTCTGGCTTGTTGAAAGCTGGATTCCTGGCACCTCCACAGTATCTGGCACATAAGGGACACTCAATAAATACTGAATGGATGAATGACAAGTTAGAGAACAAAAACTCTCTTTGTAGAACCCTCTAATTCTAAATGTTCATTCTATAAATAAAGCCCCACATTGGCCAAAATGATGTCTATACAAAGTTCCCATTTAGGCATTATTTGTAAAAATGGAAGATTGGAATCAGCCTAAATATCCACCAATACGGAACTATGAAATTACACACAAACATAAAATGGAATACCATGCAGTCAGAAAAAAGAATGAAGCAGCTGTCTTGATATGAAACAACCTGTAAGATATATTAACAAATGGCGGGGGGGGGGGGGCAGAGCAAAGTGCTGCAAAGTTTTATCACTTGTTTAAAAACTGGACACAAAAGATGACATGCAAAAAATTGGTGGAAGGGGGACCAAGTTGGAGAGGTTTATCCCTATGTGCCTTTTTGTTACTTTTGAATATGCACCCATGTCTGTCACCCATTCAAATAAAATTATTTTTCTTAAGCAAACTGTGGTGTGGAGGTGCAGTTTAAAGGCCTAACCTTCCTCCTCTTTGCTTGAAAGGAGGAGGGTGGTAGGGAAGAAACCCAGGGGAAGGAGATTCCAGAAGCCACCTCTCTGGGGCCCAATTTTCCTGCTTCTCCAATTATCCCTATGTTGAGAAGTCTCAGCTTTTAAAAAACTACTTTCTAATCTCTACCTTTAGCAATATCTGTGCTTCCTCTCTTCCTGCCCATCTTGTCCTAAGGCAAGATGACGATAAGCCAAAATACTCCAACTTGAATCACCTCTTCTCAGTGTTCAACTCCTTTAGCCCTGTATCAGACCGGCTCCTGCCCCCTAAAACTTCCCTTAGCACGAGAAGGCAGAAGCTAATCAACATGGAAAGAATCCTGTTCTTTGTGCCACTCGTTCCCACCTCATGCTGCCTTAGGGTCCTCTCTACCCTTCCAGATACTATGTAACCATCTTTGGGTCCTACCAGGCTCCAGCCATTGCCCATATCAGAGATTGCTGCCACCAGCTATCCACAATAGAAACGTGAGTCGCCCTGGCTGGTGTGGCTCAGTGGACTGACTGCCAGACTGCAAGCCAACGGGTCATTGGTTCGATTCCCACTCAGGGCACATTGCCTGGGTTGGGCAAGAGGCAACTATGGTTGATGTTTCCCTCCCTCCCTTCCCCTTCTCTAAAAATAAATAAATAATAATAAAAAGAAACGTGAGAGTCATTCTTCACAATTCCCCTTTCCTTTCCATGCATCATCATGGAGTCCTACTAACTTTATCTCCTAAAGATTTTTTTTTTTTTTAATTATTTTCAGAGAGAGGGGAAGGGAGAAAGAGAGGGAGAAAAACATTGAAGTGTGAGAGATACATCCATTGGTTGCCTCTCACATGCCATCTGGGGACCTGGCCCGCTATGTAGGCATGTGCCCTGACCGGGAACCGAACCAGCAACCTTTTGGTTTGCAGGCTGGCACTCAATCCGCTGAGCTACACAGTCAGGGCTACCTCCTACGGATTTCTTGAATCCATCTACTCTTCTCCATTTCCTCCTCCAAACCTACCACCCCTTTCACCTGGTATCCCCCCATCCACTCCAATCTGTAGCCATAACATGTTCATCAAAATGCGCCTCAGACCATGTTGCTTCCCTGCGTTCTTAGGGTAAAGACCAAAACCCCTGCCCAGAGCCTGGGAGGCTGTGGGAGATTTGTTCAACTGCCTTGGCAGCCTCTTCCCCGCTGAGCTCCTGGGTCTGTGTCCACACTCGCCTTCTCTCAGTTCTCCAGTCAAGCACCCACTTTTGTGTGGGGTAATCTTCCCACCAACCCCACACATCTCGCGTACATATCCTTCACATCTGTTAGTGACCATTTCGTCAGAAAAGCTTCCCTCCCAACCCAGTGGGCCACTCAGCATCCTCCTTCACATGCTCGCACACCATGTACCTTTCCTTTCAGCAATTATCCATTGGAATTTTAGTTATTTGTACAATTCTGATTTACTATTATGTGGCACTAAGAACAAATGTGGCCAATTAAGTCACGTTACTCTACTGATTATAAGATACATATTGACTTCAGAAATATTAGATTGTGATCTTAGAATCAATGAAACATCTGTGGCCTCCACTAGGCTGAAAACTCTAAGGGGCAAGATTTTATCTATCTTTGCTCACCCCGATATCCTATCCCCACTGAATTTTCCTCACTATCTGCTACTGGCACACAGTAGGTGCTAACAAACACTTGTTGACTTAATGACTAAACAGTCTTGACAAATCCCACAAAACAAAGCCATTGGTAAGACCTACCAATTCAGGGAACAGAGAATGTCAGTGATGGGGAGGGGATTCTGGCAACCACCTAAGGTAGTCTCCTTTTTTCAGATAAGAAAACTAAGGGGGAATAACGAATCCAAGGTCCTACTGCTGCTTAAGGAGAGAGCTGGGACTGGACCTGATCGGCCTTCCAGCCCTCTTCCCTTAAAAGCACAGTCCTTTCTATATGACCCTATTAACCAATGTCGCTTCAATAAAT
Source organism: Pteronotus mesoamericanus (assembly GCF_021234165.1). Classification (NCBI taxonomy): domain Eukaryota; kingdom Metazoa; phylum Chordata; class Mammalia; order Chiroptera; family Mormoopidae; genus Pteronotus; species Pteronotus mesoamericanus. The sequence continues at coordinate 5,090,238 of NW_026555310.1, forward strand.
TCAAAAGCCCTGGCCAGGTAGCTCAGTTGGAACGTCACCCTGATGCACCAGGGTTGTGCGTCTGATCCCAGGTTGGGGGCATATACTGGAATCAACCAATGAATGCATGGCTAAGTGGAACAACAAATTGATGTCTGTCTCTCTCCTTTCTTCTCTCTCTAGAATCAATAAATTAAAACTAAGAAAATAAGTAAATAAATAAAAAGCACCGCCCTGACCAGTGTGGCTGAGTTGGTTGGGTGTTGTCCTGCAAAGTTAAAAGTCGCCCACTTGATTCCCAGTCAGGGCACGTTCCTGCGTTTCAGGTTCAGTCCACCATTGGGGTGTGTGCAAGAGGCAGCCGATCAATGTTTACGCTCCTCTCACATCAATGTATCTCTCCCTCTTTCTCCACCCCCCCACTCAATAAAAATAAATAAAATCTTTAAAAATAAAATTATTTTTTTAAAAAAGCACAGTCCTTGCCACAGAAAGCAGGTCTGTTTTCTTACTCCAGCATATCCCCTGCAACCCATGTGGTAGTTAAATCAACAAGGACCCAACATTTTCTTGCTGGACAATTAGCACTGGCTCCCTATTGCCCACCCTACAGAATCTCTACCTAACATTCAAAGTTTTTCAACAAGGCCCATGCCATACCTCTTCTTAGCTTCTTCTGATTCAATGGCTTCCCTCTTCCTCTGCATAGATTACTCCGTGTTTCTTTATTCCACTGTTTCTCACTTTGTTTAAGATGATCCAATATTCACCTTCTTCAGGGTATCTTTATGACTATCATTCACACATACACACCTCTTGCACTGCTTTGTGCCAAGTGACATGCTACTCTGTGGATGTTTGTTGGGTGTTTCATGTGGGACTGCCTGTCTCCTTACTTGGTTGGGGACTTCTCTACATTCAGGGATTGAGTTTTCTCTTTTTAAGCTTCCTCCAAGTGTCTAGTCAGGGCCTGCACACAAAGTGGTATGATAAAATGCAGACTCACCCTTAACCTTATTAGATGTTTGCCTACTAGAATATCCTAAAAAAGGCAAGTAAGTATGTGTGTGTATACATGAGCCCAGATACTTTTGCATAAATTCTTTGGGTAAAGGCTGTGAGACAGAGAGGCAGCTTGGCAGAGATCTGTGTGACCGGAAAGGAAAATGGAATCAAATACTGGCTTGGGAAAACCTAAATAATGAAAAACTAAGTGTATATGACCATCTTTACCTTGGAATGGAGACCCCTGGCAAGGACCCAGACACTGGTCTGTTTTTGGACAGAGGACAGAGCAATGGAATGAACATAAATTTCTATGGAACTTCCAAAGCTCTCTGTTTCCCAAGCCTCTCCTGTGTGATGTGCATACTTTCCTTCTTTCCTCAAACATCCCTTCCCCCATCCCATTTGCTGAAGTGCCTACACAACTTTATATCTTACTACACCTCTTGGCGAGAAGCTGAAGAACTCACTTGTCCAAGAAAGGGATATAGGAAAGGGGACTGAAAGAGAAGCAGATCCTGTGTCTTTCTGGGAACAAAAACACATTTGTGGGCTGGGGGTAGATGATGAAGTGACAACTGATCATCTGATTATCATATGTTCACCAGGACCAGTGGAGAGACCCCCAAGATGCAATCAATTCTTCTCAGCCTCCACATCTAAAGGTCATCTCAGAATTGAAGACTCAGAAGAAAGACAAAAGAAAAAAAGGACAAGAATGGAGGAACAGAAAGGAGAATGGAAAGTGGGAATAACAGCTAATAGGAAATATTTATTGAGAGCTGATTATGAACCAGATACTATGACAAACATTTAATCCTCACAACCATCTTAGAGGTCATGATCCCCATTTATACATAAAGAAACTGAGATTCAAAGAGATTAAATGGCAGAGACAGGTTTGGAATCTAAGCAGTTTGACCCCAAAGCCTGAGCTTTCAACTACTTCACAAAGCTTCCTCCCAGCAAGGACAACGGTGCCACGGGCATTTCTTACACTCAAATTCATTCTGTTTTCTTTCCCAATCCTCATACGACCCTGCAATCCTCAGACAGCTAGGTGATCCCAAGACTGACCTGGTCTGGCTCACTCCCTGAAGAGATTTGTGTTGGTAAATGAAGCCTGAAAGGCACATCTCTCAGAAACAGGTAGTCATCACCAAAAAATAAAAGTATCATAGAGGCTGAGAGACACTGATTATCCTGTGATCTGTCTACACGCTGCCCTTCTTCAGTCTTCCCTCTTGTCTTCAAGACCATCCTAGTCCCCGCTCTCCTATACCAGCCTCATTATTCCCCCTGCTTGCAAAGATACTGTTTTATTAGAAAACATCTTCCACTGCTTCTCTCTGATCCTGCCATCTTAATCTTTCTCCCTCTGAAGAACAGAATGCTACTTCTGGTCTTCACCTTTATTGGGTTAGGCCTCAACCTCCTCCTCCCCTACTTATAGGGAGTTCTTCCATCCCTCCACCAGGATTCCAAAGGCCCTGGCTGGCCTGCCCCAGCCTTGCAGGCTGTGTGCCTACCATCCCCACCCCTACATCCCTGGGGATCTTCTGCAGCCCCAGTTGAAGGCCTGCCTCCATCTTCATCCTTTCTTTTGCTTCCCCACACCCTAGACCCCTGAAATCTCTCAAGAACCACTCCATTTTGGAGTTAGAAGAGATCTAGGCTGTCGTTCTTAGGCATCCCCCCCTTTTTTTTCCATCGGTAGGAAATCTGAGGCCCAAAGAAAGGTAGTGACTTGCCCAAGGTCACACGGAGTTGTTACAGTTTATTGATGGTAGAGCAAGGTTGGGACCAAGGGGCCTCTGCTTTCCTATTTCTTGGACTATCCAGCACTGGGTTGGGGCCGGAAGCCTTTCCTCTGGAGACATTGCCCCCTCCTCATCTCAGGAGACAAGGTGAGGAAATGAAAGAGGAGGTCTCCAAGAGGTCTTGAGGGGTATACACAGCTTCCCAAGGGAACAAGCGAGTCTGGGGGAGGGGCATGGCGCACGCCAAATATCCCAGGAGAAGAGACTGTGGCCCCCAGCTCTCCCCTTGTCCTGCAATTTCCACATCCCCTGCCTCCTCTCTTCTTTCGCGACCTTTCTCCACAAGCCCATCCTTCACTTCTTTCCTTTTGCCTCCTCACACAGTCACGCAACTCTCATTCCCTTCAACACCCCCCCTCCCGCCATCCTCCATCATGGCCTCCCCCACCCCTTCTCCCCAAATCCCCGACCCCCTCCCCTTTACTGTGCTCCTCGCCCTGACCCCTCATGCCCCTCTCCCTCCCCCGGGATCCTGCGTACCCCGCCGGCCTCCCCGGCCCCGTCACGGGCCGCGGGGGGCGCAAAGGGACCGCCCCGGGCCCCTCCACCCCCGCGCGAGGACGTTACCATGCCAGAGCCTCGGAGCAGCTGAGCCGGCTAGGCCCACCCGCCAGTAAAAGCCTCTCTGATTGGCCAGGCCACAGTCGGGAAGGCGGGGCCCGTGGGGGGTCGCACCCCTTGGTGGCCGGGGCTCCGGTCGCTCCCGTCGACCAGCCGGGCCCAGCACCGGCCCGGAGCGCCCAAGCTCGGCCCCGCCCCCGGCGCGGAGAGCCAGGCCCCGCCCCCGCGCTAGGTCCAGGGCCCGCCCACCGTGGGTGGGGCGCACCTCCTCTGTGCGGACTGACCGCCGAAGTGCAGCCGCCGGTTCGCACAAAGCGGCTGGAGCTCTGGATCCCGAGAGCTCTCCGCACTCTTCGCGCGTCGCCAACTCTTCTGGCTTCCCTCCCTTCCCACCAGCCACCTCCAGACCTCGGCCAGCCACTTCCCGGCCTTCGCGGCTCGGCTAGCGCGTCTGTCCCGCATGGCGCTCGCTCCCAGGATCAGGGGCTGAACCGAAGTATTTATTCCGAGTATAGGCTATCTTTGCACTTCACAAATCGTGTTTTTATTCGATGCAGTTATTTTTAGTACTTTTTAATTAATCCATCCAACAACTATTGAACACTTGTTTATGTGCCAGGAACTGTTCTAGGCACTGGGTGTTGAGCAGTTGGGGAAAAAAGCAGATTTCCCCCGACTCCTCCACCCCCGAAATCCCGGCGGTCAAGGGGCGTACAGGGGCTTCTCACATGACCCTCAAGTTCTTTTGAGATTTGGAGCAGGGACCCAATCTTTTATAGGAGTTAAAGATGTGACATAAATACTATGTTTCGCAGGTAAGGGAATTATAACCCAAAGCTATTTAATGAATATGCTGAAGGTGCCAGGGCTAGTAACTGACAGGGCTTCAGGCATACAAAATGCAGAAAGAGATCAAACACCTTCCCTCCAAAGCCTGGGTAAAGTAGCTTCCTTTTGCCTTTATCCATCCACACTTAGCTAAGCCTCTACTCTCTGCTTGGCACAATGCTAGGTGCTGGAGATACAAAGAACTCTGAACTGCGTCTCTGCTTGGAAGGAGTTCAGAGTCTAACGGGAGAGGTAGGAAAACAACGCGAAGTAGACGTAAGGAAGAGGGATTCATTCTTGGGGGCCACTGTAGAGACAAACTTCATTGTGGTTTTTCATCACAATATCTAGATAGCATCACATGAGGATCTAGTCCTGTGGTTTTCAGACTTTATTATTGAGACCTCTAGGCATAGCATTAATGGTTCAGAGGTTCCATATATTTTTATCAACCAGATTTTATTTTTAAAGGTTTTCTTTTTCCTATGGGGTATTCATTATTTTTTTTTTAAGATTTTATTTACTTATTTTTAGAGAGGGCAAGGGATGGAGAGAAACATAGACAGGTTGCCTTTCACATGCCCCTAACTGGGGACCTGGCCCACAACCCAGGTATGTGCCCTGACTGGGAATCAGTCAGCTTTTCAGTTTGCAGGCTGGTGCTCAATACACCGCGCCACACCAGCCAGGGCTCTATGAGGTATTTTGTTAGAACACAGAGACACCTGTTTTAGAGAGTCAAAACAATTTACTAGATTTGTTAAAAGCCGAGCCCCCCCCCCTCCATTTTCATTTATTGTAAGCTAACTCTTTCTGGCGGTTACCTTCATACCTGTAACCCTCCTCCCCACAGTGAGGAGTCCAAGGCGATGTGCCTATCCAGAGGCCACTTACCCCCTTATATGCCATATTCTGAATACCTGGGACCCTGGAATTCCCTGCCCAGCTTGCTCCGTGGACCTGTACCAGCTTCTACCTTGGATCTCTGCTCGCCAGGGACACCTTGCTGATGGTGTGGGCATCCCTAAACCTGAAGGGTAGCCAAGGACAGTTCTTCGCAGCTAGAGGTGTGAACACAAGCTGGGGTGTCCACAGGACCCTGTCTGAGGTTCTCTCAATTCAAAAGAGAGGCAAAAACAGAAGGGAAAGGAGTCAGGTAAGAGCCAGGGATTGGGGGCTACTATTTCCTGGCATAGAATTCTGTGGATTCCATAAATTCTAATTTGAACCTGGCCTTCCAAGTCCTTATGAGGGTATATCTGTAAATGAGGAGTTGAAAAGGTATTTTAACAATTTGTTGGCTTAATTTGTAACATTAAAATATTTAGCATGTGAGTCTCCATTGTGGTACTGCCCTAGCCCCCACAAATAATAGGGGCAGATTTAAGGATTTTTATCCCCTTCATCTCTCCCCACCACTTATACATAATTCCCATCTCCCTTCTGCCAAGTTTAATTTGATAATTTTTGCTAGTTCAATTTCTTACAACGTTGTGACTACACATGCCATTCAGAGTTGAGCCATGTAGAAAACTTTGATTTCTCTTCCTTTCCTGCACAATTTTTTATTTTTTTCCTAGACTGAATAATTGCCTCATTTTTTTCATTTGTTTAGTCTTCTATGTATTTATCACAAAATCTGTCTTAATATCTTCTCTCAGTTGTGTAAATCTCTTCTCAGAATATCTAGATACAGCAAATAATTCTATTAATTTCACTGTCTTGAAGACATATCTCTTGGAGCCTCTGACTTGCTCCAACCTGAGGATTTATCCACTATCCTTGCTGAACATCTGGGAGCCTGGCATCTCTTCTCATTCTCTTGGGCATTTTCTTTTCCTCTCTCCTTTGTTGGATCTTTTATTTGCCATATTCCATGTCTTTCTCTTTCTTGATTTATTCCCTCTTTTTGGAGGAGACCATCTTCCAAAAGCTTCTGGAGCCAGGGCATGTTACATTATTTGGAAATTTTGCATGTTTGACTTTGCCATTATTCTACTCTGACACTGGATTGATTATGTAGCAGGGAATCGACTTCCTTGGGAATTATGAAGGCATTGTGACAATACCTTCAAGCTTTTATCATTATTTTTGAGAAGTTTGATGCATTTTAATCCTCATCCTTTGTAAGTGACTTTTCTCCCCTCCTCTGAACTTCTTCTTGTCTCCAGTGTTCTGAAATAGCAGTCCTATTTCTTAGTGAGAGGCTATTTGTTGTGCTGGACACTCAGTGCCCCTCACTTGTGGGAAATAATCTTGAATCATCCCATTGGTGGTTTCTTCCCTTCCATTCTCTCTGTTCTTTCTTTTTGGAACTCCTGTAATTCAGATAATGGATCTGCTAGACTGTTCCTTTTAGTTTCTTATTTTTCTTTCCTACTTTCCATCTTTTTACTTTTTCTTGGGTATTTCTTCAATTTTATCTTCCACCATTCTTCTACTGGGAAATCTTCTGAATTTTTCAATATGTTAAAGATTTTTATTACTCTCACCTTATTTTTATTCTCTGAATATTCATTTTTATAGCATCTCATTTGGTTTGCATTGCAATAGCTTATCATTGAAGCTATTACAGTTTTGTTTAAGTTTTATTCTTTCTGCATAATTTTTGTTTTCTATAATCTTTAAAATTTTTTTAAAAATTTATTGATTTTAGAGAGAGATTGATTTGTTTTACCACTCATTTATGCATTCATTGGTTGATTCTTGTATGTGCCCTGACCGGGGATCAAACCCACAACTGTACTGGGTTGACGTTATAACAACCTGAACTAGCTGGCCAGAGCATCTAAATTTCTTTTCCTGTTATTTTAGTGTCTTTTAAGTTAGATTATTTTCTTGGAGGTCTTATAATCCTTGGTTGTCTGTTCACATTTAAGGATGGGTTATCTAAAAGCTGATTGAAGTGTTTGTGCTCTGTGGGTTCAGGTACATGATGGGACTTGGTCACAGCTTCACTGCAGGGAACCTCTGTTGTCGACATCTTTAGGACTTCCCTCTTGGGGTGTAAGCCATCTGGCACAACCAATTCCATTTTGCCATATGGTTGTCCCATGGCTGCCCTAAGATCCATCTGTTTCTAGTCTAAGTCAGTAACCACTCACCCACATGCTTTCCAGCTATTTTTTTTTTTTGTCTCCTGCCCTGTTTCCTTGTCTTTGTGGATCTATACCTTAAAAAAATCCCTTTGCTCTAGTTTTATTGTATTTTTAGTGGATCCAAATTAGATACATGTGTTCAATCTACAATTTTTACCCAGAAACTTTAAATATATTTTAACTTTTTGCAATAATAGTTTAAATATATACACAGCCCTGGCTGGCATTGCTCAGTGGATTGAGTGCCGGACTGCAGACTGAAAGGTCGCTGGTTTGATTCTCAGTCAGGGCACTTGCCTGGGTTGTGGGCTAGGTTCCCAGTGGGGGTATGCGAGAGGCAACTGATCAATGTATCTCTGGCACATAAATGTTTCTCTCCTGCTCTCCCTCCCTTCCCTCTCTAAAAATAAATAAATAAATAATATATACACAACTGCCCTACACATTGAAGTTTTGGGTTTATCAAAAAAGGCTTGTTGGTCCCTGGCAGGTGTGGCTCAGTGGACTGAGTGCCAGTCTGTGAACTAAAAAGTCACTCGTTTGATTCCCAGTCTGGGCATGTTCCTAGATTGCAGGCCAGGTCCCCAGTTGGGGGTGTGAGAGAGGCAGTCAATCGAAGAGGTATCTCTCACACATTGATGTTTCTCTCTCTCTCTTCTTCCCTTCCCCTTTCTCTAAAAATAAATAAACAAAATCTTAAAAAAAAAAACTTGTTGACATTGAATGATTTTATAACACAGAGATAACATGAAGTTGACCTTATATAAATGCATTCTAATAAGATATTGCTTTTACCTATTTTAAACAGTAAGGTCTTACGAAAGGCTTTGCTTAGAAAGGGGGTTGGCTGCACTTTTTAAAAAATGTTTACAAACCTCTTTCCTGGGCTACTGATCTCTCCTGGCCCTTGAACTGTGGTGAAGGTGTTGTTATTGGCCAAAGAGCTGCACGGGAAAGGAGCTTAGAAGAGGGAGCATCCCAGCCCCAAGGGAAAAAGGAACGAAAGTAAAGACGACTTGCCACCAAGAAAAGAGGAAGGGTTATTTCCTTACACCTTCCAATACCTTCCCGACTAACTTCCAGCCCCTTGCACTACCTGCCCACAATACCACCACAGTCTCATGCATTATAAAATATTACATTAAAAAATCAGCTTTATTGAGGTATAATTTACAGATAAGAAAATTCACCAATTTTATGTGTACAATACAGTGAATTTTCACAAATGTATACAGTCACGTAACTGTAATGGGGTACAGGGTGAGTGAGGGGTGCCCCTGGGAAAGTAGGAGAAAATCACCACAGACCTTGGTTGGTGGGGGGGAGCAGATGACAGGATTAAGATACTTTACAACTTGGTAGCTAGTTTAATAGCTGTTGATAGCTGTGTTTCTGCTAAGGGGCAAGGTGGGTATGACTTTAAGGGTGTATTCTGAGGTAGCCAGGGGAAGTGGTTCCCTTGATCACCGAATCGCTCTTGCCCTGACTGGGGATGGCAGTTGAATGAATGTAAACTATACAGAAAACTGGAAAATGCAGCTCACTGCAGGAGTCGGATGAGGTCATGCGGGAAGTTCTGGGTCAGGATTTAAACTAAGGGTGGCAGGCATGAGGGATTCAGCCATGCAGCGGGGAAGCGAGTAGAAAAGCCATGAGGGAGGAATGATGTAGCAGCCATGGGAGAGGGAGAAGCAAGCAAGCAACTATGTAGTTTGTAGTCAGGATCCAGCCATGCAGCCTGGTGTAGTAAGGAGACATATTGCTGCTCTGATCCTGCCTGCTCTAGCTGACTCCAAAGCCTTCCGTGCAAGACACTGACCTGCTGCCATGCAAACCTGGACTTTATCTGGGCTCTTGAGACTTAGGTCTTTCCTGGACTCCACTATGATCCAGTGCACCACGGTGCATGTATTCCTGGACTATTACACAGAAGCTGATGACAATGCACCCCAGATCCAGAAGGAGAGAGCTGCTGCGTGAGGATGGGGACTTTGGTACCTACCCTTAGTCTTATTATTTCCTTCTGCTTACTTTAAGTTTCTCTGTTCTTCCTTTTCTAGTTTCTTTCTCTAAGCACTGCTTTAGCAGCATCTCACAAATTTTGTTTTCATTTTCACTCAGTTCAAATTATTTCATATTCTTCCTTATTTCTCCTTTGACTCATGGATTATATAAATGTATGTTTAATTTACAAATATTTGGGAATTTTCTAGATATCTCTCAATTATTGATTTATAGTTTAATTCCATTGTGGTCAGAGAACATATTTTGTATGACTCTAATCTTTTTAAGTGTATTGATATTTGTTTTATGGCCCAGATTATTGTTTTGTATGTGTTTGGAAATAATGTGTGTCCTATTATTGTTGGGTGAAGTGTTCTATAAATGTTGATTGAATTGTGTTGGTTAATAGTGTTTTTCAAAATTTCTATATCATTACTCACTTTTTCTATTTCTACCCAATTCCTGTAAGAGAAATATTAATATCTGTAACCATAATTGTAGTTTGATCCATTTCACTTCTATAAGTTTCTTTGCTTCATGTATTTTGAAGCTATGTTATTAGGTGCATACACATATAGGATTATGTCCCCTTTATTAATTAACACCTTTATTGATATGGAAAGTCCCTCCCTTTTGATCTTTGCTAATATTTCATGTTCCAAAATCTGATATTAATAGAGCCACTCCAGTGTTCTTTTGATTATTGTAGTATTAGCATGGTTTATCTCTTTCCCTCCTTTTACTTTTAACCCTTGTGTGCCTTTTTATTTAATGTGTGTTTTGTGTAGATAGCACATAGTTGAATCTTAGGTTTTAATTGAACATTGCAATCTTTATCTTTATATGTTTAGGTCATTTATATGTAATCTAATTATCAGTAAGTTAGGTTTAAAAGAAAGAAGAAAGGAAGTGGGGAAGAGGAGGAAAGGAAAGGACCCTAGATTGGGAGTCAGGAAACCAGGTTGAAGTCTTGATTCTGTACTTCCCAGCTCTGTGGCTTTAGGTAAACCTCCTAACTCCTCTGAGCTATAGCTGCCTCACACATTTGTAAGGATAAATAAATTATTTATAAACTACAAAATGATCTGAAATTGTAAGGATTAAAGGACCATCCACTGCCAGATATATAGACAGGTGTCCATAAACCAGGGTTGGAGCACTTTAGAGACAGATCTTGCTGAGTAGGTGAATGAATGATAGTATGTGAAAGAGAGGTGGGTGTCAGATAACAAGTTATTAAATGGCTATGGCACTTCTAAGAACTGAACCTACTTTAATTCCTTATCTGCTAAATTGGAATACTTTTCAGTAGCACAGAAGAATAATTTGCATGTATATGTATTTTTAATCACATATTCATTCAACAAGTGTTTATTAAGTGTCTACTATGTGCCAGGCACTGTTCTGGGTTCTGGCCATACACCATTGTCCATTTTAACCATTTCTTTACAAAAGGCCTCGTGTAATGATGATCAGCTTCAGTAAGTGAGAGTGTTGATTGAGCCCTGATCCCTGGTGCAAATGCAAACATGCTCCCATTACTTATTGATTAGCTCTAATTTTTTAAAAGTTCTCTTTGGGAAAGAGCTTTTTCTGATTTATTTTTCCTATTTTTAGCCATTAACACTTAATCAGGAGCAAAACATTTAATGATTTTTTAAAAGCAACAGGTCAAGGTAATATATATTAGTATCGGCTAGATAATCAAGCAGATAGATGACAGGAAGTCATTCTCCTAATCAAACTGATGATGTCACTGGAGAAAAAGTCAGTTGGAACCTGATGTCTGGCAGTTACTGGGAGCTGTGGCTAGGCACAGGGTACTCAGGAACTGTCCTGGAGCTCTTAACTCCAAAGCAGACAACATCACATGTCCAGACTTGTGTACTAGAGACACAGGACATCTCTGTGACTGACAAAGTGATACAAAATGGAGAAAGACGAGCCCCCACAACTTGTGACCCCGGCATCAGTGAAAGCCATCATCTCGAGGATTACGGCTGCCCAGCTAACTCGGGCTCAGGAGGTAACCCTGTAGATGAGGGAGAAACTCTTCTGCGGGAGTCTGATGTAGCAGTTGGGGACTGATCCAGATTTGGGCAAGATCCAGGTCTGGGCCCTCAGGAGTCCTGGGATCCTTGGCAAACTAGGTTTGTAGACAGATTAGTGTAAAATATCCATCCACCTCCTAGACTTTGCCTCTCCAGGGCAGGCTAGAGTCAAACCACTCCCTGAGGCAAGGCTAGGCCCAGGAAGGGAACAGCCCATGGAAACTCCAGGATGACCCTAAGATACCTGCTGGCGGGGCGGAGCGGGGGGCGGGGTGGGGGCGGTCCTAGCAAGACAAGAGAAGGGCCTAGAGTTCATAATTGGAGTTGGTTCTTGGCAACCTGTCAGAATCTCTTAAGCTGAGCCCTAGAAGTTCACAGTGAAATGGCCAAAGGCTGAAATCATCCTGCTTGACAGCCTCTAGTAGTGCATTTTTTATGGGAGCCTCTGATCCTGAGTTTCTTGGAGCCTAATTTTTCCAGTCCTTTGCCTCTGGAGCCTTATGAGATGTCCAGACATCCACAGCAAATTCTTAAGTTCTGAAGATATGTTTGCTGTGGGTTTTTAGTATTCTTTCTCTAAACTGGTCTTTGCACGCGCGCGCGATATTTTTATTTTATTTATTGATGAGAGAGATTTGTTGTTCCACTTATTTATGCTGGTTGATTCTTGTATGTGCCTTGACTGGGCATAGAACTCGCAACCTTAAGTATGGGGACAGCACTCTAACAAACTGAGCCACCAGGCCAGGGCTCTGACCTTAATAATCAAAATGACAGTAATAAAAGTTACTTATTTTATGTGCCAGACACTGTCCTAAGTGCTTTACAAATATTAATTCACTTAATATTTACAAAAACCCTGTGACGTAGTTACTTTAATAATCCCCACTTTATAAATAAGAAAAAACAGAGGCCCCAGGAGTTTAAATGACTTGTCTAAGATCACACTACTAGAACATGGCATCTGGCTCCAGAGTTCCCTCCTCTAAACACTATCGTCTTCTGTCTTCCATGTAGGATATTTCTTCCCAACTCTCTGACATCCTGGACAATGTCAATTGTGTCATCAACCACTTCCAGGAAGAATTAGGATATGATTTAAAAGAAAAAGCAAAATCTTACCAGATGGAGCAAAAGGGAAAGGACAGATTCATCTTGTTGGAGAAAATTGCCTCCTTTTCCAAAGATGCTAAGACTAAAGAGAAGCACTTATACGAAATTCTCCACTGGCTGGGTGACTGGGGTGAGTCTGTAGGCTGGGTGCAGTCCTGAGGGCAGGTGCCTTCCAGCTTGTTCAGTCTCTTCCTCTCTCCATCCTTGGTCAGCATTCTCTGGCAGGGGAGTATAGCGTGGCGGGTGCAGAGGGAGCAAAAGACGTATCACAGTGCCCCTCCAGTGAAATATTCTCTCACTCATGTCACAACACATCACCTTCACTCCCCAGAATGGCAAGCATGTAACTGTCAAAAATATAACATTAGCTGCCATATGTGATGAAGCCTAATGCATGGGTCCATGATGATATCTCATTTTTTAACAAGATGGAAACTAAATTCAAACCCACCCTAGCTACTTTATTTTATTTTTAATTTTCCACCTTTATTGAGATGTGATTGACAAATAACATTGTGTACATTTAAGTGTACAATAATATACCTCTATGTTGTGAAATGATTATTACAATAAAGTTACTTAACACATCCATCATCTCACACAGTTACCTTTTATGTGGTGGGAACATTTAAGATCTACTCTTTTAGCAAATTTTAAGTATACAATACAGTATTGTTAACCATAGTCACCATGTTGTACATTAGATCCCCAAAATTTATTTATCTTATAATTGAAAGTTTGTACCCTTGGACCAACATCTCCCCATTTACTCCTACTTCCAGCCCCTGGGAACCATAAATCTACTCAGTTTCTATGAATTCAACTTGTTAGATTCTACACATAAGTGAGATGGTACAGTGTTGTCTTTCTCTGTCTGACTTATTTCACTTAGCCTAATATCCTCAATGTCCATCCATGTTATGGCAAATGACAGGATTTCCTTCTTTTTATAACTGAATAATATTTCATTGTATATACCACATTAAAATTTTGCTTCAATTACAGTTGACATTCAATATTATGTTAGATTCAGGTGTATAGCATAATGGTTAGAGTTAGACATTTACACAGTTTACAAAATGATTCCCTTGATAAGTCTAGTACCCACCTGACACCATACACAGTTACTGCAGTATTATTGACTATATCCCCTATGTTGTACTTTACATCCCCATGACTATTTTGTAACTTACAATTTGTACTTCTTAGTCCCTTCAACTTTCTCGCCCAGCTCTCCAACCCCTCTAACATCTGGCAACCATGAGTTTGTACTCTGTATCTATGAATTTGTTTCTGTTTTGTTTATTTTGTTTAGATTCCACATGTAAGTGAAGTCATATGGTATTTGTCTTTGACTTATTCCACTTAGCATAACACCTTCTAGGTCCATCCATGTTGTTGCAAATGGTAAGATTTTGTTCTTTTTTATAGTTGAGTAATATTTCATTATACCACATTTTATTCATTCATTCATTCATTCACCAACACTTAGGTGATTTCCATGTCTTGGCTATTATAAATAATAATTCAATGAACCTGGACATACAGATATCTCTTGAAGACAGTGATTTTTAAATTTTTTTTGATCACCCTCTTTTTTTAGATATATATCCAGATGTGGGATTGATGGATCATATGAGAATTCTATTTTTAATTTGAGACACCTCTATACTGTTTTCCAAAACGGTTGTAACAGTTTACATTCTCACCAGCAATGCACAAGGGTTCCCTTTTCTCCACATCTCACCAAAACTTATTCCTTGTTTTTTTTTCATAATGGCCATCCTAACAGGTAAAAGGTAATATTTCATTGTGGTTTTGATTTGTATTTCCCTGATGATTAGTGATGTTGAACATCTTTTCATGTACTTTTGGCAATTTGTATGTCTTCTTTATAAAAATGTCTATTTTTAAACTGGATTTTTTTTTGTTATTAGGTTGTATGAATTCCTTATATATTTTAGATATTAACCCCTTATCAAAAATATGGTTTGCAAACATTTTCCCCATTCTGTAGATTACCTTTTCATTTTGATCATTTCTTTTACTGCAGAAACTTTTTAGTTTGATGTAGTCCCACATGGTTTTTTTGTTTGTTTGTTTTTCTTGCTGTTGCTTTTAATGTCATATCAAAAAAAAAATCATTGTCAAGATCAATATCAAGAAGATTTTCCCCTATTTTTTCCTCTAGGAGTTTTATGGTTTCAGATTTTACATTTAAGTCTTTAATCCATTTGAAGTTAATTTTCGTGACTGGTATAAGATAGAGGTCTAGGACTTCTGATCAAGATGGAAGCATAGGCAGACACACTTTACCTCCTTGCACAACCATAAATAGCATTACAACTAACCTCAAGACAAAAAACACCCAGAAATGACAGAAAATTGAACCGTATGGAAGGAAGTTCGACAATGAAGGATTTAAAGAAGACATATTCATCCAGGCTGGGAGAAGGGGCAGAGATGAGGAGCTGGGGCAGAGAGGATGTGGCATGGCAGCAGGTGAAGTCGCGGTGACCAGGCAGTCGTGGCGGCGGCCAGAACAGGTGGCCCCACATCAGGGATACCCAAGGAACAAGCCCCATGCCAGATTCCACAGCCCAGGGTTCCAACCCAGGAAATTAAAGTATCACAACTCTTGGCTGTAAAAATCAGTGGGGGTTGGGGCAGCAGAAGAGACTGCAGGTCTCTCAGGAGAGTCCATTGAAAGGACCCACAGAGTCCTAGAATGTATGCAAACCCACCCATTCTGGGAATCGCCACCAGAGCAACAGCCAGAGAGATGCCAGTCACATAAGTGACCGCAAGCAGGGCAAGTATCGAACAAGACTCCGGCAGTCAGGCAGCGACATTACCCCGGCTGACCCCTCCCCAACATACAAAGCCACAAAGTGCTGAAGTGGGCTGCCCCACCCTGGTGATTGCTTAAGGCTCCACCCATACAATGTAACAGGTGCACCAAGACAGGGAGTCAAAGCAGCTCTACCTAATACACAGAGACAAACACAGGGAGGCTGCCAAATTGAGGGGACAAAGAAATATGGTTCAAATGAAAGAAGAGAACACTGCCCTGGCTGGTGTGGCTCAGTGGATTGAAAGCTGGCCTGAGCACTGAAGGGTCACTGGTTCAATTCACAGTCAGGGCACATGCCTGGGTTGCGGGCCAGGTCCCCAGTGGGGGGGGCACTCAAGAGACAACCACACATTGATGTTTCTTTCCCTTTCTCCCTCCCTTCCTCTCTAAAAACAAACAAATAAATAAAATCTTTAAAAAAAAAAAACAAAACAAAACCCCAGTAAAAGAACTAAGTGAAACGGAGGTAGCCAATCTATCAGTTGGAGAGTTTAAAACACTGGTAATGAGGATGCTTAGAGAGCTCACTGAGTATGGTAAAAGCATAAGGGAAGAAATGAAGGCTAAACTAAGTGAAATAAAGAAAAATCCACAGGGAATCAACAGTGAAGGGAAGGAAGCTGGGGTTCAAATCTATTAATTGGAACATAAGGAAGAAATAAACAGTCAACCAGAACAGAATGAAGAAACAAGAATTCAAAAAAATGAGAGAATAAGACGACTCCGAGACATCTCCAAACATGCCAACATCTGATCATAAGGAAGCCAGAAGGAGAAGAGGAAGAGCAAGAAATTGAAAACTTATTTGAAAAAATAATGAAAGAAAACTTTCCTAATTTGGCAAACAAAATAGACATACAAGTCCAGGAAGCACAGAGAGTCCCAACCAATCCCAAAGAGGACCACACCAAGACACATCATAATTAAATTGCCAGGGGTTAAAGATAAAAGAGAAAATCTTAAAGCAGCAGGAGAAAACCAGAGAGTAACCTACAAAGGAGTTCCCATGAGACTATCAGCTGATTTCTCAAAAGAAACTTTGTGGGCAAGAAGGGACTGGCAAGAAATATTCAAAGTGGTGAAAAGCAAGGACCTATAACCAAGATTACTATACCCAGCAAAGCTATCACTTAGAATGGAAGGCCAGATAAAGTGCTTCCCAGACAAGGTAAAAACTAAAGGAGGGCATTATCACCAAGCCCTTTTTTTTATAAAATGTTAAAGGGACTTATTTAAGAAAAATAAGAAGATCAAAACTATGAACATTAAAATGACAATAAACTCGCAACTATCAACAACTGAATCTAAAAAACAAAAACAAAAACAAACTAAGGAAACAACCAGAACAGGAACAGAATCATAGATAGGGAGATCATCTGGAGGGTTATTAGCAGGGAGGGAGGGGGAAGGAGGAGAGTGGGAGGAGAAGTACAGGGGTTAAGAAGCATAATTGGTAGGCACAAAATAGAGAGGGGGATATTAAGAACAGTATAGGAAATGGAGAAGCCAAAGAACTTACATGCATGAACCATGGACACAAACTAAGGTGGGGATTGCTGAAGGGAAGTGGGGTACTGAGTGAGCAGAGGAAGGCAAAGGGGGAAAAATTGGGAAAACTCTAATAGCATAATCATCACCATCAGGAACAGGACGAGTGAGAAGGAAGAGGAAGACCTGGACGAATGGATTGAGGTGATGGAGAAGGTGTTACCTCTCTCTCTCATCACCACCAAAGGAGGCATCGAGTCTCTCATTTCCCTTTGCTCCACTTTCAATAAAATATACTTTAAAAAAAGATAGGGGTCTAATTTCATTCTTTTGCATGTGAATGTCTAGGTTTACCAATATCACTTATTGAAGAGACTATGTATATTCTTGGCTCCCTTGTCAAATATTAGTTAACTGTATATGCATGGGATTATTTCTGGACTCTTGATTCTATTCCATAGGTCAATGTGTCTGCATTTTATGCCAGCACTGTGCTGTTTTGATTACTATAGCTTTGTAATATAGTTTGAAATCAGGTAGTATGTTTTGTTTTTCTTTCTCAAGGTTGCTTCAGCTATTTTAGGGCTTGTATGGTTCTATATAACTTTTAGAATTGTTTTTTCTATTTCTGCAAAAAAGTGCCATTCATATTGCATTGAATCTAAGATGGCTTTGAGCAGTATGAGCATTTTAACAATACTAATTTTTCTAATCTGTGAACACTGGAGTTTCTTTCCATTTATATGGGTCTTCTTCAATTTCTTTCACTAATGTCTTATAGTTTTCAGTGTAGAGATCCTCTACCTCCCTGGTTAAATTTATTCCTAAGTACTTATTGTTTTTGATGCTATTGTAAATGGGAGTTTTCAAAGTTTCTTTTTCAGATAATTCATTGTTAATGTATAGAAATGCAACTGATTTTTGTATGTTGATTTTGTATCCTGCAGCTTTACTGAATTTGTTTATTAGTTCTAACAGTTTTTTTTTGTGGCACACACTAGTTGTTTCATATGGGAACCCAGGGGTGTTACTCACAGTACTAAATGATCTTTACAGCATGGGTACTGGGTCAAACAACACTGATGTCAGCTGTAAGAAACCAGTATAGACATTTGGGTGTGGACCAGCTGCATGCAGCCCTGGAGCCAGATGCTACTCCCATTATCAGAGTTATCCCATCATGAGAGTCTACTATGAATTGTGGTAGATGCTGCAATATTGGAGGAAGGTGGTATAGGGATGTGCCCCACCCCCCTCACACTGCCTTTCCCCCTAGGAGCTCCCAGTTTAGTGGTTCTTCAGCTGCCCCCAAGAACTAAGCAGGGTTGTTAAATCCAGTTAATTCATTTAATTGTCCAGATATTGGATTAGGCAATATGGGGATAGAGTAATAAATAATAAGGCAGACACATCCCTGGCCTTACAGTACAACAATATTGTTTAATGCCTATTACATATTTTCTACATGGCAACCCTCATGTTGATCATTTTACATGTATGATCTCATTTAATCTCTTGTAATCCTTTTACAGGCAAGGATACTGAAGCTCAGGGGAATAACTGACAGGTCCAACATCACACAGCTAGTAAGAGGTGAAATCAATTTGACCTCAAAGCCTGATGTTTTCACCCCCGTGCAATTGGGCTGCTTGGGGCTCCCTAGAAGTCAGAGTTAGAACTATAACCTCCCACTCCCTCTCTAGGTGACAGTCTGGCCTATGAGATCAGGAACAGGACGAGTGAGAAGGAAGAGGAAGGCCTGGACGAATGGATTGAGGTGATGGAGAAGGTGTTACCTCTCTCTCTCATCACCACCAAAGGAGGCATCGAGTCTCTCATTTCCCTTTGCTCCACTCTCATTGAAGAACAAAAGAAAAGGGCACAAAGTAGGTTCCAGGAGTACCTGTGAGCGGCACTGGGTGGAGCAGATGCCATCTCAGGGGACAAGGTCCGGGGGGGCGGTCTTTCTGACTCAAGTGAAATACAAGCTTTATCTGAGATGGATGGGCAGTTGCTGAGGCATTGAACCTAAGCTGAGCATGGGGCAGCTCTGAGCTGTCCCTCAGCGCTGGAGGAAGGGGTGATGTGGAGACAGGTTCCCATTGGTGCTCCCTGGAGCTGTGGCCTCTTGAGACTTCTGGGGAACAAAGCTAGAAAGCTGGAAAGGGTGGAGTCTGTTGCTAGAGCCTGAGGTACATCCTTTCCTTACTCCAAACCTAGCCACACAGCCAGGAGTCTGGTGAGACAAGGCCAAAGGTTCCAAAGTCTACTCAACTGTGGCTGCTCCAGAAGTGGTCAGTCAACAATAAAGTTCAACCTTCAAATTTTACTCCTGTCAGCACTAGAGGCGCCTGAGATTACCTAACTCCTACATTTTGTAGATGAGAATATTAAAGCTCAAGAAGAGAAAGGACCACAAAGAAAGACTGTGGCAAAGCCAGGTCCCACACAGGTTTTTTGGCTTCTTAACCTTACTCAAAAGCAAGGGCTTCAGACAGATAGACCTGAGTTTGAATCCCATGTGCCTATTTGTGATTGTGTCTTTGGGCAAGTTACTTCATCTTTCTGAACCTCAATTTCCTCATATCCAAAATGAGGAGGATACTGCCCACTTTGTGGGGTTACACTTGGTACAGACATCTGGCACTATACTTAGAACATGCTCAGGGCTTAATACCCAATAGCTAACATTAGCGGTTTCCCACTGAGTCTCATGGCCAGGTTCCTTATCATCAAACAGGGTCCATAGCGGGGGGAGGGAGGAAGCAGGGAAAGGAGGATGAAAAGGAGACAATCTCTTCTACAATCCTCACCATATTATTTCTCCAAATATAGTTACTTACATACTTATTTCCTTGCCAGATTATAAACTCCTAGAGGGCAAAGGCTGTGTCTTATTCATTTCCTTTTAGGGATTAGTTACTGAGTACCTACTAGGCACCTGGTACTATGCTTGGCACTAAAGATGCTTTAAGTTAAATACTATGAATTAGATATTATGACTATCCCCAATTTTCAGAGATTCAGGCACTGAGAAGTTAGGAAACTTGCCCAAAGCAAGTGGTAAGGGTGGGGTTCAAACTCAAGTTATCTGATTCCAGAATCCACACACTGAATTACTAGGCTATTTGGCCTCTCTGACAATATTAGCTTGAGGTTAGCTTGACTTCAATGTCGTTTAATCCCATTATTTCCTTTAGCCCCCATCCAAAGTTAGCCAACAGTTTCTCCAGTGATGTTCATTGAATGAGCAAATGAATGGATGCTCCAAGATAATCACACACATGGCAGCCCTTCACATGGTAGATCCAAAGGGATACAACTACGACCATGACCCAGCCCTGAGGAGCTGACGTCTACGAAACACAGAGTGCACAATCTCTCTCTCTTTCTCCCTCTCTCTCTTTTTCCATATATATATATACACACACACATATATATGGAGAGAGGAGGTCCCCTGCTTTCATCAAAGTATCAAAGGAGTTTGTAACCCTTCAAATGGAAAAAGGCATTATTCATTAAAAAAAAAACAGACAAACGAGCAATTATAGGACCATGTGACAAATTTTCTATAAACACAGTCCAGTGCTAATAAAAGAGGGAAATAAAGTTTCCCACATGATCTGGGGTCTAAGTACCAGGTAGGCTTCCAGAGTTTGGATAATTGGGAAACACAGGTATTGAGGCTGCTAAGTGCATGATTAGAAAAATAACTTTACTCCAGGGAAATATGGAGGACCAGGAATACTCTGAATTGAGTTGAACTGGATTGAAAAGTTCCAGGCTCTTCTGGGCCCCACCGGTAAGCCCTGGGCAAGCTCTGAGCCTGGCAGAGATCTCTCCTGACAACTTTTCTCCTGGCCTTACATGTAGCCCCAGCTCCTTTCTTGCCAAGCTCTAGGAGGGGTGGATGGAAATTTGGCCAAGCAGCATCTGGGAAAGCAGTATAATCCTTGGGACCCATGGGAGGTTGTTGCCTTTGTTCTTTCTACTTCTTTTAGTGTCCAAACACACCTTCTGGCAAGGCTGGCAGGAACAAAGCCTGCAAAAATTTACATCCTACCCTCAGCCACTGAGCCCAGAGCAGATGCTCCAGGATAAGAATATGGCCTGCATGAAGGTTTCTGAGGTGAGGTCCATGCTGCAGGAACTCCTGGACTCCACCATGTTCAACCAGGGGGAGGTCAAGGCCATCAGGTACATGTCTGCTGTGGTGGAGAACCTCAACAAGGCCTTGATCCTCCAGCACAATGAGAACAGGGGCCTGGAGACCAAATACAAGCAACTGGAAACAGAGATGACCAAAGAACTCAGCAGCCAGAGGCTGTACTTTCAGCAGTCCCTGCAAGTCCTCAAGAGTAAGAGGGATGCCCTACTAAGGCAGGTAGAAATTCTAGGGGGAAAGTACCATGACCTTCTCCTGATAAAGCATGCCTTAGAGTTCCAGCTGAAGAAGGCTCAGACTGCTAGAGGTCAAGCAGGAGACTCAGCTGAGATCTTTGTTGACTCCCCAGGCCCCCCTGAGAGAGAAGCCATTCCAAAGAAAGAGGCAATCATGGAGGAAACCCCACTGGAACCCAAGAAGGAGGAGCAGTTGTTTTCACTGCTTTCCCCGGGTCCCATGGCTGCAGCTGGGGACAGTGGTGCCAGGTCTTCAACGTATCAACCACTTTCCACCATGACCATGAATTTGAGGATCGCAGATGTATATAGCAGCCAGGACACTGAAAGTCTTCAGTTTATGTTTCCATCTTCAGTGGATCACAAATTTCCTCAGATATGGGAAATACCAGTGGCAGAGAGCCTAGGTCATAAAATCAAAGACCAGAAGGACTTCTTCCAGGAAGCAGCCCAGGAGAAAGAAGGACTCCAAATCGAGTCCCATGGTAGAGAGCATCTGTCGCCAGAGAGCTCCAGGATGGTGGACTTGGAGAGCAAGGTGGAACACTGGGAAGAGGAACTCAACTGGGAGAGGCGGAGGCAGCAGTGGCTGGAGGAGGAGGAGATGTGGCTGCAACGGCAGCAGAAGTGGGCCCTGCTGGAACAGGAACACCAGGAGAAGCTGCGGCAGTGGGAGATGGAGAAGGAGGCAAAGGAGCAGCAGCAGAGATTGGTCCAGCCAGAAAAGGAGAAAGAGGACCCACAGAGGGACCTGGGGCAGCCAAGGGAAGATGAGGAGAGGAAGATTTTTGTGACCACCCGTCGATGGAGGGACTTGAAGAAGGCATCGCTGGCACCTCCCCCAAGACGGACCCAATCTGCTTGCCAAAGCAGAAGGCCACACTTGCCTAGGACCCCTAATACTCAGAAGCCCACCCTAGGAAATCAGAGGATCATGAGTTCAATCGAGTTTACCCAGAAACCATGGACTCACCAGGTTCCCACAAAGCCCAAGAAATCGGCCTCTGTTCCTGCCACAGGGGCATCCATCCAGAAAGTGACCCAGCCCCCTTTGCGTATATCCTCAGTGACTCTGAAGCGGAAGGTATATCATATGGACGTAGAGGCCCAGAGGAAGAATCTGCAGCTCCTGAGCGAAGATGCTGAGCAGGGGCTGCCCCGCTACCTACGCAGCAAAGCACGGGAGCTTACCACCACCACCATGGAGCTGACCGTGCTCAGGCTGCAGAGCCTGTGCCATAAGTATATCCTCTACAGATCCTTCCAGAGCCTCCGGTAGGTCCTCCCTGGCACCCACTGGGCACCCACCCACATCCACTGTAGTGTGTGGGAACAGTCAAAACCCAAGGGGAAAGGAGGAGCATGGAGCAAGAGGGGATGGGGAGAATCACCCCAGGCCTGAAAAAGTCCCCCTGAGGCCTTGGGCAACCCTGAAGAAGTGGGAGGTAGGATACTTAGACATTGTTATCCATGTAGTGGGTTTTTTCTCTAAGCTCGCTTCCTTATTTCTTCCTGTCTTCCTACTTCCTGGTCCATAACCCCACCTAATATGCCCCCTCATTTGCCTTACTTTGTTCCTTTTTCCAGCCCAGCCCCAAGGCTTCTCACCTGATACTGCCTCCCCCTTCTATGCTCCCTGTCTTCCTAGCTCTCACCAACCTCTGCTTCTCTTTTTGCTCCCAGGAATTACAAATGTGAAGTCATCTCTGGGTAATAGACTTGGAAAAAAGGAGGCCTGTTCACCCACGAAATGACTTCCCTTTCTCTCCAGACAAGAAGCAATCAACCACATACAAGCCATGCGAGAAGCTGGGGCTACCTACAAGGCCCAGAGTCTCTACACGTCCCTGAAGAACATTGACCACCTGCAGACCCTTCGCCTGCAGGCCTGGACGGACAAGCAGAAGGACCTGGAAGGGAAGCTCCAAGGGTGCCTAAGCAGTATGGTGACCATGTTCCCCAAGGTGGGTCTCTTGCCTGGTGACCTTTTCCAGAGTCAGCACAGTAGGGAGGGGACCAGGAAGTGAGCCAGTAGGAATGTGGCGTGTGGCTGGGGACAAGAGGGGGCAGATGGTAAATAAGAGAACAGGTTAAAGCCTCTGAACCAGGAAAAGGTGAAGGCAGGAGGCGCCTGAGTGGAAGGAAGGGCAGTTTTTCAATCTCCATTATGAGGGGAGAGCAATAGAGAGGGACTTTCAAAAAGAGCTATGGAAGAAAGACTCCTTTGGATAGGGAGTTAGCTGGACCCCGCAGTCCCAACTTTGCAGTGAGGTTCTTCCTCGCCTGTAGGTCTCTGCCCTGTCCCTATACGTTCTCCAGGCCTCGTCACAGCTGTCTTCTTCACCCTCGTATTAGGGACTTGCATTGCTTCTCTCAGGGGACAGCTCCCCCGCTTTCTAGATGCCAGGTCTCCCTTGTTTTCATGGAGCACCTCCTCCAGTCACTTCCTGGAGTGCCAGGCACATAAAATCACTGAGACCCTGGTTGTGTGAAAACATCTTTTTTTTAAAGTATCTACTTTCTCTCTTTTTTAAAGATTTTATTTATTTCCTTTTAGAGAGAGGGGAAGGGAGGGAGAAAGAGAGGGATAGAAATATCAATGTGTGAGAGATACAATGATTGGTTGCTTCTCACATGCCCTCAACTGGGGACCTGGCCCACAATCCAGGCATGTGCCCTGGCTGGGAATTGAACCAGCAACCTTTCAGTTTGCAGGCTGGTGCTCAATCCACTGAGCCGCACCAGCCAGGGCTACTCTCACTCTTAATTGACAGACAGTTTGCATGGAAATGTATGTGTAGGTTAGAATTCATTTTTCCCTCCTGATTTTGAAGACACTGCTTATTGCCTTCTAGGTTTTGGTGTTAATACTGAGAGTCCAAAGTCATTCTGAGTCCCACTCTATTGGGTTTGACTTATTTTTATTCTTTGAGGGCTGGCTTCAGTTTCTTCTACTCCTTCCTCTGTTACTGGGGTAGAGAAGCAGCCCGTGCTGACATGGTCCCCAAGGGGTTAGCCTACGGCTTGGAGGGACTGGAGAGTACCACAGCAGTGACTCAAAACCTGCTGGGATCTCCCGTAGGCTTGGGCCAGGATGTAAGCCCCCTGCACCCCGAACAGCAGTGGCCTAAGTCTGGGGGAAGCAGTGTGCTGAGGGACTCTGTGTCAGTGCCGGCAGCAGGCAGTTGGAAGAGCGCTGGCCATGGAGGTATCTCCCTACTCAGTTGCCCATCACCTTACACTAGTACTGATCATCTCGTGTAAGTGTCCTAACTTGCTAAGTTGGTTTTGAGGTTGCAATGGAAAAGGACCATAATGACTTCTTTTGGTGACTGTGAGGGTTTCCCCAGCTCCTTGCCCAGTGCCTGGGTGGAGGCTGATGAAAGATACCCAGAGCATTCCAGGCACAACCCGGCTCCATGTCATGAACGTTGCAAGTGCCTCAGGAGTTCCAGCTGCTCTGGCTTCCCTTGGTTTTTTCCTTTGCTGTTTTACCCAATGTCCAGATTCTCCACAGCAAAGGAGATAACAGGAACTGATCTAATAAGTAAGAATTTAAAGGATTTCTAGAAAATTTGATACTCTGGGATTCCAGGGGCTTCTACCCTGAGTTAGGCAATGCCTCCTTTTGCCCTCCAGAGGGATAACTTCCCATCTCCCTGATGCCTCTCTGCTGGTTCCTCTAGCTCCAGCTGGAGTGGAACATTCACCTGCATACCCCTGTGATCACCTCCCCAAAGTCAAGAAAAAGCAAGCCGCCCCCCTCCTTACTCCGGCGTGTCCACTCCAGCAGCCCCTTCTGCAAGCAGCCCCCAGAACACCTTCCATCCAAGCACCAGGAATGTGTGTCCCTGCGGATGGCCCGGTAGGTGCAGGGAGCAAAGTGTGCAGTCACCTGGATGGATGGTGGGGCAGGGAGCAGGGGTGGCCAGACTGGGGATGCTGACAGCTCCTGAAGGGCACAAACAGGCAAGGCTCACCCCAGGCGTTGCAAGGTACCTGTTTTCTCAGCTGCCCTCCTCAACTCTGGCCATTGGCTATGGTGGGTGTGTATGTGCCTGCAAGGGTGTGTGGACTTCAGGGGCCAGTCTAACCAAATGTTTCAAACTATGCAACAGAAAGATTCTGAGGACCCACAGCTGAGAATTTACAGCCATCTCTACTCTGAGCATTGGTCTAGCACCTGCCATTGTCTTGTCCATAAAAACAAGCCCGATCCTTCCTACCATGTGACCCTGTGCTCAGAAAGAGATTCTGTGAGCCTCTAGGCAGGCAAAAAGACCCACATCTACACCCACCCTTAGTATGGTCCAGTTCAGTGCTTCAGCCCCAGGACATGTGACTGGGGGAGGCTCCTCAGCCAAAGGAGCCCCGGAAAAGTGAGACTTAGGGTTAATGGGAAGAGAGGTAACAAGGAGGGCAGTGACAACTATTTGAGAAGGAAAGTGTCTTGAGACTTGTGGCCCTGGAGAGCTTTTGGCTTGTCAATCTCTTTTTTTTTTTTCCTGCCTGTCTAACTCTTTGTCTCTTTTTTTTTACACTTTCCATCCTTACCCTTCCACCCTCAGACAACGGGGTAACCAGATTGAGGCTGTTTGGAGAACTGACGTGGCCTCCTCCAGTCACCCAATAGAAAAGAAGACCCCAGTCAGCCTGTCCTGGGACCAGCTCGGGGGGTGCCCAGATATCCCCCGGCTGTTGGCACTGGATGTCCATTCCTCATACCATAAAAGCTTGATGTCCCTCAAGGCCCGGTAAGGTGCAAGCAAGGCTGGGTGGTTAATCTGGATTCAGGGAGACCTGCCCGCCAAGGGTGGGGGCCAGAGTACACACTGTCTCTGTCCAGAGGCCCAAGAGGTCTCTTTCCAATCATTAATAATGACCTCATGTATTATGCTACGGCAGGCAGAGCGATGCTTGTCTGCCTCATCAGCCATCAGCTTGGGTCCCCACGCCAATACCCGTCTAGTTTTCTCAAAGGACTTTCCATGGTGTCTCAGAAGGTCACTATGGAAGTCTTTCCTTCTATTTGTTTCCTGGGCTGCCAATGAATTACTCAGGAGTCATATCTCACCCTAGGTCTGGGGTTGTTTTCAAAGAGAGCCACGTGCGGGGTAGATCAATGAAGGAGACAAAGAATTGCATGATAAACCTGAAACATGGGCTTGGGCCTGTCTTTGGCATTGTTATTTCCTTAAGGCCTTCAAGAACTGTCCCTGGGAAGAGGAGCTGAGGGGAGGGAGGGAGGTCTCAGTGGACCAATAATCAGCTTTCTGGTTAGGCATTTCAACTCTCCTTTGCCTCTCTTGGCTTGAAGCTGTCACTATTGAAGACTCAAGGCCCTTTCAGGCAGCCTTTCTAGATAACCAATCCCAGCTGCCTCCTGTGGCCCCGACCTGCCCCAGTTATAGGTTTCGACAGGGAGAGGGCACTGATGCCTGCCAATCTAGACCTAACCAGAACCAAAAGCTTTAAGAGGCTGGTGCTGCCGCTGTCCTTGAGACAGAGACTTACATAAGGCAGGATAGCAGGGCAGCATCAAAGAAGGCTGGTCTTTAGCTAGGCTTCTGCTCTGAAGTGGGCCTGAGAGTCCAGCTGGACATTAGCATTATAGCCTACCTAGGACATGGATAGTTTCCGGAGAGTTTCCAAGGGGCGTGTGTATGTATATTACTGTTGTTGTGAATTGATTTGGATACAGCATACACAATTAATTGAAAACACCAAAACAACAATGTGGCAAAATGAAGTAACCCAGAAGTCTAATGGGGCCCCAACCTACTGAGATTTGGCTAAACTTGTCCAAGGTGCCCCATGGTGCTGTCTCTCCTGAGCTCCTTCTCTTCTCCCTCTGTATCCCTGCCAGTGTCTGGGCTCTACTTGGCATCTGTTTGAATCGGAGGCCTCCCAACCCCTTTGTTCTTCCCACACATGCAAATATGTGTACATAAATACCAGGGGTACATATTCCATTTGACCCCAAGCATTTCATGATGCCACTTTTGGAAAATTTAAGGGGGTGATGCGTTAAGGGATTCACAATGAACAGCACCAAACAGAGCCTCTTTACTCCCCCTCTCTTCAGTGTAACATGCAGAATTCAAAAACTCCTTCCTGTCTCATGCAGAGCTGTTCCACCCACACCCAGGCCTCCCCTGGGATCTCAGCTTCAGGCTTAAGCACTTATCAAAATATTGTTCCTAGCAAAAACAGCTTCCCCTTTCCAGGGAAACTCAGGTGAATACAATTTTCTTCCCCGCTTTCCAACTCTATGTAAGTTTATTCACTTTATCTCACGAACAGGTATAGAGGCAAAGCCCTGCTTCTTCTGTTTTCTTTTCCTACATCCCAGGTTGGCACCACCTACCAGTGTGGCAGGCTGGTCCTTAACATTTCAGTGTGGGGGCTCCCGGGGTTGTCTTGGGGTCTTGTTATTGTGGCATGAGGCTCTGCAACTCTTCAACAAAAGTTCTCTCCCACTGCCCAGGCTACTGCTGCCTCCGGGGTAGGGGGTGGTCGTGTTGCTTCTTCTGCGAGTACCCTGAAGACACATTCTGCCCCCACTCCCGAAAGTGCAGCTTTTCTCTGGCCACCTGCCCCTGGCCCACCATGAGTCCTCAAGTCCACCTGCTGTGTGGCTCCAGGTCACTCACCTCTTTGTGATGTTGCTGTCCTCACTGGCTCCCCTGGCCGTGCTGTCCCCTTCACAGCACCGTCTAGTTTCATAACTAGGACCACCGACCTCACACGGAACTGCCCCATTTTCCCAATCTGCCTGGCACTGACAGCCTGTCTCATCTCAGGCCTGCTGAGGTATCCTCTCAGCATGTGCGGAAGGGCTATTCATCTTCCCTCTGTGGTTGGGGGCACTAGGAGGACCATGTCCCTCAAAAACCAGCAGACCTCCTTCAAGATCTTTTTGTGCTTTGCCTCACAAGTGTCTACCCTGGGCTCTCTCTCTAACAGGTAAGATAACTACGTGTCTGCACACACCAAACGCTGTCTGCAGTTGGAGAAGAATCTTAACCTTCACCCTAGCTGCCCTCCCTTGTTCAGGGCCTATTCCTGCACAGCTGAAGTTCACAGTGGCTCACGTGTGTGCACCAAGATGCAGCAAGTGCAAACTTACACAGATATCCAACATGCTGCAGACAGAGGAGAGGGCTTACAATTTGGTTTCTGGGAAGGAGATTAGATGGCAATGGAGATGGGTAGGAAGAAGCAGGGAAGAGTAAGAGGAAGGAAGTGGGAAGTATTATGTGATGTGAGACAAGAGGCAGACTCACAATAACAGAAGCAGAGCCCCTGGGATGTGGCAGAAATGTATGGTAAGCAGTTCTATGCTCAGGCCACGTCTGGGTCCAGCCCGGGACTGGTCTCCCAGAGAAGACCTGGGAAACTGTTGGGTGGCCTGTGTGGGGGCATTTACATCCGGGGGCCTTGTCTTTGCTGCTCCCCGACCTGTAACTGCATTAACTCTTTCAGTGTCTCAGCAACCCAAAGAAAGGAATGCCAGGAGCCCTCAGATGAGTCAGCTGAACTTGTCCAGGAAAAGTCAAGTGAGCTGCTCCCTGGAACCCTAAAAAGCCAGAAGGATCGAGACAACCACAGTCGCCACTCCATCCCTTAGCCAGTGATTCTCAAATTTTAAGGTGACTAAAATTACACAGGAACTTGTTCCAAATTCAGGTTCCCAGCTGGTGTTTTTCAACAACCATCAGAGGTATTAATGTTTGCGGACAACCTAGAACTTTGAGAAACTCTACTTTCCTCCACTCCCCAAACTGTATATTTTTCATTAAATAGAAATATTTTTATTTTTAAATTTTTCTGTCTCATTGCTGAAACCCACACCTTCCCAACTGAGTTTTGGAACCAGGTCCATGACCACTTTACCACTGGACACCAATCAGAGAAGATTCCCCAAGAGTTGCCTCTGTCCTTTGGGAGCCAAGAAGCTGAGACAGCCATAAGTAGTGCCTGACACGCAGTAGGGGTCAGGAACACTTGCATTAATCAAAGATACAGGCAAATAAGTAACTGCAATACTGACAATAAGCATGAAAGCACAGAGGATAGAAACAAAAGGAGATACTGCGTGTAAGTCAGAGACAAGTGTCACTGTGTGGGAGGCAAAGACAAGTACATTTCTGATGAGAGCACAAGCGGCAGCAATGGAGACACAGAGGTTCCAGATCTACATGGTGTAGGCTAAGGAGGCCATCAGGGCAACTGTCTGTCAGTTCAGTTAAGATGCTACTTTCCTCAGTTCATTCAGCTAAAGGGCACTGTCCCACCCTCACTGTTCCTAGCACATAGCCATCTGTCTCTTCTCTCACTGGGCCTCCGCCCTCCCCTCCCTTCTTCACTCATCCAGCCAGACCCGGCCCGAGACCAAACAAAATAGAACATTAACTGGGAAATGACTCTGTCCTTAGAGAACTCACAGTCCCCTGATTGTTTCTTAGGAATGGTGCCCATCTTTGCTTCCAGGTTAAGGTTGAGAGTCTGGAAGGAAGAAAAGGATGTAGGATGTGAACAGCTGGCTCTTGGATGATGTCAAAGTAGGATGTGACTTCTGAGCCACAGTTTAACATACTTCAAGGAAAGCCTGGTGGCGGGGAGGAAGGGGAGAGGCATTCCTGAGGCAGGTCACATAGTACAGCTGTGGCAGCAAAGGGCCCCTTCTAGCCTTTCAGGTCCCAGGCTTATTCTTTTTTGGAGGTCTCACACCAATTGCATCCAACATTAAAATACCTTCATACTCAATGTATTGTTTTAAATAATTTGAAAAGGTTTTTTTGTTTGTTTGTTTGTTTAATCACTTTGCTGTGGAAATTAACCAGCTATGAGTGTTTTTAATGTGTAGTTGACTGTGACTTTTCAGCAATCATCATGCATAGAGGTGAAATCTAACAAGTTCTGTAAATGTAATGAGAATATTTTGAATATTAAATTTGACAGTGTAATGAAACTGGCAATATTGTTTTATAAACATTTAATTTTATATACATGTTTTTTATATTTTTCTGTATTTTGAAACCAATAACATTTTTTTGAATCAATAACATTTTTAAGTGTATTGTATGTTCTTGGAACTGTGCCTAAGGAGCCTAGTGGCTAAACCTGCTCTGGTGATGGAAGATTTTGACTTTCTGCATGTCCTCTAGCAAGCTCTCTGTCAAGCAAGCAGAGTATCTAATAGGTTCTTCTGCTTTGCCAACAGTTAATCTCCTTAAAGGCAAAGAAGGCCTGGATGGCCCAAGTTCAGATGCCAAGAGGGTTGGAAACCAAGGAGGTACATAGATATATATGGTGCTTTTTCTAGCAATGAGCTTCTTTTAGCCTATACACATGACTCATTTATTTTTTCAGAGCGAACTTGATGTTTTTGGTCAAACAAGCTATTACCTCTACCCTCCAAAGAAAGAAAGAAAGAAAGAAAGAAAGAAAGAAAGAAAAGAAAACTCAGGGAGGCCAAGGCATGGAAAGGAACATTTCTTGGCATATTTCTTCAAGCCGCATTTGGAGCTGGCCAAAGCTCTGCTTGTCTGGGAGCCTCCAAGATGAGGAACCAACACTAATGTGGAAAGGGACATGCAGGAAGGGTCTACTTAAGCTCTCACTGTGCTCTTCAAGGAGGCACTGGTGAAGTGGAAGGAAACAAACCCTTTTGCAAACAATCTAGCCAAAGAGCCAGAGGGAGGAAAGCCATGTAGAGTCCGGTGTGTCCCATGTTCTGGGGAGGCCAACGTGGACAAAATCAGAAAAATGATGACCATGACTCCATAAAAGGAAGAGTCACCTCATAAAGAGAACATGAGCATTACTAAGATATAACTATCAACTAGGGACCATGAAATGGCTATATTTAATATGTTAAAGGATCTAGTTTAGTGGAAAAGGTGTGCAGCCCTGGCTGGTGTGGCTCAGTGGATTGAGTACCAGCCTGCAAATTAAAAGGTCATCGGTTTGATTCCCAGTCAGGGCACGTGCCTGGGTTGCATGCCAGGTCCCCAGAAGGGAATGTGTGAAAGGCAACCACACACTGATGTTTCTCTCTCTTTTTCCCTTCCTCCCCGTCTCTCTAAAAAATAAATAAAAAAATTTTTTTTTAAAAAAAGGTGTACAATATGTATGAACTAATGGGGAATTTGAGCAGAGGAATTATAAAAGAAGAAATGGAAATGCTAGAAGTGAAAACCTTAGTATCAGAGATGAATTCCAGTGTTATCAGCAAACTGGACAAAAGCAGAGGAAAAAAATCCATGAACTTTAAACTAGGTCAAGAAATTAATCAAACTGTAACATAAAGAGTAAAAGCAAGCATAGAATCAGGCAAACCCAAAACTAAGCAAAATGTATAAGACAATGACAAATGGTCTAACATACCTTGTTAGTCCATTTGAAGTCCAGAGGAGAAGGGAGAGAGAATGGAGCAGAAGAAATATCTAGAGATAATCACTGAGAATTTCCCAAACTAATGAAAGACAACAAGCACCAATCCAAGAAGCTCAAAGAATTCTGAACAGGATAAA
Organism: Pteronotus mesoamericanus; assembly: GCF_021234165.1. Lineage (NCBI taxonomy): Eukaryota > Metazoa > Chordata > Mammalia > Chiroptera > Mormoopidae > Pteronotus > Pteronotus mesoamericanus. The sequence goes on from NW_026555310.1 coordinate 5,121,978, forward strand.
CACAAAGAAAAACACACCTAAGCTAATCACAGTCAAAGTGCTGAAACCAAAGATAACAGAATATCTTGAAAGCAGCCAGAAAGAAAAAAAATAGATAGAAATAAGTAATAAAGCAGTCTTTTCTTTGGGAACTGTACCAGCCAGATGGTTACTGAGGCCCAGCTGTGTCCCTGCCCTGTAAGTCCAAAATATAACTCAGGAGCACTCCAGGACATTCCCCTGTTTGGGGCTGATAGCAGCTTAGACAGGTTTCTGTAACCTGCAAAGACAATTGGCTGGGAGGCTCAGCTGAGCAGTGCCCTACAGGACATGAGCTCTCCAGTTCTCCACAGTGCGCGGTGCTCTCTCTCGTGTCACACCCCACACCTCCGCTCTTTACACATACCTAGCCCCGAGCTCGCTGGTGGCTGTGTCACGCTCCAAGACTACTGGCTGTGAGTTGGGAGGAAACAGAGTAGGTGGGAGCTAGGCAACTAGCCTAAATGCTCCTTAATGTAGGCCCAGTGATCAGACTGTTGCCTCATATTCTTTCCCCAAGGGTGACCAGCCCAGAACAACCAAATCCCAAGTCCAGCTAGCACAGCTGTCAGCGTCCTGCTGAGAGATGGTAATTGCCATTGGTGACAGTGTCTGTGAGAAGAGAGTTGTCAATAATTCAGTTACCATGGGGTCAAGAAAATTCAGATTTCCTCTCCCACAATCCCTGTTCTAACAGTCTCTGTGTAAACAGCCTGAGGTAACTTTTTTAAAGACTGTGATAGAATATACATAAAATTTACCATCTTAAAAAGAGAGAGAGAGAGAGAGAGAGAGAGAGAGAGTCCCTGCGTAGGTCTCTTGTCATTTCAGGGTCTGGAAGAGTTCCTTTACTGTAGGAGCCACACGGGGGCAGCAAAGTGCTTGTTTAAGGGACTGAGCTGGCCTGGATAGGGAGAGGGGCTGAATTAGAAGTATGGGGATTGCTGAAAGATGGACCCAAGTGAAGAAGCTGGGGGGTACACCGGCGAGGGTGTTTGGCTGAGCATGCAGAGCAAGTATGACAACAATAGGGAAAAAAATACAAGGGATTCCTTGCCACTCTTTGGACATCTGGCTCCTGGAGGCAATTCTTGGTGGCTGGAATTCTCTCCCTCAGCTTAGGGCCCTGTCCTCCTCATTTGACCACCCACTCCCAGCAGGGTCCTCAGCTCTGCAGGTCATAGAGCTGTCCTTGCAAATGATTCTTCAGGCAACTTTTTTTTAGGAATTCCACCAAGAGACCCTTCCTGTAGACTTTCTCAGGCATGTATCATGTCCCCATTCATTGATTCATTCATTCATTCAGCAACTACCTATTGGGCACCTAATACGAGGCACTGTTCTAGGTGTTAGGGATACAGTATTGATGAAAATAGATTTTTTTTAAAAAGTGCTTCCATGGAGTGTACATTCTGCTGGGGAGAAAGACAATAAACAAAAATTTAGGAAAATACGCAGTATGTCAGAAGGTAAAAGACACCATGGAGGAAACAACAAATTCAGAAGAAAGGTAAGGTACCAGGATGTAGGGGTTACAATTAAAGTAGATCACGTCAGGCTTCAATGAGGTGACGTCTGAGTGAAGACTTAAACAGGGTGAGAAAGCAAACCATGGGGAAAGAACATTCCAGGCAGAAGGAGTGGCCAGAGGTGAGAGCAAGTCTGGCACATTCAAGGAATAGAGAACTTCCCAGTGAGGCAGCTGTTGTGTGAGTGAGGAGAAGGAATGATGCAAGATAAGTGACTAGAGGGCAGATCACAGACTGCCCTCATGCCCACACTCTAAATGAATAGGAGCCAATTTAATTCTGAATGTAATGGGAACCACTGCAAATTTTTGAGCACAGATGTGATATAATCTGACTTACACTTCAAGAGCATCGCTCTGGCTACAGTGATGAAAAATAGACTAATGGCTGGGAGTAGGAAGCAAAGAGACCAGTTGAAAGCTTTTACAATTCTCATCCCATTCAAGACAGCTTAGTAAATGAGCTCAAAGGCTACCTCCCCCTACCACAAAGCCTTTCCTAATCCTAAGACCCAAATTCTCCTGGGGGCTCTCTCCATCCTTTGTTCATGCATCTCTTCCAGCACTGGTTGATCTTGCCTTTATTCTGGGATTAATGATAGACCTGTCCTCAGCCCCACCAGACTTCAAACTCTTTAAGAGCAGATGCCCAGTTATTTCCAGTTATTTGCCAGCTGTAGTTGCCCCCAGCACAGAGGGCTGTACACATAGTAGAAACCAAGTCAGATTTTTTTCCTAAGGAATAAGTGATCCCATCCCTCTTTAACTGAGGTGCCTTGCTCTTGCCTCTCTGAGGCTTCTTCCAAGCTGTGTTTCTGCCTGGAGAGTCACATCTGAGTCAAACACTTACCTACCATGACAGCCCTAATTCGGTCTGTTAGCCGCACCTCACAGTCCCTCGGCAGATCTATCTTTACACGACATAGCTTGTCATTGGCCTGTCAGAGCTGGCGGGCAGCACATACAAAACATTGTTTGCCAAAGCTATTGGCCTCTCTGGAGGCTTGTGAGAGCAAATTAAATGAGTAATTATTTATTAAGTCCTTAAACATTTATAAGCACCTACTGTGTTGCTATGCTCTTTACTAGGCAGTAAGGGTATAAAAGTGAATAGAACAAACTTTCAAGAAGCTTACTGCCAACATAGGATACAAACCATATGCAAAGCATTGGAGTGGGAACAAAATAATAGAACTAGGTCCTTGTACTCCCAGGACTTACCATCCACCCACCCATCCATCCATCATTCATTCAGCAAGTACTTACTGAGTGCCCTTTACTAAGTATGGGATGTATAAAGGTGACAATTGAGATGCAATCCCTTTCACACTCCAATGTGGAGATACATAGTAAATAGTGAGAAGCTGGCATATGCAATATACATAGTACAGGGCAAGTGATGTCATACAGGTGCACAGTAAAACGGAGAACAGAGGAAGTGAGGCTCTGGAAAAACCTTCAGAGCTAAGTGGGATTTCAACAGAATTTTGAAGAACTACCACATGTGGCAGGAAGGGGGCATCTGGGGGAATGCAAGGAAATAGAGCATTATAAGAATAGACCATGTTTATGAATCAGAAAGTGGTCAACGTGGATCAATAGGTAAGAGACAGGCATTGTGTGAGCTAAGCCAGGCTGGGACTGGATTTGGATGAGCCTAAAGGCCAAGTTCAGGATTTTCCTCTGTAGGCAGTGAAGAACCACTGACAATTTTCAAGGAAAGGAGTGGTTATACCAGATTTGTGCTTTAGAGGCAGCGTTGGCAATGTGGAGATGCTAGAGGGTGGATGCAGGGAGACCAACTAGAAGAGCAATAATGAAGGTGTGAACTAAAGTAGTATAAAGAACCAGCTATGACTGGATACATGCCCTTATTTGTTCATAGACATATGAGTACCTATTATGTGCAAAACCTTGTGCTGCTTGAGGGTAGGAATGGCGCACACAACAAAGAAAAAAAAAACCCAGCTTATGTCTTCAAGGACTTTATAATGAAGTGTGAGACTTGGACCCCTAAAATGCTACCACATTCCTCCCTTGACTTCTGTGATACTAGGTATAGTCACCATGTACTGCTCTGGTTCCTTCCTGCAGGAGCCCATTACCTTCTGCCTGTGTTCTCTAGGGGTCAGTCGCTCCAGTGCCTGGATTCCCTCCTTTCTTCATGCCAGACAATATCCCAGAATGACTTCATTCTCCCTGCTGCTTTGAACATCAGCTATATGATGATTCCCTAATTCCAGTCACTCTCTGGAGTCATAGAGTTGTATATCAAACACACAACTGGACATCTCGACCCGCTGCCCACTGGCACCTCCAACTCAATTCATCCAAATAAAAACTCATCGTTCCTTCTCACCCAAACCAGCTTCTCCCCTTGTGCTTCCTATCTTACTGCATTAACAATCACTCTACATCTACAGCCAAAGCTGGAAACCAGGGTGTCATCAGTGTCTCATTTCTTGCTCCCCTATATCTAATCCATCACCAAGCCCTATCCAGTTTACATCTTATGTGTCTTCTCCTTGGTGACTACCCTAATTTAGGCTACTGACTGATCACCCTGGCTCTAGTTTTACTCTTTCAATCTATACTCCATACTAGGCCAAAAAGATCTTCCGAAAATCCTGATCTCATAACACATCCTGCTTAAGAGCTCTGTAATGGTTCTTCATGAGTTCAATCTTGGTCTGTAAAGGTTTTTGTGACAGCTCTTCAGCCTGGCTGTATGATATTCCATTGTATGGAGGGATGTAATTTATTTAACTAGCCTTAATAATAGATGTTTGCATTGTTTGTAAACTTTTGCTACTATAAGCAATGCTACAGTTGATAACTTTGTGTATAGTTTATTATGCATGTGTACAAGCATAGTGGATCAGAAATTATATGCACTTGTAATTTTGACAAGCATTGAAAATTTACAGTTCTGCCAGTAATATCTAAGAGAACCTATGTCCCCACAACCATGCCAGGAGTCTATGTCAAACATTTGGAATTTTTGCCAATCTATAGGTGTAAAATGGTATCTAAATGTAGTTTCAATTTTTAACAGGCATGGACACATGGGACAGACTGATAGCTATCAGAGGGAGGGAGGAGGGGGAGGACTGGTTGGAAGAAGGTGAAGGCATCAGCCAAAGAACATATATGCATAACTCATAGATACAGACAAGTGTGGTGATAGCCAGAAGGAAGGGGGAGGCAGGGGATGGGTGGAGGCAGGCAAAGGGGAGGGGGATATGGGGACATCTGTATTAGTAACAATAAAAATAAAGGGAAAAAATAAATGTAGTTTCAATTTTCTTATAAGTGAGACTGAGTGTTTTTTTCATGTATCTAAGAGCCATTTATCTTTCCTTTTATGTTAACCATCCCATTTTCTTATTGGATTTTTGTTCCTTTTCATATTGATTTGAAGGGATTTTTGTATATATGAAGCAAATTAGTCCCTTTGTCTATGATATGAATTGCAAATATTTCCCCCAGTTTGCCATTTGTCTTTGTTTATGGTGTTTTTTGTTCTGCAGAAATTATGGATTTTTATGTTGACAGATGTCTTTTTTTATGCTTTGGGAAATTTCATGCTATTCTGAAAATACTTTCTCCACTATGACATTATAAATTTATGTTTTTACTCTTTGAAATTTATTTAAACACAATTGATTCATATGGATTTAGGTTAGTGTAAGGACTAAAGTAGAGATGCCACATTATTTTTTTTCGGGTCGCTACACAATTGCCTCAATACTGCTTATTGTGTAATTCATCTTTTCCCTACTGAAAGACAATGCCATCTGTATCATCTATCAACATTTTAAACGTCTTGGGTCTATTTCTGGACTCTCTTTTGTTCACGTTGATCATGTTGCCAATGCATGCACCAGCGTCCCCTGAATTTTACTATTTTAATTATTGTAGCTTTTAATGGTTTAATATCTGGTAAAGCTTTTCCCCTCACATCAACCTATTTTTCAGAATGTTTGTTTTTCTCCTTAGCCCTTATTACGCTTTAATGTATGATGTATTTTGCTTATTTTTTTTGGTAAAGCTTTTCCCCTCACATCAACCTATTTTTCAGAATGTTTGTTTTTCTCCTTAGCCCTTATTACCCTTTAATGTATGATGTATTTTACTTATTTTTTTTTGGTGTATCCATGGCTATGCCGGATACAACAATTTCCATATGAACTTTATATTCAGGTTATGTAGTATTAGTATTTTTATTAGATTATGTATTTTATTAGATTAATTTATGGAGAGCTGACATCTTTATGATAACAAGTCTTTCTACCCCAAAATAGAGTATTCCTTTCCATTTTTTCAAGCCTTCTTTTGTGTCCTATGATATAACATTTTAGTTTTGGACACCTAGATCTAGCATGTTTATTATTAAGATTATTCTTAGTTTACTCTGTTGTTGCTATCGTAAATGATGCATTTTATTCCTCTATACTTTCTAACTGGCTGTTGTGCATTGGCTTTCTGAATAACTGTGTCCACTTTGCGAAAATGTCTTATGTGTATAATTTTTTTCATTTGATGTCGTTGGATTTTCCAGGTAGTCTCTCATACCATAAATAATGATAATTACCTCTTCTTTTCCAGTTTTTATATATATCATTCCTTCCTCTTCTGTAATTAAGTAGGCTAGTACTGCCAAAGCAATGTGAAATAAAAGTAGTCGCAGGAGCCATGCTTGTGGAATACCTATCTCTAATGAGAATAATTTAGGTTTCCTCATTAAATGTGATTCTGGCTTTTGAACTGAGGTGTGTAAATGTTATCATGTTAATGAAGTCGTATATTTCATAGTCTGTTTGTAATTCTTTAGCCTGGGTATTGATATTTCAGAGGGTTTCAGTCTGTGTATGCATCTCTCCCTTTGCAGATTTCTTCTCCCTTAGAGGAAAAAAAAAAGTGTACAGCTATCAAGTAGAGTATATGTTGACTTAAAATGCATGGTGAACCCAAAGAAAACTTTGTACTTGTCAACAGCTTTAGTAAATTTGGCTTCCTATAGTCAACAGCAGGTAGATTCCGTGTCCTCTGACTGAGCGCCCAGAAGATAACAGCCTTAGGTGAGGGAAACTGGTCCTGCTCTAGTGGACAGGAGTGGGAAAGGCCTAGGCTCAAAATCCAGGTTCTTGATTCGACCATGTCGCAGTTGAGACCCAAGCCCTAAGAACAGTGCCAACAGCTAATAGTTTTTAAAAACTTGCTATATACTACCCACTTGTGTAAGTAGCAATTTACTCATTAGAACCATCATATCAAGTAAATACTATTATTTCCTCACAGATGATGAAACTGAGACAAAGAAAAGTAACACTCAAAGTCACAAGCTGGCAGGTGATATTGCTGAGGTTTAAAACCAAGCAGTTTGACTCCAGAGCCTGTCTTCTTAACCACCATGTTCTAATCCTCCAGAAGGAGCCTGGGGCCCTGAGTAGACGGGCAGAGACACTGCAGAAACCGTGACTGGAGCCTCTATTGTAAGCCACATCTATCTCAGGCAAACAATAAAAGACTACTCTGGAACCAGGGACAGTTAACTGGAAGCTGGATGGCTGGTGCCATTGCTAGCTTTTCTTTTTATCCACACCCTTCCTTCTTTTTGTTCCTTTGCTGGTTCCTCCTCTAACTTACCTTAAACATTAGTGTACCCCAGACACTGGTCTATCTATACTCTCTCCCTAGTTATTGGCATCCAGATCCTCATGATAATGATTCCTTTATTATCTCCAGTCCAGTCCTCTCCCCTGACAGGACTAGGGTGTCCACCCCTCTACTGAACACCTCCACCAAGAAACCTCACAAGCATCTCAAACTTAACACATCTAAACAAAACTCTTTGTTTCCCCCCATACAAACATGCTCCTCCCACAGACTTCTTTTCATGAGTTTATTTAACGCATTCAACAAATATTTATTGAACACCTGCTGTAGCAGTGAACAAAACAGACAAAACCTCTGCCCGCACAGAGCTTACATTCTACTGCTGAGGAACACAAAATAAACAGGAAAAAAAAATAAGTAAAATACATCATACATTAAAGGGTAATAAGGGCTAAGGAGAAAAACAAAGCACGGAAAGGGTGAAGAGTGCAGGGAACAATGATTAAACTTTTAAAAAGGACAAGTGAGAGGAGCACAAAATGAGGCCAAAGAAGTAACAGGGGCTAGACCATGATTTTTTATTCCAAGAAAGATGAAAATTTTGAACAGAGACTTGACATGAGTGGATTTCCATTTTGACAGGAATATTCTAACTGCTGTGAGGAAACTGGAAGAGTGGCAGGAAAGATGAAAGCTGGAAGACTAGTTAGGGAGCTCTTGCAATAGTCCAGGTGAGAGATGATGGATCTAGGAGACTTGGATCAGCAGACGAGAAACCAGTGTGATAGGACCAGATTCTGAACATACTTTAAAGGTGGGGAGCTTGTGGGGGGTTCTACCATCCACCCAGTTTCTCAGGCCAAAAATCTAGGTCTCATCCTTGATTCTTCTCTTTCCCTCATATCCCACACTCAGTCCATCAGTTCTGCCTCAGAAAAATGCTCCAAAGTCACTGTTTCTGTCTATCTTCACTGCTGCCACAACCCAGCTAAACCACCTGGGGTTACCTCTCACCTGGATTGCTGCAATAGCTCTGTGCCTCCTTTTTTGACCCCTATGATCCAATCTTCACAAGCAGCCAGGGGGCTCATTTTAAAAATTAAGTATCACAGGATGGATGCCTTTGCTCACAATCCTTTAAGAGCTTTCCAATGCCTTAAGCATAAAGGCCAAAGTTCATTCCATGAACTGCAAGAGCTAATGTGACCTTCCCCCTGATGACCTCTCTGTTCTCATCTCCTTCTCTCTTTTTCTTCATCATGTTGCTCCGGCCACACTGGGACCCTTCCTGTTCCTCAAACTCTTTTCTGCTTTGAACTATGCTTTCTCCTCTGATTATTCATCTTATCCCAGTTTTTTGCATGACTGGTTTCTTCTCCACTATAAAATCTCAACTCAGTTGCCACCTGCTTAGAGACATCCCTGACAACTCTCATATAATATATAGATACTATATATATATGAATATATATATATATATTCATATATATATTCCACCAGAACTTGTATCAGGAAACACAATCTTTCAGGGGAGATAAAATAAGTTAATATTCATTAAGCAAGATCACAGGATAGTAAACGAAGTGGGGACTTTTGAAGCAGAGGGCTATCATACACGGTCAGAGCTGGAAGGGCTAGCCCTCCATCTGACATTTGAATCCCCTAGCAATGTCCAGGTGATGTGTACTTGACACCTCCACTGAAGGGTGGTGGATAGCTTTGGAATTGTATCTTCCATTTTCTGAGCTGCAGAATGTTTCTCTGAAGCTACTACACTTTTGTGCCCTCCAAGGAAACATAAAACAGAAATCCTCTTTTAGAGGACAGTCTTTCTGGTCTTCCAGAGCAGCTCCAACTTTTCCTATAGGCTTGTTCTCCCATGCCAAGATTCCCTCCAGGGCACTCCCCGCTGAAGGTGCTTCCATTGGTCTCTTACTTCCCCGGACCCACAATGTCCCCAGCAGTCCAGGTGCATTTGGGCTCACGGGACGTCTTTTTCCAGGACCTCTACCTTCAGGGAACGCAGCCCATCCGTTCCTTAGACATCAACCTCCCTGCCCCTTTACGCTACATCTCTCTGGCGAGCTCCTCAACATCATCTCCCCGCCACCTGCCTAGCATAGGGCCTGACACACAAGAGTTTCTTAAAACCCCTGGTGGAATCTGGGAAACCATCAAAGACTCATATTCTTAATGAGAATTCCGAAGCCGAAATCTAGTCCGTACCCGGGACCACGCAACCCACGGGTCCACCTCTCCCAGCAACGCCCCAGCTCCCCGCGCTTGGTTTCGCCCCTCAGCCTGTCAGGCCCCAAGTCTCACCCGTCCCCTTAATCGCTCCCCTCAACCGGGTAACTTCTCTGACGCCTATTATCCCTTAAGTTTCCCTACTGGGAATGCCTTTAATTTCACCTGTTAGTAAAATAGTGGCACCTTCACAGCCATGGCCACGCCCCTCCACGCCCGTTCCCTGTGTGAACCGGAAGAGATGGCTCAGTCCTTAGTTTGTAGACCCGGAAGTAGACGTACCTCACGGAAGCTGGCTTTGGCCCTGCGGCTGCTGCCGTCGCCGCGGAGAATTTGTTGGAGCTGGCAGCCTAGGAATGGTGAGACCTTGCGGTTCGCCTCTGAGGGTTCTGAGCGGAGTTGGGGTTCAAATTGAATTTCCCAGAGTACCTCCAGGGACGACCCCCTCCCCAGGTTTGGGGCCCCGCCCCAGTGGCGCCCAGAAAGTCTGCGCATGCGTACGCCGGACCGGGCCAGAATCAGGTCCGAGATGTTACGCATGCGCGCGCGGGCCGGACCGGGCCAGAATCGGGTTCGAGATGCTACGCATGCGCAGGGGTGGCTTGCCGAAGGTGGCGTGAGAATTGGCCCACGGAATTGGTATACCGCCTTTTGTCGCCACGAGCCCACGGGGCTTAAACCAAGGCTGCAAGAGCATCGGGGTTCTGTCGGTGCCTTGCTTTTGAGTTTCATCACCATTACTGTCCCGACCCGCTGAAAGAGACCTAGACTAACCCCTCACCTTGGTGTGCACTTAAAGGAGAATAAATCGAGGGCCGGGGAACGAAGGGGACGCAGACCCTGCTTCAATCAGCTCGTAGAATAGGGACCCTTTGCCCTCTCCCCAGGTGTCAATATTCCCAGCCGTATTCTGTGGGGTGGCGCGATGAGCACACCTGGGGACTGGGCCGAAACGCTTCGAGAAGAGTGAGCAGTCCTGAGCAGAAAGAGCGGGATCCACAAACAGCGCGCCCTCTCGAGTCCTCAGCGCCTGAGTTCTGCGGGGTTTAGGAGCTCCCCACCCCCGGAGGCGGGGGCCGGGGGAGGTGGTTGATATTCGGTCAGTTTCCAAACCATGTTTTTCAGTTTCACCGAGTTACCACCCACTAAATCTTCCGCTAAACACGCAAATAGGGGGGGAGAGAGAGACTGGTTGGAATTCTGTACTTTTCTCTTCATTGGCTTGGGAGGGAAAGGGGTGGTGCTGCTGAGCTGAGTGCCCAGCTGATGGAGAGAAAAAGTGAACCAAGAATCCCTTGTTTCCTGGTAGTTTATATCAAGGCCATTAGCCTAGGGGCTATGAGTAGAGTTAGTGGGGTCCGTGAACCCCATAAATAGTATGTGTTTCTACATTTTTCTGGAGTCCATAGCTTTTATCATATTCTCAAAGATGTCAGTGGCCTTCAAAAGGCTACTGGTTTATCAGGGTCATATTGGCGAAACAGTCTTGTATCTTGTGTCTTCTCTAGCTTATGGGGCCTTGGGGGACCTGTTGCCGTATAAGGAGGTGGGGCTGGCTAGTTGGAATACTGAGCCACAGGGAGCATTATTTCTCCTTTGCAGAATCTCCTCTCAGCCTCTAAGCCTCTCTGGTCAGAATCCTTGGATGAGCCTGTGGGACCCTTTTTCCTAGCGCTGTGGTTTGGAACTAGTGGCTTCGGGACTGTAAGAGGATGGACAAAGGTACTGTGAGGCCAGGTCAGCTCCCCAAACGTTTGGGCTCCAAGCATCTGCTGTTTCCACCCTGTGCCAGGCACATGTGTCTTTCGGTCATAGCAGGGCATTGCCACTTCCCCCTGGACCAACACTACCCAGGTACCTCTGGGCAGAGGCCACAGTTGACTGATTTGCTGTTGAGCTTTTGCTCTTTGGCATGGCTGCATTTTGATGGCAGAGGGAACAGTTACACCCAGAGCCTGATGTGTTGGCATCACCTGCCTGACCTGAGCATCATGTGCTGCATGACATGACACATGGCACCAGGATAACTGCCCAGCATGGAAGGTCTGGGCCAGGTCTGAGCCCAGATGGGATCTGGATGGCCAAGGGGTCCCAACATAAAACCTCGTGTCAAGGAAACAGGGGAGGGGGCTGAGAGGACTGGCAGAGGCAGGGAAAGGCTGAGAAGGAGACCTATGAGCAGAGGCTCAAGGCTCTGCTAGGCACTTAGGAGGCCTGAGTTCACTACTTCTCTTTTTCTAGATTCTCAGGGGCTGCTAGACTCATCCCTGATGGCATCAGGCACTGCCAGCCGCTCAGAGGATGAGGAGTCACTGGCAGGACAGAAGCGGGCCTCCTCACAGGCCTTAGGGACCATCCCTAAACGGAGAAGCTCCTCCAGGTACTAAGGGTTTGGAGGGGCAGGGACTGAGCAGGGGCCATTAGGTACTGCACGCCTTGTCCCCTGTTGGGAATAACCCCCTGAGACCCTTAGGGGCCTAAGGGTCGGCAGAGCCTTGTGCTTTTCATATCCCTACTAAATCACTGACTGAGGGCAAGGGAGGGAGATCTTAGGTCTTTGATGTGGAGTCTTTGTGGTGTGGTAACCTTTTGCCTCAGAGGGGTGGGGCATAGTAGTCCTGTGCCCCATCCACTGAGCTGGAACAGTTAGCACCCTGCTGGGGATCTGCTCTGTTCTAGAGGCCTGGTGTTTGTAAGTGGGTGCTAGGGATGGGGAAGGATCACTCACTGGGTACCACTCTCCACAGGTTCATCAAGAGGAAGAAGTTTGATGATGAGCTGGTGGAGAGCAGCCTGGCTAAGTCCTCTACCCGGGCAAAGGGAGCCAGCGGGGTGGAACCAGGGCGCTGTTCCGGGAGTGAACCCTCCTCTAGTGAGAAAAAGAAGGTGAGGGATTGGGAAAAGGGGTGGGGGAGATGGGGTTCAGGGCCAGATTTTGTGTCTCCCTGCAACCAGCTGGCAAGGGTTCCTCAGAGGATGCTATGAGAGGACCAAACTGCCCCCGCCCCAACCTCAGATGCCTCCCTCCTGACAGCCTGTCTCTCCCTACTCCCTCTTTCTTGCCCCACTCTGCACCCTTCAGTGCATCCTGTATCACATTCTGTGTGGGAGGCATGGAGCGTGCATCTATTCTGGGAGCAGACAGCCTGTTCCCAGCGTTGCTGGGTGTAAAAATAACCCCCAGGTGGTATTGCTCTGGCCCCAGACACGGTACCAGCAAGAGTGTTTTCCTGGTATCCTCTCCACCCACCCTCCACTCTGGGGTTGGGGGTGCCACCAGCAAAGAGAAGACCCCGTATAGTCGAGGACTGTGTAGAAGTGCTCTGGTCGGGGCAGGCGTTAGAAACCTAAGCTCCCAGCCTGTGCTTCTTATTGTCGAGCCCCTGGGTCTGGGGCTGTCACACTGTATGTGAAGCTCTAGGCCTGAAGACCCAGATGCCCTGATGCCAGCTTTGAGCTCACTGTGTTCCTGTCCTCTGTCCAGGTGTCCAAGGCCCCTAGCACTCCTGTGCCACCCAGCCCAGCCCCCACCCCCGGACTCACCAAGCGTGTGAAGAAGAGCAAACAGCCACTTCAGGTGACCAAGGATCTGGGCCGCTGGAAGCCTGCAGATGACCTCCTGCTGATCAATGCTGTGTTGCAGGTAGTGCTTTCCACTATAGTTTCTGTGTCCGTCTTTTCCCTCCAGCTTTCGGTTGTCCCTCAACTAGCCCAGCAGTGTCCTGTGGGTGGCAAGGGAAGGGTTCCTTCCAGTGCTAAGGCTGAAGGACACCCCTCTGGGCTCTTGCAGACCAATGACCTGACATCTGTCCACCTGGGTGTGAAGTTCAGTTGCCGCTTCACCCTTCGGGAAGTCCAGGAGCGCTGGTACGCCCTGCTCTACGATCCTGTCATCTCCAAGTGAGTGGGGCTGGCTCTAGCAGTAAAGTACTTGGAGACACCAGAATTTGTCCCGTGGAAAAATGGGACTTGTATAAGGGCCCAAGGAGGTGGCCTGGGAGGCAGGGCTCTTGGGTCCTTGCATTATCTGCTATGATCAAGACCTGCCAGGCTTCAGGGGGAAGCTTCTTCCTGCTGCCAGCCCTGCTAGTTCTGGCTTGATACCAGAAGCAAGGGGACCTGGAAGCCAAGGAAGCAGCTTAGGAGAAAACGCCCAAATTAGAGCCAGAAGCTGTAGTTCCACCACTCTTCACATTGTGGTTTGGGGAAAGTCACCCCCCAGCCTTTCCACATAGACTTCCCATAATTCCATCCAGCTCCAGCAGCCTGAGTTCCAAATAAACCCATGCACACATGTACGACAAACTCTTCCTCCTCAGTCGCTTCATTTAACGTCATCCAAATTTGGTTGGATGCTTAACACCTGTCTTCTACTCCACAGCCCCTGGCACTGCATCAGTTTTAGCCATGGCCCTGATACACCAGGAAACAGGCAGGGCTCAGCGTGGGAAAGGGGGGATGGTGCTGGGAAGTGGCTGGTGAGTGGCTGCTTTGGCCAAGAAGGACAGAGGTCTTCGGGGGAGAGCCTCAGCTGCACTCAGGATCTCCCCCAGGGCTGGCCTCTAGGGGGCTGTGCCTTGGACTATCTTCACAGGATTGAACACAGGGACATGTTTCCTGAGTTTCCTGTTCATGCTTTGGACAAATCCATGAAGCCATACATGCTGTGCTAAGCCTTGGGCTCTTCCTATTGAGGGCCTGGCCTCTTGTCCTGCATCTGAAGACCTGCAGGCTTTGGGGGAAATAGGAACTTCAGATTGCTTGACACCCTCCCTTCAACCCTGCCCTGACCTTGTCTCTTCCCCAGGCTGGCCTGCCAGGCCATGAGGCAGCTGCACCCAGAGGCCATCGCCGCCATCCAGAGCAAGGCTCTGTTTAGCAAGGCTGAGGAGCAGCTGCTGAGCAAAGTTGGCTCGGTAAGGATGAGGGCTAGTGAGGCTGGTGAGGGGCAGGGCAGGGTGGGAGCTGGACTACTTGGAAAACTGGCGTGGGGGACCCCGCTGCGTGGAATCGTGCCTATGCTGCCTGTGCAGATGTACACACCCTGGTGGACTCAGGAAGAGCCAAGCCGGGCTTCCTGGCAGCTGTAGCTGTCACTTCGTCCAGCTCCTGGTGGGAATGGACGGGGGTGAGGATGGGGGTTGGTAAGGCAGAGGCAGAAGTGAAAAAACACAGGTGCCTAGGGCATGCTTCTTGCCCTCCAGACCAGCCAGCCCACCTTGGAGACCTTCCAGGACCTGCTGCACAGACACCCTGATGCCTTCTACCTGGCCCGTACTGCCAAGGCTCTGCAGGCCCACTGGCAGCTCATGAAGCAGTATTACCTGCTGGAGGACCAGACAGGTAACTGGCCCCAGGAGCTGGCAGCGTCGGGTGTGTGAGAGTGTGGCGTGTTCTGGGCACAGCTGCCCTTAAGTGCCCTGCGGTAAATCCCTCAGTGGCCCCCGGTGTCTGGTTTACCTCCCTCTGCAGCAAAACCCACTTCCTTCTAGGGGAGGGAAAGCAGGTGGAATGGTAAGGGTAGCCAAAAGTTGCCTGGAATGCTGGGCAAAATGTCTTAATGGCAGAATTATCTATCACTCCTGGGGTTTTTTGTTTTTTGATAACTCATAATTACATAAATATGTTAATATGCTTCATGAGCAAAATGTGGACATCCCCGTCACTGCTCACCCTTCCCAGTTTGCCACCCAAGAGATGATGACTTTTCTAAGCCTTTCTGCCCTTCCCTCTCTTCATTCTCTCCTCACTCCCTGTCCTCCCCCAACAGCCAGTACGGTCAGGCTGCCTTCGGGCCGTTCAGAACCCGCACTGGAACTCCATCCCCAGTCCTTTGTCCTTCTCGTTCCCCAAGGGCCCGATGCTCTCTGCTTCTCTTCCCTCAACCAACAAAACTGCCATTCTCCTAGCGACAATCAGAAAAGCAGTCTGATTAAACTGCAGGGAACACTGCAGTTAGATTTGGGATTCAAGGTCAGACTTTCATAATACAACTCATGCTGCTCTTACTTCCTAAACGTTGCCCATTGCTTTCTACATTGTTGTTCACATTGTTGTGAAAAGGAAGTTTCGGCCATGCCCTTCACTCTACCATCTAGGTCCTGTAGCTCTGGCTATTTAAACATATTCCTTCAAGAGGATTTTGGGAAATCCTTTCAAGGGGAGGGCGGATCTGTCTTTCCTAAGAATCTTTGAATTTAGTGCTCAGCAGGCTTCCCACTGTATTCCTGCAGCTTTCAAATCTCTGCTGCTTCCTCAGACTCAAATTTCGCTGAATTCCCATAGAATGGACACTGGATAAAGTTTATTCTTGCTGCAATAGCTAGCTCCATTGTCACTATTTGGAAAGTTACTTTGTGTAAACTTATTTGTCAACTTCAAAGCTTAATTTTTTTCTCCAAGGGTCTCTTATGTGGGTATTTGATTTCTCCTTGCCAGTTCGGGCTGGGAGTCACTAGGAACAAGGAATGTACCCTGATCAGCGGTTAAGTCAGCTGAAAATTAGTTTGGTGGGATTTCAGGCAGCTTTGATTGGGAGGGGCTTAGCGGAGGTGACCACCCCAAACCCATCTTCCCACACAGTCAGACCTAAGAAGGAGGGTGTGGTGGTGGAGGGAACATTTGGCAGGCAGTGGGGACACCTCAGTGTTGTCAAACTCCTTAACTGACAGTTTCACAGCCACTAGTTAGTGGGAGCTGCTACTGAGCAGACACTTGCAATTGCAGAAACAGGCAGCCTGAATGCAGAAGTTCTCAAGTTCTGGAGGCTCCAGTCCCTTTTACATTTTGACTGGAGAAAAACTGAAAAATTTTCATGAAACAATATTTATCCTGAACGTATCTGGTGGACTTTGATATTAATTATCCTCTTTCTATCTCATTTTTTGAAAAAAATTAAATTAATTTCATGACCCATTAACACGTTATTACCCACAGTTTGAAAAGCACCGGTTAAGCTGGGGTAGCTCCCGTCAGCACAGCCTGTGTAAGTGGGCATGTCCCACTTAGCCCCTTCCTGAATGTGACAGAAGATACTCAGGAGCATGTGATGCTTTTGATTTTGGATTAGGCATCAGGAAAGCGGGCCTTCAATCTTCTGTCTGTCCTAAACGGGTGTCACATAGTCGAATCTTCCCTCTTACGCCCATTTCCTCATCTGTAAAATGGAGCTAATAGCAGTGCCTTCCCTACCTAATTCAAGGCTGTGTGAGAGCCCTTTGCCCACCAAAAAGTAAGCACAAAAGTTCAACCTTAATTCCCTTCCCTTTGTAGAACCATCTCTGCCCCTCCTTAAGCTCAGGCATGCTTTGTGCCAAATCAGCGTGCAGCCTCATCTGGCACGCACTCCATTACCTGTGTTGGATTAACTTCTGTTCATTTCAGCAAAAAGCCGATCCCATGGACCCAGCCTTCACAGTGTGTCCCCTTAGTTCAGTGGTCTGCTCAGCAGCTCCACGCTGAGTAGTAGCATCAGCGCTGACCCTCCCTTTGTCCTCTGTTCAGTGCAGCCATTGCCCAAAGGGGACCAAGTTCTGAACTTCTCCGATGCAGAGGACCTGATCGATGACAGTAAACTCAAGTGAGTGGCTGGGGCCACAGGCAGGGTGCCGGGAGCTGAGTGTCTCTCTGGGGGCAGGGTGCCCAGGTTACTTGGCCTTACCTCTCGCTGCAGAGCACAGAGCTCAGCCCAGTTTCTGCCTGAAGTTCTAGTTGTAGCTGTTACCACCTGGTCTTCCTGCCGAACCTCTGCTCCCCCAACCCTGTGTCCCCGAGTCCCTTACCCCACCCCCACCTTTGGGAAGGAGACTAGGTGGAGGCCAGGGCAGTGCCCTTGGGCCCCCTGGCTGAGGGGCTGAGGGGTTGAGGGAGGTCCTAATGGCTAAGGAACACCTGATGGCGATGGCAGGTGAGCTGGAAGTAGAACCTCATTCATCCTTCTCACCTCCCAGGGACATGCGAGATGAAGTCCTGGAACATGGTGAGTGTGTCCTGGTGGGGACAGTGAGGGGGTGGAAGCTCCTGACAGCACAGAGAGTACCAGTACAAGGTGCTGGTGACTTTGGAGTGTCCCTCCTTACCACCCCACCTCACCCCAGAGCTGACAGTGGCTGACCGGCGGCAGAAGCGAGAGATTCGTCAGCTGGAACAGGAACTGCATAAGTGGCAGGTGCTAGTAGATAGCATCACAGGTGAGGAGGCCAGCAGTCCGGGAGGAGCACACTCCAGCTCCTCGCCCACCGCCCACCCCCCACCCAGTCCCCGTCCCTGTGGTTGCCTGGCTGGGTGCACCCTCCTCTCTCGCCCCAACTCCTTTCCCTCAACAAACCTTGCCTTGGCTCCACACCTTCCACCTCGTAGCCCTAAAGGGTGGCCTCTCTCCCACACGAGCTGCTCCTCCCCAGGCATGAGCTCTCCAGACTTCGACAACCAGACGCTGGCGGTGCTGCGGGGCCGCATGGTGCGGTACCTGATGCGCTCCAGAGAGGTGAGTTAGGCCCAGCCCCATCCCATTCCCGCCCCCGCTTCCTAAATTTCCCGCCTCCATCAGTCTTCCCGTCACTGCCCTTTCTATGTCTGGTCCCTGATTTCTCATCTTTCCCTGGCCTATGTGGACCCTTCCCTCAATCCTTAGCTGCCAGCCCTCACCTGCCCTATTTCCCCAGATCACCCTGGGGAGAGCAACCAAGGATAACCAGATTGACGTGGACCTGTCTCTGGAGGGTCCAGCTTGGAAGATCTCACGGAAGCAAGGTAGCAGCAGAAGCCTCTCTCTCCCGGCTCCCCGCCGCCCTCTCCAGCCCTGGGGCTTGGTCTCTGTGGGAACTCTCACGGATGAGCTAGCATTTCAAGACTCTAACTGGGAGTCCTGGGTACCTTTCCTGTCCCCAGGAAGCACAGAGGGTACACAGGGACTTGGGGCTCTTTTCTGGCCTTCACCCACCCTGTCATCCTCATTTTCATCTCTATTCCGATAGGGGTCATCAAGCTGAAAAACAATGGTGATTTCTTCATTGCCAATGAGGGTCGGCGGCCCATCTATATTGATGGGCGGCCTGTGCTGTGTGGCTCCAAATGGCGCCTCAGCAACAACTCCGTGGTGGAGGTGAGCTGGGAGGGAGGTGGAGAGGCCACAGTGCGACCTGCGTGGGGTGTGGTGAGCCAGTATGTGGGCCTGGCTCCCCGTCCCACCTTTGTCCTCATCCACCCCTCTCCTGCCCACAGATTGCCAGCCTGCGATTCGTCTTCCTCATCAACCAGGACCTCATTGCCCTTATCCGGGCCGAGGCTGCCAAGATCACACCACAGTGAGGAGTGGTGGCAGGACCCATGGGCTCTTTCTGGCCTCAGTTTCCCCTGCCATTCCAACTCCCTGGAGCTGGGAAGTCGGGTTCCTGGAAAAACCAGAGTGGGCAGCAGGAGACCCAACCGACAGCCCATTGATCTGAGCCTCTGTGGGGGGCGGGGCTGGCCCTCAGGAAGTCCCTAGAGGCTGGGACCCTGCAGCGTCCTTACAGCCAGAGCCCCTCCCCTTCTCTCTGCCAACCACCCTCCCCTCGCCCCCAGATTCCCACCTTCATCCCTGTGTTTCCAGCTGATTAGCTTCAGACTTTTCCCTTATTATTATTTTTCTTTTGTAAATAAAAAGCACTGAGTTCCAAAGTAGCTTCTTTTATTATTACTTTTTAATACAAAAAATGTGGGGACAGGTGAGGCAGGGGCACATGCAGGTGATGGCAGAGCCCCACCTTGGCCTCAGGCCTCTGTCGCCCACCCTGTAGAGGGAGACAAGGTCAGAGAAGCGGCCTGAGGAGGAAACCCACAAAAAGGGACCACAGGGTTACTAGCCCGGGGCCAGCCCCTGAGGCTCCAGCCCACCCTCCGTGAGAGCCAGGGCGAGGCCCTTCTTGACTCTCAGCCTCCCTGCCCTGAGCCAGCGGGCAGCCCGGGGTCCCTGGGGGTGGCTGCCACCCTTCCTGTGCCCCAAGGTTGGGCAGAGCAGCAGATGGCAGCATGTCTGGCGACACTGAGTCCTGGGGCTGGCAGTCAGACTCCTGTGCCTTCTTCCTGGGTCCACTGGACCGTGCCAGAGCCATGGCAGCCAATAAGCACCATCTCCAGGCTATGGGGTTCCCAGGGCAAGGCCAGGCCCCCTGACGCTGGCGGGGGCTCTCCAGTGCTGGCAGCCTCAGCCTGGTTCCCGGGCTCCAGGGGCCCAGTCCTAGCCCCTTGCTCAGGAGACGGCGAGCCAGGGGTGCCAGGCTCAGGATGGAGTTCTGCTGAACCTGGTGGCTCTGAGTCAGAGGTGGAGGTCCAAAAAGCTGTCGCTCGAGGCCAGGGGGAACTCTGAGATGCTGGGGGACCCCAGGGCCAGGGTGCCACGAGGGGAGGGGGCCCTGGACGAGGGTGGGGCCAGGTCCCACTCAAGACAGAACCAGCTGGGGGCTGCAGACGGTAGGAAGATGCCCCAGTGTCCACACACAGAGGCTGCAGGAGTCCAGAGGTGCTGGCTGGGCATGGCCCCTCTCGTGAGGCCTGAGGGCACGGGCTCTCCCCATGGGGTGCCAGGATGAGCTGCACGGCCTGCCGCAGGGACTGAAGTCCCTCCCGCATCTGCAGCACCTGCTCAGACAGCTCCATCACCTTTGGGGAGGGAGGAGGGTGAGGTCAGAGTGAAGCCAGGCCCTGTGTTACACAGGAGCAGGGCCCCTCTCCCTGTCCTGCCTCCACTTTGCCCCTCACTCACCGCCTGCCGAAGCTTGTCCAGCATGTCTGTGTTACTCGCCTCAGTGGATCCGAGGGGGACAGAAAGCAGGCTGTTCTCTGTGGACCAGAGGGTGAGGTTACTGGGCAGAGCTGATACAAGGAGACGGTGCGGGGGCCAGGTCTCTGCCCCAGTTAACACAGACTACCCTGGGCCGGCAGAAAGGGCCACTTCCAGCCTTGCCCAAGTTGCTAAAAATTCTGTCCAAATTGCCAGGGGCCCTGTGCACACTGCCCCATGCTTTTCACCTCAGGAAGTTGCCTTCCGTGCCTGTCTCCTGTTCTGTCCCCCAGGGGCACAGACACTCCTGGGAGCTCATTACTTGGTCCATTCCCAGGGCTGCCTGGGTTGGCTGGGGGCCATTTTCAACTCTGCTTCCCCAGTCTTCTATCCTCCCAGTGAGCCAAACAACGTGCTAAGGGTCTTAGCAACATTATCTTATTTACCATGCACAACAACCATTTTACAGACTAGAAGCTAGGGTGAGAACCAAGGTCACAGGTCACACTGTGAGAGAGCTGACGGCAGAGATCGAAACCCTGCACCCAGCTACCCTCCAACGCCAAGGTGCTGGTTTTAGCCACCAGACTCCCAGCCCACACCATGCAGGTGGTGGGTAAGGGCAAGAGGGCTTCCAGGCAACATCTGTATCCTGTCGGTTTCTGAGGTTCGCATGGCAGAGGGACCCGACAACCTCCCCCCAGGCACAGGGCCCCAGTACCTGGTCCAGGGGAGGGGCTGCTGCTACATTCCGGGACAGACTGCCCCATGTGAAAAGAGAATTTGGGTTTGTCGGAGCCACAGCCATCCTCAATGCCGTCTACTACCCTGTGGACACAGGCACCAGGACAATAAATAGACAGGTAGCCACTGGGGTATTTCCTGGGACAAGACACCCCAGTGTCCTCATACAAAAGCTGCAGGATTCTGGAGCTGGGAGAAGTGACTTAGGACCGCAAGAGAAAAGCGAAATGAGATGTCCCTTCCCCTAGGAGATTGCAGTTTCGCTCGGGATCCAAGCTTGAGACATCAAACAGCAAGAGTTCCGAGCTCAGTTCTAAATGGTGGGGTGGGGGCAGCAGGGAGATAGAGAAGTCAAGGAAGGCTTCCTGGAGAAGGCTGGGAGGGGTAAGGATGGAAGGTGGGCATCCAGGGCAGGGGTGTGATTGGCTGGGGCCCCAGCCTTATCATCACCGTCTCTGCCGAAGTGTAGTGGCTCAGAGCCTGCTCACCTGGGGCTCAGATCTGGGGGCACATTCCATGGCACAGGGGGCAGCCGCAGCCCCTCTAAGCTCCGAGGGCGAGCAGAGGGGCCGGCCTCAGACTGCAAAACTCCTGTCCTCCCTTGTCGCCCTTTGCCACCTAGACGGGACGGGGGTGCGGTTCGCCGCGGGGACAGCAGCTTGGCAGCTGAGGATGAGGAGGTGCATCCTGGAGACAGCAGGGGGCTGGAGGGCTCATCAGCGGGGGCTGGCGAGGCTGCAGGGCCCTGCTCTCCATCTGTCTCCTTCTCCTCCAGAGTGGACATGAGGGTGTTGTCGCCGCTCAGGGAGCTGGTGTCCGCCTGGGGACAGGGGAGGACAGAAAACTGGCTTCCATAAGCCCTTACAGAGCTCCATGCACCTCCCCCACCCTGGCCTCATCTCTCTAGAAGAGAGGAGCTGGTCTGCTAAGCAGGATGCCCAGGGCATCCCACCCCACTGAGGAAGGGGCTTGGCCGGGGAGCAGGAAGCTGTTTTTCTGCTGCCACCACAAGGCCACCAAGCCCTGGGGGCATATAGTGCTCCTCAATATCCTAGCCAAGGGAACTATCCAAGAGAATACAGTACTAGAAACTGGTTTGGAACAGGAATACTCAAAAGCCCCTCAAGAGTGGTTCTTTTTCACTGAGAACAAAGCAGGGCAGATACAGGACCTTCTTCAGAGGTGGCCTCGTGGGCTTGGCTCTAAAGAACAGAGTGTGGGTGTTAGGGGCAGGGAGAGTGTAGACCCCCTACCATGTGTGGGGGGTGTTCGCCCAGGGCATGTGCTCACACAGCACCTCCACCAACCCCAGCCTCGGCCCACCTCTCCAGGCTCCCTGGCACCCCGCCTCCTCCACGCACTCATCTGGTGCGCTCACCTCCGCAGGGCCTCCGCCAGCACCCAGGTTGTAGCTGAGCTCCCCTCGGAGGCCCCGGCTAAAGCGCGGGGCAAACTCGGGGTATAGAGCCAGGCTTTCGTGTAGCCCAGCCAGCTGCAGACACTGCAGGACGCAGTATGTCAGCCCTTTCACGTCGGCATTGGCTTTGACCACCTGCTCACGCCGGGGCAGTTCACAGCCGATCAGATCCCCCTTCCCTGAGGACAGAAAGCAGAAGTCAGCGAGCCTGCCCCTCAGCCACCACAGAGGGAAGTCAAGCAGAGGCTGCTGAGCTTTCCTCATGGGCTGAAGGGCTTTCCAGCCGGACCCCAGCTGTGGGCCTGAGGGCCAGGACAGAAAAGAGGGGCCTGGGCCCTGGCAGAGCACTGTGGCCCAGGTGCTCCAGCACACTGGGGGTCAAAGCCACTGAGCTGCAACACATCCAAAGTGTACCTCTGAGACCACTGCGCAGCCGTCAGTTCTAGTGGCTCCCAGTCTGTCTGGGGATCAGCATCCTCTGGGAAAGTTAAACCAGACTTCCCTGGTCCCATCCCTACCTACACAATCAGAGTATCTACAGGAGACCCATTATGCGATGGGCTTTGCGGCCTCGCAGGTGATTTGGATGTAGCTTATATAAGAACAGTGTGTGGCACCAGCAGGTTAGTGCCCGCTGGCACAGTGAAAATGTCAGGCGGCCACACGCTGTGAGCCCTGGTGCCTTGTCTCTACAATAGATCCTGTATTGAACTGAGGCTGTGGTGCGTTCTTGATCCTACCAGCAGGTGTCAACAAAGGGTTTTCCCACCATCCAGCTGAGACTGCCCCCTGGCTAGCAGTGATTGTAAATCTGCATCCCAGTCTCAGAAATGTCAAATGGTGGAGGGAGAGCATGTGTCTTAGAATCAATGATACAAGGTGTCTGTGATCAGGGACGTGGTGAGGACTGAGTTAGTGGAGACAGAGTGCCTGATACCTAGGCCACCAATCAAAGTCCATTTCCTTCCTTCTCCTGCCAAGAGCCCCCCGTAGATCCTTCCAACAGGGATGGTGTGCCATCAGGGATTGGGCAGAGCACTCACTGCCCTCACAAGGCAGCTCAGTCCACAGCCAGACAGTTCACAAGATTAGAGCGTATTTCCTTATCCTTAAGGAAGAAGATGGATCACCGCCACCCCTGCCAAGGGCTGCCTCATGCTGCCGGCAGAATTCTAAACGTTCATGGACTTTTGCTCAAACTTAAGTGTAGAATGCATCACTGTTACATCTCATTTTCTTGGTTTAAGGCCATCCTTCTGCTTCCTTCTGAGAGCTGTTTGGATCCCAGTGTGATCATCTGATGAATGAGCTCCCTTTCCTTGTGTGTGTCATCTGGAAATAGGATAAGTGTGTATTTCTTGTCTTCATCCAAGAGGTGAGATAAAAATGAGAAACAGGGCAGGATCAAGGACAGAGTTCCACGCCACTGGTCTCAGCGACCAGAGACCGCCCCCCAGGCTGGCATCTCAGCCAGAGCCTCCAGCTCAGCTCATCAGGCCCCACTAGATGTGCTCCTGGCACCATCGCCCAGCCCACCTCTCTGCGCCTTGCCTTCTTCCTCCCCCACAGCGGAGTTTGCACACGCTTCGCTGTTAGTTCATACCCAGAGGGAGGGGCCCGAATCAACACTGCTAGATGCATGGTGAGCTGTAGCTGCCAAGAGCAGGCAGGAGGCACTGGATGTTCAACTAAGGAAGCAGGTGGGAGTTGAAATGAAGGCAAAGTAGAAAAGCAGGTCACGGGGAACCAGGCATTCTTGGGGTATCCAGAGCCGTGAAGTCAACAGAGGAAACAGTTCATTCAGAACATAGGGACAGGATGTATCAAAGGTGACATAAGTCCCAGTGCTGGTGACAGTCTGGAGGCAAAGGTGTGTAGGCAGTGGCCATTCTTGAGGTTCCATCTTAATTCTGAACGTGGCTATTCTGAGCCGTGGTGCCTGGCATCAGCAAAGACCCGCTCTCGCAGGACTCATGCCAGCTCCCAGCCGCACTGCTTCCTCGCTCCACGCTAAAGCCATCTGTTAATAATCCACTCGACAGCCTTGCTCTGGGGTGACCAGGCTACCATTGTCAAAATCTGTCTTTTCTGTCTTCTGAATCTCTCCAGTTCGCCATAAGTTCTCAGGGATTGACAGGTACATGTAAGTGGCCATTAACTCCGATTGCTCGGAGTCCTGGCACGAACTGCATCCGGCCCAAAAGCCAAACACGTGAATGACACAAAGCGAAGGGTGCAGCAACTTCTTGTCTCTCTCAGTTCCAAGACCCCCTGATGGTATTTCCTTCTCCTGTTTCCCATAAGAACATGCTCCTCTTCAGGGGACAGAGGATGGACACACAGTAGCTGCTGGTCTTCCTGGTTCTTCAGATCAGTGACACACCTCAGCCGCTCCAGGCATCACCTGTCCTCACAGAGTCCACATGTTTAGCTGCCTAAGGATTTGGTTGTAACTGGGGTGCCACCTCCTTTTTGTCCCATCCTGTCCCGTGGGCAAGGCCCTTGGTTACCCAAGACAATCTCAGTGCTCCTGCCCTCTCGGGTCACTGCTGACAGCCCCCCGCAGCCCAGGTGCCATGCAACCTTGTGTTTCCTCCGGGCTCAAACGTGCTCCCGTCTAGGCGTCCTGAAGCAGAGCCTTTTCTTCGGTGCAGTCTGCACAGAGCAGCACACCTGGGAGCAGCACAGTGCAGGCGGCCTGAGGTTCCAAGCTGGGCAGACTGGCTCTAGCCCCAGCCTGCCAATTAATTAACCTCTGGGAGCCTCCACCTCCTTCTCTGTAAAACAGGAATGACAATAGTTCCTTGTCACTGGGTTTTGAGGTTTGCTTGAGACAAAGGTGTAGGCTGCACAGGGCTGGCCCCGCTGTGAGACCTGGAGTCAGATTCTCATGATGCTGATTCCATAACTGCAATGTCTTCTGCCTTGTCTAGGGAACAGATCCTTCATCTTCACCTCCTTCTTTTGCCAAGAAAGGCATATACATGCCGAGTCTAAGCTCTGCTGTCACCCCTCGAGGCCCTGGGCTTGCTCTGCCATCTGCGCTGGGCAAGTAGCATCTCCCCTCTCCACGGCCCAACTGTGGCGGGGTGCCCTGCAGAGACAACATCCATTCCTCCCTTTTCCCACGCTGCCTGAACACTCTCTCCAGCACTTAAATGCTCAGCATTTGAAGATCCTGCTTGATGGGACGTGCTGCTCCCCCTGTCCCCTCATAGACTGAACACTGGTCCTCCATTCACTCTGGCCTCCAGCATCCTTGAAATCGTTTCCACCTCCTTGTGTTGCCACCTTAAGGTCACTAGGTCCACTCTGGGCTTTGCCCAGGGCTCTGTGGCTAATCCTGGCTGTTTCTCTCCAGGTGGTCTTGCCTGGGTCCCCTCTCTGGCTTTCTTACAGATGGGGCCATCTGCCTCCCACAAGTCCCTGTGCCTTCCCTCCCACCCTCACAAACCTAGGATGGCAAGCACGGTGCCACCCTTGAGCACCTCCATGGAGCCGGAGCAGACAAAGTAGAGGGCCTGGAGAGCGTCGCCTTGGTGGATGAGGTACTCGCCCGGCGTGCAGAAGGCGGGCCGTAGGGCCAGGGACAGCGACCGCAGGCAGCCCCGGCTGGCCGCCTCAAACAGGGGCAGCTGCAGGACCTCCTTGTGCAGGTGCATGGCAATGTCCGCTCGAAGCTCATCAGGGAGGCTCTGCAGCAGCTGCAGGTGGGGAGCAGAAATGGGGGTTGGGGTGGCAGGAAGGAAGGCAGCCTCCCAGCCAGCCCTGCAGGGCGTGATCAGCGAAGGGAATCTCTGCCTCCTTCTTACCCATGTTAGCCCCTCCATGAGCAGCCCAGCTTTCCTCCTCCAGACCTAACGAGGGTGGAGAGGAGCCTCCGAACCTTCCTGGCTGTCTTATTTCCCATTCTGCAGCCCCCCCAGGAGGGAGTGGAGGCAGGGAGGCCAGAATTCCGCATTCCTTGCCTCCCGGCCCACTCCTGAGAATTTTAGGCCAAGCGCATACCCCTTGAGGGAGCAAAGGCTGGAAGGGCCAGCCCTGGAGGCCTGCGCACCTCTGTGGTGTCGATACCGTTGTTCACGGCCCAGGTCGCCTGGAAGTACTCGAGCATGCGCTGCTTGAGGGGCTTGGGGATGCGGTGAATGCGGATGTAGTCACGCAGGTCACGGGTGCGGCTGTGGTACAGAAAGCGGCGGGCGTACATGCGCTGGATGATGGCCGTCACGTTCCCAAACACCACCGCGTGCATCAGGGCTGGGGAGGGTGGCGAGAGGGGGTCACCTCCAGGACTGACCTGGCCCAGCCTGACTGATACCATGCTGGACACATCTGTCCTATCCCCTCAAACTCTCCAACGCCCCCCCCCGCCCCCACCCCAAAGCTCTTAGGCAAAGCGCAAGGGCTGCCGTGTGGCATGGAGTCCTGCAGCCAAGTGGGCTCTCCTGGCCCTGGACTCAAGCTCCTTGGGGCCCCTAAAGCAGAAGAACCTCTGGGAAGAACCTCGGGACCCTGGGGAGGATGGAGAGGACTGGGAGTGGGCCCAGAGAGGGGCAGGCCTCACCACCGATGAGCATGGTGCAGATGGAGAAGATCTTCTCCGTGTCCGTGTTGGCGGACACGTTGCCGAAGCCCACGCTGGTGAGGCTGCTGAGTGCGAAGTAGAGGGAGGTGATATAGGCGCTGCGCAGTGATGGGCCACCCAGAAGCTCCAGACCCGTCCTGTTGGCCTCGCTGCTACAGTTGTCACTCTGGCCAGAGTTGTTCCCTACAGCTGCGCTCCGGCCCACCAGGTAGTAGGGGGTCTCCAGTCGGCGGGCCAGCTCCTGCAGCCAGCCTGGGGAGGGGGCAGGTGGCACTGAGTCAGCAGGACAGCACTGCCAGGCTGTGGGTGCACGCACGCCTGCTGGTAACCCTGGGATGGGGACATGTGGATACAGATCTACCCCATGGCTCCCTGCACCTTCCTTCCCTGCTGGCCCAGTGCTCCCCTCTCCATCCCCTCAGCCCTCAGCACGACAAGCACATGAGGATGAAGCTGAGGCTGCCATCTCCCCAGGTGGTGTCTATTGGTGCTGAGGATGGAGCAAGGAGCACTGTACCCTCTTCCCTGCAGCTGGCACTAATCCCAGACAATTGTCCCCAGGGCCAGATGGGTGAGGCCACCTACTCTGCCCTGTCCACTCAGACTCGTCTTGCTCTTTCTCTGAACTTGCCTGCTCCAGAAAGCTGCCTCCTATTCAGCCTCATCCCTCCCCACAACTACACACACCATTCAACTGCACACACGTTCTCAAGCACAGTGACATGAATATGCACGTACACACAATCAAGGCTACACAGGTGCTCTGCACAGTCGGGAAGACAAGGACACACACATGTGAGCATGTTCACAGGTGCACGGCCACACCACTCACACAGAAAAGGCCTTTGCACACTCGGAAGCCAGACAAGGCTACACAGGTATTTGCACTCTGGTGTGCAGGTTGGGGAGGGGACACATTTGTATGGACACAGACACACAAATGAGGGCACTCAAAAGCCACAGACAGACAGGCACCTGTGCACACACAGAGGCTCTCAACACATGTGCAGACACAGGCCAGCTTGGACTGCTGGGTAGAGGCCAAAGATCATCCCAGTCTCTCCATCAACTCCACATCCTCTGGGTTGGCCTTGGCAGGAGGTGGGGCAGTGGGACCTACCTCTTCACACACACTCTGTCCCTTCCACCTCAACACAACCTAGCCCCCCATTCCACACTCCCAACGCCTTAAGCACGTTGCCCCCCCGCCGATAATCCCGACTACCTTCCTCTCACCCATCCACGCATTCATTCATCTAGCAGCCTAGTGTAGAGGCCAGGAGCTGGGGGGACCCACAGGAACATACTGCAGGGTAGGAGCTACACAAGGCCCAAATGCCACATGACGGGGCTCAAACCAATGTGCTATGGGTTAGGGCTAGAAAGCTTCCTGGAAGAGGGGACATTTGTGCTTAGTCTTAGAGGATGGATAGAGTTTTGACACTAAGAAACTGAGGAGGGGTCATTCCTGCTCTAAGGAAAGGCATGAGCCAAACCTCAAGAAGGAGATGAGAATAGGCAAGCAGCTTGGCTTAGCTAGAACTGGAGTTCACACTGGGGCATCAAATTCAAGGCCACGGAATTTGGGGCATTGTGACAAGGCCTGAGCCAAGGTGAGTATTCCCCCTCCTGGTACTGAGGTGTTCTGTGAGAATGCAGGGGAGCATGCAAAACTCTTCAGTCTTAGCTGGGCCCCTGAGGTAAATGAAGCCAGTTGTCAGGTGAGAAGAGTGGCGGGTGGAGGGGGCGCTGGAAGGGCAAGAAGCAGGACGAAGGGAGGGCGACAAGGGTGCCTCTCCTCTCTCAGTCTTGACCCGGGGCCTCTCTGTGGGGAGAGTCAGGCCGGCAAAGGCTGTTCTAGGGGCTGGTGACGTCCATACTGTGAACTGCCCTGAGTGATCTCCCTCAGTTGCTTCACACAATCGTTTGAAAGTCCAGCCCATCTCCTCTGGGCTCATGGGAACCTGGGGCAGGAACTCTGTCCACACCATGGACAGTGGGACAGGGGAACCAAGGCAAGGCGGCCACAAGAAGGTGCCTCCTACAGACAGAGCTGGGCCAGCAGGGGCGCCACTCTCCCCCAGGGACATCCTGCCAGGGCTGAAATTTGGGAAATTTGAAATCCAACCCAGGTTGGGGGTGGTTTCTTTGGAGAAAGAAGGGGGAGCTGATGACCTGAAGGACTTGGCAACTCCCCAGATATGAACTAGGACCAGTCCTACGTAGAACAAAAGTGCTCTGGAACTTAGGGTTCAAGGGAACAAGAATCGCCATGTGTATCTGCAGAAGAACCAGCCAGCCGCCCATGTCCCGGTGCTCTCGCCGCGTGGGGCCCAGAGCCCTGTGGGAACCAAAGGTGTTCTTAATGTCAGCTCCACAGTCCCTGTGAAGTGGCCAGAACAAAAGAGCCACATGGACTCAAGAGCCAGGGGGCCTGGGTCCTGTTTTGGTGTGGGGGGCTGACCCAGGGATCTGGTGTCTCAGCCCAGTCGGCGGTCAGCGCTTTGTGTCACCACTGTCCATCTCTCGGCCCTCTGACTGTGTGTTCCCTGCGCAGCAGCCTGAGCCCGGAGCAGCCTCCACCACAGCCTACCTCTGGGAAGGGCAGGAGCCAAGGAGCTGGCACGCCTGGAGCGCCCGTGTGCTCGGCGCCTGGAGCGCCCGTGTGCTCGGCAACCAGAGCGCTTGGGAAATAGCCAGGTGAACACTCTGGGCTACACCCCAGCCTCTGGGGGCTTGGTGAAGGTGAGAGAATCCACAGGAGTCTCCTCATCCCTGGGAACTGATCAGAACGGGTTTCTAAGGCCAACCTGGGTCCCACCAAGGGGTGGACAGTCATGACAGGCCATCTGAGCAGCCGGTCTCTCGCCCAATGACTGGAAACAGGTGCTAAAGGCCAGATACCGGGCAGCTAACAGAGGGCTGGGGGGCATGGGAAGGAAACCGGCGTGCTGAATTTTGGAGCTGGAGAGTCTGAAAGGGCTGGGAAAGAAGGGTCTGGTGTCAGAGAAAGGATGGAAGCTGGGACTCCACAGAGTGGCACCGGTGGAATTGCAAAGGAGAACAAGATGAGGGGGCAGCAATCTGAGGAAAGCTCCAAATGGAGAGGGGCTAGAGCAGGAGGAGGCCCGGCCCAGGGCAAAGGGGCAGAACATTTCAGAAGTGTGGTCGGCAGGGTCAGGTGCTACAGGGACTTCGAGGGGGTGAGGGTTTGGCCCCAGAAGGTCACTGCGACCTCCTGGGTGATGTTTGAGATGAGAGGCGGAGGTGGAAGCCCTCCCGGCAGGAGGTGAGATGCGAGTGGGAGGTCAGTAGAGGGCGGAGTTGTGAATGCGGAGGTGAAATGAAGGGCAGTGAAGACACTGGTGGGACGCAGAAAAAGACCGCGTTTTAGGCAGGAGGAGGGATGAGAAGCAGCCGAGAGAGATGCAATCTGGAGGTGACAAGAGTGGGGAAGACGGCTTAGGATCTGAGATAGTGGGGGATGGGCTTCAGAGAAGGTGGCAGGAAAGTGCCAGCCATCAGAGGAACCCCGGAAGGCTGGCTGCCGGCGCAGCCTTCTCCGGCTGGGCAGGGGCTTGAAGAATATCATAAAAGTTTGGCCACAAGGAGATCACTATGGGTGAATAAGACTCCCCCAGACAGCCCACCAGGCTTTCTCCACAATGCCCGGCTGCTGGAGAACCGTCCTACTGTGAGGTGACGGCTCTGTCACACACACACCTGCACACACACAGCCCCCACATTCTTCTCACAAACACAGGTTTACTTGCACACACGTTGCTGTGACACACACACAAGCACACACATGCAGACTTGTACACATCTCTGACACCTCGCACCAGCTCACAAACATGCCCTGACAGAGACATGCTCTCACACTTCCCTAACACACGTACACTCAAGTAGGCCCACTCCTGGGCACGCACGCATGCACACCCGAATGCCCCTCTCCCCACCCCAGCCTCCAGTACCGATCTCGGGCAGCTCAGATGCGCTGCTCTCAATCTCCTGCTGGCCAATGTAGAACCAGACGCAGGCCACCCAGTGAGCGAGCAGGGCGAACACGGCCATGAGCAGGGTCAGCACCACAGCGCTGTACTGAGAGTAGCGATCCAGCCGCGGGAGCAGGCGCAGCAGCCGCAGCAGCCGCACAGTCTTCAGCAAGTGGGCCCCGAAGTACTGAGGGAGGGAGGGAGGGAGGGAGGGAGTCACCCCGGGCCGGCCCCCACTGTCCCGCCCCAAAACCCACCATGTCCACACACTGACCACGTTGACCTTGAAAGCGTGTAGCAGGTCAAAGGGCAGGGCTGCGATGACGTCCAGCAGGAACCAGGTGGTAACGTAGTGGAGGCAAATGGACTTGGGGGCAAACACCACCTGGCCCGACTTGGACACAAACGTGGTTCGGAAATTCAGCACGATGTCTGTGGAATGCCCGAGTGGGAGTCGGATCAGGGTGAAGAGGAGCCACTGTTTACCGGGCATAGCTCAGTTTTGACACTATCCCAGGCCCTTGACCTACAGTAACTCTAAAAGGTGAACACTGCTATGCCAATTTGATGAAGGAAGAAACTGAGGCTTGGAAAGGCTATGACTGGCTTAGGATTACATAACCCATTAGTGGGAGACACATTAGGAACCCATGTCTGATTTCAAAGCCCACACACAGGTCACAAACAGGAGGAGGGCAATGGAGCCATGAACACTATCCCCACTGAAGCCTGAGGGGCACCTGGCATGGGGTTGGGCGGGAGGCACCGAGGGCACCTACCAAGAATGAAGAGGACTTCCACTGCCAGGTCGCAGACACTGGGGGGACTGCGGGCGGCGCTGGGCTCCCAGGCTGTGCTCACGCACACGCTGTAGGGCACGGTGACGGCCACATAGAGGGTGGCGAGCAGTATGAAGCCATCCCAAGTGGCCCTCAGTGCCCCACAGTGCAGCAGGATGAATGGTGACTTTCGAATGGCAGCTACTTTGTACTCAGGCAAGTTTGGCTTCTCCCCAAACACCCTCTGAGTGAGGCAGGTCCAGACAGGAAGGACAGGAAATTGGTACAAGCTGAGTTTGAACAGGGTCCAGGCCAGGGGTCTACCTTCTTTCCCTCCCTGCCTCCTCAAAGCAACCTCTGACGTAGGCATTAGAGTCCCCATGTTATAGATCAGAAGATTGAGGATGAGGGGGCTTCAAGGGACTTAGCTCAGGTCACACAGCGGCTTCCAGGAGGAGCCAGGGTTGAGCCAAGGCCCATCTGACCTCAGGGCCAAGACTCTCCTCTACACCTTTGACAGCTCAGGCATATGACGTCACAACCCCAAAGCACTGGTGGGGCGTATGTGGCCCCCTGGACTTTCTCTCTGTGGTGGGCTCAGTTCCTCCCTCCATCTCCTCAGTCTGCCCCTACCCTGTCCCAACCCCCAGACACACACCCTAGTGCTCAATCCACCTTATTGAGCTTGTGCTTGCCCTTGGGTTGCTTCTGCAGGTGCCCAGACAGGTGGTAAAGCACAGCCCGGCTCCGCCGCCGGTTGGCATTGAAGCCTTTGGCCCCTCCCCGGCCGTATCGGCGCCGGCCACCACCTGCAAAAGAAGATGGGCCCATGAGAATGATGGTGTCTTGGGTATTGGATACCAGTTGCTGGTCCACGGACAGGTCTGGCTCATTGACTAGTTAGTCTGTTTAGAGTTGGAGGCTCTGGCATTTCTCATTTCCTAGGATCACTTGCATCCCCAGCAACGGACAATCCTATGTGTGCTTACAGACACTACTCCCAGTGTCTGCCTGCAGAAGCAGGTTTAGACCAAGGCAAAGCAGGAGAGGATCTCCACAGGGAAAGGCCTAGGAACAGAGGGGAGAGGGGATTCCTAGGGGTGGAGGGGGTGCAGAGCAAGCAGAAGGCCATCAGGTAGAGCTGTAGGAGCTCAGAGAAGGAGCCCAAGGTCCAGGTGCAGGGACCACTGAGCACTTGCATTGTGGGAAGGTTGACCCAGGGCTGGAAGCAGGGGATTGGGGAATGGAGAGGACCCAACATCCCCAAGTGGCAAAGAGGCCTTGGAGCAGGTTGGGATGGCATTTGGAGAGCTAAGGGCCTTTCCCAGCTCTGGGAGGATATGAGAGGGGCAAGATGTCAAGGACTTAAGAGGGCTTTGGCCAGGGCTCCCCAGTAAGGTTTGTGTAAGGAGAAGGCATGGGGATGGGGGGCCGTGCTCAGCCTCACTAGCTGGTCAGGAAATGGAATTTCACAGGCACTAGTGGAGTTTGTTTGATTTCCATTTCTTAGTAAAGATGACTTCTAAACTCCAACTGTACAACCACCAGTCTATTTGGAAGCAAGCTTTCCATACCTGGGTATGCGGGGAGGAGAGCAGCACAGGCCTCTCAGCCAGCACAGTGCGAGTGAACAAGTGCAAATGCGGGGGGGGCACCCATGAGCCAAGGCCTGAGTACCCAACACCCAAGCCATAGCAGTTAAATCAATGGCCCCACGAGCACCTACCTGTCTCCTTCCATTTGTCAGGGCCCCCTCGGTTCTTGGTGTCACTGATGTCCTTGTGAGAGACAAGAAAGAGGGCCACCTCCCCTTTCTCATTCTTGATGGGTATCACGTCCAGCAGACACCAAAATGGGAGCCCTGGGCACAAAGACAGACTCAGCCCAGCTCCCATTCTCCATCCTGCCCAAAGCGACAGAGGCTCCACCGACACCCATAGCTGAGACACAAGCAGGGTCTTGGGAGGGAAGCGGCAGCCCGCTCCACTCAGGACAGGTCTGGATGGAACAGGGCGGTGGAAAGCACGGCACAGCAGCATAATGGTCAGACCTGTGTGTTCACAGATCTGTCCTGACACGGACATTTTCCTGCTGGGGTGGGGACCCCAAAATAGGAAAGGAATGGAGGCTAAGGCTGGGGTGAGGATGGAAGAGAGGAGGGCCAGGGCCAGGGGTGAGGTGGGGGAAGTGGAGGTGGGTACATGGGGAGCTAGGATGAGGCGGGGAGGTGGAGAAGAGAATGGAAAGGGATGGGTGCCAGGCTGGGGAAACTGAAGAGGTGACACGGCCGGCCAGGAGGTCCCTCACCACTCTTCCGGTAAAGGATCAGCTCCGCCTTGAACTCCTTGTGCTCATCCAGGGCCTTGCGGATTTGCTGGCGGACGAGCTCACTGGTGTCTGGCCCGTAGAGGAAGGAGCAGGCACAGCCCCGCTGCATGACTTCGGCCCGTGAGAAACCAGTGAGGTCACAGAAGCCATCAGAGCAGTAGACCACAGGGAAGAGCCCCGCCACCTGGGCGTTGCCCAGCACAAAATTACTGTCTGCAAGAGAGCATCTCTCAGAAGGAACCATGGGATAAAAAGGCCCGGAGTCCACCACCCCTTCTTTCCATCAAAGTGGGCTTTACAAAACGCAGGAATCACATGTGTGTGTATGTATGTGTGTGTGGGGGGAGAGTGGACAGGGTTAGGGCAGGAGCTGTTTATGAACAAGGCTGAGTGTGTCACCTGTGTCATTGCCCCACTCCTAGCAGTGTGTGTGAGCGTATTCGAGAATGACATGTATGAACACTGAAGTTGGCGACTGCAGCGCTGTGTGGGCATTGTGCCCTCTGGAGTGTGTACTGAGCAGCTTGGGGTAAGGGACGGGTTCCGGGATGCCCAAAGGAAGACTGCACCACCTCTACCTCTGCCAGGCTCACTCACCAGCCAGGTACCCAATTTGGCTGCGTGGCTCCTCCCACTGGGACCCACCTGGACTGAGACAGCCCAGGCCACCATCCATTCTGCACTCCCTGTTTGAGCCCCAGCTGGGTGACCTGGCTCAGGAATTTAGTGAACATGATCAAGAATGAGCATGTAAGAATATTAGATGAGCACCGAGCCTGGAGCCAGAAATGTATTGAGGAGTGGGGGGTGCTGAATCAGCAGGCTGCAGGAGCCAAGCACACAAGCAAAGCAGATGGAGAAGGCTGGGGGGGGGGGGGCACGGCTTAGTGACGGGCTCCCACCGCTTCCTATCAGTAACTGGAGACTGTGGAGGGTGCTAGGCAGAGATGGGAAGCCCCACTTGGGGGCAACGTGAGGGAGGAGGGCACTTTTACGACTTTCCCTGTGCTCATAGCTTTGGGAACCCACAATCCAGAAGCTCTGGTCGCCTTCCCCAAACTTGGTAGGAGTCCCCAAACCTACCTTTTTGGGGCTAGCAGACTCCACGGATTTAGGCTGGTGGACTTAGGCGGTCAGGTGAGTTTGGCCAAACAGTGCGATCCGGAGTCCTGCCTACTCTATATCCGTTTGCAAATCTCTTCCCTAAATCTTTTTTCTAAGCCCTCCTGGCTGTCCCTGAGCTTCGTGCCCTCGCCTCACACCCTACCCTGTCGGTTCAAAGGTTGCCGGTGGGATAGAGTCAGACTTAGGGATGGGATGGATAAGAATGACTAGGTTGGAGTTCGTGCCCCAGCGAACAGACGGCATCCCAGGCCCCAAACCTGGAGACTTCTAGCCGTTTTTGCCCGACCTGGGGGCGGGGGGGGGGCAGTGTTGACTTTAAACCTTTGGGGTTAGTGACGTCTGGAAGGAGACAGTGGTCTCAGGAAAAGCGGGAAGCAGGTGGGAAGGAGGAAAGGTGAGAGCAGGAGGGCGGCAGGCCGAGAAGTGGAGTGCAGGACCCGCGGGATCCCTGGCAGGAGACGGCTCCTTCAGGGGCGAGGGTCAGACTCACGCGTGCCGTCGAAGCGCGTGGCGATGGTGTCCAGAAAGGTGTTCTGCGGCGCCAGGAGTCCCCGCATGGCCGGCATCTTAGGCGGCCGTGGCCGCCCGCCCCATCCCTCCGGGGCGCGGGGACTCAGGGCCTGGGGAGGGCGCCCAGCTCGGCCGCCCCCCGCCGGGCCCCGCGCCCCCTAGCGCAGCCGTCGGTGGACGATGCCTACCCCGGGCTCGCAGGCCCCGTCGGCCGCCCGCGCGCGAGGGGGCGTCCCTGCCGTCGGGGCCCGGAGCATGGCGCACGGCCCCTCGAGCTCTGGCCACCCACGAATCCGGGGCTCCAGGCTCAGCGCCTGCTGCGCTCAGTACCTTCCGTTCACCACAGCGGAGACCGTGGCTCCCGTTTCGGCTGCAGTTCGGCTCCCGCACAGCCTCGGCTGGATGCCGGGTCTCCGCAGCTCCCTCCGTCTGTCGGGGAGAAGCGGCAGCCTCCCTCCCTCCCTCGGGCGCCCGCCGCCTGCTCCGGGGTAACCATGGAGACCGGGCACACCCAGGCTGGGCCGCCTCCTTAAAGGGACAGGACACCCGCGGAGGGAACACCCTCCCCTCGGGGCCTCGGTGGATGTAGGGGAGGTGGCTGCCCCAAGCTTCACCGTCCGCCTCTCGGAGAACGACAGGCGAGCGCCGAGTCTGGCTGGGGCTACTCAGCCGCGGGGAAGAGGCGTCCGTCCCTGCAGTAGGGACCTGAGGAGAGCCCAGGGCGGGGAGGTGGGGGTGCGGTAGATGATGCCTTCCCCGAGGAAAATGTAATTGGAAAGGAGGCTGGCAGGAGGTGAAGGCCGGGTAGATGGCGGAGGTTTGGGCCGCTAGAGGGGCTCCAATTGTACAGGGGAAGTCTAAAAGGAGTTTGGGCGGGGCGGTCTGAACACAGCTTCTGGGCATGCAAGCCTTTTCCAGCCTCAACTTGTCTCCTGGAAAATGGATCGCGCCATCTCTAGCAGATGCCGCTGCAGCCAGGAGCTGTCGGGAAATTGGAGGCTGGGTAGCCTTAGAAGGAAGGTTCAGATGCTCCCGATGTGTGCCGGAGAATGGAAAGGGTATATGTGTGCGGGGGTGGAGGGCAATTATACCCTTTATTTTGTCCCTATATTTCTATTATTCGTCATTTATTGCTTCTACGCTGCGCTAGAGGGTCAGGTTGCAAATACCGCGGACTGGTAGACGTCAGGCGCTGGGAGGAACTTCCGAACCTTGCGCGCCTGAGTCCTGGCGAGGAGCTGGTAGTCAGAAGGACCCAGCCTTCGCTCCCCGCCCCGCTACAGCCCTCGAGAACTAGGCGCTGAGGTGGAGAGTGAGCTGGCAGGGGTGGTTGCGGCGGCTGCAGAGACCCTCCCCCTCCGGTGAGGGGGTAGGGAGGAGGGGCCGAGCTGGCGGAGCTGGGCCGTAGCGGCCGTCCCCGGCGCTTCTCCCGCGGTGCGTCGGTGCCCCCAGCCTCGCGCTGCCAGAGCCGCTCCTCCTCCCTCCCACGATTTGCCAGCGAGCGCGGTTGCCGCCCGCGCCCAGAGGAGCCGCCGGGGCCAAAACAGCAATTTGTTCCCTAACTGTGGGGCCGGAGTCTCAGCGCTTCCCACCCCTCTAGGAGATACATTCATAGTCACCAATGCCGGAAAGAAAGAGTCCACCGCTCCACCCACCCCCTCATCCGCAATGAGGGCCAAAGCCCAGGCACCTGCATTAAAATGAACTAGTGCTTTGGGAGGAAAGAGAGAAGCGTTCTCCTCCCCCAGTCCCCTGAATCCTGGCATCCTGCTCCCAGGAAGAAGGAGCCTAAGAGGAATCTGCAGATGATGCTCTCCGCTTCCAATCACACTCCCAACGGGGTCCTGGGCTGCAGTTTAAAAAGTGATCAGAATTCTGGGAAGGCAGAGAGCACTGACTTCCTCCCTGTAATCCCCCACCTCCCCCAACCCCAGCTCTTGATCATTCAGCCACCGTGGGGTGTCACAGGCAGGGGAAGGTTGAGGGGGAGCCCTGTTCAGAGATAGCTGAAAGCCACTGTCAACAAGAAACTCAGGAGGCTGCGTTTTGGAGCTGCTGTGGGAGGCCCGTGGGAGTATTATCTACAAAAGGAATAAGGAGAGAGAGAAGAGCAGAGCAAAGCGAAGGGGAAAAAATGTTCAAAGATACAAAAGATGGAAAAAGCCCCCATCCCCCAGGCGCTGGGGGAGTCAGTCACCGTGTGCAGTGTGGGTGAGAACAGGTGGCTGTCGAGGAAAAGAGCCCAGGGGCCCCTCCCTTCTCTTCCCCTCTTCCTACTCTTGCCACCTGCCTTTCTGGAGATCCCCAGGTCTGTCTCTCGGCCAGTGTGGCCATCCTTTGCTTCCAAGGCTGTGTTACGTGGTGGGAAGATCTCAGGCTTTCAAGTTAGGCTAGTCTGGGTTCCATTCTAACTCTATTGCTGACTGGGTCAGTGACCTTGGGCAGGGATGGGGCAGGGTGGGTGTTAATTTCACAGAGCATCAGATTCTTCATCTGTGAAATGATCCTTTGTCAGAGGATTGTTGATCTCAGAAAGTGGTAGCATTGTTGTTAAAAGTTCACCTGGGCACTTGCTCTTGCCTTAGGTGCCAGGACCATGGAAATGAGCTCAAAATGAAGCCTCATTGAATGTTCCCCTTCCCCACTAAAATAAACAAGGCATTTTGAAATACTTTGAGGCCTCCAGTACTTAGCCGCCATTTCACTCCTACTTTAGGCCATTCCTTTTATGTTCAGTGAGGTTTACTGCAGTATTATTTACTATTTAAATTTTATTTTTAAATTACAGTTTATATTCAGTATCATTTTGTATTAGCTCAGGTGTTGCAGCACAGTGGTGTTAATCATATACTTTACAAAACCATTTCTTGTTTGTTTTTTAGTGGATGATACTAGATTGTGTGCAAAAACCACAATAAGCTTTCGAACAAAGGAATCCTGGGAAGTACATAGTTTTATTAACAGATAAACCGTTTTCTAATGGCTAGTAGTGGAGGGACCAGGTCTGAAGCCAGATTTGACTACGTTGACAGTGTATCTTACTGTGCCACACTGCTGGGGTGCTTTGTCCTGTTCTTTGGTAGAAAACCTATTAAAAGGTAACAGTATGGTCATTTTGATGAGTGGTCAGAGAGTGACCTGTAGTGAGTGTCCACGGTAAACAGCAACCTGGACTTCACGTCTGGGCCTGGACTGTAGGCTCTGCCTGCCCAAGGGTGGACTACCACAATCCTGCCTGGAGCCAGCAAGGGAGTGAGTCTGAGAAATCTCAATCTTGTGTTCTAGCAGCACCAGGAATGGGTTTGTTTGAAATCAAGTTACAGAGAAAGCCTAACTGGGTTAAACTGAAGAGAGTCATAAAAAGGAGACCTGACTTTTCCCTAAGGAATCAGAGTGGGTGGTATTTTGGTATTTGTTCCTGCTGTTTTGACGGCAGTGAAGGGGCGGGTGGGCGGGCTGGAGAACAGTTGTGCTAGTTGTGGCGATGGTGGGTGAGTTTCTTCACCCCCGAAAAATCTTCAGATAGTGTTTCCTCCTTGGCGAGGAGTAGCAACATAGGTAATAAAACCCTCTGCACCTGTAGGGAAATGACATTCCCTGCCTGTCCCTGGGAAACCCTGCCCCCCCCCCCCTTCACTCTGGCACTCTGCTGCTCCGGTGAGTACATTGATCCAGGTCAGTGCCGTCAGCATCCGGCCAGCCCCCTCCACAGAGCTCAGAGACTGGGGGTGGGGGTGCACTTTTCTGACAGTTACGGCAGACAGATGAGAGGGGATATGCACTCAGGGGAGAAAAGCTACAAAAGGAATAGGAGAACTGAATTTTTTTTTTAGTTGATAAGGCCTGAATGGCTGGAGATAGGGAAAGTCTTTCATCACTTTAAAAAATATTTATTTTTTAGAAAGAGGGGAAGGAAGGAAGAGAGAAACACTGATTGGTTACCTCCCACACACATGCCCCAACAGGGACCCAAACGAACAACCTAGGCATGTGCTCCAACCAGGAATCGAACTGGCAACCCTTGGCAATGTGGAACAATGACCAACCAACTGAGCCACACTGGTCAGGGCAGCCTTTCATCACTTTTTAACAGGGCAGACGCAAAAGAGTCACATGAGTGATTTTTCAACTGGTCATACCCTGGTTGACTTAAACCCCAGGGTACTGTTCTATACCACCTGGCATAACGATGAAGTAGTTGCCATCGTCCCCACTTTATACTTCCCAAAGAGGTTAAAAAATGTTATTTGCCCAAGGTTAGTGGCTCACATGGCTACCAAGGTGTGCAGCCAGAATTACAATCCAAAAGTCCAGGGTCTTTCCCCTGTACCACACTGCCTAGATACCAGGCATGGCTTCTAGGAGTTTAAGGAAGAGCTAAGAACTCTATTTCCTTCACCTGCATAGTGGTTGAGGTAAGAGAATCATTCATCGTAGACTCAGAACTCAGCATAGAGCCTGCCTAGCCCACAGTAGGTGCCTCAATGTTTGAAGGAAAGAATGGGCTTAGGTGGCTAAAGCAACCAGAAGTCAAGCTTAACTGATTTTACAGAATGTGATCTGGCTACCAACATTATGGTCTGGTACTCTGAACTGGTTAAAATAGGGACAAAATAGCTTCCTTGTATCAGTTGGTGACCTCCATACATGTACCATTTTGGACACTTCTTTTTTCTTTCTTCAAATATTTTTACCAGATTTAATTTATTTATTTTTAGAGAAAGGAGAGGGAGGGAGAAGGAGAGGAACAAAAACAGTGATAAGAGAAACATCCCGCAGGCACTACCGCCGGGGACTGAACCCACAACTCAGGCTATGTCTTGGCTGGGAATCGAACCAGTGACATTTTACTGCATGGGATTACACCCAACCAACTGAGCCACACCAGTGAGGACACCTAGACACCTGTTTCTTTCATGAAGCGTGCTGCCATGTGGATATAACCCTCACCGGTGTCCCACCTCACCAGGTGGGACAAATGGTCCAAAGTGGGACGGGGGCTTATTTTTTATCGTGCTTTTGAATTGCTTAAATTTTATTTTAACCACTTATATATATTGATTTTTTTTGTAAAACAAAACAAAAACTAGTTATAAAAAGGACAAGTGAAAAAAACAAGTGTATACAAGTATGAATAGATTATCATTTATATAAAAGAAAAATATATTTGCATGTTTGAATTTAGAAAATTTGTGGCAAAATAAATAAGAAACTTATTAACAGTACAAGATAGGGGAGGATTTTTTTTACTTTCCATCATGCATTCTTTTGTACCTTTTTAAAAACCTAGACTGTATTACTTTTTTTAAAAAATGAATTTTAAGAATTGCCATAAGTAAGCAAGCGGCCTGTGAAATATCTGATGTTGATAATGAAGCCATGCTAATTTAAATGTTCTCTTTCAAGTGGCACGTAACTGCCAAAGCTAAGGAACTCGAAGTTTCAAGTCTCTATCTCTAAGGAGGAAAGGGTAAGATATTGGTCTCCAAGAGGAGATGGAAAAGGAAGGAAATGTGATGATTAGGTAGGACCTCTCTGACCAGCCAGTGGAAGTGGCCCAGAGTTTGGAGCCTCCCTTCTCTTGGGAATCCCAGAGCTACTTATTACAGGGAGCAAGGAATGGGCTGCACAATTCAAACTTAAGACAAACCTAACTTACCTTTCACTGAAGAAAGTCAAATTGGCAAATTTAGGAGAATATCTACAACAGAAGAC
The DNA here is from genome assembly GCF_021234165.1 of Pteronotus mesoamericanus. NCBI lineage: Eukaryota > Metazoa > Chordata > Mammalia > Chiroptera > Mormoopidae > Pteronotus > Pteronotus mesoamericanus. The sequence goes on from NW_026555310.1 coordinate 5,163,350, forward strand.
CCTAAATGAACTACGGTTTAGACATGATTTAAAAAAATGATTGTAGCGATCTGGCCGGGTGGCTCAGTTGTTTGGAGTGTCATCCTGTACACCAAAATGTTGTGGGTTTGATCCCTGGTCGGGGCGCGTATGGGAAGCAACTGATGGATGTTTCTCTTTCACATCAATGTCTCTCTCTCCCCCACTTCTTTGCTTTCTAAAATCCATGAACATATCCTCAGATGAGGATTATAAATAAATGAATGAAAGAGTAAAAAAAGAATTGTAGAACACATACAGTATGATCTCTTTTTATAAAAACAAAACAAAAACAGAATCTGTATATTCATGTGTATATACACATATATGCTTTGAAAATGGTCTATAAGGGTATAAATCAAATTACTAATAATCATTACTAATCCTGAAAATGGAAGCTTTAACTTTATTCTTTTACATTTCTGTATTATTTGATATTTTAAATACTACTTTTGTAATTAAAAACAAAATGTAGAAAAATCATAATTTTCAAACTTTTTATAGTCACAGAAAAAACTTCAAATACTTTTCTATAAAGAGATTTTAATTTTGACTTAAAGACAGCTTTGACAAACAGTGGCTTCCCGTCTGTATGGGTGGTTAAATACAGTTTTCCCTGGATACAGGGATAGACCTCATAATCCTTCAAGGTTGCTTCAATCTGCGGATTTCCTACAAAGTAAGGTTAGCAATTATCAGAAAAGCAAGGCTCTTTCCTGACACCCAGCAGGCGGATGGTGTTGTTGGACAAATTCTCCAAAATGAGGTGATCAGCCTTTTAGAAAATGGCTTCCCGGTACTCCTTCGCTACTGTTTTCATTCCTCAAAGACTGACTGACTCTCTCTCTCTCTCTCACAATCTGTTCAACCAACCTGAACTCTGGGAGCTCAGCTTCATCCAAAGAGCCAGGGGAAGCCCTGAGGCAGCTAAGTTCTGCACCACTGCCACTTGCAGTCTGTGCTTCAGACTTGGGAGAACAAATGCTGGAGAAATAAATAGCTGTGCTGTTATTAAATCATAGATGCTGGGAGTGGGGGTAGGGTGGAAGGGTCTGGCACCAATGCCACCTGCTACATGCGGGAGCTCAATTATACTGTTACATTCACTACTCCTGTCAAGAGACAGGCAGGAAGGAGAGGGGTGCTGATATAACCTTTGGTTGCCTGGGAGAGCTGTTGGCAGCTGTGGTTTTTCTAAACTGGTAAGCTCTCCTTTGGAAAGTCACCATTCCCTATCCTATGAATCTTTCCCACAGGAACAGCTGCATTTGCTCATCCTGCCTTTCACATTTTAATTTGGTTCTGAAGCTAAGCGGTGGACAGACAACTTAGGCATCAGACACCCTCATTTAAGCCCCAAACAAGCTGTCTGAGAGACTTCTACCCCATGAGGCCCAAAGAAAAACAGAAAATGAAATGAAATCACTTGCTGCTGGGAAACAAATGTGGGAATATTTATGCAGTTGTTTTTATTTACTCAACTATAAAGACTGCAGCAATTTTTTTGATGGGTAACACCTTAGATTAACACTAATTACATTGCTATAAATTTGGTTCAGGGTAAGAATACAATTCAGGAAATAGAGAGAGAATAACAACAACAAAAATCTTCAAACATTAAAACAAAGAATTTTTTCCCCTTTTTTTAACTTTAATTAAATGCTACTTTCCCAAAAACTGGTTTATTGTCTAAGGTAATAGAAACTGCAGGTTAAGCTACTGCGCCAGGCAAGAGACTGAGACGCTGATTTGAGTGTCAATCTCAGGCACGTTCTGGGAGGAGGGGAAGATTATCACATATTTACTAATGTTCTTTCCTCTTCACCAATTAAATTTCTCCTTCTCTTGCTAATTCAGTGTGGCTAATACAATCCCCTCATTGCCTCTCCTGGATAAAACTGTTGTTTAGAGCAAACACGACATGCCATGTGTGGCTCTGCTTAGACAGGAAAGGCAACAGGACTAGCCCTGATTCATCTCCTCGAGCGCCTGAACAGTAGGGGGTTGCTGAGGAAGGCTTCTTCGGGCAGCTGAAAGGCCTGGGGCCCTGGGAAGAACCCTGCTTAACCTTGGGAAACCTGGCAATGGTTGCCCATGATTCCTGGTAGAAATGACCAATCAGAGTTAATTCATATCATTGGGAAAGGTCAAGGGAAAAAAAAGCTTCCTCTCCAAAAATGGTAAAGAGGAAATCAGGAAAGAAAAAACCAAAAATATTTAGAATGGCATAAAAAGTGATATGCGAAAATTTCTTTTTGTTATTAAATCTAACTATAAGTTTCCCAAAGTCCAGTTACCAAGTTGAATTGCGTGGGATAGACAAGAGAGATCAACTGGAATTTCCCTCAGGAGTTCACAGCTTCAGGATGAGAGGTCCTGGGTTTGCGCTGGGGGGAGCCCCTTTTGAACGAGGGCTTGGGTTGGCTGGGTTCCATACTGGTTCCAGTTCCATTGGTCCCTGCAGAGTGAACCTGGCCCCTTTCACTAGCATTTCCTGGTGCCTGGGATGGTGCACTCTGATACCTGGAACCAGACGAATACCATGAGCTATTTCTGTAACGGCCCGCACTGTCTTGTTGCCCTTGGTTTGTGGGGTCATTGAACTTCTGGCCTTGTGGCCTGTAGCCTTGTCCTCCTCTTCTGTTCCCCAGCAACACCTAAGGATAAAAGAATACGATGTTCAAAACACTCTGGCACTGTGGTACTCCATTTGTTCCAGTTTAGTTTATAGGAGTATTCTGATAGCATAATTGTAGTATTCCATGCTTGGGACTCGGTTATCTCTCAAGACTCACGGAATTCTGCCAGCCACTTCAACCTAGCCACTACATTAGAAATAATCAATCTTTCACTATTTTCCCCCTGTCTTTCACCCCTAGGCTCTTCCCCACTGAAGAGCAGTTCATTTTTCTTTATCTGGGCACAAGCTGAAGACAAACAAAGAACATTCTTTGGGTTGTTACAAGCACTCAATTGGGCAAGTATCTTATCACATCTCTGAACTTAACAGGTAAAAAGCAATTTGTAAAGATAACGAACATTTGTTAAAATAAAATAAACATCATTATGATCTGCTTTGCTATATATCATGAACACAGATTCAATCATGCTGCTGTGACATGTAGTACATTTTTACATTACAACCCAGAGAGCTCATGGCACGGGATTTTATTTTTGTCTTCCAATTCCAATGTAATACCAGCTCTGAAGAATTACTGCCAGCACTGCCTTGAATTGCACTTGTGTACCTTTTTCAAACCAAGGAAAATGAACTCTGGATTATGCTTCAGCTTTGTAGTGTTCACTCTCCACTGCACCAGGTTCACTCTCTCTCTCCCTGTTATATTCTGTGCTGTGCTTCTAGGGAGTTGCTGCTTCACTCTGGTGAACCTAATGCTGTGGTACTTACCTACCTCAAGATGGGTGCAGGACTCCCAGTGTGACTAATTACCAGGCGGTACTACCTATGACAGCCAGGATGACTGCCAACATCAGAAAGTCAGCAGTCTTGGCAACAGGAAATCTAAACTGGCTGGTGGCTTGGAACATACATACCAAATGCTTCCTCTGGAACTAACTGGGGCTCAAGAGATTCAAAATAGGTGTGGAATGGGAATAAAGAGAGGAAGATAATGTACTGAGAGCTGTCAGCATTTAAACAGTCACAAGCTGGTAGCTTTCTTCACCAGCTCAGTGTGGAAGCCCGCTTACCTCTCGACGAGGCTGGTAGGGCCGGCCGCTGGAGTTTGCAATGCCTGCAGGAGTCTCTCCTGGTGCCAGGTTTTTCTTGTTAGTGCTTGTAAGGCTGGGAGCAGAGGCACAGGTGGAAGAGGAAGCAGCAGAGACATCACACAGGCTACTCAGGGACACAGACGTAACTGAGCTGCATCGGGACCGGGTTGAATAGCTGTTCTTTGGATGGGACACTGAAACAGAAATGTAAGAAATACATGGTCAAATGATGAAAGAGCATGAAACGTAAGGTTCCCTATTTCCCCATTTCACAATGAGCAATTTAAGATAAAGAACTGTCTACCTGAGTAGTTACAAAGAAAAGCTTATAAAATGGGTAACAAAAAGGAAAATCTCCCTTCTGCCCTCTTCCTCTACTCCCTCCAAATCCCCACTGCACTGTAAAGGAACTCTCAGAGATAGGACAACAGTTTCAGATCAGTGACCCATCCCCCCACCAACTAATGACTTCTTGACACTTCCTACTACCTAAACTGGCTCTAGCTCTGGCAGCTGTCTAAGCCTGGAAATAATAATATAAGCCACATGTTTAGTTTCCTATGTGAGGAATACTCTAAAGCAGCGAGCCCCAATCTTTTTGGCACCAGGGACAGGTTTTCGGGAAGACAATTTTTCCAGGCCGGTGGGGGCGGGGACAGGAGGCGGAGCTCAGTCTCAGCCTCTCACCAGCGCTGCCTCCTGCTGTGGACTGGCCTGGAAAGGGTGGGGGGGAGGGGCAGGCTGGAGCCAGGCGGAGGAGCTCAGGTGAGCGCCTGGTTCCTAACAGGCTGCAGACCTGTATACTGTCAGTGGCCCAGGGGGTTGGGGACCCTTGCTCTAAAGTACAGACTTTGCAAAGAAAGAAAAAGGGAAAAGAGCTGAATCTTTTTTACAAAATTTGAATGATGCACAATATAAATAATCAAGATTTGTTAATATGAATAGAACTAGTCTTTACAACAAACATGTACTTCCCAAGGTTCTTTTGCAAAAATAATCTCAAATTCAAAACACCAATCAAGCTGAAATATATTAACATTTCCTATTTGAATTTTATCCAAATTTAATGGTTTAATGATGCCTTCTAGATTTTTTTCTTGGCATTAAGCCTGGGCTAATGTTGAGTTCACAATCACTGCCCTGCCTTCAATATTTCACTTTCATACTGAGATGGGAAGAACAAAGGAGCTGGTTGGTGTCACAGAAACTCTCAACTTAGAGGCACTGCCCCCTTTGAAGGTATTATTTAAAGTACCTATTATACGCCAGGCTACGCAGGTATTGTTATCTCTGTTTTGGAAAGAAGTAAAATGATGTTCCCAAAGGTCAGTGTGGAGGCAAGAATTCAAACGTGGTTTGACTCCAGAGCTCCATGCTGTTTACACTGCATATCATATACCTCTCAGATCAGCCAAGATGGATGAACAAAATCTTATTGCAAACTTAGGAAGCCCATCCTCAGGGCTCAAAGCAACTTACATCCACTGACTTCTTAAAGATCTCGGAGCTACTTTTCATGAAAATTAGCAAAACAAACAAAAACATAAGAGCACTCAAGAATCAGCAGAGAAGCCAATCTGCTCCTGAGAGTCTAATTAGTAGAGTGTGGTCTTCTCATCACTATCTCCAGTGCCCAGAATCTCCCACTATCTCACCTTGTCCAAACGAATCAATGTTCTTCTTTAGGGTCTCTACGTCACAGGTGAACCGGGCTACTCGTCCCAGATCCTCATCATATTTACGTTCGCTAACAAAGTGCTGGAGAAAGAGCAAAGAAAAGCCTTCAGGTGAGACAAATAGTATACATGGAATCCATAGCTTGCTATGTAAGAATGAAACAGAATTATTTTCAATTGAATTCTTTTTACTACTTCAAAGTTTACTCATTGGCCACACGATTACCAATGCTGGGAATTGACAAAATTCATTTTCTTCAGAGCCCAAAGATAAGTCTATTTGGGAGCTTTATGAAACAGTATGATGGTCAAAGCCCACTAAGTATAATCAAGAGAAACTGTAGAGAAAGGAAAAAGAATTTATAGCAGAGGGCCACCTTTCCACTGCTGGCTGCTCTCTACATCATTCCATTTTATATAGAAGCAGAGACAGCAGCAAAAATGTTCGTAAGTTACAACATTTAAATAGATGGAAACTTCTTTAGGAAACCCACCTCACCTCTTTATAAAGTAGGATTTGTTAGCGCTTGAAATAGAAACAACTTCTTGAGATGGAAAATCATTCATGTGAAAAGTCAGCTTTACAAAGGAGAAGTTTATGCTGCAAATAATTTAATCCTTTTAAACCAACTGAACTGAAAAGTAACCAATCCCTTAGGTAAAAACTATATTACAGAAACTGCAGGATTAAATACACGTTAGAAATAAAGTGTTTCTGGGAATTTATTTCACTAAACAATTTCTAAGGTAGCCTGGAATCACTTTTTTTTTTTTTTTTCAGATGAGGAGATGAAAAAGGAAAGTTATAATTCTTCTAGATATAATTTAGAAGAACTGAGATCCTTAGAATAGTCCTCTAACTGGCAGTGGTCTAATCCCACTTTGGATTTTCAAGGGGTATAAATGAATGCATCAGAACCCTTGAGAAGCAGTGAAAGGGAAAGGAGAAATAAAAATTATCTCTGGCCCTTGAAGCCCTAAAGCTTCAGAGTATATTGTGGCCCAGGGAAGCACACGAGCCTCTGTGACAAAGCCTTCAGAAATGTAATATCAGTCTGAGATTAAGTCTGAAACAAATTCTAGTTTGTTGAGCCAAAACCATAACAGGAATGACGGAAATAAAATGATCTGGAAATAAGACATTTAAATTGCATAGCACCCACTTCAGTACTCTGAAAATGTGGAGAGAAACAGATCCTTAGTCAGCCTGCAGAAATATTTCTAGCAGCTTTTCAACCACGTGGGAAGGAGAACAGATGAAGCCTGTGAGAGCCAGAATTCTCGTCTAATTCCAAAGGGGTTTCCGACTTCTCCCAGATAGCTGAATGAGGCTGACTTGCATCAATGTGAAGACGACTTTCTAAAAAATTTAGTAATACAGCCCTGATCAGTGTGGCTCAGTTTATTGAGCATCATCCTGCAAAGCAAAAGGTCACTGGTTTTAGTCCCGGTCAGGGCACATGCCTGGGTTCTGGGCCCAGTCTTCAGTTGGGGCACATGTATGCAAGAGACAACCCATCTCTTTCTCCCTCCCTACTGCTCTCTCTAAAAATAAATAATATTAAATCTTTTAAAAAATTTTTGTAATATAGTTTTAGTTAATCAGAAAATGGTAACTTAAATTTTGCATTCGTTTGCTATTTCACTCCAATAGACTCTAAGAAGTGAGAGAACAATAACATGACCTAGGGTCTGTGTGAAACACTGGGTCAGAATGATGACAAGGATACTTGTAAGGCCTTAGGTGATCTTCCATCTATGTTTTTATTTTACAAAGGCTGTTATACAGCTTCCACAGCAAGTATGCCTCTTAAATATGGCAATAAATCTCATGTATTCAGAAGAACAGAAGTTAAGGGTGCAGGAGTAGGGAATGCCAACTCTCCTTGTTCATATAGTTCATGGTTTATAAACATTTAATTTTTTCTTTATATATATTTTATTCATTATGCTATTATAGTTGTCCCATTTTTTTCTCTCCCCTTTATTCCTCTCTACCCTGCACCTCCCCAACCAGCATTTCCCACCCCTTAGTTCATGTCCATGGATCATACATATAAGTTCTTTGGCTTCTCCATTTCCTATACTATTCTTAACCTCCCCTTTTTGTACCTACTATTTATGCTTCTTATTCTCTGTACTTTTACCCTCTTTCCCCCTGCCCTCTCCCGGCTGATAAACCTCCATGTGATCTCAATTTCTGTGATTCTGTTCCTGTTCTAATTGTTTGCCTAGTTTGGCCTAGTTTGTTTTTGTTTTTGAGGTTCAGTCGTCCATAGCTGTGAGTTTGTTGTCATTTCACTGTTCATAGTTTTTGATCTTCTTTTTCTTAGATAAGTCCTGTTAACATTTCATATAATAAGGGCTTGGTGATGATGAACTCCTTTAACTTGACCTTATCTAGGAAGCACTTTATCTGCCCTTCCATTCTAAACAATAGGTCTGCTGGATAGAGTCATCTTGGATGTAGGTCCTTGCCTTTCATGACTTTGAATACTTCTTTCCAGCCCCTTCTTGCCTGCAAGGTTTCTTTTTGAGAAATCAGCTGACAGTCTTAGGGAAACTCCTTTGTAGGGAACTGTCTTCTTTTCTCTTGCTGTTTTTAAGATTCTCTCCATATCTTTAATCTTGGGTAATATAATTATGATGTGTCTTGGTGTGTTCCTTCTTGGCTCCAACTTCTTTGGGACTCCCTGAGCTTCCTGGATCTCCTCGAAGTCTGTTTCCTTGGTCAGATTGGGGAAGTTCTCCTTCATTATTTTTTCAAATAAGCTTTCAATTTCTTGCACTTCCTCTTCTCCTTCTGGCACCCCTATGATTCAGATGTCGGAACGTATAAAGTTGTCCCAGAGGTTCCTAGGCCTCTCCTCCCTCATTTTTTTGAATTCTTGTTTCTTCATTCTGTTCTGGTTGAATGTTTATCCCTTCCTTCTCCAAATCATTGATTTGAGTCCCAGTTTCCTTCCCTTCACTCTTGGTTCCCTGTATATTTTTCTTTATTTGACTTTGCATAGCCTTTACTTCTTCCTCTATTTTGCACCTGTACTCAACCATTTCTGTGAGCATACTGGTTACCAGTGTTTTGAATTGTGCATCTGATAGGCTGACTATCCCCTCGTGGCTTTGTTCTTTTTTTGGAGCTTTGATCTGTTCTTTCATTTGGGCCATATTTCTTTGTCTCAGCTCACTTGTTATGCTGTAAGGGGTGGAGCTTTAGGTATTCGTCAGGGAGAAGGGCAATCTGCTTTCCTGTGTTGTGGTGCTGTATGTCGGGGTGGGGTCCGAGAGGGAACAATGCCGCTTGCTTGTATCTCACACCACTTCATGTCACTTCCCCCACTACCCATAAGCAAACTGAGCCATTTGGGTGCTGATTCCTAAGTGGGTGGGTTTGTGTACGTTCTAGGACCCTGTGGGTCTCTCCAATGAATTCTTCTGTGAGGCTGGGAGTTTTTCCCACTGCTGCAAACCCCACAGGTTTTTACAGCCAGAGGTTTTGAGGCTTTCTTTTCCTGCCCTGGAACCCTGGGTTGCATGGTCTGTCTCACTCCCCAGTTGTTCCTCCTGGTCTATCCCCACACAGATGTGGGACTGCCTGGTCTGCCAGCCACTGCCTTGTCATGTGTCCTCTCTGCCCTGGCTGCCCGTCTCCTCCCCTCCTACCAGTCTGGATGAATGTTTTTTCCTTTAACTCCTTGTTTGTCAGACTTCCATACAGTTCAATTTCCTGGCAGTTCTGGTAATTTTTTTTTAAATTTGTGGTCCCTCTTTTGGTTGTGCGAGGAGGCATAGTATATCTTCTACCCACGCCTCCATCTTGACCAGAAGTCTTAAACAATTATTTAGAACACCAGTGTTTACAACTACCAATGAATATCCCAACCTCTCTTGAGTTTCCACACTCAGAAACATCTGTTCTTTAAATAAGAATTTAACATGTATGAGTGTTAGAGAATCCTAAAGATTCCACCAAAAAAACTACTAGAACTGATAAATGAATTCAGTAAAGTAGCTGGATACAAAATAAATACTCATAAATCAGTTGCCAATAATGAACTATCAGAAAGGGACAGTAAGAAAACAATTCCACTTACAATTGCATTAAAAATAAAAAAAACAAACTTAGAAATAAAATTAAGCAAGGAGGTAAAAGACTTGTAGTTGGAAAATTATAAGACACTTCAGAAAGAAACTGAAGAAGATTCAAACACAGGATGGGGCAAAAGTAGATTTACAGTTGTTTGTATAGAAAATAATATAATAAATAAATAATAATACAAGAATAAACTGTTTTGCCTACTTACAACTGCAAACCTATTTTTGCCCCACCCAATAAATAGGAGCATATGCTGTGTTCTTGGATAGGAAGAATTAACATTGTTAAAATGTCCATACTACCAAAGCAATCTATAGAGTCAATGCAACCCCCATCAAAATACCAATGGCATTTTACAGAACTAAAACAAATAATCCAAAAATTTATATGGAACCATAGAAGACCCCAAATAGCCACAGCAATCTTGAGAAAGAAGAACAAATTTGGAGACATCACACTACCTGATGTTGAACTATATTACAAAGCTATCAACAGTAATGAAAACAGCATGGTACTGGCATCAAATAAGACACATAGGTCAATGGAACAGAAGAAAAAGCCCAGAGGCCACACTTCTACAGTCAATTAATATTTGACAAAGGAGGCAAGAACATACAATGGGATACAGATAGTCTTCAATAAATGGTGTTGGGAAAATTGGAATTATATGTGCAAATAAATTAAACTAGACCACCTTCTTATGTCATAAATAAGAATAAATTCAAAATGGATTAAACACTTAAATATAAGACTCAAAACCATCAAAATCCTAGAAGAAAACATAGACAGTCTACTCTGACATTTCTCACAGCAATATTTTTTCTGCTGTATCATCTTGGGCAAGGGAAACAAAAGACAAATAAACAAATGGGACTACATCAAACTAAAAAGGTTTTGCACAGCAAAGGAAACCATCAACAAAACTAAAAGACAACTTACTGAATGGGAGAACATTTTCGCCAATGATACCTCTGACAAGGGGTTAACTTCCAAAATTTATAAAGAATTCAGACAACTCAACACCCAAAAAACAAACAATCCAATTAAAAAATGGGCAGACCTGAACAGGCACTTCTCCAAAGAGGACATACAAATGGCCAATAGACATAAGAAAAGATGCACTAATCATCAGAGAACGTAAATTAAAACCACAATGAGATATCACTTCACACCAGTCAGAATGGTTAACATCAACAAATCAACAAACAACTGTTGGCCAAAGATGTGGATTTTGGCAATATTGTGCAATGTTGGTGGGAATGCAGGTTAATGCAGCCACTACATAAAACAGTATGGAGGTTCCTCAAACAATTAAAAATGGAACTGCCTTATGACCCAGTAATTCCACTTCTGGGTATATATCCAAAGAAACTCAAAACACTAATTCGAAAATATATATACATCCCTATGTTCACTGTAGTGCTATTTACAATAGCCAAGATATGGAAGCAATCCAAATGCCCATAGACGAGTAGATAAAAGAAGTACATATATACAATGGAGTATTATTACTTGGCCAATAAAAAGAATGAAATCTTGCCATTAGTGACAGCACTGATGGACCTAGAGGGTATTATGCTAAGTGAACTAAGTCAGACAGAGAAAGACAAATACCATATGATTTCATGTATATGCAGAATCTAAAGAACAGAATAAATGAACAAACAAAACAGAAGACTCATAGACCCAGCAAACAAACTGATGGTTGCCAGAGGGGAAAGGTGTTGGGGGACTGTGTGGAAAAGGTGAAGGGATTAAGAAATACAAATTGGTAGTTACATTCTGGTTTCTCTTCTGATCGTATAAATCTTTCACCTTTTACAAATTGGTAGTTACCAAGAGGACATAAAGTACAGCATAGGGCATACAGTCAATAATGTTGTAGTAACTATGTATGGTGCCAGGTGGGTACTTGAAATATCAGGGGAATCACTTTGCAAATTATATGATAGTCAACCAATATGCTGTACACCTGAAACTAATATGACATAATATTGAATGTCAAATGTAATTGAAAAATAAAGTTAAAAAAGAAAATGAAATGTATGAGTATTAAACACAAGGAATCATTATAGATTATAATGTAACCAACATCTCACATCACATTTTTCTCTATAAAATCAGAATTAACCAATCATTTAAATATTTACTGAATACCTATTATGTGCCGAGATACTATGCTAGGCACTGGAGAGACAGCAGTTCCTGCCATCATAAAGTTCACAATCTATTGGAAATGACAGATTATTCTAATGTACATGGACTATAACTATACTATAAAGGCACAAAATGAGGAGATATGACAGGAAAAATCAGGAAGGATGAGTAGGTCATGAGTGATTGTGTGTGCTGGGAATGGCAGGGAGGGAAGGGTATTTTGAATAGAAAGAACAGCGCCTGCAGTAGCCCTCTAGCAGGAGGGAACAGGATGCGTCTGTGGAAAGGAAAAGTTAATATTGCTGGAGCTGAGAATAAGGAAGGGAGGGGGCACGGTACAAAATGAGGATGGTGGCAGAGCCAGACCATGCAGAGGCCTACAGCCCATGCTAAGGACTGTCATCTTTATCCTAAGAGCAATGGAAAGTTTGAAGCGGGTTACTGCAGTGTGAGGAACAGATTTGGAGGGATGGAGGGATGTAGAGGGTAGGGCAGTGACAAAGAGGATGGTTGCAATCAGTTAAGGGGCTATTACAGAAGACCAAGCAAGAGATAATAGTAACTTGATCATGAACAGTGGTGGTGGTGAAAAGGTCAAATCTGAGATTCAGTAGAAATTCAAATAGGTAAGGCCTGCTGATAAGATTTCAGGTAGGAAAGGAGAAATTTCGTAAGGTTTCCAGCTTGGACAGCTGGACAGATGACAGTACCACTCACAAAGAAAGGGAACCTGAAGGAGGGCAAGGCTTTGAAAAGGACGATCATGAGTTCAATATATTAACTATGGCCATGAATTATGGAGACCTGCTACCTCAGTCTCCGAGGACAAGAAGAAAGGCAGAAAGGAGAAGAAAATTTTACCTTGATATCAGCTCGGAGCTCAACCAACTGTTCCTCTGACATTCGAACGGCCACATCAGTCATCTTCTTTAGAAGTTCAGCTTTCTTTTGTCGGCTGAGCAAAATTTCCACTGTAGGGGAAAAGGCAGTATAATTCTTATGGTCCGCTCAATAAGATAAAGAAGAATGGGAAGTATAGGCCTTGCAGTATGTATCTGGACAGCCAAAGGCTCAGCTGCCTACCCATCCAGAAAATGGAAATACCAAAGGTCCGGTTTCCACCTTCCTGAGGGACTCTGAGGGCAGTTAAAAGTGAACACTTTATGGAATCATAAAGATGCCTAAATCATTTGCCATTTCTCTCTTTCATCTTTCTAGGCAAAGAAATTTTTTTCAAGAAGCACATAAATTAAAACAAAAACCACGAACAAGTGGTAAGAAAATACTTACCTAGAATAAATGAATATGAAATCAAAATTAAAAGTGTCCTTCCTACTTCTGACTTTGTGGTCCCTTCCCCAGGGGAGACCACTATTAATTTCTTATGTATACTTCCAAATATATTCTATGCATATATAACATATTTCTCTCTCTTTTCCCCTCCTCACACATGGGTATGTATCATATGCATGGTTCCTCATTTACTTTAACTATTTGTACTTAATACTTCTTGAAGTTCAATCCTTACTAATTCACTGGCTCTCCCTCACTGTTTAACAGCCACTTAGTATTCTGCTGTATGGATATACCATAGTTATTTACCTAGTTCCCTAATGATGAATATTTAGGTCATTTACAGCCTGTTAAGCAGCATCTTCTTTGGCATGCTCCCAGATTATAACTCAGATATGACTGTGAAGGACAAAAAAAGTAATAATTTTATTTTTTAATTCTATTTTATTCATTATACTATTACAGTTGTCCTGATTTTCCCCCTTTGCCCCCTTCCACCCAGCACACCCCACTCCCTCAGGCGTCGCCACGCCATTGTTCATGCCCATGGGTCATGTGCATAAGTTCTGGCCTCTTCATTTCCTATACTGCACTTTACATCCCCAGGGCTATTCTGTAACTACCTATTTGTATTTAACCCCCTCTCCTCTTTACCCATTCCCCACAGCCCCCTCCCATCTGGCAACAATCAAAATGCTCTCTGCAGCCATGATTCTCTCTTGGTTCTTCTTGTTTGCTTAGTTTGTTTTTTAGATTCAATAGTTGATAGATATGTATTTTTGCCATTTTATTGTTCATAGTTTTCATCTTCCTTTCCTTAAATAAGTCCCTTTAACATTTCATATAATAATGGTTTTGTGATGATGAACTCCTTTAGTTTTTTCTTGTCTGGGAAGTTCTTTATCTGTCATTTGATTCTAAATGACAGCTTTGCTGGGTAGAGCAATCTTGGCTGCAGGTCCCCACTTTTTATGACTTTGAATATTTCTTGCCAGTCCCTTTTTGCCTGCAAAGTTTCTTTTGAGAAATCAGCTGACAGTCTTATGGGAACTCCCCTGTAGGTAACTAACTGCTTCTCTCATGCTGCTTTTAAGATTCTCTCTTTATCTTTAACCTTTCGCATTTTAATTATGATGTATCTTGGAGTGAGCCTTTTTGCATCCATCTTGTCTGGGACTCTGTGTGCTTCCTCAACTTGCATGTCTATTTCCTTCACCAGATCAGGGAAGTTTTCTTTCATTATTTTTTCAAACATTTCCGTTTCTTGCTCTTTCTCTTCTCCTTCTGGCTCCCCTACGATGCAAACGTTGGATCTCTTCAAGTAGTCCAGAGGTTGCTTATACTATCCTCATTTTTTTGAATTCTTTTTTCTTCTTCTTGTTCTGATTGGTTGTTTTTTGCTTCCTTATGTTCCAAATCATTGATTTGATTCTCGGTTTCATCTACTCTACTGTTGTGTCCCTGTAAATTGTTCTTTATTTAAAGTAGTGTATCCTTTCTGACTGAAAATTCTGACTGAATCCTTTTTACACTGCTGAGGTACTCAGTTCCTTGAGTATCCTTACAACCAGAGTTTGGAACTCTCCATCTGATAGATTGCTTATCTCCATTTCATTTAGTTCTTTTTCTAGAGTTTGATATGTTCTTTCATTTAGACTATGTTTCTTTGTCTCCTCATTTTGACAGCCTCCCTGTGTTTGTTTCTGTGTATTAGGTAGAGCTGCTTTGGCTCTGTGTCTTGGTAGCGTGGCCTACTATAGTAGGTGTCCTGTAGGGTCCAGTGGCAGAGCCTCCCCTATCAACCAAGCTGGGTACTCGAGGTGTGCCCTTTGTGTGGGCTGAGTACACCCTTCTCTTGTAGTTGAAACTTGGTTGCTGTTGGCAGATCAATGGGAGGGATTTACCAAGGCCAGTCAGCTGCAAGGACTGGCTGTGACCACTAACCACCAACCTCTGCCCTCTATAAAGGATCAGCTGTGCAGGGGTAGAGTGGTGGTGCTCTGATATGGTCTGTATCTGTCCACTGGGTGCACTGGCTCTGGGGTTTCCTGGGTGGTGTAGGTCAAGGTCAGCCCCAACCTGTGTTTTGCCTGCAGCACCCTGCCTGAGCTGTAAGCCATCAGCAATGTGCTGTGCTTGGAGATTCCCAGGCAAAACAAGCTGTGAATCCTGGCTGGCTGCTGCTATGCCGGGCCTGGAGCTCACTGAGGCCAGTTGTTGCTTGTTTGAGAGGATTTAGGAAGGTGTGCAGTATGAGCTAAGACCAGCCACTCATATGGAAAAGAGCTAGGGTGGGTCTGAAGTTGGGGGGCCAGAGCCTCTGGGGATCTCCATGGCAGGTCCAACAGTGTTAGGTTGATGGGAGTCTCATATATGCCACCTGCCTGCCAGCTCTGTGGCTCTGCCTGGGGGGGGGGCTCAGAAAAGAGACAATGGCCTCTGCTTGCCTTGATGCCAGACACTTCAGCCTCTCCCAGTATCCCACTGCTGCCCTCCAAACTGCCAACCCGGCACTGGAGCTCAGAGGGAGTGAGTCTGAATAAGTAATTTCGTGTGTGGGTTCTTTAAGAGGAACTGCTTGGGGCTCCAGAAGTTTCTTCCACCAACTCATTCCCCACTGGTTTTTGCAGCCACGGGTTGTGGCACTTATCTTCCTGGAACTGGAACCCTGGGCTGGGAGTCATGGTATGAGACTGGGACTCCTCACTCCCAAGATATCCCTCCCGAATTTTTACCCATCATACAAGGGTGTGAGACCGGCCCATTCCATGTCTGTGCCCCTCCTACCAGTCTGGATGGATGAGGTTCCTTTAATTCTGTAGTTGTCAGACTCCCATTCAACTTGATTTCTGACAGGTCTGAGTAATGGTTGTTCTATATTTTAGTTGTAATTTTGATGTGGTTGCATGGAGAGGCGAGCCATGTCTGCCTATACTGCCATCTTGCCAAACAGTAATTTAAAAACAGAAACAAAAACAAAAACAAAACCCTCTCAGAGTAGAGCGTCGGGACTACAGAGGACATGGGCCGAAGAGCCCCTCCCAGGAAGCAGAACCAGGGGCTGCCAGAGGGACCAAGGAAACTTCTCTTCCGCCAGGGCAGGGGCTCTGCTCTTCCTGTCCAGTAAGATTTGATCATGGCTTTTCTGAGTAGGAATTTTTACTATAATTATCTCTTCTTTCTCTATCGGTGTAATATTGGAGGATGGAGCATACAACTTTTCTTCAGTTTTGGGGCCCCAGACTGCAGTGTGCCATATCCAGACCTGCTGAAAGATCGGAAATTCCCCAGAAGTCTTGGACTTTCAGCTGTATATACTAATTGGATGAGACTTTGTAGGTGAGGCCATTGAGGAGGTGGTGAGCGTATTCTCATTTTGGGAAAAAGAGGGATACTGGGAGACAGACTGTGGCAAAGACTGTTAGGGACTGCTTATCCATTCCCCTCTTCTTCCTACCAGAAGTTCAATGTTATTGGGCACCAACCTGCTTAGGTAAAATCTACATTCCCTGACTCCGCTACAGATAACACAGTCAGGTAATACAGTTTGGCCATCGAGCTCTAAGCAGAACCCACAGGGCAAAGTTCACAGGGAAGTTCTTTAAAGGAGTCTTAGCCGGCATGTAACATTTTGCCCTTCCTTGAAAGGAGCCTCTGACCATAAACACACTCCAAGGATGGCTGGAGAAGGACAGAGAAGCCTGGGTCCCTCACATCATTTTGGAGACGCCCTTTAGCCCTGGATCACTTACCTCTGGACCTTTCATTTCATGAGAGAAAAATAAACTCACATTTATTTAGGCCACTCTGTTGTGTGTAATCAAACTTAATTCCTAACTGTTATACTACTCTACTGAGAAATTAACCACATTTATTTTATAAATAGAAATTTCAAAGAGCTACACCAGGTATTACAGGGATCTGAACCTCTTTAGCAAGTTTTCTTACCAATTGCCACATATATGCCACCCACGGGCTGCCCATACTCATGTCAGGTTAATCAGTAAGGGCATACTGTCCCAATAAATCAGGAATGTGCCAATAACCACCAAGGCCCAAGAGCTTCAAATGATCTATTGGTCTGCCTCCCAAGATAGAACCTACTTGCTGTTTGTATCAAATTCACTTTCTCTCAGCTCCAGCACTCTAGGGTTCTAAGATGGAGAAAATGTGTTGCGTAAAGATTTCTACACATATCAGATTAACTCAGAGAACCTAATTATGTATGACTTTAGACAAGCCATATTTTTCTCTTCATTTATGAAATGGAAAACAAAAGGAAACCCTAAGTACTTCATAAAGTTGACATGAGACCATATATGAGTAAAAAAACTCTGAATTGTGAAGTATTATATACATATAAATTAATAAAACTATAATGTAAACTTAGAAAGCAGCACCTTCCTGATAATACTGGTAAATGCGTAATTATGTTAGTGTCATTGAAAACCAGAATTTTTAGCATGGGAGAAAGGAGACATAGATACAAAATTGATGAAGTTAAGTAAAACTGTAGCTCTGAATTTGATTAAAAAAAAAGATTGGCAATGAATTCATATTGGTTGAAGCAAGGTGATAGGGGTTAATTATATTAGCCTCTCTACCTGAAATACATTAAAAGTAAGGACTATGTATTTGTACTAGGTTTTTGTTATCTGAACCTTCATCTTCAAAAAGAATACAACGAACGCACAGGCAGACGAATGGACTAAAACTGTCACATTTCGAAATTTCAGGATATACCACTCAATTTAAATGAAATATTACCTCTGAAAAATAGTAGGTAAAATCTCTGCTATGTATTGAACCTTTCTGGTTAAAATGGATCAAAACTCAATTCAACACAGTGTTTCGAAGTTGCCTTCTCTGGTCCATGACCATAGACACAAATGATTTAATTGTGAGTCATCATCTCAACCTTTTTCCATTCTTACCAGTTTAAGAGCAGGTTCAAAAAAACAGCCTCCTTAATTACAGATCTGGCATTCAATGCATGGAAGTAAAACCTGCTGCTGAAAAGCCCCAAATTAATGCCACTGTGTAAGGTGCAGTTGACATTTCCTTCTTTTCATATAGCTGTAGGTACATCTTTAAACTATATTTATAGAAATTACGAAAAACAGGTATTTATTCTTCTGTACAAAACCTCAAAAATTACCCAAGTTAGACTCTATTCCTCCAGAATCTATTTTAATAAGCTTTCAAGGAACCCTAGTTAAGGTATCTCGAACTCTCAATCCATCCATCGACTTTTCCTCTACCCAATAATAACAAACACTGAGTAAGGGCTGTTCTACAAAAGGGCTGTTGAACAGCCCTTTTGAAGAAAACAACGTTCTGAGGTGGGTAATGACATGAATGTATACACTAAATTGATGCAACCTGGTAAAGTCTCTTCTGACTATGCCAAAGAAATTCTTTAATCACTGGATAAACAAACAAACCAACCAACAAACAAACAAACCAAAGGTGCCAGTGGGAGACTTTATTTTCCTAAGTTCATGCTGTGGTGGCAGATACCACAATAAAGTCTCTTATATAAGGAACTTTACATCCAAAATATTAAAATTTGAAAATATTTTGAGAATAGCCCTTAAAGTTATTTTGCCTGAAAAAATCCATATACCAGTGCAGTACAATTGCTCAAGATTGTTTAACCAAATATATAAACTCTGTGGCATTTATATTGAGCTTTTGCTATAGGGGTTGAGAGGCAAGAACCTATTAACTGGTAATAGTTTTACTTAAAGATCATTCTTACTTGCTTCAGCTTTCACTTTGTCCATTTCAGCGAGCAATGCCACTTCTCGATCCATTAAACTGAGAAGGGAAGACAAAGGGAAAAAAGGTTTGATCAGAAACTTGAAACAGAGAAGTAACACATCGTGATAGTGGAGATAGATTTATGGAGTCTGTTCTCTAAAAGCATATGGAGTCTGTTCTCTAAAAGCATACTACAAAGTAAACACTGTATGGACCTCAAGGAAATGCTCTTATCCTCAGTAAAGAATATTTTAAGGGTTCTAATAAATAAACAGGCCTAATTCTCTTTTCTGAGTATTTCAGTAGACCAGTAGATGGCAGTAGCAAACTAAGAAACACATTGCTTGGTAAACTGTTTAAAGCAAAAGTCCTGATGGAAATTACCTATCTCTACATATGTACACAAATTATTTTTTATTTTATATTTTGGCCTACAAAGTGGGACAGCTTTGCTTCTAATGGATTTACCAGGCAGTACCCCAGGTGGGGCATGGTAAATTTATCCATAATTAAGATTTGTATACCTTCAACATTTTGCCACCGTTTTACCAAGTCTACTGGCACTTTAGTCTTTAGAATGAGGGGTAGTCAAATTTGTTTTGGTTTTGGGTAAACCTTTACGAGTAATCCAGAAAATACAGGATCACAGTTTTCTGATAGGCTTTTTACAGAAAAAGAACATTAAACTGACAATTAGCACCTTCTCCAAGGCAAATGTAAGTGGCATGCACAGCTTTTCCGTGTCCTTTATAAAAGAGCCCAGATGGTAGGCTGCCCTACTATTCAACCTCTAGATGCAAATAATTTTCCCTTACCATATCAGTTTTTATAGTGGTGGGAAAAAAGTTTTAAATTTTAATATCTACACAACCATATGTTCCAACTTTTTTTTTTTTCAAATTTGGAATTCATTCTGATTTCTCCTTTTGAATGGGACTATAATTACAGGGTTAATAAAAATTCTACTCATCTCTTGCTGTAAAACCAATCATACACACACACACACACATATACTAATTCGGTCTAGCTCAACCTGCAGTTTACATTACCACAAAGTAGTTAATACAGAGACTATAGTGTAAGATACACAAAAAAGTATAAGGTGGGGTATTTTTCCTCAAGGAGTAAAATCCTTTCTAGTGAAGTGCTGAAGAACATAGATTTGCTCATCATTACGCATAAATAGACTTGGGACAAATTTGGTTGGCATACTAATCCAAAAGCACCAGACTGCAGAGAAGATACAACTATTGTATGTAGCAGTATTTTGTTAGGAAGGCACTTTCCAAACCTTGGCAAGATTTTGCTCCAAGAACTCTACCAGCATTTGTAATACCTAAAAGGTAGACCAAAAGCACAACTGAGACAGAAGCTGCCGGGCCTGGAGTTTGACGTTACTTCTCTTCTGTTGCTGAATCACCCTAAGGTGCAGTTACTATGTCCACCAGAAGACAAATTTATCTCTGACAAAGCTTGTAAACTATTTATGATAAGACTTCAGCAAACAAGTAAGCTTTTTGTAGTTATGTTAATAACATTTATAACAATCTTAATTATGAAAAGTAGACTGTCATACAACCTTACTTTTAGTAAGGAAAAAAAATAAATTTTGCACTATCACAATCAAACTTTTTTGTGGCATTATAAGCTAGTACATTGTGAAGGCACTTTTTTTCCCCTGAGAAAAAGCATCCATTTAAATAAACTTTGTTGCTTGACTGATTCACAGGAAATCATGAGAAATTCATGGGGCTGTGCATGGACAGCCATACAACCACTCCATTAAAGAAATTAGTTTATATTTTTATGCCAAAAAATAGCAAAGAGAAGTAAGCACTCTGTTTCTTCTAGTTTTCATGTTGCCATATATTCATAACATATATTGAAAGGTCCTGTGATGTCAGCCAAGCATTAGAAAGAGGAATCTACTGGTGTTAATACCCTAACAAAAGCTGTCAGGGTATTTTCTTGGAGGAAAGCTTGATGAATACTTGCAGTTTTTCCATTAAATTTTTCACAAGTCTTTAAAATACAAAAATGAATACATGTTAAAATACATGCAGTACATTTGACATTAAGCCTTTAATTGCTGAGATGTCCATTTCAAAGGCATCCATCTCTAATAAACACATTGCCAGCTACACAACTAGATAAAAAGCCAGGCTGTCCCCCCGATGAAGTCCCCCTTTTAGAAAGCCCTGGGTGACCTAGATAACTGACCACTTGAGTGACCCTGCTTTCCCTTCTGTGCTTTAATTCCCCTCTTATGTTTTAAATTTGCCTATAAACAATGAACCTGCAAAACCCTAGGCACCCACACTTTACCCCAATAAAGGAAGAATCCCAGGTGTCCTCAATCATATTTCCTCTCTCCCCCCCCACCCCTCCCTCCCGGCTCTTGTCCCCTCCCTCCCTGCCTTGTTATGTGGCCCTGGGAGTGCCCCTACCCTACAGAACTTGGGAATAATAAATCCTGTTTTTTCAAAGTTTCCAGGTGTTGTCGCTGAGGTGCATCATGCCATCATAAGAACCACAAGGGCCACTCCAGACACAACACGGGCTCGTGTCAGGGACTGCCACAGTGCCCCCAGGCATTCCTAGCTGATAGCATCACTGTTAATAGGCTGAGACCAATACAAAACATATAATAACTTTCTTATTAAAAGTACATTACATAATGTAATATTATGGTTGTGCAGAAGAAGAGCCATATTTTTACATCATTCTTACTAAAGTATTTAAGGGTGACATGCCCATGTCTCCAACTTCCAAATGGTTCCACCAAAACATACACACAGACACACACACTGAAAATACACTGATCATTGTACTATCAACTTCTCTATTTCTTGAAAGTTTCCATAATAAAAAGTTGGGGGAACTATGTGCATTACAAAATAAAAAGAGAAGGTGGGAAGAGTTCAAAAGTGGAAAGTAGGCTAAGCAAAACAATAAATAGAGACTTTTTTACAATTAAAAACAATAATGTACTATAAAACAACTAACAATGAAGAAAGTTAAGCTAAAGTTTCCCATCTGTTCCTAAACTAAACATGGTCCCAATATGGATCTGTGGCCACAAGATTCAAAAGAACCTGTACTTTGAGGTAACAGTTTTTAGAAGCCGTAAGTGCAAGCAATGACTCTCCTCAGAGAGTGATGAAAGGCTCATTCAGATTGTCACACTTTCTGCTGCCTTGCTCACTCAGGACCATGCTTGCAAATGTTCTCTTAAGGCTTTCCTGAATAGAAATATACCATAAGAAGCATCTGATATACTGAATTCTAAAACTGCTTATGTAATTCAGCTAAATATTGCTGGCACTCTGTTTAGAAAGACACTAGGTCTTACTAAGCCTGGGTCTTCTGCAGAGTGTAGAGAATTTCCACTTCTTTTCTTCAATCATGAAAGATGGTTTTAAATGATTACTCACCATTAATAAGGAAAAGTACTGGATAAATAAGGATATTTATCTGAATGTTCTGTATTTTCTTCCCTCCTTACCAGAACTTTTTATCACCTTCACCATTTGCTCAATTTATCCTAGACCCTTTGTGTAATTTAGCTACTCAGAATGTGTTTCTCTAGTATTGCCATTTATATCTCTATGACATATTCATGTCTATCATTTGAAGCCAAGCCCTCTAATTATTATATTTAACATGCAGCTTACTAATTCTAGCTCTTGCCATTAGTACCAAAAAACTTGTTATCTATCATTTGTTTATGGTTGTTGCATTAGAAAACAATGTTATAATGGAAACACAATCCTGGAAATTCCACAGCCAATGATTACCCCCAAAGGGATAATACTCTAAGCCACTCAATAATGTTCTTAGAAAACATTTGCACTTGATTTTATTTGCTGAAAACCTAAAACCTATTCATTCTAATTCCATTAGCCAACCAAAGCAGAAATCCAAGCAAAGCCAATGCAAACACCTTCATTTCTCTGAAGACACATCCCTCTTCACATAATAAAACAACCCAAAAAGAGCACTGTCAGTAGTTTTTATTAGCAGAAAATTAATGATGCTTCATGTTCACGTGTTTTGTACAATTCCATACTCCCCGACCTGGCCTTACTTGAGGATGGTACACACATCTGGGCTCAAAATAAAAAATACCAGTTAGGTAGCCAGGTCATCACACAGAGCTGAAGAACTGGGGTAAAATGAATTGAAAAAACGAAATCATTAAATCAAATTTGGATCTTACGAAAAATGTGATGGGTTCCTCTTTGTCAGGAGTCTTTTACAAAGCATGTGTGCATTTGAATTCATATTTCAGGAGTCTAAAGTAGCTTTTCAGAAGTTGGGAGTGTGAACGTAAGCTGTTCTTGTAGGACAGGCCCTCAATGAGTGACCTTTCTCTTCCTGTTGTTTTTTCCAGTGGTCAAAAGCATCTTAATTATGAAGTAATACTAGAGACCATATGGGCTCAATAACATTTTACGATATATTTAGGGGGGAAAATATCAGCCATCTAGATTACCAAGGAGTTTATTGTTCAACTTTCTAGTTGGTAAGGAAAACTGGTCAGTGTTAAGCCACATAATGAGTGCCTGAATGACATCTTCACTTGAAACTATGATCTATCTCTCTGGAATTATGATAACAATTGAAAACGAAAGGCGAGTAGATACTTGATAAGACAAAGAAAAAGGAAGCATGGTACGGTAGAAGTGTCATTTTAACACCAAAATTACTTTGGGCAAAGTATGTTTTTCTGTGCCCATCTTTTCTCACCTATAAAATGAGTTTCACACTACAAGTGACATTACATATTGTGCATAAAAGCTTCTGACATACATTAATAGCTCAGAGATAAATGGCAGCCACAATTATTCTAGTTTTCGGCACTAATCTTGATTTCTCAGAATATCTATTTAGTGAAATGCCTTTATAATAACTCTGATAAATCATTATACAGTCCAGATCCATTGTCTAGAAATTCTTAAGCAAGCACATACGCACAATAACACAGTGTAGGCTGTTATACAGACGTGAATCTAAGATAACTTTAAGAGAAAAGAATGCATTACAAAATTACAGTCTCATATGATTATAACTATTAAGATTATGTATGCAGATACATAAGGGACCCAAGGGAACAGAGAAAATTATGTGTTAAGGTGGCAGAGTTACATGACTTTCATTTCTATTTTTATAAAACTATTGTTATAATTATGGGAAATATAGTAAAAATAAGAGAATAATGAAATCCTTAAAAAATGAAAAACAGAATTCAGATTCTTTCATCAAATGCTCTCATTCTATCTCAGTCTCTGCCTTTATCCCTCACAACTTTCTAGTATATGTTATCCCTTAACTAGCTACACTGTGTAGAGTCCCTACATGTTCCTTCTCTCCCTTCGCTTGTATATTTTCTAAATGCAGTATTCTATCCCCATTCTTTCTGCCACTGTAAATTCCATGCTTCTGTCAAAGCTCGATGATGACTCATTTCCTCTAGAAAGTCTTTTCTAGTTGACTCCACTTCATAGTGAACTTTCCCACAACTAAAATCTGACCTGAAAAATATCACAAGTCACTCAAAGTTGTGACTTAAGAAATGTAATTTAAGCCCTGGCTGGTGTGGCTCAGTGAATTGAGTGCTGGCCTGAGAACCAAAGGGTCACAGTTTGATTCCCAGTGTTGAGCACATGCTTGGGTTGCAGGTCAGGTCCCTAGCAGGGGGTGTGCGAGATGCAGCCACACATTGATATTTCTCTCCTCTTTTTCCCTCCATTCTCCTCTCTAAAAATAAATAATTTTTTTTAATCTAAAAATTAAAATGTGATTTAAGATCTTCTGAATTATAAAATTTTAAAAAATTGAATATTTGGATGGAATATTCCTTCTTATAGTTTTATTTTTGAACTAAAAATATACTTATAAAGGCTTCCATAGGCTCAGTCAAAATCTCAGTCACCCTGGTTCAATTCTGTTCCATAATGACTAAATTCCTTAGTCCCTGAATCTCCTATAGCAGGGTTTCTCTGTTACACAGCTTTTAAGCTGAGGAGGAAATAACATATATGATATGTACCAACAATCCTCAGCCTTCTTCCTTGGCTTTAGTAGGGAAGTGAGCTATCAATGATGGATAGAAGGAAGATCACAAAGTTACTGGGAGTCAGAAATCATAGACTCGAATACTCAATCTGCAACTTAAGATGACACATTAGGCAAATCACTTAATCAAAGATTCAATTTTTTTTTTTTTAAGATTTTATGTATTTTTAGAGAGAAGGAAAGAGAGAAACATCGATTGGTTGCCTCTCCCACATCCCCAGCAGGGAACATGGCCCGTAACTCTGTCATGTCCCCAGGGCTTGAACTTAACTGGTGACCTTTTGGTTTGCGGAACAATGCCCAACCCACTGAGCCACGCTAGACAGGGGTTAAATCCCTTTTAATGGTAAAAGGGACTTAATGATAAAGTAGAATGAAAAATTCAGGATTCCTGGCCAAGATGGAGACATAGGTAGACATGCACAACCAAAGAGGGACACCAACAAACTTAAAAATAAAAAAACAACCAGAACTGCCAGAAGACTGAACTGTATAGAAGTCCAACAACCAAGGCATTAAAGAAGAAACATTCACCCAGACTGGTAGGAGGGGCCGAGATGGGAGCCAGGACGGAGAGGATGCTGGGGCAAGGCAGCAGACCAGGCAGGCGAGGCAGTGGCTGGCAGACCAGGCGGTCCCACATTTGCATGCAGATAAGCCAGAAGGAACAACTGGGGAGCGGGATAGACCATGGGTTCCAGTGCGGGATCAAAATCTCTGGCTATAAAAACCTGTGGATATTGCGGAGGTGGGGGAAACTCCCAGTCTCACAGAAGAGTTTGTAGGAGAGACACACGGGGTTCTAGAACATACACAAACCCACCCACTTAGGAATCAGCACCCAAATGGCACAATTTGCTTATGGGTAGTGGGGAAAGTGACATGAAGTGGTGTGAGATACAAGCAAGCGGCATTGTTCCCTCTCGGACTCCACCCTGACATACAGCACCACAACACAGGAAAGCAGATTGCCCTTCTCCCTGGCGAATACCTAAGGCTCCACCCCTTACAGCATAACAGGTGAGCTGAGACAAAGAAATATGGCCCAAATGAAAGAACAGATCAAAGCTCCAAAAAAAGAACAAAGCCACAAGGGGATTGTCAGCCTATCAGATGCACAATTCAAAACACTGGTAACCAGTATGCTCACAGAAATGGTTGAGTACAGGTGCAAAATAGAGGAAGAAGTAAAGGCTATGCAAAGTCAAATAAAGAAAAATATACAGGGAACCAAGAGTGAAGGGAAGGAAACTGGGACTCAAATCAATGATTTGGAGAAGGAAGGGATAAACATTCAACCAGAACAGAATGAAGAAACAAGAATTCAAAAAAATGAGGGAGGAGAGGCCTAGGAACCTCTGGGACAACTTTATACGTTCCGACATCTGAATCATAGGGGTGCCAGAAGGAGAAGAGGAAGTGCAAGAAATTGAAAGCTTATTTGAAAAAATAATGGAGAACTTCCCCAATCTGACCAAGGAAACAGACTTCGAGGAGATCCAGGAAGCTCAGGGAGTCCCAAAGAAGTTGGAGCCAAGAAGGAACACACCAAGACACATCATAATTATATTACCCAAGATTAAAGATATGGAGAGAATCTTAAAAACAGCAAGAGAAAAGAAGACAGTTCCCTACAAAGGAGTTTCCCTAAGACTGTCAGCTGATTTCTCAAAAAGAAACCTTGCAGGCAAGAAGGGGCTGGAAAGAAGTATTCAAAGTCATGAAAGGCAAGGACCTACATCCAAGATGACTCTATCCAGCAGACCTATTGTTTAGAATGGAAGGGCAGATAAAGTGCTTCCTAGATAAGGTCAAGTTAAAGGAGTTCATCATCACCAAGCCCTTATTATATGAAATGTTAACAGGACTTATCTAAGAAAAAGAAGATCAAAAACTATGAACAGTGAAATGACAACAAACTCACAACTATGGACGACTGAACCTCAAAAACAAAAACAAACTACAATCAGAACAGGAACAGAATCACAGAAATGGAGATCACACGGAGGTTTATCAGAGGGGAGCAGGAGGGGGGAAAGAGGGGTAAAAGTACAGGGAATTAGCAGCTTAAATAGTAGGTACAAAATAGACAGAGGGAGGTTAAGAGTAGTACATGAAATGGAGAAGCCGAAGAACTTATATGTACGACCCATGGGCAAGAACTAAGGGGGGACAAGAATGCTGATGGGGGGGGGTGCAGGGCAGAAGGGGATAAAGGGAGAAAAAAATGGGACAATTGTAATAGCATAATCATAAAATGTACTTAAAAAAAGAAAAAAAATTCCTACATATTTGATAATATGATTTAATATGTTTGGCAAAGTGATTTTCATGTTATTAGTTATTTTCAGAAATGGTTAAAAAGTTAAATTTTTATTTATTTTATTTCTTTAAAGAGTTAAATTATTAAATCAAAGAACACTGAGACTCATGGAGCTAAGTACTAGTAGAAATAAGGTATTACTATCTTAAACATAAAAAACCTGAAGAATTTAAAACTATAGAATGATATGTACTTTTTTAATAATACATTGGCCCATTCCTTTATTTCTATGCTTTTTTGACATTTTTGAAAGTGCTCTGGTTCATAAAATGATTCCAGCATCTCTATATAAACTTTAAATTTAAGGATCTGGAAATCTTTGGTAAGACCTCTAGTAGCTTAATAGAAAAGAGAAGCTCAAATAAAAAGTAACTTTTCTAAAGTCAGTGAGAAAACAGCTAGAAAATTTTTCAAAATGTTTTTTTTTTTTAAAGATTTTATTTATTTATTTTTAGAGAAGGGGAGGGAGGGAAAAAGAGAAACATCAATGTGTGGCTGTATCTCGCACACCCGCTGCTGGGGGCCTGGCCTGCAACCCAGGCATGTGACCTACAGTGGGAGTCAAACCACTGACCCTTTGGTTTACGGGCTGCTGCTCAATCCACTACATCATACCAGCTAGGGCCCAAAATCTTAAATACAGACTTACATTGATTTTATATGCTGTAGAATCTCAAATTTCTTGACAGTCCTTTTATCTGTTTTCTCCTTTTGTACGTACCTTTTGACTTTCAACAAAGTAGGAATTTTTATTTAAAAGGCAGGCTGAGTGTGTATCCTATTTGTATTTTTCACCAACACATGACTACCATCCAAAGTAGTTTATATATTCCAGCTTCATGTTCCACTCCATATCCCACTCCTTAATAGCCTTAAACTTAAGTCAACTAATGGCTCCAACCATGTCTAACAATTTTATCAATAATAAGAAAAGTAAACTTAAGTCCAGAGATGATTATTACTGATTCATCAATATGAACAGATTTTTAAGTTTTATATACTAGAAAGCTTCTGATATTTTACCCTCCCGTAGATATATGTCAGTTTTCATTTAGCCTCATAGTGAAAGCAGTTATCAGTGTAATTTCCCTAGTGCCCTGTTCTTTTACACTATAACCAACACAAAACATGCTTCCTAAGTGACATTAACTCCAAGCTCTGGTTCAGTGCCAAATGGAGTTAGCTCACCTGCCAATTATGTCTTGAAGTAACAACTACAAGGGGCACTGAAATAAGGTAGTTTAAAAACCCAATCAGCCAGAGAGTAGTGTTTTATACCAGCAGGAAAGGACAGGTAATCTCTTTCCTAAAGTTAAATTGACCTGGTTGCTATGTCTGCTAATCAATCCTAAATACACAGTTCCCAGGCAGGAAACCATTTCATTTGTCATTTATTGAAGGAGGCTCCCCCTGGCTAGGTTCCAGGCCAACAGGAACTCACAAATCTCTCTGCCGGAACTGTGTTTCCTGCTTCAGGTTGGTTCTGAATGGAATCAGATCCTGTGGCTAAGTAACCAGGAAGCTAAACAATCATGGAGACCAGAGGCTTATCAAGGCAAAGTTGTGATGACCTACTTTTAGTACTTTATTCTTTTCCAAATGAGCCAACAATATCTGATATGATCATAATCCAGGACAAAAGGCATAATGCTTCCTCACAGAGGTGCAGAAAGAGAAGAAATCAGTTTACCTAGAAAAATTTCCACAAGTTAGAACTTAATTTAAGATAAGTTTGGAAGAATTAGCTGAATTTAGATAAGTACAAGGATACAGGAGAGCATATTAGGCTGGGAAAGTGGAAGAGGAATTAAGAATGTTAAGTTTTTGAGACATTTAGTAATCTGGCTGGAGCAAAAGTGTTCGTAAGAAAAAAACACATAGAAGATATGACATTAAGTTTTTAGCTACACGAGTAAAACTTGAAAGGGGCAACTCAGGATTCAGGACAAAGCACGGGTAGACTAGTACATGAATCGATCCTAAAATGACTTTTTGGTTATAATGGTTTAATGGACCATTCTACAACCTGCAGATGATAAACACAGGGGTCAGTAACTTTTTGGAGGCTTTATTCTGCATCTTTATTAATTCATGCCTCTTCAATTCCAGAGAACAGGAAGACTGAGGGTACCCATACTCCTCTTGTCTGCTGTGGCATAAAGTAACCAGATTAAGTTTGTGAACAGAGGCACAGTTGAATATGAACTAAGAGAACATGACAGGCAAGAAAACAGTTGGTTGGGAGGAAGGGTGGTATATAGGTTCTCTCTATTCATGAATACTTCTTCTCATTTTTCAGAGGCAAGTTTTATAAATAAGCAGAGCAGACAGTCCTCTATCCCCTAGCTGCTTTTCTTCCCATCATTTTACTTAATTTGTTCTGAAGTCTTTCCTAGTTTCAAAAAAGTCCCTTATATAAATGCAAATACGTCCCAGAAAGGAGTTGTGGTTTAAACATCAATTAACATCTAGTATCTAATAATCAAAACAGCTTTGGTATTCTAGAAAAACATTAGAATATATTTCTCCCCCCGCAAAAGATTCTATAATCAAACACATTTGAGGAATGTCATATTATATCTCCCTCTTATACACAACACACATTAACATTTTAAAGGCACTAGAAGTCCAGTAATAAAATTTTTGTTAAAAGTATTTTCAAACCTCTTTAACTACCAAACCATATTTCCCCTAAAGAATATCTAGTAATACATTTTACGACATGAGTATCTTTTGGTCACAGTTTGAAAAACACAAAACTAAAACAAGTCAGTGACTGGTAATAGAGCAGAAAGAAACCAGTAGGGTGGGGTGCGCTAGGAAGGATGAAAGAAGGTACGAAAATAAAGACAGATCTTTTCTCCTTTATGATTTTATTCACAAACATCATGTCATTGATTACAGATCCCTAAAGTAAGAATGCATGATCTACTCTATTATCATCTGTCCATTTCCAAACAATACTAATGTCACGCCCATTTCTAGAGCATTGGGAGTTCTCTCCCCCGCTCATTCCCACAGTGTGACCAAAAGAAGTAGAACAAAGCAGAAAACTGAATCTATCAAAGGATTTTTAAGTCTCTCTCCACTACATAGAGTAGAGTCAGGAATTAAAGACCTTGGTGAATGGCTGACCATCTTTATAAATGATTTTTTTTTGTGCTACTGATATCAAATGCAACTTACCAGCTCTGCAATTCAGCAAAAGCTTGTTTCATTTTCTTAATGGAAGCATCCATCTCTTCTTTCACTATAACTCGATATCGTGCAAGAGACACTGTGCAGCGCTGGAGGTCTTTCACAGATTTTTCAATATTGGAACCTTGGGGAAAAAACCCAAAGATTAATTTTACAAAGCATAGGTAACTTGAAAGATGGATCCAAACAGTTAAGCATGTAAAATAACAAATGTGTGGACTACGAATGTTTCCTAACAGGCCCCCCTCTTCAACAAAAAAACTAATGTTTTTATAGATTAAAAAAAAAAAGTATCCTGGCCAAGATGGAGTTAATAGGAATTTAATTTACCCTATCTTATACAACTAATCTCTCTCTCTCTCTCTCTCTTTCTCTCTCTCCCCCCCCTCTCTCTCTCTCAATAAAGGCTGCTCTAGTACCACCTACCGAAGCTTAAAAACACATCTCCAACTGTTTCCAAACAACAATCCCAGAGCAAACTGCAAGAACATTTTTAGAAATACAAAAATATCTAGCAATCAACAAAGCAAAACTTACATCTGGCATCTGATACAAAATTACTAGACATGTAAGAGGCAGAAAAATATGACCCATAATGAAAAGTCAATTAACAGAAACATATGCAGAAATGACACCTATGCAGAATCAAGCAGATAGGACATCAAAACAGCTAATATAATCAGATATGACATGTTTAAGAAGGTAGAGGAAAGCATAAGGATGTTAAGGAGAGACATGGAAGATATTTTAATAAGACCCCAACTGAACCTCTAGAAATGCAAAAAAAACAAGGTCCAAGATGAAAAATACACTAGGGGGGATTAACAGGTTAGAAACTTAAGTAAGAAAGATTAATGAATTTGGAGGCAGTAATTAGAAACTATCCAAAATGAAATGAAATAAAGACTAAGAAAAAAAACCTACTTGAAAATAGGTTTTAGAATATAATTCACCATGTAGACATTGCAATGTCACTAGTGTTGAGGTTAAATATACAATTGATGGCTGGAATAATGGATCTTAGAAGTTTATAATGTATCCAGATATAGATTTTTAATTTTTTATTTAAATTCTTTTTCTTATCAGCTTGATTTCTCTAAAAATCTACTTAAAAGCTTTCAAGTCTTGTGCCTTTACTTTGAATATTCTCAGACTTACTTTTCTGCATTAAACTGAAGTTTATGTTAGAAAGATGAAAAAGAGAGCTTTACTAATTAAATTTAGCTCATGCAGAATAAATAATTCAATAAAGAATTACAGGTTACAAGTATCTTTCACATTTCTATGTTTCATTTGGTTAATGGAGTGGACTACTATATTTAAATGTACGATACTCAAAAGGGCTATTATCTCTGTTTAATTACTGACTGATTATTTAAATTACTATTATAGTTAAATTTTATTTTATTTTTAAATATTTTATTTATTTATTTTTAAACAGAGGGGAAGGGAGGGAGAGAGGGAGAGAAACATCAATGTGTGGTTGCCTCTCACGTGCCCCCTACTGGAGTCATGGCCCACAACCCAGGCATGTGCCCTGACTGGGAATCAAACCGGCGACCCAATGGTTCGCAGGATGGCATTCAATCCACTAAGCCAAACCAGCCAGGGCTATTATAGTTAAATTTTAAAAAAACAAAAGCTACCACTAGTCAATGCTAAGTACTTAAAAAATAATGATCTTGTTTAAAGCTAGAATCTGACAGAGTTTAGTAAGAGCATAAAGCTTTGAAGACAAATGAAAATATTTCTTTCAAATGTCACATCAGAGATGGCAGAGATTTTTACTGTTGTCAACCAGGAGATAAAAATGAAGGAAACAGCACAAAAATGGTGCAGTACAGCAAATACAAGAAACAGATTAATGGTAGCATAAAAGTCATCCTGGCAGAAGAGTTTGACTTTCTTTCATGAAAAGAATCCCCACTATTATAACAAGACTGTATAGCATCTGAGCTATTAGACTTCACTGTGTACACAGAGTCAGGTAAGAACTGGATAGTCTGTGCCTAGAAAACTTGAAGATTACCTACAGAACCTTCTCAGATCTTATCTATGGGAATAAAGAGGTAATTTCCCCTCCTTAGACAAACACACAGACTTTTCGCGTTCTCCGAAGGGTAGGCTAGACCGCTGATTTACCCAGCTTTTTGTTGGTGGAAGTTAGTGGAACATCTTCCATGCCCAGATGTGAAAACTGGGGCCTTGTGAGAGATTTGCCAGCATTCCTATTTTGTTGAGAATTCTGAGTAGAGTGGACAGTCAAAGACTTGACCTCAAAATCAGAGACACCATTTTCCAGCATGGATCCTGTCAAAGAAACAGGAGAACGTTTTAAAAGATTTAAGGGTAAGTCAATCAAGCAGTCATAAGTGTACACACAGAAAAAGGTAAAAATATTTTAGACAAAGCTATCTTCCTTTCTTTTTTAAGTTGTTTTTTCCTCAAAACTGTGCTTCTTAAATGGCTGAGAACAAATCAAGAGAGCAGAAACAGTCGAGCGAGGCTCTCTGACTTAGCCCTAGGCAGCGTACTGAATGAAGAAGTCTGTATTAACCTATCTCTAGATAGGCTAGCTCTATCCTTGTACCTTGTTGGCTTCCTTGTAGCTCTGGGTACAAGGAAGGGAACAGAGTCAACATCACCAGCTGCTGATAGATTGTATAAGTTCTGCTGAGGAAAAACTTGCTTTACACTGTCTTAGGGAATGAAGAGTTTTAAAAGCTTTAGGGAACAAAAAGGGCAAAGAATTAGAAAATGAAAGGAGAGCCCAGCTTCCCCCAAAATCGAAGCCAATGACTATCTTTAGTTGGTTTGAGGTCACTTTAGGTGTTATATTTCTCTGTCTTTTTTGTGTGTGTGCAAACTAATCAATAAAAGAACATATGAAAGTACAGCATAGTTCTTAAATTGCCTTTACATTTATAAAGCCAGCAGCAATAGAGCAAGAGAAACCAAAAAAACAAATAATTTGAAAAACTTTCTTAAAAGAGATATCCCCAATATCTTCCCAGCATTCATCAAAATGATCAATAAAACAAAACAAAACAAAACATGCAAAATATTTAAATTTATAACTAACAATAATCTTAATTCTTTGTTAGAAAACAAATGTGAGACTACAAAAACCAACAGTCTACTTCTCCTGAAAACAATGGGTTTACAATTATTACATATTTCTCACTGTGTTGGATCTCAGAAAAATAAGATCAAATCAACTCATGACCATAATTTTCCTTAATAAGTATGCAATTTTTTAAAACATTAAGGTCACCTTCTGTAGTCTCTAAGTACCAAGGGACTACTAAATTATAAGATTTCTACAAGGCTGCTTTAGACTAAAATTAAAATATGAGACAAAGGAAAATAATTATATTTTTCTAGGCCTTTGATAATTAAAAAATGTGGCTCTTTCACATGAAAAGTAACAAAAATTAAAAGGAAGAGACTAACTAGATTTAATTTATTGATTGCTTTCTCAACCAGGAAGCCCTTGGCTAAGGATGCAACTTTTCAAAGACCTCTTAATAAACTCACCTGTTCTGTCCATCATATCTAGTGTGGAAGACTCAGGATCCTCCAGTTCTCTGGCATCTATTGAAAGTGTCTCCATACCTTCACTGAGGGAGTCCACAGACTCAGTATCATTGACAGCACCGTTAATGTGGTAACCATTAATACCACCTTTTTCTGAAGAAGGTGCGGACTGCTCCTCTTGAATGGAAACCGATTTACTGGAATCTGGGATATTGTTACTTGCTTCTGCTGCAGGTTTTGGCTTGCTTTTCTTCTTTTTGTTCTAATGGTTGTTAAAGATTTGAAAAAAAGAAAAGAAAGAGAAGACCCCACCCACTCAGAGAGGAACTCTCGTTACTAAAAGGCAACCAATATTACCAATTTCTCAAATGTTTTTCCAGAAACTGAACACATTTCTGTATACGTTGAATTACTAACTAAAATGACACTGTAAAATACTTTGGATAAACTCAAACACATAAATATAAGAAATTTATGGATGGCAAAACTCACCATAAGCAAAATCAAAAGATAAATTACAAAGTGTGAAAAACTATGTGCAACTTATCACCCTAGCTGGTGTGGCTCAACGGATTGAGTGCCAGTCTGCAATCCAAAGGGTCACGAGTTCAATTCCCAGTCAGGGTATGTGCCTGGATTGTGGGCCAGGTCCTCTGCAGGGGGCGTGCAAGAGGCAACTACATATTAATGTTTCTCTCCCTTTCTTTCTCTTTCCTCTCTCTCTAAAAATAAATTTAAAAATCTTAAAAAAAAAATGTGCAACTTACCTACAAAGAGCTAACTACATAGAGAGCTCTAACAAAAAACAAAACAAAACAATAACCTAATGGGAAAAAAAATGGTGTAGGGTATAAGCATATGGAATGAAATGCAACCTCAGTAATAAGAGACATAAATTAAAAATGCACTGCAGAAAATTCTGGGAAGATGGTAGAGGAGGAAGCACCAGGAATCTGTTGCTCTACCTGGCCTACCTTTAATGGGCTCAGAACATTTACATTAGCCTACAATTGGGCAAAATCATCCAACACAGTGAATACAATGTAGAGTATCTTATCAGTTGTTTACCCTCATTATCTGCCCAGCATCATGAGAAAGTATTATACTACATACAGATAGGCTGGGAAAAGATCAAAATTCAAAGCATGGTTTCTACTGAATGCTATTGCTTTCTCACCATCATCCCAAAATAAAAAGAAATTGTAAGTCAAACCATTTTAAGCTGGGATCTGTCTGTATAACATACGAAAGCTTTTGTAACCATGTATGGTGATTGGTGTTAAGAGTTTTTTCACAATACATACAAATATTAAATCATTATGTTGTACAATTGAAACTAACAATGTTATACATGATTGTAACATAATGTTATACACAACTGAGGACAATTGTGTCAATTTTTTAAAAAAGTAAAATATAAAGCCTTCATTGGCAAATTAGTTTAGGTACCAGCTTAGAAAAAAATCCAAAAAAAAGAAGAGTTCTAGAGGTGGATGGTAGTGATGGTTGTACAACATGAATGTGTTAAATACTACTAAGCTATTCACTTAAAAACTGTTAAAATGGTAAATGACATGTGTTTTCTATAGTAAGAAACATTTGGAAAAAAATACTGCACTACAATATCATTTTTATCTACTAGATTAGCAAAATTCAAAAAGTTTGATAACAGTACAGGGTGGACAGGGTAGAGGGTATAGAGAAACAAGCATTCCCCTGTATGATTTGTGGGAGTGCTAAATAGTACTCTCTATGGCAATCTGGTATCAAAATTACAAATGCACACACCCTTTGAGCTAGCGATTCCACTTCTAGGAATTTATCCTCAGCAATACTAACACATGTGCAAAATGATCTACGTACAAGCTTAATCACTGAAGTATTCATAATAGCAAAGGACTGGAAACAACCAAAATGCTGATCAATAAAAGGACTAGTTAAATTAGATACAGTACATTCAAACAGTAGGATGCCTACATATCCATAGAAAACAAGAAAGCTCTTTATATATTGACACAGAATAAGTTCCAAGATATATTAAATTTAAAAAAACAGGCAGAGAGGAGAATATATATTCATATTTGCTCATATACACTTAAAATACTCCTGGGAGATATGTGACACTGATGATTCTGCTTGCCTCTAGGGTGGGGAACCAAATGGCTGGGGAGCAGGGACAGGATAAAAAATGTTTCAATGTATCAACTTTTATAGTTTTGAATTTGGGGCCACAGGAATATGTTACCTAGGCAAATAATAAAATTCAAACAAACAAACAAGTCCCTTACACCTTTTATTTTGACAAACCACAGCTCTATGACAAACCACAGCTCTACTAGCAATTGCTTAATTCTACTCCTAAGGCTAGACTGTCATGGCAACCCATTTCCCCCCAAACCCTTCTTATGACCCTCTTTTACAGGAGCACTACTGGAACTCTAGATATCATTTTCTCCTCCCCACAGCTCTTGCCTTGCTTTCTCTTAAATTTACTTAAATATACTTTCTTGCATGTAAATTGGCTAAGTTTTCATATCGTTGTCCCATGGATGTAATAACTTTCCCAGTAACTAACTGCTCACGGTCACACCCTATTGAACTGATCCCAACAGTTAACTGGACTGGACTTGGACATTTGGGATTGCCAAATGGAAGCCGTTTTTCTTTCTCTAAATTTTAAGAAAGTTATGTGTGTCCAACACATACTTTTCCAGCTTCAAGCATATACTACATTACTAAATAACTTACTATCCTGGATCAACAAATTAATAAACTTGTGTTCTCCAGAGCACACAGAGCTATTTATGTTAGGTGAAAGCAACGGGAAGAAGTTAAGCAAATATACAAAGCTACAGGTTTGGAGAGCTTCAGGGGAATTTGCAGTAATATTAGGTTCTCTTCAGAAAAAATTCTCAAGGGTCATTGGGGCCAACCCCAATTTGATCAAGACTTAACAGGTGACCTAACAAAGGGATTCAGAGTCATCAAGAAAGCATTCCAGAACCCCAGTACTAACCTGATATAGGAAAAGAATCTCCAAAGAGATTTCATAGAGATACCTGAAATTAGATTAAAATTCATACTTCAAACCCTGACTGGTATGGCTTAGTTGGTTGGGGGTCATCCTGCAAAGCGAAAGGTCACCAGTTCATTTCCCAGTCAAATCACATGCCTGGGTTGCAGGTTCAGTCCCCAGAAGGGGTACGATGAGGGGCAACGGATTGATGTTCCTCTCTCACATCATATTTCTCTCCCTCTCTTTTGCTCTCCCTTTCCCTCTAAAAATAAATAAATAAAATCTTTTTAAATAAATCCATACTTCAAGTATGTCCTAAAGGAACTAGATCTAGAGCACAGAGCTGTGGGAAGCATTTTGAGACCAGTTAGCATCCTTTGGGGAAAGCATTTTGGTTTCAAGTGGACAAGAAGAAGGAAATGAGAACTAGCATGTCAGAAATTAGCTGCTAGTATTTGTTAATGTTATTTTCCTATTTTAGAGATGAGCAAACTAAGGCACACAAAGGTTAAGCAATACTCCCAAGATGCAAAGTCGTTAAGCAGAATAGAATATAAATCCCGTTCTGACTGACCCCACAGCCCAAGAGCCTTCTCCCTCCCTAAATTGCAATATCAGACCCCTCTGCATAGCTAATAGTAGCAAAGCCCCTCTCCGGGCTTTAAGTCAAAACTCATTAATATCAGAGACTACAACACAGTTGACCTAAAAATCTAAACTATTTTAACTAATCTATGATAAATGAATGATGTTGAAAAGCACGGTCTACATCACTTTCTCCTGTGGAGCTCTGCTTTTGCTGGCACACCCTCTTGTTTCATTCCAGACTAATACTAATATACCCTCCGCAACTGCACCGTGGCAGGGTCCTTCTGTTCCGTCTTAAATCATATGGAGGAGACTGTACTGTACTCTATATACACAGCTGTGTTTCAACTCACAGAAGACTTTTTTAAACCAGATGAACTGAAGATGCATATGTAAATCTTTTCTTTCAAATATTTTTGCAGAGCCTAAATATTTTTATAATATCAATATCATGCTTTTAAATTTAATTTTTACCTTTTTCTTGCCTGTTACTGTCCATTCTTTGAGTACTTCACTGGCACTACCTGTAAGAGAAACCAATTACAGACTTTTCTCTCTTAGCACATGCACAAGGAGGAATCAGTGTCCCTGCATTTTGTAATTGCTGGAAAATCTCTAAAGTTCCTAATAGGAAAAGTTAGGTTCAAATCTCTGTGCTAATATAATGAGATAATCATATCATTCTTATCTTTTGGAATACCTGCCCATTTAGATTTCCCTTCTCCATGTAATCCCCTCAGTAAGTTCTTCCAAGAAGAGATTAATGTACCTGATGATTTTTAAATTCTTTTATTTATACAGCTTAGACTGAACACAAAGACGAGTGGTTTCAGCCCAAGTATGCCAACCTCTCTCCTCCTGAACATTACACACCACCTTAGCTACATTGTTTTAGAGACCTATGCACTACCCTAGACCCAGATACTAACATTATAAAGAAAACAGATGACAATGGAGAAACCTTACAGTGTTTGGACCTGTTTATTCTCTACTGGCAGAAAAACAGGAACAGGGAGACCTAATCTGATGTAGCTATTCAATGATGAGGTATTTTTTTAAAATGGCATGGTCTGTTATACTATCACAGGGTCTACTGTATCAACTATGAAACACCAGGTTACTGAATGAATGTTATAGAAGTCTGAAGCAATTTATATTTGAACAAACGCAAACTTATTAAAAAATTGAACTAGGATTACCTTCCATAAACGCTTGTACTGTTTTGTCCACACAATTATCAAAGTGCTGCAAAACCAGGATGATCTCATTGTTGCTCTTATTGGGAACTATTGCACGCACTGCATTTATCTGGAAAAGATGACAGGGTCATTTAATTTTAACAACCGAAGCCTATTACAGAGTGACATTTCATTCTTAACAATA
Organism: Pteronotus mesoamericanus; assembly: GCF_021234165.1. Taxonomy (NCBI): domain Eukaryota; kingdom Metazoa; phylum Chordata; class Mammalia; order Chiroptera; family Mormoopidae; genus Pteronotus; species Pteronotus mesoamericanus. Next base: position 5,202,208 of record NW_026555310.1, read on the forward strand.
TGTATCACTCTTTAGCATCAGTGAGAGAACATACAACCATCTCACTGGGAATGATTAATAGATGAGTGATAACAGCACATAAAAATTTATTTCAAAACTTAGAAAACCAGAACATTTCTAGAAATAGAAGTCATGTGCTAGATTTTATTCCAAGAAAGGGAGGTTTAATTTAGGTATCAGATATTAACTTTACCATCAACATTTCCTCATTTTTAGCATATTGTACAGAAAGGTAGAAAGTTTAATGAACCACCTATAACAACTTAGATTTTTATATAGCATTTTTCAAAACATTTTATTTCACATCATTTAATTGTATAACACCATAAAGATCATTTAAATTACTATAAACTACTTCAGGTATACAAAACATAATGAACACTCACTGCATGACAGCCAGTTTTTTTTTTAATCCTCACCCAAGGACAGTTTTTCATTGCTTTTTAGAGAGAGAGGAAGGGAGAGAGAGAAACATTGATGCAAGAGAGAAGCACTGACTGGCTCTCTGCCATTTGTTCTCCAGTCAGGGGCTGTACCGCTTGCACTCGGGATTATATGCTCTCAGACCAGGGATGGTGCACCTGGACGAGGGATCGTAAGCACCTAGACCAGTGACCCAACTGCAACGTAGGTACGTGCCCTGACTGGGAATCAAACTTGCCACCTTTCGGTTACCAGACAACACTCCAACCGAGCCAACTTGCCAGGGTGAGACAGCCAGTTTAATAAAATAAAATACAGTCAAACCTTGGTTCTCAAACAATTCAGTTCTCGATGAAGTTATTCACAGAAAAAGTGTCTCAGTTGTTTAACAAAACTTCAGGTCTCGATTCTCTACCCGACAACCTTTTCATGCTGATAACTGTATGATCAGTCACACATCCCTCAGGTGACAAAGGAGATTCGGTTTTCAAACAAACCACTTCTCAGACAGTTTTCCATAACGAATTAAGTTCGAGAGCCAAGGTTCCACTTGAGGTGCAATTGAAGCCCCCATGAAGTCCCTCATAAATCCTGTCTCCCTTCTCTCCACAGACAGTTCCACCTTCCTTTGATGTTATTTCAATACACATGTCTGCATTTTTACAAGGTATGTTATGTATCCACAGGTAGTACAAATATATACTAATGTTTTGCATTATGTAAATATTATCACTTAATACCTGTCTATATTCAATTTGCTTTTTTCATGTAACACTGTTTTTTAGGGTTTTTTTCATGTTGATAAATGTATCTCTTATTTATTTAACTGTTACACAGCATTTCCATTGTATGAATATAGCCAATTTATTCATTCTCCTGTTGATAGACACTTACATTGTTTCCAATGTTTGGCTAGCAGGAAGAATGCTGAACATTCCTATGTTTATCTGCTGCTGAATCCTCAGGGCCTAAAACAACGTTTAGCATATTTCAAGGAAAAAAAAATTGTGTCTTCTGTGAACAGTGAGAGAATGTCTCTTGTATATAACCACTAGTAGAACTCCTGAATAGTAGGGTATCTACAAATTCATTAGATAATACTAAACTGCACTTTAAAATAGGTATGTCAGTTTTGTCAGGTTTATTCCCAAGGTATTTTAATTTTTTTGAGATTAAAAATATATAATTTGTAATTATTGCATAGTTTTCATTTTTATATATCAATTTTTACCCAGCAACCTTGATGAACACTTAGTATTCCTAAGTATTCCTAACAATTTGTTGCTTTCTTGGTTTTTCTAGATAGATAAACTGTATTGCATATAAATAACAGCAGTTTTTTAAATTCCTTTCCAATCCTTATAATTTTCATTTCTTGTCTTACTGTACAATGTAAAATTAGTTATTTCTCTAAAAAGACCAGGTTCTTTTTGGTAGGAAGTGGTAGTTAGAAACCAAGATTTATGAGCTAGGTGTGTTTACTGCCAGAGAGAGCTAGGAGATTTTGGTTTATGCAACATGCATTCATATATAATATTCAAATATAATATTAAAAGATTTTTTCTTATATGATTTTAAACATGTCTCTTTCCTCTAAACCAAAAGTTTTAGTTCCTAAAAATGTTAAATTACTAACTTGCTTTATTCTATAATATTCATAAAATAATATTACTAATAACACTATGATATATTACTACTAATAACAAAACACTGAATAAAATTTAAGATTCATTTGCAATTTGTTTTGTCCTTTAATTATATCCCTCTAATCACATACAGTAAGAATACTGTGTTCAGTGGCAAGATTTGTTCTAGTTCACCCTTTCCCTGAAGGTAAAATATTTTTAGGATCTCAAATCTTATATAAGCTCTCAGCTCCAGTTCCTAACCTAGGACAAGCCTTGAGCTTTATGACCCCGTGTGATAAAACCCATTTGTTATTGAGACTGGCAAAACACATCAGAATTACCTTGCTCAGGCTTACTACTCTGATTTTTCATTCCCTCTACCATATATACTTAGTCCCTAAGGATTTCCCTAACTTTGTCTGTTCAGCTATGCATTTAAAATGATGTGTTATTTTTCATTCTATGTTTCTCAGAATTTTATATTATGAATGTTTTCAAGTTACCTAGTCAGCAATACTACTTGAAAAGGAAGTCCTTTTATAGATAAGAAGTATCTTGTCCACGTAATAAGTGAAGTCTGTATTAGAACCTTTTTAGTACACTTGCTTTTACATATTTCTATGCTTGTTTTTGTTTCAGGCTTAATTAAATGATGATAAGGTTTAAAACCATACAAGTGGGAAAGTATATAACCTATAATCCAAAGAGGGATAACTTGCAATTATACACTTTTGAGATGAGAAAAAAACTTAGCACTGATCTCTAGAAAATGGATTTTAGGCAAAACTTATAGATTCAACAATAAAGATAAGATTCTGGTAACTGAAAAATGTGAGTGTTCATATTATTGAAACAATATATATATATGACTCCAGAATCAACAATTATTTTGCTTTTTAAAGATTTTATTTATTTATTTTTTAGAGAGGGGAAGGGAGGGAGAAGGAGATGGAGAGAATCAGCAATGTGTGGTTGCCTCTCAAGCGCCCCCTACTGGGGACCTGGCCCGCAATCTAGGCAATGCGCCCTGACTGGGAATTGAACCGGTGACCCTTTGGTTCACAGGTTGGTGCTCAATCCACTGAGTCACATCAGCCAGGGCTCAACAATTTTTTTTAATAAGACACATTTTTTTTAAAGCACATAAAGCTTTTGTTTTATGTTTTTCTCAGTATAGCTCACTCAGGGTTATATTAGTAAAAACATCAGGTTTTCTTCCAAAGGAATGTTACTTGAAAGATCTATTTCTTATCTTGCTCTGAAGTCTCCTGAACTTCAGAATCTTTTTCAAGTGAATGGAAAGATCCTACTCAGTTTGTTCCTTTAAAAATGGTGCCAAATGTGATACACACTTAGCCATATAAATAGTATATTATAATATCAATTAATATTAAGGTGTCTTCAAAAGAATTAGAATGAATATATAGAGAGATATGCAAAAAAAAATCATGTTTGCACTTAATAGGCTCTGATTTCTCAAAACCTTCATGGTAGTTACTCTTCAATATACAGTGGCATTCTGTTTTATTCTTATAGTTTCACTTAATGAGTTTGTGAAGGCACTGATTGTATTAGTAACTAAATTTTACTATGACATTCAAGTTTTCTATCTACAGCAGTGATTTTCAACCTTTTTCATCTCAAGGCACATGTAAACTAATTACAAAAATTCTGCAGCCCACCAAAGGTATATTTTTTGCCAATATAACAAAAAAAAATTAACTGAAAAATATAACTTTGATTCATTCACACTGGACAGCTATTGCTGTGTTGGCTGTTGTCTTTTTTTTTTTGACAGGGAGAAGAGGTCAGTACCTCTGACTAAACATTCAGGTATTGCATGTTTTAAAAATTCTTGCAGCACATCAGTTAAAAATTACTTATCTACAGTAACTAATCATACCTTTTCTTTCATGTTCTCAAAAGCTCCTCCCTGGGCCAGTACAGTATTGGACTGCAAATCAAAAATGAATCCTGATGAATCTGAAAGAATAAGGGAAAAAATATATTCAACAAGGTCCAAAACTGATTTATGTGATCCATCCTCCAAATGGAAGGGCCAGTATTAGCTGCTTCTCTGCCTTAAAAAGTTAACTTACTTTGTAAATTCTATTATATAGATCCCTGATAACTATACTTGAGTTAAAATTATAAAATAAAATTTGATTTTAATAGAAACTGTCACAGCTTGAGAAAAACACTAAATACAGAAACTATATTAAACTGTCCAGTAATCCTTAATATCTTTGTTAAAAGTCCCTCTAGAAATGTTGAAAGTAAATGGCTTCCCAAGGTAAAATTTAACATTAACAAATCTGAAAATGTGAGAGAGGATGGGAGCGTCTGTGGTATTAACAGTAACAACAATAACAACAACACATGAAAGTAATTTCAACCTTCTAGATTGTATCACACACATTGTGTTTTTAGACTATGAACTCCATGAATTCATTCGTGTTTGTGTTCCCAATATAATGCTTGATGAAGCAATGTACCTGAGTTTACATTACCAACACAACATGGGAAAACTTAGTTTAATGTGATTGATTACAGAAAGAGTTTGGCTTCCCTGTACTTATAAAGAAAAGGCTATCCACACATTTAATCAATTCCTTTACCTGAGACTATTATGAATTACCTCAGCTTTAAACACTTGACAACTTTGTTTTAATCTAATGAGATGCAATCCAAGAAATGGTTAGAATGCTTCTCAGATTCTGACGGGTATACTTATCTAGGAAATCTCAGTTTAAAATGTAGGTTCTGATTCAGTAGCCTAGCCTGTGGCGTGAGATTTTTACTCCCTGGTGGTATCAACATTGCTAATTCAAGCACCATACTTGGGAGTAGCTTGGGGGCTAGGATTTCAACAAAGCAAGAAAAAGGGAAAGTTTGGAAAAAAGGGTTGCTATGTTCTGAATGTTTGTGTCCCTGCCCCCCCACCCCGCCCCCAAATTCTTATGCTGAAATCCTAAAGGGATAGTATTAGTAGTTGGGTAAATAAATCATGAGAGTGGAGCCCTCACGAATGGGATTAGAGCTCTTACAAAAGCAATCGCCCAGAGCCTCCCTAGCCCCTGCCACCAAGTGAGGACACAATGAGAAGTCTGGGAGCCAGCAGAAGGGCCCTCATCCAACCATGCTGACACTCTGACCTCAGACTTCCAGCCTCTAGAACTGTGAGAAATTAATTTCTGTTGTTTAAAAGCTACCCATTTTGTTACAGTAACCCGAATGGACAGGGATTTAAAAAATACAGCAATATTCTAGTACATTTTCCAAATTCTTTTTTTTTTTAATTTATTTTTAGAGAAAAGAGAAAAGACAGAGAGAAACATTGATGTGTGAGATAGATCGATCAGTTGCCTTTCGAGCATCCCCAATGGGGGACCTGGCCAGTAACCCAGGCATGGGCCCCGAATGGGAATCAAACAGGTCACCTTTCAGTTTGCAGGTCGACACTCAGTCCACTGAGACACACCAGCCAGGGCCCAAATCCTTTTGCTATTATTACAGATGTGTTTTAAGTAAAGCCTCTTTTACAGCTCAATCTTTATCCTGTGTTTTCAAATACCTCCTAGTGGCTATAGAAGACTGACAATTTATAAGTTACAATAACACATTTTGGTACTAAAAGTGGAAAAGAGGATATGAATACAATGTATGTCATTCCAAGGCACACTTTGCTCACCAATTACCAATGAACAGTGAATTCATTTAGATTTAACCTCTGTAATACTGGCAGTTTGAGAATGTTAACAAATGAGAAATCAGGCTGTACTTAAACACAAATTCAGTATTTAAGGCTTAGTTTTCCAGATGACTACATACTTAATTTCTAGTTACCTTTAATAATTGAAGAGAGACAATATATAAGCATGAAAATACTATGCAGACGAAATACTATCCAGCAAATCTGCTCAGAACTGCTATAGCTTAACCAAATGATACAACTTGAATATTGTAAGTACTCTCTCCCAGAGAAATATTAATGAGCAGTGAGATGATATAAGGGAATTCAATAATCTTATTAGATAATCAAACCACCAGTCTCTTTTATGGAAAAGAAGGGATACAAAGTAAAGCAGCATTGTGGTGTCCATATTTAAATGAACTATCAGTATTATAAGCTTCTTATACAATACATCATCTAACACTATTTTTTTCTTTAACAACACACTAGCTGAAACAAAGTACAAGGAAAACAAAGGGTAGTTCTGCAAACACCTTCAGTTATTATCCCTCTAAAATTAGCACAGTATTATTACTAGGGTTCAGCTGGCATACGAGTAAGGGTAATAGTTAAAAATACATAAAGCAGTTATTTCAGTCAGGATCCCAGCAGGAAACAAATGGCAAGCTCAAATCAGGAAATCTGAGAGTGTTTTAAAAAGACTATTTTAGAAGGTTCTAGAAGGGAGTAAGGAAACCACAAGATGTAGTGCAGTTACCCTTTGGCTAATAACAGCAATGTGCATTGCTACCCTGAGGTTCTAAAGAGGTGCAAGGAGACATCAATTACTGGAACCCACAGACAAAGGGCTTTTCCCTCTTTGTTTCATCTGGTGCAGTAAGGACCATAGGACACTACCTATGACCTTTAGTCAAAGGTCACAATAAGCCCACAGTGACCCCTCAGGGAAAGATCGGGGGGAACAAATACCCCTACCTCACTCTCCTCCTTGCGTGATGTCCTGCCCATGCTGCCCAAGTGCCAAACCCAACCAGAAGTCAGAGGGTAAGAGAGCCACTGAGGGAATATTTATCTTTTAAATCATGAGTTCACCAAAAAAGGGAAAGCAATAATTAAACATCTTAACTTGTCTATTCACCTGCTAATATTGCCTCTTAAACCAACAATTCAAGTAGATATAAAAACTGAGCATTAAATAACTAGAGCTGAAATGCCTCTCAGCATTACAGAGAAAGTTATTTTTAATTCCCATCAAAAATATTTAGTGATTTAACAATTCTTTTATTTTTACATGCAAAGAAAGCCCAAGATTTACCTAACTCCATTGCTGGGAAATAAGGCAGGAAAAAAAATCTCATTCTATGATAGAAGAGCATGTATACTCTATCAGAAATAAATTTTTAAATAAAAAATGCAGTTAAATGCTATTAGAGAAGATTCATAAAGGAGATGAGGAGTAATTGAGAATGAGTTTTCTTTTTATCATTTATTTCCCTCTATTAGGAACCATCTTAGAAATTTCTTGGAATTATTTCAAATAGCACACATTTAGGAACATTTTGAAAAAAGTATGTTATTTACACTATCACTGACATATTTGTATGTACTATAGGCTTTGTTATTATTGTTTTTGCTGGCTTCAAAAATCAGATGAAAGTTATTTTAGGCACTGAAAAGACAGAAATATCTGAGTTTGATTATCCCATATATCACACCAACCTTGAACAATTTTTTAAAACTGAAGTATAATTAAGATTTACATAACATTATATTCATTTCAAGTATACAACATGAGGATTTGATACTTGTATATGGTGTGAAATAATCACCACAATAAGTCTAATTAACATCATTCACCATACATGGTCACAAAATTTCTTTCTTGTGATGAGATTTACTCTTTAGCAACCTTCAAATATGCAACACAGTATAATTAACTATAGTCACTAAGCTGTACATTACATCCTAGGGATTTATGTAATAAGTGCAAGTTTGTACCTTTTGACCCTCTTTCCCCATTTCACCCCCTCCCCACACACCTTACCACTGCCTCTGGTTAACTACCAATCTATTCTCTGTATCTATGAGCTACGTTTATTTATTTTTATTGATTTGAGGAGGGGAGAGGAAAGAAGGGAGAGAGGACAGGAGGGAAGGGAGGGAAGGGTGGCGGCGGGGGGAGAGGACTGGGGAGAGAGATCGATTTATTGTTCCACTTAGTTATGTATTCACTGGTTGCTTCTTATATGTGTATGTGCCCTGACCAGAGATTGAACTCACAACTGTGGCGTAGCAGGACAACACCCTAACCGTCTGAGCTACCCAGCCAGGGCTGGTGTCTTTTTTTGTTTTATTTTTAGATTCCATATACAATATTTGTCTTTCTCTGTCTGACTTATTTTACTTAGCATAACGCCCTCAGGGTCCATTCATGTTGTCACAAATGACAAGATTTCCTTCTTTTCATGACTGAATTATAATCACAGATATATGTCACATTTTCTTTACCCATTCATCCATCAACAAATACTTAGGTTGTTTCCATATCTTAATATTGCAAATAATGCAGACAATGTAAAGGGGTGCATGTATCTTTTTGAGTTAGTGTTTTTGTTTTCTTCAAATACCCAGAAGTAGAACTGCTGGATCATAGAGTAGTTCAATTTTTAATTTTTTGAGGAAACTCCACACTATTTTCTATAGTGGTTGCACCAATTTACATTCCACCAGTACAAGGTTCCCTTTTCTCCACATCCTGGACAACACTTGTTATTCCTTTGATAATAGCCATTCTAAGAGTTATGAGAACTGTGGTTTTGATTTTCATTTCTCTGATGATTAGTAATGTTGAGCACTTTTTCATGTACCTGTTGGCCATCTTTATGTCTTCTTTGGAATTGAACAAGTATCCTAACAAGTTCTGAACCATGGTAACTCATCAAATATACTGGGTCTCAAGTGCCATTATTTGAATAGTACCTTGGTATATTATTAGTTTTTTCCTAAGGATCTCAGATTCTTGTTATTACTCACAGATACTCCTTACACATGCATAAAACAAGTTGGGTAACAAAATTATTCCCATCTTACCCTAGCCAAAGAGAGGCCACAGAGATAAGATCCAATTAAATGCAGGTAAGCTCTGAGGTGAAGAAGACTAACCAAGCAGATAATCTAACAAGTGTGATGATCACTAGTCATATTTTCTCAAACTGTATAAACTTCCCATAAAAATTAAAAGGTAAACTCAAGAGCAGACCTAAGTGCCAATTCTCACAGAAGTGGTATCTCATGAACAACTGAACAACCTGAAGTTCTCCTTTAGAGTGAACACAAACAATATTCAAACACCAGTGCCTCAAATAGTTTTTTTCTCATGCCAATTTTGAGAATAATCCACATATAAGTCACCAATAAAAGGACAAGTGGAGTTCAGTTTCTTCGTGTGCACTAGAGGCAAATATGGAGATGGGGGTACTACTGTACAAATGTTAGTGCAAGTGACCCACGGACACAGACAATGGTGTGGTGACGGCCTGAAGGGAGGAGTGGGGCCTGGGTGGACATGAGCAAAGGAGGAAAAAGTGGGGATAACTGTAACAGCGTAGACAAAAAAAGAAAAAAGAAAAGAAAAAAAACTATTCATTACATACATGCAAAAGAACAAACAAGCAAAAAAACAAACAAAAAAGAAAAACAAATGTGAGTGCAAGGAAAAGTTATTGTCAAAGACACTACCAGCTAAAGCCTAGAGTGTAATTTACAACTTCAAAACTGAATATGCCACCAAGTTCAATTTCCTAGGCCATACTACTCTCTTCTGCCAATTTACCACCTAAGCTTGGAAGAATTATGCCTGTTTTGGTATTAAGATATTACATATTTTTAAAGGGGAGAGAATGTGTAAATAATGGGAAATCAACCTTGGAAGGGGAGCAAATTGGAGATGGGAAATTCTGAAAAACAACTATGTCAAAGTACCATTTTGTAAGACTTCTGTAAGTCTGTTTTAAGTAATCTACTATACTATTCTACTATAGTGTACTACAGTATAGTTGTAGCCATCTGAAACGTTAATACATTTTTGTATTTAGTTCTTTAAAAGTTATAAAGAAACCTCCATCTTGGCTGCCAATGGTCAACCACACAAATCCCTTCAATGCAGTCTTATCCGCTGGTCTCCCTGGCCATCTCAGATGACCACTGCGGCTTCATGTTCAGAAAAATCCAATCTTTAATGATCAGTCTGCTAAGTGAATCTTTAATGACAAAAGCAGCCTTTTTTTTTTTTTAAGCAGCTTTTTACCTTCCCGTTAGCTCTGCTCTCATTTGTCATACAGTGTTAACAGCTGATTAAATGTTTTCTTTACTTTGTACCTTTGAGTGCTTCTTCAACTACAGTCTAGGAGGTTGGGCCTCTTATAAGACAAAACACTTACACTGGAAAATTTCCAGACTTCTAGACTGAGCTCTGATTTCTTCACATAGAACTTGATGGAAAGTCAGGGTTTTTATTAAGGATACAGACAAGCAATTAAATCCTGCCTTACTCACCACAATAGATTTTCCCAGATTTCCAGCAGGGGCAATAGAATAAGCTTCTATTTTTTAAGTTCAAGTATTCTTGAGGGTCTCATTTGTTTAAAAGATTTGCTAGTTCTAATATTAATTCTGTCAATTCTTCCATGAATGGCAATTGGATAGAAAACTCAGTCCACCTTTCAAAAACCTTCTTATTAATATACTCTAGAGAACAGCCAGGAGGCAATATTGATTTTAATGCCTAAATCTTTCTGCCTCAATGCCATTTTCCATAGTCTGGATTCAGTTCTCTCACATACGAAATAAATAAATAACTAAAAAAAAATTCTTTCCTACTCTTTACTACCCTTCAGATACACAGGAATTCTACCAGCTGTTCCAGGAAAGAACGTCAATTTCTTAAGTCAAAAAAACTCAAGGATTTAAGAATTGTGATTAAAAAAAAAACCAACTCAAATTTTGCATTCCTAAAATCAGTACATACTTTCTGCTAACTCTTGATCATCTCTGAGCTAGTTTTATTTAAAAAAACTTCACATATAGTCCCAGGGATTATATGAATACAAACAGTTACTTAGAAAATTCTGAAGCCACATGATGATTATTTTGATATCTGTTTACAGCCAACATTCAGGCTTTTTAAAGGAAAGGTGCACTAAAATATAATAAAAATTAAAATATTTACTCATGTCTTTATTTCCAGGTAGTAAGAAGGACTGATGTGAGTTTTATCTTTCTTCTTGCTAATCTCACCCTTTCTTTTGGGAAAGATAAAAATAAATTGTGATGTGATGGACAAGATGTGATGAGAGATTTTCAGTCTCTCTTACAAGTCAAATCCTCATTTTTAGATTTCACTAATATTTCTCTCTTTAATGGGATCTTTTACTTTATGGGATTACTATTCTTGGATGTTACTGCAACACATGCCATACTTCTGGGCTTAGAGGGATTAGGTGAGTTGAATCCACATCTAAAAAAAAAAAAAAAATTATTTCTTACTCTTCACTGTCCTTCAGACTCTCAAGAATTCTACCAGCTATTCCAGGAAACTCAATTACATAAGTCAAAAAAAATGTAAAACATTTAAGAACTGTGATATTTAAAAGTCAAACAAATCTGCCTTGGCCGAGTAGCTCAGTTGGTTAGAGCATCATCCTGATATTCCAAGGTTATGAGTTTGATCTCCCGTCAGAGTGCGTACAAGAAGCAACCAATGACTGCATAAATAAGTGGGACGACAAATTGATGTTGCTACCCCCACCCCTTCCTCTCTCTCTCAAATAAATGTTTAAAAAAATTTTTAAGTCAACTCTTTAATTACTAAGATCAGTATAGACTAGTTGGTAGAATTTTTGAGAATCTGAAGGAAAGTGAGGAAGAGGAAATCATCTTTTTAAAACTATATGTTAGATGTGAGAGATATTCTCATATCATTGTAAAAGCCTTCGCTGTGGATGTCCCTTTCAGCCCTGTCAAATACACAACATCATCCCTCTCTACAGCACCCCGTCCCCTTGCTTCAAAGTACAGAAATGAACAAGTCAATTCTAATCACATGCTTCTGTCTCCAACAAAACACCCTCTACAGACATTAAAAAACCCACAACACTACAAAACCTGTCACTCTTCACTCATTAACCTCACGCAAATAAGAATTAAATCTACTAGCTTCTTCTGGATCAATAATTTACTTTAATTATAAATATTTCTATTTTGAAATAGTTGTTATAATTATCACACGATGAACCCTAGCTTTTAGGAATTATACTTGTGAAGGTATGAAACTTGCTACTTAAATAACATACTTGTTTAGCCCATTCTGTCCTGGAGCTAATAATGATGATATCAAGGCTGCAAGATACAAGGCTAATATACAGAAACCCATTACTTTCCCATATAACAGCAATGAACAAGTGGAATTTAAAATAAAAAACACAATACCATTTACATGAGCACCCTCAAAATGCTTGGGTATAAATCTAACAAAGTATATACGGGAGGACTCTCCAAAAAACCCAATTATCTTCTGGAGATCAGGCCCCTTCTAGTACAGGCTTCCCCTGCTAGGTAAGTGCTCTAGGAACCCACCTGTATCAGTGTACCAGCAGGTGTTGTTGTGAGAGGCTGCATTTGGCTTCAGTGAAATTTTTTTAAGACTCTTCCAACACATTTGCCCATTTCATGATGGGACAAGTGCACCTGTCCACACTGTGCTGAGTGTTCATCAGTTTTTGACCAAAAATGACATGACCTCTGTGCCCCATGCTCCCTATTCACCCAATTTCACCCCACGTGGCTTTTTTTGTGTGTTCCCAGATGAAAAAAGTCCTCGAAGGGCAACATTTTACAGATGTAGGAAAGCTGAAACAAAAGAACAGCAGAAGCACCAAAAGGCATCAAAATTGACAAGTTCAAAAACTGTTGGAGCAGTGGAAAAAAAGTCTTGACGGGGGTATTTCATTAAATGGAGCACTTGGAAGGTTACAGAGGTTTAAACATGTAAGAATAAATCCACAATTTTTAATAAATAAATTCCAGGTTTTTGGGGCTTTCCCCTCTCGTAACACCTATCTGAAGAAAACTACCAAACTCTGAGGAAAGAAATTTTAAAAAACTAAATAAATGGAGAGATAATCTATGTTCATGGATAGTAAGACTCAATATTGTCAGTTTGTCAGTTCTTGTCACCTTGGTCTGTAGATTAAAAGCAATTCCAATCAAAATCCTTGTAATTTATTTTGTGGATATTGACAAACTAAACATTGACAAACAACCTGATTCTGAGGTTGATATAGAAAGACTAAAGACTCAGAGCAGCCAACACAATATTGAAGGAGAACAACGTTGAAGAACTTACGCTACCTGACTTCAATAATACTATAAAGTGACAGTTTCAAAGCTCTGGAAGGACACAGACATGAAATAAACAGAATCTACTTTTTAAAAGGTCAAAGCAATTTTAAGTTAACATTTTTAAGAAAAATTAAATGCTAAGCTTTTTAGATGAAATTATTTTATTTTCAAGTCTGGAATCCTATTTTTACTATAGTAGTTCTCATTTTCAGGAGAAAAACAAAAACGCAAGCGTTTCAAGCGTAACTAGGAAAAAAGCAAACTGAATCATGATAAAATTAAAGCCTGAAGAAGAAACAAAAAGGTTATAAAAACTTTTCAGTTGATAAATCTCATTCCATAAAACAGTTCAGCTCTTTAATAATCTGACCATTTCTTAGAGCCCAGGTTTTCTTTGTATGGATGTACTATACAATGAAATGACAGCTTTCAAACCACAAGGAGCTTTGTTATATTATTTTCTTAAAATGAAGTTTTTGAACTACTAAGTCAAAATTAGTTTAAAAGGATTTATTTCATATTTAACATGTGAGATCTGTATCTACAGCTTTGTTTTCAAGTAAAAAACATTAAACTCAAAATTAAATTGAAGGGGGGGGGGGGGCCAGAATAGCTCTGATCATTCTCTTAACAAATATATTGCAGTTGAGCCCTGGCTGGCTCAGCTGGTTGAGAGTCACCCCGCAAGGACAAAGGCCAGTTTGATTCCCAGTCAGGGCACATGCTTGGAGTGCAAATCTGGCCTCTGGTTTGGGTGTGTGCAGGAGGCAACCGATTGATTAATGTTTCTCTCCCTCTTTTTCTCCCTCCCTTCCCCTCTCTCTAAAATAAATAAAAGCTTTTTTAAAAAGCAAATATATTCCAGTTGTGTATAACAGTTGTGTGCTATTGTTACATTTGTCCCTTAACGTTTTTGCAGCTATTCAAGGAAATTGGAAAAAGTGATTTTATAAGTCTTTGTCGTCCTTCCTATAAATATAGTACTTATATCTATTCTTGTTATTTCTTGACTCTTTACACCTTATATTTTACTTTCAACAAGAAACTAGAGTAATAATTCAGAAGGAAAGCTAAAAAAGGAATCAAAACCTGGAAGCATTTGCCCTTGCTTCATTTCCTATCTCCAATGAAAGAAACATCAACTCACAGGACACAGACTATCCTGCAGTAAATTATGTCCTACCACTTCCCCTAACGTATGTTCATTCTCCAAAAAAAGTGCATTTGCAAGAGGCATTTGGCTTTCCTGGAAGTATATTCCAATTTATTAGGTTTATAAGACTAGAAAAGCAACTATTCTATGAATTCACAAATTAGTAATACACAAAACTGTACTGTAATATCTACAGATATTTAATAACAGACTGTTAATGAATGTTCATACTCTAAAATTAATTTTGCTGTGCCAAAACTTTTTAGTTTGATGTAGTCCCATTTGTTTACTTTTTCTTTTGTTTCCCTTGCCTGAGGAGATATATCAGAAAAAATATTGCTACAAGCAATGTATGAGATTTTACTGCCTATGTTTTTCTTCTAAGATTTTTATGTTTTTGAGTCTAACATTTAAGTCTTTAAACCATTTTTTATTTATTCTTGTGTGGTGTAAGAAGGTGGTCTAGTTTCACTTTTCTGCACATATCTGTCCAATTTTCCCAACACCATTTATTGAATAAACTATCTTTAACCAATGGTATGTGTTGGTTTCCTCTGTCAAATATTGACTACAAAGGCACGGGTTTATTTCTGGGCTCTCCATTCTTTTCCATTGATCTCTATGTCTGTTTTAATGTCAGTACCATGCTTTTTTGGTAACTATAGGCTTATAGTAGTTTGATATTAGGCAGAGTGATTCCTTCAACTTTGTTCTTCCTTCTCAAGATCACTGTTGCCATGTGAGGTCTTTTGTGGTTCCACATAAATTTTTGAATTACTTGTTCTATTTCTGTTAAATATGTCATTGGTATCTTGATAGGAATTGTGTTGAATCTATAGATTGCTCTGGGTAGTATGGACATTTTAATGATGTTAATTCTTCCTATCCATGACCATGGTATATGCTTCCACTTATTTGTATCTTCTTCAATTTTTTTAAAAGATTTTATTTATTTCTTTTTAGAGAGAGAAAGGGAGAGACAAAGAGAGGAAGAGAAACATCAACAAGTGGTTGCTTCTCACATGCCCCCTGCTGGGGACCTGGCCTGCAACCCAGGCATGTGCCCTACACTGGGAATCAAACCAGCAACCCTTTGGTTCGCAGGCCGGCACTCAATCCACTGAACCACATCAGCCAGGGCTATCTTCTTCAATTTTCTTATTCAGTATCTCCAATTAAAAAATGGGCAAAAGACCTGAACATACACTTCTCCAAAGAGGATGTACAGATAGCCAATAGACATATGAAAAGATGCTCAATGTCACCAATCATCAGAGAAATGCAAATTAAAACCATGAGATATCACCTCACACTGGTCAGAATGGCTATCATCAATTAATCAACAAACAACAAATGCTGGCAAGGACATGGAGAAAAAGGAACACTTTTGCACTGTTGGTGGGAATACAGATTGGTGCAGCCACTGTGGGAAAGTAGTTTGGTGTAACCTTAAGAAATTAAAAATGTAACTGCCTTATGACCCAGTGATTCCACTTCTGTGAATTTATCCTAAAAAACCTGAAACACTGATTCAAAAGAATATTAGCACCCCTATGTTCACTGCAGCGTTATTTATAATAGACGAGATCTGGAAGCAGCCCAAGCATCCATCAGGAGATGAGTGGATAAAACAGCTATGGTACATTTACACAACAGAATACTACTTGGCTGTAAAAGAGAAGATTTTATTTACCCTTTGTGACAGCATGAATGGACCTAGAGAACATTATCCCAAGTGAAATAAGGCAGTCAGAGAAAGACAAATACCACATGATTTCACTCATATGTGGAATACAATGAACAAAGGAACTAACAAGCAAAATAGAGACAGACTCATAGATGGCAGACTGATGCCGGGGGGTGGTGGAGGTGGTGCAAGGTTGAGGGGGTCGAGGGATCCAGCAAAAAAGAAAAAAGACTCATGGACATGGACGTGGACAACAGTGTGGGGATTGTGGGGGTGTGGTATGGGTGGAGGTAGAAGAGGGTATAAGGGGATTAATGGTAATGGAAAAATATAATAAAAAGAAACATTAAAACAATAAAATTAATTTCTGTCATGACAAAGAGTTGTAACTATCAGTAGTAAGAGAATGTTTTTTAAAAAGATAAATGGTGATCATTACTTCACAATTATGCTTTTAACAATTTATATCCACATATAATCTTACCCTTCTGGTTTTGTTTCCTAGACATTGTAGTTTCTTTGATCTCAGAAGATACAGAAGAAATGTATTCTTTTGCCTTGTCTGGGTTCTGATTGTAGTTATCTCTGATTGAAAGGTAGGCAAGAGAAGTCTATAATTGGAGGTAATAAATATAAAATCCTGGTTATTTGAAATTCTTTTCTCTAACTGGTGATCTCCTTTCCTCCTATTAACTTCTTGTCAGGAAATATCATTGCAGACATTCATGTCTCTTTTTCCATGGAGATTCTGGAGGAGGAAAAAACACATATTTACTGTTATAGTAATAGAATTCTGTACAAAATTTCTAAGAGATATCCACAGGCTTTATTTTGTATTTTTCCTAAACAAAACTAGTGATTAGAAGAAAAGTATTCTGAAACTATATCTAACTGTAAAATAAATGTTTTGCTCCTTTAGAAACTTTAATCCTGGAATCAAACCATCTTCTTAGTTCAGAAAGCATATTTTCTTAGTCATCTTATATTTTGTGTCTACTTCAAATATCTTATCCACACCCCTGATTCACCTACTAAAATATTACCTCTTACCACTCCTTAAGGTCTTTCTTACTACCCGTTTTTCCTGTCCAAACCAAGGGTCTATTCTCTTCCTCTACAATTTCCTATTTTTAATCACTCCTCAGGTTTCCCAGCTCAAATACAGCTGCAAGAAATTTGGGAGCAAGGGGAACAGAGAACACACAAATGAATTTTAGTAAGGAAAATCGAAACATCAAAATTTGGATTAGTTCATTCTGCACAAAACCTCTGTAAATTGTAAAAATACAAGTGCTATTTTTTCAACATTACTAAACATTTTAAAAATACATGCCCAAGCCCTGGCTGGTGTGGCTCAATGGATTGAGTGCCTGCCTGAGAACCAAAGGATCACCAGTTCGATTCCCAATCAGGGCACATGCCTGGGCTGTGGGCCAGGTCCCCAGTAGGGGGCACAGGAGACGCCAACCACACACTGATGTTTCTCTCCCTCTTTCTCCCTCCCTTCCCCTCTGTCTAAAAATAAATAAAAAAATTTAAATGTTTAGTAATGTGGAAAAAATAGCATTTGTATTTTTACAATTTATAGAAGTTTCACACAACGAACTAATTCAAATTTCGATGTTTCAATTTTCCTTACTAAAATTCCTTTGTGTGCCCTCCATTCACCAGCACTTCCCAATAAAATTTTATTTATTTTTAGAGACGGGAAGGGCGAGTGAAAGAGAGGACTAGAAACATCAATGTGTCATTGCCTCTTATGCGCCCCCTACTGGGGACCTGGCCCGCAACCCAGGCATGTGCCCTGACTGGGAATCAAACCAGTGGCCTTTTGGTTCTCAAGCAGGCACTCAATCCACTGAGCCACACCAGCCAGGGCAAATACATAAAATCTCAAAAAAAAAAAAAAAAAAAATGCCCAAGATTTCTGGGTAAAGAAAGGATGAGAAGGACTACAGAACTTATACCTAGCACCAGAAAAAAACATTTTATAAAACGCAACCCAAGAAGGAAATGCAACCCAAGAATGTATATGAAATACTTCCCAATGTGGGAGGAAAATGAAGGAATGAATAGATAGCCCTGGGAAATTTTTTTAAAAAGTCCATCAAGAGTAAGAGCCTCTATAATCCACTATGGGACCTAAAGAAAGGCAGCTGAAATTCTGGGGCTTACCACCTTCCACAGCATTGAGTCAAATTGCAGAATCAACCAAAGTCTATGGAAATACATGGAATTTACTAGTCGATAGAGTGGGTCTGATAGAAAACATTTTTATTAGATTTTAGAAGAATGAAATTCAGATCTTTAAGACAAAAATATTGCTAGAGATAGAACTATATCATTATAATAAAAATGTCATTACCTCGCTTCTCCAAAGGGAGGCTGTCCCTCTCAGAATGAACACAGGGAACTTTTTGAGGGTAAAACGTTCTGTATCTTGATCTGGGTGGTACTTATGTGGGTGCATACGTGTATAAAAATTCACTGAGCTGTACTCTTAAGATTTGTACATTTTACTATACTTAAAATACAACTAAAAAACTTCTAAAATTTTTCTGTAAAAACTAAGTGAAAAAACCCAAAAGATACTCTTGACCAAGCAAGCCACTCATTTGTATGTAAGAAACTATTCGGTCAAGCATTGTTTCAAAATGTGAACCAAATGTATGCAATACCTGAGGTGTGGGGAAACTGGTAATCAATAATGGATGGATATATTAAGAAGAAAATGCAAGTGATTAAACCTGTATTAATTTGTTGCTCCTTATTAAGTATTCAAAATGGTCAGCCTGGGATTAGTTACTTCTGTAGACTAGAACTTAAAGCTAAGAAAACTAGTGAATCCCATTCCATCTTCAGTGAGCTTTGCTCTAAAGAAGTCCACTGCTGCCCCGGCTGGTTGGCTAAGCTGGATGGAGCATTGTCCCATGCACCAAAAGGCTGCAGGTTCGATTCCTGGTTAGGGCTCACACCTAGGCTGTGGCCCAATCCCCAGTCATGGTGCATACGGGAGACAACTGATTGAGATCGATTTCTCTTTCTCCTTCTCCCTTCCTCTCTCTCTAAAATCAATAAACATATCCTCCAGTGAGGATTTTTTAAAAAAAGCAGCAGCAGCCCATGATCACAGACCTCACCCCTAGTAACAGGTATACAAACATATGCTACTGGTTCCCAAGCACCCTGAGCCTGAGGACACCGCCTGGTGACTCTCAAGGTGGGGAAATGGGAAAATGATGAATATGTAGTTTTAAAACCTATTACTTTGATTTACTGTTGTTATATTTATTTTTCATTATAAATCACAACAAAAGAGAGCATAAGATAGATAGATAGATAGATAGATAGATAGATAGATAGATAGATATCAGAATAGGTTAAAAGGGATGGGAAAGAGGAAGTAGAAGACAGGTTACCAGCAGCTAGGGGGAAGTAGGAAAGTGAGAGTTATTGTTTAATGAGTTTAAAGTTTTTCTGGAGGATGATGAGAAAGTCTGGGTGTAGAGAATAGTGATGGTCACACAACACAGTAAATGTATTAAACGACACTGATTTGTACATTTATGAATGGTTAAAATGGTAAATATATGCTATGTATAAATTTTTTTTTAATTTCAAGAATAGATCTCACATAGCCAAAACACTGAAAAAGACCACAGTTGGGTTATTTTTTGGGGGGGAGGGGGTCTTTCTGAATACTTAGAATATGACACAATAAGCAAACATGTGAGAAAGAGAGACATGATGAAGTATAACATGTTACTACAAAGCTACAGTAATAAAAATGTGGTACTGGCATAAAGACAGTCATTAAGTCTGATGGAATTGAATAAGACAGCCTGGAAATAAACTCTCACACATATGGTCAAATGATTTTTGACAAGGGCATCAAGACCACTCAATGGGGAAAGAAGAGTCTCTTCAACAAATGGTGTTGGCAGACAACAATATGGTGGTTACCAGAGGAGAAGGAGGGTAGAAGAAGGATGAAGAAGGTAGAAGAAGGATGAAGTGGGTAAAAGGGGCCAAAAATATGGTGGTGAGAAGACCAAACTTTGGGTGGTGAGCACACAATGCAATATACAGATGATGTATTACAGAATTGTACACTTGAAACTTACATAATGCATTAACTAACCAATTATCACCCCAATAAATTTTATTTTAAAAAGGGTTGTTGGGAAAACAGGATACTCACATGCAAAAAAATAAAGCCGAATCCTTACCTTGCATCATATACAAAAATTAACTAAAGCCCTGACTGGGGTGATTCAGTCGTTTGGGCACTGTTCCACAAAGTGAAAGGCTGCCAGTTCGATTTCCAGTCAGGGCACATGCCTGGGTTGCAAGTTCAGTCCCCAGTCATGGCATATATAAGAGGCAACTGATCAATGTTTCTCTCCTTCTCTTTCTCCCTCCTTTTCCCTCCCTCCAAAAATAAGTAAATGAAATCTTTTTAAAAAATTATCTAAAGATAGATTAAAGACCTAAACATAAGACCTAAACCTCCTAGAAAACAGAGGAAAAGCTTTATGACATTGGATTTGGCAATGATTTCTTGGATAGAACACCAAAAGCATAGTTAAAGAAAGCAAATATAGACAAATGGGACTACATGAAACTTAAAACCCTCTATACATCAAAGGAAACAATCAACAGAGTGAAAAGGCAACTTGTGGAATAAAGGAAAACATCTGCAAATCATTTATCTGATGAGGAGTTACAATCCAGAATACATCAAGAACTCCTACAACTTAACAACAACAAAAACCCCAATTTAAAAACTGGCAAAGGACTTGAAGAGCTATTTCCAAAAAAGATATATAAAGACCAACAAGTCTATGAAAAGATGATTAACACCAATCATTAGAGAAATAAAAGCCAAAACCACAATGAGATATCATCTCATACCCATTAGGATGGCTGCTACCAAAAAAAAAAAAAGTGTTGGCAAGGATGTAGAGAAACTGAAACCCTTGTACATTGTTTATAAGAATGAAAAATGGTTCAACCACTATGAAAGACATGTATGGAGATTCCTAAAAATTCAAAATTCATTACCATATGACCCAGCAATCCCACTTCTGGGTATATATCCAAAAGAACTTAAAGCAGTATATCGAAGAGATATTTGCACACCCATGTTCATTGTAGCACCATTCATATTAGACAAGAGGTAGAAACAGTCCCCAAGGTCCAGTGATGGATGATTAGATGAATAGAATGTAGTATACATACACAATGGAGTATGATTCGGCTTTTAAAAAGGAGGAAATCCTATCACATGCAACAATATGGATGAATCTTGAGGACATTATGCTAAATGAAATGTCACTCACAAAAAAGACAACTACTGTATGATTCCACTTAAATGAGGAGTTTAAAGTATCAAATTCATACAAACAGAAAGTAGAATGGTGGATGCCAGAGGCTGGAGGGAGGGGGAAATGAGATATTGCTATTTAGAAGGTACAGAGTTTCAGTATTACATGATGAAAAAGTTCTGCAGAGCTGCTGCCCAACTATGTAAACATACTGAACACTACTGACCTGTAGAATTAAAAACTGTTAAGATGGTAAATTTTATGTTATGTGGCTTTTTTTGTTACCACAATTAAAAATTTCTTAATTATTTAAAAAATCTTCAGAAATACATTGGTTTGTAAAAATAGAAACAAGAAATGCTAAACACAGATGGATTAGCATAAATCCATCACCACTAGTGGAAAACCAAACCAAAGCACATTCTTTACTGAGGTTGAGTATTATCATTAACATATGCGTGGATGTAGCGTGGACTGGGTAAGTGAAGGCTGTAGAGCCAGACTGCCTAGGTTTCCACCCCAGCTCCACCACCTCCTAGCTGAGTGACTCCACGCAAGCTATTTACCTTTCCTGTTTCTCAGTTTCTCCATCTCTAAAATGCAAATAATAGAGCATCTTCCTCACAAGGTGGTTCTATGGTTTAAATGAGTTCATACACATGTAGCACTTAGAGCACTGCCTGACACTCATTGACAACCACTCAATAAATAATGGCTGATATTAACTGCAAGATGTGTCCCCAAAAACTGAAGGGTTCCAAGAATCATAGATTATATGTTATTTTACAAAGAAATGAAAACCTTACCAAGACTATGGGTTAACGGGTTACCAGCAATAGGTCATAATTAGTTACTGTTAGAGCTTTAAAATGGCAACGCCATTAAATTTAAATCTTGTGCAATTGGGAAATCAAATGATCCGAAGCACTCTAAAGATACAGAGAGTATAATTTTCAAGTCTTGGAGTATTGGCATGCATTACAAGGACATGACACACTAACAAATAATTAACTGGGCTATACACAAAGGTACGTGCAGTTATTTTAAATTTAAAATATAGATTGTTACAAAATCTGCCTATCAACAGAAACTGGGAAAATGAGGGGACAGGTGATGAGGGAAGAAAACTAAATCCTCATCTTCCATAAAAGGATTGCCCATGAAAAGATTAAAAAGTCAGTCAGTATTGCCATGTTAGTCAGAAATATGGAGATCAATACTAGAAGAAATGTTTATGATTACCCATGGAAAGCTACAATAGAGAACTGGGAGGGGGGAACACAGGACTGTTTTTTAAAATTATTATAAGCCTTATGATATTATTTGACTTCTTATACTGTATATATGTATATTTAGATTAAAAAATACTTTAACCTATTTTATGCAAATTAAAACTACTAAGACACCATTTT
Source organism: Pteronotus mesoamericanus (assembly GCF_021234165.1). NCBI lineage: Eukaryota > Metazoa > Chordata > Mammalia > Chiroptera > Mormoopidae > Pteronotus > Pteronotus mesoamericanus. The sequence goes on from NW_026555310.1 coordinate 5,224,930, forward strand.
TTACCCTCAGGCTGACAAATATCCAAAATGATCAAACACACTAGTAAGAAGGCTATAGAAAAACAGGCCCCCTCATATCTGAGAGTGTAAATTTGTACAACATCTACAGAAGACAATTAGATATTAGTTATCAAAATTAAAAATGCATATTCTGTTTGACCCAGCAAGACAGTTTATAGGAATTTACCCTACAAACATATTTGCAAATGTGTGAACTCATGTGTTCAAAGTTATACAACATTATTTATAAGAACAAAAGATTGGAAACAACCTAATTATACATCAAGAGGACAGTAATTTATTTTTTTTTAAGATTTCATTTATTTTTAGAGAGAGGGGAAGGGAGGGAGAAAGAGAGGGAAACTTCAATGTGTGGTTGCCTCTCATGCGCCCCCTACTGGGGACCTGGCCTGCAACCCAGGCATGTGCCCTGACTGAGAATCAAACCAGTGACCCTCTGGTTTACAGGTTGGCGCTCAATCCACTGAGCCACACCAGCCAGGGCAAGAGAACAGTAATTTAATAAATGATGGTTCATCCATACAAGGACACTATACAAATATTTTTGAGAAAAGAGTAAGTTTTTTGTATAGTGATATAGTAAGATATATTTTTAAATGAATATCATGAGGAGAATAATATAAGTTATATTCACTTATAGACACATACATACTGTATATCTGGAAGGATAAAGCAAGAAATCAGCAATAGTAGTGATCTACTGAGAAATGAAAACTAAAAAAAAATAGGAAACAAGGATAAGAAAGACTTTTCAATTTACCTTTTTTTTTTTGACACTGGAGTTGAATAAACAGCTTATCTGTTCAAAAAATTTTAATACTTTTTTTTAACAGACTCCTTCCTAGTCAATTAAATCCAAGCTGAAAACCCTCTACTGACTCTAAATAATATTTATTCCAACTTAGAAACCCAATAAACAGACCCCAGCCAGGTAGCTCAGCTGGTTAGAGTGTCAAACCAATACACAAAGGTTGCGGGTTCAATCTCTGGTCAGGGCATATCCAAGAATCAACCAATGAATGCGTAAGTAAGTAATACAACAAAATGAATGTTTCACTCTCTCTCCCCACTTCCCTCTCTCTCTTTCAAATCAATGAAAAAAAATTTTAAGCCAATCAACAGGTTCAAAAAATGTGTCTTTAAGAACCTACAAAATGCCGCCCTGGCTGGTGTGGGTCAGTGGATTGAATGCTGGACTGGGAACCAAAAGGTCACAGGGTTCGAGTCCCAGTCAGGGCACATGCCTGGGTTGCAGGCCAGGTTCCCACTTAGGGGACCCTCGAGAGGCAACCGCGCACTGGTGTTTCTCTCTTTGTCTCTCCTTTGCCCTCTCTAAAAATACATAAATAAAATCTTTATAAAAAACCCCTACAAAATGCTCTCTAACCAAAAACCAGAACATGGGAAGTTCCAAATAAGAAATCCTTTTCTGATTTTTAGAGTTTTGGTTGTAAGAAAGTAACCAAAACTCTTACTCCACAATATCATTGGTTGGCCAATATAGATCATTCTCATTAGCTTTATAAAGAAATATGAAAAAGGAAAGAGACCCAAGTTAATGAACTGATATATTCGACAAAATAGTTAGGAACCAAAAACACTATTTCCTTAGGTCAAAAAGGGGAATGTGAAGCCTTTCCAAAGTCTGTTTCCTTAACAAATGCCTTTACTTATTGGCACTTTTTGATTCATATGCCATTCTAATCTAGAATCTTTCCCATAAGTAAGGTCTGATCACCATAAACTTTACTTTGGAAAATAAAATTTTCACTTAGAAAAACCAATAAATTATTTTTTAATAAAAACCCTGAATTGAAACAACATAGAGTTGGAAACTGGAACCAAAAAAATCTGAACATTTAAAATACAATTTAGTTGGAAAGTCAGAAACCATGTGATACTACAACTCCTTATTACTACTATTAAAAGGTTCAGGACCCTCCAAATTGCTTAACATTAGTCATCAGTGGCAGCTGTAAGTGTGGGAGTATAGGAGTCTCAAGAGCAGCAGAGTAGGAATATATTCGTTTGTCTCTTCTTATTTTACTGCTAACTGGGTGGTCAGAGTTGTCTGTATCCTCCTCCTCATGCAGGTGGCTCTTTCCCAAGCCAAATCACGCCAAATTATCCTCAACCATATAAATTCTTCAATAACTGTGGTCAACAATACTGACCATTTCATCCTCATCCCCATACACACGTACATAAACTCCATTCCTTCCATCTCCCCAAAGAACAGATGCATAAGCAGCTCAAGGGAACAGAGGCAGTTACTAGGCAAAAAACAAAACAAGGCAATTAAAAGCAACTTTATTAATGGATTCTGATCCATAAAGGGAAGATTCCATGCATATAGAAAGTGATTTCTAACACCACTGCTAATTTAAACATGAACTGATCAACTAATAAGTATTTAATGTGAATCTTCTATATGTCAATACCTGTGATTAAAAATTGTGAGCTTTTCTGTCTGGCCACACCCATCAGGTAAGCCAAGATGGGCACTTAAAAGTACATCCAGGAACTATGAAGGAAGAAGTAGTCCAATGTACCGTGCTTTCTTCTCAGGGTGCACTGCCGGCAGTACCTGCCCCCACCCAGCCCTGTAAAGCAGGCAGGCTGGGATACAAGGCCAAGCAAGGTTATGTAACATATCAGGTTCGTGGGTGCTGTGGTGGCCATGAATGCCGAGTTCCTAAGGGTGAGACCCACAGCAAGCCTGTCCCTCACGTTGTTAAGCCGCTAGTTTGCTGAAAGCCTTGTCTGTTGCTGAGGAGTGAGCTGGATGCCACCGCGGGGCTCTGAGAGTCCTGATTTCTTACTGGGTTGGGGAAGAGTCCACAGACAAATCTTTATGGTAACCCATTCCATAAGGCTATCAGAAGGAATCCTGACACCTACTAGATCACCAAACCCGTCCACAAGCACGGGGAGATGCCAGGGCTCACACGTGCAGACCACAGGAGCTGTGGCCTTGTGGCCAGTCACCAAAAGACAAATACTGTATGATTGCACTTATATAAGGTAATCAGAATAGTCAAAATCATACAAACAAAGTAGAATGAGTTGTGGGGAGAGGAGAATGAGTAATTAAGTGCTTACTGGGTACACTTTCAGTTTGGGAAGATTAAAAGGTTTTGGAGATGAAATCAGTGATAGCTGCACAACGATTTGAATGTACTTAATGTTACTGAACTGTACATTTTAAAATGGTCAATTTTATGTTATATGTATTTTACCATAATTTGTAAAAATTTTAATGCAATAATATAAAAAATATAAAAGAAAAAGTTGATTTCTTGACCCAGCAAAAAATCCCCTAGAAATACTGATCAAGGGGAATAAAACAAAGTGTAAATGCCAATATCAAGAACTTTTTTTCTTTCTTTCTTTTTTCTTTTTTTTAAAGAATCAGTATAGCCCTGACTGGTGTAGCTCAGTGGGCTTGGCATTGTCCCACAAACTGAAAGGCTGCTGGTTCGATTCCCAGTCAGGGCACATGCTTGGGTTGCAGGCCAGGTCCCGCATTAGGGGCGTGTGAAAGGCAAATGAGCCATGTTTCTCTCACACATCAATATTTCTCTCCCTCTCCTTCTCTCTCCCTTTTCCTCTTTCTAAAAATAAATAAGTCTGTGTAAGAAATCAGTCTAGATCTTTTAAACAAAAATATAATTACAAAATACATTATATAAGTACATTTGAAAATTTAGAGAACAAATTTCTTGAAAAATACAAGTTACTGAACAGACACACACAAAAACAGAAAATCTAAATAGCCCTATGTCTCTAAAGTAACTGAAGTTGTAATTTGAAATTCTATCATAATGAAAATGATTTCATCTTTGCTGCTGGTAAGAGTGTAAACTGGTACAACCTCTTTGGAGTACAGGCATTATTTTGTAAAGTAAAACATGTATCAATCCTATAGACCCAGAAATTACATTCCTAAGTACCAAGAGAAATTCTCATCATGGTACATGCAAAAAATATATGTAGAAATCACTCATAACAGTAAGAAATGGAAATAACTCAAATGTCATTGACAGAAAAAACAATAAGTTGTGATACATTCACTAAGTGAAGTATTATACTGCAGAGAAACTGAGTCAACTACAACTATATATAACAATGTGAATAAATCTCAGCAATATAACATTAAGCATAAAAAAGGAAGAACAGTCAATTTCCAGATTACATACAGCACATCCCTTTTTAAAAATTCAAATACAACTAACACTAGACAACATTCAGACACATCTATCATATAAAACTATTATTTGAAAAGACAATGAAAGGAGTGAAAAATAAGTTTAGAATAGCATTTACCATGAAAGCCGAGGAGACATTAGAGAGAAGAATATGTAATATATTGTCGATATCTAGTATTAAACTTCTTAGGTTAGATGGTAGGTTCATGAATATTCCAAATACTATTTTTTAAAGCCAAATATACAACATAAACAAAATGACAAAATAAGTAAGTACATAATAAAGTTTTTTAAAGGGGCCGCTGGTGAATGTGGAGTAACAGGTTCTCACATATTGCTAGTAGAACATAAGCATATCCTATGACCCAGGTGTCCCACTCTGAAGTATATGCTCAACAAAAATGTACATGTATGTGCACCAAAAACATGTACAAGAGTGTTTATAGCAGCATCATTTGTAAGAGGCCAAAACTAGAAACAAATCTAAACATCTATGAATGACAGAAAGGATAAACTGTGATATATTCACAGAATAAAATATTGTCTACAATGAAAAAGAAAGAGCTACCAATTAACATGGACAAATTTCAAAAACAATGCTAAGTGAAAAATGTCAGGTGTAAAAGAGTCCATGCTGTATGATTCCACTTATATGGAAGTCTTAAACTAGCAAAACTAATCTACAGTCATAGAAGTCAGAATTGTGGTGGGAGAGAAACTGGGTCAGGGCTCAAGGGAGGCTTCCAGGATCCTGGGAATGTCCCATTATCATGATCTGAGTAATGGTTATATGCGAGGGTTCACTGTGTAAAAATTCATCCAATTGTACTCTTAAGGATTTTGCCTTTCACTTCGTGTATATTACATATGTAAGTTGACCAAATGAGCCAGACATCCTTTTACCACTTAAGGTAACAGTTTACGTGATATTTCCATTCCCTTTACCATGTACTGTCTGTACCCCCAGCTGAACACTGGTCGCGAAGAGACGACACTGACATAGGGGCTGTTCTGCCCCCGCTACACTACGCTGATTTCATGTCTAGTTCTCAAACTTACTCAATGCCCGTCATGCCCATAATTACAATTATACTGAAATACTAAATGATAAACTATGAATGCAAAAAAAAAAAGTTGCTATTTCTTTGAAAATTAAGTTGAAGGCCTTAGAAGACTAAATATAAATCATTTGAAAAACTGTCCTCAATTTAAGTGTGGTGAGACACATAAATAAGCTTGGGGAAAATTAAAAATCTAGGAGGAGTCCATATTCATTGCTTCAAGTAACTAAGAGTTCTCACTCCACTTACAAAAACTGTAATTAGAAGTTTCAAGCAATACATCACGGGGTGTAATTAATGCCAAAAAGATGAAGAACTCTAATCAGCAGACTCATACTTAATATATCATACAGTTGGTGAATAAATGTTTATTAGATTTAAGCTGAAATAAAATGCTTATGTTATATATGTATCATTCATAGCTCCTGCTTTAACCAACTTTCTCAACTACCTGTAAACTATATAAGACAGAATAGCAATAGATAAGAAGACTTCTACTATAATCGAAGAAAATTTATAATAATTTTTGGCAAATTAATACTATCTACTAGATAGCTAAAGCAAAAATATTAACTGCCAACAAGTCTACTTATTAAAATGACTAAAGAGAAATCAATTGGCCGAAGGTGGGACTGAAGTATTTCAAAGAACACACCATGGTTGGTGTGGTTCTGTGGACTGAGTGGACCCCTGCTACTCAAAAGGCCACCGGTTCGATCCCCAGGCATGGCACATGCTGGGGTTGCAGGCCAGGTCCCCACTTACGCATGTGCAAGAGGCAACCGATCTGTTTCTCTCACACATTGATGTTTCCCTCCCTCTCTTTCTCCCTCCCTTCTCTAAAAATAAATAAATAAATAAATAAATAAATAAATAAATAAATAAAATCTTTTAAAAAATAAAGAAGAATATGCCTCTGGTGCCGTATTAGTTATCATTAACCAAAAAGTCAGCAATGGTTACCCTACTGTGGCATAATTGATAGGGGAACTTAAGAGTTAAATATTTTAGCTTCAGTCACTGTTGATAGGATTGATTAATGCAAGTAGAAAGCAGTTGTTCCAGGAAATGGAATGCAATGACTCCAGGAAGTCATCAAGCAATTCAACCTTTGTGCCCCAGGAGGTCTGCAAGCACTGAAGACTGTATCTAAGCCATTGTGTCCCAGGAAGGGACATCTGTGATGCAGATAAAGATTTTCTGATCAGTTGATAAAGAAATACTAGGAAAATCAAGACCTGACTGCAACTTTTATCCAATTAACCTTTTTCCAAACCCATTACCTACCCTTTTCTTCTTCTTATAAAAAGGTTAGCTTCAGGTGAGATGTTAAGGCAGTTTTTAGCGTACATAACCTGCTGTCTTTTCAGATTGCCAGATTATGAATAAAGGGCTCATAATGATTCAATCCTTGTCTCTAGTACTTGATTTTGGTAGTGACAGGCAGCATAAAGGCCAACTTTTCCGGTTTCATAATCTGGTTAATATTGAATATAGTGGAGGTGTTAGAAGAAGATGGCTGTTGAAAGGCCTACACGGGGCTTAAGAACCAAGGTCTGAGTATCACCGAAATGGAAAAACAATGGTCTGTGTTCTCTTGATAGGAAAAATAGAAAGATGTTTTTGCTAATAAATTTTCCTTTAAAGTTAAACTTCCTGTAAAATATAGTATTTAAAATTTCTTTCCAGAATCTGATACAAACCATGGGTTTCTTAGAAAAAGAAAAAATTTACATTATACAGGAGCATCCAGTTAGATCGAATTTAGATATAATAGTTTATCAGATTTCTTTAAACCCACTGATTGAAAGCATTAGATAACTTATTTCAAAGCTTCTATTTCATTCATTACTCAACTATATTCACTGAATGCCTACTACATTCTAAGTGTTATGGGAACTTAAGTTGGGAGGGTGCTCCTCCTTCAGATTCAGGGGAGCATTATGGTATATCACAATGCAGGAGTTTAACTTAAGAGCAGGTGATGAAAAAGTGAAGGCCAAACCCCTTAACTACTCAATTGAGAAGTCTGGCAATAAAGGAATGAAAGAAATAGGGAATTAGCCAGAGTTCTAGAAAGGCAAAGTAGAAGGGTAAGCTTTACCTCCAAAAGAGGGAATACTTTTTCAAAAGGAGAAGGAAAGATCAAACATATTACAGAAAAGGATGATACTTGTAGAAAGAGAAAATAACTAAGGAAAAGCAAGACAGAAGGCAATCAAAGGCCAAATTAACCTTACATTCAGATTCAATTAATCTTTTTTTCTTTTTAAATCCTCACCTAAGGATATGTTCAGAGAGGAAGGGAAGGGGTAGGAGGAGGAGGCGGGGGGGGGGGGGAGGTGGGGGGGAGGGGGGCGGGGGGGGAGAGAGAGACAGAGACAGAGACAGAGACAGAGAGGGAGACAGAGAGGGAGAGAGGGAGAGGACGCACCCTAATGGAGGTCAAACTCAAAACCTAGGTATGTGCCCTAATCAGAAATCAAACTCACAAACTTTTGGTCTACGAGATTATGTTCTAACCAACTGAGCCACCTGGCCAGGACTCAATTAATCTTTATTTAATACCTAATATATGCCAGGAAATGTACTAAGTAATTTCATACACATTACCTTGTTTAATCCTCCCAACAACCCTGCAAGATAAAATAAATATACTTCTGAAACAAGCAAAAAAGATAAGAAATAGAGAGACAAAAGGGGAGATAACGGAGGTCATACCAAATGACTGCAGTTGTTTCCATAATGAAAACAAGAAAGAAGGCAAGAAGGCTTGAGGACTTGAAGGAATATGTAAGAAAACTAACATCCACTGCCTAACATGTGCCAGGCACTGTTACATTCTCTATACACAAATTTTCATACAATTTTGTTTGGTAAGTATTATTCATTTAATTGAAGAACTTGAGATTGTAAGAATTTCCCAAAATCAAACTGCTGGTAAGTGGTAGAGTGGTGATTCAAACCCAGGTCTATGAGACTACAAATTCTATTTTTTTTTCACTATACTACACTGGTGCTTCAAAATCAGGAACATGCAAGGGAGGAAATCTGAGGAAAATAAACAAATCATGAAGCAGCAAGGGTCCAGTTAAAATAAGTATAAATTTGGAATAGGAAATGCCAATTCTGTGCCCTCTCATCCCTGGGTTCAACTACCAAGTAAAAAGTATTTACATGGGAAGATGCTAAAGTTGTAACAAATTAATATGTATTTCCAAAGACTAAAATTGGGCAGGAGAGTTTTGCCTCCCTTCAAATTATTACTATTGTTCTTTATTAATTAACTATCTACAAAATAGAAGTTCCTCGATAGTCTTACAGAACTTGCTACCTAACCGTTTGAAGCTACAGTGCAAGTATCTGTTTAAATTTCAAACACTAACCTGAGGAAGTGTTCTAATGCCAATTAAAATATCAGAAAACATCCACCCAAGAATAACTTAATCTTCTTTCATTTTGAAAACATTTTTGTGCTTGCTTCAGCAGCACATATACGCAACTATAACTGAAACTAACTTAAAAAATAAATCATTTATCAGGAATGTACAAAAGAAAAAGAAAAGAAAAAGAAAACATTTTATTTACAAGGAATACCAGTTAGGACTTAAGACTAACAGACATTGGCTTGTTGTCAAAAACCAGAATACAGACTCATTTATTTTGACCTTTTATGGTAGAGAAAACTGTAAAAGACTTTGAAATGAACCAAAAAGATCACTGGGCATCTTCAATGAAAAATTTGGCATTGTTTAATGTGCACCCTGTCTAGTTATCTGAATCTATGGGGTTTGCATCCTTTATGATCTTTGAGCTATTTTATATCTGTAAGTTGTAGATAGCTGACTGAGAGCAATGCAAAGGATTGTCTGTACACAAGCAAATAAATTCTGTCCAGTGAAGGGAGGAATGATTTCTCACATGTCAAATGGAAAAAGCCAGTTTTATGTCAATCTGTACATACATTTCAGCATTCTTGATCCCAAATATGCATGCTTTTTGAATTTTCCTTTGAACTACTTTTAATATCTAACTGGTTCTCTCAATAATTAACGAGTTCAATAACATCTTTTACATGTGTTCATTTCATGTTTGCATGAATATCATAATTTTGCCTACTTTTTAACAATCCTTTAACAATGAATTTCACACATGTAGTAAATACCATTAAAAATGAAAATTTTAACGTAAAAGCTCAAAGGAAAGAAACACCCTTTTCAATTCATGTATATATTTAAGGAAGGCCAGACAAAACTGTCTTGTCTCTTCCAAGCTCCGAAATTTTTAAGATTCTAAGAAGCAGTAATTGCTGAAGCTGGTAGTTCTTGAAAGAGCCCTTAACTCACCAAAGAATTCTTTCAAATTATATTTCCAGCTGCTTTTTTCCTGATACATAATGTAAGTAAAGCTCTGTCTTAAGAACAGGAGCTTCATCATTTCAGAAGTGCTTAGAATCTTTTATCTGAACTATTTTTATTAATTACATTCACCAATAAAATAGGTGGTAACGTTTTCATACTGAACTAAAAATCTACATTTGACAAACTTTTTCTGATCCAGAAGATTTTTTTTGCCAGTAACATCTATACAATCATAAAAAATAAAACTACATGTTATTTTCAAAATAATAGTTGTCTTTTCAAAATAATACTTTCAAAATACTGTATGTCAGTTGAAAGGGCATAACTTGATTCATTATATACATACAGCTCAAAGAAGCCCAAACCATGAGTCCATACACAAACTAAACATTAAATGAACAATATATTTTAAATTCATTAATTCATGGCAAAAGAGCATATCAATGCTCAGATCTTCTGGCTTTCTAAGCCCCCAATTTAAAATATCTCTAACACCACTAGTCTCTATGGAATTGAAAAGCAGCTTTTTTCCTCTCCTCTCTTAAAATCAAACTAATCCGCCAACACTCCAAGGAAAGAAAGAATAAAATCAAGTTGTACTAAAAATCTTTACAGTCAGCATTCATTCAGATCCTCCCAAACCACTCTCATGGCTTATAACATGCCAGAAAAATAATTGCTCTAGCAAGTAATTACTTTGTCCAAAAATGAACAGAGCAATTTTAGACTGGAAATAATCTGCTATCCATGTCATTCATAAATCCATGCTACTATAATTGTTAAAATGAATGCATAACACATGCAACATCTCATGTACTGAATATTCTAAAAGATAAGTTTTCATCTAAGTTATAAGTAATACTAGCAGATTTGAAAGCATGCAAAGTTAACTCTTCTATCTCCCCACCTACTCCCTCCAAATCAAACATGTGTCAACTAGAATGAAAGAGAAAAGAGAATGCAGATAAACTGAAAAAGGTACAGAATGCTAATTCCAAAAAGGAGGTGTTAGCTCTTCCAAATTTCACCTGAAGCTAAAGAACTGTAGTGAGAAGGCTTCCCCATTTTCAGCAGTTCAAGACGGATACATATAGACCTTCTCCTTGGGAATGTCACTTATTCCAAAACTGTCTTTTCTGATTCTTCTTGAGGGTCTCATACCATTACAAATTATTAACATGTGTTTGTAGCAGTCTATCAAAGCTCTGTAAAATCACCTTTCAAATATTGTACTAAAAGAACAAATAACTGAGCCCTGAACCACTCAGTTGGTTAGAGCATCATCCTGATAGGCTAAGGTTGCAGGTTTAATCCCCGCTCAGGTCACATACAGGAAGCAACCAATGAATGCATAAATAAGTGGAACAACAAATGGGTGTGGAGGGGGGTGAGGGTGTACGTCTCTCTCTCTCTCTCTCTCTCTCTCTAAAATCAATTTTGAAAAAAAACTGAATTGGGCAGTCATCTCCTACTCAGCATCATGGCTGCCCTCACACCCCTTGTGAAACCCAAAATTGTCAAAAAGAGGACGGAGCAGTTCATCTGGCACCAGTCAGACCAATATGTCAAAATTAAGCATAACTGGCAGAAACCCAGTGGAAATAGAGTGTGCAGAAGATTCAAGGGCCAGCTATGGATGTCCAAGACTGGTTATGGGAACAACAAGAAAACAAAGCACATACCGCCCAGTGGCTTTTGGAAGTTCCTGATCAACGATGTCAGGGAACTTGACATGCTGCTGATGTACAACACATCTTACTGTGCTGAGATTGTTCACAGTGTCTCCTCAAAGATCCACAATGCCATAGTGGAAAAAGCAACCCAGCTGGCCATCAGATTCACTAATCCGAATGCCAGGCTGCACCGAGAAAAAAAGAAATAGACGGCTTATGTGCACACTGTATTTGTGTTAATAAAACCATAAAATTCTGCCCTCTGGCATTTCAAAAATAAAATAAAATAAAATATCTGAATCATTTAAAATAAAAGTTAATAGGCTTTTTTCTTCTACCCCTAATTCAACAATGTATAGATCTGGATACCAAGAAAATAAAACAGGTAAATGATTAAATACAGGCATTTCTTCTTTCCAAAAGTGGGAAGAGTAATGACAAGCAGTTATTTTTATTATAAGTTCTTATTAACTAAGCTATCTTCTTTTTTCAGATCATCAGAGAATTTGGTGTACAAAACCAGAAAGAAGGGTTAAGAAACAAAATGGAAACAACATAAAAATGCAATATTCACATTGCCTGTATGACTATAAACAAATAAGGCAAAACATATTCACTGTCACTTTCTCCTATCTAGAGCATGGATTTTCAACCAGTGTGTGGCAAGAATTCTTAAAATGTGCAATACCTCACTATTTAGTCAGGGGCATTGACCTCTTTTCCCTTAGACTGTCAAATAAAAAAATGACGAGAGCCAATAAAATAATAATCATCCAGTGTGCATGAATCAAAATTATACCTATAGTTTATCTGATCAGCAAAAAATATTTTTGCTGTGCTGTAGAATTTTAGTAATTAGTTTATGTGTCATGAGATGAAAAAGGCTGAAAAATCACTGATCTAGAGAGAAAAGAAAAAACAAAATAGCCTCTACAAAGCACATATCATAAAATACCAATTATTTTACTTCCAGAGCCAGATCACTACATAAGGTGAACCAAGTCTTTTCAGTCGGGGTCAGGTAGCAGTGCAGTTCTATACACTATTCCCTAATGCTATTCAACGTCTCTTATAACCTGCTTTCCCACCTGCCCTAGAATCCCCAGATTTTAAATTATTTCTATCACCTACTCGCTTGGAAGCATTGCTGCAGGCATCTAAAAAACTAGTTAATTCAATGGGAAGTATAATGACAAACAGGCATACGTACTCTTTAGCCCTTGCAAAAATGTTCCTCATCAACTCAAACAAATCTATAAATGGTAGAACGTTTAATAGCTTGTGAGATTTTATTTCATTTGTTTCCTCTTTGGGTTGGAAGCACCATTATTCCTATTTTCATACAAAAGGAAAAAGAATGTAAGCCCAAAGCTCCCAGGCCCTACCTCTACTGAAGACGAGAGGCATTTGTTACTGTGAAGTCTCCTTCCACAGCTCCTGACATCTTGACAAATCCATTCTTGAACATTAAATGAAGGGAGGTGATCTCCTACCTGCACCCCCACGAACAGGGAAGAGAGAAAGCCTGCCCTAACAAAGCAAGATCCAGCTACATTCCAGCTTCCAAACCTTTTCGATATGTGGGGGCTAGAGGGCATTTTGTGTTTTAGAACATGTTTGCAGGTTCTTTGATCCTACTCCCATCAAAAGGCAGAGTCTAATTCTTCCCATAAAGAGAATGAAGGAGAAATGACACTGAGCAACCTCAGAAGTTAGATCATAAAAGGTGATAAAACTGCTTGGCACTCTTCCAGGTCAGGCAACTTTGAAGCCTGAATCACCATGTAAGATACCCAGCTTCTACCTAAAGCCCTCATGCTGGAGAGACTATGACCCAACTTCAGACCATTAAATGCCTGAGGAGTGCCAGCTGTTCGCATCTTCCCAGCCCGGCCATCAGACATATGACTGAGAAATTATCTCCAGGCCCAGGTACCGGCAGCCTCCAACTGCATTAAGAGACTTTAGTAAGGGAGTCTTTTAAATGATTCCATTCCCAGCTATTATCTGATCACAACCTCATGAGAAATCCTGAGAAACAACTGCCTAGCAAAGCCTAAACACCAAAACCATAAAAGATAAAAAGGAGTGTTGTTTTTATATCACTCAATTTGGTATGGTATGTTACACAGCAATATATAACCAAAACAGATTTTGGTATATGAAGTGGGCGGTTCCCATAACAAAAAATTAAATTGTTTGGCTTTGGGACTGGGTGGCAGGAGAAGGCAAAAACGGCCCTAAAAGCCCTGGCCAGGTAGTTCAGTTGTTTAGAGCATCATCCTAATACACCAAGGTTGCAGGTTAAACCTCTAATCAGGGCATATACAAAAATCAACCAATGAGCGCATAAATAAGTGGAACAACAAACGGCGGGGGTGTGTGTGTGTGTCTGTGTGTGTGTGTGTGTGTGTGTGTGTGTGTGTGTGTCTGTGTGTGTGTGTGTGTGTCTGTGTGTGTGTGTGTGTGTGTGTGTGTGTGTCTGTGTGTGTGTGTCTGTGTGTCTCAAATGAATACATTTTTTAAAAATTTTTTTAAAAAGGAGAAAAAGGGCCTTAAAAGTACTAGTGAAAGCCTGAGGGGTCTTAAGGGCACTGTTAGGAAAAGCTTCAAGGAACATGTCAGTAAAAATATTAAAACAGCCAACTACACTCTACCGGTGAAATTCAACCTGTCCCTATTTTTGTTTTTGTTTTCCTGCTGCCTGTTTTTATAAATAAAGTTTTACTGGAACACAGCCATCCCCATGTACATGTCTGTGGCTGCCTTCTCCTAAAACAGCGGAGCCGAGCAGGTGAGCCAGAGATCATATGGCCCCAAAAGCCTAAAATATTAATCATTGCCCTTGACAGAAAAAGGTTGCTGATCCTTGGTTTAAAAGCAAGCGTTACTGGAAGCTGAAGGAAAGAAGAATCTTACTAGATAATGGTGTAAAGTTTAGCAAAGCTGTCACCTGCAGTAATTTAGAAAACATAAAATATAACTAATAAAATAATGAATCGGGGTAAGATTTCCAGGCAGAATGTCAAAACTATCAATCAGCTGGGGTTTTTGTTGCCTTTGTTGTTGTTGTTGTTTAGATATGTATCATAAAATACAGGTAGAGAGAGATGAGAAAAAGACAGAATTACATAATTTTCAAGCAGAATATAGAAGAAATATAAAAAAAAAGACTTGTTAGATCCAAAAACACCTGATTCTTATTCCCAGCTTCTTTATATAGCAAAATGTTTCTTAAATTAAGAAATGCCTTCTAGGCAAAGATCAAATCCAAGGCAGGGAAACGTGGCCTAAAAATTAAACTTTTGGCATTGGCCGGGTAGCTCAATTGGTTAGAGAATCGTCCCAATATGCCAACGTTGCCAGGTTCAATCCCTGGTCAAGGCACATACAAGAATCAACCAATGAATACATAAATAAATGAAACAACAAATTCATGTTTCTCTCTCTAAAATCAATTAAAATTTTTTTTCAAAGATTAAACTTTTGTTTAGATTGGTGTAGAAACTCTGTGATATCAGAAAGTTGGTAGCCTGCTGGAGGTCCTAACATATGGAGGGTTTCTGACTAGGAGGAGTTCTACAGGTTTTTCGTGGATAAAAATTGGTGAGAAGGTAGTAACAGTTGTACATTCCTCAAAATGAAACAGAAAGAAAGTTGCATCCTCACTTCAATAATACCTGACAGGAAACCTCTACCCCCAGACTGGCCGGGCTCTCTTGCAACTTAAGAGCGTTGTTACCATGAGCCCTGGTGGGGTCTCACATTAGAATGTCAGTGAGCTGTGAACTCCAGGTAGCCACACCACTCCACAAGGCCACGGACTCAAGTTCATTAGTGAAAATAAATTTTAAAATGGTGGAGTTTATGAATGTCTTTTATCCTTTTTCTTTTTTAGTTATGGAATCACTTATAGACAGGGTGCGGCAGAAGCATAATGCCTGCTTGAGTGTGGTTGGTAATAATATGGGTGTAATAATTTATGGTTTTAATTCAAACATTTCACCTAAAATGTCATATGGTGTGCTTGAGTGCGATACTGTTATAAAATTACATGCTTATGATTTTGTAATGAAAGATTTTTGTAATAAAAAAACCCCAAACTTTTGTTTAGACTAAGGATCATATATTTTAGGCTTTGAGGGACAAAAACAGTCTCTGGTGAACATTCTTTTTTTTTTTTTAACAACCCTTTATACACAAATGTAAAAACAAATCTTAGCTCATTGGTCATAGTTTGCCTACCCCTAATTTAGACTCCAAAAAGATTTAAGGTGGTGCCTCATAGATCCTTTCAAAATAAAAGTACTTCTAAGTATCTTAAAGGTATTGTGCCACAAAAGTCTTAAAGGGAACTGAGAGAGGGTTCAGGACATGCTACCCCAAAGTATGGCACCTTGGCATACTGAATGTTTTAAGATGAAGGAACATGAGCAAATACCAGAGGTAGAAAGGTCACCCTGACCTTCCCCTGCTATTCTCCCCTAAAGCAAGTTATAAAATTCCCATGTGAAACATGCCCTCCCTATAACCAAAGGAACATCCTTATCTACAAAGACAAAGGCACACAGAGAAGATTCATAACAAACAGACCTTGCCAAATTTCCCCAGTTTATACATTTAATTTATACTCGTTAACCTACCATATTCCTTCAAGACTGTCCACTCTTCATCAAACACAGCATAAAAGTACTCAGGTTTAACATTTCTTAGGGTCTTCAGTTACTTATGAAGGCTCTATGTCACATAAAATGTATAAATTTATATGCTTTCCCTTCTTAATCTGTCTTTTGTCAATTTAATTTTCAGACCCACTCACGGACCTAAGAGGTTCAAAGAAAACTTGTTCCTCCTCTACAGAGTCCAAGATAGAAAAGGGCTTACATCAATGTGTAAGTGTGGCTTTTGTGTAATAGAGTGAACCCGTCAATAAGATTCAGAGAATTTCATATTCAGAAACATTGTCATCTTGGACTGAAAAGGATAGAGATAGTACAAAATAAAAAGAGGTTTTTTGGGGACCCCCGACACCCCCCTCCCCACACACACACTCAACTCTCTATAGCCAGAAAATAGGCTGAGAAAATTACTCAGCTGCAAACACTGGATACATTTTATGGAAAAGAATAATTCAGGGGCAAAAGTGAGAGCTGTGAAGAATTGCTCCCAGGTAGTAGGGCTGAACAGAGAACTGGTAACATGTGCCTGGCTGGATTTCAGAATTGCTATGAGCTAGTGACTATTGTGTTCCTTACTTTTTTCTTTTCTTTTTTTTTTTTTTTTTTTTAAATTTTTGAACAGGAGTGTCTATAGTGGTTATCTTATGCCTTCCCACTTTTGCATACTTGGTGGGCTGAGTGTAAGGGGAGGTAATGTGACTCTTTAGTTTTCAGGTCTTTCAAGTGAAAGCAATAGAACTCAAGGAGCTATACTCAAGGAACCATATCTGAATAGCCTTATCTCCTCCTGGCCCTGATTTAGGTGGCAAGATCCTAGACATCAAGCCTGAGCCTGATGCTGTTCAAGGTAAGGCCTTGGGGACATTGAGAAGGGGCAAGTGTGTTTTGAATGTGGGAGGGGTGCAAATAATTTGTGGCCAGAGGGAAGACAGAAGTGATCTTGAAATATGTCTGAATATTCTTCACACTTCTCCCAGAAAAGAAGTGAAGTCTAGTTCTCTTCCCTTTGAACATGGGTTGGACTTAGTGATTCACTTCTAATGAACAAAATGCAGTGGAAATGACACTGATTCTGAATTCAAGTGGTAAAACACAATACAACTCTCTTCTGGCTCTCTAACTCAGAACAAGTGCTTTTGGAGCCCTAAGCCTCCGTGTAAGAAGTGCGTACAAGGAAGCCCCTATGCTGGAGAGACTACAAAGAAATAGTGAGAAATAAAGATGTTCAAGAAGCTCCGGCTATTCCAGCACCTAGCTATTTGGACTTCCCTGCTCAAGTGCCAGACATGTAAGTCTGGAAGGAAGCCTTTGGAATAACTCCGGGTCCATGTGACTACAAGTGCATGACAAAATTTGTGCAAGAATAACTTAGCTGAGCCCAGCCAACATCTAGAACCCTAAGAGTTTTGTGTCAAGTTGGGAGTGGTTTTCCTTAGAAGTAACAAACAGCAACAACATGCCTGGAGACCCTAGCCTGAAATGTCAGGAGGTCAAACTTAGCCTGCCTATCTATAGTACCAACCAAATAACATCAAACAATAGCATTATGCTCACCCAGTTCCTGCTCCTTCCCCTACTTAAATTATTTGACTTGACTATGGTAAAAAAATACATTTATGATTGATTTAACATGTATATAATTATAATGTGACAATTATTGTTTTAAATTGTATGCCAATCTGTCCTTTGAAATCACCTTTATTTATAAATACACACACACAATGATTTGCTGTTTATTAGCATGATTTCACTTACATTACAAATATTTTTTAAATGATTAAATAATTTGAGACTGACTTACAGCATCCTCTGCAACAGAACACTAATCCATAGTGTTTTTAACCATATATATATATATCTGCAGCAGAACTAGAATAATGATCACTAATAGATAATAACCTAAGGTCTCTTCATTTCTAAGGTCTCTTTATTTTTATTTCATAAAAAATCTTTTTGAAAGCTTTCTTTTAAATCCTCACTTGAGGGTATGTTTATTGATTTTAGAGAGAGAGAAAGAGAAACATCAATTGGTTTATCCTTCATACACAGCCCGACCGGGGACTGAACCTGCAACCTTTTGATGTATGGGACGATGCTCCGACCAACTGAGCCACCCGGCCAGGGCAGGCCTCTTAGTTTTTAAATGTCATGATCTAAGTTCAGAGAAAATAAATATTTTGCATCTGAAGATACAGATTTCTATGTGTTTTAGGACACTGGCAAGGAACTTAATGTTTTAGCACACAGGAGAAAAAAAGGAATTTGATGTTCATAGATTATAAACATAGTTAAGCTTAACTTCTGTAGAGAAACTGAAACACCTGAGCTAAGAACTATCTGGCTCCAGCAGAATGGCAGGAGGTACGCTGGAATAGGAAGAACAAGGAAGCCTGAGGTCAAAATAGCTTACTCTGAAAATGTAATTACTTTCTCCATTGTTTAAGTGCTTCCAACCAGACATTTTAAGGGAAAAAGCCTTAATCCTCTATGCCACAAAATAACTAAAAATCCTAAATTATTTAACAGCAATTTAATTAAACATTTTTCACTCTTTCCTAGACTGTCAAATTTTTCTTTTTCTTTTTTTCTTTTTTAGCTAGCCAGCAAGCCCTGAGAAGAAATCAAATACAATCAGATTGAGAAGAAATTTTAAAAAATAAAATATGTGTCCTGCTTCGAACACTGAGTAATATATACACTCAAATTTGGGTAACTAAAAGAAAAGGTCAGTGTGCAAAAGCCTATTTAACCCATAATATGGCTGATTTGCAACATCAGTCTGGGTTCTGAGTTGTGATAGCAGTGAATCATCCAATACAAAGGGAGAAAAGGTTTTTCTCTTATTTAGAGGGCAAAAAGTTTAGGCCCTATAGAAAGTTTGAAATACTTTTCCCAGAGAATCCACATTTACCTAATTCTTCCTTCCTCAAAATTCAAAAATCCCAGTTCTACAATAAAACTGACTTCAGGTGGCTGGTGAACATATAACTCCCCTCCCTATTCTCTTTGCCTGGCTAATTCCAGTTCATCTTTCAGATCTCTGTTCAAATGTCACTAACTCCGGAACTTGGACTCCTCCCCTCCCTACCCCTATCTGAGACTAATCCAATGCTTTTACCACAGGCTTCCAAAGAACGCTCACTACCTCTATCATAGCATCACAGTAAATTGTAACTTCTTGTTTAATTGTCTTTCCTGCTAGACTGTAAAGCCATGTAAGTAGGAACCTACGCAGTTGCTCAATATGATATCCCAAGCATCTAGCCCAGTGCCTGGCACATAGTAGGTACTAGTAAATATCTCTTGAAATGAATGACTCTCCCAATAGTAGTCTCCTGTTCAGCAACGGCTCTTTCAGGAACCTGCCAGGATACCAGTCCTTGGGTAGGTCCCCTCCTTCCAAACAGTACTTTGCTCTCTCCCAGGACACAGGTCAAACTCTTTCCCTCTAACTCCTGTTTCCTTGGCCAGATTTAAGGAACATTGCAAAACTACTTGATTCTACAAACTATGTGTAGAAACACATACAGCTTTGAGGAAAATGAACTCTACATAAAAGGAAAAAAATAAATGACCTTTGAGGAAAACAAAGAGAAAAATGTATATGAACTTGGGAAAAATCTAGAACAGCTTTGCAAGGACTGGAGACAAACATACTGAAACAGTCTAAGATGCAAAAAAATCAAAACCCTTCTGGGAAACTTTTTCTATCACTAGGCTCAAGTGCAGTGATAAAAAATCCTTCTCCATGTAATTGCTAGAGGGATCTTTCTACAGGGTCTGGCACATATAACGCCCCCTGTTTTTATTACAAAATATTTTATTAAAAAATTGTAAGCATGTAATTCTGTAACATTACAATATCACACTCAAGCACACCATGTGAACATCACACCATTTTAGGTGAAATGTTCAAATTAAAACTATAGATTACCATGCCCATATTATTACTCTACCAACCATACTCAAGCAGGTGTTACTTCTGCCAGACCCTATAAATTGAATGTAAGCCTGTTCATGTCACTCTCCTGCTTAAAACTCCTCAACATCTCAAGTTTATGGTCCTCAGCATGCAAATAAAACCTTTATAAAGTAACCCTAATCTGGCCTCCATCCTTATTTAAAACCTTATCTCTTTCATTCAGTCAGTCACCAAATTATTTATTGAGCACCTAAAACATGCCAGATTCTGTACTATGCACTGGGAAATTCTCTAAGGAACAAACTGAAATGTCCTACCATCTCACAGCTTACAGTGTAATGCAGGAAATTGCTCAGATGAATATATTCATCCACTTAAACATTTTTTGAATGTCTACTTGTACAAGCACTCTTCTCAATGTTAGATACAACAGTGATGAGCAAGACACTGTCCCTGCCCTCAGTTTATATTCTAGTGAGAAACTCTGATAAATGACATAAAAATAAAGCTAAGGACGCCACGAGACACAGAGGGACAGGGAAACCTAAACCAATCTTAGGGGTCAAGAAAGACTTCTCTCAGGAAGTGATAACTGAGACAATATCCCAAACATGAGTAAGCAATGACAAGGGAAGGGGTAGTGGTGGTCAAGACCATTCCAGACAGAGAGCATAGCAAGTATGAAGGCCCTGAGGCGGGTGGGTGATCAGGGCATTAGGGAAAGTTAAAAGCCAGATTAACTAGATAGTAGAAAGGATGCCAGAGAACACGGACAACATAGGCACTAAAATCTAAATCAAATAAATGATGACTGTGTTGGGAATGAATTATTAGGGGTATAAGAATGGAATATGGGGAGCTTACTTAAAAGGCTATTACAGAGTCTAAATGACAAACAGGAATATCTAAATCAGACAGATGCGTTAATGCCTAGGAGTTGCAAAGGAGTCTAGGCCATAGGCCCTGTGCCAAGCCCGCAAGGTAGAACTGAGTATAAATTCAAGAAACACAAAGACTTCTCCATAGTTGAAACAGGACATAGAAACAAACACTCAGCTCACTAATAGAGAAAAGAGCAAGCACTGCACTTGAGCCTAGTGATAGAAAAAGTTACCCAGAAGAAAATGGGACCCAAGGCCTGCACCATTCACAGAGGTGGAATCTAAATTCACCCTACACAGGTGGTACAGGGACCCCAAGGAGGCACTTCATTATAAATAAGGTTCCGAACTAAAGAATGAAATAGAACCACAGCAGAAACAAATGAGCAACTACAGTGTAGAGATGCTTTCACAATCTGAAATACACAGGACTTAAGCTCAGGGTTTAAAGAAAAAACAAACACACACAAAGAAGCAAACCTGCCATGAGGCATCAGCTGATGCATCGAACACAGGCTGTGCCCCAAGAATAAGAATATAACATTCTGAAAAAGACAATTTAAAAAAAGGTTTAAAAACAAGATGTGGTGCCCCTAAGATCAGAAACGAGACAAGGGTATCTACTCTAACTTCTTCTCTTTAATATTGTACAAGAGGCTCTAGCCAGCATAGTTAAGCAAGAAGAAGAAATAAAAGGCATCCAGTTTGAAAAAAAAACACAACTGTCTCTATTCATAGATGATATGATTATATGCATGAAAAATCTGATGAAATCTGCAAAAAAAAAACAACCCAGAACAATTTATGAAAGTTATAAAATATAAGATTGATATCCAGATTCTGGTCAAGATAGTGGCAGAAGTAAATACAGCCCACTTCCTCATCAAAATTACAACTAAAATATAGACAAATATCACTCAGAACCCTCCTAAATCGAGTTGAATGGAAGTCTGACGACTATGGAACTAAAGACACCACATCCATCCAGACTGGTAGGAGGGGCGCAGATGTGAAATGGGCTGGTCCTTCAACCGCATGTGGTAGATAAAAATTCAGGAGGGCTGTCTGCTGAGCAAGGTGTCCCAGCCCCACACCAGGCCTCCCAGTCCAGGGTTCCAGTTCCAAGAAGATAAGTCCCCACAACCTCTGCCTGTGAAAACAATGGGGATTGAGTCAGTAGAAGAAACTTCTGGAGCCCCAAGCAGGCCCTCTCAAACAACCCACACAAGGACTTACGCAGACTCATTCCCTCTGAGCTCCAGCACCAGAGTAGCAACTTGAAAGGCATCACTGGCACACAGAGAAACACTGAAGGGTCTGGCATGAAGGCAAGAGATGCGCGACATCGTTCTCCTAGACAGAAAGGTAGGCAGAAGCCAACATCCCTTTTCTGAATGTCCCTCCCCCCACAAAGAACAACAGAGCTGGCAGGCGGGTGCCACATCATAGCCTCCATCAACCTGGCTAACACTGTTTGCCCTGCCCTGGAGATCACCAGAGACTCAGTCCCACCCTACTTACAGGCCCACTCAAGCTGCTTTTCCATATGAGTGGCTGCTCTTGGCTCATGCTTCACAACATTCTAAATCCTCTCAAACAAGCAACAGCCCCAGACCCTGTACCTCTTGCTAAGTGGCCCCAGGCACAGCACTAGCAGTAGCCAGCTGAGATTCATAGCTTGTCTTTGCCTGGGAAACTTCAAGCCCAGCACAAGTAGCAGCCATCTCAGATTGCTTACAGCTCAGGCAGGGTGGCCCCAGGCAAAACACAGGTGGAGGCTGACTTTTGCCTGCACCACTCAGGAAACTCCAGAGAGCCTGTGCACCCAGTGGACAGCTAGAAACTACGCTGGAGCACCACCACCCTGCCCCCACAGAGCTGATCCTCCATGAAGGGCAGAAGTTGGTAGTAAGTGGTCACAGTCAGTCCTCACAGCTGTGATTGGCCTGGGTAAATCTCTCACATTGACCTGCCAACAGCAATCAAGGCTCAACTACAAAAAGTGGGTGTATTCAGCCTACACAAAGAGCGCACCTCAAGTACCCAGCTTGGATAACAAGAAAGGATGTGCCACTGGACTCTACAGGACACCTACTACAATTAGGTCATGCAACAAGACATGGAGTCATAGCAGCTCTACCTAATACATAGAAACAAACACACGGAGGCTGCCAGAATTAGGAGGCAAAGAAAACATGGCCCAAATGAAAAAAGAGATCAAAACTCCAGAAAAAGAACTAAACAAAATGGAGATAAGCAATCTATCAGATACAGAGTTCAAAACACTGGTGATTAGGATGCTCAAAAAATTCGCTGAGTACAGCAATAGAATTTAAAACACAAACAAAAAACCCAATAAGTAATGAAGTTTACTCTAAGCAAAATAAAGAAAAATCTACAGGGAACCAAAAGTGGAGGGGATGAAACCAGGATTCACATCAACAATATGAACCATAAAGAAGAAATAAGCATTTAACCAGAACAGCAAGAAGAAAAAAGAATTCAAAAAAAACAAGGACGGTATAAGGTACCTCTGGGATATCTCCTAAAGTACCAACATCCGAATCATATGGATGCCAGAGGAAAAGAGGAAGAACAAGAAATTGAAAACTTATTTGGAAAAAAATGAAAGAAAAATTCCCTAATTTGGCAAAGGAAATAAATATACAGCCCTGGTTGGTGTGGCTTAGTAGATTGAGCACTGGCCTGTGAACCGAAAGGTCGCCGGTCAGAGCTCCAGTCAGGGCACAGACCTGGGTTGCAGGCCAGGTCCCTGGTTGGGGGCGAGCGAGAGGCAGCCAACAAATGACTCTCTCACACATCAATGTTTCTCTCCCTCTATTTTTCTCTCCCTTCCCCCTCTCTGAAAATAAATAAAATCTTAAAAAAAAAAAAAAAGGAAAGAAAGAGACATACAAGTCTAGAAAGTACAGAGAGTTCCAAACAAGTTGGAAACAAAGAGGACCATACCAAGACACATTATAATTAAAATGCCAAAGGTTAAAGATAAAGAAAGAATCTTACAAGCAACAAGAGACTAGCAGAGAGTAATCTACAAAGGAGTTCCTATAAAACTGTCAGCTGATTTCTCAAAAGAAACTTTGCAGGCAAGAAGGGACTGGCAAGAAGTATTCAAAGTGATGAAAAGCAAAGACGTACAACCTAGACTATGTTACCCAGCAAAGCCATCATTTAGAATGGAAGGGCAGATAAAGTGCTTCTTAGATAAGGTAAAGCTAAAGGAGTTCACTATCACCAAGTCATTATAACATGAAACGTTAAAGGTCTTTATTTAATAAAAAGAACACCCAAACAATGAACATTAAAATGGCAACAAATTCACAACTATCAGCAACTGAATCTAAAAAAACAAACTAAGCTAACAACCAGAACAGGAACAGAATCATATATACGGAGATCATTTGGAGGGTTATCAGCAGGCAGGGGGAAGGGGGAGAATGAGGGAAAAGGTACGGGGATTAAGAAGGGTAATTGGTAGGTACAGAATAGACAGGGGGATGTTATGAACATTGTAGGAAATGGAGAAGCCAGAGAATTTATATGCATGACCCATGGACATGAACTAAGCGGGAGCAGATGGGATTGCTGGAGGGAATGGGGGTACTGGGCAGTGGTGGGGGGGCAGAGGGAGAAAAATTGGGACAACCGTAATATCATAATCAATACATTTAAATAAAAAAAGACTGTCAGCTGATTTCACGAAAGAAACTTTGCAGGCTAGAAGAGATTGGCAAGATATGTTCAAAGTCATGAAAAGCAGATATCTACTTTTCTCAGTTGCTCTACCGAACAAAGACATCCTTTAGAGTCAAAAGGCAGATAAAGAGCTTCCCAGACAAGGAAAAACTAAAGCAGTTCATCATCACCAAACCATTATCATATGAAATGTTAAACTTATTTAAGAAAAAGAAGATCAAAATTATGAACAATAAAATGGCAATAAATACATACCTATCAATGACTGAATCTAAAAATCATCTAAGCAAACAAGAGGAATAGAGACAGAATCATGGATACAGAGAGCATTTTCGATAGTTGCTGGATGGGAGGGGATATAGGGGAATAGGTAAAGAAGTGAGGAGATTAAGAAGTACAAATAAGTAGTTACAGAATAGCCATGGGGATGAAAGCACAGTAAATGGAGTAGCCAAAGAATTTACACCCATGACTCGTGGACATGAACAATGGTGTGAGGATGGCCTGAGGGAGTGGAGGGTGTGGGTGGAGGGGGACAAAGGGGGAAAAACTGGGACAACTGTAATAGCATAATAAAATATAATTTTTTAAAAAGACCAAAGGCCAAAAATCATTTGTATTTCTATATACTAGCAATAAACAATCAGATATTGAGACTAAAAACACAAAAGCATCAAATATACATAAATTCTTAAGGATAAAGCAGATAAAATATGTGAAAGATCTGTACATTAAAAACTACACAACACTGTGAAGAGAAATTAAAGACCTAAATATGGAGAGATATACATCTGTTCATGGATTGGAAGACTTCATATTGCTAGGATGTTAATTCTTCCCAAATTGACTTAATAGATTTAATGCAATCTCAACCAAAATTCCAGCAGACTTTTTTTGTAGAAATTGACAAGTTAGTCCTAAAATCCATATGAAGATGCAAAGGTCCAAGAATAGCCATAACAACTTTGAAAGAGATGTTAGAGAGCTAAAACTACCTGATTTCAAATGTGTCATAAAATTATAGTAATCAAAACAATATGATATTAGTACAAAGATCTGGAACAGAATAGAGGGTCCAGAAATAGACCTACACATGTATAGACAACTGATCTTCAACAGAGATAAAAAAGGCAACAGTCTTTCAACAAATGGTACTAAACAATTGGATATCCATATGCAAAGAATGAACTCTCATCTCATCAAAATGGATCGCAGATCTAAATGTAAAACCTAAAACTATAAGTTTTCAAGAAGAAAAAAGAGGAAAAATTTTATGACCTCGTGGAAGCAAAGATTTCTTAGTTTGACACCAAAAGCACAAAACTTTTGTTCTTTGAAAGAAACTAAGAAAAAAAAGCCACAGACTGAGAGAAAATATCTACAAATTATATATCTGATGAAGGACTTATATCCACAATTTATAGAGAATTCTCAAAACAATAATAAAGACACAAACAACCCAATTTTAAAAATGGGCAAAAGCCCCACCTCACCAAAGATGCAAATAAGCACTTGAAAAATTGCTCAACTTCCTTAGTCATTACGGAAATGACATAATAAATCATCAGTTACCTCTACATACCTGTTAGAACAGATAAACGTTTTGTCTGTTTTTTTTTAATCCTCACCCAAGGACATGCTTATTGGTTTTAGAGAGAAAGGAAGGAAGAAAGAAACATTGATGTTAGAAACATTGATTGTTTGCCTCACCCATGCACCCCATCCAGGGCAATCCACAACCCAGGCATGTTCCCCAACTGGGAATCAAACCTGCAACCTTTAGGTTACTGGACAACGCTCCAACCAGTCACACTGGCCAGGAAAGAATGGATAAAGGTTTTAAAAATGAAAAAGACTAACTATAAAGTATTGGAAAGAATGTGAAGCAACTGGAACTCTCATATATTGGTAGAGACGTAAAAATGATACAATTACTTTAGAAAGCTCTTTGACAGTTTTTTTAAAAAGTGAAACATATGATCCAGTCATTCTACCCAACAGATGATCCAGTCATTCTACCCAACAGAAAATAAACATGTCTATACAAAGACATACACATAAATCAATGTTCATTAGCAGTTTTATTTGTAGTAATGAAAAACTGCTAATAATACAAAAGTCCATCAGCCACTTTGAATGCATAAAATTGTGCTAAATCCTCACAATGGAATACTGCTTCGCAATAAAAATGAATGAAATATAGATATATACTATCCATAAATGGATTAATCTTAAAATAATGATGCTGCTAGAAACCAGACCTCCACAAAAAAATAGTAAATATACACAGTATGAGTCCATCTATATAAAACAGAAAATACAAACTAATCTAGTGACAGAAGGCAGATTAGTGGTTGCTTTGGGGGGAAAAGGAACTAGAAGAGGAAAGGGCATGACAAAGGAAACAAGGAAACTTCGGGGGACAATGAATATGCTCATTATGTGGACACTGGTGGTAGTTTCAGGGGTACACCTTAAAGCTGATCAAATTCTCCTCTGTAAATGTTCCTCAATGTCAATTACACCTCAACAAAGTTGTTTTATAATAGAGCAGGGAAAGCCACAGATTCAGAGAATATTTGCGATGCATACAACTGACAAAGGAGTAGTATCAGAAAGAATTAAGAATACCTATAAATCAGTTTAAAGCAAAAACAGCTTAATAGGAAAATAAGCCATGGTAAGAACAAAGAATTCACAACAGAGGAAATTTAAATGACAATAAATTAAAATATGCTTAAACTTACTAACAATTGAGGAAATGTAAATTAAAACAAAATAGTATGACATTCATAAGATCAGCAAAGATTATAAAGAACCAATAAAACTAACAATTGGCAAAGAACAAAATGAATTCTTGTACCCTACTGATGAGTGTATAAATTGGAACCACCACTTTGGAAAGCAATCTGGTGAAGTCTTATAAAGCTGAACATGCACATAATCTAAGCCCAAGAAACTCTACTCTCACTTATTAACACAAGAACATATATAGAAGGTTCACCGTAACATTGTTTGTAATAGTTAAAAACTGCTAACAACTTAAATGTTATTAGCAGCCAAATGAGTTTTAAAATGAATAGCCATACAACCAGCCCTGGCTGGTGTGGCTCAGTGGATTGAGCGCCGGCCTAGGAACTGAAAGGCCCCCATTCCCTGTCAGGGCACATGCCTGGGTTGTGGGCAAGGTCCCCCGTTGAGGGCATGCAAGTGGCAACCAACTGATGTTTCTCTCACACATCGATGTTTCTCTTCCTCTCTCTGAAAATAAAATCTTTAAAAAATAAAATGCAAATCCATACAACCAAACACTTATAGAAAGCTTAACGAACTAGAGCTACATTTATTAACATGGGACAAATCTCAAAAACCATGCTGAGCAAGTAGAGCAAGTTGCCAAAAAATAAGCACAATATGCTGCTGCTTTCATGAAGTGCAATATTTTAAATACTGTTTCCTTCTAATCTAAGAAGCCACAGATAAGACACATTATTATCTTATAAACCACTAAAAAAAAAAACCTGCCAAAATATAATCAGTTGTAAAACACATCACAAATTCAGAGATTGAAGAAGGGTGGTGTGGAGATGTGCATCTTAGAACCAATGAAATACTCAACTCGTTTGTGTGTACAGGGAGAGGTAAGCAAAAATAGGTTTACAGGTGTATACAAAACAATTTATTCTTGTATTATTATTAATTATTGTATTATTTATTTGTAACAACTATAAGCGTACTCTCGCCTATTCCTGTATACAGAGCAAAAATGTTAAAAGCATTCAAGGGATTGTCACTAGTATGTTATAGTGGCTACCTCTGGAGAAGGAAGGTGGGTAACATAACTGCCATGTTTTCTTTTTAAAAATATGATGCTTAACTTGTGGTCTCTAAATACCATTTCCCAATAAAAGAAACCAGGGATCCTTAGAGAAATGGCTGATTCCAGGTTTGTGGAAGGAAATAAGTAGATGAGCCTGAGGTGTTTTCTTTTGTCTAAAGCAAAATAGCTATCAAAGACTAATGGAGGCTTATTAAACACACAGTGAACTTAAGTGGGTGCTCATTAGCCTAAGACAGGACAATATGAATACCAATAAGAATAATGTCTACAGTGCATGAAACATATTAAATACATAAAAAGTCAACTCTTAATCATACTCAAACAAAAAACTCACTAGTCACTTTTGGTGGTTAGTGGGATACTAACTCATTTCATTATTCTGAATATTTATGAAGAGAAAGAACCAAAGCATTTATTCTTCCTCTCCTGTATAAACTATATTTCAGAGTAATCAGAAAGTTAATCAAGGAAAGTTCCAGCTAATAAATACAGAACAATAGCAATAGAAAAATCACTATGTTGCAAGCCTTAATGAAAGAACAGATTTAGGCAACAATCATCAATGGCTGCTGCTAAAACCACTGATGAAAGGCTCAAAGAGAACTTTTAGAAAAGGATGGATCATGTTGACAGTACTAAAACCAATTGGTCATTTTTTAAAAAATTCTTTATTGATTTTAGAGAGCAGGCGGAAGGGAGAGAGAGAAACATCTTATCCACCTGTTGTTTCATTATTTTTGAATTCACTGATTGCTTCTCGAACGGGCCCTGACGAGGATCCATCCCACCACCTTGGCATATCAGGATGATACGCTCTAACCAACTGAGCTACATGGCCAGGGTACCTCTCTCCCAACTGTGAAACCCTTCCACTGTGCTCTACATTTTCAACCTCCATTGTGAATGTGCCCTTCAACTTCTTGTTCTAATTCCTTTCAAGCCAAACACCCCTCACAGCCCTCAAGTGGTGAAAAGCTGTATTTCCCCACCCTCACACCAGAGAACCCAGGAGTAAGGAAAGTGTCCTCTTTGCACTTCACTGATGCTTCCAAATCAGTCTCCTTCCCTTCCATAAAAAAAAGTCTACTTTGAATATCATGTGAAAACTCTATTACCCATTACCTGGCTGTGATGGCTAATTTTATGACAAGGTGCCCAGATATTTAGCTAAACTTATCTGGATGTGTCCAAGAAGGTGCTTTCATCTGAGATGAGGATCTGAATAGGCAGGCTGAGTAAAGCAGACAGCCCTCCCTAATATGAGTGGGTATCATCCAACCCACTGAGGGCCAGAAGAGAACAAAAAGGCAGAGGAAGGGGGCTTTTCTTCTCTCATTCTCTTTGGCTGACTGTTGAGCGGAGGTATCAGTCTGCCCTTGGACTGGGAATTATGATATTTCTGAGTCCTCAGGCCTCAGACTTGGACCGAAATTTATACCACCAGCTTTCCTGGGTCTCTGGCTTGCAAATGGCAGATCGTGGGACTTCTCAGCCCCCATAATACATGAACCAATCCTTATAATAAATTTCATTCAAGATAGACATATAGAGAAAGAGAGGTCATACACATAAACACAGATGAGGGAGAGAATCTTATTGGTTCTTTCTCTCTGGAAAACCCTAATCACTGTGACTCTTTAAAACATAGCCCTTGTCTTAAGTCTAAGTGATTTCAGATTGATGATCTTTCTAACACCCCATCTCTCTGAATTCCTGTCTGTCTTCTCTGAATTCCTGGCCTCTGATGATCTTGTGTTTTATTCATACACCACATGATAATGCCTCCATGGTCTTAACTACTGTATTCTGTATTCTACTGCCTGACCACAACCTACTATCTTTATACTCTGTCTCTCACATACCAAAATTCCAACATCTTCTGATCCCACAGGGCCCTTAATTCAACCAATTATTGATCATCTCTTAGCCACTTCAAATCCTCTCTTCCATCCTTATCATATTTAAATTCCACAGTACATTATCACAATCATCCCTTATACATATTCTCTATTCTTTTTTTAAATTATATTTTATTGATTATGCTATTACAGTTGTCCTGATTTTCCCGTGATGTGCCCCCTTCACTTAGCACTTCCCACTCCCTCAGGCAATCCCCACACCATTGTTCCTGTCATTGGTCATGGGTATAAGTTCTATGGCTACTCCATTTCCTACACTGTACTTTCCATCCCCAGGGCTAGTCTGTTAACTACCTGTTTGTACTTATTAATCCCCTCACCTCTTCATCCATTCCCACACACCTCCTCCCATTTGGCAACCATTTAAACACTCTCTGTATCCATGATTCTGTCTGTGTTCCTCTTGTTTGCTTAGTTGGTTTTTTAGATTCGATTGTTGTCAGATTTGTGTTTTGTGCCATTTTATAGGTCATAGTTTTGATCTTTTTTCTTAAATAAGTCCCTTTACCATTTCATACAATAATTGTTTAGTGATGATGAACTCCTTTAGTTTTTCCTTGTCTGGGAAGCTCTTTACCTGCCCTTTGACTATAAATGATAGCTGTGCTGGGTAGAGCAGTCTTGACTGCAGGTCCCTGTTTTTCATGACTTTGCATATTTCTTGCCAGTTCCTTCTTGCCTGCAAAGTTTCTTTTGACAAATCAGCTGACAGCTTTATGGGAATTTCCCTGTAGGTAACTAGCTTCTTTTCTCTTGCTGCTTTTAAGATCCTCTTTTTATCTTTAACCTTTGGCATTTTAATTATGATGTATCTTGGAGTGGGCCTCTTAGCATCCATATTGTTTGGGACTCTTTGTGCTTCTCAACTTGCATATCTGTTTTCTTCACCAAATCAGGGAAGTTTTCTCATTATTTTTTCAAACAGGTTTCCAATTTCTTGCTTTCTCTCTTCTCTTCCTGGCATCCCTACAATGCGAGCGTTGGACCTCTTGAAGTAGTCCCAGAGACTACTTATACTATCCTCATTTTTTTTTTTCTTCTTCTTGTTCTGATTGGTTATTTTTTGCTTCCTTATGTTCCAAATCATTGATTTGATCCTTGGCTTCATCCACTGTACTGTGGTTTTCCTGTAAATTGTCCTTTATTTCAATTAGTGTATCATTCATTTCTGACTGGATCTTTTTTATGTTGCTGAGGCCCTCGCTAAGTTCCTTGAGTATCCTTACAACCAGTGTTTTGAACTCTGCACCCGATAGATTGCTTATCTCCGTTTTGTTTAGCTCTTTTTCTGGATTTTTGATCTGTTCTTTCATTTGGGCCATGTTTCCTTGTCACCTCATTTTGGCAACCTCCTTGTGTTTGTTTCTATGTATTAGGTAGAGCTGCTTTGGCTCCGTGTCTTTGTAATGTGGCCTAATGTATTAGGTGTCCTCTAGGGTCCAGTGGCACAGCCTCCCCTATCACCCAAGCTGGGTAATCAAGGTGTGCCCTTTGTTGTGGCTGAGTACACCTACCTCTTGTAGTTTAGGCTTGGTTGCTGTTGGCAGATCAATGGGATGGATTTACCCATGCCAGTCACAGCTACAAGGATTGGCTGTGACCACTGATCACCAACCTCCACCCTCTATGGAGGATCAGCTGTGCAGGGCTAGGGTGGTGTTCCTCCAACTGGTCTTTACCTGTCCACTGGGTGCACTGGCCCTGGGATTTCCCAGGTGGTACAGGTAACATCAGCACCCACCTATGTTTTGCCTGGGACCACATGCCTAAGGTATAATGCAATCTGAGATGGCTGCTACTTGTGCTGGGCTTGGAGATTGCCAGGCAAAGCCAAGCTGTGAATCTAGGCCAGCTGCTGCTAATGCCAGTCCTGGGGCTCACTGAAGCCAGCTGTTGTTTGTTTGAGAGGATTTAGGAAGTTGTGAAGCATGAGCCAAGACCAGCCATTCATACAAGCTTATGGGCTTGGATGGGCCCATAAATTGGGTGGGGAGGAGGCTCTGGGGTCTCCAGGGCTGGTCAGTGTTAGCCAGGTTGATGGAGTCTCAAATATAGTACCAGCTTGCCAGCACTGTGGGAAGAGGGTTTAGAAAAGGGACAATGGCCTCTGCTCACTTCGATGCCAGACACTTGTTTCTCTCTGTATATTATTGGTGCCCTTCAAGCTGCTACCCCACTGCTGGAGCTCAGACGAAGTGAGCCTGAGTAGGTGAATCCATGTGTAGGTTCTTTAAGAGGAAATGCTCGGGGCTCCAAAAGTTTCTTCTACTGACGCAATCCCCACTGGTTTTTGCAGCCAGAAGTTGTGGGGACTTATCTTCCTGGCAGTGGAATCCTGGGCTGGGGCGCCTGGTGTGAGGCTGGTACTCCTTGCTCCCAAGATATCCCTCCCGAATTTTTATTCACCATATGTGGGTGAGGGATCAGCTCATTCCACATCTGCGCCCCTCCTACCAGTCTGGATGAATGTGGTTTCTTTAATTCTACAGCTGTCAGACTTCTATTCAACTCTTATGTCTGAGTTCTGAGTGATGGCTGTTCTATATTTTAGTTGTAATTTTGATGTGGCTGTGCAAAGAGGCAAGCCATGTCTGCCTGTGCTGCCATCTTGTCCTGAAGTGTCTATCCACTATTCATTGACCCTCATGTGTTTTGTTTTACTATCTTGGTAAAACCTCCCTCTGGTTAAATCCACTCCAAACATATAACATTGCAGCTGAATGTGGTTGGAGGAAAAAACCATACTGACTAATCTCACTTTAAATGCATGACCACAAACCTCAAAGGGCCCTTATGCCACCTGGCAATCATACAGTATTTCTCTGCTTCAGCTATTCTCCCACTATCCTGAACAACCTCACACCTGTGCCCTCCCCACAAACCTCCATTACCTCCTCCTCCCCACCCTCATTCCCAGTTGAATACTTTGATTCCTAATTCACTGAGAATATTAAAACAATCAGAAAACTTTTACAAACGCCTACTGTCAAATTAATCCACCTACTTGATGGGTAGGTTTGAGATGTATCTTGAAGACAAAATCAACAATAATTGGAGATGGATCTGATATGAGGTATGAGTAAGAGAAATGAATCAATAATGGCTTTTACGTCTATGCTCCAATATTACTTTCTCAACAAGCACCACCGGCCCCCACCACCCGCCGGCACGCTCACACACAGGTACGTGCTAACAGAATCTATCACCTTTCCTAATTTTGTTTTTGGGTTTTATTATTCAATACCAGTTATCAACAACGGAAAACATTTTACTCCTTTGCTTAATATCCGTTTTTCCCTATTAGACTATAAGCAGCATGCTGGCAAGGATTTTTATGCTTACTTTACTTCTGTGTATCAGAAAGATAGTAGGCATCCAATAAAACTGTTAAAAAAATAAAATGCTTCTGGCATGAGCAAATGGGTGGATGGTAGTATCATTTACACAGAAAAAGAATAGCTTTAAAGTAGAAATAAGCAGTCTTTACACAAAAGAGCTTATAGTCCAGTGTAAGATACTGAAACATACATTTATAACACATTAGTATTCTATGATTTGTTAACTCAATGATTTGTTAACTCTATGATAAATGCAAAGCTAAAGAACTAACATTCCATGATCCCATTACTATAAAAAATGTGTGCTTTTTATATATATACACACATACACATATATGTACACACATACATGCACACTAGCATGAGCACACAACACCTCTATATACTTCTGTGCCTATACAAAAAAAGTTCTGGAAGAAAAATACCGAACTGTTAACTTGTGGTGTAAGAACAGTTCTATACACAGGGAATGAGACAGAAGACAGCATGAGGAGACATTCACTTTTCACTTCATACATTATTTACAATAAGTGTATTACTTTTGTAATTTAAAAACGATAGAAGGAAAACAGTTTTTCCCAAAAGAAAAAAAAAATTATATTTAATGGAAGATTAATATCCAGAATGTAAAACTTCCATAAAACAAAAAACCCAATTTAAAAATGGGCAAAGTATACAAAAAGATGATTCACAAAGAAATATAATCCATAACCATACAAAACACATTCAACCTCATGTTTCATCAGGAAAAATAAAAGTGTTTTAATTCATCAAATAATAGCCAATGTTTTAAGTGTGTAAGTTTGTTATCTACAACTAATAGTAGGAGTGTAAATTGTTACAGGTATTTTAAAAAGTAATTTAATGAGCAACAAAGTAAATAATGTTATGATCCAAAGAATAAACTAAATATCCATGAATCCATAGTGATGTAAATAAATTATTAAATAAATAAATGGGGGGCAAAGTACAAGCCTCCTTAGAGAAAATTTCTAATTATTAAATGCAGAAGTGATGACAGAAATGAAAATAACCATTAGAATACCAAAGTGAAAACCACTGTAGGCAAGATCAACTGATGAATGCTAAAATTAACAGGTGAAACTCTTAAAGAGAAACAGTATATTTGCATAGCCTCAAATGCTCTCTCTAAAATACTTTTTATTACTGTGGCGGTATAAATATTATGTCCAAATTCACCATGGCCTGTGCGGCTCAGCTGTTTGGGCACTGTCCTGCAAAGTTAGGGGTCACAGGTTGGATTCCCATTCCCAGTCCCAGCATAGGTGTGGATTGCAGGCCTGGTCCCGGTCAGGGTGTGTGTGAGAGGCAACTGATCAATGTTTCTCTTCTCGTTCTCCCTATCTACCACTCCCTAAGAATAAATATATAAAATCTTTTTTTAAATGTCCAAATTTTTTTATCCTTCTCCCCCCAGGTGGTAGAACTTAAGTGTGGGCTAGACTTAGTGACTTACAGAGAATAGGAAAATCAGAAATTTTACAGTGAAGTAACCTGGCAGATACCACCTTAATCAAGTCACTAAGGTTAGCATCGCCATTAACAAGACATGTTGATATCATCTATCCCAATATGATGCAATGAGAAGAACACATGACCTTTGGTATTATTCCCCCAAATCCATAACCTCTGTCTGATCACAAGGAAACATCAGATAAACCTATATTAAGAAACATTTTACAAAATTCCTGACCTACTAGTACTCTTACAAAGTGTCAAGACAGTGAAAAAGACAAGGAAAAACAGAAACTGTCACAGATAGGAAGGAGGACACTACAGAGACAAGATGGCTAACTGCACTGGATCCAACATTTTAGGACACAAGTGGAAAAACTGGGAAAACCAAATAAAATCTGGAGTTAAATACTATTATACCAATGTTAATTTCTTAGTTTTGATAACAGGTAGAATGATTACGAAAGATGTTAACATTAGGGAAAGCTGACAGAAGAATATATGGGAATGTTCTATACTATCTTTTCTACAAATCTAAAATTATTTCAAAATAAAAAGGTTTTATTTATTTATTTAGAGGGGAAGGGAGGGAGAAAGAAAGGGAAAGAAACATGGATGTGTGAGAGAAACATCAATCAGTTGCCTCTAGCTCAGACCAGGGACCCAACCCCCAACCTAGGCATGTGCCCTGACCGGATTCCGAACTGGCCTCTATCTTCACTTTGCAGGAGGACACCCAACCAAATAAGCCACACTGCTCAGGGCAAAAAGTTTAAAAAAGCAGTTTGGCAGTATTCAACAAAACTTTTAGAATATACTCCTTCCCAGAAATTTCCTTCCAGCAACCTAGAGAAACACTCACATATGTCCAATGAGAAGCACCACAAAAACTGTTCATTGAAACGTTGTTAGAAACTACAATAGATATATAGAGGAAGTTACAGAATACATAAAAATCATAAAAACAATACATGCAAAAATATTTTATATAAATATGTAAGTGGAACAAGCTGAAAGGGCTTAAAACAGAATTACCTCTGAAGAGAGGAATGTTGTTGAGAAGGCCAGTTATTACATGGGAAGGACAAGAATTAAG
Organism: Pteronotus mesoamericanus; assembly: GCF_021234165.1. Taxonomy (NCBI): domain Eukaryota; kingdom Metazoa; phylum Chordata; class Mammalia; order Chiroptera; family Mormoopidae; genus Pteronotus; species Pteronotus mesoamericanus. The sequence continues at coordinate 5,261,123 of NW_026555310.1, forward strand.
GATCAAGGGAAATGGGACCTTTCACTTTTTACTCTATGTATTTCTATAATGCTTAAATTTTTTTCTTTGCAAAATAAAAGGAAAAATAAGCATTTCATATACTATAAAAATTATTGTATCAGTACTCAATAACTCTTGAAGGGTATAGAAGAGAAAGTCCTATCAGTGACTGACTCTAAGGAAGAAAACCAGGGAAATTGTTTTTACCACTTACTTCTGTACCATTCAGTTTTATTTGCCATGTGCATGTACTCCTTTAAAAAATTTAATACACAGTTTCAAAAGCACTCTATGATAAGTACTGTTATGAAAGTATGTAACAGAATTAAAAGCCCAAAAGGAGTGTTTGGTCTGCCTGAGACTTCAGAAACGCAAGGCACCATGAGATTTAGAAGACATTGCAGGCAGAGTTTAGGGAATGGGCAAAGGCGTAGAGGAGGGCAAGAGAGAGGAGGGTTCAGAGCTGAAGCTTATAAAGCTTGGAAGCGAGGGCAGAGGTGGACGGATAGGTGGGCTTCAGGAGGAATTTGAATAATCACCATTTCCTGAAAGCATACATTTCCCCTCTCTGCTGCCTTTTCCAAGTAAATAACTGAAATTTAGACTTGCATATAGTTTTCTGTATGTTCTGATTAAAGCTATCACCTCACTCCAAATCATGACATAATTAAATGAGTTTATCTACCTAAAAACCTAGCAAAATATATTCATCAGTTCAAGGTGATACAATCCTGACTAGGGAGTAAGATTCTAAATTAATAATTACTTTGATCTCCTAGTCCCATCTATCCTCTTTTGACCAGCCCATATAGTTGCAATAAGCATAAAAACATAACAATACATAAACTGTATACCACTAAATATAAAAAGTAGGCTTCCCTGACCGAGGCAGCAAACACATTTTGACTGCAGTATTTATAACAAATATCTCATAGAGTAAAACAAAAACAAGCAATCTCAATTTCAGCTATAACTAGATGGCACTACAGCAGGTCCATAATTTTGTTCAACATCGCTTTGTTATAACATTGATGGGATGCCACAGGAACTTAACTCTTGTTTATATCAATTAGCCTTTGGTAAAAACTGGTTTTGTTAAATGACATTTCACTTAAAGTCACAGAACATTATCAAAAACGTTAAGTGAGGACTCACTGTACTAACTTCTGCCAAAGATAAACTAATTTTTGCTTGTGCATGTCTAATTTCCCGACTTGGGGGCATCAATTAAAAGCCAAATACCAACAATGACATAGTCAAACCTTTACTCACAACAAATAAATTTTGTTGCCTCTCCACTTCTATTTAGAAAAGCCAGTTTTTTCAGCCTTCCAATTGAGACTGCATGTAGCAAAAATAATTCTAACTATATTATTAGTTAGTCATTATTGAGTACATATTATGTGTACTCACTGACCTAAATGTTCAATAGCCATTAAAATTCAATGGTCATAACTCAACAAAAAGACAACCCAATTTTTAAAAAAGGGCAAAGGACTTAGACATCTCTCCAAAGAAGATACACAAACAACAAGTGCATGAAAAGATGTTCAATATCACTAGTTACTAAGAAAATGCAAATCAAATTCATAATAAGATACCACTTCACACCTACTGAGATGGTTACAATAAATAAAAGAAAAATTACAGGTGTTGGCAAAGATGTGGAGAAACTGGAACCCTTGAACATTGTTTGTAGGAATGTAAAATGGTGCAGCCTCTGTGGAAAACAGTATGACAGTCTCTCAAAAAGTTAAATATAGAAACATTATATGGCCCAGCAATTCCATTCTCAGGTATAGACACAAAAGAACTGAAAACAGCTATTCAGACAAATACTGGTACGTTATTCACAATAGGCAAAGGTGGAAATGACACAACTGTCCATCAACAGATAAATGGATAAACAATACGTGATATATAGCCATACAGTGGAATAGTATTCAGCTATAAAGAGATGAAGTACTGATACATGCTACAAGGATGAACCTCAAAAACATTACACTGAGTGAAATGACACAAAAGGTCACTTACTATATGATTCCATGTATTTGAAATATACAAAATAGATAAATTTGTAGAGACAGAAAGCAGACTGGTAGTTACCTAGGGAGAGAGGTAGGGGGAAATGAAGACTGTTTAATGAGAACTGTGTCTCCCTTGGGGGTGATACAAAAGTTCTGGAACTAGATGGAGTGATGGTTGCACAACATTGTTAATGTAATAAATACCACTGTGCTGAATACTTTAAAAGAGTTTTTATGTTATGTGAATTTTACCTCAAAAAAAAAAATTCAACAGTTAAGATAACTCTGTGGTAGGAATTACTACTACACCAATTTTGCAGATTCAGAAACACAGGCTCTGAGAAATTAAATGACTTGACCAAATCACCAGAGGGAGGAGGTAGAAGAGCAGAAGTTCAAAGCCTGATCTGTGCACCAGATTTATACTTTTTTTAGTTGTTGTTGTTGTTGATACAATGTAGGAGCTTCATAGCCTCTCTCCCCTAAAATTAATTTTATGCCCAGCTATCTATAATCCTACTTATTAGCAACTTCTATGTGATACAGCAGGTCTGTGCTCTTAATGTGTAATACAGCTTCCCTATTTTAATAAGCAATTAGAAGAAAAATATTACAATATGGAAATATTATAAATATACTCTGAGTATTAGCTGACCATAACTAACACCATTCAGTAAGTCCACATTTTAGGCCTTAAAAAGTTCATCTGCCAAGAAGTTTAATAATATACTTGGGATTATTTCACAATGGAAATGCTTAGTAAGTAGAGTGTGAAAGGATGGTGTGTTCTCAGCTTTACTGCCCAATCAAAAATGTAATCATGTCAAAATTGAATATAATTTTATTTAATCTTACTTAAATGTTAAGATTTCAAGTAACAAGTAATCAGGATGAAGGTATCAAATATCCCTCCTTTTTCAGGAGCTTTTCCTATGTCATCAAATTAGATGCCCAAACACAAATTTAGTCATCACTGTTGTTGCATTGTTTCCTTTGCTCTCAAATTACGTGGCATCACATTAATAACTTGTAGTCTAACTTACAAGATCATCGTAACATCACAGGCAGGCAAACTAATGACAAATGTCAATTATCAACCTGTAAAAGATTGACGTAAAATATGTACAACCTGAGTAGTGACAAAGGTAAAAAGGAATACCCAACTAAACCTTGTGTAAAGTACTTGCCACTTAACAAGGAATTAGATAAACCATCTCAAGAACCTACTGGGTACTGACTAGTAAGACATAATAAAACACTGAGTTTGTATCTAAACTAAATGGCTGATTTAGTCTGGGGTGGTTCTGTACCACCTACCATTCAGGTACAATACTTTAGCTTCCTGTTGTTCCATCTTTTAGACAAGTTTCATTGTTTTCATCAAATGTAAGGAAGCTTCTTATGATGAGATCCTTGTATTGAGAGTTTGTGCAGGATATGCAGGTAAGCTATGAAGGCAATTTATTATAAAGATGTAAGAGGATAACCAAACAAAGTAGGCTAAAAAGTCACTTCCGTCACACACTAAGGCATATTTTGAGTCAATGTAATAGCAGAAGATAACCAGGAAGAGCCAGCAGTGAGCTGACCACACTGGCATGCTATAATCAGAGACCAAGTGGCTAATTTAAAGAAAAGTATTGCTCTACCAGCTTTAACCTTAATACAGCAGCAAGTAATTTACCACTGGACAGATCATATGTACTCAAAAAAGGGAGGACTGCAGGTTTTTCAAAATGATCTTTTCAGTCCTAAACAGGTCAATAGAACTAACATCATTGGCAGCATCTTCAAATCCAAAAGACATCATCACGAATCTATAATGATTCATCCATAATCATATAACTGCCTCATCAAACACCTCCTTCTTCTCCTCAGTCCCAACACTCTTTAGCCAATTCTAAAGAACACACATAAATACCCTCCACAACTAACAATCATGTCATTTTGTTAATTAAGTAATCTAAAAATCCTCCTTACCAGCAATCCAAGGTTATTATTTAGGGTTTAAATTAGTAAGAATTCCTTGCTAACCCCTAACCACAAATTAGTCACAGAACAATGACTGCAGAAGTTACCTTTAACTAATGACTACATCCTCAGACCCTGTAGAATGTTTTAAGGGCCGGGGGCTGCTGCAGAATCTGTGTAGAAGATAATGTATATATTTCAGGAACCCACCCTTAAAGGCTGCCATGGTAGATGTGAACATGGATACTAAGCACTGGCCTCTGATCAACTCTTAATATACAGTAACCTAAAGAAAAGGCATTTACAAAATTTAAACCTTTAGAAATATTTCAGAATCGACATACTACCTCCAAGGTTAGTATGGGCTTACTAAATCTCCTATGAGGTTCCCAGAAAATGGCACATGAGCCTGAAGTCCCTTTGAAACCCAATCATCTCAAGAAGCAAGATGCAGGTATAATTAACCTCTTGGTGGCATTTAGAAAAAATGACATGGGAGGTTAGACTCATCCTAAGACAGAGTTCACCGTCAGTCTACAGCTACTTCAACCTATTGTATTGGTATCGTGTGTCAACTTTCTTTCACATATGAAGGGAGGGGGGAAAATGGAATCAAACAAATGACTTCAGCCAATTTTACTTCCTGTATTACAGCTACCTTCCTGAAATATTTAAAGCACATAGCAGACACTAAAACCTTATTCAATGAATGAGGAAGGGATACCAAAGATAAGCAGTAATCAGTAGCCCACACATGTAAAACATTTTAAAATGAAAAAAGTACCTTAAATTTCAATTAAAGGCAGCGAAGTAAACTGAATGCTACACTATTGACACATTTTTCAAATACACATACAGATAATGTTCTTGAGATGATCACCCAGGTATGATTGAAAAGATCATAAATGATTCCTCCCACATTGGATACATTTCACACTATAGAAGAGAAATTCCATTTTACTCATCAGCTGAAGTGTCTAAAAGATTTTCAAAAGTATTTTTATTGCTAAGCTGAAATGTATTTTAATGTGCCTCCCAGATGTCATGATAAATATAAGTAGGCAGAAGCTAAGAGAAAGCCATGAAAACTGGGTAAATCATTTCCTTTTGAATCATTTCCAGTACAAGTGTCTTATGAACAGTACAGAAAGCATCAGTAGAGGAAACATCATTCCTCAAACACAAGGCCAAGCACTACCTTCGGGTGAACACATAATAAAACCACATTTACGAGTAACTAAGCTTCCTCAAAAAATTAAACACAGAATTACCATATGACCCAGAAATCCCACTTCTAGGTACATACCCAAAAGAGTTGAAAGCAGGGACTCAATCAGATATTTGTATACCAATGCTCACTGCAGAATTATTTGCAATAGTTAAAAGGTAGAAACAATCCAAGTATCTATATTGATGAATGGATCAGCAAAGTGTGGTATACACATACAGTGGAATATAATGCAGTCCTAAAAGGGAACAAAATTCTGACACAGGCTAAAACAATGATGAACCTTGAGGACACTGTGTTAAATAAGCCAAGCCAGACACACATGGACAAATACTATGATTCCATTTATATGAGGTATCCAGAGTAGTTATGGTCACAGAGACAGAAAGTAAAATGACAGCTGCCAGGGTCTGGGAAAAGAAAAGAATAGGAAGTTATTGTTTAGTAGATACAGAGTTTCTGTATGGGAAGATAAAAAGTGTTCTGGAGATAGACAGTAGTGATGGTTGCATAGGAATGTGATTATACTTAATTTCACTGAACTGTACACTTAAAAATGGTTTAAATGGTATATTTTGTTATGTATATTTTACGACAATTTTTTCAAAGTAACCAAGAATGATCATCTAACTTTTGTGGCAAATATATATCAAGAGAAGTGGTCAAAGTCTGTAACAGGTATGCTTCACTGTCATCCTCCAGAGCCTAGATGACTTACCTGAAAGTCAAGATCTCAGAATAGCCCTGGCCTAGTGGCTTAGCTGGTTGAAGCATCATCCCATCCCTTACATCAAAAAGCTGCGGGTTTGATCCCCAGTGAGGATGTGCACAGGAGGCGATCAATGTTTCTCTCTCACATTGATGTGCCCCCTCCCTTCCTCACTCTTAAATCAATAAACATATCCTTGAGTGAGGGTAATTTTTTAAAAAGTATCCCCCATTTGCCAAGAATAATAAAAGATTAGATGTTAAAGTTTTTTTCTTTTTTTCAAATCTCAGAATACAGGAGGGATAGACATGCCATTTCCATGTTGCTATAGATGTATACCAAGTAACCAAAGAAGCTGAGAAGTTGAATTATATTCTATAAGAGGTTATTTTTGTTAAATAAATCAATGGAAGCCCCTTCCCATTAAAAAAAAGAAAAGAAAGCTTTTTCTTCCAGTCTCCAATGGAAACAGCAATATTGAAATAACCAGTTTTACTTCTAACAAAGAAGCACAATGGATCCTAAAATGTGACTTTTAAGTTCCCGATTTTAATATCAGTTTTATTATAATATGTGTTTCTACAGTGGAACACTGCAAGCAGCAATTTAAAATAACAACAATAATAATAATATACAAACTTCCTTCACTCCTATTAACTGACTTTGTACGAATTATTTAACCTTTCTGGGCTTCATCTGAAAGATGGGAATTAATGCCTACCTTTAAGGACTGTTTGAAGATCTGACAATACACACACACTGAGTTTGATGCCTAGAATACATAAATGCTCAACATGTAACGCCCTCCCCTCCTGCCATTTACTAGTATCTGCCCTTTGCTACTCCTGAATCAGCCTCCAGGGGCTATGCTGATGTTTTGGCCAGCAACCTATGGCTCCTTCCTCAGGTCCCAGCTGTTTCTCTCAGTTCTAGTTGTTTCACTTGGGGTTTCTAAGAGGATCCTATATATATTTAGAGATAATGCCAGTACCAACTGTGGACTCAACAGGTCCTTGGAGGGTACTTGAGCACTCAGCAGTTTTGATGGTTTTCCAGCATGAACTGGTTTTGGTTCCACAACTGGCTGTCTTGACTTCTACAAGGAAGAGTGCCACATATGCACAGTACTTAAGCAGTACACTAAGCAGAAAATTAACTGTGCTCACAGGACAAACCCTTAGCAAGATATTTTAGCCCTATTATCAGGACCCCAAATTTGTTAAATCACAGGAGCAAGCATTCAATTAACTCTACAGGTATAACCCACTAACCCAATCTTCATCTAAATCACTAATATCACATCAGACCCAAGTTGCAACCAATTCATGCTGCTTGTACCACAACCAAGACTGAAGGAGGGAGAAAGCTGGAAGACCCACCAGGCAGTGAAGATTTAAAGGCATCCAACAGAGCTGGGTCTGAATTCAGCTTTACTTACTAGCTCTGTGACCTCAGTAAGTTATTTCACCTCTTAATTTATAAAATGGGAAATAATTGTGAGGATTAAATTAAATGAGATAGCCCCGACTGGTATGGCTCAGTTGGTTGGGCATTGTCCCGCAAAGCCAAAGGTCGCTGGTTCGATTCCTGGTCAGGGCACATGCCTGGGTTGCAGGTTCAGTCCCGCTCAGGACACACAGGAGAGGCAACTGATTGATGTCTCTCTCCCTCTCTTCCCCCGCCTCAAAAAAAAATAAAACAAAATAAAATAAAGTGTTTTTTTAAATATTAAATGAGATAATGCATTTAAAACAATCTTAGCACCTTGCCTAGCCCACTGAAAGTGGTCAATAAGGAGCCACATTATCACTAATGAGGACAGTGTACTCACTCCTTGCTTTGGTCAGTTTTTATAACATATAAGAAAAGTGACGATATAGATCACTATTTATGGACCTTTATAAAGTGCTCTAATGCTACTATCCAAAACCTAGTGTGAAAAACATAAACTGATGAATTCCCAGAAATCTTAGATGAGTCAGCAAAACTTAATGCCCGACAAATACAAAGCTTAACATGGACTATTTATGAGCACATAAAGGTAACTACAATTTCAAAATCAGCAATCTTGTTATCTAATACGATTCAAAATTTAGTTTGGAAATCCAAGTATCAAGGAAATGCAAAGATCGTAACTCCAGAAATACTTTCCCACAATATTTTCAAATAAGGTGATTTTCAAATCACCTTCATTTAAACTGGAAGGTATAAAGCAGCCTGATAATTTGAAATCAACATCAAGAATTTTCTGAGACAGCACACAAACTCTCTCCCACGAACTTAAAACTAGCAGCACATGATATGTGAAATTTTCTCAGTGAGAAACTGCAGTTCTAACAAGTACAGCTAACTTAGATTTTATCAAGGCTACTCGTCACCTTTTGGTCTTGGTTCTCCCCCAAATACCCTGAACTCTGCATTATCACTGACTTGAGTCAAAAGCAAGATGCCTGTTTCTAGTTATGTGTCCTCTCCTGCTTCATTAACCACAGGTAAATTATGTACATAACCTGATGAACAGAGGAAAAATAACTATTACAGGCATGCTTTATCATCAAACGGACTACAAATGAAAACCAAATTATTTAAAGAACAGCTTGTACTCCTTAGCAGAGGGACAAGCCTGAGAAAGATCCACCTTCCAAAAGAACCCAATCAACCTGGATGAACAAGAAGAAAAGAAGTCACTCTAGTCCACCTACCCATACTCTCTAATTGGCTGTACCCTTCTGCTTTAATTCAAGCCCAAACCACGTCTGTTTTATTTCTCTGTCCCACTTCGCATTATTTTTTGTTCCTGTCCTCCTCTCAATTCCAAAAATGCTCTTCTATCTCTTATTTTCAAATCCCACTTTGTTCCAAATCTTTTTTGTTTTTTAAATTGATTTAGAGCGAGGAAGGGAGAGAGAGAAACATTGATTTCACTGGCTGATTGTTTTATGTGCCCTGACCGGGAATCGAACCGGCAACCTGAGCGTATCTGGAGGACGCCCTAACCAACTGAGCTACGTGGCCAGGGCCTCCACTTTGGCCCCAAATCTGAAGGGCCTCCAGCATCCACTCAGATGACCTTACGCATCCCGACTGCATTCCCAATTCATTGTACTTCTCCTAAATTAACCCATTCTTTCATTATTTTCCATCTCTTGTTGTTTCTTAAAATCCAATACCCCCCACACGGTCACACCAAAGAACCCCTCGCTCCATTGTTTCCCCGGCCTATGCCTCTGGAAACACCCCAACTCGGACCAGTGTGCTTCGGCCCGCCACAGACCCCAAAAACCTTCCACCATCTGGCCACTCCAAGTCCCAAGGGCTCACATCCCCACCTCTCCGTACCCAACCCCCAACAACTACCCCTTCCCCAGTACCCTCCCTCAAGCCCGCTCTCTGCACCCTCTGTGCCTCCTTTATCCCCCACCAACCTCCTCCACCCAGCACGCTCAGCTTCACCTACGGCGGGCCCCCGCAGTCGTCGCGTCCCCCCAGTTCCGGGCTCTACGTCCTGGACGCTCCGGGGTCTGAGAAGGGGAAAGGAGCTCCGCCGCCTGCTTCGCCTCTTCCAGAGCCGGCGACGTCGCCTCCGCGATACTCCCTCGGCTCTCCCAGAGTCGGATGCCGCCCCGCCTCCGCCCGCCCCTTTCCCCGCTTCCCTTCTCTGCCGGCGGGCAGACTGGGAATCGCAGCCGCGACTACGGGCCGGAGCGCCAGCGGATCCACACCGGCCTCGCCAGGGCTCTAGCTGTTCGCCCCGCCCCGGAGCGCGCTCGGGCGCGTGCGCGCCAGCCAGCCAGCGCACAGGGCGCGTGCTCGCGCCGGCGCGAACCTGGCGTGCTAGTGGAAAGGCTCCGGGAGGGAGGCGGTCTGGAGTCAGTCGGGTTACCGTTCCTCTCGCGACCAAGTCCCTCGCGCCTGAGTTGAGGGAGCTTGGGTGTCGCCGGGAATTGCAATAACAATGAAAGGGAAGGATTGGAGGAGTGGGTCCAAAACAAACTCATAGAAGGAGGCGGGGGTGAGTGGGACGCGAACTCGTAACAACGTGCAGAACTGCAATTGCCCAGAAAAAGCGGGCGGCGTGTGGGTGGGGGATAGTGCGCTGGGAGTGCTGCACCCCAGCTAGAACTGCCGGAAAGAGCCGAAACTCTCGAAGGTGGCCGAAGGCGGGCGCCTCTGGGGGAACCGCGCGAGGGGCTTTTCTCCCTTGGTTCTGGTTGGGAGCTGGTCTCTCAGGTGCCCTCTTTTTCGCTGCTCACGTCTCCGCCCCGTGAATTTTTCCACTATTTTCCCCTCTGCCTCCTTCCAAACCCAAGTTTTACAACAAAAGGCCATTTCAGAGCCACCGGCTGCGGGGAAACTCTGGGACGTCCGGATTTGGCGGCCGCTCAGCCTCCTGGGAGGCTTGGAGGCCGGTGGGGGGTGGGGCAAGGAGGACGCGTCGTCCAGGCCTGGGGCACGTCAACCTCAGAAGCGAGTCGGGTGTTTACTCCGGCTACATACCCCCGGCACACTGCCGAAGTCCACTGCTGAGTCGGTTTTCCGATCTCAGCTATCTGCGTCCGCCTCCGCGGCTGTGGTCTGTCTCACCGCCCGTCGAATCTTTCTGTTAAATACTCCTCTGCCTTCGTGGTTAGACTTCCAACCTCCTCAAGGCCAGAACCACTTTTTTTTTTTTTTTTTTTTTAGTATGTATTTTTAGAGAAAGGGAGAGAAACATCGATGTGAGAGAATCATGGGTTGCCTCTCTTACACCACCAATCCCAACAGGACGAACCGCAACCCAATCTTGTGGCCTGACCCTAAACAAATCCGGGATTTTGGGACAACGCCCAACCAACTGAGACACGGGTCAAGGATACAACTCCTAATATCTGTGTACCTTCCTAGCCAATATCCTGTGTATATGAAGCACTCACCCCACTGGTCGGTCAGCCGCCTATTAGGAGCGGCTACAAGCTGAGAATTTAGCATTCAAAAATTAATCAGGAGCCTGGCTGGTGTGGCTCAGTGGATGGAGTGCTGACCTGGGAAACGAAAGGCCATCGTTTGGCTTCCCAGTCAGGGAACACGCGCCAGGTCCCCAGTTGGGGGTATGGAGGGGCAATCGATAGAAGTATCTGTGGTACATTGATGTTTCTCTTCCTCTTTTTCTCCCTCCCTTCCCCTCTCTCTAAAAATAAATAAATATTTTTTAAATAAAATTAAATTAAAAAAATTAACCAGAATCTGTCATCATGTTTTTATGTTTTGAGGCCAAGGCATAAGGAGATCTGGACAAACCCGAGGGTGTATGCAAATACGTATTGCCACGGGCACGATGCAGTTTTATTTTCCACGTATGTGTTATTGCAGCTACAGTAAACGTTATGGAGTAGTATAATAAATCTCTACGAAGTCATTGGTCCTTTGATTTTTAACTTTACATGGCCTAAGAGGTCAAAAATACCTTGAAGCCCACTGATCCCTGGTTAGTAATACCTAATCTAATCCAATCGTGTTATTCACAGATCTAAAGAAACAGAAGAGTAAATTTGTCATCCAGCTAGTTAGGGCACTACACCATGTGTTGCTTTCTACTGAATTATTTCAAATGCTCAATTAGAAGCAGACCATCCAAATATCTGCTCTCTTTTCATTCATTAAATTGACATAAATACCCAATAAGTGGTAGGCATTGTTCTAGGCACTAGTCACTTACAAAGAAGAATAAAACCATATCATTATAACCAAGGAGAGTATCCACTTATAAATGAGGACATAAGGTATTAAATAATTAACTACAATAACATGGTAAATGCTGAAACAGAAAAGTGCAAAGTAGAATGAATAACGAACTTTTAAAATTCCCCTTCCCTCCCATACAGAATGGGAAAGGGACAATAAGTCCTAGTTAATAGGAAACTTCATACTGAATAATGGGACCTAAACCAACAGGATCCAAGATTTTATTCCACAATGACTGATATTACCTACCAAAAGTCACTCTGGAAATCCCTTCGGTACAGGGCCTGTTATTGCTGCAAAACCAATATAGTTTCTTTGGGAGGAAAACAAAGGCCCCACTCTTGGAAACCTGATGGTCTGTTTTGAAGAGACATTGATGCCTCTCCTAAGAGAGCCCTTGATCGAACAAGAGAGAGTTGTTTTTCTATGTGTATATCCCAATCAAATAGAAGAGAAGTGGACTAAGGAGCACAGCTAGCCCCAATCTCGAAGACCTGTCAAACATCATTGGAAATCTAATGAGATGAAGAATGTCATATTTAACAGATCTCCAAGGGAGAATTCTGAATGTAGTTGAGAGGAACATTTTGTTCAATCCCTGACAGTACCCCTACTGCAACTCATGGCCCACCTTTGCCCTTTCTCCATGCAGCACTCAACCTCTCTAAGAGGCCATCGAACAGATGTTTCAAAAATACCTTTTGCCTCTGACTGCTGTGACTCAGTGGGTTGGGCATCATTCCTGAAAACTGAAAGTTTCAATTACTGGTGAGGGCACATGGCTGAGTTACAGGCTAGGTGCCCCACTGAGGGCCTGCAAGAGGCAACTGATCAATAGATGTTTTTCTTGAACTTTGATGTTTCTCTCCCTCTCTTTCTCCCTCCCTTCCCCTCTCTCTAAAATCAATAAAATTTTAATTTTAAAAAATACCTTTTGGAACTGGGTTACAAAGATCAATTTTATCATTGTTGTTTATACTACCTATACATTTTTAATTTTGTAAGCTATACTTCACAATAAAACAAAGTGATTATTGCCTGCTTTGACATATTTGCAAATTGTTTAAAGTCTGTCTATAAATTATGTTGGCAAAAATAAATGCTGTAATTAATTAAACATTTAATTCTTGTGACGTATTCTGAAGAAAACAAACCAAAAAATTTTTCTGAAATTATTAGAATAACTGCTAAGGTTGCAAAATAAGATCATTTTGAAATAACATATGTCTCAGTTCAGCCTTAAGGGAATTAATTTATCCCTGGTTACCTAATGATCCAGTGGAAAGACTAGAACCAAAAATAAATCATGACATAATCTTCACCTTGGCAGATATATTCTGCAGATATTAACCTGACCTAATTTTATATGTTTCAAATTGATCCTGGAGATGAAAATTTTTCTTATGTTTTTATTTTGAGTTGATATTTTGTATCTGAGGTGATTGCCAAATTTCATGTTTTTATGAGAACAAGAGGATGAAGTTAATAATCTGAGAGACTTAAAAAGTTTTCTAATTATCTTGGAGACTTGATAATCAATGACTAACAGAAACATGATTTTTCAAAGTCTCTGTTGACTAAAGATAAAGCTACAAGCCACAGCAAGCATGAAGACTAGCAGAGAACATCTCATAAGGGTGTACTTTTCCCTTTGCTTGGACTACATCTAATACCTAAGACTATTCATGTTGGCAGTCCAAACTATGTGCCTTAGAAAATTAGTTTCACCGGACGCTAAATAGATGTTATCTGAAAAAAAAAACTGTTCCTGCCCTGGTGGGTAGTTCAGTTGGTTAGAGCATTGTCCCCATATGCCAAGGTTGCAGGTTCAATTTCTGGTCCAGACACATCCAAGAATCAACCAATGAATGCATAAATAAGTGGAACAACAAGTCAATGTTTCTCTCTCTCTCTCTCTCTCTCTCTCTCTCTCTGCCCCACCCTCCCTTCCCTCCCTCCCTCTCTGTTTCTTTCTCTCCCTTCCTCTCTCTCAAATCAATAAATTTTTTAAAACTGAAAAAACTATTCCAGGTCCAAATAATTTTATGAAACACTGGGTAAAATAAAGTTAAACTGGTTTACTCATAGCATTTGATATGGTAATGTGCTTTGCTAATATTTAAAGGGATGCACTATCTAGTACGTAGCTTTCCTCCAAGGAAATTTTTTTTTTTTCTCCAAGAGACTTCTGTCCAAGGTTAATATTTCTTTGAACATCCATTCTGTAAAGTTCTAAAAAGGGTTTTGATTAGATCTGCATTTCCCATTTTATAGATAACAAAACTGACGTCCAAAAGACATAGGTAAGATATACAAATTAAATTGTGTATCAGATGTTTAGAGCTGGAAAAGTACTTAAATTATCACAGGTTAACTAGTTACATCACCAAATTAGTGACAATGTAAGAACCAAAACTCATATTCGAAACACTCAATTCAATGAAAGTGTTTCATTAAAAACTTGCAGGTTCATTAAAAATTGAATTTGATCATTAGCGAATTTGTTTCTATGTGTAAGATATATAACTAATACTGCTTTTCTCTAAGTTTATTCATGTAATTTCAGCATACTCTTTCATTTCTAGAGTCTGTCACCATTTTTTTTAAGTTGGTAATGCCTATCCTTTGTATGTTTTTTGGTTTACAAACCACTCTCAATATATTGTCTCATTTTATTGTCTGAACATCCCTGTGAGGCAGACATCATTATCCCCATGTAACAAATAAGGAAACTGAGGCTTTAAATTGTTAAATAACAAGTTAACACATTCAGTAAATGTCATGTGAGTTGAATTGGGAGAAGACGGTCCCTTCCTTCAAGGGGCTTTTTCATAGTCAAGGAGACAAGACTTACAAACATGAAACAGTATGAAAGAGAATACTAAGTAGAATGGTAGAAACTAGACAAGAATGCTGAAGGAATTCAAGGGGGAAAGATTACTGGAGATGGAATTAATCAGTGAAGTCATCATGTAGGGATAAACCTTAAGCTGGATCATAAAAGAATTATAAAGATTTCAATTAGCAGAAAGAGAAAATAATTATAGGAAAGAAGAGTGACATCAGCAAAGACATTAACATGAGAACAAGAAATAAACTGATGGCAAAGAATTAGAGTTTGAAGGGAGATGGGTCTGAAAGGATCAGTCTCTTGGCTGTGCAAAAAAAAAAGTTGACTGATAGGAGGCAATGAGTTCCCAGCCAATGAATATAAAATAGTATGGTACTACTTGCTCAGAATGAGCAGTTATATGCTTTCCAACCCAAATTATACAGAAAAGGAATAAATGTACACTTTCTTCCAGGGACCCCAGGAATGAAAAGGAAAAACAAGAGAAGCCAAGTCTAAACTGGTGGTTATGGGTATGGAATAAAAGGTGGGGAAGTAACAGGAGCCTCACTAGCCTTCAGATCTGTGAATAGGGAACATGAATAGAAGACGTTTATATGCTCCTCATACGCCTCCCATTCCTTTCTTGATACTATTTCATCTGAAAGGTAACCTATTGATGCTAGGGAAAAAAAAGACCCTTGAGGTGGTTCTTGCAAGGCCAAGCTCACGTCCTAACTCAGTCACTACCCAGCAGAGGGCGTCCCCTATAACCTTCTCAGTCCAGAACTGAGACTAAGGTCTGACACAGAATGAGTTAAAATGAGTCCCTTCCAAATTTCCCACACAAGGCACTGCTTTGTTCTGTTGAAACTTGTTAGGTTTAAATCCAGAAAATTCAAGGTCTTGCTTAAATTTATAATAATTTTCAAATAAGCTAATGAACTATGGACAGGGTAGGTGAGAGGTGGGGGAAAGGAGAAAATTGAGAGGAAAAGAAAATGGAAAATGAAAAGAACAACAAACCATTAAAATTAAATCTCATTTAGCTGAAACCCCATGTAAATTTTCGGCTTTTGTTGTTCAAAACTCACCTTAGTGAAACAGATAAGCAAATAAAACCAGTTAGTTGAACAAGTGTCAATCCCTTGCAGTGACTAAAAGATAGAGATGACAAGGAACATGAAAAAAATCAAAAATCTCAGCTTCAAGGCAGGGATAGAAAATGTGTGTTCAAGCAAAGAAATCTCTAACATGAGCCCAGGCTAGTAAGGCTCTGTGGATTGAGCATCATCCTGCGAACAGAAAGGTCGATGGTTCGATTCCTGATCAGGGCACATGCCTGGGTTGTGGGCCAGGTCAAGGCCCCGAGTTGGGGGTATGCAAGAGGCAAACTGATCAGTGTTTCTTTCCCTCTTTCTCTCTCCCTCCCCTCTCACTAAAAATAAATAAAATCTTCAAGGAAATTTTTTAAAAAGAAGTGTAAGAGAGCCTACATAGGAAATAAAAAAAGAAACCTCTAACATGGTACACTGCCCCAGAATCCCCTAAGAGATGAAATGACAACTAGAAAGCATGCTTCAGTTGGAGCTTTCTCTGAATAACACTCAAATCCAACTTCACAGTTACTCTCTCCTTTCCCAGAAAAGGAGAAGACTTAACTCTAGAATGAAACTACTATGGAGGTGCCATGACCAGACCTAAAAAAGTGAAGGCAGGTATTTTATCCTTGTGACAGCCTTAAGGCGCCATCTGCAGTTCTCAGCTAAGAGTGCAATAAACCCACACCTGCTAGCTTGTTAGAATCAACCACTGTTACAAAAGAAAACAAAAAAATACTAAATTCAAGACAGAGAGTCCTCAGAAGACCCTGGGTCATAGAGCAAATACAAACATAGCTTTAAGACACAGTGCCTAGATCTAAGGGTCTTATTGGCTATATGTTCAATGAACAACAACCAAAAAAAGCTAATAAAGTCGTGGGCTGCTTGATTTAAAGAATGATATATTGTCCAGACCTTGAGAACTTAATAACCCCACAGTACCCTGTTCTGTCTGAACACATCTGAGAATTGCATTTAGTTCTGAGCACCACAATTTAAGAGCAATATTGACAAGAGCCATAAAAATGTTCATACCTTTTGACCCAGTAATCCCACCCATGGGAATTTATTCTGAAATAATTCAAGAGAACAGATGAATTAGATGCATGAAGATATAGATGCAGCAGTCTTTATTACAAAAATATATATTAATAGCCTAAATGTCTTGTGAAAAGGGAATATTATACACTGTTAAAATATAAGGATGTATTGTTTGAAAAATGTGCTAATGAATGCTACAACATGGATGAATCTTGAAAACATTGTAAGAGAAAAAAGCCAGACACAAAGGAAGACATTGTATGATTCCATTTATATAAAATGTCCAGAAGAGGCAAACCTATAGAGACAGAAAGTATATTAGCAGTCGCTGGGAGCTGGGAGGAGGAGAGAATAGAGACTGATTGCTAATGGCAATGAGGTTTCTTTTTGGGGTGATAAAAACGTTCTGGAAGTAGTGTTGAGGTTTGCACAACCTTATGAATATACTAAAACCCACTAAATTGTATACTTTAAAAGAGTGAATTTTATGGCATGTGAATTACATCTCAATAAAATTTATATATGAAGCCTTCATAATAATATATATAAATGCTCATGATTCCATGAGGGGAAAAAAAGCAGTATAAAATTATATCCCTGGTATGATTCAACCATGTAAAGTTAATTATGTATATTTATGGATGAAGACAAAGAGATCATGAATAAATGAAAACAGGCAGTTTGACAGAGGTGGATTTTTTATTGAGGGGGGATGGTGACTCTTACATTGTTCTTCAAGCCATTACATATTTTCTTTTCTTCCCAAGATAGCATCCACAAAAGGGCACACAGAAGATGACAAACCAAATCATTTAGCATAAGCCTGGGCTAAAAAGAACCCAGAATCCAGTGTTGATAGCAATCTTAGGAGTCATCTAAGTCCCACTTTCTCACACTGTAAGGAAAAAACTGAGGCCAAGTGGTGAAGTGACTCATCCAAAGTCAGCCAACTGGTCATCAAGAAGCAGAAGTAGAGCCCCATCTCCTCACTTCTCCATCTATGGTCTTTCTAACAAACTGCAGTGCTTCCTTAAACAAGGCGATGTTTATTCTGGAAAAGGGAAGAATTAGAGGGATATGAGGTGAAGGGCGGGTTCTTACCAACAGGGGGCTTTCTGTTGGTCTTTGTCCTTTGTAGCAAAAGATGGCTAACGTAGAAAGAAATGACAATAAAGCTAATTTCAATCCAATAAAAGAACTTCTTAACTATAATGAATATTCAAAAAGTGGACAAGGTAGGAAATTTCCTATTCAAGAAAAGCCAAAATGGTCATCTCTGAAGCAAGCTATTCTCAAGATCTTGCACTAGACAAGTACTTGGGGTAGAGGCCTTCTCAGTTCCCTTCCAACCCTTTTGAAGGGTCTATAGCTCTAACTGGTGCGGCTCAGTGGATTAAGTGTCAGCATGTGAACCAAAAGCTGGTTTGACTCCCAGTCAGGGCACATGTGAGAGACAACCTATCAATGTTCCTCTCCCTCTCTTTCTCCCTTCCCCTCTATCAAAAAATAAAATAAAATAAAATGTTTAAAAAAGAGGTCCTATAAATTTTTTATTTGTGGCTGTGAGAGAATACAAATTCACTGGATTTCATTACATCAATTCAGGTAGAGAGTAAAGAAGACTTCTTACTTGCTAGTTAGTCTTGGGTATTTTTTTTTTAAATTATTTTAGCCCTGGCTAGGTAGCTCATTTCGTTAGAACATTGTCTTGATATGCCAAAATTGTGGGTTTGGTCCTTTGTAAGGGCACATACAAGAATCAAGTAACGAATGTATCAGTAAGTAGAACAACAAATCAGTGGTTTTTCTCTCTCTCTCTCTTTCTCTCTCTCCTCCTTCCATTCTTTTTCTACAATCAATAAATAAAAAATAAAAAATGATAATATATATTTAAAATCATTTTAGTGAATGTCTGCTTTCAGCTGATTTTCATTATATCAGATCCTTTGGGAAGCATATCATGACAAAAATCAACGATTATATCCCAGGGTTGGCATCAAAATAGAATTCCCTACCTGAAGTTCTAAATTTATGTCATTTTATGTCATTTCTTTCTTTAAAAAAACCCAAAACATTGTTTGCAACAACATGGGTGGACTGGACCTTGAGGGCATTATGCTAAATGAAATAAGCCAGACAAAAATATAAATACCATATGAACTCATATGTGTAATCTAAAAACAAAAATAAAAAACAAGTTCATAGATACAGAGAACAGATTGGTGGTTGCCAGAGTCAAGAGAGAGGGGAGTAGGCGAAATGAGTGAAGGTGGTCAAAGGGGCAAACTTCCAGTTATAAAATAAATAAGTCCTAGGGATGTAATGTATGTCATGGAGACTATATTATATTGTATTGCATATTTGAAAGTTGCTATGAGAGTAAATCTTAAAAGTTCTCATCACAAGAAAAAACTCTGTAACCATGCATGGTGATGGGTTGGGTTTTTAAAATTAAATTAAATTAAATTTATTTATTTTTAGAGAGGAGAAGGGAGAGAGAAAGAGAGGGAAAGACACATCAATGTGTGGTGTTCCTACTGGGGACCTGACCCACAACCCAGGCATGTGCCCTAGACTGGGAATTGAACCAGCAACCCTTTGATTCACAGGCTGGCACTTAATCCACTGAGCCACAGCAGCTAGGGTGTATGGTCATGGATGTTAACTAGACTTATTGTAGTGACCATTTCACAATATATACAAATATTGAATCATCATGTTGTACACCTGAAACTAATATAATGTACCACAATTATACCTCAATTTTTAAAATAGCAATAGAAATAAAATGTCATGACTAATAGCACAAATTTATGTCACAATGATCAGAGATTAAACCCCAGCTTAGCCACTTAAAAATCATTGGGTAAATGACTTAATTTCCCTATGACTGTGTACTAACCTATATAGTGGAAATAATAATAACCTTCTCTGAGGAGTTGATGGAATTGCTTAATTGACATCACTGTATCTATTGTGCTTAACAAGTTGCCTAGAATCTAGAAGTAGTTTAATAAAAGGTTACTGTTACCCTTTTTAAAAAAAGGGCTGGACTATAGCATTGGCTATTAGATATATGAACAGATGTCCTCGGTGGGTGGATCGGTAGTCTACTCCTAGCAAGGACTAAGTTTCAGTACTTGCTCACAGACAGGGCAAGAAGGAATCTTCGTCTCTAGCATTTCTCCCTTATTTTATAATTAAGGAAATTCCAGGCTTTCTTAGCTGTTTATGGGGAACCAGGGAAGTAGTTTTTGTGCAGCCATTCTTGGACTATAGTTTTAAAGTGGGGTAGAGCTTGTCTGAGCTAATTGTGGTGGCAGAAGAAATTTTGTAAAAAAAAAAAACAAAAAAGAAACCACCACAAAACATTCTCTCAGAATATTTGGCCTTATAGGTAGAACCTTCATTCTATACTAATTAACTCATTAGACACTCAAGACCTATTTCTTTATACAAGCTGAAAAGGGGAAAGGGAGCTTACTAGTTATACAAGTATTTGCTCACCCTGCATATGTTTTTTTCCAAAAGCAAACCTTTGAAGTACATAATATTATTTCACTCATATGTGGAATCTAATAAACAAACAGGACTAACAAGGAAAATGGGTACAGACTCATAGATGGAGAGCAGGATGACAGCTGGTGGGTGGGGGAGGTGTGGGGGTGGAAAGATTGAACCAAAAGTAAAAAGGACTCATGGACACGGACAGCAGTGTGGTGATTGCTGGGGGGAGGGGGGTATAAGGGGACTAAATGGTAATGGGAAAAAATACAATAAAAACTTTTTTTACAAATTAAAAAATAAAAGTACACAATATTATCTCAATTTTAAAGGAAACGAAGGCTAGAGAAACCCAAGATCATATTGCTAGAAAATCATGGAACCAGATTCAAATCCTAATCCTAATCCCTCTCACTCTAAAACCAATGTTCAATCAAAAACCAAGTCATAGATGCGTGGAAATATCTACAATACATAAGACAAAATGTTAAGTTTTCAACCTACCAAAGATAACAACAAAATAGATTTTATAAAGACAAATAGGAACACTTGATTTTTTAAAAAAGGCAGATGATAAGATCAGGGAGTTCATGGAAGACAAAAATCCAAGTGCCCAATAAACATTTAGAAAAAAAAGAAAGAAAGGATATAAGTCTCTAGTTTTATTTATGTGGCTTTGCTATCAGGGTAATACTGACTTTGTAAAATGATGTTGGAATTGTTTTTCCCTATATTTTGCTAAAAAGTTTACGTGGAATTGCTATTTAAAAAAAATACTTGATAAAAATAATGAATGGGAAAAAAAGAAAAGACGATGAGGGAGGGGGTGAAAGGAGGTAGAAGAGGGAGGGCATGGGGAGGTAAATGGCAATGGAAAAAATAAATAAAGATGCTGAACTTCCCTAGGAGTCAGGGAGAGGCAAATTAATGTAAGTAAATACTATTGCTCACCCACCATCTTGACAAAAATTTAAAAGTGATTAACAGTCCATGCCAGTGACAAAGAAAAGGCCACTTTCTTAAGCTGCTGGTGAATGTGTAAGTTGTTGCAATGTTTTCCTGAATTACCAATCAAAATTTAAAATATGTATTCTGTTTGGCCCTGCATTAGTAGTTATTGGAATATAGCCTCAAAAAACCAAAAAGTACTAGTATATGTACTTAAAGATATTGCAGCCTTGCTCATGTTGGAAAAATAGAAATTGCTCTTCAATAGTTCCCATTTAAATAAATTAAAATATACACATATTTTTTTGTCCTGGCTAATGTGGCTCAGTTGGTTGGACATCACCCTGCAAACCTAGAGGTAGCTGGTTCAATTCCCAGTCAGGACACATGCCAGGGTTTTGGGCTGGTCCCTGGTTGGGGGTTGGGAGTATGTGAGAGGCAACTGATGGTTGTTTCTTTCACACATTGACGTTTCTCTCCCTCTCTTTCCCTCTTTCTAAAAATAAATAAATAAAATCTTTTTAAAAATATAAGAAGATATCACTTTACTTTAAAATGTATATACACCCATATTTTTTGTAACAAAAACAGAATTTGAGGACAGTAAAATAATTTTGTAAATCAAGTAAAGCTCCTAATCACTCTTTTGCCTCTTTTACCTTATAAATTATTTTAATATATTTACATTTTGCAGATGTAGTACTACATATCATGTTAATATGATAATAAGCTATTAATTAATAGCTTGTGAAAATGTCTCATTAAAATTCCATGTAATAATTTGACAAACTGTGTTTTTCAAAGGACATGTATATCATTTTTGGCAACTTTTAAAAAGGTGTGAAAGTTATTTTGGTCTTGAAATCATGGTTTATAAATTCATTGGCAAAAAAATTAATAAAGCTTTTTTTGCCCTGGCTGGTGTGGCTTAATGGACTGAGTGCCATACTGCAAACCAAAGCGTCACTGGTTCGATTCCCCGTCAGAGCACATGCCTGGATTGCAGGCCAGATTCCCAGTAGGGGTCACTCGAGAGGCAACTACACACTGATGTTTCTCTCTTTTTCCCTCCCTTCTCCTCTCTAAAAATAAATAAATAAAATATTTAAAATAAATAAATACTTTTTTAAATATATGAATGCAAAAAAAATGTCTACAAAATTTCATGCCTCTCAGATTGATTGAAACTTTTTTTAATTTGTAGAGGCTACTAGCCAAAATAGTAGGAGATACACATACATAAAAAAGAAGAGCAAGAGAGCTGGAGTTTTAAGGTATATAATTTTAATATCCTGTTCCTGGTCTCCAGTCTTCCTCTACATCCTGGACTGCTACTTCCACACTTGGCAAGTAACTGGGAATTAAGTAAGGTTCCCTTGAGATATTCCAGCTGCTGTTTCCCTAGGGTTTCCCCCAAATCCCCTTAAAGGCATATGAGATATAAAATCATGAATTCGTCCATAAGTCTCCATAAAACAATGGCATCTGTCCCTTCTCCAATATCCCAGTGCACTCTTTTTTATATCTGTTACAACACATAGCTCAAAAACTGAACAAGGTGAACTTTGATATCTGTGTAAGCTCCCAGGGAGCAAGGTGTTGCAGCTTTAGAATCAGATCCTAAGTTTGGAGAACACCTCAGAAGTCAGAAGTCAGCCAGTCCAACCACCCCTGTAAGGTTTGAGGGCCCTCCACAATACTCCAAGCAGAAGAGTCTGTGAGGGGGAACTGACTATGTCCTACTCCACAGCATCTTGTTCCTTCTTGGGAAAAGTACAGCACCTAGAAAGTTCTCCTGTAAATGGAATTAAAATATTTTTCTGAAATTTTGAAGTTTAACATCAGCTTTACCTCTTAGCAATCCACAGATCAAATCCCTTTTGTCACAGAGTCATTTGTAAAATATTAGAACCTTCATATTTTTTCCCTTCAACCTCCTAATCTAGTGCTTTGCACATTTAAAAAAAAAAGTTAAATTAGCTTCCTCTGTCATTCATTAATGTATCAGGGGTGGGATAAGATGGTATATTCCCTAAAAGATATTTTATTGGTTTTATAATGTCTTTCATTTCACTTTATGGTTTTAAGAAGAAAAATAGTCAGGCACACAACAGCCAAGAACTCAGAAATTCAATACATGAATACATTCTTCCACCACAATAGCTTCCTCACCCCTTTAAGGTTTTCTCATCTCCACTATAAGCAGTTTCTTTAATGCTGTTGGGTGCCCCCTGTGGGCAAAGCTGGGCTGGGACGAGCTGCCCAGCTCTGCCCAGAAGAGTCCATCCTCAATTTTTTCCTCACCTCTAGAATCCCCTGGGCTTCCTGGGCTGACTCAGGACTTCATATGCAGCCTGGATCTCCAGGAAGTGCCTCTGAGCATCTTCTGTCTGGTGCCGGTTGTGGTCAGGGTGCCAGATCTTCACTAGCTCCCGGTATCTCTGATGTATTTCTTCATTTGTTGCCCCCTCTAAGAGACCCAAAACCTTAGGGAGGCAGAAACTGACAAATTAGAATCCCGTAAGTTGTCAGGGCACCTGGGCCTTTCTGTGCTCCCTTGTTAAATCAGACCGTGACATCTCTCGGATTGGCTCCTACTTGACCATAGAAAAGGCCTAGAGCCTCACATTAGAATTCCAACCTTTTGAAACATGGATGAGCTCTGGATCTCAGGACAAGAAAGAGAATTTGCCTTTAGTCACTGCTGCCCATTTTCCCACCTGGAACTTCACATCTCTGACAAGATCTCCTCCTTGCAAGAGAAATAAGCATGTATGTCCACCAAAGATATGTACAAGAATGTTCATAGCAGCTTTATTTAGAATAGTCCCATACTGGAACCCAAATGTTCATTAACAACAGAGTGGATAAATAAATTCTGGTATAGTCATACAATGGGATACTATACAACAATGAAAACAAGCAGTTTACAATTGTGTACAATAGTATGAATAAATCTCACAGACATGCTGAATGAAAGCAGACACAAAAGGGTACATACTGAATGATTCCACTTGTATGAAGTTCAAAAATGGGCAAAATTAGTCTGCGGTAACAGAAGCCAGAATAGAGATTACCTCCGAGGAAAGGAGTATAAGCTGGGAAGAAGCAGGAGGGACTCTTCTTAGGGGTGGAAATATGCCATACCTTGATCTGAATGGTGGTTACATAGGTCTATACATGAAATTAGTATACTTTGTATATGTTTTACCTCAATAAAAAGTAAATAAAATACACATATTTTTCCCACTATTAGAGCCTCTGCCCCTCCACCCACTGCACAGAGAAACCCAAAGAAGTCAGGACATCCTCTGGCTTGAAAAGGGGACTTTCCATATAAGGGCACCAGCTCCAGTAAGGCTTAGTCTAACTCCCAGACAGGAATGAGAGGGAAGAAAGCCTTACCTGGTAAGCCAGCTGACGCTTCTCATCCTGAAAACTGTGAACAAACTCATAGAGCTTCTCCCACTCCTGGAAGTAGCCACTGCTAAAGCCAAGATTCCCCACCAGCAGACTCCAGGCACGGTAAGGCAGAAGGAGGACAGACTCCATGAGGCGGCCAAGGAGGGGAAAGAAGCTGAACCAATTCAAGAAGGAGCCCAAGGTCTCTGCCACATAGCTCAGGGTGGCAGCTGTGTTGTAGAGGGCGCTGTATGCTAGCGGGCCCGTGAAAGCAAGGTAAGCTAAACCCAGGCGGTAGAGCCGCACACTGAGTGTCTCTGATCCAACTGAAGTTTTGTAGCGGCGATGCTTCTGGGCTGTGATGCTGGCTGCCAGGCTGATGGGCAGGATAGCTATGGGGCGGCCATAGAAGATAGGGGAAGTAAGAAATGCCACCCCTAGTGTGTTCTTAAAGTCCGAGGTCTGGTTGCCAACAGCAGCCACCAGCAAGACTCCTAATCCAACTGCCAGTGGGAGGCCCACAATATAGAAACTGGCCATGAAGGAAAGGCTAATGAGAGCCACAAGGCCAAAATAGATGCCCACTATCACCTGGGCGGCAAAGCGAATGGGACTCAGTGGGGGTGTCCCCCGTCCTGAAATCTGCCTCTGTCCCTGGGCCCTGTTGGCCTGAGCTACAAAGCTTGGGAGCTTCCAGAACTCCCAGAGCCAGCCCAGCCCACCTCCTCCCAGGGTAAGCATCCAGAGCAGTGCGTGGCTGTCCCTGCCCAGGTACAGGTGATGGAGCCCAGCAAGGCCCCCGGTAGCCCAGAGGACATATGTCACCAGGAGCCCCTTGGCCATCCTTTAGGGAAAGCGTCTCAGAACAAGTCTAGTGGCACCTGACAATGCTCATAGTGCAGAAATCTGGGGTCCTCTGTGAGAATCATGACATCATGGCCCCAGAGTCATCCTTAGACCCTAGGAGATGGAAGAAAGCAGCCGTGAGACTATATCCAGGTCACAACCCAGTAACCATATCTCCTTCCAATAACAGAGTCCAGATCTTCCTGAGTGTCCCTGAAATGCTGCTGCTTCTATACCCTTTGGACTAACACCTCATGTCTGTTTTTTACAACCACAGCGACTCCAAATTTAGGGGACTGGAATGTTTTAAATGCTTTCACTTGAATAACTGAGAACTAAACACAGGAACAAAAAAAAATTGGAAGCTTAAATTTCTACCTCCCTTCAGACCACTGACTGGGGGGGCAGGGTGAGGGGGGATGATTCAGTGGGGAGTGGAGTGAATCGGATGCCCTTGTTTGTTCCTACGAAAGTTCCTGCCCAACTCCGACTATGGCTTTCCTCAGACACTTGGTCAAGGTTTTAGCCCTTCTCCAGCCTTCCCAGCTCTCCAGGCCATGAAATCTTTCCACATGTCAAACTTGCAAAAGGTCCTGAATTCACACCACTTAAACAGCTCTGGAAAACTACACTTTCACCTAGATCCTGGCACCCCATAATTTAACCACCTCCTATCAGGGCAGACCTGGAAAGCCTCTCTAAAGCAGCTATGAATCCCGAGAATACCAAACCAGATGCCAAAATGTGTCTGCCATTCTTCCCCTCTACGTAGAGCGGGCCTCAGGACCACCAACCAGTCCCTGCTAGCCCCAGAGTGAGCGGCCGTACCTGGGTACCCCGGTTCCCAGGGTCGTCAGACCAGTCATTTCCTTGGACCACAGAGTCAAAATGGCCCCTCTTACTACGCTCCCACTTCCATTCAAATGGACTTTGTCTTTCTGTGTTTGCTTTGTCACGGAAGTCAGAACGTTGGGGCCAGGCCCCTCCCTAAGGCCCTCCCTGGCCCCCTCGGGATCACCTGTCAGCCTCGGGCTTCTCTCACCCGCCTTCTCGGATAGTCAGTTTAAGGTTGTCGGGGCGGATCCAGCCTCCCCAGGGTCCAAGGGGCGGGGAAAGGGTCCAACTCCAGGCCGAGCGCTCCTGCACCGCGGCATCGCGGCCGCCAGGTGGCGCTGCT
This sequence comes from Pteronotus mesoamericanus, assembly GCF_021234165.1. Taxonomy (NCBI): domain Eukaryota; kingdom Metazoa; phylum Chordata; class Mammalia; order Chiroptera; family Mormoopidae; genus Pteronotus; species Pteronotus mesoamericanus. The sequence continues at coordinate 5,287,630 of NW_026555310.1, forward strand.
GCTTACATAAGGGCCCGGCAGGTCCCCTGACTCACCTTGTCCAGTTTCGCGGGCAAAGCCGCAGTCCTCAACGAAGGCAAAAATAGGCCCTTGGATCGCCCTTTTCCACTCCCACAAATAGGAGGGTGACTCCCCCTCACCTCAAGAAACACTCTCCTCTATCTCTACTTGTCCTTAAAGACTGCCTTCGATGGCTCCACTTCCAATTCCTCTATTGCAGAGACACCCAAAGATAGGCTGCAGTGATCCCCCTACCCGCCCCCCGGCCGCGCGCGCCCACACACACACACGCGCGCACACACGCACACCCGAGTTTGCCTCACTGCCCCGTTCCAGGCGTGCCAGTCAGGGGGCACCACATCTAGACCTGAGACTAAGACCTGAGGAGCCTCTCGATGCAGCAGGAACCCCAAGTCGGCTGCATTCCGCCAGCTATTGCGAAAGGGAGAACCAGGAGCAAAAAGGGACAGGGGATGATGGGGGTCCCATCAGGAGAGCAAGGCCGCAGCCGAGGGTAGTCTGCTTTCCTCCCGCCTCGATGCTGGGATAGAGTCGGGCTGAAAGATGCCTTCATTTTATTATACTGGTCTCCAATCCTGGTTCTGCTATGTGACCTTGGCTAAGTCACGCCATTTCTGGGGACTGTTTCCTCCTCTGTACAGGAAAGGCTTGGCTCTCCAAGGTCTCCTAGCCTTGACTTGGGGCTGGGCTGGGCCTGGTGAGCCTCACCCACGTCGCTTCCCTGCAGTTGGCGATTTCTCTTCCCTCCACAGCCCCGGGCCCCTCAGTCCCTTTCCCAGCCCGGGGAAGGAAGACGGCGCTCCCTACTGCCTGTTAGAGCGCTTTGCGGGGCCAGAGCGGAGAGGGGCCCCAAAGAGACGCGGGAGTCGCCAGCTGGGGGTGGGGGCGGACCCGGGCACTGAATAATGAATGAGACTTAATTGGGCCCGCACTGCGCGGCGGCGCGCTAAGCTCAGCAAACAGCTCTGGCGGCGGCCGCCGCCGCTGCACAAACAAACTATCTCCAGGCGCAGGGATAGGGGCGGAGGAGGGAGCGGCGGGAGGGGGAGGGAAGGGCCGGCAGCCCAGGCCCTGGGCCGCGGTTGAACCCAGGAGTGCGGGGCTGCTCTGGCGTCCCAGAAAGGAGGCTCAAGGCTCGAGCTCAGGAAGCGAGGACTGGGGAGGGAGAGAAGAGGACTGTGCGGTGGGAGCCAGGGGCCCCAGGGCGACCTGAGCGCGAGGAAAAGATGGAGAAACGAGTGGAGGGAGGAGGAGAGATGGAGAAGTGAGAGGAAAAGGCGCACCGAGGGAGGGACTGCAGCGGGGCGGAGGCGGGAGAAGAGCTGTTACCGAGAGGAAAGGGAAGAACGATGGAGGAACAAGCGAAGGGAGGCGCCAGGGGCCGGGAGAAGAAGAATTGGAGAAGAGTCAAGGAGAGGGATGGGAGGTGACCAGAATGAGAACAAGAGGGCGGCGGGGAGGGCGGAAGGCGCCTCTGCCTCCGCCTCGGCCCGCCGCGCTCCCGCCCTAGCGCTCTCTCCAGTCGCCCGCACTCACTTTGTCACAATTACGGGGCCGTCACTCGGCCCGGATTGTTTTCCCCAAATTGTTGTTCTATAAACTGGCGCGGAGTGGAGTTGGGGGATCCGACAAGCTGAAGTGGGAGCGAGGGTCTGAGCTGCGCTGGGGGCGTGGTAGTGTATTCACCAGGAAGCGGACTTGGGGCAGGCAGGTGAATTCAGAGGCCCACGCGGGAATTCTGGCTGCCTCCCCAGCTTCGTCGCTGATCCCATTTTTAACCTTCCTGGTTTTCAGCTGCGCTGCCTCGGTTTCCCCAACAGAGAACTGCAAGAATTGCAGGGCAGAGGCGGTGGAGGCAATTGTAGGTTGGGGGCTAAAACTCCCTGCTGACTCTATTTTTTGTTCTTCACTACCCCGGTCCCGGGGACGGGAGGGGGTGGCCTTTCTCAGTTCAGCCCCTCTGAATGGCTGGACTCCTATCCCCTTCCAGGACCCTCCCTCCAGCCCGGGGCTCCGCGCTGCTAGGTGCCCCACGCCACTTTGCTGTCCCTCAATCCCGCAAACATCTGTTGCGCTCCCACTGTGAATCAGAGCCGCGCCAGCCAAACCACCCCCCGCCCCGCCCCAACAACTCTCCCGCGACACCCGCCCCTTCCCGGCCCGGCCGGCTTGTCGGCTTCATGACAGCCGCCGCCGAAGCCCAGGCCCCGCGGGAGCGGCCGCAGAGGAGCCGCCGCTTGGCTGGCTCCGGCACCGGCCTCCCCCGCGGCTCCAGGGGCAACGGAGGGTAGCGGCCGCTGAAGCGAGACAGGAGCCGGCCCGCGGAGTTGGCAGAGCTGAGCAGGGGAGGAGGGGACCCCTGGGCGGGCTTGTGTCCCGGTCTCTAAGGCCTGTCATTCCATTGCTCTGAGGTTCGCGCGAGCAGGGACCCTGCCAGGTTCCACGTGCCTGGGAGTTGTTTGACTCCCCGAGACCCCTCCCCCACTCCGCGTGATTTACACCCGGCTCCGCGCAGCGGCCGCTTCCCAATCAGGAATATCGACCCCGGGCGGGGCCCCGGGGCCGCATCGATCCCTCAAAGACTCGGGATTTAAAAATGTCAAATTTGCCTTTTCCAGGAGGGCGGAGGGGGCGAGGGCCTGGAGAAGGGCGGCTTGGAGTGGGGCGGACAGCGGGGCATCGACCAGGCGCCTGTGCCCAGAATGAGAAGCGACCTGACCATGGCCGGGCCCTGACATTGCCTGGCCATCCCTTGGTTGCAGTCGCCTCTGGATGGGAGCAGGAAGGGAGCCCTACTCCCCCTCTTCATTCCAATGGGCCTCGCTGTTGCCCTGGGGCATTCCCAGAGGGAGAAGCCCCAGAGGAACAGAGAGAGACACTCAAATGTAGGGAGATGAATTTGGAAAATATCCCTAAATGTAGAGACATGCAGACACAAGGAGGAAGGCTGCAGGAACAAAGATACAGAGGCTCCGAGAGATACTCTCACGATAAGGAATAGCAAGGCAAAAGGAAAGTGGCTGAAAGACACACAGCAAAACAGGGGACCAGAGATCCAGAATCAGGCCAAATCCCTGTGCTGTAGGCCCAAGAGATTCAGAGCTGGGGAGAAGGGTCAACGTTTTGGTGTGTTTGAAAGTGGGAAGGTGAGTGGAGACAAAGTCACGTAAGGAGAGTTATTAAGGAAAGGAATTAGAATATGATTAGCGTGTTCCTCCCAAGGTGTCAACTAGTCACTGGACCTGAGATCCAAAAGGTAGGATCCCAGGAGCCACTAGCCCAGGACCCAAAGAGGTGAGAGGTTTTGGAGGTCGGATGGTCTGTCTCTCCCTTCCTGAGATCCACCTCTTCCTCTCTGATCACCACCAGCCTGGGAAAACCAGATGGGTTGAGATCCTATCTAGTATTAGAGACTGCGTATGTGATCGAGACTGTGTGTGGATTACAGAAAACTGGTAGTAACCACTTCCTCCTCCGGGACTCAGCAACTGGATCTCCAGACTTTGGGGGGGGGGGGACAGGGGGCGGGGTGATATCCACTACTTTCAGGGAGCTTGAGAAAAGGATGATGTTTGGGGTGGAGGTGGTGAAAGGGAGCAGTTGTCCAGACCAGCATTCTCACAGGTAACATCTATCCCCCGACCCCCAGCAGCACACCGAGCACACCGCCATTTCCTTCAGAAATGAAAACAGAGCTGACAGCAAGTGGTGGGGGGAGGGGGCCCAGACACGCAGGGAGAGGCAGCAGCTCATCCTCAGACACTCGCAGCTCGAACCTCCACTGACAAAATCAGGCTGACACATCCCTAACACTGACACACACAGACACTGCCCCTTATGCGAGATCCACACCCATCAATCCCTGTCACACACCATCTCTGTGTGCGCAGACACGCACAATTTCTCCCAGGTCAGGCAGAAGCTCCTAGTCCTAAGGCCTGTCTACACCCTTTCTTGGCATCTCAGACCTTAAATCGCCTAACCTGCCGAAAGGGCTCAGGTCCTCGTCTCTGCTCCCCAAAATTTGCAACCAGTGCCAGCCCCAGCAGCTGAAAGGCCAAGATCAAGAAGTCAACTACCAGGATCGAGGCCAAGAACCGGGAGCTGACCAGGCAGTGGGGTTGTTAAACGCCTCCCTCACTCTTTCTCTTTTGCCACAGGCCTCTTCCCGGCACGTCCACTCGCGGCCCGCCCGGCCCGCCGCCCGCCTGTCAGGCGAGTAATGAATGCGCGCTCCGGGCCCCGGCCCACACCGCCCCCCCTCCCCGGGTCGTTCATCACTGCCAGCACCGCCCACCTCTCTGCCGCTCGCTGGGAGGGTTAAGCGGTCCAGGCGGCGAGAGCCCCTCTCCCCCCACCTCGACCACTAATTGTCAGATTGAGATGTTGATTTGTCAGCTGGAAGCCAGCGCCGAAGAACCCGCAGTAAGAACCCGGGCTCCTTGAACTTCCACTAGGTTCCATTCGGGCTCGCTCAGCCTTGGAGTTTTTCCGGATTTGATGCGGATGGGTTGGATTTCACTTACGAGGTGGGAGATAGAAGCGCAGTATCATTCTATTCTGATAGAGGTGCAGCAGGCTGCAGACCCCAGTTTGCCTAAAGGTGCTCGCCCTGTGCGCAGTTCCACTTGTACACACCCGAGACTCTAGGCCTTCGGTTCCCCCAGCCTCCCAGGAGTGGCCGTCTGGGTCAACAGCCTCCTCTCCAGGAGCGACAGTCCCCACTTCCTCCCTGGAAGGCCCCAGGCAGCCGTCCCCCAGCCCGCCTTCAGGGAACCCTCCGGGCCTTATGCTGCTCTCTCTCCTGCAGGTGCTTCCGGTCTCCCGCAGCCCCTCGTTCTCCCGCGGGAGGCGCCCTGTTGCGGGTCCGCGCCCGCTCGGCCCGAAGCGCCTAGGCTGCAGTGCGAGCCCCGCCCCTCCCCAGCCCGGGCCCCGGAGCTCCCCGGCGGCCGGCTGAATGACGGGCGGCCGGTGATTATGCAGAGCGGGGAGCGGGGTGCGCCGCGGGCGGCAGCGCTGACCCTTCACATTTCCGATCCGCCGGGACCCTCATCCATCCGAAGCTGCTCTTTGTCTGGCCGCCTAATTGCCGGCGGACAGGATGGATGGTGGGACCGACAGCCGCGGAATCCCTAATAAAGGCCGCGGCCGCCGGGGAGGGAGCGCGGGAAGGAGGGGGAGCAAGAACGAAGGAATGGAAGGAGGTGGGAGGAAGCACCGGGCCGCGGCCGCAGAATCAGGGCCACTACGCGCAGCGCACAAGCCACCCAGGCGGGCCTAGGATTCACAGGGCCAGGAGTCTCGGGGTGGGCCCGGGTCCGGGCGCGGTGGGTGTGGGGCTCGTTAAGTCTCCTGCTTATTGGAGAAGAGGAAAAAGCTAGGGGCCCTGGGCACAAAGAGCACCCCAGGGCCGACATCGCTTAGCGGAGCCCTAGGCGCTGCTTGAGTTTGGCGCTGCCTCCCGGGCCCCGAGCCCTCACCAGCCAGCACCCCTCCCTGGGCTCCCTGCACCACTCCTCCTCTGCTCACCTGTCGGTCTCTCAGCGCGGGATCCAACGTCCCGGAGGAGAAATGAGGGGTCTGACAGCTGTCTGTGCAGCCGCTCACCACATTTCATTAACAGGAGGCTGGAGCGGGAGGACAGTGGCGACAAGAGGGTCACAAAAGGAGGTGGAGAAGAATGTTAGGGCGAGGAGCTGCGCCTGACCAGGGGCCAAGGGTTGCAGAAACAAGTCAGCAGCGCGCTGTGGCCTGACGGACACCTCGGAAGCGATCTCTACCCGCTCCCTTTGGAACCACGAGCCCGTCCTCTGCGCTGTGGGCACTGGCGCAGTCCTTTGAACCTAAGGCTGCACTGAACTGCGGTGCCAGGGGCTCCGGCGCAGATGAGTGGAAGTCTTAGATTGGGCGACGCACTCTCCCTCTTGCCCGGTAGCTGAGGTCTATGGACCCTCTGTGCATGGGGGGCAAATTGCGTGCAGGCTCTGGGGTCCTGACTGTTTTCTCAACTGATGGTAGGAGGAAGAGAGTGGTCCCCAGTCCTCTTGGCCAGCTCTCCTCCCTTTTGCCTTTTGAGCACATTTTCCTTTGGTTCACTTCTCCCTCCCTCTTTTCTCTTCCGTCTGAACATCACTTCTCTGCATCTCCCATCCACTGACATCTGTTAGCTAGCAGTTGAGTACCCATTGGGTGGCCATCTCTGTACTGCTGGTAGTTGGAGATGGAGGTCACACTGAGCCAAGGACTTGCCCTATTGGCTTCACACACAGGTCTCCCCTGCAACAGGCGTTCAAATCCTGCTCCCCACTCCTGTCCTGCTTCTCTCACCCTTCCACAGTCTCCAGTGCCTCTTCACAGCACTGAGAAGGAAGCCAGGAGATTAGAACTCTAGCTTTAGAGCTGCCACTTACAGGGTGATATAGGATAAGCCATTTTTTTTTTCTTTCAGGGCCCCAGTTTCCTCATCTGTAAAACGGAGACAATATATCCGTCTCTCAGGGTGCTGAGAGGATGCAATGAAAGCTTGCATGTAAAAGCCCTAACATATAGTAAGCACTCAATAATGTTATTTCCATTTCCATGCTATGAAGTGGGCAAAGCTCCTCTCTCTTTATATCAGGCCTGGTACCAGGAGCCCCAGGCTGCTTCCAATCCTGTGTCATTTTAGATGTGGGAGATGAAAGTCAGAATGTGTGTATGGGGTGGGAAGGAGGAGAACCACAACACGCATGATCCTGAAAGACAAGGAAAGAAAGAGTGCAAGGGGGTGGGGGGGGGGATGCTTCCTTAGACCTTAGTATAACATCAGACAGCTGGCTCCTCTCCTCTTACAGATGAGGAAACTGAGGTTTGTGGAGGTTACACTGCAAATGACAGGGGCAGGTCACACTGCCAGCGTCTTCCCTCCCATGAGCCCTTTATTGCTCATCTCCTCACCTCCTTTTTCCCTTGAGGGTATTTTAGTCCGTGATAAGGAATGTGGGAGAAGGAGCAAAAAGAGAATACCCTCAAGAAGCCAGGGCCTTTCTGCTAGACTTCATGAAATTTTAACATGAAAACTTCCACAAAGTAGAAGGCATATATTACATGCAAATCATATGCTAATCACATGCTAATCAAAACTCTGATCCTCAGAACTCTGAGGCACACCTGGCTGTAAGCTCTGAGGAAAATTCTTGGGAGAACCCCGGGTTCCAGGACAGGATGGATTCCATTTAGAATGAGGTTATGGAGTTCGGGTTCAATATTAGGATTGGAGAGGAGTCAAGTGTATAATTTGGAGTTAGGGTCAGGGATAGTGCAGAGTCGAAGATGGATGTTAAAGCAGGATTCAGACTGGGCTGTGCTTTCATATAGGGGAGCCTAGGGGACTCCTTAAAGGATTCCTCTCCCCTCTTCTTCCCCCATCAGCCTTGTCCCCACCTCCACTGCCCCTTCTATGTCCTGTCGCACAACCTTCTCTGTCTACCTCCCATTCCCAGCCGTATCTGGAGACCTCCCTGGGGCCTCCCAGTCTGGCTGCCTGAGAAGGTCTGGGTAAATGATAGCAGATCCCAGCCTGGGCCCCAGAATTTCCTCTTGAGCCCAGATACTTGGTGTCTGACCTCAGGAGCATGGACTGGTCTTGACCCTACCCAGATCCCTCCTTGTGACAGCTGCAGGGGAAGCAATAAGGGCCTGGTGAGCTGGCAGCTTCATTCCGGAGTGTGGGGAAAGAGCAACAGAACATGAATAAATTCATGGAGCTGGCCCTTCAGCTCCCTGTGAGCCAAGCCTGCTCCCCCCACCACACACACCCTCTGCCGCCTGCAGCCCTGCTGGTCACCGCAGCCCATAGTCTGGGCAGCTGGGGATAGGAGGAGAAGGGAAGCTCCAGAGAGAAGAGGGCTCGGACCTGACAGGGGCTGAGGTGAGGGGCTCAAAAAGAGAGACTTGGTGAGTAGGAGAGTGGGATGGGGAGTAGGGCTGAGCAAAGATTGCCCCTGGTGAGGCAGGAAGGAGAGGGGTGGCAGGACCTGAGGTCAGTGGGGCTTGAGGATTGGACAGGGGAGGCTGATGTGAGCCCGGGCCTGCTCTCTCCTCTCTGATCCATCCATCATCCAGCCTGGGGGAGCAGATCCAGAATTAAACATGCACGGGGCAACATGGCCCTCAGCCCCCCACCCCCACCCCAGGGAGACAAATGGTGACAAAGACCTTGAATAAAATTTGTATTTATGGTTAGAGGAGGAGGCCCCTCCCCCACTCACTGCCAATTCTTTCTCTCCCAAGCCTTTCATACGTGTAGGAGCTTCCCTCCACACAGGACCAGCCTCAGCAACCTCTTTCTCCCTGCACCAGTATGGGCTGGGAGAGACAAAACATGGGTACAGGAAACAAGAAATAAGGAAATCATCTTCACCTGGTAATCATGCTGCAGTGTGCCTCATGCCCTCCATTTTACACATCATATTCTCATACATCACAGTCCTGGTTTATGCTAGTCTCTGAGAGGTCCTTTGCAGCTGTCCACCTTCAGGGTCTTCAAACGTCCCCATTTTGTCTGTCCTGGAGCCCCTTTTCAAAGCCTCTGGCCCTAGGGTCCCTGTAAGCAAGCATTTTCCCCCAGAGAGGCCAGGCCCTAAGGAAGAACACAGCCACTAGCTTTTTCTCTGGACTCTGAACCCTCACAGAAAAGGATCTATCACAGCTTGTGTTCCCTTTTGGTTACCCTGAATGGCAGACACAATCAACTTATACCAGAGGGAGGATAACTAGCACTTAATCTGTATTTTGGTTATGGTAATTTGCATAACCAACTTCAAACCCCTGCTTCAAATATTTACTTTGTGGGGTCCAACTTCTCTGGGTTCCTGTGTAACCATAGACCTATGAGGAAGGGGAAAGGAAGGTGGCAGAGATCCTACAGCTGGACAAAATCTGGGACTAGCGGCAGGGCTAGAGCCAGGCTGGGCTGGGCAGAAAAAGGGACAAGAGCTGCCTTCTGACTGTTTCCCCCGTATACTCTCTACCCAGTCCTGAGGTGGCATTCATAGAATCCCATATTTAAGGACTGAGAGAAAGACAAATATAAAACCTCCCTTCAGATAGCACGCGCGCGCGCGCACACACACACACACACACAAAGACAACACAAGCCACAATCCCACTCACCCAGGGACACACAAGGCCAGGGGCTCATGGCCATGTCCACACCTGCCAGTACACTGTCACAATGCACAGGCCCAGAGCCTACCACTCCGCTGAAGAACCGCCCCGCCCCCTTGTCTTCCCCACAGTTGATATGTCACATTGGAGTCCGAACACGGACCTGGGTGTCTCTCTGCAGCGCGCCATTTACATTTCTCTCTCGATCTGTCAACCTGTCTCGGCTCCTGTCTCTCTCTCTCCGTCTCTGTCTCTCCCTCTCCCCTTCTGGGGCTGTCAGTTAGTCTCTTTCCCAAGCTTTGTCTCTGTCTCTGCGCCTCTGTTTTGCTTTCTGTCTCTTTGATTTCTGTCATTCCATTTCCTGCTTTCCTGTCGGTTTCCTGCTCCTTTCCACAGACTAGTCTGTTTTCTCACTCTCTCTTACTCCGTCACTCTCTCGGCTGCTCTGCGCTCCCCAGCACTGGGGATCGAGGGTAGAGGTGGCTGTAGATTTACCTTTTCTAGTTCAAGCCAACGTGTACCATTGAACCATTTACTATATGATTGACATTCTCATCCTGGGCACTGAGAGGTATGGGGTGGTGAATTTCTTCTTGCCCACCCTTCTTGTTCGTTTGTTTGTTGGATTTTCTTCGTCTTCTTCTTCTTCTTCTTCTTTTTTGGGGGGGTGCTCTTTTTAGCTCAGGAATCCACCTCTGTCTTCTCTGTGTGCGTATCTCAACCCCCGTGCCCCCTTTTTTAAATCCCATCGCTATTTCTAGTTTCTTCTGGGCTCTGGCAATGCCCAAGTGGGGGTAGAGGCTGAAAGTAAGGCGAGGTGGGAGCAGCGAACCCCTGCAGAAGCCGCTCCAGAGCCAGGCATCAACCAAGAGGCGGGGGTCCGCGGGTGGGGGGTCCGCTGCCTGCCCCGCCCCCGCGCTTCCCGCTCTGGGCGCCAGGGGTCGCTCCTCCCCGGGTCGTTTATAGCGGCTCCCGGCGCGCGGCAGCTCACACCACCGGCACGGCCGCCCTGGGAGGGAGGAAAGGAAGGTTAGGGACGCAGAGAGGGAATGCGCTAGCAGGAGAGATACGCGGGGCCCGGGCTCTAGCAGAGGCTGGGGCCGCGGCTGGGGTGGAAAGGCGGATCAGTGCTCGCCAAGAGCCAGAGCGCAAACCTAAGAGGAGGTCGCGTCCGGTGGTTGCCACCCTCAGCACAGAGCCCGGGACGTCCAGAGAGCGGAGAGTAGTCCCCGCTCCGGCCAGGAGAGATCCGTCTGGGTAGCTGGGGACCTCGGCTCCGCCATCCTTGAGAAAGAAGCTGTCCAGAGAGATCAGCCGCACAAGAAACCGCAGATGTCAGACGCCCGGGAACGTTAGGCTGAACAGGAGGGTAATAGAGGACCACGGGTTCTGAACCGTCGGGAGCTGCCCCTGGCCCAGCCCACGCAGGACCTCCGCCTTGACGGAAGGTTTGGAGAACCGCACCGCTGAGGCGAGAGCCTACAAGGGAGTGGGGGGCCAGGCGCAGCCGTCGGGGCGGTCCCGACGCAGGCGCGAGCCCGGCCGCCGCCTCCGGGGCCCACAGAGAGCCCCGAGCCTCCGCCGCCATTGCGCCCAAGAGTGAGGAGGATCTCCTGGCCCTGGCCGCGTCGCGTCTGAGCCGCCGCAAGCGGGTGGCCGGTGCGGCCGTCGGGGTGGCCATGGTGCTGCTGCTGCTGGTGGCTATTCCGCTGTTGGTGCACAGCTCCCGCGGGCCGGCGCACTACGAGATGCTGGGTCGTTGTCGCATGGTGTGCGACCCGCATGGGCCTCGAGGTCCAGGATCCGACGGCGCCCCTGTCTCCGTGCCCCCCTTCCCCCCGGGCTCCAAAGGAGAGGTGGGCCGGCGCGGGAAGGCAGGTCTTCGAGGGCCCCCGGGACCGCCAGGTCCCCGAGGGCCTCCAGGAGAGCCGGGAAGGCCAGGTCCTCCTGGCCCTCCTGGCCCAGGTCCCGGAGGCGTGGCGCCCCCTGCCGGCTACCTGCCCCGAATTGCCTTCTACGCGGGCCTGCGGCGGCCACACGAAGGTTACGAGGTGCTGCGCTTCGACGACGTGGTGACCAACGTCGGCAACGCTTATGAGGCGGCCAGTGGCAAGTTCACCTGCCCCATGCCGGGTGTCTACTTCTTCGCTTACCATGTGCTCATGCGCGGCGGAGACGGCACCAGCATGTGGGCTGACCTGATGAAGAATGGACAGGTGAGATGCCCCCTCTCCCAGCCCCAGATTTGCTGGGTAGCTTTCTAAATCTCCCTGCCTTCATTACGCAGTCCGGTCCCCTTCCTGAAACACCGTCACTGAATCCAGGAATGCCGGGCTGCCAAGTCCCAGGAAGTGCACAGTAGGCAGACGTTCCAATGCGAGGGCATTCAGCTTGGATTTTTTTTTTTTTTTTTTTTTTTTAGGAAAAGGTGAAAAACAAGGAAAACACTGGCTCATTTACCATCAGTTCTGTTGCCAGTCCCAGGGCTCGGGGCCAATTCTAGAGCAGTCTTACACTCAGCTGATATTGAGTCGGTAGGCAGCGGTGAGAAATGGTATGGTAGCTCAAGGCACCAGGCAGGTGGCTTGAAGGTACTGGTTTGAAGAAGGAAAGAGGCAAAGGACAGGTTTAGAGGAGGAAAGACAAGGCAGAGAATGTGGGGCCTACTTGACCAGGCCCCACATCTTCATTGGGGCCTCTGGCCTTCAGGTTCTGCTGCTTCCTGCCCCTGTGGTTGGAATCGGAGTCACTGCCACCTTGGCTTGGGAAAATAGCCCCCAAGGACTTAGCTCGAGGATCCAGGACACACACAGAGGGAGCGAAAGGCTGCCTCTGGCATAAGGGCTGGTTTAGGTGCCTGGGCCGCCAAGCAGCAGGGGGTAACATTGGGACTTAGCAGTGACCTCTGAATACCCCACACGGTTGGGTGGTGGTGACTGTGCCCTGCCGCACAAGGCCCGCTCATCCTGGCTGTGGGAAACCCGGGTTCTGCTGTGCTGCAGCCCTCTACCGCTTCAAGACCCACAAGCACTGCATTGGGGTCGCCTTCCTGCAGGGCCACCCAAGGAACCCAAGGAAAGGGAGAGTGTGTGCGTGTCTGTATGGGAGTGAGATAGAGTATGTGTGCAAGCGAGTGTGAGAATGTGTGTGTGATGCGAGTGTGTCTGTTATTGCAGGGGTGCAAAGGTGTGAAAGAAAAGCACGTTTCTTGTTTCTATCTGCATATAGCAATGAGTAGGTGTGTGTGGTCTATAAGGGCTATCTGTGAGTGGGTGGAGGGGACAGTGTGTATCTAGAGTGTGTCAGTTTCCGAGGGGGCAGGGGCTGCCCGGCTCCCACTCAGTATTGCGGGCGCTGCGGGCCCTGAGGACAGTAAATAGTGATTAGAATAATGATGAATAATTAATGAGTTAATAACCAGCCCCCGCGGGACAGGAAGGGGGGTGTTGTGAGCAGGGCTGGCGGCAGGAGGCGGGAGGCAACCAGCAGCAGTGAGCCAGAGGGGAGGAGAGGCTACCTGTTGGGGCAGAAGGCGACCCCTACATGGATGCGCCAGAGGGAGCTTGGAGGGAAATGGGCACAGGAGTCAAGAAGGCATCATTGCAGTACTTTCCTATTTAAGACCCGCGCCCTTGCATTCGCACATACACACCTTGCTCTATCACTTGGGAATGCAAGTTCAGGAGGCTAAGAGGGGGTTCAGAATCCTAGAAATTATTCTATGGTCTAATTTTATATTTAAATAAATAATAATAATAATAGTAAAGCCTTATAGCGTTTTCTAGGTGTCAAGCACTGTTCTAACACACTTCACATGTAGTACTCATTTAACTCTAATATTAGAAGGTAGACTCTATTATTACCTTCCATTTTATAGCTCTGATTGAGGGCCAAAGAAGGCATGAAACTTGCCAGAGTCGCACAGCTAGCGAATGGTGGTGCTTGAGCAGCTCAGCGATCTGCCCTCTCCTTTTCCTCCCCAGCCCCTGCAGCCAGCTACCCTTGCGCGGCCTTTCACAGGCCCAGCTGCGTCTACTTGGCCGGACCCATCTCATCAACCCAGCTCCGCACAGGGCGTGAAGGGTTGTTCTGTTCTCCCTCGGTAGGTCCGGGCCAGCGCCATTGCCCAGGACGCAGACCAGAACTACGACTACGCCAGCAACAGCGTCATCCTGCACCTGGATGTGGGCGATGAAGTCTTCATCAAGCTGGACGGCGGGAAGGTGCACGGCGGGAACACCAACAAGTACAGCACTTTCTCTGGTTTCATCATCTACCCAGACTGAGCCGGGCCCCATCCCCCACACCCCTCGCCTGCCCTTCTCTTCGCTCCCCTCTCATCCACTTTTAGTCGGCCCCACCCAAGGCGCCATCCCATCCTTTGAGAGCCGGGCGGTGGGGCGGACCCTCCTGCTCCCGGGGGCGGCCTTCTGGAACGGACTCTTAATGCTCCGGGGTATAAGTGGCTGGGGAGCGGAGGCCGGGCTGGAGGAACCGAGCGGCTAGGGAAGGAACCACTGGCACCCCTGTGCCCGGCGGGGCGGGGCGGGAGTGGGTGTAGGGTGGGCGGGCCGTGAAAGCCGGTCTTAGAGGGGCAGAGGTCCTGCCCCTCTCCTCCGCCGCCGGGAGCTCAGTACGGCCTCACTAGCTAGACCAGGCATTGCGGGAGGGACAGAAGGAGCCCGTCTAGTTGAAAGGCCGCGTTAGGCCCTGCGTAGGTGCTGGTCCACCGTCATAACAACTTTCTCTTGCCATCCCCTCCTCCCTTCACCTCCATTTTTCAGGCTCCAGGCTCCCGCCTTGGCAGCCTTTCTGCGAACTGGAGGGACTAGTGAATTCCTTCCTAGCATTTAAAACTCATTCTGTACAGCCCCCATTTTACTCCGATCTGGACTTAGCCCCGGGGCTACAGCTGCTGTTGCCTCTTCCAATAAAGTGACGTTAGAGAATGTGTGTGCCTCTTAACTGGCAGAGCGGGGACAGGGGGCTGACCTCTACCCAAACTCCCCTCCAGGACTCTAACCCACCCCAGAGACAAAAGTCTAGTCCTTCCCAGCAAGGCCTGCCTCTGGAGGAGGAGGGGAGCAGCCCAGGGCTTCTGCTGTAATGTGGGGAGGGGGAGACGGTGGGTATCAGCTTCAGGAGAGCTTCCAACCTTATACTGCGCAAGGGTGTCCCGCCCAGGGCCCAGGATGGCTATGAATGCAGCCCAACAAAAAATTGAGAATTCCACATGGAGCTTTTTTTTTTTTTTTTTGCTCACATTTTCATTAGTGTTTGTGTATTTATTTTTTAAAAAGATTTTATTTACTTTTAGAGGGGAAGAGGGAGAGAAACACCAGTGTGTGTGGTTGCCTCTTGCGCAGCCCCTACTGGGGACCTGGCCTGCAACCCAGGCCTGTGCCCTGACTGGGAATCAAACCAGCAACCCCTTGCTTCGAAGGCAGGCACTCAGCCCACTGAGCTACTCCAGTCAGGGCTAGTGTTTGTGTATTTAATGTGTGGCCCAGAGACGCTGAAAGGTTGGACACCCCTGCAGGGAGACAGCCAGAGTGACACTAACAAGGGAGGGTTCCAAGGATATGGGTCCAGTGTTCAGCTTTCTGCCTGATGCAGGGAGAGTTCTAAGAAGAGGAGTTCTAGGGGATGACAGAGTTGCTGATGGCTCCTGGAAGTGCCACCTATCTCAAGAACCAAGGAAAAGAGCAGGTCTCCAAAGGGGACTGACTAGGAGTGTTGTCCCCCAACACACTCACAGAACTTGCTGAGGTGAACAAGAGTGGGCTGACTTTCTCCCTTCAGGACAGACCCAAGGTGAGGGGGTGGGGGGAGATGCTGAGAGCCCAGAGCTGGCTCTAAGATGGAGGACACTGCCACCAAGTGGACAACTGGAGAGCAACAGCAGTAGCTGGCCTAGGTCAGACCAGAGAGAAACCAACATTCAGACACTTTAGAAACTTTATTGAAGGACAAAAGCGTGTCAGCTCCCAATCCCATGGGGTGGACCGACAATAAATAAGGGCTAAAAGGAAGGAGCAAGACAGGGCAGGAGCAGGTGGAGGTGGGTGCCTCATGACGGAGAGTCCTGAAGGGCAGCAGAACCAATTGGAATAAAACACTGGAGAGAGAGGAGAACTTGTCACAGCCCAGCCACCCTTGACCTGAGCCACCCTTTCCCCACTAAGCTCTGTAAAGGAGCCAAGGTTGGCCTCTGCCCCTTTCTACTTCCCACAGGCTTGCTGTGGACGGGGAAGCTCACCAGGGCATCCTGCCATTCCAATAGCTTGGCTACTGGATTGGTGCAGACCCGCGAGGGGCCTGAGTGAGGGGCTCGGCTGGTGTAGAAGGCACACTCGTCATCCAGGCGAGCCTCGTGGAAGCAGCGGATGGCGGTCAGACATGCTTTGAGGCGCTGCCTCAGGGCCAGGGTTCGAGGAGCCAGACTACTAGGGCCTGAGGGTCCAAGGGCCAGAGTTCAGGATGGGCTCTGGGGTCCTATACTCTCACCTTATACTGCCCTTTCTCAATCCCCCCAAGGGCTAAGCCAATTAGAAGCATACAACTGGAGGTCCAGCTCCTGCTATCTTCCTGAAGGAGTGCCAGGCTGGGCAAATTAGGTAAAAGAAAGCAAGCCTGGGATCACCTGGTACAGGGCACGGGTCCCGCTCCCAGCAAGATGAGGACCTCCTTTGTTCAGAAGTCCTTCCAACCAACTACTTACCTGTCTGGCCGGTTGGGGGCCCCAGAGACTGGAGCGAGCAGATAGGGGGGCTGGCACAAAGTGGGTGTTGGGAAGAGAAGGTCACACTGGTGGTTGCTGGAGCCCACTGATAGCAACAGGGCTGTGGGCTGGACTCTGTACTCCGAGGTTCCAGGGAGCACACCTCTGATGCCCCAGGCTCTACCCTTGCGGAGCAGGCCTGAAGGGATCCAGGCTCTACGGGAGGGCAGGCCTCAGATACCTCAGGCTGTTCCTGGGCGACAGGTTCTGGAATCTCAGGCTCCCTCCTGTGGCAGGACCCTGGGGGCCCTGGCTCTGCTGGAGGGCAGGCCTGAGCTACCTCTGGCTCTGCTCCAGGACAGAGTTGTGCTTCCCCACACTCCGCAGGAAGGCAGGGCTTTGGCAGTCCAGAGTGCCGGAACAGTTTAGGAAGGTGGAAAGCCCCAGAATTATGCTGTGGGGCATTCAGAGTTCTAGGAATCTCTGCCAGCAGGGGCTGAAGTTCTACCATATCCAGAGAGGAGCCTCCAGTAAGGGGGGCGCATTTGCTCCCTGCCAGCCCCTGTACTTCCTGTTGCAAAAGCTGCTGCAGGATACTGATGCGCTGTGGGTTGGAGAGAATACACCAGTGTGATGACAAGATGTAGGTTCACGGGGCAGGTGGAGGTGGGATGGGTGGAGGAGGGCAAAGGGGGAAAAATGGAGACAACCGTAATGGAATAAACATGACTAAAAAAAAAAAAAGATGTGGGTTCAAGGCTCTACCCACAGTCCTATTCCTATTCCCATACCCACTCTCCTCCCACTTCTCCTTTCCCAGCCCTCACTACCCATCAGGCACCAAAGCTGTTGCCCAGTCAGACCCACCTGCTTCTTCAGCTCCTGGAGGTTGGGGGTTCCACTGGGGAGGGGTCCATGAGGAGTTGCCACAGGTGGTTTCCCAGGCTCCTCCTGCAATCTTTTACAACTCTCTTGGTCAAATAACCGGACTGCAATCTGCTCCTGCCACATGGGAAGAGACAGACCATGTGAGGAAGCCTGGCTGGGGCAGGAAAACCAGTCTGAGTCCCCCCCCGCCCCATGAGGAAGGGACCAGGTGCCTAACTGAGAGGCCCTAGACTGAGATTAGGAGAGCAGAGAAGCAGGGAGAGTTGGAGAGTTAGGTAGCTTCTCTAAAGAGCCCACTGGCCTCAAACTGCTGGGCCTCAGGCTGACAGGGTAGAGTGAGGGATTTTAGCACTGGAAGGTTTTGGGCACTTACCCAGGGCAGGGCGGGCTCTTCAGGACAAGACTGAGGAGAGAGGCCACTCACACACTGGACCTGGGAGAGAAGTGAGATGTCATGACCCTTTCTGTACCCATTCACTCCCTTCCTATGCCAGCTACCTCCCCTTCCCTCTCTTACCTGCTGAGCTCTGGGGGCTGATGGGATGGGTGTGAACTGGGTTTTGGGTCGAATGGCAAGACGCCGCAACACTGAATGTGAGGCCTGGGGAGAGATGGGGTTGGCTGAGTAGTCACAAAACCTCGACCTAGCAGGGATCCCAGCCCAACTGTTCCGCCCTTGCCCAACCCCTATGGATACAAACCAGAGCTGAGGGGCTGGGGGAGGGAACACGCTGAGCCAACCCAAAGGGGGATGGACGGGTGATGGATGGTAACAGCACACGGCCAGGGGAAGGCATCGGGTGGCAGTCCCGGCTGTCCTGTGGACAGGAACAAGGTGGAAGATCGATCCCTCCCTTCTTGCTTTCGTAGGTCTTGTTCTCACTACAGCAGCCAGTGTGATTCTTTTAAGATCCAATCACATCATGTCACTCCCTTGTTCATTCCTGCTCCCCATGGCTTTCCACTTATTCCAAGTAAAACCCAAGGTCTAATACTGGTTTGTAAATCCTTACCCGGTCTAATCCTGCCATTGCTGTAACCTCACTTCCTGCCGTTCTCCTTCCTCCAGTCTTGCTGCCATCTCCTTTTTGCTGATCCTTAAACAAAGTAGGCACATTCCCTCCTCAGGGCCTTTGCACCTGCAGCTCTCCTTGCATGTTCTTCCCCCAGATATCTGGAGGGCTTACTCCCTCAACCCCTTCTGGTCTTCACTTGAACGTCATCTTCTCAGTAAGATCCTCCTGACCAGTCTATTTGAAATTACAATACCACTTCCCCACTTCTACTTTCCCTTCAGTACCTGATTATTATTTTTTTTTACAGAGAATTTATTACTATCTGACATACCATATATTTTATAATGTGTTTACTTTTTGCCTCCCCCTTCTAGAATGTAAACTTATTTGCTACTGTATATCCAGAACGCAGAACAGTTCTTGACAAACAGTAGTCGATCAATAAATACTTGCAGAGTGAATGAATGAATGCTTTGGCTGACAAGTGTCAGATCTCTCAGCACTGATCTGATGGAGATACACATATATATCAGACTGTGACCTCTCACCTCCAGACCCCAGACACCTGGTATAAGGAGGCCAGTCCTACTCTGGAGAGGGCTTGGGCCCATGGGGAGTAAACCCAGATCCAATTAGTATTGGAGGCCCCGGACTAACCTGGTTCCACCCACAATCCTCAGTGCTGGCTGCTGCTGGAGAATTTCCCCAAGCATCTCTCTTCACCACTTCCCCTAGCCCAGGAGGGTCCCATCTTACCTTGCTGTGAGTTATCTCTTGGGTTTCTCTCAATGGAACCCACTGGGCCAGACCGAGGCGGCCCTTTCCTTCTTCATCTGAGTGAGTGACAACTTCATGTTCTCCTTCTGGGATCGAGGAAGCTGGGAGGAGACAGGATATTTGCTGTAGTGTCTGGAACACCCATAAAAGTTTGGCATGGGGCTTTACAGCCTCTAAAGAGAATATATCAGCTTGACAGCCCTCACTGTCCCATCAGGGGTAGGGAGCCGTCCAATATCTCCTTGGAGCCCAGAACTAGCTCGATAACCACTTATTAATCTGAATACCCTGAGTGTTTTGGGGTGTGCTGATGGCCCCTAGGGGCTGAGGATAAAATAGTGAGGGGAAGGCAATTCTTGTCAGAAGTGTCAGGGAGAGGGTAGGAATAGGGACCACCTCCTTTGACTCAGGGGCAACTGGGCCAAACTCTGGCCTATCAAGAAGGTCTCTTCCTCTCCAGCCCCTTCTGATCTGGCCCTTTCCTCTTCCCCTCAAGCCTGTTGAGCTTTTTCCTCTTGATCCCCACTGCAGACAGCCCACCTGCCCCTGTTCTCTCTCCATGGCCAGACACACTCACCAGGCTGGACTGGGGTCTCCAGGAGCAATCCTGAGGCCTGGCTCACTGAAGTCCTGATGACAACAAGGGCAGCAGCTAGCAGTCACTGCATATCAAGTATGAGCTGGGCACTGTGCTAACTGCTTTACAAACATTTCATTTAATTCTTACAACCTCTAATGATGACACAAACATTATCCTCATTTGACAGATTAAAGAACTTGAAGCATGGAGGTTCAGGCAAGCTTACACAACTAGTAAATTGGCTAAGGGTCAGGAGTCAATCCCAGATTCCACTTACTGCCCTAGTCTGTGATCCAGCCACTAAATAAAAGAGACAGGACCTCTCATTTTTGTCCCCTTCCTTCCTCACAACCTGAAGAAACTGATGTTCTACTGAGGCCTGGCCAGCAAGCCCTGAATCCTATTCCAAGGGCTCACCTGGGCGGTCACAGGTTCCCCCTTCCCTTTCTGGCTGGTGGAAAGTCCTAAAGCTGCTGGAAGGCCTCAGCTCTGAGGGATCCCTGCCTGGGACACTGGATCATTCTTTTCCAAATGACCCTCTCCTCACCTGCTGCCACCTATCTCTCTTTTTAGCTTCTGGAAGCTGGGGCGAGCAGAGGAGTGAAAGGAAGATCCTGAAGGTAGAATCTGACCCATAAAAGGAAAAGAAAAAAGCAGAGTCACAAGTGGGCGCCAAACCTTCAGGCCTCACCACCCACCTCCTTTGCCTCCACAGAACCCCTTTGGCTCATCATGAGCTACCTCCCAAGGCCCAGCTTTGTCCCTGGAAGGAGCTCCCAGGAGCACTGAGTATCAGTCCCCTTTCAAGGGCACTCACCATAGCCTCTAGCCTCTGGGCACACAAGGTCCGGCTTCGGGGTCCTGGTCCCTCCAGCCTTGAAAAGCAGGAAGCCCTGGCAGGGTCCAGTCGGTTTTGGGGGGTTCTGGGAGGCAAATATGCAGAGGCCCGGGCACCCTGGGACCCCCAAAAGAAGCTATCAGCTCAGGATTCCCTCCTCAGTCCACCCCAGCCTGATTGCCTCATATCCTGTCTCATTACCTGGCCCCTCCGGATGGTGCCTCCCTGGCTCCCTCGAACCAGTACTCTCTGAGCTAGACTGGGCTGGCGCCCCAGGCGACAGCTCTTCACCCCCTCACCTGACAGGATGGTAGCCAGAGCCTCAGGGTCAGCCACAAACTCTATGACCCCTGGAACCTCTGCAAAGGAAGGGAAGGAAAGGTGAGATGGAATGGGAAGAGGGAAAGCTGAGGGGACTGGTACCCTATGTAGTCACCTGGAGGTACAACCGTGAGCCAGAGACTCATAATAGGACTGAACTCACCAAATGTTCACAGAACATTAAATGCGGCACTACCCTAGCCCTGGTGCCCAGAGATAAATAAGACAAAGTCCCCATACTCAAGAAGCTATCATCAAACTAAAGAGGTAACAGACTCAAGTCAAAGTATGGACATGTTATAAAAGAGTATAGCAAAGTATTAAAACACAGAGTAATTGATTGTGACTGCAATGCTGGAAAAGGCTTTAGAAGAGATGACATTTTGCTGAAGGAAGGAGTGGGCTTTTAAAAGCAAAGAGCTTTCCAGGAGCAAGGACCAGGATGGACTCTTATAGTCTGCGGGAGACTGGAGGAGTGCAAAGCCCCCCAACTCCACTATCCCCACCCCATTCTACCAACCAGCCAAAGAGACTGTGTTCTAGGCCTCCAAAAAGTACCTGTCTGTGGAGGGGGCCCAGGCCCTACATTTTGTCCCCTAGGGCTAGGCCTGAGCTCCTCCAAGGGGTTCCGAAGCAGAGTGCTCCCCACCAATCTCTCTGATTTCTCTGTTTGATGGGTGGCTTTTGGCCTGGGGCATGCTGAGTCAGCAAGGGGACGTTGAATACTGATCTTCTGCTCCAATCTCTAGGGGAGGAGAGGACAAAAAAATTCAGCGTCGGGATACATTGCTGGTGTGTGCTGCCTCCTTGTGGCTACTGTCTTCACCACCAAGTCCCTCTTACCTTTGGATCTTGGTTCTCTTGGTCCTGGGCGGAGGGCTTGACAGTAGGGAGAGGTGGGCGTCTCTTTGAAGGTACCGGAATCTTGCTAGGGGTGGGTGATACACCCCGGAGGAGAGAATCCTTCTTGGTTTGGAGGGTGGTCATGACGGCTATAACTGAAACGGGGAAGAAGGCAGGATCAGAGATCAAAGGGTCGGCCAGTTTGGGCATTGGCTCTGTCCTCACATCCCTAATACTTCCACTTTCGTTCAAATCCATGCGTCCAGAAGACGCGGCGCCTGCAAGGCCCGCACTTCTGAGTGCCACATCCAGACACCCTGCGTGTACCCTTTCGCCCCAAGAACCCGAGCTGCATCTCCTTATGAACCTCCACAGCCCCCATTCCTTCCAAGATCCCCGTGCCGCACCTTCCCGGCAACCCCTCAGGGTTGCCCCCACTATTTCGCTTTTTCCCCCGGACTCGGCTTCTACTGCAGCTACTTCCCCAGTTTGTAAAATACGCCAAGCCCCTGATTGGCTCGTCCGCGCTCCCGGAGGCGCGTGACCCCTTACTCGGGAGTCCAATCCGCAGGCTTCGAGGGCGGGGCCAAAATTGGACTTGTTGCCGAACCACTTCCTAGCCAGGAAAAAACGGACCCGACTCAGTCAGCCAATCCGAGAGCGGAGCGCGGGATGGAAGGCGAGGAAAGAGGAAAAAGGAGACCGGTCTGAAGCTAGGAGGCGTGGCGCCCCGGGGCTGGGCAATAACGGGTGCGGTCGTATTCTCGCGAGGTTTCGGGACTGGTGAGGGAAAGACCATTCTGGCTGTATTGTGGGAAGGACTGGCTGTCCTGATTGAGGCCACCTCTCTCGGTGGCTGGTTGGAGAGACCCCGAGCTGACTCTAATCGTAGTGTAGCGTCAAGCTTTGGGGACGCCATTTCAGGCACTTAAAACATTTCCTCAGAGAGGCCTTCCTTGAGCCACTCTACTCATAACCCACCCTAATCTAAAAAAGATTCCGTGGTTAAGTGCTCTCAAAGAACAGTGTGCGTTTCCTTCAAGCATGTCATCTCAGTTGGTAATTGTGTATTCATCAAAGTGAACATAATAAATTAGGTTTGTTGAACTCCGTCTCCCCCGCTAAGCCTCCACGAAGGTGGTAACCCTTTATGCTTAGTTTACGATCACATTTTAATAGCTTGCATTGTGCCCAGCTTGTAACGATGCTCAATATTCATTAAATGAATGCATCGAGAGACCAGGAAGAAGTACTATTTGAACTTCCTCTTTAAAAAAAGAACATTATTCTAATCATTGGGAACAGTACTTGCAAAGGCAAGTGGATGTGAAAGAATGTGGAGTGTTCAGAGAAAAATGAATCCTCAGGGGAGATGCAACGTAGGAAATAAAACTAGAAAGACGGGCTGCGTTGAGGGAAAGGGAGGGTCACCTTGTTCCACGAACAGGTACTGGGACGTGCCAGATCCCAATCACTAGGCCAGCAGGGACGGTTACTAACAAGCAGCTTGTGCCTACTGTGTGTACCGTCCTTTGCTAGGCATTTGGGATAACAGGAGGAATAAGGCTTAAATTTGAAGGATGGGGAGGTGCCAGGATGGAGGTTGGCTGTACTGTGCCTTTACATAATTTTAAGGTAGCACAGTGCAGGTTTGTCCTTATCTTCACAAACTTGGAATCTTGAATTTGTCCAGCGACCCATGGTAGATCTTGGACTAATTCACACTAATAAAATTTGTAAGAGGAATTGAGTGATTTACCATAAGTGGTATACCTTTCAATAACCAAAATATTTATGCCTGTTCCTCAGGGAACCAGCTTCACAGAATCAAGATACAAAGGAGAAAGAAAAGCTTTTAAAGGAGCCAATGCTCAGAATATTTGTTGTGCCTTGCAGAGCATCCAACCTGTTTTCTGCACAGCAATCAGAGTGACCTGTTTCTATTTCTCTTTGCTGGACCTTTCCCATGGAGACTTGAGTTAATCTTCAGGTTATAGCACAGTGTTTTCATTGATGTACAGGCCACCTCTTTTGTTTTAGTCTATGATGCCCTTTCATTCTATTCTCTTATTTCTCTCCTCCATAGACACCACTCAAATGTGCTTGATATATGTTCCTAACTGTGCATGTGTGTTTGTAAAATATGTAGGGTCGTGTATTAGTTTTCTATTACTGCTATAAAAATTGCTATAAATGTAGTACCTTAAAATATTACAAATTTATTCTCTTTCATTCAGAACTAGAGGTTAGAAATCTAGAATTAAGTATTGGCAGGTCTCCATTCCTTCTACAGGGGAGAGTCAGTTTGCTTGCCTTCTCCAGCCTGTCGAGACTGCCAGATTTCCTCAGTTTGTGGCCCCTTCTTCCTTCTGTATAACTTCTTGTTCTATCATCACACTACTTGCTTCTGCCACTTTCTTATAAACATCCTGTAATTACATCAGGTCTACCATATAATCCAGAATAATGTCCCCATCTCAAGGTCCTGAATTCAATCATAGCTGCAAAATCCCTTTTGCCATATTCAGGGGACTCACAGATACAGGGATTAAGATGTGGACATCTTTGGGGGGACATTATTCAGCCTATTACAGGTTGTTTAGTGTATGCATTTTAAATTTGCATAAATGGCATTGTCACTTGATTGTTTTTACTTTTTTCCAGTCAATTCAATATCTAAGATCCATCCTTATTGCTATATATAATCTAGTTCATTGCTATGACAGCTACATAGGATTTCATAGTAGGGATCCATCATAGTTTACTTATCCATCCTGCACTTCTACAAGCAATTCTAGGAAATTATCTTCTTACCTGATCCCCTGTGAACCCATTCAAGAATTTCCCTGGGATATATATCCAGGAGTGGGTCAAGAGGCCCACACACATTAACTTCACTATGTACCAGCAGGTCATTTTTTCAGAATATATGTATTTGTTTAAACTCTTAATATTACTTGCAAGTTCTTACCACCTCTATCCTCCCAAACTCTTGGTATTATACAGCTTTCTAATCTTTATAGTTCTAATGGGTATAAAGTGGACTCTTGGCTATTTTAAATTGCATTTCTCTGATTATTAGTGAGTTTGAGTGTTATTTCATATTCTTGTTAACCAGTAGAACTTCACATGCCTATTGACATGCTTTGCACATTTTCTTACTATTGGCTTTCCTGTCTTCATTCTTGGTGGTTTATAAGACTTCACTGTATATTCATATATTAACCTCATGTCTGCTTTGTAAATATTTCCTTTAGGTCTATAGAAGAAGATAATTGATCTTGTAGCTGGCAACCTTAATAAACTCTTTTTTTGGTCTTCCTAGTTTGTCTATTGATTCTGCTGAGTTTTCTATAGAGATAATTATGCCTTCTGTGAATAAAAACAGTTTTATATGTCCTCTTGTAGTCTTTACACCTTGTTGGGTTTTTTATTCTTGTTTGTTTTGTTTTGCTGTTGTTTTTTTTTCTTACATCATTGTACAGAACTTCCAATGTTATATTAAACAGTAGCAGTGCTAGGGGTAACATGATTTGTGGAAAACCATGTAAAAGTTTTTCCCTAAGAATAACCTTTTTTTCAAACCTGTTTTTGTGAAACTACATCAAACAGAACACTTACATGAATAGTTCAAAGAATTTTTTACCTCAATCATTTGAGAGTAATTTGCCAATATGTTGCCCTACCGCCTTATCACCCCAATACTTTAGTGTATATTTCCTGCGAACAAGGACATTTTCCTACATAACCACAATACAACAGTCAAAACCAGGAAAAGAACATTGACACACTCCTACCATTTCTAAACCTCAAACCCCACTCAAGTATCACCAGTTTTCAAAGTGATGCCTTTTATAGCAAAAAGATCTAGTTGTCATGTCTCTTCATTTTTCTTTAATCTAGAACAGTTCTTAAATCTTTACTCTCATGACCTTGACACTTTTGAGGACTACAGGCCAGGTTTTTTTCCGGGGGGAGATGAGGGTAGAATGTCTCTCAGTTTGGGTTTGTCTGACAGTTCCTTACAGTTAGACTCAGGGTACGCACCTTTGGCAGGACTGTCACAGAAATGACGCTGTTTTTTCCCACTGCGCCCTGTCAGGTGGTACCTGTTTCCATCTGTTCTTTCACTTTGATTACTTGATTAAAATGGTATATGCCAGGTTTCTCTACTGTAACTTACTCTTTCTTCTTTGTAATTAATAAGTATTGGGGGGAAAGACTTTGAGATTATGTAAATATTCTATTCCTCATCACACTTCTACTTGATTTACTGTATCAGTATGGACTCATAAATTCCTATTATATTCAGTGGAATATTATCCAATGACTAATACTGTTTATCTTGATACTCAAGTTGTCTGATTTGGTCTGCGGGGGCCCTTTCAAGTTGTCTTCTGTATCCTTCAGCATGACGATGTAGGGGCTAAAAAAAACGAGTATTTTTCCTCTCACTTTCTAAGTTCTTCTAGCTGGACTAATAATCAAATTAACATAGAGAGATTTAACAGGAGAAAATCAAAACTTTTAATGTATGTGCATGGGGAATTCACATAAGCATGAAAATCCCAGACAGAGAAGCAACATCGGGTATGTGACATTTGGAGAAAGGAGAAAAGGAGGGAAAATGGAGTCTTAAATTTCAAAAGTGAGAATGGGTGACTTACAGGTTTTGAGGGAAAGGAGAACATACATGGTAGGCAAATTCTTGCTAGGCAACTCAAAACAATGGGACACGAAGTATCTAGTTAGTCTAACAGGCCCCTGTCTGAAGCCCTTTTATTTACCATACTAATTCAGATTAGGCTATTCAGGCTAAGTCTAACATCCTACAATTTCCTTCCTGAAGCAGGTTTTTCTGTCTGAATCTCCTGGTCAGGAAAGGAGAGGAGGGTCAAAGCTTCTTTATGAATCTTCTCTTTCTTTTTTTAAAAAAAGATTTTATTTATTTATTTTTAAAGAGATAGGAAGGGAGGGAGAAAGAGATGGAGAGAAACATCGATGTGCGAGAGATACATCGATGGATTGCCTCTGGCTCCAGGCCCCCAACTGGGGAGCTGGTCTGCAATGCAGGCAAGTGCCCCAATAGGGAATCAAACCAGAGACCTCTCAGTCTGCAGGCCAATGCTCAATCCACTGAGCCACACCAGCCAGAGCATGTTTCTTAATAAACAGCTTAAAATCAATATACCAAAAAGTCAGCTTCAGAGTGGCAACACTTAGGTTCCTTTCAACTGTATCCTTTTAGCATTTTTAGTTTTCTTTCTGGCATAGCAACATGTTTTAGGCTCAATTTATACTTTTCCTGCATCAGCTCTGGAATCAACCATTTCTCCAAGGAGCTCTGGTTCCTTTTAATAGAAAATGTTATTTGAAACCAAGAGCTAGACACTAGCTCTGCTCATTGATATTAGAATATTGATGCTCCAGGCTCTCTCAGTGGACAGAGCTAAGAGGTACACATTCATGCATGTGCACACACACGCGCACACATACACACCACATTTACATTTATATCTATGTATGGATCTAAATATATTGAAAACCATGAGTTCAAGACCAGGCTTTAAAAATCATATTACCTGCTTTAAAATACTTCAAAGGTTTTCTATTTTCCTTATAAGTATCTTACTTAGGAACTTGCTAAAATAAGGTAGGCTTTCTTTTCTTTCCTCCAATTAATGAATTGAGATAAATTTTTTTTTTTTTTGCAGTGAAAAGAGGCAGAGGTCAGCCAGAAAAGATTTTATTATAGTCATATTTTAAAGACCTTATACCCAATTGTTAAGTAGGCATCAACGTAACTCTCAGTGGTTTCTTAACCCTCTGCTGGTGAGGTTTATTTTTTTCGTTTCAAATATTTGAAGCTCTTTTGTCTTAAAAGAAGCAGCAAAGAGAGGTTCACTTATAGTCAAGTTCTATGGATGTGGCCTAGCATCTCCTAGAAGAAAGGTGCCAGTGTTCCCCTTCTATAATCTTTACCAAGGCAGAGGTTCGGAGAAGCCAGCGTTTTCCCTTTGATAACAGAAATCTTTAAAAGTAGTAAGTGTGCCAGTCTAGGCAAAGAGTTATAAGAATTTTGTTGCATGTTGTAAAATGTATATATTATCTCTTAAACTAGACAGACCTTAGCACAGGAGCACCAAACCAGGGAGCTATACCTGTGTTTGCCATATTCTGGAAAAAACCACAGGGGGCCCAGGAGATGTGGACATGCTGAAGACATGCTGTTTGTTACTCGCAGGGGAATGCACCGACCGCGGTCTCATCCATCATCATGATTTATATATGTAGTATATGTATAATTTTTTTGGTATATTATAATGTTTTGACACTGGAAAAAAAAAACAAAAAAGAAAAACCTTTCAAACCGGGCTCTCTGGGGCTAACTAATTCTTAAAGATAGCTAAGGACTCAGCGTGGAGCATTCTTTTGATACGCAAATTATCCAACCCAGAGCCCTTACCTCCTCTATCTGATCCGTGCACCCCAGGGGACAATATTTCTCCGACTTAATCATCCCAGGACCAGGTATCAGGCAACTAGGGATCACCAGAACCTGCAGAAATGATTCACTCTAGCCAATCCAAAACTGTTCGCCCTGCCCTGCCTTGCCTTTCCCTTGGAAACACCAATAAACATGGTGGCCTAAGCTCTTCTCTGACTCCTGCCTTCTGCCACTGAATCAAACAAAACCCACAGCTTTTCCTGTGACCCTGTGTGGCATGTGGTGACCCCCTCTCTGGGACCTATGAATATAATAAACTTTGTTTTCTTTGCCTTTCCTGTGTCTCCTCTTGGAGCTGAACCTGACTGACTATCACATATATAACATAAAAGCTGAATTTTTCATTGCAACAATTATAATTTTTATGTCCAAGATCTCTCATTGTTCTTTTTTTTTTGTAACTATTTTTGGGGAGATTAATCTATTCTTTATCTCTCTAACAATGTTAATTATATTCATTTGAAATATTGGTTCTTAGATATAAGACTCCTTAGGCTTTTTTTGTTTTTTTTTTGTTTTAATTCAGGTAAAATTCACATAACATAAAATCAAACACTTAAAAGTGAGTATCAGTGATATTTAGTACTCTCACAGTGTTATATAATCACCACCTCTCTCTAGTTCCAAAACATTTTTATCACCTCAAAAGGAAACCTCAGCCCTGGCCGATGTGGCTCAGTGGATTGAGTGCTGGCCTGCAAGCCCAAAGCCGGCTGGTTCTATTCCTGGTCAGGGCACATGCCTGGGTTGTAGGCCAGGCCCCTGGCTGGGGGCATGGGTGAGGCAACCAACCAATCGATGATGTATCTCTCTGCACATCTTTCTCTCTTTCTCCTCACTTCCCCTCTCTCTAAATAAATAAATAAAATCTTCAAATCTAAAATAAAATACAAACAAAAAGAGTTGTTAGTTTAAGAAAGAAAAAAGGAAACCTCACACCCAAAAATCAGTTACTCTTCATTTTCTCCTCCCCGCAAATCCAGGAAACCACTAATTTGCTTATTTTGTCTTCCTATCCCAAATATTTCACATAAATGGAATGATATATATGTGACCTTTTGTGTCTGGCTTCTTCCATCTAACATGATGTTTCCAAGGATCATTTATGTGGTAATGTGTATGAGTATTTCATTCCTTTTCATAACTGAATAGTATTTTATTGTATGTGCATATCACATCCTGTTTATCCATTCATTCTTTAATGGACATTTGGGTTGTTTCCATGCATGTATGTGCATTTGTCTGAGTTCCTGTTTCTAATAATTTTGCATATATGTCTACAAGTGCAGCTGCTGGGTCATAAGGTAATTCTATGTTTAACTTTTAGGGGAACTGCCAAACTGTTTTACACAACAACTGAACGACTTTACATTTCCACCAGCAATGTATGGGACTCCCAATTTCTCTACATTCTCTCCAACATTTGTTATTTTCTGTTTGTTTGTTTTTTTCATTTTTAATAGCGTTGTAGTAGGTATGAAATGATTTGCATTTCTTTAATAACTAATGGTGTTGGTTATCTTTACATGTACTTGGTCATTTGTATATCTTTTTTGGAAAAACATCCATTAAGTTCTTTGCCTATTTTGTAATTTGTGTGATTAAGTTAAGGATTTTGAGATTATCCTGGATTATCTCCAAATTATAGCAATGATCTTTGTAGGAGGGAAGCCGGAGACTCAGAGAAGCTATGGTAACTGAAGCAGAGGTCAGAGTGACGAGATTGCTGGCTCTGCAGAGAGACCAGGCCACAGGCCAAGGACTGGGGCCAGCCTGCCGAAGCTGGAAAAGTCTTCTCTAGAGCCTCCAGCAGGAACATGGATCTGTCTTCCCATTTAGACTTCTGACCTCCAGCACAGTAATACACTTGTTGTTTTAAGCCACAAAATTTACTGTAATTTTTTACAACAGCAACAGGAGATTTATACAGTACAAAAAAAAGCGACCGTACATACTCAAGCTTTCCCCTTGAAACAGAAAAAAACCCTTTGACGCTTACACCGTTAAAGAATAACTGGAATTGTGATCCTTAGTTTGGAACTTACAAGGTCCCTTGTTACCTTGCTGAAGGAAGCAGCTTAAGGGCCATATCACCCCATTCTCCTGCCTATAGGACATCCAAGTCCACTCAACCCTCACTCAATCTTCATAATGCTCCTGTGAAATAGCTGCTATTGTTTCCATTTTGCAGATGAGGAAAAGGAGGCAAAGAGAGGTGAAGTACCTTTCCCAAAGTCATACATCTAGTAAGTAGGTCCCAAGATTTAAATGCAGATTTTAATCACTATGCCATGTGTTAAATAAAGATTGTACTTTTCACACTCTTTATTAGTTTAAAAATATTTGCTTGAACTGTGAGATTTTTATAACAAGTGTCAAAAACAGGTTTAGGAACAAATACAGCCAACATTAGTTATGCATTTAACAACATTTGCTCACTGATGGGATCAGCAGTGCGCAGGAGACAAAGCAGCCTGTCAGCCCCAACAAGAGCCCAGTGCTTTGGATATCTGTTGATATGTCTCAGAGAGGGAAGGGAGAGTGTCAATCAATCTGGCAAGGCTAGTAAAGTGTGCATCTTCTGTGGCAGGAAGTGAGAGCAGAACCAAAGAAGGCTGTAGAACTTGGTATTCAATTGCTATCAGTTATGGAACAATTGAACATGGGACAATTGAAGCCGTGACTAAGAAAAAGCTATGAGTAAGCGAAACCAGGGGATAGCGTGAGTTCATTCGCCCATTGTGACAGGAGCGATAGAAGCAGCAGGCCCTGGGTCCGGGAGCGGTGTCTTTGCTCCTGCTGCTGCTGAGGGGCCTCCCTGTCCTCTGTGAGCCTCTGTGAGGCCTGATGGGGCCGCAGAGCCCATTCTTCCTGTGAGACCAAGTCATACAGGTGCTTCCAGTTTCCTGTGAAGCAACGCCCATTCCACCCCAGGCAGCTGCAATTCTTGTCCGCCTTCCTTCTGTGCGTAACCTCACAATAAACTCTCCCTTGCCTGCGAGAGTTGGTTAGTCTCTGGTCTTTGCAGCCCAGACAGCTGAACCCCTTCCACCTACTGCAGGTGGCCCCTGATGAACTACCCCTGCTACAACAGTGGGCCCCTTCCTGGGCTTCAGGGTACAGGTGCCTGCCACAATCTGATTCTCTGTAGGAATAGTATGAGATACTAAGAAATGACCTTCTTATAGATGTCCTGAAAACTATCTCCTTTCTTCTAACAAGCAGAGTACAATAAAATCAATGAGGTATAAGCTTTCTTAATTACAGGCAAATCCCAGCCTTGTCTTCTTGACGTTAACATTAGATCCTCTTGATTAGAATTGGATTGTGAGTTTTCAACACAATCTCTTCAATCACAGCCAAGTCTGAGGTGGTGTCTTTTTTGTAGAAGGCTGAGCCCATTTGTGACACCTTGATTCTTTCTTATTTTTCCTAGCATTTAAACATGTTCAAGTCTGGTCATTTCCATTCATTCTTTTTTTTAAACCAAAATCCAGAGTAAAAAGTGAATTTTCTATGGCAACCCAGTACATATGTACATAAATACCTTGAAAATAAAAGTTTTACCACACTCTAAAGTTTTCTATTCTTTTTTTCTTTTTTAGATATTTTATTTATTTATTTTTAGACAGAGGGGAAGGGAAGGAGAAAGGAGGAGAGAAACATCAATGTGTGGTTGCCTCTCATGCGTCCCCTACCAGGGACCTGCTTGGCAACCCAGGCATGTGCCCTGACTGGGAATCGAACCGGTGACACTTTGGTTCGCAGGCCGGCACTCAATCCACTGAGCCACACCAGCCAGGGCTCAGTTCTTTTTTTCTTAACAAA
Source organism: Pteronotus mesoamericanus (assembly GCF_021234165.1). Classification (NCBI taxonomy): domain Eukaryota; kingdom Metazoa; phylum Chordata; class Mammalia; order Chiroptera; family Mormoopidae; genus Pteronotus; species Pteronotus mesoamericanus. The sequence continues at coordinate 5,319,118 of NW_026555310.1, forward strand.
TGTTGATCTCGACACAATTTTATAACAATGTTTCATGACTCACAGTTTGAAAATTATTGGTCTAGTTTTTCTTTAAAGTTTCACTTCTCAAACACAGATGTTTCTTTCCTCTGGTTCTTTCTCTTACAAGCAAACATCTTGAAAGAGGACGGTAGTCTGCTCTCCCCTTCTTCATCCCTTATTTACTCTTCAACTGCACAGGTTTGTCTCTAACCCTACCCTGGCTGTAAATTCCCTCACTGAAGCGTGTAACACCTTCCTTATTGATAAACCCCAAATTTTCCAGCTTTTATCTAACCTGGAGTTCCAGCCTCTTCCTGAGACCTTTCTCTTGCAGGGGTTTCCTGAGGCCCTTCTCTTCTAATTCTCCTCCGTCTCTGCAAGTTAATCCTCAAGATTATCTTCTGCTGCTGCGCTAGGGGCCTCCCAAGGCCCTTCTCGTTCCTCAATTTCCACACCTTTAGGCATTTCATACCTTCTGCTGTGGTTCCCAGAGGGACCTCATGCCCTTCTCTTCCTTGTGTCCAGTACAAATCACAGGCCACAGGCTCTGATATGAACGTTTCTCCACTTGAAATTTTGCTCACTTGAAAATTTAAATTTGAAACTCTCAAGTTTTTATCTGCTTTTCTATAGTGATATTTCTCAGGTACTAACTGCCATTGAATGAAAGGGAGAGAAGGCAAGTGATACAAAGAATGTGAGTCTACAGCCATAACAAATGACGAGATACTGCCATTTGCAACAACATAGATGGATCTTGAGAGCATCATGCTCAGTGAAATAAGTCAGATGGAAAATTACAAGAACCATACAATTTTACTCATATGTTGCATATTAAACAAAAAGCAACAAGTGAACAAACAACACAAAAAGGCAAACAAACTTAGAGACAACAGTGTGGAGGTTACGAGAGGGGAAGGATGTGGGGGAGGATGAAGAGGGTAAAGAGGGCCAGTCTATGGCGACAAAAGGAGACTAGACTTTGGGTGACGAACACACAATGGAGTATGTGGGTGGTATATTATAAAGTTGTAGACCTGAAACTTACGTAATGTTATTAATCAATTTACCCCCAATAAATTTTGGGGGGATTGTGTTTTATTTTATTTTTAACTGTTTATTTTTAATTGTATTTTTCCATTATCATTTATCCCCCTTACACCCTCTTACACCTCCAATCCCCTCCCCACAATCACAACACTGTCACCTGTATCCGTGAGTCCTTTCTCTTTTTGGCTCAATCCCTCCACCCCCAAAACTTGCCCCCCAGAACTGTCAGCCTGCTCTCTATCTATGAGTCTGTCTCTATTTTGCTTGTTAGTTCAGTTTATTCATTAGATTCCACTTATTAGTGAAATCATATGGTATTTATCCTTCTCTGACTGGCTTATTTCACTTAGCATAACGTTCTCCGGGTCCATCTGTGCTGTCGCAAAGGGTAAGGTTTTCCTCTTTTTTACGGCCAAGTAGTATTCCACTGTGTAAATGTGTTACCGGTGAGAGCTGAGTCAGGGCCTTCCCTTCCTCGGTTCTTGCCTTACTCGTAAGAGAAGAATTCAGACAAGAGACAAACACTAGTGGAAATGAGACGGCAAGTTCATTTATGAAATACACTTGAGCATGAAGCTGCAAGCAGGCACCCGGCTGATCTGAATCGTTCATGAATAGAGAAAATTAAGCTGTTAATAAATTTGCTGCTAAGTTTCTTTGAGCACCTGGTACAAGTGGGCACTCAGCTAAGCTGAGTGTCTCACATATGTTGGAAAATGAAGCTGCAAGTTTGTCTATACGCTTGAGCAAAAAGCTGCAAGTGTGTGCCCAGCTAAACTGAGTGCTCTACGTATGGAGGAAATAAAGTTGTTAGTAAATTTGTTATATACACTTGAGTCCCTGGCTATAAATGGGCACTCAGCTAATCTGGGCGTGCTGACTCTTCGTGGTCAGGGGTCATATACTTTAGTCAGTTTCTAGGTTCCCCCTCTGCTTCTCCCTTTCAGACTTTGGGGCGTTTACAAAGGCTTTCTTTCCCAGCTAGTGAAGATGATACACACAGAGTTTCAAGGGCTCCCCTCTTCCTGCGCTATTGCAGCTTTGCTCGTGATGTTTGGAACACCTTGCAATCTTATTGGACTGGGCTTAGGATGGCTGGGTCACCGGGTGAGACATGTCTCCCTTTTGTTTCTAGCCTCCTGCTTTAAGTTCTTTGTTAGATGTAATGGCGGGGTCCCTGCTTTATTTCCCCTCTGGCTACTCATTCCTAGCTGCTACCTAACAAATGTACCAAGGTTGTTTTACCTACTCATCTGCTGATGCACAATTTGACTGCTTCCAAATCTTGGCTATTGTAAGTAATGCTGCAATGAACATAGAGGTGCATATATTCTTTTGAATTAGTGTTTCGGTTTTTTCTCCCAGATAAATTCCCAGAAGGGGAATTGCTGGGTAAAAAGGCAGTTCCATTTTTTATTTTTGGAGGTAACTCCATCCTGCTTTCCGCAGTGGCTACACCAGTCTGCATTCCCACCAACAGTGCAAAAGTGTTCCTCTTTCTCCACATCCTCGCCACCATTTGTTGTTTGTTGATTTATTGATGATAGCCATTCTGACAGGTGTGAGGTGACATCTCATGGTGGCTTTATACCCACATAATTTAATTAAACAAAAAAAAAAATGAAGTAAGAATGAGTATGTGTGTGCCTGTGTGTGGTGGGGATCCTGAGCAATATTTGCAATGGACATTGTGGTTGGTTCCTAACGTCTATTCCATAACAGACAATTAGCTCAAAACAATCTATGCCTTTCCCTTGGCAACGTTTAGTGCTCCAGGACTGGACACACTAATAACCTTAGCCAGACAGCCCAAAGGAAAGGACTTATGTCTCATACCTTGGAGGAGGTTTTTCTCTTTCCTGCCCTGGAGGAGAAGAGAGGAGCATCACCCATAAGCTTCTGGCAGCCATCTTGGTACAGCAAGGAGGACTGTCCTGAGGACAAAGCTCCCCTCCAAGGAGGAAGGCTGAGCGGAACCATGGGTACAGCCTGGGTCCTTGAGGACACCATTGAGCTGCCGATCCACCAACCTCAGTCTGCTTGCCTCTGACCCTTGTTACACGAGATATTTCTTTACTCTATTTTTCTTTTTCTTTTTTTTTAAATGCGGTTATATGCTACTTGTAGCAGAAAGCATCATAGCAAAAAGATACCGATCAGATTCAGTATCTTAAAATATCCCATCACACCTGATTTCAGACCTGTGGATCCAACAGCCTGCTAGTACTTTCTCTTGATTGTTTCATAGTGTCTCATACTCAGTAAGGCTAAAACTGACATTGTTGTCTTGCTGGGCCCCTCCTCCCCTTACTCAGCTCTTCCCTGTGTTTGTGTAAGGTCCGCCATCTGCCTTGTTGTTCAAGTCAAAACCTTGGGTCGTCTTCGCTCTTCCCCTTCTTTCACCTGCTAATTTACCCCCTGAATATTTCTCAAACCCATCCACTTCTTTTATTTTTAAATTAAAAAAATTTTTGATTTTAGAGAAAAGGAAAGGGAGGAAGAGAGGAAGAGAAACATCGATCAGTTGGCTTCCATACATGCTCTGATGGGGGATCAAACCTGTATCCTGGGCATGTGCCCTGACTGGGAATTCAACCAGCGACATTTCAGTTTGTAGGATGACACCCAACCAGCTGAGCCACACTGGCCGGGGCTCACATCCATCCATTTCATTGCCCGCCATCATCTTTTGCATCCTTCCCTTCAACAGCCTCTGAACTCATCCCCCTTCTCCTTCTAATTGTTTCTGCATGCTACACCTAAATGGATCTTCCTAAAATGCAGAACTAAAGACTTTATCCTCCTGATTAAGTCCTTTCCTTTCCCTTAGGATAAATTCAGAGTGCCTTGATCTAGCATATAAGACTCTCCCTGACTGGCCCCATTTCATCTTTCCAACCTCAACATCATTTCTTGCTTTCTATCCTTCACTCCAGCATTATAGAACTATTTTTAATTTCCAAACTTGCTCTCTTACTTCTTGGCTGACTTACCTACCTAGAAAGTCCCCCTCCTCTCCCTGCTCCACCTGAATAACTCCTGTTTGTTCTTCTGTGCTCAGTGTGATGGCGCCTCCTCTGGGAAGCCATCCTTTCCCCAAGGCTGGGTTCGGTGTTCCTCTTCACAGTCCCACAATGCCATCTGTTTATTCCAGTCACAGCACTCATCACCGGGTTTGTATTTCCTGTTTAATTGTCTATCCCCTCACCCCAGGCTATGTGCTTCTTGAGAGGGGACTCTGGTTTGTTTCCGGTGCCTAGTACCATAATTGAGTGAAGAAGATCATTTAAAATCCAGAAGTAGGTTTTGAGATGAAGACAAGAGTAAGATGGAATGGAATTGGAGGACAGAGTGAAAGTGGACATTTCCAAGTGGGGGAGAGGAGGTGGCAGCAGAATCTGATTTGTTGGCTAAGTGTTGATTAGATTTAGGTGGGTGGCAGGACCAGGAGGGGGGAAAGAAGCTACTGAGGCAGGTAGTGTAACCCCAACAAGAGATGATGGTGGCCTGGACTAGGGTGGTGGAAGTGGGGATGGGAGAAGCAGAGAGACTGGAATAAGAAGTAAAATGAGCAAAATTGCCTGGGGTGGGAGGTGAAGAAAAGAAAGGGGTGTAAGATGAGTTGAGTTCTAATTTGGGCAACAGAAGTCCCAGTGGTGCCCTCTTCTAGGGTGGGAATCCAGCAGAAAGAACATGATCAGAGACGGTGAGGAGTGGGATGAGGAGCTCTGGGACAGGCTGGATTTGAGGGACCACTGGGACACCCAGAGGCACCTGGATATTCAGGGTTGTAGAGGGGAGACAGAAATGGAGAATAGACAGAGAGGTAGGAGAAAAACCAGAAGAGTAGATAGGAGTCATAGATGCCAAGATAGTGGGAGGCCAAAAGGAAATGCCTAGAGGCCCTGCTGGTGTGGCTCAGTTAGTTAGGCATCATCCTGCAAACCAAAAGGTTGCTGGTTTGATTACCCATCAGGGCACATGCCAGGGTTGCAGGTTCAGTCCCCAGTTGGGGTGCGTACGGAAGACAGCCAATTGATGTTTCTCTCTCACATTGATGTTTTTCTCTCTCTCTATCTTTCTCTTTCTCCCCTCTCTAAGATAAAATATATGTATATTTTTTTAAAAGAAAAAAGAAATGACTAGAGACAAAGAGAAAATACTGCTGAGCCTCCTCCTCACAGGTACCACCACTTCTACAGACACAAATGCACCCACAGACACAAAATGCACTGGAGAGGTTTCTCTTGACAGCAGCTTTATTTGATTCAAAAGTTAAATTCAGACTTTGGCCCATCCCACAGATCAGGGGTTCATGGCAGTATAGTTGACTTGGAGATCAGAAAAGAGGAACACATGGGTCATATCTTTATTTCAGGGCAGGGAGAGGCCCAACTACTACTGGCTGGGTAGGGCTTGGCTACACACCAGGGAAGGGGTGACTGATACCATCCCCTAGACACATGCAGATGGAAGGGGGACTAATTCAGGACTGGTATTAGAGGGTGGGCTCAGAGTAGGCCTACAGCAGGGCCAGGAAATTCTGGACCAACAGGTTCAATAGCTGTGAGTGGAGGACTTGTCCAGTTCGCTGCGCTGCTCCTTCTGGGACTCTGTCACCACCTGCTGGGGGCAAGGAATGTGAAGGGCACAAGCCATTCAGTACCACCCTCCGAGCTCCTTCGGGTCATGATGTCTAACCTCTGGCATAACCAGCTGATGCTCCAATCTATCCATCCACCTTCTCTATCTCCTTGTCTCCCTCCCACCCCAAGACCACTAACCTACAACACCCTAAGATTGGCTACAGCCAAACTGGGGCTCAGAAATAATTTTGGAAACGATAGGGTAATGGTCTCAAGTGTCCCATCTCACCTCCCCATCCCGGGTTTCGATGGTCTTGATCAAAACCATCTTCCGGCTGTGGCTGTCCTGGGGGGGCTCCACCTCAGGCACTGGAAAAAGCAGGTGAGGGATGGAAGAAGGGAGGCTTAGCCTTTATTTCCTTTTAAGCCCTCATAGCACCTGTGAGGGGAGGGGTAGGTAGGGGCAGGGCTTAAAGAGAGGGGAGAGAGTAGACCAAGCCTCTATAGTTCACAGAGAGAACCAATCCCTGAGCAGAGCCATAGCAAGGGTTCCGTCAGAGCAGAAGACAAGGGGACAGACAAGTTGAAGGCCAGAAGTGGGACTCACCAGTCGTCTTTATACTTAAGGATGCAAAGGAATGGACAGGCACGGAGATCCTGGGGGCGAAGCAAGTGGTTAGCTATTCTGCCCAGGCTGCGCCCCTTCCCTAACCAGGTCTGACCACCATTTTCCAACAGCCCTGCCCCTACCGGTTCTCCTCGCCCTCCAGCAGCTTCCGGTAGGTGGCGATCTCGATGTCCAGGGCCATCTTGACATTGAGGAGCTCCTGGTACTCGCGCAGGTGCCGCGCCATCTCCTCCTTTAGCTGCCGCAGCTCTTCCTCGAGGCGCGCAGTGCCCGCCTGGTACCCGCCGGCCTCCAGCGCAAACTGCTCCTCCAGCTCCCGTAGCTGCCTCAGCAGCGCCTCGTTCTGGGGTTGGGGGGCGAGGGGAAGCATGGTTCCGAGAGCGAACAGCCTTCATGGTCCTCTCCTACCCAGTGGCGCGGCCTGGTACTCACCGTGCCTCGCAGTCCGTCCACCTCGCACGTCAGGCTCTGGATCTGGCGTCGGGACTCGTTCATCTCCTGCTTGGCCTGGCGCAGAGCCTCATGGTTCCGGTTGGCGGCATCCGACAGATCTGCATACTGCGGGAAAGAGGGCAACCTAGGGATGCTCCCTCACCCAAGCGCCCTACCCTCTCAGGCATTCCCAAACCCTTCCGAGCTCTCACACCTTAGACTTGTACCACTCCTCTGCCTCCTGCAGGTTCTTCGCTGCGATGCTCTCGTACTGCGCGCGGATGTCCCTCAGCGCGGCTGTCAGCTCGGGCTTCACGGTCGCCTCCACTTCGATCTGCTGCACGTGCTGATTCTCCACGGTCACCTGCAGGTCTCGCAACTCCTGCCCCCAGGACCACAAGACGTCGAGTTCGCCGCGCAGATCGCAGGCGGGTCGTGCAGTTCGCGCACAGGAAAAAGAAGAAACACTTGAGTGAACAAAAGGGGGCGCCAGAGGGTGAGGCGCGCACAGGATTGCACGCACGCGCCTGGCCTGCACTGAACCCGCGGTTAGGATACAGGATGCAGCGCTGCTTCTCGCCACCAGGTGGCGCAGGGGCGGGGGGCAAACCACCTGTAGACTGCAGTTGAGTGGGGGCGTCTATCCAGAGAATCTCACTTCTCCAGTGCTGTTCCTCGGCTCCACCTGCCAATCTCCTTCAGAACTTGTCTCCCAGCGCTAAAGAGACCACCCTCAACCTCCGAATCCTCCCTTGATACCCAGGTCCACCCACCTCCTCATGCAGCTTCTTGAGGAACTCAATCTCATCCATCAGAGATTCAATCTTGCGTTCTAGCTCCAGGCGGGCCAGGGTAGCATCGTCCACGTCCTTCATGGAGTGGCAGTGGCAGTTCAAGAGCAGGGAGGGGCTGATCAGCATGAGGAAGAGCCAGGCCCTCCCGGTCAGCCTCTGAAGGCTTCTGGTGGCTTCCCCGCACCCACAGATGCCACCCTGGACACGCAGGCCAGGGGTAGAGGCAGGGAAACGGAAATCCACCCGGGGCCCAGACTCACCTTGCGGAAGAGCACGAGGTTGTGCTCAGCGTCCTCTCGCTTGCGTGTTTCGTCTTCCAGCCTGGAGAACAGAGTGGGCAGAGGCTGAGCTGCGGGGTCACCGTCCTCCCCACCCCCAGGATCCAGGGTACTACTGCCCAAGACTCGCAGGAGGGATCTTCAGGCTGCCTGATGCACGTGCCCTATTCTCTGTCTAAGGGGTGGGAGCTGAGCTGGGGCCCTTTTATGCGCGAAGAAACATAGTCACTTCGCCTTCCCAGAGACCAGCAAAGTGGTAGAGGAAGGTCAAGGATGCTGCCTGCACGCACACACCCTCCCTGGTTGACCGGGGAAGCAACTCCCTCGGATGGCTGGTGGAGAGGGAAGGGGAGCGAGAAGCAGCCCCCTCGACGGCCGCCGCCGGGCCCTGCCCCCTGACCTCTGCTTGAGCGCCGCCAGGTCCTCCGCCAGCCCGTCGCGCTCCACCTGCACCCGGTCGCGCTCGCGGCCCAGCAGCTCTAGCTCCCTGCGCAGCTCGCGCAGCTCCTGCTGGCACAGCTGATCGGCGCGCGCCGGCTCCTGGCCTCGGGCCTGGCTCAGCTCCCCGCGCAAGGCGGCATTCTGCTGCTCCAGGAAGCGCACCTTCTCAATGAAGTTGGCGAAGCGGTCGTTGAGCTCCTGCAGTTCCTGCTTCTCGTTGCTACGCGTGGCCAGAAACTCCTGGTTGAGGGCCTCGGCCATGGAGAAGTCGAGGCGCTCAGAAGGCAGGCGCAGGAGGGCGCCCGCGCCGGCCCGGGGGCCGCGGAAGCTACCCAGACGCACCGAGGAGCTGGAGGATGCCGAGCCCAGCAGGCGGCTGCCCGAGAAACGAGAGCTGGACGAGTAGGAGAAGGCCCCGGGTGACAGTGAAGGCGGTGGGCCGAAGGTGCGGCGATAGGAGGTAGAACTGACGCTGGCCCGGAGGCCCGACGGGTGGCTCATGGCGGCCGAGGATGGGGAGTCACCGCTGGCAGAGTTGGTCCCGGAGCCGCAGACCGCTGCAAGGCGGCTTTATAATCCTGCGGGCTCAGCGGGGGCACGGGCAGCTCCTCCCACTGGCCTGACTGTGCGGCTAAGTGGGGAGGGGGACGCCCCACCCTGCTGAGCTGCGGGAGCGCCGCACCCTCCCTCCCTGGTTGCTGGCGCCCAGCCTACTTGGTTCCCCCTGTTGCTGGTGGGGAAGCAAGCAGGGATGGCGAGACTACAGGCCACAGGCGGGCGGGTCGGAGGTCAGCGCCTTTCAGTAAGCACCCAGAGCTAGAGCCTAGAGTGGGAGGGCCTGATTTGAGCTGGGGTCCCTGACTGAAATAGCTGGTAAAATTGGGAGATAAAAGGACTGGAGGTTCAAGGACAGACTTCTGGCACATGAGTAGGGAGGAGGTGGCTCAGGTGTGTGGAGAGCTGGCCTGGTTTGGGCCCCAGAACCTGTGCCTCCACTTTTCCCCTTAAGGCTATGCTCTGCTTTTACCTGCTGTCAGTTACCGCCTTTGTCACCACATCCAGGGAGATATGGGGGACAGGAGAGCAGAAGAGGCTAAGGGGGGTGGGGAAGGGCTGCCTCTCTGTAATCCCCAGGGCCCTGTGGAGGGTTGCTGCCTGGCGCCAGCTCTGCGGCTAATGGACTGGCCACTGCTCCTCCCCCTCCCCTGGACACTTGGCCAGGAGGGTGCCTGCTGATGTCTCAGCTTTAAAGACACAGCTCCCAAACCTGGATCTACCCCAGGTCCCAAGAGGGTGGGCACATAAGAAGGGGTTGAGGGTGACTGGGCCCAGCTCTCGGTCCCACTAGGCAGGGTCTGTGCCTTGGCAGAAGATGAGCTGAGTGAGCCAGTGTATGCTGTCTGGCTTTACTGGATTCTCCCTTCCCCCACCCAACTGCTGCTCAGTCACGGCCTTACGGGAACCGGGGCTATTCCTGAGGTAGGAAGGGGAGGGGGCTGAAGGGTGGTAGCTACTGCCAAGGCTGAGAGATGGATGGACTGGCAGCAACCGGTTTCCATTACTGGGGAATTGCAGGTACCCAAGAATGAGTGAGGCTGGATGAGGAAGAGATGGGGAAAAAGAAGGTATTTACCCCCAATAGTTCAGGGACTGAAAGAGGAGAAAGCAAGCCACGGAGCAGATCCACAAGCCGCTGCACACAGATGCATGTGTATAATAACGCTTTATACCTATGTGCACACATCACACACACCGCACACACCTTCCTACCCTCCGCCACACTGGAGTTAGCCGGAAGGCTTATATCTGGCCTTTGCATGTCAAATGGCTTCCAGAGCGCAGGCACAGGCTGCCCAGGAGTGGACAGAGGCAGCCCGGATGGTCTGCAGGAGCCAGGGTGATGAGACCTGTGGCATTTGCTAGGAGCCATGGGGCTGCTGCTGCCGGGGACTCCAGGGCTCTCCAGGAGGGACAAGTCTGCCTTGGATTGACCCTGAAGACAAGAGCTGGGCATCTGGGGAAGCAGGTTCGGGACCCCGGGTTGCTGAGGCGGTGAGGAGGGCGGTTCCCTGGCTGCAGCTCCTTCAGCATTGCAGGGCAGCAGAGCCTTTTCCTCTTTGTGTGTCCTCTGAGATGGGCCAACGCCCTGCTGCTGGCTCACATCCCTACCGCCTCTTCTCTCTAGGCCCCTCCCTCCTTCTGGGCCATTAGTCTCTCCCTGCACAGCTGCCAGGTCTTCTCCTTGATGGGTCTGGTCTGGTTGCCAGGGGGATGAGAAGAGGGAGGATGGGAGAGATGGGATGGATAAGCCAGGGCCTGTCCCCTCTAACTCTTGGGATGGTGAGGGGTAGGGTCCTGCCTGGGCTGGAGGCAGGGCGCTTGGCAGGTGTGAGGAGGGGGATGGGGAAACCTTGGTGCTTTCTGGCACAGCCCCAGGCTCTGAGCCCTGGCTGCCATTGGTCTGGATCCCCATTTACTCCAGCCTAGGCCTTGCCCCTGCCTGCTGTTCTCAGGGAGCAAACTCGGGGTCTGAGCTGGAACTGCATGCAGAGGGGCAGGCACAGCCTGGCAGGACCAGCTCAGGCCTTGGCTTTATAAGGAGCTGCTGGTAGACCTGGGTCTTTGAGAATAGAGGCCCCTTGGGCTGCCCAGGGAGTTCCAGGTGGGGTTCCCATCTGCTCCCCTGCTTGAGCTCCCAGCTCACAATCCAGGTGCCTTAGAGTGGAGGGGACAAGGGCCCTCAGCGGGGCTCTGGGGCTGTGGAGGGAGTAAGGCCAGGGCCTGGGAGGGGAAACCAGGCATGCTGGCCAGACAGAGGAGACTCGCCCCCTTACTCAGAAAGAGCCAGGCCCAGGAGATCTTGGGGCCAGAAGAAAAGTAGGAGTGGTCACAGTTAAGAGTCAGGGCTCTGGCCTCCAATTGCCAAGCTTCCCATCTAACACAATACTCTCTATTGTATGAATTTAGGTTCAGTACTACGTTCTTCCATGTTTTTCAGTAAAATGGGGATAACTGTAGTTTCTATCTCATAGTCTTATTGGGAGGATTAAATGAATAAGTACATATAAAATACTTAGAATACATGTAATAACAGCTGAAAATGTAAGCTATTTTATTTATTATTATTATTAATATCGATCTCCTGAAGGACATTGTCAGCCCCCTAGTGCAGTGAGAATCTGGACTCCTTTTAAATTATCCCTACTAGTGGCTGCGAGCAGTTCTGGACCCAGGGCTGAAGGAGCCAAGTATTTACTGGCTCAGGGAGAGAGGGGAAGGTGGCCTTATCTTCCTCTGTACTGGACAAATAGTATACTGATTAAGACATGGACACTGAGTTCGATTAAGACTGCCATAGCTAATTAAGACTCAATTTAATTAGCTATGTGCTTTGGGTTTATGTGAGTGATTGAAACTCTATTCATCCCATTGTATTGATCCACAAGTGGGAATGATAATAATAATACTTCCCATGTTAATGCTGGAGGCTGAAATGAATTACAGTATATGAACACTTAGTGCCTGGCACACAGGACATGCTGTGTAAGTATTAGCCAGCGTTTTTATTACCCTTCTTCCTCCTGCCACCCTTGGCTGCTCTGGTAAAGGCTTGGAGAGAAATGACAATTGGATACATTCAGAAGTTTGCAAGGAAGGTGAGAAACAAAGGTTAGGTCACTAGCAAGAGTGCTACCGAATGACCGGCGAGGGACTCAAAGCTGGTTATCAGGCGTATGGGGAAGATTGGCAGAGGAAAAGGCTCCAGAGCTGGACTCCCAGTCAAGGCTGAGGAACAGTCATAGTACGAAATTGAAAGAGTCACTGAGAGGGTAGGAAGTTGTTTTCAGAGAGCAGATGTGTGAATTTGTGATTCTGGAGCAGGAGTATTCAATGGGTGAGAAGGTTCCCAGGGCATTTGTAAGGGCGGAGGCAGCTGAGTCTAAGGTGAATTAGAGACAAAGGTCAGAGGAGAAAAGGTCAGGGTGCTGGCCTGGACACTGACTAGCCATGTGGCCCTGGGCAATTACCTGTTTTCTCTGAGCTTCCGTTCTTTTCATCTGTAAAATTGGGAGGATGACACCTTCCTCCCAGGGTTGTTGTGAGATCTATGAGATGTTGTATATAAAAACAATTAGCATGTTGTGAGGCTCACAGTAGGTGCTCAACACTGTTGATTTTCTTCCTCTCCCATGTGACAAAGAGGAAACAGACACAGAGGAGCAAGGACATAACCTTAATTACTTGTAACTAAGGGTCAGCTGTCCCTTGAGGTCTGAAATTGGCTCAACCTCCATTCCATATCTTGGGGAAAGTTCAGTGTGTTCCCCAAAACCTATGCCTTTGTGGGGCTTCCACTTTACATCCTTAGCTCCCTGTCCTTAATGCTGCTGAACTGGCTGATTTTACAGCTCCCTCTCCACAGGATCCCAGCTGTGGGACTCAATACTGTCCCTTGGTTCCCGTGATCCCCTTTCTCATCACAGGTAGGACCTGAAGCTCTGAGGGATGAACTTGCCTGTATGAGGTTGCACAGACAGCTAACAGCAGCCTCCTCTCAAAAATTCCTGTCCTGGAGGGTCAGGCCCTGCTGGTGTTCCATAGTCTGGGACTGTGAGAGCCAAGATAAGCTTCAGCCAGAGGGAGTTCAGCCCCATTCAAGATGGGCTCTCCCAGGCCGGCCCAGCCACCGGGCCCCCACTGGCGGAGTGGCTCCATCAAAGTAGAATTCCTTCCCTATAGTCTCCATTTTGGGGTTCCACTCTTCTCAGTTAGGGAACACTCTGGGTATGTTTTTCTACCTCATCACTTCTCTCACTGTACTCGTATGCTATGGTTAACATCTCCTATATGCCAAGCATCTTACACGTACTACCACTTTCAATCTTCATTGTATACATAGGTACTATTACTATTCCCATTTTACTGTTGAAGAAACTGAGGCACTTAGAAGTTAAGCAACTTGACGCAGGTCACACATCTAGGAAACTAGTGATCTGTTTATATGTCTGACTCCTCCCTCCCTGACAACATGATCCTTGAGGGCAGCTATCGGACTTTATTCGCCTTTGTGTCCATAGTGTCTAGCACAGGACCTTGGTCTAATATGTGTTGGTTAAACTCAAGGGTAACCCTGAGGCACCTGAAAAAATCTTTTCGGTGGTTCAGTCTGGAAAATAAAGAGAGATGTGTTGCTGCCATCTTCTGGTCAGAAATCAGAATGACATGCCTGCAGTGTGCATCCAGGCTTGTGTTTAAGACTCAAGGCTAAGGGAACATTGGAATTTGAAGGATGCTTCAAAATTATGACGACCTTCTTTTTACAGATGAGGAGAATTGACCAAGGGTGTGTAAAAATAGAATAGCAGCATTAGTATTAGGATTTCATAGCCCCGATTTTATTCTTCCCCTGGGCTCTAGGAGCCTCCTCTGCCCCTCTGCTCCCCCAGCCGCCGCCCCGCTTCACACACACACACCCTCCCCCGCCCCCCGCGCTGCGCCGGAAGCCAAAAGCCCGGGAAGGAGAGCAAAATCTGTCCTCAACTCTCCCGTGTCCTGTACTATGTACACAACCTCCAGTCCTGCCATCACCATCAAATCGCATCTCCATCTGCCTGCATGCCTGTCTGGCCCTTCCAACCAACGAGCCCTCAACTGAAGAACCAAGAGCACCTTTGGGCCTTGGGATGCTACGGGAGACTTCCTTCTCACAGCGCAGGCTGCGGGCCTGACCCGGAATCACCTGCGGGGCCTGTTGAAAGCAGATTCCAGTCCCTCACGAAGATCTTCTGAATCCCTGGAATCTGCATTTTAACAAGCTTCCTAGGTGATTTTTAATGCACGTGAAAATTTGATCCTACCTGGATTAAGATTGTTTTCTTTAAATTGTCTATCTTTCCCCCACATTTTCTTTTGATTTTCAAACTAGAGAAAAGTTGAAAGGATCCTGCTACGAACACCAATATACCCTTGTCCCAGATTATCAGTTGTCAATATTTTGCCACAATTCGTTTGAAGGTAAGTTTCAGACATCATGATATTTCACCCCTTCAGCATGCAGCTCTTAAAAACAAGGATGGAACTGTGGTAGGCAGCTAGACAGATGTGAGCAGGGCAAGGACAATGGGCCAGGTACAGAAGGTCACCGGGGCAGAAATCCCCAGCTGCCCAGCAAGAGCAAATGTGGGAAAGCAAGGACTTTGCCCCCAAGGTAGCCTTTCTTCCCCTAGCATATTGGTGGTCATACAGTTTAGACCTCCTGATCTTTCACATCACTGGTCACGTGGTTCAGACCCTCCCTTGACCTTTCCTCTCCTGGCATGTTGCTAGTTCCACGGCAGACCCCTCTGGGGAGGAGGAACAAGGAGCTGGAGCATGGCCTCATGCGGCTCCCCTGTTGCATGACCACTCACTTAAGCATTAGCCCCGAGGGAGAACGTCTAGGCCTCAGTTGTGTTTCAGCTCCAGGCCCAGAAAAGCAGCAAAAGCAGACAAGTGACACCTAGGCTGACCTCAGGGCCAGCTGCATTAACTAATGACCCCCTGCCCTGCTCCCAACCAATCAGTAAAAACCCCAACCCTGAAAGGACACACCTGGAAAGCTGATGCATATTCTATTGGGATCCTCCCCTGAGACCTCCAGATAATAACTTAAGTCGGAGGGCCGCTCAGCTTTGGTGTGCCAGCACCTTTCCCCACCCGGTTTGCCTTGCCTCTCTCGCTCCTAAGCTCCAAGGGCCCTTCTTTGGCTGTAACTTGTCTCCTAAGCCCATGTCTTCTACAGCTCACTTCTTCTACCTGTGTGACTTTCTAACTAAACTTTTACAGTTTGAGTCTTGGCCCTGAACTCAAGTACTGAGGTTGCTGAACCAAGGTCTGATCTGACTCCACCAGTCGAACACCTGGCGCCATTCTCGCTGCCAACAGCACTATTTTCCTACATGACCGTGGTACTATTAACCCGCTCCTTAACCCGATATACAGTCCGTATTCGAATTCCCCCAGTTGTCCTAATAATACCCGTCACAGCTATTGCCCCACAAATCGGATTCAAAGATCAAGAATTGTATTTGGTTGTCACCTGGGCAGAGGGGTGGTCCAGAGCATAGAGGTAAAGCAGGATGAGCTTGTCATGTTCGAGGAATTGCAGAAATGTTGGTGGGGTAGAGTGAGGGGGGAGAGGAGGAGAGAGGAATGAGAAGGAGACAGAGCAGGTAGGACTTTGTAAATCAGAGTAAAGTGTTCATAGCTTATTTGGAGGGTTTTAAGCAGAGGATGGACTTGATCTGATTTATGACTTTAAAAGGTCAATGTGAGGACAGTTTCGGATTTGGGACGTTCTATAAGACAAAGAGTCCTAAACTCTTTGAGAAGTCTGTCATTTTCTTTAAAAAATGGTGGGTCTGTCTGTTTCCAAAAAATGTCATAAGAAATCACCACAAATAGAAATTTATTCTCTCGCAGTTCTGGAGGCTGGACATCCAGAATCAGGACCCTGGCAGGGCTCGACCTCCAATGGCTGTAGGGGAGGGTCCTTCCTTGCTCTTCCAGCTCCGGGAGCTCCAGGCATTCATGGCTTGTGGCTGCAACTCTAATCTCTCTCTGCTTCTGCCCTCCTCCTCCTCTGTGTCTATGTCTTCTCCTTCTTATAAAGACACTTGTCTTTGGATTTGGGGACCCAGGTAATCCAGGATAATCTCAAGGTCCTTAACTACATCTTGCCAAGGCCCCTTTTTCCAAATTAGATTGCGTCAACAGGTTCTGGGATGTGGGCATCTTTTTAGGGGGGCCACCATTCAACTCACTACAGTTGGGGGGATTGTGTTAGACAAGAAAGAGACTAAGGGATATAACAACTAAATGCAATGTTCAAACCTAGATTGGATCCCGGATTTGCAGAAAAACAAAGCGTACTAATGAAATGTGCCTATTATATGCTATGATATGATTTATTCCTGTTTTTAGGTGTGAAGATAGGAATGTGGCTGTATAAGGGAATGTTTTTGTTCTTAGGAGGTGTCTGCCGGAGCATTTGGGGTAAAGAGCCATGCTGCCTGTGACCCTTCTAGTAGGTTAGTCCCGTTGTCTCCACCATCGTGTGGTACAAGGCGGTGGCTCTGGCTGCTGAGTCAGTGAGACCGAGAAGCAGCAGTTGCAGAGTTAGTGATGTCGCTTATCAGAACAGAACCCAGGGTTCTCATCCTGGTCTCCACTTGGCTCTGCGGGGCTCTTATAAGATTGTGCAACAGATGAGGGTTCCTTCTCACCCCCCAGCACAGGGTGTGCAAGAAACCCGGTCCCAGGCCTGGGCCACTCACTGAGCCTTGCTTTCCTTGTTGGTAAAATGAAGGCTTTAGATGAAATGATCTCTGGATCCTTTCCAGGCATAGCGGTTGTTAAGCAGCTGTTTAGGTAATAAAAGACGCATTTATTAAATATTGTAATGGGTCTCAGAGCACTGACCCCAGAGCTTTAGGCTCTTCCTTCACAAGGTGATGCCCCGAGATCCCTGAAGTGGGAATGAGGGATGGGGAAGTGACAGCCAGCCTTAGCCTGTCGTGAGCTGGAGCGTCCGTGCGACCTCATCTCTGGTTGCAGGGTCCATGTTCAGAGCAGACCACAGTCGGGCAGTCCAAGGTGGACAGGCATTTCCTCCCCAGCTCCACGTGCCGGGACTGCCCAGAGAGGCCGCCTTCATGCCGGCCCACAGGGCAGACTCCCACCCTCCCTCTCCACAGCTGCCATGAGCCCCTCAGCCTGGAACCCCTGTAAACTAGAGCAGGTGGGAAACTCTGAGATCACCTGGGCACCCCTCCCTCATTTTCCCCATGAAGCTGCTGAGATGGGAGGCATTTCTTACAATTCCCTGTTAAAGGAGCCTTGGTCACCCCTCCCTACCCAGGCAGGGGCTTGAACACGTTGAGATGAGATAGGACAGGGACTTCTGCCAATCAGGCCAGCCACCAGGAGGCTCTTTTCCGCAATCATGGCACTCTGCCATCCATCCCACCCCATCGCCTGCAGGGAGAGGCCGGGTGGCAGCTGAACAGACAAGTTCAAAGAGGCTGACGCCCTACAAACTGCCCTGCCTGCCCTCTGCCTCCCAGCCACGCAGGCCCTCGCCCACGGATCTCCGGCCAGCAAGGGTCAGTTGTCAGCTGCTGTTAGCCGTTCCCTCGCCTTCGAGGCGAATTCTCTCTGCAGCACGCTGGTATCCTGGCTGGAGGGCAGGGAGGTGATGGAGGTAACCAAGGTGGGGGATGGGGGAGATGAGTGAGAGAGGGTCGGGGGAGAGAAATGGAAGTGGAGGGAGCAGATGAGGGACCAAGTAGAGAGGGGAGATGGGAGGAAAAGTAGAGAAAACCAAAGGGGCCAGAAAGAGAGAAAAAGCCTCCCAGGCTTTCTCCTCTCAAGAACCCAAGTGCCCCCACTCAGAGGAACAACCAGCCAAGTGACCCTTATTCACCTCCTAGAACCCCCTGAATCTGGTCTGGTTCATGTTCAAAGAGTCACCTGGCACCAGCTGCTTATCTGCAAGGGCAGCTCAAAGCTCCTTAGGCCCTGGGAGATTTGAGACCACCCTGGGGTCAGGGTTCCTGGGAGGAGGCCATGCTTTCCAAGAGGCCTCCTTGCTCTGCTGCCTCCACAGACTGGGCTATGGCTCCGGTTGTAGTTGCATGTAAAAGGAAAGAGGAGACACCTTTTTGGCCGGCAGATGTTGTCCGTGTGCTTTCAGTTTATGGTTTAGGTTCAGCCAAGACTCCTGGAAACACTGCAGCCAGAGGAAGGCCGGGCATGGAATCTCTCCCGGGGCAATGTCTGCGCTCGAAAAGGGTTACACAGATTTAACAGGGTCTTAATGTTTTTATCATTATCTTTTTACTAAATGTTCCTATGACCTATCTCCTAAGGCTTTTATATTAATTAAACTGCTTTTGGCAGGAAGCAATAGAAGACCCAACTCAGAATGTCCTAAACAGTAAGGGGATTGATAATCTCACATAATGGAAAACCCAGAGACAGAGTTTTAGGGCTGGTTAATTCAAGGGATCAACCTCTTATCAAGGACCCAGGTTCTTTACATCTTTCTGCTGTGTCACGCTCAGAGTGTTAGCTTTTGTCCTCGTGTTTGTCCCCCTTCCCCCTCAGCCTCCAACCAGCAGACATTACCTCACCCCTCGTTTCCATAATTGCATCACATGCCAGTTCTTTAACCAATCCCTGGCAAGGAATTACCTTGATCAGCTTAGACTACGGTCCTGGGGGTGCAGAGGCCCAGCCTCCACTGATGCACGTAGTCGCAACACCTGAACAGAACCAGGTTGTGTTGGCAGGTAAAACAACCAGCGGAGATGGCTCTGGGGTAGATGTGCAACAGTGGCTGCCCCTTGTGACCATCTCTCCTGATATGTCTCATATGCTGCCTTGCATTAGGGTTATGCCTATGTCTCCATATTCTGAGGGGGACAAAGAAATGAAATGTATCCCCTGTAGTACTTGGCACAATGACTCGCACCAAATGATGAATGAATGAAACTTAAAAACTGAAATGTTTGTCATAATAGTATAATTGGACATGGTTACTTTTGCCAAGGGCATTTCAGTTTCAGTTTACTGGCAGGCTAGACATCTACGAGCCAAGTGAAATTTGATGAAAACAGAGTGTGGGGAGGGAGGGCTGACAGCAGTGAGACTCAATTGCTATCTACCCCAGTGAATTCATTAATTTATCAATGTAGACAAACCACTTGTGTAATTAGGAAAGCTTGATATTTTGTTCTCGTGTTTTAAAAAGAGAAAAAATAAATCTTCTAGTGGTAAGACAAGTGTTTTAAGGGCATTTTCTATTTTATGACTAAAGAAGACATGTCTCCAGCTCTGTCAGGCCCACCGCGGCTGAGTCTCTCTCCCCTGCTGCAGCCTCCGAGGAGCGCGAGAGGAGGAAAGGACTGACTTCCCAGAGCCGGCTCTCAGGACGAACAAACTCAGAGCCATAGGCTCTCGGAACGAATGGGGCAGTGACAGGTTAATGAGACGTCAGCATGGGGGGACTTCTTCCACGGGCCAAAGGTGGGAGCCTTCCCTGTCTGACACACTGGGTCTGTTTCCCACCTCATGCTGCCGTGTCTCCCGGAGAGCCGCCCTGCCAGTGGACTTCAGGAGCCCTCTGCCTGGGTCACCTCTGCCAGCTTCACCCTGTGACCGTGGCTGACTGGAGGTGACCATTCTGGCCCCTGGGCTTAGGGTAGCGATGCTCCTGGTGCGAGCTGTCCTGTCTGCCCGTGGCAGTTGTCTGGTCAGCAGGAGCCCAAGAAGGTGGGAACGGCTACCCTACAAGGACGCCATTGTCTCCATGATCTGAGAATTGATTTACTGAGTTCAGAGCGAGGCCTGGACGAAAGAGTCCCCTCACTAGGAAGTCTACAATCTGGCTAGTGGGGACCAGCCGGCTTTGCTCCTTTGGACTAGTGCGCTGCCACCTGGGCCCCAGAATGGGGCCCCAGGGAGGTGATCTAACAATCAAAGGCAGAATGAGAGCTCCTTTCTGTGGCTGTGGCTCCAAGCGGTGCTCCACGCAGGGCTGGCCTCTGTGGGCCTCCTGTCTGACTCACCCCTTCGCACCCAGAGCTGGAAGGGCTGCCAGGTGCTGTGACCACTCTCCAGGGTCCTGCTTGGAGGCAGGATGGGGTCAGAGTTCTGGGGTCCATTTCAGTTCCTCCACTTTCTCTGCAGCCTGGGGGCAGATTCTTACTCTCTCTGAACTCGGACTCCAGCTGCGGGAATAGGGATAACATCTCCTCACAGGGCTTTGCGAAGATCACGGAACACTTCCACCCTGACAGTCCCCCCTTCCTCCCACAACCCCCTCAGGGCCGCCACACACCTTCGGGAAGTCTGAGGCCTGAAGACAGGCTCTCTCAAAGCTCACCCTCGCCCCCCGCCCGGCTACCTCTGCTCTGACGGTGGGGAGTTGGACAAATTCCACCGGAGCAGAGGCACTTGCCAGCTGGTTCCCAAACACTGAGGGTGACACGTAGACAGGCCAGCACACCGGGCCTCACAGCCGTTCTCTCCTCCTCGCCCCAGCTCAAAGCAGCTATGCCTGGGCCCACGGGGCCCTCAGTGGCCAGCGGCCTCCGTGGGATGGAAGCAGGTTGCTCCTCTGGTCAGGTCGGGTGAGGGCAGCCTAAGCCCCGTGTCCGCAGAGCCAGACCTGGGGCCCCAGCCAGTCTCAGAGCCTGCGCCCCTTCGACTTTCTCCATTTTCCCCCTCGAGCCTCGGAGCCTCGGGGGCATCCACAGTGGCTGCAGTTCTGAGACTTTCCATTTGTGCTCAAGGGCAGATCAGATGATTGTCAGCCACAAAGCAGCGACCTAGACCTTGGGGTCTATTTGTTCTTGCTGCAGGCTAACTTCTATTCACTCTCCCACCGTCACAGGAGGGGAAGTCATCACTGCAAGGAGAAACCTCTCCCCCGCCACCAGCTCTGTGCTCTTCCCCGGGGCTCTGTTCTACTGGAATATTTTCTCTCAACTAAATTCTTCATCTTTTTTTACCCCACCATCATGGCAGCTTCTTTAATGTTCCAACCTTTTCACATTTGGCACGTGTAGAAAATAATTTACCTCTAAGCCTTACTGCGGTAATTGGAGGAGCCGCCCCTGGCCAGGGGTAATTAGCCCAGGGAGCCCCGAATCCCATTCTTGGGGCACTGTGCTTGGGAGATGCCGGCTCAGAGGACAGACCTCTCAGGCGTCATGGCATGTCACGCTCAGCTGAAGCTGGATGATTTGTCTGCCCCTTCTCACATGAGTGTCCTGTTTGCTCCGGTCCTCACACTGCGCGACACTTGGCAGATTTCCTAGGTTGGGAAGGTCTCTGGGCACCCCTCTGGTGGCTGGACTGGCCGCTGGCCTATCTAAGGCTTGTTTTCTTCATCCCAGACCCCTGCCCCAGACACCATGCTCAGGCTACAGGGAGGAATCGGGCCCATCTGAGACGTGGAAACAGCTGGTTTTGTGCTCTAGGATGGTGCGGCTGGGTCTGTCCTGCAGGGTCTGCGCCCAGGGTTGCTCTCCCAATGAATGCTGTTAAGAACCCCCTGAGCACAAAATCGAAGCCCCTCAGGCTGGGAGAGCCGTGAGATAGAACAGGCACAGTGTTAGATGATCTCCTCCCACAGCAAGGGGGCAGAGGAAGGCAGGGGTGGGGGTAAAAACACTCGTGGGGAAAGGCAGCCACTGAACACCAGCAGCAATATGAGGTCAGCCAGGGCGCACAGTGAGCACATCCACTTCTCTGCACCTGCCTCCATCTCCTGCCACCTGTGTGGCATTTCCGCTCAGGCCAAGCACCAAAGCTGGTTTCTGCCTTCTGCAGGAGGCCTGGCCCTTGGGTCATCCTTGACCTTTTACATTACTCAGCTCGACCTTATAGGCCACGCCACTGATACCTGAATACCAATCACCAAGCTCTCCAGCCACCCGTTTTAAAGCCCCCTCTGTCCCCCCCTTACCTTGTAGCTGTCTCCTGCTCCTCTCAAGATCTAGTCTGCTTCCAACAGGTGCTTGGAAGAGGATCCAAACTAGGAAACTCTCCCCTCTCCCATTTTTCCTGCATGTACATTATTCTTCAATTTTCCTTATTATTCCCCTACCTAAAATATCCCTATGGTACACTGGGTCCAAGTACCAATACTACAGCCACGTGTGACTTGTAACTTTGTGTCTTACCCAACTTTACTTTCTCCAAGCAGAAATTTCTTAAAAAGAACACCTTATTTGCCACTGTAGGTTTTGACGAAGTATGGAATATACCAGCACAATTCCAAAGCCCTTCCCATGCTGGTGCCGGAAAGTGGGCCAGGCTGGAGCGGCTCTGCCTTGGGTCGGCCTGCAGGGCGCGGGTCTTGACTTTGTGTAGGAAAGATTTCACAACACGAGTCCAGGTGATTATGAAAGTATGTTTATTACAGCTGGGGACAGTGGCACAAGGGCCTAGGATGGAAGAAACAACAGGAGCCTAGGCTGGACTGCTTTGGCTCACTGGGAAGTCAGAGAAAAGGGGGCTTGGGGACAGGTTCAGGGGGTTAGCCCTGGCCAAGCTGCTGGTGCCTGTTGTTCCCAGTTGCAAGCCTCCAGGGGTCCCTTAGACTTCAGGAGATGCGTGCCTGTGGGGCAAGGAGAGGTGGAGGCTGATCACCAGGTCCTTTTGAGGGGTTTTAAAGGCACAGCTTTTCCAGGTGTGCCTTTTCCAGGTTGTGGTCTCTCCTTATCAGTCAGGGCCAGGGCAGGGGGCCATTAGGCATTGCAGCTGGTGCTGGTGCTGTCCGCCTGCACACACTCCTTTTCTGGTCCTGGAGCTGAAATACAACTGAGGCCTAGAGGTCATCTCTAGGGAGGAAGGGTCAGAGGGTCTGAACTGTATGACCAGTGATGCGCCAGGGGAGGAAAGGCCACCCTGGGGTGAGGTCCGGTGCCAGTTTTGCTCATTAGGCATCAGGTGCTTTCTGTCCTGGTGACCACCTGCACCTGGCTGTAAATTGCTCAGCCAGTTTGTTCAGCTGTCTGTTTCCCCATTCCACTTGCCAAGAGATGTTCCTAGCTGACTATCCTGCCTCAATGTGACTATTATTTTACTAAATACTGACAGTAGGCATGTCTGACTGGTTACTGGAGTTTTGGCTCCACCATCATTACCCCCTTGCTACTCGACATGTGGTCACAGCGGACCAAGAGAAGCCAGCTGGAAAAAATGCAGTACCTGAAGCTTTACCTCAGACTGCAGATTAAGATCTATATTCTAATATGATACATCCCCACTGTAGTTTGAGAAACATAGGCCCAATCTATCCAAGCCTGTTGCCTCACTTAAATGACCACCACCATTCATCATTTCAGTTCCAAGTGAAACAGACAAACCACTTGGCGCCACACATGGCACACAGAAGCCACTTGAAATGCTGATTTAGTCGCCACATGGATCATCTGCCAGCCTCCATCCCCCAACTGGCCTTGAATAAAGTGGGTCAAGTATTGTGACAAAGCAGCAGCCAGTTTGACATTAAAATATAAACATCACCTTTATTGGTTAAGTTTGGGATACAAAGGACTTCACAGAACAGAAATAAGACAGTATGAAGACACTGGAGTGTAACACTGCAGCAGACACGTTAATACTCTTCACCCTCATCGTCTCCCTCAGCACTATCTGCTCCGACCTCCTCATAATCCTTCTCTAGGGCAGCCATGTCCTCACGGGCCTCAGAAAACTCCCCCTCCTCCATGCCCTCACCCACGTACCAGTGGACAAAGGCACGCTTGGCATACATCAGGTCAAACTTGTGGTCCAGGCGAGCCCAGGCCTCAGCAATAGCTGTGGTGTTGCTCAGCATGCACACAGCTCGCTGCACTTTGGCCAGGTCTCCGCCAGGCACCACAGTGGGAGGCTGGTAATTAATGCCAACTTTGAAGCCAGTGGGGCACCAGTCCACAAACTGGATGCTGCGCTTGGTCTTGATGGTGGCAATGGCGGCATTGACATCTTTGGGTACCACGTCACCACGGTACAACAGGCAGCAAGCCATGTATTTACCGTGGCGGGGGTCACATTTCACCATCTGGTTTGCTGGCTCAAAGCATGCGTTGGTGATCTCTGCTACCGTAAGCTGTTCATGGTAGGCTTTCTCAGCAGAGATGACAGGGGCATATGTGGCCAGAGGGAAGTGGATGCGGGGATAGGGCACCAGGTTGGTCTGGAATTCGGTCAGATCGACATTCAGGGCTCCATCAAACCTGAGGGAAGCAGTGATGGAGGACACAATCTGGCTGATAAGGCGGTTAAGGTTAGTGTAGGTTGGGCGCTCGATATCGAGGTTTCTACGACAGATGTCGTAGATGGCCTCATTGTCAACCATGAAGGCACAATCAGAGTGCTCCAGGGTGGTATGGGTGGTGAGGATGGAGTTGTAGGGCTCCACTACAGCTGTGGAAACCTGGGGGGCTGGGTAAATGGAGAACTCCAGCTTGGACTTCTTGCCGTAATCGACGGAGAGGCGCTCCATCAGCAGGGAGGTGAACCCAGAACCAGTCCCCCCACCAAAGCTGTGGAACACCAAGAAGCCCTGAAGACCTGTGCACTGGTCAGCCTGTAGGGAAAGAAAAGTTTTAAGTCTTGATGAAAGCTGCAATGACTTCTTTGAATCCATAATTACTCTATTGATGGCGATTTTTAAATGTCTTTTGACTATTTGCTAAGAAAACTAACGTAAAAATCTTCTAAAGTGCTAAGAAATGCAGAGAAACTTTTCAGCAACTCCTGGAGTGGAGAATCTGCTAAAAGGCTACTTAAAAGTGAACCATTCTCATTGGAAGGCAGAGGTCTGGCCTCATGAGGTCTGGAATGGATGCAGGGCCCAGGTTTTGGTGCCTGGGAGAGCAACCTCTGGTGCCCTTGCTGTGACCACAGAACAAGGGCAACTTCTTATCAGCTGGAGAGCTACCAAGCGCAGGCCTGGACCACCAGCTCCGTACAATGGATGCCTTACAGAGATTTGGCAGCTATTTTCTGAGCTGAAATACAACAGAATAACCACATTCAATGCCCTGGTATTAGAGTCAGCCTGGGTCATCTGGCTCTACCAGTTCCTTGCTGTGTGACTTTGACCGAATTCATTTCTCAGTCTCAGTTTTCTCATTTAGTATGAGAATAGCAATCTACCTCAGGTTGTTGAGAACTAAGTGAGCACTTGGAACAGCGCTTGGCACAGTAACCACTAGTCATCTGAAAGCCTAGTCATTCTGGGAGGGGTAGTTTACTGTCAGTTCCCTGAGAACTTTGGGGCTTTCCACCACTCAACAGAGCTATTCTAGTTAGCAACTGCAGCTCTATGAAAAGATGATGTTGACCTTTCAGGCAAAGTATTAACCACCCTTCTCAAAGGTGCTGCTCACAGATTTGTGGACATTCTCTACCAACCCTTCACAGCTCACTTCTCCAGTGGGTCCCTACAATGAGATCAATGCACAGGGCAGATCCTAGTCTACCAAGTATATCCACTAAATCTCATATGGACATATGAATAACACCAAGGGCAAATGCAATTGTTTTGGTAGTTAATGATCTTCACTCGTAAATTCTCAATGGCTTTTACTAGACTTATTTTCTCCTAAACACAGGTCCTGATTGCCAAGTGAGTGTCTGTAGCTGAAGCTTGATTTGCAAAGATAGGAACCATTAACCCAAACTTTGCTGGGGAGACTGATAAACATCCGGAAAAGTATGAGGCCATGAATGATGCAAGGCCATTCTTTTTAGAATAGATCAGTTGTACCTGGGCTTAGTAGTGGATTGGCCAAAAGTCTGTTACATTTTTTTTTCTCTGTACAATGGCTCTAGTAGTGGCCAGCTGTCTTTAACATCATTTGAAACAATTTTGTTAGGTTTATTCTGACAGTTGTCATTATCAGCGTGCATTAAAAAAACCTTATCAAAATTGGATTTTTGTGCAGCCATTTTAATATTGAAGATGGAAGATATGCAACATTTTTGGTGTATTGTACTTTATTTCAAGAAAGTTAAAAATGCAACAAATGCAAAAAAAAAAAAAAGCATTTGTGCAGTGTATGGGGAAGGTGCTGTGACTGATTGAACATGTCAAAAGTGGTTTGTGATGTTTCTTGGTACTATTGACATTTGACCAAATAATTCTTCACTGTGGGGCTGCCTTGTGCATTGGAAGATGTTTAGCAGCACCTCTGGCCTCTGCCCACTAGAAGCCAATAGAGGAAGAGAGCCGCCATACTCAAAATATCCAAATCAACAGTTATTGGTGAAAATGAAAAATGTGTCTTTCATTTCACATAAAATACTGAACAGACTTTTGGCAAACCCAGTATAATGTGATTTTCCTAACAAGCTACTCTATCCAAGCATTCATTCTTGATTTTGAGTTAATTACAAGCTGCCCATATGTCTAAGGAGCAAAGAATCAGCTGATTGCCAGGCTCTTAATTAAGAGTGACTCAGAGCAGTTAGTGAACTTCACTGGTGTGAATACAGTTGCCTAAGATTCTACTTCTGTGGGACTCCCAACACTGCCCTGTGTTCTAGCAGAGAAGGAGCCTGCTGCTTTGTGTTTTTCTCTCAATGCCTTCCTAGTTGCAGTGATCGGCACTTGCTTCTATAATAAGGGAGCTGCCCTGCCTCCACTTTCAACGTTGAACATTTTCAGTGTTGGCCATTTCTAATCAATCAGTGTTATACTGGCTTCTTGAGCTCTGAACTTTTTGTACTAATATAAGGCACTAGGCCAGGCTTTCTTTTTAAAAGTTTGATCAATTAGTTGCTCATCAAATCCAGCCACCTACTCACTGTGACTCAGATAACCTAAAAAGGGATGTCTCAGCTTGAAGCAGGGAAGCTGACTCATTAATATGAACAAGGGTGTTTAATGATCTAACATGTCAGTCAAACTGTTAATGTCCCCTGCTTCTCACCTTGACTCCTGGTAAACTGCCCTCATTGAATAAGCAATTGCCCAATTGCCCAAATCTGCCTTGTAAGACAGAAATAGGCAAGAGCACTTATCCCTACCCCAAATACTTGTCCCATAAACCAGGGCTATCTGGTTTAGAAGTCCAGTTATTTCGTGAGCAGTCTGCAGCCTGTTTTAGCGTGCGAAGAATGATTCCTGTAGTTTGGTCTCTCTTAAAACTCAGAGAAAACTGTCACCCCACTTTAAATACTGTGTTTACCAGTTTCCGAATTCTGTCCAGGACGAGGTCAATGATCTCCTTGCCAATGGTGTAGTGTCCACGGGCATAGTTATTGGCAGCATCTTCCTTGCCTGTGATCAGCTGCTCGGGGTGGAAGAGCTGGCGGTAGGTACCAGTGCGAACTTCATCTGGAAAAGGGAAACGAGGCGGCCACCCATCACTAACAACCCACGCAAGCCTGCGCAACCCCAGGGCATCGACAGAGCCCCCAGGACACACCTCCTGTCCCGGACCCCTGGGGTCTCACTTGGGTTACTGAGGGCAACTCACCAATGACTGTGGGTTCCAGGTCTACAAACACTGCCCTGGGCACATGCTTGCCAGCGCCTGTCTCACTGAAGAAGGTGTTGAAGGAGTCGTCTCCCCCGCCAATGGTCTTGTCACTTGGCATCTGGCCATCAGGCTGGATGCCATGTTCCAGGCAGTAGAGCTCCCAGCAGGCATTGCCGATCTGGACGCCAGCCTGGCCAACGTGGATGGAGATGCACTCACGCTGTGGGAGGAGGAAAGGAAAATGTCAGAACATAACACATTGAGTGGGACATTTAGGAATGATTCACACCTAAATGACTAACCTTCAGGATAGATAATCACCTTTCTGAAGGCCACTCCTACCCCAGACTATTGCACAAGCAACAAGTCTTTACTGAAGATTAATTCAGAGAAAATGCTTGGGAAAACCAAAGGTATGTCAATGAACTACTAGACAGACTAGAGACCAGATCGTTCCTTTGTAGCCACATTAGATATTCAAGGTCAGGTTCCTACCACTTCAGAAAGACAAAGCTGGCTCTATAGCAACATTTCCCCCCAGCTCCAGGAAAATATGCTTGCCGAGTCCTTACAGGCATGCAAAATTCTGCCTTTCAGCTATGATTCATTCTGTATGATTGTGTAACTATTGAGCTCATTCTGGTCCCTCTTTAATCCTACTCTTTAAAAGGACTTCTCCCTTTAAAACCAGCTTAAACCAGAAAACTACAGCCATATGACTCAGGGAAAATGCCAGATAAGCAGCAGTTAGCTGTATTTTAAAAACTGGCCAGAGGCAGCTTTTTAACCCTGCGGAAGAATTTAATCTTAAGGAAGTACATTTTCCTTCACTATCAACACACCAGAGTGAGGGCGGGGGTGTGGGGAGAGATGGAGACACATGTTAATAAAAGCTAGAAGTGTCACCAAGACTGTAGTGGTTTCCCAGTAAAATGTAGATATATTTTTGGTACTGTGGGAAAAAGTCTACAGTTAAGATTTAATGATATGATTAAGAAAATGTTTGTTTTTATTTGCTGAACAAAATAGTGTTACCAAACTCATTCCTGTTTAGAAAAAGGCAGCAAGCCCTGGCCAGTGTGGCTTAGTGGGTTGGTGTGGTCCTCTGATAAACTGAGAGTTCGCGGGTTTGATTACCATATGGGGCACTCACTGGGGTTGCAGGTTCGGTCCCATGTTGGGGTGTGTGAGAGAGGCAACCATTGATGTTTTTTTCCCCTCCCTTAAAAAAGCCCCAGTGAGCACATTCTCGGGTGAGGGCTAAAAAAATAGTAAAAGAAGGCAATGAACCTCTATACCCACAGACTTAAGAGGGAAACAAAAAAAAAGTGTTTATTGTATTTCATCATAAGTCAGATTAACTACTTTGGAGATTTGCAGAGGACTTTCAAAAAGTTGACACCAACTATCTCCCTCAAATAAAAGGGTTTTAAGTTTTTAAGGGCCACTAATAGGAAACTAGTTAAAGAAAATTCAACACCGGCTAAGATCTCAGAGTCTAGTTTCATAACCCGAGATAATAAAACCCTAATCACTCACAACCTTTGACTACGGTCCTCCTCTTTCCCACCTACACTCCCCATAAAACAATCATGGTCTCCTGATCACATCAGCAAGTCCAAGATCACCTGCACCTACTAGCCCAGCTCTAGGGCTGTGGGGAGAAAAGGAAGTTATTTGTTCTAATGAACCCACGACTATTTACCATTGCATCATGTTTACTTTTAACTGGACTTTGAAAAGTTGGAGAAAACCAGAGATTTGCCCATGATAGACCCAGACCCAAGGAGATAAAATATCTGAGAAAATACTCTCAGTCTAATGAAGTGCTTTTTCTAGCAAAGCATTTTGAGCCCTGGCTTGTGTAGCTCAGGATTGAGCACTGGCAAAAAGGCAAAAAGGTAGCTGGTTGGATTGCAGGCCCGCTACCCCGCTGCGGGGCATGTGTTCAGTGTATCTCTCACTCACCAGTGTTTCTCTCCCTTTCTCTTCTCTCCAAAAGATAAATAAAATCTTTTAAAAACTTAAAAAAAAAAAACAAAAACAGCCTTTTGAGCCCCAAGATTTTCCTTCATTGTTCAACAGTCTAACTTGATTCCTCCTTTAGACTGTATCCTCACTACCCCCTGGCTGCTAGGGAGAAGGAGAGACACAGGTGATGGAGTCAGTTTAGTTTTAACTGGAAAGCAGTCACTGTCTCTTGTAATCTAGCCTGTGATTGCTGAAACAGGTCTGCTGCTGCTGCTCTCCCTCCCTTTCAACCAGCGATTTTTTAACCTTTTTCATCTCATGGCATACACAAGCCAATTACTAAAATTCTGTGGCATACTAAAAATACATATTTTTGCCAATCTGACCAAAAAAATATGTAGGTATAACTTTGATTCACACCAGACAGCCACTGTTGTATTAGACAACCTAAGGTCAGTGCCCCTGACTAAACAGTCAAGTATTACATGTTTTAAAAATTCTTGCAGGACACAGGTTGAAAATTGCTTCTTTAAACTGTCACACTACTTTCTGAATCACATTTTCTTTTTAAACCAGTGTTTTTGGTTTTGCTTAGTGACACTCAAGCAAGTTGTTACAGTCAGAAATGCATTTGGTAACTGCTGTAGTCTGTGAAGAATGTTACTTGCTACTATTCAATGTATTTTTTTAAAGAGATACTATTTTGAAACAAATACTGGTTTTAAAACATGACTTATTTTAGGTAAACCAACAGAGACTCTTAGTTGCTTTCAATACCTCTGGAAGCTATGTAGAAAATTGTGTATACTTGCATGTTTCTTTGAAACTAAGAACACATTGTCACTACTAGTTTACCCTGTGGTTTTACAAGAAAATAATCCTTTCATGAACTTAAAAAAACAAACAAACAAACAAAAAACCTGGCTGAGTAGAAAGCTTCAGCTAAAAAAAGCCCTCTAAATGAACACCAGACAGGCAAGATTGGACAACGTGAGCAATCTGCCTTTCAGGTGGATTGGTACAATTGACACCTGTCCCCAGGTGAGTCAACACCAAGTCACAGGGCGCTGGAGAGGGCGCGCCAGTGCCTGGCCACAGGTAAGTCAGCAGCGAGTCACAGGGCGCTGGGGAGCCAGTAAGTGCTTGCACCTTCCGTTCGGAAGCGCCTGAGGTGCTCCATGTACTTCCACTTCGTAAGGGAAGGTGAGGTCATTTGGGGAAATGAGAGGGAAGAAATTTTTAGTTCCCACGAGCCTTGGGAGCCAATGTGAAGACTTCCTGGCCTCCCTAAGGCGATGGCCCCAGTGCCCGAGCTGCATCTCTCAACCAGGCAGAAGCCTGCCGGGTGAACTCAGCTCTCCCAGCCTGGTCACTAGAAGCCACTTTGCCAGGAGGCGTCCCGGGCGTGGTCCCACGTGCAACCCCGTCCCGCGCCCAGGAGGGCTGCTCGCTCTCCCCGGACAGGGACGGGGGACGGGGAGACATCTCCCCCCCTCAGCTTACCATAACTGAGACTTGTAGGGCTCCGCGGGGCTGGAGAAGGCGAAGGGAAGGCGAGAAGATAAACTCCCACTAACAGACTTCCAAGGAATCCGGGGGAGCAATGGCCCGCCCGCTTGCCCGGGGGACCTTATATACCAGCCACTTGTCGGGAGGGCGGGCCCTGACCCCGGGCCGGGCCCATCCCCCGGGCCCCGCCTCCAGCTGCGTGGCCCTCTGCCGAACGCCCCTCCCCACACCGCGGGTGGGGAGAGAAGACGGGTACGTGGCGCTGATTGGTGGGTTCAAAAGTTCAAACCAAACACTTTGGAAGGAGCCAGAAGAACCAGGAAGGGGAGGAGATATCCTGGGGCCCGTGAGTGGGCCCGGGCCTGTGGGGTGGGAAAGGGGGTCGAGACCGGGCCTGAAAGGAGCAGGAGGGCGAAGCGTGCGCACCGTGCTCAGTGGGTGGCTGGGTGGGTGGGTGGCCTCATGTGGGTCAGGCCTAAGCGAGGAAAGGCGCCTGGTTAGGGGAGCGGCGGCCGGAACCCCGAAGGGCGGACCTTCCCGCCGTGCGCCACTCCCCTGGGCCGCGCCCTCGAGGACACCCGGCGAGGCCTCCAGCCAGTGGCGGCCGCACAGCTCTCCACAGAGGCCGGGCCTGCGAGCCGACCCCGGCCGCTTCCGTCTCGCCCAGCCGCGGGGGCTCCTGCCCCCTCAGCTGCGGGATTTCCAAGAGAGAAGGCTTGTTGCCCTTTCCAGGTCTTAATTACCAGCGGTCGGCCTGAACCCTGACCTTTCTGGTGGTTTTTCCTTACTAGTTTCCCTGCTTCCTTTAAAAAAGGAAAATTTCGGTTCCTAACAAGAATCTCTTTCCACTTGGTGCAAAAGCTTTTTTGTTTTTCAGTTCATTTTTTGATTGCTTACTAGGCAGAAGAACTGGTTTCTGACGCTATTAATCACCCTTCATCTGCAACAAACCCTGTGAGTTATCCCCATTTTACAGGTGAGACAACTCGGACTCAGAGGAATTAAACTAGTTGAAGGTCACACAGCTGGTCAGGTGGGGGAGCTGCCTACAAGTCCTCACGACTTTGTACTGCCTCGTGCTAAATACTCCGCCCACACCTTCCCCGCTACCTTTCTCTCTCAGAAGCGTGGGGTTGGACGGAATCTTCCCCAGAATGTTGCACCCTGGCATGCAGATTATTTTGAGCTGGAAAAAAAAAGTCCAAAAAACTCGAGGTTTTTTTTTGTTTGTTTGTGTTTTTGTTTTTGTTTTTGTTTTTGTTTTACCTACCCCTCACCTGTCTAAAGAGATTCAGATAGAAAAACCTGCTTTTGAAAAGGAATCTTAGGATATTCACCTTAGCAAATCAACATTAAGTGTGGCAAACAGGGAGGATCAAAGAGCAAAAATCTGTTCCCTAGTTTCCCTTTTGTGTCCCAGTGCTTCTGCAAGAATTTGTTTAACAAATATGTGTCCTCTTTCTCATCTATTAGTGAATTGCCAAACTCCCCCCCGCCCAAGTCCAAAATGGCATGTATACCTAATTTTGCCTCACTGTCTTTGGAATTTTCATTCTTACGTGAATTCCTTGAGCACTCATACTAAAATTTGGTTTTCTCCTGTTTATCTGTTGTATGCTCATTTGAGTTATTCGACCAGGCATAGGAACTAACCAGGTGAGGGAGGCTTCCACTGCCCTGACTTTAGCATCCTTTATTTCAGTTGTTTTTATTTTTCTGCAAGTTCATTATGTTAGCTCTTAAATTCCTTAACCAGCTCTGGGTGATAAGTTTATGGAAATAATCAGAGAACAGTAGTGACTGCTATACAGAATATAAGTTAAAGGGCTTTTTCCAGAAGCAGGAGAAAGAAAAATGGATTTTGGATATTGAATAGGTAGAACCCGAGATATACTCCAACGCACAGGCACAAAATGGATGTTACGAAAATATGTACAGAGACTACTTTTCATATTACAATACATAGTTCATTTATCAAACACTGAGTTCCTTTTGCATGGCAAGGTATTCCGAAATCTGGAATAACTAGCATTTTAGTATGTTGTTAAATATTTTAATCTTAAATTAGTAGAGCTTTACACTCTTTTTTAATTCATTCCACTAATACATTTAGTATAGTTTCTAGGTACTTAGGAGTGAGGCAGGATTGTAAGAAGCTAGAAAAATTCCTTGGCAACAAGAATGGAGAAATGAGACAGACTGCTGAACAAACTGACCGAGCGATTTACAGCCAGGTGCAGGCAGTCGCCAGGGTGGAAAGCCCTGGGTGCCTATCGATGGGCAAAACTGATGCCGGACCTCACCCCAGGGTGGCCTTTCCTCCCCTGGCACATCACTGGTTTTGTAGTTTAGACCCTCTGACTTTTCTCCCCAAGAGGTAGCACCTGGGCCTCAGTTGTATTTCAGCTCCAGGCCCAGAAAAACAGCGTATGCAGGTGAGCAACACCAGCACCAGCTGCAATGCCTAATGGCCCCCTGCTTGGCACTGACCTATCAGTAGAGACCACATCCCTGAAAAGGCACACCTGGAAAAGCTGGCGAATGTTCTATTGAGATTCTTTCCTAAGACCGCCCCTAAATCCCCAGCCTTTAAAACCCCCCAAACAAAGGACTGGGTGCATGCCTATGCCTTTCTCTCCCTCTTCTTCCTCCACAGGCGCCATATCCTAAACTCTAAGGAACCCCACGGACCTTCACTCGGGAGAAAGTGGGCACCAGCAGCTCATTCTAGGCTAACCCCACGAGCCTGTCTCCAAGTCCCCTTTCTCTTTGACTTTCCAGTGAGCCAGCGCAGCCCTGCCTGGGCTCATTTCTTTGCTGTAACGTTTCTAGAGAACGAAAGCAGCTCTGCCGAGGCTGTCCTGGTGCTGCTTCTACCCTAAGCCCTTCCTTTGTGTCAAGGTCCCCAGCTTTAAAAACGTACTCTCAAAATCACCTGGACTCATGCTGCGAAATCTTTCCTACATGAAGTCAAGAGCCTACACACCACAGGCCGGCCTGAGGCAGACCCGCTCCCAGCCTGGTCCCTTTCCAGTAACAGGAATGGGTATGGAAGCAAAACTGACAGATCTCTGCCTCATGGAGCGAATGTTCAAGAGGGGGGTAGGGAAGAAAAACAATGAACATGGTAAAAAGTAAATTACATTATACTAAAGTGAGACACCCCTAAACTCTTGGGCAGGAGCACAAAGGAAAAGGGTAAATGAAGCTGCACGGCGGACTGGTCTCTGGGGGAAGCCTAGGCCTCCCAGTGAGCGGAGTGAGAGGGCACAGGAGCTGCTGTAAAGTCTCCTTTGGTAATTTTGGCAGCGGCGATGTCGGCAACTAGTGCAAACTAGGCCCACATTCTGGAAAGCTGCTACTATTGTCATCAGCTGAGATGGCAAAACTATACAGCATTTAACTTATTCCTGGTTGGCTGGAACTGGGTGAAAACAGCTGTAAAAACAAACCAGCTGGTGTAAGTTGAATCCCTTCAGGATTTTTCTTTTAAGGCTGAACCTCATCCTCGCCTCTTCTTGGTCATTTTCTCCATTTTCATCCCTTACCCCTTAGCCACTGAGACTGAAGGAGATGGGGAATAACCCAATTTCTACTTCAATGTGTGCGTTTTGGGGCAGGAAACATGTAGAAGGCTGCTTCCCCTGTGGGCTGTAGCCTTTACTGTGAAGGGTTTTAATGACAAGAACCTCAATAAACTTATAACTGCCCTGTCAAAATTTTTTTAAGTAATTTATATAATTTGCTATAAGGTGTAGAGTGCTATGAAAATATATAGAGCAAAGTAAAATGGAATGAGATTTGAGGGTGGGGGGAGGAAGCTTCTGTCCCTGAGAGGGAATTCCCCCCTTCACACGTCTTGAGTTCTTGCAGATGGGTAAGGAATTTAAGCAGAAGGTAAACAAGGGCCGTAAATTAGTAAAATTTACAAGGGTTTGATTAGAGACTCAGCTCTGGATTCTCTAATCTGGCAATAAGGTGGTTTCTTTGTTAGTCTGATTGCTCCTTAGCCCAGCCCTTGCAGGGAAGGTACTTTTCACTTGGAGATTTATTTCCTGTATTTAGACTGAGAGTCTGAGAGCTTCTCGGTTCCTACAGCGTCTCAAGTGATTTTAATTCAAAATAATCAACATACTATTGTGGGAGATTTTGGAGTGGCTTACTTTGGGCCCCAACAGTTGCAATATAAACAAAATGGTCAGGGTTAGCCTTAGTGGTAAGTGACATCTGAACGGAGACTTGAAGGTCATGAGGGGTTAGCCAAGTGGCAATCTGGGAGAAGAGTGGTCCCAGAACAGTGAGCAGCTGGAGCAAAGACAAGAGTGTTCTCAGAAGGAAGAGAAGGGAGACCAGTCTGGCTGGAAAAGGTGAATAGTAGGAGAGGAGAGAGCCAGATCTAGCAGCTTCTTGTAAGCCACTGCAAGTCCTGTGGCTTGTACTCTGACATGGGGAGCGCAGGTAGGGTTCAAAACGCAGAAGTGACATGACCTGATTACCTTTTTTAAAAAGATCACACAGGTTGTTTTGGTGAGAATAGATTATTGGAGGGCACAGGTAGAAACAGGAATACACCCTGAGATAATAACTCATTACAGTAATCCTTTTGGGAGATAATGAAGACTCAGACCAGAGTAGTTGCAGAGGAAGTGGTGAAAAGTGTTTAGAGTTGGCTACGTTCTGAAGACAGGGCCAAAATGATTTCCCAAAGGCTCGCATATGAGGGAAGGAGAAGCCAAGGATCACTCCAGAGTCTTTTGCCTGAATGATTGAGAGGTAGATCTGCCATCAACAGATGCAAAAGGCTATAAGTGGTGCAGGCTTGGAGGGGGCGATGTCAAGGGTTTGTTTTTGGTCAAGTCGAGATGTTGATGTCCATGTGGAGGTGGTGATGCTCAATACACAGTGGGATATGAGAGTCTGGATTTCAAGGGAGAGAGATCTGGGTAGAGATATACATCTAAATGCCACCCTAAAGTTGCGACATCGAGTGAGGTCACTGAATGAGTGAATGTAGAAATAGAAGAGAACCTGGGGCTGAGTTCTGGGAGAACCAGCAAAAGGACAGTAAGAGGGAACAGCCAGTATGTTAGAAACCAGAGCACGAAGTCCTGGAAACCGAGGAAGGAGCGATCGGCAGCGTTAAATGCTGCCAGACAGGTGAAGCAAGATGAGAACTCAAAAATGACCCCTGGATTTAGCCGCACAGATGTCACTAGGAACTTTGATAAGAACAGTTCAGTGTGGCAGTTTTAAAATAATAGGCATTTTATTTTTAGATTCTGTTTTCATATGATTCATTAACAAAATGACTTTATATTTCTTCTCACTGCCTACTACCTCACATTCATACAGATAGTCCTTGAACAACAGTATGTTTAAGGGTTTTGCAGTCCTAATTACCTTGCTTTGAATTCTAGCTTTCTTTTGTGTTCTAGCTGTATGTCCTTGAGCACATTTCTTTTTTTCTTTTAATCCTCATCTGAGGATGGTTTTAGAGAGAAGGGAGAGAGAAAGAAACATCAATCAACTGCTTCCCATATATGTCAGACTGGGCAACGAACCTGAAACCTAGGTACGTACCCTGACCAGGGATCGAACACACAAACTTTTGGTGTATGGGACAACAGCCAACTGAGCCACCAGGCCAGAGTGAGCACATTTCTTAATCTCTTTAAACCTCCTCTATAAAATGGGGATAGTATGTAACTCATAGGTAGATACATTGTTATGAGGGTTAAATGCCATACGTAGTACATGGCACACATACGTAGTAAGGCAGTAAGTAAAATTAGTCGCTGTTACTGTTGGAGGTGGTTGGTTGTGGACAAAATTAGAGATGAAGATGCTTCTTCCTCTTGCATTTAAAATCATTTTGAGCATTGGGATCCATATTTAAGTGTGCTGCCCTCTGCTGGCTTTTCTTTTTTGAGGAGGTGGGGAATATCTTCCCGGGGCAGACGGCTAAAAATTTAAGCTTTATTAAAGCGAACAGGTCTTTATGGGTCTAAAAATCATTGAACGAGGAGATGCAGAAACTGGTCTTACTTTCCAGAAGTCACCACAAACATGCTGAGTTGTTAACAGAGCCAGTGCTCTGCCGTTTTTGGTGATATAACTCCTTGGGGCACAGGCTTTGCATGCACAGTGTGAGGGGACTACACAGGATTATCTCTAAGGCTTTGTCCCGCACTAATATTTTGTGATGTGGGACTTGATGCTTCTGCTGTACATGTGAGCTGTAGAAAAAATGAGCAAAGTTAAAAACATGCTTCATTCAGTTAGGGTCTTCTGGAATCACAAGTATATCGGATAAATACTTACAGATGGGGCTTTTGCTGGAGTCTTAACAATGCTTTAGGGAGAGAAGTGTTGCATACCTACTCTGGCTTGAGGGAATTTGGACTTTAAATTGCTGTCATATAGCATGTCCATAAAACATTAGTAAAGAGAAAGTAATTCACATAAAACTGAACCTTATGTTTTTTTTCAGCCTAACTCCTATTACTGGTAATAGTACCAGTAATACTGAAAATTTTATTTGTGTTCAGTTACAAATTACATGTTACAAATAATAATGGTATAGGGATATTTTGTGCTCATATAGTAATTTATAACAAAATATTTTCTACTCCAATAGTGCCTGGAGGAGTTTTCAAAACTCTTTTTAACAAAGGTATTTATTATGGAACTGTGGTAAATAAAGCCTGAGACTTGAAATAATTATCCGAAACCACAAGAAGTAAAACCCAGAATAAATGCCAAAAATGACAGTTGCCTCTTTTACCTCTAGGCCCTTCCTAAGAAGTGGCACTAGTTCACAGGGAAAGGAAGTGCCAGAAAAGTCACTTATCAAATCTGTTGCCTTAAGGCAAGGCTACTACTCATTTAACAAGAAAAAAGATACAATGTCCAACTTTCAAGACCTCCAAGGACAACTAGGACTCCTTGCGGTTAAGTTCAACCAGCTTCTTTACAGTAAGCATTTAAAAAAATCTATGTATTTCCAGGCAGTTTGTTCTTTCTTCTTTTTACCCCTTGTAAATACAGAACAGCAGGGCATTATCTTCCAGGTAATGTGTTATTTTTTTTTCTTGGGGAAAAATAATCCTTAGATCCTTTAACTTTCACTCACGGCTCTCTTTATCCTGCAAAAATTTGCAGCCTTTATAACTTTCTTACACATTCTTTCAAAGTTCTCCTCCCCCGCAATGGGAGTGGTGTTTTGGACTTCTTCCCATTCCTCAGGATTCTTTATGTGAAATGCTAGCTCCATTTTGGGAGATTACCAGAGAAGATCGGCTTTCATCTCCAAAATTTCACATTTTATTCCCACTGAGACATCATTTGACTTTTTCTAATCTGCCTGATATTCCTTAAAAATATAACACTTTGAATCATTTCCTCACAGTGACTGACTGAAATACCGAGTAGGTTGTATTTCCATTCTATATACTACAGCCAAACCTTATGACCCAAGCTCTTTCTGACCTTTTTTGTAAGGAACTCCCCTCCCCCATCTCTTTTAGATAAACAGGTAAACTTCTCCTGCAGAAAATTAAAGGAACTACTCACATTCTTCAATTATGAACAATGTTTATCCAGTAAGTGGACCATATCTTGGAGTCTGAAAATCTTTTCTATTTATGGCAAAAATAATTTTATTTTTTCATATGTCTAAAAAGCACCCCAGCGGCCCACAGCAGAAGGCCCCTGAGGGTCTTCTTCCCTGTGACTCTAACTTCTAGCCAGCAGCTGAGACAGTGGGGGATTTACTTAAAGCCCGTGACTATCAGAACAACCCTTCCCCTTTTGCTTTTCCCTTTCCCACACTCGCTCCCTGGCCCCCCGCCTCCTCCCAGGACACGGAGCCAGCCATTCTCAAGTACACTAAGTATTCAGTTTTTT
The DNA here is from genome assembly GCF_021234165.1 of Pteronotus mesoamericanus. Taxonomy (NCBI): domain Eukaryota; kingdom Metazoa; phylum Chordata; class Mammalia; order Chiroptera; family Mormoopidae; genus Pteronotus; species Pteronotus mesoamericanus. The sequence goes on from NW_026555310.1 coordinate 5,357,761, forward strand.
CTACCTCTTTAGTGCAATAGTACCGCAATACAAGGGAATATCAGCGCATGGACTATACACAGTTCAGAAACTCAGAGGCGACACAGTCTCGTGTTTCTCAGGCAGATCATTGAATTTGGCTGAAAGCACACGGCCCCTTTCCGTGCCTTCCGTGTTTCTCCCCACTTCAGATCAGTGGGAGTCTCCCTGACTGAACCCCTTGTGATTCCTTTGTGCCAGTTCCCTGCTCCCTGGTGCGCTAGCGCCTACTAACGCCAATTGTTAGATTCTCAGGAATTCCGTGAGCCAAGTGGACATCGTGTCGGTAGCTTGAAATCAGTGATGGGGGAGGTACTGACACTGTGGAGACGGGTGATTACTACACACGAGGCTTCACCTCCACTCGCTGCTGCCTGTTACACACCCACCGGCAGGCGCTGCCCCTCCTTCCACACTGACCGAGCCAGGCCATCTCTCTCGGTTCCTTCGGTCCTGGCAGAAGAAGGTGGGTTTTGTTTTGTTTTTTGCTTTTTTGTTTCAGAGTGTAGCCGATTCCCTGGCTTCAGGCCTAACCCTTTCCTCACAGCCAACCAAAGCCCAAAAGCGCATCCTGGCTTCTCCCAGCTCAGGCTTTCAGGACTAAGAACAGGTCACCCGCCAGCCCCCGCCATCCCGATCAACTCACTCTCGGATCCCTTCCAGCCCTTTTACCTCCTGGGGCTAAAAGCCCCCAAACGCCTCTGCTGCCTCTCCCTGCCCCTCGTCGCGTCCCCCTCCCCCAGTGTCCTGACCCTGGGCTTTCATCCACAGACTGAGAAGCTGACATGCTTTAAGTTATTTGTTCTCCACAATAACCCTATGAGGTAGAAACTATGGTTACCTCCATTTTACTGAAAAGGAAATTGAGGCTCATGGGGTTAAGGAGCTTTATCTGAAGACACACTGGCCCGGCTGTGCTAGGTCCAGCTTTTTTCGGAGGGGTCCCCACCCCTTTCCTCGGGAGGGCTGCTTTAATGCTCTCAGTTTCAGACCACTGTCTTCTCTCCAAAAACACTAGTATGAAACCACTTTTATATCTACAATTTTAATTACATGTTTATCCCTCCAAGTCATCCAAACCTGGAATGGTCCCCAAACTCTTCAGCTATAAGGCCCCGTGAGGGCAGGAGGCTGGGACAGAGCTCTGACAGATGTGGACCTGTACTCACAGGCCCCTATTCTTATAGCTTTTGCTATTTGGATCCTCTGGTCTGTGTACTTTTTCTCCCCGCAGCTTTTTTGTTCTGATAGAGTCAGGAATATAAGCCTTTTAGAAACCCCAGAAGGTCTTTGCTTATTTCTGATCAAGAGTTCCTCATTTTAAATTACATACTTCTTTGTTTTGGTAAGTTGTGGTCCCCACTGACCTTGTAAATGCGGAAAGGCCTGTAAGGACAAAAATCAACTTGCTTCCCCCTCTCCGGTATTTGTACTGAACCCAAGGGACAGAGCTCGGTTCACATACTGTGGGGAAAAAGGGAGAGAGAAGGAAAGAATTCTTTGTGTTCAAAACAAAGAAACAAATTTTACAGTCAGGCTGCTCTACTCCTTCACTCTGCCTGAAATGACTGATAGTGAACCAAAGTTGTTTCTGGGGAAAGAAAAATTAACCTGGAAAGTAGGTCACCTAACAAGCTATGAAACCTCTTTCCTTGAGTGCAGTGAGGGATTTAATGGCCTCTGGTCAGGGCCCAGACAGCCTGCAATGGACTGAATGTGTCACCCCCAAATTCACGTTGAAATCCTAACCTCCACTGTGATGTTAGAAGGTGAGGCTTTTGGGAGGTAGAGCCCCCCCCTCCCCGCCCCGTGGGATTAGTGTCCTTATAAAAGGGGCTCCAGAGAGCTCTCTTGCCATGTGAAATACAATGAGAAAATGGCAGCCTGCTACCTGGAAAAGGGTTCTCGCCAAACCCAGCCATGCTGGCACCCTGAACTCCAACTTCCAGCCTCCAGAACTGTGGGAAATTAGTTTCTGTTGTATATAAGCCACTCTGGTTTATGGTATTTTGTTAAGCGGCCTGAGAAAAGGAAGCCTAATTCCAAGCACATTGTTATGGAAGCAGAGGAAGATAAGCCTAGGTGTTGATAAAGGGAAAGTAGCTGTTACTTAGTAAGCAACTGAATCGTTCTGACCTCTAGAGAAAAGACAGAATAAGACGCAAAGGGAAAGATCCTGGGGTGTAGGGAAAGTAAAGATTAGAATGACAAAATATTGAAGTAAGGACTCCTAGTGACAAGAGTGTTCACTCACCAAGTCATTATAACTCTTAGGAACTGGGAATTCTGGTTTCTGGTGTAATTAAACGGCACAGCCTTTGGCAGAGTCCCTAGCTGTATTGCGTCTGAGTTTTCCCATCTGCTGTGTGAGGATAATACCTGCCCCGAAACAGCTTTGTAAATAGCTCCCTGGATTGGGATTTAGGAGACTGGATTCTAGTTATAGTACATACAACTGACTGAGTGGATCTTAGTTTTGTCATTTGTAAAATAAAACATAGTCTCTAAGTTTCCTTATATAATTCAGTCATTTTATATATAGCTCTGAAAATGTAAAGATTTTCTAGAAATGCAAATTTACATTACTCTTTCTTTTATTCAATAAATGTTTATTTCACTCCTAGTGTGTACTCGGCACTGTACTAGGAACTGAGGACAAGACAAAGCTCTTCGAGGAGTTTAAATTGCATTTGGGGAAGAGACTCGATGTAGAAAGAAAAATAAAGCTGAGCGAGGCTAATGAGTAATGAGGAGCACTGTTTTACCTAATATAGCAAAGACGGCCTCTCTGATTTGAAGGAAGAGCTGAGCCACGTGGGTGTCTCGGGGAAGAGCATGCCAGGCAGAGGGAGCGGCTGGAGCAGTGTGAGGGAGGGAAGCAACCGGAGATAAGGTCAGAGACGGAGAGGGCGGCTCAGACTGTGTAGGTCCTCAGAGGCCACTGTAAGAAATCTGGCTTTTTCTTTGAGTGAGATTGAAGTTGATGGAGCGTTCTAAGCAAAGCCATGAAACAGACTGTAGGGAGGCAAGGAGGGAGGGTGACCACCCAGTTAAGTGGCTACTGCAACAATCTGGGCAGGGGCCTGGACTGGTAGCGGAGATGGTGAGATGTGGCCAGGTCCTGGGTAGGAGTGCCTGGTGGATTGGATGTGGGTTGTGAGGAGAAAAAGAATCAAGAATGACTTCAAAAGGTTGGGCCTGAACAAGTGGGAAAATGGAGTGGATGTTAAGATGAGGAGCACTTTGGGAGAAACAGGTGAGAGAGTGTGTTAAGGAGCAGGGAGGACAGGGTTTGCTCTGGGCAATTAAGTATGAGATGCCTATTACGCTTCCAAGTGGAGAATTGAAGTGAGAAGTGAATCCATACGCATATGGATCCCAGGGTGGGAAGGGACCAGAACTTCCAACCCAGATCCCGTATTAGGCTATCCAGTCTGGGTGGACTAGGAGTGCCTGACAATAGGCCAGTGGCAGAAAGGGACACCAAGACCCAAAATAAAGTCACCTGAGGAAAATGGAGGTCTAAGCTAGTGATGCAGTTACGGTGAGACCGTCAAGTGCACACGCGGGAGCACTGCACAAGCAGAACCACAGGCTGGAAGGCCTTAGAACCGAGCCGTCTGAGTGCGTGTGTACGTTTGGCCTGAAAGAGCCGGTGCCCTCTCGGCCTGAGCTGGACCACCACCAACTCCCCCTTCCCCAATTTGGAATGTGTGAACCTTCCAAGATTTTAGCCAGTTTGTGAGTCATCCTAATTTGAGGAGGGACAAGCTTTGAGAGGTGTTCACAGTGTAGAAATTGGTGTCTAATTGGATTAAAGAGTGAGGGACAGGAAAAGGCTCTGAATTTTCCATCTCTGGAGCCTGGGCTGGTAAGCGCATAGGAAATACCAGAAGAGGTGTGCGTGTGCCGCGGGGGAGTGGCAGTGTGAGGTTACTTCTGTATGTTTGTTTGTTTGTTTACTTTTGATGTGAGGCTGCAGTGAGGTTGCTTTTGGCCTTCCAGTAGAGAGTTTTGGATTCCTTCAGAACACACGGGTAGTGAGGGCCAGTCGGTAAGTATGGGCACCTGGATCTGGAGCCTAGGAGGGACTTAAAGGCACCACTGTTGCAGGGCTGATCATGGCGAACACTAGTAATGTCTATGGGGTCAATCTCGTGACCTATGTAAACAATAAAACTTAACCCTTGTAAGTACCTCATTGAGCTTTCCATCTTTACAGAGAGACACAGGAAGTTAAGATAACCTCCCACCTTCCTCAGAGACTTCAACCGCTCTTGTTCCTTCCCACCCACACTACTGATGATGCATTTATCTATCGCTTACTCTTCCTAACAGCTGCTCCCAATCTCTTTGATATCCTTCCTGTTCCTAATCTACACTCACTTATTCACTCTTAGCAGATAACCTAAATTAAGGGATCTAACCTGGGCTTCAACCCCTTCAATCCTGTCCTCAACAAATTTCTCTCTCTCTGGTTCCTGCTACTATCCACCCTCTTGTCTCAGTAGGGCTCCCTCCAGTCTGATCTGTACACTGGCTCCCTCATTTTTATTCCTGCTCACAGTCTCTGGAATCTTGCTTTAAAAATTAACCTCTTTTTTTTTTCTTCAAGAAACTTTTATTCATGCATATTCTGGCAGACATTGTGTTAATACTAGGGACATGAAGATAAATAACATAGAGTTTCTATCCTTAAGGTGCTCAGAGTCTAATGAGACTATTAAAAAAATTAACAGCATCCCCCTTGTGTAGAGGAAGAATCTAAAGGCTGGTGAGGCTTAAATGCTTTGTCCTAACTTAGCTTCCAGGAGGCAGACAGGACCTGATTCCAGATTCTTCTGGTCGCACGTCAGGGACTCCTCCGTGTCCCCAGCTCCACCCTCAGCTTCATAAGCATGTTTCCCGTTATCGCTTTTCTATGTATGCAGCAAAGGCTGTAGAAGCCCGAGAGATGGAATTCATCTAGGCAAGCACAGCGACAAGACCACTGATTTTAATGCACACAGAACCCACTAGCCTCTTTTTAAAAAACATATAATAAAACCACAATGAAGTGACTTTTTATATTTATTACTTTGGGCCACTTCAATTTACATTGAACTCTGTTCTGAGAAGCTGCAAATATTTTCAAAGAAAGAGCAAAATCAGGCAGGCTAACAGAGAATTTTTGATGTTCTCCTTTGTCATCAGGGCAACAGAAGGTCATTGTAATAGAGAATTGTGTTGTAGCCGGTCAAGGCCTGGCAGGTCCACTTGAGACTTGGGCAGATGGAAGGAAATGTGCGAAGCCATGGGGATGCTTGAGGATGGGCGAGGCACACATGCTGCGAGCTGCGTGTCTGTGCAGGTAGCGAGAAGCTCCTACCCTCTTAAGTACTAGAGAAAACAAAGCCGGCAGAAAGCCAACATATTATATAACGAGCGTGAATCTGCGCACGTGAGCCCACTTCATGTTATGGGAACCGTTTATCAGACCCAGACTCAAGGCTATGAGAACACGACTTTATCGGGCCCATTTAAGGTTGTGAGAAACTGCTTCCCTTAGATACCCGGACACCTGGGTGGGGAAGGCAGACTGCCTCCATTTACACTACGAGAATGCATTTCTGTGACAAGGTTCCTATCTCAGAAATGGCCCCAGTGAATATAAAATTGTTATTCCGCTTATCTTATTTATTCACTTAATGACTGTAAGCCGAGACTTTGTGCTGGGGGTGTCAGAATGGATGTAGAAGATGCTGTTTTCCCTGCCCTTACGGAGTTCTCTGTTTGCTGGGAGACAGAAACAAATTACTACAAGGAATGGTTAGCCCTACTTGTGACAAAGAGGGACAGCTTCTTGAAAGTTAAGGCATGAAAATGTGTTTGCCAAATGGATAAGGTGGGGGGCTGGGGCAGGGAGAGTGGCATGCACAAGATAGCCTAACCTAGAACTAAGAGTATTGCCTAAAGTGCTTGCTCTGTATCCGTCACTTGGAAACTGAACATATCACTACCAAATAGATTTTCTCTCTTACTATTCACACTCTTTATGAAACTAATTCCAATCTAGCTTTTCTCCCTACTACTCCACTGATCCTGATCTTGCAGTCATCACCAGTGACTTCTGTGTTGCCCAGTTTAATCCAGTAGATGCTTTTTAGACATCATCCTGCTTGACCTCACAGTAGCCTAGGACACAGTTGATCATCCCCACTTTTTGGCTATACTGTGCTCTCTTCTTGGGAAATATCCCTCCACCTCTCTAGCCCCTCTTCCTCATCCCAGTGCCAGATTCTTCCTCCTCTACCTGATCGCTAAAGGCTGCAGTTCCTCAAGGCTTCCTCCCACCCCCTTTCCTCCCTCCCCAGGGGACACCAGCCATTCCTGTAGCTCTAAAGACCAGCCCTATGTTCACGGCTTCAGAATGTGCATCTCCAAGCTGGCCTTACTGCTGAGCTCATCCTGTAAATCCAACTGCCTCCTTGATATCTCCACTGGGAAGCCTCTCAGACATTTCAAAGTTAAGTTTAAAAGCGGAGCTTATTATTGAAGCACTCTCCCTAAAACCCGCTTGTCTGCTCATCATTCCGGTCAGTACACACTATTCACCACATATTAACCCCTTTCTTGACCCTTCACTCTCTTTGTCTACACAAATTAGGATTTAACCACCATAGTGTCATTTCCCACTGACTTACTATCCTATGTCCCTTCCCTTTTAGTCACACTTGTGGCTTTTCTTTTCACCCTCCCATTCACTTCTTAGCTCTAATAAGTATCCCATCCACTGCCCCCATCAAGATATCAGTTTTGAGCATCTCACTGTCTAACCACCACCTCCACTGTCCAGCAAGAGAAAACCAATCCCAGCAACACTTCTACTTAATGGGACGGACAGCCATTGATCCCATCACCTTTTTACTGACCTTTACCACCTACGTGCTCAGTCTCTCCTTCCATAGCCGGTCACCAGTTACGCCCTCGCTTACTCCTGCCCCTGCCTTGCTCCGTTTTCTCTGTGGTGCTCACTGATCGCAACCTCAAACCCGACTGAATCTAACCCGGTGACTTGCTGACAGTTCATTCAGACCCCATGACTATCGCCCTGCAGTGGGCTTACATTGCTCAGAAGCCACACTGTATTTCCTTTCACTTTCGCCCTCTCCTGAAAGGCTTTTTAGATCTTCTTCATGACCCTCAAGCCTCCAAATTTCCTCTCCATTCTCACTCTCAGTTCATAATTCTTTTGTGTCCTTATTCTCTAAGAAACAGAAGCAACCAGAACAGACTGTCCACAATCCTCCACTACTATACCTTTTTTTCCCAAAAAGTTAAAATCAAGAGTCATATAAATATAGAACAAACATGTCCAAGATTTATTAAGCAAGGAAGCAATAAAATGATAGAGTTGGTGCAAAGAGCATACGAGGAACAAGAGTTGATATACTTTCATCAGGAAAAGTGTTTTAAAAATGTTGGAATAAGATTTCTAAGTTAGCTACAAAACTGGCTTATACCCCACCAGGCTGAATAAAATAAATAAGTAAATAACACAGGAGGTTACCTTTTCCATAGGACAGAAGTCATTTGTATTTCTCTCAGACAAGAACTGTTTACATTGCTGTAAGTTTTCTATAAGAAACAGAGTTATAAAATACCAATCAATAGTAAGTTGAAAGTCAGGTAAAGGCACCTGCTCCTGGTAGACCTGCTGGGCAGAGCACAGATCTTCATTAAGAAGATACCAAATAACCCTGTTTGCTTACTTCCAAATTTGGGATAATTTTTCTTATCAATCAACCTATTTGTACCCAAGCACTCTTGCCTGTCTTCTCACTAATGCAGATAAACTGTCTAAGCTCTTATTCAAGGCCAGTCCTTCCACTTGTATGTTACATCCCATCCACTTTTGAAAAAAAAATTTTAATCCTCATCCGAGGGTATGTTCATTAACTTTAGGGAAAGAGGAAAGGAGAGAAAGAGAGAGAAACTCCTATCAGTTGCCTTCTGTACACACACTGAGTGGGGGTAGACCCTGCAACCTAGGGACGCACCCTGACCAGGGATCAAACCCGCAGGCTTTTGGTGTATGGGACGATGCTCCAACCAACTGGGCCACCCGGCCAGGGCTCATCCCCTTTTGTCTGCCCTTCTCAATGTTATTACTCTAGTGATTCTCTTTTCTGCATGTATGTTCCCCCTCTATTCCATGTTTTACTATAAAGACATGCTCTTCCATCTCCAAAACAACCTCTCTTAATTTCACCTCTGCCTGTGATTACTATCCCATTTCTCTCCTTATCTTTACAGCAAAGAATTATCTACAATCTTGAGTTCGTCTCCCCCTATCTCTTGACCCACTGGAATCAGACTTGAACCCTCACCCCTTCCCCGAAGCTGCTCTTGCCACAGCCACCCGTGGCCTCCACATCACCAAAGCCAGTGGTCAGCTCTCGGGTCTCATCTCATCCAGCCTGTCAGCACCATTGGACACTGTTGGTCACTGTGAAACACTTCGCTTCAAGTGTTTTGTTCACTGTGTTTCCAGGACTCTTTTGGTTTTCCTCCTGGCTGCTCTTTCTCAGTCTTCACTGTTGTTTCCTCCTTGTTATCCCAAACTCTGTATGTCAAGAGCTCAAGATCTCCTCTCGTTCCTATCTACACCAATTCCTTTGCTGATTTCATCCAGTCTCTTACTCTATATCCTCTCCATACACTAATCTATACACATACATATGTCTCCAATTTGGAATATGCTCCAGAATTCCAGACCCGTATATCCAGTGCCTGGGGGACTTCTCTGCTTGGATATCTAGTAGGTTCCTAAACCTAAGCTCCTAATGTTCCGCCTTAACATGCGCCTCCCCTTTCCCATCTCAGTGAATGACAATTCCATTCTTCCAGCGTCCTGAGCCCAAAACCTTGGAGTCCTCATTGGCTCTTCTGTTTCTGTCACCCCCATCAACCCATCAGCAAATCCTGTCTGTAAATATCCCTGTAGTTTGAGCACTTTTCACAAGTTCCACTGGAGCCCTGTTGCACGAGCGCCACTGTTTTTTCTGCTCCTCCTGCCTACCTATGTCCACTCCTGGCCCTGCAGCCAGAGCCATCCTGTTAAAATGTCAGATCGTAACACTTCTCTATTTAAAGTCCTCCAATGGCTTACTGCCTGTGGTAGCTTGTCTCCAAGGGGGCTGTCATTTATTCTAGCAGGGACATGGAGCCCAATTAAGCCTGCTCTCCCCCTCCCTCCTGTGCCACCACTGACCTGCTTTAAGTCTCTGTATGTGTTCCTACTATGTCATTTCCTACAAATAGAATCATGTAACTTACAGGCTTCCACCAGGCCTCTGTCGCTTAGCATGTTTCTTTTTTTAGATTAACTCATGTGGCCGTGTCAGTATTTTATTCGTCCTTATTGCTGAATGGAATTCCATTACTATGGATAGAGCATGTTTTGCTTACCCATCCATCAGTCGAGGGACATAGGATGTTAACTGTGGGTTTTTCATAGATATCCTTTTTCAGGATAAGGAAGTTCTCTTCTATTCCCAGTTAGTTGAGATTTTGGCAAATGCTTTTTCTATATGTATTGAGATGATCATGTGGGTTTTGTTCTTTATCGTAGTAATATAGTATGTTACATTAATTGATTTTAGGATGTTAAACCAACCATGAATTCCTGGGATAAATCCTACCTGGTAATGGTGTATAATTCTTTTTAAATGTTGCTGGATTTGGCTTGCTAGTGCTTCATTGAGGATTTTTGCATCGATACTCATAAATATCTGTAGTTTTCTCTTCTTATAGTATCTCTCTTTGGCTTTGATATCAGTGTAATTATGCTGTCCTTGTAGAATGAATTCCTATTCTATTTTCCTATTCTATTCCTATCCTTGTAGAATGAATTCCTATTCTATTTTCTTATTCTATTTTCTGAAATTGTTTGTTGAGTATTGGTAGTATTTCTTCTTTTAAAATTTTGTTTTAAGGGAGAGGGGAAGGGAAGGAGGAAGAGAGGGAGAGAAACATTGATCAGTTGCCTCTTGCATACCCCCAACCGGGGACCTGGCCCACAATCCAGGCCTGCACCCTGACCAGGAATCAAACCCTCGACCTTTTGGTTTGCAAGCCAGCACTCAATCCACTGAGCCACTCTAGTGAGGGCTCGTCTTTAAATATTTAATAAGATCCACCAGTAAAGCCATTTGGGATTTGGTTTTTCTTTGTGGAAAGATTTTTAAATACTAATTCTTTTTCCCCCCTTGATATGTCTTTTCAGGTTTCTATTTCTTTTGAGTTGATCTTGGTAATATGTACCTTCCTAGGGATTTTTCTGGGTTTTCTTAAATTATATTTTATTGATTATGCTATTACAATTGTCCCAATTTTTCCCCCTTTGCTCCCCTCCACCCAGCACCCCCTATTCCCTCAGACAATCCCCCCACCATTGTTCCTGTCCATGAGTCATGTGTATAAGTTCTTTGGCTATTCCATTCCCTACACTGTACTTTACAACCCCAGGGCTATTCTGTAACTACCAATTTGTATTTCTTAACCCCCTCATCTCTTTACCCATCCCCTACACCCTTCTCTTATCTGGCAATCATCAAAATGCTCTTTGTACCCACGATTTTCTCTCTGTTCTTGTTTGCTCATTTTGTTTGTTAGGTTCAATTGTTGGTAGATATGTATTTCTGCCATTTTATTGTTCATAGTTTTGATCATCTTCTTCCTCTTAAATAAGTCCCTTTGACATTTCATATAAAAATTGTTTGGTGATGATGAACTCCTTTAGCTTTTTTCTTGTCAGGGAAGCTCTTTATCTGTCCTTCAATTCTAAATGATAGCTTTGCTGGGTAGAGCACTCTTGGCTGTAGCTTCCTGCTTTTCATGACTTTGAATATTTCTTGTCAATCCCATCTAGTCTGCAAAGTTTCATTTGAGAAATCAGCTGACAGTTTTATGGGAACTCCCCTGCAGGTAACTACTGTAATTTGCCATGTATAATATGTACCCACGGTTTTGTGCACATTATACACAGGATTATTATACCCATGGTATGTAATCATTATACCCATGTATAATGCACATCCTTATTTTTCCCTCAATAATTTGGGCAAAAAGTGCATATTATGCATAGCAAAATATGGTAACTTCTTTCCTCTTGCAAATATTCTCTTTATCTTTAATCTTTGGCATTTTAATTATGATGTGTCTTGGAGTGGGTCTTTTTGCATCCATCTTGTTTAAGATTCTCTGTACTTCCTGGACTTGCATGTCTATTTCCTTCACCAAATTAGGGAAGTTTTCTTTCATTATTTTTTCAAATAGATTTCCAATTTTTTGCTCTTTCTCTTCTCCTACTGACACCCCTATGATGTGTGCATCTTGGACTTCTTAAAGCTGTCATAGAGGCTGCTTATACCGTCCTCATTTTTTTGAATTCTTTTTTCTTCTTGTGGTCCTGATTTGTTGTTTTTGGTTCCTTATGTTCCAAATCATTGATTTGATTCTCGGCTTCATCCACTATACTTTTGTTTCCCTGTAAACCATTCTTTATTTTAATTAATGTATCCTTCATTTCTGACTGGGTCTTTTTTATACTATTGAGGTCCTTACTAAGTTCCTTGAGTACCCTTATAACCAGTGTTTTGAACTCTGCACCTGACATATTGCTTACCTCCATTTTGTTTAGTTCTTTTTCTGGAGTTTTGATCTGTTCTTTCATTTGGGCCATGTTTCTTTATCTCTTCATTTTGGCAGCTTCCCTGTGTGTGTTTCTATGTATTAAGTAGAGCTGCTATGACTCCCTGTCTTGGTAGCACAGCCTAATGTAGTAGGTGTCCTGTAGGGCTCAGCGGCACAGTACCCCCATCACCTGGGGGTACTCAACTTGCACACTTTGTGTGGGCTGAGTATACCCTCCTCTTGTAGCTGAGACTTGATTTCTGTTGGCAAGTCAATAGGAGGGATTTACCCAGGACAGTCAGTTGCAAGGACTGGTGACCACTGATCACCAACCTCCACCCTCCGTGGAGGATCTGCTGTGCAGGGGCAGCGTGGTGGTGCGCTGGTGATGTGGTCTGTAGTTGTCCACTGGGTGTGCAGGCTCTGGGGTTTCCCAGGTGGTGCAGGCCAAGGTCATCCCCTACCTGTGTTTTGCCTGGGACACTCCTGCCTGAGCTATAGAGCAATCTGAGATGTCTGCTATTTGTGCTGGGCTTGGAGATTCCCAGGCAAAACCAAGCTGTGAATCTAGGCTGGTTGCTGCTAGTGCCAGGCCTGGGGCCCCTTAGCAAGAGGTCTGGGGGTCTGGGGGATTACTGATGCTGACTGTTGCTTGTTTGATGGGATTTAGGAAATTGTGAAGCATATACCAAGACTACCCATTCATATATGGAAGCAGCTTGGATGGGCCCATAAGTTGGGTGGAACATAGTCTCTGGGGGTCTCCAGGGCAGGGAAAACAGTATTAGCCAGGTTGATGGAGTCTCCGATATGGCACTAGCTTGCTGGCTCTGTGGCTCTGTGCAGGTTCGGAAAAGGGACAATGGCCCAACTTTCTGTCTGGGAGAAGGCTGCCCTCCAGCTCTTATCTTGATGCCAGACACTTCAGTTCATCCCCGTGTGTCTCTGGTACCTTTCAAGCTGCTACCTGGTGCTGGAGCTCAGAGGGAGTGAGTCTGATTAAGTCTATATGTGGGTTCTTCAGGGGAAACTGCTTGAGACTCTAGAAGTTTCTTCCACTAACTCAATCCCCACTGGTGTTTTCAGCCAGAAGTTATGGGGGTCTTATCTTCCTGGCACCTGAAACCTGGGCTGGGTGGGCTGGTATAGGGCTGGGACTCCTTATTTCTGAGATATCCCTCTCAAATTTTTATTTACCACATGTGGATGTGGGACCTGCTTGTTTCATGTCTCCACCCCTCCTTCCAGTCTGAATAAATGTGGTTTCTTTAATTCCGTAGTTGTCAGACTTCCATTCAACTTGATTTATGGTGGTTCTAAGTGATGGTTGTTCTATATTTTAGCTGTAGTTTTGATGTGGTTGTGTGAGGAGATGAGCTCTGTTTACTTAGGCTGCCATCTTGACTCGAAGTCTAGGGATTTTTCTATTTTATTTAAGTAGTCTAATTTATTGGTATAAAGTTATTCATAACATACCTTTAAATATTTTAATTTTTGTAGGGTAGACACTGATGTTCCCCTTTTTTATTCCAGATATTGGTAATTTGTATGTTCCGTCTCTCTCTGTTCCTCTACTCTCTGGTTTGGTTAATCTAACTAAAAATTTGTTGATATTGCCCTAGCCAGGTGACTCATTTGATTGGAGCATCATCTCATATACCAAATGGCTGTGGGCTCAATTCCTGATCAGGGTTCATACCTAGGTTGCAGGTGTGTGTGTGTCTCTTTCTCCCTTCCCCTCTCTTAACGTCAATAAACATATCCTCAGGTGAGGATTAAAAAAAGACAAGTTTGTCGATCTTTTCAAAGAACCAACAAAGCAGAAGTGTTTTTCTGTTTTTTTTTTTTAATTTCATTGATTTCTGCTCTAATCTTTATTTCCCCCTTCTCTGCTTGCCTTGGGTTTAGTTTGCACTTATTTTTATTTTTTACTTTATTAAGGCTAAAGCTTAGGTTACTTAATAGGAACATTCTTTATTTTTTCTGACATAAGTGTCTCCCTAAAAGCACCACTTAACTGTATTCCAGAAATTTTTATATGTTCTGTTTTCATTTTTATTCAGTTCAAAATATTTTAAAATTTCCCTGGTGGTATCTTCTTTGACCTATGGACTATTTAGAAATCTAATTTCCAAATACTTGGGGATTTTCCAGATTTCTTTTTGTTGTGGGTTTCTAATTTAAGTCCATTGTGGTCACAGAACATAGTTTGAATGGTTTGAATTACTTTCAACTTATTGAACACTTGTTTTATATCCTGATTTATTATCTCTTTTGGAGAATATTCCGTGTGCACTTGCAAAGAATGTCTACTCTCCAGTCCTTGGTTGGAGTTCTGTAGATGTCAATCAAGTCAAGTTGGTTGATAGTGTTGTTCAAGTATTCTCTTTCCTTGCTAATTTTCTTTATTTTTAAAAGAATTTTTTTTATCAGTTGTCCTGCCAGTGTGGCTCAGTTGGTTGGAGCATTGTCCCATACACTGAAAAGTTGTGGGTTCAATTCCTGGTCAGGGCATATAGCTAGGTTGTGGGTTTGGTCCCCCATCAGGGTGCATACAGAAGACAACCAATCAATGTTTCTCTCTCTCTCTCTCCCCCCTCCCGCCTCCTCCTCTTTCTCTTCTCCTCTCTCCCCGCTCTCTCTCCTTTCTCTCTCTTTAAAAGCAATGAAACAATATCCTCAGATGAGAACAAAAATTTTGTTGATCAATTTGAGAGAGAGAAACATTGATTTATTGTTCTACTTATTTTTGCATTCACTGGTTCATTCTTGTATGTGCCCTGACCCGGGATCAAACCCCCAACCTTGGTGTGTCAGGATGACACTATAACCAAATGAGCTACCCGGCCAGGGCTATTCTTGCTGATTTTCTATCAGGTTGTTCTATTCATTAATGAGAGTGGGGCATTGAAATGTTCAACTATTATTGTTGAATTTTTCCCTTCAATTCTGTCCATTTTTCTTTTATGTATTTTGTAGATGTTTTTATATATATATTCATGTTTATAATGATTATATCTTCCTGATGAGTTGATTCCTTTATCATTATTAAATGTACCTCTTTGTCTCTAATAACACTTTTTTTTTTTTGAAGATTTCAAATGTACTTTATTTCTTCAATCATGCCATATTTTCATGGGTACACAGCGCTTTCACTTGGCAGATTATGAGTTGGTTTTGGGACAATTAATTACACCAGCTGCGATGATTATTAATCTCTCCATTCCTTTGGGGTGACTCAGCCAACAGGGGACAGGTTCTATTCTATTCCAATTTGTGTCGCTGTATATACCCACGCAGCAATACAGACAGTGGCTCCACTAACTAATACAAGGTTACCATATTTGTCATGGAAATCAGGTGTCCGTTTCTGGTTGATCTGCTTCGCTGTTATTTGCTGAATGCTTCGAACTGGGAGACGACTTAGCGCGTTTTTGGCCAATGGAAACATCGTGAAGTTGAAGACAGAACTGTAGCAACTGCACTGCTGGGTTTGCTGGATCTTCGCTTCAAGTACCCTTGCAAAGAAGCTAATAACACTTTTTAGCTGCCTATTTTGTCTACAATTAATATAGGCACTCCAGCTCTCTTGCGGTTATTATAACCCTTGTATATTCTTTCAACCTTTTAATCTACTTATGTCATCAAATGTAAGGTGTCTCTTGTAGACATCTTATAGTTAGATCTTGCTTTTTATCCAGTCTCCCAATTTCTGTCTTTTGATTGGGATGTTTAGAACTTTCACAATATAATTATTGATATTATTTGATTTACATTTGCCACTTTGTTATTTGTTTTCTATATTTCCTTTATTGCTCCCCTCTTCCTACTTTACTGCCACCTTTTCTGTTAAATGAATATTTTTAGGGTGCCATTTGTTTTTTATGTAGATTTTTTTACCATATATTTTTAAGTTACTTTTTAAAATGGTTACTGTAGGGATTATAATACATACAACTTATTATTATCTATTTCAGATTAATACTAATTTCAGTAAAACATAGAAACTTCTCTCTAACATAATTCTGTTTCTCTCCTTCCTTTGTGTTATTTTACATATGTCTTTATATTAATACTTAATAATTTTTACTATATATTATATGTTAATGATTATCATGTATAGCACATGTATGTTATAACCCATCGATATATTGTTATGATTATTGCTTTATACAATTTCACATCTTTTAAAGAAATTATGTGAAGAAACAAGAAAATATATATTTACAGGGGCTTTTATATTAGCCCATATATTTACCATTTCTAGTGCTCTTCATTTCCTCTTGTGGATTTGAGTTACCATCTGATGTACTTTACTTTCAGCATGAAGGACTCCCTTTAGCATTTCTTGTAGGGCAGATCTGCCAGTGACAAATCCCCTCAGATTTATTTATCTGGGAATATCTTAATTCACATTTGAGGAATAGTTTCGTGGGATATAAAATTGCTTGTTTGTTTATTTTTTTAAGAAAGAGAGGGGAAAGGCGGGAGAAAGAGAGAGAAACATTGATGTGTGAGAGAAACATCAATTGGTTGCCTCTCCCATGCAGCCTGACTGGGGGACCAAACCTGCAATCCAGGCATGTGTCTTGACCTGGAACTGAACATGTGACCTTTCCCTTTGTGGTAGGATGCCCAACCAACTAAGCCACACAAGTCAAGGCTGTTAGATTTTTTTCTTTCTTTTACACTTTGAATAACTCATTCCACTGCCTTCCAGGCTCCATTGTTTCAGATGAGAAAACTCCTTTGTTTCTGTAAATTACATTGATGCTCTGTTGTACATGATGGTGGTTTTCCTCTTAATGCTTTCAAGATTTTCTTCTTGTTGTTAGCTTTCAACAGTTTCTATAGTGTGTTTAGGTGTGTATCTCTTTGTAGTTTATTATTTAGTTGGTTGTGTATTATTAATCAAATTTGCCAAGTTTTTGGACATTATTTCTTCAAATATTTTCCTTACTCTTTCTCGTCTCTCCCATTACACATACGTAGATATGTTAGATGTTGTCCCCACAAGTCTCTGAGGCTCTATTCATTTCTTTAAAAAAAGTTTTTAAATATGAGAGTACGTTTATTAAAGCTGGGGGCAGTGAAACAGGAAGGGCCTGGGATATAAGAAGCAACAGGAGAGAGACTAGGCGAGGATGCTTTATCTCTCTAGAAACATTATGGGAAAGAAGTGAGCCAAGACGAGGCAGCTGTCTTCCCATTGGAGAGTCAGAGAAAAGGGAGCCTTGAAGACAGGTTCAGGGGGTTAGCCCAGGACAAGCTGCCATTGCACATTGCTCCCCTGGTTGTGAGTCTCGTGAGGACCCTAGAATTTAAGAGAAAGAATATTCACTCAAAAAGGAGGTTCGAGTGGGTGTGCCTCAAGGAGGTGCACCTTCTTTACTTTTTATTCTATCTGTTCTTCAGTAGGTATTTTCTGTTGATCTCTCTTCAGGTTCACTTAATCTTTTCCTTTGCCATCTTGAATCTGCTTTTGAGTCCTAGTGAATTTTTCATTTCAGGTATTACTTATTTTCACCTCTAGAAGTTACACTTGAAAACAATTTTTTAATTTTTTAAAAAAGATTTTATGTATTTGTTTTTAGAGAGAGGGGAAGGGAGGGAGAGAATCATCAATGTGTGGTTGCCTCTCAACACACTCCCAATGGAGGACCTGGACTGCAACACAGGCCTGTGCCCTGACTAGGAATCAAACCAGTGACCCTTTGGTTCGCAGGCCAGCACTCAATCCACTGAGCCACACCAGCCGGGGTGACACTTGAAAGTTTTTTAATAATTTGTTTTTTTTTTTAATAGATAGTCTTTATTTGTTGATTCATTATTGCCCTACTTTTTTTTTTTATTCTTTAAACATGATTTATTTTATATCTTTGAACTTTATAGTTGCTTTGATGTCTCTGCCTTGCTAAATCTAACTTCTGGGGACACTCAGATCATTTTTATTGACTTTTGCTTTTTTTCTGAAAATGAGTCATACGTTCCTATCTCTTTGCATATTTTATTGAAATCTGGACATTTTTAAAACTATATTGTAGCAACTCTGGATTCTGATTTTCTTCCTCAAGGCTTACTTTTGTGTTTGTGTGTTTAGTAACTTGCCTGGGTTAAATCGATGAAATCTGTCACCTCTGAAGCATATAGTTGCTGCTATCTCTGCTCTGTTAATTTTTTTCTTGTTTTCATTTTTAAATCTGGTTTCCTAAGGGTCGTCCTTGGGTCTAAGTAGCCTAATGCTCAGCCAATCATGGGACAGAAATTATGCTCAAACACCCCAACTGGTAAAGATTCCATCCTCTGGTAATGAATTGATGTGTAGGCAGGGCAGCATATACCCAAAGTTCAGGCTGTTTTCAGTTCTGTTTGGGCTTGACTCTTACTTCCCATTGGACCCTTTCACAACCCCTCTTTGCATGACCCACAAGGTTAGCCAGGAACGTGTGGCTCTCTTAGGCCCTATGTTCATAGCTGGAAATGTGTACAAACCTCAACCAGGAATACACTTGCCCCAACCACAACTGTAACTTCAGTTTACTAGAATCGTGGGCCCTTTTCCTTGTTCCACATCAAGCGAGGCCTCTTTGACTGTGGCAGCAAAGCTGCTGGTATTCACAGCTGCCCCTCACCTGGCAAAATCGCATGCTCACTGGTCTGTGGGGAGGGCCAGGAAATAGGAAAATTCCCAGGCAAGGATGCCAGAGATTCCCATTGTTATTACTGAACTTCAGCAGTTGTTTAAGCATGAACACTTATCAGATTATTGTATGTCTTTGGTTGATTTCCAAAATATTAAAAATGGCTCTTTTCATCATTTTTATTTTCCAGCTTTACAGGTGCTTTTTTCAGGAGTGGATTTGCCCACCTCCTCACTTGGCCATAACTGGAAGTCTCACCCTCCTCAATAAATATTTGATAAGTAAGTAAATAAGCCCACAGAATCTTTCTTCTTTGTCATGTCTACCGCTCCACTGAGACTAACCCACCAAAAATCATCTGTTGTCTCCTAGGCACTAAAACAGGCTCTGGGTAAGACAGGCCTGTGTTGAATTCCAGTTCTCCTTAGTAATTTTGCGCTTGACAGGTATACTTATCTTCTCCAAGCCTTGTTTTTTTCTTCTGTTAAATGGCTAAAATAATGCCTGCGGTGTTACAGGGAGGAGGGTGGGGTCTGAGTAAGCAGCAGGGTGGACGCTGCAGGCTTCTATTCCAACATAGTGTTTACCAGGAGGCCCGGGCTGCTGTTCAGACTGGGAGTCTGGGGTGCCCCTTGACCCCTTTGTCACCCTTTCATTCAACGGAGATATGATATGTGGAAATGCAAGGATAAGGTCATGGAAATCCTTTGAGACTGGATCTATTACACAGAACTAAAAGGTATTATTATACCTTATTATGATGTTCTTTGGGAACTTTTTAAAAATCCCTCTCTCTGGGAAATCTTGGTCAGAGTAAAATTTCTAAAAATAGGGAAGCTCCTGAAATTACTCCCTAACTTCTTTTTCCCCCTGGACATTTTAACCATTATAGTGTTGGTATCTTCTGAAAGACCCGGATTACAGAAGTAAATCCTTCTTAGTCACCAACTCACATTTTTAGAGGTTTCTTCTTCTAAGAACTGAAATCTATCACCCCCCCCCCCGATCAGAAATAAAACATCAATTTGGTGGTTAAAAATGGAGAAGAAGGACCATGACCAAACAGAATGCTTGGAATTTGAAATAAAAATAGTGTAGTGAGGACATCACCATTTAGGGCCTTGCTGGAAATTCCTCTCTTTCTGCAGAAAACGCACATTTAAAAAAAGAATAAAAAACAATTGTTCTTTCCTTGTTCTCTAAAATTTCTTCCTTGCTGTCCTTTCTTTAATTAGCTATTAACTCCGTACCACGCACTGTTGTTACTTGTTCTTTCCTGTGCAGCCAAGTGGTCAGCTCTGAAGGCAGGCGTGGTAGCTCGCTCTCTGCATCCTCCTCGATGCCTGGCGCTGGTTCTCGTCACCTGCAGTTAACAGTTACTCTCGTTTTTACTTCCTTACTCAGAAACCTTCAGTGACTCTCCACTGTCCCTAAAAGTGGTCCTCATATTTTTTCTTGGTCACATGTGCTTATCACTAAACCAATGTTTACATAGCCTCTCTAATACATGCACACATAATTTATGTTAAAATTATTTACATACTGTTGTACTTCAACTTTATGTAAATTATAAACATTTACCAAAATAGAACGTTTAAGAGGGCATGAAAAAGTTTGTCCTTTTAAATAGAAATTGTAATATTTTCTCTCTGTACCTCTTGTATAGCCCACTCATTAGGATAAAATCCTGGTTCTTTAGAACCATAGTCCTCACACTCGAGACTACACAGCATAGATTAAGGAAATAGTTCAGACTTCCAGAATCTGAACTACCAAATGTGCCCTCTCCTTAAAGTGATCTGCCTGGGAATGGCTGGCATGGAGCTGATTTCTCTTTTCCAGCCTCCCCTTCCCAAGTGCTCTGACTTCTCACAACTGAAAGGCCACCCTCAGCCATCCGAGACTGTGCTCTGTCCCCAAAGGACGGGATGACTTGAGAATGAATCATGCCTGAGGGAGAATCTCCTGAGAGCCAAGTAAGAAACACTGGCAGGGCAGTACTATTTCATCCCCTGGACAGATTCCTGGCAAGTCTCTGTGCCTTGGACAATGGCTGTCTTAGAATTGGAAGTCACAAGTGAGGTTGTGGAAGAACCTGTAGTAATATAGTGTTTTTAATTTAAAAATGAAGTTAAACTTTTTCTGATACAAAATAAGTCTAATTAACTGACTGGGTTGACTATGGAGACTGGTTTTGCCAATTAAGCCATATTTTCCACCAGTGGAATGGGTTATATCAGTGGCTCCATGTTTTTTATGAAAATATATGCAAAATGCCTGATATAAATATACCAGAAATGTCATCTATGTTAAGCTAACATTCACAATATTCATAACCACCCCAGATTCTGTCCTGTCTCATCTCCTGTTTGTCCCCCTCAGGCCTCAGCCGACCTGCACTCACGTCCCTAGGTGCTCTGTCTGTGCATGTGCTTATGGCAAGTCCTCTGTCAGAAACACTGTCCCTCCCACCTCCGTGTGTTGAATTCCTGTCTAACACTTGCTTGATTTGTGGCACTAATTAGGCACTGAGGATGCAAAATGAACATAATAGCCTTGACTCTATTTTCATAGGATATGAGATTCTACTATGGGAGACAGATAAGCAGTGACAATATGGTATTACAGAGCTATGACGGGGAACCATGAGGTGTTAGGAACTCATCAGGGGGACCCTCTCTTTTTTTGGGGGGGTGTCACAGAAATCTCAGAGGAGTGGCCCAAAATCTAAGCCCTCTTGATGAACAAGAGTCAGTCTGACATTTCGCAGGGAGGGGAGAGGATGGATCTAAGCTGAGAGAACAAGAGTGAGTTGAATTGACATTGTTAAAGCAATTTCTCTGTGAAATCAGGGTTTTGACCAAAAGAGACACACTTACCTTACCCTAGGGTCTAGATATAAATTTCTACTAATTCACTCTTCTTCATGTTTTTGAGAGAACGGTCACAGTCTTGCAAAGGCCCAATTTAGAACAGGCTAGAAGTCAAGGGAGAGGTCATCTCTAGAAAAATTTTCCCTCACTATTTGCCAAACACAAAATATCTGAACCCCAGCCTCAGTCGCTGGGAGAATGGGTAGTCTTATTATACTGGGTTAACCAGAAATAGTGCTCAGTGACCACTCTTGGGAAGTCTGTGAAGAAATTGACAGGTAGTTTGTATACGTGGCTTATTCTGAGGGTGGAATCACCCTCTAAACAAACAAAATGAAATAAGGAGAAGCACAGAAGAAAAAACATTCAGTTTCCAGGGACTGCCTTGTGCCACGTGAAAGAAAGAGACTGGGAGGACTCAGGGTATCTGGTTCTCATTGCTCCACCTCTGACCCCCAAGCAAGAGGCCCTGGAAGTACCTTCCCTGAGAGATGTACAGTTCTCCACTTCATGCCACCACTCATAGTGCTGATTGGTTATCAAGCTATTCGTTTCTATGAAAGACTCTCCTCTACAAATATATTAATAGAAGAGAGGTGAACTAGATGTGGCATTCATTAGCCATCAGATACTTCCTATACTAGTCACAATTTGGTACCCAATAACTATGTTCATTCAAAATAGAAAATATGCTCAGTTTTCTAGTTCTGTATACAGTGCACCCATGTACAATTGCAATAGAATTTCATTTTATTTCTCATCTTGTTTACTTATTTACCTTCTTCAAGCGCCCATATGAGGGTTAACATTTTCTCTGACACTATTCACTGTGGCAGTAGAATCAGTAGGTCTCACTCATAAGGGCTTCGTTATTGAAGCACCAAAGGATGTCCTTATAAACGCTGACTATACGGGGTCCGGCAGAATTAACACCTGCTTGACTGTTGGTTGGTAGGGTAATAATATGGGTGTAATAATTTACAGTTTTAATTTGAATATTTCACCTAAAATGTCGTATGGTGTGCTTGAGTGTGATATTGTTATGCTACAGAATTACATGCTTATGATTTTGTAATAAAAAGGGCCATTATTTGTGCGGAGCCCTGTATACAGAAATCATGTGGCATGGACTCCAAGGACTACATAATCAGCGAGGTTCCAATAGGCTATATTATTGGTAAAGTTACTTTATCTCTTTCAGAAAAACCATTATAAGCTCAAAACCAGAACACAAAAACTTATTTTTATTAGAAAGTTATTATCAAGTTCTAAAGGGTCAAAACTGTGTTCGATAACATTTTCCACTACAAATGTTTACTGTCAATAATACTATATCTTTCCCTATGGGTGGGCCAACTGTAATTCCACTCTAAAATTCTGATTTCTACCAGTTCCCCAAGCATTTTCTGATTATACCCTTTATATATATATTTTTTAATTATTTTTTCAACTCCCAAAACCAGGGCTTTATTTTGATTGTTAGCATCCAGCAGCACACCTCTGGGTAAGGGTCGCGAGTCTCTCACCTTTTCCACGGTGCACATTCGGTATCAGCGCCCCTTGGAGGCTAGACCGAGGTAACCAAAGGACAATTCAAAGAACAGATGATGGGCACCCTTTCAACCTTCAGCAGAGGCCCAGGCGTCTTGTTTTGCCACTGCCCCCACCAGCCATGCAGTCTGTTGGCTACATGGAGGAACATGAAAGGACACATGACGCCTGACCAAGTGGGGCTGGAATCGAAATCAGGTGATTGTGGCTTAGAATGGGTTTGGCTTGGACTTGGGGGATCCTGTCCCTCCTCTCAGTCCACCCAACAAGCATCTCTTCTCAGTTCAGACAGCTAGCAGCAGAGAGGGCCCACGGCAGGGGTGAGGCAAACTCTACCCGCGATTGCTGGTCCTGAACTCCTCTGGTATCCTCCTTGCGGCCTGAGAATTCAGGGGAAGTGAAGGACCCCAGAAACATGTGCATTCATATAAGATGGGGAATATATGCCGCCAACCCAAAAAGGGAAAGCAGCCAAACTTGAGGCCAATATCAGTTAAGTACAGGAGGAAAGGGATTCCTTCCTTCCTTTCTTTTCCCCCAGTTTTATTGAGATATAATTGACATACAGCACTGTATAAGTTTAAAGTAGACAGCGTAATGGTCTGACTTACGTGTCTTATGAAATGATCTGATTATGACTCTTAAAAAATTTACAACAATGGTGAAGGCAGGTTTATGTTGATGTATACAAATGTGTTTGCAAATGGGTTTAGACCTTTGTGTGGAAAGGATCCCAAGTCTCATAAAAAGAAAAATCTTCAAGTAGATCAGAACAGACTTAAGCGTTTGGAAAATGGTAGCAGGGATTAATTAATATAATAAACCATGGCCAAGGCCACATTTTAACACCTCCCAACCCCCAGATTAATTTTGTTTCTGTCACCCGCTTCACTTTTAAAAGTGAAATCATTTCCACTCAGGAGAACAAATACATTGTGACTTCTATGCCTGATACTTTTCTGTATGTAGTGATAAAAAATACAGTTTTAGTTTTCAGCCTTGCACCCGATAGACATATGAGTGTACTGAAATAAATTATGCCTCCTCTTCTCCCAAAGCCCCAGGTTTTCCTAAAGGAGCTTTAGGAAAAACTCTAAGAGGACACATAAAAAATATGTCACTTCATTTATGTCCAAGGCCTCCTCAAAACTGAAGCCATTTTCCTGAAGAGGTTCGGTTTAGTATCATTTTTGATACGTTGATTGCATGTGAATGCTACCTTGGTGCCAGAGTCTTTCCAGGCATGGGCCTCACCTACAGCTCAATCTCTCCTTCCCGGGCGGGGCCATGCAGCGTCGCGGCGCGTCCAGCAGATGGCACCGCAGCTGAATTTTCGTGAGCTGCTTTCTACACCGACAGTCTGGAATAAACAGGAAGGAGAATTTTTTTTAAGCATTCTAATTTTCGACATATATTGCCTTCTCTCTCTCGAGTCAGAGGATATCTTTATTTTACTAAGTTGAAATTCATTTGAGTTGTTTAAAAAGTAAGTGGTTACGCAATCCCAAATATATATACATATATTTCTTTTTTTTTTTTTTAGGATTTTCACTCTTTCAAAGGACCCAACAAGCAAGTTTTCTAGTATCAAAAACTATCAGAAAGACGAAGTGGTTCAAGAACGTTAGCAGGCAGCGCTGGCTGCCTCAGACAAGACCAGCAAGACGTGCTGGAGGGCAGGTTCGCTGGGCCGTGGCGGAAGTGACCTTCATGGTCAGCAGGGCGGCGGCAGGGAAAGCCCGGTAAATAGCGCCGTCTGCTGGTGAAAAAGGGTAGCCAACGCTTGCTGCGTGCTCCAGGCCGGGGAACAACAGGCCCGACGGATGTTCCAAACATGGTATATGCTTTCACCAAACAAAACTGAAAGTCACAGGCACAACCAGAGCAGCCTTTGTGTTGAGAAGAGAAACGTAGAGGCCCATACTGGTTTTGGTATACAAAGTTCCAAAGGATTTGATTGTTTTTAATGCTTCCTAAGGCTTATTAAACAGGGTGGATTTGATTTTTGTGGTATAATATTTAGGACAATCCTAAAGGAGAGTGAAAAATAGAAGCTGATAGGGGTCCACTTTCATTTATCTTATCCTGCTTTAAGTTATTTATAAAACATTGAAAGAGATTCTCAGAACCAAATTGGAAAAACAAAAACAAACCAGGCAGGGGGCTGAATTTCAAGGTGGTTAGGCTTATTTCTCACTATGGCCCCTCATTTTTATTCCAGGATTGTTGCAGTGCCATCTTAGAGTCCCTCCTCCTCTCCCCACCTCCTTGTTCTCTTCATTCATTTGACAGGAGCCTCTGCAACCATCTGCTTAGAACACGTCATCATCATCCACTGGGAGAGAATTGTCGTACCACCTTTCTCCCCCTATGGCTGAGCACACAGAAAGATGAATTGCACTTCTGCTCTTGAGCCAGCGCGATTGCTGGGAATTGTAACCTGCAAGATGATGCCAAAGTGCAGCTTCTCCTTTTTTATACTGCATAGAGCTTTACGTTGCCCTTTATTAAGCTGATGGTTTCTCCTGGAGAGCTCTGTCCTTCAGTTTGCCCAGATGATGTACTGATAACCTTCTTGCCCCTTCCACTTACAGAGACTCAGTACATTAAGTGTAAGAATCGTACATCTCTGTTTTTATTCTAGTAAGGGACTGAATACCAAAGAACAGACATATTCATTTTGTAGAAGGCTACCTGCAAGAAAGTGACAGCGTCCTGGATCCAGCCACAAAGCCAGAATAGCAGCATACCGTTTCTCCCCCACCAATAAAAACACAGAGCTAGGAGTACTTTCCACTGAAGAAAATATTCAGTCAGGCTAAAGGAAAGTCCCTAAAATTGCGCTTGCACAGTAGCTCTTAAGACTACCCTTTTGGACCATCCTGGGTGGAGATTTAAGATGCTAATGAGATACCCATAGTATGTCAGAGCATGTAGCCCTGCTGCGTTTTCGCCAGCCCATCAGAAGAGAGACCTGACAGATCAACCAAAAAACAGACGCATCCAGTTGAGAAGAGAAACCTAGAGGCCTATGATGGTTTTGGTATACCATGTTTCAAAGGGTTCGATTGTTTTTAATGCTTCCTAAAGCTTTTTAAACAGGGTGGATTTGATTTTTGTGGTATAATAGTTATTCATTTATCATCCCCCTCCCCCAACAAGGACTCCCAGTCCCTTCATGTGGCCTCCTCAGGCACTTTAAGACAATTCCTACTCTTTGGGGATTTTAATGCACTAACTAAATGTTTCTCTCTCACCTCAATGTTTCTCTCTTTCTCTCTCCTTCCCCCCTCTCTAAAAATGAATAAATAAAATCTTAAAAAAAAAATAATGTGGCCTCAGCAGAGGTTCGGAGCCATACCCGCTTTCAGTGTGCACTCCCTTGAGGCATCAAGCTTTGGTCTCTTCCATCTAAAAGCTTAATAAACATTTTCTGTTTTATCATCGCCTCCCATGATTTATATCTGGAGAAAGGCAAGACCCCGCCCTTCTTCGGTTGGTAGCAATTTGGACTAGTCATGCTGTTTATCAGTTCTCTGTTCTTTGACATGAAGATTCCCGTCTCCCATGATGGCATAGCTGTCGGCATAAATTATAGGCCTTGGTTCAAAACAGGGCCCTCTGTCTCATCCAGTAGCACGAGAAACACCATAATTAGGAGCCCAACTGGAACTGAAGGCTTCGAGGGTCCTGGAGAAGAAAGGCCGGGCTTCCAAGTCCTGTAGGTGACCACTTAGGCCCTAGCCTTCGCAATCTGGATCCAAGAGGATGAGCATGGAGAGCTCAGTGTTTGGAGGAAAAACGAAAGGATATATTGTAACTTGGCGCATCTGGGTGTTAACTAACATTTTAACTTCCACAGCTAAAAACCTTTTTAAAAGAAAGGGTTTATTAGACCATTGCTAGCAAAAGAAGAAGAGGAAGGAGAAGGAGGAGGAGAAAGTGAAGGAGGCTGCTCTTAGGGCATGGAGATAAAACCACCAGCGGCCTGGCCAGGTAGAAAAGACACAATGTCCATTACCCCGGGGTTTTGCAAATGTCTCTATACATCAGGTACGTAGGGGGAGATGTAAACGATTCTGAAAGGATTTACATTAGTTATAGACAAAGGGGATGGGAGGAGGTGAAGTGGGGCTAATTCTAGGGTAGGTGCAGCAGAGTCCTCAAGGAAGAAGTGTCCACGCCTGTGGATTAGCTGTGGGGAGCAGATTGGAATGTTCATGTGTAAATGAGTGTAAATGAGAAGTGGAAGCTCCTGGGGTTCAATGGCACCTGGCTATTCTCTCTTTTGGATAATCTCAGAAATAAACACCTAGAAATTAATCCTAAATTTCACCAGATATGCAGGAAAAGTGAGCAGTCTTTTGTCAGAGCTGGTCTACAGCTCTTAACAGTCTAAATATTCTGTCTCACGCTCAGGCCGTTGTAATTTTAATTTAGAATATCTCTGATTTTTTTTCTCCTTTCCAGGGGCAGGGCCCAAGACAATGCCTGACATTTGTTTATTAGCAGGGAAACTGAAGTAAAGGAGAGGCTACTTCCCGAAGTGTTACTGTATTATGAAGGTGTCCTTTGGGAGCGGATACACGAACAGGGCAGCTGATGACATTAATGTTGTTCAGGCAGAAATACATCTTCCCACAGCCCTGGGACTGCTCAACCAAGTGTCACTGAACCAGTCTGCGGGGACCCAGCTCTGAGCCTCTCCTGCCGCAGTCGTCAGAGGGAGTCGGTCAGCTCAGACAAAGCAAACTGGCTTCTCCAAGGGGGAGGGGTGCCCGCCTCCTCTTTGATCTTCCTTGAAAAATGGGCTCTCTCTCAAGTTTCATACACCAGGTACATTCACCTCTTGCAGGAGGGCAAAATAAAGTCATTGCTAATAATGATTTGAAAAGCATATTTTGGGGGCCCTGAACTCTGCCTGTGAAAAGCAGGATCCATCTATACAATTCTAACATGCTGTCCGTTTTTATTCTGGGTTTCAAGGCAAAAACTTCAGAAAGCTGCTCCTCTTTACCAAATAATATTAAAAATAAAAAGATTACCTTCAGAAAGAGTGGTAGAATCCCAATTAACCTAATCATTACATGTCCTGCTCCTACACTTAATCTTTTCTTCATAGAGGTATGATTTAATGAATGAATTCCTTTGTTCGATAAGAAATCCCTTCAGCATTTGTAAAAGGGCTCTCTGGAAAATAACAGCTTTTCACACTGTGATTTTTTTTTTCTTTTAAGAATGATTTAACATAGCTCCTTTAAACATTAGAATTGTCTATTCTCAATTTAAGTGTGGAATTAAGACAAAGGGTGCTTGTTCTTACGTCAGGGAGAAGCCTGCCACTCTCCAGGCACTCAGAGCATCTGCTGCCTGGACTGATTCTTTAACCAAAAGCTACATGTGGCTTCTGCGCTTGACAGCTGAGGGGGCCTTTTATGTCCAGCCAGGCCTGCTGGAATGGGCTTACGCACACAATAGGAAATGGGCTCTGGGGGTCAGAGAAAGCTTACTGGGCTGAGACGGGCGAGGCTGAACTTTTGGAAATGCTATAGGTTTATTTCCTGGGAATTTACCATCCCCTTCCCCCAAAAGGGATTTTCAGTCCCTTCACGTGGAATCCTCAGGCACTTTAAGACAGTTCCTACTCTTTGGGGATTTTAATCCATTCACTAAATATCAGCTCTTTCCTCTGGAATAACAGAGTGTCTGCACGTTTCTACTCACCCAAGCCTTAGGCCGCGTGGGGAGCAGCTGCTCCCCAGCTCCAGCGGCGGCCGGTCTCCAGCTCTCCCAGAGGAAGTGAGAGCAGCCCCCGGCCAGGAAACCAGCCCTGTGTTAGCCTAACGTGACCTAACGGCTCAAGTTCCACAGAGGAGCCCCTCCCAGCTTCTAAAATAATTCTGAAGCTCGATAAGGATCAAATAAGCAGGCATTCAAGATAATTAATGGAGAATTTTGATAAAATAGCCACTGGGCATGTATATCCATAATACTACCCTGTGTTTATGTTATTGTCTGTTACCCAGAGAGCATATTACAGAATGTCTTTCATTTGACAGGCACAAAGTTCTTCCCAGTGTTACCTTGTACATTAAGGCCCTTCAATTTAACACCCGTCAGCACTTCCTTTATGTTTCACACAGTACTTGGCAGGGTATTAGACGTACAGTAGGCACTCAGGGAATACTTGCTTAAAAAAAAAAAAAAGAAATTATGGACTGAAGGAACAATGAATGACTTTGCTTTAATCCTAAGATTAGGCCTGCTTCTAGTGTCACATCTGAGGAACCTGGATAGTGATACTTTACAGACAGGAAACAGAAGCGAGCATACTGCAACTTCTCTGACTTACGGTACAGCAGCTGGCTCTCCTATATACCAAAAACGATGTAAATCCTTTACATACATTCTCTCATTTAAACCTCACCACAACTCTGCAGGCTAAGTTTACTATTATTACTACCCTTGTTTTACATATGACAAAACATTATCCAAGTCACACAGCCAATAAATAGCCACATCAGGACCTGAGTCCAGAAGTCTGTCAATCTCCAAAGCCCATGCTTTTAGGAACATTCCTGCTCCGGGATATCTAACGACAAAATTCATAGCTCCATGTACTAACTATCCTTCTTTGAGGAATTGCTTCACAACATAGTATCTGAAGAGGGAGGGAGAGAGGGAAAAGGGTAAGCAAACACAATCCCTAACTTACATGTCTCAGTATATATGGTTTTGATGGTTTTTCCTTTGCATTCTCATATCATCCTCACAGCACCCTGTCAAGTATGTTATTACTATTTCTTATATATAAGAAATATATCTCTGGAGAACGAATGGGTTCAAAGAAAAGTAAATGTAAAATTCCGCACCTGAGAGGTAACAAATCTACTGATGACGCTGTGTCTGCCCCAGGCTTCTCACCTCAGCTCAGAGTGCGGGGGCAGGTGTTTTTTCCATTTCCTTCCTTTCCTACTTATTAACACCCCAATGAGCCATAAAGCTTATGTCCATCTCTATGTACCCCATAAAAATAACTATGGCTAAAGGTTGACTTGTGTCACTAAGGCATTTCAAAAGCAGCGATGATTTAGAGAGGAAACAGTAAAAGTGACAGTGCGTAGAATGCTATGTAACAATGAAAAACAACGAATTAGATTTAAACATACGGCCATGAAAAGATCTCCAGGAGGCACAGTCAGTTAAAATTTTTTTTAAAAAGCGAGTTGCAGAATAGAAAGTACAGTATGGTACCATTTATGTTTTTAAAAGACACACACACACAGATAATACAAACACGCATGGAGAACAAGTCGGTTATACCCCAAATTGATCACTGGTTTCCCTGGGAACAGGACTGGGTCCGGGGTGCGGTGCATAGCATTGGCAGACTTTTCCTTTATCTTTATACCAGATAATGTATTAAAATATGTATGTGTGAAAGAAAAAAAAAGGACAGAAAAGAAACAAGGGAAACTGTTAAAAAATAAAAGGTTAACAACCTGCAGGAAAGTAAGTGGGACACACCAAACGAAAATCCACTGCCTCGTCAGGTCCATAAAAGGTCAGTAGATTAGAAGAGAGTCCTCTTGGTGGCATTATTTTAAACTAGGTGATTTTTTAAAATGTAACATCTCCTGACTGTACCAGAAATGCAGTGCTGAAAAGTACTTGGAGCCAGATGATCTGGGTTCAAGGCCTGACTCTGCATTTCTCTGTATCCTTAGGCTAATTTCTCAAGGCCTTGCTTTCCTTCCTCTATGGAGTGAAGATAATAGTAACATACTTCACAGGGTTCTGAGATAATACATAGGAAAAAAATAGCAAATCATGTCTACTGAGACCTATAACTTGTAAATTGTTTGTTTACTCTTTTCCCATTCTTTCTCTCTGACTTCAGAGAATTATTTTTTTACACCTTTAAGATGTCTGAGTGCTTCATACTGAGGCGATGTTAAATTAACAAACCATTAGTCTTCAGTATAATATTTGCTGATAACAGATAGGCCTCTGTTATTTGAATCTTTAGATTATACACATGCAGAGCTTTTAAGCTTCAATTACCTGTATTTAGGTATTTATTTATTTTAAGGAATATATTTATTTGATTCCATTTATAAAATATACCCTTTTTCTATGAAACCCATTCCCACTTCTCATTCAAGAACTAAAATATCCAAATCAGGTAGACCATTTATAAGCTGAAAATATAATTTAATTTTTTTGCATTCTTAAAATGAGCTTATTTGTGGTCTTACTGAAATTTCAGACTGCTCTGAAATTTCAAGAATCCAATTATAAGCCTTTTAATAAAAAGGGTTGTGAAAGTAATGAGAGAAACATTAATACTACCAATATAATTAAACACAAAAGAGAAAAATGAACAAATTAAAAATATAAATTGCATGCACGCAGCACAACGTCCACACTACATGACGTAACTATTTTCAATTAGAGCCTCACCTTTGAAACACAGCCATGTTCTCCTCTGCTTTTGCTGGTTGTGCATATGTTAAAAAGCTTGGGGACCTGAAGATTCCTGGTGAAGTAAGCAAGGATCTAGTTTAAGTTGTCTTGCAGTTTGAGTCCAGAAGGATGCATCTGAAGGAACCAATTCCAAGCACACAAAGCACACAGCCCTCCCAAGCTCCTCCACCCTGTTAAACTGAGCTGTCATTTTAGAGCTGGGCGCCCATTGTTCACTTTCTTCTACCCTAATTAGACTTGACAGGTTGCTCTTTCTGGCTAGACTGGCTGTTACCAAGAACAGAGAGAAGAAATGAGACTGACCTTGCCACCATACCCGCGGGGTCGGTGCCCCTCCCCTCGCGCTAGCCCACGGACACTGAAGCGCGTCCCCAGCGGCTCACATCTGTTCCCCTTCTCCACCAGCCTCGTTCTTCTATGGCCCCCGGCAGCCTCGGCACAACGGACTTTTCTTACTTTCAGTACTGTGAGACTCAAACCCTCGTGGGCTGTGGGAGTGGAATAGGGTGCTCTAATATTTTTCATGCTAACACTCTGACCGTTGTATTTTTCTGTAGGCCTGGGGAACAAAGCAGACCAGCTTTTCTAAAGGGAAAGATACTGCAGTACCTCCTGGAGCCAAGAAATACTGATGATGGCTAATGAAACAGCACTTGGGAAGGACTCAGGCCCCTGCGCTACCTTCACGTGTCCCTTGCCCCACTGCCCTCAGTTTCCACATCTGTAAAATGCCATCAATAATTCTTAAGCCTTTGTCATATCAAACACATATTATAATAGTATTATATAAGAATTAGATAATACAGTGATAGAGCAGGAAATGATCTTAGAGATCATCTTCTCCAATATCTTCACTTAGAAGATTGAAAAACACAGGCTAAAAGA
Source organism: Pteronotus mesoamericanus (assembly GCF_021234165.1). Lineage (NCBI taxonomy): Eukaryota > Metazoa > Chordata > Mammalia > Chiroptera > Mormoopidae > Pteronotus > Pteronotus mesoamericanus. The sequence continues at coordinate 5,389,892 of NW_026555310.1, forward strand.
GGGAGGTGACATGCACAGTGTCATGAAATTAGTTCACAGACTTTAAACACCTGGCACTGAACAAACAGCCTGCTAATCAGCTTTGTCACTAACCAGCATTTTCCCAGCATATACTATACTTGATAATAAGTCAAATTGGCAAGGAAAACAACTTTCTTTGAGAAGAAAGGACTATGTTTTCAGAAATGTTTCGCTTTACTGAGAATCCAATGGTCTTGTAATAGAACCCGAGTCACCTAAAGCCACAGGACTTTCGTAGGAGCACAGCATGAAACTCCACAGGATGGATGTCTGGGGCCTTGTTACCTAAGTCTGGCCTCGAGAGCAGTGAGCAGCCTTGGCTGGTGTGGCTCAGTGGACTGAGCACTGGCCTGCGAACCAGATGTCATCAGTTCAATTCCCAGTCAGGTTACATGCCTGGATTGTGGGCCAGGTCCCCAGTTGAGGGGGACATGTGATCTCTCATACATTCATGCTTCTCCCCCTCTCATTCTCCCTTCCCCTCTCTCTAATATAAAGTAAAATAAAATAAAATAAAATAAAATAAAGAGCTGTGAGCAGGAAAGACTATTAGTAACTTCTTCTGGGAACAAGTCTATTATTTCCCAGGTTGCAATGTAAACCTATTCATTTACTGTTAATTCACCTACTCATAAGCATTTATGAAAAGCCCACTTTTCTTCAACACACCTGGTGGCTGATAAGACTTGTACAATGAATAGGACCCAGCCTCACGGAGACTCCAAAAGAGCCAGCAGTACAAACACTTACGTGCAGTGGGGCACTGCGGGTGCCAGGATGGAAGGAGGAGATGGTCAATTTTCCTTTGTTGGAGTTTAAGGAATCAGAAAAACATCATAGTGGAGGTGGTACTTGAGCTGAGCGTTGGGAAGTGAAGGCTGTTTTCCAGGTGGCAGTGAGGCAAACACATGGTGTTTGGACAGAGTGAGCCTCAGGTTTCGGGGAGCAACAACCGTTTTGGCCTGCGCAGTATGAGGGCACATCAAGCAAAGATAAGATCGGAAATTTAGGTGGAGACTGGTGAAAACATATGACAAAGAAAGAGGTTCAAATTTTATCATAGCGTTTCGTGGTAACCATTGAAGAGTTTCAAGCAAGAAAGTAACATGATACAAACCACATTTGGAAAGATGGCTCTGATGGCAGTGTGGAAGACCGACGGGGACCGGGGTGGGAGAAGCAAGACTCAAGGCGAAGAGATGGCCGGGCTGCAAGAACTTAGGAGACAAGGCAGCTGACCTGATCTGTTCAGGAAGTCAATGGGAAGGATCAAAGGAAGAGACTGTCTTAGTTCCCTCCTGGAAACTACATGCAATGTGCGGCCCTTGTTTGGATCCTGATTCAAACGAACCGACTGTAAAGAGAAAATTTGGAAGACAGAGATTTAGATAATATTAAGGCATTCTTGTTAATTTGTTAGGTGTGATTATGGTAATATAACGAAATAACATACTGAGTGTTTAGGAGTGAGATGTCATGATGTCTGGATTTGTTCTAAAATACGGGAGAAATGATAGATGAATTAAATGCAGCAAAAAGTTAATTATTAAATCTAGATGATGGAAAGGTGGGGTTCATTATAATCTATGTACATTTTAAATTTTTCAAGATAAAAAGATAGCATTTTATGTAAAGGGTAACGAGAACCTAAATTAAATAAGTTACAGTGACAATGGAGAGGAGGGCGGAGCTATGAGAGAGAAAAAAGACAGAATTAACAACACTTAGTGCCTGGTTAAAAATGGTCACTGAAGTTGAAGAGTCACGGTGACTTCCAGGTTTTTCTTGGGTGCCTGGGGGGGATGGAAAAGAGTCTACTCGTTTGGCACTGCGGAGCTGGGGTTTCAGTGAAACACGGAGTTAGGGCTGTCCAGTAGGCAGCTGGACACAACAATGCAACGCGCAGGAGGGAGCCTGGGCTGGCAGCGTGGATCTGTGAGCTGTCGGCTCACCAGCACGTCAGCGGGGCTTCAAACCATTGGAAGAGCGTAGAAGGTGAGACAGGAAGATGGCTGAGGAAGGAGCTCAAGGTATACTTACATTTAAGAGGTGGGGAAGAGGAAGAAATTCCAAGAGACTGAGAAGAATAGCCAGAGGGGTATGAGGAGAAACAGGAAAAAATAATTTCTAATGAATCTGTCAAGAAACAATGGGTCGCACCTGACCGGTGTGGCTAAGTTGGTTGGGTGTTGTCCAGCAAACAGAAAGGCCACCAGTTTGATTCCCAGTCAGGACACATGTCTGGGTTGCAGTTTCAGTCCCCAGTCGGAGCATGTGCGAGATGCAACCAGTTGATGTTTCTCTCCCTCTCTTTTTCCCTCCATTTCCCTCTCTCTAAAAAGAAATAAATATGATTTTAAAAGAAACTATGGGTCAAGAGAAGCAAATGCTCCAAGTTAAGATATGAAACTCAGTGGATTTAGCATCTGAGGGACAATTACCAAAGAACTTTCAGGAGAGTGTAATGTGCTGGAAGTTAATGAAGGGAGAGTAAGCAAAGCCTGCAAGATGGGGGAGGGCTGGATTGTATGGCCCTCACAGAATGAGGGAGTTGGCAGGGAGGGGCTGGAAATGGTTGGCAGAGGGGCGAGCCCTGGGTCCAATGGGATGACCAGTAACCTCTGCTCGAGGGGGCTCAGTAGAAGTGGATTTCTGAGCTGGGGTGTGAGTGGGGACGGGGGGAGCTCCCAAATTTTAGTTAAGGTAAGGAGGAGGAGGGTAAAGAGGTTAAGAATATAGGGGTGGTACAATGAAACAAAGTTCCAGAGGACTCTATGGAGAGTGTTTACAAGACGGTCAGCAGTGTATGAGAATCGGGAAGGCAGAAGTAGATTCTTTTGACCTCTGGATGGTTTATCTTCGCAACCTCTTCAATGGTCTTCCACATACAATTCTCTCCACTCCATATCATCTTTCAGGTATTAAATCTGGAAAGTCTTTATAAAGCACGGCCTTGCTCATGTCAATTTCTTGCCCCCAAACTTTCATTAGCTGAATTAAGTGTAATATAGACTTTGAAAGCCCTTCCGTAGTCTGATCCCAATCTGCCCAATCATTTTGGGGGTTTTTTAATTTGTTTTGTTTTGTTCTGTTTTCTTTTTCATAAGTCTTCCTTCAAGAGTGCCAGGCTAGTCACTATTCTCTGGATATATTAATTACATGAAATACAGAAAAACTTTGAGACATGTCTGGCATATAGATGTTAGTTTTTGGATACCGAACTATATGACCCCCTTCCAACCATTTCATGCAGTTTTCTTTGCCCTAAAGTCTCTTTCCACATTTCTTCATGACATACAGGAAGATTCAGCCCAGGTGTCACCAATTCTAGGAAGTCTTTCCTGGGCTCTCAGTCTGGGCTCCGGGTACCCTTGACTGGCCTTCTTGTAGCACCCAACCTTGCTTGATGCTCAGCCTACTAGAGCTGAGTATAAGTTTCTCGAAGACCAAGGCTGGTTTTTGGTTTTTTTACCAAGCACAATACATGGTAGTATACATAGTAAAAAGAGAGAGAGAGAGAGAGAGAGAGAGAAAGACAGAAAAAGAAAAGAAAGAAAAGATATATTCAACAGAACTTTGTTCCCTTTCCTCTTTTCTTTAACTGCATTTTTGTATAATGATAATTGTTTCTCATCTGATATTCTCACTCTACTCCTGAATGGCAGTGGGCATTGTTTTTGTCACCCCAGTGTCTCTTCCTGTTTTTCTGGCAACAGGCCTGATTTTTTGTTGTTGTTGTTGTTGTTGTCGTTAATTCTCTGCTCTTGGCCTTCGTGATCTGGATGGGGCTTCTCCTACCCATGACCCTCCGGGGTGGAAGGACAAGACACAGGCCTAAATCAGCCAGTTATTATCCCTTTCCTGTGGCCTCACTGATTGGTTTGGGTGAGCATGAGCTCTAAGCCTTCCCAACCACAGTAAATTGCAAGGCTTTCTTCAGAGTGACTGGAAGAGGGGTTCTTTTCTCTCTATTTCTGCTGGACGTGGATGAAGTCAACAGGAGGGCAGGGCTGCTGTAGTCATTTTGATACTTCAAGGGACAAGGTTGTTTGAGAATGAAAGCAATACTTGGAGAGAAAACAAGTGAGAGAAAGAGAGACAGAAACAGAATTCTAGTGATGGAAGTAGAGTTGAATTCAGCTATGAATTCAGGGAAGAAAAAACTTATTGCTGTTGGGTTTTCTGTAACTCACAACAAAACCATCTTAACTGATATAATATTTATGGGTGTCTAGTACATTGTTTGACACATTAAATGAGACACATTCAATGAATTGTGTGTTTAATAAGTTAATAAGTTGTTGTGAGGAACTGCAATTATTTATTTCTATAAGACAATTTAGCAATATGTATCTAGAGCCTTAAAAAAGATCATGCTTCTGGAGATGGATGGGGGGAAGGTTGCCAGCAATGTGAATATGCTTAATGCCATTGAAATATACACTTAAAGATGATTAAAGTGGTAAACTTTATGTTATACAGGGGTTGCAAAATAAGTTTACAGTTGTGAGTTACATTCTTTTGATGTAATAAAGCTATTGTAACAATCATAACCTGTACATCTTTTTCCATTCAAACAACTATAAATCTACTTTTCCCACCCCTGTATGTTTTATCACAATAAAAAAATAAATAAAAGAAAGAAAAAGGTCATCATTAGACCAGAAATTAAAGCTTATAGTCCAATTAGTACATGAAAACATAGGACAGGAAAGCTTGCTGCACTGGACCAATAATACTAGTAATTATTCTCTACTTTTAGAAATGTACCGTCGGGCAACAAGTGCTGGCGAGGATGTGGAAAAAGGGGAACACTTTTGCAGTGTTGGTGGGAATGCAGACTGGTGCAGCCACCATGGAAAACAGCATGGCGATACCTCAAAAAATTAAAAATGAATCTGCCTTTTGATCCAGCGATCCCACTTCGGGGAGTATATCCAAAGGAACCCAAAACACTAATTCAAAAGAACATGAGTACCCCTATATTCACTAAAGCATTATTTACAATTGCCAAGATGTGGAAGCAGCCCAAGTGTCCATCAGTAGAAGAGTGGATAAGACAACTGTGGGAATACTACTTGGCTGAAAAAAAAAAAAAGAAGAAGAAAATTTCACCCTTTGCAACAGTATGGATGGACTTGGAGAACATTATGCTGAGAGAAATAAGCCAGTCATGGAAAGTCAAATACCATTAGATTTCACTCATATGCGGAATCTAATGAACAAACTGAACTAACAAGCAAAACAGAGACAGATCAGAGATGGAGAGCAGGCTGACAGCTGGGCGGGGTGGCGGGGGGTAGGAGGAAGGGACTGAGCAAAAAGGAAAAAGGATTTAGGGGCATGGACAGCAGTGTGGTGACTGCTGCAGGGAGGAGGGTATAAGGGGAGGGAACGGTAATGGAAAAACTACAATAAAATAAAAAAGGAAAAAACTACAAAAAAAGATAAATGTAGGGAATAAGTATACAAGGTATGTTTATCTGAGCATTATTTATAACATCAGTAGGGACCGGCTAATAAAATTATGGTACATTCAAATAATGGAATATTATATAGTCATTAAAATGATAAAATATATTTCTATATCACTTTTTATGAACACACGTATCAGGTGCTAGAAATATTGGAACTGTATTAATAACAAATGATTTCACAAAAAGAGGCAAGACTTCTTATAAGATTTATGGATTGGAGCCAAATGGTTGTAATGAAGAATACCACTGGGTAGCTAGGAGGTGGCAAACTGCTCACCCAGAAGAACTTACTGTGTTTCATTGAATTTTAGATACCATTGGTTGTGAGAGGCTTCCTGATCTCAGAGCTGTTCCAATGTGAAAACGTATATATCTTAGAAAAAACAAATGTAATACGTTTAGGGGCAGAAAACCATGCGTGAAGATGAGTGGGATGGAGGGGGATGGGACACAAAAATCATTAGATGAGGTACAATCAAGAGAGAAAGTGTTTTAAGGTTTATAGAATAAAGTTATTTTACACCTAGTGAAAAGCTAGTGAAAGGCTTGCGGGTGGGGGCTATAAAATGGGCACAGAAACCTGCACTAAAGGTTAATTTTGTAACTAAATTGAAGGAAGTAAGCAGCCCTCCGGCTAATTTGGGTACGGTGAGTGTTAACTCACTTCCATTTGTGAGGTTTCTTTCTCTATTTATGCTTAAGTGGAGGCCAGGCTTGTAATTTTAGCTTCCCCCTCCTTTGTTTCAAGAAGGGGGGTTGGCAGCTGATGAGAGATAAAAAGGTATGGGAGCAATGAATTGCCAGTACTCAAGGAGAAGGATTATAGTGTATGTCTAGAGAATATAGGGAACTCAAGGCTTCCTCTAAAGATGTTCTGTATCGCTTCCATCTTGCGCAAAGCTGTCAGTAAGCATTATTCTGTTACAAAACTACTTCTATCCAAGCAGCCTCACAAGTTAGGAATTTGACCAACTGTCCATGAGGAAGTGGGCTGAAAAAACGTCACGTATTCTCCCTCTCCCTCTCCCTCTCCCTCGCCGTCTCCCTCTCCCTCGCCGTCTCCCTCTCACAAATTTCAGTGCTTAGCAATACACCATATATATGCTATTTACTCACCAAGTTTGTTCCTTATTTTCCGTTCTTTCTGACTTCCGCAAAGTGGAAGGCATTAGGGAGGGCAAATTGCTTTTAGTTATTGCTGATTCGTAGTGAGCTCAAGCCACACGCCCAGGGCCTCCAGCAACTGCTGCATCCAGGGCATCATCTCAGGGTCCTCCCGTTTGATTTCATTACTGGCCACAGACAGAGGGTCAGTAATTGAAAAAAGCCACAGGTGTGGCTCTAGGTGAAATGCATTGGTAAATAAATTTACCTCATCGGCTGTCAGGTCTGGAAGGAAACCTAAAGAACATGTAAGCCCTGAAATTCCTAATCATTTGTAAGCAACAAACTCACCTTAGGAGCTTTTGAAACATCTCAGATAAGGTCTCAGGTTGTATATTTTTCAAAAATCTTCACAGGAAATTCTGCTGTGCATTAAAGGCTGAGAATCACTGTTATAAACCTATTCCTCTTATTTTACAGATAGTAACCTGGGTCCCAGAGAGGCTGCTGGCTTGCTCAAGATCACATACCCGGTTAAAAGCAGAACCAACACCAGAACTCATACCTCCTGATTCCGGGCCCAGGCTCTTTATTCTTACTCTAGCACCCTGTCCCACGGACTGTCACCCAAATATTTACTATTATTCCTTCCTAGTACACTTGAAAATATGTAGTTTAACCCTTGGTTGTTTAATCAAATCATAGTTTCAAAATCAAATCTAGCATTTATGAAAGAAGCCAGTCACAAAAGACCATATATTATATAACTCCATTTATATGAAGTGTCCAGAACTATTAATTCCATAGTGATAGAAGTAGATCATTAAATTACCAGGAGCTGGGGGGAGGAGGTGGAAAAGGGTATAGGGTTTCTTTTTAGGGTAATGAAAATGCTCTAAAGTTAATTGTGCCCTGGCCGGTATGGCTCAGTTGGTTGAAGCATTGTCCCGTAACCAAAGTGTTACAAGTTTGATTCCACATCAAGGCACATACCCAGGTTTCAGGTTCGATGCCCTGTCGGGACGTGTACAAGAAGGCAGCCAATCAATGTTTCTTTCTCACATCCATATCAGTCTGTCTGTCTGTCTGTCTGTCTCTCTCCCTGCCTCTATCTCTGGAAACGATGAAAAAAATGTCCTTGGGTGATGATAAAAAAAAAAAAAGAAGAAGAATTGGGATGATTGCACAAGTCTGTGAATATACTAAAACAACATTGAATCATATGCTTTCAAAAAGTGAGTTATATGGTATATAAATTGTATTTCAATAACGCTGTTAAAAATCCAGCTTCTCTAATTTCTAAACACTAACTTCTAACTGGATTCTGAAAAATAATTTAAAACGTTTATTTACTTCATTCTTCAACATTTTTCTGAAAGTACAGGCAGGCTCCAAATGGATCTTATCTTTAAATTTAGATCGCTGCTTAGGACCATTTCCCAGCACCTTGTACCCCAACAACAGATTAATCTTTCCAGAGCTTAGTCTGACAATTAGGGTCCTTGTTATGCATACCACCAGGCTTTGTGCCTTTTCCAAGGCTATTTCCTTCACTGAGAAGGCCAATTTGTGTGTTCAAGGCTCAAATGGCATCTCTTCAAGGACCTTTCCTCTCCACCAAACCGGAAGTGGCCTGCCTCCCGGCACGGAAGAGGTGACTTCTTGACCAAATGTTTTGATATCATGTAAAAAGGATCATCAGCCTCCCAGCTTGAAATCTTTGGGCCCTTAACATCCACCTGTGACCCCTCTCAGTAAGTTAATGCTGCATTTTAATTTTTCTTATTTCAGCACTCAGGTCTAGCCCCAAATTTTATATCTCTTGTTTGTTTTTTGCCTTCCTCTGCCCATTAAGCTATCCCTCACTGCCCCTTTTTCCTACTCCCTCACTCCCACCCCTCTTTCTCCCTCCCCACTCCCAGTTTATCTAACTCTTGCTAAGTATTTGGGACTCTGGGAAAATGTTATCTTTTCCGGGAAAGCTCCTCTGACACTTCCCCTCACCTTTAGGATGGTGGCCAAACTAACATACTGTTGAAGCAAGGTAAGGGTAGAGAAACAGATAAACTTAAAAAGTATTAAGGAGATAAAATTGGTAGAACTTGCTAATGTGAAAGGATGTAAAAGTAAGTCATAAAGCCCTGGCTGGTGTGGCTCAGTGGATTGAGTGCCGGCCTGTGAACCGAAGGGTCGCCAGTGCGATACCCGGTCGGGATGTGCGCCTGGGTTGCCGGCCAGGTGCCTGGGTTGGGGGCGTGCGAGAGGCAACCAAACGATGTTTCTCTCACACATTGATGTTTCTCTCCCTCGCTTTCTACTTCCTTTCCCTGTCTTTGAAAATAAATAAATAAAATCTTTTTTAAAAGATTAAAAAATAAATAAATAGATCATAAAGATCGAACAGAATAAACAGTGAACTTGGGAATAAGAACTGGTAACAATTTAGAGTAATTTCATAGTATGTTTTTCCAAGCTTTATGTCATCTAAAATTTTAATAAGATGGATGAATACTCTGTATCCTGCCAAACACATCCCTGTCCTAATATTGCTTTGTTGATCGAAGGCGTTTAACGACTCCTTGCTAATGCACCAAGCCTAAACTCTGCTTTGCTTCAAAGGTCTTCAGAGCTGGTCCGCCCTCATCAGCTCCACCCAGCTGCGACCCAGCTGCCGCGTGGATCCGCAGCACAGGCCTTGCTCACTCCTGCTTCTCGCACTTTTTTGACCCCCTTGCCTGAGACGTCCTTTCCCTATGGACATCTCAGGGACCATTCAAACCTCAGCGGCAGGAAATCCCGCCTGCCAGGTCTGTGCCTCCCTGTGCCCTCTGAACTCCTGAAGCATTCATAGTTGGTAGCATCCGATTTAGCACTTAATTATGTATACTCATCTAACATAGTTTACAGTTGTTTTAATGTGTGTTAGTCATGTTTCCCCAACTAGATTATAAATTTATTGAGGGTGAGAACCATGAGTTATATTCTTTAAGATCCTAAATTCTGGAATCAAACTATGCTCAACTCCCAGGACTTCAACTTGCTAGCTATGTGACATTAGACAAATGGCTTAATTTCTCTGTGACTTAGTTCCTAATATTTAAAATGGAGATAACGAAAGTACACATCTTATATGTGGTGCTCTATGGCTACATGAGGCAATTCATGTACAGTGCTCACAGATGCCTGGCACATGGTAAGAACTCAATAAATATTACTACCATATTTTGCTGTGTATAGTGCATACTTTTTTGCCCAAACTTTTGAGGGAAAAATAAGGATATGCATTATACATGGGTAGTACCTGAAATACCTTGTATCTGTTCTTGTGTTTTGTAATTATTTGTTACATAAAATTGTACCACAATATGTTAAAAAATGAATACTAAAATTCCTTTATAATACAACAAACAAGTATCTAAATATAAATAAATAAATAATTGAATTAAAAATTAAAACTAAAGACTTTTTTCTGAAAGTTTGGGTCAAAAACATGGGTGCACATTATACACAGCAAAATACGGTATATCCTATCTGTCATATTGCTTAGCATATCATTGAACACTGAGTAGGTGCTTAAAAGTTGTTTTTGGCTGATTCAGTCAGTCGCACATGCGTCTCTTTTAGATGTCTCGAAGAATCTGAGCCCTGGCCGGGGAGCTCAGTTGCTTACAGCGTCTTCCAGATATGCCAACATTGGGGGTCTGCTCCTGGGTCAGGGCACATACAAGAATCAACCAATGAATGCATAAATATGTGGAACAACAAATCTATGTTTCTCTCTTTCTCTCTCTTTTCCTCTCTCTAAAAATTAAAAAAAAAATTTTTTTTTAAATGGAATCTGATTCTGACTGGTGTCACTCAGTTGCCTGGGCATCATCCCACAAACTGAAAGGTCCCTGGTTTGATTCCTGGTCGGGGCACACGCCTGGGTTGCATCCTGGCCCCTGGTCGGGGCGCACGCAAGAGGCAACCGATGGGTGTTTCTCTCCCTCTCTTTCTCTCTCCCTTCCCCTCTCTATAAGAATAAATAAAAAGAAAGAAAATCTTTTTTAAAAATCTGAAACTCTTGTGTTTGGGCATAAAGGGTTCATTTATACAGACAATAATTATTTCTAATCATTTACCAGGGCAATTTTACTTTCCAAATTTTGAGAAGCATATCTTCATTGCTTTCATCTATTCCCTCACCTGAGTCCTGGAGCCCAAGTGAGGAAATCAAGAGGATTAACTCCCTCACTTCCTAAGGAAACAAGGGATGAGATTAAATGGCAAGATAGAAGTGAGATGCCTAGAATATTCTGGGTGCCATGTACCTGTCATGTGCTGAGAATCCATAGCAAAAAATCTCCATTTGTGTAGTTTTCTGTGTTTGATTGTATATACCTCAAAGTAACAAACATAAATTGGCCTGTTGGTAGCTGAGGCGACAGTATGTCTAGTAAAGTACAAGACAATAATAAAGGTGAGAAGATAATTAAAGACCCAAGCCAGAGCTCTAGACACACACTATTATTATATTTATAATATACCAATTACCATGTGTGCCCCTCCCCCAATACTCTACAAACTAAATGACTTCAACCAGCTTATCAGGAAGAGCCCACGCCTGAGTCCATGTAGTTCCCAGAAGCACCCTGGTGAAATCCTTGGGACTCAGATTGCTATGGAGAAAATAAATTATTGTCATGGGGAAGGAATATGAGACTGCAGCGGCTGCTACTGCACTGACAGCCACGGGGAGAGTGCGGGGTCCATACCATCGTAAAAGGTCGTATTGCTTAGTAAAAAAACACTCTCTGGGGTTCTTCTTCTTTTACATTTAAGTGCCATATTTTCCTTGGTTTAACCTTTCTGGGTTAAGAAAGGTTAAAATGTAAGAGCTGGTTGGAAAACCGGGATTGATTTGTTTACTTTAGGATGTGAAGATACAAGTTACGGTGGCTAAATGGTAATTGCACTAAATCACAATCCCATCGGCCAAGGGTTCCCTTTGTCCAGAACCTCTGAAAGTGATGAATGAGAGGCAATAGCTGTTGGGCAAGGTAGGAATCATGCAAATGTGGTTGGAGGCCAGGCATGTCAGGAGGAGAGTGAGCACACCTTGCTTCCAGCTTGGTTCTGCCACCAACCTGGCTCTGCCTCTTTGGACAGGTCACTGAACTTTTCTGGCCCAGGTTTCCTCATCAGTTAAGATGACAGTGAGGGTCAGGGATATTGTCTCTAAAGCTCTTTCAGCCCTGACATTTTATGATTCTATTGAGTCAAAGAAAATCTATGTATTATTTTGCACTTTAGATTCCTATTTCCCATCCATCTTCCTCTCCTCCTCGCCTCCTCCCTTCCCCCCTCCCTCTTGAACCTTCCCAGCAGGCAACACCATGTCCCTTTCTCCCTCTAATTTCAGTTCAGAATTTCAAAAATATTTCCAAGCCTAAAAATATTGGTTACAATGATGTGCTCCTTGCAGTTTTTTTCCTCGTTGTTGTCTAGAAGGCATTTAGTGAAATTTGAATTTAAATTTGTAGCTTCAAAGGAGCAGGGTGGATGCTCACACTGGAAGGCTAACCATGGAACCGGCTGGGGCAATTTCCATACATGAGCTGAGCAGTAGTTCTGCACAAAGCTAATGAGTATACCGCTTCTCTATCTCCCTAGAAATGGTTCCTTAGAATGAGGGCTCCTCTGAAGTCTCCATAATTGTTCTAAAGCATACTAAGTCTTTCAATCCCGCCCTCTGATATAATTTCTGAGCAAGCAGTCAGCATGAAAAAGGACTAGGTCAGCTTTCTTTGTGTCAGTGCTTGGCAGCCCAGCTCCTTTGGGATGTCTCCTGGCGTCCGCCCAGCCTAGCTATCAACAATAAAAGCTTCTCTTTGTGCTTCCAGTAAGTCATAAATAAATCTCCTCCATCCCACCTGTTTTCTGAGAAGAGCTTCAGCATGTCCTTTGCTTTGGGTTAAAAAAAGAGACATGATTGCTGCTTTAGGAAAACAGTTTTAAATGTCCACTAAGCAACTGTTCCATTTCATTGTTTCCCTCCTCCCAACATTTAGATGTGTAATTTGAGTCACAGTCCCTTTAGTGGCCAGGCTCTGAGACTGGACTGCTTTCCCACTTTATGCTAATTGCCTTTTTGAAGCTGCTCAGCCCTAAGCAATCCTCCCCTGTATTGCAAGCGTCAGCTGTGGAAGAAGGGCTCGATACCTGAGCAGCAAGGGAGGCATACCCTCCAGTGGGCCAACACCGCACGCGGAGCTGGGGCAGTGACCTACCTGGCAATGGCTTCAAGAACTCTAGTAAACATCCCCACAGGGTGAGAAGGCCAGGACTATTGGCCTCCGGGGGAGTACCAGGCACCAGGCCGGTATTAAAGGAAGAACAAAATAGAGTTCCTGTTTAGCTAAACAAGAAAAGAGTCAATCTCTGTTGCAGTCCAAACAGGTTGGATTTCTTAAACACCTCTCATGAAAAACCTCCACTGAAACATTAAGTCTCACATTACTGTTCTGAGGTAAACATTAATCCTATTTTCCAGCAAGATGTAGAATGAGGTCAAGCACGTTAGTTTCTACTGAAGTCAATGTTGGAATTAAAGAAATCTGTGAATTCATTCTCAAAACTATATAAATGAGTCATTCCAACTGATTTAATGTTGAGGTCATAGGAGCAAAAAGTTCCCTGGGGCATTAAAAATGAAAGTAGGGATTTTTCCTCCCTCTGTCACCTTCTACTGGCCATATAAGAGGCCCAGAAGGACCAGAAGTGAATATTATCAAAGAAAACCTCCTTTGGTCTCTGTAAAGGGAAATAGATTTCTGTTTTTGTCCACTCTTCCTTGTATTGTAATGCCAAACTCTGCAAGAGAACTAGACAGATTTTTACATGACTTTTTAAAAAAAACTTTACTTATTTATTTATTTTTTTAGAAGGAGGGCAAGGGAGGGAGAAAGAGAGGGAGAGAAACATCAATATGAGAGAAATACTGATTGGTTGTCTCTTGTACGCATCCCAGCCAGGGACTAAACCCGCAACCCAGGCATGTGCCCTGACCCGGAATCAAACTGGCAACCTTTTGCTTCACAGGACAATGCCCAACTAACAGAGCCACACTGGTCAGGGCTATATGACTTTTTTTAAAGTTGTAAAGTAATTTACATAAACATAATAATATAAGTAATATAAAGTATATTTTAGAGCACAATAATAAACCCAGTGTTCATGAACACACCACCATCTCAAGAGGCAGATCGTGAAGCCTCTGTGGTTCCCCTGTACGGCACTCCCTGTCACCCCCACAGAAGAATGTGCTTCTCATTGTCTTGCTTTTCTTGATAGCTTTGCTGCATATCTATGCATCCCTGGACAAAATTGTTTAGTTCTGCTTGCTGCCTGTATTAGTTTGCTAGGACTGTTATAACAAAGTACCGCAAACTGGGTGGCTTAAACAATAGCAACTTATTGTTTCACAGTTCTGGAGGTCAGAAGTCCAAGATCAGGTATGGGCAGGGTTAGTTGCTTCTGAGGACTGTGAGGGAACGAGATATTCCAGGTCTTGCTCCTTGACTTGTAGATGGCCATCTTCTCCCTGTGTCTATTTGTGTCATCTTCCTTCTCAGCATGTCTATTTCTGTGTCCAAATTTCCCCTTTTTATAAGGACACCAGTCACATTGGATTAGGGCCCATCCTAATGACCTCACTTTAACTTGATTACCTCCTTAGAGACTTTGTCCCTGAATAAGATCACATTCTGCGGTACTGGAGGTTAGGACTTCAACATGCGAATTTTAGGGGATTGTAATTCTACCCATTAAACTCACAAATAGGGTTCCCAGGAAAGTAGACTCTGAGATGGAGTTTAGCATGCACAATGTTTATTAAGGGATTGCCACATGGGAAAGAGAGGACGGAAGCAGGATCAGGCAAACGGACGAGTCAAGTTGATGCAGGCACAACAAAATGCCCTAGCCGACCCCACAGGGCACTCTGGAGCAACAATGCACTCTTAGAGTTGTCCCAAGCTGGGCCAAAATGGCCAGGGCTTTATATTACCACATCAATCAGTCCCTGGATCTGGCCACCTTAGGAACGGGCGTGACCTTGGGCAGGAGAGCTCTCTGCAGTTGAGGCAGTCTCTGAAGGGGCTGACGGCTGGGGGTCTACCTAGGCAGCATATCATAGAGCCCCCTACACTAGCTTTGAAGTTTATAAAAATAGAAAATGTTTTCTGCAACTTGCTGTTCATAAACTTTTGTGAATATTTTCAAACATATTCAAAAGTAGAGAAAATCGTATAATTAACCCCTTCATAGTCACCCGGTAGATACATGAATTATCAGGACTTTATGACATTTGCATCTGTCTCTCACTTTTTATTAGGTACTGGTTTCAAGTGTACAGCTTAGTGGTGAGACAAGCATATACTTTGATATATCCAGTACCCACTTGGCACCGTGCATAGTTATCACAATATTATTGACTATATTTCCTATGCTTTACTTACTTCCCCATGACTATTTTGTAGCTACCAATTTGTGCTTCTTAGTCCCTTCATCTCTTTGACGCGGAGCCCCACCTCTCCTCCCCCACACCGCCCCCGGCCACCACCAGTTCTCTCTCTGTATCTGTAAGTCTGTTACAATTTTGTTTGTTCATTTATTATGTTCTTTATTTTCCACATATAAGTGAAATCATACTGTATTTGTCTTCCTCTGACTGACTTATTTCACTAGGCATAATACCCTCTAGGTCCATCCATACTGTCACAAATAATAAGATTTCATACTCTTTATGGCCAAGTAATATTCCATCCTATATATGTACCAAAGCTTTTGTATCTACTCATCTATTAGTGGGCATTTGGGTTGCTTCCATTGCTTGGCTGTTGTAAATAATGATGCAATTAACATAGGGGTGCATATATTTTTTTGAATTAGCATTTTGGATTTCTTCAGATGAATCTCCAGGAGTAGAATAACTGGATTGTAAGACAGGTCCATTTTTAGTCTTTTGAGGAAACTCCATACAGTTTTCCATAGTGGCTGCATCAATCTAGATTCCTATCAACAGTGCACTAGGGTTCCCTTTTCTTCATATCCTTGCCAACACTTGCCATTTGTAGATTTGTTGATGATAGCCTTTCTGACAGGTGTGAGGTAATATCTCATTGTGGGGTTAATTTGCATTTCATATGTCTATTGGCCATCTGTATCTCCTCTTTGAAGTGTTTATTCAGATCCTCCGTCCATTTTTTTAATTGGATTTTTTGCTTTTTGGGGATTGAGTAGTAGGAGTTCTTTATAAACTTTGGATATTAACCCCTTATCAGATGTATTATCAGTGCATATATTCTCCCATTTAGCATGTTGCTTCTTCGGGGTTTTTTGATGGCTTCCTTTGCTGTGTGAAAACTTTTTAGTTTGATGTAATCCTATGTGTTTATTTTTTTTTCTTTTGTTTCCTCTGCCTGAGGAGATATATTAGAAAAAAGTAATGCTATGAAAAATGTCCAAGATTTTACTGCCCATGTTTTCTTCTAGGATTTTTATGGTTTTGAGTCTAACACTTAAATCTTCAATCCATTTCAAGTTTATTCTTGTGTAAAGTTAAAGGAGGTGGTCTGGTTTTCATTGCTTTGTATGTATCTGTCCAGTTTTCCCAGCTCCATTTATTTAATAGACTGTCTTTACCCTATTGTATGTTCTTGCCTCCTTTGTCAAATAGTAATTGACTGTATAGATATGGGTTTATTTCTGGGCTCTCTAGTCTGTTCCATTGATCTATATGTTTGTTTTTGTGCAAGTACTACACCATTTTGATTATTATAGCCTTGTAGTATAGACTTATCTCAGGTAACGTGATACCTCCAACTTTGTTCTTCTTTCTCAATATTGCTGAGGCTATTTTTTCTTTGTGGCCTTTGTCTCTCTTTTTTGATTTATTATTTTAAAGCAGACTTCATACCATTTCACCCCTACATACTTCAGTATCCATCGTTAACAAATGTGGATATTTTCTTACATAACCTCTATGCCATTATCATACCTAATAAACAAACAACAATTCCTCAGTCCATATTTAGATTTGATTATCTAAAAACTTATTTTTAGAATTGGTTTGTTTTAGTTAGGATCCAAATAAGGGGTGGAGGGTGGATTGTTATGTCTCATGTCTTAATCTAAAGCAATTTCTTTTCCCTTTTACCCTCATGCCATTGTCTTGTTGAACAACTAAAATAAAAATTACCAAATTAAGTATGTGGTTCAGGTTGTGGCAGCCTGAGCCCTCCATCTTAAACTACCTTATCAATCTTTCTTGCAACGGTATCATCCTTTGATGATCTTTGCCTAAATCCATGATTTAACACTGAGTTGCAAAGTAGTGATTTTCTAATTCTGTACTTTTTAAAAATATTTATTAGCTAAAATTATTTTGTAAAAAAGTACTATTGTTTTCTGAAACATAGTTCACATGGGAGAGATGGGATAAAAGGTAGTTCTTTCCCTTTAAGTTGCCTATTTTCCAAAGATAGTGACAAGTGTTTTTTATTTTTTCTCTTTAAATCTCATTGTGAAATCATTATTTTGTTTTGTTTTATTTTAGTCATTATTGCTTTAAAGGAGAGCATTCGCAGTTAACGGGGACCCAAACAATGGTGATGGACAGAGGGGATCGCCAATGGGGACAAACCTAGAGGCGACACAAGCGAACTTGTTTCTGCTTATCTGAGCTAAGATTGGTGCTGACGGGGAAGTTTCATGAGGCTTTTGCCGCACGTAGATGTGCCAAAACTCCGAGCAGTGGGGAAAGAGACTCCATTGATTTTTATCCCTAGTGAGGACTTGCAAGGGCCTCAGCCCTGCCTGGCAGAACATATCCCTCCAGTACATGGGCAGGCAGGGCACAAGCATTAGCACAGATCCCTGGCTCCCCGACCCACAGGTTCCGCCTTTCTATGCAGACGTTTTGTTGAATTGCGGTGGGTGCTTCTCTCTGAAGGCAGTGTGAGCTTTGAGGGCTGGCACTCCTTAATTCCTGGGACTAGCCAGGAAAGTTTCAGGGGCCAAGGGCGATGGCCACCCAATGAATCTAGCTCATTATACTTGTATGCATTCTTTTTCTCCCTCTTAAAAAAAAAGAAAAAGAAAAATTTAAAAAGAAAAAAATGGTAAGTTGATAGTGCTGAACATTTTGGCTCATGGAACTTGGTTAGGATGGCTGGGTGCCGGTCCCCACACCACCTCTGCAGCAGCCAGGGTGAGTGGAATTTAGTGAAGCAGTACTTTCGATTTGGGATAGGATTTGACAAGTGGGACCGGATCAGTGGCCTTGTACTTTCTCCCTCCCTTTCTGAGATCTCACACCCCATCTAACACAAAGCTGCCAGAGAGATGCTGAGGGTATCGAGGAACTCACTTGGCAATCAGAGCGTCATGCTTTGCGGATCGGGGTTCTTGGCCTGAGAGTAGAATGCCATTCCAGAGGAAGAGCCACAAAAATGCCTTAATTTGAGCCCATCTCTAGCCCTACTGATGAGTGACTTGAGAGTTCTTGGTTTTCTCTTCTGGTCCTCTTCCCCTGCCCTCTGTGTCCTTCCGTTGATATAGAAGAGGTATTTCTGATAGAGCTTGATTTCCAAAGCACCTGACCTCTTCACTTCACAGTTTCAAGTGGCAGTTTTATTTAGAATGTCAAGCGGAACATCTTTAGTGTATCCTTTCTATATGTTTGGTAAAGCTTTACACATGAGAGAATATAGGTAGGTGTTTATTAAACATCTTAGAATTTTTTTCCTTAATATCAAAAGTCAAAAACAAATAAAACCACAATTAAGATTTGCCTTTCAGGCCCTCGGCTGTTGCCTCTAACCAGGTGGCCCAGTCACTATCAGAGTGCTGGAACCAGGGAGACCTTGTTCTTTTGTGTGTTTGTTCAGGACTCTTGGAGTGGAAATGAGGTTGTTCCTTGTGGAGTTTTGTTCCATTACATTCACCTCCAGAAAGACCCCAGTGCCTTTTCACAATGGCCAGGCTTTTTCCTATTTCCTGCCAGTTTTTCTCAAAGGAAACTCATTCCAAATACTTACCTCTTCCACTGTGGTCTTAGGAGGAAAATAAAATTCTGGTTCATGCTGTAGTTCCTTGTAACCTCAGGTTTTTAATGTAATCACTTCCAAATTTAAAAGGTTCAGGTGGAAATATTTTTATTATGCTGAAATAATCCTACAGAATACCTGAATTCTTACCACTGTTATGTTTCAGTATAAGTGGTGACTTTTTCTTTTCAAGTCTTTGATCTGGTTTTGTTCCTGTAATATAGCCACTTGCTTTTGTGAGGGGGAATAATAGTATGTGTTTTTTTGTTTAAAAAAATCATTATTTAAAAAATATGATTACTGTGTTTCAATCAATTGCAGTAATCATTCTTTTGAAGGCTTTATCATGTTCTGTTTTTGACCAGTAGAAGCCTCTTCATGTTAGCTCCTGTGTTCTTGTGACACAATCCCAATTTTTTGAGAACTTCCTTGCTTTCTGGAATAACAAGATGTCTTAGGCTTATCTTGCACATTTTATGCTCTGGACCAGCAATTAGCCACTTCTCCAAGAAGCCCTGATTTCTTTTTTAGTAGAAAACATTTTTTAAATAAGCTTTTTGTTGTAGAAGTTTTAGGTTTACAGAAAAAAAATATGAAGATAGTACAGAGAAATCTCATATAGCCCACACCCAGTGTCCTCTATTATTAGCATCTTAAATTAGTATGATACATTTGTCACAATTAATGAAGCAATATCACTACATTATTATTACCTGAAGTCCATACTTTATTCAGATTTCCTTAGTTTCTACCCAGTGTCTTTTGCTGTTGCAGGATCCCATCCATGATGCCACATTATGTTTAGTCATCATGTCTCTTTAGGCTTCTCTTGGCTGTGACAATTTCTCAGACTTTCCTTGTTTGTGATGACCTTGACAGTTTTGAGGAGTCTGGTCGGATATTTTGTAGACTGTCCAGCAACTACGATTTGTCTGGTGTTTTTGCCCACGACTGACTGGGGGGTTATGAGGTTTGGGAGGAGGACCATAGAGGTAAAGTCCAATTCCCATCACATTATATCAGGGGTATGTGGTATCAACATGACTTATCACTGATGATATGAGTTAACCTTGATCGTCTGGCTGAGGTAATACTTGTCACATTCTTCAACTGTAAATGCACTCTTTTCTTCCCTTTTCATGCTGTCCATGTAAAGAAGTTATTAGGCACAATCCATACTTAAAGATTGGTAAATTATGCTCCATCTCCTTAAATGAAAAAGTACGATGTCTACATAAATTATTTGAAATTTTTGTGCATGGCAGCTTTGTCTACTAGTCTCCATTTATTTATTTATTTACTTATTTACTTATATCAGTACATATTGATAATTATTTTTTATCCTCGGTCCTAATCTAATACTGCTTTCCTTGTTGATTGCTCAGATTGCTCCAACTTTTGCCATTGGGCTCCTTCAGTTGGCTCCTGTGTCCCTTTGACATATCCCCATTATTGTGAGGTTTCCTTTTTTTTTTTAAAGCAATTCATTACTTCCTGGCACTAAAAGATGCTCCAGTATCATCGGGTATATTTGTTGCCCTAGTCCTAGAATAATCCATTTCTCTAAGGAGCCCTGGTTCCTTTTATTAGAGAATGTTATTAGAAACACAAAATAGTTTTATGAGGGGGGACCCCCAAAAATGGAATTATCTTCTAGAGGGTGGGCCCCAGAGAGTACTGGCTTCCTCCACTAGGTGAGTGTTTCAGGAACCCATCTGTATCAGTGTGCCAGCTGGTGTTGTTGTGAGAGGCTGCACTCAGCTTCAGTGAATGTTTTTGAAGACTCAACACGTTTACCCATTTCATGATGGGTGTTTAGCAGTTCTTGACCAAAAAACAGCATGAACCCTGGCCCTCCCCTCCGTGCCCTACCCTCCCTATTCACCGAATCTCGCCCCAAGGGACTTTTTGGTTTTTGTTTCCCTGTGGATGAAAAAAGACGTCAAAGGGAAATGTGTTGCCGATGCAGAAGAAGTGAAACAAAAAAAAACAGCAGATCACTAAAAGGCATCAAAATTGACTTCAAAAACTGTTTGGAGCAGTGGAAAAAGAGTGTTGATAGGTGTATTATATTAAATGGAGAGCACTTTGAAGGTGACTTAAGTTTAAACAGGTAAGAATAAATACACAATTTTTTTTTAGTAAATTGTGTTTTTTTTGGGTCCCTCCTCATCTTTGTTGTACTTGGGGTGTCATTGCTTCTAGACACTCTTGGCTGGCAAAGGAAATGTATGTGTATACATACACACATACTTATTAGTATTTCTATATGTAATGTCGTATCTACATTAAGCTAAACATTCATACTGATGTCTCCAACTTTCACAAGGATGATTTTAGCTTTCTCTTCTTTTTTTAATCCTCACTCGAGGATATGTTTACTGATTTTACAGAGGGAGAGAGGGAGAGAGGGGGAGGGGGAGGAGAGAGAGAGAAACATTGATATCAGAAACATTGACCAGTTGCCTCCCATGGGCACCCCAACCAGGGATCAAACCTGCGACCTAGGTATGTGCCCTGACCCGGAATGAAACCTGCAACAGTTCGGTGGTACAGGATGACGCTCGAACTAACTGAGCCAGGGCTCACTCTCTCTTCTTTCTTGTCTGTAAGCTCCAAATCCAACAGTAAGAAAGAAATCGCTCTGATCATCCACTGCCATCAATTTACTTAATTGTTCAATTCCAGTACACACGTATAAGTGGTTTCAGAATTGTTAACCTGTCCCCTCACGGGTAACAATTTTATTGAATATAATACTTATATAGATTTCCTCTTGCTTTTAGTCTTACAGACTCGACTCATTTCCGAAGTTACTTAGATCAGCACCTTTTCTCCCCATCTTCTTCAGTGAGGTTGTTTCATACATTTGTATTAGTTTTATCAGATTCTATTCTGGGGTCCTCTGACCTCCTAAATAATTTGGGAACAGTTTTTAAAACTCACAATCTTGGTGCTAAGAGAGGTTTTTGCTACTGGGATGTCATTATTTCTAGACCTTTTCAATGAACAGAACCAGGGTGTAATTTTTTTCATGGCTATAATCTTTTTTTAAAGCTTTATTTAGATATAATTAACATACCATACAGTTCACCCATTTAAAGTGCACAATTTAAAGGTTTTAAGTATATTCACTGAGTTGTGCCACAACCAATTTTAGATTATTTTCATCACCTCACAAAGAAATTCTGAATCTATTAGCAATCACTCCCCGTTTTCCCCAATCTCTTCATATACCCTTTCTCCCTACCAGGCCCAGGCAACGACTAATCTACCTTATGTCTCTAAATATTTTTTTTATTCTGGCCATTTTATGTAAATAAAATCATACAATATGTGGCCTTTTGTGTCCAGCTTCTAGGGGCAAGACTTTGTCTCACATTGACAAATAATTATCAGTTAACTGGACTGGGATTGCAGAAGCCAATGAAAACCACCCATCTGAAGACCCCGGAGCGTGTCATTACATGCTGAATAATCGAGATTTGGGGAAACGCAAGGATGGTGATTCGCAGGGTTCTGGGAATTGTCCTGGTAGGGCAAAGCCAACCCCAGAGGGAGCCGACATTCTGAGTCTCAACTATCCCATAAGGGGACAGAGGGACTCCACAGCCTGTGCTCCTCACCTTAACACAATGATGTGCTACACAATTCATCCCCATACACAAAGCATTCTCTTGTAAACAGAATACACAGAGTAGTGGTTCAGAGTCAAACACTGGAGCCAGACAGATCGATGTTTGCATTTTCATTTTGCCACTTACTAGCTCTGGGAGACCTTGGGCATATTATTTAACTTCTCTGAGCCTCTGAACCAGTTTTCCTAACTGAGGAAAAGGTGAATATAATTATATCTACTTCCTAGAATTATTTTGAGGATTAAATTATATAATACAGTACTTGGCCTTGCGTAGGTGCTCAAAAATTAGTAATAATCACAATAATAAATATTAAGACCGACTTATTTTTTACGTTTATTTATTAAATAATTTTGTTTAGTTTTTATTTGGATTGCGAGGAAAGTGAACTGTTTGTTAAGGAGGAAGTTTTTTGCTTGTTTGTTTGTGTTTGTGTTTTTATCCTCACCTGAGGACATGCTCATGGATTCTAGAGAGAAGGGAAGGAGAGGGAGGGAGAGAGAAACATCGATGTGAGAGAGAAACATCGATCAGTTGCCTCTCGCATGCGCACCCCAACTGGGACTGAACCTCCTGCCTAGGCCTGTGCCTTGACCAGAAATCGAATCCACAAACTTTCAGCTTACGGGATAGCATTCCAACCAACTGATCCACACTGGCCAGGGTTAGACCCACTTTTAGAGGCCAGACACCTAATATAAGGAGATATTAATGTCATCGCAGTACCAATCTTTACTTAATCACCCAAGATTTGCAGCTGTCCCCAGGTAAAAGTTCAGAACTATAACTAGCTCCATCCGCAGATATGCAAGAAACAAAATTTAGCCCTGGCTGGTGTGGCCCAGTTGTTTTGAGTGTCATTCTGTGAACCAAAAGGTCTCAGGTTTGATTCCTAGTCAGGGCATATGACTGGGTTGTGGTTCCACCCTTGGTCAGCATGCATAGAAGAAGCAACTGATCAATGTTTCTCTCTCACATCAATGTTTCTCTCCCTCTCTTTCTCCTTTCCTTCCTCTTGCTCTAGAATCAATTAGCATGTACTCTGGTGCGGAAAGGAAGGAAGAGAGGGTGGGAGGGAGAAGTGGGGAGGAGAGGGGGGAAGGGCAGGGAGGGAGAGAAGGAGGGAGGGAGGGAGGAAGGAAGGAAGGAAGGAAGGAAGGAAGGAAGGAAGGAAGGAAGGGAAAAAGAAAAAAATCTAAAGTCTCCATTTGTACCAGGTGGCTTAAGTGAGCTGAATTAATTTGTGAAATTCATCTACAAACAAACGTTTAACTTCAAGAAATGATGTCAGTTATTTCTTGGGATGATGCTGGCATGAATATTTAAGAAAATCTTCTGGACTCCTATTTGAAATGGTACCATCATTTGTACCACGGCTTCTGTGGTGAGTAAGGCAATCTCAAGCTGTCAGCAAATGTTGACAGGTCCTCTTGCCTTCAGAACTGGCAGTCATCTAAATCTGACAAAAAATGTTTTTGGTGTTCCTTGTCTCAGTGTGTTATGTGTTAGTTAAAGCTGGTGAGCCTGGCCGGGCAGCTCATCTGGTTAGAGCATTGTCTCTGGTCTGGGCACATACAAGAACCAACCAATGAATGCACAAATAGGTGGAACAAGAAGTCTATGTTCATTATCTCTCTCTCAAATCAATAAATAAACATTAAAAAAATAAAACTAGTGACACCAAAATATAAACCTTATTTTAGTTAAACCATCCCCCAGCACCCTCCCAGTCCTCTGTGCTGAGAGAACTGGCATTCATGAAGAGGAAGCTGAGGATGAACTCTGTGTGAAGTCTCCATATTACACTGATTTTCACTGAACACAAGATGGACTGTTTGCAGTAGGACCATTGAGGATAACAGACGCTGAATTCTCTGCAACGATTTTTATCTCTGGTGTTTCTGGCACTGATCAAGGTTTCAGGCAAACAGAGGCACTGAGGACCTAGCGACAATCGCTAGGCAGCTTCCTGGTTGCCAGCAACAGCAAATGCCACAGAGACACAAAGACTCAACCTTTCACATGCTCACAATGAAACCTGGAGCCTGGTTTCTTATTTCAGATACAACAGAGTCCTCCAGGTAGAGCACAACAGCTTCTTCTTTCCCCCTTTTATATTACATTTTTACATTTTTGTTCAGAAACACGTACAGCCCAGGAGCCAAGAACACTTACATTCTAACCTCCCTCTTAGTACTGTCCCTGTTTACTCTTTTGAGGGAGAAATGAAAGGAAATAGTGTTGTATACCTGAATTTGAAATTTTAAATAATGTATGACTTGTTTAGTGTTTGTAATCATCAGCCTTCTGTAAGAGTTATAATTGAGTTTCACCCTTCTGAAAATATTTAGGAATACTATATGAAAAATCATCCTCTCCAAATTTATTCTTTTTTTTTTTTTAAAGAAAAGGTAGAAGCATACAGAATTTAGAGCACTGGCAATTTAAGGTTTTTCCATGACTCGGTCAAGGAAATTGCATAATAGTCTTCCTCTGCCAACCTCACAACTCTTCTTCTCAAATACCTTGCTATTTTCCTTGTTCTATTTCCCCACCCTTGTCTCTTTTTTCCATCTTCTCTACACGCCATTAACTTTTATGTTTTCTCTGTGAGGCTGTAAAACACACTAGGGTATAGTCGTGTGGTATGCAAGGTGATAAGGAAAAACTGAAATACCCCCAAGCTCGTGAGTCTGTTTCCTAGCAACTGTATGATACGTTGCTTAGTAACATGAGAGGTGAGACTAAAGTCTCTCTTACATATCTAAAAATACTGAAATCATTTAAAACATTAATAGTGGGGCTTATTGATTAAAATACACTAAATTCAAAGACAATCTTACCATGGAAGGGACTTATTTCAGGCCATGATATCTTGAATAAACCTCTAAATTTCTTACAAGCTGTATACTAGAATAAAAAATTGCTGTTCTTAAAAGCAGATGAAGAATAAACTCACAGTGTTTTCTAATCCTTTCTCTTCAACATACACACACTCAATGTTTAAGGGGAATGAAGAAATAGTTTCTAAATGATCTTTTAGGCTAGGCAAATGAAGAAAAATGCAGGCTTTCCTCTCTTCTGCACATGCATTGTTGATTTTTAAATCTAAAGGAAAATGGATAATGTTTCCTTTTAAAACATCTTTTTAGGCTGAGCATCACTGGGAGTTGTGTGTTTCAGTATTACACCCGTCTGGAGAGTAATCCTCTGTCAACCTATCCAGGAGTTATCAGAATTCAAAAATAGCTGAACCACCCACCCAAAAGCATTAAAACTCCTTAGTTCCAAAATGGTAAATTGTTAATTCAAAAGGAATTCTACTTAGTATTTCTAAGAGAATTAGACTTTCTAAGTCAGTTGCTTTGTTGTAGGAACTAGAAATCAGTGTTTTTAGCGAGCACCCTAGTTACTTCAGCACATGGAGGAAACACCAGTGCAGAGGTGACTCCAATATGCCCCAAGGGTTGCCTTCTACTCTTTTTGCTCTTGGATTTATATATATAAGGTTCAACGAAGAAGCTTCAAAGACCAAGTCCTAAATATTGTACCACATCCTCCCCTTGAACTAGGCCCTGTGGCTATATAAAATTATCAGATTTTAGAAGATGAGACATTTGTTCATTCTGCAAATATTTGTTAAGACAATTTTAAAATGTAATTGACAGAATTTAGTGATCAGCTGGGATTAACTTAAATGAGCTAATATACATATAGTGCTAAGAATGGTGCCTGACACACAGTACTATATGAGGTAATTATTATTTTAATCTAGCTGAATGGACTAGAAAGATGGCAACAATGAACTGATAGTGAGAAAATAGAATAATTTAGATTATAGAAGAGTAAAGAGGGTAATGGAGAAAGTAACTAATTCCATTTGGATATAGTTACCTTGAGATGCCTACAGGTCATCCGGGGGGATAAAATCAGTAAAAAATATGTCTTGAAGAAGGGGTATGTTGCATAAAACATATTAAAAATAAATTCTTACTTTTTGTGTGGCTAGCTCTAAATAAAAACGGGCCAGTTATAATTCCTCAATATGTTCCTTCTAACAATAGCAATACATCTATAATCAATTCTGGAAACAGTAACTGTTTTTGTTGTTCACTGGTAAATCAGTCTCACCCTGGTTATCTATAACATGGAATTAATCAAGACAAGGATTTGAGAGAAAAAAAAGAAACACACATTTGGATGCTTGGGGGAGGGGACCCTGGAGCCCCTTTTGATTACTGTTAAATCCCTGTAGCCAGTGCACCATGGCAACCTTCCCAGTCTGCCACCTAATTTCCATCTGCTTTGGGGAGAAAGGGAGGGGCGGCACAGAGGTGGTTTAGTGTGCATTCTTGTGAGTGTGTGTAGTATGAGTTAATGAAATGCAACCAGGTTATAAATTGTGTTTTGTGGAAAACTGAGATTACCTATTGTCTTTTCTACTTCCTTCTCTTTCTTCTCCTCTCAGGATGTTTCTGAGCCTCTTCAAGTTTTATTCCTTTTTCCGAAAGTCAAATTTCATCAGTAGGCTTGGGTAAACCACTTCTCCAGAGCAAAACTACAAATTAAAATGTGTAGCTCAGGACATAGGTATTTTGTTAAAAAGAGTTCTTCAGTAAATTACTAAACATCAATGAATAACCTCAAAGCATTTTATTACAATACCAGAGATATATTTTTAATATTACACAGTACACGTGTTAATTGCATTGTTTTATGTTTTACTTCTGGAACAGAAACTCATTAATATTTATTTCTGCTCTTCACATAAAAGTCCTTCCTAAAATAGATGAAACTCAGTTACCAAAATCACCACAGATAATTCTTACCATTGTTATTTAAAAAAAACCCAAAGATTATTTAGTAATATCACATTGTGTCGACCAGAGTTTGAGAAAGATAATATTAAGCTTCAAATAAAGTTCTGAATTCAGATGTGTGTCATGCTCCTATCTGAAGTGTTAATGTTGGAATTTGGCCAATGTGAATGCAGCAGATAGTCTTGAAAGGCCATGTATAGTAAGAACCGATTCACTCAACACATGGATCAGTATTGAACCCTAAAATAAACATAAAAGTAAACTCAGCATGTCAGCATAACCATCCCCATCTCCGTGTTTAAATTTAGAGTTTGAAGTGTGTTTTTGTTAGAGAATTTAAGGAAAACCTACTCGCCTGAATTATCCTTTTATACTCAAACCTGCACAAGGAAGGCAGTATGAGGCGGTTAGGTATGGTCGTCTCCTAAAGGATGCAGAGATGCTGATATGGTATGAGACAATGAACACCATAGCGGGACAAAAGTTGGGAAATGTAACCCAGTTCTTTGTGTCTGGCAGCTCCTGCACGAACCCTGCCCTCATAGCACTCAATATAATATATTGTGATAAGTTTCCACCCTTGGATCTTGAACTCCTCTGGATCAGGACACAAGTTCTATGTCTTTTTTTGTATCGAGCCCATGCGGTATACTTATTCCCTTTTTGCTAACTCCAATGAACATTCTTCTGCCTTATTAACAACCCCTCTGCAGTAGTTGATATTACTCAGCACTCTTTCTGGACACTGTCCTTCCTTTGTTTCTGTGACATCAGTGGTTTCTGTTTTTCCTCCTCCTTCTTTAGCCAGTCTGTCTTCGTTTCCTTTTCTGACACTTGTTTTTCTTGCAGTCCTTTACTGGCTTTAATTTATTAAGTCTGTTCCCAAATCTGGTAAGTCGATCTCCTAAATATCCCCCTAAATCCATCTCTTTCCTTCCAATCCGTTTCTTCTGTTAGCCTCAGGCCCTCATCACGAAGCTTAGATGACTGAAAGCCTCCTAAATAGTCTCCTTGCCTTCCATCTCAAACTGTCTGGCCCATTCTTTAAAGTCCTAATGGTCTTTCTAAACTGGTATCAATTGTGACAAAAAGAGCTGAATCCAGGTTTGCCTGACTCTGGAACTGGTAACCCCATCCTTTACTCTTTACTGCTCCTCATTCCTACACATCACCAGCTCCTCGAGATCCAACCTTCCATATGCTTCCCAAATATGTCTACTTTCCATTGCCATTACAACTTCCTTAAATCAGTCTTATCATATTAACCAGCAATCTTCTAAACAGTCTCCATGCTTTCTGGCCCCCCATCCCTAACTCTATTCTCTCTATTCTCCCTGCACACAGCAGTCAGAAGGATCTTTGTGAAATGCAAAGTTCATTATTCCTCTTTCCTTTAATGGTTCTCACTGAGTTTGGAATAAGGTCCTTTCATAACTGACTCTTTGCATAATCCTCCAGTCTCATCGCTTCCTGGTTCCCTTTTCTAACACTTTATGTAGCAAACCACCTCCAGTTTCTGAAACTCACCCAGCTGTCTATGTGTTTGCATAGGCATGCTCTTTCCCATTTGCACCTACTACTCCTATTCATTTTTCAAGACAGTCCCAAGTATCACCTCTTCCAGAAAGCCTTCCTGCGTTCTCTACACTGCAGCATCCCACAAAGACCTGGAAGTTACAGGTAATATCGATCTCTTTGATCAGGACCATGCCATGCTTCTTCCTTGAAACTTACCAGAATATATTACATCCACTTAAATCTTAGCCAAACAAATACCTCTTACCCTAGACTATGCCTGGCCCAATATATGCACCTTAGAAGACAATTAATATTTGTTTCCAAAAAGAAGAAATGGATAAATAAATGTTTGAAACATGTAGGGTTGATCATCCATATGAGTTAATTAGTTGGCTTTAAAAAGAATATAATCATTTAAAAAATAATAAAGTTGAAATATGTATGAGCTAGAAAGAGAGAAGTTACTTTGATTTATGACAAAAGTGTCACTGCATTCCTGTGGGGGAAAGGATGGTCTTCTAAATAAATAATTCTTGGTCAACTGGATTTCCATATGGGGGAAAATAAATCAAATCTTGATCTCTATATCGCACCAAACACATGCGAAAATATCAATTCCCATATACATTATGCAACAAAATATAAAACATTAAACAATAAATCCTTTAGAAAAAAATAAACCCTTTAGAAGAATGTGTTCATGACCTTGTGAGAAGGCAAAGATTTTTAAATTGTAACTCAAAAATCTTAACAATAAAGGAAAAATGATAAGCTGAACTACATTAAAATTAAGAACTTCTATTCATCGAATGACACTATTGAGAGAGTGAAAAGGCAAGCTACAGAGTGGGAAAATATTTTTTTAATCTTCAAATGCAACAAAATACTCTTATTCATAATACATAATGTACTCCTACCAATTTTTAGGATAAAGACAGGCCACCCATGAGAAAATATGAAAAAGACTTGAACAGGCATTTTTCCTAAAGAGGATATATCCAAAAGACAATGAACGAAGCAAAGGGTGTCAACCTTATTAGTTAATAAATTAAAGTTACAATGTGATAAATATCACTATAAACTCTCCTGAACGCTACAATGAAGGAGGATGAGGAATAACCAGAACTCCCCTGCACTGCTAGTGGGAGTATGCATAGTAATTACAACCACTCTGGAAAAACACAGTTTTTCTATTAAAGCTGAACATATACATGCTTTTATTACTCCACAATTCCACTAGCAGCAGAAATACATACAACAGGCCTGGGTTCAGTTTGTTGGACTGTTGTCCTGTGCACCAGAGTGGCAGGTTTGATCCCCAGTCGGGACATATACCTGGATTGTGGTTCAATTCCCAGTTGGGGCATGTACGGGAGGTAACTTATCTGTTTCTCTCTCGCATCAATGTTTCTCTCTCTCTCTCTCCCCCCAACCTCCTCTTCTTTCCTCACTCCCACCCTCCCTTCCCCTCTCTCTGAAATCAATAAACATACCTTCAGGTGAGGAGTAAATAAAAAGAAATGCATACAACAGAAATTTGTAAATATGTTCAGCCAAACACATGTACAAGAATGCTGGAAACAATGCAAATATCCATTAACATTGGAAATGGGTAAATTATGGTCTATTCATACCATGGGGTACTACAAAGCAAGGAGAACAATTTACAATTACACTCAATGGTAAGAGTAAATTTTGCAAACATAATATCGAGTGAAAGAAGCCATATATGACAGAGTCTATTCCATTTATACAAAGTTCAATAACAGGCAAAATTGATTGATTGTGCTAGAATTTAGTGGGCATTACCTTTTGAAAGCAGATAGTGGCGGGGGTAAGAAAAGAAAGGAGAGATAGCTCATGTAGTGATACTGTTCTTTTTCTTGATCTGCATGCTGGTTTCATTAGTAATAATGTTCAGTTTGCAAAAATTCATCAAATTGTACATTTATGATTGGTGAAAATTTATATGTGTATGTTATCCTTCAATAACAAGTTTTCAAAATGAAGAATATAAAAGAAAGCCTTGCACTTGGTAAACATAATTACACCTAAATTGTGTATCCCAATCAGTGGCATAACTTGAAATTCTGGGTTACACTTGGAGAATTCTATTCTCATACCATACCATCAGCATAGAATGCTGTTATCATTAGGTTCTAAATATACATCTCCACTCCCTCTAACCCTGACCTTTCTATGTGCAATGTCAACCTCAGATTCTCAGTGGCCTCCATGACTTCTGCCATCAGTCCCTCTATTACCTCATACAATATAACACTCAATGTGTGAGGTTACATCACCAGTTGGTCCTGCCCTCAACACCCTCCCCACAATACACACACAAACACATTTCTTGCTCAGAATTGTGTCCCTTCTCAATGTCCCTATTTCAGTAAAGAACACCACTACCATTTCATTCTTTTGGCTCTCTAGGTTCAAAACTTAAAGGGTTAATTTTGACTCTTTCCTTTTTACTTCACATCCAAATAATCACCACTGGATTCTTCCTTTGGGTGGTCTCTTCTGTTATCCCTTGCAATCCATTCCCACTGTAATTACTGTGGTCTCCACCTTCTGCTTAGATTATTGCAGTAACCTCCTTATTGTTCCCCTTCTCTCTAGTCTCTCTCCCTATTCAACTTACCTGTCAGATTGATTTTATGAAAATGCTGTTCCTTTCCCTTTACTCTTTAAAAAAAAATTATAAGGGCTTTACATTGTCTATGGACTCAAGCCTAAACTCCTGCTTCAGACTGGAGTTAAAAATACTTCATTAACTAGCTCCTCTATCCCATATAATACATCACCCACAATTCCTTTGCATGCCCAAATCAAGTCAATTTCTTTGCCTTCCTTTATAAAGGCACCAGATCATCATCATACTATGTCTTTGCTAATATTATTTTCCCTATTTAAAGTACTCACTCTACTCCCATCCCATTCAGTCAAAAGCCACCATTCCTAATGAAGGCTTCCATGATAAACCATAGGCCATAATATAAGGACTTTTTTCTTCCTTTGAAATTTCTATAACTTTCTATTCAAGGCAGTATGGAATAAATTGTGAAGAAGATAAAACTGCTCTTTAGCAGCCACAATTTCCTCTTTCTATAATCTTTAAAAATTCATTAAGACATTTTCAAACATACTGAAAAAGAGAAAACAGTATAATAAACTCTATATACCCATCATTAAAATTCAACAACTACCAAATTTTTGCCACAATCTTTTATCTACTATTTTTCCCTTTGTTCTTTGCTGAGGTATTTTAAAACAAATCTGATACCTTATTTCATTTAACCCACCATATTTCTACATGCATCTCTAAAAATTATAGAAATTTTCTTACATGATCATACTACCATTGTCAGTTAATAAAAATAACAATTTGTTGTATTTAACAACCAGTCCATATCAAAATTTCCCTGGTTATCTCCAAAATGCTTTACATTTATTTTGTTTGAATCGGGGTCCAAACAACATCCATTGTTATATTAGGCAGTTGTCAAAATCTCTTTTAATCCAGAGCAGGCCCCCTTTCCCACCTTTCTAACCTCATTCCACCACTGACTTGTTGCAGAAACAAGATAATTTGTCCTGTACAATGTCCCACACTCTGCATTTGTCTCTTCTCTCCTTGTGATGTCTTGTTCTCACTCCACATGTGTCTTGTTCATCTATCCCCTGCATTTCCTATCGGTGGGAGTTAAGAGTCTCTAAAGGCTCTAAAGATTTGATTAGATTCAGCACAATTGTTTCTGCTAGATCACTTCATAGATGAAGCCATGTAGTTCCTAATGTATTACATCATAGGTTCACAAGGTCCGGTTGTCCACTTTTAGTGACGTAACATTAATCAATAAGTTCAGATTAATAGCCTAATCTTTCTATTTAAAATATCCCCATCAATATTCTATCTGAATTTTCATCCACTGATTATCTTTGCCCGACTTAATTATTGCATTGGAAGATATAAAGGGTGATTTTCCTAATTCTATTTTTACCTCCCGTATCTTCCATATTTCTTAGCTGGCCTTTCATATTCTACAAAAGAATGATTTTCCCCAATTAACCAGGGTCATTTGGTTACCCTAAAATACAGTTTGTACAGTAAGTACAAAACAAATGCTCAATTATTTATTTAATTATTTGGTTGTCATTGTGTAGAGTTGGTGTCCTAGTTACTTCCAATAATGTGATGATATCAAATGGGTATTTTTAATTCACTTTTTAAATCTTTTTTATTTTTCTTTTGCTTTGTGGGGATATCTTTATGAATTTATTAGTTTATATTGTTAAAACTTTTATTATTAAATTGCACGAAAAAGTGGAACTGAAGGCGACATCATGGGAGTTGACATCCACCACAGCAAAGACCGAAAGGTTCGGTGCAAGGAGCCCAAGAGTCAGGACATATACCTAAGGCTGTTGGTCAAGCTATACAGGTTTATGGCCAGACGAACCAACTCCACCTTCAACCAAGAGGTGCTGAAGAGGTTGTTCATGAGTCGCACCGACCCGCCACCTCTGTCCTTTTCTTGGATGATCCGGAAGATAAAGCTTCCTGATCGCGAGGGCAAAACTGCTGTGGTTGTAGGGACTGTAACTGAGGACGTGCGTGTCCAGGAGCTGCCCAAACGGAAGGTGTGCGCACTTCGCATGAGCAGCCGCGACCGAAGCCACATCCTCAAGGCCGGGGGCAAGAGCCTCACCTTCAACCATCTGGCCCCGGACTTCCCCCAGGGCTGCGGCACTGTCTTGCTTTCTGGTCCTGGCAAGGGCCGTGAGGTGTACAGGCATTTCGGCAAGGCCCCAGGAACTCCTCACAGCCACGCCAAGCACTATGTGCGATCCAAGGGCAGGAAGTTCGGGCGCGCAAGAGGCCGGCGGGCCAGCTGCGGCTACAAAAACTAACCCCATATCCTACCTTCTTATTAAAAAGATTTTGGATGCTGAAAAAAAAATTGCATAAAGAGAATACATAAAATGTAACTTTACTGCATAACAAATAATTATTAAATAAACATTCAGCTTTTATACCCTTTGCTTCCCTTTCCCCTGTCAAAATCAACTCTCAGGAAATTATCTGAACTTTAATGAAATGTAAAATCAATATGTCTTCTAGGGGATTTTTAAGTATAAGATTTACTTCTATTATAAAACTGACGGAGCAATATTAAAGATTTGGTATCTTTATTTTTTATTTTATTTTTTAGAATATTTTACTGATTACGCTATTACAGTTGTCCCATTTTTTTACTCCTCCTATCCCCCTCCACCCTGAACTCCCCTCCCACCAACAATCCCCCACCTTACTTAGTTCATGTCCTTGGGTCGAACATATAAGTTCTTTGGCTTCTCCACTTCCTATACTATTCTTAACCTCCCCCTGTCTATTTTGTACCTACCAATTACGCTTCTTATTCCCTCTACCTTTCCTCTCATTCTCCTCTCTCCTCCTCCCTGCTGATAACCCTCCATGTGATCTCCATTTCTGTGATTCTCTTCCTGTTCCAGTTGTTGCTTAGTTTGGTTTTTTTGGTGGGAGGTCGGGGGGGGGGGGTTAGGTTCAGTTGTTGATAGTTGTGAGTTTGTTGTCATTTTACTGTTCATAGTTTTGATCTTCTTTTTCTTAGGTAAGCCCCTTTAACATTTCATATAATAAGGGCTTGGTCATGATGAACTCCTCTAATTTTACCTTATCTGGGAAGCACTTTATCTGCCCTTCCATTCTAAGTGATAGCTTTGCTGGATAGAGTAATCTGGGATGTAGGTCCTTGCCTTTCATGATTTTGAATACTTTTTTCTAGTCTCTTCTTACCTGTAAGGTTTCTTTTGAGATATTAGCTGATAGTCCTATGAGAACTCCTTTGTAGGAAACTGTCTCCTTTTCTCTTGCTGCTTTTAAGATTCTCTCCTAATCTTTAATCTTGGGTAATTTAATTATGATGTGTCTTGTATTCCTCCTTCAGTCCAATTTCTTTGGAACTCTCTGAACTTCCTGGACTTCCTGAAAGTCTATTTCCTTCACCAGATTGGAGAAATTTTCCTTCATTATTTTTTCAGTTAAGTTTTCAATTTCTTGCTCTTCCTCTTCTCCTGGCTCCCCTATGATTCAGATGTTGGAACAGTTAAAGTTGTCCCAGAGATTCTTAAGCGTCTCCTCATTTTTTCTGAATTCTTGTTTTTTCATTCTGTTCTGGTCGAATGTTTATTTCTTCCTTCTGTTCTAAATCGTTGATTTGAGGCCCGGTTTCCTTCCCTTCACTGTTGGTTCCCTGTATACTTTTCTTTATTTCACTTTGTATAGCCTTCACTTCTTCCTCTGTTTTGTGACCATACTCAATCATTTCTGTGAGCATCCTGATTACCAGTGATTTGAACTCTGCATCTGATAGTTTGGCTCTCTCCTCATCGCTTAGTTCTTTTTCGGAAGTGTTGTTCTGTTCTTTCATCTGGGCCATATTTTTTTGTCTTGGCATACCTGATAGGTTGTAAGGAGCGGATCCTTAGGTATTCACAAGGGTGGGACAACCCACATCTCTGCATGGTGGAGCTATACGTGGGGGTGAGGTAGAGAGGGAACAATGCTGCTTGTTCAGTTCTCACCCACTTTCAGTCACTTCCCCTGCTACCCACAAGCAAATTGGGCCCTTCTGGTGCAGATTCCCAGGTGGGTGGGTTTGTGTACATTCTAGGATCCCGTGGGTCTCTCCAGTGAACTCTCCTGTGAGGCTGGGAGTTTCTCCTGCCACTGCAACACCCACAGATTTTTACAGCCAGAGGTTTTGAGGCTTTAGTTTCCCACACTGGAACCCTGGGTTGCGTGATCTGTTTCGCTCCCCAGTTGTTCCTCCCTGCTTATCTCTCCATGAATGTGGGAACACCCAGTCCACCGACACTGCCTTGCCCACCTGGTCTGCCACCTTGCTGTGTGTCCTCTCTGCCCTGGCTGTCCACCTCCACCTCTCCTACCAGTCTGGATGAATATTCCTTCTCTTACTCCTTATTGTTGGACTTCCATACAGTTTGATTTTCTGGAAGTTCTGGTTGTTTTTTGTTTTTATTTTTGTTGTTGTCCTTCTTTCGATTGTGCGAGGAAGCAAAGTGTATCTACCTAGGCCTCCATTTTGGCCAGAAGTCTGGTATCTTTATCTTAAAATAAACAGGCATTGATCTTATTTACACAGTGTAATGACATGATCTATATCATGTGACATGATATGTGATATATATTATAATAAGATCACTGGTTGTGTGCGGAGACTGGACTAGGCAGGGGTACGAGTGAATGTAGAGGAAATCTAGGAAGGCACTGAGGTTGTCCTGGCTAGAGATGATGTACTTACTAGAGTTGAGGCAGTAGAGACAGAAAGAAAAGAAATAAGATTTGAGAAATATATAGGAGGTAGATTTAACAGAACTTACTGACTGACTCTATGGTAGTCAGAAAAGAAAGGACAGATGTTAAAAGCAATTCTCATTTCTCATGTGAGAAACCACGTTTATGCTATTCCATTTCTTGAGCAAAAAGACTTGTAGGAAGTGTATGTTTGTGTGAAGATAACTAGTTCAATTTGGGATACGTGTGAGAAATCCAGCAAGAGATTGAAAGTTTATTATATGACCTGGACCTAAGAAGAGAAGTCAAGATGTCATTAGCATATAGAAAGGATCTTCAGCCTGGGGAAGGAAAACACTTATCATCCACTGAAGTGGATGAGATTACATAGAATAAAATGAGGGAAAGGTCTAGGACAGAACCTTGAGAAACGTCAACATTTAAAGATTAGGAGAGAAGGAAAAACCATTATAGACTGAGAAAAAAAATGTAGGAGGGAAACCCAGAAAATGTAGAGTCTTTAGGGCCAAGGGAAGAAAATGCCTCAAAAAGAGATAATAGTCAACTGTAACAAAGCTTTCATAGGTCAACAAGAACTAAAAAGTGTCATGTGAATTTAGCAACAAACACAGAGGGCATTTGGTTTTAAAGAATGGTAGGAGCAGAATCCAGACTGGAATAAATTTAGGGATAAGTAGGAAGTGAAGAAATAGAAAAAAAG
This sequence comes from Pteronotus mesoamericanus, assembly GCF_021234165.1. Classification (NCBI taxonomy): domain Eukaryota; kingdom Metazoa; phylum Chordata; class Mammalia; order Chiroptera; family Mormoopidae; genus Pteronotus; species Pteronotus mesoamericanus. The sequence continues at coordinate 5,426,628 of NW_026555310.1, forward strand.
TGTTGGACAACTCTTTGTTTCCTGCATAAGTTATGATACACAGGGTCATGCAATGGAGTCTCCAAGGCTCCTCCCCATACACACACAAACACATACCATTCTCAAGTCTATATACATGTACTTGTTTTATTCTTTAATTTTCAATTAGGTTGGAAGATTCTAGTGTAAGGAGACCATGTTACTACCTCTGATTCTCACAGTATTTAGAATGGTCCAGGGTTTACTATTGACACTCAGTACATGCTTAGTCTATAAAAAAGTAAAATACTTTACTAAATACCTTTAAATTAGTAACTGTAATAATAGTTAATGAAATATGTACAGAGAAAAGTTGTTCATTTAACTCGACAAACATGTATCAATATATGCCTGCTGCATGCTAGGCACTTTGTCGGGGACTAGGATTCACATTTTAATGGAAGGAAGGTATAGACACACAAATAAATAATTTAAATTCCACAATATTATGAAATGGGAAAAATGTTTTATGCTTATCTTTTTTTATGCTAATCTTACTGTGGACAAGAATGAATATATTAGTGAAATAGTTGATGTAATCTAAAAAAGTTGGCAGTAAAAATAAGTAAACTAGACAAAAAAATGTTTTGCCTCCCATAGTTTACATGCTATTAAAAAAGATGAGGAACAAAAAGAATAGATCATTTCCCCTTCTCCTCCCATTTATATATTTAATATTATCAGTACTCAAATAGTCTATTTCTGACCTAGATCTTATTGTTACTTATGCCCAAGGGAAGGAAAAAAAAAATCCTCATTTACATAAGGAACAGAATGGCTCTGAGATAGAGTTACAAAGAATCAATTGCACGAACCCTCCTCTTTTTAAAAATTTAATCCTCAGTGTAAATTGCATAAAGAATTGAGACTATTGGGCATATTTCTTTTATATTATAAAGAAAATAAAATTCAAGACTGTGCCTCTCATTCCCAAAAGATTTGTACACTTTACCATGGTCCAGCAGTGTCTAATTTACCTCATTATTAAAGCTTTGAAAGAAGTATTTCCAATGAGCGACTTAATTAATCCTTATACTTCCCTATGCCATTTAATTCCTATTTTTGTTAAATGAATTTCTGAGTCTCGAAAGAAGCATTCAAGTTGTCCTTAATTTTCCTGTCTCTATATTGAAACATATATTTACTAAAGAAAGATATGATGTTGAAGATTATTTTTTCTTCTAGGAAATATGCAAGAAGTAGATAAAATAATTTGTATGTTGGGTTTTTTTTATCCCTAGGGAAGACTACTGAAGAACATTTGAAAAGGTAAAGCAGAGCTATGGAAAGCAGACTAGTAAATTCCACAGCCACTGTTTAAACACCATAACCTGTAGCAACTGTCTCAAGTCCCTCCCTCCCACGCCCTGCTTTGCCTGCTAGCCCAGCACGAATGGACTCTGCAGAGCACTGTAAATGGTGCTGCAAACCCTAAAAATAAGTCGCTGAAAACTGAAGGGAAAATACAAATTTTCAACTTCATGGCCATTACAAACCTCTTTACCTCTGAAATTTCATTAGTAGTGTCAGGAGGTACCCAGTCCAGAGTCTTATTCTGCATAGCCTATCTTTGTTGATAATGGAGCCTTTCTAAGCAGCAACAATAACAAAAAAAAAATGTTACTGCAATCCACTTCCTAGGGAGTGAAAGCAAAGCCTTTTTGTCCCAAGAGGCCATTGAGCAACCACCAGCCTCTAGCTGAATAGAAATGGTGTGAGGCTGGCTATAATTTCCACATTTGCCTCTCATAGATTTACCAAATTCACATGGGATACATAAAAAAGAAATGCAGTTATTGAGCTGACATCACACAGTTGTCTCTGGATGGCGGCAACATTACAAAATGATCTTTTTACACTGCACACATCTCCTCCTTTTTTATTTGGTATCAGTTATTTTTCTCATCCCAGAAAACAGAACAGTGCAGAATGTAACTGCATGCTCAGGTAGTACTAGCTTCTGAACATAATTCTTTCTCCTTGCATTTTTTTCAATTCTTTATCAGGAATTATTGACACGTTATAACTATTTGTGTGCGTCCCTATTTAGCATGGTTATTCTTTCCATCTTTCCTTTTTGTTTAGCTATTTGGGGGAAGACTGCAAAAGAAGCTCTGAAAATAAATTACTTGAACCTGAGAAACCATTTTGGATGGCTCTATTATTGAATCTTTTTAAAGGTTTTTTTTAAAATGTCAGATTACCCAAACCATTTTAAGCATCATTCCCATCGTTTCTCCTACTTTATTTGTAAAGCAATTAGAGATGTTGAATCCTCACCGAATGTGGTCGAATTCAGTATACTTTGACGAAGGAACTGGGAATAATTTTCCATTAAATATTTCATCTCAACACAAATTCTGCGATTAAGTGTTGGTAAAACCTTACATTGGTGGTTTTAACTGTAGTTTGAGGTTTAAGCAACATAAACTCATCAAAACCCAGCTCTCTTTCTTTCCTTTTGCACCCCCTCCCTAGCCCCACCCCATCATGGATGCTCGGCTGACTGTTTTTTCTCGGTCTCTTTGTCTGAAGGATGCAAACAGTCTATGGATGCTAGGGAAAAGGGGGTGGGGGAAAGATTACCTCATCCCATCTCCTTTGCACCAATCACAACTCTCCTGTCGTGGCTTCTCCGGGCAGATTGAGGGGTCTGGACCAACAGGAAAAGGCCCCAGCCCATCCCCATGGTGACTGAGTTGTATATAGGGAGCTGCATCCGCCCATATGCCGCAGGTTCTCTTACATCGACCGCCTAAGAGTCGCGCTGTAAGAAGCAACAACCTCTCCTCTTCCTCTCCGCCATCCGCTCGGCAGCCGCAAAGCAGCAACCATGGTAGGAATCTGCTTTCTCTGGTTTTTTGCGGCCGTCGGGTGGGGTCGGTCTCCCAGGGTCTACTTGGAATATCTAAAACTCTTTTCCCTTTACAGCTTCTTTGGTAAGAGTAGTCTTACGCTTTGTTAGCGAGGTTAAGCTTCGTCTGTCCCAAATCCTTGAGTTGGCCGCCGCCGCCGCCGCAGTGCGGGGTGCAGGAGCCCAGCAAGAACTGCGCCCTGGGCGCGGCAGAATCGTTGGGAAGAACAAAGGCGGCGAGGAAGGGCTTTATGTTACCCGAGCCTTTCCGACCTGCAAACAGCCCATCTATTGGTGATGAAAGAGTCTGGGGCAGGGCAAGACGGTCGTGGCTTCCCCTGCTTAGCCCTTGTGTGTGTGTTTACCGTGTTCGTGTGACTTGGAGAGGCCCTTTTCTTCCTCGCGTCTTTACTCAGGCAAGGAGAAGAGGAGTCGTCCCAAAAGACTAGGGGTCGGTGGGTATAGAAGGGAACAGTCGGGGTCGAGAAGGGCCAGGACAAAGCGGAGCCTTGGGTTAGGGGAAAAGAGAACCTTTCGTCACCGGTTCTTTGGCATATTAGAAAGGTACCCGTATATTAACGGGGAAAAGTGGTTAGTTTCTGTTGGAGCTGGTGGGAGCTGGTGGTAGCCGGCGTCAGGGAGGCGCAGGGGCGGAGTTGTTTGTTTCTGGCTTCTCTGGCCTTGGAGCCACTGGGCGGGGTTCGCTCTTGCTAAACCTCTTCTGTCAGAAGACTTTTAATAAAAGCCTTTCATAATTGCGGGACTGTAGGCGTTAAAAGGTTTTTCATTCACATCTAAACGTAAATGAAATATTTTTTTTTCTTGAGGAGCAAGCCACAGTTCACTTGACAAGCCCTTGTCTTGTCCGGGGCGATCCCACATGAATGAATGTGTCTGTCTTGGCCGCCTGTTCAATGAGAGAGAGAGACCATTGTGTCAACCAGTGTACCCCAATGTTCAGGACCCAGGGAAACGCCCTTCCCTGCTCCCCCTCCCCTCACATGTCAGTGAAGAGACAATGATAGACAATGGAAGTTGTAGCCATAAAGACCACAGAGGATTAAATATCTATTGAATGTGATGAGTATGAGCGTTCTGTGGTGGGTAGTAAAACCTCAAAATGAAAACAGGTACTATTTTGTTTTTTGGATAAATATTTCATTATCCTTTCACTGGGCTTTTATTGTTTGGTAGCTTCTCATGTGATATTTGTTTCTAATTTAGGGATTGTTGTTTAAAAGATACTCATAATTTTTCCAGTTTTTTCCAGTGGAGAAGATTCTGGAGAAACGTAAAAAAAAAAGTAATGAAATTGCTGCAGACAAAGAAGAATTATACTGTGTCCAGCTGTCTTTTGTTCTCACGCATATTCATTAATTCATTTCAGTTTAGGCATATGGTCCCAGCCTGGCTCAGAGGAGGAAAACTGGCAGAATGGCACAATGAGATCATGTAGGCAGTTTCTGGAAATAGAGCTTGCTCTGTTAAATAATGTAGCAGACAGTACAGGCTAGCACCAGGCACAGCAAATACAGCAATGCAGGAGTCAGCCCTTGTTGAGCTTCCAACCCCCTAAGTACAGATGGATTCTGCAGATAGACTGCAGAAGGGTGTGGCTTCTGGCCTCAGCTGCAGTACAGATGTCCATGTTGAAATACCAAATCATATTTAGAATAAACTCTTATCTTTATTTAAAGGGGAAGGATTCCAATTAATTAATGATTGGATTTAACTTTACTTTATAAAACCTGTGCTTTGAATATTTTTTAAAAAATAACAAAAACCTATTCAAGCATGCCTGTGACAATGGGCTTGGACCATGTGCCAAAGAGTGCAACATACTGAGGCCACACCCATCTGCAGTGTTCGTAGCAGGTGTTTTCCTTAATCATTTCTGCCATGATAGGGATATGACCTCAGATAAATTTGAAGAATATCTGTATAATACTAAAAATATTTTTAGATATCTACTGAAAATTCAAAATGCTAACACAACCTGATTGTACAATTTTTCTCGTTTCCTTCCAACAGCGTGAGTGCATCTCCATCCACGTTGGCCAGGCTGGTGTCCAGATCGGCAATGCCTGCTGGGAGCTCTACTGCCTGGAACATGGCATCCAGCCTGATGGCCAGATGCCAAGTGACAAGACCATTGGGGGGGGAGATGACTCCTTCAACACCTTCTTCAGTGAGACAGGCGCTGGCAAGCATGTGCCCAGGGCAGTGTTTGTAGACCTGGAACCCACAGTCATTGGTGAGTTGCCCTCAGTAACCCAAGTGAGACCCCAGGGGTCCGGGACAGGAGGTGTGTCTTGGGGGCTCTGTCGATGCCTTGGGGTTGCGCAGGCTTGCGTGGGTTGTTAGTGATGGGTGGCCTCCTCGTTTCCCTTTTCCAGATGAAGTTCGCACTGGTACCTACCGCCAGCTCTTCCACCCCGAGCAGCTGATCACAGGCAAGGAAGATGCTGCCAATAACTATGCCCGTGGACACTACACCATTGGCAAGGAGATCATTGACCTCGTCCTGGACAGAATTCGGAAACTGGTATGTTTGTTTTCAAGGATAAAGTAAATTAATGAGCCTAAGGAAGACATTTAAAATATGCTCTTTCTTTTTTTTCAAATACAGAATTGAAATGTAATATTAGAGATGAGTTATTCCTTTATAGTTTCTTTAAAATTTCAGAACATGAATTATTTGGTATCATTTCATTAATTTTAATGAAGCTATTTTTAATTAAGAAATGCTGAGTTATTCTAGGCAAATAAAGATAAAGATAAGAGTTTATTCTAAATATGATTTGGTATTTCAACATGGACATCTGTACTGCAGCTGAGGCCAGAAGCCACACCCTTCTTATTATAGACAAAATAAGATCTATATCCTTGGAATTGTATAAAATGTGAAAATATATTTATCAGTTATCACAGAAAGCAATAATTATGTTTCTGCTGTTCTTCTTTCCCTACAGGCTGACCAGTGCACAGGTCTTCAGGGCTTCTTGGTGTTCCACAGCTTTGGTGGGGGGACTGGTTCTGGGTTCACCTCCCTGCTGATGGAGCGCCTCTCCGTCGATTACGGCAAGAAGTCCAAGCTGGAGTTCTCCATTTACCCAGCCCCCCAGGTTTCCACAGCTGTAGTGGAGCCCTACAACTCCATCCTCACCACCCACACCACCCTGGAGCACTCTGATTGTGCCTTCATGGTTGACAACGAGGCCATCTACGACATCTGTCGTAGAAACCTCGATATCGAGCGCCCAACCTACACTAACCTGAATAGGTTGATAGGTCAGATTGTGTCTTCCATCACTGCTTCCCTCAGGTTTGATGGAGCCCTGAATGTCGATCTGACCGAATTCCAGACCAACCTGGTGCCCTATCCCCGCATCCACTTCCCTCTGGCCACATATGCCCCTGTCATCTCTGCTGAGAAAGCCTACCATGAACAGCTTTCTGTAGCAGAGATCACCAACGCGTGCTTTGAGCCAGCAAACCAGATGGTGAAATGTGACCCCCGCCACGGTAAATACATGGCTTGCTGCCTGTTGTACCGTGGTGACGTGGTACCCAAAGATGTCAATGCTGCCATTGCCACCATCAAGACCAAGCGTACCATCCAGTTTGTGGACTGGTGCCCCACTGGCTTCAAAGTTGGCATTAATTACCAGCCTCCCACTGTGGTGCCTGGTGGAGACCTGGCCAAAGTACAGCGAGCTGTGTGCATGCTGAGCAACACCACAGCTATTGCTGAGGCCTGGGCTCGCCTGGACCACAAGTTTGACCTGATGTATGCCAAGCGTGCCTTTGTCCACTGGTACGTGGGTGAGGGCATGGAGGAGGGGGAGTTTTCTGAGGCCCGTGAGGACATGGCTGCCCTAGAGAAGGATTATGAGGAGGTCGGTGTGGATTCTGTTGAAGGAGAGGGTGAGGAAGAAGGAGAGGAGTACTAAAGTTAAAATGTCACAACGGTGCTGCTTTTACAGGGAAGCTTATTCTGTTTTAAACATTGAAAAGTTGTGGTCTGATCATTTAATTTGTATGTAGCAGTGTATACTCAAATACAATTACTGGCCTATGCTTTAAAACATGACGCTTTGTTACAGACCCAGTGAGTCCATTTCTCTGATGGGTTTGAATAAAGTATTCCCTGTCTTAAATGAGTTCAGACTTGTTCATGTCTTCTGTTTGGGTGTCTGATAATTTTTATGTATTTAGTACATTGAGTAGAAGGGATAACTGTTGATCATGATGTGTGTGTGTGTGTGTGTGTGTGTGTATAATGAAGTGACTTTTTTAAACTATCTTAGTATATTATAAAACTTAGAAATTATAAAACATATCTAAATATTATTAGATAACATCCATGCTATTCTTAAGTTTTGACTCCATTGTAATAGTTACTTTAAATGATAGTACTCTTTAGAGTTGGTATTTGCTAATACACAGCCAATGTTCTGATTGGCTGCTGAGTATTCCGAATGCATCATCAGGTCTTAAAAGCTTATTTTCATACCCCCTCATCTTGGCATGTGTCTAGTGTCATTGTGTTTCCTCTGTCCAGGCTTCTCAAAACAAGTCTCTCTCCAAGCAGTTGTCCCCTATGCTAGACCTAGTTCTTTTCTTTTTCCAAACATTTTCAGCTGAATGTGACAATGGAAAATCCTGATAAATTTATTCACTCTAATGTGTTAATTGTATATCTGAACTTTAACTCTCCGAAGATACTCTTTATTATGGGCCAAACACTTCAAAGAACAAAACTAATAGTGGAATTGAAGGCATCAACACCAACACTGTAAGAGAAATAGTTTGGGACGAATGGCTTCTTCAACAGTGGAGTTCACCTGCTAGTCTAACTAACCAAAAGGCTAAGAATTGAAGGATATCAAATTGTCTTGCGCTTTCATGTTACCTTGTTCTGGCAAAATACCCTGTGGTAATGATTTTTTTTTCTTAAGTATCAATAGTCTATTTAATCTCTCTCTCCTTTGACACTACCAACTAAGGGGTGAATAGTATTACAGTTACTGGAATCTGAGTTTAATGTTTAAATTCATGGAAATAGTTGTGCACCACCTACCATTTCAGTGAGTGACACACTGCATATAAGACAGTGGTTCTATAATATAATGAAGCTGGAAACTTCCTGTCACCCAGCAATGTAACCATTGTAACATCCTAGGGCACCACATTATGTGTTTGTAGTGATGCTGGTGTAAACCACTTTGCTGCCAATTGTATAAAAGTATAGCACAGTACATAATACTTGGTAATAAATGACCATGGTACTGGTTTATGTATGTATGATACTTTTTATTATTTTAGAGTATACATTTTCTGCTTAAAGTTTGTTGTAAAACAGTATGTTGTGTTAACACCAGCACCAACTTTATAAGTTTTTACTGCATCTCTTGACTAATTTTCTGTTGTGCTTGATTTAACCTTATGCTGTTTTGTACAGTAACAAGGCTTGTAGTCTGCAAGCAATGGAGCTTAGTTGTGTAGTAAACTATACCATCTAGTTTTGTGTAAGTACATTCCGTGGTGTTCATGCACATCGACATAATTGTCTAACAAAGCATTTCCCAATGCATCCCGTTTGAATGACTTATACAAAATAAAAAGTAAGCCAAGATTAACTAAAAGCCAGTCCAGTACTGCTCAACAGTCTTAACTAGAAGCCAATGCAAATAGATCTGATGAACAAAAAATAAAAGTCCTCATTCAGATAAAAAGCAATGGAAACTAGATCAACTGTAAGTTTTTAATGTACCTTCCCAGAAACTAGCAAAGTATAAGGGATATGGTAGGTATACAATGATTATTGGTTGCATGAGTAAAGTGTACGCTAAAAGAGATACAAGTATAAAATCAAAGGGAAAAAAAGCTCTATGATCCTAGTTTTTAAAAAATATTATACAGCTTTGTCCACTGACAAGGCCAAGGACCACTGTAGCAATGAGTATCCCTAGCATTTAGATGGTAGGCTCTAAATACCATTTTCCATTCAAAGGAACTGGAATGTTTTAGAGAAAAGACTGGTTCCAAGCTGGAAGCAGGAAATACACAAGTTCAGCCTCAGATATTTTCTCATTCCAGAAAGCAAGGAAGACATAAAAAACTAAAGTCACAACAAGTCAAGTTGAAGGGGCTCTCCTTGATGGTACAATGTGAGCACTGAAAACTGTAGTGCAATAGATTAACCATATAAAATATGTTAAAATCGAGCTCATGATATTTTGTGTTAAAAAAGGGAAAACAGTATGGCAGCTTCTTAAAAATATTAAATACAGAATTACCATATGATCCAGCAACCCCATTTCTTGGGTATATACCCAAAACAATTGAAAGCAAGGAGTTGAACAGATACTTGTATATCCATGTTCTTAGCAGCGTTATTCACAATAGCCAAAAAGTGAAAGCAACTAATGTCTATTAATGGATGAAGGAATAAACAAAATGTGGTATACACATACAATGAAATATTATTCAGCCTTAAAAAAAAATTCTGCCCTGACTGGTGTGACCCAGTTGGTTGGCATTGTCCCCCAGAATGAAAGATCATGGGTTTGATTCCCAGTCAGAGCACATGCCTAGGTTGTGAGTTTGGTGTCCTGATCAATGTTTCTCTCTTTTTCTCCCTCTCTTCCCCTCCACCTCTCTCTCTCTAAATTAAAAAAGAAGAAAGAAAGAAAGAAAATTCTGACACATGCTACAACATGGATAAACTTGGATAAACTTTGAAAACATTAAGCTAGGTGAAATAGGCCAAACACAAAAGAACCAGCGTGGCCTGATTCTACTTATATGAAGTACCTAGGGGTGCTATATGAAGTAATAGAATAGTCAAATTCATAGAGACAGAAAGTGGCTACCAGGGACTATGGGTAAGGATATAATGAGAAGTTGCTGTTTAACAGTTTCAGTCGGAATGATGAAAAAATTCTGGAGACAGTGGTGATAGTTGAAAAACAATCCAAGTGTACTTAATGATACTGAATTGTACACTTAAAAGGGGTTAAAGTGGTAAATTTTATGTTATGTATATTTTGTCACAATTTCAAAGGAATTATAGCCCTGACTGGTGTAGGTCAATTGGTTGGGTGTTGTCCTGCAAACCAAAAAGTTGCCAGTTCGATTCCTGGTCAGGGCACATGCCTCGGTTGGTGGCCAGGTCCCTGGCTGGGGGCATGTGAGAGGCCACCAATCAATGTTTCTCTCATACATCGACATTTCTTACCCTCTTTTTCTTCCTCATTTCCCCTCCCTCTAAAAATAAATAAATATAATTTTTTTAAAAAATAAAAAAGAATTACACAATATTAAAACAGTTTGGTTTACTTACATATATTTCATGTAAACTTATTTTACTTTTTATTTAATTGTCATAAAATACACATAGCATAAAATTTACCATCTTAATCGTTTTTTAAGTGTACAGTTCAGAAGTGTGAAGTGTATCTATATGGTTAGGCAACCAATCTCCAGAACTCTTCATCTCATCTTGAAAAATTAAAACACTATACTTGTTAAACAACTCCTATTCCCAGTTGAGGCAAGACTGTTCCATGACATGATGCTGCTGGACCCTCAAGCTAGATGTGGACCAGAACAGAGATTGCTTCCCATAAATTCTCTCAGAGACTATCTGATCCATCCCTTCCCTACGCCCCATGGCACGTAACAGGCCTTCATCCTACCCTAGGCAAGCAGGTAAGGTGTTTTTCCCTTATCTGGGATGGGACACAAACTAGTACCCCTATCCACCCTGCCCTGTTCTATATAATTCTTTAGTGCCTGCCACGTGGCTGCACCAAAGGCACACCTCATATGTAAGTTCCCTTAATAAGTTCTTGATGTAATGCTGGAGTTGTCAGCATTACATCAAGGTACTCAATTGTCTTTGGTCTTTACCTGCCCTCTGCTTATGGAAGTAGCTTTTCAGGCTTTCCCCAGGGTCTGTGTCTATGAACGTTCCCCCCTCCTCCTAGCCTCTGGCAGCCACCATTCTACTTTTTGTCTCTATGATTTGGACTATGCTAGATACCCCAAATAGTAGAATCAGGCAGTATTTATCTTTTTGCGGCTAGCTTATTTCACTTAGGATAATATCAAGGTTCATCCATGTTTAGCATGTGTAAGAAATTCCTTCCTTCTAAAAGCTGAATAATATGCCATTGTATATACAGGGTAGTTCATATGGAGAGTAGTACAATAGTTAATAAATAATATTACAGGAATAAACTGTGTTTTGCACACTTACAACTGTAAATCTACCTCTGCCCTACCCTGTATATACCACATGTTGAATATGGGCATTATGGTTGCTTCCACCTTTTGGCTATTGTGAATAATACTGTTATAGCCCTGGCTGGCAACTGGTTCAATTACCAGTCAGGACACATGCCTGGGTTGCAGGGTCAGTCCCTGGTTGGGGAGCATATGAGAGGCAACTGATCAATGTTTCTCTCTCATAGCTGTTTCTCTCTCACATCTGTTTCTCTCTCTCTCTTTCTCCTTCCTCTCTCTCTAAAAATATATAAAGAAAATACTTTTAAAAAATGCTGTTATAAATGTGGGTATACAAATATCTCTTCCAGACCCTGTTTTCAATTTTTTTTGGATATATCCAGAATGTGCGATCACATGGTAATTCTATGTTTAATTTTTTTGACTGTTCTAAATTGTTTATTATGTAAGAATTTTACAAACATTTCTTATATTAGCAGTAATGGTGGAGCTGGAAAGTCTTATGCCTTCTCCAAGCTGCATAGCAAGAACCACCAATAGTGTGGTGGAATTTGTGGCCTTTCCTAGGCCATGGCTCTTAAGGCCCACAGATGTCAGCCCTGGCATCTGCCCGTGCTTGTGGATGGGTTTGGTGATCCATTGGGTGTCAGGATGCCTCCTGATAGCCTTATGGAATGGATCAACGAGGACAACCTCAAAGAATTTGTACGTGGAATCTTCACCAACCCAGTAAGAATTCAGGACTCTCAGAGCCCCGCAGTGGTGCCCAGCTCACTCCTTGGCAATAGAAGAAGCTTCCAAAAAACTTTAGCTGGTTAACACTATGATGGACAGGCTTGCTGTATGTTGTACCCTAGGAACAGGGTGATTGCAGCTACCACAGCACATGTGAATACGATCTATGACATAACCTTGCTTGGCCTTTTATCCCGGCCTACGTGCTTTATCGGGCTAGGTGGGGGTGGTGGGCCCTCTGGAGTACCGCCAGCAGCGCGCCCTGAGAAGCAAGGACATCACATAGGACAGCTTCTTCCTCCATAGCTCCTGGATGTACTTGTAAGTGCCCATCTTGGCTTACCTGATGGGTGCAGCCAGACAGAGAGGAAGAGCCTTTCTTCTATGTTTAATTTTTATGAGGAACTGCCATACTATTTTCCACAGAGGCTACAGCATTTTACATTCCTGCAAACAGTTTCCAATTTCCCCATATTCTTGGCAACACTTGCTATTTTGTCTTGTTTTTTGATAGCCATTTTAATGTGTGAGGTGGTATCTCGTGGTTTTAATTTGCATTCCTCTAATGATTAGTGATGTTGAGTATCTTTTAATGTGTTTTTTAAAATGTGCTCTTTGGCCATTTGGATAGCTTCTTTGGAGAAATGTCTGTTCAAGTCCTTTGCTCACTTTTTTTTAGTATAATTTTGTTAACAAGGTATAATTGATATATAACATTATATTAGTTTCAGGTGTACAACATAATGATTCAATATGCGCCTATATTGCTAAATGATCATCACAGTAAGTCTAGTTAAGATTGATCACCATTCACAGTTACAATTTTTCTCTTGTGATGAGAACTTTTAAGATTTACTGTTAGCAACTTGCAAGTATGCAATTTATCTTGGTTACTACAACTATAGTAACCACGCTATAGATCATATCCCTCATGACTTATTTATTTTATAACTGAAAATTTGTACCTTTAGACCCCCTTCACTCATTTTGCCCACCCCCACCTCACTCCCATCTATGGCAACCATTAATCTGTTCTCTGTAAATGATAGCATTTGCTCTCTTTTAAATTGGATTGTTAAGGTTAGGGTTAGGGTTAGAAAAATATAATAAATGGGGTTGTTAATATGAAAACATTTTTATCCCACTATTTAACCTATGAAGTTATAGGAACTTTGAGATAACTAAAATGTAAAAAATGAAGAACGGACAGCAGGCCCTGGCTGGGTAGCTCAGTTGGTTAGAGCATCATCCTGATACACTAAGGTTGCTGGGTTATTGCCCAGTCAGGGCACATACAAGAATCAACCAGTGGACCTCAGACCTTCCTAAATCCGCTCAAACAAGCAACAGCTGAGTCCAATCCCCATACATCTCGTTGAGTGGCCCCATGCCCAGCATCAACAGCAGCCATCTGCAGATTGCTTTATAGCTTACCCAAGGGGCCCCAGACAGAACACAGGTGGAGGCTGACCTTGGCTTGCACCACCTGGGAAACCCCAGAGCCTGAGCACCCAGCAGACAGTTACAGACCACGTTAGAGCACCACCCAACAATCTCCAAAAGCCACGGAGGGAGGTGGTAGCTGGCCAGGGGTCACAGACAGTCCTATGAGTTGTGTGGACTGGGTAAACCCCTCCCATTGACATGCTGACAGCAATCTAGACAGCTATGAGAGGAGGGAGTACTCAGTCCACATGCAGGGCGCACCTCGAGTACACAGCTTGGGAGACAGGAGGCTGAGCCACTGGACCCTACAGGACACTTACTATATTAGGACACACAGCCAAGACATGGACTCAAAGCACCTCTACCTAATACATAGAAACAAACCCAGGGAGGCTGTCAAAATGAGAAGAAAAAGAAGTATGTTCTTTCGCTAATCCCTTCACCTTTTTTCAGCCAGTCCCTATCTTCCCCTTACCCTCTTACAGCTATCAGTCTGTTCCATGTTTCTATGTCAGCAAAAGAATATTTTGTCCCGAAACCATCATATACATTTTATAATTCTCCAGGATGAGCTATGATGCTCATCCTATCCTTATTTTCTTTTTAATTATATTTTATTGATTATGCTATTATAGTTGTCCTGATTTTTCCCCCTTTGTCCTTCCCACCCAGCACCCCCACTCCCTCAGGCAATCCCCCCACCATTGATCATGTCCATGGGTCATGCGTGTAGGTTCTTTGGCTACTCCATTTCCTATATTGTACTTTATAACCCTATGGCTATTCTGTAACTGCCTATTTGTACTTTTTAATTCCTTCACCTCTTCACCCATGTACCCACACCCCCCTTCCAAATGGCAACCATCAAAAGGCTCTCCATATCCATGATTCTGTCTCTGTTCCTATTGTTTCTTAGATTCAATTGTATATATATAATTATATAAATTATATATATATATTTTTCCATTTTATTGTTCATAGTTTTGATCTTTTTGTTAAGTAAGACCCTTTAATATTTCATACAATAATTGTTTGGTGATGATGAACTCCTTTCATTTTTTCTTGTCTGCGAAGCTCTTTACCTGCCCTTTGAGTGTAAATGATAGCTTTGCTGGGTAGAGCACTCTTGGCTTTAGGTCCCTGCTTTCCATGACTTTGAATATTTCTTGCCAATCCCTTGTAGTCTGCAAACTTTCTTTTGAGAAATCAGCTGACAGTCTTATGGGAACTCCCTGTAGATAACTAACTTCTTTCCTCTTGCTGCTTTTAAGATTCTCTCTTTCTCTTTAACCTGTGGCATTTTAAATATGATGTGTCTTGGAGTGGGCCTCTCTGGATCCATCTGGTTTGGGACTCTCCATGCTTCCCGGGCTTGCATGTCTATTTCCTTCACCAGATTAGGGAAGTATTATTTCATTATTTTTTCAAACAGACTTCCAATATTTTGCTCTTTCTCTCCTTCTTGCATCCCTATGATGCGAATGTTGGACCTGTTGAAGTTGTTGTAGAAGCTACTTATACTATCTTCATTTTTTTTTAATTCTTTTTTCTTCTTGCTCTTCTGATTTGTTCTTCTATGCTTCCTTATGTTCCAAATCATTGATTTAATTATCAGCTTCATCTCCTCTACTGTTGTTTCCCTATAAATTGTTCTTTATTTCAATTACTGTATCCTTCGTTTCTCACTGGATTTTTTAATGCTGTTGAGGTCCTCACTAAGTTCCTTGAGCATCCTTATAACCAGTGTTTTGAACTCTGCATCCGATAGATTGCTTATCTCCATTTTGTTTAGTTCTTTTTCTGGATTTTTGAGCTGTTTTTTCATTTGGGCCATGTTTCTTTGTCTCCTCATTTTGGCAGCCTCCCTGTGTTTGTTTCTATGTATTAGGTAGAGCTGCTTTGACTCCCTGTCTTGGTAGCATGGCCTAGTGTGGTAGGTATTCCGTAGAGTCCAGTGGCACAGCCTCCTCTATCATCCAAGCTGGGTAATTGAGGTGCGCTCTTTCTCTGGGCTGGGTAGTTGAGCTTTGGTTGCCGTTGGCAGGTCAATGGGAGGGATTTACTCAGCCCAGTCAGTTGCAAAGGCTTGTTGTGACCACCGACCACCAATCTCCCCTCTCCGTAGAGGATCAGCAGTCCAGGGGCGGGGTGGTGGTGCTCTGACGTGGTCTGTAGCTGTCCTCTGGGCGTGCTGGCCCTGGGGTTTCCCAGGTGGTGCAGGCAAAGGTCAGCCTCCACCTGTGTTTTGTCCAGGGCCACCCTGCCTGAACTGTAAAGCAGTCTGAGATGGCTGCTACTTTTGCTGGGCTTGGAGACCCCCAGGCAAAGCTAAGTTGTGAATCTAGGCTGGCTGGTGGTAGTGCCAGGTTTGGGACGCAGTGAGGCCAGCTGTCACTTGTTTGAGAGGATCTAGGAAGTTGTGTAGCATGAGCCAAGACCAGCCATTCATATGGGAAAGCAGTTTGGGTGGGTCTGTAAGTTGGGGAAGGCAGAGTCCCTGGGGATCTCCATGGAGGGTCAAACAGCGTTGGCCAGGTTGATGGAGTCTCAGATATGGCACCAGCTTGCCAGCTCTGTGGGGAGAGGGTTGAGAAAAGGGACAATGGCCTCTGCTCACCTTGATGCCAGACACTTCAACTCCTCCCTTTGTACCGCTGGTGCCTTTCAAGCTGCTTCCTCAGTGCTGGAGCTCAGAGGGATGAGTCTGAGCAGGTAAGTCCATGTGTAGGTTCTTGAAGAGGAACTGCTTGGGGCTCCAGCAGTTTCTCCCACTGACTCAATCCCCGCTGGTTTTTGCAGCCAGAAGTTGTGTGGACTTACCTTCCTGGCACTGGAACCCTGGGCTGGGGGGCCTGGTGTGAGGCTGGGACTCCTCGCTCCTGAGATATCCCTCCTGAATTTTTATCCACTACATGTGGGTGAGGGACCAGCCCGTTCTGCGTCTGCGTCCCTCCAACCAGTCTGGATGGATGTGGTTTCTTTAATTCCGTAGTTGTCAGACTTCCATTCAACTCGATTTCTGATGGTTCTGAGTGATGGTTGTTCTATATTTTAGTTGTAAATTTGATGTGATTGTGCAAAGAGGCAAGCCATGTTTGCCTACGCCACCATCTTGACCAAAAGTCCTCCTATTCTTTTTTCTAGCTTTAATTGGAATGTAGCTTTTTGCTTTGAGATGTATATTTTATGTTTTTTATCAATATACAAAAAGGATCCATATTAATATAAGTGTTTCTATTATTATTTATATATTTTAGGAGTTTTATCAGAATTAATGTTGAATTTTATTTAATGTATTTTCTGTAAAGTTTAGAGATTGTCATTTTTCTCCTTCAACACATTATGCTGATTTTTAAAGCTTTCCTAATGTTGAATCATCATTGCATTTCATAAATTTAAAAAAAAAAAACAACTTGGTCGTAGTGATTTTTTTCTAATACGCTGCCAGATTCTCTTTGATATGATAATTTTCAGTCCCACCAGCAGTGTATGTGAGTATATGGTTAAGCCTTACATTATTTTTCGATATAGACAGTGGCATCATACCAGAGTACATTCCGGGGGGGCGGGAAGGGTGATTCCACCAGAAGTCTCTATTGCACAGTCCAGGCAAGTAGGCCTTTGACGACCTAGCTTAATTCAGATACAGAATTTAGAGCAAATGATCAAAAGTAGGAGATCGTTCTTGATGACTAGTTTTGGTGAGAGCAGATGCCCTCATCTTGTTTCTAATCTTAGAGAATGTTTAATATTTCACCACCAAGTAGAATGTTAGCTGTCAGTTTTTTATAGACATTATCACAGTAAGTTTCCTTCTATTCCTAATTTACTGAGAGGGTTTTTTTTTGTTTGTTTGTTTCATTTTAAATAAATGAATGTTGGGTTTTGTCAAATTCTTTCCCTGCATGCACCTATTGAGATGATTATATGGTTTTTTTCCTTTATTCTATTCATGTGGTGAATTGGGTTCATTGTCTTTTGAATATGACATTAACTTCGTATTCCTGGGATAAACTACACAGAGTTGGTTTACATTTTAAAGCAGGAATTCCAAATACAGGGCTCTGGATGGCATAGGGTACTTCATAGATGATTCTCATGTACTGGTGAACTCCCTGATGTTGTAGGCAGAATTCCGTGTGAATATGCTCATGGCAGATTGTCTCCAAAGGCAGCCACTAGCCATTTCTCTCATCCCTGTAGGTACATAGTACTTTTCCCATCAAGAGGCAGAGTCTATTCCTCTCTCCTTAAATCTCAGTTGGCCTTGTGATTGTTTTGACTAATAAGATGTGACAAAGAGAATTTGTGCCAGATCCAGGTCAAGCCCTTAAGAAGCCTGGCAGCCTGTTTTCATTCAAGGAGGCCATATGAAAAAGAACCAGGGCACCCCACCCAACAGCCAGCACAAAGACCCCAGACGTGTAAATACAAATATCCTAGGCATTCCAGCCCCAGCTGAGATCCCAGCTGAATGCAACTGCATGAGTGAACTAGATGACACCACATGAAACAAACCAAGTGTCCTGAACCCATGGAATCATAATAATAAATAACCATTGTTTTAAGCCAGTTAAGTTTTTGGGTGGTTTGATACATACCAATAGATAACTAAAACAACACTTACACACACATGTGGAGAGATGAGAGAGAATTTCATCAGATTCTTCAAAATGATTAAACTACTAGAGGAATGAAATACTGAAAATACTTTAGGAAATACACAAGTTCCTCAACATACTAAGGGGTTACACCAGGATAAATCAATCATTAAGTTGAAAATATCATTAAATCTAAAATGCATTTACCCTGGCAGGTGTGGCTCAGTGGATTGAGTGCCAGCCTGTAAACCAAAAGGTTGTAGGTTCAACTCTGGGTCAGGGCACATGCCTGGGTGGTAGGCCACATTCTCCAGTTGGGGACGTAGGAGAGGCAGCCAATTGATATATCTCTCACACACTGATCTTTCTCTGTGTCCCCCTCTCTCTCTTTCCCCCTCCCTTCTCCTCTAAGAAGTAAATAAATAAAATCTTTAATAAAAAATATCCAGGACATTCCTTAATGATATGCTCTATTGGTTTTACAAGTCTATTTATTTAATTTTTTACAAGTCTATTTTTAGCTGATGTTAGCATGTTCTAGATGGCACTTGCTGTTAAGAACCTCCCCAAATCATTATTTTATAAATCACTTTGTGGTAATGAGACAGGAAGCACTTTCCTCAAAAGAATGTATTAAAGGCGCTAAGCAAATGTCTCACCTGCAACCTTGAGCTTGAGTAATTCTCTCTTTTTTTGTAAAGAAAAAAATATTCTAATTTTATCAAGTGTATGATTTAGGCAATGTAATGTAATAGCACCTACTTTAGGAATACTCCAATGTAGATTACATTTTCTGTTAATAACTTCTGAAGTCCTTATTCAACATTTCATCTTCTGGTATTTGCCACTCTCGACCCTTACCCATACCCTCCTATACCCATTTTGTTTCTTTACCCAAAGCTTTAATCTCTACGAACAGTTCACTAGTATCTGTAAAAATAGTAGTTGATAACTTAAGATGTCATCTTTCTCTAAAGTACTGGCATTTTATACATGGAGTTATTAGGAACTAAAGATTTGACTTTTGAAGGAATCATCAGGAAAAGATGATTCCTAGCACTACCTAAGGCAAAGCAGATGATATTTTAGGTAGCTATTTTAAGTACCTCCAGCCATTATAATAAGATTACACAGTAATAGACTAATAGCCACTCTTCTTATTCCAAGGCTATAACCCTGCCTCATATACTTTATCTTTTGTTTTTTATTTCTAACACCTATATTGAAATGTAATTCACATATTATAAAATTCATGCATTTTACAGTGTACCTTTCAGGTGTTCAGTATATTCACAGAGTTGTACAACCATCATCACAATCAATTTAGTCCATCTCATCACCCCCAAAAGAAACTCTGTAACCTAGGCAAACCAGTAGCCCTATGCAACCGCTCATCTATTTTATGTCTCAATGGATTTGCCTATTCTGGGCATGTCATGTAAATAGAATCACACAATATGCAGCTTCTTTCACTTAACATTATGTTTTCAATTTCCATCGTGTTGTAGCATGTATCAGTTCTTATTTGTTTTTATTGCCAAATAACATTCCGTTGTATGAGCATACAACATTTTCTTTATCTATTCATCAGCTGATGGACTTCTAGGTTGTTTCCATTTTTTGGCTATTATGAATAACTCTTTGAAGGACAGAAGAATTTGCCATTCCAAAACATGTGTCTTTAGATCATTTTGAACTGAAGGCAATTGAGAAGAAGCAGATAAAATAAAAAGTAAAAAACTCTCTCCCCTCCATTTGCCTAACACCAGGATATAGATTTGTACCTAAGTTAATCACTGACAACCTTAAACTTTTATCAGCTCAGAGACAATACCACAGGACTCCATATAGCAAACTTTACTGACTAGCCCTTATCTTCCATTAGTCCCCCCATATATTTGCCTTCCCACAATCTGCCACCCTTAGACACTCAAGGTCCTTTTCCTTTACCTTGTTACTTTTCTAAAACTTTATTGTTCCTTCACTAAAATGCTATATAAGCCCAAGTTTTAACCAAACCTTTGAGTTACTATCCTTGAGTTTCTCCCATATATATGACATACATGTTCATAAAGTTCTATTTGTTTTCCTCTTGTTAATATGTGTTTTGTTACAGAGCCCCAACCAAGAACCTATAAAGGTAGAAGGAAAAATATTTACACACACACTGTGACAATGAACATTTGAAGATTTCATTTATTTATTCTTAGGGGGAGGAGAAGGGAGTGAGGAAGAGAGGGAGAGAAACATCCATCTGTTGCTTCTGGTACATGCCCCCAACCAGGGACCTGCCCTGCAGCCCATACACATGCCCTGACCAGGAATCAAACCAGCAACCTTTTGGTTTGTGGGGTGATGCCCAACCCACTGAGCCACACCAACCAGTGTGGCAACAAACACATATCTGCATATCAGTTTTTTTGTGGCTACGTTTTCTTTTCTCTTGGGTATATACCTAGAAGTGGAATTTCTGGGTTATAGGGTATCTCTATGCTTAATATTTTATGGAACTGCCAAACTTATTTCCAAAGTGGTTACAGCATTTACATTCCTACTAGTAGTGTATGAGAGTTCCAATTTTTCCAAACTCTCACCAAGATGTTATTGCATGTCTTTTTTATAGTAGCCATCCTAGTGAGTGTGAAGTAATATCTCACTGGGGTTTTGATTTGCATTTCCCTAATGGCTAATGATGTTTAGGACCTTTTTATGGCTTATTGGCCATTAATATATCTTCTTTGGAGAGGTGTATATTCAGACTCTTTGCCTATTTTAAATTGGATTATTTCTTTTATTGATGAGTTGTAAGAGTTCTTTTTATGTTCTATATACAAGTATCTTAAAATATTTATAATTTGCAAATATATTCTCCCATTCTTTGGGTTGTCTTTTTACTTTTTTGACAGTCTTTTGAAGTACAGAAGGTTTAAATTTTGAAAAGTCCTATGTATCTTTTTTTTCTCTTTTGTTGCTTATACTTTTGGAATCATATCTGAGAAGGCTTTGACAAACCCAAGGTCATTAAGATTTACTTCTATATTTTCTTTCAAGAGTTTTACAGTTTTAGCTGTTACATTAGGTCTATGATCTATTTTGAGTTAATTTTTGTATATGTGTGAGGAAGGGGTTCAATTTTAGTCTTTTGAATATAGATATCCAGTTGTCCTAGTACTATATGTTGAAAAGACTATTCCTTCCTCACTGATTTATCTTGGCATCCTTTTCAAAAAATTAATTGACCATAGCTGTGAAAGTTTACTTCTGGACTCTCAATTCTCTTCCATTGACCTATTATATTTATGTCAGAACCACAATCTTGATTACTGTAGCTTTGCAGAAAATTTTTTAAATCAGAAAGCCAGAGTCCTCTAACTTTGTTCTTCTTTTTCAAGAGTAGGTCCCTTGAATTTTCATGTGAATTTTAGGATGTTTGTTAATTTCTCAGAAAAGCCAACTGGGGATTTTGATAGAAGTTGTGTTGCAGCTGTATTTCAATTTCACAAATATTGCCATTTAAACAATATTGTCTTCTAATCTTTAAACATGAAGTATCTTTCCATTCCAGAGACTGAAGAAGAGAGGGAGGAAGGGGAGGAGGGAGAGAGGGAAGGGGTTGGGGGAGAGGAAAAGAGCGGGGAGGACATCGATTGTCCCGTTGGCCTAGTCCTAGGTACATGCTCTGATTAGAAATCAAACCTGTGACCTTTCTGTTTACTGGACAACGCTCCAAACAACTGAGCCACACTTGGCCAGAGCAAGAGGGAGTTAACTTTAAAGAATCCTTATTTAATATGCTGAACCTGAAGTTCTGCCAGATGGGAAATTTAAATGCAGCACAATTTTCTTCGTAATGTGTTGTGTGTGTATGTCTCTCTCTCTCTCTCTCTCACACACACACACACACACACACACACACACATAATCTGCTTGCCCCACAGAATTATATGTTGGTTGGCTGAACATATGCCAACATTCTTCATAACTTACATGGCTTCAGCTGTACATATTTTGTATCTCCCAGTTTATACTTTTTAGTATTTAAGCCAATGTAGTCAAGAAAGATACAGATTTCACTAATTTTTTAAAAAATCTTTCTTAGATAATTTCCCCTAAGAAAACTATACAGAACTAAACATTAATTCTCTTCCATCATATATAAAACATATTGTTTTAAAATTTTATTAATGGTAATTTAACTTGAATGAGTACTTCAAAATTACTGGCTTCTCATCCATTTTTAATAGCTTGTCCTCCCTTCAAAAGCATCAGGGGTAAAATCAGTGTTCTTTACTACCAACCCAACATAATTGCTATTCTTTCTGAATTACTAAGGTCAATTGATATTTTTAGGTTTAAAAAAAAACAACCCTGTTTCTTCTACCATGCAGAAATCAGTACTATTTGACAGTACACATAAGAATTAGTTATTTTTCTTCTTTGTGCACTAAGACAATGTATTAATACTTTTTTTGAGAATTAGTTCTTGAATTTGGATTGTGCAAAAAATGAATCTCTTCATAATATTTTCTGTGGAACCAAAGTGTTTATACTATAAGCAAGAAAAGTGGTCCAGGGGCAACAAAATTAATTTAGAAGGCAAAAGAACAAAAACACTACAAAGCAAATCTAAACTTTAAAAATCTAAGAAGGAATATGTTATTTGACCTTTAAATTTCTCACTGGGAAAGCTTTCTGTAGAGCCATTCTCCTTACTGTTAAAAGTTAAAATAACAGACACCAGAAAGAGTCATTTGGGGTGCTGAAGATTGAGTACCTGGGTTTCTATCTCAAAGCTCAACAGACTAAAAAGGAACCAGTTCTTAAATTATGTGAAATGTAATCTTCCCATACAAAGTGGAACAATAAAGTACAATTCATGAGTGATACTATATCCATATATTCATTCATTTAATACCTTTGCATACCAAATATATAACAGCCCTGTGGTAGGCATTTGAGGATACACACTTATATATTCAATTCATATTTAACACATTTATTCACTACCTACTACATAAGACTGGGGCTGAGGCATTGAAAAAAACAAACAAGATCCTCCCTTTTTAGAACTTATATTCTAGTGGTGAGATAGAAAATAAGCAAATAAATAATAAATGTGATAAGATGAAAAAGGAAGCAGATTGGGGGAAAGAAAAGGGATGTAGGGTGCTATTTTAGGAAGAAAGGTCAAGGCCTCTTTGAGATGATAATATTGAAAGAGAAAATAAGGAAGTGAGCCAGTGGATATCTGGGGGAAGAAGAGCAAATCAGGCAAAGGGAACAGGTGGAGAGCCTTGAAACAAAGTAGCACAATCACTGTGTTGAAAGTATAGTAAGAAGGCCAATGCAGTGGAAGCAGAATGAGTGAGGGGTAAAATGACATAAATGAAGCCAGGAGCCAGACCACTGCAACCTTTTAGAACATTGTAAGAATTTAGATATTATTCTAAGAATGAAAAGAGGAGGCATAATCAAAGTTATATTTTTAAAGCATCATTTTTTAAAAAGACTACAAGAATAGAAACAGGGAAGAAATAGGGAGAGAAGCACACTATTCTTGTGTCTGGGAGAGAGATGACAAGACAATTCAGGATATATTTCAGAGGGAGAGCTGACAGGGTTTGCTGATGAATTGGATGGTAAATATTTTAAAAAGAAAGGAGTCAAGAATGACTCAGAAGTCTTTGGACAGAGCAATTAGATGAACAGAGGTAGCATTTACTCAGATTAAGAACACCTAGGAGAGGAAAGGAGCAGGTTGTATGCATGTGAGTATGGGAAGGGAGTAGAAATCAAGAATTCTGTTTTGGACATGATAAATGTTCAATAGTCAGCTAGATAAGTGCTTCAGGGGAAAGGGGAAAAGTGTGGGTGGGAGACATAAATTTGGTAATCATCAGTATATAGATATTATTTAAAGCCATGAGACTAGATGGACATAGATGCCTTTTTATAGTTATGTGTTCATTTCTCTGTATCAGTGGTATTCATATTTTTGCTTTGTACCACTTAAAATTCTTTTGGAAACTACACACATCTTCAGACATTTTAAAGTTGATATCTAAAATTTTTTGTTTAAATTTTTTTTACATGTACTTTTAAACATATTGTAAATTTTGACATTTAAAAGGAACTCTTGCACCTTTCTGTTACATCTAATGGAGTCTAAAAACACAGTAATTTGAAACTTATTTACTTTTAAAAGATGAGAAAATTGAGTTTTCAATAACATGGTAGGCTATATATTTTGATGTGCCTTCCAGTAAAAACTAAAAATGGAGATAAAATAATAAAACCATTATCTTACAAACATCAAAAAGCTGATAAGATAGTAAGTAAGGAATATTTAAACCAAAGGGAAGTAGAACACTGATGCCATTTTATTTATAGCCTTAAAAAAAAAGGTATCAGGATTGAATGTAAAGCCCAGGGACCACCCAAAGTGAGCGGTACCAGAGAAGCACCCACTCAAAAAGTTGGGATGCTAAAAAGCTAAACCTTCAGTGTAAGGGTGAGCCACAAGTAAATCTACCACACCCCTTCTTCCAGGAGAGTGTAAGGAAAATTGCCTTGGTATGGGCAGGGAAAAAGGAAAAACATGTCCAAAACTACCAGCTCTTGCCTGAATTTGCAACTCGAATTCACATAGCTTGGGTGTTCCAAAATAGTTTAGTTGAAAGTCACCCTAGACTGGTAGCATCCCCATAAAACTGGAAGAAGAAAAAGCAAATCCTTATCTTAAGCATCGAAGAATTTCCCCCCAAAACCTAATTTCCCAAGGAAAAGGAGCTTTCACAGTAAAAAGAAAAAAAGAAAGAAAAAGTTATGCAACACAAGGAAGTAAGGGATCGACCAGTATAAACAACATAGATAAGAAACAGGTTAGCAAAAGCTTTGGATATTGGAATTATCAGATTCAGATTACTCTGCATACTATACTTAAAAAAGTAAAAGACATGCTCTGGCCAGTGTGGCTCATTTGGTTGGAGCATCATCCCGTACACAAAAGGTTGTGGGTTTGATTCCCAGTCAGGGCCCATGCCTAGGTTGCAGGTTTGATCCCTTATGTGGATGCAGGTCAAGTGACCCCTGGTCCAAACATGTATGATCCTTGGTCCAAGTGTGTACAGGTGGCAACTGATCCATGCTTCTTTTTTGCATCAATGTTCCTCTCTCTCTCTCTCTGAAAGCAATGAAAAAAAATGCCGTTGGGTGAAGATTAAAAAAAAAAGACAAGCTTGAATATATCTGTAAAAAATAGGAAACAAATGACTAAACATATTTTTAAAAGAATAAAGTAGAAACTATAAAGGTAAAAATTAAAATAATTGTATTAGTTTCCTAGAGCTGCCATAACAAATTACCACAAACACATCTCAATAACAAACAAACAAAAAAAATAGTAAAGATACAAAGAAATTTGAATATCTTGGTGAACAAATTTGACCTAATGAACATTGTACACAGTAACTGAAGAATATATTTTTTACAGGCACATAAGGAATTGCACCCTTATTAAATATGTATATCAGAAAAGAATAAAAGCTTGACAATAAAGAGCTAAGCACTGTTGGCCTAAAAATAAAAAGTTGAAGTGAGAAGCAACAAGCATTTGAGATCAAAGAACTGCAATTCAAGTGCACAGATTAAGGCAGAAACCCAAATTGTGTCCCAACTACAGGGTGAAGGCAAAGGGGGTTTATGAGAAAAGGAGGAGCAATAACTACATGACTAGAAGAAAGGAATTTCGTTGGTGTTAACAAACTAAGTTGCTCTGCTTATATACTACTGGTTACTCATTCTATTTTCAGAGAGTCTACAATCACCAGTCTTTGTGATCAGATGTCTGCTTTCCTGTTACTTTTACAAACAGTTGGTTGTAAGACAATGTTGGTTTGGCCCAGTCCAAATGTTATTTTGCATAGTTCAAATCTTCCAAAGGCTCAAGGAGCAAGACATGCAAACAGTTCCTCTGGAATGGCTGCTCTGACTTTATTTTAAAATGGCTGTTTGTCCTCACCGGAGTGGTCCAGTTGGCTGGGCGTCATCCTGCAAAGCAAAAGGTTGCCAGTTGGATTCCCTGTCAGGGCACAAGCCTGGGCTGTAGTTTTGGGTCTCTGGTTGGGGTGTGTAAGTGAAACAACTGATCAATGTTTCTCTCCCTCTCTTTCTCTCTTCCTTCCCCTCTGTAATAATAAATAAAATATTTTTTAAAAATGACATAATTGATAACTTCTGATAAAACTGGTTAAGGAAAAAAAAGAGTTAGTACAAATAACCAATATCAGAAATGAAAAAGAAGCCATCACCACAGAAGTCATTTGTGTTAAAAGGATAAACTGGGACATTATGACAAATTTAATTATAATACATTTGTAAATAAAGATGAACTCAGAAAAAAAACTTCAAGAAGAAATAAAAAATCTGAATAATCATATAACCATTAAAAAAGTGATCAGAATACATATGCATATATATATTCGTTCCTATAACAACACTACCACTACCATCTAGGCTCAGATTGCTCTACTAGCAAATTCCACCAAATTTCAAGGAAAAAAATATTCCTATATTATACCAACTCTTTCAGAGAATTGAAAAAATTCTGATTCCTTTATGAATTTGAAAGAACAAAAAGTAGGAGAAAGGAAAATTACAGGCCAATTTTACATTGGTGTAAATACCCATGAAAATATTAACAAACTGAACCTAATAGATTCTGAAATATGATAAATTGTGACTCAGTTTGACTTACCATAGTAATTCAAAGTTATTTTAATTTTAGGAAATACATCATATTAGCAGAGTAAAAGAAAAATATCAACCCTGGCCAGTGTGGCTCAATGGATTGAGCACCAGCTTGCAAATCAAAGGATCGCTGGTTCGATTCCCAGTTAGGGGACAGGCCTGGGTTGTGGGCCAGGTCCCCAGTAGGGGGCGTGTAGGAGGAGATGTTTCTCTCACATCTATGTCTCTCTCTCTCTCCCTATCTCTCTCTCGCTCTAAAAATTAATAACTATATATCCTCGGGTGAGGATTAAAAAAAAAAAAGGAATAAAGAATCCAAAAGAATAAATGTAAAATATGGCTGTGGTATAATTAAAAACAAATATTTGGTCTTTGTCTTCCAGTTCCTAGCACTGGAAGAATTTTAGGAGACTGGCTCCTAAAATCCTTGGAGTATCCTAGGTAAGAATAGTTGTCTTGGCCCTGGAAGGGTGGCTCAGCTGGTTGGAGCATTGTCTGGATAGGCCAAGGCCAAGGTTGCAGATTGTGTCTCTGGTTAGGGCACATATAAAAAGAAACCAATGAATGAAATAACAAATCAATGTTTCTCTCTGTCTCTCTCTCTCAAATCAATTTTTTAAAAAAAGATATTCAAAGAGATGATAAGAGGGTTGGAACTTTTCAGCCCCACCCCAGGGAAGGATGATGGGCTGGAGACTGAGTTCAATCACCAATGGACAATGACTTAATCAACCATGCCTATGTAATAGAATCTCCATATAAACTAAATGAAAGGGTCTGGAGAGCTTCTGGGTTGGTTAATATATCAAAATGCTGGGAGAGTGGTATACCAGAGAGAGCACAACAGTTACATGGCTCACCCCATATCTTCCTTGTTCTACGCATCTCTTCCATCTTACTGTTCCTGAATTGTATCTTTTATAATAAAGTGGCAAATGTTAGTCAAGTATTTCCTGAGTTCCACGAGTCCTTCTAATGAATTATTGAACCTGAGAAAGAGGGTCACGGGAACTCTTGAATATATAGCCAGTAGATCAGAAGTGCAGGTGGCAAACTGGGACTTATGACTGGCCCCTGAAGTAGGGAGTAGTTTTGTGTGAGTGAGCCCTTAACTAATGAGGTCTGCACTAACTCCATATAATGTCAGGATTTAATCGAATGTTGAACACCCAGTTGGTGTCAGAGAATTAATGAACTGGTGCAGAAAATACCATGTATTTGGTGTCAGATAAGACTTTACAGAATGGTCTGTATGCAAAAATTCCAAAAAATTACATATAAACTATTACAACTTAAGAGTATAGCAAGGCTGTTGCTAGATACAAAATCAGTACATAAGAATCAACTGTATTGCTATACACTCCCAAGAAACAGATAGAATATGAAGTTTTTTCAAAGATATCATTTATAATAAATAACATCAAAAAGCATTAAGTACTACGATAAAGTCTAACCAGAAAATGAACAAGACACCTAAGGGGAAATTTCTGAAATTTTATTTAGGGATATTATGAAGATGATTAACATACTGAGAAATATATCACATTCATAATTTGGAAGTATCACCTTATGAAGATGTAGAGTCTACCTAATCTGATTTATAAATGCAATGCATTGCAAAAATAGAATAGACATATTTCCCTAATTCCACTGAGTACAACTAAAAACTCTGGACATTATAAATAAAACAAATATAAGACTCTGAAAGACAGACAGAATGCAGACTGGTTAGGGACCTTGGGTCCAAGGAATAATATGGCGGTGAGTTCCCTGGGTTTTCTTTCTGCCGGGATCTCCTTACTCCTGAAGGAGATGACAAGCCAGAAATGCCCAGGCAAAGGGTGCAGACAAAACATCACCACTACCACCACCACCAACAACAGCAAAAGCATGCTCTCCCTAGCCAAAGAACCAGGAAATGGGCAATCTAGCAACAGAAAACATTTGGACAACAACTGGTCTTCTCTAGCCAGACACCACACAGAAATCTGTGGCCCCATCTCCAGCCATGCCAGCAAGACTGAGTGGAGAGCCTCGACTTTCACCCTAGTCAAGCTGTAACAAGACACAGCAAAGAATATGCTTTTCTAAATATAATATTGAGACAACTGGATATCCACACACATGTGTTTTATTGAATAGTGTTCTCCCAAAATACATGTCCACCTACAACCTCAGAATACGACCTTATTTGGAGATGTAATTAGTTAAAATGAGGCATGCTGGATTGGAGTGGGTCCTAAATCAAACTGTCCCTGAGCAGAGTGGGCCATTCACGTGGCACCTTGGTATATGACCGAGCACTTAATGCTGGTAGAAACAGGTCTTTATTTACAACATTCCAACCTTGGGAGAACTTACAGCACCTCAGCTGAGAGCCTTCCTTTCCCATGAGACTCAGCACTTCCCATGCTCCCCACCAGGCTGTGAGCTAGAAGCCACCAAAAGTTTCCCACTTTCTTATCTTAAGCCAGCTGCACAAACAGTTCTCCAACCGCTCTGGATCAGAGTCACCATCTTCTTGCAGCAGTTCTCTCCTTCAGGATCCGAGGTACGTTAGCATCAGCCTCCAAGTAACAGTCCAAAAAAGCATGTGCCATGTTACTGTGGATCATGGTGAAACACAGGGAAGGCATAGGTCTTAAAAGTTCAGGTAAAATCCAAGTGCAGCAGGTCAAGATCTGGCAAGGAAGTCCTTTGCAGCTCTGGAGTCAGCAAGAACAGGTACGCTCACAGCAGCAGCATCTCTTTTCTTATTAGTCGAGGCCTCATGGCTTCCTCCCTCACTATAAACTACATAGCTGCTTGCTTACTTCTCCCGTCTCACTGCTTCACAGTCAACTCCCCATCTCCTTCCCAAGCTGCACTGCAGTGCCCGAGAGAGAGCCTCATGGCTGCAGCGCCTAGTTTAAATCTTGGCCCGCATCTTCCAGTGAGACCTCATTTCTGACACCTCCCAGAATGGGTTACATCTGTCAGTCCTCTGTACTGTTTACATTTGTTCAGGGGGTCATCCCCAGTCAGGACAGGCATGGCCTGGTGATTCAGGGTGGACCACCTTTTTGCCTTCTTGGCCTACACTGTAACTGGAGGACCACCTCCCAGCTTAACACATGCATGCACTGTAAACTCCCAGGCTAAATCACAAGCCAGAATACATCCAGAAAGTCAAGCAATCCCCCTTGCTTCCAGCAGCTGCCACAGCTGTTTAACATAACTACTAAGCTAGCCAAGCTGCAGTGGATATGTGAAATCTCTCAATCGCCATGCTCTGCTTCCCCCATCCCCGAAGCCACAGCTGTGGAGGTTTTGGGGACTTTCTTTGACCCCTGCTCTATACCCCATTACACAACGACTGGCATCCTGATAAGAAGGCCATGTAAAGACACAAATACACTGGGAAAACACCATGTGGTGACAAAGGCAGAAATTGAAGTGATGTACTACATGACAAGAAAAGCCAAGAACTATGGGCAACCCTCCATAGCTCGGAGAGAAGCATGGAACAGATTCTCCTTCAGAGCCTCCAGAAGGAGCCAACCTGACCAACACCGTAATCTCAGACTTCTAGCCTACAGAACTATAAGAGAATAAATTTCTGTTGTTTGACCCAGTTTGTGGTACTTTGTTATGGCAGCCCTAGGAAACTAATATACACTCCAACCTCATGCCATACAAAAAAAATTAACTCAAAATGGATCAAAGATCTATATCTAAGAGCTAAAACTATAAAACTCTGAGAATAAAACATAGGAATAAATATGATCTTGGCTTAGGTAATGGTTTCTTAGATATGACAGCAAAACACAAGCAATAAAAAATAGGAATTCATTAAAATTAAAAACTTCTGTGCTTCAAAAGGAACCATCAAAAAAATGAAGAGAGCCCTGGCTGGTGTAGCTCAGTGAATTCAGCGCCAGACTGTGAAGCAAAGAGTTGCCGGTCTGATTCCCAGTCAGGGCACATGCCTGGGTTGTGGGCCAGCCAGGTTCCCAGTAGGGGGTATGAGAGAAGCAACCATACATCGATGTTTCTCTCCCTCTCTTTCTCCTTCCCTTCCCCTATCTCTAAAAATAAATAAATAACTAAATTTTTTTAAGTGAAGAGAAAACCCACAGGATGGGAGTATTTGCAAATAATATATCAGAGAAAGGACTTGTATCCAAAATATACAGAGAAATATTACAATTCAACAATACAATAAAAATTTCAAAAATAAGCCCTGGCCAGTGTGGCTCAGTTGGGCATCGTCCCGCAAACCAAAAAGTCACCAGTTCAATTCCCAGCAGGTCTGAGCACATGCCTGGGTTGTGGGTGTGGTCCCCAGTAGGGGCACAGAGGAGGCAGCCAATTGATGTTCCTCACATTGATGTTTGTCTCCCTTTTTTTCTCCCTCCCTTCCCCTTACTCTAAAGTCAAAAATAGAAATTTTAAAAAAGTTAAAAATTTCAAAATGGACATGGGATTTGAATAAACATTTTTCCAAAGAAGATATACAAATAGCCAATAAGTACATGAAAAAGTACTTAACACCATTAGCCATCAGGGAAATGCAAATTAAAATATGAAGAGATACCACTTCTCACATCTAGTATCAAAGAGACAGAAAATAACAAGTATACATGAGGATGTGGAAAAGCTAGAATCCTCATAAATGGCAGGTGGGATTGTAAAATGGTGTGTCCACTTTGGAAAAGAGTTTAACAGTTTCTCAAAATGTTAAACATATGGTTACCATATAACCCATAAATTCCGCATTTAGATATATAGCCAAGAAAAATAAAAACATGGCTACACAAAAACTTATATATCAATTATACATAAACAGCATTATTCATAATAGCAAAAAAAGTAGAAACAACCCTACGTCAATCAACTGAAGAATGGATAAAAAAATGTTGTACGAAATATTTCATACAATGAAATGCTATTTGGCAATAAAAATAAATGAAGTACTCTTCTGGTCATTAGGCAGCACAGGCAGACATGGCTTGCCTCTTCGCACAATCACATCAAAATTACAACTAAAATATAGAACAACCATCACTCAGAACCATCAGAAATCGAGTTGAATGGAAGTCTGACAACTACGGAATTAAAGAAACCACATCCATCCAGACTGGTTGGAGGGACGCAGATGCAGAACGGGCTGGTCCCTCACCCACATGTAGTGGATAAAAATTCAGGAGGGATATCTCAGGAGCGAGGAGTCCCAGCCTCACACCAGGCCCCCCAGCCCAGGGTTCCAGTGCCAGGAAGGTAAGTCCACACAACTTCTGGCTGCAAAAACCAGCGGGGATTGAGTCAGTGGGAGAAACTGCTGGAGCCCCAAGCAGTTCCTCTTCAAGAACCTACACATGGACTTACCTGCTCAGACTCATCCCTCTGAGCTCCAGCACTGAGGAAGCAGCTTGAAAGGCACCAGCGGTACAAAGGGAGGAGTTGAAGTGTCTGGCATCAAGGTGAGCAGAGGCCATTGTCCCTTTTCTCAACCCTCTCCCCACAGAGCTGGCAAGCTGGTGCCATATCTGAGACTCCATCAACCTGGCCAACGCTGTTTGACCCTCCATGGAGATCCCCAGGGACTCTGCCTTCCCCAACTTACAGACCCACCCAAACTGCTTTCCCATATGAATGGCTGGTCTTGGCTCATGCTACACAACTTCCTAGATCCTCTCAAACAAGTGACAGCTGGCCTCACTGCGTCCCAAACCTGGCACTACCACCAGCCAACCTAGATTCACAACTTAGCTTTGCCTGGGGGTCTCCAAGCCCAGCAAAAGTAGCAGCCATCTCAGACTGCTTTACAGTTCAGGCAGGGTGGCCCTGGACAAAACACAGGTGGAGGCTGACCTTTGCCTGCACCACCTGGGAAACCCCAGGGCCAGCACGCCCAGAGGACAGCTACAGACCACGTCAGAGCACCACCACCCCGCCCCTGGACTGCTGATCCTCTACGGAGAGGGGAGATTGGTGGTCGGTGGTCACAACCAGCCTTTGCAACTGACTGGGCTGAGTAAATCCCTCCCATTGACCTGCCAACGGCAACCAAAGCTCAACTACCCAGCCCAGAGAAAGAGCGCACCTCAATTACCCAGCTTGGATGATAGAGGAGGCTGTGCCACTGGACTCTACGGAATACCTACCACACTAGGCCATGCTACCAAGACAGGGAGTCAAAGCAGCTCTACCTAACACATAGAAACAAACACAGGGAGGCTGCCAAAATGAGGAGACAAAGAAACATGGCCCAAATGAAAAAACAGCTCAAAAATCCAGAAAAAGAACTAAACAAAATGGAGATAAGCAATCTATCGGATGCAGAGTTCAAAACACTGGTTATAAGGATGCTCAAGGAACTTAGTGAGGACCTCAACAGCATTAAAAAATCCAGTGAGAAACGAAGGATACAGTAATTGAAATAAAGAACAATTTATAGGGAAACAACAGTAGAGGAGATAAAGCCAAGAATCAAATCAATGATTTGGAACATAAGGAAGCAAAAAACAACCAGTCAGAACAACAAGAGCCCTGATTGGTGTGGCTCAGTGAGGTGAGTGACAGCTTGTGAACCAAAACATCACTGGTTCAGTTCCAGTCAGGGCGCATGCCTGGGTTTCAGGCCAAGTACCCGGTTGTGGCATGTGAGAGACAACCAACTGATGTTTCTCTCCCACTCTTTCTCCCTCGTTTCCCCTTTCTCTGCAAATAAATAAATAAAATTTTAAAAAAGAACAAGAAGAAGAAAAAAGAATCCAAAAAGATGAGGATAGTGTAAGCAGCCTCTGGGACAACTTCAAGAAATCCAACATTCGCATCGTAGGGGGTATGAGAAGGAGAAGAGAAGGAGCAAGAAATTGGAAATCTACTTGAAAAAACAATGAAAAAAAACTTCCTTAATTTGGTGAAGGACAGAAACATGCAAGCCCAGGAAGCACAGAGAATTCCAAATGAGATAGATGCAAAGTGGCCCACTCTAAGACACATCATAGTTAAAATGTCAAAGGTTAAAGATAAAATGAGAATCTTAAAATCAGCAAGAGAAAAGAAGCTAGTTACCTACAGGGGAGTTCCCATAAGGCTGTCAGCTGATTTATCAAAAGAAACTTTGCAGGCTTCAAGGGATTGGCAAGAAATATCCAAAGTCATGAAAAGCAGAGACCTACAGCCAAGACTGCTCTACCCAGCAAAGCTATCATTTAGAATGAAAGGGTGGGTACAGAGCTTCCCAGACACACACACACAAAAAACTAAAGTAGTTCATTATTACCATACTATTATTATATGAAATGTTAAAGGAACTTATTTAAGAAAAGGATCAAAACTATGAACATAAAATGGCAAAAAACCACAAATCTAACAACAATGGAATCTAAAAAACAAACTAAACAAATAAGAAGAACAGAGAGAGAATCATGGACACAGACAATGTTTTGATGGTGTGGGGGAATGGATGAAGAGGTGAGAGAATTAAGACGTATAAATTAGTAGTTACAGAATAGCCATGGGAATCTAAAGTAAAGTATAGGAAATGGAGTAGCCAAAGGACTTATACACACGACCCACGGACATGAACAGTGATGCGGGGATTGCCTGAGGGAGTGGGGGGTGCTGGGTGGAGGAGGTCTAAGGGGGAAAAATCAGGACAATTGTAATAGCATAATCAATAAAATATAATTTAAAAATAAATGAAGTACTGATACATGCTAGAACACTGATGAACACTGAAAACTAAGCTAGAGTAAAATAAGCCAGTGACTGTATGATCTGTTTGCAAGAAATGTCCAGCATAGACAAATCCAGAGAAACATAAAGTAGATTAGTGGTTGTTAGGGGCTTGGAGAGGGGTGAACGAGGAGTAATTGCACATGGGTTCTAGGGTGGTAAAAATGTTCTGGAGTTAGAGTGTGGTGATGGTTGCACAACTCTATAAATGTGGTTTTAAAAAAACACTGAATTGTACACTTCATTTTTTAAAGATTTTTAAATTTTATTTATCTTTAGAGAGAAGGAAAGGAGGGAGACTAAGGGGGAGAGAAACATCGATAGGTTGTTTCTGGCATGCGCCCCAACCAGGGACTGGGCCCACAACACAGGCATCTGCCCTGATATGGAATCAAACCAGCAACCCGACGTTCGACCAACTGAGCCACGCCTCTCATGGCTGAATTGTACACTTTAAAGGGGTGGAGCTTATAAAACATGATAACTCAATAATTTTTTTATAAAGTAGGTAAATGTCAAAAACACATATTTCTACTTCTTAGAGCCATAACCCACTATTTTACTTTATATTGACCTTTTATATTAACTCTAATTATTAAAAAAAATACATCTGGATTAAAGAAATCCTGTTAAATACAGAAAAGCAGAAAAAAGATTTTTTAAATCACCAGAAATGTTACCATTCAATATTGAGATTTTTATTTTCTTTTCACAGCACGTTACCAGAAAAGGGACCTGGCCCTGAGCAGGCCTGCCCTAGGGCCGGCGGATAATGTATGGGTTCTTCACAGGACAACTCCAGGTGATTTTTAGAGGATGTTTATAAAAGCTGGGTACAGTGAAACAAGGAAGGGCCTAGGATAGAAGCAGCAGCAGGAGGGCTATGCAGGGAAATGAGCCTAAGGTGGGCTGCTTTGGCTTCCTAAGAAGCCAGAGAAAAGGGGGCCTTGGAGATAGGGTCAGGGGGTTAGGCCCGGAGGAGCTGTCACTACCCATTGTTCCCTGGTTCTTGCAACCTCATGTGCTCCCTTAGAGTTTAGGAGATGCATGTCTGTGGGTGAAGAAGGAGGAGAAGGCAAAGGTATGGGCATGCTCCAGGGAGGGAGAGCACACTGACACCTTCACTTAGAGGGCTTTTACAGACTGGGGGGTTAGTGGCAGTCTTGGGAGGATCTCAGTAGGATATTCATCTGCTTTATGCTGATGTGCCAAAATGAAGCTTATTCCCTTAATTTCATCTGTTCTTGGGTGTGGTTGGCAAATGGCACAAATTAAATTTCTGCTACCTAGCTCCCTGAGTAGGGTGATTTAAACTACTTACTCTCTACTTGGGGAAGTGCAAAACCATTTACTCTTGTGTCCTTAGTTTAGGGAAGATAGCTAGATGGCTGCAAACTGCTTGTTTAAGTCTCATTTTCCCTGTTCTGCTTGTTCTGGCTTACTAGCCTTTCTCAATTCCAAGCTAACATTGATTCCCATTCACAAATTAAGCTCAAGAAAGATAATCAAGAATCTAAAGGATGCCACTATTAACTAACAAAATTAGAATTGCATCTAGTACTATCTGAAATTAAAGCCCATTTTCCTTCCTCTCTACCATCTGAAGAAAAACAGAACATGAAATGACATATATAAATTTATAACACTGCAATAAATAAAAGGCCAAATGTTTGAAAATTTTTGATGGTTTATAAGTTGTTGCTAATTGTTATTTGTCTTTCCTTGTGTTAAGTAAACAAAATATTTGTGAACTTTTCTGTCCAAGTCACAATATGAAACTATCAACCAGTGTTATTGACTGCTTAGAACAGTAACAATTGGCCATGATATTAAGTAGCAAAGATGGGAGTGGCTCAAATAGCAACACAGTATTTCTCACTAAATCCAAGATTCAAAGCAAATAGTTACAGGCCCTAAAACAATCCAACAAAAGAAAAGACCTATATATCAGTTAAAATGTTAAGATGCTGGATAATACTGTGTTTATATTTCAGCAATTTAATAACTATTATTTAGTTCTTAAATATAGACAAAGTGTATACATCCACATAGAGTATAAACACAGAGACCCATGTAAGTCTAGTACAAGTAAAAAAGAAAAAAATGTCAGCCTTTCCTCTCAGGAACTAAAAGGTAGAAAAATTAGTTAACTTTGCATTATTGAATATTTTTCTGGCATAAAGATACCAAACTAGGTTAAATTTAAAGGTCTCTTTGGCTCTATTATTTTCTGAAACTGAAGGTATTATCAGGGACCTAAAATAACTAAGTTAATTAATTAATTAATTCTTTTTTAAAAAAGTAGCAGCAGCAGTTCAAGCCCTGGGTGGACAGCTCAGTTAGTTAGAGCGTTGTTCCATATACTAAAAGATTGCAAGTTCAATTCCTGGTCAAGGCATATACCTAGGTTGCAGGTTCAAAACCTGGCTGGGGCCCATACGGGAGGCAAACTATCAATGTTTTTCTCTTTCTCTCAAATCAATAAAAACCTATCAAATACTTCCTTATTCACAACAGGGGAATGCACAGATAACAAGGCTAGCAATGCTAATAGTTTTAGGAGGGTATCTGGGGACACATATAGGCCCACAGGAGCAAATACCTGCAGTGAAAGCTCTAAGGTTCTGCAGAGATCTAGGAGGAGGGAGGTGCCTGCTTTCAAATGGCTTTCATCCAGAGCAGACAACAAAATGGAGTTGAGCTAGGTGGTTCCCTAACATTCATACTTCCATTTAAGACAAGCAAATGACAAGCATTCCTTGAAGATACTATAGGTTCTGTTCCAGACCACTGTAAAAAAGCTAGCTGTAATCTTTTTGCGGGTGGAGAGCCTTGCCTTCAATTTGTTAAAAAAAAAAAAAAAAAAAAATGTAGTATCTGGGAAGCACAACAAAGCAAAGCACAATAAAATGTATGTTCATGTTTCATCTTCTTTTGAGAATAAGTGGGACAAATACATTTCAAAAAAAAGAAATGTGTGACAACCTTAAACTAATAGGATATTATATGTCAAGAATAAGTGAGACAATATTCAAATATATTCCTGTCTCCTATACCCAGTTTGGAAAGTGTGTACAAATTTGGGGTTTTGACAGGACCAATAAAATATGAGAAGTAAATAAGAACCTCTTTGTTTGCATTCCAGGTTCATAGGAATATGAGTGGAAAAAAAATATATATCTTTACAAACTGCATACACATACTAACAGTAAATTTTTTTATTTGCCTGATATGAAGGGTGAAGGCTTTACCAAATCTGAATCAGGTAATAACTGAATACGAACTGTAAATTTTTACTGTTTTATGTTTACCTTTTTTGTTACTAATACACTATCACTGGGAGGGTATTTTTGAATAGTGTAGTAACAATAATAAATTTCTGTTAGGACCATTTAAAAGCTACACTTTAACCCTAACTAACCTCCTTATGCATTTCCAAGGGTTAACAGTGGTCCTGAAATAGTCTCCTGAAAGGGGAGGGGGGAAAATCTACTCCCTATAATCTGGGCCTTCTACCACTAAGCTATAACCAGCTGATCTATTTTGACACAACAGAACGCAGTTATTAATTATATAAAAAGTTTTATGAAACTAATATAAGGAACCTCTACTTTCTAATACCCTTCCGTGTCTAATTCATTCCTATCCAAGCTTCTGTCTTCACTTCTTCAATTCAGCTACCAAATTTGAAACGTGTCTTTAAAACTCCGTTTTTAAAAGTCCCTAGGGCTACTCCATAAAATTGGTAGTTGAGGTCCAAAAATGGGCTGTTTTAACAGTTTGGATGTTAAATGCTTAGGTACCGTAATACTGTTGAATAATCGTTTGTTTAGGGTTTTTTTTTTTGTGGGGGGGGGGGGGGGGGTTGTGGGGTTTTTTTGTTTGTTTGTTTTTTGTGGGGTTTTTTGCTTCCAATGTTTGGTACCTTTAGTTTAAAGAACAAGTCATTATAGTAAACCAAATAGAACTATTCTGTTCCCTAAACCTCGCGTACTCCACATTATCAGTGTACACAATGAATGCGCTGCCTTTAAAGGAACTCAAGAGAAGGAAAAGGCAAAACTCACTGGTGAATAGCGGCAACGTGAAAATAATCAGCTGAGCTATCTGGACCAGAAGTTTCTGTATTTCATGGTGCTTCCTCATTAAGACCGTATACACTTCTTAAGTCTTAGAGTTCGTCCAACTTAAGGCAAGCTTCCTCTCGCATTCTCAGGACGGTTTGTTTCCGAACCCTGCCCACCCTCCGCCCAGGCCCCGGCAGCCATCACCGCGGACTGCAGAACCCGAGCTCGCGGCCCGCAGGCGCGGAGGCCCCCGCCCCGCTGGGCCGACGCGGGGAGGGGGCTCCGGGCTGGGAGCCCGCCTCTGCGGCGGCCGAGCTGGGCACCGAGTGGGCCCGCTGGGCCGGAGGAGGGGCCCGTGGCCGTGGCACCGCCTGTGCCCGCTCGCCCCTCCCCGAACCGCTACTTAAGCGACTCTGGCACCTCCCCCGCCTCATTGCGTTACTTACCTCGACTCTTAGCTTGTCGGGGACAGTAACCAGGACCCGCTGTCTACTCCTGCTGCTTGCGCCTCCCAAACCGCAGCCATGGTGAGTGGGCCGCGTGCGGCGCCGCCCTCGCTGGGGAAAAACAAGTCGGAGGATTTTGGAGGGCCTCTAACTGAAGAGGGCTGGGAAGAGCGCTCTCCATTTGCAGGGCAAAAAATGAGGCGAGAGCCAAGGGTGGGCATAGATCGATTCCGGTTTGTGGAGAAAAGGTGGGGCCCGAAAAGGGGGGAGGCCCCGCCTTTTCTTCTCGGACTCTGGAAGGGGATGGTTGCGCGCTGGTTCCTTCCACCGTGGTTATTGCTCTTATTTAGCCCTTGGCCTTAGGGCGCCGCGCCCCAAGACCTTACAGCCTTTTCCCGCGCGTTCCCATCCCCTTTTCCTTCCCCCGCCTTTGCCGGGCGCGCGCGCGGGCTCTCCCCGCCCTCACTTCCTCCTCGGCGCGAAAAGCAGAGGCGGGAAGGAACCCGACACAAAAGCGCACGCGCGACCGTTACCTTCCCGCCAGGGAGCGGAGGGAGACAGTCACTGCAGTCTGCGCGTGCGCGCTAGGGCGCTGCGGGTCTGTGGCTGGAGTGTGTCTCCTGTTACCCTGAGTTTCTGTTT
Source organism: Pteronotus mesoamericanus (assembly GCF_021234165.1). Taxonomy (NCBI): domain Eukaryota; kingdom Metazoa; phylum Chordata; class Mammalia; order Chiroptera; family Mormoopidae; genus Pteronotus; species Pteronotus mesoamericanus. The sequence goes on from NW_026555310.1 coordinate 5,466,163, forward strand.
AAAAATGAAAACAAGATGAATGTTAAGACAGACTCCTTGTCAGTGTGTTTGCACTATGCCACTGTATTAGAAAAATTACCTCCCAACAGCCCGTAGAGACCATTTGCCCCCCCGTGGCCTCTCTGCTATGTTAGGAATGCTTGTGAGAACAGGTGGTGGCGGTGAAGGATTTTGAGGGAAGGGAAATACGATCTTGGTCCAGATATGTGCCGCAGATAATCCCCTGATGTGCCCTAACAGATGTGGAGGTGCTGGGTTGAGCCCAACTCCTGCGGGGAGCTTAGGATGGTTGGCCATGGCAGCGCTTCTGCCGACGTGGCTGGGACTGCTCCGTCCTCTGCAGCTGCGCGGTCCCGCTGGCCGCAGCGGGCGCGGGCACGCACACCCTGAATTGCTCATTCATCCTGTGCCGCAGAGCCCTGCCCTTCTTGGGGTGGGGGGTCGGGCGGCCAGACATTTCCTGTTAACTGCTCTGGCCACGTGCTTCCTGTACTGGGAGCTGCCCGGAAGTCTGGCCACCTAGTCAAAAATGGTATTCTGGGGCCTGAGCGCTGGACCAGTGGCCGCCTCCTTGTCTTGCTCCTTCAAAGGAAGAAGCTGTGACTAAGGTCTCTCCTTGGTTTGGAAAGAGGTCTTCCCAATTTAGAGGGGGAAAGGAAGTTCATTTAAAATAATGTAGATAAAATATCTCTGTAACAGTTGTCCCCTAGAAAGTTTTACATTTTAATTCATCTTAGAAGAGATAATTTATATAAGATTTAGGATTTCATACCTATATTGTTCTGCTTTACAGTCAATACCAGATTAGTTTCATCCAGGTTTTTTTTCTTTCCCACAGCGAGAGTGCATCTCCATCCACGTTGGCCAGGCTGGTGTCCAGATCGGCAATGCCTGCTGGGAGCTCTACTGCCTGGAACATGGCATCCAGCCTGATGGCCAGATGCCAAGTGACAAGACCATTGGCGGGGGAGACGACTCCTTCAACACCTTCTTCAGTGAGACAGGCGCTGGCAAGCATGTGCCCAGGGCAGTGTTTGTAGACCTGGAACCCACAGTCATTGGTGAGTTGCCCTCAGTAACCCAAGTGAGACCCCAGGGGTCCGGGACAGGAGGTGTGTCCTGGGGGCTCTGTCGATGCCCTGGGGTTGCGCAGGCTTGCGTGGGTTGTTAGTGATGGGTGGCCGCCTCGTTTCCCTTTTCCAGATGAAGTTCGCACTGGTACCTACCGCCAGCTCTTCCACCCCGAGCAGCTGATCACAGGCAAGGAAGATGCTGCCAATAACTATGCCCGTGGACACTACACCATTGGCAAGGAGATCATTGACCTCGTCTTGGACCGAATTCGGAAACTGGTAAACACTACATTTATGTCTATATATATTTATGCGAACTAGTGTCACCCCAATACAATTTTTAAAAAGTTAACCAAAATACATGCGTTAAGGTAATGAATAAAATCGTAAATAAATAAATAAACATTTAGAATGGTTTGGGGGGGTTCCATTGCAACTTGAGTGGAGAGACGAAGCTATAGCATTCATTTTTTGGTGCATGCCAAAATGTGGGATATGCTGCTCGCTATTATGTTAATTGAAGTCCCCAAGTTATGGGACTATTTTCCCACCCTTCATGCTTATATCAATCTCATATGTTCATGATTTAAAGAAATAGAAATTCTAAGTAAGAAAATGTATCCTGGCATTAAAGAATTTTCTTTTTTCTTTCCCTACAGGCTGACCAGTGCACAGGTCTTCAGGGCTTCTTGGTGTTCCACAGCTTTGGTGGGGGGACTGGTTCTGGGTTCACCTCCCTGCTGATGGAGCGCCTCTCCGTCGATTACGGCAAGAAGTCCAAGCTGGAGTTCTCCATTTACCCAGCCCCCCAGGTTTCCACAGCTGTAGTGGAGCCCTACAACTCCATCCTCACCACCCACACCACCCTGGAGCACTCTGATTGTGCCTTCATGGTTGACAACGAGGCCATCTACGACATCTGTCGTAGAAACCTCGATATCGAGCGCCCAACCTACACTAACCTTAACCGCCTTATCAGCCAGATTGTGTCCTCCATCACTGCTTCCCTCAGGTTTGATGGAGCCCTGAATGTCGATCTGACCGAATTCCAGACCAACCTGGTGCCCTATCCCCGCATCCACTTCCCTCTGGCCACATATGCCCCTGTCATCTCTGCTGAGAAAGCCTACCATGAACAGCTTTCTGTAGCAGAGATCACCAACGCATGCTTTGAGCCAGCAAACCAGATGGTGAAATGTGACCCCCGCCACGGTAAATACATGGCTTGCTGCCTGTTGTACCGTGGTGACGTGGTACCCAAAGATGTCAATGCCGCCATTGCCACCATCAAGACCAAGCGCAGCATCCAGTTTGTGGACTGGTGCCCCACTGGCTTCAAAGTTGGCATTAATTACCAGCCTCCCACTGTGGTGCCTGGCGGAGACCTGGCCAAAGTACAGCGAGCTGTGTGCATGCTGAGCAACACCACAGCTATTGCTGAGGCCTGGGCTCGCCTGGACCACAAGTTTGACCTGATGTATGCCAAGCGTGCCTTTGTCCACTGGTACGTGGGTGAGGGCATGGAAGAGGGGGAGTTTTCTGAGGCCCGTGAGGACATGGCTGCCCTAGAGAAGGATTATGAGGAGGTCGGTGTGGATTCTGTTGAAGGAGAGGGTGAGGAAGAAGGAGAGGAGTACTAATTACCATTCCTTTCAGCCCTGCAATATGTCATACTCAGAATTTCATGTTCAGAACTTGCTTTCTGATTAGATTTTCTTTGCTTTTACCTGTGATCATGTCTGTGTTTTTCATGTATACCTGTAAGATTGTCTGCTCATTTCAAAGTAAAGGCATTGAGAAAATTTGACTTTGCTCTTTGTTGTAAATTGATTTCTCTACACTTAGAGGATACAGTCTGCAACAAGGTGGTAATATCAAGGAAACCACTTGTGTCTACCTGCCTCTAAGGAGGAAAAAGAGCACATTGGTCTGGAAAAGCAAAGCTTGATCCTGATGTACTGCAAAGTCATTCTAATCTAGTTCTTGAAATCAGGTAATTACTCCTGAGTTAGGAATAATAAGTACAAGCATACCTGGTCTTACTGTACCTCACAGACACATTTTAAAAAATTGAACACAAGACCCTCCAACCAAAAAATTTCAACTCGTGATTTGTGATCTGGAACCAAGCCCCCAATACCCCTAAGATACACCTGTAAATCAATTTGAATCTCCTGCAAACATGACTGCTGTTAACGTGCACTTACTACTACAGGGGGTTAACCGGCAACATTTGTAAAGGTTCAGAGCTTACATTCCAAGTATATAATTTGTCTACATCTAAAGGAATCTAGAGATAAGCATACAAGGGGTTTATCCTAGGAGAAAATATGTTTCAAATTCAGAAACCATAGGGACAATTAGATTTGTTGAAAATGATGGAATAAATGTCCCACCCTGTATTTACAAAATAATTGTTCTAGCTCCTGAAAGTTGACTTGGCAGATATTTGAGAAAGAAAACTGTTGGGGGGCACTGCAGGCCTAGCCTAGTAACACAAATGTAGCTATCACAGTCCCCAGGGGGAGGTCTATGTTTACATTGGGTTATTAGCCAAATGGGAATTAAGGTTTTGAGTTTGTGCCCAACTCAAAGGGAAGACAATCTTGAGAGATGTTTGAAGACCCTCTGAGATGTTCCTCATTTTTGCACAAGAGGGTAAGGTAGCTAGGCCAGAGCCTGGAAAGTACCAGCAAACCAATGCAGGAAAGCTTGGTTTTCAGGCAAGCAATACTCAGTGCAGAGGGTGCCGTGATGCTTTTTCAGTTAGATGGCACAAGATGGGGCAGGGTTAAGAGGCCAGTGTTTCAACTGTAATGTTTTATATTGGAGTAGGGGAACATTGCTTTTTTAAGGAAATAAACTAAAATAACGTAAATGTTAAGATGACAAGCTTGCATGGTTAAGTACATAAGTGTTTGTGATTTATCACCTGTTACTGCATAGCAAATTGGCCAAAAATTTTGTGGCTTAAAACAGTATATGGCCCTGGCCAGGTGGTTCAGTTGGTTGGAGCATCAACCCGATATACCAAGGTTGCGGGCTTGATCCCCAATCAGGGCATGTAAAGGAGTTTAGTGAATGCGTGAATGGGTAGAACAAATAGATGTTGACCTGTCAAATAAATAAATAAACATTTAAAAACAATATATGTGTACTACCTCATGTAGTTTCTGAGGGTCAGGAAATCAGGAGCAGCTTGGTTGGATGGTCTGTCTTGGGGTTTATCATAAGATTGCAGTCTCCTGATGCTTCATAGGCTGGAGGATTCACTTCCGAGGCGGTTCACTCACATGCTTGGCAGGTTAGTGCTGATTGTTGGCTGGTGGTTCTTTACTTGGACCTCTCAATAGGCATCCTGGAGTGTCCTTATGACATGGCAGCAGGCTTCCTCCAGAGTGAGTGATCCAAGAGAGGCAAGTTAGAAACAATAATGTCTTATGACATAACCTTAGAAGTTGTACTGTCATTTTAGCACTCATATATGTTACACCTCAGTCCTATGAGAGGAAACTACAATAACAGGAGGTGTGAATCAATGGGAGTTACATAATGTTTATATTGCCTAAAACACCATAGTTACAATCTCTTATTTTCTGTAGCCTTGAAATATTTCATTTTTAAAAAGGAAGGAAACGTGTTTTAGAGAAAAGGTTTTCCATTTTCTACAGTTCAAACTCAAATTTCAGTATTTTTAAATATAATTTATTGATTATGCTATTACAGTTGTCCCAGTTTTTCTCCCATTGTCCCCTTCTACCTGGGAACCCACATTCCCTCCAGCATCCCTCTCGCCCCCGCCTTAGTTCATGTCCATAGGACATGCATGTAAGTTCTTTGGCTCCCCCACTTCCTACACTGTTTTTAACATCCCCCTGTCTATTCTGTACCTCCCAATCCGTACTTCTTAATCCCTGCACCTTTGCCCCGTTCTCTCCTCTCCCCCTCCATACTGATAATCCCTCTAAATGATCTCCATATCTATGTTTCCGTTTCTGTTCTGCTTGTTTGCTTAGTTTGTTTTTTAGATTCAATTATTGATAGTTGTGAATTTATTGCCATTTTAATGTTCATAGTTTTGATCTTTCTTGTTAAATAAGTTCCTTTAATTTTTCACATAATGGCGGCTTGGTGATGATGGACTCCTTTAGCTTTACCTTGTCTGGGACACACTTTATCTGCCCTTCAATTCTAAATGATAGCTTTGCTGTATAGAGTAATCTACGTTGTTAAGTCCTTGCTTTACATCACTTTGAATACTTCTTGCCAGTTCCTTCTAGCCTGCAAAATTTCTTTAGAGAAATCAGCTGACTGTCTTATGAGAACTCCTTTATAGGTAATTATCTGCTTTTCTCTTGCTTCTTTTGAGATTCTCTTTTTATCTTTAACCTTTGGCATTTTAATTATGATGTGTCTTGGTGTGGTGCTCTTTGTGTCCATCTCGTTTGGGACCCTCTGTGCTTCCTGGACTTGTATGTCTATTTCCTTCACCAAATTAGGAAAGTTTTCTTTCATCATTTTTTCAAATAGATTTCCAATATCTTGCTCTTTCTCTTCTCTTTCCAGCACCCCTATGATTTGAATGTTGGTTTGTTTAAAGTTATCCCAGAGGCTCCTTTGTCTATTTTTTTTTTTTTTTTTTGGATCCTTTTTCCTCCTTGCTGTTCTGATTGAATGTTTTCTTCCTTCCTTATGTTACATATCATTGATTCTCGGCTTCATCCCCTCCACTGTTTATTCCCTGTAAATTTTTCTTTATTCCACTTAGTGTTAACCATGATGTCTTCCTGGCACTGGAACCCTGGTCTGAGTGGTCTGGTGTGGGGCTGGGATCCCTCACTCCTTAGGTATCCCTCCCAATTTTTATCTACCACACATGGGTGTGGGACCATGCATTCTGCATCTCTGTGCTTCTCCATGTATCTCCACACCTCTGCCCCTCCTACCCATCTGAATGAATGTGACTATCTTAATTCTTTGGTTGTCAGACTTCCATACAGTTCTATTTTCTGACAATTCTGGGTGACATTTGTCTTGTAGTCTAGTTGTAATTTTTGTTGTGGTTGTGCAAGGAGTCAAAGCTTGTTTACCTATGCCTCCATATGTACTGGAAATCTCAAATTTCAGTATTTTTTATTGGCTTTTAAGCTGTCCTTTGGAACCAACACCTGTCTACCTTCCTGAACTATCCTATCCCTTTTATATCTTATTTTGCTATTGCTCCAACTTGGTGCTAAAATTCAGTATTTACCTCTGTACCCTCTGTTCCCAAACACCTTTTATGTCAAAACAATGACTAGTAGTAATCAAAGCTTTTGATGACATGAGATACCAAGTGTGTGACATGGCAGGGATGGCTATAATGAAATACTAAGGTGCCCAGGAAATGCCACCAAACATTCCTTCAGGGGAGTTCTAGGGTCTTATTATCTACATCTGTGCCCCAGCAGCAAGCACAGTGCCTAGTAATGCTTATGGCCCACAGATTGCTCCCATGGAAGTAAAAATAAATAATGATTATTTCCTTTTTAGGCCAGATTCTTTATTGTTCTATTCAATGTAAACATTTAACCCTAGAGTTTTATAAAATGTTCTCACCCTCTTTCCAGGCCCAGGTCTCTTTAAGCACCTCCTAGATGGTGAGTCTCAGGGTGGCAAGTCCTAGGGAACAGAGAGAGACGCTTGACCTCTTGTTCTGTCATTAGTCAGGCTCTCAATCTTGTTTATACTACAGATGTCCCTTTTGCACTACAGATGTCCATCTTGCCTTTCTCAGAAGGGGATAGCAAATAGGGCAATCAAGTCTCGGAGGACTCGTAAGCTTAGAGATGTATGTCCAAACTTGGGAGATGAGGAGCAGGGCACCTCAAGCCAGAATGGAACAGCTCTGCTCAGTGGGACCCCAGAGCCACTGCTAAGGGAGGATGAGAGCCATTTACTCAGAAAAGAAAGAAGTATAGGTAAAAGCCTAAGGGGAGCTGACTTAGAGATAGTGAGAATAATAATAATGGTAATTAACATCAACACCTTCAATTTACTACCCACCCACTTTTTTTAAACACCAGAATGCTTAAATACCTTCACAACCTAGCATTCCTCGCTTCATTTTTCACAAATGACAGATTTAATTGGGAGGGAAGAAGGGAAGTGATACCACAGCCCAGTATCCTGCCTTGCAGGATCAGGTGCCTTAAATATTGCCTGCCACAAGATCAGAGGCAATAGAGGTCTTTCAGGCCTACGAAGGACCAGGGCTGTGATTTAGGGACATGCTCAGATTGAGGCGTGAGGGAGAAAGGAAAGAGATGCCATTTTCCCCTCCCAATTCCATCAAATTCCTGGCAAATTCCTGGCAAATTCCTGAATGCCCTGCAGATGGCACCACTGACAAGGAGTTCTCTGCCCAGAAGTGCTGAGCTCAGATTTGTGAACTCTGCCCTGGCTGTCACCTGGGAGCCGAGCCTAAAAGATATAGAACTAACTGGCATCCCTAGCATCCCTAGCATTCTTATACTTGTCACTTTTTGTTCTGTCCATTCCTGGAGCCAGCTGGACCCCGTGCTAGGCCATTGTGAATCAGGCAGGCACAGGAAACCCCGCATCCAAGGAGCCCTTGACCTCAGCTCCTCTTCTAGGGTGCCTCCCAGGTTGGGATGGGTATAAAAACATGGCTGTGGTGTCAACAAGGGGTAATAAAGGAGTGTGTTGCCAGATTAATCTGAACTTAATATTGATACAAACTCAATAACCAGCTGTTTATGTGGCATCGTCATGTATATACTGATATCATTGTGTTGCAAGGGCCAGGTTTTCCTCTCCACCATCTGGTCCATAAACTGGAATAAATGCTCTACCCTACCCATCCCTCAACTGATGAACCCGTCTCCTAACTGACAGCCTGCTGTATGTTACTGTGTCCATCTGTGATGGAATCAACCTCATCACTTCAGTCCTGCCTGGGGCCTTCAAACACTATTTTCTCTGCCTATTTGTAATAATTGCCCCAAACACAGCAGATCCCACCCCCTTTGCCCAGTTAACTCTTATTCCTCCTTCAGTGATGAAAACCCAAGTGTCAACTAATCAAGGATTTGAAGACTAGCTTCAACTAGATCAGAATTCCTAGTACATATCTTTACAGAATTCTCTACTTTTCTCTGAAAGTATTTCTTGTATTTTGGAATTATATATTTATTTATGTGATTATTTAATATATTTCCTTCACCAGATTTTATAAGCTCCATGTCTATTATAGTTACCATCCTCATCACCAGTACCTAGCTTAGTGCTTTGTATGTGACTGACACTTAATAAATATTCCAAGAATCAATTTTGGGCAAGAATATAGACTCAAACTTTTAACTCTGGAAGCTAGCAAAGACTACCTTCCCCTTTCCCCACTTTCCTAGTCCCAAAGACCTAAGGTGCCTGAGGAAGACACTACAAGGTAGATAGTGACATCAAATGAAGGTAGAAGAAAAAACTGCTCCTCTGTTCTAAAGATTCTTCTTAAATAAGAAGAAATCCCTCAGCCTCTCTCTGGCCCAACTCTGGTATCTTGTGATACTAACATGTAGGAACTTCTGCTGGCTCACATTGACCAGACGAATGTGTGCCATGATACAGGGGTGACTCAACTGCCAGAACAGGCTGATGTCACCTTAGACATTCCTTCTCTACAACATTGTGCAAAGCTAGGGATATAAGTATTCTTACCATCCTCTTCGCTCATCACCCCACTATGCAAACTATTGTCCACTTCTGTGCACCTTAAGAAGGATATAGACAAGTAAGAGAGTTTCCTCCAAGGGGTGAGTGGGGTGGGTAAGTAAGGGGTTCTGGGTACAACAACTCAGAAAACTGAGGTTTTTTAGATTAGGAAAGAGAAATCCAAGGAAGAGCTCCTGTCCAGGAATGGCAGCAAACTCATTCCTCAAAACCCCAAAGGGCACACCAAAGGATGGGAAGAACATTGCACGTCACTTTCTAATAATTAGCTAGACCCACAGTGGACCACTATGGCATCCCCATTGTGAAAAGCAAACAGGTAGAACTGAAAAGAGTTCTAAGATTCCTCCCCATTTCCAGAGCCTAGGATTTCCAAGTTTTCTTGCTATTTCAAGGCAGTCTTTCATTATGAATACTCTCATATATTTTTTTGGAGAGGTCAAAGATAGGTAGGGACAAAGGAATAGAGTTTCTCAAAACATGTTTCTTAAACCCTCCCCCGACAATCCTGCCAATAACAATAACTACGAAAAGTTCTCGGATCCAGGAAAGCATTGACTAAGGAGAACCTCTGGCTTCCACAGAATCCTAGACAAGAGGGCAATTCCAAAATTTTCAGTTTATTTCTAGGAATTGGTCCAGTTTCCATCAGAGAGAAGGAAAAAGTTTACAGCTTGTCTTAGTTTGGGCTGCTATAACAAAACACCATGGACTAGAAGGCTTGCTTAAACAACAAACCTTTATTTCTCACAGTTCTGGTAACTGGGAAATCTAAGATCAAAGTGCTGGCAGATTCAGCCTGGTGAGAGAGCTCTTCCCAGTTTGCAGAAGGCTCACCACCTTCTTGTTGTGTCCTCATAAGGCTGAGAGAAAATTCTAGTCTCTTTCTCATCTTATATGAACATTAATCCCACGATGGGAGCTATATCTTATGACCTCATCTAAACCTAAGTACCTCCCAAAGACCCCACCATCACATTTGGGGTTAGGGTGTTAACATGTGAATTTGGTGGCGGGGGAGGGGGTGACAAACACTTAGTCCATAGCACAGCCTTCAGAATTTTGACCTTAGAATTGGATGGGTTCTTCCTGAAGATCCAGAAAGTCCTGGGAATAAAACCACCCTAAGTAAAGCTACTAGTCTTAGAGGGAGAAGGAATTTTTCTGTACTTCTTATGTTTTCCATGGGAAAATTGGGACATGTAAATAAGCAAAGAAAAAATTAAAATAATCCATAATCTGAATGGAAAGTTTCTGAAATTTTTGTTTTTAAAAAAAGGATAACTTTTGAGACTTCTGGTCAAGATGGTGGCATAGGTAAACACAGCTTGCCTCCTTGCATAATCACATCAAAATTACAACTAAAATACAGAACAACCATTGCTCAGAACAGTCAGAAATCAAGTTATATGTTAATCTAACAACTAGGGAATTAAAGAAAGCACATCCAGACTGGTAGGAGGGGCAGATATGGGGAACAGGCTGGTCCCACACCCAAGTGTGGTGGATAAAAATTCAAGAGGGATCAGGAGCAAGGAGTTGCAGTGCACACCACACCCCTGAGCCCAGTGTTCCAGTGCCAGAAAGATAAGTCCCCATAACTTTTGGCTGTAAAAACCGGTGGGTATTGAGTTGGTGAAAGAAACTTCTAGAGTCCTAAGCAGTTCCCCTCAAAGGACCCACACACAGACTTACTCAGACTCACTCCCTCTGAGCTCCAGCACTGGGGTAGCAGCTGGAAAGGCACTAGTGGCATAAGGGGAGGAACTGAAGTGTCTGACATCAAACAGAGAGCTGGGGGACAGCTTTCTCCCACCAGAAAGGCAAGCAGAGGCCATTTTCCCTTTTCTGAGCCCTCCACAAACAGAGCCACAGAGCAGGCAGGCTGGTGCCATATCTGAGACTATCAAATTGGCTAACACTGTTTGTCCCACCCTCGAGTTCCCCTGAGACTCCATCGCACCAAACTTATGGTCCACACAAACTGTTAAACCTGGACTTTTCCATATGAATGGCTGGTCTTGGCTCCTTCTTCACAACTTCATAAATCCTATCAAACAAGCAACAGTTGACCTCAGTAAGCCCCCAACCCCATACCTCTTGCTAAGTGGCCCCAGGCCTGGCACTAGCAGCTGCCAGCCTAGGCTCACAGCTTGCCTTTGCCTGGGAATCTCCAAGCCCAGCACAAGAAGCAGCCATCTCAGATTGCTTTACAGCTGATGCAGAATGGACCCAGCAAAACACAGGTGGGGGCTGACATTGGCCTGCACCACCCAGGAAACCCCAGAGCCTGTGTACCCAGTGAACAGCTAAAATCTATGTTGGAGCACCACCATCCTGCCCCTGCACAGCTGATTCTCTACAGAGGGCAGAGGTTGGTGGTCAGTAGTCACAATCAGTCCTTGCAACTGACTGGCCAGGGTAAACTCCTTCCATTGACCTGCCAACAACAACCAAGGCTCACCTACCAGAGGAGAGTGTACTCAGCCCACAGGAAGAGCACACCTCAATTACCCAGCTTGGGTGATAGGGGAGGCTGTGCCACTGGACCCTACAGGACACCTACTACATTAGGCCATGCTGCTAAGACAGGGAGTCATAGCACCTCTATCTAATACATAGAAACAAATACAAGGAGGCTGCCAAAATGAGGAGACAAAGAAACATGCCCCAAATGGAAGAATATATCGAAACTCCAGATAAAGAGCTAAACGAAGTGGAGATAAGCAATCTATCGATGCAGAGCTGAAAACACTGGTTATAAGGATGCTCACGGAACTTAGTGAAGACCTCAGCAGCATAAAAAGATCGAGTCCGAAACAAAGCATACACTAATTGAAATAAAGAACAATTTATAGGGGAACAACTGTAAAGTGGGTGAAGCTGATAATCAAACCAGTGATTTGAAACATGAGGAAGCTTAGAAGAACCAATCAGAAGAGCAAGAAGAAAAAATAATCCAAAAAAATGAGGATAATGTAAGCAGCCTCTGGGACAACTTCAAGCATTCCAATATTTGCATCATAGCGGTGCGAGAAGGAAGAGAGAAAGAGCAAGATATTGGAAGTCTGTTTGAAAAAATAATGAAAGAAAACTTCCCTAATCTGGTGAAGGAAATAGACATGCAAGTCAAGAAAGCACAGAAAGTCCCAAACCAGATGGATGCAAAGAGGCCTACTCCAAGACACATCACAGTTAAAATGTCAAAGGGAAAGATAAAGAGACAACCTCAAAAGCAACAAGAAAAAAGCAGATAATTACCTAACAAAGGAGTTCCCATAAAACTGATTTCTCAAAGAAACTTTGCAGGCTAGAAGGGATTGGCAAGAAATATTCAAAGTCAGGAAAAGCAGGGACCTACAGCCAAGATTGCTCTACCCAGCAAAGCTATCATTTAGAATGGAAAGGCAGATAAAAAGCTTACCAAACAAGAAAAAACGAAAGGAGTTCATCATCACCAAACCATTATTATTGAAATGTTAAAGGAACTTAACAAAAAAGAAGATCAAAACTATGAACAATAAAATGACAATAAATACATATCAACAACTGAATCTAAAAAACAAACTAAACAAACAGGAACAGAGACAGAATCATGGATAGGAAGAGAGCTTTGATGGTTGCCATTTGAGACGGGGTTGTGGGGGCATGGATGAGAAAGCGAGGGGATGAAGAAGTACAAATAGTGAGTTATGGAATAGCCATGGGTATGTAAAGTACAATATAGGAAATGGAGTAGCCAAGAAACTTACATGCATGACCCATGGACATGAACAATGGTGTGGGGATGGCCTGAGGGAACAGGGGGTGCTGGGTGGAAGGGGGCAAAGGGGGAAAAATTGGGACAACTGTAATAGAATAATCAATAAAATATAATTTAAAAGTTTTAAAAAGGTAACTTTTCCTAATCCCCTCTCCACCCCTTTCACCTCTGGGAGTGGGTGCTGCTGGGTCGTCTCTCTGCTCCTGTCAAGGTGCTATTCAGCACTTAGTCAACATTTGAAAGCTCAAAGGTGGTCTCACAGGAAGAACTAGAACAGTGAAGTTTTTAGATACAGATATAGAGTGCCAGAATTCTTTAAGTTTTAGCTTTCTATGACACTGAGTATGTAAGATGTTTAGTAATGAGAGAAATATAGAAGTGGAGAGGTACACTGGGAAAAAAAAAAACTTCTGAGTCAGACATTCCAAGTTCAAAACCCACCTTCACCACTTGCTGTTGTAGCCCCTTGCCCAAGTTATTCAATCTCTTCTGAACTGATTCCTCATCTATTTAAAAAAAAAAAAGGTCTACAGCCATATATTCACAGCTCTGAACAGTTGCTTATGCTGAAATAACCATCCCAAAACCTCCAGTGTCACCTTTTTCCCACTCAAATTATTCTCTCCTACAAATTCCCACAAAATTGTTTTTATACAGTTGTTGTATCTCTGCAGTCCTTGAAGGTAAAATTTTGTTGCTTGCTATACTTTGCTTTTTGAGGACTTGGCAGTTGCCTACAGTGAGTGTGCAATAAATATTAACTTGAGTTTATAAGAGTGGTTGCTTTGTATATTGTTTGAACAGTGTTTTAAAAAAACTGAGATAGAGTGATGAAATAAAAAATAGCATACCATCTCAGGAAAAAAAGATGTTAACTTGAAACCTTAAAAAAATAAAATAAAAATATCTACCTTGTAGGGTTCTTGTGACATTGAATAAAGTAATCTGTGTAATTTAGCACTTAGTGAAGGCTCAAGTAGATTATTCCTTTGTCTGTGTTGCTTGAAGATGTTGAAATTTATTCCACAGTCAAGGTGGCCCCTTCACTAGGAAGAATGGCTAACTAATTTCCTGGGCAGATCAAACCCACAAATGCTCAGGTGATTTCAGCATCATCCCTTAGACTCAAAGGTTGTGGGTTTGATTCCTGGTGGGACATAAACCCAGGTTTCGAGTTCGATCCCCAGTCGAGGAGTATATGAGAAGACAGCAAACAGATGTTTTTCTCTCTTATTGATGTTTTTCTCTCTCTCTCTCTCTTCCCCTCCCCCAATTCCCTTTCTTTCTCTCTAAAAAAGCAATGAAAAGGTGCCCTCTGGCGAGGATTAAAAAAAGGAACTGCCCTGGGCTAAGTATTGGGGTTGAGAGGAAAAGGTGAATTAAAAGCCAAATACAGGGTTCTAGCCCTCTAAGAGGAGAGGAAAGGAGAAAAGACATAAGGGGAGGTAAAGTTAAACAATATAAAAGAGTTAAATAAAAGCTCAAGATAATGAATGTTATGAGACAGTATGTACATGCCCAATTGTTCATTGCCCACTGAATTATACAGTTGAAAGTTGCCTTGAGAATTTAGAAGTGGTAGAAATACTTTTAGGAAAGGATGAAAGAGAAGACATTATCTGGGTTGAGCCTTGGAAGTAGATAGAATTTGGACTGAGAGAGATTTAGTAGCTTTAAAAAGAGACTATGTAGTGTCTTTCTGCAGTGTTCTGAGTAGTAATTCAGTAAACAGAGAAGCTTTCACCAATTCTAAACATAGGCATTGGAAAGAAAATTACTGGATTTGTAAACAAGAGCTCAAGGACTTGTGAGCAAATAAATTATACTGCTGCTGGGCTCAAAACTCCTTTTTCTAGGAAGTCTTCTAGATACTTTCTCTTGTTCTGAGCTTGAACCTATCTTATACAATGCTATTCCAAGTTCATTTGTTTATAGATATTGTACCTTTTAAAGTTCACTTCAGTTGTACACATCAGTACATTCTTGATGATGTGAAGTCTCTAAGCAGAAATCTATGTTGACCAGTTGTTAGAATCATATGTAACAGTTTGACTCAAGTGATGATGTCACAGCACTTTGTGGATTGCAAAGGAGCATTACCACCAGATTTATAGATTTGGAAGCAATCTGAAGGGTCTTCTAGTTTTGCAGAAGAGATCAAGTGTAGCTCAGAATGACAATGCTAGAACCAGAACTCAGCTCTCCCAATTATTAGCAGTGCCTGACATCTTTTCTCACTACATTTGTAAATATTTGAGTACTATATGTATTAGGCACCAGGCTAAGACTAAGGAAAGAACTGTTCAAAATGTGGGCCAAAAAGGGGGTTCTATAGAAAGTAACCTCACGGAGTGATCTGATTATAAATTCCTAACTGGGCAGGTCATGGTAGGTAATCATGCCCAGGCATATAGCTTTATAAATAAATGGTTTATCTTTGTTTTAAGCAAGCCCTGTCCATTGTTTTTGTGCATGTAAATTAACATATATTTTTATTTTTATTTTTTATTTTTTTGGTTTTGAGAGTAAGTTTATTAAAGCTGGGAACGGTGAAAAAGGAAGTGCTTAAGATAGACGCAACAAGGGAGAGCCTAGGTGGGGCTGCTTTGGCTCTCTGGAAAGTGAGAGAAAAGGGAGTCCCTGGGGACAGGTTCAGGGGGTTAACCTGGGATAAGCTGACACTGCCCATTGCTCCCCTGGTTGCAAGTCGTTTGGGGTCCCTTAGAGTTTACAACCTACACACCTGTGGAGGTAGAAGAGTGGGAAGGGAAAGGCAAGGGTGTGTTCCTGAGAGGGGGAGTTCTATTGGTTAACAGACCTTTGAAATAAACTGAACCATCCTCAAGAAAGCACATAATCTTATTAACTACCTGTAATCCTGCCTTGCTTTCTTTCACCCTCTTGTAATCTTCCTTAGCTTCCCTCCTTAATTTCAAATGCATAAAAAAAAACTGCAAAACTGCTATCAGTTTTGGCTCAAATAGACTCATAAAAATTCTCTACAGGTTTGAATGCTCTTAGGTTGATAAATACAATTCTCTTTATTTTTTTAAATTTTTATTGATTTGAGAGAAAAAGACATCCATGTGTTGTTCCACTTATTTGTGTAGTCATTGGTTGATTCTTTTTTTAAAAAAAAAAGATTTTATTTATTTATTTATAGAGAGAGGGGAAGGGAGGGAGAGAGGGAGATAAACATCAGTATGAGAGAGAAACACCGTTTGGTTGCCTCCCATATGCACTTCTATGAAGGACCAAACCCGAAACCCAGGCATGTGCCCTGACTGGTAATCAAACCAGAGACCTTCCACTTTGCAGGTTGATACCCAATCAATTGAGCCACATGGGTCAGGACATTGGTTGATTCTTGTATGTGCCCTGACCAGGGCTCAAATCCATAACACTGGGATATCAGAATGATGCTCTAACCAACTGAGCTACCCAGCCAGGGCATAATTCTTTTACTTTAGGAGCCTAGATAGGGGAGACCAAAAAAATGCAAACTAAATTAAGGCAACTTATAATAAATGTGGCAAAAATAGACTGCTTTAGATAAGGTAGTGGGGGTGGGGGAGACTTCTCTGAGCAGGTAACATTTAAGTTCAAACCTAAAGAAAACAGGAGCCAGCTGAAAGTGAATTGGGAGGGAGGAGGGGTAGGTAAGAGCTCTTTTAGGCAGAGGGAACACCAGGTGCAAAACCCTGAGAAAAGGAAGAGCTTGGCATGGTCCACCAGGAACTGACCAAAGGCCAGAATAAAGATGGTGCCAAGTTGACGCAGTAGAGAGGGGGTAGCTCACAGGTCACAAACTCAAATGCACAAGTGGGCGGATGATGTAAATGGAAAAACTGGCAAGGTGTGTTTACCTGAGTAATAGGAGCTGTGGAAGACTAGTACATCCTCCTCTGTCTACAGAGCCACAAGTCCTTGTTGCCCATGTCTGCCACATCTATTTAACAGACAGAAACCTGAATTTTTAAGGTGTCATCTCCTGATTTTTAAATCTTTGTTCAAATTTGTTAAAAATGCTGTGAGCCAAATAAAACACAGTCCAAAGGTGAATTTTAAAAGATTGTATTTATATATTTTTAGAGAAGAGAAGGGAAGAAGAAAGAGAGTGAGAGAAACATAGATGTGCAAGAGAGACAGCGATAGGTTTCTTCTCACATGCTCCCAACTGGGGACCCGGCCCGCAACCCAGGCATGTGCCCTGACTGGGAATCAAACTGGCTTTTGGTTTGCAGGCTGGCACTCAATCCACTGAACTACACCAGCCAGGGCAAAGGCAGGTGAATTTTTAAGTGCAAGCAGATCACTTTTGAGAGGTTTTGAGCTAAGACAAGATCCGATTTGTGTTTTAATAAGATCATTAAAGCACAGAGGTTTGAAATTAAGATCTGAGAAATGTTAAGCTCCGGGGTTACCTCTTCCTGACAAGCTGTAAGTTCCTCTAGGCCAGGGTCTGGACACATTCATGTTTGTTCCTACAGCACATTCAGTAGACACAAGCCATGTCTCTCTGTCCTCTCTTTTCCTTGCAGCAGAGCCAAGGACCTCGCCAGCTATCATCTCCTCTTTGTAACTGTGTCTCCTTTCTCTCTTCCTGTTGAAATTCTGTTTACTTCAAGCTTGGTTGCTAAGAGGGAAATCAGCCCTTTAGATTCTCTCATTATTGTGCTATCACCAAAGACAGGTAGGTACGTACATACGTACAGATTCATGTTTTTTATTTCCCAGGTTCTATCATAAATCACTGGGAAAACAAAAAACATCAAAATAACTTGCCTCAAGAAGTTACAAAGGTACAGAATTCAGTTGTTAATTCTGATCCCTGACTCTTGTTCAGACAGTAACTGGATGCAGTCTAAGGCCTTTAAAATTGGGCTCTTATTGTTTAATGGGAGGCTTTGCAAAACACAGCCCTTCTTTTGAGTTTCTCTGCACTGCTCCCTCCAATTTAGAGGAAGGATTTAACTTCATCATGGCGAGACTTTTCAAACAGTACTTATACCAAGATCTCAGGAAGGTAACTTGCATTCCTTAATTATGTGACCTTGGGCACATGACAATCTCTCATCTTTTTCTAATGTCTCAAATGCTAATCACAACACGTTCTCTTCTTAACGGTTACAATATTAAAATGAGATAAAGTCTGTAAAGTGAGTGGCACATACAGCGGCAAATGTTTGATTCAACTCCACACAACAATGTTCCCCTGTGGGCATTTCCTCACAAAGTTTCAGAAGAATATTTCTGTAGTTCTTTATTCAGCACTTTTTGTTTTTGTTTTTGTTTCTTTTTAGTATTTGCTCTAGCACACACTTGGCCATCCACAGAAGTGACCTGAATGAAAACTGGCCGCGGAGGATTGCCCCACTCCAACATAAACTACTTTCAGAAAATGGTGCTAGGGTCCTTGGGTTTCTGGGCAATCGTACCTTTCAGAACCCCCACGGATCCCTCACATCCCGCCTGCTCCAAATGGTTCATTTAACTATGGCAAAACTAAAATTTCGGTCGCTATACTAAAATGCAGGAACCTCCCTTCTCAACAGCCACAGGCAAGGGAGTCGGTTAGTTTTAGGCTGAGCAGCGATTGGCCTCAAAAAGCCCGCCTCTTTTCAAGGGAAAGCCTATCAGTGTTCCTGTAACTATGAGCGGCAGCTGCCTAGGAGCCAATGAGTTCTGCTCTTTGAAAGGAACCCGCCCTTCCCTGTGTTGTTGCTTCGTCTCTCGTAGAATAGAATGAGGATCGACGCTTCCTCATAGCGAGCCTAGTGGCGGGTGTTTGCGTCGAAACGTGACCTAGACCCGACCTTAAAGGGGAGGGAGCAGAGGGAGATAGGGCGGGGGCCCTTTAAGCGAGGCTTGCTGATGCCTGCCCCTTTAAGGGCGGGGCGTCCGGACGACTGAATCTGAACCTCAGATTACCCTGAGTTTCCGTCGCAGGCTGCGAGGAAAAGCTCTTCGGCTGGGTCCGGGTGTTTGGCGGCGGCGGCTTTATCCCCGCTCGTCCTCCCCGGGCCCGGAGACACCCCTGCCTCAGTCATGCTGAGCAGAGTATGGAAGCAGCTGACTACGAAGTGCTATCTGTGCGAGAGCAGCTATTCCATGAGAGGGTCCGCGAGTGCATTGTGAGTGCGGGATCCGGGAAGGAAGGTTAGAACCAAAGGGAGGAGAGGCCGGGTGCCGTAGGAGAGGTTCGGGTCAGAGTACAACCGTCTGGGCCCAGAGCGCCATCAGACTCTGCCTGGACCATGGGCGAGCAACGAAGGGCCCCGGCACAACCGAAGAACCAGTGCCCCAGCTGCTGAACCACTAGGTCGGATCAGCTGGGTAGCTGCGCGGTAAACAAAGCCGGTCGTTTTCCGTTCCTCCCCTCTGCACGCCCCTCCCCCCGCCCTCCCTCTGTCCCCCACCCCCACCGTGTTCTGGGTCCTTCGGTGTCCGGGAGTCTGGTGAGTTTGCCCATCTTAGTCCTAGAGGGATGGGTTTGATTAGCAGTGGGTTTATTTGCATTTACCGCCCCCCCCCCCGCGCCCAAACCCAACTGTTGTTTGTTGAAGGCGGACTTTGGTGGATCTCCCACTTTGGAAGAAGGGACTCTTGCTGGGGTGGATTTTACTAAATAGAGATGGACAACAACTAAGGTTCCTCCACCCCTACCCCTTTATTGGTGTTTGTTAGGAACCCTGTGAGGAGAGGTTTCTGGCTAGCTACCCAGCCATTTAGGGATTTCCCCTGTAAGTGGTTTCCCTCAGTGCTCTAGAGGGCACCTGGCTTCCTTCCTTACTCCCTCACTGCGCTCTGGAGAATCAGCTGAACCTGATTCAATGGGACTCCTCATTTCTGGGCATTGGGCACCCAGAGGCGCTTAGGAAGTCGAATTTTCCTCAGGCCTGCTTTGAACTCTCATCTCTCTCCTTTCTCCTCAGTCTTCCTCCTTGTAGCTCCCCAAGGTAGCTCTTTTCCATATACTTAGCGGAAAGGAAAAGAGAAAGGTTTGGAAGAATGGAAGTGTTGCTGAGTGGGCTCATCCTTCATTTTTCACAGGCTGGACTCTAGTGTGCCCTGGGCAGCCTGATATTGGAGGAGGGATAAAGTGAGCCACGACTTAACTGGATCTATCCTTATCTGTGAGGACTGAAAAGTAGGAAGTGTATCAGTCCTTGTGTAGAATGCCACATCTTTCAGGATGCCTTTCTCACGTGTCCCTTAGTGAATAGTCCCGCATGGTGAGCTTGGGCATATCAGGGAGGCTTGCCCAGGCCTTGAGACATTGTATGGCCAGAGGCCCACATTCTTAGAGAACAGGGAGGGATGAGACCTTGGTCAGAGAAACAGTCTCCTGCATATCTCCCCCATCCTTTTGTCCCCTTAGCTGAGGACATCAGTGCTGGCCAAGGGCAGCTGAAGGCTTCTGGTAGCTCCTCCACCTGGCTCCCCTCCCCTGCTCTAGAGAATGACCTAGCCTCTCCTGGAACTGGGTGGAACTCCAGCCTGACCTTTTGAGCCCTCCTACCTTCCTGGCTATTACGCAAGCCAAGGGCAGAGCACTAGGCTGTAAAAATTCTGCAGTTACAATCTGAGTAGTTCATTCTACTCTGCTTCCCTAATGTCAAAATCTGCAACTTCGTCCTAGACCCATGGCTGTACTGAGGTCCCTATGACTTTTTTCCTCTTTGGTTAGCTATGTGCAGATTTTCTGTGAGGACTGGAAGACCACAAGACTGACCCTGCCTTTGAGTACTTCAAATGCAATTATGTTTCTTCTCAAGACTCCCTAAGAGTGGAACCAAACTGAACTGTGGCTTCTCCCCTTAGCAATAGCAGCTTACTTGGGGTAGGGTAGGGATGCATGCATGTGCAGAGTATCCTGGCCAAGTCCTGCCTTAACTGTTAATTGGTGGCCCAGTCACCTAGAAGCATAGGACAGGCCTTGACAGGCCCGGCCCTAGAGTTCGGAAGGTGCTTGAGGTAGGAACCAGGGATCGACAGCCTTTAAAGGGGCTGATGCTGACTCTAGAGATTTTGTAGATGCTGGGCCCCAACTAAGTCCTACTCTTAGAGACAGAGTGTTAAATGAGGCTCTGGGTTGGCCCAGAGCAGACCTGGTCTTTCAGGGTCCCTGAATAAATGCAGTAGAAGTTCTGACTTGATCTAGTGGCATGATTCCTACTTATTCTCTCCTGGAGCTTGAGTCAAGATGGCAGTGGGGGAGGAGGTGACAGGTGAGGGTAGTGAAGTGTCAGGGCAATACAGGTATCCCCTTCTTCCTCTCAAACTTGTTTCCCATTCCAATAATACGCTAGAAGTAATTCCCTTTGGTCTATGGCCTGTTTCAGGTATGTGTACATGTGTATCTTTAATTTTTTCTGCCCAATTACCAACCAGTGTTTGGCCATTGCTATTTTATCCCAGGAATACTCTCATAGGGCTGGACATGGTGCTGTTTCCCCAGGTGTAGGGGGACAGCCCCTGTCTGTGGCTTCTTAGAGGCTCCTGAGGCCTCGACTAGAGGAAGTACCAGGGAGAAAGATGGAACCCCTGGAAATATGGAGACTTGTTTTGGGGAATTGATCCCATGGAATTAACAGGGAGGCCCCTGGGGCTGTGCTGGGGATTCAAATTTCTCATCCTAGCTCACATTCTGCCACAGATCTCAACACTTCTGTTTGCAACACTCTACATCCTCTGCCACATCGCCCTGACTCACTTCAAGAAGCCTGCTGAGTTCACCACAGGTACCTCTGATTTCCCTCCCTCTGTCCACCCTCTGCCAGTGTTCTTGTTGCCATGGGGCCAGCCTCAGGAGAATGGGCCTATAGTGCCTGCTGGGAAAGGAAAGGTGGCTGTTTTGGAGTCTTGGCCTCTTCTGCCTCCACACCTCTCCAGGGAGGCACGGTGTGGTCTAGTGGAAAGTCTAGATAGAAGTGTCCACAACTAGTAAAGCCACTGGGGAGGTCCTGTAACTTTCTGACTTTTAAGTTTCATTCTCTACAAAATGGTCCTAATAATCTCTATGCAGTCAATTATCATTATGTGGACCAAACAAGATGGTTAATATAAAAGCCCTCTGTAAACCTAAAGTGGGCAACTACAAGATGAATGTTATCATGGCACAAGCTCCATCACCTTCTCTCCTAGTGCTCCCAAACCCAGGACCAGAGACCTCTGTGACCACTGGGACACCAGGACCTAGTGATGGTGGCTTTTCTCTAGAGCCTAAGTGTGCTCACATTGGAGCTTTCCTTTCTGTAGGCATTGTGTGACTGGTTTTGCAGGGGGGGCGGGGGCGATGGACAGACACCCTGGCCCCAGTTCCTAGCCCCAGCCTGTCCAGATTATCCTGTCCTTGCCCTAGCCGTTCCTCTCCTCCAGATGGCTTCATGAGCCCTCGCCCAAGAAGGCATCTATTCAGTGTAATTCTCCTAGGGACTTTTTCTGTGAATCTCCCCTCTTCCCACTCGCTGCATTTCTCTGAGCTGCACCCAGCCACTGATGAAACCAACCTCACAGACCAGTTGTTTGTGATACGTTGAGCTTACAAAGAGGAACCTGCAATGGGAAACATCATGGGGAGGAAGGGAAGTGAGGGATTTTCTAGCCTGTACCCTCTCCACCTGGGACCACTGCCACCTTGGCCAGAGAACATGTTGTGGGGTTCATAGCGTGAGCTCTCCCAGAGCCTCCTGTCCAGCTCTGCCCCTGTGGGTGAAGGCCCTTCTTTCAGGGGGCTGGAAGGCACACAGCAACATAAATGGTTCCCAGAGCCTCCCACTGATGTCCTGCTTCTTCCCCATGCCTCTGTCTCTTTTAGTGGATGATGAAGATGCCACAGTCAACAAGATTGCGTAAGTGTTGATGCCTGCACCTGGTACCAGTAGCCTTTAGAAGCTGAGATCTAGTGAGGTTCTGGAGCTGGCAGAGAGAGTGGGGTGTCACAAAGTAAAGAGAGAGTCTCTGCTTCCACCGCATTTCTGGCTTCTTCCGGCTTTACCCCACCCTGGGGACGCTTGGAAAAGCTGCTCTTCCTGTCTCCCTGGTTAGGTCAGGAGCTTCTGAGATCCACATGGCCAGGAACTGTAAGCTGGGGCCTGAGTCACCGGAAATGGCTTCAGCTTGGCTTCACCTCCCAGCAGCCATTAGGAAGGGAGTAGGGTAGGATGCGGACTAATTAAAACAGCAGGAGACAGGGAAGGTGGAACCCACAAAGGGGAGACATGCATGATTCTAAGAGGATGGCCCTTATTCCAGGCTGCTATTTACTGGCGAGCATAAAGAAAAATACAGATATGTCCCCTCTGGGTCAACAGATTACAAGAAGGCAACCTTCCTGCCTTGATAGACCAAATCAATAAAAGTGTCCCTTCTTTTCCACTAGTACAGCCCAGGACACAGACCTTGGCTATGAAGTTGGGTTGTAGCTCCCTTTTCCCTCTTTGCCCTAGTGTTTTGTGCAGGGCATAACCATATGGGGTGACCCTGCTAATATGTGGGCTGAATAAGGCAAGCTCAGAAATCCACATCTCTGAGCAGAGAAGCCAGGCCCCATAGGTTGGCATCATGCCTGGTGTACCCCACAGGCATGTGTGGGAGGATCACATTCCTGGGGACAGTCTGGGCAAGTGACCTGGCAGGTGATCAGGTTCCCATGAATGCCCGAGATGTGCCCATCCCATGTGTCAAGGCTTCCCTGAAGGTAAGGGTTAAGGCAGGGAAGTAGTGGATAGAGCACCAACTGGTGGCTCCTTCCCTCAGTCTGTCACTGCTGCAGTCAGTTCCAGGAGAAACCACAGGTGCTCATAGGGACAAATGGCTTCTCGGGCCCAGTGATGTGAGTGAGTTAGCTAATCAAGGGCACTACCTCTTCTTTGCCCAGGCTCGAGCTCTGCACCTTTACCCTGGCAGTTGCCCTGGGCGCTGTCCTGCTCCTACCCTTCTCCATCATCAGCAATGAGGTGTTGCTCTCACTGCCTCGGAACTACTACATCCAGTGGCTCAATGGCTCCCTCATCCATGGTACGTGGCTTCTGGTTGCAGCTTGGGGTGGTGATGGGGAGCAGAGAGCATCAGGCAGATGGAGACAGTTATAATCACCCCATCCCTGGATATCTGATCACATGGTCTGTCCCCAGTGGGTTGGGCCCCCTTTCCTGACCACCTTTGCCTTTACTTTTTTTGTTCTAGGCCTCTGGAACCTTGTTTTTCTCTTCTCCAACCTGTCTCTCATCTTCCTCATGCCTTTTGCATACTTCTTCACTGAGTCTGAGGGTTTTGCTGGCTCCAGAAAGGTGAGTGAAGTATATATATCAATCAATCCCGAAGGGAAACAGTTCCACTCAGATGTTTCAAGTAAAGAGACTTTAATGAAGAGACTATTTGCAGAGGTATTTTCAGAGTTGAGGAGACCAAAAAGGAGTTTGAGGTGCTAATGGCAGCAGGAAGTCATTACCAGTCTAGGCTTGTGGGAACAGAGGGAAGAAATAGCTTCTGGAAGCCACTTATAGTTGAAGCTGGGGAGGTGCAGCCATTCCACAGAGGAGCTACTGGTCCCTTCCATTGGGCAAGCTGAATAGGAAACCCAAGGACAAAGGGCTTGTGTGAGGGGTCAGCTTCCCAGGGCAAGACAAGGATGGGGAAAGGACCCAGGGAGGGGGGTTGCAAATGAATATCCAGGATAAGGAGTGGCCCCAGGTGGTGGGGTAGGAAGACAGAATGATTTAGCAGAATAAGAGGGAAATGCTTTTTCCTTCCTCCTAAATCCATGTCTCTGGTTCCCCCAGCCAGACTTTGTCCCCAGTGTTTTCTTCCTTCCCCACACTGCCCAGATGTTGGGATTTCTCTCCACTCCACACCTATTGCCTTCTTCTGTAGGGCGTCCTGGGTCGAGTCTACGAGACGGTAGTAATGTTGGTGCTCCTCACCCTGCTGGTGTTGGGCATGGTCTGGGTGGCATCAGCCATCGTGGACAACAATAAGGCCAGCAGGGAGTCACTCTATGGTAAGAGGGCCCACTTCCTTCCCACCCTCCAGGCTGAGTGGCTCTTCAGTTGGCTGATGTTCCCTTGCCTGCAACAACTGTATCCCTCTAAGGTGGAGAAGGTTGGAATCATTTCAATCATTAGACTGAAGTTTCAAAATGATGGACTTCAGGCCAAATCCAACCTGCAGAAATGTTTCATTGGGGCCATGTAATGATGTTAAAATACATATATTTGAGTCAGTTGCTGACATGTTAAAGTTGGGAGGTTTTACATTAATGTCCAGATCTCTGGCTTTGCCTGACAAGGTTGAGGATCTGGTTTCACTAGTCCCTGGTGACTGCAGCTGAATAGCGGTTGTGCCCTTTACGTATGGCTTAGGCTCTACAGTTTGTTATAGTCCCTGCTACTCCATCTTCTGCTGACATGGGCCAGATTTACTGCTTTGTATTACTAGCCTAACCCCTGTAGGTTTTATGTTGTCTCTGAGGCCTGTCAGTCCCAGTAAGCAAGAAGGAGATGGGTTGACAGTACTTTTTTTTTTTTCCCCCCTTAGACTTTTGGGAGTACTACCTCCCCTACCTCTACTCCTGCATTTCCTTCCTTGGGGTCCTGCTGCTCCTGGGTGAGTGAGCACTGCCTGGGAGAGAATGGATGAGGTCCTTGGTCCAGAGCCCTTGGGGTGGGAAGAGAAGGAATGGAGGGTGGGTAGGGGGAATGATGGAGAGAAGGGTCTGGCAGGTGACTGGCTTCTATCCCCACAGTGTGTACTCCACTAGGTCTCGCCCGCATGTTCTCGGTTACTGGGAAGCTGCTGGTCAAGCCCCGGGTATGTAGTGCTCCTTGCCCTTCGTTCCTGTGGGGTGAGCTTCCTGCAAAGCTGGAGCCAAACAACCTTGCAGAGGGTCACAGCCTTTGTTGGCTCCTGTATCTTTCACCCCCATCATCTGGAGCTGGTTACTGGACATAAATCAGAGCACAAGGCAATCAGGAGGGATGGATAAAGTTGCTGACCACAGGGTGGTGAATGAGGGATAGGGGAAGGAATGGGATTATAAAGCCCTGGAGCCCTTGGGCTCTGGAAGCCTCTTACTGTTAGTCCCTCCCTTTCCCCTGCCCCAGCTTCTAGAAGACCTGGAGGAGCAGCTGTACTGCTCAGCCTTTGAGGAAGCAGCTCTGACTCGCAGAATTTGCAGTGAGTTGCAGTTCTTCCTAGGCGGGATGGTGGGCGTCGCTCAGGCAGGGGCAACACCATCTTCTCTGCCCTCAGATCCCACCTCCTGCTGGCTGCCTTTGGACATGGAGCTGCTGCACAGACAGGTCCTGGCTCTACAGACACAGAGGGTCCTGCTGGGTATGTGGGTTGGTAGGGATGGGGATACCTGGGTTTCCCCAAGGAGAGTAGCCCTCAGTTCCAGGCACTTGCTGACTGCTTCCCATTCCTGCACAGAGAAGCGGCGGAAGGCTTCAGCCTGGCAGCGGAACTTGGGCTATCCCCTGGCCATGCTGTGCTTGCTGGTATTGACGGTGGGTATGCCAGCCTTGGAGGGGAGGCAGTAGCAGGCCCTTGAGTACTTTAGGCCTTCTCAGGGAAGAGGAAGGAGGAGATGCAGGGACCTGCTTATCCTCAATAATAGCAGTCGCCTCTTACTGAGTGTCTACTTTGTGTCTTGCCCTGTGCTGAGCACATCAATTCCCATTTTGTAAATGAAGAAGTAGAGAAGCTGAGTTTGCCCAAGGCCACACAGGGCCACTGAGTAGTTACCCGGGTTTGCTCTGGGGTAAAATAAGGGTTAAAATCCAGACTATCCCCCCACTAGTTACAACCTGGACTTGGGACTATCTTATCAGTCTGGAAGAAGATGTCCATTTTTCTATTTGGCTTTTCTGCAATTCTTCTACCTGGAGAGGGTGTACCTTATAATACCTTCAAAGGTGCTCTGTTGCTAGCACCAGCCTTGAGGAGATCCTATACAGCAACTTGGAAACTGAAAATGTTGGACCAGAGTGTCTGCTCTTAATATTCAACCCAGGATACAGCTATGGGCTGGGGCAGAGATGGGAGTCTGTGACCTTGTCTCATAGGGCCTATCTGTGCTCATTGTCGCCATCCACATCCTGGAGCTGCTCATCGATGAGGCTGCCATGCCCCGGGGCATGCAGGTACTGGGCTTCCCTCCCACTGTATCTTTTGGGAATGGCCTAAGAAAGGCTGGGGCGAGGGCAGAAACTAAGGCCAGAGGGAAAGCTGGATGCCGAGGGGTGGTGCTGATGGTGGAGAGTGCTCCACAGTGACACTGCTTCATCTCTCAGGGTGCCTCCCTGGGCCAGGTCTCCTTCTCCAAGTTGGGCTCCTTTGGTGCCGTCATTCAGGTTGTACTCATCTTGTATCCTTCTGGAAACCCACCCATTGTTTCTGTCTGCTGACTCTGTCTCCTTTGGGACTCTGGGCAGAACTGTGGTAGGAGCAAGGGAAGGGGGCAAGTCTTCAACCTGAGGTTCAGAAAGAAGGAAAAGACTTGATTTTGAAAGGAGGGCTAGGGGAAAGGGGTCCTTCTCTTTGAGATGAGGCATTAACCCTTGGGAGCCTACCAGTTCTTCCCTAACCCAGTGGCAGTTACCTGATGGTATCCTCGGTCGTGGGATTCTACAGTTCTCCACTCTTCTGGAGGCTGCGGCCCAGATGGCACGACACAGCCATGACACAGGTAGCTGGGCAGGAGTAGAGGAGGTACGCCACGGGCGGGCATGGGGACAAGGTACTGGCAGCTCTGCTACCTCACCTCCCCTTTCCTTACTCATACCCAGATAATCGGGAACTGTGTCTGTCTTCTGGTCCTAAGCTCAGCACTTCCTGTCTTTTCTCGTACCCTGGGTAAGTAGCAAAAGGAGGTAAGGGGAATTGGCTTTTTATTGAGTACCTACTGGTGCTATGTGTCACTTTATATACATGTTCTCACTAATTCCTACAACAATCTTAGGAGAAGGTATTGTCCCCATGATACACATCAAGAAATGAGTCTCTGTGAACTGCTTATGCTGATTTAAGAGTAGTGTTGCTTCAAAGCTCATGATTTTCAATTTGCTATATCACATAGCCTTACCCATTTTTAAAAATTTTGTTTAAATTTTAAAGGGAAGGAGAAAGACAGAGAAACATCTGTGTGTTGCCTCTCGTACATGCCCTAACCGGGAACTGAACCCACAACCTGGGCATGTGCCCAGACCAGGAATCAAACCTACAACCTTTTGCTTTGCAAGAAGACACCCAAACAGCTGATCTACACTGGTCAGGGCCAGCCTTCCCCATCTACTGCTGTTTGTTTTGGTGGAAAGGTACCACTTTTCTCCAAGTCTTCCTTTGTGCTGGATCATCTAATAGACATTCTCATTTTAAAGATGAGGCACAGAGAAGCTGATTGATTTACCCAGTTATACAGCTGGCTTGAAGCAAAGCCAAGTCAGGCTATAATCCTTGTTTCCTAAATACTGGTCCAGTGCCTTTTGCACACACCAGGGCATCAAATAATACACTCAATCCTCCCTCCCTCCCTCCCTCCCTCCCTTCCTGATTTTAGAGATAGGAATGGAGAGAGACACAGAAGAAAAACATCAATTTGTTGTTCCACTTATTTATGCATGAATTGGTTGATTCTTGTGTGATATATCAGGACAGCGCTCTACCCAGCTGAGTTACCCAGCCAGGGCAACTTCTCCCATCTTTAAAGCTATGATCTAGAATTAACCTGGTAAAAATGTTTTTCAAAGGTGTTTTAAAATGTAACTAGTTCACTCCAGGGTAGTGTGAGAGTTGCATAGGTAATTCCCCCGCAACTACATCATTATCCATAAGATCACAAATGATTTAGTATTTAAATTAGTTCTATTTAGGTATGCTCCTTCTCTTCAGCACACCCATGCCCCCTTTCCTCAGGCATGTATTTTTGCTTTCTTTCTCATAAGCTTTAAGGGTTCCCATGAAATTTGCAACCAGGGGAGCAGTAGGCAGGAGCAATCTTTCCCAGGCCGACCCCCTGAACCTATCTCCAAGGACTCTTCTTTTGCCTTTGTAACCTCCTTTCCTGAGTCCACGCAGTCCAGCGTGGCTCACTTCTGTTACTGTCACTTCCTTTCCTGAGTCTAGACAGCCCAGTCCTGGCTCACTCCTGTTGCTGCGATCTTGCCTCTTCTATCTTAAACCTTTCCTTTGTGTCACTGTCCCCAGCCTTTTTAAAAAAAAAAAATTATATAATGATGCTTTATTATGTTTTATTGAGGTGTCATTGGTTAATAAAATTATATAGGTTTTCAAGTGTATAATTCTATAATACATCATCTATATTTTGTATGTTCACCACCCCAAGTCAAGTCTCCTTCTATTACTATTTATCCCCCCATACCCTTTTTACCTCTCCACACCCCACACTGTCCCCAGCCTTAATAAATATACTCTCAACATAAAAAATCAAAGAGTTCTATTTGGTTTTTAAATCCATACTCTTTCCCCTATACCATTTATACTTAAACCATGAGGATTTAGTAGTAAACTAGGCTTGTAGGTCCACCAGTTAGTTCCTGTAGGTCAGATCCCTGTAGTATTTTTTTTTAAAGTGGAAGACAGGCCCAAAAATCTTATTTGTGATGATATTATTATGAAGGGCTCAGTGTTAAAATAGTGCCTGGCACATATATAGTGTGTTGTCTCATGTAATTCTCACAGTCCCATTATTTCCTCTGTGTAATTTTATAGTTGAAGAAATTGAGGCACAGATGTTTAAGGAATTGCCCCAGATCACACAAGTAGTTGGGGTGGAGTTTGGATATGAACCAAAGCAATCTGATCTGAGTCAGAACTCAGCCTCCATACTGCTCTACCTACTAAAAAAATACTTGGTGGCTAGCTTAAAGGTTGCAGACCCAGGAACAACTGGTGGGCCCAGGGAGCTCCTCGGGACACCTGGAGCCAGAGGGATCCCCACTGGAGAATATGCCAAAATCTGGAAGGGAAATTGGAGCAAGCCTAGCTGCTGACACTTTTTTCAGCAGCCCTGAACCGCCTCTGAGACAGAGCTTGGGAGATAGGAATAATTTAGAATAGGAGAGGTCAACCTAGCAATTGCAGTGTTGAGATGTGGCCACCAGGAGGCTGCACAGGTTGGCCTCTGAGCCAGGGAGGGGCTGGAGTGCCCACCTCTCATCCTGGTCTTTGTACTTCAGGACTCACTCGCTTTGATCTGCTGGGTGATTTTGGACGCTTCAACTGGCTGGGCAATTTCCACATCGTGTTCCTCTACAATGCAGCCTTTGCAGGCCTCACCACTCTCTGTCTAGTGAAGACTTTCACTGCAGCTGTGCGAGCAGAGCTGATCCGGGCTTTTGGTGAGAGGGAGTGGGGAGCACAGGTTGGTGGGATGATTGTGAGGTGGAGCCTTTGGGAACAGTGGTCATCCCAGTAGGGGAAATGGCATGCTCTCTGCTTTATTTGTAACCTCCCTCATCCACCCATTTTGTGGCTTGGTTGTCTTATCTCAGAGGTCTGACTGTATGCTCTACTTTTGACTGCCCTCCCCTCCTCTTTTCCAGGGCTGGACAGACTGCCATTGCCTGTCTCTGGTTTCCCCAGGGCATCTAGGAAGACCCAGCATCAGTGACCTCCAGATGGGAGTGGGAGGGAGAAAACTGGACACTGCCATCTGCTGCCCAGGCCTGGAGTGACACCAAGAGTGGGCGGACCTTAGGACCTGGAATTTGAGAGGGATGGGTGGCAGAGAGGAGCTGAGCCCTCTGCACTGTTGCATAATCTGAGCCAGAGTTTGGGACCAGGCCCCCCTGCTTTTTCACATTTAACTATGGGCCTCAGCATGGGGTGGGGCTGGGTAACTGGGTCTGGCTCCTGGTCCCAAATCTGTTTACACATCAATCTGCCTCACTGCTATTGCGGGCCATGCCCGTAGCCATGTTTACATGATTTGATGTGCAATAGGATGGGGTGGGGACAGGGGAGGGACTGAGCAGGGGCAGACTTGGGAGGTAGATTGTCTCCTTTTGCCTCTGGCCCAGAAGAACTGAAGCACTGTGCTATCCTGGAGGGGCTTTGGACCACCAGAGATAATGAGGGCATGGGGAAGAAGAGGCCACAACCATCAGCAATAAAGTTGTTCCCAAGGTTTGCTTTGGTTTTGTTTTTTTGCTTTTTTTTTAAGGGCCTGTATGTATCTATTTGAACATCCTTACTCTCAGTCCTGAGTCTGTCAACTGAAAGAAACAAGAGTCCTGTCCACCATCCTTTCCCTCTCCCTCCATCAGCATTGTTAATGCTCTTTGGGGACTTAATTGTGGTATTAGGCCACACAATTAGGCAGCCTCGGGCTAGCTGGTCCCCTGACTCTTCCTTATGCCCATGGCCTTGTTTCTGTGCCTTGGCTATTGGGGGTAGGTAGGCATGGATGTAGGAATGGATAACCTCCCCTTGTATACACACACCCCCTCAGCCCTGTCCCCCCGACATAGATGTGGAGTAAAAGAAGAAGCTGACTAACAAGGGTTTGTGATCTACCTCGGAGAAAAAACTAATTCCTCTTTCCAGAGACTGTCAGTCCCTTAAATACTATGCAAGCCCTCTGCTACATCGGGGATACAGACAGTTTCTGCTTAAGGGTTATACGTATTATACATTGTACAACTTTTAGGGCCACCATTCACCTCATAGTCTTATGTATAGTTATGACTATTTTCTTGCAAAGGACAGGTGTCTTGAAGGGATGCCTTTTTCCCTAAT
This sequence comes from Pteronotus mesoamericanus, assembly GCF_021234165.1. Classification (NCBI taxonomy): domain Eukaryota; kingdom Metazoa; phylum Chordata; class Mammalia; order Chiroptera; family Mormoopidae; genus Pteronotus; species Pteronotus mesoamericanus. The sequence continues at coordinate 5,497,489 of NW_026555310.1, forward strand.
ATACACAAAGTGCTATGAGTGCTAGCTATGGAGCTGCATGAAGGGTGAATGTGAAATACCAAAAAAGTATAGGTGCCATGATTATTTGCTGAGCACTTTAGGTAGGCCAGGCAATTAACCATGATAAATAAGTTTGTGCTTCATTGCTTTGTCTAGAAAGGGTGACAGACAATTCTAACACCAAACCACAGTGGATGGCAGTTAATTACTGGTTCTCAAGGAAACATGGAGGTGGGCAGTGTCAGGGCATGAGAGAAGGCTGCTTAAGAGAAAGTGATTTCTAAAGGATAATTGATGGGTAAGTGTCCTAGGCTCAAAGCCTCTGATAAAAACAGTGTCTGGAAGCAGAGCCCTAGGGGTTCCAGAGGTAGAAAGCTGGAGAAGTGGCAAGATGAAAGTTAAAAAGTGATCATTAACCTGTTAGAGACTTAAGTACCCACTGGCCTCCAGCAACTTCCAATTGAGTTGCGTGTTTGAAAACGAAGTTGGGTGTCTGGCAATGACAAAAGAGCAAATTCTGAAGCCCTAAACGGGAGTATAACTATGAGGGTCTGTTTCTGATTCTGAGGCAAGCTCTTAGCAGAAGGCTGCTAGGGAAAATAGACTCCTGGTACCTACGCCTTCCAGTCCTGATTACTGTTGAATAAGAGATGGAAATGGCAGAGGTTTGGGGAGGACCACAGACAAGGGAGGCTCTGGTTGTATGTATGCCCAAAGAGCTTGGCTAGCCTTGGACAGAAAGTGGAACCGATAGTTCCTAGGTAGCAGAGAATATGGACTTCCAGAATAGGCTTTGGGAGAGCAAAGATCAATTCAAGTATCAAAGGAGGGTGGTTTGGTGCCAAGCTTAGACCAGGCAGACTAAGGATTGTAAAGCTACTAGAATTTCTTAGGCAGGTAACTGCCTGGTTTCCAAGATGGGACACACTTCAGTCTCAAGCTGGACCAGTGGTGACCAGCTAGAGCCCCCGCCCTGGTGGGAGGGGGCGGGCCGGTCCTAGGCGGAGGGCGGGGCCAGGGGCCACTTAAGGCGGAGCCCGGGCGTTGTGGCAGCGCCGGAGCCTGGCGGCAGAGCCAGGCTGAGCTGGCATTCACCCACGACCCCCCTTCCCTGCTATGATGGCCAGTCAGTAGCAGGTTCCAGACCCCCGAGGGGCATGTAGGCAGAGCTAGCGGCAGCCAGGTGCACAGAGCCACAGCAGCTCTAGGGCACTCTGGGGGCAGTTCTGCCTGCCGCGCTCTCTGGTGCCGGGGGGAATGTCCAACTGCAGGGCGAGCTGGTGAGGACAAGAACGTTCTCTTTTGGCCAGAGTCCGCTGCATCCATGGCGCTGCTGTCCAGTCTGGTGCCCCTGTGCTGCTTGGCACTTCTGGCGCTGCCAACCCAGAGCTGCGGGCCGGGCCGGGGGCCGGTTGGCCGGCGCCGCTACGTGCGCAAGCAGCTTGTGCCGCTGCTCTACAAGCAATTTGTACCCAGCGTGCCAGAAAGGACCCTGGGTGCCAGTGGGCCAGCCGAGGGGATGGTTGCAAGGGGCTCAGAGCGCTTCCGGGACCTGGTGCCCAACTACAATCCTGACATCATCTTCAAGGATGAGGAGAACAGTGGCGCAGACCGCCTGATGACTGAGGTAAGGTGGGTCTCTCCTCACCTGCGCCAAGTTTTCTACTTTCCTGTAGCCGCCCAGGAGGGTGAACTGGGCTTCATTTATAAAGATCTTAATCTCAAATACCTTCTCTCACCCCACCCAAAATAAAACCTCTGCTGGCTGGACTGAGTGATCAGGAGGGATCAGAACAGGGGGGAGAGGGAGGAGGGACTAGTGAGAGTGAAGCTGGGAGAGACTTCGAGGGTGAGGGCGGGGAAAGGGGGATGGCGGCAGGCGAGACGGGAAATGGCTGAGGCGTGGACCGGGGGTCAGCTACCAAGCCAGGCAGGAAGGGCTGGGGTGAGCTGGGGGCCAAGAGCTGGCTAGGCAGCAGACAGAAAGCTATGCCCTTAGCCTGGCTCCTGACCTGATTGTGGAAAAGCTCTGTGAGCCAGAGACTGAAGGGGGCTGGGAAAGGGTGGCCAAGAGTCTGGTCACCGGGCCATTTACCTGAGCCGGGGCTGGCATGAAGAAGGCATCCTAGAACCAGGACAAGGTTGTTCTAGAGTCTAAACGACTGTCTTGGGCTGAAAGGCAGTTCTCAATGGGAAGAACAGATGGGTCCACCTAAGAATCAAAGGGTTCCTGTGTCCCTCAAGCTCAGTTTAGCTCAGGGGCTTTCCTTGGAATCAAATAACTAAAATAAATTCAACTACCATGTATTGAACATCTGCTGCAGAGCAGAACCTAACCAACTGAGGGAAAGGTGAGCAATGCCTTGGGAGAGAAGGACTACCTCCAGCCACTAGTCTCAAATATCAGAACTGGAAGGAAACTTGGACATCACATTCTTTCACCATCACCCCACCCCTCATTTTACAGTGAAAGCAGGGCCCCAAGAGGAAAAGCGATTTAATCAAAGTCGTAAAACTAATTAGTGGCATGGCTGGGACTAGAATTCAGGACTCCTGATTCTAAGTCCTATACACTTTCCATTACACCACCTAATTGTGTATGGAGTGAGGAGGTGGGGGGAGAGGGAGGGGTACGGATTTCCTCTGATTAATTGCCATAGTTTTCCAGGTTACTTTGTTAGGAAAACCTGTTCAGGAGAGAAAGAATCCCTTCTTGTTCCTGCCTTGAAGCCTTCCTCCTACCCTCAGATTGAGAAGGGGACACTCCTTCCCTCCTCGGTCATGGAATGTTGTGGCCCTTTCCTGTGGCTGCCACCTGCAGCAGAGGGGGCAGAACAAGGGACAGGCCCAGGAGGGGCCCTGGCAGGCTTGGGAACCCTTTCGGTCCTGCTTATCTCCCACACCCTGGCTGCAAAAGGCCTCCATTGAGTTGGCTCTGCAAAGGACTGCTGCCCCCGCAGGTCAAGGCCTCAAGGCCTCCATAGGGGACAAAACGACAAAAAAGTTGGAAGGAGTTACCACTTTTCCTGTCTTTCCCCTCCCCTCCTCTCCAACCCTGCGGAGGTGTAGAAGACCCTGCAAGAAGGGCAGGGGAAAATTGTCCCTCTGGCAGTTAGGAGAAAACGAAGTCCGAGGTGAGAGGTCGGAGGGGGAGAAGAAAAGGAAGCTGTCCTCTTTGCGCCTCCTCCCGCGGTGTCCGTGCTATGGTGCTTGCCAAGGTCTCCGGCTCCCAAATTGGAGCGGCCAAGATAACCGTGGTCTCACTCCCCCGGGTGCAGGCTTCCAGCCGAGGCTGCTTTTCCTCCTCTCCACTCCCACCCTGCAGGGGGCCCCCCAGATCCGCACAAGGGCAGCTCCGGCCGTTCTCAGGTGCTACTCCCACGCCTCTCTGGGCTGCATCTGGACCAGAGATGGAGAGAGATGGCAGCTCTCAGGGCTGGCAGAGACTGAGCTGGAACCGGGAGGGCTGGCCTCGCTGGGGGAGGGGACTGGCGGGGCCGGAGCAGGGATGGGGGGGCGCGGCTTTCTGCCCTTTCCTCTCCCAGAGCCGGGGTGGCTGAAAAGCGCCTTTGTGGATGGAGCTGCTGAGTCCGCTTCTCCCGGCGCGTCCCCGGCCTCGGCCCGGGATTCTCGCTTGGTTAAGTCATCCCGGAGAATGGCCATTGTACTTCATGCAGCCCCCGCCACCCCAACCCTTTTTCTAGTAGCCTTGATCCCGCACAGCCCCGTTAGGGCACCTCTATGGGGGGCACTAGCACGATGAAGGGGTTAATGCTAGGGGCCGAAAGGAGGAGGAGGAAGGAAGGAAGGAAGCGATGCCCGGTGCCAGGGAAGGCAACGAAACAAAAGATGAATCAGGCAGAGGGAGGGCAGCCAGGGCTTGCAGCGGGGGGCCAGGCTCAAACAGGGGCTCCTTTTGGGGAGCCAGGCCGCTGGACCACTCCCTGACCAAGCTTCCACCCACCCTCTCAACTATTGCTGTCTCTCAAGTTGAGCCAATACCCCAGGACGAGCAGGGGTTAGGGGCGGGCATTAAAAATAGAGGAAGAGCTAGGTATAGGTGTCCCTTCTCAACCTCAGACCTGACCCCACAGTTCTCCCACGTTGCTTTGGGAAGGTGGTGCTGACTGGTGGCGAAACCTATGCAGATTTTCACTTCCCCAGGGCATTCAAAAGCTGGAAGGGAGTCAAGTGGGGACGGGAAAGCAGAAGAATCGACCCTCCCATCCAGGTCCCTTGTGCCCCCATAGTGGTGGTAGTGATAGTGAGGAGACTGACTCCTTTATTCCCCGACAGCGTTGTAAGGAGCGGGTGAACGCTCTGGCCATTGCTGTGATGAACATGTGGCCAGGAGTGCGCCTGCGGGTGACCGAGGGCTGGGACGAGGATGGCCACCATGCTCAGGACTCACTCCACTACGAAGGCCGTGCCTTGGACATCACCACGTCCGACCGCGACCGCAATAAGTATGGGTTGCTAGCGCGCCTGGCAGTGGAAGCTGGCTTCGACTGGGTCTACTATGAGTCCCGCAACCACGTCCACGTGTCGGTCAAAGCCGGTACAGTAGGGTGTGGGTGGTGAGGTGTGCCCAAAGGGGGTCTCTCTGGGAAACAGGCTGCACAGCCCTTTTGCGAAGCTAGGGGTGACCAAGGTGGGCGTTAGCTTTATAAACTCCCCTTCCATGTCTGCCCAGGTTGGGATCAGATCCGTGGGAAACTGCAGTTGTGTTGAGACTGCTGAGGTCTGCGCTGGGCTTGACCCACATCTTTGAGAATCAGTACTAATATTTTTCATCCAATGCTCTCTATGCTTGTTCCCTGCAGATAACTCACTGGCGGTCAGGGCGGGCGGCTGCTTTCCGGGAAATGCCACCGTGCGTCTTCGGAGTGGCGAGCGGAAGGGGCTGCGGGAACTGCATCGCGGGGACTGGGTGCTGGCGGCAGACTCGGCAGGCCGGGTGGTGCCGACCCCGGTGCTGCTTTTCCTGGACCGCGACTTGCAGCGCCGGGCCTCTTTCGTGGCTGTGGAGACGGAGCGGCCTCCGCGCAAGCTGTTGCTCACACCCTGGCACCTAGTGTTCGCTGCCCGAGGGCCAGCACCAGCGCCAGGCGACTTTGCACCGGTGTTCGCACGCCGGCTGCGTGCAGGGGACTCGGTGCTGGCGCCCGGCGGGGACGCGCTGCAGCCGGCGCGCGTGGCCCGTGTGGCTCGAGAGGAAGCCGTGGGCGTGTTCGCACCGCTGACAGCGCATGGGACTCTGCTGGTTAATGACGTCCTGGCCTCGTGTTACGCGGTTCTGGAGAGTCACCAGTGGGCGCACCGCGCCTTTGCTCCTCTGCGCCTCCTGCACGCGCTGGGGGCGCTGCTTCCAGGAGGGGCTGTCCAGCCGACAGGCATGCATTGGTACTCGCGGTTCCTCTATCGGTTGGCGGAGGAGCTGCTGGGCTGAGCGCTGTCGGCATAGAAACCTCGAGGCGCCTGCCCACCAAAAGGAGGGCTGGGGGCCGAGATCTAGGGATGTGGGCAGCGGATGATGTTGATTGGGAGGGAGGGAGGGAGGGATAGGGAGAAAAAAAATGGAGGCTCTGCGGAACTGTCTAGTTTAGGGGCAACCTCCCGCTGACGAGGTGGTCCCGGGTCCTAGGTAGGTGGGGTTGATAGTGGGTACTCCTTTTGACAAAGACTATTTCGCCTTTTCTTCCCTAATGCCTCAGCCCCAACCGATTATTTTATTTTATTTTCTATTTATAAATCATAATATAATGATCTGCTTGCCTAGCCTGGCAAGACGAGGGGCTGGGGCACAGCGTTAACACTGTCTTACACAGCCAGCCAATCTGACGTCTGACATTTTCCTACAGGTGGGCTAATAAAGGGAAAGCTTCTGGGAGATCATTGGAAAATATCTCTATTTCGAGGGTGATTTACTTCCAGAGTGGGGAGGAAGGGGACCTACCCAGAGTCAATACCTTACATCCTCCTTCCTTCCCTCCTTCCCCAGCAGGTTTTCCTGCCCGGCTTCTTCCCCTCAGAGGGGACGCCCTAATCGATCAACAAGAGACCAAAAATGTCGTGCCCTTTTCTAGGCTGCTAGTCCCTTTTCTCAACCAGAGAGGACAGTATCCTGCGCGCACGGTCATACGGGTATAATGGCTGTTGCGGAGGCCAGTGTCCAAGGAAAGAGAGGGCCCATGCGCGTCATTTCTCTGTTCATAGGGGTTCCGGTGGGGCTGCGACTGTTGTGGGTACCGATACTCAAAGAATTCTGGGCCCCTGTTGTTAGCCTGTAGTCCTGGTCCCTCCCTCAAAGCCATGAATCAGCCTAGACCCCTCCTACCCTTCCCCTGGTGTGGGGTCTGGATGAAACCGAAGTTTTTTTGTTTTATTTTTTTTTTCCCCCTGGGATATCATTGGACCAACCGGTGACCCGTGGGAATTCCTACTTAAGTCATAACTGATAGTCCCCACACTCTTGGTCAAGACAAAGAACCCTGACAGAAGAAGGCTCGAACCTATTCCTTCTGAAGGGCTGTGAGGGTAGAGAACAGCTTCAGCCCTGGTGTATGGGAGGAAATAGGTGCTCCAAGCAAGGGCATTTGGGTATTAAAACTCTAGCGCCCTTCCTGATCGCCTGTCCTGGTTGTTGCCACTGGCTTCCTTTATCGTTTCTCTCTCTCCCCTCTCCCATTATTGCCGGCTCTGCTTCCTTGGCCTGAATGTTTCTGGAACTTTTGGCTTGGCTTCCAACACAGCAGACGCCTGGAATCCAGGCAGGCAGGTGTCCCCGAGTGAGGAATGGAAGGTCTGAGGAAGCTGGACTGTACTGGGAAGGGGAGTGTCTAGGGCAAAGGGGATGGGCGGAGGTGGGTGGTACCGCCGGAGCCCGCCCTTCCCTGGTGGGGCCGGGTCTTCCCCGCAGCCGGGCCCCTGCTATACACTGCCCTCTGGTGGTCTTCCTGACCAATTCCCTTACAGACCAGAGGAACGGGAACTCTGTGCAGTTGACCCTTGAACCAACGCTGGCGTTAGGAGCGCCAACCTCCCGCGCAGTCGGAAATTACCACTGTATCGGTGGAAACGGTGGACTGGACCGGCGCGAAAGAGACTTTTTGCAGGAGACAGGAGATGGTACGTGGGGCTCGGGGCTTGTTAAGCTTCCGGGGCTGAGACACAGGTGTCAGCGGCTGTCTAGAAGCCCACCTGCCTATCTTTGAGAATGCCCTTCCAAACTGTGGCATTAATGCATCTCTTGTGCCTGATTTAACTCTGTGGCTCCTGGAAGCTGGAGGTATAGTTGTTGCCTGCATAGTCCAGATTCCCATGCCCATCCTAGTTGCCCCTTCATCTCCTTCACCCTTGTGACCCTTGAATTAATGTCTGGAGGTGAAAGCATACTTAGGTTTCCAGGTGGTGCTTGATAAAGGCAACATTTGGAAGTGGCTAAGTTTATCTTTATCTTTAGTGCCTTTCCACCCACCTTCTCTCAGTCTACACCAGGTGCCTATTTTTACCTCAGAAGTGCACTTCAAGCTGTGGACCTTTTCTACTTTGTTTTTAAACCTACCCTTGTCACCCTCTCTCAGATCCTGATGCCCTCCAGCCATGATACATCAGGTGAGGGCTAATCTGATAAACTAGTCTTTTTATGTTGACAGACTTCTTTGTGCCTTAATAAGTTGGGTAGGGAGATATTTGAGGGCAAGTTTTCTCTTAGACTGCATTCTGTCAACCCAGGCCTGAGACTCATCTCTCTCTCTCATACACCCCTTCCATCCCTCATTATCCTCGTCCTCTGGAGGGTCTCCAGCTTCCAAAAAATAATAATAGTAATTCATCACCTGCCTGTATTTCTCCAGGAAGCTGACCGAGAGGGCATATTCACTTTGTCACACATCTCCAGTTGCAATACCTCTTTTCATCAACAAAATAGGCAATGAGGATTGGAGAAAAGGCATGGCTTGGAAGTCAGGCCAACCCAGAGATGATGATACTTCCCTGACAGGGCTATTGACAAAGTCAGTGTATATGCCTAGTGCGGAGCAGGTGCTCAGTAAATGTTTTCTGTGCTCTGCATCCGTATTTCACTCCCTCTGCTTCTGATGCCTGTCTGCTTCTCTTCTTACCACTCCTCTAGAAGCATTATCAATGATTCACAAACTTTTTTTTGGGAGAAGGGTTGTTGGCCCTATAATTATTTGATCTCATAACACTCCTTTCTTCAGAAGGCACTGTGTGACCCATTTGGGTGTGTTTTAGAACTAAAGCGTAATTAAAAGTACTCTTGTTTTGAGAATTTACAGAGCATTTTGTGATAATCCTGGCAGCAAGACATCTCTGCATACTGGAAAACCATAATTGAGAATCACTGCTTCAAGGTTCAGGTGACCTTTTTATTGCTCAGAATCCAGACCCCCCCCCCTACCTTTCTTTAGGCAGAATTTACTGAACATCTGCAATGTAGCACTGTATAAGGCACTGAAAAACACACAGAACACTGGGGAACAGCTTCTTTCCCTGGAGGTATAGACCTAAAGGTGTAAGATGGTTAACTACTACAGCAATACTTTTACTTAATCAGCTTGAGTTGAATAGGCAGTAAATATCATACTAGTACAGAGAAAGCCTTGTGGAGAAATAGGATATTGAAGCATGTGTAGGTGGAGGAGACCAGAAACAGCATTCCAGGCAGAACAACATAAGCAAGGACTTGGAATCTGGGATGAAGATGTGCAAGCTGGTTAGAGCAGGAGATGGGCAAGTGTAACTACATGTACTTAATGTTTCCTGATAATTTATGACATGCCATGCCCTGCTCTAACACTTCATAGGCATTCTCATTTAATTTTCATTATTACTCCATGAGTTTGTATTACAGATGAGGACCCTGAGGCTAAGAGAGGCTTAAGTCACTTGCCCAAGTTACTGCAGCCAACAACTGGTGGAATTGAAACAGGAATAACAAGAAATTAGACTGCCTTGATGGATGGGGCCACATCCTATGGAATTTAAACTATTTCTTGACTCTCATTTTCTTTCTTGAGTTCTAATAAGTTCTAGCTTTTCGACATTTATTTCTCTCTCATTTTCATTGGCTCTTCTTCCTGCCTGGATGGCTGGCTTCCCTAACTAGTGCTACTTAGCCACCAGTTAAGGAAATATATATACATAGGTACAGGTTTCTGGCAGGAATACATGCAGGCTGGTACACGAACACAGAAAGCATAAGAAGAGAAGACTCTTGGCTTTTTTTGGATTAAAGAAGAGAGGAGTTGAGCTTTGCTATGGACTGAAGGCATGTGTCCCCCCCCCCCCAAATTATGTTGAAGCTGTAATGTGTATGTGGCTGTATTTGGTGATGGGGCCTCTAAGGAAGTAACTAAGGTCAAATGAGGTTATAACAATGGTGCCCTGATCTAATAGGATTAATGTCCTTAAAAGAAGAGCTTCCTTTCTCTTCGCACGTACCAAGGAAAGGCAATGCCAGGACAATAGTGAGAAGGTGGCTGTCTGCAGACCAGGAAGAGAGCTCTTTCCAGAAACCATATTGGCTGGAACCTTGACCTTGGACTTTCCTAGCCTTTAAAACCGAGAAAACAAATGTTTGCTGTCTAAGCCACCCAGTCTATGGTATTTTGTTATGGCAGCCCTAGCAGACTAATAATACAAGCTTTCAGAAATGTTTGAAGTAAGGAAAGGCCAGTGCTAAGACAGGGTCTTTACTTAGTGAAAATAATCAGCTCTGCTTGAACATAATGAGCATTTGTGATCTAGAGCCTCCTTGAAATGTTTATTCCTGACTGTGCTTTTGTGGTCCCTGCTATATTAGAGGAAACTTTCTTTTCTGGCTGGGAGATTGAAGAAGTTGTCTATGAGAAGAAGGCTCTAGCTGGTTAGGGGATTTGGGGGATTTTGTGGCTAATGAACACATTCAAACCTTCCTCTCCTTTTTATTGTCTCTGCATATGACTCTGTGTACATATATGTGTACAAATGAACCTCTCCTGTGAGAGGGTGAGATGGGGCTATCTTCAATAAGGTTGTATAGTGTGTCAAACATTGTGCTGTGCCATGGGGATAAGACAGTAAAGTCAAGCATGGCTCTTACAGATCCCATCTGGTAAGACAGGCATAGGTGGTTAGAAGGTTGTTGAGTGTGATGAAAGAGTTGAGAATTGATATTTAAGCTGAGACCTAGAATATGTTTAAGAGTTGTTCAAGCAGAGTGAATAGCAGTGCAAAAGCCTGGAGTTGGGGAGCAAGAGCAAGATGAATCTGAGCAGCATCGAAAAGTTCAGTATAGCCAGAGGGAGACTGATGGACTTCAAAGATTTTCAATTTTGTCCTGATGGTGAAAAGCAATTGTAGGATTTAGAAAAAAGAACCAAACTTACATTTTAAAAAGTAAACTGGCAATTGGGCAGACTTTTTTGTTGACTTTATCCCTCAGTAAGTTTGTTGTCATCTGAGCATGTGAGTGTTGCTAGTTCTGATCACAGGTAGGAAATACCCCCATCTTCACACGGAACATGTTATGGGAGCAGATGGTGGGGAGCGGTGTAGGGATATTGGAGCAGGACAGGAGGGGACAGGAACAAAATTGAAGGTGATACCTCTAGCCCTGGCTTTGCTTTTCTCTGAAACCTAAACCTAAACCATCCTTCAGATTCTCTCCTTGGGACCACATAACCTAAGAATACATTTGTCTGATTTCAAACCATGTGATGTCCAAACAGAAGTCCTTGGAATGGGGACTTCTGTTTGTTTGTTTGTTTGTTTGCTATTCTCTTTTGCTTTCCAGCGATTCTTCCAGTGGAGCCTTGGCTTAGCTTGGACCTGATGGCCCTAAGCTGAGACAGAGCTGCCACCCTGAGAGCCAGGTCTAGGCTGAATGTTGCAGCTGCCCAGGGAACAGCTGGTTAAGCCCTCAGCAGCTGCAGCAGCTGGGATTCCACCCAACATGTGAGCTGAGATTAATCACATTTCCTCCACACACATCCCTTCCTTGTTCTAGTCTGGTGAGTCTATATAGCCTGGTGAGTCTATAGTATCTCACAGAATATTTGAGACTAGATATTATGAATCTATCCCTGAATGAAGCTGAAGCCAAAGTCACCCAGCTTCTCTTCTCTTGGAGGCAGCTGACCCAAAACACTTCAGGGCCACCAGAAGAAGGAGGGTGTGGGTCTCTCTCACACATAGCCTCCTTTCTCTCGTCTCTATCCTTTTATAAACTGGCTAGGATAGATTATTCTTTGAAATGTCTGATTTGGAATAACCATTAGAACTGTCTAAAGATGAAGGGGCTTCTTTGATCGGGTGAGGAGGTGGATTTCCTTATCTTTGGAAGACTCTATACTAAGGCCTAGAAATTTGGTGGGAGTGTTGCAGGAGGATCAAGCATCATACTAGTGGTTGTCACTTTTAAACTGTGATTGCTTCTCACTTAACTGTAATTTGACAGTTAAGAACAATAGAGCTATATATTCTATTTGGTGCTTATGCACCAGCTGTGTGGCCTTGAGGAAACCATTTCGTAAGAGATTCCAGAGACTGCAATGAGGTGCTTCTAAGAGGTTAGAAATGAGGAGGTGCTCTGAGATTTAAACATAGCAAGGCAAATTAATACACAAAGGTACAAGGCAGTTCCTCCCAGGTCCAGAGACTTGACTCCCTCTTTTCAAGAAATATTTATTAAGCCCTGGCAAGTACTAATAGGCGTCCTATGCTAATGATTTTTGATATTTTTCTACAGAGACAAGCAGTAATTTAAATGAATTAAATTAATTACTGTTTTTGCTTGGAAAAGTAGCCTAATCAATTTTGGGCTTTAAAAGGATCCCTCTAGCCCTGGCTGGTGTGGCTTAGTGGATTGAGCACTGGCCTGCGAACCAAAGGGTCGCTGGTTCGATTCCCAGTCAGGGCACATGCCTGGGTTGCAGGCCAGGTCCCCAGCTGGGGGCACACAAGAGGCAACCACACATTGATATTTCCCTCTCTTTCTTCCTCCCTTCCCCTCTCTCTAAAAATAAATAAATAAAAATCTAAAAAATAAATTACAAAAAAAAAAAAAAGGATCCCTCTAGCTCTGGCTGGTGTGGCTGGTGTGGCTCAGTTGGCTGGGCATCATCCTGCAGACTGAAGAGGTCATGGATTCAGTTCCTGGTCAGGGTACATGCCTGGGTTGTGGGTTTGGTCCCTTGTAGTGTCATGTGCGGGAGGCAACCGATCAATGTTTCTCTCTCACGTCATTGTTTCTCTCCCTCTCTTTCTCCCTCCCTTCCCCTTTCTCTGGAATCAATACAAGAAAAAAAGAAAAGAAAATGAGGCCTTTAACTGCTGAGTGGCAGATGGATTAGAAGGGAGTTAGTGAGTGCAAGGAGAAGAGCAGGAAAAAAAGAGAATGTGGTAGTGCAGATAAGAGATGATGTTGGCTTATATAAAGAGGTTACAGTGGAAATGGAAAGAAAGGACAGTTTCAGGAAATGTTTGTATTTGTGGGATTGATAGGATGTGGTAGTTGATTAAAGGAAGAAGTAAAAAGTAGGAGAAAAAGATTTCTTTCAGCTTTATCTATTTGATATTAATATATGTAAAATGAAAGCTTAGCCCTGGTTGGCATGGCTCAGTAAATGGAGCGCTGGCCTGCAAACTGAAAGGTCATGGGTTTGATTCCCAGTCAGGGCACATGCCTGGGTTGCGAGCCAATGTTTCTCTCCCACTCTTTTTCCCTCCCTTCCCCTCTATCTAAAAATAAATAAATAAAATATTTAAAAAAATAAAATTAAAGAGTAATTGATCAGCCAGTATCAGTCTATTAATCCCAAATGGAATGTGGCAAATGGGCAACTCAATCAGAATCATTAACATGTGTGCAGAATTATCTTCGGAAGGGTAATGCCCAATGTGGTCACTGGTGGAGCAGGGGTGGTTTTTCAGGCCTCCATATGACCTGACTGAAATACCCCACAAAGCAAGTTCTTTCCTCTTACCCTGAATTTATGCTTATGTTTACCTCACCGGAAAAGGTAATGCCCTAGAATCTAGGACTTAGATAGGGCTTAGAATCTAGGGCTTCCATCCTGGGTGATAGAAGAGAAAGCAATGTATATATTGACATGGTAGGGCCCAGATCAGGTGCTCATGAATTATGGTGAGGCTTCCCTAGCACATAAGAATTTGGAGATGTTATGAGCCAGTCCATTTCCCAAGTTGGCTACACTGAGTACTCTTCCCAGGATCATCGTTCTCAGTGACGTCCAGGGAGGCAGCCAGACCATTTGCCTTCCTCTGAGCATTTCTCTCTGGCTAAGGTGGGAATTCACTTTTAAGATTTTATTTATTTTTATTCTTTTAGAGAGAGGGGAAGGGAAGACGAAGGAGAGGGAGAGAAACATTGATGTGTGAGGGAAACATCGACTGGTTGCCTTTCACACGACCTGGCTCACAACCCAAGCCTGTGCCCTGGCGGGAAATTGAACTGGTGACCTTTTGGTTCGCAGGCCAGCACTCAATCCACTGAGCCACATCAGCCAGGGCGGGAATTCACTTTTAAATTAATAATGATAATTATTATTATGGCTTCAATTTAATGAGTACCAACTGTTTCTTAATAGAGTGATATGGATATCACATACATGATCTCATTTGCTTTTCACAACAGTGCAAAATAAGTGCTTGATTCCAGAAGGATTTAAATGGGTCACACATGGAGCTGAGGGTCTGGGTTCTAAAGCTATGCAGTTAGAAACAATGCCTTAAATTACAGAACCAAGATAGTCGGGGCACTTTGGCAACTGCCACAAAACACTAGGAATTGCAATTTGCCCTGACACTAGAAGCTGGAAGGCACTGTTGTCTCTGCTGCCACTCTCCACCCTGGAACTCCATCTTTCTGCTGGCGGCCAAAAAGAATGACAAACATCTACCTTGTTGTTCTAACCATTTCATAGAAGAGAAACTGAGAAACTGAGTAGTTAAGTAGCCTGCCTGAGATCATATAGTGAATAATCCAGGATTTGAAACCAGGTCTGTGTAACTGCAAAGTCCATGTTCTTTCCACTATGTTTGGCTGCTGTGAAGCACTTAACTTTTCCAGGCCGAAGTTTCCCAGCCTGTAGTCTGGAGAAGTTGCGCTGCATCAGTGATTCTCAAAGTGTAGTCCCCAGACCAGCAACCTCAGTATCACCTGGAAACCTGTTTAAAATGCAAATTCTTGGGTCTTACTCAGAACTACTGAATCAAAAACTTTAGTGCAGGGCCCAGCAATCTTTGCATTAACAAATCCTCCAGGTGACTCTGATGAGTCCTCAAGGTTGAAAACAACTATACCAGCTTATCACCAAGATCTCCAGCTCTAATAGGTTATTTTGTAAGTTGCTGGTTGTGGTCCCTGGATTGAGCAAGATCTCCTGAGAGGAGCTAAGTACTCCCCATTTTCCTAAAACGGGTTGGTGTTTATCATATTATATGCTAACAGAAGTCAAGAGTAGGTGTAAGAGTAAGGGGAGAAGTAAATGAATGGAACATGCAAGAAGATGCCTGTATGTGTATCCTGGTTATTTTTCTGTGGCGTGCCTAGAAACACATGTCCTTAATTGGCCCATTGACATGTGAACATCTGAGAAGTGCCCCAAAATCGACGTGTCAAAAATAAATACAACAGTGGAAGGGCATATAAGGGGACTATACAATAAAACACAATAAAGATTAAATAAAAAATACATTAATTCAATTATTTCCCCATGCCCTCACTAAAAAATTCCTGTTCTTCTTCCCATGTCCTCTGAGTCTATAAATGAATTTGCCATCTTTCTTCACTGTATGTCTTTTAATCAGGTCATCAATTTCATAACTTCTACCTGGAGTACCCTTTCTATGAGTCTTCGCCATCCTTTTTGTCACTATCCTGGTCCAGGCTCTCATCTTTCCCTTCATGGTAGTGGCTTCCTAATAGGGCTTTTTGCCTCTAGCCCCAACCTCTCTCTACATTCTCCCCCACAAGGCCACCTTACAAAGCCCAGCTCTCCTCATGGCACTGCCGTCCCCACGACACCCCACCAAAAAAACAGCAAAGGTTCCAATGCTTATTGAGGTGCTTTCCAAACCTTGATTTTCCCACGAAGAGGTGCATAGTCCCTTTTCACCCATATAATTATTTAATGTTTTTCTCTAATTCAACTGATTTTTCTTACTACCAGCTTTAGCCTCTTTTAAGCAAGAATATTTATGAACTCATAGTTTTGACATTATAGCTGTTTTTTTCTACTATACATTAAAGTTACATAACAATTTTGTTAAGTTTGTTTATTACCTAAGTCATGTTATATACCCATTAGCGGTGTATTTTGAGAACCTTGGGGAATGAAATAAAGCTTAAGTTCTTAAAGCTGGCATTCAAAGCCATCCCTGATCTGATCCCAGCCCAGTTTCCAGCCTTAATTTTCACACAGCCCACACATATAGAATGCTCCATGTACAGGGTCCACTTGTTATTTCCAGATACACTATTTTCACTCTTCCCTTAGCATTTTGCTTTTTCTCTTAGGGTCCTCTCAAGATGTAAGGCTCATCTCAATTGTCAGTTACATTGTGAAATCTCTGATCCTTTCAGACAGAATCAATCAACTTTGTCCTGTTTCTCTCTTTTCTTTTTTTACTTTTCTTTTTTGAAGAAGGTTGCTTACTCTATGCTTCTAGCTATTTATACTGTGACATGAGACGATAAAATTTTGTCTTCTAATCTTTTACTTGATGGTTTTCCTTACTCTAACATTCAGAAGTGTATCATGCAGAATCCTTGGAGGAAAGAGTCTGTATACCCAAATGGGGAACTGAGGAGACTATAATGAAAGGTCTGTTCTTAAAGATGTGGCCAGGGTGAAGGAATATCTACAAAAATGGTAAAGCATTCTGAGTCTGGCATCAGTGGAGAGCTGATAGAGGTGGTAACTCCTAGGCCTGAAGGGGCAAGGGAAGAGTTACAAGAACCCACAGAGAGCTGTAACTATTGCTGTAGTTGAAGGAGAAGCCACCCAACAGGGCCTGTGTCCTCTAGTAGCCACATGAGCGAGTCTAGGAGAGAGAACAAAATTCCTAGTTCAACCCACAGAATCATGAGGAATAAGACACTGTTGTTTTAAACCCCCAAGTTTTTATATATTTTGTTATGCAACAATAAATAACTGATACATCAACAGAGAAGTGAACCCATAACGGTCTCTCCACCAAAGCTGTGGAAAACCAAGAATACCTGAAGACCTATGCAATGGAACCCATAATTTTGATGCAAAAATAGTAAAAATGTTTTCACTTTTCATAGAGATACTTAACAGTTTTTTGGGAGCATTTCATCTTATTTTGTCTCAGTTGTTTGAGCATTAACAATATATAATGCTGTTGCAAGAAACTTTATTCCAAGCCCATTTGCCTAATGTTAGGATAATATACTTCCTTTATTTGGTCCTATATTGGTGATCTTTATATATTTTGATCTTTAAAAAGTAACCATTTAGGCATTACTTTTTTAGGTGATTGATATTTAATAAACAAATATCTTGGTCCTGAGATTGTAGAGTGGTTCATTAAACATTTATTCCTAGTCTCCTTTTTTCCCCTTCCTTCACTATAAAGGGTAGAAAACAAAATGCTAAAATTTGCAGGCTCCCTTTCTGCTAGAAATGACCACATGATACAGTTTTGTTCAAGGAGTTGTAGCTGAAAATCAGCTGAGGTCTTCTCTTATATAGAAAGCCACAAGAGGAAAAAGACCTTTGTCTTAGCCCTTTTGTTTTCTTCCTGATTGAAAACAAGAGAATTTGAGGATGATCTGATAAAGAGACTATTTACAAGTATGTGAGCAGGGTGTAGAGAAACCACAAAGGGTAGAACAGTACCCCAGGATGAGTATCAGAAAGGCTGTTACCATGGCAGGCTTGAGGGAGTTACTAGAAACTGAACAAAAGAGATGTGTGTGGGGTGGGGAACATGCCTTAAGAAGTGCTGTGACCTTCAGTGGGGGATGTAGACACTGTCCTCCCTCCATTTGGTCTCCCGTGAGTGCTCCTCTTTGATTGAACCCCACTGGGATTTAGGGGGCAACGTCTGCCCCTTGGACACAAATCTGGCTGGAAAAGAGTAGAAAGACAAACAGTATATAAGGCATCTCTTATATATCTTTATATCCTTGCTATGCAACGCACAATAAGTGCCTGATAACAAAGAAGAAGATGAATACATTTTTATTGAATTTAATTGAATCCAGTTCTTTGTTCTATTTTACAGTGCTTAAGACTGAATTAGAATCACCACCAACCTTACTGAGGCCCAGTTATCCAACAAAATTGCTAATTTGCAAGGAATTTCCTTTACTCAGTAGAAAATGTATTTCTTGGGTTTCTTCCTGAGGCCAGATTAAGAAATGGCTCTTTGAAACAGCTTTCATAGATCTGGATTTTTAAAGCATTAGGTGGTTCTATAGTTTTACAAAGCTTGTCCTTCAGTATAATTCAATTCCTAAATACCCACTTCACCAGGGCTTTCCAGAAGAAATAACTTCTGTGTGCTGCCTGTATGACTCTCAGTTTCCACATTTGTAAGGTAAGAGCTAACCATCATTCAAGCCTCACGTACAAATGTTGCCTTCTCAGGCTTTCTAGGATATCACATAAAAAAAGAGGAGTGTCACACCCCAACTTACTCTTTAGCCCATTAATATCTTGTTTTTTCCCATTGCAGTTATAACTTTTTTGTTGTATCTTATTTATTGTTTATTTGTAGATTGTTGGTCTTCTCCCAAAAAAGTACTTGCTCCTTATAGAGCAAAGAACTTGTTTCTGTTTTCCTCGCTCTTTTCCCAGAACCTAGAAGGGTGCCTGGGACATGGTGGTTGTTTGATTAAGTATTAGTTCATCAATGAATGAAAAATTCCAATTATCAACCTTAGGGCTTTTGTGAATATTAAATGAGATAACAATGAAATGCACCTGTTTTCTTTCCCTCACCTCTTCTACCCAATCCTTCAGCAAGTCAGCTTTACCTCAACCTCAAAACATATCCTAAATTCTTACTTCATTCATCTCTACCACTCCAGTCAAGCCACCTTCACCTTTCATTTGGACTACAAGTAACAGTCTTCAGCTGATCTCCTTGCCTCCCCACTTGCTCCTGTCCCCTTCAAACTTTAATCCACTCTCCACAGTGAGGGACGTTTTAAGAAACAATTCAGATTATGTCTTGCTCCAACTTAAATATCATCGACAGCTTTCTAGATACCAGAATTAGCCCAAACTCCTTTTACATGGCCTGGTCCCTGCCAAAAGCAGGCTTCATCTGCTTTAGGCTCACTGGTCTGTCTGTCTGTCTGTCTGTGTGCCTGCCTCTCTTCTGGAATTTAAAAAAATGTATTTTCATTTTCACACCACAACACTGACACTGATGGATTCTTCTGTGGGAATTGTGTGCTGGTTGGCTCCTTGTTATCATTCAGACCTGAGTCTAAACAGGACTTCCTTTGAGAGGAAGTATCACTAGTCTAAAATGGTGATTTCTTTTTTAATTTAATTTAATTTTTTGATTAGAGAGAGGAAGGAAAGTTGGGGGGAGAGATTTGTTGTTCCCCTTAGTTATGCATTCATTGGTTGATTCTTGTATGTTCCCTGACCTGAGATCCAACACAGCTTTGGCATTTTGGGACAACACTCTAATCAACTGAACTACCCTGCCAGGACATAAAATGGTCATTTCTTATAACGCCACCTTTTACAGCACCTAATACTACCTAATATTTCCTTGTTTGTATGTTTGTCTCATCCCAAATAGGTTTTAAGTTTCATGAATTCAGAGACCTTGTTTGTCATGTTGATCACTCTATCCTCAAAACTAGAGTAATGCCTGGAACATAAAGTATACCCTTAATAACTCTTCGTTGAATAAATAAATATGTTGATTATGATGATGTTGAAAAGGAAACCTCAGACGTCCTGGCCACAAATTCTAATAATTTTCCAAAGAATAATAATTGCAGTTCTGAAGTTAGATCCTGGAAGACTGTGGAAGCATCACAGTAAAGATCTGGGGCTGAAGGCTCAGGAAAGCGTTGGGAATGCATTAGAAATTTGGCCTTTTTTCCCCCCTACCTAAGGACCCCAGAGACCTTGGAGAAGGGAGGCCTAAAATTTTATGATCAGAAATTCCAGATCAGACACAATGGGTATTTTTTATCAACGATTTTCTGCAGCCACTTCTGCTGGGTTGCAATGTGCAAACACCTCTAGGACCCCGGGTTCCTTTCTGTTTCTTTATGAATGAACCGGCTCTAGTCTGCGCATGAGCAGCTTCTGGTTCTCCCGCTACACGTGAGGCCCACCCTTTCTTCCTGCTGTTGGCCCGGCCCCGATCCTTTCTAATAGACCAATGGCGAACGGCCTGGGGGGCGGAGCCCGCAGCGGCGCGGCTCTGTAGTTCCTCCAGCGCGCCGCTCCCTTGCTTTAGACTTGCTGTGTTGTGATCACGTGGCGAGCTGCGGGCGCGGCGCTTGTTTTGGTTTCTCTCTAGCTTGCCCTGGCAGTTTGGGGTGAGCGCTTTTTTGTGTCCGTTGCTGCACCTGTCTGCACTGTGACTTCCTCTTCTTAGGGCTTTCTCAGCCCGCAGTTCTGCAAGCCCTTCGGGGCCGGCTCCTGCCATGCCGCTAGTCCGCTACAGGAAGGTGGTCATCCTCGGGTACCGCTCTGTAGGTGAGTCTCCGCCCTGGGGAGAGCATGGACGCACCGCCGCTTTGTGGCCAGAGGAGGCGCGCTGCCGCGGGAACGCGACCCGGGCGGAATGGTGGCATCGTTAGAATGGGGATGTAGAACGAGGATTGAAAGGATGTTGGAAGAAAGCCTGGGGTGGTGATAGTGTGCGGAGGGCTGCAGGAAGCAGAATATGTAAGGCTTAAAGTGGACTTAGCTGCCTGGAACGCCAGAGTGGTTTCCAGTGTTACTCTGGGCGGTAGGGGTGGGGTCAACGGTTGATGATAGGGCGCGGTCTGCGTTGGGCAAGTCGCAGGTGTCCGGGTGTGGAGCAGACTTTATCCTAGGGAATCTCTAATCATTCCAGGAGTGAGTGGGGAAAGGCGGCGGGAAAGGCTTCCTGCGGGGCTACTGAAAGCATTTGGTGACCAAGGTGCAGAGACCCAGGGCGAAAAGAGGGCGAGGGTAGGCTAAGGGAAAACATCTCATGGGGCACTAACAAGCTAGGGTGCTAATTTGGGGTCCCCTTTACTCCTGGGCCACAGCCCAAAAGGACAGAGTGTAAATGTGGATAGCTGATTTAGATACAACTACCACTGCTTCCCACAGGGAAGACATCTTTGGCACATCAATTTGTGGAGGGCGAGTTCTTGGAAGGCTATGATCCTACAGTGGAGAATAGTGAGTGGACTTCTCCCTAGGGATGGGTCAGGGAGGGCTTGGGTGCCCTACACACCTCCATAATGTGGGATTTCCCTGATGCCAAGGAATAATTTAATTAGATTATTTAATTAGACATCAAATCTAAACTCTTCTCTAGCAATCCTGTTCTGTGAGTGGCGCTGGAGTGTGGATTATGGAGGATACTGAGTCCAGGATGGTGAAGATGTAGACAATAAGAACCTTAACATTGTCTCTCCAGTTTCCTGGAGAGTTTCCTGGACCTGGTCCACCTATGTCTCTCTCCCCTAGGGTTAAAAAATGTATTGGGCCACATGTCGCTAGCCTTACAAGGCACTCACAGTCAAATTTTCTTTTCTTTTCAGCTTACAGCAAGATAGTGACTCTTGGAAAAGATGAATTTCACCTACACCTGGTGGACACAGCAGGGCAGGTACTAGATTGGGACAGAGTATCTAAATGTGACAGTTCAGTCCTGGGAGATAAAGTCTCGTAGCTTCTGTGGCTCATCTGTAAAATAGTATTAAAAGAAAAATATTTTAGCATATAGTAATGTCTAGCACTCATTGGAGCTACTCTATAAATACTTGTTGAATAAAAGTGACTGGAATAGGGACTGCCCTAGGGAGGGTACCCAGGATGCAGCCCACCAACCTTTGACATATGAGTGTTATGAATCTAGGTATTGATGTTTCTATTTCTTGTCAGGATGAGTACAGCATTCTTCCCTATTCATTCATCATTGGGGTCCATGGTTATGTGCTTGTTTATTCTGTCACCTCTCTGCATAGGTAAGTGACCAAAGTTGTAAGTGGGGGACTTGGGAGGATCTGAGGGCTGTCCCAAAATAAGGTTATAGCTCCATTTCTTGTGTTTAAAGCTTCCAAGTCATTGAGAGTCTGTACCAAAAACTACATGAAGGCCATGGGAAAACCCGGTAAGTAAGCCTAGAGGATAGAGACATAAGTGTGGACACTATAGCACGGGAGATAGCAGAGAGGAATATTGGCTTTAGTTAGGGAGGAGGCCAGGATATAGATCTGCCTGGTTTGATAGGGAATTTTCCAGCCCTGATGTGAAGAATGTTGGGGTCCATGGGCAGTTGCAGGGGATCCTGTAGTAACTGCTGTTTCCTCATAGGCTGCCGGTGGTGCTAGTGGGAAACAAGGCAGATCTCTCTCCAGAGAGGTATGGAAATCTCTGCAGCTCAAGGCAAAGCAAAGTGAGCTGGACTAGGAATCAGTCATGCTCTGGTCCTGGCTCTGCCACTGACCTGAACAAATCATTTCACCTCTTTTTGTTTCTAACTTGAAGGTTAAAACAAAATAACCCTTTTGTTGCAAAACTGTAATTTCATATTTCAAGCCTCAGTTCCAGGCTTCTTTTGTTTTACTTATATTTCCTCTTTCCCCAACCCTCCATCTAAACCTTGAAAGTGGGATGGGTTAGAAGAAATCTAGATTCTATAAAGATTTTGCAGAGAACATGAGGATATTACTATTCTCCATCTTCATATCCCAAATTTGCTTCTAGGGAGGTCCAGGCAATTGAAGGGAAGAAGCTGGCAGAATCCTGGGGTGCGACATTTATGGAGTCATCTGCTCGAGAAAGTCAGGTGCTGGGCCTGAAGATTAGGAAGATGGGCGGGGTTGGCAGTATTTTTCTTATGGAATTGCTTAGTGGTGCGGATGGTGAACAAGTGGGGTGTTCACCTCAGAGCTGGATGGTGGTATTGGCAGTAAACTAACTCACCTTTTTGCCCTGAATCTCTATCCCGTGCAGTTGACTCAAGGCATCTTCACCAAAGTCATCCAGGAGATTGCCCGTGTGGAGAATTCCTATGGGCAAGAGCGCCGCTGCAGTCTCATGTGAGCCCTCAGGCATGGGGTAGCTGCCTTGATTCTTTCGCTGGCACTTGCCAGACTCCAGTTGGGGCAGGTTCTCAGGACTTCACGGGTATGGTTGCCAGCTGTGTCCCTGGTCCTCTGGGCACACAGTATGGTACCCTCATGTTTGCACACTTTCCCCAGGCTCCAGTGGCCTGGTTGTCAATGTTTACAAAAGGGGCAAGGATGTCTTATGGGCACTGGCCTCTGTTTTTGCTCAATGAATTCTCATAACCTGCAGGGTTGCGATGTGAGTCCTGGGTACTGTTTATTCAGGACCCAGTCTCCCATGTAGGTTTTGGATAATGTCTGGGTGAAGGGAGCTGGGGCCTCCAGAAGTGGAGCTGGCTCCCTGGGGTGACAATGTATATATTCAAATAAACAGAAATCTTTTTGTCGTTGACTTCTCTGTATATGGGAAGAACTCGGGGCCAATGTCTCCTTTGCCAAGGGTTGATGACTATAGTCTTGGGTGGGGAATCAGGGTTAATTTCTTTCCTCCTACCTCATTCCAATTCCCTACTCACTCATTCAGGACCATTACCCTAACACTTACTACAGGACTTTTCCAGCTTTCACTTCTACTGGGTTCTCCCCATACAGGTACCAGTTGGCTGCCACTCCCATCCAAGTTTGTAGGCTCTCAAGAGCCTGTTTACTACAGAAACACCACCCTCTAGTGGCCAGCTGCCACATGCTGACCTAGCTTCTCTCCTGGGCTTTGGCATTTGCTGGAACTCAGAGTAGGATTTGGGGAAGAGGAAGGAAGTCCCTCATTCCTAATGATGTAAGAATTGAGGAGCATGACTAAACTGTTGTGAAGATTTTGTCTTTCTCAGAGAGTTAAATAATAAATAATGCCCCTGGTGTGTATTATTAGTCCCCTGTGCCCCATGTTCCCCAGTGCCTTTCATTAAAATAGATTTTCTATGTTATTTTCACACCTTTGGTGACCTTTTGATAGCTTTCACACCTTTGGAGTTGTGCTCCCTTTTTCAGGTGTCAAGGTTATAGCTTCTGCCCTTAATGACCCACTACATTACCTCAGTAGAAAGATGGATATATTTCTGCTAGGAAGGTTTGGTCCTATATACCTCTAGTTTCTGTGCCCATCCCCCAATTCCCACCCCTCCTAGGATCTCATTGACCAATACCTTCTGAGGAGTTACTTAAATGGTATCCTTCACGGGGAGGGCATAGACTTCTGCCTACTGGGTGGATTAAGGTATTCTTAGTTGGGGAGGATGGACAAAATCTTGGTTTGATTTTTAGCTGTGACCTTGCTAGTACCTGGCTCCAAGCTAGTTGGGCTTACAGTTGGAGATAATGGTTTGTCCTCCTGGTTTTCAGAAGTCCTGCCTACTGCTTTGGCATCTCTGATCCAAAATCTAAAAAGAAATAAGGGCTGCTGGAAGAAGCATACTGAAAACAGCAGTCTTAGTGACTTAGGAATCTCTTTAGGGTTATCACCTTTCTCCTTAAATTAGGTCTTTTTGCACATCTCACCCAGAATACTCATTACAGCTACCTACCCTCCTGCTGCTGTTCCATGAGTTTTGGTATAGACTTACAAATGCCTGAGATTTTCCAGAAGTGTATCAAGCAGTCTTAAGGCCTGATCATAGTAAAGAATAGTGGTGAATGGCTGGATTACTCTTCCACTTAGCTGTGTAGTCTTGTGCTAACCTCTTTGGGCCTCAGATTCTCATTTATGAAGTATAGTTAAACCCACATAGGGTTGAGGTGAGAATTAAACTGAGGTGATATACGGAATACTTAGCACAGTTTCTCATACATAATAAACACTTAAGAAATGATACTGTGTTATTGGAGGTCTTTCTGGTGAGAGCCTGCCTCCCTGCTTTTGGGTGCAGATAGTAGGGAGGGGCCTTCCATTTTCTAACTTCTGTCTCTTGATTTATTAATTCCACTATAGCTGGGACAGGTGTGGGGTCACTGCTGAATTTTTTGCTGAAATAGACCTGAACGGTCAGTGCAGGGCACGGTATCAGTGTGTGGCTGGCACAGGTATAGTTCTGATCCCTCCAATGACTGGCGAGTAGGGTTTTAGATCTCCTGCACTGTCCAATATGGAAGCCACAAGTCACACATGGCTATTTAAGTTTAATTCAGTATTAAAATGAAATAAAATTAAAAGTTCCTCACTTGAATCACCTACATTTCAAAGTGCTCAATAGCTACATGTGGCCAAGTTATATTATACAGGGTAGATACAGTGCATATTAGATAGTGTAGTTATAGTGCATTGCCATCATTGCAGAAAAGTCTTTTCCATAGCACTGTAAATCCTTTCCCACAAAATTGGCCCCGCACCTGATTTGCCTGCCTCCCTCCACATCTTCCCCACCAACAAAAAAAAGTGTGTGTGTGAATGTGTGTG
This sequence comes from Pteronotus mesoamericanus, assembly GCF_021234165.1. NCBI lineage: Eukaryota > Metazoa > Chordata > Mammalia > Chiroptera > Mormoopidae > Pteronotus > Pteronotus mesoamericanus. Next base: position 5,522,184 of record NW_026555310.1, read on the forward strand.
TGTGTGTGTGTGTGTGTGTGTGTGTAAAATCTCCATCCTAGGAAAAAAAAACACGGCCATTGGTTGAATCGTGGCTCTACTTCTCATTAGATGTGGTTCGTTGGACAGTTTTACCCATTTTAGCCTCAATCTCGTTATTTGTAATACAGACATAATTCCACTTAATGCATAACAAGGGTGAGGAATAACTGAGAATATATAAAGTATCTGGCACATAGTTAATTTGTCTCCTCCTGACGATCCCTTGGGTAGAGCTAAGACAGAAAAGCCACTCCATTCCTCATCCAGACTTATGGCGGGGGCGGGGGCCGGGGTCGGGGTGGGGGGGGGGCGGCGGCAGTTAGCTAGCAGAGCGTTTGGGATCTTGTCTAGAGTTAACAGTACTCCAGCCAGGTAGCAGCTAGGCTCCAAGGTACAGCCCGTTTACTGAAAAAGGAGACACAGGCCCTGAAGATACGAAGAGAAAGACTGGGGGTAGGGGCACCTGGGAAAGGAAGGAAAACTACATTTATGTTTTGATAGGGGCTGTGTGTGTGTTAATTTGGTGGGCAGTCACCAGCAGTCCTTTTCCTTCATGAGGGGGTGTGAAAGTCCGAAGCAACGACTCGTTCCGCTTTTCTTCGGGGCCCGAACGTGGCAAGAACCCACCCTTTGCAGCGCCAGACGCCGTGCCTCACTTTCTCCATTTGAGGACTCCAGTTCCCAGGATGCAGAGCAGCGGCCAATCTCCTGGCTCTTCTTCCATCCCCCTCCCGGGAAAGATTGCCCCTGATACAGTCAAGGAGGCAGTTTCAGTTTCAGGGACCTATAACTCTAAGAGAACGGAATTATGAAGTGGCCAAAGTCTTAGTTTCCTGAGCTGGACGTTGAAGGAGGCAGTTCCAGGACCTGGGCGAAGAGTAGGGGGGCTTCATTCCCACGTGTCTGCCCGTCGCCGGCCCGGCGCCGTCGGGGTTAACGCCTGGCGGAGGGATCCCTCAGCGTGTGCGTAGAACTGCAGAGTCACAGCCTTTCCTCCGAGAGGGCAGTATCCCTCCGCCGCTCCGCTCCAACACAAAATAGGACCAGCCTTCTCTTTTCTCCCCTTCTCGAGTGGGGTTCCCCAGGCAAAAGGTCCCCGCCGAGTCTCGCAACGGAGGTTTCCTGAATCTCCACGACCGCTGCCGAGATCTCGGGCCAGGAAATAGCCCCTTCGCAGGAACCACCCTACCGGCCGAACAGGAGGCGGAGGGGGGGAGGCGGAGCGGCGCCGCGCTGCACTACTTTCCTCTCCGGTTGCAAATGGCTGCCTCGTTCCCCACTTTCCGCTCAGTTTCCTGACCCCCCGGCGCCGGGAGCTGGGGTTGGGCCATGCACCTCTAGGCCCCCCGCGATCACAACCAGCCGGGGGTCGAAGGGGTGCCGCCGATCAGAGCCGGCCAAGCCGGGGGCGGGGCAGCTCCGGAGGCCAGAGGGGAAGGGAGGCGAGCGCAGGGCCTGGAGCGGCCGGAGGAGAGCGGGCAGAGGGCTCGCACCGCCCGCCCCTTCCTCTTCCTCGCCCACCTACCCTCCTCCCTTCCCCGGGGGGAGCAGAAGGTGGGGGGCTCGAAGCCGCCGAGGGCGAGCGCTCGGGGTCGAGGAGCCCGGCGCTGGGTGTGTGTCAGGTTCAGCCCTGCGGCCCCGCCGTCTCCGCGTCGTCGTAGCTCGCGCGGCCCCGGGGCGCCGGCCCGGGCGGGGAGAGGGGCTCGGTGCTCCTGCGAGGGTCTCACGTTCCATCCGGGCCCGGCGCGGGGCGGCGCGGCATTCCTTCCGGGCTGCTGGGGAGGCGCCTCGACGTTCCATCTGGAGAACCTCGACGTTCCGCCCGAGCCCAGCGCGGGCGGCTTGGCCCTAGGACTGAGAGGCCGCCCGACGACGCGGATGCGGAGCCTGCTCGCCCAAGATCAAAGCCACCGGTGCTCTCTTTGTGTCCGCTCGAGATTCGCCGCCCTCGGGCTGTCCATGGAAACCTAAACTGCTGGAACCTGAAGCATAGAACCCCTCTTTGGCTTCTTGCTTTTTTTGGAGGGGAGGGTGGCCACTCCGACCTGGATTTACCGTTCTTGGCCCCCTTAAGCCCCCCCGTGCGGGGGGCGGCTGTGATCGCTCTGGCGGTTGGAGGTCGGGGAGCGGCCCGGGCTCTGGCCATGTTCTCGGATGAGGATTTCTGGATCGCCCTGTGAAGAGGTGAGTGAAGTCCGACCGGCCAAGGCCCAGAAAGGGTTGGACTGGGGGCATAGCCAGATGGACTATCTTGGCCGCAGCAAGCCTTTAGGTTGGAGAAAGGGGTGCCAGGGCTGAGGAGGGTTCTTTTGGCAGGGTCTGTCAAGGGAACATGAGCCAGTGGCTGGAGCAGAACTGAGGCCTGGTATCTTGGGGTGTGCCTCTTTAAAGACTGGGGGTTCAGGGAACCACGGGAGTTTGGGAACCTGGCCAGATCGCCTCTCTGCCTGTTTATTTTTATGTTGGGGGGAGCTCTACTAAAGTAGGACCCAGGCCCTGATGCCAGCACCAATTCCAGTAGGCTGCCTCTCCGTCAGGGTTCCTTGTGGGCCTTGGGAACAGGACAACTTGGGAGGGTGGGTAGGGTACCACTGCCAGGTCAGACTTTCTACCAGGTTGGACTTTAAGGTGGTCTTGCCCATCGGGGCACCCAGAGCTATCTCAGGGAGATTCAAGGAACCCTCCATCCTTCACCAGGCCTTATTTCACTGTGCACAGGGGAGATGTGAGAACTAACTAATGTGATTAAGGGGGTGGCTGGGGCAAGAAGGAGGTGGGGCCGAGGGCAGCCCTGGCCTTGCTGTTCAACTTTAAACTACCTCTGCCTGGCAAAGTGACCGCAGCAAGGCCTAGTGCTGTCTTAGCCTGCTTTGCCTCCCCTCCTCTCAGGATGGACATAATCTCCAGGGGATTATAGAGGAGGCAGTTGAGATTTGCTCCCTGCGAATGTGGGCTGCAAAAAAATGGCTTTTGTCTCCTGCTTCTTGTAGGCCTAGTGTGGTGAGCGAGTTGCCCATAAGTCCTTGGCCAATCCTGCAGGCCCCTCCTGACCTCTCCAACCCTTTTTGATCAAGCAATGTTAACTGGCCCTCTGATCCTGTCCCAACCCTATAGAATAGTGTAGCCTGTGCCTCTTTGGGGGAGAAACGACCTGATCAGAGCTATTTCTGCAGAAGCTAGTGTCTCCAGCCCTGGCTGGAGGTGTTGGGGAGAAGGGGTGTACATGTGAGTATATGAAGGGTGCAGCATGAGCCTTACACCTATGGGCTCTGGGCTAGGACAAGCCCTCTCCCAGCTGTCATGCTGCCCAGCAGGGATTTTGCTGGTCTGTTTTGCTTCCTCACTCCACCCCCTGCAACATACATACATGAGCCAGATCTCTTTCAGCCTGGTCTTGGAAAGGGGAAAATAGGGGCTTTGCCCTTGAAAGCTTTCTTAGTAGTAACCCCAAGGTGCGAGGTGGCACAGGGGTGGTAGAGTGTGGCTAGCTGTCACCCATGCTGTCTTCCCTTGCCTCCTGTGAAGGGCTCCTCCTGTTGTCTGTCCCCAAGGAACTTCCTTAGGAGGAGCCTCTCATTGTTAGTTGCGGTTTACCCCAGGATGACCCAGGCACAATCCGGAGGGTCTACAGGGCCCGTGTGTTGCCATTTGAATTTTTTCTGGAGGGCCAGCCCAAAATGGGGGTGGGGAGAGGTGTGGTTTGATTCTCAGGTTGGGAACCAGGAAGTCCTGAGTCCTACAGAAGAGCTGTTCACTCAAGAACCTCCTTCAGCCTTTCACCTCTCCAAGTCTCCATTTCCCCTTTGGCTGGGAAAATGGAGTTAAAGCTTTTGGTCTGACATAGAGGCACGGAGGAGAGTGTGCTTCCCTGCCTTCTTCCTTGCTGTTTTGGGCTTCTTAGGCCCAGGACTAAGAGGAGCCAACACAGTTTTACTCCCTAGATCTGTACTTCTTGGGGATCTCTAGTTCCCCAGAGGAAGCCTGGCCAGGCATTAGCCCAGTTTAGAACTAGGGAAAAAACCGGTGGGTGGGTGGGTGGGTGGGTGTGGTGGTGGTGGTGGTGGTGGTGGTGGTGTGTGTGTGTGTGTTTTCTGGCTGTGAATGATTGGACAGGGAACCTGTGGTCTTTATTTGTTTAGATCTGTTCAGAGGCCTGATAGCCAGGACTCAGCATCGGGGTCCAGTGCTAGACTTCAGGGGTAGGGAAATGGGGCTCAGGCTTTTTGGAGGTGCCCTTAGATTCTTTTTGGTACAGCGTGGAGGACATTCTTCTCACTTCTTGATCTCTCATTTTCCATGGCTCCATGAGTTAGGCTCCAGCTTTGGAGGATGTTGGTACTCTGTTTCTCAAGGCTGGATAAAGGTAGCTTCTGTACCTCCTTGAGCTTACCAGTTTGAGAGGGCTGTGCTCGGGGGAGGGCCGAGGAATTTGTCCCTCTGGCTTTGTGTGAGACAGCCCTCCTCCCACCCACTGTATTATCACTGTTACTTTTTATTTCTTACTGTTTGTGAATCCTCTGGACTCAACTTTGAGAACAGAGTGAGTGGAGGATCTTTAGGGGCACACAGTTAGATGCACAGGTTTAGAAAACTTTGAAGGCTTTTGGGTGTGGTCCAACCTTGAATGACTGAATAGAAAGAGGGGCCTGGCTAGTGCCCTGACCTCCAGCTCTTGCTTCCCGTAAGTGGCTTCTAAGGGCCCCTTGAAGTTCCATAGCAGGTTTTCCATGGGCCCGCCAGGTGACCACCCTGCTTTCCTCTCAGGGGTGATTGTATGGTAGGTTTTGGAAAGAGATGATCTGGGAATGGAGGTAACAGGTGTCAAGTGATACTTCAGTTTCCTAATCTAGTAGATTCTGTTAGTGTGTGTTCAGGGGGGAGTGAAATAAAATTTTCTTTCCCGTGGCATGTCACAGGAGGCTCATTACCAATCTCTGAAAATAGAATGTGAGTTCAGGGAAGGAGAACTGATATTGTGGTTCTTAAGTAATTGATTTATTGATCCTGGGCACCTTTGAGGGTTCCCCCTGTTTCATCTGCCCCAGTCATTCAAGCCCAAGTAGCTGACAAGTTTATTTGGTAGTTGCTTTGAGAAGAAAGACTTGTCCTTGCTCAGATTTTTGTGTGGTCCCTCGAGTTAAACAAAAGGAGTGGAAAAGGTGAGAGATAAACTTCTGAAAATGTATTTAAAGTTCTGTTTTCGGGCTTTCCCACATCCCCCCTTTTCTGGGAACACTGTACTTCTCTTTCTTTGCTTAAGCCCCTACGTTTCCCTCTAAGAGCTGCTGGCACCTATTCCTTTCCCTTCTGTAGAATTTCTTTTCTCTTCTTCACCTCTATAATTTTTCTTATTCTTTACTTCTCTCTTTTTTGGACTATGCTTAGTTGCCTCTGAGGCTTAGGAAAATACGCCCAAAGGTGTGGATCTCAACCATCTTAGGTATTACTTTAGTGTGTTATATTTGGTGCTGGTATAGGCAGGCATATTTTAGAAGAGGAGACCGTTACCCCCCCCCCAACCCCCATAGTGCGTGTGGAAACCCTGTTTGACGGAAGAGGAAGGAAGCTCTTCTGCTCGCCTGTGTCCTGCCCTGTTTAGAACTCCTCCAAGTGGCAGTGTGCTTCCTGAGACTACAACTCCCAGCATGCCTAGCTTCAGGCCTGGCTACACATGCTCAGTAACTCTTAAGGCCCACTTCTGTTAACTACTAGGGATATCTGAGGAGTAAGGACAGTTGGCGTTGCTGAGGGCAACGACCTGAGGACTTCAGGCTGAGTGAGATCCTGAGTTCAGTCACTGCAGTGGCCAGGGAGTTGGGCCTGAGCTGGATTTGGATAGGCAGGGGGTAGAAATTGGGGAGTTTCTTATGTTGTGATTGGGATATCATGGTTGAAAACAGTGGAGGTTGGGAAGATCCATCCATATCTGGACTTTAGTTTCAGTAATGTGTTCTACATCCTCCAAGACCCCTGACTCCATCTCTGGGAGAGAAATTTCAGCTGTACTCAGACTTCCTGGGTTATGATTGTCCATGGGTTGGCACTGACAGACCTCTAGGATGATAGCTGACTTGAGACCTGAGGAAGAAGGACAGGGATAGGGCCCATCAGAAGCCCAGAACTCAGACGTGAGGCAAAGGGCGGGACTAGATGTAGACTGGATGTTCTTCTAGTTGGATACAGTTGCCCTGGGAACTCTAGACAGGAGTAACGAAGTGGGAGAAGGGAGGGGATCCTCTGAAAATCCCAAGTTGGAGAAGAGGGTCTGTGTTTATCTGGGGAGGAAGTAGGCAGTAAGATAAACGTTAGGGAGAAGGCTTTTTTTTTTTTTTTTTTTTTTGGGGTCATTAGTACAGGAGTTTGTAGGTATGGCTTTGTTCTGATTTCTGTAGGGTTTAAGTACCATTAGCTGCTGCTTTTCTCCTAGGGTTCTGGGGAAAGTGTTTAGTGGAAAGACATACTAGGCATATAGATATGTTTTTTGGCTCTGACAGGTCTCCCCGAGAGGGCCCTGCCCAGTCGGAGAGAGGGATGGACAGCCAGAAGCCGCCTGGTGAGGATAAAGATTCAGAACCGGCAGGTGAGTAGGGCAAATTCTGGGTTTGCTGGCAGCTTTCTGCTCATCTCAGACAACCTTAGATTTCTGGTCCTGGCACAAGGACAGGAGCTAAGTCTGTCTAATAGACAGGTAATTGAAGGACTTTGTTCTTTGGGACAAAAGTCAAAGCGACATCACGGTGATCCACCAAGGATTTTAGATAATCTCATGGATCTGATGAGTGGACTGGTATTAAGTAGTGGATGATGGCTGATCAGTGCTTCTCTGTTTGTTTGTTCATTCAGCTGATGGACTTGCAGCCTCTGAGGAGTCAGGCGCCACTGAGGCAGACCTTCCCAACCCACATGTGGTGGAGGTCTCTGTGCCCAGTTCTGGGGGTCCCAGGCTTCAGGAGCCTCCCCAGGACTGCAGGTAACTAGTTTGGGGAAATGAGGATATAAGGGCACATGAGTATTTGATTTGAGAGTCTGGGACTTTCAAGAAGGAGTATTTAGGAACATTGAATGTTTGGGAATCATAGGCGTGTTAAATCGTGGGGTTGTCAGGGGTGCCTGTGGGCAGGGATCTGGCATGGTGCTGACGCTTGTGTGTCCACAGTGGGGGTCCAGTGCGGCGTTGTGCTCTCTGTAACTGCGGGGAGCCCAGTCTGCATGGGCAGCGGGAGCTACGGCGCTTTGAGTTGCCATTTGACTGGCCCCGGTGTCCAGTGGTGTCCCCTGGGGGGAACCCAGGGCCCAATGAGGCAGCACTGCCCAGTGAGGACCTATCACAGATTGGTTTCCCTGAGGGCCTGACACCTGCCCACCTAGGAGAACCTGGAGGTAAGTGAGGGGAGGTGGGGTAACTGACCTGGGCAGGAAAGAGGGTATGGGCTAGGTTGTCCTGAGCCAATGATCACCTTTTTATTAATTCTTTCCTTTCTGTTTGCCCTTTTCCACACATCCAGGGTCCTGCTGGGCTCACCATTGGTGTGCTGCGTGGTCGGCTGGCGTATGGGGGCAGGAAGGCCCAGAACTATGTGGTGTGGACAAGGCCATCTTCTCAGGGATCTCACAGGTGGGGCTGGGGCCAGGGGGTTGCATAGGCAAAGGGCAGGGTGGGCAGGGCTGGTGGGGTTCTGAGAGTCAGGGTAGAAGGAGAAGGATAGTGGGCATACTAGGGCAGAGCTAGTGGCTGAGCGGTTGCTCTGGGGTGAAGCCGGCTGGCATTGAGGCTTTGTCTCCACCCTGGCAGCGCTGCTCCCACTGCACCAGGCTTGGTGCCTCCATCCCTTGCCGCTCACCTGGATGTCCACGGCTTTACCACTTCCCCTGTGCAACTGCCAGCGGTTCCTTCTTATCCATGAAAACACTGCAGCTGCTATGCCCGGAGCACAGCGAGGGTGCCGCACATCTGGGTGAGAAGTCCTGTGCTTTGGACATTGGGCAGACGAGGGGCCAAGTGTGCCTGGGGTTTTTTACTCTGCAGAGCACTCATCGAAGTCTGTAATTTTTTACTGTCAGCCTCACTAAAATAGGTGTGAACTTTGAAAGTGCAGGGGCTTTGCCTATCTTGTTTATTAGCATGGTGTCTGCAGTGTGTAGAATAATGCCTAGCATATATTAGGCAGACACTTAGTAAGTATTTATTTGTTCATTTTGGTCCATGGAATGTCTGTTATGTAGACAGTACTGTGCTAAGTCCTGTAAAGAATACATAGCTGATCTGTGTTCTCTGTCCCTTCTGACTACAGAGGAGGCTCGTTGTGCAGTATGTGAGGGGCCAGGGGAATTGTGTGACCTGTTCTTCTGTACTAGCTGTGGGCATCACTATCATGGGGCTTGCCTGGACACTGCTCTGACTGCCCGCAAGCGTGCTGGCTGGCAGTGCCCTGAATGCAAAGTGTGCCAAGCCTGCAGGTAAGAATGGAAGGGCAGGAGGGAAGCCTTGGACAAAGCATAGTTTAGGATTAAAAACAAGGTCATGGAGGACCCTGTTGTATGCCCTGTCTCTGCAGGAAACCTGGGAATGACTCTAAGATGTTGGTCTGTGAGACATGTGACAAAGGATACCATACCTTCTGCCTAGAACCACCTATGGAGGAACTGCCTGCTCACTCTTGGAAGTGCAAGGTGAGGGTCCTTGACCCTGCCTTAGTCTTCTAATTCTGCCTCCTACAACATCTGGAGTTTCTCTGTTGTGACAAGTTCCATGCTTCTCTCCAGTCTCTGCTATCTGACCAGTGCCTGTTGTGCCTTCTCCCTTCTTCTAGGCATGCCGGGTATGCCGGGCCTGTGGGGCAGGCTCAGCAGAGCTGAATCCTAACTCTGAGTGGTTTGAGAACTACTCAATCTGTTACCGCTGTCACAAAGCCCAGGGAGGACAGCCTATCAGTTCCGTTACTGAGCAGCATCCTGCTGTCTGTTGTAGGTGAGTAGTGCGGACTGGAAGAGTAGTGGGGGTTGTGGGATTGGAAGTGCTGAGGTTGTCAGGGGCCGCGTTAAAGCAAGCTGACTTTTGAGACGGGAGCCCTAAGGTGGGCAGTACAATCCATAGCATTCATGCCTAGCCCCAGTGCACTCTCTAGGCGTTGATAGCTGATGAGAGCCACGGTGCCTGCTCCCCTGTACCCTCTGCAGATTCTCACCCCCAGAGCCTGGCGATCCCCCCACTGATGAGCCCGATGCTCTGTACGTTGCATGCCAAGGGCAGCCAAAGGGTGGGCACGTGACCTCTATGCAACCCAAGGAACCGGGGCCCCTGCAATGTGAAGCCAAACCACTAGGTGAGTAAGGTTTGAGGGTCCCTGAAGGTAATCCCCTTGTGTTCTGTGGCAAGAGACAGTTTCTGCTCTGCTCCAGACCCTGCACTTTCTGTGGAGTAGAGATGAGCTAGGTAGGAGCATAGTATGTTATGTCTGCAGGGAGAGCAGGAGCCCAACTTGAGCCCCATTTGGAGGCCCCCCTAAATGAGGAGATGCCACTGCTGCCCCCACCGGAGGAGTCACCCCTGTCCCCACCACCTGAGGAATCACCCACATCCCCGCCGCCTGAGGCATCGCGTCTGTCCCCACCGCCTGAGGAATCACCCCTCTCTCCACCGCCTGAGGAGTCTCCTCTGTCTCCCCCACCTGAATCACCATCACCTTTTTCTCCACTGGAGGAGTCGCCCTTTTCTCCACCAGAGGAGTCACCCCCGTCTCCTCCACTTGAGACACCCCTCTCCCCACCACCTGAAGCATCACCCCTGTCTCCACCATTTGAGGAGTCTCCCCTGTCGCCCCCACCCGAGGAATTGCCCACTTCCCCACCACCTGAAGCATCTCGCCTGTCTCCACCACCTGAGGAGTCACCCATGTCCCCTCCACCTGAAGAGTCACCCATGTCTCCACCACCTGAGGCATCACGTCTGTTCCCACCATTTGAAGAATCACCGCTGTCCCCTCCACCAGAGGAGTCTCCCCTCTCCCCACCACCTGAGGCATCACGCCTTTCCCCACCTCCTGAGGACTCACCCATGTCCCCACCACCTGAAGACTCACCTATGTCCCCTCCACCTGAGGTATCACGCCTATCCCCCTTGCCTGAGTTGTCACGCCTGTCCCCACCACCTGAGGAATCTCCTCTGTCCCCACCACCTGAGGAGTCTCCTACTTCCCCTCCACCTGAGGCTTCACGCCTATCCCCACCACCTGAGGATTCACCCACATCCCCACCACCTGAAGACTCACCTGCTTCCCCGCCACCAGAGGACTTGCTCAGGTCTGCACCGCTGGAGGAGTCCCCCCTGTCGCCACTGCCTGAGGAGCCACATCTGTCCCCAGTGCCTGAGGAGCCACGCCTATCCCCTACGCCTGAGGAGCCGCGCCTGTCCCCCCGGCCCGAGGAGCCTCATCTCTCCCCCCAGCCTGAGGAGCCTCATCTCTCTCCCCGGCCTGAGGAGCCGCGCCTGTCCCCCCGGCCTGAGGACCCGCGCCTGTCCCCCCGGCCTGAGGAGCTGCGCCTGTCCCCCCGGCCTGAGGAGCTGCGCCTGTCCCCCCGGCCTGAGGAGCTGCGCCTGTCCCCCCGACCTAAGGAGCTGTACCTGTCCCCCCGGCCTGCAGAGCTGCGCCTGTCTCCTGCACCAGACGAACTGCTTATGTCGCCCCAGCCTGAGGAACTGTGCCTAACCCCTGCACCTGAGGAGCTGCACCTGTCCTCCCAGCCTGAGGAACTGCACCTGTCCCCCATGCCTGAGGAGCCACAGCCATCTCTGGTGCCTGAGGAGCTGCGCCTGGCTTGCCAGCCTGAGGAACCACGCCTGTTCCCCCAGCCTGAGGAGCTACACCTGTCCCCCCAGGCTGAGGAGCTACATCTGTCCCCTCAGCCCAAGGAACCACACCTGTCCCCTCAACCTGAAGAGCCCCTTGAGGAGCCAGGCCTATGCTCTGCACGTGAGGAATTGCCCTTGTTCCTCCCACCTGGGGAGCCACCCTTATCCCCCTTGCTTGGAGAGCCGGCCCTGTCTGAGCCTGGGGAACCACCTCTGTCACCTCTGCCTGAGGAGCTGCCGTTGTCCCCATCTAGGGAGCCTTCCTTGTCACCTCAGCTAATGCCACCAGGTAAGGGGATAATATCTTCTTATTCTCAGACAGTCTTAATTTTTTATGGTACATCTAAGAGCCCCCCCTTTTTCTCTTTCCTTCCAGATTCTCTTCCTCCTCCGCTCTCACCCATCATCACAGCTGCAGCTCCACCAGCCCTCTCTCCTTTGGGGGAGTTAGAGTACCCCTTTGGTGCCAAGGGGGACAGTGACCCTGAGTCACCATTGGCAGCCCCCATCCTAGAGACACCCATTAGCCCTCCACCGGAAGCTAACTGCACCGACCCTGAGCCTGTGCCCCCTATGATCCTTCCCCCATCTCCAGGCTCCCCAATGGGGCTGACCTCTCCCATCCTGATGGAGCCCCTTCCCCCTCAGTGTTCTCCACTCCTCCAGCGTTCCCTGCCTCCCCAGAACTCCCCTCCTTCCCAGTGCTCTCCTCCTGCTCTGCCACTGTCCATCCCCTCCCCACTGAGTCCCATGGAGAAGGCAGTGGAGGTCTCAGATGAGGCTGAGCCACCTGAGATGGAGACTGAGAAAGTCTCTGAACCTGAATGCCCAGCCTTGGAGCCCAGCCCTACTAGTCCTCTCCCCTCCCCCCTGGAGAACCTTTCCTGCCCTGCGCCCAGCCCTGCCCCAGCCCTGGATGACTTCTCTGGCCTGGGTGAAGACACAGCCCCTCTGGATGGGACTGACACTCCTGATTCCCAGCCAGAGGCTGGGCAGACCCCTGGCAGTTTGGCTAGTGAACTTAAGGGTTCCCCTGTGCTCCTGGACCCCGAGGAGCTGGCCCCTGTGACCCCTATGGAGGTCTATGGCCCAGAATGCAAGCAGACAGGGCAGGGCTCACCCTGTGAAGAGCAAGAGGAGCCACATGCACCAGTAGCCCCTACTCCACCTGCTCTCATCAAATCTGACATCGTTAATGAGATCTCCAATCTGAGCCAGGGCGATGCCAGTGCCAGTTTCCCTGGTTCGGAGCCCATGCTGGGCTCTCCTGACCCTGAGGGGGGTGGCTCCTTATCTATGGAGTTGGGGGTATCTACAGATGTTAGTCCTGCCCGAGATGAAGGCTCCCTTCGGCTCTGTACTGACTCTCTGCCAGAGACTGATGACTCGCTGTTGTGTGATACTGGGACAGCTGTCAGTGGAAGCAAAGCTGAGGGGGACAAAGGGAGGCGGCGCAGCTCCCCGGCTCGTTCCCGCATTAAACAGGTGAGGGGCTATTCACGGGATGTGGTCAACTTCATGCTAGTGTCAGAGGTAGAGTTCTGTGTCACTAATACTTTCCCATATGGTTTATTGAATTCTAGACTCAGAGATCCTTTAGTCCATCCTCTTACTTTATTAAGGAGAATACTGATAAGTAGAGTGGGAAGTGACTTGCCCAGCTTCATGGTTACTCAGTAATAGAGTTGCTCAATAATAGAATCGGGACTAGAAACTCACATCTGTCCTTTTTTTTTTTTTTTTTTTTTTTTTTAAGATTTTATTTAGAGGGGGAGAAGAGGGAGAAAGAGAAGGAGAAAAACGTCAATGTGTGGTTGCTTCTTGAGCACTCCCTACTGGGGACTTGGCCCGCAACCCAGGCTTGTGCCCTTACCAGGAATCAAACTGGTGACCCTTTGGTTTGCAGGCCAGCATGCAATCCATTGAGCTACACTGGCCCGGCAATGGCTAGAAATGCAGTTCTTGAATGCCAGTGTTCCCCCTGCCACCGCCACCCCCTCTCCCCCCGCACCAGTTGTACCACCTGGCCACTTTTTCTGGGGAGAAGAGCTACTTACGTTGCTATCTGTATGCTAGCTTTTCCCCTGTCCTGCCTGGGACTCCTGGCCTTTATTACCTGTCATGTTCTATCCATTAGTCTCTTCTCTTCCTTCCAAGCCTGTAGACCTAACACACTGGCCCTTTACTTGTCCCTGTAATCACCCACTTCTCTCGTTCAGGGTCGCAGCAGTAGTTTCCCAGGAAGACGCCGGCCACGTGGAGGAGCACATGGAGGACGTGGGAGAGGACGGGCCCGGCTAAAATCAACCACTTCTTCCATTGAGACTCTGGTAGTAAGGAGAGGCCTCCCATTCCCTAAACATGCTTCAGCTGGTCCCTTCAAGATTAAACACCCTTTAATCCTGTCAGTCCCCTGCACGCTCGCCTGCCTGCCTGCTAGCCTAGGGCCTGTCTGGCTCTGCTCCTTCTGTCCACTAGGCTCCCAGGCTTCTCTGAAATCTCTGCTATTGGGCCAAGGCCCAATTTGGGAGCTGGGGTGTTCTGCTGCTGCTTAGTCTGGCTTCTGGCCTTCATTTAGCCAGGGGTTCACACCTCTTTCCCCCAACACCAAAAAGGAAAGCAGCTTAAGTTGGGGCACATTTAGCTGCCTCACTTTCCACAACTCTCTGCCTATAAGGTTGCTGATATCGATAGCTCTCCCAGCAAGGAAGAAGAAGATGATGATGACGACACCATGCAAAATACTGTGGTTCTCTTCTCCAACACAGACAAGTTTGTCCTAATGCAGGTACCACATGTGACTGGTGTAGTCCCATTCTTAGTAGTGAGACTGGCAGATTGACATTGGGTGTGTGTGTTTAGGTGGGAAAGGAGATGCAGAAAACCAAGGACGTACTTTGCTACTCAGCTAATTAGAAAACAGTGAATCAGAATCATATTGTTTATTTGTTTGTCCATCCATCAAATTTTTCTTGAGGGTCTCTGAGTTTGGCACTGACCTAGGAGCTAGGGATGTAGCAGTGAAAAGGCAGAAATGGTTTCTGCCCTGTTGAAGTTTATCTTCTAGGGAGCTTACGTATGTTTTCACTTGAATAATCTCAAAGCTGATAGAATACTGGCACATGTGTTACTCTCAGCCTGACTAGTCTTTAACCTTCTGCTCTTCTTTTCACTTCTTAACTTTACCTACGTCAGGCTATTTCAGTTCAAATTACCTGATTAGATGAGCAAGGCATGTTAAGAAAGAACAGGGTCCTGTGGTGGCTCACAGTGTGATGTCACGGCTTTTGGTTCCCTGACTTCCTCCCTCAGATTAGAGTTGTAGTCGGTTGTCAGGACTGAGTGGGATGAGGAGACCTAGGTGGACATTGGGGTTTCTGTGTATTTCCCTAGGACATGTGTGTGGTATGTGGCAGCTTTGGCCGGGGGGCAGAGGGCCACCTCCTTGCCTGTTCCCAGTGTTCACAGTGCTATCATCCATACTGTGTCAACAGCAAGGTGAGTTCATGGCCCAAGAGGCCTGGGCTGGGGAATGGGGTCACTTATTTCTTATTCTAAGCCCCACACTACTTAAAGGGGCCATTGGTCATGGAAGTCATCGATCATGCTCATCTTGGGGGAAAAACATTTTGGAAGTGGTGGTGGTCCTTATAGTTTGTTGGTGGTAGACCATGACTTGCTAATATAACTCAGTCTATCATAGAAACTGTGAGAACTTTACTAGTAGAAAACATGATAAAGTCTGGAGATAAAATGTAAAAGGAAAACCATATGCAAAGGTCTATAAGGAGAGTGCTTTTGACCCAAGCACAATCATTTGGTTATGTTTTCATTAATGTTAATTTAGAACTTGTCCAATGCTAATATTCCCTAACTTGGAGCAGAAGCAGGCTTTAAATGTTCAAGAAAATGGGGTTAATGCAACCTAATCTATCTGCAAGCTTCTTGGGGGGCTTGACTAGTGAAAGACTGCCATTCCATTCTCATAATGAGGCAGTGACCAGGTCAGGCTGTTCTCTGAACAGCAGAGATCCCTGGGAGCCTAAATTTAAGAGTTACTGCAGGGTGTGGCAAAAGTAGGTTTAGAGTTGTTTGTATGGAAAACAGTATAATAATTAAATAATACAAGAATAAACTTTCACATGCAACTATAAACCCTAACATACGGGGTGAGGATGCTCTGCACAGCCTCTCTATGCTCAAAAGGAGGTCTGTCCTGGGCAGACCTCTAGCCGCACCCATATAAGCTTGCCTTTCCCTCTGCCTCATACCCTGAGAAATTTCCTCTTCTGCGCCAGATCACCAAGGTGATGCTGTTAAAGGGCTGGCGTTGCGTGGAGTGCATCGTGTGTGAGGTGTGCGGCCAGGCCTCAGACCCCTCACGCCTGCTGCTCTGTGATGACTGTGACATTAGCTACCACACGTACTGCTTGGACCCCCCACTGCTCACCGTGCCGAAGGGCGGCTGGAAGTGCAAGTGGTAAGGAGACCCACGATCTTCAGAGGGGCCCTGGGCCTGAGGTGTCAGGGTGGATGTGATGTTGAGAGCATGACAGAGGCTGTTTTAGAAAGCCATCTGGTCACATGGTTCTCAGCGAGCACCTCTGGATGCCTTGGGTAAGTTAGGGGCTGAGGGTCTGTCTTTCTGCTCCCACCAGGTGTGTGTCATGTATGCAGTGTGGGGCCGCCTCCCCTGGCTTCCACTGTGAATGGCAGAATAGTTACACACACTGTGGGCCTTGTGCCAGCCTGGTGACCTGCCCTATCTGTCATGCCCCATATGTGGAAGAGGACCTTCTGATCCAGTGCCGCCATTGTGAACGGTGAGGGTGCACCCTTCCCCTTGTTTGGCTTCCTTTTCCCTTGTTTTCAGCTTTGCATGTCTGGGTCTGTCTCCTTACGTGTCCCTTCTCCCAGGTGGATGCATGCCGGCTGCGAGAGCCTTTTCACGGAGGATGATGTGGAGCAGGCAGCTGATGAGGGCTTTGACTGTGTCTCCTGCCAGCCTTACGTGGTAAAGCCTGCTGGTGAGTACCAGGTGCTGGGGATGGGGAGCAGGAGTCAGGGCTCGAGTGTCCTTGCTCTGAGACAGGGCCTCAAACTGCCTTGGTTTGTCCTTCTCACCACAGCTCCTGTTGCACCTCCAGAGTTGGTGCCTATGAAGGTGAAAGAGCCAGGTGAGTCACAGAATTTCTGAATGCCAAAGCCAGAGAACTTACAGTCTAGTCCAGCTCCAACTCCCTGCGTTTATCTCATTTGAAGAGGAGGAAACTAAGAGCTGGGGAGATTCAGTAGCTTGTTCAAGATCACCCAGTAGGTTAGTGGCAAAGTTAGTGACTGCAACCAAGGCCTCAAGTTCCCAGGCAGAGTTCTTTCCACCAGGAAATATGGCCTCTGTGCTACCAGAGAGCACAGGACCTGCTCTGTTTCTTCAATGATGGGGCTGGGGCCATCTCCTTTTCCATTATGAAATAGGGGTTGCTCCTGGCATCTTGGGCCCTGTGTTCTGGCATTCAGCAAGTAGGGGCACTCCTAGCCCCAGACAGGTAGAGAATATATTTGGTGAGCCTAGGGTTAATCATGAGCAAAGTCATGCTTCTGCAGTAGCAGCTTCTTAATCCCCTTGGGTCGTGGATGAAGAATTGGGACCTTCGCTAGCCTCCTGTGGTGGCCTGTCTTCTCCACCCCTCAAGCCCCAGATTGGACTTTGGTATCTCTCTCACTGCTTTTGTCCCAGCAGGGGACTTAGGCTGAAACTTGGAGTTCTGGTTTCCCGGGGGTCACATGCTCTTCCCTTTGTGCAGAGCCCCAGTACTTTCGCTTCGAGGGTGTGTGGCTGACAGAAACTGGCATGGCTGTCCTGCGTAACCTTACCATGTCACCCCTACACAAGCGGCGCCAGCGGCGAGGACGGCTTGGCCTCCCAGGAGAGGCTGGGCTGGAAGGTTCTGAGCCCTCAGATGCCCTTGGTCCTGATGACAAGAAGGACGGGGACCTGGACACCGATGAGCTACTCAAGGGTGAAGGTTAGGCTGCAGAATCTCAGGGAGCGACAGAGTGGCGGGAGCGGTATGCCTGTGAGAGCTGGGTGTTGAATGGGAGCAGCGTTGCCACTCCCAGTCACCCTCAAGCCACTGTCGGTCTTGTTCAAATGGCTCTGGCAAGGCACTTGGCTCTCCGTTCTTGGGTGGCAGGATAACAAAGTTAAACGGCCCATGCCTCTGCTCTGCCTCCCATTTATCTGCTCTGTTTGAATATGCAGCTGGTGTGGAGCACATGGAATGTGAAATTAAACTGGAGGGCCCCGTCAGCCCCGACGTGGAGCCTGGCAAGGAAGAGACAGAGGAGAGCAAAAAACGCAAACGAAAACCCTATAGGCCTGGTGAGGCCCTGGGATGGGGAATGGGGTGGGGTGGGGTGGGGAGGCTCCCCTGATCCCCAACAGCTTCTCAGCCTCCGCTCTGCCCCCTCATAGGCATTGGTGGCTTCATGGTGCGACAGCGGAAATCCCACACACGTGTGAAAAAGGGGCCTGCTGCACAGGCGGAGGTGTTGAGTGGGGATGGGCAGCCCGACGAGGGTGAGACGGGTGAGGGCTCCAGCGGGGCCTGGGAGAAGGTGGGGATCATAGGACCTACAGGGGACTGCCAGGGAGGCTTGTGGGGGTGGCTCACGCCAAGGACTGAGAGGGTGGTGGGCCCATTTGGTGTTGGGGGAGAGAGTAGGCAGAAGACATCCTTAGGCTAAATTGGAAGCAACATGTTCAGTGTCCCCAGAGGAGCCAACCCCTATTCTGTCCCTAGCGATGCCTGCTGACCTGCCAGTAGAGGGCTCTATAGACCAGAGCTTAGCTGATGTGGATGAGAAAAAGAAGCAGCAGCGGCGAGGGCGCAAGAAGAGCAAACTAGAGGACATGTTTCCTGCGTACCTGCAGGTGGGCCTTAGGCTCTGAAGGCTGCGGGATGGGGTGGGGCTGTCTGCCTTGCAGGACCTGTAGAAGCCTATTTCTCCCTGCCTCTTCCCACAGGAGGCCTTCTTTGGGAAGGAGCTGCTGGACCTGAGCCGAAAAGCCCTTTTTGCTGTTGGAGTGGGCCGTCCAAGCTTTGCACTCGGAACCCCGAAAGTCAAGGGGGATGGAGGCTCAGATAGGAAGGAGCTCCCCACCTTACAGAAAGGTCAGTCATGGCGGGGGAGGTGGTCTTTAGGGATCCAACTTTCCTCTGTGCTTAGGAGCTGGTAAGGGAATTTGGTGGGGGATGGGCTAGTGTCTAGTAACTGAGGGTAGGCCAAGAGCCCTGGCCTTTTGAGCTGGGGACACATTCTGAATGTCAGATATAGGGCATCTCTCATTAGAGTGGCAACTGTTGCTTATAGGAGATGATGGTGCAGAGGTTGCAGATGAAGAATCTCGTGGCCCTGAAGGCAAAGCTGATACCCCAGGTGAGGGCTGTTGGGTGGACTTTGTCCTAGCTTAGTTTTGCCTGTCAACCTGTTCTGCCCTTGAGCACCATCGGGGTTGGAGACTGGAAACTCTTCCATGCTGTGGTTTAGTTTGGCCAGTGTGATACCTCCATGCTGGCCTTGACCCATGGGTTTCTCCTGGCCATTGCAGGTCCTGAGGATGGGGGTGTAAAGGCATCCCCAGTGCCCAGTGACCCCGAGAAACCAAGCACCCCAGGAGAGGGGATGCTTAGCTCAGACTTAGACAGGATTCCCACAGAAGGTAAGGCTGTGACCTGCACTTTTCATTTATAAGAGTCCTCTTTGGGAGAAGGAGAAGGTCCTGCTTGCGGGATTCTCACCTGTACAGCGGGGAGTTAATGGGTACCTTCCCCAGCCATGACTGCCTGTGGGTGTGTGGTGTTGCCTCAGATCCCCAGTCCACCTCAGCATCCTCCTCCATCAATCCCCCACAGAGCTGCCCAAGATGGAATCCAAGGACTTGCAGCAGCTCTTTAAGGATGTTCTGGGTTCCGAACGAGAGCAGCATCTGGGTTGTGGAACCCCTGGCCTAGATGGCAGCCGCACACCACTGCAGAGGCCCTTTCTTCAAGGTGATATGGGTGGTTTGAAGACTGGTGGGCAGGTATGGCCAAACTTGCCCTTAGATGGGCTACCTGCTCCCTTTCTCTGATCCTGTGCCTCTTATAGGTGGACTTCCTTTGGGCAATCTCCCCTCCAGCAGCCCAATGGACTCCTACCCGGGCCTCTGCCAGTCCCCATTCTTGGATTCTAGGTTGGTATCTATGCTTAACCTTCGTGGGCTGTCCCCATTGTCTCTTCCCTGCAGCTGGGCCCATGCCAAGGGAGGGAACCTCTCAGACTCCTGGGTGCTGCTGTACCAATACTTCCTGCTGCTCCTCTCCACCTCCTTGTTAGTGGCCCTTTTCTGCTGGGGCAGGGCATGGGCCTGGCTCCTCTGGGCAGTTTGTCTGGGGTGGGGTGTGGCATCCCTGCCCCCTGTGACTCTCTGCCCCTGCGCCCCAGGGAGCGCGGGGGCTTCTTTAGCCCGGAACCTGGTGAACCAGACAGCCCCTGGACAGGCTCAGGGGGCACTACGCCCTCCACCCCTACTACACCCACCACAGAGGGTGAGGGCGATGGGCTGTCCTATAACCAGCGGAGTCTTCAGCGCTGGGAGAAGGATGAGGAGTTGGGCCAACTCTCCACCATCTCGCCTGTGCTCTATGCCAACATTAACTTTCCCAATCTCAAGCAAGATTACCCAGGTACCTGTGGGACAAGGGCATGGGAGACGACAACCAGTAACATGGTGGGTGCAAGGTACACCACCTGCCAAGCCTCCTCATGCAATCCCTCTGCCCTCCAGACTGGTCTAGCCGTTGCAAACAAATAATGAAGCTCTGGAGGAAAGTTCCAGCTGCTGACAAAGCCCCCTACCTGGTGAGACAGAAGGAAACCTGGGTCAGCATGGGAACCTAGGGGGGTGTGTTTTGGGGAAATTCACTTCAGTTCTTCCCCTTCCCTACTCCTAAAGCAACTGGGCCAGAAGGGATCAGCTTTTGGGAAGGGAGTGTGAGTGACATGATGGCTGGGAGCTGGGCATGAGACTGAGCCCTAGGCTTAAGACTTTGTCCTCTATCCTTCAGCAAAAGGCCAAAGATAACCGGGCAGCTCACCGCATCAACAAGGTGCAAAAGGTGAGTGAGGGCCCCACCAAGCTGCACCGCTGATGTCCTGTGGCGGGGGGCCTCTGTGAGGGTGGGGTGTAGGTCCTGTGCACAGCAGCCTGACTGCTCTGTGCCTGGTCTCCTCCCGTAGCAGGCGGAGAGCCAGATCAACAAACAGACCAAGGCGGGCGACATGGCCCGTAAGACTGACCGACCGGCCCTACATCTCCGCATTCCCCCCCAGCCAGGGGCACTGGGCAGTCCGCCCCCTGCTGCGGCCCCCACCATTTTCATTGGCAGCCCCACTACCCCCGCCGGCTTGTCTACCTCTGCGGACGGGTTCCTGAAGCCGCCGGCGGGCACAGTGCCCGGCCCCGACTCGCCCGGTGAGCTCTTCCTCAAGCTCCCACCCCAGGTGCCTGCCCAAGTGCCTTCGCAGGACCCCTTTGGACTGGCCCCTGCCTACACTCTGGAGCCCCGCTTCCCTACGGCACCACCCACCTATCCTCCCTTTCCTAGTCCAACTGGGGCCCCCGCACAGCCCCCAACGCTGGGCGCCTCATCTCGTCCTGGGACTGGCCAGCCAGGGGAATTCCACACTACCCCTCCTGGCACTCCCCGACACCAGCCCTCCACACCCGACCCCTTTCTCAAACCCCGTTGCCCCTCATTGGACAACCTGGCTGTGCCTGAGAGCCCTGGGGTAGGGGGTGGCAAGGCTTCTGAGCCCCTGCTGTCACCCCCACCTTTTGGGGAGTCTCGGAAAGCCCTAGAGGTGAAGAAGGAAGAGCTTGGGGCATCCTCTCCTAGCTATGGGCCCCCAAACCTGGGCTTTGTTGACTCACCCTCCTCAGGCCCCCACCTGGGCAGCCTGGAGTTAAAGGCACCTGATGTCTTCAAAGCCCCCCTGACCCCTCGGGCATCTCAGGTAGAGCCCCAGAGCCCAGGCTTGGGCCTAAGGCCCCAGGAGCCATCCCCTGCCCAGGGTTTGGCCCCTTCTCCCCCTAGCCACTCGGATATCTTTCGCCCTGGCCCCTACCCTGACCCTTACACTCAGCCCCCATTGACCCCTCGCCCCCAACCCCCACCCCCTGAGAGCTGCTGTGCCCTGCCCCCTCGATCACTGCCCTCTGACCCTTTCTCCCGAGTGCCTGCTAGTCCCCAGTCCCAATCCAGCTCCCAGTCCCCACTGACACCCCGTCCTCTGTCTGCTGAGGCTTTCTGCCCATCCCCTGTGACTCCTCGCTTCCAGTCCCCTGACCCTTATTCCCGCCCGCCCTCTCGCCCTCAGTCCCGTGACCCATTTGCCCCATTGCATAAGCCACCCCGACCCCAGCCCCCTGAAGTTGCCTTTAAGTCTGGGCCTCTAGCCCACACTCCACTGGGGGCTGGGGGCTTCCCAGCAGCCCTGCCCTCAGGGCCGGCAGGTGAGCTCCATGCCAAGGTCCCAAGTGGGCAGCCCCCCAATTTCGCCCGGTCCCCTGGGACGGGTGCGTTTGTGGGCACCCCTTCTCCCATGCGTTTCACTTTCCCTCAGGCAGTAGGGGAGCCTTCTTCCCTAAAGCCTTCTGTCCCTCAGCCTGGTCTCCCTCCACCCCACGGGATCAACAGCCATTTTGGGCCCGGCCCTACTTTGGGCAAGCCTCAAAGCACAAACTACTCAGTAGCCACAGGAAACTTCCACCCATCGGGTAGCCCCCTGGGACCCAGCACGGGGTCCACAGGAGAGGGCTATGGGCTGTCCCCGCTGCGCCCCCCGTCAGTTCTACCACCACCTGCACCCGATGGGTCCCTTTCCTACCCACCCCACGGAGCCTCACAGCGGGTTGGCATCACCTCTCCAGTCGATAAGCGAGAAGACCCAGGGGCTGGAATGGCCAGCTCTTTGGCGGCACCTGAACTTCCAGGTACCCAAGACCCAGGCGTCTCCAGCCTCAGCCAGACAGAGCTAGAGAAGCAACGGCAGGTCAGTAGACATTGTGAAGCTGAGCCCTCATATCTCCACGGTCCCTGTGCTATCCCTATAATTGGAGTAGGACAGACTTAGCCCTCTTCTCTTCTCTGCACAGCGCCAGCGACTACGGGAGCTGCTGATTCGGCAACAGATCCAGCGTAACACCCTGCGGCAGGAGAAGGAAACAGCTGCAGCAGCTGCAGGAGCAGTAGGCCCCCCGGGCAGCTGGGGTGCTGAGCCCAGCAGCCCTGCCTTTGAGCAGCTGAGTCGAGGCCAGACCCCCTTCACTGGGACCCAGGTAGGTAGGGTGGCAAGGTGCGTCGGGCCCAGGATACTGAAGGTAGTCCCATCTTCAACTACCTCTCTCTCTCCTAGGATAAGAGCAGCCTTGTAGGGCTGCCCCCAAGCAAGCTGGGTGGCCCCATCCTAGGGCCCGGGGCTTTCCCCAGTGATGACCGACTCTCCCGGCCACCTCCACCAGCCACCCCTTCCTCTATGGATGTGAATAGCAGGTGAGGCTCCAGGGGGTTCTCCAAGGGAACAGACTTCACCATCTTTGTGTACTATTTCTGATTTACCTATCTCTCTAATCCTTCTCCTCTCTCATTTACTGTTTTCTTTCATTCCTTCCACTTTGCCACATTAGTTTTATCCTTCCCTACTGCCCTAGGCCCATGTTCTAGTTCTTCTTTATCTCAATGTCATGTTACTGACTACTGCATATTCTTTCAGGCAACTGGTGGGAGGCTCCCAAGCCTTCTATCAGCGAGCACCCTATCCTGGGTCCCTGCCCTTACAGCAGCAGCAGCAACACCTGTGGCAGCAGCAGCAGCAAGCAACAGCAGCAAACTCCATGAGACTTGCCATGTCTACTCGCTTTACATCAACTCCTGGGCCTGAACTTGGCCGCCAGGCCCTAGGTTCCCCCTTGGCAGGACTTCCCACCCGCCTGCCTGGCCCTGGCGAGCCAGTGCCTGGTCCAGCTGGCCCTGCCCAGTTCATTGAGCTGCGGCACAATGTACAGAAAGGACTAGGACCTGGGGGGACTCCGTTTCCTGGTCAGGGTGCCCCTCAGAGACCCCGTTTTTACCCTGTGAGTGAGGACTCCCACCGACTGGCTCCTGAAGGGCTTCGTGGTCTGGCAGTATCAGGCCTTCCCCCGCAGAAACCCTCAGCCCCAACGGAACTGAACAATAGCCTCCATCCAGCATCCCACACCAAGGCTCCCACCCTCCCCACTGGCTTGGAGCTGGTAAGCCGGCCTCCCTCGAGCACTGAGCTTGGCCGCCCCCTTCCGCTGGCCTTGGAAGCTGGGAAGTTACCCTGTGAGGACCCTGAGCTGGATGATGACTTTGATGCCCACAAGGCCCTAGAGGATGACGAGGAGCTTGCTCACCTGGGCCTGGGTGTGGATGTGGCCAAGGGAGATGATGAGCTGGGCACCCTGGAAAACCTGGAGACCAATGATCCCCACCTGGATGACCTGCTCAATGGGGATGAGTTTGACCTTCTGGCCTATACTGACCCTGAGTTGGACACCGGGGACAAAAAGGACATCTTCAATGAGCACCTGAGGCTGGTCGAGTCAGCCAATGAAAAGGCTGAGCGGGAGGCCCTGTTGCAGGGCGTAGAGCCAGGGGTCCTGGGCCCGGAGGAGCGCCCTGTCCCTGCTGCTGATACATCTGAGCCCCGCCTGGCACCAGTGCTCCCTGAGGTGAAGCCCAAGGTGGAGGAGGGTGGGCGCCACCCTTCCCCTTGCCAGTTCACCATCACCACCCCCAAGGTCGAGCCAGCACCTGCCACCACTTCCCTAGGCCTGGGGCTGAAGCCCGGACAGAGTGTGATGGGCAGCCGGGACGCACGGATGGGCACAGGACCCTTTTCCAGCAGTGGGCACACAGCTGAAAAGGGCCCCTTTGGAGCCTCAGGAGGGCCGCCAGCTCACCTGCTGACCCCTAGCCCACTGAGTGGCCCAGGAGGGTCCTCCCTGCTGGAAAAGTTTGAGATAGAGAGCGGGGCCCTTACCTTGCCCGGTGGACATGCAGCATCTGGGGATGAGCTGGACAAGATGGAGAGCTCACTGGTAGCCAGTGAGTTACCCCTGCTCATTGAGGACCTGCTGGAGCATGAGAAGAAGGAGCTGCAGAAGAAGCAGCAGCTTTCAGCACAGCTGCAGCCTGCCCAGCAGCAGCAGCAACAGCAGCACTCTCTACTATCCACACCAGGCCCTGCCCAGGCCATGTCTTTGCCGCATGAGGGCTCTTCTTCCAGTTTGGCTGGGCCCCAGCAACAACTTGCCCTGGGACTTGGAGGTTCCCGACAACCAGGCTTAGCCCAACCACTGATGCCCACCCAGCCCCCAGCACATGCCCTTCAGCAGCGCCTGGCCCCATCCATGGCCATGGTGTCAAACCAAGGGCATATGCTAAGTGGGCAGCATGGAGGGCAGGCAGGCTTGGTGCCCCAGCAGAGCCCACAGCCAGTGCTGGCACAGAAGCCCATGGGTACCATGCCACCCTCCATGTGCATGAAACCCCAGCAGTTGGCGATGCAGCAGCAGCTGGCTAACAGCTTCTTCCCAGATACAGGTAACCTCCACTGGGGGCACTGGTTTAGTTACTCAAGGGTAATCATTGTCACCAACAAATGGACACCGAGGGTGCAGGCCTAAGATAATTCATAGTTAAGGGACACAGAGGGACATAGTATGGGACACAAAGCTTTGACTAGTTACCACATTGATGATGTAGGCAGAAACACTGTAGCTTTTAAGAAGGGAGGAACATTGCCTGGCATATAGCAGGCATTCAGATATTTGAGTGATTGAATGGGATGAATGCATGAAGCCTGGTTAGCAAAGGCTTTGTAGCTATCATGAGACCAAAAGATTAGGACTTGGATAGAAGTGGTACAAGAGAAAGCACTCCAGGTAGGTGAAAAGACTTGAGTATAATTGACCCTGGAACAACAGGAAAGCCAGTCGTGGATATCTGGAGACTAAGTGAAATGGTTAGCCTGGAGTAGACTTTGTATGGAGGGAAGGGAGGGGGTACTACCATAATTCTGGAGAGGTAAGAAGCGGGGCCAGATTGAAAAAGGCCTCAAATTATAATAGTATTTATTGAGTAATTTACAATCAGTGTATTGTACACTTTACATTCATTATCTAATCACAGACTTACTAGACAGGTACTATGATTATTCTTGATTATAGAAAGGGAAACTGAGGCATGGAGGTTCAGTAACTTGCCCAGTATCACACTACTAACTGCTAGAGTTTGAACCCTGACTCTGATTCTCTTCATTGTGTTACTGCCTCAAAAGACCAAGGGAGGGAGTTTGGTTAGTCCTTTAGAAAGTGGGCAGTCAGTTAAGTTTTTGAGGGGTGGAGAACTATACAGTGTACATGATTTTAGGAAGATTAAAGCTTATGTCTCCTTTTTCACCCGGCATACTGAACAGGCGGGTGAGTGAGCCATAGGTGGTCCATGTCGGGCCCGTGACAGCTCTGACATCTAGGACCTTGCTACAGGGCTTACATCTTGGGTTCTTGGGCTGCACTACTTACTGTAAGAACAGTACTTTTGAAGAGTGCTTTCTAAGTCATAAAGTGAACAGTTAACCCTTGGACAGCATGAGGTTAGGGGTGCTGACCCCCATGTAGTCATATCTACATATACAAAGGGGACCCTCCAAAAAAACCAGAATTATCTTTTTGGAGGGCAAGCCCCCAGGCTTCCCCCACTAGGTGAGCATTCTAGCAACCCGTCTGTATCAGTGTACCAGCTGGCATTGTTATGAGAGTCTGTGTTTGGCTTCAGTGAATTATTTTTGAAGACTCTTTGAACGCCTTAGCCCATTTCATGATGGGTGATTGGATGAGTGCACCTGCCCACACTGTACTGTGTGTTTAGCAGTTTTTGACCAAAAACAGCACAACCCATGCCACACCCTCCCTATTCACGTCATCTTTCCCTGAGTGACTTTTTTTTTGTTTTCCTGGGTGAAAAAAGTCCTCAAAGGGAAACGTTTTGCCAGTGAGGAAGAGGTGAAACAGAAAATGGCAGAAGCACTAAAAGACATCAAAATTGATAGTTCAAAAAACTGTTTTGAACAGTGGAAAAAACTTCTCGATAGGTGTACTCTCCATCAAATGGAGAGTACTTTGAAGGTGACTGAAGTTTAAACATGTAAGAACAAAAAGCAATTTTTATAAATAAATTCGGGGTTTTTGGCTCCCCCCCCCCGTAACTTTTGACTGCCCCCAAAACTTAACTGTGAATAGCCTACTGTTGGCCAGAAGCCTTACTGATTAACATAAACAGTCAATTAACACATATTTGGTATGTTTTATGAGTTATGTTCTATACTCTTACAAAGAAAATGTTATTGAGAAAATCATAATGAAGAAAAATACATTTATGTTATTGAAAAAAGTCTGTATATAATTGGACCCCTGTGGCTCAAACCCATGTTGTTCAAGGGTCAACTGCACTTACATTCTTGTCATATGTGATCTTCTCAATAGCTCCATGAGGTAGGCAGAGAAGAGAGTCATGATCTTTGTCAAATAGAGGAGTAAACTGAGGCTCAAACAGGCGAAACAACATTGATGGATTGGCTTAACAAATGTTTACCAAGTACAAGTAAAAACAAGACTACATGTCCTGTGCATGATAGATCTGAGTTGCCCGGGCTGCCTGCTTCTAGTCCACTGGTCTTTCCATCACGCCATGCCATTGTTTTGCTTGGCTTGGTAGAGGTCAAGGTGTCGTAAGGAACAGCAGGCATAAAATGGAGCATTGACCCAAATGCCCTAGCTCATTTGGTTCTTCCCTCTCCAGACCTGGACAAATTTGCTGCAGAAGATATCATTGATCCCATTGCAAAGGCCAAGATGGTAGCTTTGAAAGGCATCAAGAAGGTAATGGCTCAGGGCAGCATTGGAGTGGCACCTGGTATGAACAGGTAAGACTTGGATAAGAGTTGGCCCTTTCCTTTCCCAGTCTTTACCCTCTCCTTCCTCCTATCCTTCCCTACTTGTTCCATCTCTTTGCCTTTCAACTTTTGCCATTACCAACACATCCTCTTTGCTTCGGCAAACTCTAGGCAGCAAGTGTCCTTGCTAGCCCAGAGGCTCTCAGGGGGGACCGGCAGTGATCTGCAGAACCACGTGGCAGCTGGGAGTAGCCAGGTAAATGGTCAGATGGGAGTAAAAACTTATGTCTCATGCCATCAGGCTACCCTTCTTAGGGGCTGGTATGGAACGATGGCCCTTTAGCAATCTCTCTCACTGCAGGAGCGGAATGCCAGTGATCCCTCCCAGGCTCGTCCCAATCCACCCACTTTTGCCCAGGGAGTGATCAGTGAGTATGGGGATGGGGAGGAGCCTACAAGAGAGTGGCTGGGGGCAGATGAAGGAAGAGGAATTGGGATCACCATTTGTAGGTACTGACACCCAGCTTTCTTTTCCAGATGAGGCTGACCAGCGGCAGTATGAGGAGTGGCTGTTCCATACCCAACAGCTCCTACAGATGCAGCTGAAGGTGTTAGAGGAGCAGATTGGTGTGCACCGCAAGTCCCGGAAGGCTCTATGTGCCAAGCAGCGTACTGCCAAAAAGGCTGGCCGGGAGTTCCCAGAGGCTGATGCTGAGAAGCTCAAGCTCGTTACAGAGCAGCAGAGCAAGATCCAGAAACAGCTGGATCAGGTGGGGAGAGCAGACTTCAGCCTAGCAACTAGGGGCCTGGAAGAGGGATGGTATGGGTGGGCAGACTCAAGGCTAACGTCCCCAACCCTTGCCTGTTAGGTCCGGAAGCAGCAGAAGGAGCACACGAATCTAATGGCAGAATATCGGAATAAGCAGCAGCAACAGCAGCAGCAGCAGCAGCAACAGCAACATTCAGCCGTGTTGGCCCTTAGCCCTTCCCAGAGTCCTCGGCTACTCACCAAGCTCCCTGGTCAGCTGCTCCCTGGCCATGCGCTGCAGCCACCACAGGGGCCCCCCGGCGGGCAAGCTGCAAGTCTTCGCCTGCCCCCAGGGGGCATGGCACTACCTGGCCAGCCTGGCGGGCCCTTCCTCAACACCACCCTGGCCCAACAGCAGCAACAGCAACATTCTGGTGGGGCTGGAGCCCTAGCTGGCCCCTCAGGGGGCTTTTTTCCTGGCAATCTTGCTCTTCGTGGCCTGGGAACTGACTCGAGACTTTTGCAGGAAAGGCAGCTGCAGCTGCAGCAACAGCGCATGCAACTTGCCCAGAAACTTCAGCAGCAGCAGCAGCAGCAGCAGCACCTCCTAG
Source organism: Pteronotus mesoamericanus (assembly GCF_021234165.1). Lineage (NCBI taxonomy): Eukaryota > Metazoa > Chordata > Mammalia > Chiroptera > Mormoopidae > Pteronotus > Pteronotus mesoamericanus. The sequence goes on from NW_026555310.1 coordinate 5,550,436, forward strand.
GACAGGTGGCAGTTCAACAACAGCAGCAGGGCCCAGGGGTACAGGCAAACCAGGCTCTGGGTACCAAATCCCAGGGGCTTCTGCCTTCCAGCAGCCATCAGGGCCTCTTGGTCCAGCAGCTGTCCCCTCAACCACCCCAGGGGCCCCAGGGCATGCTGGGCCCTGCCCAGGTAGCAGTGTTGCAGCAGCAGCAACAGCAGCAGCAGCAGCAACAGCATCCTGGAGCTTTGGGCTCCCAAGGTCCTCACAGGCAGGTGCTTCTGACCCAGTCCCGGGTGCCGAATTCCCCTCAGTTGGCACAGCAGAATCAGGGCCCTATGGGACACCGGCTGGTCACAGCCCAGCAGCAGCAGCAGCAGCAGCAGCAGCAGCAGCAACAGCAACAGCAGCACCAACAGCAGGGATCCATGGCAGGACTTTCTCATCTTCAGCAGGGTCTGTTGCCACATAGTGGGCAGCCCAAACTTAGCTCTCAGCCAATGTCGTCCTTACAGCAACAGCAACTACAACAGCAGCTACAACAGCAACAGCAGCAGCTACAGCAGCAGCAGCAGCAGCTACAACAGCAGCAGCAGCTACAGCAGCAGCAGCAGCAGCTACAGCAGCAGCAGCAGCAGCTACAGCAGCAGCAACAGCTACAGCAGCAGCAGCAGCTACAGCAGCAGCAGCAGCAGCAGCTACAACAGCAGCAGCAGCAGCAGCTACAACAGCAGCAGCAACAGCAGCAGCAGATAGGCCTCTTAAATCCAAGTCGAACTTTACTGTCTCCTCAGCAGCAGCAGCAGCAGCAACAGCAGCAGCAACAGCAGCAGCAGCAGGTGACACTTGGTCCTGGAATGCCAGCCAAGCCTCTGCAACACTTTTCTAGCCCTGGAGCCCTGGGCCCAACCCTTCTCCTGGCAGGCAAGGAGCAAAGCATTGTAGAGACCGCTCTTCCTCCAGAGGCCACTGAGGTACCCTCCACACATCAGGGAGGGCCAGGAGCAATAGGGACTGTACCTGAGGCAGTAGCCGTTGAACCAGGGGAAGTAAAGCCCTCACTCTCGGGGGACTCACAACTCCTGCTTGTCCAACCCCAGGCCCAGCCTCAGCCCAACTCTGTGCCGCTGCAGCCACCTCTGAGGCTCCCAGGACAGCAGCAGCAGCAGCAGCAGCAGCAGCAGCAAGTAAACTTGCTCCACACAGCAGGTGTGGGAAGCCATGGGCAACCAAACAGTGGATCATCTTCAGAGGCCTCTTCTATGCCACACCTGCTGGCCCAATCCTCTGTTTCCTTAGGGGAGCAGTCTGGGCCCATGACTCAGAACCTTCTGGGCTCACAACAGCCCCTTGGACTAGAGCGGCCCTTGTCAAATAATGCAGGGCCACAGTCTGCCAAACTGGGATCTGTCCCCCAATCTGGGCAGGGCCTGCCTGGGGCTGGAGTCATGCCCACAGTGGGTCAGCTTCGAGCACAGCTCCAAGGAGTTTTGGCCAAAAACCCACAGTTGCGGCACTTGAGTCCTCAGCAGCAGCAGCAGCTACAGGCACTCCTCATGCAGCGGCAGCTACAGCAGAGTCAGGCAGTACGCCAGACCCCACCCTATCAGGATCCTGGGACCCAGCCCTCTTCCCTCCAGGGCCTCCTAGGCCGTCAACCCCAACTTGGGGGCTTCTCTGGATCGCAGACAGGTCCCCTCCAGGAGTTAGGGGCAGGGCTTCGACCTCAGGGCCCAGCCCGGCTCCCTGCCCCACAAGGAGCCTTATCAACTGGACCAGTCCTTGGTCCTGTCCATCCCACACCCCCACCATCCAGCCCACAAGAGCCAAAGAGACCTTCACAATTACCATCCCCCAGCTCCCAGCTCCCCTCTGAGGCCCAGCTTCCTCCTACCCAGCCAGGGACCCCAAAACCCCAGGGGCCACCCTTGGAGCTGCCTCCTGGGAGGGTCTCACCTGCTGCTGCCCAGCTTGCAGAGACCTTCTTTGGCAAGGGGCTGGGACCTTGGGATCCCCCAGACAACCCAGCAGAAGCCCAGAAGCCGGAGCAGAGCAGCCTGGCACCTGGGCATCTGGAGCAGGTGAATGGACAGGCAGTGCCAGAGCCATCCCAGCTCAGCATCAAGCAGGAGCCTCGGGAAGAGCCGTGTGCCCTGGGAGCCCAGGTGGTGAAGAGGGAGGCCAATGGGGAGCCAATAGGGGCACCAGGTACCAGCAACCACCTTCTGCTGGCAGGCCCCCGCTCAGAGGCTGGGCATCTGCTCTTGCAGAAGCTTCTACGGGCAAAGAATGTGCAACTCAGCACTGGGCGGGGGCCTGAGGGTCTGCGAGCGGAGATCAACGGGCACATTGACAGCAAGTTGGCTGGGCTGGAGCAGAAACTACAGGGTACCCCGAGCAATAAGGAGGTGAGTACTCCAGCCCGCGTGGAGCAGATACAGTGGGACCTGGACTGTGGGGCAGAATGAGCGGCTCTTGGTCAAATAGAAGAGGTGAGGACTCTGAGGAGGACCGTAGTCTTCATTGTGGGTTTATCTGGCTTAGGATACGGCAGCCAGGAAGCCTTTGACACCGAAGCCCAAGAGGGTACAGAAGGCAAGCGACAGGTTGGTGAGCTCCCGAAAGAAGCTGCGGAAGGAGGACGGGGTCAGGGCCAGCGAGGCCTTGCTGAAACAGCTAAAACAGGTGACCCACAGGAGCCAGTCCCCTGGTCCCAACCCAGGATGGGGGTACCCTGGCCCCCAGCTGTGCGGTGATAGAGATGTACCTGCTGCAGCTTTCCAACCTTGTCATCTTGCCCCCTAGGAGCTGTCCCTGCTGCCCCTAACGGAGCCTACCATCACCGCCAATTTTAGCCTCTTTGCTCCCTTTGGCAGTGGCTGCCCAATCAATGGACAGTGCCAGCTGAGGGGGGCCTTTGGAAGTGGGGTGCTGCCCACTGGCCCTGACTACTATTCCCAGCTGCTTACCAAGGTCAGAAAATAACAACATCTTTTGGGGATAATGAGGTTCTTGGGGAGGTGGAGGTGGGAATGAAAGACTTGAGGAAGTTGCTGATGTAGTGTGGGGCCAGGAGATTATGTCAGTCTCCCTATGCCTTCTTGCACACAACACCCCACCCCACCCCCAGAATAACCTGAGTAACCCGCCGACACCACCCTCGTCGCTGCCCCCCACCCCACCCCCATCGGTGCAGCAGAAGATGGTGAATGGTGTCACTCCATCTGAAGAGCTGGGGGAGCACCCCAAGGACACTGCCTCTGCCCGGGATACTGAAGGGACACTGAGGGGTAAGTCAAGAGTGTAATGGGCTTCTGTAGTAGATTTGGTGGCTCGGGTCCAAGCCAGTCATTGTGCCTTATCATACAGTTTGAGATAGGAATGGTTGCATGTTGCCATGTGTGCCTGAGATAGGAAGGGCCTCTTCAAGAATGATTTGTTGGGCAAGCTAGAGCCAAGGCAGTGAGGGAGGTAGATGACAGGGAGAAAGTTAATGAACCTTTTGTTTATCATGAACAGACAGCTTTAGTGAGTATGGAACTACTGTCAGATCTTGGTATGAATCCTGGTTCCTGTGTTCAGGTAGTCTTGTTACTATAGTCCAGTAACTTGATTGACTTGTGTGAGCCTGAGTTTCCTCACTGTAAAATAGGTATTTATAATACTTACCTAATGGACTTAAGTTTTTGTGGTTTTTTTTAAATATTTATTTAGTTTTAGAGATGGGGAAGGTAGGGCGAAAGAGGGGGAGAGAAACATCAGTCAGTTGCCTCTTACATGCCCTCAGCCGGGGACCTGGCTCACAACGCAGGCATGTGCCCTGACTAGAAATCAAAATGGTGACCTTTCGGTTTGCAGAAAAGCACCCTATCCACTGAGGCACACCAGTCGAGGCAGGAGTTGTTAAAATATTATAGAGTCTACCTTAAGCCCAGGGCCTGGCACATTGGAAATGCTCAAATATAGCTCATGTGCTCCAAACTGGTAGGTGGGTGGACGCATAGACAGTGATCATGATAGCTAAGCTGGATCTTACACTAGTTAGGCCTGAATGTGGTGGAGAAAACACCATCAGCTCTGGTGACCCTCAGTCTGACTTTTCTTCTCCCTGCCTACCCCTCAGATGCTTCAGAGGTGAAGAGTCTAGACCTGCTGGCCGCTTTGCCTACACCCCCTCACAATCAGACTGAGGATGTCAGGTGGGGATTGGGCCGGAAATGAGGATGAGGAATGAGGGTAGGGGACAGGTTGTGTCATATTTTTCTTTGGCTAATGGCAGATTTTAAGTAAGGCTTTATATCTACTAATCTCTACATTGGAAGTGGACTAGGGGGCCGGCATTGGGGATCTGCAGGGCTGTAGCTACAAATGTCTACTTTTGGCCCACAGGATGGAGAGTGATGACGACAGTGATTCTCCTGACAGCATTGTGCCAGCTTCATCCCCTGAGAGCATCCTGGGGGAGGAAGCACCTCGTTTCCCTCAGCTGGGCTCAGGCCGATGGGAGCAGGAAGACCGGGCGCTCTCTCCTGTCATCCCCATCATTCCTCGGGCCAGCATTCCAGGTAGGGGCTACCCTGCACATGGACCAGGCCTGGCCAGGTTGTCAGAGCTGGGGCAGAGGGGCAGCTGGGGCTTACACAAGTCCCTCTCTCCTTTAGTCTTCCCAGATACGAAACCGTATGGGGCCCTGGACCTGGAGGCCCCTGGAAAACTGCCTGCCACAGCTTGGGAAAAGGGCAAAGGAAGTGAGGTGTCAGTCATGCTGACAGTCTCTGCTGCTGCAGCCAAGGTGTGTCCTGGGGGTGCCTCAGACCTGCGGGATGCTATCGGAGGGCAGTCCCTGCAGCTTGTCTGGATAAATTCGGCCATTCGGAACTGTGTGCTGAGGACCTACTGTGTGTGAAAGCCTGGGCTAGTGGCTGTGAGATTGGAGTATATGAAGTATGAGGAGTCCCTGCCTTCAGGACGTTCACAGTCCTGTGGTAAAGACGAGTCAACAGATAAGGAGAGTATATAATGCAACATATATACTCTGCAACATATATAATATGCAACATATATAATGTCTGACAAGACAGAGTGTCCCTGTCACGTTTGGTGAAACTTTTTTTCTTAAATGTTAACAGTGTTTTGTTGTCAATGAAAAGGGGAAATCCCAGTTAAAACAACAAAACAAGGTTCCTTACTATAAGACTCCTCAGTTTCTTTAATTTGCTAATGTGTCACGGATCTCTCAGGCTGTGGATACAATGCATATCGTTTCCTAAACTTGGTTGACACAGGCCCCTTTTTTGTGAAGCTCCTGTTAATGCTCACAGCAGTTTGGGCAAGGCCGCTATAAAGCAAGTACATGAGAAGAGCTGGAAGGCACAAGGGCTGGACTGACCAGCCACTTGGGGAGTTCTAGGTGTCCTTGTCCCTGCCAAGCTGGTGATAGTGCTCACTGTACACACCCTGCCAACACGGCTCTCCCTTCCCCTCCCCTGCTCTGGCAGAACCTGAATGGTGTGATGGTGGCAGTGGCGGAGCTGCTAAGCATGAAGATTCCCAACTCCTATGAGGTGCTGTTCCCAGAGAGTCCTGCCCGGGCAGGCATTGAGCCTAAGAAGGGGGAAGCTGAGGGCCCTGGTGAGTGTGGCAGGAAAATACCTTGGGGCCTAAGGGGAATGATTCTGGTAGAAGGCTCTAACCTCTCCTTCCTGCAGGTGGGAAGGAAAAGGGTCTGGGAGGCAAGAACCCAGAAGCAGGCCCTGACTGGCTGAAGCAGTTTGATGCAGTGTTGCCTGGCTATACTCTCAAGAGCCAGCTAGACATCTTGAGCCTCCTGAAACAGGTGGGTCTGGGGGAGAAAGAGGGATGGGTCTCTGGGTAGGACAGAGATAGCAGAGAGGGCTTTGGGACGGTGGGATCTGGGTGGGAAAAGGGAGGGGGGTAGTTAAGCGAGGATCTGGCACTAACCATACAGGGCTTGTACCCCCCTCCCATAGGAGAGCCCTGCCCCAGAGCCACCCACCCAACACAGCTACACCTACAATGTCTCTAATCTGGACGTTCGACAGCTCTCAGCCCCGCCTCCTGAAGAACCCTCCCCTCCCCCATCCCCCTTGGCACCCTCTCCTGCCAGCCCCCCAGCTGAACCCCTGGTTGAACTCCCAGCTGAACCCTTAGTTGAGCCACCAGTCCCCTCACCTTTGCCTTTGGCCTCATCCCCTGAGTCTGCCCGGCCCAAGCCCCGAGCCCGGCCCCCTGAGGAAGGTGAAGATTCCCGGCCCCCTCGGCTCAAGAAGTGGAAAGGGGTGCGCTGGAAGCGGCTGCGGCTACTGCTGACCATCCAAAAGGGCAGTGGGCAGCAGGAGGATGAGCGGGAAGTGGCAGAGTTTATGGAACAGTTTGGCACAGCCTTGCGACCTGACAAGGTGCCTCGGGACATGCGGCGCTGCTGCTTCTGTCATGAGGAGGGCGATGGGGCCACTGATGGGCCCGCGCGCTTGCTGAACCTGGACCTGGACCTGTGGGTGCACCTCAACTGTGCCCTGTGGTCCACGGAGGTCTATGAGACCCAGGGCGGGGCACTGATGAATGTGGAGGTGGCCCTGCACCGAGGACTGCTAACCAAGTGCTCCTTGTGCCAGCGCACCGGTGCCACCAGCAGCTGCAATCGTATGCGTTGTCCCAACGTCTACCATTTTGCCTGCGCCATCCGCGCCAAGTGCATGTTCTTTAAGGACAAGACCATGCTGTGTCCAATGCATAAGATCAAAGGGCCCTGTGAGCAAGAGCTGAGCTCTTTTGCTGTCTTCCGGCGGGTCTACATTGAGCGGGATGAGGTGAAGCAAATCGCTAGCATCATCCAGCGGGGAGAGCGGCTGCACATGTTCCGGGTGGGAGGCCTTGTGTTCCACGCCATTGGACAGCTGCTTCCTCACCAGATGGCCGACTTCCACAGTGCCACTGCCCTTTATCCAGTGGGCTACGAGGCCACACGCATCTACTGGAGCCTCCGCACCAACAACCGCCGCTGCTGCTATCGCTGTTCTATCGGTGAGAACAACGGGCGGCCAGAGTTCGTAATCAAAGTCATCGAGCAGGGCCTGGAGGACCTGGTTTTCATCGACGCCTCTCCCCAGGGTGAGCACTGGGCCCTGGAAATGCTAATGTGGAGTTGGGCAGGTTTCTCCTGGAATCACCTTTACAGTGTCAAAAAAGGATCTGCAGGGTCTTCGTGACTGATCTTCCTTCCTCTACCTTGGGTAGGCGGAGATCTCTTGAAGATCCCCCCCCAAAAATGTTTTAACCTCTCTCAACTCACCTTAAATTCCCTTGTAATTGAAGAGATTTTGCTTGTCTAATTTCATTCTGGCCCCTTTTTCTATCCTCAGTGGAACAAAAGGATACAGTTCTGAGACCTTATCATCTGGCTCACCCAACCTGATCCTAACCATGCGTTCCCTTTGGTTACTGTTCTCTGGACAATATTCTTTTGATCTTAGTTTTAGTGTTAATTATAAAAATAACAATAAGAGAAGTTAACTTTTAGTGAATATTTAGACATGTGCCACAAACTAAGCTAGGTGATTATATAGATTATTTTGTTCATATAATCCTCTGAGGTAAGTGCTATTATTATGCCCCAGTTATACATAAAGAACTGAGTCTTAAGAGGGATTCAAATATTTGGCGTAAGGTCCCATGGTGAGTACTAGAACCTGAACCCAAGTCTTCCCACCACCAAAGCATGCCTGTTTTGGCTCTCCACAAGGCTCGTGACCTCTGCTGGGTCTCCTCGACCTTGGGTTCTTGTTTCTATGTTACAAGGCACTCTGATGCCCCTCGGGGGTGGGAAGCGTGGCTTGTTGAGGGAGAGTGGGACTGAGAGGCCATGAGTGACAGGGAGGTATGCAGGCTACAGGAAGCAACTGTAGCTCCAGATCAAGGTTAGGGCTGGGCTTACTGAGCAAAAGTTCCCTCTGAGGGTTACTCTCTTTCCTTGCCTCTTAGCTGTGTGGAATCGCATCATTGAACCTGTGGCTGCCATGAGAAAAGAGGCTGACATGCTGCGGCTCTTCCCTGAGTATCTGAAAGGCGAGGAGCTCTTCGGGCTGACGGTGCACGCTGTGCTGCGCATAGCTGAATCAGTAAGGAAGGGCTGGGGGCTGGGGGCCAAGTGGGCACTGAGAACTTTGGTCCTGCCCCAGAAGTGCTCAGGCTAAGGTGAGCATGACTTGTGCCCACAGCTGCCTGGAGTGGAGAGCTGTCAAAACTATTTATTTCGTTATGGACGCCACCCCCTAATGGAGCTACCACTCATGATCAACCCCACTGGTTGTGCCCGGTCAGAGCCTAAAATCCTCACACACTACAAACGGTGAGCTTGTGGGGCTGGGGCAAAAGGATGTGGGTGTGGGGATTGGTAGGGACCCTCTGGCCAATTGAGGGTTTGAGGTTACAGATTAGAATTCCCTTGTAGAGACTCGGGGTTCACTCTAGGCCTCCTGATTAGAGGGTATGCAGGTATTACTAGGGTATCCCTTTTGTCCTTCCCCAACCTGCTCAGGTGTCCTGGGTTGACCTGGGGTCTAGAACAGACTTACCTTGGGCATCCTGGGAATGGCTGGCTCTGGGAGGTTCTGGGTAGACAGTGGTGAAATTTTATGAACTATGTGAGGGACCCAGTCGCCTCCTCCCTCTCCTGTTTTGCTCCCAGGGGGCCTGTGATTCTCCCATGGGTGCTAGGGTCACCTTCCCTTTCCCAGGCTGAGTTGGTTTCAAAGGTAAATATTTAGAAATATAATAGAAAAATAATAAAACCTTAAATTTGTATAGCACTTTATACTTTTTTTTTCAAAGCGTTTTCACATCCATTATCTCATTTGATCCTCACAACAACCTTATGAGGTAGGTAGGGCAGGTGGTATGACCCCCATTTTACAGCTGAGAAAACTGAGACCCAGAAAGGTTAAGTGACTAGACAAAGGTCACAGCTGGGACCAGAACCTTACCTGTTGACTTGTGGTTTCCTGTTCCTTCTGTGTGCCACAGTAGTCCGACCTTGGTCCTTGGGTAGAGGGAGGCAGAATTCATGGCAGCAGGGCTTTTGTGAAGGCCTTTGGTTGTAGAGTGTCTGACTCTACCCCCATCAGCCCTAGTCCTTGATGCTCTAAAACAGTGGTTTTCAAACTCTGTGTGTCCCAGAAAGCCCTGGAACACACAAACTGAGTGGGCAGAACTTGGCCCTCCTTGTGTGTAACTTACCCCTTCCTCAAATTGAATTCAACCAGAAGAGTTTCGTTTTCATCTAGTTTATGTATTGGAGTTCCAATAACATTTTGATAAGGGAAAAAAAGATTTCTGTAAAATAAAAAAGTTAAAAAACGTTTGAAAACCACTGCTCTGGGATGGGGAAGAATTTGGCCGGTGCCCTAGGGTGGTGAAAGGCATCCTGCCTGGCAGCAGTCATTCCCCTGCACTGAGCCATCTGCACAGAGCCCAATGTTACATCAGAGAAGGGGATAGTCTGAAGAAAGGAAAGGAAACCACCTTTCGGCTGTGAATTCAGAGCCAGTTTTAATTCAAGTCCAGTCCAACGTGGTAGACATGGCCCCCATTTTCAGGGCTTCCAGTGTGTGCAGGAGGTAGGGCTCAGATGTTTTAGCAAACCGTGAGCTTAAATTCCAGGCCTGGGCTGCTTGGGGAATTCCTCCCAGAGGAGCATGGCCTTGAGTACGGTTTGACAGGAGGGTGATAGAAGGCAGGGAGATGGGAGAGCGGGCTCAGTGTAGGGGAATTGGTGCCTCCCTTCCCTCCACTCCCCACCCCCCATCCTGGGCTCTCTGTGCCACCCAGAGTGTTGGAAGGGTCCCCATAGCTAGTTGTTGCCTCACCAAAACCAAGACCCAGACGCCTCCACTCCATTCCCAAGCAGCACGTGCCCCTAACTGGCATGCTGCACATCCCAGGGAGGAGGCGGGTGGTGTGTGCTTGGTCTGAGGAAGACCTGTCTTGTCATGCACTGTATCGCCTCCCAGGCCCCACACCCTGAACAGCACCAGCATGTCCAAGGCATATCAGAGCACCTTCACAGGCGAGACTAACACCCCGTACAGCAAGCAGTTTGTGCACTCCAAGTCATCTCAGTACCGGCGGCTGCGCACTGAGTGGAAGAACAATGTGTACCTGGCTCGCTCCCGCATCCAGGGCCTGGGGCTCTATGCAGCTAAGGACCTAGAAAAGCACACAATGGTTATTGAGTACATTGGCACCATCATTCGCAATGAGGTGGCCAACCGACGGGAGAAAATCTATGAGGAGCAGGTATGGGCTGACAGAGGGGCTGGTGCATGGTCCACACTCACCCCAGGAGCAAAGGGCAGGATGGGGGCCAGGGAGCAGGAGGAAAACCGGGGGGAGGAGGAGGTGAGAGGCAGGAGAAAGGAAAAATAAGAAATGAAGCCCACTCACTGCTTGAGTCTGCTGCTTGATCCCACTGCCACACCACGCCGTTCTCTGATGCTCTTGCCCCTTCTGCATCTTTTGCTTTTCTAGAATCGAGGCATCTACATGTTCCGGATAAACAACGAGCATGTGATTGATGCTACATTGACCGGAGGCCCTGCCAGGTGAGAGGAATTAGGAAGGAGGGATTTAGGGGTCCCTGAGAGGGATACGCAGGGAGGGAGCCAGCAGGGAGCCAAAATCATCCAACCCAGTCACCTGGCACCCCTGACTCTGTCTTACTGCCTAGGTACATTAATCATTCCTGTGCCCCTAACTGTGTGGCGGAAGTTGTGACATTTGACAAGGAGGATAAAATCATCATCATCTCCAGCCGGCGAATCCCCAAGGGAGAGGAGGTGAGAGGAGGCATCCTGAGTGAGTGAAAAGCAGCTCTCTCTTCTCTACCATTCCCCAGAGCCAAGTTCTGCCTTCAAATTGATCATCTCTGCCCTCTCCACTTCCTCTGGGGGGCTAGTACTGATTCTGCCTTCTTCTCTTAACAGCTGACCTATGACTATCAGTTTGACTTTGAGGACGATCAGCACAAGATCCCCTGCCACTGTGGAGCCTGGAATTGTCGGAAATGGATGAACTAAAAAGCTTTGAGGCTACCAGGCAGGGGAGTCCCTCCACCCCCAACCTCTTCCCTGAAAGGGATGAGGGGGAAGAGAGGTAGCGGCCAGAGCCAGGACCCAGGGCTGGGGCTGCCGGCTGACCGGAGCCCCTGGAGCAGGAGGCTGGGGCAGAGGGCCCTAGGCCAAGCCCACCCTGGGCACCAGGGACAACCCTCTTCCCCGCCACCGGCCCCCAGGCTGGCATCTCTGCCCCCAGCTCCAGGAGGGGCCAGACAGAAGCAGCCATTGGGCATCTCAGGTTTGAGGGGGATATGGGCCGGGAACTACCCAGAAGCATCTGGGAGGCAGCAGGGAGGGGGGAGGAGGATGTGTGGCCGGGCCTCACAGCCCTGCTGCTCCCACCGACCTCTCCGGCCCAACTCAAGGCTGCAAAGAGACTTGACTAAGCTTGACAATCCCAAAGGCCGGGTCCCACACCTGGCCCTGCCTGCCGGGTCCTGCCCCCACCCTCACCCCCCATCCCCCTTCCTTCTCAGTCTGTCTCTGTCTCCCTTTCTCCTCTGTGTTTCTGTCTCTCTATGGGTTTTGTTTCCTTGTTTTCCACTCTGACAAATGCAACATGAACGGGAAAGAGGTGCCCAGCTGCCCAGGAGGGCAAGCCAGGCAAGCCGGGCAAGCCGGGCAAGGAGACCCCGCACCCACACCTACCTCATTTAAGTGTTGGATTTTTTGCTGTTTTGAAATGTGAGACCCTCTCCAAGCCCCCTACTGCCCCAACCCTCTCCCCCACCTCACTGCCCTCTTCTGAGTGGGTGGAAGGGGGGTAGGAGGAGGAAGAAAAAACAACAACAAAAAATCCATCTTTGTTTTTAATTCTGGGCATGGGATGGCGGTTGAGGCTAATGATGATGAAGATTGGGGATGACTGGCCCCTAGTTGCTCTAGGACTTCCTTCTCCATCTGGACATGGGGGCAGGAGGGATGTGCTAAACCTAGGACCAGGATATCACCCTCCTGTTTTCCCAACCCCATCATGAGCCCATTTGCCCTCCAGCCCCTGGATGGGGTGGGTGGGTGGTAGGGTGAGGGCTATCCCTGAGTGGCATGCCCATACCCAGTGAGGCAGGGTGTGGCCCAGAGCTCCCACTTTTCCCTCAGTCACCAAACTGCTGCTGGTCTGGTGGGAAGGGGTGGTGATGTGGGGGTGGGGAGCTTAGTGTCAGCGCGGGGAGGGTGGGGGGTATTTATCTATTTATACATGGGATTGTACATAGTCTTGTGGGGCATGGGGGAGCCGGCTGGAGGTGAGAACCCTCCCCTCTCCCCCAACCCCCGGGGAGAGCAAATGTAAAACTACTAATTTTTGTGCTTTATATATTCTATATAAATATATCTATTTTCTTTTTACAAAACCAGTTTATAAATGGTAGGGGGGCGTGGGGCGGACACATGGAGCTCCCCTTGTGGGGGGGCCCCCTCCATTACCCAACCTACCGCCCTTTTCCTCACCCCCTCCTCCCCACCCCCTGGCTGTGACTGCTGTAAGGTGGGGGTATAAGAGGCTGGGCAATTCCCACCCCTATTGTATAGTTGGACTATGTTATAACGCACAAAAGTGAGCTGGCCCCAGGGGGAGCCAGAGGGTGATGGGTTCCCTGCCTCCCTTTCCTTCCCCTTTCTGCCCAAGCTTGTGCTGCAGTTGAACCTCTTCCTGGGATAGGGGTAGATCAGGGGGTGGGTGAGGCCCCAGACCCCTGTGTGGTAGGGAGCCTTGGGGATGAAGATGAAGCTTATATGCAGTTCTCTCCTAGGGGCTGTGGGCAAAGGGCATTTTGTAATTAATATTTTCAAGAATCAAATGTCTGGAGTGTAAGGATGGGCTTGGTGGTTGGTGGTGGATGGGCGGGCCTGCTGGAGGGGGAGCACGGTCGCTGTTGTGATTTTAGGTTTGTTTTTGTTTTGTTTTTGAATTTGGGGGGTTGCGGATTGATGGGGGTAGGGAGATTTTTTTTTAAGCTGCTTCCTCAACTGTTTCAAGCTGCAAATGTTAAGAGAATGACATCCCTCCACCCTCACAGAAACCACTGTAATTAAATCAGACAGTGGGGAGACTGGGCTGCTGCCCCCAAAGCCATTGGATGTTCCTTTTCCAAGAGCAAAAGGTCTAGGCTACAGGGAGGGGGAGGTTGGCTCCTGTAAGTCAGGCTCTGGTTGGGGCCTGGGCCCTGGGACTGGGAAAAGGGGAGGGGGCAGACTTTGTAAGCATATGCTAGGTATCCAATAGTCCTGTAGAATTTAGTGAAAAAACCTTATACACTTTTTAATTTTTATATAAACTAACTCAGACCCAAGCTACAAGGTTGGAATTTTGGTTGTTGGTTTTTTTTTTTTTAAGTACCCCGCCTGTATAATTGCATCAGAATTCCCTCCTCCCTCCTCCCCCCCCATGTTTGTATTTTGGGTTGGTTTACACTTGCACATATTCAGTTTTCAGTTTTCCCCTTTACAGTCTTCTCCCCTCACCTCCAGGACCCTCCCCCTTTTTAAAAAATAAATCGCTGACAAGTGTGAATCCCGTGAAGACTTTATTTTGTGTTGTGTGTATCCTGTACAGCAAGGTTGGTCCTTCGTAACAGCGGATGAAATGATTCCCCTTTTTAAAGCGCCCTCTCTCCCTCCACCCCCAGCTCCCCTGTCCTTGGCATGTTTTGTATCAGCGATCATTCTGAACTGTACATAATTTATGTTGCAAGAGGCAAAGGGCAAGTTTTGGATTTTGCTTCTTCCAAGTTTGTTTTTAAACGACAAATAAAAAAAGAACATTTTAAATAACAAGCGGCTCCGTCCCGTCACCCTCGCCGTCAGCTGACACGTGAGGTCCGAGAGGCCGGAGGGGGGGGGGGCGGTTACCAGGTCAGTTCGCGCCGGAAAAGCGAACTCCGCGCCTTCCGCCCTTGGCAGGCATTTGTCTTGACGTAGGCGGAAGTGGCGTCGCAGTACCGGATGTGGGGCAAGGCCTCCCCCACTTACCGGCCAACTTCCTAAAGCGGACGCACCCAACGGGCGCCTCCTGCAATGGAGACGGTGAGAAGCGCGGGAGGGCGGCGGGGGGCGCTGTGGAGCCCGAGGCCCCCGTTAGGGACCCGGGAGGCCTGGGCAGGGGCGGAGGCTGGTGCCTGGTAAACGAGAAGCTGGGTGTCTGTCCTGCCCGTGACCCTGCCTCTCTGCTTCTTTGCGGGTCACACCTACTGGGACAGGGCCGCTGTGCCTGCCTTCCGTCCGACGTACTGTCAGTCCCAATGGGTAGTGACAGGTGACACGTAGCTCCCTTCTTGGGCCTCGCACACACCCTAGTGATCTCGGGACTCCTTTCGTCTTAGCACCTTAGGCCCCTCACAGGTTGTGACTTGGCTTTCCTGGGAGAGGCAGGAGGTTCCAAGGGGCCCCCCCGCCCCGCCCCGCCCGCTTGCAATTATCACCTGGGCCTGGTTGTCTTAAGTGTGATCCCTGCAATCCCTAGCAGGAGGGACACCTGAAAGACTTTTCTACTGCCTCAAGGTGTCCAGCGAGGTCATATTCCCTTAATAAGACTGAAAAGTGGGGTTTCCCCAAAGAAGGGATCATTCAGTGGTTAGAGGCCTCTGTGTCCCTGGGTAAGTTTGAGGTCATGCCCAGCTCTGTGAATCTAAGCAGGCCTGTTGGCAAAACTCATTCTTGGCGAGCAGGCATTGACCATTGTGGCAGGTCTCTGTCATCCTTTCTGAGATGCCGCCGACTGCCTGCTCTATGCACCCACCCTCACACTTGGGAGACTTTTCTAGCACTCGAATCCTTCCCATTCACTTCCCTCTCCAAGAGTTTTTAACCATATCTCCTCTGTCAGGCGGAGGAATTCTTCCTATCTTGGTTTTCATTTGTTACTGTAGTTGTGTACAGGCTGCAGGTTCACCTTTCTTTGCGCCAGTTACCTGCCCACCGTAATTATTTTACCGTATCTTTTCTCGACCTGTAGAGAGCTAATGTCCCTCAGCTTATAAAGAAGAAAATAGACCAAAGTAGTAAAGTGATTTGCAGTTGGTCACCCAGGCAAGGTAGTCAGTTCTTAAAGAGAATTTTAAGCAAGGATAAAAGGTCTGATTCCATAAATTCACAATGACACACAAATTTTTACTTATAAATGTATCATGGTTTACAAAGTATTTTTTATATAGGTTTTCTAATTGAACCCTTATACTCTATGTACTGGATTAGGTTCTTGGGGTAGAAATTGTTTTTAAAAGAATAAAAAAGAAAACCCTTGCTTTGAAAATGTTCGGCGATGCCCTGGCCAGTATGTCGCAGTTGGTTGGAGCATTGTTCCATACTCCAAAGGTCTGTGGGTTTGATTCCCGGTCAGGACACATACCTAGGTTGTGGGTTCAACCCCCAGTCAGGGTGCATTTGGGAGGCAATCTATCGATGTTCCTCACATTAGTGTTTTTCTCTCTCCTTTCCTCTCTCTCTCGAATATGTGTGTGTGTGTGTATTTTTTTTTCAAGAAAAGATAATGCTCAGCCTAACTGGAGTAAGGGTGAGGGCAAGCCAGTGACAGCTGTTGTTTAGACTCTAACAAATGCTATCATCAGGATGCAAAGAAAGGACTGTGGAAGCATAGGGGAGGGAGAAGTTACTGTGAACCTCAGAGAGGGCATTGCAGTTTGAGAAAACAGTGTGAGCAAGGGCATAGAAAGTGGGGTATGTTGAGATTAATTGGGGATGAACCAGTGGCTTAATGTTGCAGGAGTTTTGGATTTTGGTCGCCGTGGGAGAAAAGATGGGGAAAGTAGGCTCAGGTCAGGTTGAAGGTATTGCATATGCATATCTCGTTAAGTTTGATCTTTGTTTTGTAATGAGGGAACCCATGAAGATTTGTGAGCAGGGCAGTGAATGTGCTTTAAGAATGTTCTTACCAGCTTTCTGTAAATGGATGGATCTACTTCAGAAAGTAGTGAGTTCCTAGTTGCTAGAGATGAAAGTCCCTCCCAAACCTGAGATGCTTGGTCATAGAACTCGGTGACAGCATGAAAGAAGAATTAAAGAAGAGATAGATTTAGGGCAGGGAGACCAGTTTAGAAAATGTTGCAGAAGTGAAATGTAAAAGCCTAAGCTAAAGCTGTGAAAGTGTAAAGGAGAGAGATGGATTTGAGGCATTTCTGACATACCAGCTTAGCTGACAGATGTTCAAGACAAATTTAGGTCATGCCCTGCTCTGTAATTCTAAGCAGACATATTGGCACAACTCATTCTTGGAGGAATCAAGACTACAGTTCTGGCCCTGGCTGGTGTGGCTCAGTGGATTGAGTGCTGGCCTGTGAACCAAAGGTCGCCAGTTAGATTCCCAGTCTAGGGTACATGCCTGGGTTGCAGGCCAGGTCTCCAGTGGGGGCACACAAGAGGCAACCATACACTGATGTTTCTCTCTCTCTCTTTTGCCCTCCCTTCCCTTCTCTCTAAAAATAAATAAATAAAATCTTTAAAAAGAAGACTACAGTTCTTAAGCACCTAGGAGGAGAGCAGTGCCAAAAACAAAAATGGAAACCTCAGTAAGGATAATAGGATTGGAGGGACAGATGCTATTCTGTTTAATACTGAAGCATTCAAGGAGTCTAACATCTGTGGTTGTGTAAAAACAATTGGAAATGTGGATCAGCAGTTTGAAAGAAATTGTGAGTCTGTGTGTCAGATCTAGCCTGTGTCTCTCTAGTAATATTTTGAATTTACGTAGTACCATGGTACTTTCTCAGATCCCCTATGTTACTAAAAGTAGAGTGCAGTCCTGGCCAGGTGGCTTGGTTGGTTGGAGTGTCATCCCGTACATCAGAAGGTTATGGGTTCAATCCCTGGTTGGGGCGCGTACGAGAGGCAGCCAATTAATGTTTCTTTCCCTTCCTCCCTGTCTCCCTCTCTTTCTCTCCCTTTCTGTCTCTCTAAAAAATGAATAACCATATCCTCAGGTGAGAATTAAAGAAATAAATGTAGAGGTGAATGGACATAATTATCCCCACTCCTGTGTAGAGAAATAGGCAGAAAGATAAAATCATACTCAGTTATGTCTGACTCTCTTCTGTAGGTATCTGTGTAACTATGGATGTATGTAGCAGGATGTCTCTTTTCTCTTTGTAACTTAGTTCATATCAGTATCAATTTGAAAGTTAAAAAACAAAACAATATGCAAAACCACATGTGAGACGATATGGAGGATACAAAGAAGTATAAGATAAACTCCAGAAATTTATAATCTGTTTGGATCGATAATGAACAAAATAACTATAGCACAGTATGTATGTATTATATGATGGATACAATAATGTGTATAAGTAGCTGTTTTGTATCTTTGTATATAGATCTTTGTAAGACTGTTGTATACCATGTGTGTATCTTTGCTGCTGAACAGCCAGCCCTCTCTTCCACTTATAAGTGATGAGGCTGTTGTTCCGATAGCCTTGCCAAAATGCCAGGCCAAGTCGATGGTCTTACGCAGCCCAGAGGTAGAGCTGATCCCCCTCCCCCCACCACCCCCTCTCCCTTGCCCCCACCCTGGCCCACTGGGGCAGATAAGTTTAGGGCTGCCATGCCAACTTGACCCTGCTTACCAGGTTCAAGCCAAGGCCTTTAACTTCATATTACTACAGCAGCTATGTAAGGTGAAGTATGACTGACTTTAAGTTAGTTTGGGGATATTACCCAAAGCAAATAAAGCCAAACTCTTGATTCCAATGGATGAAAGTGATGACCCCTCCTGGGTTCTGAGATAACAATGAAATTTCCAAATGTTGCCACTTGAGGAAACGTAGAGATGGTTCTAAAGGTTTCTGTGTATTCAAAGTACTCTAATCTCAGGCTGTCATTGACAAGGAAACTTGGAAAACCCGCTTCCTCTGGGCTGTGGCAGCCTTCCACTCACAAAGGTGCTAAGAGAACTCAGGTCCTCCACTTCAGAGCATTTATGCTGCTCATCTATGCCTTAGTTATTCAAGCTTTGACTCTCTGACAGTGAGCTGTTGGGATCCTCCCCAGACTGGCCCTCTCAATGGTAAGGTGTGTGAATGGGATTCTAGTGCCTACAGTTATGCTTAGTGAGTGAGTGGGGGGAAGTAGTATTGTCTCTGGCGTCTGTGATTTTATTAAGTAGACCAGTGAGAGTCTTATGGGGCCAACCTTAAGCTCAGATTCTCTAGTCTCAGCTTTTAAGACCTAATGTCTCACTGGGCATGATAGTATGTAAGGACATAAGCTTTGGAACCACACAGATCTGTGTTCAAATCCCTGTTCCGTCCCTTACCAGCCATGTGACCTTGAGCAAGTTAATATTTCTGGAACCGCAGTTTCTTAATCTGTGAAAATAAGGCTAACAGTAATATTTACTTCAGGGTTGTTATGAAGATTACATGAGATCTTTAAAGGAAGCACTTTAAAGGAAGATGTTAGTTCCCCAGCCCTTCTCCTAATGCTGGACTATAGAGGACGGAGCCTAGGATAGGCTAAATCTTTGTTTCTGTTGTCTCTCCAGGTCACTTCTTCGGATAGCTCCCTGGCTCTGGAAAATGAGCATCCTCAAGGTAAGTGTACTGAAGAAAGGAAGTTGGGTATGAAAGCATTAGCTTGACCCTAACTTAAGCAATTGCTTTTGAACCTCTCCCAGGGTCCCCCCTGGAAAAATCAAAGCCAGGCCAGACAATGTACAAAACCATACAAACCAGGAACAATAATTTGACAAAGTCACCCAGGAATAAATCTTGGGCAAGGTAGGGATGATCAATATCTTCAATATTCAGATCACCTGAGGGAAACCTTTGGAGTACAGGGAAACTTCCACAGGCAACTTGAGGCTGGCTAACCAAGTTTTAAAAGTCCCTGGTATTTTATGAGTAGCCCAGAAGTCATGCCACTGGGATTTTATTATCCAGCAAGCTCACTAAAGCCACTAAGTGTACACAAGAAATCATAGAAAGGCCTTGAAAGCCCTTAGCACTAATCTAGTAATAGAGGTACCAAACTCTAAAATCCAGGCAATTCCAGCACCTGCTCAGATACCTGGGTAGAATGAAATGGTTCAACTCTAAGTCATCTAGAAAGAGGTAGAATTTACAGGCATCTCAGGTAAAGGATTTTGCCTTGGAATACACATAAGTCTTCTAAGGACACGTTAATTAAGAGTACACACTTTCTCAGAGAATTGAAACATGGGCTGAGATCCTAGGACATATTATTAAGGGTCTATGAGTTCTCCACAGGAATTTTTTATGTTTTCATTTTGTTGGTATCCAAAAAAGTTGTTACAGTGTTGTTCTGAATTATCTGGATGACTCTTCATAATTGAGTACTGCCACATGGTAGTGCCTATTTTGTTTCTGGGTACTTCCTCACTAACACCAAGGCAGGGGTCAAAAACTCATATTATCTACACGGACCAAGCAGTGATGGGTGAATATGACACAACAACCAGTGGTAGATCTTGTCACATCTAAAAGGAGGTAGCAACTGTCTAGTTCTGGTCAGTTGTTACTGTTTTGGAATTCAAGGCCTAGTTTTGTCAGATCTTCTGATTTTGAAAAGAAACTAAGAATTTGGATTTGTATGTAAATCTCCAGATTTTTTAAATTTGGCAACTGATTTATTTTAAAACACTGGGAAAGCCAAATCAAATATGTTCGTAGGCCGGTAGCCTAAAATGATAATATTTAACTATCAGTGTACTGTGTCTTAAACTGATGTCAAAAGACATGTTCTTGGGAGTCTGGGTTTTCAAATTTGAAAAACAATGGTGAGCTTTTAGTAAAAGATGGTGGATTGAATACATGCATCTACTTTCGTTCCTTCACAAAAAGCCACTAAAAAAACCATAAAGGAATTTTTTTTAAAAAAAGATACAAACCCACCAAAATAGGAAGAACAAGTAAGGATGCAATAGTAATGAGTTTTTGGAAGCTGGAAAGCAGGCAAACGAGTGGTAAATGACTTAGCAGCCCTGAAAAAACTGAATTATGAACTAACAGTGGGGAAAGCCAAGAAGCACTGACGGTCTGAGAAGCAGTCAGATCCCAAGACTCCCTTGTTCACTGAGTGCAGCTGGGCAACTCCCCTTTCCGACTTTGACAAACTGGAGGTCTGGAGAGAGGCTTAGGCCCGACTGAGGTATTGTACTAAACACAGGAGGGTGAAGTGAACTATACTTAATAGGACTGAGACCCCAGTCCTTTTCCCCTTCCAGTTTCCAGAATGCTTACAGAAAACACTTCACCCTCCAGGCACGGACTTGAATGAGTAATCCTTCTCTCCAGAAGCCTCTTGAGGGAAAAGCCCCACAAATCTAAGTGTTGAGTGTTTCCCATCTAAATGGCTAACAGTCAGTAAGGCTGGCCTACACACTTCGTTCTTCCAGTCAGCTTTAAAGACTCCACTCTTAAAATGATTTTAATCCTCCTTTAAACCAAGGATTATCAGCCCTGGCTGGCGTGGCTCAGTGGACTGAGCACTGGCTTATGAGCTGAAAGGTTCCTGGTTCAGTTCTCTGTCAGGGCACGTGCCTGGGTTGCAGGCCAGGTCCCCCAGTTGGGGGCGTACGAGAGGCAATCGACTGATTCTCTCACATACCATTTTCTTTCTCCCTCTGAAAATAAAAAATCTTTTTAAAAAACAACAAAAACCAAACAAACCAAGGATTATCAGACATCTAAATAAAGCTTCTAACATTTAAAAAAAAAAAAAAGGTGATCCATCCCTGGCCAGGTGCCTCAATTTGTTGGAGCATCATCCCCTGTATCAAAAGTCTGTGGGTTCAGTTCCTGGTCAGTTCACATACCCCAGTCATTTGGGGCGCATACAGGAGGCAACCGATAGATGTTGGTCTCTCACATTGAGGTTTTTGTGTCTCTATCACTCCCTTCCTCTATCTCTAAAATCAATTAAAAAGTGTATCCTCAGGTGAGAATTTAAAAAGAAAAAAGCCCTGGCCAGTGTGGTTTTGTTGGTTTGTCATCGTCCTGCAAAACAAAAGGTCACCAGTTGGATTCCCGGTCAGGGCGCATGCCTGATTTGTGGTTCCACCCCCAGTCAGACCTCATGCAAGAGGCAACCAATCACTGCTGCTCTCCCACATTGATGATTCTCTCCTGCTTTTTCTCCCTCCTTCCCTCTCTTTCTAGAATCAATAAAAGAAAAAAAAATTTTTTAAGGTGATACAAAATGCCCCCCTTATGAAAAGAAACAAAAAGCGACAGAGGGAAAAAGTCAATGCATAAGAAAGGAAACTTTTAAAGTTAACAGTATACGAATAAATAATATGTTAATGCCATGAAACAAGTGTAAGTTAACAGTATTTTTTAAACTTTCAGAAAACAAAAAGGAGCTCTTGAACATTAAAAAATATAGCAAAAATTGCTCTGGCTGGTGTGGCTTAGTGGATTGAGCACTGGCGTGTGGACCAAAAGTTGCTGGTTCAGTTCCCAGCCAGGGCACATGCCTGGGTTGAGAGCCAGGTCCCCAGTTAGGGGCATGAGAGAGTCAACCACACACTGATGTTTTCCTCCCTCTTTCTCCCTCCCTTCCCCTCTCTCTAAAAATAAATAAATAAAATCTTTCTTTTTAAAATATATATAGCAAAAATTTTAAACTAAGTAGGAGATTTGGATATCAAATTGAGGAAATCCTCCAGAAGTAGAACTAAAAATCAAAGAAGTAGAAAAGAGGAGAGAAAAGAGATTTTAAAAACAACAACGAAAACTCACCAAAAACCCAAAATAAAATCTTACATGGTCAGTCTAGGAAGTCTAATATCTAAATAAAAGGAGTTACAGAAAGAGCAACACAGAGCAAAGGAAATTATCAATGAAATAATTGAAGAACATTTCCTGAAACTGAAGGACATTAGCTTTCCATATTGATAGGACTCATTGAATATTCAGCACAGTGGATAAAATTGACCCACCCAAAGCACAGTCACCATGAGATTTTGAAACACTGTAAACAAAGAGAAGATCCTCATTTTCCAGAGCAGTAAAACAAGTCACATACAAAGAATCAGAATCACCTCGGACTTTCAGTGCACCAGAAACTAGACGCAAGGGAACAGTGCTTTCAATTTCCTGCAGGAAAACAAAATCCAGTCTAGTATTCTGTATCCATTCAAATTCTAAACCAAAGGTAAGTGTAGAATAAAGATATCTGCAGGCTGCAAGGTGTCAAAAAATTGACCTCCCTTGCACCCTTTCTCAGGAAGCTACTGGAAGATGTGTTTCACCAAAACAAGGGAGTAGTCAGATGAAAGCGTGGGATACAGGACACAAGGAGAGCCAATACAGGGGAGTCGTGACAGGGGTCCGTCCCCTTGATGGTGATGAAGGAAGATCTCAGGATGACAGCAGTGTACACCAGGCAAACCAGCCCAGATTCGAGCAGGTCAGAAGGCTCCAGAGAGACTTCTTTGTGTAGTTTAAAGTAATGGACTACCTCATGCTTCTGAACTTCTTAAAAGGAGATTTAGAGAACTGGTGAAGAGTTTGGGGGTTGAATTAGTTATAAATACTATACATAGAAAGTTAGGCAAATGAAGGCACAAGAAAAATTGTTAGCTCCAGGGAAAATAAAGTTGTGAAAGAAAAAAATCAGAGTTTACTGTTTGGCCTAGCTGTCAATAATGAATATTTAGTCAAAATTATTTAAATATTGTTGTAACCAACATTACACTTTAACTTTTGGAAGACTGGGGTGAGACGGGTTGTGCATGTTTGTGATGAGGTCCTGGCAGGAAAGGGAACAAAAAGTTCTCATCTTCCTTATATGATAATACCTGATTCCCAAAATGGGAAAATCAATAAGAAGCAAAAAAGCACCAAAATAATCAGCTAAAAGAGGTCTTATGTCTGGGTGGGTGTATTATAGGGAAGTGGGTCCCAGGGACATCAGTTTTTCTTGGCAAAATTTGTAGAACATTTTGACTTTGGTAAAAAATTAAAAATTACAGACAAACAACAGGCATAGATTTAAGTGCATGAACTTTGGGATCGGGTTTGAGTCTTGTCATTTCATTTACTAATGGTGTGAAACTTGCGTGGTTTATTGAACTGTTTCCACCTTTTTCATCTGAAAAATGAGGACAATATTTGCCGAGATTTGTTGGAAAGATTAAATGATGTAGTATTTTTAAGTCCACATAGCATAGTAATGAGCATATTTGGGCTATTATTTTGGGGGTTGTTTCTCCAGTTTAGAGCAAGCAGTTAAAATCAGAAGATTGGAAAGGTAAACACAACCAAGGTCTCCCATTTGTCTGGAATAGGTGGGATGATTTCTCATTTACAGGGTCATCCCAAGATGGGCTTTCAGGGTGTTTTTGGCCAGGTCACCTGGAGCACTGGGCTCCAACTTCATGTCGATCTGAAATGGCCCATCTTGTCCATGACTTTCTCCTCTGTGGGTCTGAGAAGAATTTTAAGAAGCTTAACTACATCTTAATTGAGAAAAGATATGTAAAAATGTGCTAAATATATGAAAGGAAAACTTGAGTTAAAGATGAGAAAAAAACTTTTAGATTAGAACAGGTTTATGAAGGATATTATAGACTTTCTGTTTAGCCAGCCATCTTTTTCCTAAGGAACCAATAGATACAGTCTTACCTGGAAATGGAGGTTGGATGAAATGATTTCTAAGAGGTTTATTCCTAATGGAACAGTAGGGGGGGAAAAACAGTTAAAATAGAGGGCCTTATAAAAAGTCATGCTCTGAATATTTGAGCAACTACAACACCTGTTATATTTTCTGCCTTTTTTGATTGTGAATTTTGCTTAGAAGGAAGCTACTAACTATCCCACCCTATGCAGAGACCCCAGAATCCAACAATAGCGTGTATACTTCCTTCATGAAGTCTCATCGCTGCTATGACCTGATTCCCACAAGCTCCAAATTGGTTGTGTTTGACACTTCCCTCCAGGTGGGTGAAATCCTTTTTCTTTCCCACTTCCTTGGAGCCTCTGGTTCAATACCTCTCATCCTATCTCATCCCAAGGGTAATAATCCTTGTCCTTCCATAGGGTTAGTCTCATGTTTTCCCCAACATACCCAACCCCTGTTCTTTTAAAGCCCTGCCTGTGAATTTCCCTTTGTG
Source organism: Pteronotus mesoamericanus (assembly GCF_021234165.1). Lineage (NCBI taxonomy): Eukaryota > Metazoa > Chordata > Mammalia > Chiroptera > Mormoopidae > Pteronotus > Pteronotus mesoamericanus. The sequence continues at coordinate 5,574,628 of NW_026555310.1, forward strand.
AATATAACTCTTTTGGCTACAGGTGAAAAAAGCTTTCTTTGCTTTGGTGACTAATGGTGTACGAGCTGCCCCCTTGTGGGATAGCAAGAAACAAAGTTTTGTGGGTAAGCAAAGTTTCTTGAACACGGTATTACTGGCATGTTGTGTTGGACACAGAGAAAAGCTTTGAGCCGTGCTGAGAGCTCTTGTCTTGGCCTCTAGGCATGCTGACCATCACTGATTTCATCAATATCCTGCACCGCTACTATAAATCAGCCTTGGTAAGGAACCTTAGCCCAATGACCAAAACCACTTTCCCTGCTCAAAGCCCCTCATTCTCATTTACTTTCTTCCAAGCAAACCACAAGGGGTTTATTATAAAGCAGGGAGATCAAGTCTGAAGTTCTGTTGCTTCTGCTTCCAGGTACAGATATATGAGCTGGAAGAACACAAGATAGAAACTTGGAGAGGTATGCAGAGAATTAGGGGATGTGGAAGGATAAAGGGATAGAGAGTTTTCCTGGGAAATGGTTCTCCATGGTGGTATTTTGTGAACCTCCTTTTCCCTTCAGAGGTGTACCTGCAGGACTCCTTCAAACCACTTGTCTGCATTTCTCCTAATGCCAGGTGAGTTCCTGCTACCCATTTGTCCAAAAGACAAAGAACCTTGCTATCAGCACTGCTAAAGCACTAGACACTCAAAGACCCAGGGGCAGAAGAGAGAAGACATTCCTCCCAAACACAGACACGAGCACACTTGCTCCCCTTCCCTCCCTCCCGCAGCCACCAGTTTTCCGTTTATATACACATTCTAAGGAGCTATTTAACCACCCTCAGTCCCAGCACCATGGAACTTATCATTGTCCCCAACCTTCCCACAGCTTGTTTGATGCTGTCTCTTCATTAATTCGAAACAAGATTCACAGGCTGCCAGTTATTGACCCAGAATCGGGCAACACCCTGTACATCCTCACCCATAAGCGCATCCTCAAGTTCCTCAAATTGTTTGTAAGTGCTCCTCCGCCCAGTTTTTACTTCTTTTACTCAGTTGGAAGGGTATCCAAAGGTGGTATGGGGGACCTTGAAAATCAAAGTGATGGTTCCTTTCTCAGATCACTGAGTTCCCCAAGCCAGAGTTCATGTCTAAGTCTCTGGAAGAGCTACAGATTGGCACCTATGCAAACATTGCTGTGGTCCGCACTACCACCCCTGTCTATGTGGCCCTGGGTATCTTTGTGCAGCACCGAGTCTCTGCCCTGCCTGTGGTGGATGAAAAAGGTGAGAGAGTGGGCAAACAAAGAGGGAGGGCTCCAGGGAACTCTGGGTGGCCCTGGGAAAATCTGCCTCCTCAGCTCAGCCGGGAGGGTGATTCTATGGGCAGGGAAAGTCTTCGATGCCAGACCCTCCTTGCTGAGCTGCCTCTGTCCCCCTAGGGCGTGTGGTGGACATCTACTCCAAGTTTGATGTTATCGTGAGTGATTGTGGAGGGGCTGGGAGGTAGGGAAGCGGGGTGGCATGTTGAATGTGGAGAGGGAAAAGAAGAGAGTCTCTTCTGGGACTGAAGGGTTTTAAGAAGCTTCCAAGCTTTCAAATCCTATTTGAAAAGAATTGAATGAGCTGAGTGTGGCTTGTGGGCATAACTGACAACTGCCCTCAATCGCTCTGGGGTTGGGTGGGCACAGGATTTGGGGTCTGGCTCCCGTGCTTCTCTGCAAACACCTTCCCCTCTCTCCTCAGAACCTGGCAGCAGAAAAGACCTACAACAACCTAGATGTGTCTGTGACCAAAGCCCTGCAACATCGGTCACATTACTTTGAGGGTGTCCTCAAGTGCTACCTGCATGAAACTCTAGAGACCATCATCAACAGGCTGGTGGAAGCAGAGGTAGCGGGGCCAGCGACCCAGGAAGAGCTGAGGGGAGCAGCCTTCGCAGTGGGGGTTTGGCGAGGAGGGTGGGGCTTGAAGGGCTCCCCCCTGAAGCTGGCACTAAACATCCCTTTCTCCCTTGCTGCTCTCCGCAGGTTCACCGACTTGTAGTGGTGGATGAGAATGATGTGGTCAAGGGAATTGTCTCACTGTCAGACATCCTGCAGGCCCTGGTGCTCCGAGGTGGAGAGAAGCCCTAAACTAGGGGAAGGGGTCAGGTGACACCAGGGGTTATGCCCACTCACTGCCTGCACAAAGCTCTGGGCACTGCAGATGAAACCTTGAGAGAATTGTGACTCTGTTCCCTGCCCAGGAGACCCCCAGCCTTCTACCTGGGAGCTGGAGAAGGTGTCGAGGAGGGAGGGAGAATGCATTTTTAGCTGTCCCATCCTCACACACACACTTGAGGAAAACTTTCAGCCTAGCCCATCCTAACCCCTGTCCTCTTAGACATAGCCCTCATTCTGGGTGAACTGTGGGCTGTATGCCCCTTGGACAAATTCTGATCTCTAAGAGATCTCAGACCTCACCCAGCCTTTGCCGCTGTCTCTGCCCCTGACTCCCTCCACCCTAAGATAATAGCACAACTCTTTATAAAAATATTTTTATTCATTCTGTTTCATGCTATATGGAGGAGGCTGAGTCCATTTTAGGACATGTCTCCCCATAATGGAAATGGAGAGGACCGTGGGGAGGAAGGGCTTTGGGTTCCTGTGCTATATTCATATGAAGGGAGGTGGGGTTAGGTGGAGGAGGATGGTAGAGTGGTTAGCTGAAGTTATTGCTTTTCATGGCAAATGTAATTAAAAAGATAGGAACCTCTTCATGATATTGCAGTGTTTGCTTTTTGTAGTTGATAGACACTACTGCACCAACCTTCCTATTTCATATGGCTCCTTCAACTCAATAACAACAATAATAGCACACTTTATAGAAAACTCTGTCAATTGCCATTCTCAGTGCTTTACATATATTCATTCACTTAATCCTCAGAACAATAGTAGATGTTATGCCAGTTTTATAGATTTAAAAGAAACTACAGTACAGAGAGGTTAAGTAACTAGCCTAAACCACACAGCTAGTAAAAAGTAGAACTAGGATTTGAACGCAGTCTGTCTCCAGAACTCATGCTCTTTATCACTATGTTAGACTAATTACCTTTCTAAATCTCTGTTCATAGCTGTCCCCCTCCCTGTTCTCTGCAGTTCTCCTCATTACCCCACTTTGCCCTCTGCCTGGACTGTAGCTGGCACCCCAGGAAAATTCCATAACAGTGTTAGGTCTCCAGAGAGCAGTGACAGAGTGTCTCCTTCAGGTAGACAGGCCACCAACAGAAGGCTGGACTGTGTTTGGATTTTGCTGAACTGGTATGTCTGAACCTCCAAATCCCTTGTGATTCTTCCAAAATAAGAATGAGTTAGACTCAAGCGGGCAAGCGGTGGGGGAGCAGCGGAACTGGTCACCGTAACAGACCCTTGCCCTGTGCTCAGACCATATAGGCCAAGACAGTGCTTGGCGCCAAACAGCATAAGGACCTCTAGACTGTTGAGTAAGAACCAAATTCTGGGTACCATCTCACCACTGCCTTACAGGTAAGATACCAAGATTTCCATCTTGGATACCAAGACCAGAAACAATTTCAGAGTAACACCTTGCCCCTACGCGCACTGTGCCTAAGAACTCTAATGACCCTGGCCGCTCCACGCTGCTCCCTGCAAACCAGGCTTCCTGATGGAACACGGACACACACTGAGGCAACTTTCAGTGCTACATCATGGCTTTGAAGAAGCCCTGCGTCTGCATTCACCTCTTCACAGCTCTCATAGCACATTCCCAGACTTGAGGGAGGGAGGCATTCCAAGTTATTAGAATTAGGGTATGTTTGTGTGTGTGTGGGCGAGTGCATGGAGGAAAGGACAGATGCCTCCTTGTGTCACATTCCATCATGAAGTAGGGTTTGTCTAGGGAGGAGGCAAGGGCTTTAAAAAGCCTTAGAACTCTAGTGGGGCCTGGGTGGAAGGAAGCACCTTCAAGCAAAGAGCCATCAGTGCAGCTGGTATGTGTAAAGGGGGCTCAGTGGGCGGTATAGGGGTGTGTGGGTTCTCTTTAAAAGTCCATGTTAGGGAGCAGGAGGCCTGAGTTTGGTTGCTCTGTTTCTCAGTTAAGTCAGTCTGCCCCACAACGAGCCCTCCTGGGCAAGGGTCTATACCCAGGGGGCTGCAGGTATGTTAGTGGAAAACAAATTGGGATCTCTCGCTTCTCCCATTCCTCACTAAAACCCAACCAGTCTCAGAGTCTGAGGATGGAGCAGAAGGAAAGAACAAGGAACAAAATTTGGGAGGCTCATAGCTTTCTATTCTCACCTATTCCACTCGGGAGAGGCAAATTACCCCTTCTTCCTCAGGAACCATTGCCATGCACATTTTCTTCCCCCACCTCCCCACACCCCTCCCCTCCACTGGAACTGCTGCCATGGTTGCCAGGCATGGTTGCTAAGTCTCTGCATGGAAGGGTTCGCGTGGGCTGTGTTGCCACTAACATTACCATGGTGAATCAGGGGACACCTGGTATAGGCTTGAGGGGCGGGCGGGGGGGGGGGAGGAATCATGTGGTTGTAAGCAACAACTCCCCAGGACAGGATGCGCCTAAAAGGTGAGCATCTTGAGCACCACTTCAGGTGGGGCTGAGTGAGCTGGGCACTATGGTGGCAGTGACGGGGAGCTCTACGCCAGGAAATGGGCCGCTTTCATCATCTCAGTTGCCCGGGCATTGGTTTTGCCAAGGAAGCACAACATTCCTCCTTCATCCCTTCTGAAAGGGTGCAGATGCGAAAGCACCCTAGTCTGTCCTCCATAAGGCTATGCAGATCTGTGTGGGCACAGAACAGTATGACCCCCAAATCCTGGCTCCTGGATTGTGGGGGAGCATGCAGTGGGGAGAGGGCTCCCTGGGTGCCCAAGGACAAACATCTAGAATGGGAGTGCGGGGCAGCTTTCTTGGCCAAAAGAGACTCCTGCATGTTGCTGTGCCCGCAGCTCCGGGCTGCAGTTAAGGGTATGGGGGTCGCCCTTTTTGAGCTTGGGGAAGGGAGCTCCCCATGCCCAGAATCACACAAAAGCTTCATGAAAGCCACCGCCTCCTCCCTCCACCACATGGAAGCTGGTTACTCATCTCCTCTCTGCACCCCAACGCCACTGTCGCTAAAAATAGGCCCCCATCCGTGGCCCGGCCCCTCCTGCACCCCAACCCCATGGAAACCAATGAGAGTGGCAGGCAGAGACCTTGAGTTCCATTTGCATCACCTCTCTGTCTGAGAAACTGAAGTCCGAGGCAGGAAGTCAAGGGCATAACCCTGGTGGTCAAGCACCCTATCAGGGAGGGGAATGAAGGGTTAAAATGGCAGTAAGGTTGAAGAAATGGGAATAGGGGAGGGGGAATTGTCAGCTTGGCAAGAAAAAGAAGTTCCCTGCCCACTCGTGCAAGTCCCATCAGGCTTGGGGGACAAGAGCAGTGGGACGGGGCGCCCAATCCCCAGTCCCAGGGGGCGGCCCTGCACATGGGGGAGGTAGCAGCGCGGAGACGTCCGCGCCATGTCACATGCGCTCACACACACACACACAGGCATACACGTGTGCCTGGGTATATATAGTCCCCAGTCGCTGGGCCCGCTGCTCTGCAGTGGGCGCCGATTTCCTGGGCTGGGAGGGGGCGCTCGGGGCGGGTGGGAGGGGGGGGGGCCGGGGTGGGGTGGGGCAGGATGCTGGATGGCCATCTATTCTCCGAGGGGCCCGACAGCCCCCGGGAGCTCCAGGATGAGGAGTCTGGAAGCTGCCTCTGGGTGCAGAAATCCAAGCTGCTGGTGATCCAAGTGAAGACTATTTCCTGTCATTATAGTCGCAGCGCCCCTCCTCGACAGCCCATGGACTTCCAGGCCAGCCACTGGGTCCGCGGGCCCCAGAGCCGCACGTGAGTGAAGGCGGGTGAGGGGGTAGAGTGGCGGGGCGGGTTCGGACTTCCCCCGGCCCCAGCCGGCCCCGCCGGCCCCCTCCTCTTCCCCACGCGCCCCACCCCCACCCATCCTGAAAGCTGGGGCCTGACTTTTTCTCGCGCTGGTTTGGGGAAACAGGAGTGCGTGTGAGAAAGGGCAGGGGGTGAGATGGGGCAGACGCTGTTAAAGTGTGCATGGAGAGATGGCGAGGAATCCCGCTTCGACTTTAGCCCCAACATATATGCACGTGCACACACACGCGCACACACACCTCCACACGGCTGCCCAAAGTGGTCTGCAGTGCTCCCAGCTCCCTGGACCTCGGCTCCCTTCCCCCACAGACTGCTCACCAGGGTTCCTGCTCATTGTCCCAGGTGTGGGCCACGCCCGGGATCCCCTGAGCCGCCCCCCCGCCGTCCCTGGGCCTCCAGGGTGCTGCAGGAGGCGACTAACTGGCGGGCGGGGCCCCCAGCCGAGGCCCGAGTCCGGGAGCAAGAGAAAAGGAAAGCGGCATCGCAGGAGCGGGAGGCCAAGGAGACCGAGAGAAAAAGGCGCAAGGCTGGTGGGGCCCGAAGGAGCTCCCCGGGTCGGCCTCGCCCGGAGCCTCGGAACGCCCCCAGGGTGGCACAGCCTGCAGGGCTCCCAGCTCCGTGTAGGCCCGAACACATGGGACTTTTGGGGCGACCGCCCCGTCCATCGGCGCAGCCGCAGAGCGACCCGCGGGTGGCTTGGGTGGGGCCCTGGGGAGGTCGCAGGCCAGGGCCCCCCAGCTACGAGGCTCACCTGCTGCTGAGAGGCGCTGCCGGGACGGCGCCACGACGCCGCTGGGACCGGCCGCCACCCTATGTGGCTCCACCTTCTTATGAAGGCCCCCACAGGACTTTGGGGACTAAAAGAGGCCCCGAGCCCTCCCAGACGCCTGCCACATCGGCCCCTGCTCCGACTCCAGCCAGGACAGAGGGAGGGTGCACCAAGAAGAGGCTGGATCCTCGGATCTACCGGGACGTCCTCGGGGCTTGGGGTCTCCGTCAGGGGCGGGGTCTCTTGGGGGGCTCCCCAGGCTGTGGAACAGCCAGGTCAAGGCTGGAGCCCCGCAACGCGGCCGCGGCCGTGGAGAAAAGCCTGGGGCTGGCTGCTTCTGGCCTGAACAGTGGTAGCGACGGCCACCCCCAAGCCGATGCTACTGGGAGCCCAGGCAAGGCGACAGCTCCTACGGGGTCTGCAAATGCGGCTCCGAGCCCCCCGCGTCCCGCTCCCAGGTCCAGGCCCCGGCCCCATCTCAAGGCCTCCGGAGGAGGGAAAGAAGGTAGAGAGCAGAGCTGGCTCCCCAAAGGCTGGATTCCCTCCCTTAAAAAGCAGCCGCCCCGACATAGCCAGACCCTCCCCAGACCCTGGGCTCCAGGAGGCACGGGATGGAGGAAGTCCCTGGGTCTTACGGAGGGGGCCGGACACGAAATCTCAGAGGGTTGGAAGGCAACCCGCCGCGCCCACACCCTGCCCCGAATTTCCCGCGGCACCGCTGCTGGAGAAGGTGTCTTTGTCATTGACGCCACGTGCGTGGTGATAAGGTCCCAGTATGTCCCCACCCCTCGAACCCAGCATGTGCAGCTTTTGCCCGCTGGGGCGCCACGCATCGTGGGGGATGCGTCCAGCCAACCGAAGTCCAACAGGAAGGAGGGCGAGGGGACCGCGGTCTTTCCCTCCCCTTGCCAGAAGCTGCTGTCGAGCAGTCGCCTTTCACACCAGCCCTATGGGGGGCGCGGGCTTGAAGCTGAGGGCGGGAAGCCCGTGGACTCCTCATTGGAGGAGCGCGCCTCCCGCATCTTGGGGCTCCCGGTGGGTGAAGTAAACCTTCAGGACGCTCCCACGCAGCCAGGTAGCCCACAGCGCCCAGCCTTAGGCCCAGCGACTTCGGGAGGCGCGAACAGTGCCGAGAGCTCGGGGGAAGTGGCGGCGGTCCCGCGGCATGCGGGCCGGGGCTGGGCGCGGACCCCGGGGCCCTACGCCGGGGCCCTGCGGGAAGCCGTGTCCCGCATCCGCCGCCACACCGCCCCAGACTCGGACTCAGATGAAGCTGCGGAGCTCAGCGCCCACAGCAGCTCTTCTGATGGAAGCGACACAGAAGCCTCGGGCGCCTCCTGGCGGAAAGAGCGGGCCGGGCCCCGGGAAGGCCGGAAGACGGCACAGCTGGGCGACGGTATCCGAGAGATTCTGGATGTCATCAGCCGAACCGAGGAGGTCCTCTTTGGGGAGAGGGACGCTAAGAGGACCCCACAGGGAAATAGGGAGAGGCAGTAAGAGGCCCTTTGTTGTATTTGTGTTCCCCAACCCATACATCCCTGGGTCCAATGGTCCCCTTTCTTCCTCACAGACTTCCTTGCACCCTTTACCTGTACAGGTTCCCAAACCCAAATAGAAGCCACCCAAATGAAAGGAAAGGGAGCATATGCTGAATCGGATTTTTTTGTTTTGTTTTGTTTTGTTTTTTAAATTAGGAGAGGTGAGGGTGAACAGTAGACTTTAATGCCTGCTCCTTTCAGGTCACTCCAGCGAGGTCTTCAGCCGGGGTGGCTGCACTGAGTGCAGAGTTCAGAAGAGAGGCCTGGACAAGCGCAGGCAGGAGGACAGGGATGGTATAGTCAGGGGAGGGCAACTTTAGGATAGGGCCTCTGGGCAGGAGGGAGAAAGTGAGAGAGAGGCTTTGGACTGAGGTGAACAGGTAACAGAACAGCCCTTAGCAGAAGAGGAAGCGGCCCAGAAGCAGCCAGCAAAGCAGGGAGGGGGCTCACTTTGAAGTCACAAGTCAGGTTCCAATCCCAGCTCTGACAGGCTTACGAGGGCACCTTAGGCAAGCCACTTCCCGGCTGCAGTCCTCCTTATATGCAAAATGAAGGAGTTCTAACGTCCATCCCTGATGTTTTGAAACCTTTGGGGAAGCTTTTATCTATCTCATCCTCCCCTTCACAAGCCAAGAAAGAGTCAGGAATAGATGAACAGAGTCTGAGGGTCCCTGGGGTGGCTTCATTGTCACCCATAGCCATTCTCAATTCAAGAGACTAGAGACTGTCCAGGGTTTACAGAAGAGCTGAGTAAATAGGCAAGGGCTCCCATCCCAGCCTCTCAGGTTTAGGTGAGGGCTCCCCAGGGCAGGGAAGGACGGTGGTTGGAGCAGGAGAGGGAAGGCAGACAATAAATCAGCTTGGGACCTCTTCAGACCTTCCCCTTTGCTCTTCCCCAGTGTTTCTTAGCGATGATTTGAATCATTGCCACGATTTCCCACCAAGGTGGTATCACCCATCTGAAAGAACTCTGAGAATTTCTTGCACCTCTGCCTCTTCCAGGAACAGGCCGAGGAAGCAAGAGGGAGGCTGGTCCCCAAAAGCCTGTAGGTGTGGGATGTGATACTCGCTGTAGCCACTACGGGGCGCGCGCAGGTCGCGGATTTCCCCAGTAGCTAGTCCGCGGGTCGCTCCTACCCGGGTACTGCCAGTTAATCAATTGAGCCCTAGTTACCACGCGGGGGTGCCCCGCCTTGCCTCCTCCAGGCGTGCGAGGTCAGGAGCAGGCCTCTGGCAATCCAGACCTGGAGCGCGCCGAGCCCCACTTTGTACTTATCCACGGCAAGCGGCTTGGGACGCAGACACTGACGTCCTTTTCTCTCTCTGATGTTGGACACCTCCTCTCTACTTACTAGCCATGTGAACTTGGCCAGACCACTTCACTTCCCTGAGCCTCAGTTTCCTCATCTGTCAAATGGGGGTATATAAACACCTACCTCGCAGGGTTGTTGTGAGGATTTAATGAGATAATGTATGTAAAGGGCCTTGCACAGTGCCTGGCACACAGTAGGCTCTCAATAAATCTAAGCTTCCCTTTGTCCAACCTTGGCCTCTTCTTCCTTTCACAGACCCTTTCCCCACAGCGTTCCTCCCCCAGGGCTCCTCGGCTCCTTCCCGCTCGGTGGGCGGTGTGTGTGTGTGGTGCGGGGGGAGGAATACCTTTCTTAGATGGAAACTCCCTGCCCACTCCTGTCTCCCCCAGTCCGGACTCTCCCTTTCTTGCCCCCCACCCCACCCCCATTGGCTCTTCCCACTGCCCCGGCGCACTCCCCCCCACCCCCCATTCCGGGCAAGGGCTGAGTCAGCCTGGGTAAATTTAGCCGCTAACCCGGCTGGCGCGGGGGCTTCGCCCAGACTCAGTCTCGGAGCCCTGGCCGGGCCCTCCGCTCGAGCTCTGCCCCCACCCCCACCGAGTCCCGCCAACTCCAACTCCGGCTCAGCGTTCAGATCACCAGTCCCGCTGCTCTCAAACCACTTATAGTTTTGGTCTCCAATTATCTCGAGGTCACTCTCCACCCGCACCGGAGAGACTGAGCAGGATGAGGAGGGGGCTGGGTGGCCTGGGAGGCCCTGGGACTGGACGCTAAGCCCGCTGCCTTGCCTTGGTTCATTGGAGGGGGAGGGAGTTCCTCTTTGGGCTTCTAAACCTGAAGGGAGAGTGTTGGTCAGAGTCGCCCACCCGTCTACCCCAGAAACTGCCTGAAACCCACACTGCCAGGTTTCCAGTTAGTTCCTGGTAGAGGAAATAAAGGAAGTGGGGGTCACCTTGGACAGAGATCAAAGGTTCCTGAGGTCTGTCTCCCTCACCTACAATTCTGTCTACTACAGGTTCTAACCACTGAGCATTTTATTTACTGAGCACCTGAGAGGAACCAGGAACTGAGCTGGACTCCAGGAAAGAGACGGGGGGGGGGGGGGGGGGGGGCTGCCTGACAATGGAGTGAAGGTTAAAACACACAAATAATGACAGTATTGAGGCAGTGAGTATTAAGTACATTAAGGAGTCAAACCAGGGAGACTGAATTTGGGGAAAGAGGTTCCAAGTAGAGGGGACAGGAAAAATAAGAGGTGTGGATGGGGGCCAATGCTCTGGTTGGACTGGAGCCAAGGGTACATTCAGGGGAGCTGTGGAAGATAAAGGCAGGAATGAAAGCCGAGGCCAGGCTGGTGTGAGCCTGGTCCAGCTGAGGAACGTGTGCCTTGGACCTCTGGGCTTGAGGAGAGGATGGGCTTTAGGCCTGGAGGAAGATAGAGGAAGGCCAGGGCAGGGGCGTGAGCATCTGCCTGGACTGTGCTACAGCCCAGGGCCTCCGGGGCTCCGGAGCCAGCTGGTAGACGAGGCAAGCTGCATGGGATAGCGGAGGGGCTGGTGCTTTGGAGGTGGGCTCTGTCATGCTGCCTGAGCCTCTTGGAGGCTGAACACCGGGATGCCAGTTTCTAAGAGCTTCCCTCCACTGCTACCATTGTCAGAGAACTACGGTGTTCTTGTGTTCTAGAACAAGAACTCTGAGGCGTGGGTTTAAATCTTGCCTCTATCTCATACTAGCTGTGTGACTTTGGCAAGTTACTTAACCTTTCTGTGTCTTGGTGTCCTTTATAAAACTGGGATATTTTTATGTTTTTAAAAATATTTTTTTATTTATTTTTAGAAAGAGGGGAAGGGAGGGAGAGAAACATTAATGTGTGTTTGTCTCTCATGTGCCCCCTCACTGGGGACCTGGCCCACAATCCGGGCATGTGCCCTGACTGGGAATCCAACCGGCCACCCTTATGTAAATCACTGAGAACAATGCCTGGTATCTAGTAAGTGATATATAAATGTTAAGTCTCGATTATTATTTCTCTCTGGGGCTATTTCATTAGTGTTGGGGGTATGGGAACATGAGGATAGTGAAGAGAGAAGTAGAGGTAGGAGAAGAGGAGGAGGAGGCAGCAGAGGCCAGATCGAGAGGAGAGGGAATCCCTGAGGTGGAGACAAGCCACTTGAATGGGTGAATAATATCCTGGGAGCACTTGGGTGGTTAGGGTGTCAATGTAACATGCTCCCATCCCCCAGGATTTCCTCCACCTTTGCCTAGAGTGGAATCAGCACCAGCTGCTAAAGAACTGGGGAGAAGGGGAGGAGTGACCGCAGGTCTGGGGGCCAGTCCTTGATGAGCCATATCTCAGACTGGCTCTGCAGGGCCCTGTGGGTGGCAGGCTGGAGGCTCCCTGCTGCGAAAATGACTTCTAAATCTGGCTGTGTCTGCCAGCCAGCCAGCCTCAAGGCCACAACCACCCCCCACCTTGGGACAGCGTCACAGGTCAGGAGTAGGGACAGCAGACGCAGGAGGGCGTGGTCAGGTTGGGGCAGCAGCCCTCAGGTTACCACGAGACCTTACTACCCTCCCCACACCCAGGTTCTTCCCAGGAAAGCCCTATTCTCATTCCAAATGGAGCCCAGTTAATGTAGCTTTCGAGGAGCCAAGTGCCTCCTCCCCTTTCAGACTCTCAGGAGAGACCTGGGACTTCCCTAAATCACCACAAATTAGGAAAGGAAACAATCAGGCAATAACTTTGGGACTTTAGGGGATTCAGGGCCAGGAGTGTTTGTATATGTGTGAGGAGGAAAGGACTAGGAGAGATGGCTGAACATGAATACATGGGAAGTGTGCAAAGTGTGTCTGTGGGATATGAGTCAGAATTTGCTCAGTTATTCATTTGTTCACTTGCCCATTAAACATGTATGCCAGGCCCTAGGCATACACAAGAGATTCATACGTGGTTCTTATCTTCAGGGAGCTCAAAAATCTAGGGTGTGTGTGAGATAGGAGAAGGGATGTAGAAAGGAAACCCACAGAGCCGTTACAGTGCAGGCAGTACAAACTAATACATTAAAGAAGGCATTCCAGAGGGTTTGGGGAGCCAGAAGGAAGGAGCAGCTCCCAGACTGTGGCTTCTGGGGAATGGGAATATACCCAGGGCTCTGGGAGACAACTCTCTGCATATGTTAGTAAAGGGAAGCTCAGCCTGTACACTGTCTTCTCCTCTGCATGTCATGGCACGGTGGTGGTGGGGGGTCCCTCCCTGGTTCTACACAGCCTTTTGTGAGTCCTTTTAAAGAACAGTTCCTCTAGTCATCCATCTTTTTGTTCATCCATCTGTGCATGCATGCGTGCATCTATACATCCCAACCACCCATTTATTCATTCATCCACCAACCAATCTGTCATTCAACCATTGACTTATCCATCTATCCATTCCTCCACCCATCCATCCATTTATTCTGTTAACAGGGGCATATGAGGTGTCTAGCTCAGTTCTGCAAGGGATGCGAAGATGAACAAAACACAGAGGCCATGTCCTCAGGAAGCTAGAAGCCCAGTAGGAAGATGAGTGACATACACAGATAACCACCCATGGGACAGCCAGTATGTGCTGTTAGTGAAAGCCCTGCCAAGAAAGTGCTGCAGGAGGCACAACAACTTTGCCGATGAAAATTGGAAGAGCTTCACGGAGGGAGGAACAGTCAAGATGGGTTTCAACAAAGGGAGACTGGGATGAGGTGCGTTCCAGGGTGTGGGCAAAGGTAGACAGATGGGAAAGCACACAGCTTCCACGGGGAACAGAGGCACTGGGGAATGCAGAGGTGCAGAGGGATGGGGCCCTGGAATGATGTGTGGGAGCCCAGTCATGAAGCACCTCTGGAAAACAAGGGCGCAACATCTGATCTTTAGCGAAAGGAGCTGAGGGAGAGGTGAGGGGCAGACAAATTGGAGCTGTGAATGTCCTCCTCAATGCCTATAAGACTGTGTCTCTGCTGCTTGATTATGGCCTTTGCTGGTCTTGTTACCTTATGGAGTTCTCCAGTGGACCACGAGCCACTTTAGTGCCTTTGATTTAGCTCTGTATCCCCTGCACGCTTGGCCTGGAGCAGGCTCTCAGAAAATGCTCGCAGAGGAAGGAAGAGATTATAAAACTGTGCCACAGGAACACTGGCACAGCATTCAGGGTCAGATACATAGGAGGAAGGATGACCCCTGCCTTGTGTGGCCCCCATTCCCCACCCCTTTAGGAGCCATTACCGTTCTTTCTTTGCCGGAGTCTCATCAGGAGCTCTTCCAAGAGATTCCACAAGGTGGCGCTGTTCCAACTGTAGCTCTGAGTTCCTCCAAGGTCTTGAACATTTCAGCTTGGTGAAGTGCCCCTCCAAGAACCGTCCCTGGATGGATGGCCTAGGCATTTCCTTCCAGCAAGTCCTGAGACAGAGTGAAGAGCCTGTGTGCATCTATGGAAAAGAAGAGCCAGCAGACCCTCAACTCCAGCGCAAGTACCGTAGGCCTCATCTATCCACTGATTCATTTTACAGTACCTAGTATGTGCCAGATACAAAGTTAGGCTCTTGGAAAAACAGCAGTGATTAAGACATAGACAGTCCCTGCCGTCAAGGAGCTCACCATCTGGCCCTGACCAAATCTTCCTTTGCTCTCCGCCCCCCCCCCCCCGCCGCCCCCCACACCTGCTCTTGCGGACCATTCCCCTTGACCTGGGAAGCCATCTCTTTGATGTGAGCTTTACTCTTCGTCACTGCTTGCCCCTTCAAATCCCTGTTCCTCCCTAAGATTGCTGCATGGCCACATTAGTATGACCCCTGGATGCTCCATTAAATGGCTCTTCTTTCCCTTCCCCTAAGTCCCTGGTGAGCCCTTTCCTATTCTCTTCCATCCTCCCCTGTCATACTCACAGCTACTCTGCCAGGTCTGGCAGCTGTAGGGACCTCCCCAGAGTACACCTGGTCTGGGTTGGGACCTCTCAATAGCCTAGAGCTCTGGAGGCTAGAGAGACATGAGGGTGGATCCAGAGAAGGGCCCTGTGAGACCCTGGCACCCCCAGCCCAGAGATGAAAACTTGGAAGGTCCAGGAAACCAAAGACCTCAGAAACATGCCCCTTTGGGGACTGAGGGCTCAGCCAGCCAAACCTGTCCCCTGACAAGCTGCCTTCTTTTCTCAGTGACTTTGGGGGAGCAAGGCCTCTCCCTGACTACAACTCCATAGTGGTGGCTGTGGGAGAACTGTTTGGGAGGTGAGGCGTTGTGGGACATTGTCCACTTTCCCAACATGCTCCAGGGCCCAACTTAGCCCTTGGTGGGTCTGAGAGAGGAGGGAGGGTTGGTGCTGAGAGTGGGAGCCAGGCCCATCGAGGTCTCGGGAGTGAATGCCGCATTGTTGGCCAGGCCAGAGTCACAGATAATTACCTCAATTAGTGACAATGGGAGAGTAATAAATACAGGCTTAGTGTCTCCTACCCCACCAGGGCTCCAAAGATTAATCCAGGCTGACGGGCGGGCCCTGAAAGGCATGATGGACAATTCATTAAACTCCCCAAATGCCGCACAACCTGGGCGTGAAGGCTGAGTTAGCCCCCTGGGGGCTGCGCCTTTGTCTTGATTGTGTGTCTCCGCCACAGCAGAGCCGGGCAGCCCCCAGAGAGCCGGGAGGTGAGTGGGGCTCCCCCAGCCCGGCCAGGCGGCAGGGGGATTAGGTCTTGGTCCGGCCCTGGTTGCCCTGGCACAGCAGCCCGGCCGGGCTGGAATGTCCGTGGGGGGGAGCAGGCGGAGCGGAGGGGCGGGGCCGACAAGGTGGGGTAAGGGGGGCACACAAAACCAGGGGCAGGAGGAGTTAATTAGACGCCGGCCGAGGAGGGCGAGGGGCCACAATAGGGGCCTCACTTCCGAGGATTAATAGGGAAGAGGGAGAGGGAGGGTTTCAGCCCTGGGGGAGGAGAGCTGGAAGCTTCCCAGGGTGGCACTGCCCCCTCTTGCGCAGCTTGGCACCTCCTTGGCCAGTGGCTGGGAGGCAGGAGGCTCTGGCAACCTGGGCAGGTGCTCCCCAGCATCCCACAGAGTGGCTCGCTCTTCCTAGAATGGTGCTTACATTAGGAAGAAGATTGGGCAGGGAGGAGAGAAAGGATCCTCTCTCATTTATCAGGGCAATAGGGGAAGCAGGAATGTTGAGGGCCCCTGCTCTCAACGCTCCCCATCCCCACCCCTCACCCTGAGGCAGAGCCAGGAGCCAGACGTTTCACCCTTCCTGATAAGGCCACCAGGTTAAAGCCAAGGAGTCCATACTGGGGGCTGGAGCTGGTATGAACACATGGGAGTGGAGGCTGCTGTGTGTGCAGGCACATATATGTGTGCTTGTCTGTATGCTTATGCACAGGGCCTGGCCTTCAGCAGGTCCTCAGTAAATACTGGATAAATGGTTGAATGAATGAATGAACTTTGGTTTTGCTGAGAGTAAATGAGTGTGAGGGAGAGAAATGGTGCTGGGTTGCACCATGATTCAAAGTGAGTGGCCTTGGGCCCTTCCACGCTGGGCTCCCAGCCATCGCCCAGGAAGGACAGGTTCCCCACCTTTAAGCAGATGAGCAAATGTCCAGAAAAAATGAAGTGGCAGTGGTTCCTTCCCTTTTAAAAGGACAAAAGGAAAAGAAAAAAAAAAAGCTGTAGCCTCTTGGAAGCCCCACTTCCTCCTGGGCCCCAGGGAGCAGGGCAGCCCTGGCTCCTCCCTAGGAGCCACCCCACCCTATCCCCTCCCAGGGGATGACAAGGGAGCGAGTTGGCGGCAGTTCCCCAGGCATATTTATAACCTGCTGCTCGCTCACCAGCGTCTGCTTTTAGCCCAGACGGGGGAGGGGGCAGAGGGGTGGTCTGTCTCATGCTGGGCGCCCTGGCTGGGTGTGGAAAGAGTGAGTAAGGGTGAGTGGTGGGCAGCTCTGCATGGATATTCCTGCTCACACCACAGCCAAACAGCTTATTTTCTCCTCATTTTGTTATTTTTCTCCCTTTGGCCTGAAAAGGAGGACTGAACCAGCCTGAGGTGGGGGGGGGGGGTGCTAGACCCTGGGGTATTTGCAGCCCCACTGACAGGGTTTTTCCAGGGTGCGTGTGGCAGGGTGTGTGTGGTGCCGGCTTGCTGACCCCCTGGGGACGGTGCAGGCCTGCCGTCTCTGTCCTCTCAGGTTTTCCGCTCCCCCTCCCCTTGGATATTTCAAGACCAGCACTTCCCTCACTGTGAGGTCAACCATGTGCCGGGGTCCCTGGCAGCCTTAGATCGCCCTGGGTGTGTGGCATCTGGCACCTGAAGATCAAAGGTGGGTGGAAGGATAGCCTGAGTGGAGAGGGCAGGGAAGGCCTCAGGGCCATTCCTGATAGGACCAACGATGACAGCCCCCCTGAGCTGCCCTGGGACCCTAGTGAGGCCTCACTCCAGGCACGGCTGCTTTTCTCCCCAGGGTTTACCTGCTCAAGGTCTGCGTGAGGATGGCACAGATGATCATAATCACAAAATAATTATGTCCTCTGTAGCGCTTTGCAGTTCCTACAGCCCCTTGGCTTCCTTTACCCTTTTACTAGCACATGCCCCTGCCTCCTCTTCTAAGTCCCAGCCCCAGGAAGTGAAGACCCCCTGCTGAGGACTTGAGTGTGGGAATCTGTCTTTAAACCTCACGTGTGTGCACTGGGTGTTGCATTTCCCTGAGCCTTCGTTGTACTCCACCCAGCATACAGACAATATGTGTTGTTCTGCTTTATACCCCAGCAAGACTGTAAATTCCTTCAAGCAGGCACTATGGCTGGTACCTCACTGTATTGCCAGCATTGGGCATATGCCTGGCACAGAAGAAGTACCAGCAAGTATTCAAATGACCTGAGTTTTCACACACATGATCTCCTCTGAACCTCATCATCTTCCTGAAGAAGACTAAGTACCCATAGCCGCCCCTGTTTAATAAACAAGGCAACTGAGGCTGAGAAAGCAAGAGATTCATTGAAAAGCTAGTTCGAGCCAGATCAGGATTCATTGCTTTCTCCTGCTCTTCTAGCTCCTATGTGTCAGCTCAGCCCAGGGCCTCCCAGCTTCTGGGCCTAAAGCAGATATACTGATCTCGCTCTGGGAGTTGGGAGCTAGGTGAGAATGTTTGGGGCCAGCTGCCAACCCTTCTACTCCTCACTTTGCTGCTTCTCCCTAAATCTGGACATCATCCAGCGAGGGCGTAAGACACCTCTCCTGCCTATAGCAGCCCATTAACTTCTTGTTTTAGGAGCTGGGGGAATCTAATAGGCCATCGAAGATAGACTGGGTATTCTCTGCAGTTTTGTTTTTCTTTTTTTTTTTCTTCCCGAAAATCCAAAGCATGTCAGGTACCTCCTACCCTGGCTCAATAAGGCTTCTATTCCTCCCCCTGGCTGCTCTCAGAGCTGAGCTGGTGCTAGCTTGGCAGACAGAGAGAAAGGCAAAAGGATGGCATTGCAGGGTTGAGTAGCTCCTGGATCCACTTCTCTACCCCCACACATCCCAAAGGCCAACAGGGTCAGAGTTCACACATGGAGGGAGAGGTGGGGGGCAGCAACAACAGCAAAAGAGTCCTGGGGAGAGGGGGAAATTCTCCAGTCGGCTGGGATCAGTTGTTGCCCTTGGGGGGTGGAGGGCTTCACAGCTCCCCCCGCCTTTCAGGTCCTCCCTTGGGGGGAAGTGTTAGGATTAGGGATAGGCATTAGAGTTTAGGAATGGGTTAGTGTTTGAAGTTAGGGTTAAGGCTAAGGTTACACTTAAACCTAAGGTCAGAGAAAGGATTAGAGTTGGAGCTAGGTTTAGGGCTGTGGGCAGGATTAGTGCTCCCACTCTAGTGAATTTGCACACAGAGGCGTCCGTGGTGTTGTTAGTAACAGATTCCTTAATGGGCACTTTATGGAAATGTCTAGCTTCATGGTTTGGTTATAGGCCACACTTGGGTTTCCTTTTGGTTTGGTTATGTTGGCTTAAGTCCCCACTGCCCACTGCCCTGATCACAGCTGAAGCAGATAGGCTCCAGGGACCAATAGCTTCCTACCAGGGGTGGCGGCATCCTTTCTTCGGTTTTTCTCTCTTTGGTTTCTTTTCAGAACGCAGTCATAGCTATCACTCAGTTGTAGCTATTTTCATATTGACTCTTCCAGATAGGAAAGGCAGGCTCAGAGTTTGTCTGCACCCCATTCAGCAAGGAAAGAAACTGTGGCAGCCATGCCCATGCACTTGCCCAATATCACACATGCAGTTGGAGTTCGAATAGGAAAAAGAAACTTGCAGGGTCTTTGGGTTTCTGACCAGGTTCTTCTGGAGACCTGGATCCCCAGTGGCCTCATTAAAGTCAACCCAGGGTCAGAATCTCGTGGTCCTCTTGCAGGGTCAGTAAACCAGTCCCCCAACAATGCACCCTATTTGTTTGAGAGAGGTAAATGATGTTGTGTTCTGGATTCAAGGAAAATCCACCAAGTCATTGATAAAAATAGATATTTTTATTCTGCAGAGGAAGATACTACATTGGTGGGGGCGAGGAGCCACTAATAGCTACAGTGGAAGGAAATACTGATTCCGGTAGGCAAAGGCATCTTTGAAAAATTGAGGAGAGAAGAAGAGGGATCAGAAAAGGCCGTAGGGCAAAAGAGAGAAGAATGGAGAGGGGTCGGGTTGGGGTGGAAGTGGTCTCTGCAAACCAGGCTGGAACCCAGCACAATAAATAGATTTATTTACAACAACCAAACTCGTGGCTTTACATCCACGTTTTCAGTGCAAATTATTTACACACTGATGAGGAGGCAGGACAGGAAAGGGTAGGAGGTGGCCCAGGGAGGCATGGATCGCAGCTGTTCAATGGCTCCACGGCAGAGGCTGGGAGGATGGGGGTGTTTCTGCTGGGTCCCCCAACCTCATTTTCCACATCACCACAGCTGCAGCTGCCATCCAACCCAGGCGCCTCCGGCTTCAGCTGTAGGTGGGGAGGAGAAAGGCTCTGATGCCCAGGTGTGTGTTCAGGGTCTGCACCCTTGGCAGGGGCACGTGGGGGACCTGGAGAAAACGGAGTTAAAGAGGGAGGGAGAGAGGCAGGGAGGTCGCTGGCCTGGCGCAATGGCATAGTCAGAGCAACAGCGTCTGGAGCTGACTCTCCATGGGGGAGGGGACGAATCCTTCTCTCACCTCCTGGCCAAGCAGGGGGCAGTGCAATGGAGTCTCCCGCGGTGAGGGAGGGAGGTAGGTCGGGGCAGGTCCTTTCAGGATGGCAAGAAGGTTCCCGCCGCCCCAGGCAAGTGGTTTCAGGAGTCCCCAGTTAGGAGGAGGTGGAAGAAACGACGGAATACGTATGAATGGCGGGGGTGTGGCTGGACGGACTGGGTGGGCGCATATCTGGGTCTTAGGTGCCAGCGAGTCTGCCTGGGGGGTAGGCTTGAGGAGAACGCTCCCGGGGACGAGTCTGCGCAGCGCCTCACAGACACTCGTGCAGGACGCGCGTGTGCGTGCAGTTGCGGCAGCTGACGTGGCAGCACCAGTGGAAGGTGCAGTTGCAGCGCTCGGTGACGCGCTGCGTGCGTGTGCGATGGCCCCGGCCGCAGCAGAGCAGCTCACAGCCGTCCAGCGCGGGCGACGAGCTGTTGCAGGCGCGCCCCGCCGTGCCCGCTGTACCCAGGCGTCCGCTGTAGGTACAGAAGTTGGGCGATTTCTCGAAGTACACAAGGTCGTGCGGTGAAGGTGGTTTGTGCGCGGGGTCTTCGGGCTCGAGGCGGAGCAGCTCCGCCCTCGAGGCGCGGTTGCTGCCGCGGTTGCCGTAGAGGACGCGGGAGGCTCCGTCGAAGCGGTCGCGCAGCACGTCGCCCACAGCGCGCAGCGTGGGCAGCCGCATCCAGCACGTGCGCACCGTGCAGGAGCCGGACATGCCGTGGCACTTGCACTCCTGGCGCATCTCAGAGAACACGGTCTGGGGGAAAGGGAGAGAAAAAGTGCTGTCCCAGGGCACTGCCAGAACCAGAGCCACCATTCCAGATACCGCCCTCTCCCGGGCTCCGCTGGGACTTCAGCACAGGGGCAGGCGTAGCCGCGCCCAGGGGAAGGGAAGCAGAAAATGTCCACAGAGGTTTGGACACCAAGCCGGAGAGTCTGTCTTGAAGTCTCAGCTTAAATTCTTTTTGAATCTGTGCAGTGAAGGGGCTGTAGGCAATAAGCTCCATCGGTTGCATGACTTTCAAGATATTTGGTTCTACCTGTCCTCAGCCCCAGGCATCCCTGAGCCTCTTCCATTTTCTGGCTTCCTTCCAAGTCTCCCGCTCCCTCAGTGCGCCCTCTCCTGGTTCCCCAACCTAAGCCCTGGCCTTATCACCGACCGTTACTTTCCCAGCCCGAGGTTAGCCCCTGCGCAGATCCCTGCCACTCCTCAAGCCTGCTGCTCACCGTTCGGCCCGCCTCGTTGTTGTGCAGGTTCATGAGGAAGCGCAGGTCCCGCCCCTTCTCCCCGGAATCCACAAACTCTCGGCCAAAGAGGCGGCCAAAGTCGATGTTGTCACTGCAGCCCCCCCAGTGCCAGTCGGGACCCCCAGGGCCGCGCCTCCGATAGTCACACGTGCACGATTCGATGGAGCCCTCGGAGCAGGAGCGCGCCACCGAATGGGTAACCCCGGCGGAGGTGATGGCGAAGATAAATGCTGTTTCCCGACAGCCTATGGGAGAAGGGATCAGGAATCAGCGAGGAGGCCCGCGCTGTGCGGCCAGCACCCTCAGTGGAGGGCTTGGGACCCTTGAGTCCCACGCCCCGCCTCCGCCCTTGGAGTCCTGAGAGCCAGGCAACGGGGCTGTGCTGGGAAGCTGGTCTCACAGAGAAAGCACGTGCGTGGGCACGCCACCACGTCCACGCTTGTAATCACGCGTTACTGGGACTCAGAGCGCATTTTGCCTCCTCAGTGGAGGTGGGGCGACCCCAGAAAGAAAAACTGAAGAGAGGGGAGCGGAAGAGCTCTGCGCCGCCAAGACCTCAGCGCCGCCCAAACTCGGCCCTTGTCAGTTAAGAAACACTTGCTGGGCTGGAGGCAAGTCGCATGCCTGCGGACAGCAGCTTCCCAGGCAGGCGCCTTTGGAAAGGCCTGGGGGGAAGTCGCGGCCCGCCAGCGCCCACAACTCAGAGCCCCTTTTCTCTGAGGCAGTGGCTCAGAAAAGTTAAGCTTTGTGGCCGAGGTGAAAGCGTCTTGGTGGACCGAGTTTTGTCCAGATCTTGTGACTCTTCAGGAACCCGGGACATCTTCCGTGCATTCGCCCGCCCATGCCCTGGAGGTGACCCCGCGTTCCCCTTGTCCCGGAAGCGTCGCCTTCCTGGGTACCCACCTCGGTTGACGATCTTGCCGAAGAGGTGGGGCCCCGAAGCTGTGGGGCAGTTCCAGCGGCGGTTCCGGAACTGCCACTTGCACTCTCGCACAGCGCTCTGCAGCCCCCCGCTCACGCTGTGCAGGATCCCCGGGTTCTGGCGGATCAGCCGCCGCTGTTTGCGGCTCAGCAGCTGCAGACTGGGCTCGAGCACCAGTTGCAGGCTCTTGGAGTCGGTCAGTAGGTTCGTGGAGGAAGCTACGTTCACGATGCCCCTGGTGAGACGCATAACTCAGGCTCTGGAAGGGGACCTTCACCCTAACCAAAAAGGTCGTGCTCACCCTGTTCTTTCTGGGGGCTATTTGCCTGGAAAGAGCGGCGGGAGATCAATAATCAGGTAATGACTCCGCTCTCCCTGGTTCACTAGATTGAAAGGACTGGTCATCCGGACTTTTGTGTGACCTGGAGTCCGAGGGGTGCTCTGGGCTCTGGGGTGGGGCACTGGACAGGAGAAGCACGGGAGACCCGGAGGAAAGATGTCCACCTTTGCTCTCAGAGTGCGCTTCTGGACAGTCTGGGGAAGAAATCCTGGCCTGCAGTCCGTGCCCACCTAAGGCGTGAAATGCTTAGGAGTCCCACCCTCTTCTCACCTCCTTTCTAATCGCACGCCTGGCCCTTCACTTCCCGAAGCAAGGATACCTGTGGTGTGGCTACCACCGTGAGGCTGAATTTGGGGCTCAAGGAAGAAGGGCGGTGCTAGATGGGAGTGGGCTCCCTGCCTGGAGTATCGTGGGCTGCGGCGGCCGGACCGTTCACCCCACTTCAGCAAAGCTGCATTCTCAGGAGCAACTCCGATCCAGAGCGCCCCTCGGTGTCTCGGAGGAAAGTCCGAGCGCTGGAGGGAGCCTGTCTGCGGATGGATCCCGGAGCGTGGGAGCTGGATAGGGCTGGCCCCTGGCTCTGCGCCCCGGGACAAGTGGCGACCCCGCACCAGCTCACTTACCACCATCGGCCACTGCTGTTGGCGGCCAGAGCTGCAGGCAGAGCGGCCAGCGCCAGCAACACCGTAGCAGAAACCCAACCAGGCGGCAGCGCCCAGTGCCCCATGGCCTGCCCGGCCTTGCCCGCTTGTGTTGGGCGGTTTTGGCTGCTGCCCGCGACGGTGGGACGGGATGCGGCGGTGGCGGCAGTGGTGAGAGTTCGCAGTCTGGCTCTAACAGCCCTGGGGGCGGGCGATGGGCAGCATGGCTCGCGGTCCCAGCTGGTGGGCTGAGGCAGCCACGGCGGGCGGCACCGCCTCTTATAGTTGCGGCGCTGGCTGAAGTGATGATAGGCTGCCCCGCCGGGCCGCACTGTGGCACTAGGGCGCACCGGTCAGGGGCGCAGACAATGGGCAGCGAGCGGGGCCGTGGCTCCCGCCCGTCTGAGCCGAACGCTGACGGGCTGGCCGTCGGGGCTCACCCCCGCCCCCTGCCTGGTGGCTCCCGCCTCCGGGCCTGCACTGGCCGCCGACCCCTCCCCTTAGGGCGCCCTCCCACGCGCGCCCGCCAGCCTCACTCCTGTTGGCGTCGGGAGCCCGTCGGGGGCCGGCGTCCGCCAGAGGGCGCAGCGATAATGTGCTCTCTGGATTTTCCGTAAGAACACACGGGAGCCCAGCCGCTTTGCCGCCGGCCGTGGGGCTATCCCCTAGACGTCACCCCAGGCCCCGCCGGCTTCCCGTTTCTCCTCCTTCCAGAGTGGAGGAAGGAAAGCTGTGGTTCTGGGCAGCGACTCTGGGGAGATGCCTTTCCTCTCAGGAACCCCGATGGCTGGATAGGGAAGGAAAAGGGGGAGACAGAGGGTGGAGGTGGGGCTGTGGTCAGGGAAATCCCGGGGGTGGGTTCGGGGGTGAGCTAACTAAACAGAGCCTGGCCATGAAGAGAAATCTGAGGAAGCGGCAGTTTGCGCTTGTGGGCCGGAAGGTGCACACTGGTGGCTGTGTCTGTGCGGAGTGTGTATGTGGGACAAACGCAATTGTGAGTCCACGTAAGAATGTGCGCAAATGTGTTCTGAGTGTACACACTCGTGTGTATTCTTCTGTGTAGGAACTCCATATTTTGAGGTGGGATGTTAGAAGCCTTTCTAAAGAATCTTGGAATGTGGCTCAGGTCGGAATGGATCATCAAGTCCTCTTGTCACAGCCGCCACCTGAGACAGTGCACCATTTTATATGTGTTGAGAAGGAGGTGACAGTTACTGTCAGGAGAGACCCAGTAGACTGAGGGACAGAGGATGTCGGGGACTGTGTGGAGGTGGGTGGAGGGTGGATCAATGTGTGTGGGGAGAGATTATATATGCCTACATGTGTCACCCTTGCCCTGTGTACCTTGTGTCATCCGATGGTGTGTCACCCTGTGGTATGTGTCAACCTGTGCATGTCACTGAGGGAGAGGGCTGAGCCAGCAACCAAGGTGGTGTCAAGATGAACAAAGCCTGGGGCATCTGACTCTCAGGACTGAGCTCAGAAAGGAAGGGCAATGGAATAGATGTCAGGCGTGTGTGTGGTAGGGGAGGACAGGGCGGGGGGTGGGGAAGAAGGGCCTTTGGCTAAACTGAACCCAGAATAGGGAACATGTCTCTCCATGTGTTTGCTTCTTTTTGGATTTTTCTGCCAACTTTCTTTCTTACCCCCAAATTCTAGATCTCTCCACTCTCACCAGCTGCGAGGCCCAGCGCACCTGCAACCACCTCTCCTGCTGTACTCTTTTCTCTTCCCTCCCAGGGACTCTCATGCAGCTTCAAGACAACCCTGGCCTCCTATTGAAATGGCTGCTGTTGCCTCTATAGGATATGAGGGGCGGGGGGCGCTGCCAGCCGGCTATCATTCCCCACCAGCACACACAGGTGGCCCCTGCAAGGAGGGAGGATCTCCTCCTTTACAGCTCTTTTCCCATTTTACAGAGGAAAAATTAGTTTGGGTAGTTGTCCAAGGTCCACACAGCTGATAAATGAATAAATGATAGAGCCAGGCTGAAACTGGCTAAAACTCAAAGCCCATGCCCTTTCCACCCGAGCAGCTGCTTGTGACTGCGCAGCAATAGCAGACTGGGAGCCCTTGTCAAAATAGACGGGTTAATAAAAATCATCATTAGGAGTTTCCTGCCCCCCTTTTGGGTCCTCTCTTTTTCGTGCCCCTTGCCCTTTAGGGTGCCTTCTCACTGAGTAACGTATCCAGGCCGATCCTAAGGAGTTCAAAGTATCAGAAACGACCAGGCCTTTCCTCCAAAGCAGGGAAATCACTCTAAGGAATAAATGTCTGATAAGTTTAATTAGTCTTCCTGGAGGGCTTGCATTTTAAATGAGATGTGTATTAACCCAAATGAAGCCTGACGGAGGTTATTTTTGAGGGGAATGCCCTTCCCAGGCCCTTTGCCCAGGCCAGTGCACCTGGTTCCTCTAAGGATTCAACCCTGAGAGACAATGTATCCTGGCTGGTCACCTCCCACAGGTCCGAAAGCCAGTAGTCTCTGCAGAGGCACCCAAAACAGATAGCTCAAATAAATAGACCGGGGTCCCCCAGCACCCCAACTGGGACCAGTGCTTAGGCCTGTTAGGAAACTGGCTGCACAGCAGGAGGTGAGCCAGTGGGCTTTCCCTCAAATTACTGCCTGAGCTCCGCCTCCTGTCCCTTCCCAAAAAGGACGGGGACCACTGAATAGACATGTGCCATGGGCAGCTTGTCCTTTATCCCTTAGAAGTTTCTCCTCACTGGGGCTTCATCAAGTCTTTTGGCCTGGAGGATTGATAAAATCCCATGAAGGCGAGAGGCGGGCCGAAAGAAAGGGAAGCCCTCTCTGTGACCACTGGTGAGAAGCAGAGGTGAGAAGAAAGGAAAGAAGTAGTAGGGAGGGGCAGGAAGAGCAAAATATGACTAAGTCACATTGTGTATAACCTGGCCCAAATTTCTACTTAGACCAAATCATCACTCTGTCCATTGTTCTCTGTTTCGTTTCTGCATTATCAGCTTCTCTCTGTACTGGGATTATACCCTTCAGCATATAAATATTCTGTAATATTTTTCCCCTAAAAATCCCCAAACTTCATGCGACTCCATACTACCACACAAGATTGTCCCATTTGTCTGCTTTCTTTTACTGCAAAACTCAAGGGGGTTGCTTTAATCCCCAGAACCAATTTCTTTTCTTTATTCTCTCTTTTCACCCTAGCCACACCTTTGAACCCACGACTCCTCCTGTCAAAATCATCCCCGACCTCCGCATTGCTTTACAGTCAACTCTCAGGGCTCCTCCTGATCAACCTTCCAGGAAGATCACACAGAGTTGAACCCTGCCTCCTTCTTGAAATGTTCTCACTTGTTTTCTGGAACACCAGTCCTACCTCCCAGGCTGCTCGCCTTCTCAGTCTCCTCTCTGGTTCCACCTTGTCCACCCAGTTTCGAAGTTAAGTTGGGACTGCACCCCTCTCCAATCTGCAGCTCCTTCTAGGTCTATACTCACTCCTTTGGTGAACTATCCAGTCTCATGCTCCCTAATTTACATCTCTGGCCACCGAACTCTGCACTTGCACATCTAACACTTGAATAAGCATCTCAAAATGCACATGTCCAAAACTTGAATTCCTGATTCTTCCCTCACCCCAACCTGCTCTGTCATTAGTCATCCCCACCTCAGTAAATGGCAACTCCATCCTTTAGTTGCTCAGGAAAAGAATTTTAAAGTCTTCCTTGAGTCATCTGTTTTCTTATACTGCACCTCAAGTCAATCAATAACTCCTGTCCTTCTGTCTTCAAAATACACGCAGAATCTGATCCATCCTTCCCACCCTGTGGCTACAACACTGGTGAGAGCCACCATCACCTCTACTGCATCATTGCAGAAGCCTCCTAACAGCTCTCCTGCTTCTACCCTTGCTCCCCACCACACACAATCTATTCTCCACACAACAGCCAGAGCCATTCTTCCCAAAACAAAAGTCAGATTATATCATTCCCCTGCTTAGAATTTTCCAGGGATTCCCCATCTCACTCAAAGGAAAGGGCAGAATCTTTGCGAAGGCCTACAAGGCCCATCAGGATCGAACCCTGCCCCTTCCTTGTCCTCTAACGTCATTGCCTACCGCTCTCTCCCCCGTGGGTTCCTCCCTCCCTCCAAAGAATTGCTAATTCCTTGAACATGCCAAACAAGCTCCTGTCTCAGGATCTTTGCACCTGCTTTTCTGCCTCCCGAATGCACTTCCTCAGATATCCCTATAGGTTTGTTGTCTCCTTTCCTTTTCCCTCCCCCTCTATAAAATGGGATCCCACTACCTATCTCCTTTAGCCTGCTTTATTTTTCTCCATATCACTTTTGATCATAGAGAACGTTAAAGGCTTGAAGTATAAATCTATAGCAAACCATCCCTCTGGAATGGGAATGGGAAGAGAGATGTCGGTGGGGTGGGGAGAGGGGCTTTACTTTGATCTTAGAGTCTGGGGAGGAAACAGGGAACCGAGGCTGAGTCTGTGGGCAGAGGAGCCTACCTTCCTTTGAAGCACCAGCAGGCAGCACTGCTTCCTTGGTCTGAAAAGGCATCAGCCTTTGGTAGAGAAGGGGACAAAGTTCTCTCTAGGGTAATCCCACAGACTGGTTGGGACTAACCACTGAATGCGAGGGGCTTCCTGAGGGTCTCGCACAGTTGGGCTTTGGACCTTTTGGTGCCTCCAGGTGGTGGCCTACGGTGCTGCAGCAGAAGGCGTGAGCGGCGGAGGGTGGGCAGCGCAGCTGAGCTCACCACTGCGGGCGCATCCATCCCTCCCGGGCCTATAATTTGGGTTCCCCGGGCCTGGCCGCCCCTATCAGCGGCTCAGCAATAGATGACTCACTCGGGACCCAGGGCCAAGGCAAACACAGCGGGAGGAGGAGAAGGAGTTTTCCGAGGCTGCTCTCGGCTTTAGAGCCACCGCCTCAGTTGCTCGATCCCCCAATCTCCAGGGGCCCCACTCTTTTTTGACCCCCGCCCTCTATGGCCCCACAGTGCTCTTCCCAGAATGTTCCTGTTACACCCTCCATTTCTGTGATGGGAAGGCAGCCCTCCACTCTTCTCATCACGGGGAAGGGGGACCAGCTAGTTCACACGCCTTCCCTGAAGTAATGACAGCCCCCCACTTTCCCCTTCAGTCAAGGCCCCAACCCTTGTCAAGGTCTCTCTGGTTCCCGCCCCTCCCCTTTGCTGGAGCTGGCCGCGTGCTTGGGGTATTAGGCAATGGGTGTGTACCCGCAGCCCTCTCCAGGCCCCGCCTGCCCCACCATCCTCCAGCCGTCTGCCTGCGGGTCAGTGCTCAGGCCAGCCACTGGGGCAAGGGCACTGGGGGCCAGCTCAGGCCACCCAGTCTGCCTGCCTGTGGCCTCCTGCCCCAGAGCTGGGCTTCTGCAGGAAGAGGGACCAGCAGTGTGGGTCTTTGGATTTGGGACAAGCTAACTTAGGGACTGCCGGGGTAAGTGAGAAGTGGGAATCTATGGTTCTGACCTGGCTCTTCCTTGGCACCTGACTACACTGCAGCCTGACAAGGATAGAATCAGAAGAAACAATCCAAAATTCGAGAGCGACTCAGAGACACATGGAGACACACAAATGTCCAAGTGGTCCCTATGGGAGAAGAGGGGAGTGGGAAACCTCATCCCCTTCCTCTAGCGGCCTGGGTGGAGTCGCAGGCTGACATTCAGGAAGGAGGACAAGGATACTGGTGAGGATCACCAAATTCAGGTGTAAGGATGAGAGATAATGGAATAGGTCTTGCAGATTCTGGTGGCCTCAAAAGCCACACATAGTTTGGTCCTTGGCCTCTAACTGGGAAGAAGAAGCAAGATCTCTAGGGCACTTTCTCCCCCCTCCTCCCCTAGGTAGGGAAGCAGGAAAAAAAAAAAAAAAAAAAAGGCAGCGCTCTGTGGTCCGCTGTCCATTGTCAGGAACCATGGCACTTACACCTCCCCAGCCTGCTCAAGGCCTGGCACATAAAGATGGTCCATAAATATCCCAACAGATGAAAGTCATTGATCTCTGCAGACGGCTCTGCCCCCTAGACAGCAGTGTCCGCTGCAGCACGGCGCAGGACTTCAGCGGCCCAGGCGGACGTTGGCTGCCCAGCAGAGCTGCACGGACACCACCAAGGAAGAGATGACTGTGGCTGTGGGTTTCAGCCCCGTGGCTCTGCTTCCCTGGGGGGCCTGTCTCTGAGTCAACTTGCCAGCCTTGGTCTCTCAGGGCCAGCCGTGCCTTGGGCTGCGGTCTGGCAGGGGCAGGGGGGCGGCTGGGAAGCCTGGGGCCCCTCTCTGGCAAAAATAGCCCGCGGTGGTTAGAGCTGGGAGGGTGAGTCAGGCAACAGTGCAGTGGCACCTAACCCCTTCATTGCCACTGGAGCTCCCTAAGGTGGTTTGCCTCAGCTGTGCTCCCCCAAGAGCAGGTTCTGTCCCTGGTTGTCCTAAGGCTGAGCTCAGTTTGGGATCCTGAAGTCCTCTTCATTTCACGGGAAGCAAGTCTGTGAGCAGAGCAGGAATATGGGCCACCCAAAGTGCAGACCGGGAAGGGGAAGGAAATCTCCGCGGCAAGGTTGCTTGCAAGCCAAGGGAAAGATGGGGCAGCTGAAGATCTTTAGGATTACTGGAGCCTCTGCTAGGGCCAAACTCTGCGGCCAAAGCTGACCCCTCCCAAGGGGCAGGCGCAGGGCTCAGAGGTGGGCAGAAGCCAAGCCACCCAGAAGGGAACTCCCGCTGGCTCCCAGTGCCCTGCGGTGCGTTCTTGCTGAGGGCTCTACACGAAACTGCCCAAACAGGAAAGTCGGTTCTCAGCTCTCTCTTCGTCTTGTCAAAGGCATCCTCCAGGGCCATCCAGCGCTCCGTGGGGAAACTGAGGCAAAGAGACATGACCACCTGGGACCAGGGTCCTGACTCCCTAGGGGGGCTCACTGCACCCTCCTTGCAGCCTTGGCGACTCCAGAGCAGGTGAGAGGAACTCTGGCCACCTTCCCCTTCAGTGGGGCCAAGCCTGAACCCGGGCGTCGGGGGAGAGGGTGTGTGTGTGTGTGTGTACACGCTGGGAGGAGGGGGAGCGACTGCGCTCCCCGGGTCAAGGGGGGGGGGTGTGCAACGAGGAGCGGGGTGGGGATGCCCCGGGCTCGGGGAGGGGCTGCAGCTCTGTCAGCCGCGGCAGAGCCGCCCGTACGCTCCGCGCGAGTAGAGCCAGAGCCCCCAGTTCTTTGCTGGCCCTCTCGCTAGCTTTCTCGGTCGCTCCCTCCCTTCCTCCCTCCCTTCTTCCCGGCGGCCGCGGCGGCGCTGGGAAAGCGGCGAAGAGGAGTGGCCCTGCCCTGGAAGAATGCGGCTCTGCCGAGGGGGCAGAGCCCGACTCATTCTCCCCACGGCTTGAGCAGCCTGAGCCAAGGCCCCCCGGACCCCACGCCTGTGGCCGACCCCGCGCCAGAGCAGCTGGAGGTAATCGGAACCGGGAAAGCAGGGAGAGCAGGGAGGGCAGGGACGCGCACACGGGGACGAGACACGCACATGGGTAGTCAGACAGACACGCATCCGCCCACGGGGGCACAGAGATGCAGAGAGAGAGAGAGAGAGCCAGAGATATTGCCAGCGATAAAGACCCAGCAAATAAAGGAATGCCCCCAGATTTGAACGGGAGAGCAAAGGGGTGGGGACTGAGGTTAGGACCTGTGAGGGTCAGGTGGGCGACGCGCGGAGGTGGGGAACGTGTGGTTGGGAACGGTGGCGGACGAGGAAGAGTCAGACTGCGCTGCGCGTTCCCTTGCAGGCGGCAACCAGGTCCCCTCCCTGTCTTTGCCGCACCTGGAGGCTCCCCTCTTTCCCGACTGCGGAGGAAGGGCGGGTAGAGCCGGTGGGGAACCCATTCTTTCACCCTTCTCCCGGAGGCTGCCTGCCCTCGACGGCACCTGGAGGAGACACTCTCCCCACCCCACCCCCACCTCACCCGCTGTAGGTAGTGGGGAACCCCCTCCCAATCCCACCCCTTAGCGTTGTGAGGGCGTGAAGCTTGTGTTGGGCGGAGGAAGCGAGTCGTGAAGTCGTGGGGCCCTTGAAGAGGGAGCGGTGGGTGAGGTGGTGGAGCGGTGTTTGTGAGTACGTATGTCTGACTTTGAACGTGAGTGTGTCCGTGTGCCTGGCATTATGTCCGGCTGGGTCGGCTCCAGAGGCGATCCATTAAGTTCCAGCTGCGAGGCCCCGACTCTTCTTCCAGGGCCCAGGGACTCTAGGAGTCAAGGGGTGATTCTAACTGTCGTTTGGGGAGCGATGAGACGGGTCAGTGGGGTGACACTGGTGAGTTAGGAGCCCAAAGTTGGGCATCCTTGGTTGGCCAGGCGAGCCACCCTATTCCGGAACCCTCCTTAAGTCTCCCTGTCCCGCAGGCCCTGATCGATCTGTCCACCGGGGCCTTCGGGCCCGGGCTTCGACATGCCTGAGGAGCCCCGGCCGCGGCCTCCGCCCTGGGGCCTCGCGGGTCTTCTGTTGCTGGCGTTGTGCAGTCGGTGAGCAGTTCCCCCTGTCGTCCAGCCTCCCTCGCAACCCAGCCCGGGCTGGAAGCACCGCCCCAGGGCGGGAGGAGTCGGAGGGGGCGCGAGGCCTGGACCACAGACCCAGAAACGCCTTCTCCGTTCCAGGGCCCTAAGCAATGAGATTCTGGGCCTGAAGCTGCCCGGCGAGCCGCCGCTGACTGCCAACACCGTGTGCTTGACGCTGTCGGGCCTGAGCAAGCGACAGCTGGGCCTGTGCCTGCGCAGCCCCGACGTGACGGCATCCGCGCTTCAGGGCCTGCACATCGCGGTCCACGAGTGTCAGCACCAGTTGCGAGACCAGCGCTGGAACTGCTCCGCGCTCGAGGGCGGCGGCCGCCTGCCGCACCACAGCGCCATCCTCAAGCGTGGTGAGCCTGGCCGGATGGATTTGCGCCGCCGCGGGGGTGGGGATGGGGGGCAGGCCAAGGCGAGCGGAGGCGGGAAGGGACGGGTTCACGACTCGGGAGAGGCCTCTCCGGGAATTCCCCCCCCCCCTTCCAGCCTCTAGGAGCTGGGGTGGTCACCCGTCTGGGCCTCTGCTCTCTGACTTCCACCTGCTCGCTGCCGGCAAGGCAGCTGGGTCTC
Source organism: Pteronotus mesoamericanus (assembly GCF_021234165.1). NCBI lineage: Eukaryota > Metazoa > Chordata > Mammalia > Chiroptera > Mormoopidae > Pteronotus > Pteronotus mesoamericanus. The sequence continues at coordinate 5,606,636 of NW_026555310.1, forward strand.
TGCTCCCCTACCCTAAGGCCCCCCTTTTTCCTGCTTCCACCCAGCTGGATCTGGGTTGCACCTGTGAGCAAGAGATGCCCCCAGCCCTGGAAGCTTCAAACACCCCCCATTCACTCCCCCAATTTTCACCCCCCTCTCTTTCAGAGGGACAAGCCCAGGCTGGTGTCCCCAGAACCTCAGTGGAGGTGGGGTGCCGCCCCTAACCGTTTAAGGGTTAAACCTATTCTCCTAATTGCTGGGGTTCCCAGGAGCTGAGGCTGGGAACAAAGACCCTGGTGGCTTTGAAGCAGGGGAGCAGCCCCCTCCTCTGTGCTGTGGGGGCCCCAGGTGGCTCCCACCTGAGCAGGTGAGGAATGGCTGGAAGGGTGGAGAACAGGTCACTGCTGGCCTGGTCTGGAAGGCATGGTCTGGGAAGCATTGCTGCCTCTTGCCAGGCCATTCTTGAGCTTACTCCTTGGAGGTGTAATGATCCATCCTGGGCTCAGCTCAAGGGTGGGGGCAGTACTTTGGGGACTACAGGGTTAATAAGCAGCTGCCATCTGTGGGGGAATTCCCAAGACGTGTGCAAACAGCTTCACCCCTGGAGGGTTGGGGTTGGGGGGGTATCAGGAGGTTGGGCCAGGAGACCTGCATCCTAGGGTGGGAAAGGCCTGGCCCCTAAGGAGCTGCTGTTTCTCATCCTCTCGGGGCTCCAGGGAGCCCCTGCCTAAAAGGAAGTGAGGGATCCCCTTTTTCTCCACAGAACTGCTGTAGGGGAAGGCTTTGATGCCCAAATGAGAAGCACATCCATCTGAGGCTGGGAAAGGCTTGTCATCCTGAGCCTCTGTAACCCCAAAAACAAAACAAAGGAGCCAACATTTTAAGAGGGCCTTAGGGAAAATCACCCCCACCCCTCTACCCTTCCCCACATTTTATAGAGTAACAGCAGGTTAAGATAAACATAAAGGGCAATCTTAAGGACAAATATAAAACGAGAAACCGGAAAGGTGAAGGACAGCTCCACAGCTCCAGCGCTTTGGGGTTTTGAGGTGGTAGAGGATATGTTGTTAAAAGGCTGATTAAAATAACCCTGAAGAAAAAGGGGAAAAAAAAAACAAACCCCAATGGCTCTGCTTCAACCCACCCCAGCTCCCTGAAGGGCTGGGGAATTTCTAAGGCTTTCAGATGTAGAGCTCAGTGAACACATCTTCAAAGACCACAGGGACTCCCTTTTAGTCCTCTCCCACCCCCAGGGGTCTTTCCCTCTAGGCTGGCGCTTTCATCCTCACCTGAGCATCCCAGACTTACAGAGCAGGGACGGGCCTCGGGGATCATCTCAACTCATCCTCTCGCTTTATAGATGAGGAAACTGAGGCTCTGCCCTTTCGGTTTCCTTTCTTCTTATCCTATGTTCCCCCAAATTACTCAGTTAGTAATGGCAGGGTCAGGATTCAGTTAGGAATTTCTGGAATTGGAGGGTGGCTGTTTATTTCCCCCTGCCTCCCTACTCGCAGCTGCCTGTCACCCTTACCCCTACTATCACACCCTTTAATCCCCAGGTTTCCGTGAGAGTGCTTTTTCCTTCTCCATGCTGGCTGCTGGGGTCATGCACGCGGTAGCCACCGCCTGCAGCCTGGGCAAGCTGGTGAGCTGTGGCTGCGGCTGGAAGGGCAGTGGCGAGCAGGACCGGCTGAGGGCCAAACTGCTGCAGCTGCAGGCACTGTCGCGAGGCAAGAGTTTCCCCCACTCCTTGCCCAGCCCAGGCCCCAGCTCAAGCCCCAGTCCTAGCCCCCAGGACACATGGGAATGGGGTGGCTGTAACCATGACATGGACTTTGGAGAGAAGTTCTCTCGGGATTTCTTGGATTCCAGGGAAGCTCCCCGGGACATCCAGGCACGAATGCGAATCCACAACAACAGGGTGGGGCGACAGGTATGTATGTGTAACTTGGCCCGGGTCTCACTAGCTTTCTAGGCCTGGCTAGAGTTTGAGAGGCACAGCACAGTAAGAGGATGAGATATGATGGGTGATTGTCAGCATCTGGGTGGCCTTGAGCAATGAATTTACCCTCGCTTTGCCTCTGTAAGGAGAGTCTGAGGATACCTGACTTCCAACGCCATTAAGAGTGGGCTAGCAAGTAGGGCCCCCAGCGGAGCCCCTTGTCCTTGACAGGTCCTCATTGCATGGTAGCTATTAGGACAGCTGTCTTCCCTATGGAAGTTAGGAGTGCTCTGGGCGCAGACTCCCCATTTTAGCAGTGCTCACTCTGGAAAGAGCACTGGACTGGGAGTCGGGACAACTGGAATTGAGTCCTGTTACCAGCTAGTTATCACCTGAGTCTCTGTGACCAGCTAGTGCCTGACGATCGGCAAATCCTTCTGTTCTGGATTCAGTTCTCCAACTATAAAATGAGGGAGTTGGGCTATCAGCCCGCCTGCTTTTCTTCTGATATTCCACGGTCATTTAGTCCTTCTTGCCTCTGTTTGTCCCTCCTTGTGCCTCCCTGTTCCCTCCCCTCTTCTGTGCCTCTGTGCTCCATCCATGTGCTGCCCTTTCCTTCACCTCTTCCCCCTCTAATGCTCCAGGTGGTAACTGAAAACCTAAAGCGGAAATGCAAGTGCCATGGCACGTCAGGCAGCTGCCAGTTCAAGACCTGCTGGAGGGCGGCCCCAGAGTTCCGGGCAGTGGGGGCAGCACTGAGGGAGCGACTGGGCAGGGCCATCTTCATTGATACCCACAACCGCAACTCCGGAGCCTTCCAGCCCCGCCTGCGTCCCCGTCGCCTCTCAGGAGAGCTGGTTTACTTTGAGAAGTCTCCTGATTTCTGTGAGCGAGACCCCACCGTGGGCTCCCCCGGCACACGAGGCCGGGCCTGCAACAAGACCAGTCGCCTGCTGGATGGCTGTGGCAGCCTGTGCTGTGGCCGTGGGCACAACGTGCTCCGGCAGACAAGAGTTGAGCGCTGCCATTGTCGCTTCCACTGGTGCTGCTACGTGCTGTGTGATGAATGCAAGGTTACAGAGTGGGTCAACGTGTGTAAGTGAGGGTCAGCCTCACGGCAGGCTGGAGAAGGGGAGGGGTACCTTTTCAGCCTTTTGCTCTAATTTCTGTCCGAGGTCAATCTTGGCCCCTGGAAACTCAAAGTATCTACCTGGAAACAGCTTTGGGGGGGTGGGGGTCAGGTGGAGTCTATGATGTATGGCCCTCTCCCCCAAGTTGAAGGGCCTTGAGGGGAAGATGTCTCCCCTCTTCTTTTCCTTCTCACCTGGATGGACTAAGAGGAAATGCACTGTATTGCTTCCCTATCCCCAACCCTGGGGTCCCTTTAACTCTCCTTTGTCATACCCCTTTTGGCTGGGGAGTCCCTATAGTTTGACCACTCTTCTCCTTTGAGGGTAAGCCCCAGGCATTGTGTGGAGCCATGAGACCCAAATCCAGAAAGAAACCACTCACTCCATTTGCTGTACCTGAACTCCTCTACTGCAGCCTGAGCCCTCTCTTGTGGGGTAATGGAAGAGAGTAGTAGAGAAGTTTTTCTTAGGGGCAGGACAGAGTGCTAGGGGGTGCTCCCAGCTGAGTCCTCAGAGTCATCTGTGCAGGCCCTTAAGGAAGCTGTCGGCCTCCCATTCTGATGTTAAAAGAGACCCTCCAAAGGGAGAGTTTTACCTATAGCTCTGAGCCTCTCTTTCTTTCTTTAGCAGGAGGGGTGTGAATGGATAATTTATTGTACTGAGACTTGTTCTTGGTTCCTGTTTGTAACTAAAATAAATTAAATTACTGGACCGGTGGATTCAGATGGTGATATTTTTGCCCACTTGGGATCCCAGTCCATAGCTTCTTTTCCAAGTGAATTCTCCTACCCTCCTACACTCAATGACTTTATTTATATGTATCCTGCCTGGTTCCGCAAAGGATTTGAAATGTTCTGACTTAGCTGGCAACTCTTAGTGTGAAAAACCAGTGGGGATTTCTTGGTGTGAGGGGCTAGAGATCTAAACATAGTCTCTATTTACTCTTTACGTGCCTCAACTCTAGATTTTGCCTTGGTCACTGCCCTAGAACAAAGGTTGGCTTTTCCCCCACGGTAAAGATAGATCTTGATAGTAAACATATTAGACTTGTGGGTTTTGTAACAACTGCTCAACCCTGCAATAACTACTCAGTTCTGCTGGTGTAGATCAAAAGCATCCACAGACCATACATAAACAAAAGGATGTCCAAAAAAATTTAATTCACAGAAATGACTGCGGGACCAGATTTGGTCTTCTGGCTATAGTTTGTTGACCCTTGCTCCCCACCATGAGGTCATGTCCGTTCTGAGGTTTTCAAATCCTGAAGGTGTCTCAGCATTGAACCCGGACCCAAAAGAACAGGTGCATTTCCCTCTGGCTCCAAATCAGAGAACTTGGGAGGCAGATACAAGACTAATGAAAAACATATAAAAGGGATTCCTGTGCTTGAAAGGGAAGTTTTTTGCTCTGGAAACCAGCAAAACCAGCATGCTCTTCCTCTGAATTATTTGCATATATATTTTGTCCTTCCTTATTCAGAACTCTTCTGCATTTAATCTTAATGAAATAGGTCCTTTATCTTTTAGGAGATAACCATAGCTAAAGAAAACAGAATGCCTTCTATTACAATCTTTCTATTCCTAGTCCAATATCTTTGCAAACAAATCATTATCTTTCCTTTGGAAAAAAGGACATGCGCCACACATTTAGAACTTTACAAGTGATGGTTTATGGGGTTGCAAGATGCTGACTCTAAAAGGTCATCTCCTTGGCCAAGGAATGTACAACTAGAATGTAGAATACGGAAGATTAGTTCTTTCTACTCCTCTAGGCCAGTGGTTTTCAACCGGTGTGCAGCAAGAGGTGCACTGGCGTGCCACGAGAATTTTTAAACCAGGCAATACTTGACTATTTAGTCAGAGACACTGACCTCTTTTCCCTTAGGTTGTCAAGTAAAAAAATGGCAGTGGGCCAACAAGACAATAACCATCCGGTATGAATGGATCAAAATTATACTATATTTTTTTTGTCAAATTGGCAAAAAATATATTTTTTGGTGTGCTGAAGAATTTTAGTAATTCGTTCATGTGTCGCATTGAGATGAAGAGGCTGGAAATCATGTTCTAGGCAATAGGTGTATCAGCTACCCAAATTACCCTCAAAGTCGGGGGAAATGATGGTAGCACCAGGGTAGTAAGAACATTTTGAGGAATGTTGGGTTAGGGTAGTACTTTATGGCAAAATTGTATGCCCCAAATTTCCACTTGAGCATTGGGAATTCTGGGTTTAGAAGTTTGATGGAGGCAGGAAAGTATCTCATCCTTACTTCAGGCACTGACTGAGTCTAGTGAGTATATGAAGAAAGTGGGGGAGAGAGAAGGATGCAACTCGAATGGACATAGGATATGAGAGAGAATAATGATAAGGAATATCCAGAATGGGAATTTTGCACACTCAGGAAGAGTGAGGAAAATCTCCAATAGAGTCACAGTAAGAATATTTCAGCTTTTTCTGGTTTCCTTCCTCTGTACTCTCTCTGGCTCCTTCTCTCTAGACGAAAGAGCGCTCTTCTTTCGTCAGACACGCTCTGTGGCAAACTTAAGCCCCAAACCACAACCTTGAGAAATTCCAAATGGATTTTGTCAGCAAGGCCAACACCCCCCCGCCTCCCCACCGCTGCTCCTCTAGGCACACGCACGCTGGGCTCAGGCCCAGGCCTGGGGTCAGTGGCAGGGGTGGGAGGGTGCAACCCACAGAGCGGGTGGCTACAATGTCAGCTTTTACTTAGCTCCAGTGGAAGCCAGAGGGAGGGAGAATGACCAATGAACTGTAAGTCAGGCTTCTTTGCCTCCCTCAGCTCTAGATGAGCTCTTCTCCCTTAGCCTTTCAAGTGGTTGGGAAGCTGGGGAGTGGCAGTGGTTGGCTAATTGCCAGCTGGGCAGCACCCTGCCCCCCATGTTTGCTTTTCTTTGCTCCATGGGAAGCACCCAGTGATGCTGCAACAGACACTTTCCTCTCAAGACTCCAAAGGGGTGAAGGAGACGGAAGGGATGGGAGATACTCCAGTCCCATCCATCAGTTCTGACTCAAATACCATGGTGCTTGCTCCTTTCCATATTAGGCTGACACCATTTCCATCCTTCTGTCACACCTGAGACCCAACCTTGAGAGTATCTCAAGTCTTGGGCAGTGACATCAACTGTTTCCACTTCCTGTAAGGCTGCCACAAGTCATGTTGGTATGGCTGGGTACTAGGGAAGGGGGGTGTAAAGCATAATTTTCATGATCAGTGTAGGGCATAACCTGATCGGGTGTTCCTAGAAAATTCTAGGAAAAGAAATGTAAAGTAATCATGTGGTAGTGCCACAGGGCCCACTCTACGAGTCTGTAGTAACACTGGAGGATTCTTCAGTCATTTAAAACACAAAGCTTAGCCCTGGCAGGTGTGTTTCAGTGGGTTAGAGCATTGTCCTGTAACCCAAAATGTCCCAGGTTCAATTCCTAGTCAGGGCCTAGGTTGCGAGGGTTGGTCCCTGGTGGTGGTTGGAGGCGGGGGGGGGGGGGGGGGAAGCTTGCAAGACACAACCGATCGATCAGTGTTTCTGTTTCACATCGATGTTCCTCTCCTTCTCCCTCCCTCCCTTCCTCTCTCTCTAAAGGCAATAAGCGTGTGCTCAGTTGAGGAAAAAAAAAAACCCAACAAAAAACACCTTAGCAAGGTGAAGGCCCTTTATGGCAACAGCCCCATACAGATACAACTCTCTTTGTTAGAAACATGTTTCTTGTTATTCATCTCTTGCCTCACCATCTTATATTAGGGTCCCTTTGGCTTCAGATTCTAGGGTCATGTTATTCTCTAGGTTAAAATACAAAAGAAAACAGACTGGAATAAGAGGAAGAGACTAGTGAATGCATACACCAGGGGTTGATGGTGATAAGAGGCAGGCATAGTGTGGCTATCTACCAGCCTACTTCTTGGAAGGAGACAAGAAACAAGGCAAAGAAAAAAAAATCCAGAAAAGCAACAATTTTGGCTCAGGGCTTAGGGAAGAGCCATGTGTTCCCTTATACTGCTGTAAATGCAGAGAGAGGGCACTTAGAGCACCTTCTTCTCTTCTTAGTGTTGCTAGTGCCCTTCTATGACGGCCTAGAGTGTTCCAACGCAGCTTTGCAGGTCTAGACAAGGTGCAGAAATGATGTGACAAAAGTCAAGGAGGGCAGGAATAGAGAAACATGGATGCAGTATCTCATTTTCCTTGGGATACTAAAATTCATAATCATCTAGGAACACCTCCTCAAACCACACTTCTGGATATTAGGTTTTAACCTTCAACGTTTCTCCCTCCTAATTGGCCCAGAGTTGCTTCCTTCACTTTCTTAAATTCATCACTCTCCCTTCTCTTCCCAATGGGAAAGGATATCTTGATTCAGACCCCAGACTAACTTGGTCTCAGATTAGGAGTTCTGCAGCAACACTGATGTAGCAGAGTTCTCAGGGGGATGCTGTTAGCCATGGTTAAAAAAAGAAAGATGAGGTCTGGAGGAGTTAGGTGAGCTAGAGCAAGGCCTATGCTCCTGGAGTTCCCCAAGGAGCCCCCGGGGCTCTTGGCTCAACCGGTCTCCGCTCTGGCCAGCAGGCGGCCCCAGTCCTTAAATTCCAGTTATGGCCCCGGAGCTTTGTATTGTCATCTCACTCCCCACTGCTTCATCCTTATTCCTTGGCTCCCAACTCCCGCCTCCACCGCTCACAGCCTTCAGCCCCCACCAAGGCAACCGGCTTCAGCTTTAGCACCCGGATGCCTCTGCTGCAGCCGCTGCCATGGTGATGGCTCTCGCGAGAACTGCCGCTCGCTGCCGCGCGGCTCTCGCGTGATCAGGGAGGTGGGAAGTATCCCGGTCTGGGGGTGGGGTGCGCCGCGCAGCTCTTGTCACTGTCGCGGCTTCCGGTGCTAGGTAGAGGGAAGGAAGGAGGGAGTCAGGGACCGGGGCAAGGGGAGCAGCCGCGTTGAAATCGGCTGGGGGGGCCGGAGGGAGCCGAGCGGAACCTGCGGGGGCGGAGGCGGCGGCCGCAGCGGCGAAGCTTGGGAGCAGGAACAGGTGAGGGGCTGAGGAGGGAAGGCGGGTCCCGGTAGAGGAGAGACTCGGGGTGGGGGCTGAGGCTTTAGAGCCCCCTGCCGGGCACTGCCCGGCTTGGGGCATTGTGGTCCTTCCCACCCGACAGCTTGGAGAGGGGGCGCTGGGCCAGCCTCATGCCTGCCCCCGCATTTGAAGGACGCGGAGCTGGGGTGGGGGCGGGGGGCGCATACAGATTTGTCCTCCGCCTCGCACAAGGGGGCGACCTGGGCTGCAGTGAGGTTCCCTCGCCTGCAGAAGGTGGGCTTTGAAGGGGTCGGGATTGGGGAGGAGGAAAGCAGTCCAGGAGAGGTGATGCGGGGGCGGTGATGGATGTTTTGTATCCTTTTCCTGTAAAAGGGCTAGGGAATGCTGCTGCTGCTTTCTGCCCCTTCTTCCCCTCCACCTTAGTAATAGGAGCCCAGAGAAGCCTTGTTGTGGTGACCCCCCCCCCCCACCTCTTATGGGACAAGGGTGCATAAGGGTTTAGGGAGTAGCCGACAGGACAAGCTAGTGGAGCACCCCATGGGCACTACGAGGTTGCGCTTTTGGATCTTGGGAACAGCACCTTGGAAGAGGACGGCAGGTGGGGATCAGGAGGAGAGGAGGCAGAAGGGGGAGGGGGGCTCTCCTCTCGCTTCGAGGAGAGAGGTGGTGCCTTCCTCCCCTAGGCAAAGCGGGGGCGGGGCGGTCTCACAAGAGGAGGGAGCGTCTTGTCTCAGGCTCTGAGTTTGTGTCTTCCAATCCGCTTGCTTTCTTTAGGAAGTACCAGGATTCCCGGAACAGAAAATGGAGCCATTGCTTACACCAATGTTTGAGGAAAGGAGGGGGAGGTGGAGTTCCCTGTTAAAACAGTCCTCTTGATTAGCAAAGTGGTAGCTCCTCTTTTGGGGGAGTTCCCTTCTTTCTGGGTTGTATTACTGCCAGTCTTACTCTGGCCAGGCCAGGAGCAGTGTGGTATGTGGTCAGGAGTGAGATGAAATAGTGAGGTCATCCGGGTGAAGAAGTGAAACTTAAAACCTGTCTCTGCTGCTGTTGGATTGGGTCACCCCTGGTCTATGGCATGAAAGTTTTATTGGTAGGAGATCTGCTGCAGGAGTCTGATTGCTTGGGTCAGTGCAACAAGCCAGAATCTAGGCTCTGCATACTTCCTTCCTTGTTCCTCATTTGTTGCCATTTTTTCTTGAGCTTGTTGGGGTGTCTCCACTTGCTATGACTGGAGTGGGGCAGTGAGTTGGTCATTGAACATTAGACCTGAGGGGTTTTCTTTAAGATTCTGTTTATTTTTAAAGTGAGGGGGAAGGAGGGAGAAAGAGGGGGAAGAAATATTATCGGTGGCCTCTTGCACACTCCTCAGACCGAGACCCAGCCACAACCCAGGCATGTGCCCTGACTCAGAATCAAACTGACCTTTCGTTTTTTTGGTATGACACCCAACCAACTGAGCCACATTGGTCAGGGCTAGACATGTGTTTGTATAACATGTCTGTAAAAGCTCATTTTAAGAAAGAAGTGGATCCATTGGGTTCACCTTTTCACAGAGTGAATCATTGACGTCGGATTCATCTGGGAAAGGGCCTCATGTATCACAGATTCACATACATCTTGCCTCCCAGCGTAGAATTATTACTTTGCATAGTCAGAATTTTTACGTGAATGTCTTGTTTTTCTAAAGAGACTAAATATTTTGAGTGCAGGGATTGGAGTTCATCTCACTCCTCTCACAAGCCTTTGCACATAGTAGGCTCTTGTGAGGAATACAGGATATGAATGTATAGAACTCAACTAGCTTTTTGACTGCAGTTTAAGGAGAAAGATGGCTTGGCTGTTAGGGAGAGTGCCTGGAGATAGCTGAGCGAAGATACAAAGGCCTTTAGCCTTTGTAATTAAGAAGTCTTGGTCTCTCCAACTTCCTGAGACAAGACAGTCATGGATAATGGAAACCAAGACCCAAGAAGAAAACTATTTTTAAAACACAGAGTCATTATGTATCTGAAACCCCAGATCTCCTGCTCACCCATTTTGGGCAAAGGGGTCTCTTCATTAGCTGTAAGTCCTCAAAAGTATCGTCTGCAGATTGGAATCCTGGAGCTCACGGAGGAGGGAGCCAATGTATGTATGTGGTGCCTGGCACAGAATTGGTACCAGTGAATCGTAGCTGCTATTATTAAACAGAATGCAAGTATAAAGGCAGGCAGATAGCAGGCTGGCAAGAGTGGAAGTGAAGTGTTAAGTGCACAAAGGGTCATATTGTGGGTGTTCATCTCTGCTACTCCCTTCCACTGGAGTCTTAAGAGGAAATGGACTCAGAGGACAGTGGGTGGGATTTGTTGGTTAGAAGAAGGAACTTCTTTAAAACCATGTTTGTTAAAGCTGAGTAAATAACTGAGGGAAATTGGGGAGTCTGCTTCCCCATATTCCTTTAGAAATGGATGCCAAGAGGCCTGAGACTCAAAGTATATTGCTGTGTTTGGCTCTCCTCATCATTTTTTTGCAGGTGAATTTAGAGGCAAAACGGTATAGTAATTAAGAGTGTGGACCTTGCAGTCAGACAAAAGTGGGTTCAAATCCTGCCCCTGCTATTACTAGTTGTATGACTTTGGTGAAATTACTTATCCCCTCTTCATTTTCCTCATCTGTAAAGAGTATGATAATGACAGTACCAACTTCATAAGAGTTGGCATGAGAATTAAATGAGATAATAAACACAACGCACTTAGTATTGTACAAAGCACATAGTAAGCCCCAAGTAAATGTTAACTGCTATTAATACTCATCATCGCAGTGGTCATAATAGTATGAGCACTCAGGGCTGCCTTAAAGGGTTATAAAAGAACAGCTTACCGCCTGAGGTGCCTGTGTAGAAGGATGATTGTTACCATGACTTTCTGTGCTGGTTGTAGGCTTATGAGCAGTGAAATCTTTTTTCAGCATCAGCTTCACAGAGGCAGCTCCTGCTGCCTGAGTGGGAGGTGAAGCTGGAGCAAGGCAGAGGCCCTGAGCCATCAGCTTGGGTGAGGATGTGGGGGCTGAAGAATAGTGTTCATGTTAGAGTCAGCGTGACTCTGAGGTAATGGCTGACTCTTCCATAAAGGTGCACCCTGACTGACTTAGGTCAGGATTTAGATTCTTGGGTTACATTAATTTAGGTCTCGAACATTTTAATATCCTCCATTTTCTGGGCCACTTTTCATTCAGTCCTGTCTCCTTTAAACGTCTGCCTCTTGAGTATGTTTCAGAATGTACTATATTAAGGTCTAGAGTTATGATATCTGTCTAATTCTGTCTACTATACTTTTTCCATCATCTGTCACAAATATAGGTAGAGTGCTGATAAAGCTTTTTGACAATGAAAAGACATAGGGAACATGTGGAAAGAGTTCCACGAGTGTTAGAAGGCTTTGTATTATAGTCTGGGAAAGAACTGAGGTGGGATTCTATGAATGTGTTAGAGCTTTGTCATGGACTTCTGCAAAGGATCTGCTGCACCATACGGACCAGAAAGGAAATGGCTGAGATTTCAGGGATCTGCCATTATCACCATATTCCTGAAGAAAGGTTAGATGACTAGGTGTCACAGATCTCATGATACCTTTAGCTCTCTCATTACTGGTGAGGCATAACTTTTCCTTTATGAAGTTATACACAAGGGTGTCCAGCATGAATGTGTAAACTTTAACATGATTTAGGGAGGATACAGGAGAACATTTGCTCTCTGTTGCAGTGTTGTTTTGTATCAACCCGCCTGTCACATTTTTTTTTAAAGCAATCAAATGTTACCTTACGTAAAATCTTACTGGAAGTCTAAAACATACAGTGGGTAAAAGTGGGGCTGTTCTGGGGGTGGTGGAGAGTAGGGGAGCATAATTAGAGCCTCTCACATAGTTTCTCCCTTCCCCCAGGCAGGCTCTGAATACCATCCAAGGAACCCTAGGGCTCTGAGAAGAAAGAAACCACTTCTTTAGTTTGTCAGATACAGGAAAAGGATTGGGGATCACCTAAAGAATAATTCCTTCCTCATCATCACAAATGTTTTGCCACCATCTGTAGCACTGTGCTTCTCAAAAAAAAAAAAAAAATGTCAAATCACTAGCCACAGATTGTAGTGCTGGATGCTGGGGACATGAAACGTGAGTAAGACATGGTCCCTGCTGGCAGGGGGCTCTTAGTCTAGTGAAGTACTTCCCAAACCTGTTCCCATCATGGTCTCCACAGAAAATGGTAATAGTGAGACAGGCACAGCTGCTTACAATCCGAGATGGCTAGCGCAAGGGCTCTAGTCACTTTAAGCCTTGCCTGGCCGTACAGTCCTGATAGGATCAGTATCTCCAGGTGCTCTTCGTGTGTTAGAAGCAAATTATTTGGGAATTTTAAGCTCTGGAGAATGAAACAGACAAACATGAATAAAACATACTGTGATAAGTCCTAGAGTAGAAGTGTGTTTGAGGTGATAAGGGATCACACACAGCTCTTATTCCCCAAGGTAGTCAGTTCCCTGTCTTCTTGTACCCTTAGGGCGCTCTGTAATGGTTGGCCTTGTCCAAAGCCTGGTTTCCTATTTCTCCTGTTCGCTGGCAGCTCCATCTTAACCTGTGCTGTGGGAGCAGATTGAGGAAAAAGGTTTATTAGGGCTTTAGGCTGACTACTCATGGAATTCCAGTGATTTTGTAATTAGGAAAGTATAATGTTCTCAATACTCAAGGCTATAGAGGTGGGCGTTGGAGAAGCCTTGGAATATGGGGAGATGGAGCATTCATAAGCTGGTCAGATTTTAAGAACAGCGCAAACTGAAAGCTTTGGTTAGAGAGCAGTACCAAAGAACGTTCCAAAGAAACAATTGAGTGTTGTTTTATTTGTTTGTTTGCTTTTAAAAATCTGATCACTGTTTTATTTGGATAGGCCGGGTATTCTGAAACAGACCTGATGCTGTTTTGCCTCACTTGCTGAGTGTTGCCCATGGGAAAAACCAGAGCCTTCCCAAGGTCTCAATCAGACATGGTGATTTAGGATTCTTTTTGTTTGTAGTGTGGCCTTCAGGTTGTCCTGTACTGGAGTCATCTTCTTGGACTAGACGGTAAACTGGCCTGAGCCTAAACACCACTAACTGAGTTAAGTGGAGCCTAAGTTTTTTTGGTTTTCTTTTTTTTTTTTTTTTTCCAAATTCTCACTCAAGGATATGTCTAGACAGAGGAAGAGAGATTGAGAGAGAGAGAGAGAAACATCGACGGGTTGCTTCCCCATGGCACTGTGACAGGACAGAACCCACAACGTAGGCATATACCCTGACTGGGAATGGAACCCCCAACCTTTAGCTTTATGGGACGATGTTCCAACCAACTTAGTCACACCAGCCAGGGCGGGTAGAGCCTAATTTTAGCTAGATTAGGTTTTAATTTATAACATGGTTATCCTTGATTACCTGGTAGCTAAATTCAATAGGTATCTTTTGGGCCTTATCTTAATTTGACCTTTCTATAGCCTTTGACCGTCCTTCCTTTTTTCAAGTTCTTTCCTCACTGGTATCTATGAGGTCTTACTCTCTAGATTTTCTTCCCATCCCTCAAGTTGCTTCTTACTCTCTTTCCTGGCCTCCTTTTCAGCCCACTGCTTTAAATGTTGACGTGCCCCAGGTTTCTGCCTTTGGCCTTTCCTCCTGTCTCGCTGTACACACATCCTCTCTAGATGTATCAGTTAGAATGTATCAGCTAGCAAAAGACAGAAAACACACCTGTGACTCAAATAAGAAGAGGATTTATTACAGCAAATACCAAGCAGTCTAGGTGAAATAAGCCAGACACAAAAGGGCACAAAAACATTGTGTGCTTCCACTTGTATGAGGTACCTGGAAGAGTCAAGTTTATAGAGACAGGAGTAGAATGGTGGTTGCCAGAGGCAGGGGAAGGAGGGAATGGGATTTATTCTTTAATAGATATAAAGTTTCTGGTTGCGCAACAGTGAGAATGTACTTAATACCACTGAATTGTACACTTAAAAAATCGTTTAAATGGTACATTTTTTGTTTATTTTTTTGACCACACAGAAAAAGTCATCTAGGAATAGAGCGCTTTCTTGTTTTTTTGTTTGTTTTTAGTTCACCAGTTCGATAGTGTTTTTTGTTTGTTTGTTTTGTTAAGATTTTAGTTATCCCTAGAGAGAGGGAAGGGGAGAGAGGGAGAGAAGGAGAGAAACGTCAAACATGAGAGAGAAACATTGATCAGTTGCCACTCATATGCACCCCCACAGGGGACTGAACCTGTAACCTAGGTATGTGCCCTGACCCGTAATCAAACCCATGACCTTTTGCTTTGCAAGACAATGCCCAGCCAACTGAGCCATACCAGTCAGGGCATTGACTGTATTTAAGGACCTGAGTTTTCTCCATTTTTTTCCTGACATTGTAGAGTTCTTTTGTCTGTCCCTTCAAGGTCTCAAGATTACTTCAGCATCTCATCCTTCTATATCAACACCCAAAGGCTGAACAGAAGAACATTGCCATATGTCCTTTTTTAAGATCGTGGAAAACTTTCCCAGATGCTCCCTGAAGACTTTTCTCACATCTTACTGGCTAGAACTAGGACATGACCGTTTGTGACTCATTCACTGGCAAGGAAAATGGAATGCCCACATCCCTTAGCCTGATCAGTTTTCATACCAGAGGGCTGGGGAAGGGTATCTCATACCTCCTGCCCCAACATCTGAACAAACTAGAGATTCTATTAGAAGAAATAAGGGGGAAAATGGCTGTTGGGTAGGCAGCCATCCTGGATCATTGGTCGCTGTGGTTCCTCTGTGGCTTCATTTATCGTCAGCACAGATGATTCCGTTATGTGGACCAGACTTTTCTGTTGCGCTTCATACCTTTGCACCTCAAAATCAGCGTTTAATCCAAAAACAAACATTTTCACTCTCAGATCTGTTCCTCTTGTTATTTCCAGTCTAAAGACATGCCACTGAATCACCCAGCCAGAAACCTGAGAATCATCGTTGACTTTTCTGCTCTTCCTTCCTACATGTAATCAGTCATTAAATCCCATGGATTCTGCTGTTTTTATGTCTCCAGTATGTCCTCTCTAGTTAAGAACTTAGGATTTCTCACCTGTATTACCATATTTCCCGAGGGTTCTCTCTGCCTCTAGTCTTTCCCTTTTTAATTTATTCTCTAAGCTGCTGCCAGAATGGTGTTTCTAAAGCGCATATCTGATCATGTTACTCAGTATGGCCTTTTGAGGCCCTTCATGATCTAACCCTTATCTCTCCAGCCTCCATGTTTTTTATTCTCCATGCTGCATCCAAATGAACTACCTCCCAGTTGCACCTGGCTTTTCCTAGTAAAAAGTGCCATCTGTAACTCAGGTCTTTATGCGTTTCCTTCTACCCCATGCCCTCCTCTTTATTGTCTTATTCCTATTTTTCCTTCAGGAGTAAGCTCAGTTGTGACCTGAATGTCATGTCTGGAAATCATCCTTTACCCCCCGGTCTTGATTAACTGCTCCAGCTTTCTGTCCCCATAATACTACGTGCCTACCATTCTCTTCTCCTCACACTGTTTTGTAATCCTCTGTTCACTTGTTTTGTTTTGTTTTCTCCCGTTGACTGAGTTCCATGGAGGCAGAAACTGTCTTCCTTTCTGTATCCCTAGTTCAGTATGCTCAATAAATGTTTAATGAATGAATGAAAGCTGACATCAGAAGCGATGTCTTGGCTTTGGGAAACCTTTGAGTCCAGTCGAAGTCGTTGTGATACTAATCTAAGAGTTCTTATGTGCTGATTACAGTGCTCTTGAGACAAATACTTGGAAAAGTTTACAGAGGTCAGTCACAAGTCAGCTGCACTAAGGAAACTAAATACAGGCTGACCCTGCTTTTGTTTACTGAAATTTTATTGGCCGGCTCCATTGGTTGTGCTAAAAATAGTATCTCTATTAGTGATATCTCAATTTGAAAATTATCTGAGAACAAAGCTGCTTTTTAGTGTACCCAGCCTGGCAGTAGACGGTTTAGGAGAGACTGATCTTCCTTTCCCTGGACTCATGTAGCCTGGAGAAGAGGAGGTGGTGCTAGATCAGGAATCTCCTCAGAGCTGTCTCAAAACACATGCCTGAGCCAGTTACTGGAGTCAGGCGGGGGGAGCGTAGAGGGGCAGGCTGAGCTATGGCTCTCAAAATCACCTAGAGAGTGAGGCAGACATGTTCTTCCAACACATATGCCAAGATGGCTGAGCAGCCAGTTACAGCATCAACCTGCCTTTCCTGGTGGTGGGGGCTGGCAGAGATTGGGGACAGGGAATGGTCCTCAGTGAGGATGTCCTCAGGTGAAGCTTAAATTAGCCAATGCCCTTGGTTGAACTGCAATGTCCTACACAGATTGTACTGGAAACACATTTTTAGAGCTCCTATTTTTTTTTAACCACTGAAAACAAAGTTTGTGACTGTAAAATAGAATGTCGAGATAGCTTCTTTGTTAATAGAGATATTCCATTATCATGGTATTCCATTTTTCATCTTGAGCCAGTCACCTTCAATTTTAACTGCTGATTGCTGGTTTCCACCAGCCCATGGAACCCTGGCATTTTGCCCTATCCACACAGGAGTACAATCTGTGGTAGAGGAGAGTAACTACAGGCTATACAGTGCACAGGGAAACAGTCCAGGGTTTTGGGGGGTTTTTTCTTTTTGCCTTTCTGCTTCCCAGAGCATTTTCTAGAAATGCTTTATGGTGAAAGCGAGAATTGGCTATATGGCCAAAGATTCATGTTTATGGCCCACAGCAGAACGTTATTACCATCCTGGTGGTAGGGGCAGCATGCTTTCTGGTAATAGGCAGGGGCAGAGAAAGCCAAGACAAAGCCAACACCCACTTGGGCATGCTCATAGGAATCAAGCTCCTGATTATATTAAAGAGGAGTCATACTGTCCATTAATTTCAAGGCCCTGGGTTGCCTCAGGGGACACATGGCAGGTAACTTGGATTTTTCATCAGTTATCCATCAGCCCCATTGCATATCAAGTGGCCAGAGAACAGTCTACCAATTATAGTCTTCTAGTCCTTTCATGGTGTTCCCAAACCAGCCCTTGGGTCAGATATGTGTGGAAAATGACCAAATTGACAGGATATCTAAGCAACTATCTGTGTATTACCTACAGATACCAAGTACTGCTAGGACAGAGGAAGTAATATAAAGACATCCTCAGGTGAGACTTAAATCATTCAGTGCTCTTGATTGAACTTCTGCAATGGGTTTGACCCTGAGAGTGAGGACAGATAAAAATACAAGGTACACTCCTTGCCCATGGAGAATGCACAGTTAAATTGGTAAGACAGTCCATGCACAGATTTAGAAAAGAAGAAAAAAGGTCCACAAGGTGGTTAAGTGGCACATGAATGGTTCAGAAATTCAGGGGCCTTGTGGTGTGCCAGGAAAGAGAACTAAGTGTAACACTGGGATCAGCTTTTGAGCCAAGACTTCAGCCTGATAGCCTCATAGAGAGACAAGCCAAAGGAAAGTGTATGCATGTTCTGAGGCAACGGATATTTTTCAGCCACTGCTGTACTCATGGTTGGTAAACATTTAAGCAATAGTTCAGACATGAAGGCCAGCAGGATAAATGCATTGTATAAATTCAGTTCAGAAATTGGGCCAACCCTTATTACCCAGGTTTTAAAGAAAAGTACTCTCTGGAGCTGAAGGAAAGGCTACCTGAGTAGGAGACAAGATGAAAACTAGGAAGACTTGGGGAAGGTTTAGGTTTCTGGAGGTGATAGTGGCAGAACCAGCAGTATGACTACCACCAGTTGCCAAGGTTGGTGGGATCTGATCATATTAAGCTGGGCAGTTGCTCCCACCTGCCTCAGGGATGCTCGGGAATCTGGCTGGTCTGCCTGGGTGTGCTGAGGTAGGATGGGCAGGGAGGAGGGCTGGTGGGCGACTTGGCTGAAGTTGAGCCCTAAGGTTGAGCCAGGTCCTATCCCTGGGGTGTGAGCCCTCTGGGTCAAGGGCAGGGCTCATCTGGGGAACCTACCAGGAGCTCCACGCCTGGCTCATTAGTGAGTGTCTGGGGACAACTTTGAAGATGAAACATTCCATAGGCACTCGTTGTTTCTGTTTTTTGGACAAACTAGTAGTTTGGCCTCCATGGGCTGTTGATCTGGCCCCTTTGTACTATTCTGGAATTTGCTGCAAACTGAGGAGAATAGGAAAAAAAAAAACCAAAACCCAAATAAATAAACCTGAAATAGTTTTGAAAAAAACAACTAAACTCTCACCAAAGCCCCATGCTTTAGCTTGTAAATAGGATTCCTCCTCATCCACTTTTCACATTCTTGGGTTTGGGTGCACTCTGTCTTGACCTGTTCCTGCGCCTGCCGGTTTGTGTCTATGTGTGTGTGTGTGTGTCTATGGTTCCCAGACTCGAGAGAGAGTGCCAGCACTGGCATACGGTGATTGCTGAATAAGCTGCCCGCTGACGCATGTCTCCTGCAGGCACAGAGAACTGGCTGGCAGGCGTGATTCTGAACCCCAATTTCATTGTTTTTAAGAGGCATTTCTGTGGCTGTCCTGTGGCATAGAGAAGGGAGGGAACAAGAGAGGGAATAAGTGACTCTTATGATCCTGTCTGCTGGAAACAGTGGTTGGGGTGGGCATTTTGTACCTTTATAGTGGTTTTTACTGCTTCCTTTATTTTTTTCAGCAAGTGTTTGTTGAGGGCCTACTATGTACCAGGAATAAATATCTGATCTGAGTGAGCTGCTAGTGAGGTCAGTAGAGATCCTGGGAGTTAATTCAGTTATTCAATTACTACGTGCCAGGCGCTATTCAAGGTACATGGAACATAGCAGTGAACAAAGTAGATGAGAAGCTGACATTATAGGAGGAGGAGAAAAACAATGTAGCAAGAAACAAACGTGATGTGTCAGATGGTGATAAATGCGGTGAAGAGAAGTGGAATAAATGGGGTAGAGAGAGTGTGTGTGTGTTTTGATTAAAAAATTTTTTTTCCATTACCATTTAGTCCCCTTACCCCCCTATCCCGTTCCCCGTGTGTGTGTTTTTATAGGTAGCTATGGAAAACTTCTTTGATAGGGAGACATTTGAACAGACACCTGAGAAAGGGAGGGAGTACTCTATGAAGGCTGTCTGGAAGGGGAAGCATTTCAGGCAGAGTGAATAGCAAATACAAAAGCTTTGAGGCAGAAAAGTGTTGGGAAATTGAAGTAGAGTAAGCAAAGAGAAGAGTAGTAGGAGATCTGATGAGAGAAGCAGGGGAAATGCAGGTTGTGTTGTACGATGGCTTTCAGTTTTAACGAAAGGAAGATATGAAGCCAAGAGAGGGTTTTGAACAGGGGAGCAGTATGACCTAATTTTGATTTTAAAATAGACTGAAGGGGGTTAGGGGAGAAAGCCTCAGTGCAGGTGGCCATGTGGAGCAGCTGTCCTTGGCTGGGCCGTGGCAAGCCTAGGATTTACCTGGCTCAGGAGTGAGGGGTAGTCTCTTCCCACCCCACTTCTCAACTCTCGGCACCATTTTCTCAGCATTTCACAGAGTGGGAAGGATGAGATTCTTTTAGGCGTGCTGTTTTCTTATTTCTTCTTCAGTAATTTTGGTGTGTAGAAGGAAGGTGGAATTGCAGAAATATGAAAACAGAAGCAGTCTCTTGATTAGAGCAGAGAACATAAACCTTGGGAAACTGGCAAGCCTGAACTTTGTTGGGAATCACAAAGAGCCACTCCTCATTCCACTCCCTCCTCTCCCACCCTTTCCAGAAGTTTCAGGGTGATGTTGGAGGGAGGTGCATCAGGGATGTTGCAACACCTTGGGGTATAGTGTAGATTGTCAGAAGGGAAAGGACTTTAGAAATCATCTGTTTTAACGTCCTTCTGTTTATAGGTGCAGATATGAGAGGTGAAATAAAATTGTCCAAAGTCACATGTAGATTGCTGGCAGAGCAGGGGTCCTGAGTGTTCTCTGCTTTTTCCCTGCTCCCAAAGGCTCAGGATGTCTCTGAGTGGGCCTTCGTCTTCACAGTCCCCTCAGGTTCTTAGTTTGTCATGAATGGACTCCTGCCTTGACTTTGACAAATCTCATTTATATGAAATCCTGACAAGCAGATGGTGGTAATAAGTTTACATTTCTTTGCCTAGGATCAAGTCCTCCATACCAGGAACTAGGCCAAAACCAGATTGCCACTGCCCCGACTTGGGCCCTACTGTCCTCAGAAAGCTGTTGTGATCATGGGTAATATCTTTGGAAACCTTCTCAAGAGCCTGATTGGGAAGAAGGAGATGCGCATCCTGATGGTAGGCCTGGATGCTGCAGGAAAGACCACGATCCTGTATAAGCTGAAACTGGGAGAGATCGTCACCACCATCCCCACCATTGGTAAGGGCATGGCTTGGATGCAGGTTTTCATGCAACAGCTGAGCCAGGCAAGGAGCCTATTGCTAGATTCCTTCTCTTGGCCACCAGGCAAGTCCATGCAATTTGGGATTCAGGAAAGGATGATTATTTAGCTTACTGGCAGGTGTGGGGCTGCTGTTTGCCTACCTACCCTGACCTCTGATGCAGGAACTTATGCAGCCTGGCACTCAGCAGTTGCCCTCAGGTACTGAGCTGGTTTGTTCTCTGTGTTGTTTGGAAAGCAGGTGAAGGACTTTGATGTTCTTGCCAGAGGCCTGGATTTGCTTCAGTTAGATCCTCAGTGGCCCTGATTCTGGTTAAGACGGGCCTGTGGGAGGGAGAACATTTGGCTTGTGGATGGGGCTCCAGATCATCATGTGTAGGTGGTTCTGCATTTGGGGCTCCAGGACTATAGCTCACTTCTTTTTCTCCACTCTGCCTCACAGGCCCCAGTTCTTAGCCGAGAAAGACTCTGGTGGCCAATGTACTGGAGTGGGGCTGAGTCATTTCTTTGTAGGAGGGAGAACCAAAGCCTGAGGAGTAGGGAAGGTTGGCTTGCATTACTCATGCGATTGTGAACCTCCTGATTGGCCCTCCTCATCCTCTTTCACTTATTACCTTAGTTTTTCTTTTTGGCCTTTAGGCTTCAAGGTCAAGGAATAGCAGGTCTGAGGAAGCCTTAGCTTTCTTTCCCTTTCTAGAATCATGGGCAAGATTGAAGGAAACAAATGAGCCCATTGGGGCATCATTTGCTAGCCTGGTTTTTGATTCCAACTAGCTGTTGCCTGTGGGTGTTTTTTGTTTTGTTTTTTTTTTTCCCAAAGGGTTCAATGTGGAGACAGTGGAGTACAAGAACATCAGCTTCACAGTTTGGGATGTGGGTGGCCAGGACAAGATTCGACCTCTCTGGAGACACTACTTCCAAAACACCCAAGGTATGGCATGTGAATTGCCCAGGGACTCACATGAATTGGTTGGGAGTGAGCAGAGTTTGGCTGTCATTCTAGGTCTGGCTGTGGTGTAGCTCCAATGGGTGGGAGAAGAGGAGAAAATGTTGTAAATATTTGGAAGATATAAGGAGGGTATTGTCTTTTGGTGGTGGGGAGGGAAGTTCATCTGTCGTCTCTGTGCAGCCCACACTCTGCCTCCCTAGGGTTGATATTTGTGGTCGACAGCAATGATCGAGAGCGAGTGAATGAGGCCCGGGAGGAGCTGATGAGGATGCTGGCAGAGGATGAGCTCCGGGATGCTGTGCTCCTTGTCTTTGCAAACAAACAGGTGAGATTTCTCTCCACCCCTGGATTTGAGAGAAGGCAAACTATACAGAAAAACCCTGTGACTATGCTCTCAATTTTGGAAGTGTGGGAAATAGGATTAGTTGGCTTTTTATGCTCCTCTGCTTGTTCCACACTACAGCTTTACTTAGCAACATTCCATCCTCAGGGATTGGTGTGGTAGACCTCACCTCAAATCCCTCTTTCATCTTCCTTATTGTCTACTTCTCTGGACCTGTCCTGGCTCCTGCTGTTCCTGTATTTGGTTCCCGCCACCCAATGGAATCTAATGTCTTGGATCTGGGGTCCTGGGGTGACGAAATCCAAAGCAGCTCCTTAGGATCTTGTTCTGGGTCCCTACGGTGGAGGAGGAGGAGGGGGTACTGGTATACACCTCATTGGTAACGGTTACTCTAGAAGCCTTTGAAAGATCCTGAGAATCCTTTTTGTGTGTCTCCCTCGTGCTCCAGGATTTGCCTAATGCTATGAATGCTGCTGAGATCACAGACAAATTGGGCCTGCATTCTCTGCGTCATCGCAACTGGTACATTCAGGCCACCTGTGCCACCAGCGGGGACGGGCTATACGAAGGCCTGGACTGGCTGGCCAACCAGCTCAAAAACAAGAAGTGAGAGCCAGGCAGCCCTACCCAACCACCCCATCCACCCCTAACATACCTACTCTCTCCCTGCCCAGCCCTACCCCTTCCTTGCCGGTGTGGCCAGGGCCCCGGGGATCACGTCCGCATGCCCAAAAAGAGCCTGTCTCTTCTGCCTCCCCACCTTTTCCTTGTCCACGACCAGTCCCCAATTGCTGTCCTGATGATGAATCATTCCAATTTAACAGATTTAAAACAAAACAAGGTTGTTATGGTTTCATGGGGTGCCTCCCCCATCCTCTGAGGTTTGGGAAGTGGGGGGGCAGTCTGTCTTTTTGCTTCATTTGGCTCTGATTGCTGTGCTCTTGGCATCTGAGTCCCTTCCCTCTCCCTATAGGCCCCTCTCCTACCATCTTTTTTTTTCCTTCGCCACCCTCTCCCTGTTCTACGTGGAAATTGCACGGGCCTCTCTTTGTGTGCGTGCATGTGTGCGCGTGTATATACATGTATAGAGAGATATGTATGTAGGGACCAGGGAGAAGGGTGGAGGGGGTGGAGTGCAGCTCAGGGCTCGGAGCCAGGACACTGCCCATTCTAGCCTGTCACCTGCCCCTCCCATGTTGGTGAGATAAAGGGAATAAGGCGGAGGGAAGGCTGCCCTAGTCTTACACTGGTTCCTCTCTTTTCTGCAGATAGGTTTTCCTGGATGATAGGACAGGTGATGGATTTTCCACCACCATCTTCCTTGTTACCTCTTTCTTCACCCTGCTTAGGGCAGAGGGTGGCATTTATTGCTAGATGGCTGTTCCCATGGAGATGCCATTCTGCCCTGCCTTGTATGTGGGAAAGAGAGAGGAACCCACTCGCTCTTACCAGCTCAAAGCATTCAACTGATCCTCCCCCTCATCCTTAGATCTGTTCCTCAGGAGCTTGAAGGGGAGATAGAGATACAAGACCATGTTGTATGTGTGGGTCCCAGGGTACCAGGGGAGGGCCTCATGTTTTCCATCTTCATCCTATTGTTTTTTAGGCGAAAGTGAGGCATGGGTTGGTCCTATATCTGCCTTCCCCTCTTTCTTACCCCCCAATCTTCTGATCTTGGGGGCTGGGTGGTTCATCTGTCCTTTGTCAGAAGTTGCCTCACCCTACTAGTCCCAGGCTGGCTGGGTGGTGGGCCGGGGAGTGGGGGAGTGGGGGTGGCATAGCAGACCTCAGTATCAATCCCCGTGTTCTCCAGTTCTTTTTCTAGTCCAGGATGTGCTGAAGGATGGAAATTTTTCTATGGTTTCCAAACCCTCAGACCATCCTGCTATGCTGTCCCTCCCAACTTCATCCCAACACGTTTCCCCTGCTCTCTTCACCCGCCCACATAAATGAATCTGTGGGTTGGAGTGGAGGTACTAGAACCCTGAAGTGGTGGTGGTTGGTGGTGTGATGCAGTGATCTTCAGGGTCCTTTCCCTATTATCAGTACTATGTAGTTGTTCAGAAGCTGCTGCTACAGAATCTCTCTGTCTACAGGGGGCACTCGTTCCTGAGGTCCTGACTTCTACAGTGTCTGAAGCCCTGGCTTTTCTCTGGGCTCCTGTGTATGCTGGCTGCACCCTGAGCTCCCAAGATGGTTGCCCATACCTTTCTGCTAAGGTCAGGGCCCAGGGCCCCCTGCAGCATGGCTGAAGGACCCCCTTCCCAGAAGGGCTGTCCCAAGCCCCATCCCATGGGGCCAGGCTTCCTGTCACCTTTGTCTACAACAGGCAGATTAATACCCCTTACTCGACCCCGACTGAACTGTGAAAGAGAGGTTCCAGGGGTGTCTCCCTCAGTGCCAGTTCCTTAGTGATGTTTTACTTACCCAGGATGCAATGGGTGTGTGCAGTTCTCTTGCTCTCTAAACCTTTGTGTGTACGTATATGTGTGTTTGGTGGTGGGGAGATGTGGGGTGCTGGAGCTTCTATTTCAACATGTATTCACTGCCCTGACCCCACAGATGGTTCCCCCCACTTTTTCTTTTTGCCTCTGTCTCTCTTCCGCAGACTTTTTTTTGCTCCTGCTGCCCCTCTCCCTGAACTCTTTCCTTTGCCTTCTAACTCATTCAGTGCTGTTGCCTGTTCGTCTCCCCTTTCCTTGTTTCTTTCCTGCTTAGGATTCCCCACTCTGTACCTTTCTGGTTGATGAGGACTTTGCCTCCTCTCCCGCCTCACTCCCTCTCTGGCCTTCCCCAGTTAGATACCAGTCCCAAATGAGGTTTTCCTCATTTCAGGCCCACCTCCACATCCTTTTGGGGGCTCCAGGGACCAATGGGTCTAAGAGTATTAGGAAGCAGCCTTGGAGGTTGCCTTGGTGCTGCTTAAGATATGTCCAGCAGGGGGCAGTGAGGGTTCTTCTCATATCCTGGCTGCTAGGCCCTTGGCAGGGGTGGACCTTTCTACATTCCCATTCACCTAAAAGTTCTTTTGGGATTGGGTGTTTCATTCCATTTCTGCCCACTCCCTCCCTGTGTCTCCTCTGGTGGGTTTAATTTTATGCTTTCCTTTGTTCCAGCCTTTCTTCTCCCCGGGGGTTCTCCCACTTCTCCCCCAAAGTTTGTTTGTGGTGTTATAGTGGTAACTGAAGTTCTGAACTGGTTTTTCTCTTCCTTTTTTCCTCCTCTGGAATGTAGACTATATACATTTAATAACTCACCTTCTCTCTCCTTGCTCCAAATGTGGGATACGCAATGACTGTGACCATGGTTGGAAATTAAACATGTTTTATGCAGCTTTGGCGCAGGCCTTCATCCTTGATGTGCAGCAGCTATGGGACAGTGGTTTAATGGTGAAGGTTGCTCTGTCTCTGGTGCTTGTCTCCGTACTGCTCCTTCAGCAGAGGGGTAAAGGGCACTTGATGGCAGTGGCGGGGGTGGGGGGGGGGCGGGTGCTGGAGGTTGGGGGAGTGAGCTTATGGAGCTTATAGGCTCATTTCCACACTGCTTGCTTCTCCCCATGATACCCCAGAGGGAGGCCTAAGTGAGTTGGACACCGGAGTGTGAGGGCAGTGTGACTTTGTTGCTCTATTTTTAAAGGGTTTAACCCTGAACTTTGCCATATATATCAGTTGCTTAACCATATTTATCACCTGTTGGGACACTTTATCACTTTAGGGACATCAGTGGCTAGAGGGCCCGGAACTTTGAGTGACGGATATTGCCTCCATTCTCAGATCTCCCCAGCCCTGTACACCAGGTGTTTCTAGTTGGAACATGGTCTCCTCGTCCATAGGTTGGAGTCCCCTCACCCAGTTAGTTCTGGACTTTGGCAGCGAGTAAGCATGAAGAGTTAAGTTCTGAGTCATGGAATGAACTTGATCCTCCTTACAACTTACGGTCCTCATCCCCTCTACTTCAAGCATATGGTTCCCCACTGTCAGGATTCTAGCCTCATCCAGAGATTCCACAAACATTTTTTGGGGAAAAAAGCCTTTTTCATAATGTCTTCCTCCTCCTACCCCATTTGTAGCCCACTGTCTTCCTCTCCTACTACTGTTGTCTGGCTCCAGGCAAAGAATGGAGTGGTACTGCTCTTGGGCTGGGTAAGGTCCAGGTGAGCCAGGCAGGCATTCCCCACTGTTACCACTTTTTTAAGTTGTGGGGATGGAGGTCTTCCCATCCTGGTGCTGTGGGAAAGGGAAAGGATTTAGGCATATAATAAGTTTGAGAGCCCTAAGTATCAGTGTGAAGTGTATTACTGATATTCAGTTACCTTCCTGTTCCTCTTCCAGTTTTCCTACTCAGGCCCTCTCCGGTTCTTAAAATAAGCCATCACCTCAAGGACCAGTGCCTCTGGGCTAATAAAACCCTTAAACTAGTCCAACCAGACATGCCTTTATCAACCCCATAAACTTTAAACATAACCCACTTAACCCTCAAAATCTGATGATACTTCTTCCAGGGTCCTCAAAAGTCCTGCGTGGTGACTTGAGGTTATTGATAAAGTAGGAGCTCCTTTTCCAAGTGCTTCATTTATATAATAAATAGATACCTTCTGGAGCTACAGCCCCTCATAAGGTAGTGATAGTGGAGAGGACCTCAGCCGGATGACAGGCCAGTGGGGGTCTTTTGACCCCTGAACAAACTTGGGAAAGAGGTCATCCTCTTTCCCAAGGTCCCTCCTGACCCTGAGCACTCAGTTTAGGATGCCAGAAAGGAGGTAGAAGGAGTCTTCTTGTGGCAGTTGCTTAAACCTTCTAGCTTCTTTTGGGGTGACATGGGGGAATGAGGTGGGGACTTAATTTGGAAGGCAAATGCCTAGCGCCCAGCTCTTAGGACAATAGCAACCCCATCTTCTCACAACGTGAATAACTCATCAGTCATGACTTGTCAGGGTACCTGGGCCCAGGGTCGATCTCAGGATTATCTGGGCAAGGGAGCTTCCAAAATGAACCTGGAGAAAGCCAGAGGAAGGCTTTGGTTGGGTCCAGGTGGGATGGAGAACAATACTATCCCCAGTGATAGGGAGAATGAGGGTGGGAATGTTTGAGTTTCTCAGATTAGAGGGAGAAGTCCTGAAGGCTCTGGGGATTTGTTGTATCACTTCCAGTCCAAGGGCCTAGATTGGTCAGAGCAGAAAGTTGACAGGTATTTCTTTAGTACCTTCTTTTTCCAGACCTGTGCTAAGAGTGGAGTGAAACCACTGCACTGAGGGAGAAACCTGGGAATCCATTTATGGGGTGCTCTAGAATCCTTTGGGGTATCCATAGTGGACCACATTGGGTAGTGACTTTGTAGGGGGTATCCTTTCTCCTGCTGCTGCAGGGAGGGGTGTCTGTGGGCAGGCAGTCATAATACTGAGAACAGCTCTTTTCCAATTCTGAAGGATGAGGTAGGAGGGCCAGAGTCCAGTTGTCTACTTTCTAACCTGGTCGTTGGAGGGATGGTGTGTCATGCTGGTCACTGGGGAGTGATAGGATCCAGATACTTGCCTTCCTCTTCAGGTTTTTCATTCTTACTGGGTTTCCTGGCCCTGTTTGCTGGGATTGGGGTAAGGATGACCCTGAGTTCCTGAGTCTTGGGGTCTGAGGAAATCTGAGCCTTGACCACAGTAAAGGGGGCAGTGCCAACTGAAGGTAGTGGTTGGAGGTCTGGAAGTGAGGAACTTGGATCAGGACTGTTCGCCATCAAGACTTGAAGAGGTGAGTGTTTGCTTGTGTGTCACTTTGGCCATGGGCTGCAGAAGACAGGACCTGGACTCTAGGAGCAAACCTGGCTTCTGAACTGGATGTGGTGGAGTAGAGAGGACACTCACGGCAGAACTCTGGCTATCTGTGCCCAGAACTGAACAGTTCTACCCATGCACCCTTCCTCCCACCACCCTTCCTCCAGACCAGGTGTTGAGAGCTGTCTCTGAGGAGGCCTGCCCAGTCAGTCCAGGCCAGGCGGGGTGTGTCAGAATGAATTTGTCTACCAGGCACCCTCCTCCTACCTACCTCCCTCTTCATCCTTCCATCCCACGCATTGTTAAGAGCCATCCTAGGACAGAATTGAGTATGAGGTCTTTTAAGTATTGGGGGATTTAGCTTGGATCTCTGGACCACAGGGATTTGTGTGTTAACTTCCGAGTTCTGAATACAGGAAAGAGGGCTGCTTTCTTTGCTTTGGGTGATAGATAAGCATTGGGGCATCTTGTTTTTCGCCTGTGCCAGATCTTGCATTGAAAGGATGATTCCTCCCTGGCTAGAGCAGCCATTGGTGAGGGCAGGGAGGGAGACAACACTTCATTCTTGGATGGATGAGTGCACGGCCATACCTAAAAAGAAAACATCTAGTCCCCAGGGTATGTATGCCCTTGAAAGTATGGCATTATATTTTGATTCCACATTTGCATATGCTGACTCACAGGCTTTTTATTTATTAACAGTCTGCTTAAAATAAACATGTTAAAAACATTTAAAAAGCAACGCCTTGCTTACTATTTGGCACACAATGGCACTCGTTTTTGATGAATGAATGAATGTCGCTGTCCTTAACCAAGCTGGGTATGGTGGGTACCCCATGAGTTTTGGAAAGCAGGGGGCGGTGGTGGAGTTTTCTCTACTTACTGAAAGAGACACCTTTGAGGTTGTAGGCCTGTCCAGGAGTGGTTCTCCAACTAAGTTGTATATTCAGTTGGGGTTGGGCCAGAACCATCTCGCCTTTCTCTGTCTTTCACCTTCCTCCTAATTTGATCCAAGGAGAAAAGGCTTTCCTGTGCTGCCCTCTGTGGGTGATGCTATTTTAGTTTTGTCCTTTCCATTCCCACTACCATCCTCTTCACTTTACCCCCACTTCCCTATCCCCTTCAGAGTCTCAAACAGATCCTCAGAACTGGACACTAGCCTTCCTTCCTCATGACACCATTCCAGTTAGCTAGTATATGTCAGTACAGTATGTACTGTTACCCCATTGCTCAGAAACTTTCAATGGGTTCCCACTGCCTCAGTCTGACATTGAAGGCTCTCCACAATTAGCTCTTATTTTCCTCTCCAACTGCCTACCTCTCTCTGCTCTCATAGCTATATCCTGTACACTAGCCATACGCTTTGATTCATTTTCCCCATATATGTGGCTCACTGCCTTTATCCCGTTTCTCACTTGTTTAGAAATACCACTTTCCTTTAAAATCTATGTGGCTGCCTGTGGCCTCTCTAATGACAAGGACTTTTGTTTCCCCTGGTCTGGATCCTTTAGCTCTGTTAGCACAGCTCACTCAACAGCTCCCGCAGATTCTCTTGCATTGCTATATAGTCATGTGCCACTTAATAGGGTGTATGGTACAGCCTATTGTTCCTAGGCTACAAGCTTGTACAGCATGTTACTGTACGCAACAACACAAGATTAATTCATGCACAAGAGGAAATAATGTAATCGAGATGCGGTAAACAGGAGACATATGAGGCTGCTGCTGGTGTAACATAGTATACTGTTTTACAGCAAACTTTTTTTATAAGTAGAAAGAGCACAGTCTAAAATAGTGATAAAGCCCTGGCTGGGTAGCTCAGTTTGTTAGAGCATTGTCACGATATGCCAAGGTTTTGGGTTCAATCCTCAGTCAGGATACATACAAGAATCAACCAATGAATGCATAAATAAGTGGAACAACAGGTCGGATGTTTCTCTTTTTCTCCCTATCTCAAATCAATAAATTTTAAAAAATAACTATAAAAAGTATAGTAAATGCATAAGCCAGTAACAGTCATTTATTATCAAGTATTAATATACTGTACAAAATTGTACATACTGTGTTTTTATATGACTGGGAGTGCAGTCAGCTTATATCAGCATCACGACAAACACGAACGCACTGGGCTATGACGTTAGGACAGCTGCGATGCCTATGACATCACGAGGCTATAGTAACTGTTCAACTCCATTAATTAATTTTATAGGACCACCATTGTAGATGTGGTCCGTTGTTGACTGAAACATCATTATGCAGCATAGGACCATATATCATATTCGTTCACTTAATATTTCATTTTAAATGTTTAAAAACATTCTAGAAGTATTTATTTCACTGCTGACCCCTTGGTTACAGCATGCAGCTCTCAACAACAAGCTGCCCCACTCCCCACTCCTACAGATGCACCAAACGCTATGGTATCGCTATTTAGCTTTCTAGCCTTTCAAAGGCTTTTATTACCAACATCATTACTTAGGGACAAGCGTTTTAGGGCCTTAAAAGAAGTTATTCTCTATAAAAAAAGTAATTTCATATTTCATGCACAAAATGCCAATTGGCAGATTCAGGTCCAAAATCGAAAGAAGAAAAATTTAGTTCTGTAAATTATGAGAAATAGGCATTTCTCTTTGCCTTACTATGAGGAAATAGAATTTTTTTCACTATCAGAAATCAGGACAGTAGCTTTGATGGCCCCACAGTTATAAAATTACTTACTGGTTAAAGTTCTTTCCAAAGACATTAAGAAGTAAGAAGTTGGCTCGCTTACTTGTACAATTTAGAGAAATATTTGCAGCATTTGCAGGAACTATAGGTTACACTGCAGACCTTTGTGACAATATTTAAAAGGCCTATTCACCCATTTAAAAAATCCTATCTCAGCCCTGACTGGTGTCATTCAGTGGATTGGGCATCATCCTGCAAACCAAAAGGTCACAGGTCACAGCACAAGCCTGGGTTTCTGGCCAGGTCCTCAGGGGGCGTGCAAGAGGCAGCTGACCACTGTTTCTTTTGCACAGATGGTTTTCTCCCTTCCTTTCTCCCTCCTTTCTCCTCTCTTGAAAAATAAATACATTTTTTAAAAAATTTCTATCTCAGAAGGTAAAAGGAAATCTCCGTTATCCCTGAGCAAAAAAGGGAAAAATCATAGGTACTTCTGTTAATAGAAGCCACTATGAGTTAGGTAGGTCCATCATTCTCAGAGAATTTCTCTAAGCTGAAGTAGGTCTGAGGTGTTCTCAGAGACTTTTTTTCAGATAAATGTATTTAGTAGTTTGAGTAGTCACCCTGCAAAAAATTAACTAAACAGCTGAACATTCTCCATTTTGAAATTTGAGACTGTTACGAGAGGATGCTTCTGGGACATGAAACTCGGGCGCAAAAGAATTTTAAAAATGTTAGCAAATTGTGGCATGAGGAAAAGAGAGTGGGAAAACCATAGTGGAGAAAGCAAGAAAGAGACAGGATAAAGCTGTAGTTAGGAGCTGGGCCTTTCTTCTTGTTAAGTCAGGGGCCTCTGGCTATATGTATGCTATATTTACTCATATTAATATAAAGCAGGTGCTGAAAAATAAAATTAATGTCCTAAACTAATACAAGTCTTTCAAGAAATAAGTGACAAAATATTTTAGCTTCTTAATCAAGGAGTGCTATAATATATTTTCAAGGCATCTTAATATAAGTCATTTAGCTCTAAAGCAATTGTGCAATAAGCAAAATATAAAAGGAAAATAACAAAGGTTAACTTCGTACAGGGACCAACAGGCAAGATCTTTGCAACACAGCAATGAACCTTCACATACTGGAGTCTTATTTAAAAGGCCATCAAAAGCTCAGATTACTGAAAATCACAAATGTCACCAACAAAAGGAATGTTGATTAGACAGAGTCAAAAAACTTCCCAGAGGCCTGCCTTCTCTGAAGGAATTTCAGAAGGTTGCTAGCACAGGTTGGTTAAGTTAAATCTCATTGATGGCTCTATTCGAGAATGAGAATGCCCCAGTTAGTGCTGTTTTAAAAAGGTAAAACAACTGGGGGAGAAAGAGGAAAAAAACACAACAATCTACTCTTCCCTAAGATATGTGGCTTAGCATCCAGAGAAAGCCTCTGCTCCCAAAAGAGACTTTCTACATAGGGTTAAGCTTTATTAAATGAGGTGTAACCTTTCATTTTCAGTATATGTCTTTTCTTGCAAGGTCCTTAGAGGCAGAAGTGACACTTGGATTCTAATACACATACATCTCTGTGAGCTCAGCTTTCTTAAAACATACACCTGCCAAGTTCTAGGTTCTCCCTTGCCAGTGACCAGATTCACTACTTCACAGCCACCAGCATCACTCGTACACTATTAACATGAGGAAAAACACAGCCACTGCTATAAGTTTGGCATAAGTGGACCATGTGTTCAAGTAGTTCACATCCTGGCACTATTTCTTGGACAGGTTGGACAAATTGTTAACTTTTGACTCCAATGCCAAGAGTACTCCTTGTAACACTTCTTCAATATTGGCCACCGTGAGCCTCTGCGTATCTTGGAATGCTGTGTTGAAGAAGCCTAAGTTTCTCGGAGTACAGCTGTCAATGTAAAGCTTCTTGGTTTTCTGAGTGTAGGTCTCAAACACAATAAAGCAATAGGGTCTAGACACAGTAGACAACATCTTCCCATAGTGTTCATCAAACTCTGAGTGTAAATTTTGTAGGGAGGCAAAACCAACTTCTTAGGAAAGGTAGCTTCACACAAATGACACACCTCTTGTTCAATAATGTAGTGAAAAGTCATGGTGCTGGCTTCCAAGGTACGTTTGGTAGGGGACTGTTCATTCAACTTTCTAAAGGACTGCTTAGCCTGACTGGTATTTTCGAAGGTCCTGAACAAACTGTCTTCCGGTATTCCAGTGGCCAGCGGGAGCCTGTCTACCACTTGGGTGATCTTTGTGAGTGACAACACCTTTACAAGTTACAGGCTAATTAAAAAATTTTGTAACCAAAGTAATTTTTCTTATAAAACATCCAAACAGTGTGTAAATATACTGCAAAATGTGTGAAACCTGTTCCCCTCTACTCTTCTCCTGTCCCCAAAGAAAGACAACCACTGTCAGCTGTTTCCTATGTATCCTTTTAGTTCCTTTTCTAAATATTCTACACACATTTGGAGAGATGTTAAAATGTAAAGGGGCTCATCATATTCATTATTCTTGCTTTTAAAAAAACTATTTATTTTTAGAGAGAGGGGAAGGGAGGGAGAAAGAGAGGGAGAGAAACATGGATCAGTTGCCTCTTGCGTACCCCAAGCTGGGCCAGCAACCTGGCCAGCAACCTAGGCCTGTGCCCTGAACGGGAATTGAACCAGCGACCTTTTCATTTGCAGGACGATGCCCAATCCACTGAGCTACACCAGTCATGGCTATTCTTGCTTACAAAAAAAAAAAAAAAAAAAAAAAAAATTACTGACTTGAGATAAAGATACATCGATTTGTTGTTCTACTTATTTATACATTCATTGCCATGGCTGGGGGTCAAACCTGCAACCCTGGCTTGTTGGACAACACTTCAACCAGCCGAGCTACCCAGCCAGAGTTATTCTTGTGTTTTTAAACATGAGAATGTATACATTTGTCTTAGAGATTTCCTGTACTAGTATAGTTAGGCCTTTGTGTTTAACAGTTTTTAGCATTGCATGCTATACATGTATTTATTCAAAATAAAACATTTGTCTGGAATCTGTTATATGGAGAGTATTGTTCAGCTAGTATGTGGGGTTCTCCAGACACGGTCATACCCTTGTCCTCATCATCAGGGAGCTGGTTCTTTAGAGGACATTGGGAGGAAGGAGGGGGGCATATGTAACCACAACACAAGGGAAAATAACGTCCCTGAGTGTACGTCTGGAGTTCAGAAATAAGCAAAATCACTTTTAGCTCAGAGAACCAGTGATGTTGGAGCTTGGCCTGGAGTGAGCTTGACAGGGAAGGAAGAGCATGGGCCTGGGCACAGGGATGAAAACACATGATACAGGTTCATTTGATGTCAGACCCCAGTCCATGAGCAGGAAGGAGATTTGGTTCAATTTGTAAACATTTGTCAAGCTTCTATGCGTCGGATACCATAGTAGGCACTAAGAATATAGAAATGAGAAAGATGAGGGTCTTGTCTTTAAAAGGCTTTCAGTTGGAATAAAAGCCAAATTTGGAAAGGCAGGTTAGGACCAGATGATGAAAGCTTTCAACTGGCATGTCAGGGAGTCTGAATTTTATTTATTGGGCAATGTGGAGCCAGGGCATGCTTTCAGGGGGCAGGTAACATGCCTGAAGTTGAGCAGATGTGGCAGTGCACAGAATGGGCTAAAATGGGGAGAAACTAAGGGTAAGGAGTTTGTTACCTTTCTTTCTATAACAAGATAGAAGTTAATTTCTACCTCAGTTAAAAACTGTCTGGTGGTAGGCAATCCAGGACTTGTATGATGGCTCTACAGTTACCAGGGACTTAGGCTTTTATCTTTTCGCTTCACCATTCTGGCACATAGTTTCTATCTTTATTAAACCATAGTTGCCCCATGGTCAAATATGGCTGCTAGATCATAATTAGTCTCATCTACATCCCAGGTGGTAGTAGAAAGAAGGAAGGGAAGGAGGTAGGAGGAAGGGGAAGGAGCACATAATGACATGCTTTTCTAGCTAAATTAACTTCCTTTAAGGAGCCTTTCCAGAGGTCCAGGACAATACTTCCAACACTTCTGTTTATGTTTTATTGGCTGGAAATTAGTTACATGGCCTTACCCAGCTTTTTAAAAATTGATTTTAGAGACAGAGAGAGTGAGAGGGAAACATCAGTTTGTTGTTCCACTTATTTGTGCATTCATTGGTTGATTCTTGCATGTGTCCTGACCAGGGATTGAGCCTGCAACCCTGGTGTATTGGGACAATGCTGTAACCAACTGAGCTACCTGGCCAGGGCCTTATCCAGCTTTAAGGGAGACTTGGAAGTGTAGTATTGTTTGCATTTATTTTTTAAAGCTTTTCCCTTTTTAAACAAGTTGAGGTATAATCTGCATGCAGTGCAATCCACAGATCTTAAGCATACAGCTTCATAAGTTCTGACAAGTACATATACCCAGATAACCCACACCCCTTTCAAAATGTCATCCCATTACTTCCAGAAATTCCCTCCTGCCTAGGGAGCTTTATTTATTTATTCATTTATTTTTTAAAAAAACAACCTAAAAGTGATAATGAGGGTGGCAGCCATAGGAATGGAAAGAAAGGCCATGGAGAATCCAAAGGAGTCTGGATGTGGAAAATGAGAGAAAAACCAAAAAGAATGCTGACAGTAGAGGCTCTACCAGAATCAGAAAGTTGGGAAGGAAGTCTAGACTTTTGCAGGATATGGAAGGAGGAAGAGGAATGAGTACAGTGTTGGGTATGTTCACTTGATGTGCTAGTCAAACAATCTAGGTGGAGACACTCAGTAGGCAGTTGTATCTACAGCTTGGGAGGGCATTCAGAGCTCAGTGGCATCAAGTACTACAGAGGTACCAAAGAGGTCAAGGAACTAAGGGATGACCCAGGAATTCGGTGACAATGAGCTCACTAGTGATTTTTGAGGGTTTTTTAAAAAAAGATTTTATTTATTAATTTTTAGAGAGAGGGGAAGGAAGGGAGAAGGGAGAGGGAGAAAAACATCTAAGTGAGAGAAACATTGATCAGCTACTTCTTGCATGCACCTCAACCTGGGACCAGGCCTGCAACTCAGGCATGTCCCCTGACCAAGAATTGAACCAGCGACCTTTCACTTTGCTGGACAATGCTCAACCAACTGAGCCACACCGGTCAGTGCTGGTAACTTTTGAGAGAGCAGAATCCAGATGCCAAATCCTGAGTGGGAAGTGAGGGTTTAAGTCATGTAGAGTCACCTGAAATAATTTTAAAACCTTTTAAAAAACTGAAATCCTTGCACAAACATAAAAGGGTAATAGGTAGAGGCCCTTTTGAGAAGTATTTTGATTAAAGGAGAAAGGGAATGGTAGTGTCAGGAAAAGATCAGGGCTCACCTCATCCTTACAAGGAAATAGTCCCCTTGCTCTTTTCACTTTGCTTTTTAAAGGACAGGAGGATAGGATAGTTCCCTGTCTCATCTTGGAATATGCGACTTCCAAAAATTCAAGCTGGAAAGGTGAAGGTAGGAGAGGGATGCTGCCTTTGACAACTGCTGGGGTGGGGTGAGCCCGCCAGACAGCTAGGATAGGTGTGAGGAGATGCAGCGCTTCGAGGCAAGATCACAGAGCAGACAAGCTGGACTCGAGCAGTCTTGGGTTTGAATCCTGTCTCTGTCACCACCTTGGTAACGACCTTGGGCAAGTCACTTAACCTGAGCACCTAGTTTCTCATCTGTAGAATGGAAATGATTATGCCTACCTTTCAGGGTGGTTTTGAGATTACAGAAAAGCGCTTGCCACAGAGTAAGTAGGTAATCATAAAGGAGTGCTATTATGTGACCCAGCCCCTCGTTGTGGGACAAAACGGCTAAGGGATGGACGGACCAGTCAGAACCCGAGACCTACCAATCTTAGAGGGTAGGGCGGGCTCCCTGTGGCCTCCTCCCTCCAGGAGGTGGGGACAAGGTGGAGCAAGGGCTGTAGGAGGAGGAGCCGGTGCGCTGCGACCCGCCCCGTCCAGTCCAGTCTGGCCTGGGCGCTGTTCTAGCCACCGCCACCCTAGCAGCCTGTTCTGGTGCCCTGCGCACTACCCCGTGTCCAGTTATGATCCTGCGCCCG
This sequence comes from Pteronotus mesoamericanus, assembly GCF_021234165.1. Classification (NCBI taxonomy): domain Eukaryota; kingdom Metazoa; phylum Chordata; class Mammalia; order Chiroptera; family Mormoopidae; genus Pteronotus; species Pteronotus mesoamericanus. The sequence goes on from NW_026555310.1 coordinate 5,642,963, forward strand.
TCACTGCTCCGGCTCTGTCTGCTGCTACTCAGTGCGGCAGTATGTCGAGCTGATAAGGGGTTCGAAACCGAAAGTTCTGTCCGGACCCTCCAAGTGGAGACCCTGGTGAGGAGATGGTCCCGGTCCGCGGGGGGAGGGCCTTGTACGGGAATACAGGTCTAAAAGAACCTGCGAGCCCAGAGAAGTGGGGGGACTGAGCTGGGAGGTGCTGGGTCGAGGGACAAGAACGGAATCGTTGGCGGATCCTCCGTGACTCCTGTAGTCCGATCGTAGGTGGAGCCCCCGGAACCGTGCGCGGAGCCCGCTGCCTTTGGAGACACGCTGCATATACACTACACGGTGAGGGATCTAGGGGACCAAGGCGGAGCCTGGGAGGGGGCGGCGCCCCGATAAAACACGTCAGCTTTGGCTTGGACACGTGGCAAGCTGTTCGGGGGAGTAACTAGGCTCTGGGGTCTTCGAGCACGTGGCGCGGGGAGGGACGTTCCTTCTGTCTGCCCATTCCCCTTCCCTGCTCCGCCAGTTCCTCCCGGGCACTGAGAATTGAGAGATCACCGAGAAGTGCCAGACCTTTGGGGCTTCCTGTTCCTTTCTGCCCCGAGGGGAGTGCTAGGCGACAGAGGCTAAGGGGTTGCCCTGCCAGCGGCTCAGGTGGCTATTGCGCCTGCTGGGAGGGCGAGGTACTAGGTGTGCAGCCTGGATGCTCTCTCCTCCCAGGGCAGCTTGGTAGACGGACGAGTTATTGACACTTCCCTGACCAGAGACCCTCTTGTTATAGAACTTGGCCAAAAGCAGGTGATTCCAGGTATGTGACCTGTGCCTCCCACTCCTTTTCCCAAGAGAAGTATTTTCTTAACCTCTTTAACCCCTAAACTACCTTAGAAATCCCCCCTGGAATTAGTATGATGCCCATCTCTACCAGCCACCTCCTGAGATTCAACCTCCACTTCTTATTTTTTAAGATTTTATTTATTTTTTGAGGGAGGGGAAGGGAGGGGGAGAGAGGGAAAGAAACAATGATGTGAGAGAGAAATATGAATCAGTTGCCTCTCATACAAGCCCCAGTCTGGACGGAATCTGCAACCCAGGCATGTGCCCCTACCAGGAATCGAACAGCAACCTTTCACTTTGCGGGATGACACCCAACCAATCAAGTCACACGGATCAGGGCACAAAGCTCACTTCTAATACTCCTCTTGCCACATACCCTACTGGAAGCCAGAGATTTGAGAAGTGAGGAGCTCAACTAAGGGTCAAAGGGGAGCCTTTAATCTCCTCTCCTGGGATTTGGGAAATCTAGGTAGCTTTCTGTTCAATTGTGTCTTCTTCCTCAAGGTCTGGAGCAGAGCCTTCTAGACATGTGTGTGGGGTGAGTATCTGGGCAGAGATGGACTTGGGTACTCCCTTTGCATGGGTAGGGTCTTTCTCTCCTGTCCTTGCTCCTAGAGAAGGCAGGAGAACATGGGATAAAGGGCCTTGACCTTGCATTGGTCATTGGGACCCCCGAGGATGTCCAAAGCCTCTTTGCCTCTCTGGCTGTGGGTGTTGTTGGCAGAGATGAGGCATGGGGTGGGGGTGGGGGGTGGACACCTTTGCTGGCCAACCTGTTTGATGCTCGGTGGGAAAATTCATCTTTTGGGTATGAATACCCAGAGGGTTTTGCTGGTGGGGCCTCAGATGGATGAGGCTGCCAGCCCGCCTGGTCCCACCTCTGGCTGTGACTTACATTCTTTCCCTTAGAGAGAAACGAAGGGCAATCATTCCTTCTCACTTGGCCTATGGAAAACGGGGATTTCCACCATCCATTCCAGGTAACCTGACTAGACCATCTCTCTCAGACCATCAAAATACCTAGTCCCTAAGAGCTACGCAGTTGGTCTGGAGCTTGAGAAGGCCTAAACTCAGTTTGCTACAAGGGACAGGAGTGGCTGGGGCCTCCTTCTGCATGGCCACTTTTTCCTGCTTAGGTCATTGTAGGGACTAGAGAACCTATTAAGGTCACCTGGTGTGCCGTCTGGCAGCCAGAAGCTTTTTTAGGGAAGAGACACCTAATTGTGCCACATGGATCTGCTGCATATGCCACCCTTCCCAGAACTGTGGAATTCTTTCCTGCCTTTTTCCTATAATTCCCCACTATGTCATTTGTGCAGTTGGCATGGCTTCTTACTACATCTCCTTCCTTCCTTTAAGCCTTCACCAGGAAGAGATAGTAAAAATGATTACAGTTAAGAAATTCAAAACAAAATTAAACAAGGAACAACTTTTAATTTTTTGGCCTACCCCATAACTTTAAAAGCCCTCACAGGTCACTGCTGATATCTCTTCTTTTAGGCCTGAGATTGGACAGACTTCCCAAGATGTGTATCTCTCGCTTTTGGTCCTGTTAGTTAAAAAGTGTTGTACTTTAGAGGACTGGGGTAAAAGTTCCTACCCCAGTTCCAGCTTAGTGGGAGACCTGGAGAGAGGAGAGCGGGACTAAAGAGAAACAAACTCTTACCCAAAGCTTTATTACCTCTGCTTTCTGGTGCTGCTTCTATCTGCATTTCCCTCCCCACCCCTTACTCATTCCCCAACCCCTTGTTTCTTAAGACACATCCTTCTTCCTCTCCATCTCTTATGTTAAAATACCTCTCTTTTCTAACAATCACATTGAATATGACCATTGGTTGGTGGAATTTTTAAAAGTCTAGTTTAAATCCAATTAATTTCAGCCCTGCAAAGATTGTATCCATATGGCTGTTTGGAAGTGGAGTACAGTTAGTATCAAGGTTTCTCTCACTTATAAATGGAGAACAGGATGTACATTTCAGATCTACAGAAAGTTTTCCTGTGCTGTCAAAGACTTGCCATGGGAACCAGGCCACACTTGTATATTTGGGGTAAACATGACTATCACTAGACTCTGCTCATAACCCATCTCTGGAACTCAGCCCCACATTGAAATCTTACCAGCTTCATAGCTGTTGCTCTGGTGTGGCCTGCCTTCCCTGTGTTTTTTTGAGATTTAAAGTCCTGGATAAACTGCACACAGATTCTAACCCACACTTCCTCTCTGCCTCTAGCGGATGCAGTGCTGCAGTTTGATGTGGAGCTGATTGCACTGGTCCGAGCCAATTACTGGCAAAAGCTGGTGAAGGGCATTTTGCCTCTGATAGGCATGGCCATGGTGCCAGCTCTCCTGAGCCTCATTGGGTATCACCTATACAAAAAGGCCAACAGACCTAAAGTCTCCAAAAAGAAGCTCAAGGAAGAGAAACGAAACAAGAGCAAAAAGAAATAATAAATACTAATTTTAGAAACTCCTTTGCATTCTTCACCTGATGCTTTCTAAGGTTATTTTTATAAGTGGGAATGAGGTGAAGGGGCTGGGGAAAAGGCATTCTGAACTGGACTACCTCAGGGACTGTTCCTGAATCTTCCCGTAGGATCTCTAGGTCCCGAAGGTAGGGGTTTTGGCTCCCATGGTGCCCTGACTCCAGAAGCAATGCTTCATTGAGAAGTAAGTCTCCTGGTAGTTGCCTGGCTATTCTCTCCACTCCCTGGGGCTGTTATAGTCCCAGTGTCCGCAAAGTAGACTGCTCTGTCCAATATGGCAGATATAAGGAGCTCATGGACTCTTTGGGAATTTTTTTTAATCCTCACCTGAGGTTTTTTTCGTTGCTTTTAGAGAGGGTTGGGGTGTGGAACAAGACATCAATGTGGATGCCTTTCACATATGCCCTGACCAGGAATCGAATCTGCAGCTTGGGTTATGTGCCCTGACTGGGAATCGAATCCATGACCCTTCAGTCCATACCAACTGAGCCATACCAGCCAGGACTATGGGAATTTTTAATAGCAAAGTTCTTAGGTATCTCAAAAAATTCTCTGGAGATTGAAAAGAAATTTTCTCCTTGTATCACAGGATGTGGGAGATCACATGGGCTGCTTCAATGACGTTGTAAGTGGTTGGAGACTTTTTGTCGCCTGGCTGGGTTGTAGGTGTGGACAACGGCTGGGGTAAATTGCTTCGGTGGTTGATAATGAAGAGTGGGTTGAGCTGGCTCAGCACTTCATCACTCACTGAGATGCCGTCCAAGTACTGCTTGAGCATCTCCCGCAGCTTCCTGTTGATATCTAACAATTGGGTATGTCTGTGTTGGAGGCTCAGTTGCTCCAGTTTCACTTTGTTGTATCTTTTCCAGAAATTGTCCATCCCTCTGTAGTCTGCTATCACCTGGGAATTGATTTAAAGGGAGACGGTGTATGGTGGGGCCCATTGGTGAATACAGCCCAGGGCCCTGTCATCCCCAACCTTGAGCCAAGGCCTCTGGGCCCGAGGAACTTTACCTTTGCCAGCTCCTCTGTAACCCTCTCTGAGCTCATTTCCTCTGTCTCCTTCTGCTCCTCAGGAGTCAGTGTTGAGGAATAAAAGGGCAGCACTTTTTCTTCTTCTGTTTCAAATTTCCGACATATTTCAGCAAGTTTAAGAATCTTTTCACCCTATTGAGAGCAGGAAGACATTTTATTAGGAAAGAGATGGGAGGGGGAATAGTGGAGTCTGTTCCCTGCTTGAACTAGGGAAGCTGCTCCTCCAAATGGGAGACAAGAGTGCCTACTATGTGCCAAGCGCTGTTCCAAGTATTTTATATTCTTTTTTTCAAGTATTTAATATTCTTATAAAGTTCATTATTAATTAATTAATGTGACAGGGGAGAGAACATGAAAATTAAAAAGATACTCCAAGTGCCCAGCCAGGCAGGAAGCAGGAGGAAGTTTCCCCGACCACCGCTCAAACCCCTCTCACTTCGCAGGGAGCTGGATTCCTTGCTTTTGTTTGGACCACCTTCTCCCCCTTGTTACCTTATCAACAGTCTTCTTCAGGGCTTTGAGGGTGGCATTACTCTCCACAGTGAGATTGACTAAGTTCTCCTGTGCTATTCCCCGTGCCTGAGTCCTTTGGGCCTTAAGTTTTCGTAGTTGTACAAGGACCAACTCCTTGTCCTCACGAATGCACTGGTTCTGTTCTTCACTTTCACGGCTGTGCGCCATGATCTTGCCTTTTAAAATAATTACAGAATCCTAGAAGAACAGAGTAGATTAGAGGAAATGCTTGACTAGCAGAAGGTCTTCAGTGAGACAGATAAAAAAACTGTCTAGGGACTGAAATCAAAGCATATCATTTTCCCCCAACCAGTGATGAGCCCCAGGGGAAACTGGGGGAAGGGGAATGGGATGATGGAGCAGTTAAAGCAGTGGGCGTTTCTGGTTGGCTGCACTAACCTGTAGTCTCTGTATTTTTTTCATCTGTGCTTCAATCTCTTTGGAACTCTTCTCATCCTTTACCTTCAGGGTCTCGAAGGCAATCTTTTGATCCTCTGTGGCATCAGTGTAATTCTTGAGTGCATCCTGGAACCTCCTCCATAGATCTTCTACTACATTCTCCAGGTGCAGTCTTAGAAAGTGCTTCTCTTCTAAATTCTAGGAAATGGCCCCAAAATAGGCAATGCTTAGAACAACCCTATTAGTGCCATTTCACTTCCACAAGCAACCTCACACTCTTGCACTGTTTATGGCGTAGTATGGTGTAGGGGTCACCAATGAAAATACCTACAAAGACCAGGCAGGTGATATAAATAAGTGCTGTGGGCTAGATGGGGTCTGTGATGAACCAGAGAGGAAACGCCCTTTGATGGGGACACGGCGGGGGCTTGGGGGAGGCACAGCTGCTCAGCTCCACATGAATGTCTCCATTTGGAAATATTGGCCCAGTGTTACCAGATCTTTACATTTTTTCAAGGAAAACTGAAAGCTGTAAATTTGGATTTTAAATGTAGGAACCCTATTAAGATTTGTTACAAAACACAACAGGGCCCCATACCCAGACCCAGGTCTGAGGCTACCTAAAGTTTGCAACCGCTAGGATGGTGGAAAGCACTTTGGGCCAAGGGGCCAGAGACTGAATTCCCTTCCTGGCTCTGCCACAAACCAGCGGCATGACTTTGGCAGGTCATTTTACTTTTGAGGGCCTTAGTTTCTTCATCTACAAATTATAGGGGTGAAGGCAGATGATCTCCTTGTTGCTTTTTCACTCTAAAATGCATTGCCTTGATATTTCAGAATGATCCTCCCTCCTGACCAATTTTCACAAAAGTACAAAAGGCAGTAGTGGTACCTACAATGGCAATAGGCATTTTATTGATTATGTTGGTTAAAGGGACCTCTTCTAGCTCTCCCAGCCTTGAGCATTTTTTTCTCACTTCTCTTCCAGTTCTTGCCCATTACTTTCCCTCTGTACCTTGTTTTTGAGATCATCCCACATGCTCTGGAACTCCAGCTTGCTCTCATACTCAGACTCTATATAGCTCTGCTCCATGGCCATGAAGACGTCCTGTAGGTAGTGAATCTCTTTTTCATGTTGGTCAATAATTGTCTTCCTATGGGAGATAAGACACTGTCCCTGCTCTGAACTCAAAGCAATATGTAGTAAAACTACATGAATGGCACAAACTCTTTGGTACTGAAGGAAAACAGAGGGAGGGAGGGAGGGCTTTATTCTTTTTGGGCCAAAAAGAATGAATAAGATTATTATATTTTGATTTTTTAATAGGTTAATATATTCATGTGATATGAAAATCAAAAAGTGCAAAAGGTTACACTGCCAAATGGGTAGGATTTTGATAGTTGCAAGTCGGGGGTGAGGACATTACAAATAGGAGCCTGGCATGGGCGAGGGAAGGCTAAGCCACAAGCTTAAAGCCAAGCTAGTCCAGAAGGAAGTCAGGATCTCTTCTGCTGGGGGTAATGTCAACCATGGAGGGACGCTCCAGGGCTCTGGCCGTCTGTTTACAGGCAGCTCCTTGACACAGGCTCTGTATAGTCCCCCAGGCTAAAAACCCCCTACCTTTCTGTCTCAAATTCCTTGGTTAGGGTCTCCAGTTCCATGTTATAATTTTCCTCTAAGAGGCTGAGCCGGCATCTCTGCAGGGCCAACAGCTGGTCAATGTTGTGCAAGTGGCTGCGCAGGGCATGGGCGTACTGCTCCTCGGCTTCTGACAGGTCCTTAGCTAAAGACTAGGTAAGAAGCAGAGAGTTACCATTTTGGCTAGATGGCTTCTGTGTGAGAAAATAAAAGGATGTATTCAGTGGGGTAACTGGATGGGATGAACGGCATTTTCCCCTAGTTCCTAATGCCAGCTCTTGGGCTCTAAGAGTGCTGGTTCTCCCACTCTTTAACGTAAAGTCAGAGTGACATCAGAGAATCCCATACAGCCAGCCAGTGTCCTAGGGACAACAAACATTTACAATGATGGGACTAAAATAAAAAGGAACGAGGGATTCTTGGAGAAATGACTGTTTTGAAATCTGAGGCAAAAATAAACAAGTTGAACCTAGGGTATCTTGTCAGGGAAGAGAAGGAATCAAGCATTTGTCCTGCCTTTCTTATATAAACTATACCTTTGGGTAAATGATGGGAAGTATCTTTTTATAGAAGTATTCAAGCTAATAAATTAAAAAGGAATGATACCATTAGAAAAAGAGAGATAATTAGCTCTAGCTGGTGTGGCTCAGTGGATTGAGCACCGGCCTGCAAACCAAAGGGTCGCTGGTTCAATTCCCAGTATAAGGCACATGCCTGAGTTGCAGGCCAGGTCCCCAGCAGGGGGCGTGTGAAATGCAACCACACATTGATGTTTCTCTCCCTCTCTTCCCCTCTCTAAAAATGAATAAACTTAAAAATCTTTTAAAAATTGTTTTAAAAATAAGAGAAAAAGACAGCTATTTAGACATTTATGTGCCTCATGATGAAAGAACACACCTCCAAGCTTCTAGATCCAGTTACCAAGATAGAGGAAGGACAAAGTGACATGTTAAACTAAAATAAAGAATACTATTCAGTTATAAAAAACAAAATGAGAAGCTCTTTATAGGCTAATGTTGAATAGGATATGTCCCCAGGACATATTATTAAGTGAGAAAGTCAAGGGGCAGAATAGTATGTAATACTACCATTTGTGTAAAAAAAGGTTTACTCCTGAAACTAAAATTATTGGGAGGAGCATTGGGTGGCTGGAAGGCACTGGTGGGAAGGAACTTTCCACTATATAACTTTTTATCTTTTGAATTTTGCACAATGGGGATTTATTACCCATTGTGCAAAAAGGTAAAATAAAATTAAATAAAACAAAAAAGCATTTACTCAGTTCCCTTATGATCCAGACACCTTAAGTCCACTCACTCTGAACTACCACAGTCTCTACACAGAGCCAGTTTTTACCTTATATGTTTACATGAAAAGGGATCTTATGCAATAGGTACTGATAATGGATGACTATTCACTCGTTCAACAAATGTTTACCAAACCTGCTATTATACCAGCACTGTGCTGAATGGTGAGGACTGAGATTAAAAGGCATGCTCACTGCCCTCAAGGGAGTTTGCAGTCTTGCAGTAGAGAAAACTTATATAAATAGAACATTACAGTTTAACACGGAAATTGCTGAGGTTAATGATTTGCCAGTAACAATGGGATATAAAGGACTGAGTGCCAACATCTAACTAAGAGCCCTAGGACAGGCTTCACAAAAAAGATGTCATTTGTTTCACTCTTAAAGGAGAAGTGAGAGTTTCCCAGGGAAACTGGGGAGATGGGACAAAGAAAATCCCAGATAGAGGAAACAGCATGTGCAAAGGCACAGGTAAGAAACCAGGCTGGCCGTATGAAAGGAACAGGTAGAGGGCTTTGATATTCTTTCTATGGAGTTTTGATTTTTTCCTTTTGAAGAGGGGAGCAACTAAGTAGATTTAAACAGGATCAGATTTTTGTTTCAGAAAGATAACCTGGAGGTTCAGGTCAAGATGGTAGCATAGCTGAAAGTGGTACTCGAATCCTCCCAAAACCACATCGAAACTACAATTAAACTACAAAACAATCATCATTAAGAACTGCCTGAAATTTGGCTGAACAAAAGTCCTATGACTAAGGATATAAAGAAGAAGGCACAAAGAGACTGATGGTAGTGGCAGAGACACTGAACAGGCCAGTCCTACACCTACTTATTGAGGGATCAGACACAGATGTCCCTCCCGAGAAGTGAGGGGTCCCCTGCCCCACACTAGGTTCCCCAGCCTAGGGTTCCAGGGCCAGGAAGAGAAATTCCCAAAACTCCTGGCTGTGAAAACTAGCAGGGATTGTGGCTGAGTGAGATGGAGGGCTACTGGAATCCCAAACATTCCTTTTAAAGAGCCAGCCCACAGACCCACTTGGACTCGCTCTGAGCTCCAACACTGGGGCTGTAGCTCAGAAGGCACCAGGGACTTATAAGGATGGGGGTGGTAGTGGTGGTGAGACTGAGTTGTCTGGCAAGGAACTGAGTGGTCTGGCATTGGGGCAAGAGTTGGAGGGGTAGCTTTCTTCCAGACAGAAGTGCTGGCGGAGGCCATTGTTCATTTTCTGGGCTCTTCCCTCACAGAGCTGGCACAGATGCACCATATCTGAGTCTCCATCAACCTGGCTAACACTGTTGGCCCTTCCCTGCTGATTACCTGAGGCCCTGCCCCACCCAACTTGTGGGCTCATCCCAAGCCATTTCCAGTGGCCTTTCCATACAAACGACCTGTCTTGTCTCATGCTTTGGACTTTCCTAAAAATCTCTTTGACAAGCAGCATGCTGCATACCTCTCGCTAAGTAGCTCTAGGCCCAGCACCAGCAGCAGCCAGCCTTGGGTTGCAGCTTGGCCTCTCCTGGGCACCTCCAAGCTTAGCACAAGTAGCAGCCATCTGCAGATTACTTTGTAGCTCATGCAGGGTGGTTTGAGGCGGGCACAGGTGGCAGCTGACCTTGACCTGCACCTCCCAGGAGGCTACAGAGCAAGCACAACCAGTGCACAGCTTTAGACCAGGTCAAGGCACCACTCAAACTCCTCTACAAGGGACACACTTAAGGAGTGGATTCAGCAGGCACAAGAGCCCCAGTGAAGTAAGTCAGGCTCTGTGGGGACAGCACCCTGCACAGCTGAACCTCCACAGTGGTCACAACCAGTCCTCACAGCTGATCAGCCTGCGAGTAAATCCCTCCTATTGAGGTATCGACAGCGATCAAGGCTCAACTACAGCAGGAGGATGCACACAGCCCACACAAGGGGCATACCTAGAGTACCCAGCCTGGGTGTTTGGGGAGGCTGTGCCACTCGACTCTAGAGGACACCTACTACATAAAGTCACTCTACCATGACCAGGAGATATAACAGCTCTACCTAATACAGAGAAACAAACACAGGGAGGCAGCCAAAATGAGCAGACAAACATGTCTCAAATTAAAGAACAGAAAAAAACTCCATTAAAATAACTAAATAAAATGGAGATAAACAATCTACTAGATTATACTGGTTATAAAGATACTCAGTGAACTTGGGGGAAGAATAGATGAACTTAGTGAAAATGTCAACAAAGAGATAGGAAACCTAAAAACAGAGATAGAAAATATGAAAACCAGTCAGAAATAAAGGGTACACTAACTGAAATGAAGAATAATTTACAGGGAATCAACAGTAGAGTAGGTAAAACAGGATCAAATCAGAGATTTGGAAGATAAGGAAGCAGAAAACATCCAATCAACAAAAAGAAAAAAGAAAAAAGAATCCAAAAAATGAGGATAGCATCAGGAGCCTTTGGGACAACTTTAAACATACCCACATTCACATAATGGGGGTACCAAAAGGAGAGGAGAGAGAGAAAGGAATTGAAAACCCATGTGAAAAAATAATGACAGAAAACTTCCCTAACCTGTTGAAGGAAATGGACATACAAGTCAAGGAAGTGCAGAGAGTCCCAAACGAGATGAACCCAGAGAGGCCCACATCAAGTCACAACATAATTAAAATGCTAAAGATTAGCCCTGGCTGGTGTGGCTCAATGGATTGAGCACCAGCCTGTGAACCAAAGGGTCACTGGTTTGATTCCCAGTCTAGGGCACATGCCTGGGTTGTGGGCTGGTCCCTGGTAGGCAACCACACATTGATGTTTCTTTCCCTCTCTCCCTCCTTTCCCCTCTCTAAACATAAATGAAAATGAAAAACCCTTTTTAAAAAACCTGTCAGCTGATTTCACAACAAATACAGGACTAGAACAAAATATTGAGAGTGTTAAAAAGCAAAGACCTACAACCAAGACTGCTCTACCCAGCAAATTTATCATTTAGGATTGAAGGACAGATAAAGGGCTTCCCAGACAAGAAAAATCTAAAGGAGTTTACCACCACCAGGCCAGTATTACAAGAAATGTTAAAGGCGCCCTGGCTGGTAAGGCTCAGTGGATTGAATGCCAGTCTGGGAACCAAAGGGTCACTGGTTTGATTCCCAGTCAGGGCACGAGTCATGGCACATGCCTGGGCTGTGGGCCATGTCCCCAGTAGGGAGCACATGAGAGGCAATCACACACTGATGTTTCTCTCCCTCTCTTTCTCCCTCCCTTCCCCTCTGTCTAAAAATGAATGAATGAATGAATGAATGAATGAATAAATAAATCTTTTTAAAAAACGTTAAAGGCTCTTCTTGAAGAAGAAAAAGAACAAAGATCAAAAATATGAATAATAAAAAGGCAATAAACATATCTATCAGCAATTACTTTCAATGCAAATAGATTAAATCCTGCATCAAAAGACGTATGGAGGCTGAACGGATAACAAAACAAGACCCTTACATATGCTGTATACAAGAGCCTCATTTCAGGTATAAAGACACACACAGACTGAAAGTAAAGGGATGGAAAAAACATTTCATGAAAATGAAAACAAACAAAAGCTGGGGAAGCAATATTTACACCCAACAAAATAGACTTTAAAACAAAGGCTATGTAGCAAGAGACAAAGACCCAGCAATTCTTCTTCTGGGTATTTATCTGAAAAAACCCAAAACACTAAATCAGAAAGGCAGACACATCCATACGTTCATTGCAGCATTACTGACAGTAGTCAAGACATGGAAGCAACCTAAGTGTTCATCAATAGAAGAATGGATAAAGAAGCAGTGCATATATACAAGGGAATATGATAGAAAAGAATGAAATCTTGCCACCTGCAACAACATGGATGGACCTAGAGAGTAATATGCGAAGTGAAATTTGTTAGTCATAGGAAGACAAATGATATATGATTTCACTTATATTTGGAATCTAAAAAACAAAATAAATGGACAAACAGAACAGAAACAGACTCATAGGTATGGAGAACATTTTGCCAGTTGCCAGATGGGAGGGAGGATGGGGGATGGGTGAAAAAGGTGAAGGGATTAAGAAATATAAATTGGTAGTTACAGAATAGTCACAGAAATATAAAATACAACATAGAGAATATAGTCAGTAATACTGTAATAACTGTATGTAGATCAGATGGGTACTAGATTTATCGGGGTGATCATTTAGTAAGTTATATAAAGTCTAACCACTGGGTTGTATACCTCAAAATTAACATGATATTGTATGTCAACTGTAATTGAAAAATTAAATTTCAAGTTAAGGCTCTGGCCAGGTGGCTTGGTTGGTTGGAGCATCATCCCATATTCCAAAAGCTTGTGGGTTCAATCCTTGTTTGGGGCGCATATGGGAGGCAACTGACTGATACTTCTCTCACATCAGTGTTTCTCTCCCAGCCCTTCTCTCTCTCTAAAATCAATAAACATATCCTAGGGTGAGGATTAAAAAAATAAAGTTTTAAAAAAATAAAATTACGTAATCTAAAAAAATAAGGAAGATAATCTGATAGGTATGTAGACAATCATCTGGAAGCCATTAAGCATGAAGGCCGGAATATCGAAGACTACTGAAATAGTTCATGTGAGAGACAATGCTCAGGGTCTCAATTACAGCAGGACATTGGGAACGAGAACAGAGTATGGCTTTGAAAAATACTTAAGCAGAAGATTTATACAAGACTTAGTAACAGAATTCAGGAATGGGGGAAAAATCTAGGATGATTGCCAGATTTTCAGGGTTGGGTGATTTGGGGAATGGCACCCGAGTAGAGAGTATCGGGAAGACCAGATAGTGGAGTATGGGGAATGGGGCTGGCTAGGGAAGGGGAAGCCCATGAGTTCAGTTGCGAGGCAAGTACAACAGCCGAGAACAGATACGTAGGAATCTTGAATATAAGGATTTGAAACTCAAGAGAAAAATCCAGACTGGTGTTACAGACCTGGGAGTCATAATATATAAGTGGTATTTAAAGCCAGGGTAATGAGTAAAATGGTCTAAACCCTAGACACCTGATTCAAGGATAAGATGGTCAGACTCAGAAACCTGGGGAATTCAGAGGATGGAGAGAGGAAGTTGAACTCAAAAAGGGGACTGGGTGTATATATCCCAGAGGCAGGAGAAAAGTCAGGAAAGAAGGGTGTCATGGAAACCAAAGGGGAGTTTCAAAAAGGAGAGCATGACCAAGAGTGTCAGTGTTATACAGAAATTAGGTTAGATGAAGACTAAGTGATGAAAAGTATCTTTGATTTGGGCTTGGTGGTCTTTACAAAAGCAGTTTCCTAGAGAAGGATGTTGTGGGATTCAAGATAAATGGGAAGTGAAGAAGTGGCGGTAGCAGGTGAGGATGACTAACGTCTGCACATTTAATGTGTAGTTTTGGTTACTCAGGACTGACCCCAAAATTGCTTAATATTAGCAATATATGATTTACCTATGGCAGGGACTGTAATCATTCATTGCAAAACTATCATGTAGGAAGAAGCTAATTGGCTGAAAGGTGAGCCTGGCCACTGCTCAGCATCCCTAAGTGAATACTGCTGGTTCTCTTCTCAGCAAGTATTTGACAATTCCCAATAAGGGTCTGAAGATGTTGCTTTAAAAACCGTACAGTATAACTGGTGGTTTGAGGAATTCTAAAGTACAATGATTTTGCAAACTTGAGATATTTTAATATGTATCACCTGAAGCTGCCCAAGGTCTACTGAATACTTTTCCCAGGGGGCTAGGCTGTGAAGAAAAGAGATGTGTTTTCTAGAAGGGGAATGCCAGGTTGACAATGTATATTTTGCTATTATTGTGGAGTTTTTTTTTTTTTGCTTTGTTTTAAGATAGAAAAGCCTAAGGAGAAGGAGTGAGTAAACGGGTTAAAAATAGAATGAAGGGATACAGCAAAATTCCTTATCAAAAAAGACGGTATGGACACAAGAACCTCCCAAGTGCACAAGGATGACGACTGAATTGCTTAGAGATCCAGAGCTGCTCTTACCCATGGAGATCTTCTCAACCTTATCCAGGGCCACTGAAGGTGAATCAAAGAGGCCAATCAGAATTTGGTTGGCCTCTTTGATTCCCACTGGAATGGGAATCATGAAACCCATGCACTAGTCTCAACTCTTTCATTGACTAGCTGTGTGACCTTGAGTGAGCCATTTTCTCCCTCTGAAACTGAGTAGTCTCACATTGAAATGAAGTTGTAGGACTAAGTAGAACTATGTCTACTGTGCCTCATAACTCCAATAATGTAGAGTACTGGTTTAGGGCAGTAGATGACTAGAAAGAATGGCTCCTGTAAGTTGAGAGAGAGGAAATATCACCCAATATTCTATTTTTCATTTCAGCGAAAATTTTTATTACCAATAGCCTGGCTTTATCACAGCTTGCTGCTTTAAGATTGAGGAAGTAATTTTCTAGGCCCATTCTATTAAGAGAAGAAATCAAGGCAGCCATATTCAAGTGTTTCTTTGGGAAGAACACCCACCTTGATGACACTGTCCTTGCAGTCCACCACTCGTTCAAATGTTTGGCTGAGGATCTCAATGTCCTTATGAAGCTCTCTGGTCTTAACTTCTCGAAGAACAGTTCTCCACTGTGTGTTAATCTTATTAAGGTTCAGAGCACTGTTGTGCTCCTCTTTGGCCAACTTGTCCTGTGTGAAGGAATAAATACACGTGCAGAAGGTCAGAGCCAAAAGCCCTGACACAGTCCAACAAACAAGGCCACACTTAGTTTGCCGACTGACACGTTTACCCTTTGTCTTTTCTGAGGGACCAAAGCTCCTGATGGCTAACACTCAGGTAGTTCCTGCTCTTGTTTCAAGAGGGTCTCAAGCAAGACAGGAGCAGCCTGAGAGCATTTTAAGGAGGGTAAGGATGAATTTCCTTTAGGACGCTGTTTGCAATGGCCCATCTGCAGGGAGATTATCAGAATTTCAAACGCTTGGACAGCTGATAGAACCTGCTGTCCCAGTTTTGGGGCTCAATTGTTACTGCCAAGCTTTATGCCACCGCCCCTCCTCCATGCTGCACGGAGAACTGCCCCTCCTCCCAAAAACTGTTGTCTGAAATCTAAGTATATTTAGGTCTCAAGGTTTCAGGAAGCAAGCATGAAATGAGACTGCCACAACGACAGTGCTAAGGCAACAGGGTCAGTGCAGGGAGTAGGTGGGTCTGGGCAGGGAGTAATGCAGAAACCCATCACCTTCAGGAACTGGCTCAGGAGCTTCTCCTTCTTCTTGGCCATCTCCTCCTCTTCGAGCAACTTCTGCTGAGACAGAAGCAACTGCTCCTCATCGGACAGGGGCGTCTTGGCTTTTTTCCCTTTCTTAGGCATAGCTGGCCAGAGAACTGAATCTGGACAAGGACCCTGGACCCGCAACGGCCGACACTACTGGGCCTGGAAAAAAAGGGCTCACAGAAAGAGGCCTTCTGAAACTGTCCCCGGACGGTAATGGGACCTTCGATCTCAGTCCTGGGGCAAGACAACCTGGGATAGCGGGGAGGCAAGACCGAAAGAGGCGTCTCTGTCTCCTAGCAACGGGATCTTGCTAAGAAGGCACTGTGAAGTTTGAAAAAGAGGCCCTGGCTTAGCGCGCCCTCTGCCGCCTGGAGGACCGTAGTGAGTTCTGTTTGTTTTTTTTTGAAAGGGTTGTTTTATCTATCAAAATCTCTAGCCTCCTCTAACTGAACTTTTAAGACCTTTTTTGTTTTTCATAGAATTACCATATTTTAAAATACAGATAATAAATTTTTGAGAGAACATGGAGAAACGGGAACCCTCATGCATTGCTGGTGGTAATGTAAAACGGTGCAGCCACTTTGGAAGACAGTTTGGCAGTTTCTTTTTCCCTCCCTACATCGCTCCCTCCTTTCCTCCCTTCCTTTCTCTCTCTTTATTTCTTTCTCTTTCTTTCTTTTTTCCTTGCTTCTTTCTTTCCTTTATTCCTACCTTCCTTTCTTTTCCTTTCTTTATTCCTTCCTTCTCACTTTCCTTTTCCTTCTTTTCCTCCTTTTTCTGCCTTTCTTCCTCTTCCTTCCTATCTTTTTTCCTTTCTTCCTCCCTCCCTCCCTTCCTTCCTTCCTTTTTCCTTCCTCCTGTCCATCCATTTAATTGGCTTTATTAAACAATTCATAAATCAGACAGCATCCCATCTAGTAACCAAAGTTGCTCTAACAGTTTCTTAAAATTTTAAACATAAATTTATCATGCATTATAACCATTTTACTCTTAGATATCAATCTAAAATATCTAACTACAGATGCATGGTACAATATGAGTAAGTCTCAAAAAAACATGTTCAGTGAAAGAAACCAAACACAAGAAACCACATATTGGAAGTGTCCTTTATATGAAATATCCAGAAAGGGCAGAAGCATTACATCAAAGAAGACAAATGTGTATCCAGAGTAAATGTCTAGTTCAGTAAGAACAAAATACTGCCCTTCCATGATGGAAGTGGTCCAATGTCACCAACCTGTTCACCCAGGGCAATGGTACCTTGTAGGGGGGCCCAATGTTGGTCTTTGCTGTTGGCAGACTGGGCACTCAGTGATTCCCACAGCCAGGTTGGCCTTGGTGAGTGACAGTTCATGCAGCTGAGTCCATGCATAACCTCCACCCCTGCCACAACGGCTGCTTTGTTTATGAGTCCATTGGACAATGACAGAGGTGGCTGGGAAAAAAGACTGACTGATATTCAGAGAGTGGGTCATCCCAGCCACTCGATTATTAAAATTCTCTGCTGAGGTCACCCTTTGTGTGCATTCCCATGGGACACAAATATCAGTATAGTTTTTTGTCCATTCAGAGAGGTCTGTCCACATACCTCTTCTCCAAATTTCCTTGTAACCAATTTTTTAAGCATGTTCCTTCCAAGTCCATGACCATTCAGTAAAATCATTAGCCACAGCCATGAGTTGATATATAGTCACACATCTGGCCATTTGTCCTTCTAAGCAAAGTGAACATTAGGTGCACAGCTGTAAGTTCTGCCCATAAACTGGGACAGATAACACCCAATTTATGATGGAGAGCTCAGGTCACATAGAAATTGTGATCTGAGCTCTTCATGGTGGCCCATGGTTAAGCATTCAGTCTCTACTAAGACCCAGGAGTAGGCCAAGAGCTGTTTCTCAGAAAAGGAGTATCACAGTTATCTGCAGAGGGGAGGAGGACTTGGCTCCAACATTCTAAGGGCCTGGACTGTGATTCACCAATAGGGCCCTGCCAGAGGCTCCAAAGAGCACCTGTCTGTCACTGCCACTTCAAGCACCATTGAATCTGCTGGATCGTGTGGCCTAGACAGCAGAACACCTCGCACAGCAGCCTGACCTGTTGCAGAGCCTTCTCTTGTTCTGGGCCTCACCCCTAACTAGCAGCTTTTTAGGCCCCTTGGTGAATCGGCCAGAGTAGCACACCTAAATGAGGAATATATTGTCTCCAAAATTCAAAGAGGCCCAGTAAGATGTTATGTCTCTTTTTTGCTTGTAGGAGGGGCCATATGCAACAACTTATCTTTCACTTTAGAAGGAATATCTTAACATGCCCCATGCCACTGGTTCCATAAAATTCCATTGAGCTGGAAAGCTCCTCCACTACGGCTAGATCAGGTTCAATAGGGGGCATTCGTCCTGCAATGGCCAGAGGGTCCCTGCTGGAATCCAGCGCACGGCAAAGGGCCTACATGCACCCCTCTGGTGCAACAATAGAAGGACCCGCTTTCCCCTTGCCCCATGGAATCTGAAATAGTTGAGGGCATGCCTGAGGGCCACTGAGTATACACTTAAGTAGAACAAACAAGTACACATTGATTGTGAACCAGGGAAAGGCTTTCCCACACAACATGATAAGCCCAGTACAGGCTATGTGGGCTCTTTATCTCTTGGTAAGAAAGTGTTTAGGTCCAAGGTCCATTCTTATGTGATCAAACAGGGGTGGAAAGACTGTGGGCATGAGATGACCTTTTCCAACGCAAATTTTCCATTAGGTGATCAAGATCCTTGTGAACTAAATGATGACATAGGGCTACATAGCTGGTATACGCCTGAGGTAGGCTAGTGGAAGTTGCTGGCCTTGCCAGCTGAATGCAAACTGCTTGTGGTGGTCCTTACTGACAGGGAGGGGAAAAATAGCATTTTTCAGATCAATAGCTGCATACCAAGTGGTAAAGTATTTGTTAATTTGCTCAAGTAATGGAACCACATCTGACAAAGCAGTTGCAGTTGGAGTCACCTCCTGATTAAGCTCATAATAATCCACTGCCATTCTCCAAGATCCATCTCTCTTCTGCACAGGCCAAACAGGTGAGTTAAACAGGTGTCAGCAGAAAGGGACCTGGGCTGGAGCGAGTGTGCCTCGGGCTGGCCTGTAGTGTGTGCGTTCTTGACTTCACGTAGGAAAGATTTCACAAGACGAGTCCAGGTGATTTTGAGAGGACATTTATTAAAGCTGGGGACAGTGACACAAAGGAAGGACTTTAGGTAGAAGAAGCAACAGGGGAGAGCCTAGTCGGGGCTGCTTTGGCCCCCTAGAAACATTATAGGAAAGGAGTGAGCCCAGGCGGGGCTGCTGTCGGCTCACTGCAAATCCAGAGAAAAGTGGGGCTTCAAGACAGGTTCAGGGGGTCAGCCTTTCTGCATCGATTGCTCTGCATAGCCCCTTTTGTCACAAATCAAGTGTCCGTATATGAGGACAAAAAAGCATTTCATTTTTTTCTTGCACGTTAGTTTGACTTATATTGTGAATTACATTGATTTTCAAATATTAAAATAACTTTTCATTTTTTACTAACGTGCACATAATCCTGATATCCTTTTTATGTACAGCTAGACACTGTTTGTTTATAGTATAAGTGAATATAGAACTTTGCATCTGTGATCATGAGTGTAATTTTCCTTTCTTATAATGTCTTTATTAGGTTTGGTATAAAGATTATGCTTGCCTAATAAAGTGAGTTGGGAAGAATATAGCCTTTCTTTCTATTATTTGGAAGAATGTACGTCCAATTGGCATTATTTCTTTCTTAAATGTTTGGTAGAATTCAATGGTGCCACACCTGGGCCTGGTATTTGATTTGTGGGAATTTAAAAAACAAAGGCTTTATTGAGATTTTATTCACATACCATACAATTCATCCACTTAAAATGTATGACTCAATGGTTTTTTGGTACAGTGCATTCGCAGAGTTCTGCAGCCATTACCACAATCGATTTTAGAACATTTTCGCCACCCCCAAAAGAAACCCCAAACCAGAAGCAGTCACACCCCACTTGCAGGACTGTTTTAATTATAGATTCATTTAGGAGTTTTCTGCTTCCTTCATGGTCAACCCCAATGCCCACACTCCAGGATTAGTTCTTCCTTGAGACTCCAGCTCCAGGATCAATGTCAGCAAACAATGAGGCGCTGACGGCTCGTGGTGTGGTGCTGGGCACAGGCGCACACAGAAAGAAGAGCGGCTCCAGTGAAGAACCCAGGCTCTACAGAACCCTGAGTTTTGGCATGAGGTCAGAGCTGAGCCTTTGAACAAACTTAAATTCTGAATCTGCATGTTTGTCTGTCAAGTAGAGAGAATAATTCTTTCTCTCTTTTTCAGGATTGGGGTGGGACAGATAAGAGAATGTGTGTGAGAACTTTGAAAATTGTAAAGTATTACTAAGGCATTGTTATTGAAGGGCTGGTGATTTAGTTTAAGGAGACATAAATAATAAATATAGATATACAAGCAAGTACAACAATCACTACATTTTTGAGCACTCCCCATGTGCTAAGCGCCATACTAAGTGCTCTATGTACATTACCTCATTCGATTCTTATAATAACAATGTGAAGGAAGTGCTGCTATTATTTTAATTTACAGATGGGAAGTGATGCATCTAGGAGTTAGGTAACTCAAAGTTATACAGCTACCGAGGGACAGCTGGTGGGGAGGGGTTGTTAGTTTGGACTGACCCAGGGTCCCATGGAGGGACCGCATTTTTGGCCAAGGAAGCCCGTCTTCACAGGGTAGAATTTATTCCAATAACGCTTCCTCCAGCCTGATGTATCTGTGCCCCCACCCTTTCCCCACAATTTCTGTGAAGGTTTTTTCTTTGCCCCTCCTATGCACCGAACTCTGAAATTCCGATTCTTCTTATAGCTTCACAAATCAGCTCTGGGATGGTTGCAGAGGCTCCTGTTTCCATGGTGATGTGGGAAGGCTCGTACACCACACGCCAAGTGTAGGCGATGCAAAGAATTGGCTCAGGATCCAAAGGTGTCGGCAGTAGCCAGGCTCCGGGAAAAGAGATCGATGAGAAAGCCAAATCTGAGTGACTGGACCTCCCTCAAGCTCCAGAAGAACCTCCACCTCCACCACGCCCCCTGCCCTCCCCAAACTCCTAATTTGGGAGAAGATAGGAACGCTGGGAGGGGAAACGCCGAGGCCTCCGAAGCAGAAGCTACTGCCCCTGGCTTGTTTAAAGACAAAGCCTTATCTTGATCGCACAGACTGCTTTGTGGCCGGGGGGAGGGGGAAGGGGAGGCTGGGCGGGGGGCGCCCCCGCGGCGGAGCGCCCCCTTCCCGGGCCCCGCTGCCTTGCCTTTCCTCTTCCCTGCTTTGACCTCATTCTTTGGCCACCTGGCTCTTGGCCGGAGCGTTGAAGGGAAGCCGGGGAGCCAGCAGGGGGCAGAGTCCCCCTCATTCAAAGCAGCAGGATTCCTGCCTCAGCTCCCTCCACCCCTGCTCTCACCAGGATTATTTTCAGCTGACAGGCTGCAAAGGCGCAGTAGGTGGATTTCAGGAAAAGGAGCTGGCTTCTGGCAGGAGCTGAGTCTCTGAAGCTTTGGTCTTAAGCCGTGGGCCCCACTGGGGAGAGGAGTATTTAGGACCACAGAGTCAGAGGCGGAAGCAAGGGGCACTTTAACTTTTACCGGCAAAGGTTCCTTCTGAGGTTTTTCTTGATCCGTTGAAAACGTTGAAAACATCCTATCCCCAAAGCAGAGGCTAAGTCATCCATTCAATAACTATTTATTGAATATCAATGATTATATTTACAGGTGGATGCATCCAATCAAAAACCAGTGTTTATAAAATGCCTACACATTGCTTAATGGTTCTTAACCATCATGGTCTTTTCCTGGGAGGAGGGATGTTATACATCCTTTGAAATTATGATTAAAAAATACAGACTCTCTCCCACAAAGAATGCACTACGAATCTACAAACATTTTCATATAATTTTGGGAACCTCATGAACCCCAAGATGTAGGTTCTCCAGGGGCCCCAGGGCATAAACTCGTGGTCTATCATGGGCTCTGTGCCAAGCACTGAGGATACAATAGTAAATTAGATCAACATGACCCCTCCCCTGCCTGAGCTTGTGACAGGCTAATGGGAGACACAGATAAGAGATGCTTAAAATACAGTGGGGAGCCTGGCTGGTGTGGCTCAGTGGAATGAGCTCTGGCCTGTGAACCAGAGGGTCGTTGGTTCGATTCCCAGTCAGGGCATATGCCTGGGTTATGGGCCAGGTCCCCAGTAGGGGGCGCACAGGATGCAACCACACATTGATGTTTCTCTCCCTCTCTCCCTCCCTTCTCTAAAAAGAAATAATAAAAAAATAAATCAAATACAGTGGGGAGATCCAGTTGCTGGGAGACCCACCTACCTAGATCAGGGGCCTTATGAAAGGCTTCCTAGAGGAAATGATGGGTAAGGAAGTGATGAAGAAGGAGTAGGAGCTGGCCAGGCAACGACTTGAGGAAGAACGCTTTGAGCAATGAGGAAAGCACAAGTAACGGCCGTGAGGAGAGAGAAGAGCGAACCTGAGAAGCTGACAGCAGGCCAGGGTGGCTGGCTCAGAGATACAAGGAGGACTGGTGAGAGATCAGATGAGAGGGCTAAGTGCCATATGTAGGCTCTGGGAGGTAATGAGAACAAGGAGGCAGCTGCTGCCCTCAAGGACACAGACAGAGTGAGGGGGTTTTGCTGAAGGAGCGTGGGTGAGACATTGGCAACGAACACTGAGCATGCGGGAGGAGCTCTAAACTCAGTCTAGGGGATCAGGCCCAGGGCCCAAGAAAGGAGACTCATTGATACATTCAGTGTATCCAGAATACCCTGAGCCTCTGAAACCATTTGGAAGGGGAAGAAGGAACCAGCAGTGCCCTTTGATTTGACTGCCCCTCCCATTAGGAACATCTTTTACTCTGTAGGTGAGGCGGGCTGCACTGCAGTGAGCCTCAGCTCTGCGTACTTTTAAAGAATTGTGGCCAAAGGCAGCCTCAGCTAGAAAAGTGGGGGAGGAGAGAGACGAGTAGGCTTGGCCCCTGGCTCTCTGCTGTGGGCCTAGAGGTGGAACTGGGGGAGCATGGCATGAGACAGGGGAGCAGATGTTGTAATGATTGATTGCCAGTGATTTACTTTATTTAACAGACACTCATATAGCACTTACTATATGCCAGACACTATCCTAGACACTTAACAGATACTAATCCATAACACCCCTAAGAGTGAGGTGTGATCATCCTCCTCATTTTACATGTGGGCCAATTCGACACAGAGCAGCGAAGCAACTTGGCAAGATCAAACAGCAAGTGACAGAGCCACCATTTGAACCCAGGCAATCTGGTTCCAGAGGCGAGGCTCTTCTCCACTAAACTATGCTGCCTCTTGAGAGCAAAGGCAAGGGTTAAGAAATGAACCTGGGCCTTCCACACAAAACAGATGAGGAATTCTACCATCCGCCTCTTGGGACATTGATAAAGCATGAGGAGTACAGCTCTGTGGGAGGCGCCAGGGCAGTGGGAGGAGCCACAGGGAATCGTGACGCCTTGCGCCTTGGGGAGCTGCCAGAGGCCAAGGCCTAGGGATCCAGGACTGGAGAGGGGAAACTAGTTAAGAGATAAGGTCAGGGGCCTCTGAGACCTAGCCCCTGCCTCTTCGGTCAATGACCTCTCTTGCCATTCTCTCTTCAAATTTTCTAGTCACACGGTTCTTTCTTCTCCCAGGGACTTCTTACTTGCTGTTGTCTCTGCCCTGAGTACCCTTGTGAGTGCACACACCTCTCCCCTTTTCCCAGGCTGACCCCCAGTCAGCCTTTATTTTCTTATTTATTTATTCACAAGTGCAATACAGTGACAGCTTTAAAAAAATGTTTTATTCCTCTACTTTAGACAGAAAGAAACATCAATTTTTGTGTGTTTTAAAATATTTTATTGTTTATGTTATTACAGTTGCCCTAATTTCTCCCCTTTTGCTCCCCTCCACCCAGCCCCGCTCTCCCAAGAAACATCAATTTGTGGTTCCATTTATTTATACATTCATTGGTTGATTCTTGTATGTTCTCTGACCTGGGATCGAACCCACAACCTTGGAGTGTCGGGATGACGCTATAACCAACTAAACTACCCAGCCAAGGCTCCCACTCAGCCTTTAAATCTCAACCTCACTGTGGGTTCTTCAAAGAGACCCTCTTGAATCCAACCTCTGAATTAGATCCCTGTTCTTCTTACGAAAGTACCATATCATTTTCCTTTACACCCTAAATAATCATTTGAAATTATATATTCAGTTGTATTTATTTACTCAATGTCTGACTCTCCCACCAGACTGCATGTTCCTGATGGCAAGGACCCCATCCTCTTCTCCACTGTAAATCCTGTTCCTGGAATAGTGCTGAGCACACATAGCTACCCCATAACAGTTTGCTAAATGAGTATACGAATTTAGAGGGACCTCAGAGGTCTACTTGTCTAATGCTTCTTTCCCTCTCCCATATGCTCAATAAGAGGTCATATACCTTGTCCTTGAATACCCAGTGGCAGAGAACTCATTATTTTATCAAGAGGCCCATTCCACTTTTGAAGAGTTTTAATAGTTAGAAAGTTATTTCTCACCAAAGAAAACTCTGACACCCTGTTATCATGGTCTCCTGGTTTGGCCCTCTGACGTTATACACGATCAAGGTAGTCCTCACACAGTTGCAGACAGCCAGCATACTCTCCCCCTCAGCCCTCAAGCCTTTTCTCAGCCACCTAAAACGTTCTTTCAGCTTTGGGAGGCTGGGTTCCTTAACTGTTCTCCACCCCTCAATAAACACACGGTTTTGATTAGCACCCAGAATGTAGCCTGAATTATGAATTAGTATCACCCCTCCCAGCCACCCCAGAAACTAAAGTGCAGGTCCAGCAGGATGAGGGAGGAGAGGGAGGAAAGAAAGCCATTTCTTCTTCATCAATGTAACTGAGGAATGTATTTCTCCAGGAAATAATATTATTAATGACGGTTGGGGCCCCAGGCGATTCCTGAACCAGATGTACCATTGTCAGCTGTATTCTGGGTCAAGTGGCCTTCCTGGACCTATTTCATACCTTTTCTCTGGGAAAATGTGTTTGGGTTCCAAACAACCAAGTTATATATAAACCCTTTAGATAACTAGCTTACAAATTGGGAACTGCTTCTACAGAAGTATTTAGGTAACACCGAGTGGGAGAGTGAAAGGATGAGAACAGAGTGGGCTTACCGAGAAAAGTTTCCAGGAAGTTTTTGTAGCAAAGATAGAGAAGTGGGAAGGCACACAGGCACTAGAGTCGGACCAACCTGGGTTCAGTGCCCAGGTCTGCCACTGCTGGCTGTGAGGGCTGCTGGCTTTACCTAACTCCCCCTCAGATTCCTCTCTCTAGTAAACAAAAACAATCAATCCTTTTTACTCACAGAGTTGGAGGGGACCATTAAACAGAGATTGTTTGTAGTGCCTTCAGCATCCTGCCTGGCACATGAGTATTAATGAATGGTAGGTATCATCATGTCTTCAAAATCGGGTCTTTGTCCTTGACGTGAGGTAACAGGATTCGTGACCTACTGAAGTGCCACATGCGGCTGAGCTGATTACAGAGAGCACTGTCCTCTGCCTTCCCTACAGAGACATTCCAAAGGATGGGGATGAAGGGAGGCTCTGAGTGTCCCCAAAGACAGGTGTTTCAGCACACTCTGTTTCTGTAGAGGTATGTTTCTGTGTGGGTCCTGTGTGGCTCTGGTGACTGTAAATATTAATATGACAGTATATGGAAATGTTTTGCCTGCCGGTGGGATTCGGGAGATTCCCCTCCCTCTCAGGCTTCATTACTCAGCCCTTTGCGTCCCAGGCCTTATCGCCTAGCCGTCTGCCCTCTGGCCTCTTCCCTTTGTTTACCAACTTGGCTGGCTTTCTCCTCTGGTAACAAAGGAGGTGTTCAGTTCTGGGCAGTGCCTGGCTCCAGCTACCCCACCCCCATTCCCTTTCCCTTTCCAGAAGAGTCAACCCCGTCCTGTCTCAGGCAGACCCGGTTGGTTCTGAGAGGCCCCTTCCCACACTTCCAGGGAGAGGGGAGGCTGAGACCCTTGGCTGGCACCCCTTTTTTCTCACCCTCCAGCTCCCATTCTTGTCCCCAATGAGGCCCCTGAAGCTTCGCTTGTCTAGGCTGGAGGCAGCTCCTCTCCCCATTGTCTGGCCGGGATTTGGAAGCTCAGGTTTCCATAGCAACCCCTGGGCATTTAATTAAGGGAGGAGGCCTTCATCTCTTCTGGTCCCAGCAGTTCCAAATCTCTACCCGAAAAGGATACCCTGAGGGGGTGAGGGAAAAGCATTGTCCTCTAATGTAGCACAATTCTGGCTTCTCCACAGAGCCCATTAAATAGTTTGCCCAGCCCAGCCCCCTGCCACCTGCCACCCCTATCCCTATCTCGCGTGGAAGCAGGCTGGAAGACCTCTCAAACCAGCTAAGGCAAACTTGGGGTCCCAGGATGGCAGGGGTTTCTAGGGGTGGCAGGCAGTTGCTGTAAGCCACCCTCATAGAAATGGTTGATTTGTTTACTGGACTGTATCAGGTTGGAGATGGGGTGGCAGATAATCCAACACTGGCCTCCTATCCAATTGCTTTGCCATGGAATGGGGTTAGGGGCTCTCTGAACCCCCTGAAATTGAATGTAAAATGTTTTATATAAATTCATTAGAAGTTTTCCTTGGATACAGGGTATATAGCTTTCACCAGATCCACAAAAGGGACCTATGATCTCAAAAAGGTCCTTAGTTTCACCATTTGCCAGTTGTGAGACTTTTAGGCAAATGCCTTAGCCTCTGTGTGCCTCTGAGTCAGTCCTCACCTATAAGCTGAGGATAATAATACTTCACAAGATTGCTGGTATCTTAGTAAGGGATTGTTGTTGTTATAGTTATTCCTCCTATGAGAGAGGGCTAAATGGAGGACCCCACAAATCCTCACCCTCATTCCTCACCCATACCCCCTGAAGGTGGCAGGTCTGCCTCTCAGCGGGAGGTATTTACTTCCTCCCCTTTCTCATCCCCTCTCCACCCCACCCAAGACTTCTGGAAAGTGCTCCAGACTTTGATCGGAAGCTGGCACCTTTCAAGAGGCTCGTCATCGGGTGTGGAATTTCCAACTCCGGTAGGTCACGGAGTTATCCCAGTTCCTGAAATTCCTGCCTCTGATTTCTCAGCTGTTGCCATGACCACTTTTCCCCATTTCTGGTTACGTTAGTTTGTGTGTGTGTGTGTGTTTCCTTTTCACTGTATTTTTAGACTTAGGAAAAAATAAACAGTTCACACACCAGCACCTTCCTGATCTTTCAGTTTTTCACAGGATGGGGGTGGGGGCATTTCTTTTCCCTGACCTGCCCCACCCACCCCACCCCCACCCCCACCCCCTGCCACATCCTTACTTCTGTTGAAAATTCCCAGACTTACCCCACCCACCTCTCATCATTCTGCCTCTCCTACCCCCTCAGCACCGATAAATGAAGATTGTAACACAATTCTGAACTGGATGTGTCTCTGGGTCTTTTGTCCTCTTTATATTTTTATCTAGTTTCCCTCCTGGAAACTTCCCCCACTGGCATTTTTTCCTCCCTCAGAAGAGGCAACTCTAATTTGCAGTTCTTGGCTTGTCCCGCTGTGATAGCCCCCAAATCCAAGGAGGAGCTGGGGAGCCAGATGAACCCCACCGATGACGTTTAGGCTTCATCATCAGTAGAACAGTATTTAGGTAATGGAGTTGTCCCGGGTGCCAGTGGAACAGTGTGAGGAGAGCACCGAGCACAGTGCCTGCAGGTGGCGAAGCCTCAGGAATGGAGGAGGTGCTCTCTGGGCCTGAGGGTCCTAAGGACACAAGGTTATTTGTCAGCCCTCTTTAGCACAATTCTGTTCACACCCCAGCCGGAGTCAGGAGCTGGACTTGGTGCCCTCGGTGTGAGAAGACACAGGTGATAAAGGGAGAACTGGGAGGAAGGCTGAGAATTATTTTTGTGAGGGGAAAGGGAGGGATTTAAGTTATTTAATCTGGAGAAAACTGGAAGAGGGAAGGAAAGACTCAGTAATACCAGAGTTCGGGGCCCTCTGTAGCAACTCTTTTTCCTCTCCCTCAGGGAAGAGGAAGTGTCGGGGTCTCTCGACCGAGGCTGGCCATCTGAAGACTGACCCAGCTGTGAATGAAACCTTGGCTCAGGAAATCAGTTCTTGCTGAAGAAACCAAGGCTCACAGAGGCTGTGGCTTGTCTGAAGTCACAGGTTAGTGAGTGCTGGGCCCTGAACCAGTATCCCAGCCAGCTGAATGCAGGGAGCCAAGGCTTTCAAGGCACGTGTGTACCTGGAGACCACAAGCCCCGTGTGGTCTGGTGCCCCCTCAGGGGTTAGGTGGGATGGCAGCCGCAGGGGAGACTCCTAGTTTGCTTACGATTCCCAAATCCCACGAAGTGCTAGGAAGGACAGAAGGTGATGCAATCGATGCCATCCCTATCTGAGACGTAAGAAAGCTCAGCGAGAGGCTGAATAATTTTCCCAAGGTTATGCAACTAATAACTGTTAGAGCCAAGATCAGACCGGCCGTGTGGCTCGAGCCTGTATTCTCCACCTGTGCTGCTTCGGGAAGTGTCGGGTTTTGAATCTGGTCCAGCAAACTCCCAAGCCGGAATGCTAATGTGTTCTGTACCCTCTTCCACCCTCGGAGCACTGAGGAGTCAGACCATGCAGACGAGCACAGCACACAGGGAGCACCCCACCGCGGTGGTTTTCATTATGTCTGGCTGGCTCTAGTTGTGCCCTTCCATTGTTTTCTCTGTGCCTGGGTTTATGCCCTTGACCTTCAGAGGACTGGGAACAAGGCCCTTTTTTCAGTATTCATTCTCAGTTTGTACACAGTGTTACAGGTAAACAGGTGACTGTCTGACCCTCTGTTTCACTCACTGCTAGACTCTGATTGTCTGGAGTGTCCTGGAAAATTGGACTGTAGGTAGGGCTGGAAGCACCCTCAGAGAGCAAGTCCGACCTTGCATTTTGTAGATGAGAATGCTGGGGCCCAAAGAGACAAGAATCTTGAGTAGGATCATTCCTTTAACCTACCGACAATGAACATCTGCTGTGCCCCAGGCACTGTTCTAGGCACTGAATCCCAGGCAGGGCAGATGTCAACACGGGCCTGCCCCTACCGAGGTTACCTTATCAGAATGGAGGAGGACAATCAACAGAGAAATAGGTAAACAAAAAACATAACCCAGAAGAATAGTGTTTGGACTTGGGAAACTGGAGAGGAAGTAGGTCTGGCTCAGGGCCCACATCATTTCCCAGCTGACTCCCATATCCCTGAGGTCCTTTCCTCCCTTGGAATTCCCTTTAGCAGGAAGACTCCCTACCACTCACCCCACAAGTGGCCGCCTTGCTCTCGACCAAACCCTGGCTGGTGGCAAGAGAAGGCAAGAAGGCCCTCATGCTGTGTGGTCTCGTCAATCTCCCGAACTCCAGGTGCCTGCTACACATACAGCTGCTGCTAAACTCCCTTTGGCTATGCTCTGCCCCTCTGTTTCCCCCATTCCCACCCCACAACTCAGCCTGAACCAGACAGAGCACAGGCTTCTTTGGACCACTATCTTTACTATTGCTTCCCTCTGTTTCCCCTCCTGCCCATCCTCAGCTGTCTTCATACTTTCTTCCTAATTCCTAGTCTAGCTCAGGTTGCTTTTTTTTGAGGTGAGGGGTCTTTTCTCCTCCTATAAACACCCTTACTCACACACATACACAGGCATTCACTGGTCCTCTTCCCAGGCCTCCATCTCTTGTTTCCATGCCATCCCCTTCGCCTAGAACATTCCCTAGATCCTGGCCCATCTCTCAGCATCCTATTCTTGTTTTGCATCATAGCTCAGTGCTACTTCCTCCAGGAAGTTTTCCTGGGAAATTCTCCTCTTTGCTTTTGTTTCTCCTTCCAAGTTCTCAGCAGACCCATGTGACAACACCCAGTTTCCAGGATGAGGAGCAGAAGAAATGCACAAGAAAGGTAAAGCCCCAGGAACTGGCCTGGCCCTCATAGCTAGGCTTTGGTTTTCTCCTGTGGAACTGAAACAGTTTCACAGACTACCGCCATCAAGCAAGGCCACTCTGTGACCATGACAATGATAGATTAAAAGTAAGACCTCTCTGGAGTCACATCCAAACTCAGACAAAAATAAGAACTTTGTCCAAGCCACAAAAATGACTAAACACCCCCTTCTCTTAGCTACTATGAGTGGCGGCGGCTGCTTTACCTGTCACAGCTTTCACCCTGCTGCATCCCTCCCACCTTGTAGATAAAATGCATTAAGGTACCCGATTGTAGGTTCCCCCGTCTTCCTGAGAGCATCCAGCCTACAGCAAAGACTTCTTCCTTGACCTCTCCTCAAATCAGCAAGTATAAGTCCAAATCCTAAGTGCTCTCTAACACCCCACTGGATGCCCCACAGTCCTCCTATGGTGTGCGTTCTCCTTGTTGAAATGAGTCTACAAACCCAGTTTTTTGTTCGACCACTAGTATCTATCTACTGGTGGCCTTTGGCTAGAGGGCACTGACAATTTTGAACAACATACGAGACCCTGGCTGGTGTGGCTCAGTGGATTGAGCATGGGCCTGCGAACTGAAGCATTGCCTGTTAGATTCGCAGTCGGGGCACATGTCTGGGTTGCGGACCAGGTCCCCAGTCGGGGGCATATGGGAGGCAACCCACCGACGTATCTCTCACACATCGACACAGTGCTGTTTCTCTCCTTCTCTCCCTCCCTTCCCCTCTCTCTAAAATTAAATAAATAAAATCTTTAAAAAATAAAATAAACAACATATAGGTATACTTGTATTTTAAAAACTTGTTAAAGAACAAATATGGACTGAGTACCGATAATTTTGGAGATCTAATTGGCTTTATTAAGCGATTCATGATTCATAAATCAGACAGAACCCCATCTAGCAAATAGAAGGCGCTAGGAGGAGGGGTTGTACAAAATAGAAGGTTTTTATAGAAAGAAGGGTTGCGGAAGGCAGCTATTAACAAAAGAAAAGAAAGGGTTATTTTCTGCCTGAGACAGCTTTTTCTCGCGGGGAGTGGTGGACAGAATGTGAAGGGCTTGTATCATGCAGACTGCCTCTTTTTTCTATGGGGGCGGGGATGGAGAGGGCCCACAGGGCAGGTTGCTTCATTGGTGTTGACCAGAAAAGTCCAGCCTGGTTGATTATGATGCCATTTCTGGGAGAAGTTGAAACTGTAATTAGATCAGATATTAAATCTAGGTTTGGTATCATGGGGTTTTAGCATGAGTAACACCATTTTGGGCCAGTGGTTTTCTCTTAAACTACTAATGGCTATATTTTGGAATCTAAGTGCATTTTATACTATTATAGCATCAGATTTCTTTTCTGAACTATGTTTTCAGGCAAATTGCCCCCCGCCAAGTCTGTTTCAGTAGATTGGATTGATTCTTCAGTCCTTGGGAGTGCTTAGCATTTTCCTGCATCCGTACTCTCCCCTAACTGATCTCGTGTCAGAACAGAGGCCCAGATGAAACCACCCTCTTCTATAAACCTTGCACAATTGCCTAACCAGATTTGGCCCCTCCCTCCTCAGCACTCCTACTGCGCTCGGTTTTAATTACCCACAAGGCTTTCGCTTTATCTCCCCCTATAGCTGTGAATTCCCTGAAGGCAGACTGATCTTTAAAAACTTGGTTAGAATTCTAGTAGCTGCTCCAGCTAAAAATGACCAGTTAAAAGGTCCAGTGTTCTTAAGTGCCAGGGGCCATGGACCCCTAAGATGAGAAGAGCGTGTCTTAGGACCGAGGAGTGGAACACCTGAGTCATATTAAGGGACACGGAGAATGGGCCTGGCCCTGCCAGACTCCTGGGAGACACAGGTGGCAGGGTGCCTGGAAGCTCTTTGTAAGCATCACTAGGGCACAGAAAGTACCGGGCTTGTGTACACTTCAGTAAGAGTCAGAGTGAATTTGAATTTGCTATCACCCTGAACACCTTTGTGTGTTATGTCACTGTCCCAGATTAAGAATTTATCAGGGTAATCAGAGTAAAAAATAGATAGGGCAGTCCCGAGCTTTGAACACGTGGTACTTTCTCTCCCTCTCTTTCCAACTCCCTCTCTGTCTATTTAGACTAGTGGTTTTTAAACTGCGTTCCCTGGAGTTTGTTCCAGGAGCTGGGAGTTGAGTGAGCCCCTCTCCAAGTCCCTCATTCTGATTCAACCAGAGCAATTTTTTTCTCAACCAGAGCAATTTTGTTTTGCATCTTTTTTGGTGTGTTTTGAGATTCTGCATAAGATTTAATTTGTAAAGGACTTTCGTACAGGTAGACAACATCATGGAAATGGAATCAGCAAAATCTAGAATATGGACTACATCATGGAATAAACAATCTGGCTTCTTCAACAAATAAATTGTAAGAAAAAAAGGAAGGAGTTGGGGAACCTGTGAAATAAAGGACATAATAGCCATATCACTCAAATTCAATGTGGAGACCACATTGAATTAGAATAAACCAATATATTACACAGTTAGGCAAATTTTAACACTGGATATCTGGAGATATTGAGTTATTTCTTTTTAGTTGTCATAATGGTACTGTGGTTATGTTTAAAAAGAGTCCTTTTCTTTTAGAGATGAGTTCTGAAATATCTATGGATTAAATTATATGATGACTATAATTTGTTTTAAAATCATCCACTGTAGGAAGTGTAATGGGGAGAAGTAGGTTGGGATACAGATGAAGTAAGATTACATTGATGATCGTTGAAGCTGAATAATGGATACATAGGAATTCATTGTATTATTCTTTCTACCCTTTAAAATGTTTGCACATTTCCACACCAAAAAATAAAAAAGGTTTTTAAAAAACAAGTTAAAGGGGATTGTGTAAAGAAGATCTGGAACTCTAAATAACCTTATTTTTCAAAGTAACAGCTTTATCAAGATATAATTCACACACTATAAAATTTACCAATTTAAACTGGACACTACAGTGGTTTTTAGGATAGTCCCAGAATTTTACAACCATCGCCACAGTCAAATTTAGAAGATTTTCATCACCCTCAAAAGCAGTCACTCTCCATTCACCTCAATGCCTGCAGTCTTAGGCAACCCCTAACCTATTTTCTGTTTCTTTGGATTTGCCTACTCTAGATATTTCATACAAATGGAATCATACAATATCTGTATCTTTTTATTTTATTTATTTTTAGAGAGAGGGGAAGGAAGAGAGAGAGGGAGAGAAACATGAATGTATGAGAGATCCATCTATTGGTTGCCTCTCACACTCCCCCCCTCCACGCCCTGCCCTTCCCCAAATGGGCATCTGGCCTGCAACCCAAGCATGTTCCCTGACTGGGAATCGAACCAGTAACCTTTAAGTTTGCAGGCCAACACTCAATCCACTGAGCCACACCAGCCACGGCACAATATGTGATCTTTTGTGACTGACGTCCTTTATCTTAGGATAGTATTTTTAACTTGTTTTAAACACTTTTGGTATTGCTAGGAAAGAGCCATCTAGTAAATTTATTAGTGTGGCTACGGATTCTAAAATAAAGACACTTGAAAGAGGTTTGAACAGACTTAGGGGGAGAGAGTCTAACTGCTAAAAAAAGAAAGGCAAAAAAACCCCTTTTCCAGTCCAAATCCTTTGCATTACGTTTATGGAAATGGCTCCCAGAGAAGAAAGTGATTTACTTAATACACAGCTTGTTAGAGGCAGTGCTTTGTTGAAGTTTTAGGCCTGCTGACCTGTGGCTCCACCCTCTTTTCTTTTCCTTTCCTTTCCTTCTTTTTTTTATTTTATTTTATTTTATTTATTTATTTTTAGAGAGAGGGGAAGGGAGGCAGAAAGAGAGGGACAGAAACATTAACTGGTTCCCTCATGCATGTGCCCCCAAGTGGGGACTTGGCCCACAACCCAAGCATGTGCTCTGACTGGGAATTGAACTGGCAATAACATAAGCCAGTGCTCAATCCACTCACTCAGCCACACCAGCCAGGGCTCCATCTTCTTTTCATGCTGCCACCCTGCTTTCTGACCTCACACAAGCCCATACGACTTTTT
Source organism: Pteronotus mesoamericanus (assembly GCF_021234165.1). Taxonomy (NCBI): domain Eukaryota; kingdom Metazoa; phylum Chordata; class Mammalia; order Chiroptera; family Mormoopidae; genus Pteronotus; species Pteronotus mesoamericanus. The sequence goes on from NW_026555310.1 coordinate 5,676,564, forward strand.
CCATCACAACTCATCAATATGTGACCCACATAATATCTTCAGAGACACAGCTTGAGAATCAATGGTGACGGGGGCTGCTCTTCCAACAGCTCAGGCTTTCGGCTGCCCTGCCCTGAAGTGCAGCCACCCAGGGAAGAACCAGCACTAACACCAGCTCCCAGAATTTCCATCTTCGAGGAGCTCAGGAATGGCAATCTTTTTAGAAGCCAGAAGAAGCTGTTTGCATAGAAAGAACAGTTTTTACCTACACTGAATGGTTTTTTAAAACAAAATTTTGGAGTGGCTGGAGGAGGGCCTCTGTGTAGGAGGATGCTGGTACAGAACATGGGGGAACCCATTGGAAGGAACCCAGTTCAGGGTTAACAGGATGTACTGGAACCCCAGTGGGGCCTTGAGAACTGAGTCCAGAGGAGACTGAAGGTGAGGAATGGGAGGGAAAGGACAGGCTGAGGGAAAGGACTCAGGTTGAGGCAGGCTATGATCTTACAGCTGTTCCTGGAACTCTTCCAAACCATACTTATAGGCAGCTCAAAGAAGCTGTCAGGCTGCTGAAAAAAGGGCAAGAAGAGGACAAATTCTATAGATGGAACATTATCTGAGACCTGGGGAGAGGAAGGGAGGAGAAACTTCCAGAGAGCCTGGAGGAGGAAGGTAACCAGCTGACGGCAGCACCTGGATAACTATCTTTCTACCCCGGAGGCTCCCTTAGCTGATTTTCTGATCCCTGGCAGAGGGGCTTGATGGGTAGAGGACAGTGCAGGCTTTGGCCCCAGAGCTCTCAGACAAACATGGACTGTGAACTTGGATGACACAGGATTTGACAGGAGACACACAGTGTAGGCTACATTTTTGAAATACTGTCTATTCCCCTGTCTGCGGTGGGTATTGGAAATCTCACCCTTAAAGATCTGTCCCTTTGGATCTGTGAAAGGCTTTTAAACATCCTTTATAGCAGGGAAAATATCCCTGGGTGGGGCAGTAATGATTGTGAATTAAGACTAAGCTCAGATGGAACAAGACCCAGGGCATGCTCCAGAGGCGCTGGGCTTGCCAGGATGAAGGGACCTAAGGATGAAATCGGAAGTACTTTAACTTTTGCTTACAGTCAGTCTTATTTAAAATTTTTTTCTTTTATTGATTCTTGGGAGAGGGGAAGGGAGGGAGAAAGAGAGGGAGAGTAACATCAATATGAGAGAGAAACATCGATTGGTTTCCTCTTGCATGAGTCCAGGCTGGGGACTGAACCTGCTACCCAAACATGTGCCCTGACCAGGAATCAAACCCATGACTTTTCAGTTTGCAGGACAATACCCAACCAACTAAGCCAAATTGGTCAGGGGTGTTTACTTTAATCCCTTATCCTCAGAATGCCTTATTTGGGCTGTCTTGGTTCCTGAATAAACAGTGAGTTACTCAAGCTGTGTACATCCCATGGTTCTGTCTAGTGGATTGGTGCCTTAAGTTGCAAGGGCTCTGAGGAGCAGGTTATGTAGGAGGCAGTTACGTAGCTCATCTCAACTTTAGGTTGCCCTCCAGTTTTCTAATCCTAAAGTCCCAGGCCCAGTCTGGACTTTAATCAGATGACACATGCAATGTGTCAGCATCAGTAAGTGTTACCTGGTACTGGACCTGTGCCTGATTCATCCAGGAAGCTAAACCCAGGCTACAGAACAAACACCCCTACGCAGCTCCTGCCAGGCATGGGGTAAGAGGTTGTCCTGCCAAACAGACAGAGACTTTGTTTGCTTTGTTTTCATTTTTCTCCCAATCCCACTTGCCAGATTCTTTCACTTCTTTCTGCCCATCTCTGGGACAGAGGCTGTGTGGGGTTTTTCTAGATGATGCGAGAAGGCTTGCTTATGTATGTGTGTATGTATGTATGTATGTATGTATTTATTAATGGAGAAGGTGATTCCTTAGACTCAGGAATTGAAAGGGGAAGAGCAGGAACTGATAAAGGGGCAGAGCAGAAGCTTCTGGGAGGGGAAATCAAGAGTGGAAGCTGGTTAGGATAGGGATTAGAGGGAACAAAGAGGTGAGAGATCTCTGTCTTCTCCCACTCCCACCCCGGGGGGGCCACCTGACTCTAGTCTAGAAGTATAACTATAATTATTGTCCTGCTATAGACACAGAAGGTCCTGCTCTTCTGTGACAACTCCAGCTTGACCTCACTTTCTGCTAGTTTATTGTTTTTGACGCTAATTGGTGGACATTCAAAACCATTAAATTTTGCCTCAAGTCCCTTCCCCTCTCCCTAATACAAATGCAAAACGTGGGAATCCCCTTCTATAAGAAGCAACGGTGCCGCTTTAAGAGAAAGGGAAGGGAGGAAGAAGGCGCTGACTTAGATCCTCCTACCATTGGCTGCTGGAGGGGATCCCACCTCAGGGATTGGCCCTGACAGAGACCGCCTCCTCTTGTGATTGGTTCACCTAGGCCAATATAAAGGGGCTGTGCCGGCCTCCCGTTCAGTTGGAGACAGGCAGGGAATTCGCTTGGGTTTGCCGGCCGAGACGCACCTGGCGCCACTCTCTCTTCTCTGAACCAGAGTCCAAGTCCCACGGAGGCTGCAACCATGAAGGAAAGACGGGCCCCTCAGCCAGTCGTGGCCAGATGTAAGCTCGTTCTGGTGGGAGACGTGCAGTGCGGGAAGACAGCGATGTTACAGGTGTTAGCAAAGGACTGCTATCCCGAGGTGAGCTGCCCGCCCGCCCCCTGGCCAGCGTTCATCCTTGTCTGCCTGCCCGCCTACCCCGGGGTAGATTCCCACCTACCCACGGGAGCTGTCTCTCCTTTCCCCACCTCACCCCACCCCACCCTCAGCCTCTTTCTGGCTCGAGGACCGCCCTGCCTTAGCTTCCCCCTGAGACCTGTTCCACTTTTGCCGCCCCGCTGGCTCCTCCTCACCTCTTCACCCATAGGCCCCAATCAAATCCCCTCCTACCTCCCTTCATCCTGGAGTCAGCTACCTGGAGAGGGACCTGGAGACATTTGAGAATCTGGGGTTTCTTGACGCAATACCTGCTCGCCCCTTCACCCCAACCTCAAAGGTTCTGTGAGCCTGGCTCCCGGCAGTCTTCCGTTGCCCGCTCCCGCTGTTCTGTTGGTCCAGGGGGCTTGTGGAGAGAAGATAAAAGAGCTGGAATTGACTGTGGCTCTAAAACTGGGAGACAATCTGGGGTTGAGGGGAATATGTGTGTTTGTGTGTGTGTGTGTGTCCATTTATAATGGACCATTATAATATGGGGGGTTTGTCCCTGGCTGGTAGTCGTTCCCATTTCATAATTTGATGGGGCAAAGTGCCTGTGCCTCTACATAACCCTGCCTCCTGTCCCATGTGGTCCTTCTTGCCCCAGGTATCTCCTCCTCTGGCCACTTTAGTATCTCACTCCTAGGGTGAGTGGCTTCTTATATTGGCAGTGCCAACCAGAGGGAAGGGGGGCCCAGGCGGTGAATAGTTCCTCTCTTTCCACAGACATATGTGCCCACCGTGTTTGAGAATTACACAGCCTGCTTGGAGACAGAGGAACAGAGAGTGGAGCTTAGTCTCTGGGACACCTCAGGTAAGACTGCTGTTCCCAAATGCCTCCTTCCCATATCCACTGGGCTGCTGCAGCTGCTGTTTTTTAGAAATTGTTTTCCTCTTTGATGAGGAGGAGTAGGATGCTTGCCAGGAAACTGAAAGAAGGGGACCTGAAGATTCTTTGGTTGGGGATAGGGGAGGGGACCTGGTCAACTCAGTTGGTTGGTCCAGGGGTGCAGAATGGATAAACCCCAGGAGCCACTTATTTCTCTGGGTCTCCTTCAGAGGGCTGGATGGTGAGGTGAATGAACCCCTGGATACTTCTTGGGGCAGTCAGACAGGGCTTCTCCATTTTCACTCCCTGCCACCACATACACAGCCTTCACTGCCCCAGAGCAAAGCCAAATAAAGCAGAAGGCAGTGCTGCTGCAGGCAGTTGTGGTTGAGGCAGGGAGACAAGCCTGCTTTGGGGGAAATATTGCCCCTGATTCAATTTTCTCTCCTGCATTCCATCTCGGGCCAGTGCCGTCCGTCCGTCCGCCTGCCGCAGCTCAGCTCAGCTCGTCATATCGCTGCGGCTCAGGGCTGAAGTGATGCATCATTCATGCTTTGGAGTGTGGGGGAGACGGCTTAATGTAGGGCAGAGTAACGTCGTTGTAGTGGCAGGAGGAGGGGGAGTGTTGGCCCTGACCATTTATTTCCCCCTGCACTGGCCTGGGGTAGAAGTACCCTGTCTTTCTGGAATGTAGGAAGCAATATTTTTCCAGCTTCTCAACCCTAAACCCTCAGTGTTAGGCTATCCCTTGCTTGCATTGATTCTGGCCCCTTACCATTATCTCTTTACTGTAGTCCATTTTTTAAAAAGACTGGGTTCAGAGTCATAATTAAGGACGAAAAGCGAGGGATAGGAGGAAGAAAATAAAATCTGCTCCACTCTGAATATGCATATTCAGGCTGAGTTTAAAGATGAACTATATAAATCACTAGGGGTTTCCTGTTACATGCAATAAATATGCTGTCCTGCTCCTCCAAAGACTGTTGTTCCCATGATCCAATTCTGAAGTCTGAAAAGATTTGGGGTAGGGGATGGGAAGGATAAACAGAAAACAAGACACCTCTTGATACCCCCTCCCCAAAACAAAGCAAAACAAAAATTCCTCAACCTGCTATGCTTTCTCCGCGGCAGTTCCAAGGGTTGGGAGGCAGGGTTCTGGTTATCGAAGACTCCGCTGTGCTGGCTGGATCCAACTGGAACGCAGTTGGCTGCATGATGTGTGCTTTTGCATCTGCTGTACCCTGCCCACCTTTCAATCTTCCCCGAGTCTTACTGCAGCTCATCTCTCTTCACTACCACCGCCCCAAAGCGCCACTCCCCTACCACCACCACTTCCCGCTGTTTCCCCCCTCCTCCCACAGTCAGAATGCAGCCTTTGAATCCTAATCCAGATAATGGAAAATCAGCAAGGTGCTTTCTTTTTCCCATGTCGCATCCCCAGCCCCCCAGTTTCCAAAAGGATGCGGGCTATCAGTCATCCTCAAACTCCCTCTTTCAGATTAGATGCCCATAAGGAAGGAGGAAGTGGCAGCCAAGTGTGGGATGGGGCTTCCCAACATTGGGGCCAGGGTGGAACCTGTTCTCATTATTCACTTGCAGATCTTAGGGGAGGGGGACTGCTTGGAGCCAGAATGGTGGCCTCCTCCCCTCCCCCTTCCCAGTGCTGCAGTGCTCCCTTTGCTCAGTGCTGTGGTGATGAGACCCCACCTGTGAGAGGGGAAGGGGACAGATTGCTGAAGGAGCACACAGCTCTCCCAACTCCCCTGTACTCTTTTTTTTTTTTTAAACAACAAACCCCCTCCCCACTTGGATTCCCCCCAGTTTCCATGGCGATTGTGGTGCAGGGAGAGGGGCTGCTTGCTATTCTGAGCACGGATTGTCTGGGTTCCAAATCTGCTACTGTTCCTTCCCAGGGGGGAGGGGGGAGGCTCCTAGCATTCTCCTGTATTAGACCACCTGGGTCTGCGTTGCCGGCGGCCCTCCCAATGAAGGACCTTTCTGGAGTCTCAAAACCCCTAGCTATGGGTGCTGTTGTCTTTGAGACTGTCTCCCTGAGATCTTGGGGGATAGGGGCTGCAGCTCTCTTTTTGCCCTTTTCGGGATAAGCTGATTTGGGTGGTGGAGGAGCGGGGCACTGAATCTCTACCAGCCTCTCAGAGCTCTGACCCCATGGCAAAGAAGCAGGGCAGCCAGTTATATAACAGGCAGGTTTATTTCTTCACTGGGGAGAGCCTTGGAGCAGAGGTTGGGTAGCAGGCAGGCTCTAGAAAAGAGGAGACCTCCAACAAGACTTGGTCTCTGCAGGGGTGCAAGCACCCTCCTCTGGGACTTAGAACTGGTAGACCTTAAATTAAGCCCACAGTAGGAGACCAAGACAGGGCCAAATTATGCTCCACCCATCTTTTATTTTGCTCCCTTTCCCCTTTTCAGGGCTAAGGAAGATGATATTCTTGCACTGCCTTCTGGCAGGTGGTCAGGTCCCAAGCTCCATGCTGCAGCAGGTTCCTCTGGGAGGTGGGTGGGGCCAACTAACCTAAGGTGGGCAAGAATGGTATTCCCAGGGCTCTTCGCGCTTAGGCCTGTAGGGCAAGGAAAATGCCATGGCTTATCATCAGCTCTTTCTCCCCTATAACAGGATCCCCCTACTATGACAATGTCCGTCCACTCTGCTACAGTGACTCCGACGCAGTATTACTGTGCTTTGATATCAGTCGTCCAGAGACAGTGGATAGTGCACTCAAGAAGGTAAGTCTGGATAAACTACAGTCTCTAGCTCAGCTTGAGAACAAAAAGGAATCTTGGGGACCCTATCATCTAATCCTCTCTTGTGTAACAGAAAGAAACTGAGGCCAGAGAAGGGATAAATTTGCCCAAGGCCACACCATTAGCTATAGCACTGGAAATAGAACCCAGATCTTCTGCCCTTGTCCCATACTGTTCTACCAGAGGCCCAGCCACGGAGGGTGGTGTTCAAGATTCTGAAAGCGAAGGATTGAGAGTCAGAGAACCTTTTGGTGATATGGTTTGAAGGTCAAGGATGCAGTTTTTTGGAGGCAGCTTCTACAGACCCTCATCCCAGCCTACTGGGACTGGGCAAGCCGGGCAAGCCTGAACAGAACTGCTAATAGGAAATGCCTAGGTCTGCCTGGCAAGGTCTGACCATACTGAGGGATCCCAGGATACTTTGTGGAACTAACCTAGTTTCCGAGAAGGCTCTGGGACTATCTCCTTCCCTTGGGAAGAGACTGGTTGGCTTCCTCCTGGCTCTCTGGACCTGTGGAGCCCTTTGGCTGGATTGAGGGGGCAGATCCAGGCCCCATATGTTTGGCAGAGAGTGGGAAGAGATTTACCCCTGTGCTTTCTCTGGTGACTGGACTGTCGAATGAGGGGACAGGCTCTTGGGTCATCGTTCCTGTAACCCCAAAGGCCTCACGGCAGGAAGATGATGTAATTAGTTCAGTGGTGATGCTGTGACTCAGAGGGATGGCTGGGCCGGTGACAAGCTGTATGGTGTGTGCGGTGTTGCCAGTTGGGCTTCTCTGGGTATCTCTTAGTCACTGACTGTCCTTTGTTTTTCCTTCCTCCAACCTTCTTGCATGGCTCTTCAGTGGAGGACGGAAATCCTAGATTATTGTCCCAGCACCCGTGTTTTGCTTATTGGCTGCAAGACAGACCTGCGAACAGACCTGAGTACTCTGATGGAGCTGTCCCACCAGAAGCAGGCACCCATTTCATACGAGCAGGTGTGTGTGTGCACCCACACGCGCGCCACCGTGTGTTGGGTGGGGTGGGGTGGAGAAGGCTATAGGGAAAGGACTTGAAATGTGGCTCTTACTCACATTCTCTCACTATGGCAAGACAGAATTGGTATTCTGGGGGGCCATCTATAATCAGCTACTAGTTACCTGGATATAAGTGGTAGCCATTTACCCAGATTTCTGCTATAGGTTGGCCGGGGACCTATTCCCGTGTGGGCCAGTGTTCCTCAGGTTGTATTTGTGCACCATGTGCATTAGAATCACTAAAGGTGCTAATTGGAATTCCTGACTCCATGTCTATAGAGCCACTCTGGGAGAAAGATAGGGGAATTGCATCTATAATGAAAATACTGGATAACTTCTTATGTTCATTTCTTTTAAACCAGTATTTCATGTTGGATTTGTTTGGTGAGCTTTTAAAAACACTAATGCCCAGAAATTCTGACTGACTGACTGACTGACTCTGGTTCAATATGGTTTTTAAAATGTCCCAGGTGATTCTAAGGTGCTATTAGGCTTCACCTTCCTAAAATAATTAGCAGAGGGTGGCGGTGGGAGGCTGGCAGTTGGGTCCCATGGAGTAGTCCCGGGGGTACCACTCACCGTAGGAGGCAGTGCTTCACAGCCGTTTTGGCCATTGCATCGGTGACCTCGCTCCCCTCTCCCTGTGCAGGGCTGTGCGATAGCCAAGCAGCTGGGTGCGGAAATCTACCTGGAAGGTTCGGCTTTCACCTCAGAAAAGAGCATCCACAGCATCTTCCGGACGGCATCCATGGTGTGTCTGAACAAACCCAGCCCGGTACCCCCGAAGAGTCCTGTCCGAAGCCTCTCCAAGCGACTGCTCCACCTCCCCAGTCGTTCTGAACTCATCTCTTCTACCTTCAAGAAGGAAAAGGCCAAAAGCTGTTCCATTATGTGAAGTGGGGGTTGTAGAGGGGAGACAACCTCCCACTTCCTCCCTTGGGTTGCAGAGGCACGGGCAGAGGGAGGATGAGACAATTTAGGACACTGGACAATGAGTTTTTCAGATGGCCACGGTGAGGGCTTGGAAGGAGACAAGAATGGGACAAGGAAAGAGCCAGGCCCCACTTGAGGACCTGACACTGAGAAAGAACCATCACACCCCAAGCCAGGCCCTAGGTGGTGGAGGGGGCAGCTGCCCCAGTGACCCCCTCTCCAGAGGAAGGAAAGGTGTGGGGGTGAGGGGGGCATGCTGGCCTCATGGGCTCAGGGGCCTCCAGGAGCCTCACCTTCAGCATCATGCCTCTTCCACCCAGTGTTTCCATGCAGGCCAGGGGACGGGAGGGGTGTCTGAGCCCTTCCCTTCCCCTCTGAGGCGGCCACGCAGGAGTGGAGAGTGGGGAAGCCGTGAGGCAGCTCCCTTGGGAGCTGAGCCCAGGTGCTTCATAACTGAAATCAGAAGGGCAGGAGCTGGTCAGAGCCAATGAGAAGGAAACCTCATCTTTGCATAGCCCATGTCTCATGGAGAGGTGACATCATACATTCACATGCTTCTCACCTAAGTCCACAGGGTCCAAGGGAGAAGCCCCAGACCCCCTTCTCTTGCAGTGTGGGGGTGGTGGTGCTGCAGGAGGCAGGGCTGGGTGGGGGTCACCAGACTTTTTCTGCCCTTAGGGCAGTACAGCTGGCATTTGTTTTATAGACTCTTGTCTTTGGAATGGGGGGAGGGGGGAGTGTTTCAATCTGTTACATGTTCTGTGTTTAAAGAAGAAAACCTATTTATTAATGAAAAATATAACACGTATAAAGAAGTTGGCTCCATTTTCTTAGTTTCTTTCTGTTTTCTGTGATCATTGCTAATGAGGAGAAAGCTGCCCTGGGACCCATTCTGTAGGTTGCAAAAGTGGTTGCCTCCACTGTTCCCTGGTATTTCCAACAAGGATCTCCTTCCTCTGCTCCCAACCCCACCCAGGTCCTACTTAGCTAGTGAAGATCTCCTTAGCCCAAGAGCAGGGTTTCTCAACTTTGGAATTAATGGCATGCTAGGCTAGACAGCGCTTCGTTGCGAGAGCAGTCCTGTGCATTGGCGGAGGTTTAGCAACGTCCCTTGCCTCTGCCTGCCAGATGCCAGTAGCACTATTCCCCCCCACCCCCACCCCAGTTGTCACAATCAAAAATGTTTACAAGTATTATTAAATGCCCCCTGGGGCAAAATCACTTCTGGTTGAGAACCATTGCCCTAGAGAGTCTGGGGAGAGAGACAGGTTTGGTGAAATCAGAGGATCCAAGCTGCTGAGATCCCAACCCCTGCAGGTGGAGAGACTGAAGCCAAGTTTGGGGGGTTGCTGGAGTCCTGGTCTCCTGGGAGCTCAGAGAGGTGATGTCACCTGCTTTCTTGGCCTTCCAATTCCATTGCCTGTTGATGGCAACTCAAGGGCCTTAACTTCCCTTCTCTTCAGTGACTTATATATAGCTCTTTTTTCCAAGTTTCATAGTGCTCCGGAAATAGCGAGCTACTAGGTATTTACTATTTGCTGTGTGCTCAGCACCATTAGCTGTACCAACATTATCACATTTAAATTAGCCTCATGAATGATAATAGCTAACATTTGTTAAATGTTTACTATGAGTCAGAGATGTTTGAGTTCTTTATATGTTATTTATTCTTATGGAGTACTATCTACCTCATTTTATAGACAAGAAAACAGATTCAGAGGGATTAGTTAATGTACCCAAGGTCCCACAGCCAGAAAGTAATAGAACTTGGATGCAAATCCAGGCAACCTGGCTCCAGAACATGCACTTTTCACTGCTCTGCTATCCTACCCTGTGAGATGTCATATTATTATCCTTATTTTATAAAGGAGGAAATAGGAAAGCTAGGGATGTCATGTAGCTTGCACGAGATCATACTGCTTGTATGCAGTGGAGCCAAGATTCAAACCGGGTCTCAAAAACAGATAAAAATCTTTAATTAAAAAAAAAATACTGCCCTGACTGGCGTGGCTCAGTGGGTTGGGGGTCATCCTGCAAACTGAAAGGTCGCTGGTTTGATTTCCTGTCAGGGCGTGTGCCTGGGCTGGGGCTGGGTCCAGTTGGGGGATATGTGAAAGGCAGCCAATCAATGTTTCTCTCCCTTTCTTCCTCCCTCCCCCTCACTCTATAAATAAATAAATAAATAAATAAATAAATAAATAAGTCTTTCATAAAATGGGTATCAATGTTAACTATAATCCCATGGGTCCATTACTGCTAGCCATGTTGTACCTAAAAAGAAGACTTTACTGCTGGTCCTCACTAGAAGATAGTCCCTCTGTCTCCATCTTCAAAGATGCATGTTTGCAGAAAAAAACCTGGCAGGTTAGGACAAACAACGAGTATCTTTTATGCTTAATGTCTTACATGTGTCATTTGTGAGAGAGGTGTGTATAAGTACTAGGGGAACTCTGCCACTGTGAACTTGGACAAGCTACACCACTTTCCTGGGTTCCAATTTACTCATCTTTAAAGATGATGACAGTTCTGACCCAGTAGCTTAGTTGGTAAGAGTGTCATCCCAATACACCAAGGTTGTGGGTGGGATACCTGGTCAGGGCACATACAAGAAGCAACCAGTGAATGCATAAAAGGGTGGAACGAAGAATTGATGTTTCTCCTCTCTCCAAAAAAAAAAAACAAAACAAAACAAAAACAAAAACAAAAAAAAATCAATAAAAAATTTTAAAGATGATGACAAATGGTAATTTGGAAATAGGGAAAGAACATGGACTCTGAAGTTGAATCCTGGCTTCATTCTTTTAACTATGTGGACTTTGAAGGCATAATTAATTTCGAGGGGGCCTCAATCTTATCAGTAAAATGGAGGTAATACCCACCTCATACTGTTATTAGAAATCAGTAAAATAAGTAAGGTAAGATAAGTGTACATCTCAGAGGTGAGCACTTAGAAGATTTTCAGTAAAAACTGCAGCTCTTAGATTCCAGTCTACAGCTTTGATCTGATTGTTAGTTGGAGTTCCATTCTGTGAGTGGAGAGCCCTCCAGTGTCCACTGGGTAAATTACACATAATGAAATTCTGACTACTTTCCCTTCAGTTCTGCCTCTGGGGTAGAAGTGGGGTCAAAGGCTGCAGAACTCCAAGAACGAAAGGGTCGGTACCTCTCCCAGGAGTACTTCGGGCCACAGTGCGTGGTGCTCAGGGCTTTACGATTATTTGGGTCTATGTTTAGGATCTGCTTGAGGAGAACTGAACATATATTCAGGGAGAAAAGCCAGACTTACAGCCATATGGAATTGAAATGAAAAACGATGGGAAAATGGGAAGGGAGGAGGCATTTTTACTTCCGGGTATCTGTTTAAACCCATCCAAGAAGTTGCAATGTTTTTGTTTTGGCGTGGGGTTGAGGGGAGAACTATGAATGATAAGACCAAAGGAAAACAAAGTGAAAATGCAATTTAGGGTTAAAAAAAAAAAAAAGGCTCAGTGGAAGACTGAAGAAGCGGGGAATATGAGGACGAAAGAAACAAATATATGAAGATAGTCCAATATAGGCCAGATTCCAAAAGGCAAGAAAATGAGGACGCCAGGGTCTTCTCTGGAGTGCTGAGAAAACGGGTGCCACTGCCTAGGCAACACCATCGTTTCTGGAAGCCTTTGGAATCCGTTGTGTGGCCTAATTTTGAGTTGTCACAATAACTAGGGGTTGTTAATAACTATGGGTTGCTAGAATGTCCTCCTAAACCCGGGACAGTCCTGCACGATGACTAGTCTAATATTCATTGTGAAATACTCGGCTACACCTGTAACCACCTATATAATGGGACTAATAATTAATCTCACAGGGTTGTTGTTGTTGCTGTTATTGTTTTGTAAAAACGTTTTTCCACAAAAGGATGTAAGCCACAAGCCATGGTAGTCGTTAATTGCAGTTTCTAGGAAGACCAGCATATCCCGAGATGACCGCGTCCGGGAGAGGACTTTTTGCGGGAAGCCTACCCACAGATAACGCCTCCTCCGGCCGACTCAAATGCTTTGCGAACTCCATTGCCCAGCAGACACCGCGGCCCGGGATTGGCGTTCGCACCATGCATTCTGGGATTGGTAGTTCTCAGCTCTCGTTGTTGGCCAGCGCAGCCCCATATCAGGAACTCGCCTTCCCAACTTGCCGCGCGGTCCTGGGTGGGTGCCTCTCGGCGACCAGGAAAAGGGAAAGATGGCGACTGCTCGGCGACGTTGAGGCCGCGTTGGGCGGTTCAGAGTCAGAGTGGTGAGTCCCGGGCGATGGAGGCGGTTCCCACGAGTTTGCAGAAAGGGCGAGAGTGGAGGCATGGCGGTGACCCCTGCTTCCGGGACCAGGAGGGGAAGAGCGTCTTATGGAAGGAGCACGAACCCGGAAAGCTTTAGCCGTCAGGAGCTAAGGGACGCGGGCCCCAGCGGGTAGTGTTGGCTCCTGGGAGCACAGGCCAAGTCTCTGGAAATGTTACAGACCAGACCTTTGCCTTTGGCACAGCACCTGTGATACCCCTAGTTTGACCTTATTGTTTCTTGTTTTGAGTAGCCCTTGCTCCAGCCAAACTAGAACTTAAGTTCTCCATCCAGAGCCAGTCATGCTTTCCCGCCTGTGTACCTCCTGTATTATTTTGCTGGGGATGATTTATTCCCCTCACTGTCAGTTACACATCTTTAAATTCTACTTGTACTTAAACGGTCAAGAGCCACTTCCTCTGCAGATCTCACAAATGAAAGGAAACTTCTTTGAACTCATGTAATAAGTACTTCATCTGAGTCTTCATCTTGGTATGTGTTTCATACCCTTTATTCTGTAAACTTCATGTGGACAGGGTCTTCCTGATTCCCGTTTGTAACACACACAGTGCCTAGCACGGTACCTTGCAAATAGTGGATGTTTGACAGAAACTTAAAAAAATGAATGTGCCCCTCCACTGCAAAACCTGGGGAGCTTGAGGATCTGGGGACTCGCAAGGAAGGCTGCTGGGAAGCAATGGCTAGGATGTGCCTGTGATAAGTAGAGCTTACAGGTTGCCTCTGTTTACTGTATTCTTCTCACTTCTTATTCTCTTCTAAATTCACTCCACTCAGACTTCAAACAGCTCCTGTCAAGGTTACTAGCCATAGCAATTTTTCTAAAAGCAAGGGTCACCACACCTCTAGCTCCTAGTCTTACTCCACTGGACACAGTAAACCACTCCCTCCTTGACATGCGTTTTGACTCCTGTGATTTCCAGATCATGAAAATCACATTTTTCCTCCTTTTACTTTTTTTTTTCCCCTCCTCTTCTTTCTCACTGGCTTTAGCTTCTTTCCATCTTTTCCTGTGGCTCCTCCTGTGCTTGACCTGTAAATGCTACAGTGTTCCAGAGCTCAGTCATGCATTCTCTTGTTTGTTTTCTTTAAGCATACTGCCTACTTAAGTAATATCATTTAGTGTCATATGGCTTTAAAAGCCTTGTATGTATTGATGACTCAAGTTTTTGTCTCCAGTCTCTCTCTTCTGAGTTCCAGAATTGCATTTTCAACTGCCTTCCTGCAGTCTCCACTTGGACAGTCTCCACTGTTTTCGTATGGACAGGGCCAAAATGAAACTTGATTTCCTCCTACATCTCTTTTCCCCCGGTATTCCTCAGTCACTAATGGCACCACGAACCATAAGGTTGCTCAGACCATAAATTTAGGAGCTGTCCTTGTGTCCCCTCTCCTGTGTTCCCTTTAACAGTTAAGTCCTGTCAGCTCTGCCTCCAGCACATACCCTGAAGCTGTCTGTTTCTGTCCATCTCCACTGCTGCTTTTCCAGGACGGGCCACTGCCATCTCTTGCCCACACTCCTATACTGGCATTCTCAGTGGTTCTGTTTCCACTCTTGGCTCCCCTATTATATAATTTCTTGCAAGTCACCAAAATAATTATTTAAAAATGTAAAAGTAGATCACATTACTTCCTGTTTAACACTCTTCTAAGTGTTTCCATGGCAGTTAGATTAAAATCCAGGTTCCTTTACCCTGGCCTAAAACATATTTCCGTGATTAACTCCTGCCTACCTCCCTGAACTCTTGAATCAGTCTTCTCCCCTGGTCACTTGCCCCTCAGCCACACAAGTTTGTTTTTAATTGGCAAACACAGTAAACTTGTTCCTGCCCAGTGCCTAATACTTGCTTCTACTCAGTACGTTCTTTTCCCTGATCTTTGCAGGATTTTTCACATCCTTCAAATCTCACCTTATATGTCATCTAAAAATTTCTTTCTTGAGCTCTCTTTCTTGTTCATACTCCTCCCCATTATATCACTTTTATTTTTTTTTAATTTAAAAAGATTTTATTTATTTCTAGAAAAAGCGGAGGAAAGAGAGAAAAAGAGGGAAACATTGATCAGTCGCCTCTCGCACACCCCCAAGTGGGGAACTGGCCTGCAACCCAGGCATTTGCCCTGATTGGGAATCAAACCCAGGACCTTTCTGTTTGCAGGGTGGCGCTCAATCCATTGAGCCACATCAGCCAGGGCTCACTCTGTTTTATTCTCTTCATTAGTTCTCATTGCTATTTGAAATTCTCTTATCTTACTGCTTAACTGTTGTCTGCTTCACTGGAATTTAAATGTTAGAGATCTGAGACTTTGTTTTATTTACAGGTACACCTCCAGTACACAGTACAGTTTCTGACGCCTAGCAGGTGCTCAGTTAATATTTGTTGAAAGACTTCATGATGTCATGATGTCTAGGATGCTTTACAGAGAAAATAGCCTTTCTTCTAGTATTTTTTAAAATAAGTTCTTATTTTTATTTTACTTATTTATTTTTAGAGAGGGAGAGAAACACCGGTATGCAAGAGATACCATACACCAATCAGTGCCTCTCACACACCCCCAGCCAGGGACCCAGCCCACAACACAGGCACATCCCACTACTGGGAATTGAACCGGCGACCTTCTGATTCACAGACTGGCGCCCAGCCTGCTGAGCCACACTAGCCAGCGCTAGAGTGTTTTCTTAGGGCTGTACATGGAAGAGATGTCAGTGTAATTTCCATGTTACAATGCATGAGTACTGATAGAGAATGTTCAGTCATTTCTCAGGCAATTGTGAGATAAAATGGGTGGTTTTTCCACCTTTTGAAAGTGCTACTTGTTTATTTTTCTTTTGTTTACAAGTTATCCCTTAAGATATATGGCAGGAAATGACATGAGACTGGGGGATTGTAAACTAAAGCTTAGGGGACTGATACTCTAGCTGAACCACTTGGAGATATAATAAGTTCTGAGAAATGTATCCCAGGTGTTAGGGATGGTGATAATGACGATGATGATGGTGATGATGGGGTAGAGGCAGATTCAGACTTGCTGTTGTTTTAGCAAATGAAACTGAGGTAGATTTTGTGGTCTGAAGGACCATTGACAATTTGTTCATTGTTTCCCAGGCAAGAGGGAACAGGACAAATTCCTGCTCAAACCTTTCGTGAGACTGAGAAATTATCAAGACTGTGAAAATCTGAGTAGAGAATGTCAGTCAGAATGCCTGTGACCTCTAGTTTTTGATATTTACCTTTTTTTTCTGAAATAGTTATGAGTCATAGGAAGTTGCAAAAAAAAAAAAAAAGTTCATGGAGGTCCTGTGTACCCTTCACCAAGTTTTTCCCACTGCATAACTAGTAGTACCTTTCTGTTTGTCCATTTAAATTAGTTTTTCCTTGGAGTGCTGATTATAATGCCAAATATCAAAGTTAACCCTGCTTTTTGAGCGTTCTTTATGATTCAAGAGACCTTACTTCTCTTAGGTGTGTGTGCGTGCGCGTGCTAACTGTCCTGGTGGGCTGGCAGACCTGACCGACTCCTCAGATAAGCAATTTAGGATGTTTTTAGAGATAGCTAGTACACTATTCATTCACTGACATATCTTTTAATATTCTTGCAGTCTAATTTTAAAAATAAGGTATATTCATTGTATATTTTTAGAACTGAATATATACAAAAAAATAATCACAGAAAGGCAGTGTAGTATAATGAATAAAGTGGGCCTCTGGAGCCAGACTGCCTGGAACTCTGCCACTGACCACCTGCGTGTCCTTAGGCAAGTTACTTTAAATACCTGAGCTTCAATTTCCTCACCTATAAAGTAGCCATACCAAAATATCTACCACATTGGGTTGTTTTGAGATTAAGTACATTATATATGAACAGTTTAAAGTAGTACCTGGTACATAATAAGTACTCCTCTTATCTGTGACAGATGGCAGGAGAGCTGGCTGATAAGAAGGACCGTGATGTGTCACCTTCCAAGGAGGAAAGGAAGCGATCTCGGACACCTGACAGAGAGCGGGATAGAGACCGGGACCGGAAATCTTCCCCATCTAAAGATAGGAAGCGGCATCGTTCAAGGGACAGGCGTCGAGGAGGCAGTCGATCTCGCTCCCGTTCCCGGTCCAAGTCTACGGAAAGGTGCAGTTTCTTTGCATATCTGTTACACAGAAAGGCAGAGTACATTTCAAACTTCTTCATTCTTGGTCCGTCTCATACCTCCAGGATTAAGACATTACTCTATCACACATTTCTCTCTCTCTTTTTTGAAAGATTTTAAAGGGAGGGAGAGAAACATCAGTGTGTGGTTGCCTCTTGCGTGCTCTCTACCAGGGACCTACCTGGCCCACAACCCAGGCTTGTGCCCTGACTGGGAATCGACAGTGACACTTTGGTTTGCAAGTCAGCACTCAGTCTATGGAGCCACACGAGACTGGCTGTTTCGCACATTTCTCTACACCCAGCGATTCATTAGGTTTAACGGTTAAGAGTGAACTTACAAGATGAAGGTCCAGAGATAGTTCATCTGTTCACATAGTCTGTGGTTGATTATTGCCATTAATACTCAGCAGTACAACTCTGAGCTGTAAGATCTTAGGATCCCCTCATAATTTCTCCAAGAAACACATTCCCCAATTTGTAAAATTTTATCTTGGGTATAAACGATCGGGCCCTGGCTGGGTAGCTCGGTTAGAGCGTTGTCCTGATAAGCAGCCTGATCTCCGGTCAGGGCACCTACAGGAAGCAACCACTGAGCGCATAAATAAGGGAACAACAAATTGACGTCTCTCTAAAAACCAATAAATTAAAAACAAAACAATACAAGATCAGGGGAACCTCCTTAGGGCTGCAGTGAGGCAGGATACTCTGGAAATATCAAGAGATTTCTTAAATTTGTTGTCTTCAGAGAACGACGGCACAGAGAACGAGATAAGGAGCGGGATCGGAATAAGAAGGACCGAGATCGGGACAAGGATGGGCACAGACGGGAGAAGGACCGGAAACGATCCAGGTACCTGAGGGAATGAGAGGGGGCTTGAGGGCAGTGCTCCTCCGCCCTCCTCTCTGCATCTGAGCTGGCTCAGCTTTGTAGGGAAGTGAAATTGTCTTAGTGGATCCAATTAGTAGTTACTGCAGAGCTGTCTTTTTTAGAGGGCATGTGTCTTTAGAAAGTGTAACCAGTTAGTGAAGTCACAACCCTTTGAGGGCTAGATTATTCTTAGAATTTAGGAATTTGAAAATGTTACCAGCCTACCAAACATTCCTTTAACTCCAGTGAACCATTAAGTTTTCTACCCAGAATATGCAGCATATATTTGTCGGGTTAGCTTAATGCCCCACTCTCTTGATTATTTTCCTTCTGGAAACTTTCTATTCAAAGTTTTTACTTGGCTCCGAGTGTGTGGTTAGAATTCGGGGCAAAGGGCAGAATTCTTATAACAAACACAGTGGAGTTGTTTGAGGTCTCTTGTAGATTAAGCTTATAGCAGGTGTGAGGAAAGGGTTGCTGTGACTGGTAGGAAGGAAAATGAAGAGAGGAAAGACATAGCAGTATATGGGGAGGGAGTATACGGGTGGCTATGCAGGCTAAATTCATTATGTATTATAAAGCAGATATTTTGCGTTCAATGTGCAACTGCTATCTGGAGAAAATAACTTTTGATGCCAGTAGTGAAGACCCTTGTGACAGAAGAAATTAGTTTTAGAAAAGGAGATTCAGGTAGATTGGGGCCAAGACAAGGCCATCAGTTAGGTTTCAGAGCAGGCAGGGCGACTGTGCCTGCAAAGGGGGCTCTGGACCTGATGGATGACCATGGGCCAGTCTTGCTGAGTTGTGGGGGGAACTTCATCCTCCTTTTGGGGTCAGCCTGAACCTCATTCAGGGGTTGGGGGAAGATGGCAGCAAAATGGACCCTTTCTCTTCCTTTTTCTTAAAGTTTATCTCCTGGACGAGGAAAAGATTTTAAATCCCGAAAAGACAGAGACTCTAAGAAGGATGAAGAGGATGAACATGGTGATAAAAAGCCTAAGGTAGCAAAAGGAAGGGTTTTCTCATCTTTCTCTTGAATTCAAGCCTAATTTTGTGATCTTCAAAAGGAGAGAACCTTTATGGAATGAAGTCATATGTTTTATCTTCAGGCCCAGCCATTATCCCTGGAGGAACTTCTGGCCAAGAAAAAGGCTGAGGAAGAAGCTGAGGCTAAAGTAAGAACTTCAGGGTCTGTAGTAGTTGGCTTGGGCTCTAATAAGAGAATGCTAGACAGGGTGACTTAGCAGAAACTTAGTTTCTCACCACTCTGGAGGCTAGTTGTCCGAGATCAAGATGCTAGGGTTGTGTTTTCTGAAGCCTCTCTCCTTGGTTTGTAGATGGTTGTCCTCTCTGTCTTCACGCGGTCTTCCCCCTGTGCAGGTGTGTCCTCTGGTGTCTCTGCACATCCAGGTTTTTCCTTATAAGATCGCCAGTCAGATTGGGTTAGGGCCTACTCTTAAGAGCATCATTTTACCTCTTTAAAGGCCTTATCTCCAAATCCAGTCACATTTTGAGTTACTGGGGATTAGGGCTTTCATATATGCACTTTGAGGACACAGTTCAGCCCATTACATGATCCTAGGCCTGTTTGTGTTTTTCTTAACAGGTATAATAATGCCTGAGCAAATATTTTTGGGCTCCCTGCCATTTCCTATCAGTGACATGGTCATATCCTGCTTCCAGATCCTCTGATCACAGTTTCAATCTATTTTGTAGCCCAAGTTCCTCTCCAAAGCAGAACGAGAGGCTGAGGCCCTGAAGCGACGGCAGCAGGAGGTGGAAGAGCGGCAGAGGCTGCTTGAAGAAGAGAGGAAGAAAAGGAAACAGTTTCAAGACTTGGGCAGGAAAATGTTGGGTTCGTTTTCCTACCTGCTGTAGCCCTTAGATGGGATGTGGAAGGGTGAGATGGCATGACAGTGTCACTCAGGAGAGCTAGAAACCTGTTTGTTCTGGAGTTTGGGAACGTAAAGGATGTGGGAAGTTTATGAGAAAAGTGTCTTTCTGTTGTTTTCCCATTTCCCTTGTATCATAAATCCCACTTTTTTCTTACTTGGTGTCCATTGTCTGGATCCCTCCATGCTCTCTTTTTTCTTCCACTGAGCTCTTGTGCAGCTTTGATTTTTTTGGTCTGCAGAAGACCCTCAGGAACGGGAACGTCGGGAACGCAGGGAGAGGATGGAGCGGGAGACCAATGGAAACGAAGATGAGGAAGGGCGGCAGAAGATCCGGGAGGAGAAGGACAAGAGCAAGGAGCTGCATGCCATTAAGGTGCAGGCCGTGGCTCTGTCTTCTCTTCCCCCCACATGCAAAGATGAGGTTTAATTACTTGGCCATCCTGATCTCTGCTTGTGAGCTTTCGGCCTTGAGCCTGATGGGCTCTGTGTTCTGTCCATGGACAGGAGCGTTACCTGGGTGGCATTAAGAAGCGGCGCCGAACGAGGCATCTCAATGACCGCAAATTTGTCTTTGAGTGGGATGCATCTGAGGACACATCCATTGACTACAACCCACTGTGAGTGGCCTCAGGCCTAAACTAGGTCTTTTTTTTTTTTTTTTAACTACAATTGACATTCAATATTATATTAGTTTTTGGTGTACAGCAAAGTGG
The DNA here is from genome assembly GCF_021234165.1 of Pteronotus mesoamericanus. Classification (NCBI taxonomy): domain Eukaryota; kingdom Metazoa; phylum Chordata; class Mammalia; order Chiroptera; family Mormoopidae; genus Pteronotus; species Pteronotus mesoamericanus. The sequence continues at coordinate 5,696,804 of NW_026555310.1, forward strand.
CTAGCCATTTATATAACTTATGAAGGGATCCCCCCAATATGCCTAGTACTCACCTGACACCATATGTAGTTGTTACAAAAGTATCGATTATATTCCCTACACTGTACTTTACATCCCATGACTATTTTGTAACTACCAATTAGTACTTCTTAACTTACTCACCTTTTGTACCCATCCCTCTAAACCCCCTTCCATCTGGCAATTATCACTTTGTTCTCTGTATCTCTTGAGTCTGTTTCTGTTTTGTGTGTTCATTTATTTTGTTTTTTAGATTCCACATGTAAATGAAATCATATGGTGTTTGTCTTTCTCTGTTTGCCTTAGCACAATATCCTATACGTCCATTCATGTTTTGCAGATGGTATGGTTTCATTCTTTTCTTATGGCTGAGTAATATTCCATTGTGTATATATACCCCCTCTTCTTTATACAGTTATCTGCTGATGGACCTTTAGGTTACCTCCATATATTGGCTATTGTAAATAATGCTGCAGTGAAGATAGTGGTGCTTTTATCTTTTTCAATTAGTGTTTTGTGTGTCTTTGGATACATACCCAGAAGTGGTATTGCTGGGTCATATGGTAGTTTTATTGTTAATTCTGAGGAAACTTCATACTGTTTTCTATAGTGGCTGCATCAATTTGCAATCCCCCAACAGTGCATGAGGGTTTCCTTTTATCTACCTCTTCCCTAATACTTGTTTATTTTTTGATCATAGGCATCTTGACAGGTGTGAGGTAATATCTCATTGTGGTTTTGATTTGCACTTCCCTGATTGTTAGTGATATTGAGCATCTTTTCATATGTCTGTTGGCCATCTGTATGTCCTCTTTGGAGAAGTGTCTATTCAGGTCCTCTGCCCATTGTTTTACTCAGATTGTTTATCTTTTTTGGTGTTAAGTTGTATGAGTTGTGTATATATTTCTGGATATTAACCCCTTATTGGATGTGTTCTTGGTGAATATCTTCTCCCATTCAGTAGGTTGTCTAAACTAGGTCTTTTTAACTAGGCAGTTCCTAAAAAGAACCAGTGACTGTAGACATGGGAGTGAGATAAGCTGGGATGGAAAATAGATAAGCTAGTAGTCAGCCAGTCCTCTGGGTGAGGAAAGACATTGGCAAGGAAGAGAAACTGATACATATTGGTAGTCTGCCCTTCCCTCCTACTGTAACAGTTCCCTTTATTTATTTACTTTTAGAGAGGGGAAGGGACGGGGGAAGGGAGGGAAACGTTGATCGGTTGCCTGTCACATGCCCCCAGCTGGGGACCCGGCCCACAACCCAGGCATGTACCCTGACTGGGAATCATACTAGTGACTTTTCGGTTTGTAGGCCAGCGGTCAGTCCACTGAGCCAAACCAGCCAGGGTTACAGCTCCTTTTTTTCTTCCTCTGTCTTAATCCCAGGTACAAAGAACGGCACCAGGTGCAGTTGTTGGGGCGAGGCTTCATTGCTGGCATTGACCTAAAGCAGCAGAAACGAGAGCAGTCACGTTTCTACGGAGATTTAATGGAGAAGAGGCGGACACTGGAAGAAAAGGAGCAGGAGGAGTGAGTGGTCGGGCTGGGGGTGGTTGGGAAGAGCCCAGAGCGTGTAGAAAGAAATTGGGGAATACTGATCCCACTTATTTCTTGTGATTCTGCTCCAGGGCAAGACTCCGCAAACTTCGTAAGAAGGAAGCCAAGCAGCGTTGGGATGATCGTCATTGGTCCCAGAAGAAGTTAGACGAGATGACAGACAGGGACTGGCGGATATTCCGGGAGGACTACAGCATTACCACCAAAGGTGGCAAGATCCCTAATCCCATCCGATCCTGGAAAGACTCCTCTCTGCCCCCACATATCTTGGAGGTCATCGATAAATGTGGCTACAAGGTAAGGTGGGGCAGAGTGGTCCAGAAGACCAGACTTTGTTCCTTGACTGTTTGGTGCCTTCTCTGCCAGGGCACCACGGTGACATTGTCTATGACTTTGTAATAGAATTATTGGCCTTTGGTGATTGTTTCTTTTCATTCCTGTGAATGGTGTTTGGTGTCCTCCGGCTGTGCTAGCCTATGTGCCTTCTCTGTCAGTAGTAACCCAGGTCGTATATAATTCTGCCTTTACCCATTACTCTCTCTGGGTCACTGCAGGAGCCAACGCCCATCCAGCGTCAGGCAATTCCCATTGGGCTACAGAATCGTGACATCATCGGTGTGGCTGAGACTGGCAGTGGCAAGACAGCAGCCTTCCTCATTCCGTTGCTGGTCTGGATCACTACTCTCCCCAAAATTGACAGGTGGGGTCATCTGACACCAGTTGGAGTGGGTTTGACTGGGTAGGAATGTTGAAAGTGGCAAATGAGTGTTTGGTTTTCTTTTTTAAGTCTGTAAGCAGAAGCCCCTTTAGTCTGGGTCAGATATTAGGGAATAACTGGATCATAGTATCAAAGAAGTATATGATTTTGAACTTCTCAGGGAGTGAGCAAGGAGCACTCCCTGAGGAGCTCGGTTATCCTGGAGTGGATTTTTAAGGGAGATCATTGCACCCTCTTCCCACCACCCTCTTCATTTTCATAGCCTCCTCCCTTAAGTGTGACTTTGTCTTGCTCCTGTTTGTGGTTGGATGGGAAGCAAAGCTCATGAAACTGTGGGATGCCCCATTTACCACAGGATCGAAGAGTCAGACCAGGGCCCTTACGCTATCATCCTGGCCCCCACCCGTGAGCTGGCTCAGCAGATTGAGGAAGAGACCATCAAGTTTGGGAAGCCACTAGGCATCCGCACTGTGGCTGTCATTGGCGGCATCTCCAGGGAAGACCAAGGTTTCAGGCTGCGCATGGGTTGTGAGGTTTGTTCACCTGGCCAGCAGCCAGCCTGCTGTGTGGGCTGTTCTGTTTCGGGGCTCTGTTTCTAGTTTCTGCCATAAATGTTCAGTCACCTGAAGAAAAGGGCTGGTTTATATAGAGGAGCTATTATTATTGAGAACTTATACACCAAGGATTGTACTGTGCACATCATTAATTCTCACAGCCATATGAGAGTAGATAGGGGAATCTCCATTTTACAGATGAAGTTGAGGATCAGGTTAATAGCTTGTCCAAAGTCACACACAGCTGGCAACGGGCAGAGCTGAGATTCATATCCAAATCCTGTTTTCTTAATCACTCTGCAACACCAAGTCATTGACTTTGTGTGTTGCCACCTTTTCCGCATAGGGGAGGAGAGCTTTTTATAAGAAGTCTGAAATAGGAGTTGAGTTTTCTGCAGGCTTCTTAGTATAATCATTTTATATAACCTCCTCCACAATATCCCTTAGTCTCTTCCATCTAAAAAAGTTCCTTTTGAATTTGTCTCCTCCTCAAACTCCTGTATTATATTCAGAGACCCAGTTTGTTACTGAAAAAAATCCAAGATGACAACAAGTGATTTTGGGTCTGTTCTCAGGACCCTTCACTGCCAAATATAACTAGATGTTGGGATCCAAGTTCCTTAGCACTGGGGTTCTGTTGTCCAAGTGGGTGGATAGTTCACAGAAGGGAGAAGGAGGGAGTGCCTGCTGGGGCTATGTATGATTTCACTGTACCCCCTAGATTGTGATCGCCACCCCAGGACGTCTGATTGATGTGCTAGAGAACCGCTACCTGGTGCTCAGCCGCTGTACCTACGTGGTTCTGGATGAGGCAGATAGAATGATTGACATGGGCTTTGAGCCAGATGTCCAGAAGATCCTGGAGCACATGCCTGTCAGCAACCAGAAACCGGACACCGATGAGGCTGAGGACCCCGAGAAGATGTTGGCCAACTTTGAGTCAGGAAAACATAAGTACCGCCAAGTAAGGCTGCTTCCCTGGGCTGGGAAGAGGCAAGTCGGGATACCTACTTCAGGGCCCTTCTTGCCCTAGGTGGTCCCAGAGTTTCCAGAATGTGAGGCCTGCCTAGATGCAGTCTTCTGACATTCCTAACACTGTAACCATTTAGCTTAGCCCTGGAATGATGATTCCAAACAGTCATGGTACTGCCTACCATAGATGGTAATGAGTGCTCTCAGCCCGTCCTGCCACTATAAGATGTCCTGTACTGGTACTACGGGAAGAAGGGGGAAGGCAGAGGACCCTATTTTCCTGAGGTAGTGGCTATGAAGTTTACACCCTGGCTCATTTTAGATTCTTCAGCCTGGGCTGTGCTGCCTGTGGTGATGGTAGGTATGTGACTGTGTCTTCCTGGGCCCAAGGCTGAGCCTCCTGTTTTCATAGACGGTCATGTTCACGGCCACCATGCCCCCCGCTGTGGAGCGTCTGGCCCGGAGCTATCTTCGGCGGCCCGCTGTGGTGTACATTGGCTCTGCAGGCAAGCCGCATGAACGGGTGGAACAGAAGGTCTTCCTCATGTCAGAGTCAGAGAAGAGGTATGGGGGCCGCTGAGCCAGGGGATACAGGGTGGAGCAGGGGCTCTTTCAGTGCGAGTGGTTGCTGGATGATGGTTCTGCCTTGCTAAAGAGCGTCTGTTTTCCTATTCGGGATGCCATGGGCACTGAGGAGCCTGGAATTGATGTTTGTAGATCACAGTTGGGCATTTCTCTTGGAGCAGGAGGTAGTATGCATCTCATTTTTCTCCTCTTCTCCCCAGGAAAAAGCTGCTGGCAATCTTGGAGCAAGGCTTTGACCCACCCATCATCATTTTTGTCAACCAGAAGAAGGGCTGTGATGTTTTGGCCAAATCCCTGGAGAAGATGGGGGTGTGTCTGGCAGGGGAGGGCAAAGTCTGTTCTCTTTGGTGCTGCTTTCTGAAATTAGAGGAGCCCCCTAGGCTCCTGTTATAAATTTTCCAGTATTGAACAAGCCAGGGCCGGAGGGAAAGGGGAGGTGTGATGGCGATTAGGAGGACCGGGTCAGTCGCTGGGACTGTCCGTTCCAGCAGTGCCGGCTGGAGCTCCTCCCTTGGGTCTTCCTCTGAGGGGGCTGGGGCCAGAGAGAGGTTTTGAGACACATATCCTGGAAGGATCTGAGGATGTGGAGTAGAGCGGATGGAAGTGTGTAGTGTTCATGTGTGTTTGGGAGATGGGATAGTGTGGTCAGGAGGAAGGTGGGGATCAGTGTTTGAGGGGAAGGGTGGGTCTTCTCCACTCAGTAGTGCTTAAACTTCTCGGTCTCCGCTTCCTACCCTCATCTTCTGACTCCTTCTCATCTGTCTGGCTCCACATCTCACCCCGATTTTACCTTTGACCTTGCGCTGGCGCGCTCTGCCGTGCTGCATCCGGTCGGTCTCCCGGTCTCCCACCGTTTCTTTGGCTCACCTGCTCTCTCCTGACTCTCATTGCACTCGTCTTTTCTCCCGCCTCCTTCCCCTTCTCCCCTGTTGCTCTCTAAAACCTTCCCTCTCTGTCCCTACTTCCTCTTAACTCCTGTGTCTTTCCATGATTCCGTTGCACTTTCTTCATCTCACCATTCTCCCCACAGTACAATGCTTGTACGCTGCACGGTGGGAAAGGCCAGGAGCAGCGAGAGTTTGCATTGTCGAACCTCAAGGCTGGGGCCAAGGACATTTTGGTGGCTACAGATGTGGCGGGACGTGGTATCGACATCCAAGATGTGTCTATGGTGGTCAACTACGACATGGCCAAAAATATTGAAGGTAAGTGGGAGGAAAGCAGCTGCAGTCTGGGTGAAGGGAGACTCCTGTCTCACTCCACCTGAAGTTGGGGTGCTGTGCTCAGGAGGCTGCCGCTGCCACGGCTCACAGCTCAGAATCTAGGATTGCTTGTCCCAGTGAGAAGAGCTCCTCCTCTGTCCCAGTACCTGGGACAGCACACTGTCTTCGGGGTGTGGAAGGAATGGAACTGGCCCCGGGCCTCTCTCAGGCTGTGTCGTAGGGTGACCCCATTAGTAGTGGGCGTGGGGAGGGCACCATGGGCACTGCAGGCTCAGGCAGCGTGAGTTCTGCTTACTGCCTGTGGCGGGGTGGGGCGGAGGACGCCTTCAGAGTGGAGGCTTCAGACACTGCTCACCGGGGCATCTGGCCGGGCGCCCGGAGTGACGTGCTCCCCCGCCCTCTCCCCAGATTACATCCACCGCATTGGCCGCACGGGAAGAGCCGGCAAGAGTGGTGTGGCCATCACCTTCCTCACCAAAGAGGATTCGGCTGTGTTCTATGAGCTGAAGCAAGCCATCCTGGAGAGCCCCGTGTCCTCCTGCCCCCCGGAGCTGGCCAACCACCCAGATGCCCAGCACAAGCCAGGCACCATCCTCACCAAGAAGCGCCGGGAAGAGACCATCTTTGCCTGACACAGCACTCTTCCCACGGGTTTAAGGGCAGGCTCTGGAGCCTGTTCTTCAGGACCCTCCCATCTATCTTTCCAAGTCCTCACTCCTGTGGGGGCTTAGGAAACAGTCAGACTCCTTGGCCAGGACCCTCCAGTTTGAAGGCCTGAGTGTGGGGCTGCAAAAGGAGGGAAGCCGCTGCAGGAGGCAGGGAGAACAAGTCACCACAGATTTTGTCCCAGCTCTGCCCCTCTGGCGGGCACCAGGATTGCATTGGGTCATTGGCTCTGGCCAGTTACGGGGGCAGCCAACTGGCATCGCCTCCCTGGCTGAAAAGAAATCTGGCTGCCAGGAGGGCACTTCCTCAGCACAGACTTGACTGCGTAAGCCGCGGCAGCATTCTTACCCTAGGTGACCCAGGGGATCTGGCACTGTGAGAATTATGGACCTTGGACTCTTACTGTCATTTTGATAGCTTTTGCCTTTTGGAATTATAAAACAAATTGAGAGCCTTGTTTATAGAGCTGTGCACGGCCCCTGTGCCAAGGGGTGCTGTGTACTCTAGGCATCCCTCCCCCAGGGAATTTTTTTAGTAGATGTGGGACAGGGTGAGCTGGCTGTGTCTGTCTTGAAGTTGCCGAGTGAAATTTCTGTTTTCTATTCTCCGAAAAGATGAGTTTGTATGTTCTGAGAATAAATACATGAATATTAAGGCTGTATCTAGTTCTAGCTAAATTCATCTCCCAGGTGCTCCCTGGAACCACAGGCTTAGGAATGAAAAAAATCCCACCCAGAGCAGAGCCTAGGATCGCAGCTGGTAGTCCAGGTCTACAGGAGGTAGAAAAGCCATGGACAGCAGTATCCTAATACATCTTTCCTTCCCTTCTCTAGCCTCATATAACATGTAGCTCTGGCCTGGACACACTCTAGGGAGTTTTGCATGGATGAGAAAGTAAAGCTGTTGTGAAACTGGCAGGTGAGCACAATCAATAGTACTCTCGTCCCCTGATGCTCTTTGCCTGACGCCCAGTCTTCAGTTCCTTTGCTCATGGCTCCCCTGTTGCTGAGCCCACGGCTCACGGGAGGGGATGGAGTCGGGCGTGAGGAGCATCAAGGAGTGATGAGCTGGACCCAGCTGAGTTAGGTTGTAGGGAGAAGGCTGCTGGGCAAATGCATGGAGTTCAAGTTGCAGCTACTAGGGCCTGAGGCCAGGGACAGTGTAAAGCTGTGGTTAAGGCTCTTCCCCGCCTCCCAAAATAAGTCCTTTCTGTGCAGCTGAGTTTCCCTCCAGGCACCTAGGCATGAGGGGGCAGCTGTGGGGGTGCCTGGGAATATGGTTTCTTGCCCCGTTCTCCTTTTCCCCTTTCCACTCAGTGGGTCCTTTGTGAAAGGAGGCCAGGATGCTGCTTTGCCTCCTTCAGACTTGGGCCACATAGTGAGGAACCAGCCACCTGAGCCAGCAGACAGAACAGGAGCCTGAGGGACTGTGCATGGTGTTTATTAAGTGATGACAGTGAGGTGGGGCAGGGTCTCGTGGAGCATGCTCTGTAGGTCACACACTAGAGCCATGAGGCAAGGGTAGCTGGGTGGACAGGGCCTCTGAGGAGGTGCACGGTGTCCTGTCTCTCCCCACCTAACCCTAACAAGCAGCAATGAATGAGGGAATAAATCTGGGGCCCATATGCCCCAGGAGGCATGAGGGCCAAGAAATGACACGATGCAGGAGCAAAAGGATGAGGGGGGCAAAGAGGCCCCGAAGCTGTTCCATACAGTCTCTGCTACACATGCCCTCCCCTCCCAAACCCCCCAACGCAGGTGGGCTCCCGTCCACCATTTGGTTCAACCGCGCTCCTGGTCCCGGGTCCTCTGAGATGTTAGGAAGCTTCCTGGCAGGGTGAGGAGAGCCCTTCCTTTCCAGAGCTTCAGCTGTCAGGCCTTCGTCCCCAGCCTAGCCTGCCTACTGCTCCAGCCTTGCATGTGGATGCCCCCCGCCCCCCTCAGCTGGTGGATAGGAGTGCCATGCTGTTGGGCTTTGATTGTCTTTTTCTAGTGTGTGGCAGTGAGGTGAGTGGAGGCCCTCGGACCTCAAAGCATAACCCCTGAGTCCCTGGACTGTTAGGATTTGTGTCTGCCTCAGGGGCCTTGTTTTCTTCCTCATGCCCTGTTGCCCACACCCCAGCCTCTTCTCACTTTGAGGGGGCACCCCTTCCCTGAGTCTGGTGGGAAGGTCCCTACTAAGGGGATCTTGGCCTGAGGGCACTGCCCAGTGGGGCAGCTTCTTGTGCAGGAGAGGAAGGTGCTAGGGGAGCAGCACACACAGCTAGTACCTGGAATGGGAGCCTAGGGGAGTCACTGCCCAGGAGGTAAGGGGGCCCCCTGCTTTTCCCAGAACCTTGGGACCACAGGCAGCTCTGGGGCTGGGCAGGGAGCTGTGGGGGCTGAGCCTAGTGCCAGCCTAATGCCAGTCTAACGCCAGCCTGCCTGGAGCGGGTGCCCCAGCCAGCTGTGCCTGCGCCTGCCAGGGTAGGGCAGCAGGAGGCGGTCAGTAGCTATCCTTGGCCCAGGGCCGGTTGCGCTGCCAGTTCCGGTCATTGTGGTTGTGCTCGGAGTCCTGGGCAAGGAGTCGGTCCTGGGGGTCGTGCCCATTGGCACTAGGCAGCCCAGAGGTGTGTTGGCGGTGAGGCTGGTACAGGTCCTGGTAGGCATCTGCATAGTCCTCCTCCAGGTGGTGGGAGCTGCGCTGCGAGGATCCTGTCCAGGCTTGGCGGGAGCTCTCGCTGGCCTCGTCTGAGGGCATCAAGCTGTCCCGCTCAAGGGGGGAGTGCTCCTCACCACGCTCCCCCAACAGCTGCTGGTTCTGGGTTAGCACAACAGCTCTAAGTGAGGCAGGACAGACCTTGCTCCAGCCTCCCTCCCACCCCTGCTAGGATGGGGGATTCTTCCCCTTCAGCCCTCAGTTCCCGGGTAGAGGAAATAGTGCAAGGAAGGGAAGCATACTGGCATATTCATCCTCTTAAGAAAACTGGAGCTTTTGACTCAGTTTCAGTAAAATTCAGGCTCTGCCTTCAAGACAGACCAGAGAAAGGTTTGAGAGTGTGTTTCTTTTGAGCCCTAGAAAACCTCTGACAACCCATCTTATCGATTTATTTCCTCTCTCATCAGGAAGTTCCTTAGCTTATCTGCCCTAGCTCTGTAAAGCAGAACTGAGCTCTCTGATCCTTTGGCCTTCAAACTGGAGGCCAAGGACAGCCTTTGGGCAGTATTAAGGTTAGGCTGGCTTAGCCCAAGCAACAGCAGCCACTGGAAATGGTTACCTGAAGTCCAGGGATGGCGCTGGGAGGACCCAGAAGCCCAGGGCTGGGGGCTGGGTGGTGGGTGGCCCGCCAGTAAACCTCCAGGTACTCAGCCAGGTGCTCACAGGCATCCTCCAGCTGGTTCTCGTCCAGAATCACATCAAAGGACTCCTGGGCAGGGAAGGGAGGTGGGGGGGGGGGGGAACGTTGGCTTCCTCGAAGCAGCAGTTGCCCACGCTGCCCACGCCATCACCCATCACTCCCGCAGCGCTGGAAAAGCCAGAGTGAGCCCAGGAGTGCCTGCCCCAGGCACTCACCGGTGGGCACTGAACCAGCTTATCATATGCCATCATCTGTACAGTCAGGTGCTTCATCTGTGACTTCCCGCGGGAGCGGATGAGTCGCTGGAGTACCTGAGGGGAAAGGGCGCGGAGCGAGGCCTGGAGTCTCGGGGGGACCCTGGGCAGAGCTGAGCCTAGAAAGAACTGGGCACGTCCCTCGCTTGTGATCCGACACCAGGAAAAGGGAACTTGGGAGTGCCGGGGCAGGGACCAGGGACGGAGCTGAGTTGTGGCGCATTGTAGGAGGGCTGCCCCCGGACCTCCTGTGCCTCCGCTGCTGACTTACCTTCGGTGACGATACTTTGACAAACACGATGATGGGAGCCAGGGAGGTCTTGGCCAGCTGTGCTGGGTGGTTGATGGTGTCAGCGTCCAACACTACCAGCTGCAGAGATTTGGCCAGCTCGAATATGCGCTCAATCTCACTCTGTACTTCAGCTAGGGAGGGAGCAAGTGGGCCACAATGCTCATGCGGCTCCACTCACTTCTTCCTCCAATGGGACTGGGTTGGGGGGTCCCCAGTGGTGGATGGGAAGGCAATGGAGGGAGAGGGTGTTCATCCAGGCCTGGGCAGGCAGAGGGACAGGGAACTGAGGACACTGGGGTGTGTTCCTGCCCATCCTGGGGCAGGCAGAGGAGGAGGCTGGGAAGAGCAAGGAAGAGGGAAGGTTCTCAGAGAGGCAGGACCTGCGGACTTCTCACCAATGCTGGAGCGGGCGGAGGAACGCTCAATGATGGTCCTCTTGCCGGGATTGTTGAGCACAGATCGCTTTGCCAGTGAGAGGTCCGCTGTGACTCGGGTGATGGAGATCCTGGGGTGGCGGTGAAGAATCAGAGCTCACTTCTAAATTTCAAGCTCTAGGCCCAGGACCTCCTAACTCCTAACTGTCCCTTTAGAAAAGACCTTGCTACAGACATCTGTTAGGAGACAGTGATCTTCTCCCTGGTTCTCATGCCACCCCGTGCCAGAGCAGCTTACCTGCCATCAAACCTATGTTTGAGGAAGTCGAAGAGAGCCTTCTGCATCATGTCTGTGACCTGGGTTGGGGGAGAGGAATGGAATTGACCGAGGGCCCTCTTAGAGAAGGGCAGCATCCCCAGGTAGAGCCCAGGAACCCACCCCTTGCACACACAGGCCTTGGGGGTCTGTGGGGAACAACATCCCCTCCCACTGTCCCTGGGGCCTTCCCATGGCAGGCTTGGTAGATGTGATTCTTTGGGGTTAAACTTCCTCTCACCTCATAACCTTTCAGAGAGGGCCCCACCAGCACCACAGGCCGCATGGAGGGCACCACATCATATGGGGGAACATGTTCTGCCTGCAGAATTGAGCTGAGGTCAAGCAAAGCCATGGCCCTGTGGCCTGCCCTATGCCTGGTGGGCGCGGGGCAGATTCAGGAGTTCTGGGCTCCCCCCCTCTCTATTTGGCTGCCCCTCCATAATGACTGCCCAGAAGCCTGTTCCTACAGCCATGAGTCCCCAAGCCCAGGTCCCTTCCTTGACTCACCTGCTTTTGCTTCTGCTTGGCTTTTAGAAAAGGAAATAAAAGATTAAAGTTGGTGGAGGGGGGAAAAGGCCCTGCGGGCATGCATTCCCTTCCCCAGGGGAGACACTGGGCTCCTCCCAGCTCTTCTGACCCCTCCCCTTCCACCAGCCCCAGCTCACAGAGTTCACCTGGGGAGAATCTCCCTGCCCCCCTTGCCTTAGTGACCCACCTACCCAAGACAGGGGGTGAGAGGGAGGCTACCTAGAGACGGAGGAGGGGAGCGACGGTTGCCAATGTCACTGAGGCTGGAGGGGTTCCCAGATCTCCTGAGAGCAGAAAAGGAGGTCAATATGCACCTTTGGGTGTCTATGTTCTGCACATTACTTAACAGTTGTATACATTTTCTTATATTTTAGCAAGTGAGGAAGGTGTGACGTGTATTTGCATATGTATATGTGTATATTTGTGCAGGGTAAATGTGTATAGCTGCGTATGAGTGTGCGTATTTGCGGGGGTGGGATACGCGTGCATGTGTAATAAAGTGGACTGTGGGTTAGGGGGGAAGTTTACTGAGTCACAGCCCTGCTCTCACCTGGCCTTCTGCTCCTGCTTGAGTCGGATGCTCTCCAGGCGCTGAGGGCTGGGGATGAAGGCGATGTCCCCGCCCTCTTTCACTAGCCGGCCGATCCACCAATCATTGCTGTACTTCTGGGGGTGGGGCGGAGCAGGAAGGGGCGGTGAGGGGAGGTGGCCCAGGCCTCAGCCCCGGCTCTCCAGTGGGAGAGAGCCAGGGAGACAGTCACAGAGCTGGTCTGACAAAGGCAGCACCAGGGGAGGGGGCTGGGGAAGGGACCCCAGGGAAGGGCAGCCAAGCCTCAGAAGGGTGGGGGGTTTGAGCCACCCCCAAGATTTCAGAGTGAGGCACCACAACTGTCACAGGGGACCTGAGAGGCGGCCAATCTAACTGCTCACTTTACACATACGGAGACTGAGGCTCCAGCCAGGCCCCAGAAGGGTGGGGGTCCTGAGGACTGGGTTTTGGTTAGGAGGGGTGTACAGGTGTGTGTGAAGGATAAGAGCTGAGGAGTTCGGGGACTTGTTTACAGACAGAGGACTAAACTAAGAGGCATGGGCACTGGGAAAAGAGAAGGGATATTAAATGGCTTCTCTCTGTGTGTGGGAGGGTTGGTCACCTCTTTAATATGCAGGAAATCTTTGGCCTCAAAGTTGACTCCAGAGCCCTGGACTGGGCACTCCTCATCCAGTACGCCACAGTAGCTGACATTGGTCCTCACAGCAAATGCCACAGGTTTGTGCTGGAGAATTTGGCCATCAGCGCCAAGGAGGGGGCCTCAGCGCACCCCTTCCTGTTTCAGTGCCCCATCATCCACCCATCACACACACGACCTTTCGCACTCACATACATCTTGCCCATTGTCCCCTAGAGACTTAGCGCACAAGTGTCCACCCAGCCTGGCCTGTTTTGCCCCCAGCCCACAAGCAAGAGGATACCTTGGCCCTCTCCAGCTGCTGCTGAGCCTGGCTCTCCACCTCTCGCCGGGCACTTTCCCGGTCCTCCTCCAGGGAGACGTCTGAGTCCAGAGATGGGCGGCTGGTGTAGGAGTCCGCTGAACCCTGGCGTGGGGGAGAGGCTATGATCCTGGCGCTCGGGTGCGAAGTACAGAGGCACCTTCCAAACCCTACGGCCTCCACAAGCCCCAGCCTGTCCGTGTCCACGGGGGTGGCTGGACCCCAACAGTCCCTTCGATTTCCCTGAGAAAGGCCCCAGTGCCTCTGGGGCTGTAGGAATGCCACCCAATCCACATGTGCTAAGATCTGGGCCCTTCCTCCCAAGCCTATTAATACTGCAGCTTTGAATAGAGCCTTCGCTTTCCTTCCTCCCTCCCTCTTCTCCCCTCTACCATGTCCTCCTCTGAGGCAGAGGGAAGGGAGATGTGCTTGAAGATGATGTATTGAAGATGACTGTGAATGCAGGTGACCCAGTCCTCTTGTTCACATCAGCCTGCAAAACAGCCTAGGCTTTATCCCTTTAAATGCCTGGCAGATGTACAGCCAGCTGGGAAGAGTCAAGATATGCTCTTTGGCATGGCACTGGTCCCCAGGGTCAGGATACAGCTTAGATCTTATGTCTCCCAGTCCCTACCCTTCCAGGATGAAGAGGACACAGACCTGCCAACTCTTGGAAATTACTTCCTCCCTACTCTCCCCACCTCCACTTTCCTCTCACAGTGCTGGGGCAACTGGCCGGGTGTGGGCAGCAAAAAGACACAGACTGAAGGCAACACAAAGCGATTTCCATGTGCCTGTGAGGCTGGGCCACGCCCATCACCTGGCTGACCTCTCTCCACCCCTCCCCCAAGGGGATATCAGCCCTGGAGGAAGGCCACATTGGTGCCAGGCAACCCAGGGAGGAGCAGGACCCTGGGGTTGTTAAGGGGGGGGGGCGGTCTTTGTAACCTGAGCCCGGAGAACATCTGCATCCTGCCCATAGTAAGGGTCTTTGGGCAACGAGGGCAGGTGCATTTGGAAGGTTTGCAGAGCTCACCTTCAAAGCCTTCAGGAAGATGCCCAAATGAGCGGGGGAAGGTGGACCTTAGAGCAGGAGAATAGAAGTCAGGACAGCTGAGTTTCCTCCTCAGTCTAGGGGAAAGGGAATCTTTTGGTTTCTGCCTCAGTTTCCCCTTTATGATCAGAAGCCTGAAGTGGTACTTCTGTCAATTCTGAGGTGCAGGTGGCAGAGATAAGGCAGGAGCCCAGATAAGGAGTCCACGTGGGAGTGTTTGTCTACACAAGGGGTGTGAGGATATTCTCAGACTGAGGAATATTCCTTCAAGCCCGCAGTGCATGACCACCTACAGAAGGCAGCGGAGACCAGACTCTCAGTGGGGATGACAAACGCACATACCTGCTGTCAGCCTTGCCCTCCCCCCAGCCCCACCACGGGCAAGAGGGCTGCTCAGCCTGCTGTCCGCGCAGGCCCTAGAGCCCAGGCTGAAGTCGTATCTGTGGTAGGCAGGAGGCATGAAGACGGCACAGGGGGAAAAAGTCTTTCATTTTACAGAGGAGCAGAGTCTGTATGTTCTTTCCTATCTCTCCTGAGAACAAAATAAGGTTGGCTTGGCAGCAGGATAAAGAGTGGCTGAGCCCCAGGAAGAACCTTTGCACTGTCTGCAGAGGGGGGACCTCCTCCTGGAGGTCTCAGATACAGAATATAACTGTGGGATGTGGCTGAGTGAAGGGAATAGGGGCCAACAGGCTGGGGGACAGGAGGCAAGGCAGGATGACCACTCACTTTGATAAGTAGCCATCGGATGCCTCCTAGGTGCCCAGACCTATGCCAGGAGAGGAGTCTAGCTTTGACTCTCTGCTCTCCAGACTCTCAGCCTAATGCAGTCATCTTAACATCCCTGCCTGGATTACCTGGGCCCCTGCCCCAGGAGAGGAATGACAGGATCTCTCCTTAAATGGTTAATGAGTTGGGCTCAGAATGGAACCCCCTCTACATTATTCCCAATTCCTCAGAACTCACCTATCTCTCATGTTGTGGCATCGCTTGGTGAGGCCAGGATGCTCTTGCCAAGCCTCATCTGGGGTCCTGCCTCCCCTACCCCATTATGCCAAAACTGCCAGAGGCTCGGTCCTTTGGAGCTGCCAGGAGTTGGCACAGTGCCCTAGTGGTGCCCCCCTTGCTTGGTGAGTGTGTGGGCAGGATGCAGCTCCACTCTTGCCTGGCACGGGGGAAGGAGAGGAGGGAGATGAGCCGGTGGATTTATTTAGAGCCTGATCTCCCTCCTACTGCTTCAGAGGGGGCCTCAGAGAGAGCAAGGAGCCAGGCAAGAGAAAAGAGAGTGGGGGAGGGTGATCCAGCGACCAGAGAGGGGTGGGGAGCGAGCGATGGGTTAGCAGACTGCCCCCAACACAGTCCACATGTCAGTCTTCATCTTGCAGCAGCTCTTGCCTCTCACCAGGGACGGGAAGAACCTCCTAGGGACCTCCATCCCTGCAGGAAGGTTCGTTCTCAAGCTCACCTTGGCACCCTGGGCCATGCCAGCTGTCCCTTCAACTGTCAGAAAGGGGTGTCCACTAGAGCCTTGAAAATCATCTGCTCTTGCTGCCATGTAATTAGCCCCAGAGGCCTGATGGGGAATTTGGCCCAGCACGAGCCCAGT
This sequence comes from Pteronotus mesoamericanus, assembly GCF_021234165.1. NCBI lineage: Eukaryota > Metazoa > Chordata > Mammalia > Chiroptera > Mormoopidae > Pteronotus > Pteronotus mesoamericanus. The sequence goes on from NW_026555310.1 coordinate 5,712,351, forward strand.
CCCAGAAATGGACTGGTAGCTGCCTATTCTGAACCCTAGAACTCGTCCATCCTGGGTTTGGCAGCAAGAGATGGGAGAAGACTCCAACACTCCATTTTCGACGCTGGAGTGCTCTACCTTTCACACCTATCAGGGACCCCTTCCAACCGCGGTCCTCTCCTAAGGAGGCCTTCTCGCAGGATGTTTGAGAGAAGCTGCTCCCCATCCTTGCCCCCTCTTTCCAGGCACTCTCTGTGCTCTCTGCACTCCGGGAATCACTGCCTAATGAGCTGATTTGTCTCAGTGGGTCAGGAGATAAAAGCAAAGAGGAGAATTAAATATTTATCGGTTGCCTGGTTGTCTGAGCAAAGAGCTTCCTCTCCATCCCCAGGCCCTCAGCTCCTCTGGCTTCACCTCCAGGTCCTCCATGCTGAGCAGGAGCTCAGGATGCCTGCTGCTCTGAGGACACCTCAGCAGGAGGCATGGACTGAATGGGGCTCAGACAGCTGGCCCACCCATGTGCTGGGTGCCCAGCTTCCAGCCTGGGAGAGGCGCTGGGCTGGAGGGTGAGGAGATAAGGCAAGCTCAGGATGGACAGCGGCAGGGAATAATGGAGGTCTTCCAGCTTTGTGATCTTTCTGTTTGAAGAGGTTGGTACCTGATTCTCTGGTGTTCTCCCAGGCTCCCTAAATTTGTCCTTTACTTGAGGCACAGGCGGTCTGAATTGTCCCTTTGGGACTTAAGAGACCCAGCTTCCCCTGTAGCCGTTGTGTTCAGACCTCATAAATGCTCCTGCGGGAACTCCAGACATTGTGTGTGCCCTTCCTAAACCCCCTGTGCCCTCAGCCTCCAACCCCTCCTCGCTCTACCCTTCTGTCCTGGGCTTTGGAGACACCTGCTCGAGCCGTTCCCCCGCACTACCGGCTCCCTGCACGCAACCGATGTTTCTTGGTTTAGGACTAGGGGACTGAGGAGCCCTGGGCACGAAAATCCATCTTCCTACTTTCCTGGAGCGCCCCCCTCTCCACTCCCTGCCCCGACACTGGGGCGTCTTTTCAAAGTATTGAACTGGGAGAAGGGTCCAAGGGAGAGGAGGTGTCACCCCCAACTTCCCCACCCCCACCCTTACAGTGGGCACTCACCGCCTCCGAGTCCTCAAACCCGGGCACGTAGGAGTCGTCATACATGGGGAGTCCGGGTAGGGGGAAGCGAGCGGCGCCGGGGGCGGAGTGGCCCAGAGGCAGGGGCGAGAACGGCGGGCCGCGCCCGGGAGATGCCACTGAGCCCCGCGGCCCTGCGGACGGCGGCACAGAGCGAGAGAGCGCGAAGCAGGGAGCGAGCCGCGAGGACCAGCTGCTCGGTGCTCAAATCACCGCTTCCCCCCACCCCACCCCCCCAAACCCTGCCGGTCCCACCCCGAGCGCGGCTGAAGAATCTGGCGCCGGCTCCTAAAACAATAGTGCCCGCCCACCTGACCCCCCCACCCCCGCCGGGAGCTGGCGGGGGCGGCGGCCACCCGGGGAGCCCGGGACCCGGCCTGGAGAGGGTAGCAGACCGGAGCTGGGTGGAGGGTGGGTCCCCCAGCACCTCGGGGCCAGAGGTGCAGCGGGGAGGAAGGGGAGGAGAGACTGCGGGCGGGCGGACCCAGGCTGGGAGGAGGCGGGGCGAGGGGAGATGCGGAGACAGGGACACTCGGCAACCCAGGAAATACTCCGCCGGGAAACAAAGAGCCAGAGCGGGGGAGGGGTGGGAGCTCGGAGACACGGAAGAGATGAGACCCGAGGCGAGAACGCGCGCGCAGGTTACGGGAGGCTGGAAAGAGAGAAAGGAAAGATAGAAGCAGAAGGAGGGAGGAAGGGAGACTGGAAAATAGGGAGACAGAAGGGGCGGGGCGGGGGCGGGCGACAGGCGGGGGAGGGGTCCCAGGTGAGCGGGTGGTGCGTCTGCGCCCTGGCGCTCTCGGAGACTCCAAAAGCGAACCCTGGAAAGGTACGAGGAGGACTGGGTTTGGCGACTCCAGGCCAATGCCGTGGAATTAGCCCCTGCTCCCACCAGGTGATCGGCCCCCTCAGTCCTGGGACACCGCAACAAAGGGCCGGGCCACCCAACCCGTGCGTAGGGGGAGGTTTTGGGTCCGCCAGCCCCACACCTGTTGCGCAGGCGGATTTCATCCCAGTCTGGCCAGGATGGGGCTTCCCCTCCTCACTTCCTTGCCAAGGGCTGTGCCAGTCAGGCATTGCCAAGGTATCCGTGGGAACTGGGACAGGAGGGGCTGTTTTAGGGGAGCCTAAAGCTATGGGAAAGAAACCAGAGGGTGGAGGTGGGGGGATTGTTGTGGCTGGGATAGAAGGTGGCGATTTGGCCACATTAGGGTTAGTAGGGGGACGAGCAAGTCTCCCCAGAGCAACTAGCTTAAGGCCACACTCTCTGCTTAGCAAAAGGGTGGGGGTGGGGTGGCTGGTATCCGGGTTGGAGCCTCCTGTGTCACGCTGCACTAGTCTGTCTCCTTCAAAGGAGCACTGAGATTTGAGATTAGAAACCAAACAGCAGCCTTTATTTTGAGCACGCTTCCTCAAAGATCCACCCATTTGAGTTCCCTCCTTTTTTCCCTCATTTCCTGAGCAAAAAGCATTCCTTTGAATTTTGATTGCTTATCTGCCCTTCCACCCCCACTCCCCCACTCCCAGAGGGCGATGTGAGAGGGACAGGGGGTTACACCTGGAGGGTCACAGTCTTTCTCCATTCCTCATTTCTTACCCTTCACCCCAGGAGGGTAAATCAAGAATATGCCGTCCAGGACTACAGGGGAATTAGAAAACCAAAACTCTGAAAAGGTTTGATGAGATCTATGGGAGAAAGCATTGTGCACGAAAGAGAAAGACCACCCAAACCAACTGGTTCTTGTTCCCTCACCAAGAAAGAATGAGAAGGAGCCTCATCCTAAGACCATCTTAAGGCTGCCTTTAGGCTGTCTAGCTCTGTGAGTGATGTAGTCCAGCCCTGCCCAACCTCTTCCTCCTGCTGGATTTGGCAAACACTTTTGTCAGAGGCAAACACTATGGCTGAGGGAACTGATCACTACTAGGGGAGGCAGCCCACTTTCACAGTTCCCTCTTCTGAGTCCAGCACCATTTGGGGGTTGTTTGTACATGGAGTTCTTCTGTATTGGAAGTTCCCAGACACTCCGTCTTCTCACTTTTGTGCCCTCTCCTAGTTCCTCAGTATTCCTATAGCCTCCTCTCTTATTCTCAGCCTTATCAATCCCTTCTGTTCTTCCAGAGGGCAGAAAGCAGGTAAGAGGTGTGAAAGAATATGACCCTTAAGGTGCTGGGAGATACTCTAATAAAGAAGAAGCTGCTGCCCTGACCAGTGTGTCTCAGTTGGTTAGGCATCATCCCCCCAAATGGAGGATCACTGGTTGATTCCTGGTTGGAGGACATGCCTGGGTTGCGGGTTTGGTTCCTGGACAGGTGCATACAAGAGAGGCAACCGCTCCATGTTTCTTTCCCTCTCTTTCTCCCTCCCTTTCCCTCTCTCTAAAAATAAATAAATAAAATCTTAGAAGAAGAAGACAAATGATGACAGCTGCTGAGGCATCTGCTTCTGTCCCAATCCCTGAATCTGTTCCCTAGACCTCTCCTTTTGGAACCTTCCCAACCACCAGAGGGTCCTGGATACTGTATGTAACGGTGGACCTACCATCAACACATTCCTTCCTCACACACCTTGTCTTCATCCTCTGCTGGGACAATGGTGTCTAAGTGTGCTTCTGAAGCATGAGTTGCCATGCCAACCAACCCCAGGAGATAGGTTCAAGTTCTTCATACCTGGGCCCATCCCCTGGGTCTTTCAGGAGCTTCAGAGCCTCTCTCTCTTTCCCTTTTCTCTGAATTGTTCCTCAATGCCCCCCTCCCATTTCTCACCTCACCCACATCTGCCTATTCCAGTTCTCATACCAACCTAGTGACTGCCCGTCCTGTAGTAAGACACGTGCCTGTCATTGTCCATGGTGCCCCAACCCCTTTGCTTCTATGGTTGAGCATAAGGGGAGAGAGTTGAGGGTAAAAAAAAAAAAAAAAAGGATTTGAGGAGAGGCTTCCTCCTACCCTCTTCTTTCTAAGGAGAGCTGTTAGTCTAGCAGCTGGCAGGTACCCAAGGCATGGAAGCAGGATATAGGGGGGAAAGCCCGAATAACCAAGTGTGGAAGTTGGAGTTCTTGGGAGCCTCCAGGATACCTCGCTTCTCCTGTAAATGCACCAGGAAGCTGGGCAGTCTCAATCCCTGAGCATTGAATGGGGAAACTGAGGCAGGAGCTAGGACCTCAGGGAAATCCTCCTCCTCAGCAGCCTTTAAGAGCCAGACCAAGCCAAAACCTTTAACATTTTAGCTGCTCCCAGGGAACCCAGGGAGGGGCACTGGGGAGTTTGGCTGAGCCCTCCTCTTTTCTAGCCCCTTTTCTGTCTCCCCAGACAGTTGTCCCTTCCCATCCCCGTGCAAAAGCTTAGAAACTGCCAGCTCCAGCCGCTCCCTCTTTCTTACTGCCTCTTCCATCCTTAGTCCCATCGCTGGTCTCCCTCCCCATCACTGCAGTCCCCCCCAAATTCGAGCCCACTTCCTAGCCTGGAAAGGGGCTCTCCTCCCACCCACTGGGGAGGGCCCCCCCGCCTTTACCTCATTCAGCAGGAAGGTTGCACTGGAGTCAGAAAAAGACATAGACCAGCCTAGCGGTCTCTCCTCCTCCCCCGGGGCCAGGGGCTCCGAGGCGGGAGCAGGACCCGGCCGTGGCTCTGCATACGGGCTCCCGCCTGCACGTCTGGCCTCGCCCCACGCCCGCCAGGCTCCACCGCCTGCTCCCTTCCTCGCTCTGGGTTCCCTCCCCCTTTCCTTCCTCCCTCTTTCCCTCCCTCCCTCTCCCTTTCACGCCTTCCCTGTCACTCTCGCCCTCTCCAGTCGCCTTTCAGTCCTGCTCTCTCCATTTCCCTCTCTTCTTCCTACTCTCTACCGTCCCCGTTCTGTTTATCAGCGTTCCTCCCACTGTCCTTCCATTCACAGAGCTCGTCTCTCGTCTCTGCCCCTTTACCCTCCGTTTCTTCCTGTACCCCCTCCCCAGAAAAGGAACTCTGGACCTCCCACCGCCACAAGCAGAAGAGCAGGAGTAGCTCAAAGGCCGCCTGACTCCGGGGCTTCGGACAGAGGGTTCTGCTCCCCGCGGCCCCGGCTCGGTGCGCCGCCGCCCAGCCTCCAGCGTCTGAGGAAGGAAAGCGCAGCGGTCCCAGCGGGGGCTCCCACCGACCTCCGCAGGGGAACGGATCGAAAAAGAACATTCGTGTACAGTTTGCTAGCCCCTGCGTCAAGGCTCTCCCTCTGGGTTCCGGGGAAGCCACGTCCATCCCCCTGCCCCAGGTCCACACCCTGAGGCTCCTGCGGGATCCAATTGGAGACAGCCCAGCCGAGACGTGCCCGGCGCTCGGGGAGTCTCTTTTTCTCCTCTCTCCTGGGTGCCGGCGTCCGGGGACTCAGCCGCGAAGGCGAAAGGCGGAGGCGAGGTGGCTCCTCAGGACCGACTGCAGCGTCCCCTGTACTCACTCGCCCTCCAGGTGGCGGCACCCGCCCTGGGGTCCCGTCTGTTGGTCGGCAGGGGTGGGCCCTGCCAGCAGGAGGCGCTGCCCTGGTCGGAGTAGAGGGGCTGAAGCTCTGAGCCAGACCCCTACTAAGCCCAGGACGGACGCCCCCCTCTCTCTCCAGGAATTGCAGTCTCATCTCCAGACCCCTAGTATGGGACTCCAGGCTGCACTTTATACCCATCCCAAGTATCCTTTTAGACACTTGGCCCCTCTGGAGCCCTGCAGCGCTCCTACCTCCATCCTGGTCTCCAGGGGCGACTCCGCTGAGCCCGGTCGCGACCCGGCAGGGCCTGGGCAGCAGGGAGTACAGAGTCGCGGGACCGATCCTCGGGTCAGTACCCCTCCCGCCCCTTTCCGCGGCACGTCAAAGAGGACAAGCCCAAGTTCTGGCGTGGGAAGGGGGGAGCAGGGGTGTAGCCCCAGCCAGCGCTCTCCCTGCACCCCCTGAGCGGATCTGTCTCTCATTGGTGCCTCCACACCCCCAGCACCACCAGGCTGGAGTCTTCTCCATACCAAAGACGGCGGCTGTGGGGCAGGAGGGTGCAGCAGACCCCTGTGGAGACCTGAACACACCCTGAAGCTGAATGACTGGGCTCCCCAACTTCCCCCTTGGTACTAGCTAGAACTCCTTCCCTTAGGGCGCTGGACTGTCCTCGGGCTTCTTTTTAACTCCCTTCTCCCGCGGGCTCCCTTACTCTTCCCATCCCCAAGGGATCTTGGAAGACTTCCCTCCCTCTCTGTTTCGCTGACCCTCCTCTTGCCCTCATTCCAAAGGGAGCTAAATTGAGAGATAATTAATTCTCTCCACTCCCAACTCTTCCTCAGGCTGGGCTTAACCTGGACAGCGCTTTGAGAGGGCACCTCCCCCGTCTCTCTGTGGTCTAGTCCAGCAGGTCCAAGGATTCCCTTACTACCCACCTACCCCGAAGTTAACTCATCTTCAACTATTCAGAGAAGATAAAGAGGTTGCATGTGTTTTTAAAATGTGCATAGAGGCCTTTTTTGTTTTATTTTGTTGTTTTTGTTTTTGGCTCTAATGAAGCAGAAGCTTTGCCTTTCATTTGGCATTAAGGGCTGGAGGAAAAGAACCCCCCCCCCCCCCCACAACACACACACACTCCATGCACCCCTGCTGACCACAGCTAATGGACTCGCTCCTCTGGGCCTTGGGGCAGCTTTGGTTTCCATAGGAGAAGGCGGGGAGAGGGTGCTAGCCAAGGCAAGCAATTGTCCCTGGCTTTCCCCTCTCTCCCTCCTTCCCTCCTTCCCTCCCTCCATCCTCCCAGAACCTACAGTCTAGAACATCATCTCTCTCCAGTCCTTACTTTAAAATAGAAATATCAATGACTTCCTGCTTAGCCTATCAGAGGGAACCTGAGGTACACAGGGCAGCTCTGCAGCCTTTGCTTTTTCTCATTTCCTCTCCAGTTGCTGGACCACACACACCTCTCCAGTTCCCCACGGAGAGAAGGTAGGAACCTGAGCTGGAGCTGGGAGCCCAGCCCCCAGGTCCCTAGAACTGTCCTCTCCCAGGCCCCTCAATGTGAGATGACAGGCGGGATTAACCATCCTTGGACCCTGTCAGGACCCCACATCCTCTTCCTCTCCACTCTCCCTATCTTGGGTCTCCATCTCTGGCTCTGACCTCACAGTATCTGGCGCTGTGCTAAGAGGGGCTTTTAGCCTGGACACACTCCTGGGAACTGTGCCTTAGCTTGGCTCGTTCAGGTCAGTGCCGGTATACAGGCCCCAGGGACCCCCAGAGAGCCTTCATCCCTTCTCCCTGGTGTCATCTCACCCTAGTCTCTGCTCTGCCAGATCCCCAGCATGTCAGGACCTCAGGATAACGGGCAGGGCCCTTGCTAGCCCTTTTGTCTAGTCGTTGTGCAGATGTAGCTCTGCATTAGGGAATTGCCCTGCTGATCCAGAGCTGGGTTTCAATCCCCTCTTACCTCCTCAGCAAGACATAACCTGCACAATGGCACTTCGTGGCCTTATTTGAAAACTTGTGAATCACAAGGACAGAGAACAAAGATCACCATGTTCTTCATTTTGTATGTATTCCACCTGTCTCTTCTATGAAAGCTCTGGGAATCCCCATTGCCAACTGCAGGTATTACTCTGGGGAAGTTCTTCCAACATCAAACCTCAATTACTCCTGCTGCGATCTCTGTCTTATTCTGGGCTGGGCCTCTGGGCTCATGGTGCTATTTGATGCTTCTAGGCACTTTCAGGCTCCATCCCCTGACACAGCATTTGCTATAAATACGCCTAGAGAGTTTCTTGCTGACAGTGCCCAGTAAGATTGCACCTTCCTTCCACACCAGGACTCTCTGGAGGCTCTCAACTCTGGCTTGAAGACACGACTCTCGCCCACTCTGGGGCTGGCATGTGACTGCTCTGTGGATTGGGGAATCTTTGGTACCTGGCAAGGAGGGAAGGTGAGAGGGCTGAGATGCTTGGCTCTCATTCTCATGCTTCACAGAGTCTGGCTCAGTCTGGCACACAGTAGGGGCTTGTTTACTTCAGTCTTAGATCTCAGTTTCCCCTCTGGGTCAATGTGATGGGTGATTCCAATTGGCACAGAATGGATTGGAGTGAGGAATGAGGCTGGGCAGGAGCAGAACTGTAGGGCTGCCCCATGTTGGGGAAAGGGTGTTAACAGCAAAATCCCTGGGTGGGCCTGGGGCGGGGGACTGGCCTAGACTTCTACTGCTTTCTCTCCTTCACTCTTGCCAAAGTCTGAACACTCGAGGACTCTACTACAGCAAGGAGTCAGTTTCAGTCTCTCTTCTACTCCCACATGTTTACAAGCCAGGGAAACTGAGGTTGAAAAGGGGTGGGGTGGGTGTGGGGAAGGGGGCGAGGGTGAGGGTTTCTGAAACGTTTGACTCAAATTATAGGCCTAAGGGGTGCAGCTTTTTGGGGAAATTGTTCCCCTAGCAGGGGCAGCAGAAACCTCCCAGGGCTTTTGGCAGTCTGGGACAGAAGGGACCTGGGCATCCTGTGGGTGCAGCGTGCGGGGCGTTGCTGACAAGAGGCTGAAGAGGGACCTAGGAGGCTCACCTGACCCTGGACGAACAGCTAGAGGGAGTAGGGGGAGGCTCTGTGTTTTCTGTGTTTGGGTCCTTCCTCTCTACCCACCTGGCTCACTGTAGCTCCTGGGTTCTTTTATCCGTCACCAAATCCCTGATCTCAGCCCAGATCAGAGCTGCTCTCTAATAAAGAGTAGAGGGAGAGGTGCTGATGCTGGAAGGGTGCTGGAGGCTGGGTACCCCTCTGCTTGCTCCTACTCAATCCCTGGCCCACCCCCAACTCCGACCACTTTCAGTTTAATGATCTGAGCTGTGGTAGCCATCTCCAGGTCAGAATGAGGACATGGTGCCTCCCTGGCAATGAATTATTGAAGACAGCATAGTGCTAGCTGCTCACAGCGGCTGCCTCTTGGGTCCACCATCAGACTCTTCTTGCTCTGCTTCTCACTGCTCCTTCACTAGCTGTGAGGAAGGGGTGGGGTGGGGGGAAGGGGTTTGGTGAGGCCCTGGGCCTGGGAGGAGGTGCTAGGGAGAGGCAGGGCTTGGACAGGGAGGTGCGGGCCTTGGTGAGAAGCCACCCAGGAGGAGGGAAGAGGGCTGGTGAAGAGTCCTGGCTCCCTGTCGTGGGTCAGGAGGACAGACGGAGCTGCCAGCCACCCTGCAGCCAGGTTGGGAAGTGAGACTTGAAAAGCCCTTGACCCCAGTGACTCCGGAGCATCGGAGATCTAGACTCCCAAATGCTCCTGGGGTGACACAGAGCCAGAAAAAGGCTGGGGCCTTTTTTGACCTGGCGTCAGTAGCAGTGAGGCATTAGGTCATTCAGGGACGCTGTGTGCAGATGCCTCTGTCCCTCCCCAGAATCAGGGTCCTGCTGACAATCTTTTGGGAACAAGTGAAGGGGAGGAGGGCATGGGAAGTGTTAGGATAGGCCTGGTAGAAAGAACCAAAGAGTTCCAGTCTGAATACCAGAAGGCAAGTTCTAATTCTATCACTAGTTGCGGGCAAATCGCTTATTTCAGCAAATGAGTTTCTCTCCTTTAATAAGGGGAAAGAGCAGTGCTTGCTTAACAGAGGATCTATGAGAATTCAACAGGAATATTTGTTTCAGAAAACGGAATGGCTTAAATGGAAAGAAAAAAAATGAAATGGCTGTGTTAAAGTTAGCTGTTATCACTGGGGGTGAAGGCTGCTCATAAGCAGGTGAGCAGCATGAGGTGGAGAGAAACTGCACCGTCATGATCTGGGTTTTAAGCCTGTGCCCTGTGACTAAGCTTTAGTCCTTCCTCTTCTGAGGTTCAAAGGCCATAGTCAGTCCGTGGTGGATCTGGATTCAGACCCAGATCTTTAGATTCTACCTCCTGGGTTCTTTCCATGACACTGTGTGGGCCAGATACTCTGGTTCACTCTGTCCTTCCACGTGCTCCGCACTGGGGACTTTCCCTGAAAATCCCCACACCTGGATGCCACAGTGATTAGTACTTCATTCCTTCCTGTTATTCGCAGCCACCCCCCACCTCCTTCAGGAATAACTCAGCAAGTACATTTCTTGACTTTCCCCCAGGCAGCAGGAATAACATTATCGAGTACTTGGAATACAGTTTAAAAAAATAACCTTTGATTACAGAGGCTGTATTTGTGGATTGTAGAAAATGAGAAAATACAGACAAGCAGCAAGACAAAACAAATTAAAACATAGTATTCTTTCATCCAGGTATTATCACCATTAACACTTTGAGTGTAATCTTTATGGATTTTTGTTCTTAAAATTAAAAAAATAGATTTTTATTTATTTAAGAGAGGGGAAGAGAGGGAGAGAAACATCAATGTTGGTTGCCTCCCACACGCCCCCTACTGGGGACCTGGCCTGCAACATAGGCATATGCCCTGACTGGGAATTGAACCAGTGACCCTTTGGTTCCCAGGCAGGCACTCAATCCACTGAGCCACACCAGCCAGGGCTGCTCTTAAAATTTTTAAAAACTTGAGATACAACTCAATTATATAAAGTGCACAAATATTAAAAGTACAATTTGGGGGACATATATATCTACATCTGTGTAACCAAATCCAAATTAAGGTCTACAACAGCCATTTTCAACCTGAGTATTTAGTCAGGAGCACTGACCTCTTTTCCATTAGATTGTCAAATAAAAAAATAACAACAGTCAACACAACAATAGCTGTCAGTGTGAATGCCCTGTCTTGAACCATAAGTATATAGGTCATGTAATAGAGTTGCATCTTATTGGTAATGTCTCATAATAAAGTTGTGTCTGGTTAGTTAATTCTTGGTACCAGAAATCCTTGTATAGAAGTATAGGCACCTGATTTTTTTTAAAAAACTCACTTTGGAGCAAAAAGGGTAGGTAATTACTATTACTATTACTTTTTTTTGTAAATCAATCAAAATTATACCTATTTTTTTTTTTTTTGTCAGAGAGGCAAAAAGTATAACATTTTTTGGTGTGCTACAGAATTTTAGTAATTATTTTATTTGTGCCATGAGATGAAAAAGTTGAAAATCGCTGGCCTACAGCATCCTCACTCCAGAAGTTTCCCTCATGCCCCTCATAGTCAGAACCCAGGGTCCAGTGGTAATGGCTCTTCGGGCTCTTATCACCATAGATTAGATTTTCCTGTTCTTGAACTTCATATGAAAGGATTGTACAGAGTGTACTTTTTGTATCTGGCTGCTTTCCCACAGCCGTCTATTTTTGAGAGTCACCCTTGTTGCACTTATCAGCAGTTTGCTCTTTCTTATTGCTGGGTAGCAGCCCATTGTTGGAATACACCGTAATTTATTTATCTGTTTTCTTGTTGATGAACAGTAAGGATGATTCCAATTTTGCCTATAATGAATAAAATTGCTATGAACATTCTTAAACATGAGACTTTTGGTAGACATAGGAACTCATTTTTCTTGGATATACATGCCTAGAAATGCAATTGCTGGGCAATAGAGTAGGTTGTATCTTTTTTAATGCACACACTCACAGATGATTTTTTTTTTTAGCAAAATGATATCATAATGAGCATGCAATTTGGAACTTACTTTTTCTCAATTATCTTCACCTTTCTATTTCATTAATTTTCACTTTCTCTAATCCCAATGTTCAAATCTCCTCCATTGGCCCCAAAATGTCTCTTACAGCTAATATGTCCTGATCAGTACCGAGTCCGAGACTGCACATTGCATCTGGTTCGTTGCATCCTGTGAGACCTCCTCATAGATCCTTGCTGGGTTGCCTGGATGCACCAGTTCCTCTACATAGGGTTACACACAAGAGGGAGGCTTTCTTCTGAGACAGAGATGGATAAAAGTTGCAGGTTTTTGAGATTTTGGAAGTGACTTTTCATCTGTCTTGCTGCATTCTATTCCTTAGAAGCAAGTCATTAGATCCTGCCCATACTGAGAAGGTGAGGATTAAACAAGGACTTGAATACCAGAAGGCAAGAATCATTGGGAGTCATTTCAGAGTGGCTTCCCACTACATTATAGGTGTTGTTACAGACTTCATCGCATGGGAAGATACCTAGGGATTTAAAGAACACTTAACTATATATACTTAATATATAAAATAAATAATAATAAATATATATTATTTATTTAAATTTTTTTTTAGAGAGAGGGGAAGGAAGGGAGAGAGGGAGAAAAACATTGATGTGTGAGAGAAACATAGATTGGTTTCTTCTCTCATGCGCCCAGCTGGGGACCTGGTCCCCAACACAGGCATATGCCCTGACTGGGAATCGAACCAGCAATCTTTCGTTTTGCAGGCTGGTGCTCAATCCACTGAGTCACACCAGCCAGGGCCAAAGAGCACTTTCATATATATATGAAGGCAAATGCTCCTACTTCCATTTTATAGCTGAGAAAACAGCCTCAGAGAGGCTTCCTTTTCACCCTAAAGTAGGTCCCTCTATTTACCTTTTATCACATGTTAATTTCCCACAAAACAGCTTTTTTAAAAATAGACTTTATTTTTTAGAGGAGTTTTAAGTTCATAGCAAAACTGAGCCTAAAGTACAGAGTTCCCATTTGCCTGCTTGTCCCTCACATGCACAGCCTCCCTCACTATTCACTTCCCCTACAACCTATTTTGACACATCACAGCCACTCAAAGGCCATAGTTTATGTTAGGGTTCACTCTTGATGTTGTGCATTCTATGGGTCTTAACAAATGTATAATGACATATTTCATCATTATAGCAGCATACAGAGCAGATTTACTGCCCTAAAAATCCTCTGTGCCCTGCCTATTCACCCTTCACTCCCCCAGACCCTTGGTAACCACTGATCTTTGTACTGTCTCCATAGTTTTACCTTTTCCAGAATTGCATATAGCTGAATTCATGCAATATGTAGCTAGATTCTACAATGCACTTTTCATGATATTTATTTTTCTTACTCATTTGTCTTCGTGTTTATTATCTGCCTCCCTGGACTAGAATACAAGTTGCATGAGCGCAGGAGCCTTGGCTGTCTTCTTTACTTACCACTGGATCGCCTGTACCTAGGATTGTGCCTGCTACCTCTTTGGCATAAATGGATATTTGCTGAAAGGAGGAATACGTTTTGAGGTTTGTCCATGTCACAACTGGTTCAAATCCAGGTCTCCTGGACTTCACAGCTTGAACCTGTCTATTCATCATATCACATTGGGAAGGAGAAAATAGGTGGTGTGAGGTGAGGCAGAAAAGGGAACAGCAGGAGGAGCGAAGGGGAGAGGGAAGGAGGGTAGGAGGCAGATAGCTTTTCTGCAAAACACACTTGGCCAAGGGGATCGCTCTGGAAGGCTCTGCTTTCCCCTTAGAGTTCTGCCCAAGGCTGGGGGAGGGGGTTTGCATAATCCCCTTGTCTTGGTTCTCAAAGTGGCTGAGAGAGGCTCACATTTGTTTTAAGCAAACAAAAATCTTTACCTAATATTAAGGAAGAACATAAAAATAAAATAAAATAAAATAAAATAAAATAAAATAAAATAAAATAAAATAAAATAAATAAACAATGGCCTCTAAAACGGTCCAGGATAGACTGAAGTATAAAGTTTCCGCTCTCACTATAGCTATCTTTCTCGCTGGATTCCCAGACTCCGGTTAGCCAGTTCCAAAGGGCTTTTCATAACGGCGCAGTCCCCTGAGCTGTCCCCTGTGCGCCTCGCGCGCGCCGCCCCCCCGCCCCGCCCCCTTCCAGCTCCCAGCTGATTTGCCTGGGGGGGGCGGCGGTGGCTGGAGGCACGTGAAGACTTTAGACGTCTTAAGCATTAAAAAAGTTGTGACAGTCCCTTCACAGTGAAAAACAAGTCAGCTGTAAAAGAATTTAAGAAGTCAAGCAAAATTCTAAAAAATTTCCATGACAAATTTGATGTTTTTGGAACAATATCAAATATCAAATTATTTCTAAGTAAATATTTTTTCAGTGTTCCTGCTTTGCTGGCAGCTAGCACTCAGTGTGCCTACTAGGCAGATACCCTCTGCTGTACCTCAGCCCCCCATGAGAAATTTAGGGGAACTACAGTACCCTGTCACTTTCCTCATTTGGAGTATTTTTCTGCTGGCATTACAACTCTGAAGGTTTGGCATTCCCCCAAATTTTTATCTTGAAAAATTTTTAACCTTTTTGTAGGTTTAAAGTTATAAGAATAATACAGTGAATGCATATACCTTTCCCCTAGATTCACTGGTTGTTAATATTTCCCCACATTTGCCCTGTCTCTAGGCAGATGTGGGTTTTTCCTGAACCATTTCGTGACATCAACTTCATTCCTAAATATTTCATCATGTATTTACCAAGAACAGAGGCATTTCTACATAATCATGAAACATTATCACACTCAAGACTTGAACATTCATGCAATGTTTCTAACATACAGCTCATTTCAAATTTCCCTAATTGTCCCAACAATGTCCTTATGGCTTAAAAAAAAAAAAAAAAATCTGAGATTCAATCAAGCATCATGTATTACATTTAGTTATGTCTGTCCAGTTTTCTTAAAACCATATCAGTTCCCCAGCTGGGGTTTTTCCTTTCATAATATTGTTATTTTTGAAGAGTGCAGACCAGTTGTTTTAGAAATGTACCTCAATTTGTTTCTTGTGATTAGATTCAGTTTAAACTTTTTTTTTTTGTAAGATTACTACCTAGGTTCAGTCCTTCTCAGCACACCTGATTTGGGGTATATGATTGTCAATTTGTCTTATTTTTGGTGTGGTTAAATTTGATCACTTGGTTAAGGTGGCATTCATGACAATTTTCTTTTTTAAAAATGTTATTTATTTATTTTATTTTTAGAGCAAAGGGAAGGGAGGGAGATACAGAAGACTAGAAACATCAGTGCACTAGGGATATATTGATCAGTTGCCTCTCACATACCCTCAACCAGGGACCCAGCCCACAACCCAGGTGTGTGCCCTGATTGGGAATTGAACCAGCAATCTTTTGGTTCACCAGCTGGCACTCAATGCACCGAGCCACACCAGCCAGGATACTCTAAGATATTTTAAAGAAAAGTGTGAGTGTCATGATATCCTGTCACTAGTATTTCTTGAAAAGAACGTCTTTTAAGTGCCAAAATAACATCATTCCTCCTAACACAAAGATAATCCCATCTAATAACTAGTACATCTTCAAGTTTCCCCTTTTGTACGAGGGGTTAATTTTGATGGGTTTGAGTTGAAGAGGGACTTGAGGGAAGTGGGATTTTGAGCAATGCCTTGAATGATGATTCACAGCTACTGTCATGTGGAAGGCTGACTCCAAGACAGTCCCAAAGGATCCCCATCTCTGGGCATTCATGGCCTTGGGCAAGCCCCTCCTCTTACCTATGCGCTGGCCTTGTGACTTGCTTATAGTTCATAGAACGCAACATAAGTGATAGGATGATACTTCTGATGAGACTACCAGAGATTGTGACTTTCATCTTGCTGGCAGACTCTCTCCCCTGCTGGCTTTGATGAAGCCAACAAGGGAGAGACCCTTGTGGAAAGGAGCTGAGATCCTCACTCCAATGACCTGCAAGAACTGAGTGCTGTCAACAACCACCTGAGCTTGGAGTTGCTTCTTCCTCATTTGAGCCTCAGATGAGACTTCATCCTTGGCTGATACCTTGATGGCAGCTTTGTAAGATCCTGAAGCAGAGCACTCAGCTAAGCCATGCCCAGATTCCAGACCCACAGAAACTAGAGATGATAAATGTGCGTTGTTTTAAGCCAGTAATTTGTTATGCAGCGATAGATAATGACTACACTCATCTAAGAAAACAGCCTTGCATATGGAAGTCATTGTTATCATCCCTTTTTACTGAGAAGAAAATTAAGGTTCAGAAAGGTTTGACCAACTGTCCAACGTACCAGTCATCTTCTTGATTGCAAAAACAAAAACAGACTGAAATTAATGTGAGCAGAAAAGGCATTTATTGGAAGGATAGTGAATAACTTGCTCATAGAATTGATGGAAAGGCCAGAGTACGAGGCTTTTAAAAAGGGGCAGGAACAAAAGGAAATTAGGCAGCAGGAACCATGGCAAAGTCTGGCTTGGGGCCACTGTCACTGGATGCACTGCCCCTGACAGCAGAATGAATTCTAAATTGCTGTAGCTTCTTTATATTACGAGCTCCAGACTCAAAGCCATGGTGGGAATGTCTGGTCATTTGAGTTGACTCAGCTTTGCACGTGGTGCCTGGGATCAGCTCACAGTAGGTGCTTAATGTATAGTGCATACTTTTGCCATGTATAATACGCACTTTTTTACCCAAATTTTCGAGGGAAAAATAAGGATGTGCATTATACATGTGTAGTACCTGAACTATCTTGTATCTGTTCTTGTGTTTGGTAATTATTTATTACATTAAATTTGTTGTACCATAATATGTTCAAAAATAAATGCTAAAATAATTTTATAATACATAAAACAAGTATCTAAATATAAATGAATAAAAAATTGAATTAAAAAATTAAAACACAAGATTTTTTGGCCTGAAAGTTTGGGCCAAAAATGTGGGTCCTCATTATACATGGCAAAATACGTTAGGTTGTTTAACTCGTAAGCGGATGAATCTGGAAATAGATGGAGGGCTAGCTCATGCCTCTAAAGCTCAGAAACTGTTGTGAACCTTTGCCTTAATACAATGGCATTCTCAGCCCTTGCAAGAATTTCTAGAATTTTCCATATGGCTCCCTGGAGCAGGTAGCCAGAGAAGTTTGCAGATTGGGTAGTGAAAAGCTGAGATTAACTATGGGCCGCAGTGTCAGAAAGATGCCACCAGAGGGCACATGAGACTCAGAAATCTACTAAGGGAGCTTAGGGGAATTGCAGGAAGGGAATGGTAGAGAAAGCTGAGGAAGCCTGGCATGGCCAGGACTCTGGCGGCAGGAGCTCTGGGAACCAAGAGAAGGATGAGTAGTGGTGTGGGCACCAATAGGTGTCTCTTGTCCTTGTGGCCCTGCCTGTCCCCAATGTCAGAGCCCTTGGGCTCCCTTGGTTTTTGCTCTGAGATCTCGAGGGAACTTTGGACTCTTTTTTTATGGCCTCAATTCTCCCGCAGTAAACACTCGTCAGACACCATCAACCCCAGCTCAGCACTGGAGTAGAGTGCAGGGGTGGGGCGAAGGGTGTGACTGTGGCCCTGAAAATGGGGCAGGTTGGGATGGGCAACAGCTTCCCCAGCTTAGAGCTTCCCGTGGCAGTCGGGCAGGAGGGGGTGGGGTTTGTCTTCTCTGGGCTCTAACTGCCAGTGCCTAGCCCAGTGCCTGGCATAGAGGAGGTGCTCAATAAATATTTGGCGGGTTTTGAGAATTATTTGATATCGGTAAACCATGCAGAGGGAACAAAGGCCAGTCATTAGGCTACCCCAACTCCAAAATATTTCCTAAGTCCTTCCATTTCTCATCTGTTCACTATATCCATCCCTGTCAAACCTCTTTTTACCTGGACCATTATCATAGCTTCCTACGTGGTTTCCCTTGCATCTGTGGATCCTTGGGTTTATTCTCTACCCAGTAGCCAACATGATCTTTTAAAACCATAAATCAGATCATGTGACTTCAAACCGGAACACCTTCTAAAGCCTGGACATAACACTTTGAATGAAATCCAAACCCCTTACCCTGGCCTATGAGCAGTGCACTAGCTAGGGCATGCCTCCCTCTCTGACCTCATCTTCCTTTCTTCCTGCAACACACTGGGTTTCAGCCTCCCGGACTTTCTGTTTCTTGGAACACAGCGAGTTTGCTTTTGCCTTAGGACTTTTGCGTGAGCTGTCCCGTCTGCCTGGAATGCTCTTTACTCAGATGCTTTGCATGACTGATTCCTTGTCATTTAGGTCTCTATGTAAATGTCACTTCCTCAGAGAGGCTTCTGGACAACCCAACCTAAGTTTCTCTCCCAGTTACTTTATATCCATTCCCGTTTCTAATTGTCATCATTGCACTTATCACCATCAGCTATCACCCCATGAGACTAGGAAGCCAGTCTGCTGAGTTCAATTTCTGTATCCCAAGCACCTATTAATAGAACAGTACCTGGCACATAGTAGGCACTCAATAAATATTTGTGGAAAGAATGGAAGGATAAATGGATGATAGGGAACTAAGGAACCAGGAGGGAAGTTTGTATCATTTTGGAGTTTATAGTCAATAATTCCATTCCTGTGGGTGTTGGTGGTTGTGGGTCTGGTGGTGGCCAAGGCTTTCTCTACCCCTGGGACCCAGAGGAAGCCAAGAATCTCTGGGCGGTGGTGGGAGTAGCGGTCATGCTAGGGAGGGTGGAGTGGGCAGGGTATATTTGCTGGATTGAATGAATATGGGTTGTCTTTACACATCTTTCTTACTTTCAGAAAATGTAAGCTGCAGAAATCTGATCATTAAGACAGAAAATTTAGGGAATGGTTCTTTGCACTTTAAAAGAAATCTTTGCTTTGTAAAAGGGAGTAGGAAGAGGCTTGCTTAGTTGTTTCCCAAACAACCCAGGGAAGGCTCAGGAGACTCAAGACTCTCCATTTGTTACATTACAGGCTGTTTCCAACACTGGATATTTAGAGTGTGGTCCAGATACAGTTATGGCTATATGGAACTTGCATTTACCTATAGTACACTCTCCTTGTAGGAATTTCCTCTTCTGGAAAATGAGAGGTTGAGACTACATCACTCTGTGACTGTGGTCTGTATTAGAAAAATAACTTGGTCATTTGAGACCAAGTTAAACTTGGAGAAATAGAAATAGTTCATGCCAGCTGCCTCTCTCTCTTTTTTCCTTCTTTTTGGTCAGAGTTAAAACTTTCCAATTGACCCCTGCCTTGCTGTTTATTTTCCATCCTGGGAAAAGGAGGTTCTTTCTGAATATTTTACTTATTGTAGTGGTTCTCCAACTAGGCTCTGCAGGGCTGGTGTTCCACAGGCTCAAGGTGTTCTGCCATGAAAATTGAGTGATAGCCACCTTGTCCTGATTCAAGGGTAAAAACTGATAGAATTTTCTCAATTTTAAGCTTTTACAATATTTTTCCCCCTAAAACTTTGGTGCCTGCGATTCTAGGCTGTATTAAATCTGGCATAGCACAACATTATGCACTTAATTATTTTAATATATTAATATTTTATCATGTTCTGCAGAGTGTTCCATTTCTTTTAGGGGCTCAAAGTAAGTCTAAGAACCACTGTCTTAGACACTCTGTATTTCCCACCAAGCTACTCACCTGCAAGCTTTTTAAGACAGCCTCGGGACATTTCAGAGACAGATGGCTTGACTGAAATATGTCCTGCACATAAAATCCTCTGTTATGGAGGAGATTGGTGGAAGGCCCAGACTCTAACCTGCTGGTCTAACGAGGAATACCTGGACCTTTGCAGTTGGTCAGTAGCAGTAGTTCTCCCACTTTTTGGGCTGTGAAGCTAAAGATCCAGGGCCCACTGTCCCCATCCATCAATGTACATATTGCCCTCAGTGAAATGTGGATAAAGCCCACCCACCCATAGAAGACTGTGTGTGTTTCGAGGAGACATAGTGAAGGCCTGGCATAATTCATGTCTGTGATGTGTACAGACATCATAGTAAGGCAGAGTGGAAAGAGCGATGAGTTGAGGTCAGTGGCTGTGGGTGTTGCTCCTACTTCTGTTACTACCAACCGTGTGACCTGGGCAAGTCACTTCCATCTCTGGGGCTTGGTTTTCTGTAGTCAGTGTAGCATAGTCGTTATAAACACAGACTCTGAAGCATGACTGCAGGCATTCAAAATCTGGATCTACCACTTCCTCTCTGACCTTAGAGAAACTATTGAACCTCTCTGTGCCTCACTTTTCCCGTCTGTAAGGTAAAGATGATAATAATTGTATCATGAAGTTGTTATGAGAATTAGAATGGCTTAGAAGAATAGTTGGCCACAGGAAATACTATCTAAGTGCTTGCTACTATAATTACTAGATTATTTTTACGATCTCTTCCGCCATAATATCCTATGCGTTTAAAGATTCAATAACTGAGTATTTCTAATGTGCCCAGCACTATCTATGAAGTAAGAAACTAAAATAATTTTTAAGGCCTGAACAGGCTATAGTGCTGGAAATAGATCTTCTGTGTAAGGTGTGGAAGGTGGCTGTGCCCTCCAGTAACCAGAAATGACTTTCAGGAGGTGGGACTAACACCGGTGTGACTTAAAGCGCCCAGAGGTGGACCGCTAATATATTTCTCTAGCTTACTTGGTTGGTGTCCAAACTTCTTTTTTTTTTCATTCTAAAATAAAACAAAGGACAAAGACTTCCATTCCAAAATATAAAATTTCACAATGCACACCTTTGTTTTTCTGAATTGTCTTTTGCATTTCCTCCATACACTTCATAAATGCATTATTCTAAGAGACACCTGTCAGATACTGGATTCAGGTTGGAGAGAAAATTTTAATAGTGGTGAGAACATTGGCTCCTCCAAGGAAGAAGTCAGGCAAAAAGACCCTAAAGGTCAAATTACAAGCCAGGCCTGCACATCCTACATGGTAAAATAAACTATCCCTTTCTCATTTTCAAACATTTTAACCTACAATTTTCTAGTTGATTGTCAAAATCCTGTAAAAAAGACAAGGTAGGTAGTTTCATCCCCATTTTATAGATGAGTCTCCAAGAGAGTAAGTGAAGATTTACCCGAGGTATATAGCGTGCAATTATATATGCCTGATAAGTAATAGAAATTCATTTTCCTAATTCTTTCCCTCTGGTCCTTGACTCAGGCTCTCACCTGGGCTTAGGAATCCCAATGCGCATTGGGCATGGGCAAGAGTAGGGCCTTGAAGGACAAGAACAGAGGGAGGGCTGGGTCTGAGGAGGGAGCAGCTTGAGATGTCTAGGTCGTGGGACCTTAGGTAGGGAAGGGGATGCCAAGGGAGGAGGAGGTATAGGGCTGCTTGAGAGAACAGGGGCGGTCCTCAAGGGATGCCAGGCAAGCTGCCCGCTTCCCATCTCTGGAGGAATGGCATCACCTCTAACGTGTCAGACTCGGCTACGTCCCGGGAGTTAACCCTCGTCCCCTTTCTGGTCTAACCCTCAAAGGGTTAAAGCAGCTTCCACAAGATTTTCCCATCACCCAGGGAGCTTGGATTGCCCCTCCACGCTTGGAAACGTGGGATAGTAAGTCCCAAACAACTCTCAGTTCGTGCGCCCAGCAATGTACCCTCCTTCACCCCCACCCTCAGCGTGGAAGCACTACCCTTTGCGTAAAAGGTACCGGGGAGGGGCTGTGCTGGTGGCAGGTGCCGGGGAGAAGTCCCCAGAGACAGGGGAGCCCGCGGGTAGTGTGGAGAGTGTCACTTTCCTCAGTCCCCCTTCTGGGCTCTGGGTGCAGTGGGTTCACGTCGCGGCCGATGCCCCAGAGAGTTGGGGGAGGAGGAAAAAAGTGGTGCGCGGGGAAGCAGGCCGCACACACCTGGCGCCTTGTGGAATGAAATCTTAATTAATTATTAAACAGAGTTCCCGCGGGAGGGAGCAGGGCTGTAACTGGCCGGGCGGGGGTTGGCGGAGGGAGGAGGGAGGGAGGGAGGGAAAGAGGGAGGGAGGGGTGAGGAGTGGGCGCCGGGCACCGGTTCCGCCCCAGGGGTCCCGGACGGGAAGGAAGCCGACCCTTCGCATGCCGCGCCTGGGTAATCGCTGTGCGCGGGTGGAAGTGCGGGCGAGCTGGGAGACCCCAGGGGTGAAGGTGGGAGTCGAAGGCTGGAGGATGCAGCCCGGGGGAGGGAGGAAACCAGGAGCCGGCTGGACGGCCCCCTCCCCCCGGGGTCTCGATCTCAGAACAGTGGCCGCTTGTTTTCCCAGAACTGGGGGAGGAAGCGGCAGGAGGAGAGGAGGGGGAGTGCGGAGGGAGGGTCGCCTTCTTTAGTCTCCTTCAACCCTACCCGGTTCCTGGAGAGAGCATTGGGCCGCCCAGCCGGGCGTCTGGGGAGGGGGAGGGGTGCCCAGACAAAAGGAGCTTGTGCCTTTAAGGCGGGGAGTCCGAGAGCCGGCGGGGAGGGGACTTCTGGATCCGGGGTAGAGGGCGGCTGCGCTGGACAGCAGGGAGGGGGCGCGGGCGGTGCGGGCGGCGGGCGGCGGGAGGGACGGCCGGGACGCGCGGGCACGGAGCAGGACCGCGGGACGGCCGGACGGCCGGCCGGAGCCCGCAGGGGCGGCGGGGCAGGAGCCCCGGGGAGGCGCCGACCCTGGCCGGCAGGTGAGACGCGCCCTGGGGCAGGGGGCAGCGGGTGTTCGGTGAGGCTGGAGCTCTCCTGCCCGGCTCCAGGAGTTTCTCGGTGGGGCGCGGAAGCTGGGATGGGGATTCTCGAGAGTGTCTGGGGGAAGCCCGAGGCCAAAGGGGCTGGCCGATGGCGGTCGTGGCGGAGGTGGGGGCTCAAGGCTCCTGGCCCACACTTGCCGCCCCACGCGACCCTCCTTCACCCGGAGCAAAATTCCCTGCTGTCTCCGACCCCGACCCCCGGGAAAGGCGTGCACTGCAGGAGGCTCTGTCCTGAGGTTTTTGCAGTGGGGCGAGCCTCCAAATTTGGGGTGGAGTGTGATTGTGTTTCGGGGAAGGAAAGGCTCCCTGGGCGGAGGGAGGGATGCATCTGTCTGCAAGAGTCCCCTTCCTCTCCCCGCAGACCTTGGGAATGAAAGGGAGGGGTGGTGTCAGGGCCCCTGCTGGGTGAGCCGGGGAGCAGACGGAATAGCCTCCTCTGGGGCCTTAACGGCAAAGCTGGAGGTGGATGAGGCGGTGGGACTCTTTCCTCGTGCCCTCCCCTTCCAGAGTGACGCTTCCGAGGTGTAGCAGCCTAATAGGGCTTGTGTGGTTGGAGGGGACCAACGACTGGGGAACCAAGGAGAAGGCAATGCTGAACCTCCTGACAGAGACCCTGGGGAGACTCCTCTGCATCTGGAAAGGCCTGGAGTTGAGGCCTGTGTCCCAGCATGGTGGGTGGTGCTGGCACGAAGGGCCCTGCCTGGGCAGTGCCTTCTGCCATGAACTTTTCTGAAGTTGTATTAAATACCCTGGGGCCTCCTTGTTGCCAAGGAGGACAGGGGCAGTGGGGCCCTGGAGAGGGTTTGGGTAAAGCAGTGGACAGAGCCATTCCTTGGGACAGGACTTTGGGTCTCAGGCTGGGGGATCAGGGTTTGGGAGGGAGAGGAGGTATGGGAAGCCCTGGGCCTCAGTCTGCCTGGCTGAATGGACAGGGCTCTGGCTCTGGGAGCCCATGGTGCCTGGGGCAGCAGATCAGGACAGAGTGAAGATACAGGAAGCCAGGGGAGGAGGAGGTCGTTGGCACAAGCTCAGGAGCTTGTCTGTGGGGAAGAGGGAGGTGGTCTGTGGTTCATAGTGATGGGTTCCTGGGCAAGGAGGATTGGAGGACCATATAGGGAAGTTTTGTGGCATCGAACAGTGCCTTCCCCTGTTCCCTGCCATACTAGTCTGACTTGGGGTGAGTTCTCCAAGATGGACAGTGCCTGGAGTGGAGCCTGGGGTGGGATCGCTGCCGTTGGTCAGACAATTACAGAGCTGTGGAGCTATCCCTATGTGGGAGTCAGAGTGTTCTTGGGAGGGTCATGTGTTCCCCTGAACAGTGTCTGCCCTTTCCTCTGTGGGTATGAGCCAGATGCTAGGATGTGCTTCCAGGGAACTGGGAACATGGCCAGAAACAGGTCCTTTGGGAACAGAGGTCTGGGCCAGTGGTGCTGGTTGGGGTAGTAACAGGTCAGGGGACTGGTAAGTGGGAGGAGGTTAAGGCAAAATGTCATGAAGTGGGGTGGGAAACCTGCTCACTCTGGGCTCTGTCTCTAGCAGCTCTGGGGACTGACAGCCGAGGACACAGGGACTGATAGAACTAGGCGTCTGACTGGCTGGGGAGGTGGGTGTTCTTGCTCATGACTTTTCTGTCTTTCCATCTCTTGGACACCAGCAGAGTTTGGGGTTCAAAATGGCATAGGTGGGGAGAACTATTGAGTGTGTAGCATGTGACAGGTACCGTTAGAGTCTTTCCTCACAGATATTACTATTCCCAGTGTACAGATGAAGGAACGGACACAGAGAGGTTAAGTAATTTGTCTGAGGCTGTAAAGATAACAAATAATCACAGTAAGGTTTGAAACCTGGTCTCTCTCTAAAGATCATGCTTCTAATCAAGTGTTTGGAAGAGCCAAGCTTTCTTTGGTGACCTTTTTGCAAATGACAACCTGGTCAAAAGTCTTGGGTTTCTGATCATCCCCTCCAGATGGTGCTGTTTGTGATAGTAAGGAGTCTGAAGGACGCGAGCCACTGTGGGATATAGGAGAAGGGACGCCGAGAAAACTTGGCTGGGGGTGAACCAGGGTGGGGGTTTCCTCTGTGCAGAGAGATCCCAGTTTGCATTCTGCTTCGCGAGCCCCTAGGCGCCTGTTTGGAACACCGCTTGGCTGGAGCGGCTGGTCCTGTGACCACCTAGGGCAAGTGCTGGGTAGTCTCCCCTTGTCCCCTGGTGAGTACAAATGTCAGTGCTGCTAACTGCAGGTTTAAGTACAAGGAGCCCCTCAGGGTGCCCTGTGGGAATGGAGGAGTGGGGCGCCTGTGGGGACACAGGCATCGGGTGTGACGGTGCTCTCCTCCTTGCCTCTGGAGCCCGGGTGCTGGGCTTAGCTAGGAGACACGTTGAGGGTGGCGTCATGGAGTCCTCGCACCCAGTGAGGCACTTCACTCCAGGAGACTTGAGCTCTGAGGCTGATTTGGTTACTCATGATCTCTGTAACTTGGGCCAGCCATGTAACACTACAGTCGACCTCAGTTTTGTTTTGTTCTCCTGTCAAATCTGTCCCATGCTGCAGGCGCTTCATAGGGTTTTGGTGAATATCAGACAGAATTAGGCATGTGAAAGGACCTTCGAAAGTTTACAGCACAGAGAAAGTGCATTGCAGTATTATCCACCCATCCACCCATCCATCTACTTAACGAACATTTGTTTAGACCCTAGGGAGGTTGCAGACATAGCAGTGAGCCACACAGGCCAAAATCGTTGCCTTCATGAAGTTGACATTCCAGTTAGGAGAGGCAGACAATGAACAAATAAGAAAATATATAGACTGGCAATTGTTGATAAGAGCTGTGGAGAAAAATAAAGCAAAAAGCTAGGAAGAGAGATAGGAGCTCCAGGAAAGGAGGTTGCTATTTTAATAGAGTGGTCAGGGAAAACTCAACGATAAGGGGACATTTGAGCAGTGACCTGGAGGAGCCCTTGTTTCAGGCAGAGGGAACAGCAAGCAGCAAGGTCTCAGGCTGCGCATGGTGACTTGGGGACCAGCAAAGGGGCTGAGAGGACTGGAGTGCAGTGAGAGATGAAGAATCATAGGATTACCATCATTATTATTTCATGTAAGATGCTCCATACCAAAGCCCTTGAGCTTTCTATCTTTTCAACATAAATTTTTTGATTCCCTCCTATGAGCCAAGTTTAATAGTTGGTGCTGAGGATAAAGCACTGAGCCAAATAGATATAATCAGAGGGGCAGAGACACATTAAACAAAGGATGATTTAATTATAATTGTGATAATACCGTGGAGGAAATGTACAGAGGGTAAACGGGACCAAACTTAGCTGGGACATCTTTCCTGAGGAAGTTTCATGTAAGCTGTGACCTGGGGGAGAAGTTGAATTTGGCTTAGTGCAGTGCATTGTGTCAGTGTGTGTGTATGAGTGCGGTGGGGAAGGATGTGGAAAGATTCCCTTTTGTACAGAGGTCACCGACTAGCAGTTCACAGGCTTAGTCTATTCCATAGACTCGATTTATTTGGTTTGCAGTGTTGAAAAATGTGAATGACTTGCCAACAGTTAAAAATCAGGAGCTGTCTCATTGAAATCTGCATATTTGTTTTCAACTTCTGTTGAAAACTCAGATCAGGCTCCACTGGGAAGCCAGAGGCAACAGTCTACTCACGGGGCGGGTATTTGCCTCCTTGCTCAGAGTGTGCACTCTCCTGAACAAGGGTGGCTTTGCTCATTGACGCGGGCACTTGGGTTTGTAATCACCAAGAAATTATCCGTGCTTTTTAGGGAAGAGGTGAATGTGTAAGTGTACTGCTTCAGAATCAGATGGATCTGGGTTAGAATCTTGGTTCACACACTTACGTGGCTGCTTGATCTTGGGCAAGTTCACCTCCCTCTGTCTCAGTTTCCTTAACTGTTCAATGGGGATACCGTTGTCTTCCTCAGAGTCATTTTATGAGGATGATGTGTCTGAAGTGCTAAAGTTGGCAATCGGAAGTGCTCAGTTAATAATTGCTGGTGTTGGCAAACCTTGATGGCGGTATTAATACCTTTCCTTTCCTCCCTGCAGCATGTCATGGTTTAGTGGCCTTCTGGTCCCCAAAGTGGATGAACGCAAAACAGCCTGGGGCGAACGCAATGGGCAGAAGCGCCCTCGTCACAGGACTCAGACCAGTGGCTTCTGCGCGCCCCGCTATATGAGCTGCCTCCAGGATGCACAGCCACCCAGCCCCACCCCTGCCGCCCCACCTCGGTGCCCCTGGCAGGACGAGGCCTTCATCCGGAGGGGTGGCCCGGGCAAGGGCACTGAGCTGGGGCTGCGGGCCGTGGCCCTGGGCTTTGAGGACACTGAGACAACAGCAGCAGGCGGGGTAGCTGAGGTGGCACCCGACATGGCTCCCAGAAGCAGGAGATCCTGCTGGCGCCGTCTGGTGCAGGTGTTCCAGTCAAAGCAGTTCCGCTCCGCCAAGCTGGAGCGCCTGTACCAGCGGTACTTCTTCCAGATGAACCAGAGCAGCCTCACGCTGCTGATGGCGGTGCTCGTGCTGCTCACGGCCGTGCTGCTGGCCTTCCACGCTGCACCCGCCCGCCCTCAGCCTGCCTATGTGGCCCTGCTGGCCTGTGCGGCCATCCTCTTCGTGGTGCTCATGGTGGTGTGTAACCGGCACAGCTTTCGCCAGGATTCCATGTGGGTGGTGAGCTACGTGGTGCTGGGCATCCTGGCAGCTGTACAGGTTGGGGGCGCCCTGGCAGCCAACCCGCACAGTCCGTCCGCAGGCCTCTGGTGCCCTGTGTTCTTTGTCTACATCACCTATACGCTCCTACCCATCCGCATGCGGGCAGCTGTCTTCAGTGGGCTGGGCCTCTCCACCCTGCATTTGATCTTGGCCTGGCAACTCAACCGTGGTGATGCCTTCCTCTGGAAGCAGGTGGGTGGTCAGGACGGGATGTATGGGGGCACCAGGTTGAGAATGAGAAGGGCCTGGTAATTGATGATGGATGAGTCATGGGTGGATACCGAGTGCTATACCTGGGAGGATGGGCAGGTGATGGGAGACCAAGTTTTAGGGGCTGACCTCCATTTGGGATCTGGGCCAGAGGGCACTGCTGAGGGGAGGGAGGACACCAGGACTCAAGCCTGTACCTTCACCCTGAGCCACAGCCCACAGCTCTTTGGCCTGAGGCCCTTGAAATAGTGTAGTGTAGCCTGTAGTGACATAATGCAGGGCTGGAGGTGGGACTGCGATGTTTCCGCCCCAGAGGGCAGTGTAGGCTGCCATCCGGGCCTTGACATGTCTGGCCCCCAGTTGATACCTGAGACTCAGGCCTTGGGTGCCTGAAAAAGATGGTGATCTAGAGTTTTAGATGGAGTTAGCAAGGGAGAAGTGGCCTCTCTCCTGGGCCATGGCTATCTCTGAGAGGACAGAGAAGGCGAAGAGTAGAGTTGGTTCTCTCCTGGGCTGGGAGTGGTTTGAGTGGGGTTGGACTGTAGAAGAGAGGGGTGTTAAGGTCTGATCTCATCCCACCCTCTCCCGCTGGGCACCAGAGGTCTGGCAGCCCTGACTTAAGTTCCTCTGCCTGTACTGGCTGCTCCCTCCAAGGTCCGATTGGTGTATAAGCTGGGGCTTGACAGCATGGTGTTGAGTGAGAAATGAAGGCTTGGCTGCAGGAGGGCCTGGTTGTCCAGTGAGCCGTGTTCTTCCCTGTGAGATCCTAGACAACTAACCTCACCTCTCCCAGCCTTAGTTTCCCAGTCTATAACTGGGATAAAAATAGTATCTACCTCATGATGTTGCTGTTAGGGCCCTGCCCTCTCCCAGAGCATGTCTAACTGACAGGGTGGGGCGGCCTTCTCACCTGGGCATGGAGGTGGGGAACGTGTAGGGGATGATGCCCAGCGAAGGGGCGTGTGGGAAGTTCCTTTCCGAGAGACATGAGCTCGTGGCATCTGCCATTTCATGCCCTTCCCATGCCCGGGGGCAGAGACCAGGCTGTCTTGCCCAGGTGACTCTTCAGGGGCTGCTGTAGGCACAGACCCCAAGCAGCACACCTCGTGATCCTGCCATCGGCACCTTGATATAGAGGGTGCTGTCCCCTGCTGTGCTCAAGGTTTGAGGGAGCCAGCCTCTGCCTTTCCGGGGGCTTGTGGCCTGTAGCTCACCCTAGCCCTACCCACAAAGAAGTTACCTGGGGCTTCCAGAGTGAGAAGCTGGGTGTTCTGGCCTGATGCCCTTCCCTGCCTAGCCTATGCTCCAGGAACAGAATGTACCTTTTTAGAAGTAACTTTATAGCCCTTTTGTTTGTGAAGCATGTGCCTGCAGGGCACTGTCAGACTTCTTAAAGGGCCAGGTTCTTCTGCCCTGGCTAGCCCCCTACTCCACTCCACGGTAGGTGTCAAACTGGGCTTTGGACTCGGGCTGCTCTTCTGTGGAAGGAGGAGCTTGGAGGTGGTACTTCCCTTTCCCCTCACCCTCTCTGGCTGGCCAGGGGTGGGTGGGTGTCTCTTTCTTGCTCTCAGCTGGCATGGCGCCCATAGCCAGGCCCAGGGCCTCACTGGGGAGGTACAGTCCCATGGAGGCCAGGATTGTGCCAGCCTCCTGCCCCCCTAGGGATGCCTGGCTGCAGCCTCACCCAGTGGGTCCCAGCAGGCTCGTTCTTGGGATGAGTGGAGAAAGTCAGACCCGCCCCTGTGCTAGTCCCTGGGGCCAGGGCACCCATACCTCCTCTCGGAGCATACTGTCCCTGCCCCTGTGCCCAGTTGGCCTGTGGGTCCTGGGTGGCGTGGGGATGTGGCCTCCTCTCTAGGCTCATTGGGCAGCCCCTTCCCACATCCAGCCTCAGCTTATATTTACAGGAAGGAGCCTTTAGTCTCAGACCCACTCATTCAGACACACCGAGAGTTTCATTCAGTTAACTCTCCCCATCCTGGAGATTCCTACAGTGCCTTGATGTCCATTTTTTTTCTCACAGTCCGATAGGGGTCTGTGTACAGATCTATTTCAGTCTCTCATCCCCCTTCCCCTTCCCTCCACCATGACTCACATTTTCCTCTTGGGCTCCTGGGGCCAGGAAGGGAAGTTGCTTGGTTTGCCCCCCCTTTCCTTCTCCCCCACTGGGGGCTATTCTTAGAAACCCCTGAGGGAGATAGTGTACCCCCCTCTTCACCCCTGCTGCTGGGAGGGGGGCCTTGTAAGCTGGACTTGGAAGGGAGACTGGGAGGCCAACCCTAGAGGGTCAGAGCTGGATATGGCTCAGGGGTTAGCCAGACCCCTTTCCACCTTACCCAGGAAAAGTGAAACTGAGGTCCCAGAGATTAACTGACCTTCCCAGTTTGCAGGACTAGTTATGGTTGCGGGCAGAGCCCAGAACTCCTGGCTTCCAGTTGGTGCTCTTTCCCTCCCTTCTCCCCAAACCAGAGCCCTGCCCCAGCCAACTTGGGTGGAGCCTCAAATGCCAGGTTAACCCCTGGATTTCCAGAAACGCTGAGGCTGGCTCCCTTTAAACATGCTCTGCAGTTAGTGCTACTGATGATGATCGAAGGCTGAACATCCTGGGGTCAGGGTCCTAGGTCCGGGGGCGGGGCCTGCCTGGGCCACGTGTTAGGGGTGGCTGGGCGTGGTGGCACCCTATCTCAGTTAGGAAGAGTTCTTCGTGTCTGTAGAATTGATGGCTCCCAAGCCTGGGCTCCAAGACTGGGCCTCAAGAGCTTGGGTAAGTG
Source organism: Pteronotus mesoamericanus (assembly GCF_021234165.1). Classification (NCBI taxonomy): domain Eukaryota; kingdom Metazoa; phylum Chordata; class Mammalia; order Chiroptera; family Mormoopidae; genus Pteronotus; species Pteronotus mesoamericanus. Next base: position 5,742,439 of record NW_026555310.1, read on the forward strand.
GAGTGAGTAGGAACCTTGGACACTTGGAATGTGCAGTACAGTAGGGTTCGGACTGACACGTGGGAGCCTGACTGTCCTGGACCCAAGTCTCATACCAGTCACTGCTAGCTGTGTGATCTTGGGCAAGTTACTTAGCTTCCCTGGACCTGACTCCCTCACCTTTAAAATGAGATATAGTGTTATTTCATAGAGTTGTAAGAAATACATTTCTTAATTTATAGGAAAGAGGCATATAGAATCTAGATACATTGTAGGCAGCAAAAAAATTAGCTCCAGTATTAATAATAATAGTAATTATTATTATATCAGGGCAGAGAGGGACCTTGGAGATCTTCCTATGCTTCCTCTCCAAGTTCTATATGAGCAGACAGAGGCCCAGAGAGATGAAATGGTTTGTCCTGGCCACTCACCGGAGGATGGAGAGCTCAGGTCTCCTGGGCATTGCCCTACAATGAGAGCCACATGCAGATGCAGCAGCACTTGTCTTTTGTTTTGGGTGGGGGCAGGAAATCAGAGTGTGCTAGGCTCAAGCCCGTGACCTACCTGGCTCTGTTGGTGCTGCTGCTCCCAGGAGCTGTGAAAAGATCTCATTTCTGGCCATGCAGTGATCCAGGAAGGGGGCCGGAGTCTTGTGGGGGATACATCTATTGCAAGGGTAGGGACAGTTGGGGACCGATGGCACAGGATCTTGGCTTCCTCCCCAGAGGAGGTCATCTGCAAAATCTAGCTAGTCACACCTGTGCACGGGCAGGGTGGTCACTGGTCTGCCTCTGCCACCTCCTGCAGCTCGGTGCCAACATGCTGCTGTTTCTCTGCACCAACGTCATTGGCATCTGTACACACTACCCGGCTGAGGTGTCTCAGCGCCAGGCCTTTCAGGAGACTCGTGGTTACATCCAAGCCCGGCTGCACCTACAGCATGAGAATCGGCAGCAGGTGGGGTGTTCTCCCTGAGGTGCCCTTCCCCACCTCACCCCAAATAACTTGCAGATTGGATCTGCTGCCTCATACAACTCTGCAAAATAAGTGTGAATGGTTCCCTGACTTGAGTATCCCAGGGGCCCTGTGACAGTGGGATTTCTGTCCTGTCTGAGGGCGGGAGCACCTCTGAGGGGTGGTTGAATGGGGGTTGGTCAGAGATGACAGGGATGTCCATCTGCTGAGGGCTGTAGTGGGGGTGGGCAGGCCACAGTCCAGAAGGGAAGCTCAGATCTCCAGAAAGGTCTGGGAGGGCTCCGAGGATGTGGAGGAACCTGGAGGGATTAAAAAGTGAGGCCAAGAAAAGAGCAATGCCCTGTCAAAACCACTGGCCTAGGAGAGGCTGCTGCTGTCCGTGTTGCCCCAGCATGTTGCCATGGAGATGAAAGAAGACATAAACACAAAGAAAGAAGACATGATGTTCCACAAGATCTACATCCAGAAGCATGACAATGTCAGGTAGGGTGGGGTGGGACGAAGCCAGGAAAAGTGCATGATCTGGGAGTCTTTGAGGGCCATGTGATACCTTCCATTTTTTGCCATCGTCCACAGCATCCTGTTTGCAGACATTGAAGGCTTCACCAGCCTGGCATCCCAGTGCACCGCACAGGAGCTGGTCATGACCCTGAATGAGCTCTTTGCCCGGTTCGACAAGCTGGCTGCGGTGAGGGTGCTGGGGCTTGGGGGCAGGGTGGACTGCCGAGCACACAGCCTCACTGTGGTAGCCTGGGGGTGTGCGGGCCGATAGAGTCTTCAGTGAAGGTGGTGGGCAGGGTGGTGTGGGCAAGAGAGTAAGGTGACTCTCCCCCAACTCTTTCCTCTTCAGGAAAATCACTGCCTGAGGATCAAGATCTTGGGGGACTGTTATTACTGTGTGTCAGGATTGCCAGAGGCCAGGGCAGACCACGCCCACTGCTGTGTGGAGATGGGGGTGGACATGATTGAGGCCATCTCGTAAGCAGCGCCCCCTCCCCGGCTTCCTAGAACTGAGGGTGCCCCAGACTGCTCCTACTCTTTGCTCTATCCTCAGGGTTTTTCCTTAGTCTTGGCTGGTTTCTCTACCTTTGACATCAATCACTGGGGAGGAGGATGGATGTTTCTTCTGTCCCTGTAAAGATCCCTGTGTACCTGAGACTGCAGCCAGGAGGGTGGGGTAAGGGGAGCCGGGGTGGGTCATGGGCTGGAGAGAAGGACAGCTGAACAGGCCCATGGGGAGAACAGGCGATTCCTCCTCTCCTAGCTCAGTTCCACAGATGCTGTGGGGCCCCTGCTGGCGAACACAGTTCTCAAAACATTTGTCCTTGAGCCCCATGCAGCCTTCTGCCCACATCCAGCCAAGGCTGTGCTCCCGTTTGCTGCATCGGGTCTATCCTCGCCCACTTGGCTCCAAGGGGCGTGGAGGAGCCTGGGCTCTGGGTTGGCAACGGGGAAGACCATGCCAGGAGCTGAGCTGGGGCTGCCTCCTCCCAGGCTGGTGCGCGAGGTGACAGGTGTGAACGTGAACATGCGCGTGGGCATCCACAGCGGGCGTGTGCACTGCGGTGTCCTTGGCCTGCGGAAGTGGCAATTTGATGTGTGGTCCAATGACGTGACTCTGGCCAACCATATGGAGGCGGGGGGCCGGGCCGGGTGAGTATGGGGTCCAGGTGGTGAGGACGGGAGCAAGGTGGGAGAGCCAGGTCTCACCCTCCTGTACCCACACACAGCCGCATCCACATCACTCGGGCCACGCTGCAGTACCTGAACGGGGACTACGAGGTGGAGCCAGGCCATGGTGGTGAGCGCAACGCATACCTCAAGGAGCAGCACATTGAGACCTTCCTCATCCTGGGCACCAGCCAGAAACGGGTCAGGCCAGGGCGGGTCAGGGGAGGGACAGGCAGGGAGAAGGACAAAAGGGGGTTGCAGGAAGACGCCTTCTCTGGGCCCTTTTTCTGAGCCTGCACCTGTGCTGCCCACACAGAAAGAGGAGAAGGCCATGTTGGCCAAGCTGCAGCGGACCCGGGCCAACTCCATGGAAGGGCTGGTGCCACGCTGGGGGCCCGACCGTGCCTTCTCCCGAACCAAGGACTCCAAGGCTTTCCGCCAGATGGTGAGAGCCCACAGCACCAGGACCTGGGTCTCGCGTTCTTGTCTCCCTTAATGCTCTGTGTCCCCCTTCCCTCTTCTGCCTTCCTTGTTATGGCTGCCGTCTCTGTGAATAATTTCTGGTATTGGGGGTAGGAGGGATGATTTCATCCCCGAAGTATATAGAGGAACCCTGAGCCCAGTGCTGGGGATGGGGAAGCAGGGCAGACGACTTTTACCTCACCTGTACGCTCTGTCCCTTTCTCTAGGGCATTGATGATTCCAGCAAAGACAAGTAAGTCAGGTTACTGAGGAGGGAAAGGAGGGTGAGGGCAAGGCATTTGCAACGGGGATAGGGTTGTGCGGAGCAGAGGTCCCCCACTTCTCCTGAACCTTAGATAAGTCGTGGGAACAGGTGCCACACACTTGCTCTCCCTCTCTCTGGGTGCTGCCCATGCCCCTCCCTTTTCATTGCCTCTCACTTGACCGTGCTCATGCACCTGGTGAAGCCATGTCTTGTGCCCTCAGCCGGGGCGCGCAAGATGCCCTGAACCCTGAGGATGAGGTAGACGAGTTCCTGGGCCGTGCCATCGATGCCCGCAGCATTGATCAGCTGCGCAAGGACCACGTGCGCCGGTTCCTGCTCACCTTCCAGAGAGAGGATCTTGAAAAGAAGGTTTGAAGGATTCTGGGGCAGAAGGAAAGGGGCTGGGGAGGAGGTGGGTCCAGGCAGAGAAGTCTGAGCACCAGTAAGGGATCAGGAGAGGGTACTGGGGAACGGGAAAGTGAGCGCAGGGCATGGTGGGGATTCCTATCAATCGGGCCAACTGCTTCTCCCCTGAGGCCCCTGGTAGCTCATTGCCTCGCCAGGGCAGAGCCAAGTGCAGCTCAGCCTCCTCTCCCTCAGTACTCACGGAAGGTGGATCCACGTTTCGGAGCTTATGTGGCCTGTGCCCTGTTGGTCTTCTGCTTCATCTGCTTCATCCAGCTCCTCATCTTCCCACAGTGAGAACCCTGCTCCTCCTTGTTCAGCCTCTCTTCCCTGTAGCACTTCCAAGAACCTCCCTAAACACCCACATGAGCCCATAGTCCCTGGAGCCTGAGCCCTGCCTATCTGGGGAGCAGGGAGCGGGACAAGGACACCCAGATTTTCCAGAGTAACATTTTCTCGGGCTCTCTCCTGCCCCAGCTCAACGCTGATGCTTGGGATCTATGCTGGGATCTTCCTGTTGTTGCTGATCACAGTGCTGACCTGCGCCCTGTACTCCTGCGGCTCTGTGAGTAGGGAGCCTCCTGGTCCATGTAGGAGCGTAGGCTGGGCCAGGTGTGGTCACACGGGGCGAGGGAGGAGAAGGTCGTGTCTCTTCCATTGGGCCCCACTCCTAGGTGGACTTAGTCCCTGGCTGATGTGGTCTCTACCTCACCTTTTGCCTACCTACAGCTTTTCCCTAAGGCCCTGCAACGTTTGTCGCGCAGCATTGTTCGCTCGCGGGCACACAGCACTGCAGTTGGCATCTTTTCGGTCCTGCTTGTGTTCACCTCTGCCATTGCCAACATGGTAAAGATCCATCCTTCCTGTGTGTCAAGCCCTGCCCTGGGCATTAGGATACAGAGATGAGTAAGGCACATTTTCCTGCCCTCAGGGAGCCTGTTCTCCAAAAAAAGGGGGTGAGGTCAATTCCAGTCTTCCTGCCTCCTTGATCTCCCTACCCCTTGTCATCCCTCAGCGAGAACTTGGGCTCTGGGGTATAAGGCACCTGGGCGTGGCTCTGGTAACCCCTCCCTTCCTTGGTTACTCTGATACACCTCTCCCCATTTCTGCAGTTCACCTGTAACCACACCCCCATACGGACCTGCGCAGCCAGGATGCTGAATTTAACACCTGCCGACATCACCGCCTGCCACCTGCAGCAGCTCAATTACTCTCTGGGCCTTGATGCTCCCCTGTGTGAGGGCACCGCACCCACCTGCAGCTTCCCTGAGGTGCCCAAGCAGTGCTCAGGAAGGGCGGGGGAGAGGTTCCTCATCAGCACCAGTTACGGACCCCTCTGTGCCAGGCCTGGTGATGGGCACTGGGGACACAGGGTCTCACCAGAGTTGCCAACTCTTGGAGCAGCCGGAGCAGCCAGGGCCCTTGTGTGCTCTGGTGGCTGACTGTGGAGGGTGAAGGAGGTTCAGGTTCGAGGTCGTGGAGGGGAGCTGAGGTCAGGCAGGGGAGTGCAGGGCTCTCTGCAGGGGGGCACTTTGGCTTTTGCCTTCACCCAACACTGCCTCTGCTGTTGCCCCCAGTACTTCGTCGGGAACGTGCTGCTAAGTCTGTTGGCCAGCTCTGTCTTCTTGCACATCAGTAGCATCGGGAAGTTGGCCATGATCTTTGTCCTGGGGCTCATCTATTTGGTGCTGCTTCTGCTGGGTCCCCCAGCCACCATCTTTGACAACTATGATCTGCTGCTTGGCGTCCATGGCTTGTGAGTTCATTCTTGGACCCTTTCATCTCCCAGAAGCCTCTCTGGTGCCCAGGCCCCTTGCGCCCTTGGATTGTCACCACTTACTCCCTCACCTGTGGGAGAATGGAGGCAGTGGAGGAGCTCCCAGCATAAGACCCCAAGTTATCACCCCACGGAAACGGCAGTCCTGGGAAATCCCTGTGTCTTTAGTCTACACAATAAAATAATAATAATAATAATTCCCTTTTGAATTTGCATGATGCTTCCATATCCACTCCTGTAGGTCACACAGCTGCTTGGTGGCAGAGCCCTGGCTAGGAACCAAAACTTCTGCCTCCTCCTTGAGGGCTTTGCCTAGGATGCCACGCCAGCCCTCCCTCTGTAAAACCCCACCCCTTGTGATCCATGGCCATAGCTTGGTGTCATTGAAAAAGCCTATAGAGCCCACTGGGCTTGAGTCCCTTGCTCTGCTGCTCATTAGCTGTGTGAGCTTAGACAGGTCAATGATCTTTTCTGAGCCTGAATTTCCTCAGCTGTAAAATGACAATGCCACATATGTCCCAGGGTAGTTATAAAGATGATAGTAGCCAATACGGTTGAAGGCTTACTGCACATCAGGCGCTGTGCTAAGCCTTTTGTGTGCATTATTTAGATCTGATTCTTCTTTTATTGATGAGGAAACAGGCTTGGAGAGTTAAGCAATTTGTTCCAAGTCAACATAGCCGGTAAGTAGAGCCAGGAGTGGAACCTCTGCTCTTAGTGAATATAAGCAAAGCCCTGGCCCAATGTCTGGTTTATGGTATGTGCTCAGTTAGTGTAGTTTCTGCCTCCCCTTCTGTGCCCCCACTCAGCATTAAAACCAGTGACTCTGTCTCTTGTGTCTTCCTGCCAGGGCTTCTTCCAATGAGACCTTCGATGGGCTGGACTGGTGAGTGAGGGCTCTGAGGCAGTGAAGGGCAGGGCTGCCAGCGCCTCCCTCAGGTACTGAGCATGCCTCTGCTTACCTGCAGCCCAGCTGCGGGGAGGGTGGCGCTCAAATACATGACCCCTGTGATTCTGCTGGTGTTTGCGCTGGCGCTGTATCTGCATGCTCAGCAGGTGGAATCGACTGCCCGCCTCGACTTCCTCTGGAAACTGCAGGTGACTGGGTGGGCAGGGGAAGGGAAGCAGGATTTTGGAAGCAGAGCCTGGGCAAGCTGGAAGTGCATCTTGTTAGTTGGCCAAGGCTCTGGCCTCCCCAAGCCCACCCTCGCTCTGTACCTTTTCTTTGTCCCTGTCTGGCCCCCTTCACCACTTGGCCTGTTCTTTAGGCCTCCTCTGTCCATGCCTTTATTCTTCCACATCGTTCCCTCTGGTGCTCATCTCCAGGTGTTGGCTGCTGCACCCACCCCTTGTGAATGTTGGGCAGTGGGTGATGGTTGTGGTGTCCACAGGCAACAGGGGAGAAGGAGGAGATGGAGGAACTCCAGGCATACAACAGGCGTCTGCTGCATAACATTCTGCCCAAAGATGTGGCTGCCCACTTTCTGGCCCGGGAGCGGCGGAACGATGAGCTTTACTATCAGTCGTGTGAGTGTGTGGCTGTCATGTTTGCCTCCATTGCCAACTTCTCTGAGTTCTACGTGGAGCTGGAGGCAAACAATGAGGGTGTCGAGTGCCTGCGGCTGCTCAACGAGATCATCGCTGACTTTGATGAGGTACTTGTCCAGTCAGCTGGTGCTGGCAGAGTGGGGAGAACTTTGGCTGAGAAGGCCAGGATTGGAGGGGGTTGGTGGAGAAGGGAGGGAGGCAGCAAGGAGGTGAGCCCCAGTGGGGCTGGGTTATCATAGTTGGGGAGCAAAAGAGAACAAGAGGATCTGAAGGGGACAGGGTAGGTACCAGGTGAATGTCACTGAAGAAGGCAAGAGTCTGTGGACAGAGCCCCATGAGGCCAAGTAAGCAAGATGGTCCCCTTGAGTACAGGAAGTAGAAGCAAAATGTAAGGAAGTGTCCTGAACGTCCGGGCCAGGAATGGGCTTTCCACTGTTCCGGAGGGGAGGCACTTCCTCACGCTGGCACTCAGTTTACTAAAAGGTGAGGATTGGGCTAACTGATGCTCAATATCCCTTCTGTGGTTCTGGATTCTGTGAGTGAGCTGATGGGTTGACCTGAAGCTCTTTGCTGAGCCCTGGCCTGGCTTCTGGTGGTTGCCTGGTGAAGGAGGCCTGTTTTCCTGGCTTCTTAGTCCTGCACTGAGAGCAGCAGCTGGCGAGAGACTCCCTCACTAAAAGGAGGGGAGCTGTTGAGACAGGGCAGTGGGGAGTGGGCCAGGACATGGCAGGGATGAGCCCTGGGGTGGGGCCGGGTTTTGCCTCTTTGCCTTGACAGCGGGGTGTTCCCCCCTTCACTCCCCCCCCCCGCCTCTGCTGTCCAGATCATCAGTGAGGAGCGGTTCCGGCAGCTGGAGAAGATCAAGACGATTGGTAGCACCTACATGGCTGCCTCCGGGCTGAACGCCAGCACCTATGATCAGGCGGGCCGCTCCCACATCACTGCCCTCGCCGACTACGCCATGCGGCTCATGGAGCAGATGAAGTACATCAATGAGCACTCCTTCAACAATTTCCAGATGAAGATTGGTGAGGGGGCCTAGTTGCCTAGAGGCTTTTCCCAGGGCTGTCTCTGGAGGAAGACCAGGGAGCAGGAGGACAGCAGCACACATTCCCCATCAGGACCCGTACGGGTTTCCTTTCTCTCACTGTATTGTCTTATATGATAAGGTCAGATCATTCACTGAGGACCAGCTATGTGTTAGGCACTGTTCTAGACATTTGTGAGCACATTTTAATACTCACATTATTGTCCCCTTTTAATAAACTGACTCTCAGAGATTAAATAACTAGGAAGTGGTTCAACTGGGATTCTAAACCAGGTTTACGTCAACCACAGCACCTGTCTGCCAGTCTGGTAAGAGGCGCCGCCTCTCAGGTGAACTAAGGATGGGAGTGGTTAATAGCACGGGTTTTGGAGTCAGATTGTATGGTTTGAATTCTGGATGTTCCACTTCCTGGCTTATTTAATAAGCCACCTCACTTCTCTTAGCTTCACTTGCCTTACCTGCAAAATGGGGATAATAATACCTATCTTCTAGGGCTGTCGAGAGGATGAAATACTAATGGAAATGCTTATCAGAGTGGTTGGCTCAGAGTGTGCATTCAGTTGGTTAGCTGCTGTTACAGTAGAGCTGCCTTGACTTGGGAGCTCCTCAACTGACGACTGGACCATTCTTTACAACCAGGACACTTGTCCTTTTGCCACTTTTTTCTCTGGGTTCTTCTAAAGGTGCCAGGAGGTGGGATGACACCCCAGGCTGACTAGAACAACCGGTCGTCTCAGTGCCTTACTGCTCTCTCTACCCCAGGACTGAACATGGGCCCAGTCGTGGCAGGTGTCATTGGGGCTCGGAAGCCGCAGTACGACATCTGGGGGAACACAGTGAATGTCTCTAGCCGGATGGACAGCACGGGGGTTCCTGACCGAATCCAGGTGAGGGGAATGTAAGCAGAGGCTGGGATGGGTATGGGTCCAGAGGGCTTCTGTACGTCCCTTTCTGCATTTGTTCAGACGGGGATAGGGTGGCGATGTGCTGTGTTTGGTGGGGTGGGGATTGGGGGAGGGCAGCTAGGGGATGGGAGGACCCCTGGGCCCCTGCAAATGCAGCAGGAAGGATCCCAGGCTAAGTGGTCTCCCTTCCCACCCCCCCTAGGTGACCACGGACCTGTACCAGGTTCTAGCTGCCAAGGGCTACCAGCTGGAGTGTCGAGGGGTGGTCAAGGTGAAGGGCAAGGGGGAGATGACCACCTACTTTCTCAATGGAGGCCCTTGCAGTTAACAGGGCCCAGCTACAAATTTAGCTGAAGGGACCAAGGTGGGCATTTGAGTGGACTCTGTGCTCGCTGGGTGGAGCTGTGGTAGGGGACACTGAGCCTCAAGGCCCTATCCACAAAAGGGAACATCCCAGCAGGCTGTGCTGGGACCATGCTTGTCTCCCTCAGACTGGAGAACGAGGGGTTACCAAAAAGGGTTTTGCAAGTGACTTTCTTTTTAAGTTGGGGCAAGGCTGGCCCCTCTCTTCTTCCAGCTTTTGGGAGTGGGGAAGGGGGCAGCAGAGGCAGTGGGAGCCCTCCCGCCTGAAAGATGAGAATGGCAGCTTGCTATGCCTACCCTTCCCCTGTCTGGGCAACAGGCTCAGGGCTGGGCCCTTCCTTTCCCTTTTTCCTGGGAATATTTTGTACAAAGACTGGGGTAGGTGTGAAGAGTGCCTATTCCATGCTTGCCTTTGCTATGCCTGAATCTCCAGCATGGTCCTGGGGACCCCCAGCCCCAGCCAAGTCTCCGTCCTAGGCACAGAGCAGAGAGATGCGCTCGGGTCCCAGCTCTGTCCATATTTCAGGGGAATGTTTCCATTTGCCAAATCCTAGTCCCAGGATCTGTCCCCAAAGGGGAACAAAGGGACTTCTGACAGCTCAGACTTAGCCCCAGTTCCTGCAAAACGCCAGGGAAAGGGGCATCTGGCTTCATTGGTACTGTGAAAATGCCCAGCCAGACAGCAGGCATTTGTGTAGGGGTGTCTGATCAGGAGCTGGAAGTTCACTGGCAGGTGCCAAAGAGAGCAGGCTAGGCGGGGAGAGCGGTGGGACCAGACTCTGGTCTGAGGGGCCCGATGGTCAGGATCTGGTCACTCTGCCCCAGTGTTCTCTTGTGGTCTGCTGGCAAGGGGTATGGAGCATCTCTACCCCTTTTGTTGCCAAATTAGCAAATGGCCAGGGCATGGAGGAAGATGATCCTGATCCCAAACCTGTCCTCCCAAGCCTTTGGTACTGGGGAGGGCCTGTGTGTCTGTGCAGTGTGTGTGCATGTTGGTCTTCTTGTGTGTGTCTGTTTTCTGGGGCTGTGTGTCCTTGTGCTCCTGGTCTTCAGCTCTCCACCCCAGGCTGCCTCTCTCCTGTGGGCCTCTGTCTTCTGGGAATAAGGCAGGTTTCTGGTTTCAAGGGATGGAGAGAGATGCCCAGGTTGCACAGCAGTGGGATTCGGTGTTGTAGCAAGAGGAGGGGTCTCTGGGGAGAGAAGTCCTTTATGTGCCAAATCCCTAAGTGCCATTTGGGGGCCATGTGTGCAGCATGACTGTCTCCCTGCCTGGGCTAGGGACCAAGCCTACACTGTCTGGGGTTTGGTGGGCAGAGACTCAGGAATTTCCTGGGTTCCCCAGCTTGTGTCCTGGGATGTGGTGTGCTTTGGGACTCGGGTAGCGTGGGATCCCTCTGAGGACCCAGATACTGGTACTAAGGGGTGGGGCAGGGGAACCTGAAAGTTGGCCTTCCCCAACCTTAAGCCCGAGTCTAGCATGTTCCTCGCTCCCCAATTCCCATGAATCCTTAAAGGGCTGGCAGGAGGCTGGTCTCTAGATTCCCTTCCTGTCTTTGCCTTCTTTTTATCCTTTTCCCAGCAACCTCCTTTCCTCTGGCCCGAATTAGCTGGTGCCTTGGTTTCTCTGTCTGTACCTATTTAAGACAGAGTCATTAGCCTGAATTTTGCTTGAAGGTTGCTTTGTCTTGGAGGTGATTAGAGGCAGAGAAAAGAGGGTCCCAGAGTTGCTGGGTTGGGAGGAGAAGGTGGCACTCTTCTCTTTCCTTATGCCCTTTCTGACTGTACCTCCTGGTAGAGGCCTGGTTTCTGGTTTGAACTGCCTGCCTTGGAAATCTTCATGCATCAGCCAAACAAGCCTTTAGGCACTTCATTAGACGAGGCAGGCGGAGGGGAAAAGACTAGTTGGTCCAGACAGAAAATCAGCTTCCCTCCCACTAGCCATGTCCCTGGATAGGAAGCGACTGCTTGGAGCCATGGGGCAGGGTGAGGGTATAGAGAGACCAGAGTGGGAAGACTTCAATATGGGTGTCTTGTCTCTGCCTCTTGCTAGGTGGGAAGGGCCTGCCCACACCTGGCTTCCCACACCACAGTGCCAGCCATGCTCTTCCCCCGGGCTACCATTGTCCCCTTCCTCACTAGTTGGTGGGGAAATTAGTGGATGGGAGGCCCAGGGACTTGGTTTTATACTGTAACCACTGAGGGAATGGGGAGGGTAATGTACCATGTATTTCAGTGAAATATTTAATATATTTAAATATCAATAAAATCAAACTCTTTGTAAAATTCCCTGTTCTCTGCAGCTCTTCTGGGCCCTGGGTTTGGTCAGAATTGGCAGAGCCTGGTGTAGGAGGCAGCCTCCTGCCTGAGGGCTTGGCGGACCCCTCTCATCCGTGGTCAGAGGGCTTCCTTTGGTTTTCTCCCTGCCAAGGTGAAGCTGCAGTGTCTTCAGAGAGCTTAACTACACCAGGCCCTTCAGCATCGTGCAGATCCATCAGTGTGCCTTCCTAGATTTGTTACTCTGGCCTCTTCCACACACAAGGTTAGGAGCCCCCGTGGTGATCTTTCTGGTGCCCTGGCCCCTCCCAAAGCAAACGTCAAGTTCTGGCTGCTTCAGGAGCCTCTCACATACCTGATCTCACAGGAATTTGGGCATTGGGATAATTTCGCTCGCCCTCACTTTCAGTGCATACAAGTGACTTTTAGTCCAATCTAATGTTTACTCTGCTTTTTCAATCCCCTCCTCCCATTAGTCAGCCATCGGAACCAGCACACTTTCTTCCTCTTTCCCCTTCTTTGTCCTTCTTCCACAGCCTATCCTGTCCTTCCGCAAACACATCCTGCTCAAATACAGACGGAAGATTCTGTCATTGAGGATAGAGTGGTCCATAAGCCTGAAAAAAGAGAAGGTTTCAGATTCAGCCAGACCAGGCTGGAATGCGTGCGTGCATGTGTCTGTGTGGTGGGGATCTGTAGACATAGCTCCTGAGACTGCCTTCGGGCAGAATGGGCATGGGTAGTGTCGGGGACGTAGGGCTACTCCCATGGATGGCGGCTGGAGGGTGGGCAGGCAGCAAGGAAGGGAACACACACTCCTCGGGTCCCACAGGAATGCTATAGACATTTGTGCCTGCTGAGAAGTCATATCCACAAGGCGAAACACAGACATACAAATCTGTAACTCCTTTGAATGTGTTACCGCTGCCCAATTTCTGGGGTCAGCTTTCACTGGTAAGACCCAAACCACTTCTTCTATTCCCTAACTCTGAGTAGAGATGAAACAGTCTGTAAGAATTTAAGTGAGGGGAGGGAGTATTTCCCTTGGTCTCCCCATTTCACCCCTCCCAACCTAACCTGGTCATCGGGCTTTTAATGAGGCAGTGGCGAGGGCCCCGGATCCATGGCATGGTTTCCTCTGGGCGCACTCCTGGATCGTGGGACCTCCAGAAGCTGAAGTTCTGAGCATCAGTCAAGGGGACTCTGAAGACTTGATTGGGGACTGAAAGTTTTGGGGAAGAACAGGTTATCCAATTTCTTTTAGTTCTCTACTCCTTTTTGTGCCTCAGGGCAGCAAAAGCTCAGCCTAGCAACTGGGCCTGACCAGGTGCTGAGAAGCCCTAAGAATTTGGTCACCACACCCAGCTTTACTTCCGGATTCCAGCATCTCACACCCTTCATGGTCAAGTTGAATCAGTTTTTGTTCTTCCTGCTGCTACTAAGGCTGTCTCCAAGAGAGCTTTCCCCAAGTGCTAAGAGTGTGGAAAAGAAGTGATCAACTCAACTTGGGAAATGTGCAAGATGGGTCCACAGGTTCTTTTTCTTTTAATGCAGGCTTAATTATCCTCATTGCCATCCCTTCTCTCTGACATACTTCCCTCCTTTGTTCAGTCAAATCTCTGAAACTTAGCAAACATAACTACCTCATGTTTACGTACTGTTTATAGATATTTATCAAGTATCTATCATTTTCTAAATGAATTAGAGATGTTCTTAAAATTTTGAAAGGCTATCAGACTTATTTTTTTTGTATTTTCACTATTTGGGTAAAGTAATTATACCACTGTATAAAATTTCTATATTTAAAAAATTTAGAAATAAAGCCTAATAATCTGGGCGTATAGTCTTTATAGTCAACATTTTAAAAATCCCTAATATACCACTTTTGATTTAGTCGTTTTCCTATTAATCAATAATAAGCTTTTAAAAAGTTTTGCTATTAGAAATAACTCTTAGATACTTCTTCATGTATGTCTTCTTTATTTTATGAAAGCATTATGGTTTTTTAAATTAAACTTTAATTTTGAGATAATTATAGATTCACACACAGTTATAAGACATGATACACAGAGGTCCCATGTGCCTTCGCCCATTTCCCCCTAATGGTGACATCCTGGAAAACTACTGCACGATATTACAGCCATGGTATTAACATACTGTTAGAGAACAGCTCCATCACTACATGATCCTGGAGTTTTTTATAGCTACTTCCTCCGACCCCTAACCCCTGCACTTAGTAATCAATAATCATTTCTTCATTTCCATAATTTGTTTTCTTGAGAATGTTATAGTGCTTGCTTTGGCAGCACACATATACTCAAATTGGAACAATACAGAGATGATTAGCAAGGATGACACAAATCTGTGAAGCAGCCCATATTGAAAAAAAAAAAAAAGAATGCTATATAATCAGCACCATACAGTATGTGATCTTTTAGAGATTGGCTTTCTTTATATAGCATAATTCCTGGAGATGCCTATAAATTATCATATCAGTAGTTTGTCCTAAATGCTTTTTAAAATGTACATTTTCTCTAACTTTCATGCAATGCTAGAGTATTATTCCCATTTCCAGATGGTCCAGAGCAGGTAAGTGTTTAAAGGAACTTTCTTAAGGTCACATGACTTGTTTGAACTTAAACTCAGTTTAAATTCCTAAGCTAGTACTTGGTCTACCACTCCTCACAGGCATAGCACATAATAATACACAAGTACTTTCCTAAGTTGTCTCATTTTGGTTTGATCCTCATAACAATTCTGTAAGATTGGTAGAGCAGGCATTTTCTGTTCCTTTTTTCTTTTTTTTCTTTCTTCCCAGCATTTAAAAATTTTAGAGTCAAAGAGAGAAAGGGAGGAAAGGAGGGAGGGACGGTGAAAGAGAGAGAAACATTGATATGTTGTTCCACTTATTTAGGTATTCATTGGTTGCTGCTTGTATGTACCCTGACCAGGCATTGAATTGGCAACCTTGGCATATCTGGACGATGCTCTGACCAACTGAGCCACCAGGCCAGGGCTTGTTTTTTTTGTTTTTGTTTTTTTAATGGATGAGGAAGCAGATTAATTAAAGATAAGTAATATTTAAAAGAGGCAGAACTGGACTCAAACCTGGATTTTGTGCTTCCAAGTCTGGTTCAACTTTTATCTTGCTCACTCCACCACTCAGATCTACTTTCTCCCTTGTCTTCTCAGTCTCTTTTCTTGGCTCTTTTTTTCTGTCCCAGAACCATGCCCCACCTCATTCCAGCCATTATTTAGAACTCAGACAGAAACCCCTCAAAGATACTTACATGTCTTTAACAACATCTTCCTGACAGCTGTGTGGTACCTTGTATGGCTATTCTGGTGCACAGAATAATTCCCATCTTCTGAGTTAATTGGGGGAAGCCTCATGGACACCAGTTCCTTATGGTCTGAAATGACAGCAGACCTGAACTGAGTACTTGACAAATGGGGCTATTTGATTCTCTGAGTCTCTAGTGTTCATGCCAATCAGGCATATGGCGGGGAACTCTCCTAGCCACTCAAGTCTGATTTTTGATTCTTGGGATCTCAGGAGTCCAATCACAATGTCTGTGACAGAGGGAAGGGAGGGAGAACCCACTGATCAAGAGACCTCCTTCACCACTCCTCTTAGTCCTCCCTGACTCCTGGGTTTTGAGTGGCCTCCTGCTGGCATTAAGATATAGACAGATACTTAGGATTGGTGTAGGATTAAAAAAAAAGACGTGTTGTTAGATAGACACTCCTTTTCTGGGACTGGCATATTTGTAGAGCTTTAATTGGCCTAATAGGGGAAGTTGTGTTTGAGCTATAAGTGTTAGAGGTTAAGAAGAAGTGGAACATGGTAGTATCAGGAAGAGCAATTCAGGCAGCAAGATAGCAAGTGTTAGAAGCATGAGGGAGGACTCAGCTTGCTGTTGATTTGGAGCCTGATTAGTGCAGGGGGAAGTGGAGAGCAGTAGGGAATGGGCTTAGTGTAGTGTAGGGCAGGGCAGGGCAGGGCAGGGTGTGGTAGGGAAGAGTAGTGCAGTGTAGATCTACTATTCTTTTGAGGGTTTGGGAATCCCCTCTGAGGAAAATCCACATCTTCCTTACCCAGTGCTATGGTCTGAATGTTTATGTCCTCCCCCAAATTCATATGTTGAAAACTTAATGCCTAAGGTGATGGTATTTGGAGGTGGGGGCTTTGGGAGGTGATTAAGTCATGATGGCAGAGCCCTCATCAATGGGATTAGTGCCCTTACAAAAGAGGTCTAACCCCTGGCCCTGTGCGGCTCTGTTCGTTGAAGCAGTGACCTGTAAACTGAAAGGTGGTGGATTTGATTCCAGGTCAGGGCACGTGCCTAGTTTGCAGGTCAGTCCACAGTCCCCTGTTGGGGCACATTATAAGAGGCAATCAATTGATGTTTCTCTCCCTCCATTCCTCATGCTCTAAAATCAATAAGCATGCCCTCAGGTGAGGATTAAAATAATAAAAAAATAAAAGAGGCCTGAGACCATAAAAAAAAGGAAATTTTACACTTTGTGACAGCATGATTGGACCCACCCGGAGAGCAATATTCTAAGTGAAATAAGTCAGAGAAAGATAAGTACCATACAATTTCACTCATTTGTGGAAGCTAATGAACAAAATGAACTAACAAAATAGAAACAGACTCATAGAGAACAGACTGACAGCTGTCAGAGGAGAGGGGGAGTTGTGGGACTGGGTGAAAAAAGTGAGAGGAGTAAGAAAAAAACACAACTCATGGACAACAGCATGGTGATCACCAGAGGGGAAGGGGGGTGGGGGAATGTAGAAGAGAGTATAGGGGGGATAAATGGTGATGGAAGGAGACTTGGAATTGAGGTGGTGAACACACAATTCAATATACAGATGATGTGTTACAGGATTGTACACCTGAAACCTATATAATTTTATTAACCAATATCACCCCAATAAATTCAGTTAAGAATTAAATAAGAGGCCTGAGAGATCTCCCTTACCCCTTCCTCAATGTGAGGGCACAAAGGGAAGTCTGCGACCTAGAAGAGGGTCCTCATCCGACCATGCTGGCACCCTGATCTTGGATTTCAGCCTCCAGAACTGTGAGAGATTTCTGTTGTTTGTAAGCCACCCAGTCTACGGTATTTCGCTATAGTAGGCTAGGACAGTGATTTTCAAGTTGTATGCTGCAAGAATTTTTAAAACATGGAATACCTAACTATTTAGTCAGGGGCACTGACCTCTTTTTGCCTTAGATTATCAAATAAAAAGAATGGCAATAGCCAACACAACACTGTCTGGTGTGAATGAATCAAAATTATACCTATTTTTGTCAGATTGGCAAAAGTTTTTTTGTGTGCCACAGAACCTTTGTAATTAGTTTATGTGTGCCATGGGATGAAAAAGGTTGAAAATCGCTGGACTAAGATACTTAGCTTTTCTTGCAGCTAGGCATGGGTAAAGAATTTGGCTAGGCCAATCAAATACATCTGTTCCAGCTTTTGAATCAAAGATGAGACTGCAAAGAAGCAGGGACATGTAAAGTATTTTTCTGTTGATGGGAAGTTGCAACTGCGAAGCTATACTTGTTTCTAGAGCATTATGCAGGGCCCAGCATCCTCGGTGCCAGCAGCGCCTGCCCTCGCATTGAATGCCGTGGTGTCTCTGCCCAACCAGGTCTGCAGTATGATTCTTAACGAAGTTTCTGGTTACTATTCATGAAGCTTGTTTCTCTGTTCCTTCTACAACTAAACTACTTTATTATATAATTGACATAAAAAGTTGTACATATTTAATATGTACATGTATTTAATATGTACAACTTCATGAGTTTGGAGATAAGTGCACACCTGTGAAACCATCACTACAATCTATACCATAAACATCCATCCCTTCCAGAGATTGTCTTCCACCCTCTTTATTGTTATTATTTTGTGCTAAGAACATTTAACAAGATTTACCCTCTTAGCAAATTTTTAAGTATGTAATACAGTATTAAGTATATGCTCTATGCTGTGGAGTAAATCTCCAGACTTTCCTTGTATAACTGAAACTTGTACTCTTTGACTGCTGTCTCCACCTTCATCCTTCCCTCTTGCAACTGGCAACCACCATTCTATTCTCTGCTCCTATGAGTTCATTATTTTAGATTCCTCATATAAGTGGAATCATGTAGTATCCTTCCATGTGTGGCTTATTTCATTCAACATAATGTCTTCCAGGTTAATCCACATTGTTGCAAATGGCAGGATTTCCACTGTATACGTATACTACATTTTCTTTATCCATGCATTATGGACATTTATGTTGCTTCCATGTCTTGGGATTGTGAATAATGCAATGAAGATGGGAGTTAGATATCAATTTGAGATCCTTATTTCAATTCCTTTGGATATATATCCAGAACCAGAACTGCTGGATCTACTATTAAAAATAGTTCTATTTTTAATTCTTTGGAGGAACTTCCATACTGTTTCCCATATTGGCTGCACCAATTTACATTCCCACCAACAGTGCATGAGGGTTTCCTTTTCTCCGCGTCTTCACCAACACTTACCTTTTTCTTTCTTTTTTTAAATACACTAACCACTTTGAACATGTATGAGGTATTATCTCACCATGTTTTCAGTTTGCATTTTCCTGATGATTAATCATGTTGAGTATCATTTAATATGCCTGTTGGCCATTTGTGTGTCTTCTTTGGAGAAATGTCTTTTCAGTTCCTTTGTCCATTTTTAACCAGATTTTTTTTTTGTTTTTTTTTGTTATTGAGTTACAAGAGTTATATATTTTGGTTATCAACCCTTTATCAAATGTTCTCTTGCAAATATTCTCTCTCATCTGCAGGTTGTATTTTCATTTTGTTGCTTCATTTGCTATGCAGAAGCTTTTTAGTTCAATATAACCCCACTAATATTCTTCTAATAAATTCATGTTCTGCTGGAAGTTGGCCATTCTCTCTGGAAATTGTTGAAACCGCTGCCTCACCTCTGGTGGAGGATGGGGATTCCTCTTCCTTTCTAGAGTTATTCCCTAGCTGCCGCTTTCCCCCTTCTTCCTAGCTTGGCCCCACTCCCTCTTTCCCTCCTCCCTCCCATTTGCACTCCTATGGAGCTGTCCTTTAGTATTCTTTGAGATAATGACACTGCCAGAGTGGGACACTGTTTCAATCCCCTCAGTATACAGACAGTTGAGGACTTGGAGAGGTAGTAGAGTAGAGAGTCCTGGAAACCTGAACTGAACCAGGGGGCTGATCTGTGCCTCATCACAGGTTACAGCAATGACAGGGGCTAGTTCCTGGAGCCAGTGTCATTTGAATTTGATGGCTTGATTTTTGGGCAAGTAGTAGATGGTAGAATGTTCATGGCTATGTAGATATAAACTGAGGGCAATGGGGCCTGGACTATGAGTAACTATTGGTGTGAGTGCAGGTGACATTGGGGGATCTTCATCTGCCCTCAGACTGATTGTCTTTCAGGGTATAGTCTGATGATCTCTATTATCTCATTTTCCAAATAGTAGATTCCCAGCTTTCCATATGGATAGTTCTTGTGTGCTTGGAGGCATGCTGGGCAATACTATCCACTTGGATGCCTTCCTTCTGTTTCGAGCCCTAGTTGACATACTTCCCACATCAGTTTTTGGCAGGCTGGAAGATAATTTTTGGTAATCGTAGCTTCCCCAAACTTCCAGGATTAGAAGCTACCTAGGGTGAAGTGTGGTGAGGGGGAGGTAAGAATCATGCCATAGACACTGTGAAAGAGTATGTTTTGGGTAGAGGAATGCACTGAGCCCTTTATAAGCAAGCTCTGCAGGGCAAGGTAGTAGAATCCATCATTTCGGTGGTAGATGGTATAACAAACATTTTTCATCCACTCAGCTGATACCATGACATGCTTCATACAGTTTTGGGGGCTAATAGATATGGAGTACCCTAAACCGTTTCTTCTAGTATTGGGCCATGAAATGGGAGTTGCTGTAAGACCACACTTAATGCTTTGAATGGACTGTAAAGGACACCTGAGAATGGTGCAAAAGTACTTGAGTGGATTTTCACTCATCCTAAATAATGTTGCAGATTTGTCAATATTATAGGCTTCCCAGGGCCGCTGACATCATCACAAAATCTTAGTTATCTGCTACTTTGCTCATTGCCTCTGTTATTTGGAACTGGCGCTGATTGGCCACAATATTGACAGGTTGAAGAATTTTTAAAATGTGTGTACCTTAGTTGCTCCCAGAATTCTGACTTCCAGGTTAGGGTACTTGCCTGCCTGTTCGGATGTTTAGTACATAGTGGTGATAATATCTAACACTCATTACTTGCATTTGTCTTAAACTTGGTGTTACTGCAAACAGAATAGCACCACCCTGACTGTAAAATCATATAAGATCAGTGTGAGGGAAATGTTGTAGTATTGTACATAACAAATGAAACCTCTCCAGCAGGCCATATCCAATGCTGGGCATGAATCCCTTGAAGTTGGCTTGGACATTAAAATGGGTTGAAATTGACTGGTGTGTGTTTGGAAGGCTGTCTTGCCCTTATTGTCTTCCCTGATACAAAGAAATTGCCAGTATTTTAGGAGGAAGTGGACAGGAGCAAGAGTCCAGGGAACCAGACCAATCCGCAGGGCACATTTAACATATGGGGGAGTTCTTTGCTTCCATGTCCAAAAATATGTTCCTCAGAGTGGTGCTCTTGCTCAGTCCCAAACACAGGGAAAGTAGATGGGGGGTGAAATAACAGAGAGGCATGCTGCTGGTTACAGACTGCTGACCTAAAGTAGACTATGTGGACCTTCTAGACTCCCGAGGGTGCCCAACCCTTTGGCATCTCTGGGTTCCACTGGAAGAAGAAGAGTTGTCTTGGACCACACATTGAATACACAAAAACTAATGAAAACTGATGAGCAAAAAAAATGTTTTAAGTAAATTTACAATTTTGTGTTGGGCCACATTCATAGCCATCCTGGACCCCATGTGGCCCTTGGGCTTTGGGTTGGACACCCCTGCATGGAGAGATAACAATGAAAAAGCTAATACTTAGTGAATGTGCTCAGCACAACTATAGAAGGTAGGTACTATTATTATCTTATTTTACAAATAGGAAAACAGAGGCCCAGAGAAATTCAGTAATTTCTCCAAAGTCACATAACTAGCATATGGCAGAGACATGACTTTAACCCAAGCAGTTTGGTTCCAGAGCCCATACTCTTACCCACTGCGGCAAACTGACTAATGAAATAACCTAATCAGAGTGTCCAGGAAAGACCAAGGACTACAAGAAAACATGGACAGAAAGAACTAGCCTCTTGATGGGGTCCCTTACATACAGCTCAGTGGGGGTGTTGTTAAGGGTATCTTGCTCACCCCAGAGCAGCCCTGAATTGGCTTGGGGACATGATATCATTACTTTGATCTAGAGGCAGAACCCTGGCTTCCTGAGCTCCACTGAAATGTGCAATATCATTTCCTATGGCCAGCATCAGGGACCAGAGATGACAGGAACCTGGTGGCCTCTCTGCAGTGGACTGGATCAGTTCCAGTGGGTAAGACCAGTGGGACAAGACTGAGCCAAAGGGGGAAAAGTGGCCTGTCTGCTGCATTACAGTCAGTCACCCTCCCTGAAGGTGCTCATTCTCTAGGCTTTGGATGATTGTAGTTACGAGTAGCTTGAGTCCCTCTCCCCTCCAGTTTCAGACAGATAGGGGATGCTGGTCTGCAGCAGCTACCCAACATATGGGTTGTTTCAAAGATGCGTTTCTATAGCGATAGTAGGTCTATCCATTTGGAAAGGCAGGGTGGCTCAGAGGCTTTGGCCAATTCATTCTTGGCTGATTTCCTGCTTGTGTTGGAAAAGCCAGAACTACAGTGCCCTCTGCTGGAGTCTAAGAATGGCATCCCTTGCTGTGTCCTAACAGGTGAGTCACTGAACCTGCAGCTGGAGAGGCCAGGAGACCTAGGAGACTGAGCAGAGGACATCCCAGCCAAGGTGGAGAAAACCTCCAATTACTTTCTCTGACAAGATCCAGGAAATGATAATGCAAGGTAGATGTGCTCAGTTTTTACCAGAGATTTGAGACTTAGTTATTCTTTGAAGAGATTCATTTGGAAGTGGAAGTAAGAGCAACTCTGAGGACTAGTTAGTGAATTCCTCTGGGAAGAGGAATAATAAAGGCAGCAGTAGAGGAAGATGGAGTGAGGCCCTTTGGATGTGCATAGCTTGGATGTCATTGCATCTGTGGCTAGAGGGCTGCCGCTGGAGAGTCTGGCAGGGAGAGGTCATTTGTCTCCAGACAAGAACAAGCATAATCTCTTCTATCACCTACCCCCATCAATTTGCCACTGAAACTTCTGTCAGTGAGCAATGAGTATATATTTGTGTTTGGATAAGGTCTAGCTTGACCAATGATTTTCATATAATGAGACAAGGGAGTTATCTCAGCAAAGGACCAGATAAGAATTAATTTGTCTGAAATCAAGACCAGGACACTCCTGGACCAAGAGAAGTGTCCAGGTGAAATGATAAGAGTAGACAGGAGAGCAGGGTTCAAAGCAGGTAGACGCATTCAGAAAAGGAAAGGACTAATATAGGGCCATGTTCTCCTGGGCGAGACAGAGAAGGGAAAGTTTAGATACTTAAGGGACTTGGGCATCAGGTGAATGAGCTCTGGAAGCTAGGCTGAACTTGCAGGGGCAACCAGTATGAGGATGAGGAAGGGTGAGCCTGGGAGGAGCAGGGATCCATTGATTGGTGGACATGAGAGTTCTAGTCACTGGTCAGGTGTAGCTGTAGTCAGGAGGCTCTTTAAGGGCCTGGACGAAATATCCTGTGAAGCCAGCCAGAATATTTTTCTTCTCAAGGAATCTTACAGATAAAAATGTTCCTTCCCAGGTTTATTCTGGCAAATATGTCTTGAGAAGTAGACAAAGATATTCCAGTTATAGGAAAGGTATATATATTCCACATGTACAATAAATAGTAACTTACATATTATGGTTTAGAACTTTTCTTCCAATCATTTGTTGTATAGTTCCATGTACTAGATCTTAGATGTATTACATACATTATTTTATGTACTCTCCACAGAAAATCTATAAGAAAGGCATTATTATCTCCATTTACAAGTGAGGAAACTGAGGTACTCTGAATTTGCTTACCGTGATTTAGCTCCTGAATCTGAAAAATTTTGGGTACCTGATAAAACTGAGTTTCTGAAGTTGGGGATAGACCAAAGTATGCTTCCCACACCCTGTTTTTTTCTTTCGTTTTTCTATTTTGGTTCTTTATTGGCAGGAGGAGAAAAGAAGGAGGCAGGGACTCGCCAAATATTTAGTTACATGTGGTGACTCACCTCTGAGTTTTCATTATGATTATAATAAGGGAAGCTTTGGCGGGGACTTTTTGAGTTGAATGCTAATACACTCAACATTTACTAGAAGAAAAAAAAAACCTATCTTCAAAGAGAAATTGTGAATGACTTCAAAATATCATTCTAGTTACAGTGTTAAGAATGAAAAGTGTCAATATTAACAGGCTTATTTTATGGCTGCTATTAAAGCCCTAGTTGAGGGGCCAGGTAAGAGTGTGGTTGATTTGAGCACAGAGAACAGGTTTGAAGAGCTAGCACTGGTGGACAGAAAGGATCAAACCACTTGAGTGAATGTATTAACACGGTGAAATCAGCTACAAAGAGAGTGGGGCCAGAGAATCATTCTGAAGATAAGTGTGGGTTAAAAATTAGAGTCCTGCAAGATCATTTGGGTTGTGGAACTAAGGATAAGCGTAAAGTTAGGGACTATGGGTTTCTTGAATTAATGTAGAAATTGGGATTAGAAAGATGAGCGAGTCAGGTGGATGTGGCCTTGCTAGGAGCCAAATAGAATGCTGACTTTTACCCATCATCTCCCTTCCTTCCTTATGAATTTCCCAAACTAATTCTAAAGTAATAGAAAGATATGAAACAAGTTTCCCATCATGGTGTTCCTCATTCCTATTGAACGGAATTTTCAGGCAGAAGTCTGAATGACATGGTTGAGGCCAAATTTGGCAAGGGTAGCCAGGTTGCCTGAATGTCTTTGTGGAAAGGGTAGTATGATCAGAAATATTGTTGTAAGTTTCTTTTTGTTATGAGGTCATGGATGATGGACAGAGTATATATATGTTTCAGATGTGCACAATAAAATGGCATGTCAGAAGTGCGAGATGAGTAACAGGCATCTTGCTGGGATGCAGTGAAAGCAATGAATCAAAGTGGGAGGTGGATGTGCTTTGCTATAGTTTTGGCCTTGAACTGCTCTAGATTTTGAAATTTGTTCTAGAGATGAAAATCTAGTCTAAGCTCTACACATGGCTGGCTTGTTCTGATTCTTTAGGTGTTGCTCAAATACTACCTCCGTGATCACTGTCTATAAAGTGGGCCTTCCAAAGTTATTCTCTATCATGGTTATCTGCAAACTGAGTTGCCTGAAAGAGCCAGGCAGATAATGTTTTTGAGTAAAACAAACTGAGTAAGAAACTCACCTGAAAGAGCAGGTGCTACTTTGCTCTGGCTGTTTGTGGTCATGTGGGAATTTAGGGCCAGTGTGGCTAGTTCTAATTTTTTAAAGAGAAGTTAGAAATGGAGGCTTTACATAAAATCTCCTGATTTTTAAATGTTGGTCCAAATTTTTTAAAAAAGCACTGTGCAGGCTGAGCCTGGTCCTCTGACCAGCAATTTATCACTTTGGATTTATTGCTTTCCTCCCTTATTTCCTTCCCAGCACTTGTTATGATCTGTATCTTGTTTATTTATTCATTTTCTGTGTTAGTCACTGTTGTATTTCCAGTACCTAACACGTGCCTGGTACAATCAGTTCTCAGTAAATAAATACCTGATTTTGGATGAGAAGAGGAATCTGGATTGGTGCCTTACTTACAAGCTTTTTGTATATTCTGAATATTGTTATAAATGAATTATACACATAAATATATATGTGTTTATATACGTGTGTTTATATATCCACACATCTATATATAACAAATATTTTATCTCAGTCTCTTGCCTTTTAACTTTATGATGTCTTCTGATACATAATTTATAATTTTTTTACTTAGTAAAAATTATTAATCTTTTCTATTAGGCTTCTGGGCTTTATGTTCTAATGGAAAGATTTTCCAAAATGACCCTAAGATTGTAAAAATATTCTTTGTTTTCCTCTAATACTTCTATAGTTTTATTTTATATGTTATGTTTATCTTTAATACATCTGGAATTTGTTTTTGCATATGATATAAGGTTGGGAGGTCTTTATTATGCTAAGGAGTATCCTTTTTTAATTTACAAAGTATTTTTTTAAATATCAAATTAATTTTTAGTGAGATAGTTGTATACATCTTTTTAATTTGACATATAGATGTGATGTATTATATTAATCTATGCCCTAATATTAAGTCACCATTGTATTTTTGGAATAAGTCTACTTGATGGTAGATGATTGCCTTTAATATAGTCTTAAATTTTTTTTAAACTTTTTAATTACATTTGACATTAGTATTATATATTTCAGGTGTACAGCATAGTGGTTAGACATTTATGTAACTTACAAAGTCATCCCCTTCATAAGTATACTACCCCCTTGACACCATACATAACTATTACAATATTGCTGACTATATGCTGGAGGACGCCCGCCCCCCAAAAAAAACACCTGGATTATCTTCTGGAGGGAAGTACAGGCTTCCCTCGCTAGGTGAGTGTTCTAGGAACCCATCTTTGTCAATGTACCAGCTGACATTGGTGTGAGAGTCTGCTTTTGGCTTCAGTGAATTTTTTTTTGAAGACTCTCAGCATGTTTGCCCATTTCGTGATGGGTGATTTACAAGTGCACCTGCCCACACTGAGCTGAATGTTCAGCAGTTTTTGACCAAAAATGGCATGACCCCCATGCTCCACCCTCCCTATTCACCTATTCTCGCCCTGAGTGACTTTTTTTTGTTTGTTTCCCTAGACCTAAAATGTCCTTAAAGGGGGAAACATTTTGCTGGGTGGAAGAGGTGAAACAAAATGGCAGAAACACTAAAAGGCATCAAAATTGACAAGTTCAAAAACTGTTTCGAGGAGTGAAAAAAACATCTCAGTAGGTGTATTGCATCAAATGGAGAGTACTTAGAAGGTGACTGAAGTTTAAACATGTAAGCACACACTATTTTTTTTATAAATAAATTCCATTTTGGGGGGTTTCCCCTCGTATTCCTATGCTCTGTTTTACCTCTCTCTGACTATTTTGTAACTACCAATTTGTAGTTCTTAATTCCAACACCTTTTTCACCGAGTCCCCCAAACCCTCCTCCTACCTGGCAACCATCAGTTTGTTCTCTGTATCTATGAGTTTGTTTTCTGTTTTGTTTATTTTGTTTTTTAGATTCCATATGTAAATGAAACTATATGGAGTTTGTCTTTGTCTGACTTATTTCAGTTAGCAGAATATCCTCTAGGTCCATCTGTGTTGTTGCAAATGGTAAGATTTCATTCTTTTTCACGGCTAAGTAATATTCCAACAGTCCATTGCATGTATGTATATCTTCTTTATCCAATCATCTATCTATCAATGAACACTTTGGTCTTGCTTTTTATCCATTCAGCCACTCTATGTCTTTTGATTGGAGCATTTAATCCATTTACATTTAAAGTAATAATTGATAGGTATGTAGTTATTGACATTTTATTATTCATATTTTTTCTACCTCTTCTTCCTCCTCCTCCTCCTGGTCCTTCAATATTTCTGGCAATACATTGCCGTGCCTGGTGTGGCTCAATGGTTTGAGCACTGGCCTGTGACCTGGAAGGAAAGGTCGGTGGTTTGACTTCTGGTCAAGGAACTTACCCGGGTTACAGTCCAGGTCCCCAGTTGTGGGCATGTGACAGGCAACCAATTGGTTTCTCTCCCTCTCCTTCTCCCTCCCTTACCCTCTCTTTAAAAATAAATAAGTAAAATCTTAAAATATTCTGGTAATACTGGTTTGGTAGTGATAAACTGCATTAGCTTTATCTTGTCTAGGATTTTAAAAGTATTCTTGAATCTGACCTGTTAGTAGGATTTGTCCATCTATATTTACATTGGCCGACAGGTTCTTCTTTTGTACTATGTTCTGTATTATGTTTTATTATTCAATCAGTTTTGTGTTAGTTTTATAAAATTATTTTCATTGTGTTCTGTGCCTTTTTTTATCCTCACTGGATGACACTTTTTCATTGATTTCAGATAGAGAGGAAGAGTAAGAGAGAGAGAAAAAAACATTGATGAGAGAGAGAGAAACATCAATTGGTTGCCTTGGATAAACCCACAACCTAGTATGCACCTTGACCTGGAATTGAACCTGCAACATACAGTGTGTGGTACAACACTCCAGCTGACTGAGCCACACCAGCTAGGGCTGTTTCCTGTGCTTTTAAGAATGGAATTATCTGTTTTAAAATTTTGAAAAAATTTTATCAAAATTATCTGGGCCTATAGCCTTTTTCTTTCCCTTTTTTAAAAATTTACAGATTTCTTTTTTTATGATTTTATTTCACTTTTTTATTGACTTTATTGGGGGCGACATTTGTTAATAGAATTATATAGGTTTCAGTGGTACAATTCTGCAGTACATCATCTGTATATTGTGGTGTTTACCACCCCAACTCAAGTCTCCTTCCGTCATCCTTTATCTCCTCCCTCCCTTTTACCCTTTTCTTCCTTCCCCTACACCTCTTCCTGGTAATCTCACCATACTGTTATATGCCTATGAAGGTTGTCTTTTGTGTTTTGGTTCGTTTTGTGTTAGCTTAATCCCTTCATTTTTTTCACCCAGCCTACCTCTCCCTCCCCTCTGTCAGTCTGTTCTCTGTATCTATGAGTCGCCCACAGCTTTTATTCACATAACTGTTTAACAGCTTTAATTTTCTCTCATGATTACTAACTTAATAATGGTTTATACTTTATTATTTAAAATCTGTCTTGTAATCCAAACATTTAAAAAACTTATAAAATTTTGATGAAGTCTAACTTATTTAGCTTTCATTCTATTGCTTGGTTTTGGTGTCATATCTTAGATATCATTGCTTAATCCAAGGTCTTTCAAGAATTTTAAAGTTCTAGCTCTTACATTTATGTCTATGATTTTTTAATTCATAGTTAATTTTTGCGTGTGGTATGAGGTGTGGTCAAATTTCATTATTTTAATGTCGATATCCAGTTTATGCAGCACTATTTGTTGAAAAGACTATTCTTTCCCCATTGAATTGTCTTGGTACTCTTGTTGAAAAGTTAATTGACCACATACATACATATGCAATGGAATATTACTTGGCCATAAAAGAGAATGAAATCTTACTGTTTGAGACAACATGAAAGGACCTAGAGGATATTATGCTAAGTGAAATAAGTCAGACAGAGAAAGACAAACACCATATGTTTTCACTTATATGTGGAATCTAAACAGGCCTTGCTGGCTGTAAGCCAGGCTCCTCTCAGCTCCTAAATGCCACCCACATTCCTTGGCATGTGGCCCCCTCCATTTTCAAAGGCAGCAATGATGTGTCAAATCCCACTTATGCTTCCAATCTCTGAATTCCTCTTTTGCTGCTAGTTGGGGAAAATGTTGCTTTTAAAGGGATTGTGTGATGTCAGGCCTACTCAGGTAATCTCCTTTTCTCAATATGAAGTAACAATCACCAGAGTGTCATCCATTATATTCCGAGATTCCACCTACACTCAAAGGGATAGGGATTATAAAAGAGGAAGTTTCATTGGGGGCCATTCTTAAAATTTTGCTTAATATAACTAAACTGGAAAAACAAGGGTGGGAGAGTGGAAGAGCAGGGTATGGTATAAGAAAGCTAAATTCTCAACTGTCATATCAGGAAAGCAATATACTATAACCACAAAGAGATAAATCAATACATGCATGTAAACTTTTTCCTTAGAAGTACAAAAGAAACTAAATAGGTGAAAATGACTGTCTCTGAAGGGTGGAGCTGAGAGAACTAGGGCAGAAAATTCTTATTTTTCATTATAAACCTTTTTAGCACTGTTCTTCATATTTAATACTTTGAAAATGAAGTAAAAAGATAACTTTTGCCCTGGCTGGGTGGCTCAGTTGGTTGGAGTGTTGTCTCAAACACCAGAAGATTACAGGTTAGATTTTCCAGTCAGGGTGTGTGCTGGAGGCCACCTATTGATGTTTCCCTCTCACATCGATGTTTCTCTCTCTCCCTCTCTCTCTAAAATTAACAAAAAAGCATATCCTTAGATGAGGATTGAAAAAAAGTAAAAGGTAACTTTTAAATATTTCTGTTGATTAGACATGAGAGGGACAACTAAAAGATTTGAGGAAAATCATTACAACGTAAGTTTGCTTTGCAAACCCCTGAATCCACTTTAAATAAACCCAGATGGAAATTGTGGGTGATACACAGAGTGGGAAAATACATCAGTAGACATATTTCAAAGAAAAGGGATTTGCACTGTATTAAAAAAATGGTGAATCTACAGTTATACATATTCAGTGAAACTAAAATATATAAGAAATATAATTTTCCTTGATTCCCCAATTTACATTGTAATCTCCCTTAATTTAAATGAACTAACCAACTATTTACTTGCTAAGATTCTACTGTAATTGCACCTAACTTTTATTATATAGGACTTACTAATTGATCCAAGCTTGCTACCTTGATGTCTAGGGGCTGGTTTATACCAGGGATCCCTACTTGGTGGTTAGAAGTTTAGGGGTACTGATTAGGTGAACCACACTCCAGGGTCTGATGGGCCACATTTACTTCAAGATGCCTCCTGGAAAGATGATCAGTGGTAACTAATTGCCTTGTCAAATGGTGATTTCACTAACTTCTTGTCCTAGACGTGAAAGTTTGTAGTTTTATTTGGAGATATAAGATATGGTTGAACTTCTAGCATTGAGTTTTTACTAATAAGTCCAGCAAGGTTCGAGTTTTAAGCACAGAAAACAAGTCAAACTATTGTTTTGGTACCTGCATATAATAGGTGGACCCCATAATGATGATTCTGTAGTGTGTGTGCATGTTTAAAAAAAGAAAAAGATCCGAAGGAACCTACCGGTTATTCTTTTATACTCTTGCAGAACACTACTGTAAAATTGTAGAGTGTTCTAACTCTCTTGGGAAGTTGCTCAGGGGCTCTGGGAGAAGGTTACAAGGTGTTGATTCCAATAAAGAAGTCCCAAAGTCAACAATTCTGGCCATTAGCTGAGCAAAGAGTTACATTCAGCTCCAGTGAATGGTGGGCTCCTGAAAATCTTGAGAACCATCTGTTGGGGAACAGGAAATTAAATAACTCTAGGTAAAGTCCACCTAACATTCAAACTTCAGGGTTTAGAGGTTAATAGATTTTCCTAGAAAGGCTGACCATCAATCATTTTTACAGTGGTCTGCTCACAGGTGTTTGACAGTTTGGAATAGAATTCTGGCTCTATCGCTGTGACCCTGGATAAATAAATTAACCTCTTTGAGCCTGTTTCCTTATTGGTAAAAAGGGAATAGTAATATCTACCTCACAGGAATGCTGAGAGGATTACATGAAATAATGCATGTAGAGTTCTCAGCACAATGTCTGGAACACAGTACATGCTAAATAAATAGTTATTATTAAATATCTGAATCAACAAAATTAGGGATTAATTAGGAGTTAGCAAGTGGATCTCTTCTGTCCAAATCCTGAGAGGCAACCAGAGGGTATAAAATTGAAGGGGTTTGGGGAAGCAAGCAGGGGATTAGTGGAGGCAAATTTGATGTCCAGTCTTCCCTCTAACCTTACATTTTAGGCCAGCAATTTAGCCTAGAATCTGGCTTCTGATGTCTGAATGAAAAAACTTGGGTAAGCAGATGATATCAGGATACTTTCTCTTCATCCCACAGAGGACCCCAGTTTTTATAAAGTGAAGTC
The DNA here is from genome assembly GCF_021234165.1 of Pteronotus mesoamericanus. Taxonomy (NCBI): domain Eukaryota; kingdom Metazoa; phylum Chordata; class Mammalia; order Chiroptera; family Mormoopidae; genus Pteronotus; species Pteronotus mesoamericanus. The sequence goes on from NW_026555310.1 coordinate 5,773,045, forward strand.
TTTCTGCTTACCCTAAAAGAAATCGATCAGAAATGAGACCCAGGCCATTTTGGGTTGGTACCAAGTCTTGTCCACCAGTGTTTAACTAATTGGATAGGAAAATTCCAGGCTTTATACTTAGTTCTCTCATGGTGAGAAGTCCTATGTAGTAGGGGCAAATAGGGTTGCAGCAGCCAGCACAGGCCTACTCTTGGCCTGGAATAAGGGAAATTAGTGGGTTGGGCCAAGTGTGTTTCTCTGAGAAGGGATGAAGAACTCCTTATTCGGAGACAATAGTAATCCCATGGCATAATGCTGGGACCCAGATAAATGGGGGCAAATGAGGAGGGCTGGTGTAGGGCTATTAAGGGATCCCTAGGGCCCACCAGTGGGACTCTTTTTATAAGTCTCACCTGGAAGCTGAATATGTAAAACAGAGCTTCTACAATGGAACTAGGAAGAGGACAGAGAATGCCCAATGGAGGCTTATACAAGATCAGTCCTTCACAATCTTAACTTTGTCCTTTATACTTTTCCAGTAACCCCCATCCCTCATCCCAATATAACTTTTGCTTTAGTACCTGCCTATACTTAATTTCCTTCATGAGCTCTCTATTATGCCCAGAAAATCCTTTCTTCTCCATTTCTGTGCTTTCAAAGGAGTCATCTTTTGAGACCTTAATCAATTGTCGCATCTCCTGCAAATCCTTCCCTAACTTGTTTTGGTTAGTCATTCTATATTATTTACTCATTCATTTACTGTATGGGGTGGACAAAAGTTTACAGTTGTGAGTACGTGAAACACAGCTTACTCTTATATTATACATTTTTCCATACTAACAACTACTAATTTTAACTACTGTAGTTGTTAATCTTGGGAGATAAATCTCTAACCCAAGGTAGGAAAAATAAACCTACTTTTGTCCAACCCTGTATTTATTGAACCTCTATTATGTATGAGGCGCTACTAGGCATTGTGGATATAATACAAATCTGATACTTACTGCCAACTAAAAATCCTTCAACAGCTCCCTATAAAGTTAAAGTGCTTAGCATGATTAACAGCATTTTCAATTATCTGGCTCTGCCTAGTTTTTTCAAAAAAGATTTTAGTTATTTTTAGAGAGGGGAAGAGAGGCAGAGAAATATCGATGTGAGATAGAAACATGATCAGTTGCCTCTTGTATGCACCGTGACCCGGGGACCGAACCTGCAACGCAGGTATGTGCCCAGAATGGGAATCAAACTGGTGACCTTTTGCTTTGTGGGATGATGCCCAACTACCTGAGCCACACCTGTTGGGGCTGGCCCTGCGTAGTTTTCAAGGCCTGTCCCCAGCATCTGCTTACTTAGCCATTTATCTGTACCCAAGGACTTGAGTGTTTACATAACGTAACTCAAGTTTTTGTTCCTTCATCTGTGCCATATTCCTTTCTTTTCTACTCGAACTCTAATCACTCAGTTCTAGTAGCAGTTGTGTGTGAGGTCTTCTCTAAAGGATCCCCCCTTCTCACTTCAAATCTAACAGTATCAGGTATTTCCTTTTTGTGTCTCCATAGCGTTCCATATTTAATTTAATCCCACACAATAATGCAAAATTTCTCATTGCATACTTATCTTCATTTGATAGTCAGGCACTTTATGGCAGAGGCCTTATCCTATCCATCTTTGTAATCCCAGTCACCAACATAAAGCCTTGCACAAAGTTGATGTTTAATCAATGTTGGCTAAATGAGCAAAGGAATACATTTATTTGGTTGAACAAATTGGGTATCTTAATAAGGAAATTAAGTGACAGGAAAGGGAGCCTGAATGGATACTCTGTCTGTTCCATAATTTTAACTAATGTAGTTGTTAATCTTGGGAGATAAATCTCTAACCCAAAGTAGGAAAAGAAATGGCCAAGAAGTGGGCCTTCTAGCCCTTTACTATATATATTCCCCTTACTTGTTTTTTCACTTGTGTCCCTTTTCTTGTGACGAAAGGAATTTTGATATCCCAGTAGATATAAGTTGAAGAAGGCCATCTCAGCTTCTCTCTGTCCTCTTCTGGAAGGTCCAGGCTGGAGCACTGAACTCTGTGTTTTGGTAACCATGGTAATGTTCTGATGAATTATTGTAATTGACATTCCCTTTGTCTAAAGAGTCTCTTGATTTATGGGTTCATAATGAAGCTGGAGTGGGAGTGGGCTAAATAACTTCAGGAAAATGGAGTTATCAACTGCCAGTCATCTTTTTACTTGCCCCCAGTTTTATTATACTGTAAGCTCCAGAAGGCAGTGAGTAGAAAGAGCACTGACCTGGGCTCAAATCTTAGTTTCAACTTATTCTAGTTGCCTCACTTTGAATAGAGTAATCCTCATTTTTCTTTTCATTAAAAAAAAAAAAAATGGAGATGGTATCTATTTCATGGAGGTGTGTGTGATAATTAAAGGAAATAACGTATGCAAATTTCCTCAGCATAGTGCTCAGCATATAACGGAACCTTAGCAAACAGTATTTAAATCATATTGTGGTACTTCTAATGAGTCTTTATTTCAAGTGCTGAGCCAGTTTGTATCTACTTTTGAGAGCCACTTGCTTAACTTTCAGAAATTTTTCGAGCTGATTTTTAAACAACCATTATTCTAAAAATTAGAATTGAACAAATTACATTAAAGTAGTAAAACCTAAAAACTCTTCTCTTCCTAATTATTTTACATTTTATTATCTATACTCATGAGGTTATTTACAGCTATTGTATCCGGATATTCTGTTCTGTTTTTTTTATTCCTTTTTTTCTCTTTGCTTTTCAGTTTGGGAAGTTTTTATTGGCATATCTTCAAATTCACTGATTCTTCCCTTGGTTGTGTTCAGTCTACTAAGCCCATCAAAGGCATTCTTCATTTCTGTTACAGTGTTTTTGATTTGTAGCATTTTCTTTTAATTTTTGGAATTTTCATTTCTTTGCTTACATTACTCATCTGTTCTTGCACGTTGTGCACTTTTCTCATTAGAGTCCTTAACATATTAGTCATAAGTGATTTTAAATTCTTGGTTTGATAATTCAAAAATTTCTGCCATATATGAATCCGGTTCTAATGCTTGCCTTGTCTCTTTAGACTGTATTTTTTTGTTTTTTAGCATGCCTTGTAATTTTTTGGTAGAAAGTCAGGCATTATATACTGGGTATCAGGCTGGAAGTTAGGCTGTTTCCTGTTTGCTATAGCTGTGCATGTCAGAAGCTAAAATCTCCTTGTCTTTGGGTTTCCCTAGAGACTCCTTAAATAGTCTGAGTTTATAGTTCTCCCAGCTGTAATGATCTGTTATTACATAGGAATTGTACTGATGTGTTGGTAAAACGGGGGGGGGGGCGGGGGTGGCGGCAGGGGTTGGGGGGGGGGGGGGTAGAGAAGTGTTCTTTAATCCTATTAGGACTCAGTCTTTCAGTGAGCTTGTGTTCCTGGACTGCGACCTTCACAAAAGTTTCTTGTCTTTTTTATTCCGGAAGGTGAAATAAGAAAGCTACAGGTGGCTAGAGTTGGTTGTTTTCCTTCTTTCACATTGGTTAAGCCTTAAATAGTTTGCCTTGGGGGCAGGCCTTTGTTAAGAACTGAATGCTCTGGGTGTATTTTAAAATGGTTACTTTCCCTGTCTCCTTGCTGGAAAGATGAGAATTTTTCCCAAAAATATCTTAATGATGATAGTAATACCTGTGGGATTCCTGAATGTAAAAAAAGAATGTGGGGGATTCCTTAAGGCTGAGCCCCAGGAGTTTTCTTAATCTTTGGGTATAGTCCAATTTCAAGTTACCAGCAATTAGTCAATTGCCCTTTAAGTATTCTTATCAGTTCTTGGTTCCAGTAGTGATTTTTGCTTCCAGTGAGCCACAAATCTCTGTTCTGATTTCACCTTTCTCTTGCTTTTTGTGGTAGAGGTTGCCCTGTCACCTCAGTTCTCTGATGCATTTAAGAAGGTTTGTTGATTTTCAATTTGTTCACTCTTTTTATGATAGTGAGAACAGGGGTGATGACTTTCATTCTCTTTACACGGCCTACTGGAAACCAGAAGTCCCTCTCTATTTGGGTATACTATGTGATTGTGTATTCATCTCTTCCCAATTTCTTGATCAGTCATGTCACATTGTTAGCTTGAAATTCCTGATTCAAGAGTTTGGTAAAACTAAATGAAAGCATTCTGTGAGAATCACTTGCCTGTAAAAACTTTACAATAAATAAAATTGCATATTTCACTTTTAGTAAATTGTGTGCTGCACATCCTTTATATCTGTAAATTTTATAATAAACTTTATGGACATATACATACACATAGTTATTTTTCTAGATAGCGAGTTGTTAATTACCAAAACACATGCACCGCGGCCAATTTCACAAACTGTCATGTCGCATCGCTGAATGTGGAATTAGGGATAGTTTGGAAGAGCACAACATCTTTTCATGTTTTAATTTGGAAACTATAAGAATGTTGGGGAAAATTGTTTTAACAGTAGTAAGTGGTAATGTCTGACAAGATTTAAATGACATTCCAAAGCACAATGCAAAATAAAATTAAACCATGAAATATGGTATAATCCTGTACTGATTAGTCTAGTAAATAAGAAGAGTAGCCTTATAGGTGTGATTTACAGAAAATGAAGCCCTATTTAAATTAACAACAACAAAATTCTTCTGGCTTGAGATTTTGTCAGTTCTTTAAGGGCAGAAGGTTAACATTATTATTATTATTATTTTGATTTTAGAGAGAGGGAAGGGGAGGGAGAAGGAGAGGGAGACAAACATCAATGTGAAAGAAACATTGACTCGCTGCCTTCTGCACGCTCCCCAACTGGGGACTGAACCTGTAACTCAGGTATGTGCCCTGACCAGGGAATCAAACCCTTTCAGTTTGTGGGATGGTGTCCAACCAACTGAGCCACACTGGCTGGGGCTTAACATTATTTTGACAATAAACATGTATTGAACTACAATGTGCCAGATGGTGTTCTGTTAGGATGCAGAGATGACATTTAAGTCACAGTTAATAAAAGAATAGAATTTTTGGAATTTTGAGAACATTATACTAAGTGATATAAGCTAATCACAGAAAGATAAGTGCTATATGATTCCACTTGTATGAGGTATCTATAGTAGTCAAACTCATAGGAACACCAAGTAGAATAGGGGTTGTCAGGACTGGGGGAATGGGGGAAAAGGGGACTTGTTCAGTGGGAAGAGAATTTCAGTTCTACAAAATGAAAAAGTTGTAGAGACCTGTTGCATAATAATATGAATGTAGTAGACATTATTGATGTGTACACTTAAAAATGGTTAAGATGGTTTAAAAAAAAAAAAGGAATAGCTGGAATTTGAATCCAGGAGACTCAAAAACTCGTATCAGTTATGTTGTAATTGCTGCCTACTTTCAAGTAATTTCATTTTCAGTCAAAGAATATTTTCTTTCTCTGATTTACACAGGTCCTCCTCTTCTGTATTGCAGGGTAATAAGCCATTGATTAGCAGGTCCAGTGCCTGAAGCCATACAGATACCAGAACTTTTTCTTGGAAGACTGGCATACTCAGCCAGAATAGTAAATTCAAAATGAAGTCATCAATCCTAGACAGGGATTGTCAATCTTTTTCATCTCATGATGAAAAAGGCATACATAAACTGGTTGAAATTCCGCAGCACATCAAAAAAAATTATTATTTTTTGCTGATCTGACAAAAAACAGGCATAATTTTGATTCACCCGATGGCTATTGTTGTGTCAATGGTTGTCATTTTTTTAATTTGACAGTCTAAGGGGAAAGAGGTCAGTGCCCATGACTAAACAGTCAGGTATTTCATGTTTTAAAAATTCTATGGCTCATCAATTGAAAATCACTGATCTAAGATATTAAGTGGAGAAACAAACACATGCCAGAGAAATAAGCAAAAGGGATCTGGGAGAAATAAATTTGACTTTTAAAAGACAATATACATGATTGAAAAAGTGCTTAGTTTGTTTAAAAGTCTGCGATGAAAAAAGTGTAAAGTCATTAGTTTTTTCAATGTTATAACCTGATGTGAGTAACTTAAATCTTCCTGAACATCAATTTCTTCCAACCCACTGAGCCACACCAGCCAGGGCTTTTTATTTTTTTCCAGAGTAAATGGAGCTAAGACTAACTGGAGGCAGTATATGGCAAAGCAGGGCCTGAAATGGAAAGAAATACTACTGAGAATGAATTAATGAATGGAGGGAGGAATGAGAGGGGTTTCAAACTCAGTCACAAGGTTCCTATAAATCATTGTTTCTGTACATACCTCCCATATCTCCTTGGGAAGGTGCTTTCAAGCAGGAAATGTTTCAGTAATTTCTTGGCTACAGGTTAGATTACTTTAATGATAAGCAGATCTATCTGCAGGACTAAGCAGAAGTAGCTAAATGACAGGTCAGGCAGGAGCCAGATGGAGTCAAAAAGCCCTGGCCAGGTGGCTAGGCTGGTTGGAGGTACACCAAAAGGTTGCAGGTTCCATTCCTGGTCAGGGAACATACACCCAGGTTGTGGGTTTGATCCCTGATCTAGGAACATTGGAGGTAACTGATCAATGTTTTCTCTCTTACCCTTCCTAAGATTAAAAAAAAAAAAAATCCTACAGTGAGGATTAAAAAATAAAAAAAATGGAGTCAGAAAGATTGATTATTTTATTCTATTAATTCTATTATATTATAAAAGACAAATGACTCTGCTATTGCTCAAAATTTAATCAAGATGAGTATTCCAAAAACGCAAGGATACAGTTTGCTAAAATGTAAAGAACAATAAAATTAGACTTGCATTTAAAATCTATACAGATAGCCCTGGCTGGTATGGCTCAGTGGATTGAGTGCTGGCCTGCCAGCTGAAAGGTCACTGGTTCCATTCCCAGTCAGGGCACAGGCCTGGGTTGCCAGCCAGGTCCCCAGTTGTGGGTATGTAAGAGGCAACCTATTTCTCACACATGGATGTTTCTCTCCCTCTTTCTTCCTCCCTTCCCCTTCTCACTAAAAATAGATAAATAAAATCTTAAAATCTACACATATAAGTGGTATAGATACTAGTGGGCAAGCTACTTAATCTCCCTGAGCCTCGGATTTTTTAATTGTAGGGTATTGTGAGCATTTATTTCACATTTATTAACTACGGACTGTATTAGGTAGGTGCTAAGGATACAAGAATGAAGAAGGCATTGTTGTCTTTAGTATCAATATGTGATCACTACTGTAATATCTGTCTTATATGTGCCAGCTACTATTATAAATGCTTTTAACTCATTACATCTTCATTTAAAATTCTTCTTACAACCTAAAACGAAGGCTATTATTACTACCATTCACATTTGTACAAGAGGAACAGAGAGGTTAAGTATCCTGCCCAAAAGCAAAGAGCCATAAAACACTGGAGCTGGGCTAACTCCTGACAGAGGACAGGACCTTAAAAACTTGTGTGTGTGCAGGGTGGTGGTAAAGCTTTCCACCCGTAAAACTGAAAAAGCAGTTTTAGTTCACCCGTTTGCAAAACAGGAATTAAATTATTACTACCTGTTGGGGTTGTGCCCATTAAAGAGTATATTAGAGTTAGTTTTGTGCCTGGAACATGTTACGCACTAAATGAATGTTATTTCATTTTATTCCTTTAAGTTGGGTCACTGTGGCGAAGCTGTTTATACTGTTCTCAACAACGTGAGAGCCCTCTAGCTGCTTTACGGTACGACATAAGATAGGGCAACTCTTGATTATTTTTTCAGTTTTTGACATTCTCAGCTATTTCTTGGGTCAGATTCTCTCCTGCCCCATTTTATAATGCCACCTCAGCCCCAAACCAATTCTCCGAGGAGCCGCAGAGCGGCGCGTGGGCGGTCGCTTCATCCCGCCACAAATGTTGCCTCACCCTCTGGCGCAGGGCGCGAACGCTCAACCCCGTTCTCGCGAGAGGAGACGTGCTTTTGAATGAAAATTTATAACCTCGCTCCACCTCCGAGGAGTTACAGGACTGGCGCTTGCGTCCCCGACCCAAGGTCTTTCCTGCTTGCCTACTGGCTGTTTACTCGGCTACAGGCTTTCGCGAGGTCCATTCCGGAAGTAGCTTTCAACTATACTCCTTGGCGGAAGCGTGTCACAACCTAGCCGTCCACTCTTAGCGGAAGTTCGTCACGGCGCGGTTTCCCCCGCGCAGCGGATGTGTGTCGCCGCTTAAGTGACGCTAGGAAGCGCTTGCAGCCTTCGCCGCTGCCTTCTGGTTGAAGCACTATGGAGGAAGAGAGGAAGAACAACAACAAACGGTGGTATTTTACTCGAGAACAGCTGGAAAATAGCCCATCCCGTCGTTTTGGCCTGGACCCAGATAAAGAACTTTCTTATCGTCAGCAGGCGGCCAATCTGCTCCAGGACATGGGGCAACGTCTTAACGTGTATCCTTGCGGCCTAGGCCTTCGGCCTTGGAGTCAGTCCTCTCTTGCTTTCGCGTCCAGGCCGCAGGCTGTGTCAGGGACAGAAGGGGGAAGAGGGTGGGCAGGGGCTGGATATTTAGCTGGGAGAGACTATGATGGGGCAAGCTGAAGTTAAGTGTTCGAGCGAGGGTGGCGAGGCGGAGTTAATTTCCCGCTCGCTCACCAGTGCCACCAACCTTGTCGGGAATTCGTGTGCTTCCCGGCTTTGTGTTATAACCCGCCCTTCTTATGCCTATTTCGGTGTATTCTGATCTGTTGTGGTGACTTTAAGATTCTGCTTTTCTACTATGTCCTAGAAGGTTTGGTGGAGGTTTTACCGTTGATGATTGCCTCTTGAATTACCTGAAGGTCTTACAAAGAGTGGCCTAGAATATATATGCCCAGCTTTGGTTCAAAGTCCGTTTTTCCCACTTACTAGCTGTTTAAGAAACCTGTCATTCTTGGTTTTCTCGTCTGTAAGATGAGGTGAGCCACCTCAGCCCAAATTACTATGGCCAACACAATGCGTGACACTCAAGTTCAAATAGTAGCTACTGTTAGAATTTCAAGAATCTCAGAGGGAAGGGGAATGTCAGTTAAGATCTGTAGGGTTGTAGACGTGCAGATCTAACGGCTTAAAAAAACTTAGGAAAAATGTTGCATTTTTGGAAGCATTTTTCTCAGTCTGTTAACACCTTGCTTTCCTACATATCCTCTTTTAGGTGTAGATTTTTATAAAAATTCTCCACAGTTTAAAAAAAGAGTAACATTGGATTTTAAAGATACTCAGTGTTAATGTGTATTTGTCTTTTATTTCAGAGACCAGGTAATTTAGTGATTTTTTTCCCCCCTAAGCATTTTTTCGCTTTAATGTTTATTGTCACTACTTCAACAAGTACATATCAACAGTTTTTCAAACACCAAGTGCCAGTATTTTCTAGTAAGTATCAATTTCCCAAAACAGATTAGCCAACATAACAGTTTCAGTGGGTGGTGATGCCATCAGCATAATTTGTACAAATTATGCAAATGGCAGTATTTAAAACCATACACATTATTTCACCGTTTCATAAAACTTCTTTGTAAACTTACACAAACTTTCAGTGTAAAAGTCTCTTCAGAAACATCATAACGTTAATTAACAAAATGCACTCTGAAAATGAAGGGAGTTATTTTTCAAATTTTAACCTTAAGATTTTTTTAACTTAATAAAATTTTATTTTTCAAAATATACAGCTGGTGGGTCCTGTTCATATATTTTCACGGGCAGCTGGGACATCTCCAACTTTGGTGTTTCTGGTGTAAGTTACTTGAGTTCTGTGTTTTGAAACTAATTAAGTCCTTAACTGAGGAGCTCCTGAAGGGCTGCCTTGGCCAAGGAACCTTGGATCTTCTGTCTCTCAGAGGCAACAGCTGAAGTTAAAAGCTTATAGTTGGGAACTTCCTTACAGTTTGTCATATGTTGTTTTGTCAGACACTGCTAGGTTGTTGAGCTTGTCTCGAGCTTTGCCTTTGGACCACTTTTTGCTTTGCCCCCAGATTTGTTTACTGGGTCTTTGTATTTCTGTACCAACTTTGCAGCATCTTTCTTGTCCTTGCACGGCATAGCAAAACTTGAAGAGCAGCTGCTACCATTGCAGGTTTGCTAAGATATCAGGCAAAAAGGAAGATTTATGTATTTTAATGTTAAAAAATATGGTAAGGAGTCTTGTTGAGAGAAGTGGAGAAAAAGCTTCCAGTTGATGGATTGAACATGTCTGAAAATAAATGGGTTGGCCAAATAGTTCATTTGGTTTTTTCCTTAAGATGGCTCTAGTAGGACTTAGTTGTCTTTAACTTCATTCAAAACAGTTTTGTTAGATTGTGTTGTGACAGCTGCCGTATCAGTTTGCATTTTAAAAAAACTTACCAAATGGGTGAATTTTTGTGTAGCCATTTTAATATTGAAGATGGAAGAAGATAAGCAACATTTTTGGCCTATTATACTTTATCATTTCAAGAAAGGTAAAAACGCAACTGAAATGCAAAAAAAAAAAAAAAGATTTGTGCAGTGTATAGAGAAGGTGCTGTGACTGATTGAAAGTGTCAAAAGTGGTTTATGAAGTTTCATCCTGGAGATTTCTCGCTGCACAATGCTCTAGGGTTCAGTAGACCAGTTGAAATTGATAGTGATCAAATTGTGACATTAATTGAGAATAATCAACGTTATACCATGTGGGAGATAGCCAACATACTCAAAATAGCCAAATCAATAAAGTTACTGGTGAAAATGGAAAATGTGTCTTTTATTTTATGGAAAAGAACCATATGGACTTTTTGGCCAATCCAATACTATAGTAATATAAAGAAAAACTGGCAGAGCAAGAATATAAATAGAAGTCTTTCAGCAAGGTGAACAAACTAGCAGTTCTTATGTCAGTTTCACCTATAGGAGAGAGGCCTTCTCCAAGATTGCTTGTTCACAGAATCTTCTATAAGTTAGAGTTGGCTACCCTCCATGATTTGTCTTCTACGGGAACAATATCATAAGAGTCGATGTACTTTTCTAAAAGCTCATCCATTCTTGTCATTTACTCAATTTTCAAAATGTGTTCAACATTGGCTACCCTGTCTGCCTAAAGTCTCCTTGGGAGTTTCCCAAGGAGAATTATGCTGTTGTCTTTCAGTTGATTGAAATGTTCTGCTCTTCCAGGCATCATCATGTTTGTTAAATACATGAATTAGTTTTTTAAGTCCTTTGAATACCCCATTGTCATCAAAATCTGTGAAGTTGGACACTATTCTCACACTTGGATAATAAACACCAGATTTTTTTTTTTTTTTTAAGATTTAATTTTTATTTATTTTTAAGGAGAGGAGAAAGGAAGGAGAAAGAGAGAGAAACATCAGTGTGTGGTTGCCTCTCACGTGTCCCCTACTGGGGACCTGGCCTACAACCCAGGCATGTGTCCTGACTGGGAATCGAACCAGTGACCCTTTGGTTCACATGCCTGCACTCACCTCACTGAGCCACACCAGCCAGGGCTGGATAATAAACACCAGCTTAATGAATAATCTAGTACATCACTGATACCAACGATAATACGAACACAGGGATGCTCTGTTGGAGCTTATCAGAGAAATTCTCATATTCTTAGAGCATAATGTCAGATTCTGTCACAATTTCTTTAGGTTTCGGTGAAACCTGTTCAAACAAACCATGTAATTTACCATTCTATCATATAAGGGTACTACTCATATGATAAGAATGGGATCAATTTAAATAGCATAATATTTTTCCTTCAGCTGAAGTAACCTTTTTTTTTACATTTCATCCGAAACCAGCTTATAGTTGTCAATGACATTATGGCATGTGGTTATCTTTTCCTTTGTAGGAAAGTCTACTCAGTGTCAAAGTCTGTCATCTGATGTTTGACAGCTCCTCCTTTGATAAGATCAGAGATAATTTCTACTCTTGTAGGGATCTTCATGTGAGCTGAACTCTTACGGAATTCTGGCATTCTTTTCACATGTATAGCAGAATCTTAGTCATTTCTTGGTTATCCAGTCTTCTGTAAGGTACTCTTGAGTTCTTCCCTTGAATTTGTCCTAGAACAACAGCATCTGTGGTAAACAATATCTAGAGATGCAGGGCTTGGCTATAGGCATCTCAGTGATCTTGGTCTTCTGCCCTCTTTCTTTCCTTCAAGGTGGATATATACTGGGTCAGTACCGCTCCAGCCACCAGGGTACCTACACTGGCACTAGCCACCATGACCCACTCTTGCCACGGCTGTCTGGTCCATGGATGGGGCTGAAAAGAATTTAAGCATTCAATTCATATTTTTCAGAAAATACACTCATTTTATAGCAGAGAAGGCTAAAGTAGCTTTGAAGTTCTTTTCATTATGGAAGTGAAAAATTATCCATGGGTACAGCTTCCATTTAAATGTGTTGCTGACTGTATAACATTTGTGTTTTAAGTACTTACCTCAGAAGGCGTTCTCTTTATTGCCAGTATCCAGTTTGTTTCCTAAGTACCCAGTCAGTGTAGAGTTAAACCTTTTTTTTGAAATTCTAGTGCATCCTAGCTCTTTCTTTTCTTGTTGTTATTAAGGTTGTTGCCATTACGGAACTGTCTCATCTCTGTATACCCATTGTTGTCTTCTGAGGTCTTTAGAAATAAAGCATTTAAAAGTTTTTCTTAATGAATATCAAATCATTCCACAGTGTTTCTGGTCCCAGGGATCATCATATGAGAAGGCTTGGTTGCCAGAGAGAAGTGGAACTGAAAAGTTAATTACCGGAGATTAGAAGGTGAGGTGATAATGGAAACAAATCTCTGGCTCTAGGTCAGGGAGGGCATTGTCAATCATGTGACGAGATCCTGAGCTAATGAATCACTGTTGGAGGATTTTCAGTAGGCAAGTGACAAATTTAGGCCTTATATAGTTTTGTTTGTATTCCGTCTTGATTCACATGTGCTGATAAACTTGTTTATCACATTTATATTGAATATCTGTTATGTTTAAGGTATGCTCAGTGTCAACTGGCAGTAAATAATTTGGTGGAGAGGTAAGTATGACTTTCATTTGGGAGCATCTACTATGCTCAGCTTGCATGGTCATTATGGGAGCGTATAGAGGTGGTATTTTTGGGAATTGTACTGCCTGCCTGTTTTGGGGCCTTAACTTGAACATTTTAGCTCACAATTGACTATCAACACTGCAATAGTATACATGCATCGATTCTACATGATTCAGTCCTTTACACAGTTCCATCGAAATGTAAGTATAAATTTTTTATATGATGTAATCCTTTTGTTATTGATTCCAACTTCATATTTCTTTTGTTGTTGATCTTTGCTGTTGAACTGTGATTTAAAGTTTAGAATTTAAGATTGGTTACTTATTATGTTCTAGATAAGGTTCCACACTGCTATTCTCAATCCAGCCTTCCAATTTTCCTATGAAGTGTCTAGTTGTTTCATAAATTGAGTGTATTCTTAGAATAGGTGGAGTCTTTGATAAAGAAATAGATTATTGAACACTTAAACTTAACATTTGGGTTGGGAGAGTAGCAATGTAGAGGAAACTGTGATTAATTTTAAATGCAGTTTTTGAAGTGGTAAGTAATATGGTCACAGGAAAACTAATGAATATAAGTTTTTTAGATTTAAGAGCCTTTGATAAAATTCTAATCAGTGACAGATTGGAGGGGGAAGGTAGAGGTGAATAATAAGGCTGAGGATGACTTTTTTTTTTTTAAAGATTATATTTAGAGAGAGGGGAAGGGAGGGAGAAAGAGAGGAAGAGAAACATAGATTGGTTGTGTCTCATATGCGTATCAGCTGGGAACTGAAATCACAACTTGGGCATGTCCCCGACAGGGAATTGAACTCACGACCTTTTGCTTTGCAGGATGATGCCTAACCAACCGAGTCACACTAGTAAGGGCTGGAGATGACTTTTTTTTTTTTTTTAAGATTTTATTTATTTATTTTTAGAGAGGGAGAAAGGAGGGAAACATCAGTGTGTTGTTGCCTCTTGCACGTCCCCTACTGGGGACCTGGCCCACAACCCAAGCATGTGCCCTGACTGGGAATTGAACCCCTTGAACCTTTGGTTTTCAGGCCGTCACTCAATCCACTGAGCCACACCAGCCGGGGCTGGAAATAACTTTTAAGACAGGAAAAAGAATAAATAATAAAGTAATAAAGCAATTTTTTTTTCTGGACAGAATTGTAAATGGTGCTGTTTTCAGTTTTGCTACCCAAAATGGTCCTATTTAACATTATTGTAAAGGACTTGGAAGTGAGTTCATAATAATATGCCAGTTTTAGGTAAGAATAAACTCATAGGTAATAGGGCTAAAACTGATGAACACTTCATATGGAGTTGTGTGTTAAAAACTTTTTTTTTAAAGATTGTTTTGAGAAAAAATTTTTTGGACTTAATGATGATAAATTTTTGAGCTCTTTTTTTTAATGCCATAGGGAGAGGATCTGTGAAGCTACATATTTTTGTAATATAAGACATTAGTGGACCCAGTATTGGGAGTAATTGCTCAGGAAACCCTTTGGATTTGTGGATTGATTATTCCCAATTTTTGTTGATTATCCAGTCAGCTTGTCTTTTCCTCTCCCTAGATTCCCTTCCTCCAGCCATGCTCTATCTCTGATGGCAAGGAGCATACCCTGGATAGGGAGAGAGAAGCATTTTATGAGAGTGTCTGGTAGCTGTAGAATAGAAGATAGTGGATAAAAAATGAAATTTGAAGAGTAAGTCCATAGCTGTTTTGCCAGTTCCGAAAGTTTTTTTACTTTCCTTTTATTATGGTAAAGATTTTTTTTCTTGTAACATTTATTGAGAGATAATTCTTATACCATACAATCCACCCATTTACAGTATGTAATTCAGTGGTTTTTGCAGATGAATGCAGTCATCACTGCAATGAATTCTAGAGTATTTCACCACCTCACAAGGAAACCCTGTGCCCCTTATGTCTCACCATTCCCCTATCTCACCAGCCCTAGGCTACCATTAATCTACTTTCCATCTCTATAGATTTCCCAGTTCTGGACATTTCATATAAGTAAAACCATTCAATATGTCACCCTTTTTTCTGGCTTTCATTGTGTCAACCAATGGTGGTTGATGCCAGTTCAGTGCCAACAGGAATCCCCAATTTGAGGTGCGGTGAAGAGGAAACTTTATTCAGTGCTGTTATGGGGAAGATTTGAAATCCAGGATGAAACACATCTCAAATCAGTTTGTTCACTAAATAAATGCATACATACGTACATACTGGGAAAAGTCCAGCCATTGTTAATGTGACGAGAACAGTGACATTGATGTAACCTGGCAGCCAAGGAGAGTGTCCAGGAATGCACATGCATGAATAATTATGACTTCACTGTACTAGTCAGTGGGGGCAGTAGATGCTGTAGAGTGAGCATGTGTACTGTGTGGCTGTTGCATTCAAAATTACTAGATTCATAGCAAATAGAGCTATGAATCTGCATCAGATTTTGCATTAAGCTTGAACATTCCTCTGCGGAAACTATTTGTATAATCAGAAGTCCATGGCTATGGGGTCATCATAGACAGTGCACCTGCTCATGCATCGTGTCTTGTGCAGAATTTTCTGGCAAAACATCAAATCACCTAGATGACTCAGCCCCACTACAACCCAGATTTGGTACCTTGCGATTTGTGACTTTTCCCAAAACTTTATCACCTTTGAAAGGGAAGAGATTTCAGATCATTGATGAGATTCAGGAAAATATGATAGGGCAGCCGATAGAGATTGGGAGAACTGTGTGAGGTCTCAAGGTACCTACTTTGAAGGGGTGTGAGGCGTCATTGTCCTATGTACAATGTTTCTTGTATCTTTAATAAATGCTGCTGTTTGTCATGTTATGTGGCTGGATACTTTCTGGACGGACTACACACATGCACACACACACTTTACCTACTTTTACCTTTTAAATTATTTTTCCTTATTTCCTATGTATTAAGTTTAGCAAGGACAGAGGCTCACTTTTCTGTGTATCCTCCAAAGAAAATAGAGTAAACTTGTTGAATGAATGAATGGTAATTATTCAATATGGAGAGATTCTTTGTGATGCTGTGATCTTTCTCAAATCCAGTGACTTTTAGTATGGGTTGTTGATCCTCTAGAGAACTGATTTTAGGCACATTCTGGAATTAACAGATTGAGAATATCACCCCTTTAGTAGGTTAATTCTAAGAGTTTAGCTATGATGAATCCAAATTTGAATTTGAGAGGACTTAATACATTGTTGTGGCATTGGTATGTTATATGTCCTACCAAGGTCCTATGCATTTTTCATGTTATTTTATTACAAAGGTAATAATAAATGGTCATGGTAAAAATTAAAACAACACAGAAATGTATAATGTAGATATGTAATCCCACCCTACAGAGGTAGCCATTGATAAATGTTGTGGTGTATGGTGTCCCAGACCATGTTTCTCTACATATGTTGGCATTTATGTATTTTTTAAAAATCACATCTTACTATATTACTCTTACCAACTTGCCCTTATCACTTAATAGTATATATAGGACATCTTTTCATATTGTTTTTTCATGACTTTATGTGACCATAATAGTGTTTCTTTATTTTTGCTATAATTTGTTTCACCAGCTCCCTAATGTGGTGGATATTTGGATTGTTTCTAGCTTATTTTTATTTTTTTAAATTTTATTATTTGTATTATTTTATTATTTATTATTAGAGTGAAGGGAAAGGAGGGAGAGAGGGAGAGAAACATCCACATGTGAGAGAAACATTTATCGGTTGCCTCTTGCATGCCTCCAGTTGGGGACTGGGCTCACAACCCAGAAACGTGCTCTGACCAGGAATTGAACCAGTGACCCTTCAGTTCACAGACCAGTGCTCAATCCACTGAGCAACACCAGCCAGGGCTGTTGTTTACTTTAATACATATTCCTATAAGTGAAATTGCTGTGTCAAAGGGCATGCATTTAAAAACTTTCTGCTATGTCAGTTTGCCCTACTGAAAGATTACATCAATATACATTGTCTCCAGCACTGTGGGAGGGGGTCCTTTCCTCTACATTCTAACTAACAACAAATACTTGTTTCTTCAGGAAATGCTAAGTTCTAACTACTTGTCAACAAGCAGTAGGGATACAGTGGTGAGCAAGATACAGGGAATCTTATTTTTTTAATTTATATTTTGTAATTAGTGAAGTTGAACCGCTTATGCCTGTTGGTTATTGCTCTCATGAAATTGAAAAATTAACTTAAAAATTGGTTGTCAATTAATTTTGCCCCCGTTTTATTACTCTAATTTTCTTATTTACATGACTACTTTATATATCAGATCTCTATGTCACATTATGAATACTTTTCTCATTTTGTTGGTTCTCTTCATTGATAGTGTTTTGGAGCCTTGAGTGTCTTGCCTCCTTTTTTTTCAATAAAATTTTTATTAGGGTATAACATACAGGAAAGCCCAAAGATACAGTGTCCAACTAAATTACTTTTTGCATTATTTTATATATGAAACCACCACTCAGATCAAGATACAGTGTATTTCCAGTGAAGGCAGAGAACTTGCCTTTTGATTGAAGTACATTTTATTTCTTTAGTGAGTATGATTAAATTACTGTTTTTTTCCTCCACTTAAATTCTGGCCTAACATTTACTCTTGTTTTTGAGAAGAAATTCGACCTCATTAATTGATTTTCTCTATGTATGCTTTTAAATGTTGTCAAGTGGGGGAATATAAAAGTAGTGGTGAGCAACTTCGTATGTTTATGCTGTATCTTACATGTTTTAAAATACAGGTATTTTCATAGCTATCAAATTTGGGTGTATTTTACTCTTACTAGTTGACTCTTAAGAAGTCAAACTTAGTGGTTGAGAGAATGGGCTCTAGAGTCAGACAATGTCTAGATTTGAATCCTTGGTGCACCGCTTACTAGCTATATGGCTTTGGGCAAGTTACCATAGGCCTCAGTTTTCTCATCTCTTTGGAGTCAATAATAGTGCTTACTGCATAGGGTAAGTAGTTAATAGGATTTATATGAGTTATTTTACGAAGTACCTGCCCATAGCAAACAAATACTAGCTGGCATTATTATTCTTTTAAAATGGAGAAAAATCTTATTCTCATACCTGGTTTAAGAATTTCTCTGATAAACTGCCTTTGATGGGAAAATGGCTTTGATAAGCCAGCTTGGTAGGTGATTGCATGAGGAGAAGTGAGTATTTGTGTGCCTCATTTGCACAAAAATTAGATTAAAATTTATCTTTTTCAGGCTTTCACTGACTGAGATACTATTTTGCCGCCTTAGCCATTTTTTGTATGTCATATTTTAGTTCCTTCCAAATATATTTTACCCCTTTGAAGGCAGATTTGGAGGCTTAAAATCTTAATGTTGTCTTTGAGTTGTCCTTTTCCTTTTCCTCTCTGTTCAATCAGTTTTAAAGTCCTTTTAATTGTTATACTGTTACTGATTTTTCTCTCCCTATAAATGTATAGTCATCATAAAATTAAATGAAGACAGAATAAAGGAGAAAACCATGATTTCCCTATAATCTCCCTGTTCAGAGATAATCCTGTTACCATTTTGGAGAATATCCCATTAGAATTTTTTCTCTGCAGGAAAATACATACACATGTTTAATGAAGCCCTGTTAGTTTTCCAAGTGATATTTGGAAACTTTTTTTTTTATTTCTGCTGCTAGTACCTACTCTAAATTTTATTTCCAATGCCTGGGTTATTATTGTTTCCTTTGTTAAAAATTAAGTGTATCCTATCCCTTCTTTCAGTCCCACTTATCACCAGATAAATCTTTCTAAATATTTCTTGACCTCTGAGTATTTTTCTAAAATCTTTAGTGTCACTCTTGTTAGAAATCTTTTGTGTCCCACATCTGTATCACTTAACCAACTCAGTTTAGTGCTGAAAATGTGCTTCATGCCCTGATTCCCCATACATTTGTTCATGCCCATTTTCCTCTGGTTCTTTCCTTAATCCTAAACTCTAGGAATGTATATGTAGCAAGCTCCATATACAACAGCAGAAGATAAGAAGGAAGAGAATTGTGACTATGAATTGAATTGTGAAGAAAAATTGGTTCTATCAAAGTGTAATAGAGAACAGCAAAGATGCAACTGTAGTCCCTCTTTGTGCTTTTGCTTTCAGCTGTTTCAGTTGCTTATGGTCAGCCACATGTGGTTAGCCATGGTTGAAAATATTAAATGGAAAATTACTGAAATAAACAATTTACAAGTTTTAAATTGATTACTGTTCTTCTGAGTAATGTGATGAAATCTTTTGCAGTTCTCCTTGGTAGCCATCTTAATTGGGAGGAGGTAGGGGGCAGGCCACATTTATGTAACTTTCATTATGGTATATTATTTTGTTACGTTATTGTTGTTCATCTCTTACTGTGCCTAATTTATAAATTAAACTTTATTATAGGTACGTATGTATAGGGAAAAAACACTGTCTGTGTACGGTTTGGTACTATTTGAAGTTTCAGGCATCCTTTGGGGGCCTTGGAATGTATCCCCAGAGTGTAATTGGAGACTTCCATATTAGAATGCATGTCAGTTCTGTTCATTAAAGTAAAATAGGTACTTCAGTTTTATAAAATTTCTTTTATTCCTGGTGCATTCCAGCTCTTGTTGTTGCCATCTGTGATTCATTGAAATATTAAGATTCAAGAGAAGTTCTACTTCCTGAGTTTCCCCAGATCACTAGGCTACATATACAAGGCCTGTCCAGAAAATATCCAGCCATGTACTATGGAAAAAAACAGGCATTTACTGAATAAGATACAAGATACAAGAAACATTATACGTAGGACAATGACCCCTCATCCTCTTCAAAGTAGGCACCTTGGGACCTCACACTTTTTTCCCAATCGCCATCAGCAGCCTTGTTGTATTTTCTTGAATCTCATGGATGGCCTGAAATCTTTTCCCTTTCAAAGATGATTTTAGTTTTGGGAAAAGCCTAAGTCCCAGGGTGCCAAAACTGGATTGTAGTGGGGCTCAGTCACTTGGGTGATTTGATGTTTTGCCAAAAAACTCTGCATGAGAGGTGATGCATGAGCGGGTGCATTGTCATGATGAAGCTGCCAGTCACTAGTTGCCCATATCTGGGGCCCATCTGAATAGTTTATGAGGAAGGATGTTCATGCTTAAAGTGAAATTTGATGCAGATTCGTTTTGCTAATGAATGCAAAGCTTGATGTAAAATTTGATGCTCTGCTTGCTCACTTAATTTGAATGCGACGGCCACATAGTACACATGCTCACTCTATGGCATCTACCACCCCCACTGACCAGTATAGTGAAGTTGTTATTATTCACGTGTGCGCTTTCCAGTTCCACTCTCCTTGGATGCCAGGTTACATTGATGTTGCGCAAACCCTTCTCATTATGTTAACAGTGGTTGAACTTTTTCTGGACAGACCTTGTATGTTTTACTGCTCTACTTTTTTACATTTTTTAGTATTTGAGTTTGGTATCTACTTGTGTATTGGCTTGCATTTTTTTCCCCTGTAAGTACCTTCCACGTAGAACCTCTTGAATATACTACTATACTTTGAATTCCTTTTTTAAAGATTTCACTGGTTTTTAGTGTATTCACAGAGTTGTGCTGCCACCACCATGATCTAATTCCAGAACATTTATGTCACCCCAGAAAAAGAAACTCCTCACACTTAGGCAGTCACTCTCATTCCCCTCTCCTCCTAGTCCCTAGCAACCATTAATCTACTTGTCTGTGTGGATTTGCCTTTTTTGGACATTTCAGTTTACTCTTTTAAAAAAGTTTGTAGCCCTGACTGGTGTGGCTCATTTGGTTGGGCATCATTCCGCCATGCAAAAGGTCACCGGTTGGATTCCTGGTCAGGGCACGTGTCTGGGTTACAGATTTGGTTCCTGGTGAGCATGCAAGAGCAACTGATTGATGTTTCTTTCCTACAACAATGTTTTTCTTCCCTTCTCCCTCCCTTCCCCTCTCTCTAAAAATAAATAAAATCTTTAAAAAAAAAAGTATGTAAAGTTTTGATACAAACTTAATAATTTCATTTATGGAAAGCTGTCTATTTATATCTAGTGGCTTCTTCAGTAGGTAGCCTTTTTTTTTAATCCTCATCCAAGGATATGTTTATTGATTTTAGAGAGAGAGGAAGGGGGCAGAGAGAGAATGGAAACATCAATCAGTTGTTTCCCATATGTGCCCTGACCAGGAATCAGACCCAAAACCTAGGTATGTGTCCTGACTGGGAATTGAACCTGCAGTCTTTTGGTGCATGGGATGATGCTCCAACCAACTGAGCCAACTGGCCAGGGCTTAAATAGGTAGCTTTTAATGAGAGTTTGTTGAAGAAAGTGGATATAGTTAATTGATTGGGGTGGGGGGCAGGAAGGACATGTTAAGTACAGGAAAAAGCATAAACTAGGTGATGAAAGTAAGAAGGAAACTGGTTTGAGAGTTAGTTCTTTTTTATATCTAGCTTGAGCTAGAAATAAACAAATAATAAATGTGATTTTCTCTCCATACAGTCTGTGGCTCCAGCGGCCTTATTTCTAGCAGCCAAAGTAGAGGAGCAGCCCAAAAAATTGGAGCATGTCATCAAGGTAGCACATGCTTGTCTCCATCCGCAGGAATCACTTCCCGATACTAGGAGTGAGGTAGGGGATTAAATACCCATATCTGTTTTTCTTAATTTATTTTGATTGTAACTTAGTTTTGCAAATTTGATTTATTGAAGTCTAAATGGGAGCTGTTAAAGAAACCTTTTTAGTGTTAGCTTTTTTTCCTTAACAAAAACATCATAAAAATTTTGTGGCAGAAATTAATTGTGTTCATTGTAGTAAAATAGGGAAATGCAGAAAAACAAAGAAAAATATGACCTAGATATAATTTGGACTGTAGATACAGTATAAGTGAAGCATTATTATTTCCAGCTTTTTTTGTATGAATAGCTACACATGTATATATTTTGTATATTTTCACTTACTATATCCCAAATATTTTCCCATTATATTAATTTTCCTCTTGCTTTAAATATGGAGATACTATTTCATCTATTTTATGTAAGATATATGTTTTATATTTTACATGTATTTAACCATTTTCTGCCTCTAAGAGAACTTTTTAAGAAATTACAAGTTATATGTACTCACTATAAAAGAATCCAAACACTTAAGAATCATTTAAAGTAAAAGTTAAAGCATTTCCCTTCCTCTTTCTAGGAGGATACTGCTGATTACGGTTCTAGTATACTATATTCTTCCAGACCTTTATCCTATGCATATACATATAGCTATTTTTTTTCCTTCCATCTTAACTTTCTTAAAGAAGGGAAAAGCTTTCCTAGCTTTATTAAGTCAGTGATTGGGGAGTGGTGAGTTGTCAGAAATCAAGACGTCTGACATTTGTAAGTGCTTGGAGAAAAATTAATAGATTAAGTCTCTTATAGTGGATGCATGAGTCATCATCCGTTGTCAAAGAGATAAACAGAATTGTGTGTTCTACTGATCAAATGAGAGAAGATGGGTTTTTTGTCGGGAGGTTATTTGTGTGTGTGCGCACGCATTGATAATTATGTGAATTAAGTGTTTTGTATGGCATTGTCTTGACTTCCTTCACTTTATGGGCTGCACCAGTAGCTCTTTTTGAAAAGAATCACTGCTCTGGGCTTTTATTTAGGTTTGAGACTGATTACTGAATGTCATTGGTCTGTAGAATTGGCCAAATAAAACAATTTTATTTTAACAAAAGAAACAAGTTTCCTGCTTTTTTTCCTTCTCTGAAGAATATTTACATAATTTCTCACCTGAGTCTCAATTCCTTATGAGGTGACTAGGGGAAGATATTGTCTTTACAATATGGAACAAAGAACAAGCATAGTTGAAATCTTTATTGGACTTACTAAAGATCATAAAAGTTAAGTGGCGTGGTAACTAACAAAGTCTCTTCCTAACTCCTGACCTAAGTCTCATTCTCCTAGAGTTCTAGGCCAGTGCTGTCCAATGGAAATATAAGGGGAGTCATGTGTAATTTAAAAAAAAAAAATTTTTTTTTAAGTTCCTTCATATTCTTTTTTTTAAGGTTTTATTTATTTATTTTTAGAGAGAAGGAAAGGGAGAGAAACATCAGTGTGTGGCTGCATCTCACGCACCCCCCACTGGGGACCTGGCCCACAACCCAGGCATGTGCCCTACACTGGGATTTGAACCAGCAACCCTCTGGTTTGCAGGGCGGCGCTCAATCCACTGAGCCATATCAGCCAGAGCTGCTAAAAAAAAATTTTTTTTTAAAGATTTTATTTATATTTAGAGAATGGGGAAGGGATGGAGACAGAGGGAAACATTGATATTTGAGGGAAACATTGATTGGTTGCCCTTTGCATGCCCCCATTGGGGGACCTGGCCTGCAACCCAGGCATGTGCCCTGTCAGAGAATCTAACCAGCAACCTTTAAGTTCATGGGACGGTGCGTAACCCACTGGCCCACACCAGTCAGGCATAATTAAAAAATTTTAACTTTATTGATAATCTTTTAAAAAGTGAAATTAATTTCTATAATATGTTTTATTTAATCACAAATATTATTCAGCATATAATCAATATTAAAACATTATTAATGAGGTAGTTTACAGTATTATTGTTCCCTTTTCTTTGAACTCTCCTATAAATTTTTAAGAAATCTAGCATTATCCTGAAGGGGAAGTTTTAATGGGAGTCAAATGTTTGAGACTGTCTACATTACCTGTAGGAGGGCTCCGCAAATGTTTTTTCATGATGTTTAAGAAGATGTATTTTTTAATTTTCTTGTATCTATATCAAATGAAGTTTAAAACCTAAAATGTCATTCTGAAAATGAACGACATCTCAGGTGCTTTTTCTGTAGCTATTCATGAGTAAAGTGTTTTCTCTCAGTATACCACATTTTTTTCCTCTTACAAGGAGAATCTGTACTAAATAGGGATAAAGATTAATTTCAGTTTCTATTCTACCTTATAATTCCACTCCTGCCTTTTGTGGCTTTTGTTTCTCTGGAAAGGGTTGCTAGAATTGCTTGTACTTTATATATTGTACCTCCTCTGTCTTCTCACCTGCAGGCTTACCTGCAACAAGTTCAAGATCTGGTGATACTAGAAAGCATAATTCTGCAGACTTTAGGTAAGTGTATTTCCCTTTAAAACATTAAAGAAATATACAATGGAGTATGATACAGTTTTTAAAATTTGCAAAATAGGAAGCAGGAGGAAAATCTCTTGGAAGGGTTTTGCAAATTTAGAGGTTATAGAGCTCAGTTTTACCCTGGCCTATACCAAAGAAAAAAATGAAGGCACAGCTGACCTTAGGAATAGCAGTTAGCAGTCTTTTTTTCCACTCTGGGATTTATAATTTGCTTTTTAGGGTTTGGCAGTTTCTAATTTTAATACAACTAATGGCAGAAATTATTTAAAGAACTCTTTTCCTTCCATGGATTTTTGTAGTCTGTCATTATATTTAGATAATAGCATTTATTTTTAAATTGGTAATCAGTTTAGCACAGCAGAGTGTAGGTGGGAGAATTCAAACTATATGTAAGTCCTCACTTAACTTCATTGATAGGTTCTTGAAACTGGTTTTAAGTGAAGCAATATATAACAAAACTAATTTTATCATAGGCTAATTGATTAAATAAGAGTTAAGCTCATATAGCATATTTCTGGTCACAAAAACATCACCAAGCTTGTAAATAAAGATCCAAAATACTTCTGATTGATTGATTGATTTGAGAGAGGGTGTGGGGAGAGAAACACCAGTTCGCTGTTCCACCAATTTATGCTCTTATTTATTCATTGGTTGATTCTTGTATGTGCCCTGACCAAGGATCGAACCCACAACCTTGGCATATTGGACCAACGCTCTGAGCAACTGAGCTACCTGGCCAGGGCCTAGGGTTTTCTTATGTAGAAAATTTTATTTACATATACAAAAGGAAACTAAAAAAATTTTATAGAAACACTGATCCTTCTAAAATAATTTTGGTAAAGACCATTTGGGGTTGAATAAAATGATCAGTACCTATTACACTTAGGCTGATGAAAAGCAACAAAACTCAGGTGAGAGAAGAATAGGTTTTAAAGTGTTTTCTCAAGGTTAAATTGTGCAAGATAGTCATCACTTGATTAAAACTGCTCCATCCAGCCGTATATTATTATATTCCGTTGTCCTTAAAATGTGTTTTGTGTTTAGAAGTTACTAGTTTTCAGGGATCTTGAGACTCCATTCATTAGCTTTATTATCTTAGTGGTACCTTCTAGCTCAAAATATTATAAGCAGCTTTGGAGATACTGTTTCTTAGAAAAGAGCATGCTGCATACTTTGTGTGACTCAGCCTCTGAATAACAATTTTGGGATAGGAAAATGAGGGAGGCCTTTAATGATGACTCAGATAAAAGATACATAAAATGTCTCAAGTATTTTGCTTTTTAACCAGTTACTTTTTTTTAGGCTTTGAACTAACAATTGATCACCCACATACACATGTGGTAAAGTGCACTCAACTTGTTCGAGGTAAGAAATCCCAGCTTGCGATGGTGCTCTTGAATTGTTTTACTACTTAGAGGCTACGATTGCTGTGGATAAATACATAACACATCTGCTAATTAATTAATGTGTTTAGGTGATCTCCATTTAAAGAGAGCAACCCTCTTGAGGATGTTTGGCAAAGCTGGGGGCAGATTTTGAAAAGTCACTAAATTATAAGTAATTAACAGCAATTTTAAGGATATCTTGGGAGGGGGTGATCTAAATTTCATTCTAGGGTTGATTGTTCTAGTCATTCTTAAAGACCACCCAGAGGATCATTTAGATAATATTTGAACTTGTTTTCATGATTGACAATCCTTTGGCAGAACTTTCCTTTTATTTTAATTTAACTTTAGTAGTGATAATTGCATGAAACCTAGTTTCTCTTACTCAGTTTAAATAGTAGTTATCGAGAATATCAACACACCATCGTGCATTTCAGTGCCCTTTGTAGAACAAACTGATAATTGGCCTTATTTTGAATTTTGATTATGTGTGTTTTATCTGAAAATTCCAAAAGTTTTCTGAGTTCTTTATATTTTGAAAGCATTGAGTGGTTGACATTGAGCAAGGACAGGCTTAAACAGAGATGGATATATACTGATATTTAATCGAAGGGAGATTAAGATTTGCTCTGTCATTTGTTTTGTTTTGGAAGAAGGAGCTTTCTTTTGGTAATATATTAAATATTTTGTTATTTGATTATTTCAGGATTAAGTCACAGGTTGCTCAATTTAAAACTTAAAAAAAAACCCCACAAATCACTTTTTTCAAACATATCAAGGTTTTTTGGATTCTGATCTTGCCTCCAAATTAGTTTGTTCCCTAGTTTAGTGTTTCTTAGTGAACCCTTGCATCAGAATGTCTGGGTTACTTGTTAAAAAGGCTTACATCCTTCTCCAAACATTCTGCATCAAACTCTAAGGAGAATGCCCATGAATTGCATTTTAAACAAGTGTCAGATGCTGGGTATACAGGATAAAGCTTGAGTTGCTCGGTCTATAATCAGTCCATTTATTAATAATTAAACATTGCTAATCTTTCTTTGGTAGAATGTAAACTTCAGGTGGTCAGGGACCATGCTGGCCTCATCACTATATTTTTTACCTTGCAAATATTAAATGCTTATTAATTTATTGTTGAAAATAAATGGAACTAGTAATTTTTCCCTCCCCCTCATCCTTTTTTTTTTTTTTTCCAGCAAGCAAGGACTTAGCACAGACTTCTTACTTCATGGCAACCAACAGGTTTATATTTTAATATTTTTCCTTTATATTTTTGGGATAGGACTTTACTTGGGTTGGGATTGTCACTTTTCGAGAGGCATATGGAACTGTGTCTGGCGTTTAGTAAACTAGATCTCAAAGACCCAGGGATGGATCTTTGATACAGTATCTTATAGAAAATTCTATGGAAAATGCCGAATTTTATGCAGCTTTATGTTGTGCCTTAAGTTTCCATGGTGCTTCTTAATTTGTTAAGGTGATATAATCATTTACTATGAATTGATAACCTATTTAATTCTGCATGTTACTTAGCTTTAAAATATCAAAGGGCATGGTTCTGAAAGTTGGTAAACTTGGAATTCATTGACAGTGACTGAAAACCTGATTTGGAGGATTCTGCAATATTTAGGATATTTTAAAATATTTCAGTTACTTATTTTTAGAGGGGGAGAAGGGGAGGATAAGGAGAGGGAGAGAGACATTGATGTGCAATGATCAGTTGCTTCTCACATGCTCCCAACTGGGGACCTGGCCCACAACCCAGGCATGTGCCCTGACTGGGAATTGAACCAGCAGCCTTTCAGTTCACAGACTGGTACTCAGTCCATTGAGCCACACTAGCCAGGGCATTATTTAGGATATTTTAAAAGACTCCTTGTTCTTCTGATACTCCCAGATAAATGAGCATGTATATGTATAAAGAGTTGTAACACTTTTTCTTCACTTTTTAAAAAAAAAATTTATACATAACTTGTATTACCAAGTGACTTGCTCATTCTCATCTACAATCTGTTGGTTGTTCTTGGAAACCACAGATATTCCTAATGACTGTCAGGGCTAAGAAGTTCCTTTTAATAGACTGGTAGGAGAAATTTTAAAAATAAACCATCAGTAAGGCATATTCACACTTGAGAGAGTGATTTATCTATTTATTATTTCAGATAGTCCAGACTTATGATTGGTAAGAGACAAGATAATTTCTAGGGTATTTCCTTAAGTATTTGATTTAGGGATTATACATATCAAAAATTTTAATCATTTTCCTCAAGTTCTGAGCTTAGTCTCAGAATAATTGATCCTTGTTTTAAAAAAACTGAGTACCCAGTTTGTTTTAGTTTTTTATTTTTGTTTTTTGTTTGTTTTTTATTGGTCAGTTATGTGGATTGAATGATGTGTAGTTATAAAATTTATAAATTTTACATGGACAGGTGGGTTAATGGAAAGTAATGTTTAGTGCTGGATCAGAGCACTGGATATTTCTTACTCTTCTAGCTTGCCAGTGTATTTTTTTACTTTTTTTTTTTTTTAAATAATGGAGAGTTCTAACTTTGGGTTCAGAATTGAGAGCTCATGATACTCTCTTGTTTCCTTTCCTCTGATGTTAGCCTGCATTTGACCACATTTAGCCTGCAGTACACACCTCCTGTAGTGGCCTGTGTCTGCATTCATCTGGCTTGCAAGTGGTCCAACTGGGAGATCCCAGTCTCAACTGATGGGAAGCACTGGTGGGAGTATGTTGACGCCACTGTGACCTTGGAACTTTTAGATGGTAAGTTTTAGAGTAAGGGTCCTTGAAAAGCACTTGATCTGTCACTATCTGGCCAAAGGTGATTTGATTCAGATGAAAATAGTTAGTTGAGGTTATTCTTGTTTCATTACTTTAGCCTCTCTGTGAGTTTTTCTTAAATGTTCTATTTCATTTGTAGAACTGACACATGAATTTCTACAAATTCTGGAGAAAACCCCCAACAGGCTCAAACGAATTCGGAATTGGAGGGTAAGAATTGTTGCTTTCAGTTTGTGAACAAACCGTTTTCTTTTTTTGACTGTACCACTGAATAAACCAGAACTGGATATGTACCCTAGGTTTGGAATTTCCCTTTTGTAGTTATGTAGTAATCATGACTTCAGCTTCATGTCTTGAATACTGGCCCAGACTCAGTGGCTGTAGGTGATAGCCGAATTTGTTTTGTGTTTTGCAACTCTTGTGATACAGCCATTTGGTCAGCAGTGTTGGTTGAGTTACATTCTGTGTGGAGGCTGTTAAGGAAAAAATGTGGGTTCTTTGAGTCTTAGACTGTTGGGTTCTGGTGGAGGAAAGGTACAGAGTTACAAGGTTAGAACTGATGCCATACTTTTGTCTTTGACATAACCTACTTTTGAAATGGATTTTAGAATTTTGTTTTTATGTAGATTGAGGTCTAAAATTGTCTTTCAAATATTTTACAAGGTCTTTTCTGAATAATGGGACCATTCCATTTCTTTTCTCATGTCAGAAACTTTGTTTAAAAACATTTACTGCATTTCTCAGAAATCCAGACTGATAAGCATAATTTTCTTCTGAGCTGAATGTGTTGTGGAAAATGAGATTGCCTGAGGTTGAGTGGAAACTCGAGCACATAGGTCAATTTCACATAAAACCTTACTAAAATTTGTATAATTTGCTTTGGACTAAAAGCAGTCACAAACAATCATAAGGCATAGATGTTCAGAAATGAATTTAGATATGCACACCATTTTTTAAATTGCATTGTAGCATTGGTATAGATTGCTGTGACCCTTTTTGGTGACAGAACACTTAAGTAAATTTTATTTTATTTTTTAAAGTATACTTTGTTAATTATGCTATTAGAGTTGTACCATTTTTTCTCCCCTTTATTCCACTCTGCCCTGTACCCCCTCCCACTAGCATTCCTCCTGCCCTTAGTTATGTCCATGGGTCGTACATATAAGTTCTTTGGCTTCTCCATTTTCTATACTATTTTTAACTTCCCTTTGTCTATTTTTTAAAAAATATTTATTTTTAGACAGAGGGGAAGGGAGGGAGAAAGGGGGAGAGAAACATCAATGTGTGGTTGCGTCTTGCACGCTCCCTACTCGGGACCTGGCCCACAACGCAGGCGTGTGCCCTGACTGGGAATTGAACTGGTGATCCTTTGGTTCGCAGGCCGGCGCTCAGTCCACTCAGCCACACCAGCCAGGGCCCCCCCTTCTCTATTTTGTACCTACCATTTATGCTTCTTATTCTCTGTACCCTTTCCTCCATTCTCCCCCCCGCCCCCCGCCACTGTTAACCCTCCATGCTATCTCCATTTCTGTGATTCTGTTCCTGTTCTAGTTGTTTGCTTAGTTGATTTTTGTTTTTAGGTTCAGTTGTTGAAAGTTGTGAGCTTGTCTTTACTGTTCATAGTTTTGATCTTCTTTTTCTTAGATAAGTCTCTTCAACATTTCATATAATAAAGGCTTGGTGATGATGAGCTCCTTTACCTTCTCTGGGAAGCAGTTCATCTGCCCTTCCATTTTAAATGATAGCTTTGCTAGATAGTGTAATCTTGGATGTAGGTCCTTGCCTTTCATGACTTTGAATGCTTCTTGCCAGCCCCTTCTTGCCTGCAGAGTTTCTTTTGAGAAATCAACCAATAATCTTATGGGGACTCCTTTGTAGGTAACTGTCTCCTTTTCTCTTGCTGCTTTTAAGATTCTCTCCTTATCTTTTATCTTGGGTAATGTAATTATGATGTGCCCTGGTGTGTACTTCCTTGGGTCCAACTTCTTTGGGACTCTCTGAGCTTCCTGGACTTCCTGGAAGTCTATTTCCTTGGCCAGATTGGGGAAGTTCTTCATTATTTGTTCAAATAAGTTTTCAATTTCTCGCTCTTCCTCTTCTCCTTCTGGCACCCCTAAGATTTGGCTGTTGGAAAGTTTAAAGTTGTCTCAGAGCTTCCTAAGTTTCTCCTCATTTTTTTGAATTCTGTTTCTTCATTTTGTTCTGGTTGAATGTTTATTTCTTCCTTCTGCTCCAAATCATTGGTTTGAGTCCTGGTTTCCTTCCCTTCACTGTTGGTTCCCTGTATACTTGTCTTTATTTCACTTTTCATGGCCTTCACTTTTCCTTCCTTTTTGTGACCATACTCAACCATTTCTGTGAGCATCCTGATTACCAGTGCTTTGAACTCTATGTCTGATACGTTGGCTATCTCTTTGTCATTTAGTTCTTTTTATGGAGTTTTGATCTCTTCTTTCATTTGGGCCATATTTCTTTGTCTTGGTGCTCCTGTTATGTTGTAAGGGGTGGAGCCTTAGGTATTCACCAGGGCAGGGCAACTCACATCGATGCATTGTGGTGCTGTATGTTGGGGAGGGGTCAAAGAGGGAACTGTGCTGCTTGCTGGGCTCTCTGCTGGCTTTCAGTCATGTCCCCTGCTACCCACAATCAAATTGGGCCCTTCTGGTGCTGATTCTCAGGTAGGTGCATTTGTGTACATTTTAGGACCCTATGGGTCTGTCCAACAAACTCTCCTGTGAGGCTGGGAATTTCTCCCACCACCTCAATCCCCACAGATTTTTGTATCCAAAGGTTTTGAGGCTTTCTTTTCCTATGCGGGAACCCTGGGTTGTGCTGTCTGTCTCGCTCCACTGTTGTTCTTCCCAGTTTATCTGCACACAAATGTGGGACTGCCAGCTGCGATCTTGCCTGCCCAGTCCTCCAGCAGCTGCCTTGCCGCTTGTCCTTTGTGCTCAGGCTGCCCATCTCCGCCCCTCCTGCTGGTCTGGATGAATGTTTCTTTAACTCCTTGGTTGTTGGACTTCCATACAGTTCGATTTTCTGGCAGTTCTGGTTGTTTTTTGTTTTTAATTTGTTGTCCTTTTTTTGGTTGTGTGAGGAGGCAAAGTGTATCTACCTATGCCTCCATCTTGGCTGGAAGTTAGAACTCTTAAGTTTTAAGTATACAGTACTGTATCGTGAACTATAGATACTGTGCTGGGTAGTAGGTCTCTAGGATTTATTCATCTTATATAACTGAAATTATATCCTTTGACTAATACATCCTTGTTTCCCTCTCTCCCTAGACCCTAGCAGCCAGTATTCTACTCCGCCTCTCTGAGTTTGACTATCCTAGATTGCTCAATAAGTAAGATCATGCAGTGTTTGTTTTTCTGTGTCTGGCTTATTTCACTTAGCCAAAGGTCCTGCACGTTCATCTATGTTGTTGCAAATGGCAGGATTTCCTTCCGTTTTTTTTTTTTTTTTTATTATGTCAAAATACAAATAAGATAAAATTTACCATCTTAACTATTAAGTATACAGTTCATTTGTATTAAATACATTCATATTGTTGTGCAACCACCATTACCATCTATTCTCATAACTTTTTTCATCTTATAAAGCTGAAACTCTGTACCCATTAAACAAATAACTCTCCATTTCCTCTGATCCCAGCCCCTGGTAATGACTATCATGCTTTCTGTGGTTATGATTTTGACTACTGTTAAGTACCTCATATAAGTGGAATCATACAGTATTGGTGTTTTAGTGACTTGCTTATTTTAGTTAGCACAATGTCCTTAAGTTTCATACATTGTAGCATATTGTATAATTTTGTTCCTTTTAGAGGCTGAATAATATTCCATTGTACAATATGTATGTATGTATGTACCGCATGTTGTTTATCCATTTTTCTGTCAATAGACACTTGGGTTTCTTCCAAGTTTTAGCTATTGTGAATAATGCTGCTATGAACATGGGTATACAGATATCTCTTTTGAGACCCTGCTTTTGATTCTTTTGGGTATATACCCAGAAATGGAATTGATGGATCATATGGTAGTTCTATTTTTAAATTTTTGAGGAACCTCTATACTATTTTTTATAGCAGCTGCACCAATTTACTCTCCCACCAACAGTGCAGGAGGATTCCCTTTTCTCACATCCTTGCCAGTACTTGTAATTTGTTGACTTTTTGATTATAGCCACTCTGACAGGTGTGAGGTGATACCTTATGGTGTTGATTTGCATTTCCCTGATGCTTGGTGATATGGAGCGTCTTTTCATTTGTCGTTTGGCCATGTGTATATCTTTATAGAAATGTCTATTCAGATCCTTTGCACATTTTTAAATTGGATTGTTTGTGGGTTTTTTTGATGTTAGTTGTATCAGTTCTTTATTATGATTTGGATATTAAACTCTTACTGAATATATCGTTTGTAAGTGTCTTTTCCTATTCAGTAGGTTGTCTTTTCATTTTGTTAATGGTTTCCTTGGTCGGCAAAAGCTTTTTAATTTGATGTAGACACATTTATTCTTTTGCTTTTTATTGCCCTTATCTGAGGAGACATACCAAAAAAATACTGCAAAGACTGATGCCAAAGATTCTAGTTCCTGTATTTGCTTCTAGGAATTTCATGGTTTCAGGTCTTACATTTAAATATTTTTGTATATGCTGTAAGAAGGAGGTTTAGTTTCATTTTTTTTCATGTTTTCTGCCCAGTTTCCCCAGCACCATATATTGAAGAGACCATCTTTTCCCCATTTAGATTCCCTGCTTCATCTGTCATAGATTGATTAACCATATGAGTGTGGTTTAATTTCTGGACTTCCTATGCTATTGCATCGAACTGAGTAATCTGTTTTTGTGCCAGTATCATACTGTTTTGATTATATAACTTGGTAGTACACCTTGAAATCAGGGATCGTAGTACCTCCAACTTTTTTTTCTTCTCAAGACTGCTTTGACTAATTTGGGGTCTTTTGTGATTTTATTTAAATTTTAGGGTTATTTGTTCTAGTTCTGTGAAGAATGCCATTGATATTTTTATAGGGATTGCATTGAATCTATAGATTGCTTTGGATAGTATGAGGACAGTATGAACATTTAAAAAACATTAAGTTCATGAGCATGGTAAATCCCATTATTTATTTGTATCATCTTCAATTTCTTTTATTAATGTCTTACAGTTTTCAGAGTACAGCAGGTCTTTTACTTCCTTGGTTAAATTTATTTCTACGTAGTTTTTTGATGTAGTTGTAAATGGGATTGTATTCTTAATCTTTTTTCCTGATAATTTGTTATTAGTGTTTTTCCAGGACATGCCACTGGTTTCTGTATATTAATTTAATTTTTTATCTTTTAACTTGACTGAGTTCATTTATTAGTCTGTTTTGTTTTTTTTTGTAGACTGTTTAGAGTTTTTTATATATAGTATCATGTCATTTGTAACAATGACAATTTTGCTTCTTTCCAATTTGGTTGCCTTTTTTTTTTTTTCTGATTGCTGTAACAAAGACTTCCAATAATGTGTTGAATAAAAGCGGTAAGAGTGGGCATCCATGTCTTGTTCCTGATCTTAGTGGAAAAGCTTTCAGCTTTTCACCATTGAGTATGATGTTAGCTGTTAGTTTGTCATATATGGCCTTTATTATATTGAAATATGTTGCCTCTAGTCCCACTTTGTTGAAAGTTTTTATCATAAACGGATGTTGTATTTTGTCAAATGCTTTTTCTGCTTCTATTGAGGTGATCATATAATTTTTATTTGTTGTTTTGGTAATATATATAATGTTGATTCATTTGCAGATATTGACACATGCTTGCATCTCTGGAGTAAATTCCACTTGATCATAGTGTCTCATTCTTTAAATGTATTGTTGAATTTGGTTTGCGAATATTTTATTGAGAAGTTTTGCATCTATGTTCATCAGGGATATTGGTCTGTAAGTTTTTATTTTTTGTACTGTCTTTGGTATTGGTATCATTTCTTCTTTTTTAAAATTTAAATGTTTCTAGCTATAAATATCTGCCTTAGCACTGCTTTTGCTGTATCCCGTAAGTTTTGGTTCATGGTTTTGTTTTCATTCATTTCTAAGTATTTTGTCATTATTCTTTTCATTTTTCCTTTGATAAATTAGTTGTTTAAAAGTGTGTTGTTCAGTTTCTACAACTTTTATCAATTTTCCTTCTGTTACTGATTTTTAACTTTATCCAGTTGTGATCAGAAAAGATGCCTTGTAGTAAATCAATGTTTTAAAATCTATGATGACTTTGTGGCCTAACATACAGTCTATCGTAGAAAATCTTCCAAATACACTTGAGGAGATTGTACATGCTATTGTTTTGGGTAGAGAGTTCTGTATATGTTTGTTAGATCTAAGTGGTTTCTTTGTTAAATCTTCTGTTTCCTGTCATCTGTCTGATTGTTCTATTCATTGTGAGTATTGAAGTCTCCAATTATTACTATTTCTCCCTTCAATTTTGTCAGGTTTTGCTTTGTATATTTTGATGGCCTTTCATTATAATTGTTATAGCTTAATTGCTGTATTGAACCTTATAAAAAATATAGAATGTCATTCTTTGTCTCTTGAAAACTTTTGATTTAAAGTCTATTTTGTCTGATAACAGTGTAGCCACCTTGCTCTCTTTTGGTTATTGTTTTGCATGGTCTGTTTTTTTCTTCTTGTTCTTATTGTTGTCTTTAATTATATTTTGTTGGTTATACTATTGTAGTTGCCCCAATTTTTCCTCCTTTGCTCCCCCTTCACTGAGCACCCCTTAACTCCCTCAGGGTACTTACCCCCACACCATTGTTCATGTCCATGGGTCAGGCCTCTTAAGTTCTTTGGCTACTCCCATTTCCTGTATCGTACTTTAACATCCCCATGGCTATTCTGTAACTACCTATTTGTATGTCTTAATCCCCTCACCTCTTCATGCATTCCTACACACTCCCCTTTACTTGGTTTGCTTGGTTTGTTTTTTAGATTCAAAACTGTTGATAGATATGTATTTTTCCCATTTTATTGTTCATAGTTTTGGTCTTCTTTTTCTTAAATAAGTCCCTCTGAAATTTCATATAATAATGGTTTGGTGATGATGAACTCATTTTTTTTTTCTTGTCTAGGAAGCCCTTTATGTGCCCTTCAATTCTAAATGATAGCTTTGCTGGGTAGAACAATATTGGCTATAGGTTCCTGCTTCTCAGGACTTTCGATATTCCTTGCCAATGCCTTCTAGCTGAAAAATTTCTTTAGAGAAATCAGTTGATAGTCTTAGGGGAACTCCCCTGTAGGTAACTAGGTAACTAACTGCTTTTCTCTTGCTACTTTTAAGATCCTCTGTCTTTAACCTTTGGCATCTTAATGATGATATGTCTTGGTGTGGTCCTCTTTGTGTCCATCTTGTTTGGGACTTCTGTGCTTTCTGGACTTGCATGTCTATTTCCTTCACCAAATCACGAAAGTTTTCTTTCATTATTTTTTCAGATAGATTTACAGTTTCTTGCTCTTTCTCTTCTCCTCTTGGCACCCCTTTGATGTGAATGTTGGAATGGTTGAAGTTGTCTTAGAGGCTATTTACACTATCTTTTTTGTTTGTTTTTTAAAGATTTTATTTATTTTTAAGGAGAGGGAAAGGGAGGGAGACAGAGAGGGGAAGAAACATCGATTGGTTGCCTCTTGCACACCCCCAACCAGAGACCAGGCCTGCAACCTAGGCATGTGCCCTGATTGGGAATCAGACTGTGAGCCTTTTGGTTCACAGACTTGCACTCAATCCATTGAGCTACACCAGCCAGGGCTATCGTCGTTTTTTAAAATTCTTTATTAATCTTGTTCTAATTGCTTCCTTATGTTTCAGATTATTGATTTGATTCTCGGTTTCATCCACTCTACTGTTGTTTGCCTGTAAATTTTTATTTCGATTAGTGAATCCTTTTTTTTTTTTAAGATGTAATTTATTTATTTTTAGAGAAAGGAAGGGAGAAAGAGAGGGAAAGAAACTTCAGTGGGTGGTTGCATCTCGTGTGTGCTCCCCTCTTGGGGACTGGCTTGCAACCCAGGCATGAGCCCTGGCAACCCAGGCATGAGCCCTGACTGGGAATCAAATCAGCAACACTTTGGTTCTCAGGCCAGCACTCAATCCACTGAGCCACAGCAGCAAGGGCTGAATCCTTCATTTCTGACTGGATCTTTTTTCTATACTGTTGAGGTCCTCACTAAGTTCCTTGGGCATCTTTATAACCAGTGGATTGTTTATCTCCCTTTTGTTTAGTTCTGTTTCTGGAGTTTTGATCTATTCTTCCCCTTTGGGCCATGTTTCTTTGTCTCCTCATTTTGGCAGTTTCCCTGTGTTTGTTTTTATGTATTAAGTAGAGCTGCTATGACCCCCTGTCTTGGTAGTGTGGCCTAATGTAGTAGGTGTCTTGTAGGGTCCAGTGGTACAGCCTCCTCTATCACCCAAGCTGGGTACTTGAGGTGCGCTCTTCCTGTGGGCTGAGTATACCCTCCACTTGTAGTTGGGCTTTGGTTGCTCTTGGCAGGTCAGTGGAAGGGCTCTACCCCAGGCCAGTCAGCTGCAAGGACAGGCTGTGACTACTCACCAACAGCCTCTGTTGTCCATGAGGATCAGCTGTGCAGGAGCAAGGTGGTAGTGCTCCAGTGTAGTCTGTAGCTGTCCACTGGGTGTGCAGGCTTTGGGGTTTCTGTGGTGGTACAGACCAAGGTGAGCCCTTGTGTTCTACCTGTGTTCTGTCCAGGGCCACCCTGCCTGGGCTAGAAAGCAATCTCAGGTGGCTGCTGCTTGTGCTGGGCTTGGAGATTACCAGGCAAAGTCAAGCTGTGAATCTAGGCTGGCTGCTGCTAGTACTGGGCCTTTGGCCACATAGCAAGAGGTACTGAGGTTAGGGGTTCACTGATGTTGGCAGTTGCTTGTTTGAGAGTATTTAGGTTTTGAAGCATGAGCCAAGACCAGCCATTCATATGGAAAAGTGTCTGTTAACAGCTTGGGTGGGCCCATAAGTTGGGTGGGGCGGAGTCTGAGGGTATCTCCAGGACAGGGCAAATAGTGTTACCCAGGTTGATAGTCTCAGATATGGCACCCACTTGCTGGCCCTATGGCTTTGTCGGGGGAGGGTTCAGAAAAGAGACAATGGCCTTTGCCTGCCTTTCTGTCTGGAAGAAAGCTGTCCCCCTGCCCTCGCCTTGATACCAGACCCTTCAGTTCCTCCCTGTATGCAACTTGTGCCTTTCAAGCTGCTACCCTGCTGTTGGAGCTCAGAGGGAGTGAGTCTGAGTAAGTATGTGTGTGGGTCCTTTAAGAGGAACTGCTTGGGACTCCAGAAATTTCTTCTACCATTTCGGTCCCCGCTGTTTTTTGCAGCCAGAAGTTATGGCACTGGAACCCTGGGCTGAGGGGCCTGGTGTGGGACTGGAACTTCTCACTCCCAGTATATCCCTTCTGAATTTTTATCTACCACAGGTGGATGTGGAACCAGCCTGTTATACATCTCTGCCTTTCCTACCAGTCTGGATGGATGTGGTTTCTTTAATTCCATAGTTGTCAGACTTACATTCAACTCGATTTCTGATGGTTCTGAATGATGGTGGTTCTATGGTTTGATTGTAATTTTGATGTGGTTGTGTGTGTAGGCGAGCTGTGTTGATCTATGCTGCCATGTTGACCGTGAGTCCTGGTATATCTGTTTTTATCCTTTCACTTTTATCCTGTTTGGGTCTTTGGATCTCGGTGCTTATAGACATCCTATAGGTGGTTCATATGTTTTTATTCATTCTGCTAATTTCTGTCTTTTCGTTAAGAATCTAATCCAGTTGTACTTTAATTATATGTAAGGAGGGACTTACGTCATTATGCTGTTTGGTTTTTATATACCTTTTAGCTTTTTTTGCCCCTCATATTCTGCATTTCTGTCCTGTGTTTAGTTGATTTTTTTATAGTGAAATTTAGAATTTTCTTAGTTCCTTTTTTGTGTATTGTACAGCTATTTTGTGTGTGTGTGCATGGTTATCATGGGCATTACATTTGACATCCTACTGAAGTTACAAATCTCTAATTTGAACTCATACCAGTTTAACATCAGTGACATACAAACTCCTTTACACTTGTTTTCCTACCCCTTTTGGTTCTTGATGTGACAAAATTACCATATATACCTCGCATTATACATGGGAATTAGTACTACCCATGTATAATGCTGCATCCTTATTTTTCCCTCAAAAATTTGGGCAAAAAAGTGCACATTATATATGGCAAAATATGGTATATCTTTGTACATTTTGTGCCCAAAAACATAAACTAATAATTCTTTAAAATCCGTTAGGCTTTTATACTATATAAAAAACAAGATTTGAAGTTATAATTAAACCAAAGTTACAGTAATGCTAGCTTTTATACTAATAAATTTTTTTCTTAAAATTTGTTAATCTCTTAAATCATGTAGAAAACAAAAGGCGCAGTTACAAACCATTGTTAAAATTATACTAGCTTTTATATTTGTCCATGTTTTTAATCTTTATTTAGATCCTTTTCCCCCATGTGCCTTCAAGCTACTGTCTCGTTTCCTTTCATTTCACCTTGGAGGACTCCCTTGAGCATTTCATGTATGACCAGTCTAGTGGTCATGAACTCCCTCACCTCTGTTTATCTGGAAATGTCTTAATTTCTCCCTCTCTTTTTTGAAGGATATTTTTGCTAGATTCTTGTTTGATAGTGTTTTTCCTTTTTAGCACTTGGAATGTATTAGCCCCCTCTCTCTGGCATCCAAAGTATCTGATGAGAAAGCATGTGACCTTAGCTTGTGATTTTGTTTGGGATGATTTGCTTCTCTTGCTGCTTTCAGGGTTCATTGTTTTTGGCTTTTGAAAGTTTGATTTTAATGTGTCTTGGTATGAGTCTAATTTTTTAGTTGGAGTTTGTTGAGTTTCTTGAATATTTATGTTTATATCTTTAATCAAATTTGGGAGGTTTTCAACCACTATTTCTTCAAATATTTTCTGTGCCTCTTTCTCTTCTTCTGAAACTTCCTCAATGCATGTGTTGGTCCTCTTGATGGTGATATCACAGGTCCTTTAGGCTCTGTTCACTTGCTTCAGTTTTTTTCTTTCTGTCCTTAGATTCAATAATTTGCATTGCTCTATCTTCATGTTTGCTGATTCTTACTTCTTCATAGTCACACCTGATTTTGAATTCTTTTAGTTATTGTACTTTTCAGCTCCAGCATTTCATTTTAGTTTCTTTTTAGGTTTTTTATCTCCTTATTGATAAGTGATTATTTCCATTTTGTCCACAAGCTGTTTTCTTGACTTGCTCCACATCTTCCTTTAGTTCCTTGAATATCTTTAAGCAAGTTACTTTAAAATCTTTGTCTAGTAGATTTGTCATCAGGTGTTTTTCAGAGACAGTTTCTATTGATTAAGCTTTTACTTTGAATGGGTCATACTTTCCTATTTTTTAATAATCTTTGTGATTTTGTTCTTGTTGAACACTGGACATTTGAACATAGTAATGGGGTAACTCTGGAAGGCAGATTTTTCACACTCTCGGTTTGTGGTTTTTCTTACTGTTTTGTTCATTCTTTGAGGGTGGAGGGGTTGATTTTGTAGGGTGTCTTTCTGCTGAGGATCAGCCTGGAGTATAAACTTAAGGTCTTTTCTGAGCCTTTTCCTGGACATGTACAGTCATTTTCTAATTTTTCCTGTATATGGAGTTGTTTTTGAATGTGCTTCTCTTTAATGTGTGGCTCCACAAAGGGGAACAAACCAAAAAAGTGATGGGGAGGAAGGGTGTTGGTCTTTTAAATCCCCAGGCAATTGCTTCAGCCAGAGGGGGAGGGGCTTGCAATAACAGAGGGAGTTGGCAACAACAATGGCTCTGTGCCTCTGTGATCAGAAGAAGCAATCAGTGATCACATCACAAATATCCAATATTTGGAGGAAAGAGTAATTTTTGCTCACCCTGGCTTCCCAAGGCTATATGCAAGCTACTCCAGAAGTTGGTACACAGCTTCTTGCTGTATAGCTGGCGGTGGGTGATGGATAGTTTCTACTGTGCTGAGAAATGAAATTAACCCCATTTTACCATTCAAGGCTTACCCCAGAAGTTGCAAGCCTTCAACAGACTCTAGAGTTCCAAAATAAAATAATAGCATCAGACACATTCTGCCAATGCACTTGTTTAGGTGGGGAGACAGATTTCTGTATCTCCCTACTCTGCCATCTTCCCAGAATCTTTCTCCCCCCCTTTTTTTTTTTAATTTTTATTTATTTTTAGAGAGGAGAAGGGAGGGACAAAGAGAGGGAAAGAAACATCAATGTGTGGTTGCATCTCACGCACCCCCTGCTGGGGACCTGGCCTGCAACCCAGGCATGTGCCCTACACTGGGAATCGAACCGGCGACCCTTAGCTTTGCAGGCCGGTGCTCGATCCATTGAGCCACACCAGCTAGGGCTCTTTCTCCTCTTTTTTACTGATAAATAATAGTTTATTTTATGTGTTCACATATACACCCCCCCCCCATTTTCTTTATCCATTCATCCATAGATGGACACTTGGGTTGCTTTTATATCTTGGTTATTGTGAATAATGCTATAATGAACAGGGGAGTGCAGATAGCTCTGTGAGATCCTGTTTGCCTGACTCTTGATTGAAAATTTTTAAAATCTTATGTCTCCTGATGGTAATAATTACCAGTGTTATTTTAGAGTAGCCTCCTGCTTATGCACAGTGAAAAACTGCAAGGTCACAGCAAGCACAGTCTACTCATTTCAGTGTTTTTTCTGTATAATAAGTAACCTGAAGTGAAGAGTTATTATTTGCTTCATTCTAGGCATGCCAAGCTGCCAGGAAAACAAAAGCGGAGGATCGAGGAGCAGATGCGAACACTTCGGAGCAGACAATCCTCAATATGATTTCCCAAAGCTCTTCAGACAAAACTATTGCAGGTTTAATGAGCATGTCAACAACTTCTACCACAAGTGCAGTGCCTTCCGTTCCAGCCACTGAAGAGTCATCCAGCAACATAAGCAGTGTGGATGTGTTGCAGGGCGAGCGTTGGCTGTCCTCCCAACCTCCTTTTAAACTAGAATCTGCTCAGGGTCATCGGACTAGTGAGAATGTAGCACTTATAGGAGTTGATCATTCCTTGCAACAGGATAATTCAAATGCATTTACTTCCCAGAAGCAGAATAGTAAGAGTGCACCATCAGCTAAAGTATCACTGAAAGAATACCGTGCAAAGCATGCAGAAGAATTGGCTGCCCAGAAGAGGCAACTGGAGAACATGGAGGCCAATGTGAAGTCACAGTATGCATATGCTGCCCAGAATCTCCTGTCTCAACACGATAGCCATTCTTCAGTCATTCTGAAAATGCCCATAGAGGGCTCAGAAAATCCTGAGCGGCCTTTTCTGGAAAAGTCTGACAAAACAGCTCTCAAAATGAGAATTCCAGTGGCAAGTGGGGATAAAGCTGCT
This sequence comes from Pteronotus mesoamericanus, assembly GCF_021234165.1. Taxonomy (NCBI): domain Eukaryota; kingdom Metazoa; phylum Chordata; class Mammalia; order Chiroptera; family Mormoopidae; genus Pteronotus; species Pteronotus mesoamericanus. The sequence goes on from NW_026555310.1 coordinate 5,814,804, forward strand.
TCTTCAAAACCAGAGGAGATCAAAATGCGCATTAAAGTCCATGCTGCAACTGACAAGCACAATTCTGTGGATGACAGTGTCACAAAGAGCCGAGAGCACAAAGAAAAGCACAAGACTCACCCATCTAATCACCATCATCATCATAATCACCACTCACACAAGCACTCTCACTCACAGCTTCCAGCTGGTACTGGGAACAAACGGCCAGGTGATCCAAAACATAGTAGCCAGACAAGCTCATTAGCACACAAAACCTATAGCTTGTCTGGTTCTTTCTCCTCTTCCAGTTCTGCTCGTAAAAGGGGTCCCCCTGAAGATACTGGAGGAGCAGTGTTTGATCATCCAGCCAAGATTGCCAAAAGTACTAAATCCTCTTCCATGAATTTCTCCTTCCCTCTTCCTACAATGACCCAGTTGCCTGGGCATAGCTCAGACACAAGTGGCCTTCATTATTCACAGCCTAGCTGTAAAACTCGAGTTCCTCATATGAAACTGGATAAAGGCCCCACTGGGGCCAATGGTCACAACACAGCCCAGACAATAGACCATCAAGATACTGTGAATATGCTTCACTCCCTTCTCATTGCCCAGGGTGTTCAGCCCACTCCACCCCCTGCATTTGAATTTGTTCATTCTTATGGTGAATATCTGAATCCTCGGGCTAGTGGAGGAATGCCCTCCAGATCTGGCAATACAGACAAACCCCGACCACCACCTCTACCTTCAGAACCTCCTCCACCACTTCCACCCCTTCCTAAGTAAAAAAGAAAAAGAAGAGGAGAAGAAAAACTTCTTTAAAAACACACTTTTTTTTTTTTTTTTTTAACTACTGATTCTGGACTAAGAACATTACTTTCCTAATGAAATATGTCTCCCTACTTGGACTAGGGAATAAATTAATATTGAGACATAGGTGGGAGGATGGTAGAGGGCCTTGGTTATTGTACCTGCTGCCTCTGAAATTTAACTATTTTATAGTTTTTACTGGTATTAGAGAGCTGAGAATGTGTTGAAGCTGTGAAAGATTGAGAATACTTTCTCTGTTCTTGGCCTCTCCACCTCCTAATTAGGTTGTTTAGAGTTGATATCCTCCCTCTTCTTGCCAGGACTGAAATATGGAGGGTTTGTTATATCAGACAGTTGTGGATCCTTTTGGTATTCAGTATGTCAGAAGAGAGGAAGTATTTAAACATCATCATCTTTTAAGAGACTTAAAAAAATAATTTAAAGAAAGTAAGTTATCTGTTTAGTTTTTTATATAATTGGGGAAGGGATAGGGATTTTGCTGTGTGTATGGGATACACAGCAGTGAGTCCTGGGGGTGGGATTGGAGGGTGGAGGGTGTGTAGGGGGGATGGGAGGGTAGGCTTGTGGCCATGAGTTCTGAGATAGTCTCTGGCCACTTGAAGTGTTGAGACCTTTAAGTGTGTATGTAAGTGTGGATATGTATGTTTTGAAGTGTGTGTGTTTAAATATCATGTTTTTTCTTTCCCTCCCTGTCCCTCACCATTTCCACTTCCCAACAGTCTACTAGTGAGAATACGGTGTGGCCTTTAGAACATAAAGGAAGGAAGAGGCATGCATTCATCTTGGTATTTCCCCCTGTCTTTATGTTGCAATTGAATGGTAGCCTTCCAAACTCTAGTTTGGGCAAGTGCAGCCCATGGCCTGATTTTGGACTCCATTATAAAACTTTTTTTTTATCCTTTGTTTCTTTTGATTCAGAATAAAGGTGGGGTTGAGGAAGGTTTGGAAAGCAAGGTTGGTTTCTGTCGTACAGAACTGGGTGTGTATTTTCCAAGTTGGGCCTTGGGGAAGTGTTCAAGTGAGAGCAATCTCGGGGTCTCAAATGGGAAAGGGTATATGCTAAACATCCTACTTGTGGAAGCCCAGACCATATGTGAAAATAGTTCTGGGAGAAGCCATGGAGCTAGAGCATCCTGAAAACAGTGAAATCGTGATTTGGAATTTTTGGGGACAATGTATTTTAAATTATATTATAAATGTGATACTTTTTTATCTGTATAGCTGAAGAGAAACAGCTGCATCCTACATTTTTGTAGCCTGTATGTCATCAGAGATTAGAGCTTGTGAATTTAATAGTACCATGCCATGAGGGTGAGCAAGCCTAGACCACATACACTGTTATGTTAGATTGTTCATTTTTGGTGGTTTTAGATACTAGGCAGAGGTTCTTCAGATTTCTAAAAATCCTTTTAAAAAGTGGATTAAGTGTCTGTTCTTATGGGTGCTTGATTATCCCAGATTTTAGGAGTGAACATTTTTGTTGAGAACAGAAATCTTTTAAGGGGCTAGAAGAATTCTAATAAACCAAGTTGTCTAACTGAAAATGCCACCTGGCTACAGATTGTTTGATACCATATTCTTTGGTCTTCATGGCAATTTTTGCTGTGGAAATATGATGCAGTTTGAATGTGTATTTTTTTTAATGCAGTTTACTTCACACCAAATAGTCTTTCTGGACAAATTGAAATTTTTGTTGGAAGTCATAGGGAGATGGAAGTTGTACATGTGCTGCTGCTTGCAAGGAACAATTTGGGGAGAACACTGAAGCAGTTGGAATTAATTATGCACTGGCCTAATACAGGAAGGAATTTGTATAGTAAACCTAATTGAAGGTGAATTAATGTCCAGCATCTTTGCATATTTGAACTGTCTACAGTGCCTGCCATTGCTGTATAAAATGAGCTCTCTGCCAACCTGTAAACTAGTATAATTTTTACTTGGAATGTCACTTTCACTATTATAGATGACATTTTCTTCTTTCTCCTTGATAGTTTGTGTTCTAATCAGTAGATGTGTGACATTTTTACTAAATATAGGCTATTTGTTTAGATTTTGTTTGGTGGAGTCTGCTCTTTCCAGAAGGTTATTTTGTTTGCATCTGTATCTTGGTGGAATTGATCACTGATTTGATTATGAAAATGTCTTTTCCAGCTTTTGATTTTTCTTACCAAACGATGCATATTTTTAATCACATGCACTCCCTCACCACAGAGACATACATATCTGCTTGGCCTCATTAGCATTGCTCCATGGCAGTGTAGTTAGTTCCTTAGAACTTTGTCAGGAGTGAACTAGAAAAATGTTCTGCCTAGAGCCTGAGAGCTGCTTTATGTCATGTAGTATGGCCTATGCACCCTACTAGATCATTGCTGGTATAATCAGTTTAGAGACTTTTCTATATTAATGCCTCCTGATACTGTTTAAATTACCTACCATATCTGTTTTTAGATCTGTGTATATGTTCTGAACCACCTTATGGGCTCTGCATGAAGCTGTTGCATTGTCTTTGGGTTAGCAGTGCACCTGTCAGCTAGCATGTATATTGTCCAAATTTGCACAAACTTAGGCTTTGAAGGGCTGTTTAGTTTCTAAACTGTGTCTTCTCTACCCTCACCCCTTCAAAGGGCGAGAAATGGCGTTTATATAGCCAAAGTTAGTCTAGTAAACATGGCTTTTTTCCTCCTCCTTTTAACCTAAACTGTTGAGGATAAGTAGTGATAAGCAGGCCTGAAGCCTCAAGTTCTGTAAATCTGATCGTAAACTGTGCTTGAATCTCATGTTGGCAAAAACAAATACCTGTGGATTGTCTTTAGGGCTTTTAATCAGTACCTGTGTTGCTCTTAGCTGAACTCTAATGAAGCATTAATCTAAAGCTAAATTGGTCTTCTGAAGTATCAGTTAAGCTTTTTGGGTTTAGAAAATACATAGGAATTAGTTTAGTCTTTTCACTCATGAATCAATGTATTTCCATATCTGAGACCCTTGGCTTGCTTTTTTTCTTTTTAATGATTTTACTGTTTTGATTTAATGTATTTTTTTTTAGTTCTTTATTATTGGCTTCACCTGTGTTGATAGAGCATTTTAAAATCTATAGTTGGAAACAGCAATGGATTAGGATACATAAATAAAATCATGGTAACATTAGTGCTGGATTTCCTTAAGCCTCTGCTACCTAAATTCCCCTCATACTTTGCTTCTTGGACAAAGGCAGTTAGAGGGGGTCTTATCCCAGTATTTTTGAATTTTAAACATATCTGTGTTTCTCACAGAAACACAGAAACTGTGGAAACTTTGGAAATTATTACTTTTTTAAAAACAATTCTTTTGTTGATGAGTTATTTTGATACTAATGCTAGGAAAAGGGAGATTTGAGAACATCTTGAAGTTGGAATACAAATACTATTCTCTTGGGTTTTGGAGAATTGAAGCAGTCTATGCAACCCTTCACAGGGTGAGAAATGAGTCCTCTGCAACCCCACTAAGCCTTCAGTGACTTTGATACCTCCCCAGATTTCTTGTGTTGCTGCTTGTTAACACCTAGCTTTTAACTGAATATTTGCTCCTGATGGTTTAAGAAATGTTCATGTGGTATCACCTTGTCAAGTTTTATTTTATTTTTTTATCCCTCTGGATGTGATTTTGAAATAAGCATGGTACTGTAATCCCACCTGATAGAATGGTCTAGAATGAGAACTATTTTTTAGTGGGAGATCCTTCTGTTTTAATGTTTCTAAAGTTTTTAATATGAACTTGGCAATGGAAAAGGGAGGAAAAGAAAATGTTTACTAAAAAGTAGTGTCTACTCTTTCCCTTTATGAGTGTATATTCATGGTTGAATGAAAGGAAGAGAAAGACTCTAGGGTTTTCTGTTCTTATGTTAAGTGTGGAGAGGGATGCTTGACAGCATGCTAATTGAAGCCAGAGCAAGTGTGTATCCATCAAGTTATCAGGAAGTCTTCATATGAAAGCTGAGGATCTGATTAGTGGTTGATCACATTGGAATTGATTACAAGATGGAGGTGCTGGCTGGGCTAAGCACCCAAAGAAAACATTGCAGCAGCCTAATTTAATGTTAACCTAGGCTTCTGGATTTGAAACTGAGCTTTTCCCTACCTTACTCCACACACCTGAAATTGTCTGTTTCCTTGTCAGACCAAAGAGCAAAAGAAGGGGAAAAAAAAAAAAAAAAAAAAAGCTAAACACTTTACCAACCCATGTCACTCAGGTACAATTTTGTGGTGATATTTTGTCTGTTTTCTTTGTATTGCTCTTAAGAGTCTTTTCTCAGCATATTACTCTGCCGTTGCCTCTGTCCTCCTTGGGGCATCTCAGTTCTGAATGCTACCCCTGGTGTATCTACTGCTGTTATGTGAATGGTAGGATGTAAGTGACCATTACAGTAAGGGCTCTTTGTAAAAAATTAAAAAAAAATTTTTTAAATTTAAAAAAGAATGTTGTATACATTTTATAGTCTGGCTATCAGTTTGATATATTGCTGTCAAGTATGTTTCTCAATCTGTATTTATCCATCCCATCAATAAATGTTAATTACAAAACATTTACCTGATTATTACTGTTTTTGCATACTGAGTCTTTAAATTAGTCTTTAACTGTCATTTTATTGATGTAATTTTAGCTTTGTTTTAGTTTTGACAGTATGTACCTTATTATGGTACAAGATCCTGTGGGAGTTGAGTCCATTGGAAAGACCTAAGATTTGGTCATTACAGTGAACCTGAAAGTATAAAGTATGATGTAATCAGAGTAGGAAAAAACCCTTCATTTAGTATTGTGTGAACACCTGGAAGAGTAATTGCTATACACACACAAAACACATAGCTCAGACAGATGATAGCAGTATGTACTGCTTATCTGGCAAGCACTATCAACATGATTCATAATTTTATACTTGGTTTTAAAAATATGAAATAATAGTATAGACAAAGTGCATTTAGAAGGAAAAAATTAATAGCATTCTTGGTACCTGGAAAAATTGATAGTGAAGAGTCACTTCCTGGGATATAATAAAACTATGCACACAAGGTAAATCTTGTAAATTACACATTTGCTTTTTTTTTTTTTTTTTTAACATTTCATTTTAATTTTAGAGAGAAAGGGAGAAGAGGGAGAGAAACATCAATGTGTGGTGTTTCCCACTGGGGTCCTGGCCTGCAACGCAGGCATGTGCCCTGACTGGCAATTGAATCAGGCATCCTTCCCTGGCTGGTGCTCAGTCCACTGAGCCACAGCAGCCAGGGTGTAAATGTAAATTACACATTTAAAGGGAAATAATTTTGATGCTAAATACTATAAAATTAGCAGTTTAAAATCTCAAAAGAAAATAGATTGAATAGAATTACATGTTTCTGAAAAAAATCCTGAGTTTTGTTCTTTGCTTTCATTTAAAAAAATACAGTTTAGGATTTTTGTTTACTATGTACCTCTCCTTAAACTTGTGGAAGTCGCTGACATTTTAGGAATTTTGATCAGGTTTGAATGAAAAATATAGAAAAGCAGTAAATGGAGAATGTGGGAATGGATGATATCACAAAATCATAAATTTAGTTGTCTTTGTTAAGAGAGTTAATATCAACTGTATCATCCTTGGGAGTAAGTGGAAACAATACAGTATAATGGTGGTGTACAATTGTATCCCCAATTGAAGGGTTTGTTTAATTGATGCAGAGCCAGGCTTCATTTTGTAATCAATGCCTAAATTACAAATTTTCCTGATACTTCTGAGTACTTACTTCTAAGTAAGATTGGCTTGATCTCTATCATTCAACTTTTCAGTAGAAAGTTTGAAGCCCTTTCTATGACTTCTGTGACTTATTTGACTTTTAAGGGAATTCTGGATTCCCTTAGAAGCTCATCCAGGGTGGTACAAAAGTAGGTCCAGTTATTCTTGTGGGAAATAATACAATAATTAGTAAGTAATAATACAAGAATAAACTTGCATACTCACAACTATAAACCTACTTTTGCCCCACTCTGCATTTACTAGCTCGGGCCTACTTCTGAATAGATTTAGTTTATGAATTGTCACATGTCCTACTTCTGCTACCTTTTTGCATTGTGGAATCAACATCATTTTATGTAATACTCAAAACCAACATAATGATAAAAACTAGCGATGAAAATAAGTTAAAATTGAAGACAGGAAGTCTCAATTTAACATTGTTGATAGAATCTTGGAAACTGACATTAAGTGAAAAGATGGATAAGGAAACCAGTTTTACCCTAGGCTAATTGATATAAACGGGAGTTATGTTCCACCCTGGCCTGGTGGCTCAGCTGGAGCCTCATCCCATGCACCAAAAGATTGCCGGTTTGATTCCCCACCAGGGCATATACCTAGGTTGTGGGTTCAATCCCTGGTTGGGGTGTATACTGGAGACAACCAACTGATGTTTCTCACATTGATGTATTTCTTTTTCTCTCTCCCCCTTTCTCTAAAATCAATTAAAACATATAATCGGGTGAGGGTTAAAAAGAAAAAAAAGCATACCTTAAAAAAATTATGTTCCTATATCTGGTAAATCACCAAACTTGTAAATAAAAACCAAAAAAACTCAAACATTGAAATACATATGAGCTATACATTCATTTAAGAAAGAATAAAAATAAGGAAGATAATGATTTTCCAAACCACCATGGACAGGATGCCCATTCACTGTGGGGCGCATCACATATCCACACTCAGGCTGGGACAATTTTAAAAATTTTTTTATTTAGTCCCAGCTGGTATGACTCGGTGGATTGAGTGCTGGCCTGGGAATCAAAGGGTCTCCGGTTTAATTTGCAGTGTATGGCACATGCCTGGGTTGCAGACCCAGGTCCCTGGTGGGGGGAGCGTGAAAGAGGCAACCACATGTTGCCTCTCCCTCTCTCCCTTCACCTCTAAAAATCAAATTGTTTTTAAATTTGAAAGTTAAAAAAATTTTTAATTGATTTTTAGAGAGAGAGCCATCGATTTGTTGTTTCACTTATTTATGCATTCATTGGTTGATTCTTTTATGTGCTCTGATGGGGATCAAACCCACAACCTTGGTATATTGGGATGATGCTCTAACCAACTGTGTTACCCAGCCAGGGCCAGGCTGGAACAACTTAGACAAGACTAACAACACCTTTGGGACATCTGGAGAAACTGAGAACCTGGAGAAAACGCAGACTTTGGGAGAATGTGCAAGCTCCACACACAGTGGTCCGTGTGGGAAAATCATCTTTTTCCCCCTCAACATTGCAGTGAAATGATGTTGAATGCAAAGAAGTCAATTGACCTGAAAATCTGAAAAAGATTTTCAGATAAATCGTTTCTGAAAAGCAGTTTCAGGCACTTTCTTGCCCTTCATTTTATTCCTTCACTAGGAAATAGTAACTACCAAGTACTATACATTGATTACTGATGGGAATACGGCAGTAAACAAAACAAGCATCCTGTCCTTGTGGAACCTACATTCTAGTTATAAGGAGACAAGTAAAACTGTGTTAGTTAATAAGTACTTTGGAGAATGTAAAGCATGGAAGGTAGGATGGGTATATGTGTGTGTGCGCCTAAGTCGAGTTGTTGAAATTGGAAATAGGATGGCTAGGGAGGAAGGCCTCATGAAATCAGTAAAGGCCTGAAAGAGGAGAAAGCAAGCCATGGGAATAGTTTGGGTAAGATCATTCCAGGAAACAAATGCAAAGGTTCTGAGGTTAACTATAGCAAGAAGGCCAGTGTAGCTAGTATGGGAATGAGTGAGGAGGGGAGAAGAGTAGTATATGTGGTTACAGGAGGAATAACGCTAGATACTGTAGGGCCTTGTAAGCCATTATAAAGACAGTGAAATAGGGCACCATTTTAAAGTTTTGTGCAGAGAAGTGACACGCTCTAGCTTAGGTTTTTAAAATGTTCATTTGGGCTTCTGTGTTGAAAACGGATTGTAGGAGTTAAGGTTAAAGAGGCTCACAATAATTAAGGTGAGATAAGAGTGGCTTGGATCAGGTTGGGAGTGCGGAAGGGATGTTACATACATGTATCTTGAGGTTGGAACAGTAACATCTGTTACAAGGTTAGGAGAAAAAGAAGTCAAGGATGACTCCCAGTGTTGGCCTGACCAGCTGGAAGAATGGAGTTGTGATACTGAGATGAGGATGACTACAGAAAGAGCCAAGAATTTGGCATTCCATTTATTCTCATTCTCTCCCTCCCTCCCTCCCTCTCTCTCCACCCCCTCCACCCGTACCTCCCCCCTTCTCTCCCCCACACACACAATTTCTAGGATTAGACCCCAAAACTCCAAATGTTTATTTCCTTCAGAATTCATCTTTCCCAACCTCTACTTACAAACACCCTCACTCAGGTCCACTTTTAACCTATTTAATAGCTAACAAAGTGTTCAGAGGATTAAAAATGGCCATCTAGTTTGCTACACAGCACAAAGAATTTGCTAATATCTTGACCCTTTAATATCTTCCCCTTCCCAGCTTAGAATGAAGTTCTAAACAATTTTTTTTTCGGCTTAGCGGGAGGACCTTTTTTTAAACTAAGACCTTCAGTAGAGCCTCTAACTAAACAAAAAACTAAAAATATCTCATTCCTAATGACTCCACTGTTCCCTTCAGTAGTTTTAATACTCCTTTTTGATATTACCATATTTGACTGCAGATTCTAAGATTTTCTGTAATGTGACTGTCTCTGGCTAGTTTTGGGGTCTCCAACCTTTTGGTGTCTCGGGGCCACACTGGAGGAAGAAGAGCTGTCTTGGGCCACACATTAAATACACAAACACTAATGAAAACTGATGAGCAAAAAAGAGGTTTTAAATAAATTTACGATTTTGTGTTGGGCTGCATGCGATCCACAGATTGGACACCCCTGTCAGGGTATTTATAACAAATATCCTCTTTGTAGCCCTTTGAAGGTTGGAGTGTTTGCTTATATTCGTACTGAGTCAACTCCAAACTGCTCTAGACTGTTTACTCCAAAAAAGCAGGGTTATCTTTCTTACTCTCTCTGTATCTTGAGTGTCTAGCACTTAAGTGCTTAGTAAGTAATTTGTTAAATGAATAAATTTTTGGAAAAGGCCTTCCAGGGCTACTTTAATCTCTGGAAACAACGCTTCATCTGTCCCACCACTCCCCTAATGATGTAATCATTTCTTGTGGCTAAACTGACTGCTGTTCTTGAGCATTGTGAATTTTCTTTGTTCATCTCGTTGGTAGTGGAGACGTCTCACACTTAAATGAAATTGACCACAGATAAGGGTGCTTGGGAAAGTTGTGGTGCAAAAAAGATCCAGAAAGGCTATGGGGAAAAAGTGTTGGTTCATTTCTACAAGAGATGAAAAAGAGATGCTTTTAACAAACAAAAAAATCCTCAAAGGATGATAAAATTGAGATTGTGTCTGCCATTTCTATATACCTGCATTATTTAGCATGGAGTTGTAGAGATTTTAGGGAATCGGGGCCTAAACCACAGCTCCATCCCGTTATTCTCAGCGCAGTGTGCTCTTTACTATGAAAGGCAAAAAGGGATAAAGAATTAAGACTGGGTTCCAATTTCCCTCTCTCCCGCATTTACTACATGTGAGCCCATTCTTTTTCTCAGTTTTCTGTAAAATGGAGATAATAGCCTTTACCTCTTAGTATTGTTCGGAAAATTAAGTTTGTTATGTAATTTCCACACTCAGTTAAAACTCAGAAAATGTTTCAGTAAATGAATTTTTCACAAAAGAAAACTAAGGTCTTTTCCTGTATACACAGTATCAAATATCTGAATTTTTTTTTTTTTTTTTTTAAACTGTGGTGTAGGTGTGCTGAGAAAGCGGCAAAGGCCGCAGAGTGTCCAACAGCAGTATGAAAACCACCTATGCTCAGTGGAGAAAACGCAGCCGTACCCGGCCGCCTGCTTTCGGACCGCCTCATTCTGCTCGGGGTGGAGTTACTGACAGATAGATAGGTCGTTTCGCCTATCCCAGCGGCACATTTTCTCAGAGCCTCGCCCCCTGGCATGATAGGTAGCGGCCTAAGCCAATGGTGGAGCACCGCCGTAGGCTCTTTAGCCAATCAGCGGTTGGCAGCCCGGAAAGGCGCGTGGTCGAGTTAGAAGCGGCTGACGGCGCCAGAAGAGCGCGCGGCGCGGCGCGGCGGTACGGGTAAGATGGCGGCTGGGGTTGCTTATCGTCTCTGCAGTGAGGCTACTGCTTTACCCCCTCTTTTTCCCCCTCCGGGCTGTTACTCTACCTCGATCACTGTCGGGGTCGCTCTTCTCCTGTAGGCTCCTGGGACCCAGATTCTCTGGTGCCTGGAGCCTTAGTACAAAATGGCGCGTGCACGGGCAGCTGAGGAACGGCTGGGCTCAGCAGTGAGCTCTGACGCGAGCCGGGACAAAGGCGGCGTGCCGGGAGGCGGAGGCGGGTGGCGGCTCTGCGGCGTTGCTGCCGCCGCGTGGGGCCGGCGCTGAAGCTTCCTGCTCGTGCTGCTTCAGTGCGAGTCCTTGAGATAGCACTTTCAGAGTGGGGGTGTTTGGGGTAGGGGATGGCCTGGAGGGAGAAATGGAGGTGAGGCAAATTCACTAATGTCTGGGGAGGCCTGGGCCAAGGAGGGATAAGGAGAGTAACTTCTGTTTGTCCTTTAGAAACTACCCGCCGTCTGCCCGGATATTACGGAGGAGGAATTTTTGGCATGGGTGAGGGCTTTTTTATCTTTTGTGTCATCCTGCAGGTTTTGGTATGAACAGGATTCGGATCCACGTCTTGCCGACCAATAGGGGGAGGATCACCCCTGTGCCCAGGTCTCAGGAGCCCCTGTCTTGTTCATTCACTCATCGCCCATGCTCGCAACCTCGTCTGGAGGGCCAGGAATTTTGCATTAAGCATATCCTTGAAGACAAGAATGCACCCTTCAAACAGTGTAGTTATATTTCGACGAAGAATGGGAAGAGATGTCCTTGTGCTGCCCCAAAGCCTGAGAAGAAAGATGGGTATATATATGTGTAGATATTTTTGTCGTTTGTACTTGGTTTTAAAGTGAGAGCGGAATAGGGTATGATGTGCGCTTGGGCGTAGCGGCCTGAGTTTTTAGCTCACGTGCTTGTAAAATTGGGATTATGAATATATTCTTGGAAGTGAAAAAAATTAAAACGGTGAAAATTGGAAGGACACGGCTTCCAGTTAGATCACTCAGCTCATTTCTTTGGATCGTTTCCCTTATCTTTAAAATAAAGGGATATTCTAGATTTTTCTTAACTCTGGCGTCCATGGCTCTTTCGGCCATCTCTGAACCTTGTTAAATAATACACAAAACGTGTATTTTTCTGGGGAAGGCTTCATAGCTTTCATTATATACAAAGGTATCCATGCCAAAACATAACTGGCCAGATAATTCTGCATATACCCTTTTGGTTTTAAAATTGTGTGCAGCATCTTATTACCTATTATGTATTAATATTGAAGTAAAAGGTAGAGTTTTCTTCCAGAACCAATTTTGAAAGAAGAAAGTGGATCTCTGATTTGTTTTGAGGTTGTCAGCATTTTATAGCTGGAATGTTCTGTTTGATGGAGGGAGCACTAGATTATGCTACCTACATTTCCATTTAGTAAAACAAAATGAGCTGACCTTGGGCCAGTTTAATTACTCTGCTTCACTGGACTTTTAAGTATTTATAAATGAAGATAATGGTCATTTTAATTTCTTAAAAATGATCTAAAGATCAGTGAGTACAAAAATCATCGAACTTTTTCAAGAAAGAATCAGGGTATAAAATGTTAATGTTTTGTCTCCATAGGGTGTCATTCTGTGCTGAACATGCCCGTAGAAATGCCCTGGCACTTCATGCTCAAATGAAGAAGAACAATCCGGGGCCTATGGGTGAAACACTCTTGTGCCAGCTGAGCTCATATGCTAAGACAGAGCTGGGGTCTCAGACTCCAGAAAGTAGTCGCAGTGAAGCCAGCCGAATTCTGGGTAAGGATCTTCTCCTAGAATGAAAAAGGAGGAAGAAAGGTAACAAAAAACTTACTTTGGTTTAGCACAGTGCCTTGAACATATGTGGTACTTGATAATATAGTATCATTAATTCATTATCACTTTGGTGAAATTCCAGGATTGCTGTGTTGTTCACCAATTCTGAAGTAGTGTGTGCTTAGGTTTACATTCCTGAGTTTATGACTATTTTCTTCATTGCTGTTTTTATATTTATCTTTGGTAGGTGAGGTAAATTCAGGAAACAAATACTTTTGAGTTGGACTTCTGTCCTTTTGAGGGCAGTTAACTCACTTAATTTTAAGATTTGGGTTGATGTGTTAAGTAATCTAGTTTTGTGTGGTGGAGTTACAGAGGTGGGAAGTCTTAATGGCTGCTCTCCCTTCCTTGCCTCAGATGAAGACAGCTGGAGTGATGGGGAGCAGGAACCCATTACTGTGGATCAGACATGGAGAGGTGACCCTGACAGTGAAGCTGATAGCATAGACAGTGATCAAGAAGATCCCTTAAAGTAAGTTGTAATTCCACATAAGGCTTTTAAGTATTTTATGTAGTTAGTATGTGGAATGTAGTATTGCATACTATTAAAAGATTAATAACCTAAGGGGGTTGAAGATAGCTTAGCTATTTGTGAGCAGAAATGGCTTCTGTAAATTAAAGCGTCATGAATCATCACCATCTTGCTTCAAGGCAGGATTTTGATTCTTTTTTTAGAAGTCTTGTAATTTGGGAAAATTTTGGATGTCACATTTTACACCTCAAAGTATGGGGAGAAAATAGGAATTTTCTTGGACGTAGGAGTGGGAGGTGGGTTAAGAAATGCTTAGATCAGTTAGATAAGAGGAATTTTTTTCTAATTTAAATGTTTATTTATTTTGAGAGGGAAACATCAATCAGTTGCCTCCCTTATGCACCACATTCTGGGGCTAAACCCTCTACCTAGGTATATGTCCTGACTGGGAATTGAACCCTAAATCTTTGGGTGAATGCTCCAACCAGCAGAGCCACCCAGCCTGGGCGAGAAGAGAAAATTGATGTGAATGCGTTCTTGGCTTAAACCTCAGGAATAATAAAGTGGTTTTTATTTTAATAACTAAACTTTTGCAAAATTACATTTTATTTTTTTAAAAGAAAAATAAAAAGATTGCCAAAAGTTTCCTTTGTTTTCATGCCTAAGAAAGAAACTGATTTAGAAACCAGGAAATAAGTAATCAGCCAAATTATATCTTACTAAGGTTCCTTTCTTCACTTAACCCATGATCATCTTAGAAGCTGCAGAAACATAACATTGCTATTCAAAAGTCTCATTTCTCTGTTTCATGGTTTGGGTGTAGTTTAGTTAGTTACTCCCTCCTCCCCCCCCCCGACTTCTGTCTCTGAACACTCTTCACTGACAGTTTAGGAAGAAGTATGTAAATAGTGGGAAAGGTAATGAATTTCTAGATTAGACTGTATTGAACTTCAGTTTTTTAGAGTTTTTTTCATTGTCTTGGATTTTGAAGTTTATAAAAAGTCATTTAGAGTTATACTTTCTGAGCAGAGTAATTTCATCTACTACTTTTCAGTAATCAGTATATTCAGCAGTTCAGGAAGTACTTTTGTGGAAAGTCCAGCTAAGTAGTTTGAGAAGGAATGTTTGTTTTGTAGAAGATTCTCTCGCAGCAGTAGCTTTATACCAAGCATCTTTAAAAAAATTCTTTTCATATGCTTCTAGAAATGACACACTTGCTGCTTTGAAAACATGTGTGCCCTGTAGGGTCACAGAGTGACTGCTGGTGTGGTAAAACACTCAGCTTTGAAAGTCTGGAAACTTCATTTTATCGGTAACCTAGAGAAGATGAGTCTTTGCGGGGACACGTTCATACTAATTTACCTTACATAAGACTGCTATATAAACCAAAATACCAGTTATTGTTAGATGTGTAAATATTAAAAGGACTAGGTACTTGATGTCAGTTTCTCCTAAAGGGAACATCCAAAGAGGAGAATAAAACCTCAAATATATGCAAATATGAGGCAATGAAATACAAGGCTTTCTTTAATTCTCTTAGATTATTCAAAAAAATGTTTGCATCTTTAGGAATGTATCCGGAGTTAAATATCTGCTCATATTTAACTTACATGGTTACATATACTGCCTTGTTATATTTAATACAAGTGTTTAATGAAATTCTTTTACTTAATATTCATCTTTGGTGCCAGTGTTTGTTATAACAGGTCACTTTTTGAATCAATGATTTACAGCATGTACATTCACTTGCTTCTTTCAGAAAGGGTACTTTTTGTATTTATGATGATGTCATTAGACATATATTCTAGCTGGAGTTACTGTTGGCATAGCCCCCTTCCCCTGTAGGTATATATCTTTATGTGATTTCCTTCAAAGTAACCATTTATTTAAATGGCTTGTAAAAAGTAATCGTTAAAAGCTCATTTACAGCAACATCCAATATTGGTGAAGTTTTAGCTTAAGAGTAATTGTTAAATATTTCTTTCACTTTTTGAAAAAATGTTTTATCATATGACTTATACAAGTGAGCAGAACTTGTTTTGGGTAAAGGTCATTTCAGGTTATTGAGTCTTCATTGTTATCAAAATAAATTTGGGAGAATGCCTAATGAAATACAAGGTGACTCCTTTTAAAAAAAAATTTCAGTTTTCAATTACAGTTGATGCATAATATATTAGTTTTAGGAGTACAATCCAATGATTTTATACATTGATTTTATACATTTATACAAATCCAATACATTTATGTATAATTTGTGAAGTGATCACTCTGATGAATCTAGTACCCATCTCATACCATACATAGTTATTACACTGTTACTGACACAATTCCTTATACTCTACTCTACATCCTCATGACTGTTCAGTAACTACCAATTTGTACTTCTTAATCCCTTCATCTTTTTCACCCATCCCCTTTCCCATTTGACAATTGTCAAAATGTTCCATGCATCTGTGATTCTGTTTCTGTTCATTCTGTTCACTTGCTTATTTTGTTTTTTTCGATCCCATATATAAGTGAAATCGTATGGCATTTTTCTTTCTCTATATGACATCACTCAGACAATACCCTCTAAGTCCATCCATGTTGCAAATAGCAAGATTTCTTTTTTATGGCTGAGTCATTTAATTGTTATGCACCACTTACCCATTCGTCTGTTGTGGACACTCTGGTTGCTTTATATCTTGGCTATTGTAAATAACGCTGCAGTGAACATATGGATATATATGTCTTTCTGATTTAGTGTTTTGGGTTTCTTCAGATAAATACCCAGAAGTGGAATTGCTGGGGCCTTCTTTATTTCTTGTTACAGCCTTTTTAAGTCTGTTTTGCTACCCCAGAAGGTTTGGGGACTTTTCTTCCTGGCACTGGATCACTGAACTGTGGGAGCTGGTGCAAGGCTAGGGCCTTCACTCCTCAGGGGAGACCTCCAAAGCAGAGATAGCCCTCCTGATTTTTAACTACTGCATGTGAGTGTGGGATCAGTGTGTTCAGCGTCTCCACTCCTACTAGTCTCTGATTTCTTCTTTAATTTTTTAAAATTTTTTATTGATTTTAGAGAGAAACATCGTTTTTTTGTTCCACTTATTTAGGCATTCATTGGTTGATTTTTGTATGTGCCTTGACCCAGGATTGAACCCCCAACCTTGGTATATTGGGATGATGTTCTAACCAACTGGAGCCACCTGGCCAGGGCCTCTATGTGGCTTCTTTATGTCCTTAGTAGGAAGACTTCTGTTAACTAGATTTTAGGTGATTCTGAATGATGGTGGTTCTGTAGTTAAGTTGTAATTTTGATGTGGTTGTGGGAGGTTCTGAGTACCACATTTACCAACTCTATCTTGACTGGAAGCTTCTTTCTTGAAGATGAGTTCTAACATAAAACCTTGACTTATATTGCCCTGGCTGGGTGGTTTGGTTGGAGTGACATCCTGTACACTAAAAGGTTGTGGGTTCAACTCCCAGTCAGGGTACATTCCTAGGTTGTGGGTTCAATCCCTTGTTGGGGCTTGTACAGGAACAGCCAGTTGATGTTTCTCCCTCACGTTGATGTGTTTCTTCCTCTCAAATCAATAAACATATCCTTGGGTGAGGATTGAAAAAAACAAAAACAGAAAACTTTGACTTATATCTGTGCATGTTGGAGCAAGAGGAGTTAGTATTGTACAACTAGCTGTGCGTGTCTGAAACATCCACATTTAAGTAAATAACCCGTTTGTCACATGAACTAGGAATTCATATTAAGGTGCTTGCCCCTCTGTTCTCCTATTTGATTTGTAGTAAATTCTAATTGTAGTGTCTTCCCATTTATAAATTCTAGTTCTCAAACTGTTGGTTAAATTCTCTTTTGATAGGGTAAAATGAAATTGATTCATTTTAATAAACTTGGCACTTAGACTAAGGCCTCTGTATTTTAAGGTTGCAGACATTAATGCACGCATAGCTCGTTTTCCTGAAGACAACTTTCTCTCCTTGTTTAGACAGTTTTAAGACCTCTTCACAGTTTCTGACAGTCTTGGGTTTTGTCATTTCTGTAATTTGCTGGCTTTATTTGTGTTTCTCTTAGTTTTTGTTTGCTTATTTTTACTTCAGAGTATTTTGTAGTTATATAGTACTTCTCTTATGCACAGCTATTATTGGCTCGTATTTATACTTAAGAAAAAATTGTGGCAGAGCTTATGCGTTCAGTTTTAAAGTTTATAATTTTATTTATGTGTTTCAGTGACTTAACAGCCAGTTTTCAAAGAAAGCATAATTTTTGGATTTAAAATTAGTCTAAGTAATTTGTGTGTATTGTCTTTTAAATAAAGGAATAATTTTCACTGAGTCATTATATGAAAATACCAAGTTAGGGCAAATAGCAAGCTTGCTTTTCCTGTTGTATAATCGCACATAGACATAGAACCAAAAAAATCTTTTAAATTTGCAGTTAATATTTTAGTTTTGAGTTTCTTTATAACCTCATTAGTCACTGGAATACTTTTTTAAACAGATCTATATATAATTAGCAGAATTTAATAAAGTTGATGTGGATGGTCTAGAATTTTGATAATTAGCTTTAACCCAGGGTACTGTATTTTGAGAATATTATCAAGAAAATGAGCTGAGGACAGTGATTAGCCACTGTGACCAGTGTTTAATATAGGAATGTTCTTATTTTCTTTAATAGTGGTGTATTTTTAAATTAGATGGTGTAATTTTTTTATCTTTTGTACTTGAATTAAAATGTTAAGGTAACATGCTACAATAAATTGAACTCTTTTAGGTTGTCCTGACTGATAAGTGACTTTTGTGTATTAGATGAAATAAGATGTAGATGAATAAAACAATTTGAGTGTACTATATCTTTATTTCTTTTTAAACATAATGCAAATCACTGGGAAAAATAATGAAACATATCCCCTTCCTCATATTGTGAGATCATACATTCATGTTCATTCTGGGAGATTTCCTGTCTTTTTTTTTAATAACAATTTGGTAAAATGTGTGAAAAGATAGCTCTTAATAAGGTGATTGCCTCAGCACTTGATTGCTTATTAAATGACTAATATTTACTCTCTTCTTTTTTGAAGCTTGGGTTTTATTATTGTGTTTTCTTATGCTTTGCTGAATTTTTCTGTTTATTCCAGACATGCTGGTGTCTATACAGCTGAAGAAGTGGCCCTGATCATGCGTGAGAAACTAATTCGTTTACAATCTTTATACATTGATCAGTTTAAACGACTTCAACATCTGCTCAAAGAAAAGAAGCGACGTTACTTACATAATCGCAAAGTGGAACATGAAGCTCTAGGTAAGTTTTATGCTAGTTCCAGCAACCTGTTGTAGGTTCAACATGTGTACCCACATGTTGGTAATGGTTAGATTTGTATCTGTGTTGGTATCTGTAGTGGAGGAGAATTTGTTTTTGAAACTGCCTGTTTCATGGCCCAAGATTTTCTGTTTACTTCTTGTTAATTTGGAGGTGAGCCCTTAAGTGGTTGCTTGGCAGATAACATCTTGACTGTTGTCTTTCCAGGTAGTAGTCTCCTGACTGGCCCAGAGGGACTTTTGGCCAAAGAACGAGAGAACCTAAAGCGTCTAAAATGTCTTCGGAGGTATCGTCAGCGCTATGGAGTGGAAGCCTTACTACACAGGCAGCTGAAGGAACGCAGAATGCTGGCCACAGATGGTGCCGCCCAACAGGTAATTTGTGTATATGCTTCTAAGGTGTATACACTTGCTTTATTTATAAAGTTAGGATAATCATAAAAGCACTGTTGTACAGTCTGGGCTCTGATATCTGACTTGCTGGATGTGGGGTGTATTGAAAAGAGCACTATCTAGACGTCTCGAGACGGGGTTCTAGTCTCAGTTCCCTTTTGACCAGTTCTGTGCCTGCACTGGTAATTTCTCTGGGCCTCTATTCTCATCTGCAAATTGAGGGGCTGCCATAGAGTTCTCAGTTCTTTGATTCAGAAATTCATTAATTCAGAAACAGGCACAGGTTAAACCCAAGTTCTTTGGGAATCTTGTTTTAGAAGGCAGAAAGATAGAATAATAGGACCAATGAATGTTGTGAAGTAAGGTTGATAGGAAGAGGAACTAGTGATCACAGTTAAATTTGTTTCTCAGGCCCTTGGTCTCTGCTTTAATAAGAGTAATTCCATTTTTATGTTTTTTGAGATTCCACATAAGATTAAAATTTGGAAAGGGTTCTGCTAAAAGATAAAATAGATATATCACATTTTTATAATATGGAGAAGTAAAATTTAAATTAGGGTTGACTCATTTGTCATTTATTTTTTAAAAAGATTTTTCTTTATTTTTTAGAGAGGGGAAGGGAGGGAGAAAGAGAGGGAGAGAAACATCTATGTGTGATTGATTGTACCTGGCCCACAATCCAGGCATGTGTCCTACACTGGGAACTGAACCTGCGACCCTTTGGTTCGCAGACTGGCGCTCAGTCTGCTGAGCCACACCAGCTGGGGTTTATTTGTCAGTTCTAAATTTTAAATTAAAAAAATTTTTTTTTCCTCTTACATAGTGTTGGTAAGTAACTTTTTTTTTCCTTTTATATCGGATTGGTGAATAAATTTAAATGCTGAATTTTCTACCTTTTAAAGGTATTCCTTTCTTACATTCTGTAGCTAAGTATTCTCATAATAATTGGTTGTATGTTCTTTTGTAGATTGGTTGGGCTTTTTTTGTGTGTGTGTGTGTGTTTGCTTGCTTGTTGTTTTGACTTGTCTGTTTTTTTCCATTTTAGGCCCATACTACTCGTTCCAGTCAGAGGTGCTTGGCCTTTGTGGATGATGTTCGTTGTTCTAATCAGTCTCTTCCAATGACCAGACACTGCCTTACCCGTATCTTTTTACTTTGTTCACTTTGCTAGCTAGACTGAAGGCTAGTGAGAAACTGATAGTTTGCTTAATTTAAGGTCTTTATAGTCCTTTGGCCCTGAATCAAGGCCAGCAGTTTGCTGAAGCTGCTGGTTTCAAGCAGGAGCCTAAAGAAATGTCTTTCTATGGTCTGTTGGCCATTTCAGAACTTAGGAAATGTAATGGTCAATTCATTAGAAAGAAACATCTGAGTTGGTAATAGATAGGGGTTAATATTTATTTGTAGGCAGTTAATACTGGGATTCTAAAATACAGAGATCCCTGATCTAGCCTATTTAATAGAATTATAATACTGTTAAATTCAATTATTACAAAAAAAATTACTGTGAGTTTTCTACCAATAATAATAGGACAACCCTGAACTATGAGCTTCCTTTAAGTATTAACCTTTTTGTATGGTCAGGGCCCTAACTTGTATTTTTAGACTTCATTCAAATTGGAAACTTTCTGTTTACAAAAATGGGATGATTGCTCCCTAGTTAATTTACCTTTGAACAATCATAGCATCTTTTGATTCTGCTATGGGACTGCATTTACTATCAGGCCACAGAAATTTTTGAACTGTTACTGTATTGTGAAAGTACATCTTTATTATGGGCATTGAGGAAGTTATTTTTCAGTGTAAAATCATTTGTTCAATATGATCTTTATTAAATGAAAGGCATACATCTTGCTGGATTTCATTTACCTGGCAAGGGATAAAACATTTGGGAAGTAAAAAGTATTTTTTTTTTTTTTTTTTTTTTTTAGATAGAGAACCTTCTCTTGGTTTTTTGAAAGAGAAACTGATTTTTTTCTATTTTTATCAAATATTTTACCAATTTATTTATTTTTGCAACAGATGTCTGGTTAAGGGATTATTGTCCTTAAGTAAAAAGCTTGTGCAAAGTAATTAAAAACTGAAGTTAAATACTCAAAATGTAATTGGGCAGAGGCTATCTTTGGGCAGATTTAACAGTAGAAGTGGCTGAGAATTGAATAGTGGTTATCATTATTTTAAATAAATAGGAAATAAAACAAGTGTTTTAATACTTACATGATACTTAATAAGTGAATTTCAGACGTTGGTGGCAGTATGGTGAAATGGGCCCTCTAAATGCTGCCAGTAGGAGTATAAAATACAGGCTTTTTATAAAGCTATTTGACAATATTCATATTCTTTGATAATAGCATCCCTGGGAATTTATTTGAAAGAGATAATTAAATGCAGACCAGTATTACATAATGTTTCTCTAATTGGAGACTGTCTTAAAATTTTTAGAGATGGGGAAGAGAGGAAAATTATGATACTGCATAACATGGAATGTTATTAAACATTTAACAAAATTTATGAATGACATGGGGAAACATTTGACAATAACAAAAATAGGATATGGAATTTTATAGAGTATGTTTTAACTACATGGAACTAAATTAGTGGGAGGGCGTATAATAGAAATGTGACTATTTTTAGATGCTGGGGTTATGAATGCTCTTCCCCCTCTGCTTTGAACTTCTCAGCTTTTCTTCAGTGAGTTTGAATTACTTTATAAGGCAAAAGAAAAAACCCAATTTACAGGTATTAAGGAGTATTTTAGACTTTTCTTACAGTACTATACTCACATAGTTTATTAGAATATTAATATTTTAAAAAGCAAAGTTGAAAATTAAATGTATTTGAAAAGAGGAGGGAAGTATTTTTTCTTTTATGCTCTTTTCTTTTCCACTTCATAGTTGCTTAAGTCACTTACCCTTCCTTAAGTCCTTATCCCAGAGGAAGATGCAGCTGCCAGTGGTGACCTGTTAACTCTTTATTGTGGTCTAATGGAGACAGCACTGGACTGAAAGTGAAGGACACAAGACTCTAGTTGTAGGTCAACCATTCCCTTCTCTTCTCTGTTGTCCCCATCTGAAAGGAAGGGGGGTGGATAGGATGAGAGGAGGGTTTTGCAAGGTATCTGGTATTAAATAAGAGACTTGTGAAAGTCCTTTAAATTCCATGAAAAAAGTTTTGATTAAAACATTTAATTTTAATGGGTTAATATTTTAAATATTAGTAAATTGGGCTTTTAAAGCACATAGAGACTGTGTTCCCATTAGATTCGTATTTGTTCATTCTATCATTTCCATTCAGCAAATATTTATTTTGTACTATTTTTTATTCTTTAAGTAGAGATTGTCAGCTGGGGCTCATTTTGTCCCATATAGCAATGTGGAGACATTTTTGCTTGTCATAACTTGAATGGGGATGCTACTGACATCTGCTGGGTAGGTGCCAGGAATGCTGCTGAACACAGTACAGTACATAGGACAGCAAATGTCATTTGTGCCGAGGTTGTGAAGCCCTGTCTTAGAGTAATGGATTGAGAGAAATAGCTTTATTCAAGAATTTCTATTTGGTTTTAAAATTAAAATATGCTAATTAGAGTTTCTTTTTTAGTTTTAAAAAATTACTTTATAATTTTATTTTTCTAAATTTATTTTTCAATTACAGGCGACATTCAATAACCCTGGATACAGTTTATAGACGATTGTGCTTTCTTACTTAAAAATAAGCCCAAATTTGAAATAGGAAGGAAAAAAACCATGCAGTTGGGATTTTTAGAAGTGATAACACTTAAGTAAAAAGTGCTTTTTGAGTAACTTGAACTGGAATTTTGTTATTTTATCTAATCATGTTTTCAATTTTGGTTCATTCTACAGAGCTTCTTTGTCAACTTGGAAATAATAGCCTTTTTCTGCTTCTAGCATTAACATTGGCTGTCGTGTTAGAGCTGGAGCGTCGTGGAGTACTTTTTTTCCATAGGCTTTCATAAGCAAAATTACCTTCCCTTTCTATTTGGGATAATAACAGGAGACTCCCCTGCACTAACTCCCCACCCTCCCCCCAAAAGAGTGTGGAAATAATATTTTTACTTTCTTTGAGGATATGATAGTTACTCACTATTACTAGAACTTTGATTTTCCCCAGTCCTCTGCTGCTTTAAACAAATTTATCATGTAAATATACTTTTTGAAAACAAGATTCAAAAATATTTTGCAAACTTTTTGCCAGTTTGCTTAGTGGAAGAGACAACTTTGTCTCTCTTGACTTTTGGAAGGAGTTGGTAGAGGACTCTGTAAACTATTTGCATTTGTCTTGCCTTGTTTCTTCTGAGTAAGTGTAGATTCCTAGGATTGCTATTGCTATTTGCTTAGCACTGTATTTTCAAATGTTTTGTGTTTGACCTTAGAAGGAGGAAAAAGATTAATATCTCCAGATGACTAGGATTTTGAAATGGAGGTTTGGGACTAGTTTTAAGTTACTGGTAGAGCTAGAATTAGAAAAATTGCTAACTGCATTTGGTTCTGTATCAAATGTAACCAGTTATCTTATGTAGTCCAGACCTTCAGTTTTACATGGCAGACACCTCAATTTTGTACCTCCCATAGATCCATTTTATTTCCCTTGACCATTTTTCAACAGATATTTGTCAGGACATGAATCAGGTTCTCTTCAAATGCTGCCAGGGGTCTGAAGAGGTACCCTGCAACAAACCAGTTCCTGTAAGCCTCTCTGAGGATCCCTGCTGCCCACTGCATTTCCAGTTGCCTCCTCAGATGTATAAGCCCGAGCAGGTACTGTCTGTGCCAGACGATCTGGAAGCCGGCCCCATGGATCTGTACTTGAGTGCTGCTGAGCTTCAGCCCACTGAGAGTTTACCTCTGGAGTTCAGTGATGTAAGTTAGAGAAGCTCTGCTCTGGTTGGCCCTTGAGGCAAGGCCTTATTTATTAATGGTGAGAATAGGTTAGTCTTTTGTGGTCGGGAGAGTTCATAAAGTTTTTGAAATATATGCATGGTTGTATCTGTATGTTAGCATATTCACTTAGAGACTGCTTAAATTTGCAGAAGTTTTTCTGAGAGAATGATAAGGGAAACTATAAACTAAGGGAAGTTGGAAAGTCAAGATTATGGTTGGATTTGGTGTAGCCAGGAAATTTGGTACCCATCAACAAGGTGAGTGGTTCACTAGAATCTTAATAATAACCAACAAGTTCTGATGTCTACTCTTGGCACGGTAAACTTGTGCTTTGGCTCTATAGTAAGTGGTTTTAAGATTAATCATTTTCAAATTAATGTGTGTCCCAATAAATTACCCTAAACTTCTGGTTATTTTTTTAAAATTTTGATATATTACATATTCCGTTGTGAATGGACTAGAACAACATTGATCTCCCTGAGTATTTACTTTTATAGCCTTCTAAGTGTGTACACTTTCTCAGTTTGTTCTTCCATTGGTGCCAGTCCATAAATCCAGCACAGATTTTGTTTCCCTAATTAGCACTACCCTGCTATTTGATTAGGGATCAATTGACATTCCATCTCTGTCTTGGCACTTAGCTTAATCTTCTGGATAAAGATCTTCATTATTCTGGAGATAAGTCTTTTACATTTCATGATAATGATATCTTACATATAACCATGACATGTTTAAGGGGACAAATCTAAATGGAAAATTTAATATAGGTTGCAAGATTGTTTGCCCAGGGTAGAAGCAAAGTTTGGGTGGCCTAAAGATATTCTAAAAAAGATACACTAGGTGAGGGTAATATCTGAAAAAAAATGGCATTAAGAATAAACTGATTGTAATTTTTTTTTCGTAGTTTCTCCTCCCTTTTGGGTGTTACATACAGTGTACAAGTATAATAAACTTAGGTTTTTTATTCATAATAAAATTTTTGTTACAATCCTGATTATAGTCACTTTTTAAAAACTTTATTTAACAAAAAGTTTCTTTCCAGCAGATTCATAGAATGTGAGAATGAGAAAAAGACCTTAGAGGTTATATACTCTAGTGTTTCCCAAACTTTTCTACTGAGATTATGTTGAAGAGAGTAAATGAATATATAACCCTAGATTGAGAAGGACAGCTTTTTTGTCTACTTACTTCATTTTGCATGTGAAGAAAACCCAGAGGAATGCCTTTATTTTTAAAACTTAGTAACACAAGAAGCTTTTTAGGGTCTAAAAAATAACTTAATAACCACTACATCACCAAATTCTCTTCAGATATTAATGTACACATGTAAAAACCAGCATGTGTTTTATATAGATATCTAGGTTGTTATTGTTTATGTCATCTGATAATTTCCAGAGCCGTTTCTGTTTTGATCACTTCTTTTCCCCTTTCACCTGTTTTTCCCATGTTTTAAATGCTGTTTTCTTCCTCAAACCTTTGATAATCTAGAGTTAAGAATATGTGACTCTTCCAATATGTTTGAAGATTGTATTATTTGCTCTTTGAAGAATATTTACATAAAATATTAGAGATTGTAAGTTGTGACTGTAGGCAAGAGCTAACATTTTAGGACTCCTAATTTTAAAAAATATTTAAAAATAAATGTCAGATTTTTTCATCTTTATTTTGGGCATGGATTTCTAACAATGCATGAGGAAAAAACCTTAAATTTGACAATCCAGTGGGTTTTTAAGATGAATCTTTGTTAGGGGTAAAAATGATACAATCAGCTACTTGTAATTGGTAATCTGTTGCGTTCATGTTAATGTGCTTTTGATGAACCATATTGGTTATTAAAAAGTAGTTTTATTCTTAATCGTTGGAGGTAAAAATTCTCCAGAAAATGTTGAAACAAAAGTCAGTTTTAGAAAACAATTTTTGTCTCCCCACAAATTCTTGATATATTAGTGTAAAATTTTGCCAGGAAAAAACAATTTCTTAATTATATGAATTTCACAAAGCAGTTTTATTATGTGTGTTCTTAGATATCATTTCTATAACTTGTTAATAACTTTCATGGGAAGACCAGTTATAAGCTACTACTATGGTTAAAAATTCAGCCTTTTATTCTGAATATTACACTTGTCTGTTTTCTGTGCTTTGATCCAAGGATGTTTGGCAAGTAACAACCTACTAACTTAATCCTATTACTTTGAGCTTGCTTTATTTGTGTGTGTGGTTTTGAAAGCAGAACAAAAACTCATTTTCTTAAAATGTTTCAATGCTTGTGTCTCTATGGTAAGCATCTCTGCTGGTTGTTTTTTCCTCTCTTATTTTAGGATCCTTTCCCCAATTTTAATTCTTGTAGTAAACAACACTGAATATGTGAGAAAAGCCTTTTCAATATGTTTTTCTTTGAAAACATTTCCATACGATTATCATCTGGCGATTTCAAAACCCCTTTTTGCCTCACCACGTAAATGTGTTCTTTTAAATTCCAAGTTATTTTACATCATAATTGTGCGTAGAAAAAGAATTGAAGAAAATAGTTCACCGTCTTAACCATTTGAGTACACTGGTTTCTGTGGATATTACAAAAGTTTCTGCACATTACTCACCTGAGATGAATGTTAGTTGTGCTGCTGACTGTATCCCTTTCCCTATGTTTCTGCTTAAATTGAGCAGCTTTAAGCCCAATATTCTTTACTTACATTCTTTTTATTTATTTTTTTAACCTTAATTATTTTGAAGATGTGATTCCTGTTTCTGGTGATTCACACACCAAAAGAAAGGAAAGGATTTCAAACTCTTAAGACTTATTTAAGAGCATAAACTAAGTGAGCTAAGGGAACTTCTTATGCAACTAGATTACTGGAAACAGAGCATCTGTAAGGTGGATTGTACATAGGGGATTACAAACTCTTGGGTAATTTTCACTCTTAGGCAGGAGAGTTTAAGAGTAGCCTCTTAGAAAGTGGTGACATGAAAAGTCTCTTTTGCACATCGCCCGAGCCTTTGCTATGCTTTAGGCCCTGAATCAAGACCAGTGGTTTATTGTAGCTATTGGTTTCAAACAGGAGCCAAGAGCAATGTCTTCCTATAGTCTGTTGGCCATTCAGGACCCCAGTGGGAATGACCAATTCAATTAGGAGAAACATAACCTGTATTAGAGTATCATTTCTTTTTTTTTTAAACAGAGCAGTTGGCCTATGTTGAGTTTAAGAATCAGGAACTTGCTCTGTGGGAATAGGGACTTAACCAAAACAGTGTTTGTAGCCATTAAGAGGAGTTGAGTGTTTTGTCCTTCCTCATTTCTCTCTTCTCTCCCTTTCCCTCTTTTGCTCGCTAGCTTGCTTTGTGGCTGTTAGGGCATTAATCAAGCAATCTTTGTGTTGTCCAGTATTTTAAGGCAATAATATTTCAGTTTAATTTGCAATTTTGCTGATTGAAAAAATATGCTTTTTAAAGCTACTGTAGTGGTTTGCTTTATACGTGGCAGCAAGAAAAAATTCTTAGTGTTCTGGATCTTACCCTATTTTTTAGACATTATAGGAAAGTCTTTTTTTGATTCAGGATAGACAAGGGGTAAGGGAAGTATGGGAAAATTGCTTTGTTGTGTGCTGAAACACATGCCAACTTTAGCTTATTGGTTCCTTTGGTATTACTGATAAGCTTTTCTCTTTCTTTTCCTAGGACTTGGATGTTGTGGGTGACAGTATGCAGTGTCCTCCTTCACCCTTGCTTTTTGATCCTTCACTAACGCTTGAAGATCATTCAGTTAAAGATACTGCTGAAGTCCCAGTGGATATTTTGGCAAGTGAAGAACAACCCCAGCCAGGCTTCCTTATGTAGTCATGCAGCCAGGCAGAAGGTTCCCTGTTGGCTGTGCTAGCGTGTACTCAAAGGGAGTGAGTGGGGTTGTCACACACTGTAAAGGTGGCCCAGATGGCAGGTCACCAGAGAGAACCCTTGGTTCTCATACCTCAAAGAGTGGGACACAAATTTATTTAGTTAACTAGATAAGGAATCTAGGTAAATTGTTCTCTAGAAGAGGGAGAATTCAGCACTGGAATTATTTGAATCGTAGGGTAAGGATAAGTAATGTGATTTGGTTTCCCTGAGCCTTAGGCGGGATTTGAATGGCCCTGACTGAAGACCAGCAGTTATACTATGGCTGTTGGTTTCAAGCAGAGGCCCAAAAGACTATCTTCCAGTGATCTCTTGGTTGTTCTGGAAACTCAGCACAGAATGGCTGTTTTCATTGGGAAGAAACAACCCACAGCTCTCCCTCCCATTGGGAGAGCTTCAGGAATGCTTCAAGTAATGACTTCTGACTTCAGGAGTCAGGGACAGTTAAGTATAGGGAAGAACAACTGCCAGAGTTATTTTATTTCTACTGAACTTGTTCTTGTTGCTGTGATATACACGGGCATCGATAAATCAGATTCATGCTTCAGACCACAACAAATGAATTTGTAACCAAAGTGACTTTCTTTTAACAGGGTCAGATGCAGATGGCTGGAGATGGGTGCAGATTACAGGGACCTCGAAATTCTGAGAAAGCCTCTGCACCATTGCTTCAAAGTGGAGTGGCTACTGCAAATGGGAAGCCAGAACACACTTCTATCAGTTGATAGTTTGTTTTGGGAACCATTTGACTTTGGAGGATTTAAAATTCTCATTCTTTAAATAAGTATTTCTGACCATCTCTCTCTAAAGGACAACCCAGACTAGTTTGTTTTTCTTCTGGGTTATTGAGTGCTGTAGTAAAACATAACACCAAATTTGGGGGAAGAGACCAACAGAGTCTAAAAGTTGTGGGTGTCTTCCCACTCTGGGCAAGGAAGAGAGAGACAGGTGAATCCTGTCAAAGCTGCTGAGATTGAGTAAATATTCGGGACTCTGGCTACAGGGAGAGCCATCTTTGTAAGAGGATTTCCCAAGTCTTGGAATAAATCTAGATAGGTGTTTAGGTGGGAGCTATGTATTCTTGGAATATTGATGGACCCAGTATCTGGTTATTGCTATCAGCCTATGTTTTAGCCTTTTCTCACCTCACCTAATTGGGTAATCTGACACCCCCCCCACCCCCCCCAGAAAATAGCTCACAGGAGTAGGCCCTCCTTAACTGTCCATCTTCCTTCTAACCTATGTAAATTTCTGTAGTGACTATTTTATGTAAAATAACAAAAAGTTATTGTATATAGTTTCTATTAAATGTTAAAATGTTATGAGAATATAAAACAATTGAATGTATGGTTTGTATTTGGGGGATCCTTAAGGGGCTGTTTCTGATGGGAAAGGGAAAATGGGGCAAGATATACTTCCATCCCAAGAAGTAAATACATTTTCAGTAACTAACTTTGGTTTTGGTTTGCAGGATAAGATAAAGACCTGTTTGAAGTAAATGGAAAAGGGTGGGACCCCCTTATTACAGCCTGCGAGTTCCAAATATCTTCCTTTTAACTCTCCTCTGTGCCCCCTACTCCTATTCCCATTCCCAGGTCTATCTTGCAGTGCCTGATTATCATTTAAAAATTCTCTAAGGCTGGGAATGTATATATATAAAAACAAAAATAAAACTCCCAGAGAAATTGGGTCTGATGCTAGATCACAGAGATAGACATAGATTGTCAAGATCATTTTGATGAATATAATGGTAGAATTAAATTAGAAATTCAGTTAGGGTTAAGTTACCAATGCCAGAAGTTGTCTATTATGATGCATTATGTAAAGGAGGCCAAAAAATATAAGAACCAAACTGAGGAACAGATAAGTTTATATACAGTTAAACCAATGGTTTTCAACCTTTTTCATCTCATGACATAAACTGATGACTAAAACTCTGCGGCACACCAAGAAATATATTTTTGGCAGGTCTAACCAAAAAAAGAAAAACCCCAAAGCAAAAAGATATAATTTTGAGTCACTGCTCAGCTATTGTGCTGGCAGTTGTCATTTTTTTGACAATCTAAGGGAAAAAATCAGTGCCCCAGAATAAATAAGTACTGCATATTTTGGAAATTCTTGGGGCATACTGGTTGAAAATGGCTAACTTACACCATCACTTTAGCTTAAGTTTGAATGTTTATTCATGGAATGGTTGAAAGTAACTCTTAAAAGGCCTATCGGATGAATTCCTGAGGTCTTGCGTAGGTCTTGGCAATTTTCAATTTGGTTTCTAATGCTTCCTTGTCTAGTACTTTTTATACTTTATACATAAGAGAAACATTTGTGCAGCTCTAAGTGACCAACAAACCAGTAGCACCCACCCATCATTCAAGATGATTGTTCTGTAAGTCAGCAGGCCTATGAGCACTTTTCTGGGATAGGGGAAGGGATGTGGAGGCCAGGGAGTTAGCACCCCAGAAACAAAAAATTTTTAATGCTCCCCTGAGGATATGTTTATTAATTTTTAGAGAGGAAGGGAGAAAAATATTTTTGTGAGAGGAACATTGATCTGTTGCCTCTGGTATGTGGCCAAACTGGGGACCAAACCTTTTGGTGTATGGGATGTTGCTTCAACCAACTAAGCCACCTGGCTAGGGCAGCACCCCAGAAACTTTGATGGTTACTCTTGCAAACCCAGCAGCAGTGGTTTTGAGAAGGCTACATACAACTGCCACTTCTCCAAGGTCTTGGCTTCTTTTAGGCACAAGAAAAACATTTGGTAGAAAGCCTCAGACTGCATTGTATCTGAGAAAGTCTGCTTACTGGAATCCCTATGAGAAGTGTCCCTCTTAACAGAAATGGCCTAGTGCTCCTTTTCAGTCACCATAGCAGCCTAAGGGAAGTGAAAACCTTGTAGATAAAAAGGAGCTGGAGGCTGTCAACTGCTCCTCCCCTCTAAGGGTGCAGTACACACCCTTGAGATTTGGGTGGCACATTCCAGTGCCCACTACATTTTATCTTGTGCCAGACAGGTTAATTTCCATGCACATTCACAATTCTTGAGGGGCCTCTTAGAAGGAAAATAGCTTAGGGGGATGAATTACAACGTTCATTGCTGCAGTTAATCTTGGGGCCACAACTTGCAGTCACCTCCCTTCACTAAACCTTCTGAATTCCCTTCATCCTTGGTTATCATGTTGGTAGGTCTTGGGAGCTTGCTTGGTGGTGTGATCCTAACTCATTCCTGAGGAGTCCTGAGCCTTTGGTAATCATACCCCTCTCAGGCCAGCGTTCCTGCACATGCCCAGCTACAGTTGAGCAGTGTAGTCCCAAGCTGCACCTGTGGTAAAGGGGATAGTTCTCCCAAGATGTGCATATCCTAATCCCTGGGTCCTGTGAATGTTACCTTACTTGGCAAATGGGACTGTATAGACCTGATTATGGTTAAGGGCTTGGAATGGGGAAAGTACCTTGAATTACTCCAGTGGGCCCAGTATAATCTCAAACCCTTCAAAGTGGAGAACCTTTCTCAGCTGTGATCAGAGAAAAACAACAGTGTGAGAAGGATTTGATGGTGGTTCTGAGATGGGCGAACTATATATGGAGTCCAGGGAGAGGTTTCTAGTTGCTAAGTAAGGTGTCCTATACGGCAGGAGACTGGATTTTGCTAATTCTTGAATGAGTAGGAAACAAACTGCCCTAAATCCTACAAGGAGGAAAGTAACCTGCTCCCAAGTCATGCTGATGCTGCTAGCCCCATGGACCATACTTTGAGATGCAAGATGAAAGGAATCTGGGTGTCTGAATGTGTGGAGCAAGAGAGCCTTACTACCCATCTTGGACTAATTTGTGGGAGCACCATATTTTGGGGGCTCTGTTAAGTAGCTTCGTCATTTATCTTAGCCAACACAATCATCATGATATTCTGCCAATTCTTGCCCATGTCTAAACCAAATCTCTCCCGCAATTTTCTTCTGTTTTATCTTGAACTTTCCTTTATGGTGAAGGAGAATAATATTAGCCAACTCTATTAAGTGAATTTCATAAGAGCTGGCATCTGGAATGCTATATTTAGCTGTCAGTTCTAGCTTAGACTGGGTAACCCTGAGAAGTTCTCAGGCAAGGATTTTCCTTAAAGTAACTTTTCAGGGGAGATAAGGGAAACTTCAGTGGTACGTTTGGGGAGAACAGGACTTCCAGCTGTCTATATCATGCAGCAAGTCTCTATCATAATCTAGCCCTTAAACATGCTATTCGAGACAGCTGAATTTGAGTAATTTTTATTTTGGAAGCAGAGATGGGGGAACATTCAGAACTTCCAAGGACCTTAAAGCATTGCCCTGCCTTCTGGGCTACCTTCTTCAGGATCCATGTTCAAGGACAATCTCACAGGTCACAGCTGGCCAGGTATTTGGACAAATCCTTGTTTTTACAGTGATTTACCCAGGCCACCCTAAGGATAAGGAAATAAAACAGATCAGAGGCAGAGTCAGAAGTCTGTAAGGGCTCAGTTGAGAGGGAATGCAGGGCCCGTGGGCTGGAGTCCATTTATGCTGTGGGAGAGTCCCAGAGAGGGAAGGCTTGCCCACCCAAGACACGTGGGTGGGAGCTGCAGTCATGCTGGTGGTGAAAACATCACAATATTATTCTGCCTCATTTTACATCAGGAGAACAGTCTCCTTACAAAGTCCTGGGAAAATCCAACAGCAAAGATGCTGCTTATAACACCAGCAACCCAGATATAGTCTGGGCCCATCCCTGGCAGAGTGGCTGGTCTCTGCCCTTTGTCTTCCCCTTACCAAGCAGACATCCCTTTAGGATCTTGCACAACCCTCTTGACACAGGCAATGTCATCATCGATGATATCATCCAGAAATTCTGAAAGGAAAAGTGGTAAGTCGGGAGGGAAAAATCCCTTTTCCTGTTTTAATAATCAGTCATTGTTTCCACTGGAGTTCGCAGAGGAAGCAAGCAGCTTGGAGATTCAGAAGCCCTTTATCTCTGGAGCCCCTCAATGGGTTTGCCTTTCATTTTGCTGGATTTTGGTGCCTTTGCTAAGAATCTGTCTTTGAGCCCTCTTCCCTCCAGATGGCATCCAGGACTTGAAGGACTAGGGAGAGCCTTTGTTTCAGGCAACTGGGTAGCGTGTCCTGAGTGCTGTGTGTGGGTTTGTGGAATGGTGATGCATTGGTGCCCATGTCAGAAACAGGATAATATATCTTGAGAGATGGGGGCCCATGACAGGAGGCTTAGTCAAGGCAAGGGTCAGTGTCTCTCTCTCCCTCCTTTTTGGCAGGAAGATCTCTGTGGGGTCCTGTTTTAGTGTGAGGTCTGCATAGGGCCCTTTTCTTCTGTATGGTCATTCCCCCCAGCACAGGCCAATGGGCCAGCGTAGGGAGTAGTGCATTCAGTTTGGCACCCATTTTACCAGCCCCTACTCCACCCACCTCCCAGAGGGGATAGCGTCCTTACTGTTGCACATTTTCTTGCAGGCATTTGCTGAGGGATACTTTTTGTCTTTGCACCACCACTTGTTGTTCAGCTGGAAGAGCCCATAATCACTACTGCCATTGTCATTATTTCCATTAAAGGCCAGGGTGTTGAAGTTACTCTCATGCTCAGCCATGCAGACCCCTGTGTCAGAGAGAGCAAAAAGTGTGTATAAAAAAGGAGCATGCTCCATAATGGGATTCAACTTGTGCTGTACCAGAACTACCAGAAATGAAAGCCCATTAAGACTGAAATGCAAAGACCATAAGATCCTTAATGTTAGAGGTCATTTATAATCCAGATGTATTCTCATGCTTAAGCAATAATTATTTTAAGTATATTTTATTGATTATGCTACTACAGTTGTCCCATTTTTTTCTCCCCTTTATTCTCCACTGCCCTATACCCCCATCCTACCAGCATTCCCCCAGCCCCCTTATGTCTGTGGGTCATACATATGAGTTCTTTGGTTTCTCCATTTCCTTTACTAATCTTAATCTCTCCCTGTCCGTGTTGTTGCTACCATTTATGTTTCTTGTTCCTGTATCTTTTCCCCCGTTCTCCCCCCCCCGCCCCCTCCCCACTGATAACCTTCCGTGTGATCTCCATATCTGTGATTCTGTTCCTGTTCTAGTTGTTTGCTTTTTTTCTCTCTTTTTTTTTAGGTTCAGTTGTTGATAGTTGTGAGTTTGTTGTCATTTTACTGTTCATAGTTTTTGATCTTCTTTTTTTTTAGATAAGTCCCTTTAACGTTTCATATAATAAAGGCTCAGTGATGATGAACTCCTTTAACTTTACTTTCTCTGGGACGCACTCTGTACTTTATTTGCCGCTTCATTCTAAATGATAGCTTTGCTGCATAGAGTAATCTTGGATGTAAGTCCTTGCCTTTCATGATCTTGAATACATTTTTCCAGCCCCTTCTTGCCTGAAAGGTTTCTTTTGAGAAATCAGCTTATAGTCTTATGGGAACTCCTTTGTAGGTAACTGTCTCTTTTTCTCTTGCTGCTTTTAAGATTCTCTCCTTATCTTTAATCTTGGGTAATGTATGATGTGCCCTGGTGTGTGTTTCCTTGTATCCAACTTCTTTGGGACTCTCTGAGCTTCCTGGACTTCCTGGAAGTCTATTTCCTTGACCAGATTGGGGAAGAAATTGAAAATAAGTTTTCAATTTCTTGCTCTTCCTCTCCTCCTTCTGGTACCCCTATGATTTGGATGTTGGCAAGTTTAAAGTTGTCCTGGAGGTTCCTAAGTCTCTCCTCATTTTTTTGAATTGTTTCTTCATTCTGTTCTGGTTGAATGTTTATTTCTTCCTTCTGCTCCAAATCATCGGTTTGAGTCCTGGTTTCCTTCCCTTCACTGTTGGTTCCCTGTATACTTGTCTTTATTTCACTTTGCATGGTCTTCACTTTTTCCTCCATTTTGTGACCATACTCAACCATTTCTGTGAGCATCCTGATTACCAGCGTTTTGAACTCTGTGTCTGATAGGTTGGCTATCTCTTTGTCGTTTAGTTCTTTTTCTGGAGTTTTGATCTCTTCTTTCATTTGGGCCATATTTCTTTGTCTTGGCACAGTTGTTAAGTTGTGAGGCGTCGAACCTTAAGTATTCACCAGGGCGGGGCAACCCACTTTGCTGCATTGTGGTGCTGTATGTAGGGGAGGGGTCAGAGAGGAACTATGCCATTGCTGGGCTCTCTGCCAGCTTTCAGTCACTTCCCCTGCTACCCACAAGCAAATTGGGCCCTTCTGGTGCTGATTCTTAGGTGGGTGGGATTGTGTACATTCTAGGACCCTGTGGGTCTCTACAACGAACTCGCCTGTGGAGCTGGGAGTTTCTACCGCCTCTTCATCCTCCACAGGTTTTTACAGCCAGAGGTTTTTAGGCTTTCTTTTCCCATGCTATAACCCTGGGTTGCGTGGTCTGCCTTGCTCCCTAGTTGTTCCTCCCTGTTTATCCACATGCAAATGTGGGACCGCCTAGTCTTCCAGCCACTGCCTTGCCACATATCCTCTCTGCCCTGGCTGCCTGTCTGCTACCCCTCCTACCAGTCTGGATGAATGTTTCTTCTTTTAACTCCTTGGTTGTCAGACTTCCATACAGTTCTAATTTCTGGCAGTTCTGGTTGTTTTTGTTTTCAAATTTTTTGTTGTCCTTTTGGTTGTGCGAGGAGGCAAAGTGTACCTACCTAGGCTTCCATCTTGGCCAGAAGTTGGCTTAAACAATAATTTGCCCATGTTAAATAAGTGCATTAGGAATGCCCAATCATCAATCAGTCACAGTCTGTTCCCTAGTCTAACCTTTCCAGTCTCATCTTCCAGCCAAATATCCAATTCTTGCCATGTATATGCACTTTTGCTCTATACCCTAAGGTATATGCAAGAGAGTGGAGTGGTAGTGGAGGAGAATCCCAGGAAGGAATTTCAGAAAAAGTATTCTTGGGGATAATAAAAAAGAGAAGGTTTGGCATGGAGAAAAATGAAGATATTCAAGATAAGTTGAAATAGTTTCATTTGTGCCAGCAATGTGATGGGTGACTCTCAGTTCTTGCACCTTTGTCACTGCCTCATCACCTGTTCTCACAATTCCCATCTAACTCCCTTGTGACACTAGTAGAACAATCTTAGACAAACTTAGCAGTGGTGGGTTAATTTTTGGCAGACAAAAGAGCAGGGGAGAGGATAGGAGGCAGCACCTATTGTGCTCCTGAGACATTGACAAGAAAGAACGCAGATGAAAGCAAATGTGATGGTAGCAAAACTAGAAGTATGCCAGTTAGTCTTTGGGTATGTTTAAGGAAATATTCCAAATATTGGTGGGAAGCTGATTTGGGGGAGAAGCAGAAGAAAATCTATTTCTTATTCTGTTATAGGTAAGATAATAGGTGGAATGAAAGAGAAGGAAAACCAGGTAGGAATTACAAGGCAGAGGAGAAAGAGATAAGAAGAACAGGCAGGGGAGTGGGAGGAAGCTGAGTTGGGGAGAGTTTTCTGGGTTGGGGAAATGGGCCTCTTTGGGCAGGGATAAAAAGGACAGATGAGCAATTCATACTCACAGTTTGCCAGGCTGTAGCCATGGAAGCCATCCATTCCATGGGCCTTCAACTTGCGGGCCAGTTCACACTTGGAGAAGATTTTGGCATTATAAGCTGCAAAGAAGCAGCTGAGGAGGAAGATGACCAGAATTGACCTCATTTTTGCAGCTAGTGGAACCGAAAGACTGGTATGTCCAGGATGCTGTTGTCTCTTATACCCTTTGGGCACAAAGGTGTCTCTGCGTGTGCAGTTGAGCTGGCATCTGTGCCAGGAAGAAGGACTTGGCTGCCCAAGGCTAATTCTCCAAACTGCCAGTGTGAATTTCAGGGAAGAGGATGTAACCAAGAATGGTACCAGGAATAATGTCTTGGGGGGAGCAGTCCTAGATTTGGGCAAATGCATGAAAAGGGGGGAGGAATGGCAAGAGAAAAGAGTTGGTAGGAGAAAGGAGTGTGATTTTCAAGGCTTGTTCTTTGCTGCAATGTCCCCCAAACAGGTTGTCTTTGTATGCTCTGCTTAACTTAGGCTCATTATCTGTGCTTGGCTAAAGGTATTTTCCCACTTGATCTAATGGGAGACCCATGATGGCCATAAATGAGTTTGGAGAGATTGAGCTTCTTGGCATCTGAAATCAGTAAACCATTGGTTGAACAGAAGACCACTAGAGATTAAGTTCATAATATTTCTGCACCTGAGAGGAGTCATTAGATCTAACCCCCTGCTATACTTGAATTCTTTTTAATATCTGTGATCACTGATATATGTGTATATATTATTACAAATACATATTTTTTAGTTTATTTATTTATTTTATTTATAAATCGTGTTTATTCTATTACAGTCTTCTCTATTTTTCCTCCTTTACGCCCTCCACTCATCCCACACTCACCCCTTGTTCCCACAGTCAACTCCCACTATGTTGTCCATGGGTCATACATACATGTTCTTTGTCTAGTCCCTTCCCCTTCTTTCCACCATTGTCCTCTTTCCCCTCCCCTCTGGTCACTTTCAATCTGCTCCATGTTTCTGTACCTGTGGTTTATTTTGTTCGTTAGTTTATTTTGTTGACTAGATTCCACTTATAGGTGAGATCATATGGTAATTTTCTTTCATCAACTGGCTTATTTCACTTAGCTTAATATTCTCCAGTTCCATCCATGTTGTCACAAAAGGTAGGAGTTCCATCTCTCTCTTTTTCTTTCTTAAATGTAGATTGATTTTATTTATTTTTTTAAATGTCAAAGTTAACTATAAAATATTTAAAAAAATTTAAAACCATGATGAAGTCTCAGCAATTAAACCAACATGACACCAGCACAGAAATAATCAAGTAGATCAATGAAATATAATGAATATTCTAGAGACAAATGTATATATTTGGTTAATATATGTATGATTAAGTTGATATTTCAAATCAATGGGTAAAATAAGGCTTATTCAACAAATAAGGTGCATGGACCATTATTACTTGAAATAAACCAAATATAGAGCCCTATTCACACATTATACAAGAAATATTCAGGTGAGTTAAAAGTCAGTATGTAGAATCTAAGGAGTTTTAGAAGAAAATGGAACTAATATTTTTCATGACCTGAGGTAAAATATTCAACCCCAGAAGCTATAAAGTAAATATTGACAATATGACTATATTAAACATTTAACCATATAGCAATATACATATAAAAAAAGTTAAAGGACAAGGAATAGAAAAGTATTTGCAACACATCTAAAACATGGGTAATAGGTTTTTTTTGTTTTTTTTTTAGGGAAATAATTCTACAAACCTTTAATCAATAAATGGATAAAGAATACCCAAAAGTCATTTAAAGCTTTTATTTAAAACAAACAAAAAAAAGAGAAATAGGCAAAAAATATACTAAAACAGGTTTAGTTTCAACAAATAGTAAAGGAACAATTAAAATAACATCATTGTCACAATCAGATTAATGAGTATTAAAATTATTGGTAATATCAAGTATTGGCAACTCTGAAAGGAACTGGGTATTCAGAGAAACTTTTTCTTTATCTTAAAGCAGTCCCTTTAGCATATTTTGCAGTGCTCGTTTGGTGGAGGTGTATTCTTTTAGCCTTCTTTTGTCTGGGAAACTCCTTATTTCACCTTCCATTTTAATCGAGAGCCTTGCTGGGTAGAGCAGTCTTGATTGCACTCCTTTGCTTTTCATGACTTGGAATATTTCTTGCCATTCCCTTCTGGCTTGTAGAGTTTCTGTTGAGAAGTCAGATGCTAGCCGTATCGGGGCTCCCTTATATGTTATTACCTTTTTCTCTCTTGCTTGCTTTAGGATTCTGTTTGTCTTTGATATTTGCCATTTTAATGATGATGTGTCTTAGAGTGGGCCTCTTTGGGTTCCTCTTGAATGGGACCCTCTGTGCTTCCTGGACTTGTGTGACTTTTTCTCTCCATCAATTAGGGAATTTTTCCATCATTACTTTTTCAAGCAGGTTCTCTGTCCCTTCCTCATCCTCTTCTTCTGGTATCCCTATTATATGGACATTATTAGGTTTCAGGTTGTCCTGCATTTCCCTCAATGCCTCTTCATTCTTTTTGAGTCTTTTTTTCATTTTCTTGCTCTTTCTCAGAGCTTTTTTCTACCTTGTCCTCCAGCTTGCTGATTCGGTCCACAGCTTCATCTAGCCTGCTTTTGATTCCTTCTACTGTGTTCTTCAACTCAGAAGTTGTATTCTTCATTTCCTCTTGTCTCTTCTTGATCGTTTCTATGTCCTTT
Organism: Pteronotus mesoamericanus; assembly: GCF_021234165.1. Taxonomy (NCBI): domain Eukaryota; kingdom Metazoa; phylum Chordata; class Mammalia; order Chiroptera; family Mormoopidae; genus Pteronotus; species Pteronotus mesoamericanus. The sequence continues at coordinate 5,853,835 of NW_026555310.1, forward strand.
TTCATGCTGATATAGTTTGCAGTAAGTTCCTCGTAGTTTCCCTGTAGTTTTTGGTAATTCTCTCTGAGCTCACTGAGCTCATTGAGCTTCCTTAGAACCGTTGTTTTAAACTCAATATCTGATAGTTTACTTGTCTCTATTTCATTTAGTTGTCTTTGTGGGGATTCCTCCTTTCCCTTTGAGTAGGGTGTATTTCCTTGTCTTCCCATTATTTGTGAGACTGTTGTCTTTTGCTTCTGCTTCTTAAGTTAATCTGTCTTGATTTCCTGACTTTGTGGTGTGAACTTCTATGGTTGGAGACCACTGTTTTTACTTTCTGGATCTGCTTCTGATGATGTCAGATGTTGACCCTGTCTGACCTTAGGCAGTCTGATCGAAACTTCTGGTAATCTACTGTTTCTGGCTGTCTCCTTCAGCTGTTAATCTATTCACTCTGCACTCAGCAGGGCACCTTAGACAGCTCAGGGCGGGGCGGAGTCCCTCATGGGGGTGGGGTTATTGCGTCCTTTCACGCTGCCCTAAGGGCGAGAAGTGCACACTGGGATCCCACTGGCTACTCACTCTATTCTCTCCCCAAAGCCTCCGTCCCCAGTCTCTCCTCAAGTGTCGCCTGATCTCTCTGTGCCCCCTTTAGCCAGGGATCTACTCTCTGTGGCTGCCCCTCTGCACTCAACAGGTGGCTTAGACAGCACAAGGTGGGGTGGAATACCACCTGGGGGCGGGGCTGTTGGGTTCTTTGATGCTGGTGCAGCTCAGGGTGAGTGGCCTCTTCCTGAGCAAAATGGCTGCTGCCACATGGGGGATGAGTCAGCACCGAGATCTGGTCAGCTACTCTCTCAGTTCTCTCCCCAAAGCCTCCCTCCCCAGTCTCTCCTCAGGTGTTTCTAGCCCACTTTTTCCCTGCCTTTGCCAGAGACCAGGGTAAGTGGCTGCAAATAAAAATTTTGCGTTGGCCCTATAGAAGGCTCTGTCTCTTGTAGAGAGCAACCCTGCTTCTTTTCGCAGCTGGATGTTTTCTGTGTACTTTTTGGGCTCTGGTGCTGTGGGCTAGAGATCCCCGCTTTTGGCTTAGACTCTGCTCTTCTCAGGGGGATCCCACTGGCCATTTCAATATCCTTCTGGTGCTGCCACCCATGGGTGCCCAGCCCGCCTTCTCGGGTCTCTACGCACTCCTTACCAGTTAGATTGTGCTAAAGCTGATTCTTCTGTCTCCGAGGTTACAAGGCTCCTCTCTCGCTCTTGTTCAGTTGTTTGTTCCAGGTGATTTCTCCACAATTTAGTTGTAATTCCAGGTTGGTCCTGGGAGGAGATCAGTGTGACTTCCATTCACTCCTTTGCCATCTTGATTCTCCCAGTTGACTCCACAGATACATATTTGTGTGTGTATTTATTTATTATCAGTAATTTGATCATGAGACTATGGAGGTGGAGAAGTCCAGATCCAGGAAAGCCAACTATTTAAGTTCTAGTACAAGTCTGAGTGTGAGAACAAGGAGAGCTGATGGTATAAATTCCAGTCTGAGACTGAGTTTGAAGGCAAAGAAGGACCAATATCTCAGCCTTTTATTCTATTCAGGCCTTCAGCGGATTGGCTGGGGCCCACCCACATTGGGGAGGGCAAAATGCTTTACTAAGTCTACTAAATCAAATATTGATCTCATCCTGAAACACTCTTACAGACACAACCAGAAATAATGTTTAACCGAATATCTGGGCACCTGGTGGCCCAGTCAAACTGACATAAAATGAACTTTCACACATCTGTTGAGAGGGTACAGTGACAGAAAATGTATGACATCCTGAGGCCCATCATTCCATTCTCTGAAATGTTTCTTCATTATTTTTCTTAACCATTCATTCAGTATTTATTGGGCATGAACTACATATTAGGTATGGTGTTAGTTATTAAAACATTTCATAAATTGAGCCAGAGTCTGCCTCTTCATATCCCCTCTCCACTGGTCTCAGGCTCTAAGGTACAAATTTCTATTCCACATAATTATAGTTATTAAGTACCAGCTGTGAGTCAGGTGAGCTATTAATAATAAGCACATTCCCCATTTTTAAACCATTTAACACACATACCAACACAATAAGGAGGAACTGATGTGTATTTATATATATATTGAATACATTTGTGGATGAGGAACTGAAACCCTAAGGGGTTAACTTTCTGTAGGTCAGTCAGCAAATAAATGGTGGAGTTGGAATTTGAATCAAGGAAGGCTGAGTCTAGCAGAGTAACCTCCAACATCCTTCTCCATGTTCCTAAAGATTACCACCATGCTCCCACCTGAAGTATTTATTTCATCCCCCATTTCTTGTTTGACAAAGGTTTCTTCATCCCTTGCTTATTTCCAGTCTAGGTTATCAATATTCTTAAATATAGGGCCAGGAGATAAATGAAAAATACATCAAGATCTCTATGATTCCTGATAATTTTGAGCTTTTGGGGAGAGAGTGAGATAAATTCATCCAATGCAGAAGAGATTTTAGGAAGATCTGAAATGACTCTGGGAGGGTAGAGATAAATGGCCAAAAAGAGAAATTAAACAATTTGTGTATATAGGTAGATGGCTTTTAGTTGCTTGAACCATCCTTTTATCCCAGGGATAATTTCCACTTGATCATGGTGTATGATCTTTTTAATGTACTGTTTAATTTGTTTTGCTTGTACTTACTTTGTTTAGCATTTTTACATCTATATTTATTAGGCATATTGGCCTGTAGTTTTGTTTTCTTGTAGTATTCTTATCTGGCTCTGCTACTAGGGTAATGTTGGCCTTATAAAAAGAGTTTGGGAGGATTCCCTCCTCCTTTAGGAAGAGTTTTCCTCAGTTTAGGAAGAGTTTGATAATTGGCACTTACTCTTCTTTGAATGATGGGTAGAATTTCCCTTGAATATATCTTGTCCTGGGCTTTTCTTTCTTGGGAGGTTTGTGGTTAATGATGCAATTGCTTTACTTGTTATTGGTATGTTCAGATTTTCTATGTTCTCCACCACTCAGGTTTGGCAGTTATATGTTTCTATAAATTTATCTGTTTCTTCTAGATTACCTAATTTGCTCTGTACAATTATTCATGTTAGTCCCTCATCACCCTTTATTTTTGCGGTATTGGTCTAATATCGCCTCTTTCATTTATAATTTTATTTTAGTCTTCTCTCTTTTTTCTTTGTAAGTTTAGCTAAAGATTTGTCAATTTTATCTTTAAAAACCCCCAGTTCCTACTTTAGTTGGTCTCTTCTATTGTCTTTTTAGTCTTTTATTTATTTCTGCTCTATTTTTTTTATTTCTTCCTTTCACTAAATTTGGGCTCAGCTTGTCCTTCTGTTTCTAATCCTTTGAGATGTAAAGTTAGATTGTTTATTGATTTTTTTTTCTTAATGTAGGTGTTTATCATAAAAATTTTCCTCAAGAACCTGCTTTTGCTGTATTCTATAAGTTTTGGTATGTTTTATTTCCAGTTTTATTTGTCTCAAGATATTTTCAATTTCTCTTTTGATTTCTGTCTTGACCCATTCTTCATGAGCATGTTGTTGAATCTCTACCTATTTGTGAATTTTTCACTTTCTTCTTGGTATTGATTACTTGTTTTATACCTTGTAGTCAGTAGATGCTTGATATAGCAGTCTTTTAAAATTTGTTATGGCTTGTTTTGTGGCCTCACATATGATCTGTCCTGGAGAATATTTAAGTGTGCTTGAGAAGAAGTGTATTATGCTGCTATTGGATGGTATATTCTGCATGTGTCCTGAAAATCCCATTGCCCTTCCTTTGGACATATCCTTGGGGAGAGTGACCTCTGTCCTTGAGGCCTAGTCACTTCAGGAGCTCTGGGTGTTCTGATGAGATCGAGAGAGGCCTTGTCCCTCCTTTCAACTCCTTCTCTCACTGAAGTTGTTCCACTCCTTTCCCTTCCTGTCCCCTCCCCTTCCTCCCTTTCTCCCACTTCCTCCTGGAATACTCTGGCTGGTTGAAAATCTTTTTCTTGTTCTTGGTTCATAAAGCCTCAGTGGCTTCAGTTCCTGTTGTTAGGTTTAAATATTGTAATTGTATTTTTACGGAATGGGAATAAAGGGAGGGATATGGCGAAGGGATCAGGAGATGCGATAAAGGTTCACTGGAGTAGGGAATCAGGTGAGCAACTCATGGGTCATGAATCTGTGATGTGAGGCAAGGATGGAGGCCCACTGAAGTTAAGAGGCAGTTTGGGAATGTGTAGAGGTATTTTTGATTGTCGCAATGATTAGAGGTACCTACTAGTACTTTGGGAGTGGGGTCTAGCTATCTGTCAAAGAACAGGACAATACTGACCTCTAAAGAATTTTTCTGTCCTGCCTGGGTTTTAAATGTTTTGGCAGGCGAGAATTCTACCACTGAACCACCAATGCAGATTAAATGTTTTGGGTAACCATTGATGTAGGTATAAAGTCTGTTAAGAATTAATTAAAACTAACTCCATTTTACATACAAACACAAGCATTTTTTTTTTTCATGGAATTAACATGCATTGAATTTTCTAGGAATACAGCTATTGTGTAGATCAAGGGGAGATTGTTTTTGGTTTTGTTTGGAACTTTAACAAGGATCTTTATCTTTTAAAAAATCCTATCATTCATGGCAATGCTGCTCATGATGCTTGATGTGCCAATATGACACATCTGTACCCCTGTACTTATGGCCACTATGTTCTGTATTTAGGGGTCTAATATCTAACTATTTATAGCCAAGAAAATTTTTTAAATTACGTATTATTATTATTTTCAAATAGACTTTATTTTATAGACTTTGAATTTGGACTTACAGCAAAATTGAGCAGAAATTACAGAGATTTCCCATATACCTCCTGTCCCACTCCCCAACATGCACAACTCCCCCACTATCAACTTCTCCAACAGAGTGGTACATTTATTACAATTGATGAACCAATAATGAGATATCATAATCACCCAGAGTCCATAGTTTATCTTAGGGCTCACTGTTGGTGTTTTATATTCTATGTGTTTGGACAAATGCGTAATGTTATCAAAATATAATACAGAGTATTTTAACTGCCCTAAAAATCCTCTGTGCTCCACTTATTCATCCACCCCTACCACAAACCCCTGGAAACCACTGGTCTTTTTCATATCTCCATACTTTTGTTTTTTTCCAGAATGCCATAGAGTTGGAGTCGTACAGTATGTAGCCTTATCACACTGGCTTCTTTCTCTTGGTAATATGCATTTAAGCTTTCTTCATGCCTTTTCATGGCTTTATAGCTCACTTCTAGTCAGCTCTGAATGGTTCATTTTTGGCTGTACTACAGCTTTATTTTTTAATTATATTTTCTTGTTTATGCTATTACAGTTGTCCCAGTCCTCCCCACGTCTTTCCTCCTCTGCCTAGCCTTCACCACCTCAGGCAATTCTCACACTGTTGTCCATGTCTATGGATCATGCATATACTCTCGTATGCTCTTTGGCTACTCTATTCCATATTGCTGTGCTTTATGTACTCATGACTATTCCATAACTACCAATTTGTACTTTTTAATCCCTCATCTTTTTGCCCATTGCCCTGACTCTCCTCTCATCTAGCAACCATCAAAACATTCTCTGTGTCTATGATTTTGTTTCTGTCCTGTTTGTTTATTTTGATTTTTAGAATCAATTGTTGATAGATATATATTTATTACCATTTATTGTATAATACTGGTTTGGTGATGATAAACTCCTTTAGTTTTTTCTTGTCTAGGAAGCTTTTTATCTGTCCTTTGATTCTAAATGACAGCTTTGCTGTGTAGAGTAATTTTGGTTGTAGGTCTTTGCTTTTCATTACGTTGAATATTTTTTGCCAATCTCTCTTAACCTCAAAGTTTCTTTTGAGAAATTAGCTGACAGTGTTATGGGAGCTCCCTTGTAGGTAACTAACCGCTTTTTTCTTGCTGCTTTTAAGAGTCTCTCTTTGTCTTTAACCTTTAGCATTTTAATTGTGATGTGTCTTGGTGTGGGCCTCCTTGGGTTCATCTTGTTTGGAATTCTCTGCACTTCCTGGATTTGTATGTCTATTTCCTTCACCAAGTTAAGGAAGTTTTCTGTCATTATCTTTTCAAATAAGTTTCCAAATATCTTGCTCTCTCTTTTCTCCTCCTGGCACCCCAATGATGCAAATGTCGTAATACTTGCAGTTGTCCCAGAGACTCCTTACACTAACCTCATTTTTTGGACTCTTTTTTTCTTCTTGCTGTTCTGATTGGGTGGTTTTTTTTTTTTTTTTTTGTTTCCTTGTATTTCAAATTGCTGATTTGGTTCTTGGCTTCATCTACTCTTCTCTTGAATCCCTGTAAACTGTTCTTTACTTCAATTAGTGTATCCTTCATTTCTGACTGGGATTTTTAAAAAATGTTATTGAGGTCCTTTATGTTATTAAGTTCCTTGAGCATCTTTATAACCAGTGTTTTGAACTCTGCATCCAGTAGATTGATTGTCTCATTTTGTTTAGTTTTTTTTCCTGGAGTTTTGATCTTTTCTTTCATTTGGGTCACATTTATTTGTCTCCTCATTTTGGTAAACTCCCTGTGTTTGTTTCTATTTATTAGGTAGAGCTGCTCTGACTCCCTGGCTTTGTAGAGTGGCCTAATGTAGTAGGTGTTGTGTAGAGTCCAGAGGCACAGCCTTCTCTATCACCCAAGATGGGTACTCAAGTTGTGCCCACTATGTGGACCATGTATACCCTCCCCTTGTAGTTGAGCTTTGATTCTCTTGGCACATCCAAGTTCAACCACTGACTGTGTTCTGTCCAGGGTCATACAGCAGAGACTACAAAGTGATCTGCAGTTGGCTGCTACTTGTGCTGGGCTTGGAGGTGCCCAGGTGAGGCCAAGCTGTGAACCAAGGCCAGCTGCTGCTAGTGCCACACCTGGGGAAACTTATATGAAGAGGTATAGGGCTCACCAAAGCCAGATGCTGCTTGTTTGAGAGAATTTAGGGAAATCTGAAGCATGAGCCAAGACAAGCCATTTTTATGGAAAAGCCACTGGAAACAGCTTTAGTGGGCCTGAAATTTGGGTGGGGTCAGGCCTCAGGGAATCACCAGGGAGGGGCAAAGAGTGTGAGCCAGGTTGATGGAGTCTCAGATATGGCATCTGCCTGCCAGCTCTGTGACTCTGTGGGAGGAAGGCTCAGAAAAGGAACAATGGCCTTTGCTAGCACTTCTGTTTGGGAGAAAGTTGCTCCCCAGCTATCTCCCTGAGGCTGGACAATTCAGTTTCTCCCCATATGTCTCTGATGCCTTTCAATCTGCTGCTCCTGTGCTGGAGCTTAAAAGGAGTGAGTCCAAGTAAATTATGTATGGGCCCTATAAGAGGAACTGCCTAAGACTTCAGCAGTTTCTGTCTTCCACAGCCTTAATCCCCACTGGTTTTTACAGCCAGAAGTGATGGAGACATGTTTTCCTGGCACTAGAGCCCTGGGTTCAGGGTCCTGGTTGGGGCTGAGACTTCTTGCTCCTCAGATAGCCCTCTTGATTTTTATGTGCCACATGTGGGTGTGGAACCAGCCAATTCCATGTCTTCACCCCTCCTTCCAGTCTTGATTAGGTTTCTTCTTTAATTCTGTAGTTGTAGGACTTCCACTCAGCTCAATTTCTGATGGCTTGGAATGATGGTTGTTCTATACCTTCATTATAATTTTGATGTGTTTGTACAAGGAGATGTAATTTTGGTTTGTTCTTTCATTTGGGCCATGTTTCCTCATTTTGGCGGCACCCCCTGTGCTTGTTTTTATGTATTAGGTAGAGTTGCTTTGACTCCATGTCTTGGTAGTGTGGCCTAATGTAGTAGGTGTACTGTAGATTCCAGTGGCACAGCCTCTCCCCTATCACCCAAGGCGGGTACGCAACTTGCACCATTTGTGTGACCTGAGTACACTCTCCTCTTGTAGTTGAGCCTTGGTTGCTGTTAGCAGATCAATGGTAAGGATTTACCCAGGCCAGTCAGCTGCAAGGATTGGTTGTGACCACTTACCAGCAATCTCTGCCTTCCGTGGAGGATCAGCTGTGCAGAAGCAGGGTCATTGTGTTCCTACGTGGTCTGTAGCTGTCCATTGGGTGTGTAGGTTCTGTGGTTTCCAGGGTGGTGCAGGACAAAGTCAGCCCCTACTGTGTTTTGCCCAGGGAACACTGCTTGGGCTGTAAAACAATCTGAGATGGCTGATACTTGTGTTGAGTTTGGAGGTTCCCAGGTGGAGCCAAGCTGTGACTCTAATCTGGCTGCCTCTAAGCCTCACTGAAGCCTGCTGCTGCTTGTTTGATAGGATTTAGGAGTCAAGACCAGCCATTCATATGGAAAAGCAGCTTGGGTGGGCCGACAAGTTGGGTTGGGTAGAGCCTCTCTGGATCTCCAAGGTGGGTCCCATAGTGTTAGCCAGGTTGATGGAGTCTCAGATATATCACCTGATTGCTGGATCTGCAGGAGGAGGGTTTAGAAAAGGGATAAAGGCCTCTGCTTGCCTTGTGTCAGACATTTCAGTTTCTCCCTGTTTACCTCCGGTCCCTTTCATGCTACTACCTTCATGCTGGAGCTCAGAGGGAGTGAGTTTGAGTATGTGAGTCCATGTGTGGGTTCTTTAAGAGGAACTGCTTGGGGCTTCAGCAATTTCTTCTACTGACTCCATTCCCTTATCTTCCTGGCACTGGAACCCTGGGCTCTGGGGCCTGGTGTGGGGCTGGGACTCCTCGCTCCTGAGATATCCCTCTTGAATTTTTATCCACTGCGCATGGGTGAGGCACCAGCCTGTTCCAAGTCCATGCCCCTTCTACCTTTTCTGGATGGATGTGGTTTCTTTAATTCTGTAGTTGTCAGATTTTCATTAAGCTCAATTTTTTCTTTTTTTTTTTAAAGATTTTATTTACTTATTTTCAGAGAGATGAGAATGGAGGAGAAAGAGAGGGAGAGAAACATGATGTATGAGAATTACTCTGATCAGTTGCCTCTCACATACCTCCAACTGGGGACCTGGCCCGCAACCCAAGCATGTGCCCTGACTGGGAATTGAACCAGTGACTCTGCAGCCTGCAGGCCAACACTCAATTCACTGAGCCACACCAGCCAGAGCTCAACTTGATTTTTGATGGTTCCGAGTGATGGTTATTCTATACTTTAGTTGTGATTTTGTTGAGGTTGTGGGAAGAGGTGAGCGATGTGCCTATGCTGCCCTCTTGACCAGAAGTCTTTGTCTGGATTTCTTATCTCAGATCCATCCTTACTCAGGATCTTCCTCTGGCTCTTTGTTTCCTCCACACCTTCTCTCTTCCTTTGTTCTTTACAAATCTGATTTCTTCTACTTTCATTATTCAGTCATAAAAAATAATGTCTGTGTTCATCTCTTGTCCCTTTTCTCTTCCTCCTTTATTTTATTTTTGACCCAGATTAGCAATACTAATCAGTAAAAGAGAACAACCTTTGAAATAAAAAAGATTGAAGTTTTTGAGTCTTGGATTTGCTCTTTATTGGCCTTAATGGTCTCAAATTCACCTTTGTGAATCTTATTTTCTTCAACTATATGACTGTGTCAATAAAATCTACTTCACAGTCTGTTGTGGGACACAAATGAGTTGATTTATTAAAAAGTGCTTAGAAAAAGTTGATGATGATGATGATGATGATGATTATGATTATCAGAGCGCAAGGTCTTTGCTTAGGTTAAATGGAAAGACATTGAGAAGGAAGAATTATTATTAGATCAATACTTTCTAAGAAAGTGTGCAAGAATAATAGTGGCAGTGCTAGAAGGGAGCCTCTGTGGGTCTTCTTGAAGTTCATGGTAAAGGGCATCATATGATGCTGACCTGGAGATGTGAAGGAATGAATACTAGACCTAGCTCATTTACAATATTTACATGGAGTAACTAATTAGTCTAGCTATCCATCTACTTATTATTTCATTGAATAAATTATTAACAAATCTTTATTGACTACTTTTCATGGAAGTACTAGGCAAAGTTGATAAGAAATTGTTACAGGTAGAGCAAAAAGCACATGAAAAGCTCTGAGAGATTGGTGCATTCAAGGAAATAAAAGATAATCGTTATGGCTGAAGCATAGATACAAGATTGTGAGTGGCAAGAAATATATTTGTAGCAGCATGTAGAGGCCAAGTCACACTTAGGAAGTTGAATTTGGTCTAAAGGAATCTATGAAAACATGCATTTGGGATTATTTATTTTTTTCCAGGAAAGTGTGACTGAAAGATAAGAAGGCAAGGTAATAGAAGATATTGGCAAAAGTGGTTGAGATTTTGGACTATGGAATCCTAACTGGATGAGAAGGGAAGTGAAGACAACAGAGGCTAATGCACAGAGGTATAGGGGAAGTGACTATCAAGGGAATCAAAGCAGCAGTATTGGGAGCAACTGAGCAAATGAAGGAATAAGATGTTGGTGAGAAAGTGGATGCCTGAGTTTATGGTTTCAGACATTTCATGAGGCAATCCTGGATGATAGCAAGATCCAGGATGGAACTATGGGAATGGATGACTGAAAAGGAGCGGAGTACATGCCTATCAGGTTGAGGAGGCTGGATTTTGGATGGGACACTAATGGGAATGTTTGAATCACTTGGAGTAGCAGCAGATCTCGGGATGGAGAGAAAGTCTGTGAAGCAAGTGCCAGTATCCTTGAGGAATGAAGGAGAGTTACCAAAAGGAAATGGTAGGCATATGGCCAAAACACAGAAACTTCAAGGAAATAGAGGACTTTAAAAGAAGGTGGGGCTTGTGATGGTCTCAAAGTGCAAGGAGTGAGACTGATTACATCGAGATCTGGATATACCTGGGTTTGCTGCAATAAATAGCCTCTACTTGGGTCTATTTTTACAGAGGTAATAAGGATTCTGATTTTGTATACATTATTTCTATGCAGGTCTTCATTATATATGTATGTACCCAACAAACAATATATGTATTGTTATGTGTGGTTTTAAGTTTCAAACAAATGACCTAGTAGTATGTATATTATTCTGCACCTTGCATTTTTCATTCAAGGTATTCATTGTGTTGGTTTTTTTTTTCCCCCCTGCAAAGTGCTTTATTGATTCTGTTGGGTCCCAGGGTGGTAAAAAGGATGCCCAGTGGTTTCAGGGGGAGGCTCAGGCTGAAGCCAGACACCAGCAGATGCAAGAGGGCCCCTCAAAGGCCTCTGGGCTCCAGAGGCTCCTAATCATGTTTGAGGGTGATTCTTTCAAAGAGACACTCACCTAACCCAGCCTGGGGGCTGGCAAGTGTGCAGAGGTTAGTCAGATGGTCACCCATCTTGATGAGTTTCACTTCCTCATCCAGGAAGTCACAGAGATGAAGGACTGTGCGGGCAGAGCTCAGGACTTGCAGTTCCAAGAGGGGCTGGGTCAGATTCTTCTCCATGGCCATGGCAGCTTCCATTGTGTCCTGAGTTCTATCTCGCATATCTTGGGAAGGCTTCTGCACATCCTGGACGAGGGTGCGGCCTGCTGAGCTGGCTTTGCATCTTCAAGAGTCCTTCTACACCCTCTTGCTTCTCCTCGGCCAGCTCTCAGAAGTGACCCACACCCTCCAGAGCTGCATATTTGTGGTTGAAATAGAAGGCTGGGGAGAGGTAGGTAAAGGGGGCCTACAAATGTGGTTGACCAGGTGGTTGATGGTGGCCTCCACCTCGGTGGAATAATTCTGATGAATTTGGGAGCTCATGGTTGTTGGTGAATAAGTAGTTAAACTCAAAAAATTGTGTTGGCTGCTCTTGGAGGCTGAAGATGGCTGGGATGATTCTGAAGGTGGTGACTGGAAAAGAAGTTAGAGGGCAATAGGTGGTAGGAAGAAGGGATATTTCTGGGTTTGTTCCATGCAAACACTGTTGAAGCAAGATACGGATCTGGGACCATGGAGGGCACTCAGGGGGCTGTTGTTTCTGAGGTTTGTTCATGTTGGTACTTGCTTTCATTCACATTAACTATTTTACAGTGATTTGTTTTATTGCCACCTATTTTGTATTCATTCTTCTGTTGATGAACATTTAGATTGTTTCCGGTTTTTGTTACTCTGAAAATAATGCACTGAACATAACTGTATATTCTCTACTTTCATTTTAGTGTGTCCAAGTGTAGATTTATATTTGATTTCTCTTATTTGGTATTTTGAATATATTTTAATGAGAACTTATATCTCTTTTTAAAAAATTAAAATTTATTTTTGTTACATCTCTTTTAAATTTTGAAAAATTCTCATTATCTGTTAAGTTAGTATTCTCCTTCAGTTTCTTCATTCTGTTTTTCTGGAACTCCTATCAGTAAATATTAGAGCTTCTCCACTGAAACTCCAGGTTTTTGTTCAGCTCTTTGATATTTTATCTTGTTGCCTCTCTGTGTTGTATTTGCTTTTTAAAAATTGTTGACACTATTACAGATGCCCCCTATTTCTCCACACTTTGCCCACCTCCACCCAGCCCCTGCCCTGGCCTTCTCCACACTACTGTCTGTGTCCATGGACTATGCATATATGTTCTTCACCTTCTTTTATCCAGGCTCCCCTACTCCTTCCCCTCTGAGATCTGTGTCATTCTGTTCCATGTATCCATGCCTCTGGTTCTATTTTGTTTATTTTATTCATTAGATTCCACGTACAAGTGAGATCACATGGTATTTGTCTTTCTCTGATTGGCTTATTTTGTTTAACATAATAATCTCCAGGTCCATCCATGCTGTTGCAAAATATAAGAGTTCCTTCTTTTCTTTTTTCTTACAGCTGTGGAATAGTCCATTGTATAAATGTACCACTTTTTAAAAAAATTTATAAATTATTTTATTTTATTTTATTTTTTTAAATTTTATTTTAATTTATTTTTTCAAATACATTTGTCTCTGCCTCCCCCCATCACTTTCCCTTGCCCCCTCCCTCCGCCCCTCCCTCAGCTCTTCCCCTTTGGTTTTGTCCATGAGTCCTTGCCATATGTTCCTTGACTTTCCCCTTCCCTTCCTTTCCCCCGCCCCCCCACCTCTTCCCTCTTGTCTCTGTTGATTTCTTTTCCTTTCAGTGTTGCTGGTCTTATTTTCCTTGCATCTTTGTATTGTTGGTTAGGTTCCGCTTATAGGTGAGATCATATGGTATTTGTCTTTCGCTTCCTGGCTTATTTCGCTTAGCATAATGCTTTCCAGTTCCATCCATGCTGTCGTGAAGTTTAGTAGTTCTTTTTTTATTTCTGCTGCATAGTATTCCATTGTGTATATGTACCATAACTTTTTGATCCAATCATCTACTGATGGGCATTTAGGTTGCGTCCAACACTTGGCTATTATAAATTGTGCTGTGATGAACATTGGGGTGCATAGGTTCTTTTGTATTGGTGTTTTGGTGTTCTTAGGGTATAGTCCCAGCAGGGGAATCACTGGATCAAAAGGCAGTTCCATTTTCAGCTTTTTGAGGAAATTCCACACTACTTTCCGCAGTGGCTACACCAGTCTGCATTCCCACCAACAGCGTACTAGGGTTCCCGCTTCTCCACAGCCTCACCAGCACCTGTTGTTTGTTGATCTGTTTATGATGGCCATTCTGACCGGTGTGTACCACATCTTTTTTATCCACTCATCTACTGATGGGCACTTGGGCTGTTTCCAGATCTTGACTATTGTAAACAATGCTGCTATGAACATAGAGGTGTATATATTCTTTCTGATAGGATTTTTGGTATTCTGGGTGAAGTATTCAATATTATCTTGCAATTCACTAATTCTTTACCTGTGTCAATTCTAAGTTTATTTCACTGTTGAGACTTTAAACATTTCAATGACTATATTTTTCATTTCTGATTTTCAAATGTGTTCTTTTACATATCCATATGGACTTGTAATTCTGCCAAATGCTTCATGATTTCTCTCTTGTGTTATATGTAAATTATTCATTCGCTGTCTTTTTAAGAATCTTAAACACTTATTTTAAAGTATTTCCAGAGTTTTAATATTTCAATTTTATCTAGTGTAAATTTACCTTCCACCTGTTGATTTCTGGCTACCTTTTGTAGACTTAGGGTGTTTTCAAGTGTTTGGAATGTTGGCTATCAGACTCATTTTGAGTGGGAGAGCATGCTTGCACGTATGCATGTGCACACACATTTCCTGGTTATGTAGCTATGTGCTACCTTGCTTCCCTAGACATGCTCTGTATAAGCTTTTGCCTTAGACATTGGCAGATAGTAGGGTTTTTTTTTTCATTTCTCTTTAATGAAAAAGAGGTTCTGATCCCAGCCCCTCATTTCTGGAGTGACTCTGGCTTTAGTTCCTGTTGCAGGTGGACTTTTCATCTCTGTGAACCTGCAGGAGCTGAACTTAGAGCTGCCTTTACCTGGAATTCTGCAGGCCCTTAGCTTCAGCCCTAGTGATAGACTTTACTAATAGTTTTCTTACATTAGTGGCCCATGGGGATGCTTATCTTACTTTTGAACCACTATATGCCTTTTTAATTTTCTCTTTTTGCATGTTTTCAATTATTTATGTGCTTGCTCTATGTAGGGTATCTTAAAGAATGGACTTACAATGCAATATTGAGCAGAAAGTCCTATTAATAACTTAAAATTTTTAACTCAATCCATTATAAACCTGACCTGTTTCCTTTTTATTAGGAAAATAAACATGTGGTCTAAGTGGAGAAGTCTGAGAAAGGTTTCCCAAGTCTTCTTTTTCTTTTCTTCTCCAACTGCTTTCCTTTCTTGTCTCTCCCATTTGTTACTGTTTTCTCTTCCCTTCCATTCCCCCTGCCCCCGCTTCTCCTTCTCTTTCCATTCCCTAGTACCGTGTTCCCCTTTCTTCCTGTCTCTTCCCTCCTTTTCACATCCCTTCTCTGACTCTTCCCTCCAAAATGTCTCCTCTATTTTCACTTTCTGATGGTGTCTCATTGCCCCAGTGCTGTCTGTGTGCTCTAATGCCAGGTCACAGGAAGGGGCAGATGCGCATATGGTCACAAGCGGTCAGGGCTGCACTCCAAGGAAGGGCTGGCCCTTGGTGATGTTGTGACCACAGGGAGAGAGTGTGTCCTGACTTTGAGGACAGGTAGGGTGACAGGAGAAGCTGATATTTATTAAAATATGTTATAGACCAATCAATGCACACAAAGGGATTTACTGTATATCTTTTTTAATTTTCACAACAATCCTGTTGTGAATATTATTATTAAAAAGATTTTATTTATCTATTTTTAGAGAGAGGGGAAGGGAGGGAGAGAGAGAAACATCATTGTGTGGTTGCTTCTTGAGTGCCCCCTACAGGAGACCTGGCCCACAATCCAGGCTTGTGCCCTGACTGGGAATTGAACCACTGGCCCTTTGGTTCGCAGGCTGGCACTCGATCCACTGAGCCACACCAGCCAGGGCTATTATTATTATTTTATTCCTTTCATAGTACAGATGGGGGGGTCTGAGACTCAAAGAGGTTATGTAATTTGCCTAAGCTAGTAGTATGTGGCAAAACTGGGATCAAAACATAGATAGGTCTGCTTCTTTCCTCTATACCACAGTACCATGTACATTCGACCAATGATTAAAAAGATGACACTTTAAATTGGCATTTATAGCTTTAGGAGTTGGCAGGGGACTGTAGATGGGGGTCAGGTGGTAGTGGGAGTGAGGGGAAGGGCTTGGAGCTTTCTCAAAACCCTTGAGAAAATATCATAAGGGCAGTCCCATGCTTTGTGCAGGGCTTGGGACCCATACCTGCGGCGCCTCCTGGACAGTTCGCTACCTATCTTGGGACTGTGCTCTCAATGCCAGTCACATGGCACGTAAACAAACTCCTCTGGGGGGTGAGTCATGCACCTGGAGAAGGGCGCTGGGTTCTTGTTTGGGGAATCTGATGTGCTCCGTGTTCACTCTATCCTGATCCTCTCTCCAGGACACTGTCACATACAACACAAGATTTCACTTTTGACTTTAATGCAAAGAAAAACCATCATAGGAACATTGTTAAAACTCAAATACAGCCTAAGTCGTGACGATTTCCCAAGCAATTTTCCCGATAGGGACATTTTCTGTTCTTTTATTCTTGCTCTGTGTTCCCACTCAGTCCACTTGAGGCAGTTGTCTATTCCAGATTTTCTACTTTCCTGAAGATCCTCTCACTGGCCCCTTTGGTGCAACTGTCTTATTCCCACTACGCAGGGTTACGTCTCTTTACGTCCATGAGCAACTGTATTTTCTTTTTTCTTGCTCTGTTTTCCTGTAATCATCCCTCTCACCCCCGGAAAATTTGTTCTGTTGTTTGATAGATTAATATCACATATTAACATAAAACCAGGTTAGGCCCCTTCAAGATAACGGAGGCAGACAGTGAAACATAGCTGATTGACACCTGTGAAGAAGGAAAGGTGCCACAGAAACATAGCACTCAGCTCCTTCTACGTGAAAGCAGAGAACAGATCTAGGCCAGAAGGAGGACAGCACAGGGTCGCGGCAGGGGTTCAGTTTCCTTAGTAACCGATTAGGATGGCCCTTCCTGGAAGAAACTGACATGGTTTTATCTTGACAGGTAGAAGGCCAAATGGAAAGCCTTGGAAGTAATTGGCATGTTTTCTCTGAGGGAGTGGCAGAGAATAAAACATGGCTGCCTAGGTCTTGGGTTGTGTAAAGAATTCTGAGGAAAATGCCAGGAGAGAAAGAAAAGGAATTTTTCTGTAGGTAGAAAGGAAAGCCAGTGTTTATTGACTTAGAATTTATGACAACAGTAATAAAAATGCCCAACTTGTGCTTAAAAGCTTATATAAATTTTAGTTCTTTTCCTGAGGTGTTATCTGTGAGTTTAATGGAAATGAAAAATCTACGTTTTTTTTAAGGTATTGTTATATTTTTCGTGTAACAATGTGTCACGACCTTCCTTCAAGAAGTGTTTATTGCGATTTATGATCTGTCAGATACTGTTCTAAACTCTAGCTATATTGAAGAAAAAAAAGAAAATTTGATTAGTAGAGTTATCTATATACTACTTTCAGTTATCAATCTCTTCGGTTCAAAGAGAGGGAGAGAAACATCCATGTGCGGTTGCCTCTCATGCGCCCCCTCCCTGGGACCTAACCCGCAACGCAGGCATGTACTCTGACCAGGAATTGAACCAGTGACCCCTTGGTTCTCAGGCCGGTGCTCAATCTGCTGAGCCATTCAGTTATCGATCTCTTAATGAAATGTCCATATTACCATGATTAGACAGACACCCCTTCATCCAGAGCTGGTTTCCTTGAATACAAAAATCCTGCCTGGGGTAACATTCATTGAACTGCTTCTTTGTATGCTCAAATCAACTCAGTGATATAAGCATCAAGATTGATGGGAGAGGCCCTGGCTGGCGTGGCTCAGTTGGTTGGAGCACTATCTGTAACCAAAGGGTTGTGGGTTTTATTCCCAGTCTGGGCACATACTTAAGTTGCAGGTTTTAGCCCCGGTTGGGGTCTGTATGACCCCCAGTCTGGGCACCTACAGGAGGCAACTAATCAACTTTCTCTTATTGATGTCTCTCTCTCTTTCTTTTTGACTGTCTAAAAAATAAAAGCAATGAAAAAATGTCCTCAGGTGAGGAATAAAAGGAAAAAGAAAAAAAAAAAAGAATGACTACAGAATAGAGAGAATATAAGGAAAGGATGTCCTATTATGTGCTAGGAACTCTGATAAGAGTTTTATAAAATTTTGTCAGGATGCAAGCTGGCAGAGAAGTAAGTGGAAGCTACACTAACCTCCTCCCATGACCAATCTGGAATTACAACTAAATTGCAAAGAAATCATCTTGAATAACAAAAATTATCTCATGGAAGCCTCACAAGAATCCTAGGAGGTGATTTTATATAAATATATGTATATTTATATATATGTCAACCAGAGCACAGAGAGGTCAAATACATTGTCCAGGATGATACAGTTATTAAATTGTGGAGCCAGAATTCAAATGTGACACTCCACACAATTTTGCCTTTGAATGTAAGAGAGAAGGGTAAGTAGAAGATATTAAGAAAAAGAAAATTCTGTGTAAACTTGAAAACTGTATGGTTTTGCAAACCAATGTCACCCCAATCAATTATATTAAAAATAAATAAATTAAAAATAATTATTTTTACTATCCTAAGATAACATAGGAAAAAACAGACAGAACTTCCCTTCTGCTTACCCTTGACACACCAGCTGCCTATTTGAATGAATCTCTGAGCACACCCCAAGTTGGCAAATTGTATACTGATAAGGAGTTAATATTAAAAATATAAAAGGGACTCATTACAACTCAATAGCCAAACAAAACAAAACCTCCCCTCAGAAAAAAAAAAGAAACCCAAACAAACCCAACCAAATAAGCTGATTAAAAAATGGGCAGAGGATCTGAAGAGAGATTTTTCCCAGAGAAGACATACTAATGGTCAACAGGTACATGAAAAGGTTCTCAACATCACGAATCATCATGGAAATGTAAATCAAAACCATAACGAGATATCACACACATGTGTTAGAATGGCTATTATCAAAAACATTAGAGATAACAAGCGTTGGTGAGGATGTGGACAAAAGAGAACACTTGTGCACTATTGGTAGAAAAGTAAATTGGTGCAGTTACTATGGAAAACAGTATGGAGATGCCACAAAAAGTTAAACATAGAAATACTATATGATCTAACAATCTCACTCCTGGTTATATACCCAGAGAAAATGAAATCATAATCTTGAAGAAATATGAGTCTCCATGGTTATTGAAGCATTATTCACAATAGCCAAGATATGGAAACAACATAAATGTTGCTCAATGGATGAATGGTAAAGAAAATTTAGCATTAAAAAAATAATGAACAAAATAAAACCACAGGCATGGAAACATGGAGCAGGCTGAAAGTGACCAGAAGGAAGAGGGGAGGGAGACAAAAGTGGAAAGAAGGGTAAGGGACTAGACAAAGAGCATGTGTGAATGACCCATGGACATGGACAACAATGTGAGAATTGACTGTGAGAGCAGAGAGGGGGGTGGGATGTGTGGAGGAGGGCAAAGGGGGAAAAATGGAGACAACTGCAATAGAATAACTGTAAACTATTTTTAAAAAAAAGTAAAAAAAAAGAGAAGGAAACCCTACTATTTGCAACAACGTGGATGGACTTTAAGGATATTTTTCTTAGTGAAATAAGTCAATAAAGACAGTTACTGTATGATTTCACTCACATGAAACTGAAAACATCCAACTCATAGAAACAAAGAGTAGATGGTAGTTGCCAGTGGCTGGGGGTGGGGGAAATGGAGAGATGTTGGCCAAGGGTACAGACTTCCAGTTATAAGATAAGTAAGTTCTGGGAATCTAATGTACAGCAATGTGACTATAATTAACAATACTGTATTATATTCTGCTATGAGAGTAGATCTTAAATGTTCTCATCACACATATACACACACACAACTGGTAGACATGTGAGAGGGGATGGAGGTGTTAACTAATCTGGATGTGGTAATCATTTTACAAATTTACATGTATCAAATCATCATGTTGTGCACCTTAAACTTATACAGTGTCATATGGCAATTTTATCTCAATAAAGCTAGGGAAAAATATAAGACAGAAACACAAATGTGGCAAGTTGTTGAGAGAGGGTGAATCTATACAAAGGGTATATATGAGTTTATTATAATATTGTTACAATTTTATGTGGGCTTGAATTCCTCTTGAAAATAAAGTTTTATTAATTTTCTAAAAAAGAGAGAATAAGGAGGGCTTGTCATGCCAGATATAAGAACATACCAAAAAGCCACTGCAATGAAAACAACAAGGTATTTGTGTCTGAAGAGACAAATATGACAAGTTGAGTGAAAGAAAGAAGCCAGATAGAACTTCAGATGGACTAAAGTTCTAAAAATGAACAGCAAAACAATATGTACATGTATAGATACAATAATTGATAGAACTATGGATGGGCATATGGTAGCTTGTTAATATACATTAATGGGACAATAAGGCAAGAAATGAGGGGAGAGGAAAGCCAATCCAAAACAGAAAGAAGAAAAAGTACCACATTAACAAAAAGCAGGATGTAAGATTCTATCAAAAGTATTATGTAAAATTATATAAACATATTTATTTGAGAATAGACATTTTAGCCCTTGTTGGATTTCTCAGTTGATTTTAACAGTGTCCTGTACACTAAAAAGTTTGCAGGTTCAATCCCTGGTTAAGGCACATACCTAGGTTGTGGTTTCCTCTCTGGTCAGGGCGTGTATGGGAGTCAGCCAGTAGATATTTCTTTCTCACATTGATGTTTCTCTCTATCTCTCTCTCCCTTCCTCTCTCTTTAAAATCAATAAACATATCCTTGAGTGATGATTAAAAAATAATAATAGACATTTTATAAATTGAGAATGAAAAATCTATTAAGATTTGCATATACATTTTATTGTAATTTATATGTATCCATCTGTTTTAGCTAATATAAAAACAAAGTTCATTTTAGTTAGTATATTTTAAAATAATTTGTGTGCTGTTTTTTTAAACGTTGTATTTATTTATTTTTGGAGAGAGGAGAAGGGAAGGAGAAAGGGAAAGAAATATTGACATGTGAGAGAAACATTGATGGATTGCCTCTCCATGTGCCCACATGGGGACAGAACCTGCAACCCAGGCATGTGCTCAGACCAGGAACTGAACCTGTGACCTTTTGCCTTGTGGAGCAATGCTCAAGCAACTGAACCACACTGGTCAGGGCAAAATAATTTGTGTGTTTTGATTTACATTTGTGTATTTGAATTTTTATTGATACTATTTTCAATTCAAAAATAAATCTATGGTTTATGTAAGCACAAGAGCAGTTATAGAAGTAGTAATGCAATGCAACAATTTAAAATAATTCTATACAAATTGAGAGCAGTCCTTTGGTATGGATATAGAATGTGAATCAATAGTACTAAGTTACTTTGCAAGGATGTTTGTATAAGCAACCAAAACAGAAAGTGCCAATAGAGAGCACCCCCTCTTCAAATTTTATGTGCTTTAAATAACTCTCTAATTTAATTAAGAATTTGATATTTGGGTTTCAAGTTCAAGATCTAGTTTATTCTTCTAGTGATAATTTACCTGAATGATGGGAGGAAGTAGAACAAGAGGATATTAACTATAAGAATTAATTATTAATATTATTGTGGCTTGCATGGTGTTCTTCCAAGTGGTTGCCCTTGACTGTACCTATAAACAGTACTATATACATACAAACTACAAACAAACTATACAAACTATATGTACATACAAACTATAGATTTGGATGGCCACTGCCAATGTGTTTTGAAACAGATGCTTCTGATTTCTTAATCTCTAGCAGTCCTCCAAAAAAGATAGTGGTTTGAGAAACCCTGATTTTTACCATAGCATTTGAAAGAATGAACATAGCTTCCTAGTGTATTTCCAAAAATCCAGTGTGTTATAAATGCCTCTTCCCTACCTTGATTCACATCTCAGCCTGCAAGCAGAGCACCCCAACTAAGCCTCTTTGGAAAGGGAGATTTTAGCAGGAACTTTTTCCCATTAGCTGTGTGCACCTTTTTCCATACACTCCCTCTTCCAGTGCTGTGATCATTGCTGTTCTTGCTTGGTCTTTTTCCAAGAATCTCCATCTTTCTCTGAATGTTTGTAACTGTTCTCACTAGACATCTATCTTCTTTTTCTGATGATCCCAGTTACACTATTTTATAAACATTTCTAGGAAAATAATGGTTGTTTTTGTCCGAGGCACATTTATTTTGTTTTCTGCACTTAGTTGTGATTTCTGACCTGAATACTGCTTTTTATTGCTTACAAGGAAGCACAGAGATACGACCAAGTTATAGGCAAGCAGACTACTGCCATAACATCCTCCTTCCTAGAACCAGCCCTACCAGAAACAAAAGTATAAATAAAGCCAAATAGGAAACAGGACCATGCTTGGAACTCTCTCCGGATGGAGAACAAATAATACCTGTATAGACTAGAGATTAGGAAAGGGGAAGGAAAAATGGTATGAAATTACGGAAGGAAGTTGGCAGGCTCAGTGTTTCTGTGTAGCACAGCCAGTTTCTCTTCATCCTTTTCCCAGAAGTAGGGCTTGGTACCAGGGCTCCACAAATAAAAGGAGGTGAACCTGCGTGGTGCCCGCATATCAGATTCTCGGGTGAAGCCAACATGATGTCCTTTGTCTCTCTGCTCCTAGTGAGCGTTCTATTCCCTGCTCTCCAAGCCAAGCAATTTACAAAATGTGAGCTGTCCCAGGTGCTGAAAGACATGGATGGCTATGGAGGCATCACTTTACCTGAATGTGAGTTTTCTGCTGCCTTGCTTCATCCCATTCTTCATCTGCTTCTCTCCTCCACCCTCTTTTTCCTCCCTTTTTCATTGAATTATCTAATAATCCTCTTACCTTTACTGTTTATCTGTTTACTCTTTTTAAATATATTTTTATTGATTATGTTATTACAGTTGTCCCAATTTTTTCCCTTTGCCCGCCTCCACCTGGTACCCCCATTCCCTCCAGCAATCCCCCACTTTGTTCATGTCTATGGGCCATACATATAAGTTATTTGGCTCCTCCATGACCTATACTGTTCTTATCATCTCCCTGTCTATTTTGTACCTACCAATTTGTGCTTCTTAATCCCTGCAACTTTTCCCCCATTTTCCCTCTTACCCCTCCCAAATGAAAACCCTCCTAATGATTTCCATATCTATGATTCTGTTCCTGTTCTGCTTGTTTGCTTAGTTTATTATTTGGATTCAATTATTGATAGTTGTGGATTTATTACCATTTTAATGTTCATCATTTTGATCTTCTTTTCCTATATGATTGATTCCCTTTAGCATTTCCTGTAATAATGGCTTGGCGATGATGAACTCCTTTAATTTTACCTTGTCTGGGAAGCACTTTATTTGCTCTTCAATTCTCAATGCTAGCTTCACTGGATAAAGTAATCTAGGTTGTAGCTCCTTGCTTTTCATCACTTAGAGCACTTCTTGCCAGCAAAGTTTCTTTTTGAGAAATCAGCTGACAGTCTTATGGGAACTCCTTTGTAGGTAACTCTCTGCTTTTATTTAGCTGTTTTTAAGATTCCCTCTTTGTCTTTAACCTTTGGCTTTTTAATTATGATGTGTCCTGGTGTGTTCCTCTTTGGGTCCATCTTGATTGGGACGCTCTGTGCTTCCTGAACTTGTATGTCTATTTTCTTCACCAAATTGGGGAATTTTTCTTTCATTATTTTTTCAAGTAAGTTTTCAGTTTCTTGCTCTTCCTTTTCTCCGTCTGGAACCCCTACGATTTGGATGTTGGTATGTTGAAAGTTGTGCCAGATGTTCCTAACCCTGCCCTCATTTTTTTGAATTCTTTTTTCTTCCTGTTGTTCTGATTGAATGCTTTTTTCCTTCCTTGTGTTCCAAATTGTTGATCTGATTCTCTGGTTCATCCTCTCTACCATTGGTTCCCTGTAGATTTTTCTTTATTTCACTTAATGCAAACTTCATTTATGCCTAGATCTTTTTTTTTTATGCTGATGAAGTACCCAATGAGTTCCTAGAGCATCCTGATGACCAGTGTTTTGAACTGTGCACCTGATAGGTTGCTTATCTCTGTTTCACTTAGTTCTTTTTTTTTTTTTTTTGGTGTTTCATTCTGTTCTTTCATTTGGGCCATATTTCTTTGTCTCCTTGTTTTGGAAACCTCCCTGTGTTTGTTTCTGTGTATTAGGTAGAGCTGCTTTGACTCCCTTTCTTAGCATAACTGTTAAGTTGTATGGAGCAGAGCCTTAAGTAATTGCCAGGGCTGAGCAGCCTGTGTCACTGCTGTATTGCTCTGTGTGTGGGAGGCTTGCAGAGGGGCCAATGCCACTGCCTGGCCTCTGGAGTTTTGCCTGGGAGGAAGCTGTTTGCCCACTTGCACTTCACTTTCTCCCTGTATGCTACTGGTGCCCCTCCAGCTATTGTCCTTGTGCTGAATCCTAGAAGGAGTGGGTCTGCATGAGTCCTAAGTTTATTATGGGCCCTTTAAGAAGACACAGTTTCTTCTGCCACTCCACCCCCACCACTGGTTTTTACAGCCAGAAGTTATACTGACTTATCTCCCTGGCACCTGGACCCAGGGCTCGGTGGTCCGGACTGGGGCTGGGATCCCTCACTTCTGAGGTATCCCTTCCCATTTTTTATCTACCTCATGAGAATGTGGGACTGCCCATTCCATCTCCATGCCTCCCTGTGTCTTTGCCCTTCCTACCCATCTGGATGAAAGTGGCTTCTTTAAATCTTTGGTTGTTGGACTTCCACATAGCTCAATTTCCTGACAGTTCTGTGTAAAATTTGTTTTGTAGTCTGGTTGTATTTTTTTCCTATAGCTGTGAGTGGAGGCAAGGCATGTTTACTTATGCCTCCATCTTGATGGGAAATCTGTTTACTCTTTTAATGCATTTATTCTCTTATCTTTTCTTTTTCCCATTGTCTTATCTTTTTGGAACCTTCTTTTTATCTCATCAAAATACTCTGTGCTTTGCTGTATTTGGGGATTTTCTGGAGATCCTTTTTCTCTCTAGGAACACAGGTCCTCATTTATACTGTGCCTAAACATCTCTGTGACATGTTTTTCCTCATTCCTCAGGGATCTGCACCATATTTCATATGACTGCTTATGACACACAAAGTGTAGTCCATAACAATGGCAGAACAGAATATGGACTCTTCCAGATCAATAATAAACTTTGGTGCAGGGATAAACATATACATCAGTCAAGGAACATCTGTAACATCTCTTGTGAGAGTGAGTAGTTTCTTGTACCCTGTTTCTCTGTTTTTTTTTAAAAGATTTTATTTATTTAATTTTAGAGTGGGGAAGGAAGGAAGAGAGAGGGAAAGAAATATGTGTGGTTGGATTTCACATGCCCCCTGTGGGGTACCTGGCCTGCAACCCAGGCTTGTGCCCTACACTAGGAACTGAACTGGTGACTCTTTGGTTCACAGGCTGGTGTTCAGTCCACTGAGCCACACTAGCTAGGGCATGTTTCTCTGTTTTTATGGAAGCCACCCCTGGGATACTCTCTGATTCATTTCCTTGGACTCCACATCAACTGTGGGACTTGAATTGAGAGTACTGACTAAGAGGCTACTAGAATTTATTATGATCACCAAATCCCCAAACAGTCCCCTAGAGTTCACAGGTAGATGATTTGAGCTGTCTAGGAGTCTTGAAGTCTGATACCCTGCATTTTCAGAGTAAGTCAGTTGATGAAGTTGATAATTCCTCCAGAGATGCCCTTTACCTAGGGGGAGGCATTATCATATTGGTTTTCTTATAGAGGAAGGCAACAGTTCAGAGAAGGACCAGACCTTCTAGAGAGATCTAAACAGATCAGGTAAACAGGTCTTTGAACTGTGACCTTCCTCTGTAATACTTAGCTCTCTCATTTTGTTCCCTGCCAGAGTTTTTGGATGATGACCTTACTGATGACATGATGTGTGCCAAGAAGATTCTGGATAGTGAAGGAATTGACTACTGGTAAATCCCCATTCTATTTTCTATGTTTCCCTTCCCTTCCTTCTTCTCACCTCTTTAGCTCCAGCACCACTCCCCTCCTTTCTATCTTCTGGTCATTTATCCTAGAATACAGTTCCCAAATCGACACTCATCGAGCAGACTCAGGTTTCCAAGTTTTAAGCTTCCTTTACTTCACTCCTGTTTAGCAATTGTTCTAATAAGGCTGAGACTCAGCCTCTTTTCGCCTAGACTTGGATATCTATTCTACCTGTATATTCCTAGGCCTTAAAGTGAACCCTTAGTACCACTGTACACCTTTTCTAGCCCTACTTTTTTTTTTTGAGTTTTAAAAATGGGCCCTACTACACTAGGTGGCTCATCAGGCTAGGAATGTCTTTTGGTAATTTTCATCCATACTGTTCCATCTCAGTTCAGCCCCCCTGGGGATAAAGCTAAATGGAAGTGTGAGCTAAGATCTTGTCAGCCAACTTTGCTTGTCTCCTTTCCATTATCAGGTTGGCCCATAAACCACTCTGCTCTGAGAAGCTGGAACAGTGGCTCTGTGAGAAGTTGTGAGCGCCCACTGGCTGTCCTTGCTGCTTCGGCCCTTTTTATGCTCCTGGAACTCCTCTTCCCCAAAGATACCTCAGTCTGTATCTTTCTACTCTCTTGAAGCTAATTTGCCTTTGAGTCTTGGGTCCTATAGTAACACCATTGGACACTTGAGGACTGTTCTCCTGGCGGTGCCTGACTGGTGCACTGAACTTTTGTCCCATCCTCAGTGCCCCTGATGGCACTATCACTACAACAATGGATTCTACCTCTGGTCTAAATAAAGGGCCTGATTTTGAGTAACTGGCTGTATTTTCTTCCTGGAGGGAGAGGGGGGAAGTAGGGTGAGTGGGTAGACGCTGAAACCATAGGTCATAGCCACCTCTCATCTCTACTGAAGAGGAAATAGGCTGAACCTGTAACAGAATGATGGTTTTTACTTTCTGTACCAATTTATTCAGCACACTTCTTTGGGTCACCTCATATATTCAAAGAACTATAGAGGGGATCCAAAATTGGCTAAAAGGACTAGTAAGAGAGAAGAGATAAACATTAATAAACAATTATAAAAGGAATAGTATCATAAACATCATGAGGGAGGTTAGAAATACACCCTGAGCATCCATAAGAGGAAAAGCAATTTATATTTGGGGGTGTGTGTGGGAGAAGGGATCAAAGAAGAATTCATGAAAGGAGTGGGATTTGAGTTGGTTTGGAGTGCGGATGGGATTTTGACACATGAAGTTGCGGTGTTGGAAAAAGACAGTCAGGGCAGGGGCTCCAAGAATCTGAAATGGGTGACTTGAGGGGTTTGAGGGATTTCTTTACCTGTGAGATAAGGAAATATTCTTCTCAAAGAGCCATGAGAGGAACTCTGGAGACCAGAGATAAGAACAGGGGACCCTTACAGTCAGCTCAGTAATTGAAGAATCTGGACACCTGGGACCTTTTGGTTTGGTCCCTGTTCTCCATTACTCTTCCTTGCTGCTTCACTTATTTTCAAGGAGAATTTTCACAGAACTTTATTCAAATGATTATGAGAAATGTGAAAGAAGGAAAACTGGGAGATTTGAGTCTGTTACCAAACAGCAAGTTGGGGTCCTGCTGCCTGCCGCCACCCTCTAGACAAAATTCCAGAGGCACAGGTTTGGTGATAAAGGAGTCTTTATTCAAAAGCTTCACAATTTTGGAATAATAACTTTCCACAGGCATTAGTCACTTAAGCCGATCAATTAAGGCCAAACTAATGTTAGTTACAGCTTTAATCACTTAAACCTATCAATTAAGGCTAAACTCTAACCACCTGAGTTCTCCTAGCATTTCCACCTGTTGGTTTTAATTATCTTATTTTTATAGTTAGTTTACAAACTAAAACAACATAAGATGCAAAAGCTACACAATTTTGGAAGAATGGCAGGCTTCTGCCTCAGGGCTCATCATCTCTAGAATAACCCTGCTGCCCTCTGCCAGGCCAGCCTGACTCCGACCTGTGGCTGGAGTTTCTTTCCATCCAAAAATTCACCCAAAATACCATCTGCTGGGAAATGCAGGCAGCTGCAGCACAATCATCCAGGTCTTCTTAAGAAAGAGAGCCTGAGAGGGAGAGAGATCGAGAGAGACAGACAGACAGACAGAGCATGTGAGCTTGCACCCCAGAGCCGGCTGATCCTGGAGGTTGAGAACCCTTCCTTTATTTAAAATCTTCTAGCCCATAATTCCATGCGCTCTGGGGGCATTCACTTCTTAGCCAATCCCATTTTTCTGTATCAAGTCTTAACGTCTGTTTCTGCTACTCATTGGGTAGAAATCTGGGCAGGTTATCTCCATTCTCTGTACCTCCATTTTCTCTTCAAATGAGTGTTTTAATGTAGGTGGTTTTTCAGAGATTTCTTCCTCCTTTGACAATCCAGAATTCCAAAACTCCAATTTAATTTACCGTATTTCTGAATTACCTGAGTTATATTCTAATTCTTGTCTTCTTCCTGCCTTCGTAAAATGTCTAACATAGCTAATCATACTGCTCCCACCTGCTATATCCACTGGTGCTTTAAGCAATCTGACCTCACTCCTCTTGCCTCAGAGACTAGCAGCTGCCAAATGAGGCCCCTGGCCTGTTGAGGGACCTAGAGGGCCAGTCAAATAACTTGATGTTCATCAAACGATTATAGTGTGAATTAAACGCAATGTGATGCATTCCCCAGGGGTATAGCATGCTATTCACCTCTTAATGATGGGACAAAAAGCTTTTCCCCAAGTCTGCAGTGTTTTAGGAGTAGC
The DNA here is from genome assembly GCF_021234165.1 of Pteronotus mesoamericanus. Taxonomy (NCBI): domain Eukaryota; kingdom Metazoa; phylum Chordata; class Mammalia; order Chiroptera; family Mormoopidae; genus Pteronotus; species Pteronotus mesoamericanus. Next base: position 5,882,136 of record NW_026555310.1, read on the forward strand.
CCCTGTGTATCGGTGTATGGTGAGGGCGGGACTGGATGTCCATTCCTCCCATTGAGCTCACACATCTACTTCTTACTTATTATCCTGCCTTGGTTATACCCTCAGGGAGCCATATGCTCTGAAAAATATAAGGGATCAGCTCCATTAAGTGGCCAGAGCAGAAATGCTACTAAAGGTGAGGCTGTTTGGGGCTCAGCCCCCTAGCCCTGGCCTTCATCCTACAGAGAAGATCAGGAAATTTCACCTGTGGGTATACAGTTGATGAGGCCTTAATCTTCAGAGGCCTTTGCTGAAAGAAACTGACAAAACTGTAGAGAGGGTTGCAGTCTGAGGGTCAGAGGATGACGACAGATTGGTCAGGGAGCTGGCACGGAGGCAGTCTTGAATGGTGTGGTGGTCTTGGCCTTTGGGTAGAAACAGAAGGAAAAAGCTATTGTTTATTTTTTATTGTATTTTTTCCATTACCATTTATCCCCCTTAGACCTCCATTTCCCCCACAATCATCGTACTGTTGTCCATGTCCATGAACCCTTTTTCCTTTTTGCTCTATCTCTCCACCCCCAAACCACCCCTCCCATAGCTGTCATCCTGCTCTCTATGAGCCTAGCTGCTATTGTTTTCTTCCTGAGAAGTTCCTTGGGAGCTGAATGAGAGGTGGGATGGCAGTTGAGCACTTGTTCTGCTCTCTGTAACTCCTTCTTATTCCTCTAGGCCTGGGACATCTGGAACCAGGCTGGGAGCTGAAGCGGTCCAGGCTGAGGTGCGCCGTGGGGAAGCTCAGGGCACGGGCCATCACAGTGTGTGCCATTCGGAGTTCTGTGTGAGGACGACTCTGGACAGCGCTCCGAAATCTGGATTCCTTTTCTCTCTTTCTACCCTAGTTTGTCCTCCCTGCCTCTTTCCTCTGACATCTATATTGTTGTGAATGCAGGAATTTAACTGGATAAAATTAACTATTCCTTTTAATATGTTTCTTCTCTTACTCCCCCTTCTCATTAATTCATTCTTTTCACTTATCTAACGCTAGTTCAAACCAAGGCTATTCTAGACACTGGGGATTTAAAAGCTATTAGACAGGGGCTTTGCGCTCAAGACTTACATATTAGAAAAGGATATTTCTAACCTCTCATTTTCTAGGACCACCTAAGAGACAGGACTCTTCAGACTCATCATTCATTCCTTAATTTGTCAACAAATAGTTATTGAGGATTTGTTATTTGCTAGGCTTTGCTTTATCACTTCTTTAATTTACTTTTTTTATCCCTATTATTTTTTTTAACTTAAGTTATATTTTATTGTTTATGCTATTACAGTTATCCCAGTTTTCCCCCTTTGCCGTTTTCCAACCAGATCCCCTCACTCCTTCAGGCAATCCCCACAACGTTGTCCATATCCATGGGTCATGCATATATATTCTTTAACTACTGCATTTCCTAAGCTGTACATTGCATCCCCATGACTATTCTGTAACAACCAATTTGTACTTCTTAGTCTCGTCACCTTTTCCCCCCGTCACCCCAATACCCCACCCATCTGGCAATCATCAAAACATTCTCTGTACCTGTGATTCTGTTTCTGTCCTGCTTGTTTGTTTATTTTGTTTTTTAGATTATGTTAGTGATAGATATGTATTTATTGCCATTCAATTTTTAATATTTTTGATTTTATTCTTTAAAAAAATTTTTAATTAATTAATTTATTTTTCCAAATACATTTGTCTCTGCCTTCCCCCTACCACTATCCCCTGCCCCCTCCTCCCTCTCCCTCCCTCTATCCTTCCCCACTTTGGTTTTGTCCATGAGTCCTTGCTATATGTTCCTTGACTTGCCCCTTCCCTTCCTTTTCCCCTGCCCACCCCTCCCTTCTTCCCTCTTGTCTCTGTTGCTATCTTTTTCTTTCAGTGTTGCTGGTCTTATTTTCCTTGCATCTTTGTTTTGTTGATTAGGTTCCACCTATACATTTCATATAATACTGGTTTGGTGATGATGAACTCCTTTAGTTTTTTCTTGTCTGGCAAGTTTTTATCCGTTCCTTGATTCTAAATGATAGCTTGGCTGGGTAGAGTAATCTTGGTTGTGGGCCTTTGTTTTTCATAAATTTGAATATTTCTTGCCAGTCCCTTCTAGACTGCAAAGTTTCTTTTGAGAAATCAGCTGATAGTTTTATAGGAGCTCCCTTGTAGGTAACTAACAGTGGTTTTTCTTGCTGCTTTTAAGAGTCTCTCTTTGTCTTTAACCTTTGGCATTTTTATTATGATGTGTCTTGGTGTGGTCCTCTTTGGGTTCATCTTGTTTGGGATTCTCTGCACTTCCTGGACTTGTGTGTGTGTTTCCTTCACCAAGTTGAGGAAGTTTTCTTTCATTATTTTTTCAAATAAGTTTCCAATTTCTTGCTCTCTCTGTTTTCCTTCTGGTACCCCCCACCCCCACCAGGATACAAATGTTGTTAGACTTGAAGTTGTCCCAGAGGATCCTTACACTACCCTCATTTTTTTTTGTTTGGATTCTTTTTTCTTCTTGCTTTTTTGATAGTGGTGTTTTTTTTTTTTTGTTTGTTTGTTTGTTTTTTTGCTTATATTCTAAACCAGTGATTTGGCTCTTGGCTTCATCTACTCCACTATTGATTCCCTATAAATTGTCCTTTTTTTCAGTTAGTGTATCCTTCACTTTTGACTGGTTCTTTTTTATGCTTTCCATACCCTGTTATGTGCTGCTGAAGTTCTAATTTCACCTACTTTTTTCCTAAGTTCATTGAGCATCCTTATAAGCAGTGCTTTGGACTCTGCACTTAGTAAATTGCTTGTCTCTATTTTTTTCTGGCTTTTTTCTGGATTTTTGTTGTGTTCTTTCATTTGGGCCATGTTTCTTTGTCTCTTCATTTTGGCAGTCTCCCTGTGTTTGTTACTATGTATTATGTATAACTTCTATGATTGCTTGGCTTTGTAGAATGCCCTAATGTAGTTGTGTCCTGTAAGGTCCAGTGGTACAGCCTCCCCTATCACCCAAGCTGGGTACTCAAGCTATGCCCACTGTGTGGGCTGTGTATACCCTTCTCTTGTAGTTGAGCCATCATTGCTGTTGGCAGGTCAACGGGACAGTTTGCCCAGGACAAGTAGCTGCAAGGATTGGCTGTGACCTCTGACCACCCACCTCCAACCACTGCAGAGGATCACCGGGCAGGGGCCCACTCCATAGAGAAGAAGTTACTTCAGCAGGGCTCTAGTGTCCACTGAGTCTTCCCCTTGAGTGTGTTGCTTGTGGGGGTGGTTGGATGGTGGTGCTCTGATGTGATCTGTAGCTGTCCACTGGGTGCAAGCTCTGGGGCCTCCTGAGAGGTGCAGGCAAACATCAGTTACGGCCTGTGTTCTGACTGCGGCCACTGGCATAAGCTACTAAGTGATCTGCAGTTGGCTGCTACTTGTGTTGGGTTTGGAGGTGGCCAAGTGAGTTCAAGCTGTGAACAAAGGCCGGCTACTGTTAGTGCTGGGCCTGGGGCCATTTAGCAATAGGCATGGGCATGCTGAGGCCAGATGCTATGTTTCTGAGAGAATTTAGGAAAATCTGAAGCATGATCCAAGACAAGCCACTTATGGAAAAGCCACCGCAAACAGCTTGGGTAGGCCTGCAAACGGGTTGTGCAGAGACTCCGGGAATCAGCAGGGTGGAGCAAACAGCGTGAACTAGGTTGATGGAATCTCAGGTAAGGCACCAGCTTGGTCACTCTTTGGCTCTGTGGGTAGGGGGATGTTCAGAAAAGGAACAGTGGCCTCTGCCAGCACTTCTGTCTGGGAGAAAGCTGTCCCCCAGCTCTTGCTTTGATGCTGGACCCCTCAGTTTCTCCCTGTATGTCTTTGGTGCTTTTCAATCTGCTGCTCCTGTGCTGGAGCTCAGAGGGAGTGAGTCCATGTTAGTCTGCACGGGCCCTTTAAGAGGAACTTGGCAGGCTTTACTTTAGATGTTCCTTGTTAAGAAGAAAACCAGGAGGAGACAAATGGCGGAGTCTGGCCTGCGAGGTCCCCTGGTTTGCTGTGGATAGAAGAATGAGTTGTTCCAGACTCCGCTGTTTGCCCAGGAAGGAAAGGGGAAGGCGATTTTCTCTAAAGGAGAATATCCCGAGGCCTTGTGCTCAATGGCTTTTATTGAGAGGGTTATAGGCAGGGGATAGGTAGCAGGAACACATAGATAATCTAATCACATCAGTAGTTTAAGCTTCCAGAGAATAGGTGATGTTTAAGGAAGACAATGGCCAGAACACACCAAAGTCCTTTGGGTCCAAGATGAGCAAACATTAGGTGGTCAGGTGGGATTTAGGTCAGGGGCAGGAATTTTATAAATTTCTTTCCCAGCCTTGAGCTGATTATCTGGTATAGGATTAAGAGAGCTTGAAGGAGAAGCCAAGCATGCTTCAAGGAGTGTAGTTTACTTCTAAGTCTGATTTCCCCAGGAGCCCTCGGAGTTATTATTTGGTGTTGCCTGTAAACCACATTACCAGTGTTCCAGCCAAGTCTTATGGGTCCTCTCCCAGGCCCCCGCTAGCCCGGGACTACGGTTCCTGATACCACTCAAAGCGGCCCCCTACAGAGACAGACTTATTTTATTTCCTTCTAAGTTATTATGGAGCTGCAATCTTGCCAGGAATATTTTGGGAAGGGAACAAAGGAGAAGTTGGGTCTCACAGTAGCAGCATGGGGCTCTCCCAGAATGCAGTGGAGTATTTACTATTGGTCAGATAGGTTGGTTTACACTTCGTACATAGACAAAAGTAAAACAGCAAGAGAGGTAGGTGGAAGGGGAGGGGCAGAAAGGACAAGAAATGAGGGGGAAAAGCAGTAGTTGTAGAAGTGGCCAGTGAAGCTGTAACACTTTTCCTGTGTGGTGACTGGGGCCCCTGAGGATGGATGTCCTCTGGTCTGTGGGAGCTCATCTCACTTGACTGGGGTCAGAAGACCTAAGGCTTCTGTTTTGGAAAAGAATGAGTGCTGAGATAACTGCGTGGTGACAGCTCTTCTTGTCTCTTCCTTCCTCCTGGTAAGGTAGTGGAGCCTGGGTTAGAAGGTCAGCCTGGGCTTCCTGGCCAGCAGCCTCCTCAGAGCTGCCTTCACCTCCCTGTTCTTCAGACTGTAGATGAGGGGGTTTAACAGAGGGGCCACCACGCTATACTGCACAGAGAGCACTTGCTCTAGGACTGAGCCGGATGCTGGAGTCATGTACCTGGAAGGCAATTCCACAAAGGGATAAGCTGAGCTCAGGACAATGGCTACAGTGCTGTTGGCAGCTGCTGCCCATCCCGTCCTAGAGATTCTGCAAAGACGATCCTCAGAGATGAGCCAACTATTACCGGTAGCAGCACCTAGAAATGACTGTATGGTGAGTGAGAAGTCAGGCATTTCTGCCTTCAGACACCTCCAAACATGAGTGATCTTATGCAGAACATTACAGGAGCTGCCCTGGGGAAAAGTTCATCGGGCAGCAGATCAAGTGCTGCCGGTTAGAGCATAAGTAATAATAATTTCATGCATTTCCTTAGCACTTCATACTCTTACAAGCATCTTTCTTTATTAGCTGTGGTAATAATATGGGCAATTTTAGTCTGCTTTTCCCTATGTATACAACTGCATGTACTCATCCTGTGATCATTTATCCTTGCAAAACTGCTTAGTCCAATAAAGCTGTCATTGTTCCCAACATTCCAACTCTGGGAGGTACCCTCAGAATCATAGCACATTATTTTTACACTACTTAGTGGAACACACATTTGTCTCCAGGTGCATTTTTCTCTGACTTAGAAAAGAAGCCAGGCTTGGTAAATAGGTGAAGGATAAAAATGTGTTAAGCGCAATTCACCAATCCAAAATAATAAGGTTAAAATTTTGGATGCATGTTGTTAAATGCCACGGGCAGTATTTCCCAAAGAAGCAGTGCTTTTTTAGCAATGGTACCATCATCATTGAAATGTTCTTTGTGGGTTCTGGTGTGCTTGGTTTAAAAAGTTATTCATTTTACTGTGAGTTTTCATCATCTGATTTATCACTCCCAACAGTTCTGTGAGGTAGGTAGAAGAAATCTTATTGTCCCCTAACAGCATATGAGAAAACACAGATGGAGAGCTGAGGAGATGTGTTCACAACCTCGGGTGAGCTCTCTTAGACCATTCTTTCCCATCCTTTTCCACCCCTGGCTTCTCTCCAAGTCACGAGCAGGTGAGAAAAATATGGAACGATTTGTGCAATTCCACCTCCATTTTACTGATAGAGAGCAGACCATAATTATTATGCTCTTGTAAGCAAGGACTCATCAGCTGGAGCGGTTTGTGTCTGAGAGAAGCACAGTAGAGAAGAGCATGAGGTTTAAAGCCAATGAGACTCATTTTAAATTATGGCTCCATTACTTGCCTGTTCTGGGACCTTTCAGAAATTACTATTATTCCTGAAACTCAGGTTCCTTGCCCAAAAGTGGGGTTAATATTTCTCTTGTAGCATGATACGTACTGAAACTGATCATGCAAAGCAGCTGGTGTCTTGTAGGTGCCTAATAGATAGTTATAGCATAAAGAGACTTTGGAGACATCATCTTCCAGCCGGAAAGAAAGATGGGATCTGTTTCAAGAATGATATGTTTGATATGTTTCATTTTCTGGCTTGTACTGAATAAAAATGTACTGAAATCTCCCTGATTTCCTTTATGAGAACTCCCAAATCATAGGTTAGTGAAAGTAGAACATTTTTAGTCCTTGTATGAGCTCATTTTTTAGAGTAGACCACTGAAGTCTCAAAAAGAAGATGGATTTTTTTATAATTCAGAGTTAGCCTACAGTAAAGCCAAAACTACAACCCAGCCTTCTGAATTCCATCAGAATGATTCATTATCCTGCTACTTAGCAATGTCCTGTTCCCTAGACCAGGGCCACTTAGGGTGAGGAATATCCTATGTTTGCTACCAGGAGGTATAGTATGACATACCTGCAAATTCCTGAACCAAAAGAGATGGTGACCACAAAAACATGAGAGGAGCAAGTAGAAAAGATCTTGCTTCGTCCCGCGGCAGAGTTGATGCCCAGCGCTGTCATAATGATACGGGTGTAGGAACTCATCAATAGGACAAGGTTGCCACAGCCCAGGACCACCACGGTTGTCAGGATGGTGGCATTGCTAACGTAGGTGTCAGAACAGGCCAAGAGGAGCACTGGGGGAAGCTCGCAGACAAAACTATTGATGGCGTTGGGGCCACAGAAGAGCTGTTGAGCCAGGAGAAGGGTGTTTACTAGGCTGCTGCCCATTCCTATAGCCCAGGATGCTACCGCCAGGCCGATACATACCTTCCTGTTCATAACCACCACGTACAACAGTGGGTGGCACACAGCCTGGAACCGGTCATAGGCCATGACTGAAAGGAGGCAAGCTTCAGTGGCTCCAGAAAATAAAACCAGGGTAATCTGAGTGAAACACTCAAGAAGGGATACAGTCTTCCACTTGGAAAGAAGGTTCTCGAGCAGTTTAGGCACAACGACTGAGGAATAGAGAGCATCCAGGAAGGAGAGGTGACTCAGGAAGAAGTACATGGGGGTGTGGAGGTGGGAATCGGCTCTGATCACCAGCAGCAATAGCAGGTTCTCCATGAGGATCATGAGGTAAATCACCAGGAAGAGTACAAAGAGCGCTGCCTGGATCTGAGGGTTGTTGGATACTCCCAGGAGAACAAACGCAGTGACTGTGGTTATATTGCCAATTTCCATGGAGCAGTCAAGTTCTCCTTTAGAGGGACACAAATGGAAACAAATGCTCAAAAGGGTTATCAGTGTCAGAGCATGGCTGGTGATGAGGCCTTGGGAGTAAAGCTTCACAGCCGACCCAGAACAGATCATGCAGCAGAGACAGCCCTGCCGTGTCAGACCTCATCAGCCCTTCCCAGCTGAAGACAGTAACCTACTGGCCATGGTGGAGAGGTGGGAAGGAAGAGCGTGGAGTCAGGCACTCCTCCTAGGAAGGAAAGAGAAGAGAGCAGGGATTACCCAGACTGGAGAAGAAAGGGTGGGAGTGGGCAACAGGTGCCAGAGCAGTGCTAAGTGCTGTTCTCCAGTTTCTCCAGTTCCGAAAGGAACTGAGACCAACCCGTCAGGAGGGCTGACTAGCAGAGTGAGTGAGTAAGAGTGAATGTTTTGGCTGACCATCTGGCTGACAGACCAGGATGACTATCTGAATGCTTGATAGGGGTATTGTGGCACCTGATGATGGTACAAGACCTTACTCTGCTGCTGTAAATTTGTGCATTAAAAACAACAACAACAACAACAACAACAACAACAACAAAATGGATTCATTGAGGAAAAACAGTCTGGGAGAAGTAAATGGCTTCTCAAGTCCATTTCAGCTTAGAAATCCTAAAGACTGCGGGCTGATCTTCCTTGGGTATTTGTGGTACTAAGTAGAAAACTCCTCTTCCTCTGTGCCAGCACAAGCAGAAGTGGCACACAAGGGTGCTTGCTGGTTCCATGGAAGCCAGGCAGGAAGAATTCCTCAAGACGGAAGTCAGGACTGTGCACACCAGTTGCTCCAAGGCCTCCCCATCCCAGGGTCTCTGTGAATCTGTAATGTCCACTTCTTGCCCTGTAATCTCAGGTCTTAATATGAGAGTCCACGAAGACTGGGTTGGTCTCTGAGTTGCTACCAGGAGATTTGTATAAAACCAAGTCAAACTTGGACCATCTTCTCCATGTTGCAGGGATGGTATAGCCAAAAAAGAAAAAAAAAGAGAGATAAAAGATAAAAGAAGAGCGGTGAAAGGGACAGTTACAGGGTTTAGTGTTGGTCAGAGGAAGGTAAACTGGTCAGTCCTGCCTCCTTGATGCTAAATGAGGCTCTAATGTCTATTCATGGCTGCTCATTCACAGGTTCCCAGAGTGGCCAGTTTTAGGAGAAGATGCGTTTTAATGAGAAGGAGATTTCTCTTCCCCTGGGCTCCCTAGGCGAACAAGAGATGCTTTCAGCGGAAGATACCTGAACTGTATCTGTTCCAACACCGGAGCAAAAGCCACAGGCATGGTTAGAGCTGTGGCTTGCCTGACCTTGTCCTTCCTTTAGGAGACACAGGGTTGGAACTTCTGAGCAGGGAAATGTCCCTGTAGTCTTTCTGTGCCCAGGGAAGCCTTTTTGACTCTGCTGCCCAAGTAACAATGGCCGGAGGGACTTGATCCTGGCTAGTCCCGAGACAGGAGAGGTCCCTGGAGAGCCCCTTAGGCAGAGGGCCTGCTCTGAATCTGAATGGGTCTTCCGCAGCCACCTCTTCCTCCCTTGCAGCAGCCTTTTTTTTTCAGTGGGCTGCATCGTCTAAGAGGGGCCCTAGGGTGGCCGATAATTTCTAAGGCTAAAAATATAGAGTTCCGTGGTTTTCTAGCCCTGAAGGTTAAAATTCTCTCCCTCCCTCATTGCCTCCCTCCCTCCCTTTCTCTTGTCCTCCCGGCCTCTGTTCTTCTCTTTCTTCCCATTTTCTTGTGTTTTAAATTTATGTTTGTGGTTACAAAAACATGATAAGGACAAAAGACAGAAATAAGAAAATATGTTGAAGATATTTTTGAGATGAAAAAGTTATTAAACATATTTTAATGATAAAAGAAGGAAAAAAATACATCATGTCATCCAAAATTAATAAATTAATTCTTTCATTTATTGCAATTCCAAGAAAACCCAAATAAATTAAAACCTTTAAGGAAATTTCAATTGTGGTAAAAACTTTTAATATAGACAAATTTAAACACATACGGAAGTAGGAAATACGTGTAAGTGGTGTGTCTTTTCTGGACATCATATTTTCATCTGATTATCCATGTAAGTCACCAAAGCTTTCTTTCTGCACCAGAATCTATCTGCAGCATCAACAGCCAGGGAGTCATATCATTAAAGATAACTGGAGTACCACTACTACTATTCCAAAGGTTTTACTGTTGATTTGCTCTCCTTTCCTAGGCTGTGCGGATCCAACATTTATATATTGCAATATGATTGCTATTATAGTGATAACTAGTTCCTCCATCATGTTAAATAACTGTCATTTCCAAGTGGTTATGTCCATGCAAGAAACTTCCAAATCAGCCCTAGCAGGTGTGGCTCAGTGGATCGAGCACTGGCCTGTGAACAAAAGGGTTGCCATATCAGTTCCCAGAGTAGGGCACATGCCTGGGTTGCAGGCCAGGTCCCCAGCAGGGGGTGGGTGAAATGCAACCACGCACTGATGTTTCTCTCCCTCTCTTCACTCTCTGAAAAAATAAATAAAAATATTTTTAAAAAGTCCAAATCAACAGAGAGTTTTTTGGGTTTATTTGATGACAATTGCCAGGAAGCAAAATCTCAATGAATTGAGAAAAATGCTCTGGAGAATGGCACTTTTGCAGCTTCTTTTATACATTAGAATAAAAAGAGGTGATGTCAGGAGGGTAGATTCAGGGGGCAGGAGAAAGCAAAGTGGAGACCGAGTAAGAAGCAAAGTGGAGAGACACACACTTTTCTGTCGGTGGGTGCAGGATAGTTAGTAATGAACATTTTCAGTGCCCAGAGCTGGAATGTGGGGAGCAAGAGAGCAATGAGGGGCTCAGTGATCTCTGGCTCTGGTGCCTGTGGGTGTGCCTTGCGGGGTCTAGAAAAGAGATTACTCTGACATTTCAAAGGTATGCTATTTTAGATGTAAAAAAGACAATAGACACGCTCACTTGAGGCAAAGATGGACCTTTGCTAAGGAAGCTGCAGGTAGTAGGATGTGACCACCTGCTGTGACCTGCTTTTTAGTTAGAAATTTTAATGTTCAGACCATTCTGGGTGGTTACTTTTGTTCCCTGAGTCTGTGAGGCCCACCACGCAGGCCCCCTCTGAGCTTGTCAGGGTTAGTATGTGACCCCCTTTTCCTTCCACAGTTCGAATATTTAAGTTCTAGTCTTTTAGTAAGTTTTGTCATTATAACACAGTACTGCTGTGTGTATTCACTGAGCTGTGCATTAGAGCTCTTGGACTTATTTACTGCTTGTTGCAAGTTTTCACCCTTAAGCAACGCCTGTCCTATTTCCCCACGGCCCATCTTCTGGTAACCGCCATTTTAGTCTTTGTCTTTATGTGTTGGACTTTTTTAGATTCTACATATAAGTGATACCATCCATTACCTGTCTTTTGCTGACTTACCTCACAGCATAATGTGTTCAAGATCCATCGGGATGAAAGTTCAAGTTGCAGGGTATCCTTCTTTGTCATGGCTAAATAATATTCTCTTGTATACCACATTATTAATTGTGCACCACATCTTCTTTATCCATTCTTCTGCTGATGGGCACTTAGGTTATTTCCATACCATGGCTATTGTGAATAATGCCTGAATAAACATGGGAGTCCATCTATCTCTTCAATACCCTGTGTTTATTTCCTTTGGGTATAAATCCAGAAGTGGAATTGCTGGGTCATATGGTAGTTTTATTTTTACTTTTTTGAGGAACCTCCGTCATGTTTTCCATAGTGTCTGAACCAATTTATATTCCCGCAACATAAACACCCTACTTTGATAATACTATCAGCAATGGTATCATCCACCCTTTTCAAGGATAGCAGAATCTGTGATGCTATCATTGGTCACCACCAATTCCCTCCTTCCCTGGCTATATAAAACATTTGGGATTGTAACACCCAAAGCGGGGAGGCTGTTAATTTCATTGGCTTGTTGGGACTTCGGTGTTAGCGGTGGGAACCTATTTCCTTTTCTTCTCATGGAGGAGGGGATACTAGTTTCTTTTTGTAGAATCCAAGTGAATGTGATCACAAGGAAAACACACAAAAACAGGGAGTGCCTGCAAGCGGAAGAGGCAGATCTCGTTTCTCTGTTGGGCTTCCGCTTCAGCAGTGGACTTGCCGACCTTTCGTCTGTGCCTATCTGAGCCAGGGTGAGAAGACCCGGAAAAGCGGACAGGGCACAGAAGGCAGGTGCAAATGCAGCAACCTGCTTCTCCGCTGCTTTACATGACAAGAATGTGTGACTTTTGAGGGGTGGGTAGACATTGTGCATCTTGGAAGAGAGGTGGCATTGGACTCTCACGATTGTCACATCCAGTGTGGTTGTTGGGGGAGGATTCCTCTGTAGCAAGAGGCTATGGGGTGCTGCCGCTACTGGAGAAGGGCTGGGGAAGAGGGGAGTGAACAGGAGTCAAGTCTTCTAGGTCAGGGAACTGTGCAGAGAGAAGGATCAGCAGGATCTTCCAAAGAACGCCCACACCCCGCCACTGCAGCCGGTGTTGGCAGAGCTGCTGAGCGGAGGTCATTTTTTGATCAGCCATTGCTACAGAGAAGACAAGTGAAGAAGCAACAGTGAGAAAGTAACAACAGGGCTAACTACAGGGAGTCACTTGTACTGTTTGTTCTCTGTGTCTTTTTATTTTTATTTTTGTCTCCCAAATTGGAGGAACTGGGCCTTAAAGAGGTGGCAGAGGGGATGTCAAGGAGCCATATGAAACCTCTTCAAAATAGTAAGCTCCCAGCTCTAACCTGCCTTTGGGGAAGGAGAAGAGTGAGGCTTCACTTAAATCTGGAGAACAGGACTTAAATTAGAATGTAGCTTTGTTAAACAAATTGATCAAGATATTAAGGATCTGCCTAGTATCTCTTAAACAATAGGGAATGGAGGTCACACAGTCCAGCTGAATTAAGTGACTGGTAAGAAACCCCCAATCATTCCATGTACACATACTATGGAGTTGGGATTCCATTAAAATCTTTATGTACAGGAGGCATGAGAAGAAAATACACCTAAGTATGGGTGGTGAAGTTATTTTTTGATAGTCATCACCTTTTTCTTAACACTTGTGCTTTCTAACTATAAATTTAAATATCTGGCCTAGTGTGACGACCTCCCCACAACAACTTGCCTCTCGCTAAGGATCTCCTTCAGCCCTGTCCGGAAGGAGAGGAAACATGTTTACAAGAGATAAGAGATATCATGCAGATTAAAAAGTATAAGGAATGAAAGTAGGTAAATATGGAATAATAATATCATTGAATTGAAACTTTTTATTTTTAAAGTATATTTTATTAATTATGCTATTACAGTTGTCCCATTTTTTTCTCCCCTTTGTCCCCCTCTGCCCTGCACCCTCCTCCCACCAGCATCCCTCCCCCCTTAGCTCCTGTGCATGGGTCGTACATACAAGTTCTTTGGCTTCTCCGTTTCCTGTACTTTTCTCAACCCCCTCCTGTCTATTTTGTACCTACCAATTATGCTTCTTATTCCCTGTACCTTTCCCCCCATTCTCTCCCCACCCCCTTCCTGCTGATAGCCCTCCATGTGATCACCATTTCTGTGATTCTGTTCCTGTTCTTGTTGTTTGCTTGGTTTGTTTTGGTTTTTGTTTTTTAGGTTCAGTTGTTGATAGTTGTGAGTTTGTTGTCATTTTACTGTTCATATTTTTGACCTCCTTCGTTTTCTTAGATAAGTCCCTTTAATATTTCATATAATAAGGGCTCGGAGATGATGAACTCCTTTAACTTTACTTTCTCTGGGATGCACTTTATACTTTATTTGCTGCTCCATTCTAAATGATAGCCTTGCTGCACAGAGTAATCTTGGATGTAGGTCCTTGCCTTTCATGACCTTGAATACTTGTTTCCAGCCCCTTCTTGCTGGAAAGATTTCTTTTGAGAAATAAGCTGATAGTCTTATGAGAACTGCTTTGTAGGTAACTGTCTCATTTTCTCTTGCTGCTTTTAAGATTCTCTCTTTATCTTTAATCTTGGGTAATATAATTATGATGTATCTTGGTGTGTTCCTCCTTGGGCCCAACTTCTCTGGGACTCTCTTAGTTTCCTGGACTTCCTGGCAGTCTATTTCCATTGCCAGACTGGGGAAGTTTTCCTTCATTATTTTTTCAAATAAGTTGTCAATTTCTTGCTTTTCCTCTTCTCCTTCTGGAGCCCTTATGATTTGGATGTTGGAATGTTTAATGTCCCAGAGGTTCCTAATCCTCTCCTCACTTTTTTGAATTCTTTTTTCTTCATTCTGTTCCGGTTGAAAGGTTATTTCTTTCTCCTGCTCAAATCATCAATTTGAGTCCCAGTTCCCTTCTCTTCACTGTTGGTTCCATGTATACTTTTCTTTATTTGACTTTGCATGGCCTTTAGTTTTTCCTCTGTTTTGCATCCGTACTCAACCATTTCTGTGAGCATCCTGATTACCAATGTTTTGAACTTTGCATCTGATAGGTTGGCTATCTCCATGTTGCTGAGTTGTTTTTCTGGAGTTTTGATCTGTTCTTTTATGTGGGCCATATTTCTTTGTCTCAGCACAGTTGTTAAGTTGTAAGGGGCGGAGCATTAGGGACTCACCAGGGCAAGGCAACCCACTTTGCTGCGTTGTGGTGCTGTATGTGGGGGAGAGGTCAGACAGGGAACTGTGCCAGTTTTTTGGCTCTCTGCTGTCTTTCAGTCACTTCCCCTGGTACCCACAAGCAAATTGGGCCCTTCTGGCGCTGATTCGCAGGTGGGAGGTTCTGTGTACATTCAAGGACCCTGTGAATCTCTCTGATGATATCTCCTGTGAGGCTGGGAGTTTCTCCTACTGCTGCATCCCCCACAGGTTCTGACAGCCAGGGGTTTTGAGACTTTTGTTTCCCATCCTGGAGCCCTGGGCTGTGCGGTCTGTCTTGCTCCCCAGTTGTTCTTTCTGATTAATTCACATGCGAATGTGGGACCTCCTGGTCTGCCAGCTACCACCTAGACCACCCAGTCCACCACCTTGCTATGTGTCCAGTCTGCACCTTTTACCAGTCTGGATGAATGTTTCTTCTTTAATTTCTTGGTTGTCAGATTTTCTGGCAGTTCTGATTGTTTTTTCTTTATAAATTTGTTGTTGTCCTTCTTTGGTTGTGTGAGGAAGCAAAGCCTATCTATGTATGCCTCCATCTTAGGGCTGGAAGTCCTAAACTTTTTTCTTAAAATTTTCTTGGCTTCTGCCTTTCTCCCATATACTTCAGCATCTATATTAGTTTGATCAATTTTGAAGATGGAGAGAGTTGAGTAGCAGGAAAGTGAACTTTCTATGGTACATGTGATTCGGCCTTAGAAAAGACCAAAATATCACCACCTACTCTCATATACTTTTTCCGTTCCTCCCCTGACTGTTAACCTAGCTGCCGTACCTTGCATTCATTGCACTCTGAGGGCCTGGGCTGATGCAGAGTTTGAGCCCTCCATTCCTATTGTCCCATGTAGGTCACAGAGGCCAGGGAGTTTTTCCCAAGTAGCTGCTCAGAGAGGTGAACATAGATTCCACTGTATGAAAAATAGGAAAGCCTGCCTAGATTTGGGGGCTTGGTCTCCCACAAAAAAAGGTATATGAGAAGACAAGGAAGACCAGTGGTGATCTCAAAGAGTCAGAAAGAGGTCAAATGAGGAGAGGAAAAGAAATTGTCAGAACAGAGAAGGGCTTCAGAGAATCATGGGAGATATTACCGAGCTATGGGCTTTTTGTGGCTCAGAAGACTTCCTGAGAGGTCTCTGTGTTCATGAGGACCGGTAGTTTTATAACCCAATTACAGGAACTTCAAAAGACTTATTTTTCTTGCTAAGTCAGTGATTCTCAGATGCAGCTTTTCAGAAAGGCAGGTAGAGATTGGGCATTCAGTAATGTTGGCTGAGCCTGACAGCCCAGGAGGTGGAGGGGCCAATGTCCTTTATTCTCTGGAGTCACAGCTTGAAGCTCAAGTTTAGACTCAGACACACACACACACACACACACACACACACACACACACACACACACAACTAGAATTTTTTAAAAGCTCAGGGGATTCTATTTAATGTGAGCATTGGGAAATTCTGTGTTGAAGCTCTGACTTTGAATAAAACTTTCAGGGGTCTGGTGTAATCTGAAGGGAGACAAAATGGGGTGGCAACATCCTTCATATGCTTAATCTCAGTTCACCACATTCGGAAAGCAAAGGGAAGCTGTGCACTGATTAACTGACCTTCAGGTTACTTTCCTTTGCCCACGCAATTTGAATTCAGAAACATCTCTCAGATGAATATTTTAGTGATCATTTGTGTCAACAATCACAGAGGTTTTCAGGGCACGGTTGAATGCTGGTCACGAAAGCCAAGGGAAGAGATGGTGTTGAGGACGGATAAACAGTGACAAATGCGGCAGTGTGATTTTGCAGTGTGGGTAATGCAAGATACCCACTGGAATTTAGACTTGTGACTTATTGGTGGAATGGTGAGAGCATTAGCCAGATTGCAGGAGACTTAGATGTGCATTAATGCTAAAAACTGGTATGTTTTCAAAATTTTGGAAGAGAATGAGACCAGAGCAATAATAACGTAAAAGTCAATGTTTATTAATCTTACCAAATTTCAGGTATAGTTTTACATGGTTTAGACATGATGACTAATATCCCATGACAACTCTATGAGCTGGAACCTCTTATTACCCTTGTTTTACAGATGTAAATGTAAAGCACAGAATGTGAAGCACAGTGGAATGTTTGGTTCAAGTTTACAAAGTTATTAAATGGTGGAGTCAGAATTCAAATTTATATAAGAATTCAAAATCTTTTTGTCACTATGCTAAATAGCCTCAAATTGGGAAATTGAGCAAAAGGTTTGTGGTATATACATATTTATAGACTGAAAAGGAGCTGTATATGCAGAAGAAATAGAGGTAACTGATAATCAAAGTCTAGTGCTCTGATAGAAGGCTGTGCCTGCTCTAGAGAATGACATTGGTTGAGCAGGCAGGACACGTTCCACATCAAGGTCTCAATCCTGAATTTAAACCATAATAAACAGTTAGGCAGCATTTCTTTTTCTTTTTTGGTATTTAGATACCCGAGTTTGGACATATCTGGAATTTATACAATGAATTTTAAAGATATTTAAAAGTAATATTAATGCAAAGTTGCAAACATAGTTTTAATTTTTGACTTTGGGTAGTGAACATACGATGCAATATACAGATGATGTATTGTAGAGTTGTACACTTGAAGCCTATGCAATTGTATTAACCAATGCCACTCTAATAAATTTAATAAAAAATAGAAATCAAAGCAAGAAACAAATGTAAAAAATTAAAAAGTCAAGAAAGAGAGAGAAAAAGTAAGAGAGAGCAAAAGAAAGAAAAGAGACAGAAAAAAGGAGGGAAGAAGAGGGGAAAAGTCTCTGGAAAACTTGCTAGATAAATGATTGAATGCAATGGGGAAACATTGCAAATGTTTAATAGTAGGGGAATTGTTAAATAAACAATGGCTTTTTTTCTTGATAAAATATAATACAGACTAAAATATTATTGAAAATGCAGAATGTTTATTTTATGATAAGAAAAATTACAGAAACAAAACTGCTTATAAATTATAATCCCAACTACGTATAAGATGCACCATAAAGACATTTCTCATGGAAAAATTAGACTGAGGTATACCTAAATGTTCATAGTGGCTTTCGCTGTGTAATATAACAATGTTTCTGTATTTTAATAATTTCTAATTTAAAATATTTAAAGAAAAATATTAGTATTTTACATGAATCAATAATTCTTATGATTTCAACATAGTCCAAAGTAATGTAAAAAATAATTTAAACTGCATAACAGTATCCATGAAATATTTTCATTCTTTCTGTGTGTAATATGAAAAATAACAAAGAGCTGTTGGCTTGCTTCATAAATCTATGTATTATAAAAAATGCAAATATGAGAAAATATCTAAAAGCAGTTATGAGTTCTTACACTCTGTGACTTTAATGAATTAGATACTAAGAATTAAATATTTGATAAATGCTCCTTTTAAAATGCCATTAAATGAAGAAGGCAAGTTGGCTGAAAACTTTTGAAATTTCCCAAGTAGAAAACAGATCCAAAGGAGGGCAAAATATTGGAAGGGGCTGAAAGCAGATTATCTTGTATGAAATTTTGAAATTAGGTTAACAATTGATATTTTGTAAATGTTTTGTTAGTACAGATGATTATAAGACAAAATTGCTTTAGCCAAATTTCCTTTAAAAAAATAATAAAAACAAAGAGCAAAACCTTAGGTGAAATTGCTGGATCAACGAAAGAGCCAGGGCGGGGTCTACAGAAGGCAGTGCTGTTGTGGGGACATGACCACCACGCGTGAGAGGGGCGAAAAAAGGAGGAGAGGGCCTTAAGCAGCTTCTTTCTGAAGGCTTCCTGGTAATTTCCAAAATTTTCAGAGTTTGGAGGAAAAAATCCCACAGGCCTCTTAGAGCCCCGAATTGCACTAGGCTGCCTTAGAGTTGAATTACAAATTACGTGTGTCCCTTCCTGCATTCCTATGCTCGGGCAGTAAATATCTCAGCCAGTCGCTCTGTGGGGCAGGTACGGACCCAGGTTTTCTGTTCCTGTCCTTCCAAGTTGTCTCCTTTCTAATCTTTTCTGGCCCAGGAATGTCACATTTATAAGCTCTACACTCATCCTCATATTCTTGACTTTACCTTGTTTTGACTGGAAGCCTGCATAGGACATTTATTTCCCTGATTCTCTTGTTAATAGTCTTCTAGTTACATTTAGCCAATTGGCGGCAGTGGTCTGTTTAAAAAAAAATATATAATGAAGAAGAAGAAGGAGAAGGAGGAGGAGGAGGAGAAGGAGAAAAAGAGGAAGAAGAAGCAGAGGACTGAGGATGAGAAAGATAAGGATGAGGAGACACCACTGCAGCCACACCCTGATTCTGGCAGGTGCAGCACAGTCCTTCTTCAGTAGACGAGCGTCATCTGCAGTTCCTCTCCTAAGTGGTCCTGGCTCTCGTGCCCCCAGCAGCACAGCAGCCAATGTAGAATCATCAGCGTCAGTCTAGGGTTGGTGCAGCTTCATTCTTTTTTGCTTCTCTAGGATCCTCTCCATTCTAACAACTTAGTATTAAATGCATCTTCATTTCAGATATTCAGAATAAATAACAGTGTCTGTATGGCTTTACATTTGGATTTCTAAGACGCTTTAGCAAGCAGTTTTATGTAGATGTCTATGATGCTTTGGTAGGTGACTTTATGCAGTTTTTCTGATTGGTATTCCCTATGACCATCATTTTGTCTCTCAGGAAACTCATACCTAGGATCCTCTCTACTCAATGCACTTCCGTTCTAAACCTCATTACTTTCCCCAGAACAAGCTTTACGAGACTTCTTCCTTGCCACTAGTACAACCTAGAAGGGGAAATAAGCAGGGCTTCTATACTGCCCTAGAATGAATAGAATTCTCTACATTTGCCACGTAGCAGATAATGCTTCACAGGGCTTGTGGACGGTGTCTGTCAGCCTGGACTGTGGCCCAACAAGCTGACTTCCTCTCTCAGACTCCTACCATGCACCTGCCTCGCCTCTAGGACCCTTTTCAGGCAGAGTTCATCTTAAACCCACCTTCTACTTACTCCTCCAAGAATCTCAAGCCTATGTCTTTCTTCCTTCAGAGACCTTGGTTTTTCACTTTGAAGCGAGGCTTTAACTCTTAAGTTCATACCTATAGGAATCCAGGTAAACATTCAGGATGTAAACAGTTTTCCCAGTGCTAAGGATTTTGTTAATATTCACACACAAAAGGAATATTATATCTCTAGGTCTGCAACCAAATTATTTGGATTGAAATAATTCTCTGATATATATTTTTCTCTGATTAATAGAAGAAAATACAAATCAAAGCAAGCAAGTAATTTGCTGCAATTTTTGGTGTGCCTTTCCGAGAAAGGAGGCTTTACAAGATAGTCTGTCATGTCTGACATTATGAGGGAAAAAATTTTTTTGTTTGTGTCTATTACTTGGGTATCTTGCTGTAATTATGCCCTGTTTCGCAACTATCCTCTACCTGTTCTCTGCTACCTAAGAAGTAAACTTTTTGCAACATGTTTACCAGACCTGCTTTTACTTCTTTGTTTTTTAAGCTATAGACAAAAGGATTCACTAGGGGAGTGACCACACTGTACTGCATGGAAAAAACCAACTCCCATGGAGAACCTGAGGTGGGCATAAGATAGCGAAGTAAGCCTGAACCGTAAAATAAGGTCACTGTTGTGAGGTGGGAGGAGCAGGTGGAGAAGGCCTTGCTTCTGCCTGACGTGGAGGTGATGCTCAGGATGGTGGAGACAATGCGGGCATAAGAGTAGAAAACCAGGAGGAAGGTACTACAGGCATGCAGGAGGGCACAGCAGAGCAGCACAGCAAAGTTATTGGAGCTATTGGAACAGGAGAGAGGGAACAGAGAAGGGATCTCACAAAGGAAGTCGGAGATGACTCGAGCCTCACAGAAGTCTAAATTCCAAGCTAGGAGGGTGTTGATGAGAGCATCCAAAAAAGCCAGGCCCCAAGATCCCCACACCAGCCCCACACATAGCTCGTCACTCATCATCTGACCGTAGCGTAGAGGGTGACATATGGCAGCGTAGCGGTCATAGGCCATCACTGCAAGGAGGCAGATCTCTGTTCCCCCAGAATCAAACACAAAGAAGGCCTGGGTCAAACAGTCCACTACGGAGATGGTTTTCTTCTCAGACAGGAGATTCTCTAACATCTTGGGCACAGTGACTGAAGAGTAACAGAGGTCTAGGAAGGAGAGGTGACTCAAGAAGAAGTACATGGGGGTGTGAAGCTGAGAGCTGGCCCTGATCACCAGGATCATCAATAGGTTTCCTGACAGAGTCAGGAGGTAAATTACCAGGAAAAGCACAAAGAGTAGGGCGCGGCTGTGATGATCAGCAGGCAGCCCGTGGAGGAGGAACTCCGTGATGGTGCTCTGGTTCCTCAAGGCCATTGAAAGATGATAACCCTTTGGAAGAAAACAGAAAAATGAATGAAGCGTTAACTGCCTCCTCTGGCAACCCAGAGTTTCCATCCATTCTATGTGTACATCCTTTTTTTCTTCAACTGCTCATTATTGCTATAGTTGTCTAATAACTCTCATGGTGTCCCTTGAAGTATGCCCTTCCCTTTGTTGATATCCTGGTGCAGAAGTCCTCAACTTACCACACTCTTTCCATTTGTTGCTCTCCTTTGACAAGCAGCACTAGAGAAATTTACATTTTTTTTCAGATCTGATCCTTGAATAATTTTTTATCTCCTTAAACTGAGCCTTTGATTTTGTTCTATAACATTCTGGTCAAGAGGTAACTTTCTGTAGAATATGTTCTAAGCCTTCTTGTTCTTAGTTTCAGTCTTTCACTTCCAAGTCAAAAACTCCATGATAGTTCCTTTCTACGAAATTATGTATTATCTGTGTTATTTTTTTCTCATTGTCTTTCATACATTTGAAATGTTTAATCTTAAAATCAACTTTGAAAGCTGTGTGTGTGTGTTGGAGAGTTGATACAGGGAGGAAATTGTGAAACCTTTTTTTTTTTAAATAAAAAATAAAGTTAAAAGATAACAAAGGTAAAACAAAACTGAATTACTCATCAAAAGAAACCATTAAGAGAATAGGCAAGTTAGAGCCTGGGAGAAAATATTGAAAAAAGTACACATATATGTAACATATACCTATAAATCAATAGTAAATATGTCAATTACAGTAAATATTATAATAATTAAAAAGACAAATATCCAATACAAAAAAGGGACCAAAGATGAGAAAAGGCTTTTGGAAAAACACGCATCTGAATGTCCAGGAGGCTTATAAAGAGTTGCTCAACATAGTCATCAGGGAAATGTAAAATAAGACCATAACAAGGTAACTCTAAACACTCACCAGAATGGCTAACATTGCCAAGCATTGGCAAAAAGTGTGGAGCAACTGGACCTTTTCTTGTAGAAATGTAAGATAGCATAATCACTTTGGAAAGTTGGGCGGTTTCTTACAAAGCTAGACATATACCTATTCTGTGACTCAGCGATTTTACTCTTTAAAACAATGAATGATACGTGACCAAAACACTTACACAAAAATATTCATAACTTGTACAAAAATATTCATATGATGTCTATTGTTTACCCTAACTGACATAAACTGGGGGGAAAAATACCCCAAATGAGCATCAAGGACAATGGATTAAACAATGGGTTAAAAAAATGTGGTGGTTTATTTATACAAAGGAATTCTGTTTAGCCAGAAATAAATAATCTAGTGAAACATGAAACAACATGGGTAAATAATAATAAAAACCATTGTGCATGTACATTCTTTTAAATGCAAAAATTTTACATGTGTACTTTTTTAAAAATTAAAAAATTGAAAAATCTATACACCACTGTAGCCATTATACTGATGAAGATACAGAGCTCTTTCTTTCTTTCTTTCTTTCTTTCTTTTTTTAAGGTTTTATCTATTTATTTTTGGAGAAATGGGAAGGGAAGGAGAAAAAGGAGGAGAGAAACATCAGCTGGGGACCTGGCCTGCAACCCAAGCATGTGCCCTGACTGGGAATCAAACTGGTGACCTTTAGGTTCGCAGGCCAGAGATTAATCCACTGAACCACACCAGCCAGGGTGCAGATTATTTTCATCATGTCAGACAGAGCTCTGTGTGTTCCTTTTTAGTCATTTCCCCATCAGACCAAACGACTATTCTGATTTTTTTCATACATTTGTTTTTCTTATTCTGGAAATCCATAAACATGGAATCATACACTTCTTTAGTGCCATTTATATTCCAGGTATTGTTAAATATTATACTCTCCCCCTATTTATTTATCACAACAAAAACAAGAGGGCTGCATTATCTTAATTTTTACAATGAGGAAACTGAACAAAAATGTTGTCAGTACCGACAGAATAAAAGGGTAGATGTGCCTTACATCTGTACATAACTACAATATATGTGATTTTTTTAACACCTTGGCTACCTGACTCCCATTTTCTTAAGCATATCTGCTCCCCTTCACTGTCTGTCCTCTCTCAACAATGCATGCTCTGAGGTCTGTGTGTGTATGTGTGTGTGTGTGTGTGTGTATGTGTGTGTGTGTGTGTGTGTGTATGCCTTCATTTGGATGTTTATTTTGTTTTGAAATATTGTAAAAGGTATTTTTCTTTTCTCTTCTTTTTAAGTTAAGCTACATGTTCCTTGAAGGTAGGAATTAAGCTCTATATTATTTTGAATACTGAATACACATTGCAGTATGAGGCATGTGATGAGTCCTTAATCAAGATTTGTTAAATGTAGAAAGAATGGGAAGGCTATGTACGGCCTCTCCTTGAGAAATTTCCCCAACTTGAATTCCAGCTTCAAAAGCAAACTAACCTAGAAGGAGACTGGAAAGAAAAATAAATGCAGAGGAGTGTGGAGCTCATCTTCTCATTGTAAAGGACTGGAAGAAGACTTATCTGAAAAATAACAGTGCCTACAGAACCCTGATCCACAGCGAGCATATCACATATACTAACTCATTTTTGTCCATATCAGGAAGGTTACTTAAAACCACAAGACTCAGTCATCTCTATATTTACTCTTTCATCCTTATGTCCACTAATTATCCATCTGAGTTTTCATTTATCCACTTCAGCATTCAGTCATCTATCATCTACTCATCCATCTATTCACCTATACTTACCTTCCTTCCTCCCTCCCCTAAACTACTTATGTATTTCTTCAATAATCAACAGATATTTATAAATTGCACTGTGTAGGGTGTTGCATTTAAAATAGATTGACAGCCTGGCATAATCTTCTCATGAACTATTGTATGAATGCACTTATTTGACTTAGATTTCAAATAAAATGCTCCCCATATCCAAAGCTGAATTCCCTTTTTAGCCTTTTCTTTATATCAAACTTGAAATCTGACCCATCATTATATACTCAAACTGTTCCCCTTCAAGAACCCTCTTGCCGGGAATGGTAACTTCTTACAATAAGCCCAACCTTCCCACTGACACTCTGAATCATCTGCGAATCCTTTGACTTTCACCTGACATGAAATGGTTTGATGTCGGTATCGCACATAGGACTCAAGTTCTATTTCTGTTGGGCCAGCCCATGAATTAGTCCTTGCTCTTCCTGGCTTTCTTCACTCATGCTATGCAACATTTAGGCGTCTTCCCATATTTCAAGTCCTTCTCAGATATCACATCCAGGTTACCTCTCAGTTGTGTCCAGTGGGTAATGTGTGGTTTAGGGTGGTGGCCCAAGTTAATTTAGACTCTGTGGTAAAGAAGAAAATCAAATGGAAAAGTCAATGTAAGTGTTTTTCCCATCTTTGTACTTGTAGAATCCTGTTGAAATAAACATTCTGTCTTTTACTTTAGCAAATTAAATCCATTCAATTCAATTGAAAAATTTCTAGGCACTTTCAATTCACTAACTTTGAACTGATAATTGCTTTGCCTCTACCATATATACATATTGTGTATAGCCGGCCCACATAACCTATCAGGAAGGTAGGTAGAAGCCCATAGTGTAGGATTCCAGATTTTCTTACCCTAGTCCTCAACACAGATCCTTCAGTGACAAAATAAGGGTAGGCTTATTTTAACTGCATAGTGAAAGCACAAATTCCAAATTCTGCTCACTAGCCTTTAAAGAGGGATCGGTGGATTCTGTTCACACGAAATGTCTTAATGACTGTTTTTAAAATTCAGGAAAGGGAGAAGAGGGAGAAGCTTCTTTGTTTACAGAGGGAAGAGCGGTAGGTCTAAAATCGGAACCCAGTACTCTCCTATTAACATGATGCTTATTTCCCCAATCTGCCAGGGATAGTTTTTCCTGAGCACTTCTCAGATGGCCACTTATTATCTTGCCTACATTTTTTCCCCTGATTCTATCTTAAAGAAAAGTGGAACAGGAGGTTGATTTTTTTTTTGAGATATTTTAAGAAAAATACTTAATTCATTTTAAGAAAAAAAAAATCAGATGATTTATGGTTGGAATTTCACTATCGTGAATTCACATTGAAAAATAATTTGTGTCTAAATTTAAAATTCAATCAGCTCTGGGAGACATAAAACATTATTTTATTTATAAATTAATAAATCCTTTATGTCCAATAATCTTATCCTATTATTTCCAAAGATATAGGTAGCTGAGGACAATTCTACGTTTAACATTTTGTCTGCTCAGTGTAATTACACAGAAAATGTTTAATTTCAAGAAATGTCTGGGAGGATGAGTAATGAGGATAGGAGGAATGGCAGGTCTAGTGCTGGAAGCCAGAACTCCTTTGCCCCGTTACCTTGGAGGGGAGAGGACTTCTGGAATGGGGAGAAATAGTCCCTGTGCATGAAAGGTACACTCTACATACCTTAGTATTTCCCGCTGAAACTCTTCGGTCCTTTCCTCTTTCTCCTTTCACCACCTACCTTATTTGCAGCTAGAACTGATAGGGAAGTAAATAAGAACAGAAAATTGAACTCTCTTTAGCAGATGTGATTAGACTTTTGGAAGAGGAGGGGGATTCTAGGCCCCCAGGGACCCCTGGCCTGCTCTGATATGTTTCCCTGCACCTAGGAGCCTCTCAGCTGCTTGGCCCAGCTTCTCTTAAACCTGAAATTTACAATTAATGCAAAATTTGTAGCAAGAATTCAAGAAATCAACAAAACCAATTTCTAACAATACTTTGCAAGCAGTAGAGAGACATTATTGAGTAGCTAGTAAGAAAAACTGATGACAAAATCCTTGGTGGAGAAAAAAATCCTTAAAGCCCTGATGTTTTTGGCACTCAGAGTCCAGAGCTGGGTTCTAGCACAAAGAAAGGATGACGAGAAGGCCCAGATGAGGAGAGTGGCCTCAACATAACCTGTAAGTCTCGGGGTAGGGGTGGGGGTGGCCTTAGTGAAGACCATTACAGAAATCAGAAGGACATTACCCAGCTCTTGACACTTCTTGGCACAGAAGACATCGTTTTGCTTTGGTCTTTCCATGCAGTAAGGAGTCATCTATAGTCAAGTGCTCTTTTTACACACAAGAATCAATACTTCTAGAGCTCATTTATTGAACCAGTAGACAATTTTCTTTTTCTTAGTTGGAAGTCTCAATGACGGCAGGAAAATGGACTCTCTCTGATGAAGGAGCTTTGAATAACTTATGTGGTTAGGTCTTTCTAACTAACTAAGCACAGCAGAATAACTCTCAGATTCTTACAGGAGGTATTGGCGAAACTTCCCTCATATGATCCGGATCAAATCACATGGGCCTCTGTTCTTTTATTTGCCTTTGTGGGTCTAAATACTGGGCTAAAGTATCAGTGAAGCCAACAGAAAGGCAATCAGTAAATTGGCCAACTGAGATTGGTGGCTCGGGAGACAGATGGGCCCATTTTTTAAATTCCCTGAAGTTACCACCAAATGCCAAATGTTAATTAACTAGAAGAGCTGGAATTTGTAAGAATCATCAGGCATTCTCCTCAGGAAAGCATGTTCAAAACTCTTGGATCAAAGCAAGGGCCTTCGCACTTAGGTGGATGTTCAGGGACTTTGAAAGGTGGCAGGCTGGGTAGCAGTTTCCTGTGGATCTGTAAGGAGCTGGATGCTTCATTTAGGAAACCACAGGGAAGTTATGCAGGGCCCCACAGTTCTCTTCTAAATTATTTTCCTCCATCACATAAATTGGGGAATATAAACACCAGGGTTACAAATTGTGATGATCAAAGGAGCCAGTCAACAGAGAAGATTTTTTAATTTATTTAACACTTCACTTTTAGACAGAGTGGAAGGGAGGGAGAAAGAGAGGGAGTGAAACATCTATGTATGGTTGCTTCTTGAGCGCCTCCCTACTGGGGACCTGGCTTGCAGCCCAGGCATGTGCCATAATTGGGAATCAAACCGGCAACCCTTTGGTTTGCAGGTTGGTGCTCAATCCACTGAGCCACACCAGCCAGGGCAAGAAGATGTTTTTATATGACTAATTTGTTTTGCCCATCCCAGATTGGTAAAGCTATAATGCTTCAGCCCACTTGTGGCATGGCAGTCTAAGGCCCATGTAGTTACAGCAGTGAACATCCCCACTACCAGTGGCATAGGATTCTTATTGTTTCATACTCTCAACAACACTTGTGGTTTCAGTCTTTTAAATTTCTAACAATAGATGGATACATATATGGTTTTTTGCCCTGTTCTTCTGTTTCTATCTGATCCTAAGTAGTCAAGCCCCACGAATTCCCCCAGTTACCCCTGTGAGGTGAGGCCTGAGTGGGCCTCCCAGGAAGTGTGCCTCAACCGCGGGTGAGCTAGATGTCTACTGTGGCCTCTCTTTTTCCTACTGGAGAAACTCTAGTCCCAGGAACTAGAACTAGTCTAGAGTCTAGTGTAGTTCCTACTGGAAACTCTAGTCCCAGGAGACACTCTTGGTGTAGCATGTGCTGGCCTGGCAGAGGGCAGTGTGGTCAAAGGGTAATAGCTCCTCTTACCTTTCTAATGTGGTCCTTCTCAGTCTTTGAGGTCCCGAGCAGGGGGTGTTCTGGGATTTTCACGATGCTGTCTTGTGTATGGACAGTTGCTATTTGGTCTTTTTCTGAGTGGATCTGAAGTCAGAACGACCTATGTTGCCATCTTGATGACACCATTCTTGCTTTCACTTTTATTCTTTCTAATTGCTTACTTTGGATTTAATTTGTTCTTCTTTTTCTTGTTCCTTAAGATTGAAGCTTAGATGTTCTTTGTATTCTAGTACAAACATTTAGTGCTATAGATTTCTCTGTACGCATAGCTTTAGCTTCTCTCCACATATTTTTATATGCTACGTTTCAATTTCCTTCCATTGAAAACATTTGCTAATTTTTCTTCGTAATTTCTTCTGTTACCCATTTTTTTAAATTTATAAGAGGGTGGTCCAATTAGTAAATATTTGGGGGATTTTTATAGATAGCTTTCTGTTGATGATGTTCAGTTTGTATATAGAATAAACTATAATTTCTGGTTGTGGTCGGAAAACATACTTTATATGACTTCAATTCTTTTACATTTGTTGAGTTTGGTTTCCTCCTTGAATAAAATATCTTGGTGAATGTTCCATGTGCTTGAAAAGAATGTGTGTTGTGCAGTTTTTGGTGTACTGTTCTCTAAATGTCAATCAGATCAATTTATTTTATAGTGCTCTTCAGAATCTTTCCATAGATATAACCTGTAGTCAAATTATGAATTGTTTTTCTACTTTTACTATTGATTATTGAGAGAAGAGTGTTGTAATCCCCAATTACAATGGTGAATTTGTCTCTTTATATTTCAGCTCTTTCAGTTTTTGCTTTATTATTTTGCAGCTTTGTTATTATGCACATACATTAAAAAATACAATTCCAAGTGCAGCAATGCTTCAGAGTAACTGAGCCCTTCATACATTTTTGGTGGGAATGTAAACTTGTACAACCATTCTGGAAAGCAGCTTGGAAATTTGTCTTTATTAACTTAAACTGACACCATAACTATAGCCATCCACACCAGCCAGGGCTATTCATATCAGCCTTAAGTACAATAGATAGAAACTGGAAACAACCTAAATGTTCTTAACCTGGTAATAGATAAACGAACCATGAAATAGCCACTCAGTGGAATATTACTCAGCATAAAAAGAAATATTCCCTTCTTTCATTCTTGATATTGGTCTCTTGGTCAGCTGGCTAGCTCTATGAACTTCTAAGAACCTTCCCTGCTTCCACTATCTGAAGCCATCAGGAAATTCTCTTATTGTCAAGTAATTCTCCATCATCCTTTGACTATGGTCAGCTACCTGAAATATTGGAAATATTTTCTAAAGGTCCTTCTCACAGTTGCTTTCCCCTCATTGTTTGTCAAACCGTAGATGAGGAGGTTTACTAAGGGAGTGACTACACTATACTGTACAAAGGCGATCAACTCCAGCGGTGACCCTGAGTTTGGTACGAAGTATCAAAAGGAAGCTGAATCATAAAACAGAAGCACTGCCGTGAGGGGGAGGAGCATATGGAGAAGATCTCTCTTCTACCTGAGGAAAAGCTGGTGCTTGGGATGATGGAGACAATGAGAGTGTAGGAATGAACAGTTTGGACACAGGTACCAAGCCCATTCAGGAGTCTGGGACAGAGAAGAACAGTAAAGTTGGTGGAGACATCAGAGCAGGACAGAGGAAAGAGGGCAGCTCATAGCTGTAGGAAGGGATGAACTGATCCCCACAGAATTCCAAGCTCATAGCTGGTGGCAGATTGAAGAATGCGTCCAGAAACACTGGGCCCCATGAGTCCCACGCTAGCCCTGTACAGGGCTTGACATTGCATGTGATATTTAGTAGCTGGGTGCCTCATGGGTAAATGCCCTGGGAGTTGTGCTGTGTATTAGTCCTCTTTTCTGTATTATTTTTCTGTGTTCATGTGAACTGCATTTCTGAACATAAATAATTTGATGATAAAATGAGCGAAGCAACTGGAAAAACAAAATTCTAATATGGATATCTTAGGGGAGGAGTGTGTGACCCCTCAGCCTTCCCTTTAGCTAACACTCCTCCTTTTCAGGGCAAGCTTGATCTCTGGGAATGAATTGTCCTAAAAAATGCATTTACATGGCAACATAAAATACATTTCAAGAATTTTGTTAACATTATTGTTTTTATGGCAGAAATGTCAAGATGTATTTTATATGATCCATACATACATTATACATAATGACACACACAAGACTAGGTGGCTGCCATTACTGAAGGGAGCCAATAGAAGATTAATTTTTAAAATGTTAACTTAAGAAACATTTATTTCCTTTCTGATAAATTTAAAGTACTGAGGAATAAATTGTAGATTCTCAATACAATAAGATGTGATTCTTCTGGATCCTGAAAAATCTATAATCTAAGCAGGGACCTTAACTACATCTCTAAAATGTTATTCTTCAGGAGTATAAAGTCAGTCCAAATCAGCTGTCTTAATATCTGACTTTTCTCATAGCGCTGAGTGAATGAATTAGCTCAAAATTTTTTCTATAACATCTTTAAAAAAATTCTACCTTGCTGTGAGTTTTACATTATTTGGTGAATATTAAGCTTTGGAGATGGTACTGCCTCCGTAAAATGTGCTATGCAAAAATGTCTATTCTTCTCTAATGATTTTGGAACTTTAAAATGATTGAGCTTGGTGATAAAATTGGCCCAGTTCAGCTGAGCCTGTCCAGTGAAGAACTGGCTCATTAGAACGTGTAGAGGATAGTTGGAATATTGGTGTAATCATCATCAGAGATAATCTTGTCCAACACCCTGTTCAAGTCATTCAAGTATATGAGGTCTGTGCAGAGTATATCCAGCCATGTAATATGCAAAATAGAGACATTTATTGAAGAAGATAGAAGATACAGGAAACACCGTACCTGGGTCAGTGATGTCTCGATCCCCTTCAAAGTAGGCACCTTGGGGCTTCACACAGTTCTCCCAGCCACCATCAGCTTCCCCATCATATTTTTCTAAATCTCATTGATGGTCTGAAATCTCTTCCCTTTCAAAAAGTTTTGGGAAAAGCCAGAAGTCACAGGGAGCCAAATCTGGGCTGTAATTGGGTGAGTCACCTGGGTGATTTGATGTTTCACAAAAAAAACTCTGCATGAATCGTAATGCATGAGTGGGTACGTTGTTACAATGAAGCTGCCAGTCGCCAGTTGCTCAGGGCTGCAGCCTTCTGAATCATCAGAATAGTTTCCGCAAAGGAATGTTCAAGCGTAATACAAAATTTGATGCAGATTCCTTGTTCTACTCACTTAGTCATTTTGAATGTGACGGCCACACAGTACACATGCTCACTTAATGGTGTCTACCACCCCCACGGACTAGTTCAATGAAGCTATCATTGTTCACACATACACAATCCAATCCCCTCTCCTTGGCTGCCAGGTTAAATGGATGTCACGAAAACCGTTCTCATTACATTAACAGTGACTGGACTTTTTCTGGACAGGCTTTATAAATATCTTGGATCAAGAGAGAAGAAATGACTGGCCCTAAGTTATATAGTAATTTATAATAGAGCTTGGACAACATTTTCTTACGTGTTTTTCTAATTTCATTATGCTCATTATATGCAAACATCCAGGTACAATATTTAGCTACCTCCAGGTATTTAAATATATAAAGTGTGATACATTTGGATGTATAAGACTAGTTGTCAAAAATTTATGACACATTTTATTGTGATTGGTAAATATCACACTGATAGACACCAGAGGAAAGAGGTAAGTACTATTCATATATATACAACACATATATGCACACACACATATATTCCAAGTGCATGAAAATAGCAGCACAAAATATTGGAGGAGGTAAAAGCATTAAAATTATGCTACAATCCTTATATTACCCAGAAAATGGTAAAGGTACTAATTTATAGGATGCGTGTGGTAATATCCAGGGTAACAACTAAAACAGGAGTGAAAGACTGTCTCCTAATAAAAGGAAAGAATGGAATGATTTGAAAAAATGGTTAATCCAAAATAAGACAAAGAAGAAAAGAAAGGACTATATAATAGGTGTGACAAGTAGAAAACAAATGGCGAGATGGGAAGTTAAATCCAGGTACATCAGTAATTATATTAAATGTAAACGATCTAAGTACTCTGACTTTCCAATACTTTCAAACAAATGCTTTTTGCATTTTATTTATCTTTTTCTAGTTCTTAAAAGAATGTTGATGAGATATAAGATGGTCCTACATGATCAGAAGTGAGGTGTATACATTCTTTATAACTTTCTAGAATGATGGCCTAACTTTGTAGGTAAAGCTTAGACTTCCCAAAAAGCCTTCCTTTGGTCTGTCTCAAAACATTTCTCTATCATTTGGCCCTGAATGCCTTTCTCTTGATGCCTCACTTTCATCTCTAAGATAATCAGGGAGCATGAGGCAACTCAGAGAGAGACTCTAAATCTTTTCATTTTTCAAATGCTTGTGGGGAGGGAGAAAGAAAAGGGGGATTCTGGCTTGGTAAAAGCTGGCGAACCATTCCCTTGTCCACCTCTGCACTTTTCTCTTATACCCAGAACAACTGTGTGCATCGATAGTGCTCCCAATATTCCTACCCCAGGTTTCTAAATCTTCTTTCAATAACATCCTTTAGCAATATTAGGATCTGTACCATTTCCTACGCAGACATGACGTTTGAGTGATTGCTTCTATGAGTTTCTCTCATAAATAATCAACTCTCTGAGTATATATAGCTAAGGCTTGTTCAGCAAAAGACGGAGAGTGGCCTAAGGCATTTGTTACAGCCGTGGTCAGGTACCACACCACTGCTGCCAAAATACATTCGTTGGACAGTGGCTATTTGGATCCTGTATCTTTTTTTTTTTTTAAGGGTACTTTCCTCTTCTTTTTGCTTTAATGCCTATTCAAAAAAATTTTACTCTGAAAATATGAGTATATTTTTTGTACCCCAATATGAGTATATTCTTTTTGTTGTTGTTTTTACTGCAAATTTAGGATATTTTAAATATTTTCTATTAATACTGACAACACATTCCCAGCTTCTCCAATTTCTGGCTTGAAAACTGGCCCGAGGATCGCCATGATCTTCCTGTCAAGTGCAGCCTATGGAACACCGCTGTAGAAAATCCATGTTCTGGGATTTACTGGACTTCTGTTACAGGTTTTAAAAACATTTCCCAAAACATCACATATTTAGAAACTTGCTAAAAATAATAAATACAAAAAGATTTTATGCAGGAAAAAAAGGTGGGGGCATGGGAAATCACTGTTATTGTTTCTTTTTCTTTTACTAATGAAAATGACAGTATCTTCCCTTTTCTATATTGAATATCTATGTGTACAATGACTGCTTAGCCAAAGAGTACTGCATTCAACTTAGTTCCATTTTTAAAATAGTGGCTAGAAAAAGAAAATTATTTTCCCATTCAACCCCAGTCTTGCAACCAAGAACTGCTATTTAAATGTCCTTGGGTGTAATTTTACCCAACACACTCATTTTATACTAGAGCATTATTCTAATAACATAAAAAAAATCCCTAAACACAATCTATTAAAAACATTGAATTTGAAGAAACCATAGGTGGTGCTGAGTGCTTTGAAATGACTAAACTGTTTTATAGTAGTCTCAGGGTCCCAGAAAGTATTTATGTCTACATTTATAGACGTTAAAGTAGAATAGCATTAGTTTATGAACAATATTGATCATATATTACATACACATATTTGTATTCAATTCTCTCAAAAACTATGAGGAGTATAATAATTATTCCTATTTTCCAGATAAGCAAGCTTCAGTCCCAAAATGCCAAGCTAACTTGCACAAAATTACGCTATTAAGTAACAAAGCTCAATTTCAAATCAAGGCAGCCTAATCCAGAACCTATTGAGTTAATCACTACAAAACATGATTTCATAAAAAACCTGTCAGTGTGAGTATGGTGTGTTTTGAGAATTGTATTCTAACTTAGAAGATAAGAAATGTTTTCTTGAGAGTGATATGTGAGATGAAAGGATGAAAAAGAGTTATGCAAAGGTTTGGGAGATTGAATTAAGACCAGTTCCAAGTGAGGACAGAACACAGCAATGTGCTCATTACCCAAGATGAAAAATGTGACTTATTCCAAGAACAGGCAGTCACCTGGTGAGCCTACGGTGGGAATAATTTTTGATAGAGTGGTGTGGGAAATAATGAGAGTGGAAAGTTACAATGGACTAGAAGGTAATCAAGTGTTCTTTATTCCATGTAAAGGACTTTGGACTTTTTATGCAGGTGATGAAACATCACCGAAATGCTTTAAGCTGTGAAATTATTTAAATGTATTTAATTTTAGAAAGATTAGTGAGTTATATTTTTTATAGTTTTGGTGGTGGTGTTGTTTCAGGTCAGGCAGAGCATTTCGTTATTGCAAAATTCTTTCTAATACTGAGCCCAAATAGGATTCCTCAAGCTTTCCACATTAGTCTTATTTCTACTCTAATTAATATAGAATACAATCTATGTTATTTATAATTTGATATACCTACTGTATATAATTTAAACATCATGGTAGAATTAATACAATTATGGGAGAAAAATATTTGCATAACATAAAGATAAGATACAAACATAATCTATGTACCAGTTATGTTTATTTTTTACCTTAGTTTTCACAACTTGAAATCAACTTTGTTAATTCATTTCAGGCACCTAAATGTATTGACTCTTTTTTTTTCTTTAAGATGTCTTCAAGGTATTGACTCATTTTTTTCTTGTTTGTTTTTAAAAAGTTTTATTGTAAATTAAAAAACAAAAAATATAAATTTTATGGAAGTATAAAATATATGAGCATTACATATATATTACGTATTATGTTATACCTATTATATATGTTTGTGACTGAAAAAATACTTAACATGGTGTCCACCAAGTTTTTTCACTGTATTTTTCCTTTTGTATTAATAATTTGGGGAGAGATTGTTTGAAACCGTGCAAATATCTTAATTCTTTATTAAACTTTTATCCTATAGCTTTAGCATTCTTTGCTAATTTCCCAACCCCTTCATTCCTTCATTACTTCACATCCTCAAGCAAGTAAGGACTTCTCTCAGAATGAACAAATGAATGCTTATTTTATTCTATAGGTTAAGTTACATTTAATTACTATCATTATTTATTGTTATGCTCAAATTATCTCAGAGATATCCAGTGGAATACTCTCCCAGTTGGCTGCTATTCCCTTTTACTATGTCTCATCATTCTTTGATCACTTCCCTTCATAGCACAAAAAGTCTCATCTTGCCCTTTGCTTGCCCTAGCTTTGAATCAATCTTTGTTCCAAGATACTGTCATTCCTTAAGTGGAAAATAATATTTAGAAAATAAGATCTGGTGCTAAGTGAGCTTAATGATACAGTTGTGTTATTACCTTTAGAACCTCTTACGAGACAGAACTAGAAAAAAATGTGTCTGTGTGGGTATAATTATAAATACATTCATAGAAATATATAGATGTATGTATGTTGGCACTTTCTTAATTTCTGATGCTATAACATGCTCCAAGCTCATCTTTTATATTCCCTGCCCTAGCTCTAGAATCAGCCATTTCTCCAAGGATCCCTGGTTCCTTTTACTGGAAAATGGTGTTAGAAACCAAAATTTGGGTCATAGATGTAACTGTTGCTATTTGATGTGTTGTTGCTTCAGGCCCTCTCAAATGATAGCAAAAAAATATGTGTGCATACTGAGTCTGCCCATATCTACACATGTATCTGTATGTAAACATCTATAGCTATATTAAGCTGAACATGAGTTTATATTGATATTTCCAGCTCTAATCTGTTATTACACAAATCATTCTAGTCTTCTTCCCTTGCTTATCTGCAAAATCAACAGTGAGAATCATGGCTCCTATCATCTGACATTTATTTACTTATTTAGGTATAAATGTATAGCAGTATCTGAATTGTTAACCCATTCCCCCTGTGGGAAACAAGTTTATTAATTAGAGCACGGCACTCATGTACAATGGTTTTTGTCTTTAATCTTACAGATTCTGCTAGTTTTCAAGGTTATTTAATTTTTTTAAAATTCTATTTTATTGAATATGCTATTAGAGTTGTCCTGATTTGTACCCCTTTACCCTCCTCCACCCAGCACCCCCACTCCTTCAGGCAATCCCCCCACCCCTGTTCATGTCTGTGGGTCATGCATGTAAGTTCTTTGGCTACTCCATTTCCTACACTGTACTTTACATCCCCCCATGGCTATTCTGTACCTACCTATTTGCACTTCTTAATCCTCTCACCTCTTCACCCATTCTTCCCTTCCCCCTCGCATCTCGCAACCCTAACCTTCTGGTAACTACCTTCTTTTCTCTAGCTTTTAAGAGTCTTTCTTTATCTTTAAACTTTGGCCTTTAAATAATGCTGTGTCTTGGAGTGGACTTCTTTGTATCCATTGTAATCCTTTGTATCCTCTGTCCTTCCTGGGCTTGCATGTCTATTTCTTTCACCAAATTAGGAAGGTTTTCTTTCACTATTTTTGAGATAGATTTCCATTTTCTTGTTCTCTCTCTTCTCCTTCTGGCACCCCTATGACGTGAGTGTTGGACCTCTTAAAGTTTTCCAGAGGCTGTTTATACTATCCTCATTTTTTCTGGATTTTTTTTTTTTTTAAACAAAAATAGGTTTAGTTTCAACAGGATTTTTCTTTCTTCTCGTTGTTCTGTGTGGGGTTTTTTTTTTTTTTGGTTCCTTATGTTCCAAATCATTGATTAGATCCTCGGCTTCATCTATTCTACTGTTGTTTCCCTGTAAATTGTTCTTTATTTCAATTAGTGTATTCTTTATTTCTGAGTAGGTCTTTTTTTATGCTGCTGAGGTCCTCACTAAATTCCTTGAGTATCTTTATAAACAGTGTTTTGAACTCTGTATCTGACAGATTGTTTATCTCCATTTTGTTTAGCTGTTCTTCTGGAATTTTTATCTGTCCTTTCTTTTGGGCCATGTTTATCTCCTTGTTTTGGCAGCCTCCCTGTGTTCATTTCTATGTATTAGGTAGAGCTGCTTTGACTCTGTCTTGGTAGTGTGGCCTAATGTAGTAGGTGTCCTGC
This sequence comes from Pteronotus mesoamericanus, assembly GCF_021234165.1. Classification (NCBI taxonomy): domain Eukaryota; kingdom Metazoa; phylum Chordata; class Mammalia; order Chiroptera; family Mormoopidae; genus Pteronotus; species Pteronotus mesoamericanus. The sequence continues at coordinate 5,918,527 of NW_026555310.1, forward strand.
AGGGTCTAGTAGCACAGCCTCCTCTGTCACCCAAACTGGGTACTGGAGGTGCGTCCTTCTTGTGGGCTGAGTACACTCCCCTCTTGTAGTTGAGCCTTAGTTGCTGTCAATGGGATCAATGGGAGGGATTTACCCAGGCCAGTCAGCTGCAAGGACTGGCGGTGACCACTGACCACCAACCTCTGATCTACATGGAGGATCCGCTGTTGCAGGGGCAGGGTGATGGTGTTCCTCCATAGCCTGTAGCTGTCTACTGGGTTTTCTGGCCCTGGGGTTTTCTGAGGGGTGGTGCAGGACAAAATCAGCCTCCACCTGTGTTTTGCCTGGGGCACCCTGCCTGAGCAGTAAAGCAGTCTGAGGTGGCTGCTACTTATGTGGGGCTTGGAGGTTCCTAGGTGAAGCCAAACTGTGACTCTAATCTGGCTGCCCCTCGGGCTCATTGAAGCCTGCTGTTGCTTGTTTGATAGGATTTAGGAGCCAAGACTAGCCATTCTTATGGAAAAGCAGTTTGGGTGGGCCTGTAAATTGGGTGGGGTAGAGCCTCTGTGGATCTCCAAGGTGGATCACACAGTGTTAGCCAGGTTGACAGAGCCTCAGATAAGTCACCAGACTACCAGCTCTGTGGGAAGAGCTCAGCAAAAGGACGATGGCCTCTGCTCACCCTGATGTCAGACACTTCAGTCTCTCCCTATGTTACGGAAAGCCAGACTCAAGACACGATTCAGGGAACGGAGTAAGCCTTTATTCACACGCGCGGGCTCAGAGGAGGCAGTCTCCAAATTCTGAGCCCCGAATCGGGGTTAGATAGGGGTTTATAAGCCCTAGCATTCCGGCGGGAAACGGATGGGCGGAAGGGATTAGCATTCAGGTGGGAGATTGATGTGCTACCCCAGGCGGGGGAAGGGATGTGAAAACGGGCTACAGAAGCAGATAAGCAATGATTAACAGTTAACCTGGGAGGGGTCTCTGGCTAGGCTGTTCCTCTTAAATCATCTTGCCCTTATCACCTATATACCACTGGTGCCCTTCAAGCGGCCATCCCAGTGCTGGAGTTCAGAGGAAGCGACCCCGAGTGGGTGAATCTGTGTGTGGGTTCTTTAAGAGGAACTGCTTGGGGCTCCAGGGGCCTCCTCCACTGACTCAATCCCTGCTGGTTTTCCCAGCCAGAAATTGTGGGGACTTATCTTTCTGGCACTAGAATCCTGGGCTGGGGGACCTGGTGTGGATTTGGGACTACTTGCTTCTGAGATATCCCTCCGAATTTTTATTTACATGGGCATGGGGCCAGCCCGTTCCTCGTCCATGCCCCTCCTACCAGTCTGGATGGATGTGGTTTCTTCAATTCCATAGTTGTCAGACCTCCATTCACTTGATTTTTGACATTCCTGAGTGATGGTTATTCTATATTTAAGTTGTAATTTTGATGTGGTTGTGTGACGAGGTGAGCTAGGTCTGCCTATGCTGCCAGCTTGACTGGAAGTCTAAAGTTTTAGAGAATCACTTTTCTCACTAACCACTGCAGTGAGGTTGTTTTATACATTTGTAATAAAGTTAGATTGCCTCATGACATTCTGCATTCCAACCTGGGATTCCCCCAGTCTCTTAATGATATATTTTTAATCTCTGTCTGTTAAGGTTCACTCTTTTTTGCTGTAAAATTCAATGAGCTTTGATAGATGCATAGCACTTTGTATCTACAATTATAATATTATACAAAATAGTTTTACTGCTCTAAAAATCCTGGATTTCACCTGTTCATCCCTCCTCCTCTTCCTCTTGAACAGGCAGCTACTAATATTTTACTCCTTGTATAGTTTTGCCTTTTTCAGAAGATCATCTGAGTGGAATAATATAGGTTGTAGCCTTTTTTATACTGGCTTCTTTTACTTACCAATAAGCATTTAAAATTTGTCCCTGTTTTTTCATGGCTTGATAGTTAATTTCTTTTTATCACCGAATAATGTTCCATTGTATGAATGTACCAGTTTGTTTATCCATCCACCTACTGAAGAACATCATGGTTGGTTCCAATTTTGGACAATTAGAAATTCAGCCAATTTTAATTATCCGTGGTACTTATGCTCTATAAGTGAATTTGCTCCTAGGGAAAATATAGTATCAGGTTCCTGTGAGCCTCTAGTCACAACATTGTCATCAATGGATCAATATGTAACCTTGTTTTATGTGTGTTTATGTTTAAAGACCTCTCTCTCTCATATATGTATATATGATCTACTTTTGCCCATCCCTGTGTATGTGTATATATATGTATATGTGTGTGTGTATATATATATATATTTTTTACAAATAATTGCATAGTCTTTGAATAATTTAAAACCAGGGACTTTGAAGGCCATTTGCATTATATAGGTTCATTTGCCTATGTCCCTTGAAAACAAGCCAATGTCATCAGTGCTAAAATCCTGCTCTTCCATATAATTCCTTTCCTGTGTAACAGTTAATAGGTATTTAAAAAGTTCTTTCATAACCTCCTGATCTTAAGAATCTGTATCACCTGCAAATTTAATATATTTTTTAAATATTTTATTTTTATTTTTATTTTTAGAGAGGAGAAGGGAGGGAGAGAAACATCAATGTGTGGTTGCATCTCGCGTGCCCCCTACAGGGACCTGGCCTGCAATCCAGGCATGTGCCCTGCACTGGGAATTGAACCGGTGAAACTTTGGTTCACAGTCTGGCACTCAGACCACTGAAACACACCAGCCTGGGCTAATATTTTTGATGTATTGCCTTTTGAAACATGTGAGCCAGCAGAGCACTAGCCAAGAGGATTTAGCATTTTTCTCACCTTGGGTAACATGAGCATACCTTTCTTTGGGTTTTGGCTTCACGACAATGTACTTCACTATGGTTTTTTAAAAAAAATATATCTTAGACTAGTTTTAGGTTCAAAGCACAACTGAGTAGAAAGTGCAGGCCCATGTACGCCTGCTTCCATGCTACAGCAATCTTTTTACTGTCTAAATAGTTTTGCCTTTTCTGGAATGCATATTCTTAGAATAGTACAGTACACAGCCTTTATAGATTGGCTCTTTCACTTAGTAATATGCATTTAGGTTTCCTCTTTGTCCCTCCATGAGTTGATACCACATGAGTGCTGAATAATTCATTGTATGGATGTAGCACAGGTTATTTTTTTCATTAACTTAATGAAAGGCATCTTGTTTGTTTCCAAGTTTGGGGAATTACAAATAAAGCTACTATAAACATGTGTATACACATTTTTTGTGTGGATGTGTTTTCAACTCTTTTGGGGAAATACCAAGAGGCATGACTGCTGGATTTTATGATAAAAGTATGCTCAGTTTTGTAAAAAACCACCAAATTGTCTTCCAAAGTGGCCATGCCATTTTGCACTCTCACCAGTAATGAATACGAGCTCCAGTGAATGAGCACTCCACATCCTCATCTGCATTTGGTATTGTCAGTGGTTTGGATTTTGGCCATTTTAGGTGTGTACTTGTATCTCATTTAATTTGTAGTTCCCTAATGACATTGATGTTAAGTGTCTTTATATGGTTATTTGCTATCTGTATCTCTTCTTTAGTGAGAGATTTGTTCTTTGCCCATTTTAAAATTGTATTGTTCATTTTTTTTTGGTTGAGTTTTAAGAGTTCTTTTTTCATTTTTGGTTTATGTGTCTTTTGAAAATATTTTTTCCCAGCCTGTGACTTGTCTTCTCATCTTTTTTGACGTTGAAAAGCAAAATATTGAATGTAAGTCCATCAACACTTTTTTGGGGCATGAGGGCGTTTTGCCTGTTTTTCTGGCTTAATTTTGCTATACATTTGTCAACCTATATAAAATGTCTTACTGGAATTTTTATATTAAATTTAACTGTTTTTGGAAAATCATTGAAAGCATTTTTAATACTGTTGAATTAGCATGAAACTATCAATAGAAGGCATCTCTGTGTAGTTTCTTTATTCAATGAACCCCCAAATTATGGGGTCTCTATAATGTGGAAAAAAGTCTTCATTAGTTTTGTGAAGTCTTAATTTAAAAAACAAACATTTGTATTTTTAACAAATGCCAAGTCAGCATCTAGTGAGGTGATGATTTTTAAAAATTTATTTTGTTGCTATAATGCATGGTTTATTATTTTTACTGGTGTTGTGACAAATTTTACTCCTGGGGTTAAATTTTATGTTGTATAATTTTTAATATGTTATGTTCATTTAGAAAGGAGTTAAAACTACCTTCTTGGTCATGTAATATGTGCATTTATATGTGCAAGAGTCACCATCTTTGACAAATAATCCTAAATTGTCCTTTCTTGTAGGAAATATTTTTGGACTTGGTGGCTTTTTCACAGTCTGGGCGATAGCTATGTTGGTTTTGTAGACAGTGAGACCATCTAGACCACAGGATATTAGAAATAAAAGGAGACTTCAGCATTCTCCAGTTATGCCTCCTCCTTTACTGGGGGAGGAAACAGGCCCATAAAGCAGAATAACTTGGGCAAAGTCAATATGGGCTTGTGATCTTATAATTGTGGGGGAGGAAAAAACTTTCCTCTACCCTCAAGTTTCTTTTGTTTTTCTAATAATCAGATAGACATGAGACGGATTAGTAAGAGAAAATGACCACATTACATACATATGTATGGGCAACTCACCTACATGAAAGAGTCAGAGACCCCACATGCAGGAGAGGTTCATAGAGAGAGAACATGGGGATGTAAGATATCCTGAGCTAGGGATGAGGTACAAGTGCATGGAGGGCTTCAAAAAGTCATTATAGGATAATAGGAAGAGCAGATTTTAGTAAATATAAGTTTTCCCTACCCTATAAATGGTCAAAAGAAGTTATCTCTGATAATCTCTTATGGGCAAGGCCTCCATTTCACATTCTTCTAGGTAGTTAAGGCGAGTTGAGCTGAAGTTCCTCATGAGAGTGTGGCTAAAGTTTCCTTTAGCTCAAAACAATCTGCAAATTACAGAGTGATGTCTTAGGGTCACTCATTATGGGCCCCCACATAATCCAGATCTTCTCATAATGCAGTGCTGTTCACTGAACCAAATGCAATACCATACTGGGACATTCTATCACTGCATTCCGCCACCCAGTATGAACCAATAGGGTAAATGTCTTTCACATTACATTTATTTTATCAGTTGTTTGCTTGCTGGCTTCTTTGTTTGGCAATTGTGATGTTCTTGGGACTCACTCAGTTTCCAAGTTCCCTGTTGCAGCCATAGACCCTGGCATTTCTGCCCATGAGAATCACTCCCTCTTCTGGGTCAGTGATGAAGTCTGCATAATAACTTCTCTTTTTCAGGCACCAAAGCTGTGCCCTAGATGTCACAGTCACATGGATGAAAATAAAAGAAATTTAGTTTACTAGGCAGGTGACACTGAAAGGATAAGCTGTCCTTGTGGTGATGCTTCTACCCTCATGCCCCTTTCCCAAGATATCCAAAACAAACTGAGGGAGCAGGTCCACTGATTGTATAACATCTATTTTTTCTATGTAGTCTTCACTCTTTGGTATCCTATACTTACTATTTACGTTGTACTGAAGAAGAAGGAAGCCTTAATTTCTGAACCAAATCAGTTTTGAGTGATTATGAGGTTTTGTGAGTACATGTGTTTTTTTCCAAAAGATGTAAACTTGTTGCAAAAATATTGGAACATTTTGTGTATTTCATTGATATATGGGTAAAATGGGATAAAATATTTGAAAAGTGGCTATTCAAGAAAATACACACTCACTATGCTTTGACATATGCAGATAAGCCTAATCTCCATCACCCATCACTCAGACTCTGTCTTAAGAATTCCTGGCAAGCCCTAGTTAGGGCCAGATAGAATATGGTCTATGCCACAGGTCAGCATATGAGCATCTTCCTCTCCATGGGGGATTGGGTATGATATGAAATGAGGGAATGTGGGAGTTGAAAAAGTTAAAGAAATGGATCGTGACTTGAACAGTGCCTTTGAGGGCATCACATCCAAGTACTTTGTTAATGAAAATTCTGACAATGAAGTTTATTATGGACCTACTGTGATTGATTTGTGATTCTGAATTAAACCCCAAAGGTAATATAAGTTTCCAGAAGGGAATAAGGGGCTGTACATTTCTTAGTATGTTTTTAAAATTTCTACCTTTTCATCTTTCTATCCCATAATTGTCTCTCTTTGATTCCGGAACACTTCTCCCTATACAGAACTATCCACACCTGACACACTCTCATTTGGCTTTTTGTCTTGATCACAGAGACCAAAAGATCCTGGCTTGGCCCTGCCCTCAGCCTTCTACCTTCTTGCTCCTTGTATTGGACCCTACCTGCTTGGTGGGGTGCTGTTCTGCCATGTTGGAGTGAAGACCCATGGAGCCTGGGTTCCTGACTATAGTAAGGTGGGCAGGGTGGAGCTCAGGGGACAGGTTATCTGGGTGAAACACCTGGCAGAAGCCAAGGAGGCCTTCCTCCTTGATTGTATGGTTAGCGTCCAGAGTAGCAAGCTGATTAATCAGAGTGCTGGCTTTTCAGGCTGTGGGCCTGGGCCTGTGAAGGCTGCTCCCCAGTGCTTGACAGAGAACTTCCCAAATTTTGAGTCATCCAGGAATCTGGAGGCCTGGTGCTTCTGTACCAAATAAGAGAAGGTTGTGAATGGATGAGGGGGAGAGATCCCATCCCTGGGCTCTGCTCCCTTGCCTCCACTGTCCTTAGGGATCTTGCAATCGCTATCCATCAGGAATGGGCCTCACTGGTTCTGGGAGATGCAGTTGCCTGATGATCACGTGACGCAAAGGAAAGAGCTCTTGCTGAGTGTTGGGAGACATAGTGTCAGAGCTTATGGGAGCCTGTGTGTTCATTAGGAAAGTCAGGAAAACTACTTATGCTGGCTTCAGAGGAATGTTAAAATTAAGTCAAAGCATAAAGCCAATATGGTTTTGACCAATCAAAAATGCTCCTCACATGTAAAAGTTTATAATTACATTTGAAATTTATGTACATATGATATTACCTGTCAGTTATTCTTTTTCACGATTTCAGCACTTATCAACCTAAAGTGTAAAGATCTGTTTCTTTAAGAGGAATGGATTTTATTTCAATAGGGACAGCTCTCTAAGATAGGATCAAATTTGGTACCAACAGGGATCTAGGGAGTTCACCTTCTCCATTTCCTCATTGAGGTAGGACCATATCTGAAACACATCAAACTGAATTTTTAAAAAGTGTTTTGGAAGTCTTCTGCAGACCATGGTGCTGCTGTCTTTCTTGACTACCCAGACCTCTGTTGCTCAGTTGTCACTAATTGGAAAGTCATTTCTAATGTCTAAATGAAATCTTTGGTGTTGTAGCCTGACCATTTTTCTTTTAGTCTTTTTCTTGTAGTAAAGAAACTGACATATCCTTATGTTAGGGCACTGGACTCAAACTTTTATTAATTTTCTTGACTAAGTCCCTGATTTAAAAAAAAAAAATTTATTTTTTAGAGGGGGGGGAGGGAGGGAGAAAGAGAGGGAGAGAAGCATTAATGTGCAAAGTGTTTCCTCTTGCATACCTCCAACTGGGGACCTGGCCAGCAACCCAGGCATGTGCCATGACTGGGAATTGAACTGACAACTTTTGGTTCACAGGCCAGTGCTCAATCCACTGAGCCACAGGGCCTGCTTTTTAACTCCATTTTTTATGGCTTTCCTTTCTTATCTATCATTTAGTGTTCCCTTATTCTCTCAACTGAATGAAGAGAATCTCCTAGTATCTACCATGGTGAGGTCCAGCACTGAACCTGAGATTCCAGGGATTTCTGATGGGGAGGAGGGTGGAGAAGGCAGCCCTGGCTCCATAGTTCACTATTAGTTAAGAGCGATGGGAGGCCAACTCCTCCCTGTTTAGAAGAGACATACATTGGAAGTATAGACTTCCGAAGGCTTAAGGCTCAGACCTAGATATATTCCTAGCCATTACACCCATATCCATCTGGATGTCCTCTCCCTTGGGGACTATCAGAAAAAGGCCACTTACCCAGTACTGAATGCAGATGAGATGGGTGTCATTAAGCAGTTACTCATCCCTGAGATAGACAGAAGTCATTGTGTTATAGGGGTCTGGAAATATCTCCCTAAGATCTTTGAGCCCTGCTCACAGCCTTAGTTTGGAGTATAGCCAGTCAGAGTGGGAGACACTAGAACTTATGGGGAAGCTAAAGACCTACAGGCCTGTCAGGGAGACAGTTGCAGAACGTAGCACCAGCCACCTGGTCACTTGCAAAGCATCCGGGCATTAGGAATATGCCAAATGCCCCAGTCTTAGGGCATTGCCACTGGAGCAGGTCCTTGGCTCCTCATTTGTCTCCTTTCCTTTTGCATGGAAATTGATATGAGACTTCAATTCTTGTTTTATCATGACTTTCTCCCTCACCCCACTCCTTTAGGAAGCAGAAACACAACAGCAGCAGTTAGGATCCTAAATCTACATCCTTGATCATTAAGCAGGTGTTCCCAGGGCCCCACAGTGACCTCTTTGGAAATCAGCCTTCCTTGAATAAAGGAGAGCATCCTTCAAGCTGAGGTAAGCTGGGCTTTTTTGACTTGTTAATCCTTACGGATCAGCAGCCAAGAAAACTCTTCTCTGTATCTCATGATGGATTCTGCTTGGCCATATTTCCTTTATCGTTCTGGAGTGGAGTGGAGGTGACTGACCAGGCCTGGAGAAGGACCAGAGGGGGTTCTCTTTGGACTGGCTATATTTAAAGATCCTCAAGAAAGTTTGGACTCTTAGAAGCTCTGTTTTGTGAAGGGGCTAGAAAAGCATAGAGTAGTTCCAATTCTCACAGAGACCTCTGACTAGTCAGAGTCTTGTTTGATTTTCTCCTTCCTCTGATTCCTGTACTTACATATGAAGTCTCCTCAATCTTTCTGTGGGACTTGGGAGTTCCTGATTTAAACCTTATTTTATTCTGACATTAGAAGGTATTTCACTGGACTCAATCTTTTATATCCTTGATACTCAACGTCTTATCTGGCTGCTTTGGCATCACATTAGGAGACTGTTAGAAATATAGAATATCAGTCTCAGGCTCGCCCTAGACTTCCTGAATCAGCATCTGCTTTTAAGAATGTACCCAGGAGATTTGTATACATGCAAAAGTTTGGAAAGCCCTGATTTTCAAAAGAAGTCCTTTATGGGATGGGCGAAGGAAGGTGCTACACATATGGTTTTTATGCTCTAATTCTAGGCTCCTGTATATATTTGAGTATATTCCCCAAACACTAGAATTTGCATTTGGACATCTGGGAAATACAGATTGACCATCTTGAATAATCATTGTATTCTGACCTCTTTGCTCTTCAGTCCTTATGCCAGCTCTAAGCCCTTACAGCAGAACTGGGAAGCTGTTCACCTCTGTTTGCTGTCTCTCCTCTACTGAAAAGGGCCGTGTCTGACTCAGGGCTGAAAGTGTCTTCGGGCTCTCAACAGCCAGCTATCCCAAGGGAGAATGGGACCTTGCTGTCCCTGTCCAGATCCTGGGCTGGACAGAAGAGAGACTGGCCGTGCCATGGAAGTTCAGGGAAAGCCAATGCCAAGCGTGGCTGAAAGGGGAAAGAAGAAGTGGAGCTGGAGTCTAGCTCTCAGCCAAATGGAAGATCCAATGATGACACTTGGGGATGAACTCCTCCTTACTCCCTCCCACCACTTTTGGTTTATCCAAACCTTGGAATACTGCTTTTTTTACCTCGAATCCGAGCATCTTCCTTCATCTGAAAAATAATGAGAATTCAGAGGGGGTCAGAGACTCAGGGGCTATTTTCCTCTGGACCTTCAGTATACTGGCTATAGACTTGGTCAAAGGTAGGAATGTCTGTGTGGGAGACATGGGCTTCCTGGGAGCAAATTTAATTCTAAGTTTCCAGAAAGCAGAATTTGTGTTGTTTTGTACTTCTCACACCAAACCACTTCACATAATACCCTGCATACAGCATATGCTCAATAAATGTTTGTTGAATGGTGGGTAAATAAATGGAACAGGTCTTGGCCTCTTTAGGGGTAGGAGACACACAATTCATTACTTACAATCGTAATTACTCATACAGTGACCTCTCCTCTTTTATTTTTTCTGGACTTAAGCTCTCCCTTTTCTGGCCCTTTTTATCTTCCCCATTGAGTCTCCTCCAGTGGTTCTCTGAGGTGAACCTTGAAGTATCTGTGAAGGACCTTTAAATAAATCCTTCTTCTCATCCCAAAGTAAACAGCTGCTTGCTTATTATACACTTTGGGCCCCCAGGGCTCTCAGGAGCCTGGCTAGATGGTCATTCTGCATAACAAAGCTCTGGGGCCGGGTCTTAATGTTTGCAGGATCAGAAAGAAAATACATTCCAATTCACCTCTCCTTGCTGTCTTTTGCTTTACTTTCTTCTCTTACTCTTAAGTACAGAAATTGCCTCTCAAAAGCCTGGGTGAGGGTGTCTGTTTTGTCTGCGCCAGCCTGGAGGACCTACGCGGGCCGGGACTGTCTGATGGGCCGGGACTGTGTCTGATGGACTCCGTGAAGAAGCACCAGGAAACAGCTTCAGCACAGAGGACGTGTCAGACGGGACTTTTCATTGCTACATAGACCCTAAGAGGATAGAAATCAACAAACACAAGTCCCACTGATGCACAAGCCACCTCCTCTTACTAGTTCAAGTCCTTCTTGGAGGACACTCATGCCTCCGGGTAGGGTGGAGGCACCCTGACCCCGAGGCAAAACCTGGGGGAAACTATGAAGCTTCTGATCTCTACCCACGGCCCCCTTTTACCTGCAGCCAGTTGGAGGAAAAGGCTGCTGCCATTTTCCCTAGAGTAAGTCCCAGACACAGCAGCCAGAGACAATGACATGGCTTCTTGAACTAGAAAGGGGCGCAGTTGTAAGGCCAAGAGTGGTCCAGGTAGTGAAATAGAGGAAGTTTATTTTTAATGGCTTCTCAATCTTTTTATCCATCCCTTCTTACCAAGCAGGAAGAGAGAGCTACTACTTTTAAAACCAAGGGAGGCTTATGTTATATTTACATTTATATTTACAAGGGAAGCTTTATCTTTATTCAGAGGAACAAAAGTTAAGAAATCTGTGCAGACATCTCCCATTTGCCCTGGTTTTATAATATGAGTACTTGTCCTAAGTTTTGTGGGTGTTTGCCTGTGTAATGCAGGCACATTGTATAGATAGTGCCTGTTGCTCTCCACTGCAACAGACAGGAAAACAGACAGACAGACAAACAAACAAACAAACCAACAAACCAAAAGCAAGGTGGGACAGCAGGCTTGGTAGGACCACTACGGCAACACTGGAAGCAAGCTAATGTATATACTCAGTGTCTGGGGCAGGCCAATAATCTAGCATATGTTTGACTATATTTTTAAATATTTTATCAGGATTTCTATAGGAGAAAGACTGAAATCTGCACGGAGAAAGAGCAGAGGGGGAGGGTTGTTTCTGTTTAGCAAAGAAGTTTAGCTCTGGCCTCTAATTTGCACTTCCCTGCAGTTAATAGATATACTCTCCTAATAAGGCAATTCAGCATGCGACTTGGGGACTCCTCCTGACGTAGTCACTTATCAGCATTTCATATAACTGCATAGAGTATTCTTGCCGAGAGAATTTCTGGTAGACACAATTTTCTCTCTAGCTGCTCTTTAAAGGGAGAAATTATGAAATAAAGAAATGAAAGAAAAGAAAGAAAAGAAAATGAAAAGGTATGGAAAAAACAAACAAACAAACAAACAAACAAACAAACAAAAGAGAGCAAAGGAAAGTGATGTGGCCAGGGAATTTAGGACATTGAAATTTAATCTCACCTCCTTTCGTATATCATTAAAAGCCATTAGCACCTGGCGGAAGACAAAAAAAATTATGGAAAAATTAATATTATAGACTTTATTATAAAGAGATTTTATATATAGAATCTCCCAGTCATTAGGCTATAGAGTGTGAATGCCAAGAGACTATGGCTTCCCAGCAATAAATCCCATTGACTTTCACTCTCCATATATTTCTGGGCCACCATTTCTCCATATGGGAAATGGGTGAGATACAGGAAGTTATTTAAGAACGCTGAGTTGTGAAAGGAAAAATGGGAGTCATTATTATATGGAAGTGTAGAATTGCATGATCACTTTGGAAAAAGCTCTGGCAGTTTCTTATAAAACTATGATCTCACCCAGCCATAGAGGATTACAATGACTATTGAAAACCTCAGCTGCCTCATTGGGGAAAGGATGAGGGCTTTAAGACAGATAGCTTTATCTTATTCTGTGGAGATAGAGTTGTTTTTGTTGATATTTAGGAGTTTTTTCATGTGTATAAAGGGTGCATGTGGAAACTGAATAGTCAATGGGGTAGACTGTGACAGTCATTAATTTATTGCCACTCTTTGTTGTATCATATTCACCCTTTGTTTTAAGTATCCAGTGATGTGCTGGTTCCCAAAAGAATGGTTTTCTGACCCTTACATAAGCAACTCACTCTTCAGCTACTATTATAATTCTAAGAACATTAAACATTTATCCTAATATAATATTTTAATTAAGAAGATTTCCTTTTGTAAAACATATAGGAAGGATCATTGAAATCACAGAAAATAAAAAAGTTGATTACTCATTTCATATACTATTGTTCAATGTGGGCTTGCAGGAGAGCCTATGGAGACTTTTTCTCATTTTTAATAAAAAAATTATAGTCATTGATTAAATAAATACTCTTTTCTTGCTTGGCTCCATATGGGAGGTTGATATTATAGTTTTAAAAGTGATCAATTTTACTCTAATTCTTGTCTCTATCCAAGGGTTATCCAAGATTCAGAAGCTGTAGCAGCTAATATTATTCGAAGGCCTCAGGAACCCTGAGTAAATGTCTGTATTATGAAAGTTCACAGCAGTTTTCTCTGTCTTATGAGCATAAATAGCTTCTACACCAATATACCATTTAAATAAAAAGTGAAATCTGGCATTTTTATGTTTGAGAATTGGCTACTTTGTCATTTTCATATAGCTGGGAAACCAAGGGCATTTTTGTCAAAATAATCAAGACATCAGTTTTTATAGGATTAAAAGAAGCTACTCTCAAACTCATTGTATTTAAGTGTATTTTAAAGCAATTTCAGAAAGCAGTGCTTAGTCATGTAGATTCTGAGACTTGCTGCTCATGGCATTGCTTCCGTTAGAAGACAACAAATTCCTGCTGGTGACCTAATGAGTATTTTTCATTTTCAACTCATCGTTTTTCAGATCCCAGAATCCTCTCCTGATAGGATTCAGTAATTTTATTCATTATCAACCATCTGATTTAACTATCTTCTACAATCAAAGAGTTTTTTTGCACTGAATTTCTTTAAACCAATTTAAGTGGTTTAATCTAATTTCCTTGAAATGAAATCAAAATAATATCTTTTTTTTTTTAATCACAGGAAGGACAATTCTTTACATCCAAAGTACAGACTCTTATTATTCTTTTTACCTTCTTCTCAAAACTTAGGACTCTCCAACAAATAGCAGGTCTGAGTCTCTCAAATCTAATAAATTACAGAACAGGAAAGCTCCAGTCATACTTTTCTAGTGTTAGCCATTATTCTCATTTAAACTATTGCCAAGAAATTCAGGAATGTGTAGGACATTTTGAAGTATTTAAAAAATTTTGTTGGTAACCTCTGATGCCACAGAGCAAATCTGGCATTTGTGCTCATTCAAATCTTCATTAAAATCCTCTGAAGAAATTCAGAACAGGTAGAAATGCCTTCACAACAAAACAATTTCCCATTATAAATAATGCAAAGCAGAATGGTTTCCCAACTATTGAAATTATGCTGGAATTATATCTGAATGACTTAATCCAATTTTTATGTCTTTTAATGTCTTGATATAGACCTTCCAGCCACAGCCAATGAGAGAAAAACAATTCTCTGTGCTTATGACAAGATCCTAATCATGTTCTGGGCAAGACCTTCAGAAGCAATGGGACCACTTGGCATCTTACTCTCAGAAACAACAGCTCACTAGCAATTATACTAAAATTAATCATTTTTATGAACTAAATTTGGCATTCAAATGTATAAAACTAAACACCTCTACTCTTCAGGTTGATTCATTTCCTTTCTGAGAGGTTTATTTTGAAGCTAACTCATTCTGGAGGGCCACATCTTTCAGGACATTATGTTTTATGATGCAGGAATCAGGAGCCACAGTCAAGTATTTGTCAGATGATTTGAATGCCTCCAGAGGTAAAATAGCTTTTCTGATCAGAAATGGAATTAAGGCCTTTACTTTTCATAATGAAAAGGTAACTTTGCCTCCTTCTCATCTGAGAGTTAAAGTAGATGGTTTTCTCAGTACTTGCCCTAGGGTACTTGCTGGTAGATTGTAAAAGGCTGGCAGAGAAAACACGTTTGAGAGGGTTTATCTAATGGACTGGTGGATGTTGAGAAGGGGCGTTGAGATGCACAGACACCAAGAGTCTCAGAATTTAGGACTGGACAAGTAATAGAACATGATCAGAGAGAGTATGGTAATTCTTTGCCATCAATCAGTGAGTTACTCAAGGAGAAAGAAAAAAATTTGCTCTTTTCTTAAGCCCTCTCTCCCTCTTCCCACCTGTCACCATGCTGTCAAGCCGGTGACAGCTGTACTCACCTGGTCCCACAGGGCTTCAGTGAGCATTACCTGTATTTCCTATTGAAATAAGAGACAGATCATGGGAACATTATCCTACCTCTTGTAGGATCTGAATTGACACAGGTGAAACTGATAGACTACAAGGTATTTTTGGAATTGAGATGGCCACTTGAGATCACCCCATTTATCAGGTAACCCCAAGTCTCCTTCAGATTTTACTGGGTCATTTTCAGCCCATATCTCCTGTCATCTCTTAAACTATCTGGTAGATGAGAGGTATAAAAAGACTCATATATTTGTCCACATTATCAACACCCACATAGCCTGCCTTCTCCTGGACTCATCTAGTGTGGCGGGGTTGTTGAAGGTATTACTAGTCTTGGTAGCCAGTGATTCACCAGCTGATCCAAAGCACTTGAACTACAGAGCCCATGTCCTTCAAGATATTGTCCTTATCAGGCAGCTTTCTTGCTCTCTTTTCACCACTTTTCCTAGGAACCAGGAGCCCCAAAGGAACCATTGTCTTTGGAAATCTTACCGACCTTTGGCTTCACTGTTTCTTCAGTGGATTTTCTGGAAACAAAGGATGATATAATTCTAATGAGGCACTTGGGGCAGGGGTGGGTGTGTGTGTGTGTGTGTGGCATGAACCACATGGCAGAATAGGAGATTTCAGCCCTCATATTCCCCATGGAAACATCAATTTTGACAATTATTCATGGACGGGAATACCTCTGTGGAAAATCAGGAGTCCAGTGAAGAGATCCAAGCACCTCATTTAAACAAAGTCCATAAATAGATGCATTGAAGAAGGTAACAAAAAACAGCTTCAGTTAACCCATGTCACCTCTCCTCAGAGGCAGCATAGCTCAGTGCCAAGAGAGAGCCTTTCAGCCTGTGATTCTCCCAAGAGGGAAAGTGAGAGTGGAAAGAGCACCCTGCTTCCCCAGCCTCTTCAGACACCACCCAAGAGGCCCACTTTTGCCTCACACTACCCGGATCCCAGAGGTGAGCAGCACAGCTGAATAGTGGTAGTCGGGGAGCTGGGAGCAGGGAAAAGGAGCTGCACTCATAGCAACCATCACATGGATCTCAAAAACCAACTGCAGATCCTCTTAGCTGGTTTGTAGACTCCACCAAGAGGCTTACCCATGAACTCCATGGGATATACAAGAGATTTATAAGAAATAAAGAGAATGGAATGCAAACACATTATAGAAAGTCAACATTACAAGAGAAGAGAGCAAGAAAATAAGAAAGGGACAGAGAGAAACTACAAAAATAATCAGAAAACAGTAAAATGGCAATAACTTACACACTTATTATGTAAATGGTTAAATGCTCCAATCAAAAGATAAACAGATAAAGAGATGTTATATAGAATGGAATATTACTCGGCTATTTAAAAAATGAAATCTTACCATTTGTGACAACATGGATAGACTGAAAGGGTATTATGTTAAGTGAAGTAAGTCAGACAGACAAATATATGACTTCACTTATATGTGGAATCTAAAAACTAAATAAGCAAACAAACAGAACAGAAACAAATTCGTAGATACAGAGAACGAACTGATGGTTTAAATTCTACATATATATGCACCCCAAATAGCATGTGTAGATTTACAGTTGTTAGTATGCAAAACAGAGTCTATTCCTGTATTATTATTGATTAATTATTGTATTATTTTCCGTAAAAACAATTGTTCATATGGAAAAAACACATCGGGAAGAGAGAGAGGGGGAAAGAGAAAAGGAGGGGTAGGAAGGAGGAGGGGTGAGAGGAGAGGAGAAGAGAGAAGAAATGCATTCAGAATTCTAGAGATTTATTCCTGGAAATTGGGACAAAGAAGATTGAATCTCCGTGAACCAGGCACTGAGGTGGTGCTTTGATCCACACTTCTTATCCTCACACAGTCCTGTGAGGGAGGTGTGGGTGGACTAGTTTACTGTGTAGACTCTGATATGCTAAATCATAATAGTGAAAAAGCTGAAATTCCAACTCAAGTCACATCTGTTTGATTCCACTCTTTGTTATGACTTCTTTAAAGGAGCTTAAGTTTTTATGTCCTCCTTGTTTTATAGCTGAGTTAGTGGAAACCTAATTCCATTGCAGTGGGGACAAATTGGAACTTGGAGAGAGAAAAGTTTGGATTCCAGCTTCACCAAGTTCCAGTTCCAGTATTTTGGCAAGTCTGTTTGCCTGTTATGAATTTGTTTCCTCACCTAAAATGTGGGAGGAATGATTTTTATTTCATAGGGCTTTTGTTGGTGGTGGGGGGGTTATATAAAAGCCTTTGTAACTGTGAAGTTTCTTTCACATATCATTGTTATTACTATTTTTACAGTGTCTTGCCCACTTCTGCTGGCAAGACATCTGTCTATCAGCAGAGAAGTCAGGTGTCTGGTGTGGTTTATGTGCTTTTCTCTGTAGAACTCTCAGAGACCCCAGTGTCTACACATGGTTATCCTCATAGTCCTGCTGCTGCCTGGAAGGGAATCCATACTCTTACAACAGGTTTCCATTTCCCTCCAAGTTTCAGACTTCTCAATTCATCACTGGCTCTCAGACTCCAGGCCCAGTTGACCATTCTGAGCACTTTAATAAGATAGGCAGCCTAGAAACCTAGAAGATAACTTTTAATCCTCTTTCTTCCTGAATTCCTATAATCTCAAAACATACCACATACTTCAAAGCTCAAGCCAAGTCCCAATTCCTTTCTGAAACTTTCCTGTCCTGTAAGCCCACAGGAAGCCCTTTTGTGCCTGACTTTATGGATAACATAGCCTGGGTCTCATATTCAGTCTCAAGCAACAGATTCTGGCCCCCTCTCCACCCAGTCCAAGGGAAGCATAATTTTGGATGGCTGGCCTTAATTTACACTAAAGAGGAAATAAGGACTGCCTAGAGAAGGTCGATCCTGGGATAAACAAATGTCCCTAGGTAGTATACCCAAGTATCGCCTAGAAGAATGTCAGATTAATGCCCACTCTCTAAATTAGAGTGGTAAATATTTTCTCTTGTGTCTTCCATTGAGGAGGAAGAGAAGAGGACACATGAAAGTCTCCACCCTCCCCAGCCAGGAAATGGGTGCAGCTGGAAGAGGGATGGGAGACAGGTGACCCTAGTTTTTCTCCCATAGAGCATATCCAAGTCTAAGGACTTCTGAAGGTCATATTAGCCCCACTTACTTAATCTGCTGCCTGGATATCCTTTCTGCCTTTTGTTCTTGATCTTGGAAGGCATGCTCTGCCATTTGTCCTTGAACAGAAACCAGAGATTCTTGAGTTGCTGATGGAGGTCATTCCAAGCCCTGGGCAGGCATAAGTGAAGAGGAAGAGACAGTGGGTGAGTAGTGAAAAGAGAAGCACCTACCCCCTGGAGAACTTCCAGGACAGATGTCTCAGTGGTTCAGGAAGCATCTGTGTTTTGAATGGGTATGTGTGTTTGTGTGTTAACATTGATACATATGTGTAAAGAAAGATAAAAGTGAGAGGAGGGAAATGTTTGCCCCAAATGAAGTCTTTGCCTTCTTTTCCAGTAAGAACAGAAATTCCAGGGAGAAAGTGAGTGGAAACAAAGAGAGAGAAGCAATCGTAAGTAAAAAATAACAGCTGGCTGAAATTGGGGCTAGAGAGTTGGTCAGAGGCTCCTTGAGGTGAAGGCAGGCTATAAAGCAAGTCTAGGAATTAGTGTATAATGAATTCAAGACTGGCAGATGCCCCATCCTGTCCCAACTCACGGTCGGCTAAGTGCAGCACTACAGGCTGGTGGTCTTTCTGTTCCAGCTTTGTGGGGAGAAGAGAAAGCACAAGGGGCTGAGAGGCCAAAACAGTGACATTTGAGAAGCTGCCTCCTGGTCTCTCCCTCCCATCCTTCCCCGCATTCAAGTCTGGGACAATTGTGCCCAGAAACTTACCCAGATGGGTGCCCCAAATCCCACTGTGCCCCAACCCCTCCCCCTATAACTTCTCTTTGAGCCCCATCTCACAATAGCCCCATTTCATTTGCTGCCTTACCCACCTCACCCTTTTCAACTCTTGTGACCTCAGCAGTGACCTCATAGATCTGAACAACTGGCTCTCCCCTCCCACCCTCAGCCCAGGCTCAATTCGATCTGAATGATAATAATAAAATAATGAGACAATGTGAAATTGTCATTTCTGGACACGTTTGCTGCCTCACTGACCTCCAGTACTTCTGAGGCACAAAAGGAATGAGCCCAGAAAAAGAGTCCATTTTTTACTTTGAATTTCAAAACAGGGTACCAAGAAATTGGCTTTATGTCTCAAAAAGTCTTATTTCCAAAGTTTTATTTTATTAAATATCAATATTTAAGTTATTCTACCTTTCTTTTTGACCATGATTTCCTCATTTTTTAGCATAGCAAGGGCTTCGAAAGTGGAAATGACTTTGGTATAATAATAAGGTGAGGCTCCATGACCTCAATATCAACTCCATGGTCAGGCCTGGGTTCATACATATTCCAAGAAAAGCCTGTCTTCTGGACTGGTTCTTGGCTGACTCCTGAGAGAGAATCTCTGAACCCTAGGAATATTCTGCCTGAAAAGAGAGATTTTATAACCTGAAGGTTTGGGCAATGCCATGCCAGTTTGACCAGATAACTTTATATTTATGGTGAATGCCTGCGTTTTGGTCTGGAGGAGACGTCCGTCTGAGTACCTGAGGCCATTCATATGGGCACTGCATGTGACTGACTCTCACTGAAAATCATGGACTTCATGGCTCAGATGAGCTGCCCTGGTTGGCCACGCTTCACACGTGTTGTCATATCGTTACCAGGCCAGGACTGGCCTGAAGAGGGTCTGCCTCAGGCTGGCCTGTAGTGTGTGGGTTCTTGATTTTGTGTAAGAAAGATTTCATGAATCCGGGTGATTTTGAGAGTACGTTTATTAAAGCTGGGGATACTGCAACAAAGAAAGGACTTAGTGTAGAAGAAGTAACAGGAGAGAGTCTAGGCAGTGCTCTGCTTTGGCTCGCTAGAAAAGTTACAGGAAAGAAGTGATAAAAAGCGGGGCTGCTTTTAGCTCACTGGGAAGTCAAGGAAAGAGGGGGTCCTGGAGACAGGGTCAGGGGTAAGCCCGGGGCCAGCTGCCACTGCCCTCATCTCCTCTGGCTGCAAGTCTCGTGGGGACGCCTAGAGTTTAGGAGGAAGTAAATAGTTCATGCCGGGGAAGGGCCATGGGTGTGCTCTAGAGGAAGCCCTTGCTGGGTCTTTGTCCTGAGGGTTTTTATCTCTCTTCTGTGGGTGAGAATCTTGGGGGAGGGTTTTAGCAGAATACTCTTCAGCTTTCCAGGTGCGTTTTTAACATACCGATGCATCAAAATGAGCGAATAAGGGAGGGCTTGGGGCTATTTTTTGGTCTGCTTTACTGTTTTACTTTTATCTTGGGCCTGTCTGGCTCCAATGGGGTTTTTGTTGTGTTCCCCTGACTTCATCTCTCCTCGGGTTTAGCTGGTGCACACGGCATTAAATGGGTCTCTTTTCTCTATTTTCCCCTGACCTGAGTGACTTAAGCTATTCATTCTCTGGTCAGGGAGGAGAGTTATAAGCCATTTGCTCTCAAGTGTCCTTGGTTAGGAGAGATAAAGTCTTATGATTTGCCAGCTGGCTGGAAGTTGTTCAAATTGTTTGGCCTTGTTTGATTTTCTTGTCTCAGTTTTCCTATTCTGCTTGCCCCCAAATTTTTCTCACTTCTTATTATCCTGTCACAACGCATCATTACTGGGAGAATTAAATGTGCCCCCATGCTACTCCATGGGGAGGGGGCACCTGGAAACTGGTACCTGGTTTCTCCTGGATTTTCCCACGTGTATCTCTTTCCTTTGGTGATTTTGATCATTATCCTAAATGATACAAGTCTCTGAAAAACTATAACCATAATTATGACAGCTTCTGGGTCCTGTGAGTCTTTCTGGTGAATCATTGAGCCTGATGGTAATCGTGGAGATGCCCCAGCCCAACCCCCCAAATCTCAGTGATTTAAAACTGGAAAGGTTTATATTCTGTTCATATTACATGCCCTTTCTGGGTGGGCTTGGGGGAAGGGCTCTGCTCTATGTCATCTTCAGGTAAGCAGGCTGAGGGAGTTTCTTTTTCGAGCTTAGAAATTTCTGAAGCAGGAAAACAGAAACACGATGAATCATGCCTGTTTTAAAAACATCTTCCTTCAACTGACACATAATTTCCACTCATATTTCATTGGCCCAAACAAGAGGCAGGAACTCTTAACTTTTTTTTTGGTGCAGTTTCCCTTGTTTATTTATCTTTTATTTTTTTAATTGTACTTTTTCCATTACCATTCATCCCCCTTGTACCTCCTCCCACCTCTACCTATCCCCCTCCCCCAACGATCACCACACCGTTGTTCATACCCATGAGTCCTTTTTATTTTTTGCTCAATCCCTCCACCCCTCCACTCCCGCCCCCAGAGCTGTCGGCCTGCTGTGAGTTTGTCTCTATTTTGCTTGTTAGTTCAGTTTGTTCATTAGATGCTACATAGGAGTGAAATCATATGGTATTTGTCTTTCTCTGGCTGGTTTATTTTACTTAGCATGATGTTCTCCAGATATGTCCATGCTGTCACAAATAGTAAAACTTTCTTCTTCTTTTTAAAAAAATTTTATTTATTTATTTTTAGACAGAGGGAAAAGGAGGGAGAAAAACATCAATATGTGGTTGCCTCTTGCACACCCCTTACTGGGAACCTGGCCAGCAACCCAGGCATGTGCCCTGGCTGGGAATTGAACCAGCAACACTTTGGTTCGCAGGCTGGCACTCAATCCACTGAGCCAGGGATTTTCTTCTTTTTTATGGTTGAATAGTATTCCATTGTGTAAATGTACCATGGTTTTATCCAGTCTACTGATGGACACTTGGGCTGCTTCCAAATCTTGGCTATTATAAATAGCATTGCAATGAACATAGAGGTATTTACATTCTTTTGAATTAGGGGTTTGGGTTTCTTGGAATAAATTCTCAGAAGTAGAACTTATGGGTGATAAACCAGTTCCATTTTTAATTCTTTGAGGTAACTCCATACTGCTTTTCACAGTGGCTGCTCCTCTGATCTGCATTCCCACCAATAGTGCAAAAGTGTTATCATTACTCCACATCCTCGCCAGCACTTGTTGCTCATTGATTTATTGATGATAGCCATTCTGACAAGTGTGAGGTGATATCTCATTGTGGTTTTAATTTGCATTTCTCTGATGATTAGTGATGTTGCACATCTTTTCATATATCTATTGGCCATCTGTATGTCCTCTTTGGAGAAGTGTCTATTTAGGTCCTTCACCCATTTTTTAATTGCATTGTATGTTCTTTGGGTGTTGAATTTTATAAGTTCTTTATAAACTTTGGATATTAACCTCTTATCAGATGTATCTGCAAATATATTCTCACTTTCTGCGGGTTGTCTTTTTATTTTGTTGATGGTTTCCTTTGCTGTGCAAAGACTCTTTAATTTGATGTAGCTCCATTTATTTATTTTTCTTTCGTTTCCTTTGCCTGAGGAGATATATCAGAAAAAAAATTGCTGTGAGCAATGCTTGAGATTTTACTGCCTATGTTTTCTTCTAGGACTCTTATGGTTTCAGGTCTAACATTTAAGTCCTTAATGCATTTTGAATTTATTCTTGTGTGTGGGGTATGAAGATGGTCTAGTTTCATTTTTCTGCACATATCTGTCCACTTCTCTCAACACCATTTGTTGAAGATACTATTTTACTCCATTGTATGCTTGTGGCCCCTTTGCCAGATATTAATTGGCCATAGAGATGTGGGTCTATTTCTAGGCTCTCTATTCTATTCCATTGATCTTTGAGTCTGTTTTTATGCTAGTATCATGATATTTTGAATACTCTGGTCCTATAGTATAGTTTGATATTAAGTAGCATGATTCCTCCAACTTTGTTTTTTTTTCTCAAGATTGCTGTTGCTATTTGGAGCCTCATGTGGTTTCATATCAATTTTTGAAGCATTTGTTCTAGTTCTGTGAAACATATCATTGATATCTTAATAGAAATTGCATTGAATTTATAGATTGCTTTGGGTAGTATAGACATTTTAATGATCTTAATTCTTCCTGTCTGTGAACATGGTATGTGCTTCCACTTATTTGTATCTTTTTCAATTATTTTCTTGAGTGTCGTATAATTTTCTGAGTACAGGTGTTTTACATGTTTGTTTATCTTTATTCCTAGGTATTTTATTTTTTTGAAGCAATTGTGAATGGGACTGTTTTCTTAATTTCTCTTCTAATAGTTCATTACTGGCACATAAGATACAATTAATTTCTGGATATTAATTTTGTATCCTGCTACTTTACTGAATTTATTTATCAGTTCTAGTAGTTTCTTGGTGGACTCTTTAGGGTTCTCCTAAACCTGTGTACTGTTTTATCATATCATCTGAAAATAATGGCAGTTCTACTTTTTCCTGTCCAATTTGGATGCCTTTTCTTTTTCTTCTCTGATTGCTATGCTTAGGACTTCCAGTACTATGGTGAATAAGAGAGGTGAAAGCAGACATCCCTGTCATGTTCCTGATTTTAAGGGGTACACTTGTAGTTTTTGGCAATGGGTTTTCATATATGGTCTTTATTATGTTTAGGTATGTTCCCTCTGTTACAAATTTGCTGAGAGTTTTTATCATAAATGGGTGCTGGATTTTATCAAATGCCTTTTCTGCATCTATTGCTATGATCATGTGGTTTTATCCTTCTTTTTTTTTTTTAATGTGGTGTATCACATTTATTGATTCACAAATGTTGCACTGACCTTGCTTTCCTGGAATAAATCCCATTTGATCATGATGTATGATATTTTTGATGTATTTCTGTATCCTGTTTGCTAATTTCTTTTGGAGGATTTTAGCCTCTATGTTCAGCACGCAGGGATATTCACCTATAATTTTTTTCTTTGTTGTGTCTTTATCCGGTTTTGGAATCAGGATAATGCTGGCCTTATAAAATGAGCTTGGGAGTCTTCCTTCCTCTTAAATTTTTTGGAATAGTTTGAGAAGAAGAGTTGTTAGTTCTTCTCAGAATGTTTGATAAAATTTACCTGTGACACCATCTGGTCCAGGGCTTTTGTTTGTTGGGAGATTTTTGATTACTGCTTCAATTTCACTAGGTGTAATCTGTCTCTTCAGAGTCTCTGATTCGTCCTGACTTAGTTTTGGAAGACTGTATGTTTTCAGGGGTTTATCCATTTCATCCAGGTTGTCCAATTTTTGGGCATATAGTTGTTTGTAATATTTTCTTATAATCCTTTGTATTTTTTTGGTGTCAGTTATTATTTCTCCTCTTTCATTTCTGATTTTATTTATTTGTGTTCTGTCTCTCCTTTTTTTTTTTTTTTTTTGATGAGTCTGTTTAAAGGTTTGCCAATCTTGTTTATCTTTTCAGAGAACCATCTCTTAGATTCATTGATCTTTTGTATTTTTTTGTACTCTATTTTGTTTATTCCTGCTCTGAATCTTTATCATTTCCTTTCTTCTACTCACTTTGGGCTTTGTTTGTTGTTCCTTTTCAAGTTTTTTTATAGTGTATAGTTAAATTGTTTATTTGGGCTTTTGCTTGTTTCTTGAGATAAGCCTGTAATGCTATGAATTTCCCTTTTAGGACTGATTTTCCTGTGTTCTGCATATTTGGTGTTGTTGTATTCTAATTTTCATTTGTTTCAAGGTATCTTTTTTTTTAATTAAGTAATTTTTTTTATTTTTTCAAATACATTTGTCTCTGCCTACCTCAAGGTATCTTTTGATTTTATCTTTGATCTCATTGTTGACCCATTAATTGTTTAATAACATGTTATTTAGCTTCCATGTCTTTGTATCTTTCAGTTTTCTTCTTGTGATTGATTTCTAGTTTCATCGCATTATAATCAGAGAAGACGCTTGATATGATTTCAATCTTCTTAAATTTATTGAGAATTGTTTTGTGTTCTAACATGTGGTGTGTCTTAGAAAATGTTCCACTTACATTTGAGGAGAATATATATTCTGCTGCTTTGGGGTAAAATGCTCTGAAGATGTCAATTAAATCCATTTGAGCTAGTGTGTCACTTAAGGCTGCTTTCTCCTTGTTGATTTTCTGTCTGGAAGGTCTATCCATTGAAGTCAATGAGGTGTTAAAGTCCCCTACTGTGACTGTATTTCAATCTCTCCATTTATGTCAGTCAAGAACAGCTTTATGTATTTATTTAGGTACTCCTATGATGGGCACATAAATGTTCACTAGGGTTGTATACTCTTGTTGGATCATTCCCTTTATCATTATGTAGTATCCTTCTTTGTCTCTTTCTATAGACTTGGTTTCATTTTTTTTCCTGGCATATCTGTTCTGTATTTCTTTTTTTTAACATATATTTTTATTGATTATATTATTACACTTTGTCCCAGTTTTTCCCCCTTTGCCTCCCTCCACCTGGTACCCCCTTTCCCTCCACCAATCCTCACCCTATTTAGCTCATGTCCATGAGTCATATGTGTAAGTTCTTTGGCTTCACATTTCCTATACTATTCTTAACATCCCCCTGACTATTTTGTACTTACCAATTTATGTTTCTTAATCTCTTCACCTTTTCCCCCATTCTCCCCCTTCCCCTTTCCAGATGATAACCTTACAAGTCATCTCCATTATCTATGATTCTGTTCCTATTCTAGTTGTTTGCTTGGTTTGGTTTTTTTAGAGTCAGTTGTTGATAGTTGTGAATTCGTTGCCTTTTTAGTGTTCATAGTTTTGATCTTCTTCTGTTTCTTAAGTCCCTTTAACATTTCATATAATAATGGCTTGGTGATGATGAACTCCTTTAGCTTTACCTTGTCTGGGAAGGACTTTATCTGCCCTTCCATTCTAAATGATAGCTTTGCTGGATAGAGTAATCTAGGTTGTAGGTCCTTGCTTTTCATCACTTTGAATACTCCTTTCTATTGCTTTCTTACCTGCAAAGGTTCTTTTGAGAAATCAGCTGACAGTCTTATGGTAACTCCTTTGTTGGTAACTCTTTTTTTCTCTTGCTGCTTTTTAAGATTCTCTCTTTATCTTTAATCTTTGGCATTTTAATTATGATGTGTCTTGATGTGGTCCTCTTTGGGTTCAACTTCTTTGGGATTCTCTGTCCTTCCTGAACTTGTGTATCTATTTCCTTTGCCAAATTGGGGAAGTTTTCTTTCATTATTTTTTTAAATAAGTTTTCAATTTCTTGCCTTCCTCTTTTCCTTCTGACATCACTATGACTCAGATGTTGTTACATTTGGAGACATCCCAGAGGGTCCTTATACTATCTTCATTTTTTAAAAAATTCTTTTTCCTTATTGCTGTTCCAGTTGAATGCTTATTTCTTCCTTATGTTCCAAATAGTTGATTTGAATCCTGGCTTCCTCACCTCCACTGATGGTTCCCTGTAGATTTTTCTTATTTCACTTAGTGTAAACTTCATTTCTTCCTTTATGTTTTTGCCATACTCAACGAGTTCTTTGAGCATCCTGAAACCAATGTTTTGAACTCTGCATCTGACGGGTTGGTCATCTCTATTCCATTTAATTTTTTTTCTGGAGTTTTGTTCAGTTCTTTCAGTTGAGCCATATTTCCTTGCCTCCTCAGTTTGGTAGCCTCCCTGTGTTTGTTTCTGAATATTAGGTAGAGCTGCTTTGACTCCCTGTCTTAGTAGAAATGCAGACCTCTAAATTGTGTGGGATGGAGACTTAGGTGATTGCCAGGGAAGGGCAACCTGTTTCACTGCTTTTGGCTCTGTGGCAAGAGGGGGGAGTTTGGAGGGGGCAGTCAGTGCTGCTGCCTCGCTCCTGGAGGTTTGCCTGGGAGGAAGCTGTCTCCTGTCACTTGCCCTCTTTCCAGTCACTTCACTTTATCCCTCTATGCCTCTTGTGCCCTTCTAACTATTGCCCTGGTCCTGAATCCCAGAGGTGATGGGTCTGTGTAAGTCCTAAGTACATGTGGGTCCTTTAAGAGGAGTCTCCTGATAATCTGGTAGTTTTTTCCGCTGAACCCAACCCCCATTGGTTTTTACAGCCAGAAGTTATGGGGATTTATCTTCCTGGCACTGGAACCCTGGGCTGCCAGGTGCTCTGGTGTGGGGCTAGGATTCCTCACTCCTGAGTATCCCTCCCAATTTTTATCCACCACACATGAAGGTGGTACCACCCATTCAGTCACCTCTCTGCACCACTCCTGTGGCTTTGTACCTTTCCATGCTTCTCTGCCTCTCTCTGCATCTTGGCCTCTCCTAACCATGTGGACTAATGTGGCTTTAAATCCTTGGTTGTTGGACTTCCATACACTCAATTTTCTGTCTGTTCTGAGTGATATTTGTTTTGTAGTGTAGCTGTAATTTTTTCTGTAGTTGTGCGAGGAGGCAAAGTGTGTTTACCTACACCTCCATTTTTACTGGTAGTCTTGACTTGGTTTTAAATTCTGTTTTGTGGTTTATAAGTATTTTTTCTTTCCATTTACCTGAAATATCTTTTTCCATCCCTTTACTTTAATCTATGTGTATCTTTCATTCTGAGGTGGGTCTCTTGGAGACAGCATATATATGGGTCTTAATTTCTTATCCATTTAGTTACCCTATGTCTTTTGATTGGAGAATTTAAACCATTTACCTTTAAAGTGATTATTGATAGATACATATTTATTGCCATTTTATTTTTTAACTATTTTCCTCTGTTTATTTTTCTTCTTCTTAAAGCAAGCCTTTAACATTTGTTGCCATACTAGTTTGGTGATATCAAACTTCGTTAGCTTTTTCTTGGCAGAGAGGCTCTTTATTTCTCCTTCCTTTTTAAATGATAGCTTTGCTGGGTAAAGTAGCCTTGGTTGTAGATCCCTTATTTTCATCACCTTGAATATTTCATGCCAATTCTTTCTGGCCTAAAATGTTTCTGTTGAGGTCAGATGACAGTCTAATGGGAGCTCCCTTGTAGGTAACTAACTGCTTTTCTCTGGTGACTTTTAAGATTCTCACGATGTCTTTAAGCCTTGTCATTTTAATTATGATGTGTCTTGGTGTGAGCCTCTTTGGGTCCATCTTGTTTGGGACTCTCTGAACTTCCTGGACTTGCGTGTCTTTTTCCTTCACCAAGTTAGGGAAGTTTTTGGTATGTATGTATGTATTTATTTATTTTGAGAGAGAGAGAGATTTGTTGTTTCACTTACTTATGCATTCATTGGTTGACTCTTGTATGTGCCCTGACTGGGGGTTGAACCTGCAACCTTGGCATGCTGGGATGACACTCTAGCCAACTGAACTACTCGTCCAGGGCTCTGGTCTTTATTTATTCAAATAGGTTCTCTATCCTTTGCTCACTCTCTTCTCCTTCTGGTATCCCCATGATGTGGATGTTGTTATGCTTCATGATGTCCCAAACGTTTCTTAAACTCTCCTCATTCTTTATAATTCTTTGTTCTTTTTGCTACTCTGGGTGTTTTTTTCTACCTTGTCTTCAAATCGCTGATTTTTCTACCTTGTCATCTAACTTACTGTTTATCTCTTGCAGTGTATTATTTATTTCAGATTGCATTCTTTATTTCTGACTGATCTTTTTTTAAGGTTTCTATGTCTTTTTTTCATGCTCTTGAGCATCTTTATAATCATCACTCTAAATTGTATCTGATAAATTGCTTGCTTTCATTTCATTTAGTTTTTCTTCTGGAAAATTCGCTTGTTCTTTCATTTGGGGCCTGTTTCTTTGTCTTCCCATTTTGGCTGGCTCTTTGTGTTTGTTTCTATGTATTAGGTAGATCTGCAAAGACTCTGGTGTAGACCCATGTAAGATGCTGCCTGTCACTGGGCCTGGGCAACCTAGCTGGAGCTGTCAGTGATCCACAGCTTGTGGCGCCCTCTGCTGGGTATAGGTGTGTGCACAAAGAACCAAGCTTCACACCAAGGGTGGCTTTTACCCACTCAGCCCCAGGGGATGGTCAGCTAGTGTCACAAAGCTCCCAGGGATCTGCATTGGCCTGCAGGTTTTCTGTTAGGCTTAACCAGTAAAAGTGCCTCCAGCTGTACTCTTCAACAGCCAGAGACAAGAGGGATTCCTGTGGGTGGGGCTATTGCTTCCTCCCAGGATGTTGCCACATGGAGGGGGAGTTTTCTCCTTAAGATAGATAGCTTCTGCAGTATAGGGGATAACTGAGCACAGTGATCCTGGAAGCTGTCCCTTTAGCTCTCTCCCCAGAGCCACCAACCCCAGAGTTTCCTCACATGGCTCTAGTCCACTCTGCCCTCCCTCTTCTGGAGCTCAGGGTAGTTGGCCACAAATACATTTTTCTGTGTTGGCCTCTTAAGAGTCTCTCTGTGTCTCTAGCCATCTCTCCCTCGTGGACAGAAACCCTGCTGCTTTTCACAGCCAGATGTTATTTGGGTTCCTTTCCTGGTCCTGGTGTTCTAGGCTGGGGAGTCCATCTTTGGGTTTAGATCACACACTTCTCAGGAGAACTCCCCGCCCCAACCCAGCTACTGAAATATCCTTCTGGAACTTCAGCTGCCACCTGTGGGAGCCCAGCCAGCCCTGTCATGCCTCTGTACTTCCTACCAGTCTTGATGTGGTGATGTGGTTTCTCTGTAAGTCCTTGGTTATAAGGCTTCTCTCCAGCTAGTGTTTAGCTGGTATTCAGTATGATTTTCCTATAATTTAGTTGTAGTTCCAGTTTGGTCCTGAGAGGAGATTAGTGTAGCTTCCACCTACCTCACCACCATCCTGGATCTCCAGCAGTCTCAGCTTTGAGGTGGCTGAGAAATTCTATCCCACCGTGTGCTCAGACAGAGAACTAGAACACTAGCAAATGGCTTTGCTAGTTACCACAGCATGTGCAAGCCCTAAGTCCTGGGTGAGATTTCCACTCTTTAGACAGCAGGACCTATTAAGCAGAGAAAATTTTGAGAAGTATGAGGAAACTAGGAAAGTAAAATTTCATAGTATTCAAGCAAGTAAATAAATCCAAGGAGGAAGAGGTAGTTAAGATTTTTCAAGAAGACATTGGTGCACAAAGAGTGTGCAGTTCCCAAAGAGGAGGTTATATGGAAGCCAGTTTGCAGGGGAAGTGGGGTTTAAGAAAAAGAATTGATGGGCAAAAAATACTATCAGTATACCCAGACATGCTTTTAAGTGCAGTAGCAGAAATAAGAGAAAATATTTGATAGATACCAAACTATTTATTTTTAAAATTATATTTTATTGATTATGCTATTACAGTTGTCCTGATTTTTCCTCCTTTGCTTCCCTCCACCCAGCACCTCCCAATACCCCAGGCAATTTCCACACCTTTGTTCATTTCCATGGGTCATGCATGTAAGTTCTTTGGCTACTCCATTTCCTACAGGGTACTTTACATCCCCAAGGCTATTCTGAAACTACCTATTTGTACTTCTTAATCCCCTCACCTCTTCATCCATTCTCCCACAACCCCCTCCCATCTCTTTATCTTTAACTTTTGGTGTTTTCATTATGACATGTCTTGGAGTGGGCCTCCATGCATCCATCTTGTTTGGGACTCTCTATGCTTCCTGGACTTGCATGTCTATTTCATTCAGCAAATTGGGGAAGTTTTCTTTCATTATTTTTTTCAAATAGATTTCCAGTTTCTTTGTCTTCTCCTTCTGGCATCCCTATGATGCGAATGTTGGAATGCTTGAAGTTGTCTGAGAGGCAGCTTATACTGTCCTTTTTTTTTTTTTTTTGGATTCTCGTTTCTTTTTTGGATCCTCTTGTTGTTCTGATTGGTTGTTTTTTGCTTCCTCATTTTCCATGTCGTTGATTTGATTCTTGGCTTCAACCATTCTACTGTTGTTTTCATGTAAATTATTCTTTATTCCAATTAGTGTATCCTTCATTTCTGACTGGATCTTTTTTATGCTGTTGAGGTCCTCACTAATTTCCTTGAGCATTCTTATAACCAGTGTTTTGAGCTCTGCAACTGATAGATTGTTTATCTCCATTTCGTTTAGCCCTTTCTCTGGAGTTTTGATCTGTTCTCTCATTTGTGCCATGTTTCTTTGTCTCCTCATTTTGGCAGACTCCCTGTGTTTGTTTCTATGTATTATGCAGAGCTGCTGTGACTCTGTGTCTTGGTAATGTGGCCTAATGTAGTAGGTGTCCTGTAGGGTCCAGTGGCACAGCCTCCCCTATCAACCAAGCTGGGTACTCAAGGTGTGCCCTCCATGTGGGCTGAGTTACACCTTTCTCTTGTAGTTGAGCCTTGGTTGCCGTTGGCAGGTCAATGGGAGGGATTTACCCAGGCAATTCACTGCAAGGACTGGCTGTGACCACTGACCACCAACCTCTGCCCTCCGTGGAGGATCATCCATGCAGGGGCAGGGTGGTGGTGCTCCAAAGTGGTCTGTAGCTGTCCACTAGGTTTTCTGGCCCTGGGGTTTCTCAGGTGGTACAGGCCAAGTTCAGCCCCCATCTGTGTTTTGCTTGGGGCCACTCTGCCTGAGCTATAATGCAATCTGAGATGGCTGCTACATGTGCTGAGCTTGGAGATTCCCAGGTGAAGCTGTGAATCTAGGCTGGTTGCTGCTAGTTCTGGGCCTGGGGGGGTTCACTCAGGTCAGCTGTTGCTTATTTGAAGGGATTTAGGAGGCTGTGAAGAATGAGACAGGATTAGCCATTCATATGGAAAGGCAGCTTGGGCAGGTCTGTAAGTGAGGCCGGGCAAAGTCTCTGGGGATTTCCAGGGTAGGTCAAACAGTGTTAGCCAGGTTGATGGAATCTCAAATATGGCACCTGCTTTCCAGCTCTGTGGGGAGAAGCTTTATAAAAGAGACAATGGCCTCTGCTTGCCTTGATGCCAGTCACTTCAGTTTCTCCTTTTATACCGCTGGTCCCTTTCAAGCTGCTACCCCAGTACTAAAGCTCAGAGGGAGTGAGTCTGAGTAGGTATGTGTGTGGGTTCTTTAAGAGGAACTGCTTGGGGCTCCAGAAGTTTCTTCCACTGACTCAATCCCCTCTGGTCTTTGCAGCCAGAAGTTGTGGAGACTTAGCTTCCTGGCACTGGAACTGTGCACTGGGGGCCTGGTGTGGGGATGGGACTCCTTGCTTCTGAGATATCTCTCTTGAATTTTTATCCACCATGCATGGGTGAGGGACCAGCCTGTTCTGCATCTGCGCCCCTCCTACCAGTCTGGATGGACGTAGTTTCTTTAATTTTGTATTTGTCAGACTTCCATTCAACTTGAGTTCTGATGGTTCTGAGTGATGGTTGTTCTATATTTTAGTTGTGATTTTGTTGTGGTTGTGTGAAGAGGTGAGCCATGTCTGCCTGTGCTGCCATCTTGACAGGAAGTCCCTGTCTGGATTTCTTACCTTAAATCTATCCTTGCTCAGGATCTTCATCTGGCTCTTCATTCCTTCCACACCTTCTCTGTTCCTTCATTCTTTACAAATCTGATTTCTTCTACTTTCATTATTCACTCATAAAAAATAATATCTGTGTTTGTCTCTCTTCCCTTTCCTTTCCTCCTCTATTTTATTTTTGAACCAGAATGGCAACACTAATAATTTAAGAGAATGGACTTTGAAATAAAAAAGATTGAAGTTTTTGAGTCTTGGACTTGCTCTCTATTGGCCTTAATGATCTCAAATTCACCTCTGTGCATCTTGTTTTCTTGAACTATAAATTGATGTCGATACAATCTACTTCACAGCCTGTTATGAGACACAAATGAGTTGATATATTAAAAAAAAGAGCTTTAAAAAAGTTCATTATTATTAGTGTTAGAGCACAAGGTCTTGGAATTGTGAGGACTTGTCTTCCTGGAACTGGAACCCTGGGTGGGGGACCTAGTGTGGGTCTGGGACTCCAGCCTCCTGAGATACCCCTTCTGAATTTTTACCCACCACATGCGGATGTGGGACCAGCCCATTCCATGTCTGTGCCCCTCCTACCAGTCTGGATGGGTGTGGCTTCTTTAATTCCATAGTTGTCAGACTTCCATTCAACTTGATTTCTGTCAGTTCTGAGCAATGGTTTTTCTATATTTTAGTTGTAGTTTTGTTGTGGTTTTGTAAAGAGGTGAGCTACATCTGCCTATGCTGCCATCTTGACCAGAAGTCCAGGTCGGTTCTACCAAACTTTAAACTCTTTGTTTGAAAACCCACATAAAAGATTTACATGTTTTGGTGAAGACTAAAGGTATATGAATTTGTGCATTCATAAGGAACCATCTCAATCTTTTTTCTAAAATAAGAAGAGAGGTATCATCAGGACAGGGGTTTTACAAGGAAAAAAAGAACAACGAAGTTACTCTTATTGGAGAGGTAGTAGGGATAAAACACTACTGACCAGATCAGGAAGTTGATGTTAACATTAGTTAATTTATTTTGTCAATGTTTATTAAACAGCTGTTGTGTCTTGAGCACTAGGCTGGGGACTGGGAGTAAAATATCTGGAGGACAATGGTTCAAGTCCATGAGTAGCTGTTTTGTACTTACATAGCAATGTTTGGGAGAGCCATGCAGTAAATGACAATGCTACTCAGGGACGGAGACCAACGGAGTGGGGGTTTTTACAACCAGAAAGCAGTAGAACGGAAATGTGAACAATGATGGAAAGAAGGAGTCTATTCTGTCTAAACACCCCAGCAATAACATGCCATGTATGCTTAATTGAGTCATGTTTTAAATGTTTATAGTTCAGTGTCTTGATGGTCTGACCCCTCCCCTATATCAGTTAAAAATTTTTTCTAAATCTAGAATATTCACCAGCTGGCTTCAGAACAATTGCAGCGAATGAGGTTGAAGGCAATTTACATAAAATTGGCTAGGGCAGGTCACACTGGAACTCACTAAGGAGTATCAAGGGCATCCTTTCTTTTGCATTTCTGATACTTTTGCGGAGATAACGCTGGAGACAAAGGAGGCATCTGGCCAATTTCTTCAGAAGTCTCTAGATGAGGGAGGCTAACATCCTTGTTTTCAAGCAATTGTTCCTGGGTTCAGACACTGGGGAGCTGCTTGCACAAACTTCCCTCAACTAAGTTTCCTGGGAACTGTTGAAAGAGACAGAAACTGCTGGAGCCTGAAGAGACAGCAGTGCCATGTGCAGTAACAAGACCCTAGGCACTTGCTAGAATCTCACTCCCCAGTCACCTTTTTCTCAGAGGACTAGTAATGCTCAAAGGGATCACAGTTGCTTCTCCCAGGACAATATTTCATCATCATTGTGGATGTAGAGAATGCCAAACAAAAAGAAGAGCCCAAGCCAGAGAAAGCAGTGGACTGGAGAGGCTCACAGCCTTCTGGGCATTGAGGCCATCCTGCTACAGAGAGGGTCCGATGAGCCAAGGGCTGTCAGAATAATGTCTCTGGCTAAGGCTCTGGAGGCGCAATTTCTTCTACTGCACTCGTTCTCAAAGTGTAGTCCTTAGGTTGGATGTATCAGGCTGCTTAGGGAATTGTTGAAAAGTCAAGTTTTCAGGCTCCATCCCTGAGTCAGAAACTCTGGGGTCAGGTTCAGCAACAGTGCAGTGTTTTAACACGCATTAAATTGCACACTAAAGTTTGATAACCACATCTGTAGTTGTTTCTTTTATAAAATTACCAAACATAATGGGAGGAGGTGAGCTGTCTATCAGCTGTAATGCTCAGGAAAAAACTGGCTTTCGTTTTTGGCACTCATTTGGCACTGACCTTGCGGCTCATTATTGAGTTCTAGATGAGACCCAATGGTTACCTCTCTCCCTAACCCACCCCCAGGTTGGTCAGATTCCATCTAATTCCATAATCTATGGAATGTCTGGTATGTGCTGAGGATTTTTTAGAAACCACATGAAACAGAAAACTAAACATTAACCTTAACGTGTGATTTAAGGAGCATAAAGAGAATGTCTATAAACCACCAAAAAAGAAAAGAACTTTAACAATAAGGTCAAACGTAAATATTAAGCATGGTATTACAGATTCTTTTCACACTGGTCCTCATAATGATGATAACATACTTTCCTTTGATTCTATAATACACATTTTTCATATATTAGTGTTTCTGAATTTCAGATATGTCTTACAGTTGACACGTGTGTATAATATGGTTTATTCTGCTTGACAAAAAAAGAAAAAAAATCTAGCAATTACTAGGTGGTTCACTCTTTTAAGAAAATGACAACTTGGAAGGAAACATATTAATAATAAGCAAGCACTAATGGGCCAGACAATGTGCTAAATGTTATGTGCACATTTCATTTAATCCTCACAACCAAGCTATGATGGCACACAATGATCAAATCCATTTTCTAGGCAAGGAATCAGGAGAAAGAAGTACCTTGCTCAAGGTCACAAGGGAGGTGAGGTGCAGAACTGGGATTCAAGTTTAACTGTGTTTAACATCAAAGTCCATGGTCTTAATCTCATATATTACACATTCACAACTCTCTCACTTTATTGAACTCTTTCTTCTGCCTGGAAGATACTTTCTCTTCTCTTCCTAAAACTTGCTTATCTAAATAAGGCAGAATCAAATAGCATCTTTCCTGTAAAAGTTTCCCTGACCATCTGAGATCTGTAATAACTCTCTCTCTGTACCAAGCCGTGGCTTCTGTGACATTGACTGTCAGAACTCTTGATTTGAAAAAAATGGTCGATAACCAGAACTTGTCATTCTGAAATTATGCCACAAGGAGGCAGTGGTGTCCTAGCCATTAGGTCTGAACTAGCTGGCATATTTACTCTCACGCCTCCATGGATTTATAAATTTCTTATACTTCATTTAAAGAAAAAAAAATATAAATGTTTGTTACAATGTTTACTCAGCGCTATTTTAAAAATATAATATTTGGAATCAGTGCTTAAAAGGAATTTAAATTTAAAAAAGGAGTTCATGTTCCAATTTTGTATTTTTCTTAATTTATCCTAATTACCTTTAATTTTAGGTTATATTGAAAACAGAAGAGCAAAAGAATTCAGAGTAGGAAGATAAAAAGTCCATAGGCTTTATTCTCAACCATCACACTTGTTCATCTAAACTCCACATCTCCCAGACCTTCCTAATCTGCCTATGGTTTGTGAGCATCTGTCTTCTTTCTACCTCAGGCAAAACTGGCTGTGCAACCTGCCAGATATACTTAATCTTATTAAAGAAACCATCTTCATTTTGTTTCCCGTAACTTAGAGCCCTGTTTTATTTCTTAACAATAACAGGAGTTGCCTGATCTTATAGTGCCATGATGCTCCAGGGTTAGAGGAGCCTCTAATTCCAATTTACTTAAACCAAAAGAAGGCATTTCTCTTTTCAGTTCAGCTAAGGAATAAGATATTACTTTCCTTGTTTTCCCAAAGTCAGAATAAATGAGCTGTAAATGATGCAAGTGTGTGAGTAGATGGATAGATGTAGATATATGACATTTCACTTACATGTTTTGTATATATAAAGGGGTGTGTGTGTATGTGTGTGTGTGTTTGGAACAGGAAACATGCAAAGTACTTTAGATTTAAATAAACTTGAGGCTAAATTCTGGCCCTTTACTACCTTTAAATTTCTAACTGCAAGGTTTGGGCAAACTACTTTATTTATTTGAAACTTAGAATATGAAAATATATTTATATTGTTAGAAGGGATTGTTTCTTCTCCACATTTCTAGTTTTAAATTGGTTGGATTTACACCATTAATGCAAGAGTTCTCTAATTCAAGCTTCAGACAATATTTTATTTAAATCCACTATTTGAAATTTTAAGTGAAAAAACATGTTATCTCAATAGATGCAAAAAGGCATTCACTAAATTCAGTCCAGTCCTTATTTATTATAAAGGTCTTAGCAAACTAGGAATAGTAGGAACCTTTCTTAACATGACAGAGTAAATACAAAGCCTACAGTAAACTTTTGCTTAAAGAATACATTTTAGAAATTTGTCTTCAATTAAAATAAGAAAGGATGGCCACTTTCCCTTTTACAAATTAATATTGTATTGAAAGCCCCAACAGATGCAATGAAACAAGGAAATAAAATAAATTAAAATTTAAGAACTGGAAAGAAAGACGTGAAAGACGATTAGTTATTATTTGAAGATAATGTGCTTATCTACATAGAAAATCCTGTAGAGTCTACTGATAAACCAAAACATATTCAAATTCATCATATGGGCTTTAATCTTCTGAAAAATGCATAAAATGTGATATATTCATGAAGTAGAATGCTATATAACAATTAAATGAATTATTTTTACACATCAACCTGGAAAACTTCTGAAACATGCGGAATGGAAATAAAGCTAATTTCAGGATGTTTCATATGACGAGAGATATTTGTCAAGTTTAAAAACATAGATATACAACGAAGTTGGTCCAGAAGATATCTAGCCATGTAACATGAAAAATAGAGAGATTTATTGAAGACAATATAAGATACAAGAAACATTGTACATAGGACAATGGTGCCTCGGTCCCCTTCAAAGTAAGCACCTCGGGACCTCACACAGTTCT
Source organism: Pteronotus mesoamericanus (assembly GCF_021234165.1). Lineage (NCBI taxonomy): Eukaryota > Metazoa > Chordata > Mammalia > Chiroptera > Mormoopidae > Pteronotus > Pteronotus mesoamericanus. The sequence continues at coordinate 5,955,601 of NW_026555310.1, forward strand.
CCCAATTACCATCAGCTGCCCCATCATATTTTCCTGAATCTCATTGACGGTCTGAAAACTCTTCCCTTTCAAAGGTGATTTTATTTTGGGAAAAGCCAGAAGTCCTAGGGCACCAAATCTGGGCTGTAGTGGAGCTGAATCACCTGGGTGATTTGACGTTTCACAAAAAAAAACTCTGCACAAGACATGATGTGTGAGTGGGCATATTTCCTGATGAAGCTGCCAATCACCAGTTGTCTACAGCTGCAGCCTTCTGAATCATCTGAATAGTTTCCATGGATGAATGTTGAAGCTTAATGCAAAACTTGATGCAGATTCCTTGCTCTACTCAGTCATTTTGAATGCGACAGCCACACAATACACATGGTTACTCAACAGTGTCTACCACCCCCACTGACTAGTAGAGTGAAGTCATTACCGTTCACACATGTACATTCCAGTCCACTCTCCTTGGCCGTCAAGTTACAGTGATGCCGAGCTAACTGTTGTATTAACAATGGCTGAACTTTTTCTGGACAGACCTCGTATATGTAGTAAAAATATAAAAGCATGCATGAGGAAGTGTATTAGTTTCTATTGCAGTTGTAACAAATTACCACAAATTTAACAACTTAGAACAATAAACAATACCTATTTGTTATCTCAAGGTTCTGCCGATCGATGTCCCAGTACAGCATCCTCTGCTTAGAGCCTAAGCAGGCAGAAGTCAAGGTGTCCGCAGGGCTGCACTCCTTTCTGGAGGTTCTGGGGATGAATCCACTTCCAAGCTCAGACTGATAGCAGAATTCAGTTTCTTGAAATCGTGGGACTGACACCCTGTTTCTTTGTTGGCTACCAGCTAAGGACTGGGCTTTGCTGCTAGAAGCTGGCTGCATGACTTCTCATGCTTTCTATATGTCCTGGGTCAAGTCTTCTCATATTTTGAATCTCTTTAACTTCATTTCTACCATGTCTCTCTCACACTAATGACAGGGTTCTCTGCTTTTAAGGGCTCATATGATTAAATTTGGCCCATCTGGATAATCCAAGATAATCTCCTTTTTAAAAAGTCTATAACCTTAATGACATCTACAGAGTCACTTTTGCCATGTTAAGTAACACACTCACAGGTTCCAAAGATTAGGGAGTGGACATTTTTAGGGGGCCATTCTGCCTACTGTAGGCGGCTATGTTCTGACTTTAAGATAGCGGGTATCTATGGGTAGAGAAAGAGATGGGGGAATGATATAAAGATTTCAAATGTAAATGTCCCATTTTTGAAAACTAATCTGAAGCAAATATGGTAAAAGATTAAGTATGCATGGTATAGTGGAGATTCTTTATATTTTCAAGTCTGTAGATATGTTTGAAAAATTACATAATAAAACCACTTTTAAAAATAAGCAACAAGGAACATTGGAAAATGGTGTTTTATGCATCTCAGTGTTGTGGAGCAAATTCATACTGGTTTCATAGATCATTAGTAAACTGGAGAAGCTTCAGAAAAGTGGTTGATGCAGAAATGATAGCCAGGTAATTCAATTATTACTTTACTATACTTGGGTGTGAAGAAATGAGAAAATTAAGACAGAAGCTATAAGCTATATGGGACTGAGAAAATGTTTTTAGGAAAAAAATGTTATGACACACACAAGTAGAGAAAAAATAGTTTGAATCTGCTAAGTGTTAAATGCAAAAGACAAATGGAGAAGAAAAATTCAATACCAACTAGAGAAATAACAAGTTTGAGGGAGCTAGGTCCCAGAGGAAGCAGAATGGAATAATATCTGAAGCACAGGTGGAGGTATTTTGTCTTGGATTGAGAAGGGCCATCCCAGTGCAGTATTAGCTCAGGTTGCCATAACGAAATACCATAGACTGAATGGTGAAGATTGACAGAAAGCAGCATCTCTGGTCTCTTCTTATAAGGGCACTAATCCCATCATGAGGGCCCCACCCTCATGACCTCGTAAACCTTATCTCTCAAAGGTCAAATTTCCAATTACCATCACACTGAGGGTAAAGACTGCATCATATAAATTTGTGCGTGGAGTGGGGGTGGAAGGGGGGGGGTGGGAGGAGAGCACAATTTAGGCCGTAGTATGTACCAAACTAAAGGAGGGAGTAAAAATGGTTGTTTGTATACAGAAATATCTGGTCACAGGCAGGAAGATAGGTAAAAATGTTGTTATATATTGGCTACAAAAAGTGCATACAGTGAAATATCCAAGCTCCTAATCTATATCAAAAGAAAAGACAAATAGCAAGGTAAGGGCAACAAAGAGAACTCCGGTATCCTGGCAAAGACAGTCAAAATTAGGAAGGAAAGAAACATGCCATGTGCATGGACACTGTTGCTCACCTATTTGTCATTGTACCTTTTTACTTACTAACAACTCTAATTTAATTTAGACACCTAGCACCAGGGGATAGTTCACTATTGTCTAAACCATTCGTGAAATTCTACCATCCTTTGCCAGATACTTAATGTTCCAGCCTTGCTTTCAGCTGATGGTATCTGTGAATACAGTACTAGCCAGTGAGTCTAAAGAGAACCCTCTGCTGGAATAGTCTTTGCTCTCCTCTCCAATTTGGACAGCTGTATGAGAATGTGATGAGAGGAGCTACAGAAGTCTAAATGAGACTGTTAGAGAAAGAGCAAAATATTATAATCACATTGAATCAATAACTTGACTTACCATGAAAATGCTAAAACAAACTCCAAATCCCATACCCCACCATACATACTCATAAGTCAAAATAAACATTCTTATGGGTTAAACAATGGATCTTTTGGTTTTCTCATATTTTCATCCAAATGCATCCTCACCGAAATGAAATAGAAACAAAAGGAAGAAACCAATCTAGGAGGAAAAAACGAAAAGATTTCAAATTATTTGCTTATGCTTATTTTGGTAGAAATATATAATATGAACATTTCTTTAAAAAGGGTTGGGAGGAAAGAGAAAATGATAAAAATTGGGACTAGAGAAAAATGCAGACAAAATAGTAAAGTAAACCAAACAAGGACTGAAAAAAAAATCAGCATTATCAAATATGTAAATTAGGAATACCTAATAATAATAGAATGGCCATGGACTAAAATAATATTCTCAAGGGCTTTCACATCTGGTAACTACTAACTAGGTAATTTGGACAAACACACATTTCAAAAACAAAAAGCTGAACAGCATATTTTTCTTTCTTTATTTTTTGTTTATTTTTCTTTATTGTTGGCACTATTGCAGATGTCCCCATTCTGCCCGCCTTTGCCCACTGCTACCCGGTGCCCCTCCTCCGCCATCACCACACTGTTGTCTGTGTCTGTGGGTCAGGCACAAATGTTCTTTGGCTAATCCCTTCTCTTTCTTTCATTCAGTCCCCCTCCCCTCGCCTTCTGACAGCTCTCAGTCTGTTCCATGTATCCACGCCTCCATTTTTATTTTGTTTGTCAGTTTATTTTGTTAATTAAATTTCACATATAAGTGAGATCATATGGTATTTGTCTTCCTCTGACTGACTTATTTCACTTAGCATAACAATCTCCAGGTCCATCCATTGAACAGCATATTTTTAAGATCAACTTTAAAGATATCTGAAAGCTAAAAAAGCAGTGAAGAATTATGAAGCCATCATCACGAAGAAAATCCAGAGAAGCAAGTCCAGTATTTAGGGATCTCTTTTCCCCACTGGGCATCTTTAAGAGGTGGTTGAGAATACAAAAACTTACTTTGACAGTTTCCTAAAGTTAATGTGAAAAATGGATTTCAAGGACCATGGCGGGGGGGTGGGGGTGGGTTGGAACCTCAAAGAGCAACACCTGAAGTAAAGTTGGATTGGAAGCAGGCTGGCTCTGCATTGGCTGAAACCCAGCTTTATCTCAGCTCCTGCAGTTACCCAGAGGGATCCAGAACTGCTGATGCCCCTGGCTGTCTGACAAAAGAAAGTGAAAATTTTCTCTGGAGGAAGAGACTACAATCCAGAATCTTGAGTAATTTCTGTAATTTCATAATAGTATCATGTTCCTAATTGGAAAAATTAAACAAGAATATGGAGACACAAAAACTAGAGAGTAGAAACAGATCTAGATACACTACTTTAAAGTTTAAACTATTAATGGAAATTCAAAACAAAATTGAGAATTTTGGAATAATATTCCTGGAAACTATGTAAAACTCTAAGTGAAAATTCTAGGATAAAAATCAATGGCTGAAATTAAGATCTTACTGTATAAATTTAAAGGAGATTAAACAGTGTTAAAAGTACAATAGTGACATGTAAGATAGAAAAGAAGAAAATATGTACAAGACATAGAAAGAATAAGGCAAGAAAAAGACAATAAGATATAAATAATGTATACAGTACAGACAACATATGTGTACATGCAGTTCCAAAGAAGAGAGAAAGAATGAGTAGTAGATGAGAAAATGGGACAATAGGTAAGATAATGGATGAAAATTTTCCAAACTGAAAAATACATCAACTACAAATGCTAGAAGGCCTCTAAATAAATCCCCAAGTATGATAAGTAAAAAAGTTATACATTTTCATATTGTAATAAAATTACTAAACCAAAATAAAAAATACTAAAAATGGCAGGGGGAAAAAAGGGACAAATTAACTTTAGAGAAAAAGTGAAAAAAGGTCTAAAAATATTTAGAGAATTGTAGAAGTATGATTAAACCAGTGATTTTCAACCTTTTTCATCTCATGGCACACAGAAATTAATTACTAAAATTCTGTAGCACACTAAAAATGTTATTTATTTATTTATTTATTTATTTTTGGCCTACCTGAAAAAAATAGGTATAGTTTTGATTCATTCACTCCAACTGGCTATTGTTATGTTGGCTGTTATCACTTTTTTATTTGACAATCTAAGGGAAAAGAGGTCAGTGCCCTTGACTAAATAGTCAGGTATTGCATGTTTTAAAAATTTTTGCAGCATACAGGTTGAAAATCACTGATTTAGACTAACATTTGACTTCAAGAGAAACATTAGACAAACAAGGAAACAGAGGACAATGAGATAGCTTCAAAGTACTAAATAAAATATATTTCCCTCATTAAGATTCTATGTCCAGTAAAACATCCTTTAAGAATGAAGATGAGATAAATACATCACTAGAAAACTTGCACTAAAGGAAAAATGGAGACATTTTTCATCTCTTCAAGGAGAAAGAAAATACTCACAGATGGAAGTTCTTATTTTCTTCTGACCTATCCTGATTCACTTGTACTTCTTAACATTGTCTAATTTGCGTTAAAGTCATCCACTGAAATCTAGTTTTAGCTATTGAATCTGTAATTCTAGATGTAGGAAAAAACTGAGCAAAAAAAGTCAAATATGTAGGTAAATTTAAATTACCATTGACCTGATAATGTTATCTACAATAGTAATTGTCTTTATTATCTATAACAATTAAATACATGACAACATTAGCCAGATGATCTAGAGGGAATCTGTGAGTCAGTTTCAGTTGGAATTCCCAGCAGGGTCTCCCAGTACCTATCTTTAGCTAAGTCCAACGCGGGCTTCAGGCTGATCTTTCCAGCAATGAGGATGGAACCAGACATCCCCAGGGCTTTCAGGTCATACTTTGCCATCCCATTTGCCACCTTAACCCACAAGCCCTTCTGAATGGCTAGACCCGAGCCTCCTTTGTTAGGAAGTTGCTCTTAACAATATATTAACAGTCACAGAGAGAGATTTGCGAAGAAATGATTGTGTAATTATGCTAGAGGAAATATGAAAGAAGTTGCTTTATTACTTATTAGGAGTTAGACATTTTTGAGCCTTTCTTCTCTTTGTCATTTTATAGAGCCCTTAGGGGATAAGAACAAAAATGCTGTCAAAGTTTAGGAGAGATTTCTGAAGTCTTTATTTGCAGAGGCTTTTGAGTACCGAGCTTAGGTATTTCTCTTTATGCACAAAAAACCTTAAACGCAAAGAGCATTTAAGTCAGTTCACATGACTGAACTGTTGTGGTACATTTTCTGTCTTGTGAATTTCTCCTGAGCTCTGAGGCATGCCCACCAACTCAGAAAAACAGGATGCATTCTGCACCAAGAAAAGACAGAAACGTGGTAATGCTTTTCCTCTGTTCTCTGATGGTTTTCTCTGCTCCTGTGTTCCCTGTAGGATCTTTTTACCCTCAATTCCCACCACTTTTTGTCATTCCTCACCAGGCACTTCTGTTCTCCTTGAGACCCTCTCATCTTATCTTTGTTCTTCTGGACTGGAGGTAGGAGAACATTTCTCTCTGACATAGTATTTGTTTCTGTTACCTAAAATGTTTTGGTCTTTTCCTTAAATCTCTTTCTCTTCCTCCTTTTGGGAAAATTATACATTTAGATTTGGGGTGAAGAAAAGAGAATCTAATGATTCTTTAGCACCTCAATTGTCTTCAGCACTATGCATAAGTTATTCAGTTAAGTACTTAACAACTTTCCAAAGCAATTATTTTTAGTTTTCATTTTACATGTGGGACAATTGAGAAAAGTCTGTTTCCTCTATCTTGATATACTCCCTGTTTCAGGTGCTGAAAGCCCACATTATACCAGAAACCTGGAGGTTTAGAGAGGTTAATACCTGAGAGCTGGCCGTAAGAGTTGGGAGTAGATCAGGACATCAGTGATAGACTTTGGGCACCTCGTGACTCAGAAATAACCCTCTCCAAGCACTCCAAACATATAGGGTCTAGAAATGAATTATATCTTTAGTTATAGGTATCCCCCTTGATGCACTCTGAGATATGTGGCAATTCAGAACAGAGCTCAAGACACAGCCTTGGGGCAAACCCTTCCACTCGGTGAAATATTCCTCCAGTGCACTTTCTGTATCTGGTTTCAGGTGAGTCCAGGGTGTCCAGATCGCTTACTGACTCCTAATTAGATCTGTTCTCTGTGAAAAGTAAAGCCCTAGACTATTCTCTTGAGTCTCATTCGTTCACTTACTTACTCATATGTTCATCTTTGTTTTTAAATAACACTTTTTGAGCAACTCCGTTGAGCCCATCACAATACTAAGGTTCTTTTCTAAGTCTCACTCTAACATGAGCTCCTCTCAGGCAGCTTTTCTTTGGAAATGATCTAGTCAGCTAACTCCACCTAATTGTAACAATAAATGAAAACATACAGTGGCAGCATTCTCAGAGCTGTTTCCATTCCAAATTTGGACTCACTGGTCTGAATAAATGAAGCACTGAGAATACTAAAATTGTAGTACAAGGTAAAAATGACGATTGCATTTATTTCTGTAACCCTTCAAATAGCTAATACAGTGCACCTCTACCCCTGAGGGAGTCTGACCCCTGACAGGATGCAATTTGCAGATTTGCCTTATGCAAGATTTTCATGCTTTGGAGTATATTTCTAGGAGAGGAAGTTTCTCCAAAGTTTAAAGAATTTCTAGTGCTAGTAGAAGAGCTCCATTTGGAGATGAGTAGAACACAGGGGGGCCTTTTTGCTGCCCTCCAAAGTTATAAGGGGTGATTGTCTGTATTTCATTCTTTGATTCCTTGCTTTTTTGGCATCTTCTGCCACTGATGTACTATTCTCCTGATGAATCCAGGTCACTGTAGCTACAGCTAGAGTGGTGAATAAGAGAAAAAATAAAGTAATAATAAGACAAAATGCAATCCCCACATGACTGGAAGTATTTAGGTTTTTATAAATAACATGTACAATTTACCCATTTATTTCCTCTTTTAGAAATCACGGAAGAGATCTGTATCAGCAGGGATTTTCAAACTCCCCATTAATACCAAATTCTCACACTGATATTCAAACTTATTCATCTCCTGGGCCATAGGATTTCAAAAGGTTTTTCTTTTATTCTGTGTTAGTTATTGCTCAACTAGGTAAGAAGTGCAAGTAATGGGGACTTGATTCCTCAGAATAGCTTTAATTCTGTGTATTACTTGGATAAACAATGTCTTTTGAGAACTGATTATGCTGGTCTTGCAGTATGAACACAAGATACAGAGCAGGATGTGAGGGTTAAGATGATGTAGTTAATAGTGTTGAAGGGTTATCCTGAATTTATGGCTGTAATCTGGGTGGTTGGTTCAGGGTCAGAAAAAAAAAGTCAAGCTTTAGAAAGTTAGTAGGTAGTCTATATTTACAAATGGCATGAGGGCACAGAGGAGAGTGGAATCTGAATAGGTCACACAAACTGGGATTGGAGATTATGATCAGAGTATGTTTCCATATCGGTCAACAGTTTCTTGTGATAAATTACATAGCATCTGGGCTATCTCTGTACTGCTTTTTTTTTTAATTTACTCCTTTTCTCCTCACTTGGCAAATGTCCAGCCACTACCTCTCTTCACTTTCCATTTATGATCTCATTTAAATACTTAGTGAAAAATAAAAGCCGTTAGATGACAAGTTCTTCCTTTCTAACACCAAATCTATTGACTTCATGCATGTCGGATGGGTGACGTTAACACAATCTCCCCTAAGGCCACCTATGCTTTGCTTCTGCTCTGAAACTCAACTGCTCTCAGAGACACCATTTCTGCAATTTCATCTTATTCCTCCTGGAATTTCTCTCTTTCTACTGGATTATTATCAACAGTTTACAAAATCCTTCAGGAGATTTAATAATGAAACAAGAACAAATTAACTCTAAGAAATTAAAGAAAGAACAATAAAGATGGACAGGGAATTGATGTAGGGTGGGAATTCTGTAGAAAACATAATTATGGGTTTTAGGAAATCTAGGGACTTATCATTTCAGGACATACATTTTTGAGTGGGCAAGAAACTTTGTGAATGGAGAAGAGGGTTAAAACACTGAATATTAGACATAAGAAGAGGCTTCAGCCCTGGCTGGTGTGGCTTGGTTGGTTGGATATTGTCCTGTAAAGTGAAAGGTCATGGGTTCAATTCCCGGTCAGGGCACACACGTGGGTTGTGGGTTCGGTTCCGGGAAGGGGCATCTGGGAGAGGCAACTGATTGACGTTTCTTTCTCATATCAATGTTTCTCTCCCTCTCTTTCTCCCTCCCAACCCCTCTCTCTAAAAATAAATAAATAAAACCTTAAAAAATAAAAAGAAGAAGCTTCACCCAATTTACTTCTGACATTCCAAAGAACATATTGAAGGCAATGAGGAACCACAGCATTATCTCTGAGTTCATCCTCTTGGGGCTATCTGCGGACCCCCAGATCCAAGCTCTGCTCTTTGTGCTCTTCCTCATTGTTTACCTCCTGACCCTGATGGGGAACCTGATGCTGCTCCTGCTGATCAGGGTTGATTCCCATCTTCACATCCCCATGTACTTTTTCCTGGGACATTTGTCCTTCCTGGATCTCTGCCACTCTTCTGTCACGGTGCCCAAGCTGTTGGAGAACCTCCTGTCTGAGAAGAAAACTATCTCAGTGGAGGGCTGCTTGGCTCAGGCGTTCTTTCTGTTTGCCACCGGGGGCACTGAATCCTGCCTACTCGCTGTGATGGCCTATGACCGCTATGTGGCCATCAGCTCTCCTCTGCTCTATGGCCAGGTGATGAACAGACAGTTGTGTGTGCGGCTGGTGTGGGGCTCATGGGGCTTGGCTTTTCTGGATGCTCTCATCAATATCCTTGTAGCTCTCAATTTAGACTTCTGTGAGGCTCACAATATCCACCACTTCTGCTGCGAGCTGTCCTCTCTCTACCCTTTGTCCTGCTCTGATGTGACAGCAAGTTTTACTGCCCTACTCTGCTCTTCCTTCCTGCATTTCTTTGGAAATTTTCTCCTGATAGTTTTCTCCTATGTTCGTATTTTGTCCACCATCCTGAGCATCACCTCTACTGCAGGCAGAAGCAAGGCCCTCTCTACCTGCTCCTCCCACCTCATGGCAGTGGGCTTCTTTTATGGCTCAGGATTTCTCCGCTATCTCATGCCAAATTCAGAATCCACTCGAGAGCTAATCTTCTCCTTGCAGTACAGTGTGGTCACCCCCATGCTGAATCCTCTCATCTACAGCCTGAAGAACAAGGAAGTGAAGGCAGCTCTGAAAAGGATATTGAGAAAATGTTCCTAGTATTTCAAATAATAGACTACAGCATCAGAATGATTAGGAACCTGGGTAGAATTGCAATAAGTAGTGCCTGAATATTAAGAATTCTCTGATGTCAGAATCTGCAAGATACCTTACAGATTTTCTTTCTTTTTTTCTTTTTAACCCTCACTTGAGGCATTGCTGGGTTACTTCCTGTGCTCGCCCAGACTAGAGATCAAGCCTGAGGCCTTTTGGCGTACAGGGTGATGGCTCCAACCAACTGAGCAACCTGGCCAGGGCCTTAGGGCCTTTCTTAGAAACTTACTCAGAGGTGGCGTTAATTTTCTTGGAATGATAACCAGTTCAGTCCTAGTCAGAGGAAGGTGGGTGGATGAAGCTCTTGTCTAGTAGTTTTTCTTATAAAAATATGTATTACACAGAGGTGGCAGAAATTATTACCCTCAGTCTATCTTTACCATCCTTCTAGGAGCTAACCTCCACCTGCTCAATATGATTCTGGAGAGACTGTTAATCACGCCGTCCCCAAGTCCTTCTCCTGCCCTGTTCATTATTCACTCATTCTCCCTGGCACAGTGGCTAATACAGGAAGGAGCCCATGGTCAATGTCAGACCACTCACTCTGTAAGGATTTCAATCTTGAGCGATTCAGAGAGGCAGAGGTCTTGACAGTGCTCTGACAGCCTATCCCAGTGGCCCTGCTTATAGCATCACTAGTGTTATCCCAGATTCTGCCTTTTCAAGGCAGATTTATAAATATGAATCCTAATAAGAACACATGATTAGATATTTGCATCACGTCAGGTACTGAGCTCAGCACTTTACATACTTATCCTATTTAAATATCACAAGTGTTTTAGGTAAATGCTTTAGTTATTTTAAGAAGGGGAAACTGACTTAGAGAGGTAAATGGTGGGGATGGAAGTTGGATCCAAATGGACTTACTCCTGAGTCTATTTTCTTTACCACCGTGACAAACTGACTCTCCCCTTGATGCTGTGGACTACCCAGACCCAGTTCATGAATTTCCTTTCTAATGCTTTATTTTTGTTGTTTTAATTTTCTTTGCTTAAGTAAGTCAGGATTAGATTTTGTCATTTACAAGGAAAAGACCTAAAAGATATATATTGGTACCACCATGGAATTGCAGGTAGAGACATCCAAGGACAATGGAATATTTGAAATCATTTGTTGGACCGACATGTATCCAGTAGAGATCACAAATAACACATTTGTTTATCCTGCTTCAAACAATTTACCTAATGGCCAAAGATCCCCAGCTGCAAGGGGGCCCCATGGCAAGAGAAGACTCCCCAGCTCACGCACACTGCTAGACAAGCAGCCCAGTGATACTGCAGAAATGGCAGAACATGAGAGCGTCAATAGTAGAGCACCTGCTGCACAGGGCCTGTGGCAACTCCAGAAAGAAACCAGCAGAATTTCAGTAAAGGCCCCCTAGACCATGAAATATGATTGGAGAATTAGTGAGAAGGAGATTTGGGAGAGAGATGTGTAGATTAAAATTATCATGGTTAAAAACTAATTATTTCTTTTTGCAATTACCTTTCGTTTTTTTGCTCATTTACAAACTGTCATCTGTCACCACCCCCTTTAGCAGCTGAGAATATAAACTCAAAGAGATGAAGGACATTTTTTGGCATCTTCGCTACATTTTTAAGAATACTATAATAGTTTCAAACATGGTTGTTGCATGATAAGTAAATTTTCATTGTGTAAATTATGGGCAAAAAAAATGAGTGTATGTCTAGGATGGAGCCTCACCAGGGGGGACCTCACTGCCAAAGCAGTTGGAAATAATTCTATGAGTAGAATAGTCTACCATGTGAACGCATATGTCTTTCATCTTTGTGAGCCTAGTTCTGGTCAATGGACTCACAGTTTGGCCATTGCTTGGCAAGGTGATTATGCAAGGGTTCAACAAGGTTTTCATACTTAGAGGCTGTTCTGCTGTTGCCACTGGTGAAGTTTATTTTGACAAAGGTCATATACAACTTTTGTCTGATATATACCAGGTATGTTCCATTTTTTGTTTCTACTGTGAATTAAAAATTCAATTACCTATATTATGTGGTTGTTTCTAGGATGTAGGAGTGCTGTGATGTTTTGTACACTGCTCTTGTATCTGGCAACGTTGCTAAACTATCTTCCTAGTTCTAATGTCTCATTTATAGATAGTATTGGATTTTTAAATTGTTTTAATTATTTCATCTTAAATAAAAATAATTTATTTTTCTATGCAATTTTTATATATTTCTTATTTAAAGTTGATTCAGTGGCCAGGACCTCTAGTACATACATCTTTTTTATTGGGGTTAATGAGAAAGCCTCTCATATTTGGTCATTAAGGATGATATTTGTTCTTTTTTTTTTATCAGTACCTTTGACTTAGTAAATGAATTCCCTTCTAGCCATAGAATTGATGTAAAATTTTGTCAAGTATATTCTCTATTTCTATTCGGTACCAGGATGTGTGTGTGACATAATAAGCATGTCATAAATATCTGTTGAATAAACATAAATTTATTGAAATAGTCATGTGACTTTTATTATTAGATTTTTTAAATAACAGGTTGAATAAAAATAAATTTATTGAAATAGTCATGTGATATTTATTATTAGATTTTTAAAATATCGATATCAATATCAATAGGTGTTCTGATGTCAAAGAGTTGTTGCATCCCTGAAGTCACCCTACGTAGGTAGAGTAGTAAAAATGGAATTAACTTTCATAAGTGTTTAACTTAAGAATTTCCTATTTATGCTTATAAGTGAGATAGTATAATTTTTTCTTGCATTTGTCTGGTCTTTTATTTTCAACAGCTTTAATGAAATTATGTTTCACACATCACAAAGCTCACTTATTCAACCCGCACAATGCCATGGTCTCTAGCACATTCACAGAGTTGTGTAACCAGCACCACAACTCCATCTCAAAACATTTTCATCACCTCCTACCTATGGGCAGTCACACTCCAAACTCTCCCCACAGACAGTCACCAATCTATTTTTTGCCCATATAGGTTTTCCTATTTTAGATATCTGATCTTGGCATCAATAGTATGCTTTCTTTCATCCTTGTATGTCCTTAAAATATTTTCATTAAAAAGGGGTGATCATTTCCTTGAAGATGTTATAAAACTCATTTCTAAAATTTTGAGGACTTCTTGTGTTTTTGTTGTTGTGGAGGAAAAATGTTTGGTTGCCAATTTAATTCCTTTAATGATTAGTGGTATATTGGGTTTGATATTTGTTAATGAATCAATTTTAGTAATAATGTATTAAGCTTCATTGATATTTTGTTACTTATAATTGGAAGCAACCTAAATGCCCATTAGTAGATGATTGGATCAAAAAATTATGGTACATATACACAATGGAGTACTACGCAGCAGAAGGAAAAAAAGAAGTACTAAACTTTGCGACAGCATGGATGGAACTGGAGAGCATCATGCTAAGAGAAATAAGCCAGGGGGCAAAAGACAAATACCATATGATCTCACCTATAAGCAGAACCTAACCAACAATGCAAAGATGCAAGGAAAATATGACCAGCAACACTGAAAGGAAAAGAAATCAACAGAGACAAGAGGGAAGGGGGGGGCAGGGAAAGGGAAGGGAAGGGGAAAGTGAAGGAACATATAGCAAGGACTCATGGACAAAACCAAAGGGGAAGAGCTGAGGGAGGGAAGGTGGGAGGGGGCAAGGGAAAGAGGTGGGGGGGGAGGCAGAGACAAATGTATTTAAAAAGTAAATAAATTAAAAAAAATATTCCAATTTTGTTTAATGTTTTTCAGCACTGATTTAATTTCAAACATACAGTACAATTGAAAGAATTCTACAGTGAATATCCATATAATCACATCTAAATTTTACTATTAACATTTGGTATGTGTGCCTTATCAACTACCTGACCATCTATTCATTCACCAATTACCTTTTTTAATACATTTCATAACGGTTACAGACATTTCAAAAGGTTACAAAGGTTATAGTACACTTCACCCTAAATACGTCAGCATGCATATTGTTAACTAGAATTCAAAATTTGACTACATCTTCTTTTCCTTTGCTTTTGTGGTAAAATCTACATGCTGCAATATTAACAGTGTCATTCAGTGAATTTTGATCAATGTAAACGGCTGTGTAACTCAAATGCCTATTCAGATGTAGAGAATTACCACTACCCAACCAAACTATTTGGGTTGGCCAAAAAGTTAATTTGTTTTTTTCCAGATGATGGCTCTAGTAGCGCTTATTTTTCTTTACTTTCACTTGAAACAACTTTGTTAGATTGTGTTGTGACAGCTTTCATATCAGTATGCATTAAAAAAAAAATCAAAGTTGGTGAATTTTTGTGTAGCCATTTTAATTTTGAAGATGGAAGAAATACGCAACATTTTCAGCATATTATGCTTTATTACTTCAAGAGAGGTAAAAATGCAACTGAAATATAGAAAAAGATGTGTGTAGTATATGAAAAAGGTGCTCTGACTGCCTGAATATTTCAAAAGTGGTTTGTGAAGTTTCATCCTGGAGATTTCTTGCTGGATGATGCTCCATGGTTGGGGAGACCAGTTGAAGTTGACAGCAATCAGATTGAGATATTAATTGAGAACAATCAACATTATATTATGCAGAAGATAGCCGACATACTCAAAATATCCAAATTTATAAAGTAATTGGTAAAAATGAAAAATGTGTCTTTTATTTTACAGAAAAAAACTAAGCGGACTTTTTGGCCAACCCAATATCTCATGTCCCTTTCCAGTCAATTTTATCTCCCCTTCCTCGCTTGTTAATCACTGTTCTGCTTTTTACAGCATAGATTAGTCTTGCCTCTTACAAAATATCACCTAAACAGAATAGAATAGTCTGTATGATTTTGTGTCAAATTTCTTTAATTCATCATGTTTTTGAAATTCACCTGCCAGGTTTCAGTCATTTGTCTCATTTTATTGTTAAGTAATATATCATTGCATGAATGCATCTCCATTTCTTTATCCATTCTATCAGTCTGCTTCCAATTTCACACTATTATGAAAAAAGCTGCAATGAACATTCTTATAAAAGCCTTTTTGTGCATACTTATTTTCATTTCTTTTGGGAATGATCTGGCATTGAAATTATTGGGTCATACGTAGGTATAAATTTTTATAAGAAACTGCTAGATATTTTTCCAAAGGGGTCATATTATTCTATAGTTCCACCAACAGTGTTTGCAAATTCTGGCTGCTCTACATCTCATCACCATTTGGTTTGGTTAGCCTTTTTAAATTTTTTTCGATTTTTGTGAATGTCTAGTGAAATATCCATGTGATTTTAGTTGGCATTTCCCTAATAACTAATGATCTTGAACACTATTTCAAACATTTAGTAGTCACTCATATATTTTTCTTTTCTAAAGTACTTGTTCAAGATTTTTGCTCATTTTTAAAGTTAATATTTTAAAATAAGTAGCATGAGACTCAATGGACAAAAACTACAAG
This sequence comes from Pteronotus mesoamericanus, assembly GCF_021234165.1. Lineage (NCBI taxonomy): Eukaryota > Metazoa > Chordata > Mammalia > Chiroptera > Mormoopidae > Pteronotus > Pteronotus mesoamericanus. The sequence continues at coordinate 5,971,094 of NW_026555310.1, forward strand.
CATTCCCCTTAAGCTGGAGAACACGACAGGGATGTCTGCTTTCACCTCTTGTATTCGATATAGTACTGGAAGTTCTCACCACAGCAATGAGACAAGAAGAAGAAATAAAAGGCATCCAAATTAGAAAGGAATAAGAAAAACTATATTGCAGATGACATAATAATGTACATAAAGAACCCCAAGATTCTACCAAGAAACTACTGGAACTGATAAATGAATTCAGCAAAGTATCAGAATACAAAATTAATATTCAGAAATCAGTTGCATTTTTATATGCCAATAATGAACTAACAAAAAAGGAAATTAAGAAAACAATCCCATTCACACTTGTTTCAAAAAGAATAAAATACTTAGGAATAAATCTAACTGAGGTTGTAAAAAACCTGTACATGGAAAATTATAAGACACTGAAGAAAAAAATTGAAGAAGATAAATGTATAAGTGGAAGCACATACCATGTTCATGGATAGGAAGAATTAACATCCTTAAAATGTCCATACTACCCAATATCTATATATCTATAGATTCAATGCAATTCCTACCAAGATTCCAATGACGTATTTCACAGAACTAGAACAAATATTTCAAAAATTTCAAAAATTTATATGGAACCAAAGAAGGCCCTGCATAGCAATAGTGATCCTGAAAAAGAAGGTCAAAGTTGGAGGAATCACACTACCTAATGTCAAGTTATACTATAAGACCATAGTAATCAAAACAGCATGGTACTGGCATAAAAACAGACACATAGGTCAATAGAACAGAATAGAAAGCCCAGAAATAAACCCAGACCTTTGTAGTCAATGTTTGACAGAGGAAGCAAGCACATACAATGAGCTAAAGATAGTTTATTCAATAAATGGTGTTGGGAAAATTGGACAGATACATGCAGAAAAATGAAACTAGACCACCTTCCTACACCACACACAAGAATAAATTCAAAATGGATCAAATACTTAAATGTTAGACCCCAAAACGTAAAAATATTAGAAGAAAACATAGGCAGCAAAATCTCAGACATTGCTTATAGCAATATTCTATTGGATATATCTCCTCAGGCAAGGGAAACAAAAAATAAGCAAAAAATAAGCTAAGCAAAGGAAATTGTCAACAAAACAAAAAGGCAACCCACAGAATAGGAGAACATATTTAATGATACATTTGATAAGGGGTTACTATACAAAATTTATCAAGTACTTATAAAACAACACCAAACCTCCTCCCCCCAAGCAACTCAATAGAAAATGGGCTAAGGACCTGAACAGGCACTTCTTCAAAGAGGACATATATATGAAAAGTTGCTCAACTGTCACTAATCATCAGAGAAATGCAAATTAAAACCACAATGAGATACCATCTCATACCTGTCAGAATGGCTATCATCAATAAATCAGCAAACAAGTGCTGGCAAGGATGTGGAGAAAGGCAACCTTTTGCACTCTTGGTGGGAATGCAGATTGTTGCAGCTACTGTGGAAAACAGTATGGAGGTACCTCAAAAAATTAAAAGTGAATCTGCCTTTTGATCCAGCAATTCCACTTCTGGAAATATATCCCAAGGAACCCAAAACACTAATTTGAAAGAATTTAATCTTACCTACGTTCATTGCAGTGTTATTTATAATAACCAAGGTTTGGAAGCAGCCCAAGTGTCCATCAGTCGATGAGTGGATAAAACAACTATGGGGCATTTACACAATGGAGTACTATTCAGCCATAAAAAAGAAGAAAGTTTTATCCTTTGTGATAGTATGGATGGACCTAGAGAACATTATGCGAAGTGAAATAAGCCAGTCAAAGAAAGACAAATACCATATGATTTCACTCATATGTGGAATCTAATGAACAAACTGAACTAACATGAAAAACAGAGATAGACTCATAGATGGAGAGCAGAGTGACAACTAAGAGAGGAGGGTAAGGAGTGGAGAGAAGGAGCAAAAAGGAAAAAGGACTCATGGACATGGACAGCAGTGTGGTGATTGCTGGGGGGGAAGACGGTATAAGGGGGATAAATGATAATGGGAAAAATACCATAAAGATTAAATTTAAAAAAATAAAAAGATAAAAAAAAGTAGTATGAGTTTTTACATAGCTTGGTGTCAGTCATTGTCAAGTCTGTTTTGTAAATACTTTCTCCAGTTTGGGGGTGGGGGGCGGGGTGTGTGCGTGTGCGTGTGCGTGTGTGTGTGTGTGTGTGTGTGTGTGTGTATTCTTAACAGTGTCTTATAAAGTGAAATTTTAAAAAATTTTGATGAAATGTAATTAATTTTGTTTCTATTTCCTGCTTTTTATATCCTAAGAAATCTTTGTCTAACACAGGTCAGAGAGGTCTCCTGTGATTTGTTTTAGAAGGTTTATTTAAAATTCGGGTTGAATAGGCATATAAAATTATATTAATTTCAGATATACAACATAATTATTTGATATTTGCATGCTTTGTAAAATAATCACTACAATAAGTCCAGTTAACATTTTTTACCATAGTTACAATTTTTTTGTGATGAGAACTTTCAAGATCTTTCTGAAAACTTCAAAAATGCAATACAGCATTATTAACTATAGTCACTATGTTGTACATTACATCCCATGATTTATTTATTTTATTTTAAAGGAAGTTTGTACCTTTTGACATCATTCATCCATTTTGCCCATGCCCTATCACCCACCTCTGGCAAACACCAGTCTGTTCTATATATCTATGAATTTGGGTTTTTTCTATATCAGTGAGATCATATGGTATTTGTCTTTCTCTGACTTATTTCATTTAGCATAATGCCCTCAAATTCTATTCATATTGTCACAAATGGGAAAAATTCATTCTTTTTATGGCTAAATAACATTCCACAGTATATAAGTTGTGTATATGTACACATATACCACACTTTCTTTATTCATTTATTTATTAGTGGACACTTCGGTAGTTTCTGTATCTTGCCTATTATCAATGATGCTGCAATGCCTTGCTAGCTTGGCTCAGTGGATTGAGCACCGCCCTGAGAACCAAAGGGTAGCCAGTTTCATTCCCATTCAGAGCACATGCCTGGGTTGTGGGCCAGGTCCTCCGTAGGGGGCGCACAACATGCAACAACACATTAATGTTTCTCTCCCTCTCTTTCTCCCTCTCTTCTCCTCTGTCTAAAAATAAGTAAATAAAATCTTTTTAAAAAATGAATCTGCAATGAACATGGGAGTGCATACTCATATAGCTTTTTGAGTTATGCTTTTTTAAAAAATAAATACCCAGAAGTGGAACTGCTAGATTGTATTGTAGTTCTTTCTATTTTCAATTTTCTGGGGAACATTTATACTGTTTCCCATAGTGATTGCACTAATTTACTTTCCAACCAATAGTACACAGGGGTTCCATTTTCTCCACATCTTCACCAACACATTTTTGTTTGTTTGTCTGTTTGTTTGATAGTGTGTGAAGTGAGATCTCATTGTGGTTTTAATTTACATTTCCCTAATAATTAGTGATGTTGAGCATCTTTTTCTATACCTGTTGACCATTCTTTGGAGAAATATATATTGGGTTTCTTTGTCCATTTTTAAAACCCTAAATGCAGCTTCTCAAAAGACTGAATATTCCCAACACATTGGATGAACTAGTTCTGTGATGGTCAACTAGGGGTGGAGTTGGAAATGTGGATAAGGAGTAAGGGTGAGGCGAATGATGACAGAGAAACCAAATTTTGGCCATCTCAGATTTGCAGTTTAATTAATAAAATAAATAGAAGCTTTAAATATGAGAGAGTGTTGAAAAGAGTACTTGGATGTGGTAATGGTAAAGTACAGGGGAAAATGCAGAGGACCAATGTTATTGCTCAAGATGGAGTTTATAATTTTTATTTTGAAAAAGTACAGTGTAGTGGTATAGGCTTTATGTTAGGTCAGATGGCATTTCAAGTTTAAGCTTTGGTACTCTCCACTGCTCCACACAAATGGAATTGCAGGAATTTTTATCTGTTTACTTCACTGAATACGTCCCCAGTATTGAGAACAATGCCTGGCAGGTAGTAAGCATTCAATAAATGTACGTTTAATGAATCTGCAGAAATATGTTATTTTTCAGTTTCTCTGTTAATGTAGAAGATGTTAATCAGTTTTCCCATAAACTGTTTTGGCATTCTTGCCAGCAAATAGCATTAAGTCATGGTTTATTACACTTTAATTCTGTGATGAACTTTCTTTGCTAATATTTCTGTTAGGCTCCTTAGTGTGGCCTCTACTACAATGTTGAAAAGAGGTAGTGAGAACATCTTTGTCCCATTTCCAATCTTAGGAGAAAAGCATTCAGCCTTTCACATTAACTATTATGTTTACTGTAGGCTTTTCAGAGATAAGCTTTATCAGATTGAGGAAGTTCCCTTTTATTCCTAATTTATGAAGGGGTGTTGCATTTTGTCAAAAAAAATTTTTTTTTTGCATTTGTTGAAAGCATCATAAAAGCTTTCTGTTTTATTCTGTTTATGTGGTAGATTTTCTTTGTTAAATATCAAATGGTAAAACAACTTTGCATGCCTGGGATAAAGCCCACTTGGTTATAATGTATTTTTCTTTTTATAAATTGCTGTAATCAAGTTGCTAAAGTTAGTTAAGGATTTTTGCATCTGTGTACATGAGGGATATTGGTCTGTAGCTTTATTTTCTTGTAATGTTCTTGTCAGTTTAGGCATCAAGCTTACATTTATCTTGTAACAAGTATAGAAGTGTAAAGTCTCTGGCTTTAGTATTAGGGTAATCCTGGCCACTTTAAATGAGTGAAGAAGATTTCCCTTCTCTCTTTTCTGGAAGATTTTTTAAAAGATTTTATTTATTTATTTTTAGAGAAGGGAAGGGAGGGAGAAAGAGAAGGTGAGAAACATCAATGTGTGGTTGCATCTCATGCACCCCCTACTGGAGACCTGGCCTGCAACCCAGGCATGTGCCCTACACTGATAATCAAACCAGCAACCCTTTTTTTTTTTTTCTTTCAAACCAGCAACCCTTTGTTCACAAGCCTGCGCTCAATCCGCTGAGCCACACCAGCTAGGGCTAAAAGTTTATTTTTTCTTCAAGGATTAGTATTCTTTTGTTTAAGTATCATCAAATTCACCAGTAAAACCATCTGGACCTTTAGTTTCATGATTACACATTAAGTTTATTTCAGTTGATATAGTGGTATTTAGGTTTTCTCTATTTCCTTGTAATTTAGTAGTTTATGTCTTTCAAAGAATTCATGCATTTCATCTAAACTGTCAAGTTTTTGGCATAAAATTTTTCATACTATTCTCTTATTAGCTTTTCAGTTTATGAAGGATCTCTACTCCTACACTCTTTTATTCCTGATATTGGTAATTTATCTTTTCATGTTTTCCCTTAACCAATCCAGTGAAGGTTTATTGACTTTACTGATTTACATTTTTTTAAAAAGCAGTTTCTGTTTTAATTCATTTTATTTATTGTTTGCAGTTTTCTATTTCATTGATTTCTGCTTTTCATTATTGCCTCTTCATATTTATTTTGAGTCTAAGTTGATTTTCTTTTTCTTTCTTCTTAAGGTGGAAATTTAGACCACTCATTTTAGACCTTTCTTTCTTTTTTTCTAATCTAAACATTTAACTGTAAGTATTAATTTAGCTTTATCCCACAAATGTTGATTTTTTTCATTTTCATTCAGTTAAAAACTATCTTTGTATTTTCTTTGTGGTTTCTTCTTTGACTCATGGATTATTTGAAAGTGTGTTGTTTGATATTTAAATATTTTGGATTTTCCAGATATTTTCAATTATTGATTTGTAATTTAGATGGTGATCAATTTGCTTAATGGCTTAGCAGAGCTCTACCTTGAAATAGTTCAATGTGTACTTGGAAGACACAATTGAACTGCTAGAATATTGTTTGCAATACATGTAATTTACAAAGGATTAATAAACGGAACATATATTATAAAGAACTACAAATCAATAAGAAAAACAGGCAGTTGACAGAAGAGGAAACATACATAGCTAATAACATATAAAAAATGTTCAATTTCATTAATGATGAAGGAGTTTCAAATTAAGACCACAAAGAAAAATCATTCATTTAGATATTTAACAAAACCAGGTCTTGGCAAGGATGTGGATCCATGGGAAGAAGTTCTTATGCACTTCTGGCTGCTAAAGATATACACTAGTACAACTACTTTTGCAATTTGGCATTATCCTGTAAAGATGAACATTTACATGCTCTATGGTTCAACAATTCTAACCCCTAGAGAAACTCTTGAAAATGTCCACCAGAAGTAATGTACAAAGATGTTCACAGTAACATTGTTCATGAAGGCAAAAACAAACAAACAACAGAAAACAACTCAAATTTCCATCCACAAGGAAAAAGATAAATTTAGTGCCTATGCATGTTCAGTCATTAAAGTGAAAAATGGGACACAACAATGTATTCATTCTCTTGTACTGAATGACAAATCATCATAAGTTTAGTACCTTAGAACAAGGCAAATTTTTTAAGTCGTGGTTTCTGTGGGTCAGAAGTACAGACATGCTTCAGTCTGGTCCTCTGCTCAGATTCTTATCAGGCTGAAATCAGTGTGAGCGGTGGCTGTAGGACTGAGGTCCCCACTTCCTTACCAGATGTCAGCGGGGGGCTACTTTGAGGTCCTAGGGATTGCCTTCAGTTCCTCGCCACATGGGCCCCCCACAACATGGCAGCTTCTAATCTCTCTGACTTCAGGAAGAGCCAATTTATATGGTTTCATCTGCTTAGGTCAGTGCAATACAAGATAATTACCCTTTTCATTAACTCAAAGTAAACTGATCAGTACCTCAGCTTGGACATGAAATCCCACCGTATTCACAAGTCCCACCCATATTCAAGAAGAGGATATCATACAGGACATGTATTGTAAACCAGAGGAATGTTGTGGGACATCTTAGGATTTTGCCTACCACAGCCATCTAATAGGAAAATAATCTTGGCATGATGTGGAAAACAATTTGAACCTATATTGTTCCAGCCATTATATGCTATAGGCATTTATAATCTAAAAAAACTTTTAAGCCAGCTTCTAACTCTTTCTGTCACTTTCTGGTATTAAGTGGTGCTAGGTATTTGTCTACAATGATTCAACAATCTGGTCTACTTAAAATGTAAATTAAGAATTAGAGATAACAGACTTAAAGATGATATTTTCCGTAACTTATAAATAACAAATAGCTGAATTAAGAAACTCTACTGTGTCAATGAGAAGTCTGCTTAGAGTAAGTTTTTGTACTATTTAAAAAAAAAAGACAGTTTGAGGAATTAAGATAGAGTCAGAGAGAGCAAACATTTCACTCTGTACATGAACTCTGCTTTTCCTGACTTTAAGAGTTTTGATATGATAAAATTCTCTGAGCCTGAGTTTCTGAGTGACCATGTGGATGAGATCACCACTGGACATAGAGTACTTGTCAAACCCTCACTGGACACAGAGGGTGATATAATGTAAACACCCAAGTTATTTTGAAGTTTAAATAAAAATTTATATGAGTCACCCATACAACAGCTTGTATATGGAAATTATGGGACTTCTGGTCAAGATGGAGGCATAGGTTAACATGGCTCTCCCCCTCATACAACCACAGAAAATATTAAAACTAAACTACAAAATAACTATCACCCAGAATTGTCAAAAAATCAAACTGTATGGAAATCTGAAAACCAAGGAATTAAAGAAGTCACATCACTCAGACAGGTAAGATGGATGGAGATATGGAGATACATGGAGAGATGTGAAAACATGGAGACACAGAATGGGTGGTCTAACACCCACATGTGGCAGATAAAAATTGGGAGGGATACTTCAGGAGCAAGAGATCCCAGTCCCACACCAGACCACCAGGCCCAGGTTTTCAGTGCCAGGAAAATAAGTCCCCATAACTTCTGGCTGTAGAAATCAGTGGGGGTTGGGGCGGCAGAAGAAACTGTGGGATTCTCATGTGTCTCCTCTAAAAGGCGCACAACAGACTTAGGACTTATGCAGACTCACTCCCTCTGGGCTCCAGGACTGCAGCAGCAGCTTGAAGGGCACCAGTGGCATACAGGGAAGAATTGAAGGGTCTGGCATCAGGGTGAGTGCCAGGGGACAGCCTTCTACCAGACAAAACTCCAGAGTCCAGGCAGCAGCATTGTCCTCTTTCTAAGCCCCGCCCCCACCACGAAAGAGCCACAAAGTGGCAATACCATATCAGAGATTCCATCAACCTGGTTCACACAGGTTGCCCCACCCTGGCAATTACCCAAGGCTTTACACCATCCAACTTACCAGTGCACTTTTCTACAACAAAGTACACTACTAAGACAGAGAGTCATAGCAGCTGTACCTAATACATGGAAACAAACGCAGGGAGGCTGCCAAGATGAGGAGACAAAGAAATAGGGCCCCAATGAAAGAACAGAACAAAACTCCAGAAAAAGAACTAAACAAAAGGTAGATAAGCAATCTATCAGATGTGGAGTTCAAAACACTTACTATCAGGATGCTCACAGAACTCACTGGGTACTTCAACAGCATTAAAAAAGACCCCCGTAGAAATAAAGCTTACACTAAGTAAAATGAAGAAAAATTTACAGGGAACCAACAGTGGCATGGATGAAGCTAAGAATCAAACCAATGATTTGGAACATAAGAAAGAAAAAAGCATTCAATCAGAACAGCAAAAAGAAAAAGGAATCCAAAAAGCAAGGATAAGCTAAGGAGCCTTTGGGACAACTTCAAACATACCAGCATTAGAATCATAAGGGTTCCAGAAGGAGAAGAGGAAGAGCGAGAAATTGAAAACTTATTTCAAAAAAATAATGAAAGAAAAATTCCCTAATTTGGTGAAGGAAACAGACATGCAAGTCCAGGAAGCACAGATAGTCCCAAACAAGATGGACCCAAAGAGAACCACACCAAGACACGTCATAATTGAAATGCCAAAGGTTACATATAAAAAGAGAATCTTAAAAGCAGCAAGAGCAAAGCAGCTTGTTACCTGCAAAGGAGTTCCCATAAGACTACTCTTTGCAGGCAGGAAGAGACTGGCAAGAAATATTCAAAATCATGAAAAACCGGGAAGTACTGCCAAGATTGCCCTACCCAGAAAAGCTATCATTTAGAATCAAAGGGCAGATAAAGAGCTTCCCAGGCAAGAAAAAAAGGTGTTCATCATCAACAAACCATTATTATATTAAATGTTAAAAGGATTTATTTAAGAAAAAGATCAAAACTATGAACAATAAAATGGCAAAAGAAAAACCCCCCATATCTATCAACAATTGAATATAGAAAATAAACTAAGGAAATAAGAACAGAGACAGAATCATGGATATGGAGAACATTTTGATGGGTGCCAGATGAAATGGGGGAATAGGTGAAGAGGTGAGGGGATTCAGAAGTACAAATAGGTAGTTACAGCACAGCCATGGGGATGTAAAGTGCAGTATAGGAAATGGAGTAGCCAAAGAACTTACATGTCTAACCCATGGACATGAACAATGGTGGGGGGGGATTGCCTGAAGGAGGGGGGCTGCTGGGTGGAGGGGGGCAAAGGAGGAAAAATGAGGACAACTCTAATAGCATAATCAATAAAATATATTTAAAAACAGTAAAAAAAGAAATTTCTTCCATTTGTCTATGAAATTTATTCTAAATAAATATTATACCTTTTATAAGAAAAATGAGAGTTTGAGATTACACCGCTCTGAAGCTGTCCTAGTGTAACAGAATATTTCACAAGTACTGTTTGACCCATCTTGATGTCATGACTAAAACTCTCAATTCCCCTTCACGGGCAATATGTGAACCCCCTAGCCCAACTACTTTCTTTATCAGGCTTTAGCACTCCTGGGTTACAATATACACATACCCAACTGCCAGAGGCCCCAGATACCTACACCCAGGGACAGCTTCTTCTTTCTTAGACCTGCAGAATTATTTAAAATACCCAGCTGCCAGGAAGCCTGTGAAACCTAGCTGACTTCATTCAACTAACTCCATTCTGGTTGCCACACCTAAGTACCTCCTGCAGTTCCAGCTGACTGTTACCCTGTCCTTGGGCGCAACTCCCTGTGTGTCCCTGCTTAACAGCTTTCTCTGATTTGGAGCTGTAAGTAACAGAGAGTTCTGCTTTTTATTTATCTGTCTTTGAGTTGTGTTCCATCATCAAAACGATCTTTAAATCTTATAAAATAACAAGTCCAACCCTGATTACGACACCACCTGTCATTGACAGCTGCCTGCACTCGGTCCACTCTGCACTGACTCCAAATTATTTCTGCGAAGTAATGCCCACTGCCAACATCTTGCCTTCGAATAGTATTTCACAAGTTTTACACCATATGTTTATATTTTTACTTAATTTAGTCCTCAAAACTGCTTTTCAGGAAAAGAAGAATGATGTTAATACCAATTTGATAGATGAGGTTAAGACCCTGATCTGTCACCCAGAGGCACAGCCGGAACTAAAAACCCAACTCTTTCAGTTCTTATTTTAGTGCTATTTCTAGCACACATTTGTGCCCACTATTTAACTGAGCAGTCTTTTTAATTAAAATTTTCCTACTTAAAGAGTATACAAGAAACTATTACCGTCTCGTAAGGCTTCTCCTTCTCTCCTCCTCAATATCAAGGACAGTAGGATTTAGGCATAAGCCACAAAACTTCTTAAGCCTCGACATCACCACTACCCATTGCCAAGCATGATTTCAGGGACCCTCAGAGCTCTGGCACTTTTGGAAGGGTAGCCCCTCTAGCCTTAACTCAGTCCACAATAGGACTGAAAGATCCACAGAGCTCAGCATGCTTCTAGTGAGATCATCATTCTACCACACACACCTCATCTACTCAAGTGCACCCAACCTTTACACATGACCTCCCCACTAACAAGCTAAGAAAACAGTACCAAGAAGGGGGCTATAATTAGAACTGATTATCCACCTCCCCCTGAGAGTACTAATTCCAGCATGACCTATATCTCTGCTTACAACTCACCACAAGAATCCTTGGCCTCCAGATCATCCCTCATCATAGAGATTTTTACCCTATTATATATAGTCCTATACACTGCCTAATTAGAATCAAACTCTAACTCCCCTAACAACCTCTGACTCCTTCTACTGATACCTCTGCAACTCAGGGTCTGTCATGAACACAATCCCCTTACTATAGACTGAATGTTTGTGTCCCCCTCCCCCAATTCATATGTTGAAACCTAACCCTCAAGTGAGGGTATTTGGAGGTGGGGCCTTCAGGAAGTAAACAAATCTTGAAGGCAAAGCCCAGAGGAATGGGATTCGTGCCCTCAATAAAAGATATTCCAGAGAGCTCCCTCACCCCTTCTACCACGTGAGGATACAGTGAAAAGAAAGGAGGTTCTCATCAGGCACTGAACATGTCAGTGCCTTGATCTTAGACTTCTCAGCCTCCAGAACTATGAGAACTAAATGTTAATTGTTTATACGATGACCAGTTTATGGTATTTTATTACAGCAGCCTGAACAAACTAAGACACTCCTATATCCTTTAACCTCATTTGGTAGGTGTTTCTGTCACCTTTATCTAACTGAAACCTGGCTATCACTTGAGGACCAAGCACACTCCCCTCGCAGTCCTCTCTGGGGGTGGCTATTTTTTCTCCTACAACTTATATATCAATGCTTTGCAAACATTAAATTGTAACCCATTAGTGTGTAGTAAATAGAATACTTTTAAAATAAAGCAATACAATAGAAAACATCAGCATGTACTGCATGTAGTCAAGGTGTGTACTTTTTCAGGAAAGTTTCACACCTTGAAACTATAAATGAAAAAATATATATACAAATGAAAATCACTGCTTTACAATATCTCAGAAGTAGAGTAAGCATTCCCTTTGCTCTTCATTCCTGCCTCAACTACCATTTCCTTCCTCCTTCAATAATGTCCTGCTGCTTTGAAGCACATGCCATCAAACCACTCCACACAGTTCCCTTTCCTTGTTATTATCAGCTACCATACTTCTGGTCATTCTCTGTCTTTCCCTAAAGACTCCCTCAACTCATCATTCCTGGGGACTTCACTATCCATGCGGACAACCCATCTCATGCCTTTGGTTAAATTGTACAGGTATGATGATTGAAATACTGAGATATTTCCACACTGCGGGTGCCTCCAGGACCCTGCACCAGCACTTTAACCTTCATTCCTTTTGATGGATTCATGTCCATGCTGTTACTGTTAGTTAAATACTTCTAACACTATCCCCACCGAACACCCTAGACTCTCCGATACTTGACTCTCCCTTGCCTTAAATGATCTTTTCTACCACTGCAGACACCCACTCTCATAGCCACACCATATATCTAGTTATTATCAACAATTGCAACCCCTCCCTATCTCCAGTTCAAGCACCCCACTCTGCTGCCTCCATCTTCAGCTCACTCCATTCCAACCAGTCTGTTTACCTGGAGACTCAAGAGTACACTTACCTTTCGTCCCATCTTTGCACTGTCCAGCATTCTACTAAAGTCCTCTTTTCACCCATTATCCGGTTTGAATTCCTAGGTTTTGTCATTTATTGAATTCTTACTATGTGTTAAATAGTTTGCGTGCCCACTTCATTTTTCCTCTCCCCTAGACACCCCACGACTCTGTTCTTCATCTCATTTACCTTCAAAACAACCTGACAAAGTAGGTATAATGATATTCATTTTCTTGATCAAGAAACATTTATATATATTAACCTTCCCAAGATTATAGAAGTAAAAAGTAGAGGTTCTACAATTTTAAATGTCTGAACTGCTATTTCCTTAACCTTAAACTAGGGATAAAGATAATTTATCTCCTTGAGTTGTGAAGATCACATGAGCACAAAAGCACTTTGTAAATTGTAAAGTGTTTTACAAACATTAGTTATAATTATTAACTACTGGCTCGGGGGCCCTTACCCTTTTTCTCCACAGGAGTCCTAACCTGAGACTTCCCTCAGTCTTCCTCTTCCTTGTATAGTCATGGACATAGAGGAAGCAAAAGTTTCCACTACTCTGTTGGTAGAAAATTCATCTCTGATGTCAAGCTTCAAAACTTAGAATGGAAGAAGAGCAGCATTATAAGTGGTGATTAGGTTCTAATTGGTAATTGAAGGTATGGTTTCATTATGGAGAAACAGGCTTTTATAAGCCAAGCTGATAGTGCATGACAATCAACAGACTAATAAAGGGACTTTTATAATTCAATCCCAAACTGGTGAACACCTGCATTGTACTTTCTGATCCAAATCACATCAGGAGTTCAGAAATGAAGCCGCCAAGGCAAGAGAATCAATCTCTTAAGGTGTTTGATTGTTTGTTTGTTTGTTTGTTTGTTTGTTTTGAAGTCCTGTAGAGAACTTGGAACCTTAAACGTCTGGGAGCTCTCCCTGAGCCCCAGGTAGAACACTGCTGTGTCACAAGGAACTCTGTATTCCACTTGCTAGAAAGTGGCTATGGGCCTGGTCCATCCCATTCTGTTGTTCTGAATTCTATCAACAGGGCAGCCCTGGACCAAGAATGATATAATTAGACCCATTAGGTGTATCACTTACAGCACTAAATATAGTGACTCCCTATATCTTGTCATGACAAATAAAAATCCTTGACCTACTATTTTAGTCTTTCTATCAATGTCCCCATTTCCTTTTTCTCTACTCTAGACACCCTCACAACTCTATTCTTCATCCCACAGCATGCCACGCAGCATGTCCATTTCTACCTTCTGATTCTATACAAGATGCTCTTCCTACATTTTGTCTTCAAAGCTGATCTTGAAACGATTCCACAACAAAGTCTTTTTAAAAAATGACATCATCTGCCTACTACTCATTGCATATTTAATTACTCCACCTTGTACTATTACGTACAAATTTGGACTTATCCATATATTACTGTGAAAGGTGAGGTACCACTCTGGTGACTGGTGCACATAGATTATATGTCTAGGGCCAGGGCTTAATTCCCAATTTTGCCTTTTTTGGCTCACTTAATGCCCCTGAACTCATGCTGAGATAATATCTACGCCTCACAGTTTGTTGATTGACAGCTAGAAAGATGGCTCATTAGAAGTATAATATAAAAGTATTTTACATTTTTTCCCCAATGATGTTTAATACAGGGTTCTGGCATAAAATATATGTTTATTAAATATTAATGACATACTATAGTGCCATTAGGCCAAAGTTTACTTTGCCTCAGTTTTGTTTCAGATACAATCTCACACTGGTTTATTTCCCAAAGAAGAGGAGAGGAGGATCTGTGCTGCTTTTCATATCTGTCTATCTGCCAGTTCACCCCAAATATCCCCTTCAAGTAAAGTTAGGTTTAGGTACTTCATTATGTTCGATTTAATATTGCGTGGCAGAGGCAATGCTCAGACCCCGTTTCCTTTTCTACTAGGCACACATGCTTTACTTTCCAGACACCTCTGCAGTTAGGTAGGGCCATGTGACCACACACCTGAATTCTGGCTAAGGGAATAGGGTGAAACTGATGTACACCATTTCTAGGGCTGGATCCTGCTTTCTCTAACAGTCAACCATAGCTCTCCTTCCTTATCTGAGACCTATAGATTGGATGATTCCAAGACAACAGGGGATGGTGGAGCCACAAAACAGAGCAGACTGGTCCTTGTATGATTGCGCAAAGCAGACCCCCCACCCAGTGGCCCCAACCAACCCACTACACACTGTGACTTGTACGAAGCGTAAGACTTCACTGTGTTAATCCACTGAGATACTGGTATAGTGAGCCTACCCCAGTTAACGCACCTTGTATTTATCACCACTGGTAACATAAATCAAAGAAGACTTGGATTTAGTTCCAGGACCTGAGATACAAATACTGGTTCTACCACTCCCCCAGCATATCCTATGATCTCTCTAGAATATGTTCTATACCCTTTCCCAACTGCATGTTTAGCACATTCTCTTATTTCTCATCATGGAGCCTTCCCCCACTCTCTTCTGCCTCAAGGCTTTTGTGAGGTCTTCTCTGACCTCCCTCCTACACGTATTCACTTCTTTGCTCTTAGTGCAAAGTATATTTCTCCATTTTAGCATCCATTGCATGTTATTGCAAATATTTGTTGATGTATGTCTCCACAGACTGAGTCCTTAAATTCACAGACAGTTCCTTTGGGATCTTTGGCTCTCAGCATTTAGTTGCAGTGCGTGGCACATAGGAAAAAATATACATTAAAGGAAGGATTGTCACCTATAATCTTGAGTCATGTATATTTCTAAATGTATAAGATTTTTCAGAATTGTGATGATGAAATAATGAATGTGGGTTGTAGAGTATAGACACTCTAGCGGTAATGTGTTCGTTCTCATCTTTTCCAGTCAAATTCATCTCAATGTATTTAGGTAGCTCTGTCCAACAGAAGTGTAATGCCAAGCCACATATATAAAATTTAAACATTTTAGTAGCCATATTAAAAAGTTAAAAGAAGTACATACAATTAATTTTAATAAGTTTTAACCCAATATATCCAAAATACTGCTCATTAGCTATTTTACTTTTGTTCATGAAGTCCACACATCGAGAGCTCAGCAGCCACATGTGCCTAGCGGCTCCTGCAAATTGGACAATGCAGCTGCAAGGCCTGTGGTCTCGGTGAAGTCCCCCTGACCACCCGCATTTGGAGTTATTGACTCCTCCTCAGTACTCTCTCAAGCCCTCTATCCTTCTTATCTTGAAATCTATAAGGTAAGCTCCGTGAGGAAATCCAGACTTGTGCCTCGCGAAATCGCTCTCACAGCGATTATCTGGCATACAACGAGCGGTTGGTTATTAAATGTCGAGGTAATGGATGAACCCGGGTGCGATGAACCCCGTGGGAGGCCGAGTGGCCGGGACCGAAAATGGCCAGTCAGGGAGCGAGCGCGGGCCAGAGGCCACGGCAGGCCGGGGCCGGGACCGGGACCGGGACGCCTGAGCTTGAGGCGTCCCTGGGGGGCGGTGCCCCTCGGGCGCTCGGCGCTGGGCGCCGAAGTCTGGGGCCCCCCTCCCACTCCCCGCGCCGCGGCCGCCGCGGCCGCCGAGCCCCGGAAGCGGGCGGGGATTTCCTGTGCCCGCCCCGCCCGCGCCCGCCGGGCCGCCGTCTCCGCCTGTCGCTGGCTCCGCGGCTGCCGGCTCCGACGAAGCGAAGGGCGGAGGGGAGGGGCAGGCGGCGCCCAGGAGGGAGGCACCGGGCCGTAGGCCAAGCCGACTGGGGTGAGTGGGGACGGGCCGGAGGGAGTCACGGCTGCAGGGAGGGACGCCCGGCTTCCTGGGGCGGCGGGTTGGGGGGCCCGGTCGCCCGTGGGGGCGGGGAGGAAAATCGACGCGGCCTCCGGGTCGCTGCCTTTCCCTGGGGTCGGCCCCGCTGACATGTTTGCCCGCCCCGTCTCCCTGTCTGCCTAGTCCCCGTCTTTGCTGCCAGACCTGTGGGTTCCCGCCGCTGTCACTCGCGCACAGGTTACCCCATGGCCCCTTTCTCTTCACTTGCTCATGCCCCAGTTCACGGGAAACCTGTTTTCTGACCTCACTTCCCCTGCTCCAGCTTTGCCCGTCTCGGATACTCTGAAATCTGACGCTCTCCAGGGGCACTGTGACAAGAAGGAGGGAAGAAGCAACCTTACCCCGCAGCAGGCGCCCATCCCGCCCACGCCCCACCCGGGGTAGGGGCCAGGCTTTTCTGACCGAGCGCCACCAGTCCCTGTGCCCTTGGGCTACTTATTTCAATACCATGGCCCTTTCTCTGTCCAGCAGCACTGGCTGCAAAAACTAACTTCTGCAGGTGCCGCCTCCCTAACCCCCAGATATGTAAGGAAAAGGAGGATATGAAAGCCCTAGAACCCGACTCCAGTAGGCCTGGAATCACCCTGTGACCGGGAGAAACCAGGTTAAGGGTGACACCGTAACTGCCCAGACGCAGGCTCTGAGAGAGCGAACATCTTAGGAGATGCAGTCTGAGGACAAGGACCCACCCCCTCCCTCCTGTGCTGAGATTTTCTTGCCAGCACTTCACGGGTTTTCTGTCAGTTGTCTGGAGAGGCTCACCGCTGGCCCAGGGGGCTCTGCGGAGACAGGCCTCCCATCAAGGGACTCTGCTGCGGGGGAGATGGAGAAGTGGGTTTGAGACGGGTGTCCAGATGTTTAGCTAGAGGTGAAGTCCCGAGGGGGGATTTGTGAAGGGAGTTAGAGAACAAGGAAGACCTCTGGTGAAGAGGGGGAGTTGGTGCCTTCTATTTTAAAAGTGAGGCCAATACAGAGGCCAGAATTCAGAGGAGAGAACCAAAATGAAACTTTTCCTTTCTTGCTTTATCGGGAATTTTACTTTCTCATGAGAAGTCTCTGAGAAAGAAACTTTCTAAACTGGGAATCAGTCCAGGATGCTCCCGTGGGGCACTGGGGCATCTTTGGGCTTCTGGGATGAAAGGGGAATTTTCCCTTCCTGTGCATTGGGCTTAGGGTTCCTATCTACCTCTTTCGTCAAAGAGAAATGAACAACTTTATATCTGTTATTACTCATCCTGGGCTTCTGGGTTCTTGTAACTGTTATTGGGTGAATGTGAGTGAGCCAGAATAGTTACCAAGGTTCTGCCTAGGAGAAGGGGAGTCTGGACAGTTGCAGAGACTGTTTCTCTGCCATAAGGCAGCAAGACTTATATCACAACACAAGTGGAACCTGCCTTTAAGATGTCCAGAGAAATCAATAGCTCATAAACCTGGTCCTGTGCACTGCAGATTATTATTAAGAATTTTTTTCATCAAATCAAATTTCTTCTCTTGGAATCAAAAGAAGAGATTTGTATAAAGAGAAAACATCTCTTTTTATTCATTGGTAGTGTCATTCATCAGCCTTCTTCCTTAGACAAGATGAAACTGTCCATCATTTTTAACTTTTCCACGGTGGTCATATTTCCCATCCTTTTCTTCCAAGGAAGATACAAACGTGCTCTTGACACACACACCCTTTGGCTAGGACATCTACTTATGGTAATTATTCCATTCTAAATTAATCAATGAGAATGGAAGTTGTGGCAGAAAATCTTACGTGATTACATCCATTTTCAGTGAGTGTAGTCTGAGTGCAATCCTTCCTGCATTTTTCCAGATTGCTTACTTTATTGTATTTTCAGTGGTTGGAATTAATGGATAGCTTTTGAATTTCCAGTATTGTTTCTTTTTTTAAAAAAATGAAGTTCTTCTAGCCTTCATCAATATTTGTTCCTACCATGAGGTTACCAAAGTAACCATTAGTGACTTTGCTTTGTAGCACCTGTTCATTTCTTAGCTCCTCCAAGAAGCTTGGCTCAGGCTCAGTTGGTTGGAATACATCAAGCTTTTTAAGTTCATCTTCCATCAAGCTCCTTTTATCCAGTTTCATCTTTATACCTTGGCTGTTCTCCCTAACTCCCTTAGGAATATCAGCCCTTTCCATTTTCATGGGAATAGCTAATATGAATTTGTTCCAGGTCACAATTTGGGTTCGCAGCAAAAATGCTTTCAGAACAGACAGCAGCCCTGGGGACAGGATGGGAGTCGATGAATGTCCAGTTGGATGGAGCAGAGCCCCAGCTGGAAAGGGGAAGCCAAGAAGAGGGGCCGTGGAGAACAGCACCAGGGCCACTGGAACACCTGTGCTGTGACCTTGAAGAAGAGCCACACTCACTTCAGGAAAAGGGTGAGAGCCTGGAGGGCGTGTGTGTGGGAAGCACAGTGCAGAGAGTAGTCTCCTAATCTCTGTTCAAAAAGTAGAGTCTAAAATCCCCAAATTGCTATAGACTGAACAGCATAATCAATAACAAAACTGGTCCATTATTCCTTGACCCTGGCCATAGGAATATAAGGAGGTCCTGGATTCTGCAAGCCATGTAACTGGGCTACTCCCATTTCTTGTATAATCACTACTTCTACATGATGCAAGTGCATCTTAGTTGTATTGAATATGGGAGGCCAAGGAATTGACAACAGAAATGATTACTGGTGGAGAACACACCCAGTAAGATGCTCTTTACATGATGGCAATTACATTCACATAATATAAATTCAAACCACAGCTAGTCTAGAAGACGCTTTGGTTCGCAGGCTGGCTCTCAATCCGTTGAGCCACACCAGCCAGGGCTAGTCTAGTAGAGATGGATGAAAACCTCTGCTAAAAACTGCTCAATGCCCTCACAGAACATTTTGAGTGAAGGTCTCTTTTACTATATTTCTGCGTTTGAGTTTTACCAATGGGCCTATATGGATAGGAAAAACTGTGACTCTTAAGCCCCGCTAAAATGGGGCCCAGGCTCTTATGGGTGGTACACCTCTAATGGTTCCTTCCTCCCCTCACCAGCTCAGTCGGCTCCCTGGGCTCCTGCCATTCCCCAGGAGGGGAGCACCGGAGACTGGGAGATGGCAGCTGCACTTCTTGCAGCCGGATCACAGGTGGGCTGTGTGCTTCCCTTCGCCTCTCCCAGGGTCTCATCACTGCTGCCTTTCTTAGCCTTAGCATCATCCCACTGATTTATTATTTCACATGGTCACTGATAGTGTCTTCATCCTATAACTGAACAGATTCTATCCCTTTCCAAGGAGGGCCTCATAATATTAAAAAAATGAATGGAGGCATAACAAGAAGAGGGGAATTCCTAGAAGTTAGGGGGATTTTTTTGTTTTGTTTTAAATAGATGCCTGTGCTATCCACAGGAGGATTTTGAGAACAATTCATTAATATCCTTTCAAAAATAAATCTCTAAAGATTAGGAAAAGAGAGCTTGAAGGAAGCTTGGAAGAGCATAAAGTAGACAGGATTGGGTAGATAGTGGGACATTTATGGAAAAGGGTAGGAAGAGATTAAGGCACTTGTGTAAGGCCATAATGCTAATAAATAGCAGAGCTAGGAATCATGTGGCTCCAGAATCTAGACTCCTCAACACCATACTGTGCTGCCTCAGAAGATAAGGACATAGTATGATGGCAAGGGTGGGGGAGAATGTTTTATCTATATCTTTTGTGCTGATAGAAGAGGAATGGTCACGTGGAGGGAGGAGAAGATAGCACATAACTTCTTCAATGGAAATAATAAGGCCAGTGAGGAGAGACTGGGCAGACACCTGTCATTAAACAGTGAGAGAAATTAGTTTCTGGTGTTCCTGACTTCTTCTGGTCCCACTTCTAGAAACTCTTCTAGAAACACTGTCCTCACTCAGTCACTGACCATTACCTTTACCCCTCTCCTCATTTTCCCTTCACCAAAACGGTGTGCCCTACCCAGGAATGCCTGGGCAATTCTTTTTCTAGATCTTCTCTTGCCCTCTCTCTTCTACTTCCCCAGTCTTTTATATTTGGATCACATTTTCCTTAAGGGACAGCTGGTGACAGATGATGGTATATTTTGTTTCAGGGCTTGGTAACCATCAAGGATGTGTCACTGTGCTTCTCTCAGGAGGAGTGGCGGAGCCTGGACCCTTCTCAGACAGACTTTTATGGAGAATATGTCATGCAGGAAAACTGTGGGATAGTGGTCTCTCTAAGTAAGAATGACTTTCACAAGCCACTGAAAGATTGTACTCTGGGAGGATGGAGCTGTGTGCTCTAGGGCTGTTGGATAGTGTCTGTCTAGCGTTCTTTGCTTGTCAGGGAATTTATTTATCCTTCCACCAGAGAAAGAGCACTAGGGCTAATCCAAAGAGAATGGAAGTAAGGTATCATTTTTTAAAGACAACAGCAAAATAATGCTAAATTATGAGGAAAAGAATTTTAGGCTCTTCTTGTTGGGAATTGGCAGGTTCTTTCTTACAAAGCAGAGAGAAGGACATCTGAAAGGTGGAACTGAGTCCTTGGAAACTCAGAAACCATCTAGGGAAAGATGGGAGTGCTGGAGTGGGGGTGGGGGCCAGGGGGAAGGGAGGGACCAGCTGCATTGGAGCTACTTAAATGAAGTTATGACCAGAAAGGACAGTTGGACTGGAAGTATTTGAAATATAAGTGGGAGAGAACATACACATTGGGGAAGAGGGAATGATTTTCTAGAGAAAAGAAGAGGGACTTAAGAAATGGGAGGAGATGAGGGAAAGGCTTGTATCTGGCCGCCTTTTATCTAGAGTTGTAAGGAATAATATAGGCAACAGCTTTTGTTCAGAAATATAGAATTACTGTTGTACTAACTGACATGCCTGTTTCCCTTTCCCATGACAGGATTTCCGATTCCCAAGCTGGACATGCTTTCTCAACTAGAGGGAGGGGAAGAACAATGGGTCCCTGACCCACAGGACTTAGAGGAGAGGGACATCCTCAGGGTCACATATACAGGTAAGATCCTAGAGTGGACTTTCAGCCACGGCCTTCACCCCTCTTGGAATGTCGTCATTATGTGTCCCTCTAGTCCCTCCTCTGCCTCAGAGAGTTGCAGAGCTAAAAGGTTTAGAGATCTTTTCCTTCAAAGAGCAAGCCAGTAGAGCAGAATGGTATAGAGGGGAGGCTCTAGAGCCAAACTTTGTGGATTTGAAATCAGGACCATACGTTTGGGACCTTGGAAAAGTAAGTAACCTCTCTTTGAGTTCCCCATCTGTAAATTATTGTGAGATTTAAATACCGTAACATAGCGGGATAGTACCAGATATGTGACAAGCATGCAATAAACCTTAGCTGCTGTTGTTGTTACTGTTGATGTTGTTGTTGTTCAACGCCCACCTATTGCAGAAATGCCTTCCACAGTGTCTCTAGTATTGCTGACAGGGGCCAGCCAGCACATTCCTTAACTCTCTCCATTTATGCTTAGACAGGAAGATGGTAATTAATGGTAAAAACAGAGTGGTAAATAAATGATGGTAATAAATCACAATAGCATAGACCGTTTACTAAGTGCTTACCAAATGCAGGTACTATGCTATCTATCTTATACTCACTTCCATTTTTCAGGAGAAATGAAGGCTAACAGAAACTAAGTAGGACCGCTGAGATTTAAAATTAGGCAGTCTGTCTCCTAAGCCTAGGCTTTTAACTTCTACACCCCTTGCCTTGTCTTGTACAACGTTAAAATCTCTTCTCTCAGCCCTTGCTGGGTAAGGTTTAGGCCCTAACAGACATCGTACAACCTCACCTGTGGCTTGGGTTCTGAGGTACTCTCTGGTGACTCCCCTCTTGGGGTCGGTATTTCCCCTTCTCCACAGGAGATGGAAGTGAGCATGAGGGGGATACCCCTGAACTAGAAGCAGAACCTCCCAGAATGTTATCTAGTGTGTCCGAAGATACTGTTCTCTGGAACCCGGAGCAGGAGGAGAGCTGGGATTCCGTGCCCAGAAACTCCAGAGGAATGCTCCTGGGCCCACCTTTTCTTCAGGAAGATAGCTTCTCAAGTCTTCTGTGTAGCACAGAGATGGATTCCCTGTTAAGACCACACACATGCCCCCAGTGTGGGAAACAGTTTGTGTGGGGCTCCCATCTTGCCAGACACCAGCAAACTCACACTGGGGAGAGGCCCTACAGCTGCCTCAAGTGTGAGAAGAGCTTTGGACGAAGACATCACCTAATCCGGCATCAGAAAACCCACCTACATGACAAGCCCAGCAGGTGCCCTGAATGTGGCAAGAATTTCCGATGCAATTCCCATCTGGCCAGCCACCAGAGAGTGCATGCAGAAGGCAAATCCTGCAAAGGCCAAGAGGTTGGAGAGAGCCCTGGGGCTAGGAAACGGCAGCGTGCCCCACCGGTTCCAAAGTGCCACGTGTGCACTGAGTGTGGGAAGAGCTTTGGCCGACGGCACCACCTGGTGAGACACTGGCTGACCCATACTGGGGAGAAGCCCTTCCAGTGCCCTCGCTGTGAGAAGAGCTTTGGCCGTAAACATCACCTGGACAGGCACCTGCTCACCCACCAGGGACAAAGTCCCCGGAGCAGCTGGGACAGAGGGACATCCATCTTTTGAAATCTGTTTTCTGCTGTAGCTGTGCTCACATCTATCAGCTGGTGCTACCAGGAGTCTCTGCCAGAGCTGCCCCTCTCCTGTCCCCAGTGCCAGGATCATGAGCCTTGGCCTTATCCCTAAAGATGAGGTTCCAGCATTGGCGAGAGCATTCCTCACCAGTTCTATGAGATACCACATAAAATAGAATTCTTTGGGCAAAACTTTTGGGAAACAGTGCTTAGTACATGGGCTGAAATTCAGCCTGAGCCCATTCTCAAGGGTAGTGGTACCAGTGGTTTATGGCTGAGATCCATTCTGATTGGTTGGAGCCTGTGCCATACCAGTTGTTAAATATTTTGAGTATCACCATTGTATATCATAACTGTTATATTCTCTTTATATATATGTCTATATATATGGGGAGAGAGAGAGAGAGACCATGTTGGCATATTAAAGGCTCTGAAAATTTATGCAGTAGAGCAAATTGTTAAGTCTCTTACTGCAGTGTTTCCTAACTGTATTTGACCTCATTGTTCTTTCTATCTGACATCCCACAGAACTGGTGACTCCAACGAACACTCTAGTGAACACTAGGTTAGAGTAATGAGGAAAAAAGAAAAAGCCCTCATTTTTTATCCAAATGAAAGCGGAGGGGTAGATCGCATTCCTGTGCGGGTCCATCACCTTTACCCCATCATCCAAATAGACATCCACACCTCTCACCTCACCTGCCCAAAAATAGGAACAATAACCTTTTCACCCCTTATTTCTACTCCCTTTATCCTGCACATACATATATCCAGCTAAGAGATCATACTACCATGCTACGGGATGGACCTTATATACCCCCAAGTAATCCAGACTCACACAGAAGAAAAAACTTTTCCGCTTGGACAGTCCCCTCTTCTCTTGATTGTGTCTTTATGTGTCTGTGTGTATCTGTGTACAGGGTTTTTGAAGAGAGCATGCAAAGTGCAAACTGTAAAAACTAAATTTTCTAGGGGCTGTGTTCTGGTGATGAGGGTAGTGGGGATTGTATGGGGTTTTATTTTGTTTCAAGAGAGGAAGTAAGCTGAGCAATTAAGGGAGCCTAGTGGAAAGGGTTAAGTGATGGGTCATATTGTGGGAATTGAAGTATAAAGCCTTCTTGAATGTCACTGAGATCAAGACAGCTGCACATACATGTTTAGGTCTCAATCTTTGGTCCATAGATTCTATTTCCCTGGGTAGAGAGAGCATGAAGCATCATCTGTGAGGTGAGCTGTTCTTTTTGCATTCAAGCAAAATGCATATAGAGCTCTGTGCTGAGTGATTTTTTTTGTTTTTGTATCTGGTCTTGTTGTAAGTGTTGGGAAATTAGGGCAGGAATCACAGTGTTTACAGGTTGTTGTCATTATTCTTGTTTGACTTTGATTGCCTCATCAAGGGGACAGTTATTCTTGAGGATCTCTTCTTCTCTGAAACAGAACTTCAGGGGAAATGGCTGTGGTTTAGCTTTTCAGCTGATGCAAGGTAATGAGCTTTCCATTTGATTTTCCTCACAAATCTGGAAAGGTGTGTACACTAAGAGTCTTAACTCCAGGACTTGCATAAGTATTCTAGCATCTGTTAGTTGGTGAGTTGGTCATTGTTTCTCTTTATTGATCATGTGTTAATACCGATCTTATAATTTAAAAATTATCTTGTATGCAAGAACAGTTTAGGGTTAGGGAGGGAGAGGAGTAAAGAGGGTAAAAGTGGGTATTTTCTCTTTAATGCTTAGATTCTGGTTTTTCCTTAACACACTAATTTTTTAACTGCAGTTGGTGGAATTAACCAGAGAGGAAAGAAGGAAGTGAGGTGCAACCATCTTGTTTAATAGGCATTTGCTTAGGAAAATGGGGTGAATCATGGCTCCTCAGAGTCCTGGACCCAAAAGGAGCTGGAAATAGGGCCACTTTGCTGAATGGATGTCTTAGAGTGGATATGACTTGATCAACCCAGTCCCTGCCTTCCTTCTGCACTCAGAGCAGTCGTTCCTTTGCCTGGAATGCACTTCTCTTGTTTATGTTCCTACGAATAGAGCAAAACGACCAGCCCTTTGTAAGGCAGTCCCAGGTCCTCAGAGACAGGAGTATTTTAGGATCAGTGTTAGGAAATGCCCCAAAGAATAGGAAAGTACTGCATTCCAGTGGTAAAACTGGACTATGCCATTTCTCTTACCTTCCCACTATGCCTCATTCATTCATGCAAATCAGCTATATTAAGCAATGGTTCAAAACCTGTTTTGGATCACTGAGATCAAGACAGCTGCACATGTATGTTTAGACTCTGATAAAAACCAGGAACTCATTTAAAAAACAAACAAACATTAACTATTCACTCAGTTTTTCATACTGAGTCAAAGAAAGGGAGTCAAAGAAAGGGAGCTACCCTGACCCAATATGGTCATTATATATATGTGTGAAGAATTACAAGGCAAGGGTCAGTTAATAGTTTAATGAATAAGATACCAGAGGCAGTAGGGTATAAAGATAGAGTCTGGTCTTTAATGACTAGAGGGTATTGCTTACAGTCTAGTTTATATATTTTTTCAAAAGCTATGCTGACAAACCCAGCTCCTCACAAACTTTGTTTTAAAGACTTGTAGGAGACTACTCTCCGTACTATCAGATCACACCTCTTAATAATCAGAGATTACCCTCCAGCCTTTGATCTGTTTTAGTAATTGTAAGGATAGAAAGTGAAGCCCCTGAAGTGAAGATGCAGTCATAGTGCACAACTGAAAGGCATCATGGCGTCTAATGGCCTTCTCCAGAAGGGGCATCCTTCTAGGTCATTTCTGGTGTACCATTGTCTTCTCTACCTCGGTCCAACACCATTTCCCTTGGATAAAAAAATAAAATAAACAACAGCCATTGGATGGGTGAATAGATTTGAATGATTCTTCCCACAGGAATCAGCCTCAAACTCCCATCTTTCTCCCAACTCCCTCTGCCACATGTCCATCCTACCTACATTAAATAAAAAATGTCTGTGTTCTCTCTGGGCAAAATGTAAAATAGAGAAGTCCCATAAGGAATCTGTTGCCTTTTCCCCTCCGTGCTGCCTCTGCTCTATTCAAGGCCCAAGTATGTTCCCTTTTTCATCCCATCAGAGGATCTCTGTAAAGAATCCCTTACACAGGAGAATGTGACTCAAAGTGTTAGCTTTACCCAGATCTATTTACATTTTAAGTGTTAGTTCTGATAGTCAAAGTGGGAGGAAAAGCTTTTCCCCTGTTAAAATGATGTTACGCCTTTAGAGAACTGAAAGGGTGATAAATTGGGACAAAGTCCTTCCCTTTCCAGCAATCCTGCAATTAAGTCACTGTTTCCTATTTCTATCAAGGGCAAGGTGAGCCTTGCCTCAGAACCACAGGTGCTAGAAGATAGGTTCTTTCCATCTCTGCATGGGGGTAAATGGGGCTGGGCAATAACAGAAAAGTGAAACCTATTCCCTTAGACCCCTTTGAGAACCCAAGCTGGCAAAATTTATTTCCCACGGAGCGCTCTACGGGGCCGAGCTCTCAAAATGTGTGGTCTTTGGACTAACAGCATCAACATCGCCTGGGAACTTGTTTCAGAAATGCAAATGCTCAGGCTCTACACAGACAAATTGAATCAGAAACTGTGAGGGTGAAGCCTAGCAATCAGTCTTTTAACCTGCCTTCCTGGAACTCTGAGATATGCAAATACTTGAGAACCACTGGCCTAGAGATTGAAATTCCATTTCAGTCAGTGGAACCTCACCCTCTTTAAACGGGGAGAAAGGAAATCTTTACACCTGTGATCAGGTTGATTTTCTGCAACCTTGCTAGGCTAGTAGCTTTTCGGTTCTGTTCCTCCTGAGTCCCAGGGTCTCCCCCTACTCTTCACTCAGTGAAAGGACTGGCTCAAGCACCAATTTCAGAAAACGGTGAGGCAACTACCAAGCTGCTGTGATTGGAGCTGGAGCTTCTAAAATGGGCACTGAGGATTTGTGGGTCCAGAAATCTGAAAGGACAAAAAGGAGCAGACACATCAAAGAAGGGAAATCCAGTGTAAAACTGAAAAACTGACATCCAAGGAAATGGTCCTCCTTTGCTAGTTATGTGGTCATTTTCCAGATCTAATAGTTGCCCTGGAGGTGGGCAGGGTGGGCATTTAGCACAGAGGTAGGGAGTAAGTCCGACTGTTAGAAGCCCTTAAGAACCCAAGTTTTCCAACTTCACAATGCATTGCAGAACAATAAGGTGCTGTGCAAGGAATTTCTAACCATGGTTTGGCCTACTCATGATTTGGCAGCAGGAGCACCAGGGAGTCCCCAGAACACAAGAGGGAACCAGGCTCGTTTAGTAAGATGTGATGACTCAAGTGAGATTTGAACTCAGACTCTTCACTAGGTAGAGGTTGTAACCAATTAAGGCAGCTATGTTAAAAAAAAAAAAAATGCATTCTCCAACTTTAAAGATTCTCTCCAATTCAGGCTGAGGACAAATTGAAATGAAATTTGTAAACCTGCCACCTCTGAAGAGATCTTCAAGGCCAAAACATTGGAGTGAACTCTTCAGGGGAGGTGGTCAGGACTCTCCCGTAAGGCAGAAGAGCTTGGCTACTGCTTTCTTCAGCTCCAGACCTCAGGCTCTCTCCTGCTTTCCCTTCCTGTTTCCACCTCCATTTTTCCAGTAAGAGGAGCTTTTCTTTCACTCTGAGCTCCCACTTCTCTTTTTCAGTTTGATTAGCTTGGTTTGGTATTTTGTTTTGTTTGGGAAATGCCACACCTTCCGGAGGGTGTTTGTTCTTCCCAGTCCCTGTCCTCCTCCTCTCATAGTTATTCTCTCATCTAGTTTCTTTTTGGTCAGCCTTAAGCCTACAAAGCAGGGTCTGTTCCTTATACTTCCCACTTCTTTTCTCAAATTCTTGGCTTGGCTAGAGCAGCTCAGCTGCCATCTCACCATTCTACACCTCTCTCGTATCTGGACTTGGTCACGGCTGCTGGTATTGTCATATTCAGGCCCTTTACTTTATTACCTACATGCTCCTCTTCCTTTGATACAGCTTCCAAAGTGTCTTTCTGTTTTTCACTATTTTGATTTACTCATTCCCTTCTTGCCTCTTGGGGCTCCTGAGAACTAGTCCCAATTCTACAAGCCATTTTTTGGGCGCTTACTATGTGCCCGGCACTGGCTGTTCCAAGCCTGGGATATTGTGACCATGGTTCCCATACTCAGCATGTTCCTCAGGCGAGCTCTACACTACTTTCCTGCCATGCCTCCTGACTCTGTGCGCCCAGGTGCTCTTTTCCAGGAAGTTTGGGGGGTGGGGGTGCATAATATGCCCTCTTGCCATCTAGTCCAACTATTCTGTGCCTGTCAGGTTTCTAGCAATTGCCTAACTTATTTCCCTCTGATGGACTTGAACTTCCCACAGGTTACCCTTTGAGGGACCTTCGTCTGTATCCTTAGGGATCTATAATACGCTCCTTATGGTCCCTATCTGTTGAATAAAGGATGTATTGGCTGTGTCACTGATTTCTTCTCTTGGTCCTTTACTCTGCCCTCCATTCTCAGCTCTTCAGTCCTGGTAAAAAGGCTGCAAAAGAGTGGGGACACGAGAGAGCTCTAGGGGAAGTCCTGTGGCCATGTGCAAGCCCCCTCACTGCCCCTCCTGAAACATTAACCCTTAGACACTTGGACTGCTGAGTCTGGAGCCTGAGGCGGTGGTGATGACTGCGAATTGACCTCCTAAGCAAATTCACAATAATTGGTGATTCAGGGAGAGCTGGAGGAGGTGCACACAGATGGGGTTAGGCAGGAACAGGGTCCAACAGTCGCATTCACTTTGGAGGATGAAAGATTGGGCATCTGGCAGGTTATCAAGAATATAGAGTAAGAAGTAGTGTGCATGGGAGAAACATGGAAAGCTGGCATGGAGAAACCACCAGCCTCTGACCCACTGACATGGCCTTCCAGCCCTGGAGCTTCACTGGGACAGGGAGAGGGAACGGCTTTGCAGGCCTTGAGCAGCCCAAAGGCTTTGCTCTTCCTCCGTGGGAGTTGCCTTGAAGAGCTTCACGCCTACTGCCCAGGGGTTGCTTAGCCTCTGCAGCCTTCCCAGCAGCCGCCAGACTGTTTTGTCTCCTGCCTCTGTGCTGCTTATGTTTTCCTACTTTCTTGCAGTTCACTCTCACTCACCCCTACTCACCCGGAGTAAAATTTGACAAGTCTGGTCTTTCCCCTAACTAAATGGGGGAGGAGGGAAGGAATTGATAAAAGGGGGAGGAGAGACACAGCTGTGATTTTTCATGGAGGTGCCTGTTCTCTCAGGCAGCTCCAGTGGACAGTGGGAAAGCCCGACTTCCTTCTTACCAGTGCGTTTCCCAGGCTCATCCAAGGCTTCATGCTGACCCCCCATCCCCACCCCCCACCACCTCAGTCTTCAGTTTCTCTCTTCCAACTCCTTTCCTGACATGGTGCCCCCATATTAACTTCCCAAACAATGTCTTCCTGTCTTTGCTAGGCACTTAGGTTTTGGCTGGAGTGACCTCCAGCCCAGCCAGACAGCCTTGCCATGTTAGAGTTCCCCAGAGGAGGAGAAAGAACAGGAGAGCTCTATTGTTTTGAGAATACTGACAAATGGAAATAAATGTTCACATGTTTGAAAACAACCCCCTCCCTTGTATTTGAGAACATACTCCTCTACAAGAAACCACTGCTAAATCATTAAAACATTCAGTGTAGAAATAAATTCTAAACTTCTGACCTTCACCTACGTAATAAAGATGTCTTGTGGAGTTAGAGTAGATGTTGAGGCCCCATTCAACATCTATAACTAGTGAAGAGAGCACTGGATTTACAGTTAAGTCAATTTCTAAATTGTACATTTTCTAAACATTAGCTTTTTTCACTTAAGATCTAAGAGGCTGGGGCAAAGGTGAAATGAAATAATGCATGTGAAAGTACAAACCACCTTATAAATGAAAAAGCTATAATTGAAAATTATGTGGAAATTTCTACCTTATTTTTGAGCAAGACACAATTTATAGGATTCTGAAAACAAATACAAAAAAGGTATAGTAAAGAGTTTCATTCTTATGTCTTCTCTACAGTTCCCATCATCTTCCCCTCACAATAGAGAACCAGTTTTTTGTGCATCTTTCCAGAGTTTCTTTATACAAAAGAGATACATTTTCCTTTATTGGTATATGTGTCTTGATTTTTTTTTTCACTCAATGTATCTTGTGGAGCTTGTCATAACAATACATTGAGAATCTCCCTCTTTTTATAGCTTCATGGTATTTCACCAGATGGAAGCTTCACACTTTAACCAATCTCATGATATTTAGATTATTTCCTTTTTCTTTTTGTTAATGCATTACTGTGCTAAATACATTGAACATGAGTCTTTTCACAAATGCATTAATATCTAAAAGATAAATTCCTAAGTGTGGTTCTGCAGGGTCAAAGGATATCTACATTGGCAATTTGGAAAGCCGAATTCCTTCTGTTGGGGTGGCAGATTTACACTCCCACTTAACATTGTAGGAGAGAGCCTGACTTCCCCACAGCCTCACCAATTTAGTAAGTTTTCAAACATTTTGGATTGATTAATATGCATTTCTCATGAGTATATTTCTACCTTTATCATACTTTTAAAGGCCATTTGTATTTCTCTTGATTTTTTCAACAACCATTGAATATTTGATGCTAGAGAGCATCTAGGGTTCATTGCGACATTAAAGTCCAATGATTTTCTGATCATCATTGTACTAGGCAGTTGAGATAAAAGAGAAGCAATGAACGGAGGTCATGGATGTTCCATTTGCTCTCACTACAGTTAAATAGCTAAATTTGCCACTAGAATGTGAGCAGTGAAAAGTGGGAATTATGTTTTACCCATCTTTATTCCCAGCAAAGTGCCCATTATTTTGTAGGCACTTAGTCATAGTGAACACTAGTGATGAGATTAGCTATTCTTGGGAATTCCTTTCACTGAAGTACCCAGCTAGGATTAGGATCTAGATAATCTGGATAGCCTGCCAATGAGTTAAGGTTATTTCTTCTATTTTATCAAAGTACAACCACCCTAAAGCTTATTAATGAAAAATAATCTGAAGTGACTGTTGTTAGCTATGTAAGGTCAGGGTCTGAGACTTAATTCGGTAAGCTTACTAATGAATGAAGTTTGCTTAAATGAAGAAATCATAATACAAACATCCTATCTTAGAGGAAAAGCTTTCTAATTCTAAAAGCTTTCTAGACCATTTGGTCTTTAGGTAAAAGCATCCAGCACCGTAAAGGGGCAATACATGTGGCTATAATAAGAGCATTTGATTAAGTTTGTTCTAACTGTGTTTCTCACCGCCTCTTTTCAGAAGGCTCCCTATTCTTTTTAATTTTTATGTTTCAATTACAGTTGACATTCAATATTACTTTATAATAGTTTCAGGTATATAGCGTAGTTGTTAGACATTTATATAATTTATGAAGCAATCCCCCTCCTAAATCCAGTACCAGCCTGGCACCATACATAGCTGTTACAATATTATTGACTAGATTCCCTATGCTGTATTCCACATCCCTGTGACTATTTTGTAACAACCAACTTGTACTTTTTAATTCCTTCAGATGATTCCCTATTCTGATTCTGCTTGCTTTATCCTGCCACTCACAGGCAATTTAAGAACATGATAAACCTAATTACAGCAGGAGAAAATTTCAAAGTTCAGCTAATCTACGGATGAGATACACTGCAAGCATTTTGTTATTACTCAGCTTTGCAAAGGCTTAAAGCAATGATTCTTATTTATGGGTACAAGAGGGTGAATATCAGCATCACGTAAGCTTTTTTTGTTGTCTTAAATACACATGCTCAGTTCCTCCTTATAGGAGATTTAACTTGCCTGGGAAAAGCTTGGTCAGGCGTCCTCTGCAAAAGCTCCCAACGCTGTTCTAACACTTTCCCTCCCAGCCCTGGCTTGGTGGCTCAGTTAGCTGGAGCATTGTCCTGTACACCAAAAGTTGCAGGATCCATCCCCAGGAATCATTCTTAACTCCTGCATTCAGAACTAAAAGGAATCATACATTTGCTTCATGCTTGATATATAGTGCTCAATACATATTTATTAAGCAAAAGAACTAGCTATTCATTATGTGACCTCCCCCATCTCCTTATATTTCTGATATGCATTCTGTAAATCTTAGTAGTTTACTCTCTAGGAGTTGGTACTTTCCCAGTTGATAATTCCCTTATTGAGTTTTGTCAATCAAAGTATATGTAATATTTAAATCCTCCTTATTTTACTGACGCTTAAAATAAAAAATCATCCTAGTCCAATCCCAGCTTTTTACAGAGAAGGAAACCAAGACCATGAATAGTTAAGTGCTAATTCAGCTAAGTTCAGAGTGGCAGAACTTTGATTAGAATCCTGATCTCATTAAGTACTGATCCGGTAGTTTCCCGCTATAGCACATCATCACTCCATCAAGAGTTATTTATATTCATACAACTTGCAGTGATGAGCGCCTACCCTGGGCCAATCCCTGTGCTAGATGCTTCTTCACACATTCTCATTTAACTGAAGATTAACATATAAAACATTTTTAAAATTCTCAACTCACGGTAAAAACTAGAAAGCCATTACAATCAATTCTGGGAGAAGGAACGTTTTCCCTGAAAGGAATTTAGGTAAGAATACTTTGGGTCCCTGGGACCACTCAACTTAAAGGCAGTCTATTCTTCTCTTGCCCAAATGATGCCCCTACTTCTCACCTCACATGCCCTCTCCCCTAAACTGAATTTGGATTTGCTAGGCTGTTTAACATTGATTTAACACTTCTGCCTAATCCCTTGAAATTGCTGGTTTTCTTCTACCTTTTTTTTTTTTTTTTTTTTTTTTTTTTTATGAAAGGCATTTTCCTGGGTCCGGTAGCAAGAACAGAATCTCAACTCCTTTTTCTCTTTTCTCCCCACATGCCCCTCCCTACTACAGGGCCTCACCTTAACAACCCCTCCTTCGCCACCGCCCCCAAGCGGGCAAAGAGGAAACAGACGCAATTGTGGTGATTTGAAAGGTCTTGTGAATAGTTTCTCCATTACAATGAGAGTGAAAGCTGCTCTAATTGGAGCCTTATGGGGAAAGGCATCTGTGCCTGGAGGAAGGGAAGTTGCTCCCACACTAAGGATTCCCAGCTGCATTCCGAGGGCTTTCAAATTTAGTGGAAGCCTTTGGGCGAGCAGCCCTGGAGTCAGTTTTAAGTGAGGGTGACCTCTGGATGGTCCGTTCTACCGGCTTCTCGGGGTCCTGTTTCTTCTTTTCCCTTGGCTTCTTCTTCTCTAGTGTCCTAGGCCTGCCTTCCTTCACGGTCCGTCTACTCCTTCCGGCCGTCACCTTGGTCCGGGTTTCCTTCTTGGCTCTGGAACGCACCGGGTTCTTGCCTCTTGGTCTTGACTTCCTCGCCGCGATCTCTGCCCTCGCATTCCGTCTCCATATTTCCCTGGCCTTCTTGGCCGCCTGGCGACGCACGCGGCGCTTCCGTGGAACCCGCGGCCCCGCGGGGGTCCTCCTCGGGGACCAAACGCCCTCCCCCAACCTCGGGCGTCCCGGCTTTCTCTTTGGCTTCGGAATCTTCCAGACCCTGAAGTAGCCGGAGCCGTTGTTGCTGCTGATCCTCATGAGTGTGCCCTTAAAATCAGACTTGGGCGCTTCGCCGGAGCGGCGGCAGCACTTCCTGCGCATTTGGTAGCCAGCATGTCCCATCTCCTTCTTGAGAGTGGCCAGAGTCAGCCCGTTGTGCGAGGTGATGGAGGTGATGGCTCTGAGCAACACCTCGGACACTCTAAGTACGAAGCGCGTGTCCCGCTTCGGCGGCGCCCCGAGGATTTTTTCCGTGGGCTGCTGGGTTTTAACTAAAGTGCCTTGGGATTCGCCACTGGGCTCGGCCACCTCAGCCACGGCCCTGGGCACCTCAGTCATGGTCCCGCTTCGCCTCCGCGGCGCTACTGACTTTGGGACTCACCTACCAAGGACTGAGCTAAGGCGGAGGCTGGCTGGGCCACGTCACAAAGGCAGGGCCACGTCACAAAGGCAGACCCGGCAGAAGTTCAGGTCTTAGTGAGAGGGCTAGTAGATCCCTTCTCAGTAGGGATTTTTCTTTTTTAAACGTTTGAAACTTACCACTTCCTTTCAGGCCTAAACCAATCCAGATCTTCGAGGCTGTTGAAGAATCTCCTTTATAAGCTTCTAGGTTTTGTTCCCTGCTCTTATGCTCACACTTCTCACTGACCTTGATCTTGACCACTTTTTGAAGTTCTCTAGTTTTCTGTGAAAAATAGTGCACACCATCTACCCACATTTCCCTAAGGGGAGAGATGCTGCTCTCAACTATCCCAAACAAGTCACAGGATGCCTTTGAAAAGTAAATGTGGTAGTCTGTAAAACACAACCCAGCCCAGAAACGCCTGCTTTTAGCTACCAGCAGTTAGGTATCCACAGTCCTGTCTCTCTCACTCTCCCCAAAGGAAGAAACCCCTCTGGTTCCTCTACCCTAAACAGTAACTCCCACACCTAGGAAGTTCAGATGTTTCATTCCGTTGGACTGGAACAATCAGATTCCAAATAGCTTAAGAACACTGGTCTAATCAGTATTCCTTGAATAGACTTTGTGCTCTTTTCCCTTCAATCCCTCTTGGATTGCCTATCCCCTTTCTCCGCCCAAATAAATTCTATTCACTGTTCAAAGGCCTGCTAAACCCTTTCTTCATTGAAGCCTCACCAGACTCTCAGTCAAATAATTTCTCTCCTCTTAACCACCACAATCACTGTTGCAAACCTATACTGTTTTTTCTTTATTTTAAATTAATTTGGTATTAAAAGGTGCGATGTGCCACAATATTTTTAAAAAGAAGAAAAAAACCTGGACGTGGAGATGGAAAACATGGATACATATCCTAGCTCTTTAAGAGCCATATGACATTGGTAAATCTCTTAATATCTTTGGATCTGACTTAAACAAACAAACAAGCAAACAAAAAAACAAGCCAGTAGTCCCTTCCTACCAACATCACAGAATTATTGCAAAGGTTCGGAGGGTGATGGTAGGTGACAAAAGGCAACCCAAATATAAGATATAAAATTGTTTTACTCCATTTAATGTCTTTCCAACTAAATGGAAAGGTTCCTAAGATCCAGAGAGTCTCTGAATTTCTATGTCCCATCCTGTACCTAACACTATCTTTCATTATACATAGAAGGCATTTGACTGAGTCTGCTTAACCTCTTCCCTGGTGAGGAGGCTTTCTCTGGATTCAGTAGGAGACTCCCAGAATATCAGGAGAAAGGAGCAGGATGAATTTCAAAGGGCTGGAAATGAAGAGACCAAAAAAGCTAGTTGCTCAAGGACCTCTTCTTTTGGATACAGTTTAATTGGGAATAACTCAAAGAATTATTCAAAGAATACCTCACATTACAAAGTGTGTCATACTTTTCCAGAGGATATTCACATATACTCAGCAGCCAACTGTGACATCGTTTCTTCCAGGAATCAAAGTTCTAGGAAGTAGCTTAGATCTGCATTTTTTAAACATAAAAGTGCACTTCATAAAGTACAAATTCTAATAATTATGGCTGGGATGGGGCCAGAATTTATACTTCTAACAAACTCCCAGGTAATTTTATCTGGTTAAAATGTGTGTTGGGTGGTAGGGGGGAGGGGAGACAATGAGAAGGGAAGGGACAGTAGATGAGACCGGAAAGGTAGCCCAGGGCCAGGTGTGAAGGACACATAAACATAATAATGACGTAATTGTGAGCTGGTTACACAGCAGTAATTGGTAAAGTTTAGATTCAAACCTAAGTCTATTTAATTCTAAAGCCTGAGTTCTTAATTACAGTACTGTGTGCTTGGTTTCCCTTTCTTCAAGTTTGACCCTCCCCATCTTACATATCTCTATTATAAAGCAGTGGGAAGTTTATTTCCATAATCACAGCTCAAAATCAAGAGTATCTACAAGCACTCATTGTACTTTCTCTCAGTTTTTTAAATGAAATATATCATCTTTATTATATTTTTCCATTACCATTTAGTCCCCATATACTCCTCTCCCCCGAGCAGTCACCACACTGTTGTCCATGTTCATGAGCCCTTTTTCCTTTTTGCTCAATCCCTCCACCCCCTAAACCCCCCTCGCCCCCACACTAGCTGTCATCTGTTCTCCATCTATGAGTCTGTCTTTCTTTTGCTTGTCAGTTCAGTTTGTCCGTTAGATTCCACATATGAATGAATGGTATTTGTCTTCCTCTGACTGGCTTATTTCACCTATCATAATGTTCTCCAGGTCCATCCATACTATTGCAAAGGGTAAAATTTTCTTGTTTTTTATGGCTGAGTAGAATTCAATTGCGTAAATGTCCCACAGTTGTTTTATCCGCTCATCTATTGATGGACATTTGGGCTGCT
Organism: Pteronotus mesoamericanus; assembly: GCF_021234165.1. Lineage (NCBI taxonomy): Eukaryota > Metazoa > Chordata > Mammalia > Chiroptera > Mormoopidae > Pteronotus > Pteronotus mesoamericanus. The sequence goes on from NW_026555310.1 coordinate 6,007,443, forward strand.
TCCATATCTTGGTGATTGTAAATAACACTGCAATGAATATAGGGGTGCTTATGTTCTCTCGAATTAGTGTTTTTGGGTTCTTTTGGCTATATTCCCAGAAGTGGGATTGCTGGGTCAAAAGGCAGATCCATTTTTAATTTTTTGACGTATCTCCATACTGCTTTCCACAGTGGCTGAACAGTCAGCATTCCCACCAACAGTGCAAAAGGGTTCTCTTTTCTCCTCGCCAGCACTTATTGTTTTTTGATTTATGGATGATGGCCATTCTGAAAGGTGTGAGATATATCTCGTTGTTGTTTTTATTTGCCTTTCTCTGATGGTTAGTGATGTTGAGCATCTTTTCATATGTCTATTGGCTATCTTTATGTCCTCTTTGGAGACATGTCTATTCAGTTCCTTTGCCCATTTTTTAATTGGTCATTTGTTTTTTGGTGTTGAGTTTTGCAAGTACTTTATAAATCTTGGGTGTCCCAGTGTTTAAATCAGGGCAGAGTATTGTGAACCTGAGGTTCTCTGAGGGCAGGGGACTTAACACGTCAGCACATGAACAGTACACCATGGAAGTGTTGCCAGATGGCAAGGCAGAGCCGCATGAAGCAGAATTTCTCCCATTTGTGTAGTTTCTTGGTGTGGCCGTACTTCCTGGTTGCATAGACCAGTGTCCACAGGATGGGACAACCTCCAGAGGAAAGAAGAGAAAAAACCTGTGTGCTTTGAGAGTAGGAGGAAAGTAAGTAAAATCTGATCTTCAAATCATCTGATTCCAGGTAAAAATAGGTTGGATGCCCACAGTGGTATCATCATGAAAGACAAGAACCAAATCAAACAAACGTGTTTATTAATACCCCTGAGATAACAAAGGAGGCCAATTAGAAACCTTTGGGAAAGCCTGAAATAAAAGGAAAAGACATACAGAGTCCAGCAGAAGTAAGACCTGCTTGAGTGTGGTTGGTAGGGTAATCATATGGGTGTAATAACTTATAGTTTTAATTTGAACATTTCACCTAAAATGTCACATGGTGTGCTCGAGTGTGCTATTGTTGTTACAGAATTAATCTTTATGATTTTGTAAAAGATTTTGTAATAAAAACGGGGCTTTGTTTGTGCACCCTGTATATAAAAAACATATCAAAAACACCTACACCAAAAAAAAAAAAAAGGCATTTTCACTTATACATAACCATTCATTTCTATATAGATTTCTGTAAAAATATGTTGTAAGTAATAGAGGAATAACAAAAATGAGAGGTAAGAAATAAATACCCACTACCACTTGGCTGGTTTAGAGGACAGGAAAACCAGCTCACGTTTTCTATAGCACCAATCCCTTAAAGTTCTTTTCTTCATCTTTGGCATAAATCTACTTGCCAGCGCTCTTCTCCTGACACCCCAAAAGGAAAAAATACTACAGAAAAACAAAACTTATTTAGTAACAGAGTCAGTACAACCAGGATTTATCCCTAATCTGGAGATACCAACCCAAGCTCCAGAAAGACAGCTATTCCTTCCAATTTGAATGACCTCTGATTATAAATCAGAAGTTATCACATAGTCAGGACATGATCACTCTGTTGTGAGAAAGAGCAACAGTCCTTACTTCTGGATGCCTCGTGGGTTAGGGATGGTGGGGGCGGGGCGGGGGATGGTGCCGGTTGAGAGGATACTAGGGAATGACGTCTAGCTTAAATCCTTCTGCTTCAAGTTCCAGAGCAAGATCCTTTTGTTCTCAGTTGGTAACAAGACTCTTCCTCTAGGCCTCTATGAAGTCTCTAGAGGAATTTGGTTGATTTAGACTTTAATTACTGTACTAAAATTTGAGAACACCAGAGATTTCAATTAATCCCACTCCCTCATACAGAGTTATACAGGTCTAACTTCACTAAGGATAATTCCATGTCAGAGAGCAGCAAAAATTGGTAGCACACTCTCTGGCCTAACCTAAGTCTGTAACTCATTGCCTCTCCCTAACCCACATGCCTGGGATTCCAAGGTGTTAGGTCTTTCTGACTCAATTATCTTGCAGTGATTCAATTTACCTTTTCCCAAACTGAATAACAGAAACATGTTCAACAATCTATTATAACTCTCCCTCTGACCTTAAACTGCTGATTAAACTTTCCTCCTCATTTTGTTTTATATTCTAAGACCCTTTCCCTCTCCTGAGCAACTATGTGCCTTCCACTTTAATGCAAATGACCCCACAGTAATTATTTGAGCAAATAAGCCCACCAGTCCATTCATGGCTTTGGGGAAGGCTACAGTGGTTCACAAAAAGGAGTGCAAAAATAAAATAACAAGATTCCTTAAAAACATGGAGACAGTCTGGCAATTGGGCATTTATCATTTTACTCTTTAGCATAATTTTTTTTAGAAATGAGTTCAGAGAATCTAGATGCAGGCGATCACCCTGGAGAACCAGACAAATCTCTCAGCAATTAGCCAGAAAATATGATGATCTGGTCCCTCTGGCCCCCACAAGATGCTCTAAACACCCTATGTAACTCACTCTCCTCTATGTCCGCCCAAAAATGCCAGCAAGAGAGAAATACGGACTTTACTGTTACCAAAATCCCACCCACATTCCTTTTCTCACCCAAACAAAGAGTGAGAAATGGTATAAATTAAAATTCTCATCCACTCATTATTAATAGTAAGTCTCCGTGAGCCCAAGAACCATTCTACTATAGTCAGTGTAATCTCAAACTGAAAACCCATTTCTCTGAGGCTTCAGGGCGTCCCAGGACAGTTAGGCTGCAGCCCCACAGTAACACTACATTCTGGACACCATTTAATTTTGTTACAGTGATTCCCAGCCACCCACCCTCCGTCAGATTTCCAGAATATCATACAAATAAAGCCCAAGCAGAAACACAGAAAACTGCAGAGTAGCAACCATTTACCATATTTATGTAACTCCTTCTGTAGTCTGAGAACTAAAACATTCCACACCTACATGCCCAATATGATACTGTGTGGTACTACAACCCCAATACAGAGAGAAACATTTATACCCTAATCTCTAAATACATAAAATTCACAAAATACAAATTCCCTAAATACATAAAATTCACAAAATACAAATTCCCTAAGTAAAAATTGCTTTCCACCAAATTAAGTGACCATGGAAGTAAATGCTCATGCTAAAGAATACAACCAGGAGTAAGCCTTATCTGCACACCCAATTCCTGGTGCACATTCTAGAATTATACTGCATGACTGTCCCCATTTTTTCCTTCAAAATTCCAGTTCTAAATATTTCAACTTAACCTACTAAATTCTTCACTTTCTGGGAAAATCATTCTTAATTTTCAATTTTAACCTAACTCCTGCTCCCATGATTTTTTTCTCAGTTTTGGATCCATCTAGGGAAGAAAAGTTACTATTTATTCAAGGCCTACAAATCTGGCATTGTATTCAAATTGCCACGAATTCTTTCAACAATACTGAAAAGTAAATAATGATACCCATATTTACAGATGAGAAGGTGAATGGTATACCAGAGGGAAAGTTCAGAAAGAGAATTCTCTACACCTCATAGGTAAACACAACAAGGGTCCTTATTTTCCATCTAGAGAAGAAAAATTGCCACACAAGCTCTTTTGAGTATTACCTCACTAATCAAAGCTTTGAGCAAGAAATTCATATTCTTCTTTCTTTACTATAGTTTCTGCCATAGTACCTATGTCTGTTACCAATTTACTGTCTCTCAGCACCAAATTCAGGCTTTGTTGCCTGATAATGTGAAAATGGATCTGGGCTTTTTAAATATTTTCCCTTTTCTGGTTGACATGATCCTAAACTTTGTCAGTAGAAGATTCTGGAAAGACATTGTAGGAGGAAAGAGTTTTCCTCTCTGGTTCTGGTGTTCCTGGGCTTCCCTTTCACCAGGTTCCTAGAGCAGAGGCTTGAAAAACTGGCCCATGGGTCAAATCCAGCCTGCTGTCGTTTTTTGTGCGACTTGTGGGCAGCACTGAATTGGGCTAGCACTTTGAACTGCACAAGACAGTATGTCCCCTCTCAAAATGTCCAGTTTATGATCCAAAATTAATCAACATGCTAAGTGGAAAACTAAAAGGCTCCCAAAGGAAAAGGCAAACAACAGACATCAATCCCAAAATGACCTAAATGTCAGAATTATCAAAGACCTTAAAGTAGCTATTATAACCATGCTCCAAAAAGTCAGAGCTGTTGAAATGAATGGGAAGATATTAGTTTCAAAAAAGAAAACAGGAGCTATGTTTAAAAAAAAATTTACAATTGAAAATTTTAATAACAGGAATTTTAAAGTTCACTGTAGAGAATCAGAATAAGCAATGATGATAGAGGATAAGGTCACTGAACTTTAAGATAGAAAATATCCAGCCCTGGCTGGTGTAGCTCAGTGGATTGAGTGCCGGACTGCGAACCAAAGGGTTGCCAGTTCTATTCCCAATGAACATGATTGGGTTGTGGGCCAGGTCCCCAGTAGGGGGCATGCAAGAGGCAACCACACATGATGTTTCTCTCCCTCTCCTTGTCCCTCCCGTCCCTTTCTCTAAAAATCTTAAAAAAAAAAAAAAAAAAAAATCCCTGGCTGGTGTGGCTAAGTGTGGTTTAAGTTTGAGTGCTGGCCTAAGAACCAAAGCGTTGCTGGTTCAATTCTCAGTCAGGGCACATGCCTGGGTTGCGGGCCAGGTCCCCAGCTTGGGGTGCGTGAGAGGCAACCACACATCGCTGTTCCTCTCCCTCACTTTCTCCTTCCTTCCCCTCTCTCTAAAAAAATAATAAATATAATCTTTAAAAATAAATAAATAAATAAATAATAGAAAGTATCCAATATAAACAAGAGAAGGGAAAAAAATGAAAAGAATTGAAAATAGTCTTAGAGACCTGTGGAACAATTTCAAAAGAACCAATATTCAAATTACAAAGTCCAGAGGAAAAGAAGAGATTGGAGTAGGGGAAAAGTACATATATTTGAAGAAAGAATAGTAGAAAAGTTCCCAAATTTGGTGAAAGGCATAAATTTACCGATCCAAGAATCAGAGCAAAACCCCAATGGGTAAATTTTAACAAAACCACTGTTACACACATCATAATCAAACTTCTTAAAACCAAAACATAAAGACAAAACTTGAAAGTGGACAGAAATACAACACCTAAGGGAACAAAAATTCAAATGATTGCATTCAGACCAGAAGTCAGTGAGATATTTTAAAATGACTAATTTTTGGTCCAGATAGCTTCTAAAATCTCTTCTGTGGATTGAAAATCAAATATAATGTTTGCATATAACTGGATGAACAATTTGTACATTGAAAAAAAAGGAAATACAGAATAATGTCCTAAATTTTAATATCTTCTCTGCATGAGAAGGATTAGAGAGAAAAAGAAAAGGTTTTACTATTCTCTAGGGCAGTGATTCTTGAAATGTCATCCTTATAGCCCTTGGGGAGCCTAGACTTTCAAGAAACTATCACGAGATCAAACTTTTCATAATAATTATAAGACATTATTTACTTGCATTGACATTTGCTTTGACAGTGCAAAACCAACAAGTGGATAAAACTGCTGGCCTCTTAGCATGAGTCAAGGCAGTGACACCAGACTCTGCTAGACGACGCCATATTCTTTACCACCACAGACTCACAGAAAAGAAGGGAAAGAAAGCAATTTTCATTTTAAATATCCTCAATGAAGCAAAAAAAATTACCATTTTATTAAATCTCAGTCCTTGAGTAGCCTTCTTTTAAACATTCTGTGTTGCAAAATGGAAAGTATACATAGAACTTCTGTGATGTGTTAAAGTTTAGTGGTTGTCTCAAAGAAAAGATTTTGTGCAATTGTTTGAGTTGCAAGGTAAACAAGCCACTTTTTCACAAAACACCATTTTTACTTGAAAGAACAACAAACACACAAATGATGGTTATTCAAAATTAGATATTTGTCAAACAGTCTCAAAAATGAAGAAAGTGACTCTATAATTTCTTTTAAAGCCACTGACAGGATTATTACCAATGGTAAAATCAGTCTTTTGAGCACAAAAATAAATTTTTTTTAGAAGACCTGTATCAGCTAAAACAGGTTTGGTATCTTCTCAAAACTTTCCATTGAGATCAGTGGTGATATTAACAATTACGACTCTGGATAGTGCAGAGAAAAATGTGTCTGTTTGTGGAAGATCTGCCTAACTCAATGAATTAATATTTTCCAAATGACTAATGCATTGCAATTTTACAATGTAAGTTTACAAAATTATGTATGGGTGAAAAGTTCACTCAAAGTACAAGAGAGGCTATTAGTTTTTAATATAATGGGGTATGAAAAATTCATTGATATGGTCTCAGAGTTCACATTGCAACTAATCTTTAAGAAACTACTGCTTGTAGTGTAAGTAAGTATCAACAAAGAATAACCACAATTATCTAAAAAGGATACTCGAATACTTCTTCCCTTTCCAAAGTTATCTGTATGAGTTTTAATTTTCTTCATATACTTTAAACACAGCAACATATTCAGCCTTTAGTAATTATCCATTCCTTAGGCTAAATATGAGAATCCATATTTATGAGAAACTAGAGTTAAATACTATGAATGAAGAATTGTTTTCAACTCTTCAGCATTATATTTGGCTTTACAGGGCATGAGAGAGTTCATAGTTGGGAAAAACTCTATAAATGTGATTAATACAAAGGCTTTCAGCATAAGTTCTACCCTTACTGAACACATAAGAATTCAAACTGGGGAGAAACCCTATGAATGTCGTGACTATGGAAAAATCTTCAGGAAGCACTCACATTTCATATGCACATGAGAACTCACATTGGACAAAACCTGTAATTGTAATCAGTAGGGAAAGTCCTTCGGAAGAAGCCTTTCCCTTACTGTACACAACAGAATAAAAAATGACATTCAGTGACTTTGGGAAAGCTGTCAGCGTTACTTCTTCCTTTAAGAAACATATGACAAACCATACCAGAAATGACCTATGAATGTAATCAGCATAGAAAATCCTTCCCTTGTAGTTCTTCATTTACTATGGATAAGAGAGTAGTCAGTAGGGAGAACCCCTATGAACGCAATGAGTGTTCTCTCATCCTTTAGGCAACAAAAGAGAATTCATACTAAACAGAAATCTTATGGATGTAATCAATGAGTATGGGGCAACTTCTCTCTCCTTAGGTAACAGGTGAGCAATCACACCAGAGAGAGATACTTTTTTTTTAATTCTATTACAGTTGTCTTACTTTTTACCCCTGTACCCCCGTCCTCCCATCCCACCTCCACCCCAACTCCCACAGTCAATTCCCACTCTGTTGTCCATGTCCATGGGTCATTCATACATGTTCTTTGTCTAGTCCCTTCTCCTTCTTTCCACCATTGTCCTCTTTCCCCATCCCCTTTGGTGACTTTCAGTCTGCTCCATGTTTCCGTGCCTGTGGTTTATTTTGCTCATTAGTTTATTTTGTTGAATGGAGTCCACTTATAGGTGAGATCATATGGTTATTTGTCTTCATCAACTCAGAGAGAGATACTTTGAATGTAACCAATGTGAATGAGCCTTCCATTTTGCACAAATCACACAGCAAGAATACGTGAGGAGTGTACATTCCTCCTCATTTACACTGGAGAAAATTTCTTTAATGTAATTAGTAGGGCCAGCTTCATTGGTATGGGACTAATGCAGTCACAGGGCTCCATACTTGAAGTTTAATACTGAGGTTTCCCATCTTAAAATTCTTAATAATCTTATTGTTGAGTTTGTGTTTTATATGTAAAGAAGCCTGTGCTCGAAGGCTGGAAGTTCATGCACTGCCTTGCCTCCTGCCACCTCACTGCCTGCTGGGGATGGGTTCTATATATCAATATATATAAATGAGAGCTCTCATATATACTATTTTATATATTATTAAATTATTTTTATAGCTAAGTGTTATACAAAAGTCTCCTCTGATACTAACATACACAAATATGCCAAAAAGAGGTACATCCTTCTCTATAAATCTGTGGACCCATGGACCTAGGCTAGAAATTTAGATTATTTACTACAACCACTACAACCACAAGCCAGGTACGCACTTAACAAATTAAAAAGCTAACTTTACAAAGCACTTAAACTGACTCAGAAGTTATATTCTTAAAAACAGAGAATTCATAAAAGAACCTTGGGTATTAAAAAACATAGAATTCTAATCATATATTATAAACTGCCACAAAATGACAGCAAGTGTTTGAAAACAATATCATGTATTTCAACCTCCACCCTCATCACTAAAGAAGCAACTTTGTCCCTCAATATGGGATTATTCTTCTAAAATAACACTAGATTCTTATTGATCTATCAGCTCCCACCTTTATTAGATTTCAGAAAAATTGAGATGTTCTTTCTTTGCCACTGATTTCCAATTTTCCTTATTGGATACTTGGTTAACATTCCCCTTCATAGTTACTGTCCCACCTTCTTAAATATTGCCTCCTTCAACTATTAAAGGAATAAATAAAAGTTATTGTTTATACTTGTTTCTAAAAAACTATTTTAAAAACCAATGGGAAAAAACCCCTCCAGGGTCTCTATCAAGCTTTAGGATGGAAGAAAGTATTTTAAACATTAGTAAAAAAGTTGAATTTCAGGATTCCAAAGGCCTTAATTATCCAGAAGAGGGTAAAATCTCCTTCACCTCATACTTAAGAATCCTACAATATGACTTTCCAGAAGAAAAGGACCAGAGTACAGGTAAAGTGCCAAGTTTGTTGAGAACTGTTATTTTGGCACTTTATAAACTTTCAGGTACACCTTTTCCCTTAATCTACTAGCTGCTTTTTCCAGCCACTCTTCAAAATGTCCTCCCTTAAATGGGTCCTTGTTCACAATCCAGTCACCTTAAGATCCTTAAGATATGGGCACCAAGTCTCCTTGTCATATGTCAGTAATAACAGCAGTGCCTGTAGATAGATAAAGTTGAAGGCACCAAGTTCTAAAAACTGAAATAATATTTGAAACTACTTCTGCCCTGTCTGCAGTTTCTGAATTTGAAGTTATTTTTCTTTCCAAATAATCTTTATATCCTAGTTTTCTGGCTCTTTATATAGGAGGTGACTTGTATATAGCGTAGGCTCGATAAATATTTTTTGAAATTTACCACTGATTACTTTCATATTTGTGCTACTGTCAATGCCTTTAAGTCACAAGAACTAATTAAACAAATTAGATCTAGTACTCATTGTAGCAAGTGAGAACACACATTACAGGGAGTTGTGGGGTATCTCAGTAAGAGGATATTAGAAAGAACTAATTCTGGGATTTGGGCTTTGGTTGGATGATTTGGGGGAGAATCTAAGGAAGCAGAGGTTCTAGTTTTGGTATTGTCAAAAAGTAGGAGCAATGGTATGATTGGTTATCTAATAAATTTTATTTATAAGGAGGGCAAACTAGAACAAAGGTTAAGCTGTAATTGCTTTAAAAAAATTGCAGTAATTCATTTAGGTGACAGGGAAATGTTTGGCACTTTTGGGATTATACAATGATCTTGTCTGAAGTGGATGTTCTTGTGAGATTTTTATGTCCAACAGGAGGACAGCATGTAGAATGGCTGTGTCAAATGAGTGCCTGGATATTAAGGATAGGTTTTTTTCCTTTCTCACTACATTCCATGGAAAGAAACCTTATGTTTGATATTTTCACTCAAGAATTGTAGCAGATAATTTTGCTTTGCTCTTGGTGTTGAACTCTTTCCCAGCTAACATGAGGGCTCGCTGCTGCTTTACCAATTGCAGCTTTATCTATTTGATTCACCCACTTCCTAGATAATAATTAAGATGACCAATCAGAATTGCTCCACTTTCTGACAGACTCTTTCCAAATCTAACACAAGTCCAAACCACAAAGCAATCCCTTCTTGCTGAGATGTCCGACGGGTTCCCCATGGTGCACAGTCTCCTCTGTTGCAACAATAGACCCGACTCTTATTTGCCTACAGATGTGTTCCCTGTTCTTTTAGCTAGTGGCACAGACATCTAGATGTTGCTTGCTCTCATGCATGAGACAGATATTCTTTCTTTGTCTTTTTTCTGGTCCCTTAACCTTCTTTATGCTACTTCTGTTACTGACAAGTTTCTAATTTTATTTTGTTAGTGTTATCAGTCTACTCCTTTGTGACTGTTTCCCTATCTTAGATCATAAAAACAGTATTCTCTACTTTCAATTTTCTTTTAATATTTTTACTTTTTTAATGTTTAGCTTTTTAATCCCTCTGGACTTTAATTTCATGCCCAGATAATGAGGACTGAAGTTCTTCGCAAATCTTCAGGATTAAAATTCACACCTATCACTGTCTCTGGGCGGTTTTCCTTGACTCTCCCTGTCTATTTCAACAGTCTGGGTTAAGAGTCCTTGTGTTTTGTTCCCATAGTACACATCACTGCCAACATCTCTTCTGTCTTAGAACAGACGGCTTAAGAGGAACCTCAGCGTTTTATTTATTGCTTTACTTTCATGTCTAGTATGTTGTCTACACAATAATTCAATAAAGACTTATCAATTGACCGACTCTCCTTACTCCATTTCCTAGAGAGCAAGAGCCAGATCTTCCTTGGTGAGCCTCGACCTGTGTTTGTTGGTTTAAAATAAAAGAAACTAAAATTTTTCTTTCTGGGTCGTTGCCATGGTAACAGGGCGGGCTTTTCACGGGGGCAATGTCAGTTCTGCACTACGATTGGCTAAGAAATTTAAGAACTTGACTGCTTATCTCACTCCCCTTGGCATTTTTGTCCTCGCCTACTGCACAAAACTAAAATTATCCAAACTGCACGAATAATTTCCGCTCAGTTTCTCTGAAGCCTCTTTCCTGGAGCCCTGGCTGCTGCTCCTTGCCCTAAAGCTGAAGGGACGCAAACAGCGGACTCGAGGGATCACGGGCATCGGGGTGCTGGAGAAAAATTGGGTGCCTCGAGTGAGTAAAAGTGGAAATTTTCTGTCTTGTTGCGCATCCCTTTCCTGTATTCTGAAGGCTACATGCGCCTGACCTACACTCCAAGGGCCTTGCCCATGCCACTCATCTTGTGCTAAAGATCAGAGGACACCCGCCCCCTAGGAGGGCCAGCCTGAGACCGGAAGTAAGGAGCGGTGGCTTGTAGGAAATGTAGTCTCTGGGATATCTGTGTTGCGAGATGGGGCTTGAGAGATCCCTCCCCCTAAAGATCCTGATGCAGTCATTTGCCTCTGAGGGAAAAGGCTGTTGTGTTCCTTGTTAATGAGATAGGGAAGAATGATAAATGGGTGAGAGGCTAGCTATGGACAATCTGGGATAGAATTTGATGGCCTCCTAAAGAACTGTTTCTACTCTCTCCTTATGTCTCCTTCCTTGAAACTGCTGAGAGTTGGAGGATCCAACTAGGACTTTTATTTTGTTCAACTAAGCTTTGGGATTGGAGAGTGGGGATTGTGTTTGGTTTTTGTTTCTTTTTCCCAGGGGGCGCTAACTGGAAAGCTCAAAGACATGAAGATGCTCAGCACGGTGTGTAGCACAAAGAGGCCAGAAAGAATATGGCATTTAAGTCTAACATGGTCATTGGCTCTGGTAGTAAGAGTGATTACTCATTGTGAGATAAGGACCTGGGAGGGAGCAATATACGGGGTCAAAGAATCTGTGGATTTGTTCTTGCCGGCTCCTTGATCCTCCACAGTAGATCTTGGCCAGCTACCTCATTTCACTGAAGGAAAAAAAAAAAACCCTGAAAGATAAAGGGTCCTGCCCAAGGTCCTACCACTGCATAGAAACAGCATTGAAACTAGTACTCAGGAATCTCCCACCCATGGTTTATATTCAGGTAAGCCAATGAAATGTAGAGATCAGCTTCTCACACCGGTAAGAGTGACTAAGGACTGGGGAGTCAGTGTCAGGGAAAGGTGAAATCAGAATCTGGCTCTTCTGCCTAGGCAATGGAAGTCTCCTGCTCCTCAGGGATCTATTCTGTAGCTTAACTGTACAAAGAGAATTTACCCTTCCTGTGAGCCTCAGGAAGAGAGGAATAAGTGTTTGAATCCCCAGTGACAAAGAGCCTAGGACCCATGAAATTGGTAGAGTGGACATATTCAATTGTATCCTGCAGTCCAGCCTAAGCTATATTATCTCTTCCATTTCACATTCCATCTTCCTCCTAATGATTATTATCAGTTCTAAATTAGCCTCTGGAATGATGGAATTAGAGGACTTCATTCTTTCCTTTCCGGATACCTTTAAAAATTGAGTTCCTAACTGAGTGATGACCAGCTGCATGGGAAATGGAAAGAGCAAAGACCTTGGCCTTAGAAAAGCGTGGATTCAAGTCTCAGCTCTATCATTAAATCTAACATAAGTTACTTTTCTGAGCTTTCTCATCTATTAAATGGGGATAACAATGCTTAATTCATAAGGCTTTGGTAGAATACAAGTGAGATTTTTTCCAGATAAAGCACTTAACACATAGTAGATGTTTCACTGGTTTCAAGGGTTTTGAGCTTGCTTCTCCAAGTTCAGGTCCCCAAATGTCCCTAACTTGTAATTGAAGAACTAGAAAAGTAAGAAACATAAATAGAAATTTTTAGAGGAAATTCTGGGGAAGATCTTTCTCCCCAAGAGGATGATCAGCAGGGCTACATAAAAGGAATTTGAAATACTAACATTGTTGACTGAGATGGTGTTTAATTTCCATAGGGTTCCTATATTTGTGCATGTAGGAGGCTACATTTTGGAAAGTTCATATCTTTTTTTCTTAGAAGCTGGCTTCCCTTTGGCCTGCAGTTGTCCTTTAAGCTGAATAATGCCATCAAGGACAGACATTGGAGCCAGAAGAGTTCCCTGTGCTGAAACTCAGGAACATTCCCCCTGTAATCAGGAGTTCAACCTAAGTGTAATTCTTTTGGCCCTGATATTTCCTGCCACAGCTCTTTGAATTAGCTCTGACTGAATTCTAGCAGCTATGCCTAGGGATTGAGGCCAGACCACACTAAGGAACAGACCCTGGAGTTACAGGTACAAATTCTTAATGTTCTGCCCAAGGAGATCTAGTCCTGGGTTCTGTAGCAGGATTCAAAAAGGGATGAAGAACTTGTGACCATGACATAGGAGAAAACTTGCAGAAAGAGTCCTGGGAGCACGTGCAGTTGATGAGATGGGGCAGTCAAGTGATCTGGGAGGGAGGGTAGGCTTGAAGGGCAGAGTTGGAGAGAAAAAATAGGGCTCATTGCCTCTTTGTTTCTCATAGGGACACACAAATTCACTACATGGAATACTGGTAAATGTTTCTGAGAATTTTCTGCCAGAAAGGAAAACTGTGAACAATAAGAAAGGGGTTTACGACTGGGCTGGTATACTTTCTTGGGGTTAAAAAGATTTATACATTTTTTGAGTCCCTAATATTTCAGGAGAAGAGGTTAGTGATTCCTTCCTGAGGCCCTATTGCCCCCAGTATTGATTTGTCTCTCTGTCTGAAGTTACTAACTATTGAAGCACAGCAGAGGTCCTGATGGGAATGAATAAAATTGAGGTATGATCCAGGGCAACAAAGTTGAGTAGAGATTAGAAGGTTCTCTTGACAGTTCTCAGTATTATATCTCAGTAGATCTTAGCTCTAGTTTTAGGCCAGAATCTTTGGAAATTTCTTGAATGTTCCTAACAACCCTTGAAAACAGGATTCTATTTTCTCTTTCTCCTTTTCTCATTCTTCAGGTGTATGCAAAACTCAAGGATACTTTCTGAGAAGCCTTAACCTTAAATGCTACAGCAACAAGGAATGGTCTTCAAGGCACAATCCAGGACAGGAGCAGGGAGTTCTTTTGGTGGACTTGGCATCATTGAGTTCCCAATAGAGAAAACTGAACCAAAGCCTGAAGAACTGACCTAATAGGAGAGGTCACAACATCTGTATCCCAGATTAGAGGAACAGGACGGCCCAGGTAAGTGAATGGAAATGTTTCAGAAGTTTAAACCTGATGTAGACTAACAGGAGAGAGAACAGTTTATGAACTCCATCCTTCTGCTCCCACCCAAAATGTCTTAATCTCACTTTCTGAGAGACAAATTCAGATTGGGTCCACACTAGGGCCCACCAAGAGAAAGCCTTGAAACCAAACTACCTTTCTAGGATCAATTTTTAGATCTAGATTTCAAATTAATAATGGAAAAATACAAAAAAAATTTCAGCTTTCATTTTCCTGAGGTTGCTAGTAGTACCACCTTTGAAGAGATAGGCCCTCTTGTAATGAAGAGAATCAGAATATTGTTTATTTCTAATTACTTTCTTCTTTTCTGAATCATCCACCTCCCTGGCTTCCTTCCCTTCCTGCTCACAGCAATGCTGAAGACTGGAAGATGACATCCCCACTTTTCTCACCATCAGGTCCTAAGTAATTTTTCCTTTGATCTTACTGAGAAGATGGCAGGCTGTAGTGAATGACTCAGAAGTCATAATGCTGGGAAGTGGGGACTGCCATGGAATTTATATGATGAAATTTGACAAAAAGCTTCAACAGTAAATCTAGGAGAGATGATTTTCTGATAGTTTGGAGTGTGTGTTTGCTTATATATGCATGTATTTCCGGAATATGGTTTCAGAAGGGTGCTAAAAGAGGAGAGATGTTCCTACATATACCCATCCTATGATACTAAACTTCTAAGTCATGAGTTAACAAACATTTTCTATTAAGGGCCAGATAGCAAATATCCTTGACTTTCCTAGCCAGAATCACTCTTATAAATGCTCAGCCCTGCTATTGTAGCACAAAGGCAGCTATAGACAAAATGCAAACAAAGAAGCGTGGATAGAGTTTTATGTGTGACATAAAAATAGTATTCTTCTTTTGATACTTTTCACCCACTTAAAATAGTAAAAGCTATTCTTACTGCACAGATCTAGCAAAAATAGGCAGCAAGTTTGCCCACCCCTATTCTATGTCTGTGAGATTTCATTGTACGTTTTTGGAAGTAAGGAGAGGGCTGTAAAATGTGGGCACTTACAAGTAGAGAACAAGCTGGATATCCAGACTGAATATCTGATTTAAATATAGGCCAAAATCAGGTACATGGACTCTCTTGGAACCCAGCCATTTTATTTATTTATTTTTTTGTTGGTGTCATTAACTTTTTTTTTTCAATTACAGTTGGCATTCAATAGTATTTTATATTAGTTTCAGGTGTATAACATAGTGGTTAGACAATTTTATGATTTACAAAGTGATACCGACAATAATTCTAGTACCCACCTGGCACCATATACATAGCTATTACAATATTATTGACTATGTTCCCTGTGCTGTACTCTACATCCCCATGACTATATTGTAGCTACAAATGTGTACCTTTTAATCCCTTCACCTTTGTTAGCCAGCTACTCTTACTCCCCTCCCATATGACAACCCTCAGTTTGTTCTCTGTATGTTTCTGTTTTATTTGCCCATTTACTTTGTTTTTTTAGATTCTACATGTAAGTAAAATCATATGGTTCTTGTCTTTCACTGTCTGACTTACTCCATTTAGCATAATACCCTCTAGGTCCATCCATGTTGTCACAAGTGGTAAGATTTCATTCTGTTTTATAGCTGAATAATATTCTATTGTATATATATACCGCATCTTCTTTATTCACTCATCTATTGATGGGAACTTGGGTTGCTTCCATGTCCTGGCTATTGTATATGGTCCTGCAATGAACACAGGGGTGCATGTATCTTTTTGAATTGGTGTTTTGGATTTCTGTGGATATATACCCAGAAGTGGAATTGCTGGATCATGAGCTAGTTCTATTTTTAAAATTTTGAGAAAACTCCATACTGTTTTCCATAGTGGCTGCACTGATTTGAATCCCACCAACAGTTCATGAGGGGAACCCAGAGATTTTAAATATTGTTTTTTATTTTGATTAACATAATTCATGTACTAAATATAAAAATTCAAATAATGTTGAAAGACTTATTGTAAAAATAATGGCTCTCTACCCCACTTCTCCTTATCTCTCCAAGCCCTCCTCCCCAGAGGCAACAGCTTTTGACTCCTTTTCTAGCTATGTCTTTGGCTTTTATATATCTCCATTTACTTAGCTCCAAATTTCTAAATATCTTGTTCACTCACTGAACATTCCCTGGGGCAGGACATCACTCAAGGGAAGAGGTTAAGCTTGAAATAATGTACATGAGGAAGGTATTGTTTAGCTGGAGGAGCAAATATTTTGGAAATTTCTGGGGACTGGAGTGAAGCAGATGAAATAGTTTATTGAAAGTCACATAGGAACTGTATTATGTAGGGACTGGTATATTTTCATTTTATAGATCAGGAAATTGAGGTTTAGTCACATAAGTAGTTAATAGCAAAGCCAGGATTTAAAGCTAGACATTCTAGCTCTAGAGCCAATGCTTTTAACCACTATTCCATGCACTCTCTCCACAGAGGAATCATAATTTATTGAACAATTCTCCTATTGTTGGATAATTAGGTTTCTTAACACTCACTGTTACAAGAATATAAATATCTTATACACATATCCTTGACACAATTGTACAACTACTTCTGTATGATAAATTCTTAAAATGCAAGAGCCTTTTTCATAAATACCCAACAATGATTTGCATAATCAGAGAAACAAAAGTCAGAAATTAATAAAACCTTTTAATGTGATCTAGAGTGAAGCATCTGAGATGGAGAGAAGACAGATCTGTATGTATTTTTAAATTGTACTTGGGCATGCAAATTAGGAGCAGTAAATTCCAATTTTTTCACCAGTAAAATAAAAGCAATAAGATGACTTCCTTGCTTTTAAGAAAACAATGAGAATTCCAGCCAAGATGGAGGCATAGGTAGATACACTTTGCCTGCTCACACAACCAAAAGGACAACAAACCTGAAAACAAAAAACAACCAGAACTGTCAGAAAATTGAACTATATGGAAGTCTGACAACAAGGGAGTTAAAGATGAAACATTCATCCAGACTGGTGGGGGGGCAGAGATAGGCAGCTAGGGCTGAAAGGATGTGTGGCAAGGTGGTGGCTGGCGGACCAGGCAGTCTCACATTTGTGTGCTGATAAACTAGGAGGAACATCTGGGGAGTTAGACAACTGCACAACCCAGGGTTCCAGTGTGGGAAAAGAAAGCCTCGCCCTGGCTGGTGTGGCTCAGTGGATTGAGCACTGGCCTGTGAACCAAAGGGTCACTGGTTCGATTCCCAGTCAGGGCACATGCCTGGGTTGCAGGCCAGGTCCCCAGCTGGGGGTACTTGAGAGGCAACCACACATTGGTGTTTTTATCCCTTCCTCTCTGTCTAAAAATAAAATAAATAAAGTCTTTTTTTTGAAAAGCCTCAAAACCTCTGGGTGTAAAAACTTGTGGGGGTTGTGGCAGCAAGAGAAACTCTCAGCTCCACAGGAGAGTTCATTGGAGAGACCCACAGGGTCGAAGAACATACACAAACCCACAAACTTGGTAATCAACACCAGAAGGGCCCAATTTACCTGTGGGTAGTGGGGGAAGGGACTGAAAGCAGGATGAGAGCTGAGCAAGTGGCATTGTTCCCTCTCTGACCCCTCCCCCACATATAGCACCTCAATGCAGCAAGGTGGATTGCCTTGCCTTGGTGAATACCTAAGGCTCCACCTTTTACAGTGTAACAGGAGCACCAAAACAAAGAAATATGGCCCAAATGAAAGAACAGATCAAAACTCTAAGAAAAATTCAACTAAGCAACGAAGAGATAGCAAACTTATCAGATACACAGTTCAAAACACTGATAATCAGGATGCTCACAGAAATGGTTGAGTATGGTTGCAAAATAGAGGAAAAAGTGAAGGCCATGAAAAGTGAAATAAAGAAAAACATACAGGGAACCAACACTGAAGGGAAGGAAACTGAGACTCAAATCAATGATTTGGAGCAGAAGGAAGAAATAAACAATCAACCAGAACAGAATGAAGAAATAAGAATTCAAAAAAAGTGAGGAAAGGCTTAAGAACCTCTGGGACAACTTTAAACGTTCCAATATCCAAATCATAGGGGTACCAGAAGGAGAAGAGGAAGAGCAAGAAATTGAAAACTTACTTGAACAAATAATGAAGGAGAACTTCCCCAATCTGGCAAAGGAAACAGACTTCCGGGAGATCCAGGAAGCCCAGAGAGTCCCATAGAAGTTGGACCCAAGGAAGCACACACCAAGGCACATCATAATTACATTACCCAAGATTAAAGATAAGGAGGGAATCTTAAAAACAGCAAGAGAAAAGGAGACAGTTACCTACAAAGGAGTTCCCATAAGACTGTCAGCTGATTTCTCAAAAGAAACCTTGCAGGCAAGAAGGGGCTGGCAAGAAGTATTCAAAGTCATGGAAGGCAAAGACCCACGTCCAAGATTACTCTATCCAGCAAAGCTATCATTTAGAATGGAAGGGCAGATAGAGTGCTTCCCAGATAAGATCAAGTTAAAGGAGTTCATCATTACCAAGCACTTATCATATGAAATGTTAAGGGGACCTATCTAAGAAAAAGAAGATCAAAAACTCTGAACAGTAAAAGGACAACAAACTCACAAGTATCAACAACTGAACCTAAAACAAAAGCAAAAGCTGAGCAAACAACTGGAACAGGAACAAAATCACAGAAATGGAGATCACATGAAGGGTTATCAGTGGGATTGTGGGGAGAATGGGGGAAAACGTACAGGGAATAATAAGCATAAATGGTAGGTACAAAATAAACAGGGGAGGTTAAAAATAGTATAGGAAATAGAGAAGCCAAAGAACTTATATGTATGACCCATGGACGTGAACTAAGGGATGGAGGGGAATGCGGGTGGGAGAGGGGTGGAGGGTGGAGGTGGAGAAAGGGAAGGAAAAATGGGACAACTGTAAGAGCATAATCAAAAAATATACTTTAAAAAAGAAAATAATGACTGTGCACATATATGGATTGAATTTTCACAAGAGATGTATGACATAGGTACTATTAGTCTCATTTTACAGGTGAAATATACTGAGGTAAAAAGACATTAAATAACTTGCCCAAAGTCACAGACTTTAACAAGCATTAGATACTCTGCATGTGATAGCTGCTGTTTCTGAAGTAAGGCATACTATAATCTATTGGGATGCTTTCAGATGCATGTAATATAAATACAACCAAAAGTGGCAAAAACAATAAATATATTGTTAAATCATATAGCAAGTACTACAGAGATGAGTGGTCCAGGGTTGATTTATTCAACAACTCAATAATCGCATCAGAAGCCCAGGTGTTTTCTAATTCTTTCTGCCCTGACATCCTCATTCGGTTTGCTCTTAGTCAGGATGCCCATGTGCTTCCAGGATGCCTGACATGGTTCCAGATGTCAAATGCCAAAAAGTACATTCAGAGGAGCAGAAAGTGTCCCTGTATTGTGTCTCCTTTAGGAGTGAGGATAATCTTCCAAGAAGCCTCATGGAAGATTAGCTGGGAAGAGCTCCTGCTACCCCTGGAGCATTTGGTCATTAGGAAGAAGGGGAACAAAATTAAGAATCTATTAGAGGGAAAGAAGGGGGGCAGTGTTGTTTACATTATTGTTTAATACCTTCCCCTTCCACTTGCTCTTAATAAATATAATACAGGAAAAATGATGGGATGTCACTTCCATAATTAAGTTATAAGAGATTTTAACTTTTATCTGGCTGGCATTTTCTATCTGGCTCTTCTTGTGTGATTACTTTGATGAAGCAAAGTGGAAAGGCCTGTGTGTTCAGGCACTGAGGGCAGCCTTTCATCAACTACTAGGATAGAACTAATGCTTCAGTCCAAACAAGTGTTCATGATAATAAATACCCAATGTGCTGGATATCATTCTTTTGCCCTTACTAATCCATTCTCCACCCTGCTCAGTGCTCCCAGGGGATTATCAAGATGGTTTTCTTCATTGGCTTCCTTGCCCTTCGGGTTCCATTTGGGTTCAGACAAGAGGGGCACTGGCTGGATATGAGAGGTAGAACAGAGAATAAGCTCTGGGTATTTATTCTCCCAGCAATCTTTCTGTGAATGTGCCCTTATTTGGAAATAGGGTCTTTTAGGTGTAATCAAGTTCACATGGGGTCATACTAGATTAGAGAGAACCCCTATCCAATGACTGGCATCCTCATAAGAAGAGGGAAATTTGGACACAGACATATCAGGAAAAGGCCGTGTGATAATGGCATAATGGGTCTACAAGCCAAGGATTGTCAAGGATTTCCAGCAACTACCACAAGGAAAGAGGCATGGAACAATTCTCCCTCAGAGCCTCCATAAGGAATCAACACAATCTTCTAGCCTTGGACTTCTAGCCTCAAAAACCTTGGAAGAATAAATTTCTGTTTTAAACTACGTGGTAATTTGTTATGGCAGCCCTAGGAAACAAATATATTAATCATTTTTCTTGAGTGTTATGTCAGAAAACCTTAACTCTGTGCTGAATGGTTCCATTACAATTTTAATGTGTTTTTTTCCTGATTATCACTGTAAAACATGCTACTGAAAATATAGAAAAGTTTAAAGAAAAATACCAATTAGGAAATACTATCCACAGTACTTCTATGGTTATCATTTTGGTATATTTCCATTTATCCCTTGCCTAAATGTGATTTTATATAGATTTTTATGTGATATGTATAATTCTTTATCCTGGTTTTTTACTAAAAATTATAGGTAAATAGATATTCAAGGAGTAAACAACATGAATATTTTTATGACTGCATAAAATGCCATTATATATTGATATGAGTTCCATATTTTACTTAGCAATTCATCTATTGTTGAATAATTGGATTGTTTTCTTTTTTTGTTGTTGTTATTGCAAACAGTCTGTCATGCAGGGTACAATGAAACAAAGGTCTTGTTTCCAGACCAGGATTTAATCTGGCTATTGGTGATTGGGATAGATGAGAGAAGTACATATTAACAGGGATGTCCCAGAGTCAGAGACCAGGTTCTATTGACTAGTCCAGAAGTGACTGCAAAGGAAAGATTTAGGATGGGAATATAGAGTGCCTTCCAGGGACAACCTTTAAGTTACATAGGGTGGGAAAGCTGGCCCTGGCATTTCCAGGTTACTCATTATACTCAGAACAGGATCTGCAGGGACATCTCCTGGACATGTGCCCTTTTCTCATTCTTAATAAATCCCAGGTGTTCCTGATCTTCTTTGCTATCACTTAGGAAGTTCCTTCAGGCATCTTCCTAACTAACCTCCTGAGACTAATTTAAAATAAAAACAAAACTCAGGCTGACCTTAATTGATCTGAACTAGAGCTGCCTGTAGGGATTTCCACACTTGGAACCTCTAGCATCTCTAAGTAGCAAATGCTAATAGGGCACTGAGCGTCTCAATTTGTTTCTACCTTCTCCTCCCTTTAGGTCTATTCCCAGAGACACCAGAGAAGGAGGGAGTATGAAGAGGGACAATAAGGGGCTCAGGCTGGGCAGAAACTGACTGGGACCAAAGTGCCTCTTCAGAGTATGCTCAACACTATTACTAGGTTTCCCCAGGTTGAAAGTTTGGAAATTCAAAGTCATTTCTATTGGTCTCTCTGGGATGTGCTGGGGAATGATTCATATTATAATTCATTAGGGGGTGATAACAGGCTTTTACGTGAGATTGTTAAATCTGGAAAAAGATCAATCCATTATCTGCATCTTTTTTTTGGTCAACTCCAGAAAGAAGTATGGCAAGCTCATACCCTGGACAAAGAACATTTGTAATGAGATTGGAAGACTTTCAAGCAGCATGGGCTCCTTCCCAAGAGACTGAGTCACAGGGAAGTTGTCCAAGTGCCCAATCTATGGAGATTCCTTCCCCTCACCATAGAACTGGAAAATGTTCAGATCATTTGCTTATTCCTTCATTCAAAACACATATTCAGTCTGCTGTGTGCCAAGCAGGGTCTGTATATTATGGGAGACAGATGAATAAAATACAGTCTTTGCCTAAGATAGGTAAAAATCTGGCAGGAAAAGGAAGTCATTCAAAAACAATTACTGCAAGAGTTAGGGAACATTAAGTACCACAAATGAGGCACAAACAGAAATCAGAGGATATTCAGCCATGGGACACCATACTCAATTTTTGACTGGAGAGATAAAGAGAGCCCTCAGGGAGGACTGGACATTTAACCTAGGTCTTAATATTTTCAGATGTTCTCTCCTTTTTTTCCTCCATGGCCACTGCCCTGGATCACATCTTTGTTATTCATTTATTCATTCACTCACTCACTTGACATATATTTTTAAACCTACAAAGTGCCACAATCAAGGCCAGGTATGGATACAACAGTGAACAACACAGAAATGGCTCTTACTTTCATGGTGCCTACCTAGTTGAGTAGGTAAGTAAACAGACAAATAGAGCTATGATAGAATCAAACAAAGAACTAGGTACAGAACAGTAGGGGGACCAACTTTAGAGAGGAAAGTAAGAGAAGCCTATATAGGAAAATGATATACTCATATAAGCTAAGACATAAGGAATGAGAATGAGCTAGTCATGGCAAAAATTGGGAAAAGAGCATTCTAGAGAGAGAGTAGCATATGCAAAGGCAATGAAATAGGAAAGAGCTGGAAAAGTGTAAGTTTCTGAAATAAGATTCATGTGGTTGGAATATAGTGAATAAAGGAAAAAAAAAAGAATGAGATTGGAGAGATAGGCAGAAGGAGGATAATACATGGCCTTGAATGTTATTTTTAAGTTTATATTTTATTCTAAGTACAATAGAAAGTTGTTTCTTTTTATGTGAATGAACAATGAAAACTGATTTACATTTTAAGATCACTATTGCTGCAGTGAGGAAAATTGATAGGAGGGTAAGAATAAAAGTGAGAAGACCAATTAAGAGACTACTGGAGTCCAGCCAGGAGATGATGGTATCTTGGATTAGGAAAAAAAAAGTATGAATTCTGTATGTTTTTTGACAAAAGATTCAATTGGATATCCTGATGGATTACTGTGGTGGATGAAGAAAATGGAGGAACTAAAGATGACTCCTGAGTTTCTGGAATGGGCAATTGCATAGATTGATTTAATAGACTAGTTGCTTTCTTCTTGCAATAGGATAATATCCCTATCCATCATCGTGATATTATACAGTCCTTCCCAGTGAATCTGGACTTGACCATGTGACCTTCCTTGACTAATAGAATGTAGGCAGAAGTGCTAGTTTGCTAATATATTCAAGGTCATCTCATAGTTGCAAAAGATCTTTGGATCGCAATGATAATGTCTTCATTTCAGGCAACAAAAAGGGGAAAGGGAAAAGACAAAATTCAGCCCCACTCCTTTTAAAGGAAACCCCATCCAGAAGCATCTGCTTATTATCTATCTCACTGGTGAGGACTTAGTCAAATGACCATCTCTATATGCAAGGAAGCCTGAAAAAAATGTTGTTGTTTTTTTTAGCTGAGCATGCTGTTACACTCAATAAGACTAGGATTTTGTTAGAAAAATAATAGGAGTAAAAATAAATATGAAGTAGGTGTCTGTTGTTTCAAGAAGGAAAAAGTTAGCAGCTGAGAGGCTGAATAAAATGAGGATAAGAGGCCATCTACATTGTTGGAGACTTTAATGACAACAGTTCCAGAGGAAGTGGAATGGAAATCACATTGCAATGGGCTAAAGAGACATGAAGAAGTAGAGACAATTTCTGAAGGAAAATTTCTTTGAAAACTAAAGGGAATGACTAGAAGGAATTGAGGTGATAACTACAAGGAAAGTGAGATCAATTGAGAAATTTTCCAAAATTATAGGTACTAGATCATGGTTATTTTAAAAAATAATACTATATCCCACAGCCTCTTTTGCCCTACATAAAATGCCTGGCTTTCAAACAAAAATTAAGAATCATGTTTCTTTAAAAAGCAAGAAAAAGACAAAAACAAAGGAAATAGAGGAACCATATGTTTACCTTACCAGACATGGAATTTAAAATAATTCTGATTAATATGTGAAAGGCTCAAGTAGAAAT
Source organism: Pteronotus mesoamericanus (assembly GCF_021234165.1). NCBI lineage: Eukaryota > Metazoa > Chordata > Mammalia > Chiroptera > Mormoopidae > Pteronotus > Pteronotus mesoamericanus. The sequence continues at coordinate 6,031,395 of NW_026555310.1, forward strand.
GGGTAATATACATCAACAGTTGGGTAATTTCTAGACAAGTTGAAGATATAGGAAAGAGGCAAATGAAATATTAGAAAAAACAAGAAACATGGTAATAGTAATAAAGAATGGCTCATAAGGAGACTCGACATAGCCAAGGTGGGAAAATGAGTGAACTGGCAGGACAATAGAAATTACAATACTGAAACACAAATATGAAAAAGAGGGAAAAACAATATTCAAGAGCTATGTGACAATATAAAACAGTCTAACACACATATAATTAGAATTTTAGAAGGAGAAGAGAGAATAGGGTAGAAAAATATTTGAACAAAGAGTAGATAAGAATTTTTTAAAAATAATGAAAGTTGTCAAACTACAGATCCAAGAAGCTCAGAGAATCACAATAGTATAAATGCCAACATATACACACAGACATACAAGACATCATATTCAAACATGTGAGAATCAAAGATGAAGAGAAAATCTTGAAGGTAGCCAGAGAAAAAGACATTATAGAGAGGAACAAAAGACTAAAATTACAGCATACATCAGAAACTAATAAAACAAAGTATATATATTCAAATATAACTGTATCTGTATCATTTGTATAGTTTTCATTCTATTCAGGTAAATACCAAGGAATGCTATTACTGGATCATATGAAAAGAGTAATTTTAATTTTGTCAAAAATTGTCAAACTGTCTTCTGAAGTGATTGTACCAATTCACATTTCCACCAGCAAATAGGAGTTCCTGTTGCTCCATAACCTCATCAGCATTAGATGTTGTCAGTATATGAATGGGATCTGAAAGAAGAGATTCAAGAGGTTCATCCATGACTTCAAAAGATTTTTCCAAGGTTGAGGAGGTTGCAAAAATCAACAAGGTTGTGTTTCAGATGGAAAACAACTTTAATCTGGATGTGGGTGAGGATGATGTTGAGGATTTCCTAGAGGTGGTTCCTGAGGAATTGGCTAATGAGGAATTTTTGGAACTGGAACAGGAACACATAGTTGAAAAAGAGGTAAGAAAAAAAGAAGCAGTAGGAAAAGATGAAAAAGAATAACTCTCAAGAAAATATCACAGTGAAAGGTTTAGGAGAAGCTTTTGCAGACCTCAACAAGCTTCTTTAAAAGTTTGAAGACATGGAAGTTTTCATTAATAGAGAGGAATCTCCAGGGTACATTATCTATTTTCAAGGAAACCTATGATGGAATAAAATAAACAAACCAAGCAAATCACCGTGGATATATTTCTGAAAAAAAAAAAATGACACCTCCTCAAGAAGAGCCTCAGGCAGGGCCTTCAGGTGGTGTTCCAGATGGAGGATTGTTATCATAGGAGAGGACAGCTCCTGTGGAACAAAATGTGGAGGTAGAAAATGGTCCTGAACCTGTGGAGACTTAGGCCAATGTGTATGTGTGTCTTAGTCTTTAACAAAAACTGAAAAGTAAAAAAAGTTAAACATAAGATATAAAGAAAGAAAACATTTTTGTTCAGATGTACAGTGTGTTTGTGTTTAAAGTTACAGTGAGCTAAGGGTAATTTATTATTAAAGAAAAATTTAAAAATAAATTTAGATACCACAGAAATACAAAGGATTGTAAGAAATTACTATGAACAATTATATGCCAAGAAATTTGAAAACCTGGGTAAAATGGAAAAATTTCTAGAAAAATACAACCTTCCAACACTGAATAAAGAAGAAGCAGAAAGCCTGAACAGACCAATAACAGCTGATGAAATTGAAGCAGTAATCAGAAAAACTCCCAGCACACAAAAGCCCTGGACCAGACTGTTTCACAGGAGAATTTTACAAAACATTTAAGGAAGAGTTAGCCCCTGTCCTTCTCTGACTATTCCAAAAAATCCAAGGAGAGGGAAGACTCCCAAACTTTTTCTTTTTGAGGCCAGCATCATCCTAATCCCAAAACCAGATAAAGGCACAGCCAAGAAAGAAAACTACAGGCCAATATTGCTGATGAACACAGACACTAAAATCCTCAACAAAATATTGGCAAATCGCATCCAGCAATACATTGAAAAGATCATCTACCATGATCAAGTGGGATTCATCCCAGGGATGCAAGGATAGTTCAATATTTGCAGGTCAATAAATGTAATATATCACAGAAACAAAAGGAAAGACAAAAATCACATGATCATAACAATAGCTGCAGAGAAAGCATTTGATAAAGTATAGCATCCATTTATGATAAAAATACTCAGCAAAGTGGGAGAGAAACAGACATATCTCAACATAATAAAGGCCATATATGAAAAACCTACAGCCAACATCATACTCAACAGGCAAAAACTAAAAGCTTTCCCACTAAGATTAGGAACAAGAGTTATCCGCTTTCAGCACTTCTATTCAACATAATATTGGAAGTTTTAGTCACAACAATCAGACAAGAAAAAGAAATAAAAGGCATCCAAGTTGGAAGGAGGAAGTAAAACTGTCATTGTTTGCAGATGATGTGATAGTGTACATAGAAAATCCTATAGACTCCACCAAAAAACTACTTGACCTAATAAGTGAATTTGGCAAAACAGTGGCATATGAAGTCAATATTCAGAAATCGAAGGCATTTTTGTACATCAACAATGAAATATCAGAATCAGAAATAAGGAAAAAATCCCATTTGCTATAGCAACAAGAAAAATAAAGTACCTAGGAATAAACTTAACCAAGAAGGTTAAAGACCTGTACTCAGAAAACTACACAACACTGAAGAAAGAAATTAAGGAGGATGCAAATAAATGGAAGTATATACCATGTTCATGGATTGGAAGAATTAACATCATTCAAATGTCCCTACTACCCAAAGCAATCTATAGATTCAACACAATCCCTATTAAAATACCAATGATGTTTTTCACACATCTAGAACAAACATTTCAAAAATTTATATGGAACCATAAATGACCCTGAATAGCCACAGCAAATTTGAGAAAGAAGAACAAAGTAGGAGCGATCACAATACCTGACATCAAACTGTTACAAGGCCACTGTAATCAAAACAGTCTGGTACTGGCCTAAGAACAGACACATAGATCAATGGAACAGAATAAAGAGCCCAGAAATAAACCCATGTCTCTATGGTCAATTAATATTTGACAAAGGGGGCAGAAGCATAAAATGGAGTAAAAATGGCCTCTTCAAAAAATGGTGTTGGGAGAGCTGGACAGTTACATGCAAAAAAATAAAATAAAATAAAATTCGACCATGAACTTACACCATGCACAAAAACAAACTCGAGATGGATAAAAGACTTAAATATATGTCTCGACACCATAAAAGTCGTAGAGGAGAACATAAGCAGGAAACTCTCAGATATTCCACACAGCAATATTTTCACTGATATGTCCCCTAGAGCAAGGGACATAAAGGAAAGAATAAACAAATGGGACTTCATCAAAATAAGAAGCTTCTGCACAGCTAAAGAAAACATCAGCAAAATTAAAAGGGAACCAACCATATGGGAATATATATATGCCAATGATACTTTGGACAAGGGTTTGATCTCCAAATTATGTAAAGAATTGACATGACTCCACTCCAGGAAGACAAAAAATCCAATTAAAAAATGGGCAAAGGACCTGGACAGACACTTTTCCAAGGAGGACATACACAGGACCCAGAGACATATGAAAGGATGCTCAGCATCACTAACCATCAGAGAAATGCAAATTAAAATGACAATGAGATACCACTTCATACCGGTCAGAATGGTCATCCTAAACAAATCAACAAACAATGAGTGCTGGTGAGGTTGTGGAGAAAATGGAACCCTAGCGCACTGTTGGTGGGAATGCAGACTGGTGCAGCCACTGTGGAAAACAGTTTGGAATTTCCCCCAAAATCCAAAAATGGAACTGCCTTTTGACTCAGCAATTCCACTGCTGGGATTATACCCTAAGAATCCTGAAACACCAATTCAAAAGAACCTATGCACCCCAATGTTCATGGCAGCACAATTTACAATAGCCAGGTGCTGGAAGCAACTTGAGTGCCCATGAGTAAATGAGTGGATCAAAAAAACTATGGTATATTTACACAATGGAATACTACGCAGCAGAAAGAAACAAAGAGCTGCTACCCTTCGTGACCGCATGGATGGAACTGGAGAGCATTATGCTAAGTGAAATAAGCCAGGGGGTGAAAGACAAATACCATATGATCTCACCTATAAGTGGAACTTAATCAACAAAACAAACAAGCAAGAAAAATACAACCAGCAACACTGAAAGAAAAAACAAGCCGACAGTAAGGAGAGAGAAGGAGCGAGGAGGGGTAATAGGGAAAAGAAGGGGTTGGGTCAAGTTAAGGAAATGTATAAAGGACTCATGGACAAAGTGAAAGTGGGGAAGGATTGAGGATGGGAGGTGGGAGGTGAGGGTGGGAGGGGCAGGGGAAAGTGGTGGCGGGAAAATGGAGACAAATGTATTTGAACAATGAAAAAAGAAAAAGAAAAATGAATTTAGTATAACCTAAGTGAACAATGATTGTAAAGTCTATAGTAGTGTACAGTAATATCCTAAGCCCTCACATTCACTCACTACTCAATGACTCACCCAGAGAAACTTCCAGTTTTGCAAGCTCCATTCATGCTAAGTGCCCTGTTCAGGTGTACCATTTTTTGTCTTTTATGCCATATTTTTACTGTGCCTTTTCTATGTTTAGATGTGTTTAGACACACATATACTTGTCATTGTGTTGCAATTGCCTAGAGTATTCAGTACAGTAACATGCTGTACAGGTTTGTAGCCAAGGAGCAATAAGCTGTACCATAGAGCCTAGGTGTGCAATAGGTTATACCACCTAGGTTTGTGTAACTACACTCTATGATATTCACACAACAACAAAACTGCCTAAAACACATTTCTCAGACTGTATCCCCAGTGTTAAGCAACACATGACTGTATAATAATTCTAGAAATAAATAACAAATGTTTAATAACACCTTTCCACTGGAAAATTTTAAAACCTTATATTAAACAACTCCTGGGTGACAATGGACATATAATCAAAATGACAGAACTTCTAAAAGTAATTATAATGAAAACATTACTTTTAAGAATGAAGTTCATTTAAAACAGTAATAAAAAAATAAAACAGTAATCAAAGACAACTTCCTGGCCTTAAACACTTATATCAATAAAAATAAATAAATTAACTCCCTAATTTAAAAGGAAAAATAAAGTAAAAGGAAAAGAGCATAAGGAAGAAAGAATAAAAATAAAAGCAAAAATTAATGAAGTAGAGAAAGTGATATACCTACTTAAATGAAAATCCTGCTTCTTTGAAACAAAATAGATAAACTACTAGCTCACCTAAGGAAAACAAGAGAAAGAATGAACATACAAAAAGCAAAGATTACCATTGAAACACAGGAAATTTACAACATCTTTAGAGGTACACTGTGGACGTTGAGCAAATAAAATTGAAATGCTAGATATAGGTGCACTCCCTCAATCTAACAGAGAGAATCTACAAGAAAGCAAAAACACAAAACAAACCCTATAGTTCATATCATACTTAAGACAAGATATTGAATACGTTTTCCCTTAGATGAGGAACAAAAACTATTTCCACCTAGTGCAGGGTGGAATAAAGGTAAGTTACAATTGTTTATATGGAAAATAATACAATAATTATTAAATAATATGAGAATAAACTCTGTGTTCCATGTGCTCACAGTTGTAAACCCACTTTTGCCCCACCCTGTATTTTTATTCAATAATACACTGAATTTCTAGCCAGCACAATAAGCCATGAAAAAAGAAGCTGAAGGCCTAAAGACCAAAAAGGAAGAATTAATACTATCTTTACTAACAGACAAAATAATTGTGCATATATAAAGTCTACATATTTATGGACACAAGATTTATAATAAAGGTGGTACTGCAAAGCAACAGGGAAAGCATATTTTTTCAGTTGGTGGTGTCTAGATAACTAGTTATCCATGTAGAAAAAAAATAGTCACATCTGACTGCTACTTGATGTATATAGAATACAAAAACAATTTTCATTTAAATTTAGATACAATTGGTAAACAAAACAATAAAGCAGAAGATAATATAGAATATTTACATGATATTGGGGTAGGGAAATTTTTCTTAAGACAAAAAATGCTAATCATAAAACAGAATCTTAAATATGACTGCTTTAAAATTAAGAACTTCTGTTTACCATTTCCCTCCAAAAAGACACAGATTTTTGTGAGTTGTACATAGTAGCCCATTAGTTATACTTCTCTACCATCTATTAAATATCAGTGACAGTGCTGAGCCATCAGACCTGAACTCTAGCTAGTCCCTTCACAGGAACTTAATAAAATGTGGTAAAGACAGAGTTTTGCCATCCTTCTTATATAACAATGATATTTCAAAAAAAACCAAACCAAACCAAAACAAAACCCCTTTATGGGGTTAATCATCTTAATTTGGGAAGGCTCTTTTTCTTCGAACTATGAGTATTCTACTCTACCCAGCTTCAAAAAAAGTCATATTGCACAAGTAATTTATTAAATAATTTGAGCAGCCTAAAAAAGTGCATAAGGGTATTTTTTTGTTTGTTTTTAGCACAAACACCTCCAGATGCCACAATATATTTGATATTGCTCTTTTAGACTTAGTGAAAAGTGATAAAAGACTTCAGGAGTTCATCTGTGGTTAAAGAACTAAGGGTCCAGGGCTGTTTTTATGGAGAAGTCTGTTTATCACCGCAGACACAATTTCTCTCAGAAATAAATCCATGACTGTAGGAAAAGGTTCAAATATCTCTCAGCATCTTTTTTTTTTAATTTATTTTTTCAAATACATTTGTCTCTGCCCACCCCCCACCACTTTCCCTTGTCCCCTCCCTCCTTCCTCCCTCAGCTCTTCCCCTTTGGTTTTGTCCATGAGTCCTTGCTATATGTTCTTTGACATTCCCCTTCCCTTCCTTTTCCCCGCCCCCCCCCTCCTTCCCTCTTGTCTCTGTTGATTTCTTTTCCTTTCAGTGTTGCTGGTCTTATTTTCCTTGCATCTTTGTATTGTTGGTTAGGTTCCACTTATAGGTGAGATCATATGGTATTTGTCTTTCGCCCCCTGGCTTATTTCGCTTAGCATAATGCTCTCCAGTTCCATCCATGCTGTCGTGAAGTTTAGTAGTTCTTTTTTTCTTTCTGCTGCGTAGTATTCCATTGTGTATATGTACCATAATTTTTTGATCCAATCATCTACTGATAGGCATTTAGGTTGCTTCCAACACTTGGCTATTGTAAATTGTGCTGCTATGAACATTGGGGTGCATAGGTTCTTTTGTATTGGCGTTTTGGGATTCTTAGGGTATAGTCAGAGCAGGGGAATCACTGGATGAAAAGGCAGTTCCATTTTCAGCTTTTTGAGGAAATTCTACACTGCTTTCCACCGTGGCTGCACCAGTTTGCATTCCCACCAACAGTGTACTAAGGTTCCCTTTTCTCCACAGCCTCGCCAGCACCTGTTGTTTGTTGATCTGTTTATGATGGCCACTTTGACTGGTGTGAGGTGGTACCTCATGGTGGTTTTGATTTGTATTTCTCTGATGGCTAGTGATGCTGAGCATCCTTTCACATATCTCTGGGCCCTCTGTATCTCCTCCTTAGAAAAGCGTCTGCCCAGGTCCTTTGCCCATTTTTTTATTGGATTGTTTGTCGTCTTGGAGTGGAGTTGTCTCTCAGCATCTTGATTTAAAGCTAGAAGGAGACACATTCAAAGCTATCTCCATACTACCTACCTGGATTAGAAGTTGTTTGTTGCCTTCATTTCATTGATCAATTCCAGAATAGCAGCCCTTCCCTAATGATACTCCTAGAAGAGGGTGACCCTGTTTCTCACTTTGTTGTGTAGGCGACAGTCTCCTGATCTTTTGGCAGGGAGGTGTTTGTTTGCCCCACTCTCTCTCTCTGGTTTCTCCTCTTGTTGCACTAATGTCCCAGGCACCAACAGTTCCTAAAGGAAGGCTGCTTCCCGCACCCAAAGACTGCTCCGTGGCACATGGTATCAGATTGTTTGAGGAGACGGTGAAAATGTGCTATGCTAACTCATGATCAGTCCTGTAGTCCCTGGCCAAGCTTTCTGCAGAGGCTGAAATACTGCTCCTGTAGCTTTAGCCCTATGCAATTGCTAAGCCCATCTGAACCAGGCAAGGGAGGAGATTAGAACGCTCCTCTGCCAGCAGAGGTGTGCAGCATTAGTCTCGATGACATGGGCCCGCTCTGCCCTGTGTTGCTTATAAGTTTGGGGCCTTATTTAGATTCTCTTTCTAATAAACCAACTGTAAGAAAAAGTTTATGAGCAAGCTGAAAATTTCAAATATGACTGAGTAGTTGATTAAATTTAGGATTTTTTTTCTGAACAGATATTTTTCCAAAGAAAAATTACTACCCTTTGTATTTCCCGGGGTCTCGTGTTGGACTGGATCTCCCTAAAACCATTGAGTTGGGGGTCAGGGTAATCAAATCTAAATAGGTTCTATCTCTAAGAATAGGGTTTCCTTGTCTGGTGTAAGGGGGTAGGAAACGTGGAAATATCCTGACTCAGTTCTTCCATCAGCAATCTTCAGTGGGGAAAAAAATTGTGCCTTGGAAATGCAAAACTAATTCAGAATATTCAGGGCCCTTTGCCAAATGGCAAGTAGTCTCCCAGAGGATGCTAGGAATGGTCTAATCTGCTTAAACTCCTGAGGCCTGGTCAGACTATGCCAGACTTCAAGAATGGATCATTCGTCTGTTACAGTCAGTTTCCAGTCAGTGACCAGTGAGAGGCAGCCTCTACCTACCTGATACTGACAGCCTATTGGATGTCCTGCTAGATGTGTGCATGCGTGCGTGCGTGCGTGTGTGTGTTGAGAGAGTGAGAGAGACAGCATGGAGAGTAAAATCAAGTCAGAGGAAGTAGTGAATCAGGAGCTCACACTCCATAAATAAGCAGCATATGCAGGTGAGGACACTGGTTGTGTTATCAGACTCACTGCACCCTCACTCTGGGTCTCATAACACAGCCAGTGTCCTCACCTGTATGTGCTGAAGCCCATGGAGAAGGTCAATGAATGTGCTTCCTTCTGTGCTGAAAGCTGACTCTGCCTTTGCTGACATCCATAAGAGAATAACACTTAACTGGCTCCTACGGCAACCACCTGAGCTGAGATCACACCAGAGCTCTGCACACAATGGCCATAGGTGAGATGTCACAGATCTTGCCTCCTTTAACCTTTCCCTGTTCTGATTTTTCCTCTCCAGATGTCTAGCTGTGCCTCTGCTTTCCCACCTCTCTCCAGTTAGTTGCTTCTTCCTCTGTATCTCCCCTTCACGTTTCTGTAAGGCTCTCTCGGCCAGCCCACCTGCCCTCCTGGCTCTGGCTGAAGGTCAGATGGCTTGGATAAGAGGGTTGGCCTTGTTTTGAGGTGATCTTCTACATGGCAGAAAGAGCTCAGAGACTGGATGAATTCTTCTCTGAGTCACCTGGTTAAAGTGAGAGTTCCAACTGCTAGATTGGGAAGTTGGTTCCACATCATCCAAGGGCATTATGCTTCTGTGGGCCTCTCAGTCTGTTTTCTATTTGGCTTTTCATTTTTTTGTGTTTTTTTTTCTGTCTGTCTCTCATTTGTTTTGTTTTCTGCCTGCTTTCCCCATGTTCTTCATCTCCCTCTCTCCAGATCCCCCCTTTTATTATTTTTCCATCTTCTTTCAACATGAATAGCAGAAAGGGCACTGTCCCAGGAGCCAGGAAAATTCTTTGTGGTCTTGATCCCCAAAGGCTTTGACAATACTGAAAGATTATAATTAGAGATTTGCCTTTATCCCTCTTTAGCTACCTGACAAGTCAGGTCATGTAGTCTTTCCTGAGGCTCCATTTCCCCATCTTAAAGTCATATTAGAGGTACCTTTTTAGAGCATGAAGTTCCTCACAGTTGCTGTGAGGAACAAATGAGGGAATTTAGACCATGGAAAGTCACAGAAATGGGAGGAATTGTTCTCCCATTGTTTTTCACAATCTATTCTTGTCTCTTCTTATTTCTAACATTCAATTATGTCCCTGTTTACTTCACCTTCTGTTTTTATTTCATCTGCCTTTTCTTCTTTGATCTGCTACACAATTTATTTCTCTTCTTTCCCATTTGTGCTTTTCTCTCAATCCATTTGCCTCTGTAGTTTTCCTGCTTATCTGTGCATTTTTCTTTTCTACTCCTTTGAAAAAAGATGGCTGAGGGGTATCAAAGAGTTTGTGAATATATTGTAAAATAAGGTAAATAACATGAAGATTCAGTTTTTCCCATTTTCTGTAAGATCTACAGAGTAAGTAAAATTAAAAGGAAGTAGAATAAGGAGTCAGAGAGGACTGGAGTTTAATCTACTATACAAAAGTATTTCCTGATCCAAAAAATTGATTTGTTTTAAAGCCATAGTTTCTACCCAGGCATTTTCCATGGTAGTAGAATATTGGTTCAAGACATTAAAAGATTTCTTCCAAGATGTGAGTTTCAAATAAGAAGAGAGAAAAGAAGTAAAGGAGAAGGTAATGAACATGTACTAAGCAATTACTATTTGTCAGTCACATTAAGTATATTACTTTCATTATAATTAATCTGTACACCAATCAAAAAGTCAGAGAGGGGTCATTGAATGCAGAGGCAGTCATTCCAATCCAAGTTTCTGCAAGGTGTGCGCACACTCAAGTAACCATGTCTAAGGGACCTACAGATGGCATTGATCTTGGCACCACCTAGTCTTGTGTGGGTGTCTTCAAGCACAGAAAAGTGGAAATAATTGCCAACTATCAGGGAAACTGAACCACCCTAAGTTATGTCACCATTACTGATACTGAATGATTGATCAGTGATGCTGCAGAGAATCAAGTTGCAATAAATCCTACCAACATGGTTTTTGATGCCAAATGCTTGATTGGATGTAGATCTGATGATGCTGTTGTCCAATCTGATATGAAACATTGGTCCTTCATGGTGGTGAATAATGCTGGCAAGGCCAAGGTCCAAGCAGAATACAAAGGAAAGACAAAAAGTTTCTATCCAGAAGAGGTGTCCTCGGTAGTTTTGACAAAGATGAAAGAAATCACAGAAGCCTACCTTGGGAAGACTTATCAATGCTGGCATCAGAGTACTTGCCTATTTCAATGACTCTCAGCATCAGGCTACTAAACATGTTGGAACTATGGCTGGTCTCAATGTACTTTGAATCATCAGTGAGCCAAATGCTGCTGCTATTGCTTATAGCTTAGACAAAAATTTGGAACTGAAAGAAACCTGCTGATCTTTGACATGGGAGGCCTTTTTTGATGTGTCAATTCTCACAACTGAAGACGGAATCTTTGAGGTCAAATTTATACCTGGGAACACACACTTGGTGGAGAGGACTTTGACAACCAAATGATCAGCCATTTATTGTAGAGTTCAAGCATAAACATAAAAAGGACATCAGTGAGAACAAAAGTCTTTGAGGGTTGTTCGTTGCCTTTGTACTGCTTGTGAACATGCTAAGCATACTCTCTCTTCCAGCATCCAGGCTAGCACTGAGATTGAGTCCCTCTATGAAGGATTTGGCTTCTATACCTCTATCACCCGTGCCCAATTTGGAGAACTGAATGCTGACCTTTTCTGTGGCACCCTGGATCTTGGAGAGAAAACCTTTCAGGGTGCCAATCTTGACAAGTCCCAGATCCATGATATTGTCCTGGTGGGCAGCTCTACCTGTATCCCCAAGATTCAGAAACTCCTGCAGGACTTTTTCAATGGAAAAGAGTTGAATAAAAGCATCAACCTTAATGAGGCTGTTGCTTAAGGTGCTGCTGTTCAAGCAGTCATCTTCTCTGGAGATAAATCTGAAAATGTTCAAGATTTGCTGTGTTGGATGTCATTCCTTTTTCCCTTGGCACTGAGACTGCAAGTAGAGTCATGGCTGTCCTTATCAAGAGCAATACTACATTCCTACCAAGCAGACTGGGACCTTCACTGCCTACTCTGACAACCAGCCTGGCATGCTCATTCAGGCTTATGAAGATGAGCATGCCATGACCAATGATAACAACCAGCTTGGCAAGTGTGAACTCACAAGCATACATAATGTTGTTCCTCAGATTGAAGTCACTTTTGATATTGATGCCAATGGCACCCTCAATGTCTCTGCTGTGGATAAAAGTACAGGAAAAGAGAACAAGACTATCATGACTAATGACAGGGGTTATGTGAGCAAGGAAGGCATTGAGCCCATGGTCCAGGAATCTGAGAAGTACAAAGCGGAAGATGAGAAGCAGTGGAACAAGGTGTCTTCCAAGAATTCACTTGAATTCTATGTATTCAACATGAAAGTAACTGTGGAAGATGAAAAACTTTAAGGCAAGATCAATGATGAGCTCTTCCATCTGGCAGCAGCCATTAGGTAAGCCAAGATGGGTTCTTAGAAGTACATCCGGGAGCTATGGAGGAAGGAGCAACCCAATGTGATGTGCCTTCTTCTCAAGTTGTGCTGCTAGCAGTACTGCCAGCTCTCTGCACTCCACAGGACCTCCCCGCCCCACCTGGCCTGATAAGGCATACAGGCTGGGATACAAGGCCAAGCAAGGTTATGTCATATATCGGATTTGTGTCAGCCATGGTGGCCACAAACTCCTTGTTCCTAAGGGTGCAGCCTATGACAATCCTGTCCATGATGGTGTTAACTAGCTAAATTTTGCCTGAAGTCTTCAGCCTGTTGCCGAGCAGTGATCTGGGCACCACTGCGGGGCTCTGAGAGTCCTCAATTCTTACTGGGTTGGTGAAGATTCCATATACAAAGTCGTTGAGGTTATCCTCATTGATACATTCCACAAGGCTATCAAAAGGAATCCTGACACCCAGTGGTTCACCAAACCAGCCAACAAGCACAGGGAGATGTGAGGGTTGACATTTGTGAGCTGCAAGAGCCATGGCCTTGGAAAGGTCACAAGTTCCACCTTACTATTGGTGGCTCTTGCTTGGAGAAGGCACAATACTCTCCAGCTCCACTGTTACTACTAATATAAGTACTTTTTGTAAAATTCTTACCTAATGAACAACGTAGGATAGTCAAAAAAACAAAAACAAAAACAGAAAGATCAATGATGATGAGAACAAACAGGAGAATTTTGCTTGACAAATGCAATGAAATCATCAAATGGCTTGATATGAACCAGACTGCAGAAAAGGAGGAATTTGAACATTAGCAGAAAGAGTTGTAAAATGTCTGCAATCCCATCACTACCAAGCTGTACCAGCGGCAGGAAATACGCCAGAAGAAATGCCTGGGGGCTTCCCTGGTGGTGGAGTCCTTCCACCTGGCAGCGCCTCCTCTGGACCCACCATTGAACAGGTTGATTAAGCCAACCTTGAGCATAAATTTAGCATTGTTCCACACAAGATATTGAAGGACCCAAATTTGTAGCAAATTCCATGGCAGATTTAAAAGTTGAGCTGCTGTATGGTAAATAACTGGGCATTCTTGATACTTGAACATGGACTATGTGCACAGGGAAAGTAAATAACACACTTTATAAGCACTGTATTGTAAAATGGAAATGCAACGTCTTAAGTAAAACTATTTAAAATTGGCAAAAAAGAAAGAAAAGAAAAGGAAAAAGTCAGGGAGTTTATCCCAAAATGCTATTAGTAAGTGGTAAAGCTGAAATAACAAGACTGGTTTATCTAATTCCAAACCCTTAGCCTTTTCTACATATCTGCCGTATATATGTGAGTTTCACATGAAGATACTGAGTCTCAAAAAAGTATCCATTCCACCTCTTAATACTATCTATGTCATTGACCAGATAATCTCTAGTTCTTTCCAAGACTTCCAGATATGACTATTTTATCTTCCTACCTTTCTGTTTTGGACTATTTTTACAATCAGTACAATTATTAAATGAACATAAATGACACTGTTGTTCACATTAACCATGGCTGCCAAAACTGCCAAAAAGAGCCAATCTAATGCTTAGTTTTGCCCTCATCAGTCACAAAATCCTGTATAATTTCCTACAAATCTATCTTGTACAAATAGCCAAATCCTTAATGTTCAGGAACTAATCATTCTATATGTGGATTAACTAATCACTTTTTCATCTTGTTTTTCCTCTACCTTTTAGGATGTTAGTGGTGAGGGAGGAGGTTTTGGGAGGAAATGAGGGGCTTTGTCTTTTTCCTAACGTAGTTAAAACCCCTTCTAGAGGTGGCTGTTGTCAGAAAGAGAAATGTATTCTCTGGTTTATTTTACTTTTGCTTTATATATAGCTTAGATTGTGACTCTAGAGGGTAGACTATGAATAACTATGAAGTATTTTAATGGGAAGGATATGTGGATACAAGATTCATCTAACTAAGAAAACAGGTTGAAATAAAGATCCCAAATAAGGCTGTTGATGCTCTCTCTCACACATGTGGATGCCAGAGAAGTTACCTTGTGACTAGAGCTTGTGCATCTGTCTTGTCCATAGCAGTAAAGATCTGTCACGCCAAGCAAGGGCCCTCACAATGTCTGTCAGACCATCATTACATAAGAAGTGTATTTCACTGTCCCTCAACTGCAGAGATATGGAGACTTTGCAGTGGATCCAACAATAAGAGGGTAGAATGCAGAATAGAAAAAAAAAGGGGGAAAGAAACCAATTTACCTTGAAAAATATCTAGATAACATAAAATATTATTATAATTTTTAAAAATTTGTAAGTTTGTCTACCACATGGTAAAGAATGTTGAACATAAATCTCAATCTTTGCTGAGGCTAGAACAATATACTTGTAAATTGCTCCGTAATAAATGTAGGTTAGATCTAGCCAGGTATTTGATAACAGTATCCCTTCCAATTCCCATAAAAATCCCCAAAACTATTTAGATGTTAATTCTGCTATGTCCTAAAGGAAGCAAACTAAGTGTCCTAAAGCCTCCTGTTAGCCTAATGATTAATTTTCACAATAACATGCTCACCTAAAATTTACATTTATTAAATTTGTAACATCTTATTTGTAATTATATTATTCAACCCTTTTATTACATTTTTTAATGTTTTACAGCTGTTCCAATTATTTCCTACCTTTGCCCACCCCCAACTTCTATAGGGAATCCCCACCCTGCTGTCTATGCCGATGGACCTTCAATATATGTTCCTTGACTAATCCCTTCACCTTCTTTCCAACAGTCCCCCCTCCCTCCTCCTTCTTCTTCCCCTCTTACTGATTGTTGTCAGACTCTTTTGTGATTCTATGCCTCTGGTTCTGTTTTGCTGATTAGTTCATTTTGTTCATTAGATTCCACTTATAACTGAGATCATATGGTATTTGTTTTTCACCAACTGGCTTATTTTACTTAGCATGGTGACACTCTCCAGTTCCATCCATGCTGTTCAAAAAGTAGGAATTCCTTCTTTTCTACTATTCCATTAGGAGAGGAATTCCTACTATTCTAATGGAGAGGAATGCTGTATAGAATTCTATTGTGCAAATGTACCACAGTTTTTTTTTAATACACTCATTTACTGATGGGCACTTAGGCTGTTTCCAACTCTTGGCTATTGTAAATAGCACTGCTATGAACATAGGAGTGCATAAGTTCTTTTGAATTGGTGTTCCTTTGAGTATTTTCCCAGAAGTGGAATCACTGGGCCAAAAGGCAGTTCCATTTTTAATTTTTTGAGGAAACTCCATACTGTTTTCCACAGTGGCTACACCAGTCTGCATTCCCACCAGCAGTGCACTAGGGTTCCCTTTTCTCCACATCCTTGCCAGCACTTGTTTTTTTGTTGATTTATTAACAATAGCCATTTTGGCAAGTGTGAAGTGGTATCTCATTGTGGTTTTAATTTGCATCTCTCTGATGGCTAGCGATGCTGAGCATTTTTTCATATCTATGGGCCATCTGTATTTCTTCCTTGGAGAATTACCTATTCAGGTCCTTTGCCCATTTTTTTTAATTGGATTGTTTGTCTTTCTGGTGTTGAGTCATATGAGTTCTTTACACACACACATATGTATTTATTTATTTTTTTAGAGAAAGCAGAAGGGTTGTAGAAAGAGAGGGAGAGAAACATTGATGTACAAGAAAAACACCAATTGGCTGCCTCTTGTATGTCCCCAACTGGGGGCCTGGCCTGCAACTCAGGCATGTGCCCTGATCAGGAATTGAACCAGTGACCTTTCAGTTTGTGGGATGATGCTCAACCCACTGAGCCACACTAGTCAGAGCTTTATATACTTTGGAGATTAAACCCTTGTCCAATGTATCATTGGCAAATAATGTTCTCCCATACAGTCGGTTTCCTTTTCATTTTGATGATGGTTTCTTAAACTGTGCAGAAGCTTTATAATTTGATGATGTAGTCCGATTTGTTTATTTTTTTCCTTTATTTCTCTTGACCTAGGAAATACATCAGCAAAAATATTCCAATGTGAGATGCCTGGAATTTTACTGCCTAGGTTTTCTACTAGGATTGTCATGGTATCACGTCTTATGTTTCTTTTGTCAATTTTGAGTTTATTCCAGTGTATGGTGTGAGTTGATGGTCTAGTTTCATTTTTCTTCATGTACCGGTCCGGTTTTCCCAACACCATTTATTGAAGAGACTATTTTTACTCCATTGTATGCTATGCCCCCTTTGTCAAATATTAATTGACCATAGAGACATGGATTTATTTCTAGGTTCTCTATTCTGTTCCATTGATCTATGTTTCTGTTCTTATGCCAGTACTAGACTGTTTTTGATTACAGTGGCCTTGTAGTATAGTTTGATATCAGGTATTGTTATCCCTCCAATTTTGTTCTTCTCAAGATTGCTTAGGCTATTTGGGGTCTTTTTTCATTCTCTATAAATTTTTGTAGTATTTGCTCTAGATCTGTGAAGTATGCTATTAGTAATTTAATAGGAATTCTGTTGAATCTATAGATTGCTTTGGGTAGTATGGGCATTTTAATGATGTTAATTCTTCCAATCCCTGAACATGGTATATGCTTCCATTTATTTGTATCTTCCTCAATTTCTTCGGTGTTCTATAGTTTTCCAAGTACAAGTCTCTTCCCCCCTTGATTAAATTTATTCCTAGGCTAGCTTGTTCTTTCTTTTTTTCTTCCTTTCTTCCTTCCTTCCTTCCTCCCTTCCTTCCTTCCTTCCTTCCTTCCTTCCTTCCTTCCTTCCTTCCTTCCTTCCTTCCTTCCTTCCTTCCTTCCTTTCTTTCCTTCTTTCTTTCTTTCTATTTTTGCTATGGTAAATGAGATGTTTTTCTTAGTTTCTCTTTCTGATAGTTCATTGTTGGTGTACAAAAATGCCATCAATTTCTGAATATTGACTTTGTATCCTGCTACTTTGCCAAATTCACTTATTAGGTCAAGTAGTTTTTTGGTATAGTCTACAGGGTTTTCTATGTACACTATCATATCATCTGCAAATAATGACAGTTTTACTTCCTCCTTTCCAATTTGGATGGCTTTTATTTCTTCTTGTCTGATCGCTGTGACTAGGACTTCCAGCACTATGTTGAATAAGAGTGACGAAAGTGGACACCCTTGTCGTGTTCCTCATCTCAATGGAAACACTTTCAGTTTTTGCCCATTAAGTATGATGTTGGCAGTAGGTTTTTCATATATGGCCTTTATTATGTTGAGGTATGTTCCCTCTAGTCCCACTTTGCTGAGTGTTTTTACCATAAATGGGTGCTGAATTTTATCAAATGCTTTTTTAGCATCTATTGATATGATCATATGATTTTTGTCCTTCATTTTGTTTATGTGATGTATTACATTTATTGATTTGCAAATATTGTATCATCCTTGCATCTCTGGATAGTACAATAAATCTCACTTGATCATGGGATAGGATCTTTTTAATGTATTGCTGGATCCAGTTTGCCAATATTTTGTTAAGGATTTTAGCATCTGTGTTCATCAGAGATATTGGCCTGTAATTTTCTTTCTTTATTGTGTCTTTATCTGGTTTTGGAATTAGGATAATACTGGCCTTGTAAAAAGAGTTTGGGAGTGTTCCTTCTTCTTGAATGTTTTGGAATAGTCTAAGAAGGATTGGTGTTAGTTCTTCTTTGAGTATTTGGTTAAATTTGCCTGTGAGCCATCTGGTCCAGGGCTTTTGTATGTCAGGAGTTTTTTTTTATTACTGCTTCAATTTTGCATATTGTTATTGGTCTAGTCAGGTTTTCTGCTTCTTCTTGATTCAGTTTTGGAAGACATATGTTTCTACAAATGTATTTATTTTGCTCAGGTTCTCCAATTTCTTGGCATATAGTTGTTCATAGTAACCACTTACAATCCTTTGTATTTCTGTGGTATTGGTTGTTACTTCTCTTTCATTTCTCATTTTATTTATTTGGGTCCTCTCTCTTTTTTTCTTGATGAGTCTGGTTAGAGGGGTTTGTCTATTTTATTTATCTTTTCAAAGAACCAGCTCCTGGATTCATTGGCTTTTTGAACATTTTTTTTAAGTCTCTATGTCATTTAATTCTGCTCCAATCTTGTTTATTTCCTTCCATCTACTCGCTCTGAGCTTTGTTTGTTGTTGTTCCTCTAGTTCTTCTAGGTGTAGGGGTAGGTTGTTTATTTGAGATTTTTCTGTCTTTTTAAAGTAGGCCTGTGTTGCTATGAACTTCCCTCTCTGACAGCTTTCACAATGTCCCATAGGTTTTGGGTTGTTGTATGTTCATTTTCATTTGTTCCCAGGTATTTTCATTGTTAACTCATTCATTATTTAATAACATTTAGTCAGCCTCCATGTATTTGAATATCTTTGAGTTTTTTCTTGAGGTTGGTTTCCAGTTTCAAGCCACTATGATCTGAGAAGATGCTTGATATGATTTCAATTTTCTTGAATTTGTTAAGACTTGTTTTGTGTTCTACTAAGTGGTCTATCTTTGAAAATGATCCATGTGCATTTGAAGAGAATGTATATTTTGATCTTTAGGATGAAATGTTCTGTATCAGTTAGGACCTAGATCAGTTAGGATCTAGAGTGTCATTCAATGCTGCAATATCTTTGTTGATTTTTTTTTGTTTGTTTGGAAGATCTCTCCATTGGTAATAGTAGGGTATTAAAATCCCCTACAATGACTGTATTACTGTCATCCTCTTTTTTGAAGTCCTCTAGGATTTTTTTTTATATAAATCAGTGTGGCTATATTGGGTGCATATATGTTCATAAGGGTTATACTCCTTGTTGGACTACTCCCTTATTATGTATTGACCTTCTTTGCCTCTTGTTTTGGACTTTGTTTTAAAGTCTATTTTGTCTGATATAAGAATTGCTACCTCTGCTTTTTTTTCATGTCCATTTGCATGGGATATTTTTTTCCATCCCTTCACTTTCAGCCCATGTGAATCTTTTGTTCTGAGATGTGTCTCTTATAGAGAACATACTGTATTTTGCTGTGTATAATGCGTACTTTTTTGCCCAAATTTTTGAGGGAAAAATAGGGATGCACATTTTACATAGGTAGTACTAAAACCATGGGTGTGCATTATACACAGCGAAATACGATATATGTGGGTGTTGTTTTTTTGTCTATTCAGCTATTGTATGTCTTTTGATTGGGGCATTTAATCCATTTACATTTAAGGTTATTATTGATAGGTGTTTGTTCATTGTCATTTTTTCCCTTTGTACTTGTGTCCCTCTCTCTCTCTCTTCCTTCTTCTTCTTAAAGCAGTGCCTTTAGCATCTTTTGCAATGCTGGTTTGGTGGAGCTGTAGTCTCTTATCTCTTTTGTTTTTTCCTGGAAAGCTGCTTATTTCTCCTTCCATTTTGAATGACAGCCTTGCTGGATAGAGTAGTCTTGGTTACAGGTCTTTGCTTTTCATTACTTGGATTACTTCGTGCCAGTCACTTCTGGCTTGTAGTGTTTCTGTTGAGAAGTCAGTTGATAGCCTTATTAAAGCTCCCTCTATGTACTAGCTGTTTCTTCTTTGTTGCCTTTAAGATTCTCCCTTTGTCTTTAAATTTTGCCATTTTTATTGTGGAGTGTCTTGGAGTAGGCCTCTTTGGGTTCATCTTGATTGGGACCCTCTGTGCTTCCTGAACTTGTGTGACTTTTTCCCCTCACCAAGTTAGAGAAGTTTTCTGTCTTACTTTTTCAAACAGTTTTTCTATCCCTTGCTCATTTTCTTCTTCTTCTGGTATCCCTATGATGTGAATATTGTTACATTTCATGTTATCCCAAAGCTCCCTTAAACTATCTTTTGTTTCTTTAGTATTTTTTTTTGTTTGTTTTGTTGATCTGACTGGGTGCTTTTTCTCTGCCTTGTCTTCCAACTCCCTGATGTGATCCTCTGCTTCATCTAGCCTGCTTTTAATTCCTTCTAGTGTATTCTCTATTTCAGATATTGTATTTCCACCTGGTTCTTATTCATAGTTTTTATGTCCTTTTTCATGCTAATGTAGTTCCACTAAGTTTCTTGTAGTTCTCACTAAGTTCCTTGGGCATCCTTATAACCATTACTTTGAACTCTGTGTCTGATAAATTGCTTGCCTCAAATTTATTGAGCTCTTTTTCTGGAGATTCTTCCTTTCCTTCCTATAGGGGGTTGTTTCTTTGTCTTTCCATTTTGGGTGACTCTTTTTCTTTGTTTCTATATATTAAATTGATCTTCTTTAACTTCCTGTCTTCATTGTGTGGCCTTCTATGGTAGGGGTCCTGTGGGACTCAGTGGTACAGTCTCCTCGATCTCCTATGCTGTTGTACAGGTACTGACAGAACAACAACAACAAAAAACACAGAAAACAAACCCTGTACCAGAACCTCCCTACCACCCTGCAACAGCAGAAATATCAATGACAAATAAGCAGAGATGAATAAAGGTAGAAAGTGAATAACAATATTATAAGAAAGGTAAAAAAGAATATGATATAACTAAAGGAAAGAAAAATGATTTTGAGAGGGTAGAGGGAGGAGAAATAATAAGAGTAGGGAATAGAAAAAAGGTGAAGAAAGGAAAAATAAAATCTAAAATGTAAATAAGAAAGGGAAGGAAGAAAGCAAAATGGAGCAAGCAAAGGAAATAGTAAAATATGAGATTTGAAATACGATGAAAAAAGAAAAAATTGTGAAAAATAGGAACAAGATTGAGGATAAACAACAGCCACAGCAGTATCAATGACAAATGAGCAAAGATCAACAAAGGCAAAAAGAGAATAGGATATTACAAGACAGATAAAAAGAATATGAGATGACCAAAGGAAAAAAAATGATTTTTAGAGGATAAAGTGAGGAGACACAACAAAAGTAAGGAATAGAAACAAGGAGAAGGAAGGGAACAAATAAAATTTAAACCAAAAGTATGAAAGGGAAGGAAGAAGGCAAAATGTAGTAAAGAGTAAAACAAGGAAAGAGTAAAATATGAGATTTGAAATAAAAAAAAAGATAGTGAACTAATAGGAACAAAATCAAAGAGAAATAAAAGATATTAAAAAGCTATGAAAAAGAAAAAAACCTTGCAAATAATGAAAAAGAATGAGGTGGAATTTGTCTCAGCAAAGTCCAGTGCTTGGCTACAGGTCTCTCCTTCCGGATTCGAGTCTGGCATTACCAGATGTGGTCCCCATCCAGCTCTATGCAGCCTGTTTGAGGTTACAAGCAATCCAGAGTCTGTGGCTGTCTCCTTCAGGCTTCACTGTGTCTGGGATGCTCCTCGCTGCTCTGCCCTGCCAGCTTTTCATCAGCACAAGGCCCAGCAGTGGGGGTCATCCAACATCTGAATGCACCACAGTTACCACCTGCCTCTATCTGGGGTCCTGCCATTAGTCTTAGCCTCACTGCTGACTCATCTGTTTCTGAGAGGGTTTCTGGTGTGATTGGAAGGATGGGACCCCTGGATCTCCCCTTGGAGGTGTTGTTTAGACTTCAGGGAGTACGGTGGGTGTATTCCCCCACCCCTGTACCACAAGTTTTGGTCTGTCCCAGGTTATTTCCAATAATGTATAGTTTCTGATGAGTTAGGTGGCTCTTTCCTGCTGGTACTGATGGCAGCCCTGTTTAAGAGGAGAGGCTGGGTAGGGCCCTGAATTCCCTTTGCTGCGCCAATTTCTGCACTCTCTACCCACCTGTTTTCAGTAGAATAGGGCCCAAGGAATCAGTGTGTCTTGTCACAGCTGAGAAGAGTTCAGAAAAGTCCCCTGGTGGCTCCTTTTCTGTCTTTTGTGGATGTGTGCCCAGCGGGGGCTCCTGAGCCTGGCTGACTGTTTTGCAGGACGGGGGTGGGCAAGACTTTCTCTTCCTAGATTTTTTTTTTTTTTTTTTAATCTGAGCAGGGGGTGGGGTTCTGCCTGGCTGCAAAGAATCTCTGGTGCTGAGCTCTTGCCTGTCTAACTCCCAGCCCACTGCTAGTTGAGACAGCAAACCCCTTGTTGCACAATTCTGTGAACTCCCTGCCCAGATGGATTCAGTGAGAACGAATGCGCTTTCAATCTGGTCTCTTTGCTGTAAGAGCAGCTGTGTGTGGGGTCTTAGCCCAGCCACTTTTCAGCTCCTTTTTAAAAAGACTCTATGTGGTACCCACACCACAGTGCTGAGTTACTGTCTAGTTCTCTGCGCATACCCCCTCCCCAAAAAGCAAAATGTCTCTCGTGGTCAAGGCTAGCTGCAGCCTGCTGGTGCGTCTGACAGCTCCAGGTGCGGCAACCTGATCATTATAGGAGATTGAGTACCTATTTGGAATTCTCCAGGTTGGTGCTACTGTTATGGACATGCTGCTCACTGTATGTGTGTAGCCTGGGTGTCCCAGACTCATATATCTTCCCAAGTCTCTCCCAATTAGAGTTGGGGATTCCTGTGTGGGACTAGGGCCCCCCAACTCTGAGACAGGAGGAAGCTCTTAAGCTGAAGTTTCCTCTGGTCTCTCTGCTGCTGCCGGCTCCACACACAGGATATTTCCCCTTCAACTTGCAATATCTCCTTACCAGATGGTACAAAGTATGCTCTCTACTCCTTGGCTTCAAAACTTACCCACTGGGATTCCATTTACTGTTGTGGTTAAAGGTCAGAAGATCAGCTGAAAACCCAAGTGGGGACAAGAGCAAGTGGACTCAGCTTCCACCTCCTCGGCTGCCATATTCAACCCTCTATTTCAGCTCTTTTTAGAGTATTCTATTCTTGCATCTGTTGGGCGGGGGGGGGGGGGGGGGGGTCAGTCTTTATTTTTCTTAATTTTAACATCTAAGGTAATCATCTGAGAATATGGCTGCCTGAAGTTAATATGGCTAAGAATTATTAAATTTGATGGACTTTGGTTAATTATACCATAAATTTAACCCTTCTAAATCCATTTTAATCCTTTGAGATATATATTTTGAGACATCACAAGATTCTTTGAGCCAAAACTATTCACACTTTCTCAATTGGTAATTAAATTTATTAAAGTAAATTTTAAAAATAGTTGAATCCATTCACATTTAGCAAACGTATACAGCATTATGTACCAGGCACTTTCCTAAAAACATCACAAGTATTGACTCATTTAATCCTCATAATAATTCAAGAATGTAGGTATTGTCATTATTATTCTCATCCAGAGATGAGGAAAGATAGGCATGTAAATTTAAATCACCTAAGTTTACACAGTTGGTAAGTGGAGAAGCCAGAATTTGAATACAGATCATTGGACTCCAGGGTCTGTATTATTAAAGGAACCTTATAGTAAAAGGCATTAACATTTTTTAAAAATATATATTTTATTGATTACGCTATTACAGTTGTCCCATTTTTTTTTCTCTCCTTGATTCCCCTCCACCCTGTACCCTCCCTCCCACCAGCATTCCCTCCCCTCTTAGTTCATGTCCATGGATCGTACATACAAGTTCTTTGGCTTCTCCATTTCCTGTACTGTTCTTAACCTCTCCCAGTCTATTTTGTACCTACTATTTATACTTCTTTTTTCCTATACTCTTTCCCCCATTCTTCCCCTTCCCCCTCCTCTCTGATCTCCATTTCTGTGATTCTGTTCCTGTTCTAGTTGTTTGCTCAGTTTTTGTTTTTGTTTTTGTTTTAGGTTCAATTTTTGATAGCTGTTTGTTGTCCTTTTACTGTTCAGAGTTTTTGATCTTCTTTTTCTTACATAAGTCCCTTTAACATTTCATATAATAAGGGCTTGGTGATGATGAACTCCTTTAACTTGACCTTATCCGGGGAGCACTCTATCTGCCCTTCCATTCTAAATGATAGCTTTGCTGGATAGAGTAATCTTAGACGTGGGTCTTTGCCTTCCATGACTTTGAATACTTCTTGCCAGCCCCTTCTTGCCTGCAAGGTTTCTTTTGAGAAATCAGCTGACAGTCTTATGGGAACTCCTTTGTAGGTAACTGTCTCCTTTTCTCTTGCTGTTTTTAAGATTCCCTCCTTATCTTTAATCTTGGGTAATGTAATTATGATGTGCCTTGGTGTGTGCTTCCTTGGGTCCAACTTCTATGGGACTCTCTGGGCTTCCTGGATCTCCTGGAAGTCTGTTTCCTTTGCCAGATTGGGGAAGTTCTCCTTCATTATTTGTTCAAGTAAGTTTTCAATTTCTTGCTCTTCCTCTTCTCCTTCTGGCACCCCTATGATCTGAATGCTGGAACGTTTAAAGTTGTCCCAGAGGTTCCTAAGCGTCTCCTCATTTTTTTTTCTGAATTCTTGTTTCTTCATTCTGTTCTTGTTGAATGTTTATCTCTTCCTTCTGCTCCAAGTCATCAATCTGAGTCCTGGTTCCCTTCCTGTTACTGTTGGTTTCCTGTATATATATTTTTTTATTTCACTTTCTCCTCTATTTTGCGACCATACTCAACCATTTTTGTGAGCGTCCTGATTACCAGTATTTTGAACTGTGCATCTACTAGGTTGGCTATCTGTTCATCGCTTAGTTCTGTTTTTGGAGCTTTTATCTGTTCTTTTGTTTGAGCTATGTTTCTTTGTCTCAGTAAGCCTGTTAGGTTGGAAGGGGCAGAGCCTTAGGTATTTGCCAAGGTGGGGCAATCCAAGTCACTGCATTGTGATGCTCTCTGTCGGGGAGAAGTCAGAGAGGGAACAATGCCACTTGCTCAGCTCTCGGTGGACTTTCAGCCACTTTCCCTGCTACCCACAAGCAAATTGGGCCCTTCTAGTGTTGATTTCTGGGTGGGTGGGCTTATGTACATTCTAGGATCCTGGGGGTCTCTCCCATGAACACTCCTGTGAGGCTGGAAGTTTCTCCTGCTGCTGCATCACCCACAGGTTTTTACATCCAAAGGTTTTGAGGCTTTCTTTTCCTGCACTGGAACCCTGGGTTGTTGGGTCTGTCTTGCTCCCGAGCTGTTCCTCCAAGTTTATCCACATAGAAATGTGGGGCCGCCAGCTGCCATCTTGCCCACCTGATACTCCAACGGCTGCCTTGCCGTGCATCCTCCAGCCCTGGCTGCCCGTCTCCACTCCTCCTAATGGTCTGGATGAATGTTTCCTCTTTAACTCCTTGGTTGTTGGACTTCCATACAGTTCGATTTTCTGGCACTTCTGGCACTTATTTTTTGTTTTTAAATCTGTTATCATCCTTCTTTTGGTTGTGGGAGGAGTCAAAGTGTATCTACCCACGCCTTCATCTTGGCCGGAAGTGTCAGGCATTAACACTTTTAAAGCTTTTGTTACATATTGCCAAACTGCTTTACAGTCAAGAATGGAGTACCGTTTAACCAGCCAGCTCTGATATTATAGTCTAATTTTGTTTTTAATTTAATGGGTCAGAAATGGTATCCACTTATTTTAAAACCGTTTTTTGATTACTAATGAGTCTGAATGCTTTTAGATGGTTTTACAACTTCTCAAACTAGGGCTCTTTTCCTTTTACCTTTTAAAATCTTGGTGTTTTGATGAGCTCTTTATATGATAAATTTAATATATAATTGCCTCTTGTTTTTGCATCTTTTTCTAATCAGTTATTTATTAAAAACAAATAAGGTACTTTTTTTTTTGGTTGTTCAAAATTTTTCTGTGTAATGTAGTGAAATCTGTCTTTCTCTTCATGATTTCTTGTATAACTTAGACAAAGCCCAAAGTCCTATAATGATCATATAGATAATGCAATGGAGTGACAACGGGGAATCTTGAGACTGGGAAGGATTTGAGGCTTGTCCAAATAGGGAGATCATCACTAAACTCCAATTAGTTGTTGATGAGAATAGGCGCAGTGCAGTAAGATCTTCTGATTGTTTTTTCCTAAGAAGCTAGGATCTAGATTTTTCTGTGAGATATTCTTCAGAGAAAATATTGCGGCTTAATAAAACATCCGTGTGGGCCAGAGTGCTGATAATTTATCACCTTTGGATCAGAAGTTCTCTTTCATTCAAAATTCAATTATATCCCAGTTTTTCTGTGGGTTTTAAAATATATTCAAAATTTTTACACTACTGGGCCATAAAAAAGAAGGAAACCTAACCATTTTTGACAACATGGATAGACAGCATGGATGGAGAGCATTATGCTAAGTAAAATGAGCCAGCCAGAGAAAGACAAGTACCATATGGTTTCACTTATATGTGGAATCTAATAAACAAAATGAACTAACAAGTAAAACAGAAACAGACTCATAGATAGAAAGAAGGCTGACAGCTGTTGGGGAGGAGGCTTTTGGGTGGAGGGATCAAGTAAAAATGAAAAAAAAAAGAGAAAAAGCTCATGGACATGGACAACATTGTGGTGATTCACCAGGGGCTAATAGGGATTTGGGGGAGGTGGAGGAAGGTATGGCAGGCTAAATGATGATGGACAGAGACTTGACTTTGGGTGGTGAACATACAATACAGTGCACAGATGACGTATTGTAGAATTGTGTGCCTGAAACCTGAATAATTTTATTAACCAGTGTCACCCCAATAAATTCAATAAAAAAAAGAAGAAAATTTATATAACTATAATTAGGTTGTGGTGTGAAGCATCTAGTTGCTTTCTTAAAACAAACTGAAGGAAGGAGATTAATTCACATTTCTGAGTTCTTCTCCCTTGCCCTCAAGTTTTTCTCTTTCCTTCTTGGAATGCAAAAGGATCAAGGAAATAATGATAAAATATTAAATATTATGATGGTAGTTTCTCTAATTTTAAAAGAAAAATTGTTTCTTTTTCTCTGTGTGATAGACTTGTATTGAATGCTTTCATTTTCAGATTAATAGAATGTAATTTGCTCATTCACTTGAAATTAAGGCAGAAGAGTACCTAGATAAATTGGAGTTTAAAATGACTCAAGAGAAAGCTAAATAGAAAGGAAGAAACATACAAAGTAATGCAAATATTTCAAAGAGAAATAATCTAATCATGTATTAAATATTGCAATTTTATAAATATGAATTTCAGACAGATTTCAGTTAATGGGTTATATAGAGAGCGATCACCAAAAATCACACTGTTTAAATATTTATTTACTTACTAAAATATTATTAATCAAAAGCTTACTCTGTGCTTAAAATCCAGTAGATATTTTTGTCCCACTATTATATTTTGTAGTGATTGTTCCCTCACTATTTTGGCCCTGGGATTAATTCTACACTAATGAATACAAACATTTAAATCATAATTATACCAGAACCAATTAATTCTTTATATGAAGTTACTCTAATACTTAATTCTGTAACCTAAATTAATTCCTTGATTAGTTTTCTAGTATAGTACTTAAAATATTTCCAGTTTTGCCATGTGAACAAAAATACTGAACATATTTTGATCCAGACTAATTCACTTATGTTTAACTTATCATTATAGTTCTGTTATATCAGTCTTTTGTCCAAATAAAGTTTTACCATAATAGTTTCTGCTACTGTGAATTTTCTTTTGTGGGCATTATTTTTATCTAGTCCCATTTTCCCAGGTCAAAATTTATAGATATAAATCTTACCACATATAGTTTTACATATTTTCAGCTTTATTTTGTATTTATTATTTTTATCAGTTATATTTAGGATTTATTTCTTAGCTAATCCATAATAAAATTGTCAAGTATCTCAGTATTGGCCTATTGCCAAGAATTATCTATTATAAAGCCAATTTAATCCTTCTGATTATTTTGGGGGCTTTGTATAAACTGTCCATAGCACTTGAGGCTCAAAGAGCAAATAATTGGATCAAAAAGCCTACTTCTTAAAAAGTTAAGCTGTTTTCACTAGATGCAAGGGGGGGGGGATGCTAGGTTGAGGAAAGTGTTGCTAAGGATACAGCATACGATATGCATGACAAAGACGAGAGAATTCACCAGATGCTAATTGGGATAAAGGATATTACACAGAAAATGACCAGCATATGTAAAAGCATGGAGGCAAGAAGTAGAGCATGTACACAGGTACACACCAAATAAAAACTGAAGGAACAGATGAATGGATTTGTGTATGGTAGAAAACTGGAGTATAAGCTGCATAAAGGGTGTCAAAAAGGTTGAAATGAGAGAATGAAAGGCTGATTGGATATGGAGATAAATGAGGGAGAAGTCAAAGAGGCCTCCCAGTCTCCCACTTAAATGAGTAAATATAGCTTTTTTATTTTTAAAAGATTTTATTTATTTATAGAGAGAGGGAGAGAAACATCAATGTGCAGTTGCCTTGTGGCGTGCCCCCAGCTGCGGATCTGGCCTGCAACCCAGGCATGTGCCCCAAGTGGGAATTGAACCGGTGACCCTCTTGTTTGCAGGCTGGCACTCAATCCACTGAGCCACACCAGCCAGGGCTAAATGAGTGGATATATCTTGATGCTATTAAATAAGAAGGCAGACACAGAAGGAAGCATAGGCTTTAGTCTACTATGGCATAGGCTTTTAAGCCATTTTGAGCTGAAATGAGACCTCATGCACAGGAATCTGTCCTGTTTTTGAACACCAGAGATAAGATTTTTCATTACTCATTTGGTCAGTCACTTTGAGGTGCTTTCAAATCCTTTATTAATAAAGTATTCTTTTTGTCTAACCTAATATTCTTGTTGTACTTACCTCCATTTCCTATTGATCTGTCTTGAGAGAATTGGGGAAGAGTTAGTCACCATATTTGAATAGCGGTATTTCGCAGAATGTTCTTTCTAAACCTCTTAACTCTTTTTAGTGTTCTTCTGGTTCAACCCCCTTTCTAATACATAGTTCTTTGTTTCATGGAAGATTTGATCAGCCTGTTGTCCAGGGGTATTACATACATTGAATTTTTTAAAAATGTATGTGCTTATTTAGTTCTTATAGTTAGCATAAGTAACTAGTTAGTTATAAGTAAAGAAAGGGAGCAAAGGGGATCAGACATTAAACACAATAAACTAGAGAACTGAATCTGACAATAGGCTTGCCTCCCTAGGAAGTTGTAGCATTCAATGAAGCATCCCCAGGGGACCGCTTCGTTCTATGCTTTCAGGACCTAATCCCCAAAGCAGACAGGAAGGATTGTTAATGGCCACCACCCAGGATTACTGAGAGGGAGGGAAAAAAACAACAGGGGAACCTCCTCTGCTGGGTGCATGCTCAGAAGAAGCTAAGATGGCTCAGGGGAAGTCCTTCTACTTTGAGGCATGCTCAGTAGGAGCCAACACGGTAACCATAACGGGGAGGCCTCTAGCCTGGGAAAAAGATTGGAATGGATTAGTGACACAGAACTCTGGAAGGTCCAGGAAATGAATTGGTTAGAGGGAGGGCCCAACACAAGCCTTGAAAGACTGGAAAATTGATTAGTTTGAAAGAGTGCTGGTTCTTCCCAAGTGGTATAATCAGAGGCTACCAAAGGCCCTTGGCTCTGTAACACATTTGTTTGCACGTTTGCACTGTTGTGCATTCTCTTTCTGTAGCAGCCACGCGGCATTGTGGGCCCCAAGCGTAGGTCTCTAGGCCTGGGTACAGCAACACAGCACCAGTGGGAGCACAGCCAAGAACAGCGGCCAAGCTGGCTGGATGGGGCAAAGACTGAACTGGACTAAGCTTTGTCATGGGCTGAACAAATGGCATAGAATTCCTGAACCCTGGCCCTATTTCTGGACTTGATGAAGAGAAGACTGGACTTCTTCCACAGCGGGATGGATGTAAGACAGCAGGAACCTGAGGGCAGTCGTTTATTTCTAGCTCAATAAATCTTACCAGTACACCTTATCCTCCTATGCATGGGTCCCTGCAATGCTTTTCTTGCAACTCCATGAAAAGACCCTGTTTCCACCAGCAACATTATTATTCTTTTCTCCATGTCTCCAATTGGTTTTTTTCTTTAGCTGTTTATTTTCTTATTTCTGGAAACTTTGAAGATAATGAGTAGATAAGGATAGCAAGGCATGGTGAAAGGGCTGTGAATATTTAGCCTGGGGAAAAAGACTAACATGGTTAGTAAATGTATTTAAATCTTGAATGGATCTCTCCCTCCCCCCATAATAAACCTTTCTTTACCATGGGTTAAATTTAAAGAATGAGGAATATAACTACAAGGAAATGTGGATTGTAGCATAGGCATGCGTGTGTGTGTGTGTGTGTGTGTGTGTGTATTCCTGACAAAAGAAGACATTAATTAATAGTATAACATACAGGAGGTAGTGGCATCTCTGCCCTAGACACCTTCGTTTAGTGGAAAAGGTCTGCTAAGGACTTACTAGGCCTGGTCTGAGTCTCATTACTTTAATTTACTAACTATATGCACTTGGGCAATTACTTTAGCACTCTGAGCCTCAATTTCCTCATCTGTGAAACAGAGATAATACCTACTCCATAAGATTTTCATAAGAGTTAAATGGAATAATATATTTGTAAACTATAAATTACTATAAATGAGTAAAGAAATTCTATCTGAATAGCTATTCTGTGGAATGATTTGAGAGATTTCTTATGAGGGATTATAAACTAACAGGGGCACCGTGCCTTCCAGAGAACACCATAACATCAGATATCCTCTCTGCAGTGGCTCACTCTCAGGCTCCATGAGATTGCCTTTCTTCCCTCTTTTCCCCCCTTTGCCAACATCCAGGTCATTGGCGACAAACAGGTCATTTCCAGCCATAGCAACAGAATGAAGTAAGACGTGGTTTCCACAAGATTGTCCCATTTTATGTATGTACCATAATATATGTAAACAGTGTCTAACTCAGGGATATTTAGGTTTATTTCTAGAGTGAGGTGGAACCAGAAGTATTTTCTATAACATCATTGCCTCCTAATGAGAGAAATTTAGGTAGAATTTCTGGCCTCCCTATATATTGAGGCAGAAACACAGAGAGGGAGAAATTCATCCTACTCTTAGAAGTATCTTCTGCAAATAATGATAATTCTGCTCTTTCCTTTTCGCTCCAGTGGTGTGCTGGAGCCAGTCGATACTACTTTTCAGGAGCCAATTATTACATTTCCAAGAATGTTAAGAACTGGTTGTTAAACACAGCTAGTATAAACAAATCATGTAAACTTACTATTAAGTTTATATTACAAAACAAAGATAATACTCAAAATTCATCACTTCCTAAGGTTTTTTACTACATTTTCATACTATCTATGCTTTCAAAGTTATTTACATCCATTATATTTGTATGGTTGAAAAAACCATAATAGCGACCTTATATATGTCCCTTCCAAACTCCAGTTTAATGGTGTCACATTTCTAGCTTGAAATAGATTGTGGTGGGAGTATTTACACCATGGAGACTGGCAATGCTACAAATTAGGTGCATCTCCCAGAGTCATCTGTTAAACACTTACCAACACACTATTTCTTTAATTCATTTTTCAAATGCTTCAGTTAGTACTTGCAGGGCATCCAAAGTCTGAAGCTGTGGAGGTAGATGACAATGCAGCTTCCAGAATCAGATTCTGCAAATTTGAATTCAAATCTTCACTATTTACTCAATGTGTGACGTTGGACAAATTACTAAACCCTTCTGTGTATCTGTAAAATGAGAATAAAAGAAAGACTAACTACCTCATAGTATTGTTTTGAACAAACAATGCCTAACACAATGTATGTATTATGATTATTTAGATAAAATTTTAAATTATAACATGAAAGCCTCTTTCTAGTCCTATTATACTAATGATCTTTAAAGTCGGATATCACTGTTGAATTTTATCAAATGCCTTAACATCTCATTGATTAGAAGTTTTTCATCTATGACATATTAATGTGATGAGTTATATTGGTAGAATTCCTAATATAAGAACACCTTAAGTCCCTGGAATGAATTTCACTTGGCCATTGTGCTCTATGTTTCTTTCTTTCTTTTTTTCTTTCTTTCTTTCTTTCCTTCTTTCTTTCTTTCTTTTCTTTCCTTCTTTCTTTTTCTTTCTTTCTTTCTTCCTTTCTTTCTTTCTTTCTTCCTTTCTTTCTTTCTTTCTTTCTTTCTTTCTTTCTTTCTTTCTTTCTTTCTTTCTTTCTTTCTTTCTTTCTTTCTTTCTTTCTTTCTTTCTTTCTTTCTTTCTCTCTCCCTCTCTCTCTCTTTCCCTCTCTCCCTCCCTCTCTCTCTCTCTCTCTCTCCCTCTTTCTTTTTCTTCTTTCTTTCTCTTCTTTCTGTTGAATTTATTGAGGTGACATTGGTTCACAAAACCATATAGGTTTCAAGTGTGCAGCTCAGCAAAGTATCATCTGCCCACTGCATAGTGTACCCACGATCCCAAGCAAATCTCTTTCTGTTCCCCCTTTTTCCCGCTTTGCCAGCATCCATCTACCCGCTACCACCCTTTCCCTCTGGCTATCGCCACACTGTTATCTGTGTCTCTGTGATACACACACACACACACACACACACACACACACGCACGCACGCACGCACGCACGCACGGGGTTTCTTTGCTTAATCTTTTCACCTTCTTTCTTCCAGTCCCCCAATCCCCCTCCCCTCTGACAACTGTAGGTCTGTTCCCTGTATCCATGCATCTGTTTCTATTTTGTTCATCAGTTTATTTTGTTCATTAAATTCCATGGATAGCCCTGGCTGGTGTGGCTCAGTGGACTGAGCTCTGGCCTGTGAACCCAGAGGTTGCTGGTTTGATTCCCAGTCAAGGCACATGTCTGGGTTGCAGGCCAGCTCCACCATTGGGGGCGCATGAGAGGCAACTGATTGATGTATCTCTCACACATCAACATTTCTCTTTCTCTCTTTCTCCCTCCCTTACCATTTCTCTGAAAATAAATAAGTAAAATCTTTTTTAAAATCCCACATGGAAGTGAAATCATATGGTATTTGTCTTTCTCCAACTGGTTTATTTCACTTAGCATAATAATCTCCAGGTCTATCCATGCTGTTGCAGAAAGTAAGATTTCCTTTTCTGTGGGTGGGAGTTGGGGCACAACTAGTATTCCACTGTGTAAATGTATTGCAGCTTTTTATCTGTTCATTTACTGATTGGCACTTGGGCTGTTTCCAGATCTTAGCTGTGGTGAATAACGCTGCAATGAACATGGTGTTTCAAATTAGTGATCCCAGTTTCTTCCGATATATTCCCAGAAGTGGGATCACTGGGTCAAAAGACAGTTCCATTTTTAAGTTTTTGAGGAAACGCCATACTGTTTTCCACATTATTCTTATCATGCTGAGGGATTTCATTTGCTTATAATTTATTTTGCCTATTTCATCATTATTAATAAGTTATCTTCGCGGCGTTTTTTCAGTACTTTTTCAGGTTTTGGTATCAATGGCTTGATGACTTTGTAAAAGTAATCAGGAAGCTTATTTTTTCTGTTCTTATAAACAGTTTCAGTAGCCTTCAGAAATATCTGATTGCTACAAGATTAGAAAGAACTTGTAGAACTATCAGGACCTGGACCTCTTTGTCAACTTTCTCTAGCTTAATAGTTCTCAAACTTGGCTGCACATTGAAATCATCTGGGGAGATTTTTAAAGTCCTGATGGCTGAGTCCCTCTGAATGCATTCTGTTTTGATTAGTCTGGTATGCAGCCTCAGGATGGGGGTGTTTTAAAACTCTTCAAGTAATGATGCTATGAAGCCAAGCTTTGGAACTACTGCATTTCTTTTATTTCTCTAAGGATATTAGTTTAATTTGGTTTCTATCTTTTCTTGAATGAATTTTAGCATTTTATATTCACCTAGAAAGTTATCTTGCAGACTTTCAAACCGATTGTCGTAAGATTTTGCTAAGTACTGTTGCATAATTATTTTTATTTTCTTTGTGACTGTGATTATTTCACTTTTTATTTGTTCTTTTTTATTCAATTTATTGGATTCATTGTTTAATAACATTATATAATTTTCACGTGTACAAGATTATAATTCAACTTCTGTAGACGGTATTGTGTGCTCCCCACCCAAAATCTAGTTTCCTTCCATTACCACATATTTGATCATCTTTACCCACTTCGCCCTTTCCCCACCATTTTCCCTTCTGGTAACCACCATTCTGTTATCTGGGTCTTTGAGTTTGTTTTTGATTGTTTTGTTAGTTTGTTAATTTTTGTTTTATCGTCCACATATTGAGTGAAATTATACAGTTTTTGTCCTTCTCCATCTGACTTATTTCACTTAGCATAATACTCTCAAGATCCATCCATGTTGTCACAAATGGCAATATCTCATCTTTTTTATGGCTGAGTAGTATTCCACTGTGTGTATACATAGGGGCATCTTTACCAATCATCTATCAATGGACACTTAGGTTTACATTTTTTAATCTCTAATTGGTATATTTGTTCTTTCTTCCCCTACCTCATTTGTTGTTATTGTTATGAGATAAATAGTAGTTTGTCTATTTTATTGGGTTTCTGAAGGCCCTGTTCTCCAGTCTAGGGCACATGCCTGCGTTGTAAGTCATGTCCCCAGTAGGGGGCGTGAGAAAGGCAACCACACATCGATGTTTTCCCCCTCTCTCTCCCTCTCTAAAATAAATAAATAAAATCTTAAAAAATAATAAAAATAAAGGCTCAGTTCTTGAATTTATTTACTTACTCATTTTCCTGTTTTTATATTTAATAATTTCTTTTATAATCTTTATATATTTCCCCCCTCTGGTCCTCCTTAGGTTAATTTTGTTTATCTGCTTCAAACCTCTTGAGTTATTTCATTTTGATTTATTTCATTTGTCACTATGCCTTTTTGTTAAGTAGTAAAAAGTATTTCAGGCCATTAACTGTTTCTATAACAAATATCTGTGCAGTACTTATTAACATATACTACTTTTATTATCAGTTTTTTTAGATAGCCTATAATTGCTGTTCTAATTTCTTTTTTTGATCTAAAAGTTATTTTCAGAGAGCTTTTTGTTTTATCAATTTTTAAGTAGACAGGATTATTATAAAAATAATCCTGTCTAGTTTTACTGTTGTCACAGATTTGCTTCTGTATTAATTGGACAATCCTTCTAAAACATCTGCTTGATCTTAATTGAACATGTGTAACACCAGGCACTTAAAAAAGGAAAAGTAACTGATATATTCAATTTAATAGACAGAAAAATAAGTGGCACCAAATGCAATTCTGTCCCAGGCAGATTGATATTTTAGCTTGAACTGTTTTCTTGGGAAGGAAGTACTTGAGACTCAACACACCAGAATCCCAGGTGTGTGATCAGGACTAAGGCTTTTTTCATTACTTCCCTTACGTGCTTCTATCGGAGGCAAGTCCACTCTAAGATCATTACATTAAACAAGAGTCAGCAAACTTTTTCTGTGAAGGGCCTAGACAGGAAGTATTTTAGGCTTTTGTGTGTTCTGTTACTAATATTGCATGGAACATATTTATAATAAAAAATTGTTCATTGTTTTGAAAATCACATTTAAATGAGCATGTTATATATTTTTATTTGCTAAATCTGACAACCATATTTGCAGGGTATATAATCTCTGTGCCAACTGCTTAGCTCTGTTACTGTAGCGGGAAAACAAACATAGATAATACATAAGCAAACAGGTATGACTATGTTCCAATGAAACTTTATAAAAATAGTCAGGGGAGCCCTGGCTGGTATAGCTCAGTGTTTTGAGCACTGGCCTGCAAACCAAAGGGTTGCCGGTTCAATTCCCAGTCAGGGCATGAGTCTGGGTTGCAGGCCAGGTCCCCAGTAGGGGGCGTGTGGGAGAGGCAACCACAGATTGATGTTTCTCTCCCTCTCTTTTTCCCTCTCTCCCCTTCTGTCTAAAAATAAATAAATAAAATCTTTAAAAAAAAGAATAGTCAGTGGACTGTATTTGGCTTGAGAACCATAGTTTGTCCACCCCTGCATTAGACCAGTAGATGACAACGATTAATGTGCATCAGAATCACGTGGAGGGATTTCTGGGCCTCAGCCCAGAGTTTATGATTCCATCGATCTAGGGTGAAGCTCAACAATTTATGTTTCTATCAAGTTCCCAGGCAGTGCTGCTACTGCTGGCCTGTGGACCGCACTTTGAGCACCACTGCATTAGGAAAAAATAACTATTATTTTTTTATTCCTAAAACCCACTCAGAGGAACATAAACTTTTTTCTTATTATTCATTTAAAACTTCATTAATCCTATGAGTCAAAAATGTTAAGTGCTGAAATTTAAATATTCACATGGCCAAATCTTTCTGACCAGAAGGGCTTCCCTAACACATATTGGCTAATTACAAACAGTTACTCCCTCTCAGGGAAGGATTAGAAAAAGGCACCACTTCCGCTGAGTCTACAGGGCTCCTCACCAAGGTGCACAACTTGGTAAATTGAGCGCAGGCTGGATTTCCGAATTCACTCTCCTTCCAGCAGCCTTTGTGCCATGCACCAGCTATGTGACACTCCTGGTGACCTGGCTGGCCAGAAGAATGTTACCTACAATTTATCAAAACAATATATTCTAAATTTAAAATATTCTGTAAGAGTTTACATCTTTTCTCAAAGTAAAAACAACAAACACACACTATTTTTTCCCCTCAAAGTGACATACTTTTTTTTAGCTTATTGGGGTATAATTGAAAAAATTTAATGAGTACAGTGTGATGATAGATCATATTCCTACAAAAAATCCCACCAACTGACCCCTATAATCTTTTTCTCACACCTCAAGGGGAGAAAATAAACATATTTTTAAGAAATCTTCTTTATAGAGAAATTTAAGAATTTTAATGCCTGTACTGCGGTGAATATAGTACACATAGCTTGGCTTTATGAAGTTTTCTTTATATCTAACATATCAACTCTCTAATATATCAACACTACTTTGCAAATATTCCATAACCCTTCAAAAGGGTACATTCCCTCTACAGATGTGATAGAGTTTGAAATATATCTGCTTATAAAAGTGTACTTAGATAACATATTATTCTTATGTTATATGGATTCCCTATATTGTTAGTTAATCCCCTGATCTAATGACCTGGGATATAGTATAATCCCCATGAGGTCATGGAGGAAATTCTTTTTTTTAATATATATATTTTATTGATTATGCTATTACAGTTATCCCATTTTTTTTCTCCCCTTGATTCCCCTCCACCCTGTACCCTCCCTTCCACCAGCATTCTCCCACCCCCTTAGGTCATGCCCATGGATCGTACGTACAAGTTCTTTGGCTTCTCCATTTCCTATACTATTCTTAATGTCCCCCTGTCTATTTTGTACCCACTATTTATGCTTCTTATTCCCTGTACCTTTCTCCCCATTCTTCCCCCTCTGCCTCCCCCCTGATCTCCATTCCTGTTCTAGCTGTTTGCTTAGGTTTTGTTTTTGTTTTAGGTTCAGTTGTTGATACTTGTGAGTTTGTTGTCATTTTACTGTTCAGAGTTTTTGATCTTCTTTTTCTTACATAAGCCCCTTTAACATTTCATATAATAAGGGCTTGGTGATGATGAACTCCTTTAACTTGACCTTATCCGGGGAGCACTCTATCTGCCCTTCCATTCTAAATGATAGCTTTGCTGGATAGAGTAATCTTGGACGTGGGTCTTTGCCTTCCATGACTTTGAATACTTCTTGCCAGCCCCTTCTTGCCTGCAAGGTTTCTTTTGAGAAATCAGCTGACAGTCTTATGGGAACTCCTTTGTAGGTAACTGTCTCCTTTTCTCTTGCTGTTTTTAAGATTCCCTCCTTATCTTTAATCTTGGGTAATGTAATTATGATGTGCCTTGGTGTGTGCTTCCTTGGGTCCAACTTCTATGGGACTCTCTGGGCTTCCTGGATCTCCTGGAAGTCTGTTTCCTTTGCCAGATTGGGGAAGTTCTCCTTCATTATTTGTTCAAATAAGCTTTCATTTTTTTTGCTCTTCCTCT
This sequence comes from Pteronotus mesoamericanus, assembly GCF_021234165.1. Lineage (NCBI taxonomy): Eukaryota > Metazoa > Chordata > Mammalia > Chiroptera > Mormoopidae > Pteronotus > Pteronotus mesoamericanus. The sequence goes on from NW_026555310.1 coordinate 6,069,510, forward strand.
TCTCCTTCTGGCACCCCTATGATCTGAATGCTGGAACGTTTAAAGTTGTCCCAGAGGTTCCTAAGCGTCTCCTCATTTTTTTTTCTGAATTCTTGTTTCTTCATTCTGTTCTTGTTGAATGTTTATCTCTTCCTTCTGCTCCAAATCATCAGTCTGAGTCCTGGTTTCCTTCCCTTTACTGTTGGCTCCCTGTATATATATATTTTTTATTTCACTTTGCATAGCCTTCACTTTTCCCTCCACTTTGCAACCATACTCAACAATTTTTGTGAGCGTCCTGATTACCAGTATTTTGAACTGTGCATCTGCTAGGTTGGCTTTCTATTCATCGCTTAGTTCTATTTTTGGAGCTTTGATCTGTTCTTTCACTTCAGTCTTGTTTCTTTGTCTCAGTGAGCCTGTTAAGTTGGAAGGGGAAAGCCTTAGGTATTCACCAGGGTGGGGCAACCCAGGTGGCTGTGTTGTGATGCTACCTGTGGGAGAGGGGCCTGAGAGGGAATAATTCCACTCCCTTGGCTCTCAGTGGACTTTCAGTCACTTCCCCTACTACCCAGAAACAAATTGGGCCCTTCGGGTGATGATACCCAGGTGAGTGGGTTTGTGTATGTTCTAGGACCCTGTGGGTCTCTCCAACAAAACTCTCCCATGAGACTGGGAATTTATCCCACTGCCATATCCCCGATAGATTTTTACCTCCAGAGGTTTTGACGCTTTCTTTTCCCCAACTGGAACCCTGGATTGTGCCATCTGTCTTGCTCCTAGCTGTTCCTCCTGGTTTATTTGCACGCAAATGTGGGACTGCTTGGTCCTCCAGCCGCTCCCTTGCCACATGTCCTTTCTGCCCCAGCTGCCTGTCTCCGCCCCTCCAGCTGATCTGGATAAAATGTTTCTTCTTTAACTCCTTGGTTGTCAGACTTCCAAAGAGTTCAATTTCTGGCCATTCTGGTTATTTTTTGTTTTTAAATTTGTTGTTGTCCTTCTTTTGGTTGTGTGAGGAGGCAAAGTGTATCTACCTATGCCTACATCTTGGCCAGCTCATGGAAGAAATTCGTATTCATAATTTTATATCTATATTCTTAGCCTTTAGCACAATACATGGAACATGGTAGGGACTCATTTATTAAATGAAAAAACTATTTGGGGGTATAAAATTGGGTGTATTGCAATTGTCCCTAGCCCTCCATTCAAATAAAAAATGAATTTTTATCCTTTTTACTTTCTCCCTATTGGACTTGTAGCTGATCCCCTAACCTGCAGTCAGCTGTAATTGCTGCATTTCTTCCTGAGAATACACTTCTCCCCGACACTTAAGTTCCTGTGGCAGGTTCCATTCAGGTCTTGTGTTGGTCTTAAACATAGAAAAGCAATTACTAAAAAGATATAAATTAAAATACTGATGTAGTTTTTCTCTCCAGGTGATTCTTTATATTTATTTATTTTTGCTTTTGCTCTTTGGCATTTTCCAGATGTTCTACAAAGAGAAGGCATTACTTTCAGTGTTAAGAGAATGAAGAAAATTTACAATTAGAAATATCAGTAATTTTTCTCTCTGATATTTCCACTCTTTGGTTCAAATTCTGCTCATTGACATTACACAGAAAAAGTAAATGCTCACTCTGACTGGTGTAGCTGAGTGGGTTGAGCATCATTCTGCAAACTGGTTTTGCAGAGTAAATGGAGGGTCTCCACAAGAGGGGGTGATCATTATGGGGGCCTCATAGAAGAAGCTTTCTATGTAGTTTTCTCTACAAAAATGGACCATGAAATGTCATATAATCAAGCAGGATGCCATTGATCAGCCCAAAGAACCAGGAGAAAAAAGTTTGCTCATTCAATTCCTGCTCAGGGTACATGCCTATGTTGCAGGCCAGGTCCCCATTTAGGGGAGTGCAAGAGACAACCGATCAATGTTTCTCTCCTTCTCTTTCTCTCTCCCTTCCCCTCTCTCTAAAATAAATAAATATAAATCTTTATTTAAACAAAAAGAAAAAATAAATTCTCTTTTCTAGATGGAAAAACTGTTAACATTTAAAGAGACCCCTCAGATTCTCACTGAATCTTCCTTTTAAAGTTTCCTTCAAAGTTTGTCACATGCATGGTTCCTAGATCCCATTAGTGGGTAATCACAGAGGCCTGGCTGGTGCAGCTAGTGGACTGAGCACCGGCCTGTGAACAAAAGGGTCAACGGTTCGATTCCTAGTCAGGGCACATGCCTGGGATGCAGGCCAGATCCCCAGAGGGAGGCATGCAAGAGGCAACTACACATTGATGTTTCACTCCCTCTCTTTCTCCCTCCCTTCCACTCTAAAAATAAATAAATAAAATCTTTTTAAAAAATAGAGCTCCCAGACTAGATGCAATATTTCAGGTACAACCTGAAGCACACAAAGTACAATAGAATCTCCCTTGATTTATAATACGGTTCCACTATTGTAGCCTACAATAGCACTGGCATTTTCAGTGCCCACAACACTGCTGATTCATGGGAGTTTACTGAAATTCCTGTCCTTTTCATTCCTTTGTCCCCTATCTGTTTTTATACAAGTGGGTAACATGTATACACAGCTATTTCACCTGTGCTTTGCCTTTCCCCCGCCCAGATGGTGGACCTAAGGAACAGAAGTACAGTGACAGAGTTTATCCTCGAGGGCTTTGAGCAGACCTCCCATTCTACTTAGGCATTGCTCTTTGCCCACTTCCTAGTCCTCAACAGCCTTGCCATGGCCATAAATAGCCTGATCATCTTCATCACCTGGACAGACCCCAGACTTAACAGCCCCATGTATGCCTTCCTTGGCCACCCATCCTTCCTGGGTCTCTGCTCCATCACCACCACCATCCCACAGGTGCTGATCCACCTGGTGGTCAAGAACCACACTCTCTCCTTTGCCTCCTGCTTGACCCAGATAGACCTGGGTTTTGGTGTGGGTGTGGCCAAGTGCATCCTCTTGGCTTTTTTGGCCTATTATCATTGTGTTGCCACCTGCTAGCTATGCCCAGATCATGATCCAACATCTGGTCTGTGTGAGGCTGGTGAGTATTGCCTGGTTCCTTGGGCTGATCAATGGCATCCTGCTTGATTATATGACATTTCATGGTCCATATCTGTAGAGAAAACTACATAGAAAGCTTCTTCTGTGAGGCCCCCATAGTGATCGCCCTCTCCTGTGGAGACCCTCCATTCACTCTGAGGGTGACCCTTGCTGATGCCACTGTGGTGGTGCTCATCCCCACGGTGCTCATTGTCATCTATGCCTGCATCCTGGCCTCCATTATCGACAGAGACTCCTACTCAGGTCCAGGGAGGACCTTCTCTACTTGTGCCCCCGTCTGACTGTGGTCGTCTTTTCCTACATCTTGGCTGGGTTCTTACATGAACCCCTGCAGCACACGTGGCAATAAAAAAGACAAACCTTTCTCCTTCCTCTACACCATCATCACCCCCTGTGCAACCCCATCATATACAGTTTTTGCAACAAGGAAATGAAGAAGGCCATACTGAAGGCTTTTGGGAGGACCAGCCCGGCCCAGGCAGAGTCTGGTTGGAAGACTCTGGGAGCGGAAGCTCCCTCCTCTGCCCTGGCAGTTGTAACTCTCCAATGCTGAAAGGTTCCAGGGAAGGACACGCACAGCTTTCTTATTACTAACATCAGACCTGGGAGATCTAATTGATGTCTAATGCTCATCTGTCTGGTTTCACTTTAAGCAGTTTTCTCATGGACCTTCATCTGGAGAATTTAAGACTTTCCTGAGTTTTTTTCTTCTGAGTTCTCCAATAGGATCTGATAAATTCCTAAGTGCACTTAATTCTATTTCATTTTGTCTAGTACTTTACCTTATTATTCCCAGCCTGTGTTTTGCATTGACATTTAGGAATAGACTTTTTTTTCCTTTCAACTTAATCACTTCGGTCTGCTTTTCTTTCACATTCTAATCTTATATCCTGAATATTACCTCATTTACCCTGTTTCTATATGAGAAAAAATAGGGGAAGAAGAAAGAAAAAGAGGATTAGGGAGCAGGGTTGACATTAAGATCAGTTAAAGAAAAAAAAAGAAAAACTAAGGATCAGCAGCCTGAAGTCTATCTTCTTAGCCTCCACTAGCCTTTGTGGGAGAATTTGTGGTGGCATTAAATTGCCAACACTGGATTCAGTTTGTCTCTGCTTGTGTGTTGTTGGGAAGGGGAAGGTCGAAGAGGCCAGTGTGCCAAACCCTGTCTCCTAAATCCTTTAGTTTCTTTAACTAACACAACCACTTGATATTTCCCTTTAGATCCAAGTAGTAAGTGACTCTAACAAGCTTCTCAGATAACCAGTTACCTTTCCTGTTATTCATATCCCAAAATAACTCCCCTCTCCCTACTGTCTTCCCTTTTCTCAATCACCTTTCATTTCATTCCAACTAAATCCTTAACTCCTCATGTTAAATGGATCTATTTCATTCCCTGTACTTCAAGGACTATACCTTCACACTACCTCCCGCATTGCAGAAGCCTTTCTATTTGCAACCATGACCTCCCTGGTTTCCTCTAGCTTCTCTTCTTAACCAAACCTAGCATCCTTTAAGAAGGGTATTATATTCTTAGCTGTTCTCTTCCTTTGAAAAGTGCATCTTTCGCATGCCCCTTTCATAACAGGAAAGAAAAGGGAACAGGTACCACTTCCATAAGATGAATGCACCTTATTTAGGATGCCCTCAGAAAGACACACTACCCTTTCCACATCCTCTTATTACAAACTACTGTCTGCAAGGACTTAAAGCAGTAGCTTCATTCCACAAATCCCTATTTTTGAGTCCAAATTGGTGAATCTCTGCTATCAGAGGACATGCGGGGAGCACTTTTTTGAAAGGTGGAAGAAATGATTCATCACTGTAATCAAGAAGAAACAAAAAGTGCAGAACCTGAAGATTTCTCTCAAAGAAAAATCACAACAGACAAAGTTAAACAGACAGGAAGAACTTTAGGACTATTGCAATAGGAGGTTGAACTCAACTGTGTTGAGATTTTTAGAGCTGCGGGGGCTGGTGTGTGGGATGGGAAAGGTTTCTTAGGCCACCTGTGCGTGGTGATTGATCTTACCCCCCAAAAGTGACTTAGTCTCTTACCATCTCACAGAGACTAGGAAATCGGGGTGCTATCTTCCTTGAGGACTGCATTTCAAACTCCCAGGTCCTGGAGAAAGACATTCCTTGGGTTTTAAAACTGGCAAGAGGCTTTTAGGGAGATTTATTGTACATTTCAAAGGGGCAGAGAAGAAATTTGCAATTACAAGTAAATGCCTGAGGAAAGAGAGGTCTGGGGCTGATGTCAAGAAGAAATCTGTCTAAACTTGTCAAGTGTGAAGGGGGATGTTGAAGTCATCTTGGTCACCATGGGCAGCAGAAGAGGTGCTTATTCTTCTCCCTAGGATCTCAGCTTCTTCTCTAAGTTTGAAAACTCCTGTCTCAACGAGCCTTTAAAAAAAAGAAGTGAAAGAAAGAAAAAAAAGGAAAGGAATAAAGAAAAAGGAGAGAAAAGGGTGCTTTTAAAAAAGTTCCATGAGAAATCATTTCATATCATACATTTAAGTGCCCAGCATTGTTGTATGCTCACATCATAAACAAGACACAGTTCTAGCTTTTAAAAGCTCTAAGTCTAATAGGGCAAAAACAAATAATGGTAATACAAAGGGCAAACGTTGTAAGAGGACTATACAAAGAACATTGGACAATAAGCTTACGTTTATTAAGCACTGATGTTCTAACAGCTTTACATTAATCACAAAAAAACCCTCGAAGTACTAGCATTACCTCCATTTTTGAGAAGCAAAGGTGAGGCTCACAGAGATTAAGTGATTTGCCCAAAACCACACCGCATTTCGAACGGCATAGCCGCAATTCTAACTGGGCCCCGTTCCAAAGCTAGCGCTTCTAAAGAAGTAATGGCGTAACTGTCCCGAAGAATGGGGCCGGCCTTATACCGAAAAGATGGTATCAGAACTAAGCTTTCAGGTATAAGCAGTGAATTAAAATGGGGGAATGGGAGTCAGAAGCCGGGGACAAGAAATTACAGGCCAGAACTGCCTCACTCGTTGTTAAAATGATGCATTCGACGTGGCTGGCGGAGGGTGAATAGGGACTGGAATGCTGGAAAAAAATCAGGCTTTGTGACCTACAACTGTCTTCTCAAGGACAAGCGCTTTCTGGTTCACGGTCCTGGATTCCCGCCAGGCGGGAACGGACGCGGGGCGGGGGCTCTCGCGCAGTGGAAGCCGCCGCCCTGGACGCATCTCCCTTTGCCGCAGCATCTGCACTGGTTCCACAGCCCGGGAGACACACGAAGTCCCCGGGCCCGCGAAAATCCATAAAATATCCAGTTGCTTCCCTGGAAATGCACGTCCTTTCCCAATCCCTTCTCATTACCACGATGCAGACTACCCAAACTACCCAATAGGTGGTCCTGACCCAATTACAACCGGGAGAGATGGTTGTGGTCGGCACTGAGAATGTGCAACCAATCAGCCTTCCAAGGCTTCTCGGATCACCGCTGTGGCAACCAATGAGTGCCCTCTCCATGGCCGCCCCGCCCAGCGGAATTGCGCTCACAGGACCTCCTCAGAGAAACCACCTCCCACCTGCTATTTTTGGAAACTGGGCATGCCCCCGCACCGCCCCCCCCACCCCGCCCCACGCAGGAGGTGCGGATTTTGGGCTTGGGATCCCTTCCCAGCCAAGAGGAACTGTTGAAAAGCCGCGCCCTTTTAGCAGAGAATGTGATGGGGTAGGGGCGGAGCAAGGCTGGAGGCAGACCTGAGCCGAGATCTTGCCAATCACTTCGAGTCACCATGGATCCCAGCTTTGTCCACGGATCCCTAGCCTAGCTCTTTCCAGCGACAGCCAGCTCCACCCCCCCGCCCCAACTCCTTTTAGAGAATTACATAACTGTTGGGTTCCTCTAATCTCTTTTGGAGAACAGCAGTGTCCCCGGAGCTATCTTACTTCCCCTTTCCGGTTACCTACTCCGGCAAGGCTTCCTGGACCGCTTCGCCTTTTCGGGGTTTATTTCTTTGAGTTCCCTTCAGAACCTGTGCCTTTTCCTACGACTGTACTCACATCTCTGTCTACCTCCCCATCCCCACCCTGCTGTCTGATTCATTTTTGTGTCCTAAGCACCGTACCTGGCCATAGGAGGCGCTGTAGCGCTTCTTCTGCAATGAAATCTGAAGCGGAATCCTGATGTATTAACCAAATGAAAGCAAAGGTGTTCTGATAAGGGTTGGAGAGGGGTTGTCCAGAACCCTGAGCCCCCAAGCAAGCACTGAGGCACCTATTATTAGTTACAGACTTCAGCCGAAGTATGTGGTTTAACAAATACAGAAATATTGTTTCCCCGGGACATGAAAATTAAACATTTAGAGCACTCTTAAAACCTTTAGGGGCACTCTTAAAATTTCACGTTTTTGGACTTCTAATCTGGTTATACGTGTTTGTTTTTATTTTCTAGTTTAAAGACCTAGATATCTGCTTCTTCAAATTAATTCCTCACCCTCCGCAGCCAGCTCTGGGTTCCAGAGGCTGATCTGCATGGACCAACAGATTCCCTTACCTCTGGCTTTGTATTGGATTCAGTCAATGAGTAACAAGCAGAAGATCAAAAGGAAGTAGGAGTATGAGGCTGGGGTATTTAATGCTCTGTTTCTTTCCCTGTGGGGGTCGTGGCAAGCTCACTTGAGTCCCATTAGCTAAGATCTCAGCTCCTGTCGGCTGGCCCCCTCTACCTAGTTCTTTTAGGTATGTCTAAATCCCGGAACTGCCATCTTCTATTACCTGTGTTTGGAGATGGGGAGACCAGGCCCTAAGGTTACCACAGCCCAGGCCAAAATTGTGGGAAAGGAACACAGGATAGTTCTCCATTTCTAAGTCCTGGAATTGCCATCTCTCCAGACCTTTTTAGGCTTAGCCCCTCTAATGTGAGATTCAGGGTACTGTATCCCCTGAGTGGTTTCCCTACACCTTTGTAAATAGTCCCTTGTTAAACTCTCCTCAAACTATCCCAAGTTGAGTATGCCATCTGTTTCCTGGGAATACCCTGATACAAGAACATTCTCTTTTACTGAGGTATGGAAACAGTTCTCTCAAATGGAATCATTTGGAAGGCTATCAGATGTAGGGCAATGAGCATGGGCTTTGAAGTTAGACAAAACTGTGTCTCATGTCATTCAATCATTCATTCATTTGGCAAATGTTCTACTGTCTAATTAGCTGTGGTAGATACTTTAGAGAATGCTATGGCACACAGCCCGTTCTGCAAGAACACTCTTCTCCCACAGGGGTGAGGCCTGGCTACCAAGTTAGTACCATGGGGCACCCTACCACCACCCCCACCACTACCACCTTCTCCACAATCAATGCAGCATAGCTGGATCAATTAAATACCCTCTCCTGGGAATTTGGAATTGGTTTGCAGTGGAGACAGTCATTTCTGGGCTGGAACAGGCAGACACTCAAGCTGTGGAGCAGTTATCTTCTTCCATTTATGTGAAAAAGGAAAGAAAGTTGGCATGCAGGGAGAATAGTTTGAAGTCGAAGGAAAGCAGAGATAAAAGACTACATCTCCAGACAAAGAGCCTGAGATAACGGCTGCCCTAGTTTCAGTCAGCCTGGGTGACCCACCTGCATTCTCGCTTCTGGGTTTTGTGAGACAAACTTGCATCCTTATAATAAACATTTTTGCCTCAAAACTATTACAGATGGATTTTTATTTCTTGCAACCAAATAAGTCTTAACTAAGACAATATCTACCTTAATGTGGTTATGAGGATTAAATTAGATAAAGTGTTTCACACATTTAAGTCAGTGCTTCCAAAAACGTCACTTTTCCCCTTCCAACTGTAAACAGCACCTCACTGCCCCGAGCATCAGACTTAGCTGTTCTTCATATTTCTTAATGGGAATAACAAACCCACTTTGCTGTCAGTATTTTTGCAAGATTTTCCTCATTCCAGCTTTTCCTCTTTCATGTTCTAGGTGCTTATATATTTGTGTTTGTGTTGCTAGGTTTTGTTTTAAAGTTTTTGTTCTCCAAAGGAATGGATTCATCATACTCTTCAGTTCATGACACACCATCATTGGTCTCTGCAAGGAAAGGCCCTCTTGTTTCCTCCCTCCTTCCCTCCCTCCCTCCCTCCCTCCCTTCCTTCCTTCCTTCCTTCCTTCCTTCCTTCCTCCCTTCCTTCCTTCCTCCCTTCCTTCCTTCCTTCCTTCCTTCCTTCCTTCCTTCCTTCCTTCCTCTCTTTCTTCTTTTCTTTCATCGTTGTACCCTTTGTCTTCACTGCCATTACCACCACCCCCACGACAGGCAATTTTCTAATGTGCTTAACATGTTATTTCTGTTTAAATATGTTCTAAGAAAATAGTTATGTTGTAGGCATTTATTTTTAAATATACTCCAAAGCCACCAAGCTATGTCTCATTACGTGTCTTAGTTTTTTCACTAAGCACTATTTCTCATCTCCATCTATATTGCCAGATGCTAACATTTACTCTGTTACTTCATGTTGATGTCTAGTAGTCCACGATGGGCACTCATCACTTGGTACCTATCCACTCCTCCAGTGATGGACACGTTACCTCCAGTTCTGTGCCACTACAAGTAACCTTGCAATGAACTTTCTCATATTGGCCCCTTCTGGATCTGTAAAGAATTTGTTTTATTTGACTTAGGAAAGGACTTGCCTGGCTATAGCGTTTGAATCTTACATGTAATGTGCCCAAATAATGCCAGGTTGCCTTCCAAAAGTGATAAAAACCAGTCTTGCAACAGTGCAAGATTCTATATTTCCACATTGCTGACATTTATAATCATCTAGATTTCTAATTTTTGCTGGTTTGATAGGTATAAACTGATATGTCATTGTTGGTTAATTTGCATTGATTACTAATGGTTTTTATTGAATTTCTATATGCATATTAGCTTTTTCCCTATTCTATAAATTGCCTAGTGATTTCTTTTGTACCTTTTTTGGGGGGTTGATGTCTTTCACCTGTTCAATTGCAGGAGTTCATGTACATTCTAGGATGATATTACATCCTTGTCAGTTTTAGACAAAGCAAATGTTTTCTTTATTCTGCTATCTGCTTGTTAACTTTGTCCCTGGTGCCTTTAACAGAACATAAATCTTTGTTTTGTAGTCAAATTCCTCAGTTTTGCCTTATGTTTTGTGCTTTTGCAAGTGCTGACATGTGTATATTACTCTCTTAGTTATGCCTGCTCTCTGCCTGAGTCTGCATTCTCTGAATCTGTGTTCAGTGGCTGGGTCCCTGTAATCCTCTCATCCGCTTCTCTTCATTGGACTCCGTAGTAATGGCATTGACTGAATTTCAATCCTTAGAGAATCTCATCTTCCTTGGGCCTTTTCCCCCATAGAGTTTCAGGCTATGAAAACCATATCTTTTAACTCTTTGAAGTCAGGCTTCTCATAGCCCTCACCTTACCACCTTGGCCATCAGGAAGGACCAAAATGGCACAGTTACTCTCTCAAGATTTTCCTCACTCCCATTTCACTAATCAATTCCATTTTGCAGATCAGAATTAGATCCAGAATTGCAGCTTTGCTCTGCCCTCCTCTTCTTTCTGAAGGATTATATTACATTAAATCAACTTTCCCTTCACTTCTAGCACTTGGCTTCGTACTAGTTTCATTTATTTATTCCTGGGACCTATAATCCAGTTTATGTTTTGGCAGGCTGTAACACAATTTTATAGTGACATCACTTCTTTTCTTCTCTTTTACCTTCACCTCAATAATTTCTTTCTTGTTTCCACTCGCAAGGATATATAATCCCCTACAAGATTCTACCTTTGTGATGTAATGTACTATTCTGACTTTCCTTCTATTATTCTTTTTGTTTTTATTTTATTCCTCCTACTTAATTTTGTCTCTTTCCTTCCTTTCATCCCTACCTTTTTTCTTTCTCCGTTACTTTTTAAATTTTGGAACTGCTGAGGACAAAGACTGACTTTCTGTAGATCACAGCAAAGAAGCTGCTTCTGTCTCAGAAGCAGGTTCCCCACAAACATACAGTGTGTGTTACATGACTGGCAATTCTGTTCCAGCTGAAAATCAGAACCTGTTTCTGTTTCTTTGGGACAATGTATGACACTTTTTTCCATTGCATGTTTTGGGCATATGTCCCATGCTTCCAAGTTTCTTTATATCTGTGATTGCATAAAGTCTCAAGTTCTATATGTGTATCTCCTGTAGTATGAGCATTGGTGTAGAGACCATAAGTACCCCCCCACCCCCTATCTTCTTACTTTTCCCAGAGAATTACAGGATTCACCTCTGCTACTGCTTTTCTTCCAAAGTCATACTTGATGTCCTCTGTGGTATGAAATTTTGTGGGTTTTCTCAGCATTTTCAAGATTTTTGTCCTCTTCATTTTTCTTGGTGTCCCCACCTCCTGGCCCCCAGCGCACACACACTGTTCCCACTTTAAAAGTAAAGTGCTTTTAAAAAAAATTAAAGTGCTTTTAATTCAGTTAACAATGCTAACAGAAAATAGATTTTTGCTTTCAATATTCTGAGAGGAACTCTGCCCCAATTCAAAAACATGTCACTCCTTCACCAGTAGACTTTGAGCAACTCCGGGCAAGTACAGTGATTTCTTGGTGTTTTCACCAGCGCGTAGTAGGCAGTTGGTAGGTATTTGCTGGCAGATTGATTCAGTCATGATTCCCTCATTGGATGCCTTTTATCATCATACTCTAATTTCCTTTTTTATTCCCAAAGCCAAATCCCAGCCACCCTAAGCTTTCCTTAGCATATTATAACCATTCATAGCAGAGTAAGGTACAGTATCATTTAATAGGGGGCGTAGACCCCACTGATCTATATACTTCAGACAAACAGGGTTCTGGTCCTAATTCTGTCACTAACGGTGCAACCTTGGGTATGTCTCCCCATCTGTTTCTTTAAATATATGCAATGAAATATTTATTCACTGTAAATCCTCTTAGAAGGACACTATATTTTCTTTTCTAATATATAAAAGTACCACCTTTTAATAAACTGGTAGAAAGAAAGTAAATTTCCCCCACTGGGGTGACAAAATGTGAGAGAAACTATTTTTCTCAAAGTAAGAGAAGGAATTTTTTCATTTTTCTGGAGTAGGCAGGCGGAAGAGAATATAAGGAGGATAGGGTGAAGGGGCCTGTGAAAGCCACAAAGTCCTCAATGGGAACTTTCCTTGTGATCATTCCCCTCTATATTTTTTATCCAAGTCTAAGTAAAAAATTTAAAATGCCTAGTAGGGTTATATTCCTTACTGAAACCAGTGAAAGGGCTGTTTTATGTACCCTAGAGTTAATAAGGAGTCAGCTGAGGCAGTTTGCATGGGTGTGAATACAGGGGAAGCAAAAAGAAAAATAAACCATAAGACATTGTAGAAACTATATGAAATGCTGTAGAATTCTCAGATTTTGGAAACCGGATTTGGGCCAAATTTAAACATCTCTGAGACATGGGCAGTCTAAGTTTTCTTTCAGCAGCCACATTTTTGAAAATTCTAAGAGATGGTGACATTATTTTTATTCTTACCTCTAAAATCTTGTAATTTTTTCATTTGCACATTTATGACTCAATTAAATACCTATTTTCTGTCTATGAGAAAGGTCTGTCGCTGCTGATTTCATTGATTCCAGACCACCCTCCTCCCCCACCCCACACACATTTTAACATCTCTGAAGTGGGATGTGTCTTATAAACAATAATCAATGTCAGCTTACAAGTACTGTTGGCCACGCAGCAGCTATGGCACAGCTGTCATCGCCAGCACATGCCTGGGCCTGGTTATTATTCTAGGTGGCATGACTGGAAATGTCTAATCCTTTGATGTTTCATTTAATTAACTATTTTAAAGATCATGTGAGGGAATAGTAGACTTTATTCTCATCTGATCACCTTCCTTGAACACTTTCTGGCAAGATCAAAAATATCTCAGCTTTAAAACTTGCAGAATAGGTGCTGTGGCCTGGAAAAAATCCCCAGAGACAATAGTGAAGCTCTTTCTAAGCAATGCTGCTTTACTAACACTATAATGGCCCAGAAAATATAAATCCATGGAAAAGTACAGACATCAACAACTCTGAATCAATAAGTAATTCAGAAGGGTTGGGCTCAACATGAAGAAATTAAAATAATACCGTAATGACTTCCAGTTAGGTTTGTGTGCATTGTAGCAATATATAAAAGTTTTATTTCTAAAAAACTCTAAATGAGCTCCTTAAATAAGAGTGAAACTTTAAAATATAAGTGATAAGAAAGCATAGTGATAGTTTAATTGGCAGTATTTTTAAAATTTATTTTCTAAAATAATAATGTGCCACATAATCAATGGTGTCTTAAAGTCAATAAAATAAAGTCGATACTTCAGAGACTATAAAAATGAGAAAACAGTTATAGCTCTCCAGATAGTCAAACTATGGAAGGGGGAATAACATGCACATAAAGAATAGTAGAAGCAGCCCTGCTTGGGTGGCTCAGTTAGATGCAGCATCATCTCATGCACCAAAATGTTAAGGGTTCAATCCCTGGTCAGGGGACAGACCTAGGTTGAAGGTTTGATTCCTGGTCAGAGTGCATGTGGGAAGCAACCAATGAATGTTTTTCACGTTGATATTTCTCTTTTTCTTTCTGCCCCCTCTTCCTCTCTGTCTAAAATCAATAAACATATGTTAGGGTGAGAATTTTTTAAAGGAAAAATAGAAATACAAACAAACAAAAAACCTGGGCATTTAAAGGAGGAAGAGACCACACTAGGGAAGGCTCCATGAAGGAAATATCATTTGAGAAGGGCCTCAAAGAACTCGTAGGATTCCAACGGGCCAAAATGGGATGGAGTAGGAAGAGAAAAGAGAACAAGCAAGAAATCAGTCAGAAAAATGGGCATTTCTGGTAAATGGTGAATAGCATATTTGGACTACAAGTTTTGTTAACCTCTTTGGCTTTACAAACTTAAGAATTTGATGAAAGCTATGAACCCTATTCCTAGAAATAAAAACAAAAATTCATAATAAAAGACTTTGCATATTTTTTCCTGGGGATTTCCCATTTCCAGGTAGCATAAGAGAGGGACGAGAGACGAGGAAAAAAAGCCTGGGGGGGGACACCCCAGGGGAAGCTGGTGCAGGTCACCGAGGCTACGGAAGTCCCTTTTCTGAATGAGAGATGTGTTTCTAACTGCACTTGGGAAGACTAAGAGAAATAAATCAAGGACCAGCGGGACTCATCCAGTCCACTCATCCAGAGAGTAAAGGAGCTGGGGTGCCCTTGGGAATCATTGCTAGTTGGCTGGATGATAGGGACTTCCAATTGATGAGATGGTGGCTAGAAAATGTACCTGGGAAATTAAACGTATAGGTGAAAAATATGCCGGGCCTTACTAGGGAAAACCTCAACTCCCCCCAACCATTGGATTTTGTATTTAATTCAGGAAGGAAGGGGCACATGATGCAGATTTCTGAGAACGAATGTTCAGAGCTGTGGTTTAGGAAGAGTAATATTCAGGATTATAGGTGGGTAAAAGGCTGGAGGAGACTGGTTAGCTTATTGCAGTTGGTTATTATATTCTTCAAATACATTTTATTTATTCAATTTCCTCTTCTGTCCTCACCACCTACTCCTTGGCCGAGAGCCAGGCCTGTAGGAAGCACTTGGTAGAGCTCACTGAATTGAAAGCCATGAATTCCCTTTGAGGATTCCCTTGTAATGCTCCCGTTCTTCACCAGGTGGCACCATTACAGCATTATTTACAGAGCAGGCTTCCTTCTCTAAGCACAGCGCTTTCAAGCAGAAAAGCTGTGCTTCTCTGAGGGAATTCACCTCTGGGAATATTCTAGAAGGAAATGGGAGTGGGGGAGCGGGAGGGGATGGTGTCTGGGATAAAAGAGTCAAGAATACCGCTTTTGTCTTTCTGTATCATTTCTTACTGTACCAGAGTATCTTGGCTGAATTTCTATTCCTAGGCATGTAGATGGGGAAAGATTAGGAAAACCTGCCTTTTCAAAGGTGCAAGCAGTTTTGTTTTGCAAGAAGTATAGACTTAAATGTACTTGGGAAAGAAGTGTTCCTAACTTCTGGGGAACCTTCTGGGTAAGCCATTTCATTACACCTATCAAGCAGAGACCATACTCTGTGGTGATACTGAGGCTACCTAAAACTGCAGATTTATGTAGGCCAGTTTGCAATTCTTTGAGAAATAACTGTTTCTCTAGAACAGATTTTAGTTGTACCAGGCTAAAGCTGTAGCGTATTTCTCCTAGACCACTGAGAGGCATGAGTGCAAGTATTAGAAGATCCTTAGCACATTCCAATGGGTGTCAAGATAATTTGAATTTGTTGAGTAGGCTATGAGTAATCAGATTTATGTGATGATTTCAATTCAGTGGAAATACTCTGGAGGCCCCGGGAGGCAAGGGCATATTGCCAATTCAATACAGTACTAGTTCAGGCAGAATCATTTCTTCTTTGGTATTTTTTCAAGTTAAAAAGGTCTCGCTACCCTTTTTAGCTCAGTGGTTCTTACTTTTTCACTTAATTCCTACCTTTAAGAATTGAGTTTATTGAGGAAATTCCACACTGTTTTTCGCAGTGGCTGCACCAGTCTGCATTCCCACCAACAGTGCACTAGGGTTCCCTTTTCTCCACAACCTTGCCAGCACTTGTTTGTTGATTTGTTTATGATGGCCATTCTGACTGGTGTGAAGTGGTATCTCATTGTGGTTTTAATTTGCATCTCTCTGGTGGTGGGGGGAGAGTCGGGGGAGGGAACAAAGACAACCGTACTTGAACAACAATAAGAAAAATTTTAAAAAAGAATTAAGTTTAAATAAAAGATATTCTCCCTAGGGAATGTACATACTTACATGATTTTTGCATTAAATTTCAAGGGGCTTCGGCCCCCTGAAATTCAATAATGGCGTGTCCAGGAATCCCAGGTTAGGAATCTCACCTAAAACTCACTAATCAGGACAATTTCAAAGGAGAAATACAAGAGGGGAGTGGACAATAGGGAGGAGGAGGTGGGAAACTAACCTGTGCTGGATCCCTATGAAATGCTGGTGCAGGTGATGGAAGAAAGCTGGAGAATTGCTTTTTCTGGGGATATTTTAATCTACATAGACTTGGAAGGAATAGGTGGAGAATTTCTAGGAGGCTCTGGACTAACAGGCTGACGACATATTTATGACAGCGGGCATAGGAAGGTGAGCCAAGATGGAGTCAAGGGTTAAAGGGCCCAGTGAGATCTTTCTGCAGAGGTGAGAAGGCTATGTATGCTTCCTTGGGATTCATGTCTGACTCTGAAGAATCTGAGCTACAGGGAAGGGGAAAGGGGCACAAGAATGGAGCTGTGTCAGGGAGTATCTGGGATCAACAGCACCTTCCTCTCAAGGAGCAGGTCTGAAATACCATCTTCTTGGTGCCTTCACTGTGTTATCACCCATTGGACTCTAAGAAGGGTCACTAACCAAAACCTGAACTGCAATTTCTTGTTCCAATGGAGAAGATAAAAAGTGACTACAACTAACACTATTTCCTTTTCAGGACTCTTAGACTCTTGATTGGGGGAATAAAGGATCTCCTTCTCTAAGATCCAAATAATAGAGCAATTAATGTGCAATAATAGAGCAATTAGAATGGGGTCCTTTAAGTCAGGAGTCCTGAGTTTAAATCCTGGTTTTGCCAAGTACTAGCTGAGTGACCTTCAGCAAGTCTTAGAGTCTGTTTCTGGAACTGTTCAGTGAAAATAATAACAGTGCCTATTTCATATCATGGTTGGGAGATAAAACAGGGCAGTGTCTGCCACGGAGTAGGTGCCTCAATGAATGATAGCTATTATTGTTGTTATTGCTGCTAAATACTGGAACTATAACAGGAGCCTATCTCCCAGCTTCTACCCAGGGACACTTCCCTGCTAATATGCTTTAGCTGCCCACTTTAAAGACCCCAGCCCACATTCCCCAAACACTGCAAGCTCAGGGCTTCCTCTGGTCATCCTATGTGTTCAGGACTGGTCCTGAAGAACTTTTTGGCCCATAACATTTAACATTTATGATAAAAAGGCCCAGGTCAGCTTGGAAATCTCACCATCCTTCTTTACTTGACTATGCTGAAGGTTAAGAGTTCTTTAAATAACCCTGGCTGGTGTGGCTCAGTGGATTGAGTGCTGGCCTGGGAACCGAAAGGTTGCTGGTTTGATTCCTAGTAAGGGCACATGCCTGGGCTGCAGGCCAGGCCCCCAGTTGGGGGCATGTGAGGGACAGCTGATCTTGATGTATTTCTCACACATCGATGTTCCTCTCCCTCTCTTTTCCCTTCCCTTCCCCTCTCTCTAAAAATAGATAAAATATTTTTAAAAAGAGTTCTTTAGGTAGAGAAAGATTATATAAAGAGAGAGCTTCTAGAACCTTCCCTAGGTAGTTTTGTTTCCCCAGAGGAGCTTGTCATCGCCATTCACCTCCACCTCCATTCCAAGAGAACTACGTATAAGAAAAGTAACATTTGCACAAGACTTCCCAGGAACCTTAGATATTTTTCTCCTCCAAAACTTTTTGTCCCCATTTTACACATGCAGAATCTAAGCCTTAAGCAATCATTCAGTGCTGGAACTGAGATTCAAGCCCAGATCTGTGACTCTGGTGCTCTCTCCATAGCAACCAGCAGCAGGAACGCACATACCACCCTCAGCTCATTCTTCCAAATTTTGTTTGGGGCAGCCTTGGGAAATCTCCAATGCCCAAGGGAGCCGACTAGAGTTGATGTCAGCCTACGCTCCCTGGGGTGAGGCATTCTCCACTAGAGGCCTGAGGCAGTTATTGCAGTTTCCTTTGTGATGTGTCACTCTGCTCACAGAGATCCCTAGCAATCCCTCACAAACAATAGCCCCTCTTGAACCCTCCCATGAAACAGGTGTCAGGCCATTCCAGGACTCAGGTGCCAGGTGCTTCACTGAAAAGAAGTCTCTTGCACATCTGGAGTTCTGGCTACTAATAACCCTCGTTAGTTTCGGAGTCTCAACATGTACCCTGTCCTTTCCCAGTCCAGCCTGGGGGTCAAGGTCCAGGATGGAAAGGAAAGCGGGTAGAGCAGGCAATGCCTGTTTTGACTAGGGCAGGTATGGTCATCTCCTTGGAACCAGAAGCAAGGAGAGAGAAGGGAAGTCATGGTCCCTGCAGTTCCCACTAAGCCCTGGACCATGCAGTGAGCAGAGAAGCCCAACCCTGACATCCCCCTAGTACCAGTCAGCAAGGAAGGGAGATGACGCCTCTTTATTAAGGTTAACACCAAGAAAAGCATTGAGAAGGAGTACACAGAGGAGGAGGAAGGGCACACAAAGTCACCACTTGAAGAGGTAGGAGGGAGGCACATCAGTTAAGAACCTCAGGACAGTCACATGCTGCATGCCCTGGTTGTGGGGGAAAAGAGGGACGGAGGGGGTAAGCGCCATGATAGCCTGGGGCTCACAGAAGGGTCTGAAGCCCCCTGAACCTAACACCAGAGCCACAAGCCCTGCCCCTCAGGGCTCACACACTACTGCACAAGTAGACACACATAACACACACAAGACATTATGGAGGCAAGACCGAGAGGCAGCGGGCAGGGACATATTGAAAGGAAAAGGAACTGAAGTTAAGCGGGTGTAGCCAGGAGAGAGAGAGTTTTTGGATGCGGCCCCCAAGAGCCCCTCAAATGTCCCCTAAATCTGGGCTGTTGCTGAGAACCCCCGAGTCTCTGCCTGTGGACTGGGCTCTTTGTTCTCTAAGTCCCAGTGAGTGGAAAAAGCAATTCCAGATGTAGTCAGTGACAAGGCAGGATCCGCTCTGCATGCAAAATCCTAGAGGTTGAGCTATTTTGTCTTCATGCACATTCACAGCCAGCTCCTCCTAGCCCAGGAGCCCTGGGAACCCCATTCTCCCAGGTTCCTAGGGCTGCAGTTCCCTCCTCAAGCTTCCTTTACCAATCAGCAGCCGCAAAGATCTGTGTGAGGGGAGAGGCTTCTGCAGAGCGCCGAATATCTTGGATTTCAGTAGAAGGGGAAATTTTCTGTTGCCAGAACAGAATACCCCAATTCCTTTAATTTCTAGGTAAATCGTTAGAGACTATTTGCCATAGTCCTAGCTAAGTCCTTTGTTCAGAATAGAAAAAGCAGAATTTTATTTACACAATTCAGGGGTTCTCCTGTTGGCTGAGGAGGGGGAAAAGGGCAGGGGAGGGGATGGATGGGAGTCCAGAGGTGGGCGCTTCCTCTCCCGGAACCTCACCTTTCCGCAGTTTGCAACGTCTCGCTTGGTTAGGCAGAAAGAATTCTTGACGCTCCCAAAGTCCTTCACCCTATAAATCCTTCCTCAAGGAGTCTCTCTCTGCCTGACCCACAGAGCAGCGGTCAGAGTGAAGCGTGCTGCACCGCGCCGTTCAGTCCCCTCACGTCATGCACTCGGAAACCCAAAGCCAGCTCGGGAAAGTAGTGCCCCTCGGTGTCCCCTCACAGGGAGGCCTCGCCCTCCAGCTGCAGCAGGGTAATGTCGGGTAGATCGAGGGGCTCCACAAGTGGCCCGTCCCCCCCCAGGAGAGCAGCACAGGGGCTCTCTGAGCGCTCACAGTGACTAGTGGGTGTGGAGGAGCGGGGCATTTCCTTCTCTTCTTCATTGTCGTCCTCCTCGTCCTCAGGATCGCGACCCAGCAAAACGCTGTCCTCGCCCCCGGGCGAAGGGGTCTCGGGCTCTTTGGGGGCGCCCGGGAAGCTACCCTTGCCGCGGACCACGCCCAGGCCGCCCTGGCGGGGCGCCGTGGTCATAATCTGGCACATGGAGACAATGGCTCGCTGGTTGGCGCACACGTCGTCTGAGAGCACCTGGATGTGCGAGGCCTGTTCGTCCAGGGCCCCCCGCATGGCCCTCACGTCCTCAAACAGGGCCTGCAGCTGGGCCTTAAGGTGCTCCATTAGTTCCTTCATGCCGCCGTTGTACTCGCTGGAGATCACGTCCCCAACGGCCGGCACGGTGGACACCTCCAGAGGTGCCGGCATGTCGCCGCCGTCCTTGGTCATGATCTCCAGCAGACCGTCCTCCATTGAGTGGCAGAAGCGGGCGGTGGCCGCTGTGGGTCCGATCCAGCCCGACTCCCGGAATGGAGGAGGGGGGAGGGGGAGAGGTCCCTGGAGCGACAGGGAGGAGCCGAGGTTAGAGGAGGCTTTCGAGAGGGGCGGGCAGCCGACGTGAGGAGAGGAATCTCGGCGGCGGGAGCAGCGAGATCCGGGGAGGCTCGGGAGAGCCTGCGGGACGGAGACCCGACCGGAGTCCCAGGGCCGGCGTCTCTCCCGCTCGCCCCGGGGCGAAAGCGCCCTGCTCTGCCTCGCCTCCTGAACTGCGCCCGTGTCAGCGCCGTCCTCTCGGAGCCACGAGCAGCAAGTGCTCGCCGGTTCCCTGGGTCACAGAAGCATTTGCGGAGGGGCCCGGGTCGAGACCAAGGCCAGTAGCGGGTAGGGCTCGGGACTCCCCTCGGCAGTTAACTGGCAGCGCCCGCGAGTGTGGTTGGAGCGGCAGGGGCGGGTCTCCCAGCCGCGGCGCGGATGCTCCCGTTTCCAAGGCGACGCATGGCACGTAAATGACGTGTGTCTCCATGGCAAGCAGGAAGTGGAGAAGAAAAGGGAGGATGGCTTGGAAGCTGCATTGGGGCTCTGGTGTGTGAGCTGGCGGGAGGGGCGGGAGGGGAGGGAAGGGGACGCTGCAGTGGCCTCAGCTGGGGCTGGAAAGAGCGTGCGGCTGCAGTGTTTAGTAGGAAAGCAGGAGAGAGCAGCCTGCTGCATAATCCCCCGAGTCCGGGAGAGGTCATCCCTTCCCCAGGCGGGGTGCTAGGCACGGAGCGAGCCCAACTGCCTTGGAAGGACAGTCACCCGCCCGCAATACTTTCTCAGAGGATGGCGCCACAGCCAGTCTTGCTTCTCTTTCCTCTAGCCGTTCGCAGGAAAGCTAACGGGGCAGAGGAGCGGGCACTAATAAGCCCAGACGGGAGCGGAGCGGCGCGCGGCGGCGCCCTGGAGCCGGCCGCGCCCGGCCGCGGAGGTGCAGAGGCGGGGGAGGGCTCCCCGGAGGGGCCCGCCTCTCGGGGTGCTGCAGTAAATCAGCCCTCGTGCTGTAGATAGAGCGCAGGACAGAGAAAGGATGGGATTCCCTCCCGTGTGAGACCCAAACACTCCTACCCAGGGCACTGGGAGTATTTCCACGATGGTGAGACAAAGTACTTAGGTTTTGAGAATGAAAGCTCTACATGGACAGAGAGTTTTTGTCTCTTCCGCGCCCTGTATCACCATCACGGAATCCCCAGAATCTAAAATAGTGCCTGGCACGTAGTAAGTAAATGTTCAATATATTTGTTGAATGAATAACAAGAATCACTATGTCCCGTTCCCTCATCCGTAACACTACAGCTCTCACATAATGCATTTAGGAGACCTGAATTCAATTTTGTTTCTGCCACTTATTCAGCGACCTTGAATAAATCATTCTCATGGTTTGTTAGCGGATTGGACTGGATAATTTATAATATTATCTCTTTTAAAAATATATTTCATTGATTACGCTATTAGAGTTGTCCCAATTTCTCCCCCCTCCCTTTGCTCCCGTCCATCCAGCAACCCCCACTCCCTAGGCAAACACCACACCACTGTTCATGTCCATGGGTCATGCATATAAGTCCTTTGGCTACTCCATTTCCTATACTGTACTTTGTATCCCCCATGGCTATTCTGTAACTACCTATATGTACTTCTTAATCCCCTCACCTCTTCACCCATTCCCCGACAACCCTCTCCTATCTGGCAATCATCAAAATGCTCTGCATTTCCATGATTCTGTCTCTGTTCTTGTTTGCTTAGTTTTTTAGATTCTATTTTTTTTTTAAGACTTTATTTTTAGAGGGGAAGGGAGGGAGAAAGAGAGGGAGAGAAACAATGTGTGGTTGCCTCTCACATGCCTCCTACTGGGGACCTGGCCTGCTACCCAGGCATGTGCCCTGAGTGTGAATCAAACCAGTGACCCTTTGGTTCACAGGCCAGCACTGAATCCACTGAGCCACACCAGCCAGGGCTAGATTCAATTTTTGATAGATATGTGTTTATTGTGTATAGTTTTGATCTTCTTCTTTTGCTTAAATAAGTCCCTGTAATATTTCATATAATGATGTTTTGGCGATGATTAACTCTTTTAGTTTTTTCTTGTCGGGGGGACCTTTATATCTGCTCTTCAATTCTAAATGATAGCTTTCTTGGGTAGAATAATCTTGGCTGCAGGTCCCTGCTTTTCATGACTTTGAATATTTCTTGTCAATCCCTCCTAACCTGCAAAGTTTCTTTTGAGAAATCAGCTGACAGTCTTATGGGATCTCTCCTGTAGGTAACTAAGTGCTTTTCTCTTGCTGCTTTTAAGATTCTCCCTTTATCTTTAACCTTTGACATGTTCATTATGACATGTCTTGGAGTGGGCCTCCTTGCATCCATCTTGTTTGGGACTCACTGTGCTTCCTGGACTTGCATGTCTGTTTCCTTCACCAAATTAGGGAAGTTTATTTTCATTGTTCTGTCAAATAGATTTCCAATTTCCTGCTCTTTCTCTTCTCCTTCTGGCACCCCTGTGATGTGAATGTTGAACCTCTTGAAGTTGTCAGAGGCTTCTTGCACTATCTTCATTATTTTGGATTCTTTCTTCTTCCTCTTCTCTTGATTGGTTTTATTGCTTACTTATGTTCCAAATCATTGATTTGATTCTCAGCTTCATTCACTCTACTGTTGTTTCCCTGTAAATTGTTCTTTCTTTCAATTAGTGTATTCTTAGTTTCTGACTGGATATTTTTGATGCTATTAAAGTCCTTACTAAGTTCCTTGAGCAACCTTATAACCAGTGTTTTGAACTCTGCATCTAATTGATTGCTTATCTCCCTTTTGTTTAGTTGTTTTTCTGGAGTTTTGAGCTGTTATTTCATTTGGGCCATGTTTCTTTGTCTCCTCATTTTGGCAGCCTCCCTGTGTTTGTTTCTATGTATTAGGTACAGCTGCTATGACTCCCTGTCTTTGTAGTATGGCCTAATGTAGTAGGTGTTTTGCAGGGTCCAGTGGCATAGCCACCCATATCATCCAAGCTGGGTACTCAAGGTGTGCCCTCCATGTGGGCTGAGTATACCCTCCTCTTGTAGTTGAGCTTTGGTTGCTGTTGGCAATCAATGGGAGGGATTTACCCAGGCCAGTCAGCTGCAAGGACTGGGTATGACCACTGACCATCAACTTCTGCCCTCCGTGGAGGATCAGCTGTGCAGGGGCAGGGTGATGGTGCTCCAATGTGGTCTGTAGCTGTCCACTGGTGCACAAGCCCTGGGGTTTCCCAAGAGGTGCAGACCAAGGTCAGCCCCTATCTGTATTCTGCCTGGGGTCACCCTTCCTGACCTATAAAGCAATCTGAGATGGCTGCTACTTGTGCTGCACTTGGAATCCCAGGTGAAGCCAAGCTGTGAATCTAGGATGGCTGCTGCTGGTACTGGACCTGGGGTCACTTCACAAGAGGTACTGGCAGCTACAGGTTCACTAAGGCTGGCTGTTGCTTGTTTAAGAGGATTTAGAAAGGTGTGAAGCATGAGCCAAGACCAGCGATTCATGTGGAAAAGTCCCTGTTAACAGCTTGGATGGGCCTGTAAGCTGCGTGGGACAAACAGTGTTGGCCAGGTTGATGGAGTCTCAGATATGGCAACTGCCTGCTAGCTATGTGGTTCTGTCAGGGGAGGGTTCAGAAAAGGGACAATGGCCTCTGCCTGTTTTTCTGTCTAGGAGAAAACTGTCCTGCAGCTCTCGCCTTGATGTCAGATACTTCAGTCCCTCCCTGTGTGCCACTGGTGCCTTTCAAGCTTCTACCCTGGTGCTGGAGCTCAGAGTGGTTGAGTCTGAGTAAGTCTGTTTGTGGATTCTTTAAGAGGAACGCTTGGGACTCCAGAAGTTTATTCCACTGACTCAGTCCCCACTGATCTTTGTAACCAGAAGTTATGGGGACTGTCTTCCTGGCACTGGAACCCTGGGCTGTTGGGTCTGGTGTGGGGCTGGGATCCTCCCCCCGAGATATCCCTCCTGAAGTTTTATCCATCACACATAGATGTGGGACCAGTGTGTTTTGTGTCTCTGCTTTCTCCTACCATCTGGATGGATGTGATTTTTCTTTAAACTCTGTAGTTGTTAGACTTCCATTCAACTCAATTTCTGATGGTTCCAAGTGATGGCTTTTCTATATTTCAATTGTAATTTTTATGTTGTATGTGAGGAGGTGAGCTGTGTTTACCTATGCCACCATCTTGACCGGACTATAATGTTATTTCTAACTCTGAATAACTTTCTGCATCCGTTAATAGGTAAAATGGAGAACTATTGACAGTGTATGGAAGGGGCGGGTGTGGGGGTAGGGGGGCTGCGTGTGAAGATAATTCCACCTGGTAGGACCAGTGCTCAGGTAATGACATTCACTGAGTGTCTGAACCTTTATGACAACTTTTTTTCCCTATTTGAGGTGTGGAGTGGGAAGGGGAAGAAAACTTGAATTTAACATATTTACAGATAACTTCAGATTGAGAAGCAAACAGTACCTGGGCAGCAGCATACTAACTAATGATGAGCTTGGTAAATTGGAGAAGCCAAGTGATCAGAAACCAAAAGTGAAGTTCATAGGAAGAAATAAATCTGGGAAAGAGAAACAAACTGTATCACTCCAACAAGGGGAAGAGCTAGGTATGGGTGAGTGTTTTGTACACTGGAGATTCAAAGATAGCAAAAGGAATACCTTGGACTTCCCTGGTTGCATACTCTAGTGAAGCGGGCTGGCCCAGAGGAACTTTTGTGGTACTACAGGGCTGTTCTGCCCATGCCTGTCTTCCTGTTATTAAAATAGAAATAAGTGGGGGAAATATCCTAAATAGCAGAATGTTTCATCTAAGGCATTGCCAATATAATCAAGTATTATGCAGCTATTAGAAATTTGATTTCCCTAGACAAATATATGACAAATTAAAACTCCTACAGTATTGTATTTTTTTAAAACAAATGCCCCAATCCCATTTGCTTCCTCATTCTTTCCTCACTTAATTCCACAAACTTGGGGCTCTCTTACCTTGGTTATCACTCTTACCTCCACCGTGCCCCATAGGTTATTCCTAAAGCTCAGGAGAAGATAAAAATGCTTTTCCTTAGTTTCCCTAAGCAAGCCAATGTGGCTTGGTATTTACAAAAGGACTTTACCAAAAAAAACTATAGGAAAACTAGAAACAGAGACAAGATGTGAGCACACACAGCCAAACAGCTGAGCTTACACCGCATAAATTTTGGATCATATTTATATCAAGCATGTTTTCAGGGATTACAGGTTCAATTCTTTCCTGAAGAACTCTGTTATAATCAGAAAAGACTGGCATGGCTTGCAGAGTTTTTTGCCTAGGTCTGTTCCTTCACATCTCTTTACCAGCATTTGGCTTGGATGATTTCATCTTGCCAGCCCCCTCACCCCTTGGGTGAGTTCCTGCCTTCTATCTACAAGAAGTCACCCTGTCCCCAGTATAGGGCCTCTCATCATGGCCGGTGTGGCTCAGTTGGTTGGAGCATCAACAAGTGGCTGAAGGGCCTCTGATCTTAGCCTTAACCTTACATTAAACGTAGCCCCCACACAGTAGGAGCTGGATTATGCCATCATACAAGGCCCTTGGCCACACTTGTTGAGGATACCATGTATGTCAAGGCTTTGAGCATAGGATTACATCATGCTGCCTGGAGGCACTAGCATGAAGTCCACTGAGAGTTCAAGGGGTCTGAGCCTAGAGTGAAGGGAAATTATTGGAGAAGCACAAAAGAACATGGGAAACAGGTGCAGAGATCAAGGGGTGCAGCTGATCCAGTCGAGCTCCAGGTCAGACATTTGAGAACTAAGGGTAGGTGGGAACTGGGGGAATGGACTAGTAGCAGGACTTGAAAATCTAGGGAGGAGACAATTCATGCATCAGATTCAGAACCAGGTTATTTTAGGAATTCTGGCTGAAAACCAGACAAGGAAGAATAGAAGGGTCTGGTCTCAGAAAAATAAGAAGGTCAGATGCAGTGACTAAAGCAGAGCCTCAGTAAGCTTGCTGGGTTACAGGGCTGGGCTCTCTGGGCACCAATGCCCCAGGGTTTGCTGAGTGAGTCTATTTCCAAGCAAAAGGGGGCGAAAAGGGTACTCTGGCCATGTCACTAAAGTATGCTATATAGCAAGAAAAAATGACCCTGACACACTCCTCTTCTGCTTCCTGCCTTTTTTTTCTATCCTCTGGGAATCACCTAGCCATGTTATTTTGTTATTCCAAGGTTGAGGGGGAAGACTCCATGCTGCATAGGCATGGTCTCCATCGGGTACACCTACTTCCAAACATAACATTCTCACTAAAATTATGATTCCTAGTAGTCTCTGCCATTTTCCTCCATCTGGTGTCTGCCTTATCTCCAGTCTCTATTTTTTATAATCTGTGTACTTTTTGCACTATAAATACAACAGTCATGATGAAGATGCCGTCTTGACTCATTGAGATCGGAATGCTACATCTTAGGTCTACAGTCCCAGACAACACTCCCCAAATTCAACTGTTACGAAGCTGGGTTGCCTTGTGGCCCATTTCAGCATGATAACACATTCAAAAGAAACACAACCGATGGCCAAAAAGAATTAGAAAGCAATTTAGATTTTTATTATAATCTCTGGGGAAATTCTAAAAAGGTTTACATTCTTAGCATAGAGGAAAACATCTTAAGCTTCCCTCCTTCTCTATTCATCTCGCACATTATGGTGTAACGGGTCTGCCATTCTCTCTCCTTTCTTCCCAAATACCTCCAAACTTTCTCCCAAGCCCAGCCCCTGCTTTTTCACTCTCTCCACCTTTCACTTATTCTTGGATGTATACTTTTTCTCTGTGGCAGGAAGAAACTCCTTGCCCTTGTTTCAGCTCCTTTGATTCTGTCCCTAACCCCCCTAACCTGCACAGGGGTCAGGTATGACAGCTTTCAATGACAGGGGGCCCATCCTACAGGGTTGGAGAAGCTAAGAATATTCATATCGTTGTGGGTTTTGTCTGTCACCTATTAGACTAAATTATCTCAGGATGAGAGGGCGGTTTGCCTCTCACAGGGGTGTGCTCATCTCCTCCACTCTTCCAAAGAGAAATGGGCACGGTCATCTTCAAGGACCCTGAACCCTTATGAGCCTCTCACTGGAGAGAGAGTCCAACTGTCCCCACTCACGAGAGATTCTTGTGCCTCGCAGACTTGGCCAGGCGTTGAGCCACACACTTCCCCCTTAATTAAGGCCTGAACTGGTCTTCCAGTTGCTTGCTCTGTGCCCTTCAACTACTTTTAAGAATGTAGTGGCCTTAAAGGACACTCCCCGCCCTCACTTTTTTCTCTTTCATAGTAACTTTACTCAGAAGAAGTCCAGGGAACCTTCCAACCTCTCATGCAGGCTTATTTTCCACTGAAAACAACCTTTCATTCCAACGAAACCTGTGTTGCTGGTGTGCACCCTGTTTTTCCTTTCTGCGTTGCCCCCTGCACTGGCTTCTGCCGTGTCCACACTTGCAGAGGTCTTTTTCCCTTTTAGTGCATGTTCAGTCATTTGTCCTGTGCCTCTCTGACCGTTCCAGTCTGGGGGTTTGTTAGGGAGCTGGCCACGTACATAGGCATTCAGAGCCCTGGGTGCAGGGCCTCACGCACCCTCTATCCTCTTCATATATTTTCTGCCCCCAGAAAGTTGCCAACAGCCCAGGGCTTGATTTGGCTCCAAGTCAGAATCCTCATCGGGCATTAGTAATGCTACTGCCTGAGAACACTCATCGTTTCTGGTACCATGGGGCAATTTTGCCAGAGTATCAGTCCAATTTAGAAGAAATTATGTCCAAGTATCTGGGCAAGATATGGACTATTGTATGTCTAACACAAACTTCTCTTCCATTTAAAAGAATTTTTAGAAATTTAGCGTTCCTCAATACTGACTTGTGCCACCTTCCACTTCGCACCTGTAATATCTTAAGTAAGTCTGTGGTATTTTGATGTAGAAATTCATATAAAATTTTGTAGATCTCGCTCTCACTACTACATCTATTTATGCCCTCTCCGCACCTCTCAGACAGACCCTAAAAACACCAATAAGAGCAGTTTCTACTACTTCCCTTTTGCTTTGAGGTGCTATCCCAAGGCCAGCAAGGTATGATCAGCACCTTGCTGTTCTGTTCCACACACACAGATGGGAACTACTCTAGGATTATTCATGATGGCATCAAGTCCCCCAAAAGTAATCCACATCTTCAAAGTATTGCAACATAGTGAGGAGAAGGGCCCTTTTTCCAGCTTTTCACCCAGACCTTGAAGCCATTGCATGAAAATAGCTCCCTTTCCTGTAGTTAACCACCTGTTCACAGTTTATAGGCACGGTGCCTGCTTTGTTTGTTTGCTCATTGTCTTTCGCTTTCCTACCTAAAGGTACAATGATCCCCTTCACTCCAGAGTGCTCTAGTCTGTTTACTTCATTTTATTCTTCTCCACGGTGGTTATCAACATCTGTTATACTATATTTTTACTTGTTTGTTTATTGGTTGGTTTTTTTGTTTTTGTTTTTTGCCTCAAACTCAGGTATAAGATCCATTAGAGGACGGTTTGGTTTTGTTCACTGCCATATCTCTAGCACCTAGAATAGTGCCTGGCACAATGGCTCAATACGTATTTGTTGAATAGATGCATGAATGAAGCCTGAATCCGTACCTAGAAAAAGAAACATCTTCCATAATGACATGTAGTCTGCAGAGCTCCAACTCTGCCTTATCTTAGAGAGCAATTTAGGTTCTTTAATTTCAGCCACCTACTTTGGTGATTTGTGGCTTATGTTCACCCAACCAATTAAATTGCCCCTTTGGTGTTTGGTTTTTTTTTCCTTTTTCCAACAAAGAAATACTATAAGACACATGGAAGTCTCCACCTCTTACAAAATAGAAAGTCAAAACTCAGGGTCAGGCAACTGCTTGCTCTCCCCTATCCTCAAAGATGTTTGTGAATGGGATGATGTCTGTATCCCCATCCCATATGTCAAGGAGAACTCATGACTTTTATTCTACTGGAGACAGGCTCAAAACAAAAACAAAATGCTGCTACTGGTTATAAGATTGGGAGCTCACTGAGAAGGGATATAATAAGTAGAAAGGTTACTGTGCTTTGAAAATAGCGTTTCCCTTCCCTTTAGGTTCCTGAACTGGCAGACTAGTAATTTAAGGTAATGTTAGCCCAGGGTACTTTTTGATGAAATAAAATAGAGGACTTCTGTCCTTTGCTTGTGCCTTCCCTACTTCTGTTCTAAAACCAAACCAAACAAAAACAAAAATTATCCACATTGATCAAATATGTAAAAAAGAGATATAAAGATTAGTCTTCCCAGGATAGTAAAATCAAATTAAAATCAAATATCAAACCTAGATCAGAAAAACAATATTCCAGGAATAAAGGTTAATCTTTAAACAACCTTAGCAGTACAACTTCAAGACCTTACTATTCTGCGCAGTGTTGTCTGTGTATCTAAGGAGCAGAGGGTAAATGTGAAGTTCACTAGTGATTACCCAAATCAAATGCATTAAACTGGGACTTGATTCCCCTTAGAAGGTGATCCTGAATCACATATCCAATCTTCCATTCATCCCAGTTTGTCCAGTACAATATCACACCCCTACTTCTAGTTGCTTCTTATGTTATTAAAAATCAATTCCCTCTTCTTAATTGCATTAGTGGCTTTTGCAGCTCAACAGAGCAGTAAGTACCATCCCAGACATCTCCAGGTGTGACGGGTAAGAAACTGCCCACAGTTTCACATTATGAGAACATTGAAATTTCTAGTATTTAAATTGTAATGAGATCGGTGGAACATTGGCCCCTCTGCTTCATGCTCGTGGGCTTTTATTAGTGTTTCAGGGGACATAAACTTCCAAGAAAAGAGTGATTGTGAAGAAAGGTTCTAAGAAAATGGAGATGGAGCATAGAGATGATGCCAAGGCTGAATTTGAAAGGAAATTCCATGTCTAAGAAAGAAAGGAAATAATCAATTGAGGTGAGTGAGAGAAAGAAAGCTATAAAGAATTTCTCAGTAAATCTTTAGCTCTGAGGCAAATGAGCACAGAAGGTAGCAGCGTCATTCCCCGGTTCCAGTCTGAGGGCAGGAGGTAGGATGAGGCATTTATACAAGGGTTCTTAAAAGGCTTATTGAGGGTGATACATGAGAAATAGCCTGAATCTCCTTTTTGGGAGGTCTCGAAAAATGGGAGAGAAGCTTATTTTTCTGAGTTTATCTTGAAAGGAAATAGGTTTATTTATGCTGCACCCTGCCGCTCACATTTTAACCACAAACCAAAAATTGAAAGAGTCCTGAAGTGATTGTGTGTTTTTCAAAACAGGAAGATTATCATAATCTCTGATACAATTACTTCTTTAATCTATTTCCTCTTCCCCATTTCTACTAGTCAACTTCAGGTTCCTGTTATCACCTGCCTGGAGGATTGTAATAGCTTCCCTGTCAGCGTCTCTTCTGCCCGCTCCCTTCTCTCTCCTCCCTGTGCATCCTTCTTTAGGGAGAGTCAGAAGAATCTACCTAAAGTTCAGATTTGAGTCTTATTACAACCCATTTAAAAATGTCCCAAAGGCTTCCAGTAGCCTCCAGCCTCATTTTTTCTACCTCTTTCTGCCTCACTGTTTACCATTGAGATGTACAAATCTGCTTGTAACTCCTATACCCCCAGCATAATTTCATGCTTCCATACCTTTGCTCATGCTGTTCTCTATGTTTAAAATGCCTTTCTTTCCTTTCCTTTTCTTTTCTTTTGGGTCTTTATAAAGTGTGAAATATAACACAAATATATAAAATTAAACATACATGTACAATTTAATGAATGAAGACAATACCTGTATAATCACTGCCCAGGTCAAGTAACAGAATGTTGCAAGCATCTCCTCCTCCCTGCTACCCAAAGTAGCATATTCCCATGCTGGAGTCAAAATCTTCTCCCTCCTATGGGTAAGCACTATCTTGATTATTACATTGATAATAATTTCCTTTTTAACTAGTTTATCAATCATGTGTTTATACATCCCTGAACACTATAGTGTGATTTTTGCCTGTTTTTGAACATTATATAGATGGCATCACAATGAATTTATTCTTTTGAACTTTATGTGAATGGAATCACAGAATTTATTGTTTTGTGTTTTGCTTCTTTTTTACATTATATACATAAAAGTCATCAATATTGTAGTACCTGTGCTTGTTCACTTTCATTGTTCTACAGTATTTCATTGTATGAATATACTACCATGTATTTATCTGCATTCTACTGTTGATGGACATTTCAGTTGTTTTCAAATTTAGGCTATTACTAGCAATGCTGCTATGAATATTCTTGTACATGTATCATGGTGCAAAAGTTTCTCCAAAGTTTATACACATGGATGGACTTGCTGAATTATAGGGTATGCTCACCTTCAGCTCTACTAGGGAATATCAAATTGTTTTCAAAAGTGGTTGCAATAATTTACACTTCATCAGCAGGGTAAATATTCTCATTACTTCACATTCTCTCCAACACTGGGTATTGTCAGAGTTTTAATTATTAATTTCTCCCTGATATAATCCCAAGTGCCTTGTATAGAACCTAGCTTACAATAAGCATGCATTAAATATTTGTTGAATAAATGAATATTTCTTAACTTTCAAGCATGGACATTTTCTAATTGTCTTTTTGTTATTGTTCAATAGCTTAAATTCAGTAGCTGAAGGACACTTTCTGTTCAATACCAACCTTTATACATTTGTTAAAACTTGTCCAAGAGACAGCTCTTTTAAAAGATTATTTATTTATTTATTTATTTATTTTTAGACAGGTGGAAAGGGAGGGAGAGAGGAAGAAAAACATCAATGTATGATTGCCTCTTGCACGCCCCCTTCTGGAGACCTGGCCCATAACCCAGGCATGTGCCCTGACTGGGGATTGAACCTGTGACCCTTTGGTTTGCAGGCTGATGTTCAATCCACTGAGCCACACCAGCCAGGGTCAATAGACATGTTTTTATTGATAATTGTTATGTATATGCATCATGAAAGAATATGTTTTGCATTTATTAAGTGCAAGGTTTGGATATTTTCATTAGTACATTTAAAACAAATTTAAAAACTGTTTATAAAAATCTTCTATATCCTAAGTGATTTTATCTACTTATAGTACATATTTCTAAGAAGGAGTTATTGTAGTCTTCCACTATGTTTGTGAATTTGTCCTTGTAGTTTTGATAGTTTTTGCTGTATGTATTCTGGGGCTATATTGTAAGGATAATTTATATTTTTAAATTGTCATATTTTCCTGGTAAATTGAATATTTTTCATTATTAGGTGGTTTTCTTATTCAGTAATAATGCTTTTTGCCTTAAAGTTCATTTTGACTTATACTAAGATAGTTGCAACAGATTCCCTTTGGATGGGGAGCATGATATATCCTTTTTCATTCTATTCTCGACCTTGGTTTCCTTAACTTTTAAGTGTATTTCTGGTAAACAGCACGTAGGCAGATTTTGTTTTGCTTTGCCTTTTATCCATTGTGACATCCTTTGTCTTTTATTTAGATCACTTAGTCCTATTACATTTAATAGTAAAAATTAATATTTGGGTTTAAACTAATTTGTGAATTTATGCATTTCTCATTTCTATTAGATTTTGCTTCTTATATATGGAAGCTCTTTATTATGTCTTTAATAGTTTAGAATTGTTATGTCTTTTTGGTGAATTGACCACTTTATCATTATGAAATGGCCTTTCTTTATTCCTGCTAATATTCAATGCTCTAATAATTACTAGTATGATATTAATGAAGTTATTTCAGATTCTTGGGATTAATGTTTTCATGGTATATTTTTTTCATTTTTTCTTTCTATGATATCTGTGCCTTTATGTTTAACATGGGTTTCCTACAGACAGAATACAAGGGTCTTACTTTTTGTCCAATCTGACCACCTCTGCCCTTTATTGAGATGTTTAGACAATTTAATTTTATTATAATTATTGATAAGATTGAATTTCAATCTATAAGCTTGCTATTTGTTTCCTATTTGTCTCATCTGTTTGTTTCTTTTTTATTTCCATTCCAATATTTAAACTAATTGAATCTTTAAATGATTCTTATTTAGCTCTTCCTCTTCTTTTCTCTTTCTTTTGCTTTGTTTTATTGAAGACCTCTTCATTCTTTTTGAGTCTTTTTTCCTTTTCTTGCTCTTTCTGGGAGCTTTTTTCTACCTTATTCTCTGGCTCGCTGATTCGTTCCTCTGCTTCACCTAGCTTGCTTTTGATTCCTTCTACCGTGTTCTTCAACTCAGAAATTGTATTCTTCATTTCCTCTTTTTTCTTATTGACAGTTTCTGTGTCCTTTTTCATGCTGATATAGTTTGCAGTAAGTTCCTCATAGTTTCCCTGTAGTTTTTTGTAATTCTCTCTGAGCTCACTGAGCTCATTGAGCTTCCTTAGAACCGTTGTTTTGAACTCAGTATCTGATCGTTTACTTGCCTGTATTTCATTGAGTTCTCTTTCTGGGGATTCCTCCTTTCCCTTTGACTGGGGGTGGTGGTGTTTCTTTGTCTTCCCATTATTTGTGAGACTATTCTTTTTTGCTTCTGCTTCTCAAATTGATCTGTCATGACTTCCTCCTGACTTTGTGATGTGAACTTCTATGGCAAGGAGACCGCTGTTTTTACTTTCTGGATCTGCCTCTGATGATATCAGATGTTGACAGTCTGTTTGAGACTTCCAGGAAGGTACTGTCTGTGGCTGTCTTCTTCACCTGTTAATCTAGTCACTCTGCACTTAGTGGGCTGGCTTAGACACCACGGGGTGATGCAGAGACCCTCCTGGTGACAGGGTTATTGGGTCCTCTCACACTGCTTCTGCTCAGGGAAGTGGTCTGTGTGAACAAGATGGCTGCTGCCATATAGGGGAGGAGTCAGCACCGGGATCCTGCCAGCTCCTCTCTCAGTTCTCTTCCCAAAGCCTCTGTCTCCAGTCTCTCTTCAAGTGTCTCTAGATCACTTTGTGTCCCCTTTTGCCAGGGATCTGCTATTTGTGGCTGCCGCTCTGTACTCAGCAGTCAGGCTTTAGCATTACCGGACCAGGGCCGTGTCCCTCCTGGAGGAGGGGCTATTATTAGGTCCTCTCATGCTATTGCTGCTCAGCGGAGTGGTCTGCCTGAGCAAGATGGTTGCTGCTGTATGGGGGATGAGTCAGCACAGGGATCCAGCGGGCTACTCTCTCAGTTGTTTCCCCAAAGCCTCCTTCCCCAGTCTCTCCTCAGGCATCTCCAGCCCACCCTACCCCTGCTATTGCTGGAGACCAGGGTAAGTGGCTACAAATAAAAATTTATGCATTGGTCCTTTAAATGGCTCTTTGTGTCTCCAGCCTCCTGTCTCTGGCAGAAGAAACCCTGCAGCTTTTTGCAGTTGGCTGCTATCTGTGTACTTTTTGGGCTCTGGTGCTGTAGGCTGGAGATCCCCGTTATTTGTGAGACTCTATGGTTTAGGCCCCATTCTTCTGAGGGGGATCCAACTGGCTGTTTCAATATCATTCTAGTGCTGCCGCCCTTGGGCACCCCTTCCACCTTCTTGAGTCTCTACTGCACTCCTTACAAGTTAGGTTGTGCTAAAGCTGATTCTTCTGTCTCTCCGAGATTACAAGGCTCCTCTCTCGCTATTGTTCAGTTGTGTGTTCCAGGTGATTTCTCCAAAATTTAGTTGTAATTCCAGATTGGTCCTGGGAGGAGGTCAGTGTGACTTCCACTCACTCCTCTGCCATCTTGATTCTTCTATATCTTATTTAAAAAATAATAATATTTTTAAAGTATCTTATTTTTGAAAGATATTTTTAAAAAGATTTTATGAGAGAAGGAAAGGGAGGGAGAAAGAGAAGGAGAGAAACATCTATTGGTTACCTTTCCCACGCCCCCAACTGGAGACCTGTCTGCAACCCAGGGATGTGCCCTACTGGGAATTGAACTGGTGACCTTTCAGTTCATAGGCCATCACTCAATCCAATGAGCCACATCAGCCAGGGCTGAAAGATATTTTTTGCTGGGTAAAAACTTCTGGGTTCACCTTGGCTTCTGCTTGCATAACTTTTAAAGAAATCAGCTGGCAGCCCTGGCTGGGTGGGTCAGTTGGTTGGAGCATCGTCTGACACACAAAAATGTTACAAGTTCGATTCCTGGTCAAAGCACATACTTAGGTTTTGGGTTTGATTCCCAGTGAGGGTGCATGCAGGAGGCAACCGATTGATGTTTCTATCTCACATCAATATTTCTCTCCCTAAAATCAATAAACATATCCTTGGGGTGAGGGTTAGAAAAGGAAAGAAAGAAAAGAAATCTGCTGGTATTGTATTATTATTATTATTTTGTCCTTCTATAGCAGGAGATGGCAAATTTTTCTGTTAAGGGCCAGATAGTAAATCTATTAGGGATTGTAAGCCATATAGTCCCTGGTGCAACTACTCAACTCTGACATCATAGCACAGAAGCAGCCATAGCAAATACATAAATGAATTCATGGAGCTGTGTTCCAACTAAACTTTATTTACAGGAACAAGAGGTGAGTCAGATTTGACCCATGGGCCATAGTTTGCCAATTCCTGTGCTATATGAATTTTTTTTTTTAATCTGGCTGCTTTTAGAATTTTTTTTCCTTATCCTTGGTTTAACTAGTTTGATTATGATGTGTCTTGGCATATTTTTCTTTGTTTATTCTACCTGGATTTCACTGAGCTTTCAAATTTTGGAAATTTTTTAGCCATTGTTTATTTAAATATTTTTTTTAACCCCAGCTCTTCTGAATCTTCAGTTACATGTATATCAATCTGCTTGATATGTCTTACAGATCATTTTATTCTGATCCTTTCTTTTTCAGTTCTTTTTCTCTCAGTACTTCATTTTGAATAATTTCTACTTCTCTGAATTTAAGTTCTCTAAACTTTTATTTGTACTCTATAATTTGCTATATTTTCCCTATGAAAATTCCTAATTTTATTCATTTTTAAAAATTGTATAATCCTGATTTTATTCAATATTACACTATAAAATTTGTGCCACATTATTGAAGTATTATGTTGACTCACAATATAATACATATTTAAATTCAACTCAATTACAAAATAAAACTGTTTACTTAAACAATATAATTCTCTAATGAAAGTAACTTTATTAAAAGTTTTGACTTTTAACTTTCATTGCTCTTCTACTCTTTGGCCTCCATTTCCAGAAACAGGCACATTTCAACTATTTTTTAGTGACTATTTTGCAGTAAGTTCCTGTAGTTTTCCAATTCTTTTACACTTTTTGAATTCTTCCAAAACAATGATATTATTTCTTGTTTGGTTAGATGGTATTCATTAGTGAGCCCACTTTCTGCATATTTGCTGTCAGTTTCTTTGAAAATAAGACCTTCAAAGCAGTGTCTGAACCATGAGTCTGAATATCTTCCCACATTTGACATTTAAGCTTACTAACACAACCCATAATTTTGGAAATGTTTCTATAGTGCAGCCTAAATTCTGCCTGTAATCATCATGCTCCTTTTCCTATCCCAAACAAACAAAAAAATGAACTGCATAAAAATGCAAAAGAAATGATTTGGCTTTGTGAAATATTTCCAAGAATAACTTTGTTTTCTAAATATTAAACTTCATTTCCAGTGAATAGTTGAAAATCTGGGTGTCCAGAGAATGGTAATACTTTAGATAAAGGCCTTAATTTTTCTCTTTTTTAAAATTATATTGTATTGATTATGCTATTACAGTTGTCCTGATTTTTTCCCCCTTTGCTCCCCTCCACACAGCGCCACCCCCCAGGCAATGTCCCCACCCCTGTTCATGTCTACGGGTCATGCACATAAGTCCTTTGGCTACTCTACTTCCTACACTGTACTTTATACCCCCATGGCTATTCTGTAACTACCTATTTGTATTTCTTAATCCCCTCACCTCTTACCCATTCTCCCACAACCCCCTCCCATCTCTTTATCTTTAACCTTTGGCATTTTCATTTTGACATGTCTTGGAATAGACCTCCTTGCATCCATCTTGTTAGGGACTCTGTGCTTCCTGGACTTGCATGTCTGTTTCCTTCACCAAATTAGGGAAGTTTATTTTCATTGTTCTTTCAAATAGAT
Organism: Pteronotus mesoamericanus; assembly: GCF_021234165.1. Lineage (NCBI taxonomy): Eukaryota > Metazoa > Chordata > Mammalia > Chiroptera > Mormoopidae > Pteronotus > Pteronotus mesoamericanus. The sequence continues at coordinate 6,106,814 of NW_026555310.1, forward strand.
TTCCAATTTCTTGCTCTTTCTCTTCTCCTTCTGGCACCCCTGTGATGTGAATGTTGGACCTCTTGAAGTTGTCAGAGGCGGCTTGCACTATCCTCATTATTTTGGATTCTTTCTTCTTCTTCTTCTTTTGATTGGTTGTTTATTGCTTACTTATGTTCCAAATCATTGATTTGATTCTCAGCTTCATCCACTCTACTGTTGTTTCCCTGTAAATTGTTCTTTCTTTCAATTAGTGTATCCTTTGTTTCTGACTGGTTTTTTGACTGGATCTTTTTTATGCTCTTAAAGTCCTCACTAAGTTCCTTGAGCATCTTTATAACCAGTGTTTTGAACTCTGCATCTGATAGATTATCTTCCTTTTGGTCAGTTGTTTTTCTGGAGTTTTGAGCTGTTCTTTCATTTGGGCCATGATTCTTTATCTCTTCATTTTGGCAGCCTCCCTGTGTTTGTGTCTATGTATTAGGTAGAGCTGCTTTGACTCCGTGTCTTGGTAGTGTGACCTAATGTAGTAGGTGTCTTGTAGGGTCCAGTGGCACAGCCTCCCCTATCACCCAAGCTGGGTACTCAAGGTGTGCCCCCCATGTGGGCTGAGTACACTCTTCTCTCTCGTAATTGAGCCATGGTTGCTGTTGGCAGATCAATGGGAGGGATTTACCCAGGCCAGTCAGCTGCAAGGACTGGGTGTGACCACTGACCACCAACCTCTGCCCTCCGTGGAGGATCAGCGATGCAGGGACCGGGTGGTGGTGCTTCAGCATGGTTTCCTGGGTGGTAGAGGCCAAGGTCAGCTTCCACCTGTTTGCCCAGGGCCACCCTTCCTGAACCATAGAGCAATCTGAGATGGCTGCTACTTGTGCTGGGCTTGGAGATCCCCAGGCGAAGCCAAGCTGTGAATCTAGGCTGCTAGTTCTGGGTCTGGGGCTCACCGAGGCCAGCTGCTACTTGTTTGAGAGGATTTAGGAAGCTGAGAAGCATGAGCCATTCATATGGAAAAGCATCTTGGGTGGGTGGAGTCTCTGTGGATATCTAAGGCGGGTCAACAGCGTTAGCCAGGTTGATGGAATCTTAGGTATAGCACCAGTCTGCCAGATCTGCAGGGGGAGGGTTTAGAAAAGGGACAATGGCCTCTGTTCATGCTGATGCCAGACACCTCAGGCTCCCCCCTGCATGCCATTGTGCTCATCAAGCCTCCTCCTGGTGCTGAGCCCAGAGGGAGCAAGTGTGAGTAGGCGAGTCCGTGCATGGGTTCTTTAAGTGGAATTACTTGGGGCTCCAGAAGTTTCTTCCACCAACTCAATCCCCACTGGTTTTTGCAGCCAAAAATTGTGGGGACTTACTTCCTGGCACTGGAACCCTGGGCTGGGGGGCCTGGGCTGGGGCTGGGGCTCCTCACTCCCAAGATCCCTCCTGAATTTTTATCCACCACGCGTGGATGTGCTTCTCCTACTGGTCTGGATGAATGTGGTTTCTTTTATTCCAAAGCTGTCAGACTTCCATTCAGCTCAATTCCTGTCAGTTCTGAGTGATGGTTGTTCTATATTTTAGTTGTAATTTTTGTTGTGGTTGTGCAAAGAGGCTAACCGTGTCTGCCTACTTGGCCATCTTGACCAGCAGAAGTCGAAGGCTTAATTCTTTTAAGTAAAGAAAATACAAGTTCTCTTGGATTTCCTCCTTTGGTCAAAATTCCATCAAACCCACTGGTGAAATTCTGTAGTGTGTGTCCCCCTCTCTTTTCCAAACAGGTAACTTGTAAAGGCTCTCTTGCACTCTAATGCATATTAAGGCTTGCATGTAGTTCAGATCAGTCTGTAGAATGTCCCTTTTGCTTTTACACAGAAATCTTGTAGCCATCAATGAAAAATATTCTCTTCATATTTCCTTTGATCAAAAGTGAAAATATTTAAAAGTCTTTTCATTACAACTTGAAACAGTTTTCTTCAGAGGATTATACTCACTATCTTCCAAGCACCTGGTCTCTTATAATGGTATAATGCTTAGAATTAAGGACAATCTACACATTCAGTATCAAGGTTCTATATGTCATCAGCTTCACAGAAGTTTTCTGAGAAATCATCACACTTGGCTCACTGAAGAACAATTTTCTTCACTCAGAGATTGATCCACAGCTCCAAGTTACTTCACTTGTTCATATTCTTCAATGAGATTATTGTCTTCTTCAGAATACCTGTAACTTAAAGATTTAATTTAAATTTAATTAAAACACTAATTTCTAAAGTTATTTGATTTTACCTTTTATTACTTCTTACACTGAACTTATTTACTTTATCTTATAAATAAAACACTCGCAATACTAGTATTAGTACTAACAATAAAAATACACAATGAAATTAGTTTTTTGCAGTTTGTTTTGTTCTTAGAATATATCCTACTAAAGAAGGACAAAGTCCTGTGTTCAAAAGTAATTTGAAACAATTCTTTCTTTGGTTATGTTACCAATCTCATATATACTTAGGTTCATTTTTGTTGTTTTTAGTTTTAGAGGTCACCTTTTTATTCTTTTTGGTTTAAACCACTCTTTGAATATGCAAAATAATTACATAATTCTAAAGTCAAAACTACATAAAAAGGTGTTCTTGGAGCCTCCTTTCCGTCAACCGCGCAGGGGCAGGGTGGTGGTGCTCCAACATGGTCTGTCGCTGCCCACCGGGTGCCCTGGCCCTGTGCTTTCCCGGGTGGTGGAGGCCAAGATCAGCCCCCACTTGTGTTTTTGCCCGGGGCCACCCTGCCTGACTTACAAAGCTTAGATCCCCCCTTCCCATCTACTGTAATAACCATTTTTGTACGTTTCTGGATTATCCTTCAATGTTTTATTTCGTAGAAGTGTAGCTACCATATACACTGTTCTGCACCTCACCTCACATAATATACTGTGACAATTACTCTACAGGAACACATAAAAATCGTTTCTTTAACTATTTAACTCCTCACGGTTGGTGGTATTGGCGGTTTTTCTAGACTTTTGCCATTAAAATAATGCCATAGTAAGTAACTTTGTGCATGCATCATTTCAAGTTCATGCAAATGTACTTTTAGTATAGACTCCTAGAAAATGTGATTGCTGGGTAAAAGGAAGAATGCACCTATTTGTAATTTTGCTAGATAGTACCCAATTCCCTTCCTAAGGGATGTATCATTCTATACTTCCACCAGCAACATATCACTCTTTCCCCAGAGTTTTAGTAACAGACTGTGCTCCTAAACTTTTGGATTTTTGACAACACAGTGAGAAATACTATCTCAATGTAATGTAATTTGCTTTTCCTTTTTGACTGAGTTGAGCCTTTTTTACTGTTTTAAGGGCCACTTGCATGAATTTTTAAAAACTGCCTGTTTGTGTTTTACGCTCATTTTTCTACTGGATTATGTCTTTTTGTTTCTAGAAGCTCTTTATGCATTAAGGAGAGTAATTCTTTCCTGTGGTATAGTTGCAAATATCTTGTCCAGTGAATCATGTTTCTTTGATTTTACTTATGGTATCGAGGCCATGCAATTTTTTTAAAAATTATGTAATAGAATTTTTCAGTCTTTTATTGATTCTAGATTTTGAATCATAGAAATGCTTTTCCACTACCCCCATGGGTGTATTATACAGAAATCTACCAATGTTTTCATCTATAGTATGTAGGGTTTCCATCTCTGTTATATTTAGTTAACTGATCCATGTGGAGTTCATCTTGGCGTGCAATATAAGTTATGGATCCAATTTTCCTTTTTCCAAATGATACCCAGTTGTTTCAACAAAATTTGTGTAAAAGTCCATTTTTCATTGTTTTGCAACGTTTCAATCATATATTAAATTTCTTTATGTGTTTGGTTGATGCATCCATTAGTATTCTGTCTATTCCTGTGCCAATTCTACACTGTCTTAATTATTTTAGATGTCTGATAAGACCAGTCTCTCCTCATTGCTCTTCTTTTTAGTGTTTTCTTGGAAGGTCTTGTTTATTTTTTCATATGAACTTAAAAGTAAATTTGTCTACATAGCGATAATGCAAAGAAGCATTCTAATGACAGAAAAATTCTGTATCTTGATTTAATTATGGTGGTGGTGGTTACACAAATGGACACATATGACAGAATTGTGTTTAACTATGTATCCACACAAATGATGGCATGTATAACTGATGAAATTTGAATAAATCCTGTGAATTATGCCAATGACAATTTCTTGATATTCATGTTGTACATAGTTGTACAAGATGTCACCATTGAGGGAAACTGGGCAAAGGATATATGAGACCTTTCCATATATTATTTTATAACTTCCTGTGAGTCCATAATTTAAGTCAAAAATTAATTTGTCTATTTAAAACAAAAAAAAGTTAGAATTTTTATGGAAAGTATATTAAATTTACATAGTATCTTAAGGTATCTTTCATTTGCTTCATTCCACTTTCATGTCTTTGGGAAATATTGTAAGTAAAGTTTTTCCTAGGTTTTTACATATTTATTATTAATTTTATTCCTAGGAGTTTTATAATTATGGGTACTATTATACAAATGGGATATTGATGTTGCCTTCTATGTTGCCTTCTAACTGGTTCTTCCTTGTATCTATGAAGCCTTCTGTAAATTGCTTTTCTGTCCTTCTACCTTATTGAATCGTGGTGTTTTGTTTTTTTTTTTAATCGATTACTTTGAGAGCAAAGAGAAAGAGGAAAGAGAGAGGCATCATTTTGTTTTTCCAACCGTTGATACATTCACTGGTTGACTCTTGTGTGTGTGCCCTGACCAGGGGCGGGATCCGCAACCTGTGCCTCGTGGGCGACGCTCTGACTCACTCAGCTGCCCTGCCAGGTCTCCGAATCATCTTTTTGTTCGCAGCAGTTTCCATTGACTTGCTTTCATTTTCTAGACACACCATCACATTATTTACAATTTTCATACATGTATTTGTTTTCTCTGTAGCGGCACTGTGGCAAATAACTTTCAACACCATGTTAGATGTTACGGTAACAGCGGACATCTTTGTTTTGTTTTTGACATTAGCTGGAATGCCTCCAGTGTTTAACCATTAAAATATTAAGATGCTAGTAAGCAAGATGCTTAATGATGCTGAGAAAAATATTCTTCTCTTCTCCTTTTGAAAATTATTTTTTTAAGAATACACCTTGAACTTCCTCAAATGTTTTCCCAGCACTACAGCGATAACTGCAAGAACTTTTATAAATATATAATAATTATTAAATATATTAATGTATTTCCTAACATTAAATCATCTTTGCATTTTAGAAACAATTTCCACTTGGTCATAACATATCATGCTGTTTGATTCCATTTGCTAATATTTTACTTATGATTTTTGCATTGATATCAACGAATGAGGTTGGTTTGTAGTTTTCTCTTCTTTACAATCTTTTTCAAATTCTAGTTTCAGTGTTCTATTTATTTTATAGAGAATTTTTGAAGTTGTCATTTTTCTGTGCTTTGGAAGAGAATTGGGATTATAGAATCCCATTTGAAAATATCTTGGATAATTTTAAGGAGATTTAAAAAAAAATTCTAGCCAGTATTTTAACTGTTTTCAATAGAATGGCTGGTCTAAATGAACTATTCCTTCTTTTTCCTTGGTAGGGATGGGGGGTTCATTTAGGCATTCAGGCATTTAGGCATTTCATTTAGGCATTCAGGATTCTTTATCTAATCCCCAACGTTTGTTACTGTATTTCCTCTCTCTAATCCTTAGACTTTGTTCAGTTATCATCTCCTCTAAAAGTTGTTCTCTGAACCCCCAGGTTGTGCAAAGGTGCTTTTTTTCTAGGCTCCTTCTGGATATTGTTCATTCTTTTATAGAAAAATTATATCGAAGTAATCCATTAATGGTATGAAGAGTTATTAAAGGGAAACTCCGTTAGCCAAAAGTTTTTTTCAAGCAAGGATCCTGTATTGCCTTCACTTTTTAATTTCCAGTGTCTAGTGCCAAATACAGTGCCTGCCATATAACGGAAGCCTAAAAAAATATTAGATTAACTGATATTTGATTAGATACCTCCACCCCTCACACACACACACACACACACACACACACACACACACACACACCCCACTTTCTTTTCCAGTTCCTATCTTTGTAAATGTCCCTCAGTTCATCCAGGAGCTCACAGAAAAAAAAAAATCTAGGAATCATTCTTGCCAATCTGTACTCTTTCATCTTCAGTTTGTAATAAACCACCAAGTTTTATCATTCTTACCATAAAATGCTTCAGATTCACCCACTTCTCTCCTTTTTTTATGGCCACTACCCTAGTCCACATCCCCCTTATTTCTTGCCTAGATCACCTTCTTTTTACCCTATTTTAATTCTACTCTTCCTTGTCTATAATTCATTCTTTATCAAAAAATCAAAGTGATCCTTGAAAACACAGATGTGATTATAAAACCTATCAATAGCTTCCTATTCTTTCCGGATAAAGTTTAGAATCCTTATCATATCCCCCGAGACACTTCCTGATCTGGTACATTTCTACTTTTCCAGCTTCAGCTTGTATCCCCACCTTTTATTCTGGCCTCTTCTCTTCCTCCAACTTCCTAAGCTCTCTTCCCCTTAGAGCCTCTGAACACTCTTTTTCTTTTGCTGGAAAGCCCACTCCCTGCATCTCCTCCACACTTCTGATCTGGTTATATTTATTCATCTTCCAGGCCTGTGCTCAGACAAGTTTTCATTGACCACCAAGTATGATTGAGGTACTCTGTTGAATGGTCACATTGCCTTCTAAACTTTTTCTTACCGCAATTGTGATTTTTTTTTTTGCATTCAGGATTCTTTGTCTAATGCTTATTTCTCACACTAAACTACAATTTCCCTGGAGGCAAGGACCATGCTGGTCTCATTTTCAGCTGGATATTTGGCATCTAGCATAACATCACAGTAATAGAAGTTAATAAGTATCTGTTGGATGGATGGATAGATGGATGAACAAAGAACTAATTACTATTGAACTCTGAGCAAGAAGCCTAAAGGAACAAATTCTCTATTTCCCCTTCAGGGGGAGACATACTCCTACTAGATATAGCACTGGACTCAAACAAGCACCAAATTCTGAGATAAGCCGTAGTTTGCTTCTCAAGCCCCTGAAATTGACTCAGAGATGCCAATCATTTCCTTGCTAGTACAACTCTCCAGATTAACCTAGACCACTCACTGGTACCAGGCAAGTGGCATTTCTTCTGTTATTTTTCCTCCCTTGAACAATTTTAAAATCTCTCCTGCCATAGTTTGTCTACTGCAGCCTTGATTTGCTAGGAAATTTAGCTATAACTGCCCACATTCTTGGGAAAAAAAGTAGTATCGTGACTATGTAATTTAAATACTATTATTAAAATTGTTTTTTGTATTTTTTTTTTCAAAATCCCTCAGACAATCTTTCTCTGTAAAGTCTCAAAATCTTTCAAAATTATTTGGATAATGGACTGACTGTAGGGCCAGAAATAATAAAACATTGATGAAAAGCTGATTTAAAAACATAAAACCGTGATTCATAAAATGGGGAAAGTTAAGGGGAAGAAGAAAAGGAGTGGAGTTTGAGTATTGAGAGCATGTCTGCCCTGAGCAGTTTCTGAAAGAAGTCCTTGTTTAATCCCAATGACACGTCTTGCGAGGCTACCCCTGCTGCACATTAATACTGTTCTTTTCTCGGGTGAATTACTTTCTCTAGGATAAGGTTTAAGTGCACAAAAAATTTCATGGGCTGACATTATATTTCTCTAAACAGTTTTTTCCTTTTCCTCTATTTCCAAGGCTCCCTTTCGATTTTTCTATTATAGTGCCTTGGAGTTCTTTCTCAGGACCGGTACGTGGAGGTATTCCACTGTTCCTGGCTTTGGGAGGGCAGTTCACTCTAGTTCAGAGTGGTTTGCATTTATCCGATAGCTACTGTGAGCTTGGGACTGTGCTAGGGCCAGGGGGTAAGTGCAGGAAATCTAAGTTGCTGTCTTAGAGGTGCTTCAAATGTAACTAGGAAGCCTGGACATTTTGTAACCTCCTTGAACAAATATAAAATAATACAAAGGTGATGTAGATAAGAACCAACATTTACATAGTTTACAAAGCCGCTCTCCATAAATATGTTCTAAGTTTTGTGACATTAGCTCTTGGGGTATGTGCTGGTACTCTCATCCTGTTGTACAGGTCAGGAAACAGAAACTTACATGGTGTAACTTGCTTAGATAGGTGAGTAATTAGAACTACGATCAGCAATGGAAATGGTCCTGATGGTGTTTGCATAATACTACACTGTTTCTAAAATAAGTGATATGCTATAGGCAATAGCCCCCAAAAGTGAGGAAATTCATGTAAAGAGGAAATAGACTGTTACATTAATGAAGGAAAGCCTATGTATCTCAACTAGTCTGGCATGCGTGTCTTATTTTTCTCTTTACTTTGTTAATTTTGATTGATTCCTCTTTCTCTGTCCTTTACTTTTAGGACATCTCAAACTTCCTTTTTGTTCTTTCTCTCTCTCTCCTTTTTTTTTTTTTTTTTTTTTTTTTTGGTTGGGGGAAGGGCTAATCTGTAAGGAATCACTTCTTACTTTCTTTAGGAAGGGTGTTGGGAAAACTTTGCCATCAGCATTAGTCAAGTGGCCCTAAATAGGAATGAGGCCTCTTTAGACAGAAGAAAAATTAATGGGTTCTGGCCAGAAGCCAGAAAACTGTTGCAAAAGGCTTCCTGTAACCACTTAGAGAGGCTGCCGGGCAGGCTTCCTCTCCTCCAGCGCACTGTCACTCTTGGATGGCACTCGAAATCAGGACAGGGTTTGGAGCCAGCAGGCGAAGAAAGGAGTTTTTTACTCCAGAAAGGCCTTTGGCCAATAGGGAGCCGCAGTGCTCAAAGGGCAAGACACCCACGTCTGTAACAGCTCAGTGGTGTCTAGTCCCGGAGATAAATACTAATACAAGCTAAACAGTGATCGCAGCAATAATTACAAGCAAAACATCATTATCAAATTTCTAGTTCAAGTTTATGCCAAGCTCTGAAAATAGGGACACTAGTTGCACCGTTGGTCAACGCCACCTAATGAATGCTGCTTGAGAGCAGAACTGCAATTAGCAGGGGAGGGAAGAAAAATAATAAAAAAGGTCTTAGAGAGACACCGCACTTCTTAAAAACAAAAGACAACTTATGCAATCACTTGTAATCAAAATATGGAGAACAGATGTAAATTGAAATATATAGAGTTAGAATGTTAAATGCAAGATTCATGGGATGTGATCAAAATACAACTTTACTTTTTGGCTTTTACTATCTTTTAAAAATAGCTATTGGGAGGTGATCATCTTCCTCATCTTCCTTTGCCTCCAAATGGAAAACTGAACAGGTTTTCTAACATTTTGATTCATTCTTCTATAAGCCACTTTAAGTAAAAAAAAAAAAAAAAAAAAAAAAGAGTTTTGATTTAGTAAATAGAATGTTTCCAGTCCCAGGTGGTAACCAAATACTTCAATCCTCATTCTAAGGTACTAGTCTAAGACCTCACCTTCCCCCCCTGCCCCTGTATAAGGCCCCTGTGGCTGGTGGCTGCCAGCCTCCACCTCTCTCCTCAGCTTACCTCCACCCCCACTAGCTAACTGCTGTTTGACCTGCTGTGTAAAGGTGAGAGGAGGCTGAGGGCTGAGGGGATAGGACAGTTCTGTTTTGATAGAATGGGTCTGTACTACCTGGGTGTGGCAGATGGTTAAAGTTGACTCACTTTCTTGTAGAGTGGTATTAAAGGTTCTTTGGAGATTGCCACCCTCAGAGACCTCTCACTTGAGTCCCTTTGTCCTAGACAGACACAAATGGTTGCTTGTGACAACCTCTGTAGGTTCTAGGATTTCTGTGTTTATTCACAGGCCAGTGCTCAATCCAGTGAACCATACCAACCAAAGCATGGCAGCCCTTTTTAACAAACCAAAGGCAACCTTATGCTGATTGTCTTCTATTGACCCCCACCTGATCCAGGGAAGCATTTACACGTTTGTCATCCCTACTAAATCTGGGGCTATTAGTGGATCCCAATGCAGCCACCTCTGCTTTGTGGCTACTGCCTTCTTTAAGTTTATAGGTAAGAGTTGTTGTGGTTCTCTGTGTTTTACAACTGTAAGGAACAACTTCCAAGTTCTCTAGTCCCACAGAAGCCCCTCTTTAGGCTTGAGGAGAAGGTATAGCACAAGTACTGCCTCTCCCTCTGGATATGAGGGGAGCGGGAACTCAACAGCACAGATTCTACTCCAAGAAGCACCTTCATAGATCCTCCCTCTATACACTATCTTGATCTCACCATGAAGGAGAACTGTTCTTCAACATAGACTCTGCACAGAAAAATGTCATTGAAATGACCATCTTTAATGCAGTTAACCAGTTTCAAATTTGTCTCCCAGCCCTTGATAGAAAGAGAATGTCTTTCCATCTCTGTCTTCCCTGCACTGCTGAACACTGAGCCTGGAACAAAGTAGGTGCACAGTAAAATGTTTGACGAGTGGATAAATTAATGGACCTGAAATCTCCTTTCGTTGTGCTGTAGATTCTTGGAAACACTGTAAAATAATCTGTATGGATAGCCTATTTAGTCATTCCCTGGGAGATTAATCATTCTTATGTTTATAACGTGCTGGGAGTTTCCCAGAATTTATGTATCCTTGCATAATGAGCCAAGAAATTTTGGGAGATGAAACAACACAGGGGAAAAATTCATCTTTTTCGAGGAAGAGATGGATAAATAAACATGAGATAGCTCAGATTTCTTAGAAAAGTTATGGAGTGTCAAATCAAGCCTCATTTTAAAAAAAGTTCCCCCAAAGCTGTGGAACTGCAGATATTGTTTGAGTAGTTCATTTCAAAACTCTAAAGCTGCACAGAACAACAAAGAAACCAAGATTTAGATTTAAAATATTTAGCAAAATGTTAATGTGTTAAACATAGGTGATGGATAAAATGAGTTCTTCATATTATTATTTTCACTTTTTTTAATATGCTTGAGCATTTTTTATTAAAAATAACATTTAAAAATTGAAGCTGGGCCCTGACTGGGCCCATAACTAGGTTGTGGATCCAATCCCTGATCTGGGCGCTGATCCCTGGTCCAGACATATGTGGGAGGCAATGGATTGATTCTTTTCTTGCACTGATGTTTCTCTCTCACCCTTCCTCTCTCTCTAAAAGCAATGGAGAAAAAAAGTGTCCTCAGGTAGGATTAAACAAAAGAAATTGAAGCTGGATATCACCAATGTCTTTACCCTGTTTTAGAAAGGAGGAGTCAAAACAAGCAAAAATGTAACAGAAACTATGTAGCCTTGGCCATCTGATAATTAAGGAAGGCTTCACAGGTCCCACTAATATATTAGCATTACCATAGCCATAAAGTTGTTCTTATTTGGACTAGGGAGTAAAAATTTGGGGAGCAGGAATATTTGCTTAGGAATTAGGTAGATTCAGAATTTATGGAAATAGAGGGATATTTAGAGATTACTTCAGCCTGTGCTCTCACTTTACAAATGAGACTACTGATGCCCCACCCCCACTCCAAATGGAATAAAATAACTACCAATCTAGGACAAAAATCTAGGTCTTCTGTATTATGTTTTTCTTTTCTACCATCCTGGTTGTTATATGACATTGAACAAGAGCTGCCAAGGCATGGAACCTCAGAGAAGGGATGGATCCTTCAAAGGCGGTACTTCCTTTTGCTGGGTCCCTTCGACTCTACTATTGCTACAAGGAGGGACCTCCTTCTTTAGTGCAATGGATTCTCTGAGACAGAGCAGTAGACCCACTATGGCTAGACTTAATGAGATGAAGGCCAGAGAGGCAGTCACCAATCACTCAAGAGGTCAGCTGTGTGAAGCTGTGCTCTATTTTGAGAAAGCCAGGGGTGGTGCTGATTAGACCATCACTTGATCTAGAGAGAGGGAGACTTAGCAGGCCTGGGCCCATAGTATTTATTGCATCTCTGCTTCTCACCTCATTAATACCCCAGCCAAGTAGGATCTAAGGGGTTCAGGAAAGAATATACCTCCAGGCTATGAATGTGAGTCACACAGTTCTAGACACAGGAATTGGAGTTTGACAGGTACTGACCAAAACGAGGTTAGGTTTGGACAAGACATGTAGGTGGCTTGATTTTTCTTAGGATCTCCCCTGATGGTGGAGAGGAAGGACTGAGGCTCCCAGACAAACTCCTTCATTTTGGATCAGCATGCCCCAGTGTTTGGAGGTTTAATGTTCTTTAGGGCCCTAATATAGTTTTCTGGTTTAGAAGCAATGCACACAAAATCAGACCACTGCCAGTTCATTGATTTGATCAAATGCCTTAGAATAGCTTGGTGTGTGAGGGTGAGAAACTCTAGCTTCCACGTAATCTCATTCAAGTCCCTTCACACTTTCCCAAGTAAATCTATCAATCAAAAATGATATAGTTAATATGTAGCTACAGTTTCATATCAACCCCCAACTTCCTCCCAGTCAGAGGGCTGCCCCTAAACCACCCTCCCACCGCGCTGACAATGACCAGAGGGCCTTCAGGCCAGAGTCTGGAATTGCTGGCCTGCAGGCTGAATGTTGTCCGCTTTTAAAAATGATTCTTGGAAAGAAAAAAAAAAGTTGCCAACATTTGCAATTTGGGAGAATTCATGTTTTACGAATCTGGAATTCAGCTTCTTCTGGACTATTAGACGATCTCTCCGTAGCAGAGTGGCCGGAGGTGGGGGGCACACGCCTGCGTGGCAAAAATCCTTTGCATTTGGAACTGAGAGAAGACACACTTAGGACAGGAGCTTTTTCAGCTAACCACACCCTCACTGGTGTGCATGAGTTGTCTGAGCCCTGCTTTACTTTCAGGCTGGTTAAATTTTGTTGTTTAGAGGAAGCTTTGGGAAGTGGGTGAGGGGCCACTCTTGGTTGAAAGGCTCCCAGGTAGATCACAACACTTAACAGCCTTTGTGGGCTGCTTCCCTATTTACATGCACCACTATGTGCTACTGGCTTCAAAATGTGTATGCTTTATGTCAGTGATTGCGACAGGTGTGCCACAAGAATTTTTAAACCATTCTGACTATAGTAATACCTAACTATTTAACCAGGGGCACTGACTCCTTTTCCCTTAGATTGGCAAATTAAAAAAATGACAACAGCCAACACAATAGTAGCCTTCCTGTGTGAATCAATCAAAATTATATCTATTTTTTTGTGTGTCAGACCAGCAAAAAAATATAATAAACTTTTTGGTGTCCCGCAGAATTTTAGCAGTTTATGTGTGCCATGAGATGAACAAGGTTGAAAATCGCTGCTTTATATGGAGAGTACATCAGAGGTGTCAGCATCTCTCTGGGTGGGACCCGTTATTGTCAGCATGTACCTCTTTTTCAGTACTCAACATTTGGGCCGCTTACATACACCTCTTGGGTGGTTGTTGATCTTTGGTATAGCTCCTTTTGAGGGAGGGCAGACAATATCCAGGAGGGTTCGAGAAGCATAAATGCGTTCCAACATTATGAATAATTCTGGAAGTCTTTTATTTGCCAAAGACACTTCTTTGTAACAGTTCGGCCTCCTAACCCAAACTGAACTAGTGTACCGACTCAGGGAATAATACGGGAACGAGGTGCTCCGTCCTGATCTCAGGTGTAGACAGAGGGAGGCAGCGGGGGTAGGGGGCGGGGTGGGAGGCGTGGGGATTGCGGCGCAAGGATCCACTGCAGGATTGGTCCTGGCAGGTGCGGCCCCACAGAGTCAGCCCAACAGCTGGGCTAGGGAGCTTTGGCCCCTCTGGGGCAGACTCGAGACCCTGGGCTGCAGGGGAAAGCCCCACATTGCGCCTGCGTGCAAAACCTCAGAGCAGGGCGAGAAAGTGACTGGTTAGGTAGGCCTGGGTAGGTCGGAAGATGCTTCAGGAGTCTGCGCAGGCGCGTCCCGCCTACAGACACTGGTCGTTGCGCAAGCGCCCATCCTTGTCGCTCTTCAAGTCCCGTAAACAGAGGGGCCCTCTGGTGACAACTTCTGCTTCCGGGTCACCATTTGACAGCGGCTCTCACGACCCAGCTCAACCCCACGGTTCGGTGAGTGCGGCCCTCGCTGCGGGAATGCCTGCGTCCAGGTTCCCTAACCCGGCGCACCATGCCCAGTAACGCTTCCTTTACTCCCCGCTTGGGGTCCGCTAGCCCTCGAGACTGAGACACCGTCCTAGCCTTGGGGAGATCCGGGCGGGGGTTGGTCCTCCCCTGGGGCTCCCGCGACGCAGATTGCGCGACTCTCTCAAAGTACCGGCTCCAAGAGACCTGCCGGGGTTGCTGCAGTCTTTAGGAGCCCATGCGGAAAGTGACACCAAACATCTCGCATTTCATGCCCTTTCCCTCCGTCCTGTAACGTCAGCGAGACAAGACAGCCGGGAGACTTCCCTCAGCGGGTGCAATGGGGGTTGGGGGTGCCTCTGGTGGGGCCGAGGGTCTCCCCGCCCGGACAGAAGCCGAGGCCTCCCAAGCACCAGAGCTGTTGAACGTCGCCTCTCTCCCATTTTATTTCTAGCTTTGCAGTAAAAACCCCTGGGTGTTTTCTCTGTTTCCGAAGAGGAAGAAAACTGGAGAGAGAGGGCTTTCAGCTCCAGCGGAGGAAAGGGGTCACTTGGAGGTCAAGTTTAGATTTCCTTGACCATTCTTGACAATGAATGTTGTCGATGTGCTCGGGAGCTTCACTCTTCACCAGGAACTTGGAGGCAGCAGCAGAGGACCACTGGTCATATTCTGAGTTAGGAGCTCCAAGAACGCAGCAAAAATGATTGCACGTTTTATTTAGCATCTTCAGATTATCATGGCCCAGAATCGGTTAACAGAACCACCTCAGTCTAAGACTTCCACTTCCGATGCTCTGTCTTCTGCCCCCACTCTTGGAATCCTGACTTAACTGCACCTCTGTCTTTCCCTTTTTCCTTACAACAAAGAAGTATAAGACGCAGACCCTTGTCTCTGAGGAGTTTAGTGGCTGTTGGAGAAATTATGCCAATTATAAACTATCTAGAAAATTTCAGAGAAACATATAAACAAAGTAAGCTTATAAACGAATGTACGCTTATCCATAATAAAATAGGGGAGCATTCCCAACTGAAATTATTGATACCTATGAACTGAATATTTTTAACTTGCATTCTAGTAATTGCTACTGTATGTATATGTTTTAAGCAGGTAAATGACTAGTGACTAGCAAAATAAAAACTATTAGAGTTTGTAGTATGTTACATAATTTATGAGGGAATACGCTATCACAAAAAGCAAAAATTACATAGTATTAAATGACCAAAATAATAATGGGATTTTTCCCTTGGTAATCCTCATATGCATAACATATTTAATAGCAAATCTTGAGTTTTTGAAGATCCAAAGTAATAAACTTTATATTGGTTCAACAAATATTTATTGAGAACATGCCATGTGCCAGGCACTATTGAAAATAACACTATATTTACACCCAAGGAACTTAACAGTTTAATAAGAATATGGACTTTATAAACAGTTATACACAGAGAGGTGATACTGCATACCACATTTCCTGTACAACTTTTGATATACGAGGTCTGTCTAGCCATTGTTGAAAAAGTCCAGCCATTGGTAATATAACAAGAATGGTTTGCAAAACATCAGTGTAACCTGGCAGCCAAGGACAGTGGACTGCAACGCACGTGTGAACAATGATGACTTCACTGTACTAGTCAGTGGGGACGGTAGACACTGTTGAATAAGCATGTGTACTGTGCGCCATTGCATTCAAAATGAACGAGTAGAGCAACACATCTGCATTAGTTTTTGTGTTAAGCTTGAATGTTCCTCCATGGAAACTATTCTGATGATTCAGAAGTCCGCAGCTGTGGGCAACTGGTGACTGGCAGCTTCATCACAACACACCCGCTCATGCATCACACCTCATGCAGAGTCTTTTTGAGGAACATCAAATCACCCAGGTGACTCAGCCCCCCTACAGCCCAGATTTGGTGCCCTGGGACTTCTGGCTTTTCCCAAAATTAAAATCACCTTTGAAAGGGAAGGGATTTCAGACTATTGATGAGATTCAGGAAAATGTGCTGAGGCAGCTGATGGCAACTGGGAGAACTGTGTGTGAGGTCCCAAGGTGCCTATTTTGAAGGGGACCGAGGCACCACTGTCCTATGTACAATGTTTCTTGTTATCTTGTATCTTTTTCAGTAAATGTCTTTATTTTTCATATTCCATGGCCGGATACCTTCTGGACAGACCTCGTATGCTTTTTCATGGAAATGTTTCACCTTATTTGCTGTAATTTTAAATGTTTCCCAACTAGTATGTGGCTGTTACACAACCAAAACTTTTACCATAGTTGAATTTAAGTATATTGCATTATTTTCTTCCATCCTAGAACTCTCTGTCATGTGGTTTGAACATATAATTTGCTCAAATCTATTTCTCAGTTGTCACAGATGGCCAGTTATTAAAATTTTTCATTCATTTTGCACTCAAATCAGCTTATTTTCCTACAACTGCAAGCATGTGTCCTTGGTGTGAACTTTGAATTTTTTTTCTAAATTCATACAGATGACTCCAGAGTTGTACTTTTGCGTTCCTTCCTTATCTTATTATACTGAATATAACTTCAAATATTTCCCATTTTCTTCTTTGCTGAAAATATTTTAAGCTATTTCACAGATGCCTTGTGATTAACAAAATGTATTTGTTCCATAGTCTCTTCCCTCTCTTCACACAGGTAACAATCACTTGCATGCCTTTTAGTCCATCAATCAACCAATATTTATTAAATACCTAGTTTTTGTGAAACTCTGTGGATGGCCTTATATGGTGAAGAAGTGGAAGATAAGGACCTTGCCTTCCCATTGATTACAATTTAGAAGGAGAAAACCTATAGCTATAACTATACTGCAAGGTCAAATATAACGAATAATCTAAATATTGTGCTGATTAAGACCAAAAAATTCAGAGGAGGAAAAGAATATTTTTGGGGCACCTTCAGCCTTTTAAAAAAATCCCCTTCCTTGTGTTCTCTTGTTTGAAACCACAGGACTGCATGGGGGCCTTGGGGCCTCTTGGGGGAATCCTGTGCTAGACTAGGTCAGAGGGTAGAACTGGGGTTCTAAGGGTCAAGTCCTCTGTGTCCAGGTTTACCTGGCTCCCTAAGCAACTATTATTCATCTTTTTCTTATGATCAAGAGAAAATGATATTAATCATTGATCTCTTTGAAATCTGCTTTTAGTATTAAGAAGGCCTCAGGGGACTCCTACCCCTAAGGACAGATAGCTCAGTGATATTGTATATGCCTAAAACTTCTTTGTTTCAGGCAGTTTGGAGCATGTGAACATACCCTGAGCCTTGATGAGTTCCAGTATGTGGTATATTATGCAGAGCATTCAGAGCAAATACTCTCTCTCAGAGCGCTTAATCCGAACAATCGCTGCCATTCGTTCCTTCCCACATGACAATGTAGAGGACCTCATCAGAGGGGTGAGTGTGCTGTTATTGACACGAGAGTCCTTGGGGAGGCGAGGTAGGAAAGTTCCAGGGGAACCCTAATAGATTACAGATCTGTGGCTTTGACTCAGGTGAAGATCACAAGGTTTTTACAGTCTTCTTAAATGTGTTAAATGTATTAACTTGACCATTATAATATATTTTCTCTATGTTTTACTTCTCTTCCCCTCTCCTTTTCACTTTGAGCATCTGATATTGTCCTTCAGGAAATATGTTCTAGATAACCTTAGTCTCATATTCTTTGTAAAGTCTCTCTCTGCATGTGGTGCATTATGGGATCCAGCGAGCTCAAAGTCTTCTACACATGTACTAAGGGAGGAAGGAGACCAGCAAAGCAGAAGTGGTTTTCAAATCCTTGTGGTTTATGATTACATGGAGAGATATCACCTGCCTCTGTCTTAACAGCAGCTATACCTCCAGTTCTGTGAAGAATAGTATCAACCCCTAAAATGCATGATAATTTTTGACTTAAGAAAACACCTTATTAGCTGTTGTTTAACCACTGTTCAGTATTTCTGTTCCATGATTAGTGTATCCTAGAAGGTCCTTGATACCTTTTTCTGTATATTATTCCTGTTGAAGAAAAGTTACAGGGTAATTTTTTGTCACTAGAAAATGTATCTAGATGGTTACTTCTGTACATTCTTTTTGACAACTTTAGAATCCTTAGTTATCACCTGGAGCTCTGTAGCTGTTTCAGAGTTGTGGGGCACAGCTGTGAGAAGAAAGTCATACAGCGTTAGCTTGTACTTAGCAGAAATGGTATCAGAAGGCTCTGCAGTAGAAATTTCATCACGTTGTAATTCTAGCTCCAGTGCTGAGTCATCCAGTAACTTTGGTCTGACTGTGGTATATCCTCTCCTTTGTCAGCTTTGAAAAAGAAGTACCAGCCGGTGCAAGATGGCAGAGAATGCCGATTCTAAGAGGCTGCTTTGAAATTGTTTGGAAACGAAAAGATAACGTTATGATGACCTTACTATTAGTGATGGTCATCTATTGAATGGCAAAAAGAGCATTCCAGTTCTCCTGGCTTAAGTCTGACAGGCTCACTTTCCTGACTTTTTCAGAGCATGGTGGCCACAGAAAACTTTTCCAGCTTTCCTGCCTGATGATAAGGTTCCCACTGCTTCCACATGTCAGGTTATGTCCTCTGTGATGTCTGAATGACCTTCTAGCAGGCCGCCTCATGGAGAAAATAACTTGATTTAAGGACTTGACCATTCCTTTTCTTTTTCTTCAGTGTTTTCGCATGGTTTGGGTATTAGCATTAAAACATTACTTAATTGGAGTACAAACTGGGACCACTACTCTGTTTGCAGTACAGTCAGGGTTAGAACCCTCTTCCCCCCAGAACTGAATTTTGTCCCACTTAATGAGCCAGAACAGAGCGCACTGACTGAAGTTTCCATCTGCCGCAGGGAGCGGATGTGAACTGCACGCACGGCACGCTGAAGCCCTTGCACTGCGCCTGCATGGTGTCAGACGCTGACTGTGTGGAGTTACTCCTGGAGAAAGGCGCTGAGGTAATGTTTCTAACGCCGTCATCTTAATGATTCACTAAAACTTGCACCTCACCTTTTCTTAAAATTTCTTGTCCATCTCTTCCCATCTTCTAGCTCATGGTAACACTGGTATAGCCACTATTAAAGCAAAATGTAATGGCAAATATATAAAACTGTCCTGAGGATTTTATATCTCTGCCTTTCTTTTTTAAGTTGTCCATGGCTCCAGGAAGAGGGAATTTTATTTTCCATCTCTCTCCTCAGCCTTCTTTCTGGGGTTGTTTATATTTCTATTTAATCCTTTTATTGCCTTTTGATTGTCTAAGAGCTGTAAGTGCAGAGATCCCTCAACTCTGGTTAAATCTAAAAACCATGTGAGACCTGCTCCCAGACATGCACTTCTAACACCATCATCACTGAAAGTTACGTATCATTTGGCAATCCCTTCCTCGGAATGGGGCTACTTGTGCGATTTCTATATTCTATAAATGTATTAGCAGTTTCACTCTTGGTGAGCAGTCTTGAATGTGCATATGCTGAGGTGCTCATTTGAATCAGATATGCCATGAAGCTGGAGTGCAGACCCCAAACACACTGGTCCGACAACTGAAGGGCAGCCCCAGCATCTGATCTTCACTAATTATTTTGTTTTAGTGTATCTTGCTTCTGTCTTTCTGATATGAACCTCTTAACATAAAAACCATAGATATGTATTAGTTGATATTAGCAAGAAGTGACATGGTACAGTGAGTCTCCACCCTGGCTGGTGGGGCTCAGTGGATTGAGCACTGGCCTGTGAACTGAAAGGTTGCTGGTTCTATTCCCAGTCAGGGCACGTGCCTGAGTCACGGGCCAGGTCCCCAGCTGGGGATGTGTGAGAGGCAACCACACATTGATGTTTCTTTGCCTCTCTTTCTCCTTCCCTTCCCCTCTAAGAATAAATAAATAAAATATTTTTAAAAAATAAAAGAATGAACTCTGGAGCCAGACTTCATAGATTTGAATTCCAGCTGTCACTTCCAGCTGTATAACCATGAACAAGTTACTTGACCTTTCTTTACCTTTGTTTCCACATCTATAAAATGAGGATGATAAGAGTATAAGGTGAGACCGTGTCTAGAACACTGGCATGTAGTAATTTGTAACAGCTGGTTACATGTATTAGCAGTTTTGACTCCTGGTGAGCAGTCTTGACTGCGCATGTGCTGAGGCGCTAATGTGAATCAGAGATGATGATGCCGTGAAGCTGGGGTATAGGCCCGAGGCACCCTGGTCACTCAGCCTAAGGGCAGCCCCAGCATCTGATCTCCGCGTTGTTCTCTGCGTTGTTCTCTGCTGTCATTATCTATTCCCTAACTTTAGTGTGGGACCCTAAAATGAAAGCCAGTGATTCACATCAGTGATGAAAGTGAATATATCTTGGGGATCGGGGTGGCAGGGAAGCAGAAAGAGTTTTTAGCTAAATAGAAGGTTGAACTCAGTTAAATATTACAGTTTTTCTTGATTGCATTTTATGGGGGAGGATAATATACTATACATAAGTTTGGGTTTTGAAGTTTTTGTAGCCTTCAAAAATGATAGGTGATGTTGATTTTCGGCAAGCCAGCCGCTTTCCCAGAACTGGGAGACTTTGTGCTCCTTTCTCCACATGCTTTTGTCCAGGTTTCTCTTGTGACTGCACAGCACATTTTTGCAAGGGGCTGACTTAGATGAACAAGTTGAGCTTCTCTGTATGGCTAAAGAGCAGCAGAGCTACATGGGCAGAGCTTTCTTTGGCCTCATTATTTTTCAGTCTGGTTACCCTTAGCCACAGGATAGAGCGAGTTGGGATGAGTAAAATAATCCAAAATCTTTTCACTGGCTAGTATATTCAAGCTGCTTTCCAATAGATGCCTTTTAGAGTAGTTACAAGGACTTAGACTTCATCTTCTCTTTCTTTAGCCTTTACTCTATGGTAGAGATTCTAGTGAATAATAAGGACGAATAGCAGCAAACAACTAAATAATGCAGGCCAGCCAATCAGTGCACATAATAGTGTTGGTTGTTTGGGGACAGTTCTTTTCCTATTTGTTCCTAAGCTCCTGTCATTCCTCCACCTTGACCACCAAGGCCCCCTGCAAAATGCTTGTTGACCTTGTTCAGAACATTACAAGCAAAGGCAATAGATAAACACGCAAGTTCTGTGCCCGTCTGTCACCCTCAGTGGTCTACCTACTGTAATCTAGTTCCTTCGTCTCTACAGGTGAACGCCCTGGATGGTTACAACCGAACAGCCCTCCATTACGCAGCTGAGAAGGACGAGGCTTGCGTGGAGGTTCTGTTGGAGTACGGTGCAAACCCCAATGCCCTGGATGGCAACCGAGACACCCCACTTCACTGGGCAGCCTTTAAGAACAATGCCGAATGTGTGCGGGCCCTCCTGGAGAGTGGGGCCTCCGTCAATGCGCTGGATTACAACAACGACACCCCGCTCAGCTGGGCTGCCATGAAGGGAAATCTTGAGAGCGTCAGCATCCTTCTTGATTATGGTGCAGAGGTCAGAGTCATCAACCTAAAAGGCCAGACGCCCATCTCACGCCTGGTGGCTCTGCTAGTCAGGGGACTTGGAACTGAGAAAGAGGACTCTTGCTTTGAGCTCCTCCACAGAGCTGTTGGACACTTTGAATTAAGGAAAAATGGCACCATGCCACGAGAGGTGGCGAGAGACCAGCAGCTATGTGAGAAACTGACTGTTCTGTGCTCAGCCCCAGGAACTCTAAAAACACTCTCTCGCTATGCTGTGCGCCGTAGCCTGGGACTCCAGTACCTGCCAGATGCCGTGAAGGGCCTGCCCCTGCCGGCCTCTCTGAAGGAGTACCTGCTACTTGTAGAGTAGCCTGCAGGAGACGTTTGCACCATCACACAGGCAACTCGGGGTGAGGGTTTTCCCTGCACTAGTGTCTCTTTGTCTTGGAAAACAGGAAAAACAGCTGTTCCTGTTGTGTGGTTTATATTTTGAGGCAACATGTCACAACAGTAACTTCCACACCACCTCCTCTCCCCAAAGCAAGCAACCAACCAAACAAAAAAAGTCTTTCACTTCTGTTTTCTGTTTACTTGGCTTTTTATATCGCACCCTGCAAAAATGAGGTTTCCCCCGCCCCCTCTCCTTTAGGGAAAAAGTCAACAGTGCCACTTAATTTCTCTAGGAAGATGAAAGAAAAGTACAAAGTACTTAAAGAATGTGTGTTTGGTTTTTCTTTGGGGACATAATTAATGCTTTGCAAGTATCCTCTAGAAGCATTTCAATTGATCTGTGAGGACATTTATGAAAATTTCAGCTAACATTGCGGCCCAAAGATGAAGATTCTACAGCCTCAAATAGTGTGCAGATTGAGAACGGGGCTGGATGGTTCCCCTAGAGTGCCACATCACAGGGCATCCGGAAGGGACCAGCCCCCTTTCTCAGCATCGAAAGAAAAAAAAACCTTTTCCATGGTTGTGCCCAAGGATTACAATAATTCAGCAATAGTATTTCAGAAAGATTGTCTCGCTCCTTTGCACATTGTAGGAGATAGCAGACTCTAAGCAGTCCTAAGAGCTTTCTTCTAATGCAGCCCTTTCTTCCCTTGAAAGCCAGTTTGCTCTAATGGCCTGGCAGGCAGTTCCTGCACCATAGATGAAGGAGTTTGCTGTAGTAAGGGAGGAGTTGGGCTGTCTTTTCCCGTGGATCTTCCTCATTCCCTAGATGAAGCTCACAGAGTTATTTTTCTTTCAGTTTCAGAATATTTGCTCTTTACTGATCTATACAAGACATTGGTGGAGGGGATGGAGTTGGGGAAAGACCATCATGAGCTTTTTTTGAAATGGCCCACCTACCCAAAAAAGATCTGTTTTAGTGAATAATATTTAGTCAACAATGCTCCTTTACATGTTCCTAAACTAGATCAAGTTATCATTGATCTTAAATGACCTGTATGCAAATTTGAAAAACCTTTAAAAAAAAGCCGATTGGGAACTACAAATAAACAATCTGGTGGCATAGCCGATTTAAAGAAGTATATCTGTTTTTGCCCTTTTGCTATTGGTGTTTTTGCTTACTTAAAAAAATAAACAATTCTAAAAGCAACTTTGGCCAATTTCTACTGTTCCTACTTTCTCCACATTATTTAATCACCCTGAGCTCTCGTGTCCTCCCTTCTAAAATGGGGCTGTTACCACCCCCCTCATAGGCTGTTGAGGATTCTGTGACAACAGTGCTTGATACATATTGTTAATTCCTGCACAAAGAGCATCTGGCTGCTTTAATAGTACTCTGACCAGCCTTCTCAGTCACTATACTCAGATCATTTTTTAAGGTATTGCAGTAATACTTTGGACAGCCAACAAAAGTGACATACTAGAGATAATCGCTTCTTCCACCCCTTGTAAGCCTGAACCTTCTTCCTGCTTCATTAAGCAAGTGAGGAAACTGTGAGTTGGAAGGACTACATATGCCTATCTTGAGAGCCAGGATCTGGTTACTGGAGGCTGCAGTTTAAACCTGGCATTGACAGGGCACCATCCTGGCCATTTTGGGTATAATTTGTAGTCCCAGTCCTGAAGACCAACTGCATTACTTGCTAATAAGGAGGAAGAAGCTATTGATGTGGAACAGAAAAATTAAGCTGAACAAGAACTGACAACTTTCCAAAATAGTATTTCAAGAAAACCAGGTCCCAGACAGGGTGCCTCAATTTCCCAAGCTTTCCAAATGTGCATGTCTCCTCACAAATGGAGTCTGGCTTTCATCCAGGAAGCAGTAAAGGGCAATAGTTAGGAAGGGAAAACCCTGGGTAGTCAGGAGAGGAGTAGAGATCACAGCATAGTTGGGAAGAACCAACTCTGGGTAATGGGTTTATAGGGTATGTGATCAAGAGGTGAAATAGGACTTTGGCTTAAGGGAGACTGGAGCATCGTATTGGCTGCAGAGGATACAGGAGCGACTTGTGCAGGATGAGGGTGAGGACCAGTGTGCTATGTTCTAGGGCCCTGTATACAGAGCCAAGATTTGCTGCAGAAGTCCATGGGGTGATCACACAGGCTGCATTTCCCCAGTGTTGTGTTTGGGCAGAGTCTGGCCATACTACATTCTATTAGTGAAGAAAATAACAGGAAACCCAAAAGCACAGTGACCAGTTGGCATTTATTAGTGTAGTTATTGTTTGTCACTGTAGCAAAAGTAGTAGAGGAACAAAGACTTTGTTATCACAAAGAAATAAATAAAGCTTATTTTTAGGAAAATTCTAACCGAGTAACTGAAATCTAGCAGTAGCACTAGATGAGCCCAGCCTTGTGTGACGAATGAAGCTGGGGTAGAAGTCATGATAAATTGTACCTAAAACAAGCTTTCACTTGTTGCCCCCTAGCCAGAGCTGACCTTAGTTGCAGTTACAGAATAGAAGGAAACCTAATGAAAAATAAGCTAAAACACTTGGGAATAGACGGACTTGGATCTGTCGGGGTGAGCTGACCACGATCAGACAATCTGTTCCCCTCACTCCAAGGATGCTTAGACAGGAGCTTCTCCAGACCGCTTCCGGCTGATGTGCTCCAGGTGAGCATGCTCTGAGGTATCCAAGTCAATCTCGTATTTGGCTAGGATTTTGAGGATGGGCCTCAGCTTCAGCCACCACTGTTCCTTGGGGATGCGGTGCCTACAGAGGAATGAGGTAGATGATGATCTGATCTTTCAGCAGTGCAATCAACTTCTATCAAAGGCTTATGGGAAGAAGTTGAGCAACAGAGCCTGGATTTAGGGCACAGGCATCAGATCTTGAGTAGGTATGACTACGGGTGTTACTCCTAAGAGAAGAACTGAAGACAGTGAGCAGGTTGGTGAAAGAAGAACTTGAAATTACCAGGGAGGGAACCACTCCAGGAAGTAGATGTACTTACTCAAAATCAGTCTGGTCCTTCAGCTCAGTCACTGGTTGAAAGACCAGGGACCTCTTACGCATCCCTAGAACGCAGCCCGAGTCTGGAGTATTGGCAAAGATCCGCCCTGCAAGAAGGGATGGGTCAATCAGGTTTTAGGTACTTGGGGAACCAGCCTCTGGGGAGGGGCCTCCCCCTCTTCCCCCCCCATACCATTTCGGTAACTCTCTTTGATTTTCCCGGTCATCCAGTTCATAGCCTTGGCGCCCATCTTAGTTGCAAAATTCCTGTCAAATGGAGTTGGGCTCCCACCCTAGAAAAAGAATCATAAAAATTACAGAGGGAAGGACTCTAATTAAGTAGCCAAGATATCTGAACACACAGAGAAAAAGCAAAGATCGGGCCCAAGATTTGTAGCCAGAAACAGGAATCCAGAAATCTAATTATGAAAGGAAATTCTGAAATAGTTCTGGGAAAATGAGCTGGCCCGGCATATTTGACCGTTTGTCAGCTGTAGGAGTTACTAATTAGTTAAAGGGATGACTCACAATGGCCTCTTCTAGCTCCACAGCTCCCAGACCCTGTTCATGTACTTCTAGTCTTACTGTCTTCTTGGTCACTTCCCTCCCCTTTGTCAACCTGGCAGCTTTTGTCAGTCCTCATCATCAATGGCATCAAAGTAAGTGCTCCTTGTGGCCCAGTCTGGATGCCCTTGGTAGCACCTCAGAATAGTATAAAACATGTAGATTTTTTTCCTGAACTAAGAGAAAGTAAGTGGGAAAGTGGGGAGGAACAACAGGAAAGAGGTCTTTATACTTGAATACAATAGTACCCCATTTCTGCAGGGGTTGATAAGCTCATTCAAACTGAGATACCGGAAATTTGTGGGTAGAGAAGGATCAAAGGTCAATGCTTAAGTAGCATCAGCTGGGGACATTTAGGATGGGGGAGGCCTCAGACCACTAGTACAGTTTGTGAGTGAGGCTTATCTTGGGCAGGAATTGAATGTGGGGATTGGATGTGGGTGGTAGAAAGGAATTCCTTTTCCCTTGAAACCCAGTTAGCCGGAGATGGAGCCCAACAGCAGCAGGCACTTGCGCTCATTCCACAGGCTCTGTGGGAAATAGCGCCACAGGCTCCCTGTGAAATAGTGTGTTAGGAAGAGCAATGCACTAGGCTCATTCTGGCTCTCATCCAAGCTTAATGAACGGCCCTGAAAAACTTATTTCTCCTCTCTGGGCCTCCTTTTCTTCATTGCAATCAGTGGTTCTCAACTGGAGACAGTTTTGCCCTCTCCAGGGGGACACTGGCAATGTCTGGAGCATGTTAACTTGTTACAACTCGGGGTGGAGGTGCTACTAGAGTCTTGTGGGTAGAGTCCAGGGATGCTGCTAAACTATCCTGCAAAGCACAGAACAGCCACTGCGACAAAGAATTATCCTGCTCTAAATGGCAACGGTGCCAAAGTTGAGCAACCCTGCCCTGAACGAAGAGGATGGGCCACACAATCTCTAATGTCATTTCCAGGGTAAAGATGTTCTGGTTCTGCAACTGTTAAGGCTCACATGCTATGTTGGCACCAGCAGCCCCCAGCAGAGGAGAGGCCGGTGGAAGCTGTGATGGCTGGTGCGGAACGTGGCTCTCTGGTGAAGGGCACGGCTGGGGTGTCTTCCCTACCTGCTGCATGTGGCCAAGCACATTCTTCCTGCTGTCGAAGATGCCCTTGCCCTCCTCAGAGTACAGGTTGAAAATGAAGTCGGTGGTATAGTTCTCATTGCACTTCTCATTCCTGCCAGGTAGAGACCAAAAGCCCGTGACCTTGGTTGTCTCCCCATCCCTCCACCTCGTTTTCTGCCTGTGTAGGCTCTGTTCCGCCCTTTTCTCTCCTCCTGTGGTTCAGGTTCTTTCCCTCTGTGTCTACAGATTCCTCAGGGTCCCGACTACAGATCCATTTGAGGGCAAAGGCCAAAGCCTGGCTATTTTCTCTCTTCATTTAGGAACAAACTGTGGATGAGGTACCTTAACACCAAGCCCCTTTTCACAGTTGTTTTCATCTTTTGCACCAGATGTTCAACATTCGCCTGAAAATGAAACAACAAATCCTAAGCCTGGCTGGGGGTGCGTAAGGTCCAGCAAGTGCTGGGACCTCTCCTCCCTGGCCAGGCCTCTACCCAGGAAGGACGGACATGGAAGAGCTGTTGCCGCTCCTGGGCCCGATCCCTTTTATGAAGTTCAGTGCAGACCGAAATTTAAATGAAGCCTCCAATTGAGACAGGCAGGGCTGGAGGACGGAAAATTAGAGACAGCTGTGGTGACTGTCAGTTTTCAGCCCCTCCTACTTCCTCTCACTTTCCCTTTCTAGGGCTTTCT
Organism: Pteronotus mesoamericanus; assembly: GCF_021234165.1. Classification (NCBI taxonomy): domain Eukaryota; kingdom Metazoa; phylum Chordata; class Mammalia; order Chiroptera; family Mormoopidae; genus Pteronotus; species Pteronotus mesoamericanus. The sequence goes on from NW_026555310.1 coordinate 6,134,081, forward strand.
GCTTCCCTCAGAGGACTGACTGTGCTCTCGGTGTCGGTGGTTGTGCAGCAGTGACTCTCCCGGGAGGAACGAGCTCCCTCGCTTGGGCTTTGAGTCGGCGGCAGGGGAGGAAGAGTCCACCCTCTGCTTCTTGGTTGGGGAGTCCCTTCAGCCTGCTGCCCCCTCCATGGTGCGGTTCTTTTACCCTCCAGTGAACTGTGATCTTGGAAAATAAGGGTCATATGGCCCTTCTGTGCAATAGGAGTCAGAGCCTAACCCCGGAGGTGAAAGGGTATCCCCTCCTCAAAAATGGAATGAAAAGAGTCCACTTTGGTAGCAAGGGAATTTGGGAAGGGTGGCATGATGTAGCAGAAAGATCACCAACTTTCTCAATCGGTTATGAGTTTAGAAAAGTGTTTAACCTCTTTCAACCTTTCTCATGTGCAGTAGGAAGACAGTACCTCCCTGGCATGTCTATTCTGAACATAAAATGAAAACCACACATAAGGGCTGAGCAGCACGCCCTCCTTCAAAATGAAAGCTCCAAAACAGGTGCTGTGGCCACCGACGTGAGGTTACACGAGGGGACGCCTGCTCGGTGCTCTTTCCAGTCTCCTCGCAGGACTCCATGGACCAATCAGTTCTGTCCTCCTCTTCAGCTCTCACAGCTCAGGCTGCTGTGGGGACAGTGGGGACAGGCTGGGGCAGGGGAGGGCTACCTCGCAGGCTCTGGGTGGCTGCCTACCTGCAGATCTCTAATGGTGAAGGGCTCCTCAAAAATGTAGGCAGCATCGGCCCCAGCTGCCAGTCCTGCCATGGTGGCCAGGTAGCCACAGTAGCCACCCATGGTTTCAATGATAAAAACCCGACGCTTGGTGCCTGCTGCTGACTGCTTGATGCGGTCACAGGTCTGCGAGGACAAAGGATCAGAGAAAGACAGGGTCAGGGATCTGGTGCTCGTCACTTCTGTGGCCCTTGTCATGACTCAACTCTGGAAGTATCTCCTCCCCAGGCCCGAGGGCCCCTATACCCCAAGTTCTTGCCTTCAGGAACGGCAGGCACATTTGCCAAGCACACTGTGGAAACTGTCCCCTGGGAGGATGGTGTACCTACTCTTTCTGTTGCTCAAAGTACAGAAATTAGGTTGTATGACCTCAGGAAGGAAAAAAAAAAAAAACATTTGGTATGCAGGGTCCTGATGCATTTCTTGGTTAGAAGGCACACAAGGTGAGAAGAAACACCATATGAATGGTGAAATAAATTCTGTGCAAATGCCTGGACATCAAGAAGCATTTTTCAAACACTGCCGCTTGGTTGGCACAAAAACATAAACCTTACTTTCCAGGACCAGACTCAGCCCAGGGCTTATACCCCTGGCCGGAGGCACGGGCAGCGGTGGTGGGCTCTCACCGTGCAAATCGTATTGAGCGCTGTGTCAGCCCCCACGCTGAAGTCCGAGCCAGGGACGTTGTTGGAGACCGTGGCAGGAATGACCACAAACGGGATGCAGAGCTCGTCGTACTGCTTTCTGCCCTCCATCAGTTCCAGGCCCCCCGTGTAAGCCTGAGAAGAGAGCAGCAGGGGCAGGAATGGGCGGAGAGGGGGAAGGAGGGAGGGCGGGAGGGCAAGAGGAAGAAACAGCAGGGCACTCACCTCGAAGCCCCCAATGATGACAAGGCCCTGAATGTTGAACTTGGTGATGTTGGCGCTGATCTGTTCTAAGCTCTTCTTGGGCAGAGTCCTAGTGGGTTGAGGGGTGGTGGGGTGGGGGGTGCGAGTGGAGAGCGAGGATTTTGAAATTTGGGGAAGAGACAGTAAAATTGAGGGAGAGAAAAGTTAGAGGACATTTCACTTATAATGTCTTGATTGTGCCCCCTCCCTGACCCACCCCTGTGCAATAACATTCCCTGGGGCTCTGAGTTGCCAGGGCTGCTAGAAGAGGCTGGATGGGCATGTCTGCCCTTAGCGAACTTAGGGAGGAGAAGTCTCAGCTCGCAGCTGTGGTCCAAGCAGCCGCTGACCTGATGAACTGACGCCCACATTCCCAGGGACACCTTTAAGGGGTAACTGGGAGGAGGTCCTCCTGTAAAGCCACTTACCTTTTAGTCCCAAGTTTAGAACCACCTTGGCCAGTCCAGCCCCCGACATAGCTCCAGCCAGCTTCCTCAATCTGCACACAAGGGCCGCACAGGTTCGCATCGTGGACCGACACCCCCTGAGTTCTGACCCCCGCCCCCGACACCCCTCTTTGGAAGAGGAACACCAGGGATCGTTTTTCCCCATCTCGTCGGACATCTCCCCCTCTTACTGCTCATTCACAAATAATGAGCCCCTACTTATGTCAGTCACTGTGCTGAGCGTCGGGACAGGGAATTAAATGAGACGTGTTGCTTGCAAAGGGTTCATCACAGTGGCCCTTGCCTGTTCCCACTGTCCTAAATTTAAATATCCACGTTGGCTCGAATCCCAAGAAAGAAAGGTAGTGAGGGGCAGGGAAAGAAGAGGACAGACAGGTCACCCCCGCCACACTTATCCCCCCAGGACTGCTCCATGGCCCCAGAATATCACCCCCTTTCCTTTCGATCCCCGTACCTGACCCTTGGCCAGGCCCTCGAAGCCATCATGCACAACCAGCACTCGGTTGCCCTGGATAAGGCCAATTCTCACGGTGGAGCGGACGGCCGCATTCATGCCTGCTGCCGGCGCCCCCACGTTCATCACGGCCACTGTGTGCAAGCCAGTCTGTGGAGGAGGAGGCCGGCAGGGAGCAGGGAAAAGAAGGGCAGGTCAGTAAGGAAGCTGAGTCCCTTATGGTCCTTGGATCAGGACACCTGCCGGTTGACACACCCCCCTCTCTCAGGGGACACCCACACGGCTTGCTCCCTCATAGTATGGAAGCAAAATTCTTGATTACAAATTGATAAACTGCTATCCCTGATCCCAGATATCATTATGTAATGAATAAGAGACCTTCCAGAGTAGCGTTTCCCAAAGTGAGTTCCTTGGACCACTTGCAGCAGAAGCTACCTAGGGAGCTCGTTAAACCTGCATCTTCCTGGGCTCTCGCCCAGCTCTCGATCCCCTCTGGGGAAATAACCCAGGAATCTGCATAGCAACCCAAATGATTCTGATATGCACGAAATATAGAGAAACAGTACTCCAAGGGGAGAGGTGGCTTAAACACACTCAGATGTGCCTATGCCCAGATACTGCCCAGAGAATACATAATATATCAGCCCTCTTTCCCATTCCTTGCATGCTATCTTGTCAGCCCTGAATTGGACATGAGTCTTGGGTTAGAGATAGTCAGGGCACGCTAAGAACACAAAGGTGGTATCTGAGTAGCTAAGAGAAAGTTGTCTTAGCAGGGTCAGAAATTCAGCACTGAAGGTGATAGTGGGGCAAAGCAGTGGCAAGGCTGTAGGTAGTAGGAATTGGGGGAAGCACTTCATAAATGGAGACTGGGGGTGGGAGAGGGTCAAGTAGGGAGAACGACTTGCCAGTACCTTGGATACCGGGGGTCTGACATGAGCCAGAAGCTTGTATACCTCCCAGTTGTTCATGAAGCTCCTGCAAAAAGTACAAAGAGAGAGACGGGTTTCTTCAGGCCATTCCGCAGGCCAGCAGCCAATGGGAGGTGGTCTGAAGTTTTGTTCCCAATGTGAAATTCCACGGGGCAAACCGCTACGGACATAAGTGGGGCAAGAGCAGGGACTGGGCAGGGGCTGCAAACGGGGCACTAATTCATCAGCCACTCCTGAGCGCTCCTCTCCCAGGCCCGGCACAAGAGACTGCCCCATGCCTAGAGAAGCTCACGGTCTAGCTGGGGTGCACAGAGAGAAATATCAGACATAAAAGGCCAATCCCAGGAAGGGCATCTTTGGAATGAACAGAGCCTCCTGGTCACCTCACAACTAGTTCTCTTGGGGAAGAAAGTGTGCACAGACAATAAGAAGAAGAGGCAGAAGCTCATGCTTTGGGCCAGAAGCTCTGTGACTGGGCTTCGTGTGGCATCTCACTGCCGTAGCGCATGAGCTTCTGGGCATTCCCTCACCGGCCTCGCAGTTTCATGGCCTCATCGAATTTCTTCTCATTCATAGCCCTGGTCACGTCTTTGGTCTGAAGAAGAAGCACAGCAACGATCACAATTCCAGGGCAGGTTCTACACAGCGGGACTCCCACCCCCAGGGCGACTCAGCCCATCTCTGGGCTTGTGACTAGATCCTGCCCACCCTGCACCCCACCTTTCCTATGCCCCCCAAAGTCTCACAGAAGTATTTTTGTTTTCCCCTTAATTTTCTGAGTAATGAGCAGCAACAGAAGAAGGCTGATTCAATGCTCTTTTTTTAGACTATGGACATAGTGGAGCAGAGCTCAGATAAAATATCATCTTCCTCCATTCCACACCCAAGGCCAAGCCTCAAGTAGCCTCTATACTAGTGAGCGCATGAAGATGCTGCAGACAACCCAGTCAGGGAGTTCCAAGCAAGTTACAGTTCCAAGCATGGCTGCAGCCTCTCTGGGCTGCAGGTCATTGGGACCCTGGAGTCTCAGAGAGAAGCAGGCCCAGAGGCGGGGAGCCAGCCCTTCAGGCCAGACACCTTAGCCCTTGGCCATCATGTTCATTCTGCAGCATCAGCGTGATTCCTCCACAGGAGCCACAGCGCTCCCCGAGCACTCGGCAGAGCCCGGGTGTTGCGTCAGACCCATAACACACCTTCTCTCGGGCCCTTATAACAGGTCTCAAGGCGAGTATTAGCGCCTCACGTTGGTTCAGAGAAACACGTTCAGGATAAAAGTCAGAGAAAGATACAAGCTAACTAGCCAGAACTTAATAATATTCCCCTGCCTTTAAGAAAGTTTGGAGAGCGATTGCCTTTATCTTCTAAGCAAGACATGATAAAAGGGTTTGAGGTTGGATATCGTGAGATAATGGGTCTCTTTATTAGGCAAGATGTAGAGTCTCCCATTTTCTTTAGGAACAGTTCACAGATGGGGTTAGAGAGGTTCGAGCTGCTGTGCGAAGCCCGCTGCGTTCTTTCCCCATGTGCCTCTTCCTCCACCGCGCGGCCTTTCCTTCTGCTCCCGTCCCAGTGGCCTTGGAAATGGGTCTCTTTCCCCGTAAGCTCCAGCTCAGAGGCAGGTCTGGAGCTGTTAGGAAGGGGCGCTGGGACAGCACTTACCACCTGGACACACTCCATGAGAGGCAGGCGCACAGCCTGGTTACCAGAGAGGCTCACCACACAGGCTGGGGTGTCTGGGGTCCCCTCCAATAGTGCCATCACTGCTTCCACACCCATCCTGCTGCCCTGTAGGAACCCAAGCACCAAGGACAGTCTGGCTCAGGCCTCCTCATCTTGGCCTGGCCTGGGAAGCCAGGCACTCAAGCCCTTTCCGACTCACAGGGTTGAGTCCCACATTTAAGGACTATAGCCAACAACTTACTGGCTTTACCTCCCTACCCAGATTTCACCTAAAGCTTCACGACTCTTCCTCCTCTTGCCATCGAACCCCAAGGATTCTACCTGATTCCGGAGAAACATGTCCACTGCAGTATTCAAGGGGATCAATGAGGTTTAATAATATTCCCTTCTTATTGATAAAACAAGGAAGAATATCGCCTGTCTCTTCCAATGAAAGCAGGATGAGAGGGTTCAAACTGTTGCGTCTAAGGTGAGATCTTAACAACTTCACCGATGCTCACAGCTCTGAGATATCAGACCTCACTATTGGGGGAGCATATAGTTTCCCATCATCTTTGTTAACAGAAGAGAACTCTTGGATGTATGGAATGGTCAAGGCCGCTGTAGCCCAGAGGCTTGCGGCAGGACAGCGTGGCCAGAGGTTTAAGCCCCCGTGCTGGTGAAGCAGAGCCCTGCAGGGGAGGGAGGGCTGCCAAGCCCCATGACTTACCAGGATTCGGTCAAAGGCTGACGGTGTCCCACCCCGCTGCACGTGCCCCAAGACAGTGACCCGGGTGTCGTATCCCAGACGCTTTACCACCAGCTGAAGAGACAAAGAGAGGAACAAAGAAAGGGATATACGGAGTCAGAGAGAGAAAACAGAGATGTAGATGAACTATGGGCAACTTAGCCTCTTCTCTTGCAGTGAGTCCTGGGTGGGAGGGAATCATGGGGCAGGAAACCCAGGGACAGATGTGCTGAAGGACTAAGGGGAGACACAGAAATCACAAGGGAATGGGGCCAGGGGTGAGCAAGGTGTTCAAGACATCTCTGACTTCGTTCATACTAACATTCTTGACGTCTTCGGAGGTGATTGGTTTCCCGTTCTTGTCAATTGCCCCCTCAGCCACAATGATGATGTTGAGACGAGAGCCACGGGTCCTTGTCTGGTCAAGCACGAAGGGGAACATGGTCAGTGGAATGAACCAATGGGGTGGGGATGCATCATCGGTGTCATTGATGAAACGGGGTGAGGGACTTTTTTTTTTAAGTGCAAAGAAAAAGTGCCAGTACCTCGCTGAGCCGGCGACAAAGGTGTTCCTCCCAGTCATCATCTGGTGGACATTCAGGAATAAAAACCCAGTCGGCACCGCAGGAGAGAGAAGTGACAAGGGCCAGGTATCTAAGATGAGAACCAGAAGCATCACACTAGGAGCTACACTCCACCAATAGCTCACCTGGGTCCAACAAGTTCACCAGTCCCATACTTGGTGAGAGGACCGAGGATCCTCACTCAATTCCACTCTCGGGGTGAGGGTAAGAGCACCCTCGAGGCAGCTTCTCGAGGAGGTTCTGTCCCTGAAGAGCACTTGCTATTTGTGCTCACCTCCCACAGTGGCTTTCAATCTCAGAGCACTGTGTGTTCTTTCACATTGTCCGTGTGCCCGTGCATGTACACACATGGACACACAGGTACACGTAGGTTTGTATGGGAGCTGGAGTGGAGGGCATAAGAGGGCCGTGTGCACCTCCCGGTCTGCTACCACTGCGAGACCCCTCTGGACCCTCCAGGGAAGAAAAAAGGGCTATGGCTGGGTCCATGGGATAAATGAGTCACGATGAAGATCTTACCCACAATGCCGGCCCATCACTTCCAGCACAAATGTCCTCTGGTGGCTGCAAGAGACAGACACTTAACACAGTCCAAGTGTCCCTATGGCCAAAATCAAGCTGCCACCCACATTTAGGCCAAGTAACCTCTCTGAGAGATGTATTTATGCTGCTAGACCCTCCAGCAGGCTTCCTGAAATAACAGGGAGACCTAGGGGAAACACTTTAGCCACAAGGTGTCCTTCCTTGGTCTGAGAAAGCACAGCAGTAAAAGGTGTCAGTACTGAGGCCCCGCTCCAGCAAGGGGCGGAGCCCGGGAAGAGAAAGAAAGAAAGGGAAAGGAAGTGAAGAAGGGAGGACTCAACTAACTTGCAGTCCTCTAGGATTCCCCTGGAGTAAACTGTTACACTTTCACCCTCCCATTAGCCCACATCGCCTGCAAGTCCCCTAACCTCGAAGCAGTGGCGGTAATGGCCTCTGCAATCTCTACGATGTGGCTGGAAGGGTGGCTCTGGTTTTGGGCTCCTTGGATTCATCTCAGTCTGAATACCAATCATGTGGGAGACCCCAGAGTCTCAGAGTTATTAAAGGCCTCAGAGCTACATGTTTGGACAGTCGGCTAGACAGTGTCAAGAGGCAAATCTTACAGTATTTCAAGAACAGTGTAATTTCAGTGCTCTAAGATAATTTCTAGTTAAACATGTGTTCTAGCCTCAGAAAACTAGTCATTATCGTTACCATAGCTCCAACACTTTAATCTTCTCTAGCCCATGGCCCTATAGCCCGTTCCAGCTGCCATCCTCCTACGTTGCCTACCCCCAGCTCTTTACCTCTGAGCAGTAGTAGTGATGGCATCTACAATCTCTATGATCCGGTGCAGGGCAGAGTCAGTGCCAATGGTCATATCGGTGCCGCAAAAGTCATTGTCAATTGAGCCAACCAGGCCCACGATGTTCAGATAACTAGACTTTGTGGCCTCCTCAGTTGTGATCTTACCTGACAATGGAAAGCAAACCAGGAGCCCTTGGGTGAGGTGCCTGGCATGCCAAAGGTCACATGACCAGACAGAGAGGGAACGGTAACCCATGGGAATTGTCAGCAATGGAAGGAAAAGGAGGGCAAAGACCGCCTCTGTTGTCTGGGTAACCACTTTCTCCAGTGGGAGGTAAGGGGGTGTGCGCGCACACACAAACAATACTGATGAGAACAATGTCTTACCCGCTTTCTGGAGGTCACTCAACAAGTCACTCCACTCAGCACGGAAGGTGTCGGCTCCAGTGAGGCTGCCATCACCCCCAATGACACACAGATTGGTGATCCCACGCTTCACCAGGTTGTGGGCAGCTCGGAGCCGTCCCTCTCGTTCCCGAAAGTCTTTGCACCGGGCGCTTCCAATCACCGTGCCTCCCTTAGGGGAAGAGGCAGAAGCCAGCTTACCAGATGACACTGCCATGTTTGGGCTCAATGTGCTAAGATTTCCCTGTTCCACCACTGTGACAGACTGACATAACCACATGGCTCCCTATGAAGTTTCCTGACATCTTTAAGAGTCATTTGTCGAGTCTAAAGGAAAGGGAAATAACGCTGCCTGGGATGTCACAGAGTCTTTCCAGTTTCTGCTACATCTCTTGGAAGGCTGCTAAGATCGACCCTTCTCCTTGAAGGCTTTGTTATCAAAGTGCTTTTCCTCAAAGAGAACAAGGGAATTCATACATGCCTACTGGCTTTTGAAATAGTCTCCACCTTTCACATTTTTTTAAAAGTATAAGAAGTAGCAGTGACTTCAATTTTTGAAAATATCCCTTACTGGCCCACCATTATTGGCCTGTGTTCATCCGTATTCTAATTGTAACCAGGCACTGCCAATCTTTCCCCTTTGCTCCTTGGGATCTACGGCAGTAGCAGAAAGAACCACAAAATCCAGGGATTCGCTAGAAATATAGCTTTGGTTATAGAAAGCCTTAAATTTCCTGGGGCTTATAGATACCCCAAGAGAACAATGTCTATTTCTTTTTCTTTTTTAATAAAAAAAATATTTTATTTATTTATTTTTAGAGTGTGGGGAAGGGAAAGAGAGAGAGAGAGAAAAACATCAACGCAAGATAGAAATATTGATCGATTACCTCTCCCGAATTGGGGACTGAACCCACAACCCAGGCATGTGCCCCAACTGCGAAGTGAACCAGCAACTTTTCCCTTTGTGGGACGATGCCCAACCAACTGAGCCACACTGATCAGGGCAGTTGCGTATACTTATTTTCAAAAATCATATAAGCTCCTGACAGTCAGGACTTTGGGGACACTGATGGAGAATCCTGGCTCACTCTCAGACCACTTTATGGCAGGCGCCATCACCTGTTAGAACCCTCACTAAGCGCTGCACATTACAGTTCTTCCCACGGATTTGTAGGGCACTGAGGTAAAGAATGGAGACACAAATGTAATTTGTAGATTTTTCAGTAAATTGGAAAAATGGGTATATAATGACTTAAACAAAGTGGCAGAAAGGGCCATGGCTACGATCAGGGTATATTTAGTTTTGTTTTAACTCAGAAAGGCTTCCTCGGTTCCTTCCTCCCTTAAATGGTCTGGTTTCTGGTCACCTCATTGCCATCACATGAGGACTGGCATATTTCAGCTCTACTCTGGCTCTGGCTCCGGTCCTCTGGTAAGGTTATTTTCAGGGCCAGACCTTCCCCGTGACCCCAGAGCAGGATTTGCTTACGCTCCAGTTTCCCAAGTCATGCCTATGACCTTTATTTAAAGAGCAAACCGTCCTGTGATCACATCCCCACCCCCTACCCCGCATCAGGAAGCCAGGATGATGTTTTCAAATGCAAAAAAGTAAAGGGCAAACACAGCCCCTGCCTTGTCACTGAATCCCTTCCCATCAAACCATATGGCAGGAAATTTGGGAAACTATGAACCCAAAGCGGAGTAGGGCGAGACAAGGACAACACAAACATGGGACAGGTGTCCTCTAGAACTTACCAGCTGAAGCATCATCGAAACGCTCTCCCAGGTGGCTTCCCTGATGTGCTCTCCGCCATCCACCAGGCCTTGATAACCCTGTGGGGCACATTATACCCACTCAGTCTCTGCTAGGCTTCCTCTTAAATTCCCAGAATCAAGACAGGACCCCTGGGAAGAGGTTCCTGGAGCATCAAGTCACTCGCTCCCATCACAGATTCCTTGATACTGTGAGACTACTATATTTAACATGGTCCAAGGAAGACGATGTTAACTTTTTCAATACCTTCTTCTAGTTTTTCCCATTCTTGATGTCCTTCCTAATATGTAATCTTAATTCCTTCTGTTCTTGGCTCATCCCAATTTCTTTAATCTATTTCTCAGGGGAGATAGATAACACAGTTGTGGCAACAACAAAGGAAAAGAAGATGTTGGAGGGAGGGAGAGGAATGTGACTTGAAAAGACAAGAGACTGTAACATTTAAGAGAAGAAAGACAACTAGACCCTACCTAAAGGACAGTGAACAAAGAATAAGAGGAAATGAAAAGAAGGGACACAACAAGGAATTAGGACCTCAGAAAGTTAGATAAAATACAGAAATCTAGTGAGACACTTTCCTCCCAAGGCTCTTTCTCTGGATATACTCCATTTGCTGTGAAATACTTATTTCAGCTTCTCTTCCTGTTTTGGGGGAGGTGACGGTGGTGTGGGAGGCTCAGTTCTTCTTGCTGGCTTAGTAAAGATCAGCAAGCCTAATAGCACGTAAGCAGCTTATTAGGGATACATTCCCATGGAAGAGAACCGGCCTAGTCAAGGCAGGGGAGAAAGGCATAGGTGCTTGGTCCCTTTGCCCCAAGGACTTATATAATTTGCAGGGTGGGGTAAGGGAATTACAAGCTGATTTGGCAGGAGAAGGTGGTGCATATTCTTCCAAGTACCTTTTTCCTTTAAATTGAGCAGACAACAAGAGGACTCAATCTGCAGCTTCCTAGGTCCTACCGTCATTACTGAAGCCAAGAGTGGGGAGGAGTGACCACGTAGATAGAGAGCCAAGACAAATCAGACATAGCAATGCAACTGGGAGGTAAGGAAAGAGTGAGGGGAGGGATGGGGCAGGGAAGAGTACCACAGAGAAAGAAATGGAGAACAAAGTAGAGACCAACCTCATGGACAAAGAAGACACGGGCACCAGTAAAGATACCAACTCGGACCACAGCCCTAACAGCAGCATTCATTCCTGCAAAGAGGAAAGAAAGAAGTTAGAAAGAGGTTACTCCTAAGAAAAGCAGTACTGGAATCTAAGATATGAAACAGTCCTTTTCCTAGGCTTTTCTCTGAATCTTGAACACTCCTCTCATCCAGGTTTCCTGGCCTCCCCATTAACATTGAATTACTGTATTTCCCCCAAATCCTGTCTTTCCTAAGACCTTTTCTTGCCTAGGGAACCCGGGGAATAATAATCTTGAATGCTAATTGTATTAGACATTGTTAAGTGCTTATCAAAAATCATCTCAATTTATCCTATCCACAATCCTGCAGTTGCCTCCACTTCCCAGACTTTGGAAACTGAAGTTCCAAGAGGTCAAGGTCACAGAGCTACTACTCTTAGAAAGCTCAGATTCAATCCACGTCCTAAAATGCCTGCACCAACACTACTGACCTCTATGCTATGCGCTCCTATGCCTAGTGGTTGTACTAGGTTTTTCTTTGCCTTCTTCACCAAATCTAGGCATACATTCAGCTTTGATAGGCTTTTTAGGACAAAGCTATGACTCTCTGAGGCTAGGTGACCTGTCTTTTTAGTGTCATTTGAGTTGGTGTACGTTCCCCACATACATATACCCCACAGTTGAGATTCTCTGGCTTATAATATGAGGAGGAACTCATGGTGATGTTTGAGGAATCATCGCACTATAAAAGGTCAACTTCTTGTGAACCATTCTTCATTATATTCCAGTACACGTTTTTGTTTCAATCTAAAATCTATTCACATGGTCCTTACCCCTGCCTGAGGAAATACCATATATTAGTGAGCACTAAAGAAGCCAGTGATTGGAAAAATCTATAGCACCAGACTAAAATCCATCATGAGCTACTGCATAATCCAAAGCTAGATGTAAAGGAATAGAATAAAAAAGACCAGAATGTCTGTTTCTGCTTGTTGTTTGTTTGTTTGTTTGTTCTGTTTTTTAGGCTGACAAAGGTTGGTATTACATGGCTGTAACCTCCAAATCAAAATGGATGTCCATTCATTCACCGAGCAAATATTTAGTGAATACTTAGCATGTTCCTGGCACTATGTGGGCACTGGGGATACAGCAGGGAAGAATATAGAGTATCTGGGATGCAGAGATAAAGGACTTGGTAATGGTCTTCAAGACCTGTGAAGAATTATAATATGGTAATAATATGGATCCCTACAGAGGAGATCTGTGCAGTGGGAACATGGAGAAGGAGCATCTCAGCTGCCAGAAGGAAGCCTGGGAAGGCTATCCAGAAAGCCTGCCTTTGTGCTGAGCCCTAAGGGACAATTTCCTTTTAATCTTTTTGGTAGGTGGACAATTTAGGGGCAAGTGTCCTAGGCATGGAGAATAAAACAAAAGGTGAATATCGGGAACCTTAGAAAGAATAAAATATAAGATAGGAAGTGATGAGCACGAAGCTACACAGGTGGATGTGCACCGTACGCCACATGAGAAAGTCGGGCTTTTATTCTATGAGCCAGTGCTTGACTAAGGATCCATGGGTGACAGTGTTATGGGCATGGGCATTCTTTTGAAAGAAGGTCCACAGCTTTCATTTGATTCTTAAAAAGTCTGTGACCAAAAAAAAGAAAAAGAAAGAAGTTGTAGACTATGGAGAATGGTTGAAGAATCTTGAGAGTAGAGGGAGAGGATGAGACCTACATATGAGAAAGACCACTCTGCCAGCAGTGTCGAGGACAGGTTGAAAGAGGTGACTCTAGGATTAGACGGCTAGCAGGCAACTGAGACAAAAGACGATGAGGTCCTAGCCTGGGAGATTGACACTCATGATAAGAAAGAGATTCTGGACAGGAGACACATAGGAAACAAAAGCAACAGGACTTATATCTAATTGGCAATGTGATTAGATTTTGAAATTTTAGAGAGGAAGAAGGAAATGCCCATGACTGACTTTCACAAAGGGTAAAATTGTGGTGCAATTAACTGAGCAGAGGCAGGTTTTGATTTGGGAAGATGGGGTGGAGATGATATACTCATATTTGCATATAGTTGAGCTGAGTTCCTTTGGGTCACCCATGTGGACTTGAAGAGACTGTCTCAAGAGAAAATGTGGAATTAGAAGGGAAAAGGACAAGGAATGGAGCCTTGAGGAAAACCAACATTGAGGGAATGGGCAAGGGAAGAGGGAATCTATATGATGGAAACCATATGGAGCAACCATAAAGACAAAAGAGACAAGGGCCTAGCAATATCTTTAAAGCCATAGGGGATAGTTTTAAGAAGTGAAAACATTGTCAAATGCTCTTGATAATTAAAACAATAACTGCAAGGTTAGGCTTGCCAACAAGAGGTCATTGGTGAGCACTGATATCAAAGCTGATTTATGACATCACTGAGGCAAAGCCCCATCACTGAGGCTAGAAGTCTAAGTCTACACCCTCAAATTGAAGGAATCAAAACTGAGAAATCTGAGGAGGGAGGGGGCTTCTCAGAAGGTTTAAGCAAGGCCTGTGTGGATGACAAGACCAAGGTCAAAATCAACACGAAGCCATCAACGCTTTAGGATAACGTTAACTCAATGAAATCACAACAGATATGAAACTACTGTTTATTTTTTAGACTTTTACAAGGTCTATGGAATTCTCTGTTGGATACTTGGAGTTCTGAGATATGAATTTATAATCTTAAGATACAAGGCAAAAGACATTTTTCTGAAATGTAGTGTGGAACACTGGTTCCTGCTCTTGAGCTAAGTAAGAGTAGGGGAGGATGATTTAAGAAGAACAAATGACTTAAAAGGTTTTATATCTAAAGCAAACAACAGATGGTGGACACAAAATATCCAAATCCACTGGGCAGAAAAAAAATCCACCAGAAAATATTCTTTCTCCTCTTTCCTCTCTTCTTCTTACCTTACCCCTACCAACCTCTAAAGGTCATCCTTCCTGCCTCTAAATTGGATATCTGAGTGTTTTCCTAGAAATTAAGGTTTAGGACCCCTTTATGCCTGTGGACCTATGTCTCAAACTCCTAGTTCCCTAGAAATCACAGACCAGTATGTATAGATAGGTAGTCCCAGTAACTCTCTGGACTTTCCTATCCAACCACATTGGCCTATTCTGGCCCCAGGCCAATCCTGGCCAGGCTCTCCTTGGCTGTTCCATGTTGCCCGAAATAACCCTCTATGAGCAGCTGTCTGACATATTAGAAGGAAGACAAGGATAAGATTACAGGTACCAACCAGGGAGTATTCTGGGTACAGCTAGGTGGGGCTCTGGAGAATATCAGAAGCATGTAATTTGGGGTCTCCAATTACAGCCTGTTGGAAAGAGACTTTCGGGAGAAGAACTATGGGTGATGGTTCTCTAGGAGATAAGATTGAAAAAAACTAATAAATGACTTGGTGACTGTCGTTCTGAAAGTGGATGCTAAAAAGTTTCTTTCTACCTTAATTGAAATTCGAATAAGAACAAAATTATTTAATTCCAACTATGAGGAATAAATGTTTGTTAGATGTGAATTTTACTTTCTGATGACTATGTCCTCGGAAATTATAACTCCTGGAACAGCAATCAGATAATAGAATCCCTGCTCCTGTAAACCTGTAAAAATAGGGTGAACATACATTTAAAACAGGCTGCCTGCCTGAAGACAGAGGGCTAGAGTGGAAGATAGAGGTCCTTTCCCCCAGAATATGCCAATTTCATAAGGCCAAACATGGCATTGTATAGAGGGCCTTGGACTGGACAGGGAATTCGGACTTGGTATCTAATCAGCCCAGCGTCTGAGCTCAGGATGTCTCACTCCTGGCCACTTTTCTGCTCTAGCCCTCTGTCTTCCTGGTACACAATAATTGATGCTCAATTATTCACTTTTTATTTAATTAGTTATACAGTTACTGAGTACTTACTATGGACCAGGCACTGTTCTAAGCACTTTCACTGAATGAAGAGTTCAGTTTCTTGAAATCTGCCTTCTCTGTGACATCTTCCCTGGTTAATCCAACCAGGGCCTATCATTTCATGTACAAGTGGATGCTACCTGGTTTAAGGCACACTTGATTATTGTTATTTATGTGTCCTACATAAGAATTCTAGTAATATATGATATCTTTTCTCACTAAACTGTAAGTTCCCAAAGGAAATCATTTTCTTTATAACATATGAAACAGGGCCCTAAACAAAGTGGGTGCTTAATACCAAAGTCTAGGAAAGCCTAGGGAGAGTGGTGCAGAGGAAGGGGAGAGCAGCTGAAATCTCTTTCTCTCTCTCTCTTTCTCATCACAGTCTCCATGCCCTGGTATGCCTTTCAAAGAGATTCTGCCTCTCTTCAATGAATTAAATTAGAATATACAAGATTACCAAAGGAGAAAAAAAAGTGAAATTAATCACACATCCCCTATCTCCCAATTCATTTTTCCATATACCTGATTTTTCTGACTCCTGGGTTTCTTAGATGCAACACAGAAATGGGTTCTCTCTGGCTTTCTGCCTCCCTGCCCACCCCTACCACGGATCTGCACTGAGTAAGTGCTGGTCAAGGGCTACAAGGATAGAAGGGGAGGGAAGGCCAGAGAAAACAGAGAATGAAGCAAAGCTGTGCCTAGGAGAAGGACATGGGCTGGAAGAGTGAGGTGCCAGACTGCCGTCAGTGCAGGAATGCAGGTATCAGAATTGATACCGACGCTGGAGCTGGGGCCCACCAACCACCAATTCTGGGTCTCCTCACTTTCCTATCATTTCCAAGGTACTTGAAGTGAATCCCCCTACTGCCTTCTCAATGATTTTATATTGTCCGTCCCTTTCTTTCTTTGGTGTTGTTTTGTTTTTTGGGGTTTTGTTTTTTTTTTTTTGAGAAAACACCAGTCTTTTAGGTATCAAAGGACCAAAATGGACCCACATCTTCAGGGAAATTTGGAAAGAAGTTTTATGAAGATTTAGGTAAATAAAAGTAGAGAAAATAAAATCCAAAACCCTTGAGGATTTAGACCCGACAGAGATTTTTAGGAAAGCCCAAGATTCCAGTGTGAATCTGTAGCAGGAGGATATTAAGGAGGGCAGTTCACTCTACAGACTGAGGGGAGTCAAGGAACTCAAGGGGGCCTATTGGCCATGTTTTTTGTGGCTAACCAAGCAGGGCCCTCCTCCTTACCTTGGGCATCTCCACCGGAGGTTAACACTGCGATGGCTTTGCCGACCCCCAGGGTTTTGGCGGCATGATGCTCTTCATGCGTCATGATCCACTCTAGAATTCAAGATAATGATCAGTTAAGACACAGCTGGATCAAGGTGCTACAAGCTCGGGAAATGGCTCTGTTAGACTGAACAGAGCCGCTTCAGTCAGGTCTGGGCTTTGTGGCCTGAGAGCTTGAACTTCTTCCAAAAGAGAGCCACACCCCCACAAAGTGACAAGCTGAAATGTCACAGTAATCAACCCGAGTCTGCAAAAGTCCTGGCTAATCCCTCCAATTGGAGCCTATTTGGAGAAGAAGCAAAGGTCAAGGAGAAGGACGGTTGACCAGATAGAAGTGAGAAAGGAAGGAGAAAGTTGTTAGCCTTAAGGATTCCTTCCTCTTAATGAAGGGAAGGGCTGTTGCAGAGGACAGGAATCAGATGAGAACCAGCAAAGTGGAAGCAGGAGAGTGAGGGTAGGTTGGGTTATGGCTAAGAATAGAGCTGGGTGTTATGGAATTGGGCTAAGTTGGAACTGGAGTTTGAGGTTTGAAGGCACGTTAGAGCTTGGGCAAGCTAACAGAGTCAGGCTCAGGAATGGTTAGGACTTTTTATGGTTTTTCCCATCCCTCTCAGGCTCTTCGCCTCCTGAGCTTCTCTTGATACTTTGTCTTCAGGACCTGGCCCTCACACTACATACTATCAAATGAGAAGAGTAACACAGAATCATTGTAACACATGCACAGTCATGCACACATGATATGTGAACACCTCCTTATTTTTGTCTCTCAAAGGAACACGAGACACTTCTGCATCCATAAAATGCCAATGAAATCATCACTTTCCCAGTTATACAGGCTAAAAGCTTTTACTTTTAAATTTATTTCCTCCTTACTCTCAGAATCAAGTTACAAATCCTATTACTCTCCCTTCTTATTATCACCCCTGTCTCTTCTGTCCTCACCTCCTCTTTCCACCTGAATTGCCTACCATAATAGCTACTCTCTCTCTCCTTGTGTTTCCCTTCTCTACTCTATGAGAGACACAAAATAAACCTCGAAGGGAAGGTCACAGACCCCTGAGGCCTCAGTGGAGAGAGGATTCATTCACAGGAAGAGGGGCTGATGGCCCTTAAGCACAGATCACACTTCTGCTGTGAACCTGGGGAAATAAAGGTAGCTGCTGATGAAAACACAGGTCACATAAACACACAGATCTATATACATGCCAATAAACTGCATGCAATGAGACACTTATGAAGACACATACACAAACACAGAGCCTTATTAAGAGACACAGATTCACAGACATACTTCATATAATCAGTGCGGACAGACAAAGTCCTAACTTCTTGGGTTGACATTCAAAGATCCCATGATTTAGCCCTTGCCTAGAGCTTCAACCTTTGCTCCCATGAATTGTTCCAGCATCACCTGAACATTACTTTTCTCCTCCCCATTCCTGTGCCTGGGCACACTGCATTCCTCTTCCAGAAAGCAATCCAGTTCTGTATTGATCAGTAGGCCTTTTCCATAGATCAATATCCCGCTCCATCATTTAAGACCAGTCTTAGTTGCCCCCCTATCAAACCTATTAAACCTTCACTGTTACCACAGGTCAAAAGGGCTTTTCTTTAGAATTCCTCAAATAACGTATTGTCTGGAACTGGATTGTTCATATAGCACTTATTACTACTGTATGTAGTATTTTAATTGCTCATTATGTATTAAAAAGAAGGCCAGACTAAATCAGGGGTCAGCAAATTATAGCCCAGAGGCCAAATCCAGCGCTTCTCATATTTGTATGGCAGCCAACTAAGAAAGGCTTTTACATTTTTAAACAGTTGAAAACACAGTTTCATGACATGTGAAAATTATCTGAAATTGAATTTCAGTGTCCACACCACTCTCATTCTTTCATGTATTATCTGACTGCTTTTGTGCTACAACAACAGAGTAGACTATTCCAACAGAGACTGGCCTGCAAAGCCTAAAATGTTTACCATCTGGCATTTTACAAAAAAAGTTTGCAGACCCTTGGGCGAGGTGATTGCTAAAGTCATTTTCCCTGACTAGACTGAAAACTCTCCCAGGGAGGGACCGTGTTCATTTTTTAAAACTCTCCCACAGTCTATCAAAGCCTAAGCGAAGTCCGTGCACATAACAGGAGTTCAATCAATACATGCCTAAAGCATTAGTGAACTGATGAACAACACAAAATGCACACAAATATGTGAAACAGATAGATACAGATACAGCTTCATATTCTCTGTACTTCTAACACATACAGATACAAAGAAGACCTAAGAAAGCATATAGTGCCAAATAGTGAAAGAAATATAAACACACATGGCTAGAGACATTCTCCGATTTAACTAGTGTTCGTGTCCAAATTTCTACAGTTCTCAAGAAAGTAAAGACTTAAGTGGCAGTGCAAAAAGGAAGGCCAAAAATTGGCAAGAAAAAGAGCAAAACATATGAGTATGCTGATCCCTTTTCCCTTGAGTTTTTTCTTTCTCATTCACTCTGGGAACTCATCACTGATAGAAACCCACACTTGGAGGCTTCTTCCACTCCCGGAGGCTTCAGTAGGGGAGAGAATTCACCATAACAAGAAGAAGGTTAGTCGTGCTGATCGCAAAAAAAACCTGCTCAGATTCTTCTGCATGTCTAAGACAGTTATATAGGCACAGGACACAGAAATGGACGCCGATTTAGATATAAGCATCCTTGATGGACTCACAGTGACATATAGTAGAAATAAAGACCTATTAAAACCTAAACAGAAAATCACGTGTGTAGAGAAGCAGGAAGAAGGGTGAAAACGCAGAGGCAGCATCACAGGTGCACTGATTTGAATTGGATGAGCGCCAGGACAGGAGCCCGGCAGCCCAGGGCAACGAGGTCCGAGCACCACCCACCCAACCCCGGTTCCCAGGGAACCGAGCAGCGCGTGCAAGCCGAGGGACATGAGCCTGGGGGCCAGGGTTCCTCAGGACTGCTCTACCCATCCCCCTCTCGGCTTCTGCTTCTGATGCCACAGCACCTCTTTTCCCTGCTGCTCCTTTCCGTTCTCCCCACCGCCTCCTCCCAAAACGTCCATTTCCACGTCGCTCTCAGCTCTCCCCCTGCTCGTTACCCAAAGGCCCCTCTTGCCTTTTTGTTTTAGCTCTTCTCGAACGCGGCTTTCTTGCACACTGTCCTTGGAAAAGGGGGGAGGGGAGCTTAGCGAACACGGGGAGGAGCCAGGTGGAGGCAACAGGGAGGGGAAAGAGGAGAGGCTTCCCAACCTCCACTGGCCGATGCCGGCAAAGAGGCTCCGCCTCGCGTGCCCGCCTTTCTCCTCGGCTCCCTCTTCCCCTAAGAACGCCGCTCAGATGTGACAGCGGCTTCGTTTCTTCACTCTCTCGGGACCCCCATATCTATCTTGGGAGCAATCAGCTTCTGTATATCATGGGGATCAGAAATTATTTAGTTGCTTACCTTGTTGTCATCAGAAACAACTTTTTTCCTAGCCCGGACTCCCCAATACTCCTTGCGTTCAAGCATCCTCAGCAACTAATAACCTCTCCCTCTGGCCCTATCCCTTGTCTCCCACCTCTAACATTCTGAACAAACACTTGCCGGAAGGCTGTGTGCCAGGTTTTAATCCCTGAGAGATGAAAAGATAAATAAAACAGAGTCTCTGCTCTCGAAGATCATTGAACACTGATATTTGCTATAGAGGGACCTCAAATTCTCTCTCTCTCTCTCTCTCTCTCTCTCTCTCTATATAGTACTTTTCTCAGAGAAATACAGAAAAGCTAGCTAGGGATGGGAGTACCATAAAGCAAGCCCCTGTCGGGATAACCATGTCTCAAGTCTGCAGCAGAAGAGAATGCAGGATTCTGGTGGTGAAGCCAGCACGTTTGTTGGGCTACAAAGCAAACAGGATGCATCCTGGGAACATTGGTCAAGCGCTCCCAGAGCAAGACGCGCGTCCTTCACTCAGATCCCCTCTACTCCTCTCTCTGCTCCACTCCTGTCTTTGTGTCAGTGCCTCTTCACAGTCGTCTCCTCGCTGCTTCTACTGCCCTTCCTCTTGCTTACTTTTTTTTCTGCCCCTGCACCCTCTGGCCACAAATAATAATGCAAATGATTAGGAGATAAAACCATTTGACTACACAAAATTAACTTTTGTGTTGCAAATGTTACAATCAACAAATTGAAAAAACAACCCATAGAATGAGAGAACAATTTTGCAAATCATATATCTGATAAGGGACAGATCGATATCCAGAATATATAATTAATTCTTGTAACTCAGTAATAAAGAGGTAATAACCCAATTTAAAAATGAGCAAAAGATCTGAACAAATAACTCACCAAAGAAGATATAGAGATGTCAAATAAGCATGTGAAATGATGCCCAACATCATATGTCATTAGGGAACTGAAAATTTAAACAGTGAGATACCACTACAGCCTGTTAGAATTGCTGAAAAACAAATGAACAAACAAAAAAGCCTGACAATACCAAATGCTGACAGGAATGTGGAGGAGCAACAGGAACACTCATTCCTTTTGGTGGAAATGCAAAATGATGCAGTCACCTTAAAAAACAGTTTTACATTTTCTTTCAAAGCTAAATAAAGCCTTACCACATGATCTAGTAATTACACTCCTAAGTATTTACCCAAATGAATTGAAAACTACATTCACACGAAAACCTTCACATGAATGTTTATAGCAGTTTTATTCCTAACTGCAAAACACTGTATGCAACCAAAATGTCCCTCAAAAGGTGAATGAATAAACAAACTGTGGTGCATCCATACACTGAAATAGTCAACAATAAAAAGAGAAAATATAGAAAATCTATCCAGGAATGGGAATGTCAAGAGGCAAGATCCCTGTGGTAATATGACCCATTAAGTCAAGGGAAAACATGGAGGAAAGGCAAATACATACAGTTTAGTAAAAGGAACCAATATGAAAACTTACGTACTGTACGATTCCAACTCTGTAACATGCTGGAAAAAGGCAGAATTATAGAGAGTAGAAAGTTTGGTGATTGTCAAGGGCTTAGGGTAGAGAGGGAAGGACAAAAAAGTGTAGCACAATGGATTTTTAGGGCAGTGAAACTATTCTGTGTGATGTTATGGTGATGACATGATATCATGCATTTGTCAAAACTTATAGAACTTTGCAATACAAAGAGTAAACCTGATGTAAGTTATGAACTTTAGTCAGTAATAATGTATCAATATTGGTTCATCAGTTGTAACAAATGTGCCACACCAGTGCAAGATGCTAATAATAGAAGCAGCTCAGCAGAGGAGAGGATCTATGGAAACTCTGTACAATCTGCTCAATTTTCTATAAGCCCAGAACTGCTCTAACAAATAAAGTATATTAATCCAGAAAGTATATTCTGTTCAATGAAATATAAAAAAAGTGTGATATTAAAAAGCAAAAAAAGATGAGCAAGGGTTTGAATAGACATTTCTCTAAAGGTAATCAAATAACCAGTAAGCACATGGAAAGTTCTCAACATCCCTAATTGTTAGGGAAGTGCACATCAAAACCACAATGAGATTCCCTTTTACACTTATTAGGATGGCTATCATAAAAAAGAAGGAAATTTAAGTGTTGGATAACATGTGGAGAAATTGAAATCCTTGTATATTAGCCAGTATGGAAAACAGGTTGGCAGTTTCTCAAAATGTTAAACATAGAGTTATGATCATAGCAGCTTTATTCATAACTGGCAAAAACTGGAAACAGCCCAAATGCCCATCAACTGATTAACAGGAAAAAAAGTGTAGCATATCTATACAATAGAATGTTACTTGGCAATTAAAAGAATGAAGTACTAATACATGCTGTTAACATGAATGAACCTTTAAAACATTATGCTAAGTAGAAGAAGTCAGTCACAAAAGACCACATGTATAATTCTATTTATATGGAATATCCAGAATAGGCAAATCTATAGAGATAGAGAGTAGACTAGCAGTTATGCAGGGCTGCAGAGAAACGAGGAGTGACTGCAAATGAGTTCAGGATTTCTTGTGTGTGTAGGTGATGGAAATGTCCTAAATTTAGAGTGACTGCACAGCCCTATGAATATACTAAAAAGCCCCATTAAATTGTATACTTTAATTTTAATGAGGTCGTGCTTATTAATTATTTCTTTCATGGAACATGTCTTTGGTGTTTTATGTAAAAAGGCATCATCATACCCAAGGTCTTTTAGATTTTTTCCTATGTTATCTTCTAGGAGTTTTATAGTTTGGCATTTTATATGAAGTCTATGATTTGTTTTGAGTTAGTTTTGTAAAGGGCATAAGTTTTATATCTAGAATTGTTTATTTGTTTGCATACAGATGCCTGGTTCTTCCAACACCATTTGCTGTAAAGACTATCTTTGCTGCATTGTATTTTCTTGGCTCCTTTGCCAAAGATCAATTGACTGTATTTGTGGGGTCTATTTATTGGCTTTCTATTCTGTTCCATTGATCTATTTGTCTATTCTTTCACCAATACCACATTGTTTTGATTACTGCAGTGTCATAGTAAGGGTTGAAGTTGGGTAGTGTCAGGCCTCTAACTTTGTTTTACTTCAATATTGCTTTGGCTATTTGGGTCTTTTGTCTGTCCAAATAAACTTTAGAATTAGTTTGTTGATATCCATAAAGATGACTTGTTGGGATTTTGACTGGGATTGCATTGACTCTGTAGGTCAAGTTGAGAAGAACTGACTTCTAGACAGTATAGTCTTCCTATCTGTGAATATGGACTATCTGTATTTACTTAGTTATTTTATTTTATTCATCAGTTTTGTAGTTTTCTTCATAAATTTCTTATATATATGCTGTTTGATTAGTGCCAATTATTTCACTTTTGTGTTGCTACAGTAAAAGAAATTGTGTTTTAATTATAATTTCACTTATTCATTGTTGATATATAGGAAAGCAATTGACTTTTGCATATTAACCTATCATGCAACTTTGCTACAGATTTTCTACATAGATGACCATATCATCTGAGAAAAAAGACAGTTTTAATGTCTTCCTTCTCAATTTGTATATTTTATTTCCTTTTCTTGCCTTATTGAATTAGCAAGGACTTCCAGTAAAATGTTGAAAAGGAGTGATAGGAGAAAACATCCTTGTCTTGTACCTGATCTTAGTGGAAAGTTTCAAGTTTTTCACCATGAAGTATGATGTTAGCTATAGGTTTTTTATACATAGTCTTTATCAAGTTGAGATAGTTCCCATATATTCCTAGTTTACTAAGAAATTTTTATCATGAATCGTGTTGAATTTTTGTCAAATGCTTTTTCTGCATCTATTGATATGATCATGTGATTTTTCTATTTTGATTTGTTTATGTGATGGATTATATTAATTTATTTTTTAATGTTGAGTCAGCCTTACATACCTGAGATAAACCCCATTTGTCATGGTGTATAATTCTTATACTTTTTTTGGATTTGATTTGCTAATATTTTGAGGATTTCTGCATCTGTGTTCATAAGAGATGTTGATCTGTAGTTTTTGTAATGTCTTTGGTTTTGGTATTACATCAATGCTGCCCTCATAGACTGAGTCAGAAGGTATTCCCCCTGCTTCTATCTTCTGAAAGACATTATAGAGAATTGGTAGAATTTCTGCTTTAAATGTTTGGTAAAATTTACCATTAAACCTATTGAGGCTTGCTGCTTTCTCTTTTTGGAAGTTAATTATTAATCCAATTTCTATAAAAAATATAGGTATATTCATATTATATATTTTTCCTTGCTTGACTTTTGGCAGGTTGTGTTCTTCAAGGAATTGATCCATTTCACCTAGGTTATCAAACCTGTGGGCATAGAGTTGTTCATAGTATTCCTTTATTATCCTATTAACTTCCATGGGATCTGAAGTGATGTCACTTCTTTTATTTTCTAATTACTATTATTAGTAATTGGTATCCTCTCCTTTTTTCTTAGTTAACCTGGCTTAAAAGCTTATAGAGTTTATTGTTCTTTTTAAAGAATCAGTTTTTGGTTTCATTGATTTTTCTCTATTACTTGCCTGTTTTCAGTTTTATTGATTTTTTGCTCTAATTCTTATTTCTTTTGCTTACTTCATATTTAATTTGCTCCTCTTTTTCTGGTTTTTCTAAGGAGGAAACTTAGATTATTAATTTTATATCTTTATTCTTTCCTAACATATGCATTCAATGCTATAAATTTCCTTCTAAGTGCTTCTTCTGCTGCATTCCACAAATTTTGATAAGTTGCATTTTCATTTTCACTTAATTCAAAATATTTTTAAATTTCTCTTGAGATTTCTTCTTTGACCCATGTGTTATTTAGAAGCATGTTTTTTAACCTCCACATATTTAAGGATTTTCTAGTTATCTTTCTATTATTGATTTTTAGTTTAATTTCATTTTGGCCTGAAAGTAAGCATTACATAATGTCTGCTCTTTTAAATTTGTTACAGCATGTTTTATAGCCCAGAATGTGATGTATCTTGCTGAATGTTCCATGTGAGCTTGAGAAAAATGTATATTTTGCTGTTGTTGGGTTGTTGTCAATTATATCCAGTTGATTGATGGTATTATTGAGTTCAGCTATGTTTTTACTTATTTGTTGTTTGCTGGATCTGTCCATTTCTGAGAGAAGGGTATTGAAGTCTCCCATTCTGATAGTGGATTCATCTACTTATCTTTGCAGTTCTATCAGTTTTTGCCTCATGTAGTTTATTGCTGTGTCTTTTGATGCACACACATTAAGAATTGCTGTCTTGGAGAGCTGACCCTTTTCTTATTATGTAATTCCCTTCTATGTCCTTGATAACTTTCCTTACTTTGAAATCTGCCCTAAAATTAACATAGGTACTCCTTTCTTTTGATTAACAGAAGCATGGTATGGTTTCCTTTATCCATTCACTTTTAATCTGTGTGTCTTTATATATAAAGTGGGTTTCTTGAAGACAATATATAGTTGGGTTATGTTTTTTGATCCACTCTGGCAATCTGTATTTTGATTGGTGCATTTAGATTATTGATATTCAAAGTGATTATTGAAATAGGATTAATATCTGCCATATTCATTACTGTTTCCTATTTGTTGCCTTTGTTCTTTGTTTCTATTTTTACCTTATACTCTTTCGGCCTTTTGTGGTTTTAACTGAGCATTTTATAGGATTCCATTTTTTCTCCTCTCTTAGCATGTCAGTAATACTTCTTTACTGTTTTTAGTGGTTTCTCTAGAGTCTGGAATGTACATTTACAACTAATGCAAGTTCACTTTCATATAACACTTCATGGTTAGTGTACCTTACAATAATAAAATAATCCCTATTCCTCCTTCCTGTCTCTTGTATCATTGCTGGGCAATCATTTCATTCAAACACCCATAAGCTTATGTATATATACACAAGTATACATAATCAAATAGATTATTATTATTCTGAGTAAACTGTTATCTGTTAGATCAACTAAGAGTAAGAAAAATAAAAGTTTTTATTTTATCTTCACTTATTCTACTTTTGTTTTTCCTTTATTTATGCAGCTCCAAATTTGTGACCTATATTACTTTCCTTCTCTCTAAAACATTTCTCAACATTCGTTGCAAGGCAGGTCTACTGGGAACAAATTACCTCAATTTGTGCTTGCAAAAGTCTTTATTTGCTGTTTATTTTTGAAGGACAATTTTGCAGGGTATAGCAGTCTAGGTCTTTTCTCTCAGCATTTTAAGCATTTCACACCACTTTCTTCTTGCTTGCATGGTTCCTGAGAAGTTAGATGTAATTTTTATCTTTGTTCCTTCATAGGTAAGATTTCTCCCCTTTCCTGGCGTCTTTTAGCATTTTCGTTATCTTTGGTTTTCTCTCTTTTTTAAGCATTTTTATTTTTTTAAATTTATAAATGATGTTTATTATATTACAGTTGTCTCAATTTTTACCCCTTTACCCCGCCTCCACCCAACCCACCCCCACCCCCTGTTCCCACAGTCAATTCCCACTCTGTTGTCCATGTCCATGGGTCATTCATACATGTTCTTTGTCTATTCCATTCCCCTTCTTTCCACCATTGTCCTCCTTCCCCATCTCCTCTGGTTACTTTCAGTCTGCTCTATGTTTCCATGCCTGTGGTTTATTTTGTTTGTTAGCTTATTTTGTTGAATAGAGTCCACTTTTAGGTGAGATCATATGGTATTTGTCTTTCATCAACTGGCTTATTTCACTCAGCTTAATATTCTCCAGTTCCATCCGTGTTGTCATAAAAGGTAGGAGTTCCAACTCTTTCTTTCTAAATGCAGGTTGATTTTATTTTTTTAATGTCAAAGTTAATTATAAAATATTTAAAAAATTTAAAACCATTATAAATTCTCAGCAATTAAACCAACATGACACCAGCACAGAAATAATCAAGTAGATCAATGAAATATAATGAGCATTCTAGAGACAAATGTATATATCTAACAATATATGATTAAGTTGATATTCCAAATCAATGGGAAAAATTAGGCTTATTCAACAAATAAGGTGCATAGACCACTATTACTTGAAATAAAACAAATATAGAGCCCTATTTCACACATTATATAAGAAATATTCAGGTGAGTTAAAAATCAATATGTAGGATCTAAGGAGTTTTAGAAGAAAATAGAACTAATATTTTTCATGACCTGAAGTAAAATATTCAACTCCAGAAGCTATAAACACTGACAATATGACTATATTATACATTTAAGACTATATAGTAATATACATATAAAAAAAGTTAAAGGACAAGGAATAGAATACGAAAGTATTTGCAACACATCTAAAACATGGTTAATAGGTTTGTTGTTGTTATTGTTGTTTGTTTTTTTAGGGAAAAAAGTTCTACAAACCTTTAATCAATAAATGAATAAAGAATACCAAAAAGTCATTTAAAGCTTTTTTAAAAATAACAGAAATAGGCAAGAAATACACAAAGACAGGTTTAGTTTCAACAAATAGTAAAGTAACAATTAAAATAACATCATTGTTACAGTCAGATTAACGAGTATTAAAAATATTGGTAATATCAAGTATTGGCAACTCTGAAAAGAACTAAGTATTCATAGAAACTTTTTCTTCATCTTAAAGCAGTCCCTTTAGCATATTTTGCCATGCTGGTTTGGTGGAGCCATATTCTTTTAGCCTTCTTTTGTCTGGGAAACTCCTTATTTCGCCTTCCATTTTAATTGAGAGCCTTGCTGGGTAGAGCAGTCTTGGTTGCAGGCCTTTGCTTTTCATGACTTAGAATATTTCTTGCCATTCCCTTCTGGCTTGTGGTTTCTGTTGAGAAGCCAGCTGCTAGCCGTATCAGGGCTCCCTTATATGCTAGTACCTCTTTCTCCCTTGCTTACTTTAGGATTCTCTGTTTGTTTTTGATATTTTCCATTTTAATGATGATATGTCTTGGAGTGGGGCTCATTGGGTTCTTCTTGAATGGGCCCCTCTGTGCTTCCTGGACTTGTGTGACCTTTTCTCTCCTCCAATTAGGGAAGTTTTCCGTCATGACTTTTTCAAACAGGTTCTCTACCCCTTCCTCATCCTCTTCTCCTTCTGGTATCCCTATTATATGGACATTATTACGTTTCAGGTTGTCCTGCATTTCCCTAAATGCTTCTCCATTCTTTTTGAGTCTTTTTTCCTTTTCTTGCTCTTTCTGGGAGCTTTTTTCTACCTTGTCCTCCAGCTTACCGATTCAGCCCTCAGCTTCATCTATCCTACTTTTGATTCCTTCTACTGTGTTCTTCAACTCAGAAATTGTATTCTTCATTTCCTCTTGTTTCTTATTGACAGTTTCTGTGTCCTTTTTCATGCTGATATAGTTTGTAGTAAGTTCCTCATAGTTTCCCTGTAGTTTTTTGTAATTCTCTCTGAGCTCACTGAGCTCATTGAGCTTCCTTAGAACCATTGTTCTGAACTCAGTATCTGATAGTTACTTGCTTCTGTTTCATTTAGTTGTCTTTGTGGGGATTCCTCCTTTCCCTTCAAGTGGGGCATATTTCTTTGTCTTCCCATTATTTGTGAGACTGTTCTCTCTTGCTTCTGCTTCTTAAGTTAATCTGTCTTGATTTCCTGACTTTGTGGTGTGAACTTCTATGGTTGGAGACCACTGTTTTTACTTTCTGAATCTGTCTCTGATGATGTCAGATGTTGTCCCTGTCTGACCTTAGGCAGTGTGTTCGAGACTTCCAGTAATCTACTGTTTGTGGCTTTCTCCTCCAGCTCTTAATCTAGTCACTCTGCACTCAGCAGGCCACCTTAGACAGCTCAGGGCAGGGCGGAGTCCTTCCTGGGGATGGGGTTATTGGTTGCTCTCACGCTGCTGCCATATGAGGAAGAGTCCGCACTGCGCTCCTGCCGGCTGCTCTCTCCATTCTTTCCCCAAGGTCTCCATCCCCAGTCTCTCCTCAAGTGTCTCCAGACTTCTCTGCAGCCCCTTTAGCGAGGGGTCTACTCTCTGTGGCTGCCACTTTGCACTCATCAGGCAGCTTAGACAGCACAGGGCGGGGTGGAATCCCGCCTGGGGGCTGGGCTATTGGGTCCTTTGACACTGGTGCTGTTCAGGGGGAGTGGTCTCTGCCTGAGCAAAATGGTTGCTGCTGCATGGGGGATGAATCAGCACCAAGATCTCATCGGCTGCTCTCTCAGTTCTCTCCCCAAAGCCTCCTTCCCCAATCTCTCCTTAGGGTCTCTAGCCCACTCTGCCCCCGCCTTTGCAGGAGACCACAGTAAGTGGCTACAAATAAAAATCTATGCGTTGATCCTTTAAACAGTTCTTCACATCTCCAGTCGCTTGTCTCTGGCAGAGAGCAACCCTGCTGCTTTTCACAGCTGGCTGTTTTCTGTGTACTTTTTGGGCTCTGGTGTTGTGGGCTAGAGATCCCCACTTTTGGTTTAGACCCCACTCTTCTCAGGGGGATCCAACTGGCCATTTCAATTTCCTTCTGGTGCTGCCACCTGTGGGCGCCCCACCTGCCTTCTTGAGTCTCTACTGCACTCCTTACCAGTTAGATTGTGCTAAAGCCAATTCTTCTGTATCTGAGGTTACAAGGCTCCTCTATCGCTATTGTTCAGTTGTTTGTTCCAGGTGATTTCTGCACAAATTAGTTGTAATTCTAGGGTGGTCCTGGGAGGAGGTCAGTGTGACTTCCACTCACTCCTCCGCCATCTTGAAATCTCAACTTTTTCCTCTTTGATTTTATATAATTTGAAAATGATATGACTACATGTTGTTTTCTTGAGCATTTATCTTATGTGATGTTCTCTGAGTTTCCTGGATCTGTGGTTTGATGTCTGACATTAATTTGGGGAAAATTCTCAGTCATTGTTTCAAATATTGCTTCTGCTCTTTTCTCTTTTTCTCCTCCTCCTACTATTCTCATTTTATGTATTTTACACGTGTTGTCGTTGTCCCACAGTCCTTGGACAAGTTTTTTATGTTTTTTTTTTTTTAGTCTTTGCTCTCTTTGCTTTTTGGTTTTTTAGTATTGTATTGATATAACCTCAACTCAGAGATTCTTTCCTCAACCATGTCTAACCTACTAGTAAGCCCATCAAAGGCATTCTTCATTCCTGTTGCAGTAATTTTTTTATCGCCAGCATTTTGGGGGGTTATTTCTTAGGATATCCATTTCTCTATTTACATTGCTCATTTGTTCTTGCATGCTGTTAATATTACCTGTTAGAGTCTTTAGCATATTAATCATAGATGTTTGTAAATTCCCTATTTGATAATCCCAACATCCCTGCCATGTCTGATTTTGATGCTTGCTCTGTCTCAACTTTTTTTCCTTTTTATATATGCCTTGTAATTTTTTCTTGCTAGCTAGACATGATGTACTGTGTAAAAGGGAGTACTGTAAACACACATTTAGTAATGTGTCTGTAAGGTGTGGGGTGAAGGGAAGCATTCCATAATCTTATGATTAAGTCTCAGTATTTTAGTGAGCCTATGTCTCTGGACTGTGAACTTCACTAGTGTTCCTCAGATTTTTTTTTCCCTCCTTCTTCAGGTGGGATGCAATGGTTAAAGTGGGCTGGAGTGGGTATTTTCCTTCCTCAGGTTAGTCTTTGATCCTTCCCTAGCAAGTCAGGCTCTGGTTAACTAGTTTTCCCTGAGGGTAGGCTTTCTTAAGAAATTTCAGAATGGCTTTTTTTCTCCTCTTTCTGACAGAAGCCTGAGGAGATTTTTTCTCTGACATTTACTGTGGGAATGGTCAAGCTGCTGAAGAAAAATCTCACAATATTTTAGAGAACTCCCATGACTGGATCTCCCAGATTTTAACTCTCAGAGTTGTCCATACTGAGCTTCCAGCAATTTATCAAGTACAGTTCATGTTTTTCTGCTGGTGGGTCTCTGCTCCAGTAACTTTTGATGAACTGTATTTTCCTATCTGTCTCTTCAATTTCAGGGTCAGCAGTTTGCTCTATGTCCTCCCTTCTCTTATGGATTCAAGAAGAGTTGCTGATTTCTCTGTCTATTTACTTTTGCTTGTTAGAATGAAATGATGACATTTAAGCTCCTTACATGGGAAGTTGGAGGTTCAAATTATACACTTTAAATGAGTAAAATTTATGATATGTAAATTTTACCTCAATGAAGATGTTTTAAAATTTTGGAAAAGTAAAAGCTGAAAAAGCTCCCCACACATTCTGTGGTTTGTAACTCCAATAATACAGCTGAGGGCTGAAATTAGAGAGGCAATCCATCTCTTTACCTACTACCAACTCCCATGTTTTCATTGACAGTGTTTTTGATGAATTATTGCATTAATTAGTATACCTTAATTAGGTAAAGGCAAGGAAATGTCATTCAGTTACTCATAGGCTTATCTCCAAGACACTAGACTCTTTAGAGCCCTTTTTCTGTCTAGGGTCAATCATCCCCATCAGTTCCTGGAAAGCTAAATGAGTACAAATCAAGCATATATCATTTCAAAAGTCATCTAGAAAACCTTCAGTTCAGTTGGGGTAAAAGCCCCAGAAAATAATTTTTTCAAAAGTACTTAGGTCATTCCTGTGGTCATCTTAGTGTAATTTCCAAACTTGAGGATGTTACTTTCTGAGTTAAACTAGTAAAATTGAACACAAACTAAAAAATAGCTAATGGAAGAAATATGCCACATTAAGAAATAGGTATAAATGTCTTCCTGATAAGAATCTTAAGGAACACCTATTCATTATTAATTCATTCATACATTTAACAAATATTTATTGAGGACTCATTATGTGCAGTCACTGTGCCAAGTACTAAGGTAAAATAAGCTTTCGTGAAATTTATAATCTGGAGGAACCATTAAAAGTTCATAGGAGGTTTACATTTCATTGAACCTGGGATCTAATTGAAGACACCAACAACCAAATTAACAATTATAATATATCAAATTCTTAGGACATGTATATGTTAGCTGAAGGTAAATGGAGTAAAAAAAAATTGAACCTAGATAGTATGAATTTGGTAGTGTTTATTTAATACTCTCTGAGAGAAAGATAAGAATAAGATAGAAATATTCCAACAATATGACAAGTGATAGGATGAAACAGTCATAGCTCCTTAAAAATGGGTTTTCCTTATTTTTAAACATCATCCCACCAGAGCAGATAACTACTCTTGCCCCTTCCAATCCATCTGCAACCCAGCAGCCAAAATGATCTTTTAAAAACACAAATACAATCCTGTCACCCTTTAGTGATTTCCCATAGCTCAGGAGTGGTAAGACCTAGAAAGCATAGCATGATTTGGCTCTAATACAATGTTTGCAGTTCACTCTCCAGCTACTCTTCCCCTCACTCAAGTCATACAGGCTTTCTCTACTCCGCCAGTGACCTCAACTCCTTCTTATTTCAGAGCCTACTGTCTGTCCCTTTTTTCAGGAAGCTCTTCTTCCATCTTTGCCTGGCTAATGCATACTCATCTCTCTGGTCTTCCTGAGAAAGTGTTTCTCTGACTTCGCAGGCCAGATCAGGCCCCCTGTTTTATACTCTGATTACATGGTAGGTAAAATTTTCCTTCGTTGTACTAGCACCATTCTAATTATCTAACCATGTGTACGATTATGTGATTACTATATTACTCCTACAAAACTATAAACTTCATGAGAGCAGGCAACGCACCTATTTTGTTTATAGTGCCTCACACAGTATGTGCAAATTTTCTTGGAAGGAACAAAAACAGAAGAGGGAGTGGAGGGAGATAAGAAGGAAAGAAAAAGGAAATGGAATAAGGAAGTAGGCAGGGAGAAAGCAGAAAAGGAGGAATGGCAATCCCAATGAAGTCAATTGGGAAGATATTTGATTCTTCATTTCTTGTGGGAAAGCTGGAAAAGTCTAATGTAGCTCTTATGTGAGGCCTCAATGCTTAAAGGCAGAAGTCGAACATCGTAATTTTTTCTATGGGATAATGCTCAGTTCAAACCACAGAAGTAGGTCCAAATAGGTCATCATAGCAAAAGGGGTCTGAGGTATTAGGTATAGAGCAAAATGAGAATGGGAAAAGCAGGGAATATGAGGGCAAATAAGAAATAATCTACACAAATTCAAGAAATTGTAGGACAAGGCCACCAGCTGGGCTTCTTTCTTGTACCTAGTGGCTTTTTATGCATGGGCAAAGAAAAATCTGATTAAAGGGACATAAACCACACATACTTGCTATATGTGGACAAAAGAGGGGCCACATACTAAACCTGACAAACTCAAGAGACTGAAAGTAACCACATAGGATGGTCTGAACGTAAAAATTCCTAACTAAAAAGGGTTAAGGGCAGGTAGTCACATCCTAGGCCTGTACCTTTCTTGACAAAGATTAATCTTTACTAACTAAGCCTGTCTGTTGTCTTTTTGCATCTATGATAACATACCTCTGGAATGTCAGAGTAATCTCTTTTTCAAGATCCC
Organism: Pteronotus mesoamericanus; assembly: GCF_021234165.1. Lineage (NCBI taxonomy): Eukaryota > Metazoa > Chordata > Mammalia > Chiroptera > Mormoopidae > Pteronotus > Pteronotus mesoamericanus. The sequence continues at coordinate 6,167,332 of NW_026555310.1, forward strand.
TCAGGGCACACCCGCAGGACCAGCGCAGAGATCACAGGACTCCTCATTGTTATGTTGTTCCCTGAATACCGTCTCTATGTGCAGCAAATATTCGTGGTTAACTATCCTATACCTGCCAATGTAAAAGAAGTATGTGTCTCTCCTTTTACTCTTTATCGAACCTCAGAGATTTCCTCGCTTTTCTTTCTCTTGCCTCCCTAATCTGTCACCAATGAATTTCATGTAACGCCCCTCCATATACATACAGTTTCTCCCTTGCCTTTTAACTCATATTTCAAATTTGGTAGGTCTATCCTAAGTTATAATGCTATGCATACATTCTTCACTTTCCAATACACCTTACTGCATTCCTCCCCCTTGTTTAACCACATGCCTCACCATTTTCCAAAACAGGTATGACTTCCAAGGTGTCTGGATCATCCATAGTATCTAGACTCTTCAAAACTTCTGTCTCAGGTGGTGGCTTTTGTATGAACATGCTGGAAGTTGAAGCTTCCGCATCTGAGAATCAATATCTTTAGGTCACCCTCAAGGTGGGATTCAGGAAAGGGAGTGCTCCTTATTCACTTTCATTTTCTCTATGCCTCTCAGCTATCCAGGCCTTTTTTTTTTTTTTTTTCATAAATTCAGTGAAAAGTTAGAGAAGTGATGACTCTTCTCAACAACTATCATACCTCAAAAAAGTTACTCCCTTGACATAAATGGGAAAAAGCAGAATACGTAACTAGATTCTTTGAGACTGGGGTAGAAGAGAAAGCCAATTTTCTTTGGAATTTTATTTTACAGGTTTTGAAATATCAAGTACAATGGTAGCAAGGACTCCCATAGAGGAGTCCAGAAAAGTTGAAATAATTCACAAAAGACAAGAAATCAACTACCAGCTCATGTACTATAAATCTCATTTTTCCTCAATTCCCAAGTCCTCCTTATCTGCCCAGAGCTTATTCCCCACATATCTGGCCAAAATCTCACCTGATATTTGTATCAGGGAAAAACATCACTGAGTGACATATATTTTATCATAGTGGAGGTGGAATAAACAAGGTCAGTTGACACCTAAAACTGCATTTACACTAGTAAGTCTCATATCCTGTGTTGAAACTCTCTTGAAGGGAACCCATTCTGTCACTGGAATATGATCAGGAGACAATGATACCTGTTCTCTGAGGAGTCCTGACTAACTGGCGAGATTGAATCACACACATGAAAAATTTCAGATGCAATTCCTCTTTACGCATGGCTATCTCCTAAAAACAGAGAGAGTTTAATTCAAATGAACAGATTTGTGAGATGATTAAAATGGACAAAAGTGACACAAACCAGGTATGTTCAATCCTAATTGGTGTTTACAACCCAATGATCTAAAATTCAGCATATGAAGAGTCACAAATAATCTATGTTTATACTGTAGACATGCGACATCCACTGAACTCAGCGAACATCTCCTTTTCCCAGCTGCCAGGAGTAGCTAAAAGGCTGGGGGCCTCCAGAGGCTGCCATTCCTCAAGTCTGAGCTTGAACTGTGGCTCTCGTCTGGGTCTAGAGTGCCTACTCAGAATCATTTCTCATAGCCTTCTAGACAGGGCCTGGGTCCAGAGGCCCTAAGAGTTGAGAGACTTGGTTAAAAGTCTGAATCAACAAACATATTTCTTCCCATTATTTTATCTTAAAAAGTATAGCACAGATCACAAGTTAAGCAATTTGGTCACAGGAGCACCACCAGGGTCATTTAGTTGTTCAGAGGGCAGACCCCCTCGGTCCTTTCCTCTCTTTACTCAGAAAAGTAGATCTCTGGTGGATACCCCCCCCCCCCCCCCATAGCTTTCCTCACAACTATACTTGTGTTTCCAACTCCTCCAGAGTTCTGGAAGGTTCCACAGGTTTAGAGTCTAACTTATGATGCCAACCTGGAGCTTTTGTTTTCCGCTTTTCTTTTCCGAATGGCCAATTGAGCATGATAATGGTACAAAGAGTGCAGGGCTGCAAGTTAAAGAAACTTGTTTCCTACTCTTAGATCTGCCATGCACTTTTTAACTTTGGGAAATGACTTCACTTCTCTTAAACTATTAGACTAAACTATCTCCAAAAACCTGTACAAGCCCTAAAGTTCTGTGATTCTTAATAATACACAATATAGCCTGAGCTCGATTTAGCTTTCAGGTCTACATCTGCCAAGGTGGCCGCGAGTGGCCGCGGATGAAGGGCCACGGAGAAAGCAGCCACAGAAACCAGAGCTATAAGCAAAAATCACTCAGCGGAACCAGAAAACGGCGGGTAACGGGGTGAGGGAACCGAGAAAAGCGAAGGACTAAAGGCTCACTAACAGTATATTCCGAGAACAAGAAAAAGCCCAACTGAAAGGGGACCAAGGAAATTATGACTGCAGCCTCAGATGCTTCCTCGGTTTCTGAAGCCTCGCCATACTGCGCAGGCGTTCCGCGGGCCCTTAACTGTGCTCTTTGACCTCCTGCCCAACCCCCTTCCTCCACAGCCACCGAGCGGTTCTTCCGGTGTTGTGGAGGCGGTTCCGGTTCGTGGTCGTTCCCGGGTTTTGCATTCCGCGCCCGGCCGGAAACCCCTTCGTATAGCAGCCGGTTCCGGTTCGGTGAGTGGCGGCGGGAAGCTGGGGGAGGGGTGAGGATGGAGGGAGCCTGGGCCGGGAGGCAGTGCAGCTCCAGGCCCGGCAACCAGGGCTGGGCTAGGCGGAAGCGGGGACGGCTCTGGGGACGGTGCTTTTCCCTCTGCCCCGCCCCCTGGGACCACCTCCTCTCCCTCCTGATGTCCGCTGGCGGTGGTCTGGCCGGTGGTGGTTAGTTAGGCTCCCCGAGGCCGTTTCTTCAGGCCTTTTCGTCTTGGGCAGTGGGGAGACCGTCTCCCTGCCATTACGGCAGCCCCCGTCTCAGCGTCCAGTTCTCCTTGTGGAGGAACGGGCCGGTTGGGACTTAGGGGCTTTCCCGCCAGAGCAGGGTCATCTCTCCAGGGAAGGCTCTTTTCACCGGGAAGCTCAGCTTTCTGGTACACCTGCTTCACCTCCTTCCTTCCTTCAGACCTGAATGATACGTCTCGACTACTTTTGCGCCTCACGAAAACATTTCTCCAACTCTTTTACTCTGTGGTATCTCCCTGAGATGGGATATTGGTAGTGCCACCACCAGAAAGAAACGTCTGGACCCTCCTGCCCAGGTTATGAAAATCCCCTTCACTGCCGGTTTACTTACGTAGCTCATCGCCTTCTGGTAATTCCCTTGAACCGTCTCTTCTTGCTTGGTGTACCCTAACGTGGTCTCTCTGGATATATGCCCAGTTTCTCTAGAGCTTGGTGATTTCTGCCTATCGGAGCCTCTGCAGTATTTGCACTTATCTTCTTGGCAATAACTTGCTCCTTTATCACTTTCAAGTCAGCCTTGTTAAAGTCATTTCACTTCACGTTTGGTACACTTATATTTGGGGCGGTGGTGATTCTTATAAACTTTTTGGAAAGCCTTTTATAGGCGACCAACTATTTGACTTAGGGTTCTTGTTTTAATTGGATATTCTAGATGGAATAGACTAGACCATCTCCTAAATCTTTATTCTTTATTATAAAGATAATTTGTGTTGAGACGTATTGAGAGGTAAATTACAGTAAACTTGAAATTACAGTTAGTGTGAAATCTTAAGCATCTCTTTAAGCATGATTCCTTAACTTTCTTCCAATTTAGAGATTCCTGTCCTTCCTTCTCTCCACTGCCCCCCCTGCCCCGCCCAGTTCCATCGTGGAAGCCTCATTTATTTTATTTTCTGAAGCCTCATTCATTTTTACCTGATTCTAGTTAATTATCCCAACTGCAGAGATGGTCTTCATGTCACCCATCTGATGAGTTAAATCTAGAGGGAGGAAATGGATTGAAAAAACAGGTTCTGCTACTTCAGGCTAAGGTGATGTAACCTAATTGCTGCTTTGGAAGTCTTTTCTTTACCTGACTCCCACACCTACCAATTGCATCAACTTTATTTTCTTGCTATAAGTATCCATTTATGGATCTGACTTCCTCCAGTAGACAGTAAGCTTCTCAGCAGCAGGGACCAGTTTTTACTCTTTTAATCCCCAGCACCTTGTATGTAATTTTTCAGTAAATGTTTCTGCGTAAAAGAAGTAGAATACTTAATGTTTAAGGTGTTAAGAGTGTTAAAGTGTTTCAGGTATTAAAGTCTAATTGGGAGAGATTATATGTAAAAATATTAAAAAAATGATGATACAGTATAAACTATCATACAAAATTTTCCAGAGTTCAGAGTAGGGTGACTCACATGATCACTTCTACACCCTTTTCATATCATAAATTGTTTTAAACACATCTTGGTTCTGGATAAAGCTAATGGTGTAGTGGTTCTCTACAGTATGCATTTTCTAGTAACTTAATAGCTCTCAACATTTTCTTTTATAATCACCTTGTTGCATGTACGTAAGCTTATAACTGTTTTATCATACTAGTTACATTCTGTTAACTGTCAGGACTTTGCCATTTTTTTCTTTCAGATTTCCTACTATCTTCTGTTCAGATACTAAGTTGACTTCATCTGAATATATGAAACTGCCTGTGTCTTTAAGTAAAATAAATGACCAATATGACTGACCAATGTGGATTAGGAAATGAGTTACTAGAATACTTTTTAAAAAAGATTTTATTTATTTATTTTTAGAGAGAGGGGAAAAGGAGAGAGAAAGAGAACGAACATCTGTGTGGGAGAGAAACATTGATTGTTGCCCCTCACACCCCCCCAGCTGGGGATGTGGGCGGCAACCCAGGCATATGCCCTGACTGGGAACTGAACTGGCAACCTTTTGGTTTGCAGTATGGCTCTCAATACACTGAGCCACACCAGCCAGGGCTAGAATACTTTTCTTAAAAGGCAAAAAAAATTATATTTGCAGGAATTTGGTGGCATCAGAGGTTCCAGATCCAGCATTTCCTGTTGAATCTTGGGGTTAAATATCCCTTCTCCCAATGTAACTGCAAAGTGGCAAAAAGAAAGTATCATAGGCACAGTGAAGCAGCTGTTTGTATTAAAATGTAAATTTGGGGCTTTAATTATTAAAATTATGAAACAGCAGGGATTCCCCAGAGTTAGCTAGGCATTACTTTTATCTTGCTAAAGTGTATGAATCCTTGAATGAGGATATGTTAAAAGATGTGAAGTTTGGTGATATTTGTTAAAAACACATTTGCTTGGAATTCAGGATACCTGGATTTTTGTTTTCGTTTTACTCCATTTGTGTAATTTTAGGCAAGTCACTTAACCTTTCTGGACAGAATCTAAAATTTTTTGATTTCTTGTTTGTTTCCCTTTTTACATCTATCTCAGTAGTGCAAAAGAAGTTAAAATGGGTGTTTTGCTGGGCAATGGGCTTTTAAATTGGCTTTCTTCTTAATACAACAAAAAGGCCAGTGATGACAATTATGAAATGGCCTGATAGAGTGAAATGTGGAAAAGCTACTACTAGGTTTATTAGGTGATAGGCTATTTCCTCTCTTAATCTGAGACCCAGGGAATTCTGCTTTATTAAAAAAGAAAGGTGGGGAAAGAGTAATTGGGAGAATTTCCAGGTAGAAGCCTTTTGTTAAGCAAGCATTTGTAAACATATTTAAAGCCTAAATCTAAGGCTCAGATTCTTTGGGAATCCTCCCTGGCAAGACTAGGTAATCAGATTATTATTCTGCTTAGTCTGTAGCAGTGCCAAAAAAAGATGAAGCAGCCTTTCTTTGTGTGTGCACTTCATTATTGTGACCATAAAGAGTACGTGTTATCAGCTAGTCTCCTTAGTAGATTGAAGCCCTGATATTGCTATTAGTTTTTGAAGTATTCTGTCTTTTAAAAAATATGATAGGATTATGAATAATATAAGTGTGACAATCATCATCCCTACTCTTCTCCTCTTGAAAATCTGCCAAGAAGCATGTGTACCACGGGGATGTTTATTAATCTAATTCCAAGCAGTTAGGCTTTTAACTTTCTTTTTCTGGGAAAATTAGATCCATCAGAGGAGAAAGTAATTTCATATGGGCAAAGGGGCTTTGGTTTTTAGCAGTTTGAATGACAATGGGGGAGAAAGTACTTAGTACAACTCTGAAGTATTCCCTAACTGTCCTCAGAGTATCAGTAGCTTTATGTTTGACTGCTGAGTAAGATGTGTAAAGAAGACAAGTCAATAGGACCACCACAAGATCTATCACTTGTTTATGGAATAGTTTATTATGAGGTAATAACAAGAGCAATGGATTGGGGATAATTTCCAGGTTGTAGTTTCAGTGTAGTCACTAACCAACTTGATGACCATATGCAAATTAATCTCCAAGGGGTGGCCTTTCCCAGCTTGCTTCTTGCAGTAGTATTCTGTGATTCTGTAGGGAGTCCATAATTGCTGTTTAGGATAGCACAGATTGCAGAAATGTTTGGAACTACCTCAGGCCAGTTTTAGTTCTCATCTCTTCCCATCAAGTCAAATCTTACCACCTTATGTTTTTCTCCACTAGATACACAAACATCACTTCTGAGTGGCTTCCAGCCTGAGTGGTTGTATAATTAAATGAAGGAGATATTTCAGTATGTAACATTTCTGTTCCCTGTCTTCTTTTATAGGACTTTGTATCTCCGTTAAAGTCAGTGATGTGAAAAGACCTGTCATGGGTAAGACTATGAAGTAGTCATTGAATCCTCCTAGTTACTCTCATTAGTTAACATATTTCGTAACGCTCATGAGTTTTCTCGTCTTTTACGCGCCATCTGTTATGGACTTTAGATGTTAACACACTGTCTTGTCCACATCGAATAAAGTGATCTCATTGGTGGAAACCGTGCAGGTCAATCTACGAAAAACTATATAATTGCATGAACCCATAAAGCATTGCAGTTACATTGTATTTTGGTCGTTCGACCCTGGCGTATGTCTTAAGAGATTTCTATGTGATACGCAATGTGTTAAGCTGGAGTGAAAGAATGGGTTTGCCTAACATTTTTGTTTGCACTTTTGTGCTTAATAATTTTAAAGGAGATCTCTTACTAATTGTGTAATACAGTATACCAAACAATTTTGTTTTGGCTGAGACATTGTTCATAGCATCGTTTGTAAGTATTTTCTCATTCATTATATTGAAAAAGCCAAATACATACTAGCAGAGGTTTACTATGTACCAGGCTTTAAGTACTTAAAATACATTCATTTAATTTTTTTACAATCACCTTACAAGGGTACCTATAATACCTACAAAATAGGTACTATTATTATCCTCATTATATCAATGAGGAAACTGAGACACAGAGGTTAAGAAACTTGCATGGGGTCATACAACTATAACTGGCAGAGCCAGGATTTAAACTCAAGTAGCCTGGTTCCAGAGTCCTTGTCCTTTGGTACTGTGTTGTATTGCATTGGCCAAAATGTTTGTTTAGTTTTTTCTGTATAGTGGCTCTAGTAGTGCTTAGTTGTCTTTAACTTCATTCAAAAAAATTTTGTCAGATTGTATTGTGAGCTGTTATATCAGTGTGCATTTTTAAAAAAACTTACCAAAATTGGTGAATATCTGTGTAGCCATTTTAATAATGAAGATGGACGAAAATGTGCAACATTTTTGGCATATTATGCTTTATTATTTCAAGAAAGGTAAAAATGCAACTGAAACATAAAAGATTTGTGAGGTATATGAAAAGGTGCTGTGACTGATCAAACATGTCAGAAGTGGTTTGAGAAGTTTCTTGGTGCTATTCACATTTTGGCCAGATAATTCTTTGCCGTGGGGCCGTCTTATGGTTGGAAGATGTTTAGCAAACCCCGGTCTCAACCCACTAGAAGCCAGTAGCGGGAGATAGCCAACATACTCAGAATACCCAAATCAATAAAGTTATTGGTGAAAATGAAAAATGTGTCTTTTATTTTACAGGAAAACCTAAATAGACTTTTTGGCCAACCCAATACTTCCTTCTATATGATAAATAATTATATTAAAGTAAATTTTAAGTTTTATTTAGTTAGTGGCACTGACTTGAACATTTTGTACTATTCATAGTACCTCATATCTGTAAAGGGGATCAGTATAAGGTAGCCAGAGTAAGAATAGGTTGAAAATCTATACAGTTAGATCTTATAACATTCTCTCTGCCCCTTTTAAATTCACATTAGTTTGTCTCTAGTTTTTGTTTTTTCCTTTTGCTTTGTCTCTCTCTCTCTCTCTCCCCCATTTGTTTACTATTTTTCTCATTGATGATATAAGTCATTGAGTTCCTTTACTCTCATTTGTTCCTATTCTACCTCTTTCATAACAAAGTAAAAAAATATCTCAACTAATGGTTATAAAGTAAGATTCTGCCATAATATTACAGTGATTGAGCTGATGTCTGTTAATAGGCATATGAATAAATGTTGCTTTTTGCAGAAAAAAAATTTTTTGATTTTTATTTTTTAGATTATAAATATATATACTCTCTTTTTCTAAAAAAAAAAATATATATATATATATTTATTTCTAGTTAGAGGGGAAGGGAGGGGAAAAGAGTTGGAGAGAAACGGTGATGTGTGAGAGATACCTTGATGGGTTGCCTCCTGCCTGCCCCCAAATGGGGACTTAGCCCACAATCCAGGCATGTGCCTTGACTGGGAATTGAACTGGTGGCCTTTTGGTTCACAGGCTGGCTCTCAATCCACTGAACCACACCAGCCAGGGCTAATTAATTTTTAAAGCACTTTTTTCAATTAAAAAAGAAGAAATAAACTAATGTTAACAAGTATTTATTTTTTTGAATGATGACATTTCCCCCCCAGTTTTTTATACTTAAAATTTATATACAGCAAAAACATTAAAGAAATTCTTTAGGGAAAATTTCATTACTTTTAAAACTTTGAATTTAGCTCTTGTTATACTTGTACAAGTTTTGAACTGTTTGGTAGATGATCTCAGTTAATTCCCAGTGGGCCAGTTTCTGCACATGGGCCTCCTTTTTTGACAGTTTTGAGATTTCTTGCCAATGGTTATTTATGAAGGAGATGTTTTATTAAAACATAGGGCTCGCCTTTGGGAATCATTTTTATTGGGTGAAAAGATTGGTTTATAGGAAAGTAGTTATTAAAGACTTATGTGACTTGAACTAATCCGACTCTTTCCCCAGATGATATTGCTGATAGGATGAGGATGGATGCTGGAGAAGTAACTTTAGTGAACCACAACTCCATATTCAAAACCCATCTCCTGTCACAAACAGGTTTTCCAGAGGACCAGCTTTCACTTTCTGACCATCAGGTTAGGAATAATTTTCTTCCCTTAATTAATGAATTATTTTGGCATAAGTTTTCATTTGATGTAGTTTAAATGCCGAACTCAAAAGCACAAGTGTATATATAAACTTTTTAGAATCAATGATTGTAATGTTTGGAATTCTGTTTGATATATTACAGTTAAGACAAGAACCACGCTATGCATGAGTTCTCTGAGAGCAGTACCTTTGAGAAAACTTCTATTTCTCTGAACGCTACAGTTACCAATTTTGAGATCTGTGTTGTTTTAAACTGGTATCTTAAAATTGCTGAGCATTAAATTGGGCATGTATATTTATAGGTATACAGCAGCTCTGAGATTTCTCTGGGCTATAAAACTTACATTCTTAAAAGACCATTGTTAGAAATGGAGAATTTCAGGCTTTACCCCACCCATACCTATGAATAATAATCTACATTTAAAAAAACTCCAGCTGATTTCTTTGCACATTAAAGTTTGAGGAGCATATGAATAAAGCAGTCCTTCTCAGTAGGAAAGTCATTACTAATTTGTATGCAGTGATTCTTTGCTGTGTGAATCTGGCCTAAGCATGGCAGAATGTTTAGTATCCTTGTCCCCTGTGTACTAAATACCTGTAGCATCTGCTCCCAATAATTATTTTAATAACTGAATATATATTCACATATTTCTAGATTTATACTGGGGTGCAACACCACCTCTAGTTAAAAACTCACTTTTCAAAAGAATCAAAACCAGGTTTATTTTGTCTGCCTTTTCAATAAATGATACAACTGACTTTCAGAACAGGATATACTAAATGCATATTTACCTTCTAATGCCTATTTTTTCCCTCTTGAAGCCTCAATCATTCATCAGATTGTGTTTTCCTTTCTTAATAGTATGTTTAATTTATAATATATAAATAAAATTAATTATATTGAATTCTGATATATGTCATGATCTTGTTTAATGGTATATTTTCTCTCAAAATATGATTTAAGAAAAATCTTCTGTTTTGTTTAGATATTACCCTCCAGGCAAGGAAATTTGGACCGATCTTATACATGTTCTGCAAGGAGTACAGCTTATAGTCCAAATTATTATTCAGGTATGACACATTACTTGGAATCAAGACGTTTATACCTTTCAGTTTGCTTCTTAGCATATCATTTGTGTTTACCATCTCTAAAAGTATGAAAGCATTGTCAAAAACAAAATAGCATTTTCTCCACTAAAACCTCATTTTAATTAGCTGGATGTGTGTCTGTGTGTGTGGTTGCTATGATACTCTACTGATCTAGTCTCAACTAAATATTTTTTAATGGAAAAGTCTTTTTAATCTATTCCCCTTTTTGTTCATTATGTCATTGTAAAAAGTACTACAGCTTTTTTGTTTTAGATATGTATATGTGATATAAAAGATACTTGTTTTGTATTGACTTAAAGCTCAGAGCTAGCCTATTTCTATTCTGCTTCAAACCATGAATTCTGAAAATTTAATTCTGCCCAAGTTTATCGCTCCATCAGGGCAGGAAATGTTAACTACATGTCTCTATCTAGCACCTGCCACAGCCATGCTTGCATATTCAAGAGCTTGCCTATTTAGCTTGTGATCCATGACAGAAGTCAGCATTCTGTAGGCTATTCTAGCCCCTGGTCTGCCTGACTTTTCATCTTCCCTTCCTAAAGTTTGGATTTCCAAAGATCTTCTGGCTCTGTCTTGGGGAAATGAAGGGTTGTTGTTCATTAGCTTCCTGGCAGTATGACCCAGGAAGATGATAGTGTCTTCCCGTATCTTTTCACTCCTCCTGCTTCACTCTCCTCATCTTACCACAAATATGGGAATAATAGTAATACCACTGATCATTAATATTTCCATTAGAACTCAGGTTGTGTTTCCTTGTAATTTCATATGCTGATTTACCACCAGACAGAATATCTGCTTTTAGTTAAAAATAATTGCTCAGTGGGATTTTTATAAGGATAAACTGAGATAATAAATATGAAATGCAAACGATAATTGTTATTTGGCTCTTCAGGATTCTTGTCAGCAAGATGAGAAATCTCCTCCCCTGAAAAGACATTAGTATGATGCTCTTTTAGATTTATAATACATTTAAATATCATTTAGGTGGGTAGTAACTTATCTGGGCACTGGATTTCCTATCCTGAGATGGGAACTGTTCCCCACATAGTATGTGCATACTTTATATGGAAACATCAGTTAATTTGATTCAAAAGTAACTTTGCCATTATTACTGAAAAATTCTAGCCCTGGCTGGTATGTCTTAGTGGATTGAGCGCCAACCTGCAAATTGAAAGGTTGCTGGTTTTGGGCACATGCCTGGGTTGTGGGGAGCAAATAAATAAGAAATATCCTTCCTGATGAGCAGAGAGCCTGAAACCTGGTTTGATAGCTCATTAGGAATCCTAGGGGAAGGGCAGTTGAGTGGATAATGAAATCAGATCATTAATATTTCCATTTGAACTCAGGTTGTGTTTCCTTGTAATTTCATATGCTGATTTACCACCAGACAGAATATCTGCTTTTAGTTAAAAATAATTGCTCAATAATAAACAATTACATCAGAAAATTATACCCAAAATCTGTTGACCATAATTCAACTCTTCCTTAACTCTGTTGCTATTTCTTATTTTTGGCCCTGCCGTACAAGCATAGTATACATTGTATGAATTGATACATATAATCTTTTGTTAACCCAATATTTTTACTTTTCATTTGTTTACATGTGATTCTTCATACTTACCTTTTTATGTTGATTTCTAATAATCCATGGAATTGATATGCACTTCACAATTCTTTATGTGCAATTCCAAATCTAAAAGGCTCTGAAAACTAAAAATATTTTTCATGATTATTTGACATCAAAACTTGACCTCAGTTTTCATTCCTTGGCAAAACTTACATGATCTAATATGAAGCTATTTATATTTTGTCTTTTATCTACCTTTGTGAGTACAAGTATTTATATATTTTATACATATATATCAATATGTTTGATTAAATCATGCTGCTTCAGATTATCCTTGGAAGCGTCACGTAGTATATTCCAGATTATCTTTCTAAAATTCCAAAATTTTTAACTCAGAAACAACCAAGGGGCTATGATTTAGGATAATGGACCTGTGCCTTCATTTGCTTTATTGTTTTCCCTATAATTTCAGTCCCCTTTACCCTTGCCATTTTCAGCTCTTACAAATCACTTGACTTAAAAACATTTGTATATATAGTGTTTTATTTTAAATTTCAGTAGACCTGTGATACTCATAAGGGATATATCTGAGGTCATCTCAAATCATCATATTCTTACTATGGTGATAGTTGATCAAATTTTTGGCTTTCTTCTCAGTTATGTGATTCTTGAGAGTTACATTTTTCCTGTATTTGTCCTCTCAACACAAGTTGATCCCCATAATAAAATATAACACGGATGGCCCTGGCTGGTATATTGGCTCAGTTGGTTGGAGCATTGTCTGGCAACCAAAGGTTGTGGATGGGTTTGATCCCTTGTCAAAGCACATACCTAAGTTGCAGGTTTGATTCCTGATCCCCGGTCTGGGTATGTACTGTCCCTGGTCTGGGTGCATGTGAGAGGAAGCCAGTCGATGTTTCTCTCTCATGTTGATGTTACTCTCTCTCCCTTCTTTTCTTTCTAAAAACAATGAGAAGAAATACTCTCAGGTGAGGATAAAAAAAAATTTTCACCTGTTTTATATCTCATTTAAAGGCCATGTTTTTAGGAAGAGAAACTGTTCAGGATGATGAATTCAGAATAACAACAGTGAATAATGAAACCACATTGAAATGTGGATGTAGAGCTATTGGATTTATTCTCTGTATTACAGCCTGAAGCATTTTGCCTCTACAGATTTCATCAAGTCCCTGACAAAACAAACATGGCGTGTCACAGACCTCTAAGGTTACTCTCTAACAGTCAGAATTTTAAGTCTTGAATGCCAATGATCTGTATACCTTTTTCTTATAATGTCTTTCATTCAAATCTACTTTTTACCATGTACTTTTTAAAACTTTCTTTGCCATACCCATTCCAACTCATTGCATGTCCTACAGAACTTTGTGCTATCTCCTTTGGATGCATTCTTTTCTGATAATCCCACATTGATTTCTGTGGCCAGTCACTGACCTTATCTCTTGGTTGGCTAGATGTGGGTCCCAAGTTTACCTGTCTTAGCTTTCTCATTCTGACTGTATTGATTTTTTTCTCCTCTCTCACCTTGCTATCCTTTCCTCCACCAAAATGAAAACAAACAGGAAAGCTCCAAGCTTCAGAATGTAGGGTCTGGAGATTCCTGTTTACTGCTTTACTGGATCTCCCTCTTGATACAGAGTAGCCTTCTCAATGGCATGTGATAGAGAGGTGTATCAACCTTTTAAAAAAATCTACTTCTTAATCCATTTAAGATTAGACTATTAAAAACATCAATTAAGAAAAAATTTTGGAAAGAAAAGACTGTGCAACACTTCCCCTTAAATACTTAGTGCTGGTCAGACTTCAGGTCCTGTTGATTTTATTAAGAGTGCAATTGAAAAGAAAATTAAAACATTTGAAACCCTAAACAAAGTAAAGTAGAGTGAAATGATTTTGCTCATGCTTAGAATCTATCAGTGTCTTCTCTTTGGAAAATATGTTCAACTAGGTTGTCAAATAGACATTTAGTAGGTAGGATGATTTAAAGCATCCTGCTATTTACAATAACTAAATAAATTCTAATGTTAACAGAAGCTAGTGTTGGTTACTTTCATAATAAATGATTTGCTGATACCTGATTTTTAAGATGCAAAGTTTATTTTATTATATCCATAAAAGTATTGCCTGTCCTTGTAAAAAGTTAATAAAGAGAAAATACCCATCATGTTATTATTGGAATGCAGCCAAAATTAAATTTTTGGTCTATTTCCTTATGGTTTTATGTGTGTTTATATGCACCCAATAATTAATCTTATTTGTGACATAGGCAGTCCATTTCTTAATACTGACAATACTAGGCTAAATCATCACCAAAAAATGAGTGTCTGCCATCCCCTGTTGGTCCATCCCTAGCGTTGTTTAATCACGTCAGGAATGGAGGACTGTTCCGTGATTTCACTGAGTAGGGATGGAACCACCTTATTCTGATAAAACAGACTGCTTGATCCTGTGTCTTTCCTTCGCATGGTAAGCTCATGTCTCTGTCAAATGCCATTGAGAAATATTCTCAAATTTCACAAACCTGTCAGGGTAATTTGCATTTTTTGATAGACAGCTCTAGTTAGATCGTCATTCCCTAATCAAATTTTAACAAAAATATGTGAGAGACAAAAATTTGTATTGTTATTACTTTGCATTTAATTTAAAGATAATTTTCTGAAGCTTTAATGAGACTCATTTTCATTAGCCTCATGTCTCTATCCTTTAAGTAATGTTAATAGATGCTAAGCATAGGTAATTATTACAAAGGAAAAAGGTTATAATTCATTTTGAAAGTAAATTTAACTATTAGATTAGGTTTATCCACTGTTGAATCAACTGGTACTAATACCACCCCAGACTGCCGCTTTTTAAATATCTTTATTACCCTGAATCCTAATAATCCTAATCAACTAAAAACAACAATAACACCACAATACAAAACTTATGTTTTTGTCTGCTGCCTTACTTTTTGGAAAGAGTATTAAAAGCTACATTAAATATTTTGAGTAACAAATATATGATGTATAAAGTTCTATAGTAATATGCTGTGAAAAAGGATCTTCAAAGTGATACTGAGAGACCAAAATTTAGAAAGTAGAGAATTACCATTCTTGTTTTTCCATTGGTTCTCCTCAGAGTTCCATAACGTAACATCTGAAGTTATTTTGAAAGCCTTGTTTTCAGTTGTCCTGTCCTGATGATTAGGAGAGGAGGGCACAGAATTTATTCTACACTTAGCTGAAACTTGGAAATTTTTATCCCCTCTACTTTTAGGCTACTTATAGGCTGCAGAAAATTCAAATAATAATTAAAGAACTCTCCATCTGATTGCAGCAGCAAGCATTGGAGTATTGATATGTCTGTTAATTATGGCATTAAGTGACTGAAGCATACCATATCAAAACCAGATGCATATGATGGGTCGTTCCTGCCATAGCTGGCCAGAATAAGCAGCAGTTAGGCCATCTCTGCTCTTAGAGTCTCTTAATTGTGAACATGGTAATTAAAAACAGGAGACACCAGCTGCTTATTAAGCAATAACTGTTGTTCATTTGAATTACAATTCTCCTTGGCCCTCCACCTGCTTTCTTACTGGTCTGGCCTACCTTCTTTCAGGCCCAGGCCTGGGAGTGCTTGCAAGATATAGTTGGGGTAAAATGTTGACTTTTGGTGGACACCACGGAGTCACATTGATGCAGATAAGGCACATGGCTGTGGCAGGATTCAGCTCCTTCAACAATTTTCAGGTTAGTATGGCTGAATCAATTATAGTTTGTAGAAGTTCCCTTACTGCAGACTTTACTGACAGTTGAGACTGGAATCTTCCATGAGAGAAATGGTAATATGCCACATTACTTTGGAATACAATGTTGGACATCGTTGCAGTCATATGGAGAACCACTGTATGTATTTGTTTAATTTATTCAAACTTTTATTCCTTTAGATAACCCTTCTTCAGACAGTTTTCTTGGCTCAGGAGACTTAAGAACCTTTGGCCAGAGTGCAAATGGCCAGTGGAGAAATTCTACTCCAGCATCAGGTTCAACTTTACAAAAATCAAGAAACAGCCGAAGTCTTTACCTCGAATCTCGAAAGACCTCAAGGTAGGTATTTTGGCTACATAGGTTCAAAAGCCCTTCCTGCAATATAAGAGAAAATGGCTATAAGATAGTTGTTACATTGGCATTTTGAAAGAGTGACACCGTTTTTTAACTATAAACCATAGAGATATGGACAAGTCCATTTTAAACTTTCAACTTAGAGTTTACTTGGTGGTGAATTTTGGTGACAGCCAAATCTTATCATTAGAGGAGAGGGTTTTGAGGGAAATCTGGGTGGATATGAGTGTATTGGGACCCTTCAGGATCTATATGGTATTATGGATCTGAAAGTGAAAATCAGTTTCTACAACTTCAGTAGTAAAGAAACTAGCTCTCACATAACAGAGACCTGATTTAAACCAAGGCAGCTCTGCAGCTCATCGCCTTAGTCAGCTAGACTTAAGCTACTTCTGTTAGAAAATAGTCACAAAGAACTTTATCTTATCTAGCCTAACTTCGTAAGCCCTACCTATTCCCTCATCAAGCTTATACTGATTATTAAAGGTAGATGAAATTTGGCTTAGAAACTTCTCCGACACGTACTTTATTACATTAGTAAAATATTTCTTCTTTAAAATAGTATTAAGACTTCTTAAATTTTTCTGTGGTGATGGGTTTTTAGGAATGTTATATCATTTAATTTTCTTCTTAGTCAAGGCTAAGCTTTCTGGTGTTGATTGAAACCAGTAAGATGGTTTTTATTTTATGATTATTAGCACATGGACTCTGGAAACATGTTTCAGTACTCCCAGGGACCATCTTCCCACTTCTTAATATTTTAAAAAATTTTACCAGAATTCATTAATACATGCACATTGTAAAAATTAAAACATTACTGATAAAGTTAAAGATGCTGTGGCCACTACCCATAATCTTATTCTTCTACCCTTGTGTTTCCTTCCAAACCTTTTCCTATGCTTGTTCTTATTGTACTCTATCTAATTCATATATTGCATAATATATATGCCATGTATACTATGAAATATAAGTATTTTGTATTTATTAAAGATATTCTATATATATCACTTGGCAGGTCCCCCCCCAACAATGCCATATTGTTATTTTTTAAAATAACATTATTTCAAAAACAGTATATGTGCTTTGTAAAAAAATTGGTAAATGCAGATAAGCAAAAATAAAAACTAAAAACCTTGCATTCCCACCGGAGATCTAATATCTTACTACATATCCTCCCAGATATTCTTCTCTGCATTTACATACTTCTATTTTTTAAAAGATTTTATTTATTTATTTTTAGAAAGGGGAAAGGAGGGAGAACGAGAGGGAGCGAAACATCAATGTATGGTTGCATTTCGCGTGCCCCCTGCTGGGGACCTCGCCTGCAACCCTGGCCTGTGCCCTACACTGGGAATCGAACCAGCGACCCTTTGGTTTGCAGGCCGGTGCTCAGTTCACTGAGCCACACCAGCTAGGGCTGCATTCACATACTTCCCCCTCCCCCTCAAAATGTGTTCATACTGTGCATATGCTTCTGTAATCTTTTTCAATCATCTTTTTTCTATTCAGTAAATTTTATCGTACCCTATTAACTAAATTATATTTAAATTTTACTAGTTGAATCAAAAGTATCCTTTACAGCTAATTAGTTCAAACCAGTATCCAATCTAGAATTACATCTATATAGTAGTTGTTGCTCTTAAGTCTTTTATAATCTAAAAGAGACCCATTCCCCACCCGCCCACCTCTCCTCCCCTGCTTTTTTTATCCTCACCTGAGGACAGGCTTATTGATTATAAAGAGAAGGAAGGGAGGGAAAAAGGGAAAGAAACATTGATGTGAGAGCAAAATATTGATTGGTTGCCTCTCGTATGCACCCTGACTGGGGACCGAACCCATGACCTTTTGGTCTAGGGGGCGATGCCTAACCAACCGGGCCACACTGGTCAGGGCACAACAGCCCCTACTCCTTTTTTTAATGACATGACTTTTTTCTGCATCATGTTCCACTTTTTGGATTTGACAGGTTTCTTCATAGCATTATTTTGTCGTCTATCTATTTTTTGTAAACTAGATTTTTGACTTGAATAAAAGCTGATGCTCTCTTATATCATATCAGAAAACATACATTGACCTCTGGTTCAAATAAGGACCAGGTAAGAGTCTAGTCCTTATTTGTACAGTTAGGTTTCTCTCCCCCTTGTGACTAAACTATAATCTAAATGATGTTACTTTGGCATTTTATGAGCGACCAGTTTCACGTCACTCTAATAGTTATTAATCTCAATTGATAATCCTTATCGGGTAACAACTTTTTAAAATTGAGGTATAATTGATATATGACATATTAGTTTCAGGAATACAACATAATTATTCCATATTTGTATATATTGTGAAATGATCACCACAATAAGTCTAGTTAATATTCATCACCATACATGGTTACAACATTTTGGTATGTGTGTGCTGAGCACTTTTAAGGTCTTGTCTTAGCAACTTTCAAATATGCAATATAGTATTATTAACTATATTCACCATGCTGTACATGATATCCCCATGACATTTATTTTAAACAGGAAGTTTGTACTTTGGGCCCCCTCTGAACTTATAATAATTTATTAGAATTAATGAAATAATGCTTTTCTGATTTTATTATTTTTCTACATTTATTAATTGGCACCCAGCTGTAAAGGAGAGCTCTTTTTCCTCATTAGCTGGAGCTGTTTGATTACCCTGAAATACATTTCCTACTGGGAAGGCAGGATATATGATCAGATCTTTCTTTTTTAATACCAATTTTTAGAGTAAGTTTTTTTTGATAGCCACTTCATGTGGTTTAAATAAATTTTTCTGTTCTTTTTCTTTTAGGGTCATAATGGATTCAGTATGTTTCAATCCACTGCAATCTTTATTTTTTTCTTTTTTCTTTTTTTAGATCCTCACCTGTACAATCATTTTTTAAAATGGTTTTATTCTCACTACTTTAGCCAGTGGGAGCTCAAGCTTGCTTCTCTATCTGACCCAACCTTTTAATTGTTGGTAGTACCCTTGCTTTCTGGCATTGCAAGATATACTCATATTATTTCTTTAGGAAAAAACAATCTTTTTCATTAAAAACATAAATGCAATATACTCTCTAGGAAGCATCGATACAAAGACATTGAAGGGAATTTATTATATTTTCACCAAACAAATAATATTGCCCTTGCCATCTTTCCCTGGCTGTGTCTGCCCATCCTAAGAAAATAAGCCAGTTCCTCAAACTCTGATTCCTTGTTCCTTTCTCCACTCTAACACACAGAAACCATTAGAGTTTGAATAGTTAGAGTATATGTGCTTCTTGATTTTCTTTAGGCCTAGTCTGATTCATTTGGACCCAGGCCACATGTACTGATTTAAAGAGTTGATTTTATTGAATTCGGTTTAGTCACTATGTATTTCTATTTTGCGTCCTCAGCAAAAAAGAAAAAAAAGAAATTTCATTATGTTGATAGCAAGTACCTCAAACTTGCTTGGTAATGATAGATGAGAAAGAGCATGTAGAAAAAAAACTTTATTTACCTATCCTTAGAGATAATACTGGATTTGAGTTTACAAAAATATTTCTCCTGCCAATTGTTCCCATTATTTAGGGTGCAAATAATATAAAGAAACAAAAACAAAAATGTCCTTCGGAGGAGGTGAACATTGAGGTCAGAAGGAGAATTCACAGAGAGGGATGCAGCCTAATGAAAGCACTTCTGGTTGTTTTTAATGAAGGACGGGAGCCCTCTGTTGGTGTTTTAGGAAAATTTAAAATTCAGTTTAAAAGCTTGGTTGAGAGGTTTAGGTTTTACCCATCTCTGCATATTCAATCTCAAAATAATTCCCTTCAAAGGGCCTGAGGCATGGGGCTTGTAGGTTCTTCAGGTTTCTGAAGAAGTCTTAATAGGATATGCTTTCTGTCATATCACACTAGTCTATATTTCCTGACTAAAGGAAGTTATATAGGTTATGAAGCGCATAAATTTTAGGTGTTTGATAATTATATAGTTTGGCAGTCTTAGACCTCTTACGTGGCAGAATCTGATATAGCAATCCATGTATCATTTCTTGTATATATCCCTTAAATGGTACATCTATCACTCTACTTGTTAATTTTTTGTTTTTGTTATTTCTTGAACATGAAAGTAATCACTGGGTTAGATTTTCTTACTGTATTGTTCTTTTCTTACAAACTTTTTTTTTTTAGTGGATTATCAAACACTTTTACGGGAAAGTCAAACCATCACTGCCATGCATCTGCATATGAAAAATCATTTCCTATTAAATCTGTCCCAAGTCCATCTTGGAGTGGTTCATGTCGTCGAAACCTTTTGAGCCCCAAGAAAACTCAGAGGCGACATGTTAGTACAGCAGAAGAGGTAAGGAAAACCTGCAACAAAAGCTATGGTTAGAATCTTTCCCTACATTCAGCCATTGGTGCCCTCCAATTTAGTTGTTTATTAACTGTTCTGTTTACTTAACCTTTTTTGTGATTTTCTTTCTTACTCTTTTTAAGTGCTGTCATCTGTTCTAAAGAAATTAAAGAGATATTTTAGTGTAGGACTTTATTATTTTTCTTACCATCCTCTGTTCCTGTTGGACAGTTGATTTAATCTTCATTATTATCTGAATACCTTCTCATACATCAAACTCTCTCTCTTCTCCCTTTTTTGGACCCTTTCTAAACTTTTGTTTCATGTGGCAAAACTGTTAACCTTGCTGGATTTGATAAAATACCCATGCTTACCTCTTACTAGGACAATTTTTCTCCAATATAAAAAATCAAGAAGCCAGCTAAATAATTTACATCCTTTTATTATAAGATCTCTGAGATCATAGATTCCCCCCCACCCCCGCAAGAGTTCTCTTGACACTTGGGTTATTAATTTAGTAAACCTAAAGGAAAAAAAAATCTATAAATATATTATAGCATGTAATTCATACAATAGGAAATGTGCTTGTACCTGTTCGGTTAAATGTTTATTATGCATCTAGTTGGCTCTGGACTGATTGCTGTGGAGATAGAGATGAATAATAATGACCTTACATTAATACAGCATTAGAGTTTCCAGCGTGCTTTCCACATTGTTTTTTTCCACGTTATTGTTTTGGGTCCTTTTAACCCTGTGATATAGGTAGAAATAAGATAATATCTACATTTTATAGATTTGGAGAGTAAAGGTCAGAGGTCATACAACTAGTAATTGGCTAGCTTGCAACCCAGGTCTTCTGAGGGATTCTGGTCTGGTGTGCTTTCTGATACACAGCCTGGTGATATGGTCCCTTCTCATTGGAGCTTACAGGTTGTGGAGTCAAGAATAATTATATGGTTTGGTAACAAAGATCTCTTAGGTGGCAAAACTTGATTATTTGTGACTTAGTAAAAATGCTATACATTCTTTTGGTTTAAAGTTGTTTGGAATCTAAACTATTCAATCAGAGGGTGGCAGAACTAGTAAATCATAGTAGGAAAAATGAAAGACAAGAAAGTGGCAAGAATTGGTGATAAGAGATGAGCAATACTTAGGAAAAAGACTTGTATTTCACTGAGCCTTTTGAATTGGGTTGGCCAAAAAGTTTGTTTGGTTTTTTTTCCTGCAAGATAGCTCTAGTAGTGCTTCATTGTCTTTAACTTCATTCAAAACAATTTTGTTAGATTGTATTGTGACAGCTGTTATATCAGTGTGCATTAAAAATAAACTTATCGAAATAGGTGAATTTTTGTGTAGATGGAAGAAAATTTTGAAGATGGAATATGCAACATTTTTGGCATATTATGCTTTATTATTTCAAGAAAGGTAAAAATGCAACTGAATTGCAAAGAAAGGTTTTTACAGTATATGGAAAAGGTGCTGTGACTGATAGAACATGTCAAAAGTGGTTTGTGAAGTTTCGTGTTGAAGATTTCTCACTGGATGATGCTCCATGGTTAGGTAGACCAGGTGAAGTTGATAGTGATCAAATCGAGACATTAATTGAGAATAACCAATGTTTTACCATGTGGGAGGTAGCCAACATATTCAAAATATCCAATTCAATAAAGTTTTCGGTGAAAATGGAAAATATGTATTTTATTTTACTGAAAAAACTAAATGGACTTTTTGGCCAACCCAGTACTATTGAATTTAGCACTGTGTATGTATTAGTTATTACAGACATAATTTTTTTTAAAAAATTACTGGAGTTGTGGGTTTATGCTTCTGCTGGAGCCTTGGCAGCCTACTGGGTAAGAGAGGCTTGTGGGGAAGGAGTCAGCAACAGCATGGCAGCTGGATACAGGACTGCCAACACTTCCCTGCACTGTGTGGCTGCGCCTGGGATTGCCAAGCTTCTTTAGACTGTGTGTGCTGTAAGCTCACCATTCACTTTCAAGCCAACCAGTCCTTTGGATCACTCAGCCTATTCTCTTTTTGCCTTCACTTCTAGCCTGAGGACTTGGGCTGGCTGGGCCACAGGTTGGGACAACAGAGGACAACAAGATAGGGTCCTCTTCCTTCTGCAGTGTCAAGAAGATGCCAGGGATGGAACCTATTCTATGAAAAAGAGATAAAGAAAATTTTGCCCCACTTGTTTTTAGGTCTATATTCTGTTATGAATAGTGGTAGTATGGAAGCATGAAACAACCCATATAATATGAATCAGAAAAAATATTGGATGAGGCTTTATTAAATCAAACTGTCAACACTTTAGTTAGGTATTTAGTCTTCATATTACAGGTTACCTAGATTAAAATATAATACTTCTTTCCCCTGGGACTAAATAATTTATTGATCGGAGCTTACACACTGGAGAAGTTATTTTCCCTGGAAATATTAGGATCTGCAAGGGAGTTGCAGTTGCTCATGTTAAATAAGGAAAATTATGTATTAATCTTACTCCTGGATTTGTCCATCACCTTCAGGAATATGGAGCCATCTGCAAAATTAACATGATGATGTCACCCTGCACTGTTCAGAGTTACAGCAGGGCTTTGAAGAGGATACATGAAAAAGAATTTGGAAATACGAAAGTGCTGACTGTACTACCACTTGGTTGATGGCTGACTCAAGGGCACCGTTATAAAAACTGTGCTATCCAGCCCTGGCTGGTGGTTCAGTGGATTGAGTGCCAGCCTGCAAACTGAAAGGTTGCTGGTTCGATTCCCAGTCAGGGCACATGCCTGGATTGCCAGCCCGGTCCCCAGCTGGGGATGTACAAGAGGCGCAACCAATCAGTGTGTCTTTCACACATTGATATTTCTCTTCCTTTCTTTCTCCCTCCCTTCCCCTGTCTCTGAAAATAAATAAAATCTTAAAAGAAAAAAAAGCTGTGCTATACGAAAGGGTAACCACTACACACGTGTGCTATTTAAAATAATTCAAATTAAATTTCAAAAAATTTAGTTTCTCAGTTATGTTAGCCGTATTTTTAAGTGTTCATTAAGTACATATGGCCGGTGACTACCACATTGGACACAGCAGATATAGAACATTTCTGTTACTTAAGAAGGTTCTGTTAGTGCAGTTAGAGGATGTGAATTTCAATTTAGAAAAGAGAAAATACTACAGGACAGTAAGAACATTAAGTGGTAAGTACACAAGCAGGTTCTTTTCAATTGTCTGTTGCTTCCGGACATGTTTTTCTGCCACATACTGAGCAACATTTTAAGGTGTTGGACTTTCTCAATAATGGCAGTGATGCTTTTATTCTTTTTTTTAAAAATGTCTTATAATAATTTTATAAATTAAGAATTTTGGACTTAAAAACAAAATTGTTGAGTATGTACCTTTCATGCTTGGAATTTATATTGTATAAAGCTATCACTTTAAACAAAATCTGGGGAAACAAGTTATTTGGGTAATTTATAAGAAAAGGATTTAGTGGTTTGCTAAAATTTATTTTGTGTTATCTGTTACACTTTTATAATTTTACAATTCATTTTTATGATGAAGCCAGTTACAGAAGCATCTGCATGCAAGAATCTGCCACATTGTTTTCTTCATAGAATTCAGCCCGTTATTATGCTTATGCTATTTTAAACTTTCCTTGGTCCTTTATTAGGCTTAACACTTAACAGCCAACTTTCTTTAACATATTATTCAATTATTGCTTCCTTTCCTTTTAATTTCCTAATTTGTTTATTTAATAGAAAACACTTTAATAAATAATGTGCAGAGGAAGATGTTTTCTTTTACTTTATAATACCAGATGCTCCCAAAAAGGATTATGTTTGCAGTTCAAGTGCCTTACCTCTTTACATTTTCTTTTGGTAAAGCCAAATGTTTATGTATGTTTTTTTGAGAGTTGTCTAGATGACTTATCTTTGTCTGAAACAGTTTTAAATGAACTATAATATACCCAATTTTTTGTTTTAATGAAGCCCCAAAAAGACAAGTACTTTTGCATCATTTTTTTAAAAGATAAATTCTTGTCACCTCCAAATTAACAAGTAGACAATGAAAAGTTCTTAACCTTATTCCTGTAATTTCTTTTTCAAGCCATAAATTAGTTTAAACAGAAAATATGAGGAGGCTCGAAGAGACCTCATATAAGTATTTAGAATATGGAACTTTTATTTCTGTTTATTTTATGTTGTCTTAATGACTGTGAGTTTGGGCTCATACAGAAGTTTTTCTTTGAAGATATATTAGAGAAAATGATTTTGGGGGGACTTTTATGTGTTAAATTGATTTTAAAAAATCAGTTTTCTACATTGAATTAATCTAAATTTCTCATAATTATATTACCTGAGTCACTTAATGGCACCTTGGTTCTTCATAAGTATAAAAATTTATTCAAAGGAAACATTTTGGTATGTAATGTGAGGGAGGAGGGAGGTATTCTTAATTTCTTGTAGTTGAAAGTCTTTAGGGTACCACAAACAAAGGACCTTTCTGTCTCACTGTTCTCAGTGTTCTCTTGAGGTCTTCATATGATGAGACTATTTCTTTACATTCCCTTTTTATGCAAAGTCACCTGTTAAAATTTATCTGCTTTTCTTTCCTTCCTAGATGTGATAATGGAGTCAAAGCTTTTTATTTTTATTTTTTAATTATATTTTATTGATTATGCTATTACAGTTGTTCTGATTTCCCCTCCTTTTTTCCTCTCCAACCAGCAAGCCCTACTCCCTCAGGCAATCCCTCCACCACTGTTCATGTCCGTGGGTCATGTGTTTAAGTTCTTTGGCTACTCCATTTCCTACACTGTATTTTACATCCCCATGGCTGTTGTATAACTACCTATTCGTACTTCTTAGTCCCCTCACCAATTCACCCATCCCCCCCCCACACACCCCTCTCATCTGGCAACCATCAAAACACTCTCTGTATCCATGATCCTTTGCCATTTTATTGTTCATAGTTTTGATCCTCTTCTTTTTCTTAAATAAGTCCCTCTATCATTTCATATAATAATAGTTTGGTGATGATGAACTCCTTTAGTTTTTTCTTGTCTGGGCAGCTCTTTATCTGCCCTTCAATTCTAAATGATAGCTTTCCTGGGTAGAGTCATCTTGGCTATAGGTCCTTGCTTTTCATGACTTAGAATATTTCTTGCCAATCCCTTCTAGCCTGCAAAGCTTCTTTTGAAAAATCAGCTGACAGTATTATGGAAACTCCTGTAGGTAACTAACTTCTTTTCTCTTGCTGCTTTTAAGATTCTCTATCTTTAAGCTTTGGCATTTTAATTATGATGTGTCTCAGAAGGAGCCCCTTTGCATCCATCTTGTTTGGGACTCTCGGTGTGTCCTGGAGTTGCATGTCTATTTCCTTCACCAAATTAGGGAAGTTTTCTTTCATTATTTTTTCAGGTAGATTTCCAGTTTCTTGCTCTTTCTTTTCTCGCACCTCTGTGATACGAATGTTGGACCTCTTAAAGTTGTCCCAGAGGCTGCTTACGCTATCCTCATTTCTCATCTTTTTGGATTCTTTTTTTCTTCTTCTGATTGGTTGTTTTTTTGCTTCCTTATGTCCCAGATCATTGATTTGATACTTGGCTTCATCCACTCTACTGTTGTTTCCCTGTAAGTTGTTCTTTATTTCAATTAGTGTATGCTTTGTGATAAAAAGACTGGACCTTTTTTATGCGGCTGATGTCCTCACTAAGTTCCTTCAGCATCCTTATAAACAGTGTTTTGAACTCTGCATCTGATAGATTGCTTATCCTCCTTTTGATTAGTTGTTTTTCTGGAGTTTTGAGCTGTTCTTTCATTTGGGCCATGTTTCTTTGTCTCCTCATTGTGGCAGCCTGCCTCTGTTTGTTTTTATGTATTAGGTAACCAAAGCAGGTAGAGCTGCTTTGGTAGTGTGGCTTAATGTAGTAGGTGTCTTGTAGGGTCCATTGGCACAGCCTTCCCATCACCCAAGCTGGGTACTCGAGGTGCGCCCTTGGTGTGGGCTGAGTATATCCTCATGTTGTAGTTGAGCCTCAGTTGCTGTTGGCAGATCAATGGGAGGGATTTACCAGGCCAGTCAGCTACAAGGACTGGCTGTGACCTCTGACCACCAACGTATGCCCTCTGTGGAGGATCAGCTGTGCAGAGGTAAAGTGGTGGTGCTCCCAAAGCTTTTTAAAATCTAGTTTGGTGGGACAGTGGAAATGAACTAAAATGACTGGTTAATTAAGAGTTAATGTCTCTTCAAAGGAAAGGTGGAAATGGGGATATGTGTAAACTGTGTGTTAACAATAGAAAAAAGAGTTAATATCTCTTACAGTCTACAGACTATCTACTTAAAGAATCTTCGTGAGAGCCAGTTCAGGTTTTAATAAGGAGGCATTTATTTTAACTATGGATTTTAAATTAGTTTCTCACATCCTTATATCTTCAGTAGATTAGCCAAAAACAGATTTGGTCATTGATTTTAATTTACCCCTGGTAATTTTATTTTTCTAACCAATTCAAACTTAATTTTTGTTCTGTCACTGAAGCACCTGCCTGATATTATAGACAGTTTTATCACAAATACTAGAAAAGAGGACTGCTATCGTCATGAACATAATATTAATGTCTAAGTGATAAAATAATGAGATTTCTTTTATTTTTTTAAATTGTAAAACAGCTCTTATGGAGGCATAATTTAAATCCGAACAAGGGTTCTAATTTCTCCACACCTTCCGCAGTACTTGTTATGGCTCTCCTAGAGGGGGTGAAGTGAAATTGTTTGTTTTTAAGATTTTATTTATTTGTTTTTAGATAGAAGGGAAGAGAGGGGGAATGAGAGAGAGAAAAACATCAATGTATGGTTGCATTTTGCACGCCCCCAACCAGGGAACCAGCTGGCAACTCAGGCACGGGCCCTAACTGGGAATTGAACTGGAGACCCTTTGGTTCACAGGATGGCACTTAATCCTCTGAGCCACACCAGCCAGGGCAGGGTTTTTTTGTTTTTGTTTTTGTTTTAAATTGATTATGCTATTACAGTTGTCCCAATTTTTCCCTTTTTGCCCCCTCCACCCAGCACACCCCACTCCCTCAGGGAATCCCCACACCTCTGTTCATGTCCACGGGTCATGCATATAAGTTCTGTGGGTATTCCATTTCCTGTACTCTACTTTACATCCCCATGGCTGTCCTGTAACAGAGAACATTACACATTTGTTTTTTTCTCATGGGTCTATTTTTTCACTGAATGGTTTCAACTAGTTCTACCTTATCTTACCACTCAAATTTACTATTCAAATTTAAGGATACCTTTACATTTAGGAATTGTCATGCCTCACAGTTCAAGGTTTATCTTGTTAGATCAGTAACATATTGACAATATAATTGAAATTTACTATACGGCAAAAAATGAATCAAGAAGAAAAAAAATTAGTCTCTTTACTTTTGCATAGATCATTGCTTAGTTCATCCTGACTTTAACAAACATTTGTAAGAAAAAAATGCTAATGTGCATATTGAAATGGTACAGTGCAAGATGCTGTTATCCCTGGCACAAAGTATTATAATTATTATGTGAAGATTGGTGGTTGTATTAAACTGTACATAGGGTTTAAAGGGAAAAATAGAGAGGGCATATTATTTAGTAAATGCAACCCATTGCTTTAGGGCAGCGATTTTCAACCGATGTACCGCAAGAATTTTTAAAACATGTAATGCCTGGCTATTTAGTTAGGGGCACTGGCCTCTTTTCCCTTAGATAGTCAAATAAAAAAATGACAACAGCCAACACAACAATAGCTGCCTGGTATGAATGCTGTCTTGAACCATAAGTATATAGGTCATATAATAGAGTTGCATCTTACTGGCCACATCACATAAGGTTGTGTCTGATTGGTTAATTCTTGGTACCAGAAATCCTTATATACAGGTGTAGGCACCTGATTTGTTTTTAAAAAATCACTTTGGAGTAAAAAGGATAGGTAATTACTATTAGGGTTGTTTTTTGGAGGGGGTGTAAATCAGTCAAAATTATGCCCTTTTTTTGGTCTGATCAAAATATATATACATTTTTGGCATTCTGCAGAATTTTATTAATTAGTTTTTGTGTGCCATGAGATGAAAAAGGTTGAAAATCGCTGCTTTAGGGGATCTATACAGAGTAGATGCTTGACAATGGTTACAAGTCCTTATGCAATCTGGTTCTCTAAGTGATCTCATTTCTTACTATTCTGATTCATACTGACCTTTCTGCTCCTTGAACACATTAAAGCATATTCTTGTGTCAGGGCTTTTGCATATGCTATTCCTTTGTCTGGCGTACTCTTACAAATATCTTTGACTGACTTCCTCCCTTAATTTAGGTTCTATTGAAAGGTCACTGTTTAAGAGAGGTCTTAACCTGTTCCGCTGTTGCCCTTTCATTGCCTTCTATAATTTTGTTCATAGTCTTACCTATCATTTTGTTTATACTACCTGGCTAGTTTTTTTGTTTTTCAATCCTTTAGCTGTAATGTAAGCTCCACAAGGGCAGGAACTTTATCTTATTCAATGCAATATTTCTAGTGTCTCTAACATAGTCAGTATTTAAATAAATAAATGAATCTCTGGAGCATATGTTTTCCCCTAAGTTCAGTATTAGGAGTTAAGAAAAATAAACGTGTTGGAGATAAAAACTATCTCTGGAAAATACACTATAAAAATCTAATGGCATAGAAAACTATTAGCAAGGTACTGCACTCAGATCTTGACTGTTCTGATTACTTCTTTGTGATTTTTCTATCAAGTATCAAGAATCAGGGGTTTTTTAAAATTCTTAATTTGGAGGTCATCAAATGTTTTGTTACTGGGACTCTATTAATTAACTTAGAAGTGGTTGCCAGTTGGCCTTCTGGTTTCATATCCTGTAGTTTCTTTGCATTATTATTTACATATATGTTCCATAATTTTCCAAAATATACTATGTGGTATTTACTTCAATAAACTTCTCTTATATCTACTTTATAATTTTCTAGAATATCCTTAATGAACCGTAATTTTTAATTATCTTGAGGACTCTGCTTGAGCTCTGGCAGGGCTTTTGGTAATCTAGATGCTACTTTGGGAAACACTTGCCTTATTGGATGTGTTTAAGACTTGTTTTTTTTTTTTAATAGACAGTTCAAGAAGAAGAAAAAGAGATCTACAGACAGCTGCTACAGATGGTCACAGGAAAACAGTTTTCTGTAGCCAAACCCACCACACATTTTCCTTTACATCTGTGAGTCACAGAAACATATTTCAAATGAGTTTAATTCTACATGTGTTATATGATATTGAAACTATATTTTTCTCTTGCTCTAGATCTCGATGTCTTAGTTCCAGTAAGAATACTTTGAAAGACCCACTGTTTAAAAATGGAAACTCATGTGCAGCTCAGATTATTGGCTCTGATTCTTCATCATCTGGATCTGCCAGCATTTTGACTACCCAGGAACAACTGTCCCACAGTGTATATTCCTTATCGTCTTATACTCCAGATGTTTCATTAGGATCCAAAGAGTCTGATCCTCTCCATCAACTCCAGCATCACCACTCTTTTCCACATCAGCCAGATAACTTATCAGTTTCAGATGCACAATCCAAAGGTAAAAATGGTACTGTATAACTATATTTTCAATGTACTTTAACTGTATTTTCTCATAGCCAATTTATTGGATCTATGTGGATTGTAACACAAGGTTGTAAGGCATATGTAACTTAATTAACACATTAATACCTTAAATACATATATCTCACTTATCCATGCAGTGAGTAAATGTATAAGTAACTTTTTTCTTATGTGAAAATGCAAATTATTTCATACAGTATTTAATTTTTTAAAAAAGATTTTACTTACTTTTAGAGGGGAAAGGAGGGAGAGAGAGAGGGAGAGAAACATCAATCTGCAAGAACTGGGGACCTTTCAGTTCGCAGGCTGGCACTCAGTCCACTGATCCACACCATCCAGGGCTCATACAGTATTTAAAAGTTTACCTTCCTAAGCAGAGTCTAGAGTCAATTTATATTAAGCTCAATTACTTCAGTGCTTTCTCTGTTTTTAGTACTTTTACAATGAAAAGTACAGTTGACTCTTGAACAATGTGGGAGTTAGGTGGCGCTGACTGCCTCTGCCCCGTGCACTCGAAAATCCATGAGCAACTTTTAACTCCCCCAAAGCTTGACTCCTAATGGCCTCTTGTTGACTGGAAGCCTTGCTGATATATAGTTGATTAATACATATTTTGCATATTATATACCGTATCCTTATAATAAAGTAAGCTTAGAAAAAATGTGTTTTAGAAAATCATATGGAAGAGAAAATACATTCACAATATTTACTTTTTAAAAAATCCACATGTAAGTGGACTGGTGTAGTTGAAACCCATGTTGTTGAAGTGTCATCTGTACTCTGATATTCTAAGAATTTTGGAAAATCAATAAAATATTAAACTTTTTTATAATTAAAAAAAATTTTTATTGTTCAATAAGAGTTATCCCCATTTCCCCCTATTGCTCTCCCCTGCTCTGCCCACTCCCCTGAAGTAAAAGTTCTTAATCAGGTAATACTTACAAAACCTGTATAATGCATTTATACATTTTAGAATGGTTGTCAGCAAGTTTTTTTCATTAACTTTCAGCTAATGAAAACATTCCATTTCTTAATATTCTAGTTAATTAAGGTTTTGCTATGATAATTTTTCTCTTTGCTTAGTTTCCCTTTTAGGTATGTATTATATGTATATTTTTGGTATGTATTTAGGTATGTAACTTAAAACAAATTTTAGGTTAAGTTAGATATTAGTGATCTTTTGATAGATCCATCTCTAAGGCTCTCCTTCCTCAGTTTATTTCATTTTTTTCTAACCTATTTCTCAGTTTCTTAAAATTCTCACTGGGGAATTAAAATTGTTGGTGACATCATTATATAGCTACACATATTCATGAAAATTTGTATTACATTTTGTGAGGTGATTAATGAGAACTGAAATTTTGTAAAAATGCCTTTAACCTTAGAAACAAATGTTATATGGCAGATGCTTAGATACACCTAAACTGGGACAAATGTACTACATCAAACTGTGTGATTACTTTCCTTGTATTATATAATGAGTATTTTAAGTAAGGTTTTAATCATAGTGCTTTAGAAGAACATGAATCTTGCCTTTATCACACAGAAAATAAATGATACAATGAAAGAATTTGTACTTTTTGACTCTGCTACTTTTCCTATAGCTGTTTCTTTCTGCTTTCTTTTCCCTTCCCTTCTCCCTCCCCTTCCCCTTTACCTCTTTCTTCGCCTTTGCTCTTTCACCATATTCAGTCTCATGATAGTTAATGAACTAAAGACTTTTGAGATATCTTGGCATGTTCTTGTTCTCGAGAAACAGAAAGAGGAAGCACAGGGAACAAGGACAGCCCAGGAATAGAGGCTGAAGATATATATTCTTGTGTTTCAGAGTGACTTCTTTATTTGTGAGGCAAGCTCTTCACTAAGCCCCATTCTTGGCTCAGTGAACATGGATCTGCTGCCTCTCTTTCTCTTCCATCTTATCTTTATCTTTATACTGTATTGTTTTTATGGAAATAGAGCATAACAAAGTATGGGAACTTAAACTATGGACATCTAGAATGTGTAACTGTGTGGGATTTTATCAGTAATGATATGCTCTGTGTTTCTTTGTTTAGGATCAGACTCTGTGATTTTACTCAAAGTGCAAGATTCCCATACTCCAACTCCCAGGTAAACTTTGGAAAAGGGACATTATTAACATAGTTTTCTCCCCTCTTTAATTACAGGTTCTTTAGTAATAGTTATGCAATATAAAACTAAAACTGCCTCAATTCAGATCTCTCTCATGTGTTGTTTGAATTATTTCAATAACTCTGTGAGCGGTTTCCTTTCTCCAGCCTCCATTTTGTTCTTCATTCCATCTTCCACTGTGTTCTCAAATCTATTCTTTGCATTGTTCTTCAGTCCATCTTTCATTTTATAACCAGCGACCTTAAATGCATAGCTGATCATTCATTAAACTCCCTCAGGGGTGGCTTGTCAGACAGAGAATCAAGCCTAAACTTCTTAGTATGGTATACAAAGCACTTTCTTCATAAATCATGCTTCCTGTCACACATTCGTTCCTTTAACAGGTACTTACTAATAGCCTATTGTGTGCCAGGTGCTAGTACAGACATTGGGGACAATAGTAGTGAACAAAATTAAATCTCTTCTCTCAGGCAGTTTACATTCATGGTATTGTTCTAAGTTGATACAGTTTCCTTTGCACTCTACCCTTTAGCTGCTAGAGAATTTGATTCGTCCAAATCTAGAATATTTCCAGGAGTGTGGCAGGGCTGGAGTGAACTAGAGGTTAGGATGGGTGACTTGAAATCTACACACTTATATTTAATTGAAGAGTATGCAGCTCTAGTTAGTAGTCTGTAAATACTGAATATGAATAATCAGATAAAACACTTCCTAGTATAAAGAAACCAATAAATTTTATTTTTATGGTACATTAAAGTAAAATTCAGATAAAAATTTTAAGTTACAGCATAGCCAGAGTAACCATTTAATAGCTATGTATAAATCTATTATAGAGATGTACAAGCATAAATTATGGAATGCCAGAACAAGTTGATTTAGGCTGCTTTTTCTCTAATATAAAGAATGCAGAGTGCTGCAAAAATTCAAGTACGCTTAATTGAACATAATTAAAATATTGGAATGTGTTTTGAAAACAAGTAGTTAGAAGTACCTGCAATACTAATTCAAAGTGACAATCATATGGTGACTAACCCAGTATTTTTGCTTTAAGGTACGCTAATAAAATTTGCATTTAAGCCCTGTCTGGTGTGGTTCAGTGGATTGAGCACTGGCCTGAGAACCAAAAGGTTGCAGGTTTGATTCCCAGTCAGGGCACATGCCTGGGTTGTGGGCCAGGTCCCCAGTTGGGAGCAAGAGAGAGGCAACCAATTGATATCTCTCTCACACATTGCAGTTTCTCTCCTCTTTCTATCTCCCTTCCCTCTCTCTAAAAGTAAATAAATAATGTCTTTTTAAAAAATTTCATTTAATAAGAAAAAAAAGAACTTCCATTCTAGTTGTAAGTAAGGGGAGGGGTGGGGGACAAATAGTAAACAAATAAATAAACTAACACATATGCCCGGTGGTGATAATGCTGTGAAAAAAATAAAGCAGGGTAATAGACTGGTAAATGTTATTTATCTAGGATGGTCATGGCAAGTCTCTGATAAGGTGACAGTTCAGAGACACGGCAAGTGAGAGAAGGAGCCATATGGAAATATGGGACTCTTTCACATGTTTATTATATGCTAAACTTTAACATGATAATGTATTTTCTTACCTTCACAGTCCATGTTCTTCCTGTTGGTATATCCTTCCTACCTCAACTTGTCTGTCTGGCAGTAGTTGCTTTCTTAAGCCTCAATTCAGATGTGATCTCCTACATGAAACTTGACTCCTCTGGGTGGTATCGAGTACTTCTTCTTCTGTGATCCAATAGGCTACTACTTAGATTGCTGTGTCTCCCATGTATTGCCTTAAAGTTAACTGCTAGGGTGATAATAGTATCAGTTTTCCATAAAGAAGATTAGTGGTAATAAAATGTTTTTTTCTCATCTCTGCCCTCCCTACTTCTTTGAAACTCCCCTTTACATTTCCAAACTTAAGATATTTAAACAATTCTCTACTTGTTATTGTTTCTCAAGAACACTTTACAGTTTGGATTCTTTATTCTTCATTTATTTTATTTTATTTTAGAGCCAGACCTAAGTTCTGATCTTGTCTTTTCTAGGCTTCACGTAACTTTGGACAAGTTACCCTTCTGAATTTTAGTTTTCTTATCAGTAAACTGCCAGTATTAATACCTTACTGTTGAATTGTTGTGAAGATTAACTTACAGATAAAGCACTTATAAAAGTGTTCCACATGTAGTATACAAAAATAGGTATTCTTTCTTGGGAGAAAGTTGATCTCATCTAAAGAATGCTTTCAGTTCTGTAATGGTTTTGTTTTATTAAGTCTGCCTTTCCTTTCTGGAAGATTTCTCTTCGATCTATTCCCAGATAGCTGAAGAATGAGATGGAAGGAGAAATGGTATATTGGGCAAAACTGATTGGATAGTGCTCTTTATGGAAATTGGTGGTTACTCTCATAGGCTTGGTTGATTGACTCTTTATCTTTTTTTTTTTTTTTTTTTTTTAAATTCTCACCTGAGGAAATGCCCACTGGTTTTAGAGAGACAGGGAAAGGGAGGACAAGAGGTGGGGAGAGAAACATCCATAGGTAGTCCCTTGTACATGTCCCAACTAGGGGACCAAACCTACCACCTAGCCACTTGCCCTGACTGGGAATTAAATCTGTGACCTTCTGGTTTCACAGGATGACGCTTCAACCACCTGAGCCATACCAGCCAGGGCTAGCTCTTTATTCTTAATCTCTATCAGCAATGAGGATTTGCCCTTATTTCCCAGAATATGCCATGCCATTTCATGTCTCTGTGCTATTTTACATTCTGATCCTTCTTCCCGGAATTCCTTTTTTCTCCTTATTCAGTTGTTAAACTCTTACGTTGCTTTTTAAAATCTATCTCAGATGTTAGTTTTTCTCTGACTTCTCCAGGTAGCATTAGTCTTTCCTTTGAGCATTTCTGTCACTGTACCCTGTTGGTTACTAACACCTTTGCATATCACCCAGGGCCAATCATAGTGCCTGACACATCATGGGAACTTAGCAAATAAATCTTTGTTAAATAAATGAATTTCCTAGAAAGCCTGCAGTGCTTTCTTGAGTAGTTCAAATGCTCATCATCTTCATTTTGCTTTGATGCTTTGGTTTATTAAAAGGCACTTTACAAAATAGAAGAACACAGTCTTTGGAATTGGCTCTAATCCTGGTTCAATTTCCTTTTCTGTATCATATGAATAAATAATTCCTTATTATCTATTATTGAGGTTTAATTAATATATGAGGATTATCATGAAACTTAATACGTATTATAATACACCTACAGCAGAGTTTTACACATTGAACATTACGTATGTGTTCGGTAAGCAGATGTAGTTATTGTATACTTCAATTGTATGAGAAATAATATATAATCCTTTTGAAAAGCAAAGAGATTTTGCTTTCCTAAGCCAGGAGATACCCAATCCATTGAAGAGACGTGCTTGTCCCTTACAGTATTCATTTGTTTAATGAATATTGAATGCCTGCTGTGCCAGGTACTGTTTTTGGTGCAGAGGATACAGTAGTAAATTAAAAGACAAATTTTGTCCTTGTGAGGTTTATATTCTAATATAGGAAGTAAACAAATGGGAATAGCATGACCTAATATTATGCATTTCTGGGTATTTCTCGTCTACTTTTTATATTGTACAGTAAATGTGTTCTCATGTTTTTAGTATCATACACTAAGTAGCTCCTTACTGCTACCACTGATCTCTGTGGCTTTCTGTGTTGGTTGTTACGTCATTTGTTCACTGCACCAAGGAGATAGGCTACATCCTCTTATGTTCTCCCTTTATTAACCTCGGTGATGGTGGGAGACAATAGAATAGTATTTTCATTGTGAAACTCCAGCCTTATGATGATTAAGAATACTAATTCTCAAGTTAGGCTAAGGAGCAATAAGAAGGGATACCCTCTGAGCCTTTTTTTTTAACCTTCACTAGGACAGAGTGTAGAGATTTAAGAATTGAAAGGGACTCTAATCTCCAGATTTTATAAATCCTAAAATTAAGTTTCATGGAAATGACTTGCTCAAAGTGACAATCTAATCAGGGACAGCCCCAGGAGTTCTAGGTCTCTTAACTCCCAACTTGATGTTCTGTTTCTTTGTTCTACATATCTAAAATTTTCTTTGGAAAAAGAGTTTACTCTTTTGTTTCTGTGAGAGATCCTTCAGTTAGGGCTTGGCAAGGAGATGAGAGAGTTTGAGAAGAGCAAAAGGCCCTAAGAAGTAGAGTTAACATGCCTGTGACTGGCATAGAATTGATCTCTGACCTTTGAAATGGAGTTGTGTTGCTGAGTTTCTGCTTTGGTTCATTCACGGACTCATTAGCTGTTTGATATGGATTGTTTGGTGGGGATTTTCAGTATCAGCTTCAGTTTGGTTGAATATATATATTTTTGTTGTTGCAAATACACTTTTTAAAAATGTCAAGCTGCTTTTTTCCCCCCCAACTGTAGTTGACATTCAATGCTGTGTTAGTTTCAGGTGTACAGCATAGTGGTTAGACGTTTATGTAACTTGAGAGGTGATTCCCCTGATAAGTCTTGTACCCCCTTGACACCATACATAGCTATTACAGTGTTACTGATTATATTCCCTATGCTGTACTTTACATCCCCATGACAATTTCATAATTGCCAATTTGTACTTCTTAACCCCTTTACCTATTCAGTCTGTCCCCCAAACCCCCTCCCACCTATCCACCATCTGTTTGTTTTCTCTGTCTCTGACTTTGTTTCTGTTTTGTTTGTTGGTTAAATATATTTTGATTCAAGTAGACTGACAAGAAGTCTAAAAACCTGTAAGGTTTGATTAAATCATTAATAAAGCTATCAGTCTGAAACATTTGGGGAGAGTAATATTTTAGTTTAATGTATTATCTTGACAAGCAATGTACTCTTGCACATAATGTTGGTCTCTCATGCAAGTAAGGAGCTATGCTAAACAATTTCTCTGTTGAACTTTGAGTCATTTTTTTAACTATAGTACAGGTATAGAAGCAAGTAGAAAAGTAAGAAACAATAATTTGACAATTGCATTTAGAAGGGTTTCTTGACTGGAGAATGTCCACCAAGTACAAAAACAGTTTTGCTGAAATCAGTAGGATGAGACACAAGAGAGGTAGCTTCATTTGTCAGAATATCTCTTGATGCAAAAACTCAGAGCTGGCAAAGAGCATGAGTCATAAATGACTCTATGAGGGTCTGACCTCATCTGTTTAGGAATTCCTCTTTACTCTGATGTCCAGGGGCAGGACATGTTTGCCAGGCAAATTACTGCTATATTCTTGTTGAGAGGAGCTGCATTTTGTGTGTGTCTGAAAATGTACCTGAATATCATATTGGTACTTCTGCATAAAAGCAGGGACATAACCCAGTCAACTGTCTGCAAGTTCAGAAATCTCAGCCTTATTTCACAGTGGGTTGGAGCCAGCTCACAACTCATAAGAGATAATAGAATTTTGAGAGCTGGTTATTAAACACAGCCATTATTTCAAAATTAAATTCTATAAACTTACAATTATATTGAAAACAAAGATAAGTATTCAAAAGTCATCATTTTCTACTCACTGTTATCTATGTTCTTAAGGTATCATAGCTGAGTGGTGGAAATACTGCAGAATGATGTGCTACTGCACATCTCTTCCTAACTCCACATTCAGCGATATCATGTTGGTAGGTTGAAATGAGCCATGGTGGGAACATTTACATAACAGAAAATTCCCACACCACCAATCAAGGCTTAACTTGTTATTTTGTTGATGGACTTGTCTTAAGAAAGTAATGGAGAAAATGTCAGTAATGCCAATTAAAAGTGTGTTGTGTGTGCAGTGATTACATTGTGAATAGCACAGTAGATTGAAAGTAAATTCTTCTAGTATTCAAAAGCTGTTACCTGATTCAACAAAGAAGCTGCTCACATTATTATTGACAAAGGACTGAAGTCAAGTTACTTGTGTCCTTGTTGTTTCACTTTCATCTTGCTAACTTAAATGAAACTATCAACCACCTTGCATGTTGGACTGGTACTTACTTGTCATTTGCCACCAAAGGTTGCTATGGATACAGAAGTTTGACAAAAATTAAGGAGTGCATTCTGTAAGAATCAATTGTAATGCAATCAATAAAGTATTTTATTATGAAAAAAATATGTATGCAAATGACTTATTTGTATTTCTTTAGTTCCCAATTACAATTTTATGTAAGTTAGGTTTTTGAAGTTATCCATACTTCTAAAGCATTCTTGTAAATTGTTAAATGATTGATTTTTTCTTGGCAACAATATTTGAATTTTCTCATAATTCTGTTCATTTGTCACATTTTTCTTTTTCCACCCGTAGTCCTACTTTTTTCCAGGCAGAGCTGTGGATCAAAGAATTGTAAGTTATTAATTTTAGTATCATTTTTTCCTTCTCCATCACATCCTAATTTCATTTAGAAGAAAACAATTAACCAATCATTCTATCTATAGTTAGTAAAAACTCCCTATTTATAGCTGCTTATAAGACAACTTTTCAGTTATTGGGTTTTAAAATTCTATTGGTGTTAGGACATTTCAATGCTCAGGTTTATTAAATCTGTAACAGTTGTTGAAGCTAACTTGAGTTGGAGAAATATTTCAAAATTAGCAATTATTCAGAGAGGATAATAAATGCCCTTATTTTCACATGGATAAAACTAACTTATTGACCAATTTCTATTTCTGGAGTTTACAGAATTACCAAAAGTTCTTAGTCTTCAATTTTAAGAACTTACTTTAAATTATCCAAACCTCAGGTCTTGATTTTTTTTAAAGAAAAAGTAGACCCATACTGTTCCTTTGATTCATAAATACAGTATTTGAATTAAAACTTCAATGATGTTTTATGTTTTCTCCTTTGGGATTCAGTCTCATTTTTGGATTTCCAAAATAAAGCTTAATTTTCTCATAATCTTAGAAGTATGAAAAAAAAGACTGCACATTTACAAATATCCATGAAAGTCATCTGTTCACATTTGGCAAGAAACTAATTTTTATCATTTCAGTAAAAACAGAATAATTTCAATAACACCATGTGGTTCCATTCTGCCTCAATACAATTGTAGCATTGTTAGTGTAAGGATTTTAGACTTCATATATGAGAGTTTTATATTTATTGCTCAATGTACATCAATAATGAGCTGATGCTAAGAGAGTGGTCTTGCATTTATGTCACATTCCTTTTCTAGAACTAGTGTTTATGATTCTCGAGCGCGGGAAAGATTGCGCCAGATTGAAGAGCAAAAGGCACTGGCATTACAGCTTCAAAACCAGGTAAAAAAAAACTGGGATAAGGTTATAATTAAATAGCATATCCAAGTTGAAACTAATTTGAAAGGTTACATATATTTGGGGTCAAAGCTGTTAAAATTGCAAGAAAATACGGTACCGTAGCATTGTATGTACTTACTATTTATCTGTCTATCTGTCTATTGATCTATCCAGCTAGTACTACTCAGTTTACATAGAGAGAGAACATATCTCTTTATCCCACTTATTCTCAAATTCTGTCTTTCAGAGATTGCAGGAACAGGAACAATCAGTACATGATTCAGTGGAACTGCGCCTTCGTGTACCTCTTGAAAAGGAGATCCCTGTCACAATCGCCCAAGAAGCAGAAAAAAAAGGTCGTAAATTAACTGATAGTGAAGATGAATTTCCTGAAATCACAGAGGTAAATTACGTAATATAAATTTCTGCACTAGCAAGTGTTGTGTTTAGAAAGAATGCTTTAGATGAACTTAAAACATAAAAATAACAGAGCCTGTGGTATTTAAATTATATTGCTTATGCCAGAGGGGAGGGAAGTTGGGGGACTGGATGAAAAAGGTGAAGGGATTGAGAAGCAAATTGGTAGTTACAGAATAGTCATGGGGATGTTAAGTACAGCATAGGGAATATAGTCAATATTGTAATTCTGTATGGTGCCAGGTGGGTACTGGCAATATCAGGAGAGGGGGGTTATAACACTTTGTAAAGTATATGATTGTCCAATGACTATGCTGTACACCTGGTATTAATATAAAATAATATTGAATATAAACTGTAATTGAAAAATAAAATTTAGTTCTGACCAGTGTGGCTCATTTGGTTGGGTATTGGATCACAAAACGAAAGGTCAGCGATTGGATTACTTGTCAACTCACATGCCTCGGTTGTGGGTTAGGTCCCTGGACAAGGCACATGTGAGAAGTAACTGATCAATGTTTCTCCCACTTTCTCCTTTTCTCTTTCTCTAAAAATAAATAAATCTTAACCAAAAAAAAGTAAAAAAAAAAGTAAAAAGTTGTTTTGCATATTCCTGCTTTCATTTGTGTTACAGCCCAATATTGGTTTTATTTTTGAATGATTATTGAACATTGAGGAAAGAATTATGGGTGGCTTTTTGCAACTTCAGTGAAAAGCATTTAACAAATTTGTGTTTCATTTCATGTTCAGTAAGCTAAGCTTACTATTTTTGTAAGTAATAAAAACTTGGTATAAAATTCAGAAGGTACATAAGGTCTATATACATTTTAAAGTAATCTGTTTCTTAATTTAGTCTTTTGTTTGAAAAACTCACATAGTTGGTGATTATAACACATATGGTTGTGCTGAATTCCATGTTTTACATTAAAAAAGAACAAAAGAAAAATCCAGGAAAATGTATCTAAAAGAGACTACCTTTACCTCCTTCCTACTTTTTGGGAAACATTCTATTTCTCAGGAAATTGGATCAAAAATATAAAATATAATTAGATCTTCTCATAGTCTTAGAAAATTTGATAGCAGGAATAACATGAAACAAAGGTCTGAACTGTTGTGCTGAAAGAGAGAAGGGAGGACAAGGCGGGATAGGATGCAATCGAAGATGACTTCTGGAAGGAACAGATAGCAAAATGTTAGAAGTACACAGTTGCTTAATAATAAATAGTCTGGGAATGTGTGGGGCTTGGTGAGAAATGAGGTGTGTCTGAAGCAATGTATGTTTAAATCTCCAATACCTCTTGGTTCTCTAGGAAATGGAGAAAGAAATAAAGAATGTATTTCGTAATGGGAACCAGGATGAAGTTCTAAGTGAAGCATTCCGCTTGACTATTACACGCAAAGATATCCAAACTCTAAACCATCTGAACTGGCTCAATGATGAGGTAATCTTGCACCCATTTTTATTTTCAAACAGTAAGTGAACATTAAGTGGAAACTAAAGGCATGCATTGGCTGGTGTGGCTCAGTGAATGGAATGCTGGCCTGTGAACAGAAAGGTCACTGATTCTGTTCCTCGTCCGGGCACGTGTGTAGGTTGCAGGCCAGGTCCACAGTTGGGGGCATGCAAGAGGCAACTGATTGATGTTTCTCTGGCCCAGCGATGTTTCTCTCCCTCTGTTTCTCCTTCCTTCCCCCCTCTCTAAAAATAAATGAAATCTTTAAAAAAATGAAATATTTAAAAAATATTTATTTATATATATTTTCAATTTATATATATAAAACTAAAGGCATTATTTCACTGTTTCTCTAAATGGATGGCCTGGTTCAGAATCAGCTGTCACAGGCTTCTCAGTTCTCCTTAATAAATATGAAGCAGTGTGGTAGAGATACGCATTAAAAAAAAAAAATGCCAGGTGATTTTTATATGCTTTAAAGTCTGATTTAACTTCAAGTCTGAGAGCTGCCGATTTACCTTTTATATATTGACATTTTGGACACTGAGGGAGAGGACATTTACTCATTAGTA
Organism: Pteronotus mesoamericanus; assembly: GCF_021234165.1. Taxonomy (NCBI): domain Eukaryota; kingdom Metazoa; phylum Chordata; class Mammalia; order Chiroptera; family Mormoopidae; genus Pteronotus; species Pteronotus mesoamericanus. The sequence continues at coordinate 6,209,240 of NW_026555310.1, forward strand.
TTGTCACTGTCTTTAAGGCACTTACCCTTCAACTCACATATTCAGAGAAAATACTTGATAGCTGACCAAGTTGTAGTATGAAGGAATACTTTCCATGTACAGTTCCATTTCTACTTCCCCTTCTATCTCTGCTTGTTCGAGGTCACTTAGGTTATCAGTTATAAGCTTTCTAATATAGCCTATTTTTAAAACTGACATTGAAAAAGTTACATTATTAAATATTTAATATATTGAGTTAAAAAAAGTAATGGCCCTCAGCTTTTGAGAGTTCTAATTATTTTAAGTAACTTGATTACTCTACAGTCTTTAAACTGATGTGTCCTAGTCATATACCTGTAGGAGCTTGTTTTATTTTAGAAGGATATTTTCACAGCAAAAGAAGAAAATAGCTTGCATTTTTTCCTTAGTACCTGCCTCCCATTTTAGGTCCACTAGCAACATTCCTGCCCGATATTTTTGGGTGTGCTCAGGCTTCCCAGCTATGGAGGATTTTTAGATACTCAGTGTAGAAAGCAATAAGTAGTCTAGATACCTAATTCTAGTCTTGTTTGCTAAGGAACTTCCAATATTGGTTTGGCCAAAAAGCCCATATGGTTTTTTTCATAAAATAAAAGACATATTTTTTTTACCAATAACTATTGATTTGGATATTTTGAGTATGTCGGCTACCTGCCACATGGTAGAACATTAATTATTCTCAATTAATGTATTGATTTGATCGCTATCAACTTCAGCTGGTCTACCTGACCATGAAGCACCAACCAGTATGAAATCTCCAGCACAGAACTTTGCAAACCACTTCTGACATGTTCGATCAGTCACAGCATCTTCTCCATACACTGCACAAATCTTTTTTTGTGTTTCACTTGCGTTTTTTCCTTTATTAAAATAATAAAGCATAATATGCCAGTAATGTGTATTTTCTTCCATCTTCAAAATTAAAATGGCTACACAAAAATTGACCTATTTTGATAAGTATTTTTGAAATGCATGCTGATATGACAGTTGTCACAATACAGTCTAACAGAATTGTTTCAAATGAAGTTAAAGACAACTAAGCACTATTAGAGTCATCTTACGGAAAAAAACAAACGAACTTTTGGGCCAACCCAATAATAATATTGGCTAACATCTGTTGAGCATTTACCCGATGTTAGATACTGTTCTAGTGTTTTATGTTTTCTTTTCACGTAATGGTCACCGCAACCCTTGGAAGTAGATTCTGTAATTTTATCATCTCTATTTTATAGATGAAGAAACAAGGCATAGAAAGGTTAAGAAACTTGTAGGGTTACATGACTAGTAAGTAGCAGAGACAGGATTTATACCCAAGCAGCAATGCATTATATTATGTATCTTATGTATTATATCATACCATCTCAGAATTTTAAATTGGATCCTGTTTTAGGATGAGAGATATGGATTTTGAGAGCCATATTTCATGTCCAACGTGTTGATTTTTTTCTGGAGCCAGCTGGACTAGCCCTGTTCTCTTTGCCAATCATGAATTTATAAGATACAAATTTTTATCACTCCATGAATAATACCTTTGGCCAAGAATAGTAAGGAAGGTATGTTTGATACTGTTTTGCTTTAGGAGAAACCACCATGGTTCTTTTGGCTCAGAATAGTGGTATGAGAACATTGGATCAAATAATAGAAAAAAAAAGGAGCTTACCAAATCAAGGGGCAAAATGAAAATCAAGGACAGTCAAAAGTATCCACTAATTAAGTGTTTTTGATTTGGAGACAGTAAACTATGGTCTGCCATTTTTTGCCTGCTGCTGCTAAGTGGGCTGGGGTCAGTTATTCTACAGGAATGTAACCTGTTTGTTGTAAATTATGCAGAACCTTCTAGGGGGCAGCAATGAGTAGCATATGCACTGAGTTCTTGCTATTTACTGTGGCAGTCACCTCAGTAAGATCCCTTACAGAGACAGCATTCATCAGGACATATTTTCCATTCCCTGGGCCCATCAAGGGTTGGATTTTTAGCAAGCAAAGTTAATGGAAATTACATTATTAGAAGTAATGAGGGGAAGGAAAGATTATTCTTTTACTTTATCTCTGTCAAACCTACCCTAACTTGTAGGAAGTGCTTGTCTTCTGAATTCAAAATAATGGTAATGTTGAATCTTCTGATCTGTAGTCAGACATGTTACCCATTGTGCCACTGGCCTGCACCCTAGAATAATGGTAATCTTGAAAGCAAGTACCCATTCACATGTCCATGATGATGATAACCACTTTAAAAAGCACCATTTTCAAAGTACCTTATGTCTCAGGCTTTTAAAGTGATTGCCTGTTAGAAGCTAACATTCTGATAAGGAATTAGTAGGTATCCTTAAGTATTTGTACTCATTTAAAAATACTTAATTTCATTTCTCAATTGTGAACTCTCCGTCTTTCTCTGCAAGTAATTTGTCCTCTCTTTAGTCCTATTTTCCTTCCCTCAAATAGATGTTTTCATTAATAACCATTTCTCTTCTTTTTGTATCTCTTGTCAGTTGTATAGGGTGCATTGAAACTTTCTTCAAAATAAGATGACTGAAAAATTATTCTTACCATTTTTGAGACAAGAATTATAAAATCCTAGAAGTGAAAGGGACCAAATTTAGTTTATAAGGAAAATAAAATCCAGAAGTTTATATTTGGGTATGCACAGAAAGCCATTAAGTTACCCTTTCTCTGGTCTCTTTCCTAGAAGAAGAATATGCCACAGTGCCTGTTCATACAATAGGCATTTTTTTTTCAATCCTCACCGAAGACTATGTTCATTGATTTTTAGAGAGAAAAGAAGAGAGAGAGAGGGAGGGTAGGAGGGACGGAGGAAGAGAAACATTGATGTGAGGGAGAAACATTGATCAGTTGCTTCCTGTATGCGCTCTAACCAGGGATTGAACCTGCATCCTAGGTATGAGCCCTGACCAGGAATCAAACCCATGACCTGTCGGTGCGTGGGACGGTGCTCCAACCAACGGAGCCACTTGACCAGGGCCATACGATAGGCTTTAAAATATGTTTTTATGAATGAGTTTTTGTATGGGTTAAATTCTGTATAGCGTCAAAGAACTAATTATGGACAGGATTGACATTTTATCTTACTAATAAGAAAATGAAACATCTCGGAAATGAAATGTGGAAACTGGCTGCCTTGTAAAGAATCCAAAAGGAAAGCTAGTAACATCAGGGACATTGTAGGTGGGGGTTTCTCTACTGGGTCTGGTGATTAGTTATTAATATAAATATCTAAAGGAAAGGAAACAGGGTTAAAGAGAGGAGGAATTAGTTGCAAAAGTAGATTGAAAGTTATAATGAAGAAACAAATAGAAATATTTTTAAACGGGTATCAATACTAGAAAGTATGTGTTAATTCCTGGAGATTGAATTGGATAACTTTTTGAATCCAACTCTTAAGATTCTAGACTAAACATCTTGAGGAGAAAACTGCTTTGGGCTTTGTGTTTCTCTTTATGGCCTGATGATTCTGCTGCTTAGAGGGCCTAAAAGTTGTTTTATAAGGCATCAGGTAAACTTAGAAATACATGGCATACAAGTAAATGGATCTGACTTCTGCTCTGATCATGATAGAATAAAATAGATTAGATTAACCATTTCATCTTAACTAGAAAACTAGATAAAACATGAAAACAGCAATTTTCAGACATTGGGTAACAGTGATCCCTGAGAGAAGGGAAATGAAAGGGATGAGTCTATGATTTGCCTAGTTTACTGGGGTGGTATATTGAGGGCAGAGAGCTGGTAAAACCTAGCAGTGCCTGACACTCTGAGGAGACAGAGTTCCAAGTTTGGGAAGACTAAAGTGGCTAAGATTTGTGAGGTCAAATACTGGAGGGAAGTTTCTGTAGAGGGAGAAAGCTCCAGAAGTGTGCAGAGGGCCCTCCTTAAATCTTTCATTGAGTACCTGTCTGTATATATTCTGGAAGGAACTAGTAGAGGCTGGGAACTGCAAGGACGAAGGAGTAAGAACAAGCCTCAGAGCTAAAACAGGTGCCTTGCATAGTTTATGTTTCAGTCAGCAAGAATGAAAAAGTCAAAGGGTATTGATTATTTAGAGTCCTCAGAAGAGTATTGCCTCAGGATTGGTGCTGAACTGGCCCTAGAATAAAGGCTGCTCTGGAACTTTGGTAACAAAGCTTGAAACTTCCAAGTAACTTAACTATATCACAGAACAAAGCCCAACAATATTTAAAGAAATACAATAAATTCTAGTAAACAAAGCCCAGCAACATGATATTCACAGTATCCAGCATCCAGTCAAAAATTACCAGGCATGCAAAGTGGGGGGAAAATGCAATTTATTACAAGGGGAAAAAATTCACTAGAAATACCCAGAAATGACAAAAGTGATAGATTAAACATACAAAAATACTAAAACAGATATTATAAACATATTCCATACATTGAGGAAGGTAAATAGACGTTATAAGAAGAGAAATGGAAGATATTTAAAGAAGACATAAATTGAACTTGTAGAAAAATACAATACCTGAATTAAAACATAGAAGATACAGAATAAACAGTAAATTAGACCCTGTGGAAGAAAAGAAATGAATGGACTTGAAGATAGAGCAAAGGAACTATCCAAGTGAAACACAGAAAAGGCTAAAGAAAGATGACTAGAGCATCAGTGAGCTGTGGGACAATATCAGGGAATCTAAGCATGTAATTGGAGTCACTGAAGGAATGATGTGGTGTAAAGGCTGTCACAAAAAATTAAGAAACAATGGTGGAAGATTTTCCAAATTTGAAAATTTATAGCAACAGATCCAAGAAATTCAGCATACCACAAGTATAAAAAACACCACACCAAAATGTATAATAATTAAATTGCTGAAAACCAGCAATAAAGAGAAAAATAATAGACCTCTGGTCAAGATGGCAGCATAGGTAAAAAGGGTTTGCCTCTTGCAGAACCACATCAAAATTACAACTAAAATATAGAACAGCCATCACTCAGAACCATCAGAAATCAAGTTGAATGGAAGTCTGACAACTACAGAATTAAAGAAACCACATCCATCCAGATTGGTAGGAGGGGTGGAGATGTGGAATGGGTTGGTCCCACATCTACATGTGGTGGATAAAAATTCAGGAGGGATATTTTGGGAATGAGGAGTCCCAGTTCCACACCAGACCCCCAGCCTGGGGTTCCAGTGCCAGGAAGATAAGTCCCCACAACTCCTGGCTGGAAAAACCAGTAGGGATTGAGTCAGTGGAAGAAACTCCAGGAGTCCCAAACAGTTGCCCTTAAAGAATCCACATGCAGACTTACTCAGATTCATTCCCTCTGAGCTCCAGCACTGGGGGTAGCAGCTTGAATGGCACCTGTGGCATACAGGGAAGTACTGAAGTGTCTGACATCAAGGCGAGAGCTAGAGGGCAGCTTTTTCCCAGACAGAGAGGCACACACCAAAGGCCATTGTCCCTCTCCTGAGCCCTCCCCACACAGCCACAGAGCTGGCAGGCGGATGCCATATCTGAGACTCCATCAACCTGGCTAATACTGTTGCCCTTCCCTGAAGATCCCTTGGGACTCTGTCCCACCAAACTTATGGGCCCACCAAAAGTGTTAACCATGACTTTTCCATATGAATGGCTGGTCTTGGATCATGCTTCACAATTTCCTAAATCCTCTCAAATAACCAACAGCTGGACTCAGTAAATCCCTGGTCCACGTACCTCATGCTAAATGACCCCAGGCCTGGCACCAGAAGCAGCCAGCCTAGATTCACAGCTTGGTTTTTACTGGGAATTGCTACACCCAGCACAAGTAGCAGCCATCTCAGATTGCTTTATAGCTCAGGAAGGATGGTCCCAGGCAGAACACAGGTAGGGGCTGACCTTGGCCTGCACGCCCTGGGAAATGCCAGAGCCTACAAAACCTGTGAATAGCTACAGACCATGTTGGAGCACCACCACCTTGCCCCTCCACAGCTGATCCTCCATGGAGTGCAGAAGTTGGGTGTCAGTGGTCACAGCCAGTCCTTGCAGCCGACTGGCCTGGGTAAATTCCTCCCATTTACCTGCCAACAGCAGTCAAGCCTTAACTGTAAGAGGATGGTGGACTCAGCCCATATAAAATGCGCACCTCAAGTACCCAGCTTGGGTAAGGGGGAGGATGTGCCACTGGACCCTACAAGACACCTACTAACTACATTAGGCCAGGCCACCAAGACAGAGTCATAGCAGCTCTACCTAATACATGAAATCAAACACAGGGAGGCTGCCAAAATGAGGAGACAAAGAAACATGGCCCAAATGAAAGGACAGATTAAAACTCCAGGAAAGAACTAAACAAAAGGGAGATAAGCAATCTAGCAGATGCAGAGTTCAAAACACTGGTTTTAAGGATGCTCAAGGAACTTAGTGAGGACCTCAACAGCATAAAAAAGATACAGTCAGAAATGATGGATACACTAATTGAAAGAAGGAACAATTTACAGGGCAACAACAGTAGAGTGGATGAAGCTGAGAATCAACTCAATGTTTTGGAATATAACGAAGCAAAAACAATCAGAACAGCAAGAAGAAAAAAGAATCCCCCCCAAAAACAAGGTTAGTGTAAGCAACTTCTGTGACAACTTTAAGAGGTCCAACATTCGCATCATAGGGGTGCCAGAAAGAGAAGAGAAAGAACAAGAAATTGGAAATCTACTTGAAAAAATAATGAAAGAAAACTTCCCTAATTTGGTGAAGGAAATAGACATGCAACTCCAAGATACACAGAGTGTCCCAAACAAGACCGATACAAAGAGGCTCACCCCAAGACACATCATAACTAAAATGCCAAAGGTTAAAAATAGAGAATCTTAAAAACAGCAAGAGAAAAGAAGTCCATTACCTACAGGGGAGTTCCCATAAGACTGTTAGCTGATTTCTCAAAAGAAACTTTGCAGGCTAGAAGGGATTGGCAAGAAATATTCAAAGTCATGAAAAGCAGGGACCAACAGCCAAGATGACTGTACCCAGCAAAGCTATCATTTAGAATCGAAGAGCAGATAAAGAGCTGCCCAGACAAGAAAAAAACTAAAGGAGTTCATCATCACCAAACCATTATTGTATGAAATGTTAAAGGGACTTATTTAAGAAAAAGATCAAAACTATGAAAAATAAAATGGCAAAAAATATGTTATCTTCTAACAATTGAATCTAAAAAACAAACTAAGCAAACAAGAAGAGCAGAGACAGGATCATGGATACAGAGAGCGTTTTGATGGTTGCCAGATGAGAGGGAGGAGGGGGAGAATGGGTGAATTGGTGAGGGGATTAAGAAGTACAAATAGGTAGTTACAGAATAGCCATGAGAATCTAAAGTACAGTATTGGAAATGGAGTAGCCAGAGAACTTATACACATGACCCACAGACATGAACAATAGCGTGGAGATTGCCTGAGGGAGAGGAGGTTGGCTGGGTGGAGGGGAGCAAACGGGGGAAAATTGGGGCAACAGTGGTAGCATAATTAATGAAATATAATTTTAAAAAGATAAAAATAACCCTGGCTTGTGTGGCTCAGTGGATTGAACACCGACCTGTGAACCAAAGGGTCACCAGTTCGATTCCCAGTCAGGACATATGCCTGGGTTGTGGGCCAGGTCCCTGGTGGGGGATGCGCGAGAGACAACCACACATTGATGTTTCTCTCCTTCTCTTTCTCCCTCCCTTCCCCTCTCTCTAAAAATAAATAAAATCTTTTTTAAAAATACTTTAAAAAACATTAAAAAAAGATAAAAATAATACAAGCAACTAGAGGAAAAGAGACATATTATATACAGAGGGACAGAGAGCTTTATGAAACCATATAGGCCAGAAGCCAGTGTAGTTACATCTTTGAAATACTGAAGGAATTTTTTTAAATTTGGCAACCTGGATCCTATACCCAGCAAATAATATCTTTCAAAAAGAAGGCTATACTGTTTAGACAGACAAATGCTGAAATAATTCATCACCAGCAGAGCTGTACCATAAGAAATATTAAAGGATGTTCTTCAGGCAGAATGAAAACATGAGGTAGTAAAATCAACTTATACAAAGGAATGAAGGACAGTGGAAATGCTTTCAGTTTTTAATATCTCTGAAAGACACTTGATTAGTTAAAGTGGAAATAAAATGAGGCACTGTGGGGTTTACACCATGTAGAGGTTGTTTCCAAAATGCAAAAGCATTAGACTCTTAGAATTCGTTGGAATACTGTATTTCTAACTTTACTGGTTGGGGAAAAGCCATGAGGAAAAGACCAGTAACAAATATGGGTGCAGGAGCAATTAAGGTACCATCTACATAGCAGACTGTAACTACATGAATGACACAGCTACAGGAAGACTTAGTTGCCTATTTTGTAAAGGCTCTTCTTTGAAAGAAAAGAGATGTCTTAGCTATTCAACATCACAGTAGCCTTGTGTATAGAGAAAGAATTCTTCCTTGATAGTGGAGAAGTAAGAAGACTTTACAAGGGATGTACGTGTCTGTCCAGAAAGTATCCAGTCATGTACTATGAAAAAATAGAGACATTTATTGAAGGAGATACAAGATACAAGAAATGTTGTACATAGGACAATGATACCTCAGTCCCCTTCAAAGTAGGCACCTTGGGACCTCACATAGTTCTCCTAATTGCCATCTGCTGCCCCATTGTGTTTTCCTGAACCTCATCAATGGTCTGAAATCTCTTCTCTTTCAAAGGTGATTTTAGTTTGGGGAAAAGCTAGAAGTCTCAAGGCGCCAAATCTGATCTGGAGGGGGACTGAGTCACTGTGTGATTCGATGTTTTGCCAAAAAACTCTGCGTGAGACTTGATGCACAAGCACACATACTGTCATGCTGAAGCTGCCAATCACCGTAGCTGTGGCCTTCTGAATCATCCAAATAGTCTCTGTGGAGGAATGTTCAAGCTTAATGCAAATTTTGATGCAGATTCGTTGATCTGCTTGCTCAGTCATTTTAAATGCAATCGCCACATAGTACACATGCTAACTCAATGGCATCCACTGCCCCCACTGACTAGTAAAGTAAAATCCACATTGTTCATGCATGTGCATTCCAGTCCACTCTCCCTGGCTGGCAGGTTACAACAATGTCACGAAAATGGTTCTTGTTATATTAACAATGGCTGGACTTTTTCCAGACAGGCCTCATATATCAAGGTCACCTGATTTTTACTGGAGAATTAGTGTCTAGATTCAGAGCACGTAACTCTTTGTCTAGCATTCTGACTTTCAGAACACAAATCTTTGATGGAGATGGGGAATTGGTAGTGGTAATAGCTTTCTAATTGTTTCCAAGGAGGAGATTAGTTTAAGTGATGCTCAGTAAAGAGAGGAAACAGCTTGTAAAATATTAAGTCCATCTAGACAAACCTAGCACAGGGAATAAATTTTCCTTAGGGAATAAAATCTGATTGCTTAAGAAGGGAAAAAGCTAGGCACAATGAGATAAATTAATTAAGGGAATATGATGGGTCTACCATATGCTCTGCATTCTTGTGGAATAAAATGATGAGAATGGAAATTTTAGTGTTTCTAATGTGAGTCATTGGTAGATTCCACATCATTATAGTGTACTTCTTTAAAGTGTCTCTTAATAGAATTAGTCCTTTTAATTAACCAGGGATTTATGTAGGATAACACCAAGAATTTTAATTAACAGTTGTCATGACTCCATAAAAATAGGTACCCATTACTTGTCTTTCTCTAAAACTTTAGCAGTAATTCTGATAATTTGCTGATTAAATTTGCATGTGAGAAAAATTCTGCGTACATGTTCACAGAGAGGGACACAATACACATTGCTTTTCTGAAGTCTGCTGTTTTAGTTTTTATAATATTATTAGGTTAAATCTAGAAGTGAATGACCTTCTGGCTCTTGATACTCAAGTGCTGCTGCTTGGTTATTCTTTTGGGCTTTGTGGTTGGCTAGGATAGATTTAATTTAAAAATCAGAATGGAAGATCAAGGTGAAAAATCTAAAGAGGTAAAATAGGAAAAACAGCTTTGTTTCCCCTAAAAGTTGTATTGGTCCCTGCTCAGGAGTCCATGCCCAGGACTCCTAGAACATATTTTTCTAAGCCAATTAGAAGGGTTCAGAATGTAAACTTGAGAAGGGTTAAAAGTCAAGACTACTGTTAGTGAGATGTTTTACTTCTCAATGCTTGAGAAAACAATAGTTTGGCTGGTTTACTGGGCAAGAAGGAAGATGCAAATTGTAGTGGCCATTTAAGTCCTTGTGGTAACAGAGGAAAGGATTGAGTCCTTAGTTTGAAAACATTGTAGGGCTTTCTTTTAAAGAGAAGCTTTTTTTCAGCTTCGGCCTGGCAGCTCTTCAAATAAAATCACAAAGGAACAAGACACTATAAACAGCTGTCCTACCCCAAAACAGGACTGCATAGACAAGCAGGCGCTCATGGCCAAGGCTGTGAAGGCAGCAGGAAGGGCAGCTCCGTAGGCACCAGGAGCCACAGCAAGCAAATAGAGGCAAGTGTGGGTCCCAGAAAGAGTGACAAGTGGACTAACACTGGTGGTCATCTTCAGGTGCTGATATATTGGCAAGACAGACAGTAGGTACAGGGCTGATTTGCTACTTTTAGCTCCCTGTTTCAAAGGGAACTCAGAAATCCGGAGCTAAGAGAATCTTACGTGTAGACAGGCTCTAGCCGTGGGAGGGGAGGGACCCTTGTCTTCACAAAATATAAGCAAATGCTCTGACATATCACTGCTTGTTTTTCATCTTAAGCACTGTGATCCCTTCTCTCATTTCTTTTTCCTTAATCTTTAGCCCTCCTCTGTGAGATGACATGTAGGATTCTTTTTGTTCTCTAATTCCTAGCTTAGGTTTGTTTTTGTTGTGGGTTTGTTTTTTGTTTTTTTTTTTTGTATGATTGCGTATTGGCCGAACTATGGCAATTTTCCTGGTTTGGACAGAGTAATAGCTGAAAACCTGAGGAGAGAAACTTGGGTTTAAATTCTGCCTCAGATGTCAGATTACACATTCTTAGCTAATGGGAGGGAACATTGAAGCCACCACACTCCCTCCTACTGGGATACCGGGGAAATGAAAAAGAACCGACATTACTTCTTAGAACTAATTAATAAGCTGACTTTGGAGGAGGCCATTTCCCTCTCAGTGGAGAAACATTTGTTGGAGGCAGAGCTAAAGCAATGGAAGAGGGATTCTTAAAGGAAACAGACAGCATTAGGTATTCTCAACGGCCAGGTCTGTTTCTGTTCATCTGGGTTAGTCTTTAGCCTTATACTCCACCCTTTCAAAATAAAAAATAAACAAAAAAAAACAACAACCAAGCAACCCTGGCTAAGTCCAGCTAAACTTCATTGGTCTCAGAACTCTTTCCTCCTAAAAATTAGGATAGTCATGTGTAGCATGACATTCATTTATGTCATCTTTTTTTACTTCAGGGTAATTATCCCAAAGGTTATAATTACCTTTATGGGCACCTGGGGAAGAAATATCTTTGTGGCTATCATGTGCTTTACTGTCCTTACTCTCTGCCTGATTCCTTCCATCTTCCCTATGAGTCCTTCTTGCCTGTTAAAATATATAATTTGTCTGCCCCATGGAAGGTTTGTCTTAGAGTGACTGGCAGGTCATCTGCCTGTTCACTTCACCCCTTGGATTGAAGGGTTTAGCTTCATTGCATGGCTAATATTGTGGGATGGGTAGAATACCAGAGGAATCAATGCCTTCTTGCGTGCTTTTTCTCACTATATAATGTAGTTTATAGCCTCGAAATATGTGCTTGCTGGGCAGACCGTCCTGTATTCATGGCTGCTTTCGTTCCTAGGAGTATTATTAACACCATTATCCTTGGGGGCAGGTTTAGATCGGAAACCTAGGTTGAGAAACCTGTAATCCTAATTGTGTCTTGATTCATTATCATTATTTAAAGTAACAGTTCTAGTTATCTATTGGGCATCACACTAGACAGAAAATTAGCCGCAATCTGAGTCCTTTTGGCCTGCTGGGCCTGTTGCTCAGTCTTCAGAGATGCAGACAGAAGAGTGTCTGTCTTCAACCCTAGCTTCCCTTCCCCAGCTCGTTCTGCCTCATGGCAAGTGTGGTTTTCCTGCAGCTGCCTAGGCATCCTCATCTATAGGCCCTTTCTCTCGTCTAGACCATGCTCTGGTGTGTTCTTGGCAGTGGTCCCTGCTGCCTGCCGGGTATGTAGTTGCCTACTGTTGGGCAGTAGCTCATTGCTCTGGCATCCTAATGTGTAAATATTTGTCAAAGGCCGGGGGCATTTTCCCATTCCCCAAAAAGCATTCTGAAAAATGTGCCTGTTTTCTTAGTCATATTTCCAAGGTGTGGATCAGTTAGCCCATTCATTCCTTGCAGTTGACAGACACTGGCCTGGCCTCATCTGACCACATAAAGTAAGGATGCAGTAACTTCCGGCCCACTAACTTTGACTTTAGTACCGAGGAGTCCTGGACCTAAGGGAACCATAGACAACATAGTCACTATTAGAGAACACATTATGGAAAAAATCACGTATCTCCTATATCAAGCATTTTAATTTTTTTCACTCACACTTGACATTGAAGGCATAAATGGAATCAACAAAAATGAGAAAGCTAATAACTGTTTAGATTCTGGGGAGAATTTTAATCTTCATGTTTGTGACTTTACTGTCAGGTCTCATGTTATATAGGTTTTTATACTGCATTCAAGTGTGCCTCTATAAAAGGTGACATTGCTGAGCTACTGTCAGTTTATAGGTGTTTTGTCCAGTGTAATTGATGATTTATCCTGTCACTCAGATCTGCTTGAAACCAAAACAACTTGCCTCTGCAAGATAGCTTTTTGGGCTAAAAGACAGTCTTTAGCATTGATGCAAAGTTTTCTATCTTTGGGTAAAACCAGGTCACCCACATATAAGAACTGAACTCTTGGTCTTAGCCTTGTTCACACTAGACTCTCACTAACCTCAGGATTTATTTAACTTGCTCACATAGTGCCAATAGGTTAAAGTAACTACTGATGTACTTTATTAAACTGCTTGTCCTCCTTCACTTGTTTTCCTCCCAGTCTCACCTTCAAGTATCCTTTCCTCCTCATCCTGCAGTCTTTTGACCTAATCCTCAATCTTCTGGCCAGCATCTGGTCATATGTATCCCCAACCCCATTGTATGTATGTATGTATGTATGTATGTATACATATATATATACACCCCATTGTATATATAATCTCGGCTTTTTGTTTTCACTATTTATAACCACCTCAATCCTCCTCATTTCTAGTCAGAATTTGATATAGGGACATGAAGCTGTTGGGTGTTAGAGTCTTAATTGAATGAGGAGGAAACAATAGCATATGTTCTACAATACAGCAACTGCTTTTCTTTAAAAGATTTATTTATTTTTAGAGAGAGGGGAAGGGAAAGAGAAAGAGAGGGAGAGAAACATCATGTGTGGTTGCCTCTTGCACACCCCCTGCTGGGAGCCTGGCCTGCAACCCAGGCATGTGCCCTGACGGAATTGAACTGGCGACCCTTTGATTTGCAGACTGGCGCTCAATCCACTGAGCCACACCAGCCAGGGCTACTTTTCTTTCATAGAACACAACGATTATGAAAGGCCTGAGTATCTATTTTAATACATGTAACTTTTTTCCCACAGATCATCAATTTCTACATGAATATGCTGATGGAGCGAAGTAAAGAGAAGGGGTTGCCAAGTGTCCATGCATTTAATACCTTTTTTTTCACTAAGTTAAAAACAGCTGGTTACCAGGCTGTGAAACGCTGGACAAAGAAAGTGGATGTATTTTCTGTTGACATTCTTTTGGTGCCCATTCACCTGGGAGTGCACTGGTGTCTTGCTGTGAGTACCCTTTTGTTTTTGATAAAATTTAAAAGAAATTTATATAATTATAGAATACACAGAGTAGTGAGTATTAGTTCTGCATCCTCACTGGGTGATTAAAAGGAGGGTAGTATTTACTTGCCTAAAAATCAGATAGATCAATACTTAAAACTTTTAAGAAAGCTATGGAATTTCCTTTTCTGGAAATATTTAAAAAGAAGTTATAAGTCCCTCCTGTAGAGGGATTCCTACAGAGGACTTTTTAGTTTAACCCCTTATTTCTTTTACTTCTACTTAGAGAGATGATGCTTCATAATTTTGGGACTATTTTTAAGAAATCAATAAACTACAAGGCAGGAGAATCAAAATAAAACCTTAGTTCAATTTGTCAAAACTTGCATAAAAAGTGACTTCTTAATGATGCTGCCAATTCTGATCCTGTGACTGTTACTTTCTGCTAATCATGACTTGCCTTGCATACTTAGTATCTTTCATGACTCTGAAAACATGAATATATTAGCTTAAAGTATTAATGAAAGTGTAAGAGTTATCTTACAGTCTATTGTGAATTACATTTGAAAAGCCAAAGAAAATTCTCTAGGTAAATAAACAACACCCAGGATCTGTTACTGTCTTTCTGAAACTGTGAAAATGATCTCAACTCATATTCTTTGAAGAACATGTTGTGTCTTCACTGTTGCCCACTTTGTAGGTGGGGACTCTGAATATAGAAAAAGGTTTTAGGGCAGTTAATGGGCCTACCAGTCAATCAGCCCCCACTGTAGTTCTGTGTAAATGATTCGCCTGTGCTCTGTCTTCTGCAGATTAAGCATGGTATGATGCAAAGTATCAATCAATTAAACTTGTTATGATTTCACAGGAAATCTGGCAAAAGATTCCAGGGAAGGGAAAAGCTGAGAAACCAGTCATCTTCACGTCATCAACAGAGATTTTTTTTTTTTTTTTATTCCTAGGTTGTAGACTTTAGAAAGAAGAATATTACCTATTACGACTCTATGGGTGGGATAAACAACGAAGCCTGCAGGATCCTCTTGTAAGTAAGAAGCTGAGGATAGAAGAGTTCAATGTCAGTGTATGTTGTCTTCCAGCTGTTGAACTCAGTTCTTTTATACCGTCAGTGGACTGATTAATAAAGGAGATTTTCATATTAAGTAAGAATGGATATTTAAAAGAAATTTGTATAATTATAGAATACACAGAGTATTCTATTCTAAGTAAGTAAAGTTTAATAGTAATATAATAATACCAAATATATGTCTTAATGCAAACAATTACTGTCCTAGTGCACTAAAATATAATTGGTATAAACATATCAATATAGGAACTACTTAGAAATCATCTAATCCAACCTCTTAATTTTTCAGATAAAATACCAAGACCCACAGAATGATTTTATTTTGCCTAGGTCCTACTAATTGGTGGCTTAACTGAACCAAAATGCAAATCTGTATACCCCATCTGTTTCTTGTTCCAAAATGCTTAACCCTCACTACCACTCCAGTAGGTAGGTTCCAGAATAGTGAGCAGTTTGCACTTATGAAGAGTGCTCTGTATGAGGTATGCACTCAACAAATTGTTAATTTGGATTGAATTTTTGCACAGGCGACTCAAGACTAAAAATAGTAAATAAGTAGTTCGATATTGCTAGAGAAACATTCGTCTTCCATTAGATTGAGTTCTAAAGGACCATTTTATATGGAAAAGAATCAAATTCGTTCCTCAGGAGGAACAGTAGGTAGCAGGAGCCTGGGTGTCAGAGGCAGAGGTCATGTGTCTCTTGGGCTGACAAATGGTGGGCATGAATTGTGGAAGTTGCAAAGAGGTTTGGCAGTCTACGGATACCCCACCCAGCATTATATACTATTTTCCTCAGAAGCATATATGAAAACTCTTCCTAAGGATTGTCAGCTCCATCCTTTGGGTAGCAGCAGTCATAAGTGTTCTCTGCAGCTCACTTCATTCTTTCCCAATACCTTTAGGCAATACCTAAAGCAAGAAAGCATTGACAAGAAAAGGAAAGAGTTTGACACCAATGGCTGGCAGCTCTTCAGCAAGAAAAGCCAGGTACATTTTATCTTGATGACATAAAAATTCCTGACTTTACGGTAGTTGGCAAGGAGAAGATTTAACTGCTTGATTCCCAGGGACCTTCTCTATCTTAGTGCCTCGCCTGACTGTGGCTTGGTTTGGTTCCTTGGGGAAGATAAAGTAAGCTGTGGGAAAACTGGTCATGTGTTTCTTATGTAGAGGTAGGTTTTCTAAATGCCCAGCTATTTTTCTAAGCATTTCAGTCCTGTGGGACATGTTTGCTGATCGTTTGTTCTTTGTGGGTGGGAGCAGCTTTTATACCCTTAGGTGCAATGGAAGTCTAAGATAGTTTCCTGTGCAGTTAAGATGAAGTACACAGGCATAATTGAGAAGCTGTATTTTTCTTTTGAGCTTGTGCTGTTTTGAGTGAGAAACACGGGTCAAGTTTTCAAAATTCATAGTAATCTGTAAAATTTATATCCTTTGGTTCTTATTCATAATGTAATAAGAAGGAAAGAATCTTGGGAAGATGTCACCTTTTCCTTGTCTTTGGTCTTTCAGGAAATTCCACAGCAGATGAATGGAAGTGATTGTGGGATGTTTGCCTGCAAGTATGCTGACTGCATTACCAAAGACAGACCAATCAACTTCACACAGGTGAGCTGAACCTTCAGGAGGAAGGGAGCTCTGTGTCCACCCTGTCTCCCGGTGCCCAGTAGGGGTTTTTCTCTCCACTTGGCTCTGCTTAGGGAGCTCTGCTTTGTCCTGTAGCTTAGAACACTGGTGGTTACTGCCTGCTACATCACAAATAAAAGAAGGGTAATAACAGGCCATGTCCTAGGTTTCCATATATCACACGTTGAAGTCGAGCTCATTTTCTTCACTTTCCCTTTATTTGGTTAGCAATCAGTTTTTGCTAACTTAAACTAACTATTTACTTCTGTTTGAATTTAATGGCTTTAACGGATTTTTCCACCATAGCTCTTGGGTGGAACTGACTCTTGGAGTTTCCTTAACTTTTCCTCTAAAAGGTGACTCTTAGATTTCAGGCCTCAGATCTTACATCATCTTAAGATTTCAATGTAGAGGACTTGATAGACATCATTCTCAAAATTCTTGGAGAGAGTTAGGCATAGCCCGGGGATGCCTGGCAATACCCTATAAAACTTCTAAGACCACAACAGTGGAAAAGAGCAATAAAGATGGCAATAGAGAAAAGCAAGGGAAAGGAAAAAAGTCCCATGTAATCAAGAATGAGAAATTTGAAAGATCAGAAATGCAATTGAGACCATCTTAGTTGAAAACCTCAAGGAAGAAAGGAGTATGGGGAAAGGAGTATTGGGTCTGGACAAAAAAAATGAAAATTAAGGGTATCTCTGTGTCCCTACAGCAACACATGCCATACTTCCGGAAGCGGATGGTCTGGGAGATCCTCCACCGAAAGCTCTTGTGAAGACTGCCTCAGCATACCTTGACATTGGAGGGGACCTGCTCTTTGTTGTCTACAGCTAGAGACCGTGGAAACAGCTGCTCCCAACCCTCTGTTCTTGTGCAGCCCTTGATCCTGGACCAGGCCCTGGCGAGATGCATTCACAAGCACATCTGCCTTTCCTTTTGTATCTCAGATACTATTTTTGCAAGAAACTTTGGTGCTGTGAAAGGGGGTGAGGGACATCCCTAAGCTGAAGAGAGAGACTGCTTTCCACTTCTTCAGTTCTGCCATCTTGTTTTCAAAGGGTGCCAGCTTCACTCATTCCCTAATTAAGGGAGCTGAGAGAAGCTTGGAAAGACTCCTGGTTTCATAGCAAACTCTTGTTGTTAGGCCTTACTAAGAGGTAGCAAAGGGCATGGGCAAAAAGGGTAGGGATAAAAACCACCAGCATTTACACGCACACATACATACATGATTTTCAAGATGTTTCATCACATCTTGAAAGTGACTGTAAACTGGACTTTGGGGCATGTGCATAGGTCCCTTCTCTAGGACTTTTCCTATTTATATGCCCCTTTGTGAAATCTGTCTGCTTCTAGAAAAGGCTGTTTTATCATCTATAGCTTCCTCCCATCCTGAGGCACAACACGTGAGCCCTGGGTGGACCCCCAAAGGCCCAGGCAGTCCTTTCCTTAAAAGCAGAGGTTTGCAAGTGCTCACAACACATGTTATGGGGAAGACCCACCCAGGGAGCGGTTTAGTGGAGCAGCAAGGCACCACTTTTACTGCCGCCTACTTCTGACCAAGAAGAAGGACCTCAGTCTTTAGCATAAAATTCCAGCATTGGATGAATGCAAGTCTAGTTTGGTCTGTGGCTAGTTAGTTTAAATATGTTTCTAACCACAGAGAATTTAATATATATATATATATATATATATATATATATATATATATATATATATATTTCACAGGGATATGTTTTTTTAAGGCTGAATGTGTTCACCATTTTAGCCTGTAGATTTATTTTCATTTTCCAAATTTAGCTCCAGCTCGCACAGATCCCAGCCCCTATGTGTAGGGTGTTGTGGACTTCCCAACAGAATATTTTGAGACCTGGGTGAACTTTGGCTTAGGGATAAAGGTTATAGAGGGAGGTGAGATTTTCAACTGGAAAACGGGTGGAATTTGGACTGATCAACTTGAGATTAAAAAAACGCTATTCCTTTTGTTCTTTTTAGCATCTCCCCCGCCCTCTGAACGTTCCTCAGGCTAGATAGTGAAATGATCCAATGCCAGTGTCATTTTTGTACTTAAGTTCCAAAATAGGAACATTTTATACTTTTTTCTGTATTGTAATAGGTAGTTTTGTATGAAATCTCTCCTCTCCCCTTGTACCCCATCTCTTTCAGCATTGTGCTTTCTCCCTGGGCTTATTTGAAAATTTTACTCTGTTTTATACCAAGCTTATTTAGTACATTTTTCTATGTTTTACCACAGGTTACAGTTTGAAAAGAAAACTATTTTTTTTAAATATTCCATTGTTAACTGAATGTTACTGTTTCCACTCCAGCAACTAGATGTCCTACCCTATTCATAACTGCCTGCCTTTTGGGGGAAAACCACCTTTTGTTTGTTTTCTTTTTTATTTTATTTTATTTTATTTTATTTTTGGTGTTTTCTATAGGAAATAAATAGATTCCTATATATGAGTTGCTGGGACCTTTCAGATTCTCTTTAAAAAAGCAGTGATATTCAGCCTCATTGTAGGATTCCTGAACATTAACTCTTGGTACTTAATGTATTTAAGTGATGACTTAAAAGGTGATGATATCGTATAGATTTGGATTATGAATCAAAAGACCTGAGTTGTTTAGGCTTTCTCGCTATTGTCGAGGGACTCAGGACAAGAGAGTTTTCTGTGTTTATTGTTTGTTTAGATAACATCTGTTTTGCTTCCCTCACAGTCTTTTTGTACAGACCAAAGCAACAAATATTTATTGCCATGTATAGCAGAAAATGAAACATGCAACAAAAGCACTTTGAAAAATATATAAGGAATTGTTGAGCCTGTCTGAACTTGACCACCTTTCTGATCAATGCAGTTCTTACACAGATAGGAGTTAGTGATCCTGAGACCACCCTTCATGGTAGGAGTGAGCCAAGCTGAGATTAGGTTGTAGCCTAGATGGCTCAGTGGGGCCCAAATACAGATTGTTAAAGAGTGGGCCATGCTTTCCAGAGGGCTAGCCAACAAGAGCGGGCCCAGCACCTGGAAACTTAATTTTGTTTTCATTTAAGGATGGGCTTTGGTGACCTGGGGGTGGGGGGAGGGGGAGACATTCCTGTATTCCATGTCCAAGGGCATGTTTCCAATGCCTTGTTGAGCCTGCTTTAAAGTAAATAAGCCTATTGCTCTCCTTTTTTCTTACTTTCCTCTCTCCCCTGTGCTCAGTGCTCTTAGTCACCTACCATAGAAAATGAGTACTTGAGGGATAATAGGCTCTAGATGCCAGGGAGAGAGCCTTCAACAGAAACCGTATCCCAGCCGTTACCCCTGGGCCCTGTGCAGAGGAAGTCGGACCGCTCCTACCCATTTGAAATACCATGGTCTGAGGCACAGAGGTTAGCTCTGTCCGATTTGTCATCTGGGACCCGCTCTTGGTCCTTTTTCCTCATCAAGCCTGGAGACTATAAATCAACTCTTCTGTATATGAAATGCTTCATATTCCTCTGTAATATCAACTTCTCTCTTTAGCCCCAGTAATCACACTGTCCCTAGCAAAATTAGCCCCAAGTTTTAGTGACCTTGGGGTAGAAACAGATGATCTTGGAGCAGCCCCATCCCATAGCCTGTCCATCGTCACCTGGTTTTACATGCCCGTAGTAGGCTCTAGTGGGTAGAGAGGGAGAGGGTTCATGTAAGAGTCCCAGCATTTTTAATGCCTCAGCCTCTGGCCTTCCTCTGCTATCCCTTCCGCTCTCAAATACATCTTGCCAGATTAAGAGAGATGACTGACACTTGGGCTTTGTTGTCTCCCTTGTTCCACCTGGATGGGCCAAGGCGAAGTGGTATCTGATGCTTTCACCATGTGACTTCACATACCCAAGAGAGTTGGAGAAGGAGGTGAAAGGCTGTCAGGCTCGGTTGTTGACGCAAACAAGGCTACCTGCTGAGCTCGTGAGAAAGTTGCCATGTTTCTCTAGAACGTAATCTATCAGGAGCTTCAAGTTCATCCTAAAATATTGGAAGAGAAAAGTCAGCCTCGTTCCTTACAGTCTGGGGCCTTACTTCACTTGTGTTGAATCCTAACATCAGCTCTATTAAGAGCCCATAACTACCACTCCCAGCTTTGGAGGTGGGGAAGGACATAGAGATGTGGGGGTCATCCTGGTCAACCACTAAGATAAGGGAGAGCTTACGTATCAGGGGTTAGAAAACAAACTAGGATACTCTGAGCCAGAAGATAAACTGTGAAGAAATACTAATGTGAACTGCCTTTCTGGCCTGTTAAGAATAGAGTAGGGATAATCCCAGCTGTGAGAGTTTGGGCCAGATGTCTAGGGTCTTGTCCAAGTCTAAGATTCTGAGATAGGGCCATGGTGCCACTTGGAATAGAAACCAGTCAAGGTAGAGATTCAAAGTTAAAGTTTAAGGCCAATGTTATCATTAGCTTGGTCTTAGAGTTAGGGCCCAGGTCAGTCTTCTCCTAAAGGGACAGATCATAGCTGCTAACTTTATTCTCAGCTGAAGAGTAACCACTCACCACTTCTGATGATTTGTCCCTCCACCCTTCTCAGGACATTAAGTGCTGTGAGGGAGAAGTGTGTGCACAAGGAGCACAGTCTTCATTCTGCTGGGTGCCCCTCATTCAATTAATCACTTCCTCCTTTCACAAACACCTACGGAGCGCACCCCCCCAAATCCAATCTCTTTGAAGCCTCCCTTGATCACATTGTCTTAACATCTCTCATCTGGACATCTGTGGCCCTTATAATCTGAAAATAATATAATTCCATATGATGTTTATATTGTCATCTGCCTTTTACATCAGGAATGGACTGAGACATGTCATCACTGAGGGCAGGTAAATGATTTGGTGCTTCTTCCCCAAGCTAGGAGTGTAAGCTGTCTTTCTGCCCTGCCAGGGAGGAGTTTGGGGTAACTCAATTAAATATTTATTTAGAAAGTATTGCAGGACTTGGGGAAAGAAGGAGCATTTGTCCAGCCTGCAGTGAGGCTGTACCTCCTTTGTGGACCCCAACAGTTCACCTCTGGTCCCAAACCTGATGCCCCACTCTGCCCTTAACACTATCTCCTTGCCCAGTCATTCAACATGCTCTTTGGAGGTCTCAGTCTCTATCCCAATGGGCTAATGAAAGTATTTTTTTCTAACCACACGTATTTCTATTATGTATAGTCCAGCTTTCTAATTTCCAGTGATATACATGGAGATTGTGGGTCCCTTTCTCTCTGCCTTGTCTTTTCAATGGACTGTTTTAAAGTACATGCTGCCTGTACTGAGTCTATTAGCCAGAGCTTAATTCCTGGAGCGCATTTGCCTTATACTTCCAGGGAGCCTGTTATGCTGGGTGTTTAATAAGCATGTGTTTAAGCACCAAGCTTAGGGACCCTGAAGGATGGAATGAAGAGATGGTTTGACCAAGGAAATGAAAGCCACCTGCCATCAAGGACCTTAGAGTTTTTGGGAGGCCAGGAAGATGCCAAACAATGTTCGTTGTTGAGAGGGCAGACTCCTAGGCACGTGGTCCAGTGTGAAGCTGGATGTGGGTGATGGAGAAGCCGAGGTGGAGACAAGTCAGGGATGATGTTGGCTTTATCTGCCAATCTGTGTTGTGTGTGACTCCCTAGTTTTTAAAAGGTGATTTATTTAAAATCTGTGGGTTTCGCTTGCTTGCTTTGACTGGAAACTCTCTGGTAAAAAAGACTCGATGGTGTTTGTCTCTCTAAGACTGTCTCTCTGTCTCTTTGACTGTTTGTTCTGTCTCTGCCTGTGTCTGTGTCTCCTGATCCAAGCTGAACCAGTGATTGGATCCTCAGTGTGGTCTGGATTCCTGAGTCCACCCCTTAACCAGGAGTCTGAATACTGCTCATTCATTCATTTCATTCCACATACCTGGAATTGGATCCTGAACGCAAATAACATGCAAATCTGTGGCTCTCTGGCACTTTTTAAAACCAGGTCTGTCTGCGGAGCTGGCCAGAGAGCCCTCCTCAGCCAAACACACCAGTCAAGACTAAACCCACCCTGCTCACAGCATCCATTGTCTCTGTGCCCCTGTGCTGTACTCCTTACAATCTAACCTCAAAGAAATGCTCCCTCTGCACTACCTGTAAAGCGCACGCTCTGAAGAATAAGACATGAGAAAGCACCAACTTCTGAAAAGTCTTCCAGCTAAGACAGTGAAACAGTTACCTGTGTTGAGTTAGAAGAGTCCCTTGTAGTTTCCAGGACATCCTTGAGTTCCAACATTTTTCTTGGCATGATTAAGATGTTCCAGTTATTTGAAAGTGGTTGGAATGAGGAGGAAAAGCTTCAAGCCACCCTATACTCTGGTTCCTGAATGCAGTCTGAGATAGCTGATGGTTGCCTGGGCCTGCATGTCTATTACCGGATGGGGAGAAAATGCCCTCACAGTGGGGACCTGTGCCTGGTTGTGGGCCTGAGTCAGAGGCAGCCTCTATCCCCAGCGGCTCCCTGAGTGCTTTGTTTGGCCTTAAGTGCTGCAGAAGTTACAAAGGCAAACAGGGTGGGGTTCGTGCTCCTTAAGGAACTTGGTTATAGACATTCTTCTTGAACCCCAGGAAAAATATGTTTTGCTTCCTTGTGTACCTGTGCCCCATTCCCCATCAGCTGTTCACTGGCCAATCTTCTATGCCTACAATGGCCTAAGAGGCCCTGCACAGTTGTCCCCGCACCCCGCCCCGGCCGCCCCTCCCCGCTCGCTCCCCCTTCCCCTGCCCTCACCCCGCCACCTCTCCAACACCATCCCCTACCACTGTGCGCAGGCTCCCTGGTCTCAGCCACACAGGCCTTCTTAGGTGTTCCTCTGACACACCCAGCCTGCTCCCACTTCACAGCCCTTCTCCCTGCTGCTTCCTCTGTCTGGAGGGTTTTCCCTAGACAGCCTCCTGACTCACTCGCTCACTTCGTCCGGGCTCTGGTGGAATATCATCCCCACACCCTCGTTCCTTCACTCACTAGCTCTCTTACCTTCATTTTTTCTCTGTAGCATGTAATATCTGACTACATTATTTACTCATTTGTTTTGTCTGTCTTCTCACTAAAATGTCTATTCTGTTCACGCCGCATCCCAGGTGCCTAAGACAGTCGAAGAAGAGAATTGCTGGAGTGAGTGAATTACTGTTATTCAGCAACTCTAAGTTGTGCTTCCTTTCCATTTTGATAGCCCCCACCTTTTCACATCCTCATTTCCTTGTGTCTGGTTTACAGTGTTTCTTCCCCCAGGGTCCCTGGCTTCAAATTCATCGTCCACTTTGAAGTAAGAGCTATCTTCTCCCAATAAAATTAATAATAAGAGTGAGTATTTTTTGAGGCCCTGGCCCCAGCCTTATATACCATGCACTTTATATCATTACCGCATTTAATCCTCACTAGTGTATGATGTAAGTACTGTTATTATCCCCATTTCTCAGATAAAAAAAAAACAGGTAGTACAGAGATTGAATAACTTGCCCAAAGTCTCACTGATTGTCAATGACAGAAATGGGGACTTCGGGCCAAGAGCATATGTCTCTGAAGCCTTTAAAAGCCTTGTGACCCGGTTCTTCACACAACCAGCATTTTTCTTGTCAACAGGGCAGGTGTCTAATCCTGACATCATGGGGCTCGACCAGTGCGAAACCAGAGAAGAGAACCAACCTTTGTTGAGTCGCAAAGTCCAGTCCTTCATCTTTTCTTTCCTGAGAGGGACTGAGGTCCCCCTCCCCCTGTCTCTTCACCTTAGTTCAGAAGGTCAAGGGGAAGGGCAGAGTCCCTCTGCCTTTGGTTCATTTCCTCTTGGCTTCTCCAGAAAGGGATACTAAGGAACTCCCTCCACCCCTCCCATAACAACTCTCCCCTCCAACTGTCCTTTTCTTGTGGCCTCCCACTCTCCTCCCCAACCCTAGGATGCCCGCATTAGCAAAACTTCCTTTGAGGCCTCCGGTTCTAACCCAGAAAGGGGAAGGGCGAAGGATTGGGAGGGTGGGGGGTAGGGAGACAGCGAGCAGATCTGGGTCCTCCCGCAGGGTCTCAGGAATCAAGGGTGTATGTGTGTGGGGACCTGTGGAGACATTTCTGGTGCTCCGCAGTGCTCCAATTCAGCTTTTCACTTCTGGGTCTCAGGCTCTGTCCCCTCAGTATGAAGCTCCCTTTGCCATTCCATCCAGGCTGGTTTGAGAATGTCAGGAATGCACAACCCTGTGCCCTCCTGCTCCCCCTTCCACCTCCATACCCAGAGCCCCTGGGGAGGTGCAATTTAGTTCCTCCTCGAGGCGAGGGGGAGAGGGAGGGGAAGGGTCCTTCTCTCTTACTGGAGAAGAAAGACACACAGTCTCAAGCCTTCTTCCCACCTTCTCTCAGATTTCTTCCCCCCAATCAGTCTGCCACTTTTAGCTTCCTCTTAAACAGACTGCCTTTCCCACCCTCACTGGGGGCCTTTCTTGATGGTAATTACTGTTCATTGTTTTCCCTGGGCTCTCAATGACCTTTCTTACCAGCCGTGAGCCAATAGTTTGTGTCTGCTCAGAAAATGGGCTCAACTCAGACCAGAAGCAAACCCTTCTGGGCCTCCAAACCCAGGCTCTTGGGATCTAATTCAGCTTTGCTCATGGATAAGGGTTAATGGAAGGCCCCCGCTGGGACTCTCCTGAGGCAGATTGCAGGGGAGAGTGATCGAACTTCAGGAACACTCTCCAGCAGCGGGGTGGAGCTCCGAGCATTTCAATCCCTGAAGAGCTCAGCACCAGAAAAGATAAGGTTTGGCCTGGGGGACAGGACTCCTAAATGAGGTCTCTGAATCCAATAGTTCTGTCCGGACCTTGATGGTGTGGAGCTTCCTATTGTATTAGCCAAGCTCTCTTCCTCCCCACCAGAGGAACGGCCTCCACTCACCAAGCCCCCCAGCGCCACACATCATCCTCTGTGTCTGTCTGTCTGGCTGTCTGTCTGGCTGTCTGTCTGGCTGTCTGTCTGTCTGTCTGTCTCTCTCTCTCTCTCTCTCTCTCTCACACACACACACACACACACACACACACACGCACGCGCGCGCGCGTGTGCGGCTTTGTGTTATTCCCTCGTCATGGGTGATGTGGCTAGAGAAGGAGGACTAGGGTGAGGAAGAGGGGCTGTAGGGAGTGGGGTCTTGATGCACGCATTGTCCCTTTTTCCCTCAGCAGGGCTGCTGACCCCATTCATTCTACCCCGGGGGGAAGGTTCTTAACAATCCACGGCTTTTGAGAATCTTTATACCCCTTAGAAAAGGATTTTGAGAAAAGAGGACATGGGATGTATTCTTCATTCATTCCATAAATATGAAGTGCCTACTCCGTGGCAGACCCCTGCGTGAGGTGCTGGAAATGCCCTCCACCTTCTGGCCCAAGCACCCAGCACTTTGTTCCAGCCTAAACCATTTTGTCCCCAGGGCCCTGTGCCACGGCACCCCCATCAGCCTCATCTCTTTCCATCCTCACCCGTGCCCCTTCACCCAGCTGCAGAGCACCTGTTCTAGTGGGTAAAGAAGCTCCTGCATGAAGGGGCCTGAGGAATAGACATGAGGATGGTGAAACGGCCAGTTTCATCCAACCAGCCCTCCAGGGGAGTCTCAACGACATACTATAAAGGATCTGGGCTAAGATATTTCCTTTAGATTCAGGGATAAGATGGCTGCATCTTCTAGACTTAGGTCTCTCCTTCCTTTTTTCCTATGTTTGGACCATGGAACCAGATTAGGTTTTTAGCAGAATGTCTACTTGGATCTAAAGCCTTCGTTTATTTTTCTACCATTTACCCATCTACTCATCCATTCGTCCATTTAGCCATTTACATATTCTTTTAGGACCTGTTCTGTGTCAGGTCCTGTGTCAGGGATAAATATGTATGATTGCTGGTTTCTGTGGGCCTGTCCTTTGGTCCCCATGGTATCTCTTTCAGCTCCAGCTTCTTCCTCAGATCCCAGACTTCCCTTCTCCCCTTACAGCAGGGGGGCCAGACTCCGACTGAGGAGGTCTCCCAATGGGTAACTAGAAACTCTGAACCAGAGGCCACTGGTAATCAGGGCCAACCCAGGGAATGGGGGCCAAGCTAGTGGCTGGAGGGATGAGGAAGGTGCCCAGCCAGGCCACTGAGCCCATCACTGTGGTTTGGCTCCTTTGGTGAAAAAACAGCAAGTTTGGACAAGTGTCTCCCTGTGTCTTGAGCTCTGGATTGCTCCCAGACAGGAGTTGCTCCGTTAAACAAACCACAGCCAAGGGCAACAGGGGCCCAGAGGGGACTAGAAGGGAGAATGAAAACATCGGGCCCAGGACAGGTCTTGAGCCAAGCTTGTCCATTACAGGCATAATGGCGCGATGAGGCCTGCTGGCTGGGCTGGAAGTATCAGCACGCACTGCAGGAGCTGCAGGTGAGGCAGGGGAAGGAGAAGTCACACCCATACTCACAGACTCACATCGTATAAAACTGATACAGCCACAAGAGCAAATGGAGTCCAATCACTAGAATCTGTTATAGGACATTAGCTGAAGATCCTTCCCCCAAATACCCAGATGAGTTACAGGAAGTTGACCATAAGGTTGACAAGAGAAGGCCAATGCAGGGCACCAGAAGGGGTGTGTGTGTACCCTATTCATATATGAGGTTGGGTCCATATAATTCCTTTCTTCTGTGTCTTCTACTTCATTCTCAAATCAGAAGGACTCAGTGGTTTGGGTTTCTCCGGGCCTCTCCTCCCCTTTCCACATGTGGCCGAGGGCAAGTTAATGGGACCTGTGCACACAGAGGCTCACACAGCCTTGAAGACAGAGGCTCATTCATACAAGGACACTGTGGCACCTCTCTGCCAGGCTGGCCTGCACTCCTGGTCCTGTAGCACCAACACGACTGAGACGTGCGCCTTTGCACATGCACCCTTGCTCTCCAGCACACCCGCACAAAGCCACACTCAGCTCTGTTAACCCTTCACATGCAGAGAGCGCTCGACTCTTCACTTGGGCTCTGGCTTTGCCTTTCTCAATCTCTTCTACCCAACACTGGATTCACCTGAATTAACCATCGAACAACCTCCTCAGGACCCCAGGGAGGCAGCCCACTGTGGGCTTGCAAAGCCTCCCAGTGACGAGGCCAGGGACAGGGTTAGGGGGACACAATCTCAGCCAAAGAACAGGATGGAGGTGTTTCCTTCCAGTGAAGGAAGACAGATGACTATTAAAGTCTGGGTTCGAGTCATAGCTCTGCCACCTGCAAATGGTGGGTCCTCAGACAAATTATTTAACCCCTCTGGGCTTCAGTCTCTGACCTGTGAGATGAATAGTTTAAACCTGAAGTCTACAGGTGAACCTACTGGGGTGATATGCAAAACATGTAGAATTCTATATTTTGCTGGAAGGAGGTTTCATAAGTTTAGCCAGCTTCTCATGGGTGCCTTGAACTCCCTCAAAACTTAAGAACCAGTGAATTGCTTAGATTTTCCAAACTCTATCTGAGGCAAGTGAGTTGTAGGTGATCCAAACATGGCCCTTGTAAGTCCTCGAAATGATCTAAGGTCAGTATCAACCTCCCCCTGTACCTGGTGCCTAAAGTTCTCTGACATGACCCCCGCTGGTATACCCCCAGGTTGGGGAACTCTAAACCCCATCACCTCCATGAAGAGCCAGGCTGAGAGTCAGCTGATGTTCTCCCATCTGATGGGCCCATTTGTTGGAATGTGGTCAGACTGGGGTCAGGCCGGAGGTTCGAGTCCAGCAAGGGTCAAGGAGAAAGACCATGGAGTATGGGGTGGGTATTAGGAATATTAACCAAGACATTGGCGTCTATTGAGTGTTTACTATGTGCCAGGCATTGTGTAACTGCCAATGAAGTGAATAATATCATAAGTACCATTTTACAGATAAGGAAACTGAGGCTCGGGAGATTGTCAGTTGCTTAGGATCACTCCACTAGTAAGGGGTAGAAACTAACACTGAATGGAGGTCTATCTTACTTCAAAGTCTTTACTCTTTCAAGAGAAGAAATAAGAGGACATAGAGGAGGTGACTTCCTCCTTGGTGACATTTCACATGAATTGGGCACTGCACTGGAGAATTTGGGGCACAAAACTGCCTAAGGAATCCCTTTTGGGAGAAGCGGTCAGAGCCAGCAGTCCGTCCAAACCAGGCCTTGGAGGTATGAGAGCAGTGAGGAGGCTGGGCCAAAGGCTCGGCTCTCCAGAGCTCTCACCCGAGGCCTGGCTCAAAGGCCTCTTTGTTCACTGCTCTGAATTCTGCAAGGAATTCTCCGCCCCAGGGTCCTCCATCATCTCAGAGACCTTGGGCTGCTCCAACCACATGCAGCAGCTCTTCAGTTCCTCCCACCCTCTGTTCACCCAGAGACCAGACAGCTCCCATCACACCATGGGGTCCCTAAAAGGGGGTGGCTCAGGGTCCAGGAGCAGGGCTGCTAGGGAATCCAGTGGGCAGGAGGGAGAATCAGAGTAGAGGGGCTACATGCTGGCTGCTCCCCAGATAATCAAACATGCTTTACTTCTTTTGAGACAGAGTCAAAGACTTATTTCCTGTTGATCTTTATATTAAGATTCTTGCAAATTCTTATCGATTTGCTATTAGGGCTCAGAATTCCTCCAACCACTTTTGGATACCGGTCCCCTATTCTCTTCTTTCCATAACCCTTCACATTGCCCCCTTCAGCCTCTGTGGGATCAAGAGGAGCAGGATGGGAAATCATGCCAGTCGGATTATTGACGGGTACCCCTGAACTTTATTCCAGCCCTTTTGTCCTCAGACTGAAGTCTAGAAGGAGCCAGAGAACGCAGGAAGGCAGCCCAGCCCCCGGTGTTCTGGAGGGTGGGATCAGCTCCCTGAGGGAGCGGGGAATGAGGGACGCCCCAACTCCTTTCTTAGTCCCCACGCGGACACTCTGGACTCCATTCTTCTCACTCTTTCCACCTTGACCCTCCTGGGTCTGGGCTCCACCTCCTTCCTGCGGGCAGGTGTGGCAGTCACTGTTGCCTTTCCCAAGCCTGGGAAGAATATGACTTACAGCTGTGCAGGAGCCGCCGTTTCTGTGGCCTTGCTTCCTTGCCCCCCTTTTCTCTCAAGGGAGCACATGAGGCCAGTCCCTGACAGGCTTTGTTCCTCCTGCTGACCTGGGCCACACTTGTGGAGCACCTATCGCAGGTGCCCCTGTCTCTGCTTAGCAGTCACCTACTGTTCCACTGCAGGCATCTTCCTGCCCTGGAAGAATCAGCCCTCCCTCGCCTCAAAAATGGCAGCGCAGGGACGGTGGTGTGCAGTAAGAAAAGAGCATGGGATTGGGGGTCAAAGGGCTCAGGTTCAAGCCCCAGAGATGTTAATTGCTTCCTGAGGGGCCTTAGGGTTGCCCTCTCAGAATCTCTATTTTCTCATAAGATGCACATAGTATTATCTGACTATCTACTTCAGTGGATTGTATTGAAGGTCAAATGGAATCACAGACATCAAAGCACATTGAAAACTGTTACTATACCAATAGTAGTCATCGGTAGAGTACATGGTGGAGGGAACATCCTGGAGAGACCACCGGAAGCTTTATGATGGCGCCTTGTCCGTATCTTGGACTCTAGTCCAACCCGAAGATACCAGGGAAGGAGGCACCAGGCCTCATAGCTTTGCGAGGGCAGTCTCTGTATTGCTGAAACACACACCTTTGGGTCATAGGAACAACCGTGGTTTAATTCAAGGCAAATTTCTAAAAGGACTCCCTTTGCTATTTACAAACACAACCCCACCAGACTTCCAGGAGAAGTGGAACCCACGTTACAGAGCCCAACCAGGTAGGACTTCCTGGTCCCTATAGTGTCAATGGGGACTGCCATCTCCAAGCTCCCCAGCTCCTTCCTGGCCAGGGCAGTGTGTGGCCCAGTGTGCTGTTTCTATCATTTGGACACACCATCGCAGCTGACATGTTAAAAATCGGCTCTCCTTGGACAGCCCTAAAGCACTGCATTTTTTAAAGCTACTCTCAGCAGACCCAAGGATGAATTTATCTTCTCCGCGGCACCATTTGGCTGTTTCTGTTTCAGGGAACCGCGAGCTCAATAAGCCCCACTGTTCTACCGAGCTGGCCAAACAGCCGCGTCTCTGTTCTCTCAGCCAGACCCTGGGGCCTGGAGTCCTGCCTCCGGGAATTCCAGAATTCAAGAATGTTAGAGCTGGAAGAGACATCAGTCCTTACCTAGTCCTGCCTCAGCACTGTACAGATGGGGAAACTGAGGTTCAGGGAGGGAAAGGCTTTCATAAGCACAGAACACTGGCCTTTCCTTTAAACCCAGCATCTGCCTCAGGCAAGCATCCCTTGTCTCCCGGCCTCCTGGCCGCTCAGCCACAGAGAGCTCAGCCTCTCCCAAGCAGCCCACTCTGTTGCTGGAACTATAGGAACTCTCTTCCTACTATTGGGGAAAAATGGACCTCTCACCTCCCTTTAAAATCCTCACTTACTGGTGCAGTCTCCATGGAGAGACAGGACGAACCTGTATGGAGCAACTGGAAATCATTTCATCCTCAAAGGGAATGGAGCAGACCATCCCAGGTCACCCGTGGGCAGCCTCTGCCCACCAGACTGGAGAGAAGGCCCAGCTTCCTGATCACGGAGACCTGGGTTCAACTGTACTCTATTCCTTAAGAGCTATGTGATGGTGAGCATGTCACTTAGCCTGTTTAAGCCTCAGTTCCCTTGTCTGAAAAAATAGGTATAATAGTAGTTTCCACTCCAAAGGCTTTTGTGAAAATGCACTGAGACAATATGTAAGGTGATTAAGCATGCAGCGTATGATCAGTATGCAGCCAATGTTATTTCGTTGATGCTGTTGTAAGAGCATAGGGTGTAGATTCATACTGCCTTTGTTTGAATCCCAGTTCCTTCACCTATTGTGTATACTGCTTGACTCTGGACAAGTTACTTAACTTCCCTGGGCCTCATATCCTGCATACTTTTTGTTGCAATTAGGAAAAAAAAAAAATCCCACTCAACTCTCTTAAAACAAAAATGAACTTTATTAATTCCCATAACTGAAACTCCTAAGGTCATGAGGGTTTCAGGAATAGTTTGATTAGGGCTTTAACTTGGTCTCTGTGAGCTTCTTTGTTTCGCCTACCTGATAAGCTGACTCATCCTCAGTATGGATCCCCTGTGATCCTAGGGTCAGCAGTTCGAAGCCTCATACCTGCACATATGACATTCTCACACAAAAAGGAAAGAGAAGTCTTTTCTTTCCTCATCATTAAATTGCGTGGACCAACTTGAAGGAGTTCCTCTGGCACAGGTGATAGGATTACCCTGATTGGCCCAGATTCACCAGGGCCCGCCCTTGGAGCTGGAACTGGGGCCAACCCTACCAAACTGCAAGTCTGCTGCACAGCAGAGGTGCGGTGTGATGGATGGTGGGGACGCAGCCACCATGTTCTCTACAGAGGACAAGTGTAAGGGCTGAATGCGATAATGCTCGTAAAATGTTTAGAGCAGTACCTGACACACATTAAGTGCTAACCATTTTTTTTAATGAACTGTTATCGTGATGAGTATCCTGAGCACACGCCATGAATCAACCCCTTTTTAAATGCAATGCTGAGGGCCGGTTTGGGGTCCACACCCAGTGGCCTTCCAGGCCTGCCCCTTGCTATTTCACAGGAACACGTTTCGCAGCAGCCCCACTCCTTGTTTCCTTCTGTCTGGGGCCTCTGTTCAGCCTCATCCACTGGGAACACTTTAGTCCCCGAAGGGCCAACAGTCTGCTTTTGATCGTGGTCCCCTTGGCCCCCATGGCTCCTGAGCCCTCTCCTAGATTTAGTGGACAGCTGTGCTGCCCGGCCCTTTGTCCTCAAAGTAGAGCTTCCTTTGTAGTCTCTTCACATTTTAATTTCTGCCTCCAAAAGTTGCTTTAAGACATCATGGACCCCAGCTCCGGTCTCCCCTTTGAAATGTGTCACTCAACACCAGCTCCGAGACCCAAAGGAACTAATTCATCACCTTCTGCTGGCCCCATAAATTATCCCAGGAGAGACAAGTCTTCCTACTGAGTTTCCATGGGGATCAATCCCAAATTTTGATGATGGAAAACTATGGGAAATTTCTTATAGCCAAGGACTTGGCTTACATGGTTAATACTGGAATCTACCCTTCTTCAAATGGCTGATGCTGTGATCTTTTCTTTGACCTTCTTGCTATAGCAGAGAGAGCCTATTCTGCAGCTTTCAAGACAGACTAAGACTCTGATGGCTTTTAGGTCCATGCTGGCCCATTGCCTGCGCCTGGAGAAATGTGTCTGAGCGGGTCACCCACTCTTGTCACCTCCTTGGCACTGTGCAACTTACAGAGCCTATTTGGATGTCCTTCCACGGATCTGCCCGATGGCCCAGGGAGGGGGGGTGGGGGGAGGGGTGGTGGGGGAGGGCTAATTATTTACAGTTTACTGGTCAGAGAACCCGGCTGGAAGACTAGATATGGTTTGTACAAGACCACCCAGCTGAAAAAGAGTGGGGAGCAGGACTCAAATCCCGGCCTCCTGAATCCAATGTCAGTTTTTTCCCCACTTCTTGCCTTTGGATCTTGCTCTTGAGGAGGGTTAACTGGGGAAGCCCTAATCAGGCTTGTGTCTTCATGCCTAGCCCAGCCTGAGCCAGAGCGGGAGCCGGCTGCGCGGGGCAGGAACCTTTCCTAGAGACCAACTCTGACCTTCGGGCCCTCTCCCTCAGCGGGGTGGGGGTGGGGGCGCTCACTGGGAATCCCAGGAATGGGACCAAATCCTCAGCTACATCTGGAAACACGTCCGCAGTCTCTTCCTGATCCCTCGAACTCTGTATCACTCTGGGTGAACAACTCTCTCTGGCTTTTTTCTCCTTTGACTTTGGCCCCTCATGTCTTTCTTCTCTGCTGGAATTGATTTTCCTCTGTCTCCTGGCCTTTTGGTTTCTCTCTTGATAGCCAGTGTATCTCCCTTGGGTATTTTCTTTTTGTTAATTTCTTCTTTTCTCTCTTTCTCTCCCTCCATTTCTTCTTAGGAACTTCCTGGGTCAAGCAAACAGGGAGATGCTTAGCAGTGCTTTCTCCTTTCCCTCTCCTCCCTCTGCTCCCCTTCCCCTCCCTTCCCTCCTCCTTTCCTCCCCGCTCCAGCAGCTACCCTGCCTGTCTCTCACTTGGGCCTTGGCCCCTCATCACCTTAGCCAGCTCCTGCTTGATGCTTGGGGCTGAGACAAGGTACAGGGAGGCCGTTAGAGCCACTTCTCTGGATACAAAAGCCTCTTTCTCCCCATCAGAGATGAGGTTTCCAGGCAGGTTATTTTTATAGCAGGGCTCAGGCAGGATCCTTCAGAGAAAATAAACAAAGTCACACACACCAGTCCTTCACACTCTTCAGCCCCTTCCCTGGAGAGGGGCCCAGCCTGGCTGTGCCGACACAGGGACGCCCACCGCCCCACAGGGGCCGAGGGGGCTGCTGCCTGGATGGGGAGAGGCCCGGAGGTCCGGGCTGGGGGAAGGGCACCGGGGAGGGGGGCAGAGGTCCTCTGCTGCTGTCCCCAAGAGGCTAGGAGGAGAAGGTTGGAACTCTGGGGCCACATCACATAATTGGGGCCAGGGTCTCAGGTCCTGCATCTGTAGGAGAGGCAGATTCAAATCCAGATTTAAGTAAAATTTTCTAAATGTCTACCAAGAGCTTTCAAACACAGCTCACTTATTTCCATCATTCAGTCAGTAGAACTCAGTTGGTCAAGTTGCAGTTTTGCATCCACTGCCATGTGCCCTGTGTTAGGTGAAGGATAGAAGCGATTGAAGAGAGCTGTGCGCCGGCGGGGGGCGGGGGCGGGGCAGGTCCTGCAGCAGCCTGCAGGCGGTCACTACGGGACCTTGAGACAGGTATTATTATGCTCATTTTGCACAAGGTTAAACCGAGGTTCAATGAGGTGGAGAGCCTTGTCCTAGGGAAGCTTGGAATCAGGGGTGCTGAGATCTCTCCAGGCAGCTTCTTGCTAAGAAGCCCGAGCAGGGATAGGGGACAAGGCACGCATCTACATCCAGGTCTCCTGGTGGTCCCCAGTTTCCACCAGTCCAGACCTGGGATGGGGCACAGGGTTCCTAATCCTTGAAGGAAGGCAGGCAGCAGCGCCTTGGTGACAGGTCCCCAGAAAGGAAGGCCTTTCATAACAGTTCCCATCGTCTCCTCAAAGCTCCTTTATGAGGGAGCCTCAGGTTAAAAAGACTTCATAAATCATGCACATTCCCTATTGGGCAAGACAAAAATACTTGGCCCTGTGCGTCCCTGCCCAGCAAAGGCAAACCGAGCTCACTGAGCTCACTGAGCTCACTGCCGCAGCGCGGGCGGGAGTCCACACAGGCTGCCCTGTCTACCGCCTGCCTCTGCAGAGCCTGACCCCGTCTGGGGAGGCCCCGCCTCGCCCCGCCAGCACCCCTCGCCCCGCCCTCAGACAGAGAATTCCAGATTCCAGCCATTCACACTAATTGCCCTGCAAGAGGAGTGACTCTCAACTGCTGCCCCAGCCCCATTGCTCATTCAGCTTTTTTATGACTAATTGTGGAAGGAAGGAATGTGTCTGTGGTTCAGAAGTTCCAAGGATCAGGAGGTAGAGTTCTAGTGAGTTCTTGAAGAGCCAGAGGAGCCCCAAATAACACATTCTGTTATCTATACTTCCTTATTGTTAAAATGGAGCGAATAATACTGGTACTCGTGGCATTACTAAGAGCTTATAGATGGGCAGTGCTCAGCATAGTGCCTAGTGCTCAGGAAGCCTGACCTGGTGCTGACCCTCCTCCCCGGAAACAGGTTAGATTCTCATTCATTCATCAAACGGTTGCTGACTCCTGCATGTGCAGAGCGCAGGGGGCACTGGGGGCGCGGTCGCCTGAGGCCCAGCCTCCAGCCTCCAGGAATCCACAGAACAGAGGCCGTCAGACCTCTGGGATTCCCAGGATCAAGGGAGAGAAGGTCCCTCCAGGTCCCAGGGCCTTCCCTTCGCTGCTTGAACACAGGGCATCCCCTTTGAATTCCCCAGTTTACTTCCCCGCCCTCTCCCAGGTCAGAGTTTATTATTTTCATCCTGCCCGGGGTGACCTCGGGATGGTTTAATGGCCTTTCCTCTTGCAGCCCCTCACAACTGACACCTGGAATGCTGCTCTGAGCTGCCTCGCGCCTTTCTGTCTCTGCTAATGAGGTTTTCTAACAAAGCCACGCGTCACTGGAGTCTGCTCACAGAGGGATGGCTGGACTGCAGCCTGGGGACCCGGGCTCTGTGGGAGGAAAGGGATGGGGGGCGCGAGGGAGGAGGGAACACAACATTTCTTTCAGAAAAGGCTGAGGGCTGGGCAGGGGGGAGGGGTGGGGGGAGGGCAGTGCTAGCTCCGGCAGCTCCAGGGCGGCTCCAGGGTGGCCACAGGCTGGTCTCTGCCGCCAACCCGAGCAGAGGCTGAAGGGGCCTGGGTCCAAGGAGCAGGGCCTGGATCTCACGGGGCGGGGGTGGGGGGGCGCCAGCACAGTGCCGGGCACAATGAGCCCCTGGGCCGGGGAGTGTCCGTGGCCTCTCTCTAGTGTCCATGGAAGCTGGCTTAGGAGAAGGTGCCTGGGCACCACCCTGTCTCCACCCATCGGCTTGGGGTGGGGGTCGGGGGAAGCTTCCCGTGCCTCCCCCACTGATCTTGCCCATCCTGGAAAGACTCTAGCTGTTAGGCCAAATGTAAAGGAAGAAGAGGCAGCTCCACAAAGAGCCCTGGAGACCAAAGATAACTCGGCCCAGAGGAAGGGAGGCCCTGAGATAGCCTGGGAATAGATGCTTTTCAAGGATGCAGAAGGCTCTGAGAGCCAGGGAAGGGGATGCTGCCTGCAGGCTCCATGGAGCCTTTGATCAAGAAAAGCATGTAGAAAACACAAATAGGACAGTCACGATCAATCAACAAATGTCTATCAAACAGTCCCTGGAAAATGACTGTCAAAGGTCTGCTCTTAGCAAGAACTAAACTCTATGATCAAGGAAGTCATAGCCACTGTAGTTTACTTGTTACTCTGTATCTGGCGATATGCCAAGATCATCATCTCCTTCAGTTTTCCCAGCAAACCTGGGAGGAGGTAATGTTGCTGTCACTACCCCCTTGTTACAGAGAGGCAGATGGGTAACAGAGAGGATAAGTCACTGGCACAAGGACACACAGCAGGCAAGCGTTAGTGCCAGAATCAGAACTCGGACTCTGACCTTGAGCCTTGCGCTGTGCTGGCTGTCCCGCCTGCAGGCTGGAGGAGTTTTGGGGGCCTCGGAAGAGGCTGAGGAGGAGCAGAACAGATTGGAGGTGAGTGGGCAGGGCAGTGCGAGCTGAGGGGAGACCAGATGTCTGGGCAGTGAGCACAGTGGGCCTGGGGCAGAGGCAGGAGGGATGGATTGAC
The DNA here is from genome assembly GCF_021234165.1 of Pteronotus mesoamericanus. Lineage (NCBI taxonomy): Eukaryota > Metazoa > Chordata > Mammalia > Chiroptera > Mormoopidae > Pteronotus > Pteronotus mesoamericanus. Next base: position 6,246,211 of record NW_026555310.1, read on the forward strand.
AAAGGCCTCGAGTGCCCAGCTGGGAAGCTGGCCTCTCATCTGGTGGCAGTAGGGAGTTACAGAGGGCTTTTGAGCAGTTTGAGTGAGACATGATGAGGGCGGTGTTTGATGACAGCAAGCTGGGCCAGGTGCTGACTATGGGGGCCAGAGAGAGCCACCATCAGGGAGCTGCCTCCTGTCAGTTGAGCTCCTAGGACACAGAGTAATCCCTTTCCCTGACCAGCCCAGGGCAGGACCATCCCATTTAGGTCAAACCATGTCCATCCAGCCGCCATGTCCAGGGGACTTTAGGTGAGGGCTGAGATCAAGTGAGCGGTGTTCCCAGGTGTCTTGGTCAGAGCTGAGGGCCACCGAAACAAGTGCTGATTTAATTCTTTCCTTAAATCAGCTCCTCCCCTTCTGCTTTACTCAAGGTGACCTGAACTTAAAACTCTCTATATCATGAGATTGATAGTATACCTTTACACGTGATACACATGAAAATTGATATATTATAAAAATAAATACCTAACTATTAAATTGAAAAACGTTTATCCATGTTTCACTGAAAATCACCCCAGGGATGGCTGGACTTAGGAAATACTTGTGACCCTCCCCTGCGTCCTCCAGTCCAAGTGACCTCATTCAAAGATTTCACATTTGGAAAAAGCAAATCAGAACCACTCAGAGCCAGGGGAGCCGAGGATGCCAGGCATTGGGGGGCCTCCATGCACCAGGCCCAGAGCGGGTAGCTAATGGGCGTGGAGCAGGGGGGCTGGGGGCACCCGAGGGAGCTGCCTACAGAGTGAATGAGGCCTTGTTGGGAGCCGGGCCGCTGGGCAGCATACAGAAGCTGCAAATGTGAAGCTGCAAATGTGAAGTCCCCATGACTTTTATGGGTGGTTTCTTAATAAAGGGCTGAACCGTCTCTCTGCCCTGGGAGGTGTGTTGTCCCAGGCAACTGGAGCTGGGCTGGGCCGGGCGAGGGGCTGCTGTCTGTTGCGTCAGGCCTCTGCATCCCTCCCAAGGTGTCCCCTCTGCCCAGCCTAGAATTGCCCCTGTCCTTCCTTTCTGCTGTCGGTAGAGGAGCTTCTACATGCCAAGCACTGACTATGAGTGGGGACTGTACTATATTTTTCTTTCTACACTTTGTGTCATTCAATCCTCACAATGACTTTATAAGGCAGGTGCTAATATTGGGCCACTTTTACAGGTCAGGGCACATGTAAGCACGTCAGGTTGCACCTCTGTTTTGTGGCAGCGCCTGGTGAGCCCTGTGGGCCCAGATCTCTGTGACCCCCAAAGCCCATGCTCCGAGCCACTCAAACCCTGATGACACCTATGTCGCTCTCCCTCACCCTGGTCAGCACACCGCCGTCCCCTTCCTTCTCCGCATCTCCTCTCAGAGCCAACCTCAGCCTGTGCCTCTCCTCAAAAACCACGAGGGAAACACCTCCCCCTCAGGTCCCCTGTCAGAGCTGGCACCGCTCAGGAATTCAGCAGACCGGGCCACGGCTCAGCTGACCTTGCTCTGAGGGGACTGATTACTGCTGAGAAACCTTTTTAGGCATCCAAAGCCATTTGGATTATTGGCTCTGGCTTCAGATAAACAGGATAAATAAACTTCAGCCGCAAAGGAAACGGTTTCTGGGGTCTTTCTCTGAATTTTGCACATCGAAGCCAAGTTCCAGTTGGAGGCACCAGCTTCTGACAGGCGCCTTCCAATGGTGTCCCTTGATTTGTTTAGTTGGCTATATGAATTGATAATACTTAAAAAAATTGTAGATGTTCAATGGCATTCTTGGATCTATCCAAAGGTAGAATGTTATAGGAGAGGAAAACATCCCAAGAAGAAAGGTTCTCAGATGTCAAGAAACAGAAATGGTGGGTAGCCTTGAACTATTCCACCTATGCCCTGAAACACACAGTGCACCATCGTAATGACTCAATCAGCATGTTGCATTAGCCCCACTAGAACTGGATAAACTGACTCCACTCTTTTATCTCTTGGGTCTGGAGCTTTTGTAGGACCCATTTGACCTGTAAATATATAATTTTTTCTTATCCTCACCCAAGGACATGATTATTGATTTTAGAGAGAGGGAGAGAAACATAGATGCAAGAGAGAAACATTAATAGGTTGTCTCCTGTATGCATCCTGACCAGGGACCGAATCCACAACCTAGATGTGTGCTCTAAACAGCCAGGGCTGTAAATACATAATTTTCAAAAACTCCTAACATGGAAGCAGCCAGTTTATAGTTATGACCCATGAACAGAAGGTACTCTGATCTTCTGTATAGAGAAAGTCCATTAAGATCATTCAGAACTCAGGATTGACTGATGTGCACTCAAACACTGCCTACGGTCTCCCTTAGTTTGCGTGTGCATGCAGATTATAAAGCCCCTGGGGGCAGAGACTGCAGAGCAGGGATGTCCTTCTTTCAAGACAGAGACAAAGGCAGAGAGGCTGGCAAATCTCAGACCTCAGGAGTCACAGGATGCCATGCTCATTGTTCATGCTCTGATTTAGCACCTGGCTGGCGATGTTGTGGACCTCCGGGGTGGAAGCACTCAAATTTGTTCTACTCTGACACAATTAAGAAAGATAAAGGTAGAAGGATAACACAGAGCTAAGGAATCTCAACAGCAGACGGGCAGAAGCACTGGCCATCCACTGGCCGGGGTGAAGCCCTGGCTGGGAGTCAGGCTTGAGAAGTGTCCAGTTCCTCCTTTTGCCTCATTTGTGAAGGCTGCTCAGAGGAAAGAAATGTGGACCCAGGCCCTTGGTGGCTTCATCGAAGGACAGAGAGCGCTTGTTACAAGCAGCCCCTCCAGGACTGAAATTCCACTTCAGGTCTCAGCACCTAAAGTCATTTTTCTTCCTTATTTATGTTTCCCCTGGAAAGTCTGAAGAAAAACTTGTGGAGCATCTTTTGAATTTGTGTTTGGAAGGGAGAAAATATGCTCCTTCTCTGCTGGGCAAACATTGCAAACATTGGTGCTTTCACAACCCAAACACAAACTGGTTTTCAAAGCCTTCCGCTTGGCGGCCCAAGGAGCTCCTTGAAGGGGTGGACAGCGTGCAGCCACCTGGGTTGAGGAGGTTTGCTTTGGGAGCAGAGCTTGGAATTTGTGAATTTTCTACTCCAAACACATCCAGACGGGGCAGCCACAACCCCCTTTTGCACAAGCTCGCTCCGGCCACAGGGCCACCGGGCCACCGGGGCTCCATCTGCCTGGGGTGGGGGTGGAGAGCCAGAGGCCTTAGATGGCCAGCTCCCTGGCCCCACGAAGCCCAAAGCCCGTGGTGGGGTGTAGGAAGCTCCGCAGAGAGGATGCAGAGGAGCAAACAGGGCTTCAGGGACTCTGGTCCCTCTCTCTGGGTGATGCCGAGGATGGAGGGTGGAGGAGAGAGGGTGGGGGTCATGTTTCTGCATCCACAGAATTTTTCGGGCTTTGAAACACTGATCAGGGAAAGCACTGGGTAGAAGCTGTTCCTGCAGAGCTAGAACCGTGCGACGACGACTATGCAGTGGGGGCCTCTGCACCTTTCATTGTGGCCTGTAGCAAGGGCTCCCTCCTCCCTCCGTCCCTCCTGCCCTTTTTTCCTTCCCTTCCTGAGAGAATAATTTAATAAATTCCAAGCACCCACCAGCTTTAACAATTATCAACTCATGGCCACTCTTGTTTCGACTCTAATTACACATCTTCCCTGCCCTGAGATTAGAATGTTTTGAAGCAAATTTCAGACATCAAATTATTTTATCCGTAGACTTTTGAATTTATTATTATTATTATTATTTAGTATTGGACTCTGACGAACATCAAAGGCCCTCCTTTCTACTCCTTAGAAAAAATGCTTACCCCAAACCTGTGTGTCAACTTTGCAAATCACAGCAGCAGTTCAGGAGACCTCTGATGAGCATTCAAAGACTTTATATTTAAAACCTCTGGGATATAGGTTAGTCTCTGCCTCCAAAGGAAAACACCTTTTGATAGCTGGGAGCTATTAGCTCTTTCATCTAAGGAGATTTAATTCTTGTTTTATTTGCTATAGCTACTCATTGAGTGCGTGGGGACTGTGCTGGGTTATTGCAGGGAAAGTGAAAGAAGCCACTGTCTGGGCGGCTGCCTTCTAGGTGTTTCTAGTCCGGTGGGAAGTTTAGTGGGTAAGAGCCAGGTGCCGAGAAGCCGGAGCTCAGCGCCCAGCCCTGACAGAAGGAGGACTCTTCTGCCTGCGCTTTAGTTAGGTCTCTTAGTGGCTGTTAATGTGTTTGTTTAGGGTCTGCTGTTCTGTCTTTAGGATAAGGACCAGCTCAATTTACACTCCACCATCAAGTACTGGCGTGGGGGCAGGGAGCCTGGGGGGGAAGCAACTCTGTGATCAAAGCCATGGCTCCCAGGCCTTCGGGGCCCCTGAAATTGGCAGGGAAGGCAGCTGAAGGAGAATCCGCAGAGTGCACAGAGGAGAGGGGTCCCCTCTGGGCTGCACAAACAAAGAGTTCGATTTTTAAATGATGAAACAAAGTTTTTTTTTTGTTTGTTTGTTTTTTGTTTTTCTTTTGAGAGGAGTTATGGGAGTAAAGCCGTTTCAGACGTAGGGGTCTTTGGAGAGAGCCCAGATGTTTTCTGATGTTAGGATCCAACCCTTTTATTGTTCCCCTTCCCCTGCCTTGTCCCACCCCCGTGTCTATAGTCAAGTCCAAGTAGCACCTAAGGAAAAAGAGGGAGTAAGACTCTGGGGCCTGGGTACGTGGGCCAGGGTGGCACCAAAAGCCAAGATAGGCACAAACTCCAGAATCTACGACATAGTAAAGATGACATTTCAACCAGTGAGGAAAGTTAGACTTCTCAAGGAATGTCCTGGAACAACATGTAGACACTCGAGGTGGGGGGTGGGGAGGGGAAGTAAAGTCAGATTCTCAGATTCATACCTCACACCTTACCATGAAATAATTTGCACGCGGATCAAAAGTTTAAATGTAAAAATTAAACCCTAAGACATCTCCAAGGAACCATGAGAATATTTTAAAGTCTATGAATGAAACCAGAAACCATAAAATAAAAATAATGATAAATTCAACCACTAAAAAATGAGAAGTTTTTGCACGGCAAACTAACAAGGTCGCCATAGGCAAAGTCAAAAGACAAAAATGTCAAACCATGAAGTGCTTGCAACTCTTGTCATAAACAAGGCCTAACGTTCTGTACAAAGAGCACATGCAAATCAAATACATATAGAATACAATAGAAAAGTGGATACAGAATATGAACAAAGAACGCTTAGAACACAAAATAAAACCCAGTCTTAAGAGAAATACAAATCAAAACTACGCTGAGACAGCACTTTCCACTTTTCAGACTGACAAAGACCAGAAGGGTGAATCATGTCCAGGGAGCGGCTGCAGTGCCGAGATTTCTCCTTTGTAACCACCACCACAGTGGTCGGCAAAGGCTTGGCAAAGGAGGTGTTGTCATACATTGATCGTGGGAATGGCATGCACAGTGTGGAAAAGAATTTAGCAACATCCATCAACAATTTAAGGTACATTAATTTTGACCCAGCAATTCTGCTTCCAGCAGACTATCCTACAGGTCAACCCATGCATGTAAGAATGACATATATACCAATATTATTTCAGCAAAAGAATAGACATAAACCAAATGTCCATCAAAGGGGACTAGTTAAGGAAATTGTGGTATATTTATACAACGGAATACCAAATGGTCATTAAACTAATGAGGATGGTCCTAATGTGTTGATGTGGGATCATCATCTTCAAGATACAAAACACGAAGTCTTGTGTGGACCAGTGTGTGGGGTACTTACCGTTGGTACTAAGTGAGTGGCGAAGCCTGATCAAAACTCTCTGGGAGAACATCAGCCTGGGTTGGGGAGGGTTATAAGAGACTTCCTCCTTTCGAAGGGTGAGGAAGAACTGGGCTGGGGAACTGGTTCACATTTTGTCATGTTTCTATATCTATTGTTATGTCACTGTGGCATCAATGTTTTGATACGATCATGAACAATCCCTTATTTAGGGAATAATTTTGCGGTTTCTTGGATTTTCCAATATTGCTTCCCTGGCGGGGATATAACCGGGTAAAGGTGTTGTTATTCTACAAGCTCTCCCTTATTTGGAGAAACAGGACTTGCTGACAGGGAATAAGGAGGTGGACGTAGTTGGAAGACAGAAGTTTTCCTTTTGCCTCTGGTCAAAACTAGTGTCTCCTTGGGCAGATCTCTCTCCTTCCTGCCAGAGCCTGGCCCAGGGTAAGGTGGGTGAGGCACTGGCCTTGGGGGCAAACTTTCAGGGGCATCAAAAAACTCAGTAATCAAGAGAAAGAGCATTTTAAGGCAACACTTTAAAAATGAAAATTAATGCAAAAAATCGTGACAGAATACCAAATTTTAAATAAAGTATTGCTGATGCTTCCTTTAGCCTTAGGCTCCAATATGGCTCACAGCTCTGCTCCCTGGGCCGCATTTCCCGTCTCTAAGTCAAGAGCGTTGGACCTTCAGCTGGCTCCTGATGCCTTGTGGTGTGCTAATACCACTGAAGAATTAGGGAGCATTTTGCAAAGTGCTGACTGTACAGCCCAGACAAGAGTACAGGTGGGTGACAGGGAGTCTTCCCGGAGACAATGGGATAGCCGTCGAACTGAGGCAGCTAGAGGAGATGACATTGGCCTGCTTGCTCAGTTTCCATTGGGCACAACCTCCCCTCCACAGCTGCGGAGGAGGGACAGCCTGTTTCCTGATTCTTCCCTGGGAATGGGCTCATGTCCAGTCGGAGCACAGAGAGCCTCATTCTTTCGGGGCTTGCGGCCCAGGAGCCTACTGGCTAACAAAGCTTTCTAAGGTTATCTGGCTTTCTACAGGGTGCTGGGTAACCTGCAGCGGAGGGGAGAGAGGCAGGGTGCCTGCTCTTGCTGTCCTGCGACACTCCCAGTGCTGACCCTCACACCTTCCTTGCCCCACGGTGGGCAAAGCAGCATGGCTTGCTCTCTTATAACCTTCCCAAGGGCGCCCTTGTCTTCCCCAAGTCTTCCAAGGTCGGCATGGAATGCCTAAGGGGAACTATGAATGCAGAGCTTAAGAATCCTGTGAACATGATTCAAGACAAATGAGCTAATAATCATATAGTTGGGGGGTCTCGTTTCCAAAGTGAACCATTTGCATCTCCATCTCACCCAAGTCAAGGAGGACATTCCTCAGCAAGAGTCAGGAAATCGATGCTCCACGTTGGCTGCAGCTCCTTGCCCCGGGACAGCCTTGCTGCTCATGAGGCCTGATTTCCTCACAGCCTGATTTCAGACATTCTCTCCCTGAACATTCACCAACTGGGAGATGAGGACTCATCTCTGCAAATGTCACTATTCATCACTAGAAAGTGGCTGGGACCTCTCAGGTCTTGTTTGGATCAACAGGATGAGAGAGTCCAGCTCTTTAGGAAAACCCACCTTTTTTCTTTGGCCCCAGTGGCCCTCAGATACTTGCTGTGCTGCAGGGTGGGGTAGCCAAAGGCAAGTGGCATTGGAAAAACCAGCCACCTCCACCCTGGATGGGAAGAATAGCTCCCTTCATGGGGCTGCTCTGGGATGGCAGGGCGACCCAGGTCTCAGGGGGAGGAGGTGAATCAGCCCTTCCCAGCCTTCAGGCATCCAGCCGGTTCAATATCCTTTGGTGTTGTGGCATTTGGATGGATTTTGTCAAAAACTAATGAACATCTCGCTTAGACATTGGAAACAAACATAAGACCCAGCCAGTTCTCACACTTGCTGAGGATGAATAACTCCCTTTGGCTTCCCAGCCGGGTCCAACAAGTGAATGCAAAGGCTGCAAAGTGAGTTGCTGACCCAGGTTGGCTGCATGGCCTGAGAGCAGCCGTTCCCAACCTTGGATGCACACTGGAACCATCTGGGAGCTTAACCAGCGCTGATGCCTGGGTTCCATCCTCTCAGTAATTCTGGTTTAATCTGTCTGGGGTGCAGTCACAGCATCGGGAGTTTCAAGGGCTCCCCAATATGCAAGTGATTCTAATATGCAGTCAAGTTGGGAAGTGCTGCCCTAGACAAGTGCTTCTCAACCTTAATATGCAAATAGGTGACCTCAGGATCTTGTTAAAATGAAGGTTCTGATTCAGTAGGTCTGGGGTGGGGCCTGAAATTCTGTATTTTTAACAGTCTTCCAGATGATGTGAGGTTGCTAGTCTTCAGAACGCACTTTGAGTAGCAAGAGTGTGCTGTATGGTCCAGTATGGTAGCTCTTAGCCACATATGACTATTTAATAAGAAGTAAAACCAATGAAAATTAAACTAACTTTAAAATTCAGTTTCTCAATTGCATTAGTCACATTTCAAGTGCTCCATCACTGCACACAGCTAATGGCTCCCGTATGGGACAACACCGATCTAAGATACTCCCATCATCGCAAGAAGTCCTATTAGACGGCTCTGTCTCTGAAACGCTATTTAAGTGGCCATCTGTTTAAATGCGGTTGAAGCTTTCTTGGTGGCAGAGATTACAAAACATTTCTTCTGTACTCTTCACATAGTGCTGTGCGCTGGCTGTGCAGCAGGTTCACGCTTGCCCATGCTTTTGCCCGCAGACGAACGCAGTATAAACGCTGACATAGTAACTGATGTCTGCTTGGGCACAGGTTAGCGTTCTCGGGGACTTTTATTCAGGACAGCTCAATAGGAATGTCAGTTTGGCAGCAGTTAACCAGATTTTACTGGGAATTTCTTCCCTACCCCGGGCTGGCCCATGATTCAGGCAAGAAAATTCAGGGCTGCAGGTGACCTCCCTTGTCAGAACACCTGTCATCATTAGTCATTTTAGCTCAAAAGATGGGTCAAGATGTCCAGGGTCAGCTGATGGGGACTCTTCATCTTTCAAGCCCAATTCAGAGGAGACGAATCTGGACATGTTCTGTCTTCTCAAGGCATTTTTCCCCAGGTCTTGGGGAAAGGGAAATGCCTGGAGGTGACCTATTTCTTAGCCGTGGGTCACCGCTCTGTCTTTCCTTAGGCCCCTGGCATGGACTCCAGAGAGAGACGGAGCTGGGAGAGGGCCGCTGAGTCCCAGGGGCAGAGGAGGTTCCATCTGACTTAGCCGCACTCGGTGGGAGAGTTAGACCTTCAGTCAGCTGACGTCTTGTTTTAGCGTCACAGTGCTTGATTTTCAGATTCAATTGATGGGTCATTGACAGTAAAACTAAGTTCGGCTAGGATTAGGGTAAAGTGGTAGAGAAAAGCAAACTGGAGCTGGTGCCTCTCATCACAAAACCACGTGCAGCTGCCTCACATGGCAGGAGAACCACCTGAGGCCCACAGAGTAAAGCAATTTCATCAAGCTCACACGACAAGGTAGATACATAGGTAGGTGTAAAATTTAGTTTTCCTGACTTCAAGGCCAGTGTTTTTTCCCACTGCTTCATGCCCAAGAGATTTACAAGAATGTGTAAGCTATTCGAGGAAAGAAATAGAACATTACATAAATTTGCATCTATAGTACAATACACAGTATAAGTGTTCTTTAAATGTCTGTTGGAAAAGACAATAATGAAATTGCTCTTTTCCCTGTCTTCTCACTTCTACCCACCACATCCTACAGCTGGATTCACCTTCCATCCTCTTGGGATAACTACACCTCCCCCCAACACATACACATATCTCAGCAGTAAAGCGACATTTTAATGAGTAACTTACTGTGAATATAGAAAAGTGAAGTGACAAACACTTGTAACCACAGGGAATGTTTCCAGGCTGGTAAAGAAGAAACAGTAGCTCCTTTTGTGAGTCCCCACACACACCACCCTGCACATTTGCAAGCTGTGCAGCCCAGTGCACCGAAGTGGTGACTAGCCTTCTCTTAATAAATGCATAAGCTTACAACAGCCAACATTTCTCCAAGTCTCCTTACCTCTTCCCCACCCAGCCCAGATCATGTTATATGCAATTTCTCTGTGTAGAAAACTATGTCATAATTATCATCATTCAGTTTTATCTCCATTGAGCATTGGTGTTATAAAAAAATAATCACTGCCTGTTAGTTTAGTGTAAAGGACCAACACACCAAAATGGACAGACACTCATAAGGCATTAATATTGGGGGAGCTAATAATTGCTAAGTGCTCTCATTTAATAAACATCAGTAGGTGTAATCTCACCAAGAGTAACATATTAACTAAATTCATAAGTTGAATGTTAGGTATTTACAACCCTTCTAGAAGAGGAGAGGATGTGATGTTTGCTGTTAAGTTGCATTTGCCAAGTCAGCATTCCTCAGGTCACTAGCGCCTCAGCACTTTGCCTGCAATTGTGACCCTCTGCCACCAGGTGGCGGCTCTGTCTTATTTGAAGGCAGTCTGAATAACCTGGCACATCCAGTTTTCTATTTGAATATATCTTCCCTGACAAACTAGATTCCTTTATTACTACAGATAAGTATAAAGATCACAGAGGATCCGGATAACTAATTTATAAATAAAGTTACACAATTCCAAGCAAGTAAAGAGAAACACAGATATAAACAGGTGTCTTTTAAAATTCATTTTGAACCGTTCCCCCTGACTAGAAAATACCACGTTGGTGTTATCCTGACCTGAGAAAGATCAGCTTCTCCCTCTCATGTCTGAGTTAGATCCTTTGGAGATTCTCATCAAACCAGATCAAAAAGCTTTTCAGGTCATTTTCCCTCAAATCTTGATCTTTTCATAGTTATATCAAACTTGTCTTTTGTTGATGCTGATAACTGTGGAAGAGGTCAATCGCTGTCCTAGTCTTCCTAGCTTTCATGATAACCTTTGAAGTTTCTTTTCTCTCTTTCAGGGAAAAGTTGTGCCCAAGTATGTGGCCCATGTGGCCCATGTGTCCCTAGTACCAAGCTTCCTTTTCAGCTAATACTGAGAGTCTATGCGTGCTGAGTGTGTGCTACTGATATTGAAACAATTAAAAATATTTTCAACACTATACCTCAAATTCCAGGCTATTCATCAATCAATCTAGATCCTGTCCATTGTAATCCAAACACATGAAAACAGAACTGGTAAGATAAAAACGTTAACAGGACTCAACTAAATTAAAAATCAAGAAATGAGGTTGTTTCTTTCTGGCATGGTGGGGTGGGGGCGAGAGCGAATACACGGGGTGGAGACCAAGGAAGGCAGTGCCGAGGGTACTGCACCAGGCGTCCTCTGTGAAGCTCCCCGCTGAGGCTCACCTCTGTTACCTCATTCATCCTCCCTGTGAGCCAGCTGCAGAATTCCCTGTTCCCTGGGTGAGGTTCGGGGAAGCTGAATGACTCACCCAAGAGGAGGGAGCTAGAAAGTGCAGTTGTCATGTCTAACCCTGCAAGGCGAAGGGCAACTCTGTTTCTTTTTGTATTTATGCAGGAAAACATTAAGCATATCATGCATTTCTAGGCACTTTTAGGGGAAAACTAGACAGGCCTAGGAGGGAACTGGGTGCAAGCAGTACTCTCCACTCTTGTTCCCACGAGAATGGAGCCCTTCACAACCAGTGGAGGATTCCAGGGCAGGATCCCTACACGACAGGGAACAAAAACCACTGTGGGGCCTTGCTGGTATCTTAGTTAAGCTGCCAGAGGAAGAAACTTCTGATTGGGGAGAGAGCGGTGTGAAAGAAGGCAGCTGCAGATCCTAACAGTAAGTAACACTGTAGGACAGACCTGACCATGCTGCCTTTACTGCCCAAGGTGGGGTCAAGAAGAGCAATTCTCAGCTAAAGGCCATAACGAAGTGCTTTGCCATAGCACTGCACGGTGCTGCGCCACGCTGGCTGCGTTACAGCACACAGGGTCCCGCCGCAGTAACACTTGCCTGAGTGGGGTTGGTAGGGTGATAATAGGGGTGTAAGAATTTATGGTTTTCATTTGAACATTTTGCCAAAGATGTCATATGGTATACTTGAGTGTGATATTGTTATATTACAGAATATGTGGTTATGGTTTTGTAATAAAAGATTTTGTAATAGAAAGGGGTGTTATTTGTGCTGGGCCCAGTATTATATTATGTGAATATCTCCCCTGAGGTGGTCTTCTCCTTAGGACAGGATCCATGTCAAATAGATCTTTCTTTGTGTCCCCTACTTAGCAAGTGCCTGGCTCAACAAAGTGGAGCTGAAGGAAGGCTGGCTGGGGAACAGGAGGGGGAAGGGGACAGGAAGGCAGAGTGAGGGGAAACAGTCAAAGAGGACTTGGAGTGTTTGAGCCCGGGAGTCTGGGAGGGAGGGAGGTTGAGGGCAGTGGGTGGTGTCAGCCAAGGAGCTGGCCTTCCGGCCCGGAGTGGAGCAGGGTGCAGACGTGCGGCACAGAGCGGTGCCCCGGCTGACCCTGGACAGGTGCCTCTGGAAGGGCAGACGAGGAGCCCTCACTGGCTGTGCAGCATGGGCAAGGGTGGCACGCACTGTCCTGCTCCCTCCCAAGGTTGTTCTTGGCACAGGAGCCCACTACAAGCTGACCGCACGTTCCCTAGAGCTTTTCAGGGACTTCCTGGAGGGCAGACCCACCTCACCCACTGGAGCAGGATAAACTTGGTTTTGAGGTACCTGGCCTTCTCTGAGGGGGGACATACCCTGCTAGGCCCAGAGGCATCCCAGCCAGGCTCCTTGCTTCCAAGATACTTCCCACCCAGGAAAAGGTCAGGAGTCCCCAGGGGGTGAGGCTGAAGGGCTTGTTGGGAAAGAGGTATGCGCCAGCCCTCACTAATTGCCAGCTGTGCCCTTACACGCTCTCCGTGGGATTCAGGACTGAGCTTTGGAGTGGGTCAGTCTCTTCCTAGCACCAATTCCATCTCCTGCCAGAGAAATGGAACATGGGATAAGGTGACCTTCCACCTACTTCAGAAGGAGACAGCCTTTGCGAGTTAACACACTCACAGCCCAGCAGCAGGCTTTTCAAAGTCATACATCTGTCATCTCCTCTACAACCCTCTGTTCATCCCTCTTCCTCAACTCACTGCTCCTTCCTGCCACCCTTAACTCGGGCCCCTCCTTGCCATGGCTGTAGCTGCGGTTCAGATATGATCCCCGCCGCAAATAGACCACATTGCCTGCTAGCGAGGGCCATGCATCACTGTCTGTCAACCAATATTTAGACTAGCACTTATTTCCCCCTCAACGGGCACATGAGTTTATCAGAGATGTTAGTGAAATACCATTCCTGATTTTGAAGATTCTGTTTTGCTAACTGGCTCCCAGGTGGATTAATGCTGCTGGCCAATGGACCACACTTCTAGTAGCAAGAATTTAGAACACTTTCTAGGCGACAGCACCGTGCTAGACAGACTCTGTGGAAAAAACTTTAAATGTGTAAGTCCCTTGTTCTCGGGAAGGTATGTGAATAGATTCAAGCAGGATTTCTCTGTATTTTTTGAGGGATAGAAGAACGAATGAATGAATGGGTGGATGAGGGCGCAACAGCATGGTATTGGTCATATGTAAGTGCAAGGAGTTCATGGGAGGGGCAGAGCTGCGATATAGACTAAGCCACCCACATATGCATGTCTGGCAGGTTTTTGGCCCCTTAAAGGGTGTCCCCTAGAGCTTCTGCACTGTGCCATTGTTGGATGAGTGCCCAGAGCCAATGCTCTCTGGCTCGTGGAGGTGGCTGTGGCTGGACAACCATTTGATGTGGAACCAATTGCTTCACGTGTAACCTCTGCTGGGAGTGCTTGGACATCTTTGCACTGAGGCATTTATGTTTTCCCCAGAACCATTAAGGGCTAATGAGAGACACATATATTCCTTAAAGCCAGAAAGCCATGTGCTTCAAACAACTGCAAGATTTGGCATGAAAGAGTTTTGTTTAAAAAAATAAAAGTGAAGTGGGAAGATCAATTCCTTATAAAAGGACAGCCATTTCTTCAAGAAGTGAGCCTTAAAAACCCCCAGACATTGTTTTCTTTCCCCTCAAAGGCTTATCTAGTAGGAGACAGATAGGCAGAAAGAAGAGGGGAAATGAGAAGTGGGGAAAGCAGGTCTGAGCCTGACTCAGTGGCAAGTTGGGGCATTCAGAGAGTCTTCTGTGTCTGACCTCAATTTCCTTCCTGGTGACATGTTTTAATCCTAGTGGCTCTGTGGCTGACTCCACACTGTTCTGGGTCTCCTGCCATGCCTTCTGGTTCATCTGTCCTTCATTGCTTTCTTATAGGGACCATCCTACCCTCTGACTATATCACTGCATTTCAAAACCCCACCCGTTGGAGACTCACGTCTCCTGGGAAACTTCAGTAGCTGTGGCTTCCAGAATGCTGTTCTTCCTGGGGTGGATTTTTTGTTTGTTTGTCTTTTTCAGGAGGTAGCAGTGTACCTTTCTTGAAGCATTTTCCACAGTCTTTTCTCTTGTTTCCTCCACAGATTCAAAGATAATCGCTTAACTTCCTCTGCCTCCCCAGTTTGGACAGGAGCGGGTATTCGGGTAGAGCGGTCAGAGCGCGAAGCTGAATTCATGGGGGGCTGGGGCAGGGCTGAGGAGACTGGCTGGGACGCATAGTGCTGTTTGCATTTGAAAAGACTGAGTCACACATTTATGCTCCTATGGAACGTAATGTACGCCATAAATCTGGAAACCCTATTTTGGACAGTCCTGATTCTGTTACTCTGCCCCCAAAATGCCAAAGCAAAACATAAACACATCTTGAAAGGATGTCTGCGCTGAGCCTGACCCGCAGAAGCGGAATGTCGTTGAATGAGCTGGACCCATTCCTCTACCCGGTTGGCCATCTGAGTGGAGTGTGGCTGGAGGTCGAGTGAAGGGTGTACATTCACCACTTGCCATATTTGGAGTGGGTTTACCTCTTTGGAATGTGAGTCCTTCTTCACTTTTATCACCATTTTAAATTGGGATTTGTGTGGAGGGAGAGAAAGAGATCTTTTCTTTACAGTCTACCTACAAATATCTTTCCCAATAGGCCTGTGTTTATATAAGTCTAAATTTAATATCCTCATGAAAGAGAGAAAAATAGTGAAACCTTATGTTGTCTGCACAACACAAAATGACTAGTTCAATCCCTCTCTCTCACGGAGTTGGTCTGATTTGGGGTAGATACTCTAATTGTGTCTGTTATTTCTAACTGTTCTACCCACTGTTAGGCATGTTGTACTTAAGGGTGCAAGTGAACGCTGGAGGTGGGACCTTCGTTCTCAGCCACCGAAGCCCTCCTTCCACCGAGCGGGGAAAGCAGTGCCTCCGATTCCAGTCCTACAATTCTAGAAATCACAGTACTTCCTCATCTATCTGTACTAGGATATAGGATTTTTCTCATCGAGTGAATGAAGCTCTTATTTTCATTATGTTTAATGGAGACCTTTCAAAAATACATATTTTCCTCTCTCCTCGAGGAGACCGTAGTACACTTAAGGTAACACTTTGTTGGATTTAAGTTTGTCATTGTAAACCACAGGGACAGCAGCATACGCTATAAATCAGGATTCCCCCTGGAACCAGTGAGGACGTTAGAGAGCTATTGACCCACCCTGTTGGCCCCAGGCAGCCATGGTTTTTATTCATTGTGTCAGCTCATCTTGCTTTTCTATCTCGCTTCTTGTCCATCCCTCCTTGCTGTTCTTACTGTGCTTGTATCCAACAAATGTTCTCCTATATTACCTCTCTTTTTCTATATCTAAATGGTGAAGTCAGATGACACTATGTGTTAATACAATATTGATACTATGAATTAATAAATGCAAAGTAAGAGACCCTACTATGCAATCATTACACACACACACACACACTCATACATGACACATATAGGTTCAATTCCAGTTGGAGTCACGAATTAGAAGTTTTTAAATTGTCATTGCTTAGATTCGTGGATTGGTAAAATATTAATATTGGGATTTAGTTGACTTTAGAATTTAACTAATTTCCATATTTTAGTTTGGTTTTGTCAACTTAAGTTTTGTTTTGTTTTTGTCAATTCTCATCTCTGATGAGAAGACTTTTTTTCCAGAGTGAAGAATTGAACTTTGTACTCAAAGATGAATCACTACTACCGGAAAAATATCTAGAGCTCTTACATATAGATACAGTTCACTGGTAAAGATGAATCATCACAGAGTTAGAGAATGAAACCAAGAACAACTTAGCAATGGAACGATGTATTGCATTGCTGTGCACTGAACTAGATCACTTTAAAATAGGGTTCAGTTTTTCACGTATCTTAATGTTTTCAACAAAACCCTTATTTTTCAGTCACATTTTTATGACCACTTATACCTGAGGTCAATTGTATGAATGCCTAGCTTTATAGCTGTTGGCATATTGTTTGCTTCATAAATCATAGTTGCATCTAAGCATTAGTCCACAGGGCTTAGCTGAATCTTTCTATGTGCTAAAATTGTGCCAGGCACAGTTCTTGTCCTCAAGGAGCTTCCAGGTTCATTGGTAAGATAAGACCAATGAATGCAAGGGGGGAAATGAGAAACACACACAAAGTATGCAGCTTAGAGTATATAATTGTAGGTACACGATATACATGCCAGAGGGAGGCAGAGGGACACTGCATTCTAGAAGTATCAGGGGAGGGATTCTCAGAGGTATTTTAACCCAGAGGGTCTTGAGAAATGGGTGGGATTTGGTCATTCTACCTTCCAGGTGGGGAAGATAGAACCCATGACCCTTGTGGCTATAGAACGGCTTTCTGTTGGCAGAGGCTGGGGCTGGGGAGTGGCTCAAAACTCAATGCATGGACTTAAACAGGAGGATGGGAAAGAGCCATGGAAGGCCCATGACCCAAGAGGAGAATCCGGAACTAGAGGTTTAATCCTTTAACTACCTCCATCCAGCCTGGACAAAATGTGGCAGCATCTCCTTAAACAATGGAACTTCTTTCCCTTTCCAGCCAGCACACTTGCACAAAAGTCAAGTTCTGCACACTTAGAACTCAGAAGCTTCAAATCATGGGGGCAGGAGTGGGGGAAGCCTGGAACCCCAGTGGAAGCCTGCAGCCTTGGGGCGGAGGTGCTGCCAAGAAGCTTCTTCCGAGTGCCATCAACTTCTAGGAGGAAAGTGCCACAGGAGCCCTATTTCTGGGGAGGAGAGTTCTGGTTAATCAGAGCCCAGTTTTAAGTTGCATGAAAGTTTGCATTTTCCTGAAGTTCTTTGGGGGACCCGTACAATCCTCAGAGACATACAAGTGTGTCCTCAAGAAGAAGGTTCGTCTGGGGGCTTTTCCTCCGCGGTGTCTTTGCCAGGAGCCAGGCAAAGAGCACAGCTGAACCCTGGGGAGAAGGCAGAGCGTGGGCGAAGGTGCCAGAGGGCCCTCACCGGAGAAGGTGGGGTGAGGTGGGAAGGGGAGGGCCAGGGGGCCAACTAGGAAATCCTGGCTTCTCCCTTGGTTCACGGAACTCTGTCCAGCTGGAGCGGCCGCCTCGCTCCCTGGACAGGGCTGCAGCAGTGACCAACTGTCTCTGGCCAGAGCTGCTCAGCCAGGGCGGCAGCGCCCACTCCCCCCGGGACTCCCGGAGCCGGGCCAGGAAGAGCAGACACCACGTCTGAGCCTGGAACTAGACGGTCTCCCACCTCGGCAGCGTGCAAGGTTTAGTCTCGGCTCTCTTGCGTCCTCTCTGGCTCCTCGAACTCCCTTCCCAGGACTTGCCCCGCCCTCCCCCGCGCCCCCTCCCGCACAGGTCTCCCTCGGTGCTGTAACACATCGGCCCCTTTCCTGGCGATCGGCTCCGGCCAACGTCTGCCCAGGCTCCAGAGGAGGCTCTTTCATCGCAGAGCTGGATGGGGGAGGGGCTGGGAGGCTGTCGTTCTGAACTTCCAGGTGGGAGCCGGGGGGCCAGGTACCCCGGAAAGGGGCCCCCAGACCTGGCCTTGCTTGCCAGTCTCCAAGATTTAGGACTCCAGATACCTTCGCGAGCTGCCCTTGCGTCTTACCCCCACCCTTTGCAGCCCAAGGTCCCAGCGCAGTGCCCCCCGCCCCCGCTGCTCCTTTCTACTACTTTTCCCTCCTCCTTCCTAAGTCTTTTCCGTCCCGGTCTGGGGCTCGCGGCCTGTGCCTCTGCAAACACCCCCCGCCCCTCCAATCCGGGCAGAACTCCGAGGGGAGGGGCCGGAGGCCCCCCTCCCCGACTGTGGTCAGAGGGGGCCGCGCCGCAGCCCCGGGTGGGGGGTGGGGGAGGACAGGGGGGGACTCTGTGCCCCGCCCGATCAGGCCACTCGGCTCACTAGGGGTGGGGGGCGGGAAGCCGGGCTAGCAGTGAGGGGGGTTCGGCCCAGGCAGGTGCGGGCTCTGGCTGGGCCTGGGCGGGCTCCGGGGGCGGGGTCTCAGGTTACAGCCCCGCGGGGGGCCGGGGGCGGCCCGCGGTTTGGGCCAGTTTACCAGCCTCGAGTGGGGCCGGGCGCATATAACGGGCGCCGCGGCGGGGAGAAGACGCAGAGCGCTGCTGGGCTGCCGGGTCTCCTGCCTCCTCCTCCTGCTCCAAGGGCCTCCTGTATGAGGGCGCGGTAGAGACCCGGACCCACGCCGTGCTTCTGCCGCCTCGCTGCCCTCCGCTCGGGCCCGGCTCTGCCAGGCCCCGCGGTGAGCCATGATCCGCCTCGGGGCTCCTCAGACGCTGGTGCTGCTGACGCTGCTCGTCGCCGCTGTCCTTCGGTGTGACGGGCAGGATGTCCGTAAGTCGCCCGCAGTCCCTGCCTGCCACCCTTCCGTGCCGTCCCTCCGCGTCCTCTTACCCGGCTCTCTGCTGCTCTGGAGCCCGCGGGTCCGGGTTAGAGCGGCTTCTGGGGTCATAGGGCACCGAGACTTGGGCGCAGGATAAGCAGGAGCTCACCCGGCGGAGTTCTGCAGGGCAGCGGCTCTGTCCGAGAGTCCTCGGGGCGGGTCACGGTTGGAGGCATTTGCAGGTCCCTAGGCTGAATAGAAATATTAAACCTGCAAAGTGTCAGATCGGAGAGGTTTGCGCACAGATTGAAGCGCTCTCTTTTTCGCCAGCTTTGATGATGAGGCGGACACGCACACATCTCGCCTCGCCGAAGCACTGAGTTCAGCAAAACAGGTCGTGGCCCATCGTTCTTAGAAGTAGGAGAGAAAGAGTGCTGGCGAAAAGGCGAGCACGCGCCGAGGGGTGGACTTCGCAGTCGTGTCCAGGGGTTGGTTGCTGCGGGGGGAGGGGGGGTCAAAGAGGAGGTAGACAAAGGAGATGCTCTGGCACTGGTGGGCTGAAACCCGAGGCCACAAAGAAAGGCTTCGGAGAGGCGCTGGGAGACCTCAGCGCCGCTCGCGGTTCCCTCCCCCTCCCGGCTGGCCCCGGAGCAAGGTGCAGCCCTCGTTCGCATCTCGGCTTTCCCCCTGAAACTTCCCGTAGGAGAGGCCATCTGAAAGGCGATAATGTTCCAACCAGAACGTGCTTTTCAAAAGCCCCCGAAAACAGCGCCCCCTCCCTGCGGTCTTCCCCTCTAAGCCCCCCGAGATGCTACAATGAGTTACTTTTCTGTTTCTGAAACTTACTGAGCCAGGCTTCGGGCTGTGTGTGTGTGTGTGTGTGTGTGTGTGTGTGTGTGTGTGTGTGTTTGGTCGTTTGCTATAACTATTTCAGACGAATATAGTTAGAGATGGCAGTTCTACAATCTGGTCCAAAGACGGTTCGGACCACCCCGTGCCATCGCCTCCTTCTGTCAAGTCCCGCTGTCTGGGATTATATTCAGGACAAACGAAGCCTGGAAAGTGTATTAGGTAGAGAGATTTTTTTTTTTTCCACGTGTTTGGGCACGTTTCCGACGGCTGGGATTCCAGCCCTGTCTTTGTATGTTACAGATTGTAAATCAATCGCAGGGCAAACTTTTTTGGGAGGAGGGGGAATCAAAGTCTTCGGTCGACGAGTCTCTGCACGGTCTCGTCTGCCACCAGGCTGTCTCTGGAGACGGTTTGGAAGGCTGCGGGCCCGGGAGGACTTTCCGGCCATTAGAGCGCCTGACCGGGCAGGGGGGCAAGGCTGGGGCCCGGGGCGCAGCCGCAGGGAGTCTGGGGCCGGAGATCCCGGCCAGGTCGCCGCGCGCTGCGCGAATCTGGCGGCGCGGTGCGGGCCGGGGCACCTGTTGGAATACCGTGTGTCTCTAAGTGGCTCCGGCTCGGACTGACTATATTTCTGCCCTAAGTTTACATGAACACATCCACAGAGCTCTTTTCTGGACTGACCTCTGCTTTAGTGCGCAATGGAATTAGCTAGGTAATGATTAATTAAATAATTTAATTTATATTATATTGTAAAATAATCCCCAAATTCTCCGCCTGGTACTGGAGGCACTCAAGCGGCAGGGCTCTCTCGCCGCCGCCGCTTTCCCGTGAGAGAGTGAATTCCACAGTTTCTTGGGCCCAGCTCTTCCAGTCGTTGCTCCTCCTCCCCAGGGGGAGTGCATCCGAGCGGCTGATTTTGCGCCCTGGAACATCTTGGCTCCATAACCCCATCCCCCGGGTCGGCTGACCTAAAATGTGACGTGGGGAAAGGCGCAGTCTGCGTGGACTTCAGGAATGTCAGAAACCTGGAGCTCGGGCACGCCCCTCCTCCCCATCTTTCCATGAGCTTGAGAAACTTATTGGCGGTGGCATCTTTGACCCACATCTGTATTGCACAGACCTCGTCTCCGAAAGTGCCCCTCGGCTCGGGGAGAGACCTCAATCCTCCTTTGTGAGGCTTGTTTGCGTTGGGAGATTGGCAGCGATGGCTTCCAGATGGGGCTGAAACGCTGCCCGTATTTATTTAAACTGGTTCCTTGCGGGGACCTGTGAATCGGGCTCTGTGTGCTCTCGAGAAAAGCCCCATTCATGAGAGGCGAGGTCCGGTGGGTTTCCCCGGATTCCCCGACACCCTCTCCCACAATGCCCCCCTGTGCCCGCCCGCCGCCACCTCCCGGGCTCCAGCCCTGCGCAATCCGGCGGCGGAGCGAAACAGTTCCCCGAAAGAGGTAACTTTTTAATTGGCCTGCTACAAAGAATCACTTATACGGCGCTGCGGTAATGAGCGGAACCCGATCGGGCGCGCCGGGATGCTATCGGCAGCCGTTTGGAACGGCAATTATGGTGGTGCTGGGCTCCTCCGTCCACACCTAGGGGATCCAGTTACGGTGCTGGCTCCTTTCTGGGGCAGTCATTTAATCCCACTTTTCACCCTCCCAGTGTCTGTGGGCGAGCCCTGTCCAGAGCCGCCTCCACAAAGAGTCACCCAGCAGCTCTCACACCCAGCGCCGCCGCGCCCCGCCCCTGCGCCCGCGCATCCCGGCCGCCCGGCCAAGAGAAACCCGATCTGCATCACGGTGCACCTCCCTCTCTGAGCATTTTCCTCTCTTTTCCATCCCGGGCTCTCTTGGGTGAGAGTGGGCTCTTCCTCAGTCCGGACCTGAGACCGTTCACCTTGCCTCCGTCCGCGTCCGCGTCCGCGTCCGCGTCCCCGTCCCCGTCCGCGTCCCCGTCCCCGTTGCGGGCTTTCTACAGTTCCAGCAAGTTTAGCTGTGGGTGTGTCACATCCCCTGGGATTCCCTTCCCTCCCCGTGACTGTCTTGCCTAAAGGCTGAGAGGATTTCTTCTAGTGGAAAAGGGAAAAGGAAAAAAAAAAAAAAAAAAAAAAGCAAGGTTTATCTTTAGATTTTCAGAGTCTGCTTAAAGAGTCAGGGGCAGGCCTGTTTCTGTCTCCGCCCACCTGGTTGTGGCTCTTTCCTATTATTCATCCTCTGCAGTTGCCATTGCTTTGGGGGTTTTGATGAGAAAAACAGCGCTGGGCGCTCCCTAGCACGTGGTGCGGGCTCTTCAGCCCTTGGCGCTGTCGGAGCGCTCCTGTCAGCACAGGTTTCATTTGCAGGGTGGATTCCAGTCGGCAGGGCGCTTGTGGAAGGGACTAGTCCCTGCCATTCTTGGTCTGCATTCTTGGTGGAGGCCAGGCCTGCACTGGCTAATCCTAGCCCAGACCCAGCATTCAAAGACCGCTGCCCTGCAAATTGTCTTCAGATGGAGGCAGGGCCTCTCCAGGGAAGACTACAACTGGAGGTCAACACTGGGGGACCTTTGGCCTTGCTTGCCTCCCAAGGCATTTCATTAGTCTGCGCCGGTCCCAAGTGCATTGTTTCACTAGGCCTCTCCTCCTGTCCACATTGGCCCGAATCCTAACATAGTTTAAAGAATGGGACAAGATCCTAACTCTAATAGCACCTTCTTTCAGCTGTCCCACCCCATATCCAGGGTTGGAACCTGGCTGGTTTTAGATTCTAATTTTTGTGGGTAGGATTTTCTACATGCTTTCTGAATTTTAGCTATCAGTGGTATTTAGCAAGTCCCATAATTCCTAGAGGAAGGCAGAAAAAAGGCCTCTGTTCCTGTGCTTGGGCCGGAGGAGAGGGGTGTGGGGGGGCGGCTGTCTCCCTTTTCTCCCCTCCTCTGTCTTTATAGCCCCTGAGTTCCCACTCAGAGTCTTATCTCCTCCTGCTCCCGCTCTTATCTCCTCCCTGCCCCCCACATCATCAGGCCTCCCTCATGCTAGATGAATGAAGAAAATACTGCACAGTTAGTACAGTACTTCCCCCCGCCCCCACCTTTTCATTGCTGGGTCAGGACTTTCACTGGTGAATAGACAGCATAGTGCAAGGTGCACAATGAATATTTTTTTGAATACATGGAAGAAGGAATAATGTCTTAGAAAAATAATGTTCAAGTTCTTTATGTGTGGGTGACCTGCGTCCACATTCTTCAGCATTTGAACGATGTCAAGTTGACTGCAACCTCTTTCTCTTTTTCTCTTCTGACTCCCACCCCCTCCTTCCCTTCGCTCTCTACTTCTTCTGCTCCACCCTTGGTGCAGAGAAGGCTGGCAGCTGTGTGCAGGACGGGCAGAGGTATAATGATAAGGATGTGTGGAAGCCCGAGCCCTGCCGGATCTGTGTCTGTGACACTGGGACTGTCCTCTGCGACGACATAATCTGTGAAGACATGAAAGACTGCCTCAGCCCCGAGACCCCCTTCGGAGAGTGCTGCCCCATCTGCTCAACTGACCTCGCCACTGCCAGTGGTTGTAATTTATTTATTTCCTGTTCCACATAAATAAATTACTTGCAGGTGCAGCAAATGCCCTCCCATGGATGCTGGTCATCTCTGCAAAGCAGAGGGGCTAGTTATCCATGGGACCCCAGCAGCTGAGGCTGAAAGGAAAGGCCACTTCTCACTTGCAGGTTGAAACCTAGCGAGCCTGAAACACTAGAGGGGTGTTTCCTCACCTAACAACTCCAAGATGTATGCTTCCCCTACCCAGGGAAGGACAGAGTGAGATTCCACAAAGTGCCCTCTCTGAAATCATCCCTGTGAACTATTAGAGCCGCAGGGGAGACTGAACGCTCCGCCTGGCCAAGCCACGGATTAATTTCTCCTCTACGACCCACGCCTTGTCTTCTCCTTAGAAGACCTCCAAAGATAATGGCCTTCCGTGAGGAGAAACCTCCGCTGGCCAGTGGGAGACAGAGGGCAGGCTCCCTCTTTGAGATGAGGAAAGTTGATGGCAGTTTTCTTTTGTTCCTGCCCCTCTTGGAACTGACTGCTGGTTAAGAATCTCGTTAACAAGGGAAGGAGCAGGGCTCCAGGAGCCCTAGCGGTGCTGGGCGGAGATGGGGCTGGGACAGTGCCTGCGCCTGCACTCGGTGGGCAGTTAGGTATTAACTCTCGGCTAGAATCAGTGCTGGTGGATGACGTGTGTACTGGTGGCCCCCCCGCCACTCACACCGCTGCCCTGTCTCCCTGCAGGGTGAATGGGGACCCATGTCTAGGCCTCCTGGGTGGCCTCACTGTTCCTTCCTGTTCAAGTAGAGGAGAAGTTGAAAAGGGAGTGAGAGGTTGCCTTTCCTTAGCACTTCATCACCACTGGGATGCTGCTTGGGGAAGCTGCTTTTAGGGTGCAGGTTCCCCGATGATTTCTGAGGGGGCCTCTGGGTGAAATGTTGGTCGCTTTCACTGTTGCTGCTACAAAGGGCCAGGGGTTACTGGTTTGGGGTGGCACTGGCTGCAATGCCCTTTCTAACTCCTGTGCTCTGCTTTTTTTTTTTTCTCCTTTTTTTTCTGTGCTTGCTTCACGGAGACCCAGCTTGAATGTAAGACCTTTTTAACTACCTAACTCTTTTTCTGGGAGGGCTGGGGCTGCAGGAAGAGCTTCCTACCCTGTGGGGGGACAGAAGAAACTGAACCTTCTGCCAGCTCTTGGTGCTTTCTTGGTGGCTGATTAGATCTCGAGCCCTTTGTTTTCTCTTTTCACTGGCTCTGCTCCATTCTTTTGCCTGCTGGCTGCTTTTTGAATAACAAAGTCTGGGTCATCTCTGTTCCTCATGGGATCTCAGCAACCCCAGGACCCCACTGACTCTAACACACCAACAGAGGGTTCAGTGGAGTAACAGGAAGCTGCCTTTTTCTTTGGTTGTGTCTTCTTTTTTTTTTTTTGGTTTGATCCTTTAAAGAGTGTTTGAGTGACAAGAACTTGTACTTCTCCAGCTCACAAATCTTACTTCCTCCTTCTCTATTTTTTCTCCTTGCAGGGCAACCAGGACCAAAGGTGAGGGTTTTTTTCTTTTGCTTTTGCCTTTATAGTTCCTTCTTTAGAAGCTGTGCTCACGCAGCCTGTCATTTTTTAGATGTCGTCAGAGGTCTGTTTCAGAGGGCACCTTGGTGCAGGGGCTGCTGGGCAGGATTTTGTGTTTGGGGTTTGGTGGGCTTGCTCTGCTCAATCCTGAGGCTGTGTCATCTTTCAGGGACAGAAAGGAGAACCTGGAGACATCAAGGATGTGAGTAAAAATTATTCTCATGCCACATTGCTTCTGTGGCTAACTGGGTCATTTTCCTGTGGCCCCCTCTGACTTGCCATTCTCTTGGTCTCTGACTCAGATTGTAGGACCCAAAGGACCCCCTGGGCCTCAGGTGAGAAAAGGAGAAAGCCTTTCCTCTACTGCTTCCTCGAGCTATTGATCTGCAGGCTCCTGGCCTTGCTTTCATTCAACATTTCTTCACCTTCAGGGACCTGCAGGTGAACAAGGACCCAGAGGTGATCGTGGCGACAAAGGTGAAAAAGTGAGTAGAGAAGCAACTCGGCCTCACCCCCTAAAGCCCCCTACTTGCCTGACCGCAGCCTCAAGGGCCACCCATGGACAGGCGGTTCTTGCATTAACACTGCTTCACATTGGCACCTTCTTCCCTTTCTTCCAAGGGTGCCCCTGGACCTCGTGGCAGAGATGGAGAGCCTGGGACCCCCGGAAATCCTGGTCCTCCCGGCCCGCCTGGCCCCCCTGGTCCCCCTGGCCTTGGTGGAGTAAGTATCCTTATGTCCCCTTTCTTCAGGATGTCCCTCCAGAAATGTGGCTTCTAAATTGCTACTCACACTTACCTGGCTGGCTCCCAGGGCTGCCAACAGTGTGTACACAGGCTGTCCATGGGCTTCTCCCCCAGGCCTATAATTTAGTGGAGTCACATATTAGGCTTGAGACTGTGGCACTAAGGGTTGACTTTTTTCAGTCACTGAATTTCTGTAAAGAAAGTCTTCAGTTACCTGGCTCCTTGGCGTCTGTACTGTGTGGTCAATCTTCGGGAGTGGGCGCAGGGGTTGGGGGAGAGGATGACTGGGCACTTGTAGTTCCCTGGAAGAAGAGTGACCACTGTCCTTGGAAGACATTTATTCTCGGTCCTTGCCAAGTACATTCCAAGCAACTATTCATTCTAGTGAAAGAGCCCCACTGAGTGAAGGTGTGTGGCTCAAGGCATTTTTGGAATCCAACCAATCAACAAATTACATTATTGCCCAGTTTTTGCAGGTTTGCCATTTTGATGGCTGCTGTATTTTAAATTTTTAAACTTTAAACTCACAGACACCTACTACATCCCTTACTAAAATATTTTGAGACTGTTGATTTTAGTCTTTTGCTGGGCATTAAAGCCTTTGGGGGGGGGGGTGGGAAAAAAACCCTACCTTTAAAAGTGAAATGCAAGTCACTGATACTCTTCCACATAACACTTAGTCTTCCAGGGAAATTATTATGCCACTGTCATTTAAGAACACATTTCCAAAACTGCTTTTTTTCAGGAGTCATTGGTAATTCGGATCGATGCTGGGCTAATCTCCAACAATTAGAGTTTATCTAAATAGAGGGTTTTTTTTTTTCTCTCTCTCTCTCTGGATACAGCTTGCCTAGCCAAGTAGGAAGAACCTAGGACTTGAGAAAGCTCCTAATGTTGTTGGGTTTATTTGCAGAACTTTGCTGCCCAGATGGCTGGAGGATTCGACGAGAAGGCTGGTGGCGCCCAGATGGGAGTAATGCAAGGACCAATGGTGAGCAAAGACACCAGCTCTTGGCAGCCAAAATGGCAGGAGGTGGCCCTTCACAGAGCCAGAGACTCTGACAACCTCCCTTTACAGATAATTGCTTAGAGCAGCCCTTCTCCAAAGTTATGTAACCTCCCCTTTATTAGCCCAAAGCATTTGGTTTTTAATGGCCATGGATGCCACTGTTAATGATGCGCCGGAGCAACGAAGAAGAATGAGGATGGAGAGGTGCATATAGGCCGATCTGTTAGAGGGCCAGTCACTATTGCTTTTGGAATGAGAACTGAAGAATGCAGACAGCAGCCACTGCTCTCCAGCATCCACAAGACTTCCAGCAGGAAATCTCAGCCCTGCGGCTCCGACTTGGCACAGGCTAAATGAAACTCGGCTTTAGTAAACATGGCTGCTGTCCAGGAGAAAGCGAGGCCAGCTTCTCTGTCCAAATGGTGCCTATAAATATAAATAGATTGTTGTGTGGGGAGTGGGAAATGAGAGGGAGCAGCCACTGCAGGCCCCCTGCCCACAGAGCGGCTCCTTGTCCTTTGTCTGGGCTGCTGGCTGGAAGGAGGTGGCACGCCGAAGGCCGCCGCCGATGAAGCACACCCAGTAAACATCCTCATTTTCTGTCCCAATGTAGGGCCCCATGGGACCACGAGGACCTCCAGGCCCTGCTGGTGCTCCTGTAAGTATTGGGTCTTTTCCTCTTCGTGACAGTGCAGTTGCTTTCAAGCTGCCTGTCAGTTTGTGAGAGTCAACCTTGTGATCTTACTTTTTAGGGACCTCAAGGATTTCAAGGCAACCCTGGCGAACCTGGGGAGCCCGGCGTGTCTGTGAGTACTGCCGCGGGCCCTGCCCTCCTCCCGGGGAGTCACCCAGACCCCAGTCCTGTCGCCCCCCTCCCCACTGCCCTGGGCTTTCCCATAGAGGAGGGCCCGGAAGAAGCCTGGATGTCACTTCTCAGCCTTGGGGGAACTCTGACAGAAAGCCCTGTGTGCCAAGGACGACCGGGAACCCCGTCATAACTATCCCCCTTCTGGTCCATTGCTAGCTTGTGCTGTCTGTTGCTTCCCACTATGCTCTGCTCTGTACCTTGGCTCTCTCTTAGCATAAGATCTGGTTTTCCCACCTTTCTTCCTTAGAGGGAAACTAGCTTCCAAAAGAAAAAAAAAAACCCAAAAAACAAAACTACAATCTCAAAGCTTTGTCCATTGATTTGTTGTCTTTCCCCTTCAGCCATCTCTTAAACCCTTTTACTTTGCAGGGCCCCATGGGTCCCCGTGGTCCTCCAGGCCCCCCTGGAAAACCTGGTGACGATGTGAGTATACGTGAGCAGTGACAGGAGCGGCTGCCTGTGACAGGGCCTGAGGGGGGGCTGTGCTGGGGTGGTGATCGGCTTGACCTCAGGTGGAGGCACCCGAAAAGGCAAGAGCGGTCGGCCTGAGACTTGGACCCTGTGTACCGTCTACATGCCCCCTTGCAACTTAGCCTGCAGGTGCCCTAGGGACTGCAGGGGACTCGCTGGGAAAGGAAATAATTAAAACATCATTAGCTCCAAGAAGGGAAATTGAGAAATGAGAGAAGGGAGAGGGAGAACACCAGGGGGAAAAGATACAGAGAAGAAAAAACAAAGAAAGAAATTCAACAATCCAACATCATCTTAATTGTAAATGAGTTAGGAAAAGCTCAGCCTGAGTCAGGATGTCTACAAAGGATGCAAACGAAGTGAAGAGACAAGAGATGGCACTCAAGCTAGTCTTAGGAATGACATTGGGCTGTCAAAGTCTCCGGAAGTTGGGAGTGCAAGCCCTGGCAGCAGAGCTCAGAAAGGAGGGGCGGTGGAGAGAGAGGGAGAGTGTGCCCACCCAAGAAGCAGGGGCGGGTGGGGGCCAAGGAGCTGCCCACCCAACAGGTAGCTGTCCCGAAGAATACACTGTGGCCTAGGAAAGGCATTTAGGGAAGCCTGGAATGTGAAGGAGGTGAGGGAGCAGGTAAGCAGGTGGGCAAAGGCCTGGAAGACTGAGGGAAGATTGCTGCAGTCTGGAGCGTGATGATTATGCTAATGTGTCTTCCAAGGAAGCTGAGGACATCTCTCTTTCTGCAGGGTGAAGCTGGAAAGCCTGGAAAACCTGGTGAAAGAGGCCCTCCTGGCCCTCAGGTAAAGCCCCACCTTTCCCAGCTTCAAACCTCCCTTTTTGCTCCTCCAGTTCAGTGAGCTCACCGCTAAAACAAAATTCTAACAGACCCCACATGTATCACAAGTCCATCTGATGATCACGTTTATAATCCTAACACAGGCCCAAGGGGGAGGCTGGGCAGTTGTTGTTCCTACCCATTTTGCATCAAGTGGGGTGAGGCAGGGGGATTCTGGGATTTACTCAAAGAACGGTCCAAGGGCTGGGCATTTCCGCTGCTCCTTGGTGGTTGGGGAGCTGCCTCCAAAGGCTGTTAGCAGCTCAGGCAGCCTTTACTCGGTCTCTTCTGCTCTGTGGCCTGACATCACCTCTTTGGATTTCAGGGTGCTCGCGGCTTCCCAGGAACCCCAGGCCTTCCTGGTGTCAAAGGTCACAGAGTAAGTATCTTAGGCGAGGGTGTTAGAAGGAAGAGATTGCCCTGGGGGAGAAAATAGCATTTGGAGACAGATGCATTTCTTCCTATCCAGGTTCCTCAAAAGTGTGACTGGTGTTTCTTCTCTTGCCCCCTAGGGTTACCCAGGGCTGGACGGTGCTAAGGGTGAAGCCGGTGCTCCGGGTGTGAAAGTAAGGACCAGAATGCACTCTGGGACAGGCAACAGAGGAGGCGATGGGGAGTCTTTTC
Source organism: Pteronotus mesoamericanus (assembly GCF_021234165.1). Lineage (NCBI taxonomy): Eukaryota > Metazoa > Chordata > Mammalia > Chiroptera > Mormoopidae > Pteronotus > Pteronotus mesoamericanus. Next base: position 6,275,314 of record NW_026555310.1, read on the forward strand.
TCCCAGTCAAGGAGATGCTATTGAGCTTAGGGGAGTCGGGATGTCAGAACAGCTGTGGTTGGAAACACCCAGTCCTATATCCTGATGGATGAGGAGAGCTCGGGGAGTTGTCCCTCACAGGACTGATGCCTGGGGCCGTCAGCACTGGCTGAGATGACCAGAGCTTTCAGCCCAGGTCTCAGTCACTAACCATGCACGTCTTTTTTTCCCAGGGGGAGAGCGGTGCCCCTGGTGAGAACGGTTCTCCGGGCCCAATGGTGAGTGTGAGCATCCGCCCTGCAGGGCCTCCAGACACTCTTCACGCTCCTGCAAACCAGGAGGTGGCTCCTCTGGGACGCCAGTGTTTCCTCTGTGCAAAGTAGCTCTTCAGTGTTGTAGACTGATCTGTGCTATGAGCACAAGGCAAAATGTATTAAACAGATGATTTGGTCAAGGTTTCACCCACATTTCCTTGAAATAGCCCTAACACGCATTGTGTGTGCTTGAAATTTTAAAAATACTGTTTATTCTCAACATTTCGGGGAGCTCATCTATTGCAAGAGGCAGGATGTGCCTGTAACCGGGATGCCGATCTGTAAGAGGAGCTCTGTGTGTGTCTGTGTGTTCTTCCTGGGCCGGGAAACCTCGGCGCGCTCCGAGGCCCGCGTGCTTCCTCCCCTTGGGTGTCTGGGAAGGGCCTGCAGGTAAAAGTGATGGCCCAGAGTGTTGTTAAGACAACTCACGCTTGTGCTGTCCTGGTGTGTGTTCCAGGGTCCCCGTGGCCTGCCGGGTGAGAGAGGACGGACTGGCCCTGCAGGCGCCGTGGTGAGTAACTGACAAGGCCAAAAGCCACCACTTGCCCAACACTCCGTAGAGTTTCCAAGGCACTTTCACACAGCGTTACTTCACGTGACTCTCGGAACAGCCCTGGGAGGGGCAGAGAGCATGGCCATCCCAGAGGGTTTGCTCTGAGTGCGCGGGCACAAATTCCCAGGCTCGGCCTCCTCCGGCCGGAGAGGGGGCGGGCTGTGGGGAGGTTGGTGGTGAGGGCGGGGCTCTCAACCAATCTGGATTATTGAGGTAAACCCCTCAACGGCCTGTACCCACTTCCCAGTCAATCCAGTCTGAATGTACGGACAGACTTGAAGCGGCTACAGTACAGTGCTACTTTTTGTTCTTTTGGCTGACTCAGGTGATGCCCTAGAAAGTGTAACAGCCCAGCATCATCTAACAGGGCCTTGGCACGTGGCACTGCTGCTGCTGTTGTGATGATATAATACCAGCAGCCGCCACCATTTCATGGCACTTTCTGGGTGTAATGCCTTACATGCCTTGTCTCATTTAATCCTCCCTCAGATTCTTTAATTCTCCCCATTTTAGAGAAGAAGAAACTGAGGCACAGGAAGGTGAAAAAGCTTAAGAAAAACAATGCTTGGCAGCCTCATTCTCTGGTGGCTTCTTGTTAATGTAGGGAATAAAAAGTGAGGGGATTTGCAGCTGATGGCGGGAGCAGATGCTCAGCTCTGATCCCTGAGCAATAGGGAGGTGTTGTAGGCGCTTGGTCCGGCCAGTGACGTGATGAAAGCCGTGGTTAAGGAAGATTATGCTCTCTGTTGATTTCATACCCCAACCACCCAGGCACTGAGGCCCCTCCTCGTGGGGCCTGGCCAAGGTAAATCAGCTTCACTCAGCTGTGCTACTTTCCGGATAATATATCTGTTTGGCAGAAATTGTTCTCAAAAGCAGATCGGTGGAGTAACAAGCAGCCTCGACCCCCATTTGTCACCCAGTGCTGCTGAAGTGCCTTGCCCTGGGGTCACTTTTTGCGAGGGGATTAGACAGTGCTGAGCCTGCCAAGAAACACTGCTGTTTCTTCAGATTAGCAGGACCTGGCTTGTGGCTTTTTGGCCAGGCCCAGAACCACAGTGGCTGCCCCCGTGTGGGACAGAGACGGAGCTGCATCCCCTGCCCTGTTTTCCCTTCTTCCTGGGCACATTTCTTGGCCCATGGTAGTCCCCACAGTAGTCAGGCTAGCAGGGTATGCATAGGATTTGGCATAGAAGGTTGACAACGTTACATAGTTCCAAGTGCTGGCCTGGTGCCAAGGCTGGGCCAGGGACTAGGCTGGGCTGGCCTCTGCCTGCTGTGGTCACGTGGCCCCCCCTTGGGCCAGGCTGTGCCCTCCCCTCAGGCTTGCTGCAGGGAGAGCCTCAGATACCACCCCAGCTCCGGCCCCTTGGAGCAGCACCACAGCTCCCCTTTGCTCATGCCCAGCCGGCCCCTCCTCTGGCCGAGCCCTGGAGGGAGGGTGCCCCAGAGCTTCCCGAAGCAGCCAGGCCAGCCCAGAAGGGGCTCTGGCCAATGCTGAGGCTTTGTGTTCCCTCTGACAATCGTTTGTTAAGTCTGCTCTTGCTTTCCTGCTTAATGCCAATCCGGAGAATCTCAGTTGGGAGAAATGGACCATAGCCAGGAAGAAGATTTGAGTCTTATTTAAAACATGAGCTCCCCCTAAAGCATCCTCCCTCTTCAGCTTCTGTGGAGAGGCAGAGGCAGGCAGGCGGGGAGAGGTTCACTTCTGGCCTCCTCCGGGCCCCTGCTGAGCACCAGGTGCCGGGCCTGGCCCAGCCCAGCCGAATGGTGCCTGGGCTTCGGGGAAAAGCTCCCTGGGCCCTGAGGGGCCTTGAGGGAGAAACCGAGGGGTGTGCACCACAAACCTAGGGGAAAAATATCTCAAGGTGCAAGTCCTGTAGAGAGAGCTGGAAGCTTTGCTTTTCTGTGGAAGGGAGTCTCAGGGGTGAGAGCTCAGATGATGTCCTCGGGCTGTGCTGGGTGCCCTGTCCCCATCCTGGGGCCTCTTCCTGGGCTGGTGACAGGCTTCCTGGGAGCATCCCTGTTTTCCTTAGGGGCAGGTTGTCAGGCAGCGGCCAGAGCGCAGAGGCAGCCTGTAGTTCACCACGGGGAGGCCTTGACCAGGCCTCCGTCCAGGAGGTTAACCGAGCCTGGAGGCCTAACCAAGCCTGGATGTCTTCCCGCTGTGAGCGGGTGAGACCTAGTCAAGGTTGCTCCTTGGCTCTTTGATTTTCCTTTGGCCCAGTTCTCGGAGTCTTTAAATGATAACTTGGCCTTGAAGTTGGGGATATTTGAGATCTACACTGAAGTTTAAGAAACGATGGAATAGCTGGGCAACTACCCAAGTTTTATTTAAGCCGAGAACGAGCTCTCTGAAGACCCTTGAGTACCCGCTCGGGCAGCCACCATGGAGGGGGACTGGGGCCGCTCCCTCCCAGGGGGCTGTCCCGCAGCTCCCACCCCACCGGCACCCTGCTCGGCCCCGGGACACCTGGGGCGCAGCGCCGCCCGCAGTTTCTGTGGGGGTGGGCTGTGGCAGGGAGGGACTGGACACGTGGGCACTCCTCACAGTATCTGCTTCCTTCTCCTTGCTCACAGGGTGCCCGGGGCAACGATGGTCAACCCGGCCCCGCAGGGCCTCCGGTGAGTGTGTTTCGTCCTCGGCAGGTCTGGCCTTGAGGCCCACTCGGCAGCCCCGTGGAGTCTCAGTGTCTGCTCAGCGAGAGCATGGCAGTGCTCAGGCTCCTACTGGAAGGGAGGAGGAATCGTTTTTCAGTTTGCCTGAGCTTGTTGATAACAAGCTTTAAAGCCATGGTTTGTTTTTCTCGGCCACCCTTTCAGCAGTTTTTTTGAGGAGGGATAGAGAGGGAGCTGGAAGAATCATCTGCTTCTCTCGCCACATGTGTAGTCAGAATCTTGCTTTGCCTTCTGAAGCCAGGCCTGGGGACACTGGCAGTGGGAACAGTTTTCATCCAGGGACTTTACCCACAATGAGTGTGGAGCCAAATCAGTACCAAGGTGGGAAGGGCCCTGGCCGGTGTGGCTCAGTGGGTTGAGCACCAGTCTGTGAACTGAAAGGTCACCGGTTCAATTCCCAATCAGGGCACATGCCAGTATTACCATCCAGGTCCCCAGTTGGGGGCATGTGAGAGGCAATCTAACGATGTATCTCTCACACATTGATGTTTATGTCCCTCTCTTTCTCCCTCCCTTCCCCTCTCTCTAAAAATAAATAAGTAAAATCTTTAAAAAAAACAGTCACAAAGGTGGGAAAGAGTGTGAGGTGTGCGGGTGGCTTACTCTGGGGACTCTGCAGAGATTCCGCCCAGAGCGGCATTCATCTCCGTACCCTCTTCCTTCCTCCAGGGTCCCGTGGGTCCTGCTGGCGGTCCTGGCTTCCCTGGGGCTCCCGGTGCCAAGGTGAGTGCCCTGGTGATCGGCTCGGAACCCCTTTCCCCCATAACCTTTGCCGATTGTTCCCTGGATGATCCCCCCTCCCTTCTGAGGAATGTCTCCCACCCCCACCGGCTGCTGCTCTCCAAGGAAAAGAGCCAGGCATTTTGCAGAGTCACCACCTAGGAGAGAAAGGGAGATGGAAAGATAAAAAGCTAGAGGTACTAGGGTTACAGCTTCAAAGAGAGGAAAGGCTGAGAGAGTTGGGGAGACACCAGAGACACGGGAGGGAGCAGAAGACCAGGAGTGGAAGGAAAGAAGGCAAAGCTCGGCCAGCTCTCGACCCAGAAGAGAGTTTGCTGCAGGGAAGCCGGCAGGGGCAGGGAGCCGGTTCCATGCTTCCCTCTCCACTGCTTCATCTGGGGGCTTGGCTCCTCCAGGCCCTGTTAATTGAGTTCTTTCGAGGATTAATAGAGGCCAGTGGCAGGCCAGCCAGCGCAGGGAAAGGCCCTGCGGCCCAGGAGGGATTCCAGCGTGCGCGTCCCTGGGAATTCTCTCCTGTCACTGCCAGGAGATGAATAAGGAGCCTCCGCGTGGTCACTGGCATCAGGTTGCTTTTCCCCTCCTGGGGGTTTCCATGGCAACCAGACAGTGTCTGAGGCCCTGGGAGCCCGGTGAAGGAGACCCATTGTGAAGAGGGACAGCGGAAGGTGAGGGGGGCCTGACTTTTTAGAAAATAATAATTACAAAAGTGAGCAAGAATGTTCTGAGAAGAAACCTGAGGAGACTCTGCCTACCCTCTGGGTCAGCAGTCCTCCCCCGGGACTCTGCCATCCAGAGAGCCCAGTTGCAACTTTCAGGAAAAAATGAAAGTAAAAGCGAAGGCCATCTGGGGGTGGGGTGGGGCTGCCAGAAGCCCAAGAGAATTCAATGAGTCAGAGCAGGGGAAAGTAGAGCAGGGCGCTGGTCCTCACGCACATGTGCCCTGCTTTCTGGCTCAGTTCTCATGGGCCTGCGGCAGCGGTGTTCACACATCAGCCAGGTACCAGGGGAGTAGAGCCCTGAGCTGAGGTGGCCAAGGGCCTCCATTTCTTCAATAAATGAGAAAAATAGGTAGAGAAAGGGAGAGAGAGGTGCCTGTCCATCTCAGCCACCCATCCACCCACCATCCCACAACACTAGGAAGGCAGGACCCCCAACACAGGCTTTCTGATGGGTGCTGATGAGACCAACGCTATACAATACCTGTGACTGCAGCGTGTAACTATGCATTTGCTTGTGGTGGTTCTTGGTATTGAGGGGAGATGGAGAGAGAGAGGCAGGGGGAGGAAGTCACCACGTCAGGGAGCTTGGTCAGGTGGTCCCACATGCTTACACGCAGGGAGGACGCACACGCGTGACTCAGCTTTTTGGTGCATGCATACGCTGACCCTAAGCTGCTGCCGGTCCTCGAGCGGTCTCTGTCCTCTCATCTTCTTCTCATGCCATCTCTCCCTGTCTCTTCCAGGGTGAAGCTGGTCCCACTGGTGCTCGTGGTCCTGAAGGCGCTCAAGGTCCTCGCGGTGAACCTGGCACTCCTGGGTCCCCCGGGCCGGCTGGTGCCTCTGTAAGTGCAGCTTCTCTTTGGCCTAAAAGGCCTGGGGTCTGTGGCCCAGGCACTCTCGACTCCGTGCTAAGCTCTGAGGGAAGTAGAGCCCCAGCCCTCAAACTTTCATTCTGACCCAATTCCTGCTCTCCCACTCCTCATCTCTACAGACTGCCTCCCTCCGTCCCCCATCCTGTCCTTGAAGCATTCGGCAGGATGGACCTGGGAGGGTTGGGTGGGCCGGGGTTTATTCTTTGTTGCTTATTTTATAATGCCCTTGTCTCCTTGTTCAGGGTAACCCCGGAACAGATGGAATTCCTGGAGCCAAAGGATCTGCTGTGAGTGCTGTCTTTGGGCTTGGCTCCTCCAGGTGGGGCCAGTCCTCCCTCATACCTTCTCCTGATGCCCTTCTCTTCTGCTCCCGCTGACAGGGTGCTCCTGGCATTGCTGGTGCTCCTGGCTTCCCTGGGCCACGTGGTCCTCCTGGCCCTCAAGGGGCAACTGGTCCTTTGGGCCCAAAAGGTCAGACGGTAAGAGCCTGGAGTGAACCCCAAGTTCCACTGAAATCCTAGAGTCAAACCCCACCCTCCCCCTTCCTGCGCTCACACTGGTGTCCTTTGGCGCATCTTTAAGGCTCCTGGAGATGGGGGCAGGGTGCGCAGGGAGAACCCAGTGTGAGAACCTGCCTCTCTCTTTTGTCAAGGGTGAGCCTGGTATTGCTGGCTTCAAAGGCGAACAAGGCCCCAAGGGAGAACCTGTGAGTATCCGCCCGCAGCCCTTGGTGCTCTCTGGGCCCAGGGCCATCCCCTGGGCCACTGCCCACTGCCTCTGTAGCCCCAGCCCCTCACCTGGGGCCTCTCAGGTTGTGCCCAGAGAAGGGGGTGGAACAGGGCTGAGAAGGTGTTGCAGCTTTGGCTCTCATCTTTGGCTTGATCAGTCTGAACAGTTTGAACTTTATATGCTCTCTCCCCTGGGCCACTCCTGCTCTCCCATGGCTGATCCTTTAGGGCCTCCCTTCCCCAAGCCCCCCAGGCCTGAAACAGTCGCCAAGGCCATTTCCCCCACACGCCGGTCAGTGGACGCTCAGGGCCAGCTGAGGACTCATCTGTTTGTCTTTTGTGTCGGTTCTCAGGGCCCTGCAGGCCCCCAAGGAGCCCCTGGGCCTGCTGGTGAAGAAGGCAAAAGAGGTGCCCGTGGAGAGCCTGGTGGCGCTGGGCCCATCGGTCCCCCTGGAGAAAGAGTAAGTGGGCCGGGAGTCCCTGCTTTCACTGGTTGTGACCTCCACGTGGAAGTCAGATCTTTGTGGCTCTGTTCTTGCCAAGTGACGTGGCCTTCTGGATACCAGGCTCCCCTTTCCTCCACCCACCACCGTGGGATAGGGCTCCCTTCTCCTTATTTGTGCCCCCCACCCCCAGGATGACATGACATAGTTTGAGCTACTTCCCAGACAGGTGGAGACAGGCCCAAGAAGTTAATCCTCCAGGATCTTGCAAGCTGTAGCTACTGCTCCGCAGAAACCATGGGTGGTGGGATGGAGCCCCTGGAGCCCGGCTAGGCTCTCTGCGGCCACAGTCGGTCAGGGGCCGTTCCAATGCACTGCTTTCCCTCCCCACTTCTTCCTAGGGTGCTCCTGGCAACCGTGGTTTCCCTGGTCAAGATGGTCTGGCAGGTCCCAAGGTGAGTCGGGGAAGAGGGGCAGGGGTCCCTTCCTGCATCCTTAGTCTAATGGCCTCCCACTGACTCCCTGCCTCCTCTCGTATAGGGAGCCCCTGGAGAGCGAGGGCCCAGTGGCCTTGCTGGCCCCAAGGGAGCCAATGGCGACCCTGGCCGACCTGGAGAGCCTGGCCTTCCTGGAGCCCGGGTAAGTACAGAGCTGCTTTTGCCCTTGGCTTCTGACTCTGAGCAGACCCCTTATGCCCTTCCCCTTCCCCACCTGTTCCCTTCAACCCTGTGCTGCCAGGATTGGGAGGTCCCGGGACCTGCTCTGACACCCGTCTTCCTCTCTCTCCTGAACAAAGGGTCTCACTGGCCGCCCCGGTGATGCTGGTCCGCAAGGCAAAGTCGGTCCTTCTGTAAGTCCATCGTCTGGTTTGTTGGGGGGAGTGGGGCGTACCCTTGGGGAAGCAGCGGGAAGAGAGACGGGAGTTTGGGTGGACACGGCCTGTGGGGAGGAGGCATAGGGTAGGTCCTGGGGTCAGGTGTGGCCTGTGCAGGGCCTATGAGCTCTGAAGCTGTCACCCCTCTGTGCATTTGCGCCTTTCCTTGTGGGAAGACAAAGCCTGGTGTGCACTTTCAGAAGTGGAATTAAGCTGAACAGTGCCTTCTCACCGATGGGGGTCCGCGTGCATGGGCTGCTGGCCGCAGCCTTGGTCAATCTCACATGCTGTGTCTGGCGGTGCCTAGTCCTGTGTCTGCCACACAGTAGGCCCTTAGTAGATGTTGGATGGATGAATGCAGTCGGAGCATGTGTTCTGAGAATGGTGTCCTCTCTTTCAGGGAGCCCCTGGTGAAGACGGTCGCCCTGGACCTCCAGGTCCTCAGGGGGCTCGTGGGCAGCCTGGTGTCATGGGGTTCCCTGGCCCCAAAGGTGCCAATGTAAGTAACAATCTGCCCTTCCATTTCCTTCCACTTGGCACTACCTACCACCCTGGGGAGAGGGCTGGCCCGTGAATCGAGGTAACCAAAGGGCAGTGATGAGTGGGTTCCCTGGTGTCACAGGCAGCTTGTATCTTCGTGTCCCACAGGAGGGCATGTGACCTGGGGAAGCCCAGGCCTCCTTAGAACCTTGAGACTCCTCAGCCATGACATTGTTCCATGGGCAGTGCCCTCACTTTGTACCTCTGAGCGTAAGAGAAGGTGCTGATTCTCGGCTTCAGCCTCTGCGGTCCGCCAGGCCCCAAGCCCCAGCGATGTCCCAAGCCTGCCCTGCCCTCCACTCCCACCAACGCCTTCTGCCTCACTGTGCTGCTATCTCTCCTCCAGGGCGAGCCTGGGAAAGCTGGTGAGAAAGGACTACCGGGCGCTCCTGGTCTGAGAGTAAGTTCCCGCCCGCGGCGCCTTGGTGTTGGCTGGACAGCCGCCAGGCGGGGGCACCCCTGCCGCGTGCTCCTGGGATTGCTGGGTAGCAGCGTGGCTTCTTGGGGCTGAGCTCATCTGCTCTGGGCCTTTGGGAGCCCACACAGGGGCACTCTGGTCGCTGTCAGTCAGCAGCCCAGGGGGACAGGGAGGAACCAGCGCTGAGAACAGAGGGGCCAGGGAAGGAAGGGGAGGGAAGGGGTGCACATGGAGTTCAGGTGCAGGCAGGATAGTGGAGCTCTGGGAACTCTGGGGCACAAAGCCTACCTACCCACTGCTGGGGTCTGCAGAGCCGAGGAAACGTGTGTTGTTGCATCACCCTTTCATTTCTCCTCTAGGGTCTTCCTGGCAAAGATGGTGAGACGGGTGCTGCAGGCCCCCCTGGACCTGCTGTAAGTACCTGCCCAGCCTCTCCAGGTGACCCTGTGGATAGGGACTTGGTGGGGTGGTGGCGGGGGCACCTCAGGCCCGCTCAGGAATGGAGCTGACAGATGGTGGCTGACCCAGGACATGAGGCCCACCCTGAGCCAAGGTGAGGTCTCCCACTCCTGGGAGGCAGTGAGGACCCCACCCTGGTTGTCACTGGTGGGAGAACAGCAAGGCGTACAGGCAGCCACCGTGTTGGGCTGTGCAGGATGGTGTCTGTCTCCTTCCTGGGCTCCCGCAACCAGGGCCCCGGCTGAGGCTCTCAGGGGCTCTGGGGTGCTGGCTCAGCTCACTTTTGTTTCCTCTGCAGGGACCGGCCGGTGAACGAGGCGAGCAGGGTGCTCCTGGGCCATCTGGGTTCCAGGTAGGCAGCGGAACCAGGCTTTCTCTGCAGCCCCCTTCCAGGCCCTGTGCTCAGCGGGTGCCGTGGGTGGAGGGCCCACCCCCTCAAGAGGGACCAGAGGAATGAGGTTTCCCTGTACCCCTGGTCCCGGCCCTGTGCCAGGTTTCCCTGAAAGGCAGGGGCAGCAAATTCACCTCGTCGCTAATTCTGTCACTTTGGCTTCTAGGGACTTCCCGGCCCTCCCGGTCCCCCAGGTGAAGGTGGAAAACCAGGTGACCAGGTGAGTATGGGGCTCTTTGAATCTGCAGCCTGTTCAGGTGGGAAGATCTCTTCTGATGCCCAGGCGACACGGGCAGGAGGGCGTGGAGGAGTCCCATGAGGCCCAGGATGCCTGGGACTGAACCCCAGCTCTCCAAGAGGGCAACATGGGCTCGGGGGAAGGGTGCTCAGCCAGGGCTCAGACACGGAAGCCTTCAGTCTTTCACACGTCCTTCTTGTTCTCCAGGGCGTTCCGGGTGAAGCTGGAGCCCCCGGCCTCGTGGGCCCCAGAGTGAGTGCCCTGTTGACCGTTCCTGCGGGTGTCCTTGGGCCTGCTCTCTCCCTGTGCAGTCCTGCCGGTGCCTCCCAGCAGCCCCGCCGCCTTGGGTGCTGGGCTCCCGCTCTGCTCCCCACTTCCCTGCTTCTCCCCGGGCCTCCACCTGAGCCCTTTGGCCTAACTGCTGCTTGGTGTCTCTGTTACAGGGGGAACGAGGTTTCCCAGGTGAACGGGGCTCCCCTGGAGCCCAGGGCCTCCAGGGGCCCCGTGGCCTCCCCGGCACCCCCGGCACTGATGGTCCCAAAGTGAGTGAGGCTGGGCCTGCTGGCGGGGGCCCTCGGGGCTGGCCTGGGAGGCTTGCTGAGGGGGGAAGCGGGAGGGGAAGAGCAAGGAGTGGGAGATGAAATAGAGAGGTGGTCTGGGCAGAGGAAGAGAAAGAAAAGGGCATTTGGGCCCTGGGGTCCCCAGGGAGGGGCCGCCCACCACGACTCCTTCTTTCTCCTTCCCCGTAGGGTGCATCTGGCCCCGCGGGCCCCCCTGGGGCTCAGGGCCCTCCAGGTCTGCAGGGGATGCCCGGCGAGAGGGGAGCAGCTGGTATTTCTGGGCCCAAGGGAGACAGGGTAAGTACCAGGCTGACGTGCCTTCCCCATAGCCATGCTTCCCTGGCCCCGCACTCCCTCCCTCCCATGTACCCGCAGGTGAGGCACCGGCTACCCACCTTGGGGAACGTGGAGACCCCCCTCCAAAGTCTCTGTTTGCCTTTTAGGGACTTCCTTCCCCCACCCCCCACCCCCTTCTCACTCCTGTTGCTCCTTGTCACTCACCCTTAGACCACAGCAATTCCCTCTTGGCCAGGGTCTGAGCTCTGCCTGGAGCCCCATTCAGGGTGCCACTGAGCTGGCAAAGGGCTTCTTGGGGTGCCCCCTGAGGTGGCCCGTTTCCTCTATCCCACAGGGCGATGTTGGTGAGAAAGGCCCTGAGGGAGCCCCCGGGAAGGACGGTGGACGAGTAAGTGAATGCTGGGGGCTGGCTTCTTGGGGGCTGGGTGGGGACAGGTGCAAGGACCCTTTAGGTTCCCAGGCCTGCACTCGGAGGGGCCACGTATGTGTGCAGTCCCTGGTTCTGTCTCAGCTGTCTGGCAAGGTGACCACAGGGACTTCCCTGTCACACAGGGGGCCACAGGGCGAGGGGGCGAGAGGGAGTTCTGGGGGCCGGGAAGGGCATGCTGGAGTCCCTGGGGGCGGGGCGTCCAGACGCCCTGCTGGGCTCCAAGTCCCTGGCTAACTCTCCCTGCCTTCCTCACCTCCGCCTTTTCTCTCACCAGGGTCTGACGGGTCCCATCGGCCCCCCCGGGCCTGCTGGTGCCAATGGTGAGAAGGTGAGTCCTGGCTCCCTTCCCCCATCCAGCCTCCTTCTCATATCTTGGCAAAGGCCATTATTTCTGCTCGCTCATGAACTTCCACTCTTCTGCCCACAAGGGGCCGCAAGGAGTAAAGGATGGGGGTCTTCTTAGAAGCAAAGTCATTGGCCGTGTGTCCTGTGGAGTGGAGCGGATGGACTGGGCGTAAAAGTGCGTTCAGCACGGCCCTGAGGAGGGTGCAGGGGTGGGCTGAAGCGATAAGAAGAAGGGCTGCGGGTCAGGGGCACCCAGTGCCCCGTCCCTCATCATGGCTTCCTGGGTGCACTTTGCTCTCAAAGGGCTCCACTTTGACTCCTACCCGCTCCCAACCATAGGGAGAAGTCGGTCCTCCTGGTCCTGCAGGAACAGCTGGTGCTCGAGGCGCCCCTGTGAGTATCTGCCCCTGCCCACCCCCAGCCTGTCTCTGTCTCCAGGCCCCTGGGAGCGAGGGAGCCAGCTCTGCCTCTCAGCCTGGCCCTGCAGGCCTGGCTCTGGCCCCCTCCCTGCCCTTTGGGTCAGGACGTGGGAGGAGAGGTGAGAATGAAGGGAGAAGGCACGTGTCCCCCATGACGTGTGATGTGATCATGGGGGAGGGCCTTTGACCAAGAGAGGCTTTCTGACCCGGGTCCCCTCACTCAGGACTGAGCTTTCTGAAGCTACTTTCAGATGCCTTCTCTCTGGGGGTTACAGTGCAAGAGGCTGAACCAGGCCTGAAGGGGCCCTGGGCTCGCAGGAGGGAACAGCAGGCAGGCAGTGCGGCCTTACCCCTCCTGCGCCCCCTTCTCCCACAGGGCGAACGTGGAGAGACTGGACCTCCCGGGCCCGCTGGATTCGCAGGTCCTCCTGTGAGTACCCCTGTCGACCCTCCCTCCCACCCCCTCCGCTCAGGTCAGCTCCACACCCGGCACCCACCTGAGGGCACCTTGCAGCCTGTGGGGTGCGAGGGACAGAATTTAAAGAAGAGAGAAACAGTTTCCTCCCTCCTTTCCTTTTACCTCTCTACAATGATAGAACAATCCTTAGGCCCAACTCTCAGCCCCAGGGTGGACACACACACACTCATACTCACTGAGAGTCTCATTCCCTTCTGGGAGAACCTCAAATATTTGGCTTGCCCCCACCCCGTACCTCTCTCTCACTCACTTCCTCCTCCCCGGGACAGGGCGCTGATGGCCAGCCAGGTGCCAAGGGTGAGCAAGGAGAAGCTGGCCAGAAAGGCGACGCTGGTGCCCCAGGTCCTCAGGGTCCCTCTGGAGCTCCTGGGCCTCAGGTGGGTAGTGCCGAGCTCCCCAGGAACTGTTCCCACAGAGCAGGGATTGCTGGGCGCTGGGTGAGGGGGCATGGACAGGCAGAGAATGGCTGGGAGGCCTGGGGGGCACTCTGCCTGAGTTCAGGGCCTCCCACCAGCAGATTGTGGAGGCTGCTGCCGCCACCGCCACCAGAGGAGCAGGCTGCAGGGAGGGGGAGTTTGTACTTAGGGATGAAGGCTAAATTGGCTTTTGCCTTCCCAGGTGTGGGGCGGGGTGCTGGGGGATGGGCACAGAGTGCAGGCTGGGTCCCCCTGAGCCCTGGCCGGAGCAGCCAGTCTCCTGGGGGCGTGACAGGGGCAGGGGAGACATGACTGGCCCTGTGGGTGCCTGATGGGCTTCTCGTCCCTAAGATCTAGAACACAAGTCTCCTGGTGGCCTGGGTGGCAGGTCCGCCCGGGACAGCTGCTCTTGGCTGGGAGTTTAGTGCAGAGAAAGCTGCATCTGAAAACCTAGCCCTCAGGGGTCCATGGCTGGGGCTCAGACAGGCCCTTCCTCAGGGCGACGGGGCCTCACTCTCTCCCTCCTTCTTTCCCAGGGTCCTACTGGTGTGACTGGTCCTAAAGGAGCCCGAGGTGCTCAAGGCCCCCCGGTGAGTGAGGCCCTGTTCCCACCCTGACCCAGGCTCGGGGGGAGGGTGCTGTGGGTGCAGCAGCTTCTCTCGCGCCCCGCCCTGACCTCACAAAGAAGGCCTGGCCGCAGAGGCTCCACTGCAGTGTCCTGGGATTCACGCGCCTCCTTCTTCCTCAGTCCTGCTCTTGCCCCAGCCTGAGCCCATCCCAAGGGAGTGCACCCCTCTCTGCTGGTCCGCAGTGATCCTTGGAGACCCAGCCCTGGGTGCTGCATGCCCCAGCTGGGTGCCCCCTGCAGGGGCCCACAGCGGAGAGGCTACAGCTGCCCAGTCCAGTGGCCAGACCCCACAGGCCCTTTTTCCCTCTCTTGGCTCCTCTTTTCCATGTCCACTCTGGCTTCTAACTCCCTACATTAAATTCTTGGACTTCCTGAGGGACCGAGGGATTCAGGGGCTCTCCTCTTTCCGCATAGGGAGCCACCGGATTCCCCGGAGCTGCTGGCCGTGTTGGACCCCCAGGCTCCAATGTAAGTGCCACTCCTGGCTGGTTCCTTACTCTGCGCACGTGAGACATAGGCAGGGGCTGCAGAGTCTTGCTCAGTCCTCCTGACAGGGTCCCACAGAGCCGAGGCGCATCCCCTTTGTGTCCATTTCCTCTCCTGGGTGCTATAGCTAATGGGCCGTGGGGACCCGTTTCCCTTGTAGATATCTGGGAACAGGGGCGGGGGTGACCCTCTTGACTGTGGGCAACCTTCTCAGCTGGCTGGCTGGGGCTTGACCCCTCAGACTTCTGGCTTGGTGGGCAGGAAGGGGCTGGCATAGGTACCAGTGATTGCCTTCCTCATGGGCACACATTTCTTGAGTACGCTCTGCACCTGGCCCTGTGCAAGTCATGTATCTTGCCCTTAGGGAGTTGCAGTCGAGGGAGGAGAGATCAGGAAAAGTCAGCCAGCTCACCGACAAAAAAGAAAATAAAAAAAAGCAGGGGGAGCCAGTGCACAGCCGAGGGGGGCAGAGGAGCTGGGTTGAACCGGTCCTTGAGGAAGGGCCGAGGCGGGGTGAGGGGACTGAGACTGAAGGGAAGGAGGCAGGAGGGACTCCAAGTAGATCAGAAAAAGCAAAGCATGCAGGGCTTGGAGAAGCCAGGTCCGGCTGCCCAGGGCTCTCGTGTGGGAGAGGCGATAGAGGAGGGAGCCTGGGGTGGGGTGTGGGGGTCAAGCTGCCCTTCCCCAGACGGGAGACTGCTGTCCCTGGGACCACGGTGGCTTTGGCAACCCAGATGAGCAAGGGTGAGTTGATTTCTCACTTCTTGCATTTGCTCCTCCTAGGGTAACCCTGGACCCCCTGGGCCCCCTGGTCCTTCTGGAAAAGATGGTCCCAAAGGTGCTCGAGGAGACAGCGGCCCCCCTGGCCGAGCTGGTGACCCTGGCCTCCAAGGTCCTGCTGGACCCCCTGGCGAGAAGGGAGAGCCTGGAGATGATGGTCCCTCTGTAAGTCCCTCGTCAGGCCTGGGCCCAGCCCAGGGCCAAGGGTGTGAGAGGTTTCTGAGCTCTCCGTGCATGGAGTGGGGGAGGGGAAGGAGGAGCAGGAGCTGTGGGGGTGCAGGGCGGGGGAGCAGAGCAGAGAAGTGTACTTGGAGCGCTGCTTCCTGAAGAGCTGGCAGCCAGGCGGGTGTGGACGAGTGGGCCGCTTTACGTCAGTTCTCAAGTTCTCATCTCCCACCTCTTTATTAGGGTCCCGACGGTCCTCCAGGTCCCCAGGGTCTGGCTGGTCAGAGGGGCATCGTTGGTCTCCCTGGGCAGCGTGGTGAAAGAGGATTCCCCGGCTTGCCCGGCCCATCGGTGAGTGAGGGGCGCCTTCCTCTGGACGAGCCGGGCTCAGGCCAGGGGCTCTTCACTCAGTGCTCCTGATGTGGCGGCCCGGTCTCCGCAGAAGCAATGCCACCCCAAGGCGTCTATCCATTCGGCACCCTCGGAACTGTCCCTTCATCAGCCCTTTCCCCAGAAAGGCTCAGTGTGGGCCTGGGTGGGGACACGGAGTCCCACTCAGTATCATTCATTGTTCCTTCAGGGTGAGCCTGGCAAGCAGGGAGCTCCTGGTGCATCTGGAGACAGAGGCCCCCCGGGCCCCGTGGGTCCTCCTGGCCTGACTGGTCCTGCTGGTGAACCTGGACGAGAGGTGAGCAGTGGGACTCACCGTGGGCGGGTACTCACTAGGGAGAGGAGCCCCGAGCACCTCTGTGCCGGGCTGGGCAGGCCGGGTCCTGCTGCCCTGGAGAACGGGATGATGGGGTGGGTCGTGGCTGATACACTCAAGCCCCTGGGCGCAATGGGAAGGTGGCGATGGGAGAGAGGAGGGCACACAGACTTACACCTGGGTGCCCGGGGAGGAAGGCAGGAGGGAGCTCTGTGAGGAAGCTTTGGCGCCAACGCTTCAGTTGGACAGAGGGAAGCCTGGGCTTCTGAGGGGAGGACTGGGGAGCCGAATGGGAGGTGGGCGGGGGCTGGTCTAATGGCCTCTTGTTTCCCTTTGCCCAGGGAAGCCCTGGTGCTGACGGCCCCCCTGGCAGAGATGGTGCAGCTGGAGTCAAGGTGAGTATCTGGGGGTCTCTACAGGCATTTGGACCGGGAGGACATTCCACTGGGCCTCATAGGTTTGCAGGTTGGGGTCAGAGTTTTCTGTCAGTCTGGCAGGACCTTCTTGCCTTGCCTCTTCTGAAACTTCTCTGAGCCTGAGACCTCTCTCCCGACAGGGTGATCGTGGTGAGACTGGACCTGTGGGTGCTCCTGGAGCCCCTGGGCCCCCTGGCTCTCCTGGCCCCGCCGGCCCAACTGGCAAGCAGGGAGACCGAGGAGAAGCGGTGAGTACTGTGGGAGCAGCAGCCTTGGCGCCCAGCCCAAGGGCCGGTGCAGAGGAGGGCCGTCCCTGTCCCGGCCTGGCTCTGACCCGGCTCCCACTCTTTCCTCACAGGGTGCACAAGGCCCCATGGGACCTGCAGGACCAGCCGGAGCCCGCGGAATCCCAGTGAGTATTTCAGTGTCCTGAACCGGGTTCCCGACAGGGCCAGGCTGGGAGGGCGGTGGGTGCCCAGGGGGTCCTGGACCCCTTGGCTCAGGGGAGGCCAGCAAAGGGCTGCTGCCCAGCCAAACCTGACCCACCTGTGTCTGTCTCTCTTGTTCCCAGGGCCCTCAAGGCCCCCGAGGTGACAAAGGAGAAACTGGAGAAGCTGGCGAGAGGGGGCTGAAGGGACACCGTGGCTTCACTGGTCTGCAGGGTCTTCCTGGCCCACCTGTGAGTGTTGCTGCCTGTGTTTGGCTCCCCAAGTTTCCCGCTGCTCAGAGCCCCCTTGAGTTTCCCTTGCTGCTAAGAAGACAACTTGGGATCATCCTGAGAAATTTCTAGGACTTCTAGGGTTGGAGGGAGGAGCTAGTGGAAAGGGAGAGGGGGTGGGGCACAAACCTGCTCCTCCAACTCTTTCCCTCTATACATATGTATATGTACTCCAGCCGGCTCTGGTCCTGGAAGCTGGTGCCCGGTCTGTGCTGACCTCTGACTTTTGCCTCTTCCTTCTGCACAGGGTCCTGCTGGAGACCAAGGTGCTTCGGGTCCTGCCGGTCCTTCTGGCCCTCGAGTAAGTGAGATGAGTGAACCCTTCCTCAGGGGTGGGGCCAGGGCACTGGCCAGGCATCCCACTGGCTGCTTCTGGGGAAACCTTGGGCTCAGGGGGCCTCACTCAGCAGCAGAAGTAGGACTGTCTCAGTGCGACTGTGGCCAGAAAAGCCCTGAGATCACAGGTAGGATGAACATGAGAGGAGCTCCCAGGGAATAGGATTTTACAAAAGAGGAGCTTAGGAGGGCAGGAGAGTGTGAAGCCATCCTGCTGGCTCTTGGCCAAATAGAGACCAGTTTGGGGTTCTGTGACTGAGAGCCTCGAGGAGTTGGGAGCAGTGTGGCTGGCGCTGTCAGGGTGGGCCCCTAACCAGCCCCAGCTACTCCCGACCTCCCCGTTGCTGATGGCTGCACTCGCCGCCTTTCTCTCTCCTGGCCTGCAGGGTCCTCCTGGCCCCGTTGGTCCCTCTGGCAAAGATGGCGCGAATGGCATCCCTGGCCCCATTGGACCTCCTGGTCCCCGTGGACGTTCAGGCGAAACAGGCCCTGCGGTGAGTGTCCTGACTCCTTCCCTGCTCTCTGGGGTGTCCTCTGCATCCTGGAGGCTTGAGCTTTCTGGTGTAACGGCCTCTTGGGACATCAGCCTACAGCTGATGGTGACGGCATCCATTATTCTGGGGTCTCCCTGGAAGTTCAAAGGGTCCATGATTGGTGTTGGGAAACAGAAGAGAGGAGCTAGTGAAGAAATAGGGAAGGTGCTGCTATGGTTTTCTTGGTCCTGGCCTGATGCACCCCTCCCCCCACCCCACAGGTCTGGGAAGAAAACACTTGAGTGCATCTCATCAGGTGGGGATGAACACAGGAGGGCGCCTCCTCACAATTCCTGGCTGATTTCTCTGTCTCCTGCTGCAGGGCCCTCCTGGAAATCCCGGACCCCCTGGCCCTCCAGGTCCCCCTGGCCCTGGCATTGACATGTCAGCCTTTGCTGGCTTAGGCGGGCGAGAGAAGGGCCCCGACCCCCTGCAGTACATGCGGGCCGACCAGGCAGCCGGCAACCTGAGGCAGCACGACGCTGAGGTGGATGCCACACTCAAGTCCCTCAACAACCAGATTGAGAGCATCCGCAGCCCCGAGGGCTCCCGCAAGAACCCCGCTCGCACCTGCCGGGACCTGAAACTCTGCCACCCCGAATGGAAGAGCGGTGAGCCTGCAGCAGCAGCAGCAGGACCCGGTCCAGAGAGCAGGAAGTCAGCCTGCTGGGCATGACCCCTTCAGAACAAGGCAGGAGGCACCCCAGCGCAAGGCAGATGCAGGCCTGGGAGGTTCTGGCAGATGGTTTCTCCCCCACTTCATAGCTGAGAAACTGGCCCTGGCTCCTGTCCTGCCATGGCTACATGCTGGAAGTGACTTCAGGGTAGAGTTCCAGCCACCAGGCAGAACACTGCTCCGGCTTAGCACTGGGCTTTCCCGTGCAGGTTTCCATGCCCTTTGATCTCTCCATCTCCCCTCCCTTGGGTCACGTGTGGCCCTCACACCTTGCTCCTCTCCCTCTGGTGTCCCATAGGCCTTTCTGTCTCTGGCTCTCTCTGGAGGGTGTGTCTGTGCCTGCCTGAGCCCTGACTGGGTGTCGCCTCCTTCCCCTGCAGGAGACTACTGGATCGACCCCAACCAGGGCTGCACCTTGGACGCCATGAAGGTTTTCTGCAACATGGAGACTGGCGAGACCTGCGTCTACCCCAACCCAGCGAATGTTCCCAAGAAGAACTGGTGGAGCAGCAAGAGCAAAGAGAAGAAACATATCTGGTTTGGAGAAACCATCAACGGTGGCTTCCACGTGAGTGCCTGGCTGCTCTAGGCCAGAGATGGCGTCTCAGATCTTGCTCTTCTTTCTCCCTGAGAGTTTTTAGCACCTTGCCCACATTCTCACCAGTTTCCTTTGGGGCTTATGAAGAAGGAAAGAGGAGGAATAATATCTTCTCACATTTAGAGGTGGAGGAAGAGGTCCTTGGAGGATTGACCTGCACCCTGGAAGCAATAATGTCCTCCCGCTGACCTACCCCCCAACACTCTTCAGCTCTTCTGAACCCTGAGCACTTGGCAGTCCCTGAAGCCCTTGGTCTCACTGAATGCCACTCCCAGACCTCACACCCCTGCTTTCTGCCAACAGTTCAGCTATGGAGATGACAACCTGGCTCCCAACACTGCCAGCGTCCAGATGACCTTCTTGCGCCTGCTGTCCACCGAGGGCTCCCAGAACATCACTTACCACTGCAAGAACAGCATCGCCTACCTGGATGAAGCAGCTGGCAACCTCAAGAAGGCCCTGCTCATTCAGGGTTCCAACGACGTGGAGATCCGGGCTGAGGGCAACAGCAGGTTCACGTATACAGTCCTGAAGGATGGCTGCACGGTGAGTTGGCTGGTCGGAGCTGCCAGAGAGATGAGCTGCCTGGGGCCCAGCTCAGGCTAGAGTGGGTAGAGGTGTTGTGTTCTCGAAGTGATGGGCTCATCGGAGGCGTGAGTGTGAGGGGTTATTCAGAGAAGATGTGCAGAATGACAGGTGAGGGAGAGGTGTAGGCTGTTCTCCCTTGGCTCAGGGGAAGTAAGACCTTACCCGGTGTGTCCAATGACTCTTGGAGGAGGACTCCCATAATGTGTGCGGGCCGACTGTGAGATGGAGTGATGAGGGGGTCACAGGCGGGGAGCTCGCTGTGGGGAGTGGGGAAGAGGAGAAGGGCGGGGTGGGGGAGGCCCTGCTGCGAAGGACAGGAGTGGAGGTGAAGAGGGTACTGGCCAGCAAAGCGGAGGTCTAAGGAGCACCAAGTGGGTTTGCACTCTGTTCTGCAACGCTCAGTTTTGGGGTCATGGGCAGCTGGCTTTGGATTGCAAGACATCCACTGAATAGCATCTCCTCTCTTTCCCCCACAGAAACACACCGGTAAGTGGGGCAAGACTATGATCGAGTACCGGTCACAGAAGACCTCGCGCCTCCCCATCATTGATATTGCACCCATGGACATAGGAGGGCCCGAGCAGGAATTTGGTGTGGACATAGGGCCCGTCTGCTTCTTGTAAAAACCCGAACCCAGAAACAACACAATCCATTGCAAACCTAAAGGACCCAAGTACTTTCCAATCCCAGTCACTCTAGGACTCTGCACTGAATGGCTGACCTGACCTGATGTCCATTCATCCCAACCTTTCACAGTTTGGACTTTTCTCCCCTCTCGTTCTAAGAGACCTGAACTGGGCAGACTGCAAAATAAAATCTCGGTGTTCTATTTATTTATTGTCTTCCTGTAAGACCTTTGGGTCAAAGCAGAGGCAGGAAACTAACTGGTGTGAGTCAAACGCCCCCTGAGTGACTACCCCCCAGCCCAGGCAAGAAGACCCCCTTCAGGTGCGGGGCGCAGGAACTGTGTGTCCCACACAATGGTGCTATTCTGTGTCAAACACCTCTGTATTTTTTAAAACATCAATTGATATTAAAAACAAAAAAATTGTTGGAAAGTACATATTGACTTGGGTTTTGTTCTTTATTTCCCATCAGTTCGTGATTGTGTAGGCATGATCAAACAGCCACCCTAAGGCTTTCTTCTGTTGACTTTTCAACCAAAAGGGAGGGCACTGAAGCCACCACACTGCCTGGTTTAGTGACCTCATACAAACACGACCGTGCCCCTTTCTGTAAACCTTGGCACCATGTGGAACCCAGGGGTGAACTGGGAGCAGAGACCAAGATTTGGGAAGGGAGGCAGAGAAGAGGGATGGCTTGGTTCTTGAGAGGGAACATGGGATGGGACGCTAGGGTGGATTAGCGCAAGAGAAGTTGTATGCTCTGAGCTCAGGGGATGGGACACTGTGTGGGCTGCATCTTGCTAGATTGGAGAGATTCGAGACCCTCCTGAGGGAGGAGGGGATGAAGAGACGGGGTAGAAGGGGAGGGGCCCACGCTAAGAGCACACAATCAGACAATCTTGGTGCCCTACTTATTTGTGTCTAAGACTTTTAGGTCAAGGAGCAGTAGGAGTGTTAAACGCTTAACCCACCCCTTATTCCTCTTTCCTGCCACTGTACCTCTGGCCCCTCTTCTACATTTTCTGTACCTAAAGCTTCCTTGGAATTCCTCCCAACATCAGGCTTATGAATAGACAGCCTCTCATTTCTCTCTACGCTCAGATGTCCCTTGCTTTCCAATGACTTGTGTACGTGTGGCGAAAATGAGGAAGCTATCACTTTCTTCACTAGAGAGGGCTAGTTCATAATTTAAAATAAACAACCCTGTCCATGAGTCCTTTTTCCCTTTAGCTCAATCCCTCTGCTCATGGACAGCAGTGTGGTGATTGCAGCAGGGAGGGGGGTGGTATAAGGGGACTAAATGGCAATGGAGAAAATACGAAAAAAATTGGAAAAATAAATAACTCCTTCATCTATTAAGAGAGCCAATGGGGGGCAGGAGAGAGCAGTGGCAGGTAGAGATGCTTGTTCAAATATTTCCTTAGACAACGGGTAGAGTTGCAGAGTTGAGTTAGGGTTGACCCTGTCAACCACACTCCAAGAGCCCATCCTGCTTCCTAGTTTACTTTGCTTCCTGCAGCAACATCAGGCTACTTATTTTTACTAAAGCAGCTCAAGAGATTGTGACCAGCAGCTCGGACCTTTGTATGAGAAGTCCCATTTGCACCAGGATACCAAGGGGATCCCTCACAGCCCACCCACTTCCTCGGCACCTGGTAAAATCTAGAAATTATAGTAACTGTTGCATAGTTATCAAGGAGTGAACCAGAGGTGGAGCTTAAGGGAAGTGAAGCAGAGGAACAGCAAACCTTGCCTCCGTGTGGTCAAATTGAAATGCAGTGCCATGCTACTTACTGCTGTTGCTCTGGCCCAGAGGGGAAGGGGAGAGTAACCAGGTTTGTATTAGTTCCTGTGATTCCGGTGTCCCAGGAAAGGCAGAAATTCTCTCCAATTGGAATAACCTCTCTGATAAAAATCCTGACGCCAGCAAGATTGAGTGCACAGACCTGGTTTACTAACTATGAGGCCTGTCAGGTTACGTTTCTTCTCTTGAGCTTTCCCATCTCTACAAAAGTATCTGAAGACTTTTAACTAGGAGTCAGGAGTCTGCGCTCCAGCTAAGACTTACTCAAGTGCTCTAGATCCTGGGTTAGGACAGAACAACTTCTGAAATAGTTTCCCCTCTCAACAAGTGAAGGAACACAAAGAGGATCTTGAGTGCTCTTGAGGTGATGAGGACGCATATAAAGACAAAGAATAAGGATTATTTTGCACAGAGGAAATAGTTGAGACCCCTTAGGATTCTCGTAGAACATTTACAAGTAGGCCGAGTCTTTTAGTAGTTTAGTAGTTTAGTAGTCTCACATTTGAGTTTAGAATCCCTAGACAGATTTGCCAGGGATTGCGGGGATCCAGGTTTGGGGTAACTAGGGGTGAGGAAGAGATGGGGCCTGGTGAGTACAAAGGCTTGTGATAATGTTTTAAACTTCTAGCTATGACTCTAGACAAAACACATCAGAAAATGCAATCCTTAGCATACAGCAGGTGCTCAACTTAAATACTTCTTTGGAATGAGTAAATGAACAAATGGAGATTTCAACCAGGTAACACCGTGTAAGTAGCTGGAGAGCAAAGCAGTGGGTTACAGGAGAGGCCATGCCAGAAGCTACAGAGATCCCTGATGAAGCCTCATTGCCAAGAAACACATTCTTTCCAAATTTCAATCCACTAGAAATCCAATGATGATGGCAATCACACCTGAGCCACCTCCCCTATTCTGGTGTTGCTGAGAGCAAATTGGATGCATTTGTTCGAGAATTGACAGATAGCGTGACAAAACTATGCAGACCATCCCAAAGAGCAGCTCGGGGTGCTACGGCTATAAATAGGTATGAGAACTCACAGCATTATGGGGTCAGACTTACTGTTCCGTTTAAAACAATTAAGCGCTTCCATCTGAGTATCATAGTTGGATTTAAAGGTAATACTGAGCCTCGGCTGTGGTGGCTCAGTTGGTTCGGTGTTGTCCCACAAAGCAAAGGGTCATCAATTTGGGTCCTGGTCAGGGGGGTACGTGGGAGGGGCAACCAATCAGTGTTTCTCTCCCTTTCTCCCTCCCTTCCCCCCCTCTAAAAAAATAATTTTTTTTGAAAAAGGTAATGTTGAGAAGAAATGTTATTGAGGCACAGTCACAAAAATTATTAAAACTTAAGTATCTATATGAGTAGCTTTTCCAAAATTACATGGAAAATATACCAGAGGCTATTTGAAAAATGGGACAACTGAGAAAAATGTAGCCATGTGAACATCCCCATGGGTTTAGGGCAATGTTCTCAGAAAAGGTGGATATTTGCTTCCACCCAAGTTGTGCCCCACCATCAATACACAGAACAGTCCTCACTATTGCATTCAGATAGACCATTAAGGGGTCCAGTGTAACACTGAAATTCAGCTTTTAACCCTCAGCTTTTGGGTTACTCCATCATGGTCAATGAAAGTGAAATAGTCCCGAAGTTTAGACTTAGTTAAATGAAGACTCAGTGTTGTCAAAATCATGAAGCAAATATTGTAGATCAAGCTACAGGAATGAGGACTAATACAATCCCCCTGGCACCATCTGTTGCTTTCTGAGGCCACCTCAGACGCGTTCTGAAACCTGACTACTTGAGCTTCCCCATTAGGTCCTCTGCCATAGTGGGGCAGTCGCCCACTCTTTGATGGTGGAGCTTGGAGACAGTTCAACACACTTTCAGACTCACACTAGCCAGTTGGGGGGGCAGTTACTCCTCCCCAGGAAGCAGCTTCACTCCTGAGGCATCTCTGCCCTACCTCTTCCAACCTCCAGGGGGCACTAAGTGCTCTGTTCTGGAACAGCAATAGGGCAGCCTGTCACCACCAGAGGCAGAAAAGTGAGGCTGTTTTCTCTTATAGGAGTTTCCAGGGATGGTACAATCAGGGTTCCTTCTCTTCCCGTCCCATCCTGTGCTGACCTACTTAGCAGGCAACTCATCCACAGGTTCCCCAGAGGTGTTTAAGATATCCTGGCAAGCAGAGACAAAGATGAATCAAAAGCAGGGTTTATTTTTCTACCAAATCCCCAATCCATGTTCCAGCCAATGGATGAAGGGTTAATCAAGCCCCACATAGACTCTTAGTATAAACAACTAGAACTTTCTACAAGGAAAAAGAGTTCTGCTTTTAAAAAAAAAGTTACTAGGCATTTGGGAGATGAAAAATTTTCACAGAATGGTCTGTGCTCTCTTTTGTGTATTCAAATATCCCCTCCCCCCACTGCCCTGTCTGCAGATGGGTCCTGCTAACAGCTGCGCAGCTGCGCCAACAGTCCTCTCTGCATGTAACCCTGGTTTTGTGACCTAGTACCACGGTATGCTTCCGATTTACACTGCTCTAAGAATGGCTGAAAAGATCTGAATTAAATTCTTCACACCTTGAGCGCCTATTATTTGCTGGGCACAGACTGGGTGGTGGGCAGTGGTTCTGCTGGTTTGGAGAAACATCAACGGTGCTAGAGAGTTGAGTTTTCCTCCCAAGGGGCAGGAGGGTGTGTGCTGGGGATTAAGAGGACCAGTTTCTCCTTTACTTCCACCACTTGCGGCAGGTACGGAACTCAGGCCCTGGAAGCAGATGCTGTGTCTCTTCTGACAGATGCTGCCAAGGAAGAACCAAAAGCAGTTTCTAAACAGCTGAGGAATTTTTTCCGCAATCCACATAGTGATGTGTCTCCAAGGAGCTCTCAGTCATGTGGCCAATGTATGAAATCTTCACTGAAGTTCTAGGAAAAAGAAACCAAGAATTCTGTTTTTGAGTAGAAATAAGAAAAATTGCTCAAATAATGTCTTGCACACTCAGTCAACAATATCCAAGTGTATATATCCAATATCCAATACACGTATCTTCATGGTTATGCAAGAAAACCTTTCTACATACACAGACATGCTGTGCCATCTACTGATTTTCTAAATAAGCCTTAATTCTTGACTGCGGACGATTTTGCCCCACCGCGGACCTGACACTGTCTGGATACATCCTGGTTTGTTACAACCGAGGAGAGGAGGAGGTGAGTGTGACTGGCACCTGGTGCGCAGAGGCCAGGGAGCTGCTAGGGATCTTACAACGCACAGGAAAGCACCCTACAACAAATAACTGTCTGTGTCAAAATGTCAACCGTGCCGAGGCTGGGAAACTTTGCTCTACACCCTCACATTTCATGCGTCCACAGCAGATCCCTGTCACCTGCAAATGTAACAGTCATGGTTCTAGGAGTGCCCCTAGAGGTCTGTGACGTGTTATTTGTGTGGCTGGAAAGTCAGTCTGGCCAAAGAGTTGATAAAGCTTTTTGTTCTTTACTAGTCTCATTAGGATTCTAAGGGGATCACAAAACCAGACCCTGTTTCATGGAAAACATTCTCAAACATCTCAATTCTGGAACAATTCAATTCTTGATCAAGTTGTTCATGGAAAAAATATATTGGCTGTCCAACAAAAATTCAGTTTTCGATTCTCCACCTCACAATCTTTTTATACTGATACCTGTATGATCAGTCACACACACGTCTCTCAGGCAATAAATAAAGGAGATGTGGTTTTCAAACAAATCGGCTCCTTAAACAGTTTTCTGGAATGGATTAAGCTTGAGAACTGAGGTTCCATTGTATATCTAACTTCACTGTGACTCTGGTGATTTGTGAAGGGGGTTTGGACCCTGCCTGTAGAGGACACCAAGGGTTTACTGTATCTGGGCCTGGAGGCAGCGGGCGCCCCCTCTCTGGCTGTGTGCCCCTGTGGGTCCCGCAGGATCTCCTGTGCAGAGATGGCAAGCTCACATAGCCTGACGGTCCAGGCTCAAACACAAAGGCCATGGAACAGGGAGAGTGACATACCTCATGAAGATCACTATGTTGTGCACCTTGATATCAGGCAATGTGCAGAAGAAGCTACCAAACAGCAAATATGGAAATAGTTTAGTTCCAAAAAAAAAAAAAAGGAGAAATCAGCAGGAGATTGCTGAATTAAACTGTTAAATGGAGGAGCAATCAGCCTGTTTGGGACACCTCCCCCTCGCCACACCGAGTCTCCTGACCTCAGCACTGCCATGGCTCCCTGGTCCCCAAACCCCGGTGCCCTCTCCTCTCCCACACCATGATTCTTTCTGTTCTTTCACACCCATCATATAAATGCTGGAGCTTAGAAATGTTTCTAGTGGCTTAATGCTCTCTTTCAGATATGTCAGCACTTCAGTCCCATTATCAAAACACACATTTGCCAAATAAGGCTCAAGAGAGCCAAAGCTAGGAAACCTAAAGGTCAAAGGCTGGAACTTCAGGCAGGATCAGCCCGTCAACTGAGTACAATTCCACATCCCCTTCATCCAGTGGAGAGTACACATAGAGAGAATGGTGTCCTTACTACACATAGGAAAATGGTCCTCCCATCTCCGCCTGCACAGTATAATTGACCTGAAAAGAAAACACCAGAGTTGGTCTGTGGCCAGGTAGGAGTGACATTACTATCATTAGCATCCAAAGACCTGGGAGCATTCTTCCATCACACACAAAACATTTCCCCCAGATGGTCTCTCATACAGACTGCAGGCCTCTAAAAAATTCTTCTAACCTCTTCCCTTTTGAGAGGCCAGTGGACCTCAGACTATCATTCTGCCTCTACTTGATTTGTACCAAGTTGCTTTCTTTTACATGTTCTTTTGTTCCCCTCATACTTAAGTGCTAGTTGATTTACCCCCCTTTTTTTCTCATAATTACAGAGCCCATCAGCTCTTTCTCATCAACCAGTTCTTATAAGGGGAAATGAAAGGAAAAGGAAAGTAAAGAGGCAATGGCATTCCCACAGCCCCCTCTCTACTCTTAGGCCTATGGGGCGAGGATCCTAAAAACCCCCCAGCCTACCAGTTGCTCGCTCCGAGGTGGAATGAGGGAGGTGTTAGTTGTCACATATGACCCAACCACTGTATTCATGTACTGAACTTGGCTGGACAGGCTGGTCACTGCCACAGAGTAGAAGTTGGAGTTCCTGATTTTCAGGGTGGCCTGCATCAGGGCAAGTGAGGAAACGTGTAAGTTTCCTAGACCCAAGATTGGCAGGTGCACAACCCTGGAAGGGAGGCCATAAGTCTTACCTTGATGGCAAGGATTACAAGGGAGTCCCGATTATTAAATGTGACTTTCAGCACTCTGATGCCATCATCATCCACAAGGACTGAATGTGGGAACAGGAAGAAAGCCACCAAACCAAATGCCAGGAGACACAGTAGGACAGACAGGAGGACATACTGTTTACTGCAAATGACAGAGCACATGACCAACTCGGGTAGTCAGATATCAAAGTTCAATCAGGTATGGTTAACTGCAAAACCGGGAATGACGGGGAGGGACAGGAAAGTACAAAAGGCTAGGAACCATCAACCAGGCAGGAGTGAGTGGAATGGCAGAAGCCCCCGCTGTTTGCAGTCTGGTAAGGGGAGGTGACGAGAGGAGATGTGTGGACAGAAACATCTCCTAACCTCCCAGGACACTTCCCTTCTCCAATTCATTCCAACTCAATTCCTTCACTTGGTTCTCAGAATGTTCCTAGCTTCAAGTTTCCTCCCCCAGATAGTGATGGGGGAAAAGACATCCTTCTTGAGTAAATAGTATTAAGGAAATGGAGCAATTTACATGAACAAATCAAAGTTTTCCGAAAGTTAACTGGTATTCATATGTATAAAAAGGGACTAGGAATAGAAGTAGGTATTAATAGAAGACAGGCAGGTAACTCACGTTCTCTGAGGGCGCAATCTCTGATCACTGTGAGGGATCAAAGCCACCAACTCATTTACTTGCTCTAGAAAAGAACCAAACAATTATTTTGGTCAAATAAATGCTGTATATTGGTAGTACTTTCATTCACATTGCACATCAGCCTGCCACAACATATACTTGTTTGGAATTAGACATTTTGAAAATAGTCGTTTCACATTTTGGGTCTAATAAACAATAAACAAGCAAATCTATAGAGAGTGCCACAAATTATAAAATATCTTGTTCTGGCTTTCTTGTATGGCCTTGGGGAAGGCATTGCCTCTCTAGGCCACTGTCTCCTCATCTCTATTATGAAAGCTTTGGAGTAGGTGGTTCTTACAGCCCTAAACCTTTGTGACTTTCTATCTAAACTGTTATAACTTCTGGAGGACTGACTTCGTGATAGATGATTCTGCACCTAATCCAGGCTCCACTTCTGAGCATTTGTTTTTCTCTCCCCACTTGATATACATATTTTCCAGATCTTGGGTTGTTAATGATTCACCATCTGCTTCCTTTGAACAGAAGCTTTCTAGGTGGTCCCCCACCTCCCACCAACCAAAGCTGCGCCAGGTCTTTTAAGTGACAGGAATAAAGAAATGTGCTGGTCCACAAATCTACAGCAAACTGTTAAAGAGATAAACAGAGGCTCAAAACAGAGTCACCTGTACTGAAGCCCATGACAGTAAACCTAAACTTAATACCTGACCTAACTGGAGTTTCAATCTTCTCTAGAAATGTAATCCTAATCAGTCAGCCTGGAAATTTTTGGTCACTACCAATGATGTAATCTGTCCTGTGGACCCTCCCCACCCAGCCAAGGACAATCCCTTTTGCCTAAAACAATTCTTTCCTTTTGCTAACAACTTTCATGTCCCACCCAAGTTTCTGCCTATAAAAGCCTTCCACACTGAAGACTTCCTTGGGGCTCCTCTATGTCTGCTAAATGGGATGCTGTTAAATTTATGAATCACTCACTAAAGCCAATTAGATCTTCAAATTTACTCGACTGAATTTTTGTTCTTTAATAAGACCAAATGTTCCAAACCAAGGAACCAACAAAAGAGTGGAAGTGAAGAAAAGAAAGGCTTTCAAATATAAGGGAACCAAGAGAAATTGTGGAACCTGTCCAAATTTATCAAGTCAGCTGAGCTGGCTCCTGTTCAGGGCACTATCTATGACAACGATATTGTGCTAGAATAAGAGAGCCCTGTTTCAAAGACAGAAACCCTGTGGGTACCTGGGAACTCTCTCTGGGAAATCATCCTTCCCATGACTAAAGATCCTCACCTGTTGGAATGTAGCCTGTCCCTTGGCACGTGAGACAGGTGATGCTGTCCCGCCCGGTGAATTCCACATATGGGAACTGGGCAATGGCTTCTTCCTGCTCCCGTTCATCCAGTGTATCCTCTCTGTCATCTTTCTTTCGCTTGTAGGAAAAAGGGCGAGTGAAGGCGGAATGCTGGGATCCCATGGCCGAGATGTGCCACCTGTGTCATGTCCTAGGATGCGGAGTCAAGTGAGTTCATGTTAGTGGCCGCACTGCACAAGGAGCGAAGAATTAACAGCAGTGAGAAAAGTGAAAACACAGAAGTGACTCAACTGCCTCTCCGAGTGTCATCCCAAAGACCCGCACAACTTCCACTAGGACTTCGTTTTGTAGCACTGCTCCCCATCCCCCTCCTACGGTAGGAGGAACAGGGCCGCTTCCGCCAACCTGCCCAGGTTCTCACCGCCCCAGGACTTGGGACATCCCAGCCCCCACCTGGTCCAGCTTTGCCCCTTCCTGTCCACTATTCGCAAACTCTGCGACCTCCTCAAGAAACAACAGACACCAAACTGGTAGCAGGCCTTAGAGATCCTCCCACTCGCCTCTCAGCCCCGGGAGGCGGACTCAGGTCACGCCCCCCCCCCCCCCCCCCCCCCCCGCGCCCCCGGCAAAAAGCGACGCCCCGAGCCCACCACACTCGCCCGGGGAGGAGCGAAAGCCGGAATCCCTGGACCTGCAAGGCGCGAGCCCCCAGCAGCTCCTTTCTGGCCGCAGCCCCGTCCGTCCCCGCCACCTGCCCACTTCAGCGCATTTACCTGCCTCTAGAGTCCTCGGAGCTGCCCGCACTCGGTGCGCACGCGCCAAATGGCCAGCTATCCGGGGACGCCTGCGCGCGCGCGCGTGCGCTCTTCGCAGCCCGGCAGTCGGCGCCACTAGAGGGCGGCAGAGTGCGGGAGAGGCAAACGCGCAGAGAGAGCAACGCTCCGCGGTTCCTCAGAAACGCTGGGAAAGGCTCCAGTCAAATTTCCGGAGCAGAATGTCTCTAAAACCGGGGAGGAGTAAG
The DNA here is from genome assembly GCF_021234165.1 of Pteronotus mesoamericanus. Taxonomy (NCBI): domain Eukaryota; kingdom Metazoa; phylum Chordata; class Mammalia; order Chiroptera; family Mormoopidae; genus Pteronotus; species Pteronotus mesoamericanus. Next base: position 6,305,550 of record NW_026555310.1, read on the forward strand.
GAGGCTCCCGCGGTCACAGCTATTCTCAATTTTTTCTTTTTTGAGCACAGGAGCTGTGTAGACACGCTGAAGGTACAAAGCTGCAGAAGACACCAAACCGTCCCTCGTCCTGCCCTCCACACGCAAAAAAAGCACACGCTTAGGGATTCAAGTGTGGTTTCTCTGTAGGTGCTGTCACCTTGAGCTTAGCCTGCAGCAGAAGGAAGCAAGGGTGGACACTAGTCAGGTGAAGTGGCTCAATGCTTGGGGAGAGGACAGACTCTCAACTGAGTGAATGAGAGTCCTGCTTGGCAATGGACAGCGAGGCTGGATCCCTCCAGGTCTTTGCCTCCTCCATCTCTCTCTCATGCTCCTGAGGGTCAGTAATGGAAAACTACTAAGAGGAAACATTAGGAGTAAGGGGAATTCTGACTAATAGGATTCTTGATGAAGACAGGCAGGAATGGTCAGACATCCCTTGGCAGACGGTGGAAACTGAGGAACCCGATTAGGTTTGAAGGTAATCAGATAGCGAGGGTTGGGAATTCTTGCTAAAACTGGGTTTTACAGTAAGTGCACAGAGGAGCCTAGGAGAAGGGTCAGGAACCTGACTAAAGTTTGGCCAAGCAAGAAATCTTTGTCAGAAGCAACAGGGCCATTGCTCCTCCTTTTTCTACCTCTGCCCACACATTCTCTTTCCTGAAATCTGGTCTTCACCTTTCTCCTTGAAAGCGCTATACCAGCTAATATTCCTTATCTGTACAAAATGATTTTTGGGGAGACAGTAATATGCTCAAGTAAAAATATATTTCCCAGCCTTTCTTACCAATTCAAGCCAATAAGATGTAAGCAGAAGTTGTGTGTGACTTCCAGGAAAGCTTCTTAAAAGGGATGGAGAATCAACAAGTCCTTTGACCTTCCCCGTCCTGGTTGAAATTTGGATTTGATGCTGGAGGTGGGGCAGCCATCTTGTAACCATGAGGCAAGAAGTGCATGTTAAGAAAGGCTGGGTAGAAGGATAAAAGGAACCTGGGTTCCTGATGGCGTTTGGAGCCACGTTCCTGGACTCCCTATCTTGTGACTTCTTATTACATGAGAAAAATAACCACCCCCTCAAAATTGTGGGGTTATTTGGTTGTCTCTTTCTCACAGTGGAATGCAGTCCTGAAGGAGACAGGTACAGAGTAAAGGGGAAAGCCTGAATTTTAACACAAGCAGTCTACTTTAACCACACACCATGGGAGACCACACAAGAATAGGGGTTCCTATTCTTGTTTAATGTCTTCCCTTAGGGTACATGTCTCTAGAGAGAGGAAGTCCCCTTGCTTGATTGAGGCCTGTTTCCTGTTCAGTTTTATCGTCCTGAATTCACTTTTGATAGGGAATTTGTGTAGAGAATCTCGGGAATGAGCCTATCCTTTAGTAACACAGATGTCGCTGCACATTGTGGCCTCTTCCGGAACCCTGCCAAGGACAGGGTACAATCAGCCTAATGTCCGTACTGTGGGCGGACATTACAGAGAGTTGTCCAGGCTGTCCCAGAAGCAGGGAAGGTGAGGAGACGGCAGTCTGATTCATACCAGCGTAAGAGGAAGAGCAGGCCAGAGGAAAGTCAAGGGCCATGGTTGTTTTGGAAGAAAGAGGAAGAGGCTTAGAGCTGGGGCCTGTGGGGAGGAAAATATGGAGCTTTGGTTGGTGGGGACTAAAAAGAGGCCCTGGGGGCTTAACCAGCAGAACCTTTGAGGCTTTCTGACAGTCTGCTTCCAAAAGTGAGTCTAGGACAGATGTACTGTGCTCTCTGGTGTGGCTCTTATTTTTCCTTGTCTCCCCAGCACCCTACTGGACACCTGGTGTGTACTAGGCCCTCAGTAAATTCTTGCAGACTGACTCAGCCTGGAGGCTGGCCAGCATGGCCCGGGGGAGTAGCCCCAGCATCCACCTGAGCCATCCAGAAGGCAGTTTTAATTGGGTACCACATTCCTAAAGAGGCACCCATCACTTCTCACCTATGCCTGGCTTCCAGCTTTATCTCATCATCCTGATTATGAGCAGCGAGGTTACTGCAGACATGAGCTCACTGGGGCTCTCCGGGTGGGCTGGGGCACAGTGGGGCCAGCAGGGGGTCCCTGCACCACCAGTATCCTCAGTTTCTCCATATGCACTATGTCCCCCTGGCCCTACAAGTCAAGCGGAGTAAAGACCTTAAAGGGCTGCTGTACTGATGGGCTCTGAGGGGTCAAGTACTTAGCTCTGCACCCTCCCTGCTCACACACAGGACAGGACTGGGCGGGGAATGTCTAGGACTTTGTTAACCTCCCTCTGCACTGACAGGGAAACTGAGGGCTTTGAGTTGGAAGCTCTGTTCATGTTCTTCATTCTGCCCCCTTTATTATTCCACAGTTGGGAAAACATGCTTGACGTGAAATGACACCCAATAAATGAAAGAATCAGGACTAGAACCAAACATTTCCTTGTTTGGTATACTTTCCAAAGAGATCAGAGACTCACCAGAGCTTGGAGAGGTAGGGGCGGAGCTAGGTCTTAGCCCCACTGCAGCAGCCACTGTGGTATAACAGGTAGATGTTAGGGCCACACAACCCTTTTTATGTAATGGATTCCGTGTTTATTCTAATGTGAATCAGAGATCTCAGTGTGCAAAGCTCTGGACCATGTGTTGTCCAGATAAAGATGAAACAGTCACATGCTCTGAAGCTCCAGGTTTAGTTCTTTAAAGGGAAGACTAAAGAGAGAAGGGGGAGAAGCTGGTCCCTTGCATTGAAGAATCCCTTACAGCAGTACAGCATTTTGTCACTTACCTGGTACTTCCTTTGCTGTGAAGTGGCTCTCATTTCCGTGTTACACAGAGACACAATCAGGGAAGCAGAATGCCCCAGCTCTAGCGATAAGGTCAGAACTGGATCTGGGTTTTCTGCTCCCAAGTCCTGTCTCTCTTTACTATGCCATTTCCTATGAAGAAAGGTCACAGGAAGAAAGTTTACTGAGCCTTTCTAGGAAGAGGAGTGGCACACAGGGTGCTCATATAGGTGGGGGCTGTCCCTGCGTGCTGTGCCCACAGCAGCTGTAGGCAGGTGGCTCTGCTCAGAGAGATCACCTGTGAAGGAGAACATGGTGGGGGTGCAGGGGCTTTATTGTTCAAGGAGCTGACAATTCACCACAGCCTGGTAAAGGGAAGCCCTGAAGCCACTGTCAATCAAAGTGGTCTGCAAGGCTGGGGCCTCCTCAACTCCTTCCTGAGGGGCACAAAGGAAGCTGATTGTGGGTTTCACAGTTACTTGGCTCAGGGATGCGCCCTGGAACAGCCCATGCAGTGTTCTGAGTGCTGGCTGCAGCAGGCAGTAGGAGTCTTCCTGCATAAACCCAGGTGGACAAAAGATGTTCTATTTTTTAAAAATGGAAACCAGATGAGATCGGGTCCATTTAAATCCAACTCAGAGCCCTATCCTGACCAGCTGGCAGGGAATTTAATCTTCTCAATGATCAAGGCTGCCTTCCCTTCCCCAAGGTCACTCAAGAGTCCTAGCGACTTCCTTCCTAGAGCCCAGGAAGTTAGGGGAGGAAGGGCCTCTTAGCCCACCCGTCATACTCTCTTCTCTTTGTCCAACACCCCGCAGGCCTCTGGTCTGGGTGTAGTTTCTGCTACCTCAGGGCCCAGGAATCTTTGCCCAGGCTGGCAGAGCTGGTGCCCAGAGCACAGGGCAGCCATTCCCCTCACCATGCCAAGGACGGGTCTCCGCCCTCATGGCCTGCCAGAAGGCTCCGTACTGGAGGTCCCCTCCTCACCTGACCAGGCTCCATCTCTCCCTGCTCTCCTCATGTTTTCCTTCCTCTCTTCAATGGCAACTCAGCAATACCTTGTATTGCTTCTCCAACAAACCAAACCACTGATGAAAGATGGTTCAAGTGAGTCTTAAAGTAGCCTTTTAAGAAATATTTCTACCCCACAGCAATCGAAGTAACTCAAAGGGCTGTTATGTCCTTGGAATAGGGGACGGAAGAATAGGGGAAACTCAAACACAAGCTAACAACCAAAGAACACCTAAACCAGGCTCACATAGGGGAACTTGCAGACTGGGGAGACTAATACCTGGCCCTAAACACTATAAACAACTGCCCCCAGGCTCTGTGTGATGGTTGTTGGGGACTTGGTCCTTAATAATTGCCCCAAATCCATGCACTGCTGGTTACCTGAGATGAACGCACACTCTAAGTCACATCAGTATGCCTACCATACACATGGTCGGGGGGAGGGTGTCCTCCCCTCACCAACTGCCCCCCTAAATGTCCCTGCCTAAAAGTTCTGGACCACCTCCTGAGGGGAAATCTGCGAGGAGGGGGCATCCTCAGGGCAGGTGTTGCAGGAAGGCTACCTGTGCTGGAGAATTTGGGAAGCTATGCCTGACAGCTAGGCCAGGGGTGGGCTTGCTGGATTTTAACTCTGAAGTAAATGTTTGATGAAATCCAGGCAACAGTCAGCCAGTCTTTGTGGTCGACCTCCCCCAGCACTGCCTTTCTCACCCTCTGTGCCAGCATCAGGCACAAACCAGGTGGCTGAACAGATCCACATGTGCCTGTCTTCAGAAACCGCCGCGAAACTCCTGTCTGTGTCTGCTGCAGCGCTGGGCGCTGTGCCTGGGGCCTCCGCCAGGGGAGCCTCTGCTTCACCCCACGCAGCCTCTGCCTGAGATCCAGCCAGACAAATGGAAGAGGGACAAGCACTGAACAAAGGAACACCCTGTACAGAGCACGCTGTGAAAACAGGGGAGGATGACAGGAGTGAGGGACCCGCAGGGCAGAGCCTGAGGACAGAAGGCAGTGCTGAACTCCAAGAGGCTTTCAGGAAAACAAAGTCCAAATCTAGCCCCATCCCAAAGTCAACAGCCTGAAATAGCTCTTGGTGTCTCCTGTCCGTCCACAGTCACTGTTAAATTCAGGCCCCCTACGTTGTTTGCCTGGGCAAAGGCAGTAGCTTTTTGAGTAGGCTTTTTGGTTTAAAAAATTATAATTTACTGAGTATCTGTTTTGTTTCAGGTACTGCAGTAGGTACTTCCTGAACATTATCTCATGGAGTCGTCTCAACAGCCCTCCAGCCTGGGTGTCAACCCCCCCCTTGGGTGCAGCATCTGTGGCTCAGAGAAGTGAAGTACCCAGTGTCTCACAGCTGGGATACAAACGCTATGTCATTTCCAGCCACGAGCCTTTCCTCCACACTCCTCTGGTCTAGTGGTCTAGCCTCGTGGTCCTTTCCTAAAATGCAAATGTGGTCATATCATTCTGTCTCTTAAAACCTTCAGTGCCTTCTCGCAGGCTGCAGGAAAAGACTCAACCCCCTCCCCAGCCTGCAAGGCCCTTTCCCACTGTCCCGCTGCCCTCTTCCCACTAACCACACACTCTTACCACACAAGACTATTTGCAGCTCTCTCCAGTACTTCCTGTGCGTGCTTGCTGTGTCCTCTGTGCACAGGGTATTCTTTTCTCCCTGCTCCACCCGATTCCACAGCCCATTTCCTGTGCCCAGAGAGATCCTACACAACTATCCAAGCCCAGTCCAGATGACACTCCGAAATCTTCCATGCAAACCTGTCTCCTGCTGCCCCTGCACCCCCCACGCACTGCTCAGCGGCAGAGCCGCTATCCTCGTGCCTGTCTTTGTCTGCTCCTCTGAACTCTTCTCTAGCATCTGTGCTTTCCCCAGTCCATTGTCATTGTCTGTGAACCTGCCTGGATGTCCCGTTAGATTGTAAACCCCCTTGAGGGCTGGTGTGCTGTCCCTGGAGACCAAAGGAGAGCCTGGCAAAGAGTAGGAGCTTCATAAATATTTTATTGAGTGAGGGAGCTGAGTGAATGAATGGGAACACCTTGGGGCTGGGACAGTGTCCTAGTGACAGGACACAGTATGTGTTCCCATCTCATGGTATGTTCCTGGCCCCCAGTGGACGTGCAGTGAGCGTGAATGAATAGAGACAGAAGGAGTACAGAGGGTGGAGGGGAGGAGAGGAAGGGAAGATTGGAATCGGACAGCAGTGCAGGCCTGGGCGCAGCTCTGTTTCTCCACCAGGGGGCGCTGGAGGCCCTGGAGTTGTGGCATTCAGATTGGTAGTTGTCTTCTCCCTGAGGCTCAGGCCTAAAACCCACAGAGGTGTGGGTTGGTTGTTCCTCTCCATGGAAGGATTCAGGAGGCAGCCAGGATCCGAGGGAAAGAGCCCACCCAAAGCTAGGTTACTGCAGCAGCAGGCACGGGACTGGCCTCACTTGCCCTTGCCTGGTGGGATAGAAAGGAGCCAGCGCCCTGTTTCGTGATCAGGGTTCATCCAGGTATTGCCCACTTTGGGACAGATAAGTCCTTGCCGCCGAAGGCTCTGGCTAGAGTTGAATACACCTGGAGTTGGGAAGAGGCTGAAAGCCCTTTCCATCATGGGGCGAGGAAGTTGGCACAAATTCCTGGACACCGGTAACTCATTAGAACTCACAGCTTTGTCTCCTCACTCCACCCCACGCCAGTCGAGGCCAGCCCAAACTTCCCGGAGGTTGGGGCCTAGGAGACGTCAGAGGTTGGGGCCTAGGAGACATCAGGAGCAGGACATAGTCCCTGCCCTCCAGGAGCACCCCCTTCCGGCAGCCCTGCGCCTGTGTCCTCCCGGTGGCTGCTGGGGCCAGGCAGCCTGCATGGGAAGCCTGGCTCAGCATCTCACTTGTGACCTTGGACACTGTTTTTAACCCCTTCTTTACCTCAGTTTCTTCAATATATAATGCTGTTAGGATGATGAAATAAGTTATTCCATGAGAGCCACTTAGAACTGTGCCTGTCAAGCAGCAAACATTCAATAAACAGAAGTTATCATCACAAAAATGGTTCTCTAGCAGCAGGTCCTTAGGAGCTTGCAGGTAAAGACATGCAGGACACCAGCTGGACCTGTATCCTGACAGTATTGCCACCATCTTTGGATTAGCCTTGAGCTTCTACCAGCTGGTTATTCTATGGCAAATCCTTAGCTGTGCAGAAGAAGTCTCAGTAGTCTGAGCTCACGGGGCTTTTGGACCCGAAAGGGAGCACACCAAACAGATCCATGGGCAGGAAGGTATCGGAGGGAGGAGAGAAAGCAGCTCAGGGTGCTGGGAGATGGAGCGTGGACAGTGCTGGCCCTGGCCTGGCTATGGATCCTTTCCCCTGGGCGCAGGGTTACTGTGAGAACAGTCTTTTTTTTTTTTTGGCATCCTTTTTAAAAATATTTTATTGTTTATGCTATTACAGTTGTCCCAGTTTTTCACCTTTTACCCGCCTCCACCCAGCCTCTCCCCCCACCTCCCTCAGGCAGTTCCCATGTCATTGTCCATGTCCGTAGGTCATGCATATACATTCTTTGGCTAATCCCTTCACCTTCTTTCAACCAGTCCCCACCTCCCCCCTTTACTCTTAAAGCTGTCAGTCCATCCCATGTTTCTATGCCTCTGATTCTACTTTGCTGGTTAGTTTATATTGTTCATTAGATTCCATATATAAGTGAGATCATATGATAAGGGATACAGTAGTACCTTCCTTACAGGGTTGATAGGGCTTTAAATGAGTTCATGACCCTGTATGTAGGAAACACTTTCTAAGCATGTGCTATTATTGTCGTTGGAGTGTTTGTGCCTGTCTGTGTCTTGTTTCTTAACGAGGCTCATAACTTCTTGGGGAGAAGATCAGTCTCTTTCTTAAACCGGTTTGTGTCCCCCTGTGGTCTCAGCTCAGGGCCTGGCTGTGGGGAGTCCTCGCTGACCCTCTGTGGAATGATGATGGGACCCGAGTGCCCTTCTCTGCTGTCCCTGCTTCGGTCCCCTGCAGAGCAGGGCTGTCTCCGTGGCCGTGGTCCGTCCTCCCACAGCCCCGCCTGAACTCCAGCAATTTCCCCTGGCAGCTCCCACGTTCTGGACTAACTTTAGGGTTGGTTTCCAGCTGTGGTTGGATTTTTCTGTTTGAAAAATATTTTAAGCGGCTGGTGGGGAAGAGGTGGAGAGGTGGGAAAAGAATAATAAATAAGCTAGTGAAAGGAAGATTGTCTAAATGGCTTGGAGCTGTTGTGGCCTACAGCTTGGCTCTGGGTCATGCCAAGGACAGGGGAGGTATCAGGTGGTCAAAGGTGGGGAGGGGACACATTGGTGGCTTCAGACCAAGGAGAACGGTTGCCCTCATAGGCACCTCCTGTGCACGTTCCACTTTATGCCCTGCATGGATGTGAGGATGCAAGATTTAAATGGATGCAAAAGAGTTAGTTTTGCAACAAGCAGGACTGAGATTAGACACTGAAAAGAATTTCATATCAGAACCTCTCCCAGGATCCCACCTTTATGTCACCCAAGACTCTATTTTTCTCCAGAACTCAACTTCCTTCTTCGCTGTCGTTACATAATACCTCAGACAGCCTACCCCCCAGCTGCGCGTCCAGACCAACACAGTCCCCAGCACCTCAGGTTTCATCAGCTTCCTCTTCCCTTTGAGTTCTACTCTGCCACTGAGGCCCTTAGGCTTTTTTGGAAATCTTCACCTCAGTCACCTCCCTGGGCAAGGGTGGGTCCTGAAGAGGGGGAGGCCTCCCCAGCTGGAACAGGCAGTGCCCAGGCTGACAGCCAGGGCCAGAGGCCCGAGGGCCACCCCACAGGCCGCCATGGAAGGTTCCTGCTGCCCCTGTGCGGGCTGGGGAGGACTGTAGAGACAGAGACGCACAGAAAACCAGGGAAGGGAGAGAAACTAAATCACAGAGTCCAACAGAAGCTGACTCAGAAAGAGACAGGGAGCAAGGCAGATGTGGGGGGAGGGAGCAGACTGTCATCAGGCAGTGCCCCTGGCCAGGGCCACATGGAAATTCCTGTGGCCTCTGATGGCAGGGTGGGCTCAGCCCTGAAGGCTGCCTGGTGCCTGCGGGGCCAGGGCCCAGCATGGGGTCTCAGGCCTGGGCCGACAGGAAAGCCCTGCCCTCCACACCCAGTTCTCCTGAGGGCTCCCTCCACTGGAGTCAGAGGTGGCAATAGGGTGGTGCCTGGAAAGGCTATGGGTGCCAGCGAGTGCCTCACAGTCTAGGGGAGCCAGCAGCGGGGGGCGGGGAGCAGAGAAGGCTGGGAAGTGGGGAGCCGACCTTCCAGGCACAAGGTGGGATGCCAGTGCAACAGGTAAGTGCTGGGCCTGAGGACCAACAGAGGGGCTGCGCTGTTGAGGGTTAAGGGATGGTGGGCGGGGCTGTAAAGGAGGTGGTTGGGGCTCAGGGAGCTTTGCAGGCGTGAGTACACACTAGCCAGGAGGTCGGGGTGGAAGGCGTGCCTGCAGCTCTCAGCAGTCTGTGGTGGGGAAGGAACTGTGGGGCCGGGGAAAGCTCGCTCCGTTTTGAGTGGGTTGACAGCTTTCTCCAAGGCCTCCCCCATAGCTACCTGTACCTCTTAGGCACCTCTGCCCTCCAAGGCCCCCGCCAGCAAGGAGAACAGCACTGGTCTGCATTTATAACTGAAATCTCTACTTATTACCTGATCCTTGCCACTGGCTAACTTGGACCACAGCAAAATTTAAGAGGCCCAGAAGCTACTCAGAGGGTGGGGAGATGGGAATTGGCACCTCCTAATACCATTTTACATTTATATGGAACATGAACATTTCGAAAGCATTTTTTTCTTACTTTGAAACAGAACATATATAAAAATATATATTACAGTTTAACAAATAATTATAAATCAAACACTCATGTTTCTATTGCCCAGGTCAAGAAATCCTGCCAGCACCCCAAAATTTCCTGTATCTTTCCCTGATCACAACCTCGTTTCTCCTCCCTGGAAGTAACTAGCATCCTGACTTTTGCGATCGTCATTTCCTTGTTTGTCTTCCAAAGCATTTAGTCTCTTAGATATTATCATCTCTGAGTTTCACAGTAACCTTATTATTCCCATTTCACACATGAGGAAACTGAGGCTCAGGAAGGTTAAGTAACTAGTTCAAGGACACCCAACCTGTATGCATCAGAACGAGAACCATATTTGGATAGGCTGATTGCCCCCAGGAAAGTTTCTCAGTCAAACCAAGGTCCACAGGAAGTGCAGGGGCAGCCCCAGCATTGGAGACAGGTACTCCAGTGCCCCAGAGAAGGCGGAGGCATCTTCATAACCAGGCCAGGTACTCCCCTCCTGGATGGGTTGACTCTTGACTCCCGAGGCTCCTGCTTTCTGAGCACCTGGAAGGAAATGATAGAGCAACTGGAGGTCTGGGAAGCAAGAGGAGCTGGGAGCTGATGTGGGATGGGACCTATGCCTGGAGAGGAGCTTCGGGCCCTGCCTGACACATGCCGAGGGCACTCAGGACTGTGGGGATGTGCACGTGCCAGGTGTGCGCCCAAGTGGTTGCCAGATTTACCAGGTGTGCCCTCCTTGGTGGGCCAGGTATGTGTGGTGTGAGCATGTGTGTGCGCACGTGCACCTGGCTTGTCCTTGTGCACATCCAGCTCTGCCTGCACCCTCGGATCACTCTGAAGCACTCCCCCACCCGCATTTTTTCCTTTTCATTCTAATATTATACCTGCTCGTTATAAAAAAAAAAATCAAATACAAGAATCCGTCCTCTAATTCTAATCCAAATGATCCCAGACATAATTTCCAAATGCAGTAGTTTTAGGTTTAACTTTTTTTTTTTAACCAAAGAGTATCAGAATCTAATTATTTTTCACCTTCTTTTTTACCTTAATATACCTTTGCCATCTTTCCTGTCAGTATGTATGGGTTTATTTCACTTTTTTTTTTTTTTAACAGCTGAAAAGTACTCCATTCAATAGATGTACCATCATGAGTTTAACTGGGTGGCCGCCTGTGCGTCCAGCTCCCCTCGTCCCCGAGGAGCTGAGAGAGCAGGGTGCAAGGGGAGCAGGGAGGCAAGGAGACGGCTCCTCAACGGTCAGCCCTGCCCTGGGAGGTAGCCCAGTCCCAGCTGCCCTTTGATCTCCTGCAAACAGATTCTCCTACTACCCCACCCACCCAAAGTCCACCCTGTCTTCTCCTGTCCTCTGTCCCCTTCCCTTGCTTCTCCAGCCCCCTTCCCCTTCTCCCTCCTGGCCCTGGGCGTCTGTGCAGCCGCTGCAGGTGTGGAGAGGCTGCTGGGTGAGCTCCTGGCCCCTGAGGCGACCTGATCTTAGAGGGGTGGGAGCAGTCGGGCTGAGGGACCCAGAGTTCAGGGGGCTCTGAGCAGACAGCCTGCATGGGCCAAGTCGGCCCCAGGAGAAGGCGCTATGCCCATGGTGAGGCTGGCGCTGCCTCGCTCCCAGACGGCAGCTCCCTGCTTCCCAGAGGGCACGTGTGATGGGAGCCATGCCAGGGAGGCGCGGTGCCCCGCCTCTGCCCCTGCCCCGGTGTCATGGAAAATCCGAAGCCTTGATCTTTGTTCTGGATTGCTCCTCCCCGATTTTAACTACTGGAAACTTTTGACTTCTTTGTTCCCATCAGCTTGGGTGGGAGGTGTCGAGGGGGGACAGTGGGAGGGGGCTCAGTCAGCAGCTCAGGTGCAGAGCTCAGTGCTTCTGAGGATCAACCTGCCCCCTTCTCTCTCTCTTTCACACTCACATAGTTGACTTACAAACAGACTGCGCTTCTGTGGGAGGTTGGGCAGAGGGAGCAGGGTGGGCACAGCCTTCGTGGTCCTTCCTGGCTAAGCTGCCTCCCCTCACCCAGGATTGGCCTCCGGTTGTCCAGGGCCATGGTTGCCCTTGTTCCAAATGCCCCTAATGTCCCAGTGGCAAGTGGTTCCCAGCTCTTCTCATTCCTCAGGGCAGGTCCAGAGTGTCTGTGCACCACGAGATCCAATTAGAAGTTTACGGCAAGGAGACCAGTTTGCCAGTCTCTTCCCTCCCCACTGCCTTGTCCGCTGCCCTCCCCCCTCCCCTCTCCCTCACGGCCAGAGTTCACGGAAACTTCTCAGGTCAGTGGTTCTCACCTTCCTTTCCTCCTCAGCAGAGAGGGGCACAAACCCCCATTCTCTGGAGCCTGGCACCTCCCTCCCTCAGGGACCGCATGCTGTGGGAGAGGAGCGGGTGGGCCTGGGGGCTAAACCCACAGAGAGTGTCCTCCTCAGGTCCCACCTCATCTCTCAGCATCGCTGCTGGATGAGCAGACGTGCCTCTTGCTTCCTGCCACCTTAGAGGTGAGCCTGGGGAGGGAGAGATGAAGCAGAGAGAGATGGGAGAGACTGCAGCTCAAGGCAAGGAAGGACAGAGGTGCTGAAGCAAAAAGGGAGAAAGCCCAGATCATCATTCAGCAGCTTCTGTACTCGAAAACCAACCTATCCCTCATCAATTCATAGATTCTGTTAGAAGATCAGCACCTGTTCTGAGGAGCCTATAATGTAACTGTGTGCGGTGCTGTGTGTTGGGGAGATGTGCGCATTGGAGGGCGGTTATGAGCCCAGAAGAGGGAGAGCGGAGAGGGGCTGGCACGGTCAAGGCCTGCCTCCCGGAGGGGTGGTAGGTGAGTGAAGCCTGGGCCAGCTGGCGTGGTTGGTCAGGGCGAGGGTGGCAAGCAGGGCGGAGGGAGGTAGGGCAGCCCATCTGGAATCCTGCGCTCAGGCCTAGTCTGCCTGGCTGGGGCTGGGTGGGGTTCTGCCCTGTCTGTCTGTCTGTCTGTCTGGTGTGCTGGCCTGGAGTCTGGGGCAGGCAGTGGCTGTGTGGTGAGGCAATCACGCTCCCTGGCTGGGTGCTGAGTGCCCGACCTGCCCTTGATGATGCTCTGTCTACCAGGAACCTGGCTGGGCCAGAGCAAGACTGTGAAAAGCAGTGCTCACCCCTGCAGGCCAGAAAGGGGTGCTGCGGCCTGAGGGGCTCCTGGCCAGGCCTCTCCACCACCCACATCCGACTCGCCTCGCTGCCCAAGCGGGACAGATTATTTTTGTTCCTTCAGACTCTGCCAGTGCCTTTGCCCCCTTTCCATGAGTTATTCAGTTACTAGTGTCAGTTTTCTATTTCCAGAGCAAGGCAAGCCCTCCCCGCTCGGCTTCCTCCACCGCAAGCCTCAGTAGGCATTTCCCTTCCATCCCGCCCTGGACAGGCTGGGTGCCTGGGGCCAGGTTCAAGGGCAGGGTCACCCTGGTTGCATCTGAGGAAGGGTTAACTCCTCTCTCCTTCACACCATCATTCTCTTGCTTCCTCCTAGATCATTACCATCAGCAGAGGAACACGCTCTAATTCTCATCTTTAAAAAAATTCCCTCTTTAAGACCCAGGGCCCCTTTCATAGGCACAGTCTCACCCGAGTGGGGACACTTGTGCTTGCTACTTCCTCCCCAGATTTTCCCTGTTCACCCCTCCCCCTGGGTCTCCTGCCCCAACACCGTCTCCACTGCACCCGTCCGTATTAAAGTCGCCAGAGCCCATGAACATTTCTCGGCCTCCCTCGTCCCTTCTCTCAGCAGTGTAAACTCTGCCGACCCCCACTCTTAAGGGCCCCCTTCCCTGTGCCCCCCACACGGTGCTCTCCTGGTTTCCTCCTTGCCCTGCTGGTGGCTCCCTCTCAGTCTTCTTGGCAGGTTCCTCTTCAATGCAACTCTAATGCCAGTGCCCTTGGACTTGGTCCTGGGCTTCTATCTCTACGTTCCCATGGCTGCAGACACCACTCTTATGGTGGCAAGTCAATGTTTCTGACCCTAGCCGATGCCTCCTCTTTGCGCACTGACTCCCAGGAACAGTTCCCACTTGGTATTTCTACTTGAGGTATCTCAGGCATTTTGAATTTAACCTGTCCCAACAAGAGCTCTTGACTTTCATCCTTTTACCCTCCAGTCTTGCTTACATCACCTCTACCTTCTTAGTTGCTGAAGACTGCGGTCCTTGATTCCCCCTTATCTTTCACATCCAATTTATATCATGTCTAGCAAATCCTACCTCCAAATGTACTTCTACTTCCACCGCTTCTCTCAGTTGCCACCACCACCCTGTTGTCCCTACACTGCCATCCTGTCTTAACTGGAATCTTCGGTGGCCTTGTCATGGGTCTCTCTGCTTCCAACTCGGGCTCCTCTATTTCAATGTCCATGAAGCATTAACACTCATTGTTTAGACCCTAAAACCCTTTCCCCATAAGTCTTTCAGAGTGTATGTGTGTGTGTTCATAATGTTACTGAGTGGTTCTGGGCTTTTCCCATTTCCCCAGCTTCATCGCGTGCCTTCTCCACTGGCCAGGCGTGTGGGTCTTCTTCCAGTTCCTAACAGTCAAACTTATTTTCCCACCTCAGAGCCTAGAATTTCCCCCCCACCCTTCAGGTTGGCCTGAGTATCATCTCTTCAGAGAGGGTTTCCTCACTGTCTTGTCAAAAATTGGCGCTCCTCTTTTAATTTCTATTTCAGCCCTTTATTTGGTTTATTGGCATACTAGCACTTACTACATTTGTAATCATTTTATTCATTTGTTTACTTACTTTTACTTTTGTTGAATGTAAGCTCTGTGTGGGCAGGACTATGACATTTTTACCATCCTACCCCCAATGCTTAGCAGAGGGCTTGGTGTTTGGTGCACATGCAATGAGACTTTATTTGTTTATTGCATACCAAAGTCTCATTGCGTGTCTACCAACATGAGTAAATGAAGGGATAGACTCAGCTGCTAAAGTCAGCCAGGTTCTGGTGGTGCTGGAAGAAAGGTATGGAGGAAAGGAAGATGATGGTTGGTAGAAAGACACTCCCTAAATAGGGTTTCCAGGTTTAGTACATAAAAATACAGGATGCTCAGTTAAATTCAAATTTCACATAAACAACAAATTATTTTTTAGTATAAGCATATCCGGAATTAAAATTTAATTGGGCATCCTGTATTTTAACTGGCCGCTAGACAGGCAAGTGGGGAGAGTGAGGTGAGGGGTGGAGTCTAATGGGATAAGGGGCTGAGGGACAGCAGGCAGAACCAGAGGAGACGCAAGATGTGGTCATGAGACCCAATCAGGCAACAGCAGGGTATGTCCGTGGTGCACCAGTGCGCGGCGCTGTGACTGGGATGGGAGTTGGGGATGCGGGGCTGGTGGTGGTCGGAATTCAGGTCCTTGCCCTTCTAAGGTCACAGGTAAGAACTGCCAGACTCTTCATTTTCCATGACTTCTGATTTGTTGTCAAATTTAGAGTGTTTCAACATACACTTAACAGGATGCCGTAGGACATGCTAGGCACTGGGCCAGGTATTGAGGGCACAGAGATGAGTAAGACTTGTCTCTTCTTTTCAGTGCCTGGTGCCTGAGCACTGGATGACATGACCCACCCCTGGGAAGCAAGCTGTCACCAGCACCCACTGTCCCCAAACTCGGGCCTGGGCACCTGCCTTGCTTTAACTCATTTCATCCTCCAACCACAAGAGAAGGTATTTTAAAGAAAGATTTTATTTATTTATTTTTAGGGAGAGGGGAAGGGAGGGAGAAAGAGAGGGAGAGAAACATCAATGTGAGAGAAAAACATTGACTGGTTGCCTCTTGAATGCGCCCTGACCAGGGACTGAACCCACAACCCAGGCATATGCCCTGATGGGAAATGGAACCAGCAATCTTTTGCTTTGCGCAATGACACCCAACCAACTGAGCCACACCTGCCAGAGCAAGAGAAATGGCACTTTTGCTGTTATTTCGTAAACAAAGAGATAACTGTTCAGGTGATTCTGTACGTTAGCAAACATCCCACAGGAAGTAGGAGGTGGAGCTGGATGCAAACCTGGTGTTTGGATCCCTTGGAGCAGAACTCTTCCCCTCAGAGGCTCTCAGCTGTCAGACCCAGGGCAGAGCTGGGGGCCGCAGGAGGCGAGTGGGGCAGGACTCCCCGCCGCTACCCCCGTGCCCTGCGTCAAGGGCCAGAGCACGAACTCCCTAACAGACTCTTTACGTGCAGGCCCTTCGCACCCAGGCCCAGAGGGGTTGCCCGGACGCATGGGAGGGCAGGCCATTGTACACGTCCTGGTCTCACCAGCCTCCTCCACTGACATTAAACATATTGTCTAGTGACTTCAGTCCCCCCAGAGCTTTTAAGCTCTTGGGAATACAAGCAGTATGTAAGAAGGGGCCGGGGAAGTGCTAACCCCACCTACCCCCTCCCACCCTGACAGCCCCTGTCCCTTCTAACTCCAGGGCTACCGCTGGGCTCACATTCCTTTGCTTGGAGACCCCATGTCTCCTAGAGTCTCAGATCAGGCTGGGCTCCAAGAGGGCATCCTTGTCCCTCTTCTTCCTTCAGGAAGTCCAGTCCCTCCCCGACTTTGACAAGCAGAACTCCTGTGGCATCAGAAATCCCTGGGAAGGAGAGGCCTCATGGTCCATCTCGCTCATCTCTCCAGAGTCTCCTGTGCCTAAGGAGTAGAAACTTCCATCCACCTTTGTCCCTTTTAGTGGTGTTTGTGACAACCTGCTATAGCCTATGCCTCTGAGAACCAAGATGACTTTGGAACTTGCTGTTCAACTAATTCTATTTCGGTTTTTCAAGTTTCCCGTGGCTCGATATCTTTATTTTCCGTGTCTCTTTGTTGCTTCCCAATTAATTAATTTTCAAAGTGATGTAGCTTGAGTGTGGGGAATCTTCTTGAGTCTTTCATGGGATTGACATGTGGGATTTCTTAGAGTTGGATCCAACACTTAATGAGGGAGTCTAGACACACACTTTACACATTTTCTTAATTACATTTGGTCTAATTCTTAGGGCTGCTCCCCACACGTGCATGTACCTACGCAGTCACACATACGTACAGTTGTACATACATGTTCTTTCACCCATGCTTACACATACATTCAAACACTTACACCAGCACCTGGATGCCATCCAGCTGTCCACCCTGTAACAGAAGACACTGGTGTTAGGAGAGGGCCCATTGTCACTGGCAGTCTGTGGAAAAATTCATCCTTGGACCCTTTGTTGAACAAGCATCTTGATGGAGCATTTGGGTTGAGGAAGGCAGTCCCTGAGTGGGACGGACTTGGGCTCAGACAAAGAGACAATGAGCATAGGAATTTGTGGGTGAGGGCTGTTTAGCTTAGCAGGCACTTGCATGAGGAAGGAGCCGTAACACAATAGGAGGCTTGAGCCCAAGTAGAAGACAATTCCCCATGGTGGGAATGTGGGGAAAGGGAATAGCTGAAAGACTCTTAAGGACAAAGATTCTAGTAATCAACATTACTATTTATTTTATTGTGCGGTGAAGAACTGTCCCTCGGTTACTTTAATATCTACAGGGAAAGTCTACTGCATTTACTGACCTTGATAACTGATGTTTTGAATAAATCATGGTAAATGGACTGAACTAGATGTTTGATTCAATGCAGATGGAGAGTGGAAATGTTCATAGGAGGCAAGACTTTGAAAGAGAGAAAATTCCACAGAAGAAAGAACTGAGAGCCAGAAGTGACTGGGAAGGTGGGGGAAGAGAAACACAAGCTCAACCCCATTCCCACCCCAAACATTTCTAGAGATATTAGGAGAAACCTGTGGCATGAATATTTGAGTTCATATTACCTCATTTCAAAGAACAAAATGACCCAAGCTGAATTACATGTAAATGCACATATTAAAATACATGTGTATTCACAACCACGTGAGCATTTCTTTCCCCTTTATATAATGTGAATGAGGCAATGATTTGTCAAGTATCAGGTTAACTTTAGAAATGAAGATAGCCAAACCAGAATATTTAGGTTCAGAAAATCTACCACTGGCTTGAATTATTGGTTTGGCCATCTAGACTTAGCAAATTAACCAGAAAATTGCCGAAGTCCTGCACTTATGCTGGACAGACAGCTTTAGGGCGGCCCACTTCCTTGCAGATACTTAGATATCGCCGCACACATTATTATTAGGCCTATCCCTCCACATATTATTACCTCTAATATGTATTTATAACCAACTCAATGATTGTCCCAGATTATCTAGGACCAATCTTTCCTACAAGGCTGGTTTTCTACAGCTGTCTGTCATGTGACTGAACCATGGACATAAAACACTGAGAAAGTAGGACATACTAAACAAAGGCCATGATTGCTTCTGTTCTTATTATTGTTTTCATTTCCTATTAATATGTGCTCAGAAAATTCAATGAAGTTAACTATTAGCCTAAATTGCACATACCTGGCAAAGAAAGCCTGCTTTTAAAACAGAATCCCCAATAAATAGCAGTAAATATGAAACTAAAAGAAGAAAAGAAAGAAAGAAAGAAGAAAGAAAAAGAAAGAAAGGAAGGAAGGAAGGAAGGAAGAAGGAAAGTAGAGGGCAGGTATAATGAAGGCTTTTGAGACAAAAGAGAGATTTGGGTTTTCACCTCATTTCTGCTAGAGACTTGTTTTGAAAATTTGTTGGCATCATCATTTACACTATGATAAACCAGGTCCAGGTGCTCTTTTGACAAGTCCCTTCCAGCTCTAAAATACTGAGATTCTGGCCCCCTCGCCCCCTCCCTCCCCCCACCCCGTCCCTGCTCCTGCCCACGACTGTGTAACTCAAGTAGATCATCAGGTGTTATGAGGAGTGGAAATAGTGCTTCTCAAATTTTAATGTGCGTATTAAATGTGAGTCACTTGGGGATCTTGTTAAAATGCAGATTCTGATTCAATAGGTCTCTATTTGAGATTCTTTATTTCTAACAAGCTGACAGGTTGGCTGAAACTGCTAGTGCGAGGACTACACTTGAAGGAAAAAAGGCGTAAAATATTCTGGGTTTGGACTGAGAAGTCCAGGTCCGTCCATCCTTTCTTGTCTTTGCTGAGAACCAGTTTCCTCTTTTTGCAAAATAAAAACAGTCATAAACACACACTTCCAAAGGATGTTGTGAGGCTATCGGAGATAGCCCACCCTGTATCATAAAGCACCTCGCAGTGATTGTTGCTACTGTTTTGGGGTTGCCCGGCTTTACTTTCAAAGACTCTTGGGAGCTGCTGACCTGGTAGGTGGACTGATGGAGTGATAATCGTGCATCCTCGCGTCCGGTACACAGAGCGTTCACCGGAAGCTGTTATTTGCAGAGCCAGTTGCTCTGTGTATTTCCCTCCGCCCTCTGATTGCAGGTCTGCTTGTGCTGGGGTCCTGACCCAGGGACACCGCATGGCTTCCAGCTGTGCTGGGGCTCTGGAAGTTGTTCCTCCTCCTCCCAGTTTGTGGGCTGGCCCTGGGCAGAACTCTGCACTGGGCAATTTTTCCTCCTTCTTTCCCCCTCAGGCAGCCAGTACCCTCACGCCCTCCTGCCCTCCTGCCCTCAACTCATTCCACCCAACCCGCCCCCATCTAACCTCAGGTCAGGAAAGTGCATGATATTCAAATTCATGGAGTTGGCAATGGCTGATAAGGCTTAGGGGTGACCTCTCCTTGAAGGACAATGCCAAGATGAGGGTTAGAACCACAAAGGAATGTTTCAGGCTGCAGTGCCCGGAAGGGGCGGCATTTTTGGAAGTGGTTAGGAGCTTCCTTGCTACCCCTGAAATCCTAGACCTCAGTGTCCTGCATCTGTCTGCCTTGCCCTTTTCCATTTCCAGCTAGGAACATTCCAACCTTGCTGTTCCCGAGCTTGCTTCTGACCCACCTGGGTGTTTGTGAAAGCTGAGATCAACTCCTTTGATTTCATAGACTGATGCAAAAATCTGGCAGGCCTGGGTTTCTTGGCCACGTGAAAACTTGGGCCCAGCTGTCACTATCAACCAGCGGTTCTCAGTCTGCCTCCCCCAGGACAGCCTTGGCCGTGTGGAGGCTCTGCGTGGGATACAGTCTTTCTCAAGTGCTCTGGGCAATGAATACCAGCCCCTACGCCGGCTCCAGGCCCAGCTGTGGCTCTGCCCTTTCTCTCCTGTTCAGGTCAATCTCATCCAAATAAGGGAGAAGAATATATAAGGATAGCCTTGAATTGCTCGGATTATTATTTTTTAAAGAATATTATTTCTAAATTTTGGTGCTTTGTTTAATATTAGGAACAAATAGTGATGTGTAGATACTCTGTTGAGAACTCTGTCCACAGACTGTTTGCTCCAATACTGGGGCCAGAGACTGTCTACCTAAGAAGGGGATTTGATTTTATACAGCAGATTCACTGAATATCTATTATGTACCAAGCTGCCAACCTTTGAAGATACAAAGGTAAATAAGACATGGGCAGTCTGGGGCCAGCTGGGAAGAGCGGGAGAGATTGGTCTCTTCTAAGGACATGATATTCTCTCAGGTTTTTATCATGTTATATGGCTTCCAGCTGCCATTAAGGCTGTTTTGGCTACCTCTTTCCTCCTTTCTTCTTCCTAAGTGAATCTTGTTATTTTATTTTTCTTTTTACATTTGTCAGGTTAGTAATCTCTTTGGAAACCAGCTTTTGAGTTTGTTTCCTGATTCATCAATTTTTGCTTTTATTTTGTTTCTACTTTCTTTGAATATCCTCTTGATTTTTTTATTGAATATATAGCTCATTAACATTGAATCTTATTTTCTTTTTTAAGTATATTTTATTGATTCTGCTATTACAGTTGTCCCATTTTTTTCTTCCCTTTATCCCCCTCCATCCTGTACTCCTCTCCCCTCCAGCATTCCCCCCCCGCTTAGTTCATGTCCTTGGGTCGTACATACAAGCTCTTTGGTTTCTCCATTTCCTATACTATTCTTAACCTTCCCTGTCTATTTTGCACCTACCAATTATGCTTCTTGTTCCCTGTACCTTTCCCCCCATTCTCCCTCCACCCTCTCACTGCTGATAACCCTCCATGTGATCTCCATTTTCTGTGATTCTGTTCCTGTTCTAGTTGTTAACTTAGTTTGTTTTTGTTTTTTAGGTTCAGTTGTTGATGGTTGTGAGTTTGCTGTCATTTTACTGTTCATAGTTTTGATCTTTTTTTCTTAGATAAGTCCCTATATCATTTCATATAATAAGGGCTTGGTGATGATGAACTCCTTTAACTTGACCTTATCAGGGAAGCACTTTATCTGCCCTTCCATTCTAAATGATAGCTTTGTTGGATTGAGTAATCTTAGATGTAGGTCCTTACTCTTCATGACTCTGACTACTTCTTTCCAGCCTCTTCTTGCCTAAAGGTTTCTTTTGAGAAATCAGCTGACAGTCTTATGGGAACTCCTTTGTAGGTAACTCTCTTCCCTTGCTGCTTTTAAGATTCTCTCCTTATCTTTAATCTTGGGTAATTTAATTGTCATGTGTCTCCATATGGTTCTTCTTGGGTCCAACCTCTTTGGGACTTTCCGAGCTTCCTGGACTTGCATGTCTATTTCATTCACCAGAATGGGTAAGTTTTCCTTCATTATTTTTTCAAATAACCTTTCAATTTTTTGCTCTTCTTCTTTTTCTTCTGTCATCCCTATGATTCCGATGTTGGAATGTTTAAAGTTGTTGAAGAGCCTCTTCTCATTTTCTTGAATTCTTGTTTCTTCATTCTGTGCCAGGTGAACATTTATTTCTTCCTTCTGTTCCAAATTGTTGATTTGAGATTTCCTTCTCTTTGCTGATGGTTCCCTTTGTATTTTTCTTTATTTCATTTTGTATAACCTTCACTTCTTTATTTTGTACTGTACTCAATCATTTCTGTGAGCACTTGATTACCACTGTTTTGAACTCTGCATCTGATAGGCTGACGATCTCCTTGTCACTTAGTTCTTTTTCTGGAGTTTTGACCTGCTCTTTCATTTAGGCCATATTTCTTTGTCTCAGCTCACCTGTTACATTGTAAGGGGCAGAGCCTTAGGTATTCACCAGGATGGGGCAACCCACTTCGCTGTGTTGCAGCGCTGTATGTGGGGGAAAGGTCAGAGAGGGAACAATGCTGCTTGCTCAGCTCTTGCCCCACTTTTAGTCACTTCTCCTCTTTACCCACAAGCAAATTGCACCTTTTTTGGTGCTGATTCCCAGGTGGGTGGGTTTGTGTATTTCTAGGACCCAATGGGTCCCTCCAACAGACTCTCCTGTGAGGCTGGGAGTTTCTCCTGCCATTGCAACCCCCACAGGTTTTTACAGCTAGAAACTTTGAGACTTTAGTTTCCCACATTGGAACCCTAGGTTGTGCGGTCTGTCTCACTCCCCAGTTGTTCCTCCCAGCTTGTCCACACACGAATGTGGGACCACCCAGTCCACCAGCCACAGCCTCACCTGCCGGGACTGCCAGCCACCACTTTACCGCATGTCCTCTCCACCCCGGCAGCTTGTCTCCACCCCTCCTACTAGTCTGGATGAATGTTTCTTCCTTAATTTCTTAGTTGTCTGACTTCCATACAGTTCAATTTTCTGGCAGTCCTGGTTGTTTTTTGTTTTTAAATTGGTTGTTGTCCTTCTTTGGTTGTGTGAGGTGGCAAAGTGTATCTACATATACCTCCTTCTTGGCTGAAAGTCCAATCTTATTTTCTAATCAATAGATTTTAAATTATACACTTCCTAATAAACACTGCTTTCACTGTGTCCACAAATTTCCATATGTACTTCATTATTTGGTTATAATTTTCATAATTATAATTATTTTTCTTTAACCTATAAGTTATTTAAGAGAGCACTTAAAGTTTGCCAAATAAAATTTCATTTATCTTTTTGAGGTTGAATTGTTATTTTACTTCATGTGGTCACAGAACCTATACCAATATTTTTGGTCTTTTTTTGAGATTTGTTTTATGGTCTGCTTTTGTAAATATTGTATCACATGTTCTTGAAAGGAATACATATTTTCCAGTTTCAGGGCACAAGCTTTTATATATGTCCTTCAGGTCAATATGCAACAATAAGTTCTATTAAAATGACTTACGCTCTTATTCAGTTTTGACTCCTTAAGCTTTGAGTTCCTGAAAAAGATAAGACAGTCTCCCACTCTTGGGCATCATGCTGGGGGAAGACCAAGATAGATTCTACTTCCAAGGTCCATATGGCTCAGTAATAAAACATCACACTAGCTCATATCCAAGAAATGGTGAATGCTGCCGAGAAGCAGGCACTTGAGTTACGCAATCCCATGGCAGAGGGCCAGAGTTGTCTCTTCATTTTTAGGAAAACTTGACACAATGTTTATGTTTTCTTCAAATGCCTTATTGAGGTATAATTGACATATGATAAGTGACACCTATATAAAGTATACAATTTGAAAAGTTTTGAGATATATGTGTGAAGCCATCAGTGCAAGTAAGGTAATGAACACATCCATCACTCCCAAAAGTTTGCTTGTGTCTCATTTTAATCCTGTTTCTCCCCATCCTCCATTCCATCCCTAGGCAACAACTGGTCTACTTTCTGCAACTATGAATTAATGTGCATGTTCTAGAATATTAGAAATGGAATCATATATTATGTACTCTTTTTAAAAATCTGGCTTCTTTCACTCTGTATAATTGAAATTCATATATTTGCTTGCATGGCTCAATGGTTAATTCCTTTCTATTGTTGAGTAGTATTCATTGTATGCATTTTACCACAATTTGTTTATTCATTCACATATTAATAAACATTAGATTGTTTCCAGTTTTTAGCTCTTATAAACATAGCTGCTGAACGTTTATGTAAAAAAAAAAAATTCCCACCCTAATAGTGGATTTGTTGATTTCTTTTTGTAATTTTGTCAATGTTTGCTTCACGTATTTCAAGACTATATTGCTAAATGCATGCAGATGTAGTTATTACTATATATTCGTGGTATAATATCTTTAAGTAATGACCCTCTTTATCCCTGTAATTCTTGTATTTTTTTCTTGCTTTAAAGTCTATTTGGTCTGACATTAATGTTGCTACAGAAACTTTCTTTTTATATCCTTTTACTTTCAACTTTTTTGTGTGATTCTGAGTTATGATAAAATAAAAATCAACTTTTAAAAATCCAGTCTGAGAGTCTCTGTCCTGTAGCAGACCTATGCTATTCATTATTATGATATACATTTACTTTTTTAGTATCCCTGGGTTTTAAGCAGGAGGTATCCAGAGCAATTGAGAATGACATTGCCATTCCCAGGAAAATGAACGTGAATTGTTTTCTCACAATTCTCTTCAGTCCTAGCTCTGGAAGTTACTTTATCCTGCATTTATTTTACCCCCTTATTTTCCATTTAAGGCACAGTCCTCTTCACAGCCACCTGCATCTATGAGCCCTGAATCTCCCCTCTGCCCCGACTGCTTGGCTGAAACAATCCATAGGAGGGTGTTTGACTTGGGGTGTCCATACTGTTCAGTACGTGGGAGGGATGTACAAATGGGCTGACGCAGGGCAGCACAATGAGTACCACTGGCATCTGCAAGTCTCAGCCAAACCCCCTGCTCTCCCAGGCTTTGTCCACCTGGATCTTCTCTGTCTTCCTCTTCTTGTGTCACTGAGGTTTCTCATAGTTCCCTCCTCAACTCTTCTTCCTTGTACACATAGGCGCACACACATGTGCCTGCAGATTCCTATGCTCGCTCCAGTGTTAATAGGCCAGGGGGAATTTTGCTCCGATGAGTCCCATTATCAGGAGTATCTCTGCTTTTATTGACGTTAGCAAAGCAAATATTTGTGTTTGGGGGTGAGAGTATGCAAAGGGGAACTGTAGGTAGAGGCACCGATCTAGTGACTAAATGGTACTAGCGGATTTACGAAGCACACATATTTACTCATATTTATTGTGAGCCCCATGTTTCCTGCCCACACAGGGTTGGGATTGGAGTGTCCAGGTTATCTCCCCATCCACCTGGAGGCTAGACCTCTGAAGGCTGAGCTGAGTGGAGAGGTGGGATCATTTCTGAAATTCCTTCCCTAGTGGATTAGGGGTTGGAAACTGTAGGCATGCGAGTGTCTGTGGTCTAGAGAAAGCCCTGAAAGGTAGGAGACAAGGGCCTTGATGTGCTGCTTGGGGCCCTGATGTGCAGGAGCACATGGGGACTCTGCAGGGGAAGCAATGTGGGCAAGTCAACAGAGTCCCCAAGAGCAAAAGAGCACCTAACCTTTGCCTAATGCCATACGACCTTTCAGCCTGGCAAGCGGGGACTCTCTTAGAGCCTACTCAGGTGCCAGGTGAAGGACTGGGACCCAGGGGGACAGGGGCGACAGAGCCTGGGGTTGGGAATGATGAAGGGCCATTGCCACCATGCAATCTTCACTGAACTGTTAGATTCTGAAGACCAACTCATCCGAGACCCTACTGGGGGTGGGTCAGCAATGGTTTCCATTGCTTGAATTCCTTCCTGTTGGTGGGAAACAATGGAAGGGGCCAGGTTTTCTTAGTAACAAGAGGTTTCTCAGAAACTACAACCTATGTTTAGGAACCAAAATATAGTTTCGCACAAATCAGTGACCCAAATGGTACATTGAAGCAATTTCTAGGCAATGTCTTCTGGCCAGTCATCTTAGTTTTCAGTACTGAAGGATGGGATAAAAAGCAATAACCCATGTGAGTGGGCACATCTGTACAACACCTGCTGCTGCTTAAGCTAAGAGATCAAAGCTTCTTCATGTGCTGATCCCAGGTGAGTTCTCTGGCCCCTACATCTACAACAGGATCAGGAGCATATTCTCACTTGGTAACCTCCTCCCTTACTTTGGTTTGTCCCAAGCACAGCCAGATATAAACAAGCCATCTAGCATCAGCTGGTCAGGACTGACCTGGATGGCAGAGCTAGATAAGGACAGCATTCTCGGTTCTGGGCACGGGGTAGCAAAAACATTAGGTTGGGGCAGCGGCCCACTGCATGGGGTGGTATGTGCCTACATTTTAGGATCCCTTGATCACCCTGGATCTCAGGTTTTCTCCAGGCAGCTCTGCGCAAACCCAGACCATTTCGAAGGACTCTGTGTAGATAACACACCTGTGCCATTCGCTTGTTCAGCTGAGACAGACTCTAGGTTTTTCTGTAGCATCTCGGGGATGGGGAAGTGCTCTCTGCCCTCCTTTACTTGTTTTGGGCCCTATCTCCTCTGGTGGCAGTAGGGAGGGGAGCTGTTGGGAGCAGTGGGTACACCAAGTTCCCAGAAAGCACCAGGGTGTCAGCCCCGCTCAGAGCTCTGGAAGAAAGTATCTCAGCAGCGGGTGTGTGGGTGGGTCCCTTCCTCCCCGACACCCGGCAGTTAGAGTAATTGGCCCCATTACTGATTACTGTCACGGCAGGTGAGGTGTGTAATTGTGCTAGGGTGTGTGTGTGTCATGGGGTGGGAGGGGTGTGTAAGGACGGGTGTTGAACCTCACAAAGTGAGGTTAGGAAATTGAAAGCTGGCT
Source organism: Pteronotus mesoamericanus (assembly GCF_021234165.1). Lineage (NCBI taxonomy): Eukaryota > Metazoa > Chordata > Mammalia > Chiroptera > Mormoopidae > Pteronotus > Pteronotus mesoamericanus. The sequence continues at coordinate 6,331,681 of NW_026555310.1, forward strand.
TATTGTTGGAGAGAGCACTCTTGCACCTGGTGCCTCCAGAAGGAAGAATCTGCTCCAGGGGACTCGGGGCCTGGAGTTGAGGGTTAGGGTGAGGATGGAGGTACTGATGGTACCCAGAGATCCCCAACTTTGGGTTGCTTGCTTACAGTGAGTTTCTCTTGTTTATAGTGAAGCCAATAAACTCTAAGACCTGTCTGGCCCTCATATCAAACCAGGGAGGATCTGATGATGGCCCAGCCCATCCCCCACCCATCTTTCTAGTCTGCGCTTAACGTACAAAGTCTGGCTGAGGGCTTCATGCCAAGCTCATGGGCTCTGGGAGTCCCTGGGGAGCCATGGAGGGTCCGGGCAGCAGGGGCTATGACGCCGCTGTTTGTGTCTCGCCTGTAGTCTCAGATACCACAGGGCAGCATGGTCTTGGGCTCAACTTCCACCCTCCTCCCTGACCATGCTGACCTGGACCTCCCACCCCCATCTTGGCCTGGTCTCCCTGTGTCTGGGAACCCAAGGAAGAGGGCCCGATTGTGCAAGTTTGGGACCAGACCTCTTCTGTGGGGGCTTTCTCTGGGCTCAAGAGGGAATTTAGGCCAAGCAGTAGAGTCAACAGGCTGTGTTCCTGGGAAGAACTGCCCTGACCAGCAGCTTGAGGTTGAGGGAGAGGGCCCAGTGTCCAGACCCAGAGACTGTGGGCCAGGCCACACAGAATCATCTTCAGGGAGGCGACACTGCACTCAGCCCAAGGGCGAGTCCTCACTTGTGCCTAATGCCTTCCCTGGCTCTTCATGTGGGGCTTCCATCTGCCTTACCTTAGCTCACAGTCATTGACCTGGTCCTTAAAGTCCCACAGGGCTGCAAAAGCCTGCCTGTGTGAGCCTTGCAGCCAGGCCAGCTGTGCAACTAGGCCAGAAGGGAGAGACAATACTTAACCTTTCTGAGCCAATCATCGAGAAGGAGCAGGGGGGTGTCCAAACTGGGCAAGGAAGCTGGGTGGTGTGTGTAGTGGGGTTTGGGTCACTCAAGGTCTCCATCTGTCCCATAGTACTGACTGTGGCTCTTCACCAGAATTAATTTTTAAGTCTCTGGTTGGTCAGAAAATTTTCTCGGCTCATTCTAAGACTAAGAAAGGTATTTTCTTGGGAAAAAAATGTCCTTACTTAAAGCTGAATAGAACAGTGTGATTCTTGCTGTTCTAGTAAATTTATCAAGCCCCTATAATTTTCTTGACCCAAAAGATAACAAGCTGTGCTCTTAAAGGAGGACTTGACCACATCCTTCCCCTGTGCAACCTCTTTGCTGCCCCTCTCCCTCCAAAACACAGCCTTATAGCCCTGGCAGAAATGGTCAGTCAGCCCACAACTCTAAGCATGGTTTCCCACCACTCTGAGTATGTAGACCCTAAATAGTTCAGGCTGTGATCTCTGGGAAGCCCCTATTGTCCTCAGGCTAGAAGCTCCCACAATGACATTCGATACCCCTGTGTTCTTTCCCCACACTCTCTTCTGCTATGGGAGGTGATTATGCTCATAGAGGGTCCCAGAACTGGAGGGCTGAGATGTAAGTTTTGCTGTCATGGGATCACTCCCCATTTCAGATCATCTCTCCTCTGGGCCCCACCAGCAAGGGGATATAGAGAGGGTCCCAGGGTTAAGAGTCATTGTGTTTGAGCCCGTACATGGCCCAGGTCATGGTAAAGTCAACACCATGGCAAGGCCAATGAGTCTCTCACTTCCCTCATACACGGATCATTCTCTGGTCCTCACTCCTACCTGGGGTGTCCCATTTAGGCAGTAATGTTAGAAGTATGGGCAGAGTACCAGACCCATTCTCAGAGGCTGATCCCCCTGGACTACATCTCCCTAGGTCCCCTTGCCAACTGGCTTTCAACGAGGTCCAATCATGGGAGGCACTTTCAGGGGATCAGAGGGTGACAGGAGAGAGAGCCTGGGTATTTCTCTCTGCTCCTCCTTGCTTCAGAGTAATCCTGTGGCAATAGGTTCATGCCTCCATGACTGAGGTTCCTTCCAGGTGCCCATGCTCCATGGTTCCAGCTCTCACTGGGCTCTGGTTACTATTTTCCCCTTATCCCTCAGGCCATTGAGGTGGAAGTGGTAAAGATTTACTTTCATCCCCATGCTCCATTTTTTTTTTCCCTTTACCTTGCCCACATCTGTCGATTGACCTTTCCTCAAAGTCTCTTCATTTGAATCATCTAGGGTAAGTTGTATTTCCTGCTAGGGCCTGACGGATACACCTCAGCCTTCATTTCCCAAATAGACAGCACTTTTCTGAATAATAGGACCCTTGGGTCAATGCTCAGGGCCTCACTGCCCTTACCTCTAAGGTTCCTGCCTAAATGAGACACTCCAGGTCTGGTCCACTCTGTTCCTTCCATTTGGAGGAGTTGACTCTGCTCCCTCTCACCATCAGCCAGTCCCTTCCTGGGGGCCTGGTGTTGGACATGCCTGACTCAGACAGAAGGACATTGTCAAGGCGATGGCCACACAGCTATGTCTTCTTCCTGCCATCACCTGGTAGGACTCTTGGGCATCCATCTGCATGAAGGGGACCAGTGCCAAGAGTGAGGAGCAGGAATGATGCAGGTAGATATTAAATAAAGAAAGACAGAAGCATAAAGAACTGTAGGAACATCCCAGATGCTTGTCAAATCCGAGAAGTGTTGTATTTCCATGCTGGGCAGGTGGTGATGTAACTGTTAAGGGGAAAGGGAGGTAGAATGTGGCACTCAAGAGAAAACCCAAACTCCTCCACATGCATAAAACTCAGTGACTTTTCCTGTCTGGCTCAAACTCACCTTTGTGGACTTTCCATGCCACTCCTTCGCACTAATGCACCCCCAGTTTCCCAGCAGTGTGCTTGTCCCCAAAGTCTAACTGAACATCACTGTGCTCGTGCTTTGTCCTTTAAATAGGAACACCAATTTGTATGGCTTTTCCATTGCTGTGTAGCAAGTATTGCATACATCATGGTTTAAAATAACACCTACTTATGATCTCCTAGTTCTGTGAGTCAGAAGTCCAGGTGGGTTCTCAGTTGAGGGTCTCAAAAGGCCCAAAATCCAGGTGTCGGCCAGGGTGGGCTCTTATCTGGAGGCTCTGGGAAAAATTGGCTTTCAGGCTCACTCATCCTATTGACAAACTTCATTTCTTTGTGGCTGCAGGACTGAGGTTCTTGTTTCCTGCTCGCCCTCAGCTGGGGATCTCTCTCAGCTCCCTAAATCCACCCCTGCGCCTGCTCATGTGGTCCCTCCCTCTGCAAAGCAGCGATGGCATATTGAGCCCTTTTCTCTGACTTCGTCTTCTGCTACCTGCTAGATAAAAACCTCTGTTTTGAAAGGGCTCCTGTGATTAGATTAGGCCCACATGGATTATTTCTCTTTTTGCCATATAATCAGAGGAGCTGCACCAGGGGTGGAGGTCATGGGTCCATCTTAAGATTCTGCTCATCCCTGTTTCTCTCCTTCGTTCAATCGTTGACACTGCTATGAAGCCGCCCAGGTCTCTTCACTCAGAATTGACAGCTCTCCTAGCACTTCACTGACATACCATTTGACCTCTTACCACTTTGTATCATTGGCCAGTTTGAGAATAGGAACCATGTCTTGCTCACCTTTGTAGCTTTTATTGCACCAATGCCTCCTCCTTAGTAGGTAGTCAAGAAACATTTGTTCAAAGTCAGGGAAGAGGGAGGAGGGACAGGTAGAGGCTATAAGGACAGAATGATAAGCGCCTGAAAGGTCACCTGGTTTGAAGGAGCACATTTCTGTAAAGATACTGAAGATTTTTTTTTAAAGTTTGCTCCACCTCCTCCCTACCCCACCCCCCCTTCCTTTTTCTTCAAACTTGACTTGGAAAAAGTTTCAGACTCAGCACTTGTTTATTACCCCCAGAAGGCAAGAACTGATGTTTTATACCCTTGTTTCCTACCAGAGTACATTCTCTATTCATCTAAGAAGTTTGTCCTGAGTGGTGTTAAGTCCAGTGGTCATTCTCTCACAAGAATGTCCTAGAGGACAGGTCACAAAGGACAAAGCCTGGGAGGTCTGGGAATTTTTCCAATTTCAGACAGATAGGAACACAGTGAGGTCTTTGAGTTTAACACCAAGGTTTTAAAGGGAAGAAGAACAATCCAATCCTTTTCTATTTGGAGAATCATACATTTCAGCAATAGGGTATCAGATTTTCTGCATGTGTCCCACCAGCTGAGGAGAGGAGGCTATGATCCTTTGGTTTCTTTAGCAATAAGATGTGACTTGCCACGCACCTCACTTAAAGCAAGTAGCTCCAAACCCAGCGGAGGAGCCAGACCCCAGTTCCTCCTGCAGGACTCCCATGCCAGTCCTTTCTGGTTTTCTTGCATCTTTCCTATTTCCTCTTCATCTTACCCCAGACCCAGGTACCAGCACAGAGAGAGACAATTCAGTGAAGGAAATGCATCCTTTTGATGCAGTGACATTCAAACAGTAACAAACGTAACACATGTATGTGGTAAAAACCCACGCTGATCAGACAGATTAAACTAAAAAACCTTCTCTCTACACATCCCTCACCCACCCTAAGTCCCTCTTTCCAAAGACTGCCACTGTTGACAATTTCTTATAACTCCTTCCAGAAAAATTTCTTTTATGCTACTTGGATTTTAAGGTTAATCATAATACTTCTGCAGCTAATACACAGTTTACGTGGGGCCTGATTTCCATAAAGATCATTTTCTCTCCTCTGAACTATTAAGCCAATTCAGAAGTGTTTAGGAAAATCATGTTTTCAAGCAAAGTATTGAACCTGCTTACAGTTCATCCAAGATGAAGATGAGGTCTAACTTTAATTTCTCCGGAGGGGAGCTTTTTCTCTACCTCCCCACCACCACGGCCTGATTTCCCATTTCATCTGTCTCCTACCCAAATAAAAGCAGCCAAAAAGTTCAGAAAGACGTTTTCAAGGCCATTTCAGTATTTTCTCTCTAGAAGATAGAAAGTGGACAAAACCCTCTCTCTGGCGTTTTCCTGGTCTGCTCTGACTACAGCCCCTGATAGATGCAGAAAGACATTTACTGAAATGTTCAAATAAGGAAGGGACAGCCATAATGCTGGGAAGGCATAAGAACCCTTGCCAGTTACAAAATAACAACCTTGCTAGTTACGTTCCCATTTACCTGTCATTCATTCAAATACTGATTGAGTTTCTACAGCATACCAGGCATTAGTTTATGCACCAGTGCTATGGCAATGAATGAGATAGACATTCATTTTAATAGAGGGAGCAGATAATACACAAAGTCAAACTGTGAAATATTGTTATGAAAAATAATGTGGTGGAGATCTCTTTTTTATATGGCATGGTCAGGGAAAACCCTCTCTGGGTATGTGACATTTAAACCAAGACCTTAACGATCGAAAGAAGCCAGCTATATGAAGATCTTGGGGGAGGCTTTCTGGCAGAGGTTCTAGCAGATGCAAGGGTGCTCAGGCTGGAGTGAGCTTCTGTAAGTTTGGGGTCTGAAAGATGGAAGGCAAGTGCCCTGGACTACAGGAGAACAAGGCGAGAGCTGAGACGTAGGGAGGGACCAGATCCCTCAGGACTTTGTCATTCTCAGAACGGTATTTACTTTACCCAGCATTCCCCAGCCTTATTTGATCAGAGAACTTTTTTCCCCCTCCGTATAAAATTATCTATTAATACCAGTATGCAAGAGATTATAGAACCAGTATGCTAGAGATTATAGTTTGCAAAACCTGGCCTGAAAGTGCTATCCCTCTCGGAATGTTTGCGTCCTCTTGGGGGAATTTGTGTTCTAACAGGGGTTTATTCTAACAGAATAAAGCTCTGAAGTAGAGTTGCAGACTTCAATAAGCAAATGGGAGAGCATTTTCTTTTCTTTCCTCTTTTGATTTTTATTTTAATACTGAGAGATGCCCTGGTTGTCAGAAGTTGTTTTAAAAGTTTATAAAATGTTATGCATGTAAATTATTGGTTTTGTAAGCTTTAAATATTTTAATGCCAATGTTTCTTGAAGGTTGGCTTTTAAAATTACATCCTAAAAAGTTTTGAAATCAGTATGATTGAACAACAGAAAGAGAGGAGGGAGGGACAAACTGATTAAGATTCTTTTGTGTGGAAAAGAGAAGAAAAGGAATGGAGAGTTTTCAGCTATCATCACAGAGTTCAAGATAAAGGCCAGTTATCCCTTATCCTCCCTGAGGAATGAGTAAGCAAAGGCAGGAGCCCAGTACAGGGAACTGAAATCAGAGATCAGAAAGAACCTCAAGGCTAGCAGAAGAATGTGGCACTGCAAGAAATTACTGAGAAATAGTATAGAATGTTCTGGCAGCTCAAGAGCCTGGGGGGATTTTAGGTTAACTTCCTGGAAATTTGTTTGAATGCCAAGGCAGTGGAGATGACAGTGGGAGGGTAGGGAATTTGGGGAAAGGACTGTTTCAGAGCCTAGGAAAGTTAACAAGAAATAATCTCACCATGAGTAAGGACTCAGCTTCCAACGCAAATCAATAATATTAAGATTAAAAAAAAACAACAAAAGAATAAAACCTGACATTATTGAGTACTTGCTACATTTCAGACAACATGCTATGTTTTTTTGTGTGCATTATTTAATTTAATGTTCACGACACCTTTATGAAGTAGGGAAAAAAATCCATATTATATAAATTAAGAAGCCAGGGGTTCATATGGTTATATAACTAGCTCAAGGTCATGCAATTATTAAAGGGCAGGCCCAAGGTTCAAATGAAGATCAGTTTGAGTCCAGAACCATAATATTAATCACTGTTCTCTCCTGCCAAAACATGGAGGTAGAACATTGGTTATTAACTTGCTGAATTTGAAGGTAAGATGGGGGAAAGGAATTTTTAAATCTTAAATCAGGGTACAGACCTCTAAACATTTTTTTTTCTCCTTCTTGAAGGAAAGGAATACAAAGAGCAGAATAATAAGAAGACTGAGATGCTGTGAGTGGGCAAGATTCCTGCAAATCATGGCAATCAGAATTTGACATGAAACATAGAGGCCTTCAGCATCGGATAACCGGATGGATTTGTAAAATAGAGCCCCGGGCTGGGGAATATGAAAAAATGTCCAAACATGAACAAATCCAGCCCCAGTGGGAATTGAGGGGAGCAGACCTGATTGTGTGTGCCCAGGAAAGACTGGGAAGTTCACAGGGCAATTACCTCTGAAGACCACACCGACAATTTCCTGAAATGATTAGATGGAAAATGAAAATACTTTCAACACAAATTTAAAATGAAAAACTAGGTGGACTGGATAATGGAATCAGACTTAGTGAGAAGAAGAAAGAGATTCTACCTACTGACTGCTCCCAGCTCACTCTCACCATTGCAATACGTCTACATAGTTCGCCCATCAGCACATCTTTCAATGAGCTACACCATCATTATTAACTAACGGGCATGCCTATAATACACAAATATTGTGATCACACACACAGGTAAATTCTGATACTAGTACATGTTGCAATGAATACCCATATACCTAGATTAAGAAAGAGAACAGCACCAATACCTCAGAAGCCCGCTGTATGCTTCTCCCCTGACAGTTAAATGTTATTTTAAGTTTTGTGTTAATTATTTTCTTGTCTTTTCTTATAGTTTTTTCTACCTGTATATATATCTCTAATTATTATATAATCTAAGTTTGCATGTTTTGGACATTAAATAAATGAAACCATTCAATATATATTCTGTCATTTGCCTCTTTTGCTCAATATCATACTTTTAAGATCAGACCATATGGATATGTATTATTGTACTGCATTTTTTCCACTGATTTATGGTGTTTGATTTTTGAAACATACCACAATTTACTTATTATACCACTGATGAATATTTGTTGGGTTGTAGGGTGTGAGTATGTTAAACTTCACTAGGTAGTGATAAGCTGTTCTCATTGGTGGTTCCAATATTACCCCTTCAGCGGGGGATGAGAATTCTGATTCTTTGTATCTTTGCTGAAAATTGAGTGGACTTACTTTTTAATGTGGGAAGTGTGAAGTGGTATTTTATTGTTGTTTTAGTTTGTATTTCCCTGATTACTAATGAAGTTGGACTTTTTCTTTCCATATGTTTATGGACCATTTGTGTTTCTTCTACTGTGAAATACCTATTCAAGTCTTCTCATCTTTTTTATGTGATAGTTTGTATTTTTCTTATTGACTCATAGCTGTTCTTTATGTATATCTTTATATTGATCCTTTGTGGTTATCTGTGTGGTAAATATCTTGTTACACTGTTTGGCTTATCTTTTCACACTTTTGGTGGTTTCTTTTAATGAACAGAAGTTCTCCATTCTAATATAAATTTGTTAATCTTTTTCTTTTAGTTTACCCCTTTTGTTTCTTGTTTAAGAAATTTCCCTTTGAAAACATTCAATAAACCTTTAAAACAGATTTTATTTATTATTTTTACAGAGAGGAGAAGGAAAGGGGAGAGAGAGAAAGAGAGAGAGAGAGAGAGAGAGAGAGAGAGAGAGAAACATTGATCAGTTGCCTCTTGCAGACCTGGCCCACAACCCGGGCATGTTCCCTGCTGGGAATCAAACCAGTGACCCTTTGGTTTGCAAGATCATGCCCAAACCACTGAGCCACACCAATCAGGGAACATTCAATAACTTTTAATTTTAGAATAGTTTTCGATTTATAGGAAAGTTGAAAGAATATTACAGATCATTTTCATATACCCAAGTCCAGTTTCCCCTACTGTTAACATTTTACATGGCTACAATACATTTGTCACAGGTAAGGAACCAATATTGGTACATTATGATTATCTAAAACCCATATTTTATTTTATTTATTTTTTAAGTTATATTTTATTGATTATGCTATTACAGTTGTCCTGATTTTTCCCCCTTTGCTCCCCTCCACCCAGCACCCCCCACTCCCTCAGGCAATCCCCCACCATTGTTCATGTCCATGGGTCATGCATATAAGTTCTTTTGCTACTCCGTTTCCTGTACTGTACTTTACATCTCCATGGTAAACCCCATGTTTTTATTCAGATTTCCTCAGCTTCTCTGTTCCAGCATCCTATCCAGGTTACCATGTTACATTTAGTCACCAAATCTCCATAGGTTCCTCTAGACTATGGCAGTTTCTCAGACTTCCCTTGTCTTTAGTGATCTTGACCATTTTAAGGAGTACTGGTAAAGTATTTTATAGAATGTCTTTTGATTTAAGTTTGTATGATTTTTTTTTCATGGTTAGACAGGAGTTACTCTCTTTCAGAAAGAGGGCCAGGGAGGTAAAGTGCCATTTCATAATATTATATTAAGGGTATGTGCTAGTAACATCACTGAAGAGGTTAATCTCAATCATTTGGGTGAGGTAGCATTTGTCAGGTTTCTCCACTGTAAAGTTACATTCCTCACCCTTCTCCATACTTTACTCTTGACAAGAAGGTCATAATGGGCCTACCATACTTAACGAGTAGGGAGTTATGCTCCAACTCCTTGAAGGGAGAGTATTTATAAATTATTTGGAATCCTTCTGTATGGGAGAGTTGTCTAGTCTCCCTTACTTATTCACTTATTCAATCGCTAATTAATATTTATTTATCCTTGATATTTATTTATGGAATGTCAATGGTAGAAGCTAAGTTTCTCACTATTGAAGAGGAAGGTTGCAGGTAAGCAAGGAGACAAGGCTGGAACAAACCATGTGATTCCAGTTGAGAGCTGGAGACCTTCATATGAACTCATGGTTAGCCTAATATATGGACACTTAATATGGATAGGTATAGAAATAATTATAGATTTGTTTATGCACATATACTGTATATACACATATATTTTGTAGCTCTGTCTGCTGAGATGATCTACAATACCCCAACAGTAAGGAGCACACCCAACACCCAATTCTTAATTTCTGATACCATTCTCTAGTGACAGGAACCAGGGATCTTGGAGAAATGTCTGATTATAGGACCAGGCAGGAAATATACAAGATGAGCATGGAGCATCTGATAGGGAGAGAAAGTAAGGAAGTGCTGAAAAACCTCACAATGATGGTGGCATGCCAGAAGGACATAGAAGCCTTCGGAGCGCCCTATGGCCAAAGTTGGAACAATTTGCTCAACAAATAAGTTAAACTATTGGGTTATAACCCAAAGTACGTAAAAAAATCCCTTCTTAATGTCAGAGTCTTATCAATAGTCTCCTATATTACCTTCAAAGAGTTTTTTAGGTTTGCATTTCTCCATTTAAGCCTTTAACCAACTTGTATTTGGTTTATGTATACTGTTTGAGGTAGAGATCCAATTTAATCTTTTTCCATATGGATAACTGGTTGTTTCAGCCCTCTGTACTGAACAGTCTATTCTTTCCCCGCTAACATGCAATACTCATTCTGTTACAAAGAGGACTCTGTATGTGAGTGTGTCTGTGTTTCAATTCTGATTCATGGGTCTAATTGCCTGTCTCGATCTCCCAGAATATTAATTCTTAGAATTTTAAACTGTGACTTGATATTGAGTAGAGTGAGTAACCCATCTTGTTCTTTTTTTTTTAATTAGGAGTATTTTGTCTGTGTTTGGCACTGGATTTTCCAAATAAATTTTAGAACTAGCTTACACATTTCCAAAAAACACTCTTTTGGATTTTTATTGGGATTGGGATTGGCATTGAATTCATAATTCAATTTGTAAATAATTGACATCATCATTATATTGAGTCACCTTTGCCAAGAACAAGTAGAAAGATATGCCATGTATCTCCTTACTTATTTGATATTCCTTAATACATTTGTGTAGAGTTTTATATTTTTCTCCTGAAAGAATTTAAACACCTGTCATCCTGAATGTGCCCGATCTCGTCTGATCTCCGAAGCTAAGCAGGGTCAGGCCTGGTTAGTACTTGGGCAGAAGAATTTAAACATCTTTTGTTGGATTTTATTCCCAGGAACTTTATATTTTTATGTTACAAATTGCTTTTTTACACTCTTAATTTTTCTATCAGATAGTTGATGGTATCTAGAAAAACAATTCATTTAATGTACTAACCTTGTATCCAGCAATTATCCTCAACTATTATTAACTCTAGTGCATATGTATAAGTGATTTTGGGTTTTCTACATAGATAATCACATCACCTATGGATAATGACAGTTTAACTTCTTCCTTTCTAGACCTCATGACTTCTACTTATATTTCTCAACTTAACATCAACTAGATAGTAGTTCCAGTATAAGGTTGAATGGAACTTCTAATAAGGGGCAGTCTTATCTTATGCTAGATCTTAATAGAAATGTTTCAAAGCATTATTGCTAAGTATGCTGTTTTCTACAATACATGTTTTACTAGTTTATAGAAGTTCCCATCTACCCCAAGTTAGAAAATATTTTTAAAAAAAATCAAGAATGAATGTTGCATATTATTGAACACTTTTTTTTAGTATCTATTTAGACAATCATGTGGTTCTTTTCCCTTTAAACCATTAGTGTATTACACATTGCTGCATTTGGCTTGCTAACATTTTGACTAAGATATTTCTGTTTGTGTTAATGGGTGATAATAGCTTGCAATATTCCTTTCTTATACTGTCCTTGTCTGGTTTTAATGTCAAAGTTATACTAGTCTCATAAAATAAGTTGAGGAATGTCCTTTATTGTCTGCAAGTGTTTGTGTAAGATCGAAATAAGGGGGTCCTTTGACTGTCTGCTAGAGCTCACTGAGTGCATGACCTCTTGTGCCCCACCTCACACCACTTTCCCTCCAGCAATTGCAGTGACCATCAGCTTCGCACAGGTGTGAAGGTGCAGGTGCCACCGGATCAGAGCAGCCTGGAACACTGAACACATAGTGGGCAGCTACCCTGGACAGCTACCCTGGAGGGCAGCCTGCACCTGAGTGAAAAATAAACGTCAGTGTGTCAAGCTACTCAAGTTTTAATGTTGTAACCACGGCATAATTTAGCCTATCCTCTTTGGTATGATTTCCATTTTAATTGAATTATGGTCCAAGGACACAATTGGTTTGAAAGCAATCCTCTAACCTGGTGGCAGCTCGCCTCCGCTGCCTCATCCATCTCATGACCTGTCCTAGGGTTTCTCCACCACCGCTGTGTGAGGGGAGCCTGGAGAAACCCCTAGCGTGCAAGGGTTTACCAATCTGGAATTTCAAGAAAGTTAGCACTGCTTTGTTCAATGGGGGATGGAAAGTGGTGGGTAAATCCTTTCCTTTTCCATCCCCCCAGGCAGACGATTCAACCCTGCTAAGGTACATTCCACCCAGCAGGGTTGAGCCCTCTTTGTCCATAGTGGTGACACCATCGTGTTGGCTGTCCCTCCTTTCCTGTTTCATTTTTCCTGGTTCCCCATTCCCAAAATTAAACATTTCCTTTTCCAAAATAAACCTCTTACACCCAAGCTCTTGACTCAGGCTCTGCTTTCTGGAGGAACCCAGGCTGTGACACTTCCCTGTGATTAAGCTGTTTGGTCTGGTGTTTCCTTTGTGGGAACATTTTTAACTGTGAAGTCATTTCTTAAAAAATAAACTGTTCTGGTTTCTATTTCTTCTTAATCAGTTTTGGCAAATTGTATTTTTCTAGGAATTTATATATTTCTTCTAAAACTTCAAATTATTGATAGAAAGTTGTTTATAATATTTCCTTAACTATTTTATTTCCACAACATCTCTAATTAGACCCCCTGTAATTGTTAATTGTTTCTTTGCACCTTCTTTCTTTTCTCTTGATTACTCTTGCAATAGGTTTGTCTATATTATAGTTGTTTCAAGAACCAACTTTTGCCTTAGTTGATTTTTCTCTAATGCATCTTTTTCAACTAAGTTTCTACTTTATTTTTTCTTTTCTTATACTTTTTTAAGGCCGTTTTGCTCCCCCCTAACTTTTTCAACAGATGCTTAAGCAGATTAATTCTGAACGTAAACATTTCTAATGTAAGCATTTGTAACTATAATACATGGATACTGAAGCCAGACTGAATGCAATCCTGGCTCTGGGGCTTGCCTGCTGTGTGGCTTCATTTGCTTCTCTGTGCTTCAGTTTCATCATTTACACTTGTCTCAAGGGTCATTATAAAAATTAAATGAGTAAAATACGTAGAGCACATAAAACAATACCTGCCATGTAGTAAACACTGAGTAAATGTTAGAATGATATATTTCCCTCTAAGTACTATTTTAGCTACATCCGTAAGTTTAGATACATAATATTGTTATTCTTAAGTTCTTAATATTTTCTCTTTTCCACTATAACTTATTCTTCAGAAGTATGTTTTACAATTTCCACTTTCTGACCATTTTGTTATTGATTACTGTGGTGTTCTTCAGTATTTCCAGTTGTCCTCCCTTCCTGGACCTATGGGAGGATTGCACTTCGCTGACCCCTGAAGTTGGTCACAGCCAAGTGACTTTCTTTGGCCCATGAAATGCGAGTGGAAGCATTTACGAAAGCAGCATGCTAATTGCCATGCTTTCCCCCTTCCCACAGGGATTAGGGGAACTCACGTGGAGACGCAGGTGCCACCCGCCCGGAGCAGTCTGGAACACTGGGCTCCACACCGCAGGCAGCTTGCTACCCTGGACAGCTACCCTGGAGGGCTGTCAGCACCTGGAGGGAAAAATAACGGTCAAGCGACCTAAGCTGCGAAGTTGTAACTTGAGACTAGCTTTCTGGGGTACTGTGGGGCCAATTTCCATAAACATTCCATATAGTGCTGGAAAAGAATATTTATTCTCTGATTGTTGTGTGCAATGCTCCTTCAATGAATATTAGATCAAACTTGTTAACTGTCTTCTCAATCTTCCTTAATTTTTCCCCTTGACCTATTACTTCTTGAGAGGGATGTGTTCAAATCTCCCACTACGATAGTGGGTTTCCCATCTTCTTCTCATCCTGTCATTTTGTGCTATATTTTTGAGGCTGTTATTAAGTCATGCAAATTTAGAGTTATTTTTTAGCTTCCTGATTGACTCTGAACAGCACATATCTGGAATTTTAAACACCCTATCTATCTTCATCTTTTACCGGAACATTTATTTATCTATAATTTATTGTGGTTATTGACATATTTTGATTTACTTCTCCTACCTCATTAAGTGCTTTGCTTTGATTTTTGTATCTGTTTCTTTAAATATACCTTTCTTGGTTTGAGGTTATTATACACTGTATATCTATTTTTGATGGTTCTCTTAGCTATTTTTATACATATTCTGACCTTGATTAAGGCTGCAGTTAATCTCTGTATTTTCCTCTTGAACAATGCAAAGATCTTAGAACATTTTACCCTAAACACCCCTGTCCAACCTAGATGCTTTTATTATCCATTCTTTTAGTTCTAGTCTGCCTCTACCACACATAAATTAGGCATTATCATTATTGTTTTAAACAGTTAGTATCTGTTAAGATTTATTTATGTATTCACCAGGATCTATTCACCATTTCAGCTTATATGTTAAATGGCCAATCTAAGATCATTCACCTTCTGCTTGAAATAAATCTCTGAGAATCTCCTTTAGTGAGATGTGTTGGTTATAAATGCTTCCGATTTTTATTGGAATATATCTCTGTTTTGTCCTCATTATTGAAAGGCAGTTTTGCTAGACATAGAATTCTAGGCCCATAGTCATTTTCTTTCAGCACCTTAAAGACACTGCTGTATCTCTTCTTCTTCTGGCCTCCATTTTTGCTGTTGAGAAGTTAGCCACAAGTTTAATTACCATTATTCTTCTGTAGGCCTTTTGTAGGTGATCTTTTTCCTTAGTAATTTTCACAATCTTCCTTTTTTTCTTTGGTGTTTAGTTTTCCATTATATTCCTAGATGTAATTTTTTAAATGTATCTTGTCATTCATTGGACTTCCAGAAAAAGTCATGTTTTCCACAGTTCTGGAAACATCACAGCCACTATCTCTTTAAATATTACCTCTTCCCTTTTCTTTTATTTTAGTCTAGAACTCTAATTAGGCACAATTAAAATTTCTCTCTCCTTTAGGTCTGTTTAACTTTTCACATTTTCCATGTCTTTATCTTTCTAGTCTACATTTTAGATACTTTATTTTCATTGTTAGCTTCCAGTTTAGTAAGTTTTTCCTCAGCCATGTCGAATCAGCTATTTAATTTATCTACTGAGTTTTAAGATTCAACACTTATTTTTTTATTCCTATAAATTCTTTATGGTTATTTGCCAAGTCTAATTAATTATTTATAGTCTCATTCTTTGTTCACTTTTCTATTTTAATGTTTCTTTAAAACTATTAAGAACTTAGTTATATTCTGTATCTAAAGATTTCAACATCTGAAGCTTTTGTGCGTCTATGTTTGCTGGTTCTCACTCAGTGTGGTTTACTTCCATGTGTGTTCTGTGATTTTAACCATGAGTTGTAATTTTCCTTGAAGTTTAATCTGTGGTGAATCTTTGCCTGGACGAGGTTGAATAAACCCTGCAGAGCCGATTTATGTTTGATCTAACCAGTTACCTGAGCAGAACCATCTGGGATCATTTTAAATCTTCTACTTGAATTTTTTTTGAATCACACAGCACACGAGTTTGGACCACAAACCCAGCTGAACACTGGCTTGCAGTTGTGAATTCTAAGGGGATATTTATTATTTTTCTTACCTTCCAGAATGATCCAGGCCAATTTACTTGCTGTCACCTTCTATGGAAATGTTTATTTCTCATTCTCCTTACACAGAGTTCTGGAATGTACCTTCGGAGGACCCAGCTTTTATGCAGAATTATCCCTCTGCCATATCTCCTCTTCCTATGCTGTGCGAAGCCATCAAAGTGAAAGCTTGAGATTCCCAGGGTTTGAAAGACTCTCTCAGGGCAAAGACCAGCTTTGGTCCTTGTTTACAAACTTGTGTTCCTACTTTTACTTTGAGTTCTGCAGATTCTTTTCTTTAATTCCAGCTTGGTAATATATTTAAGATGAAATGTCATTTAATTAAAATTGTTGTTGTTAAAATTGTTGCTTCAATTGGGAAGGTTGTTTAGGGTATGTAACCCATTGTACTGTTAGAAATAAAACATTTTTTCAAGGCTGGGGTTGAGATAAAAGTAATGCAACCTTGACACACACAATTCTTTGTCAATTGTTCTGGTTCCAACATCATTTGTCCTCAAATGCTCTCTACTTAAAGGGTGTATGCTGCTTTGGAGAAAGAAACATGGCAATAAATCTTTAATTGCTGTAGATCAAATAGCAACGAATGGCTTAATGCAGTAGATAACAAGGGATTGGAGGGGAGCCTCTTATTATCACAAAGCAGGAATTGTGTTTCTTCACATTCAGAGCTGTGACAAGGAAGTAAACCAGCTGTAGCCACAAATCACCCTCTCTATCGGTGTTGTCACAACTAATAATATCAGTCCAAAGTTTAGGCCTCATGGAATGGGGGAGAATACGGGGGAGGAAAAGGTGATATAGAGACATGTGTTTCTTGCCAGTTTCAGCTCCCAACAGTGGTGAAAATGGTTGAATTTCTCCAATGAAGAAGCAACAGTGGATATTTTGACGTTTGTCTATGGGATTTACTTTCCATTCCTGTTGAGATCCAGCATAAGGTTCAGGACAGGGAACTGGAGTACCAAGATTATTTCAAGGACATAGAACACAAATTAAGTTGCTGTGACTTATTGTTCTGAGTCTAGCATCCTTCAGAACCTTCATCCCAATCCTGTGGGGAACCAATAAGTTGTGTTTTCATGACTGGACAAGTGAACTACTTGCTTAAATGTTCTCTCTTGACCTATATTCACCAGTGTTTTGGGTTTCACTGAAGGGAAAGTCAGGGAGAATTTGGGAAAATGTTGACAACTGGAATGTTCTTCCCCTTTTGGGTAGGTCCAAGTCATAGACTCATTGATCGCTTGGCCCTTAAACTCCCCAGCACTTGACAGATGTGATTGACAGATGAGGGGTCCAGTGATGAGTAATGAGTGGAGGTATGTGAGGTAAACTGGGGAGCAGAGGGAAGCAAAAAAGGAAAGTTTTAAGAAGGAGTACTTGACTTTTTGAACAGAGAAGGAGAGTGGGTGGAGGAAGGTTAAAGGGTAAAACATTCCACTGAGATGAGATCTGTTAAGAAGGGATGGAAACCCTTAATGGTTTGAACCTCTTCACCGTGTTCTTCCTGGGCTTGGAAGCTGCTATTCAAAAGTCAGTCAAGCTGGTTATCCCTCCTTCCCATGTTCCAGGAACCCAAACTGAGTGACAGCTCTTCTTGGGAATGTAGATTGAAGGAAGGTTTTTGGTCGTGGCTGAAATAAGAATTTATAGGCATTGTCCTATTCCTATTTACCAAAAGTAGGCCACCATCCCCTTTCCTGCTGGGAGCCGTTGCTTAGAGAGTCTGTGTTGATTGTGTCTCTGGTTCAATCTGGTTGGGGGCCTGTGGCATCAGACTCTTAGCAGCTACGGTCCCAGGCACACATCACAGTGAATTCTACCTAATCTTTCTCAGGCCCTGATTAAATTAGCCAAACATTTAGTTTCTCAGACTTCAACAGATTCTCTCTCACATGCGGAGTGTGCCTCTATTTCTCCACAAAGCAGACAGAAGAGAAGATGCAAGGTGATGAAAAGAGTGAGACCTGGATTTTAAAGCAGTAGACTTGCCTCTAGTTCCTGCTTTGAAACTCAATGATTATAAACTTAGATGGGTCCCCTAAACTTGCTGCACCTTTGAATCTAAATCCTACTTCTCTCTTCCTTAGAACAAAGGTCTCCATAGGAAGATGAGCTACATGATCCACTGGGTATAGGAGGGCAGTGTCAAAGGGTTGCTTCTTAATATTTTACCTTTAAAAAATTAAGTTTTAATATGTTTAACATACAGATTGACACTGGCACCCTCACTTGACTCTCTTATCAGACAGGCAGCATCTGAGGTCTGTTGGGTGAGGTACCTGAGTAGGAAGAAATCAGGGAAGACAGTAAAGAGTTTCAAAAGTATCAAGAACATCATTTGACATACACATTATACTTATTAATGTCGATGATAAATCTCACCCTAACTGTGTAGTATGACTTGACATGTGAGCTAACAACTTTTTTTGTCAAGCGTTTTTACAATCAAAACAATTTGGAGACCACTTCTTGGTCATAGGACGTGGGGCATGTGGGTGATACAAAGCAACACCACACCACTGTCATGTAGCCCACAGTAAACTCTGCTGGACGTGGAAGTGGACACTAGAAACAGCAGTTTCAACAATGGTAACATGTTTAACGACATAGGAAATCAAGGCAAATACAACAGAGAGAGGTATTCATATCAGGCAGTATGTCTGTTCCAGGTCAGAGACCAAAGGCAAAAGAGAAGAGCTGTCAGCATACACATCTTTCCGGAGTTGGGGCCCCAGGGGAGAGTCGTTTAACACATTCCTGGGCTGCTTACAGAACGTCCTTTTCTGTTCTGGGGAACGAAGCAGGCATGGCCAGGATGAGGCTTGTGGGGCTCCTGCTCATTGGTATGAAGAAAAGGAGATCCTTGTCTCATCGTCTTCCTTCCCTGGAAACCTTCCTCTGGGAATGGAGGCTTCTTTTGGAAAGAGTCAGCCTCTCCCTTCCGACCTTTTCATCAGCGATGTGATGCTTCCGCCCACTCCCAGGATATCTATCCCGTGCCACAGAGCCTCTTATCTTACCTCACTCTCTCCCACAAGACGGTCTTCCCTGGAGGAACAAAATAAGACTTCCCCAAGGGTGAGGGGATGGGATCATTCTATTTCCTACTAGAGTCATTGTAAAACTTATAGCCACAGGAGACATAGCTGGGAAAGGACACTGAGCCTCTAGTGTATTCCTCTGGTCTCTGTGGTTGGGTTTGGGGCTCGAAAAGTCATTATTGTCTGCTCAGGTTTGGAGGGGAGCCAAGCAAATACCTGGGAGCTTGAGAGAGCTCTGGAGCTGCCTCTGTCTGGAAGTGCAGGTGGGAGTAGACACCTTCCTTCATCCGGCCCCGAGGCTCTGTTCTACCGTGCCAGCAGACACTGCGTGAGGGCCAGCAGACTGGCAGTCTAGGGCTCGAGGAGGTGGAAGCAGGTGGGAAAGACAAGAGCCAAAAATCCTGAGGATGGAGACATGAGCTGGGCTACCGGGAATGGGGCCCTGGAGCCAGACGGATTTGGATTGAAGAACCAACGGTGCCCAACTCTCTCTAGGGCAGGCTGAGACTGTGGACGTGCACTTCTCATACCTTTGTCCATGAATCCTCTCCCCCAAGCTGTCCTGTTCTGGAGGAATTAGGATTTCTGAGATGCCATAAAACTTCCTGAGGCTGAAAGAACCCCCCAAACTGGAACATGCATGGGCATGGTAAGATAACAGCAAAAACCACAAAGGCAAACACTGGGGAGGTTCATGCTGCTTCAGTGACTTAACCCTGACCATGTGGCCCTGAAGGGAGAGGCCTGTAAGGCCCTGGAGTCACCATGGAGCCACCATAGGGTTCTGAGGATGCTCTGGGTAAGCTGGGCTTGTCTATCAAAGGCTTTTCTGGGAATCTTGTATTGCAGGTGCTAAATGAGGGCATCCTCAGGTAAGGGACTTTTTCAAACTTTGGGCCACAATCTATGATGGACTACATAATCAACCTGGCGGATCCTCCAAAGAAAGAAAGAAAGACGAAAGGAAAGGAAATAGAAAATGGTAAAAAGAATTGTAGGGTGTCTCCTGTTTAATAAAACTTATATACAGGCATAGGTGTACTAGGTCATGAGAAAACCATATTTCTTAGTATGGGTTGCGGTTAAAATTTTGAAAAACACTCTTGGAGAGGCAGTTTTGTTTGGGTTGATTTCATTGTTTACAGCTTCCTTCATTTATTCATTCCACTTTCACCATCTGGAACATAAACACAGAGAAAAGCTCTAACATGGCATAGAAAAGGTAAATGAATTAACCTTTCTGGACTGGGCTTAATTATTTTTTTAAAAAGTCTTGAGAACAAAGGAACTACCTGAGAGGCCTGGTGCTTTCTGACTCTATGAATCCATGACTCTGTGTCTCTCAGAATGTTCTTTGGGAGTTGGCTGAGGGAGAGTCTTCCATTCATTCCCACTATGCCCATAACCATAAAGTTTTTAAGGGGGAAAAATGGCCCTAAAAACAGGAAAAGCAAACAGTTTGGTGGGAGGGCTCCAGGGAGAGCTCAAAGGGCGCATTTTACCTGGGGAGCAGCCTCTGGACAACTTATAAGCCTCTGTCCCTGGGGACAAGGTCTCGGGGGACCTCTGAGGGACAAGGTGATCTACTCCAGCGCTGGCACCGTGGCAAGATGCGGTGCCTCAAGGACAGTGACCAGGCTGCAGTAGAGAGGAGCGCATCAGCCGAGGGCGGGCGGCGGGCTGACGGCAGGCCTGCCCAGGCCGCCTGCAGGCGCCTGGACCCTGACGGGGAGACCGAAAGGCTCTGCCTTTCCCCAGATTTTGTGAGATGAAATGCACTGAGGTGGCCTCGGCCTGGCTTCTCTGGAACCTTTTCTGTCAGGCAGGTCACACCTGGAAGGACTCTTTTGTTTCTATACAGACCATTGAGTCTATAGCACTATATAAAACATAGTATCCTGAGCATAGCAAGTGCCTAGAAGATGGTCCCTGAAGTAATTTTTCAGAGACAAAAACTGATTAAATAAAACAACAGCACAATCTGAACGTTCTATAAGGACTACCCTTCCCAGGAACAAGTGAGAATACAAGACATGTTAACTTTTAGGAAGTTTAACATCATAGGTTCTGGTACATGTATCATATAGCTGTCAAGCTAGAGGAGTTTAAAGCTATTAATTCTAGTACAGGAAGGCTGTCTGTTGTCAAGGTCCTGCAGGGAATAGGGTATGGATAGCAAGTTCCCTTCCCAGTCCCTGGCAAGGAAGAAGCAAGATCAGGGGACAATTTGTGATGACAACAAAACCGGGAGAAGTGAATCTCATGTATTTTGCTTTTCTACTTCTACAAAATAACATTCTTTCTAAGCATAAAGCTGAAGTAAAAAGATCCATCTTTGTTCAATATAAATACAAGATGACTCGCTATGAGGTGATAAAACATGCAATACCTAGAATATGTGCTACAAAGACCAGAGAATTGATAGGTCGTTCTGGAAGATGGTAGGAGAGGCCTGATGTGACAGATAGGATGTGAAAGAGGAGAGGGTCTGGAGAGACAGATGAAAGAGCAAACTTCAGGTTATTGGGGGAAGATAAAAAGAACTTGGTTAGGGACATAGTGATGGGGCTGACGACAGCATGTGTGGGGGACTGTGATGACATCTATAATCCAGCAAATCTGCCAACCCCAGAGCTGCTGAGTTCTCCAAGGCTGGGTTATCTAGATTGTGGTCCAACAGGTAAAAAGCCCATGGATATTATTATTATTATTATTATTATTATTATTATTGAGAAGCAGTATGGAACAGTGGAAAGTGCAGAGAGAAGACCTGGATTCAAGTAGCTCCATCAGTCCCTAACTCTAAGAACTTCGACAGCTCTGACAACTCTGCACATCGGTTGTACAATGGAGAGAGAATTTCCTACTCTACTTGACTCATCAGATGAAGAGCTGTGAAAAGAGACTAACAGTCATTACTATGGAACACTTAGCACTCATCTTCTATCACTTTTTGAATAAGGTTTATGTTCAAGATACCAGGTTCACCTGTTTGGCAAGTTAAGCACCACAGAAATGACTTCTGAGGCATTAACTCTTTCCAGAGGTTTGTGGTACTTCCTGAGAATGTCCCAAAAACATTGGTTGTCAGAGATTTCCTCTTATACTCTACTTCCCATGAGTTTCCGCTGGCTTTGTCATAATGCTTTGGGCAAGGAGATTCTTTGACTTTCACTGCAGGTGAGACTCCATCCATCAGAGTAGCAGGACCTCCAAAGAGGCACATTCTTTTACGTGTTTCTCAGAACAGAGGGTCCATTCTCTACTTCAATCAAACAGCATGTCTTCTATTGTTAAACCTTTCCAGAGAGAAAGTTTCCATGATACTCCCTTAATGAACTGTTTCAGCACTTAACAGTCCTCACTATTTGAAGATTCTTTCTTCTGTTTAGACTCAGTCCATTTTTCCTGATCTAATTATTGAGAGTTTGAGAGGGGCTGGTTATCATACAGGCTAACATAGCTGTCTCAGAAATGGTTCAGAGGCCATTGCACGAGCAGACTTTCTGGGCTCTTCTATTGTCCTTCTTCTGTGTGATGCTGGGCAAATCACTTAACCTATGTCTTAATTTTCCACGGGCTCAGTTTGTCCATCTGAACTGCGGTTTCCTCCTTTATTAAAGGCAGTATCTTCCCTGACTAAAGGAGGTCGCCAGCAGCTTGGTGCCTTGGTGGGCATCGCTATTGTAAAACAGAAGGTTGTAATTACTATTTATGTATCTTCCAGTGAGCTTTTAGAAGGGGGGAACCATGTCTTTTTCATCTCTTCTCTTGTATCTAGAGCGGTGCCTACCTAACACATTGCTAAAGAAACAGAGTAATTTTTGGCCCAAATATTCGACAGCGAATTTTGCACATCCACTTAAAATTCCAAGTTTCAGGATGTATTCTACCTCCGCTCTTCTCTTCACACCAATTGTCATATTGGGGGACGGGGTTTGGGGGACTGAGGACCAGGGCCCCTGGAAGCTAAGGCTAAACTCGCCGCGGGCCAGGAACGTAGTCAGCCGGTGTTGCGGGTGGGGATGCTGCTGCAACTCCACGTCGGTCACGTTTTCCGTTTGCTCTTTTACTTTAGCGTGTGGGGTTGGCCTGAGCTCCCTGGCGCTCTGCAGAAGAAACACGACGGCGAGTGGCGCCCGGGATTTCCCAGGACCGCGGCGAGATCCTTTGGTGCCGGCAGCAGGCGCCCCCCAGCGCCGCGAAGACGACGAAGTCCTGGCCGGGTCAGCCCAGGTGGGGGTGACGCACCTGAAGAGGCGTTCGCAGCAGGCCGGGTAGAACCACAGCAGCAGGGAATGGGGGGATATATCACAGATGATCCAGGCGGAAGCTTTGATGTGCACACACATAAACATCAAAAACTCTCACGTACGGAGGACAGAAGCATGCTTTTTGCCCTGTGGACGTCAGTCGTGGAGGGCTACACCGGGCAGAGTCTCTCAAACCACAGTGCAATGGTTGATTCCAAGTCCAAGATGGTTGCAGCACCGATGGAGCTCTTGGCAAGCAAGGACTGGACCTGTGGGCGGGGCCAAGGAGCGGGGCGGGCCTTGGGGCGGGGCTTCGCGGGGGCGGGGCCAGGTGCTGGGCTGCCTCTGCTTGTCAAAAGGCAGCAGCCGAGCCTGAGACGCCGGGAGCGCGGAGCAACGTGCCCACCAGCCCGCGAGACCAGGTGCGCCCCGGGAACGGCGGGGAAGGGGGTCCCAGGGTCGGCATTAAGCCCGGCCTGACTCGGGGCGTCGGGGTACCAGGCCTGAGTGCCCGGGTGCAAGCATTACAGCCTAAGTCGCAGGGGCAAACTTGGTGACTAAGATCTAGGCTGTCGTGCCATGAGGCTGGGGCACTGAAGGGACACTGTGGTTCTGAGAAACAGCTGAAGTTTGTGCCAGGCTGGCGAGGGAGCAGCGACCTCTTTAGCGCTCAAGCAGCTTAACTGCGAAGTGCTCCGCTAGCACAGTGCTCAGCACTTGGGCGACAAGAAGATTTGTTTCCTTCCTCTGTTGGGGTGCCTTGGCATGGAGTGGAGGAATAAGAAAAGGAGAGACTGGCTGTTGATGTGCTAAGGTCTCTAAGGGATGGAGTGCGTGTAACCTTGTTATCTTGTAGGACCTAGGTATGGGTCACCTACCGTCGTGGAGTTGGATCTTTTAAGTATTTTTCTTTTCTTGACTTTTTTTTTTTAAACCACCAATGATTTTAGACCTAATTGGCCCTTGGGCACTGGATTTATTTTTCAGAAGATATCCATAAATGTCCAGCAGAAATCAGGGGCAAGCATCTGATAGAAGAGGGGACCCGGGGAGTAGTTTCTCTTTGGGAAGAAAGGGACTGGCATGTTGTGGGCCCATGAGTGAGGAGGATTCAGAGGAAGTATCTAGCAGAGAACATGTGGTCCCAGGGAAGCAGTCGGCACTGCCAGCCTCCCCTGTGGACTACTGAGGTTGAGACCCAGGCTGCCTGGGCTGAGGGAGCCCTGGGTCTCTGAGCCCAAGCCTTTCCCGCATCTACTCCTCCTCCTTCTCCTCCTCCTCTTCCTCCTCCTTCTCTCTGTGGTGAGTGAGTCAGCCTCCTGTCTGGGCTCAGTTGCAGCCAGAAGGGCCAGAGCCCAGGCAGGCAGCTGGGCAGGCATTTTCGAAGCATTGCTGAAGCTCTCCTGGGCAGAGTTCAGATCTGCTCCAGCTCCCTGCTGGAAGGCTGTCTTCTTCATGGCCAGTGGTGGCCACTCCTGAAGGAAACACCCAGC
This sequence comes from Pteronotus mesoamericanus, assembly GCF_021234165.1. Taxonomy (NCBI): domain Eukaryota; kingdom Metazoa; phylum Chordata; class Mammalia; order Chiroptera; family Mormoopidae; genus Pteronotus; species Pteronotus mesoamericanus. The sequence continues at coordinate 6,356,103 of NW_026555310.1, forward strand.
ACAGCAATGATTTGGGGATGGCTATGATATAATTCCAGAGGGGGTTGTTTGTGAAAGGATTATGGCCTTGTGGTAAGTCCACATCTCTTTTCCTTCTAGGATCAGAAGGTGCATCCCAACACTACAGACTTTACAAGCCCCTCATTCCATTTCTGCCTAATGATCTCATTAGCTGCCCATCTCTGTTAGTGAGGTGGGTGTGCACAAGAAACCAGGAGGGTCTGGGACCAGGGCAACCATGATGTTGGCAAAGAAGGTTTTAAGCCAGGCTAGGAACTGGGGGTGGTTTGCTGAGGCTGAAATGGATTATCTGGACCCTGGAGCCTCACCTGTATGAACCGGGAGTGCTGTGTATTGGGGGACCTTCCTCATCCCTTCCTTGTCCAAATGCTGGAGGGATTGTGGATCCTTCTGGAATGGTGTACAGTCAGACCTGGAGATAGTAAGATTGCGAGTTTTTCTCTGGCTTTTGTTTTGGGGGCTTCAGGTCCATGAGCAGAAACAGAGGCCCCAGAGCCCACTGCCCCTCACTCAGCTGGCCTATTTGGACCCATTTGAGAAGATTCCACAACCAGACTGTGGGACTGACTCAAACTGAAAAAAGGCTGGGGAATTCACAGTCTGTATGCTGGCTGGTCCCATGGCTTCTGTTTGGCTAGCTCCTTATCAGCCACAGCTTAGGCTCTTTACATTGAAAAGGATTAGAAAGGAGGGGAGAGAAAAAGGATAAGCATAGAGGAGAGTGGATACAGAAGGAGTGAAAGAGAGATAGAAAGCTTCCCCGACCCCTCATAGCTCTTTAGCCAAGACTTTAGTTCTATAAATATTGTGGAAGGTCTGATGCTGTTTGGGGTGCACTGGTTATTGTTGTTTGGGGTTTCCCAGTCTTCTTCCCCTATTCAACCTTGGACCTGATCTCCTTTTGGGACTAAATCCCAGATGAAGTGCTAAGAAGCCCTCCTGAACTCCTACCCTTCACTTCCAAAATAGCTAGGGTCTGAAACCAATGTGTTCCATGAGGAAGGCCTGTGGCTCAGTAGGCCAGGCCAAATGGCTATCCCAGGCAGGAGAAGATGTTTCAGTTGTTCAGTTCTTTACCCCACATCATAAGAAGGCAACGACCATCTGACTCTGCCTCTGCTAGGAACTTGCTGTTGTCAATGCCTAGCAGTTGGGCTCTAGTGGCTGGAGAGCCAGAGTCAGGGGCCCCTGGAAGTCTGAGCTAAGATGACATTCTAGTTTTTCACTGGACAAGATGAGTTATAGGACTCAGTTTTCCATGTGTCGCTGCTGCAAGTCTGTTTTGGATACAGGTATTAGGGAAGTAAGAAAATGACAGGATTTGATTAAGAGCCTCTTGTATGCCCAGCATGGTGCCTGGCCCTCTGAGGGATGACAGGAAGCAGACCCCACTGGACCAGGCCTCTTCCCTCAGAAACTCTGAGTCCAGGACGGGCAGCGCTCTCTCCACTACTGTCCAGTTCTGAGAGGATTCAGCTGGGCAGAAGCAGCCTAGCTGTTGCTCGCAACATCAGGGTCTCACTTCTAGTTATATTTTTTTCTAATTGCACCTTGACCCACCTGTGCCAGTGCCCTCCTGGATGTGCTAGGGAGTGACCATATAATTTATTGTCTAAACTGGGAGACTTTTGAGTGAAAAGGGGTACTATTAATAGTTATGTCAGACCAATATACCAAAACTGTCGAGGGCAAAATGGCACAGTTAGTTATTCTAGTGAATATCATTCAAGACCTAGTGGAGGTCACACAAGGGAAGATGGGTGGGAATGGGTTTAATTGGGAGGAGAAAATGGGGGTGGTGTTTAAAGAGGAGGGGAAGAAGGAGGTAGCTTAATTCAGAGGGCAACCTCAACCTTCCTCTCCCCACCCCCCAGGCTACTCCCCTGTGTTTCCAGCCAATTCCACTCTTCTCCCCGAGGGCAGTGCTGCTCCCAGCCACCCTCTCCCAGGGCCCAACCTCCTGCTCAATCTGGTGACTTCCTTTCACCCTTGGCTGTGACCGGCTTCACCTTTGGTTTTCCTGCCCCACCCCTACCTCAGACAGGGACAGCAAGGCCTGCCAATTCCCCTTCAGCTGCCCCTGGGCCAAGTCGCAGCCCCATGCTTCCTCTTCCCTCTTCCCCCATTTTGCTTCCCAGATCTCTGGGGGCCCAGATCCCATTCCATGGGAAAGTCCAGCTCTAAATCAGGTAAACAATCAGGAAGAGAAGGGTAGTCAAACCTTGCCCATGTGGAGAAAGGGCACAGGTCACTTGTAATTCGATTCCAGGGAAATGGTTGGCAAAGTAGAAGACAGAGCCAGAGAGAAGCTATTCAGCAGGAGTTGGGGTCAGTTTGTTGGCCACTGAAGTTTGACTCTCTGGTCTGGTCTTTCTATTGGGGAAATGGTCCAGGGTGGAGACAGATTATTCTTACTCAACCCAAGCCATAGGCGTTGGTGGCAGTGACTGCATCTTGCCCTGGTGATATGTGGAAGAGAAACTGCCCTCCCTTCTGAGTTGTTGGTTCTTGTGGTCAAGATGCTCAGGGTGGGCTCCCTGGAGAGTCCCCAAGGGAACTGTCTTCGAGTGATTCGGGTGTCAGTGTGGAGGAGTGGGGCCTCCTTGAAGACTGCAGTGATTCTGTCTGCCCTGGCAGGAAGGAAGTCATTCTCATCCCTGCAAATGACAAACGCAGGTGAAGACCTTTTGGGGAGTCCCGTCTTTTGAAGGGACTTATGGGGAGGTGGGACGGGGAGAGAGCCCCCTGGGCCTACCGGGGGAGGAGTGTCTGGCAGGTAAACGGCAGGAGCACTAAATGGCAGGAGTGAGAGGCAGAAGCAGCAGGCTTCCGAGTGTGTTTCTGAGTGTGTCATGCTTTTGCAAACCTGCCCTGCAGGTCCCGTGCCAAGGAATAGACCAAGCAGTGTTCCCAGAACCAGATGCCACACAAAGTCCCCATTCTGCGCAGGGGAGAGTCCTGGTCCTGAGCAGGGCGTGGGCAGCTCCACCAGCGGGCAAGTGGAGTTTGGGCAGGACCCAGCGGCTGGTTCCTGGGAAGCTGCTGCCTCTCACTGGCCTCCTGACAACAGGTTGAAGCTCTGAGGTGTTATACAAGGTGTGATATTCAAGACACTGTGGGGCGCCCATGGAGCCGAAGGTTTTGCTGGTGACACATCCAGTGTGTGTCACCTGCTGGCACTGGAGCTGGAGCTCCAGGAACAGCTACTCACTGAGCACTCAGCTCAGGAGTACCAGGTGCTGTGCTAGTACATGGCGTGCGCAGCCTCCTGGGCCTGCTGCAGCCTTGTGAGATGGAACCGCTAGTGTGAGCCTGTCTCACACGGGAAGCAGAGTCTCAGGGAGATTGAAAAGTGTGCCAAGGTGACAGAGCTGGTGAGTGAAAGGTCAGGACCCACACTGGGGTCTGTTTTCACCCCCATGGAACCCTGCCACCCCTGCACGTATGGACAGCCGCAGGGCACCCAGGGCTGGGCCTCGCACATAACAGGCCTGCAATAAATGTCTGTGAGTGGCAGGGGTAGACTCACTAACTAGTTTGAACAAGATGACCTGGGAGCAATCTTGGTTTGCCCAAAGGTTACTCTGGGGACAGTGGCGTCTCAGAAGGAGGCGCCCTCTGCCAGCACCCTCACGTTTCCGTGCCTCTCCAGCAGTCCTGGGTACCTTACTGAGGTAAAACTAGATGACAGGAACCGGAGTGAGGTAGCTCTGTGCAGAGTGATTGCATGGGAGCAACTAAGACTTGAATGGTCTGGAAGGCAAATAAGAAGCACTCTTTTGATTTCAAACGAGCCACTTTATTGATAATCTTCTATGAGCTAAGTGTACTGAGAAAGAAAAGGCTGTTGCCCCATTGGTACCTGGGAGCTATTTTCTCCTTGTTTACCTCTTTCCCTCCTGGCTTCCCCTGAAAGCATGCTCTCGAACCTAGACCACCTGGAGGGAGAAGCGGACTCCAGCCTCATCTGATAGCCTCTGCCAGGCATTGTGCCGACCGTTTTGCTTGTCACCTTCCATCACCACAGCTTCTCTTTGGAGTACGTTCCAATTATTCTCTCCAGAATTTATATGGGGAAAACAAAGTTTAGAGAAGTGCAGTAACTTTCTCATGGCTGCAAAGTTAACCCTTGACTACTGCTCTATACTGCTTGCTGGCACTTACAAACTGCCTTAAGTGCCAGAACTGAGACACAGAGGTGGTAAGAGGAGAAAATGCTCAGCCTACCGACCTCAGCTCTGGATCCTGGGGTTCCTTGGTATACAACTGAAATTTTAGGCAGCACCATTAGAAACCATGCCAGCAGCCTGATGGAATGCGTTAGGCAAACTTGGGGTACAAATCCTGGCTTTATCACTTTCTGGCTTGTGACGTTGGGCATGTTTCTTAATCTCTCTGAATCTCAGTTTCCTCATCTATAAACTGGGGTTTATAACAACTCCCTTGTAGGACTGTGTGAGGATTGAAGGCAACATAAATCAAGTGCCTGGCATGAAATAGGCTCTTGAAAAGCATGTGCAGACAGTCATTGAATAGATATACATCAAAGGCCTACTGCGTGCCAGGCGCTATTCAAGACACTGGGAATTTAAGAGAGAAAAGACTTGCAATTGTTTTCACATGTACTAGACCAGAAACTCATCATTGTGAGAGGTCCCTTTAGAACCTAGGGACGGTTGTCTTGGCTTAACTAAAATTTGGTCCACTTATTTCTCTTTCTGTCATTTGTTAGCTGAAGAGTTTGGGAAAGTTATTTAGCTTCTCAGATTCTTCAATTCTTTTTGTTTATTTTTTAACTGTGAAATACATCATATACCCATAAGTATATAGTTTGCTTATATATAGATTAAGGAATAATATATCCTGTACCCATCATCTAAGTTCAGAATGGAACATTTACAGTATCTTAAAAGTCCCCCTTTCTCCTGCCTATTGGCATCCCCTTCCTCACTCTCTACCCCACAGTAATTAACATTTTGAATTTTGGTTAATTATTTGCTTGCTGTTCTTTGTAAGTTATCATCTATGTCTCTTTTTACAAAACAATGTATTTAGTTATGCATATGTTTGAAGTTTCCATATGTTTATGTTCTCTGTGATGCACTTTTTTTTTTTTTTTTGCTCAATATCATGTTTCAGAGATTCATCCATGTTGATACACACTGAGCTACAGCTCACTGGTTTTTACTTTGGTGTTGTGTTCCATTGTAAGAATATGCCTCATTCTGCATCTTCCTTCTTGTTGATGGACATTTGGGGTGTTCCCAGTTGGGGGCTATTACGATGAGATAACACTGTTTAGAATATGTTGAGCTTGTCTCCTGGCACATATGTAGGCATCCTCTAGGGCACATACTTAGTAATGGAATCAGTTCACATGAAATTCCATGTTTGTCAGTACTCTATAATGCCAAACTCTTTTGTGTAGTGGTTGTGCCAAAAACAAACAAACAAACAAACAACCCTCACTCCTTACAGTACTGAATAAAAGTTTTCATTGTTTCCCATCCTTTCAATACTTGATACAGACTTCATTTCTAAAAGTTGTGCTACATGAGTTTCTGAAGTCCCTTCCAACTACAATAATTTTTCATCCTTGACTTAAGGGCCTGGTTTCTGGCTTAGATGTATGCCTGTCTGATGTGTTGTGCTTAGGTGGCCCCGGTCATGCCACAGCCTGACTGAGAGCCCTGCGCAGAGCCTCTGGGTGCAGTTGAAGCCTTTCCTTACTGGGCTTCCGCCAGCAGTGGATGAGGGATCCCATGGCTCTACATTATCCCCCACACTTGGCGTTCTGCTCCGATTGCCCAAGAGCCTGGTGTCAGTGCTGAGCGCTAGCTGTTCAATTGCATTTTCCCCACTGAATTGCATTTTCGTCTAGTGCCTTGAGAGGGATGTATATTTTCCCTGGGCATCAATTTTGAGACAAGGACATGGAAGTAATAGAACCATTTGTGAGCTAGGTAATCAAAGCACATGGGGCTGGAGACTGTGATGGGGTTTATGTCTGTCCAGGGCTTCTTGATCATTTCAAGCCTCCAGGTGAAGTGAACTGAAGTTTAATAGTCCCCACAGACTGCTTGTTCAGAGCCTGGCCTTGTTCTTTGACCCTCTGACTTGTCCAATCTGAGAAGCAGGGAGTGGCTGAAGGACTGAGGGGGAGAGAACGGAGGGGGTGCCATATGGGAGTAGCAGAATGCCCACAGAGAGCTGGGGTGCTGGGTTTAAGAGGCGTTAGATATACCCGGCATCCTGGCAGCCACATAAACAACCATCTGCCCACTCACAGAACAAAAGAATGTGGCTGGCTGGGCAGTTGCCGGGGCCACCCCAGCCCGCAATCCTGTAATTACTCATCTAGTCTGTGCCTGTCGGCTCCAGAGGCAGGGGAGTACCTCTGCTTGGCCCTCATCCTGGTCACCAGGCCCACGCTGGGTTCAGGAGCAGGGCCTTAACAACTTTCCAGCCATTCCCCTATCCCCACCTCTGTCCCAGTGTCTCTCTCTGCATCAACCTTTGACCCTCATGAAGCTTACATGTCATAAAATAGCTGACAGTCATAATAAACCAATGATTATTATAACTTACTACATTCCAGACACTGTGTTAACTGTTTTCATGCATTTTATGCCTCTCAATAATCTTATGAAGTAGATGATATTATTTTCCCCATTTTACAAAAGAGGCAACTGAGGTTCAAAGAAGTGGCTAAGTATTTTACCTAAAGCCATCGAGCCCCTAAATCAGAATGAGAACCTAAATTCAGGTCTTCCTAAGTCTTGAATATTTGTCCCTTCTTCACCTGCTCACTGCCTTTCCTACACAGTGTCCGGTCATTCAGTTCAGCTTTCTGCCTCCTCCCCCCCACCTAAGGAGGGCTGGAAAAGAGGCGACAGGTGGTGCCAGCGGAGAGTGGATGGGACAGTTCCAGGCTGGCCAGGATGGCGCTGGAAAACACCTTCGGGGCAGAGTTCTTTGTTCCAAATGGCTCTGAATTTCCCAGCCTCTGCCAGGGGTGGGAGGTTACTTCTGTCCAGCCTATTTGGCAAGCACACCAACATCTTGGGTGCCATGATGTTAAGAAGTGCGGGACAGGTTGCCTCAGGTAAAATTCCATCATAATGAACCCCATCTGAAATCTGAACAGCTTTGTTGAAATGGAATTATGTTAACCCGTGTGCAGTGGAAGAGTATGCAACCTGGGAATCTGGAAGTACTGGGCCATGAGTGTGTCTGAGAAAAGCTCTGGAAAGGTTGGTAGCCTGGAAGGAAAAGAGTCAGACACATCTCCAGTTTCTCCTTGAATGCTGAGCTCCTGGATGGTTGGGGCAGGGCCGGTAGAGGAGAGCTTTGTGTTTAACTCCACCTGACAGGGCTGTGACTGTCCAACCCCTGCTTTGCTGTGAGACCCTGAGAACAGGTCGGAAACCCATCTCGCAGGTGTCACCATTAAACACAATGCCTGACCCATTGAAGAAGCATGCAAGAGATGATTAATGATGGAAATATATTTGTTGGTAGACCGAGACCCCTGAGCTAGAAAGGAGATGTGAAAGGCAATTGCTTTTTGAAGCCACAACATCTTTGAAGAGCTGGGGTGCAACTCAGATAAATTCTTCCCTGTTCCTGGACCAATGGTCTGTAATAGCAAGCAGAAACCTCGTGCCAGGCACTGCGTTGAGCACTTTGCAAGCGTTATCCCAGGTCATCGGTTCCGGTCACACAACTGGTAGGGAAGGAAGGAGGGGTTCGCACCCACGCAGTCTGTTCTCTGCTTCATGTCTCCTTGACCACAGAGCTCCACTGCCACTGCGGGCTGGTTCGGGGGCCTAGGGCCAGGGGGCCAATGAGCGAGGCTGGAGGGATGCAAACCCTGGTGGGATGGACCGGAGGGCACAGCCTGGCCTAGAGCGGCCGCCTTGTCTCAGGCCAACAGGATTGCCACTGGAACTGCAGCCCAGTGTGGCCAAATTATCTCGTTTTTAAAATAGGAAACTAGATTTTTTTCAAAAGTGCAATCTCTCTGCTTTTTAAAAAGTGACAACTAATTTAAAAAGTATAATTGCTGGTGGTGATGGGGGGGGGAGTGGCAAACAGAACACATGTGTAGTCAGGTGTGGCCTGCAGGCCTCCATCGTGTCCTCTGGTAGCTTCTTCCTCTTTTAACAGGCACCTATTACATAGAATGGGACCAGGAAAATTCTTGATTATATAGGATTTCTTATTAAAGGCATGAATGACCACTCTCCGTGGGTGCTTTATAATGCAGAGTGCTCTATTTTTTTTTTCTGCAAAGTTATAATGAAATCTTTCCATCTGATGATATTTCAAAACGAATCCCCTCTTTTCCTACTTCCTTCGCACCCCCCTTCCTCCCCCCTCCTACATTCCTTCCCCATTCTGTTTTCCAGTCAGTTATTTCTCCATATTTATTAGAAAGTTCTGAATTAAAAAATCAAAACGAAGCTAACAGGAAGAAAAGGATCTCTAGGCAAAAAACAAAACACAGTGGAATGTTTTGGAGGACTTGGAAGGCAATGCACGAATGGTGCCTACCACGCACCGTCTGCACGCTGGGCCCCGCCCCCCGGCCGGTTGCGGAGACCTTACGCTGCCAGGGAGGATCACGCTGCGTGCACTACTTCAGCATGTTTCCTCACTGCCTCTGCTCTACTTGACATCTGAACCTAGTCCTCCTCCTTCTCTTAAATACCTGGGAGGATAACAGTAAACTCATAACCAACATTTTTATGGAGTGTAACACTTTTTATAACACACTTTAAATAGTCCATCTCTGCTAATACAGCAGTCTTGTGAGCCAGGCTTGGGGAAGGAGCCATGCTTTCATCTTCTCCCCTCCATCCCTTAAGAGAGCAGTAGGCGAGGACAGTTGAAACCCAGTGTGCAGGGAGCGGCGGGCTCCCACAGTCCTCCCCTGACCTCCGCCCTCGCTCCTCGCCTGGAGTCCACTGGTGGAGGTCAGTGGGACAGCTGGTAAGTCCTGAGCCCCTGCCTAAGGTCCTCACTTCCCTGCAAATTCCAATCTAGTGGGAGCGTGGGGAGGCAGAGAAAAGGTCCTACACCGACACCGGATGGCCAGTGGCCAGCCTTCTCCCATGCCTACCCCTACCGCCGTCACCCTGAGCTACTGTTCCCAAAGTTGGGCAGAAAATAGCTCACTAGGGAATTATTTTTGTCTCTGTTAAACTTCAATCCCAGGCTCCTGAAGAGCTTGGCTACAGAGTGTTTTTTAGGTCAGGGGGAGTTCTGGGAAAAGTAAGAGGTGAGGGAGCAAAGGGGAAGTGGTGGGTGGAGGGGCCGCAACCTCTCCCCACAGGGCAGTGACGGGCCAGGGCCACCGGCCTCCTCCCTGCCCGTCAGGCTGCCTGCCTGGCAGTAACTGGAGTGGACACAGTGGAGCCTGCCCAGCCAGCTGGAGCCCCGTTTCACTCACAGATCCTCTCACTGAGCGCAGGCCGTGAGTGGGCACATCAGATCCTTTCTCCAGGAATGTTTGCCTTTGCTGGAAGGAGTGTTGAGTGAAGGGAGGAGGAAGTCTGTTACCCAGTATGGAGCCCCAGGTGGGCAGCGAAGGGAAGGGGAGGGAGCAGACAGCTGACTGCTGAGGAGAAACAGAGGTTGTTCCTCTGGAGACCCTGGTTTAGCACCTCCTGAAGCAGCACTGAATGCTGCCCTGTGTAGGAAATCTGTGTCATCTTTGCCCTGGGCACCAGGGAAAAACAAGGAAGAGGAAGATAGCCAATGGATAAGGCTGGGGGAAGGGGTTTATAGTTTGGGGACAGTTCATGGATTACCACAAAAGCAGGTATTTCATACCAATTGGTGGCCTTTGGAAAGAATCCTCCTGAGAGATTAAGATGTGTTTGGCCTGAAACATTGAAACGAAAGTGTTATCTTTTATCATAGCTCTAGGGTGAAGGCTGGGCTTGCATCTCATCGGCTAGCAGTGAGTGTGGGCACCCTGACTCAGAGCATGGGTTGGCATGTGCCCACACGTGTAGGGGACTTGCCACACGTGTCCACAGTGCAAGTTGTTTTTGACCATCATGTGTTTGTGGCTGATGCCCTTCCTTAGAGGGATTCCTGGAAACAAGAAAGTGACCTTGCTGACCAGGAGAGCGGGGTGGGCCCTGAGGATTGGGGAGTCAGGTTTGGGATCAGCTGGCTGTATGGTAACTCAGGTCTGCCTGTGCCCAGCAACCGTATCTGGCCACCCTGGACGAATCGATGCATTAAATAAGGATTGAACTGGTGATGTGTGGCCAAGCTGTTCACCAACTTCCACCTGCTCTTGTTGAATCTTTTGTTCTTTCTTTCAATTTTCTCTCACAAAACAGTTTTTCCTGTTTAGCTGGCTGAATTTCCTAGGACTCTCTCCTCTGCTTCTTCCTGCCAGCTCAATTACTGGTGGTCCTATTGCCAGGGGAAAGGTCTCCCCCGAAGGAGGACAGGGCAGTTGCTCTCGGCGTGCACCAGGCGGGGGCTTTGCTGTGCTGCTGAGTGGGCTGCTGCTTTGCCGCCCCGGGCTGCCCTTTCCAAGTGAACCAATGGGAGAGGGGCCCGTTTTAACTTTCTTTATAGCACTCAAAGCCGATTTAAGTTGGGATGGGGATCTGAATGGAGCCTGAAAGTCCTTGGTTTCAAAATATTATTACAATAATTAAAAAAATTCTCGGTATTCAAGACTCAATGGGTTTACTAGAAGAACTCAGCAGAAGAAAGAATGGAATATACTTCCTATTGAAATGGCTGGTTGGTTGGTTCTTCTCTTCCTGGTGCCCCCCGCCGACCCCCCGCTTTTCCAGCCATGCGGAGCTAGTTTCCCTGCCTTGAATAAACTCCCTTTTGCTGCTTAGCTTTTGCATGTGTACTACCTGTCCAGGACCCTCGTTACCCTTCTTACCACTGCCATGTTACCCTATGATTCTTTGTGTCTCAGTTGAGAAGCCAAGAAGCCACCTCCTCTAAAGAACCTTCTCGATCTTGTGAGCACAAGACCAGGTGCTCTCCTACGTCCTCCCATCACACCTGAGCTTACCTGTATTGCAGCATGGACTGTACTGAATTGTAGTTTCTGTTGGTCTCCCCCAGTAGACTGTACACTTTAAGAGAGCAGGCGGTGTCTGTGTGTGGCTCGCCATTGTGCCTGTGACCTCTAATGCAGGGCTTGCCATGTAGTCAAGTGCTCAAAACCAGGCTGGGGTCACCTCAAAGATAAGGCATCAGGGACCTGAACCAAAGCCCAACACAGTGTGAGGCCAAGAAGAAATGCTGTAGCCTCCCTGGCCTTGCAAGGGAGTCCCCCAGAGGAAATCTGCCCAGAAGGAGTCTGGAACCTGACCGAACAGAAGCTCTGGAAAAGCTCTCAAGGGGGAAATCATTCTAATCATGAACTGAGGAGCAGCTGGTGTTGCCTTGGGTGACTGCTCTGCCTTCTAAAGTGAATGGGAACCTCCCTGTTTGGCCTGGGCTCTAGAAGCTTCAGGAATACAGGAGGAGTGTCCACCCCTTACTAATAATGCAGCAGATAGAGAGGATCCTTTGGGTAAGCCAGCCCTTTACGGGACAGAAGCTGACTGGTAGAGAGTTATCCCAGCCATGCCCAGCTCAGAGGCCCCGGGTTATTTTACTCATCCTGACATAGGCTTCAGAATCTATCCCACGGTAAGTGAGGGGCCCCTGCAAAGCCTCCAGAGCCTGGAGACAACCAGGAGTCCAGGCCCACTGAGCCAGAGCCAGCCCAGTGTCTAGGTTAGGGGCCACAGCATGGCCACCCTGCTGCCAGGGCAGCTGCAGCCCTCGTTGCCCCCTCCAGGGTCCAGCCCCGACACCCCACCGAGGCCTTTCCCAGTGCTGTGCCTCCTGCTGCGTGTGGTGGTGGACGGGAGTGGGGTGAGGAGGTGCCACTGCCCAGATGACAGACAGAGGGACTTTATCAGATTGCTGAGCTTCGGGCCCCACTAGGGGGAGAACAGATATGTGACAGATGTAGGACAAACTCTAGGTGACAGAGGAGGTAGGAGAGAGAGAGCACTGGGTGAGAGCACTGGGTTAGTCACGCTAGTGATACCCCGGGAGCCACAGGCCGGACCTTCGCTGTAGAGGAAAAGTCCAGATGTGTGACTCAGCCTCTCTGCTTGTTGGAGAGAGTAGAATGATCCACTTCTCCCCACCCTTATCTCCAGATTTTTGGAAGCCACAGTCAGTGGGTGGGGTGGTCAGTTTCTTCCCAGTTCTGCAGAAATGAGGCTCCCTGGGCAATGTCTATTTTGGGGGTGGAGAGTTTGGAACTGAGAGCAGGCTTCCCGCATCTACAGCACCGTTCTGAGCCCTGCAAGTCTTCTTGTCTTCCAGACCCTAACTCACCGACTATTGTACTAACAACAACGATAGTTCTAATAATGAGAGCTATCTGATATAAAGCTACAGTCTGCCAGGAGCCACACTGTAGTTTTATATAAGCGGAGTGCGACCCAGAGATCTTGGTCTACACAATAACTCTGTGACATGTCTCATTTCTCAGGGATGGGTTTTTGGGGAGCTGGACAGTGGCCAGGTAACCAAGGCATCAGCTGGCCATGTTGGTTGTGAGGTAAGCAAGTTATATGATGGCAAGGATCTTGAGTATTTCAGAAATGGCAGGACCAGGGACTGGGTACAGATCTTCACACAGCACAGGAAGAGTCTGAGTGACTCAGAGATCACATTTGTCCCAGAAGAAAGGCAAGGAAAAGAAGGCTGGCCAGGGTGAACTTGGGCCCAGGTGGACTTGGGCTGGGGGATGCTTAGCCTGGATAGGGCCCCCAGGGGGCTAAAAACTGGGCTTGGGGATCACTTAGGGAAAAGAAGCAGCTCTCCCCTGCTGTTCTGAGCCCATTGGGGTTTTTGGGGGGGCAGGGAGAGGGGTTTCATTCAGCCAATGGCTGCTTCAGGAATAGCAGAGTTGGGTCTCCCCAGAGGAGGGCTGGACCCACTCTCCCTTGTTCTTGGTGCTCTTCCTTCGGACTGCCTCATTTTCTATTCCTTGGTCTCCAAGTCACTGGACATAGAGCCTCCCTGTCTCATTAACTTTTGCCTGTAGCAGGTAACCCAGAGGAGGGAGAGAGTCGCCAGGCATATCCTGCTTCCCTCTAAAATATTCCATCTTGAGGCCACATCTATTTCTTCATGCCTCAGAGGCCAGAGCGGGGATCTGGGTGGGCAGAAGCGAGGGTAACCCTCAGCTACCTCTGTGTTTCTCTGTACTGCTTGTAAGGATGGAGTCCGTGTTGGGTGGTCCTATTGCAGTCTACATCAGGGCCTCCTCCGTGGCCTCCGGCAGCTTTTCTGCTCTGAAGAATGAAATTCCCCCTCCTCCCATGGCCTGTTTCTCTCCCACCCCACTCTGCACCCCTGGAAGCTGCCCAGGCTGGTGAAGAGAGGCCTTGCGATTTGGCCAGGGTGGAGGTGAAGAATCACTGTCCCTCATTGTCTGGCCTTGGACAAGTCGCTTCCCCTCCAACGGCCTCAGTTTCTTCGGCTGTGAAGCCAGAGACACTGGGCTGCAGCTTATGAATGAGTTGGCTCCCCATGCTTCACCGGCCACTGTCGTTGCTCACACTTTCCAGCAGTGACGGGACATGGCCTGCCTGTTACCTGGAGAGAAGTAATCAGCCCAGAAATCTTGTTGACAAAGCGGAGGGCAGTTTCTACTGGAACAAAGCAGCTTGCAGGAATAATTGTTGTAGATAAGAAATGGAAATATATCAAAGTAAGCTATGTATCTCCTGCCCCACGGTACGGGGCCCTGTCGGTTCCTGCCTCTGGCCGCTGTTCAGCTCCAAGGAGCTGCCAGTCAGCAGAACGACAGGACAGTCAGCCGAGAAAGAGTCCTGGTGAATGGCCATTTGAGGGCGAGTTTCTAGCCTGGTTTCTATGAGTGACCTGTTAACTCTTGACACTGTATGGGGTGTCAGTCTGTGACCCGTATCACGTTCTCCAAGGTGGTGTCTATTCCCCAAAGGGTTCACTAAGAAGCTCCTTCAGGACTAAACTCCTTCGTGAAACTGCTCGGTCATCAGCCACTTCCTTTGCCATCACTCAGTCAGTCACTGCATGGCTTGGTGCACCTCATGCATGTTCGTAGAAAGGCAGTGCCGGGGACAGCTTCCTGGGAACCAGGGAGCCAGAGAGGAAGGAGGAGGCAGGCGTGGCGGGGCTCGTGCAGCTGCTCCCACTCCTCCGGAGTCTTCTCCTTGGGCTGAAAACTGTTCTCTCCAGGCGGAGGCCAAGGAGACAGATGCCGCCTGCATCCACCCCTTATTTACTGCCCTGTGGGAGTCGAGATCATACCTGGCAAATTTATGAGATCAAAATCAATTTAAAGGTAGCCCAGGCTAGCGTCCCCTGCTTCTCCCCTCAACCCCACCTGCATCATAAAAATCGTACATTTTTCTATTTTTTTATGACAATTTTCCAGCAGAGGAGGAGTGGGCCCCCTTTTCTGATTCACACAGTGGTGCCATGTGGCGGCCCTGCAGACCCCTCCCCCAGAGGCCCTGTGGGAGTGGCCGGCGGGGCCCCTCTCAGGGTCATCTTAGGTGCTGCAGAGAGCTGGCCTAGGAGGGGCAGTTCAAGGGACACGATGAAGAATTTTCTAAATATAGAGCCATCCAAAGAGCGTAGATTGTCATGGGAGATAGTTCTCCATCGGGAAAAATATTCAAGCACAGGTTAGAAAACAAGCTAGATTATTATAGAGGGGTTTAAACTGCTTAGACTAGGTAGTGTAAAGTTTCCTTCCCATTTTGAGATGTTCTGAGATGACAGGTATCTGCTTGGTTTTCCTTTGGACATTGTAGTCTATAGAAAATGGTCTTCAACCATTATCACCCATACTTAAAATATGTTTATGGAGCCCTGATTGGTGTGGCTCAGCCAGACAGGCATCATCCCACAAACAGAAAGGTCGTTGGTTCGACTCCCAGTCAGAGCACATGCCTGGGTTGTGGGTCAGGTCTCAGTTGAGGGTGTGCAAGAGGCAACCGATCCATGTTTCTGTCACACTTTGATGTTCCCTTCCTCTCTTTCTCCTTCCCTTCCCCTCTTTCTAAAAATAAATACATCTTTTAAAAAATATGTCCATGGAGGAGCTGGGGAGACAATGGGGGCAAGAGATGGTTTGGATAAGTTCTATGTATACAGTATACTTCCTCCCCACCTTCCTCTCATTTTCGCTCTGTTCCCCCTCAGCTTCTTCTCCCGCTGAGACTGTTCTGAAAAAAGACTGTGGATGTACATTAGGGATAGTGGAGAAGGAAGAGAGGGCATCACCTTAGCTGGCCATGATATTGCTGTGCCTGTTTACACGCATAAAAATGGCAAAAAGCAAGGTGGGTCATGCTGTGTTCAACACTCTATGGGTAGAGTTGAAAGGATGATGGAATGAGAAACAGCAAGGGAAGGGCGTGCACGCACATGTGCAGCTGTGGCTGGTGTCCACACAGGCCTGTCTACTCCAGAGAAAGCCCCACGTGAGGTTGGCTCTGTGTGAAGCAACTTTAGGAAGCAGAAGGATTTTCTCCCCTTCTGGGAAATCACTTGGCTTTCCATTTCTTTCTAGAAGAAGGGAGAGCTTTGAGTCAGTGTCAGCAATTGGGAAGCCCAGTTTCGATCACTCCAGTCCCAACCCCGCTGAGCAAGCCCCTCCTCGCCTGGGCTTCCGTTCTCCGTGGAGCTCGTTCGGGGCTGTGACGCTCATGCTCTTTCTGCTCCTCAGCACCTGAGGGTGAATGGGCCTCGCTTGCGCTGAAAACGTGTGTTGGGACTCGTCTGGTTACTAAGGGGCTCGGTGGGGGAATCTCACTTCCTGGTTGGCCATACGGCCTCCTCATGATGAGGATCCTGGCCTTGGAGTTGCCCACTTTCTAAGAGCTTGAAAAGCCCTTAGAAGTCAGACCTCCTGTCCACCGCTTGTCCTCCCAGAGTCACAGCTAAAGTACCCACCCCCCGCCCCCGCCCACGACTCTGAGGAGGGTCCAGTGAATATGGTGGAGTTAGTCTGAGCCCAGCAGCCCTTTGATCCTTGTCTTGCCAGGGCTCTGCTCAGGACACCCCGCAGCCACCACTCCATGAGGCTGTTCCCGTGAGACTCTGCCCGGGGATGCCCATTTACCACTTCCAGAAACCACTGGAAGATGGGGTGCCTGATGTGTGAGCTGATAGACAGGCGTGTAGGAGAGGCAGTGGTTTTGGCTTGTATAACTGGAAGGAAACATGTTATCTCTTCATTTCTTGCTAAGGTGAGGTTAGCCCCGGGGTCAGGTTTAGGCAGGGGTTTGATGTGGAACCCAGACCCTGGAGGAATGGAAGCCAGGGGCTTTCTGCAGGGCGGAGCTCTGCTTCTCTGTGGCTCTGTGCTAGCACTTTGGGTATTTCTAAAGCAGAGGCAGGACGAGGTTTCTCTGGGGACGGCCCCAGCAAAAGCAGTGGGATGTTCTGTGCACTCAGAACATGAATTGGGGGTGGGAGTTATGACGTGGCAAAGGGGGCTGGTATTAAATGGTGTTTTTCCACTTGCCCTTTTTTGTACCCTGTGTCTTTGCCCTACTTTCCATGCACTTGGGCCCGTAGGCTACATCTAAGATAATGTGACAATGACTGTCCAATAGCGCACAGTAATGCATGGGGAGTGGAGGCTGGTATGTGGAGTGGTATTTTCCCAGATAAGAGGGGTTGCCTGGCAGACTGAATGGGGGTCCTGGCTGAGGCCTGCCATGCCCTGGTTTTGGGAGCCTTGCGAGGAAGAGATATTTTTCCCTCATGGCCTGAGGATTATTCTCTCCATTGTCCCCTGACTCAGTGGAAGTGAAAGGAGTCCAAGACTTACGGTTGGGGAAATGACAGGCATTTCCCTTGGGAAAGGCAGCACAGCAGAGAGACTCAGGGCTCAGGTGCCTAGGTTCAAATCTGAGCTTAGGAGACAATTAACTTCTCTGTGTCTTAGTTTCCCACTCCTAAAATAGGGATAATAACAGTACCCACCTGCAAGGTCGTGGCAAGGATTCAGTGAGAGAGTGTACATGAGGAACTTGCAGTAAGGACGGGGAAAAAGCGATAGTGCCTGTGCTGATGATTATCACTGGGATGGGAGGAGTCGGCAGGAGGCAAGGGACGCACTTGGGCAGGGCAGTCAGCCTGTCCTCGTTTGGCCCCTGGCACCACCACTTGCCTGGCCATGTAATCCTCGGCAAGTCACTCAAAGCACCCTGGACACTGGTGTTTCCATCTCTCTGTAAAAGGGGGCTGCTGCTCACCTCGCAGGAAGTTAGGAGGCTTGCGCGAGGGCAAGTGTGTGAGCTTAGCAGGCTGGAACGCAGTAGGGACTCCACGCACTTCATTTTTTAAACTCAAGGGTGGTGGTCTACCTGGATCTCCTGTCTGACTTCTGAAAATCTTAGAGGTGGGGGACAGGAAAGCAGCAGTCCTTCCTGTACCCACTTGGCTCACACCTCCACCTCTGGGAGCCAGCAGAGAGCCTGGGAGGTTGATGAGGCCACAGGGTAGAATCCTGAAGGGTGTGGTCAGCTGGGGCCTTGGGCAGTACAAGTAGAAGGAGCAAAGGAGAACTTAGCTTCGGGGTAAGTGACAACATGCCTGTCACCAGCAGGTATGCCTCCTCCCAACCAATGTCCTTAGGGGTGGGCCAGCCTAGCTCAGGTTACCTCAACTTGATGCACCGGCATTTTCCTCAGATGTTCCATGGGGGCTGGCGGTGCCTGAGAGCGTGGTAAGTAGGCTCAGTGGGCTGGCACTCCTAGAACTGGGGCCAGGTCTTAGAAGCCCCTTTCCTGTTCTAGTCGGGCCACCAGAAAGCAGAGAAACAAGAGCTGGGGCTCTGGACCTTCCCTGTCGGGGGTTTGACTTAAAGGCCTTTGCCAGGTTGCAAGGTCAGGTACCTGCAGATCTATGTATCTCCCCAGTTACCTCCTGCTGTCATCAGTGAAGGGAAGACGTGTGTGTGTGTGTGTGTGTGTGTGTGTGTGTGTGTGTGTGGATAAGCAGGGCTGGGTGTGGGTGGAAGTGGGGAGGGTGAACTTCTGCCAGCCCCGGCTTGGCGACCTACCACGCCACTCAAACCCAGACTCTGGGCAGAAGAGTCACCTTCAGCCCTCACTGGGGCCGGGGGTGTTGAGAATGTCTGGAGAAGAGCTAAAAGTGGCAGAAAACATCCTGTTTGAAAGTGTGTAGCTGTATTTAACCCTTGCAGCACTGTTCTGCCCACGCTGGGTCTCCACACACAGGAGTTCCCAGACACCTGTCTTTGAAGCCAGCCAGGCCCTGGGCCGAATCCCAGCACACACTGTCCCCGGCTCCCCTAGGCTCCCCTGTATCCTGCATGGGGTGCCCGTCTCCTTCCTGCCCTCAGCGGCAGGCTGCAGCACCCAGTGGCTCTGCTTCTCCAAGCACCCCTCAGGTCGGGGGTTGGCGCTGTGGGAGCAGGAGTGATCCCTCAGCAAGAAGCCCTGTGCTGTGAGGGGAGACCCTCGGCAGGGAGGCGGTTTCCGCTGCCCTCGCTGCTTTTTGCTACTCCTTGCCTCGGGGAGGGCCGTTCCCGGCTGCTGCCTGGTTCCTACCCCACACCCCTGCCAGCTACAACAAGGCATGCCTGCCTTCCACAAGTCGCTTCTGTCAAATTTCAGTCCCTGACCTGGGAACTAATGATCCTGGCAAGAGCCTCTGTCACTCTGTCACCCTGTCACCCGCTTTTTGATCTCCTTAAAGGACTGGCTACGAGGTTGGTGCTGACCTGTAGATAAAACGTTTCCCCCTCTTCTCCTTTCAGAGTCCTTTTGGTCAGAAGTGTCTGCGAGGCCTCGCCGACGGACACCCCTGGGCACGACTTACCTACACCCCTGCTCCTTCAGGTGGGTGTGTCCTCATCGGCTGCAACCTCCTGGCTTCCCGTTTTCGTTTTCTGGGAGCAGGGCTGGGCCGTGGGCGGCTGGTGGGCAGGGGAAGGAAGAGGATACTGCCCTGGGCTTTGCACATGTGGGTTGGTCCTGTGTCAGCAGAATTAGAAACACCCGCTGCTGAGACCGCTGCTGAGACCTGGAGTTCTGCTGGGGTGGCAGCCGGGGCTCAGAGGGGCTTGGGGGCAGAGTGGGGGCAGGAGGGGGGAGGACCTGCTGGCTCTCAGGCTGCGGCCCTCAGGGGCCAGCCAGCATGGGGAGGCTCCTCTGTGGTCCCAGCTCCTCTTTCTTCCTCTAGCCTCCACCTGTGTGCCTTCCTGGGACCACCGGCTCCCAGGCCACAGATGCCTGGGCCTCTTTTCCACCTGTGGACTCTGGTCCTGAGTTCTGGCTTCTTGGCGGCAGCCAATATCTCCAAGCAGGGCTGTATTTTCTCTCAGCTCACCTGAAAATGGTCCTTTTCACTTAAGTCAGCCTCTGGCTGCCTGAACCAGCTCCCTTTCCTGCCTAACCCAGTGCTTGGGCCCCCACCCCCAGCCAGAGGCCTTCCTGATAATAAGGCACAACCTTGCCCTCTTGTGTCATAATGTTTCCTGATGGGCCCATGCAATGCTGAACATCTCTTACGCGGATTTGACTGATGTTCCCCCACCCCCACATTTGGTTTCTCTTTTTCCACCAGATGTTTGAGCTCCCAGATGATGCAGACTCGAGGCAACGTCATGGTAACTGGGAGTTGCAACATCTCAGCTGACCTGGGGTTAAGCCACAGGCATCCTAGACAGTTTCTCCTATTGCCCCACAGCGCGGCAGGGCCTCTGGGATCCCCGCCCACGTGTTAGATGTGTGTGACACTCTAGAAGCCCGGGAGTCAGCCTAGACTTGGGAAGGGTGATAGGAACACTGCTGATAGAGCTACAGCCACTTTGACTTTTATTTTTAATTGTTTTAAATTTGTGAAATGCTCTATATATACAGACAGGCACATAAAACATAACATAGTGTTTTAATAATAAGATACCATATACCTGCCACTCAAAGAAATAGAACATGGCTACTAAGTAATGCCTCTACTTGCCCTTTCCCATCTCGCCCCCTCAAAGGTTTCTGTTACTCATTGCATTGTTCTTTTTCTAAAGTGTCTCTCTCTCTCTCTCTCTCTCAGTATATATAAAATAATATAGTTCAACAAGTGTCAATTGAGCTGTGATAGGGAAGGGTAACAGTGCCACTATTATTACATTCAAGTTCCCAGGAGAAGAAGGGTCGAAGGAGAAATTCAGGGAATCTATGACGTCTGTCTGTGCTCAGGGTCCCCTCGACCATTTTGGGAATGACGATACAATATCCTTATCTGTCCCACTTCCTTCACTTGGCTTGAAGCTCTTTGTGGAATTTTTAAAAACCAAGTATTTGTTTTGTGCATTTTATAATCACGGTTGCTAGAGTCTGGGCTTCTCTGGGCCTCATTTGTAAAGGGAGTGATAATAGCCCTTGGCCTCATTGGGTGACAGGAACATGAAACGAAATGCGTCTCTCATGGGCTTTGATGTGCCCAACCCTGGCTCAGAGGTCCTGTGCCTAATCGTGGAAAAGAAACTCAGAGCCTCCCAAGCTCCTCCCACCCTCCACCCCTGAATCTATCTCTCTCGCCTCGGGGTGGGAGGACATGGTGGGGTGGGAGGACATGGTACGGGTGGGAGGGAGTAGGGTGCTTATCCCCTCATTACTGGCTTTCACTCTCGTGTTTCTTTTGGCCTGAGGGACCTTCCTGTTGTGAGGCCCGGGGCCACTCAAACCTTTAATAACCCTTGGGAGGACTCAGGTAAAACTGGGAGGCTGCAGGGTCTGCAACCATGTTAGGGAGGCCTGAGGTATCCCAGAAGCAGCTCTGAGTGTAACAGCATTCAGGATCAGAGGTGCAGCTGAGGGCCCAATTTGCCTAATAGAAGAGATAAGTTGGCTGCTTCCTGAGCAGGATTTCTCAGAGCTATTATATTTTGTTCCCCATGGCTCTTTTCCCCCTTTCCTCAAGTGTGAAATCCATCTCTAGATGATAATGCTTATTTGTAAAAACTATCTCTGAAAACAAAATCAGTTAATTGTCTATGACTCCCATTACTCAGAAGGACATTCAGAACAATATGTTAAATTTATACGGGGTAGGGGGAAGAGGGAAAGGATTTGATTACCTTGGGACAGCACAGCAGGGCCCCAAGGCCTGTCAGTCCTGAGCCGGATGGCTATGAGGGGCTGGGACAGAAATGACAAGGGCTTGGATTTGGGCATGTACGTCCTTTATTCCCTCACCCTCAAGAACAGAGGGGCCGAGGGGCTCTCTCTGCACTGAGGCCTGGGGCTCTTGGTGGTCTGCCTTGTTCTCTTGGAGGGGGTCACTGGGCAGCATAGACTCCTCTGTCCTGCTGCTGACGCCAGCGGTGCACATGTGTTCATTCATATAATCCTTCCGCGCATGCTTTAAAGTAAAACTCCATTGTTTAGAAGAGGACAGTGGGGCACAGAGAGGCTAATCACTTCATTCGAAGTAGCCCTGCTAGTAAGCAGCAGAGGCAGCCTTGGAAGCCAGGCAGCCTGAGTCCAGGCCATGCTATGAGCAACTTCACCAGTGCCCCCACAGAGTCACTCCAGACTTGGGAGAGGGAGCCCGGCTTCTGCTCAGGAGGGAAGCGGGGGTATAGAGAGTCACATCGTGAGGAGGGCACCAGAGAAATCCTGCCCAGGCCTGTGCTCTGGGGAGCCGCCCAGCTTCACCGAGCTCCCTGGAAGATGGGGGAAGGGGATGCAAAGGATGCCATCTGGCCCTGGCGCTGACTCCGGCTCTGGCCTTGGCCTGCCTGCTGTTCTTGCAGGGATGGAGGCGATGGCGGCCAGCACTTCCCTGCCTGACCCTGGCGACTTTGACCGGAATGTGCCTCGAATCTGTGGGGTGTGCGGAGACCGAGCCACTGGCTTTCACTTCAACGCTATGACCTGTGAAGGCTGCAAAGGCTTCTTCAGGTGAGTCCTCCCCAAGGGCAAGAAGAAGGAGAAGAAGCAGGATTTCTGTAAAGGACACCCCTGGGTTTTCCACGTCTCCTTCCTTACTGTGGCCATGGAGCACGCGAGCTCCCTCAGGGGTATCTTCTTCTCCCACTCTCCTCCCCCCATCTGTGTCCTCTGACCCTCTCAGAAAATGCTTTCTTGAGGTCGCTATGTAGGTCCCCACCTTTCCACTATCCCTTGATCCACTGCCCCCTGCACTGACCAATGTGTCTCTCCTTCCAGAGTGAAGTCCCTCCCTAGTTGACATGAACAGCTTCCTAATCCGAGAGACAGGCATGTCCTTCGGGAAGCCCAAGAACTTTACCACAGAGCTTGCCCTCCCATCCAAATCAAACTATTTCCTTAGAATGAGAACAACTACACTCGATGCTTGATCCATGCCCTTATCTTTCTTCGCCCATGGCTTGCGTGTCCTAGGTCGGAAAGCCACCCTCAGGATGTGCAGGCGGTGTCAGCAATGCACCAGCCTCCCTGTCCGGCCAGGGCCGGTTACTCTACCAGCAGTCCTTTCTCTTCTCCTGTGAGCCTGGCATTACCATTGCAAACAGTATGGGGAAAGTACTGGCAAGGAAGAATTAAGGAGGTTCCCATTCAAATCCAGGAAGGGAGGATGAGAAAGTGATGAATTACAGGATGGGACTCGGGGGCCTTGAGGAATTGGCATTGTACCTATATTGGAGGGAGAGTAACCAGAAAGAAGGCATCCGGGAAGGAGCTGTACAGTAGTCTTGAATGCGGGCAAAGGGAAAGGCATGGCGTAGCCATCAAGAGTGGAAAGAGCAAACTGAGGCCAGAACAAGGACAGAGAGGTTGGCCTGGTTCCTTGAACTGCAGGGCTCTCAGCTTTGAGGACAAAGTGAATCAGAGGCCTCAGGACCTGCATGGAACTCCCCTCCGGCTCAGGGGCTCCTGGGCTCACCTCCCCTCTATCCCAGGACTCAGCAGGCCTGGAGTTTCATTGCCTTGAGCAATCGCTGGGCAGCGGGGTTTCTGTGGGTGCTAATTGCCTGTTTGGCCTGGCATGGGTTGCCCGCTTGGCTTCCCGGCAGCCTGCTCACCAGCTCGGGGAACCAGACCAGCAGCATCGCTGGCTCTGGTTCTGTTGCCACGTCTCTTGTTCCTCTGGCCTGAAGCCTGCACTTCCTACAGGCTGAGCCTTCCAGAGCCCAGGCTGTGGGTTCCAGGTGCCACCCAGATCCTTTCCTGCAAGGGTCTGGGAATGGGGATTGCTCCTGGGTGGTTAATGGAGGAGTCTGGATGGACATATCAAGGCCTGCTTTCTCTCATGAAACTGATCAGAAACGTGTGGGCTGTACAGGTGACCGTGCTACTAATTAATTACATGTCCTTGCTCAAATCTCTTGACTTCTCTATGTTTGTTACCTCAACTAACCACATTGTACATTAATGTCTAATGTCTCTACTATGTAGAGTTAACCTGAGGACTAACAAGGTTATAGATAAAAGTGCTTTCAAAAACACAAAGTACAATATAAGTGTATATTTTTTTATTTTTATTTATTTATTTTTAGCGAGGGAGGAAGGCAGGGAGGAAGGCAGGGAGAAAGAGTGAGAGAAACATTGATGTGTGAGAGAAACATAAATCAGTTGCCTCTCGCACAGCCCCCAGCCGGGGACCTGGCCCGCAACCCAGGCACGTGCCCTGACTGGGAATGAAACAAGTGATCTTTCAGTTCACAGGCTGGTACTCAATCCACTGAGTCACACTAGCCGGGGCAAGTATACTATTTTTGAGAGTGATAGGTAAACACTGATGTTCTTAGTAGAACCCTGCCCTAACAAAATAAACAAAAGTTCCTCCAGCCACACACCATCCTTTTGTGTTTTTTTTCCATACCTTCCCTCATCGAGTTTTAATGAGCATCTATGACCCAGACATTTTGCCAGGAGCTGACAATGTGAAGACTCTCATCAAAGGTCACATCTCACTAATCTGCAACCCAAAGGTCTCTGACAGCTCTTAAGGCTGTTTGATTAATCTATGAACCCTACCCCTAAGTCCCCTCTCTTCCCAGGCCACCTACTGCTGGGTTCAGCTCAGGAAGATGAGACCCGTAGGTGGCTGCTGGTTGGATTATGACAAGTTGGAGGTCAGTTTCTCACTAGAGCAGCTCGAATCTCTGTGCCTGTGCGTGTGCCCTCAGACACACCTGTAGGCTCTGAATCCTTGGGACGAGACTGTGTTAGGCATCTGGGTGGAGGGAGGACAGGTTCTTTCATGCCCAGAGCCAACTGCAGGATATGGCAAAATGGACAGGGAATACACTTTGCACAGCCATGTCCCCACAGACTGATAGTGTGGCTGTGTTGCCTGTGGACACATTATGCTACCATAACCCACCCTTAGCCCTTTTCTCCAAGACCCCTTACAGCCTGTTGCTGGATGACGGCCAAAACCCCTGCCTGCAAGTCCTGGCATTATGGGCAGCACGCTGCTTTTGTCTTCTTACCCTGTCCTCAGTCTGCTTATATCTTTTATGTCCCTGTCTTGATGACTGAGCCTGGCTGCACTTTCTGAAGAGCCAACATCTCTGTAGTGGTTTGGTTTGAATTTGTTTGATAAACACACACATACACACACATGTAGTTGATTCTCATTACTTGTGGATTCTGTATTTGCAAATTTGCCCACCTGCTTAAATTTACTTGTAATCCCTAAATTAATACTCACAGCGGTTTGGTGGTCATTTGTGGGCATGTGCAAAATGGTGAAAACGAGTCTCCCAATGCAAGCATTCCCAGCTAAGGGCAATGTTCTGCCTTCTGCTTCAGTTTTTGTGCTTATAAATGTATCCTTTTTTGCAGTCTACTTAGTGACAAGTTTTTTTTTGCATTTTTATACTTTTCGTTGGTGATTTCATTGTTTCAGAAGGCCTCCAAGTACAGTGTGAAGTGCTGTCAAGTGTTCCTAAGTACAAGAAAGCTATGATGTGCTTCACAGTGAAAATACATGTGTTCGATAAGCTTTGGTCAAACACGAGTTCAATATCAACAAATCAACTACATATATATTAAATAAGATATCTTTAAACAAAAAATACACAGAAAACAAGGTTATATATTGATCAACTGACAAAAATATTGTGATTAGAGGCTCATAGTAACCTAACCCTGTATTTCCCCTGGGAAGAATGGTTCAATATTCACTTATTAAGTGTTCAAGTTGACTTTATAGAATCTAACTACCATGCATAACAAGACTGGACTGTATTTACTAATATATCTTTTGTTTCTTTCCTTCTCCCCCTACATCTCTTCCTTTGCTTCATTCGAAACCTGTTTGGCACGTTTTCAGGTTAGTCTAGTTCAAATAGTTGTTTGAGAAGCCCCTTGTCACATCTGTGAAATCCTGATGCCAGTGTCACTGGCGGGTACCGCCTCTGTGTCAAGTACTGCAACCTTGGGACACAAAGTTTAGTGCAATCAAGTCCTTTTTCTCAAGGAGTTCACTCAGTGCTTTCAAGGAAGCACCCAAGGAAAAAGCATCGCTTTAGTATTGGGTCACTGGCTATTTTCCAAGCTCTGGGGACCAATAATCCTGTTTGACTATTTAGTGTTTAATTGACTTCTAAGACAATCCAACTAAACTGCTGTAGGAGCTAGTTGTGGTCATCCTAGCAGGTCCAAAACTCATAATTAAAGCTCCTAGGGGAAATACAGGGTTAGGTTCCTGTGAGTCTCTGATCACATTATGATCAATTGATCAATACATAACTTGTTTTCTGTGTGTTTTATGTTTAAAGACACCTTATTTAATACATACTGTTGATTTATTAACATTGAATTCATGTCTGAACAAAGCTTATCTAACACATGTATTTTCCCTGTGAAGCACAGCTTTCTTGCACTTAGGAAAACTTCAGTCATCCCAGCAGGTCCAAGACTCATCATCAAAACAAAGTGTGATTATGAAGGTTGGACAGTTCTATTGCTATATGGTTGGGAATTAGCGGCAATTGTGAGCCAGTCCTCCTACAAGCTAATTCATGTTGCTCCTGCTTCCTGCTCCTTTGGAATACATGGACATCTTCGGAGAAAGATGGTATTTCCAGTGCATGGGCAGGCTTGTAGAAGTTTATATGTCTTGGCTATATGTTAACAATTAGAGCACAAATAAGGGCCAGATGGAGGAGATACATAGGTCTACTCTAAGTACATTATGTAGTGGATGATCTATGGTTGTGGATAAATCTCTGGTCATGAATGGCTTTGTTCAGACTCTAGTACAAAGAGAAAGGTATAAAAGACAGAGAAGAAAATCAGAGGGATCCCTTGATGAAGAGAATGAAGGTTATGGTGAAATTTAAAAGGTGGTCCTGGAAGGCAAGACTGAGAAACAGACCACTGTTTGCCTCTCCATCTTGTATTCATCCTCCCTGTTGGCACCTCCTTAATCTGGACCCTGTGAAGCTGTGGGTTGCAAAGGGCCACGTTAACAAAGGTGGTGTAAAGAAATGCCTTCTTGACTGCTAGCCCCGAAGTTCTCATGGACCTTGTTAATCATAGGTCTGGAGTTCAGGGGCCAAAGGGAAGGCTGGTGAGGATCCAGAAACAAAAGGAATGTTCTGGCTTTCAGGAGGCTTGCCCAGCTGATAATTGTAGAAACCATGATGGGAAGGGAAGCAGAGAAATTGGGCAGATGTCCAATGATTCAAAACTCAAAGTGCTTAAAAGGAATAGAGTAAATAAAGAGAGAGAAGGAAAGGAGCGACCACACAGGCCATCCTACGGGCACAAGCAATGAGTCACCAGAAGTCAGTGTTGCTGGAGAGAACTTTGCCCAGGTCAGCTTGGCACTCGCTTCCCACCACAGGTGCTCAAGGATGTGAATGGAAGGGAAGGAGGAAGGTTCTCCCATCCAAGCACTAACCAGGCCCGACCTGCTTAGCTTCCAAGATCAGACGAGATCAGGTGTGTTCAGGGTTCAGGGTGGTATGGCCATAGACAAAGGAAGGTTCTCTATGGATGGGCTAAGAGTAACGTTGGAATCTTGGGTAGAGAAGGCCAGAATATTTGGGGAGGGAAGATCATTGGCGCCATCAAGAAAGGCAGCTGTAAGGATACAATGAAGATCTTACATTTCTTTTTG
The DNA here is from genome assembly GCF_021234165.1 of Pteronotus mesoamericanus. NCBI lineage: Eukaryota > Metazoa > Chordata > Mammalia > Chiroptera > Mormoopidae > Pteronotus > Pteronotus mesoamericanus. The sequence goes on from NW_026555310.1 coordinate 6,383,268, forward strand.
GCCAGTGTTTCATTTCTTTAGGAACTCAGCACTCTTATTCACTGGCATGAATCCACTCTGTGCTATGACAGTGTAGGGCCAGTAGAGAGGATGGCCAGATGTTACCCCACGCTTCCAAGCCACACATCTCAGGTATGCCTATATCCCGGTGGCTTGTTAGTCTGGACAAATCTGATCAACAACCTCTGCCTCATGCTCTTGGGCTGTTGGGGCATATTTTTGATTGCCGCTCTCTTGGGACTGAGATTTGGTTGCTTCATGATAAGGACCATATTATGTAAGAATGCCAGAGGCTTTGGAACCAAACAGATCTTGACTCTAATCCCAGCTTTCACACTTATTAGCTGTGTAACACAAAGCAAGTTATGTCACTGTGCCTTTTCTTATCACCTGGAAAACAGGAATAATACCTATTCTGGAAGGGCGTTGAGAGCCTTAGAGATAATATGTGAAGGACTGGCATAAAAAGCTCTCAGTAAGGGGCAGTTACTATCCTTGTCCCTTTTTAGTGACTTGGTTTCTAAGAATAGATAACCCATTCCCTCTTCTGTCATGGACCCTGGAATGCCTGTGACTGTGATGTGTCAGCAGGGGTCTCTGAGAGAAGGTCCCTGAGCAGAAGAAGTTAAAAATCAGCTGTGAAAAGGCAAGGGCTGGTCCAGGGGGCTCTAAGTGGCCCTTACTCCAGCCAGAGACTTGGTGGGAACCAGCTCGTGCTTGGAGAAACTGGGCAACGGTTGCTGTAACTTGCACATCAGGAGCACCAATGTGTTTTGAGCCCCTGGTGCCTGCAGAGTTCTGCATGAGGTGCCCAAAAGGCAGGCGTGGACATGGTGTCAGCCTGTGGTTCTCAGTTCTCACTGGAATGGTCACTACCGCCTTCTCCAGCCACCCTTCACACTCCCTCCCACTGCCTCTCCCTGCCAGCTTCTCTCCCTTCCCTTTATTGAGTGTTTACTTTGTGCTCAGTCCTGCTTCCTTTACTTAATGCTTACAACAACACACTCTGTAGGGTTGCTTTCCTTTTACAGACATGGAAACTGAGGCACAGGGAGATTAAGGAACTTGTCCAAGGTTGTGTATTAGGATTTAAACCCAAACAGATCAATCTATTCAACCTGTATTTCATTTTAAATTGTTACATAGTTATAGCGGGTGATAGATTTGTGTGTGTGTGTGTGTGTGTAAATAACCCATGTATATGGTTAAAAAAAAAGATGCAAGCAGTTCAAAAGGACATATAAGTGAAAAGTTAGTCTCCTTCTTAACCCAGTTCTCAGGTCCCTGTCTCTTCCCCCAGAAAAGCCATCACTGCTACCAGCTCATTGTGTTTGCTTTCATATTCTTTATATAAAAGCACAGGGACGGGTGGGGGTAGTCAGGGGAGGGGAGTATATTATACTGGTCTTGCTTTTATCTAGTAACGAATGCTTCATCAAGCTTGTTTCCATTGCAGCATTCTTCCTATTCCTGTTCACCGCCACATCCTTTGTATGGCTGTGTTCTGCCATAGAGAACCAGGCTGCTGGTGATGAGCATTTAGGTTCCATCCGTTGCTCCTCTGGACAGAGCTGCGGCAACCACCCCTGTGCATATATCTTTGGGCACATGGGCTGGATTCCTGGAACTGGATTTACTGTGTTAATGACTCCGTGCATTTTACATGTTGGCAGATAGTGCCAAATTGCCCTGCAAAAAGGAGGCCTGTGCTCTTTACCACATTGTTAATCTACCTTCCTTTATAGTTGGTTTTTTAAACTCACCTGCTGAGAACCCTTTGATGCCGCCATTACGAATGGCCATGTAGGTTTCACCTATTGGACCACATAGGTCTTTCATATAAGGAGCTCCCTCCCTCAGAGTCCTGTGTCCAGACCACGTTCTGAGGTTTCTGTGACACTCAGGGCATCAGTGGAGACAAAGCCCAGAGCTGGTACTTTGCTCCAGGCTTGGGTATTGCAAGGTGTGTCTCTGTTGGCAGGGTCCCCTGCTGGCCCAGGCCCCTGCTGTCCCAGGCCTGAGGCTCTTCTGGCCCCAGGCACTTTATGTTTTTGTGAACTGCTTGTCTCTCCTGTTTTGATGAACTGGTCTCTGGCATGAGATTTGGTCAATGTCCTCTCTCACCCCTGACTTTCTAGAAACTGCATCTATATTTAGCCTTGTTGCACTGCCCCTACCCCTGTCCTGAGCAGAGGTATAATTGCCATCCATCCAGAGGATGACAGGGTCCAGGATCAGGGCAGCAAAGACAATGGGCTCCCATGGAAACCCAAGGCTCTGGTTTCTCAAAACTAAACCAGCTCATAGGCAATTAGCATTGGGAAGAAGGCAGGGCGGGGTGTGGATTGTCAGGGTAAAGCACAGAGCCAGGGCTGGCCAATCTGGCTGCCCTGACTCCTCCTGGGCAGAGGCTGGATGACAGCCACGTGTGTGGCAGTGCTCTGCGAAGGCAGGAGAATAAAGAAGAGCTAGGCCTTGGCGCTCACGGGACCTATGCCCCAGCGAACAGCCATGCTGGGACACATGCCTGAAAGGCAGCTCTGGGATCTGGGCTCCAGAAAGGACCTGGGTCTGCCTGTTGGAGCTGGCGAGGGAGCTTTCCATCCCCCAGACACTGACCCACACTGCAGAGCCTGACGATGTTCTACGTGATGGGTGAACTCTGTCTTCCCAACTACAATTCCAGAGCCTTTCCTCTGCTTCTGTATTTAGAGGGGTCTGGGAAGAGCTGTTTTACTGCATTTTTTGAAAAAGATTTTATTTATTTTTAGAAAGAAGAGAAGGTAGGGAGAAAGAGAGAGAGAGAGAGAAACATCGATGTGAGAGAGAAACAATCTGTTGCTTCTCACATGCCTCTGCTGGGGACCTGGCCCACAACCCAGGCATGGGCCTTGACAGGGAACGGAACCAGCAACCTTTTGGTTCACAGAGCAGCACTCAATCCACTGAGCTACACTAGCCAGGGCTGTATTTTTGAAATAATAATAATTTAAGAGCTTCATGAGCTTAAAGGCTGTCTTCTGCAAATAATGTGGGGACCCACGGCAAGGGTGGTGGGCATTGGGAGAAGACGTGGCAAAGGGTGAAAAGCATAGGTGGCATTTTTGCCACAGATCCGGGCCTTATTGTGAGACAATGTGCCTGGCTGGAGGATGGTCGACACTTCCCTTTTCCTCCTCCCTCCCTCCCTCTCTCCCTCCTTCTCCCCTCTCTTTCTTCTTCTCCCCTCTCCTTTTTCTTCATCTCTCCTTTCTCCTCCTCTTCTTCCTCCTTTTTTCTCAGTATTCCTAGGCTTCAAACTATTATAAAGCCAGAAGCAAGATCACTGCTTGTTTCATACAACCAGGGCTGGTGAGAGGCTTTGGCTCATGTGTCTGGACGTGCCCTGTGTATGATCTCTTGGGGCCTCTGGCCTTGGAGAACGAACAGGAAGTGCGCTGAGCCAGACAGGACAGTGGGTGGGAAGACAGAGCAGCCCCTCAGCTTCCAGGGAACATGTCTGGTCGTTTAAAAAAAAAAAAAAAAAAAAAGGAAATGAGAGTTTGCTCTGAATTAGAAACTTCTGGTCTTTGAGTAGGTTTTGAGAATTATGGGCCTGCTGGGGCCTGAGCATTTATGGTAACAGGTAGAGCCTCAAGAACCACAAAGTGGAAAGGAGTGAAGGGGGGACCAAACTCCTGTCCTGGAGCGGAGAGCTCTGCCCTGTGGGGAGGATAAGGTGATACATCGGGGCAGCCCTAATAGCGCTGAAGTACCTCCCCACTCTCCTGTCTTGCTGGAAAGCTGCAGTGGAGGTATGGAGGCTCGAGGGGACAGGCTTCTTGTTTCCACAAACGTGAGCAAAATCCTGGTATACAGTCTCTCCCTGGGTAGTCACCACAGGAGAGGGACGCAGCCTTCGGTGGACCGAACTCGGGGCTACACCACCCCCAATAGCCTAGGCTACTCCACCTCCCTGTATAGCCTGGTCTGCTGGTTGGTCCCTTGGGTAATGAAGGTTGTGACAAGAGGGGACGGAGGCCAAGGTCCAAAACCAACAGCAGCCATTTCCTGGACCACTGGGTTGTCCTTCACCTTGAACTGCACTCAAGTGCCAGTTGCCTGGAGCCTTTGTCTGTGGGCTCAACTTCAATGAGCACATTAAGTTTCTGGGATAAAACAGTGCCTTCGATCCAGGAAGCTAAGAGCGGAGTCTTATATCCTTAAGGCTTCCAACTTGGGAGCCTTCACTTCTCGCTGAATTGCCTCACTGATAAGTTTCTTTACATCAATGGTCCTTTCCATAAAACAAGGGGGTACACTGCGGTCTTTTGGGTTCCCGAAGGATCTTAGAGTCTGACTACCTGTGACTGCCAGCAGAGTGATCCTCTGGTCTCTTCTCCCATATCCCATGAGTCAAGTTGATTTGGTCACCAGGTGTCCATGTTGACTGATGAGGGTGTTTGTCCTAACCCCTGTGTGTGTTCTAGTGAATGTGGACAGTGAGTCATTTTTCACCAAGGAACATGAGTGCGTGACATCTGGAGAAGGTGATATCATCAGCTCATCTCTGGGAGAGGGTAAAGGTCAGGCCTGGGATTTTGCATCTAAGGCGTGGGCATCTTCACAACTCTAGAAGATGTGGCTATTCGGGAGGAAAATTATTCTGCCATCAGATTTCCTCAGCTAAACCTTGTCACCAAGAGCGGGCCTCCCCTTGCTGGGGCTGCGGAGAGTTAGAAGAGCCTCTCAGATGCATGTGATGGGATGGTCCTTATGCAGCCTCTCAATGTCTCATGTAGTACGCTTGACAGCGGGAGAGGAAGTGGGATTAGGAAAATGAGGTTACACACATAGGCACACTTTTTACAATGGATACCCAGTGGGCTTTGGCTTCCTAACTCAGAACATTTGAGAGTTTTCCGTTCTTACAGAACCCTAGCTACCTCTGCTTTTCAGAAAGCCAAGGCCAGAGCTTAGGGCTCCCACCTACTTGTCTGGGCTCTTCTTCTGAGCAGACCGTCTTGATGTCTACAGCGATGGCTGGGCCTTTTCTCCCTGCTCCCTGCCCCTGTGCCCATGTCTGTCCCTGGATTGGGGATGCCCTGGTCACAGATCCCTGGGCTCTAGGAAGTTAAGGCTGAGACCAGCATCCTCGCCTTTCATGATGGCTCATTGAAAGCTGTGAGGGCTACTTTGTAGATTTCAGTATTTTAAAATTTTTGTACTAGGCTAGTTCACTCATATTTCCTGTGTAACTAACAAACAGTGGGAGTAGAGTGCTGTAAACGTACATAAAAGCAGTGCTGGGAGCAGGGGAGGCAATGAAGGAGGAGGGGGGCACAGCTGACACATGCCCAGTGCGGGGGTGGGTGTCACTGAGAGTGGCCTGGGGCTGGGCTGGACCGCAGTCCTGTGGGGGAGAAATGTGGATCTGGAAGTCTTGTGGGCAGGTCCCTGTGGTCACAGCAGCCAGGGCTGAGGAGCTGGAAGGTGGGTGACCCTGCAAAGGGCATGTCCTCTTTTGGCAGGCGCAGCATGAAGCGAAAGGCGCTGTTCACCTGTCCCTTCAATGGGGACTGCCGCATCACCAAGGACAACCGCCGCCACTGCCAGGCGTGTCGGCTCAAGCGCTGCGTAGACATCGGCATGATGAAGGAGTGTGAGTGTCCGGGGGCCAGGGCAGGGGGTCGGGGTGGGACTGGGGACAGGGGAGGCTCTGGCTACGGTTTATGCAGGTTTGGCCAGAGAGGTGTGCCTGCCCTTCCTCTGTAGCTGCTGGCATCCGGGGCCAGCGGCCTGAGCAGGGTGGCCAGGACTCCAGGGTCAAAGCCACCAAGGGGTCCCAAGAGCCTCTCTAGGATCTGTGTGTGGGTCTCGGAGGCCAGGGAGAGCCCTCTGGCATGAGGCTGGTGAGGAGGGAGAGGCCGGGCACTGCAGTCATGAGCCCCGGGTTAGTCTTTCTCCAAGTTGTCATCACTATGCTCGCAGCTCCCTGGACCTGAGGGGAATGCATGCGGCCCAAGGACCCCAGCGTACTTTGGCTTTTGGGAGAGGGGGCTGCTGTGGTCAGGGAGGGGAAGAGTGATGGGGAGCATAAATCCTCAGAGCCTCACTGGCATCCGGGGTCTTCCCCACCCCGGCCTTCCGGCCACCCTGGCCCCAGGAGCAAATCTGAGGGCTGCTGCCCTGGGGATACTGGGCAGAGAGATTCTGTGAAAGGAAGCACTGGCCTCTCAGGCGGCCCTCACGATCCAGACAGAGAAAGAGGAGCAATCCTTTAGGACATCTTGTCCAGCTCTGGGACTGGAAGGGAGGACCTGCGGGGCAGTTTCACATGTTCTGACCCCTGGACTTTGCATCTGAGCTCTAGTACCAGTTACTTGGTAACCAGCGTAGCCATTGAATTTAGCAGGCCCTGGGAGGGGCTAGCCAGGCACTCTGGGGTCTGAAGGCAAGGGCCCTGGGCTGACCGGGGCATGGGTGCCCTCTGTACATTCAGCTCCTGCTTTGTCCCTTGCTCACTCCTGTCTGTAATGTGTGCCCTAACCCCTCCCCCGCCCTAGGATAGGACCTAGGCCCTGCTGAGCTGTAGGCCCGGGGAGATTGCAGAGGCATGCTCAGACGCAGGCACCCCTGAAGGCCCTCCTGGCTATGGGGCCGTTTTATTGGGGCGAGGGGTAAGGTATAAGGAAGATGTATCCAGAACAAGAGGAAAAGTCACAGGATCGGGCAGAGGGGATGGGAAATTTCTTCCTTGGGGGGGGAGGGGCAGGGCGGGGAACTCTGTTGTTGGAAAACAGAGGCAGAGTGCTGGCCTTCACCAGGGACCCTCTCCTCAGACCTTGACAGGGTCCCCTCTGGTAGGTCTCGGCCCCTCACTCCTGATCCCAGCTCCCCAGCCAACACTGGCAGCCCTGGAAGAAGTTTCCAGGCCATGTTCCTCCTCACCCCCACGGGAAACATGCAGGCCCGGACATGCTAATCGCTCTGTGCCTGGTCCCCTGCCCCGCCCGGTTCCTGTGTTTATCCTGGAGCAGTGGAGGCTCAAGGCCTGGGCGCCTCCTGGGGCTTCTCACACACTGGCCCAGCGTGGCCTGCTCTGCGTGAGACGCCAGGCTGGACGCAAACCAGAGGCTACGCCCACAGCCCCTGCCCACACGGTGCACAGCCTGCAGGGAGCCGGGTTCGAAGGCTCCAGCCAACCAATAATGGCACAGGGTAGCACTGCGGAGATTTAGCAAGGCTCTGCCACAGGGGCGCCGGTCAGGGCCAGCCTCACTGATGGCCCAGAGGCCCCTCGCCTGTGTGTCAGGGGGAAGGAGATGTTCTCTTAACTTGGAATAAGGAAAACACTTAGAAATCGTCTGAGACCCAGGAAGGAGAACGATCAGGATTGGATTCGGAAAGCAAGTTGAGACTAGAATCTGGCTCCATGTCCCTAGATCCCTCCTGGTCCCCCCAGAGAGCCCTGCATCCATGGTGATGAGCAGGCCTTGAGTGAGTCAGGGTGTCCCTGCCCCAGGAACACCATGTGGTGGGGGCCAGCCATCCAGAAGTGGATGTCCACCCCCAGCCCCCGAGTCAGCTTTGTGCCCCAGCCACCCCAGCTCTAGCCTCAGTCACCCCCAGCGAAGCCCTGTGTCCCCCTTCTGCTATATTCCCAATGTGGCCCTGTGCCCACCCCTCTCCAGAAGCCAGTGCAGAGAGTTACACTGAGTTAGGGACGGGCCGCAGAGCTCCACTTAGAATGGAAACCGTGGTCCAGCACGAAGCTCTTAGTCTATTACCCCGAAGGGAAGGTCTTCAGGGACAGATGTGGTTCCCTGCCTTGGGCCAGCCCACTTTTGGGAGCCCTGTCAGGGTGCCTGGGCCTGGAGCTCCTGGCTCACATTCTGAGGATTGCTGCTCATTTATCACCAGGGTTGGCTATTGTCCCCAAGGCCTAGTCTCCTAGAGACAACTCAGTGTCGACATTTGTAAGCCACAGGACACCACGGGCTCTCTAGGAACGAAGCTGCAAACCCAGGTCCCTCCTGATAGGACAACTGAGGTGGGCCTTCCCTGGAGGAGGCTAAGAAGGGGAAGAGGAAGGGGATGAGCCAGGGAACGAAGGTTTATTGACCACCTACTGAGTGCCAGAGGCGTGTCAGGCACACATGTTTTCTTGCTAAATTCTTACAATAATTCCTAAATATGTGAATACTTTTTAAGATTCCATAGATGAGAAAACTCAAAAGAATTAAAACAATGTGCCTCTAAGCTAGTAAGATGATGGTATCAGCATTCTAACCCGGGTGTGTCTGTGTCCAAAGACCAGGCCGATGGGCTCCACCCCAGCACAGCCCCACGGGCGCCCGCAGTGGCCCAGGGCTCCTCCAACGTGCATTTCCAGGCCCTGCCTTTGGCCCCACCGGACGAGCTGAAGAGAACTTGGTCCCACTGAAGACTCCCTCTCTCTCTCTCTTCAAATTCTAGTTGACTTTATGTCCTTGGAGCCAAAAAAAAAAATTTTCATAGTTGAGTTCTTGTTTCTTATAGACGAGTTTCGCATAGAACGGCTTCTTATGTTAACTCGTTTAACATTTTCACAGTTGTACATCTTTTCTACCCAGCATTTGCACAGAACCTGGCACATAGTAGGTGCTCAATAAATGTATGTTGAGTGATTGAGTATTAGCTCCCCATTTGTTTCTTTGTATCACTACATCTCCCATTGGTCTACAGATGAGGAAGATCCCCCAAACCTGATATTATCTGTGTCATTAATTTGGAAAACCTGTATGTCTGCTTCCCTGATGTTGTCCTTAGGCCACCAATGGCAATTTGAAATGTTTTTACAGTAAGTTGTTTGTGCTTTCAGATCTTGCCTCCCTAACTCGATTCTCTTGCATGGAAATAACTTGCCCAAAGCCATTTTCTCACTCAGCAAGGAACTTAGAAGGAATGGGAAAAGCTACTGGGAAAGCCATTCACAGGTTTCACAAAGTCCAAGCATGGCAGATTTTTGAATAACCATGCAGGAGGAACTAACTCTTGCTGATACTCTTTAGCCTATGGTAAAATTGTTTTCGTTATATGTCATTTTTCTCAAAGTCATAGAACCTACTGACGACATTAGGTAAGGGCTTAACTGTGCATAGCTCATGCACTTAATTTTTTGGAGAGCCCATCAAATGCTTTTCAGCATCTATTTGTTCTTATTCTAGGCCGGTGGCTTTTAACTTTAAAACACATGTCCTCCTACATGATAGTAGTGTCATTTTTAGTAGAAGTTCACTGAGAAAGTGATAATGTCCTATGAATCTCCTATGAAATGCATTACCCCTTTAAACAAATGACTTATTTCATAAATCACAGCAGCACCTGCACTATGTGAGAGACTTATGACTTTTTCAGTCCCCAGACAAGGTGGCCTGGGGGAGGCCAATCGATTGGTGGCCCCTGTTTGAAACCAGCAGATCCCAGCATTTCTCCCTCTGGTACTGCACACAGGACGGTGGCCCCTATTTGATACAAGTGATCCAGAGGAACAGTGTCATAATGTTAACCTTGAATCTTTTTAATTATGTCCTTTCAAAGTAAATCATTTGCAAACTTTGCTACTTTAATTTTTCACACTCTTCAGATGGATCGAAACACTTGTGTGTTCAGTGCTGAGGACCAAGGTCCTACGGAGCAGTCACGGCTGATTCTAATTAGGGGCAGTACAAGGTCATGGTTGTAATCACGGACCCCATCTAGAACCACCCTGGCCTGGCCTGAATACCAGCTCCACCCTCGTTAGCTCTGTGACTTTGAGCAAGGTACATAGCCTCCGGGCCTCAGTTTCCTCATCTGCAAAATGGGGATAATAACACTTGTCTTAAGTGGTTGTTATGAGGACTAAATATATGTGAGTTAATAAAGGAGAAACACTTAGAATTGTGCCCAGGATGTAAAAACCTCTATATATTTTATCTATTTTTATCATCACTTTTGTATTACATAAAGCTCGATCACCAGAGCTTCCTCCTCCCAACAGATTTGAAGTAACTCTTCAGGGGGAGGAGGCACCCTTCCAGGGTCAGGCAGCGATAGGAAGAGACGACCCATAGCTTACTTGAGAGAGGGAGTCTGAAAGCCGTGGAAAGGAGCAGAGGAACTCAAAATCGTAGCAGGTGGGCTCACGTAGTGCGAGGGAACAGCCCTTTGTAATTCTGAGGCCATAACCTTGTTCCTGCGAAGTCCTGTGGTTGTTCAGAATGATGTCTCTGAATCATCAAGAAAAGGTTACATGATGTTACAGGTGTGCTGTTACAAGGTACTTTGTGTAGAAAATATTTCCGTAACAATTATTTAAGTAAAAAGGTAAGCTTGGCTCATTGTCTGGTGGACTGGCACTCAGCGTGAGCTATTCCTGACATTGTAGGGTACAGGCGAGTCGGTGCGCCTCTCACTGTCCTGTCCTGAGCCGGACACAATGACTAGCATGCAGTAGGTACAGTCAGTGTCGACTGAGGGTCCAGAATATCAGGCTACTGAGCTAGCACCATGTCCAGGAAGCTCCACTGGGCTAGCCCGTATAGAGGAAACAGGAATGATAAGATGTGGCTCCTTCCCTTAAAGTAGCCTATATTTCTAGTGAAGGTGAACTTAAACTCTTTGCCTCTCTCTATACAGGCATTTATTGGAAACTGTACTAATCATAAATATTAGAGAGTGGAAGGCAATTGGATACCAATGTATGTAGGAAAAACTAGACATACCACAGAATTAAGACAGGAGAGCTCAGTGCATATCCAGGCCACCAAGAAAGCCTTCGTGGTAAGAGGAAGCCAGCTATAAGTTGGGCGCCGAAGAATGGATAGAACTTGCACAGCTGCTGGGGAGAGAAGACCGAGCTGGACAGGCATCCAGCAGAAGTGGAAATACGGTGGCAAGGGTGAGCAGGTCATGATCACAGGTCAGCAACCCCAACATACCCAGAGCAGGTACTGGGATATGGGGTTGGAAAGTTAGAAAGAAGCGAAATCATGGAGAGTCTTGACTTTAGTTTGTACGTGGTAAGCAATGAGGACCCAGGAAACGTTTCTGAGCAGGAGAGTGTCATCACAGAACCACAGAGTGGTTCAAGGCTGTGGATACCTGTGGCAGGACTGGCAGAGCCAGCTCCCTCTAGCTCCAGTCTCATCACCGCCTCGACCCACCCCTCAGGTGAGCAGGAAAGACCAGACACCTAATCTTGGGTTCTCCGGGCCAGGGCCTTGCACCCTGCCTTGACTGAGATGCTCCCTGCTCCTTCCTCTCCCAATCCACTTGACCTCTTGGGGTCTGAGCAGACACCCTCTGTGGGAGGAGGGTTGGCAGCAATTTGGGCAGATGAGTCAGTAACCTGGCGTGGCCTCCTCCCAGTTCTCCTCTTGGTAAGGCTTACTTCAGCTGTGGCAGGGACGCGCCATCTTTTGCTGCAGGCGTCCCTTTTCTGCTGCGCCTGGAGCTCTCGTTGCCCACTTTTACCCACCCCCAGGCTCGCTCTCAACCCCCACCAACTCCTTTCATTCTGCCCCCACCCGAGGCACCTGGGCCAATGGACCTTTCTTGAAACCTGGAACCCACCCACTGTGAAGTTCTGGTTCCTTTCCCTGCTCTTGTGAAACTCCCCAGTTCTGTGGGCAGAGGCCCTGGCAACACCAGCACAGAGCAAGTAGCTACAGGCCAAGGGCCCCAGTGCCCACTCCTGCCGTCAGCTCTCGGCAAGCCCCGGCCGAGAGGTCTGTTTGCCTGGCTTCTGTGCCAGGCGTCCCTGCTCCCAGCCCCGCCCTCCCAGGCAGCTGCCCCAGCACCACCCAAACCCCCTGCACGGCATGAAGAGGGTGGAACGTCTCCCCATCTTCACACACCTGGCTAGCAGCTGGAGAGAACTTCCCAAATCAGAACTGTGAGGTGTGATTGGCAGGAACTTCTGGAGACCTCAAAAACTTCCTTGGGCAGAAATTTCAAGACTGGACAGGCTAGCGGAGGTATTGTTTGCAGGGCACCAAAGATGGAAAGTCTTTCTATGTTGGTCAGAATGGATGAGATGCCCGAATTCCATACCTGGGAAGCTGGACATGGGAATGGCCACATGGAGGGGTCTTCTCAGCACGTCTGGGCTTCTGACACTGTGACCGTCCACACGGTGGCTCCTTCACTCTCTCTTCCCCATCATGTCTCCGTCAGGATTAGGGAATATGGGGAGCGGGGAGAAGAAGGAGAATTAATGTCGAATGAGCAGCTGCTCTGTGCTAGGCTTACGCTGCCTTCAGTTCTCAAAACATCCCATCTTTCCAGGTAGACATTTTCCTCTGCCGCCCCACACAGACACACTCTATGGAGGAAGGAACAAAAACGGGACTTCAGAAGAGATTATATGGACCAAACTTGTCATTTTGTAAATGAGGGAACAAAAGTCCAGAGAGTTCAGTTTGCCCAGATGCACGCGATGTGTGCGTGAGAACCGGCCTGCCCACATCACCTACCTCTCAAAGCCTCCTTTTCTCCCTCTCATGTGCCTGCCTTGCCAACATAGAAAATCCAACTTTCCACTCATAGCATGGGTCTGGCCTCCCCTGAGGCAGGGAGCCCCTTTCCACCCCTTCCCATGAGCTCCCAGCCTGTGTGTTGGCGGGGAGCAGCCCTCCCGTCTTGTGTCTTTAGTGCCCCGAGGAAGGTTTCCTGGAGGAGCTGGGGGCCCAGCCCTCACGATGCCCTGTTCCTGCCCACAGTCATCCTGACAGATGAGGAGGTGCAGCGGAAGCGAGAGATGATCATGAAGAGGAAGGAGGAGGAAGCCTTGAAGGACAGTCTGCGGCCCCGGCTGTCGGAGGAGCAGCAGCGCATCATCAACATCCTGCTGGACGCCCACCACAAGACCTACGACCCCAGCTACGCCGACTTCAGCCAGTTCCGGGTGCGTCGGCCAGCTGGCCTGGAATGATGAGCCGCAAGGGGAGCCTGGGAACAGGGAGTGAGACAGAGGGCCAGGTGTCCCTGGCCCAACGGAGAGGGGACAGTGGTGGCTGCTCTGTCCCTCTCATTTCAGGGAGGCCCTCCCCTCCTGTGGGACTTCCTTAAGGCTACTCCTGTCAGAGATCGTGGCCAAGGTAGGAAGACGACCTGAAATGTGAGCTTCTGATCCTCCACCTTTCTCTTCCAGCCTCCGGTTCGAGGGGCTGAGGGTGGAGACAGCCATCCATGCAGATCGTTCTCGAGACACATGCCCAGCTTCTCGGGGGACTCGTCCTCCTCCTCCTGCTCAGATCATTACAGCGTCTCCCCAGGTAAGCGGGACTGCACACCCCGTCCCTGGTGAGCTGGGGAGAGGAGCCCAGAGCTTCCCCGCCTCCGTCCTAGGCTGCCAGTGGGAGGATGGCACTGTCGCACCATGGGCCACGTTGTGTCTTCTGAACAACCCTTTCCTACAGAAGAGGTGGGACGTGCCCAAGGGCCCATGCTGGGGAAGCAGCCAAGCTGGGGTCCCTGGCAAGGTCTGCCTGCAGGGCCTCTTGCTCTTCGCTCTGAGCCAGGCTTCTACCCTGGCTCCTTCCCTGGGGGTGACCAGATTCCTCTAAATGGTATTCGGAGCCTGGGCCCTTTGGAGGTTTTTTTGTTTTGTTTTAGTGTTTCCAGTTTTATTGAGATGATTGACACATAACATTGTGTAAGTTTAAGGTGTACATAATGAATTGATATATGTATACATTGCAAAATGAACATCTATCACCTCACATAGTTACAAAGATTTTGTGTGTGCCATTACTCTCTTAGCAACTTTCAATACACAAAACAGTACTGTGAACTATATTCATTAGCGCCTGAGCCTTTTGGAAGGTGCAATTTGGTGTGGAAGGAGAACATGTGGGTTCCCTTGCCGCCGACCTTATGCTGGAGCCCTGGGGGATCTCCTGCTCCTCTCTCACCTTCCTCTTCTTCGTCCTGCCTCATCCTCCCCCATCCTCGTCCTTCCTTCCTCTGCCTCTCACCCAGCCTCAACCTTGCTGCCCTCTGCTTGGGGCCTCCCCTCCCCTCTGGGGAACCTAGAGCCCTCCAGACTCATTGATGAATCTGTGCCTGGATCCGGAATGTGTGGCAGAAGGCCCGGCCCCAACAGTGGAGCCGGACATTGTGTCTCCCCGCCCACACTGATCGCTGCATGGACTGAGCCCCTCACCTGGGAACCCTCCCTCTGACTTTATGATATATCCATTTGCATCAATGAGGCTCAATCTGCAGGTTACACATTGGCCTGTACTTCAGTTTTTAATAATAATGTTACATTATCTGGGAGTTTTGATGCCTTCTCATAGGTAATTGATTTGAGATGCCCACCTCCCACCAATGTTATGATCAGTATAACATACATTTATTTAAAAATTCAAACTAGTTAATTTTTTTACTTTAAAGAATTATCACACAAAAGTAGTACGTGTTCATTGTAAACATTAAGAAAACAAAAACTAAATTACATATATATATATATAAAACTTTTAATCCTACCACCCAAAGATAATCACCGTTAGCGTTATGATGTAGCCCTTTTCCATTTTTTTAAAACACTTATGTATATTCAGAAATGGAATTGTGTCATTCACAGTCTGGTAATTTTTTTTCTTTCACAGTAATACACTATATCATTTTTTATGTCATTCAGTGTACATGTAGAAGATTGTTTTTAAAGGCTGCATAGTAGTCTGGGGTATGAATGCACAATAACATATCTAAATTCCCTATAATTGGATATCTAATAGATTGTGTCCCAACTTTTCATTAAGATAACTGTATGCCTGTGACTAAATACTTGCACTTATTTAGAGTGTTTTCCTTATGATGAATCCCCGGACGTGGGACTCCTGGTGGAAGGCTACACACAATTGCAGGGTTTTGACCCCTATTGTCAATAGCTTCCTAGGTGACTTATGAAGACCTGTGCCTCCTTTAGTGCCCCAGTACCGCACCAGAATTGCCTAGTTCCCCACATCTTTATAAATACTGGTGTCAACATTTAAACAAGTTTGTTTATAGTTTATAGGTGAAAAGCACAGATGTTTTACTTAGCAATTTTTTGGTCACTAGCGAGGTTAAACATTGTTTCTCACAAGTTTATGGGTTCCAAATTCATTTTTTATTTGAGGTCATTAGAAAAAAGACGCAAGAACGTAAAATCATGACTGGAAGAAGCCTCCTGTTTTGGAGTGTCTGTGATCTTTGGTGTCACTGCCCCACTCTGCTGAAAGAAGAGACAGGGGAATCCCGGAGGAAAGCCGGGCCCGAAGAGCGACCGTGTAGAGACGTGGTCCCTGGGAGATGCCCCGCTCGCCCACCCGCCGGGGCACAGGAGGGCCTCACAGTGCCGTGGAGGAGGCAGGCCGGCTCAAGTGTCCTTACGTAGTTCCTTTTCTTCCCTCCTCCTTCCTCAGACGTGATGGAGACGGCCAACTTCTCCAACCTGGATCTGGGTGAAGAAGACTCAGATGAATCTTCTGTGACCGTAGACCTGTCGCACCTCTCGATGCTGCCCCACCTGGCTGACCTGGTCAGTTACAGCATCCAAAAGGTCATTGGCTTTGCCAAGATGATCCCAGGGTTCAGGTAAGAAGCTTTGGGGACATCTGGGGAACAGAGTTATAATCCTCGAGTCAGTTGGAAGGAGGCTCAGAGATCATAAATCCACTGCCTCCCAAAACAGAGCGAGGCCCTACCCCAGACCTCCTAAATCAGAAGCCCTGGGCTAAGCCCAGGAGTGTGTGTTTTAGGAAGTGCTGCCCATCTAGCATTACTTGGGAGGCCGCACTGGAGAGCTCTTCATCCCCCGCACCTCCTAGATGCTGCAGCGGAAGCCCAGCATGGTTTAAAGGTCAACACCAGGATTTCTAGGGTTGGAGCCAGTGTGTCAGAGCGGGTCTGGAACTCTTAGTTCACTGCTGTGTCCACTCCAGCTGGCTTGGGTTTAATCCTCATACTATGCGTTAACTTAAACCTACATTAACCCTCCTCACCCAATTCTGAAACCAGGGTGAAGTGGTAGAGGGGGCAAAGAGTTGGGCACGAAGACTTGTGAAGTCATTTAGGAGTCCTTGAGGGAGACAGATTGACTGGCATATATGACCTGGGCACCCTTTGCCCAATTTACCCTTCACTCAAGGCCATTTCCTAACCATGCTGAGAACTTTTTGTTCAAAAGGATAAGTATAAGGACATCTACTAGAGTACAGATGCTCTGTTATGGATTCATTCATACAAATTTCTTTCATTCGTTCATTCATTCGCTCATTCATTCATGTGTTTTATTGTCTTTGTAATAATGGCATTTAATATAATACTTATATTAAAAGAGTCATGTGGTGTCAAATATTCTTAAAATAGTTCAGAGTTTATACTTTTAGTAGAGATACTGGGAAATCGTTATATCTATATGTACATTCTTTAGAACATTGTCATAAAATACATCTATAATATGGTTGAGAAATAAGAGAAATAAATCAATATCAAACAATATTATCATCAGCAATAGTTGTGACTATAGAAGTAGGAGCAGAGTGCTTCCTCAATGCTGATGCTCAGATTCAGTGCTGGAATACTGGGAGCCAGAAAACAACTTGACGTTTGCCAGCTCTGAATGGAAACTAAAGTGAGATACCATTTATTGTTTTGTGAATTTCTCTGCGATGTAGGGAAATCACCGGTTTCTAAGTTACCTCATTTCAAGCTAGGTAATGGTAATTCACAAAGCTAAACTCAGCACTTCCCAGCTTGTCTCTGCCCTGAGACAGCTGGCTCCGTGTGAGTCTATGCCTCTCCCCTCTCTCCACATGCCAGGGCTTTTTCAATGCTCCTCCCCTGGAACTAATGTGAAAATTGTAAAGAAGAGAAAAATGTCAAATGGCATTGACACACTTACTGCATTGTACATTTTGTTGTAGCAGAAGGAGTAAGGGCCACTCTGGCAGGCAGGCAGGCAGGAGCAAGCCACTGAGTGTCACCTGTGAGCTCAGCATTGTGCTGGGCCTGGGATTTTCCCTCCAGAGCCTTTCCTTGGAACAGACAACACATTCCACTTGGTACAAGTTCCAACTTTCTCCTCAACTCTTGTGTTATTGTTTGCAAACTCCATGTGTTCCAAAGCCTTGTTTTATGTAAACAGCTAGAGAGAGAAGGAAAAAAAAAACCACTTCAAGGTGTAGATGGATACACGGTAGCACCCAGCTTTCATCTTAGTTCAAGGAGGCAGTTCCATCCTTCCCTGCCTATCAGGGGAGTGGGATGAGACGGCATCTGATGCCCTGTGCACACGGTAAGGTCTGGCGATTCTAAGTGGTGGCTGGGATGGTACACAAGGGAACACTGTCCTATTCATTTAACCAGATTACCCTACTGCTGCCCCCTCCATTATGCACCCCCCTTTTTCCCAACCCCCTTTTCCTCCCATGCCCTTGGCCCCTATCTCTTAACCTCAGCACAGATACCCTTACACCAATATCACTGCAAGCCCTTCAATTTCTCTCCCCAAGGATGAGCGGAAGCTTGCCCCTTTCCTACCCTTTCAAGCTTCACTTTCCAGAGTTCCTTCATCTAGCCCTGCAGTTACGGCCAAAGTGACGTGTGTATGAGCAGGTACAGGGACTGTTTAGTTACGGATGCAAAACCACTTACGTTGATTCCGAACATGCTTGGGTTGGCTTCTGTCTCTCCAGCATGACTTGAAAAATCCCAGAGCAGAGTGTGTTCTAACAGATAACAGAGCCAGCCTTGGAGAGAGCTCTTGGGGGCACACGGATGTGGATACTTTCTGTGACAGGACAGAGGTGATGTTAAGCCTGGCCTGGGGCCAGAGCCCAGGTTCCAGTGGGACCCAGGAGGAGCCATTAGCTCTCTGGTTCTGCTGGTTTCTGCGCTTAGGGGTTTTGTTTTTCCAAGAAGTGAAAGAACAGCAGCTAGTGCCTGGTGGCTTTGATCTTGCTGCCCTTAGGCAAGGGTGGAGGGTCTGGGGAGGGCAGGGTAGGACTTCTGTGTGGGTGAGCAGGGGGTGGGGGGAACAGATGGGACTCCAGTGGGGGCATGGGACCGAAGTGGGGTAGGACTGGATGGACTGTGTTTGGTGTGAACTGCACTGTGGTGTGGCTGCGGGCTCTGCTCCTGGCTCCCACTGCCCCTCTCTCAGACTCTCAGTCTGCACCCCACAAATCTCCCTCCCTCAGTGTTGCAAAAGAAATGCATGGAAGAAGTGGGGCCAGGAGCAGTCCTGGATCTGAGAACCAAGGACCACAGGCTTCACTGCCAAGAGATGTGCATGAGAGGCCAGGCCGAATCAGCTGGAGCCCAGCCCCATGGGCAAAATGTCTTCAGCCTCACTGACATTTCCATTCCCAGGGTCCCCTTCCTGGGTCTAAGACCTGGGGGCCATAGTACTTCCTTTGTTCTTTCCTCTGTGTTCACGTGTTCCTCTATCCAGCCAACTCCTTCCTTACGTAAACTGAAGTATTAAAGTTGACAAGGACAGCCTCTGTCCTCCTCAGGGTTTGGTGTCTGATGAAAGAGATAGACTCATGAGCAATGGCTGGGAAAAGATAAGAGGCCTGCTAGAGGGGCTGTGGGAATCCGGGTGGGAGGGCTGGGCTCTGCCCGGGGCCTGGAAAAACCAAGACTGGGACACATTTCCAGAGCACAGCTCAGGTGCCCAGAAGTGGCCGCAGGGATGAAACTGATCAGGGTATAAATGTTGCACAGGCCCAGGGAGGAGGACAGAGCCCGAGCTGGTGTCTGTCATAGCAGGAACAAGGTTTTTTAAGGGTGTCTCCACCTCTACCCCCAACGCCCACCAGCTTCAGTTCAGACTGTGAGGTGCACTTTGAAACACAGGTTAAGATAACTACTACAAAGCTAGAAGTGACCAAAATGTCCCAAATTAGGTGGATAGGAGACCGATTAAATAACTTATAGTACGTTGATAGAATGTAACATTATGCAACCCTCTACGAACTGGCCTAAAGAAATTTTAGTGGTGTAAGAAGTGGGACGCAGAATTACTGTGGACCTGAGTAAAAAAGATATTTGCATAGGAAAAGATAAGGAAATGTACCAAAAGGTTCATGGTGGTTATGAGTAGTTTTCATTTGCTTTTATATTTTTTTCTGTGTTTTCCAAAGATGTAGTGATGAACATGCTTACCTTGTATAATAAATTAAAACCCAAATGGGGGTGGTGTTAGTTTCTAGTTTTTTAAAATGTGGATTGGGCATCTAGGGAAAGGTGACGGGGATGGCGCGATGTCTAGGTGCCATGTTGTCAGGGCTGTCTGTCCTGGAGAAGATGCAAGGGGTGCACAGCAGCGTCCTTTAAATGGTTCAAAGGAACCCATGGCTGGTGGAGAGGTCTGGTTCTGTGTTCCTTGAGAAGACAGAAGTACAAGGAATGAGTGAGTGTATCATCATGTGAGTTATAGATCAATAGAATAAGAGGCTGTTAATGAAGAGTAAACGATTTTGCAGTGGTGGCCAGACACCATGAGCTCCTTGGCACTGGGAGAATCCTGTGGAGGCTGTGTGGGAACCACATGTCTAAAATGCTGAGGAAGAAATTGGAACACATAGCCTCTAAGAGGTGTCTTCTGACTCTAGCACTTTGCAATTTTTTCCAATGCAGACTTTTTGCTAGTTATCCCAATCATCCTTTTACGAACTGAACCATAGCCACAGAGAGGAGGATCGCCTATCTACAGGATATCCAGGCAGAAGTATATAGTCAGGAAGAGAAGGGAGGAAAAACAAGAAGCAAATTGATCAGCAGGTCCTGCATTTTCCTTGTCATTGTTCAGACAAGCCATCTTGTGACGCAGAATAGTGGAATTAGTCATTGGCCTTGTGCCTCATTGACATATTTGTTCACCCTCTCTTGTGCTCAGGACTAAGTGATCAGTGTGTGGGCAACATTGAGGTAATTAATAGGTGGTGTAGGCCCTCAAGTAGCTTACAGTTAAGGTCCAAAACAGGCCTACTTAAAAAAAAACAACAACAACCCTCAGCCAAAGGGGAAAGGGAAAAATAAGAATAAAAGCAATGTGCAGCGGGTTGTAAAGGAATGGCTCCAATTCTACTGAAGAGAATCAGAAGGTGGAGGGCTCCAAGAGAAGACCTCACCAGATTCAGAATCAGAAGGATGAGGTGGAGAAGAAGGGCATTCTCAGCTGCAGCTGTCACATGCTCAAAGACATGATGGTGTGAAAACAGCATCTGAATGTGGAGTAGTCCACAGTTGCTAGAATGGAGGGTTGGTGCAGGTTGCAATGGGTAGGGGAGCTGGAAAGACAGTTTGGAGCCAATTTATGGAGTACAAACTTGATCCTGGGTTGTTTGATAATCAGGATTTCTGAGCACAAGAGTGTGATACTTCCCTGTAGTGACAGGAAGAAAGATGAATGAGAGATCCTAGAGCTTTGACTCCAGGATTCTAGTAGGAGGAGGCTAAAAAAAGATGATGGGGCTCTAACCAGAGAAGCCCTGTTGGGAGTGGGAATGAGGTCAAGGGTTCCAGACATGTCCTGGAGACAGAGTTGACTGAGCTATACTACTAGGAAGGACTGGAGGACAGGAGGAGGGAAAGGAGGGAAAGCATGGGAGCTGTTGAAGATGGCCCTGGCCATACATTTGTAGACCACTGTATTCATGCCATAACCTTGGGAGCTTCCTCAGGCTCTATCTTCCTGTCCCTAAAATACCTCTGGCTGCTTAAAACTGGGAAATCCTGGCAAGTCACTGGGTTTTCCTTGTCTTAGTAACTGAGCCACTTCATTTCTTATCTTGACATACAATCTTGAGTTGTTCTCCCTCAAGAAACAGGCTTGTTTTTTCCAACCAGGCTTCCAGCTCCTCAGTGGAGGGTCTAGGGCACATACTGATCACCTGGCAGGTGTAGACCTGTCAAAACACTACACCAATTTGCATGACATGAAGTTCTTGATCAATAACCTGACCCTTGCTTCTGCTCTTCCTGACAGAGACCTCACCTCTGAGGACCAGATTGTGCTGTTGAAGTCAAGTGCCATTGAGGTCATCATGTTGCGCTCCAACCAGTCCTTCACCATGGATGACATGTCCTGGACTTGTGGGGGTGAAGACTACAAATACCGCATCAGTGATGTGACAAAAGGTGTGTCCAGGCTCTGTCTACATGCTCTCTAGCTCCCAGACTCTGATTCTACCCATCCTGGGGTCATGGGCCCTGATCAGGTAAAATCAGGGAAAAAAGGGCAAGGTCAGGTCCAGTCAGGGCTGGATGTGGGGTGGGGTGCAGTGGGTGGCTCCTCAGTTCTGCCCACAGCATCTGGCCATTCTCTCTCTCACAGCCGGACACAGCCTGGAGCTGATCGAGCCACTCATCAAGTTCCAGGTCGGGCTAAAGAAGCTGAACTTGCATGAGGAAGAGCATGTCCTGCTCATGGCCATCTGCATTGTCTCCCCAGGTATGAAGCCTAGCAGTGAGCAACTCAAGGACCTGGGACATGGGGAGTATGAAAAATGAAGCCCTGCTGAGGGCCAGTAGGGCAGTCTTGAGGGAGAAGTGAGCAAAAGGACTGAAAGACCAGGAAACACCCTCTTTTCTGGGTTTGCAAAGCCCATATGGTATCTGTATACTGAGGGGTCCCCCAATGTCCTTGGCCTTACCTACCGAGGCCATTGGTGATTCATAGGTAGAATTCTTAGGAACCAGAAAGATGGAGTTTCACAAGCCACAAATAGGCCTGGATATTCCCAATATTCAGGCTTTGCTTTTGTGTGAACTGAGCTGAACTTCCTTGACACATACAGTCCCCTGGGAGACAGGTTAAAAAAACCTGGGGCCTGATAGATGGTTCTGCCTAGGTAGTTTACCTGACTAATTTTGGAGGCAATGTGCTGTGATCCATGAGCTCTTCTACCTGTTTGGGGTGATAAGAGGGAGAAAGGCTGAGGAGGAGGTTATTGTGGTCCTGACGATAATATATTGGTGATGAGGCCCAAAGTGGGGCAGTGCTGCCTCAGCCTGGACTAGACTCAGGGAAACAGTGAGTGGGCTCTACCCAGAGATGCTTTCCTAAGCTGGATAACCAAGGAATGGACATGGACTCCCTGCCCTTTTTCAGCTTGTATTCACTCATTTATTCATACATACACTCAGCGATAATTTATTGAGCACCTACTAGGTACGAGGCACTGTGCTGGGCATAGGGATTCAGCAGCAAACAGGGCTTTGCTCTCATGAAGTGTAAGAACAGACATTAAACAAATGTTATTTAACAACTAATTTTTAATATGATGAGAGTTTAAAAGAATAAGGAAGTATGTGATACTACAGCTGGGTATAATAGAAAGAAGGAACCTGATATAGTCTGGAGCTTGGGGGTAGGAAGTTATCAGGAATGGTCTTCTTGAAGTTCTTTTAAGCTGTTTTCTGAATAGTCAGTAAGAGACAGACAAAGATAAAGAACTGAGTTCCAGGCAGAAGGAATGTAAATGTGGATCTGAAGGCCAGAGAGCATGGTGCATCAGAATCCTAATGGAAAGGTGGACTGTAGAGATAGTAGGAGAGAGGTAATGTGGGGACAGGGCCAGATAGGTCCATAAAAGGACTTGAGGCTTGATCCTAAATGCAAGGGAAAGTAGTTGAGGGGCTTTAAAAAGGACTGCGATGTCACAGGTCAGCAGCCATGCAGGGGTGACTTAGGGGGATGTTTAAGTTGGGTGTCTATGTTGATGAAGGGGTGGTGGGGAGATTGAACAGTAAGTACCCAGCTCAGAGCTCCTGTGCCTCCTTTTCCTGCCTCCTTGTGCTCACAGACCGTCCTGGAGTACAAGATGCTGCACTGATTGAGGCCATCCAGGACCGCCTGTCCAACACGCTGCAGACCTATATCCGCTGCCGCCACCCGCCCCCAGGCAGCCATCTGCTCTATGCCAAGATGATCCAGAAGCTGGCTGACCTGCGTAGCCTCAATGAGGAGCACTCCAAGCAGTATCGCTACCTCTCCTTCCAGCCTGAGTGCAGCATGAAGCTCACACCCCTTGTGCTGGAGGTGTTTGGCAATGAGATCTCCTGACTAGAGAAGCCTGTGGTGGTGCCTGGGTGGGGCTGCTCCTCTGGGGCCATGTGCCCGGGCCTAGGGCTGGCTGACCAGCAGCCCTTCCTACCCTCTCTGGAGTGCAGCCCCTCCTCTCCCACCTCTTCTCCCTGCCCCGCCCATCTTCTCTCCTGCCCAACCTAACACCAGGTCCCTGCTACCTGTAGGCCACAGGCTGACCCCAGTCCCTCAAGACTTCAATCATGATGAGTTGCTGTTTATTTGACAAAGAGACTCAAATGGGGGCAGAGGGCAAAGGCTGAAGGTGGGGCCTCACCTGGGCATGCCAGAAGTGGTTGCTGGCTGGTGCCCAGGGAATAGGCAGGCAGGAAAAACACACCCATTCCTCAGGGAGAGATACCCGTACCTTCCCCCCGATTCAGGTCCTTATGCCCAGGCCCTGGTGGGGATCTCCTTCCCCTTGCTCCACCCATGATAAAGAACTGGCCACAACCCCCACCGCACCCCCACCTCATCCTGCCACCACTCTGTGCTGTTCTGTTCCAGGGCAGCATGCCATGCTGGGGCCTTCTCCCTCTGCCTTCCTATCCCTGGCCTGTCTAGGGAACTCACTGCCAAGAATGACCAAAAACAGGGCAACTAAGCTCACAACTCCCCCCTCACCTACCTGTGCTGGCCAAAGTGCACTTGCCTAACCCCTCGAAGGCCACCTTCGTCCCATTGCCATAGTAACATTCTCCATGGAAGTAACTATGGTGAAGAGGCTTTCTCCTCATGGCCCAGACCTCACCTGCTGAAGAGACCCAAGGAAGGAAGAAAGCAGGGCCCTGGTGGTGGGGGACAGGCAAACCCAGCCTCACAGAAGAGTAGTGGATGGTGGCCACAGCTGTCCCTGACACCAATCCCATGGCTCCTCGGCCTTGATCTAAGAGGTTAGTTGAGGCAGGAGCTCTCCTTCCAACAACCCACATGACGGGACTGAGTAGCCCCCCGGGTTGCAGGACAGCACTGGGCACCATCCTCACCCTCCCCTGCCAGTGCCTTACCTCGCACCCCAGAGAGAGAACCTGCCACAGGCTCCTGGGCCCTCCCACTCTAGCCACAGGTGCTGTTGGGGCCTCACTCGAGGATGGCCCAGGGTGACCCAGAGGCTGGCCCCTCTCCCAATCACCTCATAGTCTGGAGAAGCGGTGCCCGCTCCGCTTACCAGTGAGGCTCTGTCTTTTCCACCTGATGGGGTGGGATGGAGGTGATGGACTTCCAGACCCCAACGGCCTAAGTCATACTCCCCCTGCCCACCTAGGTGTAGTTCTCAGATAGCCGTTACCCCGGAGACACAGGAGCTGGTGCTCCGAGACCTCAGAGTGTGGGCAGAGGGAGATGGGTTCGCCTCTGGTGGCCATTCAGAGAGCATTTAGGGTTGGAGTCATGTGGGGCTGGTGCCCCTCTTATTCTCGCTCCACCACCCCAAAGTGGGAAGGAGCCTTGGGGGTACGATGAGAGCCGGGGTACGTAACTTCAAACTCCACGTTCTTCTTTCTTTCATAGCCAGCCCAGCAGGTGGGAACTCTGGGTCTGTTTACTCTGGAGTGCGGTTCCTTTGGGAATGAGTTGTAGGTATGTGGGACCAACGCAGAGAGGGTTCTTCCAGGAGTCCCCAGAGGGTCCTGCAGATGGTTACTTGAGTTTCGGGAACACGGCCATATTTGATGTCTCAACACGAGGGAGTTCGTGACAGTAGGATACCCCTTCACCTGCATCTGTTTTCCCCTGAAAGCCCTGGGAGCAGTCGGCCTTACCGCTGCCAGAGCTCTCAGCGTCCACCGGCCCGTCGTTTCCTCAGGTGGAAGAACATCTGACAGCCACGCTCCTGATTACGGAATACATCCTTATGGCTGAGCCTTATGTTTATTAGACATGAGTTGTTTTTAGAATCAGACTCCATTTTGTACTGCATTCTAATATAGCAGGTAGTAGACACCACTGATTAGGAGATATTTATGGGGGGAGAACTTACATTGTGAAAATTCTGTACATTAATTATTGTTGCTGTTGTTATTTTATAAATTAGGGAGAGACCCTTGTTATTTGATTTTACCCACAAAACATATTGGTCCACCTTGCTATTCAGTGGGAGAAAAGGTTTGAAAATCGCTCGCTAAAGTCATTCAAGCCCATTTTTAAAGAAAGTGACGCTTAGAGGAGCGCATGACTCACCCCAACGCATATACATAGTTAGAAGTAGCACCAGGCCTGGGCCCAGACCGTGGCCTTCTGGTCCAGTGCTCTTTGCACTACACCACGCTTGAGCTCAGACCCCGCTTCCCATTCCCTAACCTTGTCTTGGGAAGTGCTGGATTTCAGGCAGAGCAAGTCTAGATCCCAAACCCCTGCCTTCTTTCCCAGGGTTGTCACCTCACTGACCCATCAGGAGGGTGAGGGACACCTCGGCCTGGGTCTCAATGTGAATCCGACCCCCCCGCCCCAACAAGGCCCTGGCCAGATGTGGTCTTTGCCTCAGCCCTTACAATGCTGTTACCTTATCAATAAAGTGCATCTGCCTTTGTGATGTCTCCATGTTCCCAGCTGTCCCAGGCAATTGTGGACTGGCCTTGCCTCCTCCAGGGATCCCGAGTAGACACAGGAAGAATGCCAGGTCCTCAACTCTCAGCCCCACCACAACCCAGCCCATTCCCAAAGGGATGTCCAGGAGCTGGGAGGGGGAAAAAGGAAAAGTGAGGTTTCACGGGGCTGAATTGAGAGGAAATGTGATTATCATCTATTTTGCTTTAGAATGAGAGAAGGTGAAGGTGGATGTTTATAAATCTAGAACTTTTAAAGAATATTACTGGAAACCCTGGGAAGTGTGTGCACCAAAATGCCAGATAAACAAGATTCTGGGAGATAGCTCCTTCTGTGGCCTAACTGGAAATACGTGCAAGAACCCAAGCGAGGCCAACAGCAAAGGGTGGAATGGATGACAGACTCGGTTAAAGCTGGGAACGAAGAGGCAAAAAAGCAGCCTTTAAAGAGCCTCCTGAGTTATTTCCAAAGAATAAAAAATGTTTGCTAGAAATTAACCAATGAAGAAAGCTTTGCTTATAGTAATAAAAAATGGATCATATTGACATAGCACTTTGTGGCAAGTACTGCTGTAAATAAACACGTTATGCAAGCCAGCCTGCTTTATCCTTATAAGGACGCCAGGGGAGATGGATGGCCATTACCCCCACTTGTCAGAGGAGATAACTTGCCCAAAGCCACAGAGGTGGAGAGATGGGATTTGAACCCTTGGCGGCTGGCTCCAGAAGCCTTTAATGAACTGCTACGCTATGCTGCTTCCCACTGAGTTGAGTGATCTGACAAGTCAGTCTTGCCAGCTCTCTACTAAAGAGCATGTAAGGGAGACTCCCATTCTTAAAGGAGGCCCTGGGGTGGGAGAAGCGGAGGGGCTGGATCAATCAGTGTTCAACTCCCAGGAAGCATTCAGTCATATGTACTGGCTGCCATTAAGGATGAAAACCAGGCAACTGTTGACAAATGTGTCTTGTCTTTGAAATGGCTGCTGTGCCAGTGATGGAGAACTGCAAATGACTTGTGTGCATTTAAACAGGACTCCCAAGGGACCCAGAGGAGCCAATGCACCCAGCTCTGTTTTCCCAGGGAAGTAGGGTTTATAATAAAGGGCAGCACCACTAAACACAGCACAAAAATAACCCCCCAAAACACTTGGTAATCTGCAAATGGGGAAGTCATGCCCAACCATTGTATGTATTTAGGATGAGTTGGCCTGGGAACCTGGGGATGTGATTTACTTCAGTTTTTCTGAAGTATCTGCAAAGATTTCAAACCAAAGGTTTTAAACCAAATGGGTCACTGGGGGAGAGGTTGGAGGAGAAGAACTGAGGGTAGGGCTTGTGGGCCATTTTGTCATGAAATATTAGATAGACTTAGAAATAGCTGCTTAAATGCACATGTCTCAGGCAGAAGTGTGAAGGTGAAATTCTTAGAAACTGTTAGGAGAAACTTATTTGGCGTTTTATAGATGAACAAGCCAAATTATTCATCTTTGTGTTTGACAGAACACGAAATCTCCAAGCCTGTGTGTTACAATAAACTTTTCCAGGAAAACTGGGAGGAATGCACCCAGAAAACTGTAGAGTTAGGTAACGTGATTTTAAGTTTTCACATTCTAAGCTCCTGTTCTGCACGTGTGCTGTTCAATAAAGTAGCCACGAGTGATTTTTCAATTAATTAAAATAAAATAAAATAAAATAAAATAAAATAAAATAAAAGCAAACATTTAGTTCTTCAGCCGCGCTAGCCCCATTTCCGCTACTCAGTGGCCCCAGGGCCGCAGGAACAAACACGGCAGATACAGAACATTTCTGTCACCGCAGAAAGTTCTGTTGGACAGCGCTGGTCTACACAACACGTTCTCACCTGGTACTAATCGTGGATCATATGCTTCTGTTGATCTGCTGGGCAGACAGCTGCTAAACTATTTGACATCACAAAGAAGATACATAGGGAATGTCCTCCCTTTACATCAAGTGATGCTGCTACTGGATTCTGTGAACAGGTCCCTCAAAAGAGGCGTTAAAGAAAAACATCTCACAAGGCTGTGGGGCAGAAAGAGATGAGTGGTGTGTCTGGAAATATGGATTCTGGGGACAAGCAAACAGGGCCTGCCCAGAGCGGCCAGAGCCGTCCGGACAGTGTCTCTAGCTTCTGCTGGAGCTCCTCGGAGGCTGTCTGTGCAGTGTGGGGTCTGTCTATCTGCCCTCTACCAAAGAGGATGAGTGACAACTTGCATTTTCAGCATGTCCAACGGGATGCCTGCCGACACCCTATCAGACATTAGCACTCGTGGGCGAGAAGCCAGTGAGGCTCCTGAGGGAGTCCGCACTCCAAGTGACCAGGAAGCACAGCGGGGTGTGCAGCAGTGGCTGATGGGGGGATTCCGGAGGTGGGGGTCCCTGCTGTAGGCAGCTGCTCTGAATCTCTACTCAGACCTGTCATACATGATACGTGAGGTAATGTTGCAAGTTGGGGTCCTGGTTCTGAGGAAGCTGACTGGGAAAAGCAGGTTGAAGTGCAGGAAGTTTACTGAGGACAGGGTCACTAGCTTTGGTGGCAGGGAAGGAAGCAGAATCAGGTAGAGAGGGAGAAGTTGGGCTGCAATGCATTGTCCACAGAGGTCTCCACCTACCCTCACGGGGTATTCTGAACCTGGGATGGCCCTTGTCAGGTTTTTTTTCTTTTGTCTTTTTTAAATTCTATTTTATTGATTATGCTATTACAGTTGTCCTGATTTTACCCCTTTGCCCCTCTCCACCCAGAGCTCCCTATTCCCTCAGGCAATCCCCCCACTACTGTTCATGTCCATGGGTCATGCGTGTAAGTTCTTTGGCTACTCCCTTTCCTATACTGTATTTTACATCCCCATGGCTATTCCATAACTACCTATTTGTACTTCTTAATCCCCTCACCTCTTCACCCCAACCCTCTCCACTCCCATCTGGCAACCATCTGGTAACTAACTTCTTTTCTCTTGCTGATTTTAAAAGTCTCTCTTTATATTTAACCTTTGGCCTTTTAATTATGATGTGTTTTGGAATGGGCTTTTTAATATCCATCATAATTAAGATTCTCTGTGTTTCTTGGACTTGCATGTCTATTTCCTTCACCAACTTAGGGAAGTTTTTCTTTTCCACTATTTTTTCAAATAGATTTCCAATTTCTTGCTCTTTCTCTCCTCCTTCTGACACCTTGCAACGTATTTGCAACGTATTTGCAAATATTGGGCCTCTTGAAGTTGCTCCAGAGTCTGCCTATGCAATCCTCATTTGTTTGGCCTCTTTTTTCTTCTTGCTGTTCTGCATGGTTGTTTTTTGCTTCCTTATTGATTTAATTATTGACTTCATCCACTTTACTGTTGTTTCCCTACACATTGTTCTTCATTTCAATTACTGCATCCTTCATTTCTGACTGGGTCTTTTTCATGCTGCTGAGTTCCTCACTAAGTTCTTGAGCATCCTTACAGTGTTTTGAACTCTGCATCTGATAGGTTGCTTATCTCCATTTCATTTAGCTCTTTTTCTGGGGTTTTGATCTGTCCTTTCGTTTGGGCCATGTTTCTTTTTCTCCTCAATCTGTCATCCTCCCTGTGTTTGTTTCTGTGTATTAGGTAGAGCTGCTATGACTCCCTGTCTTGGTAGTGTGGCCTAACGTAGTAGGTGTCCTGCAGGGTCCAGCGGCACAGCCTCCCCTATCATCCAAGCTGGGTACTCTAGCTGCACCATTCATGGAGGCTGAGTACAACCTCATCTTGTAGTTAAGACTTTGTTGCCATTGGCAGATCAATGGGATGGATTTATACAGGCTAGTCAGCTGCAAGGACTGGCTGTGACCACTTACCACAAACCTCCACCCTCTGAGGAGGATCAGCTGTGCAGGGCCAGGGTGGTGGTGCTCCGACATGGTCTATAGCAGTCCAGAGAGCGTGCTGGCCATTGGGTTTCCCAGGTGGTGCAGGCCAAGGTCAGCTCCCACCTTTGTTTTGCCCAGGGCACACTGCCTGAGCTGTAAAGAAATCTGAGAGGGCTGCCACTTGTGCTGGGCTTGGAGATGCCCAGGCAGAGCCAAGCTGTGAACCTAATCTGGCTGCCACTAGGGCTCGCTGAAGCCAGCTGTTTCTTGTACGATTTAGGAGCCAACACCAGCCATTCTTAGGGAAAAGCAGCTTGGGTGGGCCCGCAAGTTGGGTGGGGCAGAGCCTCTGGGGATCTTTAGGCGGGTCAAACAGCGTTAGCCAGGTTGATGGAGTCTCAGATATGGCAAAAATTTACCAGCTCTTTAGGGGGAGGGTTTAGCAAAGGGGCAATGGCCTCTGCTCACCTTGATGCCAGACACTTCAACTCCTCCCTTTGTACCGCTGGTGCCTTTCAAGCTGCTTCCTCAGTGCTGGAGCTCAGAGGATGAGTCTGAGCAGGTAAGTCCATGTGTGGGTTCTTAAAGAGGAACTGCTTGGGGCTCCAGAGGTTTCTTTCACTGACTCAATCGCCGCTGGTTTTTGCAGCCAGAAGTTGTGTGGACTTACATTCCTGGCACTGGAACCCTGGGCTGGGGGGCCTGGTGTGGGGCTGGGACTTCCTGCACCCGAGATATTGCTCCCAAATGTTTATCCAGCCCACTCCACATCTGTGCCCCTCCTGCCAGTCTAGATAAATGTGGTTTCTTTAGTTCCATAGTTGTCAGACTTCCATTCAGCTCAATTTCTGATGTTCTTGAGGGATGGTTGTTCTATATTTTAGTTATAATTTTGATGTCATTGTGCAAAGAGGCAGAGATGGATGCCTGTGCCACTATCTTGACCAGAAGCCCCTGCCAGGTTATTATATTCCTTCATCAGCTGGTCATGGGATGCTGGCTGTCCTTATGAAGAGTGTGACTTTCATGTGACCTTGAGCTAGGCGGCCTTCTTCAGCCCAGGGCAAGTAGGACTGAAGATTGTTTCTTCCCATTTTGCACAACAAGCTGGGCCCTTTTAGAATGGGCTTCTCTGCCTAAGGGAAGAGTGGGAAGGATCCCAAGCCCTTCCCATGGGCTCTAGGTAAGGGGACACCAGAAGTCTCAGGTGTTCTTAGTTTCTCCCCAGTTCTGGACTGTTCTCTTCCTAAATCATCTTGAGTTTTGCCACTAGGTGGTGCTACTGTCCTATAGGGACAGGTTTGAGCTGCAGGCTTGTCCTCTCTTCCCCACTTCTGCCCTTGCTCTTTTTCTGTGAAGCTGAGTCCCTAACACTGTAGCCACTTGGTGGTGTTCACTTCTCATACCAGCAACCGAGCAGAATGCAGAAGGGACCTGCTCTCTGGCTTTCCAGGTCACCTCTGGAGTCAAAGCTAGGGAAGCATCTGACACACGCACTAGCCAAGGACCCTGTAAGTCTGAGCTCTGGTGCCTGGGCCCTCTGAGCACATTTCATGCTTGCCCCAGGTTCCCTCTGAGGTCCAGCCTGGTAGTGTAGTCCTTGCACTGTTTCCAAGCACAGACACAACGCTGAACTCCGTGCTGGGGATACAGCAGTGAATAAGACAGTCACTGCCTCCTGAGAAAGGCACAGTCCAGTGGGAGAAGACAGACCTAAAAACAGACCATCACAAAGCAGTACAAGCAGAAGCCGCAAAGTATAACATTTAACAGCATAAACTTCTGGGTGTCTGTCCTGGCTCTGCCACTTGTTACTTGTAGGATCTTGGACAAATTACTTAATGTTTTTCAGCTTCAGAATCTTCATCCATACAACAGCGACAATAATAGTACTTAATCCCAGGTTTATTATTGTGATATAATCTGTGTAAAACATTTATCACACTACCTGGAGGCAGCCATGAATCATAAATGCTGGCCAACATCATCATTACATTGGAGAGTGGAGACACATTTCCCTCAGGAATTGACACTGTCCCCATCCTCTGACCACTGCTCCTTGCAGAGCCCTCTGGACTGGCCCCAGATGACCTCTTGGGCGTCTGGAGCTTTGGGCTCCTGCTCCGTGAGTGCCTACCCCAGCTGGCAGAAGGCATCGTTGTGCCACCTGGCCACCAGGGGGCAGGTATGAAATTGAATAAGCCAAATGAGCTTCAACTGAAACAGCCCAGCTTGGAAAGAACAGTGTGGGAAAGAGATGGGAAAGCAGGTACATAAAACTGAAACACGTGGAACTCTAGTTAATTCTGTCCACAAATTGTTTCAATTATGGTCTGTCTTTGCCAGCTTTGCTCCCTCAATGACCAGCGCCGCCTGACTTCCCTGCACACATAACCAACCCATAATTAAAGACAGTGTTTTCAGGTAAGAAGTGGGAATCAAAATGAGCTTTAAAGGTCGGGTTTGCTCCATGTATCTGTTGTGCCATTGTTCTTCATTTTTACCCCAGCGCTTACGGGACCCTTGCTCCTTTGGCAAGCTACAAAGCCCACTCTGATCAGGTCTGTCTGCTTCGCCAGGGTCACGTGTCACTGTTCAGAGGTTGAAACTGAAGCCACTAACACCTCCAACCACTTGCAGGTCTGCACCCGAGCACCTCGGCGGTGTGCCTCCATGGACCTTGGTTCTCAAACAAAAAATGAGGACCCCAAAGAGTTTTTGTCTTGGGGGGTTATTATATTCATCAATATTTACCATGTTAGAAATTTAAATTAAGAAATTTGAAAAAATATTTTTGATAACAATTATGACTCTTGATATTATAACTTAACATAACTTTTATGAAAACAATCTTTTTCCCAAAGCAGAACAAACTTAGTTACAAGAGAGGATGGTTTTACAGTCTTGCAAATCTCTTTAATGTCTGGCTTACTAGGAGACAGCTAGATCCTCATATCTGGTTCTGCATTCCATCTGTTAGGATATCACACACCACAGAACCTCTGGAAAACTCCTCTGTACACAAGTGAGGGAATGAGAGTAAAAAGGCAAACGAAAACACTTTTGACCATACAGAGCCCCTAGATGGGACTCAGGGACCCCCAGGGTCCCCAGACTACGCTTTGAGACCTATACTGTGCATTTTATGTGTCGTTTCCTTGGCCTGACGTGCCCTCTGCTGGCTCTCCCGTCCCCAGCTTCCTCAGCTGGGCAAACTCCTGCTGCTCCTTCAGTTTCCTCAGGCTTCAAGTCTCCCATAAATTCTTTCCTCATGGAACCTCACTGTGCCATGCCCCTGCTTGCCACACCTGAGTAAGCTTGCACATCCACCCTATTGCAGAACGAAGTGTACATTGTAGTGAGTTTTAAACTTCTGTTTTGTCATGGGGCTCCCTTCCAGACTGGACAAAGGAGGAAGGGATTCCGTAAATGTGGCTGCATAAATGGATGGATGAATTAATGAAGGCCACATGCTACCCACTTCTGTTAGCATCTAAAATATGTGATCTTCACAAATGATGTCAAATTTGAAAAATTCTGCTTGGGTCCCTACTAGAAAATGAGATGCAAACAGACTTATGCAAATTTAAACACCTTCCTCTGAACTTTGGAAACTGAGAAGTTGAGTCCCTGTGGCTTCAGAACCCACATACTAACTATCTCTTCCTGAAGCATCTGCCACCTCTCCCTCATTCTGTATGTGAACAGTTTTCTTTTTGGACCAAAATGCAGAATTAGCATTTCTCCCTATTCATATTTATCCGATTTGATTTATCCCACATCTTAGCCTGCTGAAATCTTTGAATCCTCATTTTGTCATCCAATATTCTGACCATCCCTCCTAGCCTTGTGGCTCCCAAAACTTGGCTCTGCAGGCCATGTACAGAGTTGACCAGTACAGAGCCATAGCTTTGCCCCTCCTGCAGGTTGATATCAGTGCACGTTGGTTCAGCTGTTCACGACCTCACTGGCAACCAGGGAAGGGGGTGTGTAATGAGAGACTGAGTCGCAGACGGGAATACTTGCACAGAGCCAGTTATCAACAGGAATTTGGGGAACTTGTCAGTGCTTCTACAACACCCCCCCCAAAACACACACACACACATACACACACACTTCTTAGGACCCAGTAGTCTCACTCCAAGTCTGGACAGATCCTTATGGAATTAAACCATATCTGGGCCAAGGATCAGGGACCCAGTGATATCTGATATAGAGGATGCAGGAAGGGGTGGATCAAGTATCAAATTCCAAGCTGGATTGTTCTGCAAATTCTGTCTGAGCTGGACTCCAGGAAGGAAGGCAGCATCTCCTAGATACTGGTTGCTGAGAGGAGAAAGGCAACAGGCAGTGGGCAGAACTCTCCTTAGACATCCCTTGGTGGGGGATGGAGAAATCACATGTAGCCCAGCCTGGCAACCCTTATTTAGCTCCACGGAGCCTCTTCACTGCCCTCTTCACTTGCACTCAAAATCCTACAGGGCATCTGGAAAGGCCTGTGCCACCCCATCTAATTAAAAATCTTAAAGATGCCTGTGAACATCTGTGGCAGCTGGCATGGGGCTAGGGGGAGGGGGAATGGAGGCCCCAACTGCATCTGTGCCTGGTTCCTGTTTCTCCATTTGCCTACCTGATCAAGCAGCCCATCAGAACAGGCTCAGCCACCAAGGCCAGCCCACCCTGGGCATGAAGGACTATGAGCATTGGCTCCAGAGAGCCAGGGAGACCCCTTCCTCGTGTCCCTATGTTTTCTCCACTCCCCCTGGTCCCACCCCCAGTTCCACGGATTTAAACGTCTTCCCCTCTCCCATCCTGGAGCCCCAGGGGCAGTGGCAGGGAGGGGATGGTAGAAGAGCCCACGGTGATAAAGTGGGGATGGGGAGAAGAGATAAAGGGGGTGACAGAGAAACCAGCCCCACTTCCGCTCTGATAGGGACCCCACCCCACGGAGCTCTTGGCCGTCTGCTGTGTTGACAGGAAGGCCTTGAGGTGGTAAAGGAGTAGATGGGAGGGGAGGGAACACTGTCGGTGGGCAGGATATCAGTGGCCTTGGGAGATGTCCGTTCATCATTGGTTTGCTTGGTTGTTAGTTCATCCTTTGCATGAATGCTGACCACAGCTCTTCCTACCTCGAGCCAGCAAGGTGCTAGGCTGTAAGGGACTCAGTGCAACTGCAGATAGAGCTCAGGTGCTCTCCCAGCCCCCTCGCCCTCCACTCTCTGCCCTGAGAAAGCAGCCAAGGTAGCGCATAAGAACACGGACTTTACAAATGGGCCATCCTGAATCCTGATCGTGTCTCTCACTAGCTGTGTAAGTTGGGGGAAATTACTTGAGCTCTCTGGGCCTCGGTTTCCTCTTCTATGGATGGGGACATAGAGCCTTTTGTGAAGATAACACGACGGAAGGCTTGTGGTGTGGAGCCTGGCAGGGCTCCTCTAGGGTAGCAGGTGAGACCGGCAGAAACAGCATTGAGGGGGAGCAGGGTCTAAGCTCACTGTGGGGCTGCTGGCCACCTGTGCTTGTTCTGTCTCTTCCATAAGGTGAAGATAACAGCGATGCCCAATATGTAAGTGTCACGAGGACAAAATGACTTAATGCAGAGGGTTTAGAATTGTGCCTGGCAAATAGTAAATGTTTCATAACTATTGGCCTTTGTTAGTATTTTCATCATCTCCTCTAACTAGACCTCCCTTTCCTTATAAGGAGCACCCTCCCCATAACATATACACATTCCAAGTCAGGGCCAGAGGAGGTGGAGGTAGGCACTCACGCAGGGGCCCTCTTGTTGAAGGACCAAGATGGCACCCCAGTGATGCGCTCAGCGCTGCTCACCGTGCCCTTCCCCGTCCCATGTGCAGCCCAGCCACTTCTGTCTGGAGTAGAGCCATTCCAGGCAGGGGGTGCTGGTGGGGGAGAGCTGGTTGAGGGGCTCCCTGTCTCAGGCCAGAGCTCTGCTCTGCTCCATTATCTCCTCCTGCAAAACCTCCTCCACCCATCAACCCCCAACCGAGATTATAGACCTCAACTGTCTCCAACTGCTCTGATTCTCAGGGATAAGGCTGGACCTCCGTCTGCCCTCCACAGAGCCCCTGGCCACCCCCACCTCGGCCACACAGTGTTGAGGGGAAGCTGTCTGCTTCTTTGGGAACTGGGGAGCTGGAGGAGCAGGTGTCCCAGGGGCTGAGGGACCAAGGAACAGGGTGGCCAGGAGGACACAGCCCCGCCCCTTGGGCAGTTTCCAGAGCTTGAGGAGGAAGGCCATTCTGCGGGGTGGGGGGGCGCCCTGGTCTCCCTCGGTCCCCTCTTGATTCAGTACCACTCAGTCTTTCTTGCCTCTGTCTCTGGCGCTCTGCAATTTCTGCCTCTCTCTCAAGCGGCTCTTCCCCCACCCCCAGAGCACACCTGGCTCCTCACATCAGATAACACAACCACAGCAGCTCCCCTCACCCCAACCCCACTTCTAGCAGCCCCTTAGCCCCCTTCTCACCCCTTGCTCTCTTCCTCCCCCGCCTCCCCCACTTTACAGCTCCCCAGGCTCACCCAGATTCCCCTGGGGACGACTGGGGGCCCCCCAAATCCTTACAGCCTTAGTGGGTAATGAGGGTGTGAAAGACAACTCTTCTTACCCCCACAACACACTCACATACCCACACACATACACACACATGTGCATACATGGTGGAAACTTTATACCCCTGTGCCCTGTGGGAAACAGAGTGAGGGGGAGGGACCCAGGGACCAGCCCGGAGGTACGAGGAAAATCCAGCCTGAGGAAGTGAGGGGGTGGGGGGGTTGCAGAGAGGGGCTGTTTCTGGGGCTAGGGGTTCCACAGCTTCCTGCGCGTAGGCAAAGAGAAGCTTCTTCCCTTTTCCAGGACTTCCTGCTTGCGTAAGGTCGGCTTAAGTCCTAGGGCTAGAGGCCTTCCCCCGGCAAGGGTCCGGCCTGGGGAAAGAGATGGATGTGATCTGGGCCATTCACAGCCCCAGCCCCTGCCTCCCACTCCCCATAAAAGGCCATGAGGGGCTGGGGTGGGGCTGCAAGCAGCCCTGGGGGATGCTGGGTTCAGGGAGCAGGGAGGAGGGTGGGAGCTGGGCAAGGGGAGTGGTGGGGCACGGGAGGGAGTCGGGCAGGGACTGGTGGGTGCCTGGGCCCTAGGGCTGGAGGTTTTTAATGCCTCTTGACAACAAATGAATCATAGGCAAATTATGTGGAAATGATGGCGTAAATAAAGACGTGTTATTTCAAGGCCCTGGTTTGTCATTGTAGGAAGAGAACTGAGGGGGGAGGAGCAGGATGCTTCCCAGGCCGGATGGTGCTGGTAGGTGGGGGCCCAGGTAGAGTTCCTGTGGGGGGGGTGGAGGTGATGGCCCACTTACATCTCATGTCACCTTCAGGGCGGTGCGAAATGGCAGGTGGCCGACCACAGCCGCCAACCCCTCCGCAGAGCAGAGCAGCCCTCGGTCCCTTAGCTCCTTGGCGACCCCCCCTCCCCTAACCTCACTGGGGCCACTGCCACCCACACACGCTGCTCCCTCCCCCCGTACCTGCTCTTGACTTTCCTCGGTTCTGTCCTCTGCGGGTGGCCCCTGCAGGACTAGGACAAGGTCTCGCCCCCAGCAGTGGCACAGAAGCCGGTCCAACTTCAGGAGCTTCCAGTGGGCAGAGTAATTCTTGAACCCAGACAGAAAATCTGGGCTTTTCCCTTCAGGACGGTGCTGAGCTAAGAGCCACAATGGCGCCTGGCACACGGACCCAGCCCAGGGCGTAGCTACACCTGCCAAATGAAGAAGCTCATGGCCTCTGTGAGGCTGTCCGGGGCCTCCTTGTAGCCAAGCTGAGGCCTCTGGTCAACCCTCATGCCCACTCTCCGCAGCTCTTTACAATGTGGACAATTATTAAATAACTGGAAGAATGTGTGTACTCATGCTTACATAATCGTTACCTATTGCATGAATTTCCTCTCAATCTTTTGCACTATGCTTATGTTTTTGTTTTGTTTTAAATACAGTTGCTCTCATGGGCGTGTACAAATCTATATTCTCCTGTGATGCTATGTTTGTGTTCATATGCATCTGTTTAACAGCTTCATAATTTTCTATTAAGTGGAAATGTAATTTACTTCATAACTTTCCACCTGTAGGTGTTCAAATTGTTTCTAATTTTCCACATTACAAATAGTGTGGTGGTGAACATCATTATGCACTTATTCCACTCCCTGCTCCCTGAATTTTGGCTATAGAAATCTAGTTTGGGTACATTGGGTGGAGTTATTGAGCCAAAGGGTAAAAACATTTTATAGCTCTTACTATATATTGCCAAACTGATTTCAAAAGAGGTTACACCACCAACAACAACATGTACATTTCACCACATTCTCACTGATGTTTGAAAGTGGCTTCTACCTTGATCTTATTTTAATTGGCACTTTGAACATTTCCCTACCTTTGCTGACTAGCTGTGTTTCCTCTTTCCCTGAAGAGTCGTTTCTGTGCTTTGAACTTTAGTCTGGGGCTCTTTTAGTGTTTCTTATCAATTTGTGTGAGCTCTCTCTGTAAAAGTGATTTTAAAGCATTGTCAATAGCAATTGAGCCCACACTCTCCTTCTTGACATTTTCCCTCACTTTGGATTCAGCTATGGTACTTCCTCTTACTTCATTTAAATCTCTGACTGAGCCCTTGCAACCTGCCCACCTGAAATCTTTGTTTTGCAAGTGTCTGTATTTAGCCTTCTTCCGGGTTCCCTTTATTTCCCTCCTCTCCTCTCCTCTCTTCCCCCCTGCTCTGGTGGTCTCATCCACTCCTACCTACAGCTCCAGCTCTCACAGATGATCCCAAATCTTTATTTCCCGCCCCTCCACCCCGTTCAGAGCTCCGGGGAGCAACCGTTCACCCGACGCCTGCACCCCTGCAGCTGTCCCACCAGCACCTCAACTCCACATGTCCACAGCTTGACTGCTATTTCCCTCCAATTTAGCTTCTCCTCTTGTATTCCCTTGTTCTGCTGCCCCAATACTTTTGGGCATGGTGTGTGTTTGGAACGTGACAGAGAGGAGGAGACCGGTTGTCTAAGAAGATGCTGCTGTGTGATTCAATTTCCCTGCTTGCCTATATAATAGGGCTGGTTCCAGGTCTAGAGAGAGATGTTTGAAAGAAAAAGTAGATGGCTGTCCTCCTACACCTAGAGCAAATTAACTCGCAACATTGGCTTCACTGGCCAATGTCCTCCACTTCTTGAACCTCTTCCCCAGCAAAGGATTAGAAGGACTGAAGAAGAAGTGAAGCTACAAGTTGTCAGTTTCTGTGCTGGTCAATACAGTAGCCACTAGCCACGTGTGCTTCTGAGCTCTTGCAATTTGGCTAATCAGAACTGAAATGTGCTACAAGTGTAAAATCCAAACTGTATTTCAAAGACTTAGTATGAAAAAAGTGTGTAAAATATTAACAACTCTTTCGATTCTGTGCTGATATGACAATAGTTTACATTTATTATGTTAAATATGCTATTAAAATGAACTTCACCTATTTGCTTTTACTTTTTTTTAAAGAAAATTTGAATTTACATATGTGGCTCACATTCTGTTTCTATGCGATGGTGCTGGTCTAGGTATGACAGATAGAGAGACCTCACCGGAGATACCGCCAACCAGTCAGATACCACAGGACAGACTCCCAGTGGCCCCGTGGCCCAGACAAGACAGCATTTCCTGGATAACTCCTTTAACCCTGGCCTTCACGAGACCCTCTGAGTTGGGGTTTGGCTCTCCAGAGCTTGTCTCTGCGGATGCCCCGTTACTACAGATGGCCACTCAGAGCCACCCCAGAGCTTTGGATTGCCTCGCCTCCATAGTTCCTGGGAAAGTTCTCCATCATTCACTGGGGCCAGGAAGCTCAGAGGCATCCTTCCTCCAGTCTTGCGCCCCGTCTCCCACCCACCTGGGCTTAGGCTCAGCCCGCCCATGGGCTGGGAGGGGATGAGAGAGGAAGGTGGGCTCTACCAAACCCTGGGCCTATAGATACATTGGCTGGGTCAGCAGTTATATTTTATGCTCCATTTTTACTGCCTGTCCTTCCTGTTGTCCCACCGGTAGGGGAACAGAAATGGAACAGGAGGGAGCAGGGACGGCGGGCACAGCTCACTGGGCTGCCTTTCTCTACCTCTTTCTCTCTCGCCTGTGGGCGGCATTGGAAGGCACCAGGAGCTGGGGCCACGGTCTGCGTGGGTCTGCCCCTCCTTCTCCTGCCTAGATGACTCCACCTCTCCCAGGTCCTGGCTGGGATCCGAAGGCCCCAGGCAAGTGGGGGAAGAGGAGCCACTCCTACTTTCCCAGCAGCTGCTGCTGCTGCCTCTTCCTGTTTTGCTAAAACTCTGGCTCTGGACCCAAGGGGGTGGGGGAAGTCGCCAGCCGCTCCCCCCACCCCCAGCCAAAGGTCAATCTCATCCCCTTGGTCCTCTTAGCTAGTTATTTATAGCCCCCCAGGCCCTGGCTGAGGAGCTAGATCTCTCCTCCCTCAAATGTCAGCAGCTGTGGCTATTGCCCCAGGGATGCAGCCAGATGTGCAGATCACTCCAGATGTGCTATTGCCAAGGTTGGGGAGAAGAGGCAAGTCTCCTTCTACCGTTGGTTTGGGCATTTCCTGCAGCCAGGCCCAAGCTCCCCTTAACTCTGAGGCAACTGGGACAATACCAGAGGACACTGGGAAGATTGGGGAAGTTCCAAATAGTATACCTGTTCCCTCAGTCACCCTGCCAAGCCACCCTGCACACCCCAGACGGGTCAGCTTAGGCTAAAGACCCATGTGGATTTCTTTGCATAAATTAGGTCAGTATCATTGAAAATGAATTTGTAGAGGAAAACTGCAGCTCAGAAGGAGAGAAGAGACAGGACACTGTCTCCCGTTACTAATGTCAGCATCAAGCGCCATCCCCAAACAGGGCCCGGCATGCGTCAGGCTCTGTGCTGAGCACTTCATGTCCTGATCTCAGGAGTCCTCACAACAACCCTAATATGGCAGGCACTCCATTCATGGGTGTGCAGATGAGGAAACTAAGCCTCAGGGAGGTCAGATTCCGTGCTTCAGATTGCTCTGTGGTTAAGGGACAAACTTCAGGTTCTTGCTTTTAACACAATACACTGCTGCCTCCCTTTACTATTCCTCTACAGGTTTTTAAATGGTTCCTTAAAAGCTCAGTGTGGAAAAGCGTGGAGCCCATCCTCAGGGTCTGGCCAAGGGTAAGGTGGCCTTGTCTCCCCGCCTTCCTTGCCCTCCCAGCCCCAGCCGCTCAGGCCAGGCTGGAGTGAGATAGAATCACTGTCCCAGGCACAGTGTGGGGC
Source organism: Pteronotus mesoamericanus (assembly GCF_021234165.1). Lineage (NCBI taxonomy): Eukaryota > Metazoa > Chordata > Mammalia > Chiroptera > Mormoopidae > Pteronotus > Pteronotus mesoamericanus. The sequence continues at coordinate 6,424,083 of NW_026555310.1, forward strand.
AGGTCAGAGCAGGACCAGTGCCGCAGCCCACAAGGACCTGGCACCCAATCCGGTCCCTTCCAACATGGAACTTCTGTGACTCTGTGAACTCAGCATCCCCTTTGCAGCACAGGTTGCTGGAGCCCCTGGTCTGACAGATCTCTCACTCCAGGCTCTTTTTTTTTTCTTTTTTCTTTTTTTGGCTGTATCCTGCTCTCCAGGAAATGGTGAATTCCTCCATGGTAGGAACTGAGGCTTCTTTTGCTTCTGTGTGCAAGAACCCGGCATGGAGTAAACTCTCCATAAGTAAGTTCTACTCAACGAAAAGGAGTGCAGCGGCGGTCATATGTGGGCGGGCACTTCAAGGTCTTAGTAAGGACGCTCACCCCCTGCACCCCGCCTCACCCCATTTCACCCTCACCTCAGCTAACTGCTCCTTTCCTGCCCCCACTCCCCTGCCATGCAGGGGCATAGCCAGGCCCGCCCTAAAGACACTCCCAGGGAGGAGAGGTGAGTGTCCTCAGGCCTGTGCCCCTGTAAGGTCTTCCCTGGAGATTCCATGGCTGCAGGTAATTGTCTCCTAAGAGGAACCCTTAAAATACGTAACAAGGTGGGACCCTGCTACAATAGCCACTGGGGCTCCAGAGGGTCCTGTTGGGGGCATGTAGCAAAGCTGAAGCCCCAAGCACGCCAGTGGGTGGACCACGGTGTCCCTGCAGGGACCCACGGGAGAGAGAAATTGTGAGCTGGCTGCAGAAAAACGTTCTGCAACTCAGATGAATTTCTCCTTGCTCATGATTAGAGTATGGCCCAGTGGCTGCCTCCTTGCCCACAATCCCTGCTGGCACAGGCACCCACGGGGCTGGGCAGTGCCGGCTGTGGAAGAGCGCTGACCTGGGAGCTGGGATGCCCGAGTTCGCTGCCTGCTTCTCGTCACTGACTAACCGTATCATCTCTGGGAAGTTATTTCCCCCTTGTTTCTATAGTTTCCTCATCTGGAAAAGGGGCAGTTTGGACTAGGTCAGGGTGTCGCAAACTTAACTATGCTTTAGAATTACCTGACAGCTACTGATTACTGAGTATCCCCCACCCCGAAGAGTCGACTCGGGTCTGTGAGGCAGCCCCAGAATCTGCTTTCACAGGTTCTTCTAAGTGATTTTGATATATTATCAGGTATGGGGGACCATATAAACTAGATAATCTGATACATCACTTGTAGCTCTTAGGAGCAAAGATTCTAGTAAATGGAATGGCCACATCAAGAGGTTTTGGCATTGTGAGGTTCTCGAAGAGGGCAAGTGGAGGGTAGTTTATTTTTTTATTATCATTCTGTCATTCTTGTTATGGAGAGGCATGGCAGTGTCCCCTCTGTTTGTTTCCATCACTCATGAGGCTCCGGCTTCATGGGGCCCTCACTTACCTCCGGGTCGGGGGTGGGACTGGGAGTGAAGGGAAGGGAGGAATGGGGCCTTCCCTGGTGGGTGAGGCCTCTTGGCAAAGGGACCTTTCTTTCCCTCTCTCTTGGGTGGAGTTCGGCTGGATGGGCTTTGGCCCTGACCTCTGGGGCTGAGAGAGTGTCTTCCCACCGATATTCCTCCCCACTTTCTTGCCTCTGCTGCCTCAGCCCCGGGGACTGCCCCTTCTTCTCCTCCAGTCCTCACTTCCTCCCCAGGCTCCCTCAATCCTCACCAACCTCATTCCAGAGCCTGTTAGTCTGTTTGCCGCCCCTATGCCTCCTTGCCTCGCCCTTGCACATGCCTTTCTCCCTACCTGGAATGTCACCCCCCTGCCCCCACACTGACTCACATCTCTGGGCTCCTGTAAAACCCAGCTCCACGCTCGCCTGCTTCATTCCAGCCGGGATCTGCTCAAACCTTTCCCTTTTGCTATGTACCCATTTATATGTGGAATAACAAAATCGGAAAACTATTTTAGACTCAGAAAAATAAGTAGAAATGATCTAAGCCAGCTCCCTCATTTGACAGATGAGAAAACTGAGGCCCGCAGAAGTTGTGAGTTGGCCAAGATTGCACAGATAGTGAGATTTTTAAAATAGTTGGCTTCCCAAAAGGCTTTCAAGTATTTTATGTGTTTGTTTTGCTCCCTCGACACATTGTGATCTATGTGAGGGCAGAGGCTCTGTTTTTGTTTTTGCCTTTAATGTTCTTTATTTCCACTATGGCGTGTGTGTGTGTGTGTGTGTGTGTGTGTGTGTGTCCGTATGCGCATTGTACCCAGGGCTAGAGTAAGCAATTATAATATTTCTTATGTGATAAGGACAATAATTCTAAAACTCAGAGTGGTCCAAACTTTTGCATATATTACTTATATGATCTCAGACCAGCCCAGTGAAGTAGGTAGCCAAATTATTGTTATTTTACAGAGCAGGAAACTGAGACTTAGAAAGCTGAGACCCAGGAAGTTAATGGCAGAACCAGGCCTAGAACTCAAGTTCCCTGACTCCCAGCCTTAGCCCAGGAGCCCTGGTACCCACAATGCCTTTCTTCAAGCTCTTTTCTGATGTTCCCGGCTGAGCACCTGGAGTTGTCAAGAGGGCGATCTTTGCCATCTTGTGCATTCATTCCTCCTTCTTTGTCCTAGGGTTGAGGAGAGCCAGTCTCTGGCTTCCTGCCCCTCCCCATCCTGTCCCACTGCTTTTTCCTTGTGTCCCCCCACAGCATTGTTGGGGGGGGTGTGTGTGTGTGTGAGAGAGAGTGTGTGTGTGTGTGTGTGTATGTGTGTGTGTGTGTGTGTGTGTGTGTGTGTGTGTGTATATATATATATATATATATACACACATACACACACTCAGAACTGCAGGTGTCTAGGGCAACAAACCACAGGGGAAACCACATCACCTTTGTTGACACTGGAGGGAGGGAGGGGTACGGGGAGGGGACTTGCTTAGTTCCCTCCACCTGCCTCAGCCCCCACGGTCATCTGGCCTTCCAACCAGAGCCGTGTGGACTTGTAGCCATGCCCCAGCCTCTTTTTGATTTATCCATCCAATTCTGGCCCAGGAGAATGTATCATTTTTTCTCTCAGATCCTGAAGTCCAGGTTGGGGGTCTGCCTGGCTGCACCCCAAAGCCACACAACAGCCCCCCACCCCCCTCAGTCCTAGCCAGAAAACTTATGTGGCTTCCTAATCCTGCCTGTGCAATGCAACAGAGAAAGGTGGGAATGAGAGATGAGACAACATGGCTGTGGTCAGTGAGGGAGAAAACTTGGCATCTAGGATGTTACACATAGGTCAGCTGGGACCTCAAATAACCAGGTTTGCACTGGGGCAGGGGGTCTGGCAGCTGCTTCTCCATTGTTTTGACCTGCTAGAAGAAATTGCACAGGCTCTGAATTAGACATATTCAGGATTAAGTCACTTACTGGCTTTGTGGCCTTGGGCAAATCATTTTGTTTTTTTGAGCTTTAGTTTGCTTACTGAAACAACAGGGATAATAATGAAATATAAGTGAAAGGGCCTTGAACAGCATATGATACAAAGGAGACACTCAATAAATCCTAATAATCTTCCCTCCCTCCCTTCCTCCCTTCCTTCCTTCCTTCCTGCTTTCCTTCTTGCCTTCCACTTATTATATCTGGTCCCATGAAACCATTTATTTGGAGTTGGGGAACTATGTTCCCTATTAGTTTGCAAGTCTAAGACCCTGTGTATTGGCATTTGATACCAGGTTCATAAACTGGAATGCAAGACCCACCCCAACCCAGCGAGAGGGCTGTCCTCAGAGACCTCACCAGGCTTTGGGGACGGAGCACTTTCTGACTGCTTTTGTGGCAAGCATATGGAAAGTGTGGACTGGGGGATGACTGTGGCTTTGGTTACCATATCAGGAAAGCCGTACCCTGGCTGGCGTGGCTCACTTGGCTAGAGCATAGTCCCAGAAACTGAGAGAGACTATAAGTTTGATTCCTGGTCAGGGCACATGCGTAGGTTGTGGGTTCAGTTCCTAGTCCAGGTGCTTAAGAGAGGCAACCTATCAATCAATTGATGGATGTTTCTCTCTCACATTGATGTTTCTCTCCCTCTCCTTCCCTCCTCCTCTTTCTAAAATCAATAAACATGTCCTCTGGTGAGGACAAAATAATTTATTTTTTTAAAAAAAGAAAGAAAGCTGGGACATGAGTGATCTCAAGCCCTGAGGTTTAGGCCAGATGACTTTCTGGAGCTTTGTATCCTGGTACAAGGTGGACACCCAAAAATATTTGTCGAATAAATGAATGGCCCAATCATTTACTGGCTGAGTAACTTTGGTCAGGTTTCTTAACCTTTATGGGCCATACTTTAATCATGAGCATAACAAAGATTATTGTTAAGAATAAATGATCTAATGTTTGCCAAGGGGATAGTTATAGGGCTACTACATGGTAAATAGTTAGGGAAAAAAGCCAAAACAAACAAACAAACAAACAAACAAAAAACAGCTAAGTATGGGAAGGAGGGAAAGGAGAGGAGAAAAAAGCAGAAGAGGGTGCCCTAGGCTTTGTACTGGCTAGAGATTCCAAGAAGACTTGGGGGAGACAAGGCAGGTCTTGTGGAGTCTGGGTGCTTAGCTGAGCAGGACTGTGAGAAACCTGGGCCCAAGAACCTTTTAAAAATACTTCCCATGGTAACCAGGACAGAAGAGAGTGCGGTAGCTTGTATTTTTCAGTCTCCTGTCTCTTAGGGCTCTTGGAGGCTAACATATCCCAACAAAGAACATGTGACTTAGAAACTGGCTTAAGGCTCTGCCATGGGAGGAGGGGGTATGGACTGGTAAACAGAACTGGCAACGGAGGGAGGGGCACGGTCCAGCTTCCCAGATGCAGGTCTCACTGCAGCCTCTCTCCGTCTATACTTCGGGGGCAGTGAGTCCTGGTGTGTGGAGAAAGCCACGTGCTGGGTACCATGGGGGCAGACACAGGCAGTGGGAGATGCCATTTGGCTCAGATCTTTCAGAACGCAGTGATTAGGCCAAAAAGAAAAAAGAAGGCTCACAAATAAATACATAATTGATACACATGGAAGAAATGAGCAAACAAGGGCCTGAATTCAGCCCAGAAATAACCACAGGAGTCCTGGGGGTTGAGGAGAGGGCATTAGGGCATTAAAGGAGAGAGACAGCAGGGAAAGGGCTGAGACTCTGAAGTAACCAAGCAATTTTTCTGGAGGCTGTGGGCATGGAGGAGGGATCTGGAAACAGAATGCTCTGGTTTGGAAGTTAGGGCTTGGAAGGACACACCTGAAGTGGAAGAATATGTGTCTTGCAGAGCCATCATGGGAAATCATGGGGAAAATAAGGATATATTGGAGGTGCCCAGCTGGGGTACGGTTCTTGGAGGCCATGAACATTTGTCCCAATTCAGCAAATAACCCACAGGGAACTTGAATCCTGTATAAGGCACTTACTTAGCAAGACATGACAAGAAATGTAGCCATGACTAAGGCAGTAGCTGGGCTCAGGGATGTCTACTCTTGAACATTCTTGGGAAGGAGAGTTGGGACAAGTAGACAGACTATGTGGATAAAGGTCAATGTAGAGAGGAAGACTGATAACATGGGTGGGGGGGTCCTTTAATGGAAGGAAAGAGCTCCCCGGCTTTGGGAATCAGGGAACGGCTCCTGGAGAAGTTGGTATAGGCTTGAGGATTGGAAAGATTTCAACAGGAGGAGAAAGGGACAGTGAGAACATTGATTTTTGGAGGGAACACAATGAGCCAAGGAGAGGGATTGGGAAAGAATGGGAACACAAAGGGGAGCAGCCAGCAGCCCACTTTGGCTGAAACAAAAACAGCAATAATCGCAACTAACATTATAGAGCACTAAGTACCTGGAGGCACTGGGCAGAACAGCAGAAAAAAGGAGAGAGGTATGTGTGTAGTATGGCGCCGTCGTCGTATAGAAGGAGGGCTTGAAGGCCAACAAAGAACTTCGTGAGGATAAGGTAACAAGTGCACTCACTGCCTGCTGAGTGAGTGCTGGGACAGGAAAGGGACTGAAATAGGAAGTCAGTTGCCAAAAATCCCAGGGAGCAACAAGAAGTGAGTCTGGACCTGTGCTTGTGGGAACCAGGAGTCTATGGTCAGAAGTTGAACCTCAGTGTGGCCAAGCCCTCCTAGGCCACTGTGGACTCTTGTTTCCCATCTGCCATGGCTCTGCCTCTGGCTTAGCCTTAATTTCTCCTTCTGTAGAATTGTGAGACTGTTGGGGTTCCTAGGATGAAGGGAGGACGGGGTGAGATGGAGGTTGTGTTCCGCCTTCTGGTGGTGATGCCTCACAGGAGAGGAAGGCCCCTAGTGTTCCACATTGCGGACCTCTCTCTTTCCCAGGAGCCACGGTGTCCCGGACCCAGCAGATTGCCAGAGGCGACAGAACTGATAGGCTAGGCCGGGAAGCAGAGTGGTGAGGTCGTCAGCCTCTGACCCCTGAATCTGACCTCCTTCTGCTAAAAGGGGCTGCGCAGGGGGTGTGCAGGGAGGGCTGCTGCGCAAAGCCGGCAGGAGCTGAGTTTATTAGCTGAGGGAGGGCTGGAGGCGGCTACATTCCGACTCACAGACTGGAACATTTCTGTGATCCGCTGTAATGCACTGGGAGACACTGGGCACATTGCTGAAGTTTGACTCATAGGGACCGGGAGGGGGAAAAGGGGGGGAGAGTTGTGGGGGGAGAGGAATGGGAGGAAGAGAGGAAGAGGAGAGAAGGGAAGGAAATCCCTTGAGAAATTTGTTTAAAAAAAGGAAACTTAAAATCTGCACCGCCCCCATCCCCTTTTTCTTTTAATAGGAACAGGCTGGACCCTTCTGTTCCCCTCAGCAGGCGTTGGGTGGGGGGTGGTAAAGGGGGAGGGCTGGGCAGTGATTCAAATCAGATCCTGGAACTTTCCTCAGGCAAGTCGTGAAAGAAGGGGGGGGTCTGTCTGAGATTCCTTGCATGGGGCTTGGGACCCCACGCGTGTCCAACTGTCCCTAAGTGTGATTGTTCGTGGGCTCTACTTGTCTGTACTCGTGGGCGTGGGGGTCCTTCCCTGACTCTAGCCCTGTGTAAACATGGATGTATGTCCATGTCGGGTATGCATGGCTGCAGGCGCTCAGGTAGCCGGGTTTCCGGGAATTGTGCGCGGGTTGGTGCGCTGCGGCTGTGGCTGCGCGGCACGCAGCGCGGCGACCTCGCGCGGATAGGGGCCGCGTCCCGCGTTCCGGGTCCTGCGCTGCCACCCGGGCCGCGCGGTGTGTCCGCCGCCGCGCAGTGCTGCGTCTGCCGGGGTGGTGTGTCCCAGGGCCGCGAGCGCCGGCCCCCTCCCTCCCCTCCCCCTTGGCCCGCTCTCAGGCTCAGATAAAGCATTTCCTTCCATTGTCATCCTACCCGGCCGGCCGGGCTGCCAGGGCCCTCCCCCTCCCGGCCCCCTCCCTTCCTCTCGCCGTCTCACAGTCGCTCTGCAGCCTCCGGCGACTGGGGGGATGTGAGGCCGGTGCCCCAGCCCCCCGCCTCGCCATGAGCCCCCCGCTCTGAGGGCCCCGGCCCCTGGATGCACAGTCCCGGCGCTGGTGAGTACCGGGCTGCCGCCCCCGTCCCGCCCGCCCCGCCCTGCGCGGCTTCCCAGCACCAACCGCCCCGGCTTGGGCTCGGGCTCGGGCTCAGGCTCCAGCTTGGACTCCGGGCACCCCACGGGCTGGTCCGGCGTGCGCCCCAGGACCGCGCCTGCCCCACCCGGCTCCGCGGGACTCTGGCAGGCTCCTGGCCGGGGCTGGTTCCGGGGGCCGGAGGACTCGGGCCTCCCGCTGGGCGCCCACATCCGCCCGCCCCGGGGGCAGCGACAGGCCCGAGGGAGGGAGTTGGAGGCCCCGGGCCGCCGATGCTTGAATCCGGGGTCCCATCACCCACATTCCTGGGGAGGACAGGCTGGGGGACCGGGGAGGGAGGGACGGCTGCGAGGCCCCGGGAGGGGGCGGTGCTCCGGAGCGGAAGGTTTGGAAGCGAGAGGGCAAAGGGCAGGACCCACTGAGTTGGGGCTGGGTTCTTGGGGCTGGGTTCTTGGCGCTGGACCTCAGCGCCCCCAGCTCGCGGATCTCCGCAGGGCCTTGCTCCAACCCGTTGGCTGGGGGTAAATGATCCCTTGGATGGAGGGTCCTGGACAGGGAGATTTCCCTGAGCACCGCCTCCCACCCTTGCTCACCCATTAGGGTGAAGAGACACCTGTGCCCAAGTGAGTTGCGGAGGGGCCGGCAGAGGTGGGGACCGCAGGCTCTGTCATGAGTGGTGGGGGACAGGATGTGCGCCCCCCCCCACCCCGCCCCAGCCCTGGAGTCTGATGGTGCTCGGGAGTATGAGAGGAGGCTGCAAATCTGGCAGCTGGGCTGGGCTCTGACACGCAGAGTTTCTAGACCTGTGGGCTGGGAGAGAGCCCTCTGGGGCCTGCAGGCCACCCAGATCCCGCCACCCCCGTTTCCTTCTCTCTGGCTGCCCATTCGAATCTGACCTGGCCAGCCACTGCTGCTCCTCCCACCAAGTCCAGGCCATTCCCTTGTCCCTGCTGGCTGTCCTGCACACTAGAGGCCACCCCCCTGCATCTGGACCCTGGCTGTCTTGCTGTTACCCATCCCTCTCCACACACCAATTCAACATCTGCTTGAGGCCCAGCTTGGCCTGCCAATTTCTATAGTGAGAATAGGACATTGGACCTTAGTGGCCCTGAGGACTCAACATCTGGACTGTTCAGCCTGTGGCTGGGACTTGCACCTGGACTCAGGGGTCTTCCTCAAGATCCCTGCTCAGGCACTGGGCTGAGAGAAGGAAGACTGTGACTCAGTTTCCTACACCCTAATGGGGCACCTTGGCAGCCCATTTTTCCCCAACAGGACCCTGTCCATGAAGTGGCTTCAACTGCCACATACACTTTTCTCCTCACGCCACTGGGTTTAGACTTCCCAGGCTCCCTTTTCAGCTTCTGCAAGCCATCTCGTAGCTCCTCACTGCTTAGCGTCTCATTCTCTTTCTCTACCTGCTGTTTCCTCTACCCACCTCAATTAATAAGTAATTTTCCTCTTTTCTGCAGTTAATTCTAAGAGAAACTAAGGCACAAAGCAGGCCTGCTCTGTTGTACGCAGTGAATCAAGACTGGAACCAGGTCCTGGACCTGCTGGGACTCCTCCCTCGCCTTTGAGTCCCCTGATGTTCCTCGCTCCCAGCAGGGCCAAGTTTAGAGCCGCCACTGTTGTTACATCTGAAATGGCCTGGGGAAGCGTTCTCCTGAGGCCTCTGTGTTTCTTAGCTTGAGCCCATGGATGGGGTGTCTCTCTGGCTACCAGGTCTTAAGCTGGGATCCTGAGGCTGGGAAGTCGCTTTCAGGTCTTGCACTGACCCTCCCAAAAATCTAAACTGGTCAGTCGGCTTTGACATTGAAGTTCAGTTTCCCCATCAGATGAAATGGGGAGGAAATTTTGGGTGCACTTTCTAGGGCACAGAGGAGAAGTTGACTATAAAGAGAGGGACTGCTGTCCCATGTGGGGACTATTATGTACCTCCGGACTGCCTTCAGGGTGATGGACCCCAGCTTTCATTCGTGGTGACTTCTGGGACTGAGAGTTGGAACTTGACGTTCCTCCATCTCCTCCTTACTCTTGATAATGGGAGTGAGAAACTCGTGCATGGTGGGGGTGGCCAGTAGGGGCCTTCTCCTGGCTGTGGACATGCTTGCCCAAGGACCTGGAGGCAGAAGCCTGTGTAACCCCTACCTCCTCTTTGTTTTCTTTGTCCTGACCTTTCATTACCAGCTGGTAATTTAAATGTTGGCAGGGACCTGAGAGAAGATGAGCTAATGCAAGGCCCAGGGTCACACAGTAGGGAATGGCAGGCCCTGTGGAGCTACAACCAGACCTCACTCTGCTGGTGCCCGTTCTCCTGGCCTCCTCCTCCCCTGGCCTGGGTCAGGTCCTGCCCACGCCTGCCCCTCACAGCTCGGCCCTGGCCTGTCCACAGCCAGACTTGAGACTGGGGCCTAAAGTGGGCCTGGGAACTGGGGGAGGGCATCTGTCCGCCCCGAGGCTCCAGGACTGCGTTTGTGTGTGTTGGATTTGTTCACTGGATGGGGCACTTCCTCTGGGGCAGGAAGCTTTGATTTCCTGTGGTGGGGGCCTTGGTAGGATTAGGAGTGGGGGGCTCAGCTCTGAGGGCCATCCCTGAGGATGTTGTTTGGAACTGCAGAGGGGCAGACTTGCTGTGCAAGGCTGCATCCCCCAGCCCAGGGGAGGCAGGACAGAGAGCAAGGGAGAGGAGGCCCAAGTGGAGGCTGGAGAAGGAGGCTCTCGCCTCTGAGATGAGGGGGGCGGTGGGCAACACAGCAGGAAGCCTGGTCACCAGGTGACCCTGCCGGGTATTGTGTTTCCCTGTGATATTTCCCCCTGTTTCTGTGGTAACCCTCCCTGGGGGACCCAGGCCTTTGGGCTGCAGGAAGGTGCCCCCAGACAGCCCTTTCCTTAGAGGCCTGAGTATTAGGAGGAGCCCCTACATTTTGGCCACCTCCCTAGCTCTTTTGGCTGCTGGGACCAGGGGGGCCTGGGAATCTAGGCCAGTAGGCAGAGCAAGCACTGAGGGGCAGTTGGGTGGAGGCCCTTTTGCATTTCCCCGGGGTGGGGAGACTAGGCAGAGAGCGGCCGCTGGGCTTTGGGGAGGGCTCTGTGTCTCCCCTCATCCCATCTCTCCGCTGGCCTCCTTCCGCGGCATCCCCTGCAAAATGCCTGCAAAGTGGAGGTGGACAGCGTGCTGCCTGGGGCAGGGGGTGGGGTGGAGGTGGCAGAGGCGGGAGGGATGTTTTCATCAGCAGAGCAGAGCTCCTTTGGTCCTGGACCAGTTCCCAGAGGCAAAATAAATTCAGGATAGCGTCTGTTTAGTGTGGGTCAACATGTGATGGGTGTGTGTGCACACTGGCTGTGCAAGGCCTGTGAGCATGCCCCAGGCTGAGTTTGTAGATGTGGTTCTGTGGCAATTTGTGATCCGTGTGGTGGCTTGGTGTTGGGTCCTTTAGGAGCGTGTACACGTGTAGTGCCGACATGTGTTATCTGTACAGTGTATACCTCTGCAGTTTGCGGCTCTCTGTGGGGTATATGTTCATGTTTGGGGGGGATGTATACCTGTGCAGAAATGGCTGTTTAATAGAAGCCCAGGTGCTGGCTGGAAAGCACCACCTCATTTGTGGTCCTCAAATGTCAGTTTCTGGACCATTTGTTTCAGAGTCAGCTGGGAGAGTCTTAAATAAAAAATTAAAAGTTCTTTAGGCCCCATCCAGACAGATTCGGAATCTGTAGGGGAGAGCCTGGGAATCTGGATTTTAACATGTGCTTTAGGCAATTCTGGTGTAAGGCTGTGTTTGAGGACCTGAGGACCAACCATCTGGGCCAATCTCTTCATTCTTTTCTTTTGAAGGAACTGAGACTTTTAGAAGGTACCATATTTTGCCATGCATATTGCGCTTCCGTGTTGCACACCCAAGTTTTTGGTCCAAACTTTCAGGAAAGAAATCTTTTGCTTTAATTTTTTAATTCAATTTTTTATTTATATACAAAACCGATGATCATATTCCAGGGTATTATTTTGCATACAGATATCGTTATTGCTTTCTAGAGTTACACTTTTAACGCATAAACATAAATAAAAGAATTAAAAACTTTGATATAGATACGGAATTAGTACTACCCATGTATAATGCACATCCTTACTTTTCCCTAAAAAATTTGGGCAAAGGTGTGCATTATACATGGCAAAACCCGGTAGGTATGTTGTCCAGGGACACAGGGCTGTTGAGAGGGGGAACCAAGACAAAACTCAAGCCTTTGAAGACTGGTCCAGGGTGTAGCCATGCATCCTCTGTGTATGCAGGTATGCCCATGTCCACCCTTGGCATGATGGTGGGGACTAGGTGAGGCCAGCGCACACACTAACTGGGCCTTGGCTTTTCCCTTGGGGTCCCAGGCTTCCTGACCTTTCTCTTCCTGTTACATCCTGCCTCCTCTTCCCTGGGGAAATCTTGGAATAGTTGAGCACCAACCCTAAAGGTATGTTGGCAATAAGGAGGCTCCATTACTGAGCCAGTCACTCCGCTGTCCCTCCATTCCCTGGGTGCTGACTGAGCCTTGCTGTGTGCCACGCACTGGGCCCAGGTAAGCAGTGAACACAAAAGCAGAGCATCTAACCTCCGGGAACTTCCACTGTTGTGGAGGAGACAGGCAGTAACAAGTAAGCAAGTAAAGAAATGAGTACATATACCTAGCTACACTTTGTAATAAACCTTAAGAAGGAAATGAACTGGGTGCAGCAATAGAGAATAACAACGTGAGACTTCCTTAGAAAGGGTAGCCGGGGAGGCCTGCCTGAGAAGGTGACATTGATGCCTTCTCCCGCGTCCCTGGACTAGAAGTGAGCCCTCAGAGCATTCTGAGCTTGCCTGGGGAACTGCCAGCCTCTTCCTTCACTTGGGATACAGCAGGGTCTCCGCTCCTCAAGCAGCCCCTGGAGGCTGGCCTGGGGGAAGAAAAAGAGGGAGGGCTGGGACAGGGCCAACGTCCAGGCCGCTCGCTCGGTGGCTTGGGGCAGCAGCCATTCCTTCATGGCGCCGAGTCCAGGGCCCTGTGGACACCTTGGATGTTGGAAGGTGTCAGCCTCCCTGCAGGAGCTCTCAAGTGCCACCCATTCCTGACCCTCCTGCCTCACCTTCCTCCTACCTCATTCCCTTCCTCCCCATCTCCCCACCCAGGAACTCCTGTGCCAAGTCCCTCCCCTCTGGGTCCAGCCTGGCTGCCTCTGTGGCCACTGGAATTTATTTACCTGGCTCAAGAATCTCTGAGGAGAGAGGGAGGGGAGTCAAGGCTGAGAGAGGACCGAGGTCCTAGGTCCAGGACGAGAGGACAGAGCCCGAAAGAAGGGTTGAGGCGGAGGCTGGCCAAACACATCAGGGCAGGAGAGAGGGTGTGGAGGAATCTGCTCCCCACACTGACTGCGACTCTCAGCCTACCGGGACAGACATCAGCCAGAAGGCAGTGCTCCCCGCTGGTCCCCCTGCTGTCCTGCCCTTTCCCCCTTTCATGAAGTTAACTTTCACATCAGCAAGCAACCTTCAGACCCTCTCACCGCCAGCCTCTTCTGGTAGTACCCAGAAGCTGCAGGCTGCAGAAAGGTGCAGTCCTTTCCTTAGATCACTGAGTATTAGAGGAGCCCTCATGTAAGAGAAGAGGCCCCGGCTGTCCCCGCCTCTGCGGGCATTCTACCTGGGCCTCCTTTAGGCTGCTCAGCGCACACCTCCCGCCGCCGCTCAGCGCCCCCCCCCTCCCCCCACCCCCACCGCATAGTGTGCCTACCTCAACCCTAGCCCCTCCACAAAGGCCACAGCAGGGTGGGGAGGGGACTTCTCCTAATGAGGAGGGCCTTGGGCTAAACTCACCATCCCCGCCCTGTCTCCAGGCCACTTCCTTTTTTTCCTCCTGTTGCCTGCAGGGATTGGAACCCTGGTGGTTAGAGACCTTGGGCCTTCAGAGCCAGCCTGTGCCCTGGGGAGAATGAGGGGTGCCCTATTCCCTCTCAGGGCTCTGGCCCTGCAGTCACCCCCAGTCCTCGAAGTTCCATTCCTCCCTCCCCCAGCACCCAGGATGGCAGGGAGAAGTGGGGCAGGCTGGGAGCCACAGGGTCGGAAAGAGCCCGGGGTGGGGGAATTCGGGACTGGACTGAAACCAGCTTGTTTTGCTTGCCCCACAAACCTGCACGGGCATCCGCTGCGCCCTCTGGGGCGTTCAGGTTGTGGAACTGCTCTCAGAATGACAGGCTGGTGGCACCCAGTTGTGGAAGGGGGTGGGGGTGGGGTGAAGGCGGGGAGCCCCAGGCAAGGGGGAGCTGGAGGGTTAAAAATAGCAGCAGCCGGGTTTCAGTTAGCAAATGTGGAGGCGGGGAGTTGGAGGCGGGGCGGGTGGCAGGCTGTGTTTGCCCACAGCGCAGGGCTGTGTTTCCCCTGGGTCCCAGGAGTGAGTCACGGCAGAGCCTCTGAGGAGGTGCTGGCACCTCAACTCTTGGCACGAGGGGCGCGGTGCAGGCTTTGTCTCCGGGGTCTGGAGGATGTGCTTGTTCCTTCCATGCCTTCAGGGCTACCTTGAGAATTGAGCCAGGAGGAATGTCAGATATAGGGGGAGAAACGTGCCATTCTGAGGCCAAAGACCTGGTTTGAATCCCAGCTGAATGGGAACTGGTGCAAGGTTGCCAAGAGCTCTAAGTCCTGGTTTCCTAGTCTTTCAAGTGGAGATTTTCTCACATGCATGTGTAAGCACTTGGTGGATTCTAAAGTACCCAACAGATGTTAATTATCACCTTAGATCTGCTGTGCCCATTGCAAAGCTTGGCAGGAGGGCCTTCCTGTAAGGACACAGGGGAGGCAAAGATAACCTTTGTAGAGTCCTTCTTTCTCCTGCAGAGGGGCTCTCTGTGCCTCAGTTTCTTCATCTGTAATGGGAAAATAATAATAATTTCGGCCTCATGGAGTTGCTATAAAGACTAAAGTAAGTAACATTAGCACCGTGCCTGGTATGAAGTCAGTGTACACAGAATATTCGTCATCATTATTAATGTTATTTTTCATATTTTTGAAGGTCAGGGATAGGGAATGCTGAAGACATGGAGAACAGAAACTGGGCCCAGTCCCAGTTCACAGAAAAAACCAGGCCAAATTCACTGTTCCAGATTCCTCCACCCATAAGGGCCCGGAGCAGCAGGCGTCTGGAGCCAGAAGTCATAGGGTGGACTCCTTCTCCCTTTCATTTTACTGCCCCCAGTGAAGCAGGGCTCCGGGGGACCTGAGGGTCTCATGTCCAGCTGGCACTGGGGAAGATCTGGGACGGGGCCGCCCCCAGGGGCCACGATGTGGAGTACCTTGCCAACATCTGCTGGGGTGACCTTTATGTTAGCCCCTCCCTGGCAGCTCGTAAGAGGAACATGAGGCAGAGGAGGGATGGGAAGGTCGGTGATGTCAGCAGTGAGTATTCCCAGCACAGCGGCCCTGGAAGAGGCAGAAGGCCTTTCTTTCAGGAAATGATCGTTATTCAGCCTGCAGGCATTCATTAAGTCCTGACTGGGTGCCCAGCCCTGTGCTAGGTCCTCTGCGTGATTCAGGGAAGGCAGAGGACGCTGGCTGTAGATCACGCAGAACCTCAAGAGATAAGCGGTCCAAGAATGCGGTACGTAGAGTCGATGAAAGCCCCGTGGTCTAGGTCCCTGGGAGCCAGAGGTTGCATCTTGACTCTACAGCCCATCGGCTGTGCTGCTTCATATTTATTTGTGTGTGTGCACGTGCGTGCATATACGTATATATTGTTGTTATTATAGAGGCAGACAAGCAAAAATTAAAAACTAAAAAACACCACAACCCCACTGCCAGAGATCACTGCCATCATATCTCAGTGCACACCTTCCCGTTCTGTGACATGCCTTTCTACACTGTATTTGTTATCAATATGAGAGTATACTGTGCATGCTGTTCTTCAGTCAGTGCTCTCCGCCTGCCACTGAGGTACATTTTCATTTCATCAATTTGTTGAATTTCCAGTTGGCCAGAAATTGTCTTTCACAACTGGTTTGTCCAAATCAGTACCCAGGACCAGGCATCTGGCTGTTATGTTCCCTGAAGGCTGGGTGAGCACCCGGGCTGGATTTTGTGATCTGGAAAAATCCGGCTCACCAAGTCTTAGGGGCAGCCTTGGCCACAAAAGGGAATCATATCTTCTGGAGAATCTGCCCTACGGGCCTTGGCCATCTTCTAAAATAACAGGCAAAATGAGGGGTATACAGAGGCCTACACAGGATGGCCATCTCAGGTGTATTTTCTGTCATTAATATTAATGTGGCTTCTCTGTTAGTGCGAGCATTCATCAATAGCTCGTTGCTATTCACAGACTCATACCCATGATACTCCCAGGCCATGGAGCAAGCCAGGACCCCCGCAGTGGCCTCTGCCCTTCCCTCACCCAGGGGCAAGGGTGCCAGTAGCCCTTTGGCTGTGTTCTCCAGTCCCTAGGAACCTGCCGTGAAAGTGGGTGGTCCCTTTGGCACTAGTGGGTGCTCCATCCCTTCTACCTGCCACCAGGGGTAGTGTGTGTGTGTGTGTGTGTGTGTGTGTCCGTCCGTCCTGAGGAAAGAAGAGAGGGAGCAGGAGAGCGTCTCTTCCCAAGAGAATTTGCTTGCCCTGATGGGTGGCTTGCTGTGGTTATGCAGCCTGCATTTGTGTCGGCCGCCGGTTTCCACCCAGAGGGCTTTCACACAGCCCGTGACCCTCCCTGCAGCCCCGGGAGGGTCGCTCAGTTAGTTCTGCCCTGCTGGAGGTGGCGTACAGGCAACAATAAAGTGGGAACATGTACATCGAAAAAGCAGGGAAAATATAAGATGAAAAAGGAAGTGAAGATGGGGTTTTGTGGAGTGCCTCCTGGTGACAAAAAGGCATGTGAGGGACACGGGCAGAGATGATTCTCTCTGCTTTTATTTTTTGTTGTTGTGGATGTTTTCTGGACGGAGGACCGGCACACTGTGGGAGTATGCCGGCACTGGGAATCCGCCCCAGGCCTTCAGAGGCAGGGCACAGCTGGGCCCTGTGGCCCTCCACGGAGGTGGGCGGAACTAGCCGTAGGCACCAGTGTAGTGATTATGAGCTTAGGTTCTGGGATCCCAGAAGCCCTCCTTGCCATCTGTGTGACCTCAGCAATTTTCTTAACCTCACTGAGCCTCGGTTTCCTTCTTTGTAAAAGGCAGATGATAATAGCATCTACCTTAATGGGATTGTCATGAGAACCAAATAAGATAGTACAAGAGAGAGGCCTACCTAGTACAGCAACCAGAGCACAGTAAACATTCAATATGTGGTTGTTGATCATCACTAATATTAATTTATAATTATACTGTGATTATTAATATTAATATTAAAATAACGTCAACCTTCCCCTGGCAGTCTCCGCAGTGGCTCAGTGGCCTCATGGGCAGTGCAGGTGAGAGGGGCCGAGGAAGGCCCATCACGGGGCAAACACACAGCGGGGAGCAGCCGACAGGCGGGCAGGTGGGAGTGGGGCACACACACAGGGCGGCCGGGTCTGGCCAAGGAGGGCCCAGAAGCTGAGGGGACAGCACGGAGGGCAAGTGAATGAATGCGAGACTTATGCGGGGAGGAGAGGCTCTGAGAGGCAGCCCTGGGGCGGTGACCATGCTTCCTGTTGGGGCAAGTGCTGGCCCTTGAGAAAGACTGTCTGGGACTGACTGCTAAGAGGGAGCAGCTGGTTTAAGTGGGGCACCAGGGGGTGGGGGAGAGGGAGAGACAAAGTCAGAAGCTGACAGAACCTCCACTCTTCTCCCCATATTACAGATGGGGCCCCCATCTAGACCTTTCAGGATGTTTTGCTTAAGATAGGAAAGATGGTGGTTAGACATCCTAGCGAACCTCCTGTCTCAGGGATTGGAGCTGCCAGTGCCGGGGAGTAAGGGTAAGTGGGAACTTTCATTTTTGGAGTGCTTCCCCGGCCGAGAAACCCTGGGGCAGTCTGGACCAGGGGGCTGGGACCGGGAGGGCCTGCCTGCTCAGGAATTCCCTGCGTGCCAGGCAGGTCCTGCGCTGTAAGGAGAAGGCTGAGGGTGACAGGAAGTGGGTGCCTGCCCCCCGAGCTCTGCTCTGCTCTCCCCCTCACACCTTCACAGAGAGCAGGCAGGGGAGGACTGAGTGGTAGGTCTGAGAGGCCCCCGGAGGCTGGCAGAGCATGAAGAAAACCCCATTTTTCTTTGCAAGAGGGCAGTGAGGCTCTCCAGAGAGTACTAGTTCCAAGAACTGACAGCTGCCCGCAGTCAGAATGGCCCAGCTCTCCCTGCCTCAGGGTCCAGGGGTCTCCATCCATGAGGAGTGGCATGGAGTCAGGTAGAGGACTTGGGGCAGGGGCAAAGAGCCAGGGAGGACGCTTTTCCCACCCCCGGAGAGCTCAAGCTGCCGCTGCCATGGTTACGTCTGCTTCCTGTTTGATTCATCTCAAACACCAGAAAGGGGGGCGAGGCTCCCAGCTTGGCCACCGCTGCGTGGGGCTGTTTACAACAGCCGCATGTGGGATTCCCAGAAAGAGACTCCAAACCGGACATCCTGCGGCTGCAAAATACCCAGGTGTCAAGAGCTAAAAATAGCTGCCACCCGGCCCCAGTGTGGGGAAAGGGGCCTGCTTGCCTCGCTGAAGGCCAGAGGGCCAGCTTTGCAGAGGGCCAGCTTTGCGGCTCTCACATCCAGCTTCCTGCTGGCGCACAGCCGCTGAGCCTGTGGAGCTAAAGTCCCCTCTCCCTGGACTGACAGGAGGCATTGTTGCGGCAGGCCCATGCCCCAGGCCACTCACCTGGGAGTCCAGCCTCTGTCCCCGTGCGGAGCTGGCCCTCTGCCTGCACGGCGGACCTTGCTTTAGGATGCTCACGAGAGAAGCTCCGAGGGACTTGGGAGCCTCTAGAGAAGGAAAATGGCAGAGCGCCCAAGAGCAGGGAAAATGATGGCAGAGCAGAAGATGAAGCCGATGCTCCCCCTAGACCCCCCAACCTGTCGCCAGCCTCATGGTCCCATGTGAAGTCTGAAATTGTTACGTGGAACCTGGGAAGCCAACAGTCAGTTGCTATCCAGAGAGGTGATTCTTCAGGATTGTCTTCATGGGGCCCCAGAGATGAAATAGGCAGCTCCTACCCCCTCACCTGCAGCAGGGGTGGGGTTTACTTCTGGTGCCAGGTTCTGTGGGGCTGTGTGATTTTTCAGTCTTTCCCTGTGCCCGGCTAGGGCCTGCCTTTGCTCTCTCGATGATGGTGTGTGGCGTGAAAGTGCTGGGCCGGAGTGGTGGAGTGAATTGGTTGAGAACATGGGTTCTGGAGCTTCATGGCCTGGGTCAAGTCCCAGCTGAGCCACTTCCAGGTTATATGACTTCAGACAAGGTATTTATTTAATGCTGCTGGGCCTCAGTCTCCTGGTCTATTTAATGGGGATAAAAACAGTAACCACTTCATTGGTTTGTCATGAGGGTGAGATGAATTAGCACATGTAAGACACTAAGAACAACTTCTGGCACATAGTAAGGTATTAGTCCGTGCAAGTTCAGGTGGAAGAGAAGGGGCTGGGACCAGGCGGGAGGGGCAGGGGATAAGAGATGGAGCTGGGGACTGCCTCTGGGAGGAAATGGATTGTGGTAGAGGAGGGAGGATGAAATGCTTATGCCAGAATGGAGGCTACAGACAAGTTCAAGGGCAAGCAGTATTAATCACAACCATTAAGTCAGCACCTAGCACATGCTAGGTGCTTCACACACAGCATTGCAAATCTCAGATGACTGCTTCCAAGCAGATTTTCTTAGGCTTTTATTACTTGGGCCGCTGAAGTTTGACCAGGTTACATTGTGTACCTGGCTCTCCCTGCTGGTCACCAAGGGAGTCAGTGTTTGAACCCAGGTCGATCTGACCTCAAGACCAATGTCCTGTATCCTCTGGACTTTTCACTTGCATCCCTTTGTGTGGCAGGAGTTTCCAGCCAGCTTGCAGCCCCCTGGGTTCTGAATAAATTTGAGCAATAAGCAGCTTAGTGCCAAGAAAGTGAGTAAGAGAATTTCTGGAAGGGGGATACAAGAAACTGTTTAAAAAAAAAGGGGGGGGTTGATTCTAGGAAAGTTCAAGGGAGTTGGATGAGTAAGAAACTTTGTTTCATATGTTTTGAGGCTCTTTGAATATTTTTAGTATCTATAAGTAGCATACTTTTTCATTTAAAAAAAAAAATAGGAGCTTTATTTTAAACTCCATGAAAGTGAGAACCAGGTTTCATTCCTATTTCCATCTCTTTAGCCCGTGAAGGAGTGGCCTCACCTGGAGGTACTCAGTACCTGCTCCTGGGGTCGATTTTTGGGGTTCCCCCCGCACCGGCCTGGCCTGGCCTGGCTGTACCACTAACCTGCCAGGGCACAGTGACCTCCCCCACCCCCGGTAAAGTGAGAGTGATGGCCTGAACAATCTAAAAGCCGCATCGGTCCCTAAAGTTCTCAGATCCTGTGACCCGAGTGCCTTCAAGAAGAGCTTCTCTGTGCTCAGCCCTCGCTTTGTGTCGGAGAGGCCAGGCAACCGTGATGTTCTTTCTGGTGTTTGTTTATTTTTGCATCTTCCTGAAGCCGTCTCACCCCCAGCTCTCCTTTTCCCTGCCAGCCCAACACGGAGTCAAGCTTTGTGCCGCCTGTGTCAGGGAAACAGGACCGGAGCCACCACGTGCGGTGTGAGGGGGCTGGCCCTGAACCCAGCACTTGGCCTCCTGCTGCTGCCTGCTTTCCTCTGGCTGCTGGGGCCTGGGTCTTCCTGCTCCTCCTTTTTGGCTAGTCAGGAGACCAGGCAGATGGAACAGCGTCAAAAAGGCTTTGGAGGTATTGGGAGGGGGCTTCTGGGTGGCAGAGCCCCTCCCTGACAAAGGGCCTGCCACACCTGGGAGAGCAGGTGGTCAGGCAGGGCTCAGGTTTCTGCTGGGCAGGTAAGGCCCAAGGCAACAAGGTAGGAGGGGAGACCAGCCCATGCAGGTGCCCAGGGGAAAGAAGAGCGGCCTTTGTGTCTGCTCTGGAGGTTTCCGAGGGCCGGGGTGGGCACACGAGGTGGGATTCCCACAGCTCTGCGGTTCGGGATGAGAGCAGGCGTTCCGGTTTGGGGAGCGGACGTGGCCAGCCCAGTGCCCCGCTGCCAGGTGCATGCCTCTTCGGTCCGGCTGGAGTTGCTTCCCATGATGGCAGAAGTGGCGGGTTGACAGGGTTCCAAAAAGGAGAGGTCTCCGTCCTGGCCAGGGGACGTGCGAAAAAGGGTCCATTCACTCCTGATCTTATTTCGGTTTGAACCCGAATTAGTGACAACAGTGCTCTGAGAGGGGCCACGGAGAAGAGGGGTCCCAACTGTATCCCCAACCCTGGGATAGAGCGTGTTCACTTTCTGCGTGTTCAGCCACTGACTGGGTGCCTCCTGATACCTTTCCTCCCTCTGGGACGCGGGAGAGCTGTTCCGCAGGTCTTATCTCTGTGCTCTAGGCTCTTCTGAACTCAAAGGTTGTCAGCATAGGGAAGAAGCAGAACCTTTTCCAGGAATTGCTTTTGGAAGCAGCCCCTGTTGGCAATACACACTCGTGTGCGTGCCCGCAACTTTTCCGACCATCGATCAGCATCGCAAAACGCCCCTTTGGGGCCAGGGAGCAAACACCGCAGAGTTCAGGCCCATTTGTTTCTCTCCTGTTCAGAGAGGGCATGGTGTCCGGAATTCGTGGTTCCCAGGGGAGGGAGGCGCAGAGAACCTGGCTCTGTTCCCAAGCGTGAATGCTGCTGACCAGCCCTCAGGCAGGGACAGAGGCAGTCAGGAGAATTTTCTGGAGGCAGGGACTCTAGGCCTGACATGGCCTCTGAGAGTGCACTCTGGAGCCTGGTTCAGAAACCTCTCTTGGGGAACCAGGTCCTACAGGAGAAAGAGGAGGCCCCGAGAGAGCCTGGGATACAGGTTGCCACGTCCTGGGGTGGAGAGGCTGCCTCCACCACCAGTGTTCCTTGGGGCTTACAGATCTTGAGAAATATTCATGCCATGTCCTAGGCATGGGGCCAGGAGAGAGTCATTATGTTCGATTCACCAGTTTCTAACAGAGCCTACTGTGTGCCCAGCAAGGTGCTAGGGACAGATGGGTATGGCCGACAAATGACACCCTGGAGATCATAATTCATGGAGTGTCCATGTGATAGACACAGAATGGGTACTCTGGGAAGCCAAGAGAGAGAGGTCAAGGTGAGCCTCATGAGGACGTGGGCTTGGACTAGACTTCAAAAGACAGGCCGAATTTGAATAGGTGGAGTGGCATTTCCCTACCAAACATTGTCATTCAAAGCATGGAGCCCTGGCGCTTGAAGGCAGATTGGCAGGAGTCTCTCTGTGCCTGGAGTTGCCCCCTCCCCCAGCAGCGCCTGCCTGCAGGGAGTTCTCCTTTTCAGCTCTAGAAGAGGAACTGGGGCTGCCCCTTGGACACAGACCCAGAAGAACAGCCCTCACCAGCTGTCCTCCAGAAAATATTCCTTCTGCCTGAAGAGGGCTTCCGTGATTTTGCCAAATGCCCCCTGCAGACGGCTGTCCGGTCTCCTGGCCTCCTGTCTCCTTGGCTCTGAGCTGGCACCGCAGGAGGGAAAGTGTCCATCGTGGACAGGCGGCCTCACGACTCATCTGTGTCTTCCCCCGCCCTATCCAGTCCCTTTACTCCTCAGGGCCCCTCTGCTGTTGGCCAGCTCTGGCCTTACCGTAGGGTTTCATGGCTTTTGAATTGGAGGGGGTTCTGGGCTGGGCTTAGGAGCCTGGGACAGGTGGCCATTTCTAGAAGGAAACACTTCTGTTTTCCAGTTATTCATGAAAAAGGCTGAGTAGTTCTCTTCTCTTGGGGAGCAGAGTGCAGGACACAGGATGGAGCAGTAGGAGAAAAGGGGTACCAACTATGGGGTTCTCAGGCTGTGCATTCCATCACTTCAGGGCTCCCACCAGATCTGACATGACCTCCAGGCCATGACCGGGCCCTTCCCGCACTGTGGATGCCTCTGTGGGCTCAGCTCCCCTCCTCCAAGCCTGCTTCTCCCTCGCCCTCGCCCTCGCCCTCCTGGCATCTTCAGCATGGTCTCTACAGGCCTCACCAGCCATGCCGTCCCACCTCCAGCCCCACCTCACCTCCCAGCCGCCTTCTCTCTCTTTGGTCCGGGAACCTGGGCCCAGGGAAGAGTGTATCTGAGCACATGGTGGGGGCTGAGGACTTCGTTGGGTGAACTGGGGCTGCCTCAGGTTCCCACTGTGGACTGAGCTCCTTCCTTCAGCTGTCTGAGTTGCTTAGTAGATCAGATGAGGAAGAGGAGCTGAAGATTGCGTTCATCCAGCATGAGAATTTGAGGAAAGGAAGGGGGTGGAGTCTTCTGTTTTGGTTGAACACGCTGGCGGAGGGGCCGGGACCTGGAGGGCTCTAGCTGGAGGGGGCCTCCTGGAGCGGCAGGGTGTCTGCCTGGCTCGGCCCTTTGCCTCCCCACAGCCCCTTGACTCCATCTCTCTTCTCTCTACAGATGGGACCCAGGTGACCCCGGGTGCCCACTGCCCCAGCCCCCCCCGCACAGGTAAGCGTCAGTCCTGAGGGAGACGGTGGTGGGAGGTGGAAGGTGAGGATAGAAAGGACCTGAGAAGGGAGAGGGAGCTGAGTGGTGGTTGGGCCAGGGAGCTGGGTGGTCCTCCAAGGAGGCAGGAGGTTGGGGTCCCGGGGCAGAGGGCGAAGCAGGGGTTTCATGGGAAAGGGGTGAGGAGTGGAGCTAAGGAGGCAACCCTGGATCCCGGCTGGCCCCAGTGCTAGGAAGCATGACAGGAAGAGGAAAGGCAGGATGCTCTTCTTGTCTTGCTGGATGCAGTGAAACAGGAAGGCAAGTAGGAAGCTAATGTTTATACTCAGGCCCCTGCCTCAGAAGGCTCATGCTCTTGACTGTTGACTCTTTCAGTGCAAGGTGGGCACGGCAGCCCGTGCAGGATCGGAGGTGCCTTGTGCTGCTTGGGAGGGAGGGGAAGGACTGCTCCTCCTGCTTCTCTCACCTTCCTTGTCTCCAGCTCTGGCCAGGACAGGCCTGTGGCCTGGGGCTGGGGCTGCATGCAGGCTGCCTCTCCTTAACTTCAGCCAATATCCACTGAGGGCCTATTTGGTACATACCCGATGCTTAATAGGTACCCGTGGCAGGGAGAAATGCAGGCCCGACTTCCGCATTGCTTCCATCCTGGCTGCCCAAGAGCTTATAGGCAGGTTGAGGAGATAGGACACATGAATAAAAAGAAAAATTGTAGTATATTACAATATGCGGCCAGTGCCAAACGAGGGGACAGCTGATTAATATGTTCATCCATTCATTCAGAACACATTATATTCATCACCTCTTATTATTTAATCTTCATAGATGTGCAATTTTCTAAAAATTAAATACGGAAATTAGAAAAAAAAACATTAATGAACCCCGTCTCTGTGCCAGGGCACCTTCGTAGGCATTTTGGGGGAGATACAGAGGTGTATTCATTGCTTTGGCTGGTATTTATTGGGTGCTTGTCATGTGGTAGGTACTGTTTTAGGTGCTGGATAGGGAACAATAAACAAAAACAAGTCCCTGCCCTGGAGCTTAACTCAGAGGCGGTCCCTGCCCACGCAATATTTATAGGGCACGGAACTGTCAACGTGATCGAAATCCATGGGGCGCTGGGCTGGGTCCGGGAAAGAGCAAAGACTCTCACTGGGCTTGGAAGAAAGGGTAGGATCTGGAAAAGTAGAATTGATCCCTGGCCAGTGTGGCTCGGTTGGAGTGTCATCCAGTATATCAAAAAGTCACAGATTCAATTCCAGGTCCGGGCACGTGCCTACATTGCAGGTTTGGTTCCCCGTGGGGAGGCACATACCAGCCGCAACCGAGCGATGTTTCTCTCTCACACTGATGTTTCTCTCCCTCTCTTCCCCTCTTTCTAATCAATAAGCACGTCCTTGGGTGAAGATTAAAAAAAAGAAAAAGGGGGGAAAAAAGAATTGAGGAGTGAGGACAGTACCGAGAGGGGGACATCGTGAGCAAAACCGAGGACAAAAGGCTTGTGGGCCGTGACAGGATGGGGGCTGATGGCTGTGATGGAAGGGCTGTGTTCAGTGTGGGAGGCAAAGGTGAGAGGGGCTGGGTTAGCGCCAGACCGTTCAGACCTCCAGATGCTAACTCGCTCTGGGAGCCGTTCCCACATTCCCCAGAAGCCTTTTGCTCTGGAGGCCATGGTGGCGCTGGGAGTGAGGAATGGGGCTGTTTACAGCCTGTGTGTGGCTGAAGCCGCTAGCTGCGAGTCCAGCGGCCTGCCTTGGCTTCCTCCAGGTCCCTCTGGCATCATTAGGGGAGTCACCCCAGGAAGCCAGGACACCAATGTCGAGGGATTGAGACTCTTCCTGGGGCCACAGTGTGTTGGCATTGGAAGCCTAGACTCAACCAGCATGACTCTGGGTTCCCTGGATAGATACATAAACAAGGGGTCGGGAATCGAAACTGTGAATTGCTTGCTATGGGCCACGTCTGGGTATACAGCTGTCCCCTCTGGTCTCCTGATATCATCTGGAGAGTTGTGTGAGCACCCCCTTGCTCTGCTCTTCTCGTCTCCATTTCACAGTGTGAGAATGTTCGAGCAGGTGCCCCTTGGTGACGGCCTGCTGTAGGCCCTTCCTCTTTGCCCAGTGAGAAACCCCCAGACAACTCCCTGAAAGGTGAGGGGGAAATGCAGCTGGAGCACTGGCCTCGGCAGGTTCTCAATCTGCCCTGAGCAGGGAAGCCTTCACCTGAGCCTCAGTTTCCTCATTTGGGACAACAGAATAGTAACAAGTATTTCCCAGGGCATATGTGGATGCTGAGGTAAGAGGGTTTTGAGGCCACACGTACACATGTTTTACAGATGCTAAGATAATGACTAGTAATGGTTGAGTTAGGCCTGGTCAGGAGGTCGGTTTCCTGACCGCCCGGCTGGTGCGTTGCCATAGTGCCTTCCAGTTCCCCCCAGCCTCAGGCCCTGAGGACAGACTGGGGCTGTCCTAATGGGGGTTGCTCAGCACTGCATGAGCTGAAGGAGGCCTCTCCAGAAAGGTTTCAGTGCTTGCGTGCTCCGTCTGAGGGCACCTGCTCCCACCTCCACCCGCCTCCCCTTCTCTGGGAGTAACTCCGGCTGCCCAGCTCAGCCTGGCCTAGCTGGCTGTGCTGGTGGAGAACCTGGTCCAGCAGCTAGTTATAAATAGCCCCTGCACCCACAGCCTTGCCAGGGTGCTCCTGGCGTGGGTGCAGAGGACACTTGAGAAGAGGCAACTGAGCTGAGCCCTCACCACTGCAGGCCCAGAGCTGGCGTGAGGGCGCCCGAGAGAAGGCTCCCTGGGCACGTGGGCTGTGCAGGCCTGGGGTGGTGGCCAGCGCCTGGCTGTAGGTTTGAAGCTGCGCTTCTTTATCCTATGGCCTGGGATAGAGTAGGGAGTGTGGTGGCTGAGAGGGCCAGTGAGGCCCTTTGGGATTGAAGGCTGAATAAAAGGGGACTCTACCAGTATGATCTCTCTGAACACAGCACACTGGGGGCCACTGGGCCAAACCCTCATTCCAGCAGGACAGAAGGGAAAGACAGGGCAGGGCTCAGAATGTACCGCCAAAGGGCTCTCAGCCCATCTCTAAATCCCTACAGCCCTAGCCTTCTGCCTGGAAAGGCAACATATTTAGGACTGTGGTGAGGATGAGGTGAGGAAAAGGCCCCTAGAGCACGTTTTGTCGTTTTGAGTCAAGTGAGCCTGAAGGAGGCGGATGAGGTTGTAGCCATGCACCTACAGACAAACTTCCCTGCTGACCATGTTCCCTCTGCATCCTCAGGCTGCCCCAGGCCCCGTGCAGACACGCCAGACTCTCAGCCCCAGCCCATGGACCTGCGGGTGGGCCAGCGGCCCCCGGTGGAGCCCCCACCGGAGCCCGCACTGCTGGCCCTGCAGCACCCCCAGCACCTGCACCACCACCTCTTCCTGGCAGGCCTGCAGCCACAGCGCTCGGTGGAGCCCATGAGGGTAAAGATAGAGCTCTCTGCACACGAGGCAGCCTTGAGCTCAGCCCCCAGACCTCCTCCCTCCCTTTAGCCTCCCCCCAGACCCTTGGCTCAGTCCTCAACTCCTTGCTCCTTCCTGGGCGGCCGGCCCTGCCCACAGCTCCCAATGGACACGCCGATGCCCGAGCTGTCGGTGGGGCAACAGGAACAAGAGCTGCGGCAGCTTCTCAATAAGGACAAGAGCAAGCGAAGTAAGGATGGAAGCCGCCCCCGCCCGGTGTCCATGGCTCACCCACCTGCGCTTGTAAAGCCTGGGGTGGGACTGACGCTTAGGTTTCCCTCTGCGTGACGGGCTCTGCCTGTGAATGTCAGTGGGGGTGGGAGTGGTGGGGGGGCGGGTCTGGGGTGGGCCTCGGACTTGGCCCTTGCCTGAGGAATCCCTGGGACACCTTGTACTGGGGATGTGGACAGGGCCATGGGCAGAGACTGTGCCGGGAGGCCACCTGTCCGCCCACCCAAAACCCAGTCATGGTTTTCTGCCCCTGCAAGGTGCTGTGGCCAGCAGCGTAGTCAAGCAGAAGCTGGCAGAGGTGATTCTGAAGAAACAGCAGGCAGCCTTAGAGAGAACGGTCCATCCCAGTAGCCCCAGCATTCCCTACAGGTAACCCCCTCTCCCACCTGCCCCCTCGTGTGCCTGCCGTGCTCTCTCCTCCCTACACGTCTTCCTGTGAGCGCTCCTGTACCCCTTCTCTTCCTCCCAGCTGCCCACCACCTGACCTGTACACCTCGCCTCCCTTAGTAGTGCCTGTTCCAGTCCCCTTTCCCAACTCACACCTGCCCTCTTCTCTCCTTCCACTCTCTCTCCCCCTCTGCAACCTGAGGCTCTTTCTCCTTGTGCACACCACCCCTCCCTCCCAACACTGGCTTCCTTTTGCCACATAAGTCCCGTCTGTTTTTGTGTCTCCCGTAAGCACAAAAATATCCTGGTTCCTAGAGCAGGTTCCTCCCACTAGAGACAGTCCCCAGTGTGTCTGGGACCCTGGCTTCTCTGTCTAGGCAGGAGGCCTGCATGTGGGCTGCTGGTCGGATGGGTGGCCCGATGCTGCCACCCGGAGATGGCCCCTGTTCCTGCCGGTCCCACACTGCCTACCCTGCTGGCGGCCCCCTCCCCTGGCCGGTCCATGGCCATGCTCAGAAAGGGGCCCCCGAGGAGTGAGGTGGCGGCCAGGCCGCTGGACATCCCCGCCCCTCTGAAGCAGCCTTGGCACTCACCCCACAGAACTCTCGAGCCCTTGGAGACGGAAGGAGCTGCCCGCTCCATGCTCAGCACCTTCCTGCCTCCTGTTCCCAGCCTGCCCAGTGACCCCCCGGAACACTTCCCTCTGCGTAAGACAGGTGAGTGGGACAGGCAGGCAGGGGACGCGCCCCTGAGGAGTTAAGGGGGTGGGCCGTGAACATGGGATGGCTGGGAGGAAAGGCTAACGGGCAAAGGTGAGGAGGGTGGGTGTGGGGCTGAGTAACGCTGGTGCTCCCACAGTCTCTGAGCCCAACCTGAAGCTGCGCTACAAGCCCAAGAAGTCCCTGGAGCGGAGGAAGAATCCACTGCTCAGAAAGGAGAGTGCCCCGCCCAGCCTCCGGCGGCGCCCTGCGGAGACCCTCGGAGGTGAGGACCAGCAGTGTGGGTGAGGAAGACTGCTCTTGTCCTTTTGGATCAGGTCCCACCAAGAGGCATCCCTTCCTCGGGTTACCGTGGGTGGTTGTACAGGGTGTGTCCTACACGCTTGCCAGGGGATGAGTTGGAGCTGAAAGGCAGGCCCTGCTCTGTTGGTTAAGCTGACTTCTGCCCAGAAAAGGTGCCTTAAAAAAGTGTCCAAAGGCTAGTGGTGGCCTGCCTTCTTCCTGCCCTTCCGGGAGGAAAGCAGGAAGCAGAGGCCGCCCTCCTGGCTACCGGCTGCTGCCTGGTCTCTGACTGAGCCTCCCTCTCTCCCCAACCCTCAGACTCCTCCCCCAGTAGTAGCAGCACACCTGCGTCAGGGTGCAGCTCTCCCAACGACAGCGAGCACGGGCCCAACCCCATCCTGGGCTCCGAGGTAAGGCCTTGCTGGCTGGACTCTCCAGAGGCGGTTCTGAGGCTCAGCCTCCCTCTCAGCAAATGGCCCTGACCAGGCTGGGGCTGCTGGGTCTGGCAGCCCCACCCGAGCCTCCTGGGTGTTCTGGGGAAGGTGCGCCCAGGGGTGAAGGTCTGGGACCAGTGACCCCTGCCCTGCTCCCCATGGCAGGCGCTCTTGGGCCAGCGGCTGCGGCTGCGGCGGCAGGAGAGCTCCCTGGCCCCGTTCGCCTTGCCGACAGAGTCCTTGCTGCCCACAATCACGCTGGGGCTGCCTGCCCCTGCCAGGGTGAGTGGCTGAGGTGCCCTCCCCCATGCCAAGCTCCCTGGTTTCCTTCATTCCCTTCTCCTGCTGCCTCACCCCATCACCTGCACTGTTCTCTCTGCTGGAACCTGCTCCCCTGTGATTCCTTCCCACCTCTCCCCTAGGCTGATGGTGACCGCAGGACCCACCCAACTCTGGGCCCTCGGGGGCCGGTCCTAGGGAGCCCCCATGCTCCCCTCTTCCTGCCCCACGGCCTGGAGCCTGAGGCTGGGGGCACCTTGCCCTCTCGCCTGCAGCCCATTCTCCTCCTGGATCCCTCAGTCTCTCACACCCCCCTGCTGACTGGTGAGTCCCACTGCTTCTCCAGGGGAGGGGCCGGATCCCTGCACCCTGGTAGGGTCCAAGCTTGGGACAGGTCCTAGTCTTCCTGTCCCCTCTGCTGCCCCCTCATCTTTCTGTGCGTCTCCCTGCTGAGTCCCTGCCCCCCACCCATGCCCTTGCTTCTTTCCATTCTTCCCTATGGTTCCCTCCTTATGCCCCTCCCACCACGTTCTTTCCAGTGCCCGGGCTTGGGCCCCTGCCCTTCCACTTTGCCCAGTCCTTACTGACCACCGAGCGGCTCTCCGGGTCAGGCCTCCATCGGCCGCTGAGCCGGACCCGCTCAGAGCCTTTGCCCCCAAGTGCCACCGCCCCCCCATCACTGGGCCCCCTGCAGCCCCGCCTGGAGCGGCTCAAACCTCACGTGCAGCTGATCAAGGTGAGGGGAACTGGGCAGGGGAGGTGGTGAGGGGTTGCTTAACTGGGCCCATGGGGGCTGAAAGAAGAAGGGAGGCTTTGGAACGGCAGGGACCTGGAGGGCCAGGGTGAGGCTGTGTTCGCCGGGGGCCGAGAGCTGCATGGCCACTGGAGTCTCAGCCACCTAGCCCACCACGTCCCACCCCGCACCCCACACTCCAGCACGGCTTCTCAGCGGGCCTCTTCCCTCCTCAGAGGCCAGCCAAGCCGAGTGAGAAGCCCCGACTGCGGCAGATCCCCTCGGCGGAGGACCTGGAGACGGATGGTGGGGGCGCGGGGCCCCTGGGGGATGACAGCCTGGAGCACAGGGAGCTGAGCCACGGGCAGCATGAAGCTAGAGGCCCCGTTCCTCTCCAGCAGCACCAGCAGGTACGGCAGTGCCCACGTGCCCCCTCGGAAGGTGTAGTCAGGAGGTGCTGGGGCCTGGCACAGGCGGAACGGAGGGAGATAGGATATTAGTGTAGGGACCGGCTCTGAGACCGTGGTTGTCCTGCCAGAGCCACACTGAGGTGCGGAAACACGTGCACGCACGCGTGCACCCGTGCACACACACACAGGCGCAGGTACACTCAGGGTGAAGCTGTCCCTTGTCCAGCAGTGGGGCCAGCCTTTCGTGGGGCCAGACACACTTCTACCCTAGGGCTTCTCCCTGGGACCAGTTGTACTGATTCCAGGAAGGTGGCTAGGGCAGGAAGTAGGGCAGAGCAGGCTCAAGTGCTTCAACCAGAGCACCCTCACCCTGTGAGTCAAGCCTGGGGTAAGAGTTTCCTAGGGCTGCTGTAACAAGTACTGCGCACTGGGGGGCTTAAACAACATTCATTGCCCCCGGGAGGCTGAAAGTCTGAAATCAAGATGTTGGCAGGGTTGGCTCCTTCTGAGAGCTGTGAGGGAAGGAGATGTTCCGGGTCTTCCTCCTTAGCTTTTAGACGGCTGTCTTCTCCATGTGGTTTCACGCTGTCTTCCTTCTGTCTATGCCTGTGTCCAAATTTCTCCCCTTTATAAGGTAAGAGTCATATTAGTTGAAGGCTCCCTCTAATGACCTCATGTTAACTCGATTACCTCTGTACAGACCCTGGCTCCACTTAAGGTCACGTTCCGAGGTACTGGGGGTTAGGATTTCCTTCATAAATATGAAGTGGGCCCATAAGACGTGGTGACAGTCCCCAGATATGCAGTGGCTCATGCAGATCCCCATGTCCTTGGGCAGTTGCCCAGCCCTTGGAGATGAGATCCTGGTCCGAGCTGGGCCTGCGCTCCCTCACCTGGAATCCTGAGGGCCCAGGGAGCTCTGGGGGATTGGGGTGGTCAGTCTAGGATGCAGACCTTTGGGGGGCTGGTAGGGTAGGGAGCTTGGAGTCAAAGGCCAGAGCCTGGCTGGGAGGCAAGACTAGAGGCATCCTGGAATCTCTCCAGGAAGGGGGCCTGTGTGGAGGTTTCTGACACTTTGGGCAGAAGCACAGGGAGCAGGATTCTGAGAACCTGGAGACTGAGACCCCTTGTATCTGCCAGGTGTTCCTCTGGGAGCCACAGCGACTGGCCGGGCGGCTCCCCCGGGTAGGCACTGGAGACTCCTTGCTGCTCCCCCTGGCCCAGGGCGCCCACCGGCCCCTGTCTAGGACTCAGTCATCCCCAGCCGCGCCTGCCTCACTGCCGACCCCCGAGCCCGCCAGCCAGGCCCGTGTTCTGCCCAGCTCAGAGGCCCCTGCCAGGACCCTGCCCTTCACCACAGGTAAGGCCTGGATTAGAGTGGGCAGAAGGGAGGGGGCGGGATGCACAGACACGTGGGCACCAGAGCATGTCTGTGCGATGCTTCACTCAGGACGTCTTTTGAGGCCAGAGAGTACTTTCTTGGTCTCATTAGATCCACACAGTGTCCCTGAAGCAGGGGGTGGTTCTCATTTTGCACCTGAGAAGACCAGGCTCAGGAAATCTGAGGTGGCAAGCTTGTGGTCAAATAGCAAGCTGGCAGCCAGGCCAAGCTAAGGGTTGTCAGGATCTCCTGACAGCTGGTTCAGGCCTTTCGAAAATGGTATTCATTGTTTTTGCTCTGCTTGTAAAAAGAGCTCAAAAGAATTTTTAGAAGTTTTGAAAACTGTAGAAAAGCATAAAGATAGAATAAAAATCGCCAATTAATATCCCACCATCCCGAGGAAACCACTCTTTATTTTTTTAAAGATTTTATTTATTTGTTTTCAGAGAGAGGGAAAGGGAGGAAGAAAAAAGGGAGAGAAACATCGATGTGAGAGAAACACATCAATTGGCTACTCTTGCACACCCCCAGCCAGGGGACCTGGCCCACCACCCAGGCATGTGCCCTGGCTGAGAACTGAACTGGAAGCCTTTTGGTTCACAGGCGGGCGCTCAATCCACCGAGCCACGCCAGCCAGGGCCAGAGGCAACCACTCTTAAGTGCTGATATATTCTGTCTGCTTTGTTCTGGCCATATGTACACATACAAATGCCACATATACCATATACACATTGTACCCTGGTTTCATTCAGTTAGCGTATTACGAACACTTCATGATATAATTAATCTTTAGAAGTGAGATTTTTACAGTATTTCATCATAGTATTTTATTTTTACTTAAAGGTTTCTTACTAGTTGGGCAGTTCGTTGCTCATTTTTCCTTATTTGAATTTCCTTGTACATAAATCTTCCCTCACCCCTGGGGTTGTCTTCTGAAGGTCACTCTTAAGCAGTGGCATCCTGGGGTCAAATGGCTTGAGCATTTTGAAGGTCCCTGATGTCCCGAGACTTGCTGAAAGTGACCGTCCCACTGGCAGTGTACAGGGTCCTCTTCTAGGCGTCCTGCTGAAACAGTCGCTTCCCTAAAACTGCATCTGTCTTGTCACATGGCCCAGTGTCACTGTGGGCTTCCCAGCTCCCAGTTTGGGGGTTTCTGACGAATTCTTTCTCCTCTTGCTCCCCCTCAGTAGCCTTATCTGAGTCAAGACAGCCAGTGTGAGAGCCCATCAGGCCTCCTTTTGTTAGGCTTGCAGTTCTTGAGGTCATGGTAGAGGCGTTGGTCACATGAGGCGTGCCCGTGTGTCAGCAAGGCCGTGGCCATGTAGCAGTCGTGTTGGCTGGGGCTGTGTTGGTGTTTGTGTGAGGTAGTGAGGCTGCCTGGTAAGCAGCTGCGGGCGTGAGTTGATGTGAAGGGCCAAGGTTCAGGATGGGGTAAGGGGTGTGTGCGCCAGGCCTGCTTCCGGTGGGAGGTATGGGGCTGACACTGGGGATGCCCTGGGGCCCTGGCTCTGACCCCTGCCTCTGCCAGGGCTGGTCTATGACTCGGTCATGCTGAAGCATCAGTGCTCCTGCGGAGACAACAGCAGGCACCCAGAGCACGCGGGCCGCATCCAGAGCATCTGGTCCCGGCTGCAGGAGCGGGGACTCCGAAGTCAGTGTGAGGTGAGGAGGCGGGGTGGGGGTTACAGGATTGAGGCAGTGAGAGTAATGGAAGGGAAGGGGGTAGAGGCCCTGGAGCCAGCATGAGATGAAGGGACTGGCCAGCTGGTGGTAATGGCGGGGACGGGGGCAAGCAGGGCCTCAGGAGCTCTGTGGGCCCTTCCTCAGTGTCTCCGGGGCCGGAAGGCCTCCCTGGAGGAGCTGCAGTCGGTGCACTCCGAGCGGCACGTGCTCCTCTATGGCACCAACCCGCTCAGCCGCCTCAAACTGGACAACGGGAAGCTGGCAGGTAGGGGCCCAAATAGCGCCGGGGGCCCCTGTACCTCCCCTGGCTCACCTAGCCCACCCAACCCATCTCTCATCTCATCTCTGCCCAGTCTGTCTCTCCCGCGCTCTCAACACCCCCACGCCACCCCCTGTCCCTCTGCTGCCCGCCCCTACCTTGCCTGCGCACCTGCCCCAGACCCCTTTTCGGGGCCTCCCTGCTTCCCGGCCAGGCCAGAGGCCACGAGGATTCAGCTCACACACACTGGGCCTCTCCCTACAGGGCTCCTGGCACAGCGGATGTTTGTGATGCTGCCCTGTGGTGGGGTTGGGGTAAGTGTGCCCGGGGGTCTTGAGCGGGCATTGCACGGGCTCTCAGATCTCCTCGTTTCCACTACCCCAGGCTCAGGCCCAGGCCCAGGCCCTGCCTGCTTGTTCTTGTGGTTCTGCCAGACCCAGCGGGCAAGGGGCTTTCCCATAATGCCCCTCTGCTGGCTAGGTGCTCCTTGTGGACAGGTGTGTCCTCAGTCCCCCAGTGTCACCTGAGTGTGGAGCCCTGTGCCTCACACTTAGACTGTGCTTGGTAAATGTTCAGTTAGTTCGAAGAGTAGGGCCCACATCATTTCCCTTACAAGACCCCAGGCCCCGGGGGTTGGGACCGGCCGTTCCACTGGAGCGAGCCTCCAGGCAGAGCCAGGGCTGCCTGGGCTGGGACTGTGGGGGTGCCTCCCGTGTCCTTGGGGACCCAGGCGCTTCCCTCCCACCCACCAACTTTCCCCCCTCTCTCCTTACCCTGCCTGGGGGGCTTCCTGCCCCCCTAGCAGTGCTCTCTTTGCCTCAAAAGGTCCCTGCAGCGGTTTCCCAGCCAGGTGTGTGGAGGCAGGGGATGGAGGCCTAGTCCTGAAGGGAAATGGGAGCTGTAGCTGGGGGGACTGTTGGGAGCTAGTCAGCGCCCTATTCACAACTTCCCATTTCTTGCCACTTTCTGATTTTTCCAACTGTTTTTGCTTCTGTTTTCTCTTCCCTCCTCTCCCTCTCTGTCTCTCTCTTTCTCTCTCTTTCTCCAGCCTCTTGAGACTCTCTCTGCCTTCCTCGCCTCTCTTGGTCCGCCTCGCCCTCCCCATCTCCCCATCATGCCCCCCGGCCCCTCCCTAGCCTTGAGGCCCAGGGACTGGGTTTGGGGGGCCTCCCAGCCTGGGCTAGGGGCCCTGAGTGGAAGACAGTGGTGCAGACGGCCCCTCGAGCTCCGACCGTCCCGCAGGGCCTGAGCAGAGCCAGCTGGGGCTTAAAACCCGCTCCTGGCCCAAACCCCAAGTCCCGCCCAGGTAACGCCATGCCCCCTCCTCTGACCGGGGAGGCAGGCGCGATGCCGCCCGCACAGTGCTGGCCAAATACGGGCTGGTGATGTGGACTGAAGCTGGGAAGGAGACGTCATGCTGGGACTGGGGGATACAGGAGGCCTTGCCTTTGGGCGGTGGGGCACTGGGGAGGCAGCGCTGTCTGCCCAGCTCCCTGCCCCTGGGGTCCTGGCCATGGGGTGGGCACCACCCATGGGCCCTGGCTCCTGTGGGAAGCCTTGGATGATGCGGGCCCTGACTCTGGCTCCCACAGGTGGACACTGACACCATCTGGAATGAGCTGCACTCTTCCAATGCAGCCCGTTGGGCCGCCGGCAGCGTGACCGACCTGGCCTTCAAAGTGGCTTCCCACGAGCTGAAGGTAGGAGATCTGGGCTGAAGGCAGGCAAGCCATGGAAGAAGTAGCAGGATGGGGTGGCAGGGAAGGCCAGACCCGGAATCCCAACTATCTCCTTCCCCTGGGATAGCACCACAGTGTTTTGGAAGGGAAATCGAGAGTTCTGGGAACCAGAACGAGCACTGAACCAGGCTCAGGTTACTTGGTGGAGAGCCCAGCCACTGTGATCCAGGACCTTGGATCACTACGAGATGCAGAGTCGCAGTCATGCAGGATCATTTAACACAGACCCAGTGTGTGACCATAGGCAATGTGCAGAGCATCCCCGGACCTCCGAGCACTGGCCAATAGGTCCTTTGCCGTGCTGAAGTTTTATAGGCCGAGTTGGTGCTCTGGGCTGGGCACCTCACAGGGGCTTGTCCTGAGGTCCACCCCTCCCCCCATGGCTTAGGAGCTCAGCCCAAGGAGGGCCCGGGGCCCTCAGTGTCATTGCCCCTTGGCGGGCCTTTTCAGTTAAGGGAGCAACCCTGGGCTTAAACTCCTGGCTCCACCTTTTACAACCAGGCAACTCGGCACAAGTTGCTTACCTTGCCTAAACTTCAGATTTTGCACGTCTGTGAACTAGATGGAGATGTTGTGAGGATTAGATAACATTTACCTCAAGAGATGTATTTAAGATGAAATCCAGTGTTTATAAAGTGCTTAGCACAGTGCCAGGCACATAGTTTTGCCTCAACAAACAGCTGTTGTTATTACAAAGTGCTAACAGCCAGGGCACGCTAGGGCAGGGGGTTTTGTGTCCACGTCCAGCCGGAGAGCAGAGGATGCTCGGCCTGGGGGGTGAGTGCTGGGGCGCTTCAGAGCCATCCTGGCCGCAGTCAGCTGTTTCCCTATGACTTCTCCTCTGGGGAGGAGCCTGGGGCTGGGGACAGGTTCATGGAGATGAGGTCAGAGGGCTGGCTGTTTGGTTGATAAGCCTTCTTTCCATTTCAGAACGGTTTTGCTGTGGTTCGGCCCCCAGGACACCATGCGGACCATTCCACAGCCATGTAAGGCCCGGAGGAGGCTTAGGTTGGGGGAGCCTTCTGGGGCTGGGCCAGGCCAGGAGCGAGTGGAGAGAGGAGGCTGGAGAGGTGGAGGCACGGGAGAGAATGGGCTGTCAGGACCTCTTTTCCCTCCTCCCAGGGGCTTCTGCTTCTTCAACTCGGTGGCCATTGCCTGCCGGCAGCTGCAACAACAGGGCAAGGCCAGCCGGATCCTCATTGTGGACTGGGTAGGTGTCGGAGCCCAGGCCCTGCCGACCTGAGAGCCCTGGGGACAGAGCCCTGAGCCTGGTGTCAGGAGATGTCGATTCATGTCCTAGTTCTGCATAGGCCTCCTGAGCCTCAGTTTCCCCTTTTGTGTAAAGTGTGGGTGAAGACAACCGCCCCCCCCCCGCCCCATCACAGGGGCTGGTAGGACATGTGGTGAATGGAAAGACCTCCAGCTGTGGCAGACTTCCATGATGGGAGGAGCCATTCGAGTGCTGTTGTTTGGCCTCTTCTGGCTTCTTTCTGCAGATCTAATTTCTTCTTTTCCCCTGTAGGTAGTGGACAATAACAGCCACAGCAGATAACATTAACATACCACTAATCTCATGTGGACACTGATAGTTTTTACATGAGATATATTTAATCCTGACTATAACCCAATTTTCAGATAAGGAAAGTGAGCACAGAGAGGTTAAGTAACTTGCACACAGCCACCCACCTAGTACATCCTGAAACTGGGAGTTGAAACCAGGTGTATTCTCATATTAGCTCCAGAGTACATGCATCTAACTACTAAGCTAACCCACTCTGCATTGACATCTGTGAATGGGACATTCCGATGCAGAAGCTGACAGTGGAAGAGCTTTCGCACCCATGCATGGTCCTGTGAAGTTACCAAGTGCAAGACCATAGCTATTTCTAGGACGCGTGGTGCTGGGCCTTGTGTACCTGCCCCTTAGTAGCTGAGCTTGGTCTCTAATCGCCTGCATCACTCCGTGACATTGGACAAGACAGCAGTGAGGGTTTCAAAACCCTTCCAACCTGTTCCAGTCTCCATCTCTCTGCTTTCAGACCCTCCCTAATCCACTGCCCATCTCCCACACAGGACGTTCACCATGGCAATGGCACCCAGCAAACCTTCTACCAGGACCCCAGTGTGCTCTACATCTCCCTGCATCGCCATGACGATGGCAACTTCTTCCCAGGCAGTGGGGCTGTGGATGAGGTAACCCACCACATGTCGGGCCTACCCCTTCCAGCCTCTGTCCCACATGACCCTTTCTCTGCCTCTGTCACAACAAGCTGTGTGATCCTGGGTAGATTGTTTAGCTTCTCTGGATTCTTCATCTGTAAGTGAAGGGGATGCATGAGCTGGTCTTGCAGCACTAGCATCCTGGCATCCCTCGGCTGGGACGCTGCTCTCCTCATGTCTCTCTTGTGTCCCATTTTCCAGGTGGGAGCTGGCAGCGGTGAGGGCTTCAACGTCAACGTGGCCTGGGCCGGAGGTCTGGACCCCCCAATGGGGGATCCTGAGTACCTGACCGCCTTCAGGTAAGTGCTCTGGAGGCCCAGAGGAGGCCCAGCCCGTCAAGGCCACCCTCCGCTGTCCTTTTTCCCAACAGCACCAGGTTGGAGGAATCAGTTGACTTCTCAGCCTGTCCTCATTCAATTACCAGACATTATAAGCCAGGCCCTGAACCAAAGCAAACAAAAGGAACGACACTGTTACACTGACCTCAAGTAGCTTTCAGTCCCAATGGGAAGACAGGAAACAGAATGAAAAAGTCAAAGGGTGCTTTAAAAAGTCACATATCACCAAGAGTGCTGGGTGATGGGCAGAGTGGAGTGAGCAGAACAGCCACATTTAATCAAAGAAAGCTGCCTGGAGGAGGTGGGCTTTGTGCAGAAGATGAAAGACTTAAATTGTGAAGACAGAGGGAAAGCAGATGACGTCCATATAGGGGGAGTTGCTTAACAAAAGCCATTCTAGAAGAGCAGCTTGGGGCTCTGTTGAGGAGCCCTTCTATATTCCAGTTTGGGGGCCCCTCTACCCCATTTGGGAAAAGGGACCCTGGAGGTAGGTCTCCAAATACTTTTCTGGAGATATTTTCCATCAGAGCCAGTTCTGTAGGAGCCCTGGACTGGGTTCCTGGCATCTGCGTGCCCGTAGCCCAGGGCCTTGAAAGACACCAAAATGGACCCTAGAGGTGGGTCAAGGATGGAGGGAGGCAGCTGTTGGGGTGGCTGAGGAGGAGAGGATGGATCTGGGCAGCCCAGGATCTCAAAGTGTAGTCACCCTGGTCAGCTCTCAGGTGGTGAGTGGCGAGGTGTGGTCAACTCAGTCCAAAGTGGGTGGCAACTAAGTACCGAGTGCTTCTAGTCTCTGAGGCTTAGTAGCTTGTCCCTTTCCTGTCACCACGCCCACTGCACTCTACAGACACACACATTTCTCCTCTTTTATTCCCTCTGGTTTCCCATCCTTGGCTTCTTCCTGCCTTGTGCCAGTTACGAGCACTGGGTAGCCGAGTCCCTAGGCTGTGCCAGGGACCTGGGTGGCCAGCCAAGGTCAAGGAAGTCAGGGGGACCCACTAATACTTGTGGGAGATTGGATATCTGGGAGTTCTGAAAACAGGGTGCCCACAGTAAAGTTGGCAGGATCAGGCTGGCTCCAGGTGGGGACCTGTGGCCCCGTCCCCAGCAGCCCTGCACGGTGTGGTGAGCCCTCCTTCTTGCACCCTCACAGGAAGGTCGTGATGCCCATCGCCCGAGAGTTCTCTCCAGATCTGGTCCTGGTGTCGGCTGGGTTTGATGCTGCCGAGGGTCACCCGGCCCCACTGGGTGGCTACCATGTTTCCGCCAAATGTAAGGACGGCCCAGCCCATGGGAATGAGACCTAGGCTGGGAGGGGAGGGCCGCCCAAGGCAAGGGGAAAGCAGCTGGGTCCAGCCCAGGACCGTGAGTATGAGGACTGGGGTATGGCTGCTGGTCCTGGAATTCCCTGGGTTCTCCCAGCCTAGCGAGCCCAGGGCCCTTTCTCATGACCAGCTCTGTTCACCAGGGAAGGCTTGACTGAGTCACCCCCTGGGGACCCAGGAAGCTCAGCCATAGGACTCCCCAACCCTAACTGGGAGTGTCACTCCCAGACTGGGCTGGTAGCTTCTCCTGAGGGAGGAGGAGGAGGAGCAGTGTTCTCAGAACACAGAGGAGCCCACTCAGCCTTCTGGGCCGCAGGTCCTGTAGGGCAGAAAGAGAAGATGGTATGGCTCCGTGAAAAAGAAATCCTGCCGCCATCGCTGCCCCCAGTTCAAGTCCTAGCCCTGACATTCCCTGGCTGCAGACCTGTGCGCAAGTCCCTTAACCTCTCTGAGCCCTGAGTGAGGCATGCTAATAGGTTTTACATGGGACTCTGTGATGGTACTTGGGAAAGTAGAGAGTTTTGCATCTGTGTCATTATTTACAAGGCAAGAAGCAAGCAGGACATAATCTACCTCTCCGCCACCCCAACTCCCTCCTTCCTTCACCCCAACCAACTAGGTTTTGGGTACATGACGCAGCAGCTGATGAGCTTGGCGGGAGGTGCAGTGGTGCTGGCCTTGGAAGGTGGCCATGACCTCACAGCCATCTGTGATGCCTCCGAGGCCTGTGTGGCTGCTCTTCTGGGCAATAAGGTAAGTGGCTCACCCTGCTCCGTGCCTCCATGGGGCAAGGAGCGTGGGGCTCCTTGCTAAGGGCTCCCAGGCGGAGGGGGATGGCCAGGCCTGGGATGGGGGGCAGTGGCCGCCCCTTCCCCAGCTAAGGTGTGGAGCCAGCACTCCCTGCCCAAGGCAGAGCCAGAAGCACACGCCTGTTTGTGCCCCAAAAGCCGGGGCCCTTGGGGTGAGAGAGAGCTGGGCTGTGGGTCCTCGAGACTGGTGGCTGATGTACTCTTTTCTCCTGTAGGTGGATCCCCTCTCAGAAGAAGCCTGGAAACAGAAACCCAACCTCAACGCCATCCGCTCTCTGGAAGCTGTGATCCGGGTGCACAGTGAGTGTGGAGAGAGGGCGCCCACTGACCCCAGACTTGGGAGAAGCTCAGGGGGCTGTCCCCAGTGACCAGGGCCCCTGAGCTTCCACTGCCAGGAGCCCTGGCCTGGAGCCCTGGGGCTGGCCCGGAGTAGGCTTCCTGTACGTTACCTCAGGCGGAATGGCGGGGCAGCTGCCCCAGGAGTAGGTACCCTGGAGCCCTCAGGGAGGACCCAGCAGGGACCACCAGACAGGCTGCCTCAAGACAGGACTGACCTCCCATTTCCAGCCACGGACCCAGGCCAGGGCCAGGTGAACAGCTGCACTCACGCCTTGCTTGCTGAAAGTGCTGGCTCCCACCGTGACCCTCAGTCCCAGCTGCAAGGGACTTGGGACCTCTGCCTGCTTTGGGGGCTGGGTCTGAGAATAATCCCACACTTGGCAAACACCTTAAGTTTTTTTTTTCTTCAGCTCAGCGTCCATGGAGCGCTTTGCCTAAAGACCGTTGATCTGTGCTAGGGATACAAAAATGAAAAAATTAGATTTCCTCACACCTGGGGCTCAGTAGGGGAACGCAGGTAACATAAAAACGCTGCTGAAACTTTGTGCAGAGCCCTCACGCTGGGCCAGGCTCTGGGCGTGTTTCATGGACTTTAATTCTCACAACAGGCAGGGCGGGTGGGTAGCTTGCCGATGGCCATGCAGAGCAGCCGTGGTGACGGCCAGCTCTCCCAGTGCTGTGTCCTTCCCTCCTCCCATCCGCTCCTGTCC
Organism: Pteronotus mesoamericanus; assembly: GCF_021234165.1. Lineage (NCBI taxonomy): Eukaryota > Metazoa > Chordata > Mammalia > Chiroptera > Mormoopidae > Pteronotus > Pteronotus mesoamericanus. The sequence continues at coordinate 6,464,996 of NW_026555310.1, forward strand.
TGAGTGCTGGACTGACCATTGCTTGGGGCTGTGCTCCAGGAGGCCAGGGCTCGGGATCTATGAGGTCTCTCCGATTCAGACCCCATCTGGGGAAAAGTAGGCCCTGCTGGTGCTCTTCGGAACCCCGCTCCTATGGGAATAGGTCAGAGGCCACTTCATAGTCACACTGAATCTCCTCTGTCCCCCTTGTCAGGGCTCTGGGGGCCAAGTTGAGGAAGGCATTGTGTTGAGGGTAGAGGCAGGAGAGAGAACCAACCCCAGATTGAGGATCCACCCACTACTCTCAGGCCCGTGGCCTGCGATTGCAGTCTCAGTATCAGTCTAGAAAGTGTGGTGTGGCAGGCTGGAGGAACTTGTTTTCCCTAACCCTTTCTGACTTGGTGTCTTTTCCCAGGTAAATACTGGGGCTGCATGCAGCGCCTGGCCTCCTGTCCAGAGTCCTGGGTGCCCAGGGTGCCAGGAGCCGACGCAGAAGTAGAGGCAGTGACCGCACTGGCATCCCTCTCCGTGGGCATCCTGGCTGAAGAGAGGTAACGCCAGACCCCCCGCCAGCAGCACCCCCACCCCTTGGGCCCTCCCAGCTTGAGGATCCCAGATTCTGGCACGGCCGCCCCAGCCTCCTGAGCCTTCCTGAAGCTGGGCTGAGGCCCTTTCTGCAGCATCTGGCTTTTCCTCCCCCAGGCCCTCAGAGCAGCTGGCGGAGGAGGAAGAACCTATGAATCTCTGAGGCTTTGGAACGGTTCTGCCGGCCCACCCTGCCCTTCAGACCTGGTTCCCTTTTCACCTCTGGCAACAGCACCTGTTCCTAGGGTCTTCAGAGATCCTCTGGGCAGGTAGTTGTGGCCAGAGAACAGCCCCTTGATAGTCACCCTAAGGAGCCCAAGAAGGCCCCTGGGTCTAAGATAGGGACCAAAGAGGACCCTGAGGAGGCAGGCGAGGCAGCCGGTCAGGCCCCAGTAGGGCGCTCCCAAGAACAGAGTCTGCCCCTGTGGGGTCCAGGCCCCTGCTGGGTCCCCATTCCTCAGGACTGCATGGAGGAGGACTGGCTCAGTCGGGCCCACTCATGACCACTATTCTTGGCCCACAGACCCCCGACTTTGCACACAGCCCCAGGCTCCACACAGAAATGTGAACTTGGCCTCAGCCAGGGTAGCCTTTCCTAGGCTCTGAGGGCTGGACTGGGGGGAGGGGGGTGTGTAGGAGGAGTCAAGGGGTCCTGTATCCCTGAGTGCAGAGGGGGTCCTTCCTTCTGCCTGTCTACTCAGATGACTATGGAAGCCCCCCCAGTCCCCTGCCACCACCACCGGGCAGTGAAACAAAGCTCCCTCAGGAGCAGTCATCGGTAGGCCTCCCTTCCGGTCCCTGCCCCTGCCAGAGGCCCCCCTACGTCGACCATCTCAGTGCCCTGGTGGAGCGGACGGGTGCTCTTGGAGTTCTGTGCTTCCTGATCCAATGGTGCCAAACCCTCATCTCCCCTCAGAAGCACAGCGTGACCCCCAGGGATCCCTCGGTCACTGCCCTCCTCCAGGAATGTTCTCTTCTTGGGGTCTCCCCCACCCCAGTTCTGACTCCTGCCCCATATAGGACTAGCTTGGCTGAGGGGAAAGGGGGTGGGAGAGTAGATGCAAGACATGGGGGAGGGGAGGCTGCCCTGGCAAAGTCAAGGCTTCTGGGGTCCAGGCCTGGGGCCAAGTAAAGCGAGTGTATGCGTATGTGTGTGTCTGTGTGCGGACATATATGTGTCTTCCCTACGACTATGACACCCTGTGTATGTATGCATGTTTTTTGTAAAAAAGAAAAAAAAAGGGAAAAAAAATCTGAACAATAAATGTTTTATTTGCTTTAAAGGTGCATGTGATAGGGCATGCCAGCGATGAGGGGTGTGCAGTGGGCACACAGCGCCACGGCACAGCGTGCAGCATCTGATTCAATGTGGAGGAGAAGGGACCAGCCCCCCTCCAGCTCCTCGCCCTTTGTGGCCGTGGTCCTGCAGGAAGAATTGTTCTGAACACACCCTAGCTGCCCCTGCCTGCCCCACCTGGGGTAAGAAAGAGGCGGCAGCTTTGGGCTGAGTCCATAGAGGGCCCCCCGGGAGTGGGGGTGGATATAGAGTCGCTCAGACCTGGCTCACTAAGTCACCCCACACAGTCATCAATCAGACTTACCTGGGTTCCAGTCCCAGCTGGGAGATCAGATATGTTATTGTCACCTCTTGGGGCCTCTGTTTACCAGTTAAAAGTCTCCCAAAATAGATACTGTTTTTGGTTTCTGCTCTAAAGCACCATGACTTCTTAAGTGTATACTGAGCCTCAAAGAGAGAGCGGGTAAGGCAGCAGGCCCGGACAGGCTCACCAGTGCAAGCAGAGGCGACGGAGCCAGGGCAGCCTGCGCCTGTCTTTGTGGGTCTGATTGGGCCGGGCTTCTCCAGCCCACAGGAGCAGAGCCGCCTTACCTCAGACCTGGCCCCAAGCCCCCACAGCCTGGGGGAGTATGAAGGGAAGCGGGTTTATCCCCCTCCCATCTGTCCTCGCCTCTTGGGTGACTGACACTAAATCCCATGGTATGGCTGAGGCTGTACCCGTGAGCATCTTGGCCCTGGCTGGGGCTGTGCCAAGAGTTGGAGAGGAGAGCCAAGCTGGTGGGTTCCCCCACGCCAAGGGGACCAGAGGGGAAGAGCCTCCAGCCCCGGAGACACCAACCCCTCCCCTGCCCACCAGGGCACAATGTGAGCTAAGGGAACGGCTTCATGAGGTAACTGGAGACCCAGCCCCACCAGCCTTCCTGCCCCCTGCCCCCCCACCCCAAGAAACAGCTAGAGGCTGTCTGATACAAATGGTCGCTGTATTTCTGCTAAAGTGACAGTGACACAGATAAGGCAAAGAGCTGAGGGGGTGGACACAGGTGGGGAAGGGGTAGACCGTGCAAAATGACAACCTAACATAAAAAGACACGTGTACCAGTAGTCCCTTCCCTCTGAGTTAGGTGAGCCCTTGGGCTAGTGTCTGGGTGGAGAGCCGATTTTGCCCTTCAGAAGGGAGAGGAAAAAAGATACAAGCCCTAGGTGAGGGGCAATGACAAGGGGCAGGAGTTGGTGGGGGGCATCGCATGGCCGGGGGTGTTCTGGGTGATCCGGGTGTGACCAGGGGCAGGTGTGAGAAGGGGGCGTGGAAACGCAGGGCTGGAGGTGCGTAGGCACAGGTCTGAGTGGTCCTTTCAGCCTACATCATGCTGCCCCCTCCTGAAGCCCTTCTGGGGGCAGAAGCACCTTCCCCAAGACCCTTCATCTGGCCTCATTTGGGGAGTCCTGCTCTGAGGGGTGTGGTGCGTGTAAGAGGGAGGACTTGGGTGCTGGAGAGGATGGCTGAGCCTAGCACACTCGTGGGAGATCAGCTCTGTGTGGAACAGGGACCCCAAATTCTCTGCCCAAGTCCCAAAGACCCTTGGGGGAACAACAGGATGGGGTGCTGGGGTTGGGGACTGAGGTCTCTACTAGAGACCCCTTTCTTGACCTGACCTTCCCAGGTTCCGCCCCAGCCTGAAGGAGAATTCCTGGGGTGGCAGTGAACAAGCCGCCTGCCCCCTGCCCCCAGGCATAGGTCAAGGCCTCTTTGCTCCTTCACTGGTACCCTGGCCCTGCTTACAAAGGTTCCTCACTGAGTGCTAAGAAAATAGATCCATTTGAAAAAGGTTCCCTCCAGCCAGGCCAATGAGGAGCAACATGGCAGGACGCCTTTCTACCATATGCAGGTCTCCCCCAAAGTAGATGGGACAACTTCCTGGGAGACCAAAGTCTTCCTGCTATGTATTTTCTGCCACGGTTCTGGGGTCCCCCAGGGGTGAGGCAGTGCCCGATGTCTCAGAAGCTGAGTCCAGGTCCTGAGGACCCCAGGGTGCAGAGACCTCACCCCCTGGGTCAAAAGTCGCTAAGGATGCTGATATCAGCAAAGTCAGCCCGGTAGCGGTGAGCATAGAGGCTGAGCAGGAAGGCCCACTTGAAGGCAATGAAGCTCCAGACGCAGGACAGGTAGTAGCTGTTGGGGTCGGTGAGGCCTGCAGGGGAGAGGAGCCGGACTGTGACTCGAGAGGCCTTGCCCTTTCCCAGCCCCGATCCCACAAGCCTGGGGGCACCTCTCCCCAACCTCCAACAGAGGCCGAACCAATCCTACAGAGACACTGAATATGACACGTCAGAGTTTGCGCGCAGCAGGCAGTGCCAGTCACAGGTGTGTAGCATCTAGTCTGCTTTTGTCACTTTTACCCTAGGCCACTTGCAACAGGCTTTCGCATCAGATTCCCTAGGGGCAGGGACAAAAGCCTTTGGCTCCTTGCCAGTTGCAGCCAGCAGGGGGCACTCCCACCCCACCACACAGTGCTTCAAGGAGCCTGCAGGGTGCATTGTGCTCAGTACTTGTCAAGCATTTCTTTGAACCCTTCCAACCCAGGGGATGGGTACTCTTGTTCAACTCACTTTAACAGCGAGAAAACCCAGGCACAGGTGGTTACGTGATGTGCCCAGTCCTTGGATGTAAGCTTTGGGACCGGACCGGAGTCTTGGTCCACTCCGGAGCCCCACATCGGCCCGCCCACACCTCCCCCTCCAGAACCGGCCCTCACTCTGGTGCCCGGTGATGGCCAGCGCCAGGAAGGTGCAGAAGGTGGCAATGGAGACAGCCGAGAAGAGGACACCCACGAAGAAAAAGCCACGCAGCCCCTTGAGCCAGGTCCTCCAGTAATCCTGCATGTACATCACGTGTGTCACTAGGACCCACAGCGCCAGCACACCTGTGGGACAGACTTGGTCAGAGGGACAGACAGCAGTTCCCCTCTCCTCTTCCCTGCCTCCAGCCGTGGACCCCGGGGACCCCCAGGGCCCTTAAGGGCCCTGATAGGTCAGACCAGTATTGCATAATAATACTAAGATGGTGTTGGTCTCTTCAGTCTCATTCTCTGCTAACATCACTAGGACCTGAATGCAAAAGTAGATAAGAGAATCCATCTCTTATTAAGCCACACAGTAAAGAGGTTGGCAAAAATAGAAAACCATACCATTCTCCCTAACTTTTTGTTTGTTTTGGAAAACAAGATTACTTCCCCCTCCATACACATACAATGTTACTTGTGTTAATGCAATGCTATTTTTAATATTACTTTTAAATCCTTAAAAATGTTCTGAGCTTTAATTTCTAATATGGTACATATTGATAGATCTAACCCATATCAACAAAATTTTCTTGGTGTTTCACTCCCTTTCGAGAGTGTAAAGAGGTCGTGAAATTGTAAAGTTTGAGGAGCGCTGCAGTCCAGCCTGCTTTTCCAGGGACTTCCCGCTCTGTGAGGGCCACAGATGTGGGGAGCAGCCCTTCCGCCCTGATGCCCCTCTGCCCGCCCCACAGGGGCCACAACCTCAAAGTTTCAAGACCCTGCTCGTGGCCATACTCCATGTCACTCCCCCCAGTTTGCTGCAAAGGGCAGGCCAGACATCCCCAGCCTGTCCTGGGCCCACCCTCTGGGCCTGGCTGGGCACTTCTCCTACAAGGCCAGCTGCTGCTCAGCCGATACAATGAGCGCGCTCTGTGCCAGGCCGTTCCTGCCTCACAGCCCAAAGACTGGAACAAATATCAGTTCCACTGGCAAGGGTCTGGAACAGGCCTGCAAGGTCCCCGTAAGAGAGGAGTGAGGAAAGGGGCAGGGCCGGCCGCCAGCCTGGTGGGTGTGGGCCACACAGGCTGGGGGTCCTCGGAGGCAGAAGACCTGTGCAAGTGTGCACCGGAAGGATGGGCATCTGGTTGGAGAAAGTGGTTGGTTATCTGTGGCAAGAAAGAGAAGAAAGGGAAGTTGACAGAGAGGTGGGGGTGAGACAAGTGCTTTGACTGGGTCTGTGATGTTTTCTTTCTTAGGCTGGGTGGGTAGGAGTGTAAGAGAGTTTGTTAAATGATCTATCCTTTTTCACATGCCCAAACTATTTCATAATTTTTTTTCTTTAAGTTAGGGAAAACAAAAGGCAAAGGGGAGCATCATCAGGGAACTATGCTCTGGTTACCAGCTGAGATGTTGTCACAATTCAGGCAGCCTGGCAAGGGACAAAAACCACGAGACTGCGAGCCAGGAAGCCTGGGGCCTGGCACTGTTGTGCCGCTCGTGACCTCTCCGAGCCTTACCGTTTCAAATCTAAAAATGGGCAAGCCCAAAGGTCCCGCCGGTATGGAAACTTGGCGACTCGAGGTTCCAGCCCAGTGAGGGTGCAGCCCGCCAACCCCTGCGGCTCCCCCCGCCACGCCGTTTCACCCACACTCTCCCAGCTCTGCCCCTGCCCGCCCCAACCTTCCTCCGGGGCTGAGGGCCTGGAACGTGGGTCCCTCCTCCCCTGAGATCAGGATGAGCCCAGACAAGCCTCCCTCCATCCAGCCAAGGCAGAAAGTGGGAGCGGGCCCGAGGTGGACAGGGCAGCAACCCCACAGCTTCAGCCTACATCTTACGTGGTCTGGACTGTGGGCCAGCCACCCTTCCCGCACTTTCCCTATCTTCGCCCAGGCATCCTAAGTGTTCATCTGGGGGAGCCGTTTGGTTTCATAAAGGGCCCTAAGGAGGAGACATTGTCACTGAGTGCATTTGAGGAACAGTCAGTCACCCGAGCCCTTGTCTGGGACTGCCTCAGTTGTCATGTGTCTCTTTAATATGCCACGGAGGGGCTGGAGTAGAAGAGCTCTAAGATCCTTTGCCACTGAAAGATTCTAGAAGCTGGCTCAGGAGAAAAATAAAGAGGTCAGAGCAACTCCTCTGTGACTCAGCAATTTCTGGGTTAGGAAATGCTGAAACAGGGGCCTATGGAAATGCCTCTCTTAGTCCACTGGCCATGCTCCAGCAATGTCCCCAAAACACCCACCCCCACATACACCCATGTACCCAAAAGGGCTGAGCAGGAGGAAGAGGAGCGTGGCCATCTTGGGTGTTTCAGGTCCCAGTTCTTTGTTAATAAGCAGGTATAGCCTTCCTTACCTCTCACTTCCCCTGCACATAGGCCTCACCTCCAGAGAAACACAAGCCAAGTCGGGGGGCCAGTCCATTCTCACCCACCCTGGCACTCACCCCTTTCCGTGGAAGAGAGACCTCCCCCGCCAATTCCACCCAAAGGTGTTCACTGGTCCCCTCAAGCAGGAGGCAACTGTCCCTCAGCCCTGCTCCCTTCCCTAGGATACTCTGGGTGCCAGGACACGTGGTCTGCACAGTTCAGCACAGAATGGATAGGTTCCCAGGCCCACCCACCTGTATGTCCCTGCCAGACCTCACCCCCCACTCCACCCAACTGCTTCACTCAGGGCTCATAAACAGGCCAAGGGCAAGCGAAACTGTCCCCAGCAGCTCAGTTGGAGGTGAGGAGAAGCCCAGGAGAACGCAGAGGGAAATGCAGACAAGCGGGACACACGCCGGGCCTGGGCCCTGCTGTGTTCTTACACCCGTGCCCTCCACCCCTGCCCTGGAGAAAAGCAAGGCCCAAGCCCCAGGGGTCCCCTTGCTCGTGGTGGGAAGAATACAGAGCCATTTCGATTCCTGGGGCAACTTTTCTACTCTTGTTCTCTTTTCTTGTCTGCTAGATGTAGATCAGGAGTGTGTGTTTCCCCAGGGTTCCCACAGCAAAACAATTTCTTCTGCAATGTCTTTCCTCCAAGCCTCCTCTTCCCAGACACCACCAGGATGGGAGAAAGCAGGACTCCACCTGTGAATACTCTTCCTGCTGGATCCAGGGGCTCCGCGCTCACCCTGACCCAGAAACCAGCATCCACATCGGCCACTCTCTGGTACCTAGAGACAAGGAACACACTAGGGCTGCCTTCTGGTGACTCGGCAGTTTCTGAGCTAAAAAATGCCAAGTCAGAAGTGGGTGCTCACAAGTCAGTAAATCTGCTGATGATTCACCCCCAAAAGAGGAAGAAGTCTGACTGGCTACAGACTTCTCGGAGCCCCCTCAGTGTGGAGAGGGCACGTGCGTAGCTCTGGCCTGGCAGGCCCTCCCTCGCCCCACCACAGCACCAGCACCAGCACCAGCACCAGCACCAGCACCAGCACCAGCACCAGCACCCGCAGGCAACTTTGGCTCTTCCATGGCTACCTCCTGGCTGTCCAAGGCCAGACTGTCAGAGACGTACCAGGACCCTGCTCCAGCTGGTTGTTGCCCTAGTGCCTCCCCTGCAGGCAACTCCACAACTGGCCTGCCTCAGAGGGAAGCCTGCGGCAAGGGAGAGGGCAGAATTTGGGTCAGAGGAAAACCCCCGGACTCCCTGGAGCACAAACCAGAGGGCCTGTTTCATGGCTCTCCAACAGGCAGCTGTGAGAAGAATGAGAGAGGACACAAATTTGCAACATTTCAGACCTAAGGCCGGGGTGGGGGTGGGGGGGGTGGTCTCTGAGACCATCTCCTTCACTGGCATCTCCTCCCACTCCTTAAAGATAAAGAAACTGAGGCCCAGGAGGACTCGGTGGGCCCAAGGTCACGCAGATAGCTAGGGCTCTGACCCAAGGATGGCCCTCCGTCCTCTCCCCAACCAGCCCCTCATCTCAGGTCTTATCTGTGCAACCAGAGGGCCTGGCCTGAAGACACCGCCTTTCCGAGGGGAAAGCAGCAGGGCAGACAAGAAACAGGAAAAAATTGTAAGGAGAAGAGAACCAGGAGAACCAGGAGAAACGGGGTAGATGGTGACAGTGCAGGGGTGGGGGGTGGAGAGGAGTCAGGGGTCAGTAGACAGGTGAGCAGAGGTGGCCTAGCTGTCCCCAGAGAGGAAAGAAAGCCGCAGGTGGTGGGACATCCAGGCAGGCACAAGAGCATCCCAGCCAGGGCACCCACCACCCTTCCTTGGTGACTCCCCAGTGCTATGATTGGCATCGCTTAGGCTGGGGCTATGTATGCCCCCTTATAAGGTAGAACGCTCACCTCCCATTCCTTCTCTACTCGGGGATGGCTCTCAGTAAGCTCAGGGGCAATGAGTAAATATGTCATTAGTCCATTTAGGGCTCTTTGGGCAGAGGGTTTTGGTAATGGAATAAGATCATCATATGTAAAACCATTATCCTTACATGTATTCCACCCCCCCCCCCAAGTTCATTTCCTACATATACTATTTCTTGTAGCTGTGTAACCCGGACAAGCTATTTATTTACTCCAAGCCTCAGTTTAAGCCTTATCTGTAGCACGGGCACAATAATAATGCCTATTTCACAGGACTGTAGTAAGGGTTAAATGAGAGGATGGAAGCAGATTGCTTAACACAGCGCCTGATGCATACAAAGCATTAAAAAAAAAAAAAAGTCAGCAAGCAGAATGTTTCATCTTCACACCAGTTTTACAACACAGAGAGGTTAATGAAATGCCCAAAGGGTGCACAGCGGGTACAGATCACTGGTGAGCACCTTCCACCTGAGCACTGCTTTTCTCACTCTGGTCCTTGCCTCCCCTTCTTCCCTCCTTGAGGCACAGAAAGGGCAGCCAGGGGTGGGGAGTGGGGGGTGTTTAGCAGATTATTGGGAGAGAAGCCGCGGCACAAGGGTGGCAAAGAGACACCAACGTGGTGGAAACAGAATGCCCAGTTTCCATCAAATCCCTAGCGTGCTCCTCCAGGTCTCCACTGAGGACTCTGCTCGGGTACGGTCCAACTAGAAGGAGGCAGGTGGGCTTCCCCAGGCACCCCCAGCCCTCCTTTCCACTTACCCCTCCTTTGCCCTCACCCTAGTTCCCAAGGAAGAAGTGACTGGGGCTCCGGACCCTCCAAAACAGGTGTTTGGGTGTTTGTGGGGGTAGGGGGCGGTTCACACTTAGCGCAGGGAGGAGGCTGTCATAGGGCGGCGGGCGGATGCGATCCCACAGGCGTGTGCAAACCCGAGAGGTGGGACGCTGGCACCCGGGGTAGCGCCGGGGCTCGGAGGGCATCGGGTGCCGGGGGCATCGGGTGCCAAAGGCACCCGGAGAATGCTCGGGCCGCGGGAGGCCCGCGCTGCCAACGGATGTTTTTGGGTAAACACCCCACCCGCTCCCCGGGGAAGCGCCGCTCGCGAGGAGCCTTGGGAGCAGAGCGCCTCCCCGCCAACCCCCCGCGCCCCCCTGCAGCCCCGCAATCCAGCCCCAGAGCCCCCCGCGCCTCGGGGTACCTGCGAGTCCGCCCATAGCCGCTGTCCCCGGCTGGCTGTAGACCACCGTCCAGACGAGGAAAATGGAGAAGCCAGCTACGGAGCTGAGGCCAGAGTAGGCGGCGCGAAGGCCGAGCTGCAGGCGAGACGGGGCCATGGGCTGCGGGCGCCGGGCGTGAGGGCGAGCACAAGGGAGAGTCACAGGTGCAGGGCCCGGATCCGGAGCCGAAGCCGGGAGCCGCCAGCCGCCCGGTGCTCCGCCCAGGCCCACCCCCTGCGCCGCCTGCACAGCGCCCTCCCCGGCCGGAGGCCGGCCGCGCCCGGAGCCGCAGACCGTGCGTCCCGAGTTTGGCACCACCAGGTCTTTGGGCTGTCTGATACGCAGGGGGATACCTGGTAAAAAGACAGATTCCGAGTTTATCCTGAGACCTAACTTACCAGACTATTTGGATACGGGCGGGGAGCGGCCATACATGTTTATAGAAACCAGCTGCGGTGACTGCTTTTAAAATTTAACGTCTGAATAGGAGACACGTTCCCGTTTAAAATTTGAGATTTAAATTTCTCGTTAAAAATTAAAACATAAAAATTAAGAAACGTGAAAGTACACAATAAGTATGATTCCTTCCATCCTGCCCTTATCAGCCAGGTTCCCTCCCAGACTTCCTTTAAGCATCCTCAGAAGGTACTTCACACTAAAGTTTGAGAATCCCTGCCACCACCACCTTCTAACCTTGATACCTGCCTGACCCTCACTGACAGCTGTCCTTTCCTTTCATCTCCAGAAGCCTCATTCTGCCGCCCTCCCCCTGCCCTCTTCCCGCAATCCCAAATCACTACCAAACATCACCTCCATCCTCAGAATCAGACAATTCTAGAGAGTGGAAACTATAGCAGGAATATATTGAGCTCCTAACGCAGGTCCAGCTTCCTGCCTGGAGCTGGAAGGGAAAACCCCATCTGGCACAGAGTCCTCAAAGCGCTTGGAATCTAGCTGTGGAGGCCCATCACATACCTGCACAGAATAAGTTGCCAGTATCCCTTGTACTCATTTCTTTTTGCTGCTATAACAAATTACTACGAATTTAATGGCTTAACATAACAGACATTTATGATCTTATGGTTCTGTAGACCCAAGAGTAAGTCTCCCTGGGCTAATGCGAAAAAGATGGCAGGACTGCCCTCCTGGAGGCTCCAGGGGAAAAGCCAGTTTCTTGCCTTTTCCAGCTTCTAGAGCCAACCACATCCCTTCATCTTCAAGCTAGTACACCACATCACTTTGACCTCTGCTTCTGTGGTCACATCTCCTCCTCTCTCACTGACTCTGCTCCCTCCCTCTTGTCCCTTATAAGGACCCTGGTGATTAAGAATCTAGATAATCCAAAATAATTTCTCAATTATTAGGGGAAATTTCTCAATTGTTGTAAGGAATCATACTTCTTGTATACTTTCATGTTTCTTAACGTGATCTCAATAAGGATCTCAAAATCCTTAATCACATCAGCAAAATCTCTTTTGTCATATAAAGTAATATATTCACAAGTTCTGGGGGCTAGGACATGGACATTGGGGGGGGCATTGTTCTGCCTACCACGCCCTTCTGGAATTAAACTCCACGAGCAGGGACTGTACCATGTTTGTTCACATCAACGCCTAGATGAGTGCCTGGCACATAGTAGTCTCTTAATAAACATTTTTTAAATAAATGAAGGCGAGTGAATAAAGGTAAGCATTAAGTAACAATCATGCACATGAAATCTAGGCAGAGCATGATTAATTCATTGCCAAATGAGTGATGTAAACCAGTGTAAATAAACCCCATTTGCCTCGTTTCAGAATAGTCCAGGAGCTTCTTAAGAAAGAAAAGACCCCAGACTCTGCTCCAAGCCCATTACATTTGAATCTTGGAAATACACACACACACACACACACACACACACGGGCACACGCGCACACACATATTTTTTAATGAGAAGTGATTTTAATGTGGTGAGCTCAGAAACCAGCTCTCCCCTGGGGGCTGCTGATGGAGAGAGTGAGAGCTGGCCGTTCAGAGGTGGGAGCAAGCCCCAGGGTCCAGAGTGCACTGCCAGGGACAGCTTCGGAGCTGGCCGGCTGGGATAACACTGCAGACAGTGGGAACGGCATGTGCATAGACAGCACAGAGGCAAGAAATAACATGTCAGGTTGGGAATTTGTAAGTAGTTTGTGGTCTGTGGGTGGAGCGGTGGGTTTTGAAGTTAGAAATGTTCTAAACATAAAGGGCTTTGAGTGTTCTGCTAAGAAGGCTGTCCCCCTCCCTGAGGAGCCAGGGGAGGGAAGGAAGTAGCAATTCTGTGCTCTAAAAATGCGGCCAGGGTAATCGTGTGAGGGTGAAATGGCAATGAAAGACCAGGAAGCAGAGACGTGTCCTTTACCTCCCTGTGCTTAGTTACCCCACCTGTAAAGTGGGGACAGCAGCGATACCTACTTCAAGCGTGATGAAACATGACGCTTAAAAGAGTGCCTAGCACCTAGCAGGTGCTCAGTAAATGTCCACAAGTATGATTAGTAGCAGCAGAACAGCTGCCATGGCAAGAGATGATGAGGGGAATCTGAAAGATGGTTCAGGCTGAGGGAGTGCGAACAGAAACAGGGAGCTGATTCAGGAGATACTTAAGCTATTTGAACCTTAAAGGTCAGTTCGGGATTAATTAGCTCAGCAGACAGAAAGGAGGAGCGCAAAAATATTATGAGTGGACATAGTAGGAGTATTGGAGAGGAGGGAGCAAACTTGTTATGCTGGAGCATGAGATTGTGCAAGAAAATAATGAGGGAATAATTATGTAACAGTAGCTTGGGCCCAGGTTGTACAAGAATGTTAAGAGGATGCTGAAACTTTTTCTTAACTGTTGATGGGTTTCATAATCAGATAGGGATACTACTTACTTTGTGACCCTGAGCCCGTAATTCAACAGAACTTTCTACCAAAAAAATTTTTTTTCTATATCTGTGCTGTCCAAAATGGTAGCAGTCACATTTGGCTATTGAGTATTTGATATGTGGCTAGCTGAATTTTTAATTGTTTTTAATTTTAATTAAAATAACTACATATGGCTAGTGGCTATTGTATTAGCATGGGAACCTCTCAGAGCCCCTGTTGCTCCATCTATATAATGAGAATGATGATACCTCACAGGCTTGTTGTGATGGTTAAGTTATATTGAGTTTCTGCAGTTAAAGCACTCACCACAGTAACTCAACACATTTTTATTGTTGTTGAAATTGTTACTAATGTTATTATTGAACAGAAGTAGCATGACATAAGCTATGTCTTGGGAAACTTAGTTAGACTGTGATATCCAGGTTAGATTTGATGGGAAAGAAAACTGTAGAAGAGAAGGCATTCACAAGGTTATTTCAGTGGTAAGGTGGGAGTTAATTGAGATCTCACCTGGAGAAAGGCCAAGAGAATGGAAAAGAATGGAAGGATTATGGAGCTACAAGCACATGGATGTGCCCCCTATATTCTTTTTCCCCCATCAGCTTCCTTCCCAAGGTACTTTCAGAAAGCACACTCCCATCCCAACCCAAATCAGATACCGCTGCCCCCCGCACCTCCCAGACAGACAGCCACGTCAATTGCCTGCAGCAGAGACTAATGCCCACCATTAACAGCTCTTCTTCTGGCACATGACCTTCTAAATGTGAACTCTGAACACTTCCCAGATTCCTTGGAGTTAAATTGATGCCATGGGATCAAGTTCTGAGCAACGGAATCAAACAGAAGCAATGTGTATCATTACTAGGCTGGATCCATAAAAATCTCCCATATATCCTCCATTCCTTCTTCCTATTCTGGGATGATTTTAGAGGTCATATGTTATAGACAGCAGTGTCAAATGATGTTGAAAGAATGAATGAATGAATGAAGCAGGACCACCCCTTCCATCCCCCAGACCTTCGTCGGACTGGAACATGAGTGAGAAATGCACCTTTGTTGGGCTAAGGTGCTGAGATTTCAGAGTTGTTTGTTATAGCTAACCTTATTATCCACCACACCATCCTCATTCCACTTCATGTAAACATGTCCTGTATGGCTAACCTGTCTGAACTATCAGTCCCTCTGAAGTCACTTTTGAATTGGGCCCCACCAATATTAAGACAGATTCCTAACTCCCACCTGCAGGGACCTTGCCTCCTAAGACATTTCTTCCTCATTCCCCCACAGCAGGCACATTCCACACATATATCTTCTCCCACGATGCTGTGGCAAGGTTACCCGCGCTAAGCTATATTCCACTTGATTAGATTTGTCAGGGCTTCCTCCTCTCCTTACCCAGCCGGATGCCATCTGGGGCATGTCTTTGTTTTCTATGGCCCCGGCCCCAAACCGAGGCGTCATTACTGAGTCCTCCCCTTCCTTCACCCCTTATGTCCAATTTGTTAGCAAGCACAGCTTGGTCTGCCCTGTCCTGTCCTGCCATTCCCCCGGCCACCACCCTAGTCCAGCCACCATCATCACCTCCGTTGCCCCCTGCCACGGCTTCCCAACTGGCCTTCCTCTGCTCACTCCTTCCCCTCCACTCCATTCTCCACCCAGCAGCTGGTGTGATCTTTAAAAATAACACCCAGAACATAGCACTCCCCTGCGGCAGTCCCTCCAAGAGCTTCCCACAGCAGTTAGGGTGAACTGACCAGGGCTTCGCCAAGTCTCACTAGTCTCGGCCCTGCTCACTTCACGTCCAGCACTCTGGCCTTTCCATTTCTCAAATGTGCCAGGCTTGTTCCTACCTCGGAGTCTTTGTACTTGGTGCCTGGAAGGCTCTTCTCTGAGAGCTCGTAAGATAGATCGCTCACCACTCTGGTCTCAGCTCAAATGTTACCTCCTCAGAGAGGCAACCCTGTTTTAATTTGAAGTATGATCCCTCACCTGACTAATTTCCCACAGCACTTATACTATGTGAAACTGTCTTATGTATATGTTTATCCTTCCTACCCATGCCCCTGCCACCCCATCAGAATATAACCTTAATGAGGGCAGGGGCTTTATCTGTTAGGGACTAACTTCTCTTGGTTTGTCCATGGCTCTCCTGGTTTAACCACTGAAAATCCCGTGTCCTAGAAAATCCATCAGTCTAGAGCAAACCATGATGGTTGGTCACCTGATTTCCTGCCTTGATCACTGCATTCCCAGTACTTAGACTAATGCCAGGTGCATAGGGTGATCTCAATATATACTTGCGCAATGAATCAAGAAAAGAAAGGCTGGTTGTGCATAAAGAATTATTTGTTACTGGCTCTAGGGGGCAGCCTTCCCCAACCTGTGCCTTGAGACCCAGCTTTGCAAAGCTGAGCTAAAATCTCCTCTGCATCAACTTAGGTGGTGAGTTCCACAGGATTCTCCCCAGACCTTATGCGGTCCCTTTGCCCACTCCCAGCCCTTGTGGAGTTCAAGGCTGTGGCTCTCATTAAGGCAGCCTGAGGATGTGCCTGACACAGAGATGGGTCCCCTCTCCCCATCCCATCGTGGCCAGCCTCCTGCAGCTTCATCCTCCTGAGGTCAGGCTTACAGACCACAGAGCAGAAGTATTTTAGAGAGGAGGAGCAGGTGGCTCCCTGTAAGGAGGAGCTGGCCCCATCATGAGCATCTCAGCTGCCCAGGTCGCAGGAAGGCATCCCAAATGGAGGGCTCAGATCCAGAGGGTCACCGTGGCTCCACTGTGCTGCGCCCCATGGCTGTGGCTGCCTACTGACCCTAAAAGGGGCTATCTTCACCTTTCAGGGCTAGAGTGAAAGTGCTCAGCAGCGGGCTTCTCACAGAGACCCACTTCCTCTGCCTGCGCACTGACAGCCAGGAAGTCCACAAAGAGCGCAGGATGCTGAGTGAAAAGGTGCTAAGTGAGAAGATGTCGAGTGGAAGCAACAGTCCTCGGTGCTCAAGAGTAGCTGAGGCAGGGTGAGAAGCATCAAAGTGGGGACAGGGGAAGCGCATGTGTCACCACAGCTGCAGTAGCATTTGGGAGGGCAGCGCGGAGGGGCCCAGGCTGGCCCACCTCTTCCAGTGTTCTCGAGTGGCTTGCATGTCCTGACCTGAACACCCCAATCAAGGTACCTGCTCCAACTCTCTTTTCCCTTTCACTGCAAGGTTGTTGTTGGGTGAGGGGAGGAAGGAGAGAGCGAGAAGGAGAGGGGTAAAGCCTGCAATTAAGCTCTACATGGCCTTGCATCTGCTGCAGCGGGGAGGGAGACAATACTACGGCTGAGGGCAGGAGGGGAGGGCACTAACTCTTCCTAAAGGGCGCAGCCTGGCACAGGGATTAGTATCTATTTGTCGTTTAGATTTGAATTTTGGATTTGATTTATTGAATGAGAAAGTTAACCACAGAGCTTAATCAACACACACAGATCCTCCTCTGGTCCTGCTGCAAGAGCACCGGGTAAAGTAAAGGGACTAGAAATAAGGCTGTCACCTATGCTCAGTCCAGAGCATGGGACTCAAGAGTAACACCCTAGAGAGGTCCACGTGGCCACATCTAAGGTGCTTCCAGGAGGAGGAAGAGGATGGACGGAGCAGTGAGGCATGGACATTGGTCAAGAACTTTGTGGAAAGGTACTAGGAAGAAAGATGGCAGGGCGGAGCGGGGCAGGGGTGGGGTGGCGGCGGGTATGAGGGAGTTGGAAAGGACCCGCGCCAGGAGAGGGGAAGCTGGTTTACCTAGTTCACTCAAGAAACTTTTTTCAAGGGCCTCCTGTGTCCTAGGCCCTCACTATGCAAGTTGTGAGCCTGGAGTGAAGCAGGGTCAGTTCCTTCCCCTGGGAACTTACACTCTCTTGGAGGAGGGATCGCTAATAATAACTGGACAATGATTTAATTTCAGTTGTGGGGAGTGCCAGGCATTTGGCAGGGTCATCGGGAGAACTCTGGCACAAGCTGTGGCATTCTCAGGGGAGAAGAACCAGGCTGGGGTCAACATGGCTTTGGGAGGCTCCCTGAGCCCCAGCAAGCACGCTCAGCTAAGGTGCTTGAGCCTGAAGCCCCAGGGAAGAATAAATGGGGATTCAGGGCTTTCAAGGCCTTTGCCAAGAGGGGCAGCCAAGAGCAGGAAGGCCATCCCAGAGACCTGGGATGGGACATCTGACACCTGAGCACCAGGTGCTGCCTCTCCTCAGGGAGGGAAAAACTGACACCTCAGAATTGCAGACTTCCCTCTCTTTTCCATTTCCCTCTCTGGGCTCCATTTCTCTCTACTTGGCCCTCTGAATCCCATCTTTGCAGCCTTCCCTGGGCTTTCGCAGTGTCCTCTCTGGAGGGAGGAAATGAGCAGTGGATCTGGTGCCCGGAAGTCTTTGAATGTTCGGCTTCCTCTGTGGCCCCAGCGCTTCCTGAGTGGGTTTTAGGGGAAGGATGAGGGTCTGCCCTGATGCTAGGAAGGGGCCCCTCTCCCTGGCCTGCTGTCCTGATTGCCCGCATTTGTGTCCCCTCTTCAGCCAATGCTCTGGATCCAGACAGAACCAGGCATCTATGAGCAGGGGCTGGGGCTCTACCAGAGCCCCTCTCAGGCCCCTGTGGCTGCCCGCCAAGTCTCTGAAGCATGTGGACAGGGTGGGGAGAGTTTGAGCCCTGAGCAAAGGCTGACCAGCATAGGCTGGAAGATGTGAGTGTTTGAGACTCGGGTTTGGAAAGTCTGGGAAGGGGAAGAGGGAAGGAGGAGGAAGTAGAGTGGGTGGTGGCTGGGGGGTGGCATAGTTGGGGAAAGCCTACTACGGACCAGAAGCTGGGACATGGGTGCAGGAGTGAGAGAAAGGGACACCTGAGCCTGAGGAAAAGTGGCCGCAACCAGACTGGAGCCACCATTTTAGAACATTGATCACTCAAGGTCAGAAGCCGTGTCTCCTGGGTATTTGGAACACGCACACATACGCACCTTGAAAAGCAGCAGCTGGTGGGAGATTTGAGCTGCTAATTAATGCACCTTCGTGTAACACCAGATTTCCCTGGTAGGCAGGCCAGTTCCCCTTCCCTCGGCGCAGCTGCAGGCCTGCCCTGCCTTTTCTCCGCTGCTCTCCCTGCCCCTCCTCCCCTGTGGCCATCCCGTCACCACCAGAGTCCTGCTCCATGATGGTTTCCTTGCTCTTCTCGCACATGGGTAGTTTGAGCACCAGCTAGAAGACTGTGCCTCCAGGAAAGTGTGGGCTCCCCCTCCTGCCTTGCTCATCTCCCCACTGGTTCCCAGGCCTGTCTAGTCCTCATGAACCTCCTTCTAGCTTGCTCACCTCCACCTGGAGAAGGCAGGAGCCTATCTCTCCTCTGCTTCCCTGCTCCACCACTTGTTGTAAGTGGCTCCTGAGTGACTGGCTGCGACCTGCTAGTCTTAGGGAGGTTTGGCTGAGTGCCCATCAGCATTCCAGCTCCCTGTCTCTGCCCCCACCCCAGGAATGGGCACGGAGGAGGTGGGAGAACTGAACTGGAACCACCCTTGGGCAAAAGAGCCTGGGCAAGCATCATGGGACCTTGAGCCTTCCAGAGCCAAGAGGTAGAGCCCCTATGCTGGGACCTGTCTTCTCTTCTCAGTCCCTCTTCACGTAGACCCAGCATGGCCAAGGTAGAGTCCCAGGGATGCTGAAGGAGGCTCAGTGGCCAAGGTGCCAGGCAGAGCCCTTACGCCCTCTGGTCTCCAAGCTGGTGCTTTCTGCAGGAAGCCTGGCACACTGGAGGCCTGTTAGTTAAAACTTCTCCAACCTCCCACTTTCCTTTCCACCAATTGACCTGAAATGACATAGCTGTGTCTGTGAGCAAAGTTTGCAGCATAGGGCAAAAAGAGAAAAGAGTGGGAGACAAAGAAGCAGCAAGGAGGGAGAGAGATGGAATAATGTGAAAATGACCTGAAAAACCACCCCCCATCCCTCCCACCCTGGCTGGGTGTAGACCCTCAGTGGGCACCAGCTTACTTCCCACAGTTCCCATTCATTTCATTTCCACCCATAATCATTAAGCACCTATTGATGCCAGAAATTGTGCTGGGCAGGGAGGCCCAATCAGATTTGTGTGTTAGGGAGATAAAAGGAAACTCCACTAGGCTCTGTGGTGCAGAGGCCCAGTATCTCTCAGTTAGATACTGGTCAGTTAGATCTTTAGTGTACAGCAGAGTTCCTGGCACTTGCAGTGGAGGCTGTGGACTGAATGAAAGGTTTTTGAGGCATTACACAGGGAGGACGAGGAGGGCAAGGTTGAGTGTAGTGGTCAGGGAGGCAGTACAAAGTAGTGGTGAAGAGTGTGGGCTCTGCACTCAGACTGCCCGCGTCTGGCGCTGGCCAATTCAATGTGTGACCTTGGGCAAGTTACTCCACCTCTCTGAGCCTCAGTATCCTCATTTGCCAATAGGGATTGTTCTGAGGATTAAAAGATGATACCTATAAAATGGCAAACAGAGTGCCCTGCACTTGGCAAGTGCAGGAAGAGACTATCCCTGGGCTAGAGCAGGTGCAATGGGGATGGGGCACAATAGATGGTTGCGACATATTATTCATTGGCTGCATCAACCAGATTTGGTGGCTGATCGGATGTGGGAGAAGGAGGGAATGAGGTCCATTGCTTAGGTAGTGGTGAGGCTCCTAGAGTAGGGAGCTAAGAGGGGCAGGGCAGGAGGAGGGCAGGTGGGTAGGAAGGGAGTTTTAGGCCCACCTAGAGAGAGAGACCTGTGAAGATCCTGGACTTTGCAAAGTGTAGAGCTCAGCAAAGAGGCCTGGGTGGAAGGAATAGAGCCCAGAATCAAAGCTAAGGGGCTGAAAACCCCCCCCTTACCCGTTCACTCTCCATGGCTATTCCTTGGGAGCCTCTGCAGTCCCCTGCCACCTGCCTGAAGGAAATGGGGCAAAATGCTTCTGGTAGGGGGAGACTGCATCAAGGGGCCTTGCTCTTCAGCTTCCATCACCTGCCTGTTCCTCCCCGACTCTGCAGCCGGTGTGCACCCGGGCATGGGGGAAATGATTCGGGATGTGGGCTTTTCCCCCTTGCTGGGATCTGTCAGTATATTTGAGAGACAGGATCACAGAGTGGTAAAGCATATAGACTCTATCTGCCTGGGTAGAATCACTCGCTGCTCCACATCTTCCTAGCTGTGGGATCTTGGGGACATCGTTTAGCCTTTTCATGTCTCAGCCTCCTCATCTGTAAAGCGAGGTAATAATCATGCCTGTCTCAGAATTGTTGTAATCATTAAATCAGTGAATGTATGTATGTAAAGTATCAAGGACAGGGCTTGCTGCATGTTAACTGTTATTATTATTTGTCTGTCTAACACACCTGCCAGGCACCTAATAACAGTCAGAGCAGGGTGGAGGCTACATCAGGGCATGGCATGATTGTCCTCAAGATGACTCACTGTCTGCCTTGGGATGTCCTCCTCAGACACACTAACCTAGTCCCCTGTCCCCTCCAGGACTCAGACTCAATCAAATATCTACTGAGCAGTCATTCCACCGGCCAGCCCCCTCCCAGGAATCCTGAGCCATAACAACATGCTCCATCACCGGCCTTGGCGTGTGACAGAGGCCTTGCCTGCCACTTGTAAGAATGAGACAAGTGGAAGGTCCAACACGGATGGTCCCCTTTGGCTCTCAGTAAACAGCTCATCACCAGGCCGTCTTCTCAGCCTTCCAGGGGAGGGGAATGAGAAAGAGATATGAAAAGAGAAAGACAAGGAAAGGGTAGTGTTGAGGGGGAACATACACGGGGGAAAGTGGGTTTGGAACACTTTCACCAATTTGAATGAATATCTTTAAAACCATATGCTCCACCACTCAATTTCCCTTTCCTTAGCTTCCTCTCTTAGACATACAGTCCAGATTAGAAGAATGAATATGATGTATACACAACACAGCATTGCATGGAGGTTAAATGAAGCCAGGCAACTTGCGTTTAAGCCCCAGTTCCATTAAATAACAGCTGTGTGGCCTCGACAAGTTACTTAATACCTCTGAGCCTCAGTTTCCTCGTCTGCAAAGTGGGAATAACAATAATACTACTTCATAGGGTAGTGACAGAGGTTACAGGCATGTGAAGCCCTTGGGACCACGCCAGGCACTTACAGGCTATTGTGGCCTGCTGAGAGGTCTATAGAAGCAGACGTCCTGCCTCACTCCCCAGCTCCTTCTCTACCTGCCCAAAGCAGGAGCAGAATGATAGGATACAGACTCCACTGACAGTCTCTAGAAACTCCCCTGCAAGAGCTTCTAGACCAGGCCACTGGCCACAGCAACCTGAAACTTGAATTCACTCCCCACCTCCACACCCAACTCCCCCGGACCGCTCTGCTCCAAGCCCACCTGTGACCCCAGCCTGTTGTCCCTTCCTGCCAATCAATATCTGAGCTGTTCTTCCTTCTTCCAGGTTCCCAGAACTTGGATAGGTGGTTTTGGGCTTGAGGCCAGATTCATCCACAGGTCCCCCTTCTTCCCTGGCATTTAAGACTCCACCGTGGTTTCTCAAAGTGTGGACCCAGCAGAGAACCTGGGAGTGCTTACTCAAAATACAGATTTTCGTGTCATACCAATAGGACTGACTCTGAATTTGGGGGATGGAATTTGCGTTTTGATAAGGCCCTGGGAAGATTTTCTAATATACATTATAATTGAGATTTTAATCACAAAACTAGCAGCCCCACCTCAGCTCCAAGAAAACAATCCTCGGTGGAAGACAGGGCCTCCACCGGAGCCAGGGGAAGGATTGTTAGAGATGTGCTTTCCCCCAGTCCAGGCAGGCGCAGCAGCAAAGGGAAAGCGACAGAGATGGGGCCGAAAGGGAGCGAGTCCTAGAAAGCCCGGGGCGGGGCGTGCGCCTCTTTCTAAAACCCTCATTAACTTGCCGAGCAATTACCCGGCGCTGCAGGAGTCGAGTCGCTGTCGCGGAGCCACTGTCTCTCCGCCCTGTCAGAAGCAGGAGTGGGGAGAAGAGGACGGTGGTGGAAACTGAGGCCCAAGGAGAGGACACGCCTTGGTACAGAGCCTGCACAGGACTCTGCCGTCTGGGGCTGGGCCTCCACCCACACCGCCGCCTGGGAACGCGGTGGGGGTGGGGTGGGGGGCGTAGCCCTCTAAAACCCCCTCTTTTCTTGAAGCTCAGCCACAGCTTCATCCATCCCAAGGCGCATTCCTTTCTCTCCAGCCTCAACTTTCCCAACCGCGCCCGCCTGGTGTGTGCATGTAGGGCGGGGAGTAGGGGCTTGTGGTGTGATTATGGGAGCGCAGCGGTGGGAGGCTGGGCCGGACAGCGGGATTCCCCACCGGAAAGCAGCCCAATCCCTTTCCTGGGCTGTTTGAGACCCTGAACCGAAACAGGAGGTTGGACGCCCTGGCCGGGAAGCGCGGGAAGCGGTCCCAGCCCGGATTTCCCTCCCGGGTGGGGCCACAATGACTCACCCCCCTCCCCCTTCCCCAGTTTCCTTGTTTGCATTTCTCTCCCAGGCCACGTGGCGGCCGGTGCAGCCACTCACCGCCCCTACCCGGTCACCTGGGCCTAGCGGCCTCCGCACACGCCCGGGTGCCCCGGCACACCCCCCCAGGCCGCTCCTGCCCCCTGGGGTTTCTCAGGGCTGTGGCTCCTGCCCGCTCTGCAAACCCCGGAGTCCGGTCTCCACTCCAGCCTGTGCTGCCCCATCCTACGCCACCCTGATGGTGAGGCTCCGGGAGCCGCCTTCCCCGCCCCCTAGGCAAGTCTGGGAGGGGAAGGGGGCGGGCAGCACAGGGGGTGTGACAGCTCCCGCCCGGACCAGTGCCAGCTGCAGCTTCGCTTCAGTGCCCTGTGCCAGCTGGCTCTTTCGTTAGGGACCGAGGCGGAGGTTCGGGGCTCTCGTCGCTGAGGGGGGGGGATTCCCCCCCAACCCCTCAGCCCTCTACCCACCCAAGAGGAGCCTCTCCTCCCAAACTTGCCTCTGGCTGCTCTGGCAGGCTGTCCAGCTAGAAGCTGGCCCTGGTCACTGCGCCTGGGACTTAGAGTCTGCACCCCCTTCAGGATTCTCCAGTCCCAGCTGGCCAGGGCTCGCTGGGGGTCCCCCAGCCTTTTGGTAGAGCCTGCACGGCTGGGCGAGCTTGAGAAGGAACATGAAGGTGGGTAAGGTGGGGCCAGAGGTGAGGAGGAGAGGAAGCTGACCCGATGGGGATTTTGGGTGGGAGAGAGAGGGTTGAGGGTTGGTCTGGGGTGAGGGAGGAGGGAAGAAGGAGGGTTTGAGCGGAAGCTGCATTTCTGGGGGATCCAATGAGTCTATAGCCTCAAACGGGGAGTTGGGGGATCTCTCTGCAGAGACTAGGGCAGCAGGGTGGGGCAGAAGTTCAAAAGAAGACCGGGAAGGAGGCCCCAATCTCCCGCCAGCCAGCAGGAGACCCCTAAGTGCGCCAGACCGGCAGGCCCCAGTGAA
Organism: Pteronotus mesoamericanus; assembly: GCF_021234165.1. Taxonomy (NCBI): domain Eukaryota; kingdom Metazoa; phylum Chordata; class Mammalia; order Chiroptera; family Mormoopidae; genus Pteronotus; species Pteronotus mesoamericanus. Next base: position 6,488,506 of record NW_026555310.1, read on the forward strand.
GGTCTTCCTGTCCCTCCCCCAGCTCCTGGCAGGGCTGCAGCACCTCCGCCTGATCAGTCCCGAGGATTCTAAGGAAGCGGTGCTGCCTGGGGGAGTTGTGCCCTGGTCCAGCCGCCTCAGCCCCATGGCTGTCTGCCTTCCTCCCCTCCTCACAGGTTGGCTGGCCAGGTGAGAGCCGCTGGCAGGTGGGCCTGACTGTGGAAGACAGTCCAACTCTGGGAGCACCACAGGTGGGAGGCCTTCCGGACGTGGTGCCTGAGGGGACACTGCTCAACATGGTGCTAAGGAGGATGCACCGGCCCCGAAGCTGCTCCTACCAGCTGCTCCTTGAGCACCAGCGCCCCAGCCGCATCCAGGGGCTTCGCTGGGTGAGTGCCCATTGCCTGCCCGGGCCAGGGCCCAGGGTCGGAGGGGGGAGGGTCTGGTTGGGAGCACAGGCATGCTGGAAGGGGCCCAGCTTGCACCGGGGGTGTAGGGAGTCCTGCCGGATGGACAGCGGGTCAGGCAGCTTAGCTGCGGTGTGCGTGGGTGGCTCACACAGCGACATCAAGTGTGCATGTGTGTGTGTGTGTGTGTGTGTGTGTGGTGTCCAAGTGCCACCATTTAAGCATGAGGGGAAGAAGCAAAAGATTTGTCACTTATCTGTCACCTCTGAGTGCCTTGGGTTAGGTGCTTGTATGTTCCCTGGGTGGGGGTGTGTGACACGTGTGAAATACTGGGGATCGGGTCAAGTCAGGGGTGAGGGGAGCTTGGCTACTGTTCTCCACATATCACCGTGGCGACCTTCTCTGAGTGAGCAACTGAACTGCACCAGTTCTGCCTTTTGATTTTTGGGGTGAGGTGGTCGTGTGAACACTGCTTGACGTCTGGCTTTGGGGGCACTCAGGGAAGGATGCTGAGAAGTTTAGAGGGTCTGAGATGACCGGAGCCCCGCTTGCCAGCAAAGAACACCTCTGGAGCTGCAAGGGTGACGCGGAGAGCAGGAGGGGGTCATGGCCGGGTGGGGTGCAGGATAAAGGTTGCGGGCTTCAAATCAGCAGAGAACCTCTCCCCCACCACCCAGACTGAATAGAGTGACGGCACCGAGATTTAGTGTGTGTCTTGTGTGCCCGCCTGTGTATGGGGGTACTGGGAGGGCACTTGGGTAGAGGCGTGGAGAAGCGGAGGGAAAGCAGGAACAGGTGACAGACCCGGGAGAGCTTATCTCTTATGGGCAAGTCCCACTGAATGGAATGACCATGTCCTTCTGCCTCATTCCTCCTGCCTCTCTCAACCTCCATTTATAGCTACCAAAACGTGAGGCTGAGCTGAGAAAACGGAGGCCCACCAATATGAGGGGTCATCCTCGCAATCAGAATTGAGAGGAGAATCTAGGAGGCAGTCCCCCAAACCTTCCGTCCCAATGTCTTCTTGATAAGGGGCCTCTTGGGCTTGGGTGCTGCTCCTGATAGGGCTCTGGAGCCGGCAAAGGAGCTGGTCACTTCTGGGCTTAGCTCCTCCCCCTTCAGGGTCACTGGCAGTAGCTGCTGCTTGGAGCCAATGGGCTGGAACACTCCCTCCCTCCTTCCCTCTCAGGCTATAATTACTTATGCATTTCCTGTCCCCTTCCCAGCTTGTAGAGGCAAGGTGGGGAGCGGAGGAAAGGTCAGGTGCTAGGACAATGAGGTCACCAGAGGATCCCCTGGGACCCAAAGTCTGGGAGGGCGTAGAGGAGGCCGCCAGCCTGTCTCCTGACTCCTCCAACCCCTGGTGTGCTTGGGGAGGCCGGAAGGGTGGGGGTGAGGGCTGCTGGAGTAAATGGGGTCAAAGGCACAGAAACAAGGCCTCTCCCCTACCGGGTAGGGGGGCAAGTGGGGATTGGTGATTAGAAGGAATTTAAGATTTTTCAGGCCAGGATAGTGGCCACACCCTCTGCTGATGACCGGCTCTGGGGAATGGGGGTGGGGTAGTTTCAGCCCATTGTGTCTGTGTTTGAGACTCTGGGTACCTGTAGAGCTGCACCTTTCATTTCTGGATGATGCCTTTGACCCATGAAGAGCTCACATGAGGGACGGTGCCAGGCAGGGAATGTGTACACACAGAGTAAAGGGTGGACATTGTGAGGGGCTAGAGTCCATAGTCCCTGGAGGACAGTGCTGGGAGTTATGCAGCCCATGCCTACCTTGTAGGAAATCAAGGCGGGGCAGGGGGGTGTCCTGACTGGTGTGGCTCAGTGGATTGAGTGCTGGCCTGAGAACGAAAAGGTTGCAGGTTCGATTCCCAGTCAGGGCACACGCCTGGGTTGTGGCCCACGTCCCCAGTAGGGGCAACCTGAGAGGCAACCACACATTGATGTCTCTCTCTCTCTCTTTCTCCATCCCTACCCTGCTCTCTAAAAAATAAATAAATAAATAAAAACCCAGCGTGAAACCCATCAACTTCCTGAGGCCTAAGGAGAGTACTTTCTGTTCCTACTGGGCCTGGACAAGAGTAAATAGAAGCAGGTTACACCAGGAAGGCCTGAGGTTAGATACAGAAAGAACTTGCCAGCTCTGACAAAGGTGACACTGGAATGGAATGGAAGAATATCTCCTTTGGAAAATATGAAGGAGAGAGGAGATTGTCTGGTTTCTAGGGATCAATCTGTCTAGAGGCAGGGACAAGATCTGGATGACCTCCGGTGGGTCCTATGAGCTCAGCGAAACCTGGGGATGCTTCTGAGTAATTGTTTGGGGGGTAGTATTTCTGACTCAGAAAACATGCTTCCATCCAACCTGTCCAAATAATGATAGTAGCTGATAGGTATCTAGGACTTACGTCCCAGACGCTCTTCTAAGAGCACCTGGGACAGAAGACCTTTATTGTATCATATACTCTCGCAACAGCCCTGTGAGACAGGTGCTAATGTCATTGTCTCATTTTAAAGATGAGAAAACAGGCACAGAGAGGCTACCTGACAGGCCCAGAGTTACACAGCTGCTAAGGGACAAAGCTGGACTTGAGTCCTGGGTACCTTGGCTGCAGAGTCCAAGCTCATGGTATACTTTTTATTGCTGCAAATGGTAACACCCCGCCACATGCATCCTTTCTGTGACCCACACTGCCCAGCCCTGGCCTGAGACCCTGGCCATGGCCTAATGGAACTGGTCAGACAGGGCCCCATGTGACTGTCTGGCTCTGTGCCTGCCCCGCCAGTGGGGCTCTGACACTCAGCGATGGGGAGGGAGTGTGGGTCAGCCCATGGCGCTGGTGCCACAGGAGGGAGCTAGCAACTGCTCTTCTGCCCCGAGTCATTCCTGTGAAGGCATGATAGGAGGCAGTGGGAGAGGACCTTCACCCTGACCCATACCTGCTACTTCTTTCCCATGGAGAACCCCTAAGCTGATGCTCAGGGTCTTCAGGTCAGGGACAGGGTCAGCCGAGGTCCCTGTCTTGCAGTGTCCAGGTAATGGATGCCCAACATGCAATAAAGATTAATCAAGTTACTTAACATTTACTAAGCAGTAACTAAAAGCCAGGCGCTGCTCCAAGTGCTTTCTATTACTAACTGGTTGGATCCTCATAAGAGCTCTATGGGGTAGATAGTTTTATCACCAACCCCATTGTAGAGGTGAGGAAACTGAAGCACAGAGAGGCTAATAAGCAGCCCAAGGTCACACAATTAGCTGGTGGTGGGAGAGCCAGAATTTGCCCCTAGGCATCCAGCCCCAGAGCCCACGCACTTGACCACTGCCCCTGAATAGCAGCCCCGCAACAACATGGTGGCAGCCCAGAGGGACTATGATAACAAACCTACTGAACTTTGTTTTACCCAGTTCTTATTTGCCCAGAGCCTTCCTGAGGGTAGAAAACGTCTACTACCTCAACTTCCGCGGCAAGTGGGAGGAACATGGGGGAGCTGCCATGGAGATAGCAAGGCATAGGGGCTATGAACTTGGGGTTTGGGATCAGACGGGCACAGTGTGAATCCTGGTGCTCACATGCACCTACTCTCAGGGCTGGTTATGTAACTAACCTCTGAGCTGACTCTCCAGCACGAAAGAGGAGACAACCACCTACTTTCAGGGTCAACCTTGGTAGCGGTTATTCAGAAGGATCTTTCATTTCTAAGCAGTGTGTAAGTTACTTCATCTCTCTGCATACCTGTTTCCCTTGGCAAAATGAAAGGGCTGCCTTCAGGTCCCCTTCTCAGCTGTATGGGCCAGAGCCCCCAGCCTCTGACCCTCATGCCCATCCCCTGGGGCAGGGCAGGAAATGGCTTAAGCAAGGCCTGTGGATCTGGGATCTGGGATCTGGGTGGCGACCAGCCTGACCACATGACCTGGCACCTCCCCTCCTGATGTGCCCTCGGGGTCAGAATAATACCAGGAAGGGAGCGTGTGCTGGAGTCTGGGTCGTGGGCACCAAAGGGAGTTGAGGCAGGGACTGGAGCCACCTGGGCATTTTGACATGAACAACAACAAGTCATTAGCACTCAGCACTGTTTGTTCCAACTCTGGGGGCTGGCCGGGTAGCATTCCTGCCCTTCCTCCTTCCCTGGCTCCTCCTCCTTCTCCTCCTCCTCCTTATTTCCTGTTGCTAAGTCTCCAGGGCTCTGTGTCTGGCACCAGGCTGGGCCCCATGACCCAGGCAGGGATACCCTTGGGACACCTAGTGACTTCCGTCCAGTGCTGGGCCAGGCGCCTACACACACCAGACCTCAGGCATCTGCCTAGCACACGGTGGAAGATGCCAGAGCCAGGGAAGGGGGTTTTGGCTCCAGGCCTGGTTGTACCCAGCTCCCCAGCCAGGTCATTTTCAGGGACCTGAGTGCAGATGGGAAAGCAGGAGAGTGCTGGTGAGCAGGGGGAAGGAAGAGGAAGCAGCAGGTGTGGTGGGTGGAGCAAGACCAAGAATGTGAGCACTTCTGGTAGGAACTGGAGTTCATCCATGGCCGCCTGGCTGTCTCAAGTATGTATGACTGAGTTACCTAGTACTTCACCTCAAGAGTTTTGTTTCCTCATAAATCAAAGAAGACAAGAAATACCTGCCTCGCCTAGTTCACATCTGATCCTGTTTAATACAGGATCAAAAGAAATCACAGAGATGACCATGCTTCATAAAGTGCCTGCCTTTGGGCGGGCTCTCACAGGGCAGGGTATTCTGTCCAGAGATGTCTACAAATTTCAGTTCTCTGGTGGCAGAAGGCAGAAAAAAAAAAAGGGGGTGGGAGAGGTTTTCATGGCCGACATCCCAGGACACATAGGGTGGGTGGCATAATTAATTCATAAGGCAGGAAACCTTGTTAACCCATGTTTCTCCATAAAACCGGTCTTCCGGAGCCAGTCATGTGTGCTACCAAGCCGTCCTCGCTCTTGCTGGGTTATGGACTAGCAGGAGCATCTCAGAGAGGAAAAGAGCTTTCAAACAAGCCGCCACCCTTTGCTTCACAGGTGACTAGTAATAGCTAACGTATACATAACAACTACATGCCAGGCAGTGCTTTGAACATTCACTATATATTAACTCACATAACCCTTCCAAAAGCCTAAGTTGGTATTAGGAGTGTTTTATAGATTTTATACACAAGGAGACTGAGGCAGGGAGCGGGTCGGTTGTGTTCAGAGCCCCGCTGCTGGTGAATGGAGGAGCAGGCTTTTGACTCCGGGAGTGTGGCTCCGAGGTTTGTGTTCACTGACAGGTTGCGCCGAGGCCCACACAGGGCAGGAGGTTTGCCCAGGGTCCTGTGGCGGGGAGCAGACCCTGCCTCCAGGATCAGCCTCGGGGCCCAGGCCCAGGCCCAGGAGCAAGCGTTCCAGGCCTCCCAAGCCACGCACTCCTTGGCCTCTCAGGTCCCCGCGCTCTTCCAGGTGCGGTATACCAGGCAGCCTGGGCACGCCTGCGCCTTGAGTAAGCAGCGCTGGCACCTCGGGGTGCTCGTCTGTGGGGACGCAGTGCTTAGGTGTCTGGGGACAGAGTACCAGTGTGGGGAAGAGGTGGTGCCAGACTCCTGGGGCACTCAGTGAGTATTTGTTTACAGTTGTCCCCCCTTATCTCAGGGGTTATCTTCCAAGACCCCCAGCACATGCCTGCAACCAGGGATCGTACTGAATCCTATATCTACTATGTTTTCCCTAGATACACACACCTTTTCACTTAAAGGAAGCACCTTACTGCTTGTCCTTGGCATACTCAAGTATCTGGCATCACTGCTAGTGGGCTTTGGGGTCATTATTAGGTAAAACAAAGGTTACTTGAACCCAAGCCCTGGGATACCACAACAGTAGATCTGATGACCCAGATGGATACTAAGTGACTAACCGGTGGGGAGCTTATACAATGTGAACGTGCTGGACAAAGGGATGATTCACATCCCAGGGAGATGTTATCACACTACTTAGAATGGTGCACAATTTAAAACTTATGAATTGTTTATTTCTGGAATTTTCCATTTAGACCACGGTTGAGTGTGGGTGACTGAAACCTCGGAAAGCAAAAAACAGATAAGGGGGAAACTGTATTTATTGAATTAGTAGGTAAATGGATGTGTTTGGTGCTGGGGTTTGGGACAGGGGCGGGGAGAAGGGGGAGAGGCGGGGTCCAGGAGCTGGATGTGAAGGCCTGGCCCTGACCTTTGGACTCTTCCCTTTGCCTTCAGACGCCACTCACCAACAGCGAGGAGTCCCTGGATTTCAGTGTGAGCCTGGAGCAGGTACAAGCCTGAGGGTGGATCTGGGAGGGGGCAGCATGGCCAGGGCATCAGGGCCTGAGCCAGATGTTCTGCTCCACCCCCCGCCCCAGGCATCCACAGAGCGGGCGCTCAGGGCTGGGAAGCAGCTGCATCGGCATCTCCTGGCCACTTACCCCAACCTCATCCGAGACCGGAAGTACCACCTTAGGCTCTATCGGTGAGTGGAGGAGGCCTTGCTTGTCTCCTCGCCCACCTGCTGTTTTCTCTTCCTTTCATTCTGTTCCAGGCATGTGGGCCCAGCTCTGCTTCCCACAGCACTGGGGCTGAGCTTAGGAAGATGACTTTTGGATACAGAGTCCCTCCCTCTCCCCTCCTGCCGTTTGACTGTCCTTCCTTTTCCCCGTCCCCTTCAACTCTGTAGGCAATGTTGCTCAGGTCGGGAGCTGGTGGATGGGATCTTGGCCCTGGGGCTCGGGGTCCATTCACGGAGCCAAGCCGTGGGAATCTGCCAGGTCCTGCTCGATGAAGGTGCCCTCTGCCATGGTGAGCCTGAGCCCAGGGCAGGGGACCTGGGGCTGGGCAGCCCTGGGGAGCAGACGTCAGCGGGGGGGGAAGGAGGGGTGGGCATTGCAGTGGGGTCTCATACCCACACAGCCTCAATTTCCTCTCCTCCCGCATGTCTGGGCCTCTTCCCAGTCAAACACGACTGGACCTTTCAGGACCGAGATACCCAATTCTACCGTTTCCCGGGGAGGGAGCCAGAGCCTGCAGGAGTCCACGAGCTGGAGGAGGAGCTGGTTGAGGCTATGGCCCTGCTCTCTCAGCGGGGGCCTGATGCCCTGCTTACTGTGGCACTTCGGAAGCCGTGAGTGGGCACTCTGCACCCTGTACCCCGTGGCCCCAGCTCCCACGTGGCTCCCAGACTCTGGTTTCTCAGTTTCCTCTCCAGAAGGATCCCTCACTTCTCACTGAGGGAAAGGACCCTGGCTGGACCAGAGGCCCGAGCTCTGATGTGCATTCTGCCACAGACTTGCTGCGTGATCTGAACCTTCCCTTTTCCCTATTTCTTCCTCTGTACCTGAGAATGTGGAGTGCATGACCTCTGAAGACCCTGCCCCCTCTGAGGGGCAGCAGAGGCTGAGAGGGTGGCCTTTGGAGTCCTCAGGCAGGGTTCATATTCCAGTCCTAGTGGCTACTAGTGGGTGGCCTTGAGCCTTTTTCCATGCCAGCGTCCTCTTCTCTGAAAGGAGAATAAGGATACCCATGTCATGGGGTTGTCCTGAGGGCAGGTTGAAATGATGCGTGAGAAGTGCTTAGTCCCGTGTCTGGCACATAGTGTGCACTTGGGAATGGCTGGCCCGTTAGTGATAACAATCCTTGCTGAGGCACCGGCTGACCCCAGGCCTGTGCTCCGTGGGTGAGTAGTCCCCACCCCTGGCCTTGGGCCCAGAATTCACCCTTTGCTTCCGGCCTTCCCTTGCCTGCAGCCCAGGGCAGCGCACAGACGAGGAGCTGGAGCTCATCTTTGAGGAGCTGCTGCACATCAAGGCTGTGGCCCACCTCTCCAACTCGGTCAGTCCGCAGGCCCCGCCTCACCCTTTCCCCCGGGACCTCCTCTCCCCCCTTGTGACCACCCGAGGAGGCACCAGCTGCTGGGCCAGAAGATACTTCCCTCCCCTTCTGCCTATGGCTTGGAAATTTCCATCTGATTTCCTGCTCCCAGCATCCTTGTCTGAAGGTCCTTCTGCCCCTTTTAGCCTGTTGCCTCCCTTTGCATTGCCTCCTGCCAAACCCCAGGCCGACTGACCTAGCTACATCTCTGCCCCCGAGCACTCATGTCTTATTCCTCACCTCTAACCTGGCCCTCTGCCTCTGGGACTTGCCCACTGACCCTCCTCTTCCTGCCCCACAGGTGAAGCGGGAGTTAGCGGCAGTTCTGCTCTTTGAACCCCACAGCAAGGCGGGCACCGTGTGTAAGTCCGACAGTTGACAGGAAGCTGGGCGCCAGGGACCTGGCCATGGGTGGAGGCCACAGAGAAGAAGTGGTGGGTGCTGAGGGTGTGCCTGATCTGTGCTCCTCTCAGTGTTCAGCCAGGGGGACAAGGGCACCTCATGGTACATTATCTGGAAGGGCTCTGTCAATGTGGTGACCCATGGCAAGGTGAGTCCTCCCTTCTTCTCCAGCTCCCTGGCCCGTGTCTCCATGGGCAGTGCCTCTGGTAGACCCAAGGCTGCTGATCTCCCAGGGCTTCTCCTGCCTCAGTGCTTCTCCCCGACATGCGTCTGCTCCATGAGGGCTGGGGGTCGGGCAGTTGGGCTGTGATTAAGATCTGGCTACAGGGGCTGGTGACCACACTGCACGAGGGAGATGACTTTGGACAACTGGCTCTGGTGAACGACGCACCCCGGGCGGCCACCATCATCCTGCGAGAAGACAACTGTCATTTTCTCCGAGTGGACAAGCAGGACTTCAACCGTATCATCAAGGTGCTGGGGGTGGGGAGGGCAGGGGATATGGTGAGGACAGCTCTGTGGAGAAGTGTGGGGCAGGAGGAAGGACCAGAGAGAGCCCTGTGAGGAGGAGGGAGAGAGAGGAGACAGAGAAGCTCAGAATCGAGAGCGGGAGGTGGGAGCACAGCCCTGGGCATGTGAAGAGGCCCACAGCATGCTGATGAAGTTCAGTGAGCCCCATGAACTCCGGCTCTGTGGGAGGCTCCGGCTCTGTGGGAGACCGTAGAGGGTAGCGGGGCTACAGAGGGGTGGGAGCAGGGTGCAAGGGGGCAGGGTAATGGAGGCTTGGAACCACAGAGGGACGAAGCAGAGGAGGGGCTCAGGCTGAGCAGGGATGGGCGTGAGGAGCAGATCCAAGCTGTGGGAGTTGAACGAGGTGGGAAAAGGGCTGAGGGTCCTTGTGGGGCTCAGGGTCTAGGATGGGGGAGGTGGAGGGAGAGGACCCAGAAATGGCGAAAGGGATCATGGTGTGTGCTGAGCACTGGGTGTGGCTTGCTCTCCAGGATGTGGAAGCAAAGACCATGAGGCTGGAAGAACATGGCAAAGTGGTGTTGGTGCTGGAGAGAACCTCTCAGGGTGCTGGCTCTTCTTGCCCCCCAACCCCAGGCAGGAACCGGTAACACACCCACCGAGCTCCCTCTCCATCTTCTCTCCTTCCTTTTCCCAGGCTTGACTGCCTTCCTCCATGTCATACCCTGCCCGCTAGCCTCCTGGGGGTGGAGAGACAACCAGGGACTAAGATGCACCCCCCGAATCAGCCACCCCTCCGCCCCAAGGAGGCAAATAGGGAAGAGGGATAGGACTGATTACTGACATCTGCCCTGGTTGTAGTGGGGGGAGTGGTGGCACAAGGGCATGGACTGGCCATTTCTGCTAGGTACACGGTGATGTCTGGCACCCCGGAGAAGATCCTAGAACTGCTGTTGGAGGCCATGAGGCCTGATTCCAGTGCTCATGACCCAACAGGTAGGGGCAGGAGACACCTGCCTGCTCTCTGACTCATCAGGTGGTCAGCCCAGGCTGGGAGACAGCCAGGCACCTGCATCTGATCTCACTGGGTGCCGGATTGATCCATGGGGCCAGTTGACAGGAAGTCCTCATTCCTGAGCTATTGGTTTGGGTAGGGAGTGCAGTCGTAGGGGCTGGGCATTGGCGGTAGCTTGACCAGGTGGGATTGGGGGATGGACACTCCAGCTGCGCGTGTACCTGTGTTCAGCGGGCTCGACCTCCCACCTATCTCCCTCTCCCTGCCTGCCCTACAGAGACATTCCTCAGTGATTTCCTCCTGACTCACAGAGTCTTCATGCCCAGCACCCAGTTCTGCGCGGCCCTCCTGCACCAATATCCTTCCAGCCCGGGGTGACTAGGATGCTGTGTGGAGTAGGGAGAAGGAGTTGCTCATAGCATGGCTGTGCCAAAAGCTCCAAAGTACCAGCCTCCTGCCAGCCCCAGCTTGTCAGCATCCTGCCCCTCCTTTGTGTGAGGTGCGGGGAGAAGCTCAGTTGGATGTTGTGGTTTCCTTGACTGGTGCCTACCTTCCACGCGGAGCCCGCGGGAGGCAGTGAGCAGGAGCGCAACACCTACATCTGCAACAAGAGACAGCAGATCCTGTGGCTGGTCAGCCAGTGGGTGGCCCTGTACGGCCCCATGCTCCACACTGACCCTGTGGCCAGCAGCTTTCTCCAGGTACCTGGGAGTGAGGCAGGGCTGGACAGGGCTGCCCGGATGGACACAGCTACAGCGTCTCAGTGAATCTTGGCTCCTCCCAGAAACTCTCAGACCTGGTGAGCAGGGATGCCCGGCTTAGCAACCTGCTTCGGGAGCAGTGGCCAGAGAGGCGGCGACACCACAGGTGATGCTTTGGCTCTAAATTAACTTAGAGCCAAACATGCATGACGGGCAGTGACTCAAAACTGAGAGCACCAACTCTGGACTGGAACACATGGCTTTAAATCCAGGCTGCACCCCTTATAGCTCTGCTGTCCTGAGCACATTACCCTCAGCCTCCTTGGGGCTTGGGGCTGTTGTGTGTAATCTGGGTGAGCACCTACCTCATTGCGTGGATAGAATGAGTTGCTGCACCTTCAGAGCGCAGAGCACATGGTGCACACCATGCGAGTGTTCCCTCTGGTTGCTCATTGGTCTAGTTCTGTTTGTTTCAATTAGTTGTTCCCATCAGTCCCCTTGCTGTTCCCCCTCACGTCACGCACTCAGCCACTCACACATCACGCAGTCATTTGGGTGTCACTCTCCTATCCCGAGTGCACCTGCTGTTCTCACTTCCTCCCTTTGGCACATGTTTATCACCGAGCACCATCAGCACCTGTTCCTGCTGGCCCCGCCCAGTAAATATCCTAGAGTTTAGCTTCCTCTTCCCGGGCAACCCCGTGGGGACAGCTTACCTGAACTAGTGCCTGATCCATCTGACACCTCGGTCCATTTCCCTCTTGAACTCTTTTCCCCACCCTTGCTGGCCTGGGAAAGTCTCAGGATCTGGGGCCCCTGCTTCAGTCCCGGCTTTGCCCCCTCTAGGTAATGGGGCCAAGTGTGCGAAACGTGGAGCCTTGGGAGAGGGAGGATGGGATCCAGAGCCCAGGGACCTCCCTGCTCCTGACCTGCAGGGTCCCTGGCCTCCAGTCTCACGCCCCTTCTCCCTTGCTCTACAGGTTGGAAAACGGCTGTGGGAGTGCATCTCCTCAGATAAAGGTATCTGCTCTGAGTCAGCTCCTCTCACCTCTGTCAACCCCAGCGTCTCCCCTGGGCTTCTCTGGGGACTGTCTGGTCCCTCCTTCATCCCCATCTCAGGGGCTCTGCGTAGGTTTCCCACACACAGACACACCCTCGGGTCCAGGGTGGGTGTTCATATGGGCTTTGTGTGGTGCTGGGGCCAGGTCCTATGGGGACACAGAGGTCTAAGGTCACCCCTTCTCCTCACCCTCACCCTTGGAGCCAGTTAGCTGTTCCCACCTGGGAGGTGAGACAAGGTGCCTGAAGGCAGCCCCTGAGGCCCAGCGGCTCCTGATGGCCGTGCTGGGAACCCAGAGGAAGGCAGGCCCCTGCCAGGGCTCAGAAGTGGCCAGTGCTATTCCCGGCAGGGGCCCAGTGGGGACAGTGGGGGAAGAGAAGAGGTGAATGGAGCTGAGATTTGGTTGAGGAATGGTGGAAAAAGGGACTGGAAAGGCAGGTTGGGGCTGCCTGTGGGGAGCGCTGCATTGGGAATAAAATCCGAAGGCTTCATCTGGGCTTCCCAGTGTCCCCGTCCCCAGCTGCCTCTCCCACCTCACCCATCACCCCTCCTCCCCACCAGAGATGCTCCTGGGCTCCTTCTCTTCTTCTTGTTCCCACCTCAGGGCCTGGACCTTCCTTTCTCTGGCTCTTTGCCTACCTGGATCCTTCTTATCGTTCTGATCTCAGCCAAAATGTTGGGTTCCCAGAGGGGCCTCTTTCTGTCTCTCTATTTAGAGAACCCCTCCACTGGCCACCGTCCTCCAAGGTGTCTGCTATGATTTTCTGCAAAGCATAATCCCCATGTGGAGTTGTTGTATTTGTCCAGTTGCTCATTGGCTCTTAGTATCTCTCACATCCCCCTAGACTGCTGGCTTCACGCTTGAGGGGCCTTGACCTCTTTCTCCAGGGCTCACGGCATTCCCTGGCCTGTGGCTGGTACTCAGGAACCAGCGGGGAATGGTCCTCATGTGCCAGGCACTCTGCTAGGGGCCTATGATGCAGTAGTGGGCTGGGAGAGCCTCCCTTGGCCCTAAGGGGCTTACAGTCAAGCGAGGAACAGAGCTGCTGAACAATCTCATGATGTCTAAGGGCTAAGACAGGGGTCTCTGAATGCCGGGAAGGTACTGACTGGCTTAGGGTCAGGGTCAGGGAGATTGTCCCTGGGAAGTAGCTGCTGGAGCTGAGAGCTGCAGGGTGTGCGGGCGGAAGGCGCGGACTGCAGGCAGGTAGTGGGGAGAGCTCTGGAGGATGGAGTGCCAGTGGGGACAGCAGAGGAGGCCAAGGATGTGGGCAGGGGCCTGAGCATTCGGGGCTCTGTGGGCCATGGTGAGGGGTTTGTTCCTTGTCCTCAGAGCAACGTGAGTCATTGGAGGTATCTGAGCCAGAGATGGACAGGGTTGGGTTTGTGTCTTGCGGAGGTCAACCTAGGAGCCTGTGCTTAGCCAGCAGACAGTGACGGCCTTGAAACGGGGTCAGGAAGCTTCTCCTGGCTGTGGTCGGGCAGAGCGGCAGGAGCAGGGAGGCCCCGGAGGGTGGAGGTGCAGGAGAATGGCTGGGCCATTGGGGTAGATCAGGTGCAAGGAGATGTGGGCAGGTGGAACCTGAGGGTTGCCCTGGGCTGGGGAGGGGGACACGGGAGGACCCATTTCAAAGAAGAAGAGCCCCAGGACACGGTGGCAAGGTGAGGGGAAGTGGGGCAGGCAGGAGCCTTGAACCCAGGAAGATGGCCTGGAGGAGGGGTGTGCGAGGCAGGCCGAGAGGATCTCACAGATCCTCACAGGGGCGGAAGGATCCGGGAGGCGTGTGAGACCAGGGCTTGGAAGAGAGTTCAGCACAGGTGGTCTGGTTTTTGGAGTCTTTCACATGCGGATGGCGTGTGAGGCCGCGAGGAGCTCGGGGAGAGCCCTGAGATTTGGAAATCTAGGGATGAATCACGGTCTCGGTCTGAGCCTGATCTGCCACATTCAGAGCTGGGAGGAGGAAGACGGTCAGTACAGGAGACGGAAAGAACGGCTGGGGTGGGCAGAGGGGCTTGTTAGGGGGCCTTCGCCCAGCAGGGGCTGCTCCATCGGCCTGCGGTGGCTGGGGCCCAGGGAGGAGGGGTTGTGGGGTTTGAGAGGGCAGTTGACGTGGTTGAGTGTTGGTAGATAAGGGAACAGAGAGAGGGAGGGGCTGCTTAGCTTTGCACCCCGGCCACTTCCCGGCTGTGTGGCCTTGGGCGTTACTTGACCTCTCAGCCTGATTTGTTTCATCTATAAAATGAGAACAATAACACTGATAATATTTTTGTCAAAGGATTACCCTGAATATTTAAATATGGTATTTTGCCGTGTATAATGCACACCCATGTTTTTGGCCCAAACTGTCAGGAAAACTTTCATTTTAATTTTTTAATTCAATTCAGTTTATTTATTTATTTATTCATTTATTTATATTTAGAGACTTTTTTTGTATTATAAAGGAATGTTAGCACTTATTTTTGAACATATTATAGTACAGGAACTTTTATGAAACAAATAATTACAAAACACAAGAACAGATACAAGGTACAAGAAATTTTATATACCAGTAACAAATCAGTACTGCCCATGTATAATGTGCATCCTTATTCTCCCTCAAAAATTTGGGCAAAAAAGCATGCATTACACATGTCAAAATATGGTACTTAGAACAAGTGTGTCCTTAGCCTGGCATGTAGCAAATAGCAAACTAGCAAATGGTAACCAAAGGAGGACAGGGAGGAGGAAACCAGCTGAGGCATGTTCCTATTAGGGCAGCTCTGGGCCTGTCTGGCAGAGGGGGAGACACAGGGTAGAGGGGCACACCCTGCTTCCCAGTCCTGCTCCGTCTCTCCTCCCAGAGCCTTGGTCCAGGTTCTCACCTGGCGTGGGTTCACCCAGCAAGCAGAGCCAGTTGGCGGTGTGCATGCTGTGCAGGTCCCATGCTTCCAGTGGCCCGGCCCCTCCCTGGCCCTGCAGGCTCCCCTCTGTGTCCTCCCGGCCTTACCTTCTTTCCCTCTCAGGCCCGGAACTTGCCCATTTGGCTCCCCAGCCAGGACGAGCTCCTCCCCAGCAACAACTGTGCCATCCGAGTTGGGGACAAAGGTTGGTGGTCTGAGCCGGCCAGGGCATGGCCCATACCCTGCTGTGGTCGCCCTTGACCACGGTGTGCCCAGCCAAGCATGGCACCCTGTACTCCTTGGGACATCCGTCCCAGCCTCTCCTTCTCCTTGGCTCAGGGTCTCCCGCCTGCTCTGTGCCATGTGCCCCCCGCCCCGCCCCACCTCTCCTTAGTGCCCTTGCCTGCCTTCTTTGGACCCCGCCCACTGCTTGCCGCCCTCTCCTGCTGGGGTGGGGAGACCAAGCAGCCCCCTCCCACAGCTCAGCCTGGTTTTCCTCTCCAGTCCCCTATGACATCTGCCGGCCAGACCACTCAGTGCTGACCCTGCAGCTGCCTGTGACAGCTTCAGTGAGAGAGGTGATGGCCGCGCTGGCCCAGGAGGATGGCTGGACCAAGGGGCAGGTGCTGGTGAAGGTCAACTCTGCAGGTGGTAGGTTGTGTGTCTCGAGTCGGGGGGCCCCTAGGGAGGGAACCCTTGGAGCCATGCCCAGATTCCCCAATTAAAATCATTATCATCTTCATCAATGTTAATATGGGAGGTTGATGGTATCTCTTCAAAGTGCTTTAAGTGTGGTGCTTAACAGCATGAACTCTGGAACCTGCCACCTGCATTTGATCCCAGCCCTTCAGTTCCCTGTCTGTATGTCCTTGGACAGGGAACTTCACCTCCCCGTGTTTTGTTTCATCATCGGGGATGAAAAGTACCTGCTTCATAGAGGGATTGTGAGGGCTAAATCAGCTCATCTATGGCAGTGTTTAGAGTGGAGTCCGGCACATTGCGCTCCTTAGGTTTTAGCTGCTACTAGTATTATTATCATGTTTACATATTCATTTAATCCAATAACAATATTATGAGACATGTACTTCTGTCTTCAGACAAGGAAACTGAAGCTCAAAGGGACCAAGTGGTTTTCTCAAGCTAGATACATGGCATGTGTACCTAGCCTTTGAATTTAGGTTGTCTTCAGTCATTTTGTCAGTCAGCAAACATATTTGAGGATCAGCTGCGGACCAGCCATGTGTTAGGAGCTAGAGGTGCTGTGGCAGATAAGATAAAGCAGCTTGATAGTTAAGAGCATAGACTGGACTCCCAGGCCTGTATTGGAACCTGAGATGCTTGCCAGATGTGTAACCCTGGGCAAGTTCTTTAACCTCTGTGAACCTCCGTTTCCTTGCCTGTTAAATGTGCACTATCACTGGGCCTATCACATAGGTCTGCTATGACTAGTAAATGAGATGCTGTGTGTAAAGCACTTAGCATGGAGCCTGGCACAGAGTCAATGCTCAGAACATGGCAGCATGGATTTTTAAGACCTGCCTTTGAAGATCTTGGGACATTAAAAAAAACACTGTCATCTGTGAAGGATGCCGCCCAGGTCTGAAAGCTGGAGCCCAGGGTAGGCTGAAATTAGGGACATCCAGAGAATAATGGCGAAGACCGGAGGCAGAAAAGCAAAACCTTCTGCCTTCAGGATGTAGGGAGAGAGGATGAAGTCACCTGTACCTGTAAGTGCTCTGGAAGCACTGCCCTCTGGTGGCCACCTGGAGAGTTGTGGTTGCCCAAAGCCAGCGTTTATTGGAGACTCTACTTGTCAGTGACCAATATATTATCACAAACCCCTTGCTATGTGTATATTTGCTTATAAGTCATACGCATGAATTCCAACACTAAGATTATGTAATTATAAGGTTGTACACAAAATAGAGGTGTAAAACAGATGAGAAAAAAATAAATTTACAGTAGAAGAATCAATATTTTTTTCCAGACAAATGGATGGTGTTGTGTACCTTTGGAGGCTACTGGTCTAGGGACTTAAGACTCAGACATGACTGAAAACATGGTCCCAGCCACCCACGTGAATTGATGAAAATTGACACCAGGACTTCTCTAAGGCATTTCCCAATTTTCATATGGCTCTGAAATGTATCATTATACTTTTAGCCACTATTTATATAAATTATTTCATTTGACTGTGCATAGTAAGGGCAAGCCTTACAGTCTCCATTTGACAAAGGAGGAAACTGAGGCTCAGGAAGACTCCTGCCAAGGTCTTCCTGTCTCACCAAGTGTCCCCTTTCATCCTCCTCAGGTGTGCTACCCTGGGCAGTGTGGATGTGTAGGCACGTGCACCTGTGCATTTAGAGCACCAGCCCAGGACTCTAATCCTGATACAGGGAGAAGGACCTCCCAGCCCCCTCTAATAGGGCCATACCCTGCCTCCAACTGCTCCCTGGCCTTGTGCCCTGTTTCCACCCAGTGCAGCCTCTGCTCTCTTTGCAGATGCCATTGGCCTGCAGCCAGATGCCCGTGGTGTGGCCACATCCCTGGGGCTCAACGAACGGCTCTTTGTTGTCAACCCACAGGAAGTGCATGAGCTGGTAGGACTGGGCAGGGTGCCAGGACCCAGGGAGGATCTGTGCTTTGGGGGTGGAAGGACGGGCGCTGAGGGAGGGTCCCAGAGAAGAGAGATGGGGCCTGGTCTGGCTGCTGCTGGGCATTACAGGGCAATAGGAAGAATGGCTTTAGCTGATGGGGTATTCCAAAGGCCGGGGGCGGGGACAGCTGGTTGGGAGCTCTCAAGGAGAAACAAGACCTGTCCCCATTAGGGATTCCCCAGGGGACAAAAGCCCTATAAGGAGGTGTCTCAGTATTGGGGATGCCTCCTTGGGAAGGCCCATCCCTTAGAGGCCCCTACACTCCCTACAGCTCCCCTGCCCTCTCCAACACTCCTCTGATCACGGGCACAGAGCCTACCTCAAACTCTTTTTTCCCCACCCAATATCTTTCCTCTGGGTCCCTCGGCTACGCCTCTGAGTACTCTCCCACCTGCAGACCCCACACCCTGAGCAGCTGGGGCCCACTGTGGGCTCTGCCGAGGGGCTGGACCTGGTGAGCGCCAAGGACCTGGCAGGCCAGCTGACGGACCATGACTGGAGCCTCTTCAACAGTATCCACCAGGTGCAGGGGGCAGAGCTGAGAGGAGGACAGCAGGTGGGAGGGGACCCTGCCTGGCATGTGCTGATCTCCTGTGCTATGCCCCCGCCATGCAGGTGGAACTAATCTACTATGTGCTGGGCCCCCAGCATCTGCGGGACGTGACCACCGCCAACCTGGAGCGCTTCATGCGCCGCTTCAACGAGCTGCAGTATTGGGTGGCCACGGAGCTGTGTCTCTGCCCTGTACCCGGCCCGCGGGCCCAGTTGCTCAGGAAGTTCATTAAGCTGGCAGCCCAGTGAGTGCCTGTGGGGGTTTATCGAGTATGTGACAGAGTCTCTAGGCCACCTTTTCTTAAGTGCCACCCCGCCTCGCTCCGTCCCTGGTCAGTATGTTGCCAAACCTGCCATCCCCTGGTCCCCTGGAGCCTCTGCCTCCCCACCCCATCCAGCTCCAGTTCCTGCACAGGCAGCACCGGCCTGGCCTGCCTGGTTCTGGGTGGGTCCCAGGCCTGGATGTTGTCTTGATGTGGGGCCCTGTGGGTGTGGCTGCTTCCCCTGAGGGTCTCTGGTTTTCCTGCTAACAGCCTCAAGGAGCAAAAGAACCTCAATTCTTTCTTTGCTGTCATGTTTGGTCTCAGCAACTCGGCCATCAGCCGCCTGGCCCAAACCTGGGAGGTAGGTGTGACCCGGAGGGGGAGGCCAGGTGCCCCTCACTTCAGCCCTGAGGTCGGGCCGCAAGCCCATCCTGGGAGTCCTGGTGGGGACAGGGCTCCTACCCCAAAACAGTGACATCTCCATTGACCTCCCCTTCACAGCGGCTGCCCCACAAAGTCCGGAAGCTGTACTCGGCCCTTGAGAGGCTGCTGGTGAGTGTGCTGGGCCTCAGCTGGCCCAGGGCCGGCTCCCTCTGGCCTGTGGGTTCAGGGAGCTGGTGCGTAGCATTATGGTGGCGGTACATAGAGTGATATACCCTTCAGGACATGTAGATATTGGGAGGTACATTTGCTGTGGCTCTGAGGTCCTGGGTGGAGGCCAGGACAGGCACATGCGGTGTCTGGCCCCGGGGTCTGAGGTGCCGGGGAGCGTCCGGGGGATGCTGGTCTCCAGCTGACCTGCCCCCAGGCCTCAGGAGGCAGGTCCCGGCCCGGCACCCACAGTGTGCCAGGGCCTGTCAGGGGCCCTCGGGACACTCCGGGAGCCTCTGGCCAGACTAGGCCAAATGATGAGGGAAAAGTTGAGGAGCTGAACTTCAACTCCCAGGAACTGTTGGGGGTTTTGACAATGTTTGAGAGAACTGGTTCAGGGGGTTTTGTTTGTTTGTTTGTTTGTTTTTTTAAATCAGTATGGCTCTGGGAGCTCTTGAGAAAAAAAATTCACCTCATGGACCTCAAGAGGTTCAAAGGGACTTACCTGCCAGGGTTGGGGGTGGATAGAGAGAGAGAGACAGAAACAGAGACACACACACACAGAGACAGAGAGAGAGAGAGAGACAGACAGACAGACAGACAGACAGACAAAGAGATCCAGGGAAACTCAGGGCCCCTGTGACTAATGGCCGTGAAGTTTCCTTGGGGGCTAATTGGAAGCCAGGAAGCCACATACATACACGGCCTTTCCTCAGAGCCTGCCCTGGTGAGACCTGGGGCTGAGGAGAAGCTAAGCTCCAAGGGGATGGGCATATGGCCCTTCCTGGTGGGGTGGGGCATTTGGCTGTGTTGTGGTGTGTGGTGGGTCATGGAGTGGGGGACCCTCCCCCTCTCACTGGCTTCTTCCCTCCCAGGACCCCTCATGGAACCACAGAGTGTATCGCCTGGCCCTCACCAAGCTCTCCCCTCCCATCATCCCCTTCATGCCCCTTCTTCTCAAAGGTAACAGGATGAGAGCTTACCTTCCTGCCTCCACCCTGTCATTCATTCCTGTGCCTGTCTGTATGTCCACGCCACCCTCTCTGAGTAATTCCAATGTGCTGACGGCTTGGCTAGGGGGAGGGCACAAAGATGAATTAGGCATTCACAGGCTAGAAGCAGAGTTAGGACATGCAGACAGATATGGGTGACATTAGATGGCCTATGATGTGAGAGGAGCCGGAGGAAGAGGGCACCGTGGGGTGGGACAGGCTCGAGGCTCCTCGTTATTGGCCCCTCACCTTTCCTGGGCTGCTGACAGGGGAAAGCATGTGGAGTCCTTTGAGCAAAATCTGTTTCTTTGCAGACATGACCTTTATCCACGAGGGAAACCACACCCTGGTGGAGAAGAACCTCATCAACTTTGAGAAAATGGTGAGTTCAAGGAGAGTGGGTATTTACTACTGGAGTGGGTTAAGGGATATGACGATGACCTTGGAAGGGAGCAGGGGGTGGGAGATGGTCTAAAGTTATTAACACTGTGAATGTGAATACTTATGTTAAAATCGTATGCCTAACGCCATTGTATCCTGGAGGGCCTGCTCCACGGGGGAGGCTGGGGTGGCAGCCTCAGCCACCTCACCCTTCCATGAGAGCCCCTCCCAGTCCTCTTCCTCTCGGGGCCCTTCCTGACCTCTGCTCTTCTTCCCACTTCTGGTCCCTCCTGGGCCTCTGCCCGAGCTGGGGCAAAGCAGACATGACCCCCGCCCCTACAGCTTCTCAGTCTCTAGGAGCGCCCCGCTCAAAGGGAGCCTGAGTTCCCAGCTGCCTCATAGGCCAGGCCAGGGTGCTGCCCTCAGGCCAGGTCTCACGTCCCCGATTTGTCGACAGAGAATGATGGCCAGAGCCGTGCGGATGCTGCACCACTGCCGAAGCCACAGCAGCGGTGAGAAGGCTGGTCCCGCTGGGTAGGAGCCCCCCACAGCGGCCCCTTCAACGCTTGGCTCTGTCTTTCTAACTCCCACCTCTACCCCCACCCAGTGCCTCTCTCACCACTCAGAAGCCGCGTCTCCCACTTCCACGAGGACAGCCAGATGGCAAGGATTTCCACGTGTAAGTGGGGGCAGGGTGGGCGCTAATGAGTTAGCCATGATAGGCATGTACAGGCACTTGCATACGTGATACACATATGATACGTACTGATAACTATACAACATCTCTATGAAGGAGGTGGAATGTTATCCCAATTTAAAGATGTGCAAATGGGCTCTTGTGTGTTAAAATAACTTGTAGAAGGCCACACAAGTTAGTGAGAGAGCTGCGACCCAGGCAGTCTTGCTCCCAACTTGCACTGAAAAGAGTGGCCCTCAGTTGCAGGAAATGGGATCAATCAAAATCCACAGTTTGTGCTACACTGTCATCATTGACCCTTTATTTTATTTTATTTTATTTTATTTTATTTTATTTTATTTTATTTTATGTATGTGTTTGTTCTGATAATATAATGAACATTTTTGGATCCAATGCAAGCATGAGCACATTGAAAACAACACCTTTCTCTATGTTATGTTCCCCTCGCATGTCCCCTTGCCTCTGCACCCATGGTAACTACTATCCTGAATTTTGAGTTACTCATTTTCTTTTTTTTTTTAAATATACAAACATACATATATATTTTTAAATGCCTCATATAATATGTATATAAAATGACAACAAAATATTCTTTAGTTTTCATTGTTTTTGAACTTAGTAAAGGGGATATTATATCACATGTAGCCTTGGGGGCCTGCTTTTCTTCCGCCCCCAGCTCAGTCTGGGGCGGGGACAGCAGTCTTCAGGACCGGCCGTGGGAAGTGGCAGGGTGGGTGGTGGAGGGCAGGAAGGCGGGTTTGCTCCTTGAAGGGGAAGGGATGGGCTCTACAAGCGGCATTTGTGCCCTCCCTGACCTGGCCCCCCCCCACATCCCACCAGGCTCGGAGCAGTCCCTGGGCACCCGCAGTCCCACCAGCACCTGGGCCTATGTCCAACAGCTGAAGGTCATCGACAACCAGCGGACACTGTCCCGCCTCTCCCGGGAGCTGGAGCCTTGAGGAGGGGCTGGGGCTGGAGCAGCAGGCACTTCCCGCCTGGAAAGCCAGGGCGCGCCTGGGCCAAGGGGCCCGAGGGCTGGCCACAGCTGGGCAGGGCTCTCCGAGGAGCGGACTCGAGGCCCTGGATCGGGCAGCGTGGAGGCAGCTGTCCCCCGTGATGACTGTCGGCCAAGGAGGACCTCAGAGTGGAAGGAGCGGGGCCCAAGCCCAGGAGCGGGGGACAGAGAGACCCTGGAGTGGGTGGGAGAGCAGAGCAGGCGCTGGGACTCTGTGTTCAATAGAGAGCTCTCCACACCAGGTTTTCTTCCAGATTCTGTGCTTCTGGCTTTGTTGTCTAGCCATCTCTTGGCCCCTGGGGTTTGTCTGCATGTGTGTGGCATGTGTGTGGCAGGGGTAGGGCTGGGTGTGGGGAGGGCGGAGGAGGGGAGGGGTGGTCCTGCTTTTCTTTCCATTGCACAGGAGATAAACAGTTGGGTGTGGTCAAGGCTGTTTGTTCTGGAGCAGCGGTGGTCCCTGAAGAGCCTTATTGTTACCCTGAATTAACAGATGCCTCTGTTCTGAGCCCAGCCCTGTGGGGGTGTGGCCAAAAAGGCCAGGAGCTGAGGAGGAGGTGCTAGGCCCTGGAGTGGACCCAGAGGCTGAGAGAGCAGCCCCACAGCTGGGGAGCGTGGTCCCTGGGACCCAGGCAGGGCTCCCAGATGGTTGACTGATGTCCAAATCTAGCACTCTGTCCACAGCACCTGCTGGAGCCTGGCGCCCCGGTCGTTGGCTGGCCAGGGAAACCCTTGGCTCTTGACGGTGGTGTGAGAGGACTCCGACAGCCCAGCTACCACTGTCTCCTCCCACTGCCCGCTCCTGCTCCACGTCCTGTCCCTTGGCCTGGAGCACATCCTGGCCTGTCCCGAGGTGTGCACACAGGACCGAGGCCTCCGGGAGTGGCCAGTATCAGAGAGGACGCTGAGGCAGAAGCTTCTGTGGGGACCCCGTCCCTTGCTGAGGCCTCACAGGCTTTCAGGAAGTCAGGATTTCTCATCAGTGATGAACGTGGTCCCAGCAGGCTCCGTCAGCGTTAAGTCCTCTTTTCAGCCTGTCCCTTGGGAACCAGTTACTAGGAGGATCCCTCCCTCCTCTCTGCTCCCCATGGCCTTGGGCCTGGCAGGAGGAGGTGCGCTGTCTGCCCAAGAGGGACCTCCTGGCCTTGGAGATGACCCCGAGGTAGGTATGGGGCAGCAGGCTCCAGGGCACGCAGGGGAAGTCAGCCCCGCACTTACTCGACAGGTACACTGCCAGGGCTCAGGCTGGACACCTCCCACCCCCCCTTGCCCCTGCACTGCCGGTCCTCTCCTCCCTGTGCTCACGGACATGCAAGCTGCTTCCAGAAAGTGTCAGAACCTTTTGCAGGAGGCAGCAAAACCAGGATTAAACCTCAGGTTTCCAAGTGAATCTGAGCAAGTCAATGAACAGTCCTCTGCCTCCATTTCTCCATCTGTAAGATGGCTGTGATGATCTCAGTTCAGTTCTTAATGACAAAACAGTCAAACTGCAGCTCTGCCTCCACAGATGACGTGACAGCTGTGGGCAGGCCTGTGTCCTCAGTGTGAGGGAGGGCCAGCATGGCCTCGGGTGCGGTCAGGCAGAGCCCACTCCCCAGAGGGAATCTGGGGGAGCAGGTGGTAGGGGTAACCAAGCCAGTTCCCTCACCTGGGGCAGAGATGGAGGACCACTGGGCGCAGAAGCTTCCAGAGCTGAGCAATCAGGACAAGGCTGAGCCTCAGTCTTGGTGAGTCAGGACTCCCTGGAGCTTTCTTCTTTTCCAAACCCATTGTCTGTCCGGGTTTTGGCAAGACTGCAGCCAGCCACGGCCCCTCCTCATCCTTTCAGACCCACGAGAAGACCAGCCCTGTGGGACAGAGGCCACGCCTGGTGGGGGCTGGTGTTCCCATCAGCGATTCTCCTTTTCCCTGTGGTCACACCTATGCCCTATAGGACTTCAGTGACTTGTAAATCTCCCTTCAGCCTAGGCTGCCCTTCAACTTCCCAGCTGCTTCAGTCCCTTGGGCGGGGCGCCTCTGAGCCTGTTGGGAGAGGCCTTGCGGGAAGAACAGCATCCAGGGTGGCAGGGGGACACAGACTTAGAACCAGAGGCCCCGGGGACTGGGCTGTGTCACCGCAGAGGGAAACGCTCTAGGTCACAGTGACTCTAGCTCTGAAGGGTGTAGCCTTCTGTCTCCCTGACTGCCTGGGGGTGGGGTGGGTGGGGCATCCTTGCAGCCCAGGCTGTGTAGGGGAGAGTCTTGATGGGAAGAGAAATTCACAGGATGGCAGGGAGAAGGGAGTTCAAGATCAAGCCTTAAAAAAAATCTTTTACCTAAAAGGAGGTGGCAGAGAGGCAATGTGTGTGTCTTATGGGGGAGAACAGAACGGCGGTGGGGGAAGAGGGGGCAATTCCTTTTCTCAAATACACACCCCTCCCCCTCCCTTACCCCTTATCCTTAGCTTCCCTGTGCAGGCCCCAGACAGGCTGGGGACCAGGCCAGGACTATAAATTGTGGGGTGCACGCCTCCAGCAGGCTGAGCGGGATCTAGTGAAGGAGTAGGGAAGGCTGGGGAGCCCAACCCTCCAGCTGCTCCAGCTCCTCTCCCTGGGCGCCAGCCCTCCCCTCTCTCCCCAGTGCCACCTGAGCTGGTGATCGGGTGCCCTCCATCCGCACCAGTCAGTCAGCCGGTGGCTGGCGTGGAGTTAGAGCTCATGATGGGGAAAGACGGCATTGATTTGCTTTCACATTCTCCTGGCTTCTGTTTTCCCAGCAACCCTGGGTGTCTGGCTGCTCTGCTTCCCAAGCTGCAAAGACTAAGCTTCTTAGTATATACCTGTAGCTGTTACTCCTAGTACAGTCATACCTTGGTACTCGTTAGCTTCAGAACTCGTCAGACTCACATTCTGCTGAGAAAAAAAATGTTTCAGCCCTCGGTGCTTGCGCCCAGGACTCATTGTACTTGCTAGAACTTGTGAGTCACAGCGCCGCCACACAAGAGAAAATGCTTCATCGTTTGGTTACTCGTAGGTTTCAGACTCCTCATGAGTTCCCGAATGAGTTAACGACTAGTACTGAGGTACCACTGTCCTTACCTGCTAATTAATTTGAATTGTTTTCATCCTTTCTAAGACACCTTCACTTCTATTATCTTATTTTGACCCTGATGATAGGGTAGGTATTTTCACCCTTGTTTACAGTCAAAGAAACTGAGGCACAGAAAGATTTGCCCAAGGCCGCATTACTGGTTAACAACAGGGTGGGTTGGTCAAAGAACTGGATGTGTTTCAGCCATGCCCATGCCATGGGCCTTGCTCCTCCACGACTTTTCCTCATGCCCCTGGAATTCCCCAGATCCCAACACTTCACAGACTCAGGCATATAAAGTTCTCTCCTCCTTCCACCTTCCCTGCCTTCATTTTGGAACACTTACTACGGGCCTGGTAGAGGCTCTGTGAATGATACAGGCAGTCCGGGCCCCGCAGGGAGCAGACCGCTCGGCCATGTGGGTGGATGCAGAACACAGCCATCAGAGCGACCAGAAGCCTCCGAGGGCAAGTCCAGAGAGTGGTGGGTGCCTTGGGTTGCAGGGTGTCACAACTCGCCCCCAAGCCTTTAGGCCGATGGCTGCTCCCGTGTTGTAACGCAGGCACACAACCCTAGTCCTGGCACTCCCATCCCCCTCACCCACCCAGAGGCCTGCACACCAGACCTCAAAGCTCTGCCTCCCAGAGACGGGGCTTCTTGCAGCTCCCTGCTGGTATAAACCAGTGTCCTGAGCATCAGATACAGGGGCTGGTGGCTCGGGCAAAATCTCTGACCTGGCAGTCGTTGCTCCCTCCCTTCCCTCCGTGCACAGATAGGTCAGAATGTGAACACATTTCCAAAACGTATCCTTATACCCTGCCCCCTACACAGAGTTCTGGGCTTCTTGCTCATCTGCCACAGCTATGGGCGTGCACTAAGTAAGTGTCCACTCAATCCTGTCCACTTGCCCCAGGCACCCTACTCTGAGGTTCTGGACTCCTCAAGACCTGGGCCTCACCCTGCTGTTGCCCAGCCCAACAGGGAACCTAAGGGCAAAGGGGCTTTCTTCCCAGAGGACAGGCAGCTGCCATCCATCCCAGTGATGACGATGATACCAGATCACTCGGAGAAGCTGTGCTTTGAGAGCCGAGTCTGACTCGGCTGTGCTTAGAGAGCATCTTCTCTCCCATGCTTGGAGCCTTCCTGAGGCTGCAGGCAGCAGATGCTGGTGGTGGTAGATGGAACACTGAGGCAGGAGCATGCGCCCTATGACCCCCCAGAAGAAGGAAGGAGTCTAGGCTCAGAGCCCAGGCCCACCTTTTTTTACAGAAAAGTGTGAGATTCTGGTGGCTTGTGTGTGTTTAGACTCTGATGCACATGGACCCTGGGCCAGGGACCTGGACACTTAAGGCCTTGCCTGGCTCTGTCTGCCATGCTCTTGGCCCTTGGGCAGTGCTCTGGGCCTGTTTTCAGGCTGGGGTGTGAGCCATGGGCAGCCAGAGCCGTTTCCAGGTTGCTGGGTGGAGGAGAGTGCAGGCTTTCCTGGCACTCAGTGGACTCAGCCCACAGTGGGGTGGAGGCAAGGTGACATTTTACTAGCACCATGACAGCGGGACATTTAATGCTTATTCTGCCTTCCAGAAAAGTGCCCTGTAAACCAGAGTTTCGGGCGGCACAGGCGTGAGTCAGGGCGGTCCTCCCACAGTGAGCAGTGTGCGGGGGTGGAGGAGCTTGGGATTCAGCCATCACATGGCCTTGGGCAGGTCGACCCCTCTCTCTCCCCGGGTCGCAGTTTTCTTATTTATAAACAGAGATTTGGAGTACGAGGGTTTGGGGATGTGTTCCTGCAATTAGTGTGTACGGCTTCGGCAGCTCAAGGCATCAACAGGGGTACGAGGACACAGACTGTTCTTAGTCATGACACTGGTGACCCCTCCAAGCATCTTCCCAGCAGTGGCCTCCAGCCAGACTGCCATCGGGACAGAGAACTGGCAGCAAGCACCATTTTATTAGAAAAGTTCTCAGAGAGTTTCCTGTCCTTCAATATTGCCTCCTGTAGCTAGCCCGAGTCCTGCTTGTCTGTGGAAGTCCCCTGTTGCATAAATATATAACTTGGGAGGGTTCTAAGGGGGAGAAAAGGAAAGAAAGAGCCTTGAGGCAATGGCATTAGAGGAGTTATCATGACATGGGGCTAGGGGCGAGGGGCAAGGTCTAGAGAATTCCTGAGAGCATATTGCAGTGACCCAGGGGAGCGCAGAGCAGCCCCCCGCCCCACGGGAGAGAGGTAGGCAGCCAGCTCTACCGCCTCAACTTTGCTGGGGCTGGGCCCTGCAGGGGCACCAGCCTGTGTGCTGCAGGGAGACTGGACTCCTGCGGTCCACAGAGGAGGTCAGCCTTCTCTGTTTCTCCTCCCTCTTGGTTCCTGGCTGTTGCTAATCTCATCGGATAAAGCCAAAGGTGCAGGAAGCTGGAGCTGTGGGTTTGTTCCCCATGGATGCTCTTGGCTTCCTGCAGAGCAAGGTTCAGTTCCTCAGAAAATATGTGGTTACCTTTGGCCACCAAACCAGGTGAGCTAGACACTATAAGTCATTAATGACTCATCCCTGGGACTCAAAAAAATATTTAAATGTACATTTATTTTTGGAATTAAAAAAAAATCAAATTATGGAGAGGTTCAAGAAGCTGCCACTTTGTGTCTCTGTTTTAAATGTCATCTTTCCAGGGAGCACTTCCTTAATCATCCCATCTAAATTAGGTTTCCTGTGGTCCTATGTTTTTGTTGTTGTTTAATATACATTTATCTGGTCTTCTTATGTGCCATGCACTATTTTAAGAGCTTTGCAAGCATTAACTCATTTAGTCCTCACGAGAGTCTTATAAAGCAGCCTTACTTGCTCTTTTATAAGTTACAGGGGAAACAGAGGCACAGGGGTCAGGAAAATTGCCTCAGGTTCAGACAGACAGCTGGTGAGTGGAAGGGCTAGGAGTTGAACCCAAGCAGTCTGGCTTTAGGACCGGTGGCCTCAGCAGTGTGTCTCATTGCCCCAGTCATAGATTTCAATGTACTTTGTCCATCCTCTCCCTCTCCTTTCAGAAGCAGAGCTCCTCGCCTTTGCATCCACTTGGCTTAGCACAGTCCAGTGAGTGAACGAGTGAATGAGAAAGGGGGAAACTGCCCACAATCCAACTACCTGAGCACAATAATTATAATAATTTTGACAGATCTTCAGACCATGGGTCAGGAATGGCTCCTGCCAGTCCTGTCATCATCTTTGTGAGGATAGAGCACCTGGCTGTGCCAACACACCTGGGGCAAGGGACCGGGGAGGTGCCTCATCCCAGCGCATGGCTTTTGTTTGGCCTCTGCCAGGCTCTGTCTTGATCTGGCCCTTACTCACGCCCTTTCTGTCTCTCTGAGCCTCCTTGTCGCTGTCTGCCTGTCTGATCCTCTTCTTTGTTCTCATCTGTGCCTCCAGACTCTTACCAAAACCAGTGGTGTTTAAGGATATGAGATCGAAATTTTACTTCCTACTCACGATTAGGCAGTGCGAAACAAACACCAGCAGAGCTGGCAAGATGCGGAGGCAGGTGGTTCTCTTGGGATCCTAAAAAGCTGGAATTCTAGGTTCTCCCTGATCCCTGTAATGGCTGCTCTTTGCAGTGATGGTGCCAGGGGTGTAAGGTCCCCCAAAGTTTCCATTAGTTCCAAATAAACATATAACATGGCTAAACATGATGTGTTTGCTATGAAAACACAGCAACACATAATTCCCTAGACCCCATTACACCCACTGCCCTTGAGCCTTCCATCCCCCCATGAACAAACTCTGGAGCCTCCAGATCTCAGAGAGGGATCCACCTGCTCTCTCTGTTTTGCTCATCATCTTCCCTTTACAACTAGTGGGGCTAGAAGGCTTGGGTCATTCGTTCACTCATTCATGCATTCCTCGTCCCAGGTACACATGGACAGCTATCTATCACATGTTAGATGACAATACAAAGCAGTAGAAGGGACCCATGAGACAGGGTATCAGTCTCAAGGAAGTTCAGAGGCAAGCTGAAGAAACACCTGGCTGGGCGGAAAGTTACATGACAGTGCGTGGGTTAACCGTCAGCACGTTGGCAGCAGCATCTGTCAGAGGTGGCTCTGATGTGTCACAGGACAAATATCAGGAACTGAGTCCATGGGCTGGAGGGATCCTGTGGGCTGGAGGGAGGAAGTCCAGCTCTGTGGAAGGGTGGCTCTGCACTGAGGTGAGGGATGAGTAGCAGACGGACAACTGGCCAGTAGGGGCAGGCACCCCAGGCGGAGGATGGGCATGGAGCTGGGCCAGCAGAACCAGAAGCACAGCCCGGGCCTCTGTGAGGAGTGGCTCAGGCAGCATATGGCTGACTGGCTTGCCCAGGTCAGACCATGAGTGTGATGCTGAGTGTCAGGGGTGCGCACAAACTTAAAACGAAGTGCCTGGAAACCCACGTGTCGTACACAGTATACAAACCAGTGTGGGAGAAAATCACTCGCAGAAAATTTGTAAGGTTTATTCAGTCAGAAAACATGACAGACTGATGTGGTTCACAAGTGATCAGATGTGGGTGACCGCACTGGGGCACCCACCTGCCACAGTGGGATGGAGGCTGAAGGCCCAGTGTCTTCCAGTGCCAGGGTCTCCTTCAGAGGTGACCCCAGACCTCACCTATGCTGTACCTCTGCAAGATCCCTCCAGTCTCCGGCCCTGTGCTGGAGAGACTCAGTCTTGGTTTTACAGAGGACAAGGTGGCAACATAGGCTGACCTGGGCAGGTGTCCCCTGTGTCAGTCTCTTCCATAGCCGGCCAGTCCTGACAGACCCCGGACCACTTCGGTAGCCCAGAGATGAGTGCGGCCTACTTCACACAGTGGCCAAGTGCTGGGACTGTCCTCTATCCCACCAGAGAACAATCAATTCCAAGAGTAGTTTTCCAGCCCAGCTTGAATTCTGCCAGTCCAGTAAATATTTACAAGTGGGATCCGCAGTCCCCACATCGCTGACCGCTGACCGCCTCCTAGAGCCTTGCCCAGGCAGCTTCACCCTCTTCCCCGCCCTCCTATCCTCCTCACAGGCTGCAGCTGCACCCTCTCCTCACTTTCTGATGTCTCTGTCGGTGCTCTCATCGTGGGTATGCCACCTCCGTGCACCTCTCTCCGCTCTCCCCCACCCCAGGTGTCTGGTCCCCAGCCTCCTGGGACTGTCCCCTTGCTGGCTGCCTCCCATGGTGGCTCTTTGGGAAGAGCTTTCAATCAGGTGGGAAGCGAAGGTGAAGCTCTTACTGGGAGGAGCACTCAGAAGGCTGAGCAGCAGAGCTTTCTGCCCAGACCAGGCCAGCCAAGAAGAGGAACTGTCTGCAGCACAATAACACAAGAATAAACTCTGTATTTTGTGTACTCACACCTGTAAACCTAGTTTTGCCCACCCCTGTGTGTACATATATATGTGCACCTAAGTTTATCTATGAGGCATCTTTGTATGAATATATGGATATACACTCATTATTGGCTGAATGGATTTTTTCCTATTCTTCTATCTAATCTCATCCACGTCAGCCTGTTTTGGGTTGCAAAGTCCTGGGTCTGGGGAATAAGACCTTGGCAGGGGGGATGAGCAGCCAGCAGCTCTGAGCGGGTAGGATCCCTAAGCACCACAAGTATTCAGGTGGAGGCAGGACAACCACTTAGTGTTCAGGGCATTGCACCATCATATGAGAAGTGAAATCAGGTGACCTCTGTAATTCCAGTGAATCTGATTCCAGACCTCTTTGCATAGTAATGCAGACATAATGACACGGCTGCTGCGGCGGCTGGAAAGGTGCGGTGCGTGGGGCGATGCGGCCTCGGTGCTCACTGGTGTGGACTCTGGTCAGACACTGGGCTGCATAACTTAATAACTGTGTGCTCCTGGGCACATCTTCCAACCTTTCCATGCCTCAGTTACAGGACATCTGTAACGTGAGGATGACAAGAGTACCTGTGAAGGACTGTGGTGAGAGTGAAAGAGCACATGGGAAGCTCTTCGTGTGTGACATGTGGGAAGTGCACCATCAGCACTGGCGTTGGTCGTTAAGTCGTCATTGTGGTTCTTGTTGGAGGACCCAGTCTGAAACACACGGGTCCTCTGATGACTCATCTGGCTCCGTGGGGTCAGTCTAACTGTCTGCCCAGCTTCCAGCCTGCTCCTGCCCTAAGATTCCCCGCATGGGGGGCCGTGCACACACCCTCGAAGCTCCATCCCACAGACAGCTCGACTGGACATCGGGACAATGTGGGCCAGGACCCACTCCCATTCCGATAGCTTTAGCCTCAGCCAGCGTCCCCCCAGCTGGGCCCTTGGAAGGGACAGATTGTCCAAGCCCAGATTCTGAGGTGTCATTGCTTTCTGGCCCAGCCAGGGACACTCTGCTTTATTTTCTAAGCTAACCGGCATCTGAGCTATGTTCCCGTGCTGTAATCTAGGAAGAATGAGAAGTCGGGCTGGCCTCGGCTCAGCTGCCTGCTTTCTGTGTTGTGCAAATGAAACTTATGCAAACAAAGCAGCCATTTCTGCTCCTACTCACTTTAACTGGGCTTCCTTCCTAAGAACAGGGCCAGGCTTCCTTTTCAGTCGTGTTCTGGGATGAGTCCCTTGCAAGGCCCAGGCTGTCCTCTCTACTCCTGAGACCACGACCTATTTGACCTTGTCTCCACACAGCAAGGGGTTGGGAAGTTCTCCTTAGCCCATTGACAACGGCTCGGCCTGGACCACACGCAGGAAGCCGCAAAATAAAGTCTGAGAACTTGGAAGGGATTGTCAGATCCAACCCCATCTTTACCAAGGTGAGAAAATAGAAAATGAGAGGAAAATAGTCCCACTGTTAAATTACAGTGGCTGAGAAGGACAAGCAACCCCCACTGAAAATAAAATAAAATAAAAAAGTCACTGCAGCGTAGTCTCAATTGTTCCTAAGTTTTGCCTTTTTATATAAGAGTTTTTTGAGAGGGCTGGGAATCCCCATGCAGTGCTTTTTCTGGGAAGGACATATTATTTAACAGATTTCATCTTTTGTAGGAGGGGAGAACTTGGCATCCCCAAGTTGCTATGTCTCTGTTCTTAGACTTGGGAAGAAAGGACCCCTGAGAGGCCTCATCTCTCTCTCGGGAGGGTCTTTGCGGGAGAGGAGTGTGAGCGGGGGAAATGGGGAGCGAGAAGCCGAGCTCCCAGAAGAGGAAGGGTGGCTCCTTTGGCTGCCTTTAAGAGGCCTCCGGCCCTTCCCCGGCCTCATAAACCTGGAACCCAAGAGAACCTGAAACACGTAAGAACTGAGATGCTGACTCAGGAAGAGTTAGAGGCCCATTTACATACTATTTCTAAAGTGATTGAGCTATATGTGGCTTGATGGTAGTAAGAACAGTCTTTGTTTTCAACCCACTAACCTCACTGTTTTCAACCCACTAACACTGATGTTTGCTTGAGCACTTACTGTTAATCAAACTTGCAATGATGATCTTCCTGTGTTTCTCACACTAAGTACCAGTAACTCAAAGATGGAGCCAGCCTGTAGCCCCTTCCCTGAAGAAAGGTCAGGCCTGAGGCTTGAGTGTAGGGGATGTTTAGAAGACATCACCAAAAGATAAGCCCATGGGTGCCCCTGATTTGGACAGAGAACCTGCCTCCT
The DNA here is from genome assembly GCF_021234165.1 of Pteronotus mesoamericanus. Lineage (NCBI taxonomy): Eukaryota > Metazoa > Chordata > Mammalia > Chiroptera > Mormoopidae > Pteronotus > Pteronotus mesoamericanus. The sequence goes on from NW_026555310.1 coordinate 6,521,131, forward strand.
AACCTAGGCCCATCGTGCCGTGCCTGCTTGCATGACCTATTTTCTAGCTACAAATGGCTAGCATTACCTGTTCTGAACATCTGGCATTACCTGCTGCTAAGTCACCTTCCCTCTGGCTTCAAACAGCTGGAGGGCCCCACCCCCACTCCACCTCCAATCCATCTGGGATCCCTCCCTCCTCTTTTTTCATTTTGGAAAGATCTGGAGGTACCAGATCCACAAGTTCTGATGTCTTTAAAAGGACCAGCCCGAGAAATAAGGCTCATTTGAGAGCTGCGACATTCATCTTGACTGCAGTGGAAGTCTCGCAGCCAGTCTCGTTTTGGCCTCCAGCTGGGCACCATGAAGGCTGCAGTCCCCCTGATACTGGCCATGCTCTGCGGCCTGGCCTGGGCCGGTAAGTCACTGTCTGGAGGAGGTAAAACGGGTCCTGCAGAAAGAAGAAGAGATTTGGGGAACTTGGTGGAGGGTGAGAGTAGTGGGACAAGGAAGGATCAGCTCTGTCCCAAATTCATAGAGCACCTTAGGCCTGTCCTTGTCTGAGGTGCAGGAGTCCCCTCCAGAGCAGCCTGAACTGTGAAGGGGCTGATGAGCTGATACTGTGGAAGCCACCTCTTGGCAGCTTGGAAGGCCAGCCCCGAACATCCCTTAGTCCAGCCTGACTTTTCATCTCACCAGGGTTTTGGTTTTTGGAGTCATTGTGTGATATAAAGCTGGGGCAGCGGCCTGCTGGGTGGGAGCGGCCTGCCTGCCTGGGGATGGGTGAGGTTGTCTTGAGTGCGACCTTTCTCTGGGTAAAGCCGTGGGAGAAGGGCAGGCTCAGGGGAAACCTGGAAGGAAGAGCCCCTGACCAGGAGGTAACTTATGTGCTCTCTGGGGCTATGCAAGTGGTTGGAGGAATCGGCCTTGTCCCAGTGTTAGAGGAACTAACACACAGAGAAGGGCCCTGGCCCACAGCTACTAGCGGTGCCGGTGGCGGTGCCGAGATGGGATGGGAACACTTTCCTGTTTACTCACCATGCAAAACTCGATGCCAGGGTGTTAGCTATGGTTAATGATGAGTAAAAATGAGTGTCAAGGGAGGGAGCGGAGTTGAGGTGTGTGGGGAGGATGCTGGTCTGCCTGGAGGAGAAAGAATCAGAGCTTGATACCCATCCCTCCCAAACTAGATGGTTCCTGTATAGAAAGGACTGTTGTAAGGACTCAATAAGATAATGTATAAAAAGCACTCTACACAGGATGAGACCTCAATGAATTGGGGCTTTGATTAAGATTATAAATATTCTAGGAGGAATTTACATTTGGAGTCTTTTCCAAGTAGGTTGTGGATAAGAGACCCCTAACGGGATTCCCAGGTGGAAAGCCTTTGGAGAGGAAGCTGTTCCCAGGCCTCCCAGCCCTGGAGGGGATCACGAACCTGCGCTCTGCGATTACTGCAGGGCAGTCGGGAATCAGCTCTGACAGGGCCTTAGGTGGCCCAGGGCCAGTGGTAGAGAATGAGAGAGGACATGGCAACACCTAGCTCAGTGGGGAGGAGTGGCCACCAGGTTGACACATCCCAGCCTCAGGGGAGGACAGCAACTGTAAACTTTTGGTCCCTGGGTGGGGGTCGGGGTGGGGAAGGCAGGCATCCCTGAGGCCAGAGGCAGCAGGGCCGGTGGAGCCCCGACCCCTGGGGGTGGTGATCTGAGCCGGCTCTGGGGTTGACGGGGGAGTGAGGTTCAGTGGGCGCTGCTGCTTCTTTCCTAAGGCGGGAGGGAAGGGGCTGTGCTCTTGTCTGTCCTATTTCAACATCTCAGAACTTCGATGCAAGAATATGAATCATATGGAGGAGTCATTGACTGAGGCAGAAAACTGGTCCTAAAAATGAATCTTTTTGGTTGACTAAGTCTCCATGGAAACAACATCTGGGTCCCTGGAGAGGCACAGATATAGGTGCTCTAACCATCAGAGGGTCTCAGCACTGGTTTACAGAAACACCCAGGCTCCCTTGGTGGGCAGTACGGATAGGGAGTGAGCATTATAGCATAGTGACATCTTGGAGGGCGAAGAGAAATTTAGTGTTTCATCAGGGGTGGTAGAGTTCATGGGGAACGGAGGGACAATCTGAGCCCAAGAGAAGAAAGGCAGGGTCAGAGATGGGGCGGAGGGCTGGGGGTGGGGACAGATGGTGGCTGGAGCAGGGATTCAGGGGCCTGGCATCAGGCGGTACCCTGGTGTGAGTCTCAGGACGGATAGGCCTCTGAGTGTTCCCAGAACAGCACAGCGAGGGGCCTCTCCCAAGGCCCTAAAATCCCAAGGTCCACCGGGTTTGCAGAGAAGTGCGAAGGATCCCTGGCCCAGGCTTCTTACTGGGGACAAAGTTCTTGAACACAGATGAAAAAGTCCACTCCCACTGGGACTGTGGGGGTGTTCTCCCAAACGCTACAGAGCTGACTATTCACTTGCAGCCCGTCTCAACCGGTGCCAGCTGCTGGAATGAAGTGAATTCTTTCCTTGGACTCTGCTGATCTGGCCCATTAAAAACTTGCCCTGTTTTGTCTGAATTCTCTCCCTTTGGATTCTGGGTGTACTGCCAGGCTGGCTGGGCAGGCAGCTGACAGAACCTTCCTCCCGGGCTAAAAATTTCTCCTTAAGGTCTCTGCATTCAGGTTCTAAGGGAGCACCATTTAAGATTCAAGAGGAGTTCCCCTGGGCCTGAAGTGACAGGGACCTTGGGCCTGGTTTTTCTTAGGGGCAATTCACTGGGTCAGAGGCCTGTCTCCCTGGAGGCTCTCTACACAATGTGAAGTTGCCTCAGGACCTGGGTTAAACTTGATCTGACACCTCTTGGATGTAAAGAAAACAGACGTATAATGATGATGTCAGCTAGGAAACTGTCAGCAACACAAATGGGCTGGCACCCAGGCCCAAGGGATGGCCTGCCTGAAAGCCAGGGAGGGAGTCAGCTGGACAAGCGCGTTGGCAGCGGGGAAGGCTGCTCCAGCCAGTCTGAATTCTTGCTGCCTCGAAGGCGGGCGTAGAATATTGCCACTGTTTATTTATCTAACATACACTTATATGGTGCTATTCTGTGTCATGCACTGTACTAAGTGCTTTACAAATATTAACTCATTTAATGCTTGTAAATATTCTATGAGATGGGCTCCATTATTATCACACTTTTACAGATAAGGAACTGAGGCACAGAAGGTCGAATAACCTGCCCAAGGTCACATAGCTAGAAAACAGCAGAACCAGAATTCTAGCCCAAGCAGTTTGGTGCCAGGATCCAGGTTCTTGATGTCCCTGCTGTCACCCTCATTAGCACAGTATGAACCCTAATCCCAGCATACAAAGCAGTAACTAAACCCATATTCCTAATACTCACCTTGGCCCCAAACCCAAGCTAAACTGAGATACTATACCCGCATGGAATCACAGAGCCAAACCCCAAATCTAATCTAAGGCAAAACTGGCTTAATTTTTCCTCACCTAACCCTGACACATTCCGCAACCCGGACGATGATCTTAAACCTGCCCCCATTCTTTACCCAAAAACGAATATAAAGTTGTTACTTTATCAATAAATTTAACTCAAGCTCATATTCGAACTGTAGCTCTTCATCTAAACCTAACTAACCCCAACCCAGGCCTAAATTAGGTTTCAGTTTCCTCATTCACACAAATTCCGATGCTGACAGTAATTCCGACTCTGATCTTGACGTTCTCAGTAGCCCACAGCCTAACCCTGACTAACCCCAGCACTCGCTATATCCAAACCTCAGGAACCTCAAATGGAAAGAAAGGCCCTGTTATCACCCTTAAACGCCCAGAGTGGAAGAAGGGGCCCCCACAGCCAGCTGTCACCCTGGCTTGAATCCCCCACTGTCTGCTGTGGTGGGTGTGGTGGGGCTTGTTTTTTTAGGAGTGGCAGTGGGTTTGTACCATTTCTTTTAAAATTTCTTGTTGTGTGCCCCTGTGACCAAAAGCTTGTTTCTGCGAGCCATTTGGCTGGAGCAAGGGATGTGGTCTGTGGTTACATAACAGATCTTATTCCAGAGGCCAATTCTCACCCACACCCACCTCATTCCCCATCCTGAGATAAACTAATCTGAATGCATTCCAAAGATTCAAGAAATGGAAAGATATGACGTGGGGGGTGGGGGGGTGGGGGGGTGGGTTTGGGGCGGGGCCGGGGGGCGGTGGTGGGTAGTAGGATGCAGAGAAGACCCGATGAAGGAGAGGAAAGAAGAAAGAAGCAAGAAACATAAAAGGCACAGGATGAGAGGACGAGAAGGAGGGGGTGGGCCAGAGGAGAGAGGGCAGGTGGGATCACTGGGCAGCAGTGACCCACCTTCACCTACCGCAGAGGTGAATGGCGGCCTCTGGGCCATGCCCAGCCCACAGACCTTTCTTTGGTCTGCTTGAATTTTTTAGAGACTGGAGAATTTCACAAAAAAATTAAGGCTTCTCTTGGAAGACCTAGAGGTTGTGGCAAAGCGAGTCTGTATGCCAACATGGCAGCACATGGCTAGAGCTGGTGGCTGCCAGCTTCAGGTAGGGCATCGCTCCGGTTTGTCACAGACCCCACCTCTTCCTACGGCCGTCCTGCTTCTTCACTCAGTTCCGTTACAGGTCTAGCCCCAGTGGGCATGTGAGTTTGTGACCCTGGTCTGTATGATGAGCCCTGCAGTGTGCGGTGGTGGGTGGTGGGCGGTGGTCAGGGGAGGAGGGCATCACACTGAGTGACAACAGAGGAGCTCCAAGTCCCCAGGAACATTTCTCCTCTCCCTCCCCACCCCCATCTCGCCCGCCTGTCTGAGTCCAGAGCACAGGCTGCAGTCACTCAGCCTGCATGTTGAGGGAATGGAGCAGCAATAGGAATGTGCTTTTCTGAACACACCCTCCCCCCAAACACAGCCTTTGTGGCCATTGCCACGTGGTGCAAAGAAAGAAGGGAAGCTGGTATCTCAGGAAACAGTTCTTATTCCTGGAGGACCTGGGAGGATACATCCTTGACTCCGGTGGGATGTTAGCCTAGGCAAGGCATGTTCCTAAATAAGGGCCTTGTCATTTGAAGAATGTCAAACCTTTCCATCTGTCAACTTTCATTAAAGAAAAGTCATAGCCAAATCAGAGTTTTCAATCCAGAAGGGACCACCTTTGGACTCCCCCTCCCCTTTCTACAGATGAACACGCGGAGGACCGGGAGGGTAAAGTGTACAGAGAGTTGTCACTTGGGGAGATGTTCTTCACTTCTTATGACGGTTTTCAATAATTGGCCCCCTTCTGTCTTCTGTTTTCAGTGTTTCTCTTCCTTCACTTGGCATTTGCTCATTGTACCCTAGCTCCTGTTTTGTATTTCCTTCCACTGCACATACTTGTCCCTGAGGCAGGAGAAACTGAGATCCAGAGATAAAGGGGAAGGATCCCTCGGAGATGATTGGTGATTTTATTTCTCTGCCCTTCAGCTAAAAGGGACCCTAAAGAGCCAGAGCCCCTCCTGGAGCCGGAGGAAGAGATGGAGGAAGAGATGGAAGAAGAGATGGAGGCCCCGACTAGCAGTGAGTCTGCCTCCCCTAAGGGGACCTGCAGGATAAAGGAGAAAGGACACAAGAGGGTAATAGGGGAGGGGTAGATATACCAATGTGACAGACCCAAGCCTAAGACAGACAGACCCCAAATCCAGCACCTGGAAGCAGTCGCTGGACTCTTGGGGTCTGGGCAGGAAGAAGCTGGAGGCCCTCCGCGGCCTGGGAGGAGGTGGTGTTCAGCAGGAAAGAGAGTCTGAGGCCTGCGCAGAGGCCGGAGAGGGAAGTGGGAGAGATTTTATTTTTAGAGTGGGAAGATTATAAAAACAACAGGCTAGAAAGTCGAGTTGGGCATCAGAAAGGACTTCCTGACTGAAGGGTGTGCACCGATGAAGCTTGTTTGTTTTCCTTCCCTGGAGATCTTTAATGGAAGAGTCAGGAGAGCAAAGCTAAATGCGGGGAATTAGCCATGACGGAGCGACCTCTTGAGGTCTGCCTGGCACACACCTCGCCCTGTTCTCTCAGACCTGTACTCAGCACCCAACTCCTGCCATGGCCGCTGCCGCGAGTCCTTCGACAAGCACCGCCCATGCCACTGCAATGCCCGCTGCCCAGAGTTTGGGAACTGCTGCGAGGATTTCGAGAGCCAGTGTGGCCACGGTCAGTCTCCTGCTCTCTTTAGCCTAGTGCCAAGGACAGAGGGGTCTCTTCAGAGTGATAGTTCTCCAAGTGCAGTTCCTGGGCCAGCGCATCAGCGTCGGGAATTTATTAGACATGCTTTACCCTGGACCTACTGAATCAGAAACTCTGAGGTGGGTGGGGCCCCCCTGACCACCCACCCTCCCACCCATCTGTTTTAAAAACCGTCCAGCTGATTCTGAGGCATGTCAAAGTTTGAGAACCATCCTAGAGGAAGGGGACAGTGTGAACATTCTCTGGACATTCAGTGGGCAAGGCCATGTGCTGATTTTAAGGATCCTTAAAGCCCAGGGCCGCTGTGTACTGGCCGCTAGGGGGCCAGGTTGCAGCCCCTCTCCCTTGCTGCCAGCTTCTGGAAGGTGCTCGGAAGGAGAGGCGCTCAGACAGTGGCCTCCCTCTGGCCTCCCTCTGGCTCTGAGACACCCCTCCCCAATTCCCCCCAGAGGGGTTCTCCCACAGCAGTGACACCATAACCAAGAAGGAGTTGCAGGCCACCTCTGAGAAGATCTATAGGGCGGATGCCAACAAAGCCCAGAAGGAAGACATCATTCTCAACAGTCAAAGCTTCATCTCGCCCTCCGAAACCAGAGACCAAGTGGACCACAGCCCAGAGCCGTGAGTTCCCTTTGTTTCTCTCCCTCAGAGTTTCTCCTCCAAGTTTGCTTCTGTTGATACCTCATCTCTTTTCTCCTCCAGAAAGGCAGACTCAAAGGGGGAGGAAAAAAAATAGGTCTCCAGGGGCAAACAAAGCCACCTTGAGGGATGTGGACATCCAGTAGGGAGGATTTCTGTGATTGGCCAGGCTGAGAGCGACCTCCTGCATGGCCTTCAAGAGTATGCGAAGCCCCCACTCTGCTCCTGAACCCAACTATCGCAGGGTTCCTGGAGGGGCTTCTGCTCCACCTTCAGGCCTCTCACTGGGCCTCCCTCCACCTCTCCAGGCTCTTTACATACGTCAATGAGAAGCTGTTCTCCAAGCCGACCTACGCAGCCTTCATCAACCTCCTCAACAACTACCACCGGGCAACGGGCCACGGGGAGCACTTCAGTGCCGAGCAGCTGGCCGAGCAGGACACCTTCCTCAGAGAGGTCATGAAGACAGCAGTCATGAAGGAGCTCTATCGCTTCCTCCAGCACCAGAGTGAGTGAACCTTTCTCAGGCCCCATGAAGCGGTGCTGAGGACTCGGGTCTGTCTGCGGGAGAGCTAGGAACCTCTGGGGCCTCCACAGTGGGCAAGTTAAGAGCATGGGTGGGGGCTCCCTGGAGGCCGGTGTACATTTGGGAGGGGACAGGGAGTAGACGGCCGGAGAGGAGCCCAGAGAGATCATGGACCTAAGCAGGAGCTGAAGAATCCTCTGTCTGGCCTGGAAGTCACCCCATCTTTTGATTTACTCCCAGCTGCCTTGTTTACACCCCCACTTACTGCTTCAGTCTCGGGGTTCTCTGCAAGGCCGTGAGCCACCCCACTCCATGCGGGACACTTGCCCACCACCTCAGCTGACCCAGCGTCAGCATGACTTTCCAGGTTCACGATTCTGCTCCTTCCTCCTGCTCTTGAGTCCAGGAAGGAGGTCGGCCCACTCCACTTTTGTGTTGGGGAAACAGCAACAGAATATCAACAAAGGTTCAGAGGGGAACGTTCTACCGGGAAGAGTTCTGGTTGGAGTGGCTCCAGAGAGAGACATTTGAATCGGACCAAAAAAGGTTGGAGCTGCGGAACTTCTTGGCGTGGGCTGTGTTTGTCAGTGTCCTCCAGATTCCTTTCCTGAACTCCAGGCAGCTGGGCTTTGCCTCAGGGCAGCTCTGACCAGGTCTTCCCTCCCTGGCTGTGGGATGGCGTCTGTTCACGGCTACCGCATTCCATCCAAGGGCCTCCTGGTTAAAAGTAACAGGCTCTGTTTTTACATAAAGGCAGTGACACGCAATCCCTGTGAAGAAGACACAATCCTTCACTGCCCCCTGGTGTTCTCTTTGTAGTAAACACGTGAGAAAATCATGGAGGTCAACACTGAGCCCTTCAACTTTTCAAATGAGAGAAATGGAGGCCCAGACAGGCTACATGACTTGTAGGAGGCCATAGAGAAAGTTGTGGGTAGAGACAAGCTGCAACCCAGGGTTCTGACACTGAGGCCGGGTTGTTCCATTACTCACCCCGTCTTCACCCAGCTCCCTGGCCAAATCCCACTTGTTCTTAAAGTTCTAGCTCACACCCCACTGCATTTCTGAAGCTGCACTTGCCACAGCTCACAGCTGGTTCTCATCATCTCTTCAGGGGTCAAGTGTTTTGGGTGTGGACCCAAATAGCCTTGGGCCAGAGAGACTTGATTAGAGTTCCAAGCTCTGACACTTACTAGTGATGTGGCCTTGGGCAAATTATTCTACCTTTCTGAGCCTCATCTGTTGAAATGGGGTCTCAGAGGGTTTAGCCCTGTAAAGCACCCAATGGAAAGCCTGGTTCCAAGAAAGTGAGTGGGAGCATTCAGGTTGTGAAACCATTCTCTGTTATTGTGTCTCTGTTATTCAGTCTTGTTTGCCAATTGTGCTATGACTCCTTGAAAGAAAGGAATCTGTCTGGTATCACTTTTGTATCCTCCACACACAATTCTGGGCAGTAAACTGTCAATATCTGATGGCTCCTTAATTTAGATCCCCAGCCCTGACCTTCTCCTTAGGTCCCAACTGCCTCTTGACATTTCCACCTGCCTATCTAATGGCATCTCTTTAGAACTTAGTGTAAAGAGAATGCACGGTTCCTGCCTCTTCCTCAGTTTTCCCTGTCTCATAAATGACACCATAATTCATCCAGTTGCTCAGGTCAGAAGCCCAGGAGTTTTATCTGGTGCTTCTCTTTACCTCACTGCTTGCTCCCCATTCGCATTTCCTCCACCAGTAACATCTATCGCTTCCAGCTTCAAAAGCTACCCCTGCTCCGTGGCTGCCAGTGCAGTCTAAGCCACCACCCTCTGTTACCCGGACAAAGCGTTAACCTCAAAACAGGTCTCTCTGCTGCTCATAGGCCCTGTTGATCTTTTCACGCACACAACCGAAGTGATTCTTTAAAAACAAAGCCCCCGACACAAAATCCCCCTGCTCGAAACACTTAGTGGCTCTCCCATCACCAAGAAGCTATAGTCATTAAGAGATCGTCCTCTGGAGCTAGATGGTAGGGGCTCAAGTGCTGTCCCTCTCTCTTATTAATGGTGTGATCTTGCGTGAGTTATTATGTCCTTTATTTGCCTCGGTTTCTTCATTTCTAAATTGGGGATACTTAACACCAACCTGATGTGAAGATTAAGTGTGAAGATGGAAAGCACGTCCAACAGTGCCAGGCACAAAGAACACACTCAGTAAATCTAAAATATTCTTTGTTTTTGCCATTTGACTGAGATCCAACCCTCTTGCCACAGCTTACATGACCTGGCCGCTGCCTCCCTTTCCCCTCCTGCTCGTGCTGCTGCAGCCAGTTGGCTTTCTTTCATCTCTTTGATCACCAAGCCCAAGTCATCCTGGAGGCTTTATACTTGCTGTTTCCTCTATGGAAGAACCTTTGCCCCAGATCTTTGCAAGGCTGGCTCCTTATCTTTCTGGTCTCTGATGAGTGCCACCTTCTCAGAGAAGCCTTTCTGATGTCCCTTTCTAGAAGAGCCTCTCCCCCATCCTCACCTTCAGTCACCAGGGCATAGTCTTCTTTATTTTCCTCTTAGCACTCATCTGAAACCGTATTGGTTACTTATGGTTTATTATTTGTCTCTTCTACTGGAATGTAAAGTATAAAGAGAGAAATCTAGTCCTTGTGATTCCCTGCTGAATCCTTCACCCTTAGACCTGGGTCTAACACAAAACAGGTGACCCATAGATCGCTGTTGAACAAACAATTGAATACATTTGTTGGTTGAACCCATGTGTCTCGACGTGGTGGAGCAGGTGGCCCTTCTTTCCTTTCCAGGATTTGGTCCTGCCTTCCCTTCTCCTAAATCCTCTGTGTTCCTCCCTACAGACCGCTACAGCTCAGAACAAGAGTTTGTCGATGACTTGAAGAACATGTGGTTTGGGCTCTATTCAAGAGGCGTTGAAGAGGGGGACTCAAGTGGATTTGAACACGTCTTCTCAGGTGGGGTCACTCTTCTCAGAAAAAAAGAAATGGAGAGATGGCTTCCGTCAGGCGCAGGGCAGCACTAGGCATTGGGGAATCAGCAGCCACGCCAGCGAGCAGGGAGGGACATGTCTACTCCCAGGCCAAGAGGGCGGCGCCTGAGGAGCCACTATTGAGGAACATTTTCTTGGAGTAAGGAAGAAAGAGGGCCAGGTGCTGGGGCTCCCAAGGGTCACATGGAGGGAGACATTTTTGGGGCTATGGCTGTCTCTCTCTGAATGGTCCTCTGCGTCCAGGTCTTGGTCAGCTGCTTCCCAAGGGGGCTTTGTCTTTCTCCCCACTGCACTAACCCATAAAGCTTCCAGCAAGTCTGGCCACAAGAGTCAGCCAGGAGGAGAAATTCTACCAAGTGCTTGAGCTGAAACGGGAGTGGTCTTCCTGAGGTGAAAGTTAGGGATATAAGGGGCTCTGAGAAGTCTGGGCAAGGGGCTGAACAGATGAACAAACTAGGAGTCAGAGACTTGAAAAGAGAGATAGCCTTGCCATGGGAGGGGAGAAATGGGTTAGAAGGGAAGCCCAGATCACCCACCTTGGACTCTTTACTATAGGTGAAGTCAAAAAAGGCAAGGTCACGGGCTTCCATAACTGGATTCGCTTCTACCTGCAAGAGAAGAAGGGCCTGGTTGACTATTATAGTTACATCTACGATGGGCCTGTGAGTACCGAATGCTGACCCCCTGGGCTGGAAAGCCTTGTTAACTTCCTGCCCTCATTCTGCATGCTGAACAGTCAGACTTGTCTCCCACCCTGACCCCCATCGGCAGCTTAGGGGAGTTGTAAATATGAGTTACCTGTCCGCTGAACAGCAGGCTTAACCAGCCAGGACACTGGGATTCCCTTCCAAACAGTGAAGGCTCCACAACTTCAGGGGCAGGAGGGAGAGGACATCGTCTCTGGTTAGGGGTAGGGACAGGGGAGGATTCTCAGGGGGGAAAACCAGACATGCCATTACTTCCTGTGTGAATATTCTTAGTACACAGTGTCTGCTGGAAGTTTCAGTTTGGCCAGTCTGAGTTAAACTCCTTGTATTTTATAAAAATGAAACCTTAGCTGCCTGATGTCAGAAAACAATTTTGGAGCAATAAGTGGCCCTTTTCCTCTACATGTGAGGGCATAGGGAATAGTTATGTCCCTGCTCCCCAGGCATTGATCACACGGTTGCTGGCTCTGGCCTCCCTGTGAGATATGCGCTGGCAGCTCCAAACAGAGGGTCTGAATGTGGCTCACACATTGTAGCAGGAGAGATGGTTTAAAGAATCCAGCCTCCCTGGAAAGTTTACACAGACACCTAATGGGCCCTCAACAAATCCTGGCTGAATGCTGCCGCTTGCCCCACCTCGGGCAGCCCCCACTCTGTGGCATTCACCATCCCCTCTCTCCGTCCGCAGTGGGAGTCTTATCCTGACGTGTTAGCCATGCAGTTCAACTGGGATGGCTACTATAAGGAAGTGGGCTCAGCTTTCATCGGCAGCAGCCCTGAGTTTGAGTTTGCACTCTACTCCCTGTGCTTCATCGCCAGGCCAGGCAAAACGTAAGTACTGGGTCAGCCAGGCCTGGGGAGCAGGATGTCCTCAGCCAGGACTGTCAGGAGACCTGGATTCTGCCACTCAGTGGCTCAGAGGACATGGCTAGGTCACAATTCTAGCCTCAGTTTTCTCACTTGGGAAATGAAGCTGTTAGATAGTGGCTGCCAAACTTCATTTTAGCAGCAGAACCACTGCCTCTCTTTCCCCCAGGTGAAATCTTGTGCAGGACCTTAATGTGTAACACAGTGAGAAATGGCTCTGCCTGCCATGGCTCAGTTGGTTGGGCATCATTGGTCACCATTTTGATTCCCAGTTAGGCACATGCCTGGGTTGTTGACGTGGTCCCTGGTTGGGGCATGTGCGAGAGACGACTGATCAATGTTTCTCTCACACGTTGATGGGGAGAGGGGAGGGGAGAGGGTCCTCTCCCTCTCTTTCTCGGTACTTTCCCCTCTCTCTAAAACAAACAAACAAATAAATAAATTCTAAACAAACAACCCCCCACACCCAAAACAGTGAGAAATGGAGTTGCCCTAGTGCTCCAAGCCTCTCTAACTGACCTCCCCCTAACCTCACCTGAGGTTACTTGGGGGAACCCTAGAGTCCCAGAGAGTTCAGTTGAAACCACTGGACCTCATGTGCTCTCACATTTGAGGACTCTGGATCCTGCTACTTTTGAAACCCTAAGCACACATTTAATTTCTGGGGGTTCAGCTCTAGAATCTGGGATTTTAGAATACTGCTCTGGGAAAGATGAAAAGCAGTGTTCTTTAAGAAGATAGAAACTATCTTCTTAAAAGACAAAGGTTTTGGAAGGGCTCCATGCAGGCGGGGAGCTGGAGGCAGTGGCTGAAGTAAACTGCGGCAGCTCCCTTAGCAGCCTTTTAAGAAGGAGCCAAGTCCTTCTGCATGAGTTGGGGCAGAGGTGGAGTGAAGCAGGGGTCCCATGACTTGACAATCTCTTCCACAGGTGCCAGTTAAGCCTGGGTGGACACCCCTTGGCCATCCAGACCTATTCCTGGGACAAGTCCACCTACGGAAATGGGAAGAAGTACATTGCTACAGCCTACGTGGTGTCTTCTACCCGATAGAGCTTGGGACCAGAAAGGGGCATGAGGGCAGGAGGGTCCTTGCGGGACGGAGGTGCTGTCTGCTCTGGGCTGGAGAGGGGACGGAGGAGACCAGCAGGGATTCCCAAATCCAGACATCCATGTGGGAAAGAGAAGAAAGACACAAATGAGAAAAATGCAGAGAAACAGTCAAATCTTTGTACCCAGCATTTTGGAAGCAGCATCCAGACATGGAAGCTGAGGCCCTCCACAGCTCTTTGCCCTGATGGGAGCTGGAACTGTGAATAAGTCCTCGGCCTCTCCAAGCCTCATGTTTCCTTTTAATGTAAAGGGAAGGGTGTGCCCCCTTTCCTCTTTTTGGAGTTGATGAGAGGAGCCTGATCAATTACTACTGTGAAAATGTTACCAATTGTTCTTAGGAAGAATGGCTGACAGAAATTCAAGATTACACTAATGGCTGTTATTGTACACAGCTCTGCAAACTGCATTTCAGCCCTACATGGGAGCCTCAAAGAAATCAGGCCATGGAACTCAAGCATGGGAGTTTGGTCTTCTCTAGGGTTATATCCTCTTAGAAGATCTGGGAGAACTCAGACACTGGACGGAGAGGGTGATGGTTGACACAGTGAGTGGGATGGAGCGGGGGAGTGGACGCCTCCAGGCCTGAAGGTTTTTACAGCCAGCGCAGTAACTGCATCAAGACTGTTCCTGCTTGTTGATATTTAGTACAATTACAGAGCTGCATTTTGACCCTGAATAATTTGTGAAAGAGTTCCCTCATAGGATGATTTTGCATCAGAAGATAGGAGCTTATAGCTTGGTGTCCTTAATGATTATTTTAAGGCTTACCCAGTAGCCATAATTTGCATAAACTCCAGAAAGGAAGACCAGGGTAACTGCATTTCAACCTCAATTATATATTTCTTCCCTTACCCCACAGGAAACCAAACATTGTTCCACAGAGCCAGGCTTGAACCATAGCTAAGAGCAGTGATTTTTCAACAAGAATTTTTAAAACATGCAATACCTGACTCTTTAGTCAGGAGCACTGACCTCTTTATCCTTAGATTGTCAAATAAAAAAATAACAACAGCCAACATAACAATAGCTGTCCAGTGTAAATGTCCTGTCTTGTACCATGAATAGATAGGTCATATAATAGAGTTGCATCTTTTTGGTCATGTTGCATAATAAAGTTGTGTCTGATTGGTTAATTCTTGGTACCACAAATCCTTATATACGAGTATAGGCACCTGATTTTTTAAAAAGTCATTTTGGAGCAAAAAGGTCATTACAATTATTTTTTTGTAAATCAATAAAAATTATATCTATTTGTTGTCAGATCAGCAAAAATATAATATTTTTTGATATTTTTTGGTGTGCCACAGAATTTTAATAATTAGTCTCTGTGTGCTATGAGATGAAAAAAGTTGAAAATTACTGGTTTAAAGGGTTAAAATCTCCAATTAAAGTCATTTTAGAAAATTTGAAATGTGTCTCTCTGTTGGTGTTCATACTGCCTGTCACCGCCGGAACCAGTAGGTAGAGACAAGGACTGAATCTTTATGGGCACTTTATTCAGATGCCAATGAGCTGAGAAGACAGCAGATTATATACCCTAAAAACTGTCTGAACATCTCATTTCAAGCCAACCTTTTTATAAGAAGAAAAGGGTAGGTCAAGGGTTTGGAAAAAGGTAAATCAGGTATAAGTTGTAGTCCACGGCTATTTTCCTAGTATTTCTTTATCTACTGATAAAAAATTCTTTATCTGCTTCCTTCCCTGGAACACAAGGACTCAGGTACTTTCCTTGCAGACCCCCTGGGGCACAAAGGTTGAATTGTTTGTTTAACTTCTGTAGTCACAAGGATCATGTATTCCATTTTTGGGACAATAGCTTTCCACATGCATTAATCACATAAACCTGTCCACTATAACTAAAGCTAAAGGCTTCAACTCTCAAGTTCCTCTATAGTCTTCTTTGTAACTGGCCTTTTCAAGTGCTTTTCTCCCTGCCTTTTCCCAGGAGCAGAACTGGGAAAGGTACTTTTGATTCCAGTGTTTGTTCAGGGTGGCTCAGATAATGTGGTATCTCATGAAGTCTCTGAGGACTCACCAATTCTCTCTAACCAAGATGGGGAAAGAATTCTTCCTAGCGTACTTGTAATGTGAAGAATGGAGGGAGTGTTTACAGCTTCTGGCTCCCCATATAGGAGTTTGGAAGTTGACACTCCATCCTAAAAACAAGTAGAAAACTGAATAGACTGAAGAAATCAACAACTATTCTTGGATCTGTATGAGAAGGGAGGACACAGGCGAAACACTGCCCTCAAGATTGGAAAGACAGGAGAATATAAGGCTTACCGGAGAAGAGATCTGAAGCACAAACCAGTGCTGGGGTGTCCGATAGAGGCAGGAGAAAGAAACGATTTCGAAATACTCCAGAGTACCCTATCCTTCTTAACAAATCCTTGGAAAACAATTAGCCAGAGCCTAACCTTGGGTGGTATTTTCAGAGGGAGGGGCAGGAAATAACATTTGTTAAAGCTCTTACCACATCCCAGCTGGCTAAAAAGGCCTTTTACATTACATACATTTTCTCACTCCAGTAGATATTTTTATCTTCACCATTTTAATTATACCTAAACAACTGAGGTTTATATTAAGCCTCATTTTACAGATTACATTCTCAGTAAGTAGCAGAATCAGGGCTACAAAATTCAACCCTTTTCCTCAGGTTATCTTGAGTCTGGATTTCTGTAGTATTGATTGATTGATTGATTCATTCATTCTTCTTTCAAAGGATACTTATTAAGGCCTAGGATAGAGGTTATGGCTGCCCTTCAATATCTGCTCTTCTCTTCCTTATTTATTGAATTCTTAGTTTTCAGATCAGCACATGACTGCCAAAAATTAAAAACTCTCAAACTCCTTTGGAGAGAAGAGGGCTCCCAATACAGTCATAGTTTTTTTTTGTAGGACAATGGGTGTCCTCGGAATTAGGTGATGATGGCCATCAAGACCTTTTGACTAACTTCTCTCACTTTGATTCCGTACTCACTAAGAAAACTTGACGGAGAAAAGAATTCACCCAAGAGTATATGAAATTTTACTAGAGCAGCCAGCTGGCTCTCTCCTCTTCCATCTCAACCAACTTTGCCAGAATCAATTAAAAAAATACAGTTGCTTTTGTTAAGAAAATCTATAAATCAATACCTGCTTAAAAATTTTTATTATTAGATTTATTTTAAAACACAAAAACTCAAAGTCAGTTATCTATCCCCTTAAGACAAAACCCAAAAGAATCATTTCATTAGTAAATATTTTAATAACACAATAATTTGACTACTATAACTTTAAAATACGAAGATACCACATAATTATACAATGAGAAAGATGTGCTAGTAATATGACCTTGTAAGGGAGGGCCCTAGGGTGATTTTTCATTGACCATTACCTGGATTAATGGTTCCTAGTTTCAGTTGCACAGCCATATCCTGTGCTTTAAAAACTCAGGATGCCTGGGTTCCACTAATTAAATCAGAATCTCTGGGTATAGGACCTAAAAATCAATTTTTTTTTTCAGTCAAGCTTGAGAGCCGCTGATCTGAATTTTTGGGCTACTGTTTTAGATCAAAGAGCTGTTTCAAATGAAAAGTTTTTGCTCGTTGTTTTCGTGGAATTAATTATTTTTGTTTTACAATTTTGTTAGAGCTGTCATGAAAATGAAAAAAGCTCACTCCTATTGAAAGAAGAAGCCAGAGATGTTACAAGCTTCGTATTCTTTCTGCTTTGTAAGCCAGGGCACATCTAAAGACAAGCCTTAATACTCACACACGTTCTTGAAAGACTCAAAGACAGAAACAGAAAAGGAAAGAGTTTACTTGCAAAGGTGTAGGGGGCGGGGGTCAGACTGAAGAATCGGTTTACCAAATATAAGCACTTAAAGGGGGAAAAAAAAACCCCTTGTAACATTGCCAGAGTTACAAGTTTACGTAGACTGTTCACGGCAGAGAAACAGTAACTTCCTCACATATTTTTCACACTCAGATCGTGACATACTGTTAGACGCCAGCAAGCCAAATATTAGGCATTACATTGTTTGAGGGAAGTCCAAAGAAATAAAGGTGTCACTATTTTGGGAACAAGTCAGGACGACCCTGCAGGTTTTGGGTTCCATCCTCAGTTTAGTCAGACTGCGCTTTGAGACACCTGTCAACTCCCCACCCTGGCTCTACCAGAAGGCGCAAGGTATCTGACCTTCTGCGCACGCTCTGGGGGCGGGGTGAGGCGCGCGGGGACTTGTGGGAAAGTGCAGGAAGGCGGGGTCCGGCGCGAGTCGTGGTGGGCTGGGCGCCGCGGAGGTGTGGGCCGTAGAGGCCTGGCGAGGTGAGCAGGCTTAGCTGTTACCACTGAGGGCCCTTTTGGGGTCGCCTGGCCGGTGAAGGGGTCGCGGCCATGGGTCCTTGGGTGAAGCGACGTGGGCGAGGGCGGGCAACGGGGGCACGGCGTTGGGTTGCCGCGGTGATGTCCTGGGTAGCGGCGTCCCGGGAGCGCGTCCTGGTTAGGGCTCGCCGCGCGCGCCCGGGCCTGGACGTTCTCCTTTGCCGGCGATCCCGCACCCCGGCTGCTCGGGTCCTTGGGCTGTTTGCGGTGGTCTGGAGCGTAGATTCACCCTCTAGAGAAAACTGCGGCGAGGCCCGCCCCCTTTGGGCGTGCGTGTGCTGTGCTTGCCTGGGTATTGGGTATGAGAGTGATACCCACAACCCCTGGAAGTTTCTGGTTGCCTGACTGGACCTCATTCAGCGCCACCGCAGGTTCCGTGAGAGTAGTTGGCCCTGCAGGAGGTGATGGGTGAAATGGAAAAGGTTTTGACCCCCCTCTCCACAGCATCTCAGTGAGTTGCTGCACTTTTATTCCTATTTTTGAGTCCCCAGCGAAGCATTGTACTAGTTTTGTTTTTTAAAGGATACTCATGTATGATCAAATATGGGCCCTGCCCAAAAGGAGCTTACAGTTACTTTGTAAGTCTAAGCTGGGGCTCAGAAGACCTATCCGCATTTGCAGTCATCTCTTCTTCACCCTAAAGGAGTCCCCTTTCTAACCACTCCTCTCTCCCATCCAGCTCCTCCTTTCCCCTCCTCCTTTAAGCTTGGAATTCTCTCTCACCCTTTGGTGGCCTTGCCCCATCACTGACCCTTTTTCTTATACCCTCTTTTACTGTGTTTCACCCCAGACGCCTCCAGCAGGCATACACCACTTAATGAAGAAGATGAAGATACTTCTGGGCATAGTTCTGAGAAATGCATGGATAGGCGATTTGTAGATTATGTGGAAGTTAGAGTGCACTTACACAAACTTGGTACAGCCTACTACACACCTAGGCTACATAATATAGCTTATTGGTCCTAGGCTACGAGCCTGTACAGCGTATTACTGTACAAAACAACCTTGATTAAATCAAGCACAAGAGAAAATGATAGAAGGAAGAGTCTTGGTAAACACGAGATGTGAGAGGCTGGTGGCGTAACACCATATACTGTTTTACAGCAGACTTTAAAAAAAAGTAAGTAGAAAGAGTAAGTATAGTGTAGTCAATACATAAACAAGTTGCATAGTCTTTTATTATTATCAAGAATTATGTACTGTATAATTGTATGTGCTCTACTTTAATATGATAATCAGTGCAGTAGGTTTGTTTACACCAGCATCGCCACAAACACTTGAGTAATGCATGTATTACAGTGGCTGTGATGTCACTTGGTGATAGAAAGTTTTCAGCTCCATTATTATCTTATGGGACCACAGTTGGATGTGTGGTCTGTTGTTGACCCAAACGTGGTTATGAGCAATCTTACATTATCAAAGACAAAATTACGTCCATCTTCATATAGTAATCTCATTTACCCAGCTCGTTTTATTTCTGTTCTTTTAACGCCCCCCTTAAAACTCTCAATGATCTTTGTATGACTAAATATAAAGGCTATATTTTAATTTTTAAAAATTTCTTTCCCCCAAACAACCTCTGTAGCATTTGGTACTGCTAACCTATCCTACCTTCTTGAACTCTTGAAAATGCTCTTCTGTAATGGTGCTCTCCCAAGTTTTCCTCCCAGCTCCCTAGATGCTACTGCCTAGTTTTTCCTATATCTGCATCTCCTCCTCTGTTTGCTTCCTAGATATTAGTGTTCTCCAGCCACCCCCACCCCCACCCCAATAGTGATAGTAATTAAACATGTCCAAATCCTATGATTGTCGTTTCCACCTTTATGCCAGTGACACCCAGATTTATAACTCTAGCCCAATGTAACTGCCTACTAAGATATGTCTTCCTGTTGTCCCATAAACACTCAAATAAACATATTTCAAACTAAAATATCTGTCTTTTTGTATGTCCTCCAATCCTGAAACCACTTATCTTTTTAAAATTGTGATTTCTGACTCCACTAACCTAACCAGGCTCCCAAACAAGAAACTCTGAGACACTAAGTCTTCTGTGCTCCATAGTTCCTCAATCTAGTCACTCATGTCCCTTTTAATTTATCACCTTAATACTTTCACATAGCTTTCTGGCATTTCAAGATCTGTTTTATTTCCACGTTGTTAGCCTTCTCCTCTATGGAAGAGTCCCTCCTAGTCCCTCACTCTGCCTGCCCATTCCTTCATGTAAATTACTTGGCTGGCTCCTTTTGAAACTCCACTAAAGCTGCAGCACCTCTGGGGACTCTTTTCTCAAACCTACCACTCTACCCTCTGATTGATGCCTATCCTTTGTGGTCAGTCTCATAGCATTTGTATGTATGTCTAAGCACAGTGGTTCTCAACCAGGCATCATTATGCCTCCCAGGGGACATTTGACAATGTCTGGAGACATTTTTTGTTGTCACAGTCTGGAGGGGAGGTGGTAATACTGGCACCTAGTTGGTAGAGGCCACGGATGTTGCCAACCATCTTACAATACACAGGACAGTCCCCCTCCAAGGAAAGAGTGATTCAGCCCGCAATGTCAGTAGTCTCAAGACTGAGAAACCCTGCCTAGCCTAGTATTTTGTTAGTCAGTATTTGATTGTTTTTCACTAGACAAGGGACTTCGTCTTACTTGTTTTTGCATCCCTAAATCTTGATACAGAATCTATCACATAACAGAAGCTCAATAAATGTTGAAAGAAAGAGTTAATTAGGATAAATTTATTAACTCCAGAGATGAGCAGCCAATCTACTACCATGGGCTACTTGGTAGTAGATCAATTTCATTGATTCCCTCCCTATTGCCTTTCCTTCATATTGCATTGTGGAGATGCCTAAACTTTTTAAAAAAAAATTTTATTTATTCAGCAAACATTGATTGACCCATTTTAAAAAATAATATACTGATATTTTCTTCATCATCACTTTTGACTCTGTTCTATCCATGTATTTTGGCCATTTATGATGCGTTAAAAAGTAATTAATTAGCTAGGTTTCAAAAAATAAACCAAGTATATAATTCAATTTCTTATTAGAAGTTGGTTGTTTAAACCTCTGCAGGCCATAATGACTTCAACTAATAAAGCAATTGAATTACAACTACAAGTGAAACAAAATGCAGAAGAATTACAAGACTTTATGAGGGATTTAGAAAACTGGGAAGAAGATATTAAACAAAAGGATATGGAACTAAGAAGACAGAATGGTGTCCCTGAAGAGGTAAATTCCTTTCTTTTTAATGGCCAAAGATTTTATTTTTAAGATTTTATTTATTTATTTTTAGAGAGAGGGGAGGGAGGGAGAAAGAAAGGGAGAGAGAAAGAAAGGGAGAGAAACATTGATTGGTTGCCCTAGCATGGCCCCAACTGGGGACTTGGCCCACAACCCAGGCATGTGCCCTGACTAGAGATTGAACGAGCAATCTTTCGGTAGGTAGGCCGATGTTCAGTCGGTTGAGCCACACAAGTCAGGGTGTAAATTTCTTAAATTCTTACTTCAGAATCTAGCAAAACTATTTATTTTAAAATAAAGCACCTTTTAAAATGGTTTGTGAAAATACTGAAATTGAAGTGATTTGCTTTCTACCAGCATTTTGGAAACAACTTCTTTTTAAAGTATTTGTAATAATTGTATTAACTATAGTAAGACAATTCAAATTTTAGTGAATAGTTACTGAAAGGAAGACCGTATGATAATTCTTAAGTGAACAGCATCATAAAATGTGTAGGTGTGTACATATGTAAATATATACTCAATGACATTAACACACACTATTGCCATAAAAATGTAGATAGTACCCAAGTTCAATCAAACATTCTTCTAAAGACTGCATTTTTCATACTAATGATATGGAGGCAGTTTAGTTTGCCATTGTACTATTGCTAATTCATTGTACTAAGGCTGAAGATCAGTTAGTTTTTGAAGTTGAATTTAGGATTGCAAATTAAGTGTATAACATTTCTGGGTAATAACTTATGACTAAGTAATGCTTAACATTTGTTAAAGGAATGAATTAAACTTTTCAAGCATAAATTACCATTTTAAGTGAAGGTGGTAAATTGGTATTGTTAAGCACTTGAAGATTAAATTTAAAAATACTCCTTACATGAAATATAATTTAGAATTTTAAACATTGCTAGTTATACAAAAAATTAATAGAGTGGTGCTGAAAACGTATTTGTTTTTTCTCCCTAGAATTTACCTCCTATTCGAAATAGGAATTTTAGGAAAAAGAAGAAAGGTAAAGCTAAAGAGTCATCTAAAAAAACCAAAGATGAAAACACAAAAAACAGGATAAAGTCTTACGATTATGAGGCATGGGCAAAACTTGATGTGGTAAGTTAATATTTAGTATTTGAATAAAATTTTCTTGGCATCAGTTGAGAATCATGGATTAAATGAAAAATAATATCAAGTTCTCACAGCTAGTGTTTTTCTCTTATAAACATTTTATGTGTCAGAAAAATTTAATTATGTGGCTCTTCAATTAACCAGATAAGTTTTTCTCCTGTAGCCCTCTTTCAGTGAACAGTGCCTAAAACAGCCAGGATTCTTTTCTTTTTTTCTATTTTTCTTTCTTTTTTCTCTTTGTAAAAATAGCACATAGAGGTCCAGTGTATTCTTTACCCAGTTTTCCCCAATGGTTACATCTTAACTATAGTATAGTATCAAAACCAGGAAACGGACATTGGTGCAATGTATGTATAATTGTGTGCCATTTTACTACATACGTAGATTTGGGTAACCACCATTGCAATGAGGCAAAGATCTCTCTTGTGTTATGCATTTATAGTTGAACCTGCTTCCCTCCTCTCCACCATCTCTCATCCCTGAATTTTAAGGTAGTAATACTCTCAGAAAAGAATGACTCTGCCAATATATTTTTTATAGACTGAAGGACCTATTAAATACTAGCTAAAAGAGAATGCCTTTGTGTCTAGCCTTATGGCTGGGGCTTATGACAGTAAAAGCAGGTCCGTCTTGATCTCAGGAAGGTGGACTTCACCCTTTTAGCCCAGGTACAGCAAAGTTTAGTGCGCGCCTCCTATCTCCTACCAGGGCACACAGTGTAACTGGAGAGCCACTATTCCACATCAGAACTCTCTACCCAGTGCTCCAAGCAGCCACGGTCAAGTCAGGGAACCTGTGAAAGGGAACTTGTTGGCCAGCCTTATTCTAGAATCGGACCCATCTTAAGGGTTTGATTTAGTTAGGTTGATTTGGAATATACATTCCCTTTTAGTCCTTTAAAATGTGTTTATGTAATGTTTGATTGATACAAAAGAGCATGTGGAGATACATGTTCTGAGTCATAATAATAAAATGAATACAGAGCAAAAGTAGGTTTACAGTTGTTCATATGGAAAATAATACAATAATTAAGTAATAATGTAAGGATAAACTTTGTAGGTTTATGCCTGACCCTGTAAAGAAGGAAACCTGATGCTAAGGAAGAAGTTGAAAGGCAGAAGAGAAACCAGTCTGACCTCTGTTGGTAAAGAGTCAGCTAATGGTGGCTTAAAAAATTATTGCACATTAATTTTCTGCCCACCCACATATCTAAAACCAGAAGCTCTTTTGGCGAATGTACACAGTGTAGCAATAATGTAGACACCTACATTACACTTTCTAAAAACAAGTGCTGTCTTAGTTACCAGACTGAGAATAGCCCAACTCAGCAAAAAGTCCCGTGTACAGGGGTGGGCAAAAGTAGATTTACATCTACTAATCGTCTAATTTAAAGAGCACTTTTCCAATCTTGTTGAAGCTGCTAGTTTGCTCCTTTTCTATCCCATCTTTTCTCTCTGTAACCACACTAATTTTTATGTTTATTTTTCTTTGCACTTTTCTGTTTAATGTTTTTATTGAGATACATGTAACGTCCAAAAAATCTTAAGTATACAGCTGCCTCATTTTTACTCATGTATTCACCTGAGAAACCACCATCCAGGTCCATGAAGATCCAGGACGTTTCCAGCATCCCACCAGCCTCCCTTTTGAGTTGAGTGATTACCTCCAAGGGGAGTCACCATTTTGATCTCTGATACAATAGGCCAGTTTTGCCAGTTTTGGAACTTCGAGTAAATGGATCATACAGTATAACTCTTCTGTGTTTGGCTTCCGTTGCTAGCATTGTCTAAGATTGATTTGTGTTGTCAGTAGCAATAGTTGGTTGTTTTTTATTGTTGATCAGAATTTCACTGTGTGAGTATATCACAATTTGTGTATATATTCTATTGGCATACATTCGGGTTTCCAGTTTTGAGCTATTATGGTATACCTGCTATGAACATTTTTCTACATGACTTTTGACAGATATAAAGCATCTGTGGTGGAATTTGCTGGGTCATAGTTTATATATACATTTAGCTTTAGAAGATACTGCCAAATGGTTTTCCAAATGAGCTGAATTTTTCTTAATGAAATCAAGCAAGGCAAGTTGACTAGAGCGAGCTGGCACTGTTATTTAAGTAGTTTGCCATCTGTAAATACTGTAAATTCAGTATTGTCCTGATGTAAGAGAAATATGACTTTGGGTCTTGAATTTATTAATGTTGGAAGTGATACTTCCTGAACATGTGATTTATTTTCTGCATAGTATTGTATAGTCTGCTTTCATTTTTTGTAACTTTATCCCCTCTTATATAGCCTTTCTTTGCGTAAGTCAGTATCTTATAATACTTTTTGTTAAAGGCACCATCTCAGATGATTTTTTAGAGGTGTTTTCTACACAGTCATTTACTCATTCAACAGGTATTAATTGAACTCCAGCCTTGTGTGGCCAGAGCATCATGGTTGTACTTGACCTTGTCATTCTGGTGTATCTGTACAAGATAGAGGTGTTTGCCTACCATTCCATTCTGATTCAGGTCTCAGCAGCTGCTCTAGTGCTCTGTGGTCATTGATTTTCTACACATGTAAGCATAGCAGGGTTGGACAGTCTTGGCTTTAATGTTGGTAAGCTGGTGATATTTCTAGAATTTTCATGCTAAAATACATAGCTGAATTTCAGTCCATTTTTTAACATTCATTCAGTGAAACTAAGCATAGGTTATATTTTATTTTTAATTTATCAACAATTTTTTCTAACATAAGTTACTTTAAATAGTTCATATTTAAATAGTTAAATTATTTAAATTGTTAAATGCAAAAAGGATTTAATTTATATAGTGATTAAAATTTTTGTTTAAATGAGATTCAGTGAACTTTTTAATGCTTACAGGTTTAAAAAGCTCTTACTGATAATTATCATATATGATAAAGATAAAACTTAAAAAATCTGATGGGGTTCGTGAAATGATTTATTACCATGAAAGGAATGTGTGAGTCAAAAGAGACTGGGAATTGCTGGACTAGCATATTATATATTTTCTTAGGTAGAGTCAGTTACATTTTGAAGTATACTGCAAGACAGTATATTGCAGTTTCTGTGTTTCAGTTTCTTCAACTGAAAATTGTGGGTAATTAATTATACCTACTTAATAGGTTGTGAGAATCAGGAGTCAATAGTGCTTTGTAAGCAGATATTGTTTTAAAAATAAGAAAGAAAAAAGGTTTTTAGAAAAAACTGTTTCTTTGTTACTGGTTGCTGTTATATTACTTTGGGGTTGCTTGCAAACTTGGCTTACATTGAACCATAATACCTCACTGCTAATAGTTTGTGATTTAGGCATGATTTGCAGACTCTTGATTTAGATTACATTATGAGTTTAAAGTCAGATTCTTTAAGTGGTTTGGATCTTGCTTTTCTGAACAAGGTACGTTTTTCTCTGTATGTAACTTAACAGTGAGATTATTTAGGTTGCTTTTGTAGGCCTTTAGGTCTTTAGAGCATAACAATTTAAGTTCTACTGAGTGTCCTTTTTTCTTTTTCCTTTTTTTTTATAAGACTTTTTTTAATGTTCATGTACTTATGAGTGCTTTTCATCTACTTGATTTCAGGAAAGTATTCTTGATGAACTTGACAAAGAAGAGAATACCCATGATTCTCTGTCTCAAGAATCAGAGTCAGAAGAAGATGGAATTCATGTAGATTCACAAAAGGCCCTTGCTCTAAAAGAAAAGGTACTCTTTAATAAAGTTAGCTTTAGGTTCCTTCAGATAGGCAGGATATATAGAAAATCATGTGGATCCCAAGATTTCTTCAGCATAGTTTAGGGGTGTTCACAGTATGCTTAGCTGTTAGGAGTGTATGTTTTGAAACTAGATTACCTGGGTTCAAATCCTGTGACAAGTTCTTCAAATTGTGTGTACTGAGTTTTCTAAGCTGTAAAATAGGGATTAGTATTATTAATAAACCTCAATGGGTTATTGTGAATATTAAATGAATTCTTACGTGTAAAGTACTTGGTGTACAGAGGGTTGTTCCAGGGTTCTGGTAGTAGACTGAAGTAACCTAAAATCAGCATGTGACTCCTGACGTGAATTATTATATTCCTCTCCTCCATATCTCAGTCAGTCCATCTGTGGTTACTTTTTGGAATGTTTATCTCCCTGAGGAGTGCCTCATTATTATAAAATTAGATACATTGCTTTTCAAAAAGGTGGCACTCTTTTCAGGTTAAACTTCATCTTGATACCTTTTTTCGGTTACATATCTGTGGGTTATTATTGTCAATAAAAAGTACATAATGCTAAATATTTTACTCATTTTTCTACCAGGACCCTTGGATCGTGCCCTTACTGTGACTATATGGTGAATTTACAACACTTGTAAAAAGACCATTTTGCTTCATACTCTTTTCTTCCTTTTAACCTTGACACAGCTAATGAGTTATAAAGAGATGGATAATATTGAAAAAATTGGCTCTGTAATTCTGTGCCAGTATATAGCTGACTTGTATGCTTTTTCAGGGCAATAAGTACTTCAAACAAGGAAAATATGATGAAGCGGTTGAGTGCTACACCAAAGGCATGAATGCTGATCCATATAATCCTGTGTTGCCAACAAACAGAGCATCAGCATACTTTAGAATGAAAAAGTAAGGAATTTCCATAATATGTGCATATTTTATGTGTATATGGAGACTGATATTTTAAATAATTTTTCGTGATAAAATGTGTAGGAGAACTGAAAAAGTACTGCTTTTCTTTTCAGCTGTAAATTCTTACAGTTCACTTCCTCTTACTGAGTTATTTAAGCCATTTTAAAACAGGTGCTCAAACAGTGCCCCCACAGCTCACTTTACTGATGAGTTCCTCTTCCAAAAATCAAATAATGATCTTCTTTACTTAATTCATGAGAGGAAAAAGAAGTTGGCTGGGTAAACATTTTTAGAAATCAGTTTCTTCCATTATTTTGAAAAATTATTTATCCACTCTTTAACCTAGAGAACTTTCATTATGGTACACTTAAAATATGTTCCAACATTTATCTTTAAGTCACACTGACTGTTTAGTTAAATACATTCTTACTGTTGAAAAACATAGATGTTTTATGGTCTTATTATAAGCAGCGGGCTGATCTATCATAAGAATTTTTAAAAAGACAAATACCATCAAGGAAGACATTCTTACTGTTTTAATTATTGTTTGAAAGTATGAATTATATTGGTTTCTGAGTTTTTACTATTTTAAATAGCATATTTTTAGACATTTTAAATCTATGCTATTAATATCCTGACAAATTAGGTGGATATTTGCATTGTGTAATTTTTGATATCTGCAATATACGTAAATGAAGAATAATTTTAAATAATTTCATATGAAGTCATCACACAACTTAAGAACCTTGATATGCCTTTTCATATCCTGACCTTTACCCCCCTCAGTTAACCACTATTTTGAATTGTATATTTATTACTCTTTTGATTAAGAAGTTCATTATATATGTATCCCTATATAATATATTGTATGAACTTGCTTATTTTTGAACTTTGAAAGTCTATTATACTGAATGTAATCTTAAATTTCTCTGAGTATTAAATTTTTCAGATTTGTCATGTTTTGCATATAGCTGTAGATCTCTCTTTTTCACTGTTAGATACAGTTTTTTTTAGGAATATACCATTATGTGTCCATTCTCCTGTTGCTGGATTGTTGATTTATTTCATTCTTCCTCTCCTTCCTTTCCTTTTCCCCACTTTCTCTACCTCCCACTCTCCTTTCTTTTCTTTCTTATTTGTAAACAATGACACTGTGAACACTTGACCACTTTTGTACATGTTTCTTGGTGCTGGGTGTAGGGTGTGCATATGTTCAACTTTAAATGGTGATGACCAGTTGTTACAAAAGTAGTTGTACAAATTTACATTTCCTATTAGTGGTATGTAAGAACACCCATTCCATATTTTTTAAAAAAAATTTTTTATTTAATTTATTGGGATGACATTGGTTAATAAAATCATATAGGGTTCAGGTGTACAATTTTGTAATACATCCTCTGTATATTGTATTATGTGTTTACCACCGCAGTTCCTGTTCTGTATTTTTAACCAATGCTGGTATAACAGGGCTTCTTAATTGTTTCCCATCAGGGGATTATAACAGGATAATTCATTGTGGTCTTAATATGCATTTTTCCAGTTTGCTTTTTTTTTTTAGTATTTTTAAATTTTATTTTTAAATCATGTTTATTTAATTACAGTTGTCTCAGTTTTTCCCCCTTTGCCCTCCTCCACCCATCCCACCCTGCCCCTCCCCATCAATTCCCACTCTGTTGTCCATGTCCATGGGTCATTCATACATGTTCTTTGTTTAGTCCCTTCTCTTTCTTTCCACCATTGTCCTCTTTCCCCATTCCCTCTGGTCACTTTCACTCTGCTCCATGTTTCCTTGCCTGTGGTTTATTTTGTTTGTTAGTTTATTTTGTTGAATAGATTACACTTATAGATGAGATGATATGGTATTTGTCTTTCACCGACTGGCTTATTTCACTTAGCATAGGTAGGAGTTCATTCTTTCTCTTCCTCCCTCCCTCCCTCCCTCCCTTCCTTCTTCCTTTCTTTCTTTTAAAATGCGGATTGATTTTATTTTTTTAAACGTCAAGATTGATGATAAAATATTAAAAAATTTAAATCCATTATAAAGTCTCAGCAATTAAAACAACATGACACCAGCACAGAAATAATCAAGTAGATCAATGAAATGAGCATTCTAGAAACAAATGTATATATCTGTCTAATAATGTAATATATGATTAAATTGATATTCAAATCAATGGGGAAAATAAGACTTATTCAACAAATAAGGTTCATGGACCATTATTACTTGAAATAAAATAAATATAGAGCCCTGTTTCACACATTATACAAAAAGTATTCAGGTGAGTTAAAAATCAGTATGTAAAATCTAAGGAGTTTTTGGAGAAAGTACAAAATAATATTTTTTTACCTTGAAGTTACATATTCAAACCCAGAAGCTATAAAGTAAAATATTGACAATATGACTATATTAAACATTTAAGACTATGTAGTAATATAGATATAAAAAAAGTTAAAGGACAAGTAATAGAATAGGAGAGTATTTGCAACACATCTAAAAAAGGGTTAATAGTTAATAGTTGTTTGGTTTTTTTAGGGCAAAAGTTCTACAAACAGTTAATCAAAAAATGGATAAAGAATACCAAAAAGTCATTTAAAGTTTTTTTAGAATAATAGAAATAGGCAAGAAATTGTACAAAAAAAGGTTTAGTTTCAACAAATAATAAAGTAACAATTAAAATAACATCATTGTCACAATCAGATTAATATGTATTAAAAATATTGGTAATATCAAGTATTGGTGACTGGGAAAGGAACTGAGTATTCATAGACTCTTTTTTCTTCATCTTAAAGCAGTCCCTTTAGCATATCTTGCAATGCCGGTTGGTGGAGATGTATTCTTTTAGTCTTCTTTTGTCAGGGAAACCTTATTTGGCCTTCCATTTTAAATGTGAGCCTTGCTGCGTAGAGCAGTCTTCGTTGCAGGCCTTTGCTTTTCACGACTTGGAATATTTCTTGCCATTCCCTTCTGGCTTGTTGAGTTTCTGTTGAGAAGTCAGCTGCTAGCCATACCGGGGCTCCCTTATACGTTACTACCTGTTTTCCCTTGCTTGCTTTAGGATTCTCTGTTTGTCTTTGATATTTGTCATTTTACTGATGATGTGACTTGGAGTGGGCCTCGTTGGGTTCCTCTTAAATGGGACCCTCTGTGTTTCCTGGACTTGTGTGACTTTTTCTCTCCTCCAGTTAGGGAAGTTTTCCATCACAACTTTTTCAAACAGGTTCTCTATCCCTTGCTCCTCTTGTTCTTCTTCTGGTATCCCTATTATACGGATATTATTATGTTTCAGGTTGTCCTGCATTTCCCTCAATGCCTCTTCATTCTTTTTGAGTCTTTTTTCATTTTCTTGCTCGTTCTGGGAGCTTTTTTCTACCTTATCCTCCAGCTCGCTGATTCGATCCTCTGCTTCATCTAGCCTGCTTTTGATTCCTTCTGCTGTGTTTTTCAATTCAGAAATTGTATTCTTCATTTCCTCTTGTCTCTTATTGATGGTTTCTATGTCCCTTTTTATGCTGATATAGTTTGCAGTAAGTTCCTCCTAGATTCTCTGCAGTTTTTTGTAATTCTCTCTGAGCTCACTGAGCTCATTGAGGTTCCTTAGAACCATTGTTTTGAACTCAATATCTGATAGTTTACTTGCCTCTATTTCATTTAGTTGTCTTTCTGGGGATTCCTCCTTTCCCTTCGACTGAGGGGTGTTTCTTTGTCTTCCCTTTAGTTGTGAGGCTTTTCTCTTTTGCTTCTGCTTCTTAAATTGATCTGTCTTGATTTCCTCACTTTGAGGTGTGAACTTCTATGGTACGAGACCGCTGTTTTTGTCTTTCTGGATCTGCCTCTGATGATGTCAGCTCTTGACCCTGTCTGATCTTAGGCAGTCTGTTCGAGACTTCCAGGAATCTACTGTGTGTGGCTGTCTCCTTCAGCTGTGAATCTAGTCACTGCATTCAGCAGGCTGGCTTAGAGACGCCACAGGGCTAGGCAGAGACCCTCCTTGGGGCGGGGTTATTGGGTCCTCTCACACTGCTATCACTCAGGGGAGTGGTCTGCCTGAGTCACATGGCTGCTGCCTTATGGGGGAGAAGTAAGCACTGGGATCCTACTAGCTACTCTTCCATTCTCTCCCCAAAGCCTCTGTCTCCAGTCTCTCATCAAGTGTCTCTAGACCACTCTGTGTCCCCTTTAGCCAGTGATCAGTAGAGATCTGTGGCTGCCACTCTACACTCAGCAGGCCAGCTTAGAGACACCACAGGGCGCGGCAGAGTCCCTCCTGAGGGCGGAGTTATTGGGTCTTCTCACGCCACTCAGGGGAGAGGTCTGCCTGAGCAAGATGGCTGCTGCCGTTTGGGTGATGAGTCAGCACTGGGATCCTGCCGGCTACTCTCTCAGTTCTCTCCTCCAAACCTCTTTCCCCAGTCTGTCCTAAGGCATCTCCAGCCCACTCTGCCCCCGCCTTTGTGGAAGCCCACAGTAAGTGGCTGCAAATAAAAATTTATCTGTTGGCCCTTTAAAGGGCTCTTTGCGTCTCCAGCTGCCTGTCTCTGGCAGAGCAACCCTGCCGCTTTTCACAGCTGGCTGTTATCTGTGTACTTTTTGGGCTCTGGTGCTGTAGGCTGGAGATCTCTGCTTATGGTTTAGACCCCACTCTTCTCAGGGGGATCCAGCTGTCCATTTCAGTTATCTTTCTGGTGCTGCCTCCCGTGGATGCCACGCCTGCCTTCTAGAATCTCTACCACACTCCTTACCAGTTAGGTTGTGTTAAATCTGATTCTTCTGTCTGTCCGAGGTTATAAGGCTCCTCTCTCGCTATTCAGTTGTTTGTTCCAGATGATTTCCCCACAATTTAGTTGTAACTCCAGGTTAGTCCTGGGAGGAGGTCAGTGTGACTTCCACTCACTCCTCCGCCATCTTGATTCTCTCACATTTCCCCACTTTCTGATGAGATTGATTATCTTATATGTTTATTCACCATTTATATTTTCTGTGGAATGCTTGTTTTGTCTTTTGACCATTTTTCTGCTGTTTTGCTATTAATTTTTAAGAGTTCTTTATTCTGGATACTAATCCTTGAGTGTTTGTTAATAGTAATTATATTCTCCTAATTTGTAGCTTATCTTCTTTCCTTTCTTTATGGAGTCTTGATAAACAGAAATTCATAACTTTAATTTGTTGATTTTTTTAAAAAAAAGTTAGCACTTTTAAAAATATGACTTGTTAAAATAGTTTTAATCGCTGGGCTCACAATAGTCCCTACAAAAGTTTTTATTTTTTACTTTTCACATATTCTAAAGGTAGTGTATGTTTTACTTTTTATGTATGCGAAGTATAGAATTCCAATTTCACATCTTTTCATATGACTATCCCAATTGTTCTAGCCCTAATTATTAACTATCCATGCTTTCATTATGGATCCACAATGCCACTGTGTCATATGTCAAGTTTGCATGATCTCTGTCTCTGTTCTTCATATTGATCTGTTGCCTATTACTGTACCCATTCTGCACTACCTTTAATTACTATAGCATTATAATTATAAGTCTTGGAATTTGGTTTAGGGAATGTTATCCTGCCTTATTCTTCAGGAATGTCTTGGGTGTTCTTGAATTTTTACTTATCAGTATACATTTTAGAATCATCTTGTCACAATCCTTGAAAAATTGTTTGGATTTTTATTAAAATTGCTTTGAATTTATAGATTAGTTTGGGGAGAATTGTATTGTTTTGCTTTTGTACCTTATAGATTAATGTGAAATATCTCCACTTAAGTTTTCCTTAATATTTTTGAAGATAGCCTTGCAGTTTTCTGTATGTGGGACTTGGACATTTTTTGTTAGATTTGTTTTTTGTTGCTGATCTCTAGTAAAGTAGCTAGCTTGCCAAACTTTGTGTTTTGTAACATTGTCTCCAGATATTTTGAGTTTTTTAGGTAAACCATTGTATCATCTGAGATTATCAGTTTTGTTCCTTCCTTTCCAGTCTTTTTAGCTGTCATTCTTTCTTATGGAACAGTATTATATTACTAGGACCTATAGTACAATTCTGAGAAAACAGACTGATAGTGGATATTCTTGTTCTTTGCTTTATATTGTACTTAGCATTTTACTATAAAAAATGACTGCTTTTACTGGGCTTCCTAAGTAAAAGGAAGTGAGAAACAGCCTTTTGGTTGGAAAATTCCCTTTTTGGAAATTTCAGAGACAAATTTTGAAGTTTTAGTTTAACAAATTATTAACTTTAATTTTTTTAATTGCAGGTTTGCTGTTGCTGAGTCTGATTGTAGTTTAGCAATTGCCTTGAATAGAAGTTATACAAAGGCTTATGCAAGACGAGGTGCTGCTCGATTTGCTTTGCAAAAATTAGAGGATGCCAAAAAAGGTATTTGTATTTTACAGGTCATCATTATCTAAAAAAATTCTTTAATGGTTTAATTTAAAAGATGTTATACAAAGAATATTGGATGATCACAATGAATATTTTCAGAGAGCTTTCTATATTTGAATAAAGTTCATTTTTATAATTTAAAAGTTATCTTGATATTTTGCAAAAGAATGCAGTATGTGCCACCAAGTAGACTTTGGTTCAGATTCTCATTCCACCATGTATTAGCTCTGTGATGAGGGGAAGGTTATATATCTTCTCTGATTTTCAGTTTGTCTTCTGTAAAATAGGGATGAAAGCATCTTGTTGGCGGTTGTGAGGCTAGAGGTAATGCATGTAAAGTTCTTAACACATTTGTATTTTATTACTCCATAAAATTGGTTTGTGTAATATAAATTATAGTCTGAATAAAGCCAGTATCTAAAAGGGTCTGCTGCTTTTTGGTTTTATGATGCACAGCTTAGGATGGCAAGTATCCTTCTTGGGGCTGGTGGGAGAAGGTGATCTGTAAGGATTTTGTCTGTCTTGGGCGTGAATGGGGAGAGACCAGTAGCCTAATGTTAGTATTTCTTAGTTCCTCTTAATTTTGCTTGGGACAGTTGCCTGTTTGTTATATGTATCAGCGCATGATTACTGTTTTTAAATATATATCTTTCAGATATTCTTTATTTTCTATTTTATTCAGATTATGAAAAAGTGTTAGAACTGGAACCAAATAACTTTGAAGCAACAAATGAACTCAGGAAAATTAATCAGGTAAACCAATTATTTAAACTAACTGCGTTACTTATCACCTTTATTTGATGAAGGATTTTAGCGTACGTTTTGTACTATAGATTATTTTGTAAGATTTTATTTATTTATTTTTAGAGAAATGAGAAAGGAGGGAGAAAGAGAAGGAGAGAGACATCGATGTGTGAGAGATACGTTGATAGTTACCTCTCTCATACTCCTAACTGGGGACCTGGCTTGCATGTATCCTGACTGGGAGTCGAACCAGCAACCTTTTGGTTCGCAGGCCGGCACTCAATCCACTGAGCCACACCAGTCAGGGTGTACTATAGATTATTTAATATAGGCACTTTTCTAATTTTAATTCTTTGTACTATAGAGTTTTACCAAACAAATTTGCAAATAAGAGGTGGTAATAATGGTATTTAAAGAATCTTAATTAATCACCACCTTAGAAAATTGTCTGAGATCTTTAAAACTAGTGTTGCTTTACTTTTTCTCCAAGTGACAGAATTATTTTTCATTATCTCACTGATTTTTTGTTTGTTTGTTTTGGCATGTGCTTTGATTTCTGTACTAAACTTTTGCATATTTCTTTGATTTCGTAATTTTTAAGCTGCATCTTTGTACCTTTTAGCAAAAATCTTACTAATTCTTTTAACAGTAAGGAGATAGTTAGTACTTAAATGTAAAGTTTGTTGTGAAATGGTACTTAACAGTTATGTTCCTTTCACTTTGCTGTTGAATCAGTTATAATTATTTTACCATCTGTTGAAACTGAGAAAGAAGTGATGATGATTGGGGAAAATCTGCTTTTAAATACTGCCACTCTTATTGCACATGAATTCTGTTGGTAAATATATCAACTGGTTATAATTGTGAGCTGTATTGTATATTTTTTATATTTTGATAAAATATAGATTAAGTAATGACTGAAAATTAAATTTGAGAAGATTGGGGATGTAGCCTTAATTACCTATTTTATTTTTGAAAATAGTTCTTAGAACAGTACCTTGTCTGTAGAAATTCAATAAATATTTGTTGAATAAATAAATGAACACCTACATTCTGTGGATCCTACTTATTTTAATTGAAATAAGGTGCACATTAAATTTATTATAGTCTTTTGCTTTTAAATAAGTAGAAAGACTTTGAATTAATAAAAAGATTATTTTGTGAAATGTGGCAGAAATTCTAATATATTTGAGTAGTTTAGTATTTTAGAGTCAAAAATGTATGCATCTTGCATTACTTGTTTTAGTTTTGCTGCTATGTCTCCTAGGCTTTAACATCCAAAGAAAACTCACACCCAAAGGAAGCTGACACAATGATTAAGTCAACTGAAGGAGAGAAAAAACAAGTTGAAGAGCAACAGAATAAGCAGCAGGCCATTTCAGAGAAAGATCTGGTAATCCAGAGGAATTCCAACATATATATGATTTGCTGAGTTTACTCTTAGTTTCTTATATATTAGTTAAGTTTCTGTCTTTTCTCACATTGTATTAAAATTCTTTTTCAGTAGGAACTGAAAATTAAATATAATAAAACTTCTGGATCCTATTAATTCAAAGTTTGAGTAATTGATAACTTAATACATAATTAAAAAAATTTAATTTTAGGGAACAAATTGAGCATTTTAACGTGTAAACTATATTTACATGTAGTTATAAATTAACAAATAAATTATAATTCATTCTTATTTATAATTCCTTTTTTTTAAAAATTAGTTCACACTGGACTATTTCTGATCAAAAATTCCAGTACGGATCCTGAGTTGAGGAATTTTATATTTATAGCTTTCAGGGAGCACAGAGGACTCCTAATAAATATATATTTATAGCTTTCAGGGACCGCTGAGGACTCCTAATAAATACTTATGGAATGATTATTGATTGTGATATATCTGACTTTGATTATAAATAAATGTTAGAATGAATTCTAGTACACATACTTCAGTACAGTTCAATTTATCCTGTGATTAGGTATATGAATGTTACTGAAGACTGAGTGGTGCAGTTCTGGTATTCTGTTCTTTCACAAAAATTATTTGAGTTACAGTTCTTTCCTATGGTTTCTAATATAACTAAAGAATATACTATTTTAGCCTATATTAAAATGTGTTTTTAAATATAAGCTTTGAGATACTTAATTAGTAGAACAATGGTTAATGCTGCAAAGTAATAGAGTAGTATACATTTTTTTCTTTCTAGTACTGCAGAGAATATCCCCTTTCTATAAAACAACCCAAACAGATTCTGTTACATATATCATGGTCTAGATTTTCAGCAATTAAAATATGCTTTATTTATATAATGAATTGATGAGTATCCTTGCAGTGTTTCTTAAGATTTGAATCCAACTAATTTTTGCATATGTTTTCATTCTTTTCCATACTTCTATCCAAAATGATAGGGGAATGGATTTTTCAAAGAGGGAAAATATGAAAGAGCAATTGAATGCTATACTCGAGGGATAGCAGCAGATGGCACTAACGCCCTTCTTCCAGCTAACAGAGCAATGGCCTATCTGAAGATTCAGAAGTAGGTATTGGTTACATTTAATGCTTTTCGGGGCAAAAGTGAAATTTACCGTAAATCAGCATATTGGATAAATATATTAAAACATTTATTCTTAGGCATTAAAGTTAAAATGAGAGAGAGAGGGCAGGGGAGAGAAAGGCTGTGTGTGTGTGTGTGTGTGTGTGTGTGTGTGTGTGAGTTACAGTAAATATAAAGTGAATTTAGCTCTCGTAAATGTTTTTCCACTTTAATAGTCTGGCATTATGCAGTTCAATGCTTTTTAAATTTCTTTATGCATGTTATTCTGGATTAGTGATTTGAAAATTATTTTTAACCTTACAATCCTTTGGGCAAGGTCTTCTCTGGAAAGTGTTTTTTTATACACACACACACACACACACACACACACACACACACACGGGTATTGCTGTCATTGAAACTACTAGTTGATTATATATGTAGCTAAAACTTGGTCCTGTGATATTCGCCAGCTGCTTCTGGATCCAGGTAGGGGTTCCAGGTTGGGCATTGAGCAAGATAATACCTGATGGCAGAAACTGCCTTACATTTCTTTGTATATTCTGTAATAATACTTTACATACTAGTGACAGAATTTTTTTAATGCTATAAATATGATAAATAGGGATTATAAACTTCTTTGTGCCATGGACCCCTTTAGCTACATTGTGAACCTTTCTCAAAATAATTTTTAAATGTATAATTACATATTTAGGATTATAAAGGAAACCAATTATATTGAAGTGTACTTTTTAAAGCACACTACATAATGAGAAACTATTTGAAATATAGACAAGTTAAAATTAAAAATTTTTTAAAGACAGTAATGTGAAGGTTTGAATAAGGACACTAGAATTTGGGGTGATCTTTCACACATTTTTCTACATATTGATTAACCAATAACTGTAGATAAGGAATACTCAGAAAGCAACGTTGATGATTATGTTACTAGTGTTATAACATATGATTTTACTCTTTGGCATTTGATTGACTACCAAGGATAGAGTTGCCCAGCTGTTAGCTAGCTATGATATGGTACATCTGAAACAGGAGTTCTGACAACCACATGCAAACAAGTAGCAGGTTAAGTTGCTACTGTAATACTGAAAACAGTATTTTGAGATATCTGCTTTTACTACTGTGGTTTGTTACTACAGTTTTAATGGAAAGAAAAGCAAAATTTTATTTAAAAGTAAGTGAAAATAAGGATGTAATATTTTTCCCATCCAAGTTTTCACATCTCTCAAAGGGCCTCATGTTGGGAACCCCTGTTGTAGAATTAAATTTAGGTTGTATATTTAACCTCCTTAAAACTAATAGACATAAGTAGAGATACATTATTTTGATTAGTCAGAGTAAAGATCATTGCATGTCTTTCTAGCTTATGAAAATTTTGTGTTTGCTATTTAAGAATTGTGCATGATTTAAAAATTGTAAGACCTGGATTCTTAGGTTTGGCTAATGCCAAGAATAATACCTTCTAATAGGTGAGAGATTACACTACATTTATTCATTTATTTTTAATAGTTCGCTTTTTATTGTATTTTTTCCATTACCATTTATCCCCATAATACCCTCTTCTACCTCTACCCCTCCCACAATCACCACTTATATCTACATTTATAAGAGCTCTGATTTACTGTATTATTTTACTGTTTTAGTTGGTAATCACATTAGTATATTATAACAAGTTAATGGTATATTTTAAATTAAATATGACTTATTTGTATTTTTTGTCTAGTGTATCATTTAGATTCACACTTAATGCAGAAGTTTTCTGTACTCATGGTGACTGCTGTCAGGCATTACAAACTAGATGAAGAATATGAAAAGGGGCAACGTTCCAAACAAGAATTTGAACTGAACTGAGATCTAAAGGGTTAGTCTGAGTTTGTGAGGTGAAAAAGTAGGTTGAGTGTGTCCCAGTGGAGGTTCAAAGACTTAGGAGTGGGAAATTTCTCGGTAACTTCTAGAAAGGGTAAGCGGTCCGAGTTATGGCTGTTATGCAGGGGATAATGGCAAGGATCTGGCCGGAGAGGCAGGCAGGCCCCTGACTTTGTGCTCTGCGAAGGAGCTTGACTTTCTCCTGAACAGTGTGGGGTCTGTGCAAGTATCATGAATGGGAGAATGGTAAATCAGTCAGGTAGGAAATACGTTGATACAGGCATGGACACACACACACAGACCTTTCTTGTATAAAAATGAATGAAAGAATTCAGAAATGTTTACGTTTACTAGAAAATCTGATTTTGTTCACATTAGGGCTTGTTTTGAGGGTAGAATAGTATTCACTTAGGCCTTGAGGAGAATGTAATCATAGGAGATTGTTTTAAAAAAATATTTTCAGTATGAAACTTGTTTCAGATTTTCATGAAAGTATTAAAACAGGCTCTAGGTACCAAATCATATAATTTCATAAGGCCATACCTTTTTTGGTCATACTTGTTTCAGCTTTTATCCCACCTGAAATACTGTAAGTAGTTGCAGACATGACATTTCATCCATAAAGGATAATCTATGCATAACCACAATACTGTTATCATGCCAGATAAATTTGCAATAATTCATTAATGTAATTTTAATATATACGAGGGTCTCAAGTTTTTGTGTTTCAGCTCTCCTTAGCTGCTTGCTATCATAGAGCAGTACCCAGTCAGACTGAACTGACTGGTTGCATGACGGAGTACAATTTATGAATAAAGTGTCAGAGGATATACTCTCACACATAATGTTTTGTGTGGATTGTTTTTCCTTAGGTGATGTGTACTGCAGGTAAATGTTAATGAAGTTTTATTAGAAAATTAATACCAATTATCATTGTTAACATAGCGTGTGGGCATATTGAGGGTTGGAGAGAAAATAGACTGCCAGCAGCGCTGTTCTTTTGTCTGCTCTACTCATATTTTACCATCCTAATTCCATCCTTTTCTGACTTTCCTTTAATCTGGTACCTTCTCCCTCCTTACCAGATGCTTCCAAGATTTGGTGAGAATATAAAATTTTACAGTTGTTTTTTTTCCCCCCTCAAACACAGATTTGGGGGTTGGTAATTGAAATTATATGCATGCTTTTTATATTAGAAACTCAGTTTATATGAAGTTTTTCTGGAGGCTGCATTTTTCAGTTGGTAATTGTATCATGTTTAATAGATATGAAGAGGCTGAAAAAGATTGCTCACAAGCTATTTTATTAGATGGCTCGTATTCTAAAGCTTTTGCCAGAAGAGGAACTGCAAGAACATTTTTGGGAAAATTAAACGAGGCCAAACAAG
Source organism: Pteronotus mesoamericanus (assembly GCF_021234165.1). Lineage (NCBI taxonomy): Eukaryota > Metazoa > Chordata > Mammalia > Chiroptera > Mormoopidae > Pteronotus > Pteronotus mesoamericanus. Next base: position 6,560,457 of record NW_026555310.1, read on the forward strand.
GTATGACTCTTTCTATAACAGATGGCACTCACTCATCCTGATGAGATTCCCAAGTTACAGAGGCAGGTTGTGTAGCCTTGCCATGGCTCAAGGATACAGAACTTAGAGAAGTACATTTTCTTTTGCAATTTAGATCATAAACAAGTGTGCAGATTTGAAGGAATGCAGCTTCTGTGGTAGACCTGATTATCTTTTAATAGCGTATAGTATAATCTGGCTAGTTGCCAGTCAAAATTAGTGAAAGACTTGAACTATAGGTGAGAAGGAAAAAAAGCAAGAAAAAGGCAAGAATGAAAAAAAGGGATCACCAGCTAGGGTAGAAGATAATGTGAGGTCTGTAGTGATGCCCCCTCCCCTTTTTTCTTGATACTAGTTATGTGTTCTTTTATTTTTCCATGATCTGTCTTTTAAGTATTTGTTCGTCTTTTTGAAGGACCTACTTGTGTCTGTTGTGTATGTTTTCTGTTTATTTTATTTGTTCATTATCTGTTCATTTATTTTTGCTCTTTATTTCCTTGCTTCAACTGTCTTTAGGTTTACGATTTGCAATTTTTCTAACTTCTGAACATCAATACTTCAATAATTGTTTTTTAGTCTTTCTTCTTTCCCAATATGTGCATTTAAACCTGTCAGTTTCTCCCTGAGCCTGGCTTTAGCTATAGCCCATGTGTTTGTTCCTTATGGTAAAATACACAGAACATAAAATTTACTGTTCTAACCATATTGAGTACATTTAGCTTGTGCAACCATCACCATTATACATCTCCAGAACTCTTTTATTTCATCCTGAAAACTGTGCTCATTAAAAAGTTACTCTCCATTCTCTTTCTCCAGCCCCTTGGTAGCCACCATTCCATTTCCTATCCCTGAATATGACTATTTGAGGTACTTCATATGAGTAGAATTACAGTATTTTGTCCTTTCATGTCTAGCTTATTTCACTTAGCATAATGTCGTGTAAGGCTCATCCATTCATCCATGTTGTAGCATGTATCACAATTCAATTCCTTTTTAAGCCTGAATAATATCTCATTATATGGAATTATCATAGATTCTATCTTACCTGGCCATTTGTTAACAGTGTGAACTTTGGATGACCTCTAGGCCTCAGTTGTATCATCTGTAAAGTGCGGTTTTAGTGAGGGATATGTGAGAATTCATACAAAGAATAGCACTCAGTAAATGTTAGCTGTTGTTATTGCTTACCGCTTTTGTAGCTTCTTGAGATAAACATGGGATTACTAAACTAACTAAATATATCATGTCTTGAACTTTATAAAGTATTTTCACTAATTTATTATATTTCTTAAAAATTCATTTTAGATTTTGAAACTGTCTTACTTCTGGAACCTGGAAATAAACAAGCAGTAACTGAACTTTCCAAAATTAAAAAGGTAATGTATTTTTTCACTGAAGTGTGCTTTTATTTCCTGCAGCATAAACAGATTTATTTGTTGCATAATTAACTTGAGAATATTTTTATAGTCATTACAAATTTATTTTCAAGGAATTAATTGAGAAAGGACAGTGGGATGATGTCTTTCTTGATTCTACTCAAAGGCAGAATGTGATAAAACCTGTTGATAATCCACCTCGTCTTGGATCAACTGTAAGTAAAGCACTTTTTATATCAGTGTGGTATGAATAGGAGATGGAAGTTGTTGAATTAATAATCTCTTAAAAGAAATGTTGAAATCTCTTCTCAGGGCTATTTTTAGAGTATTTAAAAATACTTTTTAGGATTATTGATGTAATAACATTGGGGGGAACAATTGAGCTATTGAAAATTCTGGAGTAACTTCTAAAGTACCTTTAGTTTAATACCATAAATTTAAATGTTTCCACGTATTTTCTGATATTAAAGGAATTTAAAGCAGTGTTGCATTTGGTAATACTTAAGAATGTTTTATTATTATTCTTATTTGACATTGGGGTTGTATTATAATAGTTTTCCATCTTATGTGGGGTTAGATCTAAAATCAGCACTTAGGCAAAATCTTGTATAGGCGAGATTGTATTTTAAAATATGTTCTGCATATTGTTTTTGGTATACCATACTGTTTTTCACTAAGTAACAAAGCCAAGTTTTTTCCTGCAATATTGGAACAAAAAGAGTAGCTGGCGTGAATTCAGAAGTTTGTTTTGTGCTGAACTTTTAAAATTGAACTCATTTAAGGCAAATATATAATGTGATTCTAAGGTAGTTTCTATCATTGACACAGTTTTATATATTATATATAGAGAGAAAGATAAAATACATACAGAAAAGTACACAAGATCAGTTAAGAATTAAAGAGTAATTATAAAGTGAACAACCATGAAACCACCAACCAGGTCGAAAAATTGAAAGGCATCAGCTCCCTGCAAATTTCCCTGCGTGCTCCTCACTGATTATGATCTTCTTGCCGCCCCCTAGAGTTAACTGTTATGCATGGATGTTGTTGTGAGAGAAATAACAACTTTATAAGAAGTCAGAGCAGATATTTTTATTCTTTTTTTTTTTCACAAAGAGAGGCGAAGAATATTTAATTGATTGTTTTGTCAAGCTCATATTTCATATTAGTAGCAGATACAGGAATCCTTAGTTCAATACTTTTCCAGTGTTCTTTTTTTCTTTCTCCCAGTGTTCTTACTGTGACTTTATTTGTGAATTTTCTGAGACTGCTTTCATAACATTATATTCATTTTCATTTATTATATTCATTTGCTATTCTTTTCAGTAAAGGTGATTAAATTTCTACATTTTTGTAAGACTTCTTCACAGAAATGAATTCACAGGTTTTAAGAAAGCCTTTGTCATACTGTTCTGTCCATAATTATAAAACATTGCGTGTTACATAGCAAATACCTGTGTATATAATGTCCCGTGGCCAAGATACTTTCAGCAGCTTTTATAAATCTGTGGGGTTCTCTCCTCCCTCACTTTAAAAATCAATTTATATTAATAGTTGTGAGGATGCAACATGAATTTAAGTCTCTTGTACAATTTCAAAACAAAACACCTCTCTGCAGTGAGAAATCTGGTGTTAACCATTGTATAAGTGATCCAGCACAAACAAAGTTACTATCCTAGTGGGAAAGGGGAAACAGCTGTTTATTTTTATAATAGGCCTCCATAAAAAAAATGTGAGCATTATGTAAAAACAAAAGGCACAGTTTGGCATAATGCTTTTTAAGAGTTGATTTGAGTCCCCCTCTTTATAAACTTCCAAATCCTAGGCAAGTTACCCAGTACCTGTGTGATCCTGTCTCTCAAGGTTCAGAATAACTCACAGATTAGTTGAGATCAAAGGAATAATATCCATTTAATACTAAAGCAGTGTCAGGTGAAACAAGTGTTAATTTCTTTTTCAGATATATTTGTCAGTCTACCTGGCCACTGAGGAAGTTGGTTGGGGAAGGAAGGAAATCTAGTAAGTGGAGAGAGAGTTCTAGGGTTGGTTACTTCAGTCAATTTAGAGGCTAGGACAAGGTAGCCTGTGCTTTAAGGGCTGGCAGCTTGGGAGTACTTTGGGCAAATTTCCAGAGAGAGTGTGGGAAACCAGTGATACAGATAAGCTCAGCTAGGGCCTGGGGTTCCCTGATAGGGTTGTAGTAAGTGAAAGTTTTCCCTGATCTTTTAGTTTTTGCTAAAATGAATGAATGAGTGAACGGATGAATGACTATTATTTTTAATCCTCACCTGAGTATATTTTTACTGATTTTAGAGGGTGGTGGGGGAGAGAGAGAAAGAGAAACATGGATGTGGCAGAAACTTCATCAGTTGCCTCCCATACTTGCCCCGACCAGGGATTGAACTTGCAACCTAGGTATATACCCTGACTGAGGATCGAACCCAGAGCCTTTGGTGTATGGGATGACACTCCCACCAACTGAGCCACCTGGCGAGGGCAAAGGTTTTAATATTTATAACTTTTTTGATTTAAAATTCAACTATACAATTGGATTGAACACTTGCAGTATACTGAAGAAAGTTTATCGTTAAAAATAAGCACAATATGTAAACTTCAGAAGAAATTGAAAATGTTTGACACTGTAATGATTGAAATAGTGAATGAAATTTATTTTATTAAATTAGAAACCATTATTATGGTCAAATACTTCCTGAATTTGTGAATATTTTTTGGCAAACCTTTAATCCTGGGCTAGTTTTATCCTGCTGCTGCTTATATAGCAAATGCGCTTAGGTTTTAATTTTGGTCTTTTTCATACAGAATGCTGATTATTGCCTGGCTTTGTTCTTTTTGCCTTCCATTAGGCCACAACATTGCTGTCAATTTGGTCATAATTTTTTCTTGGCTTTATTGCCTCTAGAATAAAGTCCAACTCTTTAGCATGGCACACAAATCCCTTTATAAGCTGTTCTTAAGGAACCTTGCAGGCTTTGTCTCCATCACTCCTCCCCTTGCACCAGCCCCATTGGACTTAGCACCTGTCACTCACCATACTGTAATTATCTTCCACATTATCATTCTTGTGTACTTTTTCTGTGAAGTCCCCGCTGATGCCAGTGTTTATCTTCATCTGTGTTTTCGTAGAGTTATGTCTTTTCACCTTTTATGGTGTGTATCCCATTGCCTTGTAATTATTTACATACACATATTCTTTCCCCCATTTAGACCAGCATGTGGTAGATGCTAAGCATCTTTTTATTTGTATTCTCAGACAGCATATAACTCCTAAGTCTGTCTAGCCATCAAATTGAATTTACATATAATTGGGACATTGTAAGAACACTGAAACCTTTTAATTTGTAACCCTAAAATAGAAAACCTTTATGTGTTGATTTAAGGAATTGATTTTAATTATTTTAGAAACCACTCAAGAAGGTTATTATTGAAGAAACTGGTCATTTGATACAGACTGTTGATGTGCCAGATAGCACTACTGCTGCTCCAGAGAGTAATCCTATTAATCTGGCAAATGTAATAGCAACCACAGGCACTGCAAGTAAGAAAAATTCAAGCCAAGATGACCTTTTGCCCACAAGTGATATCCCAAAAGCAAAAGTACTGAAAACAGAAGAAATCAGTGATACTTCAGCCCAGCAGTAAGTGGAAATAACTCTTATTTGTTAATCTCTAGAATTGTAAATCCAGACCCAGGATTTAATAATTCCACTAGAAAATTGATATTATCAATGAGAGTTTTGGTTTGTACTCATCATTGTAATTTTTTGAACTACTCAACTTCATGTTCTGGTTTTTTCTTTTTTTGTTCTTACTCTTCAGAGACATTTTGCGTAAGGAATGATAACTGGCCCTTTACCATTGGGGGGAAGTTAGAGATCCTAAGAAACTATCTTTAACAAATTGATTTTGTTCATTTTTTTCTAGAATGGTAGTATATTGTTTCATTTCTTAATTCAGCTAAAAAATTAATTTATTAAAAGGGAGCTTCTAAAAAATGTAGAATTCAGGCATTAACATTACTCTAGCCATTCATACTTAAGATTATTTGTGGGCTGTTTAAATTTTGTTTGGAATTTTTAAAAATAGTCATGTGTTTCCTTAATGATGAGAATATGAAAATATAGACTAGGCTTTTTGGGGGTATTGAAACTTTATTCATCTGTTCTGCATTGCACTCAACAATCCTATTAGAAGATTTTTCTTAAACTTTGAATTTTAGTAGTAGTTCTATTTAAAGTGAGAGTATGGATTATGGAAAAATATTAAATAGGTAGGGTTTTTTTTTCTCTAAAGGAGGAAGTATTTCTTCCTTCTCAAACTATCTTTCTTGAAAATGATTATTCAGATTTCTGAAGGGCTGAGTCGTAAGCATGTGTGATGCAGTGATGCAGTGTATAGAAGTGGTGAGCTCAAAAGGTGGCCGGGCTAGTAGCCTGACAGGTTGCAGAAGGATAATCTGTCTTGCAAAAAATGTATTATCAGCTAAAAGAATTTACTATTTTTAGAATGTAAATAGATGATGTAGTATTAGTAAAATCAGAAATTTAAAAGTCTCTATTGTTTTCTTATATAAGCTTTGACTAATTTTTGTTCTTTTTGTTTTGTGTCTATGAAATATTTGAGACCTCAAGTTAATTTGAAACAGGATGTATGTCAGTCATTCAGTGAGAAGATTTCTATAGAGGTAGACAAAATACCGGCTCAGTTTATCACAGCTGTTCTTCCTCCAGTTCCTACAAACTCCTTTCAGCTTGAATCTGATTTTAGACAACTGAAAAGTTCTCCAGAAATGTTGTATCAGTATTTGAAGGTAAGACAGAGGAAGCTAGTAGTTCTATTGTAAATTAAAGGTCAGAGAATGTCTTTGTCATTTTATGGGGGAGGACCCAAAAAACCCCATAATTATCTTCTGGAGGGCAGGCCCCTTGTAGTGCAGGCTTCCCCTGCTGGGTGAGTGTTCTAGGAACCCATCTGTATCAGTGTGCCAGCTGGTGTCGGGAGAGGCTGTGTTCAGCTTCAGTGAATTTTTTTTTGAAGACTCTTTTCAGTGCATTTGCCTGTTTCGTGATGGGTGATTTATGAGGGCACCTGCCCACACTGCACTGAGTGTTCAGCCGTTTTTGACCAAAAACGGCATGACTGCCATGCCCCACCTTCTATACACCTGATCCCGCCCTGAGCATCTTTTTTTGTTTTCCCGGGTGAAAAAATTCCTTAAAGGGAAATGTTTTGCCATTGTGGAGGAGGTGAAACTAAAAAATGTCTGAAGCACTAAAAGGCATTAAAATCGACGTGTTCAACAACTGTTTTGAACAGTGGGAAGAAAGTCTTAATAGGTGTACTGCGTCAAATGAAGAGTAATTTGAAGGTGATTGAAATTTAAGCATGTAAGAATAAATACACAAGTTTTTATAAATAAATTGTTATTTTGGATCCCCCCTTGTATAATAATGTTATATTTGCTTTTTATATAATATGATTATAGAAACTGCTCTTATTATCCCTTGCCTGACACATATATCACCCTGGCCAGACCATTTTAAGTATTTGCAACCAGGAAACCTTTGGAATTAGGTTCTCTTTTGAAATCTCTTGTCTAAAATTAACTTAATCTGATTTCATATATTATAACTTCCACTTAATTCTTCATCCTTCAAGATGGGACAAAAGCTAAAATACATTGACTGTCTTCTTTGTGCAAGTAATACTTGCAATATTTAGGCAACCATTCTCCTCAAAATGAGTTTTTATTTATTCAAAGGAAAAGAAATCATGAAGTTTACCAAATAATGGATTAACATAGTTTTTCTCCAGTGTAATTATAGTAATACTCCCTTATAATTATGCAGTATTCATTTATTTCCAAATGTATATTATCTCATATAATTTTATTTTTTAAACTCTCCCTTTTTATTGTCCCTTTAGAGCTCTCAAGTTTCCTGTCTTTCTTAGGGTGGTGTACTTCTCTTCATGAGGTTTTTCTTTGACTTGTACAGGGTGATTATCTTACAGTTCCTCTAACCTTCTTTCTTCTTTCATTAATTACATTTTGGTGTGACTTCCTTCACCCCCAATAATGCAAATGTATAGAAGTTATTTTTTTTAAGATTTTATTTATTTATTTTTAGAGAGAGGGGAAAGAAGGGGGAAAGAGAGGGAGAGAAACATGATGTGCAAGAGAAATAGCAGTTGGTTGCGTCTCTCAATGCCCCCACCTGGGGACCTGGCTTGCAATCCAGGAATATGCCCTGACTGGGAATCGAACTGGTAACCTTTTATGCCGTAGGTCATTGCTCAATTCACTGAGCCAGACAAGTGAGGGCATAGTACTCTTTACTATAGTCACCTAAGCAGTTATTATATAAGTAATTTATATGTGAATGTTGCCATAATTTAATTTTCTAACTATTTTTTTCCCCAAGAAAATTGAACCATCCTTATATCCTAAGTTGTTTCAGAAAAACCTAGATCCAGATGTGTTCAACCAAATCACGAAAATTCTGCATGACTTTTACATTGAGTAAGTTGAAATTTTTTCAATTATACTTTCATCTTGTAGTGCTGTGCTGTTTCTAGTAGTTTGGGAAATTCATTTGTTTTGATATTATTACTACCTTCTATATAGCAAAATTAGCTCTCTAGAAAATTTTACTATTGCAGAAGTTGTAAAGAGATAAGTGCAAGCAGTAATAAGAGAAATGATTAAATAGGAGGAAAAAGGATTAATTTTTTAAAAGAGAAAAATAGTGTATGGAATTGACAAGTGTTAATAAAATAATAATGTCTGTGCTAAGCCTCACATTTGAGAATATTGTAATTTCTTCAATTGACTTGATAAATTTCTTCATTTGGGCTCTTAAAGACTTTATTCAGGGCAAAAGATAAATGAAGACCTTATTTATATATAATTACAAATACTTAAATGAGCTACTTTTAATGGGTCATTTGTATGATATTTGGTTTATTTCAGGAAAGAAAAGCCACCACTCATCTTGGAAGTTTTACAACGGCTTTCTGAACTAAAAAGGTTTGATATGGCAGTGATGTTTATGTCAGAATCTGAGAAGAAAAGTAAGTTCTGTGAAGAAAGCTTTTCAATATCTCTGAGTCTTATATTATTCCTTAATTTTTAAACAAATTATAGCAAACATTTATTGAATGTGTACTATGTCCAAGGTACATACAATTAAATTTAAATTAATTGTAATTAAGTAAAGTTAAACATTTTAATTCTGACAGTAACACTATGAGGTGTTGGTATGATTATCGTTTCACTTTTACAAAGGCAGAAACTGAGGCATGGGGAGGTGAGGAATGTGATGGAGTCATGTGGCTAGGATGTCAGAGCCAGGATTTAAACTTAGGCAGTCCTGCTCTAGAGCCTGGTCTGTCCTACTTGAAAATGCAGTAATAACAGAATGGTTGAACTCCTGCCATTGTGGAACAATTAAAGGTTCCTTGTCACATGGGACCTGTAACTGGGCGTGGGTCCGCCGGGAATATAATGCTTCTGTGAGAGCTCATTTCCTTGTGTTTGATTTAAGATGAATTCTCAAAGAAGTGCAGGATTCAGTTCGGTGAAGCAGGTAGGGAGGAGTTTTAGATTGAGGGAATGAGGTGTTCTGGGGCTCTGAAGCAGGAAAGAGCCAACTGAGTTTAGAAAACTAAAAGATGAGCTGTGTGGCTGGATTGTAGAATTACAGGGGTAAAGAGGGGCAGGTGATGAGCCTAAGAATTAGATCTGTTACTTATTTTTTATCTCAGTCTTTGGCAGAAAGTGTCCATTTTGGGAAACCCTAATTTAAGTAAGATCAAACTCTGCAGAGGATTTTGGGCTATACTGTGGTTTTGGGAAAAAGAAAAATCATAGAATATCAGAGGACCAGTTTTTTTAAAGATAGCAAAAATTTGTACCACTTTTAGACCTCTTAGGCTAAATGTACTCTGGCCTCCTTATTTCTTTATGTTTCTAGCAGTGACATTGAATGAGCCTTAGTAAGAGAAATACTCTTTATGTTGTACTTAGAGAACTGGATGTATAATTTAGGGAGATTTTTAGAGTTTAAACCAAAAGACGTTTCTGCTTTATTTTCAGTTAATCAAAAATAATCCTTGAAATTCCTTGAGAAGTATTAATCTTACTTATTACTATTCTGATATGATCTTCTACTTTTTTCACTCGCTGTGCCCCGTTACACCACTTTGTGTTTTTTTTAATAAACCGAATTACCAGACCTAATTTAAGCCCAGGAGCTTTGCATTTGGCTGTTCCCTCAGCCTGGAATGCAGGGTCTGGCAGAAGTAACGCCTGCGTGGGCTGGTAGGTAAGTGGAAGTCTCGCATGAGAGGGACAGCAACTTGAACATTTCACCTAAACTGTCACATGGTGTGCTTGAGTGTGATATTGTTATGTTACAGAATTACATGCTTATGATTTTGTAATAAAAAAGTGGGCATTATTTGTGGCAGACCCTGTATCTTCCCACCTTGCCTGCTTCCTCGGTTTAAGTTTCCACCTAACAGACAGCATTTCGGAGATACCTTTTTTCACCAGCCCTAGTTAAAATAACTGCCTGTCTACCCTCCTTCGCCACCCTGTGTATTCTTACCCTGTTTTATTTTTCTTCGTAATACATAACTAGCTGATGGTATTTCATGTACATGTTTATTATTTCTCTCCCTATTAGAACGAAAGCTCCATGAGAGCAGGAACTTTGTCTGCCCTGGTTTCTAGGTCTTAGGCATAGAGCAGTGCTTAGTACATACTAACCTTTTAGTATAAGCATGTTGAGTGAGTGAATTTCTTGCCGCTATAATGTGATTAAGTTCAGTTGTACTCAAAGGATGTGGGTTGGCTCTTCAGACTGGCCTTCCATCGTGGCTGGGTCACCACTGTTCACTGAGTTAAAACATGGGAAGCACTTATGGTTCCTGGCATGTAACTAAACATCCAGTAAACACTAGCTGCTGTTATCTCCTGTTGTTGCCATTATCATTGACAACTATGAGCTAGTTTTAATGTTGAGAAAAAGATGAACTATAACAGTGTGTTCCAAAGGGTTGAGTGTGGACCATTCAGTAGTGGGAAAGATAAAGATTTTACATGGTTCATAGGAAGAGCTTTTAACTCTGTATGGTTATATATTTTATTTTATTACATATTATACAACTGTATAACTAGTCCATCAAACATGATTTGGTAGGTAAGCTAATTTTCAATTTAGAATAGTGATACAAAATTTTCTTCTAAAATGATTTAAGTTTGAAAAACAGTTAATTATAATGCTAAGTATAAGTGTTCTTGTTAAATACAGTAAAAATTTTAGGAAGCTCAGAATGAGTTAAGTTTAATCTGCAAGAATGTCACTGAAGTCTATGGGAAATTTTTTACTGCTAAAGGAAAATATTCTGGTAAGAAACATTGAATTGCTGTATAATTTCCTGCTCCTGGGTTGGCTTTTTTAAATATCTGAATTAGAATTTATAAATAATCTTAATAATTATTGCTTTCAAATGTAAAGTATTTTATTTGACAGATAAGATTATTCCCTTTAATTTTTGTTTCTCTTAAGTTTTTAAAATGGAAATTAAAATGGACACTTCTTTTTCTTTTTCAGTTGTACATGTATTATTCAATCACATAGAGAAATCAGGATTGGATGGTAATTCTGTTGAAGAACTCAAGAAAAGATATGGTGGTTGATTTCCATTTTTACCAAAATTGTCGTTTCTGACCTTCACATGTAAATTTTTTTCTATGGAAATAAAGTGTTTTGTTTTCTTTTTATGAAAATGAAATCATACAGGAGAGTATGATTTGGATATCTTTGGATATAAGTTAATTAACTATTAAGTGAATTGAGATTTAACTAGTGAGAAATATATTCAAATAAACTATTTATAAGTCTTTTTCTGAAAATAAAAATATAAATGAGGTATACTTGTAAAGATCAGTATTTTGTAAGTCATTTACAATGTTGGATATTGATACATTTTTCAGTATCTGTAGATACATTTTATATTTTCATGAGTTTTGCAACCACAACGAAAAGGTTGCTTCATTAGCATATGAGTAAAGTTGTATTTGTATAAAGGGAATTAAGTAGGTAATTAGATTGGTTCTTTATAGGACTTTAATATCATTGTGCCAGTTCATTAACAGAATTATTTAGTTGTGGGATATGTGTTTTTAGCATTTATGTTAAAAGGACACTTTTAACTAGACTTTTTATATTGGTTCATTGAAGAGTCATAGCATCCTTAGATTTAATGCTTCAGCTTTTTTCCTCATGACATCCACATCATGTGTTAACTAAAGGCACATAATCTAAAGCAAAGCAGCAAAGCAAGGTGTAAAAATATTAAAAACCAAGAATGGTTAAATAGTAGTTAGCATATAGTGTGCATGTGTTGTGTGTGAGTGTGGTGTCGATAAGCCTTTGAAAGCAGGACTAGTATTCTGCTCATCCTTGTACAGCACCTAGCATAGTCCTTTCACCTGGTTAGGTGCTCAATTGATATTTACAGGACTGAATTTAACTTGACAGCAAGAATCAATTTTAGTGAATATTTGAAGTGCAGCCTAGCACATTTTGGACATACTCTAATGTTGTTAAAAATCAACTTAATTTTAGAGGTTGTCAAGTTGTAAAAAAGAAAATATACTAGGTTACCATCCTGTAGCTGCTATCAGCACCAACAGTACAGTCAAATTTAAAAGTTTATACTGTTGATGATTTTTGTTGCATCATTATTATGCTTACAGTTGCTGGAATAATCATAATTTATTTGCAAAGGTAATTTCTCCAGATATAAATTATTGAAATGATCATAATGTGTATAGCTTCAATGTTTCTGCAGTACACTTAGGATAGAATTTATTAATGTTATGCATTGCTAACTGAATGGTCTTTATGGTACATAACAGGCAATGAAATTTAGCTTTTTATGTGTAGCTTATACATGTGTATTGAATTTTGAATGACCTGAAATTTTCTCAAGTCATTGGTAATAAGTTGACTTAGACCAGCAATTTTCAACCTTTTTAATCTTACGGCACATGTAAACTTTTTCGTAAAATTGTGCGACACACTAAAAATACATATTTGCTGATCTGACAAAAAATGGTGTAATTTTGATTCATTTACACTGGATGGCTATTGTGTTGGCTGTTATCATTTTTTTATTTGACAATGTGAGGGAAAAGAGGTCAGTTCCCCTGACTAAATAGTCAAGTACTGCATGTTTTAAAAAATCTTGTGGCACACAGGTTGGAATCATTGATCTAGATGAATAGAAAAGTATTCCAAAGACAAAAAAGTTCTTTCTCGTATTTTCTTACATGATCCTTAGAAGAAACTTGCAAGGTAGTCAGGGCAGGTAGTGTGTGATTGCCATTTTTAACATGAAAAAAGGAGATTCATAGTAAATGTTACCATGATTACAGAGCTAAAAAATAGCAGAGCAGGTTCAGAAATGCTGTCTTCTAACTCTCCACCTATAGCTATTTGAACTACTGCAGTTGCAGTATTCATGTTGTGTTATTTGTGTAGTGACTTGGCCTGAAGTATATAAATCCCAAGATTTACTTTATAATTTACATTAAAATTTTTTTTAATGTTAGCCTGTTTTCATTATTTAGCTGCTGCATTCCTGCCATATTCTCCTAATCGGCCTGTGTTCCCAGCTATACCGTCACAAATCATCGTTGCTACCAGAATGAGCTTAAAACTCAAATCCCATGTCACTTTGCTTAAAACCCTCGAGCGTCTGCCCATCACTTCTCAGAAAACCGGGTTTTTTGTCAATGCAGAGCAGGCCCTTCATGATCTGGTTCCCACGCCGCCTCCATCTCCCAACAGCCAAGCCCCAGCAAGTGTCCTGCTGCTTGCAAATCCCTAGTTGTGTCCTGTTCTCAGGCCACTCGATCCCAGGCTGTTCTCTGCCCGGGCCATGCTCACCTAGGTTATTCTTTCTATTCCTTCGTGTCTGAGCCTAGAGGTCTCCTCTTTGGGGATGACATGTGAACTTCCTCCACCCCATTAGGTGAGCTTTGTGTCCTGCATCTTGGGCTTCTGCCATTGCACTTGTCATCCTTTGTTATAGTTGCTCATTCTTGTCTGATTCCCCTTCTAGACTCCTGGATCCTCGAAGGCAGAGGCTGTAGCTTTAATTTTTATTTTAACAACTCACATAGTGCCTGACATATAAAATATGCTGCTGAATTTAAAGTTAAATCCACAAATCAGAAAGACCTTTGTCAAATCACGTGTTCCAATATTAAATTTCAAAGACCATCGCTATCCTCCAAGAAGCGAGCTGTCCTGAGGGTTGTGTTCATGGATGACGTGGTGAGTGTGGATTCAGTGGGAAGTAAAATTAGTCTTCCTATCAGTGGGATTACAAACATGCATTGTGTTGTCAAGAAGTGACTTTCCAAAGCCTGTTACTTGCCACATAATATGAAGTTAATAAAGAATTGCTGAATACATGAATTAATGAATTCAAGCATTATGGAGAGAGATGACATATCCAGAGGAAGAGCCTTTTAAATTTGGCTCAAAGAACTTGACTGAACATTGAAGACCTTTCCATCCTCAGTGGGGATTAATTTAATTCTCTTTTACAGGATGTGTTGAGATAGTTCCTGTCCCTTTCCCCCATGAAACAACCTTAAGGGGAATAGTCATTTTCTGTTTCTCCTGTGGAACTCTCTTATTGGTCCTAACAGTTCAAGCAGGCTTAGTGATTGATACAACTGCCATTTATATGCATTTTACTGTGTGTTAGGCACTGTGCCAGGGGCTTTGCATCTATCATCTCACTGAATCCTAGAATACAGGCTCTGAGAGGTAAGTTGCCCTGTGAAGCTGGGAGTGAGGCAAAGGTTTGTCTGACTCAGGTCCTTCCTTCCATGCTAGAGTCAGAGTTGAGTAAGTCTTGAAAACAAAGCAGAACAGCTGGAGAAGCAGCCAGCAGCTGACATTTCTTTGGCATTACTGCCACCCTCTGGACTTCTTGGAAATAGCATGTATATGGCTGAGTGGGCTGATGAGAAAGTGAAAGTGAACTTTAATTTCTTAGCAGGGCTGTTCAGTATCCGTAGAAATCATGCAGCGGGTGTAGCAAGCATGAAGGCGTGTGTCGTCTTTGATCACGCTGTCCAGAATTGAAATCTGGGGGGAGAAGGTGGTGAGAGGAGGGAGTGTGGCCGATAGTCCTGCCTGAGGTCAGCCAACAACAGGCAGGTGCTGGAGGCCTCCTCTGCCCCTCACCGCGGTGGCTGGATTGGGTACTTGGCACGTGGGGGAAAGAATTAGTGTTTATTTGGGTCTTGTTCTGAGCCTCATTCACTCTGTCCTGCTATGTAGTTGCTTGATCCCTGTATCTTGGTCACAGGGAGGTGGTGAGGTCACTGGGCAAGTGTCACTTCAAAGGTAGGGAGGACCCGTCAAAGTCGGTGCCCAGCCATGGCCACATCAGCAGCTCCATCTTCCTACACCAAGCACAGGCCCCCTTCCCTAGTGCGTCACCGGGTCTTTCTAGGGACATGGAGGGTGTGTGAGGGGAATTCTTCCTCCCTTCAGTACTTCCTTCCAGGTGAGGGACCTGGATCTAACATAAATATCAGACTGGAGTTTGAAGAGGAAGAGATGTTACAAAAATGCAGTCACAAAGGATGAGAGGGAGGAGGTATATGGTTATATGTGCATGTGTGTGTGGTGGGAAATGGCTAAGTCTATAGGATATTCTTTTAAGTAAATACTTTTTTAAAAGTATTGATTTTAGAGAACTTGGGTCTAACTACTGGCATACAGAGATACCTGTTTCTCTTCTACTTTCCCCACCTCCCTGTTTCTGTCATCAAATTGTTTTCATGTTTATGGAGTCCATATAAGTAATGGTGATTTTGGTATTCTCACTGGGATAATTGAATATGCATGTAACATCAGAGTGAAAACTATGAAGTCAAGGTAGGTCCTGAATTAGGGTGAAATAGTGCATTTGTAATGACACAAGACCAGGCTGAGACTAAGAAGCTGTCATAGTTCTGTTATTTGTTTGTTATCCCAAAGATTACGCCACATTCAATCCTCTCTTTTCTACTCTTTGTACCAAGCCTTTCGTGAGTGCCGACATCCTTGAATTCTTTGCGATTAGTTACTGCTCACTGGGCAGGTGGTAGCTTGTTATGATGGCAAGAGGACCAAAGAACTCATCTATTTATTACTCAACAATAAATAGAGAAAACTGACATGCCAGTCTGGTTCTCTAGCTAATGACCTGATTATAGCACTGAGAGGTTTTAATTCAAAACCCGAGGCAGTATTATCCTGGGAGCCTGGCCGTGGTGGAAGCTCTGACTGTGTCCTCTTCTCCAGCCTTGGATTGACAGCCGTTGAGACGTGCCAGATACATCTCCCCTCTGGCATGCCGCAGAGCCTGACAAACCTATTCTAGTTCCCTGGGAGGCACAGTTTTACCTTGGTCCAAGCAAATTAGTATTAAATAATACAATACCATTTATAATTCAAAAATAACACATGAGCTCATTGGTCCATTAGCAAAGATAATTTTATCTGTTAATGCCCATCCTGCCTTCAGGCCCTGGAGAAGAGGATCCTGAAGGAGTGCAAAGCCAAGGTGGAGTTGAGGGTAATCCCGACGTGAAAAGGCAGTGATCTCCGGAAACAGAGGAGGAGGGCAGACTAAGCCTGTTCATCCTCCACGGGCTCAGAGCTTTGCCTGAGCCGTGCCGAGATCCCAGGTTCGCAACTTGACAGAAGTATCTATGGGTCTCTAGGGCGAGCGTTCAGAGTTGATTCACTGTCAGGCACTCAGAACTTAGAGCTCTGGTTACTGTTACCTCAGCAACGACTAGACCGAGGTCAGTGGAGGGTGCGGCGCGGGATGCTGTAAGGTAGCCCCCACTTCAGCCCTTCTGTAAACCAAACAGCAAGGTCCTCTGAAGTACCCATTATGCAGACTCAAGAGGGACCAGACTCAGATGGATTTACATAACTGTCACCAGGTATCCTCAAGGGCTCCAGCTCTAGGGGGTCATTCATCCCTTTGATGGTCCAAAACAGCCTGAGTCTCCTTCCTGTGTCCCTTGGAAGACATCAGTCTTTTCCTGGGTCCCAGAAACACTGAGCCCAGGGAGTGTTTCCACACGCACAAATCCGTACTGACTGCCCCTTGTCAGCTCTCCTCTGGGCTGCTGCTGCTGCTGCTGCTGCAGGCCTCCCAGCGGCGGCCGCCTCGTAGGCCGTTCTCCCTGCTTCTGTTCCTCCGCAGGTGTGCTTAGCCCAAGCACGAGCCTCCTGTTCACGGGTTACACTAGAAGGCACAGTCTGATACATTGCAGCTAAATATTTGCGGATGTGGCCAGAACACTACAGGACAGAAGAAAGGCATCCATGCTCTTGCTGTCAGTACACTGCTGCTTTGTGCAGCACCCCACCGCCCCCCGCCCTGGCCCCACCTCAAGTCCAGAATTCTGCCCGACCAGCTGGCCGCAGCCAGAGGAAGCAAAAACCAGCGATGGTCCCCTCAGTCTCTGCAGAGGTTCACTGCGCTCTTAAGATGGGCTTCACTAGCAGCTCTTGTGCTTGGATCCTTCCTGCTCGCAGGCCTTCCCTGGAAGAATGGGCAAGCACTTTAGACGTGCTTGACTGAAACATAAATGTGTTTCCAGAACAATGGGAGAACCTTCCCAGAGGAAAAAGTCCAAGAAACACACAAGAATGCAGAAAATGCTGTGATTCCCCAAATGGCTTTAATTTTTTGTTTCATGTCTGTTACATTGGGTCCTGGGGTTTGACTTTGCCTCTCCCTTCTTTTCTATCCAAGAAAACCTGATTTGGATAATTAGTCAGTCACAGTCTTCAAAGTCGATGTGTAGTCTGCTGAGTAAACTGTAGCCCTGGAATCTGAAATGGGACAAGAACAGGCATGTTTGTTGCTCATTTCTCATCAACACTTGATTTGCCATTGCATTGGATAGAACAAAGCAGGACAAAGTTTTCACTAACCAGTCACCCAAAAACATTAACCACCAGAGGAGTCTGAATCCAGGCCTGAGAGAAATTCAGAAAATCACATAAGGGCATGAGGCTCCTTTGATGAACTTGGAAGATCCTGTTACCAGGTCAACTTTCTGTAAATCACCTGAAGTCACCTCTAAGATTTTCAATGCTATAGTGATCAACATTGATTTTAGTTATGTTACCCCTAACGTTTGTTAGAAGGAAAGCAGAGTCTCACTGTACATTTTTCTTAGACTGGCTTTTGACTAGGAGCTGCCTTAGTCCTTTTAAGGGCTGCCTTATTAGCTGTGACCCAGTAGGTGGCAGTGTGCCACTCATTTTGGGACTTGGATGTGAAATCTACTTCCTGTAAGCTGTCATGTATAGAAGGGTGGCATGTTGTGAAATCATGACGTAATGTGCTCATGGATCTACTATATACATTAAAACATTAATAAAAATTGAATCTAAAGTATAGGAATGGACTCATGCATTCATAAAATTACTTATATTTATTGATCAAATAATGATCACTTAATACTATACTGGATATTCAGTTGGTGAAATAGGAGTATATGAACTCACACAGCTAATACAAATAAAACAGAAGACAGTTATATATTGAACACATTAGGTGTTTAGCGAAAGAGAGTTTACTATGGTCTGACATCGGCAAGAGGACTTTTCAGAGGGAGGTGGTAATTTAAAGTACGAGTAGGGACTTCTGGATAAAGATGGGTGTTTGAACACATTCATTTCTTTCCTCTCCCTCAGATCGTACTAAAATAATAGTAAAGGATTACAAATGAGTAAATGATGAACAACAAAAAGAAAGGCAACTTGGCATTAGGAAATGAGATATCAACAAACTTTGGAAAGTTGAAGGTGGAGGGAGTTATAAAAAGGATTTGCATGAAGGAGCATAAAGAAGGTGTTAAAGGTGAACTGCTCCACCCCAAAATTCACACGATGAAGTTCTAATCCCCAGCACCTCAACATGTGACTATATTTGGAGATAGGGTCCTTAAAGAGGTAATTAAGTGGACTGTAATCCAATGTGATTGTTGTCCTCATAAGAAAGATTAGGAAAGTTCTGTATCTAAAAAAAAAAAAATCCCCAAAAGATTAGGACACAAACAGAGGTCAGACCACAGAAATACAAGGAAGCAAGGAAGAGGGGCCATCTGTCAGCTAAGGAGTCTGGACGAAACCAACCCTGCCTAACCTTCATCTCAGACTGCTAGCCTCTAGAATTGTGAAAAAATACATTTTTATGGTTCAAGCCACACAGTCTCTGGCAGCCCTAGCAAGCTAATACAGAGGTGCTCTACACTCCTGAGCCCTTGAGAGGCTCTGGATTCAGGGAAACCAGGTGCAATAAGTAGGTGTCTATCACTAATTTTTGAAATTCTCACTGTGATTGCTTTAAGTGTTTCTTCTATTCTGGCATTCCTATCATATGTATGTTATACCTTTTGTAATTGTCCCATAGTTCTTGAATATTCTATTTTGTCATTTTTTCTCTTTGCATTCCAGTTTTGGAAGCTTTGTGTTCTTCATTTAGGTCTATGATTCATTTTGAATTAATTTTTGTGAAAATTGCGCTGGCCAGACCTTCCAGTATCATGTTGAATGAGAGCGGAAAGAGTGAATATCCTTGGCTTGTTCCCAATTTTAGGGGAAAAGCATCTTTCACCATGAAGTTTAATGCTCATTGTAGGTTTGTTGGTTTGTTTTGTAAATGCTCTTTATCAAATTGAGGAAGGTTCCTTCTATTTTTATTTTTCCAAGACTTTTTTTAAAAATCTAGAATGAATGTTAAAATTTTCAAAAGCTTTTTTCTGCAAATAATAAGATCATGTGATTTTTTTTCCATTAAATATTTAATATGGTGAATTACAGTGATTGATTTAAAATATTAAACCAGACTTGGATCCCTGGAATAAACCTCATTGGGTTATGGTATAAAATTTTTTTTATATAATGCTGAATATGTTTGCTAATATTTTGTTAAGAATTTTTTACATCTGTATTCATGAGGGATACTGGTTTATAGGTTTTTAAAAAAAAAATTGTATTTGTCTGGTTTTGGTGCCAGAGTAATATTGGCTTCATAAAATGAATTGGGAAATTTTATCTTATATTCTCTGGAAGAGATTGTATGCAGTTGGTACTAATTCCTCTTCAAATGTTAGATCAAGTTCTTCAGTGAAACAGTCTGGGCCTGGAGACTTTTTTATGGGAATGGGGCAAAAGTTTTAAGTTACAAATTAAAATTTTAAATATCAAATTATTTCATATTGACAGATAGTGGTAGCTTGAGTTTTTGTGAGGTATTGATCCATTTCTTCTCAGTTGTCAGATGTGTATGTACAGATTTGTTTGTGATATTTTCTTTTCCTTGAAATAATAATTTCGATCATTTTAAATTTGTTGAGATTAGTTCTATGGCCCAGGATATAGTCTGTGGGCACTTGAAAAAACTATGCATTCTGCTGATGTGGGTGAAGTATCAATATTTTATAAACACCAAGCCACCGGTTGATGGTGTTGAGTTCTTCTGTATCTTTGCTGTTTTTTGTTGTCTAGTTGTTCTATCAAATGTTAAGAGTGTTGATGTCTCCAACTATAATTGTGGTTAGTCTGTTTCTCATTTCAGTTCTATCAGTTCTGAACTTCATGCACTTTGCAGCTCTGCTCTTTGATTCATACACGTTTAGGATTGCTATGTCTTCTTGGTGGATCGACCCCTTTGTCATTATGTAATGTCCCTTCTTGTTTCTAGTAATTTTCTTTGTTCTGAGGTCTAGTTTACTGAATATTAATATAACTACTCCTGCTTTCCTTTAATTAATCTATGCATGATATGCCTTTTCCCATCATTCTACTTTCAACCTTCTTGTATATTACATTAAATTGAGTGTCTTGTAGACAGCATATAGTTAGGCCATGTTTGTAATTCAATCTGCTGATTTCTGTATATTTAATTTGTATATTTATATTTAATGTAATTATTAATATGGTGGGGTACATCTGCCATTTTGTTTTTTTCTGTTCTTATTGTTTTTCACTTCTGTTTTTTCTTTTTCTTGCCTTTTTGTGTGTTACTGGAACATATTTTAAAATTCCATTTTGATTCATCTATTTTTTTAAGTATCTTTTTATATAGCTTTTTTTATTGGTTGCTCTTAGTTTTACATTATATATGTACATAACTTATCAGTCTACTGGTAGTGTTATTTTACCAATTTGAGTGAAGTACAGAAACCTTACCTCTCTTTATGTCCCTTTACCTTCCCCTCTTTATAAGTCTTACACATTTTCTCTACATACGTTTAGAACCATATGAGCCAATGTTATAAAATCCCGTCTCTCCGTCAGGCCTCCTTTGACAGCACCCCACCAGGGAGGGGGTGGGCATCTCATTCCTGTTGGGTAGGGATAGAAGTCAGGTTGCCCCATGTGGTCCCTGTGGATGCCGTGAGGGGTTGGTGCGTGAGTGTCTGGCCAGAGGGGATAACGTTCCTGGCTCCCTACTTGGCTTCACTTACATCCGCCTATTTGGGTGTTTGCAGCTCCTCATTAGAGCCTTGTGCGTGCGGCAGCCTGGGCTTCCTGTTTGGCCTTTGCTGGTGTGAATGAGAGTGGAGCTTCTGATTCCTCTGTGATGTTTGTCTCAAGTTGGAAGGCCGTTATCTAAAACTTTCTGTCTTGGTCCTTTCTTGGTCCTTTGGCTAGAGAGAACAGACTTTCGGGGTTTTTTTTGGTATGTGCCCACTGGTATGTCCAGGCTGCTGGTCCCTTCAGCAACACATTTGGAAAAATGAGGCAAAAACTCCACCCAGAGGATTCAGGCCTGCATTCTTTGGGTCCCAAAGCCCCTAGCCCACCGTCCTCTTTCTCTCTGCTTTTCAATGTTCTTATATTTGATTTATAAATGTCCAGAGTTTTTAATTATACTTAGCAGGAAGAAAATTTGGGAAAGTACACCTGCCACTAATTGTTTTAAAATATTGTATATACTTTCAAACTTAATCTCACCCAGAAAATTAAATCGAAATGGGTGCATCATGCTTGGTCCTTCACTTCCCCTCATTTTCCATCAGCGAGTCCTCTTGGCTCTATCTCTGCAACACATTCAGACCCTCTCCTCTCCGCCTTCCATCAGCCCAGGTCAAGTCAGCGTCTCCTTCCTAGAGTGCTACAGTCAGGAGTAACTGGTCTCCCAGCTTCCGCTCTTGCTCCTAGACTCAGTCTCTACACAGTTGTTAAGAGTAGACTTTTAAAAACAAATTACTTCATGCCACAACCCAGATTAAGAACCTCTGAAAGGTTTTTTACTATACTTTGAGTAAAATATGAATTCCCTATTCTTCTCTATTAAGTCCCCAAATATCTACCCCTTGCCTATATCTCCAACTACATCTCCTCCATTTCTCCCTTAAATCAAAATGCTCTCATCATACTTACCTCATTTTTCCCTCCTAAGTCCTCTATCTTAGACCTGCCTCAGGGCCTTTGCACTTGCTACTGCAGAGCCCAGAGTGCTCTTCTCCCAGATCCTCACAAAGTTCCTTTTGCTCCTGTGAATTCCAGCCTAAACCTCTTCTGAGAAGCCTTCCCTACCACTCCCCCTAACCAAATCACTTTCTGTATCAACACCCTGTTTAATTTTCTATAGTGTTTGTCACTAATATCTCTGGTCTATTTATATATATTTGCTTACTAGCCTTTAGCCGTGTTTTCACTCTGAGACATAAACTTCAGGAGATCAGTCATTGCCTAGTCTGTCTACCGAGATACACTGGGGACACAGTATCTAAATAATTTTGACTGAAGAATGAATTTAACTCCTATTGAGCTCACTATGTATATGTATAAAGGTCTATGTTGAGTACAAGACAGTATTTTACATGTGACATATCATTGTCACATCCGAACCCTGACCTTTTGTTACAGGTATCTCTGTCACCGATTATAAAGGAGGAAACTGAGGCTTGAGGAGATTCAGTACTTCCCCCAATGGTAATGGAATACATTCTGTCAACATTTACTGAGGGCACATGATAGGCCAGGCACAGTGCATGGTACCAGGGACACAAAGGGGGTTAAAGCAGGGCTCTTGCCCTCTAATTGATCAGGCTGGTGTGGGAGCCTCTCGTTGTGCTATGATGTGATGTGCGAATCAGCAGCGGTAAATCTCATTCTAAAGGTAGGAACAAAACACTAAAAGGTAAAGAATTGGGAGACTAATTTTGAGGGATGGTTGGGTGTAGATTTTGAAAAGTTTTACAGATGGCGTTTGAGTCAGCCTTCAGAGGTGAGTAGGGCTTTGCCAGGTGTGGAAGGGGTGATAAGGGCTTTCCAGGTGGAGGGAAGAAGAGATGTGAACGCAGAGCAGCTTAAAGAGCACACACCCCAGCTAGTTAGCTATTTGAAAGCAGGCTGGACTTTCACACACGTATTAAAGTCAGCATTAATGTGAATCTGGCCAAAAAACTCTCTAAATAGGCTCATTCTTTTCTGAGTTAATGAATTTTTTATCTATCTCCTAGAGTCAATAAAAGTTTTCTTTGTGTAATTTAAAAAAAAAATTATGTGGTTTTCCCTCAATTTGCCTCTTCTGTTTGAATGAGTTATGGTTGTACTGAGGAGAAGTGGGGCTAAGGGCACGGTAAACTCACAGAGCCCAGTTTGTTGGCCATGCACGTGGCACAGGCCGATGAGCTGTGCTAGGGAAGGCTCTCCTACTCCCGCCAGTGTGACTGCGTGAAATCCCTGAACGAGGAATTTCGCTGTGGAGTCCATCTTGCTGATTGGAGCACAAATAGCACTGGGAAGAGAAACACATACAACTGTTATTGCATGTTAAAATCTTGAGAATGAATTTGTGAGCATCCTCCCTCTGTGCGGACCCACGTCCTTAGGGACAAGGGAGTGGGCTTTGGTTGTGGGGGAGTGACGAGAAGAAGTAGGCTGCTAGCTGCTCTGGTGCTTTTTGCACTTTAATATACTCGAGGCTATTCTCTTAGATTTACAGATTGGCTCACTGAGGCACAGAGAGGTTGAGTAGCTTGACTGAGGTCACACTGCTGACAAAAGTAAAATTGAAGTTCAAACCCAGGTCTGCTTCCAAATGATACTGCCTCTTTACGCCGCCTTTTGTAGTAGCATGGGCCCCTGGGCGGGGCTGGGGGGGCGCGGGGAGCAGCACGCGGAGCGGGGGTGGTGGTGAGCATGGCAGGAAAAAATGGTAAAGGTGTAGAGCATGGAGGTCAAAGTTCACTCAGTTTACAGTCACACTTTGGGCTGACCCCGAGAGTAGTACTGACTCTTTAGTCCAGGAGTTGTCTCTTCGACCTTATCTATGTGCTATCTTTGGAGCATTTGAAGGGATAAGAGTGTTATGTGGATTGGCTGGTAAATTTCTTGACAAAAAAAGAATGTACCAGGCAAGTATTTTAAGCGGCCTACATGCTTGCTTCTTGTGGTGATTGCACAGCTTGGAGAAAATCAGAAAACCCTTTCATCAGACCGCATGTCACAGAGTCTGGCAAACAGTGTTAGGTGCAGACTGGCTTAGGCCCGTTGGCCCCCCATCCTTGGGCAGGCTGGTGTGATTCTTTGCTAAGCTCCCTTCCCGCTCATACTCAGGTCCCTTGGAAGCTGCAACATGCTTCTTAAGAAACTGTCATCCAGAAATGAGGACTATAATCTGCAGGGAAATTGCCTCCTTTGTATGTTACATAAATGTTTGTCCTCCAGAGATTAAAGGTGACTGTACACAGACCCATACAAGAAAGCTACTGTGCAAGTGTGAGTAGGAGCACAAAACACACACGCGGACACACAGCAATGGACTGCCCATCTTCTGCTCCTTGTATTATAGACGTGCTGCAAAATATGGAAGGCCCTCCACTTGCAGTTCTCCACTCTGCAGTGTCAAGCCACCATACCAGGCTCTCCGTGTGCACGCGGGGCCAGTGTCAGGGTCTCAGGCCCCCGCAGGCTACGCCATGCTGTGCCTCCTTCCTTAGAGCCGGAAGCTGGATATCTTTCACTCTTTCACTCCTTTAGGTAACGAATATTTTATTCAGTGACTATTACATGTACTTTGAACAACCTATCACTAAATTCTGTGGATCCGGTGGTAAAGGAGATAATGTTGGCTCTTTATTACAATGAAAATAAAATCTCACCAGCATCAGGGAGACTCTCCTTCTTTATTTCACTCCAGCCACATTGCTTTCTATTTCTTAAACGTGCCTGGGGTCTTCCCCTGGGACTCTCTTCCCTCCTCATCTTGCAGGTCTCAGCTCAAAGGTTACCTCCTAAGGGAGGTCCTCCCCGGTCACCCAGTCTGAAGCTACCCTCTCTCTGTGGGCCACGCACCTGTACCGGTCATTCTCTAGCCAGCATATCTTCTTCTCTTATTGCAATATTACCATTTATCACTACCTGATTTATCTCCTTAATTTATTGGTTACTTGTTTCTTGTTTGTTTTCTCACCGCTAGAATGTTAGCTTCTTGCGAACAGGAAACTTGCCTGTTTACTATACTTCTGGCAGTTGCATAGCTCAGAAGAGGCTGTAGTAGTTGTTCAATAAATTTCATTGCATGAAGGGATGGATGAATGGCCCTGTGCTTGTCTTTGTGCTTACAGTCTAGAGAGGTGGTGCATCCGAACTTAAATTCAAGAGTCAGGCAGCCAGGGGTTTGAATCCCAGCTCTGGGGCCAGTGATCCAAAGTCCCTGAACTTCAGATCCTCCATCTTTAGAAAGGAGCGAATAATAAGACTTCCCAGAGTTGGTGTGATGATTAGGTGAGAAAATTCCTCTGAAACATGTGGCGTTGAATTTACAACATAGTGACAATAAATGCTGTATTTTATGATTGCTGGGAGCTAATCCAATGAAAAGTAAATAAAGTGTAAAAGCCTGTAATAAAATGTAATAAGTGGGATGAGAGAGTAGGTGGAGGGCAGGCAGCCCCAAATGAAGCTTTCAATGAGGAGCCATATCCCCCCAGTTACGCCCATGACCCAAATCAATACACCATTTGATAAGGGCCCCCACTGGCATCCTAGCACCGGGAGGATCATACCCACGTTTTCTTTGGCCCTCAGTAGCTCTCGTCCATTCCCTGCAGCCCAGGGGTCAGGCTCTTCTTCACGGCAGAGGCAGCAGCCATCCAGCCGTGAGCAGTCTGTGGTCAGGGATGCCGGCAAGTGACTGTTAACCGGACGTGTTTCAGATCACTTTCTCTCATTTGCAGTCAATTCTGGGGTACGTATTGGAAGAAACATACTAGACCTGTATCTGCTGTCTGTTCAGATTTCATGCTTCCTTCTGCATGTTCTATCTAAATTAAATCTCTGTTTCCCTGGGGAGCCCTTTGGCTATCAGCTCCTATTTTGGGAAAAGTAGTCGAGACTTGGATCTCCGAAAACAGGAAGCCCCAGGGCCCCACTCTAGTCTGGGCTCCCTGCTGACCGCTCTGCATACTCAAACAGACCAACTGGCTCTGAAGGTTAGCATTTTTTTTTCCTACCACTGGGAAATTGTTCAGCCAGTGACACCAGTGGTATCTTGAAGTCAAGCCCTTGTATACCAATAATTCCAGGATGTCCCTCGCAAGCTCTGAAGTCAGAGCCCCAAGGGCAGCATTAAGATTCTGCCTCTCATGGCCGTTTGGTTTTCTCGTGGATGAGCAGATAGACTCCCAAGAGGAAATGACATGTAATAGCAAGCTAGAGATCTGCACGGGGAAGAAGTGAACTTGGAAGCTCGGATGTACATACTGCATTGAGAATGTTGCCGAAAGCCAGCTGTTAACAGTCCAAGGCTCTGTTGCTATTTTCAGTAACACTTGTGGGTAGAACTGGGGGGTAGAATGTGGGTAACCACTGGCGCTCCTGTGAGCCAACTGTGTGGAGGTCTCATCCGGGGCTGAGGGGCCTGTCGGACGAAAAGTGCGGTGGGACCAAGGGGCTATGGCTTGGTTTTCCCTCGGAGCACTTACCCTAGAATGGCCATTGCTACTGCTGGGCCTGGCTCTCGGGGTGAGGGCGTTAAACTTGAAAACTGAGGCCCACAAGCAGATACGAACCCCTTTCTTTGGTTCCTCCCAGCAGATCTTGGACAAACTGGCATTTTTAAGAGGATTTTATCAAAGTCTCAGAGAAAACATAGATTATAAATGAAGACAAACTGAGAGGCATAATAAGTTTAGCTCACACAGTCCAGGTCCCTAATGTCATCCTGGGTAGTCTGAGCCATCCTGCTGTGTCCTGTGTCCCCTGGTCTCAGCTCCTAGCCTGCCTCCAGGTGGAGGGCACCTTCTTTCTTCCCTGATGGCAGAATCTGGTTTCCCAGGTGTCAGCGCTTGGTTTCCCTGACGATTTCAGTTCTTCATGGTCAAGGTCAAGGCCAAGGTCAAGGCCAAGGCCAAGGCAAAATGCTAATTCTGCTTCTCACATAGGGACTTCCCACTCAGTTTTAGATGTTGGTCTAAAGATGGGCCTTTCTCCAGCCACCCCAAAATATGGCGCATTTCAGGTGAGATCCCTTCTCTGCGAGAAGCAGTTTTGCCCTTAACATGTCCAAGGGTGAAACAATAATGAACATTCATTTGAGAACTTCCCACAAAGCTTTGTGGAGGAATTTCCTGACAAATGGTGCTCCAATGGGGCAAATTTATTTTTTTAAAATATATTTTGTTGATTATGCTATTACCGTTGTCCCAATTTTTCCCCCTTTGCCCCCCCCACCCCAGAACCCCTCTTCCCTCCAGCATTTTCCCCTTAGTTCATGTCCATGGGTCATGCATATAAATTCTTTGGCTTCTCTATTTCCTATACTATTCTTTTTCTTATTTTTATTTTCTTTTACATTTTTATTTATTTATTTTTAGAGAGAGTGGAAGGGAGGGAGACAGGGAGGAAGAGAAACATCAATTGGTTGCCTCTTGCACACCCCCAACCAGGGTCCTGGCCTGCAACCCAGACATGTGCTCTGACCAGGAATCCAACTGGTGACCTTTTGGTTTGCAGGCCGGCACTCAATCCACTGAAGAACACCAGCCAGGGCAATTTCCTATACCATTCTTAACATCCCCCTGTCTATTTTGTACCTACCAATTATGCTTCTTAATCCCTGCACCTTTTCCCCATTTTCCCCCTTCCCTCTCCCAGCTGATAACCCTCCAAGTGATCTCCATATCTATGAGTCTGTTCCTCTTCTGGTTGTTTGCTTAGTTTGTTTTTTTTTTAGATTCAGTTGTTGATAGTTGTGAATTTGTTGTCTTTTTAATGTTCATAGTTTTGACCCCCTTCTTTTTCTTAAATGAGTCCCTCTAACAGTTCATGTAATAAAGCCTTGGTGGTGATGAACTCCTTTAGCTTTACCTTGTCTGGGAAGCACTTTATCTGTCCTATTCTAAATGATAGCTTTGCTGGATAGAATAATCTAGGTTGTAGGTCCTTGCTTTTCATCGCTTTGAATGCTTCTTGCCAGTCCCTTCTAGCCTGCAAGGTTTCTTTTGCAAAATCAGCTGATGGTCTTCTGGGAACTCCTTTGTAGGTAACTCTCTGCTTTTTTCTTGCTGCTTTTCATATTCTCTCTTTATCTTTAACATTTGGCATTTTAATTATGATGTGTCTTGGTATGTTCCTCTTTGGGTCCAACTTGTTTGAGACTCTCAGTGCTTCTTGTACTTGTATGTGTATTTCCTTTGCCAAATTAGGGAAGTTTTCTTTTATTGTTTTTTCAAATAAGGTTTCAATTTCTTACTCTTCCTCTTCTTCTGGCATCCCTATGATTCTGACGTTGGTACATTTGGAGATGTCCCAGAGGGTCCTTATACTATCCCTATTGTTTTGAATTCTTTGTTCTTCTTGCTGTTCTGGTTGAATGCTTATTTCTTCCTTATGTTCCAAATAGTTGATTTGATTCCTGGTTTCTTCCCTTCCACTGATGGTTCCCTGTAGATGTTTCCTTATTTCACTTGGTGTAAATTTCATTTCTTCCTTTACATTGCTGCCATACTCAATGAGTTCTTTGAGCATCTTGATCACCAGTGTTTTGAACTCTGCATCTAATAGATTGCTTATCTCCATTTTGTTTAGTTCTTTTTCCGGGGTTTTGTTCTGTTCTTTCACTTGGGCCAACTTCTTTGTCTCCTCAATTTGGCGGCCTCCTTGTGTTTGTTTCTGTGCATTAGATAGAGCTGCTTTGACACCCTGTCTTAGTAGTGTGGCCTATTGTAGAAAAGGCAAATTGTAAATTGTGTGGGGTGGAGCCTTAGGTAATTGTCTGAGCAGGGCAACCTGCTTAACTGCTTTGTGGTTCTGGATGAGGGAGAGGGCTCAGAGAGGGGACAGTGCTGCTGCATGGCTTCTGGAGGTTTTCCCAACACTTGCCCCATTTCCAGTAACTTCACCCATTTTCTGTATGTCACCGGTGCCTTTCCAGCTGTTGCTGTGGTGGTGAATCCCAGAGTGGGTGGGTTTGTGTACATTCTAAGTGTGTAGGCCCTTTAAAAGGAGTCTCTTGAAAATCTGGCAGTTTCTTCTACCGACTCAACCTCTGCTGGCTTTTACAGACAAAAGTTATGGGGATTTATCTTCCCAGTGGTGAACCCTGGGCTGTGTGGTCTGGCCTGGGGCTGGGATTGCTCACCCCCAAGGTATCCCTCCTGATTTTTATCCATCACATTCGAATGTGGAATTGCCCATTCTGCTGCTTCTGCAGGCTCTTTGCACTACACTGCCTCCCGCGCCTCTCTGCCCATCTCCACGACTCTGCCCTCCTACCCATCTGCATGAATGTGGCTTCTTTAAATCCTTGGTTGATGGACTTCCACAAACCTTCTCTAATGGTTCTGGGTGTTATTTGTTTTGCTATCTAGTTGTAATTCCATATACATTTGTGTGAGGAGGCAAAGCCTCCATCTTGCCTGGAAGTCCCAATGGGGCAAATTTAAGAGTGAAGGCTTACAAAGACACAGTTTGGAAACCTTTCCTTTTGGCCTTTCCCAGAGTATCTCTGTTTTGGTGTCATTCATGCCATTCACACATTTAATATATTTCTTGTCATTAATCATGCCTGCAAGATTTTACAAGCTTCTCTGCAGGTGGAGTTTCCACATTGCATGGCATGTGGGGAGTACCACCTTCATTGCAGTGGGAGGAATCTTGTCTCTGGGGGGGGGTGGGGTGGGGGAAGTATTTCCTATAGTGTAAGATGAAGAGTTTACTGGACTGGATGGTTTCCACATTTTTACTCCTAAAGGTGCCTTTTATACCGTTCATATCTCAGTGAGTGCCATATTTTTCTACCAGATACACTGCATTTAATAAAACATTTGCTTTCTCATCTTTTCTTTTTTAAAAAAACTTTGTTTTTCAATGACAGTTGATATTCAATATTACTTTATATAAGTTTCGGTTGACTTTCTCATGTTTAAAAATTAAATTTATTGGTGCGACAGATAGTTAATAAGATAACATAAGTCTCAAATGTATATTTCTTTGACACATGATCTATATATTGCATTGTGTGCCCACGACCCAGAGTCCAATCTGCCAAGACAAGGAGAGGAGTGGCTAAAGAAGAGGTGCTGCATATATACTATGAAATACTACTCAACTATAAGAAAAGATGTAATATTGCCATTTGTGACAACATAGATGGACATTGAGAATATTATGCTAAGTGAAATAAGTCAGTCAGAAAAAATTAAGAACCATATGATTTCACTCTTATGTGGGATGTAAAACTGAAACTCATAGACACAGACAACAGTACGGTAGTTACTTTTTTTGATCTAAGGCTTGGCCAGCCATTTATTTTTATGACATAACCAGTGTTACTACATTTAAGTGGTAATTCTAGAGGATTCTGGCCATGAAAAAGCTGAGGGGTGAGGGGTCTTTTGCCCCTTGTCCATGTCCCCCCAAGTCTTTCCTTGATGGCCCCTATGCAACTGTGCCTGTCTTAGGTTGCCCCTGCCATTGAGGGGCCTTACCTGTCATTGACTAACCAGCCATCCCCCAGGGCCAAGCAGGGTGATGTGAGGGAGGCAGGGGCTGTGCCCCTGGCACGGGGACAGGTTTTGTCTCCTCAGTGGCCTATTTTCCCAAGGCCTCCTTGCTCAGCTCCAGCCTTGGGGCCCTCTTGCCTGTTGGTGAAGCTACAGTCCCTGAAACCAGGCGGGATGGTTCCCAACAACGCAGCAACAATGATCATGTAAAAGAAAAACAAAGTTGGAGGAATCACACACTACCTGATATCAAATTATATTACAAGTCCATAGTAATCAAAACATCATGGTACTGGTATAAAAACAGACATATAGAACAATGGAACAGAATATAGAGTTTAGAAATAAACCTATGCTTTTATGGTCAGTTAATATTTGACAAAGGAGGCAAGAACACACAATGGGGTAAAGATAGTCTATTCAATAAATGGTGTTGGGAAAATGGCACAGATATGTGCAAAAAGGTGAAACTAGACCACCTTCTTACATCATACACAAGAATAAACTCAAAATGAATTAAAGATTAAATGTTAGACCTGAAACCATAAAAAGCCTAGAACATATAGTCAGTAAAATCTCAGACATTTCTTGTACCAATATATTTTTTTCCTGATATATCTCCCCAGGCAAGGGAAACAAAAGAAAAAAAAATAAACAAATGGGACTACATCAAACTAAAAAGATTTTTCCCAGCAAAGGAAACCATTAACAAAATGAAAAGAAAACCCACTGAAGAGGAGAACATACTTGCAAATGATACATCTGATAATGGGTTAATATTAAAAATTTATAAAGAACTTGTAAAACTCAACACCATAAAAACAAGCCACTTAAAAAATGGGCAAAGGACTTGAATAGACATTTCTCCAAAGAGAACATACAGATGACTAATAGACATATGAAAAGATGCTCAACATCACTAGTCAGCAGAGAAATGCAAATTAATACCCCAATGAGATACCACCTCACATCTGTCAGAATGGCCATCATCAATTTAAAAAAAGAAAAAAAAATAGTGGAAATTCCAGGGCAAGGCAAAGAACCTTGGACATATTAGTTAACAGCTAAGCTGTGCTAGCACATGTGACTTTTTTTTCATATTTTAAAATAGCAATGTGTCCTTGTTAAAGGTCTAAGGGGACACCACGAAAGGAGGTCGGAGGAGGAGTTGGTTACACGAATGAAATGGGTTGGTACGGCTGGAGTAGTTGTGGATGGTGGGGCGTGAACTCAGCAGTGATGTGTGACGAGTTTGGAGAGGCAGTGGGAGGATGGAGCTGTTGCAGGCTGGGTAACGACGTGGGGCTGTGACCGGCTGTGCTGAGGGGTCACGGAAGGTGGAGCTGAAATGCGGCCCGTTGTGGATGTGCTCACGCACCAGACTCTGGAGGCTTGAGAGGGATTTGAGCTCAGAAGCGATCTGATGAACCTGCCTTTGGGAAGTTGGCCCGGCTGCCATGCATAAGATGGTTGTATTAATTTTAATTGCTAATTTGTAGATAGCAGTGCATTGAATGAGGAAACAATAACCTATAAATATTTTAATTACAAAAGCATAATATTTACATTATGTTTTAGTGGGAGAATGTTTTCAGATATTAATGGATGTTTTTTTCCCTCCCTGAATTTCCTTCTGTCTCTCCCATATTTAAGCGATCATTTGAGCCTGTGCTCCTTCCTGCAGGGAAGGGGATGTGGTAGAGATGCGTGTCTGGGCATCTTCTTGACTTCTGTTTTCAAAAGGCTTAACCCCAAGGAACAGGAAAAAGATTCTGAAGAATGGAAAAAAAGTTCCTGGCCAGAAACTGAAGGGAAGTGTGGCTCTTCAAAGACTAGAAAAAGAAGAATCTCCATCTTGTCCCCAAGGGTGGGTGTGTCCTACTTCTGTCAGAAGCCCCCTGTCAGAGCCCCGCAGAGGCGCCAGGAGGACGCAGCCTTCAGCAACTCCCCGAAGTCGTGGGACCTGGAGGGCTTCATGGACACTGCCCAATACAAGCCAATGACACAGCCACCAGAGGGGACCTCGTCCCTTCAGCACCTGGCACTGGGGAGGATTCCAGAACGGTGGCTGGAAACGAACACTTCTGGGTGTCTCTCCTTTCCTCTCACACTACTGCCCCTCTCAACACGTCTGACCTCCGATGTGTGGAGGTTTCTCTCACGCCAGGCCGTTCTACAATTGAACTCAGTCCTGACGCTGCCTACCTGGAGAGAGTGTCAGATTCCACAGGGTAAGGGCTCAGTCCCAAGAGACTGCCCCCCACTGCAGGTGCCAGTCCCAAGGAGCAGGGCCTCGGATTGTTGACACTTCCGTCGGACTTGGCTGTAAATCTGAAGCTCCCGTGACCTCCTCTTCCTTGAATTCAATTATTTGCTAGAACAGCTCACAGAATTCAGGAAAACCTGTTTACCTGGTTAATTGATAATAAAGGATCTGATACAGGCTGCAGATGGCTAGTCAGGTGAAGACATACGTAGGGGTCTGGGAGGGTCCTGAGCTCAGGAGCTTCTGTCCCTGTGGAGTTGGGGTGCATCACCTTCCCGGTGTGGATATGTTTACCTGCCTAGCAGTTCTCCGAACCCTCTACAATGGCAATTTCTATGGAAACTTCCTCACATGGGCATGATCAATTATTGCCTCCGTTTTTGGCCTCTCTCCCTTTTCTGGGGAATGGGGGGATGGGGCTGAAAGTCCCGAAGTGCTAGTCACGGCTTAGTCTTCTTGGTGACCACCCCTCATCCAGGGACCACCCCGACTCACTCATTAACACAAAAGACACTGCTGTCATCTAGGAATTTCCAAGGGCTCTGGGAGCCCCGGGCCAGGAGTCAGGGACAGAGACCAACATGTGTTTTCTACCGCCTCACAGTGGCTCCTCCCAGGAGGAAGCTTGGGAAAGAGTGTTTCCACTCTCTCAGCAGAAGGAGGATTTAAAATAGCAGCTAAGCTGAGTTATAAAAAATAAAGCTATAATTTTTGATACCAGGGCATATGGATTACGATTCATACCTGCTACAAGGTTAATTTAGCAATAGTGAAAACTTCTAGTGTTCCTGGCTATGTGAGGATCAGATAGAAGCAGTTTTCTATAACTGTCCGTTTGCAAATCTGGGTGGGGTGTTTAGGCCCCTGATGGACAGAGCTCTGGGCTTTGGGAAACGCTGCCTTCCAGTCCCGCGCTGCCTCACACCAGCACGGCGGCGGAGCCGGGGTTGCCCTTTAAACGCAGGACACCCAGGTAAATTTGAATTTTGGATAATAAATAATATCTGGGATATCCTTATTCTAAAACGTTATTTGTTACTTATCTGAAATCCAAATTTAACTGGGTATCCTGTGGCCTTCTCCTCTGAGTCTGGCAACTCTACTTTGAGTAAGTTCTTTAAACTCTTGGAACTTCAGTTTCCTCATCAGAAAGAATGACGCCCCATAAGAGGCTGTGCTCAGGATGCAACGGGGTCGCTGCAGGGGCAAGGCCAGCTTCCCTCCACCCTCTCAGGGTCCGTTGCTGGGTCTGAAAGAAAGATCTGAGTTGTTTTTTTTTTTTTTAAAGATTGTATTTATTTATTTGTACAGAGAGGGGATGAGAAAGAGAAAAACATCAATGTGCAAGAGAAACATCCATCAGTTGGCTCTTGCACACCCTCAACTGGGGACCTGGCCCGCAACCCAGGCTTGTGCCCTGATTGGGAACCAAACTGGCGACCTTTCGGTTTGTAAGCCGGTGCTCAATCCACTGAGCCACACCAGCCAGGGAAGATCTGAGTATGTTATGCTGAGTCTGATGAAGAATGGATGGTTGTGAAGGAGTGTGATAGGAATATGAGATAAGTGTGTGCACTGGGGGGGAAACTGAACAAGGCCTGTTTGTCAGGATTCTTCTCCGCATCCCTTTGTCTTTGAGATAAGGATGCTCCTTTCTTCTGGGTTTTAGGGAGGGCACCTCTCACACGGGGGTTCCATGACTTATTTCAGGAGAGAAGGTCAAAGTGACATTTTTGCATCTTTGGTTTTCTCAAACTCCTTCAATTTAAAATATTCAATATGCCAAGGTACCATATTTTGGGTTAGGGTGTCCTGAACCCCATTATTACAGTGGTTAAAATGATTTAGAATCAGTAGTCCTATGCACTCCTAGAATAGTTCCATCATAGTTAAGTAAGGCAAATTCAGGTTTAATTCTTCTGCTTAATAGATATATGTTCTTGAATATTGATAAAATGAGATAATGGTGTTATCTACCTTGCAGCATACTCATGAGGCTTAAATGAACTAATGAATGTAAGGCACTTGGCCCTGAGTATGGTACATTATAAGTGCTCAGTAAATACTTAGTGACTACTGTAGTTATGCAAATATGATGTAACATTATTACAGTGAACTGAGGAGACTTGGAAATGAGTCATTGAACCAGGGATGGTTTATTGAGTGCTATCTCCATACTTGGTGCTGATGGGCCATATTTTCTCCATCAGTCATCACAGAGGACAGAAATTGCCAAGTTCATCTGGAGAAGAGCTTTACAAATTTTCTTGACCATGTTAAGAGATAGAGATAATGTCTTTGTGAGCATTTTCAAAAACACTAAAAAATTTTCCTGAATCTCTGTGCATTCTACAAACTCAGAAGAACTCAACAGCTGATGCCTACCTTTCACCCCAGGCAAAAACATCCCTCATAAACAAACTGGTGGTTCACTGCAGCCTTAGATGTATTGCTGGCCTGAGGCTAAAACTCTTCCTGCTTACTAAATAAAACAGACCTGATCTGGGTCACAGAATTAGTGAATGGTCAGCTGGCCTCGTCTGATTTCCCTAGATCCCTGAGCACAGAGGGAGAAAAAAAGAATTAATCAAGCAGAGCCTCATTGGGAGAGTTTCAGGGGGGGCTCCAATTCCTTTTAATACAGAAGAACATTAAGATGTCGTCTCACAGAAAGGTAGAAATAGAAGCTAGATATTAGTGGCAGCAGCATCAATTTAAAAAAAATTTTGAGCTTGTTCCAAAAGCGTGAATATTTGTTTAGCTGCATCTTATGTACTACCAGTGTTGACTTTTTCAGGGACTTCAGAAATTAATGGAAAAGTGAACTGCTAAGCAAATGAGCAAGCCATCAGACCCAGCAGCCAGAAATGCTGCCTTCCTCCCCGGCCCTGGCCCCGTGGCCCCTGAGCCCTCCCTAACCTGGGCAGCAGGGTTCCCTAAGCTGCTCTCCTTTTCTCTCTCAGTCTTTCTCTCTGATGTTTCCTTTACCAAGTCCTTCTGTTCCAAAGCTGTTGCAAACCAATCTCCATGTTGCTGCTTTGTGTCATTTGGATGGTTTAATTGCTCAAATAGTTTTTTTTTCACTGAACTAATATGTTGGGGTGTGGAGTGGAGTGAAGTGAATATCTATCCATTTATAGCACTTGAAGGGTGATAAACAGATTTCTATCCATCAAGCGACATAGTCTGAACTGACGTGTAAGATGCCCCTTGGGAGTATTCTGAATTTTTTTCTTTCTTTTCCCCTTACTTCATGATTGTTTGAAGATTTTAAATATTGCAGGCTCGTTATACTGAAGAATGTCCCTTGATTTGGGTTTGTTTCCTCATGATTACATTCAAGGCTGTGCAATTTGGGCAGGAATATCATTAAAATGATGTGTGTTCTTATTACGTCTTACCAGGTAACACATAATTCTGAGTGGTTTCATTACTGGTGATGTTGACTTGAGTAAGCTGGTCTACCGTAGTTATTCTTTTTTCCTTTGTAATTAATAAGTATTTGTGGGAAGGGATGTTGAAACTATGTAAATATTCTGCTTCTCAACAAATTTTTGATTAATTAATTAATAACATGATTTACTATTTTATTCATGGATTATAATTTATTACTATCATTATTTATTTGGAGACCCAAATTGTCCCAGATTGAATTAGTGGGAGTGTCTTCAAGTTGGTTTCTGTGCCTTTTCGAAGTGGCTTCATTATTCCTTGAGTACTTCCTTGCCTTCTGGCACAAGGTGTTCTAATGCTGGACTTCCCTTGCTTCAGCCCTGGGGTCAACCACTTCTCCGGGGGTCCCTGGTTCCTTTAAGTGGAGAATGGTGCTCAGGAACTAAGAGTTATGTGCTAGCTGTGCTCACTCCTTTTGGGGTGTTGGTGTTCTCAGGAGGGCTCAGTGGACAGGTGAATGTGTGTGTGTGTGTGTGTGTGTGTGCGTGTGTGTGTAAGTTTACATCTCTTTTTACTTCTATGCCTAGAATATATTTCAAAAACTGAGTTCACCTTGGTATCTCCAATTCCTATCTAACATCACAGGACTGATTAAAATTTTTCCCCTTTCCTTTATTTGTAACCCCCTCCTCTGACACTGAGAAACCTGGCTCCTATTCTCCTTAACGCGGGCACTCATTTGTTCAGTCCCCCTGTATGTAGCGAATCTCCATCCTGGCGGTGCCGCATGTCGGTCCCCGCGCAGATGCTCCCCTCACTCCATCTGACACTTGCATCAGTCCTGCCCGTGCTGGCGCTGCGGGGAGCCCTCCCAGGTGAGCTCCCTCCTCCCCCTCCTCAGGATCTGACTAACCGAGCAGGCTGCTGCCCCCTGGGGATGCCATTCTGACCGGGCTGGGCTCTGGTTCCCTGCGTTGGACCACCGCAGCCATCCCTACCTTCCGCCATAGCCTCTACTTTGTGCTCTGGCCTATGTAAGAGCTTTAGGACCGAATTGTTCAGAAAGGCAAGGGAGGAAGGAGACAGGTGAAAAAAGTGGGAGCACATGCACATTTTTAACTCTTGAGCATTTTTATATAATTTGCCAAGAGCACATTTTAGAGCTATGGCAAGAATCAGACAAAGTTCAGAACCCTGCCCTTAATCTTCTGGGTACTACTCTACTCACTAAAAGTGAGATTTTACATTTTTTCTTTGTTTCAAAAGGTTTTTAGTCTCCAAGCTTTACAAAACACTACCACTCAAATATGCATTATTAGACATGAGATTTTTTACTTGGTAACATCAAGTCACTGGAACAGCTCTGGGGCAGACTCATTCCTGATTCACAGTGAATTTTGAGAACATAATGTCATAAAGGATCTTCAGATACCAACGTGTAATTCTATCACGGTGGGATGAAGAAATTAAAATGTTATTTAAAATAACCTCGGTGCCAGCCTCACACGAGTAAAGCTCGTCTCAAGAGACTGTCTGCAGAGCTGTTCTGTTGCAGCGATGTTCAAAGGTGACCGGGGTGCTGCCTGTTACCTGGGATGGTTGAATCAAATGAGAAATAAGCCTTTTTCTTCTTAAAAAAAAAAACCACTCAAAGTACTTTAATCTTCTCCCATTTTATATGATTTTTTTTTTCTCTTCTAAGTTAGGTCTTTTAGACCCAGAGCTGAAATATTGCAAAAATGGATGATGTGTTCCTGACTATTCTCAGAATGCTCAAATCTTGGTAACAAGACAGGGATTGGAAAGTAAATATACATACTCTTCATTTGGAAGTCTCAAAGCTCTTAATACCAGGTAATTTTTAATGCCCAATGATATACTGCCTTCGCCAAGCTGTTGTGTGCATTAACTAAAATGATGAGCGCATGGCGCGGCTGGGGGCACTCCCCAGGAGGGCAGGGAGAGCTTGGGAGGCAACTGAGGTGGGTCGAAAGGGTTCCAGACTGGGTGGGAATTGGGGTCCCTTCCACCCACTTCATCCTACCTGGATGGCCTGTCGATTTGGCCACACCTCAGTCTCCTAATCGGTGAATGGCAGAAGGCGCCAGTTTCTCACTGGGATCTGTGAGGGCTAATGATGGCACCTACCGTTGGCCTGGTGCTCCTTGTAGGCCACTTGTCTCCTTACATTGTCCTCTCATGCATTCTTCTCAATGTAGCCACCCTCTCCACGTCGCTCATGAGCAAACAGGAAATGTGGAGACATATTTTGTTTTAAAAGGCAGCGTTTTTGCCACACCTGCCCCCTTCCTCCAAAACAGGAGGCATCTCCATTGCATCCTGGGTCTTCATTTAATTGTTTTAATCTCCTTCAATTTACTTAATCTCTCAAAACCTTAATTTCCTCACGTATAAAACAGGGGTTAAAATAATCCCTTTCCATTGGATTCAGTGAGGATTACATGAGATAGTGCATCTTTGTTTTTATCAGAGTCTGGAATGTTTGGGGGCCTGGGGTCTGAGGCCCCTGCTGAGCGGAGAGGACTCCCACCTCACCCCTCCCAGCGTGAATGGGGCTGGGGTGCCTCAGAGGCAGCAGCTGGCGCTAGAGGAGGACTAACGTGGCTTGAGGCATGTGATGGAAACTCCTGCTACTGCCTGGGCTCCACGGGGAGCAGAGAGAGATGGGAAATTGTATTACCTCCTCTTTCATCTGTCACTTCCTTTCTCCAGTCAATGAATGTCTCCCAGCTATTGCCTCTCAGCATTGTTCTTGGGGTTTAGGGCTTTACACTTTCAGTTTTTATGAGGAATAATAGCCTTAAGGACTTTTCCTCTTTGTGCAAAGCCTTATAGTTGTTTGCTTTCTGGAAGAGAAATAAAAGTGTATCGTGTTGTTGGTCTTGGGCTCGACATTAAATATTGTAAAAAGAGTCAATTTGAAATGGAATGTCAGCAACAGGGCTTAGCTGTGGCTCCAGGTTTTCAGAGCAGGAGCTTCCTGGCCCCTGAGGCGCTGGGAAGAGCAGCTCCTCACAGGAGGAGCTAAAGGCACAGGTTGTTTCTTGCTGGAAGTTTCTGAAAGGGCCTGTTGTATCAAAAAGCCATTGGGCTAAGTTCTCAAGTTGAATGCTGTCTCCAGCTGTTTTCTCCTCTTTGTGTTTATCTGAATGCAGAACGTGTGCCCAAGGATGTGAGGGAATCAGACTGCTCTGAGGCGCTTTGTGTCCCTGCACATCTTCTTTGCCCACTAGCCTGAAGTCTTGTCACTAGCCATTAACTGCACAAGGCCACCGTTTAAGTGCTGCATGGGCGGTGTTCTGTTCCACAGACTCAGTTCCCTTCCTCAGAGAGATCAGTGTGGGCACAGTGGCCTCTGTGCTACCTCAGACCCCTTCCTCCAGGCTCGGTGTCTCGGGGTCCCGCTGGCCTTAGTGCTCTTTGTGCACTGTCTCAGTTCTCACTTCCTGTCCCCCCCACCCCTCCCCGCATCCCCGCTGGCTCAAGGGTATTGCATCCATAAGACCATTTACTCTTGAAGTCTGGCAACTTTTTATTCCCCTGAAAAAAAGTATATATACTTTTTGTGAAATAGATTTTATGTATTAATTTCTTCTTTCGTTGTAAAATTCTTTGGCATGACAAATGTGTTGAAAAGTACAAAGGTTGTTTTTTTTTTTTAATCTCCCTTCTGTCCCAGGGAGTTAAGATCTCAAGAACACAGCAAATTTCTTTCCTAAGTGCAAATAAAACAAAAAATATACCTGTTCTCAACTAATGTCATGTATTAGCAATTCTCACAGGAAATGACACATAATTTTTTTCCTGTTCTTTACAAATATGATAAAGTCACTTTGAAACTATACTTCTCTCTTTCAAGTGAAATTAGAATGAGTGTCATAAAGTTTACTTGTATATTTCTAGCTATTGATGACTACAATACTTACTTTATGTAGATACTCACATGACCCAACACATTTCATTGGGTTCTTTGTCCTTTCCCTGGGGATTTCTATCATTCATTCATTCAGTTACTCTCTCATTAATTTATTCCATAAATATTTTTAAATGCCTCCTATCTATTAAGCATTGTGCAAAGTCTACTACAGGGGTGTTATGGAATACATAGGGCCACCAGCTAAAATACTACATTATCAGCCATCTGAGTAGCTGGGCATGGCCACATGTGGCAAGTTGGGTTATCTAGAAGTAGATTGAGATGGAGCTCAGTATGCACAGAGTTTATGAAGCCTTGACTCCTCATCCTGGACAATGTCCAGTGGTGTCTACACTGTTCTGAGATTCAGGAGAATGAATTCTCTTTTTTTTATTTAAAATTTATTTTATTTTGTTATTGATTTTTTCAGAGAGAGAGGAAAGGAGAGAGAAGAAAGGGTGGGGGGCAGAGAGAGAAACATCAATTTGTTCTGCTTATTTATTCATTCATTGGCTGCTTCTTGTATGTGCCCTGACCTGAGATCGAACACACACCCTTGGTGTATCAGGATGATGCTGTAAGCCACTGAGCTAACAGGCCAGGGAAAGGCTGAATTCTAATGTTAGCTCTATCCTTAACAACTGTGTGATCTTGAACAGGTTGCGTCACCTCTCTGGACTCAGTTTTATAATGGCATAATCTGGAGGAGAGGTTACTTGTTCTACAAGGTTCTTTCTCATCTTAGTGTTTTAAGTAGTACCTGCCATTTCATCTGAAGGGCATATAATAATTATGTTACTGCTTATACTTGAATACTTCATTGTTTATAGAAATAGGAAATCTCAGTCTTTATGACATCCTTATGAAGTAGGCTGGCAAAGAGACATTCAAATTTTACAAAAAAGAAAATACATTTAGAGAGCTTAAGCAACTTTCTTAGGACTACATGGTGGTCAATTTCACCTCAGCAAAATCATCAGATCAGGAGGGTAAAATAGTTCCTCAGTTTACCCTGGTGTCCAGTGGCTTTGAAAATAGAGTCTGCTTGGAAGGAAAGGAACTAATATCTACTGAGTGCTTCCTCTGCCCCAGGCATCTGTGTTCTTTCATTGTGTGTGACCATGTTCCTGATTTAAACTTTGTCTTCTCTTTCTCCAAAGGCCAGAACTGCCAGGGATGATGGAGCACAACCTCTGACTAGACTCTTTCAGTGGGACCCTCACACCAGGGCTTCTCTCAAACTCGGGTGGTCTTGGCTGAGGTGGCTGTGCAGCCTCAGCCCAATTATCCCAATATCCACCAACCATCCGTGAACCCCACTTAACCTGTGATAGTCACGGAAACACTGTATTAATGCTACTGTTGGTGATTTAATGTATCTGTGCTCCAGCCCATGTTCTTTACATGGTAGTCAAATCATTTTAAAAAGGGTATTTAAGGGCCTATTTATTACTTTGGCTTCCTCTGACTAATAAACACAATCTGTTAGATTGGCTCCAACTAAAATTTATTTGTTATTAAAACATTACTGAAATATAACCAATTTCCTGGTTTCTAGGGCTTGTATGAAAGCTCACGGTGTTGATATATTACCCATTCTATATTTAAATGTTTACTTAGGTTCAAAATAGATCATTTTGTTCCTGTTCCTAACTCTTTGACAAATAGTTTGGCTCAATAGCTGGTTAGATACCCCCCATAGCAAACCCTTATGTAACTCCATTTTTTTTCCCCCAAAAGAGGACAGGAAGTTATAAATATGCGTGGAGCGGAAGGGTGTGGGAAAAAGCAACTTACAACTCTTGGTAAGTTTGGGTGAACCACATACAGCATCAGAGAACTCAGAAAATTTTGGTCTTGCGGGCAAATGTTTATTGGAAAATCAGCACTGGACATAAAGTCCATAGGTGTTTTTTTAAAAAATTCCCACTGAATTTTTTTTCTTCAAATTTTTAAACTGTCTGACACACCAAGGAAATATTGCATTTAGGTAGTTGCTGCTGAATCAGGTTTTGAAATGGACGCTTACATAAAGCTATTTCCTCCTTAAGGGATTTTGAGCTTTGGAAGAACTTTAGAGGAACTTTGGTTCCATCCTCTTGGGAGAGGCCTAAAAGGCACAGACACGTGCCCAGGGGCGCACAGCTGGTTGGGGCAGAGGTGGGAGAGGACGTGGTCTGTCCCCTGCTCCCAGTGCAGCCAGCCCTCCTGTGTAAGAAACACAATATTCATAGGCTGGTTCTCAGAAAGTTAGTACACACTGGGTGACTGGTGATATATTTTTATGCTACATACTTGTAAAAAATTCAAACAGTATGAAAGCGTATAAAAGTATATGACAGTGAGCGACTCCCTGTCCTCCTCCCCTCTCATGCCCAAGAGCCCCCCCAATAGGCTGGTCTATAGACATCTGGATTCTTCTGTGCATGTTTAAAACACAAAATTTATTTTTTAAAATTAAAATTCCCGTTGTTTATATATACACAATCTTCTGTAATTTGCTCTTTCAGTAAAAAAGTAAATCATGGGCTTCCTTCCACATCAGTATACACGGCCCTGCCCCCTTTTTCGGTGGTTCTCCTGTGGGTAGAACAGAATGTATTTGACTGGATTCCTATTGATGTAAAACTGTCTTCTAAAGACAATTTTAAAAAATCACAGATCATGACCATGAAATACTATATTAGTGGATCATACACCATCTAGTCCGCCTCCCCCTTCCCCCCTGCAGCTGTAGGCGTTCCTTCCACCCATCT
Source organism: Pteronotus mesoamericanus (assembly GCF_021234165.1). Lineage (NCBI taxonomy): Eukaryota > Metazoa > Chordata > Mammalia > Chiroptera > Mormoopidae > Pteronotus > Pteronotus mesoamericanus. Next base: position 6,603,292 of record NW_026555310.1, read on the forward strand.
CCAATGGCCGTTCAGTCTTTGGCTGATTTCTCCGGTGGGACATGGAAGCCGCTACCAGGCTTCGCGAGGAACAATGTAACACGTGTTCTAAAATCCCACTGAACCTAATTTGTGCTCCTGTAGCGATTCAGAGTTTTGCCAAGATGCAGGCTCATTATCGAGCATACGGACAACCATTTTTCTGTAGAAGCCAGAAAGTGTCAGGTATTAGAAACTCGGACCAAGAGAACATCAAAGTCATCAGCAAATTTTCACCTGGAAAATGCTGCTGCTATTTCATTCTTTAAAAAAAAAAAAAAAAAAAATGAGGTTAGAGGAACTTAGTATCTGACATGAACAGATTTTAGAAAATTATACATATTATCCCTTAGGCCATTCATAATTCAACAGGTTTATTGTATGAGTGCTTACTGTGTGCCAGGTACTGAGTGAGACCTGAGGCTTCAAAGCACGTGACACACAGCCACTTCCTGAGATGCTCACGGCACAGGAAAGGCCCCGATGCTTAAAAAGTCAGCGTGTTCTTTGGGGGGTATTGGATGATTTGCTAACATTAAAAAAAGAAAAAAAAAGAAAAAATAATAAAAGATGATGATGGAGAAAGAGGAGAAGGTATGGGAGAAGGAGGAGGTGAAGAACTCTGGTCTGAGCCCTGTGTTAAAAATGAATGAAGAAGACAATCTAGGCAATACAAACGCTTCATGAAGCAGGCAGTCTCATTTTACAGGCTCCAGAGAACTGCAAAATGGGGTGGAAGGAAGATGCTTTTATTGGCTAAAGAATAAGGAACAAAGAAGGAAAAAATAGAAAGTGAGTAAGGAACGAAGAACTTACAGAGCCCAGAGTTGTCTTGGCATTTGGGGATTGGCTGACTGAGTAGACTGTGTTTCTGGACAAGGGGAACCCTTACAAGAACAGCCAAGTTATCTGAGTTTCCGTTTCCTCACGTGGCACCCCTCGCAGGAGCGGCTCCATCTTGAGCTTACAGATTTATTTCCACACCTTTGGTCCAGAGCAGCGGTTTTCACATTTAGCAAGTATCAGAAAGGTTGGAGCGCTTACATTCAAGCACCTAACGCTGCTTCCCTAAATTATTAAGAAGAAAGGAAGGAAAGAAGGAGGGAAGGAAGGAAGGAAAGAGAAGGAAGGAAGGAAGGAAGGGAGGAAAGAAGGAAGGAAGAGAGGAAGGAAGGAAGGCAGGAAAGAAGGGAGGAGGGAGAGAGGGAGGAAGCGAGCAAAGGGTCAGCTCATAGCAATCTTCCTTTTGTTTCCTGTGTTTGTCCTTTCACCAGCCGCCATCCCCCAACCCCCCAAACAACTTTCATTCTTCCCTCTCCTGCTCTAACTCTCAAGGGTTTCGCAGCTGGGCCCTAAGGCCATCACCCCCCCCCCCCGCCCCCATCACCAACCCCCAGCCACTCTTGGGGCGGAGAGGGGCCAAGTCTGCGGGAGTTCAGCTTCTCGTCTCTGCTCCTAATCTGCGTTGTTTATTGGACCTCCTGGGTAATATCTCATTTTATCAAAGGAGTCCCACTGCTTTAGCAGAACAAAACAAACTAAGTTTGAAAGTTTACTGTTCATCTGTTGGTGGACATGGGGGTTGTTTCTGGCTTATCTTTGTATGATTCAGCTAACTATTCAGTGGCATAAAGCAGGGCCCTGTTCTGCACCCCCTTTTATATAAGTTAAGTATTAATGATTTTCTTGAAACCAGCTTTGGATAATGTGGATGCCTCGCCATTGGCCACAGAAAATAGTGGAATGGGTTTCTTCCTGTACACTAACATCCATGTCACAACCTGGAGGTGGCCTCTGTGGGTGACGTGTCCTGTGATCAGACCACTAACAGAAAGGGTAGTCTTAGATCAGCTATTTCACAATTAAAATAATTGTTATGTGGGTGTTCTCAAGTTGTAGTGATTCTAAGTTTAATAATTTCATTCACCCAGCTAATTTTTAAGTTATTTATAGCAGTGGTATCCCAACTGTTGTAATTACATATCTCATCAGTGAAAAAATATGTCAGCATGCATTCCCAATCTGTATAAATTTATTTATAACTTATATATAATTTATTGTATATTAATAAATAAATTAAGATATGTGTTATTGCATCAGTCTGCTATCTATATTATAAAGCATACATAAAACAGACATTTTAAAGGATGCCATGAAGATGAGATGAGAGGCTTTCTTCTTATTTTACCCATTATTAGAATAATAATAGTCAATTACAACAATGAAAGAATGTTCTGGCTGCTTCCTGTTAAAAATTTCTCGCTAATCCTGATGCTGTCATCCTCCTGTGAGCCAATATCAAAGGAGTACTACAAACTCAAGGCAAAGTTCATAAGGAAAAAGAGTAGAGGTCAATCTGTATTATAAGTCTTTTTATTAATTTTAGATGTGGCATTTGCCTTTTTGTCAGGTACGAGCAGATCCTTGTTTTATCTCATGATGTGGCTGATAAAAAGGTTGTGTGTCCCAAGAACCAAAGAAGCACAGGCTCTGCCATTGTCGTTTTGCCTGCTTGTGTGTGTTGCTGAAATGTCCTTCAGCCATCCCCATTTTATGAGTTAGCTTAGTTAAACTAGATGCTACATTCCACACATCTGTTTAATGAGACACATCTGAACTCCAACATGTGGCCATTTGGTGAAAGGGAACAAAAATGTTTCAACTCTCTATGTTGAGAATTTCTACTGTTTCTCCAGGATGCCCAGGAACCACAGGTGGTAACCAGGGCAGGTAACATCTGGCAAGCTGACCAAGCAGGTGAGCTACTTGTATTGATTGGAATATTTAAATTGTATTATAGCCTGACTTCTTTCATATTGTTCAGATATAGATAGAACTCTTAATATTTTCCTCCTGCATTCCCGTCTTACACAGCCCCTGTAGTGCATGGACTGCAGTTTGAGAGGTTTGCTACTAACTTACCCTGGAAAGTTCACTGGAAACCGGTGCCGCTCATCAATGGGCATCCCAGATGATCACTGCTTCTCCAATGCCAGTTGTTAACTGGCATGAGAGCTTCATAAGCTTGCCTTCCCTATACATCATCTGGACCCTTGCTTAATTAATACTGATATCTATACTGACTTACTTTTCAAACTGAAATTTATTTTAAAACAACATTGTGTCACTGGTAGGAAAGGAAAAATCTGTATCACTTCGTGTTTCACAAACCCCAGTTTTGTTTTTTTTTTTGCTACAAAGCTTCCCTTGAGGACATATGTTTATTTACTTTTTTTTCCATCTTCACCTGAGGATATGTTTTTGACTTTAGAGTGAGAGGAAGAGAGAGAGAGAGAGAGAGAGAGAGAGAGATCAACATGAGGGAGAAGCATTGATCGCAAACCCTAGTTCTTACCACAGCCTTCACACGGTCCCGGCCGCTGGCCTGTGGTGGAGCGCCCCTCATCTGGCAGCTGAGAGCCCAGCGTGCCTATTGCTCACCTCCCTACTATCACACTCAGCCTTCAGTGGCATGAGGTGAGACTTTGACCAGGAAGTGCATTGCACCGCTACCTGCTGAAGTGCTGCTCAGCCACCGAGGGTGGGAGGGTGGGGAGGGTGGGGCAGCGTGTACCACAGCAGATCACCTTGGGTACCTTACTTGGGGAAACACATCTCTTTTTACTTTACTTCAAGGAAATGCAGAACCAAATATCAGACTCAAATATAGTCATGATATTGTCCTTATGGCTTGCATATTTGGGGTAGTGTCTCTTACCACTCCAAACCCTGGGTCATGATTTTCTATTATCAGGTACATTTTTTTCTACTTTGATTATTGTTCTTGTATATAGTATGCTGGTATTTTTGTGTAGCAAGCAAGCTCCAAACTTTGTGGAACAAGGAAAAAGACGTAAGTACATAAAATATCTCACAAGGCATTGCCTGCCCCAATGTCTTTGCTGGCTTTGTCTCTAATGAGGGTGTGAGTCGGTGTATCTCATGAATGTCAGCACAAAGACAGGACACACCAGCGATGTCTTGTTACATTACACCTGCTTGCTGACACTTCACGATTTATAAATTCTACACGGAGACCATTTCATTTAGTATTCAAGACAACCCTGTGAAAAGGGCAGGCCAAGAGAATGTGGAAGATGTGTCAGAGGGCGAGTTAGGGGCCCAGGTCTCACTTTCCCTTCTCTTCTCCCCTCCTTCCTCCTCCCCTCCCCTGTTCCTATATCTCTTCCCTGCCTCCCACCTCCCCCAACCACACACATATACATACACCGCCATCACGAGAAGAGTCCTGGGTTAGCCTGTTGGAGGATGAGATAAACTGCATGAAGCCAATGCAGTTTGTCACAGCTGAAGCCATCCTAGAACCACCAGCCCCCAACCGATCTGCCAACTGACCCCAGGCAGATGAGCAAACCCCAGCTGAGCTCAATCTGAGCCTGTCCCAGCTCAGCAGAACCACCTGACCAATAGATGTGTGAGAAATTGTAACTGCTTATTGTGTTAAGCCACCATGGTTTCGGGTGGTTTGCTACATGGCAACAGCTAACTGACAGACACATTTTCAGAGATTTAGGTTACATGACAGAGTCTGTTGGTGGTAGAGCTAGGAGTTGAATTCTGCTGCTTTTCATTCCTGGTCTAGTTGTCTGTTCACCACACTGTACGGCTAAAGCCATCTCCCGGCCTTTCCTCGATGAGCTGGCCCCCTGTCCTCTGAGGAGGAACCGCCTGTGCACTCTGTCCCCTCCAGGAATCGACAGTGGCCATGTGGGTGCATGGATGACATGCTTATACAAAGAAGATCCTTTTAGATTTTGTAAAATTAATCTGTTTTGGAAGACACAGCAAACATCTTTTGTTGTTCTGTAACCCTCTGGCATCTTCATCTGCCTGATTTTTATATAAAATGTTTATACACCAAATCAAATTAGCTCTATTTGATTTTCCATCTTAATATATGGCAATAAAATGAAACACCGCACACTGTCATCAGGAGGTCACGAGCTACATCACGGTGATGTCCTGAGGGGTTATTTATTTTTGACTCTGGAGGCCTTTAGGGGATGTTTCAGGGTGGACCTCCCTCCCCCGCAACCTTGGCTCGTGGCATCACTTCTGTGTTGTACAAAAGTCAACATACAGTTTATGCCAAGCTTGATTGTTAAGACCATACCCATTCGCACGCTTTGTAAAATCTCATAACGACATAGTAGGAAAGGTCACTCAACAATGAGACAATTAACATGTTTCCTTCCCATGAATGAAGTTTGGTGGAAAAAAGAAGCAAAAATAGTGCCAGAAATAAATTACTGGCTTATAAACATGTTTATTAAATGCATCATACTAGCAGCACCAGATGTGAGAAAGACAAAGGCTAAATGCCAGCAGCAGGGTTGCTAAGTAAATTATGTGGCTTGTTGCTGGTAATGAGAGGCTGCACTTGAAGGGAGTTGCCATGAAATTACATGTTTCTTCTGTTTTGTTCCTTAATGAACCATGATCAACTCTAGGAATTGTTTGGATAAGTCTTCCCTTTGATGTTGATAGAAAAGATAATTCTCTCTAAAAGAAAAGCTTTCTAAGCCCCAATATTCTTTTTTCTGAATTTGCAATTCCCTTATATCTTCATTTTGGGTTGTTTGTTACTCAGCAATAAGTAAATGAAATTGTTTAATACATGAATCAAGTGTAATTTATGGTTTTCCCTAATTCTTCCCTTTCCTCATACCTTGCCAAAAAAACCCCCCAAAACTGTTAATTTGAGTTATACCCAAGACTTAGAATGAGCAGCAAGAAGAACCTAGAAAGGTGGTGCTGTTTTGTTAGCACTTCCAAATCATATTTCTGTGGCAGAAATGGGCAAATCTTACAATAAAGCTGCTGACTGGATTAGTCTAATTTGTAACGAGACTACTAATTACATACTGTAGCAACACTTCCATGCACAATCTCCTATTTGTAGATCTGACATTCTTCCCATTTCTTGTTTAGAAAAAATATTTTCTGGCTTGGCTGTGAAAAGTCAAGTCATTAGAAGCTCCAGTAAACAGTTCTGTGTGGGGTGTCCATTTGAGCAAGCAGCTGTCCTTTGAAAATGGCCTTTATGGTGTGAGGCTCCCCATTTTGCAGTCAGGAGGTCGTATAAAATCAATTAAGCCAGATGAGCTCAAGGTAGTCATCTCTGAGAACTGTCATCCTGGCTGCGACTATTTGCTGCTTGCTTTTCCTGTGTCACTGGAGACCATGCATTAGACTTTGCCTCCGGGCAGCAGTGTGGTCCCTGTGGTCTCGCCTCCCCTGTTTCAGCTTCTTCCCTTCACCATCCTTGTGGGTCCAGCACAGGCTGCACATCCCTGAGTCTTACCCAGGCTCTCAAGAGATGCCAGGAGAATACCCTGCTGGGTTAAGAGGTTGTGGCTCTCAGGTCCGCCTTGCCAACAGGTAGGAAGCTGGAGGGAAGTACCACAAATTGCTGCTGTTGCTATGGCAACCAGAGCTGCTCCTCAGAAAAGCTGTTAAGGAGGAAAATCTTCTCCAGCCTTTTGATCTATCTTTCTATATCTTCCCCTCCCTTACCCCTTATTAGGCACCTCAATCATCTCTTCTTATATCCCCATCTACCTCCCCCTGAAATCACTCCCACTGAGGTTTAAACAACCCAAGAGCCTCCGTCCTTTAATAAGGCATGAGTTCTTAAACCAAAAGAAGAAAATCTCATATTATCATGTCTAATGTTATAATTTTAAGCATCAGTTGGTTGGATGGGGAATGGACCTTGAGGTGTAGGGTAGAGAATTCATTCATTCACTTACTCATTCATCAAGTGCTTATTAAATACTCACCAATAAGTACCAGGAAAAATGCTAAACACTGAGGATTCAGAGACAAATGAGACACAGTTTCTGCCTCACAGTCTGGAGGAGAAGCAGATGTGAGAATAAATTCCCACACTAAGGTATTGCTGGTGTTTGATAAAAGTCTCTCTGGGGCTGACGGGGCATAAGTCCTTGTGCTGGGAGGGCGTGCGCGCGGGGTTAGGAAAGGCTCACGGAGGAGGTGAGCTGTGAGAGACAGACGGGTGTGCAGTGAGCACGCGCGTGACTCTGGAGGCTTTTATATACTCTTCTGAGTTTATCATTGTGACAATTTATTGGCTAGTGGGTTGAGACATTGCAGGCCCAGAGAGCCTTTGTGAAAAATAATGTGATTTCAGAGAAAGGCGGTGGTGTCTCCCTTGTGCGTGCTTGGATGGTGGAGCTGGAAGTGATGGGGGGACGGGTGGTAGATCCAGGCTGGGGATGGGGGTGGGGTCCCCTTGAGGGCTAGAACATTCACCCAGGCCTTTGAGAGGTGAGAGTGAGGGGGACTTGAGGCCAGTGTGGGAGCCTGAAACAGAGTGGGGACACGGATGAAAAGGAGCCATCGGGCTATTAGTAAGGGCAGTAGCAGAGTATCATGGTGAACAGCTGGGCTTTGTGATTCAACAGATTTGAGTGTGTCTTGGCTCTGACACCATCCACAGAAGACTTTGGACAAGTAATGATCTTTCTGGGCCTATTTCCTCAGTTGTAAAATGGGAACTATATATCTGTTATTGATTGAATTGTGTGTTTCCCCCCAATTCATATGTTGAAGCTCTAACCCCCAGTACTGTATTTGGAGGTAGGGTGTCTGGAATGTTACTATATTTGGAGATTGGGTCTTCAAAGAGATGATTGAGTTAAAATGAGGATATTAGGATGGGCCCTAGTTCAATATGACTGGTGTCCTTATAAGAAATTTGGACACAGGCACATACAGAGGGAAAATGAGGTGAAGACACAAGGAGAAGGCGGCCACCTACAAGCCACAGAGAGAGGCTGGGAACAGACTCTTCCCTCACGGACCTCAGAAGAAGCCAATGCTGCAGGCACCTTGATCTTGGACTCTAGAACTCCTCTAGAATGGTGAGAAAATAAGTCTCTGTTATTGAAGCAACCCAGCCTGGGTACTTGGTTATGTCAACCCCAGGAAACTTATCTATGGAGTTATTGTGAAGATTAAATAGTTGATATAATACACTAAGCATGGGATAATATTCTATATATAGTAGGTATTAGTATCAAAACAGTAAGATTGGCTCTATTTCAAACAGAAACAAATCCCAACTCACTCGCACTTTGAGATTGTTAAGGCTATCAAGATTAGCAGACTGCTCTGGTTTACTGAGTGCCAGAACCCTTTGTTTTCACTCTGATGCTGGAATCTTTTAAATATGCTTCATCTATCCTTATGCTGAATGAAAACTGAACCTTTAAAAAAAAATTTACATGCCTGACTGTCTCTCTTTAATTGCAAGAGATTAAAACTGAACATGCACTGCTTCTAGAAAGAAGTTTTGTTTTTAGTAAGTCAATTGTCAACATTTTCTAATGCTTTGCTTCTTTTTTTTTTTTTCCACAATGGAGTGCTGAAAATTCTAGTTAACTTTAAGGTTCTAGGCAATTGGGCAAATCCAATGCGTCAACATTGTTTACCGTCCATGAGCACATTTTATGAAACATAGTCTTACATAACTGCTCCACAGTGTAAGAACTCAAACTTGTTTCTGAAACTTTAATTATAATAAAATAACATATGCAAATTACTATCATTGTCCCTGTTTATTTAGGACCAGCTGCTTCTAAACAATTAACAAATAGATCATGTAAATGTAATTAGAAGAAATACCAGGCTTCAAACAGAAAACAGAAGAAACTGAATCTATTTACAATCTTCCAGATTATGCTTCTCTATTGTGTTTTTGGGAGCTGGTACCAAACAGTAAATTGTACTTTATTATTGCCCTCATCTGACATTTCTACTTATCTTTAAGAGTAAAATTTATTTAACTTCTCTCCCTTGGGGAGAAGGTTATAAGCTATAGAACAAACAATCTCTTTTGGTTCTTATCTACCTAGAAAATGCTGTGCCTGGAATTTCAAGTAAAGAAGAGTAAGGGCTTCAGCTTAATTTAGAGATTACAATTCAGTGCCCCTAGGACCTGTGTTAGTCTGGGTTAGTGTCAGTTCTTTGGGTAAGATGCAATAATATTTATTGTGCAGGCTTATACTTCCTATTTTATTCAGCAATATTAAGTCTAAGGGGAGTAAATATCTATTAATGTATTTAGAATGTAAATTCTGGATCACTTAGTTAAAACCACAGTAATTGTTTTAAGCATGGTTGAAAAAAACATGGGCCTGGGCAGGAAGGCCTGGATTTGCCACATACCTGCTGTGAGGCTCAAATGGTGCACCTGAAAGGTTCGATAAACAGTCATCAAAGAGTTAAATGCTCACCCACCTCCCTCTCTTCCTTTCTTCCTTTCTGCCTTCCTCCCTTCCATTAAGATTCTGTGTGCTGGCGGAGACATGGTTGACTTGTGCTGTTTTGTAATTAATCTTTAAAGCTAGCTGTGTCTGGCTAAATTTAAAAGGATCCTTACCTGTGGCCGGGGGACCCTTTGCTGACTTGTGCACGTCTCTAGTTGAGGTGGCCCCAGTCTGGAGTTTTACGTTGGGGCAGTTCTCATGGGAGGGCGGATGTTCAGTAACAGCTCAGAAAATAAACACACTCTCTTTTCTAGCTCTGGATGTCAGGAGCAGGCTTTGGTTTTTGTTTTTTAAATGTAGCAGGCTTTCAGCTATGGAGACAGTGGGAATGGGTCCCATGACTGGTCAGGGCTTTCTGTGCCCCTGACTTTGTCGAAAGGGCACACTCTTTCAGAGGCAGACCCTCAAAAGGCCCAGGGGCATCCTCTTCAGTTCTGGGCAATTCCATCTCTGTTGTTTCTTTGGAAACTGCTGCCCAAATGCTGACAACAAAGAGTAGAAGGGGAAGGATTTTTGTAAAACATCTGTACAGCGTCCACTTCAAGTAATGGTGGTGGGGGGGAGTGGCGGGGAAAATTAATGGTTGTTTGGACAGCCTGAGTCTTTAAGCTGAGGCACTAAAAAGTACTTTTCACTTCGTTAAATACAGCTTCCCTTCCTTATTCAAAGTTGAGATGTAACAATGGTTGATTACTATGCAGAGGCTTCTTTATCTTGGCTACTTCTCGGTAGCTCACATGGGAAGATATTAATCACAGAAGTCTTTGGAGGCTTGGATAGAATGATTTTGGCCTTAATAGGTTTGACATTAAATTGGTGAAAATACATACTAAAATGTAGATAGCCTCATCACATGTTGGGGATATTTATTACCTCTGGGGATTTCAGGGACAAAATGTATGAACAAGTTGGGATTACCTCTTTACCTGGATGCTTTTATGCGGAGGGATGGATTCTTGGTTCACTAAGTCGTAAATGTGGGAAAACCAGATTGGTGTCATGGATAGACTTTTGGACTTAGAGTTGGACCACTTGGTCAAAGGAAAAGGAGTTTGTTTTTATCTAATCATCACTTCGGTTTTCAGAGGTCCAAACAGTGGATGGCTATGGCAGATATTGTGGACTGAGTCAATTTCATCTCCATCCACGTTCTCCTTTTCTGCTTCTTCTTTAAAGGCTATTAAAGTTAAAAGTCAGTCTTCCAGCCTTTCTGACAGCCAGGGGTGGCCATGCAACACAGTGCCGGCCAAAGAGATGTGGGAGTGTCGCTAACTGGTTTCAGGATGGGAGGTGGCCGTGCTAGAAGGACCAAGCTTGTGTTTGGAGGGTTGGGCCTCGGAGCCACAGGATATTAGACTGAGCTGTGGGGGGAGAAGAGTTAGCAATTGAGTTCAATCATGGAAACTGAGTTCAGTCATGTGGCCAATGAGCCTATCAATCATGTCTATATAATGAAGCCCAATGAAAACTCTGGCCACCCAAAGCTCACGTGAGGTTCCCTGGTTGGTGACACACACTGAAGTGCCAGGAGGGTGATGCCTCCTGAGGATACAGAAGCTCTGCATGTGGGATCCTCCCACGCCTTGCTCAGTGGGTCTCTTCTTCGGCTGCTTCTGATTTGTGTCTGTTTGCTGTGGTAAGATTGTAATTGTAGGCATAGTGCTCTCCTGAGTTCTGTGAGTCAGTGTAGCAAATTACTGGACCTGAGAGGACACTAGCAACCCCTGTATTTGTATTTAATTGGTCAGAAATACAGGTGGCTTCAGAACCCCCAAGCTTGCGGCTGATATCTGAAGGGAGGGGAGTCTTGTGAAATACTGTGCTCTTAGCCTGTGACACCAGACCTGACTTCAGGTAGTCAGTATCAGAATTTCATTGCAGGGAGGGATGTCTTTTTCCAAACCAAAAGGCAAAAGCTTGTTATAAGAAAGCCCTCTGCCGTTCATTCTTTGCCTTTCTTTCTTCTTCCTGCCTCAAATGTGGATACTGTGCTTGTTGCTGCAGCAGCCATTTTGTGACCATGAAGACTAAAGCCACACACAAAAGAAGTCAGAGCAGAAAGTTAGAGGAAGCTCAGGTCTGTCGTGACACCATAGAACAGCAATCCTAACCTTGCAGTCACGAACTTTTTTGGGCTTTTTGTTATATGAAGAAAACAAATCCCTATATGTTCAAGCTTCTCTTGGTTGGGCTTTCTGTTATTTGTGGCTAAATAGAATACATTTCTAACAGATATCCCATTCCCCATATGTTGTGTATTATGGTAGTTCAGAAAGGGGAATGGATTAGGAAAAATTTTATGCAACACAAATTTAATATTAAACATAGTGTCTTATTTTTTCCTCTTTTTTTTCCCCCCTGAAATGGCTGTTTGACATGTGTTTGGTATGACAAAAGGAATTATGCTCAAAAAATGAAACTTTCTTTTCTTGCCATAATGTTGATGGTTTCTTCAATTCTAAAGTATTTTCCTGCTTCTCACAATTTGGTGAAAATTTGAGATGACATCTTCCTTAGAGATCAGCAGTTGTTATTCCACTTATGACAAAAATAATTAAAAAATTAAAGTTATTAAGTTTATTCTATCTGACATAACTATATTTGTCAGTTTGTGAACAAATCAAACTGTACCTTTTTCTGGTCCTAAACTAACAACTTACCCACAACTTTCAAAATTATTTGTTATCCTTAGAAGTCAAGAGATGAAAAGAAACTTTATAGAAATGTCAACTAGTATCAACTTATGCACATTATTTGGATACTGATTTGAATAAAATGTCAAATTTGTGAAATAATCAAGACATTGAGATAATGGCTGGATGTTTAGTGATTTTTATGAAATTCTTTTTTAGGTGTGGTGATAATATGTGGCTATAGTTTGTAGTCTTTATCTTTTAGAGATATGTACTTCACTATTTATGGACAACCTCTCTTGGATTTGACCATGAGGTCATACCATGTTCATGAAGTTCACTGTTGAATCTGGGAGTTGAGGTTAATTTTACTGGTCTTTCAACTTTTCTACATGTCTGACATTTCCCATAACAATATAAAAACAGACAAAAGTGATTAAAGAAGTGGTGAGCAGGAAAAAATAAACTGATAGTCCTGCACATAAAGAGCATGTAAGTCCCCACTTTAACAACAAGAGAAAAGCTGAACAACCTGAGACATCATCAGTTCTAGGATCTGTAAGGAGCACAAGAAATGGCTGCCCTTCCTGGTTGCGGTGCGTGGGAGAGGCAACCAAACAATGTTTCTCTCTCACATCGATGATTCTCTCCCTCCCTTCCCCTCTCTCTAAAATCAATAAGCATGTCCTAGGGTGAAGATTTAAAAAAAAAAAAAAAGATTGGCGAGACAGACAGCTGAAACAGAGCATAACAGCTTCCTCGAGCTGAGACTCAGAAACTGCCGTGGGAACCAGTGCCAGGTAGGAAAACCAGAACTTCAGTCAACAAATTGCTGAAAACTCAGTGGGGACAACTCTGAAAGTTAAAAACTCCTGATTTTGTGAGCTTTACCATGTTCCCACAGTCAATATCTGAGAAAAATCCCTTCATGCTTTTAGCTGGGAGAGGAGAACAGGAATCATTTTGAAATATGCCAGAGCACTCTGTCCTTCTTCACGAGGCCTGTCCTCAGGGGAAACCAGCCAGCGGGGGCCTCGCCTGCGGTGGCATTATCAGAGCCTAACTGACCTGGGAAGGGAACTGCTCAACACCAGCCAGGTCTAGGCTTTCGTGGGGCAGAAGGGAAATGCCCAGCCCCAGCCCACCTTAGCCATCCTGTCCTGCCTAAGTGGGGATGGGGTGTGAAGAAAACTGAGAAACACGTGTCAAGTTCACAGCCCAGAGGTGCAGGCTCACTAAAAGACCGAGACACAATCGTAGGACTATTGAACACTTCTCCTCCTACACCTTACAACCACATTACTAAAGGCCATTTATAGAAGTTCCTTTTACCTAGTACGCGGTCTGTCCAGAAAAAGTCCAGCCATCGTTAATATAATGAGAATGGTTTGCATGACATCAATGTAACCTGGCAGCCAAGGAGAGTGGACTGGAATGTGCATGTGTGAACAATGATGACTTTACTGTACTAGTCAGTGGGGGCAGTAGACGCCGGTGAATAAGAATGTGTACTGTGTGGCCACCGCATTCAAAATGACTGAGTGAGTAGAACAAGGAATTTGCATCAAATTTTGCGTTAAGTTTGAACATTCCTCTGCGGAAACTATTTGGAGGATTCAGAAGGCCACAACTGTGGGCAACTGGTGATTGGCAGCTTCATCAAGACAATGTGTCCACTCATGTATCACATTTTGTGCAGAGTTTTTTGGTGAAACATCAAATCGCCCAGGTGACTCAGCCTCCCTGCAGCTCAGATTTGGCGCCCTGTGACTTCTGGCTTTTCCCCATACTAAAATCACCTTTGAAAGGGAAGAGATTTCAGACCATCAGTGAGATGCAGGAAAGTACGACAGGGCAGCTGATGGGGATTAGGAGCACTGTGTGAGGTCCCAAGGTGCCTACTTTGAAGGCGAGTGAGGTGTCATTGTCCTATGTATAATGTTTCTTGTATCCTGTGTCTTCTTCAATAAATGTCTCTATTTTTCATATTACATTACTGGATACCTTCTGGAGAGACCTAGTACATAATCCCTGGTTATTAAGAAAAAATTACAAAACATACCAAAAGGCAAAAACAAAACAAAACAAAACAAAAAACCCTAACCAAAGCACCACAATTTGAATTGAAGAGATAGGCAAATATCAGAACCAGACATGGCAGAGATACTGGAATTATCAGACTGGGAATTTAAAATACCTATGATTAATATGCTAAGGTTTTCAATGGATAGAAAAGCAGGCAGCAGATGGACAATACAAGCAGAGAGATGGAGATCCTGAGAAAGAACCAAGAAGAAATTCTAGGGGTAAAAACAACAACAGTGAAATATTATAACAGAAGTGAAGAATGCTTTTGATGGGCTTACTGGTAGACTGAAGAAAGAACCTCTGAATTTGAGGCTATCTCAAAAGAAACTTCCCAAACTGAAAAACAAAGAGAACAAAGACTGATAAAACAAAACAGAATATGAAGTACCATGGGACAACTACAACATGTATAATATACATGTAATGGGAATGCCAGAAGGACAAGAGAGAAAAGAGCAGAAAAAATATTTGAAACAACAATGACTGAGAATGTCCTCAAATAAATGTCAGGACACTGAACCACACAGATCCAGGAAGCTGAGAAGCACCAAGCAGGATAAATGTTCCCTAAACTATTCATTTCATTGATGTGTTCCATGGTGTGCCCAGCACTTAGCATTTGTAGCCCTGTGTTGTTAATTACTATTTAACGTGTACGTATTTCATCTCAACTGGATAATGTGCCTGTATTTCATCTCAACTGAAATAAATATGCCTAGAAGATAGGGACTTTTTCCTCACAGGTTTTTTGTTTTTTTGTTTTTTTGTTTTTTAACACTCTCTCCATGGATTTTGGACAAGAGAGATATTCAGAAAAACGTTCATGTGATGGCCAGCTCTGGTCATTTGTAAGGCTTTACAAAATTACTTACATCTTATTTAATATTTATATGTGTTTAATGATTTTTTTTAAACACATTATCTCTAATCTTTAGAAAAACACCATTAAGGGAGATGTTACAATCCTTAAACAGATGAGGAACCTTAGGCTCAGTGGTATTAAAAATGACCTGTGTAAAAGCACACAGGTAGAAATCAGCAGAACTGTGATTCTAACCCAGCCTTGGCTAATTCCAAAGACCTAAGTCTTTGCACAGAATGCAAAAGTGGCCAATATCCCAGCAACTCAGAAAGGCCAGGAGCTGGGGCTTCAGAGGAAACTTCATGGTACTGCCTGTCAGACTGCATTTCCTTCCACACTAATTGTACACATGACCTGGAGGCCAGAAGAGAAAAGTGCTGGACATGCAAAGCCCGCCCCGTGAAGTGGAGAGCACCTCAGCTCTAGGCGCTCAGCAGTGCCCTCTCCGCTGCGACGCTCCCAGGGGGCTGCGACGGACCTCTGAGTATTTCCTTGCAAAATCCCTGCCAGGTCCACCAGACAAAACCAGGGACTGGAGTGCTTTTAAAGTAAAATATGCCTGCTCTTGGAAAAGAAAACCGCCTGCCTGAAGGGTCCAGGGGAGAATGTTACACAGCACAACACATGGCTTCATTGCCCCCATTCATGTTTAGTGGTCTCTCTTTCCCAAAGTTCTTACAAAAGCTTTTCCCAATTTCTTCCCTGTTCTTCTCTTGTCACCTCCAAACACTATCAGCCTCCTCTCCCCGCCCTTTCTGTTTTTAAAATAGTATAATCCCTAGGCCCGCCCTCATTAAAAGAGGAGAGAAGATGGCAAATAATGTATTTACAATGTAATATTTTTGTTCTATTATAATTCAAATCATACAAAAGTACCAGATAAATATTAGCATTTATCATTGCCCTCAATCCCACTCACCAAATTTAAAATCCACCCTTAAAAGATAGCCTTGGAGCCTTTAAACGCTCCTCTATTCAAATGTTATCATCAATTTCTAGATCCATATATAGTTTTAGCAAAAACAGAAAAAATTCATCTTTCAAAAGCTGCCAGCTGTATGTGTCCCTTGTTCTAGGAAGAGAATTATCTTTTCTTTAGAAAACAAAGCCATTTCATAAGCTTTATCAAAAAACAGAGACAGGTCCAGAGCCCAGTCCACAGGGAGAGTTTGAGACTAAGAAGCACTGAGCTGCTTTGCATGATAAAAATAAAAGAATATTCTCACTGGGTGGAAAATATTATAACCTTGGGTTCCTAAGGAATCTTCGGAGATGTTGGGAGCTTGCTGGGTTTGGGAGGCTGCCTTCGTCCTGCAGGATGAAAGCTTGAATCATCCTATTTGGGTGTCACAGGAAAGGGTGACCCCACAAGGCAGACCTGGGGGCCCGCTGAAGCACCTGCTCTAAATAGGATTGCGTTACACATACTCTTCTGGCCTTCATGTCCCCCCTAGCATTCTGAGACATCGTCCCTGTCAGTACTTAGAGTGAGTTATCACTACTTTTTGGAGATAGTGTAGCATCTGTCCAGAATACAAGGGTATAGCTCATTAATTAGTGAACATAAGTGAGTATCACCAGGCAAGGAAGTAAATTAACTTTACTTCAAATGTAAATGTTCCTGCAGGAGCTGGAAGTGCATTTTAATGAACTTCATGACCAAATATAAAACACATCAGCAGACCAGGATTTGTCTTCTCTTCTAGACTTTAATTTCCTCCCATGCACAAAGGGACAATGAGATGTCTATTCGGACAGAATGTGTCACAGGATTGTTCGATTAAATGTGAAGGAGAGGAGAGACAGGCTTTTAAAACACGAGCTTAATTTTTTCCATCAATAAGAGGCCTCTGCAAAATTATCACCCAACTCAACCAGGGCTCTACTGCTGGATTGTCAGATGCCCTGAACCCTTGGGAGATGAAAGAAGTTGAAGGTACTTTGTAGTGTGTTTGTTGCTGAGCCCCATCCCAACGCCTTTAGTTCTTTCCGGACTCGCTCCTTGTTTCAGTCTCCCCTGTTTGGTACACATTTGCCTTTCTCCCACCTCCTGCCCTCAGCACATCAGAGGTCTCCAGAAACACAGCACTTGCCCCAATCCCTGAGACTCCAGTTTGGCATGAACAGAAGGTTCACTTTGGAATTGAAGACCTGAATTTGAGCCTTGATCCTGCTATTTAAACTGCTTTAGCCTCCATTTTTTCACCTGGAAAAGGGTTTAGTAATGGGTCCTTATAATCCCGAGAATGACTATGTGGATACGCTTACTAAGCTTTTAAGAGCTGCAGAAGTGCAAGGCAGCGGGCATTAACAAAAGCTTCCAGATTTGCAGTTCCTGTCACTGGGTCTTGGGTAGGTATATAAAACGTGGCCCTTAAGGGATGCAGAAAACATTTAAGTCCAAAAATGTTGCATCTGGAAGAGTCCTTGGAGATCAAGATTCTAGTTCCATCATCCCACTTTACAGATGAGAAAACTGAGGGCATAATTGTCCGGGGGCACACAGTGCAGGGCCAGGCCTGGCTCTCAGTCTTTGACCTCAGTCTTGGGCTCAGAGGAAAGAGTACTTTTCTGATGGGATTATCTCTCAGGGCAACTCAAGTGTTGTGGCCACCCAGCATTTATAAAATGAATTATTTTTTAGGTGTTTCTAGCAGGAGAAAGTGTTGGCATGAGGGAGCAGAGTATTGGTTTAAGCCCCTGTTTCTTCCTACCTGTTAACGTTGGAGACCATGATTAGGCAGGAGATAAAGGACAGGCCTAGAAAGATTGTGATAAAGGACAAAGTGGTGTTTGGGGCCTCATCCTAAATGCTTCGCTTTCTCTCTACCTTTGGTACCTTCTCTTTCTTCATCCACCCCCAACTCTACTCAATGTTGCTCAGGCGCCCCGAGGCAGCTTTTGAACAGGGATCTGTTCAAAACAGGGAAAACAGGGACCTGGACTCTTACTGAGAAATTGAAGGAGGATAATGGCCTAATGTTTTTATTGTTTCTTGTGATAACTTTGCAACCACTCTGTGAATTTTATTTATTGTAAAACAGTATAATACTAACTGTAAATGGGAAAAAGTCCACCCACTGTTCCATCTCCTAACATGCCAACCGTTTTCATTTCTTGAGTTCCCTGCTAGTGTTTGTCCATGTGCTCTATGCTTTACAGAGCAGTCACTCAGAGCTCAGCAACAGTTCAGCCCTCTGCTTTTATATGGAATGTTATACTAGTTTGCCATGTCGTTAGATTTCCATGTTGTTATGTTTGCCATAGGTTTCAGAATCATCACATTTCATGATCATATAATATTTCACACCATGTTTATATCTTGATTTATTTAACCATCCTTCCTTCTTTGGTTGTATGGGTTACTTCTGATTTTTCCCCCTTATCCAGCAATATTGCTTTGAAAAATAGGTACCTTCAATTCTTTTCTCCTTTTGAATGATTTCCATGGAGTAAATTTCAAAGAGTTTAATTACTGGGTCAAAGGCTAAGAACAACTTTAGAGATGAGCAATTTACTTAACAATCACTTACTGAGGGTCTGTCGTACTCTAAGTCCTGAACTGTCACAAATGAAAGTTGTAGGGCCAGCACCCAGTGAACTCAGGGCCTAGTGACAGAAATAGACACCTGTCAGAATAATTACCCCCATTCGTTAAGTGTCCTTTCAGTGCCAGGCACTATGCTACCAGGTGTTCACATATATTATTTTAATGCCTTCAGAATCACTAGGGGAAGCACTAGCGTATTCCTATTTTGAAGATGAGAAAACTGAGACTCAGAGAAATTAAGTAACTTCCCCAAGGTCACAAAGCTAATAAGATTCCAAACTGGGATTCAGACTGAGGACTATTTGACTTCAGAACTCTTGGGTTTCCATTGGGCTACCCAGTCCTCTTTGTACATTGGTGTTTGCTAAACTGTTTCCTAAAAGACTGAGCAATATTGTAGTTTGCCAAAGGTGTGAATGATTCATCTCTACTCTGACAGCATAAGATATGATTATTTCCCACACAATTTTGTAGAATTTTCAAATGTAAAACTATAAGTATTATTGTGGCTTTCAAGAGCTTAACCACAGAGATTGACTAATATAATGCTTCAAGGAGTGTGGAAAGGTTCACCTCAAACACTGCTGCTTATTCCCAGGGCTTTGCCCTCATGACAGGGCAGAACTCACCCTCCTGGTTTCTGTAACTGTCCCAGGTAATGCCATCATCCCTAACATAAGGGGATTTGGGGAGTGTACTCACCATTATGAGGTTTCAAAGGCTATGAAGCTCTTTGGCTTAGTGGGATTTCCAGGGTATGTGTGTTATTTACACATGGGATTCATATTTATTATAGAGAAATAATGTAATCAACTAACCCAGAAATAGATTAAAAGCAGCTGTATTTCTACCTCTAAGATATATTATCATTGTACATATTTTGTTGAGTGTTTTTCATGTATGTGACTGTACCATACTTAATTTCCTGTGGGCTTTCTGTGAACTGGTTTTGGCATCAAAATATAACATACTCATCTCCAAAAGTCATTAAAGATACTTCGATAATGTTTTCTAAATGGCTACATGGTGTTTCACTGTGGCATAATGTACTCAATAAATTCTCGTTATTGGATATGTAGGTGGATTTCAACTTTTTGCTACAGTGCTGGAATGAACATTCTTACAGTTAAATCTCTTATCCATATTTTTAATAATTTTTCTCAGGATAAATTCTATAAATGTAATTACTGGGTCAGAAGGCAGGTGGTTTTTAAAGGCACTTTTGTCAATATTGATAAATTATCTGGCACAAAAACAAATCAATTGACACTCCCTGAACTCTTGGACAACACTATGTACAATAGTCAATTTTTTCCTGCCATCTTAACAGGCCCCTACACGGTCTCATTTTAGTTTTAATTTGCATTTCTCTTGTTAAAATGATGTTGAATATTTTTTCATGCATTTATTGGCAAAATGCACTTATTTTAAACACAAGTTTGACCAAGTGCTTATTTCTAACTTACCACATTTGGTTCCAATAGCGTCAACGCACCATGAAATCTATAAATTTCCATTCTAAGAGGTGTCCAGCCTCCATTCTAGAATTGCTAATGAACTTGGCAGCCCATGATGAGCCCCTGGGAGACAAAAAGACTCCAGGAGATTTTTCTGGAAGTCAGACCTTACTGTGCTGCTGTGGATGGAATACAATTATTGTTGAATGAAAAAATGGCGTGAGTCACAAAAGCTCTTGTGCTTAACCTAAAAGACCTTCAGCATCGGTGAGCTTTTGAGTGCAGTGTGGCTGTCAATTACCATGCAAGTGAGGGGTGCTGCTGATTTATTCTCATACCATTTCTAGTTGTTGGTGCTTAAATCTGGCAATCTGTTGCCCAATGTTACTTTCTACTCCTTAGGAGAGTGACACAATTTAATTTGGCGGGGAGAGAGTGGGCTGTTCTGTTGCTTGCCAGATGAACCTCTTGGCTAGGAAAGGAAATCAGTAAAAACATAACGCCCTTTAAAATGGAGTTTCTTCTATTTCCTGAAATGAAATCTCTCAAGGAAGCCTTAGCATGACAGGACTGTAAGAAAGAGTTTATATTTTTTGTTACGCTTCTTTCAGTAAACTCCTTAAGAATTATGAATCAGAGGCAGATGATACTAGAGTTTACAGCTATATATGACTGAACAATAGCAGTATAAATTAGAATATATAATATGTAAAACTGAAAAGTAATACTTACGTCAATGTTTGCTATGAAAGCCAAATTTATGATTAGCGTGCTTAAATCTTCTCTTCAGCAATTGTATTTTCAGATGTGGAATTTTAAAACTTAATCTTTCGTTTATTTAATTATTCAGTCAAAAGACAGTTTTTAGTGTCTAGGTTATGCAAGGGACAATATTAAGCATTGAAGAAAGTAAGATATGGTTGCATTCCAACAAAAAATTGTATCTGGAGAAGATAGTCAGACAAACAGTCATAATGTAAAACAGGAAGTACATACTGAAAAATAGGGAAACAAAAATGAAAATCAGGTCTAAAAGGGAAAAATCACTGTATAAAAAGTCAACTTTATGTTTCATTTCCTGTATTATGAGTTTATGAGATTCAAACAAGTTAAAACACACAATTTCAGTTATGTTGTTAAGGGTGGTTACCTCTGCAGGATGGAGTTGGGATGAAGACAAGAAAGAGTGTTTTCTTGCTTTGTGCCTCCACAGCAGTCCTGGCTCTAAGTCCTCGTCTGTGTCTACTAAGGTTTCTCAGTGTGCTCGGTGCTAAATGCTGGCATGGTGGGGGCAGTGAGTATTGAGAGGTCTTGTTTTCCAGCTTGGCACCGTAGGATCATAGGAAACTCTGTTTCCTAGGTTTTGACAAATTCACTTATGCCCCAATACATGTCTGTTTGCATTGAGAAAACCTAAATTTACAGGCTATATTATTGAAGCTCCCTGCTTTAGCATTTCTTAGCGCATAGGAGGACCAGTGGGGAGGTGGGAGCTTCGTGACCTGCCAAGTGCCGGCGGTGCCATGTTTTCAGTAGTTGTATCTGTGGCTCGTCTTACACAAAGGTCTACTCCCAGAGCATCGCTGACTTATAGTTTACAGTAGTGACCATCTTGTGTATTATTTAAAAAATCTATTTTGTGCTTTTAATTTGCATTAAAGGTTAAAGATTATAAGCATTGAGTATTGTCTGTATAGTTGATGTTGGCTAAATGAAATCATTATGTGTAATTAATTTCAGTTTTCAAGGTAATTGCTATAAAGAGGGTCCATAGTGTTCAGCAGATTATCAAAGGGGTCAGTGATTCCCAAAAAAGTTGAGTTGAATTCCAGCCCTCTGGATACAGGTCGGGGAAGGTTCCAGAGGGGCAGGAGGCTTCTCAGAACCCCTGTAATCCCACTAACGCAACACAGTCTGCTCTTCCAGGTCAGCTCTGGCTGAGCTTCTGCAGACTTGCTATGTACATTCTATGTTGCTGCCCATGAAGTAGTGCTTATATTTTCTTCGATTAGGTTGAAAAATATAAAAATTTTGCTATTTGACCTTCTTTTAGTTACAGAAATCCAAATGCAAATGGTTCGACCCAATACATAAAATGAAGAACTTAGTTGGAGCCCTTTTGAGAAGTGGAAATTCCTCTAAATGCATTTGTGGCCCTGGCTGGTGTGGCTCAGTGGGTTGGGTGTCGTCCTGCAAAATGAAGGGTCAACAGTTCAATTCCCAGTCGGGGTACATGCCTGGGTTGCAGGCCAGGTGCTCAGTTGGGGGTGTGCAAGAAGCAGCCGATTGATGTTTCTCTCGCACACTGACGTTTCTCTCCCTTTCTTTCTTCCCCCTCCCCTCTCTCTAAAAATAAATAAAATCTTTAAAAAAATAAATCCAATTGTGACCTCACTAATTTTCCACTAATTTTGGCAGCACTATAATGCCAAACATCTGGTTTGTTGTTGAATCACAACCCTCTCTTTCAAGGAGTCCAGTTACTGACTCTTTAGGACAAGACCCAAACCGTGAGATGATGACAGCAGGGCTGCAGGGCCAGCTGGGACAGACGCCGGGGTTGAAAACTAAGAGATAATTATTTCAAGTGGTAGCCTTACTGGGTTGTGCCAAGAGGAATATAACATGCAATGCTGGGAAGTGCCCTGTACACTGTACTTGACTTAGTCTGGACCCTGCCCAAGAACTTTGTGCAGTTTATAGCCCTGTGGTTTGATGGGTGAGGAGAAACAGCAGTGAGGACCGGAGAAATGCAACACCAGTAATTAAAGGCTAGAGCATCATGCCTTTGAATAAAAGAATAAAGGGCTTGACATTCATTAGCCTGGATCAAAGGAAGACTGGAAGTGATTTAATAACTGTCTTGGATGTAAGACACTACTAGGATCACTGCCATGGTTCTCTACCTCCACAGAGGACTAAGGGGAAATGAACTTCCACCACAGGAAGGAATAGCTTCTTGATCATTATGGTAACTAAATGTAGAAAGTGCTAGATGACATTTAAAATATTTTTTTCCTGAAGAACTGTGTAGAATCTTGGCATCATCTTTTCAAGATAGGACCTCTGTTTCAACCTTTGTCTGTAACCAGTAGAAATAAGTATCTACTAGTGACCCTTAGGAACTAGGAATAGGCTGGTGGGAAAGAGTTTGGGGGTTGACAGAAGACCTTTCTGTTGTCTTGAATTGAATGGTGCTTAAGTTAAATTTAGTCCTGGCCGTGGTAAAATGGAATAATCTGAGTCTTTTCCCTCTTGTCCATGGAAGGCGTATGAATCAGGAAAAAATACCATCAGAATTCTTTGAAAAATAATTTATTGAGATGAAATCCACAGAACATAATTAATGACTTAATAGTGAACAATTCAGTAAATTTACTACATATGCAATATCATGCAATCACCACCTCTCTCTGGTTTCAAAACAGTATCACCCATCTAAAGTGAAACCTCTCACCAATTTAGCAGTTTCCCCTTCATTCTCTGCTCTCTCCTAGCCCTTGGCAACCACTAATCTGCATTCTGTCTCTATAGGTTTATTTATCTATTATGAATATTTAATATAAATAGAATCATGCAAAACCCTGCCAGGCGTTTTTGTGTCTGGCTTCTTTCACATACCATAATGTTTTTAAGGTTCATCAGCATTGTAGCACATATCAGTACTTCATTCCTTTTTATGGCTGAATAATATTCTATTGTATGGATATACCACAATTTGTTTATCCATTTATCGGTAGAGGAGCATTTAGGATTTGGGCCATTTCTACCTTCTGGCTATTTTAAGTAGTGTTGCTATAAATATTTGTGTGCATATACTTGTTTGAACTTCTGTTTTCAGTCCTTTCGGTACATACCTAGGAGTTGAATTGTAGGATCATATGGTAATTCCGCGTTTAATTTTTTGAGGAACTGCCAAAATGTTTTTCACGGTGGCTGAACCTTTTACATTCTCACCAGTAATGTACCAGGGTTCCAATTTCTCCTTGTCAACATTTTTAATTACCTGACTTTTTGATTCTAGCCATCATAGTGGGTATTAAATGGTATCTCATTGGGGTTTTGATTTGCATTTCCCTAATGACTAATGATACTGAGCAACTTTTCATGTTTTTGTTGGTCATTGGTGTATCTCCTTTGGAGAAATGTCTATTCAAGTCCTTTGTCCATTTTTTTAAATTGGGTTGTCTTTTTTATGGTTGAGCCATCATAGTATTTTAATTTGTACTGATATATAACATAGTCAAATCCTCCTCCAGTACTTTGTGAGAATGATAAGATGTTTTTTTTCCTTTGTTGTAGACTGAATAATCCTATACCATCATGTGTCCCAGTAATTAGCATGCACAAGAATCACCTGGAGAGTTGGTGTTAAAACAGGTTCATGGCCTCTTCACCCCTCCCCTCCTAGATTCTCCAAAGGTCTGGGGTGAGGCCAACAATTTGCATTTCTAACTAACTGCCAGGTGGTGACCATGCTGTTGGCCCATGGGCCACACTTTGAGTAGTACTGCTGAGATAGATAGCTTTTTGAGTGTCTAAAGGCCCCATCCCTAACTCCTACTCAGAGACCCTTCTCTTCCTTTTCCAGAACAATAGGTTTCTGGGGCCTTGTGTGTACTCTGTGACAGCTTCCCTCAACCACACGTTTTTGAGACCACAGGAGCATGCCTGACCTTAGGTGGACCAACTGGATTTTCTCTCTTTGGAATTTGCAACTTGGGCTCAGAGATACTACTCAGTTTTCTGCTGGTTTCATGAATTGAGTTGTGTAGGTGCTAAGCTGTGGTGTGACCATCCTCCGCCATGGTTTAAAGAACAGAGAAAGCCAATCTGCAGAAGGGTGAGTGGGGAAAGACAGACAAGAGAACAATAATAATAATTGCTAACACTCATTGAGCATTTGTTATATGTCAGGTACTGTTTACATCTTTTTTAAAGTATCATTTTGTAAAATAAATTTTTAATTTTGGAATAATTTTTAGACTTACAGAAGAGTTACAAAGATAGCACAGAATTCCTATATAGGCTTCACCCAGTTTCTCCCAATATTAATGTCTTATATAACTATAGTACATTTGTCAAAAGTAAGACATTAACACGGGTACATTATTATTAATTAAATTTCAGGCTTTATTTGGATTTCTCCAGTTTTTATGCAACCCCTCCCCCCACTTTATTTGGTTCTAGGATCCAGTCCTGGACATCTCATTGAATTTAGTCAGGGTGTGTCCTTAATCTCCTTGAGTCTGTGACCATTTCTCAGATTTCCCTTGTTTTTCATGACTTTAATTGTTTTGAGGAGTATTGGTCAGATATTTTGTAAAAGGAGCCAAATTTGAATTTGTCAGGTGTTTTCTTTATGGATAGACTTTAGGTAATGGCTTCTGGGAAGAATTCCACAGGCATGAAGTGCTCTCCTCATCATGTTATATGGGGTAGAGATGTGGGTACACGATAGTAACATGACTTGTCACAAGTGATGTTAATCTGATCATCTGGTTAAGGTAGTATCTGCCAGGCTTCTCCACTGTAGAGTTACTGTTTATCCTGTTCCACTCC
Source organism: Pteronotus mesoamericanus (assembly GCF_021234165.1). NCBI lineage: Eukaryota > Metazoa > Chordata > Mammalia > Chiroptera > Mormoopidae > Pteronotus > Pteronotus mesoamericanus. Next base: position 6,628,776 of record NW_026555310.1, read on the forward strand.
CTGTTCTTTGGAAAGGAGTCATTTGGTCCAGCCCCCACGCATAGAGGGGCGAATGGAGCCCTACCGCCTGGAGGGAGCAGTATCTACATCAATTATTTGAAATTTTATGAGGAATATTTGTCCTTCATCCTTAAAATTAATTGTTTATTTTTATTTATATTAGTATAGACTCATGAATACTTTTATGCTTTGAGGTATATGTTCAGATGGTTCCAGCTTTGGCCATCTGGGGCTCTTTTAGTTTGGCGAGTGTGTTCCTTTAACATCCACTTAACTTCTCCTCTTCCTCTTTTTCCTTCTCCTCCTCCTCTTCCTCTACGTCCTCTTCTTCCTTCTCTTCCACTTCCTCCTTCTCTTATTTCTTCTTCTTTTTGCACTTTCTTACTTTCTAGGCACTGTTTTAAGAACTTTAGGTACATTAGTTCATTTAATACAATAACCCCATGAGGTAGATTGCTAATATTATCCCCATTTTACAGATGAGGAAATTGAGGTACAGATATGGTCACACGTTGTGTGCTTGTTCTATGGGTGTGTTACAAAAAAAGTGTTTGTGAGAGACAAGCTGCCCGCTACCTGAGGGTTTTCTATCCCGCCTTTCCTGAGACCTACCTGCACTATTCTTTGGTTCCATGAGGAGTCCCAAGAGAGTTGGTTTGAGTGGAATTATATACATGCTGCTGAATTAGTACCATGACCCCACCATAGCCCATGGAATCATCTCAAAGCCTGAAGGAAGCAAAGTCACCATCACGTAATAGATGAAACATCTAAACTGAAATGAATGTTGGTGGATGAGAAATTGGCCCGCGGACTGCCAGTCCAGGGCCAGTTCTATAGGATTTACCCACCTACTGATAAGAGCTGGACACAAAAGGAAGGAACTCATGGTTTAGGTGAGGAGACCATCCACAGTTGAAAAAGTACATACCCATTACAGTGCAGCTCCGTGGAGAGACCCGCTGCCTCTCCCAGGTGTTGCTGGGAAAGAATTCACAGAGAAGGGGCCATTGAAACTAGGCTAATGAATAGGTGCTACCAGGGATAGTTGAGGGAAGAGGGACAGAAAACTCTAGGCAAAGGCCAGTGAGGAACAGAGGAGGGGTGGGGGCCAGAGTGGTGAGAGATGAGTACATACTCCCTTTCACTCATAGAAGACGATGGTGAGAAATTTCACTAAGCATTGGCTCTGAATTTTACATGAGGTTTATTAGTTGACAACATGTACTCATTTACACGAAAGATGTGACACCTCTGGCCCTGGCCGGGTGGCTCAGTTGTTCGGAACATCATCGTGTACACCAAAAACGTTGTGGATTGATCCCCAGTCAGGGCACATGCCTAGGCTGCAGGTGCAGTCCTCTGGTTGGGGCACGTACAGGAGGCAACTGATTGATATTTCTCTCTCGTTGATGTTTCTCTCTCTCTCCCTCTTTCTCAGTTTCTCCCTTTCTCCATCTCTGAAATCAATAAAAAGTATCCTGTCCTGACTGGTGCGCTCAGTGGGTTGGGTGTTGTCCTGCAAATCAAAAGGTCACTGGTTTGATTCCTGGTCAGGGCACATGCCTGGGTTGCCGGCCAGGTCCCCAGGTGGGGGCAGTTGAGAGAGGCAACTGGTCAATGTTTCTCTCCCTCTCTTTCTGCCTCCCTTCCTCTCTCTCTAAAAATAAATAAATAAAATATTTAAAAACATAAAATATCCTCAGATGAGTATTAAAAGAAAATTAAAGATGTGACACCTCTGAACTCTATTCAGCAGTGGCAAATCAAGGATAGTTAATTTGTCCTTACTCTGTTTAACTCCTTGAAACTCCTGTCAAGTTAGAAGTTGTAGTTTTTTCAGAAGACTGTTGAAGAAACAGGCTGCTTTCAGAAAGGATTTTCCCCTGCAAAACGGTCACCGAAATGTTTGACAACCTTGTATCTTGCTGATTTTTATCTTCATTAGCTTCGGCCAGTCTCCTAATGCTGGACCCTGACACTAAAGCCCTCTGTTGGGGTGTGGTGGGCAGGGAGGGCTCAGGGACTCTCAGTGGGCCCAGCTGTGGGGTAAGGGACTCACCAATCCTATCCATGTGGCAGCTGACAAACTAAGCTTCCCCCTGTCATTCTCGCTCTCCCCCTGACACCCAGCAAATGTGTGCGACTTAGCCTAGAGGAGACCATCTATATCAATATGAGTAAAATAATAATATTAGTGATAACTAACAGTTAAGCAGTTAGTATGAGGTAATGGTCTAAGTGCTTTACTTTCATTAATGAAATTCTCATAAATCTATGCAGAAGGTTTACTAATAATATCCCCAATTGACAGAGGAGAAAACTGAGGCACAAAGAAGTTAAGCAACTTGTCACTGTCATGTAGCTAGTAGGTGGCATAGTAAGCATGTCTCTTCAAAATTATAACCATCAATACCACAGTCTTATATCCTGCCTCTTCTATGACTCTAATTCATGTTGATATGTGAGTTTCTCTGGTAATTACCTCATGGGATACTGTTTTTGCAGACATATTCCTTCCTCTTCCTATACTTCTGGAAACTTTTTAAAGTGTGGATTAGGTGGAGAACAGCAAACTCAACTGCTGTAACTCTGACCCCAAGATTATTAGAAATGCAATTTGATGGAGAAGTCTCTATCCCCTTCACAAATGGTTTGAGGATCTTTTATGGAGACGCCTACCTTTGTTGAGAAGATACTGCCGTAAGCTTGCGGTGGCGAGGACTCTGGGCCTCCGAGGGTGGACTGGCTCTGCGGCTCCAGGGAAGCAGTGTGTGCATCGAGGGATGCGGTGGTTATTGTGAATGAAACAAGGAAAGAAAGGTGTTCCCTTTGAGGACGGGAAGGAAGGCAGAGGGGAAGTGTCTGCTTGAAAGGGAATGCTCTGGAGAGAAAAATGCAGAAGGGAGATTTTTAGAGTGAAATGATGTATGTTCTTATGATGTAAGTAAGAGAAAAAAGGCATCAAAATTTAAATTTTCTGTGATGCACAGGCTGAGTGAATCTGAGTTACATATATAGTAACATAGAGGTTAATTACAAAGAAAAAGCTGTGCAATGAGCTTGAAGTCAGGAGGTGGCTGACGAAATTCCAGTCTTTGCCTGGCCTTGCCTCCCTGCACTCCTGCGGTAAGGCTGTGGGCCCGTCCCGGGCCGACTTCCTTGGCTGTGCCACCTGGACTCTTTCATGAAGGTCAGAACCTTCCCTTCTCTGTGCCACCCACTGCCCTTCTCCTCCATGACACCTCAGGTCTCTTGAAGAACCATTTCTTATCCTTTGGGAATCTCCCTGCCACCAAGCTCTAGACACACCTCTTGGTGATGCCCACTGCGTTGCTCTGCCTAGATCCCCCACAGTGACAGGGCCATGGCTAACACTGTAAGCTGGCCCGCTCTTCAGGGCCTTCCTACTTGTGTGCTGCAATGACAGGACACAGGCTCGTGGCCACTCCCAGCCAGGCTGGGCCATTCCCCATGGGGAGGGTGGGCCGGCTCCCTCTGCCCTTCCGGGTGCGGGAGAGAATGAGGGCTGTCCTGCCGGAACCTGTGCTGGGCGGCGGTCAGCATGTTGCCCACGTACCCAAATCTCCCCAAACGAGGCTGGTTCTTCTCTGAAACAGGTCAAGCATGCATTCGTGACTTGTCAAAAGGATGTGTTTAAGATTATGCATATTTCTAGATCCACAAACTTATAACCTGATACGTTGAAAATGTGGAAAACAGAATTACTATACTGAAAACACAGTATAATTAAGAAAATAGGGAGTTTCTAAGATAGTCCCCCACTCTCTGAGCTGACAGCGGCAGCATCAAAACAGGTAAAGGACTTGGGCTTTCCACCCCCAGACCCCACACAGACTGTCCCCACAGTCCTTCCACATTCATCAGCAGTCTCTGGTCTAGTGGCCCTTCAACCAGCCAGGCCTCTGGGAAGCACAAGACTAGATATGTGCCCAGCATCCTTCTTTGAGAATCAAGACTAAAAGGTGAACATGACCGGTCCCATGGCTATTTCTTTCCTGATCAGTGAAGAGCAGAGCTTGTAACAACACAGCCTTTTCAACATTGGCTAAGGGGGGTCGGGGGGGATCTTCGAGAACAATGTCCCAGCTGAGTCAAATGCTCCTCTAACGTGACCATAGCATGGACTTTCTCTTGGGCCTCTTGGCTCAGGCTGGGAAACCCACCTTCTTCTCCGCTTCTGACCCTCAATGCCCTTTTCCTACCTTTCCCAGTTTTGTTTTTACCCCCTCGTCTTCATCCTAGATCTGCAGCTGTTTCTCACAGCACTAACTTCCTGCGGGGCACTTAAGCAGAACGGTTGTCATAACGACAGTGTGTGTGGTGCTCATGGAGAGACTAGAAGGAAGGATGAGAGCACCTGCGACAGGGAAAAGCAGCAGAAGCTTCTATTTAGGGCTCTAGAAGTGTTCATAGAAAAAATAAACAAAGGGCACATCCCTCAGAGAATGAGGAACACGAGGGCAAAGGCACTGGCACAGCCTTCGGGGAGCTAACATGGAATTGCAAGGATTTGGATCAAGGTATCTTTTGTACCAGCTTGAGCTTCCAGTGAAGAAAGAAGCTGAGTGACAGAATCCAGCTAGTGTCAGGATATGCTCTTCTGGTTGCAGCGGACCCCAACTCTGGGTTCTTCCCACTTGTGGGAGGTACATCTTTTTCCTGCAGAGAGAAGTGCCACCGTGGGAGCTGGGCCCTGAAGAAGCAGTCGACTCTTCAGCGGGGCTCCCACTTCAGCAAAGGGGGCTGAGGGGCTCCTCCGAATACGCAGCAAAGGGCGGCCGTCAGGTCACAGTGTGTGCTGGTTAGGCTGTCCTGTTGTAAGGAGTGCAGACTCCTTTGTGTTAGCTCAAGTACTGGGGAGTTTGCATTTAGGACTGTAGGGATAATTAGGGTTATAGACACTGAGATACGGTAAAGCAACCAGCCTCCGGGTAAGCGTGACCAGCATCCCTAGAATGCAGAGCCACTCTAGGGACGCAAGCACTAGGGTTTGCTGGCTTCACTTGAAAGTTCTCCAAGTCCCAAGGCTCAGTGCCTCACTCTATTTCTGCTTCTCTTTGCACTTCATCTTGTTTCTACTTTTGTTAACCCTAACTGATTCTCTCCACAGCATGACAGCTTGCTTTCCCCAGAGGCCAGAGATCTAATGGGGGTGGAGGGGAAGAGAGAGAGAGAGAGAGAGAGAGAGAGAGAGAGAGAGAGAGAGAGAGAGAAAGGGAGGAACTCTGAAGACAGAAGCCATACTTTTTTCATAACCTAATCTCCGAAGTGACGTTATCACTTCTGCCATATTTTATTGGTCACAGAGACCAACCCTGATAAAATGTGGGCATCGTCAGCCTGAGCATGTGAACACCAGGAGGAGAAGATCACTGAGGGCCAGCTTGGAGGCTGGCGAACCACATCATCCCTGGAAATGCTAGATAGTTTTGTTTAGACTTACCATCTGGCAATGATTTCCGCTCCTTTATATGCTTCCTCCCATGAGAAACTATGTTTCTCAGATTCCCTTCCCAGCAGGGTTCTGGATATAATTCAGATTCGGGCAATGAGGTGTTATTTGGGAGGCGGAAGGAAGGGGAAACCATTCACCTTCCGGAGTTAGGTGGGGCTGACAGACGGGCATCAATGGATGAGAGTTTTTCAGCGTCTAGTCGGACTCCGCCGTCCTCTGCCAGTCACCGGCCTTGTGGCCGGGGGACAATATTGGTTTCAGCAGTGGCTCCTGAAGCTTTCTGATTTCTTATTGACAACAGCAGCCTCTTAAATGCGAGCTCTTAGATTGTGGCCATATGACCAAATAACTTATTGGCGGCTTTCTAACTTTTATTTCTCTCAGACCTTCTAACAGTTTCGTGAAGCACATAATTCAAATAATTTTGTAAGCACATTATTGTAAACACCTTCTAACAGTTTTGTAAGCACATAATAATACCTAAAAGAGCAGTAAATTTCTTTATGCTTGCATTCCTAGAAAGATTTCTATTTTCTTGGTCTGGGAGAAATACCAGCAGTATAATAGTTAAATACATGGTCAGGCTGCCTCTTACATTCCATCTCTTACTTGCTGTGTGGCATTGAACAAATTACCTAACCTACTTAAGCTTTGGTTCCTCATCTACAAAACAGGGATAATAATAGCATCTGTCTCATAGGGATGTTATGAGGATTAATGTGTTCAGATAATGAATAAAAATATTCAGTATATACCTGGCACATACTAAGTACTTAACAAATATGTATTTGTATTATTATTATTATTATTATTACTGCTGCTGCTGACTTGGCAGGGCAAAGTGGGACACCCTCCACTGCCAAACTCTAAAGCGCACATGAGAGTGTTTGCAGGAGAGACATGGACTAGCTCAAACCGCCTGGCCTCTCACTTAAGTGGAGTAAGCATGTGGTCTTTAGAGGTTGAAAGGGATAAGCATATGGCTAGGAGTTTAAACAAAGTCATCTCAGGATTGCTGCTGTGGAAGGCGAGCCAGGGAGAGCAGACGGCAGGCCAGGAGGGGGTCGGGTCAGGGCCAGGCTGGCCCCGGAGAACGACTCACTGCAGCAGGTCAGGCCTGACTCACTAAGCAGATGACCACATGCTCTTGGGTATTTGGACCATCTGAATCCATTATCAATGGAACCCCTTCGTCTGCTGATGGCTGGAATACCCAGCCAAGTGTGGGCGAGTAGGGGTTCCTCTGATCCAAATGATCGCTTAGCGAGTGAAGCAGGGAGCTGTAGATAGGACCCATGGTCCTCTCTCTCAATCCAAGAACCAAGATAAACCACCTAAACCCTCATAGGGGAAACGATTCAATTACCCCCATGGTCAAGATGGCTAGGGTACCTTCCAGAATTGACAGTGAGGCTGGGAACACCTTCATCTCTCAAAAGCACATGGAGGACAAGTGGCCTGCCCAAGGTCACACAGCCAGTTAACCCAAATCTCCTCACCTGTATTCCGGCACATCCTCTCCTTATACTAGCAGCACAGAGGTGGTTACACTAGATACCTCAAGTGTGGTGAGCCTTCAGTTACTGGGTTATTTGGTAAAGGAGCAAGAGGAAGGCTGTAACTTTCCCTTCCTTTTTGAGATTTATGTTGTGTTAGAGCATGAGGAAGCAAGAAAGACAATTAAAAGCTTTCAATTTCCAGCCATTTGCATTTTATAGAGAGACCTACCAAGTTTTAGACAAAGGGGATATAATTGTTGTAATGAAAGACAGCAGAAGTTCTTTATCTGGGGACTAAACATCCTTAGAAGTACTGTAAATGGCTCTGAAGTTATGTGTCTAAATTTGTGCTTATGTGAGAATAAAGACTTACAGCTTTCAATATAGTCACAGGCGAATCCATGACCCCAAAAAGTTGAAGAAAGACTGCTATTGAATTTCACCTCTCTCAGCACTGGCTGGGCTAGTCTGTTCATTCATTAAGTAGACATTTATTGAACCTACTTGACACTCAAAGGCATTTAAAGTTCAGCACATCTAAAACCTGAGTCAGGATCTTCCCATGCAACCTCTCCTGGTGTTTTCCTCCCCACCTCTATTTTGTGATGTTGTATCTCTCTATCAGTAAGTGACATCACCATCAGCAGTTCTGAGGGCCAGAAGAAGCCTGGGAGTCTCCTTGACACCTCTCTCTCCCTCGCCCCACATCCAATCCTGCAGCAAGCCCGGTGGAGCCTACCACCTAACTTTTTCCCATATCCAACTCTATCTATAAAATCAAAGACAAGGTGGTAATAATAGATTAATTCCTCATATTATAGTAAAAGTAACAATGTTTTATTTAAGGTTTTTGTCAGGTAAAATTTTAACCAAATGCTAAATACACCCACGATTTCACCCATATCCACACTGACATTCCAACTTTAATAATTGTCAGCTCATGGCCCGTCATATGTTACCTTTATCCCCCATTTTCTTCTCTCCTCAATGAATTATTCTGAAGCAAATTCTAGACATTATATTATGTAATCAGTAAATAACTCACTCTCTTTGAAAATAATGAACTCTTGTTAAAAATTATAATTATCGTAAATAAAATGACTAATAAAAACTCCCAAATATCATCCAATATGCTGGCAATATACAAGTTTCCCCAGTTTTCTCAATATTTATTATAGTTTGTTTGACTCATGATCGAAACAAGGCCCACTTTCCATCTCTGGAATTTGATACGTCTCTCAAGTCTTTTTCAATCTGTGCCTTCCCATTCCTCTTCTCTCTACGTTTTCTTTGCAGTGCACTTCCTAGAGCAAATGTTTTCCTGTGGCTTTTCCCATAATTTGCTGAAAGGTTTTAACATTGTTTCTCAAATGGCACAAAGTAATTTAAGAATGAAAGGGAGGAATCAAAATATCCTATACCTAATTTAATTTGTAATCCTAGTTCATTTGATTTTTTAAAAAAATTGTTTTAAAATATCTTAAAATAATATACTTTTTGAGCTGGAAGGGGTGTTGGAGGCTGTCCAGTCCTCTGGCTTTACATGTGTGGAGACAAATGCCTTTGAGTGACAAGCATATGCCATCCCGCAAGCTACAGGCCTAACCAGGGGTCTGTGCTCTGTCTCTGGGTCCAGCTGCTTTCTTTGCCATTACTCTTACTATTCTATCCAGGATCCATCAAACAGGAATCAGTATTAGTTGGTATTTTCATATTCACTTGTACCAGGATAATTGATGTTCCCAGTGATGACCCAAGAGACCAACAGGTAAAACTGCGTTGAGATCCTCCCTCCACATTTCAGTTCATGAAAACTGGCAATTCTTGTGAGCCAGACATGGTAGTGCTTCCCAAGCACATAACTTCATTTCGGTCTCACTCTACACTGAAATGGGTCAGGAAGTATTTTAGGAGGATTCCTCACACCTTCTTCTCTGTTGTCTGACACCCCTCCTCCCTCTTTTATTTCCCAGTGGAATTCATAGTATCTCTTCTTTGGGGAAGGCAGTAATTTGTTCCCTCACACGGCAAGTCCTTAACTGGAATTTTTAGAAAGACGTGTAATTAGGCAGCGGTAGATCAGGATGGGGGCCGCTGTTGGGTTGCGCATAAACGTTCAGCGTCACACCCCAGGTCCTCATGGTCCCTCGGCTTTGCTTGCACACACTGGGGGGACCAAGTTTAACCCACCTGCTGCTCCAGCCTCTGTAAATTGATCCCTGTCTCCAACCCTTCTCAGCAACTCTTACTGGAATTCTCCAAGATGGTCTCCAGTGTAAAACCTCTTACTATTAAAAATAAAAATCGAGAGTGAACTAAACTAAACTATACTAAGCTAACTAAACCTTTGGCTCATTTATTACAATGTTGTCATTAAAAAAAACCAACCAAACAAAAAACCTTTCAGGCCACTGGCTCTGATCTGCCCCTCCTTCTGCTCTCTCATGGAATTTGCCCCTTTGAAGGAAAAAAAAAATCAACATATATCGATTTGAAACAGTATTCCCCACAGAGATGTTCTCAGACATCTTTCTAAGAATATCTTATTCCTTTACCAGAATAGAGAGAGTATGTTAATTGACCAATAGCTACTGTGCTCAGAACTATGGGTTTACAAGCAAGGGGGAAATATGATCCTTACTCCCATGTTAGGGAAGGAAACATGGTTTAGGACTTGAGTTTAAAACCACTTACTATTTGACCTTGGACTTGCTTCACTGCTCCAAGCCTTAATTTCCTTGTCTATAAAATGAGGATAGTAATTCTTTTCTTTCGTGGAGCTTTAGTAAGGATATAATAAGAGTGAATAGAAGAGCTTAACATAGTGGCAGATACATAGTAAGTGCTCAATAAACAGCTAACATTACTATTGATTTTTTAGAGAAGCCGAAGAATATGTTTGGGGTAGATGATGAAAACAATAATGAGGAATTTAGATTTAATGGGGTTTGAAACATTAGGCAAGTCTCATTTGTGTTCCTGGTGATATTATGGTGGAGGTGTTTTAGAAATCTTGGTTCTAATGTGTCTTACCTGGGGCAGGTGGATGTGAGAGGCAGAGAAGCCAGCTAGCGGTCGTGCAAGGACGAGGGACTCGAGATGTGTTCAAGGGAAGAACAGCGAAGTGGCTCTCAGAGGAAACAAAGGGTCTTTGGGTCCATTTGGGTTTAAGGAACAAGGATGAGAGGAGAGCCAATACCACCCCCAACACTCACTAAACTAAGACGAGGAAAAAGACCTACCCATAGTAGCAGCCTAGCCTTTGGGTAAATGCGTCTATTTGTGTAGTAGGTATGAGGTGTTCTCTTTGGAACCATTGAGTTTAAAGTGACCTATTTAACTACCTATTTAATGTCTCCCCTGATGGGCTGTAAGTGCCATGAGGACCTGGGATATTTTTGTCTTGTTAACCTCAGCATCTTTAGCATCCAGCACAAAGCCAGATGCTTAGTGAATACTCAGCAAATATTCATTGAATTGCATTGAGTGGAATTTAAGGTGATGGCTGCAAAATTGAGGGAAGTGATAGACACCTGGAAACACGGCTTCCTGTGCGAGGCTTTCCCCATAAAAGCGGTTCTCACAGGTGTGTGAAAGGATGATCGCACTGGAGCGCAAACAGAGAAAAAGGATAAAACAACAAAAAGGGGACAAAATTTTTTTCATTCCTCATTTGAGAGTAAAAGGAAAAAATGAAATTGTCTCAGTGAGCCCAAGTTATTCTGTAGTAAAAACAACTTCAAAATCTCAGTGGTGGAATGCCCCGAGTTTATTTCTTACAACATATGTCCAGCACAGGTTGGTGGGGGCAGTTTGCTCAACCTGGTCGCTCAGAGACCTCTCTGGACACAAAACTGCTGCTTCCTTATATTTTCATTATCTACATTACCCACCTGTGATTCCTTTTTTCCTTTCAGTACCAACTACTAACTCTCTCACTGTGGAGTCACTTTCAAACTTTTGAAGAGAGACTATCTAATTGATCCAGGGAGTCAACATCCTTCCTATTGCACCATCGGCCACTGTCCAGCTTATTGTTTGACTGCCTGTAGATCAAGGACATCTTGTTTAATTTTTTGTGGCCAAAGGAGGTCACGCTAAATGAAGTGATGGTCCAAGGAATGAACCCGAATCGCCTTCTGACAGCACTGCGAGAAGTGTGTCCTGAAGCGGCCTCACTTACACAGTTACAGTGAAAGTCCAGTGAGAGCCCAATGTTTTCTTTTAAGGGAACATTTTTAATTTGGAATCAAAATCCAAATTAATTTGTACTAATTGGCCTATTCTTATTTTCCTCTTTGTCTTTAGTTTCTGAATTTAGCTTAAGGTAAAAAATGTCAGTTTTGGTGGTTCATTTGAATGGAGCACAAAGACATAAGAAGTACTTTAATGTGGCGTCCTTGGTTTATTTCTAATATGGGCACAATTCAAGTAAAATACATAAATGGAGTTATCTCTACTAGAAGGGATGTTTTAATAAACAACTTCCCTATTTATGAATGTAAAAAAGGGCAAAAAGCATAGGCAATTGCAAATTGGATCATAAATGCTTTTCCACTGAAAATCAGCATCTCGGGCTCAGAAACTGGGTAAATTAAAGGGCTGCCCAGCCCTGGTCCAACAAGCAGACAGAGTGTTTTGCTACCTGAAGAAAATGCCTTAACATCTCTGTAGAATTTGAGAGCTAACAAATGGCTTTCACCTGTTATCTCATTAGAGCATCTCCAATCCTTTAAGGTAAACAGTTGCTACCTCCCTAATTTTCAACTGAGGAGACCAATACCAGAAAAGTTGTAATTTGGCCAAGATTTTGAAAGAAATATGGATAGTGGAGAAGATCAGAGTCCAGGCCTGCTAATCCAAACGTTTTGTTCTCTTGGGCTGCAGGGCGCTACAAGACCCCAGGCCTCCTCCCGCTCCTGCAGTGAGGTAGCATGACTTGGAGCGCAGACGGCTGTTAGCGCCACCCGCTGTGTGACCCCAGACAAATAACTGGCTCTCGATGTCTTCAGCTTCCTCTCATAGAAAACTGAGATAATTATAACCTATCTCCAGGGCTTAATGTGATTTAGATAATGTCTTTAAAGTATTTAACATGTTAACTACTTATTAAGTGGTGGTTTTTATTACCATTAAAATTATTCCTTTGGGTTACGCCAGAGATTTTTCAACCTGTGTGCCACAAGAATTTTCAAAACATGCAATACCTGACTATTTAGTCAAGGCCACCGACCTTTTTTTCCTTAGATTATCAAATAAAAAAATGACGACAGCCAACATAACAATAGCCATCTGGTGTGAATGCCCTGGCTTGAACTATAAATATATAGGTTATATAATAGAGTTGTGTCTTATTGGTCACATTGCATAATAAGGTTGTGTCTGATTGGTTAATTCTTGGTACCAGAAATCTTTATATGCAAGTACAGTCACTTGATTTTTTTTAAAAAGTCACTTTGAAACAAAAACGGCAGGCAATTACTCTTACCAGTTTTGTAAATCAATCAAAATTATGCCTATTTTTTCAGATCTGCAAAATATAATGCTTTTTGGTGGGCTGCAGAATTTTAGTAACTAGTTTATGTCTGCCATAAGATGAAAAGGGTTGAAAATCATTGGGTTAAGCTATTGCTGTTATGCTAAAATGTAAATAGGTGTCTTAGCAGGTGAAGGCCATTAGCCTCTGCTGCCGCTAACGTAAGAAGGAACTGTAATGGGACAGTTATATTATGAAAAGGGAAAAGCTGGCAGGTGACAGTGCCAGGAAGACGTGTCCGGGGGGGCTCCTCAGGTGCGGTCTGAGACAGCCAGCACAGTGAGTAGGAAACAGTGTGGTAGCTCAGGGCCCTGATGGGGACGACGGTGTCACGGCCGAGGTAGACCTCACTCTGTCATCCTTTTGTCATGGGTTGGCGTTTGCTGAGAAATTCCTGGGCTATCTGCAAGTGAGTGAGAGTAACAGTCTCCTCAGACACAGCTTAGGAGAATCCATTCATTCGGCGGATCATTAAAGAAGAGTTCTGATTTAAATGAGGGGGCCACACTTTGAGAACCACTGCTGCAGGGTGGTCACCCCCCTTCCTTCCTCCCCTCCCCCATGCCCTTCCTACCGCCAGGGAGCTATGGAGGCCGGCGTCCATACTCGTTTGGGTGGAAATAGAGATGACTAATACCTGAAAAAATAGTCTCAACCTCACTAGAAATGCAAGAAAAAGAATTATACCAATTATTAGAACAACACTAAAATACTTGTACTTCGGAAAGCTTTTAACCAAAGGGAGACTGTGGTCAGAATGCTTTGTAAATAATTTGCTGCTAACTCTATAGGTAGATCAATATGTAAAGAAAAAAGATTTTTTTTAGTATCAAAATATTAGTATTTTAGTGTTTAAAAGTAACAATCCTGCAAACTGCTATTGCAGTCACTACTGATGTTACAAGTACGCTCAGTGCTTCCTTCCTTCACTCAGGTGTGGGACCTCCCTCTTCTCCTGTCCCCAAACACCCCATCACTTCTCTCTGCTCATTCCATTGTCATGTTTCCGCTGCCAGGAACCCCACCAGACTCCACTGTCTTCCTCCTTCCCTAATCCTTTTGAACTTATTTTCTGTGTTGCACAATTGGACTATTCTATCTATTGTTATTAAACATTTTTGAGTGCTTTGCAAACAAAGGTACAATCTCTGTGCTCAAGGAGTTTACAGTTTGGTGGAGTTGAATAGGACAAGGATACGGGTAACACAAGGTAGAAAAAGAAAAATGTCACATCATAAATATAAATTAAATAGTGTAGTCTTTCAAAGAATGAGGAAGATAGATTTAGCTGTGAATTTCTCCCCCTGTCTCCCATTTTACAGGTGGTAAAGTTGTGGCCCACAGGGAGAAGTGGCTGTCTTAGGTAACAGGAACAGGTTTGTCTATGTGAGATCAGTCACATCCTCTGTTTCTACCATCAGAAGGATGACTCTGAGTGGACCAGAGTTCGAGAACAAATTCTGAGGAGCTCTAGTCAAATAAGGCACTCTACTTTTGGTGGTCAAGTGTCTGGGAAATGCTATGTAGTGTACCCTTTTGGAACATTCAGAGTGGCTATTCCCATATTAAAGGCTCTGAGAAGTTCAACAGAACGAAAAGCTTTATTCACCCCAGAGAGGCTGGACTTTTCCCCACATGCCTTCTGATCCCTGAATATCCAGCCTTGAGGTCAGAGCAGCCACCGCATACCCTTGGAGAGTCCAGTCTGTATCCGTCACTTCCCTGAGCTGGTCTTCTTTAAGCTGGGGATCAAAGAGAAAAGGAGAGAAAGGCCCCTGAAGGTGAGCCCCTCTCCCACTCCTTCCTATGGCCAGCTTGCCGCTAAGGCAGTTACCTGTGCATTTGTTAAGAAGCGTCTTTACCTAACTTCTTTGATTAAGGACATTTATCTCAGCGTGTTGGTTAGGAACAAAATACTGAATCATGTATCTGAGACCATTTGTCACTACCTGTGATATAATCCCTTCTCTGTAAACTTTCTAGTTTATTTTCAAATGCCAAAACAATGTATTAAATTTCATTGATTTTAATAGTTTGTTTTTTAACTGGGTAACAGTCACATGGTACATAATTCAGAAGTCAAAAGTGTCTGCAGTGAAAAGTGTCAACTCTAAATCCTGTCTCCCAGTGGCCCAGTTTATACTGCTTGTGTGTGTATTCCCTTGCCCTTCTTTCCTCACAGATGGCCATGTATACACACTGTTATGCATCTTTGCACTTAAAGCTACATCTTGGCGATAGTGCATTATGAGTCCCTGCAGAGTTTTTATAGGTGCATAGTATCCCGCCATATGTGCTATAATTTATTTAAATATGACATTCAGGTTACTTTCAGTCTTTTGCTCCAGTCAATGCTTCATTGTATAATGTGAGATATTGAGAACCTTGGTAAAATTAGGTAGCAGCCTCCTGCCACTAAAACAGGCCAGAAATTTAATTGGTGATCTAAAAACCTTCTTATAATTTGCCACATAGCAAGGCAGCTTGTATAAATAAACTACTAATAAACTGGGGTAGGAAAAATTCATACAGATTATGAACACTGGTGAACACACAGTATATAGCGGGGTACAGGCAAAGGATCCAAGACCTCCAAAGAGTCTGGAGGTTTGATTTTAATGTAAGGACAGAGTGTCTGGTGGATAGCTACCAAGTACCCCAAGGTGCTTAAAAAGCAACGAAGCTAGTCATGCGGTATTAATAGTTACTAGATTTCTCAGTCTGTAAAGCTAAGAAAACAGTTTTACTTTTACTTTTAATAAAAATAAAATAACAATAATTCCAAGAGCTAGCATTTATTGAGCACTTTCCCTATTCAGACAGCATTCTACGTGCTTTATAGGTATCACATTGGTTAATCCATTTCAATAGACTGGTGCTATTTTTATCCCCACTTTAGGGATGAGGAAATTGAGGCCAAAGGAAGTTAAGTAAGTCAGCCAAGGTCACACAGCAAGTGAGCAACTGAGCCAGGCTTCTAAATCCTGAGCTGTCCCCCTTGACCACTGCAGCCTACATGGGTCTTTACTTTCAAGTTTCTCCACTTCTCCAACCAACAGCAAAACAAAGATTTGTAATTTTTAATTCCTTAGTGCCATGTGGTCAGTTTTGAAGACTTTAAAAATTATCTGACTGGCCTATAATTCAAATACAGGGAGGGGCAAAAGTAGGTTTACAATGGTTCATATGGAAAATAATACAATGATAAATAATAACACAAGAATAAACTCTGTGTTTCGCATACTAACAATTGTAAACCTACTGCTATGCCACCCTGTATGTGAGTCTTTGATTGTTTTAGTGACCGTGTTTTCACTTTTTCCTCGTGTTTCTCTTTTTGCTTCATGTGCCATCAGTGTATTTTGATTCTTTTTGTTGTTGTTTCCTCAAAGTAATCTGCTTGAGGCACAACATGAAATCACCACTCTAAAAATGACTTTGGCATTTTGAAAAGACAAATGTCCTTCATAGGCTGTGATATTGGGTTTATTCTTTCCACCATGTCCTTTCAAAGGATAAATTTATTCTTCAAATAGGCTTCCAGCTGCTTTCCGTGCACAGATTATGGTGGAAATCCCCTCTTGTATGGTCCAGTAGGATTACTGAATTCAGTTGAGAAGAACCGTCTAGCCCAGCAAGGTACCCGAAAAGACAATGACAAGGAAGAGTTGATAAACGAAATCTAATGCCTCCTTGCAGCTTTGTCTTCTCTTTTTGTATTGAAAATTTGGAAATTTCTTGAGTTTTGGGAAGTATTTTTTGTAATTTGTGAATCAAATTATTGGTAATTTGCTCCAATTTACATCGGCAGAGGTGCTGTCCATGCTTGCAGAGTGGTAATAGGCATTTAAAAGTTATACACTATCCAATTCCAAAAATCCACTTACAAGTGAGTTAAGCAATGATGAAATCCAGATTTTTATGACTCATCTGAAAATAATAGTCTAAATCCTCAAGTCTTAACTCCTATGTCCTCTCCTGCAGAAAGCCTTCTTTAACCTTTCTATGAGGAAGCACTCTCAGCTTATTTATGTGTAGCCCACATGTCAGCTCTTTCCTTCTTTAAACTAATCCTTTCCTTTTGTGTATTTGGAAAAAGGGGGATTTTGTCATATGCTTGTTCCAGTGTTGGTGATAGGCAGTCTGGAGCCATGTGGGTATCACGGTCACTCTCTGTTTTCTGTGGGCTTCTCCTCTCTTTGTTGCCAGTAGAGCTGGAACCAGGGTGAGGCAAGTGAGGCAGGTAGGGAGCAAGGCTTGAAGAGGCATTTACTCTAAGGGTTGTGTAGGTACAAGGTTGTTCTGCACTAGTCCTGACCTTGCCTGCCCACCACAGCCTGGAATTCATGGATGTGGGTCCCTCGGCAGAGGGGGTGGGGGGGGGGTCTGCTCTGCAGCACCTCAATGGCAGTACACTCCAGTAATTAAAAGGACAAACTCTCATTAATACAGGTGAAGCAGAAAGAGTAGCCCCAGGATCTGGTAAATACTCAATAAGTCACAGCTTTTCCTCTTGCCTCTATTTCCAATTTTGGCCTCATACTGGCCTCCAGCATTGCCATTCAAAGCTGTAGAAACATATTAAACTTTATAAGAAGGTTTGAGAAAATTATGCAAATTGTAAAAGGCATGAAAATTGTAAATCGTCAGGGAAAACATCATTTCCATACAACTCAAGGGAAAAAGCTCTGCAGAAGTGAAAGCTCATAGGAAATGATGAGCTTCTGACCTTTCTCTCTCTCTCTCTCGGGGTGTCCTTTCTCTCCTGAAGTACCTTCATTTAGAGTTCTCTGCTTTTGGAATCTCTTCTCATCACTTACTTTCCAGCACCTCGTTCCATCCTCACAGAACTCTCACCCCTGAACTCATCCCAATTCCCCCGCTGAATATTTCCCTAGACGACATTTTCAGGCCAGAATGGACCTGAGGCGTCAGCAGCACAGTGCGGTGTGGGCATCGGCAGCCCATGTCCAGACTCTTGCAAAGTCTCCTGTCACAGAAACTCAACTCTTGTTCATATCAATCAGCCTATGACAAAATTGGTTTAATTGTGCATTGTTTTTGCTGCAATTCTGAGAACCTATGGATGACATTAAATGATGACTTACTGTAATTTTATGCAAATGAATGCTCATTTCTTAAATTCAGACATGTTTAGTAATTTTTAGTTGTTCCTTAAAATCACCTCTGTTTAGACTCTTTGCTTAAGTTCTAAAATTTATATATAAATTTGTTATAGAGATATATATAGAGAGATAGAAATATATATAGATATAGATAGATGTATATAATAGTAGGAAAATGGCAAAGTAATATACATATAGATATATTCCTATATCTCTATATCTACATATATCTATAGGTATATATATACCCATAGGTTAAATCCCACATCAGAGGGAGATAGTGTTGCTATGTTCTTTGATGTGTATGTTTCAAAAGAGATGGCTCCCAGGACCTTGAACAAAACATTTCTGGGTTGTAAAGCTGGCAAAGAACTACACACATATCAAAAGGAAAGAGAAAGGATTGACAAACATTATGCTTCTCACAGACAACCTCTAAACAAGAGAGGAGGGGGAAACCTCTTTCCCTTTGGACAACAGGGAAAATCCTAATGTTTTTATTTTCCTTTACTATACTCAAAGACCAGGTGGACAAGGCAACACCACTGCAGAGAACAGAGAAGGCAGAAGGCTAAGTATCAGGGCCAAGTTCAAGTCCTCTTCTCCCAACCATGACGAGGTTATAGAGATCCCTGGGTTATATACCTAGGTGTTATCTTGAAGAAGAGCCAGGGAAAAGGAAATCTGAAGTTCTGAGCATTTACCCTGATGACATGGAGTTCCTTAAGGGACTGCGTAAAGGACTGGATAGAGCTGAATTTATCAGACTGTGCTTTATTATTATTTTTTTCTTGCCATCCAGTAAGGTAGAAGCTCATGAAAAAAACAGAAGAGTTATGAAAAACATAGAAGTTATATTTTCTGTCACTTGGTGTCAAATACATAGATTTGTGTTTCTGAACAATTTTCTATAATTCACTTGTGTCATTATTTTTAATTTGCATAACTGACAATGGTTTGGCTCATATTTGGGAAAACCAAACTAAACCAAAAAAATCCCCCACAAAAACCCTTTTAGGCACAGGATGACTCACTGTGTCATATGTATGCATGACCAAAGCGCGAAATAAATGTATACCTTAGGAGCTAATATCAAGTATTGAAAATTGCAGCCATTGCTTAATACTAAAATATTATTAAGACTTCCTTTGCCTTTTTCCAGGAATCTCCTCTTTCTACTCCAAATAAACCAATAACCCCATTATGTTACCATACATATCCTACTATATCAGAGAGGAAGAGCAAATACCATATTAAAATTCAAGATTTGGTTTAAACAGCCCGCAGATCTAGGAGCCCTTCTTTGCCTTTAACATCAAAGGTTCACATCAAAAAGAGTAAATGTTGATTAAATTACCCAGTGAAGAAAAGAATGATTAAACAGAACAGAATTTAAGCATAAGGAAAGACATTATTTCAGAACTAGTTACATGGAATGAAACTCCCCTGGGCAATGATTTCGGTGTAATTATTTTAAGATTCCTACTAAACACTGTGCACCCCGGAGACTCAGTTTGCCTGCAGTTCCTCAGCTGAGAGAAACCCACACCAATGGTCTTTTCAGCTCCCTATATTGGGTCCAAAACACATGATACTGGATGTAGCTGAATTTTCCCAAAGGACTGGATTACCAAACCTATTTTCCTTTTAGAAGAAGGGAATTCAATTTCTTGGAAAGTCTAGAATAAACTGCATCGAAATTGCTG
This sequence comes from Pteronotus mesoamericanus, assembly GCF_021234165.1. Classification (NCBI taxonomy): domain Eukaryota; kingdom Metazoa; phylum Chordata; class Mammalia; order Chiroptera; family Mormoopidae; genus Pteronotus; species Pteronotus mesoamericanus. The sequence continues at coordinate 6,648,122 of NW_026555310.1, forward strand.
GGATTTTTATGTTTAAAGAGCAGTAATTGGATTGCATGCAGACAGCTTCCCTGGATTATGTACGGCCACACTGTTGAGAGAGGGCTGTGTTCAATTTACATAAGTCATAGTGCCTTTGCACAAGACATTGTAGTCAGTTGATTCCAGAGAGGAGAGAAATACATTTTGCAGGTGTGCGTTGGGGCTTGGGGCTGTCTAGTCTTAGGAGACGGTTCTTGGTTTGTGCTGATTTGTTTTGCTCAGAAATAGTCAGGGAATCTAAATTTAAGAACAAAGGCCTCCCATTCAAGAATTTTGAAGAGTCATCAAAAAGAATCACATTATTTAAATAAGTTTTACAGCAGAGAAATTCCACTGCCAAACACATTCTTGGATAAATCAAAAGACTTCTTTACTAAACTTTGTTTTGGTTCTTGAGCAAAGATAGTTTTGTTATTTAAAAAAATTGAACACCATCCAGAATTATCTCACAATTCTGAACACCGAAAAAAATTCCTTTTTATCTACTACTTGATTTAGAAAGTATTTGCTGGTAAAAGCTCTTTTGTTGTTGTTGTTGTTGTGCTATATAATGACAGGGATGTATCCTGCCACTCACAGCCTAAATACTAGGATAAGTTCACAAACTTATATTTGGCTCCTGGGGTATATCTCTGAGGCAGTGAAAGATGTACTTCTAAAATAAAAAAAAAAAAAAAAGGCAATAAAGGTTCAGATTGTCCTGGTCAAATAGGAGATAGATTGGACTTAAAAATAGCTCCTGGACAGTGCTGAGTACTCAGTGGGAAACTCAACATTGATTGATGGTGGTCCATCCTTTGCTGGAACCTATGTAGTAAAAGAAACCTTTAAGCAAAATACTTAAAATAAAAAATAAAAGCTACATAGTAGAGATTCCAGTGATTACGTTGCTCAAAGGACATTTGTAATTTCATTCCAAATTCTGCTTCAGAGAGACTAGAACGCACTATTTTTATTACTCAAAGCCCAACATTAACTCTTAAAATCAAAAAGGCCTTTAAATGTTTAAACTGGGTAAAGAAAAGTTCCACACTTAACTTTTAATGGATATAACTCCTGAGGAATTTTAAAAATGAAATAGAGAGCAATGAGACAGAAGATGTGACCTGAAGCCTATCACAAAACACATTTAGCACTAAGCCCTGCAGTACAAGCTCTAGCCTAGGTACCAATATTTTCAATGAGCAAAAGAGAAACGGGATGAGAACAGTATTTCAGGGAGAGTAATCTGGCCCTTAGAGACCCGAAATCTTTCATTACAGTGCTATGTTTAATTCGGACATGGAAAGCAATTGTCCACTATGTGTCACAACCACAATTTGCTAATTCATCTCTCCCAGCCCTTTCAGGCCTCCCCGCTGTTTCCATACATGCAGAATTCATGCCCATGGCAACAATCTTCAACTTGACATTCCTCTCCCTAAAACACACTACAGTCTTTGCAGATCTTACTGTTTCTTTAGCTCTGCTTGATTCTCACCTGCTCCAAGGAGTTTTCTTACCCCTAAACACATACTCCACAGTAATGTCTCTCTCTCTTTTTCTGAAGAACTCCAATAACTCATAGCTGTTTATCATAAACTATCTTGTAGTGTGGCCTTCTGCATGCGTCTCTGGAATCAACTGACTATAATATCCTTGAATGAAGGCATTATGACTTATATAAAGTGAATATGACCACCCCCCCACCACATTAAATTGTATATAGTACCTGAGCTTCCTAGATACAACATGCATATACATGAACTGATTTCATTCCCTACCCTTACCCCACCTTCTGTGCCAGTCTCTTCATTGTAGTCAGAAACTAGAGATAAGAATTGTAGGCTCTTTATCACTTCATGCGTTCCATGCTATCTGCAACAAGGTGGTTTTAATTTTCCCTGAGGAGGATTATAATTCAATACCAAAGGGAAAAAACAGCAACATTATTTTGCAGTTTCTCCTATCAAGAGGTAGAGTCTGTTTCCCTACTTTTTGAATCTTGATCTGGCCTTATAATTTGTTTTGGCCAATGGGACACCTGCAAGCATGGCATGAGCAGAGGCCTGACAACTGCTTGTTCATTTGAACTCGTTCTATCTCTTGCTGTTTTTGGAACCAAGTTGCTATGTGAAAAAGCCCAGAGTAACCTGCTAGACACTGGAGACATGCAGCCCAGTGACTCCATTTGCCCCAGCCAACCACCAGACATACAAGTGAGCCATCCAGGACCAACCAGACCCCAGCCAACGTATCAGCTGACTGCGGTGGCCTGAGTGAGCCCAGGTGAGACAACACAGGGACCATGTAGCCAAGTCCAGCCCCAATGGCTGACCTGCAGAATTATAAACTAATAAATATTTTTAAGCCTCCGCATTTGAGAATGCTTTGTTACACTGCAAAATTAAACTGATTTAATATATAACAAAATTAAAGTATTTAAAATCTCATTTTTATGCATAGTTGACAGAAAGCCTACTGTGCTTTAAGGAATTACATACGGAAGCATATACAGCTTCTTTAGAGCATTTTGGACGAGTTAAAGTATTATCCCTGGCTGAATCTAAGGAAAACAAATAACAGAAAGAAACCCATCACTCTGGCAAGTTCAGTAAGGTAAATAGACTTCTAAATTTCATAACTGAATCTATGGCAAGAGCACTGGTCTGATGCCCACATTGCAGAGGAAGACATTGGAATTCAAGTGCTTAAGTAACTTACCCAAGAGAGTATATAACTAGTAAAATGGTGAAGCTGGATTTGCACCAGGCAGTCTAGATTCTTAACCAGGAGTTTACAATTTTAACCAAGGTGCTATCCTGCCTCCCAAATGGAGAGCTAACTAAAGCAAACGCCCTGTAAGAACTGCTTTATATTTTAGTATCTTACTCTGGATGATGATAAGGGATAACTTCAATTTTAACTGTAACTTGTAGGCCTTGAAGCTAAAAAGAAAGGTATAATCATTAGGCTACTTCCATGATGGATACTGTCATTTTCCACCTTCCACTATTTTAAATTATTCCCCATTGTTCTCAGTGTCCATGTGTAGGGTTTCAGCCATAGCAGGGAGTGATGTATCTTTATAGTAATGAAGCCTTTGTGAACATCAGAGAAAAGGGCCCTTTTTCTGTTCCAGAAGAATTATAGTAGGATCCCAAAGCATGGTATCAACAAAGTGTACAAATCCACACAATACCCACAAACACAGACTTGCACACTATGGAATCCAGTTATAATTCAATTTACTAAGTCTGTCCCATGAACTCACATATTTGAAGTGCCCTGCAGATTGTAAAGGGTTATAGAAATGTTAACTGATTTTGCTGAATCAATTTTTCAGAAATGTGGGCACAATAAGGAAAAAAGATGGCAAGGCCATAAAGTTAATAGAGGCTAAACTTCATTATTGTTTCTATAAGAGGTTCTGCTTTATAGCAGCAAAGCATTATGGGACTATCTTTAGGCACCTTTGTCTACTCGATGACAGCTTAATTCTATTTATACAAGGTGCATACTTGAGTCACTTATAGAGCTCTGTGTGCTGCTATAAATCAAAGGTATCTATATACTCTTATTAAGTCATTTAAGCTTTGTAAGCTTCTGTTTTCTTCTTTGTAAAATGGGCATCATAAGATTGTTGTGAAATCAGAATGAATGTATTATACATGTAAAATAGTGCTATAAGAACCCATGCATTCCTTAGTATCACATTCACTTTATGTAAAAAATATGGACCAAGACACTAATCCAACATAATAAATTCAAAACCTGGGCCTCCCAGACAGTGGTCCCCAAAAGGCCTCATTACTATCTGTTTGCAAATTGGAAGGAAGTAAATACTCCCTCTTCAACAAATTCTCTGTCCTTACAATGTTTCCCTCGCCTCCTCCCTTGTTTCGACCTTATCTTTTCAGACTCTTTAGCAGCTACAGTCCTGAATCCAGCCACATTAATATTTTATTACCGCAAATAGCGCCCTGTAACTGTTTCCCCATGACCTTTATTTTCCCTTATTTGCAGAAATGTGGTGAAAGATGAGACAGTCCCTGATCTGATGGATGAAAATATGATGATTTTCTCTAAAATTGGAACAGAGAACAGTCCTTGGTTAAACCATTATCTATGTTTAAGATCAGAATGCTCCTTTTAAAATTTACAAGGAATACATGTTGCTTTTAAACACATTGTCTGAGTATTGATTGACAGAAACTCCCATAACACATTATTTGAATTCTGACAGTGTGCTGTTGATTAAAAACATTCTCTAGGATGAGCTGGCTCAAATAATCAAGTGTGCTGATTTGCAAATAAGAAGATACTGGTGATTTGGAAAGGTTTGCTTGTGTTGAATTCATCTTTGGAAGAGACCCTCAGAAATCTCTTTACCTCTTTCTTCAGAGCAGAAATAGTATCAGGTATCAGTAACACCAATTTTACTGCAGGTTGGAACTGCCCTCATGTGAACTCTTCAGTCTTCCTCAGTACGTATTTTTTTGAAGTATTTTTTCACCTGAGAACAGTCTACAGGATTATGGAGCTAGTAAGAGACAAGAGTTCGGACTGAACCAAGAGCTTTCTGACTCCAAAGCTCTGTGGCTCCTCTTTGACATATCTCCTGGAATTCCTGTCTTGGCTGGGGTGGGGGTGGGGGGGGGGGAAATCGCTCTTCAGCTGTTTTCTCTGGCTAATCTTGGCTCAACCTGTGGTGCCTGTCCTTCAACACGCTCCTCCTTGCTCGCCTTCATTTCTTCTCAGTCCGTCACCTCGCCTAATCCCCCCGGGCATCATCCTCTTGGTTCCTCCTGGAACCTGACCGCCTGGGGTCTTTCAGGACTCAGGCACGTTTGCACTTCCCAGGTCCTGCCAGGAGGGGGAGCAGTGCTCTCAAATTGCTTGTCTTGAGAATGACCCCTTCACGGCTACAGAACTCATTCAGGGCCAACCAGCTGCTCTTGGTCATTCTTTTTGAGGTTGCTTAGATTTTTTAATAGGAGGCAAAATAACAACAGAATTTAAGGAGATGGAACTGGGACAGGGCATTTGGACAGGGGAATTGTTCTAGTATATGTGAGTCGGTGCGGCGGCTGCTTTGAGATGGGGAAGAGCGAGGCAATCGATCGGTGACGCTGCTTTAGCCAAGGCTGCAACCATAGTGATAAATACTTGTATTTCTGACTCTGGCTGGAGCGGAGGCTTGGAAGAGGTGAACCCCAAGGCATGTGTTTGGTGGATGATGAATGACAATTTAGTTGGAGGATTCATATTTATGGAGAATTCCTGCTTTTGTCACCTCAATTCCCCCCCCCCCCGCCCCCATATCCCCTTCTTTGCCTTCATTTCCATTTTGACACTTGATGTGCACAGATCTGAGACCCTGGGTCACCCTGAGAGGGAGAAAACCTATTTTACTACTGCATCCGGCCATCCCTGTGGCAGGGTACCCAAGAGCATTAATGGGTAACAGATGCTGAGGTGGCTGTGAAGCCTATGAGTATGAAATGGATTAAGACGAATAAGCATAGCATTGTCAGGGTTCAAAGCATCAGGGCCCCAGGGGGAAGGACAGCAGGACCACCATCCCAGAGGGTCAGTGGACACTTCGTCAGGCCTCACGCTGTTTCCTGGTGGGTGACCTAGGGGCAGAAGCCCAGAGATTGGCAGCCTGTCCCCTGGAGATAAATGGGGCTGATTCATGCCTCAACTTGCCTCATCTGCTCATTATCACATCACATATCAGTTTCACATGCTGCTTGCTGCTTAAAGCAGTATTAACTAAAATGATGACGGAGTCATTTCCCAGCCTTTTCCCAGTGCTATGCCTACATTTGAGGGTTTATTTTATTCTGAGCCTGTAGGTAGATTATATCCTTGTGTTTTTCAAATATATAAAAATAGGCCTTTATGATTCAAGATAAGATAGCTCTTTACAGTGACTAAAGCAGGAAAATAAACAGGGTGCTGGAAAATAAAACTAGAGAAAGCATATTCTGGCCAGATGTCTCCCATTTCATCAGCAGAGCTAGATTTCATGGCTATGAGTATCCGCAGAGGAAGGTTTCACCTTGGTCTAGAGCAGGAACAAGCTGGTCAATAACTTAGTTTTTTTTTAAAGAGAAAATATGTGCTAAGCTTTTACAGTACACAATGTTTCTGAAGACAACTGTGAAATATTTAAGGTAGAAATATCAGCATGGGAGAAAACAACAAAACAATGATTTTTCTGCTGGAGCCTCTTGAAATACAGAAATATTTTCTTTTCCTTCAAGACTGTTTTTCAAGATACATCCATTTTGATTACAACAAGAGAATTAGTCAAGCGAACTGAGGCTGAGAAGAAAATTAGGCATTAAAAACTTTTTTGTCATTCTGTCTTCCTAAAATAGAATGCTAGATACACAATATCTAATGGAATATGTTAAACATGATGCAGAAAACTTGAAAAATGGATTTGGAAAGAGTGAAGCCCAGTATAGTCAATCTAACATCTGATTATCAGTAGAGGAGAATTGTAGAGCTGATTTCATGGGATCTGTAAATGTTTCAGATCACAATGAGCCAAAAATGCTGGGAACAGAGCTCTCAAGCCTAAGAAGGAGTTTGAAATATTTTCTCCAATTATTGCTATTCCAGATGTAATACATTAATCAGTTCACCTCATAAAAAATTAAAATGTAACAGAGAAGGCTAAATTCTTGTTTGCCTGCCACCCAAATCCTAGTACTCCCTGCAGAGGAAGAAATTGTGTATATTCCTGCATATATTTTATAAATGCATTTATAAACATTTATTAACTGTAGAAAATGTATATTATTGTTTTGGTGATTATACTTTTTAAAAAAAACTCAAATGATAGCATTCTATCTATATGTATAGTTCTGCAACTGCTTTTTTTCATCAACAATGTATCTTCAAGATCTTTCCATGTTAGTATATGTAACTATCTCATATACTACATATCTCATATTACACACATAAATGTCTACTATTAGTATATTAATTAATACATAATATACCATAGTGAAGACAGGCTTAGGTTGTTTGATCATTCCCCTATTGGTAAACATTTAGGGTGTTTCCAATTTCACTTTTACTTATCTTGAAGATACCTTATTGGTCATAAATGCAAATGTTCCTTTAGGGAATATACCAAAAAAACTCCAGATTTACTGGGACATGAGATACGAGCTATTTAGATTTCTGTTAGCTGACAATCAGAATACATATTTGTCTACACTCTCTGACTACAGTTTATATTATCAGACATTGAAATTTTTGCCAACCTAATGAGTTAAAAAATGGGTTATCACTGTCTTAATTTTCATTTTCTTGATTTCTAATTGTTAGAAATGCACGAGAGCTAGAGATGGGAGGAACCCAAAGATCTGATCTAAGTGCCTTTATCTGAAGCTGCACTTACAGGTAGGCTGAGTTTAGACAGACTGCAGTTGCACAGGGAAGCAAGAATGGTGTTTTTAAAAGAAAAAGCTCAGGATTGTGGGGGAAAATCAGAGGGATTAGTCTCTTGTTCTTCTGGACTGTTGCCTCAGGGTTTTAGGATGCGAATCAGGACCACAGGTTAGGTAAAGGGGTGGGCTGTTGTTCCCAGGTGCTGGAAATCTGTTGTGCAAGATGGGAGAGAGTTTCAATAAAGCCGCGAGCTACCCAGTGAGCCGGGATAACTGAGTGATGAACAGTCTGGTGGGTCCAAAAAGCTGGCCTGATCCTTTCACTAATGAAATTAAGCATTGTTGTTTGGGTGTTTAATTCCCTGTTTGTATTTCATTTCTGTGAATCACCTGCTTGGATTTTTTATTTTTTTTGGTCCATTTTTGCATTAGGTTGTTTACATTCACTCCCATTTTTAGAGATTTTTCTATTTCAGAAACCAAGTTTTATCTATCATATATGTTGAAGTACCTTCTAGTCTACAACTTTTTAAAAATCCTCTTCTTCATGATATTATTTGTTATTTAAAAGTTTTAATTTTGAAGTAGCTACCTTTATATGTTCCTTCTCGTGATTTTTTTGTTTTTGTGTCCTATAAAGGACTTTCCTACCCGAGGTCATGCGTGTATTTGCAATACTTTAATGTATTTATACCATCTTTAGGACTTTAACCCATGAAATAAAGATATATTTTATTTTTTCAAATGGATATCCACTTAACACTATTTATTGAATAATTTACCCACTGGTTTGAAATGCCACTTTGGCATATGTTGAATTTCTATATATCTGTATAACTTCTATTCTAGTCCAAACATCCACTTTGTTCCTGTTCTAATACTATACTGCATAAGTTACTGTTGCTTAAAATAAAGTTTGATACTGGAAATTAAAAATTCCCATAAATTTGTTCATTTCCAAAATTACCTCAATGATAGCTTTAATCTTTCATCTGAATTGTAGTATGATTTTATCACACAAAATAAAAAATAATTTGGGAATTTTTATTAGGATTGCACTAAATTTACAAGTTAATTTGTGGAGAATTGGCTGTTTATAAGAATTATATTTTTTCATTCACAACCAGAAATATATATTTTTTACAACCAGAAATATTCTTTATTAGTATTTTAATATTTTTCTGTAAAGGGGTCTTGCACATCTTGATACATTTATTCAAGGTGATTTAGTTTTGTTACTGTCACTGGACGGGGGCCTGGCCCTAAGCAGGTCTGCCCAGGGCCAGCTGTGGTGTGTGGGTTCTTGACGTCATGTAGGAAAGATTCCGCAACATGAGTCCTGTGACTATGAGGATACATGTCTTAAAGCTGGGGACAGTGGAACAAGGGAGGGCTTAGCACAGAAGAAGCAACAGGAGAGCCTAGGCTGGGCTGCCTTAGCTCACTGGGAAGTCAGAGAAAAGGGGGCTTTGGGGACAGGTTCAGGGGACTCACCAGGGACAAGCTGCTGGCTGCCCATTGCCTTAGAGTTCAGGAAACTTGTGCCTGTGAGGAAAGAAGTGGGGGCAGAAGAAGGGAAAGGGAATGGCCCAGGATGCTCCTCAGAGGAAGAGTGCACACACTGTGTCCTTTGTCTTTAGGCGTTTATCTCTCTCTTGCAGGCGGGGGAATCTTGGGAGAGGTCTCAGGGGAAGGTTTCAGTAGCATATTCATCAGCTTTCCAGGTGCATTTTAAATATGCTGATGTATCAATATGAGTGAATGGCAGGGGGGTGTTGGGAATATTTTTTCGTCTGCTATACTGTTTTACTTTTATCTTGAATGGCTTTGAATAGGGAAATTTGTTATTTATTCACCTGACTTCATCTGCCCTTAGATTTAGTTGGCACAAATGACATTAATTGGGTCTCTGTTCTGTTTCCCAGACCAGGGAGATTTAAGCTTTGTATTCTTTGGTGAGGGAGGAGAGGTATAAACCATTCACTCCCAAGTGTCCTTGGTTAGGGGAGATAAGGTGCTGTGATTTACCGGCAGACTGTAAATTGCTCAGACTGTTGGGCCTTGTTTAATTTTCTTGCCTCAGTTTCCCCATTCCATTTGCCCAGGAAATTTTCTTAGCTTCTTACAATCCTGTCACATTACTATTTAAATGATATGTTTTTCAATTGCCTTTTGCGGGTGAATAGGAAAGATAATACTTTTAAACTCTTCACAGAGCGCCTTCCTATGTGAAGACCACTTTCTCTTTTCAATGCTGAGAAAATGTTTTTGAAGCGTCAGAAGAGTGAGCAGAAGCGAATACAAACATTTTTTCCCACAAGGAGGTCAGGTCTGCTGTCAACAGTGTTTGCAGTGACCTGGGAGGTCACCTACTGTTTTCATTGTTTTCAGTGCCGCTTCTGCTGCTCCTCTGAGCCCTCTCGTGAAGGCATTCTGATCTTTAAATCAAATAGATATAATCTTAAATATACTAGCCTTAAAAAAGTAGTTATATTTTCAAACAAAATAGTAAATATCGATTGGTAAACTTTTTGTGCAAGACATGCTTAGGTACAGTGATATACAGAAAAAAAAGAATAAAATCTTTCCCCTGACCTCAAAGAACTTCCAACGGAGTTGGCATTGGATGTGTTTTCCAGAAGCTCGGCAGCCACACATTCAGCAAAATAATAATAATGGCCGCCACACAAGGAACGAACACTATACCCCAGAAACATACTATTTTATTTAATCCTTACAACCCCCCCCCCCCGCCCCCGTGTAGGGTGCACTAATAGTTTTACCGTTTTAGAGATAAATCTTGTGAGTACATAATAAATGACTTGACTGGCTTTTGTCTCCCATTCCTGGGAGGGAGCCTTTAAATCCTTGGAATTTCCCCGAGTGATAGGAGTGTCTTTGTTATTCATGATGGGCTGCTCAGATTACACCTGATGTCTATGCCAATGGGGTTACTCAAAGTGGACCCCTAGAGAGGGTCCATCTGTGCTCCAGGGATGACTCAGCATGGGGGCTGAGGAAGCCCATCCCTGTGATTAGAGGGCTGGGGCTTTAAGCCCACGATATCAGCCCATCCTCCAGGGAGCTGTGCAGCTGAAGATTGATTTCAATAGCCTTGCCAGTGGTTCAATCAATCATGCTTATGCAATAAAATTCTAATAAAAACTCTGCACACTAAAAATCAGGTGAGCGTCCCTGGTTGGTAATGGTCTTGAGGATTATCACACCTTATAGAAAGGAGGAGGCAATGCTGTCCAGGACTAGCATGATCGAAAACGTACAATTTGGGACCCTCACAGAACTTGCAGTCTATGACCCTCCCTTTGGCTCTGATTTGTATACTTTTGGCATCAAAAATGTATAATTATTAAGTATAGCACTCTCCTGAGTTCTTTGAGTCATTCTAGTGAATTATCAAACCTAAGGGCATTCATGGGCGCCCCTAAATTGATAGTCAGCTGATCTGAGGTGAAGGCCATCCTGGGGACCCCAGACTTGCAGCTGGTGTCTGAAGCATGGACAGCCTTATGGAGGACTGTGCCCTCCACCTGTGAAGTGGCACAGTCAGTGCAAGAAGTTCACTGCTGGCAGAGACCTGCTGGAAGCCCCCTGTGCAAAGCAAATGACCACCTTCTAATTTGTCTTTTACACGTTTCCGTGTTTGTATTTCTTGTACCTAGAAGGGGAGGGCAAAGTCCCATCACTGTTTTTGCACTCTTGGTGGCAAACACAGTCACACTGTGGTCTTTGTGTGCATGGCAGGGATGGTATCAGTAAATCCAGGTCAAAAGGCTGCATTTTCTGCTTAACATCAGAATGTACCAAAGAAAGTCAGGCATCAGAGCTGGTGGAGAGCCAGATAAAGACTCCTTAAAAAGGAAACTCCCAGGCAAGGATCCTGTGAGCCTCTCCAACTGTATTCATCTTATGCCTTAATTAATAGGCAGCTAAGCACAGAATGTGTAAAATGCAATTAAGATGCAGAAGGGAGTCAATTTTATAGCCACTGGCCCAGAAAACATGTGCTTTTCCTTTTGAGAATTACAAGGGTTTTTTTTGTTTTTGTTTTTGTTTTTAACACTACGAAGCAAGAATTATACACATTAACCTTTTTTATAAGTTAGTAGTTCCATTGAACAATGATCTATGTTCAGTCTACACCCACTAAGCCTCAGTTTGCACATGTGTTCTCAGCACACACAGAGGTCCCACCTCAGCACCAAACTGCCCTTTGTCAATGTAAGAAACATCCAAACCTGTAAGAATTTTTATGAGTTTATTTGAGCCAAACTAACAACAATTGCTGGGAAGCAAACCTCAATGCATTGAGAAAGTGCTCCAGAATATGGGGATTTTGAACCTTGTTTTATACAATAGAATCAAAAAAGATTTAAGGGGGTTACATGAAATCCATTGGTGGTAGATTAGGGAGGTAGGAGAAAGCAAAGTGGGGGAAATCTCTGAGATTAGATAAAAAGTAAAACTGAGAGACGCTTCTGCATTGATGGGTACAGGATAGTTAACAATGAACATTTACAGCACATAGAGATGGTTGAGGGGAACAAGATAACAATGAGGGGCTCTGTGGTCTCTGCTTCTTTGCGTGGTGGGAGATTGTGCCCTGAGAGATCTGGGAAAAAGGGGGTTATTCTGACATTCCAAAGGCATGTTATGGTAGATGCAAAAAGACAATTAACAGACTCAGTAACAGACTCAGTTAAGGTAAAGATTCACCTTGTATCTTTGTCAAGGAAAATACTGGCCTCCCCCATGACTCACTCTTAGTTAGGAAATTTTAATTTTAGACCATCTTATGTGGTTACTTTTGGTCTCTGAGTTCATAAGGCTGCCACGCAGGCCTCCCATGAGCTTGTCAAGTTTAGTATGTAGACCCTTTTTTGTCCATTCTAGGGCATTTTTATACTCACACTGTTTGAAAAATTCTAGTCACTCAAAACATGGTGTTATGAAAAGAATTCTGAAGAAACGTTCTTCTCTTAACCAATGAAAGTTTCTCAAAAGATTCATCCATGTGGGTGTTTGCGCTCCTGAGCAAGATTAAAACCCTCGACGATTTCACTGGGGCTAAAATGTCAGCATTCTCCACTTTCTCCACAGTTGGGATAGCAGAAGTGATTTCTCCCAAAACTGGAGAAGCTACGTCTGGACTCTGTGCCTCAGGTTTTGTGGAGGGCAGTTGTTTAGAATATCTCTGAGCTGTGCTCACCGTGCTTGTAGGAAGGAAGCCATGGGTGAAGGAAAATCTCTATATATGATATCTATCTTAGTTTTCTAGAGCTGCTGGAACAAGTTATTACAAATATAGTGGGTTCAAACAAGAGAAATTTATCCTTTCACAGTTCCAAAGGGCAAACAAAATCAAAGTATCATCTAGTCCACCATTCTTCTGAAGGTGGCAGGAGAGAATCCTTACTTGCTCTTTCAGTTTTTATTGGCTCCAGGCATTCCTTGGCTTGTGGCTGCATCACTGCAAATTCTGCCTCTGTCCTCAAAGAGTCTGCTTCTCTGACTCTGTGTGTTCAGGTTCCCTTTCCTTTCTCTTATAAAGATGCCAGTCAGTAGATTTAGGACCCACCCTAAATCTAGGATAGTTTCATCTCAAGTTCCTCAACTAATTACATCTGCAAAGACCCTCTTTCCAAATAAGGTCACATTCTGAATTTCTAGGTAGACTTGAATTTTTGGGGGAACACTATACAACCCACTACAGCATCCAAAGATGCAGGTTTAGGTAATGCATTTTCCCAATCTAATCTTTTTTGATTTACAATTTCCTAAATTGTAAACTGAGTCTGATGATGACGGTGATCCCAATGACCACACAAGGTTGTCAAGATTAGATGAGATAATTGATATGAAAATACTATGAAAACTATTGCAGGATAAAGGGATGAATAAATAAAGGAATATCTTAACAGCTGGCAATAAGACTTAATATCTTTGTTTAGGGAAACATTTTGAGAGGCTGAGACTTTGGTGTGGGCAGTAACCAAGGTAACAAGTGTGGATGGCTAAATGGCCTTGTATATATGAAGAAGAGGAAGATTTGATTTGCTTTTATTACTATTTTATTTGTTTTATTTCCCCAAAGAGGAGATTGTGAGTGGGAATAAGTTTAGATATAATCTGGGTTTAAAAGCATCTAAAAGCAGTGAAGATGAGACAATTCTTAAAAACATAAATTGCTGTTTTGTGCTTTTAAATTGTTTGCTCTATGTTGTGTGATATGACCCCTTCCTATGGTTGCCCAGGTCCTCAGAAATGTCAACTGTATTCAGGGATAGGGTTTCAGCAGATAGGATTTTGGGGAAATTTGGGGAAATTGTCAGGAGATCAATTTCAGCTTTAGGCCAAAGTGACCAGGGACAAAAATTGCTTATGTACAAACTAGAGACAGGAAATAGAGAAGACCACAGGAATATCATCCTTCCCCCACCCCCGGGCAACTGGCAGAATGTTGGGAGAAGGCAAAGAATTAGGGCTGAACCCATCTTATCCATTGGTAGAATCCCCAGGGAAGGACAGCCCCAGATGACACTGAGTTCCATAGCATTGGACATAGGCATTAAGGAACCAAAATGGTTTGAGAGGGACACAGAACATTTACAAACAACAGAGGTAGGTCCTTCTCCAAGATCATGCTATTGTGCTGGGGGCTGGCCTCTATTTGAAAGGCACAGCCTCTATTCTAGAGAAGCTCAGGGAGAGTCTGGAAAGAGAGATGGATCTGTGAACTGGCAATAACCACACACAGTGGTAATGAGCACATTGAGACTGCTAAGTAGGAGCTGTTAAAGAAACAGGTAGGGCCTGGGCCAGGCACCTAATCCAAGCTGGGATTTTGGTGGAGTTGTCATGATGGCTTCTTGAACACTGAGACTTCGCTACTGTCTTAAATAGTGAATAAGAGTGGGCTGGGGTGGGGGGGTGGGGAATGGAGAAGATTCTTCTAATGCCCCTGGCCTGGCTTGCTAGTCTATTAGTACTTCTCTTCTCAGCAGGACTATCAGGGACTGAGAGAGATATGCATTGGAAAAGGCAGGGTCTGGTTGTGCCCCTGAAGTCCTAACTTCATTGGTAGTGCTATTTCTGTTTAGAGCTAATGACCAATTGTACTGAAACTGATTGATTGGCACTTCATGGAAGCCAACACAAAAGGTGGTGTGCACTTTCAATTATAATTGTAATAAAGCAAAAATACTTATAAGGTAAAACAAAAGCAATATAAATAGATATATTAATATTAGAGCAGGTTGTAAAAATTCATTAGGTAGCCAAATAAATTGTATAATAGATAAATTACTGAACAACCAATCACTTTCTTAATCATGAAGGAAATTGCTACTGATGTTTCAAAAGCTTTGTAATGCCAATTTAACAATCCTTCTTTTCAAATGTGCCTCATTCAGCTTGGATTTCACCAGCTGAGTCCTTAGTTGTTAGCCTGGATCCCTTGCCATATTCTCCAGAGAATGAAGCTTCTATTTCCAAAAAAATATAAATATATATATGTTATATATATATGAATAAAAACATATTTTATGAAAATATAAATAATATATCATATGTGTGTTGTGACAATTAATAAAACAAAAACATCATTTAAAATGGTGCTGGGAGGGCAGAAGAGAGAACTCCAACACACGTGTCACTCAACACACACTACTGACCCCAACAGGAAAAGAAGTGCCTTACATCTCTGACAGGAAGTGATGGTAGCGCATCACTACCTCAACAGGAGGAAGGAAAGACTCCTCCTTGCCCAGTAACAGGTCAGCCAATGGGGGACTGCCATAGCTCAGCCAATGAAAAGTTGTTATACTTGGAACTCCCAGTTCAATTACTCATTGTTTAGAATAGCTCCTCTCAAGTCCATAAAAGAGCTCTTCTCTCCTTTGTTTCTCTGGGCTGTGGTTCGCCCTTAGACCACATGATCTGAATTGCAATTTTTTTCTTATTCCCAAATAAACCCATTTTGCTGGAGAAGTATATGGCTATTTGTTAAAGGTTAACAGTATATACCATCAATCCTCATTATTTGTGGAGTCTTTATTTGTGAATTTGCCTACTCACTAAGATGTTTTTGTAGCCCCAAAATCAATACCCTAGGTGCTTTTCTAGTAATTTGCATACATATGCAGAGTGGTGAAAAATATGAGTCGCCTTGCCATGCATGTTCTCAGCGGAAGTGCAACACGGCAGCAGCTTTGCCTGGTTTCGGTTCTCACGCAGAGGTGACCAGGAGACTGAGGCAGTGGGGCGGTGAAGTGTAGCGCAGAAACTGGCTCTGGGGTCAGTCAGACTGGGTTTCAATTCCAGCTCCAGCACCTGTCAGTGGGGCGTCCTTAGCAATGTCACTCAGCACCTAGTTTGTACTTTTGTAAAATAAAATAGGGTGGGTTGTTTTTAGGATTTAAAAATTATAATATATATGTATATATATCTCGTGGGGACAATGGTTCAGTTTCTTAGCACTTTAAAGAACAAAACTATTGCAAATATCAAGAATCAACTATTATATGCATGGGTACATGCACATAAATACATATATACACACATACACAAGACACATGGAGAGAGGCACACATGTGTTTGCATGTTATTAAATGAGGATAGAGCGTGTTTGTCATTTGTTATACATTCTCAAATCTACACGGCTATAATCAACAGACTATTGCTGATGGCTCTTATTTCTTCCATTTTCAGCAGTGAAGAAACTATCTCTCAAAATAACTTTTCTACTCATGAAAGGGAGTAGTAAATTGCTCGCTTTTTGTAGATGCATTAAGTCTTTTGGGGAAAGCCTGTTTGAGCCCTCTTAGTAAACTACATATTTCAACACACTGAACTGTATCCCATTAGTATTACTAAGTTAATTCAACTTCAAAAGGGAAATAATTCACTCCTCTTTCTTAAGTATGATAAAAACTATAATGCACATTTTCCCACCTCTTTTCCTATTCATTGGCTAGGATTGCTCGGGGAGGCTTGTATTATTATGGTAAAAGATGGCTGCCTATGACAGGAAAAAAAAAAAAAACAACAGATGCCACTGACTTGACAATAGCATAGGAACTTTGAAAGCTTCTTTTGAAAGTTATAATGGGTTTATAATATTCCATTCCTGCTCTTCCTCAATGGCTTGTGATGACTAAGGAAACATGTTTGCAAGACAGCTGGATGGCGTGGGTTACATCAATCATGAGATCTGAGTGAACTAGCTATTCTACAATAGATGAGACCTTCAGTCGTGACCTCTGTAGCCTAGAACATAAAGCTATTGAGCTAGTAAAAAATATTCAGAAACAAAAGCATGCTGTTTAACTTGCTACAGACAAGTGTAACACGCTGTATTTATATTTGATATTATAAAGAAAAAATTCCTGCCTACAAATCTGTAATTCTTACTAGAAAAGAACTAGAGTTGTGTTCTAAATGTTGTACTAGTGGAGAAGATTAAGTTCAGGAATAAACAGACCGCCAAGGTAACCACAAGATGAACTAATCTCTCATTCATATAAGAGTGCCAATGGTTGTTTCTGGATGACAGGCGTATCTCCTTCACGCAGTGTTTCAGGGGCCCAGGCTTCTATCCGTGGCTCCTTCATCTCCTAGGCCCTCCTGGTAATCTGCGTCTGGCAAGCAGAAAGAGAAAAAGAGTGTGGGGTAGGCAGAGCCACTATGTAAAAGATTTGGCTCAGAAATTTTGGGCATCATTTATGTATTCCATTAGCTCGATCTCAGTCTATGGCCACACCTAACTGCAAAGGATACTGGAGGATGTAGATTATCTATGTTCCCAAGAAGAAAAAAAGATCATGGGTTTTGGTGAGCAGCTAGCTGCCTCTGCACCATGCTGTTATGCCACAGGTAGAGAACGAAACCTCAGAAGGGTGAGGCCATTTACAAATATCCTGTGGAGGATGCTGGTTTCTATTCAGAAAAAAAACTGAGACAAAAAGGATAAAGGGCAGAGGAAATACATTTTTGTCTGTCTCTTACTTAGTTCCTTTTTTTTTTAAATCTTAGAATTGGCTGGTAATAAGGGTTGAGGTGTTTACAAAGCATGAAACTGAGGTTTCCTTGCATGAAAGTGAGGAACCCAGGCACAAGTCTATGAAATTATGTCAGCAACTTGGAACTAGAAGCTTCTGTCTCCCAATGTGTGGAAAAGGAGAGCCATTTGTGGGACTAAGTGGGCACCCCCATATATTCTTAATATCTCCTTCATATTTTAATAGTTCTCCATCTATTGAGAACCTCCCAAAGGTAGTTCTATTTTCTAACCTTCTTTGTCTCTAGGATACAGATGTGGGTCTTAGATTCTTCCAAACAGGTATATGAGACTATGATTTGGAGACAAGCTACCTGAAGGAACTGGCAGAGCACTGAGGCTTCTGTGTGGTTGGTATGAGAATGGCCAAGAAAAGGTATTTCTGAAATAAGCAGGGGTGGAAGCAGCCTCCTGATCACAGCAGAGGTAGAGTGGTTCTGTGATGATGGCTGAGCCAGTTCCAGGAGCTGGTTCTTGGATTGTCCGTGGAATCTTCGGGAGCTTAGTCTAACACTGTTCCTCCAGATCTTCCAGTGATTCTGTGAGCTTTGTAATATTCCTGAATATATTTCTGCTGCCTCAACTGGCTAGAGTGAACCCTGTTGTCTGCAACTGAAAACGTTGACCAATACCGGGGACAAGCTAGCACTGGTAGTGAGGCAGGACAGTAAGAAGCTAGGAAATTTCCTGAGCAACTGGAACAGGGAAACTGAGACAGGGAAACAAAAGAAGGCCAAATGGTATGAGCAACTAACAGCCAGCTGGTGAGCTGCAAGAACTCATCCCCCTTAAGCAAGGACACCCGAGAGTAAAGAATACAGACCTTAAATCTCCCTGGTCTGGGAGATAAAGAACAGAAGTCCAATTAATGTCATTGTGCCAGCTACACCCAAGGACAGATGAAGTCAGGGGAACAAATAACAAAAGCCAGACAGACTCAAGATAAAAGTAAAACAGTATAGCAGACCAAAGAATATTCTCAAAACATCCCTTATGTGCTCATTTTAACACATGAGCATATTAAAAATGCACCTGGAAAGCTGATGAATTTGCTGCTGAAACCCTCCCCTATGATCTTTACTTACAGAAAAAAAAGATAAAAGGCCCTCAGAACACAGACTCAGGGCAAGCCAGCTCTAGAGCACAGCCATACTCCTTCTTAGGCACGAACTTTTCATTTCCTCCTAAACTCTCAGGGGCCCAGGGAGACCTGCAGCCAGAGCAGCAGTGGGCAGTGGCAGCGTGGCCCGCACTTACCCCAGTGCTGTCTCTGGGGCTCCCTCTTTCTCTCACTTCCTGGTGAACTGACAGCAGCCCCGCCTAGGCTCTCTCCTGCTGCTTCTTCTACCCTAAGTCTTTCCTTTGTGTCACTGTCCCCAGCTTTAATAAATGTGCTATCAAAATCACCTGGACTCGTGTTGTCAAATCCTTCCTACAGGAAGTCAAGAACTGACACACTATAGGCTGGCCTGAGGCAGACCTGCTCCGGGCCAGTGCCTGTCTGGTAACAGTAGAACCAGAGCTTATTGCTTTATATATAAGATGAATTGGGGTACATTCCTTAAACGCATTAGTCACATTTTCTTATTCCAGCCAGAATCTGCTGTGCTAAAGGTATGCAAATGAAAGGTTCTGTCCATACTGTGCTGGATATTAAAGCTGGAACAGAACACAGTTGGAAGACATCGTGGTTGTGGCAGGAGAACCCCAAGGTGGGGGCGGTACATTTCAGGAGACCATCAGGGGCCCTTATCCAGCTGCGCCTCCACACCAGGGAGTTCTTCCTGAGTTAACCCTGAAGGTTCCGGGCTGTGATTTATTAAAGGAGGCCCATTCCTTCACAGGTAGACTACAAAAAGAAATCAGCTGCTCTTTACAAATGAATATCTCAAATTTTATTTCATTTGCTCTTGATGACAATGGTTACTTGGGTCTAATGTATAGAGAAATTATATATTTTATTCAAAAATTTTGTACCCCAAATAATGTTTCCACGATAATATAAGTTTAACAGAGACCGAAACTAAAGGCGCGCTGAATAAGCAAAAGAGAGATAGCCTTGGTTTGTGAAAGGAGACTTGGTGTCGTGGAAAGAGTGTTTGGGTTCTGCGTGATCTTGGGTAAGTTTTGTAAATTCTTGGAGCTTCATTTTCTCATCTGTGACCTACAGAATATAATCATGGGGCTTTACTCACAGGATTATCATTAGGTTTAATTAAAAGTGTGTTACGGTTCTTTCTTGCAGAGAATAAAAAAATAATTCTGGCTGATATACGCAGAAAATGAAAATATATAAAATATATATATTTTAAATATATATAAACATATATCCTCACGTGAGTGCCATTGCTTTGAGAGAGAGAGAGAGAGAGAGAGAGAAACATCAATATGAGAAACATCAATCTGTTGCTTTCTGCCTGTGCCCTGACTGGGGATCAAACCGGCAACATAGGTACGTGCCCTGATCAGTAATCAAACCCTCAGCCTTTTGGTGCACAGGGTGACACGCCAGCCAACTGAGCCACCCGGCCAAGGCTGGTTATTGTCTTCAAATCTTCATGTTTAGGCATTTTTGAGATAAAGGAAACTACAAACACTTAAAAGAAAATAAATTTCTTACTAAGGTGCTGAAGTTCTTTCTATGTATTGTTATCCAAGATTATATCAGAAGAATTTTTATTTTTTTAAAAGGTAGTTTAAGCAGAGAATCTTTCAAGTGAGGGCTATAACAGGCAGCTATTATTATTTTTATTCCAAATTAATAAATGTTAGGGAAACTGGTTAATCAGTAAAAGGTTAGAAAAAAAGAATATAAATAAAATCTTTCTCATGAAAATTGCTTTTCTATAATATCAGCTACAAATGATTTATGCCCTAGGGCTTGAATGAAGAGGAGAAAAATGTTCCAGTAATAGAAACTGCATTGCAAAACTTTTTAAAAATATGTATCTTGTTTAATTCTTCATGTTACCTATTCATCATTCTGTGTATATAATTGGAAAGTGTCTGAACTCACATTTGAAATTAGGAAAATTTGTCACTGTTTAGAGCCAGCTTTAATTTTTCTAAAGGATTCGAGAAGAGGGGACTCCCCCAATCCCCCTCCACTTCTTCATCCTTAAAGAGGCATCTGGCAGTTCCTTTACCTGCAGCTTTTGCTCAAGTGTTTGGAAAGGATGACGCAGCAACTCAGGCCCTCCTGGTGGAGGCAGCAGACCCGACTCCGCTCTGTCCGCGGTGAGTTCCATGGCTGGAGCTGACGGCCTCCCTTCCTGGCCTCATTCGAATTTTCATCTGAAAAATAAGAGCCCTTCCAGAAGTCCCTTATGCTTCCTTCCCCCTCAAAATGCTGCACTCTAATTACTAATTCTAATCCCATTCTCAGTTGAAAAACACACTTCATTAGTTGTCGTTCAGTTGAGCACTAATGAAAAATTGGCATGCAGCCATGAGAAAAACTTTCAGTCGCTGGTGCCCCAGTTCGCACCTGCATTACAGAAATCCCCTACCCCAGCCTGTCCTGATGAGTAAACGCTTACGTGTGGCCGTTCTGACTTGGGAATAGCATCTCTGCAGAAACCAGTGTCTGAGTGAGCACTGTCATTTTGAGTATCTTTTCAGCCTTTACATGCCACCTTAATTGATAAACAGGTAGATCTCTCAAGATCTCCAGGGTTCCTGCCAGCCTGCAAGTCAAATCCTAAATTAGATAGGGCACCTGAATGGCCATGCAAGCTGAGAGGAGGCATTTGTGTTGTCATGACAACTGGGAAATACATGTCTCCCCACAAATGCTAATTCAACAGTCTTATTGGATTTTTTACACACGGTCATTATATTTTCTACTTTGAGCAGGAATGAAGTAACATTTTGGATTTATGTTGAATCAACATAAATCCCCCTCTGAGCCATTTGTGTTGTTGTTGCTGTCGTGTTTCCTTCCTCACCTACAACCCTAACTTAGGTACTGTGGGGTCTAGTGGGACTCAATTTTTTTGAGGTTTCTCTAGAAGCTCCTCAGCGGCATTAGGGGGCTGACACTGGAGCAATGAGGATCTAGGCACTTTCCATTTTACATCCTAGAACCTAGGTCCTCAAACAGAACTCTTTAAACCGGCTTTATAAGGTTTAAAAATAAATAGAAAAAAATGGAAGCCCCCCAAATGCATTAGAGGCAGAAAGAGCTTTCCTTTGATACCCAAACTATACGGATAAACTATTTAATGTACAGTGTGATTCCCCATATCTCCCCCGCCCCCCGACCTCCAATGTATAGGATACTGTAGAAGTTCCAGATTACTGTCTGTCGTCTGGAGGATGGTGGAATGGTAAACTCTGAAAGGGACATTTTCTGATGGACCAGCTATAGTTGTCCACCCTACCAAGCTCAATCTCCTTGTGCCCTACGTCTTTGAAAGAACCAAGAGGTCAATCCACTCTATGGTCTGATTTGGAAACCTTAACAGGATTTATGTCAGGACACTGTGATCAGAAATGTATCTTACTGTAAAGAAATGGATATGCTGACACTACCCACAATTGTGAATGGAGCACTTGTTTGGAACATGAGGTGAACAGGGAAATCTCCATTCGCAGCCACCCGAGGCTTCCTGACTTGCGGCCAGGTCTCAGGGAGCTTCCGTCCATTTGAGAAATGTTCATCTGACTTCTCACCGTGAGGTGCTCCTGGTGTTCTGACAAGAGGAACGCTCTCGGTTCTGAAGCATACGCTGTCGCTGCCCTTCAGGAAGAATGGAGATAAAGAGCTTAAATGGAAGCACATTCTGTTTTTAAACATATTTTGGGAGTAACAGGTATCTCTCAATTCACTCAGTGCTTGCTCAGCTTTTCATTCCCCTGTGTCGATAGATTTATTCCAGATGGGGAACAACTTCATTACCCACACTTTAAGATTAATTTGTGAGTCATGCACGACTTCTCTTGAAAACAGATCATGAAATCTAGACTTTGAGAACTGGAGTTTGACCATTTTTCAAAGTAAGTGTTCCAGGATAAGATGTTCCATAAACATCAACTGTACTGAAATCTCGTTTATTAGGTAGTGTGAGCATTTCAAATCATGCAGAGAGAGCAAACAATAACTCAACAAAACCACTACCATGTGCTAAATGTCTTCTAGATTCTAAGCATTTTGTAAGTATTAACCTCATTTAATCTGCACAACAACCCTGTGAATTTGATCTTATTTTCAGGTGAAGGACCTTGTTTTAGAGATTATCTTGCCTAGGTCAAAGAGCCTTAAGATACAAAAGATGCAAACATGAATTAGCCCTATTCTAAAGCCAGATAGTAATGCAGGGTGGAGCAAAAGCAGGTATACTGTTGTTTGTATGCAGAATCATACAATAATTAATAAATAATAGTACAAGAATAAACTGTGTTTCATGTACTCACAACTGTAAACCTACTTATGCCCTACTCTCTATACTAAAGAATGCTGCATCATCAGTCAATAAAGCACAAGGACAGCATATTTTTGTTTGTATCGGTGAATTTTAGTAAGTATTTTTAATGTGTGTGTTCTAGAAAACTGTGGCTCTCTGTTGCAGTTGAGGCTATTAGAATCCATCACAATAATGGAGAAGCAAGGCCTGGATGAATAAAAATTGAATAGTAATAAGTAAAAACAATATTATGTGGAAAGGAGAAAGGTATTTTTTATTAACTAAATGAGATTGTGGTCTGGGATATAAGAGCCAATCCTTCAGTATTTATTGAAATGCTAACATAAGTAGAGTCCCATATTATAGCTCTTAGCAAAATTCAGTATAAATTACTGGCTAAGAACTTGCTGGAGGAGGTTTTAGTTGTTACAATGTACAAGTACAAGGTAAGTGTTGATTGTACTCTGTCAAGTGACACTTAACTTGCTTGAGAGAAAAAAATTTTAGGAAAGTGCTAGGGCATGAAATTTTACTTAAAAAAAACTTCTTGTAGGTGGGTTTTTTTTGTTTTGTTTTTGTTTTTAACCAATAGGATGGAGAAAAGTATGGCAGGACAACGGCACAGCCACAAGGAAAAGGGGACTGTCCCCACTGACTGCAATGAAAGTTGTGCCGAGCTGATTTGTACAACATGGAATCCCTCACAGAACTGGGAGAAACTCTAAGAATCTTTTCTACTTAGACAAATTGGGCTTTTTTTTTTCTTTGCTTCTGAGCAGCTGGGTACATGGCGGTGATTTTAGGGAGATGCCCAATACTGGGGGAAAATGAGCTTGCTGGGTGAGAAGCCAAGAGTTCTTCTGTGGGGCTGTTAAGTTTGAGAGGTTGATGATGCCCTTGGATACACAAGACTGGAGTTGAGGGAAGAGCTTGGGACTGGAGATAGAACTTTTGAAGTTGCTAGGATTTAGGTAATCCTCAATGTCATGGAGCTGAATGAGGGGTCCTAGGGAGGGAGAGTGGAGAAGGAAGAGAAGGAAGAGGCCCCAGGACCGGGTGCAAAGGTCTGCCAACATTTAGAGGTCAGGAAAAGGAACTGGCAAAGAGGACTGAAAAGGAAACAACCAGTGAACTCTAACAAAAAGTAAGAGGTTAGCGTGCAGGATAGAAAACAAGTAAGAAGACTACTTCCAAAAGGACGATCAAATGCTGGTCACATGCTGCTGAGTGTTAGCAAAGTCCCACCAATTCCTTCTCCTGCGTAGTTTCTGATGCCTTCCTCCCCAACCTCGTGACTGCTTCCTTCGTTCCTGAAGACAGAAGCCTCTCAAGGGATCTCCTTGCCTATGGATTCAGCCTCCCACGATCCATATTCCATGCTGTCCCCAGAGTGGGTAATCTCTCTAAAATGCAACACTATTATTTTACACCCTGACTTAAAACTACGCAATAGCTCTTCATTACCACAGAATATAATCTTAGCGCCTCAAAATGTCCTATGAGGCGCTTTCTTACCTGGAACTTAACTCCTGCCAACAGCATGTGCTCTCACACACTCCTTGCAGTGTCTCCAATGAATTGCTTCTAATGTGCTTCACTTTTCTTTTTCTTAATCTTCATGCAATTCCCTCTGGCTGAAATGCTTTTCCCTCCTCATCTTCCTAACACTTCTCAATACATAGGTCTCAGTTCTAGAGTTACCTCCTCTGTAAAGTCTTCCCTGAACTTCCCTAAATAGAGTAGGTTTTGTCCATTCCCCATCCCATAACTTGCCATTTATATCTCTGATAAGGCATCCTCTATTTGTATTTTAGCTACTTTTTATTAAAATTATGATACCAGATGCTACCATTAAGCCATGAATTCCTTAAGAGTGGGGACACTTTTCTAGTGTCGTGCAGAGCACTTGATTCCTATGAAAAGCACCACAAGTATATACACTGAATGGACAAGACTGCAAAGACATCCTAATAGTCAGCATTTCCAGGTTGACTGTACTTTTAGCAACACTTTCTCTCTCAGGGGTTTAGTCACTTATTAAAAGTCAGGACTGATTTGCTCATCTGGTTCCTACCTGTATGTTCTGGGTGAAATCTTGCCCAAATCATTCCACGTGTGGGCAACTGGTGATTGTTCTGTTTTTTGGTTTTCTGGGGGCCGTTACTTACCTTTTCCTTCAGGGATTTACAATCATGAGTCATGTGGCTGGTTGCTTATATTAGGAAAAAACCTGCTCATCCCATTTAATGGAAGCCCAGAAATGTATCATTTCAATTAAGATGATCCAGTATTTATCAAAGTTTCCCCAGCTGCAGAGATTATACCTTGAAGCACCAGAAAACTTACTCTCTTAAGAGTCTACATTTTTATTAATACATTTTTTAAAAGATTTTATTTATTTATTTTTAGAGAGAGGGGAAAGAAGAGAGAGAAATAGAAATGTATGAGAGATACATGAATTGGTTGCCTCTCACATGTCCTCAGCTGGCAACATGGTCCACAACCGAGGCATGTGCCCTGACTGGGCATTGAACAGGCAACCTTTTGGTTCGCAGACCAATGCTCAATCCACCAAAAATAGGAGTGAAAGCCATACCCGCCAGGGCTATTAATACAATTTTTATATAAAATGCTTTACGTAAGCTAGTCATAATCCATCTGAGAATAGGTACAGAGAGGGGAGGGGAGTAGATTACATCAGCTTGGAGTTGAAAGTTTATTGAAGAGATTTATGGAAAAGCACTATAAAATCAGATTCTGGTATTTAAGTACATTCCACTGGAAAATATTTTCATATTTCCCTGGTACTAGGTATGTAATAGTAGGTATATGATCAACTTGCCTTGTTTTCATCTGTCTTTGCATATTTAAGGGGGAAAAAAGCTATTCCAAGATGTATCTACTGAAAGATTAAAAAGATAAAACTCAGGCTTCAGAGTGTTCTTAAAGCAGGCATTTTGACCTCTCAAAATTTGACCTCCTAGAGATCAACTATTCTAGTCCTGTCCCCTGGGTTTCATCAGAAAGAATTGAAATCATACGAGAAGAATGAGAATCTGTCCTATTTTTAGAGGCCTTGAAAATAAATCCCTATCAGTAACTCATTTTACTAAACACTGACCCTCTGGAAATGCTTCCTTAGGCCCTCATGCTTCACCTCACAGAAACCTCAATTCAAACAGACGTGAGCCTTCAAGAACTCCATCTCCTAATAACAAGTCTGAGGTCATGGGGGCTCTGGAGTTGTTTGACTCAGTGCCTCAAGAGTATGCCTGAGGACACACACCTTTTCACCTTCCCATGACCATCGCAGCTTGTTTCAATTTTAGGCTGGTAGCAAGATGGCTGCAAAGGTCCTGAAGACAAAATCCAGATGGGGAAGGGTAGCCACTTCTTTCTCTGTCTCCTCCTTAGGAGGGAGGAAAACTTCTCGGAAAAACTCCCAACAGACTACTCATGTTTCTTGGTCAGAACGGGCCATTCTTGAACCAGGCTGACCAATCGCGCTGGAGTGAGTCACAAATGTCATTCCATCCGTCATTCCTTCTGTTGTTTTTCTATCGCCACTGGCCCTCTGTCAGTTTAACCTGTGATAGTTCCTCCAATGTTTGGGATACAGGGGCCAAAAAGAGGACAAGAGAACACAGAAGGGAAAACAGGGGTGGTTCATGTGTGAAATAGAGATATGAGTTAAAAGTGGAAAGTAGAATTCATCGGGAGGAATCTTTTCCCACATTTACTAAGTAAAAGAGTTAAGTCACGTAATATCAGTTCCCATTTAACCCTAAAATATTGTGAGTCTGACTGAAAGGATCTTGGGCAGTGAAGTTAGAAAAGCCGGTATGTCTTTAGGTCAGTGAGTTTAATTGTATAAAGCCTCAGTTTCCTCATTGGAAAAATAGGAGTGAAAATAAGCATCTTGTGAGCTGTTTTCGGCACTGAGAATATTATGTAACCGGTGCTAGCATCATGCTTGGCACTTTATATATAGGTAATTAATAAATAACACTGTTGCTTATAATAATAAAAAGAAGAAATTAGAGATGCTATGAAAGCTAGCAACAAGGACCCCAAAAAGGCTGAACACTTTTGATTGATTATCATGGATGATAACTGTCAATACTGAATCATTCATTATGCTCCATGTGTTACTTAGGCTGTCTCACTTAATCTTCTACTATTATCCTCCCTTTAAAGATGAGTGTTTGGAAGGTCACATGGCTGGTGGGTGGATGAGCTTGGTTGGAATCTGGATCTGCCTTGTGCCAAAGCCCAAGCTCCTGACCATACATGATAATGTTTCCAGACACAAACCCCTTTGCTCACGGTGGCCTGGGCTGTGTATTCTGAAAAACTTACGCTAACACTTGCTTTGACTTCTTCTCTTTATTTTCTTTTTAATTGCATGGATGCTGATAACCTGTGACCATATACAGACTGTTTTCACCCCTGATCAACATGATGCAGAACATAAAACCTCATCACATTCCCTGCAAAGAACCCACTGGCACCAAAAGATTTGTGAGAAATGCAGATTTCACAGAAATCTTTATGACAGGGACAGAGAAGGGGGTTTACATTGCACAGTAGACTATTGACAAGTCTCAGCCAACCTGTCTGCTCTCAGTGTCCTTTTTCCCCATTGAATCTATACGGTACAGTGGATTGTTCTCCTCAGCACTTCCTCTCCAGGGCCTGGCTCCTTTCACCTGGTCCTTCATCTCCACTCTAAGGATCTATCTCCCCTTCCTATGCTGAACATTTAGCACTTCCCCTTCTGCCTTTGACTTACACACCCCAGCCCATCTCTGGAATCAACTAAATATGTCACCTCCTCATAGGAACCCAACTCCAACTTAGAAAAAGACTAGAGAAGAGAAGTAAATAATTATTCTTTGTCTTTCTAAAAATCAGCTTCTTTCTTTATTGAATTTATTGAGGTAGCATTGGCTAATAAAATTACATCAGTTTTAGGTGTACAATTCTGTAATACATCATCTGTATATTGTATTGTATATCCACCACCCCAAGTCAAGTCTTCTATCACCATTCCCCGCCCCCCTCCCGCCCCCCGCCCCCCGCCCCCGCCCGCCCCACCTTTGTCCTGGCTGCCTCCCTCAACTCCCCCTTTCCTCTGGTAATCACCACACTGTTTTCTGTGTCTAAGAAGTTGTATGTTTGTTTGCTTAATCCCTCCTTTGTCTTTTTAATGTGCAAACTGCCTCAGATCACCTTGGATTGAAATAGGGTATACGTAAATAAATACCTTGTGTTCCTGGTCTTAAACCCTGACCAGGTTTGCTCGCCAGCATTCATTGACTTCCAGTTCTATTGCACTATTTCTTCCCTCATTAGCAGGGTTGTCTGAGTGTAAGAGTGGAAAATTGTAACAGTGGGAAGAATTCCACCATTCTTTTGACATTGTTTCTCTAAGCTAGCACTCTGACTAATATGTAGCTTGTAGATAAACAGCATGCTTGTTAAAGAACCTTAGGAACTAACTTCAAAAGATACAGACCCTGACCGTCAGGCCACCCAGATCTGGGAGATTTGCTGACCTTCAACCGTGGAGCTAGGATGACAGGAAGCTGAGATGATGAGAAGCCAGGATGGTGCCCACTGAACCATCTCTGCCTTATTGGAACGGACTGTGCTCGTCTGCACGTGGAGAACTTTGCAGCCTCCTCCCTTGATCTCTTTATTCTGTTCCCCTCTCCTTCCTTAGGGAAAACCTCTGCCTCCACTGAGACAGGGAGATGGGCTTTGTGACATGAGTCCTCCATCTTCCAGAGGGCCAACACCTGCAAATAAACCACTTTCCTTTATATCAGGACCCGCATCTCAAGTATTGGCTTTTATAGCAGCAGGCAGCTGGACCTATGTTCAGTTACATGAAGGCTACTGGGAAATGTTTATGAGATTATGTGACTATAAAATACAGCTATTTCTCTGTTTTATTACCACATGTATCTATATATGCCTTAAAAAAAACCCCTCACCTGAGGATGTGCTTATTGATTTTAGAGAGAGAAGAAGGGAGAAAAAGAGGGAAACATCTATCTATTGCTTCCCATTCATGCCCCAACAGGGAACTGAACCCACAACCTTTTGGTGTATGGGATGATGCTCCAACCAACTGAGCCACCTGGCCAGGGTTATATCTTCATATCTTTTAAAAATATTTTCATTGACTTTCAATACATCAATGATAGATTATTCAGAAAATTCAGTAAAGTATCATGAGGAACATAAAAAATCACTTCTACCACCCAAAGTAACCTGTTAATATTTGGGTGTATTTTCTTAACAATCTTTTTCTTTCCTATTCTCTTCCTCTCCCTCTTTAGCCCTCTTTAAGATTTAAAGATGTGTAGAGAAAGAAAGCTTCTTATCTCTGCTGATAGAAGGAAATGAGAAAATAGATTTGACAAAAGAGGGTTGAAGAATGGCATTAGAATGATTTTTCTCTGTGATAAGAAGGGGAAGACAAACAAGATTGAAGAGAAAAACTCCTACA
Source organism: Pteronotus mesoamericanus (assembly GCF_021234165.1). Taxonomy (NCBI): domain Eukaryota; kingdom Metazoa; phylum Chordata; class Mammalia; order Chiroptera; family Mormoopidae; genus Pteronotus; species Pteronotus mesoamericanus. The sequence continues at coordinate 6,677,531 of NW_026555310.1, forward strand.
TAACCACATAACTTCCGTAAATAGGGTCCCAAACTCAAGCCACGCAAGAAGTAATATTAGAATAAAAAAACTAGTACAATGTTGATAATTTTTGCATTTTAAGAAGATATAAGAAAACATGGCAATTTATTTTGAAATTGTGATTTATTTTTAAATGAGAAGCATATAATTTTAAGAAAGATAAAATGTTTGAGAGATTTTTTTTTTTTACCAATTATTTAATTTCTTCTTGGAAAAAAACCTCCTGCATTTTATTTTCCTGAATCAATGTTAAAACTTTGTCTTCTTATATTTGATCAACTAGCCTTATTGGGTCTTTCACTTTAACATTAAAACTGAATGTGATTGGATAACATGGAACTTCATGGGCCATGTTTATTGATGTAAACAATTGCACTCGAGGCCAGTGACCTCAAAAATCAGATATATTAAACCACCTATTGTCTATTGAGTATTTACAACATGCCATATATGAGGTCAAGTGCTTTTTTTCCCTAATAAACTGATTAAATTTATATAACACCTTTTGAAATGAGTTTTATTATCTCTCTCCATATGTAATGATTTTATTATCCCTTTTCATATGTAATTCGTTTTTTTTTATCCCTCTTCATAAGTAGGAGAATTAGAGTTTTGATAAATTATGCTATGTACTTGTTTAAGGAGGTCAGTTTTGTCTGAATCTAGACTTAGTGTTCTGAACTAATAAATATATTTTCTGTGTTGTCATGACAATTTAAATACTCTCAAGCACTGGGGTTTTGTTGTGGTTCTGCACAGATGGGTCTGGTACCGATTCTATATTATTAGTGGAAGGCAAGAAAGTTTACTACTCAAACCTTTTAACATGAAATCCTTTTTGAGATGAGCTATCTCAGGGAAAAGGATGTGGGGTTGGGGTAAGGAAATCAAGCCATTATCCATTGATATTGTATCTTGAATTGACTTACTGAATTAATTCTTGAATCAGCTCTCTGGTTGTCCCACAGGATTCTGAGAGAATAAAGTTTTTTCCAGTGAAGGTCTGTTTCTTAGGGTGCAGCGTGAAAGGGAGGCCTGCAAAGCCTTGGGGAGATGTGGAGACAGGAGGGGAGAGTCAGGGCCGAGCACAGTGGGGTAGAATTGAGAGAGAGGGCTCCATATACATTTTTTTCCAAAACGATAGTTGGCTACATCTGGCCGAGGTACCAAATGTCTGAACCTATAGAAAGGACCATATTTTGAGATGAAAGATTCAAGAGAAACTTTAAAATCTTGCTTAGCTTATACTTTTAGTATGAAGCATTTGGAGAACAGGTCCAGAAAATTTGGAAGTAGCAGGATATTTAAGTCATATAGAATTATGCCTTAACAACTGGCTACAAATGTTGTAAAAAGAAAGAAAACAAAAAACAAAGTTAGATTCCCATCTGAAACCAGACTCCTAATAAATTCCAGGTAAATTAAATTTTGAGCTATTAAATTAAAAAATAAAATTGCCAAGAGAAAAAATAGGCAGATATTTATAGAGACTACTGTTAGAGTTTAAAATTTCTTTGCCTGACATATAGGCAAAACTAAAATAGAAATGATTAAATATTTGTAAATAGAAATATAAAACTTCTATGTATTAAAATAAAAATAAAAAAGGTAATATACTCAGGAATATATTTAGGGTTTTATAATAGAAGAAAAGGTTAATTTAATATATAAAGGGCACTTAAAGAAATATCACTGAGAAAAAAATAATAGATAAAATGGACAAAGCGATATTATATTAGGTATCTATTGCTGCAAGACAAATTATTTCAAAACTTAGTAGCTCAAAAGAACAAACATTTGTTATCTCACAATTTTTGTGAGTCAAGACTTGGGAGTGGTTTAGCTGGGTGGTCTTGGCTCAGAGTCTCTTATAAAGCTGTAGCCAAGTTGTCAGTCAGGGCTCTGGCTGGGTAGCTCAGCTGGGTAGGGCATCGTCCCCATATACCAAGGTTATGGGTATGATCTCCCATCACGGTATATACCAGAAGCAACCAATGAATGCATAAATAAGAGGAACAACAAATCGATGCTTCTCTCTCTCTCTCTCTGCCCCCCCCGCCCCCCCGCTCTGTGGGGTTGGACTATCCACTTCCAAGATGGCTTATGCATACGGTTTTTGGTCACTGTTTCTGACTAGCTGTTGATAAGAGGACTCAGTTCCTACAACATGGGTCTCTCCAAATGGTGCTGCTTGAGTGTTCTCATGAAATGGCAGTTGCCCTCCCCCAGCATGAAGAACCCAAGAGAGAAAACAGGGCAGAAACCACCATTACTTCTGCTTTATTCCACTGGTCACATAGGCTAACCCTCCTATAGGTGGAAAGGGGCTATGCAAGGCCATGATACCAAGAAGCAGTGATTACCAGGGCCCATCTGGGAGGCTGGGTAGCACAGATATGAACTGGTAATTCATAAAGTAGGAAGACAATGGCCAGCCCCGTGTGAAAGGGGTCTGCTTGATGGAGCACCCATAGCACCTGTGCCGCTCTGGTCTGGGCCTGTTCTAAGTACTAGGCGCTGAGGCCCACAGTTAGCAGGCGACTCTCGTGGGTTGGCCCAGGGCACATTAGAGCAGGATCAGATTGTGCTGTCCACTAAAAGTTGGCATGGCATCCTATTCCCTTCAGAAAAGGCAGAAGAATAATACCCAGGAGGTTTCTGTGTGTTAGTGGTTATAGGCAAAAGGCCAAGCGGTAGTAAGCCATTGGCCAAAGCCAGGAGGATTCTGGTTTAAAAATTTAGTCCAGGCAGGTGTTGAGGCCTTTGTACTATCACCGTGGAGTAGAATGATGAACATCACAGAAATCCCAGGTGAGCACAACCCTAAAGGCCCACTCCTTGACAGGTGGTTCCCTTTAAAGACATTTGCAACAAAGAATTGTGCTAGAAAAAGTTAAGCATTGAATATAAACAGTAAATTCTGCCCTTAGGACATACGTGAAAGTTCAGGTGATTAAGAAAATCAGAGCTTTGAACCAGCACAGGCTACCTAAATCTAACTGGAATAATGCCGTTCTGGATGTTGGATTTGGTAATAAAAAGGTTGCTGTTGGTGACATTCCATATTTCTCTTCTGACCTTGTACAAATGAAACAATAAAAGACCAAGATCTTATGGTTTGATAATACTAAATTTTTATAAAACCAACCAGCAAAGTCAACCAAAAATGTTTTGTTCAGTCTCATATAAAGAAATCTATTTTACTCTGAGATTCAAATATATTCACCAGTAGACTCTGACCTCTTTTTAAACCTTAACCCCAATTTTTAATCTTCCATCCTTCTCTTTATCCATTTGAGTCTATTCCAGACTCTTACTCATATCTTGCCTTTCTGATCAGGTTTGTCTCTTTTCCACCTTACCTATCTTTTCTTTCCTTTTCTCCCCTCATATAATATGTAGACAATCTTTTAAGGTAAAACTCAAATGTTTTCTCCTCCATAAAAAATATTTTTAATTTTTATTTTTTTAAAGATTTAATTTATTTATTTTTAGAGAGAGGAAGGGAGGGAGAAAAAGAGGGAGAGGAACATCAGTGGTGAGAGATACATCAATCGGTTGCCTCTTGCACACCCCTATCTGGGGACCTGGCCCACAACACAGGCATGTGCCTTGAATGGGAGTCGAACTGGTGATCTTCAGGTTCGCAGACTTGCACTCAATCCACTGAGCCACACCAGCCAGACCTCTTTCATTAAAATTTTACAGAGCATCCCAGCTTTTGTCATTCTCTAAACTCCAATGGCACCTTTGGTCTAATTTCTCATCAGTCAATTAGGCATTCATTAAGCCATTATAATTGGCATGGTTACTTAACATTTGACATGTATACACACTACTTTAAATAGATTGTAAACTTTTTAAAAACAGGGTCTATGCTCTGGCCTTCATTGTCCTCCTTACCTCATTCAACTGCTTGATGGTATTGGGAACCATCCTGCCTGGTTTTAGGGACTGTAGCCTCGCCAACAGATGAGAGGGCCCCAAGGCTGGAGCTGAGCAAGGAGGCCTTGGAAAAATAGGCCACTGAGGAGACAAAACCTGTCCCCTTGGCAGGGGCACAGCCCCTGCTTCCCTCACATCACCCTGCTTGGCCCCGGGGGATGGCTGGTTAGTCAATGACAGGTAAGACCCCTCGATGCCATGGGCAATCTAAGACAGGCACAGTAGCATGGGGGCCATTAGGGAAGGAGTTGGGGGACACAGAGAAGGGACAAAAGACCTTTGCCCCTTGGCTTTGTCCTGGCTGGAGTCCTCATTCTATCTGAAAGAAGTCTCCTAATCTCGTGGCTGCTCTGCTCCACCCACCTGGCTCAGGCTTGAAACAATACTAAAGGCAGGTACAGCCCTAAACTGGATCGGGTGGTTCCTGGGACAATTAGGCCTGGAAAAAGAATGCATTAAATCCTAGAAAACTTACTTTGCTAAGAATGCCCTCGAGTTAATTAGTATTGATGTTTGGGGTAGAGTGTAGAATGTGATCAGCTTCTCAGGTCAGGGCCAAATGGGCACCACCTGCCTGCCAGATCCTGATCTGAGGCAAATCTCTGTGTTCCTTCAATAATCTATGATCTCTATCTGTTTTCTGTAAGCATAGCCTTTTGACATTGATTGATGAGCTTTGCATGCAGGCTATATACCCCTGTGTGTATGGTACTCAATAAAAGTAACTTCAAGAGAGGGGTTCGGGACATTCTCCACTAGAGGGAATCACCGTCTCCTTTTTCTGGCAGACTGAGAGTGTCTGGAATGACTTATTTTATTTTCCTCCATCTGCAGTGACCCGGGGGGACTCTGTGCAGGACATAGTACCACCTTCATGGTGGCTTCCTTCTTATTTCCCAGTGGGTGGTGTATATAGCACCTTGTAAAAAGTAACAAATCAGTAAGTAATAATGAATTGATTTATTGTTTAAAGTGACATTGCAAGAGACCAGGCCATAGTCTGACCCTTTGGCAGTACTGCTTTACTATGGCTGAGGGCGGACTGCACAAGCCAGCATAATCCTGGTGAAGAACTGGTGGTTCATCTATGTTTTGAGGTAGGTATGAAATCAGCAGAAGTTATGCCATCCCAGGGACTCTGAAAGAACAGATATATACGCCATCACAGGGGATGTTCAGAGTGATCCATTTCTACCGACATCTCTTCAAAGCCAGACAATTTTTCACTATTTCAAACTTCAAGGACCTGTACTCATGATTAAATGTGATTCATTAAATGCATTTACTGAGTGCTACTCAAAGGTAAAAGTATCTAGAATTGATAATGATGCACAGTAGGTGCTCAAAAACCCTTCCTCTTTCCCCATACCTTTGATGGCAAATGTTCTGGTTGTGTCCAAAGACGATCCTTTCCCCCCCACTTACCCACACCTGCCTTAGAGTTTTCATGGGGTGTCCTTATATTTACATAGTGTTCTATAGCATATAAAGCAATTTCAGATGCACAATTCTGTTTGGGCATCACATGAATCTAACCAGGTAGCTATTATTGGTTCCTTATTCTCAGGTGGGAAATTGAACCTCAGAGAGCCTGTTACCTGCTAATAATAAATGACTCAAATTTGGGTTTCCTGATTTAATAAAGGAGAAGAAATGAAAAGTTGAAGAGGAACCTTGTTTTCTTCTTTTGAATGGTATTACTTTGAGAAATATGGCAGGCCCTGCTGGTTGTCTCCCAGACACAGGTAGATTTACCATGAGGTGAAGGGGCCTCAGTCACAGGCCCCCTCACTTGCATAGACCCCTCCAAGGCCCTGGGAAGGGCCCCACATGTGTTCACTGGGTCAAATGTTTTTGTGAAATTTGTTAGCAGAAAGACTGAATTATCTTCTTATCCTCCCTAACTATATGCTAGGAACTAAGTATTTGTGTCCTCCTTAAAATTCGTATGTTGAGCCCTGACCTGTGTGGCTCAGCTGGATGGGCATTGTCCTGCAAAGTGATAAGTCGCCAGTTCAATTCCTGATCTGGGCACATGCCTGGGTTGCAGGCCCTGTCTTTGGTTGGGGTGCAAGCCACAGGCAACCGATCGATGTTTCTCTCTCACATCGATGTTTCTCTCCCTTCCCTCCCCTCTCTCTAAGATTAAATTTTTAAAAATTCATACATTGAAATCCTAACCCTCAGGGTCAGCTGGTATTAGGAAGATGGTATTAAGAAGCTGTCAGCCTTTACAGGCAGGGCCCTCATGAATGTCATTAGTGTCCAAGAGAGATCCCTGCCCCTTCTGCCAGATGAGGTTACAGCAAAAAAAGGAAGCAAGCTCTCATAGATACCAAATCTTCTGGTTCCTTGATCTTAGATACCCCAGACTTCAGAAATATGAGAAATAAATTACTGTTGTTTAAGCTACTATTTTTCATGTCTTGGTTGTAGCTGAATCTAACTAATATAACAACGTAGGTGATAGAATTTGAGGGATCGTTATAATTGAATGTGTCTAGCAATAAAGATAAACTACAAATAAACACTTTTAAATAATTAAATAGCAATCATTGAGCAACTTGGTGAGAAGAAAAGGGTCAAGTCATGATGGGCAGATGTAACAGGGTCCTAATTGACTAGTGGTAGGAGTAGGGCATGCAAGAAAGACTCACCAAGAAGTTACATTAAGTTGAAACCCTGAGGGATGAGTCAGAGCTAATAACACATGGAGATGGAGGCAGAGAGCAGAGAGGGAATTTAGGCAGAAGTAACAGGACAGGCAACAGTTCAGAGGGAGAGAGTATGGCATATGCAAGCAACTGGAGAAGTTTGAGGTTGGTTGGAAGTTAGTGAGCCAAAGAGAGACCAATGGGCTACATTTTTCTGGGCCTTGTGAGCTGTGTTACAGCTACAAGTCCTCACCTTAAGGAAAATGGAAAGCAATGAAATGTTTTAGAGTAAGATGAGACAATCAGATAGGCTTTAAAAAAACACCCTTTTTATTGCTGAATAATATCCCATGTTATTGAGATACCATAGTTTATTTAAGCATTAACCTATGGAAAGACATTTTGGCTATTTCCAGTTTTTAGCTATGAGAAGTAAAGCTGCTGTGAACAAGAATGTACAGGATTTTGGATGAACTTAAATTCTCATTTCTTTGGAATAAATGCTCAGGAGTGCAATTGCTGAGTTATATGGTAGTTTCATGTTTAGTTTTTTATAATCTGCCAAACTATTTTCAAGAGTAGCTGTACCATTTAACAATCCCACCAGCAATGCGTGAGATGTTAATTTTCTCTTCACCCTCATCAACATTTGGTACTGTCACTACATTTGATATTAGCTGTTCTGATATCTCATCATGGTCTTAATTTGCATTTTTCTAATGGCTAGCAATGTTGAACATCTTTTCATGTGCTTATTTGCCATGTGTATATTCTCTTCAAAGAACTGACTCTTCATGTCTTTTGACCATTTTCCAAGTGGATCATTTGTTTTTTTAAATGTTGAGCTTTGAAAGTTTTTCATATGTTCTAGATATGAGTCTTCTGTTAGGTATGTGGTTTGCAATTTTTTTCTCCTGTTCTGCTCATCTTTTCATCAGGGCCTTTGCAGAGCAAATGCAGTGTGTCGCATGGGAGAACGCCGCGGGCCGCTGCTAGTCCCTGGTCCAGGCAACAACCGCCGCAGGGGGACAAAGTGTGTAGCGGGGAGCACCGCGCTCTGGGATCTGAGGGTTCCCATCTGGGGCCAGCTGGGAGGGGAGCAGGGACTCTGAATCCCTCAGAGCCTGTCCCAGGGGTGTCACGGATGGGGAGAATAAACACGAGTTGTCACAAACACTTCTCTATTTGCCAGGAGAGGGGACATGGCACATCCCCCTAGTGGGGAAGGTCCCAAGCCCCTTTGTTCAAAGGCTTTTATTGAAAGGGTTATCAGTTGGGCCAGGTAATAGGAATGCATAGGTTATCTCATTACATCAGTATATTAATGTTTACAGAGAATAGATGATATTTCGAAGAAACCAAATGAGAGGAACACACCGATTTACATGAGTCCAAGAGGAGACTAGTAAACAAGAGAGACCGGTAAACATGAGAGCGTAGTAAACATGAGAGTGCCAAAGAGTACAGGGTGAGGGCCTGTGAATAACGTAAATTTCCTTCCCAGCAGGAGCTGGCTCTCGTAATTTCTGAGGGAAAAACAAAGCATACTTTAAAGAACTTACTTTTAGGTCTGATTTCCCTGGCAACTGCCAGATCTAGTTTAGGGCTCTCTCTGGTATCATTTCAAGCCTGAGCCAAGGGTGAGGAGGGAGCCGTCAAGACAGAAGGAGACTTCTTTCAGATAGAATGAGGACTCTAGCCATGTCCAAGCTGAGCCAAGGGGTGCAGGGCTTTGTGCCCTTTCTCAATGTCCCCCATGTCCTTGTCTGCTGCCCATACTGGCCAATGTCTGTCTTAGGTTATTTTCTCCTCATGAGAAAGCTTACCCATCATCAACAAGTGACCATCACAAGGTCAAGCAGGGGGGCAGGGGCTCTGCCTCTGCCAGGGGGACAGGTTTCGTCTCCTCAGGGGCCTGTTTTTCCAAGGCTTCCCTGATTATTTCCAGCTTTGGGGCCCTCCTGCCTGTCGGTGGGGTTACAATTCCTGAAACCAGACAGGGTGTTTCCCAACAAGCAAAAGTTTTACATTTTGATTAAGTCAAATTCACTCATATTTTCTTTTATGGTGTCATGTCAAAGAAGTTTTTGCTGAACATTGAGTTCCAAAAATTTTCTCCTATATTATCTTATAGTTATAAAACAAGTCTTAAAACCAGATAGACTAATTCTTCTCACTTTATTCTTCTTTTTAAGAATTGTTTTAGCTATTCTAGTTCCTTTGTCTCTCCATGTAAACTTTAGAATGATTTTGCCATATCCACAAAAACTGACATCTTTATTATGCTGAGTCTTCCAATCGAGAAACATGGAACATCTCCTTATTTATTTTGATCTTCTTTGATTTCTTTCATTAATGTTGTATAGTTTTTGGCACATAACTACAGCACATGTATTGTTAGATTTACACATAAGCATTTAACTTCTTTGAGTAGTTGTAAATTGTTCAGTTTCATTTCCAGATGTTCATTACTACTATATATGGATATGCAATTGATTTTTTTTGCATGTTGATCTTATATCTTGTGACTTTGCTTAACTTAAAAGTTCTAGAAGTTTTATTTTATTTTTTGCAGATTCTTTGGTGTTGTCTGTGTAGAATATTGTGTCATCTATAGATAGGGACAGTTGTATTTCTTCCTTTCCAATATGTATGCAGTTGGTATCCTTTTTTTGCCTTATTGCATTGGCCAGAACTTCCAACACTATGTTGAATAGCAGTGGTGAGAGTGGACATGTCTTTCCTTATTCCAAATCATAGGAAGATAGCATTCATTCTTTGATCATAAAATATGATGTTAACCATAAATTTTTGTAGGTTTTTTTAAAGTCAAGAAAGTTTACCTTTTTATTAGTGTTGTAGAAGTTTTTATCATAAATAGCTGTTGAATTTTTTAAAAATGCTTTTTATGCATCTATTGATAAAATCATATGATTTTTCTTCTTTAGTCTATTAATAGAGTGAGTCACATTGATTGATTTTTTAATATTTAACCAACTTTGCATTCCTGGACTAAATCCCCTTGGGTATGGTACATCATTCTTTTTATATTTTGCTGAATCCTCCTCACCAATATTTTGTTAACAATGTTTGCATCTATACTCGTGAGGGTCTGTAGTTTTATTTATTTTTCACTGCCTCTCTCTGGTTTTGGTTATCTTCATAAAGTGAATTGAGAAGTGTTCCCTTCTCTTCCATTTTCTATAAGAGATTGTATAAAATAGGTGTTAATTCTTCTTTAAATATTTGGTAGAATTATCCAGTGAAACCATCTGGTTCTAGAGCTTTCTTTTTGGGGGAGAGTTTTAAAATTATTAGTTCAATTTCCTTAATAATCATAGGGCCATTCAAATTATCTATTTTATATCATGTAAGTTGTAGTAGTTGGTGTTTTTTGAGGAAATGATCCTTATAACCTAAGTTGTCAGATTTATGTGTGTAGATTTATTCATAGTACTCTTATTGTCCTTTTGATGTCTGTAGCATTTGTAACTATATTGTTTTATTCCTGATAATTGATGTTTTGTGTCTATTCCCTTTTTTTTTTGTCAATCTTGCTAAAGGTTTGCCAATTTTATTGATCTTTTCAAAGGACTAGTTTTGTTTCACTGACTATTTTTTTTTTGTTTTCAATTCCATTGAGTTCTTCTCTCCTCTTCATTATTTATTTCCTTCTTTCTTTGGGTTTATTCCATCCTTGGTATGTGACATCACTCTAAGTCAGCTTCCCAAAGGACATGAACCATTTGATTTGTGATTGGGTACCTGGAAGACCAGAAAAACAAAATAAAAAAATAAATAAGTAAATAAAAATCCCTACACACTTCCGTCCCCACAAACAACAGAATTGAAGAGGGAGAAGCTCTTTGGGTAAAAACTTAAGAGTCCTTCTAAGCAATACACTAAAAATGTTGACAAATCTCTGTGTAAAGGGAGTTGCCTTTAAGAGTCATGTGGTTTGTCCTTGAGTGAATTTTTTATTCTCTCAGGCCCCAAATGGGCACACATCGGAAACTAAAAATGAGAGAAGAGGAAAAAAACCAATACAGCTCCATGTAATAATGTGGCCTACTCATTCCATTATGGCATACTCACCGAGAGAGGCACTGTGCAAGCTGTGTTCTCTTTTAGTGTTAGAAGGATAGTATAGTCAGAGGAAGAGGAGCTTAAACTCAGTTAGGTGACTAGTCTGAGCTTCAAGTATGTGTAGGACACTGAGATAGGGCTTGTGTAGGGTACAAAAATGTTTTCAAAGTTGGGAGTAAATGTTTATCTTCAGTGAACTTTTGGTCTTAAGCCACGACAATCCTGGGCTTTAAAATTGTGAGTCCACCTCCAAAAACCACACCTCTGTGTTCTCTAATACACCACTCTATGAAATACCCAAATCCTGGCAGGTAATCGAAGCAGCTAGAACATGCCAGAGCTCCTGGATGCTACAAGGAGTGGAACCCATGGAATGCTTCATCAGGTATACCTAATACCTAATGATGAATACTTGTTACCTTCTTTGGAAATGGATAGGGATAAAGCATGGCTGTCATTGCATTTCTCTTACTGTTAAAGTTCAGAATGCTTTGACAGAGCTAGCAAGGGAGGGGGGCTGGGAATGACATAAGATCATGACACTCTATTATTAACATTATTAACATCTCCATGACTAGACAGGGCTCTCAAGGGGACTTTGGGCACTTTGCCACAATCTCCTCCCACCATATGCCATGGCTGATTCCTGCAGCTCCCTCCCCCACCTTGAGATATCATCTCTGATGTTGTCTGGGTTCCCAAGCTGGTGTTGCAAGCTCTCATTACACCCAGGGATATGTTTTGTTGCATTGCCCTTAGGAAACTCTAAAGCCAGTATATACACTATAAAGATCTGTACTTTTTTGCATTTAATGTTGTTATTACTCCCACAAAGGTGGAGACCTGAAAATGTGAACAACTGAATATAGTATGAAGATTTTTAAAGTAGATTTTAAAAATTATAATGGTAAATACAAGTTCAATATTCAGCAAGATCCAGTATTCTGTATGCATTAGCAATTATGTCTTTCAGGTTCTTTATTTTGAAATACATTATCTTGTGAAGAGTGTAAGAAAGCTGTCCTCTGTCTGAATCGGGAGTATGAAAGTGTATAAGCCCTGGGGAGTTTGCCAAAACATTGTACAGTATATTTGACTGCTTATGCTCTGTGAGAAAGATAAAGTTTTGTATACTTCAGTAATATCCTAGTGCAAAATAACAACTACTGTTGAGCATTTACCATATACCAAGTGCTGAAATATAAAATTCCCCAATGAAACAGATATCACTATCACTCTCATTCTCAAGCTTATATTTTTGAAAGCTAAAAAGTTGTTGATTACCCATTGTTGATTAGATAGTGCATGTTTAAGCCTAAATGGTGCCCAAATATATTTGACTCCCAAGTCTGAACTCTTAGCCATGCTCCTTTCCATGAGAGCTTTATAGCTAAATGAATAAAAGAAAGAAGGAATCCAGTTTTCAATTTATTCTGTAAATTCTTAGTCCTGTGTATGTGCCTCAGCCTTACATGAAAACATTAATTAAATGTGGACTGTTCTTTCAGATCCATAGTGGTACAAATCTACAAAAAAAATTATCTCTAAATATGCAACCAGTACATTGAAAATTTTCCATAGCACAAAAACATATCTCAAAATGTTCCTCAAATTAGGCTAATTTCCTCCTCTTAAAGATCACCTACTTAGAACTAAAATATTCATGTTTCTTGGGGAGTGCAACCTCTGTTCTTAACAGAATGAGATCCAAAGAAATGTTGGAACCCAGAAGCTCTGTTCTATTTTTTCTTCTTTTCTCTAGCTGAGTAAGAAGCCAGCCTCCTGGCCCACAGGTTCTAAGAGGACGTTCTCTCCTTGGCCTCATGCTTATCTTACATCTTTCACAAGAATCTTAGGGACTCCACTTCCACTGACCATGGTTCTTCCATCACCAGCAAAAATCACAACAGAAATATAGAACAGGACATACTGTGATTTAGAAGGTAGGGCAGCATGAGACAAAGGGATTATAAAGATACCTACAATAATTAGTATTGAGTCTTTGAAATGATTTGGGGGCATCTCTGAGAGAGTGAATTAATAACAGTTCCTCTATATGGTAGTGCATGAAAAGAATAATTAATAGGCTATATGGAGATTTGTTGTTTTGTTTTGTTTTTTAGTGGACATAGGATGACTCACCTGCTGGAGTGGGATTCTTTACCCTGGATCAACTGTGTCCCTTCCCAATGGCACTTTAATAGAACAAATGGGCACAGAAGGACAGCTGCTGATGGGAGGCTCAGACGTGAAGTAGGACTGCCACTGTCTGAAACTAAACAGAAATCACACAGTTTAAAAGCTTAGAGTCCAAAATTGAATATCATGTCCACAAAAAGGACAAAAAAAAAAAAATAGTGGAATGTTTCCACTGAAAAGGGTAGGTTGAAAATGTCAGGAACTCATAAAATTCCTGACATTTCTGATCCCGAGGCCAAAAGAGCTAATATATAAAAAGGAAATGAACCAAGGAAAGATAACTTCATAAAAATCTCAGATTTATACATGGACACCAATGTGGTACTGGGGACTCATACCTGCATGTGGCTAAGAGGCCTTTGAGAAGGTGACCTTTTAACTTGTCTCTTTATCTTGAAAGTGACGTTCTCTGACGTCCATGGATTGGAGAAACTTCCCTCTGAGTCACCTATACAGCAGTAAATATTCTCAGGGAAAACGAGACTGACTTATACGGTTAATTCCATCAAATGACTTTGAAATGAGTTCATAAAAAGATAGGAAAAGGAAATGCCTGTGCGGCAATCTGAGGTTGACATGATGTTCTCTTCCTCATAATTTACTCTAAGTGAAGGTAGAAACCAGGACACAGAACTTTTGCCACAGATGGAAAGAGAAAAAGGACACCAGTCATTTTGTTCTAATTCATGTGTGTTACAAAAAAAGACAATGCTCCCTCATGGTTTCCATAGCTACTCCACTGGTTTTCCTTTGCAACCAGCCTAAGGCAGCGGTGAGGAGCCTCGGCCCCGCAGCCTCCTCACCCTCGCCTCGGCCCACTCCCAACACGTACACAGCCAGGGCTGGCAGCTGGCTATCCCCCAGGCTAGAGACCTGAGCTTCTACTGGGGAAAATTCCATGGATCTTGGGGAAAGGCTTACATATTCTAGCACTAGAATCTCCCTCATTAGAGACGATGTCCCACCCGATAGCCTGAAGCAGACTCCAGCAATCTGCAGGCCTTGTGCCCCATATGGAGGACCTCCAAACCAGCTCTTCCTTGTGTCACTCTGAAGTAGGAACAGCCAAGCGAGGACCCCCCACACATCTGGGGGAGCCCTCTGACTGGGGGCGGGGTTGGGGGGAGCGGTAAGGTGGGATGTGTGGGCTCCAAGAAAATAATAAACATGCTGGGAGAGGAAGAGAACTTAAAAAACCATTACAATTAATATCCTTCATATAGGAAGATAACGGGGAAGAGGGCTAGAGCTGCTGTTGAGTGAGCCTGTCTGCAGTCCCTCCCTCTTACAGGCACACAAATAACTCAGTTTTCCATTTAGTCAATTACCAAGTATCAATTGTCCATCTTTTATCTGTTAAGCTCGCCCCGGGACCCCAGCTTGTGCGGCTCAGTTGGTTGGGCATCATCCCACAAGCTGAAAAGCCGCCAGTTGAATTCCAGGTCGGGGCACACGCCTGGGCTGCAGGGTCACAGGGCTCCTCCTGGTTGGGGCGTGTACAGAAGGCAATTGATGTTTTTCTCTGGCACCGATGTTTCTCTCCCTTTTTTCCTCCCTCCCTTTCCCTCTCTAAAATCAAAAATAAAAATAAAATAAACTGAAAAGCTCATCCTGGGCATTGATGGTAGTCAACTTTATTTTTAACAGCATACAATCAATTTTATTTATGTTAACCAATTTCATCAGTTCATTGCCTCTTTTACTGAGTACAGTCTGCAAAATGGGGAATAAGAATTATGGGAACAGAAAGCCTCTCTCACAGACATTGGAAACAGTTGCAAGGGATAAATGATGGAAAACAGTAGAAACAAATGCGACCTTCCATACTCTGGGATGCTCTATGGCTCGCAAAGCACTTACATATCTCACATTATCCTATAACCTTATGAAGTAGAACATTTTTCCAGCTGCCTTTCACTCCCAGTGTCAAACCTACCAGGACATGTAAAGACATAATAAGATGACAAAGAGCCTCAGGTGCTTGCTGTCTAAGTGCTCAGTAAAAGATAGCTGCTACAAAGAGATTTTAGGAGCCAGAAAAACTGAAAAGCGGGGCAAAGTTTGCCTTTTGTATTCATTTCTCCTTATTTCTGTGCTTGCCTTCCTTTTTCCTTCCCTCTGCCCCACGCTGGCAACCCCTGGGTCCCAAAGTCCCCTACATACTGCTCCTCCAGCTTTTAACCTCTGCTCCCACCTCCTTGATCAGAACACTCAATCTCTGGTCTCTTTCCTTCTGTTCTTTAACATAGTGTGACAATGGTTGATACTGGATCCCTACAACATTGTTTTCAGAGTCACTTAAGAGTTCTTAAAATAGGAACTTTTCATCTTTTGGCAAATGTAATGGTGTAAGTTACAGTCAGTCCTGTGTCCGGGAAAGACGGGCTTTCTCGGCATTGCTGAATGAGGCGCAGAGGCAGGTTTTTGCCTGCTTTGTTGTCCCAAATAACTTGTCATAGGATTGGCTAAATGGAAAAACATTCAGACTTTTGTGACTTGCAGAGATATAAAGGTTGAAGAAAGAAAAGGATTTCCCCTAAAGATTTAACCATCAACCTGTGGAATAAACTTTAACTTTCTTCAAATAGAGAAAGCAGTCTTTACCCTCTTTCACAGAAAAGTCTACCTCTTAGCCTGGCATAACAGCAAATTGCCTAGGCTGGATAGAACCTTTTTGCAGCTACATGGCATATCCTTGAGTGAACATTTACAGATTACAAGATATATAGTGTAGGTGGTTTTGTGGCGGCGGTGGTAATAGTGTGTGTGTGTGTGTGTGTGTGTGTGTGTGTGTGTGTGTGTGTTCATGTGTGTACACTCATCAAAGATAGAAAGAAGATGGTGAAATATTTACCTATGAAATTTGGCTTTAAAGTAAAATAAAACCCCTCTATATTGTTAGATATTATTACAACCAATTTCAGCCAAATAGTGCTTGTTTTGCTTTGATTTTACAGAAAATAAACTCAGTACGCCATAGAGTTGGGTGATTGTGGAGTGCTACTGTGATAAGAATTAACCATCTGCTGCATATCTAAGCAAGAATTGTTACCACCCAGATTCTAAGACAAAACTTCCTGTGGAGTCAGATGATTTCAGAGAAAATTTCTATGGTGAAGATTTACTGTAAATGGCCCATCTGCTGTTGTTTCCTGGTCCAAATTTGAGCTGCTCCAGCCACACTGATCAAATAATTCTGAGTAGAATGGATCCTCATAATATACCAGCACGAACTGGTTTGCCAGTGACTATATATATATATATATATATGGGAAAAGACAAAATGATCATGTACAAATGATCTAATTTTACTCTGAAAAATCTAAAAGAATTAGTTAAAAGGTTAGAATCAAGTAGCTAAATACATTAAAATCAACGTGTGAAATTGTGACGTGTCCGATGGTGCAGACCTGGCCTAGACACGATGCAATGGCAGGACACCACCAGCACTGCCCAGGGATAGTTCATCCTGTAGCTGCCTAATAAACACTCAAGGTTTTAGGGTACATCCATAGCAATTAAATTCTTTCCTTTGCAAACCGCTCATTGGCCGACTTAAGAACAGACTGTCCAGACCAACTTCCTTGCTAGACACGAGTAAATCAGTTTACCTAGAAAACGCATAAGCAAGATTCAATGTCTCAGACTGTCTTCAGTTTTTTTCTCTCTCCCTTTTCTCCTATAATTTCTGCTTTATTTTTGCCTTTCTTCCTGACAATAGTCTATTGGTTATTCTTCTTCATAAGAGTAAACTTACATGCTTATAAAACACTAAGTATAATGTTATATCAATAATCACATGGAGAACATAATTCTTAAAAAGAAATTATATTGGAAAAAAGAATTGACCAAAATTTAAAACCTTAATCTGGTATTAATTTAAACAAAAGAGGGTATCTTTTTAAAAAGATGTACATGGCTACATTTTTACTGTTATGGAACAAGCCCAAAACTTGGTGAACTTAAAACAACCCCCATTTTATTTGTTCATGACTCTGTTGGGTTGTTTGGGACTCACCTGCGTGGCTTTTTCTGCCTCAGGGTCATTGATGGTGTTGCAGTCAGGTGGTGGGTGGGGCTGTTACATTCAATATGAGAACACTCACGTGTCTGGGAGCTCGGTGAGGACAGCGGGAAGGCTGGAACTTCTCTCTCTGTCTTTCTTTCTCTTTACTTGGTTTTCTTTGTATGGCTAGCTTGAGCTACTCTACATGATGGAAAGGCCTTCGTGTACAAGCATTTACCAATCCTCTGCCGGCATCATGGTTGCTACTCTCTCATTGGAGAAAGTCTGCGTGGGTGGGGCCTAGACAAGGCTGTGAATAGGAGAAGCATGGATTTGGGGGACCACCAAGTAAAAGTCTACCACAATGGCTCTCTGCTCATCCTTCAGTGGCACCAGTCCATTCTGTAATTGCTATTTTATTGCCAGACTGTAAGTGCCATGGGTTTCAGTCTTCGTTAAGTATCCTCAGAGCCCCGCATTGTAACTTGTCTGCGCATAAATGTAATTGGATAAATGAGTGAAGGGATGAACATGTGGAGTGGTGTTCCACTCCTTGCTGGGAATACAGCTGTGAATAAGACAGAGTCCCTGCCCTCGTGGAGTTTACAACCTGCATACATGAGCGGGAAGGGAAGACAACAAACAAATAAGTACATAAGTTAGATACTTTCAGATAATGATAAGTGTTATCATGGAAAAAAAAAAAAAACTCCAGCAAAATAAAAAGAAAGAGAATATATTATATAGTTGTAGAGAAAGGTGGGTTTTTTTAGCAGAAAAATGAGAATGAGTGAGTCATTCAAAGAGCTGGGATCCTGGAAGGGGGCCTAGGAGGGGAGAGGAGAATGTTCCAGAAAGGAAGAAGAAGTGTTAAGCCTAAAGAGAAAGCAGAGCTCAGTATTTCCGAAGGGCAGAAGAAAGGCCAGAAAGACTGGAGATTATAGAAGAGGAACCGAACGGTGGGAGCTGGAGCTGGAGGGAGGCCAGATCATGTGAGGCCTGGGAGGGCAGGGAGGGGAGTTTGGAATGTATTCCAAGAACAAAGAAATGGACAGGTCTGATGATAGGACTTGGAGTGATATGATACCCATTTTTAAAAGCTCACTTTGGTTGCTGAGCGAAGAATGATTCTTTCTGTGCCATTGCCCTATTTTATCTTTTAAATAAGCACCCGTCATAATCTGCAATTAATTTGCTGCTTTATTATTTGCTTGTTTATTACCTGTCTCTTCCACCCTTACACCAATAAAATATAATCTCCTAATGTGACTATTTTGCCAGTTTTGTTCACTCAAGGGTTTAAAATAGTGTCTGGCACATAGTAGGTGCTAAATAAATTGCTTATCAAATGAATGAGTGGATGTATTTGTTCATTTAGTTAAGTCTGAGAAGAGCACCTCTGGTTTATAAGTGGGTGATGAAGTAGAAATAATATTTGGTGGTCCTTTTATAGTTGTACTGGGGGGCAGTGATTCACTGCACACCCCTTGTCACCCCCGCATTATATACAGAGACAGTGTGATTACAGTGGACTTGAAGTCAATTCCTGGAGTGTGGAAACATATATACATATGTATGTGTGTCCTTGAAGCTGGGTCCAAATTTTTCTTCTGGCTCTTGTCCACTGTATGATTTTGAGGAAGGAGACTAGATTTTGGGTGGTAAGTGCACAATAGAATATACACTAGAGGTGTTAGAGAATTGAACATTTGAAATTTATATAATGTTATTAACCAACATTACCTCAGTAAATTTAATCTAAAAAAAACAGTCAAGGGAATGGCACAGGGAATATAGTCAAGAGCTACGTATGGTGTCAGATGGGTACCAGACTTAGGGGTGGTCTCTTCATAAAGTATAAAAATGTGTACTCTCTGTGTTGTACATCTGAAACTAATATAATATTGTATGTCAGCTATAACTAAAAATAAATTTAAACATTTTTTAAAAAGTAAATTGTTTGAAAGCCACCTTTACCTTGACCTCATGATTTACTTATGAATATTTTCTATGAGAAAGTTACTGTGTTCTGTGCTTAGTAATAAATAAATGAATCCAAAACCTAGATAAATGTGTCTTCCCTTCCCAATGTGAGAAGAAAAGGGAGATGAGCAAGGTTATGAGCCAGTCATAGACACGGGAGGCAGCTATGAGATGCTGCAGTGTGTCGGCACCAGCTAAAGCTTCCAGCTCCAGCCACCTTCGACACCTTGAGCCACTGTACAACACCCACCAGAGCATCCTAGAAAGGGTGACCCAGGCCACAGAATCTGTGGGTTCCTGAGAAAACAAAACCAGGGGTCATAGTGACAACGAATACTCACCGAGTGCTCACTGTGTGCCAGGCACTGTTCTGGGCATTGCTCCTATGGACTAACCCAGTTATTCCTCACATCACTCCCACTTTACTGTGCAGGTGAGGGAACTGAGTTACAAGGGACAAATAACTCACTCTGCCACTCGCCTTTAATATGGCACATTAAAGGCGAGTGGCAGAGTTGGGATTTGTACCTAAGCAGCTAGGCTCCAGAAACTGATTCTTAACCACTGTGCTTTCTTCCTTCCCCATGGCGTGACAGGTATCTGAAAAACTGGGTAGATAACAAGTCTGTGACCCATGTCTGTGGTCTCAATATTGCAGTAGCACCCTCTGCACCCCCACAGTACCCGCTGCTGGGACAGGCTTCTAGCCAAGCACAACAGAGAGGTTTATTTCTGGATTATTCCTGGAGTCCCATGGCCAGATGGTTGCAGAATGGTCCCAGTCTGAGGCACACTGTGTTTACATTCCTCTCCTAGGTAAGGAGGAAGGCACCTGGTTTCTATGATGGTATCTCTCTGGGTCCTTCTCCCTGCTCCATCTGCTACCGCCCTCAGGACAGCAGGGTCACCTTCCTCCGAACACCTGTGCTGCCATCATAAAGCAGCTTTTAGTCAGTTACTTACTGTCTTATTTCAGAGTGCCCTAGCACACAGTAGTTGCTCAATGCATGCTCAATGAGTAGAAAAAAAAGAAGGAACCTCAGACAATGATGCAGAGCTGCGATCGGAGTCGAGTTCCGGCTTCCTGAGAGACCGGGAGCTGTGCCAGTCGACAGAACTGACGTGGCGCCAGGGGCGCAGAGAACCGTTTGAAAGTGCAACGGCAGATTTAAACATTAAAGCATGAGAAATGTTTTTATGATTGTACCTTGCCAAATGAAACTGAAGCAGATTTGGATAAAAAAAAATTGACAGGAAGCAAAAGTGGAATGAATAAAAATAGAAAAGACATTAAATCTACCTTGACTGGAGGAGATTACACAAAAATGAATAAATTACCCTGATTCTTGGGCATCATTCGGCAAAACTAAAGGTGGCTGGTTCGATTCCCAGTCTGGGCACGTGCCTGGGTTGCAAGGTCGGTCTCCAGTTAGGGCAACCAATCGATGTTTCTCTCTCACATTGATGTTTCTCTCCCTCTCTTTCTCCCTCCCTTCCCCACTTTCTAAAATAAACAAAATCTTTTTAAAAATGAACAAATTGACAATATATTAGTATGTAGTACATCTACCATCTGCTTTTAGGGGATGCAAAAGATATTTTTACTATCTCAATGCAGAACTTTGGTTGATTCTTTTTTCCTTATAGCTCCTGAAAGGAGAGGTTAGGTTTTATGCAGAACTAGGTGCTATGCTTTGCCCTGCTGACTGGGGCACATAGAAGCCTGCAGTGTGTTTCTCTTCAAAGCTCCCTGGTGCAACTGTTTCCTTGGATGAAATTTTCTGTGAAGTTGAGGGTGGTGTGTGTGTGTGTGTGTGTGTGTGTGTGTGTGTTTTGTTTGGGGATTTGGGAGAAGGAACATTCCAGAGCTGAAAGCCTTAGAAGTCTGATATGGCAATGGCAGAACTCAGTTAGGAACAGAAGACCTTTCTTTCCCTGTAGCTCATAGTAGCATCTCTTGGGCACTCGCCTTATCTCTGGGTCCAGTTTCACTAATGATAAAATGGATATGCTAATTCCTCCATTTCCTACCTCATTTATGAGGATCACATGCAATAATGGACATGAAATTACTTTGAAGAGCCTAAATAGGATGCTAATGGGAAGAAATAATGTCATATTTTTTCTAAGTAATAAAATTATTGTGTATGTAATTCTGAGATTGCAAAGGTTTATTTTGAAGAGTAGAGGACACACTAATATCTTATGCTTATACAATATCTCGTAATTTTAAAATTTCCCAGTCTACCATCACCCACCAGATGCACCCAATAATCCTGCAACATAAGCCGTTCTTTGGACGGATGGAGAGGGGCTGAAGGAATTGCACAAGGTCTCTGAGCTCTAATGTGTGGAACCAGCACTAGAGCCCATGTAATCCCACTGCTGTTCTAAGCAGCCATGGTGCTAAAGTTGTGCCATTCCTCACACTGTGTGTATGTAAATATTATCTTCTAATTAATAAAGACATAAAAGAAAAGTGGGATTCTTGTTCCATGCTTTCTTCCCCAAGTCTTGCTCTTATGGACATAATATGCCTTCTCTTTTTGACACTTGGTGGCATTTATTCACTAAATGTGTGCTATGCTAGACCCCGTGCTGGATGCAGGGAGAGCTGGTGAAGCAGTTCCTTGGGTTTTGGGGGAACTTCTGTTCTAGAGGGGAAGAAAGACACATAAGGAGGCAGCTATGTCATATGATGAAGGTTAAGACTGAAGTAAGATGACTCTATGTGAGTACACAAGAGGGGTGCCTGCCCCAACTGTGGGCCAGAGGAGGCCTCCAGAAAGAAGTGATGTCTAAGGTGACCCCTGAGGAAGAATAGGAGGCAGGTGGGCCCAGGAGGAAAAGTGTCAGGTTGAAGCAGTAGCCTGAAGAAAAAGTAAAATATTTGGGAGACAGTATTTTAGAAAGGCTGAAGCATATAGAGTGCAGAGTTAAGGAGTGGAGAGTAGGAGAGAGAGCAGCTGGTGAGAGGTGAAGCTGAGACCCAAGCTCCGGATGCTGATCAGTTTTATCAGGAGAGTGACAGATCATTCTGGAAACATCGGAGAGTGGGACAGACAAGATTCAGTGAGCAAACAAGGAGATCAGTGATTTAGGCAGGAAGATGATGGCCTGGACCAAAGTGAGGGTGTGGAATGCACGAAACCTGAGAGGCACTGCACTGGTCTGGGGCAGGCTGAGGAGCTGCCCATGATAACAGGCTAGGGCTGCAGGAGGGAGTGGAAAGTCAAGGGGGACACCTAGATCTGTCATCAATACGTGCGGATTATTCATGTATTTTAAGACATCTCAACAAGTGACTGACGTTTTCATCAAATATAACAATTGCATGGAGAGACATTCCCCCCAGAGGCCACTTTATTGTCTTCCCGTCCAAACCATTAAGCAAAACATGTGAGTTGGACTTGATTGCCTCAGCCTTCCCTCTTTTCATCCTACGGAGGTGAATTCACTGACATCCCCCTCTTCCACCATTTTATTTCCCATATTTCTCCTCCCCTCTAACTCCTCAGTTACTTAAGCTACGGAAATTTAAGATGAAGCAGTATTGACTAAATCTCTTCCCATTTGGAAATGGATGTGAAAAAGATAGACCCCGAAATTTGAAAAGAAATGAAAACATATGTGCATGCAGAGACTTGTCTGTAGATGTTTATCAAGCAACATAATTCTGAACTAGGAATAGATGCAAATATCTACCAATGAATACATAATGAATGGATAAGTAATATGTGGTATATCCATGCAATAAAAACAAATGAACTCTGGACACATCTACAACATGGATAAACCTCAGACACAGTACGTTATGTGAAAGAGGCCAGGTGCAAACAACCACATATAAGTTCATGAAGTGTCCAAAAAAGGCAAAATGCTACAGAGACAGAAAGTAGAGTGGCGGTTGCCTGGAGCTGGGGGTGGGAATGGAGATAGACACAAGTGTCTTTTGGGGGTGATGGAAATGTTCTAACACTTGAATGTGGTGATCAGTGCACAATTCTAAATTTACTAAAAAATTATTGAATGTAATTGATCCCTCAATAAAGCTGATTTTAATAAGCTGTTGAAAAAGAACACTGAAGAAAATGAATAATAGTGTAAACATGCATTGGAAAGGGCCAGCCATTGTCAGACAATGTCAGAGGGGAAGGTCTGGGTCTTACAATTAGACTTTCTCATGGGCGTGCGGAGGAAGCCAGCCTCTAGGCCAGCTGCTGAGCGCTTCAAGGAGAAAAGTCAGTTTCCAAGGGTATGGCAAATTCAGGTCCCATATCTGAAGGAGGGTGGGAGAGTTGGCTCGTCCTAACATGGACAGTGGGCAGTGGACATCCCTCAAGTGGCTGACAGGCAGGCGAGGGTAAGGCTGTGGATTTCAAGGTACCTCGCTCTGCACTGGACTCAAGAGGGTTTTCAGACTTTGGGGATGACTGCTGTCAGGGACAAGGCACAGCCCTGGCCCCAGGGTTTCTGTAAATAGAGGGCCAGACCAGGAGCTGAAGAACAGGGACCAAGGCAGAAGCCCAGGTATAAGAACTGGGGCATCGGGGGAGGACTGGACTCAGATACGTCATCAGAACAGGTGTTCAGAATCAGGGCATTTGAAGAACCTCATCAGCCGTGGGGGCCCACGGTGGCAGGGTGTGGTATGGGCACGGAAAGACGGCGGGCATCAATGATCAGAGCTGGGACGCAAGAGCTGAGCTGGACAGGGTTGACCGTGCTGAGCCTTGACTGAGGCTGGAGCGCTTAATACCCCTGCCGAGGTCTGAGGCGGGTTCGGAATTCTAAATGCTCCCCATTCCCACCCCCACAGGTAATTCAAGACACAACAACACTAAACCTTATAACAAGCATGAGCAGACCTGACAAAATTCTGAATTTTCCCATGATGACCACGTCAGCGTTTTTTAAAAAAAATCAACAAAGTTGTTTCTGACCACTCTAATTAGAGTATCTAGCTTCCCCTTACCCCATTTTCCCTATCTTCTCCCTCCTTAGACTTCATTACTTTGTAATATACTATGAAATGTGTTTATTTATTTTGTTTATTGCCTGCCTCACATCTTTCAAATCTAATGGTATAAATTCACTACTATGTCTCCAGTGCCTAGAACAGTGCTTGGCGAAGTAGTCCTCTGTGAATACTTATTGAGTGAATGAATCAAACATCAAACTCCCCATTTTTTTCTGTTTTGCTGATGCTCAAAGAATAGTTCAGGTTACAAGTTGCTTAACGCAGCCCTGCCTCGGGTCCCAGTGGGTTCTGGGGCCTGGTGGCAGGCCCCGTCTGAGCCAGAAGCAGAAGATCCAGTGGGGGCTGGCTTGGAGGGTTAAGAGGTGCTGCAGAGGCAAGCGCCTAAGCTGGGCCTGGCAACCAGGAAGTGCGGATGTTGCAATTCCGGACTCAAGGCTGGCTGTTCTCGGGCATTGTTCTGCCCTTTTCTTTTTTTAATTCATTAATTTATTGGGGTGACATTGGTTAATAACGTTATATAAATTCAGGTGTACTCCATGGTGTGCTCACCACCCGCAGTCCATATTTGACCCCCTTTACCCTCTTGTCCTCCCCCCATGGCTTTCTCCCTCTGGTAATTACCATTCTGTTGTCTGCATCTATGAGGCTGTTTGTTTTGTTTGTTTATTTGTTACTTTTTTATCTTATATATGAGTGAAAGCATGTGGCTCTTGTCCTTTCCCATTTGACTTCCTCCATTTATGATGATACTCTCAAGATCCATTCACGTCTCCAATGGCAGTATTTCATCATTTTCGATGGTGGAGTAGCATTTCATTGTATACATATACCACATCTTCTTCATCCAATCATCCGTTGAAGGACACTTAGGTTGTTTACATGTCTTGGTTATTGTAAATAATACTGCAATGAACATAAGAGTGCATATATCTGTAGGTATAAGTATTTTCAAATATTGGCGGTAGATACAGAGACGAGGCATTGCTGGGTCACATGAAAACTGCACCATGCAGACCAACGCTCAGCGTGTGTGCTGGCAGTGGGGCCAGAAAACCTAGTTGTGTTTGGTTATTGGCAACACAGTCAGACTATTAGACTTGGACCAGGGCATCGCCTTTGGCAGACCCCCTGCGGACCGCAGCAGAGCTGCCAACAAGGAGGGCAGCAAATGGCCGGTTAGGGTACCTCTGGGTTCTATCTTTCCCATTTTAGACAATCAGGAAAAAAAAAAAGAAGACACACGGTGAGATGCAGTTGCTCTGCTGGGGTCTTTTAAGAAAGAAGAAAAGTCTGATTTAGTGGAAGTCTCAGGATAATTTTGACAGGTGTGGCTGAATCCTGGCTTCCGTTACATACACTATGATGTCTACCCTGGAGAGTCCCTACCCAAATTTCTGTAATATTCCTCACATTTTGGATGTTCTTGCAACCGCCCCCCCCCCCAGTTCCGCAGTGACTAATTGCTATTTTTCTTTCAGTTGAATTGAAAACATGAGTGATTTTTATTCTATTAAAAGAACGAGTCATTTGTTTTTTGAAAGAGGATGCATTTTGAATCTCTTCAGGCACCAGAGATCAAATCACATATTATTAACTTAAAGATATTTCTAATGGTTTATAAACATCCTCAGACCAGAAATAATTGCTTAGCTTTTTCCAAACATCTGGAAAACACTTTTAAGTAAACTTTTTACTGAAGTGCAGCATGCATTCAGAATTTAGCGCAAATCTTAAATGTACAGCTTAATGAATTTTCACAAAATGAACGCATTTGTTTCTCAGCGTTCGGATCAAGAAACAAAATGACCAGCTCCCCAGGAGCCCCTGGAAACTCCTTCCAGTCACTCTCCTCCTTCGCCCGCATCACCACCTGATGGTAGGTAGCAGCTTGGCCTGTTTTTTGAACTTTCCATGAATGGAGGCATACAGTGTGTACCTTTCTCTCTCTGGACTCTTTGGCTCAACAATTTATTTATGAAGATAAAGTTGTGGACCTGAGGGTGAGGGAGATGGAGAAGAAGGAAGGGTTGGCATTCCATTGCAAAGGCCGCTAGGCCTGGGGTCCAGGCAGACAGAGAGGGGCCTCCAGGCCGAAGGAGGAACTCCCAAATGCAAGCCTGTGCTAAGTTCCACATTCCACTCCTCCTGAAGTCGATTTCCCACCCGACCCCTGCTCCCCTGGGGCCATTTTGATTATATGTAGAGGTTCACCTGACAGACTCCATGGAGAAGTTATTGTAGGGTTCAAGAGAAAAGGGAAGTAATCGAGGATGTCTCTTTGGGACTTAGCTTGAAAACTGGCTTGTTACTATTTCCTGAGTTGGGGGGATAACTGGGGTAGATAAAAGGTTTGGGAGAGTGTTAATCAAATGTTTTGGTTTAGACAAGTTAAGTTTGAGGGGTCTGGAGCTCTGGAAAGCGGCCAAAGCTTGATTTTCAAGTTTAGGAACTTCAGCCTGAAGATGGTTTTTCACTCTATGGAGGGACAGTGTGATGTCACTGTTGAAAGATTCTTCTTGACTGTAAAAGGAGGAAGAAAGACTTAGTACATATACTAATTAGTACTAATACACATACTAATACTTTTTGGCCTATCACACTCTTGAAAACATTTTTAATTTAATTTTATTTTTTGGGGGGGAAGGGAGGGTGAAAAAGGGAGAGAAACATTGATCAGTTGCCTCCCACGTGAGCCCTGACCAGGGACTGAACCCGCAACCAGACACGTGCCCTGACCAGGAATTGAACAGGCGACCTTTAGCTTTGTGGGACAACACCCAACCCACTGAGCCGCACCCGTCAGGGCCCACCGCACTTTTATTATGGTTGCTCACATACATGAGTTATCCCTGGAATTTTTTAGAAAGCAAAACACTCTGTGTTCTAAGACAATTTCACAACAATGTAAACTGAATAGTTTAACAAAATATATTTGTTGAATAAATTTCCTCTTTACCAAAGAGGGTTAAATCACTTATCTATATGTTTATTCCAACACTTAACAATTTAACTCTAGTGGGATAAATGTTTATGGGGGCCAGTGTTTGTGTGTGCGTGCATGTGTGTATGTGTGTGTGTTTAACTTAAGGAGTCATAACTACACTTCTACATTGAGTGAGCAATGGTGTTTGGAGAAGAAAAAGAATCACTTCAGATTAAACGCCCTCTTTTTTAAGTGTTGGCACCCGCTGCTGGTGAATACTTGTTTATCAACCAAGGATGTCAAGCTGGAACGAGGCCCTGGCCACCCCTGGTGACTAAACTGAAGAACAAATGTGTGCCTTCTCCCTCAGATATTTTGGCAATGAATTTTCTTATATCCAACCTCTAACAGATGAAGCACTTAAAGGAAAAAAATAATCATTCCTTCATAACTAGATTTCTCCTCTTCTTATAATTAAACTACAAGGAAAATAAAAGATGAAATATGCATCATTGCAAACAAAATGGCCCACGATGTGCCGATTGACAGACTCTCCGGGAGTCTGCCGCTTGGCTGGCTTCCAGCTCATTGGTTTGTTCACTTCCTCACCGCCTCCTCCCTCCTCTTTCAATCTCCGTGCTTTGCCCTGACTTGAGTCCTTCCGCTCTTTCCCATCTCCGCCCCGATGACTATTTCTCTTTCTCTTACAATTAGTGTTTTCACATTTCCTTGAGACAACACTGTGAAATAAGATCACTTTTCAGAAAGGAATTCTATCTTCTGCTAACAAAATCACAGATTGACAAGTGGGTCCCTGGAAATTTAGACAGGGACAATACCTTGACCTTCCAGGAAATGCACTTGCTTTTTTTTTTTTTTTTTTACCTTTGGGATTCTTTAAAGACCCAAAGACATAGGAGAGGTTGAAATAGGGTAGGTTTTACTCACAGATGGGGACCAAGCACTGCCTCATAGAATGACTGATTTAATGAGCTCTAGAAAAATCACGTCCCCTAAATACATCTCCCCCCTGCTCTGCCTCAGTGACTTCCACTGAGATTTCTACTTGAGAACAATATTAGTAATGCCTTATACTTTATCAGTGTTGTGGATCCTACTACTGTAAATATGTTATTAAGCTACACATTTGTATACATTTATCTGGTGCATTGCTGCTTATGAAATGCCCTGCTATGTACTACCCACCAAGCTAAAGCTAAAGCGTGGTGTGCACTGTCTTACCTGGTTCTCATAACAGTCCTGTGAAGGGAGCATCATTATGCCCATTTAGCAGATAAGGCAACTGAAGCTCAGAAAGAACTTGTCTTGAGTTGGGCCTCTTACACATTGTGGGGCTAGGAGTTCAACCTACACATCTGGACCCTCCTTTGCGTGCTAACCCAGTCAGGGCCTGGCTATTTTCGTCATTTGTTGATAACTACTGCTCAAACACAGGTGTGTGATTGCCAGGAGAGCCCCGGCGTGTTCGTCAGCCTGGCTTTCTCAGAGGACTAGATCCTAAGAAGATGAAATGGGCCAGGTGGGCAGTAGAGAATAACTCTGGAGGGGGGATAGGGGCAAGTCTCACAAGAAAGGCCGAATTTGCGCCATGGGCAATCATGGGGTACCCAGCATTCCCCCAAATATAGAAGAGAGTGGAAAGGAAAAAATAGTGTATTTTTTTCTTGAAGCTGGACTGGATGAACAGTTATCCACATTTCAAGTAAGGTGACAGACATTGTGCAGTGTCCTCACTAGAAACCTTTCTTTCTTCTTTTTTTTTTTAAAGATTTATTTATTTATTTTTAGAGAGAGGAGAAAGAGAGGGAGAGAAACATCAATGTGTGAGAGCTACATCTATCGATTGCTTCTCACACACCCCCAACTGGGCACCTGGCCCGCAACCCATTATGTGCCCTGACCGGGAATCGAACTAGCCATTTTTTGGTTCACAAGCTGGCACTCAGTCCACTGAGCCACACCAGCCAGCATTCACCACCCCTACATTCCTTAAAACTTCTATGGCTTTAGTCCTCAATCTGGTTAGAACAGGTGGTGTTGTCATAGCTGATCTCAGGCAGGGAGGTGGGGACCATCAGGGAATGACACATCAGCAAAGGCCCCAAACAGAGGACTAGTTATTGGCTCAGCTCTGGCCTGATCTTAATAGAGATCTCGTGGTCACCTCTCTCAGAGACCCCCAGTTGTGGGAGGAAGTGGC
The DNA here is from genome assembly GCF_021234165.1 of Pteronotus mesoamericanus. Classification (NCBI taxonomy): domain Eukaryota; kingdom Metazoa; phylum Chordata; class Mammalia; order Chiroptera; family Mormoopidae; genus Pteronotus; species Pteronotus mesoamericanus. Next base: position 6,706,550 of record NW_026555310.1, read on the forward strand.
CCTGCATCCTTCTCTCTCCCTCAGGTCTCCAGTCCCCATAACTGCCTTCCTATGCCTTTCCCTGTGAATCTGCAGGTGGCATCTTTGGACTAAAGAACAGAGAATAGCGTTGAGCTTTGTCCTTCCTTTCTTCCTCCCTCCGTCTTTTCCTTCTTTCCTTCACCCCCTCCTTTACTTTTTCTGCATATTTTATTTATTATAAGGTCTTCTGTGTAAAATACATGCAAAAATTCTTACAAAGAAAACAGTCTCTCACACCGATCGCCACTTTAATAAACTCTGATATGTTCACAGCAAAATTATCGACAACAGCCAGAATGTGGAAACAACCCAAATGTCCATTGATAGACGAAGATAAGCAAAATATGGTTTATACACACCATGAAATATTGTTCAGCCTAAAAAAGGAAGGAAACTCTAATCCATGCTAGAACATGGATGAAGCTTGAAGACATTATGTTAAGTAAAATAAGCCAGACACAAAAGGGCGAAAACTGTATTATCTACCTATATGAGGTTCCTCAAGTAGTCAGATTGATAGAGGCAAAGTCGAATAGTGGTTTCCAGGAGCTGGGGGAGGTAGGGGGTTGGAAAGTTATTGTTCAGTGGGTAGAGTTTCAGCTGGGGAAGATGAAAAGTTCTGAAGGTGAATGGTGGAGATGGTAATACAACAATGTAAATGTATTTAATATCACTGAACTGCACACTTAAAATGGTAAATTTTGTTATGTGTATTTACTACAATTTTTTTAAAAACAGTAAAAAAAAGTTTTATGGAGTCCTTGATTCAGAATGCTGGCATTTTATCCAATTTCTTGTTTCATACACTCTTTCTCTCATGGGGTTTTTCTCTGCTTGATGCTCACATTGCTGGAAGCTATGCTGCAGAAGGGGTTTTTTCTTCTCTTTGACCTCTGCTGTCTTTCTAAGATGCTCCTGTCTTCAAGGCACCCTTTCTGTAGGATGTATAGTAGCATCCCTGACCTCTACCCACTAGATGCAGTAGCACCTCTTTCTCCCTGTTGTGACAACCCCAAATATCTCCAAACGTTGACAAATCCCCACGGAGTAACCAGATGAGACTTTCTGTGGCCTTGAGGCAGATGTGGATCTCAGACTTTAGAAGCACGGCCACTGCCAGCTTCACAGCGCTCTGCAGGCCCTAGGGATTGCTGAAGCAAAGCAACATGCTTAACTTGGAACACAGAACTTCCTCTGAGCAGAGAGCACTCACAAATCATGCTGTACAATGGGGGAAAGATTCTAATCAACTGAAGATGTAGATGAGATAGCAAATCTCTCAGTCATACTCAAGGGAAGCTGGTGGGATTTCATCGTCCTTAAATTTGGGCAGTGCTTCATCTGAAGACGCAGGAGTGCATAGATGTCACTCTTTGTAAAAGTGCTAGTCTTACCGTTTTACAGGACCAACCAAAGAAGGAAGTGATGCTTCTGTGTTACATGAAAACACAAGTCACTGATGCAGATGAAAGCTGTGAGAGACAAATCTAAGGAGATAGTGGAGGATTATGCACATATTTTAATAAATTAGCACAAAGACTTGGATTATGTTACTATTTATTCACATGTGAGTAGTTGGTTGTAATGAATGGAGCAGAACAGAAACAAACAGCAGCAGGAGTATTAGTGATGTGGCTACATCATTTTCACATCCTTTAATTTCAGAGGGATGTGAAAAGGTCACATCTTCAGAGCTGCCATAATTATATTTTTTTCTCACAGTATAAACCCCTCCAAATGGCAATGCAGCAAGCTACTTTCAGGTGATGAATTTTTTCCAACAGGTCAATGCATCAATTCAAACAACAGGAAACGCTTTCTTTTTTGCTAATAGTTTAAACATGTAGAAAAAGTCTAGATTATAAATCTGTAAGAGAGCCCTTTCAAGTAGGGCCACCTACAAATTTAATCAACCCCAAAATTTACCTGAACAGCACTGGTCCACAATTGTTTGTTTTTCCTTTGTTTCCTCATATTTTAAAGATTTTTAAATGTCTTTATTTTGTTTTATAGAGAGAGGAAGGGAGGAAGAAAGAGAGGGAGCAGAACATCAATGTGAGAGAGAAACATGGACTAGGGGATGAAACCCACAACCTGGGCATATGCCCTGCGAATCGAACCAGCAACCCTTCCATTTGCAAGATGACGCCGAAGCAACTGAGCCATGCTAGCCAAGGCTCCTTTTTCTCCTATTTTAAATATCTTTGCTTCTTTCTCTCCTCATGCACACATTGGCATACACTAGTATTTCTCTATGTCTATGTCTTTGTTTTATCAAGAGTTAGAACTTAAAACACTAAGCCATTCCAATCTCCTCCATTTGACTTCGGAGCTCCCGGATGTGGCCTTGGTGACTCCCAGCTTGTCACTCCCATCATTTTTCCACTTGTAAGGGTCACATGAGCAGGAAACAAAAAATGTGGTTTGGTTTTGGCTCTTTGACATCCTGGCTGTGTTTCTGAGCTCCTACTTCTCCATCTCTGAAATAGATGCCCACCACATAGGATTGTGAAAATCATTTAGGACAATATGCACAAAAATGGTTTGTAAACCATCAAGTGCATCAACATGAAGATATTATTGTCTTTGTTACATCTCAATTAATAGGGACCTCAAAGGATTATGGAAGTTGAGTTGGGTGGATTACTGACCCAAGACTCCTAAAAGTCAATGGAGTTCTGGAAGGAAACAGGACATCTTAGAGACCTGTCTCTTTGAGCCATCAGGATAAGATTCAGTCTCCTGAACCCTATGCTTCTGAAAGAGTTGTTTTCTAAAGTTTTGTAATTTATGTATACGCTAAGATAATCTGATTTTTGTTACTCGGGTAGGAATGGATTTACTTCTCAATGTGATGTAAGATATGCCTGACTTCTCGGAGAGAGGTGTTCTGTGGGCAGGACATTTGTTTCAGGCCTTGAAAAGTCAGACATTCCCAGGCAGAGAGAAGGGAAGAAGAGCTTTGCAGAGAAGCCTCACAACAAAACTAAAGACAAGGAAGAAAGCCAAAGGGCCCCCGGGGGGAGGCTCAGTGGGGTTGGGTAAGGGTAGGTGCTCCCGTGGGAACAGCTGCCGGTCTCAGTCTTTGTCGTCTCTCCAGGACCCACCAATGCTACTCAGCATTTCCAGTGTGGGCCACTCTGTCCCATCCGTCCCTACTCCTGCTCCGTAGCAGTGTGAACACCATGGCTACTGGCCTTCCACTGTTTTACTAGTACTCTCCTTGAGGGTTGTGAAAGGCATGTGTTCTTTCTCCCAGTTTACAACAATAGATAGGGAAACTCAAGAGGTTAAGACATGGAAAGCAGGGTGTCTAAGAGATATTTGTACACTCATATCCACAGCAGCATTATTTGCAGTAACCAAAACGTGGAGGCAACCCAACAACAGATGAATAGATAAACTGTGGTACGTACATACTATGGAATATCATCGAGCCATAAAAAGTGAAGGAAATTCTGACACAATCTACAACATGGATGAATATCATAGATATTATGTAAGCAAAATAAATCAGTCCCAAAGGGAAAATGCTGTATGATTTCATGTATATGAGGTATACTACAGCAGTCCAATTCGTAAGACATAAAGTAGATGATGTTTGCCAAGGTCTGGGGGTAGGAGAAAATGAGAAGGTGTCATTTGATGGGTGCAGAGTTTCAGTTTTGCAAGGTGAAAAAGTTCTGGAGATTGGTTATGCAACTACGTGAATATGCTTAACACTATTGAATTGTACACTTAAAAATGGCAAACAGTAAATTTTGTTATTTTTAGTTTACCACAATTAAAAAAAATTTTTGAAGTTAAGACAAGGTGTAAAGTCAATATGGCAGAGTTAAAACTATTTAAACTCTATTTCTAAGTCAGTCTGTAAAGCTCCACTGCACTACAGGGAAGTGAAAAAGAAAAGAAAAGAAAAAATAAAACAAAAGAAAGCAAGGGGGAATGCAGTGACCCCACCCTCTCTTCTTCCTCTGCACTTTAAGTATAGTACGGTTTAGTTTTATCCTGGAGATCTCTAGAATAAAACTCCTTTCCAAAGGGTGGGATATTATAATCAAAGACATTATATAGGTAAAATATTTTTTTCTTCCCTTTGTGTTAGTCTTTGTTTTCCTAAATTTCTACAAAGACCTTTGTAAATGGAGGGGGGCTAGAAGTGCTGATTCTCTACTAAAACAAAACATGGTACATAAGCCTTTGAGAGGCTTGAGTCCTAATAGCTGCACAACGTTCTGCTGGGGTGAAGTAGCCCTGCTGTTTCCTGTGTGCCACCAACCAGCCCCAGGAAGTATCTGGCCCTGTCACATGGTTGCTCTGTTCTAAGAAGAGAAAGAGACCTAGAAACAGCAAATGACTTTCCTCAAGCCCCAAACCAGTTATCATCACATCAGGATGAAGAAATTGGGATTTCCAGCTTCTGAGTGCCCTTTGACCAACTTTATTACATCTCTGAACCTGAGATGCTCATTGTACAATTGAGCTCAAGTCGGCATGTAGCTCTGCTTCATTTACAACAAGGTTTCTCACCAAATCCGTACTAGTTCATGTCCTTATTATGCACAAGCATGGTAACAAGAGAAAATCCATAATCTCTTCATGCAGAAATAGTAGCTAACACTTTAATGCAGATCCTTCCAGACCTTTTATGAAAATGAAAGGTATCGTTGTTATTACAATTATAGTTTTGTAAAAACAGGTGCTGAGGATGTAGGGGTAAGAGAGAGGTCGAGAGCAGATAGGTTGATCATACCTGGGAGAGGGAGCCGAAGGGAACAGTGGACATGTTTACTTGGAAGCCGCCCCAAATGGCAGCTAGTTGGGTAAATCAAAGCAGCTCTTCAGTTGAAATAAGAAATAGTAAAATTGGAAACCACTCTTGAGTATTTTATTATGGCAAAACATATAAATATACCTTATTTTGACAATATTTTGAAGGAACAAAGCCTCTTCTTTAAGTGTGTGACAGCTGATTAGAGTTCAGTGTGGACCTTTAAGAATAAAAGTTGCCCTGGCAAGTGTGTCTCAGTGGACTGAGTGCAGGCCTGCAAACCGAAGGATCTCTGTTTCGATTTCCAGTCAGGGCACATGTCTGGGCTGCAGTCCAGGTCCCCATTTGGGGGCGTGCAACAGGCAACCATTCGATGTATCTCTCACACACTGATGTTCTCTCTCTCTTTCTCCCTTCTTTCCCTCCCTCTAAAAGTAAATAAATAAAATATTTTTTAAAAAATGAATGAAAGTTGACCTGAAGTCAATGGTTTCCAATCCCAACATCTTTAAAGTGGAGAGAGAACTCCAAGAGAGTTGGGAAACATTCTGAGTTCATAATCTTCTAGATTAAACAAAAGTTACCAATTACTTTACATTTGTCTTGCCCACACCGAACTCTAAGATTCTGTTTTTGTTTTGTTTTTTAAAGTTACTTTCCCTTTACTATTTACTAAAAGTGCTCAGTTTGGATTTTATACAACAGCAATTCTTTTGCTCAATTCACATTTCATTTGTTTACATAATTACAAAAACAAGTACAACTGGCCAGACCAGTCTGTGGACAAACATATCTGCTTCTTGGTTAACCTAAACTGTGGGAGCAGAAGTGCCCCAGTGACCCCCAAGTCCTGCTTCCTGGACACAAGCCTTCACTCTGTCATTAGACAGGATGCTTCATTGAGAGCAAAGCAAACATTGGTCAATCCAGTTTTGAAGATTTATTATGTACTGTATTGAATAAATACAGAAAAACTGTTGTGTCCGTGACAATGCTTTTGCTCCAAGTAACAGAATCTTGACTCAAGAGGGGATTTATTACTTCAAATAACAGGAAGTTTAGAAGTAACATGGACTTCAAGACTGGTTGAGTCAGAGACTTAATGTCACCACAGTCCCGGATTATTTCCATCTCTCCACACTGTTAGCCACAGCATCAGTTTCCTCTTGCAACTGTGGCCAACAGATGAAACATAAGGTTTCCATTTTCTTGTCAAGTGGGAGAGAAAGAAAAACAGGAGTCCCCCCATGAAAGCAGGTCCTCCCCTTCCATCTGATCGGCATAGTTCAAATATCAGCATCCATGACTGAAGGGGACGTGAGTTCAGTTTCCCGTTCCCGTGACTCTCATAAACTGGGTGAACAGCTGAACAAAACTAGATTCTCTGGAACAGGAAGAGAGAAAAGGGTGCTGGGAGAGATATAGTGACTCCTACAATAAGCTGTCCCTGCTTCACTGTGTGGCCTCAGGCCGGCTTTGTTCCCTCTGATGCCCGGAACGTACATCCCTGAAGGTATTTTTGTTCCTGGTCAAAAGTCTGGCCACAATATCATCTACTGTTAGCTAATCTGAGGAATTGAAAGCAACAAAATGAAAGCATAGAAACTAGTCTCACTTTAGCTCATAATCACAAACAATGATGGGCTTTCCACAGTGCCCATGTCCCTTGGTTGCTTACTGTCCCGCCTCACAGCTTCTCCTCCAAGAAGCTCCAACCCCTGTTTTCCCCTCTCCTCACACTCTAGCAGAGGCCTTTCAAACTTCACTGAGAAAATAGAAGCTGGCAGCTTCTATCCTCCGGCCTGTCTCTTCCTTGTGCTCTGCCTTCCCTGTGGTCACGGCAGATGGCCTGGCTCCTCTCTCAGGCCACCCTCACCTTCCACTTATGCCCAGATTCCGTCCCCACTCACTTTCTCAGGACCTTGCTGGGCACCCAGCCCTTCTCTCCCCAACTCCTCTATCAACATAAAGACAAAGAAAAACAACTCTTCCTTGACCCTCTAGCTCCTGCTACTGCCTCATTTTCCCACAAAACGTTTTTAAAGTATTGTTTAGAGTCACTGTCTCCACAGTCTCAGTCCTCACCCTCTCAGCTCCCCGCAGGTGAACTTTTTACCCCATCACGCCACTGAGATGGTTCTATCACAGTTACTAATGACCTCCTTGTGGTCAAATCCAGTCATTTGCTACCTTAATCTACTTGACCCCTCAGCACTTTTTTCAACCTCTCACGTTCTTCTCTCAGTCTCTATAGTACACCATCTCCTGGGTGGGTTCTCCAGGTGGATTTCCTGCCTAAATCACCCTCTGATTCTCACTCTCTCCCTTTGAGCCCTTCTGAACTTGATGTGGGACCTTATTCTTTCCTCCTTCTTTCCTTCTCCTTTCTCCTCACCTCGTGCCTTCTTCCCCCCCCCCCACCACACCCACCTCCATCCTTCTACACTCAACTGCCCCCAAAAGAGCCTCCCTTTTTGAGACACCACTCATTTGCAGGTGATCAGCAGGTTTGGCGTTCTAGCCCAGATGTGCCCATCAAGCTTCAGGCTTGTGGAGCCCACAGGTTGCTGCGCTCTCTACTCGGATATCCTGTAGCATCTCCAATGTAATATGTCCCAAACTGAGCTTTTGGTTTCTCCCCACCCGCTGTCCCTCACACCTGTTTCTCCTCTATGTTCACCACCTTGGCGAATGACTCCACAGTTGACACTGCTCCTAGTCTGATGTAGGGATCATTCTTGATTCTGCTTGTCCCATATTACTCCATTCCAGGATTCCATCAGCAAGTCCTGTCATCTCTTTCCCAAGACAGCCTAAATCCAAATGCTTTTCTCTGTCTCCAGCTCCAACTGCATTATCTCATTGAATGGGCAGTGATAACCTGATATTGCTTCTATTTTTGCCTCCTGTGCAGAGGCCAGAGGCATCTTTTAAAAATATTAAATCAAATTATCTCACTCTCTTGTGTAAAACCCCTCAGTGGCTTCCTATTGTGGGCAGAACAAAAATCTAGATACCTTATCTTGACCTGAGAGGGCTTACTACATCTGGTTGTGGCCCCTTTCTGACCTTGAAATTGGACTCTAGGTACTCAGACCTTCTTCCTGCTGGTGAAAATTCAGACTCGGTCCCACCCAGGGCCTTTCAACTTGCTCTGCTCCCTGACTTTTGCATGACTAGATGTTTCCTTTCATTCAGGTCCCAACTTAAAGGTCACCTCCAACGAGGCTTTCTCTGACTGCAAAGTTTAAGTTAACCCCTTGCTCCCTATCACTTTCTACCCTTAACCTTGTTCTACTCCTGTTCCAGGACTTAGAGCTATTTAAATTATCTTTTCACTGATTTATTTGTTGTCTTTCTCTTTCTTGTTCATACGAGACTATAACCACCAAGGAACAGGACACTTTGCCTTATTTACTATGGCGGACCCAGCACCTAGAGCAATAGTAGAAGTAGTAGAATCTAATAAAATAATAATTTAATGAATGACTAACTCTACTTGCCTGACTTACATTCGTCTTTCCAAAAAGAATAACCTCCTGGGCATGGTCAAAAGAGGTTGCAAGACAAGTAGCCTACTCTTCTTTCAGTTTCCACTTAATTCATTTAGCAAATCTTTATTGTTAAGCATTGAAGGAACTCAGTGAAGAAAACCTTGAACCCAACTTTAAGAACCAACAGATTTGGGTGGTGGCAGACTGAGCATTTAGAATGTTACAGTGTAGCCGTTTGACAAATACCATGAGAGAGGGAAACACAGGATGATGAAACTCAAGAAGGAGAACCCAACCCAGAAAGTTGAGATCAAGGAAGGTTTTCTGGAAGAAGTAATTCCTAAGTTATCCTGAGTCTTAAGAATAAGTACAGATCAGCCAGGTAAAGAAGGAATGGAAGGTGGGTACGAACCCTCTGGCAGAGCGAGCAACAAAGAAAGGCACAGAAGCCTTGGGAAGCCATGGGGGAAGAGCAAGGGCTTAGAAAGACTGGAAACTGAGTTCAAGTAGGACGAGAAGGGGGCTTGGGAAGGTATGATGGGGGACAGATAAGAAAAGAGCGCACCCTAAAAGGCTTTGTAAGAACAACCGTAATAGCTAACGCTCATTGAGAGCTCACTGTGTGTTAGGGACAGAGTTAAGCACATCATCTGTGTTATCTCATTTAATCCCCACAGCAACCCTGGGAGGTAGGCTACGTCACTATTCTCATGTTACTAATGGGGAATGTTAAGTCACCCTCTGAGAACACCGAGGAGATAAGTCTGGAAGCCCCATGGAAGCATATTACAAATGCTTTGAAACACAGCCCTGAATCTCTTGTGATATTTATTTCTCTTTCTGTTTCTTAGTTTCCTCACTGGTAGAATGAGGCCAATAGCTGGCCCTACAATATGGAGTTTGTGAGGATTCAGGGAGATAATTCATGTAAAAGTGCTCAGCACAAAGTCCGGCATAGTCAGTGCTCAATAAATGCGAGCTACTACTATTACTATCACTATCACTATCACTATTACTATCACTATCACTATTACTATTACTATTACTATTACTATTACTATTACTATTACTATTGATTTTCTTTTTGGAATGCTGATAAAAGCCATTAAAGCCAGGGGATGTTTTCCTTGCAGTGGAAACAGACCTCGACAATTCCTAGAGACGGTGGCTCTCCTCTTTCATCATGATTGGTGACTTAGTTTACTCATTCATAACATATTTATTCTAAATGTCTAACTTTTTTGTATTTGCTAATATTTTTTTAGCTAGATTGACAGGTAAAAATATAAAATTGGTATTTTCTTGGAAAGATTAATGGTTTAAATCTTTGGTTTTTTTAAAAATCATTAAGTAATGCCTGTACAAGTTAAATTCTAACAATACAAACGGGTATAACATGAACAGTAAAAGCCCACTTCTTCACCTACACCCTCATGTGTAATGTAATTGTAGCTGAACAAATTTCCTAGAAATTTGTATGTATATACTATGTACATATATATGTATGAAATATAATCCTTGGAATTTTCATTTATAATAATACCTGCTTTTTCCACATAAAATAATTTAGCTTGGACATTTTTCATATCAATACAGATACATGTATTGATTCTGAAAAGGTATGTAGTCTTCCCTTTCACAGAGCTGCTGTAGTTTACTTAGACCTCTATTGATAGACATTTAAATTTCAGTTAGGTTTTTACTCTTACAAATAATATTATTGCGTTGTCCCTGTGCAGTATATATTTGCCTCCTTGTGCAAGTGTTTCTGTGTGGAAAATTCCTAGAAGGGGAATTGCTGAGCTAGAGAAAATGTGCTTTTTAAATTTTAATAGATACTGCCAAATTGCTTTCCAAGGAGGTTGCAGAAATTTACATTCCATTACCACTATGTGAGACTTCATGTTACCCATACCCTTGGGTATGAGCAAAATTTTAATTTTGCAAATATACTAAGTGCAAACACTGTCTTGTTTTTAACTTAGTCTTTGATTATTTAAGAAGTTAAAAGAATCTTTTCATGTTTATTATGTATTTGCTTTTGCTGCAAATTGCTTACTTTTTGCCTGTATTTCCATTGAATTGTTCATTTTTTTTCCTTGTAGATTTTCAGATTTCTGTGTGTTAAAGAAATGGACCTCTTTCCAATTGTATAAATTGCAAATATTCTTCTCTATCCTGTGGTTTATCTCTTGACTTTGTGTATGGTATTCTCTCTTCTGCAGAAGTTTTAATTTTTACAAAAATAAATTTGTCCATTTTGTTTTATAAGTCTCTTGATCTTCCTTAGTTTAAAAGTATAAAAAAAAAATGACCGGTAATTTTTCATGTTTTACATTTAATTTATTGATCCACCTAGAAATTATTTGGACACAGGTAGTGAGGTACTTTAGCATTCCTCCCCCCAACCCATGATGGTTTTTTTCCCAGAACACTTCATTTCATTTTTAGAAATTATATTTTATTTAATTATGCTATTACGCTTGTCCCGATTTTCCCCTCTTTGGCTCCCTCTGGCCAGCATACCCCACCCGCTAAAGCAATCCCCACACCATTGTTCGTGTCCATGTGTCATACATAAGGTTCTTAGGCTACTCCATTTCCTACACTGTACTTTACATCCCCATGGCTATTCTGTAACTGCCTATTTGTACTTCTTAATCCTCTCACCTCTTCACTCATTCCCCTACTCCCATCTGGCAACCATCAAAATGTTCTCTATATTCATGATTCTATCTTCTTTTTTGCTTAGTTTGTTTTTTAAATTCAATTGTTGATAAATTTTTTTTTTTTGCCATTTTATTGTTCGTAGTTTTAATCTTCTTTTGCTTAAATAAGTCCCTTGAACATTTCATATAATAATAGTTTGGTGATAATTAACTCTTTTAGTTTTTTCTTGTCTGGGAAGCTCTTTATCTGCCCTTTGATTCTAAATGATAGCTTTGCGGGGTAGAGCAATCTTGGCTGTAGGTCCTGGCTTTTCATGACTTTAAATATTTCTTGCCAATCCCTTCTAGCCTGCAAAGTTTCTTTTGAGAAATCAGCTGACAGTCTTATGGGAACTCCCCTGTAAGTAACTAACTTCTTTTCTCTTGCTGCTTTTAAGTTTCTCTGTCTTTAACCTTTGGCATGTTAGTTATGATGTGTCTTGGAGTGGGCCTCTTTGCATCCATCTTGTTTGGGACTCTGTGCTTCCTGGACTTCCATGTCTATGTCCTTCCCCAAATTAAGGAAGTTTTCTTTCACTATTTTTTAAAAAATAGATTTCCAATTTCTTGCTCTTTTTCTTCTCCTTCTGGCACCTCTATGATGCAAAATTTGGAATGCTTCAAGTTGTCCCAGGGGCTGCTTACACAATCCTTGTTTTTTTGGATTCTTTTCTCTTGTTGTTCTGATTGCTTGTTTTTTGCTTCCTTATGTTCCAAATCATTGATTTGATTCTTGGCTTCATCCTCTTTACTGTTGTGTCCCTGTAAATTGTTCTTTATTTCCATTAGTGTATCCTTTGTTTCTGACTAGATCTTTTTTATGCTGTTGAGGTCCTCATTAAGTTCTTTGAGCATCCTTAGAACCAGTGTTTTGAACTCTGCATCTAATGGATTGCTTATCTCCATTTTGTTTAGTTTTTTTTTCTGGAGTTTTGATCTGTTCTTTCACTTGGGCCATGTTCCTTTGTCTCCTCATTTTGGCAGCATTCCAGTGTTTGTTTCTATGTATTAGGTATGGCTGCTATGACTCCCTGTCTTGGTAGTGTGGCCTAATGTAGAGGGTGTCCTGTGGGGGCCAGTGGCATAGCCTCCCTTATCACCCAAGCTGGGTACTCTAGGTGTGTACTTTGTGTGGGCTGAGTACACCCTCCTCTTGTAGTTGAGCCTTGATTGTTGTTTGTAGGTCAATGGGAGGAATTTACCCAGGCCAGTCAGCTGCAAAGATTGGCTGTAACCACTGACCACCAATCTTCACCCTCTGTGGAGGATCAGCTGTGCAGGGGCAGGGTGGTGGTGCTCTGATGTGGTCTATAGCTGTCCACTGGGTGCACAGTCTCTGGGGTTTCCAAGGTGGTGCAGGCCAAGGTCTGCCCCTACATGTGTTCTTGCTGGGGAGCACTGTGCCTCAGCTATAAAGCAATCTGAGACAGCTGCTACTTGTGCTGGGCTTGGAAATTCCCAGGTGAAGCCAAGCTGTGGATCTAGGCTAGAGGCTGCTAGTGGAAGGCCTGGGGCCACTTAGCAAGAGGTATAGGAGCTGGGAGTTGGTTGAGGTCTGCTGTTGCTTGTTTGATAGGATTTAGGAAGTTGTGAAGCATGAGCCAAGACCAGCCATTCATATCCTGGGTGGGCCCATAAGTTGGGTGGGATGGAGTCCCAGGGGATCTCCAGGGCAGTGCAAACAGTGTTAGCCAGGTTGATGGAGTCTCTGAAATGGCACCTGCCCTCTGGCTCTGTGGCTGTGTGGTGGGAGGGTTCAGAAAATGGACAGTGGCCTCTGCCTACCTTGCTGTCTGTGAGAAAGATGTCACCCAGGTCTTGCCTTGATGCCAGACACTTCAGTTTCTCCCTGAATACCACTGGTGCCTTTCAAGCTGCTCCCCCAGTTCTGGAGCTCAGAGGGAGTAAGTCTTAGTAAGTCTGTGTGTGGGTTCTTCAAGAGAACTGCTTAGGACTCTAGAAGTTTCTTCTACCAACTCAATCCCCACTGGTTTTTGCAGCCAGAAGTTATGGGGGCTTACTTCCTGGCACTAGAACCCTGGGCTGGGGGCCTGGTGTAGGGCTGGGACTCCTCACTCTCAAGATATCCCTCCCAAAGTTTTATCTACCACAAGTAGACATGGGACCAGCCCATTCCATGTCTTCATCCCTCCTCTCAGTCTGGATGGATGTAGTTTCTTTAATTCCATAGTTGTCAGACTTTCATTCAGCACGATTTCTGATGGTTCTGAGTGATGGTTCTATATTTTAGTTGTAATTTTGATGTGGTTGTGTGAGGAGGTGAATCATGTTTACCTGTCTTGACTGAAAGTCCCCAATGGTTTTTTGTCACCACATTTCAGAATTATTCATATTCTCCCTTTGACTTAAAATACCATTTTATTTATATTCACAATTCTCAAATGTATATGAGTCTATTTATAGGATATCCATTCTCTGTTAACATTTTTGTTATTTCCTGTATTTTTTATGTGATGTCTTTCTGTATTTCTTATAATTTCTCTACTTATAAATTATTTTTAATATTGGGTAAAATTAATTCTCCCCCATTATTCCATTTATAGTTGTACTAGCTATTCTCACTCCTTTATTATTGTACATGAGCTTTATATCATTTTGGCAAATTTTAAAAAAAAATCATACTGCTATTTTGATTGAAATTACAGTTGCTTCAGTGAAATTATGCTATATTGTTTCATTCACTCCTACCTTCTTTTATGTTCCTGTATTAATCAAGACAGGATGAACTATGCTGAAAAAAATAAATAAATGAATCTCTAAGCCTCAGTAAATTAATGCAACAAAATTTTGTTTCTCGCTCATACAAATTCTAGTGCAGGTTGGACACTGTCCAGGATAAGGGTCCTCACTGCAGTGACTTCCCCATTCAGGCTATTTTGATCTTGCACTTGCTCTCCCAACACCAGGCCTCCATGGACTGTGGCAGAGACATTTACTGCTCAACAGTTATCCATGTGCTTCCTGGAATTTTCAGCACCCTTGTAGTTAGGTAGAGCTGTAAGACGAATTTCTGGTCAGTGGGAAAGCTGAAGTGCTGCGTCTCACTTCTGGGTCAAAGCTTAGAAAAGCCCTGTGAATTTTTTCTGTAATCACTTCCCTTGTCTGCTGAGTCCATCAGCTGAGATGACAGAGATGAAGACTGACACCACCTCAATAAGTGAGTCACCTCATGGAAAGCGGTTGCCCTGGAGACTCACCTGGCTCCTTTCAGACCTTGTGTGCCTATGAAATAAGGTTTATTGTATTAAGGCCACTGAGACTCATGGGGGATTGCTACTACAGTATTAAAACAAAAAACAAAAACACCCCAAAACCCTACCCTGACCAATTCCAAAAAAATAAAAGGGCACCAACAGGGATATACTGCTAAACCGCCCCCCAAAGCCTTAAACTACTGGCTTATCAATGAAGCTGTGGCAATGAGGAAGCTAATATCAGAGACTGGGAAGAAAGCAAAAACTTTTGCTAAAGCTGTTGCTTGTGATTTCCTTGAAGGCAGATCATTTACCCTTCAGGGAGAAGATGTTAGAAAAGAGAACTTTAGTTACTCTATGTGGTTGCTATTGGCTGTGTTAGGCCAGGTATTGAGAAAGACAGACAGAGAGAGGTAGAGAGGGTTGGGGACAAGAAAGCAAAGAAATAAAGCTCCGGTATGAGAAGAAGTCCCTCAAAGAGAATACTGAGTATGGTTACTTTCTCCTGGAAATGTCCGGAAGCAGATAGGAGGGTCTAACCACATTTTTTGAGAGAGTGGTGCAGCAGTGCCCAAGAAACCAGGAGCCTGGTCTAAAAAGCCTGAGGGCCTAACCTTAATTTTGGGCAGCAAAGTGAGCTAAGGGTGAGCTAAGAAAGCTGTGCAGTCCTACGGGGAGGCAACAGCCCCCTACCCACTTCATCTGTACCCGAGGGAAGTAATAGAGTAGGAAGAACTTCCCAGGAGGTGGCCCCAAAGAGCTCCGAGAACTGCCCCACCTTCCAGGAGTGGCCCCTGCAGTCGCGCCTGTTCCCATGGCACTGCCCCCTCTGACAGCTGTCTCACTAGCACAGGGTAGTCGCCTTAAATTTGGCTGATCAGATCCATTAGATTCAAGACTGGGACTGAGACGTTCCTGTTAATCTGAGGGGGTTTTCTTACTTTGAGGTAATAAAAACGAAGGATATTGTCCCAGCAGCCACTTCTCACCCATCAAGTGTGCTGAGATTCTGTAGAGAAAGCTGATCTTTTCTTTAGAGAAAGGGGGGAAAAAGGCTTCTTGTGCAGAAGCAGAGATAAGAAACCATATTTACAGGAGGAGGGAAAAAAGAGAGAAATATGATTCTTTCTCAATCCCTGAGAGCCTTCTTGTCCCTTTGGTGACCTATGATTGAAGTCCCCTTGGGGACCAGCTACATTTCTGTGGGTTCCAGGAGACACCCTGTATCATTATAGTCCCTCTCCTTTTCTTGTTTAAGTTTGATTGAATCTGGTTTCTATTTATTAAAATCACAAGACCCTTAACTGAGGAAGTTCCCATACCTTATCACTGCAAAACATCTCCAGAAAGGACCTCCCCTTCCTTCCTGCTGAATAGGTTGTAGTCACAGCCAGATTATTCAGCCTGGTCTATTTTCAAAGTCATTATGAGGGAAGCCAGAAAATTGGCTCATGCTCCCATCCCCACCTACACTGGCCAATTTAAAAGATGGCCTCTTTACTAATAACATTGAGGAAAAGAACAATCTTATTAAAATAAACATAATGCTTTCAATTTTCCTTGGAGAAAACTCTGCTCTTTATGTTCCCAGCAGTTTGCTCTCTTGCTTTCTGGCGAGGTTCTTTCCTACTCATGTCCTTTCTTCACATGCTTCAAATCCCTCTGTCTTACTCACTCTCTGTTGATGAGCTTACTATCTAATCCACTGAGAAAAAAAGAAATAGCCAGAAGATAACTTTCTTATCCTTCCGGCACCAAATGTGCCCCACAACCAGCAACTGTACCCATTCTCTCTGCCCCGTTTTAGTGCCTTTCAGTGTTGTCCAACAGAGCTTTCTGAACGGAGAGGAAATGTCCTGAATTGGTGTCTGTTCAATGCAGTGTCCACTAGCCACACGTGCTATCGAGCACCTGAAATGTGCCTAGTGCAGCTACGGAACTGAAGTTTACATTTTATTTAATCTTAATTTAAATTTAAATAGCCACAGGTGGCCAGTGACTGCTGTGTAGGACAAGGCAGGTTCGGAGAACCCTTTTGAGGAGTTTTACTATAAAGTGAACAAACAGATGGGCTAGAGAGTCATGGAGGGATGGGAGTTAAATCAACATTTTTTAAAAAGATGAAAAAAATGATATTTTAGCATGGCTGATGGGAATGATCCAGTAGAGACAAAAAAAGAAAAAGAAAAAAAAAATCAGGAGGAGGTAGAGTGTATTGTAGAAGCAAAGTTGATCCTAGGTAGCAGCAGTGTATATGGCTGTACTTCCTAATAGGACAGCCACTAGCCACATGTGGTTATTTAAATGTACACTAATTAAAACTTAATGAAATTTTAAATTCAGTACTCAGACACATGAGTCACATCTCAAGTAGCTTCATGTAGGATGTAATTTCCATCATTGAAGAAAGTTCTCTTAGGCAGCATTGCTCTATGCTTTCTGTCTTCATTTCATATTATCTTTAAAAAATTTTTTGTTTTATAAATTAACCTTATATATGTGCAAAGTTTAGAGAACCAAAAAGCTCTACAATTGAATTTTTATTCTTTTCCCCACTTCCTACTCCTCAATTCTTTTAGCTTGTTAAAAAAGTGTGTGTCTGTAATTCTAAATAATTTTCTTTGTACTGCTTCTTCTTGATTGCTTTCCAAGATTTTCATGATTTCTATACAGAATCTATAGATTTAGCATTCCTCATACTCCTTCCTTATCACTTTACACACACATACGCATCCTCTCCCCTGTCTCTCAACAGAGTAAAATAATTGTTATAATTAAATCTGTATTCAGTGTTTTCATTATGATGAAATGCCATCTGTTAGATTGATTAAACAAAGAGGTCATTAGATCGAGGTGGCTCTAAGGCCGTGATGGCTCATGTAATCAAACCAAAATCTAAGCTTACAAAAGCCACGGGGTTATGAAATCAAAAAGCTAAGACCAACCAATCCCAAATGGCCAAATAAGCTTTAAACTACCGCCAATCAATAACTTTCTTCCTTTGTTTCTGCTTTTTCTCTACAAAAACCTCTTCCCAGTTCCTGTTTGTTGGCATGCTCCTAATTACTTCCCAATTCAATTGATCTTTTGCTCAGGTAAACTCTTAAAATGTTTAAACTACTTCAGTTGTCTTTTAACACACCATTCACAACTGAGCCATGTGATAAGTTATGACTCCTTTTCATTTCAAATCTTTTTACCTTTCCTAGTTAATAGGCGTTCTTAAAAACTTTTGCTTAGTTGTATAAGGATTTACATCAATTTGACCCCAATCTCTTCCCCAGCAGTGTAAACGTTCTTTCCATACATTCAGATACTTACAACAATGTCATTTGCTGGGAGTCATGTCTCCATGAGTCTCCTGATCTGCTCAGTGTGTTCAGGTTACTCTCTGAGTCCACTGTCAGTTGCCAGCCTAAGATCTCCCAATACTACATTCTGGTGGTTGCACCATCCTGGGTTCCCTTTACCTCTTTCTTGAGTTGGTTCCTCTTTCCTGGATGTGTTGTTCTCTTTCTTTCTTTTTTTTGTTTGTTCTTTTTGTTGTTGTTGTTGTTTTTCTTTTTTTTTGTTGTTCTCTTTCTTGAGGTACTTCTTCATTTTGCTCCAGCAGTTGCCATCAAAAGTAAATATTTGAGGATTTGCTTGTCTGAAAATGTCTTTAACCGACCTTTACTTGACTGTGTATGGAATTCCAAGTCAGAAATCATTTTCTCCCAAATTATGAAAACGTTATTTCATTAACTTCTGTGCAGCTTCCAGTTATTAAAAAGTCCAAGGCTATTCTTACTCTCATTCCTTTGTATATAATCTGCTTTTCTATCTCTTTGTGCATGATATGAACTTTCTTAATGAGATGCCTTATCATGGGTTTATTTTCATCCATTATGCTGGGCTCTTGGTGGGTCTATTTAATATAGAAAGTCATGTGGCTCAGCTCTGGGAGATTTTCTTGAATCGCTCTTTTGATTATTTCTTCACTTCTTTTGTTTCCTCTTTCTGGAAGTTCTATAATTCAGATGTTAGACCTCAGACTGATCCTCTAATTTTCTCTCCTATTTCCTTCTCTTTAACTTTTTGCTCTACTTTCCTTAATTTATCCTTCAATTCTTATATTGAGCTATTATATTTTTAATTTTTAAGAGCTCCTTTTATTTTTTTAATGTTCCTCACTCTTTATTTTGGCAACATTCTGCTTTGTTTTGTAGATCCAATATCTTCTCTTATCCATAATAATGTGTTCTAAAGTTTTTTCCTAAGCCCCCAGGTAACTTTTGTTTGATGATTTTATATCTTTTGTGTTAGAAACTTTCTTCAAATGAATTGCCCTTGCTGGGAAATTAGCCATAGCCTCCTATCTGTGTCCTGAGTTCCTCACTTAGCATGGCCAGTCTCTGCACAGCAGCCAAATGGATCCTCTTATAAACATTAGACAGATTAGCTCACTCCCCTACTCAAATACATCCAGCAACTTTTAATCACACTGTAAAATCCCAAATCCTTACCATGCTGTACAAGGCCTTTCTTGATCTGCCCCCATCCACCTCCAGATCATTCCCTACCTTTCCCACCCTGGCTCACTGCACAGCACCTACACTACATCCTTGCAGTTCCTTTACGTTTCTATTTGGGGGGTCTTTGCACTTGTGGTTCCCTCTGCACTGACTACTCACCTTACAGGTTTTCCCAGTGCTCACTTCTCACATCATTCAAATGTCACCTCCCAGAGAGACCATCTCTGGACACCTTAGTGGATAGAGTAACCACTGTCATTCTCTATACATTCACTCTGCTTTATTTATTTTTCCATGGCCCTTAATACCTGGCTTTATGCTGTGTATTTATTTCTTTATTCTCTGTGACCACCATTAAAAGTAAGCTTCAGCCCTGGCTGTTGTGGCTCAGTTGGTTGGAGTGTCATCTTGTGAATCAAAAGGTTGCAAGTTTGATCCCTGGTTGGGGTGCATTCAGGAGGCAACCGACGGATGTTTCTCTCACATCTTTCTCTCTCTCTCTCTCAACAATGAAAAAATGTCCTCGGGTGAGGATGAAAAGAAAAAAGTAAGCTTCATGATGGTAAGGACTCAAACTTTTCTTTTTTCACTCCAGTGTTCCCAGTACCTAGAACACTGTCTTGCACATAGTTGGTGCTCAAAAATTATTTGCCAAATTATTAAAAAGCGAGTGAGTGAATGAATGAATGTAACAAACTGGAAGATGAGCCAGTTTTTGCACTAACATTGGTGGGAAAAGTGGTTCTATCCCCTCAAACCCTGGAAATGACACAAATGCTGGCATGAATCCATTTTCCATGGGCCAGCACGCTGTCCTGGGCAGTCAGAGGTGAGGTTCTGACTTATCAGTTCCTGAGCTCCTTAGGATAAGGCTTCTTAGAAGAGCACAAAGCAGCTTGTTTCTTTGTTCTTCAGAATTAATCCTGTCATGATTAGGAGGTTACACGAAAAATCCTTTTCCATCATGGATCATTGGTGCCTCTCCAGAAAAACACTGGGCTGCCCCTGTCTGTGCTGCTGCCACTCTGACTAAGTGGGATAGGTGGGGTCAACTTCCCTGCTCTTCCTCAAGCAGAATTAGGTGCTATGACAACAGACGTCTGTCCCTCCCAGTTAACCAGAGATGGTTCAGTGCTGTGGTCATGACAAGAACCCAGCAGTCCTGAAACTTAATTCAGCCCCACTGTTATAGTCTCCAGAGCTCATAAAATCCCACAGATCCTGAAAGTATACTTAGTCATCAAATCTTCTTGGCTAACATATATGAGGTCTGTCTGGAAAAAGTCCAGCCGTTGTTAATATAATGAGAACAGTTTGTGAGACATTGATGTAGAGCCAAGGAGACTGGATTGGAATGCGCGTAGGTAAACAATGACAACTTCACTGTACTAATCAGTGGGGGTGGTAGACACTGTTGAGTGACCATGTGTACTGTGTAGCCCTGGCATTCAAAATGACTGAGTGACTAGAGCAACGAATCTGCATTAAATTTGCAGTAAGCTTGAACATTCCTCTACAGAAACTATTCGAATGATTCAGAAGGCCACAGCTATGGGCAACCTGTGAATGGCAGCTTCATCACAATAATGCACTTGCTCATGCATCACATCTTGTGCAGTTTTTGGGGGAAACATCAAATCACCCAGATGACTCAGGCCTACTGCAGCCTAGATTTGGCACCCTGAGACTTCTGGCTTTTTCCAAAACCAAAATCACCTTTGAAAGGGAAGAGATTTCAGACCATCAATGAGACTCAGGAAAATATGATGGGGCAGCTGATGGCAACTGGGAGAACTATGTGTGAGATCCCAAGGTACCTACTTTGAAGGGAACTGAGGTGTCATTGTGCTATGTACAATGTTTTTTGTTTCTTGTATTTTCTTCACTAAATGTCTCTGTTTTTCATATAACATGGCTGGACACCTTCTGGACAGACCTCATATACATAGGTGTTTGTTGACTATATAATCTTAGTCATCAATTTAGGATGCATTTTAAAACCTGAGACAAAATACATTTTCAAAGGTAACTTCTGTATTTTTTGCAAATGTAATTTTATTTTTATTATGTAAGTAACGTGTTTTTATTGTAGAAATATTAGAAAATATGGTTAAACAAACAGAAGAAAATGGAAAACACCTATAATTCTACTACACCATTAACATTTATTTGTATAACTTACAGATCCTTCTGAGAATAGGTTTTGGTGTATGCATGGCATTATTAAACAGATAAGCTTCACATTCTTATATTGAGAAGGTCCTTTTCAATGTATGTGTTATATGCAAACACTTATACTGTTGGATAAATACATTTGTATCAGCATATTTCTTAGCCATTAATGTAAATCCACAGAAATTCATGAAGTTCTGCCATTGAATATTGCTTTAACTGCTTTTTGTGAAATAACAAGAACAACAAAAAAGTGTGTACCAAGCTGCTGGTATGTAACATCAGCCTACATAAAATAATGGCTAGACCCAAACCCCAATGCAACAGGTATGGCAGGTAGAATATCTGTGGTTAATAATGTTTATGTAATCCAAATGATGTTAATGGGTTTTAGGACGAATCCCAGAGATATTTAAAGTCAAAGAGAATTGAATGGAAACCAGGGTTTTCCGTATCTGAAAAGATTGCTATTGCAGAATGCTGCTTAGCCAGTCACTCGATTATATCCATAATTTGAAGTCCATTTCTTCTTCTTAAAATGGGGCATTTGAAATAAAACTGTGTACAAAATGAGGGCAAACTACAACAACCTCATGATTGCAACCCAAAAGTAACATGACTTTTTTTTCCCTAAAGACAATGGCAGCCAAAATCAATATTTTCTCTTTATTTTTTTAAACAACTAGTGAGCCATTTTGACCTAATTTTTTTTTTCCCCTAAAGAAGTAGTGAACAAAAGGGAAATATTCAAATATCACCTGGACTGAGTCTAAACTAAACTCATAGTGCACTTATTTTGAATTTCTGCTCTTAAGATCAGTGAGACTTCACAAGGGCAGAGAGGACGTGTTTCAGGGTGCTGCCCTGAGCGTAACTGTTGATCTGCGCCCAGGCGACACGGAGGGATCACTGCACGTGCTCTGTATCCAGTGCTGCCAAAGTTTTGGGGATGTGGGGTGAACACCGCAGACAGGCTTTCTACCCACATTGAGTTCATTGTCCAGGAGGAGATGAACATTAAACAAATAAGTATTTAGTCTCAATTATGGTGAGTTATAAAGGAGAATGAATTACTTTAGGAGTGAATAACCGGAGAACCAAATTTTGTCTCCTGGCTTGAGGTAAATATTCCCTGATGAAACCTTCTCTGTTGGGCACCAGATCTATTCATCCAAGTCCCTGTGGGTCATCATCTGTACTTCTGTGACCTAGAGACACTAAACTTTAACACGTCCAAACTCATTAACCACCCCTGCCACCACCCAAACTTGTTATTCCTCTTAAGTTCCTTTCTTTTGTGAATAATTCCACCATCCTCCCAGGTACCTGGGCCAGAAAACTGAGAATCAGGCGTTATTGTTCCTCTCCCTTACCCTCCACGTCTGATCCATCGCTAACTTCTGCTGTTCTGCTCCTTTGACTCCATCCCCATCTCGTGTAGCCCCACTGCCCCCATCTTACTTACGTCCTTCCTGAATTACGGCCTCTGATGGCTTGCCCGAGCACCAGTCTTGTCTCCCACCAACTCATGCCGTACCCTGCCCCTGGGCGAATCTTTCTACAATGCAATTGCAGTCGTGCTTCGGATCCTCCAGTGGCTCCTCTCGGCTGTAGGACGTCCAAGCTTCTAGATATGGCCTGCAAAGCCATTTAACATTAAGTCCCTCTCTCAGCCCTGGAAGGTATTTCTTGCCATTTTCCCTTCTTTTTATCTCCATCTTGTTCTGCCAGCACCATTCACAATAGAACAAGGATGTGCAAGAAATATTTTGAATATGTTTTTCTGGGTCACATTCTCAGAAAAGCATATTTTTCTTGGTTATGCAGAACCCTCATGTTTCAGGGTACATGGGAGGGCCCTTTGAGCCAGTATAGCTGACTTTTCTGAAAGTTTGCTGCTTAGCGGAAGGCGTAGGGCTGTGCCGTCTGAAGCAGCCTATACAGATGTGTGAAAGGAACACCTGTTTTGTTTTCAAGTTCATCATTTCCAGAGAAGAAGTAAGACTTCAGGTTGGAGTCAGAGGATTGGCCTGACATTGAGAACTTCCCTATATAACTGGGCCTGCCTCTGAGATGCTGAAATTAGTTCAAGAAAGAGACATCATGGTCTCTTTACATTGGTTTAAAGAGCTGTCAACTAGACTAGGGGACCTATTTACTCTTATCAACCTAAATGGAATAATTAGCTCCCATGAGCAGAAGATATATATCATGCCTACTCATTCCAATAAAAGGTATACATTTCTGGAAATTCGAGCTGTCCAAAAAAATGAGTGGGCAAGGTAATGATGTCCCCACCACTGAAGGTATTCACACATAGATTTTCACTCCATGGTTATTAAATGTTTCAAAGGAATCATATATCTAAACAAGTGTTGAATCAAATGGGCACAGATGTCCCTTTCCTACTCTGATATTCTTATTTGTCTGAGTCAAAGGATAATTATACAACCCTCTGTTTTACTTTGGTTGTGTAGACCTAAACTTTAGGTAACAGATGGGAAGACAGACTTTGAAACGAATGGCCCAGGAATTATTGTGCCTATTTTTGTCAGGTGGCTTTGTATAATCCTGAGATTAAAAAATACTCTGAAGAAAGTGGTTTGTGGAATAAATTTCGTCACAGCAAATATGGTAACATTAAAATGTTTTCATAATCAGTATATTGTCAAACAACACATGATGAGCCACTATTATGAACACCTTTCAATGCATTGAAAAATTTAGGCCCTTTTTACTGGAATTTGACAAGAACACTTTTTTTTCCCCTTACATTCTGTTGGTTTGATTCTGTGAAATGAGCAGCTGGTTGTATCCAGACTTTTAAAGCTCTGGGTTTCAAAATAATGATCACAAAGCAGCTTTAAATTAGTTTAAGAATTCAAGCGCTGAAAGATTATGTATAGTATTAGTCAGGATCTATTTAGGAAAACAAATGATTTGAATATTCAAACAGAGGGAGCTTATTATAAAAATTGGTTACAAGGATTTTGGAAAGGCTGAAGGAGCAAGGCAGAAGAATTAGGTTACTGCAAGGATAGTAATCACAGGAAACCAATTTCTCCCCGAACCAGTGCCACTGTGAGTCAGCAGCGGAGACTCTGGGGCTGCCCGCTGAGGCCACTGCAGCGGCTACTGCAGTCACCATCCCGCCGCCTGAGCTATTGACACTGCCCCTGGAGTTGCTACCACTTTAAGCCCAAACTGTCACTCAAGGAGAGAAGAGAATCATTTCTCCCCTCTTATCTTCCACATTCCCTCCTATGGCCATTTGTGACTGGAAATCAATGGGAAACCAGTGGCCTGGAAACCACAGTTGGCAGGGTCCCAGCCCTTCACAGCCCAGAGCAGTGCACAGGAGAGCAGTTGAGCTAAGGGCACATAAGCGAAGGCCCAAACAATGAGAGATTGGCAAATATCGTCCTAATTTCCAAAGAGGGGATAAAAGTGATTTCCGTTAAAGACCAAACCCATTAGACCAACACTGACCTCTATCTAGCAAGATTCTAGAATGAGTGACTGACTAATTGTCATGAGTCTTCAGACTGGGAGGAGAGAAGCCATGGGAACTAGTGATATCTCAGGAAACCAGACAGTTGCGAGGCCTAAATCTTAGCAATTTAGAAAACAGCTAATATAATAATAATAAATGCCTGAGAA
This sequence comes from Pteronotus mesoamericanus, assembly GCF_021234165.1. Taxonomy (NCBI): domain Eukaryota; kingdom Metazoa; phylum Chordata; class Mammalia; order Chiroptera; family Mormoopidae; genus Pteronotus; species Pteronotus mesoamericanus. The sequence goes on from NW_026555310.1 coordinate 6,731,105, forward strand.
ACTTGTCCCAAATCAGAGACAACAGATATTTTACATCAGCATAAATCACATGTTCCATTGAAGTCCAAGCACAGGTGGCATTTCACAGGTGGAGAAGATTTTGTAGATTCTGAAGGACCACAGAGATCTTTTTTTATCAGGTAAGGGTGGCTGGGCTTCAGAGCCATCGCGTGCCTTGTCTGAGGTCCCACAGCTGGTGAGTTGCAGAGCTGGAACTGCAATTCCGATGTCTCAGCTGGTGGTCGGTGCTTCCTGTGCACCACTCCCCACAAAGGACTAAACGCATTACATGGCTGTGTATCATCTTTGCAAGGATGACTATGGTGTTTCCTTTTGGGATGGAAGATTTGCAGGGAACTGCCCAAATACTCATTCCCTGGCCTACTGTGTGACCCGTGGCAAGCACTGGTGAAGCACTGAGGCGGAGAGGGATAGAGGTGTTAAGGTGTGTCCTTAACACCTGGTTGTGCTTGGGCAGCTTGAGCCTCCTGGGTTCTGTTATTTGCATATCTTCTTTCTAGTTCAGCCAGAACAGTGTTTTGAAACCATTGTTTACAGTAAAGGTATAGCTTCCTAAATTTATTAAAGTTGGCTTGAATAAATTTAAGCATCACTGTTTTTTAAAAATTAAATATATGGCGGTGACATTTGTTAATAAGATCACATAGGTTTCAAGTGCACATTTCTGTGATACTAGATCTGTATATTGCACTGTGTGCCCACCGCCTAAAGCCAAATCATCTGTCACCAGGTATTAGACCCCTCCACCCCTCCACGCCCTTCTGTCTGGCAGCCACCACATTGCTGTCTGTGTCCATGAGTTTCAGTTTTATATCCCACGTATGAATGAAATCATATGGGTCTTAGCTTTTTATGACTGACATTTCACTTAGCATAATACTCTCAAGGGCCCATCCATGTTGCCTTAAATGGCAGTATTTCGTCTTTTCTTATGGCGGAGTAGTATTCCATTGTGTATATGTACCACTTCATCTGTAGCAAATCTTCTATTGACAGACACTTTGGTTCTCCATGTCTTGGCCACTGTGAATAGTGCTACAATGAACACAGGGGTGCATATATCTTTGCAAAAACATGTTTTTGAGTTTTTTTGGTAGGTAACCGTGAGAGGGATTGCTGGGTCATATGGTGGTAACTCTAGTCATAATTTTTTTAGGAACTGCCAGGCTGTTTTCCATATTAAGCATTACTACTTTTAAGCATCTAGTTTACCATTAGGAAAATCGAATTAAATCAAAAATTTTGGAAAGAAAACAGACTATGGCTACTGCCTTAGTCCATTTGAGTTGCTATAACAAAATATCACAGATTGAGTGGTGTATAAACAACAGAAATTTATGTCTCACAGTTCTGGAGACTGGAAGTCCAATATCAGATGCCAGCACGTTGAGTGAGGGCCCTCTTCCAGGCCTCAGACTGCTGCTCCCTGTGTCCTCATCTGCCAAAGGGGCCACGGAGCTCCGCGGAGTCTCTTTCATTGGAACATTAATCCCATTCATGAGGGCTCCACCCTCCCAACTTAAGCACCTCCCAAAGTCAACCCCTCCCAACACCATCACATAAGATAGTAGAATTTCAACATTTAGGTGGGGGTGGGACTAGGGGACACAAACAGTCAGACTATAGCACCCACTTAGCTACCATTCACTAACTTACTACTTGCAAAACTGCTATGCGCCTGGCTCTGACCATGCCTTTTACACACACTATTTAATATTCTTACTACACCCTATGCATGTATAATATGAAGATTACCCCTATTTTAAGGATAGAAAACCGAGGTGCAAAGGTTGCCACACAGAATAGGAGAAGGAACTTCTGAGACTTGAACCCACTCCCTCTAATATTCATTCTTTGTTTATTTAATATTTACCTAATAAATACGTGTGAATTTTTGTCTGGAAAACCATAGAAATTATACCTTAGGTACTTGAAATGACATTTGTTAAAAAAAAAAGTAGAAACCCAATTGTAAGGACAGGTCAATGCCATGTTCTAATAAAATAAAATAGGCTTATATGTTCCTAAAGTGAAATACTCTTTCTGAAATAACCATGTGGCTACCAGAGAGAGGTTATTTAGCCATTAACAAGGTTCTGGGACTTCATTAACCTTAATAAAATTATGTTTGACTCTTTAAATTAAACAAGAATAATGCAAAACTGAGGACAATGTCTGGCCCAGAGTAGAATATTGCCCGTGGCTGGTAGACACATCACTGTAATGACACTAAGTATCTGAAAGGACTAGTGAACATTCGCAACCTAGATTAATGGGAAACCAACTGTTTCCTATTGTTATTCTACCAGGAAACTATTTTACTGAAGATAAATGATCTTTTGGGGGAGGAGATATTATAAGAAAAGAGATCATATTTTTTTCTCACTACATTTCCCCCCAAAGTATCTCTTACTACCTGTCTGTCTCACAGGTCACCTACCTTTCTGTAAAGGACAAAGAGGTAAAAATATTAGGCTTTGCAGGTCATATGGTCTCTGCACAGCCATTGCAGCATGAAGGCAGCCTTAGACAACAGGTAAAAGAATGTGTGGCTGTGTTCCAATAAAACTTTATTTACAAAATGGAAGCCAGGAGAGAGAGAGCTGTAGTTTGCCCATCCCTGGCCTGCAGCGTTAGAAGGCACCAGATAATAAATGTTTCTTCTACTTATATGCCTAAGAGACTCTCAAACCAAAGGATCTGTGACATTTATTAATTTTTTATCTGCCTGTAAATATTGGAGCATTCAAAGCCAATACAGAACATGACATTTCTTTAATGTGAATGTTACCATACTTATTTTAACTAACTTGGATGAAATCTTTGGTGTTAATTTATCTGTTGTATTTCTTAATGGCTTTGTATAAAAATAGAAGAGTCTAGAGGCAGCTGATGGAAGACCCCGGGGTGAGCACCTCGGTGTCCAGATTCATACAACAAACGGCAGTGTTTAGTCAGTATTTGATTAGTAGATGATGAGTAGCTTTCCAGCTTACATATTTTGCCATCTCTGGGACTCCAGAATTGTGCAGATCTGCAGGCTAATTTCATTTAAATAAGTTACAAGAATTTTCTATTGCCAAACTATAGGCTAACTCTTCTAAACTACTGATCAAAATTAAGCAATTTTTCAGGATGGTTCATTGCTCTGTGAGTGTGCTTAATCACTGAATGGAAGTATCATTTTTCAGATAGTTAAATAGCAAATAATAACACATTCAATAAGGTTTAGTGAAGCTAGTAAATTAATTCAATTATAAATCTTTTCCCTAGAGATTTTTTCAGGATGATGTTTCTTATTAAAAAAACTTATTTTATATATTTTTCTTAGTTATGATGAAGAACATCTATGATAGCATGGAAAATCCAATACATGATTCCTTAGAGTCTTAGCTAATAATCTCATTATAATTTCTAAGCACATTAGATGTTGGAGCCCACTTTTAGGGAGGTAAAGAGAAGAAATAGCATTAAAATTTTTTAAATGATTTTAAAATCAATCATTTTATTTAGTAATGATAGTAGTACTGTAGTAAATGCTACTGCAGTGTCATTATCATTAACTGAGCTATGACTCAGACTAGATACCATGCTAAGCACTGCATGCACATTATCTCATTTAATCCCCCTATAATAGCTTGATGATGGAGGTACAAATGTACAGATAAGGAAACTGAAGCCAAAAGATGTTATATAACTTATTCAAAGTTAAAGGCCTCAAATTCAAGTTAGTATGATAGCAAAGTCACTGATTTTAAGTATATGCACTGATTCTCAAAGTGTGGTCCCTAGGCCGCAGCCCCAGCTCAGCCTGGAGACTTGTTAGGAATGTAAATTTCCATTCCTCATTGCTTGCCTGCTGAGTCAGAAACTCGGGCAGGGGACCAGTCATCTGTGTTTTAACAAGTCCTCTCCTGGTGATTCCATTGTCCACTGACATTTGAGGGCCCCTGCACTATGCTAGACTGCATTTCAAAGAAAATTGAACATTGACTAGTCATTAGTTACTCAATTAATTAAATGTAGTAACAGCCGTGAACTACCTAGCACAGCATGGGGTTCACAGTAAGCATTAGTGTATCATAGCTTACCTCTATTATATTAATGTCAGTCATTTATTCATATTGTGAAGTTAGGTGGTTAGACACTGTATCTGGATTGCCATCAGAGTTAGAAATTCTCTTTTCTAGATGGGAGAACCCCCAAACGGCTTATTTAGAAAGGAAAACAAGGGCAAAGGTGAATAAATGTTACTTACCAGTCAACCAAGGCTTTGAGAGATTAAGCTAAAAACTAATTCTATATTCTTTGTCAAAATATCCATTGCTTTATCTGATTTCAGGGTAGAGAGAAATTTCATATTTAAAAACATTCCTGGAAAAGATGGCGGAGGAGTGAATGGGAGTCACGCTGACCTCCTCCTGCCAAGACCAAACTGGAACTGTGACTAAATAGTGGAGTAATCACCTGGAAAACAATGGAACTATAGTGGGAGAGGAGCCTTGGAGCCATGAACAGACAGTGGATTCAACTCTCACACATCCCAAAGGGTGAGAAGTGTGGTGGAGGCTCGAGAGGGTGGGCTGGGTGCCCACGGGCACCAGCACCAGAGGGACACTGAAACGGCCAGTTAGCTCCCCCCGAGAAGAACGGGGTCTGAATCATAAACAGGGACCTCTAAACTACAGCAGCTAAAACAGAAAACAGAAACAGGAAAATACAGACAAAACACAACCCTGAAAAGCTTAGGGGCACTCTCTGCCAGAGACAGGTGGCTGGGGATGCAAAGAGACATTTAAAGGGTCAACTCAAAAATTGCAGTGGCAGCCGCCCTCCTTGATCTCTGGGTAGAGGTGGCAGCAGGGTGGGCAGGTGCCTGGGAAAAGACTGGTGAGGAAAATTTTGTGAAGAAAACTGAGACGGGGGCGGTGGACCCCGGTGATAACGCACCTCCCACTCTGCATCTACCATCTCGCTCAGGCATAAGGGAATCAATTAACCTGCCTTTTGTGCGCTCCCACACAGCTTATGCGCGTGTGAGCTGGGGGGCTAACTGGCTGGGAGAACCCTGAGGAAAGACTGGAAATGGAGGCGTTGGGGAAAGAACGGGAGGAGAAACTGGGGAGTCCCGACTCCTTCTCCTTTCCATAGTCTCCATTGTGCAGGAAAGGACACACACCCAAAGAGCCAAAAGCTGAAAAGCACACAATAGAGAGCCCAAAACCACCCAGTGCAGGCGCGCACACTTGCGCCAAGTGGCCGGTGAGGGTTGGTGACTGTGTGTGTGGACCCACATGGGCTGGTGAGGGCTTGCGCAGGCTGGCAAGGCCTCCCACAGGTTGGCACTCAGAGGCCTGCGAGGGAGTGCGCAGATCGGCGAGCACAGGTGTAAATCGACCTGCGCGGGCTGTGAGTGCAGAGCAGGCCGCAGAAATAGTGGATCCCAGGCCGAAGGGGTCACAGAGATGCCCAGAGTCCCTGGAGGAGAGACCGGAGACAGGATTAACCAGAGAGTCCTGGAGCTGACTTCCTCCCATTTCCGTAGTCTCCATTTGGCAAGGGCAAGCAACGCATCCAAAGAGCCAAAAGCGGGGAAAGCACACAATAGAGGACCCTAAACAGACCAATGTCGGGGTGCCCGCCAGCCTGGAGGGCCAGACGAGTACACAAGGTCGCGAAGAAGCCCCCTAGGCTGGGGCAAGCACAGACGAGCCCAGGCTGGCGGGGGATCCTTCTCGGCCGGGGAGCACGATCAAGGAGCCGGCAGGAGAGTGCAGAGCCGTCCACAGAAATAGTGGATCCCTGGTCGAAGGGGTCACAGAGCTGCCCAAAGAAGGAGTCAGACACAGACAGTAGACTCCTGGCAGGCTCAAACAAACGACCCAAGGGCATGTAGGGTCAACAACTGACATCATGAGAGGCAGGCCCAGAAAGAAAAGTAAAGGAAATTAATTAATTAATTAAAAGACCCGCCTACTACCATAGAAGTTTAAACCACAAAGTCAGGAAATCTAGATGGCCTAATTGAAGCCGAAGCAAAAATAAATAAATAAATAAGTAAATTACTTCACAGACTCTCACAAAAATGGGAAGAAAAAGAAGTTCCCCCCAAATGAGTGGAAAAGGAGACTCCCCACAGAGAGAGCTAAATGAAATAGAGGCAAGGGAACTATCAGATATTGAATTCAAAACAATGGTTCTAAGGAAGCTCAATGAGCTCAGCCAGCTCAAAGAGAACTATGAGAAACTGCAGAGAAACTACTAGGGTCTTACAGCAAACTATATCAACCTGGAAAAGGACATAGAAACTATCAAGAAGACACAAGAGGATATGAAGAATACCATTTCTGAATTGAAGAACACAGTAGAAGGAATCCAAAGCAGGCTTGATGAAGCCGAGGATCGAATCAGTGACATGGAGGATAAGGTAGAAAAAAGCTCCCAGAAAGAACAAGAAATGGAAAAAAGACTCAAAAAGAATGAAGAGGCATTTAGGGAAATGCAGAACAACCTGAAACACAATAATATCCGCATAATAGGGATACCAGAAGGAGAAGAAGAGGAGCAAGGGATAGAGAACCTCCTCGAAAAAGTAATGATGGAAAATTTCCCTAATTTGAGGAGAGAAAGGGTCTCATGGATCCAGGAGGCACAGAGGATCCCACTCAAGAGGGACCCAAGAAGGTCCCCTTCAAGACACATCATCATTAAAGGCAACTATCAAAGACAAAGAGAGAATCCTCAAGGCAGCAAGGGAGAAGGAGAGAGTAACATACAAGGGGGCCCCCATACGGCTAGGAGCTGACTTCTCAACAGAAACACTACAAGCCAGAAGGGAATGGCAACAAATATTCCAAGTAATGAAAAGCAAGGGCCTACAACCAAAGCTGCTCTACCCAGAAAGGCTCTCAATTAAAATAGAAGGGGAAATAAGGAGTTTCCCAGACAAAAGAAGGCTAAAAGACTACATCTCTACCAAACCAGCACTCCAAGATATGCTAAAGGGACTGGTTTAAGAAGATGAAGGAAAAGAGTGAGAAAGAGAAAAACACAGGTACGAAGAGAAAAGATGAGTAAGTTTCTATCAGTAATGACTCTCAATGTAAATGGACTAAATGCCCCAATCAAAAGACACAGGGTAGTTGAATGGATAAGAAAACATGACCCACACATATGCTGCCTACAAGAGACCCACCTCAGAGCAAAATACCTACACAGATTGAAAGTAAAGGGATGGAAAAAAAAAATCCAAGCAAATGGGCAAGAGAAAAAGGCCAGGTGTTGCCATACTTGTATCAGACAAAGTAGATTTCAAAACAAAGGCCATAAAAAGAGACCCAGAGGAGCACTTTATAATACTTAAAGGAAGAATCTATCAAGAAGACATAAACATTGTAAACTTATATGCTCCCAATATAGGAGCCCCCAAGTATATAAGGAAATTGTTGGATGACTTCAAAAAAGATATAGACAGCAACACACTGATAGTAGGGGATTTCAACACCCCACTGTCAAAAATGGACAGATCTTCCAAACAAAACATCAATAAGGATATTGTGCAGCTGAATGACACACTGAATCAAATAGACTTAACTGACATATATAGAACCTTACATCCCAAAGAAGAAAAATACACTCTTTTCAAATGCTCATGGCAGTTTTTCAAAGATAGACCACATGATAGGACACAAAACAAACCTCAGCAAATTCAGGAAAATTGAAATAATACCAAACTTTTTCTCGGACCACAAGGGCTTGAAACTGGAAATCAACCTCAAAGAGAAACTTTGAAAACTTGCAAACTCATGGAGACTGAACAGTACTATTGAACAATGAATGGGTCAATAATGAGATAAGAGAAGAAATCAAAAAATTTCTGGAAACAAATGAAAATGAACCGACAACAGTCCAAAACCTATGGGACACAGCAAAGGCGGTCCTGAGAGGGAAGTTCATAGCAATACAGGCCTACCTAAAAAAGATAGAAACATTTCAAATAAAAGACCTAACACTACAAGTTCAAGAATTGGAGAAACAATAACAAATAAATCCCAGAGCAAGTAGAAAGAAAGAAATAGTCAGGTTAGAGCAGAACTGAATGACATAGAGACGAAAAGAACAATTCAAAGGATCAACCAATCCAGAAGCTGGTTCTTTAAAAAGATAAATAAAATTGACAAGCCTTTAAACAGACTCATCAAGGAAATAAGAGAGAGGACCCAAATAAATAATATCAGAAATGAAAGAGGAGAAATAACAACTGAAACCACAGAAATACAAAGGATTGTCAGAAACTACTATGAACAGTTATATGCCAAGAAATTTGAAAACCTTGATGAAATGGACAAATTTTTAGAAAAGTATAATCTTCCAACACTGAAGGAGGAAGAAACAGAAAGCTTGAACAGACTGATAACAGCTGGGGAAATTGAAGCAGTAATCAAGAAACTCCCAGCACACAAAAGCCCAGGGCCAGACGGTTTCACAGGAGAATTTTACAAAACATTTAAGGAGAGCTAATCCCTGTCCTTCTCAGACAAAATCCAAGAGGAGGGAAGACTCCCAGACTCTTTTTATGAGGCCAGCACCACCCTAATCCCAAAACCAGATAAAGATCCTACAAAGAAAGAAAACTACAAGCCAATTTTGCTGATGAACATAGATGCTAAAATCCTCAACAAAATATTGGCAACCCGCATCCAGCAATACATTAAAAAGATTATCCACCACGATCAAGTGGGATTCATCCCAGGGATGCAGGATGGTTCAATATACGCAAGTCAATAAACGTAATACATCACATAAATAAAAGAAAGGACAAAAACCACACGATCATCTTGATAGATGCAGAAAAAGCATTCGATAAGGTACAGCACCCATTTATGATCAAAACACTCAGAAAAATGGGAATAAATGGGGCATTCCTCAATGTAATAAAGGCCATATATGAAAAACCTACAGCCAACATCATACTCAACGGGCAAAAACTAAAAGCTTTCCCACTAAGATCAGGAACACGACAAGGATGTCCACTTTCACCCCTTCTTTTCAACATCGTATTGGAAGTCCTAGCCACAGCGGTCAGACAAGAAAAAGAAATAAAAGGCATCCAAATAGGAAAGGAGGAAGTAAAGCTATCATTGTTTGCAGATGACATGATAGTGTACATAGAAAACCCTGTGGACTCTACCAAATAACTCCTCAACCTAATAAGTGAATTTTTGGCAAAAGAGCAGGATACAGTCAATATTCAGAAGTCAAAGGCATTTTTGTTCGCCAGCAATGAAATAGAAGAAGAAGAAGTCAGAAAAAAAAATACCATTTGATATAGCAACAAGAAAAATCAAGTACCTAAGAATAAATTTAACCAAGGAGGTAAAAGACCTGTATGCAGAAAACTATACAACATTGAAGAAAGAAATTAAGGAAGATACAAATAAATGGAAGCATATACCGTGCTCATGGATTGGAAGAATTAATATCATCAAAATGTCCATACTACCCAAAGCAATTTATAGATTCAAAGCAATCCCTATTAAGATACCAATGACATATTTCACAGAAATAGAACAGACATTTCAAAAATTTATATGGAACCATAAACAGCCCCGAATAGCCTCAGCAATTTTGAGAAAGAAAAACAAAGTAGGAGAGATCACAATACTGGACATCAAACTCTACTACAAAGCCACTATACTCAAAACAATCTGGTACTGGCACAAGAACAGACCCATAGACCAGTGGAACAGAATAGAAAGCCCAGAAATAAGCCCAGGTCTCTATGGGCATCTAATATTTGACAAAGGGAGCAGAAGCATAAAATGAAGCAATAATAGCCTCTTCCACAAATGGTGTTGGGAGAGCTGGACGGCTACATGCAAAAAATTGAAATTGGATCATCAGCTGACACCATACACAAAAATAAACTCAAGATGGATAAAAGACTTAAATATAAGTTGCAACACCATAAAAGTCCTAGAGGAGAACATTGGCAGGAAACTCTCAGATATCCCATGCAGCAATTTTTTTCACCGATATGTCTCCTAAAGCAAGGGACATAAAGAAAAGAATAAACAAGTGGGACCTCATCAAAATAAGAAGCTTCTGCACGGCTAAAGAAAATATCAGCAAAATGAAAAGGGAGCCAACCGTATGGGAAAATATATTCGCTAATGATACATCAGATAGAGGTTTGATCTCCAAGATATATAAAGAACTCACTTGACTCCACTCCAAGAAGACAAACGATCCAGTCAAAAAATGGGCCAAGGACCTGGGCAGACGCTTTCCCACGGAGGAGATACAGAGGGCCCAGAGACATTTGAAAGGATGCTCAGCATCACTAGCCATTAGAGAAATGCAGATAAAAACCACAATGAGGTACCACCTCACACCGGTCAGAATGGCCATCATAAACAGATCCACAAACAACAGGTGCTGGCAAGGCTGTGGAGAAAATGGAACACTAGTACACTGTTGGTGGGAATGCAGACTGGTGCAGCCATTGTGGAAAGCAGTGTGGAATTTCCTCAAAAAGCTGAAAATGGAACTGCCTTTTGATCCAGCGATTCCCCTGCTGGAACTATACCCTAAGAATCCCAAAACACCAATTCAAAAGAACCTATGCACCCCGACGTTCATAGCAGCACAATTTACAACAGCCAAGTGTTGGAAGCAACATAAATGCCCATCAGTAGATGACTGGATCAAAAAACTATGGTACATTTACACAATGGAATACTATGCAGCAGAAAGAAGAAAAGAACTACTAAACTTCGTGACAGCATGGATGGAACTGGAGAGCATTATGCTAAGCGAAATAAGCCAGGAAGCGAAAGACAAATACCTATGATCTCACCTATAAGTGGAACCTAACCAACAATACAAAGATGCAAGGAAAATAAGACCAGCAACACTGAAAGGAAAAGAAACCAACAGAGACAAGAGGGAAGGAGGGAGGGGGGCGGGGGAAAAAGAAGGGAAGGGGAAAGTCAAGGAACACATAGCAAGGACTCATGGACAAAACCAAAGGGGAAGAGTTGAGGGAGGGAGAGAGGGATGGAGGGAGGAAGGGGGCAAGGGAAAGTGGTGGGAGGTAGGCAGAGACAAATGTATTTGAAAAAATAAATAAATTTTAAAAATATAATAAAAAATAAAAATAATAAAAACATTCCTTTGAGCAAAACTAAGAAGTGATACTGGTGGTGGGAGTCTGAACAGTGGATGCGATGGTGACAGAGAGTAAATGATCACCAGCGAGATTTAACAACTTTTTTTAAATTTTTTAATTAAATTTATTGGGGTTAATAAAATTATACATGTTTCAAGTGTACAGTTCTATAATACATCATCTGTATATCGCATGGTGTGCTATATACTTTTTAAATAATAAAATAATGGATCCTACCAATTAGATACATATATATTTTTATCTTCACTTGAGGGCATGCTTATTGATTTTAGAGAGAGGGGAAAGGGGGGAGAGAGAGAGGGAGAGAAACATCGATGTGAGAAACATTGATCGGTTGCCTCTGGCACGCACCCTGACCAAGAACCCAACCTGAAACCCAGGTATGTTCCCTGATCTGGAATTGAACTCATGATCTTTCGGTTTATGAGACGATGCTCCAACCAACTGAGCCACACTGGTCAGGGTTCAATAATATTTTCAATGGGATATTTTAATGGATGTTACCAATGATATAATTTAGTGGGGTTTTTTAGTGATATTTTAATGAATTGATACTTTTATAATGTGTAAAATATTTTTCTTACTGCATCCTCTAGACTCTTTACCTCAGTTTTTACAAAACTGCCCATGTATATGGCTCAAAATGCAAGGTGTAATGGGAAGTTGCCATACAGAAAAGGAAGAAAAACTCATTGCTATTGAATATGTATTGGAATGAAGGAAAATCCAAAACCAGCCTTTTTAGTTTTTTGCTAAGTTGTGCTAGGAATCAGTTCACAATAATTGTTCTTTCTAAGAAATTAAACAAGATGAGATCTAAGATTTACCTATGAGGATGAGCTCAATGTTGGAAACCCTTAAGAAGAAAAATATAGCACCAGCACTTTGTGCAAAACCAAGTCCAGAGCACAAATTCTTGAAAATGCTCAGTGCCGCCCACCTGATAGCCTGTATCAGGTGGGCGGCACTGAGGCTGTAGTAAGAGCCTTAGACGTGGGAAGTAGGCTGCTGCCCTGAGCCCAACTCAGGAGCACAATGCTTCCTTTGAAATTTTTTATGTCCTTTGGTATGCCTAACAGTGCTGAGTGAAACACCCCAAACCTGGACAGGTCCCTGTGAGACTTGATCCCAATTTCCATTCCTCAGAACACTCTTTGACCCTTGACCCTGTGTGTGCGGTCACCACTTGCCCCACGGAGCTCTGAGACTCATATTCATGGACTCAAGGGCAGCCAGGAGGCTGCAGGCATCCTTTATCCTGTGTGCTCTCCCTGCTGGCACCCAGAGGTTATCCCCCATGCCACCAGAGCTTCCTCGCCTCTCCCCATGTTGGAAGTCCCCTGAGGTGGCCAAGCCTATCTCCTCTGAGGGCTTTGCAGACTACTGCTTTAGAACACTGATGGGCCCTTTTGATCAGCGTTCTCCTTTGCCTCCAAAGGATAGGGTGACCCCATTCTCTCCTCGGGGGAGAGACGAACATTTCTTGCAAATGTGACGGCTTTATTCACTCTGTCCGCAGGTCCCTCACCTATCCTGGCTGGTGGTGAGGTGTGGAAGGCAGGGAAAGAGATCATGTTCTGGAAATGCAATGATTTCAGCCTAAGGAGTTTAACAGAAGACAGTTGGAAAACATGTTGCTCTATCTTAATGCTAGACAATTCTAAACTATAAATTTGATGTGACCTCCCAAATGGATTATTGTTCATACTTTCTGGCACTCTCTAGGCAAGATTTATTGGTGGTCATTATCAATGAAGTGCAGTAATTGCCTTTGAGAGACTCATTAGAAATCAGTACTCACAGGCCACACGATGGATGATCCAATGTCAGGCACAAGTGCTAAAATCAGCATTCCATAAATGCAGAGATGAATCTGTATGGCTTCAGCAAAAACAAGTTCCAAAGAGGTGTGATGTTCTGAGTAATAACAATATTGCTACCCTTTTTTTTTAGGATGGAAAACATGAAATTGCTCAGGAATGGTACATTTAACAATAAAGAACATGAAGAGATGATTCCTGGACCTAAACAAGAAAAGATGGTGTCTGGACATCTGCAGGACTGGACAATAAGCACAGATCAAAATATCTCTGCCACCTCTTCCTTCTCATTATTCTGAATTTCCATCAGAAAATCACTAAACTTTCTAGGAATTCACACATTTTGCAAAAACAATTTTTAATCAAAGCGTTCAGGTAGACAGGGCCTTGCAGAAAAAAATTTTGCCTGGGGCCCTATATACCCCACATTGGGGCAGCTCTGTTTGGCTCTGACCTTCTGTTTTGGAAATAATGAGTATTAATCAACTCACTGTACAGTACCATGTTCTATGTCAAATGCTGGGAGGCCATACCTCACCAACACCTGTGTATTTCAACCACTGTCCTCAAGAGCCACAGTCTTGTTAGTTACACAAGATTTAGATATGTGAAACCTGCCAAGAAAAATATAAGACCAAACATTATTTGGTGTTTAATTAGCTACATTTCAAAAAAAAAAAAAATGTATGGCAGAAACAATTAAATGCTCAGGATTTAGGAAGGGGTGAGCTCAGTGTGGGCTGGTGTCCCCAGGAAGGCTTGGTGGCTTCTAGATACAAGCTGAATGTGGACAGGCTCAGCTGTATGGAATCAGCAGACTGGGCAGGGGCAAGAGTGGAGGGGTCCCTTGAGGAGGGAGCCCCAACTGGAAGCCAGACTTGAAGACATTCTGAACCAGAAGAGGAATAGCCTCTGCATTCTTGGAACTAGGCTCTTTCCAAAGGGCAGTTAGCTGTCCTGCGGTACAAGGGCTGTTACTACAGAAACTCTTCACTGCCCTGTGAACAGGAGACATGGACAGAACACCTGCTGGAGCAGATGTCTCCACTGGAAATATTCTGGGTGATTTCTTCAATACCAATTACTTGGCAGAGACTTAGCTCACCACACTCTGGCCTACCCCTCTCTCCGCTCTGTTGCTATCCTCCTGCCACCCCGTGGACTCAGCTGTGAGTCCTGTGCTTGTCTGCCTGCCATGTTCTCGAAGCAGGAATACTTGTCTTCACCTTGCATACCTACGCAAGCCTCAGCCTAATGCTTCTTCGATGCCATGAGGCCTGGTCTTGACGTTAGAAGGCTTGTGGCTGATACTGGCTCTGCCAGTTATTGGCTCTGTGACCTTGGGCAGGTCACATGGCTCTGAGTGCCTGTTTCTTTATAAATGGAGGCAATGATGCTTTACTACTTATTTCATGGGTATTTTGAGGAGAAAGTAAAGTACTTTAGCTTAAACAGAGCTCACTTTATGCCAGGCAATCGTCTAAGTGCTTTAGACATATTAACTATTCTCATGATAATCTTGTGAAAAAGAAACTATTAACTATTGCCATATACAGTGGAAATGTTTAGGCATAGAGAGATTAAATAATTCACCAAAGATTAACACATTTATTAAGTGTAAGAGCTGGGATTTAAACCCTGGAAATCTGGCTCTAGAATCTGTCCCCTTAACAATTCCATTTTACTGTTAGTAATAAAAAGCTCTAACACTTGTATAAGGCTCAATATATGCCAGATATCATTCCAAAGGTCCAATCAACTCATTTAATCCTCACAGTAGCCCTTGGAGGTATCTATGAGGCAGGTACTGTTATCATCAGTAGTAAAGTGATGTGTAAAGACTTGCACATAAGGGAAGGTCGAATAGATGTACCATTCCCTTAGTCCTTCCACTGAGTACAACGGAAAATCCTGCACAGTATACATAAAACAAACACAAGAAGATTCTGCAAGGTGGGGAGAAGAAGGCAGAGAGACTAGAGATTTCAGAATCCAAGGAGCAACATGGTGTCAGTTCCCTGGACTTTTTTGTTTGTTTGTTTGTTTTTACGCCTTAGATATCCCAGACATGGAGCTAAAAAAGCTGGCAATATGAAAATGCCAATGAGTGTAGACCAAAAAAACCCCAACAAAAGCTTGTTCTTTTTAGCCAAAGGAGCAGCCCAGCAGGACAGAAACTGTTCAGATAATAACTGCTCTACTTCAGCTAAACACTACAGAATATCTGTGCCTCCACGCCCACCCCAGTGAAGCTGATTGAGGAGCCTAGATCTCCACCCTTGTGAGGCTTTAACAAGGAGCCCAAACCTCTCTGCCAGAGCGCTTTCAGAACGGCCTTCATAGAGAGCCAGGACTTTCCTCCCCCGCAGATAATGAGGCCTCCTCCATGTAGTGTCAGTGAAGAGCAGTCGGGAAGCCGGGACTTCCATCCATACCTGGCAATACTAAGGCTCCCCGCCAACACACACACACACACACACACACACACACACACACACACACACACACACTCTCGGATGGGGTCAGAGGAGGCCTACTGGAGAGTCAGGACTTTCATGGCTGCCCAACAGTAGTGAGGTCCCCACCCCACCATCCCCACCATGATGTCGGCGGAGGCCGTCTGAGCAGTAGTGATGTACCTTATACTGCCCAGCCAGGAAGGAGTCAGTGGGAGCCTAGCAGGGAGCCCAACTCTCACCCACACCCAGCAGTGAGAGGAGCCCCCACCTCCCGTGTCAACAAAGGCCAAGAGGGAAACCTGGACTTTAACCTCTCCTGGCAGTGTGGAGGTGGTCCCCCTTTTTCCCTACTGAAGTAGTGTCAGAAAAACGCAGAAAAAAGAAGATACGAAGGTTTAAATAAGATCTAGAGTCTTATAACATAGTAGCCTACAGGTCCAGAATTCAAAAGAAAATTTTCTCATCATGCCAAGGACAAGGAAGATCTCAAACTAAATGAAAAAAGACAATCAATAGATATCGACACTAAGATGACAGAGAGGTTGGCATTATCTGACAAAGACTGTAAAGCAGTCGTCATATAAATGCATTTGTGGCTTATTTCACTTAGCATACTGCCCTCCAGGGAGGCCTTTCTTCTGAAGGGACTGAAAAGGAAATGAGGTTCACGTGAGCTCATGTTTTTCTTATTTTTTCCTCTAATATCTTGAATAAATGTACTTACATTGACAGCTTTCTGAAATATTGCATATAAAGTGTTTCTCGAATGTAACGATCAGAATTTCTCCAAATCTATTAACTAACTCTCTTAACAACCTAAGATATATGTTATAAACAGTGATTTAAATATATTTCAATATTTCTCATATCCCTTTTTTTTAATCAACAATTTACTTCAGACAAATTTTATGTTTTTATTTTCCCAAAATCACTTTTTGTGATTTTAACAACAATTTTGTAACCCTGAGATTTCCAATGCTAGTGTCGCATTGTTTATCCCTTGTTCTGTTTTGTTTTTGTCTGTTACCACTACTGCTATAGATAAATTAGTAAGAACTCTATGTTTTAAGAATCTTGGCTATCATTAACAATCTCCTGTTTTCTTTTCTGGCTTTATATCTGAGTTCTACATCTTTCTCCAGCCATAATCTTGCTCTGTCTTCTGTTTTCTACTTTACTTCCACCGTGGTATTTTGCTGATACCCTTTTTCCGTCACCGTGATAAAAACCATTAATATTTATTATTTTTATTTCTTGACCTTGAGCATAAGACAAATAGATTTCAACACCACAGGACTCTTTTTTCTAAATCGCCTTAGAACTAGATGTTTCACAAGCACCTTATAGACCAGAAATCTCAAAATAAATTTTTTTTTTTTTTACTGAAATGAAGGATGCCAGAGTGATTATATAGATAGAACTTCCCTTCTTATTCTCAAGTACTTAGAGGTTTCTTCTGAACAGGAATAAAATTTAGAAATAGCTGGGTTTAACATGAGGCCTCAGCAGGGTTGTGTGTTGAAGAGTCAGCTGTGCCCTGAGACCCTTGTAATAGACAATTTCCCTGCCCACCTTGCACCAACATCAGCGCTGCTGTGTGTGGGCCATCACTGGCTGCAGCTCAAGTGCTCTCGTCCTTCATTTTCCTGATGAGGCCGCCTCAGCTGAGGGGCAGTCCTGGGTAACCACTGTATCTCAGGCTTCGAGGGCTCTGAGGTATTTGTTCATGAAATCCGAATTTATTTCCCCAAAGCTGGATGCAGATTCTGACAGCAAATTCCACTCAAATCAGCCTAAAATAAAGAACTCATTTTAAGATCCAGAGAGTTTCTGAATCCTAGGGAAGTTGCACCTCCTGTGACAGGAAGTAGGAACTAAAAAGGTGGAATCTAAGGTGCTCTCTCAGGGTCTTCCTCCCTCCTTCTCTTCCTCTGTCTCCCTTTCTCTCTCTCTAGCCCTGTGGCCCCTCATGTGCATGTATTTACTTGCTCTCTCTCTCCCACCTCCCAGTCCCCATCTCATTCTCATTCTCTTTCTCTATGGGCTCGTGACTCAAAATACCCAACAGTCCCAACATTTTGTCATCACCTCCCTGCCCAACCTCCTCCTCCAGCTGACTCTAATTTCAAAACCCTGGAGAAGGAGAGTTGGTCTTGATGCTTCTGGAGCCATGTCATGGATGTTTGAAGAGGTGGAACCATCCCTGGATTTAACCTGTGACCTTCTGGGATGTAGACTCCTCACTGACCTAGGGCAGGGGCAACAGGCAAGATAAGATTGTCTGAGAAAAAAATGGGACACGTTTTAAAAATTACTAGGCTCTCTCAAAGGATATTTGTTTATTTTATCCTGGCAATACTTTTTTAGAAAGTTTAATATTTGCTGTGGAGGGAGATTGTGCAATTCAGCCTGAACCCTTTAGTACTCTTTGCACTACAGTCTGTGGGAGCTGTTATGTACTAGTGATAATTATGATATTTGGGAGGTTGGGATATTGGAAAGAGGAATGGGCTGATGGCTGGGAGTCCAAAGATTACTCCTGGATCCCAACATGATCCTAATTTTCTCTGTGACCTTGAAATGGGATGACCAAAAGGTTGTGGGTTCAATTTCAGATCAGGACAGATACCTAGGTTATGGGTTTGGTCCCCAGTCAGGACATACGTGAGAGACAACCAATCGATGTTTCTCTCTTACATTGATGTTTCTCTCTCTCTCCCTCTCCTCCCTCTAAAATCGCTAAGGATGTCCTTAGGTTAGGATTAAAAAAAAGAAAAAGAAGGTTATAAAGGAGAGATGACAATGCATAAATTAATATATAACATGAAATATAAGTATAAAATAACATAACAAAATTATATGAAAATATATTAAATACATATTACTTGTTGTGCATTAATAAAATATATAAATAATATTAAATGTCAAATAAAACAATAAAAATATACAATAAACCAGGCAAGTGCTATGGAGAAAATCAAATAGGGTCAAGGGCATTGGTATACCTACTGCATTTGACACCCAGAGCAAATTGTTTTCTAATTCCTCCTTCTTTATGTGGCAGAATTATTATGTGAAACGTTATATTTAATAACCATGAAATAAAATGTGTAGCAGACAGACTCTAAGGGGACCCCATGATGCCCCACTTCTGCTGTTCATGTCTTTGTGCAGTGTCTTTCCTTGAGAGCAGGCAGGGCCTGTGACTTGCTTTCCACCAATGGACTAAGGCGAGGTGATGGGATGTGATAATGATGTGTAAGATTGTTACCCATCTTGCTTGGAGGCTCTCTCTCTTGTTGGCTTTGAGGAAGCAAGGGCTATGTTGGGAAGGCCCAATATTAAGGAGCTGAGGGTAGCCTCTGGCCAACATCCAGCAAGAGACAGAAGCCTTCTGTCCAACATCCCATGAGGCCCTGAATCCTTCCCCAGACTAACTTCAGCTGACTTGTGAGACCCTGACTGCAGCCTCGTGAGATCCTGAAGCAGAGAGCCCAGCCCAGCCACGTCCTCATTCCTGACTCACAAACACTATGAGATAATAAACATGTATTCTTTTAGGCCACTAAGTTTGTGATAATATTGTTATGTGGTAATAGGTAACTAATATAAAATACATGCTAATAATGTCCAGAAAAGCAGAGTAAAATTTTTGTTTGGTTGATCTTCATATCTATAATCATGCCATTAAAAAAATTAATCACAAATAATGAAAGATAAATAAAAGATAAAAAGGAAAAATAGATAAAAAATTTTAAATATACTAGTATATTTTTTTAGAAAAACGAAATATTGGTCTGTCACATCAATGAATAAATTTATTACTTCTGTTTTTGAGCCTAACTTCTGCAAGTTTGTCAATGGCTTCATTAAAATGGATCTTTTCTACTTCATCAGAATATACAGGAGTTCCCTTTTATCCATCGGGTGTATGGTCCAAGACCCCCACATGTTGTCTGAAACTGAGAATTGTACTGAACCCCCAAAACACTATGTTTTTTCCTATACATACCTACCTACCTATGATAAAGTTTAATTTATAAATTAAACACAGTAAGAAATGAAGAACAATCAATATTAAAATAGAACAATTATAACAATAAACTATAATAAAAGTTATGGGAATGTTGTGTTACTTAGTAAAAAAAGGTTATGTGAGCACAAGCACTGTAGTACCACGATAGCTGATCTGTAATGGAGAAGGCTACTAAGTGATGGGCAGGGAGATACTACAGCGCGGGTGCACTGGACAGAGGGATGAGTCACGTCCAGAGTGGGGTGCAGCGCGATGGTACAAGATTTTATCACCTTACTCAGAATGGCATGCAATTTAAAAAATATGAATTGTTTATTTCTGGAATTTTCCATTGAATTTTTTGGACCACAGTTGACCATCGGTAACTGAAATGACAGAATGTGAAACTGTGGAAAGTAACCCCATGGATAAAGGGGAACTACAGTAGCTAGATTTGTCTATTTATTGCTGCCCCTAGTTGCTCCTTACATAGGAATATGTCCGTATCACAGGGGTAGTGATCCCAACTATACCTAAAGCAAGCTCAAAGGACTGAACTATTAGAAATTAACTTACAAACAAAACATGCATAGCCCTGTCTACTCATGTCAGTCGCTGACTGTATAGCTTAGAGTTCCCTGAGTTAACTTCCAAATAGAATACCATGTTTGTTAAAGGATAAATCATAAAAATGTGCCAATTTAAAGCATACGTATAGATTGTTATAACACAAAAGTAACCACAGAAATTGTTTAAAACTTAGACTGACCAAAGTTGGGTTTTGTTTTCTCTTAGGAGGGTATTCCATCACCGATGTTGTCTAGAATTCCTGGCGCATGGTGATGATAAACAGCAGACTGAGTTTTAGTCCGTTTTCTTACCGTTGGTCTCTGCCTGGGCACGCACCGCTCCATCCTCAGTGCACTGTGGTAGAGGAGATGGGGAGTAGTGAGCACCACTCTCACACCGGGCTTCCAGGGACGGCGGCCTCTGATGAGGTCAGGTTTGAACTGAGACCAGAAGGAAGTGAGAGAATGAGCTGTGCCACTATCTGGGAAGAAGAATTCCAGGCTCTGAGCTCTGAATGTGGCTGGTGTGTTTAAGCAACAGCAGGAAGCCAGGTGACTGAAGCAAAAGGAGTGAAGGATGTAAGAGCTGAGATTAGAGGAGTCTGGGGTTAGGAAATGGGCCGGGCATGTAATACCCGTTTCCATCACAATCCATCACACTGTGTGAGCTCTGGCCTGGTGAAATCACACTGGGTTTCCAGTTGAAAGATCTTGTTTGAATCAAATATTTCCCACTTAATAAAACTCAGTTTCCCAACATAGAAAATGAGGATAGCCCTGACTGGTATGGCTCAGTGGGTTGGACATCCTCCCACAAACCAAAAATGTCACCGGTTCGATTCCCTGTCAGGGCACATATGTGGGATACAGGGGCCGGGGCCATGCAAGAGGCAACCGATGAATGTTTCTCTCCCTCCCTTCACCTCTCTGTGAAAATAAGTGAATAAAATCTTTTTAAAAATGGGGACAATAAAACCTATGTCACAGGACTACTGTGCTTATTAAGCTAAGTAAGATAATATTTGCGAAAGTGCTTTATAATCTGCAAAGCACCATAATAAGGACCACTCTTGTTGCTAGTAGGAAAGCTGATGTTTAAGTACTCAAGAACCAGGGCAGCGGAGCTATTGTGGGAAGAGTGCTCCGCTCCTGCCGCCCCCTTCCCTAACTACTCCATCCCATTGATTTCCAGGGCCTTTCCCACAGTATCTCTTTCAGCAGGAGGCCTGGGTGAACACAGGCAGGCAGGCAAGCTTCTCATCAGCATGACAGGAGGTGTATATCCACCCACAGTGATAACGTTTAACCAAGCTAAACAGTATAAGATAACCTTCATTTGCAAAGCTGAAGAGCAAAATTACATGGTTCAGCTCTAAGAGAGGAGGGAAATGGAGTTCACGATCATTATTTCCACATCTAAGATTAGCAGCTGGAAAATACAGTACATCTGTAAAATGACAGTGTCAAAGATACCCCCTTGTTTTGCTTGACACCAGCATCTGCACAAAAAGGGAATCACTTCAGGGAGTAGAAATGGAGACATTGTTCTCTGAGAATGTCAGGTCAGATGGGCATATCTGAGTGTTCGCTACATACCAGACCAGCCTACCATGACATCATTTGTTGAAACTTCTGATCAAGGTCGTTGAAAAATATCTGCCAACCCAAAGGAAAAAATGAGCTGTCTTTCAATTCTTTTTCCCATTCATAGGTCAGAAAAAAGTGTTCTTTGCCTGAAGAAATGTTCCCTCATAGAAATCAAGTAGTGGAGACCAATGAGGATGGTAGGAGCAAGAATTGGTCTCAGGAAATACTGAAAAACATCTTCCCTACATTTCCATGGGCTATTTATTTCTGCATCACCATCAGTAATTTATTGGGAGTCTTGACTGCCAACAGATGTGGGTGTGTAACTTTGCTGTGAGACCTCAGCAAGCTACTTAGCATTACTCTGTCCCTGCTCTCTCATTCAGGATAAGGAGATAACGAAACAGTCTAATAGGTAGGACCATGGTGAGAATTAAATGGGGTACATGGTAATTTATCAGAGAGGAAAGACATAGGAATGAGGGAGGATAGTCAACTTTTAGAATCATGCTTAGTTTCTTAGAATTTATCTAACATGTATCTGCTGTAATGCTTAGCCTATGTGAACTATTTAAAAAGAACCAAAAAATAAATAAATAAATAAGAACAAAAGGCATTTATTCAATATAGAACATTTCAAAATATGCTTGGTTCAAGATGTTCTAATATATTAAGATTCAGGATAATGTGAATTACTATTCAAGAGAAACATAGAGCATAAAGTTTAAATGATAGCATTAATATTTTTAGAGTGAACACGTTTTTATATTACCAATAGAAATAATTATTCTCAATGCGATAGAATCTTATTTATCTGGAACCATGAGTAAATTAAGAGTTTATACCACATAAATAAAATTTCTAAATTACTTAAACAAAACCCTTAAAGATCAAAACCTTAACAATATTTTTTAAATGTATTTTATATCTATTATTTATTATAATACACACACACACACATAACACATTTATATAACATTTTAGTTGGCCATATTTGACGATTTGCCTTATTCTTAGCATTTTCTTCTTGGCTTTGCTTCACCGGTCTGAACATCAGTTATTGCACAATGCTGGAATGGTAATTGCCCTCAGGAGCCCCTAAAGCTCGTAAGATAGAAACTCACCAATCCAAACGGCCTTGCACTAAAGAATATTTCAAAAGGGACAATTAGAATCCCTTTTTAGTATTTTAGAGGAGGAAATCCTTTTCCATGCCCCTTTTCAGTCCCTGGCTGGGCCTGAAAATTTAAACTAACAAGACAGATTAACAGGAGAAAAGCATACACATTTGTTTAATTAACATGAGTGCCATGTGCCATGGGACCCTCCGTGAGGAAATGAAGACCTGAGGAAAAGGTTAACCCTGACTGTTTTTATATTATGTTTAATGAAGAGTAGAAAGTCCTGGAAAACATGTGGTAGGACAAAAGGGTAAGAGGTCAGGGTAGGAACCTGGGGAAACTTAGCAAGACCTGTTTGTTCAGACTCCTTCTATCTTCAGAGTTGAGGATATACCTTTTCTCCAAGTACAGGGAGGGCACCTCTCACAAGAGGGCCCACAGCCTGCTTCAGAGGAGAAGGGGGAGGTCAGAGAGCCCTTCCTGAATCTGTCGCTCCTCAAATTTTTTATGCGTAAAATATCCACTGTGCCACGGTGCCGTATTTTGAGGTTGTATGTCCTGGACCCCTTCAACATCCTTATCCTCCAGCCAAAGGGGGAGAAAAATAGATTATTTTTTGACAGACAAATGGGAAAAGTGAGGTGCACAGATGCCCCGTCCCACACTGGCTGTGTTCCTCAAAGTCAGTCACACCTCTGTACAGGCCTGTGACCTCCAGAGCACCCCCAATTCTCATGTCTGAGCTTCCTCCAACCCAACTATTTAGAGTGGCCTTTTCCTATGCACAGGATTCATTAACAGGGAATGCAGCTGGCAGTGAGGGAGAATTCTAAATCTCTTTCCAAGTCTTTGCCTGTTAAAATCCTGCCTAGGTGGAAATCTGAACCGATAATCAAAGGCCAGCACATCATGGTTTCCATGGCCATAAACTACTACTACTACCATTAGCAAAGATAGAAAGTCACCAGTCAAAATGGCCTATGGCTTTTTAATGACAGTGACATAGCAGACATTCAATGTGTCTAAGTTGAGTTGAGTTCAAGTGTGATTTATTATTTTCTTTTTTAGAAAAAGAAAATATACATAACAACGTGCACACTTATGTAGCAATTATTATGTGTTAAGCAGTTTTCTGAGTGCTTCATGGATATTAACTAACTTAATCCTCACAACCTGTGAGGTCCACAGGCCTTGCCATACCCATTTTACAAATGTTTATTTATGATCATTTTAGAAAAAGAAATGTAGTAGTTTGCTCAAGGTCACTCAGGTTATGAGATGAATTCAAACAAGGCAGACTTCATTCTTTTATCGCTAATCTATACCATGCCCATTTTTATGTAGTAAAACTGATGTATATACACCAAAAATTGCATATGCAATGAAAGGTTGCATATGCCAAATGTATACAGTAAGTTCTATTAGTTCTTTCTTATCTATTTTTTTGATTAAACAAATTTTCTACTTTTTAATTGAAATATTTCATTTAGGTCTGGATGAGGTGAAATAAGAATAAACCATTCCATGTCTCCACTAAATGCAGTTATAGAATCTGCACAGAATGTGCAGTGCAGGTGGTTGATGACTGAAAAGCAAACAGTGGCTGGAGGGCGAGGAAAGTGGACCAGGATTCAAAGCCCCACCAAACAGGCAGTCAGTTTGCTGTTTTAACTCTGGTTTCTCCTTGAACTCAAGCAAGCCTGAACCTGGAAGGACATAAACAGGGAGCGCTCTAGAAACCTTCTAGCTGTGCTTGAAGAGCAAGCCTAGGAATTTCTGATCCTCAGAGAGAGTGGGAAACTTCATTTTTGTTTTTTTCCCTTTTTTCCTGCATTTTCTTGCTCTCCAATCCCCCAGCAATCCTGCAACAGCGACGGGGACAGGGACCTAAAACTGAGCAAGAGGAAACTTCTCTCCCATTGAAGAAGCTGAGATCTCAGGAAGGGTAGAACAAACCTTTCTTTCTCTCCTGAATTCCCTCCCCATCTGTGCCAAGAACAGATGTCCTCACAGGAAGTGCACAGAAGAACAGAGGCGCTAAGGGCCCAAGCTTCTGGCCTAAGGACTGAAAGGGGGAAGCCCAGGGCACTTAATAGCACCAGGGAGCATGCAAAGAGAGGAGTTTTGGAATATAACGCCATAAAATTTCTTTATGAACTCCTAGGCTTCCCTCTGAACACAGGTTTAATCCGTAACACCGTAACTAAGGGGTGGCCTCTCCGCAGACCCCAGGCTGGCCAGCCCGGGGCACAGCCACTATTATCTGAAGAGCACAGCAAAGGCTTTGATACAAGAACGGACGGTGAAGCCGCAACCAGCACAACTTGCTGCCTTAACCAACCAAAAATACCAACGTCATGCACAGGATGGAAAAAAGACCCAGTCTCGTAGCATGACATTCAAAATGTTCAGTGTACGATCCAAAATTACTCAACATACGAAGAACCAGGAAAATCTCAACTCGCATGGGAAAAAAAGAATCAACTAGGCACCAACACTGAGATGGCCTAGATGTTGAAATTATCTGACAAATGGAATTTGCTTATCTCCTGAATTTTGGTTTTCTCACCGGCACAGTAAGTGTCTGTGGTGGTGGGGGGGAGTGGGGGGGGGCTAGAAAGTGCCTTGGCTGTGAGAGAGGCCCTTCCTAGGGCCAGACCCAGGAGCATCAGCCAGCAGTCTCCTTAGCCTGTTCTCAGCTTCGAACCAAAACCCTTTCTGACTGAAAAACAGTGTCAAAAATTCGTCTTAATTACCTAAAATCTTTTTATATAAGTTCCTTAGAAGATCATTTATAGCAAAGTCATTTAATATCATTAATATTAATCCCATATGCAGTTCTTAAAAACTTATTTTAAATTCCAGTGATGGCTCAGAATGTCTTTCCTAATTTTTAGGTTTTACTTGCTTAAAACAATGGTTAAAATAAAAATTTGATTCAAAGGTCTGGTAGGAATTTTGAAAAACAAATATGGAATTATGAGTGGGTAAAAGTTTCATAACTAAATCCTAATTTATCTCAAACACAAAGCTGTGTAGGCAGCCTTCAGCAAAAGTGCACATAATAACCTCACTTTTTTTCCCCAGAGTGGAGAAAAATGACTTAAAGCTTGAATTTTTATTATGAGGACACAGTTTATTTTAAATTTAAAAAGGGTGCTCTGGCCAGGTGGCTCAGTTGGTTGGGGCATCCTCCCAGGCACCTAAAGATTGTGGTTTGATTCCCACTCAGGGCACATAGCCAGGTTGTGGATTTGTTCTCTGGTTGGGGCGCTTATGAGAGGCAACCAATCAACATTTCTCTCTCATGGATGTCTCTCCCTCCCTCTTTCTCTCTTTCTCTCTCTCCTCTCTTTCTGTCTCCCCCACCCTCTTCCTCTCTCCCCTACCCTCTTCCTCTCTCCCCCACCCTCTTCCTCTCTCCCCCACCCTCTTCCTCTCTTTCTCTCTAAAAAATCAATAAACTATCCTCAGGTGAGAATTAAAATAAAGGTTAAAAAAAAATAATAAGTTCTTACTTTGAAAGAGATCTGGGGTTTTCTAAAGTAATATGATATAATAGCTTGTTTTTGTGTTTTGTTACACATGATAAAGTTTTAAATTTGTATGTAGTAAAATGTAGAATGCTCTTCTTTGTGATTCCTTTTTATCTTTTCTGTGCCTAGAAAGTAGTTCCCCATACATTTCTCACTCATGTAATTTATCTAATTTATTTACTTAATAAATATGGAGCATCTATTATACAAAACATTGTTCTAGGTAGACATCAGAAAATAAAAGACAATATTTCCTGCTGTCATGGAGCTTAGAAGAAGAACTTCTTCTTCATGGAACTACAGAAGAAGGAGACAAAAAAGGTAATAAGTATATTAGATGATATATAGAAGGTAATAAGGGCCATGGGGCGGGGCTAGAGCAGGATTATAAAGATCAGTGGTACTGGGACCGTGGCTGAGAGGCAGGCGCTTGTTGCTTCATAAACAAGGGATCAGAGTAGAATGCATTTAAGGAAATGACATTTGAAAAATGTACTTAAAAGAGGTGACTGAGTAAGGCAGGTCGATATTTGGGGGAAGAACATTCTAGGTGATGGGAACAGCATGTGCACAGGCTCCTGGAGTGCTCAAGGAACAGCATGGAGGCCACAACTGCTGAGCAGAGGGAGCAAGGGGGAGAGTGGTCAGAGAGGCTGGGGACTCTCGTGTGACACTGCGAGAACGCCGCCATTTAGTCTGAAAAGAATGGGAGCCACTGGAAAGGTCGTGATCTCAGATTTTGACAGGATTGCTAGTGCTGTGTTGAAAATACAGTAGTCCCACCTTATCAGCACTATTGCTATCCAAGGTTTCAGTTACCCGCTGTCGACTGCAGTATGAACATATTAAATGACAAGTTCCAGAAAGAAACTATTTGTAAGTTTTACATTGTGCACCGTTCTGAGTAGAATGCGATGTGAGCTTGCTCCGTCTGGCTTCATCCTGCCCTGTTCAGGGATCATCCCTTTGTCCAGTGTATCTACTCTGTATATACCACCCCTCCTTAGTCACTTAGGAGGCCTTGTGGTTATCAGATCAACTGTGACAGTATCACAGGACTTGTATTCAAGTAATGCTTATTTTGCTGAATGGTGGCCCCAAAACTCAAGGAGAGTGATACTGACAATTCAGATATGCCAAAGAAAAGCCACAGAGTGCTTCCCTTAGGTGAAAAGGTGAAAGTTCACAATAAGGAAAGAAAAAAAAAATATGCTGAGGTTGCTGAGCTCTATGCAAACAATGAATCTTCTCTCTGTGAAATTGCCTAATTTATTAAATTAAACTTATAAGCACATTTACGTAGAAAAAAACATAATATATATAGGGTTCAGTACTGTAGGCCATTTCAGGCTTTCATTGGTGGCTTTGGAACGTATCCCTTGTCGATAAAGGGGGACTACTCTTCACTCTAGGGTGACAAGGGTAGAAGTAGAGTGACCTGTTAAGAGGCTCTCACAATAATCCTGGTGAGAGGCGGTGGTCACTTGTACCACAATGTAACAGTGGGAGTTGTAACAGGAACAGTCAGATTTTGGATAATGAGGAGGAGATATTAGGGTTTCCATTGGAAGGATGGATTTGTCATCAACTAAAGATGAAGAGTAGAGATAGAGTAGGATGGACAAGATTAGTTCAGTTTTTGACATGTTAAATTAGATGCCCATTTGACATTAAATAACAATGTTTAGTAATGTACTGGGTTAAGTAGCATCCCCCCTAAATCACGCCCAACCAGAACCTAAGGATGTAAACTTATTGGGAAGTAGGATCTTTGCAAATATAATTATTTAAATTAAGATGAGGTCATACTGGATTAGAATGAGCTCTAAATCCAATGACTAGTGCTCTGATAAGAAGGCCATGGACACACAGAGACACACAGAGAAGAGTGCCGTCTGCAGACGGGGCAGAGATTGGAGTGATGTGTCTAAAACCAGGACATGCCAAGAATTGGTACAACCATCAGAAACTAGGGGAGAGTCATAGAACACCTTCTCCCTCAAAGCTTCCAGAAGGAACCAATCCTGCTAAAATCTTGATTTTTAAATTTCTGGCCTTCTGAACTATGAGGAAATAAGTTTCTGTTTTATGCCACTCAGTTTGTGGTAGTTTGTTATGGTAGCCCCAGGAAACTGTTGGGTTGGCTAACAAGTTCATTATATTTTTGCCATACATGGCTCTAGTAGTACTTAATTGTCTAACTTCATTCAAAACAATTTTTTTATTAGATTGTATCAGTGTGCATTTTTAAAAAGTCATCAAAATTGAATTTTTGCGCAGCTATTTTAATATTGAAAGTGGAAAAATATATGCAACATTTTCAGTATATTTTTCTTTATTATTTCAAGAAAGGTAAAAACAGCACTGAAACGCAAAGAAGGATTTGTGCAGTGTATGGAGAAGGTGCAGTGACTGATCGAATGTGTTAAAAGTGTTTGCTAAGTTCCTTGGTATTATTGACATTTTGGCCAAGTAATTCTTTGCCGTGGGGCTGTCTTATGCATTGGAAGCCATTTAGCAGCACCCCTGGCCTCTACCCACTAGATGCCAACAGTGGGAGATGGCTGTCATACTCAAAATAACCAAATCAATAAAGTTATTCATGCAAATGAAGACTGTGTCTTTCATTTTACAGAAAAAAAGTAAGCAGGCAACTGAAAACATGAGAGTGTAGTTTAGGAAAAAGGTCTAGAGATACAAATTTGTGTGTTAGAACCTATAGACAGTATTCAGAACCATGAAATTGAATTTATATAAATAGAGAAGAGGACCAGGTACTGAACCCTGGGACCCTTACTGTCAAGAGTTTGGGAAGATGAGACAGTACCAGGTAAGGAGTATGACCAATGAGATACGTGGAAAAGCAGGAGGGTGATATCATTTTCCTCACGAGGACACCAATGTGCACATAAAAACAATACGTAACATTTGTATGGTTTTTTTTCCTGTTAATCTCTCTTACGTCAGTTTATTTCTCAGGCCCAGCCACAGAACCCGAAGCGGGGCGGTTTCCCGCCTGCGTGCTCTGCAACAGACTCTGCGTGTCAAGGCCATCGCTGCCCTCCCTTCCCTTTCACAAGCATCTTCCACATACTTGCTTGTTGTGACTGCAGATGAAATTTTAAGACATTATGTCAAGTTCCAAAAATTGTTCAGTAGAGATTTTGTCTGGAATTACTCTAAGGATTTAAGTTAATTTGGAAAAGAGTGACATCTCTTCAATGTCCTGTTTTGTCATTCAGTGTCTTAGCATACTTTTCCACTTATTCCAATCATTTTTCTCTCTCTGTAATTTTATAATTTCCCTTATATAGATGCCATGCATTTTTTCTTCTTTCTTGGAATTTTTGATTTGGGGCATGTTATTGCTATAACAGATGCAATACTTTTTAAAATATTTTTCCCCGTTTTTACTTGGTGAGTTCTAGTGTATTAGAAAACTCTGAAGTGTTGTATATGAAGTTTGTATTTTCTCTCTACAACTTGTAAGAGACCTACTATGTTCCAGGCCATGTGCAAGTGCTAATCTTCACAACACCATGAGGAAACTGAGATTAATTCATTATTCTAATAGTGTTTTCATTGATTCCTCAAAGTTTTCTTTATGTGCTATTATATTGTCTACACAAAATAATAACCATGTCTCTATCTTTTTGATAGTTACATTTATTTCCTTTCTTGGCCTCATTCAGGCCAAACTGAACATCATTTAGCCTCTTTTAATGACTCGGGCACATCATTATTGGGGATTAGCAATGCAAATAAATTATATTGGGATGTTTTTGTCCCTAATTGAGATTATTGCCGCTGCTATTATTTTCTTGGGTATCACATCTGTTTATTAGCCTCTAGCTACTCTACCTCACCTATTCTGTAGTTTCTAATCTGATAAATAATGAACTGTTAAGTTAGTAGACTTAATTTTAGATTAATTTCCAGTCAGTGTGGTTGGAGGGTTCCATTGGTGTTCCTGATGGCTGTTTTACATTCAGAGACCCCTTCCTGCTTGCTCTGAGCGGTTGAGGTTATCACAAACCTGCCCTTGGGACCAGGGATGCTCTTGCATGACTAAGTTCTAGTAAAAAATCACCAGCATGAGAGTTAGGAGACATGGATTCCCAGTTCTATTTACTTGCAATACTTGTCACTTCTGCCCTTTGGGCCTCACCTGTAAAATGGCTAGAAGTAAGACTACAATACTAATATTGTCCATTCCTATAAATACGTGATAGGTTTCTACACTTTTTCATACCCATTATTTTATCTGTTCCTTCTAATACCTTTTAAAAGTGATCTGCCCAGGGACTATCATTCCCATTTCACAGAAGGGGAAACTGAAGCCAAGGGGACTGGACTGTACAGACTCACAGAGGTTTCTAGAGGTTAAGCCTGAGCTAGAACCTTGGTCATGTGTTTTCTAGCTCACTGCTCTTTCCTCTACCTCGTGCCCTCTTTATGCACAGGTGCCTTACATTCTATCAGAGCATTTTCCTTTAGTGTGTCTAGTTAGTAAACCCACCATGACAGCTGATTTTCAGGCTTGCAGGGGGATATAAAGTACACTGCCCCCTGGTCCCCCACCAGCACCCTAAACTGGGGTACTCACGGTCTCAGTATGGATCCTCTCCCAAGAGCAAACCAGTTCCTTATTCCTAGGGCCTGGGGTCTGAGAGGGTGCATGTGAGGAATTGAGAGCCAATTGCAAAATTAAAGGACACAGTCTCAGGGTTGTCCTCACTCCTGACACTAAATGCAAGTTCTTGAGGTTCCCAAAACCACCCTCTGGCTTAGTATTCTCTAGAAAGAACTCACTAAAAGCAGCACATTTATAGTTATGGTTTATTACAGCTAAGTGATACAGATACCGGGAGTGAGAGAGGAGACGTTGCCTGACATCAGTGTGTGACAGTACACACAGAGCATTGCCAACCAGGGAAACTCACCCAAGCCTCTGCATTTGGTTTGTATCGGGGCTCCACTACATAGACATGATTGACTGAACAGTTGTCCACGTAGCTGATTTGGTCTCCAAGCCACCAACGCCCCTGCCTTAAGTCACATTGTAGGTCTTTTGGGTGTGGCCAGCCCCTACCCTGAACCACATTGTTAGACCATCTCCACCTGCCCCCCTCCCCCCTCCCAGTGTTTAGAAGAAAAACACTAAAGATTCCCTTCCAGAAGCTGAGGACAAAGATCAGACTTATTTCACTATGCTGTGCAGCTGACATTTCTTTGTTTCCTGTGTAGTTAGGAAGAGAGCTCAAGAGGAGTTAGGATTTCCTAACTCAGGAGATCCAGACTTTTTGAAGAGTGAGTTTGTTTTGGCTCTGCCAGAAAGGCACTGCTCTCCAATTCTCCAAGGGAAAATGAACTCACCGCGCGCTGGGAAACAGCCTTTAACCAATCCGTAACACAAACAGAATACTCCAGGAGGCCTCAGTTCACTAATCAGCAACCTGAATCATGCTGAGGAAATTGCCCTTAATGTGTCATCCGCATTTTATGTAGACCCAAATTTTCCATTTAAATGTAAAACAAAGATAACAGAGTGTGTCCTAGTGAAATGCCCCTCTCTTCCAATCACAGTGCTCTTTCCCTGGCACTCAAAATTCAAACCCTGCTGCGAAGTAACCCTACAGCAGCTTTCCAGCCAGCAAAACACTCATCAGAGGAAGCCAACTGTTTTTGAAATGTTTCTTCAGTGCATTTCAGATACAAGCTTAGTCAGTCCATGACCAAGAATCTACTTGGCTGCAGTAGTAGCCAGCACTGGAGAGTGCAGAGGGGAGTCAGCTGTGCCTCCTGCCCCCTGGGATCCAAGGGTCTAGAAAGACAAGGAACACACACACAAATAACCCAAGGGTTGAGGAAGAAATGGTACCACACGGACTTGCAGGGACAGGAAATGAGAAGTTCCTGCCTCAGAGCCTGGGACACAGGCCTATATCTTGTCCTTTCTAAGGCTGAGCAGCCTTTCTCTGTGGACTAGTCCAGAACGTCTATTTCCCTTGGAAATCAGGCTTCTTTTTGGAAAGTCTAGCTGAGAAGTCCAATATGGACCCATTCTATTTATTGGAATGCATTTCCACAGGGGTCAGGTTTTCTTAGCCATCAGCAGTGCTGGTGGTAGAGAAATCATGAGGAAATGCCAACAGCACTAGGGTTTGAAGGAAGCCCTGGAGCTTTCTCACTTGATCTGCCTCACAGCTGCAAGCTTGGGAGAGTCGTGAGAGGCAAAGGAGTTTGTGTTTCTGGAAAAATAAGGCAAAGCGTTGAGCAGTTAGCAAAGATGCTTCTTCCCTTCTGGCTTCATGGATGATAAAATTAAGTTCAAGGGTACAGGGAATTGTTCTAATTATTAAATTCTTCAGTGGAATTTGTGTAGTAGATGATCTTCTTAAAAAAAACAAGACTTTTTTTTTTTTTAAGTAATATGAAATATGGTTAGGGTGAGAGTGTGGGATGAGGCCATGGTGAGCTACTGCTAGTATTGAAAACAAGAGACCCAGAAGTCCACCTTCATCCATATGTAAGTTGTGGGAAGTCACTGAGCTGCTGCCTCAGTTTTTCCACCTATAAGAAGCAGCCCATAGCCAGGCCACTCACTCACCCCCACACTAACTGTGCAAATGGCCACATCAGCTTTCCAAAGTCTCAATTTACACTTGGGCTAGTCTTTGGTCTTAAATAGCTGATATTTTTCCTTCCTATGGCCTCAGTCTAGCTTTCAAAGCTGAGCCCACCTATGTGCTCAACCCCGTAAACTAACCCAGTTCTACCACCCAACCTCACTTCTCTACCCCCCTCAGTGTTATGCATTTTCACCAAAGTCAGTGCCCTCCAGCGACAACCACCAGGAACAGGCCTGCACAGGCCCCGCTGATTACTCCCAGTATGGAGAGCACATCCCGTGAGGAGCCGTGGGTCACTCAGCACCAGGATGCCAGAAAGACAAACAAGACTTAGGTTTGTGTTTGTCGATTTGCGGGGGGCGGGGGGTGGCATTTGAAGAAGCAGGGCTGCTTTCAGTTGGATGCTGTCAGAAACCCAGGTCATCCTACGATTGGTATCGTGAAAATGGTTAGGTATTGGCAGGACAGACTGGAGGGAGACTAAAGCTGTCATTGGACAAGAACAGCTGTCACTCATTTGACCTAGGAGAGATGTTTGATATTGCTTAGCTTGGACAAGGTTTATGTTCTGTCTGAATTCAGACATGATTACAGAATGGTCTTGTTTTTATGTTGATCCTTCAGGATCATAGAATGGCCTTGTATGATGTTGATGTTCTGTGAAATTGTTGTCCTTCAACAGGAGCCTGGTTGTTTGCGTCAGGCAGGCTCCTGAATGTCAGGGCTGCTTTATCCATTCTGTTTGGAGGGTGGACTTGGTTTCCTCTGACCAAGTTGGTTCATGCCCATCCTCTGAGCTGGGACTAGGCTGAGGCAAGTGAGGTAAGAGGTGCCCATAACTGAAGGGGGCACTTCCTCTCAGGGACCAGCCGTGCCCTGTGCCACCCTGACAGGGAGAGAGCTTCTTTAACTTTCACGCTCCGCTCCCCTCGATTGCCTCACCTCTGTCCTGCTCTGTCAAATCCTCTGCCCTTCCTTCTTCTCTCATCCCAAGTCCTATTCAAACCAGACACAGACATACAGAGACCAGCAGTGGTGTTCAGGACAGGCTACCCCTACATAGGCACCTTGGCAGGTTGAGTACTTGAAGCTGATGGAGTGTGAGAAAAGGGCAGAAACAGGACTTTCCCTCCACTTCTTCCCCTGAAACAGGTCATAAAACCCTCGTGTGAGATAAGGTGAGATGTGCCCTGCCTATAGATGGAGGAAAGGAGCATCCTTATCTCCTAAGACAAAGGGTCACCAGGAAGAATCGTAACAGGCCGTGCTAAGAGTCTCCCACTTTACTACACTTATCTCATACTCTCTGACCTACCATATTCCTCACATCTGTCCACTCTTCATCGTCCCGCATAAGATTACTCAGGTCTGACTTTTTCTTTGGGTCTTCATTTCTCCATCAAAGCTTTCATGTCATGTAAAACTCATACTAAATACATTTGTATGTTTTTCTGCTGTTAATCTGCCTGTGTCCGTTTACTTTCCTGACCCAGTCAGGGACCCTAAGAGGACCAAGGACAACTTTTTCCTCCCCTACATCAGATGGCTTCCGCGCCTCTCTGACTGTTAATGCTTTCGGGATCATCCCCAGATAGTGCAATACCTAATAGTTTGCTAATTGCTTCACATGGATTTGCTTGGTTTCTCTGATTGCACTATAGATCTTGTCCTGACGGGTCCTTTCTCATCATTCATGTCTCAGCTTAAATATGCCCCTGAGAAAGGGGCAGCCCACCCTAGCTAAAATACACCCATCCTCAGTCATTCTCTGCCTTTAGTTTTATTTTCTTCATCATTGATCACTATCTGAAATGATGTTTATATATTTTTATATTATTTTCTGTCTTCACCAGCCACCCCAGTGTTAGTTCTATGAAGGCAAGTACAATATCTTCTCTGTCTTGTCCATCCTTCTATCTCCGGGGCCTTGTCACACATGTGTTTTCAATAGTCAACATGCCTTTGTTGCAAGCTCATATATGAGGTATAGTAAGTACCCTGTGAGTATATATGTGCTGGAGGGCAAGGGAGAGATGCTGAAGTAGAACAACACAGAATCCTTGCCTTCATATGGTTTATAATCCAAGTTTAACCCATGCCTGAATGATTTTGGATTATGCAAATAGGTGTTACAGATTAGAAAGCACATGTTCCTATATAAACACTGCTAATCGATGCCCTGATTACCAATCATTTAAGAAGTCTCATGATCTTATTTCAAGTTACTACATATAATTAGTAATTAAACTACACTTTGGAAAAGAGAATTTTGAAATTCAGGATTTTCTTTTCTAAGTTTTCCAAATTCATGGAGTTTTAAATTCTAACTTGGTGAAAATTCTATGCCGTTCAATTCCTGATTCAACTCTTTTGAACAGATTTAGGCGATGAGGCTGGAATGGAAATAACACTTGTGGAGGGGGGAGGCTGACAAAATTCTCATGTGTTTGTTTAGATCCTCCTTTTCCTATGATCATGTCATGTGACTTTCTATACATGTTTGTGGTGGGAAAACTTCCATTTTCATCAGCTGATCAAGTCTGCTGTGCTTGCTTAATTCAGCTGCTATTTATTAGGCAATGTGTACAGAGTTTACAGCACAAATGTAGCAGGACCTGAGCCGAGGATCGTCTCTGCTCCTGGGATAAGGGCCTCTGTCACCTGTGTGCCTTTTTCTACTTTGGCCTAATGATTCCTTCGGCCTTTGAATTATCTGCTTAATTGTTTAGACTGTGTTGGCGTTCAATATCTGAGTGGAAATTCGTTGCAGGTATTTCTGAAATGAGAAAATCTCACCCATCTACTTCAGTTTATTGATTCCAGATTGCAAAGTACTGATGATGGCTGCTTATTTACACAAAACAATATAATGTAATTGTCTCTATAGAAATGGGTCTAAAAGGCTACCCAGAATGACCTCAGGGGAATAAGAAGAATTTGGAACACGGAGTCAAAGGTAGACTTTGGGTTTATCAGTACTGTTTGAAATGTTTACAGTGAGAATGCAGTTGGATGTTATTTCTATAATTAAGATAATTCTGAGAAGTTTAATTGACAGAAAAATACACAACAAATACTACATTTTCAGATTCTATACCAAGGCTGGAAGAGAAAAAAATCTCAACTGTCAGTAAGATTGTACATATTTTCATGAAAGTCACAACCAGAGAAAGTGTTCCTGTAAGTCTTCAGTGATTTCCTTGTAGGAAGCTGTCTCTTCAGAGCAGATGTTTAATTGATGACTCATGGTGTGCAACTCATTCTCCCAAGCACTCTCAATTCCTTATTGAAAGTCTTTCTGTCTCTTCCTAGTTCTGCCTTTCCACAGCTCTACACAGCTATCACCTTCTACCAGTGCCATTTGGGGATCTTTCCCTACTGCTGCTGACCTGGGATCGATGGGAGATCAATTTTCATTACTGTCTGCCAAGTCCCTAGCCTTTCCTAAAGGAGCTAGGTATACCCACATCCCTTCTGGGGTGGCAAGACCCCATTGGATCCCTAACTCAAGAGCAGTCATAACCTATAGGCTCATGAAATATTCTGGCATGAAAAACTCTTCCAAACAAGGCTAAGTTGGCTTCGGCAGTCTAGTTCCCATAGTTAGAATTAAGAAACACTGAGAAGATAAGGCAGTTAGCTGTGAGAGTTGTTCAGAATACATAAAAGAAAGAAACCTTGAAGTAGAGTTGGGCCCATGACAAGCCAGAGCAAGTTAAAATTAAGAGAAAGCAGCATCAACAGGCACACAGGTGCTATAAGAAAAGATTGTGAGCCCTGACCCATGTGGCTCAGTTGTTTGGGCATCATCCCACAGAGTGAAAAGTCACCAGTTCAATTCCTAGTCAGACCACATGCCTGGGTTGCAGGTTCAGTCCATGGTCAGGGCATGTATGAGAGGCAGCCAATCAATGTTTCTCTCTCACATCAATGTTTCTCTCCCTCTCTTTCTCTGTCCTTTCCCTTCTCTCTAAAAATAAATAAAATCTTTAAAAAAAGGAAAGAAAAGATTGTGAGTAAAAGGTAGGAAAGCCCATTGATAATGAAAGAGAATCAGACAACCCTAGCAAACACAGCAAACCTGCAGAGAGTGAATGGGTCATGTTAATGGTGGCTGGCCGTCCAGAAGACACAGAAGTGCCACCACCTGAACTCCCAGAATGGTCTTTGCATCTAGATGACTTTCTCATTCCTGTCTCTTTGAGACTGGCTTTGATACCATTCTACCCTTTCTGAAGTCTGGTTGTTCTGCTTTTCCTGGTTTCTCTGTGACTGAGTATGAGGCTGACATCACTATTTCCTCATTACTAAGGAATATATATAGCACATTCTTCATTACTTGGGGGGACCTGAGTCTTATTCTTAAAATCGGGAGATCCTAACTCAAAGGGCCAGCTTGCCGTGGAGGCATCCCTTCACCACAGAAGACGGCATGGACACAACTGAACACAGTGAAAAAGGCACTCTTCTGAGCTGACTGGGCTGAACTGCAGTCCAGGAGCTGCCAAGTGTGAGTCGTGAGGCTTTGGGCAAGTTCCTTTACTTCTGGGACTCGTCCTCTCTACGGTGAAGTGCCTCTGGCTTAGGATTACTGTGAGACCCCAGAATGGTTTACGTAAGCAGCTGGGTTAGCACTCACTATATGTTCACGCCTTTTTGCCTTCTCTATGAACACTTCTGTCTTTCACAGTAAAGCCCAGCCCACCTGTCCCCCTTCAGTAGCAGCAGCATGGGTAAAATTGTCTGCTTCCTGTCTTCCTGTCTTTCTGTTTAACTCTTTTGTGCTCATGTGGTTAAAGAGTAGAAGTCAATCTGGCCAAGCTATAAACATGGGTTTGGAGTCAGAGTTTGAGCCCATTTCATTTGATATCTACTGAGAGTTCATTAGAAGAAAATGGTAAGAAGCCCCCTAACAATGCAATCACTTGTGCATGGGGGTTGGTGGTTACATTTTTTATACCTACACCCAGTCAGCCTTCCATCAACAAATACTTGAGCTGCTATTCTGTGCAAAGGTACTGTCAAGATAGGAGGAGCACAACACTGCTTTCCGATGAAATTGTGGTACAAAGCAACTGAATCACAGTGTTTATTTTGGGAGTTTTACTTATTTAGGATTTGCCAACATTTACTAATATTTAAACAACATAATAAATAGCATAAGGGTATTGCTCAGCTCTCTTACCCAGGACTAACTAGGATTTAACCTAAAAGTGTCCCCTGCATATTGCCACAGTGTTTTGTGCTTAGAAAGAGCTTAATAGTTGGACAAGTGACTCAGTAGCTGCTCTAGATGCTGCAGTAATCAGCAACCATACGTAAGTCTTGCTGAACTAGGATATTACTATGTAGAAAAACATAGTGGTATTGTAATTATAATGGCGTCAAATTGTCATAAAAATCACAAGTTCAAGAGGCATCTAAACATATCTAAGAAGGTAATCTGCTTATTTTCCCTGCTTGGCCCTCATTTTCCTATAAGCTTATAGATGATAATTTTAGAAAAGGGATCTGTATAGCCTTGGCTGGTTTGGCTCAGTGGATTGAGCACTGGCCTGTGAACCAAAGAATCGCCAGTTTGATTCCCGGTCAGGGCACATGCCTGGGTTGCAGACCAGGTCCCCAGTAGGGGGTGTATGTGAGGCAACCACACAAGGATGTTTTCTCTCCCTCTCTTTCTCCCTCCCTTCCCCTCTCTAAAAAATAAATAAATAAATAAATAAAGTCTTTAAAAAAAGAAAAAAGATCCTTCCCTTTCCCTCTCTAAAACAAGTAAATAAAGCAAAGGAATCTGTACAAATCTTTCTGGAGCTGTTCACAATAAATTATTTTCTAATAGCCTTGGAGAATTTGCTTTCTGGGACCTGTTGACCTCCTTCTATCAAAACAAAACAAAACAAAACAAAACAACACAAAACAAAAAGAAAACATAGACCAGAAAACTGAGCATCTTCAATAATCTAATTGGGCAGTGTGAAATATGGACATCCCACAAGGACCACCAATTATTTTTTAGGCATAAAAGACAAATGCAAGTGACAAATTATTCCAACAACTTATAGATCTACCTTGGGAAAATACAAATCACAGCATTAGCAATTCTATAAGGACAATGAAATAAGAGAAATATTTTACGAAAAATCAATGAGAAAACTTGATAGATAATTCACTCTTCCTACCACACACAAATGCTCCTGTAAAGCATAAGTTAAGTCAGTCAGCATAAATTCCAACTTCAGTAAAGAATAATATGTGTTCTGCCGGAAGGTCACTATGGCTCTCAGCCAAGAAATCAAAAGTCAGATGAAGTAGAGACAAATCTAGAACATAAAATGAAATTCCTTTTTCTGGGAGCACTTGTCATCTGTCATGTCATATCAACAATGTGTTCTGTACCTTGTCTAGAGAGTTGGGCAGAACATGTTTAAATCAGCATAAATATTGTTAATTACAAAAATGAAATGATGAACTGGCCTTTCACATTGAAACCCTTCATTTGAAAAGTTCCACAGGAAGGAACAACCCAAAATAGCTTGCCTAGGTGCCATCAAAATGTTAGTACTCGAGGGGAGAAAATACTCCATCAAGAAAAGGTCAAGTTAAAGTAGGAGAGTAAGACATGGTATATAATTACCATTTCCTGATTTGACATTTAGTTGCTAGGTAAGTACCATCAGACAAGATAACTGAGGGAAAGGAACAACTTAAAGGCAAGAAAAATAAAAATTGCCAAAATTGTTCAAGAATGAGAATGACTAGAATATGATCTTTAGGATCCATATCTTGAATGTGGTGTCATTAGAAGGTTACATTAAATGAAATCCAGCTATTTCTCACGATTAAGGGACTTGGAATGGGAGCCAAGATACCATTTTCTTTTATTTGATTTTATTACATTTTTAAGAAGACAATGTTTCCTTTCATCATCATCTTCTTCATCATCATCATTATCAAACATTTATGAAATAACTGTGTTTCAAATAACTGTGTTTCAAAAGAGAGTGGGCCGGAGTGTTTACTTTACTTGCTAACATAGTAAGGTTCTTATCCTGTTCTCCAGTTCTTACCATTCCTTCTTTTCTTTGAAAAAAGACCCGCCTGTTCCCTTTGGCAATCCACCCTGTACTGTCATGGGTGCGGAATGCTCCATGTGACTCTCTGA
The DNA here is from genome assembly GCF_021234165.1 of Pteronotus mesoamericanus. Lineage (NCBI taxonomy): Eukaryota > Metazoa > Chordata > Mammalia > Chiroptera > Mormoopidae > Pteronotus > Pteronotus mesoamericanus. The sequence continues at coordinate 6,771,218 of NW_026555310.1, forward strand.
TGCCTGAAGCGATTCCTGGTCTTCTACTCAAGCCCTGCTTTTCTCAACTTTTCCAGGACAGCACTGAGCATATCATGGGCTTTTGACAGACATCCGTAGATGTGAAATCAGTCAAGCACTTGGGTTCTTCTCTCATCTGGGACATTTTCTGTGCAGAATTTTTGCTCTTCCTTTTCTGTGTTTCGGCAATGGTAATGCCATCGTTCCCATCCAGAATCCATACAATGAAAACCTTTTTTTTCAGGCAAGCCATCCTGAATTTTTCCTTGAAGTCCCTTTGTTTTCTTAGAATTCTTTTGTTTTGTTTCTTCAAGTAGCCTTCAATAACTGAGTGTGCATGTCTGTTTATTGTACTGTTTCTATGGCACCCACCTCTTTACCTTGGAGCTTCTTTTGAGCTAAGAGAGTCTCTATACAAAATACTGTGGTTGGACAGATACACTGCCTGGCATGATGAAAAGCTCTATGAAAGGCAAACTTTATTTTCATTCAATGAGATTAATCTGATTAATTATAATGCTATCATTTTAAAAAACAACACCTCAAGGAGACAGTAGAATGTGATAAGTAATGCTTTATGGGGTTTTAGAGTTACAAAGTATATTCACAACCTAATTATTATCTCCTGGAAATTAAAGTTCAGAAAGCCATTCTTTGCCTCCTAATTGCTGCGTTTCCCCCACATCAGACCATACAGAATATGCCCTTTGCCCCATAGAGTGGACCCTCTGTTCATTTCTCTCTGCCTAGGTGTGTTATTAACTAAATTAGCTCAATGACTCGTTAATCTGTTTATTTAATGCCTGCTCCCAAACCCCACTGCTCATCCCCAAAAGAATTTAATGTAGATTGTTATCATTCATGGGGAAAAAACAAAAGGACAATCTCATCCTTCAACATTTCTTCGCAAAGCCCGTTGTCCTCAAGCTGGGCTTCTGCTCCTTATCTCTCTTGGCTGAGATTCCAGGTCTGTGTTTTTGGAGACAACCACACCTTTTTCTTTTAAAGCAGCTTTGGAATAGCTGGTTAGAACAGGAGCAACATGTCCTTCCCTACTAGGGCTTCACTCTGAAAATAAATGGTTTATAAGTACAGCTGTGTGCTACTTAATGGTGGAAATGCCTTCTGAGAAATGCCTTGTGGGGTGATTTGTCACGTGCAAACATCACAGAGTGCACTTATACAGACCTATGTGGTCTTGTTACCGAACAATTGGACCTGTGTTGGGGGGGGTGCCCAGATGCTATTACCGAAATGACTCCCCCTTCTCCAGGGTCCCTCGGTTGTAGGTCCTTTGCCCGCTGCCCTTGGAATTATGGCTCTGAATGGCAGAATTTGGTGAAAAGGAAAGGAACTATTTATTCAAAAGTTACACAGGTTTGATTAATGGCTAAATGTCACCCATAAACCTTAAAATTCCTTTAAAACAATCACCAGCCCACACACAGTCCTGCCTCCCCCTCTTTGCCCAGTGAGGCCAGTCAGGCCTGTCAGGGGTACCGTCTTTCAGAAAAAGAACAGAAGTCCAGGGCTCGGCTAGGCAGGTCTCCCGCAGTTCTCAGTACCATCCGCTGTGTTGCCGCGATCTCCAGCTCTTAATCCATAACCATGTGGCACATTCTCATGGCCCACTAGCCAGACTCCTTTCTCCCCTCTTCCTTCCCATGTGGTCTTCACAATGTTCCCCAGAGTCTGTGTCCCTTTGTCTCTCCTGCAGGCCGCTGTTTCTCCTCCTTCCTCTCCCAGTTACAGTCTGTATTAAGTCTTTTAAACCTTCCTGATTAACCTTGGTGATATGCAAAATAACCCTCTTTGCATATGAGGAATGAAGCTATCCTGTTATTGACATGCAAAATAACTCTCAATGGCCCTGCTCAAGGCTCCCATCCCCCATGGTGACCCGCCCTGGGGTGGGGAGAATATATTTTTCTTGGACACCCCATTTTCTGGACCCTGTTACAAATACCCTTTGGGGGGCCCTGGCTGTGCCCCGTTACAGTCTAGCTCACTACACACCTAGGCCATCCGGTACAGCCTGTTGCTCCTGGGCTACAAGCCTGTACCGCATGGTACTGTACAAAACATGAGATTAAATCATGCACAAGGGAAAATGATGCACTCAGACACTTGGTAAAAAAGATGAAGGGATTAAGAAGTACAAATTGGCAATTATGAAATCGTCACAGGGATGGAAAGGACAGCATAGGGAATGCAGTCAATAATATTTTAATACCTGTGTATAGTATTGGGAGGTACTAGGCTTAAGGAGGGATCATTTTGTAACTTACATAAATGTCTAACCACTGTGCTGTACATTTAAAACCAATATAATATTGAATGTCTACTATAATTAAAATTTTTTAAAAAATTTGTAAACAGATCTGTTACACATGAGATGTAGGAGGCTGCTGCCGGTGTTCATGGCACAATGCTTTACAGCAAACTTTTTTTTATAAATAGACAGTACGCTCTAAAATATAATAAAAATACAAAATAGTAAATACATAACCAGTAACAGTCATTTATTATCAAGTATGATGTACTGTATCTGACTGTATCACACCAGCATCACCACAAACACATGAGTAATGCAGTACAATGTCACTACATGATAGGAATTTTTCAGCTTCATCATAATCTTATGAGAGCACTATCATTCATGCTCTCGATTTGACTGAAATGTCGTCATGTGACACACGACTGTAAATCCTTCGAGCTTAAAAAATTTGATTAAAAAAAAGAAATTTCAGGCAGCCTCCCAGTGGTCTTCCCTAGAGAGTGTTTGTGCATTTAACATGAATCTGTATCATAACAAATTGTGTTATGGGCTGGGCGCATGAGAGCTTGTTCACAGACATTGAAACTGACAAATGGAAATCTATCTATACATTTTTCACATGTTTATTCATTTCATGTATAATAATTCTAGAATGACAACTTTTAGAGAAGAAATATGTGGCTTTTTAAACTTTTCCCCTTTCAATTGCCATGAGTTTTAAGTTTCTCTTGCCTGAAATCTAACTGTACCATACAAGTTTCTCTCATATCTCCGTCTGCTTTAGGAAAGAGTCTCTGGTTTTTCTGGGGGTGTTTTTCCCATAGAAAGAATTCAAAGAAAGAAAATAACTCAGTGGATCAACGTGATCATCTTCCACTCCAGCATGGACATACTCTTTGCCATATGTCAGGAATTATGAAGAGATTCTTTATCGTCTCATTGCACTCAGCTGTTGTTTACTTTTTACGAATTAAAGTTGACAAATATAGTTTCAGGGCTTTTTTTTAACAGCATATGCTGAACAAGATAAAATATTTAGAACAACTTACTTTGGACTTAGTAATTATGCTACATTCTTTCAGCCCATTTATGACTAAATTAGAACATTTAGTAATGTTTGGTGACAACTCCCACACTTTGTAAGCACCAAGGAAAAAAAAATATAATTTATTCAATTGGTTTTCATTTGGAAGGGAAATAACCCCATTTCAAGCATCTCAGCGTTAGAAAAGGCATTATATATTCCCCACGAAAATACGCAGATGCTCATACATTTGGGAAATTAACATATATCTTCTACAAGGAAACTTATGAAGGCTATTTCATTACATTACAACCATTTCTTTCAACCCCAGATTTTTTCAGAATCTGTCAGTCATGTCCTCTTCCCTTTACATATTCTTTACCAGGAGCCCTGAACTTCAGACAGATATGAGGTAATTAAGTTATTGTTGGTTCCCAGGGCCACCACAGACAGACGAAATGGCATCATTCACTTAATGAGCTCTTAAGAAATGCCTACCCTATGCCAGGCTTGTGCTGGGAACTAGGACTCCGAGTTGAACTAAATGAGGTCCCTTCTTCAAAGAACTCATGACTTAAAGGCAGAGACAAAGAAAAACATGCACAATTACAATGTGTAGGACGGAGGGGGCATGGAGGGCACCTTAATGAGCCAGAAAGGGGAGAGGGTGGCGGCAGGGAGGCTGAGAAATGTTACCAAGAGCAGGCGATGTTTGAGTGACTAAGAGGGAGAGAGGAGCTTCATGCAATGATGCCCTGCTGACCCAGAGGCAGGAGAATGTGCCTCTAATAGTTATTAGCTCACTGGGGAGCTGAGGGGAGAGGGGATTTAAACTGAAAAGTTAGGTGCAGAGCAAATGGTGCTGGGCTTTGCACTTGAACTTTTATTCTGAAGGCAGTAGGAAGCGCCTGAAGGATTCTGCATTTTCTCTGGTGTAAAACCCAGGAGATGGACAGAGGGCAGTCTATGCTGTATGAACCTAAATCAGGACTGTGGCAAAGGTGTGCAGAGGGAAGGGCAGGCTGGAGTAAGCTTTCCAGGTGGATTAATATGTTTGAAGTGTGGAAAACCTTGTTTGTCGGAAGCCTAGACAGAAACACTGAAGTAAAGTCAAAAATGCTTCATCCCCTTTCCACGCTGCTATGGCTGGACTCTAGTTCTACCACGGAGGGACATATCCTACTCAAATAACAGGTGATTATCTTTCACTTAATGTGACCAGATCTGGTGCTAAGCACTTTAGATTAAAGGGGATCAGGATATATCACCCCAAAATATGCCACTTTGGCATAAAAATTACTTTGAGCTGAAGGCAACCAAGAATCAACAGACACAGGAAGAGTTCTCTGCACTCCCCTTACCTGCCTAAAAGCAGGCCACAAATTCCCCTTAGTGATGGTCCCCCTGCCCTGGAAGAGAAGAGCAACATGAAGTTGTCTGCATTAACAGACCTTCTTTCCCTTACTTTCCATTACTTTTTAATGGAAATTAGTTTCCTCAAACATGTCTTAATCACTTTCCCACAATCCATCAACCCTTGAAGCCCAGACCTCCTTTCCTTTGTTAAAATGGTATATAAACCCTTGAGTCTAACCACTTTTTTGGGTTTCACTTCTTTTCTGTGAACTCCTGTGCATGTATACATATTAATAAAAATTGTGGGATGTTTTTTTCCTTTTAATCTATCTTTTCTTGGTTTAATTTGCAAGGCTCTAAACACTGAACTAAAGAAGGTAGAGGAAAAGCTTTTTTTCCCTGATAAAATACATCATTCCCCATAATGAGAAAAGTGGTATTATTATCGCATTATCTAAGAGATGTCAAGGAGCTGGTCAAGGAGCTAATAGGTAGCAAATCTGGGATTTGGACCCATGGCTATATGACCACACAGCCCGATCGTTTAACACCTATCCTGTAATCCCAACATGGTGGAAAAAACAGTCTAACACAGCTAGCAAAATTGGATTAGGGTGCCAAGAAATCCATATTCTAATCCTCGTCTTGCTACCATCACCAATAAAGTTAACCATGTAAATATTTGTGTTGTTCTCTGTAGTTCATATAGTAACCATTGCATGAGATGAGGTGTGACTTTGAATTATGGGATGAATGTGTTCCCCTCAAAATTCATATGTTGAAGTCTTAACCCCTAGTACCTCAGAATGTGGCCTTATTTGGAGATAGGATCTTTAAAGAGGTATTTAAGTTAAAAGGAAATTATTAGGGTGGGCCCTGATCCAGTCTGACCAGTGTCCTTATAAAAAGAGATTAGAACACAGGTTTACACAGAGGGAAGAACATGTTAAGACACAGGGAGAAGAAAGACAAACATTTACATGCAAGAGGAGGAGCCTCAGAAGAAACTAACCCTGCAACATGTTGGTCTCAGACTCCTAGCTTCCAGAATTGTGGGAAAATAAATTTCTGTTGTTTAAGCCCGCGGTCCCCAACCTTTTTGGCACCAGAGAGCTGTTTCGAGGAAGAAAATTTTTCCACAGACCAGGGATGGGGAGATGGTTTGGGGATGATTCAAGTGCATTACCTTCAAACTCACCTCCTGCTGTGTGGCCTGGCTCCTAACAGGCCCTGACAGGACCAGTCCACTGCCTGGTGGTTGGGGACCCCTGGTTTAAGCAACCCAATCTGTGGTATTTTGTTATGAGAGCCCTAGCAAATTAATAAAATCATGTGTAATTTATTTGTGTTTTATCAACACAATTTTTTAAATTCCTATTATGTCCTAGGGACTATTCTAATTTTGTCATCTACATTGAAAGAGCAATGATTACCACCCTTCATCAGTGAGTCCACAAGCTAAATCACAGATAATTAAATTCTATGGTTCCAAAGAAAATAAAACTAAGTCCTTTCTGTTATATGCAAAATAAATGACTATGCAGGCCGTAGGCATTAACTGAGTGGTCAATAGCTATAACTGGAAAGAGGAAAGGTAAGCAGCAGAGCTCCTGCCGATGACCTTATTATGAGCTGGTCTCTCTGCTTAGTTGGGTAACTCAGCTGCCTCAGGCTTGAGTAAACCTGTATGACCACGTTGGTCGCACCAATACCATTTACCGCACCACAAAGCCCTAAGCAGTTGCCAAGGGAGGCCCCAAGGAGAGCGAGCCATCTTGATAACCGAGAAAGTGACGAGAGGAAACTGAAGTCCCTAGCTCAGGACAAAGCTCCTGTGGGGGGATTCTGAGAGAGTCTGGGGGAGCAGTGGATGACAGCCAGTCGAGTAGAGGCAGAGCCGAGGTGGGAAGGGAAGCTGGAGAGAGACATGGCAGCTGGTGCGGGAGAGAAATTTGGGGAATCGATGAAGAGGCACTTAGAAAGATTTTGGTGTGTGATTTGTGACATGAACTCCTCTTTAACCTATCTACAAAAACGATGCTAAAACTCTTCCTTGTTGAAGGTTGGGCTGGCTGTTTGCCTGCTTACTCTCAGACCCATCCCCTGCCTGTGCTCTGTCTGGCTGCTGTGAGCTGTGATTCCCAGGCTCCCTTGACCACCAGCACTAGGCCAGGTTTGCAGTGGGGAGCACTGGTAGAAACTGGAGTTCGGGAGGAAAGGAGAAGCCAAGGTGATCTTGCCCTTTCCCTCTGCTTTGGGAGGTGTATCTGGCAGCAGCTGCTACTCCTCTTTGACTCTAGCTCTTGCCCAAAAAGGCCCCTTATGATGCCAGTGTCAACCAAGTGTCCCCAGCCCCTGGGCTCAGGTAACATCATCTTCTTCATTTGTCCCTCCTGTCCTGAGGATGGATAATGGCTTCCCAGCTGCTAATCTTTGGGATGACTCATCTACCCAGGTTATTCTTATGGTTCCTCTAACACCGTTGTAACTAATTCCTTGTGCTTAACACCCTTTATTCAATAACCCTGGTGTGGATTTTGTTTTCCTGGCAGAACCCTGATTGATACAGAGAGGCACATTTTCTCCTCTCCTGGCTTGTATAAGGAGGATTTACCTAAATGCAGGCTTTGTCTCTTTTTGCCCCTTTACCCTTTCCACCCCTGGGGCTCTGAAGTGAGTCATCTGATCAAAATTTTGGAAGAATTGCTGGGACTATTGAATCAGCTCTGCTTCTTCCTTTTCAGAGTGAGCCTTCCAAGAGAGCACAGTGTCTCCCTGTACTCTAAGTCTTGTCTGTTCCTGCCTACCCTGGCCTAGCAAGTGCCTGCTGAAGGGCAAGTCTGCCTAATTTCAGCCCGTTTGACAACCAGACCTAAAGCCTAGTCTTCCACACTGGTCTCTAGCCATAACAAAGGTGATTTGTATTTGTTCTACCTTTGTTTTATTTCCTCAACTTACTCAGAACCCAGGTGGGAAAGAGGAATACTATTTATTGAGGATTTTTGAGAGATCTTAACATTATTCATCAGTTCTTTTGGAACTGGATTTATGGAGTGTTTTCTTTTTTTTAAAGGTTCTACAATAGCAGAAAAAGGCCTAAAAGCAAGGGCATCAGGGCTTCGCTGATTAAACATGTTCCCTTCCACAACAATTTCTTGAACTCTCTAGTGGGACTCACATGTGTCTGTAAATCAGCCCTGCTTATGGCTCACTCCCCAGCTTCTCTCACCTGATTGTCTGCAGTGGGGCCACTGAGCTGGAATACGTTTCCTAATGCTAGCTTTGTGTGGCCAAAATTAATGTCTGCCCACAAGATTGGAATCCTACCACCTGTTGCTCTTAGAAGTAGAGTCCTGCTGCACTTGGGTGTCAGCAGAGCTGATTTCTAGTATAAGGTGCCTCATTTCTAGAACCACAAAGCCTTCCTTCCTCATGGCACATTCTTCCTTGGTGGTCCCTGTCATTCACTGTCCCCGTAATCTGGTCGTTTTGGAACCACTGGCATTCTTTACACACACACACGCTCACGCACATGTACACACACATGCACACGCACACACACGCACACATGCTCCTAATCCCCTTGGGTGTGCATGATTCAAGTCTTTTTCCTAGTAAGCTCCTTAGCTCCCATGTAAATCAAGGATTCAAATATACGTACCAGGGAAGGTTATTCCCAAACTTCACTCTCCAGAAGCATCTGAGTCTTGGCCATGGCCTTGTATCAATGTGTATTTAGAAAGGTGAGCCCCAGGTGAAGAGTCCTGCCCCAAGATACCCCCTGGGCTATTTTTATATTCTCTGTTCTCTTTGATCAATTCACATGAATGTAGTGAGAAACTTTGAGTTCTTGGAATGAAGTCAGATAAGAACATCTTACAAAAGAGCATATTTCTTCATAGTTTTATTTGAATCTCATGATGAGGCCAGGATTCCAGGATGAGAAATAACAAGATTGAGAAACAGATCAGGACTCTGCTGTAGAAGATGTACTTTGGCCTCCAGAGCGATGGAATCTGGGATAAAATGAGGTCATTAGTGACAATTCAACAGAGAACCACTGTAGGCTGACTTGAAGCTCCTTGCATTTGTAACAAAATTCCAGCGATACAGACCAATTGGGAGTGTGGACTCTCATTTCCTTCTTGTACACTTTTGCCCAGCACTAATGCAGGGGACACTCAGTAGGTGAGCAATCAATAATGAATGATGCATTCATTTATTCCCGATAGATCATAGAGCTCTGATAGAGAAGACAGCCAAACCTGGTATAGCAACAAGACTATTTGTCTTAACCTTTCCTCTCTTTTTCCTCAAACCCTATTTTTTTTTCATTCTCTTTAAATCTTTGTTCTCCTTTTTTACCTTATTTCTCCTTTTAGACTCTTATCTGTGGACAACAAACTCCTTGTTATATGATATGACAAAAGTAGAGGACATTCTTTTCTGGTTAACAGGCTCCAGAAAAGGTGGAGCAACTCTCCCTGCCACTACCATCCTGCCTGTTGCTAGGCAAGCTGTTTCCCCAGTCTGGGGCTCCAATTCCTCACTCCAGAGTGAGGTTAGAGCAGTTTTATGAATCTCCTGGCAAAGCATGAATAAAAGATAAAAGTGCAGCTGAAAATACTTCATTGAAAGTTAAGAGCCCTATATTTTATGTGCCCCATGTAACCAAAAGAGGCCAACTGTAATAACTAAGTGCAGTGAAAGCTTGTTGGAGTAAAGCTTCTTTCTCTGAGGTCCCGGGATCCCCAGACGTCCTGTAGGTATGCATTTGTCATCAGCATCTCATTCTTAGAATGAGAGACATAGGAAAACACATCCCTGAGAGAAAGAAGCAGACAGAGATGGGCAAAGGTGTGGTTCTGTTGACGGTTCAGGAAGGAAACACCTTTCCTCCAACGTAACTGGGGGTTACCTGGGAACGGGGAGGAAAAGTCCCCGTGTGTCCCCCATGATCTTCTGGGCAGGGCTGTGTGGTATGGCTGCATCCTTATTGTAGGCAGAAGAGAAGAAACAACGAAGGGAGAAAAATTAAAGATACATGTGAAAATGGGAGAAATGGATGGTGTGACGATAATGACAACTGTCATGAAGTGTTTACCAAATGCTAAGTGTTTTACAAAGCTCGGTGATATACTTGTGTCTCATCTTCCCACAGCACTAGGAATTAGGTGTCTTTATTCTTATTTTTCAGATCAGGACATTAGCTCAGAAACAGTCTCTAACTTGCTCAGAGTCATTTAACTACTAAGTGGCAGAACAATGATTTGAGCCCAGATCAACTTTAACTCTTAAGCCTGTAATTTTTGTTTTTTATTTTAACTTGCATAGACTGAATCTTTGAAGCTCTACAAAATATGGAGGCCACTGGTCTTTGAAAGAAAGAGAGAGGAGAGAAGGACGAAAGGATGGTAAGCATACTAAGAAATGCCCAAATGCTCCCTTCGTGCCCACAGGGAAGGAGCTGTTGTCTGTTTCCACTGTTGTGTCCTTAGCATCTAGCAGTCCTAGCATAAAACAGATGTTCAAGAAATATTTTTGGATGAATGAATGAGTAAATGAATAAAAAATAAGTATCACAGAGACCTTTTGAAGGGTACAGAAGAGAACATGAAGAACTTTGGATTGATTTCACCCTGTCTCTTTTGTCTTGAGAGAAGATGTGAGAATTAAAAAAAAAAGTAGATGAGATTCCAAATAGCCATTTGGGGAGCATGATAGAGAAGTCAACAAAAGATGAAGTCAAGAATGGATAAGCAGCGAGGACAATGGTCCTGAAGTGTGTATGAATTTGTCAATTATTTCTGAGTGGCAGTCTCTTGGTGAGGAGGCTATAGGAAAGACTTAGGGTTTCTCTCTAATCTCACATAATCTGTTTTGGTATCATTTAAAAAACTAATAAAAAACCTCCCATATACAAGGTATGTTATAAAATGATGACATTGAAAATTATGATTTCAGTTAAGTGGTTGAGGAAGCTAATGAGTAGTGCTAGACAGAGCCAGAAGTGAAGTCAATTATGCTTTAAATGCACATCTAAGTATCTATTTAAAATAGTAACTATCGTACATATATCTTCCATTTCACCCATATATATGAGAGAACCACAATACAATTATCACACCAAAAAATTAATTATGATTTTAATGGCATCAACTATCCAGTCAATGTTCAAATTTCCGTGAATTTAATTTGTATAGGTTTTTGATCAAATCAGAATACAAATATGATGCATACATATATTGCACTTAGTTTATATTTTCTAGCAAGAACACTTCATAAGAGGTAATATGTACTTCTAGATGAGAAAATCTGGACATTTCTTTTGAGAAGTTTGCATTCAATGATGATCATGGCTTAGATTACTTACTTCACTGAGGAATGCAAAATGATTATGTTCTAATTCTATTAGCCATGCCTTTATTAGTTGAATTCTTCTAAAAAGAGAGGTTTCCTCTCATCTACAAGTTTTCTTGAGGTACAATTTATACACATAAAGGCAGGATAAACGCATGATTCTTCCTCTATTTGTCCATTTTTAAAAATAGTGGCATGACTCTCTGGCATCCTCCATGGGTGACGAGTGAGGGTGCTTGTTGTGGCTGTTCAGTTGTATGATTTGTGTTTTCTGAGTAGATTCTGGAGCCCGACCGCCTGCAGTCAGAATCCTAGTTTTGCCACATGACGTTGAGCGAAGCATTTCACCTGTCCGGGCCTCACTTTCCTCACTTGTAACTTGGGGACACTTAATGGTGTCTTAATGAGAGGGTTATTTTTGAGGATTAAATGAAAAAACATATATATACACACACATACATAAAAATGAGAAAAACGTTTGGAACATTGTTACCCTAATATAAGTGTATGCTATCACTAGTATTGCTATTGTTATTTTTAAGTGGTCTTGAGTGCAGGCTAGGCAGTAATATTGTTTGAAATGTTCCTAAGCAGTTCCAATGTGAAGCCAAGGGGGAGAACAAGATTGTGAGATATAAAGAGATAATGTTTACAAAGTAGGGAGTGAAATGACTACCTTAGGATTTTAAAAAGATAGCCCAGAGATTGACTCCCTGCACCTTCCATTCACTAATAGTATGGGGTTTGGTGAGGAAATTTCTCTTTCCTAAGCCTCAGTTTCTTCATCAGAAGGAATATTAATAACAGGCAGGGCTCATTGTATGCCTGTGAGGATCGGTAATTCTGCACACACCTGGCCATAGGAAGTGCATCATGAGTATTCGCCGTGATATGTAAAAATATTGCTTGGCAGGCTACAGTCTATGTGCCAAACGGACACTCCTCTCCCTGCCAACATGCGTCTCTCCATAGAATGAGTCTGTTCTATCTTTTCACCATTTCCTTATTCAAATCAAAAAAGCAAGCACCAGGAATTTGAGAAAAATATATTCCATACAACCAGCTGCAATAGAAAGGTATCTGCTCAGTGTAATGAATAGCTTTGTAAACTTACACTCCAGTAGTTACCAGAACATTTTAATTTAAACTATATTTTAAGAGGGAAACTTCAAATTGGCTAAGCACATAGATAAAGGCCATTTGACCAGTTCCATGCTTAAGTCCAAATGGATTTTCTGTTATCTTATTTGTGCTTCCTGCCTTACCAGATTTTTCCTCTCTCTGCCTGTGGCACAGCTCTCAGCCATTTGTTTTTGTTATCTACACAGTACAAATTTGGGGCATTTCATTGGAGATGCTGTGTACTTTAAAAAAAATGTATTTTTGTTTTTCCAATATCCTAAGTCATCATCCGTAAAGACAGCAGACCAGATTGTCTTTAAGAGACAGATGCTAAGGGATGAATTATTGATCAAACCATAGACAAGCTGGAAGATGAAATGCATTTGCTAAATCATTTTTAAAAATCTTTTCTAAACATTTTATCCTCCTACACTAGAGATGTGTCGATAATAGAGAAAAATACCATATATATAGGTAGGACCAACAGAGGCCATATTTTTTAAGGCAGTGGCTCCAAATATTTTCAACACTGAGATCCCCTTTTATGGTTTCCCATCCCCATGGGCTTTGTGTTTTGAAAAACTGAATACCAAACTGCATTGATCAATATTTAATTATTTCCCCGTTTTTTAATAAATCAAAGTCATTTTTAAAACACCCAGTATGAGTCATCCAGTCTCACCTGGTATTACTAGACTGTATTGTTAGAATTCCAGCAAAAAGCAAGAAAATATTTGAGTTGACACCATTTTTAATTAGAAAACACACTGTGTCCCCCCCCAGCCCCCGGCAGGAAGAATGGGGATGACAGTCCCAACATTCAGGGCCCTTTGATCTTTGGTTCCAACCTATGGGAAGCAGAGTGGCCCCTCAAAGATGCCTGTTCCCTAGAACCTGGAAATATGCTAGGATTCAGGACAAAGGAGAATTAAGGTTGCAGATGGAATTATGGTTGCTAATTACCGGGTTTGAGATGAAGAGATTATTCTGAATTACCCAGGTGGGCTCAATACAATCCCAAGTGTCCTTAAATGTGCAAGCGAGAGACAGAGGACTCAGTATCAGAGAGATGTGATATGATGGAATGCGATAAAGGCTCAATGGGCCATTGCTGGCTTTGAAGATGGACAGGCCAGGGAGCCAAGGAATCTAGGAATGTGAGCATCTTTCAGCTAGAAAAGATAAGAAAATGGATTCTTTTTTAGAGTCTCCAGAAAAAGAACATAGCCTTGCCAACACCCTGATTTTCACCAGTGAGACCGATTGCAGATTTCTGGCCTCCAGAGTTGTAAGATAATGCATTTGTGTTATCTTAAACCACCAGCTTTGGCAGTTTGTGATGGCAAAGCAAGAAAACTACTACATTATCTTTTCCTGCAAGTTATTGACCTCTACGCCTCTTCTGGGCCCCATGTTCTGTGCCTAGGCCTGCTCCTCTCTCTACCTACTTCCGGATCCTTGTTTATGCACCCCCCGACCCCCACCCCATGAGGATGTCATGCCACCTCACGTGGGCAGAGGCAAATCTTGTCCATCTTCCAGATGGCTCCTCTGCCACAGGCTGCATTGTTCTTGCACCTGTTGGATGCGCACAGTCTCTTCCTCCTTAGAACTCCTACGGTATTGTCACTGTCTCTCTCCTGGTGCTTGCTACATTTACTGCTGGAATAGACCTACTTGTGCACATGCCTTATCTTCTCCACTGGATTTTAAGCTCCTTGATGACAAGGCTAGTGTTTGATTAATCTCTAAATCTTTTACACTGTCTAACCCAATACATTTATGTTCTATAAACCTAACATATGATCATAGTCCTTTATATGTGTGTATATAGGTGTATGCAAATAACAGCATAGAACCACCATATGCCCTCACAGGAACATGAGAAAAAAGAAAACTAAGGTTGTTCACCAGCTGCCACAAAAATGTTAAGCACCCCAGGTACCCCTACTGTTTTTAGGACTAGCCGAAGCAATTGCGCCTTCACAAAATGGAGGTTGCAGAATGGATGAGTGTAGGGGAGTTTATTCCCTGACTGAGGAGATGCATATAACAGAGACCTGTACCAGAGATACCTCAGAGTTCACACAAGGATCTGAGCTAAGTGAGGAATGTGAGGTCCATTAGCAACAGTAGGTAGGTCTGGGGCCAACAGCTTAATTCTTCATTTTATTGGGGATCCAGTCACCGGAGAAAATTGCAAAACATTTTTTTCATGCAGATATTGATAAATATCTTTCTTTCTAGAAAGAAATGAAGAGTGATATTAAACAAGCCACCATATCAAATGGCTGATGGCACATGTGGCTTGTCCATCTGCAAGATAAGGCTATTCTTTAAAAAAAAAAAAAGAAAAGGAATGTTTTGTCTCCAAGATAAGCAGATATCTTTGTGGCATCATAATTTCCAGTTCTGTGAAAATAGAAAATTGTTGTTGTTAATGTTTTGCCTGTTATAGCAACTATTTTAGCTGTTTAGCTTTTGTCTTTCTAAAATAAACATTAGTACTAGGAAGACACATCCCTCCAAAGGCTATTCAAATCCTGGTACATTTTTAGTTCTTTTTCTCCAAGTCAGGAAATGATAGATAACAGATACATTTTTTAATTGGTTGTATTTTTTTTGATATTTTCTATATGTCAGACATTATGCTAAGTGCTTTATAGATAGTCTTCCATTTAAAACCCGTAATCCTGAGATGTAGGCATAATTATTTTCATTTGAAGTTTAGGTGGCTGAGCCATGGAGAGTTTAGGTTCTTGAACAAGCTCTCATCCTCCATAAGGTGCCTGCTTGCAGCTGCGTGCTCAAGGGTTTTTCATAAATAAACTTGCCATCTCATTTCCACTACACATGTTGTCTCTTGACTGAATTCTTCTCTTGTGAGGAGACAAGAACCAACGAGGGGGAGCCCTCTAATTTGGGCCTCCCCAGTAACATGTACTCTCATATCTCTTATCGTATTCTATCTCATTTTTTAAAAAATTCTGATGAGCAGGAACTAGCTTGTTTTCACAATTCACTAATGTGTCATTCATTACCTTTATTCTGAAAAAACACAGCACCATTGCATAGCTAGTCTGTCTTAAACAATCACCTTTTTTAAGAGAACTCTACGGCCTTAGGGAAGTTTAACTCCTGAGTCCTCAAGTTTTCTCATCTGCAAAATAAGGAGGTTGAGCCTGACTCTTAATCTTGGTTGCACATTAGAAATATTTAAGGCTTTTTTTAAAAATCACATTTAAATAAAAAAAAAGGAAAATATTTAGAGAGCTTTTAAATACACAGATGCCCAGGTTTTTGCCTCAGAATTACTGATTTAATTGTTTTTGGGTAGGGCCTGTATGCTTGTATCAAAAACAACAACAACAAACTCCCAAGGTTACTACAACATGCCACCAGTTAGGGGTTAAGGAACTTGATTATTGCTAAATTTTCTTCCAACCAAAAATTCTAGGCTATTCTGATATGGTGAGCAGGTTAAATTTTTTTTTTGTTTTTTTTTTAAAGGGGAAAAGGTCATTAACCTTGAGCAATATCCCTTATAACACTTGTTTTCACATTCTGTTTACACAAGGAACTGGCCCGCCCCCAACAATTCTGACTGTGTACGCACATCCTGGGTGGGGCTACACACTGCATTTTTAATAAACATCTTAGGTGACTCTGATGGAAGTGGTCTCAGGAACATTGCACATCATCTGAGCAACTGTTTATAGTTCCCACAGTCCTTGGTGCTTGGCACTGGAACTGTGGCTGGTGCTCTGAACTGTGTGCTGAATGGCTGTACCCAACCTGCCTGGACACTCCCCTGCCTCGAGCCAGCTCCACAGCCTCATGCCCATTTTCCTTCGTTCTTTGATCCCTTTTCTAACTCATTCCAAACATTCACATTCTCCTTTTTCTCCTTCTCCAACTATAATTATGGGCTTCATTATTAAAATCAGATTCAAACTGGGTTAGTAATACCCTGATTATATGGTGGTAGCTAAAACAATGGAATGAATTTGGAAAAAAACTTTTTTAAATTTAATTTTATTTAACAAATATTTTTATAGTGCTAACTATGTGTCAGTCACAGTTGTAAGGGCTTTATAAATATTAACTCAGTTGATGTCCACCCATGATAATCCGATGAGGTAGGTGCTCTCATCCTATTTTACCTACTAAGAACCTGAATTCCACTCTAATTTGTAGCACTGATTTTACTTAATGTTTTGAAGAGCGCTATTTTTTAATAAAACACATAATGATAGAGTTGAACGTAGAATTTTAGTTAATATTTTAACATGAGGCATGAAATAAAATTTTTGTGGTAGCCTGCTGCAGGCTGACCTCCTGTCAGAGACAAACTCCATGTCTTCCACCACTGGAAGTAGCTCAGTGGAAAATAATGGAGAATGTAGTATTAAAGGAATTAGTTTGTAAAGCATTCTTAACTCATCCAAGTAGGAATTGCCTTGAATAATCTTATATAAGATGGCTTATCTAAATTTTATCTCTGACCAAGAAAATTTAATGTATTGCCTAATAAGTATTTTTTGTGTTAACAAATGCTATTTGCCAATAAACTAATAAGAGACTAATATATTATCTGCCAATAAACACCTTCACTTCAGTGTGTAATCACTTATTTATTGACCAATTAGAAAAGATACATTCCTCAAATGAGGTTGACTTCACAAGCAAAGGAGTCATTTCCATTTTTAATGTCCATTTATTGACTGCCTCTCTAGGTCGATTTTATAGTCTTACCCAGTCCTTGGACTTTTCCTCCTTCACATCTGCAAAACCAAGCCCTCCAGCTGAAGGCTCATCTCCTCCTGGTCTACATCCTCACTGCCTGTCTAGCACTGAGCGTACTTCCCCTTACTGGGGAGAATACTGGGGCTCTTGGGTTGTTGCAAAGACCTGGTTTCTACCTAGTGCCACATTTCAGATGGTCAGTGTGTCACATCTCTTCCTGTGCCTGGGTCCTTGTTCGCAGAGTCCCAGTTGATCGAGAGGACGGGTCTGAGATGCCAGCTGTACCCACTGTCATGACTCAGGGTGGCCAGGTTTTTCTATAGGTAACATGTCTCGGAGTAACCAAATAGCTCCAATAGATGGAAAAAAATCTCTTCTTTACAGAAGAATGTCAACTAAAAAATGTACAAAGAATAGTAAAATCAGAAAATTACCAATTTCCCACCCTCGCTGAACTCACAGCTTCAAGAGAGGCTCATGAGTGGGTGAGTGAAAGCTTGATGAGGAACTGGAGTACTGACTTGGTACTAATGCATCACCCACTGGACACTTACAGGTTGCAAGGAGGAAAACATAACTTTAAAATGCAGGCTTCCAACTGTCACCCTTTATTAGGCCATCAATCTTAGCATAGAATATTGGGAAACCAGCTGACATACCTCCTGTTGTGGCCCAACACCTTGCATGTGACATATTCTACCAAAAATGTTTAACTTGTGACTGATCAAACCTTTGGATCTAACATTCACTTTAGAGGAAATGCAGGGGATAAAGTAAAAGTTAGGTGGCATCATGACAAAATAATTAGACAAACTCAGAGACAGGAACATTATACGGGACAAATCTTTTCAATGGTCAATGTCATGAAAAAAGGAAAGGGTGTGTTTTGAGCTGTCTTCTAGATTAAAAAAACATTCAGAGACATAATGAACAACGCAATGTGTGATTCTTTAGTGGATCCCAATTTGAATAGCTGTAGAAAACAGTTTTGAGATTGAGTACTGTTGTAGTTTGGGCTGCTATAACAAAGTACCATAAACTGAGTAGTTTATAAACAATAGAAGTTTATTTCTCACAGTTTTGGGGGCTGGAAAGCAAGAGCAGGGTGTTAGCACGGTTGGATTCTGATGAGAACCCTCTTTTTCTAACTTTTTGTATCTTCGTGTGGGAGAAGCAAGCTCTTGTGACTCTTCAAGGGCTCTAATGCTCTGTATGAGGGCTCCACCCGCACATATGACCTCATCTAATCCTAATGATCTCCACTTCCTAATACCATCACTTCATGGGGTAGGGTTTCAACATATGAATTTGTAGTGGCAGAACGGGGGGGAGGGGGGCGGGGGAGGGGGACACCAGACACAAATATTCAGTCCATGAGAGTGTCATTGTCAGATGGTAACAGCAAGTTATTGAAGTTTTGTTAGATGTGATACTTATGTTGTGCTTACGTAGGAAACTGTCCTTATGCCCCACACATGAAATATTTAAGGATGAAATATTATGAATTTACTTCACTTCAATAACCTTTCAACAGCCAACGACAGATAAAGAAAATATGGCAAAATGTTAAAAATGGTTATAAATTCAGGTTATGGCTACATGAATAAAATTACATGGTTCTTTTTACACTTTTGTTTCTTTGGTGGTTTTCGAAGTGTGTCACTTACTAGAAAGGGAGCTTCTTGGGCCCCTGTTCTGGACCTACTGAATCAGAAACTTGGTGGGAGAACACAACACTAGTGCTTTACCGAGCCCACGAGGATATTTTGATGCATTCTAGATCAAGTCTGAGAAATACTGCCTTAGGACATGGTGCAGTTAGGGAAGAGTGGATAGCAGGGAAAAAATCTGGCAGTGTGAGGCGATTACTGCTGAAAGGGCCCAGACCACATGGCATAGCTATATCTTCTCTTCAGTGGAAGTGTCTGTCTCTGCCACTGCAGTGCCTACTAGTACTCTTATTCTTTGAAAGACAGGAACTGTGATAGAGATTTATTCCTGCTCCTAACAATGTTGTGGAGTGTTGACAGAGGGTGCTGTGTTGATGACTGTCTGCTCAGTTTCAGAGTGCTGTTTATTCTCTACTTCCCATTCTTCCCATTACTACGCTCCACTGGGATGTATCTTGGGAGGTCCTTTGCCGAGTATCAAACACCATGTTCTGCTGCTGGCCTGGACCTGCTCCAATACTTCCCCTACCTTAGAGGAAGAGGGCAATCATTTCTGGTTCATTTCATCCTATTTTGGTTAACTAGCCAAGCTCATCCTTGCCCCAGGTTCACCTAGTGAATATTAGCTCATATTTGGGCATAGGTTATTATAATGATTTATTTTATTTATTATTTATTTTTTCAGTGTAAAATTTTATGTTTAGAATTTTTATGGGACCCAGTTTAGATGATCCCAGTTTTGTTGGCAATGTCCAAAGCATCATAGTCGGGATCCAGGTGAACATACACCTTTTTCTCTCCATCAGGCCTGCTCAGTGTTGACCTTGACCATGTCAATGTCACAGAGCTTCTTCATAGCCTGTTTAATCTGGTGGTTGCTGACCTTGACCTCCACAATGAACACAAGTGTCCTGTTTGTCTTATTCCTTCTTCATGGCCGACTTGGTTGTTGGGAACTTGAGAATGGCATAATGGTCAAGCCTGTTTCTCCTGGGAGCGCTCTTCCAAGGATATTTAGGCTGCCTTCAGAGCCCCAGTGTTGTTGGCCATTGAAAGGTGGCTGACGTACGGATCTTCTTGTGTGTGTGTGTGTGTGTGTGTCTGTGGATGCCTTTCAGTACTGCTTTCTTTGCCTTCAAAGCCTTTGCTTTGGGTTTGGGTTTGGCTTCGGCTTTGGGAGCGGTAGGGGCTTCCTTCTTTGTTTTTGGCATCATCTTTGTGAAAAGGCTATAATGCTCCATGTTTAAAAAGCTTCAAGTATAAAATGTCACTAACAAATTTTTTCTCCTCTTCGCTTACCCCAACCATTTTATCTGGCATTCTCTAGAACAACAGCATTTCCCAAGACATGTTTTTAAAAGATAGTGCATATGAAAATGGCCTGGGGTTAAATAAATCTGGGAAATGCTAGGTTAAACACATTTAATCATATTTATTTTACACATAACTTTTTAGAGTCTCTCATCTATGAAAACTCATTATGAATTTCCACATGGGGCAATTACAGAATGAATCCTTTTGTAAGCATCCTTGCCCATCAAACATATGAGTAAAGATTATGGCTCAAGGCACATGTTTTAGAAAATGTATCTTTAAAGATTAATGGGGAAAGTCTTGTAAAAAAATCTACAAATTAAGCATGCAGTGATGGAGGGCTTCCTTAAAGTTGTGGGAATGAGAATATTATTTCTAGTGTTTACAGATACAAACATACAAGTTTAAAACAATAGTAAAGCCTTCCTCTGACATGAGTCTTAATGATCTAAGTTTTCAAAACAACTCACCTTTGCAGAATTCATGAACATAAAGCTGTGAGAGATGGAGCTGCTGCTGTGTGTGTACCTCTCCAGAATGTAATGTGAATGTCCCCTCTGGAGTCAAGTGATGCTAAAGCCCAGAGAGCAAGAGCTCAGCGGCTGCCAGGGAGGAGCCTGGTCCTGTTGCTCTAGAAGGATGCAAGATTCCATTTGTTTTCAAGTGCTGAGCTTTGCTTTGTTTGTACTTATGGAAAAATATAGTCACAGCTTTAAAGTTTCAGTCTTTGGTATATAACATAGTTTATCTTATCGTAGAAATTGTGAGACACATATGCTGCTTGGATAATGTCAATTTAATCATTCATTTTACTCTCCCCTCCGACCCCCCTTTTTCCAGAAAACTTGAGACAAGAGTGAAGTATAAAAAGCTTTGAGTGCTGTCATTTCTTGATGCCGGAGAATTTCTCGAACCCTGCATTTTAAGCCTTCACAATAGAGCAATAACTTCTCTCATAAATGTTAAATAATTTTGGCTCTTTTTCACCAGACAATAGCTTGATTGCATCGCTAGGTTTCTTGATTCAAAAAGCAAGGTGGCAATAGCCAAAATGGGAAGAGAAGAAGCCTCTAAGGTGGAAGATAAAGACGAGCGTATGTATGAAATTAAATGCAAGCATGCACTGAATTGTTCAGCCTCTTATCCTCAGTGGGGCTGGAAAGACCCAGGGGTCATTAGCCACCCAGGTGACTTACATAAAGTGGAAATCATGAAGGGCAATGAAGAGAGTTCCAGTAGAGTATGGGTGCACAACAATGTGAATGTACTTAATGCCACTGAACTGTGTACTTAAAAAAATGGTTAAGATGTTAAATCTTATGTTGTGTGTACTTTACCACAACTAAAAAAAAAAAGAACATTGCAGAGACAGGGAGAAGCCTGATTGTGTAAGACAGAGTGGGAAGCAATAAGGATTGTGCTCTAAGGTTATGGAGTTTGGACTTTTGAGCTCCAGAACTGTAAGAGAATAAATATGTGTCATTTTAAGCCACCAAGTTTGTAGCATTTGTTATAGCAGCCATAGGAAATTAGCACATCTGCTAAGAAAAGATTGTCCCTGTCTGAGTCTACTTGCACTCCTACCCATGTGTGAGAAACAGGACTATTAAGTGATGGTGCAATTCAATCCATAATAGAGCGGATTCTTCACCGATTCAGTGTCTGGTCCTCAATCCTGTATATCTAAGAACTCCTTTTCCGGGGTTCATCAGGTATGATCAGCTTAAGGAGGAATACAGATTAACTTAACTCACAGGAGAGATATAAACAACACCACCCATTTATTGGTTTATTCATGGAAATATAAACATTAAATGCATCAGTTTACTCAGCTTAGCAGCCCAATGCAGCTTTGTCTTGCTTGGGAAATGTAAAGTCAGAATGAAGGCTACTAGTGTGTCTAGACGGCTGATGTACAGCCTGGTGCACTAATCTCCTCCACTGATTAGAACAGGGGTCCCCAACGCTGGCCTGTTCAGAAGCAGGCTAAAAGAAATGCTCCCGTGAGCTCTGCCTCCAGTACAATCCCACCCGCACCGCCACCACACCCCCCCCCCCCCCCCCCCCCCCCACAGCAGGGGAGTAAAGCTCACCTGAGCTCTGCTTCCTGCTCCCCTACCCCTCTCCACCTTCCACAAAACCTGTCCATGGTGCTAAAAAGGTTGGGGAACGCTGGATTAGAACACTGAGATTGGTCAGACCAGTCCCCCTCTCCTGACTTTGCTGAGACATTCTGGCAAATTCCGACTTGTACTCACTACCTTTCTAGAGTCCTTGAAAGTCATCATAATGCTGTTTTGGCAATATTCCTTCAGATGTCCTATAAGGATTAAATGTCCATTTATAGGATCTCCTTAGAGACCTGGGTTGCCTTCCCGCCAGGAACACATTCATACACCACCTCATCATTCATTCACTGAATCATTCAAGAAACACTTCATATTTTCTAAGTGCTAGACACTGTGTTAGGATTTGAGACCCAAAGACAAGATAAAGGCCTTACTTTCCAGCAGTCTTATAATTCTTTTCCGTAGATTAAAAGCTGTTGTTATTTCTTCTGTAGCCGATCTTATCCATTTCCTGTGATTTCATGAACTTCATTTTTGCAGGATATTGTTTCGTGACTCTCATTGTCAAATTTAGGAATGGTCCAGTTGAGGAACTATAAGCCAGTCCGATCAATTCAATAAAAAAGCCCACTATTCAGACAATATGATTTTGACTAGCTTATCTATGTATTAACATTTCCCTAATCTAGTGTGACAAAGAGCCTAGCATTTAAACACTATGCATGGTGTTAACATCCCTACAAAACAGAGGGGAGAGCGCCACTGCCGTTTGTCAGAGTTGGGTACCGGGCATCCCTTCCATCTCAGTTTTGTTTAATGGCAACTCATTTTGTCATTACGAGCGACTCTGCTCTAATTTTTTCAAGTCCAAAATTCAAAACCATTTGAAAATTCACTCTAGTTTACACTCTAGTTTATATCCATAGTTCATTGCACATCTAACCTCTAAATGTCTGATTATTGAGCATATAGGGGTTTTCCTGTCTGGATTTTCATAGATGGAACATGTTTGGTAAACATTCTTTCTTGGTTTGGTATCACTGTAAATTAGTGTTGTGGTTTGAACATTAATATAAACTAGAAACCAGTGTCAACTAGGGAAGCCCAGGAGAGGATTGATATTCTGTGTGAGCTGGGACAAGACAGTCATCTCTCCTGGCCTCAGTTTCCTTGTTTGTAAATGGTAGTTCAATTTTATGTCTATAGTTTCTCAGTCCTAACATACAATAGATTCTTTAAGAATCTTTGGAAAACATCATGGCAAAAAGTTAAAGTTTTTTTTTAAAAAAAATTATCCAATCCACTTCATGGAAATCTTCAGAATTATTTTAGACAAATTCACTTTGAGTAGTTGATCAAGTAGATGTCATGACTACTTAGTCATCCTTGCTTTTACAAAGTTAATTGTTTAATGGAAAGGAGAGGCACCATTAAATACAGCTACACACAAAACCCGCAATTACTTCTGTGAAACAACTTTTTAATTTCCATTTCCTGTTTACAAAAAGACAACAAGTATATGGAGTGGGGAAGTAGTAATACGTGGTCACCCCCAGAGCGTGGAGGGAGAGGCCCACAGCCAACAAGATTGGGTCAGGCTGCTCTTCCCTGCCATTATCAGTAACAGCAAAGAACCAAAAGAAGTCCGAGTGTGGGTCAAAGGCTTATGTTAAAAAGATCAGTCTATTAGGCACAGTCAGATGATCTGTCAAGTCCATGTCTATGAAGAGGAAAAAGGCCCAAGTCTGCTTAATGAGGCCTTGGCTCGGGGCGGGCTCGGGCCTGTCTCCTGTAAGATCTGGGCGGCCGTCTCCAGGGCACATAGGGGTCGTGACGTACATTCTGGGGAAAGCCCCTGTGAACCACAGGGGCTGGCTGCTGATGATACGGTGTGGAGAAGGGGACCCTGGGAGGCTGGGAATCAAACATAAATTCACCTTCAGAGTCAAATCCTATCTGGGTAGATGAGGGGACATCTGAATGCAAATAGTTTAAGAAGAATTGACCTGACTGAAAATGCTGGTCGGAGGAAAAACAGGTGTCTTGGGGACCGTAAGAGGGGTGGGGGCTCATGGTCGGGTGATAGGCAATGGGAGGAAGTTGTGGGGGCTGTGGTGGGGGCAGGGGTAGGTGGGGAGCTGGGAGAGGGAGCAGGGTGCGGTGCCTGGGAGAAGGAAATGATGGGGGCAGGGGTAAGGCCTGCTCATTTCTGCTGGTCTGATACTGTCTCTCAGCCCCCTGTCCAGGTCCAGCCCTGATCCACTGGTTCACATGTTGGCGGCGGGGCAGGTCCACACCCCAGGCATCGGCCACGTGGGCCAGCAGCAGCTGGGAGAGGTGTCGGTGCGCCCGTTGGTCCCAATGTACCCCGTCTCCCTGCCGGTGCTCTTCTGCATGGCGGAAGTGGAAGTGCAAGTCCAACACATCAAAGTTGTGCTTCTTTGCCTCGACAAAGCTGTAGAAGTTGGCTTCAATCACCTTCTTTTTTAGGCCCAAGGACAAGGACGACTGCTCCAGTGGGAGGAAGCCCCCGGTGATCTTCTCGCCCACAGGCATGGCTGTGTTCCACACCAGGAGGCAGGACTTTGGCAGCACCTGGCCCAGGTGCCCAAACAGGTTCTCCAGGTTCTTCCGGTAGCTGCTAAAAGAGTCCTGCCCATACCTGGAGATGTCCCAGAGACAGGAGTTAATGATGACCACATCTGGGGTGTGCTCGTGGGACTGCAGCTCTTTCAAGACGTCTTGGACATAGACGCTGTACACACGCGTGAGGAAGTAGAAGCGCACCAGATGGTGGTTGGTGCAGAACTCGCGGACTTCACGGTAGGTGGTGCCGTTGTGCATGGCATCCTTCTGGCCTCCATTCACCAGCTTGTCCTGTTCAAAGCTCAGCTCCCCCTTGACCCTGAGCTGCTTGGGACTGAGCAGGCAATCCTTCTGCAGCAGGAGCACCAGGTCCTTGTACACGGACCTCTGGACAGAGTCTCCCAGGATGACGATGAACTTGTTGTGGAGCAGCTGCCGCACTTCGAAGGACCGCAGGTGGGCCATGATGCCCAGGTCAAGTGGCCTAGCTCCTTCCTTTGCACGCGGGTTGGTCTGGAGATAGCTAGGACAGAAGGAAAGAGCAGCTGGGAGGAGCGAGCAGCCTGGGCAGGCAGGCCCTCTGTGTGGTTAGGACTCGGCCAGGGATGAAGTTTTGGCCCGGGAAAGCCTCAGGGCAGAACTCCACCACCTTAAGGCTGAGGGAGGAGAGACAGAGCAAGGAGGGAGCTTGTAGTCAGAAGCCCTGCTTGGCCTGGTCTTAGCTTAGGCCTGGGACTTGACCTCTGAACCGCCTGTGGCTGCTCTTGGAGGCCCAGGTTCCATCTAGCCAGGTGGGGCCAACCCGGCCCGCCCTCCCCTATTAGAGGTGCAAAGGGCCACTGGGAAGGCAGCCCAGACGTCTGACAACTGGGGAAAGGTTAGACTAACTTTGCAGCTGCTAAACAATGGGGAGTGTGAATAAGCAAAAGCATGGAGAATGCTTGTAATATGTAAAGATGAGGAAGTTACAGACCACATGTGTGCCCCGTATCACTGAAACGATATGAAATAGATACGCATAGATAACACTGAAAGAAAACATGCAAAAAGTTTTTAATAGTAGGATAAATGAAATCACTTTCCCCTTTTTTGGTAAATATATTTTATCTTACATTACTTTTAGTAACTTAAGAATTCAAATGGAAAGCAACATAAAGTACGAGTACCTGTATCAACAGGTCTTATACAAAAGAAATAACATTGGGAATAATTCATGTGTTTCTGTTATAATACTCTTTGCTTTCCATTTGAAGGAGATCAGAATATGCCACTCCCAAATATGCCACTTTGGTATAAGGATGATTTTGAGCTGAAGGCACTTAAGAATCAACAGACACAGGAAGGGTTCTCTGTTCTCCCCTCATCTGCCTAAAAGCAGTGTATAAATTCCCTTTTGAGGAAATTGCCCCTTCTCCAACCAAAGAGGAGTCACGGAAGAAGGCAGGGAGGGGTTAACACCAGGACAAGTTTCCGTGTAGAGACCTTACCAAAATAGCCCATATTTTCCATCAGTTTCCCCATATAGTCGCTGGTCACTTCCCCACAATTTCTCATCCCCTGAAGCCCAAACACTTTTTCCTTTGTTAAAATGGTATGTAAACTCCTGAATGTTTCTTTGAGTTTCATATATTTTCTATGAACTCTAGTGCACTTAAATATCAATAAAAATCATGGTCCTTTTCTCTGGCTAACCTGTCTTTTGTTAGTTTAATCACCGGGCCCCAGGAACTGAACCTAAGGGGCAGGGGAAAGTTTTCCTGCCCCAGCATATTGAATAAAATGTTGAGTTGTGAAACTCATATTCAAAACTTGAGATGAAGTTTATTTCAAGCTGCCATTTACAACCATAGCTAGTGATGAATAAAAGGTAGAAACACACTTCAATGCTACTAACAAATCTCGGATGGGGAGGAAGATGGCATCCACTGTGTATACTTACACAGAAGCTGTTAACATCCCCTGCGGTGTGATCTCTGTAGGCTTTTATGCATTAGTAAATATTTTAATAGGTGTGGGTGGACAACTATTATTAAATGACACACTCAGCTTTTAAAAGCAAATACTATTTCTAGTTTTAAATGAGTACAAACAGAAAAATAAAACCACGAAAATGGACAGAATATAAGAGTTGCCCTAAGACAACAGAAAATATTGGCTTAATTCCCCGCAAAGAACCTCCATTAAAAAAAAAGTGCCCTGACTTGTGCGGCCCAGTTGGTTGGGCATCATCCTGCAAACCAAAAGATCTTGGGCTTGACTCCTGGTCAGAGCACAAATCTTAAAAACAAAAAACAAACAAACAAACAAAACCCCTGAAAAATAGAATTTAGCTTACGATGGTACAACAAAATAAAACTTAATTAAAGTAAGCTTCCTATCCCACTTATTAACAATCATTTATTCATCTAACTCACACTAACTCCTACTAAATGCACCACATGGGGGATGTAAAATGAGTAAAGCTTGGTCTTTTCCTTCATGAGCAGATTGGAAATATTCATTGATAAGTGTAACACAAAGTGGAGAGTGTAAGTGCCATGAAAACAGAATGAGCAGGTGCCATAGACTTTCAGATGTCTTTGTGAATGGTATTCTATACCCCAGACCCAAGTCTCCAAAGCACAACGTGCTGGGGAAGACTCTTCCCAGTGTTTCCAGGGTGCCCATGCCATCCAGCTGTGTGCCGCCTTTGGGCTGGCACTCGGTCATAGTCTCTGCCCAGTCCTCTAGGGCACTGAACATCAAAAACCTCTGCCACTAGAGTTTTCTCCCCTAGGTCGGCAGATCTGATAACCTACTGCTGTCTCTTTCAGTGCTATTTTTTAAAAGATTTTATTTATTTATTTTTAGAGAGAGGGGAAGCAAGGGAGAAAAGAGGGAGAGAAACATCAATGTGCAAAACATTGATCAGTTGCCTTTTGTACAACCCAACCAGGGATCCGGCCTGCAACCCAGGCACATGCCCAGACTGGGAATCAAACCGGAGAGAGACCTTTTGGTTTGCAGGATGACGTCCAATCCACTGAGCCACACCAGTCATGAGGGTTCCTTCAGTGCTATTTTGCTTACATAGTCTAATGGATTCTTTCTCTAGATGTGAAGAGCCTTACACTTGGACTCACAGAAGAGTCCAAATGCAGTGGGAAATGGAGGCACTTAAGTATACTGGTGAAGATCACTGTTCTTGAAACCAAACTCTAGGTTTCAATCCAGCTCTTCGATTTGCTGAGAGCTCTCAGTCTTCGAGCAAGTTATTTAGCCACTCTCTGATGTAAGTTTCTTCGTCTGTAAAATGGGGCTTACATTACCCACTTCATAAATTTGATGTGAGGATTAAATATAATGTTTATAACAATGCCTGACAAGTAGTAAGCATGGATAAGAGCTACTCTTTTTACTCAGCACGTTTCAGAATACCACATTAACCATCTGTGAAAAGGAGATTACAGGATTTCTGCTGCTTGTCTAGCAGGGTACTGCAAAGATCATACGAAATGATGGAAGTGAAAGATTTTGAATAAAACGAAATTACTGTTTACTAAACGGCTACTGGGTGCTAGGTGCTTAACAAATGTTACCCTATTTATAGGATAATTCTGATTATTCATCTTTGATAGGGAAGAATATTGATGCGATGGAGCCAAGACTTAAAACCACTGACTCTCAAATCTGTCTCTGTAGAAACCTCCTTCGGACCAGAACCCCCTGCAGGCTAGTCTGAATCCTACAGCGTGGCTCAGGTCAGGAGGGTGAGATAGGGTGCGGGTCTTTGGTGTGCCTCTGCATATAGGCAGGCCACCATTTACTCTGCCTGCTCAGGGCAGGAGGTCCACATGCACTCGGCTGTGTGTGCGTAGTGGGGGCTCAGTAAGGGTGGAAGTGGGGGTGTATGTAAATGAGAGCATATTTTTTTCATCCCATTCCATAATCTCAAGCAGGAGACATGAAAAAATTTAAAAATCTGGATTTTAGAAAAACCAAAACAAAATTCTAAAGATTCCTGGGCAGCCCTGTAATCTTGACCAGAGAACTTAATCCACCCAGATGCTGTTCCAAGGGTTCAGAGTCAAAATCAGGCAAAAATGTCCATCTAAGAATGTATTGTTTTTCTGCAGTGGAATATGTAGATAGGACTGTAGAAAAGAAGGGAAGGGGAAATGACTGAGCAGAAGCCTTCCAGTTAGGAAGTTCATGAACTTCTTGGTGGAGAATGCTGCAACTGTAACAGGATTAACAAGTCAGACACCCTCGGGACTATTGTTGTGGGAAAGAATCCTTTAAGCTAAGATGGCAAACATTAAAAACAAAACCAACTAAAAAAAAAAAAAAAAAAAAGAAAGGGGGATTTTTTGGGGGGATGTGAGTAGAGAATAAATTGGAGAGCTAAATCTTCTTTCACCTTAAAAAACTGTTGGTTACCTCTAAGTATTTTCAAAACTCTTTTGTATTTAAAAAACTGAAACATAAAGGGATTTGAAATCAGGTCAGTGTTCTTTTTAGCTGATGCTTCTTTCCTTCCTTCAAATTTGCTAAACTCACTTATCAGTTTTGGTAGCTATTTTATAGGTAGATTGCCTCGTTCATTCGTTCATTCATTCATTCAATAAGGATCAGCAAGAACCAGATATTGTGCCAGGCGTAAAGATGAGGTATAAAAATGCAGTCTCTTCTCTCAAGAGGAGGGGTATGGAAAAGGACAGGAAAAACATCAAAGAAAGAGCTAGCAGCTAGAACTGATGTATGTAAATGAAGCACCAAAGCCTGTGGGAAAGGTCAAGGGAGAGAGGGAAGGTTGGCGGGATGATCATTGCAATCTGGGATTCCAACATCAAATGAAAACCAGTGTTTAAAGAGTGTCATCATGATTCCTCAAGTCATAATTATAGGTAGTGGGATGTTTTTCTGTTTTCAAAGTAAAATTTGGCTTTTGGATAAAGCTCTGACAGAACTATGCATTAATAATGGCTTTTACTATATAATAAGTTACTTTCAAGCATCCTGCTTAGATTTCTGTTTTGGGATAATTAATTTTTTAATAGCTTCGTAAGCCATGACTTATAAATCATTGAGTATTGCTTTATAACTATCACAAAACAAACATATAGCATTTGTTTTCCATAAATCAATGTGTTGTAGTAATTAGGTTAATTTTTTCTTTTCTTATTGATGTTTCGTTACAGGAAGAGTGACACATTTAATAGGGCAGTAGCTCCAGAGGCCCTGCAGAGAAGTCTTAAATCACAGAGGTAATCACGATCAATTAGGATGTTGCTTCAATTGATTAGTTGTAGGAAATGCTTGTAACTGGTTTAAAAGTTTCTCGCATATGACTACCCATCTTAATGCAACATTATATTGGGAATATAAATAGTTCATCTCCTTCAAACTGCATTTTGGTGATCAAATCAATGCTTTGAACTTTCCAAGATTCCCTTAAATTTTATGGAATAGATGGTACAAAGAAGAATATAATTATTTTTCATGAACTTAACTCTACAACTTAGGTGTTGGCATTGGTTAGTTTTCTAAGTGGAATTTAAACTTGTCAAAAATTAAATTGCGTGGCACATAAAGTTTTCAAAAAAAAAAAAAGCAAATGATTCTTAACTCTTTTGAGAAAGCTTAATGAATGGCCTGTGGATTGGGGGTTGATTTGGGATAAGTCAGTTAATATTCACTCCTCCTCTACATAACTTGGAAATGGGGAGGATTCAGGCCTACTGTTTTAAAAAGTGGTTTTAAGAACACATTTTTAAAAATACATAAAAGTACTATGAGATACTATGTGAAATAATGCAACAAAAATATTATCTCCAAAAAGCCATTGGAAAGATCGATTCCAAATCCCTACCCTCAATAATCTCACCGCTAAAACAGCCTCAGTTCTGCAGCCCATTAAGTAATCCAGTAAAAATTTAGAGAACACATGTGTCTACCTGGGGCTGTGATAGCTGTCGCTGTGCAAATCTGACTCACCCCGCAAACAGCCATGGTGGTTCCTCTACCACATCCCTAAATTACCCAACTCCACCCTACCGTAGGGCCCCAATTTCTAACTTGGCTGTTTAGTTCGTTCTAAACATAATCTAAAATCTCAGATATATGGGACATAAATGGAAAATTAAAACTGCTATAGTGATCTTCAAACTGGACTCCGGTAACCATGGGTTTTTCTTGTCGAGGCAGGAGTCTCTAAGGACCTATTCTATCTGTTTATCTATTCTGTCTCTACCAGGTCACAATCTTAAATTTGTGACTCTTTTCAATAAAAAAACAACAGAGGAATTTCTCATACTCTGACAATCTAAAATGCAGTAGACATCCTTTATAAATGAAGTGGGATTCAAAATACCTAGTATGCAAACAACTTCTGTAAAAGTAAAAAATAAACTACGGAGCCTTTAATTGAATAGCCCCATTTAAAAGCAAACAAACAAACCTTTTTAACAAAAGGATTTCTTAAAGTGAAAAATCAATTCACATAAACAACATGATAGCGGTCATGTACTGGTTACAACAAATTTCTACACTATGGTCTCAAACCATTAATTAAAGTACATTTGTTAACCTCCTTCCTATTACTCTCTAACATGAATGAAAGATATTGGAAGGCAGTGACCCGGCTTTCACTTCCAGGAAACACTGAAGTCAGACTTGAACTCTGGCTCTCAACAGCTGTGTGCTCTTGGGTTAGCTGCCCAACATTCTGAGCCAGTTTTCTTTGGCATCAAAACAGGGGTTTCATCACCGACTTCAATGAGTAACAGTAAAGAAAAAAGGGATCACGTCAAAGTCTATCAGGGACTTAATACAGGGCCTGCCACGCATTAGGCACCTTTAAACCTCTGTCACTGCAACCGCTCCCTGCTGGGACTCCAGAGAAAACTAAAGTCTACAGACAGCAAGCACCTCGCTTAGTTCCCTCCCTCAAACCTTCAGACCTGCAGACCCCCTTTCCTCCCTCCCACAGAGGGAGAGCTGTACCTCCTCAGACGCAAAGGTAATCCTCAGCTCAGGTAGCTCTTCTTCCAGTGTCTCAGACACTTTGCTCCAGGAGGTCCCTGTGGCGAGGGAATAATTATGCATTCCACTTTTTCTTCAGTCTCCTCAGGCTGGCTTCTTGCGTAAGCATTAAATACATTCTAGTTTCTTTCTTCAAGAAAAAAGGAAACTTCTTGGACTCCACCTCCAGGACAGTCCTATCTTTTGCCTCCCCTTCAAGGTCACTTCTTAAAAAGAGTTGTTTGCATGGGCTGTTTCTGGGCCCTCACCTCCTACTTAGTCTTTTTTTTTTTTTTAACTTTTATTTGGCTTCCAGCTCCATCAAACCAAAGAAATGTTTGTCAGTAAATCACCTATGACTTCCTTGCTGCTCCTTTCAATGGCCATTTCTAGGTCTTGGTCGAATTCCCAGCCCTGGGGGCTGGAACGCTGGTGGTCACTCCCCCCTGAAAAACTATGGAGAGTCTGACACCCACCTCTCCTCTCTCACCTTCCCCAGCGTCCTTTGTGAGTTACTCTTTCTCCAGCAATTCCCCAAATGTTGGTCTTTCTCAAGGTCCACTAATCGACTCCTTTCTTCTTTTCTTCAACATTCTTTCCCTTGGTAAATTCACCCACTCTCACAGCATCTGTCAATAAGGTTCACAAGTCCCTGTTTGCCCCGAAGTGTTCTGTTTACTGCTGTTTTCACAGCATAATTCATAGCTCCCCTCTCCCCCCCACTCAAAATCCCCAGTTTGGATGCAAATAAATTATATGGTCCTCTTATCAATTACCATTTGTATGCAGATGACTCTGAATCGAGGCAATAAAGCACAGGGGCCGAGAGGGTGGGCCCTGGGGTCGGCCCCCTGGGTTTATATCCTGCCCCACTATTCACTAGCCTCTGAGATCCTGGCAGGCCAGGTAATCCCTCTGCACGTTAGATTCCTCATCCAAAAAATTAGGAACTGCACTAGGGGTTTCTCAAGAAGTGAAGGGTACAGGAGCATGAGGTCTGCCCCATTTGTAAGTGCTCAATAAATCTGGCTAGCCCGAACTTGCCTCCTGAGTTCCAGACACATTCAGGTTAAGTACAACAAAGTTTCAAGGTAGTGGGGAGGGGAAGGGGAAGGCGTAAACTAGCCTATGCAGGTCTCTTATCACTTCTAAATTCTCTAGATGCCCATTTATCCTCCCAACAAACTGTGGCTGAATTCCTAAGATAATTCTCTTGTGACCTTTAAACTCTCTTCCTAAAGGTAAATATTGGTCCTCAGTGGGAATGAAGGCAGCGTTTTTTTGCTGTACACTTTTGAAGAGCCTGCTATATAATTTACACTTAAAATGCTGGCAATAAATAGTTGTAAATAAATTCTGCTTCTGAACTGCCTGAATCAAGTCATTTTTATTTTTCATGACTGTGGCTGTTTCCATTATTCCAAAAACATCAAAATGGTATAGAATGATAGCCTGGCTATAGAACAGTTCACCCATTTCTTGGCAATAAAAAAATAAGACACAATTCTTGAAAATATATTTTAGGGAGGAGGATGGTATAATGTATTTGGGGAGCTTAGCTTAGTGAACACTTCCACCTCTGTTTTAGATTTTTATGGTTAATTTCTCTTTCTATAAATTACTCTCAAACCCTAAGAAAGTGTCTTAATTTGAAATTCTTTCTAACATGGTATTTTTATTTTATCTGTGTTTTCAAATTTTATATCTTCACTTTCATTTGAAAAGCTAGCATAACTCCAACAGTTTGCAGTTATAAACTTTGTTTTTTAACCTAGGCTATGATCCTTCCTTCTCTGCAGCTCCCCAAAGCCCAATTACAAAGGTGAATGACAGAGCTTGTGCATACTCAGAGAGCTTTTTCTCACCTCTTCATGTTTGCTCTGCAAATCAGTATTAAATGTTCCCTAACTCCTTCCTCTACCGGAATTCTGCTCATTCTTCTTCTTCTTCTTCTTTAAAGATTTTATTTAATTATTTTTAGAGAGAGGGGAAGGGAGAGAATTATCAATGTGCAGTTGCCTCTTGAGCACCCCCTACTGGGTACCTGGCCTACAACCCAGGCGTGGACCCTGACTGAGAATCGAACCAGAGACCCTTTGGTTCGCAGGCCAGCACTCAGTCCAATGAGCTACACCAGCCAGAGCTCTGCTTGTTCTTTAAGATCTAGTTTAAAATGGAATTCTGTCTGTGAGCTTTCCCTATTTTCCCATTCAGAAAAATCTCTTGGTCCCCTGACGGATGCCTCTATTAAGCATGTGGTTCCATTTTGTACTATGACTAAATGCCCATTCATCTTTTTACCACAGTGTATCCTAGTCTTGGATGGCCGAAATGGGTTTTACTCATCCTTGTACCCCTCACAGACCAGTGTTTTACACATCATGGTTAGCACTCATTGAGCATTTACTCTATGCCAGGCTTATTTAATTCTCACAAACTAATGAGTTAGCAACTATTATTATCTTTCTGATATGGATAAGTAAACTGAGGCCTGGAGAGGTTATGTAAATAGCCCAGAGCTGTTCAGCGAGTAAAAGGAAGAACTGGTCTTTTACTGACTGTGAGTCTTCTGATTGATTAGGTAAGGTTAAGATTTTGTTTTGTTTCTTTAGGAGGAAATATGGCTCCAGAGCCTGAGCTTTTAACCTCAGCTATAAATATTTGTTGAAACCTTGAGAAAAAAAATAGTCTTTTCTAGAAAAAGATATTTGCATGTAGTTCTCCTTTTTATTATCTGTTGGAAAACAAAACAAAGTGAAGCAATGTTTTGTGCGCAACTTTAAATGTTTCCACAAGAAAACAGAGCAGGTATGAAGTCAACTTAGGACAGTTTTTATCACAATGTCCTACGTTATCTTAGGACATTGATAGCCAATTTCTATCAATGTGTAAATGAAAAACTCAGTTACTGCACTAAAGCTATATTTTTATACTTACGCTGGCTACTCTAGATTCTAATCAATGGTTGAATGAAAGGTTCCCATGGTTGAAAAGGAGTGTGATGGAGAGCTAATCATGACTAAGTTGCTTCCAGCCGATGAACAGGTTGGATTCTGAAATTCTCTCTCCAGGGATGGGCACAAAAGCCCATTTAACCAGTGAACATTAGGCTGAGTCAGCAGGCTGGGGTTTCTGTCACCTCCAGGGCTCGCTTCTCCTCTGTTTTCATCTTTTAAATGGGAGAGATGATCTGTATGCTTCTCTGAAGAGATTACACAAAAGAGCTTGTACAAACAAAGAAGAACAGAGACAGAAGCACAGATACAGAGAGCGTTTTGGTGGCCAGATGGGAGGGGAGTGTGGGGAGTCGGTAAAGAGGAGAGGGAGTTAAGAAGTACAAATAGGCAGTTACAGAATAGCTCTGAGGATGTAAAGTACAGCGTAGGAAATGGAGCAGCCAAAGAACCCACATGCATGACCCGTGGACATGAGCAGTGGTGGGGGGATGGCCTGAGGGGGGTCCTGGGTGGAGGGGGACCAAAGGCGGAAACCTCAGGACAACTGTAATAGCATATTCAATAAAATGTAATTTTTTAAAATAGAGCTTGTAAAATGGATATTATTTTATTGTTGTTGTTACTATTAATGATGCAGTTTCTAAGAGCCAGTCTGCCTGCCTTGCTCGCTACCCGTATTATTTCTTAGAAGGAGCTGGAGGACCTGGGTTCCCAGTGCTGTGTGTGGTGGCAGCGGGACTGAGGGTGGCCCTGTTTTCAAGCTAGAGGCCTGGGCACACGAGGCGGGGAAAAGGTCCGGGAAGTGAGGAAGCTGACAGAACAAGAGTCCATGCTGGGGAAATAACG
Source organism: Pteronotus mesoamericanus (assembly GCF_021234165.1). NCBI lineage: Eukaryota > Metazoa > Chordata > Mammalia > Chiroptera > Mormoopidae > Pteronotus > Pteronotus mesoamericanus. The sequence continues at coordinate 6,806,548 of NW_026555310.1, forward strand.
CACGAGGGCCCTAGGCTTTCCCCAAGCCCTGTTTCCTCCCTTCTGCTCAAAGTGTGGACCTATGCGCTTCTCCTTCGCCGAGTCCTGTACAGCTTCAATCCCTCGGGAACAAAAATAAGTCAACAGCTCACCACTGCCCACCTTAGGGTGAACTGTGGAAATCAAAGGAAACTTTGCTCCATAAACTTTACAAATGTTAATTATTGTTTTTCTGAGCCACCTCAGCATTTTGGGGGGATGAGCTTCAGCAATTAAGGGAACTTTCCAGTAAATGAAATATTTAACTTATTACTTAGTAACAATAATGTAACTTATTTAGTAACAGTAGTTGGTACCCACTGCTTATGTTAATATGTTTTACCTGCTTACCTAATCATTCCTCGTAAGAACCCTGTGAAATTGGTACTTCTTTGTCTTCATTTTACACATTCGAAAATGAAGTTTGGCAGACTGAGTCATCTGCCCGAGGTCATCCATTTTATAAAAAGCAGAGCTGGGAGTCAAAATGATGCCAAGCCTTTGTGGTCAACCACAACATACAAGATTGCATATATTACAGATGCTTTACATCCTTTCTTGTTCACAACCTACCATTTCCTCTCCCTTTACATGTTTAGAGGTTCAGTAGTTTATCAGTCCCTCTCATTATGAAATAACAGTTGTCTCTGTGGGGCTGTTTGGTTAAGTGCCGCTGGCACGGAGCGGGCTAGGGCGGTGATTCCTGCCTGCAGAGAGCACCCAAGAAATGAGAATGCCAAGAAAGGCTGGTCAGAAATGCAAAAGTAATGCCTCAAATAAAATGGAAAAACTGAAAAGTACTTACTCATTAAAGTAACTGGTGATTTAAAAATGTACCTCTTCGTTGATTCTACATCTCTTGCTTAGAGACTCCTTTCTTGGCTGTAGGTCAGAGTACCGGGGTGAGGAGAGAGCCCAGAGCCTGGGCTACAAGGCAGATAACATTTACTTCTGGGTGCTGCTACATTTGTGAGCCAGCGTCAGGGGAGAGGATGCCATTTCCGGTGGCATCTGGGGCAAATGACACGAGTCAGCATTTATTTTCTTGCATTAGGAAGCGGAAGGCTAATGACCGAAGCTTTGAGACTTTGGCAAATATGAAAACACAGTGATTAGTAAGTCCACGATTTAGCATCTTCCAGGAATTTGGCTCTGAGCTTATTTTCATTTCACATTTCTCAGTAACTTGTGTGTAGCTGCTACGATCTTCCTTTGTTTTCTTTTCACAATTCGGATCCTCTGCTCTTAGCACCCTAGCTTGTGTGGTGTGTTCACAGCTGAAAAAACCCACTAGAGGGGGATGGAGGGGAAGGTGGTGAGTGGAGAGAAAGGGGAAGTGAGAAAAGAGAAATGGGGAAATGACAAAAGGAAGATTGCTCTCCTTTCTAATTTTTAGGAGTAATAATCCTGTTCCTTTGTGCAGTGCTTCTCCCAACCCCCTGTGGGGGGAATGAGAACTCCCTCTGCAGCTTCAGAGAGCCACAGGCCTAAGCGGTAGGTCCCAGGTAAATGCAGGAAGCGGCAGGCCAGGACCGTTTTCTGATTCCTCCTCCTGTTCCATTTGAAACCAAGAGGTAACAGGAAGGCAGGAAGGAGACAGGAAGTGGTATTCTGATTGATTAGATATAGATAAGCTTGGAACTTTGTTTTCTTTCCTTTGGAAGGATAGGATTTGGAGGAGGAGGAATCTCACCTCTCCTACAAATACCAAGATGAAAGACAAGGAAATAAATCAGAAGAAAAGAAAAAAGAAATGAGGAAATAAAGCTTTGGAAAAAAGTTTTTCCCAAGCAGTGAACCTTCCACAGTGTTTTAAATACTTTAGGATACAGCATTTCTCCATTACATTAAATGGTATAAAATAATTAACAAATAAGAATAACAGATTCCAAAACAGCCCTGAAATGCATATGCATGCGTGCCCTATGTGCTTAGTGTTTTTTTGTTTTGTGTGTTTTTTTTAATACTATGCTACACAGGGAAACTGGCCTATAAAGCAAACATGGTTGTCTTTTCTCAGAAAATGTCATTTTATTTTACTTCATCGACTACTCAATGTGTGGCTTAAAAATTAGTTCCACACATCACGCATTGTTTTTATCCTCTCATCTACAGCCATTAAATCAAGTTATTTTGCCTCTTCTCATGAATTTTAATATTTACAATTATTATTGTGTCTCAAGGCAGGGCTTCATCTAGAACCCAATTGATAACTTTAGTATTTTAAAATTTAGATCAGTCTATTACATAACTTTGAAAAAATTGCCATTCTTTGATTCTGGCAAACCTGTGAGTTGCAAATCTTTCCAGTTCTTTAGATCGCAGCTAGTCTGTATACTGTGAGAATAAAAGAACAATCTAGGGGAGGACAGCTAAAATTTGCATAATCATCCCAAGGCCAGAGAACAGCCTCGCCATAATAATGCAAATGACAATCTTGATTATATTCATTAAATTTAAAGTTGTTCGAGACCAGGACACAGATTTTCTTGCTTCCAAGAATACATTAGAATATACGGAGACAGCTACTGTTGTTCTTCTGGCCCCGTCTCATGTGCCATAGCTCAGTGTGCTGGCTTCCTTTCTTATCCACGAAACTTGGCTTTTTCCTAAAGGGTAATGAAAACTTATGTCTGTTTCACGCTTTACACCCAGAATGTGCTCTCTCACAACAGTTCCCCCTTCATAAACTAAGGCGAGCTCTAATTATTGTCTTAATTTTGCAGGTGGTGAAACTGAGGCTCTGGGAAAGCTTGAATGACTGTCACCTTGATGGAGCTGTGCAGGGACTGGAGTCCTTCCTGCTGCAGCGTGTCATCTTTGCTGGCCTCTCCACGGGATGCCAGACAGGGCGCACGGCCGTCGTCCTCATTCTTAAATTATCTTGTTTATTTTTAGAAGGCATTTAACGCACATGGCACAAAACTTCAAAAGGTACAAGGGGTACGGGTGACAAGTAAGTCTCCCTCTCTTTCTTGTTCCCTAATCACTCTCATTATTCCTTGTAGAAGCAATACTGTCATCAGCTTCTTATCTTGTATAGAATACCAGAAATAGTCTACAGATATTCCAAGTCTCTCTGAAATATTTTATTATCTCTTTCTTCTTTCATAGGAGTGATAGTTACCTGGGGGAATTAAAAGGTCTGATTGTGGATGTAATCTGAAGGTAGAGGTGATAGGATTTGCCTGAGTGTGAGAAAAGGAGAGGAGACAAGGCTAGCTCCACGGTTTTTGGCCTGAGCAACAGGAAGGATGAGGTTGCCATTTACATGGATGGAGAAAACTTGGGATAAATAGGTTTGGGGAGTGGAGGTCAGGTGTTAGCTTTCGGGCTGGTTACGTGTGAGATGCCTTGGACACGTCAGAATCGAAATGCTGAGAGGGAATTCAGAGAGATAAGTCTGGAGGTGAGGGGAGAGGCTGGAGATATTAACTTGGTATGGATGCTATGGCTAATGGAGAAGGCAAAGCTAGAGCAGAAAGGAGGTCTGAGAATTGAGCCCTGGGGCACTCCAGGTAGAGGTGGTTGGGAAGATGGGGAGAGGCCTGTAAAGGAGACTGAGAAGGAAGAGTCCATGAAACAGGGGAAAACCAGGAGAGTGTGAAGTTCTAGAAGCCAAGAGCAGAAAGTGTTTCAAGGGAGGGTGCATGGGAGGGGCTGTCTGTGTCAGAGATGGTTCATAAGCCAGGGAGGATATTTGACCATTGGCTGTAATACCCTGTGGGACTTGGGAGACCTTGATAGAGTGGTGGGGACAAAGACTGATTAGAGTGGTTAAGAGAGAACTGGAGACAGCACAACCCTCCATGGGTTTTACTATACAGAGAAGAAGAGAATGAGAAGTTAGCTGGAGGGGAAAGCGGGGTTAGGAGAGTTTTATTTTCTTTTATGGTGGGAACAATAATAGCATGTTTGCATGTTCATGGGAATGATTCAGTAAATAGGGAAAAAAAAAGGTGATGCAGGAGGAATAGGGGGAAATTGCTGAAGCAATGTCCTTGTGTTGGTGAAAGCGGTTGGTCTAGTGCTCAAGTAGAGGGGTTTGTCCTGGGTACGTGGTAGGACAGATGAAGCAGAAAAAGCGGGGCGAAGACCCAGTACAGGAGCATAATGCTGGTGTATGGGTAGGTGTGGAGTGCCAGCTTGAGGGGCATTTCCTGGTTCTGTTTTGTCAGTGGAACAAGCAAAAAGGTCAAGGTCACCAGCTGAGAGTGAACCTGGGGGAGGTGGTGTTAGAGGTGTGAGGAACAAGAAGATATGAAATAGTTAACTAGGAGATGGGAGAGGCTGTACTCATTGAGCATCAGGTAGACCCCCTTAAGCTGGGAGCCCTTATTTGAACTGAGGGTGCTCAGCAGGAATGTTAGGTTTTCTCTAGTCAACTTCAGCCACATGGGTGCAGGTCTAGAGTAGGCAAAAATTACACCTTGTCAGGACTGGAGTTTTGCCTTTTGGTTTCTATTCATGTATGTTAATATGTCATTACAAATTTATAATTTATTTTAAGCCATAATTTATTTAAAACCAAGCCCATAAAAGCCAGATATTTTAATTAGACAGTGAAAAATACTCTAAACATAAAGGCAAAAATAATGTTCTTTAAATATTAATAACCCTTTAATAGTTCCAGCCACAGATCAATTTAAACTTATCTTTAAAAGCCATTATCGTTTTATCCACATTTTCTATTTCAAGGAACACTTATTTTTCTTATCTTCTTGGTACAGGGTACATCAAGTGGGCCAGAATCAGACCACTAAAATATTTACTTATAAATAAACTTAGTTCGGCCAGCTGGTGTGTGTTTGTGTTCTATGCCTGGCTACCTTTAAAAAAATACTCACAAAACAATATGTGTTTTATTTGCAACAGTTTACATATTTTTGATAATTTCTCTTCAAAAGCATTTGCATTTAGCACTCTGAGCACATATGAATAATTTGTTTCTACTGGAGCACAAGGTCTTCTCTGATAGTATATTAAGAATTTCAAGACTTGCAATTAAACCTTCTCATGAGTTCAATTTAGTAACTGAACTAAATTCTCTACTAAGTCAGCACATGCAAAATTTTGTGCTGTTGAGCAGCAAGGCTAGAGATGTTGGGATTTGGGAGGTTATATGCTGAGAGGAGCCAAATTGGTGGTTTTGCCAAGATGGATAGATTTCGAGAAGTGAATTTATAAAAGACCTCATTCTGTTAGATTTCTTAAACTTTTCTATAAACTTTCTTAGAATGCTTACGTTTCATGCAAGTTCTATATTGCTCCAGTTTAGCTTAGAGTTCAGAGCATGGCCTTTGCAGGCAGAAAAATTGAGTTCAGAATCCCAAGTCTATAGCCCATGAGCTGTGTCATTGGAAAAGTTACTTAATACTCTCTGGCCCAATTCCAGTTGTGGACACTGAATGTGCAAAGTGCTAAGCAGAGTGCAAGGCATTTAATAAATGCTCAATTTATTGTAGGAATTAGTATACATACACCCATGCTTTTGTAAAATAAAATATAATTACTAAACTGTATTACTGATTTAGTAATATAAAAATAAACTTTAAATGGCTACCACGGAATAAAATGTAAACACTGGAAAGTGCCCTGTTTGATGGGCACAATCCTATGGGCCGGTGTGCTCCTATCCCTGCAGCGACAGGCTCTAACAGCGGGAGGGGTGAGAGAGACCATCCTCAGGCCAAGCGGAGGCCCAGGGCGGCCGAGCGGCCCCCTGAGTCACACACCAGGGAAAGGGCTCAGTGGGGATTAAGAACTGGAATCCTGAATCTTGGTCCCACTGTCCCAAAGCCACAGTTCATGAATTTTAGTAAAAAAGAAAAAGTTATAAGCCCATTTACAAAGAATAATTTAATACCCTGGGAGAATTTGGCCTTGAGTTATTTAGCATTGTTCCTCACCTCTAAATAATAGTAAATTCTATTAGAAGACTCCAAACCACGGGCTTAGTTTTCTGACTCCAGTTCTGTCTCCCTTTCTCTCTTTCTCTTTCTTATTACCATCTTAACCATTTTAAGTATATGTTCACTAGTGTTAAGCATATTCACATTGTTGTGAAACAGGTCTCTAGAACTTTTTCATCTTGTAGATCTTAAACTGTATGTCCATTAAACAAGAATTCTTTTGTCTCTCTTCCCAGCCCTTGGCAACCACCACTCTTCTTTCTGTTTATATGAGTTTGACTGCTTCACATACCTCATGGAAGGAAATCATACCGTATTTGTCTTTTTGTGGTTCGTTTATTTCACTTAGTAAAATGTTCTCGAGGTTCATTCATGTTGCAGTATGTGACAGTTTCCTTCTTTTTAAAGGCTGGATAATATTTCATCGCCCAGTTCTCTAAAGTTTACCTGATTACCACATCTCTAAGAGCATAGCTTTATCAAACCCTAGGATAGCAGTTCTCAATTTGATGTAGGTTTTGTGTTACCAATTGGTTGACTTAGCTACTTACTAGTCACAACTTTTCCTTTCCTCAATCCATATTAGCATAAACTATGCAAATGAGAAAGCTGCATTCTAGACTCTAAGTTTGCCAGAGGCCTCTTCCCTTTTCTCATCAGAGAGGCTGGCAGGGAGTCTTCCTTTACCTTTCACATTCATGATCTGCATTTTAAAGATCTCTTCAGGACTTTTGGTCAAGAGGGCAGCACAGGTAAATGCAGTATGTGAATCCTTCCACAACTTCATAAAAACTACAACTAAACTACAGAACAATCATCCTTGAGAACCACCTGAAATCTAGCTGAATGGCAGTCCTACAAGTAGGAATTTAAAGAAGCCATGTTGAGACTGGTAGGAGGGGTAGAGACACAGAAAAGCTGGTCCCACATCCACATGTATTGGATAAAAATTGGGAAGGACAGCTCAGCTGTTGAGGTCACCCCTGAGGAGTGACGGGTCCCAGCCACATACCAAGTTCCCCAGCCCAGGGTTTCAGTACAAAAAAGAGAAGTCCCCATAACCTCTGGCTGTAGAGTGTGGTTGAGTGTAAAGGAGGCTTCTGGAGTCCCAGGCAGTTCCTCTTAAAGGGCCCACGCATGGACTTACACGGACTTGCTCCCTCTGAGCTCCAGCCCTGGGGCAGCAGCTTGAAAGGCACCAGGGACATACAGGAAGGAACTAAATTGTCTGACGTCAGGGTGAGAGCTAGAGGGGCAGCTTTCTGTCAGACAAAAGTGCTGGCAGAGGTCATTGTTCTTTTTCTGAGACTCTGCCAAACACATACACAGAACACATAAGACCTGGCAGGTGGGCGCCATATCTGAGTGTCCATCAGCCTGGCTAACACTATTGACCTCACCCTGGTGATTCCCTGTGACCCCGCCCCATACAATTTATGGGCCCACCCAAGCCACTTCCAGTGGCTTTTCCATACAAACTTCCTGTTTTGGCTCCTACTGTAGACTTGCTGAAAATCTCTCAAAGGTTCACAAATTGCAAACAAGCAGCATCTGGCCTTGGCATGCCCTGTACCTCTCACTAAGTAGCCCCAGGCCCAGCATTAGTGGCAGCCAGCCTTGGTTCACAGCTTGGCCTTTCCAAGCCCAGCACAAGTAACAGCCATCCGCAGATCACTCTGCAGCTCACGCTGGGTGGCTCTAGGCAGGACATAGTTGGTGGCTGACTTTACACCTCCCTGGAGGTCCCAGAACCAGTACACCCAGTGGGCAGCGTCAGACCACGCCAGATTACAAACCTACCACCTCCACGAGCGACACACTCAAGGAGCAGACCCAGTGAGCACCAGAGCCCACCGAAGCAAGTCCTGCTCCGTAGGGTTGGCTCCTGCATGGCAGCTCCTCTGCTATAGCCGCAAGTGGTCTTCACAGCCAATAGGCCTGGGGGTCAATTGCTCCCAGTGATGCTAACAGCAATCAAAACACAACTACAACAAGACAGTGCATGCAGCCCACACAGGGCACACCTGGAGTGCCCAGCTTGGGTGACTGGGGATGCAGAGTAACTGAGCCCTACGAGACATCTGGCTACCAAGTCTGGTAAACATAGCAGCTCCACCTAATACATAGAAGCAAACACAGGGAAGCAGCCAAAATGTGGAGAGAAAGAAACAGGTCCCAAATGAAAGCACAGGAGAAATCTCCAGAAAAGGAACTAAATAAAATGGAGGCAAGTAGACTACAAGATACAGGGTTCAAAACAATGGTTATAAGGATGCTCACAAACTTAGTGAGAAGTTTGAGGAACTTAGAACTTCAAAAACATGAAAAAGGACAGAAACCATTAAAAAAGGAACCAGTCAAAAATGAAGGATATACCAGCTGAAATGAAGAATAATCTCCAGGAAATCAACAGTAGAGTAGATGAAGCCAAGAATCAAGTCAGTGATTTGGAATATAAGGAAGAAAAAAAACCAATTAGAACAGTAAAAAAGAAAAAAGAACCCCCCAAAATGAAGATAGTGTCAGGAGCATCTGGGATAATTTCAGGTACACCAACATTTGCATCATGGGGGTGCTAGAAGGAAAGGAGAGAAAACAAGAAATTGAAAACCTGTTTTGAAATTCAGGAGTGATATCTCAGGAGCGAGGAGTCCCAGCTCCACACTAGCGCTCCCCCCCCCCCCCCCCCCCCCTCGCCAACAAGGGTTCCAGTGCCAGGAAGGTAAGTCTCCACAACTTCTGGTTGCAAAAACCAGCCAGGACTGAATCAGTGGAAGACAAGGGTGGAGCCCTAAGCAGTTCCTCTCAAAGAACCCACACACGGACTCACCCACTCAGACTCACTCCCTCTGAGCTGTAGTAGTGGGGTAGCAGCTTAAAAGGCACCAGTGATACTCAGGGAGAAACTGAAGTGTCTGGCATCATGGCAAGCAGAGGTCATTGTCCCATTCTGAACCCTCACCCCACTGAGCCAGCAAGCTGTTGCCATATCTGAGACTCCATCAACCTGGCTAACACTGTTTGCCTTGTCCTGGAGATCCCCTGAGACTCCACCCCACCCAGCTCACAGGCCCACCCCAAGCTGCTTTTCCATCTGAAAGGCTGCTCTTAGCTCACACTTCACAACCTTCAAAATCCTCTCAAACAAGCAACAGCTGGCCTGTGAGACCCAAGCCAGCCCAGGCCCGGGCACGAGCAGCAGCCAGCTTACATTCACAGCTTGGCTCCGCCTGGGAATCTCCAAGCCCAGCACAAGTAGCAGCCATCTCAGATTGCTTTATAGCCCAGGCAGGGTGGCTCCCAGCAAAACACAGGTAGGGGCTGACCTTGGCCTCCACCACCCAGGAAACCCCAGAGCCTGCGTACCCAGTGGGCAGCTACAGACCATGTTGCAGCACCACCACCCTGCCCCTGCATAACTGATCCTATGGGTGGTAATTAGTGGTCACAGCCAATCTTTGCAGCTGACTAGCCTGGGTAATTCCTCCCACTGATCTGCCAATGGCAACAAAGTCTCAGCTACAAGAGAAGGGTGTACTCAGCCCACACCAGTGGCGCAGCTTGAGTACCCAGTTTGGGTGATAAAGGGAGGTTGTGCCACTAGACCCTACAGGACACCTATTACATTAGGCCACACTACCAAGACACAGAGTCAAAGAGCTCTACTTAATACGAAGAAACAAGCACAGGGAGGCTGCCAAAAGAAGGAGACAAAGAAACATGGCCCAAATGAAAGAATAGATCAAAACTCCAGAAACGAGCAAAATGAAATGGAGATAAGCAATCTATCGGATGTAGAGTTCAGGACACTGGTTATAAAGATGCTCAAGGAACTTAGTAAGGAACTCAACAACATAAAAAAGATCTAGTCAGAAACGAAGGATAAACTAATTGAAATAAAGAACAATTTACAGGGAAAAAAAACAGTACAGTGGATTAAGCTGAGAATCAGAATTAATGATTTGAAACATAAGGAAGCAAAAAACAACCAATCAGAACAACATGTTAAAAAAGAATCCAAAAAAATAAGAATAGTATAAGCAGCCTCTGGGACAATGTCAAGTGGTTCAAAATTTGCATCATTAGGGGTGCCAGAAGGAAGGAGAAAGAGCATGAAATTGGAAATTTATTTTAAAGAATAATGAAATAAAACTTCCCTAATTTGGCAAAGGAAATAAACATGCAAGTCCAGGAAGCACAGAGAATCCCAAACAAGTTGGATGCAAAGAGGCCCACTTCAAGACACATCAAATGCCATTAAAATGCCAAAGGTAAAGAGAAAATCTTAAAAGCAGCAAAAAAAAGAAGGTGGTTACCTACAGGGAAGTTCCCATAAGACTGTCAGCTGATTTCTCAAAAGAAACTTCGCAGGCTAGAAAGGGCAGGCAAGAAATATCCAAAGTCATGAAAAGCAGAGACCTATAGCCAAGATTGCTCTACCCCGCAAAGCTATCATTTAGAATCAAAGGGCAGATAAAGAGCTTCCCAGACAAGAAAAAACTAAAGGAGGTCATCATCACCAAACCATTATTATATGAAATGTTAAAGGGACTTATTTAAGAAAAATAAGGAGATCAAAATTATGAACAATAAAATGGCAATAAATACCTATCTATCAACAATTGAATCTAAGAGAAAATAAACAAGTAGAACAGAAGTAGACTCATAGATAGAACATTCTGACAGCTGCCAGAGGGGAGGGGTGTTGGGGTGATGGGTGAAAAAGGTGAAGAGATTAAGAAGCACAAATTGCTTGTTACAGAATAGTCATGGGGATATAAAGTACAGCACAGGGAATACACTATAGTCAATAATATCCTGATACCTGTGTATGGTGTTGGATGGGTATGAGATATATTGATATGATCAATAAGTAGGTTAAATAATGTCTAACCACTGGAACGTATACCTGAAACTAATATAATATTGTATGTCAACTATAATTGAATAATAAAAAATGATTAAGTGACAAAAATAAAAATATTAATATATAAAATTAAATTAAATTTCTCTTTAAAATGCCTTATTTTTTTCCTCACCTTGTCATATATGAAAGCACTACCCACAACACTGTCAGTTTTTAAAATCTGGATATTTAAAAAAAATGCATGTATGCTTGTAAGCGGCATTATAAATTAATTCTAACAATGGTAACATTATATTTTGCTAAAATCAAAATGCTAATGGTGGGATTATGGATGTAATCATTTTCTTTATTTTTTCTTTTTTTAAAAAAAGTAAAAAAAAATTTATTTGCTTATTTTTAGAGAGGGGGGAGGGGAGGGAGAAAGAGAGGGAGAGAAACATTGATGTGGGAGAGAAACATCGATGTATCCTTTCACCACCCTCTGCTCAGCCTACAGCCTCTCCCTCAGTGCAGATCTGAACTCCTGCTGCTGTGGCTTCCTAATTCATCTTCCCACATATGTTCTTTCCTTCCTCCACACATTCTCTAACCTGCAGTCTTTGCTCTTTCTAAGATGCAGATCATCTAGTTTTACTTCCTTTTCATAGGATGAATTTAACTTGATAAATTCAGTCCACAGTCTTGCTGAAGCCCTGACAAGTGTGGTTTAGTTGGTTAAGCATTGTCCTGCAAAGTGAAAGGTGGCCGGTTCAGTTCCCGGTCAGGACACACACCTGGGTTGCAGGCCCACTCTGGTTCGGGTGCATGCGAGAGGCAACTGATGGATGTTTCTCTCACACATTGGTGTTTCTCTCCCACTCTTTTCCCCTCCCTTCCCCTCTCTCTAAAAATAAATAAATAAGATCTTTAAAAAAATCTTTCTGAAAATACCATTCTGCCTTTTCTTAATCAGGCATATTAGCCAAATACATAGTATTCCATCAGCGAGGGCTGAAGATCCCAAATTGACAAGGCATCTAGGTTCCCTTGAATCACAATAATAAATAATGAACACTGACTGAGTATAATTCTGAGCATTTTAAGTGTATTAACTCTTTTTACAAAATCAACAATAATTATTGCTATCATTTATTGGGAGTCCATTTTATATTCCAGGCATCTTATGTCCATTAGTTCTTACCTTTTAATCCACCCTGCAGGGTAGGTATTACTATCTCCATGAGGAATATGAAATAGGGGAAAGGGCTTTCAAGGGTCAGGGTTTGCTCGGGCCGGCCAACTAGGAGGCAGCAAGGTCCAGTTCCAGCCCACACAGGTCAGCCTGCCCCTGCTCTCCGCCGGTCCCCAACACTGGCACCACACTGCCTTCTGGACAGGCGCCACTTCCATGCCTACAGTGGTGCCCCAGTGAGAATGGTGATGTAGACGAAAATGAAAACATTGTGGCAAAGTCGAGCAGGCTGTTTTGTTATTGCGTGGAGGGGAACAAAGGCTGGCACTGAGTGGAAAGCACTAAGCCCATCACTTAACTTGCCGCTGCTTTGGTTTCAGGTTATGTGTCTAGTGATAGCAGCTTCAGAAGTCCTTGGCATTTGGTGGAGCCACAGAATCAAGACCCTGGGAAAATTTATTATACCTATTTACTTAAAATTTTATTTTGATTACTTACACTCCTTAGGAAAACAACAGCAGCAACAAAATGGGGGGTATTGTTCAGAGAGCTATGTTAGCCCACAGTTTGAAGGAGAAACTGTCTTTTGCAGTTTGATGAACCACAGACTTAAATTTCAGGAGGAAGTAGGCAAAGAAAAATCCACAAACCATGCCTGTCATAGGCTTAGTTTGTTAAAGAAAACTAAAGAGCGTGCTTACAATTTCTTTAAATGGAAAAAAAAAATGTTTTGTCTGGATAAGTTCTTTCAGTGGATATCTCAAGAAGAGGGGGGATGTCATAGATGGGCAGGGCCAGCCCCAGCTCACAAGCCTGATGCAAGTTCTTTACCTTGTGGTTGTGCCTGATGATAAGGAATGCATACTTACATGTTTATGTAAGGATGATTTCCTTATTGTCATGTCTCTTCATGGCTCAGTCCAGAGGAGGAAGGAAGAGGTCAGTGGGTATGTCCCAATGTCACCCGTGCTAAGTGGAGAAAAAGGCAGCTGGGAGCTCCTCTTGGCCTCCTGCCAATCTGCTGGGTCATTCTTGCCCTATCAGGAGAGAGACAGCACTTCCTTCAGCGGGTTTGGGTCGGGGCAGCAGCTTCAGCCAGTTGGCGGGCATGCCCTCGTAGCCTCACACTGCTCCGAAGAGGTGGTTCAGGGCTTCCTCTTTCAGGAGCTAATTAGTATAGGCTGTCAGCTCCCCCACTTCACCTCAGCCAATCCAACATGCTTATTCGAACCAACATTGTTATTATACCAATCATTTCTTTCACATATTTGGGACCAAGACAAACTAATTTAGCCCTCTGTCTTTTACCTTCAGGCCAAAGGCCTTTTATTTTGGCCCTTTGACCATTGGGTACCACCTAGGACCCGAAAACATTTTTCCTTGAAGGCCACCAGGGTAATCTCATTTACACCTTCTCCAAGTGAGATTTTTGGCAATTGTTTGCTAACATCCCATTCATTTTACTCCAATGCAATGCAGTTGGCTCCAGTTTCAGTTTTCCTGGATGAGTCTGTCCAAGTTCCTCCCATTCAGATCCCATCTACTTATGAGGGGAGCCAACACTAGCTAAGTCATCTGGTCACTTGGGGGTGCTGGCATTGGGGGTGCACCGTGGAAAGTGGAGCTAGAGGAGCACCCATGACCACACTAAAATCTATTTTCTCACTTTTCTTTCCAACATACAAGGTCCTTTAAAAAATCTAGGATTTAAAAAATAAGTTCATGCAAAGGAAGAGTGAAAACAAATGGAAATCAACATGAACCAAGGTAGGGGGATGGCCTGAGGGAGTGGGGCGTGCTGGGCGGAGGGGGACAAAGGGGGAAAAATTGGGACAACTGTAATAGCATAATCAATAAAATATAAGTTAAAACGATTATAAAAATTATAATAGTTCCAAAACCTAGAAAAAAAAAGGAACTGTACTTTTGGCTTGTCTCCAGTAGGCTGAAGGAATTGCCGAGGAAAGAGGAGGTACAGCAAAACACTCTAGGCCTCATGCCAACTATTGATAATAATAGTATGGCTAACATTTATTGAGTGTGGTTTTTGTTTCTTTTTCTTTATTCCCCCTCCTTCCTTCCCTTTCTCCTTTTTCATTAAAAAACAAAACAGACCAAAACAAAAACTATAGGCTAAATTAGTTGATGATTATAACATAATCTATATGGGACCTCAATTACAAGGAAGATAAAATGATTAGGGAGGAAACTGAAGTAGGATATCCAGATCCTTTTACACTGAAAATCATTGAACATATAGCATTTATTGCTAAATTAGAAGGAAATGTTATGGCCCACCTATAGAAATCAGTTTATCTGCAGACAATGAGTCAGGCAAATGAGGAGAGCCAATTAGAGCCACCAGAACCTTTACTCATTTAGGTGTAACACCCGCCTGTCCTGCTTTGTAGGCAGTAGTGGATTAAGAAAACGAGGCGGCAAGCTAGGCCTGGGGATAAATCCAGAGCACAGTACTGTGTGGAATCAGGGACCACACAGAGTCTGATCAAAATGGGGCAGTGGGCAGAAGACAGGCTAACATAAGCTACAGCAGGGCCTGGGAGAGAGGATTCTGAACCTATCCTTGCCTCAGAACACGTTCCCTTCCAGCTGCAACAAAAGCCAGTTTCCCAGGCAACATCCAGTTTGGCATAGCCTGAAAACATGTGTTTTTGCAATACAGCATCACGTCTTGATAGGCAAATGCTGGCACAGGTTCCCATGGTCTTACCAACCCAAGAATGGAAGGTGAGATGGTGCTAATGAGCAGCAGTTTCCTGTCATGGTGAATTTTAATCCTTTTGTTAAGTACAGAGTTCTTCATGACTTTTGATTTCTATGTAGCTCATTGCAACCAGGTTCTCAAAACTTAATGATTATAAGCTTCTTTCAGTTGTTTTTATCTTGTTTTGGGTGTTTGCAGTGAATACAGGTAATTGGATATTTGTAGCCCCAATAAACTGATATTGTAATTGATCTGATGGCTTTTAATATTTTTTCACAATTAGGCAGAGCTCAATGGCCTGTTTTCAGATAGATGCTCTGGTTGACTCAAAGATGGACTTAAAAATACCAATATTTGTTTCCTTTGTTAAGGAATAATAATAAAATACTGTTAGGACAAAATTAAAAATCACACTATTTATAACTTTAAAAAGTCAAAAAATCTTCCAAATAACTTCAAACAAATTTCTATTTTGTGTTTAAGAACAGTGGGGAGATAGAATTTAAATAACAACTGTGCCTTTTAGTCCACATCTCATGTGTCCTTGGCTGTTTTGGTGTCATTATTTGTTTTTTCCACTGACTCTTTAACAAGCTGAACTAAGACAGATCAGAGTTGTTTTTCTGATGTAGTGGGGGAATGCCTTAGGAACGTTGTGTCCTGATATCAGAAAGGCACTTGGCAACCCTTGTGAGTATAGTCTTATAAGTAAGATGATAAATATGCATGGGCTAGATGACAGCACATTTTAGTGTGTTCACAGCCATCTATGCTCAACATGTGACATGTTATACAACATTGATTTAGCAAAGATTTATTGGATACCTATGATGGATGAGGCACTGCTCTGGCTTACAAGTTGGGAGAGATATGGATATCTTTTTTAAGAGGGCACTGAGAAACAATTAGAGGTTTTAAAGTAGGTACTCCCTTATATACACACACGCAAATTAATATATATGTATATAAATATATATGTAATTTTAAAAAAGATAACCCTAGTCTTGAGTGGAGAACAGATTTCATCTTCACCAACAGTGGGTATTGCAATTAAAAATAATTTTGAAATGTCATAGGTGAAACATGTTATATAATTATATTTAATAATATATTTATAAATTAATAAAATGCTTCTTAGAGCAGTTTTAGTTTTCCAGAGAAAATTGAGCAGAAAGCACAGAGATTCCCATATATACTCCCCAACACCCAAAGATTCTCCTATTACTAAATTTTGCATTAGTGTGGTACATTTGTTACAATTGATGGACCAATATTGATATATTATTTTAACTAAAGTCCTTAGTCTGCATTCGGGTTCACTCTGTGTTGTAAATTTTATGGGTTTGGAAAACTGTATATTTGTATCCACCATATGTCTCGATGTCATGTATTATTGTGTGTCATTGTGTATCATACAATGTATAATACCATTACAGTATTATACAGAATAATTTTACTGCCCTTAACATCCTCTGTGTTGTACCTACTCATCCTTCCCTCTGCTAAAATACATGGCAACCACTGATCTTTGAGTGTGTGTGTGTGTGTGTGTGTGTGCGTGTGCGCGTGCACCTGCACACGCACCTTGACTAGGGATCAAACCTGCAACCCTGCTGTCCTGGGATGACACTCTGACCGACTGAGCAATCCAGTCAGGGCTCCCCTGATCTTTTATTATTTCTGTAGTTTGCCTTTTCCAGAATGTCACATACCGAGCTGGAATCATACAGTATGTTACCTTTTCTGACTTGTTTCTTTCACTTAGAAATATGCATATGAGGTTCACCCATGTCTTTTCATGATTTGATAGCTCATTTTGTCATGAAATACTATTCCATGTGTGTGTGGGTGTACTACAGTTTGTTTATGCGTTCACCTACTGAAGGACATCTTGGTTGCCTCCACATTTTGGAAATGAAGACAGAGCACTCGAATGCAGGTTTTTGTGTGGTCATAATTTTCAACTTACTTGGGGGCATGACTGCTGGACTGTATGGTAAGGCTAAAATTAGCTTTGTAATAAACTGCCTTCTGAAGTGGCTGTATCATTTTGCATTCCCAACAGCAGTGAATGAGGGTCCCTGGTGCTCTGCACCCTCGGCAGCATTTGGTGGTGTCTTTGTTTTTGGTTTTGGCCATTCTAATAGGTGTGTCTTTACTGTTTTACCTTGCAATTCTCTAGTAACACATGATGTTGAGCATCTTTTCACATGCTTATTTACCATCTATACCTTCTTTAGTAAGGCATCTGTATAGATATTTTTGCCCAATTGGTTTTATTTTCTTGTTGAGCTTTGAGAGTTCTCTGTATATTTTGGATATAAGTTGTTAACCAGATGTGTGGTTCGTAAATATTTCTCCTAGTCTGTGGCCTGTCTCCTCATTCTTTTAACAAAATCTTTTGTAGAAGTTCCACTTACCAATTTTTCTTTCATGGATTGTGCCTTTGGTATTGAATGTAAAAACTCATTGCCAAACAGAAGGTCACCTAAATTTTCTTTGAAGAGTTTTATAGTTTTTGCATTTTATATTTAGGTCTGTGGTTCATTTTGAGTTAATTTTTGTGAAAGGCGTAAGGTCTGGATCAATTCCCTCCCTCCCTCCCTTCCTCCTTCCCTCCGTCCCTCCCTCCCTTCTTTCCTTCTTTGATGTCCAGTTGTTCCAGCACCATTTGCTGAAAAGACTGTCATTTCTCCATTGAATTGCCTTTGCTCCCTAGTCAAAGATCAGTTTATTATATTTTGTGGGTCAATTTCTGGGCTCTTTACATTGTGCCATTGATCAATTTCTCTATTTTTCCACAAGTACCATATCACTACAGCTTCATGGTAAGAATCAAAGTCAGATAGTTTCAGTCTTCAAAATTTGTTCTTCTTCAATATTATGTTAGCTATTCTGGGTCTTTTGCCTCTCCATATAAACTTTAGTATCAATTTGTCAACAGCCACAAAGTAATGTGCTGGAATTTTTATTAGGATTGAGTTGAATCTGTAGATCAAATTGGTAGAATGGATATTTTGACAATACTGAGTCTTTTCATCCATGAACATAGAATACCTCTTCACTTATTTAGATCTTTATTATTTCTTCAGAGTTGTGTAGTGTTTATCACATAGATCGTGTACATATTTCTTTAGATTTATACTTAAGTATTTCTTTTTATTTTTGTTATTGGTGCTAATGTAAATGATATTGTGTTTTAAATTTCAAATCCTGGTTGTTCATTGCTGATACATAGGAAAACAATTACTTTAGTATATTAACCTCTATCTCAAAACTAATAAATGTAATTAATTACTTATTAGTTCCAGGTTTTCTGTTGATTCTTGGTATTTTCTACACAGATCATCATGTTTGTGAATAAAGACAGTTTCATTTTTTTCTTCCCAATCTATGTATCTTTTATTTCCTTTTTAAAAAAAAACTTATTGCAAATGAATTAGAACTTCTAGTACAATATTGAAAACAAGTGGTGAGAAGCGATATACTTGCTTTGTTCCTAATCTACGGGAGAAAGTGTCTAGTTCCCGTTAAGTAGGATGTCAGGTGTAGGTATTTTGTAGATATTCTTTATCAAGTTGAGGAAGTTTCTTTTTATTTCTAGTTCACTGAGTTTTTAAAAAAATCATGAATAGGTATTGCATTTTTTTCAAATGCTTTTTTCTACATTTATTGATATAATCATATCCTTTTTTTTTTCTTTAGCCTGTTAACAAGATGAATTATCTTACTGACTTCCAAATGTTGAACCAGCTGCATATACCTGGAATAAATCCCACTTCATCATGGTGTATAAATCTTTTTATACATTGTTGGATTTCATTTGCTAATATTTTGTCAAAGATTTTTGCACCTATGTTTATGAGACACATGGGTCTGTAGCTTTTCTTACTTTCATGTTTTTTGTCTGATTTTGCTGTTAGAGGAATGCTGGACTCACAGACTGAGTCAGAAAGTATTTCCTCAGCTCCTATTTCTGGAAGAGACTGAACAGAATTTGTATTGTTTCTTCTGAGATGTTACTTTCTGTTTTGGAAGATTATTAATTACTGATTCAATTTCTTTAACAGAGATAGGCTTATTCAGATTGTCTATTTCTCCTTGGTATGAGTTTTAATAAGATTGTGCCTTTCAAAGAAACAGTCCATTTCATCTAAGGTTTTATCTCTGTGATCATAGGGTCATTCATAACATGCCTTCATTATTCTTTAAAGTTTGTGGGGTCAGTAGTGGAGGCCCTTCTTTCATTTCTAATATTACTAATTTGTGTCTTCTCTTTTTATCATTATATTTTAATACACAATTTTTATTATAAGGGCAGATATGTTTCCACTTATCCAGTTTTTTTCTAAACTGCCAATTTATATACTTTGCTTGTTTTTCTCTTTTATCTGAAGTTTATTATTTATTAAATATTTTAATTGTTTTATTATACATGCTGCAAATGTTTTATTCCAGGTTATTACTTTCCTTTTAATTTTGTGTATATATTTTTCATATATAAGCTTTAGATTAGTCTTTTAGTATTTTTTGAATTGTTTCTTCCTTTGCAGTTATGCTAAATAATACCTGACATTTGCTGATTACTTACTGTGTCAGGCATTCAATATAAACTGATTTACATATGTTATCTAAGTTAAACATCAAATACTCAGTGTTGTAGGAGGTACAATTACCTCTATTTTATGTATGAGAAAACTAAGGCGCAGATAGGTGAGAGTCTTGTTTCAAGGTAGGTACTTTAAAGTTTAGCCTTAGCCCATAAACTCTCCTGCTTCCTAGTAATGTGCTACCACTGGAAGACGGTATAATTTACATGCATGTTTTTATGGCTTTCATATTTTTTCAAGAGTGCTCATAAACACTACTTTGAAAATGTTGAGATTTTCTAATTTCAAACCATAGAACTATATAGCATAGCCCTTGCAAATTAAAAAGAATTCACTTATTTTGGAATCAGAACAGATATATTACCTAGTTTGACTAACCTTGTGGAAAACTGGAGTGATAGAATATTGGAGGGTGTGAGAGGAATCATAATGGAGTCAAAGAGAACTCAGCCATTTTTTTAAAAACACAATTTTTACCTACAGGGGAAAAGCCAGTAGTTAAAAAAAAAAAAAAAAAGCATAATCACAGTGCTCTCAACATTAAGTTGTAAATACTATTTGCATGGACATAGTAAAGTGAAAAATGAATATTTAGCTTCACAAAAAAAAGTGAATGGAAGGCGAGGAAGTAGAGAATGGAAAAGATGGGAACAGACGACTCCAACGGACTCAGGTCTGATTTTCTCAGATCTCCCTAACTTGTCTCAGCATCGGACACTAAACTGTACGGGGTCTGCTATGAGCAATCTCCTTGTGCCTGGATCTCACTGCAACATATTACAGGAAACGCATCTTCTGTGACATAATACCCACCCCTCCTCCATCTACTCTCATGTAGTTCTCTTGGAGTTGCTACCTCTAAATGAGGAAGACAATCAAAGAAGGAAAGAGGGTAGGTAGAAGGAAAAGGAATAAACTTGCAGCCAACAATTATTAGATGGTATTGAATTGTAAACATTATGAGTGTGGAAAAGAGGCTCTTTCCTTTTCTCACAATCCTCATTTTCTCCCTTGAGACAGAGCTCCAACTTTAAAAATACTCCTAAAGACTAATTCCAAAAGACTAAAACAGGTTTCTCCTTCTCTCATACAAGAATGCATTTCTTCATTTAGTGGGTTAAATATATAATGCTAATAAATAATTCACAATATTCAAAATGAAGACAATAACTTTCAGTGGAATTATAAAACAGAATAAATGGCCAGTGTCATGTTTGAAGAGCATAATTTCATTTACTATCTAATTTTGCCACATTATACCTTCCCCTGCCTCATTTAAACCCTGGCCACATATTGCTGCTTTCCCCTCGAAGGAAGATCCATCCGTTCTTTAAATAGCACATGGAACTCCTACCAGTGTGACCTTTCTGCTTCTCAGGTCATCTGAGAATATTAACTAGAGTACTTTGTTCCCCGGTTCCCAGAAGAGCAAGAGACCTTAATATTTGGAGAAGCATCATTGTTGAAACAGCCTGAGCAGTCTGCCAAAAATGACTGACTTCCTTTTCTCTAAAGAAGTTTCTCTTATGTTTGCAAGAGGTCGATATCAAGGGGACATTTATGGGTCTAAACTAGTTCCAGTACTTCTAAAAAGACCCCTCCCCCATCCCCGCCCAGAGACAAGGTAGGCAGTGAGGAGACCTCTGCTTCAGGAGCACAGGAGGAAGTGAATTGAACAGTGCGGCAGCAAAGGGCAGGCAGCCAGGACTGCACGGAGGTCTGCACAACATGACCAAGTGTCCCTGCAGGTGGCAGGGCACACAGCAAAAGGCATCAAAAACATGTGATATTTATTTAATATCAAGGTAGGTAGGCAGGAAACCAGGAAGGCAGCTTAGTGAGGGCAGGAGCGAGGCAAAGGCCTCAGCCCTGGAGAAATGGAGTAATGAAATGAATTAAAAACAACAATTCAGGAAAACAAATGCAGTTATCAAAATTGGGTCCAAAATGGCAAACTCTGAGATAATCCAGTGAAAGGCAATCAGCAAATGAGGTTTGAATCTAAGAGACTATCTGGTTGCCCCATTTGACTTATAGGACTAGAGCAGTGTGCTGATCCTCATACAGAAATTTATTATCACAAGATGAAAATACAATTCTAACTTCCCAGTGAACCATGATTTAAGCTAATCAGGGCTGAGTGCATGGAAACATGTCTTTGTCTCTAAGGGAGATGATAAGAAATGCTTGTTGTTTATAAAAGTCATCCATAATTTTTTTTTAATTATATTTTCTTGATTACGCTGTTACAGTTGTCCTGATTTTTCCCCCTTTGCCCCCCTCCACCCAGCACCCCCACTCCCTCAGGCAATCCCCCCACCATTGTTCATGTCCATGGGTCATGTGTGTAAGTTCTTTGGCTGCTCCATTTCCTATACTGTAATTTATATCATCCATCATTTTTAATCTTTTGGTTTTGGAGGTCAGCCAAAATTCCCAATCTTTTACCCTACCTACTGTAGTAATCCAGGTGAGTGAAGATGGGGTAATCTGAATTATGATGGTGGTCAAGGGTATGGGGACAAGGTGATGGACTGAACAATAACTAGAATGGAGTAGCGTAGTAGGCAACAATCACAAGCAGGGAAATATTGTAGAGAATGGGTCCCTAGTGTTAAAAGATAAACTAAGGGATATTAAACATTTTGAGCTTATTTGAGCAAAAATCAATTTGAATGGGCAGTGCCAAACCAGAAGTGGTTAGGAGTTCTCCACCAACAGGAGCCCCAGGAGAGACACTTTGTAGAGAAAAGTGAAGCAAAGCAAGGATATTATTGATTGGCTATAGTGTAAGGCTCAGTCAGCTGTTTGTGATTGGTTGCCCTTACCATTTTGATTTCACAATCTTCAGATATTTACAGCCGTAGATTTTGGTTTTCTTAAGTAGGGTACCACAGCATTAGAGTCCCTTTGGTCTATGGCCTCCTTGTTTAGTTAATTTAACGCTGGTGTTTAGATTGATTTGGACATCCAAGTGGAGAGTGATGCCAGCATAGAGAAAGGACAGTCTAAAGCCTGCATCTAAACCTGACTCCACTTTCTCCTTCTTGCGTGAACTTGAGCCACTAACTTAACTCCTCTGAACCTGTATGTATAAAAGCAAGAGTTGTCTTACTGACAAAGTTGTTGTAAGGACAACATGAGAGACCACTAACTTGGCACATATATTGAGTGTCTACTAATTACCAAGCCCTGAATTCAAAGTGCATTTGGTGTGCTAGAAGAGACATGCAAAAACATTTAACACACTATTGAAGCAAGTTAGTAAGAAGCTAGGAAATTCCTTGACAAGTGGAATGGGGGAAACTGAGACAGATAGTTAAACAGACACCTGAGCAATTAACAGCCAGCTAATAAATCATAAGATCTTATCTTCCCTAACCAAGGACATTTAGGAGCACATGGTTTATTCCTCTCCTCCCCAACCAGAGAATAAGTAGTGTAAATCACCCTAGTCAGGGAGATAGATAACAAAGACCCAGTTGGTGCCATTAGTGTCAGCTAAACCTCAGAACGACTGAAGTCAGAGGAATAAATAACAAAAACCCCAGTTAGAGCCAGACAAATCCAAGATAAAAGTGAAGCTGACCAGAGAATAATCCCAAACTCCCCTATAAGCTCATTTTGATGCATCAGCGTATCAAAGGACATACCTGGAAAGCTGTTGACTATCCTCCCTTGAGACCTCCCTCAAACTCCCAACTTTAGAAAACAGATAAAAACCTGTAAGACAAAGGATGCCAGTGTGTGCTTTCTTTGGAGCATGCCTGAAGCCTCCCTCTCTTTCCTTGCATGTGTATCTTTGTTTTCTTTTTCCTAAGTGCTAAAGGACCCCACAAGACTTGCAACAAGAAGAGCAGTGGGCAGTGGCAGCTCGTCCCAGGTTATCCCCCAGAGCCTGTCTCTGAGGGTCCTCCTTTTGCCTCTGCAAGTTGTTTCCTGAGTCCACACAGCCCAGTGTGGCTCCCTTCTTTTGCCTCTGTGACTTTCTTCCTGAAAAGCGTAAGGCAGTTCCACCTAGGCCCACACCTGTTGCTGTGATCTTACCTATTCTATCATAAGCTCTCCCTTTGTTTCACTGTCCCCAGATTTAATAAATATACTCTCAAAATCACCTGGACTCCTATCTTGAAATTTTTCCTGCATAAAGTCAAGAACCTACACATTCCAGACCCGCCTCAGCCCGGTCCCTTTCTGATGACACTGCAATAGGAGAAGTGCTAAAATATCAGTGCACATGAAGTACTGGAAGGGCCCAGAATCATGCCCTCTGCTTGAAGATGTGGGGAGGGAGAAATGAGCATTTGAACTAGGCTTGAAAGAATATGTTTTCACCAAAATGATCTCCTGTGATCTTGGATAAATTAATCTCTGTGAGCCTCAGTTTCCTCACTTCCTAATAATGATAGTATCCATCTTAAGGAATGATTGTGAGGGTTAAGTAGAATAATGCATGAAAAATCCTTAGCACAGTAATGCACAGCAAGTACTCCATCAGTGTTAGCTATCTTTACTAACATTATTAATATGAAGAACTCTGCTCCCATTGAGTTCTGAGGGATTCAATGACATGCCAAGGTCACAGCTAGTAAGTAAGTAGCAGAGCCTAGACTAGTAGGCTCTCAATTTTATGTTCAAAATGAAAGCAGAGCTCTGGACTTATCCAATACTAGTTTTTTCCCACGAGAGATTCTAAAAAGAGTGTTGGATTTGTATAACACAGAGACTTCAGCAACTTCCCCCAAAGGAAGGCTTTTAAAAAAATCATTTAAATTTGAATGAGCTCCTGTCTAAAAGGATTACCCACTTTGACAGGTAATCAGTCTGCTGTATGTAGATATAAATTTACTTTTGCTTATTAGACATACTTGGGTATTTTTTTCCAGGGTATATATTGTCTCTTATTTCAGCCCTCCAAACACTCTGTCCTCTGCTGCCAATTTGACTTTCATATCAAAGGAAAATGAAAGCAAAAAGAATACATTCTACTTGCAATCAACATCTATTTACTGTAATTGTGGTTTAAAAATTCTTTGCTGGCATGATGGAAAGAGGCAAAGAGCATAAGCATAGCCTCCATTATTGAGATAGTTACCATTTTATTTAAGAAAGCTAGATATATATATATCTTGCATATATATATATATATATATATATATATATATATATACGCAAAGAGAAAACAGTAATTCCAGAGTAATGTGTTGTTATTCCATGGTGGTATGGCATAGACTGGATGCACAGAGGAGACAAAGTAAATTGGTGTTCTATTGAGCAGGAGCTAATGAGGATGTATGGAGACAAAACAATTATCTCTTTGGCAAGCACTGTGCTAGATGCTCCAGACAGTAGTATCTGGATGATTCTGAGTCAGTGCCAGTAAATGGTAATGGATTTGGATTGGCAAAGAGAAAGGCAGGCAGGGGCTCTCATTAGAATCAGCTGGTACAAAAAAAACAAAACCAAAAACAAACACCTGAACCCACCCAGGCTCCACCCCCCCACCCCACCCCTCACCCTGAGATTCTGCTTCCATTCCCCTGGGGTAGGGAGCCCAGGGACCCACACCTTCTGAAAGCTCTCAGGAGAATCTAACATGCAACCAAGGCTGAGAACATCTGCTTTAGGGCAAAGACTGTATGACAAATACTTCCAAGTCTGTGTGAAGAGCTGTAGGCTTGTGGTGAAAATTTCTCCCCCTGCCCCCTATTGCAGTGGAAACATGGCTTCTTTCAATTTACCTACGATGAGAGTAGAGTGAATGCAATAGGCTGTGAATATGCTAGTGTTTGCTTGGGGAAGATCAAGGTGAGGATTTGGGAGTGGCGATCCTCTGAGATCCAGCAGGATTGCTGGGGGTAATACTGGGGTATGGAATTAGGAAGATACCTGAGGATTTTAAGCAAAAATTGTTTGTCTGTGGATGGATTTAATTACATTAATGGCATTGTGAAGCTGTCAGAAGATAAAGGGGTGAAGAGAGTCTGCAAACAGACAGTTCAGGGCTTTGAAGTCAGCAGCATGCTCTTGGTAAATGTTGCTTAAATTCAGTCTCAGCTTCCTCATTTGTAAATGGGCATACTCTAAGTAGCTACCGTATGTGTTTGTTGTGAAGATGAAATGGAATAATAGGCATAAAGCAGACTGCTGTGCCTGTCACATAAACAGTAAAAAACATTAGTTAATATTACTGTTGCTTAAAAAGAATGCAGGTCTGTGTGAACAGATCATGTATCCCAGACTCAGGATTTGGGTGGTTGTATGTAAAAAAGGTTTTCCTTAGAAACTGGTATAGACATCAGGACCTGTATTCCTAGTACAAGGTGAGTTGGGAGAAATCACTTCACTCTAAGTTTGCAGGGAGCTGGCAGGGAGAAAGGCCTGGAAGAGGAAGCCAGGTGACGGTGTAGAGGCCACAGTCCTGGAGACTGGGGCACGGAGGAGGCGGGTCAGAACAGATGGAACTGGCGTGAGATCTGCACCCATTTTGGAGACTGAGACTCAGACACTGGGTCAGGGCTTTTGCTTGTGCCCTTTTCTGAACCAACACACACTTTAGAAAAGGACTGGTTGGGCCCTGGCTGGTGTGGCTCAGTGGATTCAGTACCAGCCTGTGAACTGAAAGTTCGCTGGTTCGATTCCCAGCCACGGTAATGTGCCTGGGCTGTAGGACACGTCCCCATTTGGGGCTGTGTGAGAGGATGTCTCTCACACATCAGTGTTTCTCTTCTGCTCTTTCTCCCTCCTTTCCCCTCTCTCTAAAAATAAATAAATAAAGTCTTAAAAAAAAAAGAAAAGAAAAGGACAGGCTGGGATAGACAGCTTGAAAGATAATTGAATTTTACTAGTCTGAGTTCATGCATTTTTGCTTTTGGGATCATAATTACAACTCATGATTACATGAACTAATGCATGTGGAAGTCTTTTCTAAATAACAAAATACTGTGTAAATAAAGCCTTGTCCTTGTTTTTCTGTGTGGAGTTTATATCTAGAGATTTCCTCAAATGATACTGAACTACAGTGTGTACTTCAAGCTGGTCTCTGAGCACACTCCGTTGCAGTGTGCGTGTGGGTTTGTGGGGAGGAGGGTCAGAAGGACTGAAGGAGAGCTAGCCAGGGCTGGACGAGCTGGCCTAAGAGGTCCCTTCTGTGGCTCCCAGGCCTGGAGCAGCAGAAAGCTACGCTGAGGGCTTGCCAAACATCTTCGGAGCCTTCTGTTTGGAAACTTTAAGGGTGCCCATTTTGTCATAGGGATAGCTGAAAGTGAAAATGCCAAACTGGAGAGAAACAAAAGATAGAATTCAAGTGTCTGGCTCACAGTTCAGGTTCATTTATTGTTTGCTGAAACAAAGACAAAATATGCGATGGTGGTGTAGCTCTAAAAAGAAAAGATGGCCTAGCAAGTAAGTCCACGGTGTTTGGATTTGATGTTACTGGCAGCAGAAAGCCACTCTGTAGCCTTGAGTGGTGTTTAAGGACCAGTAAACTATGAATATTGAAGAAATAAATGTGTCCCAGATCACCCATTCATTAAGTGGATTTTAAAGAAGAACATGTTCATCATGAGAATAACGGTCGCTCTAACGATTTATTTAAGCAAGGTCATGGACTCTTCTTTTCTGAACAGGGCTGTGTTGGGGAGGAAAACTTTCCCTTTCTTCTCTTCTAGGTTCTTTGACTGATCTATTAATGAAATCCGCATAAGACAGATTAACTAAAAAAAAAAAAATTAATTCCCTACATAAGAGAGTCCACAGACATACGAGATTCAAAGAAGTGAAGGAAGTAGGAAGCTTTTATGACTTTTAGACAAAGAAACAATACATTTGTGAAGAATTGACAAGAAAATGAATTTAGTCCTCAGGTGGAAATTAATGAGAAGTAACAAGGTTTGTTTATACAGCCTTCTTGGCCCTATATTTCCTGTCTCTGGCAATCAAGATAGCTTCTACCCCCTTGGTACAGAGTGGGTACCTTTCACATGGGAGATTTATTTCCTGCTTTCAGGAGGACAAAGGAGGGTCAGGGTGTCCTTGCACTGGCTGTTTCTTAAGTAACTTTAATTCAAAATAGTTATTATGTCAAAGTGGCACATTCTGAGGTGGCATATTCTGCTCCCTTTCAACTGTACACGTTGGTTGGGCAGGCTGTTCATGGTGCAAGAGTGAATAATAGGCTTGGTCCTGCAGTCAGTCTGCTCTTGGCTCACCAAGCGGTGTGCCCTGGTGTGGGGCCGCATCTCCCAGGAGGGGTGGCTGTTTTTCAGTTCCATATAAAGACACTCCATGGAGTAGGGGCAGCCCATTTTGGAAGGTCTGCAAACACAATGCATACTCTTCTGATTGGAAAACTTTGTAAGGTCACTTTCAGCCTGAGGCAGGAAACCAGTGATATGAGCAATAAAGGCTGGGGAAAATGAAGACAAAAATGACCAAATATAAAATAGAAAAATGCAGAAGAACAGCCAAGGGAGGTGAATTATGAGGAATGGTAGGAGGTGCCATGACAGGTGGAGGCTCCCCACTCCACACTTCTAGTTTCTAGTAAACATAGAAAGTTCACTGTGACCTACTAAATGGCAGCAATCAAAACAGGGCAAAAAGCAATGCAGAGGCATTTTGCAGTGAGACGCAACAGGGGTCTGACACCTAAACCCAGCAGCTGTATATACAGGTTGGAAAAAAGTCCATTTTACCAGCAACAAGTCTGTACTTTCACCCACGCTACCTTCCTTCTCTGCCCACACTGGCACCACCATGGAGCTGAGTGGCAACAGTTTACGTTCCACATCTCGGTTTGGATGATGAGGGTTTCCGCACTGTGTTCATTTCTGCAAGGCTCTGTCACCCTGACCCCCAGCTCTAACTCCCGCGGAGCGCAGGCACAACGGAAAGTCCTTAACCCTGACCAGCAGTTTGGTCTTGCAGCTACCCAAGAAATGGCTCAAGTTCCCTTCAATTTCTAAGAAAAACAGAATTTTCACATTAGAAATGGAGATCACAACACCTAAGCATAGAATTTTGTAGAAATAAATCAATGAGTACAAGTGATTTTTGCTTAATGGCTCCCAGTATATACCATTCTTTCTCACATACAAGGAAGACTCCACGGCCAATGCCGTCCCTGGATTCTTGTCCCTCTAAGACTTCAGTGTCACTGGTACCTATAGGTTCCAAATGAGGGATTTATAATGCCATTTGTTTCCCTTGGTATTAGCCTTTAATAATTTGTTCATCCAACATTTAATAGCTCCCCATCTGTGTTGGATGCTGGGAACACAAAGATAACTAAGGCATGGCCACTGCCTCCAAAGTCCTTAGTCAGGGGGAGAGAGACATGTAATCTAATCAATGCCACGGCATGTTATGGTGCTATAATGAGTGTATGTGCGGGGAACAGAAGGGACACTAAGATGGGGGAGGTGCTCCCGGGCGGGGAAAACTGTGAGAATAAAGCAGCTATGGGTCAAAGAGTTTGGTGTGGCCAGGTAGATCAACTGGCCCATTAAAACCCTACATTTTGAGCAGGTGGGATAAAGGATAGGTCTAGGTAGAAGAGATGGCAGATGGGACCCCCCTGAAACATACAGGAAAAGTCTAGTAGAAGTGCAGCTTTAATCCATAAACACACACACACAGACTTTGAAAGACTTGGCCTCCATACAATATGCCCTCAATGAAGCCAATTTAATTAATTCCAGAATGCATAGAATTGGGAGCTGCCTGGGAGATGGAATGCTCAGACAGGTACTTCCCCTCTCACCTCTGGTTTTCGAAGCTGAATTCATGAGCATGTTTAGTTCCCCTCTTTGCTGTGAAAAATATATTTAACAACACTGATACATTTACTGTTTAATGCTGGGTTTAACTGTGTAAGCCTGTCACTGAGTAAAGATTAAAAACTCATGCCTTTCTATGTGTTGCTGTCTACAGTTAAAACAACATCCTTGTTTCTCTTTTTCTCCTTTTTGAAACTGGGTTAATAATTCCCTCGGAGCAGGGATGCGGGATTTTCATCAGTACCACATGATTTCACCTTCCTTTCTTTTCTCCTTCCTGAGATTTCCACTTTCCTGACACTTCATTTTCTTTGTATTCACTACCCCTCTGTTGGTTTTAGATGAGACCCAACAGCCTCTCTCTGGGGACAGCACCTCTCAGATACCCTTCCTTTTCTAACTTCTTACCCTGGAACCCTCTCCTCATTCTGGATCCTTCCCTTAAATATATAAGTGCGTCTGGAGAATGTGAAGATCTGTTTTGGGATAAATCTCAAACACTGTTAAATAGGGCTGCATTTCTAAAGTCCCGCCGGCAGAACAGCAGAACAGTCCATCCCTGTAACAGTCACTTGCATTCATTGCCTCCCCAAGGCCATTTTCCCTTCTTCCAGTGTGTTCAGGGGGTGAGGACAGATCCCTTGATCACCAGGCGAGGGGTCCCTATGCGGAGCCCAAGGAGAAGTCAGGATAGGTCCAAACCAATCATGGAAATCCTCCGCCTCTTGGCAACTGATTATTCTAAGTTTGGGCATCTGACCCAGTTCTGGCCAGTGGGATGTAAAGGGGAATCTGGGGACCTTGACAGATGAGGCTTCGTGATAAAGAGGCCTGTGTTAGTTCCCCAGGACTACCATAACGAAGTACCACAGGCTGGGTGGCTTAAAACAGCATACGTGTATTCCTTCACAGTTCCGCCGGTTACAAGTTGGAAATCCAAGTGCTGCAGTCCATACCCCCTCCAAAGGCTCTAAGGCAGAACCCTTCCTTGCCTTTTCCCTGTCACTAACGATTGCCAGCAGTCCCTGACATTCCTTGGCTTGCAAGCTTCTTTAGTCCAGTTTCTGTCTCCGTCTTCACGTGGCCGTCCTCCCTCTGTGCGTCCTCTGTGTCTTCACGTGGTGTTCTCTCTGTGCCTGTCTTTGTTTTCTCTTCTTATTAGGACACCAATTATTGCGGTAGGGTCCCCCCTAATTCAGTACGACCTCACCGGAACTAATTCCATCTGCAAAGACCTCATTTTCCAACATAATCACATTCACAGACACCTGAGGTTAGCACTTCATCATATCTTGTTGGGGGACAATCCAACCCACAGCAGGCCTTTCGCCCATTTCCTTTTATCTTCCTGGAAGTACAGCAACCATCTTATGACTATGAGGCTGTGAACATGAGGAGAAAAGTGTACAGTCAACGATGATGGAAAGGAAAGGAAGGGAAAGAGTAGGTGTCTGCCAGCAACCACCAAACTCTAGACCTCTTGATATAGAAGAAAATAACCCAGAGCTATTAAGCCACTGCCAAGTTTTCTGTCACTTGTGCTCAAAAACATCCTAATGAATTTCCCTGGTTCATAACAAAAACTAGAAATTAAGTAAGGCAATAAAATTTTCATAGATCTACATAGATTCAATTGAGAGATGTTCTTTATTCCAAAGATACATCATTCTCACTTCTTGTTATTAAAATACTCTTTCTTTTATGAAATGGTGATTGTAGATTGTCATTTGATTTTTAGTGTCTTTTCTTGGCAAAGGACAGAAAAAAAAGAAGGAAGGAAGGAAGGAAAAGGGGAGGAAGACAAAGACTTTAGAAAGTTAGTCTTTCTCTAATTTTCAAATATTTTTTTTAACCTTGTGAAATCCAAAAGTCTGCGATGTGAAGAGTGCTGGCTGAACATGCCTTGAAGGCCTAGAATTAGTGGTGTGCTCCGGAGTCTCCGGCACTGGCTCATGAGAGCAGATGGTTACGTTTCCAGGAAGCTGCTTGGCGTTTACCTTGGTAGCTTGAAATCTGAAACGGTGGGAGTATTTACACAATGGAAACCTGCAAATGCTGTAAATCACCCCTTTCCCCCCCGCTGGTTGCTTTCCAGCACACTGCCCTGATCTTGCCTCTTGCAAGTGTCCAAGGGTAATCATGCGAGGGACAACTCACACCAGCTAAAACACACATGAAGTTGAAATGAACGTCATTAACTAATTTAAATTTTTACAATGAAAAATATTCTCTCTCATTGCATGTTTGATTATCTGACAGCGCATTTCCCTCACTGAAATATCAACTTCTGCCTCCGCGGGAAACCTGTCTGTTCTCCTCCTACAACAGCCCCAATTGCCTGGCAGCACGGAGTGGGACCAGTGGCCCTGGTTTTCCTGGGAGTCACAGCCAGAGAGGTTCCATAGTCATCGGAATCTCCAGGATATCCACCAAATGAGGAAAGGCTGTAGGCAATGAGTTCTTGTCCTCACGTGGTGCACATTCTCAGATGGCTGAGTAAGAATACGAGAGTAGCAAAAGTATGATGTAATTTCATATAGTGAATATAACCGGGGTGTGAGTTTTAAACAACGGTAGTGTGTTCAGTAACATATTAGTTCAACAGATGGTTTATAGTTGTTAAATAAGAATTAAATGGTTTGGCGGCCAATACATTTGGGAAATGATGGTTAAAACAAGTTACATCTATTTCTGTATTGTTTACCTTCTCAGAGCATTTAACATGATGCTGACGTGCTTGTGAATCTTTATTTTGACCATGGAATCCATTTTTGAGTGCATAACCTATAATAGGTGTTCCATAGAACACATTTTAGGTGTCAAATGACAAAACTAAAACAATTTAGTAACGAGTTTCATGTCCTTTATTTAAGGGAAATAAGGACATCATGATGTCTGAAGCGATGAGTATGGAGATCTTGTTTCTTTATACATCCACATTCTTTTGCATTCCTTTGGACAGCTGGAGGCCACTGCTCTTAGGGCATTAAGGTATTAGGTGCAATTGCTGAGAGCTGGGTTCAAGTCCCAGCTCTTTGGGTTCAAGTCCCAGTTATCACTTTGGGTTCAAGTCCCAGCTCTTCCGTTACCAGCTGTGTGTCCTTGTGCAAGTTACTTAAGCCTCAGTTTTTCTAAACTGTGCAATGGAAATAACAGCAATAACATCTACCTCCTGAGTTGTTGAAAGGCTTAACAAAGATAATACATATAAAACACTCAATTCCAAGTATTATTATAATTTTTAGCTCTCAGTACTGTAGGTATTGCTTACAGTGACCCCCTGCCTTGCACCTTTGATTTCTCTCTCTCTTACCCTAAGAAGTTCAGAGAAATAAATTTAATTCCTCTAGCAGCTCCTCACTGGGAGGATGTCTCAAGCTTTTGGCCACTTCAGCTCTCTTTTCTGAACTATATTCAAGTTTTCCTGGTGCTCTTCAGTTTTAGAATTTCTAACTGAGCTCAGTCCTCTGAAAAATGTCTGCTTAGAGAAACAGAACCATTTGAGACTTCAAAATTACATCAAACTGTTCTTTGAAAAGGTTCGTGAGGCCTTCAGCCTTTCCATTATCAGTGGAAGTGAACTATTATTAGCATCTAGTTCTGCACTGATCTTGGATTTAGCTCTGATTCTGAAGGGAGAAAATTACAGGATGTTTCTTGCGACAGGGCTAAGATCGCAGAAGGGCTGTACTGTTTGGTAATGATGTTCTGTCCTCTGTTTAGCACTGACAGAAAGTTGAGTTACTTTACTTTTTTTAGTAGATGGGATACATTAGATTGAGAAGGAAAAGAAAAGTTCTAGATTTGAAAAAAATTTACAGAGTCAGCATTTTTTCCCACCAAATGTGGTTTTTCTATCTCTCTGTACTCACTCAAGATAAATGCACTGGAAATATACCTTCCGTAGCCAGAACCCAACTTCCTGGAATCATGACTTAAATAGATTAGAAATATATTATTTCAGGAGAAAACATCAAATAACACCAAAGTGGCTAACCACAGTAATTAGTCAAAAATCAGCTACTAGGGTGTGTCTTTGTGTAAGTCAGCTCAATCTCTTATTCTTATACATTTAACATTGCACTAGAATTTTATGTCATGGAAGAAGAGATTTTTTTCATCTGTTCTCTCTTATGCCCTTAGTCTCTAGAAGAGTACCTGGCATGTAGTACACAGTCAGTCAATACTTATCAAATTGATTGATGAATAAATGAAAGCAGTATGTTTGGTACTGGAAAAATGGGAAGTGATAGTTCAGAATTATGAAGCAGAGGCATTGGAAGGTC
This sequence comes from Pteronotus mesoamericanus, assembly GCF_021234165.1. Taxonomy (NCBI): domain Eukaryota; kingdom Metazoa; phylum Chordata; class Mammalia; order Chiroptera; family Mormoopidae; genus Pteronotus; species Pteronotus mesoamericanus. Next base: position 6,839,916 of record NW_026555310.1, read on the forward strand.
TGGGATGATCAGCATCATATCAGTCATGTCAGAATGGAACTTCACCTCTTGAAGCAAAGCAGTTAACTTGTAAAGTATTTAGAAAGATGCTGACAAAGTGCTAACTTAAAAAAATAATCAGAAAAATTATTTCATCGGAATGGTCTACCAACTCCAATTAATTAAGGTTTTTAAAAAAAATGAAGGTGTAGGCTCTGAGATTATGAATTACTATAATCAGTGCAAATTGTTCATCTGATAATAAAACTTTATGAAAATCTCCCCCTCAGCTAGCACTCTCAGATGTTCTGATGAGCTTTGATGGTCTCTTGATTCATCTTTGAGAAGAGGCTATGCCATATTAAACCCCATATTAATTTTCTTGCACTTAATTGAAACTAACATTGGCACAGAAGGTCCCGTATGAGCCTTTCAGAGATGGAGAGGATCACAGCAGAGAAGGAAAGGCGGAGAAGGAAACTGTGGCTGTAACCACATGGGAGGCAATTGGGTACTTCACAAACAAATTATGCCAATGCTTCCATTTATAATTTGTATCACCTAGGTAAAATTTATATAATTAATCTTTTTGACAATGATAATAACTGCAGATTTTAAATGATAGGCAACTGCCTTGGGCACTTTTGTTAACAGTGAAGTTTTATATCATTCAGCATGAAGAGTCGGTCTTACTTTAAATTCCTGATACTGATACATTTAGGGTACCTTCTCCCTTTTGTTTTTTTGAAATCCTTACCTGAGGATATATTTATTGATTTTTAGAGAAAGAGAGAGAGAGAGAGAGAGAGGGAGAGAAAGAGAGAAACATTGATCGTTGTCTCCTATATATGCCCCAGCCAGAGATCTAATCGAAAACCCAGGTATGTACCCTGACCAGGGATGGAACCTGCAACCCTTTACTGTATGGGACGATGCTCCAACTGACTGAGCCACCCAGCAGGATTCCCTTTTCTATTTTTTCTTTATTTTTTGAGATAGTGGCAAGAGCCACATGAAATGTTCAACAGTTGACATTCCATTATTTGAAAGTGTGAACTTGCTGTTATCTGGGCCCACCAGCCCACGGAATTTCCCATGGCAGGCCTTCAATGTAGCAGATAGTAACTCAGTGCAACCCCCCACCCATTGTCCCCATTTATTCTGGAGACTCTCCTAAGAGGTGCTTCACACTCGCCCACAGTGTGTGGGCTACATGGTGCCCACCTTCTGTGACTGTACTTCATGTCTTTGCCTGTCTGCCATTCAATTTACCTCCCATTGCCAACCACCACTGTGCAGTAACAATGTCAGTGTTCACCAAAAGGTGCCATATTCTTGGGTGTGAGTGGTGCTGCGTTTGTGCAGGGCAGGGGAAAAAGGCCCTCTCTCTAATTCTCTGCTGCACTTGGTCACGCGGCCCTTCAGCAGATCCGATTGCCTCCAGAGTCCTTTCTAGCCTTCCTGCTTCTGGCCTTACCCTCACTCAGAATCTTACAAATTCTGCCATGAAAATCATCCTGTCAGGATCTGGCACTCATTCTTTGCTAGAGCCTCCAACATTGTTTTAGAAACTTCCCAGTCGCCTGCCCCAACCACAACCTGGGCTGGGCTAAGCCGTAAGTTGGGGCAAAGATGTCACAGTCCTCATCTCTGCTCTCTAACCAAACTCAGTCATGAAGCAGAAGGCTCCGGGGACACTGCCTGCACGCTGTGTTTGGTGTGAGTGTGATGGGCGTGCAGTGAGGCGCCAGGGTGACAGTACCCTAAGCAGCCAGTTGGCCAAACGCTTCCTCCAGAAGGAAACCCCTTTCTCGTGTTTCTGTCGTGATGAAGCAAACCGTAACCACCTCGGGCTCCCAAACGATGCAATTCTCTTCAGTGCACCATTCAGGTGGGCTCTGCGCCCCGCCTTCCAGTGCTTGGGGCGAGTCATTGCTTTCTTGACTAGAAAGGGTCTTCGTGGAAATTCTTTTCGGAGTCCACAGCTGATACTGGATCTCAGGCTGCTTGGCTGTGCCAAAAGGACAGTCCTTTTGTTTGCTTTCTCTTCTTCACTTCTTTCTTTATTCAGCTTCAATGGTAACTTTTGCTATCCCCACTGGGAAATAGCCCCTTCTTCTCCTCTTTACGTTTTTCTGATTTCAGCTGGTCTGAAATCCAGACACTTTTTAGAAAGGGACAGTACTGAGCAAGGATGTTATTTGGAAAGCCAGTGGCTAGACACACCAATATTAAAAAGAACAAGCAGATAGGTTTCTGGATTCCCAAATGGGATTTCTGTGCATTAGACATGTCTAGGACCCAACATATAAAAATCAGACAAAATTAATTATGAGGTTTGGTTCTTTTGGAAAAAGCCTTGAGTTAATTTAATTCATGGATATGAGGATACTGTGCAAGTTAATATTGATTTACCAATTGAGAACCCAAGAGTAAATAAACACTTTTACATCAAACTTGGTTTCGTTACCCAGACATTATGGGCACTTGGCCATTTGCTTCTAGGATAATATAATGTTAACAAAAGAGAGAAAAATAAAATGAAATTTCTAAGATCAGATTCCTAAGACAAAGCAAGTACCATATGTTAACTGTAAATATTCTGCTCCACTAGCAATTCAATTTTATCATAATTTGTAATTCACTCTCCTCTACTCAACATCAAAAAAACAGACCTAGAGGAATTTGACCAGGGTTGTTAAAGGGATATTTTTAAATAATTGTAAGTGTTACAGTACCTACATATATAAAATGGTATATAGTTATAAGTGTTACAAGTAACAATAAGTATCATTTATTTAGGCTTACTATATACCAGATACTTTTACAGGACTTTATTTACATTATCTCATATAATCTATGCATTAGGTTTTTAAAATTTTTAATTCATTGATTTTGGAAAGAGAGAGACATAGATTTGTTGTTCCACTTATTTATGCATTCATTGGTTGACTCTTGAATGTGCCCTGACTGGGGATCAAACCCACAACCTTGGTGTATCAGGATGATGCTCTAACCAGCTGACCTATCTGGCCAAGGCTGCATTAGATAGATTTAATTCCCATTTTACAGATGAAAAAACTACTGTTCAGTGACACTAAATAACTTGGCCAAGTTAATACAGTCCATTAGTGGCAGACCCAGCATTTGAACCTGCACATGTGTGACTGCTGAGGTTGTGCTGTTAACCCTTATGCTATGGCAGAAAATTACAGAAAGCCACTTTAGGAAAAAAACTAAGCAAACAACTAGAACAGGAACAGAATCACAGAAATGGAGATCACATGGTGGGTTATCAGCAGGGAAGGTGGCGGGGGAGAATGGGGAAAAAGGTACAGGGAATAAGCAACATAAATAGTAGGTACAAAATAGGCAGAGGGAGGTAAAGAACAGACTAGGAAATGGAGAAGCCAAAGAACTTATATGCACGATCCATGGGCAGGAACTAAAGGTGGCGGGGTGCTGGTGGGAGTAGGGGTGCAGGGCAGAGGGGAATAAAGTGGAGAAAAAAATGGGACAACTATAATAGTGTAATTAATAAAAAAATATATAAAATAACTGGAATCTAACGAATTCCAGAAAGAGAGGGGTGGGCTGGGTGGAGGAAAACAAGAGGGGGAAAAATGGGACAACTCTAACAGGATAAAAAATAGAAAAGTTGTAACATAAAAAAAAAAGATACCGGGTAGGTAAGTACTAGGATATATGACATTCAAGACATTTTGCTTCTTCAACCCCCTGATGCTCACTGCTTCTAACAGTCTGCTACTAGATTATGCCTGCATGTCTCCCAAGGGCAAAAGTCAGCTCTCAGAGACGGTTCAATATGAACCCACAAAGAAAACATTTTCCTGACTACATTGTAAATGACAGGGCCCCCTCTCACTGGTCGAATTCAGTGAGTCACAAATTATCCAGAACCATGTACATACCACGGGTTAATCCTCATCTGTTCCCATTTTATAGGACCTGCTTTACCTGCCAGTTCTCTCCTTATAATGTAGTACTGGAAATTGCATGTTTCATTCTACATGTGGTTTGACCAGCAGGGAGTTCCGTAAGCGCTGCTTCACTAAACTGCACCCTAAGCTTTTAATACTTACCATTTAGATTTCATTAGCAGTGTAAGCTGCCACAGCCCACCTGGATTGAGCTGGTGGCCACTGAAAACTGCTGGATCTCTTCCACTTAAAAGGCAGCTATCAAGGGAAATACCATCCTATATTTATGAAAATACAGTTAAAAATAACTTTTACCTGGGTCTTCACCTGGATTCCTATTAATTTCTTTGTGGTTTCAGGGGCCTAACATTCCAAATTGCTAGGTTAAGGTTGAATTCCAGCCTGCTGATTATGTCATTGACACCAACAGTGTCAACCCTTCAGGCTCTGTGATAGCTGTAGGTATGATACATTGCCTTCTACGTCTCCAGTGCATTAAACAACTTTCAGTCCAAGTCAGTGAGTATTTTGTGCGCACACATTCGGAGTTAGCTACTGTTCTGAAGGTGAGAGGAATGAGATGCACTGATGATGTCTGGATGAACTAGCCATAGCTAGTCCCCAAGGGCTGCATGGCATACGGGGGAAACAGGCGTGAATATGGTTAGGTATAATACACTATGATTAAAGTTCTACGAAAGCATAAAATATTCAGTGACTTACTGAATTACCTTAGGAGTTTTAAGTTCTTATATATGTAACCTTCACCAAATCTCTGTGTTTTCAAATTTCTAATTGGTTGGTATGGTAGTGATTCAACCTGAAGCTAGGTCTGCCTAGATCAACTGGACCAAGTGACTGACTGAGGATTGTGGATCACATGTGCTGATCACAGCAGAATGTGTAAATTCAATTTTATCAAGAATGTTGATGACATGACCAATACAGTAGACATATGCAACTATCTCATTATATCGTCTCGGAGTGTGATTTTAACTTTAAGACAACAACAACAAAGTGCAAGACAGTGTATAAGAGAGTCATCTTCTAACTAAGTAACTAACTAACATATGCTGTCTCTTCTAGAATGCAAAGATCACAAGGAAACAACAGGGAACAAAGGGGCCTCCTTCTGCAAGGATGAATGTAACAACGGCGAGGAGGCTCACTAAATGCTTTTCCATCCCAGAAATATTCTTATGCCACATCTCTAGATTTCTACATCTTGTAGCCAGCTGCCATGCATGAACACACACTTTTTGGCAGCCGAAGCTAAAAGAATTATTTGAGTGGTTAACTAATTGTTCCTTTATCTTGGCTTCCAGACAGAAGGAGGAGGAAGAACAGAGAAAACCTTTCTGCCCTTGGTTTACCACCAGGCTGCCAGATTTACATTGGCCTCCTTCACATATACTAATCTCAGTCTTAGGGAGAACAAGAGATTACCTACTCAGATGTGGGGGCTCTTTTATACTGAAAATAATGACTCAAACCTGAATAGAACTGAAAGGGGGAGAGAGTTCTTTCATAGCCTCCAGCCCTCCTTCAAAGCCGTCTTTTTTTGACGTCCTCTTCCCCAGGAGCCTTTTTGCAGCCCCGCCAGGGCTACCCACAGCCCCGGTCCTGAGGCAGGTACCTTAGCTGTGCCTTTGCAGGCAGGGCCCCAGGCTCAGACCTTTCTCAAGCCTGGGCTGTGAAAGGCGGGGGTTCCCTTGTCCAGGAGGCAAACCAGGGCCAGTGGCCCAGAGATTTTCATTTAACTTTCTGTTTGTTTTGCTTTTTATATCCTCCCTTCCTTCCTAAATTATTCAAGTGTTTTATTAGTAAAGCTCAAAACTCAGTTCTTAGCTAATGCAAGTGTGAAATAAAATTCCTGGAAGATACAATAAAGAGAAAATAAACTGTTAATAGAGAGCCACTAGAACAGAGTCAGGGAACTGAAAAATGGTGCTGGAAGAGTTGGACATTCCTATGCAAAAAAAAAAAAAAAAGAGAGAATTCAAGTATATTTTGAAACACATATAAAAATGACCTTAAAAAATCTTTGTGACCTTGGATTAATCAAAGGTTTCTTAGATGTGACACAAAAGTACAAACTATAAAACAAAAAATGATAAAATGGACTTTATTGTAATTAAAAGCTTCTTCTCTTTAAAAGACACTGTTAAGAAAATTTAAAAAAAACCAAAACAACAGATGCACAAAGCAACTACCATGTTAAATATTTCTGGTGGCTGCAACCAAAAGGCAAAACATATGAAAAACATGAGATATATTTGTGAGGCTCATATTATTGTTCTGGGATCTGAAATCTTTCTTTTTAGATGAGTAATATTCCAGCAATTGATAAATATAGCCTCTTATGTGGGCATTACATTTTCCTTCTAGTATCTCAAAAATTAATCGTATTCATCCTAAAATTAAGTGATTATAAATATTTGACAGTATATCTTAAATTTTATTATAAATATAGGCATTCTGTTCCCTGCATTATCATGTTCAGGGGACAAAAATTTGTGTTTGTGTACAAAGCTGAAGAAATAATAAATAATCATTAATTCTTCTCAAAGGGTACTGTAAGTTATATATTGAGTTGGCCAAAACATTTGGGTTTTTTTTTTCCTTAGGATGGCTCTTGCAAGCACTTAGTTGTCTTTAACTTCATTCAAAACAATTTTGTTAGATTGAATTGTGACAGCTGTCATATCCGTGTGCATTGAAAAATAACAAAATTGGTGAACTTTTGTGCAGCCATTTTAATATTGAAGATGGAAGAAAATACACATTTCAATATAGTATGCTTTATTATTTCAACAGAGGTAAAAATGCAACTGAAATGCAAAAATATGATTTGTGCAGTGTGTGGAGAAGGTGCTGTGACTGATCAAACATGTTAAAGTGGTTTGTGGTGGTTTGTGAAGTTTCGTGCTGGAGATTTATCACCGGATGACAGATGCTCCATGGTTGGGAAGACCAGCTGAAGTTGATAATGATAAAATCAAAACATTAATTGAGAATAATCAACGTTATACCATGCAGAAGATAGCCGACATACTCAAAATATCCAAATCAACAAAGTTATTGGTGAAAATGAAAAATGTTTTTTATTTTATGGAAAAAGCTAAATGGACTTATTGGCCAATTGACTGTTTAGAAATCAATTACAAGGAACACTATTTATATCAAATTGATAATACATAAGAAAATCTCTGAGAAAAAATATTTATAGATTTAAATGTCTTTGTCATAAAGATTAAAGACTGAAAAGAAAAAGTCATACTTATCTTTTAAAAATTAGGAAAATAAATTAAGGAAACCAAACAAAAGTAGAAAAAATAAAAATAAAGTAATAAAAAATAAAAACAATGAACAAAAGAGCAAAGAAATAAGTAAAATAGTGGAAAAGCTATTTAAGTCTAATAAGCTAGGTCATGGATGTGTAGCTCAGTTCATTATATCAATGTCCTAATCTACCAAGGTTGCAGGTTAGATTCCTGGTCCGGGCACATATTAAGAATCAATCAATGAATGTGGGAATGGGTGGAGCAACAAATGAAAGTCTCTCTCCCCTTTCCTCTCTAAAGATCAATCAATACATAAATCTAATAAGGTAGATCAACAAGAGTTTGATCAAGTAAAACACATATAAAAGCTAAGGAATGAGAAAGATAATCACAGATAAGACATTAAAACTTTATAGCAGAATATTAGTTTCAATGACAGCATTTTTTCAAAAACCAGAGGAAATAAGTGATTTTCTTGCAAATATATAAACTGTCAAAATTCACCCAAGAGGAAATACAAAACTTGAATATGCCATAGAATATTCATAGAAGACCAAATGCCACAGAAGAGACTGGAAGAGGTTTAAAAGAGCTATTATTTAAAAAATCACCAGGATCAAATGGAGTCAAGGTGAAGTTCTAGCTAATCTTTAAAACTAAACAAATAAAACAGGTGATTTGAAGGTAACATACTTTGCCAGACTATGAAAAACAAATCTTTACTATCATCTTACATTATCCTCTTCATCATTTTTCCTCTCTTCATTATTCATCTCCCCCCCTGGCTCACCCAAAACCACGTCACCCCTCAACCCAGACACACATAGGCATTTAGCTGCCTTCCCAGAATCACTGGTTTTAAATCACTCCTCGTTCCCTCCCCAGCTACCTCCGGTCATTGAAACATCTGTGTCCTCTGGCAGCTGATCAGGCTGAGGCTTAGGAGGCCCATCTTCCCCTGCTCAGACCCCACTGACAGGTTCACCAGTCATAATATGGCTATCGGCACAACTGGGTCCACATGCATCCCTGTCCACTTGCAGGATGCAAACACCACTGGCAACTCCAGCAAACCACACCTCGTGGGTCATTAGTCCAGTCGCAGGAAAGGTGCATGGCTTTGACAAATTCTCTCAGGAGGCCCTATTGGAGAGGCAGCCACAAGGCCTACTTCAGTCCCCTCCTCATCTCCCCAGTTGGTCTGTTAGGAAATCTAGCACCACTGTGCCCCTCCCCCTGCCCAAGGAATGCCCAACAGAAATTCAGTCATCACCAATAGAACTTTATTTTTCACTAGAGTTCATCTTGATTAGGGACTTGTTTGCAAAGAGACTTCCCTCTTCATTTCATTCATGTTATGGTGGGAATGATTGAGGTGAGCAGAGCCCTATTTCAATTTCTCTTACTAGAATCACCTGTTGTCATGACTGGGGCCAGATGCCATTCTACCATAGTTAAGTCAGAGCCTGTTGCTATTGACGTGTTTCTGAGGTGAGCTAAAAGTTCCTATGCATCCATGTTTTAACTGATTTAGTTTGAGTTTGGGGCTGGATATGTTAAGGAAAAACAAAGCTGGACATCAGTTAAAGGTGGTAAAAACAGACTTTCTTCAGGATCTACCACAGTACGGGATAAGGACTTCAGTATAAAACTGAGGCCAGCTCCAAGCCATGCAGAGATGCAGAGACCAAGTGGGGGCTTGAAAGCTCGGTCAGGGAAGTGGAAAATTACAAAAAGCAGCTGGGCATTGGTCATTGAGGGTAGGCCCTCTGGGTTAGTTAATTAGCACTATGGAAGCTTCTACCCTCCCACAAACTGGGAAACCAGGGCCCTATCTGTTCAGTTTTGAGCTTTCCAAAGCAGGAATGTAAGGGGACCTGGTTGTCCCAGGGACTTGGCCTTGAGCAGTTAGAAGCCATGCTAGTGTTTGTTCAAGATCTTAATATAGGAGGGGCAGGAGGTGGATGAAATTATTAGTGATGAGATTAAAGGACAGTTCTCAGATATGTAACCTAAAGAAATCATGCTACAATAGAGATCTTAATATGTACATCTGTTGCCATATGATTCTTCATTGTCACCAAGTTCATAATTTCATTTACATAAACTCAAATTAATACTATGTACTGAACTTTGAGTGGAGGACCAACTGCACCTTAGCCTCAGCAGCTTTGGAAGACATTGCTAAGTAACAGCACAATATGTACATAACCAGCTTCAAAAAAATGGTCCTGAGCCAGCCACCTAAACAACTTTTTAAAAATAGTTTTGTGGGTGCCTAACTCAAATAGTCAACCTTTCCCACCAAATTTAAGTGGTGATGGAAAATCAAAGAGTTAGTTACAAAAGTCTATACATAGGCAATTGAAAAAGTAAATAGAGGGTAGAAATTTTTCACATCATGAATCCTTTCATTGTAGAAAAATTATTGAAACAACTGGCAATAAATGATTGCTGTTCTCTCTGGAGTTATCATAATATTTTCCCAATACACTTATACTCTTTGGAAATATGCATGTGAAAATATGAAACCTTCATAAAGCTGACAAAAATGAAAAGCAGTTCTTGAAAAATTGCCCATTATTCATTCATTATTGATTGTGAAGTTGTTTTATCTTTGCAATCACAAGAAGCACTACATGGGAAATGAAATAAATGTTTCAATAAATCAGATATTTGCCTAGTGAGGTTGGTTCTGTATTGTACGCACAAGGTCCAACAAGAAAAAAACATCATCCTATTACAGATCATGTTTGGGCTGAGAAGATGCCAGCAGATCTGGGTGAAAATGAAAGAACACAGTTCTAGTTAGGAATTTGCAAACCCATAGTCAAAAACGTAGTGCCTGGAATACAATAGGCATTCAGGAAATAAATGTTAAGTGGAGTTTTCAAAATGTGTGTTTTGGCCACATGTAACTAAAATATCTAAGGTATTGAGTAATATTTACATTTCATGCAGTTGGATCCTACCCTCCCCCAATCCCCAGTAAACATCTTTTTAAGAGATGACAAAAGGAAACAAGCTCACAATGTTCAGATACAAAGAAGCCATATTGTCAACCTCATCGTTCTCACTGTTACAAAGGAGCCTTTAATTTAATTGGATATTCCCAGCCCCCAATCTCCCCTCCAAGGAACACAGCTGAGACCACAGAAACAAGCAAGACTGCCTTCTGAAGACCCAACTGAAGCTCCTGGAGTCCGAGCCAGCAGGGTGGGAGCCCTTAACATAGAAGAAAGCTTATTTAATCTCATTTAGCACAGGACTTAAATAATTTTGTTTATCTGGTTTCTATGCCAACAGGTTAGAAGGTTTTTACACAATGCGAACTTCGTGGGTAAAATTTTAAAGCAACCATGCTTTGAAACCTGTTCACTTTTATCCTCGGCCCTGTTTCAGGACTTCTTCCCCTCTCCCCAGTTGACTCCTTTGTATAATTGTTTACAGATCTATCTTCTTTATCAGGGTACGTACTTTCTATGTCCAATTAATATTTGTATTTCTCTTCCCTTCAGACTCTTTCCAAAAACCTTGAACTCGGTAGGCATACAATAAATGCTCATTAAACACAATGACTCAAAAATAGAGAATTAGAAGAGGTGGTGTCTTGTTGGAAGCACCTTGAAGTCACATACGGTGGTTAACAGTGTAGAAATAAAAACTTAAATGGAAGGACTGATGTGTGAGAAAACTAAGCCATTTAGGGACCTCAATGTAGGGACGAAGAGCTGCGCGTACCTCCTGAGCCCCAGGGAGCTGCACGGGCGTCGGGGGTGTAGTGCTGGATGCTCAGAAGGAGCACACTTAGTCATTGGTGTAAGTGTGCAAGGCAGGAGCTGTGTCATCAGTTTACAGAAGTGAGCGGCCCATTTTCATTTATCAAGTTAGCAAAGGTGCTTTTTAAAAATGAAATCCAGTGTTGATAAGGGTATGGTAAAATGGGTATCTTATAAACAGTTAAATGGTGGGAACAGTTCTAGAGAAAAGTTTTAGGAACAATGCAAGACGCTTGCAAAGACTTATGACTCAAGGATTTTCATTGCATTCCTGATGCTCGCTATAAAAACTGCCCATCCATAGGGAAATATTGTCAAACAAATATGTTTAAAAGTTAAACTGAGTAGTTTGATACAATATAAATGTATACATGTGCTTAAAAAGAGGAAGCAAGTGTGTGTGAAAGGAGATACAAGAACATAGTTACTGTGGATGGTAGCACCACTGGTGGTTTTTATTTTCTTCCTTATAATTCTGTGTTTTCCAAATGTCCACCAACAATTATAAGTAATTTTCTAATCAGAAACAAGGATGAATTTCCTGTGTGTGTGTTCTGGGGTAAGCTTCAGTGATATGCAAAATTCATTTATGTAGAAAACCCCATTCTTTGACCATACTGTGTTAGATTGTTAGGAAATGCCCACCATGTGCCTGATATTTGCCAGGTCCTGAGTATTCAAAATACAAGACAGGATCCCTGCACTCATGGAGCTCAGACTCTATCAGAAGACAAGTTTTTACTCTACTGTGTGTTGAACCTTCACTGGTACTAAGCATTTTGCTCATATTATCTCATTTAATCCCCACAATAATTCCAGGAAGTAGATGTATTCATTACTCTCCTTTCACATAGCTAGAAACCGAGGCTTAGAGAGGTCTAGTGATTTGCCCAAGATCACAGTTAGTATGTAATGAAGGAGAGCTTCGAATCCAAGCAGATCAGCTCTAGACTTTCTCCAGCAAGACTGTGGTGTAGAACAGACTGACAGCTGCCAGAGGGGAGTGGGGACTGGATGAAAGAAGGTGAGGGGATTGGCCAAAGCACAATATGCAGGACCCATAGTCACAGACAACAGTGTGGTGATGGCCAGAGGGAAGGGGGGTCGGGGCTGGGTGGAGAGAGGCAATGGGGAGGGGGAAATGGGCACATCTATAATAGTGTCAACAATAAAGATAAAGTTAAAAAAAGTCTGTCGCAAACACTGTAATCAAGAGGACATGTGCAAAGACGGCAATGAATACAGTGTTATTGCAGCACTCAGGACATGCTTCTGACCCATGGTGAGTGGAGGAAAGGATGCAGAGGACTTCCTGGAGGAGGTGTCATCTCTACCGTATAGCACGGGAAGAGGGGCTGGGTCTAGGACAGCTGGCACAGGGTGTTCCAGGCAGAAGCAGCCCTGGGTGCCTGTGCTCAGAGGCCCGAGGGACCTCAGAACACTCGGCCATGATGTGGTTCTCTGCGGCTGGAGCCAAGGGAGGGGCTCGATGGCCCAGGGAGCGAGTCTGGGACCTCATTACAAAGGGGCATATTTGTTGCACCCGATACTGTTGCACAAAACGAACATTTTTCTTTCAGTTCTGCACTGCAGGGTAAGAAAAAGGGTTAAGCAGGCTTTAAAAATCCTATTCCTGTTTGACTGATCACTGCCATGGTAACCCAGCAGCAGCCAACACTTGTCAAGGCCTCTTCTTGGGATACAATAATAAACAGTGATAAAACATTACCTCAAGGCTTTACATATTTGCCGTCAGTTAAAATTTTGTTCTTGGCTATGGCAAAGACTTCTTCCAATCAACCCCCTGCTCAAAAATGAGGAGCATTTTAAGTAATGTACTAGAAATACTTCATGCATATGCTTTAAGAATTTGGAGCCCTTCACATTTCAGACCCTTGAAAAGGCCAAAAACCCTGTCAACGCAGAGAGGTGGGAAAGGGCTTTCTCCTTCCAAAGTGGAAAGACTTGACAGAAGGTAAACAATGATGCCGCACTTCCTGGCTTCACAAAGCATTAGCCCCATTATGTCGCCAGTGATTTCTGTGCAGGTGAAGAGCCACCCCCTCACCCCTCCTTTCACTTTTAACTCTCGCCGAAAGAGAGGCGCTGAGTCTCACAATTACCGCTGTGTGACAGCTGCGTGATAGGTAGAAATTTGTTTCTGAAATAATCCACATATATTTAGATTTGGTACCCTTCTCAAAGCCACTCAACTCAGGCAGCTTCTTCAAAGAGACAATGCCTGAGCGTAACTGAAAGCTTCTCAGTTTGGAGAGGAGGCTCAGCTGAATTCAAATCTCAGCTCCCACTCCTAGCAGCTTTCCCCTCGTACCTTACCTGACCCCGGGAGCAGTTTCCTGCTTTGCAAAATGAGATTTATACTCGTCTTTGCAGCATAGCCAAAAGGACTGGAGATAATGAATGTAAATGTGGCAGGCACATACTATGTATTCAGCACCTGGTAGCTATTATTATTGATTCAGGCTCACAAACTCAAAAGATCAGTCCGAAAACAAAACACTGTGAAATGACCTAGGCAAAAAGTTTGCAACCAACAATTTATGTATCCTATTTCATCAATTCCTAGACACCCTGGTTTTTGCATTTTCACATCTCTGAAACTGGAATGTATCTTAAAAGATGTGTCATAGTTCGGTTGGCAATGATCCTTTGTAGATCATAATATAATGGAGCATCTCACGATGGAGGAAATCTTAGATTAGATGAAATGGGGTAGTCCTTTTCAGCATACAGAGAATTTCACTTTGGTTGCAGGCCAACAAATAAGAGGAGGAGCCAAACCCTCCTCTTACTCAATAAATCTCTGTCATAAGATTTATAGCAACTACGTATTTCATCTTTCTGAGCCGTCTCAACCTGACAACACATCTGTCCCTAGGAGAAGACACATCAGAATCGTTTATCTACTCAGGCTCCTGCATGATCCATATCATCCTGTGCCACCTTGCCCTATCTCCCCAACCGTCCCTGCCCCAGCACGTGTGCTGCCGCTTAAAACTAAACAAAACATAAAAGACTTAGTTTGAGATTTTCAAAGCTGTTCCTAAAGTGAAAGAAGGCGAGTATATAATGAAAGTAATTTTCTGGGCTTGCAGAAACATGTTGATCATAGCAGCAAGGCTTACTGATGGGGGAGGAAGTAGGAAGATGCAAACAAACACAAACACACACATGCACACACGCATGCATGAGTGCACACACACCTGTTTGTCACATACTATGGAACTTTGCCCTAAGTCTTCATATGACCTCTGGAAACCAGAGTGGTAAGGGAATGTAGGTGGTTGGGACCCTAGTGTAGCTGGTGTCACCTGCTTGGGAACAGGAGGCATGTACACACACACACACACACACACACACACACACATTTCTTTTTTTCTTTCTATTTGTCTGTCTAGCTACCTATCTATCTCCATGATTCACATTGATATCTCTCATTTTAATCCAACAGGTGACAGGGTTCATTGTAGTTCCCCCCTTTCCTTATTTGTATCTTCCTTCTCCTTTATACCTGGCTCTCATTATCCACGATTACTTATTTGCATAATCTTATAATGGACACAAAGTAGTTTCAGAGTTGCTAACCCAAACCTCTGTGAAAAACAAATTTACCAATTCAAATAAAATATTCCTGTACATGTCTTTTTATTTTTAGCCTTATAGGATGTGATGGTTAATTTTATGTGTCAAGTTGACTGGGTCATGGGGTGCCCAGAGATTTGGCTAAACGTCATTTCTCTGTGTGTCTGTGCGCGTGTTTCTGAAGGAGATTAACATTTGAATCAGTAGACCAAACAAAGCAGATTGCCCTTCCCAATGTGGATATCAAATGCAACCTGCTGAAGACCTAAACAGAATTAAAAGGTTGAGTTAGAGAGTAAGCTTCCTCTCTGCTTGACTGTGTTGAGCTGGCACATTGGTTTTCTCTTTCCTTCAGGCTTAGATTAGAACTTATACCATCAGCTCTCCTGGTTTTCAGGTCTTTGGACTCAGACTGGAACTGTGCCATAGGCTCCCCCGTCTCCAGCTTAACTGCAGATCCTGGGACTCCTCAGTCTCCATAATTATGTGAGCCAATTCCTTATAATAAGTCATAGGTAAGTAGATAGATGGATAGATATAGAGATAGGTAGACAGACATAGAGCACACAGCATGTGTGCGTGCATGTGTAATTTATACCTATATCTATCTTATTGGTTCTGTTTCTCTGGAGAACCCAGGCTTCTAATACTAATACCACTACTAATGTTAATACTAATAGTAATCCAGGCTATTCATGCTGTCAAAATACTGTTTTCAAAAATTACTTAAGTTAATGCTTTTCTTCCACATTCACTCTATTTTAGCCACGTTGTTCATTTGTAATTTACCATTTGTTAATGTTTACATTTCTTTTAAAAATTAAGTCAGATTGTATATACATAACACTGTCCAGGACTTTCCGTCTTACTCAAAATCAAACGCGAAGCCCATGCACAGTCTGAGCCCTGCATGACCTGGCCTCTGGCCGCCCCTCCGGCCGCCTTTCCTTGTCGCGGCCCCCCTTGCGCACCCCAGTCCAGTCACACCGGCTTCCCTGCTGCTCCTTCAATATCCCATTCGAGTTCCCACTCTAGCGCCTCTGCCCCTGCTCTTTTCCAGATATCAGCACGGGTGCCTGCCTTGGATATTTGTTTCTTTGTCTGTCTTAGTTGCAAGGATGTAAGTTCCATGAGGGCTTTGTTCCATTCACTGCCAAACTCTCTGACCTAGGCTACTACGTGGAATTTAGTAGGAGCTTGTCTATATCTGTTGTTGAATGTTTGTTGAATTAACCTGCCTCATTTTTTAAAGAAAATATCACCCATGTGTTAGATGTCAATGATAAGTGTCAATTTGCTAACAAATTGCCAGCATAAGGACTGACAATCTGTATTTTTCCTTGAATGCCTATGACAATAATTGTACAAGTACAGTATGTGATTCAGTCTTATTCATTAGAGTGTTTGCCTTCAATATACTCCTCCACATCTCTTCTAATAGCTGCCTTTTTCTCCTAAATTCTCTACCATGAACATGTATTATTTTTATAATCAGAATAAAAGCAAAATCTATGAAAACAGTAAGTGCATATGTTAAAATGTAAGTCGTCATCAGAGAATTATTGTCATGCTTTCCTCACTTCTCATTCTCTTGAGAAATCTTTTACATTGACAGGCTCCAGAATCAATTTCTAAAGCCTCTGTCTTAAAAAATGATCATGAAACACTTTTGCACCTACAGATAAACCATCTACTATTGTGTAAGCCAGCCTATAAAAAGACACCTATCCCACATCATTAATAGGGAGAGGCAGAGCAAGGAAACAGCAGAAAGTGTGAGGCAGCTATTGTGCCAGTTCTCCGAGAACATGATAAAGGGAGAGAGAAGAGGGAAGAAAAAAAAAAAAAGAGCTCTAATGGGGGTGAGGATGTCAATGTCTCTTCTTGCTTTTAAACACAATGAAGGTGGTGGGGGTTGGAATAGCTCTGGAGGGGAGACACTTAAGATTTAAGTGATATGTATTGTCAGTTCTGGGGAAGAGTGTTTGAAAGCCAGACACAAAATAGTAAATTATGAAAGCAATTGAATGATTTCTAAACTGAAGAATAATAGTGAGAAAGTTGTTTCCACCAGTTGAGAGCACACAATTGTTTCTGTAAATTAAAAAGATTGGCAATAGCCAAAGAGATTGTTAGAATAATAGAGTCTTCCATTGGAATATTACCAAACCACAGGTATGTGGACAACAGAATATGAAATGGGTGAGGGGAAGAGAAAAAAGGACGAAAAGCCCTAATTTGATAAAATCTCATGGGATAAGGGAAAGACTCTTAAGGGTGACAAATGTTGGAAACAGCTGTGGTGCTACCGGTAACAGATATGTCAGAGATTTAAGGGACCCAAGTCGGCAGACTTCAGAATTCAGTCAAGGGGGCAGGCACATCTGAATTAATGATGAATACATTTGTGTAATAAAGGTTGTTTCTTCCTAGAGGACTTTCTGTAATGGCGGATACCTGGACAAAGAGGGGGAAAATAAAGCTAATAGGAGCATCAAACATGGCTCTTTAAGCCTTTGTTTTTTTTCTTCTAAGAATCAATTAACTCCAAGAAAGTGAGCCAACAAAGGACTCCTGGAATCCTGCCTGAGGAACGGAGATTTCAGAAGCTGTGGAGAATCACAACGCAAGTGTCATTTCTACCTGTGAATTTGCTGCTGCAGATACCTTTGGTTGCCTACCCAATAGCAGCTCCCTACTCCCACTCTTCTAACAGACCCTGAATTTGTTCTAGTATTTACACTTTTCCAAAAAAAACCATGGGCTTTAGGGAATGTTGGGTTCATTCCCAGTACCAGGTGTTGGAGTTTAATTATACTAACCCAACGGAGAAAAAGTTTATTCTTTGGCAGTGATTGGCTTAGGAACAAGCAGTTTTGGCCATTAGGACACGAAGGGAGGATAGTAGGAAAGGTTTCTTAGCTCTTTGAAAGAGATACAAGGAAAAGTCCCATTTCTGTGTCTGTATAATGGAGTGTGAAAATGTGAGGCCTGGCTCTGCTGCAGCCATTTCTTAACCATGAGGAAAGCTAACTAACGTGCTCAGGAGAGAACAGAAGAAAGAATCTGAATTCTTGATGATGCTCTCAAGGCGCTTACATGAACAACCCAGGGACTCTACAACGTTGGGGCTTCTTGTTGTGTATGACAATAAATCCATGAGCTGTTTCAGCCATTCTGAGTTGAGTTTTCTGTCACCTGAGTCATAGCTACGTGATTTTCTTACTCTTGAAATTTTGAATCTGCTAACAATAAAACCCTTACTTCAGAGTAGATTACTGATAGCAAAGCCTCTCTCCTTTTCACTCTGTGGGAGGCCTCCCAAAGTGGCGGAGTGTGACGCTCCCTAAAGACTATCAAGGGCCCAAAGTAGGAGTATGGGGCTCCCATCACAGCTAGAAGCAAAGGCAGACTTTCCAGGTTTAGTGACCCACTGAAATACCTTGAAATGCCCCTTGGTTCAGAGCATCGATATATAAATCAAATATAGAAACTGGGTCTTAGGCTCATGTTTGGGCAAGGTCTGCCTGTGTTGCCTCTTGCTGCGCTCTGATACCTTCAGGATGCCCAGACACTACACCTCTGCTGTACAGTAAAGGATTAATTAGTTCAGCAGACTTGAGGTGCTCAAACCTTATACGTTCTAAAGAAAGAACTGGTCTTAACTGGTTCCTGGAAGTCCTTAGAATATCCTTCTTGACAAGAGTGTCTTTGTATAACTGTGAGACCTTGGGCCATGTCAGATAATTTATGCTAACAATGTGATTTATGGTGAATACATGTTTTGTTTGTAGAGGGCCATAGGGCACACACTGTATCAGTTTGACTTCTGGAGGCTTGGAGACTGAGTAGTTAAGGTCAGTCACTCGGGTGTTGCATGTCCATATGACAAAACCACCCTGGACGCCAGGGCTCAGGGGAGCTCACTGGGAGAGGACAACTGGGTGGTTGTGCTCTATGCCTCTTTGCCATTACTGGTTCTAACCTGCATACTTTCACTGTAATAAACCATCGTCATGTGTATAACAGCCTGCCTGAGTCCTGTGAGTCTTTCTGGTGAATCACTGAACCTGAGGGTGACCCAGGGGATTGCCGGCGCTCCCATTACACAGAAACCTGAAACTTTGTTGGAATCTCTTTCATTCTTTCTATAGTCACATGTCAGCTCAATATCATACTGGGACAAGCAGCCCGCTGGAAGGAGCAATGGGACTTGGGAGAGTCGGGTTCACACTGCGGTCCGTGACATGGTGGCGGTGGGCGGAACTTGGGGAAGTCACAGATTTTTCTCTAATCTGCCCTCTTTGGCCAAATGGGACAATATCTGCTCTGTTTGCAACTGGTGACGTGAAGCGCATCGGAAAATGTATGTGAAAACATTTTGAAAATTGTATGTATTTTTAATTATTAGGTATTATAGACTCTTAAAACTTGACACAAAAGTGGAATATCGCTAGCTAACTCTAAGCGCTGAATTTGTACCAGCTACTCTCCATGTACTGGCTCATTTCATTTCCACTCTCATTGGCCTCATGCTGTATTTTACACAGAAACTTTGTGAGGAGGAAATGAAACAACCTTCTCAAGGCTCCATTACTAGTAAAGAGCAGTATCAGGACTCACGCCATAGTCTTCTGATTGCAGCATTAAGCAATCAACCATTTTACAATGCAATTCCATCCTTTTAGGTGCCTCCAGCAAATTCAGTCTCTTAAGTATGAAATACCTTCAAGATGTGTAGCTTGTCCTCAGAAAGTACCAAGAATGTCTTAGGAACTATCTCTAGATCAAGGCCATGTTAGAAAATGCTCCAGTTTCACCTAAGGTTTGGTTTTGGGTCAGGATATTAAGCAAGTAAATGTATCTTGGCACACCTAGAGCCACACCAGGCATTACATATGAGAGGAGGGATTCTCTGCCCTTGATCCCTCTCCCTGCATATCCACGGATTTTGGGCAGGTTTTCTTTTTTGCATATAACCCTCACAATCATGACTATGGGAAAAAGTCTCTTATGTTATCTGTCAAATATGTGAAGCATTTTTCACAATCTTTTTAGATAACTGATATCTTGGTTGTGTTTTCTATGTGGGTCAAGATGGAGACGGTATATTATTTCATTTCACTGATTAAATGAAGAGAGAGGTTTTGGGTACAGATACAAATTCATAAAACAGGGTTGAAAGTAACAATGTATTTTGCTGCCCTGGACACTTTGATACACATGTCTTGGCAGTCCAAGGTGCCCGGGGCATAAGAGACTCAGTGATATAGGTCAAGAAAACTTAGGCTTTCAAACCCACATTTTTACCAGAATTATAAACAAATGAATCTTAAAACTCTGCACTTACTTAAAATGTAGTATAGATTCGATTTGGAATCTTTTTTTTGTGGAATTGTGTATTTGCAATGTTGTGAGGTCTTGGATTTCAAAGGTCATGATGGTGTAGCAGAAGCAAAACAGTGTTCTTTTTCAGAAAACATCAGTGCATTATTTTAAATCTGGATTGTTTCCATAAGCAAAATTCCTTATTAGTATTCACTAATATATGCACGGTGGTCTTTTAATACCATGAGCTTGTTCAGAAGGAAACAATAAAAAAATGGAATGTTTCTTCTCTTTTCAAGCTGAGGTTTTCAAACACTCTGGCAGGATGAGCTGGGACTAGATTTTGTTGTAACAAGAGTTGTAACTTTAATATATATGTACGCCACCACACATACACACATGCACGCATGGCTGCCATCTGAGGGCATTTGCCACCCAAAATATGTCTCTTTTGGGGATAGTGATTGGTTAAGTTGATTATTTTTAAGAAAACTGTGGGGGTTCAGAATGAGTCTCCCTAGAATGTGCCACCATAGCATGCGGATTATTTTGAGCTAAGGACAATGAAAACCAAACAAACTCAAGAAGAGCTTTTTACCTCCCCCTTGCCTGCCTAAAGGAATTCAGATGGAAAAACCTGTTCCAGGAAGGGAGCTATTACCTTAGCATAATATGAACTAGATGTGGCAGACAGATAAATCTAGCAAAGTCTGTTTGTTAGACTCCCCTCTGGGTCCCTTTGTTTCTGGGTGGCCCAGCAAGAATTTGCTCTTCCTCACCTACCTGTGAATTGCCTCTCTCTCCTTTCTAAACTACCACCTCCCTTTCTCCTTTATATGCTCGAGGTGGCATATAAATAGAAACCTCAATTGTCTTTCTGTGAAACCACCATATGTACATGTATCATTAAATTTTGTTATTTTCTCCTGTTAATCTGTCTCATGACACTTTAATGATTACACATCTAGAAAAACTAAGAGGAAAAAGAGGGGAAATTTCTGCCCCCTACTACACAAATACCCTCCACCCACACAAAACACACATGCACAAGCTACACAGCCTACACATATGCACATACAGCATATCACACACTCACTACACATACTATACCACACAGATACACTCCCCTCTTCACCAAGCACAGATAAACAGACTACATTTACATACCATGCCATTGCAGATACACCACATATATATATCTCACATCAAGCAAACATATACGCACATCACACTATACACCATACAAACATAAGACTTCACCCCATACACCATACCACACACATATGTATTCCCTCTCAAACCAAGACAGATACACTCCCTTCCTCACTCCCCACAAACATATCTGGCTATTGGCTAACTCCCAACCTAATTTCCAACCCTCTCTTCCTTGTTTACTACTTCTGCTACATCCTCTTTCTTGCCATTTCTGGAACGTGCCAAACACACTCCTGTTTTTCATCTGTAGTTCCTATGCTGAATTTCTCTTTCCCTGGATATGCATATGGCTTACTCAGTTTTCTCTCCAGGGCAGCATGCAGAGCACGCATTCTCTGTGCTATCGGCCTGTGTCCATTGCTCTCCCGGCTGCTCTGAGTTATCTGTACCCTAAATCCAAACCACAAGATGGGAATGGCCCTTAGAAGGCATCTCATCAAGGCCAATGCTCTTATTTTGCGGACAACAAAATGGGGATCTCAAAAGAAGTGACTTGTCCAAGGTTACAGAAATCATCCATTCATCCATTCAGCAAATATTTAGTCAGCTCTTTTGTGCCAGACACTATTCTAGATACTAGGTAATGGAAGGGTACAAAAAGGGCAAGGAAACTTACATTCTATTCAAGTAGACAGGTAATAAACAAATACATAGTGTAATCTTAGGTAGTGGTTAATGCTTAAAAAACAAAAAAGCAGGCAGAAAAAGGAGCAAGAAGTAAGAAAGAGCCAGGAATAGTTGAGAAACATTATCCCAAGGGCACATGCAAATATAGTCTATTGGAAATTATCCAGATGTTAAAACATCTATTCACTCAAGGTGTCAGGCTAACTTGTGAATGCAGAAGGTTTAGCAAGGGGTTTCTTTGGATTTGAAAAGAAGGCACAGCTTCTGAATCTTGGCCAAGGCAAGGAGAGTGTGAAAAGGCCTTAGATGGTATAAAGACTCCCTGAAGCAACAATTGCAATAAAGATAAATGCTGAAATCTGGACTGAATCCATTCAAAACATTGTACATAACAAATGATCTTAGAGTTCAGATACTTTTATTAATATCATTTACTGGTAGTGGCTAGAGATAACATGAAATCCAGGAACACACAGAATCTTCTGAGAAAATAATCCAGTCTAAATGCGAAAGTCAGGCTACTGAATTTTGGGAAGTCAAAGGTTTTCATGCACAAGACAAGACCAAAATCAGACTACTCATCTAGGAATGTCCCAACTTGTACTTATTCTAGCATAAAACTTCTTTGGTGCCATCGGGAGATGAGACCAAGTAATTTAAAGTTGGTTGGTTTTTTTTTTTAATTTAAGATTTTATTTATTTATTTTTAGAGAGGGAAAGGGAGAAAAACATCAATGTGTGGTTGCCTCTCAAGCACCCCCTACTGGGGCCCTGGCCCGCAGCCCAGGCCTGTGCCCTGACTGGGAATCAAACCAGCAGCCATTTAGTTCACAGGCCAGCACTCAATCCAATGAGCCACACCAGCCAGGGCAGAGACCAGCTAATTTAAAAGCTTAGAAAGGCAGATCTTATCTGAAAAAAGAGACCAAGAAGCAAGAACTCCTGAGAAAATAACCTACCAGGAGCTCAGAGACTCCTTTAATCTTGTGCGTGAGGTGGAAACATCTGAGTGTGTGGGTGCATGCATGTGCATGCATATGTGTGTAAGAAAGATGAAAGAGTTATATTTTAAGGGTAATCCCCACATATTTAATAATATGTCTTATCTGTCATGTCTAGTACATTCAACTCAATTCTTCATCTTTTAAAGAAAATTCTCTAAGGAATGGTAGCCTGGGTTTTTATGCAACATGACTCTCTAGAATAAGGGCTATTTCTCAGATCATCAGGACTGTTCACTGGCAATCTCAACAAAACAGGCCGCTTGCACTTAAGAAATAAGGCCCTCTTCAGTGACAAGTTTAAATGTTTCTGAGTAGAGTTTCAAATCTCTGAAGTGGCCCAAACCTCCCAGCTTTAGTATAAACACCTCTGAGTACAATGCAGATTTTGAGATTATACAATTCTTATAATTTTAAAAATTAAAAAAAGATTCTCTTCTGAAAGACAAAAAAAGCTTTCCATAAATATTTAGAGATTAGAATAGGACCATTTTAGAAATACTTCTAATATAGAAATTGAATAGCATTCTTATACATCTTACTTTATATAACTTAAATATTTTATTTCCTATAATATATAAATCATTTTTGCAAAGGATTGCTTTGGGTTTGTTGACAATTTCAATCCCAATGATTCCTATACTTAAGACATATACTGACCATGATAAGAAGCTAAACTGTGCACATTTAATCAAAAATATGTCATTGTTTAAATAAGAATGAAATAAAAATGAAATTAAGGCTATGTTTATATACATTTCATGGGAAAATTTTATATTAGGTTTGGTGATCAGTATCACAATCTTTCACAAGTTGGAGAGCAACCAGGAAGCCAATGAAACTTTGCTGAACAGGTAGACAGATATATTAGTTTCCAACAATTAAAGTAACTGAAAGCAGGCCCCATGCTCAGTGGTTAGAGCATTGGTCTTGTAAAGTAACTGCGAGTGCGATACGGTTTGCAAAATGCTTTACCATGAGTTCTTTTAATTCACAGCACAACCTATTTGATAGGTAGAAATGTTACTATTTAAAAAAAAAAATGAGAAAACAGACACAGAGAACATACCTTAAGGCTCACATGGCGGGAAAGTGACCCGGACAAGTCTATCAACACTAATTGCGATGACCTTTCTGAACGGAGCGTGCTTCTCTTGCTGTATTATGCCTTCTAGTATAAGTTGATGTTATTTTAACCTAAGAAGTTGCTTAGTATTATTTTGTAGTGATGCTGAGGTGCTCAAATGGTACTAAAAATTTGTCAGCAGAATCGTTTATAATGGAAAAGATTTAGGATTCTGAACGATATTGAAAAGTTACATAATAAAGGACAGCATAGAAAATACAGTCAGCAATATCGTATGTAATAACTATGGATGGGGCCAGGTGGGCACTGGGAATACCAGGGGGAGCACTTTGTAGAGTATGTGATTGTCTAACCACTGAGCTGTACACCTGAAACTAATACAAAGTAATACTGAATGTAAACTGTAATTGAAAAAATTTTTTAAATTTAAGTTATATAAATAAAAAGTACTTGACAAAAAAAAAGCTACGTGAAAGAGATAGTTCATTGAAATTCTTGGGTGCAAGTTTCATGCAGATTATAAAGGCATGAATATTTGGTTGCTTTCCCAACGCTGATGGATTAAAGTTCCCTTGGGTACATCAGCATGCCTTCTTACTGCTTACTTATCCTTTAAAATAAGTAATAGTTGGGCCTTTTTATCTCCTATATCGCATTTTTTAAATGGAATCTGGCTGAATTTTTTTTTTTTTAATAAGAGGGCTTAATAATTTCACCTGCTATGACAGAGAAAGATGATTTATTTTTACCATTAGAAACCTTTGACAGATGGACAGGCTAATTTTCTCGATTTACAAAGAGTTCATTCAAATGAATATCTGGAGATGCTCTCACATCTGGATTGACTAGTCACATCATGAAGCAGTCAGGGCTGATGGAAAAACATATCTCAGAAGTCACCACTAGGATTTCCTCTTTCCCCTGCCCTGACAAGTAAGGTACCTGCCGTGATGTATTTTATGCTTGTACTGTGATACTGATCTTCAAGGAGCTGCTATGGACTTATATGCAAAAAGAATTTATTGGTGCATACTCTGAGCCATAACAAAGAATCTTCCCTTGACCAAATTCTAGTCTGGCTCCTCTGAACCCTCCTGACCACCCTCAACTTTGGCCTATAGTTCAGAACTGCAGACTCTCAGCACAATGATTTCATCCGCTCCTGCCCTGACTGAACAAACACTAGCACAGTTTCTAACAGCCGGGGCTGAACTCCTAGGATGACTACAGCCCCTCGTGAAGCACCTGCCTGAAAAAGGACAATGCTTCCAGCAGAACTTACTGTTTGTTCCAGGCCAAAACCTGGTGATAAGTGAATAGGCCCCTGAACCTGGTCTTTGAACAGATATTTTAGAAAGCTGCAATTACAAATCCTTTCTCTACCTTTGAAATGTTATTCTTCCACGCAGAGCAGTTTCGTTTGTTTGTTTGTTTGTTTTTGAAAGAACTGAGAGTCTGTGAAATGAAAATATTCAGGAAGGTAACTCGCCCACAGTTCTGTGAGACAATCGCAGTCTAGCTTCTGTGGGCGCCTTGCTTTACCTTGCACCACTGCCTCCTGTCCTAGGGGGAGGAGACACTTGTTTCTCTTCTGGATAAGCCCTGGTGAACAAACCCAGGTGGCCTAGCCACACAGACCAGCCCCCTGAACCCCCTTTGGCTCTTTCCCTTTGCACACCCAAGCCTTAAAAATGTCTCCTGTCTTTTGTTCTGGCAAAGTTGAGTTCAGTTCCTGCTGGACCCTCTTCCCTATTGCAATAGATTATTACTTAGTAAAATAGGTTCTCGCCCTTTCAACCAATGTCTGTCTGGCTTTGCTTACCTTTAACACCAGGTCTCAGTAAACTATCAGGTTATCCTGCCCAAACCCAGAACTCCCACGGCCATTCTTTCGAATCTCAGGGGCATGATGTGCCCCTTTCTCTTTTCACCAGTCCACTCCCACAATTAAACCTAAGCCATTATTGCTGAACTGAAAATTACATCTATTATTATTGAACTGAAAATTACACAGCTGCTTGTGGTCCAATTATCTGCTTATCTTGTTTCTATTGTTTCAGGGCCCCATATAAGGGAGGCCACATCCGGGCATCCATCAAAGCAAATCCTTTTAGGACAGCGATAGAATCATCTTTCACCCCTTAGTGAAATCCCTGCTACAGAAACCCTGGACCTTGAGGTACTTGAAAATGTGTTTGCTGATATCATGTTGTCTTATTTAATGCAGTTTATAAAGGGCTGAATTCCAAAACTTGTTGAGTGGATTTATAAACATGTGAAAATAGTCAGCAGATAATATTTGTGTCTCAGTGATTTAAATTAACTTTATTGTTTTATGGAAATACTCTCCAGATAGTCCTTTATAAGAAAAAGGGGGAAATTACTTTTTAAACTGTATTTTTAAGCTTTAAGTATGAAAAACTTTTAAACATATCTATAAGTAGAATAGTATATGGAACTGCTGTCTACCCACCGGTGTTACAGGACTACCATATTGTCATATTTCTTTCATTTTCTCCGCTTGAATGTACTATATTTCCCCCCATACTGCTATATTTCTAACGACAATCATGAATAAAAAGCACTTCTAACTTCAATGGCATGGATGTTAATATGGTGCCAGCTAGGTGTTGGTTCCCCTTCGGTAGCGATGCTGTTACTCAGCTTTAAGGAGACGCTACTCCCCAGCCTCAGACGATCGTGATTTGGGTTTTATTCCAGTAACAGTGATGCATTTGGGCTGAGTCATGTGCAGTATCCTCTCCAGACTCTCTTCTAACACACAGCACAGTTTCTGAGGTAATTGGGTAGGGTCAAGAGTTTAGTTAAGGTCAATGGCTAACAACATAGTTCATGTAACCCGACGTTACTGTCAGACTTCACTGTCACCTGACCCTTAGTCTGATGACTTCCCATAAACCATGCACTCTAACAAGTTTCTAGGAAATAAGGCCAGTTGAATAATTTTCTGGTTAAACCAGAGATACACTAAAATTCTGAGAAGACAAAAAGGAAGTTTGTTGCCTTGTATTGGTTAAAAAGGGCATTTGGGGGCATTCTAAGGAGAAGGATCTGGGGATATATTTATTTGCTCAGCCTAAAGAGTAGAGGACTTAGAAGAGGGTTTCAGATAGTTTTGTTTGCCATGTCAGCAAGTAACAGTGGTTTGACATTTTTATTAGATGAGTCATCTTCTAAGGAAGTAGCCGGTATTGAGATGTTCCAACTCTTGGAATAAGGACATGGCTCTTCAATTATGAAAGTAATTCCTATTTATCAAAACCATCAAGATGGCTTCAGTTTTAAAAAATAGTTCTTCGGGGGCTTTAGGAGGCTGCTGCCAGAATGTGTGGCCATATTACCCTGAGCTAAAAAAAAGTTCTTGGCAGATGAGCATTCCATGCTAAAGTTTGAGCATAAAAAATATGATTGTTATAATAAAATATAATGTATGCATTGATCTAAAATTTAAGTTATGTGCGTTATTGCTGTGATATATCCCAATTCACCAAAAATAGTTCACTCACAATGTAACTAGAAATTAATATAAACTTTTACCCTGATGTGGCCATTCCGTATTTGTAAATATAATCAAACAAGACAGCTGTAATAATGTTATTTTAACCCTTTGCATTTGTAATCTGTTCATTGGTATCAAAATTTTTATCCTATTTTTTTTTAAGATTTTATTTTATTTTTTAGAGAGATGAGAAGGGATGGAGAAAGAGGGGGCAAGAAACATCAATGTGCAAGAGATACATTGACTAGTTGCCTTTCTCATGCTTCCAAATGGGGATCTGGCCTGTAACCCAGGCACATGCCCCAACCAGAAATCGAACCAATAACCTTTTGGTTTGCAGGCCAGCACTTAATCCACTGAGCTACACCAGCCAGGGCAGGTATCAAAATTTTTATCCTACTCTTGAAATATATTGACAGTCATAATTAAACAATTTCCCATGATAACATCCAAGACATAAAAACAGTTGAGATGAAGAATATAATGTTAAATAATGTTATTTTCTTGCTTATTCTTCCCAGAAACTTTTTACAGAAAACTTGGATAAAAGTTATCAAGTTTTCTGTAAAAAGTGACACCTTTATTTCATTTATATATCAACTCTTATTTAGTCTTTAAAAATGGAAGACTCATTACTTAAAAAATATTATCTGAACAAAAGTTTTTATACTCCTATAACCCAGTGGCTCTCAGTTCACTGTTTGTGAAGAGTGGAATCTTATCTCCAAATGAAATTTTATTTGAAAATCCAATATGTAAAAGTGAACAATATGAAACTGCTCTGGTTAAAAACTGGCATAGGGTGCTTAGAGACCTAACTACTATGTTTCTCCTTGGAGGGCAAGACTTTCTGCCAAACACAATCTGAAAACCATTGCTTTAGTCCATCATAAGGAAATCTGTTCTTCATTTGACGCCAAGTCCAATCAGTATACACTGATTGCTGAAGATGGCTGCAATGGACAGGCCATGTTCCATGCCTGGGAGGTGCACTGCCCCCTGCTGGGATGCTTCAGAGTTCCTGCCAGATACATGCTCCCTTCTGTATCCTTTGTACCTTGTGATTCTGCCATCTTAGCCACAGGAGATTAGGCTCTAGGGATGGGTCCCCAACCAAGGACAACTATCGATAGGCTTTCCAAGGGCATTTAGGTAAGCTGGCATGAGCATTCTGCCCGAAGGGGTCACTCTATTCTGGAGGGTCACTCTTTAACCTTTTACACTCTCTGTGGGGATTTTGAGCTTGAGATGTACAGAGAAGAATTTGCAAGGAGATATACAAAAAGAAAGTAGAAAGCAGATGCTTCGAGGCAAAGAGAATTAGTTTGTTATGGTAGGAGCAGTGGAAGAAAAAGAGAGGGCAGCTAAGTCATATGGTGGCAGAGGACAGAGACGGGGAGAGTGGATGCCTGTGTGAGCGTTCCCTTGCCAAACCACCAGGGCTAGCCCCCTGCCACGAAGGAAATATGGAGACAGCTCCTACACTTCCTCACTTTCCATATATCCTTATAAAAATCTCTCTTCTACAAGGTTACCTAAGCATTCTCTGTTAATTTCAATTTTGAAAAGCCTAACCCATCCTATTGCACAATTTTCCTACATTACAAAACATATAATTCAACTCAGGGGATAATCACAGGAGACCAGGTTTAGACACAAGATTTGTCTATGTCTCAAGACCAAAAATATCAGTGTATGGCATGTGCCCTTCCAGTTCCCATACCTGTACCCTGGCAGACATCGGCAGTAGAACATGAACCTTCATGTGACTGCAGAGATGAGAAACAATTTCAGAAATTTTGTCAAACAGCTCACTGGGCAGTTCCCCAATCCATGTTGTTGATGCAAAAGGTGAAATCTATTTACCACTCCACTTTAGTACTTTGAATGGCATCATGTTTTCTTTTTTGTTTAGCACAGTAATTGGGTAGGCCCATGGTTTTCAGTATTTTACATGGTGTCTGCAGCTTCAGCTTGGGTACATCAGGGATTGCCTCTGCGGGAAGGAGAGTGAAGCCCGAAAGCGGCTGAGCAATTGGAGTCCAGATAAAAGTGGAATACCTCCACTTTTATTTGCTGTATGTACGGAAGTTTCTGAAATTTTATTTGAGAAAAGGTCTCTACAAGAAAGAAAAAAATGAAATCACTAAACTATTATATCCTCATAGTGTTCACAGCATTGAACTATTTCATAGATGGATCTGACTGGAACTGTAAACTAGTATAATGAGCCAGCTATTTAAACTTTTCATTTCAAGATCTAAATCTGCAGATCTTCATTTATTAGTACTGCTTTCAGTTTTTTAAAAATTAATGAAGTTTGCTTTCACACCTGAGTGATACCAAGATCTTCCATATGACAGTCACAGAATCATTCTCTTTCTAAGCATTAATAAAGCACAAAAAAGTATCAAATGCAAAAAATGTACAGTCACTCCCTCAATAATTGATAGACCTAACAGACAGAAAATTAGTACAGTTGACCCTAGAACAAAGTGGGGATTAGGAGAACTGACTCCTGTGCAGTTGAAAAACTGTGTATAAATTCTGAGTCCCCATAAACTTAAGTCATCCCTCAGTACCCACAGGAGATTGGTTTCAGCACCCCTAAGGGATACCCAGATTTGTGGATGCTCAAGTCCCCTATATAAAATGGCATAGATCAATGTATACAGTTGAACCTCCGCATCTGCAACACATATTTATTGAAAAAAATTTGTGTAAAAGTAGATCTGGGCAGTTCAAATCCATGTTGTTCAAGGGTCAGCTGTATATAGAAAACCTGAACAACACTCAACAAATTTGATCTAATTGTAACTTACAGAACACTTCACTCAACAACAGTGGAATATACATTCTTTTCAGGTACATGTGGAACATTTACCAAGGTATACAATATTCTAAGCCATAAAACATGTTTAAATAAATTCAAAGAAATTTAAGTCATGTAAGCAAAAATACTTACAGCTAACATCAGACTTAATAATGAAAGACTAACTTAATGTTTTCCCTGTAAGATTAAAACAAGGCCAGGATGTCCACTCTCACTGCTTCTATTCAACATTGTACTAGTGGTATAAACAGCGCAATAAGAAAAGAAAAAGAAAGCAAACAAGAAGAACAGAGACAGAATCATGGATATGGAGAACATTTTGATGGTTGCCAGATGTGATGGGGGGGGCTTAGGGGAATGGGTGAAGAGGAGAGGGGATTAAGAAGTACAAATAGGTAGTTACAGAATAGCCATGGGGATGTAAAATACAGTATAGGAAATGGAGTAGGCAAAGAACTTATACTCATGACCCATGGTATGGGGATGACCGGAGGGAGTGGGGGGTGCTAGGTGGAGGGGGCAAAGGGGGAAAAATTGGGACAACTGTAAGAGCCCAATCAATAAAAAGTAACTTAAAGAAAGAAAAGAAAAGAAAAAGAAATAAAAGGTGTTTTGGGGAACCAATTGGAAGGAAAAAAATAAAACTGCCTTTATTTGCACATACAGAAAATCTTATGTAATCTATTAGAAAACTACTAGACCTAATAACTAAATTGAGCCAAGTTATAGCATACAAGACCAAAGTGTAAAAGTCAATTACATTTTTTATATAGTAGCCATAAACAATCAGAAATTAAAATTAAAAATGCAATTTCATTTATAATAGCATCAAAAATATCAACTACTTAGGGATAAATCTTATTAAAGATGTGTAAGACATGTACACTGAAAACTACAAAACACTGCTGAGAAAAATTAAAGACTTAAATAGATGGAGCGTATACTATGTCTATGGATCAGAAAACTCACTATTAGTAAGATGTCAATTATCCTCAAATCCATCTACAGATTCTATACAATCTGAATCAAAATCCAAGCAGGCTTTTCTTGGGTAGGGGGCAGGGGGTCACAATTGACAAGCTGGTTGTAAACTTCATATGGAAATGAGAAGAACCTAGCCAAACAACTTAGAGAAAATAGAAACAAAGGGCTAACACTACCTGATATTAAGACATATTATATAGTTACAGTAATTAAAACATCATGGAATTGCCATGCACATAGACAAACAGATCAATGGAACAGAATAGCAAGTTCAGAAAGTCCAGATCCACACATACATGGTCAACTGATTTTTTACAAAGGTACAAATGGAATATTTACCGGAGAAAAAATAGTCTTTTCAACAAATGGTAATGGAACAATCTGCAATTCACATGCAAAGAAAAGGAACTACAACAAGACTTTATTCCATACCTTGCAGAGTGTACAAAAATTAAGAAAAAAATGGATCATTGACTTAACTGTCAAACGTAAAATTATAAAACTCCTAAAAGACAATAGGGTGACCCTGATTTAAGCAAATTTGAGTTTCTTAAGTATGACACCAAAAATATAATAAAACTTGATGAATTGAACTTGACCAAAATCAAGAATACCTGCCATTTAAAAGACAGTGTTTTGTTTGACTGCCAAAAGACAAGCCAAAGACTGGTGGAAAATATTTGCAAATCATCTATCTGATAAAAGATCTGTATCCAGAATACATAAACAACTCCCAAAATTCAATAACAAGAAAACAAACAATGCAATAAAAAAGGCGATAGGAGAAATTTAGACAAGCATATCGCCAAAAATGATAGACAGATGGCAAATAAGGACATAAAGCATTTTTCAACATCTTTGGCTAAACACAAATTAAAATTATACTGTAATATTACTATACTCTATTAGAATATCCTAGTAGACTTACTACAGAACTTAGGTGCATTGTTTTGTTGATTTTAATAAAAGTATGCATATTTTTAACCATACATCAAATAGGATATTTAAAAGGCAATGTTTTTTTCAATCTCTGTTCTCCATAGATAATTGGCATCATAAAAAGTTAAGAACATGGATAAAATCCAACTATGCCTAGGCAGACTTGGAGATATATATATATATCTCCGAGTCTGTGTTTATACACCATTTAGGAGGGATAGTCTAAAGCTCAAATGATGCTGTTATATCATTAGTGTTCAGAAACATGGAAACATTTTTTTACCAAATAAAAATTGTGGGAAAGTTAGTGATTGTAACTGAATATAAATCTCTTTAATGTGACTGCTGTCAAAGGTTGCAGCTTCTTTTGGGGAAAACTAATTAGCTTCATATTTTGTCAAATAATCTAGGCATGATGTAACTGTGTAATTATCCTAGAAAGTAAGATCTCTTAATTAACAAATGTTAAATTCTTCATTCTGTTCTAGTAACTTCATTTTCTGCTTTCTGCTTGCCATACTATGGTATGCTTCCTTTGAAACTCAGATGGTCCCCACTCTGAGGAAATAAAAGAAAATGAGTATATGGTATTTGTTTTTGATTTAGGAGGATATAATCTCCAGGAGGTCAATGACTAATTCCTTTGTGGCATCTCAAAAATGGACAGGACATTGCATAGTTCTCAATAAACCTTTAATCACTGAACAGGTTTTTGACAAGATCTGCACTGTACCACCAAGCTCTATAAGTGGGAACAAGATAAACCTGTAAATCATTTATCATCAAAGTGCCAAGGATTGGCACTTTGGGTTGTCTTCAAGTTCTCATTTTCCAGATTTGAGGGACTTAACTACAGCCTACAGAGAAGCTACTAAATGCCTTTGGGAAATATTCATTTTCTAAATAAGAATTGTAATTGTTGAGAGCAGAGGTTGGAAGGAAAGATGCTCCATCAATCCAGCTTTCCGTACTATATGATGAGTATATCTTAACTAAAAGATTAAGCAGTTGCAAAATTTTTAGTGACTTTCTATTAATGTGAACATAATGAAAGCATTTGTGTTTCACACTTAATAAAATATAGTTTGAGAACTTATGTAAGTTACACCTTGACAAAGTGAAATACCAAGCTCAGGATTCAAGTGTATGTGACTTTTTTCTGCCCGTCTTCAGGGAAACATCAGATAAAATTACAAATGAAGCAAATTGTCTATGGTGTAAACACTGAAGTCAGAGGTGAATCTACCATGGTGGTTAAAAAAAAAAAAGGGCAGAGTGAATCAGTAGATTGTACATTTTTCTCCAATAGAATGTATATTAGGCCAAGTGATGAATGCCTGAATAAAAATAAAAATGATACCTTGGCTAATGTGGCTCAGTTGGTTGGGCATCATCCCTCAAGGTTGTTGGTTTGATTCCTAGTCAGGGCACATGCCTGGGTTGCGGGTTTGTCCCTGGTCAGGGATCGTAGGAGAATCAACCAATCAATGTTTCTCTCTCACGTCACTGTTTCTCTCCCTCTCTTTCTCCCTCCCTTCCTCTCTTGTTTTAATGAATAAATAAATAAATGAAATCTTTAAAAAATAAAAATAATAATGAAGAGAAGCATTTAAAGTGATGACTATATAACAAAATGTATCCATTTTATTATTCCAATTAATGTTTTTATAATTTCATGAGGACAGGACTATAATTATATCCATTTTACAGATGAAGAAAAGAAAGTTGAGAACATCTTTTTACAGCTTATTTTGACAGTCAGGACAAAAGCCTAAGTCCATGGATCTCTTAACCACTTCTCTATTGCCCTATCAGCAGGCTAGCCAACGTAGCATCTTAAAAACTCTCTGGATGTTTAATTAAACTATTGATTTATTAGAAAATGTATTAGAATATGTATTAGAAATGTATGTTAAACATGCATTCTTATTCTTGAACATTGAGAAAAATGACAAAGGAAGGTTTCTTTATAAAAAATTCCAATATTTTAAACAAATTAAAAAATTTAATTTACCATGGACTTTGTTTCACTTACAAGTTTTTTAAGATCTAGAAGTGGTTAAGTGGTTTTTAGAGCAGGTTCTGTCTTACAGGACAATAAGTACCCACCAATAGAATAACTTTGCAGCCATGAAATGAACCTTGGGAAACATGGGGGGACTGTTTCCTGCCACCCCCCACAATGTACCACCATGATGGTTTCCTTCCCAGTGTTTAAGGAATACAACTTTTTTTCACAGCTTTACTGAGATATAATTCACATAGCATATAATTTATCTATTTAAGCTGTACAATTTAGTTTTAATATATTCACGACACATGAAACTGTTACAATTTTAGAATATTTTTATTGCTAAAAATAAAACCTTGTATCCTTTAACAATCTCTCCTTCCACGATTCCATTTTTTTCCAGCCCTAAGACACTACTAATCTATTTTCTGTCTTTATAGAGTTGCCTATTCTGGACATTTCATATAAATGGAATAATAATACATGGTCTTTTTGATTGGCTTCTTGACATCATAATTTTTCAAGGTTCATCCATGTTGTAGCATGCATGCTTACTTCATTCCTTTTTATGGCCACGTAATACTCCACTGAATAAATATACTGTATTTTGTTTATCCATTCACCAGTTGATAAACATTTGGGTTGTTTGCACCTTTTGGCTATTATGAATAATGCTGCTGTAAATATTCACATGCAAGCTGTTGTGTGGACATATGTTTTAATTTTTCTTGGGTATATACCTGGGAATAGAATTACTGGGCCATATGGTAACTTCATGCTTAAACATTTAAGGAACTGCCAGATTGTTCTCCAAAGTGGCTATACCATTTTTACATCCCATCAGAAGTATACCAGGGTTCTGATTTCTCCTTGCCAGTACTTGTGATTATCTGACATTTTTACTCTAGCCATCCTAGTGAGTGTGAACTTCATTATAGTTTTGACTTGCATTTCTCTTAAAACTGACTATTGATGTTGAGCATCTTTTCATGTGCTTATTGATCACTGTGTATCTTCCTTGGAGAAATGTCTATTCAGATCCTTTGCTTATTCTATAATTGGGTTATCTGTCTCTTAGTTTTTGAGTCATTAGAGTTTTTATGTATTCTGATCGCAAGTTCTTTATCAGATACATGATTTGCAAATATTTCTCCCATTCTGTGAGTTGTCTTTTTGCTTTCTTGATGGTGTCCTTTGATGCACAAAAGTTTTGATGAAGTCCAATTCACCTATTTTTTCTTTTATCATGTGTGTTTTGGGTGCTATATTGAAGAATCCATTGTCAAATATAAGAACATGAAATTTAATGCTAAGTTTTCTTCTAAGAGTTTTATAGTTTTAGCTTTTAGTTTAGTTCTTTGATCTGTTTTGAATTAATTTTTATATATGGTATGATATAAGGGTCCAACTTCTCTGTTTTTCATGTGGCTATCTAGTTGTCCCAATACAATTTGTTAAAAAGATTATTCTTTCTCCTTGACTGGTCTTGGTACCTTTGCCAAAAATAAGTTGACCATAGACACATTGGTTTACATCTAGATTTTAAGTTCTATTCCACTGATCTTTATGTCTATTTTTATGCCAGTGCCAATACTGTTGTTTTATAAAGAAAAGATTTTACAAACATTCATGGTTGACACAGTCCAGGACCTCACAACTCCCATATTTTCAAGAAACGATTAACTAGCATTTAGATTGACTCATTTAGCTTAAATGATCTAACTATTAAAATCTTATACTATATCAGTAGTAAACTATTATAAAGTTGCCTGCTATCTACTATATTTAGGATAACATTTACATGACAAAATTAAGTCAAATTTTCTTATCTGATTGTGCCTTTTGAAAATAAAATTCTCAAAGTAAATTATACAGTTTTGAAACTGGAAAAAACTTAGACATTATCTAGGTCAAACTATTTGTTTTTGGTCTTGTTTTTATAGATTAAAAAACAGACCTCGACACTTTTCATAATAAAGATGCCATCTTTTCCTAAACTGTGACACAAGAAGTATTTCCTCCATTAAATTTATTTGCACACTAAAACAAATTCAGGCATTTTGACAGACATTACTGATGTGTAGAGAACTTATCAATATCTCTTTTGTAGTAAAGACCCATGACATAGAGGGTGTGTCAGCAAATATTCGATGATAGAATTCCGTATTTGTCATTTAGACACTTGGCACCATGTCGACCCACAAAAAATTTTATTAGTAAAGGTAATTTTAAAACAGAAACATATTGAGATAATAATTGTCATATTCTGAAATAAAACACTGAAGAAATAAATTAATAGAAATAATAGAGTGAATGATTTAGGAATATTTTCTTCTTTTGTGTACCTTGTATATTTAAACTTTTCATTAATCTATTTAATATAGAATTCTAGTGCATGAACATAAGGGTACATGTTTTTACTGATATTGAACAAAAGTTCAAGTGCTCTGCTATGAACTAAATTGTGTATCCCTAAAATGCTTACATGGAAGCACTAAACCCCAGTATGACTATATTTGCAGATGGAGTCTGTGAGGAGGTGATAAAGGTTAAGTGAGGTTATTAAGGTGAAGCTCTAACCCAATAGGGCTGGTGCCCTTGTAAGAAGCAACAGCAGCACCAGAGCTCTCATTTTGCCATGTGAGGACACAGCAAGAAAGCAGCCATCAGCAAGTCAGGAAGAGCTCCCTCACCAGAAACTGAATGACCAGCAGCAAGATATGCCTCCCAGCCTCCAGAACTACAGGAAATAGATTTCTGTTGTTCAAGCCATCCAGTCTATGGTATTTCGTTATGGCAACCTAAGCTCACTAATTAATACATGCTCTTAGATGAAAAAAATAAATTATACAATTTCTCCAGATCAGAACATAGCACAGCAGTTCACACTGTTGTATACAACTGTCTTTCATTGTAGTTACACATAAAAGGATTATATGAAGATGTTAGAGGTATAAATCAGAAAAGGTGTAACCATTATATCACTTAAGAGAATAAATGGTTTCCCAATGGATGAATATATAAAACTTGATCTCTAAGATGAATAAGGAGATTCAATCTGTACCACATGTTTTAACAGCAATGAAATAGGGTATTTTCTAATTGAAATTTTTCTAGAAGGGGTTGGCGGGAAAGAGGAAGAAGAAGAAGAGGAGAAGGAGGAGGAGACCAAGGAGAAAAAGAAAGAAAATAAATAACTTTTTTATTTGTTTGTAGGCATGAGATGGCTATGTCTTTGAAAAAGTGAAAAAGTATGTTAAAGTATTTAAACACCAGTATAGGAAAGCTGACTCAATAATACGAGTGCTACATATAAACTAAGGCTAAGAACTTAAATATTCCACATGAGCGCATGTATGATTGAAACGAAAGAGCCCCAAGATTACTGAGTATTTTTAAGGAAATTTAATCAACACTAAGAAAAAGAATTTTAATCTTAAAAAGGGAAGCTATTTCTGGCATTACGACAATGTTCTTGAACTCATGCAACCCAAGGAAGAATTTTAACAATCAAAACTCTGGGAGCTAGAATGCTATTGAAAAATTATTTAAATATTAAAGACTTTAAACTTCCCAGGCAAGATGTGTCAAAGGAGGTGCAAGACTGCAGGCCAGTTGAAAAAAGCCATCCTCTATACCTTACTTAACTACTTAATTCATTTACCTGTTAATCTGTTCATTTATTCATTGTCCTGGGGGACTTTTGGTCAAATTCCCCTTTACTGGCCTGACTCCCGTAACACATGTGACTCAATGAGTGATCATCTTTCCTCTTGTGAGGAACATGTGGGATTAACAAATGGGACCAATGTAATTGCATTAAAGATTCACTAACACATTTCCAGAGGACATTAACAATTACTGCAACATACAGAACTTGTGATGCCTTTAAAATTCCCGTGAAAACTCTCTTCGTAGCCAAGTGAGGGACCTGCTCATTGAACCTACTTCCAAGGTGGTAAAAGAATTCTGCCCAAGAGGAGGTAATTCAGCATTCACAACACCTTCTTTTTAAAAAGCAGTTTGCAGTTGTACTTCGTGAGCATGGCTGCTTTAAGACAAAACTTTTATGTTTGCCCCCCTGAAAAGTGTGAAGTGGAAGGTCCAGAGAGTGGAGAGTGGGGGCAGGAGGGGCAGGGGGCGAGGGGGAGAGGAAGCGCTCCAGTGGAGGCCGGAATGGAGCGCAGATGCCTCGGGGAGGAGGTGTAACGTTGGTTTTGGCAGAGAATAAAGGAGCACGCAAAGAGGCCTTCAACTGCTCTGTGGTTCTTGTGCCTGAAATTTCCTCCGTCATTATTATAAGGATTCCAAATTAGGCCTAATCCAAAGACTGCTGGCACCCTTGGCTTTGGCAAAGTCCTATTTTAGTAAATGTGCTGCTGAAGTGAGCCCGGCCAAGTCCTAAAAGCACTATCCATTTATTCATTTATACGAGCATTTACTGATAACCTATGTGACAGGTTTTGAACATGGCATTATATTCAGACCACAGTGAATTAAACTAGAACTGACTTAAATTGTTGTATTTTTTCTTTTTGAAAATTATACTAACTCTGAAGTAATAAAAACAAAAGGTATAGTCTTAATTTGCATGTAGTTTAAGTTCCTGAACTCTTCTGCCTGTATCTCCAGGCTATGCTGTTAAACTTTGCTTCATGGACAGCCGGAAACATAAAATTAGAATCTCTTAAAAAACAAACAAAAACCTTGCTGTGCCTTGAAATAATAAGACCATGACAGAATGCCAGGTGCCCGGCATCAACTAATTTTCAAAAGCTCACCCTGAGGCCTGTCTTTTAGTGGAAGTTCCCGATGGTAGGAGTCTCCATTCCTGCTCTAGCTGGAGGTTTGGTAGCAGCAACCTAAAGGCTTCTGGGATAGGAACATTTCCTTTTTTTTGAGAAAGCCCTACAGGTGAAGCAATAGCAGAAGTAGCAGGGAGGCAGCCTCTGCTAACCCACAGCAACCTAATTTTCAGCTAGAATGTGCATATGCTTTGTGATCCAGACAGATCTGTTCTCAGGGATAATGTTCTCTGTCTCTTGCCTGGTGTGCTAACATGATAAACAACAGTGTGGAGAAGGCTGTGTATTACCTCCTTTGAAGGGCCAGACTGCATTCAGCTGAAAAGCCTCTGCCTAGATCTCAAACGTGTCTGCTTTTAAGGTCCAAGATGCACTGAGTTTGAATGCAGGTTCCATCATGTACTATCAGAACCTCAGTTTCCTCATTTGTCAATATGGGGGGGATTATCATCTAGCTCTCAGGTTTTCTAAAATAGTAAAAGATAAGCCTCAAAATATAGTGGTACGTAGTAGACACTCAAGAAAGTGTGCTGAATCTGAATTTTGGTCACTGCTCTCCCTATATAAATGTGCCTCTCTGTTTATTATTGCTTTTTATCTCTTCCAATCCCCAGAAAATCTTTAGTCAATTAACCCAAATCCCAAACCTAGTCTTCTTCCTTCTAATTGAAATCACAGAAAGAAAAGAGAATTAGGCACACACGAAGGGCTTTGCTAGTACGCTTCTCTAAATAAAATATGTGACTCTCAAAACCACATTCTTAAAAAAAAATCACATTTTGGCTACCCTTTTTTGCACATATATTTCTCTTCATATATGTCCCACAACTTTCTGATGTAAACTAGAAGGAAGTTCAGATCTGATTAGAGATGATTGAGGTTTTCCAATCTTTCCCCTCCTCCTTTATTTATTTATTTATTTAGTGTAAACTGTGGGACTGGGATCAATGACAGGACAGGAGGCAGGAAGTGTCACCGGCACGGGATAGTGTGGTAAAAAGCATGAAAACCGAGCAATCACACCTGGACAAGCCTGAGTGTCCTCATTTCTAAATTGGGGGTAAAAATGCTTAACAGTTGTGAGGACTGAACTAGATAATATATGTAAGCTTCCTCACGGTGCCTGATACATAGTATGTGTTCAAGAAACGTTGGTTATTTGCACTCCTCATCTGCAAATCTTAAATTCAGAGATCGGCCCATCTTCTGAATCCCCATAGCCTACTCTTATAGCATATTATACCTTGACTTGTGTTATAATAATAAAGGGTAAACCCTCTCTCTATTCCTTTAGGAAGAGGAACCCATTTGATCTCTCTCAGTACACATCCCAGAGACCTAACTCAGTACCCAGCATGCACTTATAGAATAAGTCATCACACTTAATTGAGAGGAGACTGCGTGTGATATTAAAGAAAGTTAGTTTGATAAGCCAGTTTTTGGTTGTTGACTACAAAGACAAACCTACCAAGAGTGTAGGGATATTTGTTAAGAGAAAAGGAAAGTTTTGAGATACAGGGTCAAGATGGTGAAGCAAGCGGATCTTGAACTTGCCACCTCCCACAAACATATCAAAATTACAATTAAATATAGAAAAACCACCCCTGAGAACCACCTAAAAACTGGCTGAACAGAACTCCTACAATGAAGAATATAGAGAAGAAGCCACGTTGAGGGTAGGAGCAGCAGGGGCATGGCCTGGTCAGGTGTAGCAGTTCACAAACGGGGAGGGACAAAACAGCTGCAGGGGTCCCCCAGAGGAGCGAGGGGTCCTAGCCCCACACCAGGCTCCCCAGCCCAGGGCACCTATGCTGGGAAGAGGAGTCCCCACAACATCTGGTTTTGAAAACCAAAAGAAATGTCTGAGAGAGAGAGAAACGGCTATGGGAGACCAAAACCCTGCTCTTGAAGGGCTCACACACAAACACAATTGCTCCAAGCTCCAGTGCAGAGGCAGTTGGTTCAAGTGCCTGGGTCCTGCGGTGAGGAATTAAATTGCCTAACATTAGGGGGAAGGCTGAAGAGGCAGGGACTGGCAGGAACTCTCTCTGGGGAGGGAAGTGCTGGTGGGTACCATTGTTCCTTTATTTCTTTTGCTGTGTTCTAGTTCCACCTGGCTGACCTGGAGCAGTCAGGTGCTGAACATGTCACTCTCCATTAACCTAGCTAACACTTACGCACCCTGCCCCAGCATTCCTGGGATCCCGCCCCACCCAACCTGCCAGCCCCAGAGAGAGCCTTCCCCAGGTGTGCTCTGTATCTTCCACACAAGCAGTGCTGACCTCAGGTTGAATCATAGCAACTAGTAAGCAGTCACAAGTGCAAAACAAACAGCGGCCAGCTTAGGCCAGCACCAGAGCCCCCCGCCAATGGCTTCACAACCAACACAGGCAGGTCGGGCCCACACTGGAGCCCCTCCAAAGCAATCCCCACCCCATGGGCTCAGCCCTCACACAGCAGGTCATCCATAATCGTCTTGGCTGGCGCTCACAGCCAGTCACCTGAGGGTCAACCCCACCCACCAACACACCTGCAATAACTGAAGCCCAACTACAATGGGGGGGCACACACAATCCACATGGGACAACCTCAGAGCCCCTAGTTCTGGTGATCAGGGGTGATTGTGCTGCTGGACCCCACAGGACAACTTCTTTAAAAAGCCACTTTAAAAAAAAAAAAGATTTTATTTCTTTATTTTATGAGAGAGAAGAAGGGAGGAAGAGAGGGAAAGAAACATTGACTGGTTGCCTCTCGCACACCCCCAACTGGAGGCCTGACCTCCCACGCATGTGCCCTGACTAGGAATTGAACTGGCAACCCTTTGATCCTCAGGCTGGTACCCAATCCACTGAGCCACACCAGCCAGAGAATAAGGTCACTTCTTCAAGACTGGAAGATATAGTGGATCTTCCTACACCTAACATGTAGAAACAAACATGGAGAAACAGCCAAATGAGGAGACATAGGAATATGTTCCAAACGAAAGAACAGGACAAAACCCAGAGAAAGAACTAAACAGAACAGATAAGCAATCTACCAGATAGAGTTTGAAACAATGGTTACAAAAATGCTTGACAAACTTGGGATCAGAGAAACTCAGTGAGAAATTCAACAAAGATACAGAAAATATAAGAAAAAAAAAACAATCACTGCATAAAGCATATAAACATCTAATCACTATGTTGTATATCTGAAACTAACATAATATTGTATGTCAACTATAATTTTAAAATATTTTTTTAAAAAAAGAGAAAAGGAAAGAAATTTCTATTTGGTTTTGTACCCAGCAGGGCAGTAGGATGTGCCAGGGGCAGATCAAGGACTATTTCTTATATAACCTAGAAGTTGGCTGCAGATTGAGACTCTTCACTATAGAAATGGAACTTCAGTTTCCTAGCTGAAGGGAGAAGTACTGGAATATCTCAACACTCCCTGGAGTCCAGGGGAGAACTGGGGGATCTTTTAAAGGGCATAAGAGAAAGGCAAGTACTATGCCTGTTATGAACATTTGCAAGTAATGTGAATTTAAAAACTTTTATTAGAGGATTACAAAATTGGAAGGCATTATGGTAAAGTGATGTACTTTGGAAGCGGCTTTCCAATGAAGGAAACACAAACTTCTACTTGCTAAAGTCCAATACATCGATTGTGATTAAAATCACAAACAACCCTTTAGCTGAAATCTTTGCTTGGTTAAATAGAAAGAGCAAAGGATATAGTGAGTGGAAATGGTTATTTCATTTCCTGCACTAAC
Organism: Pteronotus mesoamericanus; assembly: GCF_021234165.1. Taxonomy (NCBI): domain Eukaryota; kingdom Metazoa; phylum Chordata; class Mammalia; order Chiroptera; family Mormoopidae; genus Pteronotus; species Pteronotus mesoamericanus. The sequence continues at coordinate 6,882,606 of NW_026555310.1, forward strand.
ACCACAGAATACAGAAGGGTTTATTTTCCTCCAAGACAGAAACCTAATAAAATATATAGTGAAATTTGCCTAGAGACTCATATTGAAATAGCACTTACCTAAAAAAAAACAAAAAAAAAAAACCACAAAAAAACCAGCACTGCTTTTAGAGTTTAAATAATCAAGACCCTGTATTTGAAAGGCATTAGGAAACGAGGCTACTTTTCTGTGTATTGGAGGACTCAATCCTCTGAAGCAAGTTCTGCTGAAGTGTCTCTTGTATAATAGAGACTGTAAACCTGAATTCCAGGTTTATGCTGTGCTTGGTGCAGTGTTGGCCATATAACAAGTGTTAAATAAAATAACAGCAACATGTGATATGGGGAGCCTGAGTCTCTCATTCTTACTGCTAAACCCACATAGCAGATGGCTATACACACCCGTAATCAAGTGTGGAGCCGTGTGGGCCGGGGCTGGTGTGCAGCTCTGAGTCAGCCTGCTGCCTTCTCTCTCCCTCTTGTGGAAGAGCTTCACAACCTCCACACACTTTATTAGGAGCGGCGCTGGCGCTTTTGAGAGCTCACAGAGCCTTGGATGTGTCCAGACAATTCATGAATGATGCCGATTTCCCTCAAACCTGGACAAAAATGACATCTGATGTCCTTTGCCACCAAAGAGAAGTGACTTTCTAATAAGATCTGTAAATAAACTGGGACACCTCAGGTAGAACAAGTACAGTTAGTTGTTTATGAACAACCAACTTGAAATATTAGTTCTTAAAAACAAACAACTCTACCTTGAGGACATTATGCTGAGTGAAAAAAGGCAGTCACAAAAGGACAAATTCTGGATGATTATACTTGTACGAGGTCTCTAGAATAGTCAGATTCATAGAGACAGAAAGTAGAATGGTGATTGCCAGAGGCCAGGAAGAGGGGGATGGGGAGTTATTGTTTAATGGGTGCAGTTTCAGTTTTGCAAGATGAAGAGTTTGCTGGATGGATGGTGATTGAAGGCAGTAGCACAATAATGTGAGCGTCCTTAATGCCGCTAAACCGTGCTCTTAAAAATGGTTACAATGGTAAATTTTATGTCCTGTGTATTTTACCACAATTTCAAAATATATATCATAAACATATAAATGAAAACATAATAAGCATTTATTTCTTCTGAGCGTCAGTGAAAACCATGACGGTATTTCTCCTCTCATCAAATGAGAGCAGATGCATTTTGAAGCATTTAAAAGAGGCCTTCCTTTTGAATGCAGGTGTTAGTTGCCCCTCGAGCTCTTTGAGGACAGGGTTTTCATCTCTATGTCCTTGTCACTCAAAATAGGAGGTGCACAGTGTCCCTGGGCTTATGTTAAATATCCTCTTCAGGTCTACCGAAAATTAATTAAAAAAAAAAATCAGACTGCTTCTAAAGCAACTGAATTCCGTGGGAGGAGAAATGTATTTCTCTTTGAAATATGAAGTTATATAAGTCAAACTTCAAAGAACAGCAGCACATTCTTTCATGCTGCTTCTGGCTTTTGAACTGAAGAGCTCAAAACTTTGGTGCTCTAACCTCACGTTCCCATGCATCTGTAGCCTGGGAAATCAAACTTCACGTTGGACCGACCTCTGCTAAGTGTTGGATGGTTATTGACTCAGCAGAGAAAAGCCTGATCAATAATTACCTGAAAGAAAACAGTAGTGTGATCTCAAACTGAAGTTCATGTTTTGGTGATCAAAGCAGCTTTTCAGGGAGCCTCAGACCTTTCATTGATTATACTCCCAAATGGTGACTCAGAGGGCTCCAGAAACACAGGTCGCTCGAAGTTTAAGGTAAGATTGCTTCTTTTGCACTTATGGTCTCTGTCATGAAATAAAGAGGGTATCATGGAGTATCTTTGCGCGTCTTAAAAATTTTGTCCTCCCAGTAGCAATATTTGAAGTTCCTTGTGCAGTAGAGATATCAGATTTTGTTAGTAAATTTTGCTAGATCCTGTGCTGGACAATTGTCCTTGTCAACCACAAACTGTTATTAAATACTTCCTGGGTGAAATATGCTTGTGAGTCATAACTAACGGGTTGATTGAACGGCTACTGAATGCATAAAATGTGTTTATTGAAGTGGGTCTTATTTTAACCTCCGTACTTTCCTCTTCATTGACAATCATGTATACAAAACTTCTGCTGTACATTCTAAACCGGATGTTTTTGTTTTTAATCGTGAAGTGGGGACAGAAGAAGTGATGTTGGCTGCCCTCTAGATTAGTGATTTACGTAGCAGACTGACTGTTTATTTACCCCCCTTTGTTGATCTACTTAAAAAGAAATTTTCTTTTTACTGTGGTAAAATGCACATAAAATTTGCCATCTTAACCCTTATTTTGTTTTAATATGGAGAAATATATAGTCTTGAGAAAATACTCACAAAAGGCCACAAATATCTCCAGCCTTTCCATCTCAACCATTTTTCAGTGTACAGTTGAGAGCATTAAACACATACCACTGTGCAACCATCCTCACCAGCCAGCCACACAACTCTTTTCATCTTGTAAAACTGAAACTCTTTACCTATTAACTGTAACTCCTTATCTTGGGCCCCCAGCCACAAGGCCCTGGCAACCACAATCATACTTTTGGTCTCTATGATTTTGACTAGTCTCAGTACCTCATACACAGAGAATCATACAGTAATTTTGTGTGTGTGCATGACTGACTGACTGTACATGTAACATCCTCAAGTTCAATCCATGTTGTAGTATATGTCAGGATTCCCTTCCTTTCTAAGGCTGAATAATATTCCATTGTATGTATATACTACATTTTGCTTACCCATTCATCTTTGATGAACACGTGGGTTGCTTCCATGTTTTAGCTATTGTAAATAATATTGCTATGAACATGAGAGTATGTTCACTTACTTTTTAGTTCAACAAAAGCCCATAATAATGCTTCATTTAGAGACATGAATACCATAAGAGGAGTGGGAAACGCAAGAGAACTCATGAATGACTTCAGCCACTAGCAAGTATCCTACAAGCCACGTATTGCGGCTAGTTCTAAACACTATTGCCTTATGCGGAAAAATAGAGTGTCCATTTTACTAAAATCACGGAAGGGTTTGATACACTGTCCAAATCTCAATATGCTTTAGAATCATAAAGATGTTTGCTACAAGGGATAATAGAGATCGTCAGTTTATGATTGCCATTTTTAGTTGCACGTAAAAATCACCTGGGCTCTTGAAAAAACACTGATGCATAGATCTCATTCCTAGAGACCCTAGTTTACTGGCCTGGGGTGGACATCAGAACTTTTTGTGAAGCTTTTCAGGTAGTTCTAGTGTGCAGCCAGGGTTGAGAATCACTGGTGCCACTTACCCCTCCCCTTTTCATTCCTATTTAGAGAGAGAAAAGGGAACTGATTTGCTAAAGATGATAAGATAATGGTAAAAAAAAATACTACATTTAAAAAATATTTTATTTATTTTTTTAGAGAAGGGGAAGGGAAGAGGAAAAGAGAGAAACATCGATGTGTGAGAGAATCATCAATCAGTTGCCTCTCGCAACACTCCCAAGTGGGGACCTGGCCTGCAACCCAGGCATGCGCCCTGACTGGGAACCAAACCAGCCATCTTTTGGTTCACTGGCCAGCACTCAATCCACTAAGCCACATCCACCAGGGCAAAATGCTACATTTTTAAATCCCAAATGTAGTACTCTAAACTTCCTAACACTTCTTTTTATAGTATTTTGCCTCTAATTCTGTTCTTTAGAAAGTGCCAAAGTATTATTAAATAGGTAATTTTTATTCAACCTAGACTGATTTAAATTGAGATTAAAGGCATGCTGAAAAGTTTATTTTAGTTTTCATTTCCCTGTGTGCATCGTGATGAAATAAAATTTAAAAGAATTCTACCTATAATCAGAAATCTGCCAAAGGGCAGGGGTCTGTGCGAGCCCTGAGATGCTATACACTTCTAAAATTAAATAGAGACATAAAGATTAAAGAGGAGAAGAAAACTTAAATGAAATAACAGGACCGATGGTAAAGATGACCTCATTCTATTGTCAAAGTCAAGTAATGGAAACCTAAGAGGAAATGCAAACGACAGATAAACATGCAGGAAGACCCTCAGCCTCTCCCTTGGAAGCGGCACAGTGACTCTGTTGTCCTGTGAGACCCAGCGTGGGCATTCGCCAGCCTGAGCTTTGGGAATCTTTCATGAATATGACTCCTCCCCCTATGGACGCAGAACAAAAAATTAGGATGCTTGGTGTAAGGAAAATTTGCTTTGAGGAGATTAAACAAGAAAATCAGAACTTCAAGGGATTCATCTCAGGATATGCCCAGGCAGCCCAGCCACGTCTAATAATCCATTTAAGAAATATTCAGACCATTAACAGTTTGTTTTCTGTATTAATGTGGACTCATCATTAGGAAGTGACAGAAATTGACTCAAACTCACCTGAGCTGAAAATAGAAGTTTCAAGTCTCCTGTATGCCAACCAGAGGTACTAGCGGGGTTTGAGGGAGAGGGGGGTGGGCATGGACAATAGCGGCCCAGAGCCACGTTCCCTCCATGACCAACAAGAGGAAAACTGTCCCAGCGGCTATACTTAGAGAAATCCTGGAGAAGGATTCAGACAGTCCTCTTTTTAATCATGTGACCATGTCTGGTAACTGGAAGGGGATTTGTTACAATAAGAAAGAGGAAGGATTGCTGGGCAGGAAAAGAAAAATGGCCATAACAATTCTACATAATGAATGAGTGTTTCTAAAGCATACATTTATTTTAATTTTCATCATCATTTTTAAAAAAAAAGTTTAAATAGGTTTCCACAGAAAGAATTCCAGTTAATAAAGTTGTAGCTATTGGAAATTGTCTTAACTTATTTTTCCTCTAACTCATTTATCACAATTTTAATTATGTACTTATACGATCTTTTGATTATTGCTGGTCTGCTTAACTGGAATGTAAGCTCAGTGAGGGCAGGAACCACAAGTATTGTTATTTATCATGATTTCCTCAGCACCTTGAACACTCTTGCTTATTAATTGTATCCAACACATCCACTAAATGATTGAATGAAGAGTCAACTCCACCTCTATGCCAGATTCAATATAAGTCAGCACCAGATGATTCCCAAGTTAAAGAATCATAAGAAGACTGACAGAAATAAAGAGAAAATAAGATGAATACCTAGAATTAGAAGATCCAACTCTCCTCATCATTCACGGCTTGATAGGAGTCTACAGCACAGAGACATGATAATACCTCAGTCTAAGTGTCTGATGAACTAAACGTCAAAAACTGGAGATGGCCATAAAAGAAAAAGGTTCAAAGTTCTAGCTAATTCTGAAAAGTTTAAAGTTTACAGAAAAAGTTGACATTTATAATATGTGGAAGACATATCTACAGTTAAGAAACTTACCACCTTGACCACCATATCTTTTTGGCCCAATTATGAAACAGAAATATCCTGAAGACAAACATCCAGACAGATCTCTTCATTGGCCTGTGTTTAGTGGAACAACATCCTAATGAAAACACACTACAGGAAGTCCTCCTGTAATGTCATTGACAGATTCCTGAAACTTAGGTGAAAGTATGCACAATGAAACCAATTTTACCACAGGCGCATTGATATTGATAAAACAGGAGTTAAATTCCTACAGCATCTCATCAACATTATAACAAAATGACATTGAAGAAATGATGTCGTTTGAGGACCTGCTGTTCTTGAGTACTTCACTGGGTTGTGCTAACAATTCTGGCCTTTCAATGACCTCAGCTGCCTCTCTTCTTGCCCCAAATACACTGTCATATAATACAACTGTTTGAGCTTCTGTTAATTAAACCCACAACTTCTCTTAACCAGGACTCTGTGCCTGACCCTGAGCCAGGTCATAGAGACGGTGGAAGATAGTCAGCAGCAGTTTACCTGTGAAGGTTCTTGGGGCACCTGCTTCCCAGCAAAGGTTCTTAATATACAGAGAGAAACAGGTCTGGGGGAGAAGGCGCCACTCAGAGGAGGCCGAGGAATCAGCGCCCTGCTGTGCGTGTGCCTGTGGTGGAGAAACGCCGTTTCCCCTGGATGCGAGTCAGGGACTGAGAAATTAAAGAAGTGGAGGGAAAAGAAAACAAGTATACTCTAACAGGATGAATTTATTTTTCCTTTAAACTTTTTCTAGGAAAGATGGACAACAGGGAATTGAGGCTGATCGATGCCCTGTAGGAAGCCAAGTCAAGGCGAAGAGCCCTGTGATATTGTGATTTATAATAAGATGTGAGCGCGCACACACACACATGGTTTTCTTCCCCAGTCTCTGACACTGGGCTCCTAAAACCTTTGTGGATTCCCAAGTGATAAGAGGACTGTGAGCATCTGTGTTGATGAGGTGACTCTGGGTGTCCCCTGGATGAGGACTGGGCACCAGAAAGACAAAGTCATGACTAGAAGCCTGAAGTTTTTAGCTCCATCCTCCAGGGAGGAGAGAGGGGCTGGAAATGGAGCTAATAATTGAGTAATTGAGATGCTTACATGAGAAAGCCTCTATAAAATCCCAAAAGTACAGAGTGGGGGTAGGGGCTGGAGAGCATCTGGATTGGTGAAAGTGTGGAGATTTGAGGAGAGTGAAGCCCTTGGAGAGAGCGGGACGCTCTGCGCCCTTTCCCCATACCTCGCCCTATGCATCTCTTCCACCTGGCTGTTCCTGAGTTATATCCTTTTATAATAAACCAGTAATCTTTTTTAAAAAAGATTTTATTTATTTATTTTTAGAGAGGGTTAAGAGAGGGAGAAAGAGAGGGAGAGAAACATCCACACAAATGTGTGGTTGCATTTTGCATGTTCCCTGCTGGAGACCTGGCCTGCAACCCAGGCATGTGCCCTATACTGAGAATCGAATCAGCAACCCTTTGGTTCACAGGCCGGTGCTCAATCCACTGAGCCACACCAGCTAGGGCCCAATAATCTAACAAGTAAAATGTTTCTCTGATTTCTGTGAGCTGCTTTAGCATATTAAACAAACCCAAGGAAGGGGTAGTTGCAACCTCTCATCTATAGTCGGTGGGTCAGAAGCCCACGTGACAACTGGACTTGTGATTGGCATCTGGAATGGAGATGGGGAGGCAGTCTCCTAGGACTGAGCCCTTAGCTCGCGGGATCCGATGTTATCTCCAGGAATTGAGTTGAATTGTAGGATACCCAACAGGTGCTGGAGAATGGGTTGGTGGTGTGGAGAGCCCTGCCCCCATGTTGCAACTGGTACTAGAATCATCTTAGAATCCCTCTGAGAACAAAGAAGAGACCCACACAGAGGGGAACGTGCAGCGAGTGGCCCCTGTGACTCCCTGGCAGGGTCTCCAGGCCTCTGCTCAGAGTCCTGGGATGACAGTCCACAGGGGCACTTGTAAGTTTCAGAGCCAGTGGTTTGCTGATGCTACGTGAATTCACCTTGAACCCCAGCTGAGCGGGCTGGCCAGAGTACATTCATACACACCCGCTTTCCTTCCCTCCACGCATACTCTTCCCACCGCAATCACTGGGTTAAGATATCTTTAACCCAAGTATTATGTCACCATTAATTATGTAGTTCCATAAAAAGGAAAAAATTATGCACTTTCAGAAAGAGAAGATAGAAAACACCAACTCTCCTCTGTCAGCAATAACAGGGTCTTTGGGGATTCTTGTGGCAAAGCAGAAAGAGCACTAGACCAGGAGTCAAAGCAGTTACTTTCCAGCAATGGGTCTGGCCCATGCTGGCTGGGCAGCTTTGGGTGGGTGGTTCACTCTCGTCCTGTTTCCTCTTCCGTAAAAGGATGAAAGGATATTTCAGTTCTCTTCCAGATTTAATTTTCTAAATTTCATATAAGCTTTTCAATAAAAACTGGTAAAACTTGCTAACTGCATCATTATTAGTATACTTTTCTACACTTTTTGGGAAGATATAGAGTGTATATTCCTATATTGATGAGGGAATAAAATAGCAGCGAGACAGTACCTTCGCACGAAGCATCAGCTCATTGTGTGTTCTTTGAGAGACACCAGCACTTTGTTACTCTTTCAATCACTCATGCTCCGCTGACTTTCCCCTGTGACTTCCTTTCTTTCAGAAGCAGTTTTAAAGCTGCTTCTCACTAGAGTCTTTTTTAAAGGGGCAAAATATTTTCCCTGTATAAATCCAATCGGGATTCATTGAATGACAGTTTGGGGTAAAGCATTGACAAAATAAATTTTAAATTCAGTTTCGAGCAATGGTTTCCACTCCTTTTGCATATATCAATGTGTGTAGTCATATAATGATCCCAGTACATCTTGTTTCCTTTCTTTTTATTCCCAGGTCTCCATTATTTCAGGCCCTGGGCCCCTCTTACTAAGCCTACCCCCACCAATTCCACAGGTGCAACACTGCACTTTTTTCCCCCTCCCATACTGCCCCCACCATCCAAATGCCTGTGCTGACTACAGGACAATATCTAAGGCCTTATTCCAACCCTATGTCAGCAGCCCAGCTACCATTACTCCCTTACACAGTCTATGGGCCAGCTTTTGGAAAGATTCCCTGTTCTGGGATCTCCTCCCTGACTTGGAACACCTTCCTTCCTTCTCTCTGACAATCTGAACGTTATTGGTCCCAGTCAAGATCCCCTGTCCTCTGCAGAGCTTTACTGAACTCTGCATCTTGCAGGGCACTATCCCTTCTTTGCACAGCCCACTGTCTAGCAGAGTAAAGGAAATGATCATGTGAGACTTGGAGGTGTTCCCTCAGGAGGCCAGGACTTCCTTAGTAGGACTGAGTCCACTTTGGTCAGCATGAGCTTCAGGTTCCCCTAAAACAGGGGAGACAGGAGTCACAGTACAAAGATGGCCCCATGACCCGTCTCAATAGAGCAAGAATGGGAGGCATCCGGTGAGCAGCTTCCAGTGAGATGGGGAACCAGAGGAAGGGCAGAGGGACCTTCTCTTACCAGGTGTGCTCTTCTGAGTACCATCCGTTGTGTCTTTCTACTGTCTCCACCCTCCAAAACATCTTTGTAGAGTAGTTGGAATTCTCTGAGGCCCCAGAGGTATGGCTACCTGGGGTTTTCCCCCTCCAAGGCTTAACACAATTTAACCTGAATCCTTGCCTCAACTGATCAAAGTGACCCACAAAGTGACTCAAGTTAATACAAACAATTCTCTAAGTTATTATTATTTCCATTTTACAAAAAAGAAAATCTTTCATATCAAAGGTCAGCTGCCTTTCCCCAAGTCACATAGCCAGTGAGCGGCAAAGATGAGCCCCATAACTGTTTCTATTTTCAAGTGGTTTTGTATTAATTTAGTGGAAGAGCCTTAGCAGAACCATCTTTGCCATGAAACTAGATGAGTGAAACTCACGTGTTTCCAGGAAGTGGAGTCTTCAACACTTTCCTGTCTTCTCACATGGCACCTCTAGGACCTTAGGTCTTCTTATTATCTGAAATATGAAAATGGCATGGTTTTAATTATTCATTTTCCCTCACCCTTAATGAGGGGATTAACTGCCATGTGAAACAAAAGGAAATAGCCTGACTTTCAGTCTGTCAGGAAGTGATAATTAACCAAAACCCCAAATCGGTTTCAATGGACAAATGAAAGTGTTTACCGATCTTGACGTAAATAGGCTACCAGGATCCGTAACTGAAGTCATAAAATGGAGCGATGACAATGAGAAAATAAACGTGCTAAAAATAAACATGTTTTCTTATATATGTTCACAGGTGCTCTTCGGGGGTTTCCAAACTGACCTAGGGTTCTGAGTGAGGCTGGAGAGAGGGCCGCGGGCTGGGCCTGCAGGGAGGACAGGCCGGGCGGTGGGGTGGTGGGGAGTGGCCAGGGGCAGGAGTCCATTCCGTCTCCCAAGCAGAGGAGCGTCAGGAAAGTAAAGGCTAAACTTGCAGATCTGTTCATCGTAGCTGCCAGACCAACTGGTTGGTTTTTCATTAATTGGCTGGTTGGTATGACCAAAAGTTACTGTGGGAATGATTCACGGAACCATTCTGCTGCGCAGCATGTAAACACAGCCTTCCAATCTAGAGCTTCGCTATTAAAATGGTCATAAATAGCTGCGAATTACTACTGTTGTGCAACTCGTGACTTCATGATGGCTTCTGGCAGGGCAGATGGGAACCACGTTCCAGGCATTGCTGCAGCCCCTACTTTTCCTTAGCATTTAATAGCGCAGGGTGGTAGGTGCCACACAGATGACAAAATGGCATTCTCCTTGCCCTGCTCTATTCCAGAGTAAGACATTTTTCAAAAAGCCATTGAGCCTTGAAAGCCTCACACATGCTGTATGATATATAAATATGTAACTGCCCCAAAATATGGCAGAGCGAGTCACTATTAATAACTCAGAGTCATGGGGATTCAGGCAGTCCAGTTCGTCTGCCAAAAGTTTAGAATGTTTGCTGGGTGCTTTGATTTTTTTTTTTTTCTTTAACTCTGTTGTTGATTTGCTTCAGTACATTTCCTATTTAGATATTCTACCCAGCATGTGTCAAACTTTATCTGTGACCTTACTAGGACATACCAGAGCATACAGGACAGGAATAGAAGGCCTTTAAAACTATTGGGGCCTTAAGGATCATGTTTACATAATATTTCCCATTTTTCTCAATCATAGTAACTGTCACCTTTGCCGCATTTGCAGAAATTACTCAGGAGAAAATGAAGAAACTCCCTAAGTTGCTTATATTAATAATAATGTGGTATTATTAACTATTTGTTGAACATTCACTATTGCCAGACATAGTACTTCCACACGTCATTGCTAAGCCTCACATCAGCCCAACAAAGTAGGTTTTGTTCCCATTTCACAAACCAAGGTATGCCAGTGGCTCTTGGGGCTGGAAATCAAACTCACAGCTCTTTAGTTTCAGCCATAGGAAACTGCCAATCGGCAATCATTTCTGACCAATTGTGAAAATTTTATGGTTCAACCAACTACTGTAACGCACCAGCCCTGAAAGGAAACCTAGAATCTCTGCCTGACATAACAAAGACTAGTTGCAGACTGGCAGTGTGTTGATTGGAAAATTGTACAAACCAGTCCTGGGGAGGAGCAGTAGGGGAAAAAGATAAAACAGCCTATTATCTTTGTACCATTTATTATTACTATTACAAGACATAATGAAAATAGCACAAAATGTTAAAACATGTCACAAATGCTTTAATCTACTTATATTCTCTGATACATTGTATCTGAAAATCTTCACATGTAATCATGCTCACCAGCTTTTTCCGAGCATTGAAATTGTTTCTAATATCTCAAAGCTAATGATGTTAAAATATGAGTTTGGCAGACCATGTGTTTTAATGAGCAGGTAGTCTATAAGTCTCTAATATGGATACATTAAGAAGATAATTTGATAAGAGCAATTTAGTTTCTTGAGAATTACCTGGGAGTCAATAGCATAGTGGCTTTATTTATTTTTAATGTTTTTATTGTTTACACTATTGCAGTTGTCCCAAATTTTCCCCTTTTGCCCTCTCCCCTAGACTTCCCCTTCCCATAGTCAATCCCCACACTGTTGTCCATGTCCATGGGTAATGCATAAACCTTCTTTGTCTAGTCCCTTTACCTTCTTCCAACCAGCTCCAACCTCCACACCTTCCCTCTGACAGCTATCTGTCTGTTCCTTGTTTCTGTGCCTCTGATTCTATTTTGCTCTTTAGTTTATTTTGTTCCGTAGATTCCAGTTATAAGTGAGATCATACAGTATTTGTCTTTCATTGCCTGGCTTATTTCACTTAGCATAATAGTCTCCAGTTCCATCCAATAGCATAGTGGTTTTAGATAGAAGCTATTGTCTACGACAAATGATTTTTCTGAGTTCTTTTCTTAGAAATAAAGCATAATAAAATCAAGCCTTCTTTTTAATTCACAGTTTTCACCATTGATATAGTTAGAATGAGAAATATTAAGGCAGCTAATAGTATTTATCACAATTAATATATGATGGCTACTGAACAGTAGATTGTTAAGTGAATAATAATTAGGAAGATTTAGTGTCACAAGTTTGGGTCAAAAGATAAATAAGAAGAAAAAGGTCAATGAGCCTTGGAATGAGATTTCAGTCACAGGAGGGATCTCATTTTAGTAAAGGGAGAACTGAGTTACAAGAAGGCCAAATAACTGACACAAGGTATTCAGCTCATTGAAGATACCACAGTGACCAGCATTCAGTTCTCTTGACTCTCAGGCCAGTGTTTTCCCCATTAAAATCATTGTTTGGTTTCAAGTAATATTTTATTCCTCGCTACCTATGTTTTTTTCTGAAACCATCTAGAACATATAATAAAAGATATGCCCCACAAATTAATATACTAAAATGAACTCAATATCCTAGGTGATTATAGTTAAGATGGGATAAGTGGATTCTTCAGATTTATTGAAACAGGACGATCAAACAATGATCAAAGTCAATGCTTGTAGGTCTATTACCTGAATCTAAAGTGTAATTGGCCTTTCTTGGACTGGAAAAAATTTCCTCTCTCTCCTACCCCTTCTGGACTCTCTGTTTATCTCCTGTATGGAAGGCACTACATCTGCGACACTGGAGGATGGCACGTGACTTGTTTCTGACTCAATGTTACAAACAGGAATCTGAACCAACATAAAGTTAATAGAGGCTTACCATATCACTTGTAAACCAAACAAAACAGCCAAATGAAAAAAGTACTTTGAATGAAAAAATTCCTAATATCTTTTTAAATAAAATGATAAACACATAAAAGAAAGAGAACTATGTTAACTGATGGATGGATGATTCAGCTGATTTCTACATTAACAATGACTCATTCTGTAAAAATTGAAATGTTTAGAAAATAAATGATACTATTGCACCAGAAAAAACAAATACATAAAATGCTAGAGAACCAAACATGCTCAAAACATAATTTTCTTTTATTTCCATATATGACTTTTGAGAGTTCCGAATATTAGTCTTGCCTTTAATGACACAGAAAAGGGAAATAAAATGTTAATGGTAGTCTCTCAGAAAAAGCAGTCCTGTATGCACGAAGAAAATTTTTCTAGAACAGTATTTATGAATAGTCCTCTGTGTGAGAGTTTTTATTAATAGTCCTTCATCGGCCTTAGATCAAATCTGTGAGAATGGCCTCTTTTCTAAGGAAAGAGTTAAACATTGCACTGTGGAGCCACTGAGTTTATATGCTTATACTTTCATTGATGCAAATGTGCTGCATGCCTACTGTGCCTTCATCAGAAAGTCAGTTTTATGACTGGCATGTAATGGATCTGAGCCTGTGAACTTGTGGGCTGATACTGGCAGTGCCCAGATGGAATGAGAGGTTGTATTCTTGGCTCAGAAAATTCCTTTCAATTGCTTATACTGCCTGCTTTAACTATGACTTTGTGAATGTGGCTGGGCCATCGCTAAGTCTACTTTTCCTGGGCTAAGTAAAAGCTAATACTGCTTTTCTCCTTCCTCGTCCTCTTCAAACAATTTCTAGCAGAACTCACAGAAGTCCAAGGATTCATGGAAGTCCAGAGGAATGGTAAAGGGAAAAGGAGGGTTTCTGAAAATGTAATACCTATATATCAAGCCCTGACATTCTCAAAATATTCATGATATGTGGAGGAAGAATATTTGTTCAAATTACATATATGACATGTATCATTCAAATGAATGCTACAGTTGTTAGACACTGTACTAAGGTGCTAAGTCTGCAAAGATGGTTGAAATATAAGCCCTATTTTTAAAGCATTAACAGTTTGATAGAAGAGTTGATATGGTACGTGTTTGGTGTATAGCGGACAGAATAAGTTTTATCTGTAATGATAAGTAGCCCGTTTAGGCAGAATAAGTGGTCAGCCATGGAGGTCATAGGAGGTACTCTGGGAAGACTCCTCCTAAAATGGTATTGTGACTTTTTATTACTTAGTATCTAATGTCACCTTCTCACTGCAGGGCTTCTCTAGAACTTCCTGGAAAAGTCGGCAAACCTAGTATTTGCCATGTGCAAAGTTTCAGATCGCTTTCTCTCTCATAGGAGAGAGAAGGGCTGCACCAAAGTACTGGGTGCCTGGGGAAGAAGGGAAACACATTAGTAAAGAGACTGTTTTTTGGTTGCTAGGAATCAAATCTCGCTGGAATTAACTCAAATTATAAAGAGGAGTCAACTGTGAAGATAAAGCCAGCAGTCTTACAGATGTCCAGAAGCAGGAAACAAAGTCCAGATGGACTTCACAGCGATGGAAGCTGGGAAATAGTCAGAAACTCAAGTCAGTTGAACTCTGATTCTTTCTTTCATTTTTTGACTCTTTCGAGTCTTCTCCTTGCCTTTTAAAGCATATCTAACTTCTTTTCTCTATAGACTTGGCTTCTTCTGATTATTTATCATTTTGTTCTCACGTGACTTTGGTTGTACTTGACTTTGGTGTGCCCTGAGGCCAACCTCAGCCCCCAGTGGATGTGAACTATCAGCCGTAGTCCGTAACCACTGATTGTATTTTCTGTAATTTGACTCAAATTCTTGAGAAGTTCTGTTGCCCATGAGTATGTTGCTGGTCTATTCAGAATGGGGTGAGGTGCATATGGAGTGGGGTCAGGTCTACTTAAATCTGTCCTTTATAGCAGAGACTGAACAGCAGGAATTCTCAGAGACAAGGGGTGGGGGAGGTGACACATGTCAATTATGACCCCAAACCATGCACAGTGCAGCAGTGGCCAAACCTTACTGGGAACAGGACGGGACCCTGTCTGCAATAGCATCATTGGAGCAGCAGCTTACTTTCTGTTAAGTAGTAGGGGGAGAAGAAGGATGGAAAAACAGAAATCACATTTTTATCCATGTTCCAAATACTATCCTACTCTGTTTTCTGTCAATACTTCGGGTAAATTGAGGAGATAAGATATTAATTTATTTAATTACCCTTAGTAATCTCCTAATCTGCTTTATGCTACATGAGTAGAAGAGTCTTATGTACACCAAAAGTTTGTATTATTAATGGCTCTTTACGGTATGTGTGTTTTACCTTTCCCCTGAATACAATCTGGTTTCCCCCAGTGAGAAGCTCCCAAAATAATCCTAGAATCAATTGTACCTAAAAATTTCTATGAGCAGAGTATTAATAAATTTAGGTACATAAACAATCATCATTTCTGGCTCTGAAATCTAAGTTCAGTCCAGTGCCTGGAAAGGAAAACTAAGCAGAAAGATAAAAATAAACATTATATTATCAGCCCCACTGATATATATATTCCCCACTTATGCAAGGCTTTCCAGCTGTGAGGAAACTTCTGTTTGCCACAGGCAGATGTTTATGTGTGTTTTGATTTTAAAAAATCTAGTGATAAGGAGCTAAAAGGAGCAGGAAGAGGGTGATCATTTAAGAAGTTGGAATTAAACTGCATTATGAGGGATATATTTTCATAGGCACATTTATCTTTATAGACCCAAGTTATTTTAGGTATTTTTAGTTGATACAGATAGAGGATTGAACTACGTTTGAGGGACTTGAGTTCAAGATACGGTGTGTGAGTGTGCAAAAGTACTTTTTCTCCCATTACCTCTACTTCTTTGTCTTTCTGGCTTATTCATCAAGTTATTAATGGGATCAACCGAGGGCTGAATGTCCATGCTCTTTGAAAATTGCAAAATACCATTCAGTAAGTGTTTGAATTTGACCGAGGAAATTTAGTACTTTATTGAAAAATCAGTATTATTGCCTGATCTTGATACTGAAGTTACTTTTCCCAAACTTACAATCTGTTTTTGGTGATTATTTAAATAAAATTTCATTTCAAATATATTTAAACTAGCACACTTAACTAATAGTGGCTGTGTTGCAAGTTTATTTCGTAAGAAAATATAGGAAAAAAAACATTAAAAAGGGTAAATATATAGATATTTATAAATTAGTATTGACTGTACAAAACAATAATTATAATGTCCTTTGTGGTATAAAAACTATGTAGAACTAAAGTGCAAAGCAAAAACAACACAAAATTCACGAGTGCTAAATAGTATCAAAGATTTAAGGGTCTAAGAATATCAGAAAAGTGATTAAAATAATAATTTGTATAATTTTATAAAAGATATGTTGTAATAGCTACTGTTAGAATAAGAAACTAATACATAATTTACAAGTTATTAAATAAAGACATTATACAATAAAATGCTAACAATCTAAATAAGGCAAAAAAAAAAAGAGGAGAAAAAGGAACATAGAAAAAAGGAATGTAAAAGAAAAGAGCCTAACAGCAAAAAATAAGTTGGTAGCTAGAAACTCAATTATGTAAGTAATTACATTGAATATAGTGAATTAAATTTGAAGTAAAAGACTGATTGTCAGAATATATTAAAACAAACCAAACTATCTGCTTTAACTATAATGATAAAGAAATGTTTAATGTTAAAGGAAATACAAATAGACAATGCAAATACTAACAACAGGCCATGTACCAATATCAGGCAATGTGACTTTAAGGTAATAATTTTTAGTAAAGATAAAAAGTGAGAGTTCAAAATTATAAATGGGATAATCCAATAAGATATTACAATCCTAAATCTCTATACACCCAATAGCATTGCTTCAAAATAAACTCCCCTCCCCAAAATGGATAGAACAAAAAGGAAAAAGGTATAAAGGCAACAATCACAGTGGGAATTATTAACATATCTCTTTAATAGTTGGTAGAATGAATTAAAACTTTTTTAAAATCAGTAAATATATAGAAGATATTAACAGCACAGTTAACAGACCTCATCTAATGGCCATGCATGTAAAATTGCACTTGTTAATGACCAACTCACATTCATTTCATGGAATATTTATTAAAATCAATATATTGTAATATAAAGAAAATCTCAACAATTTCAAAATACTGAAAGTTTTCAGAATATCTTTTCTGACCACACTGGAATTAAGCTAGAGATCAATAACAAAAATAGAAAAAAAGAAAACTGCCTAGAAATTAAATAATACACTCTAAATAATCCAGGGGATAAAGAAAAAAAATACTCAGAAAGTAGAACATATTTTAGACTGAATAAAAAATACATTTCAAAGCTTATGTGGAAAAAAACCCCCTAAAATATTGCTTAGAAGGAAATACATAGCCTTAAATGCATATAGTAGAAAAAAAGTCTAAAAATCAATAATTAAATATTGATTCCAAGAAAGAAAAAGAACAGCAATTAAATCCAAAGAAATACATGATAAAGATAAAAGCTGAAATCAAGAAAATAAGAACTGAACATATAATAGAGAAAAATCAATAAGCCCAAAAAGTTGTCTCAAAAAAGATTTAACAAGAACATCTGGCCAAGATGGAGGTGTAGGTAGATACAATTTACCTTCTCACACAACCAAAAGAAGGACAGCAGCAAATTTAAAAACAAAAAATAACCAGAACTGCCAGCGAATCAAACTATATGGAAATCGAATAATCAGGGAGTTAAAGAAGAAACATTCATCCAGACCAGCAGGAGGGGCCGTGATGGGCAGCTGGGGCTGAGAGGACGCTCAGCAAGGTGGCAGCTGTAGGACTGAGCAGTCCCACATTTGCGTGTGGATAAACTGGCAGGAACAGCTGGGGAGCGAGACAGACCATGCAACCCAGGGTTCCAGTGAGGGAAAAGAAAGCCTCAAACCCCTGGCTGTAAAAACCTGTGGGGGTTGTGGTGGCAGGAGAAAGACTCAGAAGGGAGTTTTCTTCGAGAGACCCACAGCATCCTAGAAGGTACACAAGCCAACCTACCTGGGAATCAGCACCAGAATGGCCCAATTTGCTTGTGGGCAGCGAGGCAGAGGGGAACAAAACTGGCACAGAGCCCAGCAAGCAGCATTGTTCCCTCTCAGACCCCTCCCCCACATACAGCACCACAACACACGGACCTGGGTGGCCTCGTCCTGGTGAATATCTAAGCCTCCGCCCCTTCCAATGTAACAGGTGCACTGAGATAGAGAAATATGGCCCAAATTAAAGAACAGATCAAAGCTCCAAAAATAGAACTAAGTGATAAAGAGATAGCCAACCTATCAGGTACACAGCTCAAAACACTGGTAATCAGGATGCTCACAGAAATGGTTGAGTATGGTGGCACAATGGAGGAAAAAGTGAAGGCTATGCAAAGTGAAATAATGAAATAAAATATACAGGGAACCAACAGTGAAGGAAAGGAAACCAGGATTCAAATCAATGATTGGGAGCGAAGGAAGAGATAAACATTCAACCAGAAGAGAATGAAGAAATAAGAACTCAAAAAAATGGGGAGAGGTTTAGGAACCTCTGAGACAACTTGAAACATTCCAACATCTGAATCATAGGGGTGCTAGAAGCAGAAGAGGAGAAGCAATTGAAACCTTATTTGAAAAAATAATGAAGGAGAACTTCCCCAATCTGGCAAAGGAAATAGACTTCCAGGAGATCCAGGAAGCTCAGAGTCCCAAAGAAACCGAACCCAAGGAAGCACACACCAGGGCACATCATAATTACATTACCCAAGATTAAACATAAGGAGAGAATCTTAAAAGCAGCAAGAGAAAAGGAGAGAGTTACCTACAAAGGGTTTCCCAGAAGACTATCAGCTGATTTCTCCAAAGAAACCTTGCAGGCCAGAGGGAATGTCAAGAAGTATTCAAAGTCATGAAAGGTAGGCATCTACACCCAAGATGACTCTATCCAGCAAAGCTATCATTTAGAATGGAAGGGTAGATTAAGTGCTTCCCAGATAAGGTAAAGTTAAAGAAGTTCATCACCAAGCCCTTATTATGTGAAATGTTAAAGGGACTTATCTAAGAAAAAGAGGATCAAAAACTATGAACAGTAAAATGACAACAAACACAACTATCAACAACTGAACCTAAAAAACCCCACAAAAACAAACTAAGCAAGCAACTAGAAGAGAAACAGCATCACAGAAATGGAGATCACATGAAGGGTTATCAGAGGGGAGAGGGATGGGGGAGAATAGAGGAAAAGGTACAGGGAATAAGAAGCATAAATAGGAGGTACAAAATAGACAGGGGGAGGTTAAGAATAGTATAGGAAATGGAGAAGCCACAGAACTTACATGTATGACCCATGGACATGAACTAAGGCGGGGGGCAGGGGTATGCTGGCGGAGTGGAGGTGCAGGACAGACGGGATTAAAGGAGAGAAAAAAATGGGACGCTGTAATAGCATAATCAATTTTATATATATATATATAAATTTAACAAAATTGATAAAATCCCAACAAGACTGACTTAAAAAAGTAGAAAATATACAGATTAGCAACAAAAACAATAAAAGAGAGGGTATCACTATAGACTGTACAATAAAAAGTATTTGAAAAACTATGTTATACAGATGAATTTGCAATTTGGATGAAATAGATAAATTCTTCGAAAAACAATTTACCAAAGCTGACAGGAGAAATAAAATATTAATAGTTCTGTATGTATGGAAAATTTGAACCTATTATTTAAAAATCTTTCCTCAAAGAAAAGCCCATGCCCAGATAACTTATCAATAAATTCTTTCGAACATTTAAGGAACAATAATACCTGTCTTGTATAATTCTTCAAAAAGGTAGATATAGAAGCAGAGCTTTCCAGGCATTTTAAAAAATAAAAGCAGCATAAACTTGATTTTAAAAATCTGACAGCCATCCTGAGAAAGAAAATTGAAAAATCATCTTTCTCATAAACCTTATTAAAAAGTTCTTAACAAAATAGGAAATCAAGTTCAGTGATACAGTAAACTGAGTGCAGTTTAGTCTGGGTGTTCAAGTGTGGTTTAACATTCAAAAATCATAAATTCTTTATCACATTCACAGAAAAAAATCACATGATCATCTCAAATGCAGAAATAGTATTTGATTAATTCAACTTTCATCTGTGATAAAAAAACTTTTAGCCAGCTTGAACAGAACTTCCTTAATGTGACAAGAAAAATTTACCCACAGCAAACATCATTCTCAATGGTAGAATATTGAAAACATCCCCATAACATTGAGACTGAGTCAAGAATGGCCCCTGTAACCACTCCTATTCAACATTGTAACTGGAGGTCTAGCCAGTGCAAAAAAGGAAGAGAAAGAAATAAAGGTCACGGAGACCGAAAAGAAAGAAATACAACTGTCATTTCTAGAAAATAAGACTGTGCTCACAGAAAATTTCTAAAGAATCTACAGGCAAATTCTTAGTATTAATAAGAGAATACAAGGACACTGGATATAAAGTCACCATACTAAAACTATTTGCATAGATTGCATGTTTGTACCCTGTCCAAAGTTCATATTTCGAAATCCAACCCCCCAAAGTGATGGTATTAGGAAAGGGGGCATTTGGGCCATGAGTAGTTTATGAGAGTGGAGCTCTCATGAATGGAATTACTGTTCTTATAAAAGCTGCTGCCTATGAATGAGAAAGAGGGTACTTGTCGGATACCAAATCTGCCAAACCCTGATCTTGGACTTCCCTGACTTCAGAACTGTGAAATACAAATTTCTGTTGTCTATAAGCCAATCACTTTATGATATTTTGCTATAGCAGCCTGAATTGACTATATTTGTACATACTGGCAATAAACAAATGGAGAATAAAACATTTTAAATAGCATTCACAAACTCAAATACCCAGGAATAAATCTAATTAAAATGTGCACGATCTACTGAAAATTATGAAATATTATTGAGAAAAAATTAAAAAGAGCCAAATACATAAAAGAATACACATTATTATGGATCAGATGAGTCAGAATTGTAAAGAGACAAGTTCTCTCCAAATTAATACAGACTTTTATGTATTCTCAATTGAAATCCAAGCCACCGGTTGTTTTTTTTTTTTTTTTTACAGAAATTTACAATTTTCAAGTTTACATGAAAAGGCAAAAGGCCAAGAATAGCAATGGAATTCTCGAAGAAGAACAAATATATAAGATCTACCACTGTGAGATGTCAGGAACTATTATAAAGCTGTGATAAATAAAAACTGTGTGGCACTGTTGCGAGAACAGATAACTGTGCAATGAATAGACCCACATGTATACGATCATGTGACTTATGACAAAAATGACTATGCAGCGCAGGAAGGCAAAGGGTGGTCTTTTCAATAAATTATGCTGACGCAATCGGACATCCGCATGGAACAAGCTGCATGTCCACATTGACGTCTGCCTCACGTTACACACAAGAATCACTTCCAAATGTGTCTTAGTCTATTCAGGCTGCTCGAACAAAAATACCATAAATGCTGGTGTCTGGTGAGGGACTGCTTCCTGCTGTGTCCTTGCATGGTAGAAGGGGACAAGGAATCTCCCCCAAATGCTCCATCTCCTAACACCAACACCTTAGAGGTTAGTATTTCAATATATGAATGGGGGCGGGGGGAACACAAACAGTCTGACCATAGCAAAATGGATTGGAGATACCAATTGACAGGTAACACAATAAAGCTTTTACAGGAAAACATCGTTATTATCCTGGAGGAGGCAATGCTTTTTTAAAATAAATAAAAAACAACAAACATAAAAGGAAAATGGGATAAACTTAACTGTATTAAAACTGAGAACTTCTGTTTACCAAAAGTGAGTAAAAAGACAACCACAGGTTGTCTTTATATATACTGTACATATACAGTATATATACTTTAAATTATTTTTTATTTTACAGTTACAGTTGACATGCAATATTGTATTAGTTTCAGGTGTACAACCCAGTGATTAGACATTATGTAACTTACTAAGTGACATATATCATATATATTATGTGTATATATTTATACATAGTATATATGTATATGCTATATATATATACTATATATAGTATATATGTATATATGTGTATATATATGTATATATATAAATATATACATATTTATACATTTGAAAAAACAAATTCAGAATACAAAAAGAAGTCCTACACATCAAGAAAAAAAAAGACAGGTCAACAGCAAAATGGCAAAAGATTAATAAAAGAGGATATGTAAATGGCCAATACACATATGAAAAACTGCCCCAGTTTATTACAGCAGTCCCCGCTTATCTGCAGGGCATACGTTCCAAGACCCTCCAGGGGATGCTTGAAACCATGGATAATATGGAAGCCTATAATATATACGCATTTTCTGTTTATGTCTTCCACCTGCAATTTTAACATCTTTCCATCTTAATTAAGCATTTATCACGCATTGTGGCTGTAACTTTTAGAGGATGAGGTGCACCAGCAAAACCAGCAGGAATTTCTTTTTCCTTCTTTACAATTTTAGATAGAAGGCTCATTCTTACCGTAGATCTTAGCAACCTCTGCACATGATTTTTTTCCTTCGTAAGTCGAGAACTTTCAACTTTTCACTATAAGAAAGCACTTTACGGCTTCTCTTTGGCATGCATCTCTACTCTTGAACTTGGGGGCCAGTATTAAGTAAAACAAGGGTCCCCTGAACACAAGCACCGAGACAGAGGAACTGATTACCAAGATGAATGCCGAAGCCGAAGAGGCCGGGAGCCTCTACGGGGCAGAGATGAGCCAACAGCAGTGGGATAGAGTTGGCAATGCGAGATTTCATCACACTACTCAGAATGGCAAGCAACTTAGAATTTATGAATAATTTCTGGAATCTTCCACTTAATATTTTCTGACCATGGTTGACAGCAGGTGCCTGAAACTTCAAAAAGGAAAACGGTGGATGGGGGTGGGGTGGCTGCTATCGTCATCAGCGAAATGTAAATTAAAAACACCATGGACTATCACCACCTACCCACCAAAATTGTTAAGATAAAAAAGATGGAAAATATTAAGTGCTGACAAGGACGTGGAGGAGTAGAAAGTCTTGTATACTTCTTGTGGGAGAATAAATTGGCACCACTGTGGAAAATGGGCAGTTAGTACTAATGTTGAATGTGTGCATAGCCTGTGACCCAGCAATACGTTCCTAGCTACAGTCCCAGTGGAAATGTGTGATATGTTCTTCCTCAAAGGACGTGTATTAAAATGTTCCTTGGCAATAGTACTTGTAATAGACAAAAACTGGATACTATCCACAGGATCATCAACAAGAAAAGACTAAATAAACTGTGACTTATTTAGTCACATAGTGTAATACTATATAGCAGTGAAGATGATCTATTACTACACACAAAAATATAGATAAATCTCTCAAGCATAAAACTGAGGAATAGGAGCCAGGCACACAGAGTGTATATTTTATTTATATAAAGTATAAATACAGGCAGGACTAATTATGCCATTAGAAGTCAGGAGTGCGGTTACCCTTGGGAAGCTGGTGACTTCCTTTGAAGTGCTGGTAAATGTTCTGTTCCTCGATTTGGGTGACATTGCCCTTGTTCTGCTCATCCTCTTTTATTACATGATTTTTGTCTCATAACTGTCTTTGGCGGAATACTTTTTCATCAGAATGGTTGGACAGAACTCAATTTTTACTTATGTAATTATTCTGTTTACTTTATTTTTAAAAATTTTAAAAAAAACCCTCAACTGAGGATATGTTTATTGGTTTGAGAGTGAGAGAGGGAGAGAAACATTGATTGGTTGCTTCTTGTACATGCCCCAAATGGGACTGAACCTGCAGCTTAGGTACATGCCTTGCCCAGGAATTGAACCTGTAACCTTTTGGCATATGAGATGACACTCCAACCACCTTAGCCACTTGGCCAGGGCTCAGTTTACTTTCAATATACAGTTATCATGATGCTTTATAGAGGTTCTACAAAATGCCTGCTTCTCAGGACTGGCTTTTCACTCCAGGTGGCTCTACAGCTTTCTGATCTTTCTCTCTTTCAAATGAAAATTCTGTGTTCTTTTTCCATCTGCCTCTCTTCTGCATGATCACTATTCTACCTTATTTGAGATGTTGTCCTGCCTTTGCATTTTCTGCTCTTGTACTGATGAACAAAGAGGGAGAGATTGTCTTTCATAGAAAGAATAATTTCCTGATTGGGGCAAAATAGTATGCTATTGTATTTCTTGTATAATTTAAGATTTCACTGAATAACTGCTTGGTGCCTTCTACCTAGGGATGACAGTGCCACATCCAACGAACCTCTTTTGTGGCAATGGGTTTGTTATGCTTGATGCCACTAAACATTAAACTAATCAAACTGCGTACTCTTCCCTAGTATTTCCTACTCACCAAACATTTATGATTATACAGTTGGCTTCCCAAAGCTTTCTGATAGGCAGAGAATATGACTAGGTTGATATCAAGTACTGA
Source organism: Pteronotus mesoamericanus (assembly GCF_021234165.1). Classification (NCBI taxonomy): domain Eukaryota; kingdom Metazoa; phylum Chordata; class Mammalia; order Chiroptera; family Mormoopidae; genus Pteronotus; species Pteronotus mesoamericanus. The sequence continues at coordinate 6,906,791 of NW_026555310.1, forward strand.
TCCACTTGACTTTTGCTTTAAATCGATAAGTAGGTAATCTTTTGGTTTATATTATAAATCATTCTACATGCATCAAACTCTGGGACATCAAAAATACCAAGTTTCTGGGCCCGCCAAGCTGTGCTATGTTGATGTTATCAAGGTGACCCTGTCTGGAGAGCCCACCATCCAGCTTTACCCCAGACATAACATACACACAAACATACATTCTGATACTCACTGGGTCAACGCATATTCTGCTTGTGAAAATAGAACTAAGATTCTCAGTGCCTTCCCAGCAAAGGGAATGTAGAAGACTGGAATTTAGATGTCCAATAGTTTTAATAAATATAATTGAGTCAATGCAAAATTCTACTTTGAGATAAATGTGGGCAGCTGCCACAACAGCATATTTTCTTTCCGTCATCCTGCTGTTTCTGTAAAGTGAAGTGTCAATGAGCAGACTCATCCTCTAGCAACTTGTTTAGATTTGCACCTGACCTCTTCTGGGCAACAGCTTCCAAGGGAACCTTCCTTGGTTTCCTACCCTGCATTTTTATCACAATGCAAGAAGCCAGTAGCAGCATGTCAAAAGTGCTCTCTGAAGGGAGTTGTTATTATTATTATTGTATTAATAATATTATTATTAATTTACTTTGCCTTTCCCTTTGTTTCACACCCCCTTTGGGTACTCTCCAGTGTATATTGAGATGGTCTATCATCACTCCTAACTAAAGGTCTCTACCCAGGATGTTCCCCACAACCTGCCAGCTTGAAGGAGAGGCGTTGGAAGCCCAGGCGTGGAGACTGGTGTCTCACCCTGTCCTGCAGCAGCTGAGAGAGCAGCACAGAGACTAAGGCAGGGCCAAGGCAACAGCAGTTCCTCTGAATGAGGACGGAGGACCTGCTGTACTATGGTACAACCGGGCTCGGGGGAGCCACATAATTAGTACAAACATTGTGGAGACACTTCTCCAGCTCTGTTTATTTTGTACATAAACCAAGCTTCAGTTCCATTAGGTTCAACAAACATTTGTTAAACATCTGTGCTGTGTAAGATCACGTCCAAGGCACAGGGCAATAAAGATGAATAACACATGATGGGGACTCACTGTAATACTCTTTTAGAGCTTTATAGCTCCCCAAGCACTTTTCACGTGTGTCATCTCAGTTAACATTGTGAAATCAAACAGTGCATATATTGGTACCGCATTTCCATTTTATACATGGCAAAGCTGATAATCTGAAAGACCAGGCCATTTACCCCAAATCATACATACAGTTAACAAATAAAAGTCCTGGCACCAGAACATAAAGATTTGATTGTTTTATTCAATGCTTATTTTTAAAAAATACATTGCCACTTGGCATATAATTAGAGGATGTTTCAGACACTTTGTATATGTCAGGAAAGAAATACTACTTTTTTTTTTTACAGTTCTTTTTTTTTTCCTTACAGTTTTTTATTGTGATTGCCATGGATAATATGAGCCATAGGGTTCATATTGTCCTTAATTAATTCTGAGACTTATTTTCATCCCTGACCATTCAAATGGTTTCTCCCAGGTTATATTTTTATTTGCAATAATTCACTTTGTTGAATTAGATACTTAGTCAACAAGAAATGAGTATGATCTGAGATTCTGCTTGTATTGGAATTTTTAAATACCCAAAGTATATTTTCTGTTGCAAATATTTTTGTTCTTGGTTATATATCCTATAATTATTTCAAATGAGACTACAAATTCCTAGAGGAGAGCAACCCTATCAGGGCTCCGGGAGTGTGGCCAGGACTAACGAGATTTGCTGAATGGAATTTAAATTACGCTGACCCTACTTCTCCTTAATGGGAAGTATTAGAGCTAATCGTTCAGTATGAGATCAGAGGGAGATAGACTTGGGTAAGAGATCTGGTTCTCCCACTGATCTTGGTCAAGTTACAGAAACCAGCTAAGCCCCACTGCCCTCATTAGAAGATGGGGGTGTTAATGGTCATGTCTTTGAGCCCTTGTAAGAATTAAATGATGCCTTGGCTCAGTGGATTGAGCTCCGGCCTGTGGACTGAAAGGTTGCTGGTTCAATTCCTAATCAGGGAACATGCCTGGGTTTCTGGCCATGTCCCCAGTTGGGGGCGTGAGAGAGGCAACCTATTGGTGTTTCTCTGGCACATCAGTTTCTCTCCCTTTTTTTCTCCCTCCTTTCCCCTCTCTCTAAAAATAAATAAAAAAAATCTTTTTTAAAAAAAGAAAAGAAATAAGAAGCCTTGTATATAGTGAGAATGCAATAAATGTTGGGTCTTGTTTCCAAGTCCATTTTCTTGGATCTTTCCAGAGGTCCTCTGCCTTCCCCAATACGAATGTGGCATTTCTTTTCACTATCACAAACTGAAAGAAAGGTCAGAGTTCCAGAGCATGGAACCCATGGAACATCTACTACAGAAGGCTTTGTATTTGCTGAAAATAATTGAATCAGTATTTGTAATGGTGCTGGCATATAATTGAGTTTATTATTTTCTCTTTCAATTTTATTTTATTTGATGTTAATGTTGACTAGTAATTAATGATGGTTTCAAATCAGGTATTTCTTTGAATAATCAGATATCACCTTTACAATGGTATGATAAATTAATTACTGTTCCAGGAAAGCATATTTTCTAAAAGGACTTAAAATAGGAGTCTGAATGCTGCATATGGTCCTCTAAACTGGTTTTGTTAAATATTAGCTGTATTTATCAGGAGATAAAATTAGCCTCAGTTTTGAGAGATATAATAGCATTTAGGAATTCAATTAGATGATCCCTTCAGGCTAATAATGAGAAAACTGAAAATTAGAGTGATTACCATTTATGACCAAAATCTCAAGAAGTGACTATAATGCTAGAGGCATGGCTTTGGCACACTGAGTTTTATAAAGCAAATTTTCCTCTGCTTCTTTCATTCTGAAGGCCGAGGATTTCAGAGTATTAAAAAAAAGTGTCTACTTGTTTCTCTCATTACATGATTATGACAAAAAGAAAATCATCCTTTTGCAAACTTCTCAGGTTCCTCACTGCAATGAATTTATTCTTTGAGTAGGAATGTGATTTACCAGTAAGATGAATGGCATTCTTTGGGTCTTTATATTTTTTTCTGTATCTTCCGATTTTCCTACAGTGAGCTCATAGGATTTTTAGGGTTAGAAAAAAGGCTTTCGATTGTTTTTATTTTTGTTTCTCATTGAAAAACAAGTTGCGGTGTGGGGCAGGGGGTCATGCTACAAAGGCTAGTCTAAGAATGTGTTGTGGCAGAGAATTCACAGATGCTGGGAGGTGACTGCAACCAAGGACATTGAGTTCCAAGCCTGGGAATGTGGACAACTGGCCACCAGTAAGACTTGTGTGGCTAGCGTTGCCTTATGTGCTGCTATGATTTTCAGACTCAAAAATAGTGCCCAGCACACAGTAAATGCTCAGTAAATATGCACAGTAAATGCCAAATAAATGACTATTGCAAAACGGGAACAGCAATCACTGTATCTCAGATCAGGGGAAATCAGATTAGGCTTCCTGCCTGAGAAGCTGGAAGAGGGTTTTGCTCTCTGAAACTACAGTTGCTGAATATTAAGTGGGAATTGCAATAAAGCAGAAACATTTTGCACAAGACTTAGTCACAGGTAACTTTAAACAGCTGTAAGTTCTCATTGTGCTTTTTCTCACCACAAAAATATTGTAGAAAATAGAAAATACAGATTAGCAAAGAGAAGAAAAATTTAAAACTGCTGTTATGACATGGGTATGTAGTCTTTTAGATGATTTTCTATGTATATACATATACGCGGCCTGTCCAGAAGGTATCCAGCCATATAATATGAAAACTAGAGACATTTAGTGAAGTAGATACAAGATAGAAAAAAACACTGCACAAAGGACAATGATGCCTCAGTCCCCTTCAAAGAAGGTAACTTGGGACCTCACACAGTTCTTCCAGTTGCCACCAGCTGCCCCGTTGTATTTTCCTGAACCTCATCAATGGTCTGAAATCTTTCCCCTTTCAAATATGATTTTAGTTTCGGGAAACTAAACAGAAGTTGCAGGGCACCAAACCTGGACTGTGTGGAGGCTGAGTCACCTGGGTGATTTGATGTTTCACCAAAAAACTCTGCAGGGGACGTGATGCACGAGTGGGCTAGTTGTGATGAAGCTGCCAATCACCAGTTGCCCATAGCTGCAGCCTTCTCAATCATCCAAATAGTCTCCGTGGAAGAATGTTCAAACTTAATGCAAATTTTTTGCAAAATCTGATGCAGATTCGTTGCTCTACTTGCTCAGTCATTTTGAATGCAACGGCCACACAGTACACACGCTCACTTAACAGCATCTACCGCCCCCATTGACTAGTACAGTGAAGTCATCATTGTTCACACATGTGCATTCCAGTCCACTATTCTTTGCTGCCAGGTTACATCGATGTTGCACAAACTATTCTCGTCATACTAATAATGGCTGGACATCTTTTGGACAGACCTTGGTATATTTTCTTTTACAATAGTTGAAATAGTACCTTTTATAACTTTTATCTCTGTCATCAGATAGTTCTCTGACACATTATTTTTAATGACAATATAATATGACACCAGATGGATGTACACTAATTTATTCACCCTTATCCCTGTTGCACATTAAGTGTGTCCTATATTTTTTGTTAGAAATAATGCTGCAACGAATGTGTACTACCCCATCATAATCAAATATTTAATAGACTGAGTGACATTACAGCTATAAAGAACTTGCCCTAAATCACTTTTCCTGAGGCGGCAGTGGGACTGATGGGGTTCACCAGGGGGAGGAGCCAGAATCTGCCCAGTGCAGGGATAACTGGCCCAGATGAGGAACTAACCCTAGACCTGCTCTAACTGATAGTGCCTGTGTTCTAACACTTTGTACTCCTGGGGGCCTGGGCAACAGCAGACACAATATCATCAGAAAATCAGATAAATTTTTTAAAGTTAATGGAACTTAAGAAATCATTAATTGTTATAATTTAGATCTCCTCATCTCAAAACTGCTAAGTTTCTGTAATCACACAGGGGTTTAATACCGTTGTAATTGAAGACTCTGGGTGAATGGGACTTTGGGCCAAGACTGACAACAACAGGGCAAATGCCCCACCTTCTAAGCTCAAGTGTAGCTAAACCAAATATGCAGGACTTTCAAAGGGATGATCCCAACTGGTTCTACAACCTGTAGCTAAAGAGCCCCATCCAAACCTTGCAAACATTACGCCAAGTGAAAGAAGCCAGACACTAAGGCCACATATTGTTTGATTCCTTTTATATGAAATGTCCAGAATAGGCAAACCCACAGTGACAAAAAGTAGGTTAGTGGTTGTTGGGGGCTCGGTAGGGGGTGGGAGTAACTGCTTAACGAGTACTGGGCTTCTTTGGGGGATGATGAAATTATTCCGGAATTAGAATTAATTGCACAATAATGTGAATATATTAAAATAACTGAATAGTATACTTTTAAAAGATCAAATGGTAAATTTTACCTCAACTAATTTTTTTATTTTGTTATTAACTTATTTATTTTTCTTTTTTATTGAATTTATTGGGCCAATTTTTTTTTTAAAGAACATATCAATGAAGTCCTTGGAGTGGGTATGTGGGTCCTGCATGCCCCCTCAACCCCTGACCCCCGCCCACCCCCATCCCTCCCATCTCTAGTCTAGGGAGCTTCCAGAGAACGAGCCCACAAGTTGCCGTAGGCCTCCTGCAGTTCAGAGAGCACAGGGACTGCCGCTCAAGTCTCTGTTCAGTGAGGAACATAGTACCGGGTGAGAGGTGGCCCTGCCATAAATCTTGGCCAATTTCATAAGTCCACTGAAGCAGGCCAAAAGAACAAGGGGCTTTTGCAGGAGCAGAGGGGGCAAAGGTGCATGTTTCTTATGGGCCAAGGCTCCCGTCACATTGTAAAAACCCTACCAAGAGTGCCACGCCCAGGGTGGGGACACCTCAACAGAGAGCTCCAGGGAAGAGTCTCCTCCTGCAGAGCTAGAGACCGCAGTGAGCACGAGCACTCTCTCCGAAGGACACCGATGAGCCCCCAGGTTCAAAAAGAAGGAACATTAGATATCTGCTGGTGTCCCAACCACACCTGCTTAGAGGGCGCATGCTGTAATCAAATGGGATGTGGCATATGAAAACCCTTCATAGGATATAAAGTGCTATTAAAGTGTTCATTGTTAGTAAAAATGACTCCAAGTTATCAAGCTAGTGCTGTAACAATTTCTTGTCTCATATCTCTAACTTCGTAACTTTTTGACTGCAACCTGAGAAATTTAGGAAATCACGGGGCTAGAAAAACACCAGAGATTTCATCTAGTTAAATGCCCTGCTCCACGGTAGGCGTTACTTCCATACTCAACACACCAGGTTCAGAATCATGTCAAGTGTCGATCCACTTTCCACTGTCTGTTGGAGTCATTACTGAACGGTCAAAAATATCAATGGATTGCCCTGCCCAGTTGACTCAGTCGGCTGGGCACTGTCCCACAAAGAGAGAGGTTCCCGATTCCATTCCTGGTTAGGTCGCAGGCCTGGGTTATGGGTTTGGTCCCTCGATGGGGCGTGTACGAGAGGCAACAAATTGATGATTGTCTCTCACATCAATGTTTTTCCCCCTCCCTTCCCCCCTCTCCAAAAATTAATAAAATCTTAAAGAAAGAAATCAATAGATTGTGCCATATGGGAAAGGCCAGAGGAATATCTATCTGTCCTATTTTAAACTCCTGATAAGGCAACTGAACCATCTGTCTTGGCAATCCATTCCAGGCTGGAACCACCCTGTCAGAAATGTCTTTCTTCCGTTTAATCTAAATCCTTCAGATGGAGCCTCCAGCTAAGGTAGTCTCATTCCACTTTCAAATACTTTGGAATGGCAGTTACAGGTCTGGGTGATAGGATTATACAATGTCACAGGGTTACGGTGGGCAGTAAATGAAATAATGCATGTAAAACACAGAGAGCTCAGTCTCGGGCACATCATTAAGGCCCAAGACACATTTACTTTTACCATCATTTATACCAGGGACTCTTTCAATCACAAGTGACATAAACACACTCAAAATCATTTACGCCAAACAAAGGGAGGGAATGGAGAATGTAATTAAAAAGGAAATATAATGTGCAGGGACCTTCAGGCACTACTGGATCCAGGAATCAAATAATGTTGGCAGGGCTCCTCTTTCCCCTCTTCCCCACAAGCTTCTGACATACAGCAGGCAAGATGGCAAGAGCAGACTCAAGTGGGGTAAGCCTTGAATAGGTTCCCTATTTATAATTTTATTCATCAAAAGTTTCGAATGCCTCGCAAGTGTCAAGCAGGGTTGTAGGAGCTAAGAGCCGTGACTAAGACAAAATTTCTGCCCTCGTGGAATTTACCTTCTGGTTGAAAGAGTGAACAAGGTAGAAGGTGAATGGATGCGACAAAAATAAAAAATTATCCTCCACAAAATAAGGTCACACCTTATACTGTTATTAAGGTTAACTCTTAGCTTTCTCTTTTCCAAGCTAAGTGAACCCATCCCTTTCATAGCTCCTTTCTCCTTGAAAAATGTGCAGAATCCAAAAATAAGGTATTCAAACAGAGAAATATAGTTGTCTCTGGATTTTGAGTATATTTAGTTTATTTATACGGTGGAATCTTTGCATAATATTTCTGTGTGTGACTGCAGCTATAATAACATAACCTTCTGTTTCCATTTTGAAAGTCGCTTATTCTTTTTAGACTATGTTTGTATTAAATACAGGTCTTTTGTCCACCTTCATGGTCTCGACTTTGACTAGGATGATAGCTGCTTGGTAAAACACTGCAAAAATTTATTAGGCATTTAAAAATTATTCCTCTGAGTAAAAAAAAAAAATTCTATTTCTCTGTGTTAACCATTCTAACTGTAAAAACGAAGGCTTAGAGACCCAGTTTTTTGAGACCCCCAGGAAGTGTTGCCTGACTTTAGAAAAATCTCAACCTCTGCTTCTTCCCTGGGACCTTCCAAGGAGGAATGCGTTCAGTAAGTATTTCAGGCTGTATGTAATCCTTTTATGGCAACATTGAACTTTTCATGAAACTGAAACTTATTTGAATCAAGCTGCTCTCACCTGAAAAACCTTGATGGACCAGTGCTATTCCAGACTAATTACACAAACAGGCTAACTAAATTAACAATGTACACAATTCTCTTTAAAATATAGCAGTGGAGATCTGTGCTACCGGGTGAATCCATTCATGGGCAACGTAGGGACCAACACTCCTTAAATTCAGGGGGGTGGGGGGAGAGAGAGAGAGAGAGAGAGAGAGAGAGAGAGAAGGCGGGAGGGTTATTGATCATCATCATCATTTTTTATTAAGTAACTTTACAAGTTACTTAATATACGCTCTGCTCACAATTGTTTTTATCAATTGGTCCTTATTTTCATTCTTCCCATCTCTTTTGCTTTGTTTAATATCTCTTGTCAAGGCAGTAATTTATTTCTTTTAATCCGGATAAAATAGGCAAACGGGCCATTTGGCTCAGTCAAATCCTATCGTTAAAACTCACCTTAGAATTATACAAAAATGGATTTTTAGCCTAAAAGCTCAACAGCCCCACACCCTCAACCTCATTTATGTACTTTTGCGGGGGGGGGGGGCGGTCTACAGGGGCTTGCACCTTTCCTTGCCTGCTAGGCCGAAGCACGCTTGAATCGGGCATCCCAGTCCCCCTACGTCTCTGGAAGCGATGAAGAATCTCTGAGCAGCCACTCCTGGGATCAGTCCCTGTCCGGAGCGAGCCGGATATTTTTTAAAGCTTAATGCCCTTATCTTTGCATTCCAGCCGGAAGGTCGACTCCAAACCTTCTTTCTGCTGCTCCTCCTTCGCGAATTGGCCACCATCCCTGATGTCGCCTCCCGAGTTAGGAAACGGGTAGAACTTTTACAGGGAGGTTGGTAGTGTCCCCGCTGCGTGCGCCTTCCCGGTTCCTCTAGTGGAGATCCCCGTCGCACTAAAGGGACCATGCCCAATCTTCCTACCCGCCACCTCCCCAAATGTGGGAGGAGACGGAAGGCTGCTTCAGTGTTTATTTTGTGAACCTTTAAAACCAACTGCATTTAGCGCCGTGGAAACCGGCTTGGCCCTCGCCCAAAGAAAGACTTAAAAGGTCGAGGAGTGCTGGAGACCTGAGCAGCCGCGATTAAGTGGGGCTTCCCAGGGTGCGACCTCTTCCTCTCGGGCTGGGTGTGTCCCCCTCAATCATCCAACATCCCACCATCACCGGGTGCTGGATTAAACGGACGCAATTGGCGGAAGTGGGTGAGCGCGTCCCCCCACCCCAGGGGACTCCAGCCCCGGCGTGAACCCCGGCGTGGACCCCGGCCCCACCCAGCTCGCCCACCCGCGCGCCCGCTCGCCCGCTCTCCGACGTCCGCGAAGAGCCGGAGGAGGAAGCCTGCGGGACCGTGGGGTGGGCGTCGGCTGCCGCTCCGATTGGCTGTGCTGTCGCCCTTTCCCGCGCCGCGATGCCCCCCTCCACTCGCCCAGCCCGCTCCAGCCTTCAGCCTCGGAGCTGCTTCCCGCAGGAGGGAGGGCGCTCAGGGGCGGGCCGCGTCTTCCCGCTCCGCACCCGACCCCGCAGCGCGCGGGGATAAAACCCGGTCGGCGGCGGGCGGGAACCCAGGGAGGGTCCAGCAACCTCTGGAGCGCGGAGAGGCGGGGCCGGGTCCCTCCGGCTGCCGGCGCCCCCGCCCCTCGGACCGGGCTCCGGGAGCTGGGCCCCGGGCGCGCGGGCACAAGACGGCCAGAGCGCCAAAACGGTACCTTCCCTGAGCAATGAAAAGGACCCAGGAGAACTCACCAGCGCCAGCGGAGACGTTTCCTGCTCCCGGGGTTGCTGCTGCCGCCGCGGCGCCTGAAAACTCCCAAAGTTGAGAGCCAGCGAGAGGCTGCCGCCCGCCGGGAGCAAGAGGGAAAGGAACTCGGAAGATGCGAGAGTGACAGAGACAGACAGACGCACCGACCTTCACAAGGCATCACCGTTGGTAGTCTGTCCCGACTCCGTGAGGCTTCTCAGCTCTGTGAGTTGTGTTCTGGACGGGTGGCTTGCTAAGTATTTCCGTTCAATTGTTTATAGCATGCGTTTGTGTATTTTTGCGTCTGTTGGAGGGAGTTAAAAAAAAAAAAAAAGCAGGATGCACCTAAAAAGAATATTGTATTTCTGATGTTGAGACGGTTGTATTTGTAGATTGTGTGGCTGTAAATGTCTGTAACCCAGGAGGAATTGCATTTAATAGTAAAAAGGCAACGTAGGCTCCCCAGTGTGGAATTAAACCTCCATTTCCAAAGTTACTAGAAAGAAAGCAAGATGTGACTCTTAAGGGTTAATTGGTGGTAGTTAACTTTGCTTTTTTTTACCCCTCTTTAAATATTGACTGTTTACCAGATTCATTGGTGGGAGGCTGAGCTGGTGGCGAAGACGCCTGGAAGAGACTGAGAGACCATAATGTCTTTGCGCTTACACACACTGCCCACCCTTCCTGGAGTTGTGAGACCCGGCTGCAGGGAACTGCTATGTTTGTTGGTGATCACGGTGACTGTTAGCCCTGGCGCCTCCGGGGTGTGCCCCACCGCGTGCATCTGTGCCACTGACATCGTCAGCTGCACCAACAAAAACCTGTCCAAGGTGCCTGGTAACCTTTTCAGACTGATTAAGAGACTGGATCTGAGTTATAACAGAATCGGGCTTCTGGATTCTGAGTGGATTCCAGTATCGTTTGGAAAGCTGAACACCCTAATTATTCGCCATAACAACATCACCGGCATTTCCATGGGCAGTTTTTCCACAACTCCAAATTTAAAGTGTCTTGACTTATCCTCGAATAAGCTGAAAACTGTGAAAAGTGCAGTGTTCCAAGAGTTGAAGATTCTGGAAGTGCTCCTTCTTTACAACAATCACATTTCCTATCTTGATCCTTCAGCGTTTGGAGGGCTCTTCCAATTGCAGAAACTCTACTTAAGTGGAAACTTTCTCACAAAGTTCCCCATTGATTTGTATATCGGAAGGTTCAAACTGGCAGAACTGATGTTTCTAGATGTTTCTTATAACCGGATCTCCTCCCTGCCAATGCAACATATAAATTTAGTGCCAGGAAAGCAGCTGAGAGGCATCTACCTTCATGGAAACCCATTTGTCTGTGACTGTTCCCTTTACTCATTGCTGATCTTTTGGTATCGTAGGCACTTTAGCTCAGTGATGGATTTTAAGAATGATTACACCTGCCGCCTGTGGTCTGACTCGAGGCACTCCCATCAGGTGCTTCTGCTCCAGGATAGCTTTATGAATTGCTCTGACAGCATCATCAATGGCTCCTTCCGTGCACTTGGCTTTATTCATGAGGCTCAAGTTGGAGAAAGGCTGATTGTCCACTGTGACAGCAAGACTGGTAGTTCAAATACTGATTTCATGTGGGTGGGTCCAGATAACAAACTGCTAGAGCCGGACAAAGAGGTGGAAAACTTTCGCGTGTTCCACAATGGAAGCCTGGTTATAGAAAGCCCTCGTTTCGAGGATGCTGGAGTATATTCCTGCATTGCAATGAACAGGCAACGCCTGTTAAATGAAACTGTGGATGTCACAATAAATGTGAGCAATTTCACTGTAAACAGATCCCATGCCCATGAGGCATTTAACACAGCGTTTACCACTCTTGCAGCCTGTGTGGCCAGTATTGTTTTGGTACTTTTGTACCTCTATTTGACGCCGTGTCCCTGCAGGTGTAAAGCCAAAAGACAAAAAAGTATGCTAAACCAAAGCAATGCCCATTCATCTATTCTCAGTCCTGGCCTGGCTGGTGATGTCCCAGCTGAGGAACGGAAGGCAGGTGGTGCGGGTAAAAGAGTGGTGTTTTTGGAACCCCTGAAGGATACTGCAGCAGGGCAGAATGGGAAAGTCAGGCTCTTCCCCAGTGAAACCGTTATCGCTGAGGGCATCTTAAAGTCTACAAGGGTGAAATCCGACTCAGATTCAGTCAATTCGGTGTTTTCAGACACACCCTTCGTGGCGTCCACTTAATTTTGTGCCTATACTTGTATGATGTAGTAATTTGATCTCTCCATCCTTAACTTTGTGGTCTGTGAAATAAACAGAAGGAATGAAATTCTTTTTGGTTTTTTGAAATACAACCAAATGGTCTTTTTGAAAAATGGCTGATAGGAAATGTGGTAAAGCACTTGGGTTCCTCAATGTGCCAGAGAAAGATGGCATTGTTTTCCAAAGTTTAGGTTCTAGACAATACTATATTAGTCTTTTAGCACCTTTGATCACTTCAAAGCTGCTCTGGAGATGATTTGACTGGCATTGTCCTTTTATTCAGGATTCTTGAGAGAAAAAAATAAACTGTGTTATTAGTGTTCTTTAAAAAGAGACTTTACTAACTTACTAGGACCAAAGTTGAGTTATTTTAAAGAAAAATGTTAATGTCCTATTCCATTTGGAAGAACCAAACAGCCATTATTTATAAAGCACAAAAATAAAGCTAGATTTGGGAATAATTCAGCTAAATTCATCATTTGAGATCAGAGTAAACAGACCTCACTGATAAAATGTACTGGGTACTGCCACATCTTGTATGATGTTAGATAAATAGTGCAATAAAGGTACATTTGTTTGACTGTCTTTCCATTCTGTATATTTTCTATCCTTGTATAAAAGGTCTTATTGAAAGTTTAAAGTCATTATTATTTGTTGCCATAAATATGTAGGTGTCAATACCAAAATGTCTGAGTAATTTCTTAAATCTTTGTTCCAGTAGATTAATATTTGCTTATATGCTTGTGTGTTATGTAAATCTTAATTTGTGTGAATCACTAAATAGATCCTCCTGTATTGTGCTTTGGACATTTGAATTAATGTAAGTATATGTATTATGTGACTTGATGTTCTGTTTTATTTGGCTATTTAAAAACATAAATCTAAAGTGTTTTATGTGATCAGATTGCTGTACTCTGTGTAAAGCACCTACTATAGCAAATATCTCTCCAGAGTTCTTGCAGTTAGAGTACAGAATTTATTTAATAGATTGATTTTTAGAAAGAGAGCAAGGAGAGAAACATTAATTTGTTGTACCACTTTTTTATGCATATATTGGTTGATCTTGTATGTGACCTGATCAGGGATTGAACCCACAACCTTGGTGTACCGGGATGATACTCTAACCAACTGAGCTTCCCGTCCAGGACATAAAGTTTATTTATTTTTTTAAAGGGAAACAAAGGCTCTAAAGTAATCTCCATCAATTTATACCTTCTCTATCACATTTTACTCTGATACTCTTATGCACTTGAACCCGGTTGGGAAGACATGTGGGCTTCGATTCTGCAACAGGAGAAAGCCCAGGAAACCTCCTTCTTATCTCCATCATCTGCTATGAGGTAATAGGGTACCCAATCTGGACCTAGGTTTCCTGTTATAAAAATGAAAGTTTCAGACAGGTGATGTTTAAGGTTCCTTCCCACACTGGGAGTGATGCTTTCCTGGTGCTGTTTGCTCCCTCACAGACTTGTACTGGCTCTCTCAAACTGTATACTGATGGAATACAAAATGAGATTAGGATAGACTAGCATAGCACTGCAGAACTTGCAGGGACATTTTGGATCATTGTCTACCTACTTCCCTTTTTCAGGGAAAATGGAGCTCAGAGAGGTTTGTGGACTGTCTAAGGCCACACAGTGACTCAGGAAAACTCAGGTTCAAGCTTTGCCCTGGTGAAGATGGTTATTTTTAACAGTGGGTGTAGAGAAGGAGCCAAGAATAAGACAAAACAGTGGTCAGAAAATGGCAAATGAGGTTCAGAGATGTGTTGTCGGTGGGGCTAAGAAAAGAGAATTTGTACAAGATGGAAGCGGGCAACAGGGACAAATACTGCAGAGAAATAGCTGAGGAGAAGGGAAGGCTGACTTTGGCCGTGGTTTTGGGAGAACAGTGGACACTTGGTGACAGCTCAGGAAATGCCAGGCCGGGCTCCCAGTGGCAGACACTGTTCAGCAGGGGGTTAAGGAGTGAGGACCCAGGGTGTGTGCCTTGGGAACAGGATACAGAGCCACTGCTCAGTAACGCTGACAATTCCTTATTGCCTGGTGGTAAGAAATGACTGCCTCTGCCTTTTAAACACAAACCTCACCTGTTAGATAAGATCCGTCAGACTCAAAGATGTTACAGGCAAACATTTTATTGCAGTTACTGCCATGTAAGTAATTAGGAAGAATTCAATGATTTGTATCATCTTTAAAATCATCACTCCTTTCAGAAAGAAGTTTCTGAACTTCCTCCAGGAAGTCTCCTAGAAAAACTCAGACTGAGGTGGTGTGGTTTGTTCTGCTTCATGCAGCCGGTCTGAACACAAGTGAAAATTCTTGAACCACTGACGTTCCAACAGGGCGAGGGCTGTGTCCAGGGGTCACAATGACCCTGACTTGGGGAGTGCAAAGAGCAGGGCCCATACGCTGGCAGGGAAGTTGCAGAGAGGAACTTTGAATGGAACCTTATCTGGCTGGGATCTCTAAGTCTTTCATCCCTGTGCAGGGGAACATGGGAGGTGCTGAGCAGAGTCTGAAGGGCCTGATCTTGGCTGGTCCTAATAAGCCTTGGGTAAAGGACAGGCTGAACTGAGCTAAAAACTAACGTGCTTAGAACTAAAACAAAGGAAAACCAAAAATCCTGAATACTGAAAAAATACTTTTGAATAAAAATAGGGAGGCACAATGATGAAAAAGCATACAACTGAATGTTATGCAGAATTTTAAGTTCTTAGGTGTATTATTTTTTTTTTTTGTAGGAGCCTGGTCACATGTATTTTAAATACAGGAACAGAACAAATTTGTGCTTTATAAATGTCCCACTCAAAACTTTTACATAATTTTTGCCTCAAATAATCTGGATTTATGTTACAGGGTTATTCTTTTAAACTGCTTAGTATTTTTCATTGAGCAATTGTGAGAGAGCTGGGTACTCTTTGGAGAATCTAAGCATAGATCATAGACAAGAGATTTTCCTAGGCTTAGAGTATTTTTTTTTTTTACTATAATTAGGAGATACTGGTGTATGATAATATATTCCATAATTAATCATGAGTCGAATCTCTTCAATATGCTTTTAGGGTTTCTAATTTGAAAGAATGGCCTAAAATGTCTTATTTATAGTTATGCATGAATCCTCACTGGCCTGGAGAGATTTATATATATATATATTTTTAGTTTTAATTGCTTGAATTATTTGCCTAGGCAAAATGGCTTTTTATTTTTCTAACTAAACATTTTTCTAAAATGTAAATCAGAAGGGATGTAGGTGAAACTTAGGGGATGGAAACATAAGGGAAAAGGAGCCCCACTGTCAGTCCAAATTCTGAAAAGACATCTGATTTGGATCACCCTGTTAAGCACTGTTAAAACATGATACAACCTAAACAGCCTCCAACGTAGTGGCTTTTCCGCTGCCGTTACTGCTGCTGGATTACTGTCCCCTTTTAGTGTCGTCTGGTATACCCAATGACCCAGCAATAGGTCTAAAACCAGGCTTAGCGAATCACAGGGAGAAGTTAGGTGAGCAAGGGTTTCTCGTAGTTATCGCCTACACACCCGCTAACCAGAGAGCTGGTTCATGCATTCTGGGCGAGGGCCTGCCATCGTATTTAAAAAAAAAAAAAAATTCCATGCAATTCGGATTCTGCCTCACGTTGATGAAATATGTTCTATAGAGAGACTATAGCAAATTTGTGTTTGGGCTATATCAGAATACTTGCTATTATTATTACTTGCTACTGGATTTATTAATAAAAAGAAGAATTTTAGTGCAGTGCTCTTTTAAAAAATTCTAACGTTAGGAAAATGAAAGAGTTTGATTTTCTGACACTAAGTGAACTCAAGAGTAAACTGTTGGCTGTGAGTTATGATTTATATTTTTCTAAATTATGAAATATGGAATAATTATTTTGAGATGACTAAATCTCTGACTCTTTCATTTTTAAACTATTTTTGGTTTGAACACAGTGCAAATAGCTTTGGAGCTTTCAAATTTGATTAGATCAAAGTAAAATGAGGGCATGTCCCAAGGATGTTGAGTGTAGATTTCATGTCCCAAGAACCAAGCTCCTTTGTTTTTTTCAATATATGAGAAATATTTTTTAAAAGAGAGTACTAAGATTCTTTTTGTGGTTCTCTCATTTCTGCCCAGGGCCAGCCCCCAAATGTGAAAGTTAGTGTGGAAAGGTGATGACTTAATTTGTTCTTGCAAGTATTATTGGATGATAATATATAGAACTAAGAACTCTCATAATAACCTTCTGAATAATTGAGAATATTGCTTACAGGGACCACTTTTACTGGTGGATGGACTCTAGGGAGGGAGTGAGCAGTGAGGAGCAGAGTCAACAGAGTATAGAAAAACAGACCCTTTGCAAATTGGGAAATGTGATGCTTATGACATTTATACTGGCATTACTTTATTAAGGACCTACTAAGTGTCAAGCACACTGTGAGAGGTGGTGTTTATTATTATTTCTCATCACAGCAGCCCTGAAGGATAGGAAATGTTACCCCCAGTTACAGATAGGAAAAAGAGGCTCAACAGGGATAAATCATTTTCCCAGGTGACTCAGCTAATAAGTGGTTTTTATCCTGATATTAATCTAAAAATTATCTCCCACAGTACTCTTACAGGTGTTCTGCTGATAGGATGACTTTGTGAAGCATGGGTTGGTCATGAATAAACATTTTATAAATGTCAGAATATGAATGAATTAATGCTCACAGCAAGTCTGGGAGAAGAGGAATGGAAGATTAGGGGATCATATCCTGCAAACATAAAGGCGGATATGACTTTTTTTTCCTCCTTTGTGAAACACAATGCATCACAAGTAGCAAAAACAGAAATCCTGAGGAGGCCTAAGGTTAATAGTCAAGGTGTCCTCCAGGTGATTGGCTCTTCTTATTCTGGTTGCCCTTTACTCGGGAAGTTGCTTAATATGCAAAACAAATATCTGCTTTATCATTACAAGCTACAACTTCAAGATATTTAAATGGGAAATGATTAAATTTGATGTTTTTTTAAATTGCGAATGATCTAAATTTGCAGGGTAAATAGTTCTGTTGGAAGGAGTATCTAAGAATTTGTTCTAAATTTCTAAAAGAGTGTTAGGGGCAATTCAGACACCACAAGGGATTTTTCCAACTAAAAATTAGATTTCTCAAAATAATTTTAAGTATTTATTCATTTACTTTTTCATAGAGGAAGGAGAAGGGAGGGAGAAAGATGAGGGAGAGAAACATCAATGTGAGCGAAAAACATCAATCGGTTTCCTCTTGCACACTCCCCTTGCACACTGCCTGGGACCAAACCAGCAACCCAGGCATGTGTCTTGACCAGGAATCGAACCGGAGACCTTTCTCTTTGCAAGATGACACCCAACCAACTGAGCCACACAGGTCACGGCTGTCAAGATAATTTTAAAAATTATTTCACAAGGTAGCCTCACTAGTTTACCTGATTAAATTTCTCTATTAGAGAATATGCCTGCAGATTATCAAATATTACACTCTTGGGGAATTGTATAGTGTCTATAGGCTCTTAGTATCATAGAGTCAAGTATCATAGGATCAAGGGTCAAACCCTTGGCAATGAATAGCCAGTGGTAACCAAGAGAAGATTATTGAGCTTTGCTAAGATACTGTGGAGGCCATAAATGATGTACTATAACTGCTCTCTTCCTTTAAAGGAGATCACAGCCCAACTGGGAGAGGAAGCAAGTAAACCTAAAACGATTCAAGAGTAAGAACTGATTTGTCTACTAGTAGCTATACAGGCAAATAGGAAGTAAGAGGAGGAAGATAACTGGCAGACCTTGCTTTAACCGCCTGGGCTAATGGCACAGGCTTGAGCACTAGATAGTCATCCCTTAGGTACCCTGAATGCTGCCTCAGCTGGGACCCTGACTTTCAGAAAGCCAATATCGTAGGAGGGTGGTGCAAGCTAGTTAACAGTACTCTGATATGAATGTCAGAGATGCTATTTAAAATTTTACAGCTGGTACAATTATCATTTGCAATCAAATCTAGAGGAGAAAGAGATCTTAAAATTGTACGTTAATTATCTACACTCAGAGCTGCGAACCTCACCTCCATCACAGTTAGGATGAAGCCTACTAAATGTGTCCGAGTCATAAGAAAAACAATGAGAAGAACACTTTTATATGCTCATGGCTTTACATATTTTCTGTTATTCCAACGAGGAAGTTATCCTTACATCCATTGTACAGATAGGAGAACTGAGGTTTAGGAATAATGAGTGATTTGCCCAAAGAGCATGTAATAAAGCAGTCAGGATTTGAACCCAGTTTTGTCTGGATGCATCAGAACCCAGTCTCTTAATGTCTGTACTGTAGTACAGACATTAAACTGTAATGCTTTTCAGCTCCCTAACAGGGTTTTGCTCATCATGCCCCCTTTCTCCTCCTGCCTCTGTGTCTCTAGGCAACCTTTCCTTCAGTCGTCGGGCTCTGCTTGCCAGATTCTGCTCCATGCTCTTGTCCCATAACAATTCCCCTCTAACCCCGGCAGGTCACTGCTTTGGCCCTTAACCAGTCAATGCTGGCTTTTATTGCTCTGCCTCTCTTCACATTCCCTATCTTTGTGACTAGACCCTCAGTCACCAGACACTATGACTTCTATCTCTTTATCCAGGACCAAGCACATAGCAAGTGTTTGTATGTCTTAGCTTTTCAATTATATTTAGTCATTTATTCAACACAGTATTGAATACCTAATATGAGCCAGCCCCTGAGTTTGACCTGGAGACCAAAGACCATCAAGCTATTCCCAGGCTGTGAAGAGAGGCAGACATATAGTTTTATCATGAGGCAAGGGTGCTGCTCTAGAAATGCCCAGACACGGGTAGGTCAGGGGAAGATTCCTGGAAGAACAAATGCCTGAGCGGAGGCTTCAAGGATTCTCCATGTTTAGAGAAGTCTAGTTTGTTTTCCATAGTGGGACAGGCAGTGCAACGGAAGATGAGACAACCAATGTTCCCTGGCTCCATGGGGCTTACGTGGCCGTAGGAAATGAGAGTGCTGGTGCCCGTGGAACTGCCTTAGAAGGGGTCCCTTTGGTAGCTTGATCCCTGGACCTGTGGATGGCATCCAGGATGGACCTTCCTCATTTCACATTCCACTCTGTGCTGAAAACATAGCTGCAAAGTAGTCCTATTTCAGAGCTCTTCAAGAAGGAAACATACCAAATTGACTCATGCAAATGCTTGTAGCCTATTTTATAGGTTAAAGAGAGTTAGAAATATTAGCTTCTCTTGTGTAACGTGGGCTTAATACCATAATGATGAAATAATCCTAGTTAATTCAGTTATCACTCTATGGACCAAGAAATGTCTTAGAGCCGATGTTTATCCAAGCTTCACTGTAATTAAATTTTATTGCTAGCCTAGATATTGATTTGACTAAGCTGGTTTTATAACAGTGAATGATTTGGGTGGGAAGAGAAAGAAAGATGTGATTTTCTAGGGGGAAAAAAGAACCACAAAACATATCCGACTGGCCTACAGAATTAAATTACAGTAGTTTAGGCTGCTTAGTGAGCATTTGTGTGCATTTTTTGCCCCAACTCTGCTTGGTTAAATACTTCTCCATAGCATTCATGCTTGAGTGAATTTTTCTCGAAGTCTAGGCTTACAGAGTTATTGCACAGGTTTGTTTTTTTTTAAATCTATTTTTGTAAAACTGTATCCTTCTTCCAAAGAAAAGCATTTTGCCTCAGGTGGAAACATAATGAAAGCCCTATGATGTGAAAGCCTAAAAGAAATTGTTTATTTTTTATTTATTCTGGGTTTTTTTTTTTCATATTCATACTTAATTACAACCTTAGGGAAGCCTTCAGCTCTCCCTCTGACCTACTTCAAATCAGTGGAGAACACAGAGTATATCTCCCCTAAGTAACCGTTTATAACAACTTTGGCTTTTTCCTAAAACCCAGGGGAAATGTGGTTCTTGATCCCAGGCCAAGTTTGTCAGGAACTATTTCTGTTGATAAATCTTTTTCACATAAGGATTCAATTGAAAAATCATATCATTAATTATAATGTAAAAATTATACTAAGGACCTATAGTGTGTAATGGTTTGAATGACAAATGTTAATTACATTTTTTTTTCTTCTGTAATTGGTCAACATTAACCATCTTAGGAACTTGGCAGGGCTTTTGAAAATGAGATCATACGCAGCCCTGTACAGGGTCTGAGATTTTCCTAAAGAACTGGACTCGGGCATTGCTCTTCAGGGACTCACAACAACGAGATGGCTAACTCCCCTGCTACTTGCCATTTGGGGTATTTCCTAACTCTGAAGTGCCGCACACTCAGGGAGATGACAGAGCCATCTACCAGCAGCAGACATCCTGCACGCCTCTTGAGTTTAGGGACAGGTGCCAGGAGTGCCGCCAGGTGTGGAAGCCTCTTCCCACAGGGTCTAAAGATTTAGAGGAGATGGAGGCAGAGGCACTTATGGGAAGTTTTTTCTGGCTACATCTTCATCTCCTCTACTTATTTCTAGAAAACCCTTGGAACATATGTTTATGACTTCCTAGCAAGCCACCGTAAAGATGCTCAGTGAGAGAAACTTGTGCTCCGGCCCACCCTCTTTCTCTGAGGAGCATTACTGACCCCTGGAAAGCGCCAGGTGCCCAGCACTTTACTATCTGTGGGCATTTCCATGCAACGTGTTTATATTTGACCTAGAAATGCCTCTGGATTGTTACATGAATGTGGCTCTTCCCATGGTCTTTTTCATCTCAGTCCAATGGCAACCCTATCGAATGGCTCAGGCCCAAAACGTTGGTGTCTCACCTATATCCAATCTGTGGGCAAATTCCCTTGGCTCTACCTTCAGAAGAGATCTGGAGTCTGATCGCTTCTCACTACCTGCACCCTGTCCCCGTCCAAGCCTCCAGCATCCCTTGCTGCGTTATTGCAATGGTCTCGCTGATCTCCCCGCTTCCACCCTGGCCCTCCTATGTCTGTTCTGAAAACTGCAGCCGCCGCGGCCCTATTCATAAGGTAACCCACGTCCTGCCTCTGCTCAGAAACTTCAGACTCTGTCTCTCAAACCCTGCCTGCTCTCGGAGGCACACGTGGAGGTTTCATAAACAGCCCCAGGCCTCACCCCAGGTCCACCTTCCCTACCTCCTTCCTTGTTTTATTTTCCTCCATCGCATTCATCACCCTTTGATATTCTATACATTTTACTTGCTATGGAAGTTCCACAGGGCAGGAATGTTTGTCCGTTTTATTAGATGTTGTATCCTCAGTGCTGAGAACAGAAGCTGGCCCAGCACATAAACACTTATCCAGTGAATAAAATGCACCCAGGGAGGAGCTGGAGGATTGCCCGCTGTAATGAGCAGGAGGTGAGGAAAGGCCACAATGTGATATTCATGTGGCACATTTTCTGCTTTGTCCCACTGTTTGTGACGCTGTACTTTACCCCTCAGAAGAGCATGAGAAGTGCTTGGCCATTTTCAGTGACGAATTAACTGTCTAAATACATCTAAATGCCCATTTTCTCATATATTTCCCAGTTGTTTAAGGCCTTCTGTTTGGTATTTATGAAAAGATGTCGTGCTGAGTCCTGGAGAAGCAGGACGCTGATGTCTGTCTCCTTTCGGCATCTGCTCACAGGGTAAGGCCAATTAGCATGTGCCAGGGGCCTGAAAGGAATCAGAGTGGGCTTAAAAGGAATCAGGCAGTAGGCCTGACACAAATTTAATAAGCCGCCTCCTACCTTTGGAGCAGGATTTTTGGGACTCTAGTTCTGTCAAAGGAGGTCCGACTGCTTCAGTGGGTAAGTAGCAGAGAGGCGGTGTTTACTCAGTGACATTGAGTGCAGTCAAGGATGACCTCTGTGGAGGTCATGTGGTTGACAGGCCAGTTAGCTGTTCTCCCTGTCACTACGTGGACACTTACAGCAGCTTCCATGACAACATATTTTCTGAATTAGTTCCTTGTATGAGGAAAAATTACCAGGCTAAACACAGAAGATTATACACAGAAAACCAGGCTAAAGAAGAAACCTGACAGGGGAAGGATGCTTAACATGAGCGTTGGCCACTCAGAATGTCCACCTGCTCCAGGTGAGAGTCCGGTATGTGATAGTGGACGTGAAGTGCTTTGTGAACTGTGAAAAACAAGAGGATAATGGTTATCAAAATGGCAGCTAAGCCAGTTTTAGGGGCTCACAGGAGGGTCACACCCTCTGAGCGGTCCTCTCATCCCCATCAATGTTTTCCAGAACAGCTACTGCTCCTCTCCTCCACCTGGACCCCTATTTCTGTTCCGTGGAGAGTCCATGTAAACCCAAGAGACTCTCCATGGAGCAGGGGTCCACACACTGCTCTCTGTAGGTCCCCTGACCTCACCATGCTCTTTGTTGTTAAATCATTTTTTCAGCTCTGTGACACTGTTATCTCATGGACCTAATTTCTGGCTACTAACAATAAAATTGAGGAGTACACAGTGACAATGAAAAACAAGCACTGACCATGTGCCAGCCACTGTTTTAAGGGGTCTCCATGAGCTCATCCTCACGACAGCCTCTGAGTTAGAGGTTACTGTGGAAGCCACTTGACTTATGAGCAAACTGAAGCACAGGCAGATTTAGAAACATGCCCCCAGGTCACCCAGCTGGTCAGTGGCAGAGCCAATATTCATACACATTGTTTCACTTAGTCTAGACAAAAGCACACTGAAATAAGTATTGTTGCTCCATTTTACATAGGAGGATATTGAAAGAAATTAATAACTCACCCAAGGCCATGTGGCCATTAAGTAGGATCTTTTAAGATCAGAACCTTGCTTTCAAAGTCCTTGCTATAATTGGCTTCTTAGGTACAGCTTACATTTTTGGATTTATTATTAATATTCTAAATTTGGTATTAGCATAACTTTTGCTAGAAGTAGGCATCCAGATATCACGAGGTGTTAGATAAAGATCTTATAATTTTTAGCTTCATTAAAAAAGTAGTCAATCATCAAAACCTGAGCAACAATATATTAGAGCTGCAAAGAGTGACCGCTGTGGTTCACTCTTTGCAGATTCATTATTTTAAATATTCATATTCAATACACCTTCTGGCAACTTCCAGAAAGTGTTTATTGACAGCTAGATAAAATTAACTGGATGTGTCCAATAAAAATATTTCTGAAAATAGGAACAGCATTAGCATTTTGACAGTGATTATGTAATCTGTGTTCACACATATTATCCTGTTTGTAGTCTTATGTTTGGTTTTGTTGTCTTGAAAAAAAGTCCACTGAATTTGGCACCAAGTATTAGGTCAATTCTTTTTTTTTCCCTTTTTCCCCTTCTCTTCTGTCTTTATGTAATTTTTTCTCTTTCTTTTTTTCTTTATTAAATCACTACCCATTTAAAAATATTTTTAGCTCTAGTTGAGAAAAGCTTTAATATGCTCTTCTAGATGATTATATTCTTTAGACTCTCGTATATGCCATTTATAGTCTGAAAACACATAATGGTTTATCATTCACTTCAATTTCTAACATTAAATCATTGCTATCACCAGTCTTTTGTTTGGTTTTTCTTTAATTTAAAAAACTTTTAATCCTCATCCGAGGATGTGTTTATTGATCTTAGAGAGAGAAGAGAGGGAGGGGTAGAGAGAGAGAGAGGATAGAGACATTAATCAGTTTCCTCCTGTACGCGTCCCCTGACCAAGGGTCAAACCTGCAACCTTTTGGTAATGGGATGACATTCTCACGAACTGAACCACTGGCCAGGGCTCACCAGTCTTTCTTAAGTGGTACGTTACCAGTTCAGATTACCTTTCTGTTACTGCTAAGGCTGCTGCCCTTTCAGTAAATGTCCTCTAAGGAAGGATTGGAGGGAGGTAATCACATTCAGTTCACACCATCTCCATTTTACCTAACCTTAAATGTTTCTTTAGGTGCATAAAATATCTCCTAATATTGTCACAACTCACATTCAGAATCATAATAGCTAACATTTAACATGTTCCTGAGAAATAACTATATAATCTTAAACTAGTTTTGCCAGTTTAAATATATATGTCATTAGCACATTGATATTCAGGTTTATTTTAATGGCAAGACGTTTGTTGGCTGATTGACATAACGCAACATCAAGAATTTCTTCAATCACTGTAGGTCTGGGAATTTAATCCAGGTGTTCCTATTCTCAATCCATTGTTTAAAAGAGGCTTTAAAACTAATAACATAAACTACATTAATTCAATCTTTCCAAATCTTCAAGTAGTTTAAAAAATTAAAAATCACTGTTTTAATTATTAGCCAAAGATGATTCATACTATTAAAGGACACCTTTTCCTAATGCAGAACTACTCATTTTGTGGCACACAGAGTAAGAGCCTTTCTCTGAAGCATTTGAATTTGGTGACCAGTTTTTACACAACAGAGCATTCTCTTAAACAGCCTACCATTCTCTCTGAAGATAAAAAATTCTTGTAGCACATTGTATTTTCTTTTAAAAACATGCCACTCTTTTTCCTAACTTTTTTGGTTAAATTATTTTTGGAGAATCAGATTATCTAAGCATAGCATTGAGATCCATTAAGTATTAAGCATTTAAACAGATACTGGCTTTGGTGAAATATTATTGCAATTAACGGTTTTCTTTTCAAAAATTTTCCCTAGGTCAGTCTATATCTAAGTAATTTTCATAACAGGATATTAAAACTGCAGGTCTTAAAGTTATTTCTACCTGCCTCCTCAGTTCTCACCGTCCCTACATCTCCCCTGGCTTCTCTCTGGCATTGCTGTAGCAATGAGTTTTCGTCCTTTTGGGGCCCTATGTATAACCTGTCACCTCATAATCATAATTAAAAATAACTCCTTTCACTTCACATTTAAGTTTCCTAAACTGTATTAGTCTGAGGTAGGGAAATTAGATGAAGAACTAATTTTGTCTTGCGTAAAAAACATTTAATCATGCAACTCTTTCAGACTGCATTCAAATTTCACCTCATTTTGGTTGCAGGCAATTTTTCCAGTGTTCACTTCCACGGTTATTCTATCTAAACAGTGTATTCCAATCTGGCCTATTCAGGTCTATGAAGAGGTAGTCAAATATTCTCCCTAGCATTTTCCACTGATTGATAGTTCGTTGATCCTAAAACCTAGCAAAAATCCTGTTTCTATGAAGCCATCTTTGACCACATTCATTTCTTCATATGTTTAAGCAACATTTTCTGAACCAGTTCTGACTTGAGCCCTCATTAAAAAGTCTTTCTGAAGCAGGGAAGGGGTATTAATTCCACTGCATCTGGAGAAGGTCCTTCTGGTGGTGATATGGGCATGAGTTAGGTGAGGAGAAGGTGGGAATGGAAGCGGGAATCCAACTAGAGGCCTTTACAGTAGCAAAAGTAGGACAGGTTGTTGAAGAGATTAAAGATGCACAAGTTTTAGGACCTCATTGACTAAAATTAAACAGACAAATCATTTCAGGTTTACAAAAGGGAAATAATAAAAATATGCACTAAGAATTATGGGAGAGCGCAGAAGGGTGGTGGTGCTGAGTGTCCAGGGAAGTCTTCCTGAAGATACAATACCCTGAGACAAGCCCCGAAGAATGGGTTTGTAAGGTGAAGTAGACTTGGAGGACGGGGCTTCCAGTTCAGTCCAAGGAGGTAACCTGGAAAAAGGCTGAGAGACAAGAGAAAACGTGGTATATCCAGTGAAGGGCAAGTAGCTTGGCTTTGCCAGAGCTGTAGTGGAGGGTGGGTAGAGATGGGAACTCTGTAGAGGAGAAGCTGGGAAGTAAGTGAGAGTCGAGTTATGAAGTGTTGTGTGTGCCACCCCAAGTAACTTCCTGGGGGCTTATCCTGGGGGCTGGCTATGAGGTCAGTCTGTGAATGACTTTAGCAGCTGGAGTGGTAGGAGCAGATCTGTAATTGAAGTATAGCAGATATGTCACCTCAAAAACCCTGCTTTGGCATAAGGCTTATTTTTCACTGAAGGTAATTGAGAAGAAGCAGATACCAGAACAGCTCTCTGGCCTCCCTCATTTGCCTAAAAGCAGGACGTAAATTTGTAAAAGTGTCCCCATTCCCTAATCTACCTGAAAAAGCAGAAGTAAATCACCAGAGACAACTCTGGATCCTTATCAGCCCAGAGACAGCACCAGAGGAATCCCCATACCACATATTACTAACTAGCCCTTATCTCCCATTACTTCTCCCTTCCCACAATTTACTGCCCGGAAGACCAAAAGTCCTCTTCCTTTCTCTTGTTACTCCTCTAAAAATTTATTGTTCTTTTGTTAAGATGCTATATAAGCCCAAATTCTAACCCCTTCAAGTTACTCATCACTGAGTACTTCTGTGGGTGTATACATGCTGCACAGGAGAATATACTTTTGTCTTTCTCTTGTTAATGTCTTTTGTTACTCTAATTTGTAGGGCCCCAGGCAATGAACCTAAGATGGGTAAAGGGAAAACAATTTTTCTTCCCCTACATAATTTAGAAAGAGCATTCTGACTGCGGTGAGGAGAGACTAGCAGACGACTTAGAGCACTGTAAGAGTAATCCAAGGAAGAGATGATGAAGGCCAGAGTTATGACATGGTAATGGAGATAGAGGAGATACAGTTGCAGGATGTTCAAAATGCTGGGATTGACAAGACTGCTGCCTGGTTAGGTAGGGGAAGGTGTAAGTGAGGATCAAGACTTACTTTCTGTTCTATAGTTTAGTATGGTTCAGTAAACGGTGGCACTGTTCTCCAAGATGGGGAATATGTTTGAGGGAGAAGGAAAGGAGTTTTGTTTTGGATATGTTGAGTTTGAGTAGCCTGTAGGGCATCAAGGAAGAAACGTTCAGGACAAATATGCAGGAAGGTGCCTGGAGCTCAGAAGAAAGAACTGAGCTAGAGATCTAGATTTTGGTAGTTAATCAGCATTTAGTTAGTAGCTCAAGCCAAGGGAGTAGATAATACAAATCAGAGACTATGTAGCAAGAGAAGAGGATGGATTAGTGGAGACAGCAATGTTTAAGTAGTCGAAAGAGTAGGAGCTAGAAAAGGAGGAGTCAACGAGGTAAAAGTCAAAGCAGAGCAGGGTGAGAGAATCACTGAGGCCAAATGAGGAAGAAGAGATGGCGTCCAGTAGGGCCAAATGCAGGAGATGGAGGAAGAGAGCGCCTGCAAATGTTTGCTGGATTCAGAAACAGGTGACCTTGGCACAAGTAGTTAAGTGGAGGAGGAAGACATATGGCTGTGGGTTGAGGAATGCATGGGAAATAAAGAAATGCAGCCATTTCTTCAAGAAGTTTGGATGTGGGTGAAGGATAACAAAAGACAGAGCCTGAACTATGCAGGGGGAATGAAGAGCCAAGAGAGAGATGTTAAAATTCTGAAGGTTGGGCATATTTAAGTGCAGGGGTGGGAAAGACAGTAAAGGAGAGGAGGAAGATCTAGTTAAGACAAGGCATAAAGAATGAAGCAGAGGCATGGGATGAAAGGAAGGGAGGGAGGGAGGGAAGGAGGGAGTCAGTGAGCATATGAGACACGGACACAGGAGGAACCTTTCCATTCACAGAACAGAGAAGCAGAAAAGGATGGGTGTGGACACAAAATGGATTTGGTCTTGGGAATTAAATTGACAACAGACAGGTTAGCAAGAGAAAAAACAGATTTTTATTCACATATATACACAGCTCATAGAAAAATGTGACTCAAGGTACTTGAGGTTTTGAAACCATCTCTGTAGAAAAAGGGACAGAGCAGAAGGGCATTTTGGAGAAAACCAATGGCTTTTAGGGAAGGGAAATGAACCCCCTTGGAGAATAGATAGAAGATATAATAGCTTTGTGACAATGTCTCTTTAGGTGATCTCCAATGATAATAGTTAATTCTATGTCCAGGAAGGAGATTTAAGACAGTGGAGTTCTTTTGAGAGGCTCTTCTTTCCGGCAGATAAGGAGAGTTCAGAAAAAACACTTTGCTGCATCTGTTGATTCTCCAATGCCTTCAGCTCAATGTGATTTTTGTGCCACAGTGGCATCTTCTGGATCCCTTTATGGGAAATAAGAGAAAGAGATGAGAAGACAAGGGAAATGTAAACTAGGAAAATGTAAAGGGTTTTCAAGTTGGAAACAACATGTCTACACATTTGTGTGTGTGTGTGTGTGTGTGTGTGTGTGTGTTTGTTTCCTAGCAGTACCAGGCAGGGTAAGCACAGGGACAGAGAGAGTGGGCCCTAGGATTAATCCATGTTCAGTTCCTCCAAACTAGTGTGATAGAAGGACGAATAGTCAAGGGAGTCAGGGTACTTGTTAGCTCAAGAGTAAACTCATGGGTCATTGAGAATAAGATGGTATTATGACTGAACGTTTGTGCCACCTTGAAATTTATATTTGAAGCTCTAACGCCCAGCGTGGCTGTATTTGGAGGAGGGGCCTCCAGGGAGCAGTTTAGGTTTAGTGAGGTCACAAGGGCAGGCCTCTGATCTGAGAGCACTGGTGTCCTTACAGGAAGAGACAGCAGGGAGCGCTCCCTCTCTCCACGCATACGCACTAAGGAAAGGCCATGTGAAGATGCAGTGAGAAGGTGACTGTCCCCAATCCAGAAAAAGAACTCTCATCAGAAACTGACTCGGCCAAAACCTTGATATTTGATTTCTAGCCTTCAGAACTGTGAGAAATACATTTCTGTTTTTCAAGCCACCTGGTGTACGGCAGCCCCAGCTGACCAGTGCTGATAGGCAGGGGAAGGAGCAAAGGCGGGAAGGGCATAACAGATCTTGAGGGGGCTGAGGAACAAGTAAGTGGTACAGGGCAGGGGAAGGCAGTTGTGGTAGAGCTGTGTTGGAATTCGCCATTGTTGAGGGATAGAGCCCCAGGGAATGATAAACTCTAGGACTGTCAATGACTGACAGTAAAGGAAACGGGCTATATGGGTTAATGGGATTGAGAGGAACTGTGAGACTAAGGCTTTGGGGGTCATTCATGTGGACAAAGAAATCACCTAGGATGATGGCAAGGCCTGAGATGAAAAGGTTATAGGAGTCAGAAAAAGCAGTGCTTGCCGCTGTAACAAGAAGCCCCAAATTTCAGTGGCTTGCCAAAAGAAAAGTTTATTTCTCTCTCATGTCACAGTCCAGTTTGGGTCAGGCAGCTCTTCTGGTAGCTGTCCTCCAAGCCGAGACTCAAAAATAGGGACTTCTATGTGTGGCTCTGCCATCTGGGGTCATTTATTTCCAACTGGTATAACCCTGATACAAAACAGAAAAGCTAGCACAAAAAAGGACACCACTATCTCACTTATGAATATGGATACAAACATTTAAATAAAATGCCAGCAGTAATAAAAGAAAAATACAGCATGACCCAGTAGAGTTTATTTTAGGAGTAAAAGGAGAGGGTATATCTTTGTAGGCCTGGCTGGACTGGATGGAATGGAAACATTTGCTTTGCTCAAACTTCTGCAGCTCATCCAAACATTTGCATATCATAAAGTCAGAAATATTGGTCCTCCACTTCAGCAATCAACAGTAAAGCAAATCTGTGAAGACACTCTATAAATTGAAATGCACTCGGTAGGAGTGAGGAATTTTTGAGCACATAGGGCCTCATGCTGGGTGTCGTTTAGGACCAGAAGATGAAGACATGATTTCTTTTCTCCTGGGTCTTACTGTCTGGTTGGGAAAGATGAATCATGAAAAGATGCACACGGCATCCATAGTGAAGGCCTAATGGAGGGGCAGACAATATTGGGATGGAGAGAAGATAATCTCCAGGCATTGTCTGTTGCAGAGAAAACAAACCATTTCAGACTCTTCCTGGGCACAGGAAGACTGTCTTTTCCAGCCCCCACTGCTTCTAGGAAGAATCAAGCAATAGCTCTGGTCCCACGAATAGGGGCTGAAGCGATGTAGGCCACCACTAATTGTGGCCTTTAGATACCCCACTGGTTCTCATTTTCTCTCTCTCCCCCCGCCCATTTGTGCAAAGAATAAGCAAATGTCAGTATCACACACGCACACACACACACAACTTCACAAATGGTCACACATACTCTTTACTGGTCTGCTCTAGGCATGGTAGAATGGAGTCATTGAGTACACACATTTACCTACCCGTACTGCTAATATGAAACTCTGGCAGGAAAGCATCATAATAAGAATGCTAGAGAAACCCCAAGTCCCACCTATGCTTGGAGCCACCCAATCCTCATTCCCCTCTCAAACAAAGCGATTTGGCAAAAAAAAAAAAAAAAAAAAAAAAAAAGATTAGAAACAAGACAGGCTTGCTTATGATGAAGCTTAACTAAAACCAAAGAGCTGAGGCCACTGGGAGACCTGGGCGGTACCTGGCACCTAAGTAGGTACTTAGTACATTTGGTGAGTTACCAAACAAGTGAATTCTGACTTCAAATGGTGTGCTCTTATCTTCTGCCCTCACAGTGTTGTTGTGGGGCTCGAATGCAAATTATGTGAAAGAACTTTGCAAACCAGCCATGGTAGGTATTTTTATCACACTGCAGTGGGTATGAGAGATGGTCCCATATACTGTGATCCTAAGGTGTAATGCTTGACAGAACCACGAGAGGGCATCAGCCTCACTCCTTTGCTCTGAAAACCACTTGATGGGTACATTTCAGATGAGAAAGGAAAGGCACTTGCTGGATCTCTTGATTCATCCAAAGCTCATCAAAAGGATTTTATGATCAGTACTCTGTAAGATTACCCAGATTTATTCTTGCCTCTACTTATATTAGGTGGCTGAAAAAATGGGAAAGGAAGAGATCAGGTTTGGTAGCATCTGGGTCTCATCTCTCCTCCCATAACCTACACGGGGCTGCAGAAATGTTTAATTTTTCACCTCCTCAGGTTAATCAACTTTTCAGAAAATGAGCAGTAGATCAATAGTCTAACATAATAGAATTATTGATTTGTGCCTTTATTTCCCTTAACATTTTAGGACTAATTATCTTCTGTGACATGATCTCATAAAAATAACTATCAGTGATATTAATTATTCAGTTACTTTGTACCAGGACCTGTGCTTGATGTTTTATATGAGGTAGCTATGATGATTATCTCTACTTTATACGTGAGGAAGTTAAAGAACCAGGAGGTTAGGTAATTTGTCCAATGTTGCCCAGCCAGAGCCAAGTTAGGAAGCTCTATGGTTTGGCTTCAGAATATGTACACTTAACCACTGAACCACACTACCCTTCAGCAGGAAGGCTTTTCCCAAATCTCATTATTGCAGCTAGATTACTGGGGTAGTTTTGCACCTAGCTCTGTATATGGCTTCATACTGAAGGCATGGGTTATTTTCGGATCACCAAAAGGCTTCCTAGTAATTGACATTGTGTAGGAAGCAAAGTCTGTTATGCATACAAGCTCTCTAACAACTTAGATACTGTAACTGCAGCTATCAGAGGCATAGCTTTCTACAAAGCTGAAATGTGCGGCCAAATTTTATTTTAAAGGAATTATGACAGTTTTCAGAGTAGACAATTATAAACTTTAGAACTTGAAAAGGGACCTTTAAGATGACTTTACTCAACCTCTGAGAAGCTCAGTGACTTGTCTGAGGCTTCACTGGCAGTTAGAGTTTGAATCCAAGAACTTGAAATTCCCAGTTTGCAGTGCAGAACTATTTATTTTTAAAGATTTTATTTTTTTAAATTTATTTTTAGACAGAGGGGACGGGAGGGAGAAAGAGAGGGAGAGAAACATCAATATGTGTTTGCACTTGTGTGGCCCCCACTGGGGACCTGGCCCACAACCCAGGCCTGTGCCCTGACTGGGAATCAAACTGGCGACTCTTTGGTTCCCAGGCCAGTGCCCAATCCACTGAGCCACACCAGTCAGGGCTGAAGTGCAGAAATATTTTTAATAAAGCTTTTCCCCCTTTACAACAAATTTCTCATTCTCCTTGGCCCTCTTCCAGGACCTTTAATATTATAGAGATAGAAATAATCAAGACATGCCTTTCAACACGAACTTAGCAAAATGTATAAAATAACTTCCTGATGTCCCCACTCACTTAACTAAACTATGTGCCTTCCCTTAGTTTCTTTTGGTAGTGAGTGAGTAAAAGTTTCAGATATGTGTCAAGAATGGCAAAGTGTCTAAGATTTTACCAACTTGCAAGCTGAGAAGTTCACCTGCCACAGTCTCATGGGTACCAGTAGAAGACACAAGTCTCCTGGGTCAGAGACAAAGGACAGTTTATTATTAACAGGAACAGCGGTAGCCAGAATATTAGCATTTGTGTACCAGTTCCCTACATCCCAGCTCCAAGGAGCAACATGAAAAGGCCAGATGATACCTGCGCATGCAGTGGGTTGTGTTACAGGAGAAGAGCTCTGACCTGAATTTTTTATAAGGAACAGTAAGCACACCTGTTCTTTGCTCCAAAGACAGACATTATATTTATTACACTGGAGAGCAGACATGCATGTTCTTCACTGCAGTGGGAAACAACTCCTTTATCTGCCAAGATTTTTCTCTATGCAAACATCCTTGAAAAGGTCGTCTGTAACAAAAGACAATCAGTGTCTCTGTGTGCAAGATGTGTGGAGTTATTGAGAAACTACCTAGCAGGCTTAAGATCCATGGAGAATTGCCACCCAATAGCATGAATCTATGAAAACTGGCCCTATTCAAGTCACTGAATGTTAAACTATTTTTAAAGTGCCTCAGGTAACTGAATTACTTGATAATCAGACATCCATTTCATATTGTTTCAATAAAGTCTTGCAGCAAGAAAACTAATTTTACACCCACTCCAACAAAAATAATTCAATACTATTGAGAGCATTCTGATTATTTTTTTAAATTATGGAAATACATTTTTACTAAGTATTTCCTTCTCCCTAAAAAAAGGAGGGAAAAAAGAATACTTTATTTATCCCTGGCTGGTGTGGCTCAGTGGATTGAGCTCTGGACTGTGAAGCAAAGGGTTGTGGGTTCAGTTCCCAGTCAGGGCACATGCCTGGGTTGCAGGCCAGGTCCCCAGTAGGGGGTGCACAAGAGGCAACTACACATTGATATTTCTCTCCCTCTATCCCTCCCTTCCCCTCTCTAAAAATAAATTAAAAAAAATTTTTTTTAAAAAGAATACTTTATTTAACACACAACTGCACAAAATATTTTCTGGTTTGGCAAGAGAAACAGAGGAGGGAGGGCCAGTGATAGCCCAATTTCTCAGCAGCATCATGAGCAGCGTGTATTTTCATGGATAGTACAGCACTGGGGTGGTGTTGCTACGCTGATTTGTGTAAATAACACCCATGTTATGATAGTTGTTTATGTTGATAGAGTTATTTTGCATGATAACAAAATATACTATCATAAGTTTACAAGCTTATACAATCTATGTAAATGGTTTGAATTTATGACTAGAACTTTTTCCTTCCTGCAATAATTTCTTTTCTCATTTCTAGTTATGAATTATACCAGCTACCATTTATCATGCACTTAGTATTCAGGTACTTAGAATATTTTATCTCATTTGAATGTTAATTGAAGTATATGAAGGAACAAAGACACACATAGCTAGAGACAGAGGAGCCAGGACTCAGAACTGCCTGCCCGGAAAGCTGGTATATTTCTAATACATTACTCGGCCTTATTGTTACCTGGGCCACCTTTGGCCTGGGGTATGGATTTCCAAGGCCTTGAAGAATTATCGTCCGTGTACCTAAGTCAGTTGCCTTAGTCCTCTTCACTTGGGCGTGCTGGCACTTTCAGCAGTGCTTACATCTCCACAGCTCAGGAACATCACAGAATCTTAGAGGTGGATGGGATCCCAAGAGTCTTCAATCTACAGCATCCCCAATGGTGGCCCATCTGTTTTTTGCTTCAGTGCTCCTTTTGTTGGAAACTCTTGTAATTAGGAATTTTTAAAATGCTGTTCTGTCTGCCACTTTGCAATTTGCACACATTGTTCTACATCTGCTCTTAACTCTGCTTCCTCTTCCAGAAAGATCTCTCATGGAATCCAAGAAAAGTATCTCTACTGCAGCATGCAGGAGTCAATAATCTAGGAGGTTTGTATAGTTATATCTTTAAATATATTATTAAATATTAGAATATAGCCACTCGCATGACAATAAATCACTCTAAACTCATTAGCAACAGAAAGGATTTGTGGCCAAGTTTAGTGAAATGCTTATTGGTGCTAATCCATTTTCTATCATGCATCTAATAAAGTTATTAAAGTTAATAGTTTCAGCAGAAACCCAATGTTGAATAAATGTTGAGGAAGCATTTTTAAATGCCTCATGGAGACTTTATCATTCTTATTTACATTTATACATTAAATTATCTAGCAGGCTTGATAGATGATCCGATAAGCATTTTCCTCTCCATAAGCCACCATCTGTAGCTCTTAACAATCTCTCATCTGTGGCCTTTAGACTCTGACCCATCTATTTTTCCCAACTGAATGCTTTTTAAAGCAATTCCACCTCAGATATACTTCATTACCTCAGATCTGGGACGAAGTATGAAGAAATTCAAAAGTCTCATTTAAGAAAGCTGTTTTTCATACTTCTTGCCATCCATGGTTGGGAATCCAGGTATGTAGAAGGCCAACTTAAAGATGGATTTTTGACTGCAGAGGTAGTCGGCCCTAACCCCTAACCCCTGTGCTGTTCAAGTGTCAACCGTATCAAGGTTTTGGGGTTGTTTTGTTTGTCCGTTTTGGCAATTGTACTGGCTTGTATAGTGTCCCTTAAAAATTCAATTCATCCAGAACTTCAGAATATGACCCTTTTGGAAATTGTTAGATGTCATTAGTTAAGGGTCCCAAGATAAAATCATCATGGATTCAGACTGCATCCTGAATCCTACAACTGTTGTCCTTACAGAAGAGGAGAGGACACAGGAAGAGACACAGAGAAGATGTGACAATAGAGGCAGGGACTGAAGATCAGTGTCTACAAGTAAAGGAATGCCCAGGATTGCCAGCAATCACCAGGGGGTAGGAAAGAACAATAGAATGATTTTTCTCTCAGGCCCCCAGAAGGAACCCTGCTGACACCTTGATTTTGGACAACTGGCCTCCAAAATGACGAGAAAATAAATTTCTGTTATTTAATTTATTTATTTTTAGGAGAGGGGAAGGGAGGGAGAAAGAGAGGGAGCAAAACATTGGTGTGTGCGAGATGCATTGATTGGTTGCCTCTTGCACGTCCCCAGCTGGGGACCTGGCCCACAACCCAGGCATGAGCCCTAGACTGGGAATCCAACCTGCAACCTTTCAGTTTGCAGGGCAGCACTCAATCCACTGAGCCACCCCAGCCAGGGCAAACTTCTGTTATTTAAAACCACTGAGTTGGAGCAATTTGTTATGGTAGGCCTGGGAAACTAATACAGCAACATAGCAACGATTTAAAACTGAAAAAGCCTAAGTGTTTACCAATAAGTGGTATACCCATCAAACAAGATACACTGAGAAAGTGAAAAAGACTGGCTGGAAGATGTCAGTAGATCTGAATATGTGCTGCTGCCAGCATTGCCTTAATTAAAAACATTCTTCTTCATCAATAGCCTGTGAAGATGAAGGGACTGCTCGGTTTATTCTCGCCGTTATTCTCCATGTCACTGGTCACAGTGTATTGAAATGATGCATCTTCCCCAAGAATGCTTTCTCACCCTCAGATGAAGCTCTGTGTCCTAGCAGAGGGACTGGCACATGCTGATCACAATAAATTTTGCATAGATAGGGGGACCATGTATCCAGATTTGCCCAGAACAGTCCTCGTGTGTACCTGTTTCTTATCATAAATATTAATGGTGTTGTCTTTCATTTTCAGAAGTGCTCCATTTGGGTGAAAAACTTCATAGTCATTCTATCAAAAGGTGCTTATTGTATATATGAAGTACATGATCTTGAAAATTCTGTGATGAGTCTGTTTGATAAAATGAGAGCTAATTTTTCCCTTTGTTAGTTTTTATTGTAAAATTCATACATGGAATTAATATATCCAGAGTGGTCCTGTGAACGTGAATCCAGTCATGTCTTTTTGCTGTTCAAAAATCCTTCCATGCCTTCCCATATTACTCAATAATAGCCAAAGTCCTTACAATGGCCTACAAGCTCCTCCATGATCTGACCCTTTTCCTCGCTGATCCCATTCATTGCCTGGCCTGTTCCAGCTGCCCTCTTTGTAGACACTCAAACATATACACATAGGTCTCTGAGTCAGAAACTTGTTGCTGAAATTTGTTGCTGATAATTTGTGGAATATAGTTTTAAAAAGTAGTATTTTGGTATTAATTGACAGAAACATATCTATAATAGAAACGAGAAGATAGAAAATTAATGATCTAAGGTTAACACTCAGTTAGCTAGAACAAAACCACCAATATTCCTGAAGAGAGCTATCAATGTAGAAATGTCCAAACCTGTAGAGAATTTTTGTAAGCGTTTCCTTAAGCTCAGCTGATGACATCTGCTGGGGATCAAAACGTAAAATGCTCTGGAGAGTAACTGCAGTTTCTTTGGTGCGTTCAAGGTTGAGCGAACATCAGGATGATTACGGGAGGATGGGAGAAAGCAAGGCAGGGATTGGATGACAGGATAGTTAAGATTACATGCTCTCTAGAGGGTGGTCTGCTTTAGGAGGGGTCTGAAAAGAGGTATTTCACCAGTGTGCTAACCTAGATGCACAGAAAAAGTGGACAGGGCTTGCGTAAGGCAAAAATAAGCTTTTTACTAATGAAGTTATAGGCTTGGGGTATGACTACCCACCATGACCTGCCCCGTTAGGAATTTATGATTTATTATACAGCACCTGTTTTTGGTCCACACAATAAGAATTTTAAAGAGTGATAAATTAATGAAATAAAAAAAACTATAGACATGATCAACACAAAAGAGGTTATTTGAAAAGACTAAAAATTCTGATCAAGAAAAAAGACAGAAGGTATAAATAAGGAATATAGAATTAGGCATAAGGAGTAAGCTCTATTAGGGATTTTTAAACTATAGAAGAATAAAATAAGGAAGTTATGACAATAATTTTGAAAACATAAATGAAATAGGTATTTTTAGAAAAAATATAAATAACCAACACATGCTGGATTTAAAGTTTACATGGATTAGTAAAGAACCAAAAATAACCAAGACACTTCTGAAGAAGATGGGGTCTTGTACAATCAAATATCAAGATGTATTATAAAGCCATAGTAGTTAAAACATGGTGTTATGGCACAAGACTAGATCAATGGAACAGACTAGAGCACCTGCTAAAAATAGACCTACATACTGTAGGCAATAGTCAATTTTAGGGAGAGCAGATCCAAGGAGGAAGAATGAGAGAGGAAGGGAAAATGTTTGAAAAAATTATTGGTCTCTGTATACATTTGACCAAGGCCAAAACTACTTTTCTTACTATTTAAGGAATGTGGGCTATCAAGTGTGACCTAAGTCACAGTTCAGTTTTCACACTAAGGGATAGGATCAATTACATAATTCGTTAGGCTCATTACAACATGAAACTAGAGGGCTCCTTGTTAAAAATTGTTAATAATTTCAAGATCGTGACAGCAGAACACTAAACCAAGGTGAAGTCCTTCTAAGCTTGGGGTCCAGTGGGACTGCATGTTGTATGCCTATAACGGCAGCCCTACCAAGGAATCATTTTGATAGGGGAACTCAAAAGTTAAAGATTTTAGCTTCAGTCATAGCTGATAGGCTTCAATGATTCATGCATGTGGAAAGCTGTTATTCCAGGAATTGGAATGTATGACCTACCGTGACACCAGGAGGTTGACAAACAATTCACCTTTGTGCACCAGCGGTCTGCAAGCCTGCAGGTAGCATCTGAGCCATTGTGTCCCAGGGAGAGAGAGGAAGATTTGTTGATCAACAGATAAAAAAGTACTAGGAAACTCATCTCTGGACTGCAACTCTTATCTGATTAACCCTTTTTCTAACCCCCTTACCTACCCTTCCTTCTCCTTATAAAAAGGTTGGCTTGAGATGAAATGTTAAGATGGTTTTAAGAGTATATAACCCGTCACCTTCTCAGATCACTGGCATCTGAATAAAGCACTCGTCAAGATTCAATCCTTGTCTCTACTTACTGGCTCTGATAGTGTCAGGCTGCAGCAATGCCAGCTTTTCTGGTTTCAGTCCTATAGGTCTCTTTGCAGTATGGGGTCTGAGTAATATACTATTATGAATCA
The DNA here is from genome assembly GCF_021234165.1 of Pteronotus mesoamericanus. Lineage (NCBI taxonomy): Eukaryota > Metazoa > Chordata > Mammalia > Chiroptera > Mormoopidae > Pteronotus > Pteronotus mesoamericanus. Next base: position 6,945,027 of record NW_026555310.1, read on the forward strand.
TATATACATTGCTCTAAACTTTGTGAGTATCAACTACAGTGAAAAAGTGCTATTTTATGTCAGTGTTTTCACCCACAATTATACACAATATTCTCTGAAATTAGGGCAAAGAATTTTCTACATTTTCTCTAGTTACGTTAACTCAAACTCACTTGTAACTCAATACCTCATTTAAAGTTTCCACTCAAGGTCAGTTGCAGGAGCATAGCCCAGTTCTGAGCATTTATTTAGGAAAGTACTTTAAATTTTCTTTCATTACCCTAATAAATTTTCTATTGTTTGGCATTTCCCTGTGGCATTCATTTACAAACTTAAAAGATTAATAAACATTTCACCAAGGCAACACTTACTTTATTTTGGGTTGCTTCATTTTTTTACTGTCAAATAAAATGAATAAATCGGAGTCCAAAGTTATAAAAAAATATGATATATTAATGTGAATAATTGGTAATGCATAAAAATTGATTTTTCTGGAATGGAGTACAGTTGAACTATACTCAAAATTGGTTTTTAAAATTTTTTTAAAAACGGGTCTACTTTGAAGAAAATATTTTGAAATTTATGTATGTATAGAAGCTTCTACTACATTAGTTTGAATCTTCCAAAGACTGAGTGGTTGTCTTATTTATTATTATAATATGCATAATGCTTCCATTTCATCAATAGACTCCCTATATAAATTTATATTTGGAGTTAAAATATATATACGCAGTAGTTTCCTACACCAAGATAGTGCTTCTGGGGCAATTTGAGTAAATTCTATTGCAGAGTAAAATTTTCAAATAGATTCTTTTGCCCCAAATGGAAAATGTAGCTCCCTTTCAGAGAAGTGATTAAATGAATGACTATGATTGTTTTCTTGTTACACAGATACTCTCAAGATGCTGCAGAGGATTTCATTCTTGTTTTCAGGTCAAATCTTTTTGCAAGATTTTCTCACTGGCGATCTAGCAGAAGCTGCAAGCAAGTATGAGGTCATCTGTGTTTGCTATTATCATACAGCCACTACTGTGAGTGATTTTACTCGGCAGCATCACAACCAATTGATTACCTGAAAATGCAAGCCAATAGCTGTCCCTTCAAGAAAAATTCAATTTGCAATTTATATTTTTCACACTTCCTTTCCACCAGCTAACAAATCAACTGCAGACCTCTGTTCAGCCCCAAAAGGCACATTTAATGGGAAAAGGAACAGCCTTAAACCTCTTTCAGAATAATACTTAGCCACCGACAGAGAAGAACTGAGTTCTATGACTTGGCGGAGTTAGTGTATGGACATAGGGAAAGATTTAATAAGAAGTCTAAGACCCACAGAAAACTGATAGATTTTCCCAGGACAGAGACTTATCCCAAAAATCTGTTAAAAATAATGAAGTTTTATTAACTATCTCCCAAGTAATTTCAGCTTCCTTTCTTCCACTCCCCTTGTTTGCCAATTAGCCACAAGGCTTCCATTTTTCTGTGTCTTGTCTTTTGCTTTTTGGTTTTTCTTTTCCTGAGAAATTTTAATATCATAGAAAAATTTATTGGCCGTTTGAGTAGGCTCTTTTGTGACTTGCTCTTACTCATTTTTTATGGGATTGTTTACTTATTTTCTTATTAATTTGTAGATGATATTTATATGTTTGGGATAACCTTTTAACTATTATTTGTGTTGTAAATATTTTCTTCTACTTTGGGCTTCCCTTTCACTCTTAATGGTGTCTTTTGGTGAATGGAAGTTATTCATTTCAATTTAATTAAATAAATGACTTGTACTTTTATAGTTCCTTTATGGTTAGCATTTTTAACGTCCTATTTTAAATTTTTTTCTACTCTAAAATCATGAAGATATTCTCCTATCATAACTTCTTGAAATTCTTTATTTCTTCACATTTATGTCTAAAAAAAATCTGGAATTAATATCTGTTTATGGTGTATGGTAGGGGTCAGGTTTCCTTTATTTACATATGGATATTTAATTGTCCCAATATTATTTATTAAAGAGATCCTCTTTTTTGCCACTGCTCTATAGTACCACCTGTTTCATAAATCAAGTGTCCATGTGCGGCTGTCTGTTTTGGTTCTCTAGTTCACTGGTTTAGTTTTTTTCATTTTGTGCCATTCTCTCAATTTGTGCCAATGTCTTAACAACTGTAGTGGCTCATAGTTTTGATAATCAGAAATCTAGCTTTCCTTGTCTTCTTAAAAAACTGCCTGCACTCTTTCTGGCTCTTAAATTTTTCTAACTAAATTTGTTTGTTATGTTTCATTTACAAAGAAAAAAACAATGATAAGGGTTTGCATGGAATATATTTATTTATCTGGGAAGAGTTATTCTTTATCAGTTTGATTCCTTAACCCTTGAATATGGTATGTCTCAATTATTTAGATATTAGTTTATTTGTATTAGTAGTGTTTTATGGTTTTTATTTTGCATCAAGGTCTTGCATATCCATTGTTAGATCTATTCTTCGATACTTGATATTTTTTTCAGTTACTATGAATAGTATCTCTTCATTTGATTTTTTTTTTTTGTTACTAGTATATAGAAATTTAGGTAGAGTTTAAAATATTATTTCTAGTATAACTTTGCTAAACTCATTAACTCTTTTAACTTGGCCATAGGTACTTTTCAATTTTTCACTTACATTATCACATCATCTGTGAATAATGGTGTTTCATGTCTTCATTTCCAATAACTACACAATTTCCTTATTTTTCTTTTCCTTCTGCACTGGTTAGGACTGTCAGGTTTTACAATGGTGTATGTTGAATTAAAGTGGTAATAAATCCTTATTTCTTTCTAGGTCTCAAGAAAAAAAACTTTCAACATTTTTACCATGAAGTATGACTTTCAACAAAGGTTGCTTTGTAAATATCCTTTATTAGGTTAAGAAAGTTCCCTTGCAGTGCAAGTTTGCTAGAGGTGTTGGTGTTTTAAAATCATGACTGGATATTGAATTTTACCAAATACTTTTACTGCAACTATTGATATGATATGTGATTTTTCTCTTTCTGTTAATGTAATGAATTACATTGATTAATTTTTTCATATAAGGCCAAAATTTAAAATTTCATTGTTGGAATAAATCCAGTTTGTTCATAGAATATTCTTTTTTATGTTACTGGATTCTATCTGTAGGCCTAGACTATAGGCTTCATGAAGGCAGGGCCTTTTGTCTGTTTTATTCACTGCTGTGTTCTCATGACATATTTGTTGAATGAACCCTTCAGGACTGTAATAACCAGTCTACTCCGCCAGTGAATAGAAAGCCCTGAGCCCCTGGTTACCTGGCGGGGGAGCTATTTCTCCTGGCTGCACAGGGGTAACGTCTTCTCAGGATTAGGCACTACATTAACCCCATTTCCTAGACAGCATAGGAGAGGGACCCCAAAAAACCCAGAATTATCTTTTGGAGGGCCCACCCCTTGCTGTACAGGCTTCCCCGACTAGGTGAGTGTTCTAGGAACCCATCTGTATCAGTGTGCCAGTTAGCCTTGTTGTGAGAGGCTGCGTTCAGCTTCAGTGAATTTTTTTTTGAAGACTCCTTCAATGCATTTGCCGATTTCATGATGGGTGATTTACGAGCCCACCTGCCCACATTGCACTGAGTGTTGAAGAGTTTTTGATCCAAAATGGCATGACCCTCCCTACTCACCCAGTCTCACCCTGAGTGACTAATTTTTTGTTTCCCCAATGAAAAAAGTCCTCAAAGGGAAACATTTTGCCAATGAAAAACATCTCGATAGTTGTATTGCATCAAAAGGAGAGTACTTTAAAGGTGACTGAAGTTTAAACATGTAAGAATAAATACACAAATTTTTATAAATAAATTCCATTTTTTTGGGTCCCCCCTCATATACCCAAACAACTCAAGGCTCACATCTCCTTCACTTTTTGTTTTTCTCAAAGGCAGCTCTGACGTCCCCCTCCCATTCTTTTTACTGAGGCTCCTTACGTTGCCCCTCCAGCATTTAGCAGAGCAATGTGTCACTTGCTCGCTGGCCTCTGACAGAACTCACACAACTGGCACCGATGCCCAAGGGCAAGCGAAGGTTCAAGGAGAGAAAGTGGACAGGCTGCGCAGTGATCTTTGTATCATACTAAAGTTAGTGCCTAGAGTCCCACATTGTGGGAAGAACTCTACACTTTGCTTTGTGGAACTCACCCTTGACAGTGGTCTCCGAGTGAAGCAGACCAGCTGAGGCATATATATGTCTTTCATCAGGAATCAGGAAATAAGGAGAACCAAGACTGAAGTGTGTTGTCAGAGAACACATAGATGCTCATCCGCTTCCTCTATCATAAAATATCATAAGAAATATTTTCAAATATTAAACAATTCATTTCCAAACAATTTAAGTTAATGAAAAAAAATCTCATTTTAAAATGATCAATGTACCATGAAGTTAACAAACTAATTTGGAACAAAAATGACATGAGCTATATTACGGCTTCTTTTTTCTTTTTTAAACTGGTGACATTGTGTACCTAATTGCAAAAAACTAAATCCATGTACAAAACACTTGACCCTACGTTGGCTTAGAAGTTTATAGAATTCTTTATGACTCAGCTTCTCCTCCCTCCTCTATTTTCTCCTTGAACTTTTGCAATATATTACCATTCTCTAATACACCAGGGTTTCCTGACTAGATGGCCAGTGCCCTGCTCCCCGCACGCCCCCCCCCCCCCCAACTGTCTTTCCTGTCAGTTTCTTGGCTGATTTCATCCCCTCAGGGGACTTTAATGTCACTTCCTCCTACAAACACTCCCTGACAAGCTCTCCACCTCCAGCCCCCAAATAGGAACCAGGACCCTGTAATGTACCTTTATAGCACTTTGAAATTTTATCATTCACCAAATTTCATTTATTTGCTTGTCTTCCCTAAAAAATGTAAACTCTTAGGGGAGGGACCATGCTATCTTGCTCACAGTTGAATCCCAGGCCCTGAAATAGTTCCTGGTACATATCAGGGGGCTCAATAAATACTTTTTGAATGAACAATTAAAATCTTAAACCATCTTCTGTTCCTGAATTTTTAGTGTTAACCATGCACCTTTCTAAAATGACCTGGAGCTAGCTGCAGGGGCCTACAGTCTGTAGCCTAAAGAGTTCTTGAGAATGTGACTGCCCCCTAGATTAAGACAGGTGATTTACTAAGAGTCCCTGCCCAATGCCCAGTGACAGGCAGGCTACCCGGGTTTGAATCCCCAGTGCACTACTTACTAGCTGCGTGACTTTGGACAAGTGACTTAATTCTTGTGTCCCTTAGTACGTCTCCAAAGGTTGTTGGTGAAAAATTAAAGATGCTTAACACAGTGCCTGGCACATAACGAGAGCCTAATGAATGCCGTTCCCTTATTTGACAGTAATTGAGAGCAGTAATTTTCAACTGGTGCGTCTGAAGAATTTTTAAAACATGCAATACCTAACTCTTTAGCCAGGGGCACTGACTTCTTCTCCCTCACATTGTCAAATAAAAAAATGACAACAGCCAACACAGCAATAGCCATCCAGTGTGAATGAATCAAAATTATATCTATTTTTTTTGTCAGACAGGTCAAAAAATACATTTTTTGGTGTGCTGCAGAATTTTAGTAATTAGTTTATGTGTGCCATGAGGTGAAAAAGGTTGAAAATCACTGAGTTAGGGGATTGTTGGAGTGGTGCCTGGCATCCCCAGAAAGGGAGGAAGAGGACCCCGGCAGAGAGAAACTATTCAGTTCTCTCGAAAGACAGAGTGGGGACACCAGCGAAAGGGCGAAGTGTCAGTCATCGCTGCTGGAAATTGAGTTGGAGCCACCGAGGTCCCTGCAGTCAAAAACAGATACTGAGCACCACAGTGGGGAATCACAGTGACTTTTCTTTAAATTTCCAGTTTAATATTGAAAGACAACATGTAAAAGGGGGGAATTCTCAAGAACATGGACTTCCTTGCTCATTATCTCACTGCAGTAACCATAGGCACGTCCAGGGATCAGCCCCTAGCCTTCTCCTGCCAGGGTTCAGATTAGAGAGCACAGTGTTCGCCTCAGAGGGTGAGAGCGGGCAATGGAAGGCTGCGGGTGCACTAGCGGGACCTGCACGGGGGGCTGGCTAACCTGCTTTCCAACCTGAGCCTCTTCTCATCAGCCACCTTCTGCCAGGGACGGACATAGCCCTGGCCAATGAGGTACAAGAGAATATTCATGTTCTTGGGTCTTTGGAAAAAGCTTTTGCTTTTCTGATAAAAAAAAGAGACAGAATGGGCTAGCATGTCTCATTTTGCCCTTTATTCTCTCTGCTTCTCCATGCCAGAACACAGAGAGATGTGATGTCTGGAGGTGTAGCAGCCAGGCTGCAACCATAAGGTAATGATCATGAAAGCAAACCCCTTTAAGCTAAGGATGGTGGCAGGAACGCTAGCAAAGTCTGGGTCCCTGACGGCGTCACGGTGCTCCTGCACCAGCCCCAGACTGCTCGCCTGTGCCCTTGCGGTTGTCTGAGACGAATACATGCCTTTTTGTTCAAATGAGTGTTCGTTGAGTTTTCTTGCCTTTGACTGGGCTCCTAACTAATAAATACAGCCTGCAGCCCAAAGCTTCAAGCCAGATGACCCTCAATTGCAATACTTACCTTACTATCTTACAAGCACTAGTTTTCTTTCTCTCTTACTAGACCTGAGTTCCTTGAGGGTGGGGATCTGGTCTTATTTTATTTCTCTACCTGTAGCCTACAGTAGATACCCAGTAGGTGTTTGATAAATGAGTCTATTTCATTGGCTCTATTGGGATTACTGAGCTTGGAAGTCAGGAACTGGTGCTATGGAAAGATTTCCCCAGGTTTCTGGTCCAGCCGGGGGAAGGGCGATGCTTCTACAAGAAACCAGGCGTGCCTCGAGAGAAAGGAAGGCTCATGGGCCAGCAAATGAACTTTCATGTTTCCCTTATTTCTGGATGTAGTATGACAAAAAACAAACTATGCCAATAAATAGAAACATTCAGATTTTTTTACAGGTAAAAAAACATATGCTTGTCTCAGAAACAGAATTAACCTCAATGGGAGAAGGAGCAATAAAATAGAGAAAAGAATAAAATAATTTCTTTTCTTACTAATGTGGCTGCTCACTCCTGAAACAGACCTTTATTTTACCAGAAAAATCTAAGCATTTGTATCTTAAAGAATCAGGAGCCATGACTGATTAAGAAATGGCCACTCAACCTTATCAGCTTCATTCAGGGAATGCTCTGGCGGCTGCCTCAGGACACAGATGTGCTTGCAAAAGGTTGTTCCTCAAGGCTCTGTCTTCCCCCATTTGCCTTCTCCTCTGCCTGAAGCTGATTTAATTTCCTTCAGCACCAACAGGCTTCTGCCCAGAGCTTTTCTGCTGTCTGCATTTCAGCTGTCCAGTTTTCTGCATAGCTTCTATTTTAAAATGCTTATGTAACAACATTGGGGCTGCTGGGGTCTTTTGGCTCTTGAAGATTTTAATCAGATTGGCTTGAATACCCACTTGGTTCCGGCAAGGCTCGGCGCCAGCCTCATAGGCAGGCTGGCTCTTACTTCCTACCCCTGAGCAACTGGTGCTTCCCACTCTATACTTGTGCTAACTCCTCGTCTCTGATTTGGCATCAACACAACCGTGGGACTCAGGACATTTCCTTAATTTCCACTTCTGTTATGAATAAGCCAACTAATGTATAGCACTAAATAGGACTTCTTCCTCCTAAGTAACATATAGAACTTTTTTGGTGTCTATGTATGTGTTAGGTGCCCATCCTAAGCCTGGCACTGTTATGCCAGGGGCACTTTCATGACCCCTAAAGTAGGTGATAGGAGGGTAACCGAGCAAGAGTCTCACAGTTCCTGTCCCTGCAGGGCAGCAGACAGGGCAGTGGGCACACCAGGGCAGGCAGAAGTCACGTGGCAGAGCAGAGTGGGCCATGAGCCAGGGGCAGTCTGGGTACACTCTCCAGGCACATGTTTGTCAAAGAGTCTATGTGGCCTTGTTTCTTGTGTTTTTGTTAATCAACTTGACTGAGCCACAGTCTCACTTAATTTCACTATTTCTTATAAACTGAATTTCTTTACTATAATATTCCTGCTTGGAAGCTCTAATCAGCAGGTCAAAACTGGAAAACAAACTGCTTCCACATTAGTACCTACAAAAATCACTCACATTGAAGACAAGTTTGTTATTATGCTATGTACTTGCATGTTCCTGAAAGAAAAATGCTACTATACCAGAGCAATTTAAGTTGATTCTTTGTTAAGTAGACACGGGATCAACCTTAAGCCTTTGTATGAATTGGGTTTTTTTTTTCTACTTTTTCTCAGGAATAAGTGACTAGATTTTCTTTTTTCTTCTGCTTCTTGCCAGTTTATATATAACTATGTGTTGATCACTCCCTTTGAAACTAACATCTTCTGGATTTAACGTGGGTTTTAGGGCCCTCTAGTGGTTTTTTGAATATGAAATACTAAAAATTACCATTAAGCTGAATAAGAAAAAAAAAACTGCAAACATATTCTTTCTTTGAATTTGTTACATATAAGCTCTTAGAAGCTTTTAAGACAGATATTAAAAAACTTGTGGTAGCTCATATATATCTTTTCTCATCTTCCAAAATAAAATGTTGCTATATTTGCATTCCCATAATAGCTATATATGAAAATAATTCCTTGCTTGAAAGTATCTCACAATGTGAAGATCTAATATTTTCATATTTAGAATTAGCATGCTCCATCAGTGCAGCAACACTTCGTAAGGCCTATCTTATCTTTTTAAGTAGCTTATTCAAATGTGGAAATGGTAATGACCCAGGTGAGCTCTTAGAACTAGCAAGACTCCCACCTGAGATCAAATATGATGACTTCATGCTACTCTATCAGCACTATTTCTGAAGTTAACATACTTTTTTCCCAATCTTAAGCAAGCTGTACTTTTGAGAGAGGAAGGGTGCAATGTGTCAAAGAGATTGCACCAGACATTTGTTAAAAATGACAAGACAGATAATATTTGAGTTACTGTAGCAAAAGAGAGAGACTTCAGTATAGAACTGAGCTCAACTCCAGACACAGCAAGGGATGCTAGGGATCTCTGGCCAAAGGGTAAATTGAGGGGATGTGGGTGGAATTTAATAAGAGACTTGATTAGGTATCAAAGGTAGGAGGAAAAGAACATAATTAGGTAACAAGGATGGCAGGATTCTCTTCATAAATGTTTGTGCTTCTGGCATCCTGGACTAGGGGAAGACCTACAGTTAAAATGGCTCACGAGGCCGAGGCCAAGGCATAGTCACGAACTGCTAAAGTTACATCAAGGACACAGTCCTTGTCAAAGATGGGAATATTTGAAGATAACATGGGAGAGATGGGTATGCATGGGGATTCTGGGTGTGTGGAATCCAGCTCCATTTCCCTTTGTTCAGAGGAAGGTCGGCCTCTGATTTCAGAGCCCCCCCACCTCCGCAACGTCTAGCTTGGTGTTAGGAGTTCGCAGGGTGCAGGGCCAGTGGCATGAGGGAGCAGGAGGCCATCAGACCCGTGGCAAATGAGGCTGGCAGCAGAGTCATCGACTTTGTGTGTGCTTCCAAGGCACAATTCATTACATGTAAACATCTAAAATACACCACAGTTTTGTAACATTGTACTGTCCTTTTTCAGTTTTTTAATTTACCAGGAGCCTCAGTGTAAATGTGAGTGGCCTACACCCTTCAGTCTCAGAGAGACTTCTTGTGGGTGGTTTCTGGAAGACTGTTCATCAATCACACAGATGCCAAGGAATCCGAACTTCTGAGTATTAGCCTATTATTCGTACCTTTCCACAATTCTCTGCATAACCTGCCCATGAACAAACAAACCATGGGGTGAACTGGAAAGAGTCCAACCTCAGGACTTAGAGCCGTCATCATAATGTTGGCATTTCAGGTCATAGGACCAGATAAGGCCATTCACGAAGCAAGCACAGGTGCAGAGAGAAGTCCGAGGTGTGGACTCTGGGATGCTTCGACAGCCAGAGTCTGGACAAGGTGAGTCAGCAGAGGAGATGATGAGACAGAGGATAAGGAGAACTACTAATGATGGTAGAAAACACCGTGCCCTTAGTGACCCTTCACTAAGTCAGAGGTCGCTCTCTCCACAGGCACAGATCGCTCTTACACCTATCAATTCGTCAGTTCCTGCTTCACATGCTGTTAAAGGGGAGGGCAGGTATGGAAGTACTATGCTCATAAACAGACCTTCAGTAACGCTTACCCTCATTTTGGGATCTATTTTCTGCCCTATAATGGGGGCACAACAGAGTTAGTCATAGATGTCAAATCATATGACTAATTTGATAAAATTAGTTTTCATTAATAAATCAATCAGGCTTCTTCACATTGCTGTTCAGGTGTCACATCAGAGTTCAGTACATGGAATAGAAACCAGTTTGGATTTTTGAATTAGGAGGAAATTTAATATAGGCAATTAGGCTCTTACAAAGTCATTGGAAGTTTATGGGGCTACTGCTGGGCTATTGGTTTCGAGGGCTAACCACCACTAATGACTACTAACCACCACTAATGACTACTAACCACCACTAATGATGACCACTAACCACCACTATTGCTGTCACAGCTGCTGCCACCACAACAGCTCACAGCCGTGAAGTTGAGAACTAGACATGAGAAGAGTCCAGCTGCCACACACACTGATGGCCGAGGGAACTTGCCACAAAGGTGGGCTCCCCTGAAATTCTACTTTATGTATCTCTATGAGTATATGTCATTAGCTAGACCCAAAACATATTTAAAACTAAGTTCTGCCCTGACCTGGTGGCTCAGCTGGCAGGAGCATCCTCCTATAACCGAAAGATTGAGGCTTCAGTTCCCAGTCAGAGCACATGCCTAGGTTGTGGGTTGGATCCCCTGTTGAGGCACGTTCAATTCCCTGTCTAGGTGTGTATGCGAGAGGCAACCAACCACTGCTTCTCTCTTGCATCCATGTTTCTTTCTCTCCCTTCTTCCCTCTCTAAAAAAGCACTGCAAAAATGTCCTTGGGTGAGGACAAAAAAAATTCATTTTTTTAATAAATAAATAAAAGTAAGCTCCAAATGATTTTGAAAAATTTAGTTTTTAGACTTCTAGCTTCTGAAATTCAGAGGGCATACAGAAGAAAGTGAGGCTAGATTCCAAATAAGACTAGCTAATGTGTTCAAACCATTGCAAATCTTGTAAAAGGTTATAAGGCTCCATTTTCTAAGAATTGCAACTTCTACAGTATTTCATAAATATTTATATTTCTGGTGTCCCACAGTAGGGGAAGGCCTATGTTTCTTACCAGTTTGATACCCTCTGCTTTTATTCTCTGTTTGGCTTCCAGAGAACTCCCATATCTTTGTCAATTATAATGTATTTTTGTTTACCCTCACCCAGGACTTTTTCTTCTCCTTCTTATTCTTCTTCTTTTTTTTAGAAAGAGAGAGGAAGGTGGGGGTAGGGGAGAGAGAAAAAGAGATGGGGAAAGAGAGAGAGAGAGAAATCGATATGAGAGAGAAGCATCGATTGGTTGCCTCTCATACATGCCCTCACTGGGGACTGAACCTGCAACCTGGGCATGTGCTCTGATCAGGAATGGAACCCATGACCTTTCGGTCTATGGGACTATGTGATGACAGTCCAACCAACTGAGCCATACTGGTCAGGGCAATTATAATACCTTTTACTCAGCACTCTATTAATGTACTTTAAGTAAAAATGTTTTGGGCAATTTACATCTAAGTGTCTTCCAAACTAGGCTATGGTACTTATGTGCACCTCTTTACCCTGCCCTTCCATCTGTACAAGCATATCATTAATCAATCAATCAGCTGCCCAAAATATCAAATGCCAAAATGGCTACTGAGGGGAAGGCTCATAGTCTGCCAGAGTCTAGCCTAAGAGTATAAACTGACCTCGCTCACTCTTTCCAGGTTGTTCTCTTTTACTCCTCATTTAATTATAGATTAATCTTATTCCTGCACTGCCAACCCATGAGGTACCCAAGCTCAATGACTTATGGAGTAATAGTGTTAGTTCTTTTCAAAAATAAATTTTTTTTGATATTTCCTTTTTGTTCTTATTTTTGTATCTTCAGCCTTTTTGGGAAATTAAAGAAAGAATATCAAGCAATAAATAAACCAAAAGCTGTAACTGCCAAGGAAAATAAAACTAAAAATATTAGTTCTGTTGCAAAAATACCTCACAGTTGGTTTCCCTGTAGACTTGACAGACGAGGAAAGTTGTAAGGTGCATCTAGAAACACATGTCGTGGCCAGGACTCCTTGACTAGTCAAAGTATCTTCTACATTTAAACACCGCACTCCAAATAATGATGTTTTCTTTGCAAATACTGTAAGACTGCTTATATATCTGTGAACACAATAAGACTACGCACTATGGAATTTTAAGATCGGTGACTTGGAAGCAGGAATTGCTGACTACTTGGTTTTCTGCCTTCTGAACCGAGTAGGAGCTGCTTGAGGACAGCCGCGATGTGGGCTATCCCAGAAACTGTGATAGACAAGACCAGGCTCAAAGATGTTCCTTGGAAGGACTAGTAGAAATTAACTCCATGGAAAGCAGGGAGTCAGCCCATTCCAGGCAGAAAGCAAAAGCATGACATGTTTGGGAAGATTTAGGTGGTTTTGCAGGACTAGACCTTTGGGAAGTGTAGGTGAGTGGGGGTAGAAAGTTGAGTTCATAGCACATAGACCCAGGGTTGCTAAGAGGTGAAGTTTCAGCTTCCTCCAAAAAGCCACAGGGAGGAGCTTGATCAGGTTGACAGTTCGGAAAAAGCACTCTGTCAGCTGGGCAGAGGATGCCCCCAAGAGTGGGGAAAAGGCCAGGGACAGGGAGGGCCTTTGGGAGGCGTTTGGGTTTCTGCCCAGGTCAGTGGGAATTGGCCAGAGGAGATCTTTTGTTGTGTCATTTTTCAGTGTCAAGCACCTGCACAGGAATAGAGCTTCTGCTTGGCCACTTGTCAAAGGTGAGCATTTTGGGTCTAAAGGAAAAGTGCAGGCAGTAACCAGCAATTCCGTAAGCAGTCCTGGAGGTAATCTCTCGGTCTAGGAGAAGGGCACAGGTGACAAAGGGTGCGGAGACTTTGCATTTGATGCCGGCGGTCTGCTTGAGCCTCTTAGGCTGCGGTCAGGCTTCAGCTAGAACGAATTTTAATTATCCCTTGGTTCAGTTACCTAAAGCTAATAAAAAAGTCAATGTTTAAAAAACTAGAGAGTTATTTGACATTTAACAGCTAGAGGCAATGAGTTTAGCTCTGACTTCATAAAGGTCACAGCCCCAATTGGAAGCCAAATGTTTCATCATTTTTCACTGCCACAAAAATACTGCTTTAAAAAAAATGATTAAGAAAATGAGGGATATCATGTTTTTCTTTCTTACTGATTCTTTTAGAGACAACTATTAGACTTAGGCAATAGAAGTTCTAGTTGGTAAAAAAAGAAATATTGCGGTAAGTATTTTTTTTTGTGTTTGCCTAGTCGTTACTACCTTACATAATTTCTTTATTCTTTCTCATAAAATCTATATTAATCAAAGGATTAAAATGATACATTTCCATTGTCTAATTTCACCAAGTTGTAATTATATCCTTTTCCTCATATCTTCGTTTCAACACTACAAAGTGAAGTAGCAACGGGAATAATGAATCACTCTGTAACGACATTAGGGCCTCCCATCACACCACAGGACAGGCAGCGGCAGCCAGTGCGTAGGCTGTGGTGCTGGAGTTGGCTGGGCTTCCCGCTCACAGAAGCCGATTGTGCATATCACTTCCCAGCTCCTTGTTTGGTGACCTCGCCTTAGTAGCTTGAAATGGCAGTGCTGGGGTACTTCCACCACAGAAGTCAGCCAATGCTACAAATCAGGGCTCCCCACCCTGCAACGAGCTGGTTTACCAGTATACCACAGATTAAACATCAGAAATATTCAACAAAGAGCTATATTAGGTGATATCAGGTGCCAGGAGAGAGGGAAAGAAGAGGTTTGACTATTGAATATGTGAAATGGTCTTTAAGTCCACATCAATTCATTACATTGTCTGACCTGTTTGAAGCATCTGATCTTTAACAATTTGTGACCTATAAAAATGGCAATTTCATGTGGTTCAATCTAATATACATACAAGGTTACAGGTAACAGAAAACTCAAACCATGGCTTAAACAAATAAAGGTTTGTCTCACATAAGAAATCCAAAGAAGCCATGGGATAATATAGCTTCTTGAGATGATGTCAGAGACTAAGGATCTTGATGTATTTCTGCCCTACCATCCTTAGAAAGTTGATTTCTGTCTTTTTGTGTACCATCTCATGGTTATACATGTCTGCTGTGCCTCCAGGCACCATGTCTACATCCCAGGAAGAAGAGCAGAGAAAGACGGAAGGCTATGCCCACTACGTTTATTCATGTTAATCAGAAAGACAAAAGTTTTCTCTGAAGCCCCACTCAAAAATTTCCACTTATATCTCATTGGCCAAAACCTGTCACATGGCCACTCCAGGCAAAGGAGAATGAGATTACTAAGAGAGAGGTAGGCCAATCATGGTTCATCCCTGGCACCGGGGAGCGGCCTATTCTCTCTGAGGGGAAGAGATCCCAACTGCCACCTGAGTAAACTGAAGTACCATTGGTTGGGAGAGGTAGAGAGGGGGTGGAAACATGGAGGACAGCGAACGGTATCTATCACAATTCCCTTCTGGTTATTAATTCAGAAAACTTCAGCTTTTAAATAACTCTCACAAGATTTTCCATTGCTAGGTGTAAATGTATGAAGTGTTATAAGTTATATATAATCTTTTACACTGGTTGCTTAGCATTGTGCCTAATTAGCATGCAGCTCAAAAAACTATTCAGCACATATGAATCAGTTTTGCAGTATTAAAATTCATTCTTGAGAGCTCATCCTTTGGACTTTGGCCCATAAGTGGCACAGTGGTCTGTTTACAGCTTCAAACTTTGTGCTCTAAACAAAAAGAAGGTTAAGGGGGATCCTGACTTAAGGTAAAAATCAGTGATCCGGCACGGTGGTCTACAAATAGTTAAAAGAAGAGAAATGATGTAAGATAACAGATGTTATAATATAAATCTTTCTGAATAAAAAATCTAATGCTAGTCTTTTTGAGGAAGCCAGAAAAAAGCGCATTCTTCCGTAGTGATGATTATATCCTTTAAAAAGTCTGATGTTGCATCGACCTATCTTGTTGTTTAAGAGTCACGTTACTCAAATGATTAGTAGCCTAGCTTCTGCAGTAATGGCAGGTTGGCCACCATGTAACCTCAAGTAATATACCAGTCTGAGTTTTAACTACTATTTATGCTTTGCTGTCCCATTGATTTGCTTATGGCAACCAGGAGAGTGCTTGGTAGGGTTTTGTTGAGAAGTATGGACAATGCAAGATTTCATAACATAGTTATGAAATACTTTCTGTCACATTTATGAGCACAAAGCCCAGAATCTGACACACTTAGATTCTATCCAGATGAGGCCCTTTATTGGCAATGTGATCTGGAACAAGTTATTTAATGGCCGAAGCCTCAGTTTCTTTGTACAATGATAGTTTGTCAAACTACTGGATGATGTGAAAGAAAGCAAGTAAAACACTTAGCACATAGTAAGAATTTAATAAGTGGGAGTTGTTATTTTTGTATTTGTGTTTGAGTCAAAGAAAGTTCTTCAGAAATAATTGTATTCATAAGTGTCTCCTAAATAATAATAATTATGCATTTTATTGTAATAACTGCTGTTTCCACGGGCCAACATGCAATAACTAATTCTTATACTTTGTTCCAATATTATCTGTACATGTTTAGAGAATATGATTTTGCTTTTGTCCTTTAAGCTTTAACAATAAAACCACTCATTTTCTCATAACTTATCTTTGAAAAAGTATGTAGTAATTAAAGGAATCTCTTCTATCACTTTGAGATCATTGAAAAACAAAGCATCTGAAGGCATTTCTACAACTAAAAGATAAAAAACCATGATCATTACCTTTCAATTTTTATTTAATACTCATTAGGAATAAGGCAATATTTAAGATTGTGTGATTATAATTCTATAAAGGATCAATTAAAATAGTGGACTTGCTGCCACTCACATTACTTCTTATAGATTTGGTGCTTTATAGATACAGAAACACATTTAACTTTACACCTAACTGAAAATTCAAATATACACTTAAGAAAATATTCAAGTATATACCTACTGGACCATAAAGTATTTGAATAACAAAAGTGAAATTAATGCTAACTTAAGTTTAGGGTTAAGTTTATTTTATTAGCATTTTGGTTTTTGGTAAACTGCCAATGTGCATGTAGTTTGTGTATCGTGATACAATGAGTTAACATATTCCATTGTTCTGAAAATATCATTTCTTAATTATATTGGCTAAATAAGAATTTACACCTAATCTACTGTAAATTTTTTGGATGACTCAACATTTTGCCCTTGGCTATTTTATGTAACAGTCTTATCCCTCCATTTTAGCAGATAAAGAATCTCATAGGACCTTTCCATATGCATTTAAGGCGTCTTCTACTTCAACAAAGAATAGACAAGAACACAGAATGAGCCACTAGATGGCGCAGGAATAGCAGCGATGGCATGCCAGCTTCGGGAGGAAAAACAGTTTTGAAATCCATAGTTAAAACGATATGGGTACAACTGGATTGTATGGATAACTTTATATACTATTGGATGAATGTGAACATCAAAAAGTTGATTGTGAATATGAATTTCTATACAATAAATTTCCCATTGACTTCTAATATAAAATCATGAAAGTTAATGTGGGAGCTACAAATTATCACGTAGGAAAGCAACATCTTTTATATTGACATAGTTAAGGGAAAATTCCATTCTAACTTTTTAATAAAAGTATTAACATGTAAAAATTTGAATGCTGTCTAGTTAAGATTAATTTCATGTTTGCTACAACATATAATTCTAGAAAAAGAAATGACATTTTAAATGCACCAACTACATGGGGCTAAAATTCCCATCCATAGTTCCTTTGAGACTCTCTGAGTGGTTCCTAATATTCACTGCATGCTGATAAGTTTAGAAATACATAGTCTGGGCCAAAAGAAAGGAAGAAAACCAAACATAGCAGAGCGGCCATGAAGCAGAACAGCAAATGAACAAACGCAGCAGCAGCTCCTGCAAGTCCAGAGAAGTAACTGAAGCAACAGGAAGCGCGCTGATCAAAAGCAGTAGTTGGAAGGGATGTGAGAATTCTGTGACAAGAGTTCTTAGTGAGGCAATGATTCACTTTTTTTTTTAATTATGAAGGTGTGCCTGAATGAAAACCACGTTCATTTTCTAATGAAGTAAACATTTTTCCGAAGCTACAGTATTTGACTTAAACATCATTTTTATCAAGGAACTCATCACATTTTTGAAGTAACTCTTCTTCAAGTTCTGAATTACAACTGTCTTGTAAATCAAAATAAAAATTCATAATGATGAGGTCCTAGTTCCCCTACTATCTGGCTCTCTGCCCTTGCCTAACCGCATCCGCCACGAAGCTCAGTTCATATTCTAGGCAGGCAACTCTAGAATTCAGTTCTGTCCATGGCTTGATCTCCTCTCTCCTCTTCTGCTTTGCTTTGGAAAAGATAGTGAGTTCTTTTTCTGTAGTCTAGGGCTGTTGCTGAGAAGTCCTGACCAGCCAGGGCCCACATTTCCCAGCCCCAGCCTCCCTTGTGTCCAAATGGGACTATGTGACTAGTTCTTGCTGATGGGATAGGAGTAGGAATGATGTGTGTCATTTCTTGGCCAAGATGATTAAGAAGTGGTAGTGACTTCTCTGTGTTTTCTTTCTCTGCATCTGCACAGTGGATATTAACAAACAAGATGATCTTGGAATCCACAGGCGGCAAGTGGTGAGCACTCCATCAGCTTAGGGCTCTGTGTGAAGCAGGGCCTCCCTGCACACTTACACCCTGCCTTTCCGACCAGGAATGTCTGGGATTTCATATGAGTGAGAAATAAACTTCTACTGTGCTAAGTCATTATAGTTTATTTTTTTTAAACAGCATGTAACTTTACATTAACTAATTTATTTGCAAAACTTCTTTTCTTATCTTTTAATGTTTTTTTCCCAATAAAGGGGGAGACAGAATGTTTATTGAGTGCCTACTATGTGCTAAGGACTAAAGACATCGTAATGGAAACATCTTCATAGTAATTTATGCATGGTGACATTTTTCAATCTTCCCATCCCCCAGGAGCTAGATATTATTAGTATTATTGGTACAGCCTTGACATATGCTATTGGGTAACTCTGTTTAAGTCTAGACAGTCTCTGACTTGTGAACATTTTGCATTAGAAGCTCCAGCTGGGGACTTAATTCACTGCTGAGAATCAGATTGAGTAAGCCAAAGACTGATGAGGAAAATATGGAAAAAGGCCACATGGCATTCTCAAACATTTAAGTGTAGCTGTAGTACAGACACAGGCTTGGGCTACATAAGGAGATAATAAAGAAAGATTAAATTGATAGGGTAGGCTCCAGATCCAGAATGATACTCAATATCAAGCCAAGAAATCCGGACTTTAGTCTACTGGCAATTGGTGGGAGGGGTGTTATTAAATTTTTTGTGCAATCTAGT
Source organism: Pteronotus mesoamericanus (assembly GCF_021234165.1). Lineage (NCBI taxonomy): Eukaryota > Metazoa > Chordata > Mammalia > Chiroptera > Mormoopidae > Pteronotus > Pteronotus mesoamericanus. The sequence continues at coordinate 6,963,643 of NW_026555310.1, forward strand.
GACATGAACCAGTTTCTACTTTAAGAAAATTTAGCAATAATGTTACATTAACTTTCATAGAAGCATTTTGTTGTGGTTGTGATGGGTTTGTCCTGTTCATGGTAGGATGTTCAGAAGCATCTTTGGTCTTTACCAACTAAGTAAAGTAGCAATTCCCACCTCCCTCAAATTGTGACAACCAATGCCATCTCTAGGCATTGCCAAGTATCCAATGGGGAGCAAAATCAGTGAAGGCTGAGGCCCACACTTCACCAAGTGAAACTTTAATTATTTTTATTTGAAGACACATCATTGCCTCATCCTCATATATCAGGACAAGAGAAGCTCCTGTCCTTGGTTCCTGTCTTCATCCCTACCCACTGCTTTCATTAGAAAGCCCAGGTGGATCCTCAGGTCAGCAAGGGAGAAGGAGAAAGTAACATACAAGGGGGCCCCGATACGCCTAGGAGCTGACTTCTCAAGAGAAACACTACCAGCCAGAAGGGAATGGCTACAAATATTCCAGGTAATGGAAAGCAAGGGCCTACAACCAAGGCTGCTCTACCGAGCAAGGCTCTCAATTAAAATAGAAGGGGAAATAAGGAGTTTCCCAGACAAAAGAAGGCTAAAAGAATACATCTCTACCAAACCAGTACTCCAAGATATGCTAAAGGGACTGGTTTAAGAAGATGAAGGAAAAGAGTGAGAAAGAGAAAAACACAGGTACAAAGAGAAAAAATGAATAGGTTTCTATCAGTAATAACTCTCAATGTAAATGGACTAAATGCCCCAACCAAAAGACTCAGTATAGCTGAATGGACAAGAAAACATGACCCACACATATGCTGCCTACAAAAGACCCACCTCAGAGCAAAAGACCTACACAGATTGAAAGTAAAAGGGTGGAAAAAAATATTCCAAGGAAACGGGCAAGAGAAGAAGACAGGAGTTGCAATACTTATATCAGACAAAATAGATTTCAAAACAAAAGCCATAAAAAGAGACCCAGAGGAGCACTTTATTATACTTAAAGGAAGAATCTATCAAGAAGACATAAACATTGTAAACATATATGCATCCAACATAGGGGCACCCAGGTATATAAGGAAAATCTTGGATGACTTCAAAAAAGATATAGACAGCAACACACTGATAGTAGGGGATTTCACCACCCCACTGTCAAAAATGGACAGATCTTCCAAACAAAACATCAATAAGGATATTGTGCAGCTGAATGACGCACTGAATCAAATAGATTTAACTAACATATATAGAACCTTACATCCCAAAGAAGAAAAATACACATTCTTTTCAAATGCTCATGGGAGTTTTTCAAAGATAGACCACATGATAGGACACAAAGCAAGCCTCAGCAAATTCAGGAAAATTGAAATAATACCAAACTTTTTCTTGGACCACAAGGGTTTGAAACTGGAAATCAACCTCAAAGAGAAACTTTGAAAACTTGCAAACTCATGGAGACTGAACAGTAGACTATTAAACAATGAATGGGTCAATAATGAGATAAGAGAAGAAATCAAAAAATTTCTGGAAACAAATGAAAATGAACAGACAACAGTCCAAAACCTATAGGACACAGCAAAGGCAGTCCTGAGAAGGAAGTTCATAGCAATACAGGCCTACCTAAAAAAGATAGAAACATTTCAAATTAAAGACCTAACACTACAACTTCAAGAACTGGAGAAACAACAACAAATAAATCCCAGAGCAAGTAGAAGGAAAGAAATAGTCAAGATTAGAGCAGAACTGAATGACATAGAGACGAAAAGAACAATTCAAAGGATCAACCAATCCAGAAGCTGGTTCTTTAAAAAGATAAAAAAAAATTGACAAGCCTTTAAGCAGACTCATCAAGAAAACAAGAGAGAGGACCCAAATTAATAATATCAGAAACGAAAGAGGAGAAATAACAACTGATACCACAGAAATACAAAGGATGGTCAGAAACTACTATGAACAATTATATGCCAAGAAATTTGAAAACCTTGATGAAAAGGACAAATTTTTAGAAAAGTATAATCTTCCAACACTGAAGGAGGAAGAAACAGAAAGCTTGAACACACCGATAACAGCTGGGGAAATGGAAGCAGTAATCAAGAAACTCCCGGCACACAAAAGCCCAGGGCCAGACGGTTTCACAGGAGAATTTTACAAAACATTTAAAGAAGAGCTAATCCCTGTCCTTCTCAGACTATTCCACAAAATCCAAAAGGAGGGAAGACTCCCATACTCTTTTTATGAGGCCAGCATCACCCTGATCCCAAAACCAGATAAAGACCCTTCAAAGAAAGAAAACTACAGGCCAATTTTGCTGATGAACACAGATGCTAAAATCCTTAACAAAATATTGGCAAACCGCATCCAGCAATACATTAAAAAGATTATCCACCACGATCAAGTGGATTCATCCCAGGGATGCAGGGATGGTTCAATATAAGCAAATCAATAAACCTAATACATCACATAAACAAAAGAAAGGACAAAAACCACATGATCATCTCGATAGATGCAGAAAAAAGCATTTGATAAGGTACAGCACCCATTTATGATCAAAAACTCAGCAAAATGGGAATAAATGGGGCATTCCTCAACGTAATAAAGGCCATATATGAAAAACCTACAGCCAACATCATACTCAACGGGCAAAAACTGAAAGCTTTCCCACTAAGATCGGGAACTCGATAAGGATGTCTGCTTTCACCACTTCTTTTCAACATTGTATTGGAAGTCCTAGCCACAGCGGTCAGACAAGAAAAAGAAGTAAAAGGCATCCAAATAGGAAAGGAGGAAGTAAAACTATCATTGTTTGCAGATGACATGATAGTGTACATAGAAAACCCTGTAGACTCCACCAAAAAACTACTCAACCTAATAAATGAATTTGGCAAAACAGCAGGATACAAAGTCAATATTCAGAAATCAAAGGCATTTTTGTACACCAGCAATGCAATAGAAGAAGAAGAAATCAGAAAAAAAAATACCATTCAATATAGCAACAAGAAAAATAAAGTACCTAGGAATAAATTTAACCAAGGAGGTAAAAGACCTGTATGCAGAAAACTATACAACATTGAAGAAAGAAATTAAGGAAGACACAAATAAATGGAAGCATATACTGTGCTCGTGGATTGTAAGAATTAGTATCATCAAAATGTCCATACTACGCAAAGCAATTTATAGATTCAATTCAATCCCTACTAAGATACCAATGATGTATTTCACAGAAATAGAACAGACATTTCAAAAATTTATATGGAACCATAAATGACCCCGAATAGCCTCAGCAATTTTGTGAAAGAAACACAAAGTAGGAGGGATCACAATACCAGACATCAAACTATACTACAAAGCCACTATACTCAAAATAATCTGATATTGGTACAAGAACAGATCCATAGACCAGTGGAACAGAATAGAAAGTCCAGAAATAAGCTCAGGTCTCTATGGGCATCTAATATTTGACAAAGGGGGCAGAAGCATAAAATGGAGCAATAGTAACCTCTTCCAAAAATGGTGTTGGGAGACCTGGACGGCTACATGCAAAAAATTGAAACTGGATCATCAGCTGACACCATACACAAAAATAAACTCAAGATGGATAAAAGACTTAAATATAAGTTGCAACACCATCAAAGTCCTAGAGGAGAACATTGGCAGGAAACTCTCAGATATCCCATGCAGCAATTTTTTCACTGATATGTCTCCTAAAGCAAGGGACATAAAGGAAAGAATAAACAAGTGGGACCTCATCAAAATAAGAAGCTTCTGCACAGCTAAAGAAAACATCAGCAAAATGAAAAGGGAGCCAACCGTATGGGAAAATATATTCGCTAATGATACATCAGATAGAGGTTTGATCTCCAAAATATATAAAGAACTCACTTGACTCCACTCCAAGAAGACAAATGATCCAATCAAAAAATGGGCCAGGGACCTGGGCAGACACTTTTCCAAAGACGAGATACAGAGGGCCCAGAGACATTTGAAAGGATGCTCGGCATCACTAGCCATCAGAGAAATGCAGATCAAAACCACCATGAGGTACCACTTCACACCGGTCAGAATGGCCATCATAAACAGATCAACAAACAACAGGTGCTGGCGAGGCTGTGGAGAAAAGGGAACCTTAGTACACTGTTGGTGGGAATGCAGACTGGTGCAGCCACTGTGGAAAGCAGGGTGGAATCTCCTCAAAAAGCTGAAAATGGAACTGCCTTTTGATCCAGTGATTCCCCTGCTGGGACTATACCCTAAGAATCCCAAAACACCAATTCAAAAGAACCTATGCACCCCAATGTTCATAGCAGCACAATTTACAATAGCCAAGTGTTGGAAGCAACCTAAATGCCCATCAGTAGATGACTGGATCAAAAAACTATGGTACATTTACACAATGGAATACTACACAGCAGAAAGAAGAAAAAAACTACTAAACTTCGTGACAGCATGGATGGAACTGGAGAGCATTATGCTAAGTGAAATAAGCCAGGGGGCAAAAGACAAATACCATATGATCTCACCTATAAGCAGAACCTAACTAACGATACAAAGATGCAAGGAAAATAAGACCAGCAACACTGGAAGGAAAAGAAATGAACAGAGACCAGAGGGATGGAGGGAGAGCGGGACTGGGTAAAAGGAAGGGAAGGGGAGGGTCGGGGAACGTGTTGCAAGGTCTCATGGACAAAACCAAAGGAGAAGGACTGAGGGAGGGAGGGGGGAGGAGGCAGGGGAATGTAGTGGGGGGAAGGCAGAGACAAATGTATTTGAAAAAAAAATATTCACTTAAAAAAAAAAAGCCCAGGTGGAGGTTGCCATACCCCTCCCAAAACACAAGGGGTGTTGGGACCGCAAGTATATGGCCACCTGTAGCCCATGCCCTCCCTTTACAAGTTTTACGTACCCATGACACTGGAATTCTTTGCCCAAATAGCTTCATCTTCTAAAGAGTGGTACATATGGGTGGGTGTGCACTGAGTTTGGACATGTATGCTTTTGTACCCGTGTGCCCATGCCTGAGGCCTCTCCTTATACTGGACAGGTGAGGAAGGGGCATGGCTCCTTCAATTTCCAGTGAGGACCTCAAAAAGCCTGAGAATTCTAAATTTGAGTCTGCCTTCCCAGTCTTGGGCCCTTTTGAGAAACTTAGCAAGATGATGCCAGAGATAGTGGGAATGAGCGGGGACTCCTTATGGCCAGAAGTCACTGTGCTTAGTTGTACAAGGTGGGGTGAGGAGAAACCTGAGCCATCTGGGACACAATGACTCTTGCCTCAGAGTCAGAACTTGTATTTCATGATCCAGTTATGGTAACATGGCTTGGAGGAAGAACTTGAGACACTAAAATCATATGCGTCCAGGTTGTAACCTGGTTCTGTCTATAGTAACTGTGGGGCAGCTGAGCAAGGCCAGGAAGGATTGGAATGCTTTGACCAGGCAGAGGAGGGGGGATGACATCCAGGGAGTGTGTGAAAAGGCCTGAACATGTTTGCTGGAAGTTTAAGCATTTGGAAGTTGTTTGTGGAATGGAAAGCCTGAGGGTGTGGTTGGAGGGCAGTGTGCTTGGGGGAGAAGGAAGGGGGATGAGTCTGCAAGAACCCTACACAAGGGCCCGCAGGCCACTCAAAGAAGTGAGACCTTCTACTGCAGAAACCCAGAGCTCTGCTACACAGAGCAGAGCATCTGGTTTAGCTCTGGGTGGAAATAGAGAGACAGGACAGGCTGGGGGATGTTTTTAAAATCTGATAAGAGATGCTGAGCTGAACAGCACATTGGGTCTAGGAGTAAAGAGGAGGGAAAGGAGAGATTTTGTGAAGGCAGAATTACTCATAAAAATGATAGCAATTAACCCTGGCTGGTGTGGCTCAGTGGATTGAGTGCCGGCCTGCAAACCAAAGAATGATAGCAATTAGCATAACCCTGAGCATACTGCAACATAGACCCGCGGCTTTGGTGTTTAAGATTTTTGACATAAAGATTTTGGTTTTTATGTGGGGTCACACCATATTAAATTTTCAAATAGGATTTAAAATTTTTGTTTTTTCTTTTTAGGACTACTTTGTAGACCTTTGTACCTCCATATGTTTTAAGATTTTTGCATTTCAATCCTGTGTGTATATGTACATGTATATATGTGCATGTATTTATTTATTTTTAACCAGGTATAAAACTGATTTTTCCATAAATATAATTCCAAAAGTAGAAACTTCAGCACCAGAAACCTGTATGGTTTTGTTAACCAGTATCACCTCAATACATTTCATAAACAGAGAAAAAAAAAAGAAAGAAACTCCAGGTCGAGTGAAAAGCAGAGGTTATATTTGGAAATAATGGGGGTTTTGGTGTCTCTGAAATTACTCAGGCTTTGTGCCCTCCCCCCCCCCCCCCCCCCCCCCCCCTCCATGCTGCCAACCCAGACCCCTCCTCCACATCACTATCCTGCAAAGAAATCAACCTCGCATGCATTGAACCAACCTATGGAAATGAGAATCTAAGGATTATAATATTTCCATTTGAATCAAGAGAGCAGATTCCTTTGCGCTTCATTTTTTTTTTTGTAAAAATCATCTGAACTAAACATAAATTTGAGTCTATATACAACTGTTTTTCAGCTATCTTCAAAAGAAGGTAACTTGGATAATTTTGACAGGCAATTATATTCACATTAACTTTCTGTTGGGGCCTCTAGAGGAGTGAGATGTCTCTGAAGTATTAGCATTCTTCTCCACAACCGGAAAATTCCATCACTCCTCAGCAAGTTTCCCTACTATCTCCTTTGGGTCCAATGACTGTAAAATGCCACTTAGAAAATGGCAAACAATGGGCTCACAAGCCCTGGATGCATTTCAAATGGTTTCGTGGGCTTATCAACACTCCTTCTGGACAAAGGAAGAAATGTGGGAAATGCAGCAACTAGTTTAAAAAGCACCATTGTTCAACACTGAGACGCCTCTGTGCAGCGTTTTGATGTATTACTTCAAGGTTCATAGAATCGGGGCATCTCGAGTCAGAAGGGTCCTTGCAGTGTCATTTAAGGCTGCCATTCTTCCTTCTCCCATTTTATCACGGATATATTTAAATCAACATGTATTTTTTAACATTTACCCTGTGCAAGGTGGGGAGTAGTGTGATGTAAAGGGAATAAAGCTCCCTTATACTGAGTCCTGGCCGGGCAGGCTCAGCAAAGCCTGGAAAGGAGGTGAAGAAGGAAGTGTTGTTTTGACCAGATTTGGGTGGCTGTGCTACAAGAGCATGTGAGGCCGAGGGAATGAGATGCAAAAATGTGTGGAGGTAGGAAAAACAAAGCCGGTCAGTAGGACATCAGTTGTAACCATATGACCTGATAGAAAATTCAAGTAAAGAGTAGTAGGAGATAAGGCAAGGGAGGCGCTTGCAGCCGTGAATTGGCCAGTCATTGGACTATTCTGAAAGCAGTGATGAATATTGAAGCTTTCTGAACAGGGACATAAACCATAAACCCACCCAGTTATCAAGGAATTTACCCAAGGAAAAAGATAGATTTTGATTTAAGAGAAACTGTCGGTCTGATATTCCAATTAAAGAAATCTATAATAATGACTTCATTTATGCTCAATGAGCATGCCTCTCACAAACTAATTTCTAGAAAACATGTCCTATTCCCTTCCAAGTACAGGAATCAGGAGAAGGAGGCCTGGGGAGTACTCTTCCAAACTCAGAGCAACATACCTTTTCAAGATAGTGCCAAAGAAGAGTGTAGGCTAGGTGGGGGCTGTCTTAGTCTGCTCGGGCTGCTATAACAAAATACCATAGATTAGGGGATTTAAAAAAAGGATATTTCTTACAGTCCTGGTGCCTAGGAAGCCCAAGATCAGGTGCTGGCTGATTCAGTGTCTGATGAAGTCCCTCTTCCTAGCTTGTAGGTGCTGGCCTTTTCTTTATTATTTAAAAGAACTTTTTAAAAAGCTCTGGCTGGTGTGGCTCAGTGGATTGAGTGCCAGCCTGTGAACCAAAGGGTTGCTGGTTCAATTCCCAATCAGGGCACATGCCTGGGTTGCTGGCCAGGTCTCCAGTAGGGGGCGCTTGAGAGGCAACTGCACACTGATGTTTCTCTCCCTCTTTTCCTCCCTCCCTTCTCTCTCTCCAAAAATAAATAAAAAAAAAAAATTTTTTTTAAATTGATTTTTAGGGAGAGAGAGAGAAACATCAACTTCTTGGGTTCCACTTATATATTGCATTCATTGGTTGATTCTTGCATGTATCCTGACTGGGGATCAAATACCCAGTCTTGGTGTATCAGGATGATACTCTAACCAATTGAGCTCCCAGGCCAGGGGAACAGCCTTCTTGATGTATCCTCACATGACAGACAGGCAGACACACACACACACACACACACACACACACACACAGCAAGAGAGAGAGCTCTCTTTCTCTTTTTATAAAGCTACAGTCTTATCTGATTAGGGCCTCACTATTATGACTTCATTTAATTACCTCTTAAAGACCTTCTCTCAGGATATAGTTACATTGGGCATTAGGGTTTCAATAATAGATTTTTGGGCAGGGCATGTGGAACACAACTCAGTTTATTGCAAGGGGTTAGGTGCAGCCATTGAATCAACTGAACATTGGAGATTTTTCATTTGCTCAAGATTTGAGAAACTATGAGAAAGTTGTAAAATCATCATTGTGGCAGGTAAGAAGGTAATATTTTTGGCTGCGTTATCTCACTATTTTGTAGTACTTTCCCTTAAGCTTAAAACTGATAAAGACTACTCTTTTTATATACTAAAATTATGCAAATCATGACACAAGATTAATGAGTTATTTTCAGATACTTATGTGGAATAAAATAGACTGCCCAACCTACCTTCTGCTATAATAGTTTTCATTTACTGACCACTGGCCATACACTGGGGTTTTCCCTTTGTCACCTCACTAGTCTTCACAATAACACTACGACATAAAGACCTCCATCATGCAGATGGGATCATTGAAGCTTGGAAAATTTAGGTAATAGTACAAAACAGAGCCAGACTTCAGACTCTGGCTTGGATCATTCCCAAACCCAGAAATTTTCCTGTCCCATCTTGCCATTCTTGATATTATATTACATTTCTTTGCATTGATGATGTAACAGATTTTAAAAAAAGGACATTTTCAAAACTCAAGATCTTGACAGGGTGGGAATGACAACCCTCAAAATCACACAGTTTCTAAATCAAACCCAAGTGGTACTCATCTCTACCAGAAAACACAAATATACACACAGACCAGGTCCATGGAGTCAGAATCTCTAAGGATGAGGAGAAGGGGTCTGTATTTTTTAGTTACCTAGGCAATTCTAGTGGTTGGACAAATTTAGTACTGTAGTGGGTAAATGGTAACTTCCCAAAGTTATGTCCACATCCTAGTCTCAAGAAACTCTGAATGTGACCTCATTTGGAAAGAGCCTGCAAATGTGAGTAAGTTAAGCATGTCTAGATTAGATCATCCTTGGTCATTGAGGTGGGCCCTAAATCCAATGACAGGTGTCCTGATCAAATGATACAGAGAAGGAGAGGCCATGTGAAGATGGAGGCAAAGATTAGTTACATAGCTATAAGTCAAGGAATGCCAGAGCCACCAGAAGCTGGAAGAGGCAAGGAAGGACCCTCCCCTGGAGCCTCTGGAGGGGGTGCAGCCCTGCGGATGGCTGATTTCTGACTTTTGGCCTCTAGAACTCTGACAGAGTAAACTTGTGTTGTTTAAGCCACCAAGTTTGTAGTAATTTGGTATAATATCCCTAGGAAACTAATACAAGGACCTACTGATTTAGGTGACATAAAGCAGCAAAAGTAATTAAGGCAGGATTGAATGTGGGAGAGAGAATATAATTGGAGATAACACAGGACATATTTTGCCACTCAGAAATGTACATAATTTAATAGGCTATTTTGATTTTAGTGTTCCCCCACTCAAAGTTCCATCTATGTCTTTAACCACTTCACAAAAATTGAGCAGCGTTTTGTAAATTGTATTTATATAGACTGGGAAAGGTCTTTCAAGTCTATGTAGTTAAACCCATTGTGCCTGTAGGCTTTGTGAGTCCTAGTGCCTTAGGAAAGCATTATAATTTAATTATAATTAAAATTTAATTATATGCTTTCATAGCCAGGTAGTGGTGAGGTTAATATAATAACACAGAAAAAATAAACAATGACCCAGAGAATATGTATGCACGAAGAAGGCAGGAGATTAAGGGAGAGGGAGACCAGTGAGAGATGCCTCTCTTACTTTGCGCCCATTTGCTTCTATCCCTCAGGAGGCACAGCCCCCAGTGATGAGGGCTTTTCCACTCTCTGGCAGACAACACAAGATAGCAGTACTTCTGTGGGTAACATGATTAAAAACAAGTAAAGGACAATTAACTATAGTCTTCTTTCTTGGGTATCAAGCCAATGATTCTTTTTCCTTTACTTATATTTTTAAATATTATGTCATCTTTTGAAGGAGTCAGAGCTGGATATCAATTACTGTTCTACATGTCAAACAAACAAACAAACAAACAAAGTCCAAACCAAACCAAAACCAAAACCCCCACTATGTATTAAGTCCCATTTTATTGCCAATTAGGAAATTATCTGGCTTTATGTTAGGCCAGCCTAACATGATGTTGCTTTTATTTTACCTGGGTTCTTGGGTAGAAAAGATCATCTTGAGATTATACTAGTACATTGCATTAGAAATTTATTAACTTGATTTCCCCAAATTTACATTTCCAGCCCCAGCATCTTCTGTAAATTTCAGACTGAACACTCCTAAACTCACTTGACATCTCCACTTGGATGAGTAGCCAAAACAAAACAAAACAAAACACCCTTTTGATTTCCTCCCCCAATCTTATTTCTTTATCAATGTTCCTTATCTCAGTTAGTGGCAACATTAGTAACCCTATTGCTCCAGTCAGAAATTAGGAACTCCTTCTCTTTTTTTCTCTTTCTGGCAATTCCCTTACCTCACATCTGTATCAAATAATATTGGTGCCATCTTCCCAAAACATCCCGATTCCCATTATTTCTCTCCACCTCCACCCGCTCCATCGTCATTTCCCTGGACTACTGCAACAGCCTTTTAACTGGTCTCCCTGCTTCTACTCTGGCCCCCACAGTTTATTCTCTGCCCAGCAACTGGAGTTTTAAAATATAAACCAGGTTATTTTTAATTTTGCCTTCCCTGCTTAAACCTTACAATGACTCTGGTTTATTTAGCATATAGGCAATTGTTAAAATTGAGACCCCCAAATAACTGCAGTTTCAACAAGAATAGAAGGGCTGTTAATGATGCTTCCATAGGTCAGGGACCCAGGCCTCCCATATCTAATTCTTCTACAATGCACTACAGTGTGTCACCTTCATCTACCTGGTCCAAGATGGATCAAGGCTAGCATGTCTGCTTTCAGGCCAGTAAGAAGTGGAAAAGAGTAGGGCATGCCCCTTCTTTAAGGATGCAACCTTGAAAATGTGCATATCACCTCCGCTCACATCTATTGGCCAGAAATTAGTTGTGTTGCCACTCTTAACTGCAAGGGAGTCTCAGAAATACTATCTTTATTCCATATAGTCATATCCTGAGTTGGAAATAAGGGGTTCTATTACAACAGCAAAAAAAGGACAATGGATATTCTGGGGTATTATGGTAGATTATGTTATGGTAAGACATAGACTGAAATACACTGTGGCTCAACAAAACGGGAGGTAATTTTTTCTTACGTGAGAGTTTTGGGTGAGTGAACTGCTTGTTGGCCAGACTTTTCTCAATGTGGTGATTAGGGTTCCAGGTGATGGAGGCTCTGTCATTTTCAACATCTGGATTTGAAGGTTGCCATCAACATTTCCATCCCAGAGAGCAAGGAATGGAAGTGGCACAGGGATACGAGTGTGGATGATTTGTGTTGGCCAGGCCTGGAAATAGTGCACACCACTTCTATTCACATTCCACTGGCTAGTTCTCATTCATATGACCACATCTAAGAGCAACACGTACTGTGAAATTTGGTCAGGGTCTATCCCCAGCAGAAAGAGAAGAGAGATTTTATAAACACTGTGCACAGAATCAAATCCAAAGTCCTTACCAGACTTAAAGCCCTTAGAAAATATGGCCCATGGCTGTATCTCCACAACATCCTTCGATCTTCCTCCTGCTGATTTTGATCCACCCTCATTGGCCCTCTTTCTTGTCTTTGAACCTACAAAGTCCCTTCCACCTCAGGGTCTTTGCCACTGCTCCTTGCTCTGCTTGGAACTCCCTTACCCAGACATTCACACGTCACTCTCTCACATCACTGAGCTTGCAACTTAAAAGCTAACTCCTCCGAAAGACCATCTGCAGCCACCTTTTCCACACTCTCTATGTCCTTGACCATTTCCCATCACTATCAAATCCCTTATCATGTTTCGTTTTTCTTCAAAGAACCTATAATTTTTCCATCTTTTCATGGCCTGTGTCTACCCACAACCTATATTCATTGTGATGATATTACTTATTTTGTTTATTGTATATCCTTAACTAAGGAGGGATATTGATATCTTTAATATTTAATAATTAACTATGTTGACAGGTTTATTAGATTAATTAATGAATGTAGAAGCTCTCTTAGTTACACACAAGGTTTAATTTATTATAGCATTCTATGAACAAGTGCCTTTCTCCCCTTATAAATTTTCTTGAAGAAAGTTCTCTAGATGTTTGATATTTGCATCCCTTATTTGTAGAATGGGGAAAATGATGTGCCTCTGCCCTAGAATAATTATCAAGATTGTAGGAGACAATTTATATGAAACGCTAAGCCCAGGGCGTGGCCTGTCGTTCCACGAGCAGAGTGCACTCAGCGAGTGCTTGCTGTGACCCCCGCTGCTGCACCGCCACCTCTAGATTCTCACAGGGAAAGCACTGAAGGTATGGAAAAAAGGGGGGAATCCCTCAATCATTAATATATGCCTCGAACATTGCATGATGTCTAAATTTAGGCAGAGAAAGAAAGGATCAAAAATATAGCTCTTGGCTCCCCGGATGGCAAGGTGGCAAGCGGGCACTTCCGAATTGCTTTTCATTTATTCAAGTTGTTATTTTATAAGGAAATATCTAGGCTGTACGACTTTCCAGCACCAGTTTGATTGTAATAATATAACAGTTGAGAATATTATAGTCATTCTTTCAACATGACCTTTTGAAGAGAAAGCAGAACCAAATCCTTCTGGTAAGAGTCTGTACTGCGTCTAATGCATTATTGAGCACTGCAGGGATTTCCATTTGGTTTTTATTTTCAGATGAAGACTACATTCAGTCATAGAGTTGACCAATTCCATCTGCTATATTCCAGCTGACAGAACTACTAAAGGTGATATAGTTGTGCTAGTTAGTCCAGTATATTGAATAATTCCTGCAAAAAGCTGGGACCCATGTTGCATTCCTGCAACCCATGTTGAGAGGAATCAACCAGGAAATGACTCCCAAACACTAAAAAAGCCTGAGAATATTTAGCTAGTAAAAACACTGAAGTAATTGTTTTCAAATAAAGAATCATTCTATTTGTTTTTGTAGCAATCATTTTAAAAAATAGGCTCTCCCTTGACTCTTTCAATATAAATATCATTTTCCTTGATGTTACTGGATAATTTTTTAGGCCTCCCTATTGGGTTCCCAATAGATGTGGTAACTCATTTGGTCTTAGTTTACCTCACTGCTTGCTCAGGAACTTAGAGTTTTCTCTGTCCAAGATCTAGCCAAAGAGGGTTAAGAACAGGGTTAAGTGTGCTGTATACGATATCTTAAAAGCACAGCATACAATTTCTGGAAGGAGCTGGGATTTCTGGCAGTGATTGAAATACAATTCCTATGAAAGTATAGAACATGAAAGCACTCCTTCCCCACGCCCCAGCACTCACCACACAGTTTTTAGTTTAATTCCCATCCCCACTCCTACTTACTATTCATTACGCTATTATCCAGTCTCTCATGCCTTAGACTGAGCTGCACTTCGGGAAATATAGTCTCTGAATGGATATAAAAGTAGAATTGCTGATGGGCAAAAAAGAGAGGTAATGACTCTGGCTAGCTCAGAAGACAACTCTACATTTTCCAGTCAGTGCAACACTTTGCCCTGGGGTTAGGGTAGGTGGTGGGGAGAGTCAAAGTCTTCTTGCTTTGGGGTTGTTGTGGCTGTTCTGGTTCAAAGGGTAGTGTTTATGTCATCCGAGGATGTTTCTCAATTCCTCCCCATAAATGATGCAGTCAGTGGAACGTCCCTCTGAACTTTGACAGATCCTCTTCTCTTATCTTTAGTTTACAATGCTGGTGCCAGATTTTTATCCTTTTCCATATTTGAGAGAAGGTCTGTTATGAATGGTTAATTTGCTGCCACATTAACCTGAAAGTCTGTCTTGGTTATTTGTTTTTGTTTATTATTAAGAAAAATTAATTGAGCAGAATAATTGGACCTCAGGCTGAATGGATGATAATGACCCTCTAAGGATCAGTCTCAAATATGTAGTCTCTTTGACTGTTGGACATAGAAGGGAAATTGGACATCATGTACTTCAAACCCTCACTTAATCTTAGGCATGTGATGACCCAAGAGGATCAATGACTTGCCCAAGAAACAATTAGGTGTGGTTGGAGACCCGAGCAGTTGTTCCACATCAATTAGCTAATCTTACTCTGCATCTTTTGTTATAATTTCAATTTATTATTATAGGTCAGGATTTTTCCACATGTCCTACATTATTCTCTATTTTTATCTTCATCAAAACCTATTGAAAGCATATGTTATTATTCCCTATGATGCCAGTATTTTATTTTCATAAAAAGGAAGGGATTTTTAAAGTTTTTGCAGAGCAACTACTTAAATGACTAAATGCATTTATCTAAGAAAATAAAAAACAAAAAGTAAGGGATCTTTATTTCTAATCACTAGACTATTTGTGTTTCTACCCAGGGTACCTCCTCTTAATATTGAGGTAGCTGGAACTCTGAGTTAGTAAGTAGGAAGTCACTTTGTAAATGCTATAAAAAGACTATGGATAAATTGGGGAGGCATTTTATTAGGAGATGAGGCTCTGTGAACTATCCCCTCAACAGAGCACACACACTTAAACAACGATATCTGTGTTCAGCCAAATTCCTCACAGGATGTAGCTTGACAAACATTGTCATCTTATGACTTGTAGGTTTTTCTGTGCTTCACATTGGTCACTCCCTTTGGTTCTCATGGTCTTTAATAAGAGAGAGTAGAGTAAAATTGACTAGATATTCCCTCCCTGAGATTATACTATACCCTTGATTGAAGTTTTAGTTGTTGCCAAAGCTCTTCAAGCAGGTATTTTCAGTCTCTGCTTTTACCACCATGGTGACTAACTGCATTCATTCTATGTGGATTAGATCACTCTTCCTCCTACAGGACAACCTTATGTACGTCCAAAATTTTAGTAGGTGCTTTTATTATCTCACCCATGTATTTACTACCTAGATTACTATGGTGATGTAATCATGTGGTAGGATGAGGTAAAGTCTCTTCCTCTGTGTAATCATGAACCCTAAGGGCTCTGGAAGAGATCTGAGGATGCCGTCTTGCCCAAGGCTCTCCCTTAGGTGGGTCAATGCCTTGTATCATGCACACCATGAGGTCATCTCTTCTTCTCTTAATTAAATCCAGAACTGACACAGAACAGTTTCTTTGGAAATTAACTTCAGCTGATATTTCATTTTATTATTTTTTCCAATAACAAGAGAAAGTTTATTTAGAAAGTCACAGAGGTAGTAAAGGTGAGCAAGCTGGGTTGCATGGGCTCAGGAAAGAAGTTACAGAGACAGAAGAAGGGCCCTTGGAGCTTAGCAGAGAGAAAGGCAAAGGTAACACACCTGGGAGTCATTTTACATTTCTACAGTTATTATCCAATTTGAGGGAAACACATCAACAATCACTCCCACTCCGCCAATCAGGCTTAGGTACAGCCCCCAGCTCCCCCTAACCCCCAAAGCCACCAGGGACTGTGGAGGCTGTGTAAAGAAAATGGGAGGTTAAGGAAGCCATCCTGGGGCAGCAAATGCCTCAGTTAAGCCCTGAGGGAAGAGGAGAAAAACTATGCCCCACACCCTCCACCAGGCTAGACCCTCACTTCACACATTAACTCAATGAATTGCCACAGTAGATGCTCAACCAAGACCATGTGTCTTTACCCAAAGTAGAAACTACTAAATCAGGATCATCCCAATTGCTCCTGAGGCTTTCCAGATTTGACTGCCAAGGTTTTTCCTGAATAGCTTCAATGAAGAGAAGCCAAGCCATCCCAACAGTTAGAGCCAGCTGAGAGAGCTCTCTGACTTATTCCCTGGAGATTCTGAGTAATGCGTCAACCATTTACAAAACCAGCGGTGCCCTCCTCTTTGGGCAAGGCCATGACATGACCTTAGTATGGGATATTTGAAGGAGAAAACCCCATGTGTTGAAAGCCAAAGCCAAAACCAAAAATCACATCTGACCCAGAGGATGTCAAGATGGTTCAATGTAGCATTGAGCCAGGAACACAATGTGACAGTCGGGGAGTGACCCTTTGTAACTCTCCTCTGAGAAATTTTGCTGTAATGTTTTACAGAACTGAGTGGAAAACTTTAAAAGTCAGCAGTTTCATTATGCACAGGTTGAGTTGTTTGAACTATTTGATGTTCCTTTCATGCCCCTAAGAATGTCTAATGTAAAACAATAAGCATGGTAAACTTCTGAGAAGTTTGACTGAGATCCCAGGTGTTAGGTGCTTCCTTCTTTGCATTCTCATAGCATCTGGTTCTTATTTTCTTTACTGCAAGTATAGTCCATATTGCATGAGAGTTACACACTGATGTGCTGTTGGCTAGGGTTCACCTTTCATTAGAACACTGTCCAACTAAAACAATGCTTGGCACTTTATAAGTAAGTAGTAGGTTAGTGAATGTTGTTACCTCAACAGAAATACTTTCACCTAGTTACTGGAGAGTATTGCTAGTCACAAAGAATCTTTTTTTTTTCACTAAAATAAAAATTATGGACTCTATTATAGCACAGCCTAAAATGAGACAGTGAAACCTGAATAAAGACAGAGCTGGAATTTTCTTCTCTGGAAATAAATCCAGATTTTTGATGAATACAAATGAGGATGAGGCCAAGACAGTCAGCACTGCTTATCCCGACACACTCTGAAAACCTGGGTGAGTTTTTGGACTACTCTGAGGTTTGATTTCTTCTCCAGGGCATGCCAGGGGTCAGAGAAAAATCCTGTCCTAAATTCAGCTTTCTCAGGATAAGCTCTCTGGGGCAGATCTGAACTGGAGCTCCCTAATCCAGGCAAATAGGATGCAATTTGCAGACTAGTGTCAATAGAATTCCTGGAATGTTGGATTGAGAATACTTTGTGGTCTGTTTAGTGGGAACTTCATGATGGCTGAGCGGTAGCCACCACAGATGTAGATGGAGAACCAGTGGCACTAAGGCTGGGTGTCCACCCTTGCTCTAATTACTTCCCAATCCAGGACAAGTTACTACAAATGGGTCTTAATTATTTCAAACTTAAGGAATGCAGAGATGATGAGTTCACACCAAATACACCAAATTCATACTTCCTTGTCAAAAACAGCCCCTAAGTTTCATAGAGAAATGCCTGGGAGCGAAAGACAATAACATATCTGGGTATAGGTCCTGCTCAACAAGCCCTTGGCAGTTTTGGCTGAATGTAATCCCAGCAGAAGCCTTTGCTGTGGAACTGTGGACACGGAGCCAGTTCTAAAAGCCAATTGCTGCCTATTTGATTGGTTTTGTTGATTGCACAGCCACTGATCTGCACATGGCAATGAGGGTGTTGCTCCTTGGCAGTCAAGGTGGGTAATAAGAGGAAAACCTGCCAGGACAAGGCATTTGGCAGAACTTGTTGAAACCTTTTCTATTTCTAGAACTTGGAATGCACATGGACCTCAAAGGCACCAGGGAGTCACTCTGGCTTGCCCTTTAGTGTACTTAAGAGGAATTGTTTGCAGTCTTTGACTCCACATGACCTACACAGGTACTATATTGGAACATATTTCAAATGCTTCATTTCCATAGGTGGTGAGTTATCTTCCTCTCCACTGCCCTCCACCAATCCCAATGTCCATGATTTATTTATATGGGCATATTGGAAAAGAAAAAGAAGAAATTTTCAAAATAAAAGCAAAACATTAACAAGGTCATCTGTAAATTTGAAATGAATGACATCGATATTAGGTCACATGAGCAAAAGGAATACCAACATAGTTTTTCAGCTGCTGCACATGAGCTATAATTTTCATATATCCTCCTGTAGAATTATCTGTCCTTTTGTTTCTTTCATCAACTACAATCCAAACATATGTGATTAGGTTCCCACCAAATACTTCTTCCTGATACTAAATCCTACATGTAGAATGGCTCTCTTTCTTAGCAGCTCTATCAGCTGCTGATAAGACACACATGAGGTTACAGGGAACAAGGACAAGTGTTCTTTGTCTTACTGCTCAGGAGGATGGAGGACACATCTCAGATTAACTTAGGATGCATGAGAAGAAGGAATGCCTAAACCAAGTCAAATGCACAGAGCAGAAATCTTAAAAATCTTGACAATTTAATGCAAGAATTTTTGTAAGGCTCATCAGTAAACACATAGCAGGCACTTGATACACAATCATTGAATTGAACTAACATTTATTTCAATTTCTTAAGTTTTCTCTGAGCACCTTAGAGTCTGTATTAGATTTCAGGTGACCTCTTTTCCTTTTATCCTCTATCTCCCCAACCAAAAGCAGTTCACAGGCATCATCAACAGATGAAGCCATGCAATTTTGGAGGACAAATCCTAGCAGATGCTCATGAATTCTGCATAGAGGGGTGAGTCTGCAGAGGAAACCATGGACTCTGTTTCACATTTGTCCCCGAGTTAAAGGGAACTGACACACTGTTTATAGGAGAAATTTCTCTTTCTGAGAGATCTGTTTGGTTCATCAAAGAATCACTCTCAATGAAAGGGCTCAGGCTTCTCAGGAGTCACTTTTCCTAAGTTCCCAAAGTAGCAAAATGTAATAGGCAAACAAATATAGGTGATAGACTGTCTGATACTTTCTTTTTTAAATCTTATTATTTTCTGAAGATGAATGGCTCTTTTAACCTATACAGAACTGACTATGTTAAATGAATATTTTATCTTTAACATAGATGGTGAAATGTTTAGCAATTGCCTCTAATGTTATTGGAATAGAACTGATTTTAATTATATAAGCTATTTAGCTTTGTTTACTTCCCAGATGATTAGGAGAGAAGAAACTGTTTCATAGCAAATAAGTAAGGTCGAGAAATAAATAAAGTTAGTGGATTGTCTTCAATAGTACCTCTTAGTGGGAAGCTATCGAGTATTCAATCCACTGGGCCACACCAGCCTGGGGAAGCTACCGAATATTCAGTAAGGAATTCAACTCTACCTGTTTAGTAGCCCTGGTCTCTGCCTTTTTCATCCCACTTTCCCCAAATAAGTCCTCATCATCTGTTGCCGGACTATTGAGATAGTCACCTAACAGGCCTCCTTGTTCCCTTATCTCCCCTCTTCAATCCATCCTGTTTAGATCACTTAGCTAAAAAGTATGTAATAAGCATCTACTATATGCCAGTCATATTTTTATAATCCATTCAAACACTATTACAGGGACCTTTAAAGATAAAAGGCTTTTAAAAATACCCATTGAACTGACTTTTAAAAAGAATGATCTGAAGGGGTGCTCTGTCTACCACATTCGTCCCCGTAAGCTCTAAGGGTAGGAGGGTGTGGGGTGTGTATGTGTATGTGTCCCCTCTAGATGAACACCTGACATTTGTTTGCTTTTTTTTCTTCTCTGAAGAAGACATTTTTTTTCCAATTCTTTAGAAGGCTATTCCAACAAGAGCCTGATACACAGACTCAGAGCAAAGCTTTGGCCCTGTCTGATGTCCTTGGGTGTGAGGAGATTGTATAGCACTGTGATATGATCACCACCATACTTCTCCAGGCATTTAGCCTACTGTAATTTAAAGGAAATTACAAAATTTTTGGTCTTTTCAAACTTTATATCATTAATATTCTGATGCCCTTCTTTTTCCAAAAGCATCTTTGAGAATGTTTATTATATATACTTTTGACATTTCTTAAGTTATTCTAGGATGAATTTTATTTTTTCATGTAAATTTGTAAATCTGAAGGTTTTTAAATGCTATGTAATAACTGGCCATTTTAAGACATTATTTTTTGGATCTTAAGAAGCCTCATCAATTAAAATGACTATAACCCTTAGGAGAAAGACTTCTTTTATATTTCAATATTGTATATTGTCTTATTTCTTTCTGTTGAAAAATGAGTGCTATCTGCTTGAGATTTGTCAGGTGATACTGTGAAAAAAGCTTGAGGTTTGGAGAAGGCTTGGATTTAAACCCAGTCTCTACCTATTTCCATGTTCTCCTGGGAGAGGCACATCAGATATTTGTGGCTCGGTTTCCTCCTCTGTAAAATATCAGGTGTTGGTGTTGAGGTATGTGAATACTCTGTGAACCTTGAAGCACTGGTTTGAGAAGGCATGCCTTTGGGCAGTGGGTCTGTCCCTGAGAGTAAAGAAGTTGAGGTTAGCTCCCCCTACTTCTACTTCTTCCTGCCTGGCAGAGGTGGAGTCTTCTCTTGGAATTTAAAAGTATGTATTACACCAAGCAATACAAAGGATCATAAGAAAATATTATGAACAACTATATGCCAACAAATTGGACAATTTGGATAAAATGGCTAAATTCTTAGAAACACACAGTCTTCCAAAAGTGAATCAGGAAGAATCAGAGAATATGAATAGACAATTACAGCCAGTGAAATTGAAGCAATAATAAAAAAACTCCCAACAAACAAAAGTTCTGGTCCTGGATAGGTGAATTTTAACAAACATTCAAAAAAGAACTGACACCTATCCTTCTCAAACTAGTCCAAAAAATTCAAGAGAAAGAAGACTCCTAAGTTCATTCTATGAGGCCAGCATTATGCTAATTCCAAAACCTGATAAAGACACTACAAAGAAAGAAAATTGCAGGACAATAATCCTCATAAACATAAATGCTAAAATCCTCAACAAAATATTAGCAAACCAGATCCCACAATACATTAAAAAGGTTATACACCATGATTAAGTGGGATTTATTCTAGAGATGAAGGTTGGTTCAGTATCTGTAAATGTAAAAACATGATACACAAAATAAACAAAATGAAGGATAAAAATCACGTTATCATATAAATAGATGTAGAAAAAGCATTTGATAAAAGCTAGTATCCATTTATGATAAAAACTCTCAGAAAGGTGTGAGTAGAGGGAATATACCTCAACGTAATAAAGGTCATATATCACAAACACACAGCAGACATCATATGCAATGGGCAAAAACTGTAAAAATTTCCCTTAAGATTGGGAACAAGACAGGGATGTCTGCTTTCACCTCTCTTATGCAACATAGTACTGGAGGTCCTGGCCACAGCTATGAGACAAGAAGAAGAAATAAAAGGCATCCAAATTGGAAAGGAAGAGGTAAAATTGTCATTTTTTGCAGATGGCATCATACTGTATATATAGAATCCTAAAGATTTCACCAAAAAACTACTAGTTATTTGTTAATAAACAAATCCAATAAAATAGGAGGATACAAAATATATATCCAGAAATTAGTTGCATTTATATACACCTATAATGAACTGTCAGAAAGAGAAAATAATAAAACAATGTCATTCACAATTGCTTCAAAAACTACCTAGAAATAAGTTTAACTAAGGATGTAAAAGATCCATACTCAAAAAATTATAAGACACTGAAGAAAGAAATTGAAGAAGATACAAATAAGTGGAAGCATATACCATGTCTATGGATTGGAAGAATTAACACCTTTAAAATGTCCATACTACCCAAAGCAATCTACAGATTCAACTCAATTTCTATCAAGATACCAGTGGCATCTTGTACAAAACTAGAACAAATATTTCAAAAATGTATATGGAACCACAAAATACCCTGAATACCAAGAACAATCTTGAGAAAGAAGAACAAATTTGGAGGAATCATGCCCCTTGATATTAAACTATATTGTAAGTCCATCATAATCAGGCTAGCATGGTACTGGCATAAAAACAGATATACAGAGGACCCAGAAATAAATCTACACCTTTATAGTCAATTAATATTTGACAAAGGAGACAAAAGCATACAATGAGGTATAAATAGTCTATTCAATATATGATGTTAGGAAAATAGGTTGGATATATACCAAAAAATGAAACTAGACCACCTTCTCATACCATATACAAGAATAAATTTAAAATGGATTAAAAACTTAAATGTTAGACTCAAAACCACAAATACCTCAGAAGAAAACATATGCAGTAAAATCTTGGACATTTTTTCTGATGTATTGCCTTGGATAAGGGAAACAAAAGAAAAATAAACAAATAGGACTACATCAAAATAAAAAGATTTTGCACAGCAATATGAAAAGACAGCCCACTGGATGGGAGAACATATTCACCAATGATACATCTGATAAAGGGTTAATAATCAAAACTTATAAAGAACTTGTACAACTCAACACCAAAAAAACTAAGCAATCAAATTAAAAAATGGGCAAAGAACCTGAATAGACACTTGTCTAAAGAGGACATACAGATGGCCAATAGAAATATGAAAAGATGTACAATGTCACTAATTATCAGAGAAATGTAAGTTAAATGAGATATTACCTCACACCTGTCAGAATGGCTGTCATCAATAAATCAACAATCACCAAGTACTGGCTAAAATGTGGAGAAAAGGTAACCCTTGTGCACTGTTGGTAGGAATTCAGATTGGTGAAGCCATTGTGGAAAGGAATATAGGGTAACATCAAAAAATTAAAAATGGAACTGCCTATGACCCAACGATTCCACTTCTGGGAATATATCCAAAGAAACCCAAAACACTAATTCGAAAGAATATGTATACTCCTATGTTCATTGCAGTGTTATTTACAATTGCCAAGATTTGGAAGCAGCCCAAGTGTCTATCAGTAGATGAGTGGATAAAAAAGGTGTGGTACATTTACACAATGAAATACTACTCAGCCATAAAAAAAAAAAAAAGGAAATTTTACTCCTTGCGACAGAATGGATGATCCTGGACGGCATTGTGCTAAGTGAAATAAGCCAGTCAGAGAAAGGCAAATACCATATTATTTTACTCATGTGGAATCTAATGAACAAAATAAACTAACAAATAATGTAGAAACAGACTCATAGATAGAGAACAGACTGACGACTGTCAGGGGGAGGTGTTGTGAGGCTGGGTGTAAAGGGTAAAAGAATTAACAAAGAAACAAACAGAAAAAGAAACTCAGCACCAGACAACAGTATGGTGATTACCAGAGGGAAATGGATGTGGGGGGTGTAGAAGAAGGTATAGAGGGGATAAATGGTGGTGGAAGGAGGCTTGAATTGGAGTGGTGAACACACAATACAATTAACAGATCATGAAATATATATAATTTGATTAATCTATGTCACCCCAGTAAATCCAAAAAAGTATTTATTATGACAAATATCTAATACCTCAAGTATTAAAAATCACCATAAAACACTGACATCACCCATTGACCAATTAGTTATTGAAGTCAATTAGCCACTATTAGTAATGAATATTTCACTTTTATGTAAGCCATTTCTTCAAATATTGGTTTGAGAGGCCTTCAGCCTCCTGCACTTTTTGATTGAGCACTAATAAGAAAAATTGGGCATTCACACATCAGCCACAAGTATGCATGATTACATATACTCAGTTGCATAAAAAATAACTGGTAGTGTTCAACGAAATTAACTTCTTTTAATTTCTTAAAGATCCAATATTTTGGTCTTTAAGCCAAATGGGTATTAAATAGATAAAAGATAGCTAATGATCTTCACACATGAATTGTGATTGAATTTACTGGCCAGACAGAAACTCTGACAGAAAATACAATATTTTTTTTCTGGTTTTAGAATAGAATCCATACATTGGTCCAACTATAAACTCTGCCAAAGGCCTGTGGAATTTATTATTAAAATATTAAATTCTGGTAATAGTGAGAATTTTTGAGGATAATTTATACTATTCTAATCACCGTGTTACTTCTCAGATTCAAAAGTCATAAAATTAATTGTTCTATTTATATTTCAATAAAGGTAGGTCAACATAATCTTTTAAAATATCATATCAGTTGAAATTATTTTCTTTCAAAATCCACTGGCATATTTCTCTGCTCACTTGTTTATTTCTGTCTTCATTTTTTCAGCAGGGTGATGTGTTATCTGGGGACAGTTTGGTCACCATCAATTTTCTTTTTTTATTATCACCCTGCCTGCCTGCTTGAATTTCTTGAGCAGCTGACTCAGACCACTACTCAGCTTGCTTGAATCGTAGACTTGGCTGACAAGTCCAGTGTAGCTATTTTTATAAGCCGTCTCAATGGGCTGTTTGAATTGATCAGCCCACCCTGTCACAGAAGTGGACCTGGTCACTCCAAAGGCACAAGATGAGGAGAGGAGAGCAGGCTAGTGCCAGCAGAGCTACGAAGAGGCAACTGAATTGTAACTTACAATAACTTAAGAATCATTGATTACTCAGTAACTCTTTTGAGGAAAAAATTAGGAAAAAACTAATTCCTGAAGACTTAATTCTGCCATCTATTTTGTAGAAGAAAATGGAATTACCATAATTTGAAGTCTTTATGCATCCCTTTCATCTCTCCTTTTTTTTTTTTTATTTGTTTACATCAATCGCTGTGCTGACAGCTAATGGAGAATTATGGGGGCGGGCAGTTGAGAGGGGTAGAAATATAGAGGAATCCAAGTTCTATTGCTTAGGCCACTCACCTTCTCTAGAGGAAAGAATTTTTTAAAAAATGAAGTGCCATGATAGGCAGGCTACCATTGCACCGAGAACTGGCATGACTCCAGTTGTCCCACCTTTTCTATGAGCCCCTTTTTAATAAAATGCTTGAAGCTATTCTGTCCATCCCACAATGCTGGACATGTGGCAGATGACCCAAAGTGCTGCTTGAGTTCTGTGGGTTTAGTGACCATCCACTTCTTTTTTCTGATTATTAAATGAATTCACATAGTTGATTTATGAATGAGATTCTAGACCTTGAAATGTTACAAAGCAACTTTAATTGAATTCAGTAGATTTTATATATTTTAAAAATCTTTCCCTTTTACCAACTCCAAATTAATCACTCCAATAGTCAGGGACAATCTGTTATATAACAGTCTTCTCAGTAGCTAGAAGGACAACAGTTAATGATTGATAGATCAGGAGAAGTTCTAAGATTTTGAAATCAGAGAGTGTGATCCACAGCGTACTATGTCCAGGTGACGTACACACCTAGGGGTCTTTATTTAAAACTATTTTAAAACTTAAATAAACACACTGTCTAAGTCATATTATTAAGGCATCATTAACACGTTACCAAGTGGTATGAAACTTCATCTTTGAAATTTTGACACTCATTTGAGCATTTATTACAGTCATTTACTATTTAACAGTGGGGATAAATTCTGAGAAATGCATTGTTGTACAGGTTTGTCATTGTGCCACCATCACAGAGTGTTAGATAAACCTAGATGGCATAGCCCACCACACACCTAGGCCATCTGGTAGAGCCCATTACTTCTCAGCTACAAACCCGTTCAGCATGTTACTGGGTTGAATACTATAGGCAATTGTAACACTATGGTATGTATTTGTGTACTTAAATAAAGAAAAGTTACATTAAAATTAAGACATAAAAGATAAAAAGTTGTACCAGCTGTAGAGGGCACGAACTATGAATGGAGTGTGAAGGACTGGAGGGTGCTCTGGGTGAGTTGGTGCATGAGTGGTGAGTGAACGTGAAGGCCTAGGACATTACCATGTACCATTGAAGGCTTTATAAACAACTGCATGCTTAGGCTACACTAAATTTATAAAACAACATGAAGTTAAATCAACCACAAGAGAAATGATGAAATCAAGAGATATTACAAATACAACATGTATGAAACTGTTGCCAGTGTGACACAGCATACTGTTATACAGCAAACATTTTTTAATATGTAGAAAGAGCAAACTCTACAGTAATGATAAAACTTATAATATAGTGAATACATAAAGCTTGCGTAATGTGTTGTGCTATGATGTCCTAATAGTACTATGTTAGAAAGCAACAGGAATTTTTCTTTTTTAAGTATATTTTATTGATTACGCTATTACAGTCGTCTCAGTTTTTTCCCTTTGCTCCCCCTCTGCCTGGTACTGCCACTCCCTCTAGCATCCCCCCGACCTTAGTTTGTGTCCATGGCTCACGCATGTAAGTTCTTTGGCTTCTCCATTTCTTAGGCTGTTCTTAACATTCCGCTGTCTATTTTGTACCTACCAATTTGTGTTTCTCAATCCCTGCACCTTTTCCCCCATTCTTGTCCTTCCCCCTCCCAGCTGATGACCCTCCAAATGATCAAATGATCTCCATATCTATGGTTCTGTTCCTGTTCTTCTTGTTTGCTTAGATTTTTAAATTGAATTGTTGATAATTGTGAATTTGCCACCACTTTGTTTATAGTTTTGGTCTTCTTTTTCTTACATAGTTCCCTTTAACATTTCATATAATGTTTTGGTGATGATGAATTCCTTTAGTTTTATCTTGCTTGGGAAGCAGTTTTATCTGTCCTTCCATTCTAAATGATAGCTTTGCTGGATAGAGTAATCTAGATTGTAGGTCCTTGCTTTTCATCACTTTGAATACTTCTTGCCAGTCCCCTCTTGCCTGCAAAGTTTTGAGAAATCAGCTGACAGTCTTATGGGACTCATTTGGAGGTAACTCTCTGCTTTTCTCTTGCTGATTTAAGATTCTCTCTTTATCTTTAACCTTTGGCATTTTAATTATGATGTGTCTTAGTATGTTCTTCTTTGGGTCCAACTTGTTTGGGACTTTGTGTACTTCTTGGACTTGTATGTCTATTTCCTTCACCCAATTAGGAAAGTTTTCTTTCATTATTTTTTCAAATAAGTCTTCAATTTCTTGCTCTTCCTTTTCTCTTTCTGGCACCACTATGATTCAGATGTTGGTATTTTTGGAGATGTCCCAGAGGCTCTTTACTCTATCTTTATGTTTTTGAATTGTTTTTCCTTCTTGCTGTTCTGATTGAATGTTTTTTCTTCCTTACATTACAAATTATTGATCTGATTCTCAGCTTTATCCCCCCCCCACTGTTGGTTCCCTGTAGATTTTTCCTTATTTCACTTAATACAATCTTCATTTCTGCCTGGGCCTTTTTTATGCTGTTGTAGTATTCAATTATTTCTTTGAGCATCCTAGTAACTAGTGCTTTGAACTCTGCATCTGATAGGTTGCTTATCTCCATTTCATTTAGTTCTTTTTCTGGAGTTTTGTTCTATTCTTTCATTTGGGCCATATTTCTTTGTTTCCTCAATTTGGTAGAATTGTGTTTGCTTTTGTGTATTAGGTAGAGCTGCCTTGACTCCCTGTCTTAGTAGCATGGCTCATTGTAAAAAAAGTCACCTGTAAATTGTGTGGGATGGAGCCTTAGGTAATTGCCCAGGCGGGGCAACCTGTTTCACCACCTTGCAGCCCTGAGTAGGGGAGGGCTCAAAGAGGGGACGGTGTTGCTGTTTGGCCTCTGGAGATTGCCCAGGGGAAGCTGTCTCCTGGCATGCACACTACACCTTCTCCCTGTATACAGCTGTTGCCCTCATACTGAAACCCAGAGGGGATGAGTCTGCGTGAGCCCTACATCTATTTTGGGCCATTTAAGAGGAGTCTCATGTGAATCCCACAGTTTGTTCCACTGCCCCAACCTCCACTGGTTTTTACAGACAGAAGTTATGGGACTTACCTTCCTGGTGCTGGAACCCTGAGCTGGCTGGTCTGGACTGGGGCTAGGATTGCTTGCTCCTGAGGTATCCCTCCCAATTTTTATCCACCACACATGAATGTGGGGCTGCCAGTTCTACTGTCTCTGTGCCACTCTGTGTCTCCATGCCTCTCAGCACTTCTCCATGTCCCTGCCCCTTCTACTCATCTGGATGAATGTGGCTTCTTTTAATTCTTGGTTGTTGGGCTTCCATACACAGCTTGATTTTCTGACAGATCTGGATGATATATGTTTTGTAGTCTAGTTGTAATCTTTGCTGTAGTTGAACATGGAGGCAAAGCATGTTTACCTATACCTCCATCTTGATCAAAGAGCAACAGGAATTTTTCAGTCCATTATAACCTTATGGAACCAGCATCATATACAAGGTCTGTCCAGAAAAAGTCCAATGATTGTTAATACAATGAGAACAGTTTGTGCATATCAATGTAACCTGGCAGCCAAGGGGAGTGGACTGGAATACACATGTGTGAACAATGACAACTTCACTGTACTAGTCAGTGGTGGTGTTAGATACCATTGAGTGTGCATGTGTACTGTGTGGCCATCACATTCAGAGTGACTGAATGAGTAGAGCAATGAATCTGCATCAAATTTTGCATGAAGCTTGAACATTCCTCTGCTGAAACTTGGATGATTTAGAAGGCTGCAGCTATGGGCATCTTGTGATTGGCAGCCTCATCATGGCAACGTGCCTGCTCATGCATCACATTTCATGCAGAGTTTTTTTGTGAAACATCAAATCAACTAGGTAACTCAGCCTCTTTACAGCCCAGATTTGGTGCCCCATGACTTCAGGCTTCTTCTAAAACTAAAATCACCTTTGAAAGGAAAGAGATTTTAGAACATTGATGAGATTCAGAAAAATACAATGGGGTAGCTGGTAGTGATTGGGAGAACTGTGTGAGGTTCCCAGGTGCTTACTTTGAAGGGGACTGAGGTATCATTGTCTTATGTACAATGTTTCTTGTATCTTGTATCTTCATCAATAAATGCCTCTATTTTTCATATTATGTGGCTGGATACTTTCTGAACAGACCTTGTATGCGGTTTGTTGTTGACTGAAATGTTATTATATGGTGCATGGTTGTATTTCTAAATATTTTCTGATTACATATAAAAAGTTAAATTTGGATGACAAATCTAATAAAATTAAGACAATTTATAAAGATGCCTATCAAAATTTTTTTCTTGAGAAAAAAGGTATAGTTGAATTTCTCTGCTCCAAAGAAAGTGTTACGATCATTTATTTCTATACAGCACAAGAGCAATGGGTTGTCCATGAGGTTGACTGGTTATTTTTTTCTCTCTCTGATTTAAGTACAGTTATATCTCCTCCTTGGTTGTAGGGTGGGACCATCCTCCATTCACGGAGTTGGGCATATGAAGACCTGACTAGATGAGGAATGACTACCAAATAAAATATTTGAAGAGCCACCTGGAAAAAAGAACATGGTCACCGAAGCATCTCTCCTGATGCTGGCTGAGAGGCAATGAAGCAGGTGCATGTAGAAGACTGGGGCATTGCCTGGAGAGGGCTGGCCAGCTTCCAAGACCATTGCTCACAAAGACACTGAGTTAATCCACCACTTACTTCCCAGGGAATGACCTCAGATTTGTGGGCTCTGAAACTCCTCAGTAACCCAGAGTTCTTTGAACTTAGAAATGTACTTTATGCTAACAAATAGATTATGAGGTATAAACACAAAATGCCAATCAATGAAATTTTGAAGAGAAATACAATTGTCAAGGAAACCTCACATTCTAGTCAGTCTATCAGGGCAAAATACTTGAGAAGTTTATGTCAGGGAAAAGGAAACAGAACAAAGGGATTTTGTTATGTGAACAGAATGTGCCGCAAACAGCAACTCTCACAGCCCGCCGTATCTGTCTCTATGATATGAACCTACTGGCCAGATGGACTAGATAAATCCACTTGTTGCCATTGTTTGGACATGTACAATTCAGATTTGCCCATGATTTTAATGGGACTTGATATGTCTACTCCAAATTATGATGGATTTATTTGTTAGTTTAAATCTCAGAAAACAATCTTCCCTTATTTCCAGAGTTATGAGGCCCATTCCATTGTGTCCCCCAGGGACTGTGGTGGGAAGGAAGAAACTTTCCTCTACCTTTCTTGGTTCTTTTGGCTGGTCTAATAACTAAATCAACATGAGGCAGATTAATAAGAAAAAATAACCAAATTTAATTACACACTTATATATGGGAACCCCCCATACATGAGAGATTCAGAGATGGAAAGGTAAAATGATGTATCTATGACATTCTGAACTAAGAATGGAGGTAAAATGTCTGAGGCTTCAGAGGGGAGAAGGGTAATCCACATAAGAACAGATATTCAGCAATAAGATGTTTGCCCTGCTTTATAAATAGGACATGAAAAAAAGTTATCTTTAAGCTACTTGTAAATATTTCTCTTGAGCCTGCAGGGTCTCAATAGCCTTCAGTGCAAAATAATCCACATACCATAAAGGCATATCTTGGAACAACTTGTTCTGAACTCCTACAACAGTCTACAAAATACCTGATCAAAAGATAGACCAATTCTGGAACATGGCAACAGTGAAATGCATCTGTGATGTCCACAGATTCAAAAGGCACAACTAAAATAGAACCAGGCCCTAAAGAGATCAGCAGTGACCACTGACCAGTGTGCTGGACAGCTCATATATCCTTGGTCTAAGACCAACGGCCACTTTTGGCATGCCTGCCAACTGAGGGAAATCCTACAGGTATGTAGAAGTCTTGAAAATAGTTTCTCTGCATTCCATCTTTTGAACCACAGTGAATCTTTCCACCAGATATTGGGTCATTTGCTAGCGTTTACAGACACAGTTAAACACAGAATTTTTTGTACCCCCTAGACTTCCTTTTCTCCTTTCCCTTTTCCTTAATGGGGTGGAGTGGGGAGGGTTGGGTAACTGACACTAGGTTGGAAGTCTGTTCCCAGGCCATCATAAGTAGGTAAAATCCAAACAAATACAATACTTTATTTAAACAAATGTTCATTATTCTCTTTGTTCCTAGCCTAACTAGGAACTAACTACAATGAGTACGTAGGAAGTTCCTTAAAGACAAAATAAAAAATCTTCTAAAATTTTTATTTCTTCCCTTTTTATTGAAATTATTGGGGTGATACTGGTTAACGAAATTATACATGTTTCAGGTGCACAATTCTATAACACATTTTCTGTGCACTGTGTTATGTGTTTACCACCCCAAGTCAAGTTACCATCCATCACTAGTCATTCCCCTATACCCTCCTTCACCTTCTCCCACTCCCTCCCCCTAGCAAGCACCATACTGTTGTCCATGTCCATTTTTCTCTTTTGCTTTTTGCTCAATTACTCGACCCTCAACCCATGTCCTTCCCTGCTGACAGCTGTCAGCCTGCTCTCTGTGTATGAGTCTGTCTCTATTTTGCTTGTTAGTTAATTTTATTAGATTCCACATATGAGTGAAGTCATGTTGCATTTGTCTTTCTCTGGCTGGCTTATTTCCTTTAGTATAATGTTCTCCATGTCCATCCATGCTTTTGCTTCTTTTTTATGGTTGAGTGGTATTTCACTGTGTAAATGTACCACAGCATTTTTATTCACTCATCTACTTCTGGACACTTGGGCTGTTTCCAAATCTTGACTATTGTAAATAATGCTGCAATGAAAATAGTGGTGGATATATTCTTTTGAATTAGTGTTTTGGGTTTCTTCAGATATATTCCCAGAAGTGGGACAGCTGGGTCAAAAGGCAGTTCCACTTTTAATTTTTTGAGGTAAGTCCACACTGCTTTCCACAGCAGCTGCCCCTGTCTGCATTCCCACCAACAGTGCACAAGAATTCTCTTTTCTCCATGTCCTCACCAGAACTTGCTGTTTGTTGATTTTTTGATGATAGCCATTCTAACAGGTATGAAGTGATATCTCACTGTGGATTTAAATTTTTTACTCTATTAACTTAAGAGAGAGAGAAGGAGAGAGAGAGAGAGAGAGAGAAGGAGGGAGAGAGAAAGAGAAACACCAATTTCTTCTTCCACTTGTTAATACATTCATTGGTAGATTTTTGTATATGCCCTGACCAGAATCAAACCTGCAACCTTGGCCTATTGGGACGGCACTCTAACCAACTGAGCTACTCAGCCAGGGCACTGTCATTGTGATATTAATTTGCATTTCTTTGATGATTGGTGGCATTGAGTAAACACATGATTTTTCTAACCACAATGTTATGCATCTGAAACTAATACAGAATAATAGTGAATGTAAACTATAATCAAAAATAATATAAATAAAATAAACATAAAGTACAAATGACTAATATCCTAAAATATTATTCTAATATAGCATATTTTTAATTCCTTACCAGGAGGAAAGGCTCGAGATGAAGGGCAGAGTGGGGAATACAAAACAAAATGCAATCTTGACCTGGACTTGGAACCAGAGAGGACCAGTGTTCAGTCCTGGCACTG
Source organism: Pteronotus mesoamericanus (assembly GCF_021234165.1). NCBI lineage: Eukaryota > Metazoa > Chordata > Mammalia > Chiroptera > Mormoopidae > Pteronotus > Pteronotus mesoamericanus. Next base: position 6,996,111 of record NW_026555310.1, read on the forward strand.
CAATTACTGGCAGTGGAATGTTAGGCAACCATGTCAGCAATCCGAACCTCCATTTTCTTCTCTTCTAGATAAGACTGCAGGGGAGGGGAAAGTTTTCTTTGAGCCTCTTAGCATCCCTGGAGGAGTCTAAAAGAAACTGACAAAGAGAGATTAACAGGAGAAAAGCATACAGATTTATTTAACATAAGTTATACCTTCATAAGGAAGTGAAGATCTGAAGAAACCATTAGACTTGAGTATTTTTATGCTGGGTTGATGAAGAGTGGACAGCTCTAGAGGAATATGATAGGTTAGGGAATATAAGATAAATGTAGTAAACTGGGGGAACCTAGTGGAGCCTATTTGTAAGGATTCTTCTCTGCATCCCTTCATCTTCAAAAGAAGGATGTTCCTTTCTTCTGGGTTTTAGGGAGGGCACCTCTCACTTAGGGGTTCTATGACTTATTTCAGGGGAGAAGAACTGGGGGAAGGTCAGAGTGATCTTTCTGCTTCTAGTGTTTTCTCAAACTCTTTCAGTTTAAAATAGTCAATCTGTCAAAGTGCCATACGTTGGGGTAGCATGGCCTAAACCCCATCATGAGAGTTTGACTGGGGCTTTGAGACCCCTTCTTCTATTTTATAATTCTAATAGGCACTCCACATAGGAGGGATAATGGAGGACCCGGGGAGCCTAAGGGCAAGTGCAGTGATGATAAGGAAGGGAGGAGAGGCTGGAAGGATGAGGGTTGGGTCAAAGCATGAGATATTAGAGTGTAAGATTCAACATTAGAATAGTTTTTGGAGGTAAGGTCAAGGGATTAAGAGACCCCAGTGAAGTGGAAACAAAGACCCATTGCAGTTTCAGTCAGAAAATGTGGCTAGGATTATATGGGCCACCCACACCAATATTGAAATTCCCCAGGGCTATGAGAGGGATTGTGGTAGAGAGGAAGACGGTAAGCTGGAGACCCAAATCTCCAGTGAACACAGTGTATGACCAAGAAATGGTTAGGCATAGCAAGGTCAAGTGCACCTGCATTAGTGCCAGACAGATTTTGGTTCAAATCACAGCTCTACCACTGACCACTTCTCGTCTGTGGGTTCCTTGCTTAACATGTCAAATTATAGTCTACTCAACTATCCTTCAGAACCATTCTGTACAACACGTAGTAACAATGTCCACAGAACAGCTCTTCCTATCTCCTTCCTTGCTAACAGCACAATTTTCCATGAAATGTTCTGAGAAGGTTGGCCTTAGCCTTAGACCCACTTATTAGATTTTGATTCATCTTAGCCAATCATGGTGATTTTGTCTTCTATTTTAATAATCGACGTAGGAAGGACCAATATTGAACAATGAGATGTAAGATAAACCTACTAGGATGACTTCTGGAAAATGTTTTTCTCCATATTTGTTTGTGAAGATGTGATGCCAAGAGCTTCTACAGCCATCTTGCTACCATGAGGAAACCTAACAGGCAAGCTGAGCATGTCAGCACAAAAAAATAAATAAATAAATAAAAGCAATCCCCAATTATTTGCCAAACCAATATTTGGAAGACTAACAGCACAAGTTCTGAAAATCAGTTGGGAACTTAAGAATTTGGATTGAAATATAAACAAAAAATTGTTTCTTCTTAGTCCTTTAGAAGAAATTGCATTTTAACATTAAAAGGAGGGTGGAGAGTGGAACCTTTGCATAAACTAATAGATATGTCTTTTAAAATCAGCAGTGACTGGAACTTAATGAATAAATTATTAGGTACTCTGTAATTCTTCTCCCAAAGTTATCAGGTGTTTTGAGAGGTAAATTTAATGTTGGTTCAGAAAGTATAAAGTGAGTCATAGGAAGAGAATTGATGTTCATGATCCTGAAATATATTAAATGTCAAAGACGATAATGCAAACCGTTCTTTCTAGTTTTTTTGACCTTGGGTTGGGGGGGGGACCCATTATCTAAATACATTTAAGAGTCAAAACTGGCTATTGACATAGAATGATTCAGACAACGTGAATTTGCTACAGGACTTACAGTTATTGATGCACAGAGAGCAATTCAGGATGTGTATGCTGCAACCCTGGCCTCCTTTTCCTGCCTTTCCACTCCTCAGGGGGATGAGGCTTTTTGACTCATTTGCTGAAAGCCGGATAGAAACCTTAAATAATTTACCAACTTTGAGTCTATACTTCAAACTTAAACTGAACCAGACAGACAACCCACACACAATAAATGGGAATATTGTACACATATATTTGGGTGCATGGTGGCTGCATTCATATTCAAAATATTTAATAACCATTATGGCATGAAAACCAACAATCAGAATGAATGGCAGCTGTGAGCTGGGGCAGGGTCCTGTGAGGCCCATATTGTTCTAGCCATTGAGCCTTCAGTTTTCACATCAGACAGACATGGGAGGATCCCAAGGGAGGATCTGGGGTGACTGGAGAAGGGGTGCTATTTACCAACCTGCTATGTGAATATATATTTCAATAATTGAACAGAACAGTGTGGCCACAGGGAGCATACCAAGTAAATATCCATCTTGAATATAGAAACTCACCTAAGTTATTTTTTGACTTCCAAGGGTACTGACTCAGAATGTTACTGACTTTCCCAAAGTCATATCCAGTTAGTTAGTTGCACAGTCTGGGCTATATCTCATGTCTGTTACCTCCTGATCCCCTACTCTTTACATCATACTGAATATTCTAGGGTTAAAATTAAACAAACAAACAAAAAATTCCATTCTTCTGCCATCAAATCAAGTAAAATGTCCAAGGCCGAAAAGTCAAGAGCCATTTTGAGTGCAAATTGAGGTTATCAATACACTGATAAGTTGATTGATGGCATATTTTCCCTGGTTAGTTAAACCAAATATTTAACTCTAATTTTAAAGTGTTCAGTTTAAATCGTGCTATTTTGACTATTTATTCTTTATTTCCAAGAAGGAAAGAAAAACTTTTACTGAGAGTAGATGTGATACTGTAGTAAAAAAAAAAAAAAAAAAAAAAGAATTAATTTGGAGACAATTAATTTGAGATTGAGTGGTCTTCTACTTATTATGTGAAGTTCAACATGAAATTTTGCCTCCCTGAGTCTCAATTTTATATCACTGAAGTGGAAAGTAACAGTAAAGTGGAGCAAAGTGGAGTGATAGGACCTGCCTATCATTCTATTGTTGAGAAATGGTTAGAGCGGTGGGCAAGTCATTTTTCAGTGATGGAAGTGTTCTGTGACTGGTGTTGTCCAGTGTAGTACCCACTAGTCATATGTGGCTTACAGACCATTTGTAATGAGGTTGATGCAACTGAGGAACTGAATTTTACATTTTATTTCATTTTAATTAAATTATACTTATATCTAAATAGTCACATGTGCTTTGTGGCTACTGTTTTAGAGGGCACAGGTATATACAGGGTGGGGCAAAAGTAGTTTCACAGTTGTTTGTATGGAAAATAATACAATAATTAATAAATAATAATACAAGCATAAACTCAGTGTATTGTATACTCACAACTGTAAACTTGCTTTTGCCCCACCATATAAAGAGCCAGAGAATGATACAGATGTAAAGAGAGAACTGAAGATGCCATGACGTACTGAGAGAAGCGGGGAGACAGCCCTTCTCTCTTCTGAGCAAACCTATATATAAAAAGTCACCCTTTTAGACTTGTTTCAGCTTTTGGAATTTACCTAAAATTTTAATAATGATTTTATTTGCAAAAGCACCTTTCCAGAGAGCTGTCTAGCTTATCACTAATTGCTTTGGAAATTAGTGGTAGACATTTTCCATTCTGTTAGACATTTTTTTTCTTGTCCACCACCAGAAACACCGTAAGCCCTTCGCGGCGTCAGTGCGGCGCCCACCCTCTCCTTGCAATGGCTGGTTTCTTGCTGCAGCAGTCCAAGCACATTTGTACTAGTTTCCGTATCTTTGCGTAGCCCTGAAGGCAGCTCTACTGATATGCAGTGAGTCAAAAACCAACACCTCTACCAGCAGAGTACTGTACACCATGGAGATTATCTTCTAAAAAGACTTAAAAGTCCGGCAGATATGTCACAAAGGGTTAAACAGCATTGGTGCTTCATGCCCAGGAGCGGTGAGCACCACAGCTCTTTGTGGGCAGTCTACAGCCTTTCATTTTGACTCTAGGTCATACCTCAAACTGAAAAAAAACAAGCAAACAAGGGTTACCTTAATATCTTCTATGGTTAGGAGATACTAAATCTATTGTTCTAACCCAACAAAAACAACAACAACAACAACAATTAAAAATGATGGATGTTCAAAATATATTATTGGGCTTTGGGAAAGCCACTCCTAGAAAATAGTGAGAAAAGATTTATTTACTTCTAAATTTGACTGAGAAAATAACCATAATTGATTAATGGCTTTAAAGTGATATAGAAACATGAACTCTAAGGCCTGCTGATGCTTATGTCTCCTTAAAATACTTTTCAAAACACATCTTATTGTTATTTGGGTGCTAATAAATTCACATTGAAGACATGCACACAAAAACATCTTTCATGCTTCTGAGACAATATATCAACACAATAAAAATGCACCAGTCGACCGTTTGCCTAAATGGAGCACAATTATCGCCAAGTTGTACAACCTTTTAGATCTGTACTTGACTGCGGGAAATCTTACTGTGTATGTGACCTGAATACATACAACCCAGTGGAAAATTCCACAAATGCAGGATAACTTAAGAGCACCCAATAGCTGCCTTGCTTTTTAAAAATAAAACATAAGGGATTTCTGGAAAATAACTCCCCTAACCAATGGGCCTTTTTAAAATTCTCTGTCATTTTCATCTATCCATATTAATTCTTAAACAGCATCCATTCAAACTGCTATGTTTCAACCCTGAGGAAAGTAAATACTGAGGTAATTATGAGCCTTATTTTCCAGTGGCACACATTTAAATGACTATCTGAAAGTCAAATGTTAATGTTACAAAATAGAGAAGTAAAACATAGTTAATGCATTTTGCCCACAGTCAATAGGCTAAAATAGAGCCAGCTTTGTAACATTGCAAGGAGATTTAAATGTGGAGACTAGAAGTGCTTTTTCATGATTCAAACATTGAAGAACAGTAGGTATATTTTATTTGCATTAGCCTCCTGAAAGGACCGGCGCGGGGGGTGGGGGGGAGATATGAGGCAAAGGGATCAGAAGAAAACATGGGGAGACTGGAGTTGGACAAAGTATGTGCACACAACTGGGAAGGGGTGTGGGGTGAGAGAGCGACTTAGGGCACAGTCCTTAACCTAAATCTGTCAGAAGGTCAAGGATAATTAGTCATGTGCTCTCTGAGCCACCTTCCATCTCTGGGTTCCATTTCTATAAGTTGCCCCTTCCTCTCCTCTATAGCCTACCGCCTGCTTTAAGCCAATTTGAACAAATACCAGTTATAAAATTGGTAACTTTCTTAATTATAATTATGTCTTAATTTATAGATTTTTACCCATTACGGAATTATACTCTCAGAGAATTTATAGAATAATCATAACTGATTGTTACGGATTGAACTGCATACCCCCTCCCCCAAAAAAAGACATGTTGAATTTCTAATTGTCAGTATCTCAGAAGGTGACCTCATTTGGAGATAGGGCAGCTGCAGCTATAAGTCAAGATGAGGTCATACTGGAGTAAGGTGGGTCCCTAATCCAATATGACTGGTGTACCTATGAGAAGGTGACCTGAGAAGACATGGAGATGCACAAGGAGATTGCCATGCGAAGACAGAAGCAGAGATTGGAAAGATGCATGTACAAGCCAAGGAATGCCAAACTAGGGGAGAGGCATGGATCAAGTTTTCCCTCAGAGGCCTCAGACACTGCTAACACCTTGATTTTAGACCTCTATCCTCCAACACTGTGAGTCAATAACTTTCTGTTCTGGTAAGCCACCTAGTTCGCAGCACTTTTTTATGGTAGCCCTAGGAAGTTAATACGCTAATATTTGGAAGAAACCTTAAGTTTTCTCTTTAGATGACAATTCTATCCATTGCCCAATAACGAGTGACCACTAACATGTCCTCTTGCTGGACACATGCCTGATACCATCAGGGCTCCTCCCAGAGCCCATCTGATCATCTCTACAGAAACCAGGCTGCCCTGCACCACTATGCCAGTGATCCTGCTCTCGGCCACCGATGGTCCACTCAGCAGTCATAGTTCTGAGTCTCCTCTATGTAGTTCTCAAAATCTCCAAGAATTTCCTTGTCAACTCCAGTCCATGTGTACATTTTCTCACTAAAGACAGACCCCTGGGAAGTTAAATAGTCAACTGAAGATCAGGTGGGGAGCAAGAAATCAGAGCAAGATGTTTTAGTTAGATAAACTGAACCTTCAATGGCCCCAGACATACCCACTTCACAGTGAAGACCGTCTTTGGGATGAAATGATGTCATTTTCTCTTCTGGTCAGAGGAGCATGAGCTGAGTTGTTCAGCTTTATGTTGGTACTGGGAAGCAAAATTCGCTACCCTACAGTGTGTCTTTTTGGCATGAAGATTATTTTATCTTTAAAAAAATAAAGACTCAGGAAGAACCTTTGACCTTCCCCCTTACTGCCTAAAGGAATTTAGATTGAAGGCCTATTCCAGGAGGGGAGCTATCAGCATAGATAACTATAGTACAATATGAAGTCTGCGTGATACAGGAGACTTGCAGGGCCTAGAGATCAGAGTCTACTCTGTGTCCGTGGTCTCTGCATGGCCCAGCAAACATTTATTCATCAAACAATTGCTTTTTCATCTTCATATGAATTGCCTTCCCCCCCTGTGAAGCCCCAAACCTCTATTCCCTTTTCCTTAGCTCAAGATGGCATGTAAGCTCCAACTGACCACCTTACTGTCTGGCCCCATATTTTTATGGAACCCCCATATATATATGTAATTAAATTCAGTAATTTTGTCTTGTTAATCTATGTCATGTCAATTTAATTCTTAGACCAGCCAGAAGAACCTAGAAGGGTAGAGAAAAATTTCTTCCTCCCCAACAGCACGCTTCTCAGAGTTCCCTAAACTGACCAACCTTTTGTTAACAGTAATGTTTTCCCTTAGTTATATTAATATGCTAATTAGCCAAGTTACAGTTTGGTTGGTGTATTTTTCCAAGAAGAAGCTGTCAAGATGGGATTAAACATGCATGGATTTTATAGGGTAGGGAGACAGGGAAGGCTGGGAGGGCCATTGCACCATGATGCAAGTTTGACCCTTAGAGAGGGAAAACAGGTGAGAAGGGAGAGCAGAAGTGTCCCAGACTGCCACACAATCTAAGGAAGTTTCATCAAGGCTGGCTGGGCAGGGGTCAGGTGGGGGTGTGGCTAGAAGCAAAGTGAGCTATGGGAGGAGTCCCCTAACTCCCAGAAGGTAGATCTGCCTTAGCAATCCTGCTACACTCAGTCATTGGCTGAGAGCAGCTGTGGGAGACTGGGCCTCCTTGTGGACATAGTGAAGGGTTTCGGAATACAAAGATGGGCTCTTGGTCAGTTACACACTTTGTAGTTGGAAGTCTTCTTATTCCCACACTCCACAACTTGGGAAACACCTTTTTCTTCAAGGAGCACATCTTGGTAATATGTTGATCTAAATTTTCACTTCCAGAGGTAATTTTACTTCTTACTTCTTGGAAGAATCCTCACTGTGGCTTGACCTCCAAGTATTCATAATATCTATCTTGTTTTATTCTGCACACCTGTTATATGTACAAACACCTTCCCATACATATACTCATATATTTAAGACAGACTAACACATGTAAAAGAGAGGGGGAAGCCATTGAAGCAGAACACTACCTGAGAAATGTAACTTTCCCCCAAACCATAGTAAAATAGCTCTTAAATGGAAGGATCCTGTTTTACTGCCCTGTATTACATCTAGTAGACATTACACAAATGCACACTCATAATAACGTCTCAGTGTAAATAAATGATACACCTTATACCTGAAAGCATAGATCACATTTAATGAAATGCCTAGCTAGGTTTTAAGAACACTTTACTTTCTTTAATGAGAACAGATGTTGTCCTCAGAAATAGCAGATTCCACAACTCTCAGTACAGAGAATGGGTGAAACAAACAACAGTGCACATCATTTTTACAACACCGTCCAAATAGCATTTGAAGAATATGCTCAGCACAGCTCCCTCTGCCTCATCAGTGACTGTTATGTAGAGATGATGTGTGAGAACACATGTGCACACGTGGATTCAGCAAAACCGAAATGACTGTACATCCAGACCTTCTGGGAATGGATTGCTCTCAAAATGATGTGAAATACAAAGCACCCAAGAGGCAAGGGAAGCAGTGGAAAATACCACCTCCAATATAAGAACCTTTGATTGTCGGCTGGCTTATTTTCAAACCATAGATACATCACTTCTTTTTGACTCTTTCCTCTTTTGTTTGAGCTGCCTTTATCTTTCTTAAACCCATGGTAGTTTAGGTAGCACAGTTTAATCCACATAAAACCACTTTGGCCTAATAATTCCTTAATGTCATTTCAATGATCAGACTTCCTTTATTTTTTTTTCCAGGTTGTTTTCCCCCTTTATAACTTGTTCAGAATATTTTTTAATGATCTGATGTAATGTAAAGAAATCAGACCTGAATAAAAGCAAAAACATTTTGAGCCTCTCTTTATCTAGGAATTAGTCATTATTTTCGTTTCAGAAAACACGTATGCTCCAAGTTTACCTCAAGTTCATGAATAGTGCAAGAAGTCTAGAATGATAATAATCCCAATAATAGAAACCTTCAAATAATCAGATTTTTCCTTTTGTAGTCAGTACTCTAATTTTATGGAAAAAATTACAAGCAAACAATCATAATAACTTCTAAGGAGATTTTAATATTTTTGGACATTTTCATTTGCTTAGAGTTGAAAATTGTGTTCTTGAACTATTAATGCACTTTCAACATATATTCAGAACATCATTTGCTAAGGCAAGAAATAAAATTGCATATTTCATAAATAATTTTAATAAGAGAAGACTCAGAAAGGATTTTGGCCTTTAGAGAAAAAAGCATTAGGAAATCAGAAAGTAGGACAATGAGATTCTCTCATTCAGTTATCCCACACTTTGCTATACTTCTCAATATATATGGAAGATACATGACCTCTTTCAGATGGTTACAACTTGATATCTCAAGCCAATGAGCACTGAGTCCGTTCCTAAGGGGCCAAATGGCATCAGCAGCCTAGTTTCCTCCTGTGCCCTCTTCTAACTCCTGCAGTTATCCTCAGTATAGCTCATCAGAGAAATCGTTCTAGGCCCTGTAGTTTATTGAAGAGAGCTCACAGAGAACATGACTACAATGTTCCCCAAGCTCCCAAGCTAAAGTCTGATGGCATCTCTCCCTCCATCACACACCCGTTCCCACACACACTGTATGTTGCACCTTTGTCACTTTTTCCCTCACCGCTGCCCTTGATGTTCATTCAAACTGGACTTTGCACACAGAGCATTTGTGTGCTAAAGAGGACACATCTTGAATGAATAGTCTTGAGTCACAGATGCATCTAAGAAATCATGTGTGGACCCCATGATTTAAGCAGGTGCTCAATAAACATTTGTCAAATAAATGAATTTACTGACATTAGGCTTAATTCTGATGATTTGCAGAGGCGTCATTTCCTCTACATAGTTTAGGGATCTTATGCTGCTAGGAATTCCTGCTTTAGAAATTAAATAAGATGAGTCTGAACTTTAACAATTCTGGAAAACATCTATTGAAGCTTGGGCTCATTCCAATTTTGTAAATGACTTTCAGCTATTCTCCTAGTAGTCCATTTACAGCTTACATTCTGTATGCCTGTAAGTAAAATTCCCATAGAGATGAACATGTAGCTTGTGTATGAAAATCCATCAGAAATTGAAATTCTATAGTGAGAAAATAAATCACCGGGGAGTTGATGTTTTTTCCCTTGTGTTCATTTTAGATAAAGAGTGTGCCTTTTGTTTAATGCCCTCTATATAAATGATTATTAAAATGTAATAACCCATAGAGAGATTCCAGATTTTATTTACATGTGTAACATTCCTGTGGCTTGTCCTGAATCCAGACTTTTGGGGTTCTGGTTCCCACATGCAAAAAATGGGGAGGACAGGAGACACTTATTAATGTCTTCTGGAGACGATAATGACCTTTCTCCATTCTGCCACATTCACACTTCTTTCCTACCTAGAGTTTGCCTCCTAATTTCTACACAAGCTCAGAGCCAACAGAGCCTCTTTAAACACCTTGCTCTCTGGAAGAACCTGTCCAAACATGACCTCAAGTTAAAGTGTTATTATGGGTTGTAGAACTGGGCAGCAGAGTGTTAGAGTGCTTAATATAAATTACACAGAGCCATTAAATCTTGGTGTGTAAAGCTCTATCAATAGGAAAATATTTTGCAAAATATGAACCTACCTAGATTTGTTTAATAAGAGTAAAACTGTTAGTAGCAGGGTTCTGCCAGTGCTTTATATGTCGAAACCCCTTGATGACCTGTATGTGTATGTGCTCTTTTGTCTCCCACGTAGTTTCTATGACAATACCTCACACACTTCTCAGAGCAGAAGGACTGAAGAGATGCTTATTGAAGTTCTCACAAGAGCAGTGATGACTTTTTGGAGGTCTTTAAAAACATGTAATTACTATTTGTTTATTGTAAAATAAATATGAATGAAGAAATAGAAGAAAATTAAAATTCTTGTAAGCCCACCACCCAAGAACTAACCACTATTGGCATTTTGTATGGAAGCTTTTTTAGACTTTTTTCTATGCATATGGACAGATTTTTCCAAAGAAGGGAGTATATTATACATACCTCTAACCCAGTTCATGCACTTAACAATTTATCAAGATATTCTCCCATGTCAATAAATATTCTTTTACAACCTCATTTTTAACAGTGGCATAGAATTCCTTTATATACAAGTGTTGTGAACACTTAACTGTTATTCTACATTTGACAGACTTCTTTCCAATAACTCACTATTATAAATAGCACTGCAAGAAACATCTTCAGCTAAATATTTGTTTCCTTAGGATTAATGATTTCCTTATGATGAATTACTAGATATAAAGGTACTGGTTCAAACGCTGTAAGTTTCTAAGGCCTTTGATATTTTAGAGTGGCAGCAGTTTCTGAAGGAATGTCTTGCTGTTGATGACATCTGACTTGGCTTTTGGAGCAGATCACTTGAGGGAAATTTTAGTCTGAGAAAGCATTGAATGCCATCTCATTTTCTATACAAAATAAATAGTGAGATCTCTTGATTTCTAAATGAATACTTGGTTTCAGGTTGAGCATACCTATAGGAGATAAATTTTTTAAATTAAGGAATAATTTGGGTCCATTCATATCTGGGAAAATATAGATACATTAGAAACACTTAGTGCAATGGATTGTGCTGGACTTTTTTCTGAGCCACCCAGCACATTAGAAGTGTCACTCTACGGAGGAGGGTCACTGACAGTGACTGGCAGAGTAACATGAAATCCACTTCCCAGTTAATCTTATCTTGTTAATTCACATCATTGAAGGGCACATGCAGCTGACTTAAGTGGTAAGTACCAAATAAGCCCGGAGAAACTGCCATCAGCTGTGCCAATTCATTTGGGATCATTTATCACAAAAAAGCTGTGTGTATGACTCAGTGTGCTCCAAAAAGTGTGCTCCAATGTGCCCTCAATATAATGGAGCTTTGGTTAAGAAGTCAAGAAAGAAAGGAGAGAACAACCTGTAGTAAAATAAGTGGAGGCTCAGGGATGACAAGGCACTGGTTTGGGCAGAGAAGGAGGGAAGAGCTCTGTCCCCATCCGTGGTGACAAAGGATGGCTAATGACAGGGGAAGAGGAAGGATGCACACACACGTTTTTCCAAATTTCTTCTGGAGTCAGTTAATATGTGCTTACCCACATTTTAAAGAAGAGAAAAAGGTTAAATGAATATTAAGAGTGTCTGTTAACCACAGGACACAGAAAGTATAGGTGCTCTCTCCTGGGTCCCAGGTGGATACCAGGTTAGTGAACATACAGAAGCAGTGGGGCTGAGAAAAGGAGATAATGCTCAGGGGTCACATGTATTCAGTCTAATGTCAACTGACATGGCTCCTCTTCCCCTGCCCTGTTTCCCCATCAGGAAAGGGAGCACCGCTGATAGCTAAGCAGCTCCTGGCTCCTTCTCTGCACACAACCAGCAGAGACACGCGCTGCCCTGCCGTAACCATGGTTTTGATGGCTGCACTGCACTGATCACCACGTGTACCAGCATCTCGGGGGTGCAGATAGCTGATCAGCTCGCCAAGCCTACTCCTGTCATGTTTTGTCAAGCTTTTAACTTTAATGAACATAAAAGGGACTGCTATGACACATTTTAAACAGTGTTAGAGCATATTGTGGGTTCCAAAATGCCAACCAAACAAGAGCAGTTGTACAAAGACTGTTTCAAGTTTATCTATATGAATAAAAGAAGTATTTATAACTTTACCCAGAAGAATCCTTTAGCTTATTTAGATCTCCCACAAAGAATGTTGGCTACCACCAACAATTTTTTTTAAATGAATTTCATTTTAAATATTCAAGTAACGTAACAGTAAACATAGAAAAATTTTTTTAAAAAGTGCAGTTAGAATAGCCTATTTGAATTGTCTTGAAAACAAATGACAAAGAGGGCAAAAATATAACTGATTTCTTTGTGTTCCCCATGTGGGAGCACAGTTAATTCTTCACAGTGCTTAGGAAAAAGCCCATTGCTCTCAGTGAATGTGTATCTGTCAGATAAATAATAGCAGGGGACAAGAATGTGAGAACAAGACCAAAAGACCACACAGATCCATCAGATGTGTGTCAGGGAAGGTTGATAATGTTTCTCAGGAGCTCCCGTGTCCTCTTGTCTGTCCTCTTGTGCCAGTCTGAACCTCCCCTGGGTTGACTGCTATGATGAACAGACATCAGTACTGACATTGCTCCTTGATTTTTACAGAAGTCCTTGCCTAACTATCGTGACACACAGATGGTTTCTTTCACACACAGTGAGGATAAGTGTGTTTCTCTTTGGAAGAATTTCCACCTTGGGTCTTATGTCACCAGCCTAGGTAATAGCTACTAATGAGACACATAAGTAATTATGAGGTGATGGAGCACGAGGCCTCACAGAATGCATACCGTTGAAAATAGATGTAGTGACAAAATTCAATAGCTATATCCCAGGTTAGCATGGAAAATCTTTCCAGAGGAAGATGAAGGTAACTAAAACAGATGGTAGACAGACACGGTATAATCTAAAGCAAAGCGCCAAGGCAGGAGAAAGACCAAGGTCAGGGAAGTTTTCTATTGTTCCCTTTCTCTCTCCCTCCCCTAAAGATTGCTCTGAAACCCAGGAGCTTTGTCTACCTTTTCTTTAAAAGTCCATGGGCAGAAACATTACAAGAGAAACAGAGTAGGTCTGTTGAAGATGCCAGAGCCTTAGGAAGACTCCTGGATAAGAATTATGAAATACCTCTTGACATTAATTTATCTTCTGTCTCCAGAATCTTTAACGTGTTTAGCTTACGAAGTGTTAAGTGATTCCCTTGTTCCTTTTTCAGCATAATGGAGCTTTGGGTATTATTGTTTTACAGCCACTCCTACACCCACAACTATTGCAGCGAACACCCACCTCCTTACAAAGCATGCTGCGGTAAAGCAACACCCTAAGTTTTAACAGTAGATGTCAGCACTAACCTTGCTCATTTAGTTTTGCGTATTTTAAGATGCAGAAATCATGTTATTTGTTCAATGGTAACATCTTAAGGACAAGAAATATCTAAAGTGTTCTTTTTAAAGAAAATAGGTAATTAGATGCTTACCTTAAAAAAAAATCCAAATCTCTACCTGCGAAGAAAGAGTTTGGAGAATTTGTCCATGTTTATGGAGGCACATGAAATGCAAGTGGAAACTTTGTCTCCTTTCAGATAGACTTGCAGATAGCTTTTCTTGCTCATCAAACTCCCAGACAAATCTATTCATTATGACATTCCTGAAGAAAGCAGCAAACAAGACGAAGTCAAAAAGAGAAAAATTACTATTTTATTGTATAAAATTTATATCTCAGAGTCTGGCAGAGTTAGATTTAATCATGCTTTTAAAAAATATTAAATCTTTATTTTGTACCATTTTAAAGTTTGTTTTAGGCTATTTTATATACAGAACTATGTAATAAGGTGATCTGATTGAATCACTCTTGTTAAGCAAATTGTTTCTCAAATATTTGGCAAAAGCTAATTATTAATAGCTTGTGTTATTTTCTTTTTTTATTTATTTTAATTTTTTTTATTTAGCCCTGGCTGGTGTGGCTCAGTGGATTGAGTGCCAGCCTGTGAATTGAAAGGTTGCTGTTTCGATTCCCAGTCAGGGCATATTCCTGGGTTGCAGGCCAGACTCCCAGCTGAGGGGGTGTGAGAGGCAACTGATCAATGTAACTCTTGCACATTGATGTTTCTCTCCCTCTCTTTCTCCCTCCCTTCCTCTCTCTCTAAAAATAAATAAAAACAAAAAAAAATTTTAATGTAATCTTTATTGTATTTTTTCCCATTACCATTTTGTCCCCTTATACATCCTCCTCCCAGCAATAACTATGCTTTTTTTAAACAGATTTTTTTAAAGAGCAGTTTTAAGTTCACAGAAGAATTGAACTGAAGGTATAGAAATTTCTCATCTGTCTCCTGCCCTGACACAGCCTTCCCCACTATCAGCATCCTGCAACAGAAAGGAACACTTTCTGTAATGGGTGAATTTACATTGACAGGTCATTGTCAACTGAAGCTCATAGGGTTTACTTCTGGTGTTGTGTATTTTATGGGTTTTGACAAATACATATAATGACATGTATCTCTCATGACAGCGACCTAAAGAGTAGTTTCACTGTCTTAAAATTCCCCTGTGCTCCACCTATTTCATTGATTTATTTGTCTATTTCACCATTACTACACTGTCTTGATTATTGTAGATTTATGGTAAGTCTGGAAGTCAGGTAGTATTGGTCCTTTCAAGTTTGTCTTTCTCCTTCAACATTGTGTTGGCTATGTGAGTCTTTTGCCTATAGCAGCTTTAGAATCCGTCTGTCAATATTCACAAAATAACTTGCCAAGAGTTTGAGATTGGATTGAATCTATAGTCAAGTTGTGTAGAAGTAAAAGCTTGACACTATTAAGTCTTCCAATGAACAGAGAGTATCTTTCCACTCATTTAGTTTTATTCATTTCTTCAATAAAAGTTTTATAAATTTTCTTATATAGGTCATGTACACATATAGATTTATACCTAAGAATTTTATCTTAGGGATTTGCTAATGTAAATAGTATTGTGTTTTTAATTTCAAATTCCATTTGGTCATTGATGATACATAGGAAAGTGATTGACTGCTGCACATTAGCTCTGTATCCTGCACCCTTGTTATAATTGCTTACTAATTCCAGTTTTTTTGTCACTTCTGTTGGATTTTCTACATAGACAAACATGTCAACTGGAAACAAAGACTATTTTATTCCTTCCTTCCCAATCAATGTATCTTTTATTTTATGTTCTTGTCTTACTGCATTAGCTAGGACTTCCAGAATGATGCTAAAAAGGACTTCATCCTTGCCTTGTTCCTGATCTTAGTGGGACAAGTTCTAGTTTTTCAACATTAAGTATTATGTTAACTGTAGATGTTTTGCAGGTCTTATTTATTAAGTTGAGAAAGTTCTCTTCTATTCCTAGTTAGCTTAGAGTTTTTATCATGAATGGGTATTGGATTTTGTCAAATGCTTTTTCTGTATCTATTGATGTGATCATGCAATTTTTTTGTCTGTAGCCTGTTGGTGTGATGGAGTAGATTAATTTTTAAATGTTGAAACAGCCTTAATTTAGAAGTATATTGTTTAATCTCAAAGTATTTTGAGATTTTTCAGTTATCTTTCTGTTATTGGTCTTTAGTTTAATTCCACTGTGGTCTGAGAACAGACATTGTAATAATCTCTATTTTAAATTTGTTGCCATAAAAAACTAGGAAATCCTGCCATTTGTGACAGTATGGATGGACCTTGAGGACATTTGGACAAAGAGAAATGTCATATGATCTCACTTGTATATGGAATCTCAAAAAAACCCCCAACAAAACTCATAGAAAAAGAGATCAGATTTTTGGTTACCAGAAGTGTGGATGGGGGGAGGGGAAATTGGAGGAAGGTGGTCAAAAGGTATAAACTTCCAGTCATAAGATAAATAAGTACTATGCATATAATGACAAAATGATGACTAGTTACCACTGCAGTATGATATATGAGTTTCTAAGAGTAGATTCTGAGTTCTCATCACAAAAGAACATTTTTTCTTTTTTTTGTATCTATATGAGATTACAGATGTTAACTAAATTTTTTGTAGTAATTATTTCACAATACATGTAAATGAAAGCATTGTACTGTACACATTAAACCTATACATGATTTATGTAAGTATGTGATTTATGTCAATTATAGCTCAATAAAACTGGAAAAATTTGCTAAGCTGTGTAACAGAATGTGGCCTATCTTGGTGAGTGTTTCATGTGAGTTTTAGAGGAATGTATTCTGCTGCTTTTGGATGGAGTAGTCTATAGTTGTTAATTAAATCCAGTTGATTGATGGTATTGTTGAGCTTAACTATGTCCTTATTGATTTTCTACCTGCTAGATCTGTCCATTTTTTAGTAAGATTTATTTATTTATTTATTTATTTATTTATTTATTTATTTATTTTCAGCGAGAGGGGAAGGAAAGGAGGGAGGAAGGGAGGGAGGAAAGGAGGGAGGGACAAACACCTATGTGTGAGAGAAACATCGATTGGTTGTCTCTCTCATGTCCCCTGCAAGGGACCTGGCTAGCAACCGAGGTATGTGCTCTGATTGGAATCAAACCAGTGACCTTTTGGTTCACAGGCCAATGCTTAATCCACTGAGCCACACCAGACAGCCACACCAGACAGGGCTGGATCTGTCCATTTTTGACAGAAGAATTTCAAAGTCTCTAACTGTAATAATCTATTTCTCCTTAGGGTTAGTTCTATCAGTTTTTGCCTTATGTATTTTAACTCTCTGTTGTTTGGTGCATATACATTAAGGATTGCTATGCCTTCTTGGAAAATTGGTCCCTCTATCATTATGCAATGCCCCTCTTTATCCCTTATAACGTTCTTTTCTCTGAAATATGCTCTGTCTAAAATAAATACAGCTACTCACTCTTTCTTTTGATTGATGTTAGCATGTTATATCTTCTTCATCCCTTTATTTTTAGTCTACATGTATCTTTATACTTAAAGTGAGTTTCTTGTAGACAACATATAAGTGGGTCTTATTTTTTTTAATGCATTTTGACAACCTGTGTCTTTTAACAAGTATAGTAAGACAATTAATGTTTAAAGTGACTATTGATATAGTTGGATTAATATCTACCATGTTTGTTACTGTTTCCTACTCATTTTTTTTATTCTTATTTTTGTCCTTCACTCTTTTTTTGGCCCATTGTAGTTTTAATTGAACATTTTATATGATTCCATTTTTTCTTATTATTATATCAGTTATATTTCTTTTCTTTTACTTTATTAACTGGCTGCCCTAGAGTTTGCAATATACATTTATAATTAATCCAAGTCCACTTTCAAATAACACTATATTGTACCACATGATGGGTAGTTCAGTACCTTACAATAGCAAAATGATCACATTCCTCCCTCCCATCTGTTGTAAAATTGCTGACATTCATATCATTTTTATATAAATATACATACTTCAATACATTGTTGATATTATTACTTTGAACAAATTATCAGATCAATTAAGACCAAGAATGTTATCAAGAATAAGAAAAATAAAAATTTTTATTTCAGTTTCACTTATTCTTTCTTCACTACTCTTCCTTTCTTTATGCAAACCTGAGTTTCTGACCTATATAATTTTCCTTCTCTCTAAACAACTTCTTTTATCATTTTTTGCAATGCAGGCCCACTGGTAACAATTTTTGTTTGTCTTAGAAAGTCTTTATTTCTCCGTTTTTGAAGGATAGTTTTATAGGCTTTACAATTCTAAGTCGGGTGTTTTTCTAATCCCAACACTTGAAAAACTTCACCCTGATTTAGAAGGAAACTTGACCTGGGGTAGTGAACACACAATACAGTATAGAGATGATGTTATAGAAATGTACTTGAAACCTGTATAATTTTATTAACCAATGTCACCCCAATAAATTCAATTAAAAATAAATTAAAAATAAAAAATTTACTCCACTTTCTTTTAGCTTGTGTGATTTCTAAGAAATCAGGTGTAATTCTTATCCTTGCTCCTCACTAAGTAAGATATTTTTCCCTCTGGATTCTTTCAAGATTTATTTCTTTATTTTTGATTTCCTGCAGTTTGAATTATGATATATCTAGGTATAGTGTTTTAGGAATTTATCTTGCTGACATTCTGCGCTTTCTGATCTGTAATTTGATATCTGACATTAATTAGGGAGAAATTATCAGTCATATTACTTTAAATACTGTCTGTTCCTTTCTTTTTCTTCTGGTATTCCCTTTATGAGTATGAATAGTTGTCCCATAGTTCTTGGATATCCTGTATTCTGTGTTTTTTTTCCAGTCCTTTTTTCTCCTTGGTTTTCCATTTTGGAAGTTTATTTTGATATAGCCTCAAGCTCAGAGATTCTTTCCTCAGCTGTGTCCAGTCCACTAACGAGCCCATCGAAAACACTCTTCTGTTACAGTGTTTTTGATTCCTATAATTTCTTCATGATTCTTCTTTGGATTTTCATCCCTCTGCTTACATTGCCCATCTGTTCTTGCATGTTATCTACTTTATCCATTACTACTCTTTAAATATTAATCATAGTTGTTTTGAATTCCTGGTTCTGATAAGTACTACATTCCTGTCATATCTGAGTCTGGTTCTAATGCTTGCTCTGTCTATTCAAATAGGATTTCTTTTTTTTTTCTTTTTTTTTGCCTTTTAGTATTCCTTGTAATTTTTCGTCGAAAGCTGACTTGATATACTGGTGTTCTGGTAAATGGGCCTTTAGTGGTATGGTGGTGAAGTGTGAGTTGGGGAGGAGAAAAGTTCTTTGACCTTATAATTAGGTCTCAGTCTTTTAGTGAATTTCACAAGTGTATCTTGGTTTCCCACCATGCCCTGTAGGTGACAGAGGATAGAGAGAGTTGGCTGAAGTTGGGTATTTTCCTTCTCTCACATCGATGGCTAAATTAGGTGTTTCTCTTCCCTTGGTCAGTCAGGCTCTGGTAAAATCTCAATAGTTTATGCTCTGGTATAATAGTCTTTCATTGGGACAACTGTAATAGAATAAGCAATAAAAAAGAAAAAGGAAGAAAAAGAAAATGCCTTATACTGTGGGATTATTTAAGTAAAACATGGTATGTATGGGCAGTGAAGTACTGTTTAAATTTTACACGGTGATCAAAAATATTCTCATGAGAAAGTGTTTAAACTGATGATATAAAAGCAGGCTATATGAAGGCAACTAAAATATTTTGTGATACATATGTATGTGTTTGTGTAATATACCAAAATCTTAATAAATATGTGCAGGTGATAGAGTGATAAACGATTTCTAATTTTTTTTTTTTAAAAAGTAGTTTCTCTCTTGAGGGCAGACTAATTATGAAGAACAGAATACTTTGGAGTATTTCAAAATGTTACTTTCTCCCTCCATCTGCAGGAAGCACGGTGTGGGTGTCTGATCTTCACTGTGAGAACCTGGTAGACCTCTTGTAGGTAAAATACACAGGAGTGTGTGTGTACACGGGGGCGGGGCTCCCCTATCACTGGGCCCTTCAGCTGGAGCTGTTCACACTGAGCCTTCAGCAATTTGTCAGTTGCAGTTTAAGTTTTCCTACCCTGGCCATGGTTTCCAAGTACGTTTTGTTCCAGAAAGTTATGATTCTCCGTATCTACCTGTCTGTCTCTCCATTTTTAGGTGCAGAAATTTTCCCTTGAGAGATATAAGAAGAGTTGTCGATTTTTCGGTTTGTTCAGCTTCTTACTTATTAAGAAGGGAGAGACAACTTCCAGGTTCTTTACATGCTTGACAAAAGCTGGGGAGTCCCAATCATGCTTTTAAAGCATTTGCCTTTCCCTTACTTTGTGTCCGCACTGTGGAATTATGTACTCCAAGAGGTATCCTCCCAAATGCCATGTGTTCATTTTATTTACTTTATGGAGAGCTTCATAAACAGTGATTACAGGCTAACAGACTATTAATGTTGGAAGTGATCTTATTGTAGAAACTATCCAGTCCAACTCATATCTTTTTAGGTGAAAAAAATAAATGAGATCTAGAAAAATTAAGTTCCTTGAGCAAGGTCATTCAGCTAGTGAATGTAGAGCCAACTCTCTTAGTTGGTCTTAGGTTTTTTTAACTGCATTCCACATCTCTCAATTTCTAAATTGCTTTATTTGCCAGTCTTTCTACTTAGATTGAGTGTTTACAGAGTCCACTGTTTTATGTAAAAGTCTGACTTAATCTCATAGAAATGTCTGATTAAAAGCAGTTGTTATTACAGACTCTACTGTTTGATTACTTAATGCTCACTCCCCACCTCCGCCCCAGTGTTGTGGTGGCGCCCACTCTGTCTCCCTCGTGTCTCAGACGACAGTCACCCCATCCTCAAGGCAGATAATGTTTTGTCTAAGCCCAACGTGGACGTCCTATTTTCTTTCCAATGCACGGCTTAGGAATGAACATGTGACCCAATTTAGGGCACTGGGACACAAGGCCAAAGGTTTCTGGAAAAGATCTTCTTATTCCTGGAGGTAAACACAAGAAAGGGTGGTTGCCACATCTGAATGTGAGGCCAAGAGCTGCTGCTGCCCTTTTGGGCGCATAAGGAGAGCTAGCCCCAGGGCAAAGGTGACCCACTAAAGAAGGTAGCACAGGGAGTCAGAAAGAACCCAGCTTCCTGAGGACACTGGCAAACTGCTAGACTTCTTGTTATGTTAGATACTAAATTGCCTTATTGTTTAAGCCAATTGACATTGAGGTTTTATGTAATTTGAGCCGAAGTTAGTCTAATGAAATAGTCATCCAATGTATATTATCTTATTTTCAAATTTATCTTAAACATACACTTTTCTTAAATTTGCTATAAACCTAATGCCTAAATATAGTGTCTGGTCCGCAGTAGGGTTATTTTCAGGGGACTCTAAGCACTGTCTAATTTCTATGCCTATCAATCACAACCATAGTTCTCTGTTCTTCTAGGCCCAGATGGTCCAAACGGATGACCCACTGCCCCCAAATCAACCTGCCGGTTTTGGATTGTTCAGGAGAATATTTTAAAATCTGAATTATATTATTTTAATCCAGACATATTCCCACCATTCCCTGTTATCTTGTGTTCTGCTGCTTTACAAATTGTTGTGACTTGTTGGGCCCCAGAGATATAAACCGCTTTTTTAAAAAACATCTCCAATCCCAACATGTTTCACCCCCACAAATTACATAAACGAAGGGTTGTGTAGCGATTCTGTGTCTTGAACACCAGGGTCTGCGCCAGCCCAGGGTCCTCAGGCCTGGGGCACCTGGGAACCGATGTAGAGAGTCTCTAGTCCTGATGCCCACGCACTAGAGGAAGTAAGTCAGAACTCCTGGAAGTGGGAAGACATCAGCGCGCTTTCTTTTAAATTTAAACATTTTTTTAAATTCTAAAAACAACATGATGCTTGCAAAAAAGTTGCAAAAGTACTGTAATGATCTCCTGTATACCATCAATCCAGGTTTTCTACAGTACCTTTATATTCTCTTCTTCTCCCTCCCTCGCTCTCTGTCGATATCTTTCTAAATAATATACTCCTCGCATACTTTTCTGAAACATTTGAAAGTAGTTTGAGGATATGACTCCCCTCTACTTCAAAACATTTTAGTGTGTATTTCAGTATGTCTTCCCTAAAAACAAGAACATCCACTTACATAATCATAGTACTATTATGAATATTAAGACTTTCACAGTGATACAATTATATTATATAATCCACAAACCTTATTCACATTTCTCAAAATGTCCCACTGATGTCATTTTCCTGGTCCAGTTTCTAGTCTAGGATCTGGTTTAATTTCACCGTTACACTTAGTTATTGTGTTTCTTTAGTCTTCTTTAATATAAAACTGTTCCTTATGTTTTATGACCTAAAATTTTTTCAATAACAAATTAGTTAGTTTTTTATTTAAAATTGTTTTCAATTACAGTTTACATTCTTCCAGGGAAATGCAAACTTCCAGATTTCCAATCTCCCAATCAATTCTAAACATTCTATTACAAAATGTAGATAGATATGTTATAGTAACTCAATTACAGCTACAAGACATTTATTGATACAAGTGAATTATTAAGTGACAAACACTGACTAGCAGTTTTTTATTCAACATGGTTATCAGTAAGGGTGCTTATGGCTGTAACCAGTGATGTGCTGGAAAATGTTTTCAGTGTAGGAAAAATCCCCAGTTCACAGCATTTGCCAATTTCCAAGCTGTACATGGTCCCATCATGGCTAATTCCAAGATAACAACATGCTGTTACTGAGTTCAGATTTGGGAAGAGATGTGCACTGTCAGCTCTAGTGAGCCCACATGAGCTCCAGCACTTACGGTCCGTTATAATAAGTAACAAATCAAACTGACTTACATCCTACAGGGAGATATTGGTTTACATTATGGGGAATCTGGAGGTAGGGTGTGAGTTAGGGCTTTCTTATCTATTGGTTCATAGAACTCATAAAAGATCCAAGTTCTTCCTGGCTCTCTGTGCTGCCAACAATGTTGGTTTGAATCTGAGGCTCTTAACTTTAGCAGAGTTAACTCACTCTGAATCTTTTCTTGGTCTGAGCTTTGAAACTTTAACTTGACATCAAAGACCTTCTAAGTAAATAGCCCTTTAGAATCTAATTTCTCTCTCTTCTTCTCTTAGGCTCAATATAATTTCCAAGTAAAAAAAATTGTACCAGATGATGTGTAAAATCCTATCAGCCTCAAAAGAGTTATGACCTGCTCCCCAAACTTGTTTCCACATAGCCCTGTTTCCATGTGCTCTTTCCCATAATGATCTCATCTTCGCACATGGTTTCAATTATTGCCTCTACGTATCTAACTTTAGTTCTCAAATCTCTTTATAACTCCAGTACCTACATTTCCAATTGTCCAATCAACATTTTTTTTACATAGATACCCCACTGACTTCAAACTAAATCTATCTAACCCAAATAAGTCACTCTTCCCTTGTCTATTCCAAAGGAATAAACAAAACAATGCAAAAGTTTTCCAGAAAGTGTCAGTCAACTGTTAAGGGCACCCGTACTCTTGCAAGGTTTACAAGTTGACGTCTTGTGAAAATCATGGATGGTACCCAGATGAAAATCTGATTTAAGAAACTAGATGTCTGGTGGGTTAGTTTACTGAGGCAGGTAAGAGTAGAGGATAAAATGGTTTGGATGGCAGGGGTGGTGAGGAAGGAGTTGAGTCCCCATGATGAGTTTAGTTTTTGGACATACTAAATTCGAAGTGTGATTGTGATGTCCAAGACAGGGTGCCAGGGAAGCAATTTTTCTTGTTGGTCTGGCGCTCGGGAGAGAGATCCAGGCTGGGGAGAAAGATGACCTTTGTGATATTGACATGGGGGGGCACACCCAGGCAGAGCTGGGAGGGTAAGAGGAGCAGTCAGGCTAGAGCCCTTAGTATGGCATGGAAGGGAAGGGCTGGGGAAGGCCTGAAAAGTCAACTGAAAAGAAGCCGAGAGGTCAGAAGAAAGCCAGGAAAGTGATGTGTTATTGAACTCAAGAGGAGGAATTATTCAAGGAAAAGTTGTGGTCTGGAGAGTTGTGGTCTGGAAATCCTGGTGAAATCTGATGTAGGGTAAAAAGCCTGAAAAATGTCCTCTGAATTAACTCTAAAGAACTATGGGAGAGCTTCCAAACAGGATTTCCCTGGTGTGTTGGGTGCAGTAGCCAGAATGTGTGGTGAGTGGGAAGTGAAGACGTGGCTGACTGTTCCACAAATGACATTAGAAAAACTGATAACTTTTGAGGAGGAAGAATCAACAAAGACTCACTACGTGTCTATTAGGTGGCCAGTGCGTGTAATAAACACAAACAAGAAATAAGTTCGAGTGCTCGTCCTCAAGGAAAATATAAGAGAAAGCTACACTGGAATGCAGCCTAAAGTTCACTGGCACTTTCGGGGCTAGAAATTTGAAGAGAGTATTTTAAATACCCGAAGGGGCACGAGTAGAGGTGTAACAACAGCAGATTAGGGTCCCTACTAAAGAGCTGTTGGAAATAGTCCAGTGTGCATTGAGCTGAGTTTTAGAAAAAATAACTAAGACAGGCAAAGAGAGGGAAACCTGGAAGTAGGAACGCTGGTTAGGAAGGCCCCTTCCACTGGTACTTTTCATTGGCATTTCAATATCCTCACGCCTGTCCTGTTCGAAAAGTAATCACCATACCACCACCACCACAAAAGTCCCTCCCTGCGACTGAATATTTTTCCTCTAGCTCCAGCCATATTCTCTTCTTTTCAGAACCAAATATGTTTTCTACCCGTGCATTTAACTCCAGGATCTTCCTCACGGGGGAAGGATGACGAGAAGGGAACGCGGGCTGCTGGTGGGTGCAGTCGTGGAACATGTACATGCACGGGCAGGCCTCTGCGTCTCCGTCTGGCAGAGCGATTCTCTCCGCTCCCCTGGGCGGCTGCCCCTACCCTCCCACATCCCTCCTCCCTCAGTTTTACATGTCACTGGGCTTCCATCCTCTCTCCAACTTCCAGATATTTTTTTTTTTAAATTTTGTTCAGTGCTTGTCTATTTTCTGTTCTCTTTGTTGCTTTAAGTTTATCCCTTTACTATAGGGGTCATGTAAGGATGGACTAAATTTACATTTTTGAAAAGTCTAAGAGAATAGGAATTAAAAAGAAAAAAAATTTTTTTTCTGCCAGATTCCTATTGGCACACCTCAAAGTGAATTTACATCCAAAGACAAACCTCTCCTTTGAGCCACGGTTAGAGCTTGTCCCCAGCTGAGGGCCTTCGCCTTGCCCCTCCCACTCCTGGAGTGTTCTGACCTTCCCTTGTCTTGCTCCTTCTTTTCATTTAGGATTCTGCACAGGCCTCACACCCTCAGAGAGCACCCCCCGACCCCCGCCCGCCCGGAGTGACCAGCCTGTCCGTGCCCAGTCACTCTCCCATCACCGGGGTTGTCGTCTAAGCAGCTATCACTGGTGAAATGATCTGGCAGGGCTCTTGCTTCTCTTGTTCATGGAGGAATTCAGGGAGCCTAGAGCAGTGCCTAACCTGCAGTAAATGTGCAATAAATATTATCTGTATAATCTAGTCATTCAGTGAGGTACATTCATAATTGTCGTAGCTTTTATATTTGAATTAGGTCATATCCTTCCCCCACCTTTCTCCAAGATTAGCAGGAAATGTACCTTACACGGTTAATTTGTAGGTCCAGGTTGTGGCATTTAAATCTTCGAAAGCTTCCATCATTGTGCCACCCTTCAATCCAAGACCAGGTGTGGCAGAAGACACAGAGATGTGTCAGTCCCCGAGTTCTGCAGAGTGGTCTGACACGGCTCCTTGCGCCATATGGCCTTATGGTGAACTGGAATCTGCCCTCTAAGAGCCTCCACCCTGCCTCTCTAGCACTTGACCACACATCATTCTTCTTCAGTCAAGCTCATAAATTAACCATTTCCACGCTTCTTTTGAGTCCATTACAGAATATTCTCTTTCCACAGTTATCAAATCCTGGTCATCCATCAAGCCCCAACTCAAAATTCTTTTCTCCATGTGCCTTTTCTAACATCCTAGGTTTTTACCATTACTCATAGTTTTTAAACATTAAGAGTATACAGTCTGCCGCAGAACTGTAGCTTTGTGATGTACGTCCTTTCCTGTTGTAAGTCCTGACTCGCCACTGGATTATAAACTCCAAAGGAGCTCAGAGCAGGAGCTCCCTAAACTCTCATTGACTATCACCTGACTCAGTTCCTGAAGTAGGTTCATGAAATAGAATAGAGCAAGAGCTTGAGAGCCTTTCTAGAAAAACCTATCATATTCTCCACCTATGCAAACACTCTCTGGTATAGTCATAAAAGTCTCTTCTTCCATTATGGACTAACATGTTACATTGGGGATGGTCTGGTGACCCTGTATATTCTTCCACTTCTTCCCCCTCCCAGCCTCCAACATCCTGGGCCCATATCACCAAGATGATAGAATCTTTGGAAAGGTTAAAGTGACAAGAGGGAGGAAAGGTGAAGATAAAATGGGATGGTTTGAATATGGGATTGCAGCCCCTCTTGTCTTTCACACATCAAGCACTGAAGTGTGTGTGTGTGTGTGTGTGTGTGTGTGTTGTCCAAATTAGCAGTGAGAAAGGATACCAAAGCTGTTGTTATCATGATGCCAAAATATCCAGATGAAGAATTCAATCAGTTGTGCAGATGTTCCAAATATAGAATGCCAGACATCCTAATCTGTGGAAACATCCAGTGACAATTTTTTCATTTTGCTCTTGATATCTTGGTAGGGTACAGCTGCAGCCTGATTGCTGAGTTTAAGAGGCAAAATCACATTTTCTATCCAAAGGTATTAGGTTGACACTCTGGAAAGGGTTTTAATTTTTTTCCTAGGGTACTCTTCAAGCAGGAATGATCTTTCTGACTTTTACTACTTATCTAATTCAGTCAGAAGAAAGAAAAGAGGTAGACAAATCCTCAGAAATTGCTACAGAAATAAACAAACATTGCAGTCTTAAGAACAAATGGTATCCGTCAGGTCAAAATTTTAAAAAGAGATTAAAATAGTCCTAAGGAAAAAAAATGTACAGGCTATTCTGATTTAAGTTTTCTTGCACAAACATATTAAATGTTAATAATACAACCTCTCTAAATGCTGGTCTGTTTCAGCATTGCTCTAATTTGGCTTTAACTGTCCAGGTTCTCAAATATGTGACGCCCCGATTCCACAGTTCACTCCTGCTTCTGCCAGGGCAACTCAACACCAGTGTTCCATTTGGAATTGAGTCCAGCTCATCCCGCCCAGCTTCACACGCTGGGTCACCGCCCAGACCGCAAGCCCTTGTGGCCATCTATCTCCTTCCTTGCTCTGCCCCAGGCTGCTCTCGGTTTCCTCCTGACCCAAACTCCCAAAAGTCTCCTCCCCCCTGGATCCTTGATTATATGGGGGAAAGGGGAGACAAAAAACAAAGGCTCTTCACTCTCCCTTTTAAAACAGCTAAATTTCTTTTCAATAATGTTACCATCTAAGTTTATATTCAAAAATATTTTAATGTCACTATGATTTTAATAGACGCCCAAGTGTTTCTAAAACATGCATGGCTGTCTTAACCAAGCGTCCAAATTTTCTGACAATTTTTTAAAAATTTTCCTTCTAAAACTTGGGTTCTAAATATCTAAAAAATAAAACAAAAAATTTAAGCTATCTTTTATACCTAAAGCTATCTTTGAGATTTCCAAGATGGCCCCTGAAAAATTACAAATATTGGCTCTTTCACCTTATAAGAAGAGAGGTGTTGGAAATGACTAGGCTGCTTCCATGAGGTGCATGAGAAGAGCTGTCAAAACAGAAGAGACACTCAGCCATTCCTAAGTTAATTTTGTTATAGGTAAATTTTGTTAATATAAATTGATCAGAAATTGAATGCATTAATAGATATCTCTGGAGATTTGTCAGTATCTTTACTCTCCATGTATATTTTAACTTTCAGGGATACCACTGAATGAAACACTAAGAAATAGTTGTGCCAGGTTTTCCTGTATTTGGAAGTCCTGTTATCATTTGCCAGATGACCTGATGTTGTTAGGCATAGTGTTATCAGTTATAATTTCAGTTACTGTTTCAACTTTTACTTGACTATAACCTTACTTCTTTAATTTCAGTGTAGTACCTTCTAGGTCAGTTGCTCTCAGTTGAGGGTACACATCAGACTTATTTATGGAGTGCTATACCAATAGCATCTATGCCCTACTTCAGACTGGGTGAATCTCTTTAGTTGATGTTCTTAGCATATTATGGGTCAGGATTATTAAAAATTATGTCTCAAGAGTTTTTCCTCTATAAAAATTATGTTCACCCATTTGTATAGAAATCAGATGTAACAGTCGTTGACTTCATTGAAAACAGACTTATTATCCTTAGAGATATTTTATCTAAAAGAAAAATTGTAATGACTGTTTTCGTTGTCATATAACATAACCTAATCCCAGAGGTAAGATTCATCTCACTCACAGGTACTATCCACACTCAAGGGGAGGAAATTATGCAGGGAGTATATACGCATGAGCAGCAGTCTTAGCAGCCAGCTTCAAATTCTACTGTTTCTCAATCCATACTCATCAATATTTAAGTTAGCAGAAATGTTTATTTTTTAATCTTTCATTGACAGTACAACTGGTAGTTTTTATTTTATTTATTTTGTATTTATTTCTTTTTGTAACTTCTTGTAATTGGAGGTTGGAAGAGGTATCAGTGACATCAGGCTTGTTGCCTTTGTCTCCCAGAGCAGCGGTCCCTAACTTTTTTGACACCAGGGACCGGTTTCATGAAAGACACTCTTTCCATGGATTGGGAGCAGGGAATGGAGGAATGGAGCTCAGGCAGTAATGTGAGCAATGCGGAGTGGGATGAAGCTTCGCTGGGCTCACCCACTGTTCACCTACTGCTGTGTGGCCCGGTTCCTCACAGCCATGGCCCCGGGGGTTGGGGACCTCCGTCCTAGAGGGTGTAGGCACTCTTTTAGTTCCTATCTCTGATTCCTCCCTTTGCTGCTGCTTCAGCTCAGGCTCATTTATTCCTCTTCTTTCCACTCCTTAATGGTGATATTCTCTGGTGTTCCATCCTCATCTCTGCTTTCTTCTTCCTGGATTTACTTGAACTGAATGACTTCATGTATTTTCACTGCTTCAGCCCCATCTTCATGCTACTACTTCTCCAATTTATAACTCTAGGCCCTCATTTCTCCTGTTTAAACACTATCACCTTTACTTTCCTTAAACCAAATCAATTGTTAAAATGTTATTGAACATGTTTATATGTCAGAGATTTTAATAATCTGCACTTTCACTGATAAAGATTGACTTATTTTATTTGATATTAAATTTATTGGAGTGATATTGGTTAATAAAATTAAGTAGGTTTCAGACATACAATTCTATAATACATCATCTATACATTGTATTGTGTGTGTACCACCCCAAGTCCAGTCCATCATCATTTATCCCGCCCCTTTATTGACTTATTTTAAAATCTGTTTTATGTTACTACTGGTTTTATTAATAAAGCTTTAAAATTTTTAATCTACATTAACTCAGGGACTGACAATTATCATATGAAAGCTGTACTGCAAATTCAAGATCTTGAGATACCTACTTTTGAAGAATTACAAGTATGTTTTATAAGCAGTGGTCAGGAACATTTTAATGGTTAGGATAGCTAAGTAACATTTCCATAGCAATATTTCATTTCTGGGGGTCTTTGTATCAATCTCAATATAGTCTGGCAGATATTATCAATCATAATCAAAAAGTCTGAAATAAAAGGTACATTATGGTGATTACTATCACCAACATCATGATCATAACCACAATATATGCATGTAAACTAAGGAAACATTTCTTCTGTTTTGAGAGTGGAGAAAGATGGGGGAAAAGGGAGGAATATGTAAAAGTGGAGGTAAAGAAGCAGAGAGACAAGTGAAAATACCAGCTGAGAACATTTGTAAGCCACTGAGAAGAGGGAGATGGTATTTCTTCTCATTCAATCTTTGCCTCATTGTCTGTGGCTTGTGGGAAACCCCTTCATCACTCAGGTGGAAACATGAGTTGCCATTTAGAAGGGTCTTTAGCAGGCAGCTAGAAGAGGGAGTGTTTATAGAATTAGAACTTTCAAACTATTTGGACATAATGAGCAAATTGAGGTGGTGAGGGGAGACAGAGGAGGAGTTAGGAGGAGACACAGAGAGCCAAAGAGGGAAATAAAGAGTGATACACTCAAAAAGAGGACCAGCAAACACTTTCCAGGTAATGCCTCTACCAGAGACACACAGGCAGGAGTCTGGTTCAAAACTATGGTGCTCTGGAGTTAGAAAACCACCAGGCCAACACGGCCTTGTTGTAATGAGCCAGTATAAAATGTACTGAAAGGAAAACCTGCCTTTCTAGTTTGCATGAAGTACCACATTTTGTCCAACATAGTGAAAAAAAATTGAAATAATGAAATGTTTCATAAATAGCTTCAGATGCTAAAAACTTACTCTTTTTGTCACGTGTAAAACCATACAAGGCAGATAATAATAGACCAGACATCTATACAGTGCCTATCCCAAAGGCCAAAGTGTTCTTCAGATTTTAAGGCCACCTTAATCAATGGAAGCTTCCATAAAGTTTACTACATTCAAGTCCTTCTGCACTTGTCTATCATTTTGAAAATGTGCTTGCTAGAACTAATGTGAACCACTAATAGAAACATAGGAAATGAGTTACTATTCACAGAGAAAAGTCCCAATTTTTGAGTGACATTTTAAAGAAATATTGTATTGTTCTACTGAAACTTGTTATGGAAGTGTTCTGCTTCTCTCCCTAAAAATATGACAGTCACTCAGTTTGTCAGCACTGACATTTTACATTTTCTTATTTATGGAAAAACAACAGTAGTAATAATAGCCATCATGGACTGAGCAGTTACTATGTGGCAGGCATTATTCTAAGCATTTCACATATATGAGCTCATTTAATTCTCACCAAAGCCAAAGTGTTTGGTAGCATTATTATCCCCTTTTGGGATAATAAGTGAAAATCAAGACACAGAGGCTAAATAATTTGCCTCAAGCTAAATAATTTGCCATTACACAGCTATGGTAATGGCTGAGCTTTGCTCACACTGTTACATGTGCCTACAGTGCTCTATTTTAGCGTTTCTGTCTGCCAGCCTCCCACTTATTTTCAAGGTCTTATGCAAAAACCCATATTCTCAGTGAAGCTTTTCCTGACACCTACACAAGGACCCCCACCCCCAGGAGCATGAATGATCCCCTTGTCTTCTATCTCCTAGCACTTTCATCCTTGCAGCAGAACTTGGTCTTTACGTTTTCAGTTTCCTCTGTTACAGCCTTTGGTGTAACACACAGAAGATTCTCCACAAATCCTGCATAAAATTATTTAATAAACTGTACATACTTATTTCAATGAGATATTTATATCTCCACAAATGACCTTGTCTTATGCATTTAGCATTTCTCTTATACAACACTTTAACCCTCTTTCTACTCTTCTAATCCCTCACCCTTGTCCAATCTCTTCCCACAGCTTCTAAATTCCTTCACATTAGGGGCCTTATTTGATTCACAACACATAAAACCTATGTACAAGGAAAGACTTAAAAAACATCTGTTGAAGCAAATGGGTGGTTGCATCATCTATTCCTGTCAGGGCATTTACAGTCCTAAAGAGGTGTATTTTAAAAAATCCACTTCTTGTAAAGCTATCATTGTTTGCAGATGACATGATAGTGTACATAGAGACCCTGTAGACTCTACCAAAAAACTCCTCAACCTAATAAGTGAATTTGGCAAAACAGCAGGATACAAAGTCAACATTCAGAAATCAAAGGCATTTTTGTACACCAGCAATGCAATAGAAGAAGAAGAAATCAGAAAAAAAAATACCATTCGATATGGCAAGAAGAAAAATAAAGTACCTAGGCATAAATTTAACCAAAGAGGCAAAAGACCTGTACGCAGAAAACTATACAACATTGAAAAAAGAAATTAAGGAAGACACAAATAAATGGAAGCATATACCGTTCTCATGGATTGGAAGAATTAATATCATCAAAATGTCCATACTACCCAAAGCAATTTATAGATTCAATGCAATCCCTATTAAGATACCAATGACGTATTTCACAGAGATCGGACAGATATTTCAAAAATTTATATGGAACCATAAACGACCCCGAATAGCCTCAGCAATTTTGAGAAAGAAAAACAAAGTAGGAGGGATCACAATACCGAACATCAAACTCTACTACAAAGCCACTATACTCAAAACAATCTGGTACTGGCACAAGAACAGACCCATAGACCAGTGGAACAGAATAGAAAGCCCAGAAATAAGCTCAGGTCTCTATGGGCATCTAATATTCGACAAAGGGGGCAGAAGCATAAAATGGAGCAATAATAGCCTCTTCAACAAATGGTGTCGGGAGAGTTGGACGGCTACATGCAAAAAATTGAAACTGGATCATCAGCTGACACCATACACAAAAATAAACTCAAGATGGATAAAAGACTTACATATAAGTTGCAACACCACAAAAGTCCTAGAGGAGAACATTGACAGGAAACTCTCAGATATCCCATGCAGCAATTTTTTCACCGATATGTCTCCTAAAGCAAGGGACATAAAGGAAAGAATAAACAAGTGGGACCTCGTAAAAATAAGAAGCTTCTGCACGGCTAAAGAAAACATCAGCAAAATGAAAAGGGAGCCAACCGTATGGGAAAATATATTCGCTAATGATACATCAGATAGAGGTTTGATCTCCAAAATATATAAAGAACTCACTTGACTCCACTCCAATAAGACAAATGATCCAATCAAAAAATGGGCCAAGGACCTGGGCAGACACTTTTCCAAAGACGAGATACAGAGGGCCCAGAGACATTTGAAAGGATGCTTGGCATCACTAGCCATCAGAGAAATGCAGATCAAAACCACCATGAGGTACCACCTCACACCGGTCAGAATGGCCATCATAAACAGATCAACAAACAACAGGTGCTGGCGAGGCTGTGGAGAAAAGGGAACCCTAGTACACTGTTGGTGGGAATGCAGACTGGTGCAGCCACTGTGGAAAGCAGGGTGGAATTTCCTCAAAAAGCTGAAAATGGAACTGCCTTTTGATCCAGCGATTCCCCTGCTGGGACTATACCCTAAGAACACCAAAACGCCAATACAAAAGAACCTATGCACCCCAATGTTCATAGCAGCACAATTGACAATAGCCAAGTGTTGGAAGCAACCTAAATGCCCATCAGTAGATGATTGGATCAAAAAACTGTGGTACATATACACAATGGAATACTACGCAGCAGAAAGAAAAAAAGAACTACTAAACTTCGCGACAGCATGGATGGAACTGGAGAGCATTATGCTAAGCGAAATAAGCCAGGGGGCGAAAGACAAATGCCATATGATCTCACCTATAAGTGGAACCTAACCAACAATACAAAGATGCAAGGAAAATAAGACCAGCAACACTGAAAGGAAAAGAAAGCAACAGAGACAAGAGGGAAGCGGGGGGCGGGGAAAAGAAAGGGATGGGGAAAGTCAAGGAACATATAGCAAGGACTCATGGACAAAACCAAAGGGGAAGAGCTGAGGGAGGGAAGGAGGGAGGGGGCAAGGGAAAGTGGTGGTGGGGGAGGCAGAGACAAATGTATTTGAAAAAATAAATTAAAATAAAATTTAAAAAAATAAAAAAAATTAAAAAAATAAAAAATCCACTTCTTAATTATATCCCCTAAGTCAGATTCTTGACAACCCTGTGCTCTGCTTATCTGGATAATCACATATACACTATAATTCTGTCCCTTTCCATTTGAGACAAGAGCCAGGCTACAAGGTTCTGTGGCCATGGAAGTTTTGGCA
Source organism: Pteronotus mesoamericanus (assembly GCF_021234165.1). Taxonomy (NCBI): domain Eukaryota; kingdom Metazoa; phylum Chordata; class Mammalia; order Chiroptera; family Mormoopidae; genus Pteronotus; species Pteronotus mesoamericanus. The sequence goes on from NW_026555310.1 coordinate 7,029,822, forward strand.
TCTATTAATAATGCGGCAAACCTTGGTCATCTGAAAGAGGGCACTTGGGAGCCCCAGAAAGTGGGAAGCGGAACTTGGTCTAAGAAGCTCACCGTTCTGATCACAAGAGATTAATAAATGCACAAGACTAAGAAAATAGGGAGCCCTAAGAATGAAGAGATGTAACAGAGGGGTCAGGACAAATTGCCACAAGAAGGCAGGGGGCAGGTAGAAAACCTCAAGGCAGAACTGAAGGTTAGAAGCGGCTTGCCCTCCCTGTGTACAGAGGTTGACTGGGGCAGCTGAGCAACTGGTGACTCAGCAGAAGGGAGCTGGTACAGAGCATGCATGACTGGAGACTACCTCCTTGTTAAACAGGGCATATAACTACCAAAATTATATAACCTTTAAATAAACAGTTCTTTTCCTTTTCACCAAACTCCTGTCTCCACAGTTGTGCCTCTAGGCAGTGAGCAATAGAACCTCACTGACTGTTATGGACCAGCACGAGGCTGTCTGGTAAAAAGATGTCTCTGACAAGGGTACGTAGACAGGGGTCTTCAAAGAGTGTGGCATCCAGGGAACTAAGGAATGGGGACAGGAACAATTTCCTAGTTTGGGAGCTGTGGAAGAAACCACAACTTCCTCTTCTCCAAGGCACAATGGGCTTGGCATCTTCAAGTTTGGATATACGTGGGGACAGAAAGGATGGAATATGACTACTGATTGAAGGTGGACTCAAAGATTTGGTTTAAAGAGGAGAATTCTATTTTCCCTTGGACGGTGTCCTTGTGAGATTCAGAGGGGGTGAGGCCAGCCTCTGTCCTGATGCTTGGTGTCTTTAGCGCACAGTTCTGGCAACAACTCTCAGCAGATTCTCCATATCGACCCCAGAATATTATTACTCAATTGAGCTTACCTTTCCACAGGGCAGCTCCAGGCTTTGAAATGGCATGTGAACATTGTCATCCTGTCTTTTTTCCTGGACTTCCTTTCAGGGCACACTGGCTGCTTATGGAGAGTCTTTTCCTGGTCATAAGACACATTTGGAAAGCCAGTATTAGAAGAGTTCTCATTTCTCATGGAATACGTTTTTTGCAAGGTAGAAATACTCTCTTTGGATGCTAAAGAAGTCAATAAAAGGTCTATGTATGTTGTGGTTAATGAGTATTCCCAAGATAGTTAGAATTAGAACTTAGATAATTGCAGTTTGACTTTTGGTTTGATAGTTGTCTATATAAGAAAAGAATGTGTCTTTTCTACACTCTAAAATTTCTGACAGACTATGTCTACACCACGGTATTTTTTCAGTGCTATCATTAAAAATATTTATCCAAGTTAATACATGCACTTGGTTTAAAAAACCAAACAATACTATAAAGTTTCATTAAAATGCGCACTTGGTTAACCCACTTCTTTCCATCACTCCCCCAAAGAAATTTCAGTTTCTTTAACTGTTTCCTCTATGTTTTATCTTTATGTTTTAAAACTATAACTTCTCCATCTTGATATTTTTCAACATTAGACAATATTTACCATTGATATTATTTAGCTCTCATAATACTTATCCACTTTCCCAGTACAACTGCATCACAGTTTCTAAAATTAAATGCTTAGTTCACAATTGCACTACTGCAGCTATGTAAACATTGGCCACTGCTGAGTCAAACATGATGGTTTGATGTATTTTCATTCTTGTATAAAGAGTTCTTTAGTTTCCTTCCCTTTTTTGTAGTTCCTCATGTGCCTACTCAACTGCTCCAAGAGATCTGTAAAATACTTTTTAAATTATTCAAATGCCTATGTCAGGTATTTACTGATTTCATCCTCTCCCCCACCTCCCACCCCAAAATCTCCATCCCTGAGTCTTCTTTTCTTCAAACTACTTGGCAGGAGTCACTTCCTAGTCCTGAGTGGAGTTCTCATCCTGATCCTCCCCTTTACTGTTTTCTTCGGTTGGGTGCCCGGTTTCCTGGGTCACATAACTTTTTTCTTGGTTTGTTGCCTCATTGTTAAAATATATTTTCCAGCACATTTCTAAGAAAGGGTGTATAGGTGGTTATTTTTCTGAGTCCTAGCAGGTCTAAAAATGTCTTTTGCCCTCATACTTGACGAGTATAGATCTTTTGACCTAAAGGTTTTTTTCCTCTCAGATTTTGAAGGCATTGATTCATTGTCTTATAGTTTCCATTGTTACAACTGAAAGGTCTGATGACATGCCATTGATTTCATATTTTTTTATAGAAATTTATATATGTTCATATATGTACATACATTAATCTACATGTATTTATATTCAGGGTGTTTAAATATTCTCTAAGAATTATATATACATACACACATATAATTTTCTGGTATTCTTAAATATCAAAATTGAAATAAAATTGAAATAAATTTTTTACTAATGTGATATTCAAAGTGCTCTGTGAACTTTTTTTTAACCTTATTTTTATTGTTCTCTGTGGAGTTTTCAAATCTGGAAGCTCATGTCCTTTGGTCATAAGCATTATTATTATTACTCTTATTATTGTTATTCCTATTTTACCTTCCTTTATTCCATATCCTCTACTCTTTTTTTCCCTAGAAATTTTATTATTAAAATTGAGGAAGCAGGAGAAAAATAGGCAGAGAACATTATAATATATGGTTATAATTTTATATGGTTTTAGTTAACATATTTACTACATCTTAATTTAATCTGTTTGTAAACTTTGGATAAACTTTGGAAATGGAAAATGTAAAAGAGAAGGTTTTGGTGATTTGACTTCACAAAATGCTTAGCTTGCTGAGAAAGTTTCAGGTAACTTTTAGATATAGCACATCTAAATTGTTAAGTTGGTCTCAACCCATGTCTTAGATTACTGCCTAGCAGTTTCTTTGTGATGGCTAGGAGGTGTGGTTGCTTATCTTTTTAAGAATAGTTGAAAGATCATTCTTGAAAAAAATATGCTCCCATTCTTCTAACAAAATTAGAAGCAAATGTTCCTGCCCCCCCAAAGTAGGGGAAGGTTGTTTGATTTCAGTCAAACTCTGCTTGGTAATTCTGATTTGTTTTGTTTGTGTTTTGATTTTTTTTTGGCTTAAATCTCTTTATAACTAATGGTACACAGTGGGTATTTTAAAAATTATATTTTAGGAAATCTTAAACTAATTTGAAAATTCATTTACATTATATTGCTTATTGTATGAGTATGTAAATATTTTGCTGGTAGCACCGTATACTGAGCAGAGAGGTAAATATATTATTGTCATTTTTTTTAAAGAGAACTTTTCATAAGCCCCAGCCAAATGAATTCACTTTTAATTTTGTTCTGGATTCTTTCATTTCTGAATCATCCTTAACTGTTGATGTTTTCTGTATCTTAAATCCTCCTTTTTCTTAAAATTATTTTGCTGTAGAGGGACTTTTTCCATCCCCCCAAAATTCGCATGTTGAAACCTAATCCCCAATGTGATAGCAGAGATGATTAGGTCATGAGGGTGGAGCTGTCATGAATGGGGTTAGTGCTCATATAAAAGGGACCCCAGAGAACTCTCTTACCCGTTCTGCCATGTGAGGAACAGTGGAAACAACTGCTTATGAACCAGGAGTCAGGCTTATTTATGTGAGGTCACTAAGGCTCACCAGACAACTCATCTGCTGGCACCTTGCTTTTGGACTTTCCAACCTCCAGGCAGTGAGAAAAATAAATGTCTGTTGTTTAGAAGCCACCCAGTCCATGGTATTGTGTTATAACAGCCCAAACTGACTCAGGCACATTTTATACTTTGTTGGTTTGTCTGTTTGAATAGCAATGGATGCCTGACATCTGAATTTTTGCATATCCAAAAATATCTTTATTTTGACTGCCAATTTGATTAAAATCTGTCTGCACATACAATTCTACATTAAAAACTTTGGAATTTACAACCCATTATTCCATTGTTATATATGAAACATCTGATGTTACCCTGATTTACAGTGTTCTGTAGCCAGTTGTTTTTTTCACTGAAGGCAATTTTTCTCTTTATCCTGGAGTTCTAAAATTTTTTACAAGTGTGTGTCTAGATATGTTATTTTTTAAATTATTATTTTAAAAGGATCCATCAGTACATTTTAGCTCAGTACATTTTCGACTATTGTTTCTCAGTTATTTACTTCCTTTTATTCAACATGTTTGTTTCCATTGGAACTACAATTAGGTGGCTTTTGGAGTTCCTGAATGTCTCTTCCATATCTCTTACATCCTATTTTTAAATATGCAATGTAGACTACTAGTTAAAAGTAAGATCTCTGGGGTCAGATTCCCTGGATTTGAATTTCAGCTCTGCTACCTCATTAGCTGTGTGACTTTGGGTATGCTATTTGACCTCTCTGTGTATATAATAGTAGTTCTCAGCAAAGAGTTGTTATAAAAATTAAATAAGCTATTATAAATAAAGCATTCAGGAAAGTATGGCACATATTAAGTGCTACTATTTTTTCCCAATTCATTGATTATTTACATTTTCTAAAGAGTTTATTGAATTTCCTTCCATAACATCAACTTTTCTAGTTGTCCAACTCATTGTTAAGACCATTCATTAATTTTTTTAATTCAGGCAGTTGGAATTTTAATGGCAACACATTCTCTCCCATTTTCTGATTGCTCCATTTTCATAGCAGCTTGTTTTCATTTTGGCTGCAAAATCATCTTAATTCTAATTTTATTTTTTTAAATATAAGTTCTTGTTTGTTCACCAAGTTATCCCCTTTTCTCAAGGGTTAGTATTTCTTTTGTTCATCTTGGTTTTTCTTTTTCATGGTGTTGTTGTCCTCAAATGCCTAGGGACCCTTGATCTCCTTCTTAGATTTATGAATGTTGGTAAGTGCGCATACTGAGCTTGACTTTCCTTTATAGTTGTGTTCAGTCTGGCTATATATCAGAGTCCAAACAGGATAACAGAAATTACACATTACTACAGATCAAATTTAATACAGAGATTCTTTACAAGATTATTGGAAATTCTGGAGGAACAAAAGACAGTAAGGTCAAGTTACTCAAAGATTAATAACTACAGGAAACTCTTACCATCTCTGTGCTGAAGAGGGAAAACTTGACCCAAACACCAGGTCGGATGTGCTGCTAAGGCTCCTGTTGTTGGCGCCCAGTTGCCTGAGCAGAAACTCAGTAATTTGATCTAAATGGTTGGGACTGGGGTTCACAAATTTACATGCCTTCAGGGGCTTGCCAAGCCCCGTAACATATGAAGCAGGTGGGCCAGTAGGCATGAAATGACAAGGGTGGTAGGAACTATGACCAGCTGGAGAATGCATGCCTGGCCAAAAGGCACTTGGATTGAATTTTTACAGAATGTTATTCTGTCTAACAAAACTGATTTTCAGCTAGATTCTACGTCTGTTGGTTCTCACTTCCCTAAAATATTTTAAATATTTGGTTTTTTTTAAAAAAAAATTTATTTTAAGATTTACCAAAGTCCTCATCTATCCCACAGAGAATTTTTTTATTATTCATAGAGTTGAAGAATATCAATTTATATCCTGTTTTATCATTTTGTTATAACCATATACCATAGTATGATTTTGGTCATGCTGGTTTAAGCATTTAGTTGTTTTTTGTTTGGTTCTTTTGAGGGTATAGGAAAAGAATTCTGAGTTACTGAATTAAAAGTTACTTTTAATATTTTATAGTCTGATTTTTGGAGTCCTGTCTGACAAACATGAGCTAAAGTATCATTATGATTTGGATGCTTTCCAGATATGAATATCACTTTTCAGGCCATAAAAGGCATGATAGGATCCTTGGCAAATGAACTAGAACTGTCTGAACCTCAGAAGGACTGACTTTATGCTGACGGAAGCAGGAGAGGAAAAAAAAGGAAAGCAAACTGTTATAAATCACTTGAACTTTTTTTTCATACACTATTAAACTTAGGGGGGGAAACTCATAGCAAGATCAAGCAATTACCTTTAATAGAAGGAGAAAGAAACCAAGAGGTTTTTGTGCCAAATACATGGCAGGCACTGTGTATGTGTCGTTTTGTTTTTCTCAAATCAACCACATAAGGCAGGCATTGGAGCTCATGTTATGCACGGAAACCTGAGGCTTGGAGAATTTAAGTCACTTGACCCATCAAACAGCTATTGAGTGGCAGTTCTGTTATTTAAATATAAATCCTTTTGATTTCAACACTCAGGTTCTTGCCTCTACACTATACTATCTTTTACCAAGTCAGAAGTTGGCAAGAAATTTCAGAAGACCTGAAGGAAGTTCTCAAGAAAGGAGCATTTTTGAGCACTGTCAATATTTCCCTAACAATGTGTTGAAAAAGTGTTCAAAGTTTTAGACATTTTACTGGTTTATTTTGCAAGCAGAACAATAAATGAGTAGAATTATTTTTAACTTAACATCCACTGAGATAGCCATTGAGCCAAGCTAGACTTTGAAGATGGCCTGGCGATCTTTGCCTCTCATTCCACAAATAGAGCAGTGATGACTTACGTGCATAGACTTGGCACTAAACCCCCTCACTCACACACGCACCCTGACCTGCGGTCCCCAGCGACTTACTGCGGCTCTGAACGTTGACAGCCAGCCACATCTAAAAATCGCTGCAGGGAATAGAAGGGAACTGAGAAACCAGATAACCGCTCTCCACTCCCAGAACCTCACGGCAGCGTAATGCAGAAACCAAAGTAGGCCTTCAATAGGCAGCTGAAAGATGAAGTTCTGGGATGGCAGAATTAAACTACCTGAAGTGTAATCATTCAGGAGGCAGTTCGTCCTGTGCCCTGCAGCCACCAGAGGCCTCTGAAAGGCGAGCTGTTCATGAACAGTCTGGCTGTACTCCCTGTTAAGAGCAACAGGTTGTTCTGTTTATGAGCATACAATGAATGGGGTACTCCCTAATACCACTAATTGCCACTTAGTGTAGTCTTGAGCTTTATTCTTTCTGTGTGCTTAACAATCCCTTAATTGCTTAATTAGTCAGCACTGGCTGTGGAGGATATGAATTAGCAGGTAAGTTAGCATTGCCTCTGCATCTACTGGCAAGGGACTAGAAGTCCTATGAAACCTTGATTTTTTTCACACCTTGATTTTTTTCTTGGCCACATCTTGTTTTGAAATTATGTATACCTGGAAAGCCCTTACACTTGTTAGTTTTAACTAAAAAGGTCCCAAGTGACTTCTCAACATCATCTCTTGCTGTGCTCTAATCCAATGGTCCTTACCTTGTGGGCTGGTTAAAACACAGACTGCAGGGCCCACCCTAAGAGCTTCTTATTTTCTAGGTATAGGGGGGAGCCCCTAAATTTGCATTTCTAACAAGTTCCCAGGTGATGCTGATGCTACCAGCTAGGGAGGAAGCATAGTGGGTTCACTTTGAGTAACTACTGCTCTATCCAATGTATCAAAAGCTGTCCCAGAAGACAAAGGTGTGGGCAGTCTTCAACCAATGACCTAGCCTTGCAGGTGCCCAGCATGGAGACTCTGGCCTTTGTGAAGAGAAACACTGACAGTAAGCCAAACTCTGTTTTTTTCTCTTTGAAATGAATAGAAATGGGGAAAGCCACAATGACCCCCTAATTTAGTGGTTTTCAAAGTGTGGTTCCTCAACCAGAAGTATCAGCATTACCTGGGAACTTGTTAGGAATGCAAATTCTGAGTCCCCACCCCAGACCAACTAAATCAGAAATTCTGGGGCTGGGGGAGAATCAAGATGGTGGAGGAGTGAGTGGAAGTCACACTGACCTCCTCCCAGGACCAATCTGGAATTAAAACTGAATTGTGGAGAAATCGCCTGGAAAAAACAACCGAACAATAGCGAGAGAGGAGCTTTATAACCTTGGAGACAGAAGAATCAGCTTTAGTGCAATCTAACTGGTAAGGAGTGCGATAGAGACCCAAGAAGTCAGGCAGGGTGCCCACAGGTGGCAGCAACAGAAGTATATTGAAAGGGCCAGTTGGATTGCCCTGAGAAGAGAGGGGTCTAAACCAAAAGCAGGGACCTCCAGTCTACAGCACCAAAGCCCAAGAAGTACACAGAAAACACCTAGCTGCAAAAAGTGGCAGGCTTGTTCTCTGCCAGAGACAGGCGGCTGGAGATGCAAAGAGCCGTTTAAAGGGCCAAAACATAAATTTTTATTTGCAGCCACTTACCCTGGGCTCCAGCAGAGGCAGAGGCAGAGTGGGCTAGAGACGCCTGAGAAGAGACCAGGGAAGGAGGCTTTGAAGAGAGAATGGAGAGTAGCCAGCAGGGTCCCAGTGCTGACTCCTCCACCATACGGTAGCAGCCATATTGCTCAGGCAGACCACACCCCTGAGTGGCAGCAGCATGAGAGGACCCAATAACCCCACCCCCAGGAGGGACTCCGCCCCACCCTGAGCTGCCTAAGCTGGCCTGCTGAGCACAGAGTGACTAGATTAACAGCTGAAGGAGACAGCCACAGACAGTAGATTCCTGCAAGTCTTGAACAGACTGCCTAAGTTCAGACAGAGTCAACATCTGCCATCATCAGAGGCAGATCCAGAAAGTAAAAATAGCATTCTCCTACCATAGAAGTTCACACCATAAAGTCAGGAAATCAAGACAGATCAATTTAAAAAGCAGAAGGAAAAAAAAGAGTCTCACAAATAATGGGAAGACAAAGAAATACCCCCCACTCGAAGGGAAAGGAGGAATTCCCAGAAAGAAAACTAAATGAAATAGAGGCAAGTAAGCTATCAGATACTGAGTTCCAAACAATGGTGCTAAGGAAGCTGAATGAGCTCAGTGAGCTCAGAGAGAATTACCAAAAACTACAGGGAAACTAGGGGAACTTACTGCAAACTATATCAGCATGAAAAAGGACATAGAAACTATCAATAAGAGACAAGAGGAAGTGAAGAATACAATTTCTGAATTGAAGAACACAATAGAAGGAATCAAAAGCAGGCTAGATGAAGCCAAGGGTTGCATCAGTGAGCTGGAGAACAAGGTAGAAAAAAGCTCCCAGAAAGAGCAAGAAAATGAAAAAGGACTCAAAAAGGACAAAGAGGCATTTAGGGAAATGCAGAACAACCTGAAACATAATAATATCTGTATAATAGAGATACAAGAAGGAGAAGAGAATGAGGAAGGGATAGAGAACCTGTTTGAAAAAGTAATGATGGAAAACTTCCCTAATTGGAGGAGAGAAAAAGTCACACAAGTCCAGGAAGCACAGAGGGTCCCATTCAAGAGGAACCCAAATGAGGCCCACTCCAAGACACATCATCATTAAAATGTCAAATACCAAAGACAAACAGAGAATCCTAAAGGAAGCAAGAGAGAAAGAGGTAGTAACATATCAGGGAGCCCCAATACAGCTAACGGCTGACTTCTCAACAGAAACACTGCAAGCCAGAAGGGAGTGGCAAGAAATATTCCAAGTGTTGAAAAACAAAGGCCTGCAACCAAGACTGCTCTACCCAGCAAAGCTCTCAATTAAAATGGAAGGCAAAACAAGGAGTTTCCCAGACAGAAGAAGTCTAAAAGAATATACCTCCACCAAACCAGCACTGCAAAATATGCTGAAGGGACTACTTTAAGATGAAGAAAATGAGTCAATGAATACCCAGTTCCTTTCACAGTCACCAATACTTGATATTACCAATATTTTTAATACTTATTAATCTGATTGTGACAATGATGTGTTATTTTAATTGTTACTTTATTATTTGTTGAAACTAAACCTGTTTTTGTATATATTTTACTTATTTCTATTATTTTTTAAAAAAATCTTTAAATGACTTTTTGGTATTCTTTATCCATTTATTGAATAAAGGTTTATAGAAATTTTTCCCTTAAAAAAAACAATTAACCCTTTTTTAGATGTGTTGCAAATACTTTCCCATTCTATTACTTGTCCTTTAACTTTTTTTATATGTATATTACTATATAGTCTTAAATGTTTAATACAGTCATATTGTCAATACTTTACTTTATAGCTTCTGGGTTTGAATATTATACTTCAGGGTAAGAAAAATATTAGTTTGTATTTTTTCCTAAAACCTCTTAGATTCCACATATTGATTTTTAACTCACCTGAATATTTCTAGTATAATGCATGAAATAGGGCTCTATATTTGTTTTATTTCAAGTAATAGAGGTCCATGAAGCTTATTAGTTGAATAAATCTTACTTTTACCAATTGATTTGAGATATTAATTTAATCATATATTACATTGTTAGATATATACTTTTTTTCTAAAATGCTCATTATATTTCATTGATCTACTTGATTATTTCTGTGCTGGTGTCATGTTTTAATTGCTGAGCCTTTATAATGGTTTTAAATTTTTTAATATTTTATAATTAACTTTGACATTTAAAAAAATAAAATCAATCTGCAATTTAGAAAGGAAAGAAAGAAAGAGAGGGAGGGAGGGAGGAAGGAAAGCAGGAAGGAAGGAAGGGAGAAAGGAAGGAAGAAAAGTGGAACTCCTACCTTTTGCAACAACATGGATGAAACTGGAGAATATTACGCTAAGTGAAATAAGCCAGTTGGTGAACGACAAAGACCATATGATCTCACCTATAAGTGAAGTCTATTCAACAAAATAAACTAATGAATAAAATAAACCACAGGCATGGAAACATGGAGCAGACTGAAAGTGACCAGAGGGAATGAGGAAGGAAGACAATGGTGGAAAGAAGGGGAAGGGACTAGACAAGGAGCATTTATGAATGAATGACCCGTGGACATGGACAACAGCGTGAGAACTGACTGTGGGAGCAGGGGTTGGAGGTGGGATGGGTGGAGGGGGGCAAAGGGGGAAATATCGAGACAACCGTAATAGAACAAACATGATTTAAAAATTAAAAAAAAAGAAATTCTGGGGGCAGAGCCCAGCAATATGTGTTTTACTAGCCCCACCCCTGCACTGAAGCAGGTGAACTACTGCCTTGAATCTATTCTCAACAAGGCAGAGGGACCTTTATTATTATTATTATTATTATTATTATTATTATTAAAGAGAATGAGACATATATGATAGAAATCCTATTTTTCACTTGTAGTTTATTGCACAACTACATTAGGCTGCAAGTAATAAACCTAACTTTCAACAACTTAACTACATAGATTTATGTGTTTCTTGTGCATCTAGAAGTCCTGAGTTAGTCTCACAACTCTCAGATGTCATTAATATTCAGATCCCTTTTATTTCAGCTCAATCATCTTTGGCCTGCAGCTTTCAACTCAGTGAGACATGGTTACTGATTTCTCCAGCATGACATTTGAGTTAGATGAAGTCAGAAAGAAGGGCATAGCTAAGGAAAAAGGGGAAAACGTCTTTGTTATGTTTTTTAAAGTTACTATTGCAAAATGAGTGAGTTAGGTTTTGTTGACTAAAATCAAATAATATAGTCATCCTAGCAAAAAGATAGTTTAAAGACTAGAAATTAGAGGAAGACAAAGGAAAATGAGGCACCTTGGATGTTGGGTGGCCAATATACAATGTCTGCCATGTTACAAGTACACTTTATAAAGTTACTATTATAGTGAACTTCATAGTTACACTTATTTACAATGTTTCTGTTTTCATAAAATACTGAGATCAAAGAATGTCTTTGGGTTTTGACAGAACAAACCTCCAGTAAACTTCATTTGGTAAACACAATAAAGATTCTGCTACTGAGACTAGGTTTGGCCCATTATTGTTCAGTTAATAGCTACTTCCTAGCTCCTGGGACATGCACACACATGCAGTTCCACAGGAAGACCGTGTTTCCCAGACCATAAACATTGAGCATTGTCATGTGACCTTTCTTTGACTTCATCCTAGGAGAAGTATCCTTTCAAGGGCTTTGACTTGAGACTTGCACCTTTGACTTGCTTTGCCCGAGGGATTCTAGTAGATGAGAGGTGACCCAAGGCCTGAAATGAGATGAGTCTTGTTTGGTGTTGTTCTATAGTGTCCTGCCATTTAGAGTGAAAATTTTTCTAATTGAAATGCTATTTGATAATTGTAGATTCACATGCAGTTGCAAGAAATAATATGAGGATATTCCTTGTATCCTTTGCCCATTTTCCCTCAACTGTAACATTTTGCAAAACTCTAGTATAATATCATAACAAAGATTTTAACATTGATATAATGAACCTATTTTTTTCAATTACAGTTTACATTCAATATTACTTTGTATTAGTTTCCGGTGTACAGCACAGCGGTTAGACAATCATATACTTCACAAAGTGTTACTCTTCATATTTGCATCATGTGTATTTATTACAATATTATTGACTATATTTTCTATGCTGTACTAATGCACCTACTTTATTCAGATTTCCACAGTTTTATTCGTAGTCGTGTGTGTGTGTGTGTGTGTGTGTATTAAGCTCTATGCAGTTTTATCACCTGTGTACATTCATACATCCACCACCACAGACAATTTCCAAGACTATAAAGACCCTTCGGTTTATCTTTTGTAAGAATACCCACCTTCTTCCTGCACAGCTCCTACCTTCTTTATCCCTAACCCCTAGCAACCACTAATCTATTCTCCATTTCTAAAACTCTGTCATTTCAAAAATGGAATCATATAGTATGTAAACTTTTAGGATTGGCTTTTTCACTTAGCATAATTCCCTGGAGATACATTCAAATCATATATATTATTTTGTGTTTCTTTATGTCGCAGAGTAATTTCTATGTGTATGCACCAGAGTTTGTTTAATAGTTCCTGTTGAAGGACATATAGATTAATTTCCATTTTTGGCCATTATAAATGAAGTGGCTATGAACAGTCATGTACAGATCTTGTGTGAGCATAAGTTTTCAATTCTCTGAGGGTAAATACCCAAGAATGAAGTTGCGAGGTGGTACGTAGTTGCATGTTTAGTTTTATAAGACACTCCCAAACTATTTTTGGGGGTTGCTATACCGTTTACATTCCCACAGCAAAGAATGAATTACTCATTTTCTCAACATCCTCGCAAACATTTGATTTTCTCACTATTTTTTGTTTGAGCCACTCTGAAAGGTGTGTCATGATGTCTCGATGGGGTTTTCATTTACATTTTCCTGATGGCTATTGACATACAGCACCTTTTCATGTGCTTGTTTGCTGTGTTTCCTCCTCAGTGAAGTGACTGCTCATCTCTGGCCCATTTTCTAATTGCATTATTTTGTTGTTTCTGCTGTTTTACCATTTAAGTTGAAGAGTTCCTTATATATTTTTTATACTAATTCTTTTTAGATATGTGGTTTGAAAACATTTTCTCCTTCACATAGGCTTTTATAGAGCAAAAGCTTTTAATTTTGGTTAGGCCCAATTTTTTTCCTGGGTGAAAAGGTATCCATAGTAGTGACCTTTCAAAAAATACGTTGTGGTAAAATAGACATAACATAGTGATCTTTTAAACTGCTTCTCTAGGGTGACCTTTTAAAACTCAAATCTGATTATGTTGCTTCCCTGTCTAAAACCTTTTTAATAGTTACCTGTTGCCCTTGGTAAAATCCCTAGTATGGACCAAAGGCCTCCACGATCTCGCTGGAAGGCCAGTGTTCTCTGTACTTCAGCCAAACAGGAACCACTTTCAGTTTTTCTGAGACATCTGGTTTTCTCTCTCTTTCCTCCTCCTGAGACCATCTTTTGTACTCCCTGCCCCTCTAGAATTCTTTCAGGTCTTAGCTGCTTCACTGTGGTGCCCCCTCTCTATATTTCATAGCACTAACATTGATCCACTTGAAGCACTTACCACCTGGAATATTTTTTTCTGTTTTCCCTGTTCTCTAAACTCCTTGAAGGCAAGAGCTATTTCCTCACTGCTGTCTTTGCATTGCTTGTCAAAATGCCCACCACACAGGCTGCCCAGACCTGCCACTAACTGCCTTGATCTGCAGCCTTCCTCAGGGGACCACCCCAGGAGAAAAGAAAAAATGTAACCAAAATTTTAGCTCAGAAATTAACATCACCCTCATCATCTTCCATCTTCTTTCAAAACGTTCTGCAATTATGAAGAGACATTTATTGTTGAGTACTTGTGAGGAGTAGTGTTTTGGCAAAGTGTTTTATAATTAGCTTGTTGATTACTCCTCAAAATGCTTAAGGAGAAATGTTCACCCTCTCTCTGAGATTAGGGAACTGAGCCCAGAGAGATCAGAAAACTGTATCTAAAAATCATATGGCAAATCATTAGCCCTCCCTGCCAAGCGTCTCTATCTCCTTGGCTTGGACCCTGAAGTCTAAGTGCTCACTGTACTGGGGAACTCCACAAAACTCAGGGGACACCCAGAGGGGGTTATCTGATAGCGTTTTCTTTTTTGGACTATTAACAAAAATCGAATGATGATTATTTTAAATGTCTGTTGAGTGTACGAGTTGAACAAATATGTGCCTGCTTTTCAAATGTGGAACTAATATGCTTGTTTAAAGCACCAGGCTCCTTGTAAGGCCTGTTCATCATCAGCTTATTGAATAGTTTCTGGCTTGTGGAATGGAGTCCACAGATCGTTACAATCATTCCTGCAGCTTCTATAATATTTGGAGTAGAGAAAAATAGTCACAAATGGCACTGGTTCATTCTCTTTATTTTGCAAAGTTTAATCTGGATCTCTTTAACAGTTGAATGAAATTAAAGACATCCGTGGTAACCCTCCCACACAGTCATATCAACCTAAGCCCACAGCAGTGGGCCCTTACAAAAGAAAGAAGGGCTTACTTAAAGGGAATAGTGACGATAAAGAAAATTCTGGAAGAAGACTGACCAGCCCACCCCCCCATATAGTCTGCTCTTTGAGTTCTAAGGTAGTACACTTTGAGTCTATATCGTTGCCTTTGGGCTGCATTGATTAGGAAAAAGGTATTAGGGCCCTTCTTGGCCCAACGCTTGATTGCTGCTGGATCTCCATTCTTACATTCTTGTCCAAACGCAGAGAAGACAAAGGGAACAGGCTAGTCTCAAAGCATCACCTGAACTAATGAGCCAGATCCAACAGGTGCTCCAGCCTCCTCAGGGCTCAGGCCTCACCCCGCACCCATCCACCCGAACAGGAGCTGCTCACGTCTGACTGATCTGCCCCTGGGGCTACTGCATCAGGAACAGAAGTGTATTTCCCACAGACTTATTTTCTCCTAAACTCACTCAGAAACATATGGTTTTATCTTGCTTATGAAGGTAACATTTAACTAATACTGGATTTAAAACATTTTCGTAGTCAGGTTTTACTGAACAATATAAAACTATTGTTCATTTATTATTCAACCACATGCTCACTGAGAACTTCTTCTGTGCCCTACACTATGGCACTGAGGATAGAGGGGAAAACAACAAAAGCAAGACCTCTGCCTTGTGGAAGTTTACAGTCTAGCAGGGGAAGAGCCTTATAGTAAAGTCATACGAATGCACACATGCCTCCTTTATAGCCGGTCTACATATGCAGCATTGATGTATTATAACACCAAATGTTTATGTTTGAAACATTTTCCTTAAAAGACACACACAATGCACATTGTATATAAAACTTGCTGTTGCAGTGCACTGTGGCACACGTGTTTCCTGCATGCTCATGCTCAGCAAGAGCCGGCTCCACCCCTGGATCATCAGGCACCGCCCTGCAAAGATCCTCCACCTGCATGTCTTTCTCAGAACAGCAACACTGTGATGCCTACATCCACATGGAACTCGATTCTGCCAACAACTTGAATGAGCTTGAAAGCAAGTTCATCCCCAGAGCCTCCAGAAAGGAATGCAGGTCTGCCAACACTTTTGACTTTGTAGGTCCCAGATCAGAAAGCCAGCCATGCCTATTGGATTGCTATGGAGCTGTGAGATTATAATCAGTGTTGTTTTAAGATGATGGGTTTTAATAATTTGTTATAATGGCAACAGGAAACTAATGCAGAAGTAAGGGTATGAACAATAATCAATAAATTACTGCAAAATTTTAGCAAGAGATGTTGATGTCATGGTCCAGACAACTGAATGGAAGTGACTGATGAGATGTGGTCAGATTTTGTATATATTTTGAAAACAGAATCTGAATGATTTGCTGATATGGTGCATGATTGGGAGGAGCCAAGGATCACTCCAAGGATTTTGGTCTAAGCAATTAAAAGAATGGAGTTTGAACAATGGTGGGGGAATTGCCGAGGGAGTGGGGGGTGTTGGGTGGAGGTGGGAATGGATGGGAAATTGGGACAATTGTAATAGCACAATCAATATAATTTTTAAAAAATAATGGCGTTTCCATTGAAATAGAGAAATGTGAGAGGAGCAGTTTGCAAAGATGAGGTTAGAGAGAGAAGTAGGAACAAAAGTATACAGAACTTTCTAAGTCATGTTAAGAATTTTGAACATATCTCAAAAATAAAGAATAATTATTGAATACTTTTAAGTAGGCAAAGGTTAGAACCAGATTTGTGTTTTTAAAAACCACTCAGGAACCCTCACAGTGGTGAAACTGATGTAGGAAGGTGTGTTACAGAATCTACTCCTTTGGGAGCCAAGATACTGTTACTGAAACAAGCACCCTTACCCCCGAGGTCTTTCTGTTCTAGGTTTGTCTTCGCCTGCTGCTAGTATGAACTGTGGCTCTCAGTGCCAATTTGGTAAAAAGGAAGGGACTATTTATTCAAAGGTTATTCAGGTTTAGAGTAATGGTGGAATGTCACTGTTAAATTTCAAAGTCTTTTTAAAACACCCACAAACCCACACAAATAGTCCTGCCTCCCCTTACCAAACCAGGCCAGTCAGGGGTACCGTATCTCAGGAAAGGAAAGCAGAAGTCTGTAGCTTGGCTAGGCTCCCGTTCTTAATCCAATACCGCATCCTCATGGTGAGCTGGGGAAACCTTGTGCATTCTTTCAAACTGCTGAGAGTTCCACAGGGCTGCCACATCTTGCTTTCCTGCCTCCTAAGCTGCATGGTCAAGGGAGCCCCCACTCTGCTCCCTAAACCGCGGGGTTAAGCCCCTGCAAGGCTGCTGGTGCCCGGGTTAAAATCTGGCATGGATCTTCCTCAGTAACCCCATTTCTGACTCCTCCCACAATCGGTTACACCTGCTAGCACTCCCGTATTCTCTGTCTTTCCCGGCTGCCATAGTTAGTCAGGACAGGGGTGGCCCTGAGGTGTGAGAACCATCTCTAAACTGTAAGGGAGGGGAGCTGCCTCCAAGTTACATCCTGGGTAAAAGTCACACCCATCTTCCTAGCTAGCCTACTATTATTGATATGCAAAATAACTCCGCTGCTTTTCCCAACCCTCAAGCTAGGCTTGTGGGGGGCCCTGGGGCCTCTCAGCCTACACCTCATTATAGATGCATATGACCCACCTAAGTAGGTAACTTACCCATTTAGGAAGACCAGCAAAGGAAAGGTCCCTCAACACGAGACTAAAGAGAGTCTCCTAATTCATTAGAACAGAATTTCTCAAATATAAGTATTAAGATGAGAGACCATTTCAAAAGAAAAAAATCCTCATATATGACTAAGATTTATTAAGCTTATTTTAATGACAATGTTACTTAAATATGTAATAAAATTAGGCATAAACAGTGTATAATTATAGTTCTTATACTACTGTATAGTCAAATCAATTTACAAATTAAACACTAGGAAAATATAACTCAAATTTAGGATAGTAATATACAATTATAGAAGATGTTCTTTTGCAGAAACTAAATTGCCAAAGCTTGAATTAGTAGTTAAAAGATGCAGCCTCTTTTTATTTATTTATTTTTTTACTATCAACAACATAAATGTAAATGCCCGTTCTCAGATGTGTTGTAAAAAGTGATGTTACTAACATCAAAGCTTTCCTTCCTAGTTCAAGATAATCAGATATCATATTAGTCAAATATTGCCAATGAACCATCTTCAAATGGAACTTTAAATGAGGCACAATTTGATAGTTCTGTACAGTTTACTTACTGGCATCAAGACAATATAGCATTGCAACATTTAGAAGTATTTATTAACATGATATTAAATGGTTTTGATGAACATTCTACATTACATGTTACCTCTTTATTTACTACCAATGAACTATTGCGAACGGATACAAATAACAGTGGAATTCATGTAATATATCACTTAAAACAGCACAGTTCCTTTGAAACATGGCTATTCGCAAAGAAGACAAGGAGAAAAAAAGAAAAACTATAAGAATTACAAAGGAGAAAACGAAGTTATTTGCAAACGATAGCACTTTTTGTATAGACACGCCAAAAGAAGCTTCAGAAAATTAGTAGATATAAGAAGCATTAAGCAAAACTGCTGGAAATAAAAATCAAATATGCTGGCAGAACCCTGCACTGACCAGGAGGGGGCGCTTTTTTCTTTTTTCACACAAAGGGCCGGAGAAGCTCAGGGAGGCCTTGGGTGGACAATTTGATATAGGGTGACAAATCTAGAAAATGCCCCTTTCACACCAGAGGGTTGGCCTCAGGAGGCCATCGCTGCCACCACCCTGAGCACAGCAACATGTAGGGTGACAGAGCAAAGACAGACTCTGCCCACACCACCGTCATTCCTGTCACTGCTGCCAGAGAGAGAGAGAGAGAGAGAGAGAGAACACACACATCCTTAGGGTCCCCGGATGGAGTGTGTTGGCGACACTTGCATTGCTTTCAGCTCTCACTTCAAAGGAGGTGGGGAAAGTGAGTACCTGACATATTCCCCTTTAAGACTGAACAGCATTTGAACCACCCGCCAAGACTCCTAAGGTGAGGAATTCCCCAAACACTGGAAGGGGGTTTGGAAGCTGGGCAGCTGAGAAGACTGCCACACACTTGCTTGTTTTTGCTGCTTCCTGTCTTTGTTTCTTCTTTAACCTTTCTGGTATTCTAAAGCACAGACTAATGAGATGCCTAAATGCAACAAAAGACTACGGGAAATCAGTTGAAAGAGGTCAGCCCATGGATAAGTGATGATCTTAACTGAAAAAAAATTTTTTTCTAATTATTGAACTGTCCTTCAAGCTACTGAATTCATTCCATTTAAATGGATCACTGTAACAGGAGGAGATGTAGTAACTTAGGTGTTAGTTTGAAATGAAAGAACTAGATATGATTGTTTAACTCGATTTCTTATTTCAGTTTGACCCTGTAATATTATTGCCATACACACACACAAGCATGGAGAATGCTACATTATACATAGAGACATAGGTGGAGCAGTGTGTGTGTGTGTGTGTGTGCTCGTGCACACATACGCACATGTAACAATATGCATATAATATATAACATAATATATAATGTATATATGTATCAGTCTCTATGCTTGTGATCATCCTTTTAACTTTGCTCCTATTTTCTCACTTCATCTTGTATTTTACCTCCTTCCTCTCTCCCTTTTTCCCCAGCACTATTGATTCAACCTGATACCAAAGCATTGTCTTTCTCAACCATCAGCCACACGTTTTTGATCTTGGTTCAATGAATTCAACTGAATAAATATTTGTCTATGTACAACATATACAAATGTTATTTGAAATTCAGCAGCATGTCCTTTCTCACTTTGTCTCCTTACTCACAGCTCATCACAGGTCAAGCTGCCCCAGACAGATATCCTATAAAAACAAATGAGATGAATGGAGGGAATATAGAAAAGACACAGAAAACAAATGAATCAGTTATCCATAAAATATCAGTAAAATACTTCTCTGTCACAGCTTTTTTGTTTTTATTCTTTAATATCTGAAAACACCTGATCTTAGGACAGTCATTGAAAAGCAAACTCTAAATACACTTATAAATTCACTATCTAGAAAATAAAACCTGTGATGGATACATTAGGCTATTTTATACTATTTCATACAAGAGAAAAAATGCTAGAGATGTCTGTCTTATTGTCATTTCTCTTTTCCAATATTCAGTAAATATGTTCTTATAACATTAGTAAATGACATTTTGAGATGTGCATTTAAGATTAAGAAAAAATGTTCTGAGGCACTTGCAATGTACAAGAACTTAATTAGATATACTTGTTCAATATGCTAGATACAGCTGGGGTCCATTTATTGGCAATACTTTTGAAACCTAAGTGGGGCCACAGTCCCCTTGCTCTGGGGAGGCAACCGCTCCCTCCTGGCAAACCCGCGGGGAGGAAAGCTGAGTGACTTTTCAAAGTCCTGTGTTAAAATCTAATCGAGAGCCTAATAAAGACAGAGACAGTTGTACTGCTTTTAATCTAAACATCTGTCTTTCCCTTAACAGTCCTGAAGCCATGGATTATCTATTACTAGTACAATTACTGCGAATTGGACAGTTCTACAAAAGGACATTGTTGTTGGCTATGTTAAAAAGACAGCAGTTAACAGATTCTGAAACAAAAAGGTTTGCTTTTTAGAAGCAAATAGGCAACACACCCGGCCAGCTTAAAATCAAGTGCTGGGACTTGAATTTGGAGAGATGCAAGCGAAGAGCTATACAGAGCTCTGCTCTCGTGTATTTCATCCTGGTCTCTTTCCTCTTTCCCTACAACTCTTGTTGCTAATCTTCACCCTTCCTTTCAAGCCTCCCTGCTCAATTCCATCCCCTTTCTCAGCAAGTGATCTTGCCTTCTACCTTTCAGTGACAACGGGAGGTTGAACTCCCCCAGAGTCCCAACTTTTGTACTGACACAGATAGGTGTGTGATTATCTGCTGAGTGTCTGTACGTCTCCTGCTAAACAGAAAGCTCTGAGAGATCAGAGTTGGCGCCTGTTCCCCAGAGTCACCAGCACCCAACACGTGGCCTGCCAGGCACTCCAGAGGATCTGTCCCTTAAGCGAGTAAATGTACTTCCTTCTCTTCATTTATACGTTTTTGTTTTAAAAACAAAAGTTTTGTTTTTAGTGTATTATGTTATTATGGTAAAAAAAAAACAACAACCAAAATAGTACCAAATTATACTGAAGGAAATGTGAACATGGTCTTCCACCGGCAAACCCCACAGGCTCCCTTCCTCGCATCCTTCTCTCCAGCCCCAGGAGCAGACTTTCCCGGAGTCCCAGGTTTCCTCCTCTTGTGATCTCTTCTAGGAACCACTTTTCTTCCACGTGGACAAGTCAGGGAGGGGGACTTGGCGGTGGTTTCTTAACGTGGCCAAGTCTTGCAACAGCTGAAGGTGAGGGCAGTGGCATGGCCAAGGAGAGCAGTGGCCGGTGCCAGAGAAGCTAAATGAGTCATCAGATCTTAAGGGCGAGTGCAGGCTAAGGAAACTAAGAGGCAAGAGAAAAGCGCAGGGAATGCAGCAGGAGGTCAAGAATGGAGAGGCAGTGCAAGACCAAATGAGAGCATCCAGGGCCACATAGATATAAAGGACTAACTTAACAGTCACTTAAAAGGAAAACATTTTCTAAAGAAATATATGTACTTCTTAAAATTTCTCTTAACAATATTTTAAAGTATTAACATCAATAAGAGGGTTAAAAAAAATACCTGCACCTAACTAACCTCAAATAAATTTGTAATGTTGTACTTATTTTTGAAAAATTCCAAAGCGTACAAGATATTGGTATTTAAGTCGAGGGGTAGATACATGGGTGTTGATTATACGTCTTTGTATTTTTTGTGTGAATGGCATATTTCATAGTGAAACAACAACAGCAGCAATTAAATATTCCAGGAAATAAGGCCTAAGCCAATAAAAAGTCAGGTCAGAAAACTACATGCCAGAAGCAGTTAAAGAAAAAAATAATCAGAGACATTGCCAAGGATCCCTTTGGCCCCAATAGGAAAGGTTTTAGGCTCAACCTAATAAGATGGGCCCTAAAAGATTCTGCTGATATTTTGTAGGAATTTCCAATATTTTAGAAACCATAACAAATAAAATCTTGGCTCTGTTTGTATTTCAGGATAATGAAAGCAAGAAGTTGGCCAATATTATTTGCCTTGGCTGCACATTAAAGTCATTAGTCTGGTTTAATGAATAGATATTATTCTTGTGAAACAACATAAACAGAAATATTTAAGATTTGGAAGCAAATTATGTCTGAAACAGGAATAATGATCTACAAGTGATCGCTAATCAGAAATGGCTTTGAAATACGACAATAATGGAACTACTGTCTCCCTGCTACCACAACCACTGTGATCCCTTCCTTCCCGTGGGGGGTAAGGAAAGGTTTTAGATGGCTGCTTGGCTGAACCACTCTCTCTAGCCCTTGTGTTAAGGGATATGTGGCTCAGTAACAAACCTACTTTCTCATAGTACCTAAAAGAATGCAAACTCCCTTGCTTTTAGAAACTAACCTTATACGGAGCTATGAAGACAATTAGTACAAGAAAGGGCCATAGTTGTAACTCACAATGGTGGTGTTATTTCAAAAGGGCATAGGGTGCTACACCCAGAATTTTCTACTGTGCTGGGGGTTCCCAAGTCCACCTTGCACCATCCTTTTGGACTCGTCCTTGTCATATTGCTCCAGTGGTAAATAACCAGGCTTAGGGAAATGGTTAATGATGTCTCACCAGCTACCTGGTGAGTTGAAGAGACAGTTGCTCTGTGAAGTTGTGAAGAAACTGGTCCTCCCTCAGGGCTCACGAGCTTGAAGTAGCAGTTCTGTTATTCATGGGGTGATTGATATAAAAGGTTTAATTCCTCGAAGTCTTTTTTATTTGGTGCTAGAAAATTATGCATAGCATATAGTTGTTTTTACCTTATATGCTGTAGTTCCTTTTTATTTTTTACCCAACTTTCAGCAAAATCTGATTAACCCACGTAATTTTGTGTGGTGACTTCAGAGGGAAAAAGCATTAGCCAAAAATGGGAGTGTTCATTCACCTCTTCAAGTGGGTTGAATAGCAGCCTCCAAGAATTAATTCAGGTCCGCCTGAAACCTCAGAATGTGGTCTCATTTGGAATAAGTCTTTGTAAATATAATCTGTAGATGAGATTATCCCAAACTAGGGAATACCCTCGATTCAAAGACTAGTGTTCTCTGTAAGAAACAGAAAAGAGAAAACACAGAGATGAAGAGGAAAGACTAGGTAAAGACAGAAGTAGAGATTAGAGAGACCAATAAGCCAAGGAACAATAAGGATAGTCAGCAGCTCCCAGAAGCTAGGGTAGTAGAATGCAACAGACGCGACCCCTCCAGGGGGAATCCTGCTGACGCCTGCATCAAACTTCTAGCCTCCCGAACTATCAGAGAACCAATATCTGTTGTTTTAAGCCACCCGGTTTGGATCAATTTGCTACAGCAGCCCTAGCAAATTAATTCACCTCCAGAAAGGCCCTTGTGAAGGTGGCAGCGCTTCTTTGAGAGTTACTGGAATCCGTGAGTTTAGGGCTGTCAAAACCAGCACCGTGAGCAGTGGCCTGTGGCCGGGAGCAGGGGAGCAGAGCAGAACCTGAAACCTGGAGGATCCGGAGTCCAGGAGACACAAGTCAGCTCCTCCCCGCATTGCAATCACACTAGAAGGAGGAAATCCGAAGGGAGGCGGAAAGCCTGAGGCACGGGTTCCTCTAGACTGCAGAGTGCCCTAGTAGCCTCCTACCCTCCTCTCCTCTTCCGACGACCTTCAGACTTCCACACTTGGCAGAACTGGACGTCTCACCATGCCCTCATCCATCATGGTCTGAAGATTATAAGCAATTTGAGATAATGCAAGCTTAAATTTTAATCAATGTCATATAAAATTTCTTGGATCTTGTCAGAGAATGAGCTATCAAGTAAAGTGGTTTTCTTTTTTTACTTAAAAAATACAGCTTTATTGAGGTATAAGTAGCATACCATACAATTCACCTACAGTGTACAATTCAATGGTTTTTAGTACACTCACACACTTGCGCAATAATCAATTCTTTCCAGTTTTATTGAGAAATCATTAACATGCATCACTGTGTAAGGTCAAGGGGTACAGCATGATGGTTTGATTTATATACAGTGAAACGATTTTCCAAATAGGTTAAGCTAACATCCTTCATCTTTTGAATACAATAAAAAGGAAAATAAGAAGAAGAAATAAATACTCTCTTTGTGATGAGAACTCAGGATTTACTCGCGACAATTTTCCTATGTAGCACACAACAGTGTCAGCTACAGTCATCACGTTGTATGTTACATCCTTAGGATATATTTTATAACTGCAAGGTTATACCTTTTGACCAACCAATTTCTTCCAGTTCCCCCTCCCATCATCTTCCATCTCTGGCCTGACCTCTTTTTCTATAAGTCTGGGGTTTCTTTTTAGATTCCACATGTAAGTGAGATCATAGAGTATTTGTCTTTTTCTGCCTGACTTATTTCACTTAGAGTAATGTCTTCATCCATCCATCCATCCATCCATCCATCCACTCATTCACCATGGACACTTAGGCTCCATATCTTGGCTATTGTAAATAATGCTGCTATGAACATGGGGATGCAGACATTTTTTCAAGTTAGTGTTTTATTGCCTTTGGATATTTCCCCAGAAGTGGAATTGCTGGATTATATGGTAGTTCTATTTTTAAGTGTTTGAGGATCCTCCATGCTGTTTTCTATAGTGGTGCACCAATTTACAATCCTACCAACAATGCACGAGTGTTCCCTTTCTCTACGTCTTCGCCAGCATTAGCCTTTTGTCTTTTTGAGGATGGCCATTCTGACATGTGTGAAATTATATCTCATTGTGGGCTCCTATGTGCAGAGAACAGTGAACGTTCTTGGAGATGCGGCATGAGGGCCTGTCCCTATCATTCCAGAGATCCAGAATCTGAGGTCTCAGGTCATGTAAGGCCACAAAGACCTCGCGGCACCCAGTGTGAGGCCAGGGAAGCAGGACCAGCTCCTCCCGCCTTCCCTTCTCTGTCCCACATCTCCCCCTAAATCCCCACTATGCCCTGAGGGAGGGCAATTTCTGTCCTGGAAGCAGGGCCTGGGGCCTCAGCTTTCCAGAGTGAAAGCCTGAAGCCTGCTGATGACTTTCTGCCCAGCCGTCTCTCAACATTAAACAGATCCCAATTCTTTTATCAGAGTGAGGTCACTAATTACGGTACTTATTTGTGAGGTGGTAATATGCAATATTAGCACAGTCCCCATGACTTTGAGATTTTTATATCAGATTCTGTATGCGTTTGTGTTTCCCAGAACATTAAAACATAATTTGCCAGAAAAGCAAAATTTAATAACTAAATATTAGCATTCCAAATACTTCTAATACACTTGCCTCTTTTACTGTCACGTATGGAGGTAAAACATTTGCCTAAAAGCAATGTTTGGCTCCAAGGCTGTAGAGATGGTAGCTGTGTCCTTGAAAGCTGTGCTGAATCTTACAGAAAACATGCTTATTCTCTCCGTTGCTGAGGCATAGCCCAGCGTGGTTTCAGCAGTTGAGAAACTCACCCTCCGGGCTTGGCGGCTGCCAGTCTAGGAGCTTCCAGGTCCCAGCACCTTTCTCTCCCCTGCCCTCAACTCATTTCCTGGCACCAACGTGCAGGGAAGGTTCTCAGGGCAGCAGAGCTGGAGGCTGAGCCAAGAGAAAGAGGAGGATGCAGGAGCCATTGTGGCCTGTGCCCGCTGCCCAGAGACCCAGGATCATGCGGGTCCCTTTACCCCACCATTGTCCCAGCTCATCCGGCCCAGGTGGATGCTTGGGCATAGTGGAGGCCATACTGTGGGTGTGGACCAGGATGGCCCTCTCTGAGCTTCACCAAGGGGCTCCTTGGGCAGCTGCGGTAAATATAAATATATACGTAAGTATAGTACTTGTGATGTTATATTATATGATACCATATATTATCTCAGATCATATGGAATTGTATTACACTCCATGAAATTTAGGCTTACATAGGAATAGAACTTTGTAACTTAGAATAAAGAGACAATAAATATTTATGACTGAAAAAAACATATTTTTAGGACATTAAAGTTCTTTGTAATGCCTTTATACACTACATAGACCTGCAGAAAGAGACAGCAGATGAGTTTATCCTTTTGCCTAATTTCACATTTTAAAAATTTATTTGTTCCAATTCATATAACACAAATTAGTGGTAAAATGTTATTTTTTTTTAAATAAAGCACTGTAGAATGGTATTGTGTTAACAAAAGTCTATTTGTGTACTACTCTTAGTTGTGTTTTCTCCTTTATATTCTTTTAGTTCATTTCCTTTTGTTATTAAAATGGGCAAAAGTTATACAAATTACTTTAATTGGCTACATAAAGCAGCGTTTTTCATAAGTGAAAATAAGACTGAACTCCTTTTTTTTGCAACTACTCAGGGTTCTATTTTCCTCCCATCTTTCTCTTGGAGGGCTGAAATATTATGAGAAAGTGGTACAACAGAATGACCGCCCAGAGTTCTGCTGCATGACTCTCCTCCAGCTGTTAGGAAGCTGCGGCCCTCTGCCTCTGCACCGGGGCCTGAGTGTTAATGCAGCGCTGTCAAACACTGCTCTTCCTCACCTTGAACTACCCTTCCCTCATAATGGCCACCTGATTTTCCATTTGCAGAACCAATTTCAACCCAGTTCAGAGGAATCTTATATTCAGGGACTCAGTTTCCAGTCACTGGTGTATCCGGGGCCAACAGTGTGTTCCTACATTCTTCCTTCCGCCTAAAGTATTCCTTGGGAACCTTCCTTGGACTCCGGCTTCCTTGGAGAGACTGGTATCCTGCCTTCGCTTCTCAATGCCATAACCAGGGTCCTCCTGTTCAGAGAATCCCAGGACTGAAGTGTTTCCTGAATCTCCTACATCAGGGCCGCTCTTCACCCTCCCCACACCCCGCTCTAGAATTTCCTTGGCAGCTCCTCCCCTTGCGGGGCCCTCTTACTCCTTCATATACGGCAGGTTATCACCAGATCCTTAGGTGCTGTAGTTGGCCTGCTGGACCTGCCACCCTCCCCACACAGTCCTCAAATCTGTCTCCTCAGTGGGGGAGCCTGGTCTAGATGTTCTCAGTCTTAGTAAGAGCAGGAATCATGTGAGGAATTGGTAATGTGAAATCCTGCTCATTCCAGAGACTCTGATCAGCAGGCCTAGGGTGGGATGAGGCATTTTTTCACAAGTGCCCTGAGGAATTCTCATTCAGGTGGCCATCCAGGGACCCAGCTTTGCAAAGCATTGATTTGGTTCCAGGCCCCATGGTGGCTGCCACCACCACCCTCCCTCGCCGCTGCCCCCCGCTGAAGTTCATGCAGCATCTATGTAATAGATACAGACACTGAAATACAAAGAACCCAGTCTGTTTAGTGGCCTAAATCATACTCTGACAATAAGTGATGGTCCTAGGAAAGGGCGAGAGCTGGCCTCCCAAGGAGGCGTGTCCCAACCTGATATAACTTCAGGCATTTCAAGAAATAGCACAGTGGTTTCCAAACTTGCTCACACATTGAAATGATCTTGGGTATGTTATTAAAATATACATTCAAAAATCACAGCCTGACATTACTGAATCAACGTCTCCAGAATGGAGTCTAGGGATTTCTATTTTAGTCTGTGCTCCAGGTGAACCTGGTACAAACCTGTGCGTGGGCCTGTCAGTGAGTAGGGACTACAGGGGACATGGCGTGTTTCTTTCTGGCACCCAAAATTCCAGTTAGAGATGCATCACTTTGGCCTAAAGGTTGTTTTATTATTCTGCTAACATTAACCATCTCTATGCTAAAGAATGGGAATAATTAACATTAAACACTACCAGTTGCTTTGAGGAGGGCACTGATATATGTTTCAACAATGTTCCAGCTGGAACCATGAGCCTTCTTCATTCTACATTTTTTCATATGTGCTTCTCAACACTGTCCTCTACCCCATCCCAACAATTACTCTCATTTAGGATGATTATTATTTACACGTATACTCCCCACCAGGAAATGCTTAAGAACAGAGAATGCCCGATTTGTCTCTGTATTTTAGATATTTTCCAGTGGGTAAATGTTCAATAAATTGTTGCTTAATGAACACAAGATAGTACGTTAAAATCCTTACACCTTAATGCCAGTGAGTTTATCAGGCCTTTTCCTCTGAGCAGGTGTTGATATGGAGAAGGGCAAGAATATGAGGACACTGGGACATTTCCCCCCGCAACTTCCCATGGGGCAAGAGAAAGCTGAAGACATGTTAGATACATCAAAAGGTTGTCTTTTGTGCTGAGGTCAGTTCTAGAAAGGGTGCCCTATCAGCACACCTCTTACTTAGGCTTCCGTAACAGAGCTTTTTCCA
Organism: Pteronotus mesoamericanus; assembly: GCF_021234165.1. Taxonomy (NCBI): domain Eukaryota; kingdom Metazoa; phylum Chordata; class Mammalia; order Chiroptera; family Mormoopidae; genus Pteronotus; species Pteronotus mesoamericanus. The sequence continues at coordinate 7,057,880 of NW_026555310.1, forward strand.
GGGCTTGCTCTGCAAGCAAGAAGAGGGAGTAACTCTCTGTGGGTTTGGTTTAGATTGCACCTAAAGGCTTGCTTGCCCTAAATAGTCAGGCTGCTGATATCTAAATAAAACAAGCTTCTGATAAAATGAAAAAAAAAAAGACATTATGTTTGATGGGGGTGTCCAGTGATTAGAACACTACACCAGGGAGCAAAGCAGGAAGTTTGCCTTCCGGAATGGACAGAATGCTCTTTCTGGTCCTGCAAAAACATAGGAATAGGGCAGTAAACAGGCATGCAGGGACCAGAGGACATTCGAAGGAGAAACAGGCCAGTGTGCCAAAGTCACATTCCATCCAACTTACTCTTCTATCTAAGGCCAACTTAAAAGGGGCCCTATGAAGTGGGTTGATTTTAAAGTGAGAGCAAGTAAAACACTAAGTTTATGAGCAGGAGACTCAATTTGGTAAAGATATTTGGAAAACAAATGCCGTGATCATCTTGACAAACCTGTGCATTACCTCATAGTTTTGAATCAGGATGATCAAGTTTATCTGAGGGATTTTCCTTTTATGCTATAAGTTAAGTTGCTAGCATGAAAACTGGTTACATTAAAAATACACACACACACACACACACACACACACACACACACACACCCCCCCAGAACCTGGGATTGAGGTGTGACTTTGTCCTTCACACATTAAATATTACAGAATATTGCAACACGTCTTTCCTAACATACTACATGCTGCAATATGTCAACATAAGTTTAAGGAGAAATGAGGGGACTGACTCATTTGTCAGTTTCAAATCGACTTTCCCACTTTTTAGTGTGTGTTTGTTTAAAGTTTAAAGGAACCTCTCTGTGTTTCATGTACCAGGCCCTCCACAAAACGAGGGTGCTCAACATCCCTGCATGTGAGACTCATTCTTCACTGACTCACTCAGACACTATCTCCAATTTACAACCTGACTCACTATAAGAACCAGACCCCCTTGCCCCCTTGAACTCTTTGTGGCAAGTTAAACCAACAGATTCTTCCCCCCCGACCTTGCTCATCAGTGAGAGATCCGGTATCAAAATAATTCCACCAAGCCAGAGCATTCCTGCCATATAGCAAAGAGAGCAAAGCTAACAACTTTTTAAAATTGTTTTTTCCATCCCAATTCAGCGCGCCCCCCTCCCCCCGGCTTTTTTTCTCTTTCTACTCTCTCTGTTTACTTTTTCTCCTTCTGTTGCCCCTGCCCTCCCCTCCAGCGTGCGCCTTCGGAAGGTGAAACCAGGTTGGAGATGCTGGACTCGAGCCAGTGCCCCTGAGATCACCTCGCTGACCCTTGCCGGGCAGGAGTCCTGGAGCTCAAAGTACCAACTGAGCCCGGGTCCAGGGTGAAGCCCAGGTTCCGGTCCAGCACTGGCGATGAGCTGAAACTGCCCAGGGACATACTCTCAAAGTTTGAGCTGAGGTTCAGGTCAAAGAGGTCATCCTCGAACTCATGTTGGAGGCCGAGGAGCCTGCAGAAGAGGAGGCAGAGGAGGACCCGTGTGAGGGGGTACTATGGATGACCTTTAGCGCGATATGACTGGCCTAAGGCAGGACAGAAAGAGTCAAAAGCACTGTGCTGGGGGTGAGATGGGATCATCTGTTATTCCTGAAGGATCTGGCAAAAGGAGGAGTAACTCTGGTTACCTCTAGATGAGTAGAGCCTATCTCTGCATGCCTATTGATTGACAGGGGACCTCATAACACAGACACGCTAGCCCATGGGTCTCACTGATGGGGAGACAGAACTAGAATCAGGTTCTGGTGTTTATTCCATCTGGAGACAATGAGTATAGAACACTGAGCAAGGAAGAGGTTTACCTAAGGCAATCGCTCCACCTGAGATGGATCCACCCCTCCTACCATCTCAGGAGCTACAACTATGTCCTGTCTCAACTGCAGACCTGGGCTTTCCATAGGCCTATGCATAGGTCAGAGTCACTACTGTCTTGAGAAACAAAACTTTCCTCTCACTCATCTGTAAGAGTCTTTTCCCCAGGGAAGTCTTTGTCTAGGCCCAGTGTACCCTTCCTTCACTGTGGTCTTTGTCATTTTGTGTTTATTAGTATCACACTTTGATAAAAATATTTCCTTCTATTAAGTTATAATCTCCACAAGGATAAAGTTTGTGTCTATTTTTGCTCATGATTCTGTCCCTAGCACCTAGCACTTGGGAGGTGCCCCCCAAATGTCTATTAAATTGGAGGATGCACAAATGTGGACAGAACTGGGTTTTCTGGGGGAAGAGAGGGAGTCACCAGATCTGAATAGGGGGCTGCCTGTGGGCATTCAGAGTGTGGAGGGGAGAGATGTCTCAAATGAAGCAGCATCCACAAAGCATCAGAGCTTTCCTTTGTGCAGTTAAATTAGTCACAATTTCAACCTTGAATCTTCCACCTTGGAATACCCTTCTGAGATGTGCCTCACTCTTTAGAGCTTGGCATATCTACATAGCCTTGAAGGCTTTTGAAGGCTGACCAAGCAGGATGGCATGAAAGAGAAGGGCCTGGGCCCCCCACTTTGCTGAGGGTCTCATTAGGGAAGAGGCTGGAAGAGTCTTGGCCTCCTAGGTGGAACAGAGTTGGCATTCCCCTTGGTCGGTAGCAGTTGCATGAAGTGGCACAGAAAACCCCAAGAAGACAACTTCTCTTATGTCCCACATAGGTTAGGAAGATGGCCCTCCAGACTAAAGTAAGATTAGGCTGCCCATAAAACCAATATCTTCTTCACAGTAGTATTTCAATCTGAAATATTTTTATTTGATTAAATTCCATCTTTATCTTTAAGAAAATTATTACTCAGCTTTTTAACTCCTTTATAGAGTCAACGCAATCCCTATTAAAATACCAATGACGTATTTCACAGATATCGAACATTTAAAAAACTTATAAGAAATCATAAACGACCCTGAATAGCTGCAGCAATTTTGAGAAAGAAGAACAAAGTAGGAAGGGATCACAATACCTGACATCAAACTATATAATCAAAACAGTCTGGTACTAGCATAAGAACCGACATAGACCAATGTAACAGAATAGAGAGCCCAGAAATAAACCCATGTCTCTACGGTCAATTAACATTCAACAAAGGGGGCAGAAGCATAAAATGGAGTAAAAACACCTTCCTCAACAAACGGTGTTGGGAGAGCTGGACAGCTACATGCAAAAAATTGAAATTTGATCACCACCTTATACCATACACAAAAATAAACTCAAGATGGATAAAAGACTTAAATATAAGTATATAGATAAAAGAAAAAACAAACTGACAGTAATGAGAGAGAAGGAGGAAGGCAGGTAACGGGAAAATGAAGGGGAAGGGTCAAATCAAGGAACATGTATAAAAGACCCATGGACAAAGTCAGAGTGGGGAAAGATGGAGGGTAGGAGGTGGGGATGGGCGGGGCAGGGGAAACTGGTGGTGGGAAAATGGAAACAAATATATTTGAACAATAAAAAAAAAACAAAAGAAAAAGAAAAACAGAGAAACATCAGAGACTGAATGAATGGGAAACTGATTGACCCATTCATTCACTCAGAAAATACATTTTGAAAAAGCATCTGTAGAACTTAAAGTCTCAAGAGGAACCATGCAAACCACCTACTATACAGTGAGAAAGAAGGAAACAGTACCACAGCTGTGGAATAGCCAGATGAAGAAATAAGCACACGATTCTGACCTCTTGCAGACTGTCCATCTCCTACCCTGGAGACTAAAAGTTAAACATTTTCATGAAATTTGGCAAGTTTTGTCTTATTTTAGATTCAGTCTTGTGAAAATTAAGGAGTAGATGACTAATAGTTGCCTGCTCACCACCTCCTCAAAATACAAATAATAGGAAAATAGGGTTTGGGTGTGGTAACAAAGGAACAAAAGAAGTAAAAACTCAGAAGCTGTGCAATTGTAGATCGTCAAACTCGCACAGGATGCAGGAGCAAATGGTCTTCCCTCCTGTACTGAGAATGAGGAAACAGGCCCAGGGAATTAGCATAAAATTTGGTGGGCAATTATAAGAATTTATCACTAACATGTAATGTATTTGTAATTAACAATTTTCATTTGAAAAAGGACACATGGTTTAAGTGCCTAAAGTTATTCATTTAATTTTTTAATAACACTATACATAGGTACAGTTGTTATCACCAAATTACAGCTGAGGAAACTGGGGCATGGAGAGGTAATAATTTGCCTAATTATTATACAACTAATTTCTTGTTATGAGCTAGTAGCCCTCAGAGGTAGGTAGAATTCAAAATGAGAGAGACTGGTTCCAGAAATCAGAAACCAAATGTTTAACTTCACATATTACCTCTGGACTATATATATGAATATATATATATTTAATGTGGTAATTCTCATTAAACTTGTCTAGTTTGGGTGATACCCAAACATTTTTTATTTTTCTAGATTAAAAAATATAAAGTTAATATCGACAAGAATAAGTTTCTTACTCTCAGAGGAATGTCACAAAGGGTAAAATTTGCCTTTGGAGTAATTTGGCATTTTCTGGAAGCTGCCACGCTATTGCGTTACCTGGCAAGAGCACACCGATGTCAGTCCCTGCCCAAACAACGGTTTGGCGAAGCGCATAGGAGTGGCTGTAGCCTGACAGACCCAGCCACGGATTATCTCCCTGGGCACCAAAACGATAACTAGCCACCTACTCATGGTGCCTCTTAACCTTAGAGGAAAAAAAAAATAGAAGATTCAAAACATCATTAGGGATAAATCGCAGGTAACTTAAGAAATAACTCAGGCATAGAGAGAGTTTGTTGCGATATGCAAAGCATAGGGGCATTCTTCTTTCATTCATTCACTTACTCAACAAATATCTACAGAGTATGTATATGCCCAATGCTATGGCAAATACCAGGAACACAGATAATAACCCAGAGACCTGGCTGCTAAGGGGATTGCAGTCAAATGGCAGCCAAAATAGTGTCATTTGATGTGCTTCTGGAGCCCAAATGAGGGCAAGTCTAACAATGGGACAGAATGGGACAGCTTTGGAATTACAGACACCGCAGTCCTGATTCTGATTCTGCTGCTTGCAAACCGCTTAACTCCTCACTCTTTTCTCATGTGAAAGTGAGGACAAAAATACCCACCTCACAGGGTGGTTTTAAGTACTAAATTCCATGCCCAATACCTGTTAGTTCTCTCTTTCACCCTTCTTCAAACTTCTCTGTGTCCCAACTCCATGTCCCCAGCCTACCAAGGGAAAAAAAAATAGCTGGAGGAGTTGGGGTAGGTTTCATTCACTTAAGTGGTGACATGTGAGCTGGGGCTTGAAAGATGAGTAAATGGTGAAGCTGACAGGCAGGGCCTGTCGCAAGGGCTTCCAGGAATTGGGGACAGTGTGTTCAAAAGCACTAAGGTGTGGAAGACCGTGGCTTTGGGGAACAAAGGATAGTGAGTGGTTTAAAATACGGGGTGTCCGAGGGGTACAGTTGACTGGTGCTGTGAGCATCAAGATGGAAAGCAAAGGTGGATATGACTAGTCAGCTGTTTGCATGTAGTGCCATTTCTAGACCAGAGCAACAAAAACTGACCTCCCTGCCCTGGATGGTGTGGCTCAGTTGGTTGGAGCATCGTCTGCTAACCTAAGGGTTGTGGGTTCAATTCCCAGGCAGGGCATATACCTAGGTTGCAGGTTGGGTTTGTGGTCTGGATGCATAAGATCCCTAGTGCAGGGGCAGCCAATCTATGCTTCTCTCTTGCATCAATATTTTGCTCTCTTCTTTCTTCTGTCCCTTCTTCTCTATCTAAAAAGCAATGAAAAAATGTTCTTGGGCGAGTTAAAAAAATTTTTTTTAAAAGAAAGAAAAAAGAAAACCCGACCTCACTGAGGCTGGGCATTGCTTGGTGTTGTGCAGGAGCCACATTCTCCACTCTGAACTATTATCTACGTGAAATGTGGGGCTTGCTCTCTCTTTTCACTTCCTGGAAGGGACCTAAGAGTCTGAGCCCTGACATCTCAATCTGGGACACTATAATTGGATCCTTTAAGATCCTAAATCTAGTTTGATATGTTTATTTTGAGATCTGGTATCTAATTATTACATAATGTGTGAAACTGAGATGGTGAGTGATCTCTTCAAGTATCTTTTTCCTCATGCCAGCAAAAAAATAGTAGCCCATTTAGAGCACACACACCAAAGAAACTCAATTATACCTATGTTGTGGTATTACTCAATTTCTTACATAAATCAAATTCAACTTCATAGAAAAGAAAATCATTATACTGACATTAGAAGGTTATAGAGACATATCATTATGATAAGGAAATAATTATAGTAGTTCTCTTAAAAATCATGATTTTATAGCTAAGTATGTTATTTAAGGTTGGCTACATTGTAGGCAGAAAAAGGGTCATCAATCTTAGTAAAGAAAATGCTCAGAAGAAAAGAGAGATGAGTTATAGAAGGGGAGACATTGCATTTAAAGTCAGGAAACCTGGTTCATGCTCCCATCTGCCATTTATTGGATCTTTGGCTTTGGAGAAGTCACTTAACTTATCTGAACCTCGTTTTCTTCTCTCATTGAATAAAGAAAGTAATACCCCCATGGTTGACTTATTTTAGTATCAAGTAGCATAGTATTATGTTAAGACGCTTTGTAACCTAAAGCCACTTTACTACTTATAATAATTAATTAGAAAAAAATGACCTATGTTAGAAGTCTACTATCAAAGAAAAAGTATCATACAAAAGCCTACTAAAATCATTGCTGTCAAACTTTCTAATGATAACCCATAAACCAAGTAATGTTACATATATGGTGTTTGAATAATAATTGTGTTCTATTTCCTTTGTAAGGCATTTGTTTATACTAAAATCAGTAATGGCTCTCGATCATTAGACCCTAGAGGTATTCCTTAGAAAAGGGCTCATGATCACAGAAAAATACTGCACATTCTAACTCAACTTGGAGGGACTGATTAAAACATCTGGGGAACCCCTCAGTAACTTTTACTACAATGTTTTACAAACTTCCTGGAGCATAGAATTCTGTTTTCATGTACTAGCTTTAGTTCAAAAGAATATATTTTTTGAATATTTTTAATACAACCTCTTCTTAAACAAAAGCATCCACAACAAAACCAATAATACCAATACTAGGACCAGTATGTTAAAATAATTTTAGAGTGGAGAACCTCAATCAATTCAGCTTTGTCAAAATGGTAATAAATTATACTGCTCTATAAGCTCCATAAGCCTTTTTTCTTGATTGTAAGTATTTTATGTTCCTCCATCGCCATGTGAGTTTGCAGTACTCTCTGAAAATAAGACAAGAAAAGAATGTATTAAGAATCATTTAGAACGTAAAGTGACTTGGCCAAGGTCACACAGCTAGTAGGTGGTAGTTCTGAGATTCAAAGTAAAGCTATTTGCTCCAGAGTCAGAGAATGAGTTGATGATAAATCAAAATGTGTTTCATATTGTGGTCCTGCATGAATAATCATGTTGCTGGTTAGGGCTGCCGTGCATTCTTTCAAATTCCAAGTTAAAACAAACTCTTGAGGATTATTGGGTAGATTCAGCATATTCATTAATGGCTCAAGTTTTTTATTGTAGCACAGAAGATAACAGATTATCAGTTGTCTCATATCACCTAGACACTGCTTTGAGCTCCTCTAAAACTCTAATGATGTTGCTGCAAAAGATGACGAATTTGAACTTTGCTCAGCTCTCCATTGCTTTATGGATGAATGCAATTCATTTCACCTCATCCCAGAACCTGTTAATAATTAATAACAGCATATATAGACAGGTAACCCATAGTTCCCTGACAAATTATGCAATAAACCTGTTTTTGATCTTATTTGCACCAGCTAAGATGGAGAGACCAAGAACTGATTAAATAATCAGTGCTTTGAAAAAGTTGAGCAGCTGCATAGTAAACTAGTATCTGTCTTAGAATTGCATTGACTCCATCTTCATTTGTGTTTTCTCTGGAAGGGCTTATAGAAATCTTGGTTTTGCTTTTATTAAATCTCAGTTTAGACAGAGAAAAATGTGTATCTATCTTGATCTCCCATTAACCTCTCCCAAGTCTACCAATTTTGACATTTTAGTAGCTTTATAAAAGGTGCTTATATTTATTAAATGAAAATCAAATGGAGAAGTGTGATAGTGTAAAGATAATCTAGTTTCAACAAGTTCAAAGGACTTTCAAAATTATTCTGATGTATTCTAATTTTACAAAATGGAAACATTATGACAAACTAAAGAGTAAAGAGGTATAACATGTTTGGTAAGATGGGGGATAATCAGTTTTCATAAAACAAATATTTCTTATATAGACTTTTTAATAATTAATTAATTAATTTGCTTTTAGGTTCCAAAATGGTTCTTCCAATGAAAATACTTATTGCACCATCCTTCTATTAAATTTGCATTGTCGAATGGTTTTAGCACAACTTGTGTATGTGTGTACTGGTCATTTTTTAAAAGATTTTGTTCTTGTTGTTTATTGATTTGAGAGAGAGAGAGAGAGAGAGAGGTTTTTTGGTCCAACTATTTGTGCATTCATTGGTTAATTCTCATCTGTGCCCTGACTGGGGATCGGGCCGCAACCTTAAGTACTGGGATGATGCTCTAACCAACTGTACTCAGCCAGGGCTTACTAGTTGTGTTTTTAATGCTCCTTACTCTTATGCATTATTTGGTTGGATTTTTTTTGTTGTTGTTATTACCCTGTTTCTTAAAATACTAAGGTGCTACCGGAATTTTAGTTAATGGGAATTGTAAAATAAGAGTTCTAGGTATTCATTTTATGAACAGTGAGACTCTTCTGAATAAAGTTAAATTGGACATGTGAGAATTCAGAAAGTAATTTGTGTTACCTGGAGAGTTTGCCAAATTGTGGGGTCAGGCCTCCAAAGGAGAGTATTTTTCCCCCTGAAGAATGACAATGAGTACTAAATAAACAGGGGAGTGTGAACATATTTGTTATATGGGCTTTCTTCGAAACGAGAATCATGGTTAACATCAGAAAATGGTTTTAATATAAACAATTTTTTTTCTTAAAATGGTAGGTAGTGGCTTTAATAAACAGAATTGAAATGTCATTTATTATATCCTGGTTTCTTTTTCATACACGTTGAGGGTTATGCTTATTCTGGACTCCCAGGGGAAAAAAATAACCCTAGGAAAGCCTCCTACTCATGGTTAAGTGTTGGGCAAGTTATGTCCCACTTCCTTCTTGCATAAGGTGACTTTAACTGTGAATGACAGGTTTTTTCATTTGTACCCCTTCCCCATTTGTTTATTTATTTATTTTCCTTTATGTTACAATCAAGTGTGACACCCTCACACCTGGAGGAAGTTTAGTCACCTACCAGAAAGCCTCTTACAGACTTCAAAGTGAAGATCAACGTGAATTCCCGCGTTCCAGATAGATCCAATCTATGCAACCTTGACTAATGAAGAAACTTAATAGTCCAGAAAAACAACAAACAAACAAACAAAAACCCCAGTCACACAAAGATCTTCTCTGTTTTGGGGAGCCCGGGCCAGGGAGCACGGACTCGCAGCTCCCAGGCGTTGCTCTTGGGGGGCAGCGGACAACTCAGCCCCACCTGGGAGGATGCTTTTGTTTCTATCTCAGGTTGCTGCCTGGCGATTGGTGGCTGGGCTGCAAGGGAGGGTCCACAGGAAACGCGACACTGGGGATGCTGCCCCCTATCACATGATGGAAATTTCCACTCTTGGACGAAAAGAAAAGGAAGAAGGTTCTCTCAGTCCACCCTTTTCCGATACTTCCCCTGGATCCCAATCCGGAGAGGGTAGGAAAAAAGGCGGGTGAGTGAAAGTTTTTATATTTTCTGTTAGACGTAGAGACTTGTCAATATGCAAACTCGTGGCTGGATCCCAGCTGGGATGTGTGTATTTGCGTGCGTGTGCGCGCGCGTGGAAACATGCACACGTGTGCAGCCCGTCTCTCAACCGTCTGGGGCTTAGGTTAGGCGTTGCGGCTCTTCATAACTTGTTGATGATACCAAATTCTTAACATTTTCTAGAGGACCCCGCTCTGGGTGCAGGCTAATGACCGGATTGAATAGAAATTAACTAACACACGGAGGTAAAGGAGTCTGCCTGGGAGGGCTCGAGTGACTCCCTTCGCAAGGAGAGGTGGCTGTGCCAAGGCAGCCTGTTCTCGGGGGCGGGAAGGGGATGGCCGAACGTGGGGTCGTCCCGGCTCCGGGATTCCCTCAGGGCTGGGGTTTTGAGTTGGGTGGACCGTGCCGTGCCGCCTGCCTATCCCGCGCTGGCTCCGCATCAGCTCAGGATGGAGCTGGCAAGGTGTTACCCGAGCCGCGGGACCAGTGCCCGCGTCCTCAGCGCAAGGGCACTGGGCGCCGGACTTAAAATAGACCCATCGTCCCTGAGAGCTGGGCAGCCCAGGAGGACAGCGGGGTTCCCCGGGTGGGGGTCTCCGACCCCGGGAGCCCCGAGGGAGTCTCCATCAAGAGAGGAGGAAGGCCAGCACAGTGCTGGGTCGAGGGTCCTTGGCTCCGGTCGTGCGCGGGGGTGGGGGGCGGTGTGGAAGACTGAGCCCGCGATTCCCAGGGAGGCGTGCGCAGCCGGGTTGGAAGCCGAGTCGGGTGGGGTCGTGCTGGAAAGAAGGCAGGGGCGCAGAAATGACGAGCGCGAAAGGTGAAGTCCGTGAAACCCAGAGAGGACGTCGGGGAAGAGAGGGGAAGTCCAGGGAGGAGGGGAGAAGGCAAGAATTTTAAGTCCAGGCCCTAAGACGGTGGGAATGGGAGGGAAAATGGAGAAAATAGAATGAATGAAGCGAACAGAGAAAGGAGCCCGAACTTGGGGAGCCCCTGGGAGGGTGAGTTGGGAGCATATCCGAGTCCGGAGACTAGAGAGGTGAGGACGGGAACCAGCCAGCTGTTCGCAGGGAACAGCGGGCGGAGAGGGGCTCTTCGCTGGTACAGGTGGGCTCTGTGTCCTGCGTGGGCGCCGTCTGGGGATGGAGGCGCTGAGTGGGGGGACCCGGGAGTCCCCCTGTTCCCCTGTGCGCGCCGGGGACCAGCCCAGGAGATGTGCAGCGAGTTGTTGATTTGGTTAGAGGAAAGGGGCTGAACTAAACTGGGGAAAGCCAGCCAGGGAAACTTTGTCGCTGCGGTGCCAGGGCGCTCGCCGGGAGGTAAGGGCGCTGTAGGTGGGGGCCTTGAGATTCTTGGTGAAGGACCCGGAGATTCCCAGCCGCAGTCCTCCGCAGTCCTGTACAAGTCTGAGGCTGGTTTCATCGGAAGAGGAAGGGTTGACTCTTGTTCTGTGCTTCTCGGTGCAAAAGGCGCATCTCTACCTGTCTCAGAGGGATCTTAGATCCCGAGAATAGAAGTGAAGTGGTAGCTGCTACCGTGGAGCTGCAAGCTGACCGGGCCCGGGCGCTTGCCGGTTCCCCTTCCTCCAAGGCTCTTAGATCTGCATTCTTCGTTATCCACTCCGGAGAGGTGCAGCTCTCAGGGGAGGAGAGAGCGGCCAGGCCTCCACCGTGGATGGCCTGTTTCCCAGTTTCCTAGTTTCTTATATTCATCTTTAGTTGCTTTCCTGCTGTACAGACACAATCATTATGCCTGAAATGGCTTATGGTGGGAAGAGAGCATCCCAGGTCCAGGGCCTGGTAGCTAGGGTTATAGCTTGGGCTTGTTTTAGCTTTGGTTGCAGCCTCTTGTAGACCCTAACTTTTGGGTGGGGGGTGGTTGGAGTGGGGCAATTAGCCCATGGGGGTTCCCCCCCCCCCACTGTAAACAGTCTCTAAAAGAGTCAGTGAGACTGATGGGCTCTCTCACAAGGAAAGAGAGAGAGAGAGAGAGGGAGGGAGGGAGGGAGGCTCAAATTTTAACAAATGAAGTTACAGAAAAATCCATGCTCTTGGTAAAAGTTTATAAGGACAGAGACACTGAAGAAAACATCTAATATTCCCAAATTACTAAATACCATGTGTTCAGAGACAGGAAGCTTTTATTAAGCGGATTTTACCACAGACATCAAAAAGGAGGAAGACTGGCATCAGGGGATAAATAACTTCCCAGGCAGCAGGGATAGGAAGTGAGCTGAGGGTGCAGGGCTTGGTGCTCTGGGGAGGCAGGTCTCTGCTAGATTAATGATCACAGTGAGATATCTATCTCTCTCCTTTTATATTACCAAGAGCTCCTTTTATGTTAACATTTACTCTCATAACCTTGTAAGATAGATTCCATTATTATACCTATTTTAAAGATTTGGAAATGGAGATATAGTGTGGGGAGCATAGAACATCTTTGGAAGTTCTATTTGGACATTAATTTTTCCTAAATGTAAATGAATTCTCTTTCACTTTGGATTGTACTTCATCATGGGCAGAGCTGGACAGGTGACTTCTTAGGGACCTGAAGCTAATTTCTTGGTCTATTGCAGATTAATCCTATCTTAAGAAAGCCAATGGCATAACTGTGCAGCTAAAGACTAAATCTTTGCAGCCCCAGGACTAGATTTCTTTTTAAACAGGTGACATTTGAGAAATGCCTAGTATAACTATGGTTACCTGTCAGTGTAGCTCATGCTGAAAGCAAGCATCATAAGCATAGCAGCTTGTGAACTCTGTTCTAAATGTTTTCCTTCTTTTATGTTATTGCCTTTGTTCATTTTCATCAGTGTTTTTCAAGCATCTATTCCTTTCCCCCCATCCTTCATACTGCTTTACTGATATTTTCTAGCTATTTTTAAAAACTGAAAACCCTTTGTTTACTTTTTATATATCCAACGCAATGATTTCTATAAAAATCAAAGATTTAATAGGGTTTAATGACTACATATTTTTAATATCTATCAAAGCAATAATACAATTTTTAAAAAATGTGCCCCCATGTATCACCCAAAATGATCTCACAGGCCACTAACTGCCTTGATGACGTCTTGTGGGAAGGGTGAGGGACAGGCGTAGGGGAGGGACAAAAGAAAGGAAAGGGGGATTCTCTAAGTCAGCCTTTGAGCCAAGCCCTTTGCAGATGCGAGTCACATTTGGTCTTCCACCATGCTCCCTGCTATAGGTGCTGGTCAGCTCCGTTTCACAGAGGCAGATACTGAAGCTCAGAGAAATTAAGGAAAGAGCCAAGGCTCACGCAGCTAGGAAGCGGCAGTGCTGGCATAAGAACTATGTGCCTCCTAAGTCAAAGTTCCCGCTTCCAATAAAGGCAGCAGTAAGAGAAAGACTATTAGGAAACAGACACTTAAGGAAAGAAGAGGCTTAAAAAGGTGTTGCACAACAGAGTAGGATGCGAGAGATGGGAGCATGGAAAAATCGAATCGCTTTCACATGACTGCAAATCTTCCTCTGGTCTTCCTTCCACTATTTTCGTAATGACCTAATTCCATTCATGCATTCCACAAATAAGCATTGAGTATCATTATCTTTCAGAAACTGTGTCAGAAACTTTCTTTTATCCCTGTTTCCCTAACACCTACCACACTCGTGGGCAAACACTACGTGCTCAAGAAATGTTTGTTAACTAAGTGAATTAGTCTAGTGGGGGGAAAGAATAAATAAACAGTTATACTAACAGCATGTTGAGGGCCAGGGAAAAATCAGATTTAAGTACACTGCCCCTGAACCTGGCTTAGAAAAGGGGTTAGACAACATTTCAGACTAGGTGATGCCTGAACTAGGTTTTGAAGCAGAAATAAAAGTTAGTCAGGCAAGGGGAGTAAGAGAGGATTCTCAAGAGAAAGACCAGTCTCACAGAGAAACGAAAAGGTGGGGGCCACTCTGGGAAAAGAGCAGTTCAGAACTGAAAAGTGCAGGATGCAAGGGAGGCGACTGGGAGGAAGGTGTGATCTAGGAGGTCCTTGTACACTGTCTCTGCAAGTGTCTTATTGCTCTGCACCTCCCATGAAGTTCTGAAGTGCCGATCTGTAGGGAACAAAATCACTGACTAAAGTACGTCCTCACTTAACATGGTCAACATGTTCTGTGACCTTAAATAGAAGGACATATAACAAAACCAATCTTACCATAGGCTAACTGATATAAACAAAGTTTAAGCTCTTCCAAAATGACATTGAATGAAAGGATATTATTTGAGGAATTTGCAATACATTTTATTATTTTATCACTTTATTATGACTCTTTCTGTAATAGAGAGTTATAGTTATTTAGACTCCTTATAATGTTAGTGTTTTAAAACACATACTCAAATGGAAAAACTAGACTTTGTTGTCTTCTGCTTGGGAAAAAACAAGTTATTTCTCTGGTTCTCTAGTTCTCTGGTTCTCTGGTTCAAGGGGACATTCTTTTTTAGCATAGACACGGTCCACGCAATCATGGAAAATACTTCCAAACAAATGCTCTTCTGTGTTTTTCTTAGGGAGGTAACTTGAAGGGGGCGGGGCAAGGGTTTCTCCCTTTATTTTAGTTTTTAGTGGCTTTATTTTTTTTATTTCATCGTGTTACAGAGGAGTCAAGAAGTAAAAATGTATTTAAAATATAAAGTGAGAGGGGGTGGAATAACAGTGAGGAATAACAGAGAGATGTTTATGCCAGTTGAGAGTCTGGCTTTTGATAATAGACTTTAAACATTTAACTCCCAACACCCTTCTCCTTTTTTCCTTTAGGAATCTTTCATGCCAATTTTTCATTCCAGGCTCAGAGGTCTGCATGTCTTGTCACCATTTTCACACTTGTACAATACTGCTAGTCAGAGTGTTGTTAAGAAGGGAATTCAAAGGGTGAAGGAAATCTACAAATAACCCCAAACTTAATTTCAATTAATAGATTAAGTTCTTCACTCTTTAGGATTATATCCTTGCCATTATATCTAAGTTTCTTAATCTTTCTGAGCTTCGGTCTCTTCATCTATAAAATTAAGATCATACTGTCATTTACCTCATGAGATTGTTATAAGAATGAAATGAGTTGACATGTATAAAGTGCTTAGACTAATGTCTGATATATAGTAAGCATTCAATGTGTGATAGCTGTTACTACTCATATTATTACTTCTGCCACCTGTAGCGTTATTTTGAAATGTTAACATATGTCCATAGTAACTGTTCTTTGATAATGTGCTTTCCTCTGTCATAACTAAAATGAAGGAAACAGAAGAGAGGAAATGAAAAAAGGGCTGCCCCGGCTGGTGTGGCTCAATGGATTGAGTTCTGAAAGTGGATTGAGAACTGAAAGTTTGCTGGTTCGACTCCCACTCAGGGCACATGCCTGGGGTTGTGAGCCATGTCCCCAGCTGGGGGCATGCGAGAAGCAACCAATAAATGTTTCTCTTCCTCCCTTTCTCCCTGTCTTTCTCCCCGTCTTTCTCCCCATCTCTGAAAATAAATAAAGTCTTTTAAAAAGAAAAAAAGGCTACATAATGCATATATAGAGCAGTCCAATCCAGAATGTCATTTCCTATAAGATGGAAATGTTCCCTTATTTCCTGTTGGCTATTTTCCCCTATTGCTCCTGATAAATCTAATGTGTATCCATCATCAGAACGAATATCATCTCCAGTTTCCTTGTTTTCTCTTATTGTTGTCACTTCCGGTCAACTGCTGTCACCCTGGTGCCTAATATCGTGGCTGGCATAAACAGACACTTGGGCATGTTCGCTGAATGAATGAAGAAAAATCTGCTTCTTTTTTTTTTTCTAACAGTATTTATTCTTTAACTAAACACTTTCTCTTTGGAATGTTTAAAGCCTTTGAAAAGTGAGTATGTGCACTGTTGATAGTCAATATAAATATTTTTAAATTAAATTATTAATTCAGTGTGCACTGTTGCACAGGATTAAGTATGCAGCCTCAGGGGTCAGGGTGTGTGGGTATGAATCTCAGTGTCATCATAGAGTCGGTCTTCCTGGATTCAGATCTTGGCTCTGTCACTTGGTCTTCCTGTGATCAAATTTTGGCTCCCCCACATTCTAACTGAGTGACCTTAAGCAAGTCACTTAACCTGGCTGCTTCATTCTCCTCCTCCATGTGCATACCCCATGGACACAGACAGCAGTGTGGTGATGGCCAGAGGGAAGTGAGGGCTGGGAGGAGGGGGAGGAACGGGGGGAAACAGGAACATCTGCAATAGTGTCAGCAATAAAAACAAAGAAAAAAATGAGGGGAACTAGTTCCTATTTCATAAACATTTTATGAGGATTAAATGAGATAATATGTGTAAAGTATTTACATTCATATTTGGTACTTTGTGTGCATTAGAGGTATTTGCTAAATGAAAGTTTTAAAAGACTCTGGTTTTCGATTAAATATAATAGTACCTACCTTACAGAAGTGGTTCCCTGATACTTCAAGGCACATAATAAACACTCTTATAATGTTACTATTACTATTGCTATTGCGTATTTTTACTTCTATTTTCTGCTATGAGGAATTGGGGCTCTGACTTAGATTTTCCATTTTTGGGTCCATCAAAAGTCTTATTGATTCTATCTTACCTTTCACACTTAATCTCGTCTACTTACCCTGTGTTTGTCCTGTCATTTTGCCTTGCGTCATTGGCCCCTTTTACATGGCATACTCCTCAGGACAAGGACTTTGCTCTTTGTTTTGGCATAATTTTATAACATTGGGTACACTCACGGGACTATAAAAATGTTAAAGAAGAAAAAGAAAAAAGATGTAACTGACCAAGAGGCCTCGTTGGCGGACAGCTGGTCCGGCTGCTGTTCTGTTTGCAGTGTTGGTACTCCCGCCCAGCAGCATCTCGGCGGTGGCTAGTGGCTAGTGGCTCCCGGCTCTCCGGTGACGCGCGCGTTCTGCGCAGCCACCAGGCCACCAGGTCGTGCACGGGGCGCAGGGAGCATGAGCTGGGCCGCGCGGCAAGGGAGGAACGCGGGAAGCCAATGCCTTCAGGGACACAGCACCGCTCACAGGTTTGTCTGCTTTTGCTTGACTTTGCTGGAGCGAGCGACCGGGCAAATGAATGAGAGGAACCTGAAAGGAGGAGCAAAGAACTGAAAAGGGAGGGAAGAGGGAGAGATTCAGTAGGGACTGTGGCGGCCCTTTCTGTTTTAAGAAACGTTCCCTGCATGGCTACACAGGCTATAGGCTTATCTTCTGGAATTTTTCCATATGAGAGGAATGTGATATATGGATGTAAATATTCTTGTAAACTCTATGACCAAACTGACCTTGATTGTTAAAGTGGTCTGACTAAAAGAGTTTGTGTTTCAGGCCTTTGTGAATGCCTGAAAAGCAACCAAATGGTTCAGAACACTACATAAATGGGGCGATTATAGTCCTGAGAACACATTTCATCACTACTTTATATTCCTTTTTGTCTTTTGAAGCACTGTTTTAGTAACAGCATACTTAAAAAATACATCTGACACTTTTTTGGCAAGTGTTGCTGTGGTATATTTACACTTGCTGTACAGAGGAGTCCATACTGTTGGTTGACGGGGCGGGCGGGGGGGTGTATGACCTTTCTATTTTGAAGTAATTATAGATTTACAGGAAGTTGCAAAGGTCGTTCAGAGAGGCTCCAAATACCTTTCATCCACTTTCTTCTAATGATTACTTAGACATAATTTTTTTTTACCATAGCAACACCAGGAAATTGGCTTTGGTCCAATAAGTATGTATAGTTTTTATGTCATTTTTATCACATACAGAGATTTGTGTACCCACCACCACAACCAAGACACAGAACTTCCACTGCCACAAAGATCTGCCTTATGCTATTCCTTCAGTCACAACCACCTCCTCTCCCAACCCCTGGCGACCAGATGTTTTCCATCTCTATCTTTTTAAAATCATTTTGAGAATGTTACATAAAAGAAATCACACTGCACATGGTATTTTTTTCTATTAAGCATAATGCTTTTGAGATCCATTCAAGCTGGGTCAATAGTTGGGTCCTTTTTCTTGCCGAATAGTATTCCAGCTTGACTACATTTAATGGTATTTTTTTCTCTCAATTGATATACTGATTTAGAGCTTCAACTGAATTAAAGAAGTGCAGGGGCCACTTGGTGAAGTAAAATGTGTGAGGACAAAGTTTGAATAAGCTTTTCACTTTAAATAGTGTGTAATAGGGCAAAAGGATGCATAAAGTATACCTTCATTTAAAACATGCCATTGGAGGACTGGAAGGAAGAAACAGAACAGCACAGAGAAAAGTATGTATTTAGACAATGAGGTATAAAATCTGGCACCTTTAAAACTTTTCACACCCATATGATAATCTTTTCTGTGATTTTTATCTTAAGACAACAAGGATTTCTTAAAACTAATAAAAACAATGCCTCTGCTATAGGAAATTCCCTGCCCATCTATGTTCTGTCACATAGGTAGTAAGTCAGGGACAGAGGTATGGCTGGAAGCGACAGCAAGCAGATGTTCAGTTTGACACAGGTCACAGGGAGTCAAAACAGCATCTTTAGCATGAGGGCAATTATCAAGGGTCCAGAAACGCTCAGTCTTACACTTTTCTGTCCTTTCAACCCATCTGCCAATGCGAGAAGCTTCCCCCAGAGGTGGCTTAAGCTGCATTTGTAAATGAGGATGTTACTCTTCACCTGAATTCTCACAAGCATGGGGAGCCTGGGCCCTGGAGGCTGGAACCAGCTACGGGAAGTGCATCGCTGCTGAACAGCACCTCAGACAGTTACATGCAGCCCCCACCTTCAGCCAGCCCCCAGTGGAGAGCTCTCCCCACCACCACCCTGCCTCCCAAGCTGAGGAGAGAACAAAATACCCACTGCTATCTGCAAGTGTGAACACCCCTTTGAGTTTTTAGAACTTCACATTTTGGGCTTTCAGAGACATGTTGTTAATTCATAAATAACACAAGCTATCGGTCTGAAGCCCTGACTATACCCAAGTCTAATTGAAGGCACTGTCCTATGTCTTCATTTTTAGTGATTTCTATTATCTGAAAAACAGTCCTTATCCCAAACCCTACCAGGGGATGGAGGGTAGGCAGGGGTGCTGGTTCCAAAGCTAAACATGCAAAAGACAGACATAGCTAGCTTGTTTTATAGGCAGATTTGCTCTTCTGAGTCTTTTGAAATGGAATACAATTGCATATGCTGTCTTTATGATTTATTTTATTTTGGGTGAATATTGGACCATTAGACACTACACATTACTTTGCAGGCTGTTCCAGGTCCTACCTTGTGTGCGTGCACTGTCAGGTCCCACAGCATGCGGTAGGGCAGGTAGATCAGCCAGCTAATCTTGAGGGAATGAACACTTCCCTGTGAATCGGGAGACTGAACAAAAGGCCCGCTGAATTTGGTTTACCTCTCTGATGTTATGCTGTTTGCTTACTTGACTAACATGACAGTCAATAGAGGGGTGTGATAGGCAATGTAAACACATAGGCTATGGCTCCCAACATTGCAGGGTTTTTTTTAAGGGGCGATGGAAAGTTTTCTTCACTTTTTGAACTTTTTCTTTAAAGAGGAGAAATAGAGTTTTTCTGAAAGAAAAGTAAAATAGAAATGCTTCGTGTACTGCATCAGTGTAGACAAAAATGAAGTACTAGCTTTACTTTCAAACAGTTGTGTAATATTATAGCAGTATCTATACTTGGGAGGATGAAACCAAACACAATGCTTTGCATTATTTTTTATACCAGAATTCTGTCGTTTAAACTCCTTAACCTGGCAGTCAAGGTCAGCCTCAGCCAGACTCTCCACAAACATTCCATTTGAGCTAAAATAAACTGTAGTTGTTTGAGGGCCAAACTTCTGATCCCATTTCTCCTGCCTGGAACCCTCTGCTCTCTCTGAAGTCATATCATGCTTCCTCCATAATACCTGCTGTATTTGCCCTAGCTCTCATGCTGAGCTCTCCAGTTCACTCCCATGTCTTGAAGATGGCAATCCTGCTAGGAATAATATCCCGCACAAAGTATGTTCCCAGTGGTAATGGGATATCCTTAGAAGCTGGGCTGTGCAGTCAGGCATGGGGGTGTGAGTCTCGACCCAGCCATTTCTTCACCAGCTTGGGTCTTCAGATACGCTACTCAATCTTTTTGAGGGTTAGTTGCTTCACTTGTAAAATGGGGAAAATAATAATACCTACCCAAAAGGTGAGGGTATTACAGATTTGAAACCTGTGACGTGTTTGGCATGGTGCTGGGCTATCATGAAATATGATTGTTACTAATGAGAACTGTAAAAACTGAGATTTTAGACTTTACGAAATTAACAGAATTATGGTCTGAGTGGAGGATGCAGACCACAAAACTTGATTGTTTAGGCTTCTTTGAGTCTCTCAACGCTAACTGCTGTCATAAGAAGGGGCAGGGTGCCTCTATGGCCTATCAACCAGGAAGAGAGAATCTCCAGTTGCCTACCCACTTGGATTGGACACAAACAGATTGGAACAAAATGATCCTTTACTTCTTAGTTCTAATAGAAAGAAATATGTGTGGCTTGGCAGAGATTTTATTTTGCTATGAGGTAATCAAATGATGAATGAATTTCTATAAAGAAGGAACAAATGCTAGATATTAGTTTCAAAGACAATTAAAATAGCCTCATAATGAGTAATCTATCTTTGAAGTATTTACAAATACAACCTGTAGTCTTAGAAAAGTGAAAATTTCAATGAATTAACTGCTCTTTTGATCTACAGATTCAAAATCATTATGTTTTCTGATATTTCCTTACAAATTGGTTGATATTTCACTGAAGCATGACTTCAATCAGATCAAGGGTATAACCATTAGCACTTTTTTGGTTACACTGATGTCTAAACAAACCCCTTTTGTGTTTTGAATTACAGATTTAAAAATGGTTGTTTAGACCACAGCATGCAATTATTGTTATTACAAACAGAACAACAATACTTTGAGTAAATAACAAGGTACATTGGGTTTGGGATAAAGGATGCAGTCCCATGCAGATTCTGATTTCATTCTGTCTTGAGGCCACACCTTAAATACTTACTCTTTGTTAGGTGATTGGAGCTTTATGTATGCAAGTGTTTCATAATTTTTGAGAATGCCCTCAAAAATTAGATGAGGTACACATGGACATGTATAAATTTCACAATCACAGGAAAGGGAAAGTCTGCTCAAAAATCTCACTTGTCTACCTAAGGATATACAAAAACTCTTTCTAAACTAATTAGGGAATGAATGCAGTATTCTGGTTAAGAAGAAATCATGCTGGCCATAGACCATCAATTTTCAAAGAATTAGAATACAGCCAGAACCTTTATAAAATGTTCCAGAGTGCCTTAGGCTCAGCATTATTAATTTCAACTATAATGTTAAAACTCGTAAGTGCTAGTTAATAGAAATTTCTGGTTGACTGAAGGAATTTATAGGATCCTCATCCTGCTTTCAAACTTTTGGGAGGAATATCAAGAAATATATTATAGTAGTTCTAAACTAAGATGTTTAAACTTTTTAATATGAAAAATTTCTAATATATTTCAAAGTAGAGAATAGTATAATGAAATTCCATCTTCACCCAGCTTCCACAATTATCAATACTTGTCTGTTGTATTTCATTTATACCCACACCTCTCTTCCCTCTACCACTACCACAATCATTACTAAATTATTTATAAGCAAATTCAAGTCACCATATAATTTGATTCATACATGATTCAGTGTGCATCTCAAAAAGATGAAGAAGTCTTCAAGAATAATTAAAATCATATCACACCATAAATAAACCAATATTCCATTAATGTTATCACATTTCCAGGCCATGTTCAAATATTTCTGATTGTCTCTCTTTTTTGTATTACCCTTAGTTTCTTTGAATCAGAATCTAAACAGGGCTCACACACTGGTGGATACGTCTCTTCAGTCTGTCTTAATGTGTAGGTTGAACCACCCCTCATCTCTTTTTTTTTTTCCTTTTATAATTTATTTGATGGTGCAGTCACATCATATGTCCTACAGAATTTCCCATTTTCTGAACTTTGTAGATTTATACAACCTTTTAAATGTCATTTTCAAACTTCAGTATTCTGCTTCTTCAATGTCATATAATTGGTTTTCTTAAAAAAAAAAAACCAGTTGCAACCAGTTGCAATTCCTTTGCTTGTTTCCTTGAGGATCTTCTGGCCTACATGTTGCTCAAGTTTGCCCAAATATCCCTCCTTCTAAGGCTAGGAAGGTAAATAACCTGGAGTGGTCATTCAACCAGGTTTCAAAACATGCTGGTCTATTCACTGGGTGCTACCTCAGCTTTCTCTACAATTGCAAGACATCACCAGCAATCAATAGGGGTTGTTTTGATTTTTATGTGTGCCATGTACTACTTTTTAAAAAGTAATTTTCAGTTTCTGATATATACATATATGTTTACTAGGAAATTATATATTTGATATTTGCTTTAAAATAATGGATGGGAGGGGTGGTAGTTTAGATGTAATAAGATTGGCCATGGTTAATAATTCTGAAGCTAGATAATGCATATGTGAGGTTTCACTATATTATTCCATTTACATTTGTATAAATTTGAAATTTTTCACAATAGGAAATAAAAATGAAACTTACCTTTCTATCTAAGCTAAGTAATAAAACATTTCATTTTGGGTGTCTATATTGTAACACTTTTGCCAATGATCATCAAAAATTCACATCTAAGGTGGTGAACACACAATATAATGTACAGATGGTGTATTATAGAATTGTATATCTGAAACCTATATATGATTAATTGTATTAATCATATCCCAAATAAATTCAATAAAAAAGAAAAAATATCTAAGGAACAAAAAAGCACTTGCTTTTCTCATTCTGCAAGTCTGGTTTGCCAAAAAAAAAAAAAAATACCTAGGAACAAATCTAACTAAGGATGTAAAAGACCTATACTGGGAAAACTATAGAACACTGAAGAAAGAAATTGAGGAAGATACAAATAAATGGAAGCATATACCGTGTTCATGGGTTGGAAGTATTAACATCATTAAAATGTGCATACTACCCAAAGCAATCTATAGATTAAACACAATCCTTATTAAAATACCAATGGCACACTTCATAGATCTAGAACAAATATTCCAAAAACTTATATGCAACCAAAAAAACCTCGAGTAGCCTCAGCAATCCTGAGAAAGAAGCGTAAAGTTGGAGGGATCACAATACCTGATATTAAACTATACTACAAGGCCACTGTAATCAAGACAGTCTGGTACTGACATAAGAACAGACATATAAATCAATGGAACAGAATAGAGAGCCCAGAAATCCACATCTTTATGGTCAATTAATATTCAACAAAGGGGGCGCAAACATGCAATGGAGTAAAAACATTCTCTTCAATAAATGGTGTTGGGAGAACTGGACTGGTACATGCAAAAAAATTAAACTAGACCATCAGTTTATACCATACACTAAAATAAACTCAAAATGGATAAAGAACTTAAATGTAAGTTGTGATGCCATAAAAATTTTAGCAGAAAACATAGGCAGTAAAATTTCAAACAGCCCACACAGCAATAATTTTGCCAATGTATCTCCTAGGACAAGGGAAATAAAGAGAAAAAAAACCTAAATGGGACTACATCAAATTAAAAAGTTTCTGCACAGCCAAAGAAACCATCATCGAAATGAAAAGGGAACCAACTGTATGGGAGAACATATTTGCCACTGATACAATGGACAAAGGGTTAATCTCCAAAATATATAAAGAACTCATATGACTCAACACCAGGAAGACAAATAGCCCAATTAAAAAATGGGCAAAGGTCCTGAACAGACACTTCTCCAAGGAGGACATACAGATGGCCCATAGGCATATGACGAAGTGCTCAACATCACTAGCCATCAGAGAGACGCAAATTAAAACCATAATGAGATATCACCTCACACCTGTCAGGATGACTATCATTATAAATCAACAAGTCCTGGCAAAGATGTAGAGAAAAGGGAACCCTAGTGCACTGTTGGTGGGAATACTGACTGGTGCAGCCACTGGGGAAAACAGTACAGAATTTCCCCAAAAAATTAAAAATGGAACTGCCTTATGACCCAGTGATTCCACGGCTGGGAATATAATCTAAGAATCCTGAAACACCAACTCAAAAGAACGTATGCACCCTTACATTCATAGCAGCAGTATTTGCAATAACTAAGTGTTGGAAACAGCCCAAGTGCCCATCAGTAGATGAGTGGATTAAATAACCGCGGCACATTTACACAATGGAATACTATGCAGCAGAAAGAAAGAAGGAACTCTTACTTTTTGTGACAGTCTGGATGAAACTGAAGACTATTATGTTAAATGAAATAAGCCAGTTGCTAAAAGACAAATTCCACATGGCCCCATTTATAACTAGAATCTAATGAGCAAAATAAATGAGAAAAATAGAACCAGAGACATGGAAACATGAAACAGACCGATAGCTATAAGAGGGGAGGAGAGGAGGGGTGGAAATGGTGGAAGGAAGGGGAAGGGACTAGTCAGAGAACATGTATGAATGACTCATGGACATGCACAACGGAGAGGGGACTGACTGTGGGCTGGAGGGGTGGGCTGGGTGGAGCAGGGCAAAAGGGAAAAATATTGGGTCAACTGTAATAGAATAAAAAATTTAAAATACAAAGTGAAAAACTCAGCATATAAATAATATTTTATATTAAATGCTTTCATTTTCATTATTTAATATTATTATATTTTTATTATATGTTAAATATTTAATATTTGGGTAAATGGTTTGTAATGATTGAAAATATGAGTCATGCGGAGGTGCTTCATAGGTTTTGTGATTTATCTAAGCTGCTTTAGGGTTATAATGTGGCAGAGCTCACTGAGGTGCCCCTCCCTGTAAGATGTCTACCAATAGCTGACAAAAGACTCCTAGAATAGGAATGACTCAAACAATTCATTTGTCCCGTAAGAAGAGATGATAGGTTGGATTATGAAGGTCACATTTACAGGCATTCCCTGCTACTAAGCCAGATGATATGCAGGCTCTATTTTCCAAGGTAAAAGTCAGTAACAAACCTTTCACAAAGCCTTTCACCTTTTTATGTTAGTCTGAGTTCTCTTTATTTTGTTGAACCATTGAAAAGGTAGGAGAATTTAATGACATGCTTACACTAGACATATGTACTAGAAAATACTTTTTAAAGGACCTTTAGCTTTATTAATACTTTTCTATTCATTAATATTATATTTAAGTAATTTATTTAATAGAAATTAATTTTTAAGTGCAATTAGCTATGCAACAGCAAAATGTAAGACTCTAGGAACATTTTAATAAATGAAAGGTAAAAAATTGAAATTTAATTATTTTCTTACTACCAATTTAAAATATGTAGCAATATCATTTGTGATATTTTTACTTCTATGAATGTAAAAATATTTTACAGATTCACACAAGCTTGGCCCCAACCCTGTAACCATATCCTCCCCCATAAGCTGTAGAATTACTCATCCTGGAATTCTCTTGTCAGAGACTTTTCAGAAATTTGATCCTCTCATCTGGTAAGAAGTTATTCTGTATCCTCCAGTCCCTCTGAGCTGTTATTTTCTACACAGTCACTTTTTAAAAATTTTGATCAGAACTGAAATAAAAAGCCAGTTGGTGCCCCTTTGTAATTTTTTCAATAAAACTACTATTATATATAATTATGTGTTTCTGAGTTTCTAAATCTGTAAATATTTTAAATTTTGCAAAAAATTTAGAGAAACAATTTGAAAAACCATGCAAGCACCTTTTTTTACAGCTTTATTCTCCACCAAAATTAAGTGAGAAAACTAAATGAAGGCAACAAACTTTTGAGTAGAGAAAGGAAGGAGATAGTCAAGAGTGACGGCCTTCAAATTCTGTGGGATTTAAGCCACCAAATATGCCAGATATTGAGACTAAAAGAAGACCCAGTCATCTGCCCACCTGACAATAAAGCACAAATAATTTTCTCACAAAAATAGAAGAAATGTTTCATACTTCTTCTTTAGAAACAGGTGTCTCAGAGTGGTTTTGTTTCAGCTTCCTCAAAGCTGACTTTTAACAAACGTGTTCAGAAAATTTTAAGTAAAATAAAAGTAAGGCATTATATTTACACATCATGTTTTTTTATAAAAAGACAGCCATTAACCCAAATTCTTACATTGTTATGGTAGCGTATTCTTTGCCAGGGTCACTGTTATGCATACAAATACACTACACCTTTATGATTCCTATTGTAAATAATAATAAGTACTTAGAAATATTCTTATGGTTTCATACGAAAATGTTATTACCATACACATTTCCATTTTGCAGAAAATCTAATCGTATTTTTACAACTAACATATTTCTGTATGTTTCTTTTTTAAAAAAGAGTTCTCCTTATCTTAGAAACACACATATGCTTCACGTTGCAGTGGTTGCCATGGCAAGTCTGGACCTTTTATTGAAGACCAGGCCAGAGTAAACAGACACTGCATCAGACTGAGGTAGTGCTGGAGCCATCAAGACTGTGTCGTTATTTCTGTTATAAATATGTATGTTTTCAGGGTTCCCTGTACCTGAAGCATTAACTTCATAACATGGTAACACAAGGCAACAATGTTCATGTGGGTGAATATTTTAAGGAGCCCACTAAAGAAACATGTATCTCCTGGGGATCTGTGAATATTGCAAATAACAGAAATTTGGGCACCATTCCTGGAATATGTTTGCCCAGTAGACCAAGGAATTAAATTTGCCATCCGGCTTTCAGCCAAGAATACTGAATGAAATTTTTAAATTGGGGTTTGGTTAATACATGATAATTATTCTTCTGAATAAAAAATAATAAACTGTTTATGAGTAGGTTATCATAAAAATATTAAGTAGCTAGGCTATTTTATGTGGTTCACTTATTTAAAAATATACATACAACCAACAACAACAATTAATATTATTTAGTTCTTACTCCATCCCAGGCCCTGTTCTAAGCTCTTTACATGTATTATCTGACTTGCAGAAAAGGAAATAGAATATACACATGCGTTCTTTAACATGGTACTTTTCTCTACAAAAATAAGGAAAGAAGAGAGGGAGGAAGGGGGGGAAGAGTAATAGAGTAAAATATTAAAAATGTCTTAATTTTTCAATATACTCAAGATATAAAATGAAATGCCCAAGATAGACACCTTCTAACTACTTAGAATTCTTGAAAAGTTATCTGGCTCCTGCTGCCCATCCATATCTACTCAATACAGGCACACTATCATGGACATCTTGTGTCAATAATTCTCAGGTAACTTCAGCAGTCACAACACAGGGTGCCTAATTGTGATTAGAGGATGCAAAGCTTTGGAGAAAAGCTATTTCTTAAACATTTTAGATGAAAATTCATGTTCCGCAAAGCCATGTGACCTCATCTATTTCTGCACATTGAAAATAAATAAATATATAGAAGTATATACTTAAATATTTCTCATGGGTATATCTAAGCGTCTGTGATAATGCAC
The DNA here is from genome assembly GCF_021234165.1 of Pteronotus mesoamericanus. Taxonomy (NCBI): domain Eukaryota; kingdom Metazoa; phylum Chordata; class Mammalia; order Chiroptera; family Mormoopidae; genus Pteronotus; species Pteronotus mesoamericanus. The sequence goes on from NW_026555310.1 coordinate 7,085,263, forward strand.
CTGAGTACTTTTATTTGCTGGAATCCTAGGGGAAAACAGAATAAACAGAGCCTCAAATTTTTCACTATAGCTGGGGTGATTTAGTTTATTGAGGTAACCACAAAGATATTTCTCTGTTGAGATGACATCTAAAAATGTATTTCATTGCTATTGCAACACAGTTCTGAATCCTTATATTAATGTAATAAAAATATGTTATACTGACTATTAAAGAAATATTTAAGTAATCTTTTCTCTGACCAAACTATGACCACAAAACACTGAGTAAAATCCTAGGAGATCTTTGAACAGCTCACTGAAGCTCATTTTCTCTATTTTGGATTGTAGTTCTTGCTCCTGTTGATTCTTTTCATAGTTTGGCATGGGGGTGATAAAAATCTTGTTTACTTAATGATTGCCCCAGGAAAACAAGTCTAGGTGATTACACATTGGACAATTAAATAATTCATCAGACTAGTTATTATTATCTTACCACAGAATAGTGCTACTGATTTTTTTAAACTAAATTTGCCTTATAAAAATTAAACTGGGTTGTTGAGATCATGAATGTTACTACTCTGCATAGGTACTAAGCCTAAAGATACCTATATTTATATAATAAATATACTTCGATATTGTTCTGTTTAGGAGGAAAACAGGCACTTATTCATGTCGGTATGTTTACACTCGTGTGAGAACAACTCAGTATGTCAGCAACTAGAAGACCAACTGTCTGAAAAGGAAAGAGATGGAAAGGATGTAAAATACAGGAGTGGATATCACCAATTTTCATCAACATTATATTTATTTCCATTTGTACCCATACCACCTAATAGGTAAAGAAACTGATATATTTCTCAAATAGAATAAGACTATTTTATTAGAACACTAAAGGTTTTTTAACTAATGTTATTTTTAATTTCAATAAAGCTTCCTATTTGAAAACACCTGCATATGTGTTTCTAATTCGTAAAGAATGAATTGAGCTGGGCCCAATAAAGGACTTAACACTGCGGACCTTCCGATTCAAATTCTAAGCAATGTTATCCAGGTTAACCTCAAATGAATGAGAAGTAGCACATGTTCATGTTTGCAAGACCTCCTTGTATTTAAGAGATGTAAAGATGGAAGATGCCCATTAATTATACAGTCCTATTTGATCAACAAGCTTCCTCAAAGAGAGCCAGTCTTTCATTCATGTTTCCAATTTATCCATGCACTAACATATGATGATTAAAAGGGTCTTACATTTGAATCAACTATGATTAAATCAAAATATGTGGCTGGCCAATTTAAAAATGAGTAATAAAATGCCCAGCAGTCTGAAATCCTAGAACGTAAGCAAAACGTAGGTCACTTACTTTGGCATTTGGAAAATGTGCCTTGGTACACCTTTGGGTCTTCATGTTTTGTCAATTTGACTGAAAAGAAAAATAACCCATAAAAAGCCAAACCAATCCTCCCAAATCTACCAGTACATTTGCATATTTAAACACCGGCCCTGAGGACAAGTTCAGGAGTAAATATGTACCGTGGTGCTGTTCAACTTCACAGTTTGGTTAATGTTAAACAAACACGTATTGCAAACCCTGTCTCATTACGTGGTTGTTTTCTGAGATTCCATGGGTCATGGTCAAAATCTGTCCATTTTTCTAGCTTTTCTACAGCACTAATCAATAGTTTAACAAGTCAAATAATGGTCTAAATGAGCAGTGACAATACATTTCTGAAGCAAAAGGCATTGAAACTAATTTAATTCTATGACCAATTTCGTTAATGTTATATTGCCCTTATGAATGAATGGTAATAAAAATACCTTTTACATTTATAAGGCTTATGTATCCATTATCTCATTTAGGCTTCATAGTAATATTGTATAATGTTTTTATTGGACCCAATTTTAAAGAGAAAACTGAGTTTCAGAATATTTATATGATACTTTCTCAACAAAGACTTACTGAATCTCTATCATCATTAGGTTTTGACATTCAAGACAATTCCTTAAGTATGCATATCTAAGAAATATTTACATCATGTTTCCTATGTGCCACTCTTCTAAACATTCTACAAATATTAACTTAGTTAATCCTCATGATAGCAGCGTGAAGTAGGCACTATTATTTTCTTCTTACAGATGAGGAAACTGAGGCACAGAGATGGACACAACTTGCCAAAAGTCAGACAGCTAATAAGTGACCGGAATCAGATTTAAGTCTAGGCGCTTGAGGTCCAGAATCTATACCAGCTGACCCCTTGCTATACTGAATAAGACGCAGTGTCGGCTCCCGAGGGACTTCCAAGTCTAGAAGGGCAGACCTGTAAGCAAATATGTTAGCTCAGCATGTAAGCACAACAGCAAAGCTTGCAGCAGAGGGGAGCAAGGAAATAACTCTCTCTTGTCTAAAGTCTCTCAGAGGAGGAAGCAGAATGAAGATCAGATCTGTATTCTTGAATTTGAACTCCAATACGCTCTCCATTTCATGGGGTAGATCCATATTTGATAAAAAGAATTTGGAATTACAGTGAGGAAACAAAAATGCACTTACAAGAACATAACATATGAACCAAAGGATAAAAGCTGAGCCTCTTTGAATAGGAGAATAACGCACTATGACTCCTGATTAACATAGATATAAACATCAAGAGAGGTATGTAGACCTCTTTCTTCATAAATGTAACATATAATGTGTAATGTAATATATATATATGAAGGTACCGACAGAACTTATGTGTGTCAAATCAACTGTAAAGCTCCTCAGTTATTCCAAAGCTTGCGACCAGTCATTTGTGACCAGTCATCTGAAGCAGAGCCAGATATTTGCAAGTAGAAGGAAAGTCTAAAGACATGGAAACACTCATGACCATCATTCTGGACACACAGTAGATGTTCAGTGATTACTCCCAGTGATTGCTTGATTGACTGATTGAAACAGCAAAGGGAAAGAAGACTAAAGACGTTTCAGTCCATTCACCTTTTAACTTTGGTGAAAATTTTTATGAGAAAAATTAGTTAAATTGAAATATTTAGAATCAGAATTTTATGACAGCATATCAGAATTGTATGTCTGATGTGTCTTTATTGGACAACCACTTTGCTGTTTTTTTTACTGCTATTAAGTGTAGCTACCTACAATATACATTTCTAAGTTTTGTAGTCCAAACAGTGGCAAAAGAAGCTCCACCTGAAGAAGGAAATAACTATTTTGTCAGTTTGAAATACATAGTGTTTATAAGTGTATTTTTGGCACATAGTAGATCCTCAATAAGTGAATGAGTGAATTTCATTTCCTCCTCCCAATGGTCCTGTTTTAGCCCAGGAATGATATACTCTTTATGAATGAGAAAATGAAGGCCCAGAGAGTTTACCCAACTATTAAAGGTTCCACAGTTAGTGAGTGATGGAGTTGGAACTTGAACCCAAATCTGTGGAATTGAACTCTAACGCTAAGTGTTAGCACAAAAAAAAGGAAGAAAACTGTGTTCAGCTATTTAGATCCTTTGCGAGTTGGAAGATGTAGATTAGAAGGGATGAGTAGAGATACTTTCAAGCTGAAAGTGAGGTCTTAGGCTTTTTCTGAAAAAGCTAACATAAAAGTTAATGTTTTAAACAAGCTTCAAAGGACATGCCATCAGCCTTTTAAACTCTAGACAAGCGCACATGCAAAATTGTGTGCATCAATATGATTGTCTGATGCACATGTAAAAATCATACATCATTATAAAGCAAATACCAGTTTTCCAGTTGTTACATATCACACTACACTGGACATTATAAAAAAGAATTGGAGGCTATAGATGCCTGCAAATTAAGACAATCATATTACTTAATAAATTATTCATAATTTACTTAGGCATCAATTTTTACTTAGATGTATTTTTAAAAAGAAAAGTTTAAATATGTTGAACCTTAGAATCTAATTGAAAAATAATCTTCAAATATCTGGGAAGGCCTAGAGAAAGAATCTAGATTTTTATAGTTAAAAATTCAATTCTTGTAAGTCTTGTAATTAGCTTCTTTTTCATGTATTGTACAGTTTTAAAGCAAAGTACTTCATGACCCTAAACTTCTCTGTTCATAGCTAGATGATGATACAACAACTCCAATGGCCCAAGCACAAAGTAGAGACCCCAGCCCACATAAACACTCTCTCCAAGGACTCAGCGCAGGCAAGAGCTGCTGCTTGCTTTCCTGTGGTTTGGCAGTGCCCTTTACGATCACAGTTGCTAACAAAGCATGTTTTCTTCACATATCTGACATTTTGAGTTCTATATGGCACCACTGGGATGGTCTTATTTTTATGAACTCATTTGAACTGAACAGAACAAAACAAACCGAAAAAAGATACTGTGATCCACCAATGACTCCTGCGCTTGTATTTCTCTGCGTCCCAGGAACACCAGGTGGCGAGGGGCTGCTTCTTCCCTCCTTGCCTTTGCTCACACTGTCTCTCTAACACCTGACCTTCTCCCCACCCCTTTGTTCCTGGCCAGCTCCGTTTACGCTTTTAGTCTGAGCCCAGCTGTCCCCTTCCCCAGCAAATCTTCTCTGCCCCGCTCACTCTGAGCTGGGTGCCACTTCCTGCCCTTCAGTTCCCACAGGCATTTCCCCGCCACATGGTAGCATGAGGCCTATTTAAGTAATGGATTCCCATGAGAGACTAGAGCTTCTGGAGAGCAGAGACTGTGTCTTATTCTTTTTTATTGTCCTTCTTACCTTAACCCCTAATCATAAAGCCTGGAACATAGGTGTTTAATAATACTTGCTGACTGAATAAATGAGGATGACTCCTTATTATGCTATATTAAAAACTGAGTACCTCACAGCATTGCGTATTTTAAAATCTCCATTTTTCTCAACAGTTTTGAGATCTATTAGAGCACCACTTGCTGGTGGGGAAAAAAACAACCCGTCCTTCCAGAACAAACTGGATATATATAGTTCTACCTAGACTCTAAAAAACTTGTAAGTTCTCATTTAGAATTAAAAATGCTTAAAACATTCTCACTAAAAATAGAGATGTAGCTAGTGGCTAATGTCTGGGATTGATTCAAGATTGTTACAAAACCTAAGAGAGGAATTCTTTGGTTTTGCTGTTTTTGTTTTTTAATAACATTTGTTGTTTTTCTCAGAATGAAAGTAAATCATACTTTTTAAATGTTGTTTGGCAAATATAGATGAGAAAAAAATAGAAATTATCCACATTTCCACAATCTGGAAATAACCACTATTCATATTTTGATTCTTTCAGGCATTTTTCTTTTGCAAATGTTTTTATATATCATATGCATAATTTAAAAAACAGCACAGGGATCATATTACTATTAGATTTTGTATTTTGCTTTGAAGACCTTAAAATAATTATAATTTTGCCATGTCCTTATTATTCTTTGCATACTCTTTGAACACATGGTTGGTAATTACTGCTTAGTATTCCGGGAAGGCAGCTCCCTATAAGGGCACTAATGGCTCTGTGCATATACCAAGAACATTTACTTCACCATCTCACAACTGGCTCTGAACATGAGAAGTATCTACTATGTTTTAATATAAGGCAGAACCCATCAATTAGAATAGTTACTAGAATGTTACTTGTTGCAACCCTTAAATAAGTTCTAAAGAATTGTTTTGGAGGCACAGTACCTTTAAAAAAGACTTTCACTTATTCAACGTTTATGCAGTGCTCCCTATGAACTAGCCATAGCCTAATATTAACCAGGGTAAACAGACAAAAGAGATTGTTCACCACTAATCTAAACTGGCTGTCTGAAATACTTGAGTCCATCCCAAACCTACTAAATATACCATCTGCCTGAATGTCCGCCTCTGCTCTTGTCCTGAATGAGGTCAAGACATTTACTTTTTCTTAGTCAGCTTTCCTATATTTAAAGAAAGAGTGGTGCTACCAGCTTTCTACCTAGCCCTCCAGGAATTAAAATTCTTAACTCATGCAACCCATGAAGAAGAAAAAACTCAGTTAATCTTGCCATGCTGACCCTGCTAACCTTTGCAGCAAAGTGCCCCCCAAGGAGCCCAGCTCTGGAGTTGCTCATGGCCCAGCTGGAGAGAGAAGTACCCCAGCGTTCATTGAAAAGACCTGACTCAGGAAATCCTTCTTTGCAGTCACCAAAAAGTCCATTAGGAAATGTTAATGTCTATTATTTATAATATATGTAAACTATCTATGTATATATATTTATGTGTATATATATATTTATGTGTGTGTGTATATGTGTGTGTATGTGTGTGTGTGTGTATATATAAACTATCTGTTAAATATCTCGCTCTGCTCAAATTCCTTTGAAGACCATATAAGAAGGACATGCATTCTTTACTTCAACATGCCGAATAGGATGCTGCAAAGGCCAGCTTTGCATATCATCCCTTACCAGGAACACTGATTCTTTTACAGCATAGGCTTGTGTTGTCACCTTTTAGGAGAGTCCTCCCCATTACAGCGCCCGCTGAGTGCTCTTCTCCCTCTCTTGTGCCCTGCCTCATCCCAGACTAGCCACTCAGTCTATTGGGTCACAGCTCAAGATACTGTTGGGAGTCCAAATTCAAGCAAGATAACAGGTTTACAAAGGGCAATCACTGATGAAATAACAAAATAAAAATGCATAGATATTGTTCTGGAAGGGAATTTGTTTTTAAAGGAAAGGGATGGGCAGCACTATGAAAGAAAACAATGGAAATTCGTGTGCTGTGGCCCCCAAAGAATGCAATTTTAAAAAAATCAGTCACTATTGTGTATTAGAGAGACAGCTCAACTTAGCACTGTCTCAATACTGCATTTTATATGAACAACTTAAATTAACAAGGTGAGTTAGTTGTTTAGGAAGTGTTGTTATAGTTATCATTATAATTATGCATCTCTTAGCACTGCTATTTTCTCAAATAGGCATTTTAAACTGTAGGAATCATTCTTTAAGGCAAGCTTCTAAAAGCTCTAATTTAACATTTAGAATCAGTATGTTACGTTAGTTGCACTCAGTCGTAAGCCTTACAAACCTTGTTTCCTTCTTTACCATGACCTATCTGCTTAGGCAGAGGCCAGGAATGAACTTCTGATACTCTTTCCTCTGCATCCTTTCAATGTGGGATCAAGAAGTGAAATTGACCAGAAGGTTTTGCATTGCTTGAAAAGGGAAAGGCAGAGAACAAAATATCATCAACAACATGAGCTGTCTTCTGTTTTATTTTGTTTGTTTGGTTTTTTTTTTTTTTTGGTCAGCTGAGGCTAAAAGGGATTTTCTATTTAGGTCTGTGGCAAAGTCAGTAAGTTTGTCAACTCGCACCAAACTTGTTTGCTAATTTTGCAACATAGTAATTGACTATTCAAACATTTCTCAAAAGTACCATTGTATAACTGTAAAGGTGGAGTGGGCTAGGCTAACGAGAGAGGGTGCCATCCACGAAAGGCAATGTCCTCAGCACACCTGGGTCACTGCATTTCTCTTAGGGAAGTTTTTAGAACAGAAAAGCAGGGCCTCTCCCAGGGCCCTGGGCAGCGAAGCCCTTTGGGGCCTCATATTTAGAAGGGTCCCAGATTTAGACCTTTTGACACTATCATCAAGTAAGGCTATTCATAAAGTCATTCATAATGTATGTGTGTTAAGGTGTTGCTCTGTTAAACAGAAACATCAAAAATGTACTAAAATATAATAATCCAGTTTTGGATTTTTTGTTATGTAAGTGGAGGTTAATAATTACATAATCGTCAAGAGAGATACCTATTAACATAGTTAAGCTTTCATCACTCTGCAAGTGATATAGTAACACAAGTATCTAAGCACTCAATTCACTTTCAGAATAAGGTGGGATTCTGCTTTTTGAATGATTTATGAAGATTTCTGTAACATTTCTGCATGGATTTCTTCTTTCTCCTCCCCCTTTTCTTCCATTTCCTCCTCCTTCCTTTTGCATGTATTCATATTAAGAGAGATAAAATAAAGGATTTGGAGTGCCAGAGCATGACATTAAAATGGTGACAAATTCCCTTTACCACTGTAAGCCTGAAACCCAAAAGCCAGAGGGTAAATCCTATGTTAAAAAGAAGTAATCAAAATCTTGTTTTTAACTTCAGTTGTGCTAGTGTTTTTTGTTTTTAAGAATGACTTGGTAGGGCAGATAGACTTTTACCTACAATACTACAAAAAAGAGTTGGGTTAATGTAAATGATTTTTATGTTTGGAGGTACTAATATTGACTGTAGGATGAAGACAGATATATAATCCTGGGACTTGATCTACTTTATTAGATTTTGAGTTTACAAATCTGAGGCTAGGTGTGATAAAAACTAACTCTTCTTGGAGAATAAGGCATCATAAAAACAGTGTAGTACAGAAAGTTTAAAAAATAAAAACAGAAGCAAGAAAAAATGTAGGTGGCCCAAAGGGAGTTCGAAGTGGGAGCAAAAAAAAGCAAGCGAGTGCAGGTACAATGGCAACATAAAATTATTAAAAATTAGATAATCTGGTTTGTCAGTTATCACTTTTTCTACCTGTTTTCTTCTAATTTGGCTATAATCAGACTACATTTCCAAGTATTATTTTGTCCTATAACTAAAATTAGAAATTTGGGTACAGTCATGATTAGAACAAGAGGTTATCTTTCCCAGTGTCATTGCAAAAGGCCATGATGGTCTGGCTAAGGAATTTTTTTAAATTGTTGACCAATTTTGACTTCAATACAGCTGGCATTTTCTCTTTGAGGACATGACTGAAGTCAGAAATTTTAAACAAGGTGATCAGTGATTTTTAAATATGCACATAGGTATGATCTGAGTCACTTAATTTATTTTAAATCTTGTACATTTAATAGATGATATACTGGAATATACATTCTAGGACCTTCTCTGTACTATTGGAAAATGATAACCACAGATTGATGAAAGGGGTGTTGAAGGGCATGGATTATTACCATATATTCTCTCTCTCTCTATGTAACGAAAAATGAAGATTGTATTGCAAGTTTTTGTTTCTCATTGAATGACCACATAAAATTTTTTGTAGCTTGTATTGTTAGCTAGTGAAAGTGATAAATAGAAACACTAGTGCAAGAAAGAGTCAAACTATCATTGACCGCAATTCAAATCCTTTCCATTGGCCTTTTCTCCTGCCATTTTTCTCAGACAGGCGAATATTGCCAAAGCCAAACTATCAGTAAACCTCTTCGCTGTCCTTGCCCCGGCCTCCATCTTTACCCCATGATCTCACTTGCATTCCTTCCCTGCTGGTTTTCTGATTTCCTTTAGAAGCTTTCCAGAGATCTCCATCATTAAAAATCTGGGTTTCTACACTTCATGAATTTTACAGTCTGGACTATTCTACTCTGTTCTATTTTGCTCCAGAAAGTCTCCATTGCAGCCATACTGGTTCTTTTTGTTGCCAGAATATGTTTTTAGCATGTTTGCATTTTTCATCCAGGATGCATCTCCTTTTCTCTCTAGCTATTGATATATCACCTGGACTTCAAGGCCCTCATCAAGGTACATGGGCTCCCTGAAGGCTTCTTGGATGGCCTCAGCCCCCCAGGACTCTTTTGGAGGCCTTGGGCATACTGTGAAATTCTGCTAACATTAATCATGTTACAGTCTGAAAAGCCAGGTATCCCTTTACTTGGATATCTCTTACCCCCAATAATCCCTCTGTACCTCTCTGTAGACCAAGTCTCATATACCTGTTCCTAGTGGCACTTAACATGAATTCCTTATGTGAAGGATCAGTTAAAGTGTCATCTCATTGCTCAGACTTCATTATTCACTACCCACGTATTTTTCATTTTGTAAAGTCTACATTTTTTGGTCCATTACCTCTTCCTACAGTGATACTGGAACCAAATCAAACCTCACTAAATATGTTGCATTTGCCATGTTTTAAATGTCAAAAGAGTATGCATCTATTACCAACTATATATGAAGTTACATTATGGTATGATTTTAAGAAATATTCAAACACTAAACTATAATGTTTAAGTCTGCATTTTCCTTATGAAAGGAAAGTTACTGTGAGTTTTGTCAAGGCCAGACCATACATTTCTTCATTAATTTTGGCATGTCTAAACACGTCAAATATCTAGGGAAAAGCAGCCAAACAACAAACAAGTTCCTGAACTATTTTAATTCAGTTAACTTCTGTCAAATTAGTTTCATATGTGTATATTTGATTTTGAAGTCAGTGTTAGGAAAGCTTTATGGTAAGAATTTTGCAATTAGGGTAGGTTCAAAAGAAATATAAGACCCTTCATAGAAGCCTCTTATGTGTGCTTCTTATTTCAATCCAACATGCTAATCTACTGTAATTATTTAGTACACTTAAAGAAGATCAGAATTCTAAGGAATCCAAAACTTTAAAATTTTAAAGAGGTAAAACGTAAGGTATTCATACATTTATTGTCACCCTATTTTATATGAAGATATCATATAAAATTCATGTTTTGTAGTAGATTCATTCTTTTTCAGTTGACCCACTATCAAGTGGGATTTTATTAGGATACAAGTATTTAATTCTCTAACAATTATTTCAGGTTTTTGTTTGATTAATCTCATATTCATCTGGTAACTCTGCAAACAGAAGGAAATTGTAAATTGGAAAGATTACAATTAAATGACAAAAATTATTTGTAAAGAAATATTCTTCAAGTTTCCCTGAAATTAAAATAGTATATTTGTTATTATTTTTCCTAAAGCCATAATAATTTTCATCTGCTAAAGGGAAAAAAACCACAGGATAACTCTGAAAAACAAAGGACAAGTCAACTAAAATACAAATAAAAGAAAATACATCATATTAAAGTTAATAGATCAAATGGGCACATTTGAAAAGAAAATGGGTAACTGAACATTTTGTTTAATGTTTAATGTCTTTCATGAACTTAAACATTTCTTACTCTAAGAACAATGTTTAGTTTTTTTTCTAGAAATAGGGAATTAACACAACTGTTCTAATCTTGCATTTCTTCTGATAGCTTACTAGATTGTTTATTCATGTTAAAAAATTGATTTTAATTGAAAAATTGATTTAAAAAATCTTTTTAATCTTCACCCGAGGATATGGTTTTTTAAAAATTGATTTATGGGGAGAGAGAGAGAGAGAGAAACATCAGTGTGAGACATCAATTGATTGCCTCCCACACACACCCCAACTGGGGATCAAACCTGCAACCTGGGTGTGTGCCCCCACTGGGGTTGAACCCATAACCAACTGTTGGTTTACAGGATGGTGCTCTAACCAACTGAGCCACCTGGTCAGGGCAAAATATATAAAAGTTTTTAATATATAAGCATATGTACATTTTAAATCTTTCTCTGACATGTGGAAAGCCAAGTAGATTTTTCTTTAAAAGGGGGAAAACATCTATTTAAAAATTCTTTAAAACCTCCAAAAAGAATTTTGCTTACTCAGCACACTTGCTTTGGCAGGTAGCAGCAATAACAGGGCTTATGGCTTTCAACCTCACGGCACTTTGAGTAATTTGGTGTCGTTTGGAAGTGTCTGTCCTTCTACAATATTTTCTCTAAATAAGTCAAGAATTCGAAAGAAAATAATTCTTCTGCTGTATAACTAATATCTTCTATGCATTCTGATTATAATATTTCACTTAACAGTCTGACTCCATAACTATTATTAGTGTGTTGTTTCATTTTGACTTCAGTTCATAAGCCTTTGGAAAAGTTAACATTTATTAGTCAACCAGAGTACAGAATCTTGATACAGGATGACACCGATCAAGGTAGAACTTTCAGTTAAGTATTTTATTGAATAAAAGCCAAAATTCTAAAAGCAAACAGAAATTGGTGTAACTGATGTTTAATCCAAATGAAAAACAGTAAACTCATTTAGCTTTTCTTTTTTTAAGAGCTGACGCAAGTTGGACAGAGGGAGGTGTTGGACGAGGTGGTGGTGGTGATTGGCTTGTCTCCTTCACGCCCACCGGTCTTTAAATCATTGTCTAGATGCCCAAAGGTTCATACAAGTCAACTCTGTTTCAGGGTTCTGCCATTCCAAACAATTCCAGAAAGACTCCCAGGACTGGATGAATAATTAAGGTAAAGCTGTTTTTACATGAACATACGCAGTGTTAAAATAGTGCTCTTTTCTTCTTTGTATGGTGTTGATTGTTTATAACAAGTTAAAAAGTTTGAAAATACTGTCTGGGTAATTTTTTCTCATGGAAAAAAGAGATAAATTTAATATAATGTTAGACATTGAAATTATTTACCCAGGTCCCGATTGCAGTTTTCTTTCACTGATAATTTTAGGTTTGAGCATAAAATCAAGACAGCGGATAATAGGAAAGGAAACCATTTTAAAACTGGCAGGTAACAAGGCTGTAGTTATTTACATCAGTTGGTTAATTGTTGGATAGAATGAAGAGTTGATATAATTTGTCTTAGGAAAAAATTATAAAGTTTTAGAAGTACACTCTCAATTTATAACTTTGAAGATTTTCTTTAGCTTGGAGAAAATAAAAAGTAGTCAAAGAAGGAGCATCACCTGCAGCAGATGTGAAAGGCTGAGAGTTTGGGCTGCATTATTGTCATATAAAAAAGGGACATCTGTGTCTCGCTTTGTCTTTTTGTGTGACCATTTTAATGGAGTATTTTTAAAGCAAATTCACTAGCAGAAGCTGAGAAATTGAGTAGAACATAAGCATAACTTTAGATTTTGAAGGGCTGAAAACCGTTATCTAAAATTAGAACTATACTCAAATTTATTCATTAGAAAGGGGGAGAATTGTCAGTGGGTTTAGGTATTCTTGCATTTGGGGCATCTTACTGAGCATATGGTGATAATTTTAATTAAATATCCAGGTGATAAAACTAAGAGTATCTTATAACTCAGTGGAAAACTCTTAACTGATGATATAGATCATATTCATGGACAATTGGTTGAAAGTTTTACTTTTGACAAACTAAAGAAATTTAGGTGTGTGTTCTAGAAAACATTGCCATTTATTTTAAGGCCAACCTCTACCAGTCATTCAGATTTATATTTAGGTAATGTTTTGGTATTTTCTTGAAAGTCTTTATACCCCTAAGAAGTAGGTCAGTAACATTTAAATACTGAGACATGTAATTTTGAGGGCTAAACTCTTGAGTTCTCTATAACCATGTTCTTTGATTTATTTTCAGAAAAAAAAGGTACCTCTAGTGGTGGTTCACTATTGACTATATAGAATGGAGACATTTTAGAATTTACTGTATCCACAATCATTATAGTTTATTAAATATGCATCGACATGGGTAGCATAAAGAGTTCCCTATGCTAATATCATACATGCTACATATCCCTATACATTTATGGAAACTACTGTTTGGGGAAATAGGAATTACAATTTAAGCGGGAATTGAAGATGTTTCTTAGTGTTTAAGATACTAAAGAATCCTCGTCTTCTAAGAGCAGAGGTAGAAAGTCTGTAAGCAAAATAACATATTCAGATTTTATGAATAGTTCTTTACACCTCATCAAATGGTTGCTTTAATTCTTATACGAACAAGCATGCAATATTTTTAGTAAAGGGAAAGGCCTCAATATGTGGTTATTTATTTTAAATTTTCTACTCCTCCCTAGATACTACTTGTAAGCTATGTCTAAGCAGCGGAGAGGAATGAAAATGCTATGTTAGCACCAGCAATAGGGAGCAGTCAAGCAAATATAGTTCTGCTGTTATTGTCAGTTTCTTTTCTAAGATGTCCCTCAACTGACTGTAGTGAATGCTTTTATGAAAATTAATTTCTGTGAGAAATCATGTCAGAGACCAACAAGCCATCTATCAATGTGTGACTAGAATGGCATTGTTTGGGAAATTGTTTAAGAGGATTTAATATAAAAATAACAAGATTGATTTCATTGTCCAAGCTATGTCCGTTTATCTCAGATATGTTCTGTGTGGATTTAAATCAGTTCCCTGGATCCAAGGTAGTTTGGCTTTTAGGAGTTGCATGACCAGATACTTCCTCCTTGCTCAACAAAAAGGTAAATGACATGTGAAGCTATTGGCTACCTTAATGTAGATTTCCGAGTAGATTTGTCAGAACTAGGTTAGCATGAAGGACAAAACAGATAGGGATGGTGGAAAATGCTCTGACCGTGTTAGCTTCCTTTTTACTTTCACCTATCACACATAATAAATGTTGCAGTAACTCGGGAAGGTTATAATTGTTGCCTCTTGAATCAAGGGCAGTTTTGCTTTCCAGATTTGATGTTCTTTGAACAACATAAGTAAAAATTTGAGAAATTTGCTTTTCTTGAGAATCTTCTATCCTGAATTTCCTAGGTACTTATTCAAAGAAGGAGACATTATAGTGTTTAAAAACTAGAATTTGGGTATAATGAATCAGCTAGTTAGGGTATTTAGACACCTCTTAATAAAAGTGATGAAACAAAGTCTTTTAATGCTGATAATATTCTAAATACTTTTGTTTCAAGCTTTGATTCTGTATCTTCATGAATGAGTGAATTAGAACAACAATGCAAAAAACGACCGCACTGAGATACCCAGTTTGTTTCTGCAGACATCTTGTATCACAGAGCAACTTAACTTCATTGGAAAGAAAGGCTAGACTACCCAGAGTTCTATCAAATCAAATTTGATTTTTCTTTTAGGATAATTTTGAACATTCATTATGCAACAGAGCTGTTCTTTCTCTTGTAACCATAGAAGAGCTTTCCATTTCATTTTGAAATATTAACCTATCAATAAATAACAGTAATGCATACTTGTATCTATAAAGGAAATCATATGAAGATGCATTGGTCTTAGTAGAATATAACACCAGGCACTGTGCTAAATGTTGGGATTATATAAGAGCCTATAAAATGGTCATGATTTCCACCTTCATGAAGCTTTCTGCCTAGTGGAAAAGACAGCTATTTATCAAATAACCACAACTAAAAGTCTAAGTGCAGAGTGTGACAAGCACTGTGAGGCAGGGGAGAACATGCTATTATGAGAACACATAATGGAGGCATCAGTTTTCAATGTGGGGCCTCTCTGACCACATGGCATTTAAAGATTTTTAGGTCCTTTTAGTTAACTTTGGGAGACACCTGGGTTAAGAATGTGAGACAGAGCCTTCCAGGCAGAGAGAATGGCTTGTTCAAGGGTCCTGCGGTAGCAACGGGGAAATGAAAGGAGTCTAGTCTATCCCGTGAGTGAGGGGGGGTACGATTCAATATGGGACTAAAGATCTATGTCTGGGTTTAAATACGTAGGGCCTGACAGGATATTAGGACATTTGACTATGTTTTTAAAAGTTATGAGAAAATTGTTTTAGGGACTTTAGCAGGTAGTCATGTGGCCTAACAATAATGGTCATGGAGAGAGAGGTAAAAAATTTTAAATAAACGTTAAAAGAAAAGGGTTTGGGTACAAATTGGATTTGGGTAGAGGGGTTCGGGGTAGAGAATGAGAGGTGTCAACACTGACAGATTCTTCTCGTGAGCAATGGGTGGATGGAGGGTCTGTGTGCGGAGATATAGGGAGCAGCAGAAGACTCCATGCCCACAGAAATTACATATGTAATGTGCTATACATAATAGATTATTTTCTTTATTATTATGTTTTTCAATCACAGTGTTTGCCAGCATCGTTCTTTTCTAGCCTACCCATGCAGTGAATCATCAATTAGTTCAATAAGTATTTATTCAGAGGAAAAAGTGTAAATTATGTTATAATAGTTTGTTCAAAGATCTGTTTTCTCTACTAAACAGTTCATCAGGTGCAAGGATTCTGTCTGTCTTTCCTAGTTTCTGGCTCATGTTTCATTCTCAATATTTGCTGAATGAATAAATAAATGCCACCTGCAAAATACTTCTGCATTGCAGTACGATAGTATGATTAATCATGAGATTAAATTTCAGCAATTATGATGTAGTATAAATACTTCAAGGTATGTACTTTGGGCTGCAGGCAAATGATTCAGAATATCTAGTTTCTCCTGATGTTCTATTATTTTATATTGTGTTTTTAGCTTAAAAGAGATAGTAATAGAATCTGAAGAGATAAAGACATGAGCTCTGAAAATGTGTTCTGCCTTGTGTTGTCTCTTGATTGGGGCCAAGATTAGGATTAGGGGCTGAGGTCTTAAACCACTACATTGGGGCATATTATTGTATTATATTACCTTAAAAGAGAGAGGAATTAAGTATTTTATAAATGGTAAAGTAGCATAAGTTTAGGTCTCAATTTCCTTATTTGTGAAGGGGATACCTACCTCTTTTCTGATGTATGTAAGAGTTTTGAGACTATGTAACTGCCTAAGGTAAACTATATGCATGTGTGTATATATGCATGAAAAATACTGATTATTGGAAGAGGCAAAAGGGATTTAAATTTATTAAGGGCCTACCTATTACATGCCAAACTTGGACACGCAAAATATCACTTAAACCCTCACAGCACTGCTTGTGGTGAATGACATTTTCCTCATTTTTACATATGGAAAGAAAAACAAGAAGTTAGTTAACTTGGCCAGAATTTACACCCACTTTTACTTACCATCAAAGCCAGGGTTTCTTACACCATCCGGGCGTAGTCCTCTGTAGTGGAGAAGGCGAGCCATGCAGAGGGGCACGGCCTGGAGGCTACGTAACCTCTCCGTGCCTCCACTGCCTCATCTGTAAGATGAGAATGAGGACAAAAATAGGGCCCACGTCAGAGGGCTGCTGTGAGAATTAAATGAGTTGATAGATGTGAAGCCTTTACCACAGTGTCTGGTGTGTTTTGTTCACGGGCCACATGAGTGTTTGATATTCTTTAAAAAAAAATTCTGAGTATTAGCATGGCTTAGCATGAGTGAAATCAGTGAGGTTCTTACTAATAAGTACAAAGTGAAAGAGGCTCCAGCTGAAGTGGCTGCCAACATGTGTACTCCTGTAACCACCTAAGGGGTTTCCTAAGTCAAGTGTGGAACGCTGGAGGGAGGAACATTCCAGGAACCATGACCCAAGTGTGCAAATGGCCTGACGTGGTACAGAGCAAGGTGAGTTCTTGAAGGCTAGGTAGCTAAAACACCAAGGCGGGGAAGGTATGGAAGGAAGTAAGACTAGAGAAGTAGGTGGACTGCATAGAACCTTGTGGGCATGTTGAGAATTTTAGACTTTATCTTAAGAGTAAGGGAAAGACATTAAAGGGTTTTAAGCAAATGAATGATCTAAGTTTTGTTTTTAAAAGATCACTCTGGCTGTTGGGCGAAAACTGAATAGGTAGGCAAGAGAGGATTCAAGGACATCAATTAGGACAATATAAGAAATGATGGTAGCTTGGACAAGCGTGATGGTGGAAGAAGTGGAAGTAGACTAATTTGGAAAATACTTTAGTTAGTTGTAAAATCAGCCAGACTTCACAAAGGACTGGGCGCCAGGGAGGAAGAAAGAAAACATTGTAATATAAGACAGACACTTCTGGTTTAAGTAGCTGGGTAAGGGGTGACAACATTCTTTGGATAGGAAACATTGGAAGAGGTGAGAACTGTCAGTTAGATTTTGGACACATTTAATTTAAACTACCTTTGAGATATGCAAATATATACATCAGTTAGGCCAGGGGACATATGGAACTGGAGACCAGAGTAGATGTCTGGGCTAAAGATGAACTTGAGCTGTTCTTGTGTATAAAGTTTTGGGATTAGATTGGAAGAAAGGGGATTTAGGACCTAGCCTCGAGGAATTCAAGCAATGAAACTTTAAACAAAATGATACTTTTTAAAAGGAAAAATATCTGAAAAATAACAAACAGAAGTTTTAAAGACTTCTTACAAGCCAGAAGGCTGATAAGGCTGGACAATCTGTGAAGGAGAGAAAGAACCGGGGTAAACCAGGCTATGTAGCAGGAGGGACCATAGGGAGCCTGGTAGCAGTTTGAGTTAAGTCAACATAGACTAAGAAGAGGACTGGATCACAGGCAACCAATGCGTGTATTCACCAAGCAACCTCAGTGTGGCCATCTTGATCAGTTTGGGCTGCTCCTTTTGCCCATAGGGTAAGGCTGTGATCTAGTCTGTAAAGAAAATCTGAGAATGGACTCTAGAATGGGTATAAGGGCTGCCACAGCAGACAAAGACGGGTAACAAGCAGGGCTGGAGGCTCCACCAAGAGGAAAGTACACCACAGCATTTTGTTCCCAGAGGAACCTCTCTCCCCCAGAGTGCCCTTGGGTCTGGGAGCGGGCTCCCTGCAGGGTGCCCCACAGAGAGACAACTGCAGAGAAGCCACACACACAGGACCTACAAGGGAGCAACCCGTCAGTGACACAGGCTTGCAAGACATCAGAGAAACCCTGAGTACTAGCTGTCTAAGTTAAGCAGGAGACTCTTCATTCATGAATGTGAACAGACAACCAAGGATCACTAAGAATTTAAGGAAAACCAGCAGCAGGAAAGAGAAGAGCCAAAATGAACAAATAGAGTAAGTAACTCTAGAAAAAAATAATTATGTAATTTGAGGAACAAAGGAAATCTTGAAAACTTCCGATCAATATTCTGAGAAAGAGTTGAGAAAATATTGCATCCGAAAACAAAACAAAACAAAAGGTAATATGAAAAAAGAGGAAGTGGACAGGAACAAATTATTAGAAGTTAAAAACATGATTGTGAAAAATAACTAGTGAACAGATTTAAAAATAAAACGAATGCAGTTTAAACACTGTTTATCTACTCTCAATACTTTCCTCCAGTACCAAATGTGTGCATATTTTCCCACACTCACTGGTTCTCTTACACCAGCTGGGTGCCCTACAATTCAAATCAGTTCTGACACCATCTACCGGGACTTAGTGTCAGACCCCACAGGGTAAGGGCTTTGTCCCACGAGACTGCCCCCACTTCAGATGCAATTGCAAGAGCCCACATCCTGTACTTCTGACAAACCAGCTGTAAATCGAATTCAGTAATTCACTAGAATTGTTCAGAGAATGCCGGAAAGCAGTTTACTTATTAGATCACTGGTTTATTATAAAAAGTCATAACTCAGGAACAGGCAGATGGCAGAAATGCACAGGGCACAGTAGGAAGGAAGGGATGCAGAGCTTCCACGCCGTCCTGTGTGCTTCCTCCCAACAACTCTATGCATTCACCAATTCTCTTAGGAGTTTTATGGAGGCTCCATTATTGAGGCACAGTTGATTAAATCATTGACCATTAGCGATGAACTCAACCTCCAGCCCCTCCCCTCACCCAGGACGCTGCAGGGTGTGGGACTGACAGTTCCAACCCTCTGATCACATGGTTGGTTCCCCTGGGAACCAGCCCCCTTCCACAGGGGCTTCCCAAAAGTCACCTCATGAACTTAAATGCAAGTATAGTTCAAAGGGGCTCATTATGAATAACAAAAGGCACTTCTTTCACCTTTGTTATTTCAGAACTATTTCAGGAACTGGAGACAAAAACAAATATTAATGTGTTTCATCAGGAGCTCTGTGCCTGGGAACCTGGGAAGAAGACCAAATATATATTTCTTACTGTATCATGCAGCAGAAGATCACATGTATTATTTTGGACATGATGTCACAGATATATCCCTGAACACTGACTAGGAAGGCTAAGATAGAAAATAAAGGGAAAAATTTAGCGATATAGATCAAGAGTTCTAATATTAACTTATAAAAATTTTAGAAGGAGCAAATACAGAGGAAGAAACAGTTTTAAGATAGTATAATATTTTTATGATCAGGAGAAAGATACAAGTCTTTTAATTGAATGGGCTCTCCATGTCCAGAATAATATGAATTTTTATAACTATTCACATCTAGTTGCACACTGGAGAAATTCCAGATAATAATGAGAAAAATTCTAAAGTCATTCAGACAGAAAAAATCAAACAAAGAAGAATCAGATGCATCAGTAGAAGCTAGAAGTCAAGAGATAAATGTCTTCAACATTATGAAGGAAAATGATTTTGAATCTAGAATTCAATCAACCATGTTTGATGGCAAAGTAAAGACATTTTCCAACATGAAAAAGTCAGAAATTTTGTTTACAAACACATAGGACATGTCTGAAAAAAATTTTTAAAGGTAGTATTTCACCACAATGCAAAATCAGTTGAAGAAAGAAGGTGGAATGATAGTCAAGAAACATTGGCAGCTGAATGAGACCCAAAGGGTGAAGGAGAAACTGCTCAGAAAGTAAAAAATATGGCAAATCCACTTTCAACATTTGAGTTATAGAAGATAATATTTCATTTATTGTATAGTCAAACATACCACTTGGTTCTTTGGGTCATACTATTTACACAATCACAATGTTGTAAATCCTGATGATTGGTTTTTAGTGTGTAGAAACAATGTGTAGAAAATTATGAGATATTTGTCTTACAGAATAGTATGAAAATAGAATCTGAACTTTGTAAAAGTATTTAATTAACTAAAACAGAAATGTGTGATAAGGAAGGATAGAAAGAAGTATGTAATTTCCTTATCTTTCATAGGTACCAGCCCAGAGTTGATAAGCCAAGTCAGAGAGGTTTTAGTGAATAATTTAAATTTAGAATGGCTAAATTTAAAGAACTAAAAACAGGAACTGCCATTAGTGGTTGCTTCTGAGAAGTGAAGCTGGTCTGTGTGATGGGTGAGAGAAATCTTTCTATTCATTTAGTGCAAGATTCTATTTTTATTCTTAACCATGTGCACGTTTGACTAGCATTCTCTCAGGTGGATTTTAAGATTTTTCTCTTTATCTATGATGTCTTATACTACCTCCTATTTATGAATATATTCATTTTTATTCCTCCTGCTTAAAGTACTGTGTACTTGGTTTTAAACCCTGTAGATTATCATCTTTTTTTCAGTTCCAGACAATTCTTTGCCATTACATCTATTTTTCTCTTCTCTCCCTAGTTTCACAATTCTCTCATACTAGAATAACTATTACACTATGTTTAAACTTCTTATTCTTGTTTTTTCCCCAAGTCCCTTAACTTTATATTTTTCTTTATCTCTTTGTGATATAATTTGAGTGATTTCCATAGATCTATCTTCCAGTTTCATTACTCTCCCTTCAGCTGAGTTTTCTTTATGTCAATGACTACATTTTTTTTTTATTTTAAGAGTTCTTTTTTGGGGGGAGGGCTCTTTTTAAATCCAGTCTGACCTTCTTTTATAATGGTCTTATTCTACAGATGCTATTTCTTACTTTAAATCTTTTTATTATTTTCATTATATTATTTTTAAAGTCACTTTTTAGTTGCTTTACTATTTGTAGTTCCTCAGGTGTGGATCTTGTCATTTCTCATGCCTCCTGATGCTCATCCTAATGAGTTTCCATACGTGTTTTGTAACTTTTGTAATTTGGAGTGTGAATTGCCTTCCACAGATACGCTGCAGCAGCACTGGATTGTGTGAACATTTCCATATATACATGTTAGGGAACTTACGGATTTCATGAGTTCTAAAGCAATTTTTATGTTAGTTTCTCTGCTCAGGATTTCCTTACCAAATGGATAGTACACATTTCAGAACCGCACCTTGCAAGAGTAATAGCATTTTCCCCAATATAATGGTTTGGCACGACCTGAATGATTCTAAGAGTAAACACTTCAGACATTATATCAACAACATGATGGATTTGTAGCTTTTTCCCCCCCACAATGCCAGTCTGCCCCTTTTCATTACAATTGAGAAAAATAAATAAGGGGTAAATTGTTAAATAACTTGTGCTGAAGTCTAGTGAATTAAAGGTAGAAGAGATCTAAAAGCTGAATCTCTTTGTTGTTAAAGTGTATTTTCATTTTATGTGGATGGTGACTGATGCTGATTCAATGATAAACCTGTGGCTTTTGTTATTGTACTTAACTTGGGCTTCATGATCCAAGTGCCTGGAACATGGCTTCCTGAGCCTGATCCTACCCTGCTTTGCATGTTATCAAGCATTTTGACAGTGTTAATTCTTTCATGCACAATTAGCAGATTAAAATGGTAATTTTTGTATGTTACTGCTGGTAGGGACACTTACAGGTTCTGTGTTGGCAGATCTTCCTTTGTCAACACTTATTTTGTCTCCCTTTCTTTTAAGTCATGCAATCTGCTTACAAATACCTAAAGCTTTTTGGAGGTAGAAGAGAGAAAAGGGGTGATAAATGGTAGCAGAAGGAGACTGGACTTGGGGCTGAGAACACCCAGTACAATATACAGATGATGTATTATAGAACTCTACACTTGAAAACTATATAATTTTATTAACCAATGTCACCCCAATAAATTCAATAAAAACTTTTTAAAAACCAACCAAATACTTAAAACTTCTTGAAGTCTATTGTTACATCTTAAGATTTATTTTTTCTCCCCATGGTGACTAGCCAAGCATGTGTCATTTTCACATATATAGGGACTCTTGTTATAAACATGTTCTGATTTGGCAATGTATTAATAATTTTCTTCCTACAATTCAATTCAATCTTTCTGGACATATTTGTGTGAAGTTTTCAGGACTGCACTTCCTTTCTACATTTTTATAGAGAGCACACACAAAGTAGGTAATTCTTATTCATTTATCTCATTTAAAGAAAATTATTATGATTGTTTTGTGTTCTGGTTGCAGAACAGTGTGCACTGAACATCCATACAAAGTAGAAGAGCCTTAAGCTGAAGGCACAGGATACTTTTTACCCTGAAGGAGCTCGTGTGGACCAGGAAGCGCTGACAGCTCAAATGGATCCTGTGGAACTGAGAAGTGTCAACATGGGACCTGACGACGAGAGCAGCAGTGGGGACAGCGCTCAGGATAGCTACCCCGGGCTGGGGAGCCTCGAAAAGGCAGCCATGAGCAGGTACGCCTCTCGAAATGGCCTGGCTCTGTGGAAGAATTGGACGGGTTTATGGACAGGGAAAACAAGGTGCTTGTCCGGAAGAACTGGATTGATTACCTATCTGAGAGATAACGATGACATTGATGTTAACACATCAACTCCCTGATCCTGAAGGGCACATTTTATACCACTTTTATACGTGAATCCTCTGTGTGACTAATTTAGAATTGCAGTTACAGTGTTCTTATCCCCATTAAATATATAGAGTAACTTAAATTATATTAGCCTATCACTGCTTTTACCCATTGGATCATTCTATCTTAGATTCCTCTTCCTTTGACTACCCTTTAAAATTTGCTCCATGTCAAGTTCCGGAGGGATTCTTTTCTCACTAAAAGTGCACTATCAGCAAGCTCCTTCATAGCTATCATGGTTTCACCCACTAAATACATGAGATATATATATATCTATATCTGTGTATATGCATACACACACACATATGGAAAGCCATCAGGAGGAAGCACTATTCTTCCTCTAAAGAGTCAGTGCAGTAAATTTTAGGGTTGTTGGACTAGAAAGGCTCTGGAGATGGAATCATGGCACTTTTTAGAGCAGGAAAAACAATGTAGTAAAATTCAGGGCTTTGGAATCTGCATAGTAGTCGCTTAACGCTGGAGAAGATATTTATTTTCATTGAGCTTCAGTGGAAAATGGGGAATGGAAAAGTAGCACCCACTTTTTTGAGAATAAAATAAACACCTAGAATATATATAGAACTCAGTAATCTTTTGTTCTTTCTCCTCTGCTTCATGACCCTTAATGAATAGACCCAAATCTGAGGGCCCTTTTGTTTCTGAGAAGGATGCACACAGATTTGAGCTCTGCAGAGGTAGCCAAGCTGAAGGAGACACTTTCCCAAGGAGAGGTCTATCGAGCCATTCCACTTGGTCCTCTCAAAGCCATAATGGAAAGAGCAAAGATGCTTTTGTTCAGCTTCATACAACATGTTCTGGACTGCTCATAGTGCCTTACCTTTTCACTTCTGACTTAGACATGGGCCATCATTTTCCAATTGAATAATCACCTTAAAACGTGTTTGTTTCTGTTTGGGTTGAATTAATCCCTTAAACGAACATTTTTGAAAAATTCAACATAATGCGTTTATTTGGAATCCTTATACTTGTGTTTTCAATACATACTGGATTCAGATTCAAAACGTTTAGGACACCAGGGACATTTCTCATATATTTTATACAGTCTTGGCATGTTTTATGGATACAACTCATCCCATGCCAAAATAAGATCATGCAAATGCCTTGAAAAAGAAAATCTAATTACTTCCACATTCTAAATTTTAAAAATTACTCATGGACTAAAGGATTCTAAGTTATTGATTAAGGTAAAAAGTAGAATGTTAGATATTTCTGAGTTTAACTCATTTTTATTTTTATCCTTAGGCCCATTTTAGACTCCATTTCATCTTGTTGTCTCAGACTCCAATTATGAATATTATATACCAGTCTCCACATAACAAGTATATTAACTACAGACTAAAAAAAGCACAAAAGTGGGAGAGTGCCGAGATGGAAGAGGGCAGCGTCTGAGGGCCACACGCTTCCCCTGAGAAATAGGAGAGAACACCAGGGAATGTTTCTAATTTGTTTGCGCACTTGAGGTTCTTGAAAACCCACACCTTAGGTTCTAGAAAGCACGTAAAACTTTGTGATTTTGTTTGTTGGTTTTATCAATACCAGATAAGTGTTCTCCATTCTCAGAAGGTAACCTCATTATCCTTCCTCCTCACAAGATTATTTTCAGGATTCATTCCGATTATTAAATATAATTTGCACAGTTCTCCCATAATAATTATTTTCCACTTTTCTAAGTGTTATTTTAATGAAATATTCTCCAGTTATTTTATCTTACTATGTCATGTAAAAAATGCTCTAAAAATCACAACCATCTAATTATAAAACAATTTTTTAATTGAAATTATTTTTATTATATAAACCATGTCTCTGAGGACAAGGCCATATATTACATTATACAACAATAACATGATAACCAAAAGCCCAGCAAGAGGGCATATACTAACAATTTTCAACCAGCATCCATTCTCTCTTTCTATTTTATTTTTAATCTTTATTGTATTTTTTCACAATTCAGTCCCCTGATACTCCATGCCCATGTCCATGAGCTCTTTTTCTTTTTTGCTCAACCCCCTAACCTCGCCCCCCTCAGCTGCCACCCTGCTCTCCGTCTGTGAGTCTGTCCCCCTTTTTCTTGTTATTTCCATTGTTCCTTAGATTCCACATATGAGTAAAATCATATGGTATTTGTCTTCCTCTGAGTGGCTTATTTCACTCAGCATAATGTTCTCCAGGTCCACCCATACTGTCGCAAAGTATAAAATTTTCTTCTTTTTTACAGCTGAGTAGAATTCCGTTGTGTAAATGTCCCATAGTTGTTTTACCCACTCATCTACTGATGGACACTTGGGCTGCTTCCATACTTGGTGATTGTAAACAACACTGCAATGAACATAGGGGTGCTTATGTTCTTTCGAATTAGTTCCTTTGGATGTATTCTCAGAAGTGAGATAGCTTCGTCGAAAGGCAGATCCATTTTTAGTTTTTTGAGGTGACTCCATACTGCTTTCCACAGTGGCTGCACCAATCTGCATTCCCACCAACAAGGCAAAAGTGTTCTTTTAACTCAGAAGCATGCATTGTTGAGCATTTCATATGACAAAAAGAAAGCCTCTCTGATATTTTGCAGCGTCAAAATGCAATGGTGGCAGCTGGACTCATTAGTTAAGCCTCCTGGAAATGTGGCTGAGACTAGATTCATACCCTCATAGCCCCTGGCATGTGACTGCAGGAGCTGACCAGGACGGGTAGGGCTGAGCGGCTCCCAGCCCGTGCCCAAGTAGACCACAATCTCAATGTTCCCTCAAGAGTGACATTTTAATGCCCTGCTTCCCTCTCAACTCTCCTGCTAATTCATTGGGTCTCTTCAATGTTTTTCTTAGTTTCATTCATTGCCTAATAACCCAAGCATATTTTCATAGCAATTGAAATATACCAATTCACACAACAAAAACAACCAAACACAACACTGAGCTACCACTGAACTACTTTCCTGCAAGGGTTATATGAATAAATAGGTGGAACCAAAAAAGAGGAAAGTATCCGCGGGATGCTGGACACGGAGCCTGCTGGGGGTAGGCATGCCACTTCACCTACCTGAGCCACAGCCGCCAGTCCTTAGAGTAGGGGCACCATAAGCACTCTCACAGGGATATTTGAGCATCAAATAAAATGAGGACCATAGTGCCTAGGCACTTAATAAGTATTTATTGAATTAATAAAATCCGATTATGTTGTGGTAGTAGCTGAGAAACCTCCATTACAACTCTTTATCCTTCCTTTGGAAGGGCTCTAAGTGAGAACAAAATTAGTTCTAATTATTCTCTTCCCTGCACAGTTAATGTGGGGAGGAGAAATATGGCTTTAAAAATTCCAGCTAAAACCAGTATTTTCTTCCATAACTTCTTCCCTCCTTCCCATAACTGGAGCTCAGTTATTGGTCTTGAAGGAACACTTGTGAGGAGGAAAAGAGAAAAAAGAGTTTTGGGTGTCTTGTTTTTCCTCCCCTTAGTCAGTTACTGAGATCACCCGAACACATAAAATATAATTCAGAACATTGACTTAGATGTGTTTACTTTCTTATTTTCTTTTTTATATGTGTGTTCAGTCAATTTGCTAATGAAGATGATGAAAGTCAGAAATTCCTGACAAATGGATTTTTGGGGAAAAAGAAGCTGGCAGATTATGATGATGAACATGTAAGTGGACCTCTGCTCTCAGGCAATAAACAGGACTTGAGGGTGTCTCATCTACCTAGGTCTCTGTGGGAAAACAGTGTGACTGAAATTTTCCAAGCCTTGATCAGCACATTCTCTGTTTATTCAGGCCCTTACTGGAATAAGGGCTTGTTTTTCCTGTTCGCCATATGGCTACATAAATCATTTATGAAATTTATTTGTTTTTTGGAGAAATCATTCTAACCCAAATGTAATCTGCAATCATACATGCTTTCCCTTCTTTATGTTATTCAACCTGTATTTTCTCTTTTTACTGAGACCCTTGCTAAGGCTCAGCACAGCATTCCATTGAAAATTACATGGTTTTTTATTGAAGCTGAGTCAATAAAAAGCTTTCATTCACTGTGATTTTTATCTTAGTCTTTTATCTTACACAATAATCTCCAGTAAAGATAATGTGAAAATAAGAATAATCCAAAAGTGGTTCATCTTCTGGGAAATATTTGCTTATAATGTGTCCCTTTTTCTTCAAGCATCCCGGAACCACCTCGTTTGGAATGTCTTCATTCAACCTGAGCAACGCCATCATGGGCAGCGGCATCCTCGGCCTGTCCTACGCCATGGCCAACACAGGGATCATACTTTTTATGTGAGTGAGCGGACATGCCTGCCTTGGGTTTGAAGCCCATGCATACCTGGTGTTCTTCTAATTAACAGTTTGAACTTTGATCTTTGTGCACAGAAATAATCTGAGAAATTATTAGCAGATCCCTCTTGCTTTTGGGTAAAACAGCAACTTGAAGAATAATCAGAGCAGTTGAATCATGGTCCTTGTTCAGCCACCCATCCCCTAACCAAATGGCAGAAACTTTACGTGCTCAAACAACCAAAGTGATGGAGGGGCTCCCCAACCCCAGTCTACAGGACCATTTTAGAAAGAAATTCATTATTCAGTGGATGCTTACAATAATTTGGTGTTTAATAGTCAAACGATTTTTCTCAGAAGCAAATCTGACTTTATAACACTCTTAGGAGAGAGACCCATGCCATCCAGGGCCCTGCATACTCTGGGCCTCTGTCATCCCTCATCCCTCATGTCTCTGGGCACCAGGTGTACAGGGCACACTGTCTCTCCATCCCATGAAGATGCTCTGTTTTTTTTCTCACCACAGGGCCTTTGTATATGCTGTGGGAATCCTCTCCTTTTCCTTTTCATGCAGTTAACTCCTGACATCTGAGCTCAGCCTCATCTCTGTGCTGGCTTCCCCAGCCTCCGTGACTGGGACAAACTACCTTATGATACACTTAATCACCATTTTAAATATTTTAGTGCAGTTGTATGATTCATTTGATTAATGTCTATCTTCCTTGCTACACCATAATCTCCAGACAGTTGAGCTTATGTCTGTTTTTACTTATCACATGTCTATATCCCCAAGACCTAGTACTGGCTTGGAACAGGGAATATTTGTGGAATGGCCCGAGTTTATTCTTAAAGCTATGCACTTTAATCAAACATGGCCAAATGCTGCCTAAGATTAGTAATGTCACATAGCTGACCTGGGGGATGGATGCTGCATTGTCTGTGACAGACAGCCACAGATGTCTGTGTGCATTACATACTCCCTGGTGTTTTCCAAGACACAGTTGGCAGCACTGAAATTCTTCACAGGAATAAAGTCTAATGTTAACCAGGCATCTGTGTGAATGTAGACCACAATCTCCAGTGCAATGCTAGAGCATTAAATGACTGTCTAAGAATGCAACATTTGTATTACCCATATATGCTATTTATGTCCTGAACATCACTTATGATTAGATAATCACACAGCTATTTGCGAGCGAAGTATCAGACACGACTATAAACATTTATATTGTGTTAGTGCTTTCATTGAAGTGTTTTAGTTACAATATTGTTTAGCTGAATGGGTTTTTATATTCAAAATCAACTTGATTTTTATAAGCCATGTTTGAAATAAACTCATTTGTAAGATTTTCTGAACCTTAATGACTATAGACGTATTCACATATGTTGCTGTATATATACTTTTTCTCATTAATTATGTATACTATCAAAATAATTAGGAAGCCAGCATATATCACTGATGAAAAGAAAAAAATCATTTCCCTGTCCTAGGGCCAGATTATTCTCATGGGAGGAGAATATTCCACTTTTAAAACCAAGGGCCTCATTTCAGGCTTATAAACATGTAGCAGATTAATTTGGCCAGATAAATTAAGTTGCTAGACATTGGGGGTATGTTTTGGGTATCTAAGCAGCACAGATTGGATTCAGCTCTCTCTCTTAATTCACAGCAAGTAACACAGGATTTCATTGGTTTTACTCTTAGTATCTTCTGCCAAAGCAAGCCTGTGTTTAGAATACAGGATATGTTCAGTACTTTTCCAACGAACAAAATTGTGCAATCTAAATTACGTAATGCTTTAAAAACAGATAAGTTCATGAGGCATACAGAAAAATATATGAACAAGTCATTGATTATTTAGTTCTGGTACTGCATAGTAGAGTAGTTATAAAGTTAATAACTCATGGTCCAAATGTACAGCTGCAACACTGACTTCACAGGAATTACCGAAGAATATGATCAATTGCAGGAAAAATGTTTAGTGTGCCCTTATCTTGTAAAAACAGACAAAGAATACAGGGTTGTTCTTTTTTTAAGGTCAGGTAAAGTTTAGTATTGCTCCTTTAATTATTATATAACTGGCTCTATCCGTCTTATTTTTGCTCCTCAATTCTTGATCACCATCTACATAAAGAGATCATACATGCATATGGACATGTGGAGGGTCCTGAGATGATTTTTTCTGAATATAAATTTCCCTGCACCTTATACTTACGTTTCTCTGTTTCTCTCTTACACAGGCAATTGCTTGCCCCTCTGGGTCTCCCACTTGACCTCTAAGTGCCGGGTCAGTAGTGATGGAGCTCAGTCTCTGCATGCTGTGGCTTCTGTTTCTAGATTTTAGATTAAGGTTTAGTCAGACTATTGAATAACCCTTCAATTATATATGTTGGTGCACTATCATGCAAATATGATGTACATAGGCCCATTGACTGAGAAAGTAGTTGTGGTATTTGCTAATTTTGCCATACATTTAGCATCCTAGTTAAGTTATGAACCAGATTTTATTACAGGGTAACATTAAAAAAAAGATATGTTAGGAATTTCAGGTAGTGAGTTTTGGTACACAAGTAGCCAATTCCATTTTTGTGACATTAAAGAGTATGTGTGGAGCTCTGAAATGAATATCTCAGCTTCCCCCAAATCCACACACTTTTGAAAGTTAATGATTGAAAAGACCAATGTGATAACTTATTGTAATATCTGTTATTATGCCTTATTTATTTTTTACTCTCTATTCCCTTCACAGAATCATGCTGCTTGCTGTGGCAATATTATCACTCTATTCAGTTCACCTCTTATTAAAGACTTCGAAAGAAGGAGGTATGCTGCCTGTTCATTAAGTCTAAAATGTTCCATTTTGTTTCTTATTGAAGGGTATGTCAGTCTACAGCTCCATAACTACAGGATGATTTTGGTCAACTTCACATGCCATTTTCTTCTGACCCCAATGACATGGTTTCTCAATGTTTTTAGTTATTTGGGCAACTAAGAGCAATAAAAGTCAACTGGCTCAAGTGGAAGCCAAAGAGATAAAGAGATTTTTGGTGAATAATGCAAATAAGAGTTTCAACTTGTTTCGTGGAGCTTACATGAATAAAGTCATTACTTCTTGTTGAGAATATTTTAATATATTTTGCATTCTTTTTGAGATTGTGCCTTTTGAGTTTATAATTTCTATGTGGTGTTTATTCATATGTGAGACTCCAGTTGAGAATTATATTATAGAATTATTGTAGTCTAAAATAATCAATCTTTTTTAACAAGGGCATTTTATTTTTGATTGTAGGGTCTCTAATTTATGAAAAATTAGGTGAGAGGGCATTTGGATGGCCTGGAAAAATCGGAGCTTTTACTTCCATTACAATGCAGAACATTGGAGGTAAGGGGATATAGCTTTCAATAAGCTACTTAAACTTTCTAAAGAATGTTTAATATATAAGAAAACTGTTACAGCAATACACAAGCCCTTAAATACAGAAAAATAGATGCTTTGTAGTTTTTAAATTTAAAAAAATGTTTTTTTAAGTAGACTCACTCTCCTTTAATTAAAAAAAATAGCAATATGTAAGAATGTAATACTATTTAAAACCCTACCGATTGAATTCTAGAATTAAAATATAGAGTAAAACCTTCCTTGAAATCTGGGTGTCAGCCTAAATCTTCCCCTCGCTCTCTAACCCTGAATGTTCAATCAAACACCAGCCAGCTCCTGTTCATTCTATCTCTTAACCTCTTCAGTCTTGCCTCTCATTCTCTTCTTATCACCATAGTGATCACCTGAACTTGAGCTTCCCCTGCTCCCATCTCTAACTCATTCTCCAGATTAAGTTTCTCAAATTCAAATCTACTTTTGCTTCTCCTATGCCTAAGATTCTTCTTCCACCTACCCTCCCGATACCTTTCCTACCAACACTCTATCTATCTATCTATCTATCTATCATCTATTAATATCTGTTTTGCTATTTCTCTATCTATCCCCTATGTGTCCTGTGTCATACTATAACAGACTATATTCACTTCCCCTATTCTTGCAGTCTTCCACCCTAACACATACAAACATATAATTACACAGATTCATCCTCTCTCTCTCTCTCTCTCTCTCGCTCTCTCTCTCTCTCTGTCTCCTCCCATGATCTACCACTTCTCTAGGCTTTTAGGAACTACTGTTCCTTAGTTCCTCTGGGCTTTTATAGCTCTCTTTGTGGGTATTTTGTCTGTCATTATTTTTAAAAGGTATTTTAAAACCCTTGCATAGATAACAGACTTGTGGATTCTGATGCATTATGGGTTCTGAATTTGAGTCTGTTTCTGTCACAATCTGTGACCTTGGGAAAACCACTTTACTCCTCTGAGTCTAATTTTCCATCTATGAAAATAAGAGCAATATTCCACTCTCACAAGGTCATCATAAGGATGAATGAAATAAGACAACATAAGGCACATTATATGGGTTCAGTACATGCTTCTTTCTTGCCTGGCTATCAATTCAATATCCACATCTCCTGAGCCCTTCTGATTATTTTTTTAAATGGGCATTATTATAATTTTAAGACAAATAAATGCTAACTGTGAAAACTAAAGCATTACATAAAATATAAATGACAAAGAAATGTTAATGTAAGTCACCCTAGAAATAACTACTCCAGGTTTTTCTCTATGCCAAATTTAACGAATATATTGTTTCTGTTAAAATTGGATCTTCTTATAATACCAGTTTGCAGTTTGCTTTTTTAATTTAACAGTATGCCTCAGGTATATTTATATATTATACTTTTTAATGACTTTTGAGTTTTCCATTGTGCAAATGTAGCAAAATTAGTTTACTAAATCAGTTATTGATGAACAGTTGGATTGTGTCCAGTTTTTCACTATTACAAACAATGTTGCAGTAAATAAACTTGCACAGTGATCTTGCAAATACGTAACCCTGTTGGATAAATAAAAATGGATAAAAAATAAATAAAAACCACTGGAGTTATCTAGGATTTTGGGAATGTAGCAATTCTTTATAACCTTTATCTAACCTTACCTGCTATTGGTCAGGCATAGTTGTAAAGCAGAGCCAGGAGAGTAGCTAAGCAGATAAAATCCAAGGATATATTTATTTCTTCTTATATTTGTTTCTCCTCATATTTTTATGTACTAGGACTACAATCTTGGGCAGAATTTGGCAGTAACACCAGGATTGCTCCGCTCATTTTACTGGTTTGGGGTCATAAGTATTTAAGTCCCCTTATCCCCCCATCCTCCACCAAATAGACTGCTCTACATTTGGTTCAAATTTTCATCCTTATCAAGATTTAAAGTACCAAGGATGTCATAGGATCACCTCCTAGTTGACCTATTTTACTTGTTTGGACAACTGAAATAGCCATGCACATATTTAGCCCTGAATCTGACAGGCTGAGTGACAATAGCACTGTCTGTTGCTCAAAGTATAGCTGCTATTGTGCTTCTAGATAATGGAATGAACTACCAAGTGGTCTCTTGATCAAACCACACACATGAAAAGAAGTGTGGCTTTAAGGGAGTAAGATAAAATTTTATATTGTTCCTGACAGTGTTCTCACTTTGGTTACTCTAAATGTTTAGTGGTTATTTTGCCCTAAGGGAAATCACTTGTATTTCTGTATTTAGCAACTCCACATTTAGAACATTCAATTTTCTCAGTCCCCTGAAAATTAACATTTACCATGGATGTTTCAACACCAGCAGAATAATGTTGACATTACCTAGACAGGTCAGGATAATTCTGAATTTTTGAAGACCAAACACATTAACAGGGGTAACATCATTGAAAGTCAGCAATAATAGCTTCTAAAATTGAGCGGTACCTCACAGAGCCAGTTAATCAGAAATATCTCCTCTGTTTACACTCTGTAAGATTTAGCTTTAGCCAAGGTCTTTGTAAAGATTAACCAAATAATGTTTGCAGAAAATACGTCAGGTATTGTAAAAATCATTCCACTTCACAATAGAGAAGAAGCCACTGGCTTGAAATCAGGGAACTTATATTTTGGATGTGGACTGTCCTTTTCAGGCTATGTGATCTTGAACATGTCATATAAGTTTTATATCCTAAGCTGTGGAATGAAAATAATGGTATATATCTTGCCATTTAAATGGCATAATGTGCAGAACTGAACACCATTATTACATTTGTTTGAGGTTAAAGAAATATCTTTAAAATTCATTAATATTAATAGTTCTATTTACAACTTAATGTCTGCTTTAATATCTGTTAGATATAGCAAGGACTCATGGACAAAACCAAAGGGGAAGAGCTGAGGGAGGGAGGGGGCAAGGGAGAATGGTGGGGGGAGAGGCAGAGACAAATGTATTTGAAAAAAAAAATTTAAAAAAATTAAATTAAATTAAATTTTAAAAATGTTAGCAAAAACTTGCCAGAAGGATGTAGCATACAGTTAATGCTAACAATGTAAAACTTGTCCGTTTATTTTTGAGTCTTTTGACTGTGTGTCAAATAACAAATCAGTATTATACTTCACTGAGCGGGTGGACTTGGCAAAGGGATGTTGCATAAACCCCTACAACTGTAGGCAAAATTGTCTATTATGCATATATATACACATATACACTTTCCCAGGGTTTGGGTTTACAGATTTCATCAGGTTTTCAGAAGCGTACACGGTCACACATATGTCACTTACCTAGATGCTCAGGAAATGTTCCCATTTTGTGTAACTTCTAATATGGCCAAGGGGAACCAGGATGTAGAGGAGAAAAAAACTGCATTGACCAAGAGGGGAGAAGCTGTCCTGTCCTGTACGCTCATCAATCCCGCATGACTCCAGTTTAGATCCACTCGCGGGGATCACGGAGGCCCAGACGGGCACCCACCTGGGGAGAGCCAGAGCAGCAGGTGCCCTGCCCTGCGTCCCCCGCCACACTGACCTCTCCTTCTGGCCCATGCGTTTTGTTGCCGACGCTCCCTCAGACTGCGCGGACGCTGAAACAGGCGCCCTCAGGGTAGCCCCATGATGACTCAGAACTAATGAGGGGCGAACCTTCCGATTGCAGCTTCACCGAAAGCCTCAGAGAAGGATTTAACACAGAATCATCACTGATACCGTTAGTGAAGTTCCATACACAAGAGGCAGAGGGCCAAATGAGTATTTTTGAAAAGCACTTGGAAGCAGTACAAAATACACAGTGGGTGACTTTTCATGCTGTTTGGTGGATTCAACGCTCATCTTACTGGGAGGAATGTATATTCCAAATGCAAGGACTTCTCACAAGTTACCTGTGACTTTAGTGCTATGAACCCTACTAAGCTGTCATGTTTTTCATTTTAGCAATGTCAAGCTACCTCTTTATCATTAAATACGAACTACCTGAAGTAATCAGAGCATTCATGGGACTTGAAGAAAATTCTGGGTATGTCTTAGCTTCTCTCTGTAATGTCCAGTGACTCGTTCTAGTTGGTCTTTTCCAATCCCAATATTCTGGTCGGTTTTTCTCTTCTAGAGAATGGTACCTCGATGGCAACTACCTCGTCATATTTGTGTCTGTTGGAATCATTCTTCCACTTTCCCTTCTTAAAAATTTAGGTAAAGTCATTTTTTATTTTAATTTTAATTTTATATTGTAATAACAAGCTGATTGTAGATGCTGTATTAACCTTCCCGAATTTCTCTGCCAACTCCTAGGTTACCTTGGCTATACCAGTGGATTTTCTCTTACCTGCATGGTGTTTTTTGTCAGTGTGGTAAGTGATTTATTGACATGATTCTTGTAGCTTGGGGAGCATGAGGTGCATTTAGTGCCTAAATTAGTGTTCTCTTTTTCGTTCAAGCACCTCACTAGCATGAAATACTTCTTGTATCACAAGCATTTTCTTTTTTTTGTTTTCTAATTTGGAGTGAGAAAAGAACAGTCAGAACAGTCATGAGTTTAAAAATAGTTGAGTTAGAATGTCAAGACCATAGCTAATAGTATGTTTCAGGCACACAATACATATTTGGACAAAAAGAACACTTCAAGGAGGAACATGACAATAACCTAGTAGTTAGAAATGTGGAGAAATAAGATGATATGAGTCCCAGGAAAGAAATGAGTAGGCGACAGAATCAGCCATATCCACATGAATCAGCCATGTTCTCCTACACGTTCCACCCATGAAGAGAGGCAACCACAGTGGGATTAAAGCAGAAATCTCTCCTAACCTCCCTCCAATCCTAGAATCTCCCCCCAAAAGAGAATTTCTCATAACATTATAGCTGCCAAATTTTAATTTCTCCAAAGAGGTAGAGAAGAAGAATTTTTAATAACCTATATTATTGTTAGTTTGAAGAAATAAAGGATGTGAAATAGAGCAAGGAAATGATCATCTTTCTCATTAAAGAGTATGCGTGAAGTTTAGGATGGATTCATGCAAAATACTGTCCTGTTGACCCCGAGGGGCAGGGCTGCCAATCATAGTTCCAACTCTTTCCTTAGGACAGAGGCTAGAGGGGGTCTCCATTATCCCTTAGTCTAAAAGGAATCCTCAGCAAAGGCCTCTTCACCTTCATCCCATAAGGCACACGTATGGATTTTCATTTCATTGTTTTCCTCAAGAGGCTAACTTTTTTTTGTAATGACTGTGTCTAGGTGATTTACAAGAAATTTCAAATACCCTGCCCTCTGCCCATTTTGGATCACAATGTTGGAAACCTGACATTCAACAATACACTTCCAATGCACATGGTAATGTTGCCCAACAACTCCGAGAGTAATGGTGTGAACTTCATGATGGATTATACCCACCAGGATCCTACAGGGCTAGATGAGAACCAGGCCAAGGGCTCTCTTCATGGCAGTGGAGTCGAGTATGAAGCACACAGTGACAAGTGTCAACCCAGATACTTTGTCTTCAACTCCCGGGTAAGTGTGAGGCATGGGCCCCTAATGAGCCCAGCAGCGTGCCCCTGAGTTTTTATTTCATTAACTGAGATGGTCTGTGATTGCCTTCTGCATTGGGATGCTAAACATGCGGTATTGTCTTTGTTTTGCAGACGGCCTATGCAATTCCTATCCTAGCATTTGCTTTTGTATGCCACCCTGAGGTCCTTCCCATCTACAGTGAACTGAAAGAGTAAGGCCGCCATCCTTTTAGCATTCTAATTTGCTTTGAAAATGGGCTCCTATGTTCAAAGGTGCTTTATTCAGAAGCATGGTTTATAGCTTTCTCTTCAGAGAAAGTGTGTGCTACAGCCACTCTTCAGTAATGTGCTTGAACCAAAAAGGTGTGAATCAAACTCCTCCCTGCACTACCTTGTCTGCTTCCTTCTCTTCTGTTCCTCCATCTTAAGGGTCCAGAGGAGGGGACTCAGGGAGGGGGAGGAGAAGCCAAAGGCTTTAAGGATTGTGGTGGGCATGGAGAATTTGAATTCAGGTTTTTATAGAAAGAAGTGATGTCACCTGAACTGGGAATTAGCATACTCATAAAGACCGAAAATTATGGGTAGGGTGACCTTACTAAGCCACTGATGTCACTTGTTGTCAGTCCCTAGCCGTTGTCTAAAAGACATTCACCACCAAGATGTACCAATGTATGATCTTCATGGTCTTACCTGTACAATGGAGACACTGGGTAGGCAATCCTGTTTCTCCCAGCTGATATTCTACAAATCACTAACACTCTTTTCCCTTTGAGGTTGTTGACATCTACTTGAGGATGAGTTGGATCTGAGCCCACTATAGCAGCTTCCCTGTTCCCTTAAGGGACAATGTCTCATAATTTTCAACTTCTTTAGTCCAAACGTCAACAATGTCAGTCTTTGTTTCCACAAAATAGCAACAATTTTCCCCATAAATTCTGATTTACCTCATACAAAATTTTTGGGATTTTTATTTTGATGTCTTTGATTTTCTTGGAAGATCACATATAGCGGTACTCTAGAGGCCTGACAATTGACTTTTAGCCACTGGGTGCCTTCTAGAATGGTTTCTAAAAGTTGTCCAGGTATACATTTCAAGCATCCTGAAATAACATCAGAATTCCTGCAAGTAGGGTTTTGCTGATTCTAGTACATACCTGTCCTCATTGAACCCACCTCATTATGAAATATTAGGGTTTTCATATTAATTATATTCTTAAAATCTCAGTAGACAAGCTTACTTATCAGCATAAAGTAAACTGATCCTCTTCTAGAAGATTGGAAGGCTAAAGGAGTGATGTTTTAGAAAAATGGAGACAAATCCTTCATGACTCTCTAAGATAAATTTAAACAAGCTAGCTATGCTTGTGAACCTGAATGAGGTTTTATAATGAGTAGCACAAACACACTTTCTTTCATTATTTCCTTATTTTAATTGTAAAACGTGATCTGTTCATAAATTTAGAAAAACAAAACTCAGTGTTCCTTTTCTTTTTAGTCGGTCTCGGAGGAAGATGCAAACAGTGTCAAATATTTCCATCACGGGGATGCTCATCATGTACCTGCTTGCCGCCCTCTTTGGTTACCTAACCTTTTATGGTAGGTCGGTCACTTTGTCAAGGTCATTCTCTTTTTGCATATCCTAGTTGGACTGATCATTAACCCAGAAGGGTATCATTCTGTTAATTACCCTCTCAAGCAACATGAACTGTAGATACAAGTACTTAGTTAACATGCTGTCTTAGCCATGCCACTTGATCTAAGAAAATGGGATCCGAACCAGCTTGGTTAACAGGTTACAACAATTTGTAAATCCACACATATTTCATTTAAAATATCTCTCAAATTTAATTGTTTTCCTTCTGGAATAGATGATATTTCTTTGGCTTGACTCCCTGGTCGATCTCAGTCTAGAAGCAATGAGAGTGAATCCAATTGCATGTTGTAAAACTATTAAGCGAATGGCAGGAAAAAAACAACAACACAGCATTGCTGAGTTGGAACTTGCTTCTTATTTACCAGTCAAGTTGAATTTGAGGGCTTGAAGCATTAGGCATTTTTTTCTTTTTTCTTTTTCTTTTCTCCCTCTTTTTCTTTTTTTTCTTTTCTTTCTCTCTCTCTCTCTCTCTTTTTTTTTTTTTTTTTGGTTTGTTTTTGCTCATCCCATTCTATACTATTATAGTGCATGGTTTCCTAAAGAAAGAAAATTACATGACAGAATTCCCTTCAATCTGTGAATGTACTATCAAAACAAAATGTGACTATGGCCACATTAGATAATACTTAAAACATTTCCTCTATGGCGTGTTAACAGGACACAAAAAGGAATAGGACTGATATTCCCTTATAGGAAGCATGGCCTTATAGACAAATTTCAGGGAGTCAAACATGGAACAGCTAGCATTTGTTCACACTAATCAATGTGAGATACATACACACACACACACACACACACTCACACTTTTTATATAAACTTAACTTTTTGCATTCTTCCAAATGACTTGAAAAATGAAAGTGATTGCAAGACAAGTTGGGGAGGAAAAAGCTGGAGGAAAGGGATCATCATTTGATTGAGCTTTATTCTATTTGACTAATATTTGGCTATTAAACAAGTACTTGCTTTAGACTGGGCATTAACTCCTTGCTGGTTTTGAGTTAATAAGTCAGGTCAATACCACTGAAGATTTTTTTTAATCCACCTTTGTCTGATTTTGAGGTGAGTAGTGGGAAAATCAGACTATACCTGGTTCTATCGGCATGTCTTTGTGCCTGAAATTTTGAATGAATGTGTTTTCCAGGAAGGCAGCTTGTTAATCTTAGAGCAATATTCATTGGGAGACCTTGTAAAAATCATACTAACTCATCCTTACATGTTAATTATACTGACTCTGAGTTTCCTAAGATGAGCAAAAACTTGAAAAAGCCAAATGTAAGTTTATCAGTCTTGTCATGGAGTTATAACTGTTGAGCTTGAAAAAATGTTTGAGATCATTTATCCAGGGTTTCCCTACTGGGTTATGAGAATCTGCCTCAAGGCTGGCTGGGCAGGTGGGGGCAGAAGAGAGTGACAGGATGTGAGGGACAGTTGGCGGGGCTTGGGCTTTGGACGCCCTTCTCCCAGAGCACCTCAGTCTATCGTCTGTTTTGTGAGGCTTCTGTAGAGCGGAGATAGGTTTATCACCATGCAAATAAGCTAGAGAAGCCTCTCAATGATTTCCTATTAGCTTCTGCAGCTTACAAAGGTTCAGAACCCCTTTGTTCAACGGTCGCAGAGCTAATAAACTCAGAGACACGGTTAAAACAGAAGCGTCTGGACTCCCAGACATAAGTTTTTCCTGCTGAACTATGTTCCCTCCATAAAATGTTGAGATAGGTAATCAGTAATGACTTGACAACATCGAATGAACTCTTTCTATTCTTCCTCTTTGCAGGAGAAGTTGAAGATGAATTACTTCATGCTTACATCAAAGTGTATACCTTCGACACCCCTCTCCTCATGGTACGCCTGGCAGTCCTTGTGGCAGTAACGCTAACTGTGCCCATCGTGCTGTTCCCAGTAAGTACATACAGTTTTGATGAAAGAATCCTGCTTGACTCCATAGATTAGTACATATGTTCTGACTTGATTTGGGTTTAATTGTAACCTAAGTTTTCAATTGCAATGCCTGAGGACATTATTATTTTTATATAGCATTTTGGAGCCACTTAAAATTGACTACTTAATATGAGAATAGA
Source organism: Pteronotus mesoamericanus (assembly GCF_021234165.1). Taxonomy (NCBI): domain Eukaryota; kingdom Metazoa; phylum Chordata; class Mammalia; order Chiroptera; family Mormoopidae; genus Pteronotus; species Pteronotus mesoamericanus. The sequence goes on from NW_026555310.1 coordinate 7,125,078, forward strand.
GCAAATATTTTTTAAATGTTATTTTATTTTAAGACTTCATTTATTCATTTCTAGAGAGAGGAGAAGGGAAAGAGAAAGAGAGAGAAACATCGATATGTGAGAGAAACATTTATCGTTTACCTCTTGCATGCCCTCAACCAGGGACCTGGCGCGCAATACAGGCATGTGCCCTGACTGGGAATCCAAGAGTGGCTTTTTAGTTCACAGGCCAGCACTCGACCCACTGAGCCACACCAGCCAGGGCCAGATATTTTTTGTTGTTAAGAGTTGTTGAAGTATAGGGAAAAATCATGAACTTTATATTTATTTTCCAGCCTTATTGAGGCAGAAATTTATTTTTAAATTCAAATTCAAAAAACAGATCTTGAGCTCTTATCTTGTGGATTAGTAGACATGAGTAGGAATTCATATAACTTCTGAAACTTGAAAGCCGAAACCACAATAACTTGCAAGTCATACTACATTTTCACCATAGTTTTGAAGGTATTTCATTTTTTTCCCCAGTTTATGTGCAACGATAACATCCAAAAGTCACCTTATTTAATTCCTTGAAGACTAATGAGAAGGGGATTCATGTTAAGGAAATTGCATCCTAAAACCAAATTTCTTGAAAAAGTTATATCATCCATCATGTATCTCTTTTACTTCTCCCCAAATTGACACACGTCCTCAATGCATTGCCCTTTCTTGGCATTTGCCATTGACGTCATTTTTTCTGGGATCACAGAGCAGGGCTGGTTGTGGAGGTTTGGGCAGCGTGAGTTAAAACCACCACCTATGGATAAACATAGGTCTGCGCTTTGCTGCCAACTCTTCTCCTTTCATAAACACTGAATTTACTCATTCATTTCAGGGGAAAAAATAAGCGACACAGTAACCAGCACTGTCCTGTACGGAATGTTCCGTACGGGGCCAAACATACGAGGACTACTCATGTAATGACTGCGGTTACTTTAAATGCAGTTTGTGTCCTGAAATATTTTTTGGCACATTCCTTTTTCGTGAGTGCATGAAATCAGATCCTTATTACTGTGTTGGCTAATATTTACTGTTAAATAATGTCTTGCCTCTCGTGTATCTGAAAGTATTTTAAATGACACACACACAGCTTTAGCCTAAAATCAGCTCCATGGTGGGTACAAAGCAGAAGACAGCTGTAGACAGACAGGGTAGGATAGGGTAACATTTCTAGGCAAACAACGTCACTGGGAGAAGAATATCGGGAGCCTTTCTTTCTGTACGTAAAGATAGCACTAACTAAATTTTGGTACACAGTAGGTACATCATTGTTCAATCAAAGCATTTTATAAAAGAAATCTGGTATGTGCTTCTGTATTGCTGTATTCATACAGCCTAAATACAGTGCTTTCAAGTCTTGGTCTCAGGAGATTAACAGACTTGGCCGTGGTCACACAGCTAGTGGGTAATTGTTGAACTAATGCAGTGCTCCAAGCGTAACACTGGCGGCTGGATCATGACAATGGAAAGTACAAGTCAGCCTTTCATTTACTGATGACCTTTTCACCTCAACATTAATAACCCCAACATCCCCATAGACAGTCTTCCCTTGTGTCATAGATAAGGCAGTGGTATAAATCTGGCCATCAAGAGTCATAGTAGTTTTGAAATTCCCCCCATTAGATGTCCATTACAACCAAAATTGACCATTGCGAACAAGTTTCAGAAAAATAATGAACTGCTCTCCTTCATTATCCAACGTTGGCTTTTACAACACCTTCTACATGTAATTCTGTTTTGCCCTGACAGTGTCACGTGGAGATGATCTGTATGCGCGTCCACATTTCCCTGGGTTATAAATCCCTGGAGGTTAGGGATATACACAGTGACTGATGTAGGAGAGTCTCAGCAAAGTTCACTAAGAAAAATGCTCTCCAAATGAATCGTACCTTTCCTGGAGATGTACAAACTCCCTTTTCTAGCAAAAGCATAGACTGTTCCCCTTACTGATATTCGTCTCTAATTCCAGTTTGGGTGAACGTCTGGGCTGAATGAATGGAGCCTCCGTGGATGCGCGAGATGATGTAGATGGGGGTCCAGCCTCCCTGTCTCAGTCAGTGCCACACGGCTACATTCAGACGCTTTCCCCCACAGTGACAGAAAAGTTGTTAGTGGTGTTTTTGTTTCTTACAATCTTAGAGCCAAGAATTTCAAGGTATCAAATGCTGAGTCACAGTGTGGTTCTCCTGACAGGTTTCTTTGTATCAGGAGACTCTTGACAGATAAGAAGGTTATTTACTTCATCTTGCTATCCCTATAGAAATAATGAAGCAAACAAGCAAATGAAACGCACCTCCTCCCCAAGGACTAGCTGTGCTTCCCCTTATGTAGTAAGATTCACACCGCACCATGAAACACAGAAAAACAAGTGATTCTAACAGGTTTATTAAGAACTCAGAGATTTAGATTCCACCTGCCACAGCTTACAAAAAAGAGATCATGTCTCAGATTCTCTAGTTACTTTTATTTTATTTTACTATAGTAAAATTATTCTTTTTATGTATGTTGCCTTCAGATCTGTTGTAAAGTGTCTGTAGGTATAAGCACAGAAATATGGCAGATGTTGCTATGAAAACTGGAGTGGAACTGTGACCCATGGGTATCGTTCTAAGCAATCCTAAAAGTAGAACTGTGGTTTATTCCCTTTTCATGCAATTCAGACCTAAAGCTCCCACTTTCTACCCTGCCACTGCATTTCTGACTTTACATTAGGTCCCTACGTTACAACATAGCACCTCCTAAGAGGTCTTGTTCAGAACACTTTTTCTAGAGCTGCGTAGAACTTTGCTGGAATCATTCTGGTCAAAACCCATGGCTGTTGCTGGGGACTCTCCCCACCCCCGACAGCATCTGACCTACATTTCCAGGTTCTTATCAGTTTGTGTCTGTAGAGAAAAGGGCACTTAGATAAGTGGAACAGCAGGCAGTGCTTTGTGGGTAATCAGCCAGAGCGACCTCTACCCTGACATAGGTAAACAGAATTGCTAAGGATCTTTTGATCCCAGGCTCACTTGTCAAGGCTGCATTTTAACCTGGAATGACCAGCAAGTCTCCTTCTGTTCTTCTGCACCTCCACCTACCACCGCCAGCAGCCTGCTGTCTCCCTGTTCGCCTGGCTGCCTTCTTCAGGAATGAATGCCTTGGCAGCCCTCTGTGTCTTCAGTTCTGTTTGGGGTGCTGCCATTCCTTACTCGCTATGAGAGGCAAGCATTCACCATTTATTTCAACCATTTTTCTTGTAAACTCTCTGTCTCTTACATCATTGGGCTAAACCTTCATCTCTCTGGGAGCCATGTGACCTTTAGAAACTCTTTATATTGTACGTATAGGATTGCCTCTAACTCAGCTTATTGAGTTAAATGCATTACTTTAACAAAGGACTAAACAGCACATAGACGTGAGCTCTGCCTTAAAATAACCTATATTCTAGTTGTTTATCCTATAAACTTAGCACTTTCAGACAAACAAATTCTTAAGCACTGTGTATGTACCATAGAAAGCTCATTTTAACCCTACTAATTAGACCAGTTGGGCAATATTAAGTAAGCACTAATTGTAGGACATAACGTAGAATTTATAGTCTGTGGGGAAAACAAAATCAAGGCATTTGCTTTCCCCAGTCCTTTTCACAATGACTTTCATCATTTTTGCTAATCCAATTTTCAAAATCTGTTACAAAGTCTCCCTTAAACCATTTCCAGAGACTGTCTGGTTTGCCGTTCTGGAAATGAAATTGCCTTTTAAAACTGAACAGATGGCTTCAATTTTTGGTGGAGTGGTATGAATGGAATGTCACATTCGAAACTGCAAGCAATTCAGCTGGAAGTTTTTGTCATTCATACATACATACAGTGTTTCAAAATACTATATTTTACATTTTCTCTCTTTTAAGTAAATTCCCATCTCCATGCCACAAGAGACTTCAGAAGTAAAATTTTTAAGTGAAAATCAATCCCAGCACTTCTAAAAGTGTGAAGTCCCGGCTTAACTGAAGTGCTCACTTACTGAAAAGCCAATAGACTAATTCCACTAAGTCCAAATTGTCTTCTAAAAGATCCCAAAGATAAGACTAAGTTCAACTTTGTTAAGCTGTTCAAACAGGACTGGCACGCCCTCCGTCCACCCACGAGGACCTTTTTATCCAGTTACATCAGGGTAACTTGAGCGGCTGCTGTGAAAGGAGAGCCTCTCTTGACCCTTCACCTACTTATTTCAGCTGTTGAAATAGGACTGAAATCTGTCAAGGATCCTGAAGGGAGGGGAAAGATTCATCCTGCTTAATGTAATTCAGCATTTATTGAGTGCCTGCTGTGTGCCAGACTCGAAGCTAGAAACTCAGAGGAATGTTAACATTATTAGTTCCTTGCCTTTTTTTGCATTTATAATCTATAATTGAGGGTGGGGCAATAAAAGAGGAAAGAGAAAAAGAAGTAAACACAAAGAGTATTATATTGTAAAAATGTATCAGAAAAGAGTTAAGTACAATGCAAAATTAAAGAAAACCAAGGGTTGTAAAAATTCCGTTTGCAATCCCATGCAAATCAATTCAGTGCTCCCCTTAATATGTGATCAGTCTGATGAGAAGTAATTAGAAATCAACAAGACTTTTAATGTATCTCTGAATTATACCTTTTATATGTTATTTTATCTTTTTCTGACTGATATTATTTTTAAGAAAAAATTCTGAAACCTGAGGAAATGAGCACAAGATAAATATATCAACAAAGAAAAAAAATGACACATAAAAATCAGCACTGCACAAATTTACTTAATTAATTAATACAAATTTACTTAATATCACTAAACTGTACACTTAAAAATGGTTAAGATGGTGAATTTTATGTGTATTTTACCACAATAAAAAAATTCTAAAAAAATCAGCATCAAAATCTTTTCTGGGAAAAAAAGGAGAAACAAAGAAAATGCTCCAGGGCAGAATATTACATTAAGCAAAACAAGCCTGTCGGAGAACAGCAAATATGACATGATCTCACTTGTATGTGGAATCTAATGAACAAAATAATCTGACAAACAAAATAGAAAAAATGGAACAGACTAACAACTGTCAGAAGTGGGTGAGGGCCTGGATGAAAAAGGTGAAAGGATTAACCAAAAAAAGGATATACATAACACTAAGACACAGACAACAGAGTGGGGTTGGGGGCACAGGGGGAAGGTGGGCAAAGATGGAGGGAAATGGGGACAGAAAGAGACTTTGCTTGCGGGGATGGGCACACAATGCAGTGTGCAGGAGATGTTTTGTTCAGTTGTACACTTGAAATCTATATGGCTTTGTGAACCAGTGTCACCCTAATAAATTCAATTTAAAAAAAAAAGAAAACGCTCGAGAGCAATGAGAATATTTGAAATAATAAAGTTGAAAACAAAGCCGTAACCTTGCCTTTGAACTTTCTTGTTGCAGATTCGTACATCAGTGACCACACTGTTATTTCCCAGAAGACCCTTCAGCTGGATAAGACATTTCCTGATTGCAGCCATACTTCTTGCACTTAATAATGTTTTGGTCATCCTTGTGCCAACTATAAAATACATTTTTGGATTCATAGGTAAGTTTCAGAAAGGCTTTGGTTTTCTATCTAATTTAAATTTTATTTATCAATTATAGTTACTTTCAATATTATTTTGTATTAGTTTCAGGTGCACAGCATAGGGGTTAGACAGCCGTATACTTTATAAAGTGCTCCCCCAGTATTTCCAGTACCCACCTGGCGCCACACACAGTTATTACAATATTACTGGCTATGTTCCCTAAGCTGTATTTTACATCCCCTTGACTTCTGTAACTACCAATTTGCACTTCTTAGTCCCTTCACCTTTTCATTTAGTTAAATGTCAGACAAGGAGACTCTTCTGGGACGTCAAGGATCCCCACTTGTCTCAGGCTCACAGTGGTCCTAGGAGTCCAGTGGGACTCCTGCTGTCACCTTCCCTCCCTCCCAGGTGACACTGGAAGTTACTCACAGGATCAGAAAATGTTAGTGCCACATGCTGCCTTATAGGTCCTCTAGTCCTTTTCTGACAGACGAGGAAACGGAGACTCTTAGAAGTCAAGTCATATACCTTGGAGTGGGCCCAGGATTTGCACTTAGGTCTAAACTCTGCATCAAAAAGTAAGGAAGATAGATTTCACCTATGGGATGCTCTCTCGGGTCTGTGAGTATTAGCTGAGCATTAAGAATATCTTTGAAGGAGGAGAAGATTGATTTTGTAAAGCATATTATTTCCCTTTACTGTGTGGCCTGTTAACATAGTTAATTTCTTTATTCTGCTGACTTGATGGAGTACTCCATTTTAAAATACAGTACCATATAAAACTTCTAAAAATTAAGCGTAAGCCACTTGAGAAGTTAGAAGCGTATAGGAAGGGTGTGGGATGAGTTCAGCCTCTTTAATAGGTGTTTATAGCATTACCAGTAATACTATAATATCCTGTAAATTTGTAACAGTCATTTTATTATTGATTATATGTTATGTACACTTAGTATGTAGCTGTGATGTTAGGTGCATTTTAATTTTCTTTATAAACCTATCTCCTTTGAATAAGCAACCAAGAGGATCTCAGGATGCTTCTCATGCTAAGATTGGGGTAGCTCTGGATGTGGTGTGTTTGCACTGCGTGCCCTCGGTCTCTGCCTCGCTGTCCCAGGCCTTCTGTGTGAGCCACTGACCCATCCTGTGTTCCTCTCGCAGGGGCTTCTTCGGCCACTATGCTGATTTTCATTCTCCCAGCAGCTTTTTATCTTAAACTTGTCAAGAAAGAACCTCTTCGGTCACCCCAAAAGATCGGGGTAAGTAAGGCTTGCAGTTTTCCCCATTGCAAGTCATTTTTTAACTACTTCGAATAAACCAGAAAATACACATGGTTCAAAAAATATGAATTGATGAACAAGAATGAAAAATTAAAGATGAGCTGGAGAGTAAGGGGGGTAGATTTCTGGCGCTCAGATGATTCCCGGATTGCTTCTGTTCAAATACCAAATATCTCGTATTGAGTTCTTCCTGCCTGTCAAAGGCTAATGGAGTTTTCCCACAGGCAACGTGTATACCAGGCGTCCACCACTCAGCTTTTGCTGTACTATCTGTGGGAAATTGTGCAGGAAGGAATGAGGCTCCCCAGTAGTGTTATGAAATAATGTAAACATTTGGGCCATATTCATTATGTTAGTAAGGCCAAAAGAAGAAATGATGCTTTTGTTTTCCCTTCCACAGTTACCTATCATCCTCTGTTGTGGACTGAGGTCCAGAATGGAAGCATTTGTTTTCTTACCTCTTTAGATATAAAATATAGTTTCATTAAACTAGAGAATATGTATTTCTTTTCCATAATAAAACTAACGAAAAATATGTTAGAAATAATTATTTTTCCAATAATTGAATATTACCAATGACTGCTTAATAAAGTCTTATATTAAGGCTTGAAAAGAATGCCTCTTACTGGATGAACTACCCTGAATTTTGCCTGGGAATCATTCACCTCCTCAGTTGTTCAGCACTTCAGGGCAGTTTGGCATCAATAGCTCTTCCCTTCATCTCACGCCTAAATTTCCACTCTAAGTAGTCCATCCTTCTTGGACTTTTATAACAGTGTGACCTTGGCTAGTTACTTATCCTGTTTGAGATACCCATTTTCAGTTTTATCAGATGTAAAAATGAGTAAAATTGTATCCTCGATTCTTTCTAGTGAAAAGAAACATCAGCCGCTTCCTTCGTGTATAGAATTAGGAAACTGACCTGTGCAGTACTGTATAAGGCTGTTTGTACTGCTAAAATTCTAAAACATTCTATTATGCATACACATGCACACTTTGTTTTATTTCCCCAAGGAATATGCAACATATATTAGGATTTTATTTTTATTGGTTTGCTTTATAAATTTTGATTATATCATACATGCTACTCAATCATGACCTACACTTTTTCACCTAAAACATTGTGTGCCTTCCCTAGATCATTAAATTATTTTCTGTTACTTGATTTTTATTGATCACAGGGTATTCCATCCTTTTCATGTACCTCATCAATGAACCATTACTGTATTTTGAACATTTGAGTTAAATCTCTCCAATGTTCTCACCCTCTTTCCCCTACTATGGTTTGAAATTGACTGAAATGTTAGGCATGGATATCTGAGCTATAAGAATAATATGATTCAATATTCAAATCAGATTGCTGGCTTAGGTAAACAATTTACTGTTTCTGTGTTCCCTAACAAGTTCTCTTTGACTTGCAGGCTTTGATTTTCCTTGTGGTTGGCATCATCTTCATGAGTGGAAGCATGGCACTCATTATAATTGACTGGATTTACAATCCCCCAAATTCCAAGCATCACTAACCCCCCCAAAAATACTTTCTTTTTCTACTGGACGTGGTTGCAAATTATGCTCCAAAGGACATGTGAGTTATTTTGCCCCAGTGATTGGAATGTTATTCATAAGAAATAACAAGAAGATTCGAAAGACGTTTACTAGCAACATCACCAAGCACCTTCAGAAGAAGAAATCATCATTTTTGTCAAGAATGGCTGTTTATGTGTTTAAAATCTGTGGTGCACATTTCTTCTACCCAGGTTTTGCAAGAGGAGAATAAGATGATGTATTTTTGCTGCTGTACAAGCAGAACGGGTAGCTGAGTATCATTGTCATTGGATAATTCCCTCCCCCACCCCCTCCTTCTTCCCAAAGTACCAAATACTTGTATTCTCAGAACATCAAACAAAATGCCCTGGTGGCAAAAACCAACTAATGCCTTTCCCTAATCTTGCACCAAATATTCTGGGTCTATTTAATAAAAAAGGCAAAAGGCATGTCTTATGAACTGTCCCAGTAAGGCACATGAATGATCAGACACCGGGCTAGAATATCTTCTCGTCAACAGTAAAAGAATATTTTGCCCATTCTGTTTGTGACATTGAATTAGTGACTTCTTCATTTAGATATTCTGGTAAATGTTAAGAGAGGGGTTTTATTTAAATTATAGAGCAACGACAAAAATAATTCTTATAACTAAACCGCCTGTTCTGGAGGCATTTGCTTTTTAATGTTATTCCCAGTCCTCTTGTCATACTTTTATCATTGAACAATGCTCTCCCTCTCGTCTTCCATTCTCATTCAGAATTTTTAGAAGACCACAGTTCACGTGGTGGTACACTACCCAGTATTGATACATTTTTATTTGATAAACATTCAGTGCAGGAAACTGTGATTGCTATGTGTTTATGTATATAGTCTTATTCTGTCGTCATCAGAATTTTAGTGTATGGTACATTTGATTTTTATTTTTTACATGTGTAGTTGTTCTCTCATTACAGTCAAAACATTTCTATTACTTGGGGTGGGGGCAGGGAGTTAAGTTGATGGACTCAAAAAATCCATTTGTATGTATCTGTCTATTGAGGATATTTTAAATTTGAAACCCAAGTTATATATAGTTCAGTAATGCTCTTCAATGTTTACAATAGCATCATAATCATCTGCAGGAAAATAAGTTCTTATTTGAAAGTAATTGTTAATACTAATGTTCATTTAATTTAGCATATCTAAAATAGCATTTAGTTCATTTCACCTTCTACAGGTGTTTGTTGACATTCATTTGCCATTTAATATAATGTCGAGTGGTTCTCCATCAAAATAAAAGTGCTAACACTACAAAGAGAAGCAAACTATTGCTCACTTCTACAACATAAATGAAATGGAGTTTGCTACTTTTTATTTTCAAATTAGTAGCAAGAACATTTGTTATGTATTTTATATTTTAGTAAAGTCAAGTATGAAATATAAGTGTCATATAAGTATGATAATATTAAATCATATTTCAATTGTTTTTCTGCAATGTGTTTAAGAAAGTATGTATTTGTTTTATATATTATTTTCTAGGGGCGCAATATATAAAATGGTGCACTTTGTTATGGAAATTGAGCATTACTAGAAACTATCATAACTTTTAAGTTACTATTATTGGAAAAAATTTGCCAAATAGCATTTGAAGATATATTTTCCTTCATCTAAAGAGATAGCAAGTGGAAAAGCTACTTTCTGAGTGTTAAAAATGTTTAATCTGAATGTATTTAAATGTAAATATCAAAGATTAATCCAAAAAATGGAAAACTGTAAAATCTGTATATATTTTGAATACTTCATGTTTGAAATGACTAACTTGAAAATATCAACATGTGTAATTATATAAACATTCAAGAGAAGTACAACAGTGCCGGGTAATAAAGCACTATTTCTCGTGGCCATTTTCAGAGGAGTCCACATAGACTGCAGGGCAGATATATGTATGTGCTTGTACTAGTTAATTTAACCCCATTTATAAACAGATGAAAATTTTATTTTCTTATTTCATTTGTAAGATGGTTCAATGCATTGGGAGGCTTTTTTATTACAGAAAGTGTATATTAGTATATAATAAATGAACTTTTCAAATGCCTATGATGTGATTTTCTTTCTAATGTTGAAGGCTATGAATTATTTGGACAAGAAAACATTTTAAGTCTAAATATTTTCTTCTTAAATTGGTGTATGTTCTATTTTCATTGTCACTCTTGACATATAACTAACATCTATAGTTGTCAAAACTAGTTACCATCTTATTTAGGCAAAATACACAGCTAATTGTAAGTCACCTTTATGCCATCATATATGTATCTCCTAGGATAAATGTGGAAGAAATGAGTCTCTTTATAGTTAATTAGAGAGAATTTATTTGAGATGGAAAAAGAGGGACTAAAAGAAGCATGAGAATAGTAAAGTTAAAATGTGGAAGATTTGGGAGAAAGGAAAGCAACATGTGAGTGCTGAGGATTGGAGAGAAATGGACTGTTAGTGGGAATGATGGGTAACATGGTAACTGCATGCTTAACCTTCTAAGATACTTCCGCATACTTCTCCAAAGTGATTCTACCATTTTAATTGTCCCCAGTAATACATACAAGTTCCAGTTGCTACATGCTTGGCATTGTGTTTTGTACTTTATAGGCTTTCAAGTGAGTGTGAACTGGTATCTCATTGTGATTTTCATTTTCATTTCCCTGGTGACGAGTGTAGGAAACATCCATGTGTTCCATGCCCACTCATGTCTCTTTTTTATAAAGTGTATGTTTGAATATTTTTTTTATTTTAAAATTAGGTTGTCTTTTTATTGTCGATATGTCAGCGTTCTCTACATATTCTGGATCTATGTCCTTTGTCAGACTGCAAGTATATTTCCTCAGTACCTGGCACACCTATCCATTTTCCTAAAGGTGTCTTAATTACATCCTTCTGGAGCCAGGTCTTCCTGGCTTGAAGCTCTGCCATTCCTGTCTTACTGGGATAAGAATAATTGGAATGGTATTGTCATAACTAATGTTTAGATTTTCAAGTTTGGAGGGTAAGAGTCTATTTTTTTGGTTAGTTGGGGTTTTTTTGTAGTTAGCTTATTAATGTAGGCTAGTACAGCTCTTTTTTATACCGATATTTAATTAAAAATAACTTTTTCTAAATTGCTTTGAGTCTTGGTTGAGACCCAGTACTACACAGACAAGCCCGGGATATCAAAAACCCATATTGGCTACTTGTCATCCACTTGATAAGTTTTCTCAGCACTAGTTACAAACACATGTAAATGAAATAGGAGAAATTACTTCATTTGGTTCTTATTTACCAGACTGGAAGTTCTGCCGTGTTCTCCTGACTCTGCCTTTTGCTTTGTGTGCAGAAGCAGGATGCATAGCCTCTGCAGCATGCACCCTCATGACTGCCTTTTCCCAATAAAAGTTTTGCATTAATTATTTAATGGACAGTATTTAAGAAACTGACTGAAAAAAGAAGTAAGTTGAGAGACTTTCTTCACGTCACACATCAAAATGAAAAACTTAAATATGAAAGTCAAAACACTCCCTGTGGACACTTTAGGAAGAACTACTTGATAGCTGCCTTGGAAAGCAGATACAGTGGAAGAAATCACAAAAGCAGTGATGAATGCACACAACTGCACAACAGTAACAAATAATCTTGTACCTTAGAGAACAAGTAATTTTTAAAAACTAGCTGCTACAAAAGAAGACCAATATATCTTTGATGGATGAAGAGATAATAAAAATCACTAAGGGAAATGCTAAGAAGCTAATAGCAGAATGGGTAATGGACATGAAATCACAGAAGAAGAATGGTTGGTTAATGACTATTTTCAAAGTTTGACCTCACTGTGAGGCAAAGACAGGCAAGTGAGGGTGGGGATGGATGGCACACTCTCATTCCATGCCGGTGGCAGAGATCTTGGCTCCGTTTATCTGGACAGTATTCCTGCAATGCTTATAAAGATTCCTAAAAACATTTGTAGCAGGCAGAATGCCCCCACCTCACAAAGATGGTCACACCAGAATCCCTAGAACCTGAGAACATGTTACCTTACGTAGGAAATTGGACTTCACAAATGTGTGAGGTACACATCGTAAAATAGGGGGATTATCCTGAATAATCCAATCTGAGAACTTCAGCTGAATTTAGAAAGACTCCAAGAGTCTTTCTCATGAGAGGGACCCCACCTGTCATTCCTGCCATGAGGATGGAGGAGATTACATGGAAACTGAGAAGGAAATGGATTCTGCCAGAAACTTTCACGAGCCATGATGATTCTCCTCCTGAGCCTCCAAAGAGGAGCCCAGGACACCAACACCCTGATTTATGGTTTGAGAAGCCTAAACAGATTAGTAGTGGGGTACAGCCAGTACCCTAAGCAGAGCATCAGCTTCTGAGCCAGCTGGACTTCCAACATACTAATCTGTGAGATAGTGAATAAGAGCTGTTTTAAGCTGCTAGCATTAGGAAACAAATATAACGTTTATGTTCTTTGATCCACTAACTTCTTTTCTGAGACTCTAGTCTTAGGAAATAATCAGAAAAGTGATTTGACTTTTATGTACTAATGTATTCTTTCAACATATAAGAGGTTGCAACTTGGAAATACTGCAAATGTCCAAAATTGTGGAATGATTAAATAAATTCTAGTGTCTTCATAGGCTGGAATAAAATATTTTTGAATAATCACCAATGAAATAAAAAACTGTGATATAATATTAGGTGAAAAAAATGCTTTCTTATCTCATTTCACATGTTTAAAATGCATGGAATAAAAAAATCAGGAGCAGGAAAAAAGGAAATAGACCTAAAATGTTAAAAGTAGATGTCAGTCTTTTCTTTTTATTGTATCTATATGAGGGGATGGCTGTTAGTTGAGCCTATTGTGGTAATCATTGCACAATCATATCATTATGCCATGTACCTTAAATGTATATAGTGATGTATGTCGATTATTTCCCAATAAAACTGAATAGAGAAATAGATACTTACAGATAGCAAAACAGTGAGTGATATTAGTTTTCATTTTTATACGTTTCTGTTATTTTCTAAGTTTTCTACAAGGACTATATATTCCTTTTATAGTTAGAAAAAACTTTTAAGAAAGAGAAAAATTCTTTCTGCCGATTTATATTTTCTGGAATAAGATATAAAGCATGTTGCCAATTTCTATATATTTTTATATTTTCAGCTGAATCCAAGGGCAGAATCGGATGCAAGTGCAATTCACAATTGGGCAACCGTCACCAATGATGGAAGCAGAGGACAAAAGGCTAGTGCAGATGCTAGACAGGGGTGGGGCTGGAAAGAGAAAGGAATGACTTGTTGAAAAAATCAGTGCAGCACAGCCAGTAGACAAGGATTTGAGTCTCAGATCCACTATATGAGCAAGTCATTTAATTTTATTGAGCTTTAGTTTCTTCATTTTTGTTGGAATAATTTTTGTGTAATTCAATTACTAAGATCATTTAGCTTGAGGTCATTGGAAATATCAGAAAGTCCTTATAGCAGTCATATGTCTAGTACAAAGGCTTAGCAATAGTCATAAATAAGGGATCATCAGAAAGCTATAAGGAATGCTTTGCAGTAATGATTTTTGTAACTTGGTCCTAAAAGTGAGTAGATAAGTCAAATTCTTCTGAGGAATACTCTGCCTTGCCACTCAGACTGAGTAATTTAATAGATAAACATTTATTCAGTGAAGTCTGGCTGCCAGATACTGTCCTAGACACAAGAACAGAGTAGTCCTCTCACAGTCTAGAGGGTGGGGCACATATATACAGTTACAACATAAAATGGAAAATGCGGTAATATATACCCAGAATTCAATAGAGCATCTACGGGGAGTGCCCAAGTCAGCCTTGGGGAGAGATGAGTAGTCAGAGGTTTCTGGCAGCAGATGCCCCCGATGCTGAATCCTCAAGGATGCATTAGAGTTAATCAGGCAGAGAGGGAGAAGCAGAGTGAGCAGTATGCATGGAAGCATGACTATTCTTATTGACCTCCTACCCCACACACTCTCTCAAACACATACATGCATATAACTTCCACAAACTCTATATTAGATTTCTTTCTCTGTTACAACAAATTACCACACACTTGGTGGCTTAAAAGAACACATTTTATTATCCTACAATTAGCACCAGCAAGGATCAGTAGAAGTCCCAGCAGAACTATATAAACTAAACAGACCAAGTAAAACGACAGAGGTTCTTAAAATTAAACTGTGATTTAATTCTACAGCCACAAAGTAGACCAGGACCTGTGTGCCAAGCCTAGACAGAGTGACTGCTTACTACAATAAAAGATTTAAATAGGTCTGGCACACAATTGAAAATTACCCATTATACCAAGAACCAAGAAAATTACAGCTGGCATGAGAAAAGATAATCGACTGATGTTAACACTGAGACAAATCAGATATTTGAATTATCTGTTAAGGATTTTAAAGCAGCCATTATAATAATGCTTCAATGATCAATTACAAATGCAAATGAAAAATAGACAGTGTCAACAAAAAACCTAAAGCTTTAGAAAAGAATGAACTGAAAATTTAAAGAAAACTTCATTGGATGCCTCAGTAGTAATATGGAGATGACAGAGGATAGACTCAGTGAACTTGAGTAAATATCAATAGAATTCACTTAATCTGAACAACAGAGAAGAGAGATGTTGGGAGAAAAGAGACAGTGAGGGGAAGTAGAAGGGGAGAAAATGGGCTGTGGGCCTGTGGGACAAAAAGTAAAAAAGCAGAGTCTCAGGAAGAAAAGAAGAAGAGATTAGAACTAAAAGACAATTTGAAGAAATAATGGCTGAAAACTCAAAATGTTGTGAAAGTCACCAAGCTACATGTTTAAAGAACTTAGTGAATCTTATCTAAAAGAATTCAAAGAAATCCACGTCAAGTAATAATCAAACTTCTGAAAACTCTTGAAAGCATCCTAGGAGAAACATCACATTGCCGTTAGGGGAACACTAATTCAAATGTCAGGATTTCTTAACAAAATGTGAGGATGAGAAACAAGTGGCACATTTTTCAAGTGATGAGAGAAAAGAAATGTCAACTAAAAATTTATATCCAGCAAAACAATTATTTAGGAATAAAGGGGAAATAACATTTCTAGAAAAAGAAAAACTAAAAGAATTGTTGCAGACCTATTTTAAAGATTGATTAAAGAACCTTTAAACAGAAAGTAAATGATAAAAGAATGGATGTTGGAGTATCAGGAAAGAAGAAACAAACAAACAAGAAGTCCAGAAATATGGATACCTACAATAGACTATCATTTTCTTCATGAGTTTTATAAATACATTTACTGATTGAAACAAATGTTAGAATGCCATTGGATACTCAAGGCAACCAGTTTTTTAAGTGGGGAAGGTAAAAAGGACCTAAATTAAAATAAGGTTTTCACAATTGCTCAAGGTAAAATGTTGATAGCAATAGACTAAATCACATATGTATGCTATAACACTCAGAGTAACTATTAGAAAAATTATGTACAGAGATACACTTAAAAACATTTTATATAAATCAAGATGAATTTCTCAAAAATATTTAAGTAACCCACCAGAAGCCAAGAAATGAAAACCAGGAAAAAAAAAAAGAGAGAAAGAACAAATAATAGAATGGCAGACTTAAGCAATAACACATCAATAATTACTTTAATGTAAAAGTATAATGTAAGTATATCAGTTAAAGAACAGAGATTGGAAAAATGAATAAAAATCATGACCAAACCATATGTCGACTGCAAGAAACTCACTTCAAATTCAATGACATAGGTAGTTTGAAAGTAAAAGGGTAGTTTGAAAGTAAAAGGACCAATCCAGCAGAAAGACATACTAATGTTAAGTGTGCCCACGCCAAACAGCACAACCTCAAAATACATGAAGCAAAAACTGACAGAGCTGAAGGAGAAAGACGAATCCACAATTAGAGTTGCAGACTTCTGCACTCATCTCTCAGAAACTTATAGAACTACTAGACAGAAAATCAGCAAAGATATCGAATATGGAATAACACAATCCACAGATTTTAATTGAAATACATAGAACAATCCACCGCCAGCAGCAGGACACACCGTTTTTTCAAGCACCCATAGAACATTCACCAAGATAGACCACATCCTGGGCTATAAAACAAACCTCAACAAATTTAAGAGAATTGAAATCATACACAGTATGTTTTCTGACTATAATGGAATCAACTAGAAATCAGTAACAGAAAGGCATGGAATTCAAACATCATACCTCTATATATTTCATGGGTCACAGAAAAAGGATAAGAAGAACTAGCAAATAAAAAATTTAAACACATAGACCTGGATAAAAATAGCAAAATATGTAGCGTGCATTTAATACAGTGCTGAGGGGTAAATTTATAGGACCAAATGCTTACATTAGAAAAGAGGGAAGGTCTCAGATCAATTAGTTAAACTCCTACATTAAGAAACTAGAAAAAGAAGCCCTAACCAGTGCGGATCAGTTGCCTGGGCATCATCCAGCAAAGCAAAAGGTTGTTGGTTTGATTCCTGGTCAGGACACATGCCTGGGTTGCAGCTTCTGTCCCCAGTCAGAGCGCATACAAGAGGCAACAGATTGACGTTTCTCTCTCACATTGATGTTTCTCTCTCTCTCTTTCTCCCTTCCTTCCTCTCTCTCTAAAAATAAATAAATAAAATATTTTTTAAAAAAGAAACTAGAAAAAGAAGAACAAAATAAACCCAAAGCAAGCAGAAGAAAATGTTAATAAAGATAAGAGCATATATCAGGGAAACAGAGAATAGGAAAACAACAGAAAAAAATCAATAAAGTAATGGTTGGTTCTTTGGAAAACTTAATAAACCTCTAGCAAGACTGACACAAATAAAAAAAGAAAAGAAAGCATGTGTCTCATTTTAATTAGCAGCATTTTTCCTCTTCTAGAGGTATATAACATAATGCTTTATCTTAAAATAAAAAATTATTATTCTATGAGATGTGCTTTTTGTAAAAAAAATTAAAAGAGCTTTGTCTTCTGTGGTCAAAAGGATATGGTGTTTATTTTTCTAGGGTTTCTGTGCACAGCAGTACAAAATGGTTTGGCAACCATCACCATGTGCCATTCTAATTCCAGGATGGAAGAGAGAGTGTGTGTGTGTGTGTGTGTGTGTGTGTGTGTGTGTGTGTGTGTGTGTTGGAGGGGGGACTGAGGAGGCCAGACCAGACCAAAGGAGGGTTACAGAAGGTAACCAAATAAAACATGAACTCACTGCAATCTAATTTTTTTTCCAAATTAGTCTAATTGATTTTAGTTTAATTGATTAGCATAGTAGACCTATGGGAAGAAAATATTATATCCATTTTACTGAAGGGACATAGAGACCCTAGGAATAAAAGAGTAGTAGCAAAATTTCACCACACTGCAACTGGCCTCCTGGTCTCTGAAGCCCCAAGCCATGGCTAGGGCAACATGCAGTTCCAGCATCAGGCTCCTGGGCAGCAATCTGCACTCTTACATTGACATTAAGTTTAAGTGTCACTGAGTTGGAGTTTTTCCACCAGCCCTGCAGGGAGAGAAACAGAAACCTGATTCTTCCCTGCTGAGCCTAACCCACCTTCCCCTGGCACAAGGTCATGGAGCATTTTATCAGGGTTATTTGTGAATAAGTTACTTGAGATTGATTACTCTATAGTCCACTTCCTGGCATTATCGTCTCAAAGGAATACTTGACTGTTCTCCATAAAGTGATAGGCATATTTCTTCCATTATCGTCAGCTTTTTAACTTAAAATTTTGGAAACTCATCAAATTTTACTTGGTGAGCGAGAGGTTATCTAAACCTGGTCTGAAGCCCAAACCTCTGTTCCCAGAAGTGTAATCAGCAGTTCTTTCAGTTTATGCTAACTCAGCAATTTAATGAGGGACAAAAATAGTTGCCATTTTGCATTGATTTCTTTTTCTAAAGGTACAAAATTTGGTCATCCGCTGATGGGGTGTTGGAAAGGGCATAGCTGCTAAGATGACAGCAGTCCTCACCTCGCTGTGCAAGAAAGTGAAAGGATAAGACAGACTATGTCGTCAAATAATTATTTATCTATAAGGAATGCTTATCATATGCATAATTTTCTATTTAATAATGTTATGAAATGAAGTATTGTTTAGTAGGGGTTAACTTAAGGATTTCGAGACTATTTATTTAGAATAAGAGTTAGCCAAATTAAATTATTTTACTTCCAACTCCAACTCTACTGATGAGAGAGTTAAAGTTCAAGAACTGAGATTTGAAGGCCTGAAATGTAGTTACTCTCCCTGCCAGGGGATCTGGGAAAGCCCCTCCCTGTATGAAAGCCTTACTCACAGAAAACACAAATGAACTGAACTGGATCTTCCCTAGGGGCTCTCTGAGTCTACAAAGGAGCCTTCAGCTAGAGGGGAAATTTACCAAGTGAAAGTTGTAAAATGCTGGGTTTGTGTGATATTATCAAAATCTCCCTGAAAGACAGACTGCTCCACACTTTGGAAAGAATTGTGTCATAGTCAAGAGCCAGGATGTAACTTCCTGGTTTATACAACTCTTCACATCCCAGGCCCATGTTTCTCTCATCCCAGTAACCCACACACACATCACGGTGGACTGAATGTTTGTATTGCTACCAAATTCATATGTTGAAACACTAACTCCCAATTTGATGGTATTTGGAAGTAAGACCTTTGGGGACTAATTAGGTTTAGATGATGTGTTTTGTATTGGTCTCAGCCAATCAATAACCAAAGTAGCAGCCAGACCAGCCCTTGTGGTTCTTATTATAATTACAAGATGTCCTTCAGCAATAGCCATCAGGAAACTTTGAAAAGAATAATGGTTTATTACTCACAGGACCTGGAAATTACATAGCACACCTGGAGCCACACAGTGAGGTAGCAGGGAAGAGGGAGAGAGATAGAGAGACAGAGAGAGGAAGAGAGAGAGAACACGGGCCTGAGGTTCTGCTTTTATTGGGGTCAGGGGTAGAGGATAAAGTCTTTGTGAGGTCACTGTCTACTGGTGAATTTAAACCATAAGAGTGAGCCCTTACTGGTGTGGCTTAGTGGATTGAGCGCCGGCCTGCAAATCGAAGGGTCACCAGTTCAATTCCCAATGTAGGGCACATGCCTGGGTTGTGGGACAGATCAAACACAGGGAGGAGACAAAGAAACATTGCCCAAATGAAAGAACAGATCAAAACTCCAGAAAAAGAACTAAATGAAATGAAGATAAGCAATCTATCAGATGCAGAGTTCAAAACTCTGGGTATAAGAAGAATCAAGGAACTTGGTGAAGACCTCAACCGCATAAAAAAGATCCAATCAGAAATGAAGGATTCACTAACTGAAATAATGAACAATTTACAAGGAAACAACAGTAGAATGGATGAAGCTGAGAACTGAACCAATGATTTGTAACATAAGGAAACAAAAAACAACCATGCAGAAGAAGAAGAAAAAAGAGTTAAAAAAACGAAGATAGTATAAGCAGCCTCAGGGACAACTTCAAGAGGTCCAACATTCACATCATAGGGGTGCCAGAAGGAGAAGAGAAAGAGCAAGAAACTGGAAATTCATTTGAAAAAATAATGAAAGAAAACTTCCCTGATTTGGCAAAGGAAATAGACATGCAACTCCAGGAAGCACAGAGAGTCCCAAACAAGATGGGTGCAAATAGGCCCACTCCAAGATGCATCATAATTAAAATGCCAAAGGTTAAAGATAAAGAGAAAATCTTCAAAGCAGTGAGAGAAAATAAGTTACCTATAAGGGAGTTCCCATAAGACTGTTAGCTGATTTCTCAAAAGAAACTTTGCAGAAGGGATTGGCAAGAAATATTCAAAGTCATGAAAAGCAGGGATCTACAGCAAAGATTGGTCTACCCAGCAATGATATAATTTAGAATTGAAGGGCAGATAAAGAGCTTCCCAGAAAAGAAAAAACTATGGAGTTCATCATCACCGAACCATTATCAATGAAATGTTAAAGGGACTTATTTGAGAAAAAGAAGATCAAAACTATGAACAATAAAATGGCAAAAATACATATCTATCAACAACTGAGTCTAAAACTAAGCAAACAAGAAGACCAGAAACAGAATCATAGATATGGAGAGCATTTTGATGGTTGCCAGATGGGAGGGAGGTATGGGGGAATGGGTGAATTGGTGAGGGGATTAAGAAGTACAAATAGGTAGTTACAGAATAGTCCTGGAGGTGTAGAGTACAGTATAGGAAATGGAGTAGCCAAAGGACTTACAAGCATGACCCATGGACATGAACAATGGCGGGAGGGATTGCCTGAGGGAGTGGTGGTGCTTGGGGGAGGAGAGAAAGAGGGGAAAAATCAGGACAACTGTAATAGCAAAATCAATAAAATATAATTTTAAAAAAAGTGGAGAAAGCAGGGCTCTTTCTCTCTCTCTTACATGTGAGGATCCAGCAAGAAGGCAGGCAGCCTTCTGCAAGCCAGGAAGAGGGCACTTACCTGGTACCAATTTTGCAGGCACTTTGACTTCTCAGCTTCCAGAAACTATGAAAAAAAATGTCTACCGTTTAAGCCACCCAGTCAATGGTACTTTGTTTGGTCAGTTAGAGGCAAGGTGTACACACACACATCCCTGCATTACTGTGCCATGTACATGTATACTTGCCACACAACACCCAAATGTACACATGCACATGTGCCCCTTCCCTCCCTGACCCACACATACATACCACTCAGCACTATGGCCTTGATTCACACTGATCTTCTGTAATCCTCCAAGTGTGCCATGTTCTCTTTCACCATTCAGGCCATGACACAAGCTATTTCCTCTATATGGAACTTTTCTCTGTGACCCTCTTCACCTAGCTCATTCTTCTTCATCCTTCAGTTTTCACCTTAGAAGCCTCTACCTTCAGAAAGCCTATCTGACATCTGACATCCCCCTCCACCTCCTATCCCATCTTGTTCAGATCCAGTGAAGTACTGTGGTTGTCTTGTACTGGTTTTCAAGATCTGCCAATCAACGCACAGCACCTCTTTATAACTCCATAAATAACATGTTGATAGTTTAAAATTGGTTGGACTCTTCAGACTGTAGAAACTCACAAACACTACAAATGAGGGAGAGGAGCATTTGTTTTGTTTTGTCTTTTTGGTAGAGCCAGTTGTTAAACACTTACCAGCACACTACTGTTTAGATCCCTCTGTGGTCTTCCCATAGCACCTTATAATTTCTCTTTATCTGCATTTAACACATATTACTCTTGTTGTTTCCTTGTCTCTATATCCCTCAAGACTATAAGTTCTGTGAGGGCAGACACTGACTGTCTTGTTCACTACTGGTACACCCAGTATCTTGTATAGTATCCAGCTACGTTGACTTCAATACATATGTTTGAATAGATGACTAGATGACTTCTTGTTGTCCCTCTTCTACTTGATATCTCACATGGCCAATAACTAACTAACTGTACCAGAAAGCCATGGGAAAGTGGTTACAGAGCACTTCTGTTTCAGGTAACAATGGACAACTTTCACAAGCTCAGAGCCAAGCTCTGGGCAGCATCTGTGTCTGGAGAACTCAGTCCCTCCAGGGTGTTATTACCCTTTTATCCCCAGCCAGCTTTTAAGAAAGTTGATAGGGTGAAGCACTTAGAAAACCATAAGGTGTGACTCAAAAGCAAAACTCTGAAAAGCACTTCCCCATCTTGATAATGCCTGAACTTGCCTTAAGAGAGATAAATCATTTCTTGCCATGAGAGAGATATAAAATGTAAATGTTCCATTAGAAGGGCTTATCTTGTTTCAAGTTCACAATTAAAGTAAAAGAATCCTATAAAATCTTCTTAAAAGCTAGCTTTGATGGAGATAAAGGGGAGAGGAAGGGCGCCAAGAGCTGAAGGATGTTAACTGCTTAAAATAGGGAAAGGAGAATAGGTAGATGGTCTCTAATGTGGTCACCGTAACTCCGCCACCACCACTGCCCCGCGCTTGCCCCGCCTCCCACCATGAGGGAAGCCCCCAGCGTCTGGGCTGGCCTGAGACTTTCTTGGACCTTGGATGTAGTTGAAATGACCCAATGCCAATTCTGGGCACTTAAGAGACCTGGAAGCTGCTTCTTTCGTATTCTCTGTATATCCTTCCCGTTCTTTTTCTATATTTTTATATCATAAATAAAAATATAAGGTTTTGCATCTTTTTTAAATGTAAGTGTATATGGTACTCTATAACTTTCTTTTTCTTACTCAATATAATTTTTTGAGATCTATTTTTATTCATGCATATAAGATTTCATGTATTGCTTTAACTATGGTAACCCCATTGTATGAATATATCACATTTTATTTAAATACTCAAGTAACAGTCATTTGTCGTTTCTAATTTTTTTATTATTACAAAAATGCTGCAGTGAATTACGTAGGCCATCATTCATACGTTCCTATATACAAGTGCAGATGTTTTTTCTGGCTGGATCATACAGTCTGCACATCTTTAATTTAATTGAAACTGCCAAATTATTCTCCAAAATTACTGCATCAATGTATTCTCTAACCAGTAGT
This sequence comes from Pteronotus mesoamericanus, assembly GCF_021234165.1. Taxonomy (NCBI): domain Eukaryota; kingdom Metazoa; phylum Chordata; class Mammalia; order Chiroptera; family Mormoopidae; genus Pteronotus; species Pteronotus mesoamericanus. The sequence continues at coordinate 7,148,011 of NW_026555310.1, forward strand.
ATATGAGATAACTCATTTCCCTACGATTTGATAACTTTTAGATAGTCTCATTATTTGATAATTGCCTTTATGTAAGGAAATACAGAATTTCATTATTTTAATTAGCATAAATCTGACTACATATCTAGTAATATGTTTATAACAACTGCTTCATCACTGGAAAGTTGTTTGCTTATATTCTTTGTCCATTTTTCTGTTAGGATGTTTCCTTTTTCCACATTAATATGTATTATTATCAGTTTCTTACAGACATTGTGTTTATGTGAATTCTAAATGACCTGAACAAAGTCTTCTGGTATCAGATATCGCAGTGCAGGAGGTAATTTAGTCACTTGATTTGATTTGAAAGGAGAGTATATTTATAAAGTAAATATTCACAGACACCATCAACTTTTTGTCTAACTTTTTGGTGTCATGTTGTACAGTCCCCAGCCCCCTCAGATGCAAGTTCTCAGCCTCTCTTCCTGCTATGAAAATCTGCTGTGCGAATAGGATCTGGTATCAGTCATTTTAGCGATGGTTGAATTTAAACCCCTTGTTTCCCTCTTCCTAAACTATTTACATACAAAGCTTCTCTCAAACTAAGATTTAAAGCTCTGACTCTTTTTTTAATGGGGTAGAAAAAATATATAAAGTTTACCATCTAAACTATTTTTAAGTGCACAGTGTTAACTCAAAGTACCTTCTTGGAGAACAGATCTCTAGAACTTCATCATCTTGCAAAACTGAAACTCTGTACACCTTGAACTACTCTTTCCCCCTCTGCACAGTCCCTGGCAACCACCATTCTACTTTCTGTTGTTAAGAGTTTGATTACTTTAGATACTTCATGTAAGTGGAATCAAGCAGTATTTGTCTTTTTGTGACGGGCTTACTTCACCTAGCATGACGTCCTTAAGGTTTATCCATGCTATAACATATGACAGGATTTTCTTCAACATGAATTAGAATTTTTTTTAAATTATGAAATTAGAGACACAATTAGAAAACAGTAAGTGGAAGTACATAGTAAGAGCTGTTTTGTGGTCACCGTCAAGGCCACACGGTTCAAATTGGGCAAAGCTTTTCTGGGATTAGAATAGTTGGTGAATTGGTGTGCCTTAAAGCTCAAAATGGATGAACTACTTATTGCTTTCTCCTAAATGTTATAGAAGAAAAGAAATCAAATCCTTAGAAGCACTAGACAACCAAAAAGCTGGCCTTAGCAGACCAGAATATTAGGAATTTCTCTTTTTTTTTCCTTTTTATTGAATTTATTGGCGTAATACTGGTTAACACAATTATACAGGTTTCAGGTCCACAAATGTACAACACATCATCTGTACGCTGTGCTGTGGGCTCATCACCCCGAGCCAAGTCTCCATCCATCACCATGTATCCCCCCCATACCCGCCTCCGCCTCTCTCCACCGTAATCATCACACTGTTTGTCTACGTCCATGGAGAATTTCTGTATGACATAAAGCAGATGGGCTGAACTTGGGTGTTGGCAAAACCCAACAGATTTTGGGAACCTGCTTTCCAGGCAATTACTTAAAGAGTTTGCCCCCAGTCAAAAGTCCTAACAATACCTCTCCAAATAATAGCATTTACTTCTAGGGAATGGCAGCATGGGCCCTGGGGCTGGAGCTACCGTGGCTGGAGGGTGATACCCTAGGTCACTTCTGTCTTCACTGTGGACATGGAGCTCTATATTCAGACTATAGGCTTCTCTGGCCTTCAGAAAGAGCCCACCCATCACACAGGCCCACCTACTATAGAGCCAGGTCCCAATATTTGAGGAAAAGAGAATGGAATGAATAGAGGAATTATTTTCATGGGAAGCACAATTAATGGAAGAGACTAAATAAACCCTAAATAACTCTTTAAAGAAATGTCTTCTGAGAATTCAAGAAAATCATATCTATTAAATAAGAAAATAGTATGAAATTCAAGTATGAGAACAGTAAATAACTCTTGAAAGTTAAAAATTGGGTTGCTAAAGTGAAAATTCAGTAAAATGATTCAATAGAAGAACAGAGAGGTCTAGGGGCATACTTAGCAACCTGGAAGCTTAAGATAAGGCCTTTTCCAAGAACACAGAAAAAGGAAGGGAAAAAAAGAGAACTATGAGAGAAAAATTAATAAACATGGAGCTATATCCAGAAATCTAATATTTACCCAATAAAATGAAGAGAACAGAGAGAATGGAGGAAAAGAGTAAAATCAAGGAAAAAGAAGAAGGAAATTTCCAGATGCCAAAGATGGGTGTTCAGGTTAAAAGGGCTCATTGTGTGCTTTATGCAAATATTAAGAAACAACGCATTTCAGTGATTTTTTTATGGCTCCCAAGGATAAAAAGAAAATGCCACAAACTTTCCAAAATGGAGAGGGTGAAAGAAAAGGAAAATAAGGAGTTAGAATGAATCTGGCACCAGACTTCTGACTGACAAACAGAGAAGCTAGAAAGCTGTGGAGAAATAGCCAAAATATTCTGAGGAAAAGCATTTGGAAATTTTTCCCAGCCAAATTACTATTCAAGTATGAAGGCAAAATGAAGATAATTTCAAACATGCAAGCAATTTAGAAATTTTGCCACCCACATAACCTTCTGAAAATATTACTCAAAATAAAAAAAGTAATCCAAGAAATAGAATAACATGAGATACAAGAAATAGAACAAGAGTGGAAGAAATAAAACAAGTAACCAGTAAAGCATATAATTAAGACACATAACTTCTGATCATGAAGCTGTAATAGGTATTCCAATTGTTGAGCAAAGATGCCTAAAATAGAAAATGCAATTTAAAAACAATCTGGAACAGTTGTTTAAGAAGAAGGAAAAGGAAGAGGAGGTGGAGGAGGGGGAGGAGAGAGAAAGGCGAGGAGTGGGTAAGGAGCAGAGCGATGTCAATGGTCTTGTTTTGTATAATTTTAAGAGAAGGCTGGAGGGAGGGTACAGTGCTCAGGAAGGTACAGATTGGTGAGAAGGACCCCATCCACACAATGTCCCTGAAATTTCCATTGAGTTCTTAATTCAATCAGCAGAAATCACAATTTATCAGAACTCCAGAAATCCTATAACAGCAGATGCTACTTATCCCGATGTGGCTTTTTCCTGACCTCTTGTTATTTATAAATAAGTTGTCCATTATTATCCAAATTTGGACATGTTTGAGAGTGAATGGGGCTATTAACTGGACGGATGCAGGAACAATATGCATAAACCAGGACTGTCCTAGGAAATGGGGGTATGTGGTCATCCTACCTGTAGGTAGTCATCTGTCAGTCACACTCACTCTGCAGGACAGAACCCTGTCAGGTTGGAGGAAACAGCTGGATCCTTTCTTGGCCACAAATCATTTATGGGCTTTCATTAGCAGTGCTGAAGAGTTTATATTATGAAGTGTACACTTCCATGTAAAAGGGTGGTTTGCAAACTTCAGGATTTCTAAGTTCTTGAGTTAAACTCTGCTAAAGGCTGTTCTTGATGAGAGTGCCCACTCTGCCATTCTGTTTACCCCTGAAGGGGTTAAATCTAACAAAGAAGGTGACAAATTGGAGGTCTGTTGCAACCCTTGTTTAAAATGACCATTTCCTCACACTCCAAAGCTGAGAGGCAGAGGTTGTAAAATGCTCCTTTGAAGGGACTTAAGAGGTAAATTGCTATCTCAGTGGCTGAGAGCTCTGCACTTAATACCCATATGGGCTGGTCGTAACTCAGGAAAACAGGAGGAAGCACGTGTAGATGAAAAGACCATCAAACAAACTTACTAAAGCCAACTGTGCTTGAAGTGCAGGAAAACAAAGCAGTTAATAGCTATAAGGGCCCAGGTGAGCCAGAGCCGGGTCTCCCTCCCACTCACAACCCCGGTCTCCACATCCTGCAAGTCTTAAAACATCTTTACAGGAGAGGCTTTCCGGGGATGAGCTTCCCAGGATGTGGGCCCTGAATGCACGTTCCGGTACATTCTCTCTGACTTGGGAGTGTTTATTCTCTGTGTACTACTTTCTTACTGTCTTTAAGTTACTTAAAAAAAACAAACAAACCCCACACTTTGGTTATAATTAAATTGTCCCAAATACAGACATGCATGTGATAAATAGGTGTGTCATTACCTTTCAATTATTCCTGAGTTTTTCTGGAAAACCAGTATCCAGTCATGTTAAGCAGAATTTCAAGTGTGAAACCAGGTGTTAAAAGAAATGCAAAATTGAGCATCTAAAACAACTGGGTTATTTTTAAAAATTTTATTTAATCTTTATTGTATCTTTTAACATTACCTTTTAGTCCCCTTACCCCCCAGCAATCATTGTCCATGTGTTACCGAATGTGGACCTGTTGTGGAGGAGCCCCAGATGCTATTACAGGAACAATGCACCCCCTTCCCTGGGGTCCCTCTTTTACAGGTTCTTCACCCATCACCCTTAAAAATTATGGCTCTCAATGATAGACTGGTGAAAAGAAAAGGAACTATGTATTCAAAAATTATATGGGTTTTGAGTAATGGCTAAATATTGCTGTTAAATCACAAAATCCCTTTAAAACACCCTCCAACACACACAGCCCTGCCTTCCCTGCCTTTGCCCAGTCAGGCCAGTCAGCTGTACTGTCCTCCAAAAGATAAAAAGAACAGAAGTCCCGAGCTCAGTTAGGCAGGCCTCTCGCTGTTCCCAGCACCATCCGCTGCATTGCCGCAATCTCCAGCTCTCAATTCAGGACCATGTGGCACCTTCTCATGGCCCACTAGCAAGAGTCCTTTTTCCCTTTTCCTTCCCGCATGGTCTTCTCATGGAGCAAACTACCTCCCAGCTCTCACCACACAAGCTGTAACCCTCAGAGCAGCTGTCCAGTTACATCCTGGGTTTAAGTTGCACAAATCTTCCTGGTTAGCCTTGTTGATATGCAAAATAACCATCTTTGCATATAAGGTTTGAAGCTATTCTGCTGTTATTGACATGCAAAATGACTCTCAATGGCCCTGCTCCAAGTGTCCCATCCTCCATGGCAGCCTGCCTTGGAGTGGGGAAATATCTTATATTTTTCTTGGACACCCCAAGTTCTGGACCCTGTTACAAGTCCCCTTTGGGGGGCCTAGCTGCACTCTGTTACAAATGTCTATGAGTCCTTTTGCCTTTTTGCTCAATCCCTCCATCCCCTAACTTCACCCCACCCCGCTAGCTGTCAGCCTGCTCTCCATCTATGAGTCTCCCCATTTTCCTTGTTAGTTCAAATTGTTCATTAGATTCCACATAGGAGTGAAATCACATGGTATTTGTCTTTGCCTGTCATTTGTCATTTGTCTTATTTCACTTAGCATAATGTCCTCCAGGTCCATCTATGCTGTGGCAAAGGGTGAAACTTTCTTCTTTTTTATGATGGAGTAGTGTTCCCTTGTGTTAATGTCCCACAGTTGTTTTATCCACTCATCTACTGATGGACACTTAGGCCACTTCCATATCTTGGCAATTGAAAATAACGCTGCTTATGTTCTTTCAAATTAGTGTTTTGGGTTCCTTAGGGTATATCCCCGGAAGTGGGATCGCTGGGTCAAAAGGCAGATCCATTTTTAATTATTTGAAGTATCTCCACACTGCTTTCCACAGTGGCTGCACCAGTCTGCATTCCCACCAACAGTGCAAAAGGGTTCCCCTTTCTTCACATCCTTGCTGGCACTTGTTTGTTGATTTATTGATGATAGCCATTCTGAGACTTGTGAGATAATATCTCATTGTGATTTTAATTTGCATTTCTCTGAGAATTAGTAATATTGAGCATCTTTTCATGTCTATTGGCCATCTGTATGTTTGTTTTGGAGAAGTGTCTATTCAGGTCTTTTGCCCATTTTTTAATTGGGTTGTACATTTTTTTGATGTTGAGTTGTGTAAGTACTTCATAAATTTCAGATATTAACCACTTATCGGATGAATCAGCTAATATGTTCTCCCATTCTGTGGGTTGTCTTTTTATTTTGTTGATGATTTACTTTGCTGTGCAAAAACATTTTAGTTTGATGTAGTCCCGTTTGTTTATTTTTTTCTTTTGTTTTCCTTGCCTAGGGAGATATAGCTGATAAAAAATTGCCACAAGTAATGTCTGAGATTTTGCTGCCTATGTTTTCTTCTGGGATTTTTATGGTTTCACATCTAACATGTAAGTCTTTGACCCATTTTGAATTTATTCTTGTGTGTGGTATAAGAAGATGGTCTGGTTTCTTTTTTCTGCACATATCTGTCCAATTTTCCCAACACCATTTACTGAATAAACTATCTTTAGCCCATTATGTGTGCTTGCTTCCTCTGTTGAATATTAATTGACTATAAAGGTGTGGGTTTATTTCTGGGCTCTCTTTTCTATTCCATTGATCCATGTGTCTGTTTTTATGCCAGTACCATGCTGCTTTGATTACTGTGGCCTTATAGTACAGCTTGATATTAGGTAATGTGATTCCTCCAACTTTGTTCTTTTTTCTCAGATTCACTGTTGCTATATGAGGCCTTTTGTGGTTCCATATAAATTTTGGAAATATTTGTTCTAGTTCTGTGAACTATGTCATTGGAGTCTTGATAGGAATTGCATTGAATCTCTAGATTGCTTTGAGTAGTATGGACATTTTAATTATCTTAATTCTTCCTATCCATGAACACAGTATGTACTTCTGCTTATTTGTGTCTTCTTCAGTTTATTTCTTCAGTGTTTAATTTTTGGAGAACAGGTATTGGTTAGGCTTATTCCTAGGTATTTTATTCTTTTTGAAACAATTGTGAATGAGATTGTTTTCTTAATTTCCCTTTCTGTTAGTTTGTTATTGGTGTATAAAAATGCAACTGATTTCTGGAAATTAATTTTGTATCTTGATACTTTGCTGAATTCATTTGTCATTCAAGTAGTTTCTCGGTGGAATCTTTGGGGTTCTCTATGTACAGTATCATGTCATCTGCGAATAAAGACAGTTTTCTACTTCCTTTCCAATTTGGATGCGTCTTATTTCTTCTTCTTGTCTGATTGCTATATCTAGGACTTCCAGTACTATGTTGAATAAAAGAGGTGAAAGCAGACATCCCTGTCTTGTTCCTGATCTTAAAGGGAATGCTTGTAGTCTTTGCCCATTGAGTATGATGGTGGCAGTGGGTTTGTCATATATGGCCTTTATTATGTTTAGGTATGTTCTCTCTATTCCCACTTTGCTGAGAGTTTTATCATAAATGGGTGCTGGATTTTATCAAATGCTTTTTCTGCATCTATTGATATGATCATGTGTTTTTCTCCTTCATTCAATGGTGTCCAACTTGCAGCCCACAGGCTGCATGTGGCTCAGGATGGCTATGAATGTGGCCCAACACAAAATTGCAAATTTTCTTAAGACATCAAGAGATTTTTTTGTGTGTGTGATTATGTGTCACAATGTATTTAAATTGTGGTCCAAGACAATTCTTCTTCTTCCAGTGTGGCACAGAAATGCCAAAAGGTTGGACACCCTTGACTATGTGGTGAATCACATTTATTGATTTGCAAATGTTGTACCAACTTTGCATTCCCAGAATAAATCCTACTTTATCATGGTGTATGATCTTTTTGATGCATTGCTGTATTCAGTTTGCTAATATTTCATTGAGGATTTTAGTATCTATGTTCATCAGAGATATTAGCCTATAATTTTCTTTCTTTGTACTGTCTTTATCTGGTTTTGGAATTAGGATAATGCTGGCCTCATAAAATGAGTCTGGGAGATTTCCCTCCCCCTGAATTTAATGAAATAGTTCAAGAAGGATTGGTGTTAGTTCTCAGAATATTTGGTAAAATTCTCTTGTGAAGCCATCTCATCCAGAGCTTTTGTTTTTTGGGAGTTTTTTTTTAATTGCTCCTTCAATTTCACTAGCTATAATCTGTCTATTTAGATCCTTTGATTCTTCCTGATTTAGTTTTGGAAGATTGTATATTTCTAGGAATTTATCCATTTTATCCAGGTTGTCCAGTTTGTTGGCAAATTGTTGTTCACAATATTTTCTTATAATCCTTTATATGTCTTTGATGTCAGTTACTATGTCTCCTCTTTCTTTTCTGATTGTATTTATTTGTGTTCTTTCTCTCTTTTTTTCTTGATGAGTCTGGTTAAAGTTTTGTCAATCTTATTTATCCTTTTAAAGAACCGGCTCTTGGATTCACTGATTTTTTGTATTGTTATTTTTGACTCTATTTCACTTATTTCTGCTCTGATGTTTATCATTTCCTTCCTTCTTTGCACTTTGAGCTTTGTTTGTTGTCCTTTTTCAAGTTCCTTTAAGTGTGAAATTAGATTGTTTATTTGAGCTTTTCCTTGTTTTTTGAAATAGACCTGTAATGCTATGAATTTCCCTCAGGGGATTGCTATCCCAGTGTCCCACAGATTTTAATTGTTGTGTCCTCATTTTCATTTGTTTCAAGGTATCTTTTGATTTCCTCCTTGAACTCATTGTTGACCCATTTATTGTTTAATAACATTTTATTTAGCTTCCATATCTTTGTGTGTTTTTCAGTGTTCTTCTTGTGATTGATTTCTAGTTTCATAGCATTGTGGTCAGAGAAGATGCTTGATATGATTTCAATCTTCTTAAATGTACTGAGACTTGTTTTGTGTCCTAGCATGTGATCTGTCCTAGAGAACACAGATGTGCACTTGAAAAGTATGTATATTCTGCTGCTTTGGGGTGAAATGCTCTGACAATACCAATTAAATCTATTTGATCCAGTGTGTCATTTAAGATGACTGTCTCCTTGTTGATTTTTGCCTGGAAGACCTATTCATTGAAGTCAATGGGGTGTTAAAATCCCTGACTATGACTTTTTTTCTATCAATCTCTCCTATTATGTCCATCAAGATTTGCTTTACATATTTAGGTTCTCCTATCCTATGCTGGGTGTGTAAATGTTTACTAGAGTTACATCGTCTTGTTGGATTGATCCCTTTAACATTATGTAGTATTTTTCTTTGTCTCTTATTACGGCCTTTTTTTTTTTGAAGTCTGTTTTGTCTGACATAAGTATTGCTAACCCACCTTTTTTTCATTTCTATTTGTATGAAATATCTTTTTCCATCCCTTTACTTTTAGTCTGTGTGTATCTTTCCATCTGAGATGGTCTCTTGGAGGCAGCATATATGTGGGGTCTTGTTTTTTTAATCCATTCAGCTACCCTCTGTCTTTTGGTTTGAACATTTAAGCCTTTTACATGTTAAGGTGATTATTGATAACTATGTATGTAGTGCCATTTTATTTTTAGACTGTTTTCCTCCATTTTTTTCCTTTCTCTTTCTCCTCTTTCTTCTTCTTCTTCTCCCCACCTTTCCTCCTTCTCCAACTCCTTGTTCTTCTTCTTCTTCATCATCCTCTTCATCTTCCTCTTAAACCAAACCCTTTAACATTCGTTGTGGTACTGGTTTGGTGTTAAACTCCTTTAGTTTTTTTCTTGTCTGGGAAGCTCCTTATTCTCCTTCAACTTCAAAGGATATCCCTGCTGGTTAAAGTAGCCTTGGTTGTAGGTCCTTGCTTTTTATCATCTTGAATATTTCCTGCCACTCCCCTCTGGCCTAAAATGTTTCTGTTGAGTAATCAGATGGCAGTCTAATTGGTGCTCCTTTGTAGGTAAATACCTGCTTTTCTCTTGTGGCTTTTCAGACTCTCTCCTTGACTTTAAGCTTTGTCATTTTAATTATGATGTATCTTGGTGTAGGCCTCTTTGGGTCCAACTTATTTAGGACTCTCTGAGCTTCCTGGACTTGTGTGTTTTTTTCCTTCACCAGATTAGGAAAGTTTCCTGTCTTTATTTCTTCAAATAGGTTCTCTATCTCTTGCTTGCTCTCTTCTCTTTCTAGTATTCCCATGATGCAGATGTTGCTATGCTTCATTTTGTCCAAAATATTTCTTAAGCTCTCCTCATTTTTATTTAATTCTTTTTTCTTTTTGCTGCTCTTCCTGTGTGTTTTTTTCTATCTTGTCTTCCAAATCACTGATACAATCCTCTGCTTCATCTAACCTACTGTTTATTCCTTCCACTGTATTATTTATTTCAGATATTGCATTCTTTATTTCTGACTGGTCCTTTTTTATGGTTTCTATATTGTTATTCATGCTTTTGAATATCCTTATAATCATTACTCTAAACCCCCTATCTGATAAATTGCTTGCCTCCATTTCATCTAGTTCTTCTGGAGAATTATTTTATTCTTTCTTTTGGAGTCTGTTATTTTGTCTCTCCATTTTAACTGTTTTTTTACATTTTCCACCTTAGTTGTTAAACTAACCAGCCACTAAACTGATCAGTTGTTAAACTAATTAAGCTGTAATCATATCCTGGCTTAAGCTCCACAGGGTGGAGCAGAGTAACTTCCCCTGAGACTGATGCCACTTGGAGGGGACTGCTCTGCCTGAGAAAGATGGCTCCTGCAGTAGGGGGACTGACTCAGCACAGGGATCCTGGTAGTTCTTCCTTCACTTCTCTCCCCCAAGACACCAGCCCCAGACTCTCCTCATGAGTCTCTTTGCCAGAGCCCAGGATAAGTGGCTGCAAAAGAAACTTATGCATTGGTCCTTTAACAGGCTCTCTGTGTCTCCAGCCATCTCTCCCTGGCCCACAGAAACCCTGCTGCTTTTCACAGCCAGATATTACCTGGATTTCTTTCCGGCTCTGGTGCTGTAGTCTGAGGAGCCCATCTTGGGGTTTAGGCACCACATTTCTCAGGGAGAATCCCCCCAGCCTCTGAAATATGCCTCTGGATCTTCAGCTGCCACTCATGGGAGCCCAGCCGGCCCTCTCATGCCTCCGCACTCCCTATCAGACATGCTGTGGTGAAGTGGTTTCTTCTGTTTGTCCTTAGTTATAAGGCTTCTCTCTAGCAAATGTTCAGTTGGTTATTCAGGATACTTCCTCTACAATTTAGTTGAAATTCTAGATTGGTCCTGGGGGGAGGTCAGCGTAGCTTCCAATTACTTCTCCACCACCTTGGACCTCCTTTAACAGGGTTACTTTTATGCATAATATATAAGTTTAATCACATGAAATTAGGTCTGATGTTCACCATCAGTTTATTCTCCCTGAAGTATATCAGCTACAGCATGAATGATGTTTAATATCTTTGTCATGGCAGCACTGAAATCACCCTCTAATGTTTTTCACTCAAGAGCAAAATTTAGTATTAGATAAGCCCATCTTGCAACACTAACAACAACACAGATGAATCTTGAGAGCATTATGCTAAGTGAAGTAAGTCAGAGAAAGACAAATACTGTATGATTTCACTTATGCCTGTAATCTAAAAAACAGAAGTCATAGATACTAAGAACATATTGGTGGTTGCCAGAGGCAGTGAGTAGGGTTGGGCAAAACTGAGAAGGTGGTCAAAAGGTTCAAACTTGCAGTTACATGTATCATAAATAAGTCCTGGAGATATAATGTACATCATGGTGACTACAGTTAATAATACTGTACTGCATATTTGAAAATTGCTAAGAGGGTAGATCTTAAAAGCTCTCATTATGAGAAAAATTTTGTAACTATGTGAGGTGATACATGTTGACTAAAATTGTGGCAAACATTTCTCAGTATATATGCATATGAAGTCACTATGTTGTACACCTTAAACCAATGCAATATGTCAATTATATCTGAATAAAACTGGAGGGAAATATGTCTATCTTAGATCCTATCCAGAGTGATTTAATTCCTGAAGTTTTTTTTAAATCACTGTAGAGCAAGTGGGGCCCCAGAGTATGTATAAGTATGCCCATATCTTTAAACAAACAAACAAACAAATAAATAAATATCAAACAATGCTTACTATGTGCCTCAAACTATTTTTAGTGCTTTACAAATATTAACTCATGATAATGAAATCAAAAGAGCTTTACTCTACTAAAGAATAATATGAGCTGTTTCTAATAATATAAAAGTCCTATTATTACAGCAAAAAAGGGAGACAGAGGAAAGGAAAGGGCAAGAGAGAGAGCAAAGACCAATGAACTGAGAAACAGAAACAGGAAAGGAGAGATAGAAAGTGGGACTTCCTTCAATAGGAAAGATAATTGATAAAGAGAGTTAATGATGAGAGAGGCAGTATGAAAAGTTACTCACCAAAAACAAACCCCCTTGCAGCATTGACATTTAGAGAAAGCCTTTTATTACACTGGTAGCAAAAAGAAAACACTGTGAGGATTTAGTACATGGATGAGGCATTTCTGCTAAATGAAAGCTAAATGATGTCATTGCGTACCTTATGAGAAAAGTTATTTTGAAGGAAGAGATAGGAGTCTAGAGTAATCCCCTGGTGCAAGAGAGCTTGGGTAGAGCAATCTCAGAAGACCCAAGTAACACTACATTCACGTTTCAAATTGCAACTTAGCCAAGGAAAACAATGATCTATCACACTGAAATAATATTGTTAATTTTGAATATTATTGTTTTTACAGCATTGTTGATTTTTAGCACATTAATTAATTTTGTCCTCATGTTTGTGTAGAAATTGTGGGTTACAAGAATTTATAAATAATTTCTCTCTTTTTATATGTAAGACATTAAAACAAAAATAATTCCAGTTTCCATTAACCTTTACATGCACACACATACAACCCAGGTTCAATGTTTTCATGTGGGAACTCTTCTTAACATTAAAGAAGAAATAACAATACATTTATACAAACTCTTTCAGAGAAGAGAAAAAGAATAAGCATTCCGAACTCATTTTCTTAGGCCAGTATAACTTTGACAACAAAGAATGTCAAGAATATTACAATAAAAGGAAACTGTAAATTAATCTCTCAAACAATGATGTGATCCTCCACAAAATAGTAGCAAATTATATAAAAGGAGACATTTCACCAGAATTTATGAATTATTGATAAACCGAGGCAAACATTTATATTAGAACAGCACTATTTAGCATTTGTTAATTGTTAACATCATGCATTTAAGGAGGAAAGACTTATTTTAAAAGTCAACAGCAGCTTTTTCTTTTCTTTTTTAGTGAGATAATTATTTTTTATTTGACAAAACACCTTGATAGGCCATGGTTCTGGAAGGTGGAGGTCTGAAACAAAGAGAAATTTAATGGCTGTAAATATCTTTTAAAAAGGTGGAGTTTCTTTGGCAGTCCAGGAAAGAGGACATAAGGAGACTAAGCTGAAAAGGAACAGAGATGAAGAAGTTTAAGCTGAAAGAGAGAGAAGAGGCCAAGCAACTTGGCCCTGTGAACCAAAGCAGGGGCCAGGAACACATTCCCAGCCATGGGAAGGTCCAGTGGGCTTTCAACAACACAGGCATTGTGTGATACTCCACAGTGAGTTACCATGTGTGGCACAAGCTGTTGCTGTATTACCCTGTAAGCCTTGGATAAAATTCTTCTAACTTGCCTTGTGATGAAGATACTTTGGGGAAATCCAGGATAAGAGACTGTGGTCTATATGTGGACCAACAAGGCAGGAAAAAAGAGAACAACCACAGGACATGAGAAATGAGTGGAAGTGCTCAGCTAGCGCAAGCTGCTGTATTCTAAGGAAGGTGCACCCGTCCGGGGGCAGGCACCATAGATAGGGCCTGAACTTTGGCCATTTTAATTTTAATGTCAAAAACAAGATGATTCTTTGAGATGACAACATTTGGGTTAAATATGTATGAGAATACCAATATTTATTGAGTTTTTAATACGTACCAGGCTGTTTTCCCAAGCCCTTTAATATATTAACCTATTTAATTCTTACAACAACCATATAACTAGGTAACATGATTATTTCCACTTTGCAGATGAAAGTTAGGTAACTTGTGGAAGATCACACAACTCTAAAATAGTAGAGTTGGGATTTGAACCCGGAGAGCTGATTTACCAGCACCTATACCAGAATCTATGGTTTTACCTGCCAAAGCATGCTGTCTTTTAAAAATGATACATCTGCAATTTTTCTCCTTCTAAGGACTCAATCATACTTTAAGGCAGACAAACAAATAAAAACAAAAAAAAACTACCAAAAAAATCCACCTTTCTGTTGATGTCATCAAGTCCTGTGTTATAGTTCAACTAATACTGCCTGAGGCCAGAACCTCCTCTTCTGCAGAGACTGTTCTCTAGGCTAGTCTCCCTTCTCCAGCTCACAGCTCCCTTCAAAATCCCTCATACTGATTACGCTAAGTCAGCTATTTTCAATGGGCGTTCCATGGCAGGCACGCCATTGTACCACAGGAATTTTTAAAACATGCAATTCCTGACTATTTAGTCAGGGGTGCTGACCTCTTTTCCCTTAGACTGGCAAATTTAATAAAAAAGGACAACAGCTAACACAACAATAACCTTCCAGTGTGAATGAATCAAATTATACCTAATTTTTTTGTCAGACTGGCAAGAAAATACATTTTTTGGTGTGTCACCAAATTTCAGTAATTAATTTATATGCATCATGATATGAAAAATGTTGAAAATCACTGCTCTCTGTAATCATTGTTTTCCACAGTGATTAGTTTAAAACACAAATTGTGTGGGTCAGTATTTGACCTGGGTGGACACTACCTGACCATCTCAGTCAAGACTTTGGCGGTCAGAGTACACCAAAGCGAGTACTCGCCATGCCACACAGAGCGTCTTGGGTCTGTTGGTGCCTCGCTCTGCTCTCCCCGCAGCAGCCAGGCAGCTGACACTGCCAGAGAAATTCATACTATTCTGCTAACCTGTGTTCTTCTGGCTCTGCTGAGTCTTCAGCTCTGCCCTTCACAGTTTTGTTACCTTTGGTCAGCTTCTTCTCTATAGTCAGTTATTATTGTAAACCTTCACCATCCTCCAAGCCTTAACACACTACTGCTCCTCTCATTATTAGCAGATGGCATTGCTTCCTATTTTACCCCCAAAACTAGAGAAGACAGCCTTATGCTGCCACAATGTTTACCATTCAGGAGCGTTCAACCCTTGGCCTATGGGCCGCATGCAGCCCAGGACAGCTTGGACAGATTGTGGCCCAATACAAAATTGTAAATATACTTAAAACATTACCTAGTTTTATTACTTAGATAGGTACATTTTCTATATTAGTGATCACAAACTTGGGACCTGCTCAATGATTTTAAAAAGATTATCGAAAGGACTGCTGCATAATTAGGGTTATTATGTGAGGACTTTTTTGCTTATCTGTGGTGGCAGATATCACAAAAATTATGCATGGACTCTTTTTTTGCTCATCAGTTTTCATTAGTGTTTGTGTATTTAATGTGTGGCCCAAGACAACTCATCTTCTTCCAGTGTGGCCCAGAGACACCAAAAGGTTGGATGCGCCTGGTACATTACCTTCTCCTCACCCCTCCTGCTGCTCCTATATTCTCTATTTCAGGTGGTGACAACATTATCCATGCAAGTCCCAAAGCCGACAGGGAAGGAATCATCCTTCATCCTTCTTCCTTCACCAATCCTCAATCAATTACCAACACTTTTCCAATTCCTCCCCAATACATCCCCAATTTGCCTCATCATTCCAGCTAACACAGACCTATGATGTCCTCATTGTCTTTCAGAAAATGACTGCAATAGTCTCCTCTGGGTCGCCCTGCATCAGGTTTTTTCTCCTTCCAAATATAGCCTTTCGGATCGATTTTTAATCAGATGTCTACCACCACTGCTTTGACATCCCTGATGTACAGGATAAAATGTAAACTAATCTCCTTCTTTTCTTCCCCCAGTACTTGCGTGATGACTAGATCATCAGGTTTATGTATTCTAAAGCCATGTCTATTGTTCAGCCATTTGGGATCAGGACAAGATAAAGAGAGCTGGCATTTTGAAACTCGTTTGCGGCCCCTGGCTAGATTGTCTTTTTTTTTTTTTTCTTTCAGAAAGAGCTGAAGGACTCACATTTATTGATTACAAAACTTACTACAAAGCTGCAGTGATTAAAGCAGGGTAGCACTGGCATAAATACAGACATATAAATCAATGAAATAGAAATGAGGGTCCAGAAATAAATCTACATATCTACAATCAATTGATTTTTTTTATTTTAAAATTTCAATTACAATAGGCACTACCTGACCACCTCAGTCAAGTAGATTACAGCATAAGAATATAGTCAGTAATAGCAAAATAACTGTATGGGGCCAGGAGGGTACCTGAAGCAGTGGAGAGACCGTGGTGTAAAGTACATGATTTTCTAACCACTTTGCTGTACATCTGACACTAACACGATATAATATTGAATGTAAACTGCAATTGAAAAATAAAAACTAAAAAAATAGATTATCTTTATAGCTCTCAGCCTTCCACTTCAGAATGAGAGAGGAAAATCAGGAATTAAAGAGGAAAGTATTTTTTTTTATTTTTTGGTTTTGGGGTTTTAGGTATTTTTATTTTTACTGTTCTGGAACTCAAGATCCAGGAATGGTGGAATAGGCACAGTGCCTTGGGGTCCTTATCTAATTACTTATACACCTGGCACACAACAAACATAGGCTAATTAGACACATTTAAGTAAAAACATGGCATATGATAAAAGAGAGTGACCAAACAAATTATTTTCTCTTGCAGGAGCCATGTAACGCTCACGTTAAGCTGCTTTTGTGGTGTGTTAATGTATTTTGGCACACCTGGGTTGGGATGTCTCTTTGTTCCTGAGCTGGTTCGCACACGCCCGTGCAGTCACAGGTTGTGCTGGGTGCACGCTATGGGAGTTAACGCTGCATATTTGGGGAACTCGTCATGTCTGAAAGCAGGAGCTTCCTCTCCTGATGGACTGAGGCACGTACTTGCTTGTTTCGACTCACTTCTTCTTCCCAAAAGACTTAGCAGCTTAAGGGAACTGACAGCTCATTATTTCGGGACTTGGAAGAAGTGCTGGAGTTGGCAAGCATGAGCCCGTCCGCCCCACGAAGGCTGCTTCCCTGATCCCCAATTCAGTGCCATTCAATTACACAAATACTTATTAAACAACTTAGGCACAACGGACTAGACTGGAAACCCAAGGAAGGAAGAGGAGCATGACACCATTTCTGCTATGAGAAGTCTTGTTAGAGGGCTATTACGCAGATACCTACACTGTAAGGTATGGTCAGGTTTCCTGAGGGAGGCCCAAAGTGCCGTGTGAGAGCAGCAAGGAAAAGACAGGACACAGCCGGTGCCCACAGTGCCACTGTGCACAAGAGCGGCAGTCCGAGCAGCTCCGCCCTTTCCCAGCTGGGCACAGAACTCACCTCAGAGCCATTTCTTATCTCTCCCATGTCAAAGGGTTAGACCGAGGATTAATTAAAATATATTATTTTAATGCCTTTGGTACAGCACTCAAAAGATAGTAGGAACTTAGCAAATGTTCATTTCTTCTGCTTTGATGGTATCCTTGAGATTAACTCTCCCTAGAAACGAGCGTGAGATTTACAGGCAGAGATGGAACATAGAGGGGCACATTTTAGGCAGAGGAAAATATCATGAAAGGATGCAGAGAATGTCTTTTGTTCAGAAAAGTATGAATGCTCCAGTTTTGTTACAGGAAAATAGAGAGATGGACTTGAAAAGGTAAATTGGGACCACACTGAGGGGAGGCAGGATCTGGAAAGGCAGGGTGGTGCAGTGGTTAGGCCTGGGCTTTGGAGCCCAATTATTTAGGTCCCATTCCTGGTTCTGCCATACCTAGTCACTGTGCCACCCAGAGCAAGATACAAAGTCCCTGTGCCTCCGATCCTTCATCTAGAAAACAGTTACTGCAAGTGTCTGCCATACAGGAGTCCCGCTCTATGGATTAAAAGGATTAAAATTTGTAAAGCAATTAGAACTAAGCCTGCACATGGTGGAAATCCAAGAAATACTAACTAGTTCTTATTAGCAGACTGACATATTCATCATGAAGTGGCGTAGCCAGAAGTCATGCTCAAATGCTGACCCATCAGAGGACCTTGACCCGCCCTTACTAAGTAAATGAGGCTTTCTGATCTGAGAAAGGGCTTGGCCTCATTACCTGATTGAGATAATACAGAGTTTCTTTAGCAAATGATAAAGGACAGGTATGAACTCTTCCCTTAAACTTCCTGCCCTTCGGATGATACCTGTATGCCCCTCCTCTCCAAGAGGTTCCCTAGCTCTGCCCCAGGAGGAAAACTGCCAATTCCTCCCTAGGACCTCTGAACAATAGCGGACATCACTCCTTCTTGCTTTCTGATGATTGGAGGATCAATTGTATCATTATGGACAGAGGAATGACTAAGTGGCTAGAGACCAGCTTGAGTAAGAGTAGTTCAGGTTTTCTGGAACTAAAAGCCTCACCTTCCCAAAGAAACTACCAGAGCCCTTACGTTCACAGAGTGAAATCTGCCTAGACAAGAACCAGCCCCTGATCCCTGCTTGGCTGCATTCCAGAGGCTGAGTGGATGTAAGAACCACCCAAAGGAGGATGTTCTGGAGGCCAAGGGAGGCCTCTGAGCCTCCTTCCCCCAGACCTTCTATTCAACTGGCAGGCATACTTGTGGGATAACATTGTGTCCTTTGGGTTAAGAACACATATCACCCCTTGAGCAGTAGTATTAATCCTTCTGCTTTCTGAAAACCCATTAGGTAAAAAATTCAAACCACCTAGTCTGAAGAAGAAAAACTACATCCAATGCTAAAATTTGGACCTAATCCCTCAACAAAGGGAAGAAATTGAAGGGAACCATGTGTGCGCGCGTGCTTGAGTAGCTCTGTGGTGAGGTGGGTGAAGGTGGAATCCACAACTTCAAACCAGGCATCAGGTGCAAGGTTTATCGGAGAACTGAGTAACCTGAGGAGGTTTGTATACCCCTGCTCTCCTTATGGTATGTGCCGGAACGTGGACTTTTTAGTGGAGGAGACAATCACTTTGGCACTCAGGTATTGAGCCAACTGAACTTAAGGGTTTGTTGATCATGGGAATAGTGGCAAACACTAGCTGCCCAAGAACTAGAGGACCCTGAGGGCCTATGGGACTTGGCAACCCCTCCTGCTGTGGGAAAGAAGCCACCAGTTCAGAGGTCACCACATCTTTGACAAGCTGGATTCAGGCGCAGCCCTTCCCATGAGGAAAGTGGGATCTCCAGGCCCAGCCAGCTTGTTGCTAACAATCCACAGAGAGCTCCTGGATGATTCCACAAGCCTCATCCCTGAAGAACCTCAAGTTTTGCTCAGGGAATTAGACTGAACTGTGTGCTCAAGCCAACAGTGATGGAAGGGTGGGCTGAAGAGGAAGAGCCTGGGGCTGCCGCAGCAGCAATCAGATATTCACGTAACCTGCACCTAGGTTGCTCTGGATATTCAAGATGAAGAAGGGTACAAAAAACCACACCCTTCGAAAACAGTTAAAAATACTTTAGAATGTTTGGCTGACCAGGGCTACACTCAAGTTTAATAGTCATGCAGACGAAAAGTGGACTTATTCAGTGTAATCCCAGACAGCAGACCAGAAAATAATGAGCAAATTTTACCTCAATGCAAAAGCATGTGAAAACACAATCAGAGCTGCCCAGCAAGGGGTGAAGTGGTATGCTTCAAAAGAGTGAGTTCCCTATCTCCAAAGGTATTGAAGCAGAGCCTGGGGGCCATCTGTCAACTGTTATGTAGATGTATTTCTCCACTGGGAGGTGGTTAAAGTAAACAAAGGAGGCTTACCCTTGCCCCAAAGTCACGAAGGCTGTTTTTGCTCTTTCAATGGCCCAACTCAGATGTTGCTTTAATTTTGCTTCATAGAACCCAGAATGTTCAAGAGGTTTGCGTTGGTTTTTCAGGTTCTACAAAGGACCGTAGGGGTCATATAAATCAACTTCACCTCGTTTTACTGATGGAGAGACGGAAGTGCCACTGTTAGTTGGCTTCTAAGGTTACATGATTGGTAAGTGATAGAACAGGGATTTGAACCCATGACCTGGATGGAGTACACTAGCCCCCTCTTCCCCATGGGGGATACACTCCAAGATCCCCAGTGGGTACCTTAAATTGTGGATAGTACTAAACTCTATAAATACTTTTTTTTCCCTATACACACACACCTATAACAAAGTTTAATTTATAAATTAGACACAGTAAGAGGTTAACAATAATACTAATAAATAGAAAAATTATAACAATATACTATAATAAAAATAATGTGAATGGCTTTGGGGCCGTAATTCAGTAAAATTAGAGTCACTGGAACACAAGCACTATGATACCAAGGCAGTTGCTCTGACAACATAGATGGCTCCTAAGTGACTAGCAGGCAGGCAGCATACACAGTGTGGATACCCTGCACAAGGGGATGATTCATGTCTGGATGGAATGGAGCAGAAAATGTGAGATTTCATCACACCACTAAGAACAGCAAGCTATTGAAAATTTATAAATTGTTTATATATTGAAATTTCCATTTTAGACTTTTGGATCACCGTTGACAGTAGGTAACTGGAACCATGGGACGTGAACCACATGTCAGAGGGGATGCTGTACTATGCTGGTTTCCTCACTGGTCTCCTTCCATCAAGTATGGCCCAGTACTCTTGATCCTGCCCACACACCACATTGATATCTCTAAAACACTGCTCTGATTATGTCGTTGCTGTATTTAAACTATTTCAAAAGCTCCCTCTGCTCTTTAAAAATATACTTGGAATTCTTTATGATGGCATTTAAAATTCAGCCTTCTTGGTCTTCTCTCCAATTTCAACCCTTCGACCCAGGTCATTTTATACACCAAGATGTTATGTTGAATGTGTATTGAATATGATTGGTTGTAGAGAAAAACAATTTCACTTTTTTCAGACTATTTATTGCCATATTCCTTCTTTGTAGGGTTTGCTGATTATCTGGTTCTGGACCAGCATGTGACAAACATCAGAATCTCAAAAAAAAAAAAAAAAAAAAACAGTACTATTCTTCAGGAAACTTAAGATACCACAGAGCGTGTTCTGACCAATGTTGCAGTAAGAGAACTTCACGTGAAAGCCTGTTATGTGGGAGGGAAAGAACCTAGGCATAGCCCATTTCAAGGAATTTTCACCATAAAAATAAATTAGAGCTTTTAAGATGTGCCTTCCAGATAACAGTTTTCATAAATCATTCTGCACTTATGTGAGGGTGTGTGTCTTCAACACCAGCATCTTTGTTATTTTAAGAGAAAAAGATCACGCCCCTGAATGCATTTAAAAGCCATGTAGAAAACTCCTCCAGGAACACTTAAAACATCAGAAATTCTAGACTTTAATAGGAATAACAATATAAAAGTTATTGAACCATAAATTAGCCAACATTAATGACAATGATACTTTTGATTCTTAACCACTTTTGCAAGCCTTAATTTCCATTAATAATTGACTATCTATACTCTCCAGCATCCATATCAACTGACCCAGGATCCTACTCTTTTGAAGATAAGAAACACAATGACTTGTGATGGGTCTGTTATTTCCAAAGTGAATAGTTAGCTTTTGCTGCCAAACAACTTACTACCCAAACTTAGGGGCTTGAAATGACCTCCATTGGATTGTCAGAGGGTGATAAACCATCACTCAATATCTCAAGCAAACAAATAAAACACAAAGCTGAATTTATTGCTGACATGAGAGGGGAGAACTACACTGATCAGGCAGTCTTGCCAAGCAGAGCAGACTGTTGGTCTGATAGAGGGGCTGAGGGATTCGTGGGGTTCAGAGACTGATGGATTTTCAGTGTCCTAAGTGAGTTGACATTATCTGTTGAATCACAGTTACTTGGGTGAGACTTTTGTTGATTGGTTGACACACTCAGAGGTGTGCTTATTTGAATGAATTCATTCCTGATTGGTTGATTTATAACAGTGGGAGGCTAATACTGATTGGTTGGGCTTACAAAATCATGTTTAATGGGGCAAGCTGTAGCTGATCTATTAAATGGGTTAAAATTGGTATGGTGACCATTTGTTGCCACAGCTACAGAAAATTTATCTTTTTATAAGAGTATGTGAAGTAGGAAACCTGAAAGATGACTTCCAATGGTCCCTGCCTCCTAGTATCATGCCCTTGTATAATTTCCTCCCTGGAATGTGGCCTGGACTTGCTTTTAACAAATATAATGTGGCAGAAGTAATGAGTTGTCACCTCCAAGATTAGGTTATAAAAAGGCTGTGACTTCTGCTTTGGAGGTCTTCTTCCACTTGCTTTCACTTGGATCTCTCATTCTGGAGGATGTAAGCTGTCATGTTGTGAGCAGCTTTGATGAGAGGCCCATTCAACAAGAAACCGATATCTGAGGCCAACAACCAGTGAGGTCCTGAGGTTTGTCAACAGACATTTGAGTGAGTGGATCCTTCCCTAGACAAGTTTTGAGATGACTGCAGTCTCAGCTGACACCTTGACCTAAGCTTTGTGAGAGGCCTCAAGTCAGGGGCACCCAGTTAAGATGTTCCTGGACACTTGGCCTACAGAAACTGTGAGATAAGAAACGTTTGTTGTTTTAAGCTGCAAATTTGAGGATGGTTTTATTACTTAACAATAGAAAAGCTATACAGTGTGGGAACTTTATTTAATTCTCACTATTTAGCTTATGGTCTGTGAGTCAGCTGGATCATTCTTTGGGACAAGTTTATCTAATCTTTTCCGAGCTTCCTCATGCATCTGTGGTAAGTTAGTGCATTTGATGGTGAATGTCTTCACTCACATCTAATGGTTGGCAGGACATTGGCTAGAAATCCCAATTTCTCTTGCATCTTCTATCATGTTAGCTCTGGTGGTTCACCTAGTGGTCTGTCTCAATGTTCTAAGCCCAGCAAAAAAACAAACGCCAGTATGAAAGGACTTTTAAGTCTCTATTTACATTAGGTTTGCTAATATTCCATTGGCCAAAGCAAGTCACAAGGCTAACCCATATTTAAAGGGTGAGGATATAGACTAGCCCCTTAAAGAAGGAACTGTAATGTCACATATTACAAGGGGGAGAATTTGTGCTTATTTTAATTAAAAACATGACAAAAATAATAATTAATTGCCTTTCCTTTTTTCCTTCCATTCCCAAAAGAAGATGTGAACAGCCCAGGCATTACTAAGCATTTGTAAATAAACTGAAAGGAGTTCATAGAAGAGAAAGTTAAGGATTTAGATGGCTGCTTTAAAGAGGAAGATTGCATGAGCAAAAATATATCATTTGGATAAGAAACAATAAATTGAATTTCTAAAAGTGTCTATAAAAATAGTGTTTGCAAAAATAAGAAGGTATATACAAACATGATCCTGAAATCACAGAAGTAAATTTGGCCTGAACATTGAGAAACTCATCCTCCAAAGGGATTTGGAATATCTCTCTCCCATGAATAAACTTTGGAAATTTTATTGCATTGCAGTCACTCTCATTTTAGAAATACATGGCAAGTTTCCTCTATTCAAGATGAAGAGTATGTGTGTTACCTTCGCATTTAGAGCCTAAGACTGTAGAAAGGATCCCGGTACATCACCCTTTAGTATATTTATCTAATCTATCAATACTTTTAGATTCCCCTAGTTGATCACATAACTTTAGTGATGCTGTAATTGCACAAGGAACTCTGCTCAGGAATCCAAATGCAGAGGCTCATTGTAAAGTATAATCTGAGTCATACCTGTTTTCTCAAGTTGCCATTGAGGCTCTCACATGTTTTAGAGCCTTGTTTACCCGTTTTGTTCTCTTAATGCTCGTACAATCAACTGTTCTCACTAGTCCCTAACAAACCATATTAACCATTAGCCATTTGACCATGCCAGTGTCACTCTAACACAACGGCCGTTCCATCCGTCGTGTATACTCAGCACTGTGGAGAAAACTGATATACTTCAAAGAGTTTATCAAAGCCAGAAAGATAGCATTTCTATAGCAAATTAGAAATACGAAGGATTTTCTCAATTTTTCTTCACAGCAGCCATACAATGCTTACTTTAAAAAAACAAAACAAAACAAAACAAAACAAAACATTTTATAGAGGAAAGATCTCATCAGAGGGGTGTGGCTTGCCCAGAATCACTCAGCCAGAGAATGGAATAATCAGACCACACTCAGTTCTTCTGGCTCCAAACAAATTCTTTCCATTTCATCACATATCTGTATCTTTACCCATCAACCTCTCATAACCATTCTATTTCCCACATACAAAAGCCATTGAATCTATTCCATGAGGGCAGGTATGAGAAATGCAATCTCTGTGAGTGTTCTCTGTCCCTCAGCAATTACAGAGCCCAGTGGGCCTTCACAGTTTAATTACTTGTTAATTAATTATACCAGTAGGCATTTTGAGCATATAAAAAATCACAAAGACTTTTAAAATGCATCATATTGGTTAATCCAAGCCCAAACAAGAAGCAGAAAATTCCTGAGTGTGAGAGAAAGAAATGTTGCACACTTTTCTGTTCTAAATTTGGTATAAACATGTGCATTACATCTGTTGTTTATATTTTCTTGAATATTCTCTGCAAAACTTCATGTTTTAGAAAATATTATAATGATATTAAGAGACACTTGCATTTTTGAAGTGGCTTATAGTTTATAAGGCACTTTCAAACACATTCCTTTTTTTTTTTTTGAGTATTTTAATTCTCCCACCAAGTTGTGAGGTAAGCAGATAGCAATTGGCCCCATTTTATTGACATAAAACTAAAACTCAGAGAGGTTTAGATGCTCTTGAGTTTTGACAGCTCTTGGGTGCAGGAGGCAACTCACCTCACAACATTAGAATTAGAAGGGCCTTCCCTAGACATTGTATCATTTTCCAGCATGTGTTCTGTGCCACACTGGACTTGTGAGATGCTCTATAAAAAGTGGTCCAACCCAGCAATTCCACTTCTGGGAATTTATATGAAGAAACCCGAAACACTAACTCAGAAGAATATAGGCACCCCTACGTTCATTGCAGCGTTATTTACAACAGCCAAAATTTGGAAAGCAGCCCAAGTGTCCATGAGTGGATAAAACAACTGTGGGGCATTTACACAATGGAATACTACTCTGCCATAAAAAAAAGAAGAAAATTTTACCCTTTGCAATCTCATGAATGGACCTGGAGAACATTATGCTAAGGACAATAAGCCAGTCAGAGAAAGACAAACACCATATGACTAGACTCATATGTGAAATTGAACTAACAAGCAAAACAGAGACAGACTCATATAGAGAGCAGGCTAACAGCTCTAGGGGGAGTTGAGGGGTGGAGCAAAAAAGAAAAAGGATTCATGGACATGGACAACAGGGTGGTGACTGAGTGGGGAAGGGGTGTGTAGAGGTAGAAAAGGGTATAAGGGGAATAAATGGTAATGGAAAAAATAAAACACAAATAAAAAAGATTTTTAACAAGTGGTTCAGTGTATCAATAAATTTAAGTAGCACTGCATATTATATTCCTCACTTGAGAATTACAACATATATTACTATAAGTAGTCTCTGAGAAGTATTGCAATGTTTATTTAAGGTTAATTTAACTGAGTTTAGTTAACTTAGTTTCCAAAATTGACTTAATCAAGGAACCCTGTTGGAAAACGTTGACCCTAAGGTAACCCTTGCATTATAGAGATGAGAGAAATGATGTTCAAAACTAAAAAATAATTATTTAAGATCACATGATTATTTACATTAGAGTTACAGATGGAACTCAAATCTCCAAATTCAGACACAGCATTCTTCCTGATACCACATATGACTTCTCTATACTTAAATGTTTCTTTTCTATTCCAGGAAAATAATTTGGTCTTTATATTAAAAATTAAAGGCACATTTTGAATAAAAATCTTGTAAAAAAATAAAAGAGATCATTCTTAGGTCATTATTAATTCACCTTTATGCTACCAAAATGTCTTTTAAAAGAGATTTTATTTATTTATTTTTAGAGAGAGGGGAAGGGAGGGAAACAGAAAGGGAGAGAAACATCAGTAGGTTGCCTCTTGCACATCCCCATCTGGCTCACAACCCAGGCATTTGCCCTGACTGGGAATTGAACTGATGACCTTTTACTATGTAGGCCAGCGTTCAATCCACTGAGTCACACCAGCCAGAGCCAAGATAATCTTTACGATAATAGCTGTCATTCTGTAAACCAAGATTGTAAGTAATTTTTAAAGCTTTTTATAAACTTGCAAGTCAAATGTTTTTACAGGTAAAGACATTAAGACTCACAGAAATAAAATAACTTGATAAAGATCATCCATTTATTACAAGGAAGAGCCATGATTTAAACTCAAGTGTATTTGACTGAAAAACTGTTCAAAAGTAACATCATAAGGGTCCCATTTCTTTTGGAAAAGATCCATGAAGACTGACCATTCTTTCTCTCACGCAAAGACTACTGCAAAGAATTTTGAAGAACAAACAAATCATATGGGGAGAAACAAAACAATAAAATCTAGCCAGAGATTAAGCAGGCTGGAACCAAACAATGTATAGGGGAAGGGAAAAGTAGATAGTATAATGGTAGTAGAGACAATATGCATTTTCTTTTTAATGCCTTCAATTCTGGAAAAAGTATTTTGAAATATAGAACCAAAATCCAGAAGCACTTTTTAACTTTCTTTATTATATAAACCAAACTAGCAGCCATTGGCACTTTGATGAGGTTTGTCAGAGGATCAGAATTTCAGGTCTAATGGAGCCTTAGAGGCTTTGAACAATTAAACAAGACTCGAATCCCACATCCCAATGGCTGGTCATCCAGCCTCCGCTTAAACACCGCAGGGATTTAAAGGTGTTTTAACACCTCTGGAGGTAGGCCAGGTTATTGTTGAACAACTCTTAACTGTACAGAGTTCTCTGACTCGACTGTATGCTACTTAAAAGCAGGGCGCATTTTTGTCTTGCTTAAACTACATCCCTAGTGTCTAGCATGAGAGAATCCATCACTAAGTACGGTTTGAATGATTGAATGGTACTGACATGAAACATTTCTTTTTGTAATGTTTATCCTGTTATTCTAATTTTTTTCTTTGGGCAAAAGTTAAATGATTTACTCAGAGGGTATCCAACTGGGCAAGGTGCTCAGGACACAAACCAAAGTCTAAGAAATATTTTTTAATTGAAATATAACTCAAAAACCATAAAATTCATTCTTTTAAAGTTTACAATTCAGTAGCTTTGAGGCTATTCACAAAGTGGTGAAACCACCACTCTGTAACTCCAGAACATACTCATCACTGCCTCAGAAACCCCGTACTCCCTAGCAAATATTCCTCTTTCCCCTCCTCCCCCAACCTCTGACAACCGCCTTCTGCTCCATGATTTGGCCTGTTTTGAACATTCCATATAAACGAAGTCATATGTTATATATGTTCTATGTGTTCTATGTGTTCTATATGTTCTATATTTGTGACTGGCTTCTTCAGTTAGCATGATGTTTTGAAGGCTCACCCATGTTGTAGCATGTATCAGTACTTCATTCCACATATGGCCAAATAATTCATCACATGGATTTACCACATTTTGTTTATTCATTCAACATGGGCATTTAGGTTGTTTCCTCTTTTTGGCTATTATGCATAATGCTGATATGAACATTCATGTACACATTTTGTATGGACTTATGTTTTCAGATGTCTAGAGAATAGAGCTGGGATTGGAATTCTGAGGAACTGCCCAACTATTTGACAAAGCAGTTTATCATTTTATAATCCCACCAGCAATGTATGAGAGTTCCAATTTCTCCATATCCTCATCAACACTTACAGCTTTATATTTTACTTTTTAAAAAGAATTATAGCCATCCAATTGGTGTAAAGTGATATCTCAAAGAATTTTGATAGGCATTTCCCTAATAACAAATGATGTTGAGCATCTTTTTATGTGCTTATTGGTCATTTGTATATCTTCTCTGGGAAAATGTCTATTCAGATCCTTTGCCTATGTTTTAAAATTGGGTCATTTTTAAATGAAGTTATAAGAGTTCTTTATATATTCTAGATACAATTTCCTTATTAGATATATAATCTGTAAATATGTATCCCATTTTGTGACTTGTCTTCTTATTTTCTTGATGATATTCTTTGAAGCACAAATATTTTTAATTCTGATTACTTAAAATAATTTTTCTCTCATTGCTCCTGCTTTGGGTGTCATATGTAAGAAATAGTTGCCTAATTAAAGAATGAAAATCTACTTCCACATTTTCTTTTAAAAGTTTATTGAAAGGCTCTCAACTCTGTTCCACTGACCTCTATATCTATGCTTATGCAAATATATACACTGTCTTGATTACTGTAGATTTGTAGTAAGTTTTGAAATTATGAGCTTTCAAACTTTGTTCTTTTTTTTAAAAGATTGTTTTGATTACTCTTGATCCCTTGCATTTCCATTTGACTTTTACAAACTGTGTCAATTTTAAAAAAAGATTTGATAGGGATTATACTGAATCTTAGATCAGCTTGGGGAATATTGCCATTTTAGCAATACTCAGTACATATTTCAATCCATGACTATGGTATGTTTTCAACTTATTTAGGTCTCTTTTAGTTGCTTTCAAAACTGTTTTGCAGTTTTCAGTTTAAAAGTCTTTTACTTTTTTATTAAATTTATTTTAAATATTTTATTCTGTTAATCTATTATAAATGAAATTATTTCCTTAATTTCATTTTGAGATTTCTCATTGTTACTGTATACAACAATTCTTGTGTATTGACTGCAATCTATTAGCATATTATTAGCATAGTAGTATATTACTAAACCTATTAGCTTTAATAGTTTTCTTGTGGATTTATTAGCACTTTTTTTAAGGAAAAAAATTGTTTTTAATTTTTTTATTGTTGTTCAATTACAGTTGTCCCCATTTTTCCCCACTGCTCTCCCCTGCCCTACCCGCCCCTACCTCCCACATTCAATCCTCCCCCTACCCTTGTCTTTGTCCATGGGGCCCTTCTACTTGTTCTTTCCTCTTTTGACCCTTCCTCTTTTTTTCCGTTATCCCCTTTGATCACTGTCAGTTTGTTCTTTATTTCCATGTCTCTGGTTCTATTTTGCTCACTTGTTTGTTTTGTTGATTAGGTTCCACTTATAGGTGAGATCATATGGTATTTGTCTTTCACCGCCTGACTTATTTTACTTAGCATAATGCTCTCCAGTTCCATCCATGCTGACAAATGGTAGGAGCTCCTTCTTTCTTTCTGCTGTGTATTGTTCCCTTAGCACTTTCTATATACAAGATAATGTCATCTGTGGATAGAATTAGTTTTCTTTCTTTCTTTCCAATGTTCATGCCTCTATTTCTTTTTATTAAATAACTGCCCTGGCTAGAAGCTTAAGTACAATTTTGAATAGAAGTTGTGGGAGCAGACATCCTTGTCTTTTCTTGGTCTTACAGGGAAAAGGCTAGTTTTAGTCTTTCACCTTTAAGTGTCATGCTAGCTGTGGGGTTTTTGTACATGTTCTTTATCATGTTAATAAAGTTCTTTTCTATTCCTGGTTTGTAAACTGTTTTTATCATGAACATTTGATTTTGTTGAATGCTTTTCTTGCATTTGTTAAGATGATTATGTTTTTTGTCATTTTTTATATTACTATGGTGTATTACATTGACTGATTTTCATATACTGAAACAATTTGCCATTCCTGAGATCAACTTCACTTGGGCATGGTGTATAATTCTTTTTATACACTGTTAAATTTGGCCTACTAGTACTTTTGTTAAGAATTTTTGTGTCTATGTTCAAAACAGATATTGCTCTATTATTTTCTTTTCTTGAGATATCTTTTTCAGATTTTGATACAAGGGTAATACTGGCTTCATAGAATGAGTTGGGAAGTTTTCCCTCTTCTTCTAGTTTTTGGAAAACTTTGTGGAAGTATGCTGTTAATTTCCTTTAAACATTTGGTAGACTTCACTGTTGAAGTCATGTGGGTCTAAACATTTCTTTTAGAAGGTTTTTGATTACTACTTCAGTCTCTTTTATTAGTAAGGTCTAGTCAGATTTACTGTTTCTCTTGCATTTGTTTGGGTTCTAGGGATTTGTTAGTTTCATCTGTTACCTGACTGATAGGCATACAATTAGTCTCTTATAATTGTTTTTATTTCCATAAGGCCAGTATGTCTTCCTTTTTGCTAATTTTATTAATTTGAGTCATTTTCTTTTTATTTTGGTGAGTCTAGCCAAAGGTTTGTGAATTTTGTTCATCTTTCCAAAGGACCAACTTTTGGTTTTGTTGATTTTTTTCCTATTGTTTTCTATTTCATTTATTTCTGCTCTAATCTTTATTATTTTCTTCCTTCTCTTTATTTTTAGTTTAGTTTTCTCTTTGTAGTTTTTTAAGGTTGGTTTAAGGTATTTGTTTATCTTTCTACTTTTGTAATATAGGCATCTACAGTTATACTTTTCCCTCCACTTACTGCTTTAGCTGCATCCCCTAAGTTTTGGCATGTTGTTTTTTCATTTTCACTTATTTCAACGTATTCTAATTTTCTTTTGATATCTGTGACTCAGTTTGTTAGCCATGTGTTGTTTAATT
Source organism: Pteronotus mesoamericanus (assembly GCF_021234165.1). NCBI lineage: Eukaryota > Metazoa > Chordata > Mammalia > Chiroptera > Mormoopidae > Pteronotus > Pteronotus mesoamericanus. Next base: position 7,178,372 of record NW_026555310.1, read on the forward strand.
TACATATCTCTGTGAATTTCCTAAATTTTTTTCTGTTGTTGATTTCTAACTTAACTGCATTGTGGTTGGAGAATATACTTTGAATGATTTTAATCTATTTAAATCCATTTAGACTTGTTTCCTATTAGTTAACACTATTATATTGCATATAATATATATGCAATATATATTATATATGACATCTTACATTATTATATTATTATATATGACTTACATTAAACTTCTTAGCAGAGTAGATATTTAATGTTTGTTAAATTCAATTCATAAAAATTTCTCCAGATATCAGGTTTAACATAGTGTCTTAAATAAATATAGCAACCAAAAAATACTTGAAAAGATAGGAAGGTCTATACCATACACCCATGTTACCCAAACTTAATTGATGATCAGGATCTTCTGGGGAGTATTTTAAGACTGGTGACCGTGCTGGAGTTAGATAATACTAATGGGGTCTATCCTGGGGGGCCACCCTTGGACTTGCTAAATAGGTGGCTCACCTCTACATTTGCCACCAACAAATCCAGCAAGTGGTCATTTCTGATAAGAGCACTACATTTTCTTTCTCTTAAGTATTGTCTTTAAGGGAGCTCAAGTTATTTCCAAATTGCACCAAATGACTTGCAGAAAGCATATAGAATGTAATTCAAATTTGTCATTAACACAGGTTGGAGGAACCATATTCTGGGCTAAAATATAACATCATAGCACTTAGAGAAATATTTACATAGACCTTTAAATAGTTTTAAACAAATCCATACATTATTTCTTCACCAATGAAAAGTAAATGAGTCACCACTGTCATTATTATATTAGTAAATAAAGAAATAATAAGGGAAAATTGAACTCTGTTTGGGACATGCATATTGAATGAAGTAAAATAAAGCCCAAATTCTCTAGACCAAGGGTGTCCAACCCTTGCCCTAGATACAAAATTGTAAATTTACTTAAAACATTACGGGATTTTTTGTGTGTGTGTGTGATTACGTGTAACAATGTATTTAATGTGTGGCCCAAGACAATCTTCTTCCAGTGTGGCCCAGAGACACAAAATGTTTGGACACCCCTGCTAGACAAATCCTAATTTTAAATATTCTTCCCATTGTTTCCTTGTACCTTTGAAACGTCCTGAAGCTCCCAACATTTTAAAGTTTGACTATATCTCTTAGACTGTGTCTTAAACAATGTGTTGTTAGGTCATATCTCTTGTTTCTCTATTTAGAAAATAGTCACCCACTTTATTCAGGTAAACTATTTTCCACCTTGAGAGAAAACACCGATTCTGCTTTTATTCATTTTTAACCTATATTACAGAAAAGACTTGAAAATAAAATAAAGGAAATCATGAATATAAAAGAAAACTATGTAAACTCACCAGAAACAATTTTATTTCCTTCACACCTAGCTCTAAGATATGGAATTTATAAGAAATTATTCCAGAAAATGGAATATGACTGAACACTTATCAATATTGTGAGGAAGCTGCTCTCAAGTTTTTTCTCATCTCAACAGATTCATTGAATATGAGACACTTTCATGAACATAGAAACTGATGCAAACGTTTCTGAATTGGGTCTGAGTATGATGCATAATTCTCCTCCATTGCTTGCCAGATCAACAGCATCATGTTTGTGTGTCCAACATCAAACTGAGAATTGTTGCAAAAGGAAGAGAAGGGAGGAAAGGCTGCGAAGATTTACTGCAAGCCTAATACATGTTAGGCTTTTTACATGTTGCCCTAATTAAATTCAAACTTCTGTAACTTATAATCACCATTAATTATAAAAGAGCTAAACTAGTTTGTATGCTAGGTTGAGTCCAGGATAATAAATATGACATTCACAATAAGCAGTCTAGATAAGTGAAATACAAATTTCACTTAACAGTTGAGTTCTGATTTCCACCAGGGACTTGGCTCTGGTACCATCTTTATAACTTTGTAATATTGTTTGTTTGTTTGTTTGTTTTACTTTTTATATTAAAATACTTTAAAATTTATAGAAAATTTCTCAGAACTATTACAAATAACTCTGATACCCATCACCTGATTTTGCCATTTTTGTGTGACCATTTGTCCTATTTGTTTTATCATTCTCTTTTTCTCTTTGCCCCTAAACACTTCTGAGTATATTTTCTAAGAACATCAGAAAATTTAACATAGTATGATACTATTTTCTAATTTAGTCTTTATTTAAAGTTCTCCAACTTTCCCAACAATGTCCTTTATAGAATTTTTTTTCTTATTCAAGACCTACTTCAGGATCTACTGTACATTTAGATTTCATATTTCCTTAGCCTCTTTTAAAATGGAAGGAATCCGTAGCCCGCCTTTGTCTATCATGACATTTACATTTTTATTCTTCTTTTTTGAAGAGTCAAGAAAAATGAAAATGTTTGGTCCTCTTCAATAAACGTTTAACACTGATTGGTTCAACTGGTTTATTAAGTGCTTTATATTCCTAAGATCTCATATCTATAGTACAAAGCAATATCAAAGAAAATGTTTTAAAACTGGTTACATTTATCAATTTTTTAAAAAAATTCTGATGGTTCTAAAGAATCAGGTTTACAAAAGGCTCTGCTTAAAGCTAAATTGATGGTGTTTTTGTTGTTGTTGTCTAGAGGCTAAACTTATTGATCTCATTTTTATTGTTTTATAATTAATGCAGAAGAACAATGCAACTAAATAAGTAGGAATAAAATATTACATGCACTCAGAGCATCCAGATTTCAAGGTCATTTGTCACTACACACTGATTACGGAGAGAGCTCATAGGACTAAGAAGAAGAAGAAAAAAAGCCAATTTACCTTATTAAAGTATTTTAAAGAAGCTAAAAGAAGGTGAAAATATTGAGCTAGCTTCTTGGTTTAATAGTAGGTGCTCAACATAAATATTTATTGCATGAATAAAAGAATAATGAAAACGATACAGAGAGTGAGATGCGGCTAAGTGCTCTAAATAAGATAAAATATGTTATATATTATATTCTAAAAGATAAAAAAGACAAGATATGGAAGCAACCTAGGTATTCACTAACAGATGAATGGATAAAGAATTTGGGGAATTACATGGCAGTAAAAAGAACAAAATCATGCCATTAGTGACAACATGAATGGACCTAGAGGGTATTGTGCTAAGTAAAATGAGCCAGGGAAAGACAAACACAATATGATTTCACTTACTTGTGGAATCTAAAAAAAAAAAAAAAAATGAAACAAATGAATAAACAAAACAAAACAGAAACAGACCCCCAAGTGAAGGGAATAAGCTAATTGTTGGCAGAGAGGAAGTGGGTGGGGGAAATGGGAAAGAAAAAAAGTATAAAACTTCATTGAAAGAACTTAAAGAAGATATGAATTGAGAGACAACAAATATGCATGAATAGGAAGACTCACTATAGTAATCATGTCAATGGTCCAATAATTGAGCTACATATTCAATAAGATTTTAATCAAAATGTCAATAGGATTTTTAAGAGGCTTTGACAAGTTTATTCTAAAATGGGAAGGGAAGAGTAAATAACCAAGAAAGAGAGGCCAAGACAGGCTTAAACAAGAACTAGGCTGAGGGACTTGCTATATCAAATAGCAAGACTTAGTCATTATGTAATTTAATATTTAAGCATGGGGATAGAAAAATAGACCAATGTAAAAGAACAGAGATCCCACAGTCAGACCCATACATTTATGGAAAGCTGATATATGACAGAGCTGGCATGTAGATCTGCAGGGAAAGCATAGATTATTTTAAAATGGTGCCAGAACAACCGATCATCAAAAAAAAAAAAAAAAAAAAGGAAATAGATTCCAACCCCCACAATTTAAAAAAAAAGTCTCAAATGAATTTTTTAAAGAAGTGATTTAGAAGTGTTGAACTCCATACCATGCAGTTTTAGGAATATCATTAAGCAATTTGTTTTGTTTATGTATTCCTTTTAATATAAGCACAAGAGGGATATATGATAAAATTATCTCTATAAATAATGCCTAAAGAGCTCATTTGATAAGCATCAACATAAAATTCTGAATGACAAAAAGGATAATGGTATAGTTTAATTGGCAGTTTTCTTCCCTTAGTGGTACATAAAATAATAGTGCATTTTACAATCAATGGCTTCTTAAATTAGATGGAATATATTATAAAGGTGATTGTTCATCAATTTAATTTATCTACTCAGAAGTGTTCAAATGCAATGAAATTATGGAGTTGGTGCAAACACAAAGAAATGGCTAGGCGGTAGACATGTACATGTGAGGCTGAGTTATGTTAGCCATAGATAGTATAAGCCCTGGAAGTTTTCATTTGTGGAGTGATTAAGCAAAATGACAGTTAAGCAAAAAATCCAAGCAAAGAGAAAAGGAATCGAGAAGATGGCTTACGTGAAGCTGCATACCTGCTTTGTTTTTTTCATTTCAAGTTAGCCTAGGGGAATGGCTCACCTCAAGTCTACCAAAGTGGGCCAACTGCAAGTACTAGTTATGAGAATTAACCAAATACCTATATGAGGTCTGCCGGAAAAAGTCCAGCCATTGTTAATATAACAAGAAAAGTTAGCACGACATTGACATAACCTTGCAGCCAAGGAGAGTGGACTGGAATGCACATTTGTAAACAATGATGACTTAACTGTACTAATCAGTGGCGGCAGTAGACACTGAGTGAACATGTGTACTGTGTGGCCATTGCATTCAAAATGATAGCGAGTAGAGCAACGAATCTGTATCAAATTTTGTGTTAAGCTTGAACATTCCTCCATGGAAACTATTCAGATGATTCAGAAGTCCACAGCTACAACTGGTAATTGACAGCTTCATCACAACAACACACCTGCTCATGCACCATGTCTTGTTCAGAGTTTTTTTGGTGAAACATCAAATCTCTCAGGTGGCTCAGGCCCCCTATAGCCCAGATTTGGTGCCCTGTGACTTCTGGCTTTTCCCAAAACTAAAATCACCTTTGAAAAGGAAGAGATTTCAGACCATTAATGAGATTCAGGAAAATAAAACAGGGCAGCTGATGGTGATTAGGACAACTATGTGAGAAGTCCCTACTTTGAAGGGGACTGAGACATCATTGTCCTATGTACAATGTTTCTTGCATCTTGTATCTTCACTAAATGTCTCTATTTTTCATATTACATATCTGGATACCTTCTGGACAGACTTGATATATTTCTAACTCCCACTTTTACTTTGTTTCTAAGTTTTTTTATGCACCTGTGTTATCTCCTCTATTAGACCAGAAGCCCCCTAAGGGCAGGGATAGCCATATTTCTTTTGCATCTTACACAGCACCAAGAGAGTGCTGAAAATATAATAGTCAGTCAGTAAATATCACCTCAGAAAATACTTCTGTATTGCAACCCCTAAATTCAAATAAGTATGATTCAAGCAGCTTTTGCCAAAGATTTCAAGAGGAATCTCAATAGCTCCTAATTTTAATTCACCTTTATTGATCCTAATTCACAATTAAGTATCACAATTCCCTTCCTGTAATACATAGGTAGAACCTATCTTCCCAGTTTATAGGTATGGCGGGAGGCAAAGGTGTAGTTTTAGTTCATATTTTGTAGACTCTTGGCATCAATGTTAATACAGGAATTCTAGCTTTTTACAAAATCCTTACCACCACACAACTATTTCTGGGCATCTCCAGCAGGGGGCTCACCTATGCCTCGTAACAAATCCAGTCCTTCTGACTGCTACCGCCTCTCTCCTGCCTCCCCACAGTCAGACAAAGAATTGCAATTCAGGACATGTGGTCTAAATGCAAACCACATGCAAGTCCAGAGAAACAAAGAGCAACACTATTTTACAGACTCGGACTCGGAAGGAGCTATTGTAGACGCAGAGGCCTTGGAAGAAACTGAAAGTTCAAAACTTCCTGTTGGGTCAGTAGTGTGAGTTGGGTAACTTGCTCGTGCGAGTTCTCTCTTCTAGTCTTCCCACTCCATTATAAATGAGGTGTCTGTTTATGAATTTTCACAGTGGAAACTGCTCTCCTCTCAAAGGAGGGATACTTACGTTTCAGTGTTCACTTGAGAAGGACACAGATCATCTCTTTGTCTCCCTTGTGGTCATACTGTTCAGGCCAAACTGCAAGTGCACTAATGTCTTAGAATTTAGAGAAATAGCCCTTTCCACCTTCACTCAGTCCCCTTCTCACAAGAGAATGTGGGTATTCATCCTCCGGGGGCTGGGCTTAGAGACAAATACAAAAACTGCACTTGGTCATGTCATGAAAATTATGTCTTCTTTGGACTTGATGGAATCCCGAGAAAGAAATCTCTTGGGAACTTTTTAACAAAGACTGTCTTTGGTGTCACCAAACCGTCACCAAAATGAGTTGAACCAACAGTCCTTAAATACACAGGTAAAGACTGACTCAGAGCTTATTAACCAGTCAATCACCAACTCCTCTTTTATAGCATTTCTGGCGTTTTCTCAACCGTCGGTTGCACAGGGCCAGCCTTCTTTATTTCAGACAAGATTGAGTATAATCACAAGGCTATAGGACATGCAGACGCAGAAACCTAAACAATAAACCTATATTGCTCCTTAAGCCAGCATATTCAGCAGGAAGCCTATTAAAAAATACACCTCTTCTAATTCCTCTCAAATCACTGCCAAATGTTCCAGCTCTGACTACTTGTCACGTGGATGGTGTCTTTATTTCCAAAAGATTTTTTTTAAAGATTAGGTTATGTGATATACCATTAAATTAATATGATTAACCTTCTAAGGTAGCTTATTGGATTTAGCTCTTATTACTTCCTAGTCACATGTCTCTCATCTTCTTAGGACCCGCTGACTAGCAAAGGCATATTTTCCTCACAATGGTGGTAAAGGTACGTGAGAGCAAATGGAAACATCGAACACCCCTTAAAGCACACGTTCAGAATGGGCGCGCTGCCATTGCTGCCTCATTCTATTAACCAAAAACAAGTTACAGACTGTATCCCAAGTCAAGGGATGGAGAAATAATACACTTCTTTCAGTGGGAGGAGCTGTAAGTCATGCGAGGAGTGAAGAACTGATGTGAACTACCACAAAGTTAAAAGAGAGAAATAATATAATCATCTCAATAAATACAAAATCTATATTTGAAGGAAAAAAATCATCTCCTTTAGAAAACTAATGTAATAATGATGTTTTTTCCATAATGATAAAGAATGTCATTAACTTTGATAAAACTTTGATTTTAGCCAGTATCATACTCAATTCTAAGATACCAGATCATTACATTTTCATTAAATTAAAAAACAATATAGAATATGTTCTCACTTAGTCAACACTGAAAATTCTAGCCAACTCAATAAAAAAAGTAAAAGGAGATAGGAATATAGCCCACATTCCTTTTTTGATTCTGGGGTTGAGTATACTAGAGAATTTAAAAGTCTTCATATTTTAGAAAAGTTAATTTACTATGTATCATGTAATAACAGAAACTGATGTATATTTCTGTAATCAATACTATTTCTACATTAAAATATATAAATATACACAAAGTGAAAACATACAGATATAAACAGCATCACATCCATTCAAGTCAGATTTTAGCACCAAATTTATGAACTTTCCGTCTTCAAATTGAATTTCAGATAAGAGATTGTGAATAAAAGAGAGTCCAAACTATGATTACCAATAGATTAGACAAAAGAAAAGCCCAGAGAATTAACTAGAAAATTATATAGGAATTTACAAAGGTGGTCACTTATCAAAGAAATAAAGTACTTTTTTATATCTCAATAAAACTTAGAACACATAATGGAAAAGATGATTTTCATAATAGAAGATCTCACGTAGCAATTAGTTTAACAGAAGTGTGTAATTTTTTAAATCAGACTTCAAAATTTTACCAAAGAACATAAAATAAACTAAAAATAATTGTAAGTAAATCCAAGTTAACCTCATAGGAAGACATTTCATTGTAAGTTGTTGATTCAGATTAAAATTTTTAAAATATATGTTTAATGATATTCTATTTAATTTCATAATAAGGATTTTTTAGAAATTTGATAAAAGTACTTATAAATGTCATCAAAAAAACAAGAATAAATAACTAGATTTTTAAAAGGAAATAATAATAGAGCAACTACCATTGCCCTATAGTAGTTCACTTTAATATATACTACAAAATAATAAAAACAATGGTAATAATGTAGAAATAAAGAGACAGAAAGATATTTCCTTTGTAGCTCTTAGTAGAATCACTTGGAGAATGCTCAAAACCCTTTACAAATGTAATACATAAATTTGAAGATACCTTTTAATTTGTGATGTTTGCCAAGAATATTTTGCTTTACAGACCTAAGATACTGACTTCAAGTTGTAGTTCCTTCAACCTATAGTTTTTAATCTTTCTATAGCTTAACTCAAGTAATGCCACCATTTACCAAATTTCCTTTTTTATCTTTTATCCTGAGAAATTTTCAATTTTATATTTTCAGAAAATATTTGAGCCAATAACAAGATAATAAAATGGTAAACTTCTATTTCACTTTCATTCTAGATGTGTATATCTGAAATGTTGCTGGTAATAATAGATAATACAGAAAAGAAAATATCACCCTATATAACATTTGTTTTGTGATAGGTTTCCTTCCATAGTAAAAAATAAAAGTTTTATGAACATCTAGGCCTATTCTGGAACAATTGATTGGACCTAAGGTCATCACTATTTGTCTACCCTGGGGCTTTGATAATTCGTACATTTGTCAATGGTTAAACCTCCATTATAGGTAATGTTTGTTCTCTATGCTCAATCTACCTTTTAATGATTTCTCTTATTATAAAGTCATAATTCATCTACCAGAAAACCTCATCATCTTGTGTGGCTGATTGGCAAAGTCCCATTTCCATCCTTGTTCCAAATAGTTGAAAAATTAGAAAAACTCACAGTGGGATGGGACATTGGCAAGACTTTTAGGAATTTCACCTCTCCTTTGAGATGCCAAGTTGTTCTACACTCAACATTTTGTGGCAAGTTGAAATCAAGGTGACAAATTGCTGCAGACTAATCTGCCAGGAAACAGAAGGCATCTACTAGAGCCCTATGTGCAGTCTTCTCGCTGTGAAGGTGGTGCAGCATTTCCCATAACTTTAAAAACAGTGCACACAGCAATTACCATCTGTGCTACAAAACATCATTTGTATAATGAAAATAAGTGACATCATGCAAAAAAAATTGGGAAGCAAAGTAATTTTCTTACAAATAGGGTTTGTTTGTCTCGAAATTAGAATTCAAAATAGCCTGATAATTTTGAACAATGGGCCAATCTAATCAAAGCAACTGAATAAAAATAAATGCTGGAAACTAGGACTAAAAGCTAATCCAGCCCAGGGCGAGGAAGAGGTGTTTTATTAGCAGTAACATGGGTTAAATAAGACGGCAGGGCTTGAGTCAGCAGTAACTTCAGCATGAGTCAACAGCAACATTACCTTACCCAGACTAGAGCCATGTGGTCTGACCCCACCAAGGAAACTGTCTTAGGGCTTGAATGTCTCTTATTAAAAGTGAGAGAGATCAACTCAAGTGTATGCAGATGAAATTAAACAGGATGAAAATCTATAACTATAGATTTGAGGAACTATATCATTTGAGGAAAAAATAGCAAGTAAACAAGTAATCCAGTATAGAAGTTCAAATGGGAACATGAATAATATCTTCGAATACATGGCAGGCTCTTTTACACATGCTTTGAAGGCTGAAAGAGATACTGCTATTGACTCATTGTAAGGAAGAACTTAATATTCAAAATAGCCCAGTGATGAAAATGTTGCCTCAGGAGTACCAGCATAGCCAGGGCAGTGGGCAATCACTTGCCAAGGTTTTTGCAGGAATCAACAGGGAGTTTGGAATTCTGTGATTCCTTTACTTTAAAACAAGTACTTAAAAGCAGCCCAATGTGAGAGCACACTTGATATCTTAATTCCATTAAATCACTCTAATTAATGCAAGTTCTCAATTGATCACCGCATGACAGGGCATGGATGGAAAGCTATCCGGCAGTGAAGCTAGACAGAGTATTCTCCTTACTCCAGACCACATTCTCTGCCACTCTCCCTTCCATCTATGCATTCTGGTCACTTTGGACTTGAAATGTGAGTCCAGGGCCCTTGCACTTGCTATTCCCTCTGCCTGGAAAGCTCTTTCCCCCGATGTGCATCCGTATGGTTCACTCCCTCACCTCATTCAGGACTCTGCTGGAGGCACCTTCACTGAACATTCTGTTTAAAAGAGCACTCTCCTTCATTATTCTTTATTGCTTACCTTGCTTAATTATGTTTTCTTAACATGTACCATTACCTGACTTAATATAGCAATATATATATTTTTACTCAATATCTCCCTTTCTATTAGAATACAAATCCATGAAAGCAGTGACCACGTCTGCTCCGTTCACTGCTGTCATCCCGACTTGAACAATGCCCAGCATGTGACAGACATGCAACAGATATCTGTTGAATAAATGAATGAATGAATGAAAGAACGACCTTGAATAGGACACATAATCCCACTTGTGTTGCAATCTGTAAAACAAGGAAGTGGGATTGGAAAATCTTTAATATCTCTTCATGCTCCAACATTTTACAATTCTTTAGTTTCCTAAGCCAGTGTTCTCAATCATCATATTAGAAAAAGAAAAGAAAAAGTTCCTTAAGGAACAATGTACTTCTGAGAGACCAAAAGTTCTAAGTAGATCTGGAATTATTATCACTAGAATTTAAATTGTTGCATACAGAAATTCTACAATAAAAAACCATCTTTAAAAAAATTTTTTTTCAATTATATTTGACATACAGTATTATATGGAAAACAGGATGAAGTTTCCTCCAAAAATTAGAAACAGAACTACCATGTAACCCAACAATCCTACTTTTGAGTATATTTATCCAAAGAAATACAAAGCACTAAGTTGAAAATACATATGCACCTCTATGTTCATTGCACCATTACTTACAATAGCCAAGATATGGAATCACAAACTATCTTTATTTTGGAGACTCTGATAAGATTCCAGAGTCGGAGTGTGTCTTAGTGCATGCAGCCTGCATTAACAAAAATACCATAGACTGGGCTGCTTATAAACAACAGAAGTTTACTTTGCACAGCTCTGTAGACTGAAGTCCAACATGAAGGCACTAGCAGATCTGGGTCCTGGTAAAGGTCTGCATCCTGGTTCATAGGTGGCCATTTCTCATTGTGTCCTCACATGAAGGAAGGAGTAAGGGAGTTCTCTCGGGTCTCTTTAAGAAGAGCATTAATCACATTCACCTTTGGAACCTACTATTTATCTCCTAAAGGCCCCACCTCTTAAACCTTAACACTGGAGGATCAGATTTCAACATGAATATGGAGGGGGAGAGGGAAGAGGACACACATTCAGTCTATGTTAAGTAAGGGAAGAAACACTTATTTAATGTCAAAAAATGAATTCAGGACTTGGCTAATCAAAGTATGTGATGATGCACATCCTTATCTGCAGACGGCCAATCCAAAAGAGGGTTCTAAAAATTGTGGACCAATCAGATTGCCCTCAGCCTGCAAAACCTGCTGTGAATCATTCGCCATGGTCATGATTTTGCCCCCAATTACCATATTACATTCTTTCCATAACATGCTGAATAACTTGAAACATTTGCCTTCTACAGATGTTTAGGGGCACACCCACTGCTATTTTAGAGATGACAAAAGGGAGGATCATCAAGAAAAAAACTTGATCAAGAATATTTTCTCTCTTGTATAAAACATATCTCTAGGGACTAGAACAGAGTAGGCACTCAATAAATATTCAATGAGTGGATGGCAGAGTAGTGAAGTTAGGGTTTAAACCCAAGTGTATTCGGGTCCAAAGCCAGTTCTTTTTTCTACTCTACCCTATGGCCTCTCAGTATGCATATAGTCAGGAAGGTCAGAAGCAACTAAAATGAGGCAGAACGCACCAATATTCTGGTTTCCTTACCCAACTGTCTCTGTGCTTCATTTATACTTAGAAAGTGTCTGTCTTCTTAGAATGGTGAATGGTGGAGTACAATTAAAACATAAAACAAAGACTGCAGGACAAAAGCTCAGGGATCCTAGTTTCAAACTACGCCTATGCCTTACAACATGCCACTTAGTTTCTCTGAACCTCTGCTTTTGAAATCTATATAACAGGGTTACTGGTCTCTTACTCAGAGGGTTACTGAGTGGACATACTTACCTGGCACTTGGTAGGCCTTCAAATTTTGTATTCATTATAAAGACCAATGACTGACAGTGACCAGAGAGGGGGAGAGCAGGGTAATGGGGGAAAGGAAGGGAAGGGCGAAGTCAAGGAACATGTATAAAGGACCCACGGACAAAAACAATGGAGGGAAGGATTGAAAGTGGAATGTGGAGGGCGGGTAGGGCAGGGGAGAGTAATGGGTGGGGGGAATAGGGACAACTGTAACTGAACAACAACAAAAAGAGCAGTGAAAAGACTGCTCTCTATGGAGCTCATAGTCAATTCGCTATGCCAGCTTGTTCATGAATGATGCCGCTAGAGGACATTGAACTAGCAGAAAACTTAAAACTAGATTTAAGGAGACTGAGATACCAGTATCTGAGCTGGTGACTTCTCCCTACTATGAACTGTTGAACTGCAATTTTCCTCAGACTCTCATCTGTGGGGGAGCCCTTGAGAGAACAGATGTCCTCAGAGGATTACTAAGCAGTGAGAAAAGAATTCTATTTCAGTGCTGTGGTTAGGTGGTTGGGTGGCGGCATCAGTATTTACAAGTGTCTCATCATCCTTGCAACAGCCACGGACAGATAACACTCTCCTCCCAAATTTTCTAATGATACTGGGTTCTAGGTTTTAACCGCAACAATCAGAAACCTCTCAGAGTTTTTACTAATCTCCTGACATGGAAACTCCTGGCAGCCTCATTGTATAATTTTGGCAGGAAAACAAAAGTAAGTTTTATTTGCCTTGCTCATGTAAAAGATATTTATATACATAAATATCATATAAGTCATATAAAGGCTTCTTCCCTGTTCTTTTCCTGACCCTTGTACAAATGAAGATGAAATCTCTTAGAAATACAGGCGAGGCGTTAGCAGGAAAGGAAGCCAGAAATGAGAACTTGAGGTCACCCACTGTATGTGTCCTTGACAAAAGACAGAAGTTTATTCACTCTCCCTCCAACTGAATACTACTCCTAGAATTTTCTGTTTTAGATTGCAAAATCTTTAACAGCACAGATGGGATTCTATAATCTGATACTTAATTCAATAAAGGCCTCACTTCCAAAGGCTGATCCTGATTAGCATTAGTGTGACCATACTACACAAACTGAGACATTTTTGAGAGCGAAAAGGGGTGTTGGTAATAATTATGACAGACAACAGGCATACACTGATGAGTTTGTGATCACTTTGTACTTGTGTTTAGAAATTATCCAACTAAAACATTTAACCTGAAAAAAAGCTCCTTAGAAAGTTTCTTTACATAAAAATTATTTGTGTTTATTCTATATAAAAAAAGACTGCCTTAGTTCCCAGGGCAAGTTGGTATCTGCCTCTAGGAGATAGGTAGAGTCAGTCTGTCTGTCTGTCTCTCTCTCCCCTTCCCTCCTTCCCACCCTCCCATTCCTTCCGCACCTACTCCTGAGAGCCCTTTGTTTAAGCAGGATCTCTAGGGTGGCTACAGTTCTTTCTTAAGGCTTCCCCCTCTCACCCTTCCCTTTCCCCCAGGCAAACTATAGAACTACGCTTATCTTCTGTCTGTAGCTGCTTTAAAATTCTATCTTAGTCATTTCTTAAAAAAAAAAAATTATTAGTTTTCTATTCTAAACAACACTTATAACCTATTTTTGCAAGAATGAAAATGACATACTGGTTATTCAATTAATGTCCCCTAAAGAGGAAAATGTTGCCTTTGCTTATTTAGCACGGATATAGAAAGCGAGACAGAGACAGAGTCTGTTGAATAGGTAGATCTGGCTGCTGGAGACAGAAGCAGATGCCCCGGTTACAGATGTACGTAAAGTCACATAAGTGCTCACCACCCTTTGGGTAATTTCCTGTGAACAATATGGTCAGTCTATTTACTGGAATATACCCCTGAAAGAAAAGGGCATTATGAGCGCACTTGAATGTTACGTGTTGACATTCTAACGACTAAATGAGGAAGTCGAAAGGAAGTGATGGGGCAAACGGGGGGCAGATAAGAACAGCCACAGGGGCCATGCTGCATCCCCTCTACTTCCTTGGCACGTAGTACACAGAAATTAGAATATCTGACATAAAAAATTGTCTTGATTCTTTCAATTCAACCCATCCCTGTTCACCTCCGGTGGGGGGTGATATAGATATGTAACAGAAAAGTAAAAAATAAAAACAAAGCTTCCTGTACTTTAAAAAAAAAAAAGTGTTTTAAGGTTTTCTGAGCTATGTCTTCTTTCTTTTGAGCCAGACACATTTCTACTTTTGTTCTCACTTGCCCGTTTGTTCAAAATAGAAGGTTATAGCACAACAACAACTTTAAAAAAATCCTCCAGGGTCACTAGCTCGGAGATAAAAAGAGCTTCAATTAGGTGGTAACTGTGTTGTGAGCAGCCTGCAACCAGCATTCAGGAGTCCGGCAGTCTGCAAGGCTTTTTTAAAAACAGCCCTGAATTCCTCTTTAATTGCCAACCCCACAAATATATTTATTATATGATTTCATCAGTTGTTCAAATAACAACTTGTATATATTGTTTTTAAAAAAAAAATACCTAACAATCAAGTGGGTCAAAACATCAGTCTAACTTGTACACACACTTGGTCTCTGAGTTTCCCTCTTCTACCGCATTCAGCTCGTCCGAGGTACAAAATGTTCAGTGAGCAGGACAGGTCATTATTTCTCTAGGGACTCTGAACACTGAACTTCTGTTTGTGAGTTCAGTTCCCAAACACTTACTTAGAACACTCAACCCACAGTTAAACCCTATTAGTTAATTTGGTCTCCATGAATACACCATACACGGCCCCCTTATTTTCTGGTAAAAGCAAAGTTAAACAAAAAATAAAAGATTTGCAAATGTTTTTCTCATCATAAAAAAGGTGTTACCCATAAAAGCCTCTTGTTTAGAGGCACAGAGGTGGTCAAAGGAAAAAAAAAAAACCCCTTTCTGAGCACTAAAATATAATTTTGCGTCCAAAATTATAGAAGGTTTGATGCCAGGGCATTATAATTATAAATTAGCTGATTTCTCCTGGGTCCTGCTGGGCATAAAGAACATTTGGCCATGTTTGTGTCAATTTACCTGAAGTCATTACTCAGGAAACAGGCTTATGTTCCTCACTTAGCATGTTCTTTTTAAAGCAGGGGGTGGGGTGGGTAGGAGGCTCACTAAAAGAACCTTTTGTGAAGTAATGAAACTTCTGCTAGTGGTGTGAATTTTACCCTACTAATTGCTAAATTCCTTTTTTAGTGTATAGGATTTCCTCAAAGTGAAATACCCTCATTCAGTGATCTGATACAAAGGGCATACCCCGTTGCATTTGTGGTAATATCTAACAAGTCAAGGAAGGAAATAAACCAACGCCCCCCCCCCGCCCCGCCCCGGCCCCAACTAAGTCCTTTCCGCCTTATGAGGTGAGAGGCCTGCTGCTCCCTCTCTGGCTTTACGTTAACCGTGACCTGCCAACCTCATCTCGTCCTGTAGTCGTCATGTCCAGAAGAAGGACTAAAAGTGTCGTTAGGCTTACCTTATACCGTTAAATTAGCTATAGCATTTAAAGTTAATGTAATTCTTTTTATCATATTTAACAGGTCAAAAAAAAATTCCTGAAACTGTATGTTATGTCTCATGCAAGTCCTCGTATGGAAATGTCAATTTGATTGGGGGTAGTTTCCCTGCCTGTGGATGAGCCTAGCACGGCCGCCTGCAACTGGTGTGTTTGGCACATTGGGAGGGCAAAGAGGGTGTGCAGGTAGTTCTGACCCAGGGCTGATGGAATAACCCAAACAACCAACCCGCTCTAACCACTGATCACCTATAGGGCTTCCCTTAAATGACTCTGAAAGACAAAAATTGACAATCCTATTTGATTGCAATTTGCCACTTTCCTGTTTATTCCTGTTTATTAGTGTAAGGAACAGCTCATGGCCCTAACGGTGTCTCTGGCTAGAATGAGATATTAAGTGTAAATGGCCATCACTTAACAGGCCTGTCTATCAGCAACACGATAGAGATTCTACATATGGGTCATAATAGAAATGACATTTCATGGCAGTTGTGCCTAAAAAGTGGGTTCTTCCCTACCCCAAAACCCCAGCACTTCCTGGAAAAGTCTTTCTTCCTCTGTCCAGTATTATACAAGGGGGGATCATAAAAAAAATAGAAGTTATTTATAAAAATTGTGTGTGTATTCTTACATGTTTAAACTTCAGACACCTTCAAAGTACTCTCCATTTGATGCAATACACCTACTGAGACTTTTTTTCCCACTGTTTAAAATAGTTTTTGAACTCTTCGATTTTGATGACTTTTAGTGCTTCTGCCTTTTGTTGTTTCACCTTTTCCACATCAAAAAACATTTCCCTTTGAGGACTTTTTTCATCCAGGGGAAATAAGAAAAAGTCACTTGGGGTGAGATTGGGTGAATAGGGAGGGTAGGGCCTGGGGGTCATGCAGTTTTTGGCCAAAAACTGCTGAGCACTCAGTGTGGTGTGGGCAAATGTGCCTGTACATCACCCATCGTGAAACGATTGGTAAACACATTGAAAGAATCTGCAAAAAAATTCACTAAAGCCGAACACAACCTCTCCCTACAACAGCTGGATATAGAAGGGTTCCTAGAACACTCACCCAGCAGGGCAAGCCTGTACTACAAGGGGCTCGCCCGCCAGAAGAGAATTCTGGTTTCTTTGCAGGGAGGGGGGCTGGTATATATCTCTCCTCAACAAAAAATTCAAATATAACAATTTTCCAAATTTGTTGGTGAAGCCCTCTGTTTGCTTATGAAAAAAAGAAATATGTGAACACTTCTGATGGTCTCCAGTATAGAATTTCTGTTT
Organism: Pteronotus mesoamericanus; assembly: GCF_021234165.1. Lineage (NCBI taxonomy): Eukaryota > Metazoa > Chordata > Mammalia > Chiroptera > Mormoopidae > Pteronotus > Pteronotus mesoamericanus. The sequence continues at coordinate 7,195,403 of NW_026555310.1, forward strand.
AAGCCTCGGCCAATATATGTATTGGCTCCTTCTGCACAGGCTTTCCTGGGGGAGAACATACCCCATCTCTGATGAAAAGATCAGCTTTCCTTTACAAGAATTGGGAGAGTTGTAAAAACAATCCCTTTTTCCGGAGCCAATACCCTTCACTTAAGCATATTATTATTGTAGTAAGCTATTTCATTTAAAAAGCATTTGGCCAAAATTAAATTAAGGTGTCTGATAGGCTAGAGCCTTCACTCCTTGGTTTCATTCCTCACAAGTCCAAGTTTGACCCAAAGTTCTAGGAGATTAATTGAAGCTATTTGAATGAAAACACACTTCTTTGCTGATTTTGTCAACTTTAACACCTACACTGACCTGGAAGTACTCTCCACAGTGTTAAAAGAATCCTTAAAGCTTATCCAGTCCTATGGAGAAACTGAGGCCAAGAGAGGTTAAGCAACTCACCAAAGGTCATAATCCAACAGGACCAAGAACCAATCTCTCCTGCTTCCTGACTCAGGACTCCTCTCATTACACCATATTATAATTTAGGTCAGCCTTTGATTAATGAGTCATGGCAATATGCACCCATCCTTCATTTTCACAAATATTCTAACATTCAACAAACTTATGTAAAACGTATCTAATAACCAACTCGCACTCAGAGATCTATCGTCTTGCAAAAAATTAGTATTTGGTGAACAAAACCACCTAGTTTTCTGACATATATATCCCTTCAATCAAAGTTTTACATCTGGGAGAAATTCAAGCACAAAGCCGGAAAAATTAATTAGCAGGTGGGCCCCATTGAGCACACCTGGCCTCAAGGCTATTGTTCCAAGGGGTGGATGAGAGAGTAGCCAATCAGGAGTGTCCATTCAGGGGTGTAAAATCAGGCAAGAACGGAGCAGAGGTGAGGTATTCAGAGCCAGAGAGCCAATCTTGTGCTCAGATTTACTGTCCAGCATGGGGAGGGCTAACCTAAGAACAGCTCTGCCAAAAGTTAGCAACAAATATGATAGACAATGCCTGAGAACACTGTTGTCTTCAAATTACTAGAAATTTCTGAACAATGTACCCCTTCAATCCCTACCCTCAGGCATTATATAACCCACAGTTACATAACTCCCCTGTGACATTCCACTGGCCTTTTTATATTTCACCAAAACCTATTTTTTCCCATTTTCCAAGGTGAATTAAGAAAACATCTTAAGGCACATGACTCAAACATTGAAAGTCATTTTGTAACTGAAGACACAACCCAAGCTAACTTCTACCACTATTTCCCCAGCAACAAGAAAACATATTCCTATAGGTGTGTGCACATGTGCACGTACACGCACGCACACACACCCCCCATCCCCCTAAAATATGTGGAACCTTGAGCTCAGCAAAGAACAAATCGGGAAGGCAATTTGTGTTTACCCAGTGTAGGACCCATCAAGTAGATCAGAGCAATCACCAGGGTTTACAGAGCACCAGCTGGGGCCAAGGTATCTCTGTGAGAGCTGCCTTCTTCAGGGCACTTGAGCTCTATTTTTTAACACAGATCTACCTACTGAGCATTAAATCTAAATGCCACATGCATGCCTTGAGAGGGGGAAAAAAGCCAATGACCAAGTACCCAAGGGAATTCTTCCATCCCAGGGCATACTGTTGGCTGGTGGCACTAGAAGGCTGCCTAGCAGTGGCTGGCTTCCCACCACAAAATGGGCAGAGCCCAGTGCCCATGACCCTTAACAAGCATGAGGAAGGTCAGTTCCCAAAGGAAACGGACAATTCAACCCTCTCAGTTTGTAGGTGAGAAAACAGACCCAGGGACAGATGGGAGAGGTCCTGGTTCAGGTTGAGCTCCCATTAATCATTACATTTAAGACACAAAATAAGGTGAAACACCATTGGATTGGAATCTTTGAAGTAATGCCACTGTCTTGCAGGTACTTCCCCAACTTTATCAATGAACACTCCATTGACTGGGAATAATTACCTGGAGAAAACAGGTCTTGACTATATCCCAAAGTTTGTATTACCTGCCCCTCCTAAACTCTGGATTTCAAGTGTCCCTACTGAGTGCTCTTAGCCCCTTCTGCCTTTCCTGTGACAGCACTTATTAAACTGTGTATTAATTGCCTGTATCTGAACTCCTATTAGACCATAAGCACCAGGAGGGCCAGAAGTGATCTCATTCACTATTGTATATCTGGGCCAAGCGCTGTGACAGTTCAATAAGTTCATTCATTCATTCATCCAGTAAATATTTATTGAAAACCTACTACGTACCAGGCTCTCTTCTGTGTGCTAGAGATACAACATGAGACAAAAAAGATCAAGTCCAAGACCTCATGGAAATTACATTGTAGCGGAAACACGCAAGATGTCATTCGGTTGCTGTCTCGGATTCCCTTGACCCTGCCAGCACATCCTCTCCCAGCTTCTGTGTTGAATTGGCTCCCAGCTCCCAGGTGCCCCCCTTCCTCAGAAAGCCATCCTCAGCTGAGGGCCGCTGCCTCAGCCAGGAAGTCACAGTGCCTCTCCCCAATCTACATCCCATGACTGACTGATAGGGGACAAAGGGCCAGCCCATTGTCTCCGGGTGCAATGGATGGACAAAAAAATTATTTGCCTAGGCTAGCCTTTCCCTGAAACCACATCTGTGTCTGGCTGCTTCCCCCTCATGCTGTCCTGCTTCACTACCCCCCTTAAAGCTTTTCCCTGAAGAGCAGTCCCTCACTATGCATTTGAATCCTCTCAGCTTCTGCTTCTAGGGAACTCAACCCTACACAGAAGGGAAGACAATAACTAAGTAAAGGTGACAATGTATACCATGTCGATGGTGATTACTGTTTTGGAGAATAATACAGCAAGGGAAAGAAGATGGGGTGTACTGTGAGAGCTGAGAGTCCCATTTTAGATAAAATGGCTAGGGAAAGCTTCTCCAATAAGATGGCATCGGCAGAGACCTAGGGGAAGTGAAGGGGTGAGACGTGCGGAGGTCTGGAGATGGACGTTCCAGGGAGAGGGAGCCTCACACACGGAGGAACAGGGACGCTTGTCATGGTTGAGGAGCAGGGATGAGGCCGGAACAGAGCAGCTGGGGAGGGTGGTCAGGGCGGGGTCATAGGCAGATGACTGGATGCTGGGATTAATAAAGGGACTAATAACAGGGCCTCCTTCTTCCCACAAGTCATGGAAGTACCAGAACACTGAAATAAGAGCAAGGCTGGAATAGGAAAAAAGTCATCTCATGAGACTGTCTCTCCTAGGTAGGATATGGTCCATGAAAAAGCATATCTGTGAACTTTATAATTCTATGATGAGAGTGTAAGATTACATACATCTTCTAAGTGGACAAATAAAGGAAAATGGTAATAGAGTTCTCCATTTCCTTCCTATTTTTTTAAATGAAGGTTTTTTTTTCCTCTCTTACGCATACCCATTTCCACCTGTATCCTGTCGTTCATCTGAAATGTGACTTCCTTATATCAGTTTTGAATTATTATACTATGAATCCATAAATTAATTTAACTGCTTTGATGATATTAATATAAAATATGACATAGCCATATTTTGGGGAAGGAAATGAATCATACTTTTTCCTTTTCTTCTCTTCTCCTCTATTCTTCTCTGGCACTTGGGAAATAGTTGCTTTAGTAAACATAGATTAGTGCCACACATACTCAGTGATTGCCCTTCTTTCTGTCTGCCACCTGACACCAGTCTGGACAATAACCACCACTCAATTAATACAAACTATTACTAATGAAAGCAAATTAGAACCTAGAGAGTGAGCACCAAAGAAATATACTGGGTATGGTCTGGGGTTGCTTTGCTTATCATCACCCGACATGTTCTGCTATGTCTAACAGCCCTCACGGGAAGGGTCTGGTGCCTGGCTGCGATTCCACAGCATAGGCCTTATACTTCTAATAAAAATTGGCCTAAAAGTATGATATTTTCTTTGCGTTTGGCACTATGCTAATTAATTTACATATACCATCTCATTGAAACTTTACCCCAACCCTGTGAGGTAGTTATTATTATCTCCATTTTACAGATGAGAAAGCTGAGGCATTGAAGTAAAGGACAGGCAAGGTTGCCTGAGTCCAGAACTGGAGCTCTTAAATTTCACTCTACCCTGCCCTCGCCCCAGTTACACTAATTCACAACTTTTTGTTTCTATCCATCTACCTGCCCCCCGACCACTGCTTTGTGAGTTTCCTGAGAGTAGGATTGTATTTTAATCATCTTTGCTTATCAAGCAGAGTGGTAGTGGTCCAATAAAGTATATCTCTGTTTTCCCCTACCTGACTTCTAAACCAAATAAAAGATAAGGCAAAAGAGTAAGGCGGCTATAGATAAAAATACCTGCATCGTGACTGAGAAAGACTAGACTAGAGGAGGTGGCTCAGTGTGTAGGAGCCATGGGCTCCTTCATGTCAGACCCTAGAATTAGCCACACTGACCCTCCCAGCCATGGCCAGTGCTGGGACACCCACAGGCTTGCACTCTAAAATGTAGTGCTGGGAGGAGCAGATCAGAATGCACAGAGAGAGAGGGGAAGGGCAGATCCACACCTGGCTGGCCAGCCCCTAGTCTCAGTGTTACCAAGTGGAGAGCACCAGAGTGACGCATGGAGTCCTTCCATGGGGACCTAGGAAGCCCAGGCCAGGGAGGTCCCACCTGCCTCCTCTAGCCTCAGTACCTGTAACTCAGTGTTCTTGAATTAGGCTGGAGGGTTGTAATAAGAATATAGGATCGCTTTACGATAAACCATGCAATTTAACACATAATTAATCAGGAATCTGAAAGCAGAGAGCCCAAATCCAGAACCAATTTGGAAAGAGAATGCAGGATTCTTAATTCCTATTATCAAGTGAATAGTCTGCAGGCTGGCAGAGGGCTGCCCCTCTTTTAAGCGCAGGTTTTCACTGAGAACTGAGTTGTCCTGAATGGAAGTGAGGATATCCTGGCATGTCTTCTGGGTCCTGAAGAGTGGGGTACACACATAAGTCCCACCAGCTTTGGGAGGGGGGCATCACAGAGAAGTCCTCAGGAGAGGCAGAATGCACTGCCAGCCAGGATGTGGACACATACGACACTTCGTGCTGAGGTGGCACTGGTGTAGCCTTCAGCTCTCAAAGGAGAGGAGCAGCAGCGCCGAACAAGAGTAGAGGGTTACACCACCGGCTGCCCAGTGTGTTTCCCTCTCCCATCAAAAGACATCAAATCGTACCCAGGTTCTTCCAAAGCAGCGGGACGTTTAGAGAATCTCAGCATCTGCTTGCCATCATCCCACCCACCCCTTTTCCTTAATCACTTCATTAAATTCATATGTGTCAATATTTGTACTTTGGAAAGGGGGTGAAAAACAGAACCTATAAGTCAGCCAGCCAAAACAAAACAGCATAACCATGCACAGAATTTGAGCCTTCTTGGACAGGCAGTCTATACTCAAAGATAATAATCTTTTACTGAAATTGTCTAAATTGGCTCTCCTAGCTTTAAATATATTAAATTTTGACCTTCCAAAGTGCTCTGGCTCCGTTGTCCCAAGAATCATTCTCTGCTGGCAAAGAAAAAGTGGGGAATGGACACAATCTCAAGAATTAGAAGCTGGCACCCTTTCACCAGGAACCAAAGTAGCATGGCCTAACCTTGCCTGTACCCCTAGATTTTTTTCGGAGACCTGGTTGGAAGGACCAGCCAACACTGTTTTATCAATCAGTTAGTTACTTCCATGGATGTTACTTTGGAGATTTTATCCTACTCAAATCATACTGAAGCTAACAATGCAATCAGGATCAAACTAAAGGCTAACAAAAGCCCCTTGCCCCCTACATCAACCATCCTAATGCAGCCTGAGCCTGTGCTCCCCAGGGTGGTGGGGAAGGGGTTCTGTAAACAGCTTTATCCCTGTCTATTCTGATTTGCTCTGCACAGATGAAATCAGTGGCCAAGAATCAGAGATTTCACTGGTGGCCCCAGCTCTATCACAAATCGCCCAGTGAGGATCCTTAAAGACTAGACCAAGGATGACTCAGTAAAATCCATTATCTATGGGACATACATCAGAATAGGTCCGATTGACAGAAACATTTGTTTAGAGGGAACGCGGGGTATAAAATGTTATCTCTGGACCTAAGCTATTCAAACAAAAAGATAAAACCTTGAAAAAATGGCTACATTGATGTAATCTACCGTGAAAGATTCCAACCTTGTCTGGTATCATCCAAGGCCACGTCAAATCAGGCACATGGGAATGCGATGGGAATGTGACGGGAATGATACTGTCACTGCCTAGTCCTATCTAGACAAACACAACCATCTAAAAAAACATTAGGGCCTAAGCCAGTTGTCCACCAGAAATAATCCCTAAAATCACCCTGGCAATAGCAAAGCTCTTTCTCTGCTCACCTTTGAGCTAGGTAATCCATGTCACAAAGTTGTGCAAGCCCCTTGTGGAATTAAATTTCACATGCTGGTTAAATTCAGGTAAATAGAGGTGATGATAGCATTCTGATTTGGCTTTTTTTGGGGGCAAGAAAAAAAGAAAGATAACGTTATTTCCCTGGAAGAAACTTCAGGAGCCAGATTTTATGATTTTGAAGTTTTAAAGAAAGAATTGCTATAAGGGCAAGTGCTGGTTAATGAAAGAACAGCCTTAGTGGTAAAAAAAAATAATTTAACATTTTCACCTAACCAAATTGTTCATACTGGCTTTCACCTGCCCACTGACTAACGTGCTTTTCAGAGTTATACAATCGTGAGAATCACTCAGTTGTCAAAATAGTCTTGCATCCATTATCCAGGTTAACTAGTGATGGCGACAAACTTTAGTTTGTGATCCTTTACATTTGTGAACTATGGAGTGGAAATCAAAATCAGTGGAACTGAAAAATGTCAGAGAGAGTACATACTTTCATCAAGAACATTTGCATAAGTTTTTCTATCATTGGAAATAAAAAGCTTATTTTTAAAATAAAAAACTTCTAATTTACTTTTTTAAACCCAGCATCTTAGTGTGATACAAAGATATTATAATTTCTAAAGTCACCAATAATATTGTTAAAATAAATCAATAAAAGTAATTTAAAAATGAAGAATGACTATATATTTGCACAGGGAAAACAAAAAAATAATATGGTTAAGCTTTAAGGTGAAGTATAGGAGGAGCTAATGGGTAGATACGGGTCTCTGGTACCTCCGCTTGTTTCTTGGTCATTCCCCTCCATGGATCACACCAAAGGTGCCCTTTAATATTTAAGATTAGACAAATTATAATACATTTTATCCTTATTTGTTTAAAAAAAACAAGGAAGTCACTGTAGATATAGATGATTTATCTCATAAATATGAGAAACATCCATGACCCGAGGTGACTTCTCTCCTTCCAGATGGCCCCTGGGTTCTTTGCTGCAGAATACACACTTATCTCTTGCGGCCATCTCAACCCAGAGTAAAAGTTTAACTGCCTTTCTTAACATGATGTCCAGCAATCAGGCACCTTTTAACCTTCCAGCTCTCCTGGGAATTTGCTCCAAGGCAGAAATGTCCTATTCAGGGTCTTCTTGCTAAAATGGATGAAAAGAGCAAGCTCGTAGGGAATCAACATTTATCCTGTGGACCATTCTTCGAGTAAACTGCCTTGCACCTCCCTGGGTAAGGGACAGAAACTATCCTGGTGTCCGTTTTTATGGGGAACACAATTTCCTAAGTTGCTTCTGTGGTGTCCTCACGCACATATCAGGGAAACAAACCTTCTCCTAAACTTTAATTTGCATAGCAAAGACGTTTGTCATTTATGAATGCTTACTCACTTCTGAACAGCAACAATGACATTTCAGGTTCACCCTTGATCCCCCCCTCCCACCTCCCTTCACTAATATTCCCCTCACCCTCTCCCACCCCCAAGACAATGCCTTTCCTGCCCCCAGGACAGACTTTCCCAGTCACCCCCACCACCTCACCTGGCTCTCACCTCAAAAGATGGCAGAAGCCTGGCTTCTCTAGGTTTATTTTAACCCCAGCAGATGGGCAGCGCTGATGGGTGGAATGAGCCAAAGCTGGTTTCTATAAGCTACCAACTGACATGTCCATTCCTCCCAAAACTCCAACTTGAGAATGGTTTGAGGCAGGCACAAGAGAACGAAGGAAATGGAACCATCTTAAAGTTTGGCCTTCGTGACAGCCTCTCCATTATTTCACATACAGTGAGTTCCAGGGCCTGACAGTTTTTCTCTAAGGCAGTGCTTATGCAGGAGTCAGTAGACAGGCTCTGAATGGGAATAAGAAGTGTTTCAAGACCAACGTCGTGGCAGTCGCCCTGCAGTGACCTTGCATGGGGCCAAGCATCGCCTTTTCTGACTCCAGCGCAGGTGGCCCTTCCCTCAGCCACACGTGTCGAACCCTATCCTCCCTCTCCTTCTCTTAGCACCACTCCAGAGCCCCACAACCACATGAAAACTTCTCTCCTCAGCCTCTATCGCATTTTGTATTGCTTATAATATTCTAAATATTCAACTTATATTATTAAGATGGAATTGTTTAATTTCCCTATTAAATGGTAAAAAAAGCAAGAGCGTTTTTTTTTAACATCCACAGCACTGAGGGCTGTGACCTGATCTAGTTGGACCTTAGTAAGTATTTGTTACACAGAGTGGGGACAATATGCTTGGTCTGTCACCAATCACTGGTTTGTTGCTAAGATTAATGTTTATGTCTATTATTCTATAACATTTGAAAACCTCAAAAAAGAGACATTTTAGAGCCTAGTGAAAAAAATGTTTCAGTTGTGATTCAATTTGAGCTTTTATTTTTTTTTCTTTTTTCTTTCTTTTTCTGTAAATTTTTGTTGGATTTATTGTGGTGACATTGGTTAATAAAATTATATGGATTTCAAGTGTTAAAATTCTATAACGCATTGTATCTTGTATGAGCCTTTGGTTTTTTTTAAAGAAAATATTATTTAGTCAAAAAATTTAGCACTTAAGAATTTCCTTATATAGGTCACTGAATATAAGCAGAAGTATGTAATATGATAAGACAACAGTTAAATTATTAATAACAACCAACTATAGCAGAACAGAGTGCTCTTCTTTTTCCACCACTGAAACGTACATGCTGTCCCCTTGGAGGATGTTTGAGTAACATATCTTTGACGTTCTCCTGGTCACACCCCGAATAGTAAGTGTTTAGTAGTATGGAGGCTACTCAGGAAGATTAACTTTCTCCTTCTGTCTCATCCTAAGAATTGCCCCGTCATTTTCATCAGGATTTCCTTCCAGGGACTCACCCTGCAGTCCGGTATGGCAGACAGGTGCAGCCGGCAAGCACGCCAAGCGGCAGGAACCAGATCCTGGAAATTCGAGTTGTGGAGCTGACACACAAACCCACCATTCTCATACTGACCTAGGTCATTACAGTCACTGAGTCGCCGGGATAGTTCGTTTTGCACTCATCACCCAGATTAACTAGTGATGTTGACAAACTTTGGCTTGCAATGCTTTAGTGAACTAGGAGATGGAAAATGAAAATCAGAAATAAAAAATGTCAGAGAGTTACCTGTTAACTCTTTAAAAACAAAGAGTCACAGGGCACTTCACCGGCAAGTGGTTCCAGTGAGGGTGATGGAGAAATGAGTGGCAGAATGACGCAGATTGGCCTCTGATGTCCTCACCTCTCCTGCTGGACTGTTCCACTCACTCTTCCTCTGCCAGGGACTGAGCATGATGGGGCCACCATGCCTGCCTGGAAACGGTATGTGCTGTGATTAAAAGCACCCTAGATTCACATTCAACTCCCTCTGGCACACTGACTGTATATGTATAAGGACGTTGACAAGAAGACTGTTTCTCAAATTTTTATTTTTCTTAATTTTAAAATTTATCTTCTTAAGTAAAACAAAAATACACGCTCATTTTTAAGAGTCAGCTGATTGTTTTTTGCTCAGGTTGGGTGGGAGGGGGACGGGCCACAAGTGCCAGCAGGGTCAGAAGGGGCAACAGTGTGCCTGGGGCTCCACCCCTGGGTGGCACCTGACCTCAGAGGCTGCGTGGGAGCTGCCCTGGTAGGAGTCTGAAACCCTGCAGTGTTACAGCCAGAGGAGTATTGGGAATCTGCAGCTCTGTGACTCTCAGACTCTAATAAGGATCAGAATTTCCTGAGCAGTTGTTAAAATGCAAGTTCCTCATCCCTCCCCACAGAAATTCTGAATTCTGATTCTGCAGACCTGGAGAGTTGGTCCAATCTCTCGGTTACGCAGATGAAGGGAAGATCCAAGCTGTGCACAGAGCCTGGGAGCGGCAGAGCCAGAGCATCTGAGACAGTGAGGGAATCCAGAGATGCTCAACAGGAGGGGCTGGGAGGCAGCAGGAAACCAGGAAGGCTGTGTCTCCCTCGCTCTCTCCAACGCAAGGCAGCAGAGCACCTACCAGGCCAGCGGTTCTCGAAGTCTGGTCCCCAGACCAGCAGCATCAGCCTCACCTTGGCACTTGTCAGAAAAGCAAATTTGTGGGCCCCACCTCAGAACCATTGAATCACAGATTCTGAAAGTGGGATCCAGCAATCTGTTTTAACAAACCCTCCAGGCGATTCTGATGGCCACTGATGTTTGAGAACCTTACAACAGAGGATAATCAGGTGACCATTTGTGTTGCCTTTTGGAAAAGTTCCACTTGCTTCTGGATATGGGTGCCCCTAGAGTTCTGGAAACTCACTGGAAACCTCACTGCCAATACACTGTCAAGGTCATACTCAGCAGAATTTGAGAAATGACTCTGCTTTCCTATCCAGAGTAACAGATCAATTTCGACAATTTCCAGAAATCCATTAGGTACTGGAAATTGATGATGCAAAGTGTCAACTAGAGCTGAGCTGATTCCAGTGGGAAGTGAACTGCTATAAAACAGAGTTGCCAGCACAAAAACCATCACCATCATCATCGCCAACATCTACATTTTGTTCACTATACATCTGACACCATCATTGAACTTTGTAAGTATTTATCCTGTTAATCATCAAACACACACACAAATCATAAGGTACTTCTATATTTGTATTCTCCCATTTTACAAATGAGAAAATTGAGGCAAAGAGAAACTAAGTGATTGGTCAATAACCCCATCACTCCTAAGGGTTAGAGTAGGGTTTTGAACCCAAGTAGATTGACTCCTGAACCTCCCTCCACTCCTAAACTCTGAAAGAGAGGCAGCCCAGGGTAGTGCTGAAGAGCGAGGAGCCAGCTTGTCTATGTTTGAATCCAGCTCTGCCACTAACTAGTAGTAATCATCTATTAACTGGTCTCCTGGTCTCTAATCTCATTGTTTCCTGATAATCCATCCTAAAATAATTCTCTTTCATATGCAAATATACTTTTGGTCCGTATCCTCCTTAAAATTCTTCCATTTTACCTTCCCTTTAAGATGAAATCTAAGCATACTTTGCCACTCACAAAGAAATTTTCACTTACTCATCCTGTTTCAACTTCTACCACTCTTCCCTAGCGCACTGAGCTACAGCCACCCCAAAACAGCTTATTGTTCCTTGATTAAGCCAGCCTCTAAGTCCTTGCCTGGAATTCCCTATCATCCAAACTTCCTCTCACTTAGAAAATTCTGACTAACTTTTAGTTTTGGCTAAACTGTTGCTTCCTTTAGGGAAGTCTTCCTTGGGTCCCTCCTACAGAAGCTTAAGGCATCATTTTCTTTCTGCTTCCATTGGCTATTACTCCATATAGTGGTTATTGTATTGTGCTAGAATTGCCTGCCTGTCTCTCCTGTTTCCTATGAATTTTGGGGAGCAGAAACTGTTGTTTCGTCTTTGCCATAGACCCAGTACACATCATAAATGCAAATAAATATTAGTTAAATAAATGAATGAAGTGAATAGGGGGCAGGTGAGCCCTTCACTCCAGGAAAAGCAAGAGACAAAGTTCAAAAATAACTACAGAGGGAACTGAAATAACAATAAAGTCATAATAGTCGGTATGAGATAATGCTGCAGGAATCCAATGTATTCAGTATAAACAATGCGGCAATCCTAAGCACAGCGCTGAACCAGATGTGCATCATTTCCTGCCATGACGCAGCTGAGATATCTTCGACTGGGCATCCAGTTCTAGGAGTCATTTAGTGAAAAATGTCTTTACCCATCCAAAGCTTTCTTGGAACTATGACACAAATTTTTGAAAGTTCCAAAAGGACTCTCTTGAAAGGGATTCTCCTGGTGGAGATTTAGCTCCCAGCGGCATGAAAGAGAGCAGCCACCTAGAGGATGGAGGGAAAAGCAGGAGCAGTGGCTGGAGTGACAGAGAAGATCTCCAACTGACTTGAAGGCATGAAGGACTCAAACTTAAGACTTCAACCATCAAACACCTGTGTCTAAAACTAAATAAATAACTAAATAAAAATAAAGACTTTTTCATAAATGTAAATTTTCCTTTTGTTAAGCATAAAATATGTCTGAAGTTTCATTATAGTGGCTTGCATAGTTTAATGGTACATCTAAGAGTGCTTCCTTGGTAGTTACTTGAGTTTAATCTGTCACTGATTTTATATATCAATATACTACTAATATTTATATATTCCCAAATAACTCATCATTATATTTATATTATAACACAGATAAACACACATATAAAATATAAAGAGAGCTATGTATGTGCATGTGTATATATATGTATTATTATGTAAAATATATACACACAATATATATACATATGCATGTATATGTACGTATGTATATATATGTGTATGCATATATATAAAAAGGAAGAGTAAAATGGCACTTGTATTAGAAAAACAAACCCAAATGTCATACTCTTTTAATTGAAAACCTTCCACATAAAACAGCTTCCCCAATCTTTGAAAAGATCTATTTGAAAAGTAATAGCCAGATCAAGACTGTTTCTGGGGTGAAATTCTCCAGACTTTAGCTTCCAGTCATTGTTTAAAGTTTTCCAGATGATAATGGAGAAAAGATTCCCAAGGAAATGACCTAGGACCTTTGGACTCATCAATGGAAACTCTAAAAGAGGTTAATTATTAAAATGTAGCCCAACCATAATCCTAAATGTAAGTGAAACTCCATATCCTTATAGTTTATTAAAAGCAGCAATGGTGTCAAGAAACATGTTGAGCTCCTGTCTTCTGTAGTCCTTTTCAGAATGCATGGCCCCAGCGCTTCATGAACTTACACTTTGGTAGACATATACACATGTACCAACATACAAACACAATTAAATTCAGAAGGCAGCCTATCCTACTTGTCACAAAATTGGTACAGATAAAAAAAAATTGCTTCAAGAATCTGGACTAGGAAGGGATCAAATACTGAATGGGGAAGACTCCCCTGAAGAAGTAAGTAGAGGGAGAGAAGTCTTGGAGGAAGTACAATTTGGAAGAGAAATGGGCACTGCAGACAAGGAATATGTGGAGGATAAAGGCCCAGAGGGGAATTTTACGTCACCTCCCTTCCCCCACCCCAGGGACTCTGCAGATGCTGTTTGCTCTGCCTGGATAAGCACGTGGCTTACCCTCTCACTTTTTTCAGGCCTTTACTCAAAAACCACCTTCTCAGTGCAGCTTTCCCTAACTACCTTATCTAAAATTTCAAACCTTGTGACCCCCTAATGTTTTACTAGCTTTCCCTCTTTAGATTTTTCTCTTCAATAATTATCACTATCTAACAGATGTACTTTGTATTTTAGTTATTTTTCTTGCTCTTTGTTTCTTCCACTAGAACATAAACTCGACAAAGACATATGAAGGAGTTTTGTCTATTTTGTTTAATACTGGATTCTCAGCACCTAGAATGGGCCCAAATTTTTGTGGAATAAATAAGTTGTATGGAAGAGTAAAAGTTTGATGAACAGGCTATTATTAAAATATCAAATAGACTGAAATAGAAATTTTACCTGAGAGAATCAGGTTTATGAATTTGGGCACACAGTTTGGAAACAATTGGGGAGAACCTGGAATATCCTGCCAAGGACTCAACTCATAAATGCATGGCTCCTGGGACAGCGTGAAGGGTCATCTGATCTACTTCTCTCATTTCTAGGTGGTCCCAAACATAAGTCATCCTAGACAAAATAAGCTAATCAGTTTTCTATTTACTCAAGGTTCATTGCATGTGTCTTAGAGGCCGAGGCAAATGTCACAGAGCACATATTTACAGCCTGGTCATTCCACCTTCAACCTCAGAAGAGGATGTTTACATCTTTACAGAGCTGGCTGGTGAATTCCCTCTCAATGTTTTAGGTGATTGGACCTGGATATAATTTCCATTCACTCTAATGGAAAAACTGGAAAGGAGAGGGTGGTTCAGTGTGAAAATGAAAATGAATATTTTCTGTTATAAAGTCAGAGAAGCATCTCCCTGAGATGGGTCTACCAGGGACCTCTGGCTCACTGGCACTCACCACTGCAGTCGTGCTTACCAGCAAAGAAAATTCAAAGCATTAGAAGCCTTGGGTGACATGTATTTATTAGCTGTCTTTGTGCCCTAGTCAGGGTCCTGAACTCCACCTGTATCCATTCCCAGCATCTCTCGCCCACTTAGGCGAGAAGAAGCCATGTAGAAGACATGAGACTAATATACACTGAATATTCCACACGGGAGAGAGCTGGACTTTCAGCTGCTGATACTCCGTGCCGAATGCCCTTGTGTAGGGAGCATTCACGGGTTCAGGTGTCCATTGGCAACACTAGTCCCAAACTGCTCCCTAACAGAGAGCACGTAATATTAAAAAAAAAAAAAAAAAAAAAAAAAAAAAAGGTGGAACAAAAGGAAATGACATAAGAAAGAAGTGATGGAGCAGAAGCGTGGAGACATCTAGTCAACCACAAACCGCACAAAGTAGGCATTCAGTATCTACTTGCTGAGTTGAATTATTTGTTGAAAGCTTAATTTGTTTTTAAGGAACATTTACTCCCATTTAGTTGGTTTAAATGAGTCTTACTATAACTGACAATAAGCTATTGCACAGCTAGCAAAAACAAACTTCTGGCTGCGTGCTCTGACTGATGAGATGAAAAAAAAAATTCTAATTAACACTTGAAATTCTTGAGTGAAATATTCAATAAACTGTAATAAAAACAATTAAAATACCTACAAAACGTCACCTCTGTTTTCAACTCCTTTTTTAAATCAGGCAGAGAAATCATAACTTTCTATTTTTTTTATTATTTTTCAACTCTATGTCCAATACTTGCTTTTCCAATATGAACAGTACAGCTTATATTAATTTTAAACCAAAAAAGTCATAGAAAATATTCACCAATTTGACAAAAAAAAAACAAACTCAAAACCCTAAAACATCAATGGAGATAAAACAGACAGTATAATAATGTTATGAGTGTCTGTTTTATTTTGAGTCCAGCAACAGACATACACTTTAGGTTTCCTTGTCTAGTTTTATGGGCGAGGGTGCTAATCATCAACTAGCCCATAGCTTCCAAATTTCAAATTAGGCTTGTTAATAATATGGTGAGATATATATATAAAATTTAGAGTACATTTTCCTGTTTCAAAGACGTGCCTTGCATCTCTGGAATTTGAAGTACAAATTTTAAAACAAATTAAATAAAAGATTTACTCTTCATTTAACTTTCCTCCTTTAGGTATATTTTTAGTAATCAGATTGTCATTTACATTTTGTCTACACAGTCAAATGATACAGATTTTGCTGATACTTTAATGCTCATGAAAATTGTCCTAATTTTCTTTGGACCCATAATTTCAAACTTGGTATTTTTGAGACTTTTCTGGAAAGTGAAAGGAGAAAATGAATATTTATCAAACAGCTCTTCTGTGCCTTCGTGTGTTGGATGTCATCTTTGTATGTTGGATGTCTTCTTTATGTGTTTTATATGTCAACTCATTTCCATGTAGGTATATTATCCTTATTTTACCTCTGAGGAAACTGGAACTTAGTAACTGGCCCATGGTCACACTGCGAGAAATAGCAGAGCCAGAATCCGATCCAGGTTTGTTGAGTTCCAAAGCCTGGGCTCTTGTCCACGAAGGGTCAAGAGGCAGGATTATGTAAGAACTGGAGGGGCCTCAGAGATTGCCTAATCCAACTCAACAAACCCTCCCTCCTTCTCGCATTTGCTTACAGCTTTGCCACATATCCACATTCAGACAAGAACACTGGAAATCAGATAATTTAAATGCTTTCCTAAGCCACAAGTCATGCAAATGGTGAATGTACTCATATGAAGTAATACTTAACAGCTTTAAAGATGCAAAATGTTTGGTTTTTACATTCTCTCCATCCAACATTTCGAAGTCAACTTTATTGATATATACAGAAAACTTCATTATTTAAGGTATATAAGTCAATGAGTGTTGACGGATGTATGCACTCTTGAAACCACATCAAAATCAAGATATAGAACATTTCCATCTGCCCCCAAAGATTCCTCATGTTCCTTTGTGTGCTTTTCTTCCTTGTAGCCATAGCCCAAGGCAAAAACATATCTGCTTTGGTCACTGTTGGTTACTCTTAGTCACTATTTCTATTTTCTGGAATTGTATATAATTGCATTCACATAATATATACTCTTTTGTGCTAGAATTTCTTCCCTTAGCATAACGATTTTGAGATTCATCCATGTTGTATAGTAGTAATTTATTCCTTTATACTGCTGAGTAGTACTCCATTACGTGGATGTACTTACTCCTTTTGTTTCCCCTGTTGATGGATATTGAGGTTATTTCCACTTCTTTTACCTATTGTAAATAAAGTTGCTGTGAAGATATATGTACACAAATCTTTATGCTATCATCTGTTTTTATTTTTATTGGGCAAATACCTCACAGTGGGATGGTGAAACAGTACAGGAAGGGGCAAAGGTAGGTTTGCAGTTGTTCATATGAATAATACAATAATTAATAAACAATAATATAAGAATAAATTCTGTGTTTTACATATTCACCATTGTAAACCTACTTTTGCCCCACCTTGTATATTAGGTGTCAATTAAACTTTTTAAGAAACTTACAGTTTTCCAAAGAGGTTATACTATTTCACATTCCTATCAGCAATTTTGTGTTCTAGTTGCTTCATATCCTTGCCAACATTTAGTCAAAATATTCAGTCTTTTTAATTTTAATCATTCTGATATATATATATATATATATAGTTTTCATTTGCATTCCCCTGATGAATAATTATGTTAAACATCCTTTTATGTGCTCATTAGACATAATAGTATCATCTTTTGTAGTGTTTAATTTTTTACTTATTTTTATAATGTTTGCTTATTATACAGTTTAAGTGTTCTCTTTACATTCTGTAAACAAATTTTTGTAATATATATGTTGTGAAGGTTTTAAAGCTATGTCCACAAATTCCTGGGTACTTCTACCCTCAAGAGGTGAAGCTCAGTTCAACTCCCCTTGAGTGTGGGCTAAATTTAGAGACTTTCGTCTATCGATAAGAATATGACAGTTATGGTATAACACTTTGGAAAGTTGATCATAAAAAGACTGCAGCTGTTTTGTTTTTTTGTTTTCTAGTAGTTCTTTCTCTGGAGCTACTCACTCTAAGAAAAACTAGCTACCATGTCATAAGGACAGACAGGAAGCTTGTGGAGGGTCCCATGTGACTAGAAATTAAGATGTTGCAGGCGGACCTTCTGCCAACAGCCACAATTGTGGGTTTAGAGGTTTATCTTCCCCCAGTCAAGCCTTGAGATGACTGCAATTCCAGCCAACAGCTTAACTACAACCTCCCAGATTGTTGGCCCCCAGAGAATGAAAGATAGTAAATGTTCTAAGCTGCTAACTTTTGGGGTAATTTGTTATACAGCAATATATAACATATATTCATTGCAAAAATTATCTCCCATTCTATGGTTTGCTTTTAATTTTTCAAAGGCTGTCATTTGAAACAAAATCTTTTAATTTCAATAGGCAGATTATTTTTTCTCTAATAGTTTATGATTTTTGTATCTAAGACCTCTTTGCCTACCTCAAGGACATAGAAATTTTTTCCTAAATTTTCTTCTAAAATTTTTATTGTTTTTCTTCTTAAATTTGGGTTTATGATCCATTTAATACATGGTGTGAGGTAAGAATCACGGTTCATGTATTTCCTTACAAATGTACCATTTCTCCACCATCATTTGTTGAAAAGAATTTTTCTCAATTACACTGCCATTTTTGCCAAGAATCAGTTGATCTTAAATATATTTCTGAACTTTTTGTTTCATTGATCTGCCTGTCTACCTTTCCATCAATACCACACTGTACTGCAGTTTTACATTGTCTTGATCTCAAGTAGCATAAGACCTCCAACTTTGTTCTTTTTAAAAATTGCTTTGGTCATTCTAGGTCATTTGCACTTTTATATACATTTTAAAATCAGCTTCTCAATTTCTACCAAAATAGGCTGCTGTGACTTTGATTAGGAATGCATTGACTCTATAGATCAATTTTGGGAGAATTGAACTCTTTAAAATATTGAGTCTTGGCTGTATATTTTTTACAATATCATTGAGTTTGGGGGATATTACTAGCATGGAACATCAGACATAAAGGAAATTTCCTGTTGTGCAATCACTTGCCTTTTCATGAGTTTAGTTTTACAAAGTTTAGATCCAAGTCTCAATTCCCCAACTTGGATGTGTGTCAGTTTCCTAGTCCATAAAGCAGAGAAGCAGGACATTCATCTCTGGGGACTGCAACTGGAGCTTGACAGAAACAGAGTAAGGGAGTGGAATTAAAGAAGCATAGTTCTATTTGGCTCTAAGAATTTGGGGGTGATAAATGTTTTCCCAGAATAATTTTGAAAAAGAATGCCTTAAGAATGTATCTTAACTAGTAAATTTTTGTTTGTTCTGATGTCATTTTTCTGGTGACCTACAAACGAGTTATGCAAGCAGCTAATATTTTATCCAAACCTGATAAGAATCTGGCTTTGTTTCATTTATTCATTCAAGAAATATTTAGTACATTCCAGGTCTGAATTAGGCACTTGGTACGGGGGGGTATGTGTGTGTGTGTGTGTGTGTGTGTGTGTGTGTGTGGTGTGTGTGTGTGTGTGTGTGTGTGTTCTTGGTGTATATAAGTATACCTATAATTGTGTATGTGTCTATCTGCATTTGTATGTAAGTTTAGATAAAAATTATTATTATTGCATTTCTCCTCCCTCCACCTTTTGATCTAACATTGAAACTATGTACCATTGATCATTTCAACCTCTTCCTAGTTTATTTTGTTTCTGATATTGTTACAAAAACATAATTTCTCTGGCCTCTCTTTTAAATTTTAAGGAAGGAGAATATGGAGACTAAGGTTAGAGGCACTGATAGCATGATAATTTGCCCTATTGACTAGCTGAGGCTGCAGGCATTCCATATTACAAGGGAAATACAAAAGCCAACGAGTTTTACTCTGTGGCTATTCGGCGCCTGGACTTGAATATATTGAAGGCTCTTTATGTCATTATCATCACAACTTGAATTTCACTGTTTTCCTTTAATGATTCAAGAAAGCAGGAAGGACGCAGGCAGAGCTGGTAGGGGGTTTCTGCTATCATCCAGGTGAAAGGAAACGTCAACCAGGTCCAGTGGTGGCAGTAGAAATGGAGAAAAGAGGATGGATATGAGCAATAGCACAGTTGCTGACAGACTGGATATAGGGTTTGAGAGAGAGAATGACGCCTGGGTCACTGCAACTGCAGATGCTACTAGGTTCAGTGAGATTTGGGAACAGCAGGTGACAGGATTGGTAGGGGAACATGATTAATTGGCCTTAATCTGTCATATGCATGTTGCATTTAAGGGGTTTTTGAGACCACCAAGGGGAATATATAAGGACATTACATGCCCTAACATTCAAAGGAAAGGCCTGGGCTCCAGAGGTACATTTTCACGTCACAGCTTTGCAGAGGGGAATTCCAGCTTGGCCATGGAGCTTGACTGAGAAAAAACCCTAGAGCAAGAAGAAAACAAACAGGCCCAGGACTGAGCCTTTAGGAATTCTAACATATAATGGCCATGTAGAGGAGCATGAACCTAAAAAGGAATTAAGGAAGAACAGAGAGAAAATTAATTGGGAAACCAGTAGAGAGTGGAAGCCAAGAGAAGAGAGTGTTTGGCGAAGGCTGGCGTGCGGGGTGGTCTGCGGCACTAACTGGGGCGGAAGACAAGAAAAGTGAGAATGGAATTGGCAAACTGTTTGATAACTGGATATAGTTTCCAGCTAAGGAGAATCTTGTTACTGAAAGAGAGAAAGAGAGGGAAGAAGGAATGAAGGAAGAGGGTGAGGAAGGAAGGGAGGCAGGGAGGAAGGGATGAAGAAAGGGAGATAATTTTTTAAGACCAAAAAAACCCCCTAAAAGCATGATTCTTGGCACTCTTTACCTATGGATTGGAGAATCCAAGTTTCAGGTTCCTCTTCAAATTATCATTTTTGGCTAGCAAGCAGAAAATAAATTCCTTCACCTTTTGACAGATTAGAATCGTCAGTGCTCTCCCCTGAGGAAGATTCTAGATGTGGAATTATTCTGGCTTTAAAAAAAAAACCTTTCAGCACCGATATTGACATACTTCAGGAGGAAACATCAGGCTCCGCAGGTCCCTTAACTCCACACAAGACTCGGCTCATGGCATCTCTGTAGCCTGGAGCTCCCAGTGAGTGGCACTTGGTAGCCCAGTGCATGTATTTCATAACCATCATTAGACAACCCAGAACTGGCGATGTGTACAGAAATTCTTTTATGTTAAATCAGCTTTGAGATATTGTTTGAGATATTTTATAGAAATAGAAACATATCCAATCAAACAAAAATAGAGGCTATTACCACAATACACATTTTTTCCCAAAGTAGTGTTTTGACACATGAATATTTTTTTGGATTTTCTTAGCAGATAAAATTTTAGACTAGGAGTCCAGACACCTGAACTTAGTTTTGTTGCATAAACCAACTCACTTTATAATGTGGGCAAGCCATTTAACCATCCTGAGTTTCAGTTTCCTCATCGTTAAATTTAAAAAAAAATGTCTACCTTACCTGTGTTTCATTATTGTCATAGTGATTGCTGTCATACACATAAATGTTCTTTAAAAACCACAGAACTATATTAAAATGCCATAAAGATATTTTCATTAATGTTTTCAACTTACTATGATATGACTTATATTTCCAAAGGTGGTTAAGACAAACAATAAACAGAACAGCCCTCTACGTGCTTACAGCAGAGATTTTAAAACTTTGTTTTATTTAGGCATCATAATTCATATCCTATAATTTTCATGGTATTTTTAAAAGTTTAACCCTGATACTCTCTCAAAAACAAACAAATACACACACAAATAAATGTCTTGTTTCGGCTTTACTTTAACACTTCTTAAAAATAACTCCACTTTATGCGGACAGTAAAAGTCACCCCTACCACCCACTTCAATTCTCACTTTCTCGTGAGAGCTTCCGTGACTTTAGCCCATTCCAACGGCCCTGCCTGTGGTTCCACAGCCGCAGGGACCAGCGTGGGCTGTGCACTTTTACTCTGGCCTTTATTTGTTCTGGTTGTGTGCCTCACCAGCTTCAACCAGGATAATAAAAAACAGCATTGAAACATCCAGAGCACATTGTATTATTCTTTTAACAGTTCTTCGTAGAGTCTAACCCACACCAGACACATGTGTTTGTAAAATTCTTAAATTGAAATAGCATGAGGCAGCATGTGGGGTAGAGAATGAAAACTCAGAAGTTAGAAAACTGGGGTCCTAGCACAGCTCTGCCACTCACTAGCTGGTGGCACTAATTCGCTTAGCATCCTTGAGCCTCCGTTGTCTGTAAATGAGAAAGCTGGCCTAGGTCCAGTCCTTTTGATTAATTCCATGAAAATCAAGATCACATTTTATGGATTCCTTCCAGCAATTACCTTCAAAATATCTCCCTAAAGAGTTCACAACACCTAACATGTGTTTTCAGAGTCTAATCTCTGGTTATCCTTCCTCTTATTACTCCTGGTATTAACATAGTATTCATTCAGCTCCTACTATATGTCATGCCCTGTGCCAAGCACTTTCAATAGTGACCTCTCTGAGATATTAACCCAGTCAGGGCTTGTACTACTGCTCTGGGAAGCAGCTACCGCAGCCTGTATAGCTGGCACTCTTAACCATGGACACCGAATGCCACCACAGGCACTGCCATTCCTGCCACCCCTGAACTGGTCCTTCTGTTACCATCCCTGTGAGAAATCCCCTTTTACCTGCAATTCTGGGGCAGGTGCCTGCACCCTAGTTGCAAGGAAGGCAGGAAGAGCAAGTAGCTGGCATTATACTTATTGTGAATGCATTCCTTAAACAGAGGAAGTAGAGCCCGCAGGTTGCACAATCAAAAAGAATGACAAATGTCCATTCTAAGTATCTCCACTATTCTAATCCTTATTTTTTCAGATCAGGAACAGGAGGCTTAGCAAGGTTAAATTACTTGCCCAAGGTCAGAGGGATGGCAAGTGGCTAAGTCAGCTTATCTGAACCCAATAACACTCTGCTTCCTTCACGCTTAATAGCTTCCATTGAATGTGAGACTTCAAGAACAGGTTAGTTTAGGCTGTAGATTTCATTATATTCATCACCTTTATCATTGTCATTAACATTATCATGATACTTAAAGACAATCTACAAAGTTGTGACTCAAAGAACAATCTAACCATAGATTCCCATGTTACCGGGATGTACCAGTTGATACTGATAGACAGGGAGATGTATTTCAATAAAAATAGTTTTAAAAGCAGTTCCCACAGACAGAATCAGAATAGACAAATATCTCCAGTCAGGAGCAAAGTCATAACTCATAACTCTGGCGCCAAAGTTTAGCACCAGGCCAATGTTGGAAACAGCGTTTTTTTATCTCCTAAAACAGCTACCATTTGCAACTAAACTCGATAACAGCAACTTTCCAAATTGCAACCTGTTCTCCCTGAAGCTGTTTCCATCGCAGTTATCAAAGAGGAAAGCTCCTGGTCCTCTGATAATAACTCGGCCCAGGCAAGAGAACACTGTACACTTAAAGGGTTGGATTCATTTTAAGGAAGCCCGAGGAAAGCAGTCCTCTCCCTGCTCCCCACACACCCTCAAACAGTGGCTTTCCAGACGAGAAGAGAACTGCTCTGCATCAGTTCCTGGTTGTATGCGGGAAGGGGGAAGAGAAAGAAAAGCAGCGTGGACACATTAAATCTATGGAGAGCCCCCAAACCACATTTTACAGTTACAAGCACCAGTCTCCATTACTATGAATCTTCTGCCAGAACTGAAAACAAGGAACAAAATCTCTAACTGGGGGGGTTGCTCTCCCTGCCCTTCCTCCCAGTCTCTTTCCGTAGGTTGACATTAAGCAGGTAAAGGGCCCCAAAGCCAGGACAAGGGGCAGGGCAGGGAGACTCCAATGGCAGAGGTGATCCAAAGACACGAGCAAGGCAGCTACTCTCTCATGAAGGAGCTAAGAATTGGGGGCATTCTTGCTCCCCAAGCACCACCCTTTGTGTGTTTCTATTCAAATATTGAGCTTTGATCAATTTCTAGAAATTATTTTGATTTCCCTAAACTCATGTATAATCCGCTCCACCTCATTGTACAAAGTGTGTGAATTATGTGTACTCACTTGCCCTTCGTCATCTGATTCTAATTTAAACATACTCTTCCCAGCTACCTACTCCAACCATAACTATTCATGGCCCTTATCACAATAATTTGCCTAAAACAAGCAATAAAACAGAATGACGCTTCCTCCTGTGGCCAGGAACTTTCACAAAGCTCAGGCCTGCCAGCAATTACATGTCGTCACTCCGGGGGCTTTGCCACTGCTAGGAAAGCCTCTCGGCCCTTTGGCGCTGCGGTCCTTGGAGACAGAGGGCCAACAGAACTGACAAGAGTGATGGAATCTCAGAGCTCTCATTTTTCAAACTATTTCATACTGAAAACTCACTACTCTTGATGAGGAGGAGCCACTGGGGAGGTACTTGAAGGTCAGGCACCAAGAGAATTTAGAGAATATGCCGTATCCTGAATGATTAAGAATGCTGTCTTTTAAAACAAGCAGTGACAGTTTTCCATGTAGGCACTCTGTCAGCCACACCAATAGAATTTTAAATAATCAACAAATTAAGAGGCAGATTATTTACAGGGATTTTGAAAGAATTGAATAAATTCTAGACAGGTGTGTTGCTCTCATTTGTAGCCTTGATTGGCTTAGTTTTTTTTTTTGACACATCCAAGGGTGAAAGTACTGTGATTGATATGATGAAGAGTCCCAGCAGTGAATCAAAAGAATTGGGAGGCCGCCTTTGGGTCCATCATTCTGAGAAACAGATGAACCAAATCGGAGTGTGTCAAAGGGGTACTGCAAGAGAACACAAACTCATCAAGATCACAGAGCCAGGTCACAAACATGGTCCTCTGACTCTGCTCAGGGCACTTTCCCTTCCATTGTTTAGACTTTCTGCTTTAAAGAACAGACATATCAACTCAGTGAGGAACAAAATGTTATGAGATACCATCATTAGCTGAAAACAGCTAATCAAACTGAGAAAGGTTACACCACTGAGGTGCCATCTTCACTGTTCTTTCTCAGATTTATTTTAAAATGTCATCTTAGTACCTTTGGAACTGTCTGTGGCTTTTTACATGAAATGCACCTTCCCCTGCTCTGTGCTTTTCCAAATTCTATTTGGCCATCAGAGCTCCATGTGAGCCCTGCAATATTTATCCGGGACACTTTCTTTGATCACCCTGGTCCTCAACACCCAGAGACAAATCTAAGTCTAGATGCAAAATCTGCTCTTTACCAGGTATACAGGTTTGTGTGTGTTACTTATCCATGAGGTAGGATCATATATTTTCCTTATATCATGTTTAGTTTAAAAACAAAACAAAGCCTTTTTAGCATTTAGTGTCTAACCTAGAGCTTCCCAAATAGTAAGCCAAGCACACTTGTGGCCTAAGAATGGATTACATTGGTCAATCTTACCAACATTTGGGACACCAGAGAAAGCTTGAGGCAACTGGGGTGACCACAGTCTGCCAGGCTCACCACCTCTGCCCATGAACAGCTACACTCAGGCTCCCTGGCTCCCATAAGAGAGTTGATCCAACATGATGAGTTGATCCTAGCACTTGTTGCTCCACCCAGTGTGTTGAGCCCAGTGAAGTGGTTCCTCTACTGCCAGATCCTCTGCGTCAGCAGCCAGCGGTGGAGTAGCCACCATCCATCAGGAGTAAGAGACCCAAAGTTGCAAAGCATCGGCCAAGGCTGAGCCAGTATTAGGGATGTGAATGGAAAATTAGACAGTCAAGACAGGGGCTCTCAAAGGCTCAGCTCCAAACAACAGACCCAAATGTCTGTCTTCACCTATTTTGAATACTTTGTCCCTTTGAGGCTGATCTAATCTTTTTAATAGTATTCAATCTAACTGCAGAGGATTAGTTTTGAAAACATCAAGTGAAGAAGACAAATTTATTTGAAAAATTAAAAAAAAACCAATCAAGTGAAGAGCAACACCACCAAAGATGTCAGAGTAGGAAGCTCCAGGAATCAGTACCTTATAGACCTGCCCTATAAGAAATGTTAAAGGGAGTCCTTCAGGCTAAAACAAAAGGACCCCAGGTAAAAACCTGAAACCATATAAATAAATTAATATCAATGGTAAATGTACCTACATAGGTAAATATAAAATCCAGTATTTTATATTTCTGTTTATATTGCTTCTTTTTATTTCCTATATGATTTAAAACTAAATGGATTAAAAATAACTATAAATTTATGTCAATTGGTACAAAATATATAAGGATGTAATTTCTGACATTAGTGACATAAGATGAGGGAAACAAAAAAGAGAAGAGAACAGTTAGTCATGTTTAGTTTAAAAACAAAACAAAACCTTTTTAGCATTTAGTGTCTAACCTAGAGCTCAATGCTCTAAATGCTAATAAAGCTAATTTGGTACCAATTCAAGCCATATTGTTATAAATTTAAATCCAAAGATACAAATAGATTGAAAGTGAAAGATGGAAAAAAGATATTCCATGCAAATAGTAATCAATAAAGATCTCTGGTGGCCACACTAATACCAAACAAAATAGATATTAAGTAAAAAATTGCTCTAAGAGACTAAGGGAGGGACCCCCCCAAAAAAACCCAGAATTATCTTCTAAAGGGCAGGCTCTTGCAGTACAGGCTTCCCCTGGTAAGTGAGTGTTCGAGGAACCCATTTGTATCAGTGTGCCAGCTGGTGGTGTTGTGAGAGGCTTCATTTGGTTTCTGTGAATTTTATTTGAAGATTCTTTCAACACATTTGCCCGTTTCGTGATGGGTGATTTACAAGCGCACTTGCCCACGCCTCACTGAGTGTTCAGCAGTTTTTGACCAAAAACAGCATGACACCCATGTCCCACCCTCCCTATTTGTTTGATCTTACCCGGACCAACTTTTTTAAATTTCCCCTGGATGAAAAAATTCCTCAAACAGAAATGTTTGCTGATCTGGAAGATGAAACAAAAATGGCAGAAGTACTAAAAGGCATCAAAATCAATGAGTTCAAAACTGTTTTGAGGAGTGGAAAATACATCTCAATAGGTATATTGCATCAAATGGAGGGTACTTTGAAGGTGATTAAAGTTTAAACATGTAAGAATAAATACACAATTTTTTATAAATAAATTCCTTTCGGGGGTTTGCCCCACATATTGACAAAAGGGTCATCTCACCAAGATGTAATTGTTATATTATAAGTATATATAGGGTGGAGCAAAAGTAGGTTTACAGTTATTCATATGGAAAATAGTATAATAAATAATAATACAAGAATAAACTCTATGTTTTGCATACTCACCACTATAAAATGTATGCACCAAACAGAAGAGCCACAAAGTATTAATGTGTGAGGAAACACAGACAGAACTGAAGAGGAATATAGACAGTTCTACAATGATAGTTGGAAGCTTTCATACCTTAATTTCAATAATAGATAGAACATTTTACAGAAAATAAATAAGAAAATAGAGAACTTGAGCAACACTATAATGACCTAAACTTAACAGGCATTTATAGAGCACTCCATCTAACAACAGCAGAATGTACAATTTTAAGTGCACATGGAACATTTTCTAGTACATATCACATATTAGGCCATAAAACAATTTTCAACAAATTTTAAAAGACTAAAGTTATAAAAAGTATGTCCTTTGACCTCATGGAATGAAGCTAGATGCCAACAATCAAAAGAAACTAGAAAATTCACAAATATGTGAAAATTGAACAATACAAACTTAACCATCCAATAAATCAAAGGATACATTGCAGTGAAATCATAAGATACTTTGAGATAATTTTTTTAAAAATATACTAAAACGTGCCAATGTAGCTAAATCAGTGATTTTAAAAATGTGTAGCTATAAATGCTCACATTATAAAGAAAAATGATCACAAATCAAAAATATCTTAAGGAAATAGAAAAAAGAAGAACAAAGTCAATGCAAAGATAAAAGAAGAAAGTAAATAATAAAGGTTAGAGCAAAGCTAAGCAAAATAGAGAATAAAAAATAGATATAATAAAGAAACAAAGCTGCCTCTTTGGTAAGAACAACAAATAGACAAAATTCTAGCTAGACTAAGAAAAGAGAGAAAAGATGCAAAGAACTAAAAGCAGAAATGAAAATGGAGACATTACTCTCAACCTTGCAGAAATGAAAAGAATTACAAGAGAACTCTATAAACAATTGTACGTGAATAAATTAGATAATCTAAATAAAATGGAAAAATTCTTAGAAACAGAAATATTATCATAGCTGACTCGAGAATTAGTGAAAAAAGTCTTAACAAACCTATAACAATTAAAGACATTGAATCAGCAATCAGAAACCTCTCAAGAAGGTAAATTCCAGGACCAAATAGCTTCACCAATGAATTCTAACATTTAAAGAAGAATCAATACAAATTCTGCTAACCTGTTCCACAAAAAACATAGAAAAGTAAGGAACACTTCCTAACACAGTCTGAGACCAGCATTACTCTGGTACCAAAGCTAAGGCAGATATGAGAAGGAAAACTCCAGAAGTGAAACTACATTTGTAAATGGCATGATTCTACATATAGAACATCTCAAAGACCTACAAAATAAATAAATAAATAAAACTACTAGAGCTAACAAACAAATTCAGATTACAAGATCAATGCATAAGAATAGTTTGTTTCTATACAATAAATAATCTAGAAAGGAAATCAATAAAACAATTTCACTTGTAATGGCATCGAATAGAATAAACTTCCCAAGAAATGTAATCTAGGAAGTGAAAGATTTGTACACTGAAAAACTACAAAACATAGCTTTTATATATTGTATACTGATTGATATAAATTTATAGGTACTTCTAATCTATTTAGTTTTAAATCACACAGAAAACAAATAGAAGAGGTATAAACAAAAATATATTTCCCTTTGTAGTTATCCTACCATTGCCATTAATTTATTTGTATTCAAGTTCCTGTTTAGCATCTTCTTGTTTTAGCCTGAGGGACTCCCTTTTAACATTTCTTGCAGTGCGGGTCTGTAAAGTGGTGACAAACTCCCTTAGCTTTGGTTTATCAGTGAGTGTCTTAATTTTGCCTTCATTTTGAATGACATTTTTTTGCCAGGTATAAAATTTTGGGTTGACATATTTCTTTTTTCTTTCCGCACCTTGAATATATCATCCAACTGCCACTTTCAATAATGGATAGAACATTTAGATAGAAGATCAGAAAAGAAACAGAGGACTTGAACATCACTATAGATCAAATGAACCTAAATGAGGTATACAGAATATGAGCATTTATAGCACTACCAAAGCAGAATGCATATGAAACATTTTTTAGGATATACCACATGAAACAAGCTGTAACTAATTTAACAAGATTGAAATCATACCAAGTATCCTTTCTAATCATAATGGAAATAAACTAGAAATCAACATCAGAAAAAACCTCAAAAATTCATAAACATGTGGAAATTAAATAACACTCTTAAATAATCAATGGGTCAAAAAAAGAAATCAAAACAGAAATTAGAAAATACATTGAGGCAAATGAAAACACAACATACTTAAACTTATAAGATAGAGCAAAAGAAGCACTAAGAAAGTTTATTGTGATAAACAGCTATATTTTAAAAAGAAGACAGATCCCAAATAAGTAACCTAATTTTATACTTCAAGGAACTAGGAAAAAAAAGAAGAAAAAACTAAATTCAAAGTTAGCAAAAGAAATAATTAAGATTAGAGCAGAAATAAATGAAATAGAAAAACTATTAAAAATCAATGAAATAAAGAGTTGGTTTTTTGAAAAGATAAACACAATTGACAAACCTTTAGCTAGAGTAAGAAAAAAAAGAGAAGACTCAAATAAAAGAAATTAGAAATGAAGGAAGAGACATTACAATAAGCATTTCTATGATACCATAGAAATAAATGGAGTCATAAGAGGCTGTTATGAACAATTATACACCAACAAATTGGATAACCTAGAAGAAATGGATAAATTCCTAGAAACATACAACCACCAAGACTGAATCATAAAGAAATAGAAATTCCAAACAGACCTATAACTAATAAGGAGATTGAATCAATAACAAAAAACCTCCCCCTCAAAAAAAGCCCAGGAAAGATGACTTCAGTGGTGGATTCTACCAAACATTTAAAGCAGAATTAATGCCAATCCTTCTCAAACTCTTCCAAAAAATTGAGGAGGAGGGAAGTCTTTCAAACTTATTTATGAGGCTAGCATTACCTTGATACCAAAGCCAAAAACACTATTTTAACAAAGAATATCACAAACCAGTATCTCTGATGAACACAGATGCAAAAATCCTTAATGAATTATAAGCAAATTGAGTTTAACAGTACATTAAAAGGATCATACACTATGACCAAATAGGTTTTATCATTGGAATGCAAGGAATGGTTGAGCATACAAATATCAATTAATATGACACATACCACATTAACAGGATGAAAGATAAAAATCACATGACTGTCTCAGTAAATGCAGAAAAAGTATTTGACAAAACTCAACATTCTTTTGTGATTAAAAAAGACGCTCTGAAAAAACTAGATATAGAAGGAAATTACCTCAACATAATAAAGGCCACATATAAAAAGTCCACAGCTAAAATTACACAGCAAGAAGCTGAAAGCTTTTCCTCTAAGGTAAGGAACAAAGAAAGAATGCCCATTCTCTTCACTTCTATTCAACATAGTACTGGAATTACTAGCCAGAATAACTAGACAAAATAAAAGGCATATAAATTAGAAAGTAAGATGTAAAGTGATTTCCATTTGTAAATAACATAATCTTACATGTAGAGAACCTTTAATATTCCACAAAACTTTTAGAACTGATAAGGAAATTCAGTAAAGTTTCAGGATACAAAATCAACATGTAAAAATCAGTTGTGTTTCTATACACTGATAATAAATTACATGAAAAGAAAATTAAGAGAACAATCTCATTTGCAATACTATCAAGAAGAATAAAATATTTAGGTATAAACTTAACCAAGGAGGTAAAATATTCATTAAAAATTATAAAAAAACTAGTGAAAGAAATTAAAGTCATCCATGTTCATGAATTAAAAGATTTAATATTGTTAAACTACCCATACTCCCCAAAGCAATCATAGATTAATTCAATTCCTGTCAAAATCCCAATAGCATTTTTTTCCAGAAAAAAAAAAATCCTAAAAATCATATGGAACCACAAAGGACCCTTAATAGCCAAAACATTCTTGAGAAAGAACAGTACTAGACACCTCAAACTTTTGTTTCAAAATATATTACAAAGTCACAGAAATTAAAACAGTATCAACAATTGTTGGTGAGGATGCAAAAAAAAGGAAACCCTCGTGCACTGTCAATAAGAATGCAGGTTTGTGCAGCCACTATGGAAAACAAGTATGGAGGTTGCTCAAAAAATTAAAAATGTCACTGTCTTTATGACTCAGCAATTCTACTTGAGTATATATCCAAAGGAATCCAAAGCACTAATTCAAAAGAATATATGAACACCTACAGCATTATTTACAATAGCTAAGTTATGGAAGCAACCCATGTGCCCAGCAATAGAGAGGATAAAAAAGCTGCGGTACTTTATACAATAGAATACTAGTCTTCCATAAAAAATAAAGAAATCTTACCATTTACAACAGCATGAATGGACCTAGAGGCTATTATGCTAAGTGAAATAAGTCAGTCAGAGAAAGAAAAATACCAAGATTCCATTTATATGTGGAATCCAAAGAACAACATAAACAAACAAAACAGAAACAAACTCATAGATACAAAGAACAGACTGATGGTTGCCAGAGGGGAAAGGATTTGGGAGATTGGGTAAAAGAGGTGAGAGGATTGAGAAATACAGATTGGTAGTTACAAAATAGTCATGGGGATATAAAGTACAGCATGGGAAGGCAGTCAATAATATTATAATAACTATGGATAGTGTAAGTTCAGTACTGGAAATATCAGGGGGAGTATCTTGTAATATATATGAATGTCTAACCACTATGCTGTACAACTAAAACTAATACAAAATAATATTGAAAAAAAACTAGAAAAAAATACAATATTGGCATAAAGGCAGACATATGGCCCAATGGAACAGAGCGGCGAGCACAGGAAGAAATCCATGCATATATGGTTAATGGGTCTTCAACAAGGGTGTCAAAAATATCCATTAGGAAAAGAATAGTCTCTTCAACAAATAATGCTGCAAAAAAAAAAATACACATGAAAAAAATGAAATGTGATCTTTATCTTCTATCACATACAAAAATCAACTCAAAATGCACTTAAATGTAAGACCAGAAACTTTAAACTTCTTCAAAGAAAACAGAGGAGAAAATCTTCATGACATTGGTCTTAGCAATGATTTCTTTTGACTGTGACACCAAAGCATACATAACAAATGCAAAAACAGACAAGTGGGATTACGTTAAACAAAAAAGCTTCTACAGCAAAGGAAACAATTAACAGTGTGAAAAGGTAACCTGTGGAATGGGAGAAAGTGGTTGCAAGCTGTATATCTGATAAGCAGTTAATACCCAAAATATAAAAAGAACTCCTACAACTCAATAGCAAAAGGAAAAACAAAACAAAACAAATAACCTGGTTTAAAAATGGGCAAAAGACTGAATATTCTTCAAAGAAGATATACAAAATGGCCAATGAGTATGGAAAAAAGCTTAAAATCACTAATTATCAGGGAAATGCAAATCAATACCATGAAATATCACCTCATACCTTTTAGTTTGGCAATTATAAGAAAACACAAAAGATAAGAAGTGTTGGCTAGGATGCGGAAAAATTAGACCCCTTGTACACTGTTAGCAGGAATGCAAAATGATATAGCATGAAAACAGTATAGAGGTTTCTCCAAAAGTTAAAAACAGAACTTCAGTAGGATTCAGCAATCCCGCAACAAGAGACATGCACTCCCATGTTTCTCGCAGCACTATTCACAATAGTCAGGATGTGGAAACAACCTAAATGTCCATCAATAGATAAACAGATAAAGAATATGTGATATATACATACAATAGAACATTATTCAGCCATAAAAAGAAGAAATTCCTGCCATATGTGTCAACACGACGACCCATGAAGACATTATTCTAAATGAAATAAGCCAGTCACAGAAAGACAAATATTGTATAATTCCACTTACATGAGGTATCTAAAATAGTCAAATTCATTGAAACAGAAAATAGAATGATGAATGGGAAATGAAGAGTTGTTGTTCAACAGGTATAAAGTTTCAGTTATATAAAATGAGTAAGTTCTAGAGATCTGCTGTACAAAAATTATGCTTATATGTTAACAATATTTTACAGTTAAAAGTTTAAGAGGGTAGAGCTCATGTCATTTTATCACAATAAAAAATAATTAATTAACTAATTTAAAAAATACAATGAGACACCATTTCACATTCGTTAGAATGGCTATAATTTTTAAAAACACAGAAAATAAGGTTGTTTAAGATGTGGAGAAATAAGAACCCTTATAAATTGTTAAGTGGGAATGTAAAATGGGACAGCTTCTGTGGAAAACAAGTTGGCAGTTCCTAAAAATTGTTAACTGTAGAATTACCATTTGATCCTGAAATTCCACTCTTAGGCATATACCTTAAAGAACTAAAAACATACTTAAACTAAACTTGTTCATACATGTTCATAACATTCACAGTAGCCAAAAGGTAACAACTCAAATGTCCAACAATCAATAAATGGATAAACAAATTGTGAGATCTCTCTCTTTCTCTCTCTCTATCTCTCTCTCTCTCTATATCTGTCTCTCTGGAAAAAATCCAAACATTGTTAATATAACGAGAATGGTTTGCACGACATCGATGTAACCTGGCAGCCAAGGAGAGTGGACTGGAATGCACATGTGCAAATAATGATGACTTCACTGTATTAGTTAGTGGGGGGTGGTAGACACTGATGAGTGAGCATGTGTATTACGTGGTCATTGCATTAAAAATGACTGAGTAGAGCAATGAATCTGCATCAGATTTTGAATTAAGCTTGAATATTCCTCCATGGAAACTATTCAGATGATTCAGAAGGCCGCGGCTATGGGCAACTGGTGACTGGCAGTTTCATCACAACAAGCCTGCTCATGCATCATATCTCGTGCAAAGTTTTTTGGCGAAACATCAAATTGCCCCGGGGGACTCACCCCCCTACAGCCCAGATTTAGCACCCTGTTATTTCTGGCTTATTTCAAAACTAAAATCACCTTTGAAAGGGAAGAGATTTCAGACCGTTAATGAGATTCAGGAAAATAAAACAGGGGCAGCTAATGGCAATTAGGAGAACAGTGTGAGGTCCAAAAGTGCCTACTTTGAAGGGGACTGAGTAATCATTGTCCTGTGTACAATGTTTCTTGTACCTGTTATCTTCTTCAATAAATGTCTCTATTTTTCATATTACATGGCTGGATAACTTCTGGACAGACTTCATATATATTTATATATTTTCATATATATTTATATATAAATATTACTTGGTTATAATATAAAATGAAGTATTGATACATGCTACAACTTGGCTGAACCTCAAAAACATTATGTTAAGTGAAAAAAAACAGACACAAATTCACATACTGTGTGGTTCCTCTTGTATAAAATATCCAGAATAGGAAAATCCATAGAGACAGAAAGCAAATTAGTGGTTGCCAGGAGGAGGAGGGAGACGGAAATGGGGAGTGATTACTTAATGGGTACAAAGTGTTATTCTTGGGTGACAAAAAAATTTTGAAACTAGAGAGAGGTGGTTGTTGCACAGCACTTTGAATTTTCAAATTACACACTTTAAGTCGGTTGTGCTATATGCATTTCTCCTCAATAAGAAAAAACTTCATGTGAATTCTACAAATTAGAGCTTCATCATTACTTGAAAAACTTGAAAAATTACATTTCATTTGTCAGCAAAAGGGATAATAAGGGCTGTTAGAGCCTTTAAATGTAATTTCAAGTACTGTAAACTTTCAATCATCATAAATTTTGTTTTACGTTTTGTATCACATATATGTTTGAACAAGTTTTCATTAACAGTGGTTCTCAAGACTGAAGATCACCACTAGAATGTCCTGATCAGGAATTGCATGCACCTATTTCAAATATAAGTGTAAATAAACATTACATTCAAACCAGCAATTTCAAGTTTCTTCTTAGAATATTTGAAAAGATTTTTAGAAGTTTTTACAGACTCAATATTTAATATATCCTATAGTGCCTTGCATTTCATTTTTATAATAATTATACAGGATAAAAATGTTTAAACATTTTTTAACCAATTCCCATATAGGGAACTCTTAATTACAATATTTCCAAATCTATATGTACCAAGGTGTGAAAAATGTTAAGAAGTTGGAAACTACCTGCCCTTCAAAATTAATTAAATACTGTATTGTTCTTTTCATTGTTAAATTTGTTTTCCTAAGCAGACCAAAATTTGCTCAAGGGCTGTGATCATGCCCTCATTGCTGGACTTCTTTAGCATTTTCCATAGCAAATGGTGTTGGGTAGGTCAATAAATCCTTGTTAAACTGAACTAAATCACCAGGAAAATATTCCATTCTCTCAGGTTAATGCAAGCCTGCCTTGAGGTGTATACTGTGCAGCCAGGTTAACACCAAATCCAGAAAGACACATGGTAAAGATTTGGCAGTCTAGAGAATTTCAAGAGCTTTCTCACTTCTACATGCTTTTAACTGTGGTCTTGCTGTTCCCTCAAAACCTCCAGAAAAATTATAAGCTTTAGACTGGGGGCAGACATGCTTGTGACTGTGGACTGAAGTCACATGGAGCATCATCCTTGAGGGGGGAGGGGTGTCATCACGTGACCAAGGACAGCCCACTTGGCAAACAGGAAAACGTGATTACTTCCTCTGCAGAATATAATCTAATGGAGATGGAACAGTCTGTTTTGTAGAGATCTGGGAGGTAAAAAACCCTCTTATTTCAATACCCTTTCCTCATGAATTATTTTAAAATCTGTGTGTTTAGATCCATTAGGTTGTTTCTAATTGAGAAATAAACCAGAAGTTCCAACTTTACCAGAATTGGAGATGTTAACTGTGCTTACATGCTCCGCTGCCAGAGAACTCTTTGGGAGGTTTTTTTCCTCCTACTAACATAACAGAATGTGGAAGGGGGGATCTTTGCTGAGGTGAGAGCAGGAGGATATGCCGGGGCGTTTAAATGTGGACACAAATTCCTGTAAAATCTGTCAGTGTGGTAGTTTTTAAATAAAACTTCATTAGGTCCCTGTTTACAGGAGACTTTTAAAAAATTCTACAGAATAAACAATAGCTCACAGAAGGAGAGAAAGGACACCCGAGGACTGCCTGAGATCATTGCCAGGGCTCAAGGCTATTTTTGCTCCCAGGATGAGAGAGGAAGGAGTCAGGATCCATGGCCCGGGCACTTTAAGTGTCCAGTGTTTCCACCTTGCTCCCACAAACCTCAGAAGCACACACCTAGTTAAAGCCAGCCACATGCCCTTATTTCTGGAGAGACCCGTATGCCTTAATCAGAACATACCCTTAACATTTTTCTGTCTATGTTGTGTCGGGTCTTATACCAGTAACGCATTTGTTCATCATGGCTGCTTGGCCCTGGAAACAGGCGCCTGAAGCTGTCATTATCACCCATGTGGGGGGCTATATATCTAACATCAAGGCCTTTCTGAGATATTTTTTACATAAACTAGCTCCTCAGTGAGACCTTAATTAAGGCAGAGGCTGAGGAATGGAAGAGGGGAGTGTGATAAACAAGCTAACGGCATGGACCTCTAGCTGACCAGGGGGGAAAAGAGAGAAATGATGTCCACAAAGCTAAGAATATTAATCTCTTGAATCACAGTTTCCTTACTATCTCACTAAAAGGGAGAAATAAGAAGAGACAAAGCAATGTTAGGAGCAATTAAAAATTTTTATTTTTCTGCTATCCAAACTTGTTTCCAGGGAGTGTATTTGGGCCTAGGATGGGCTCCTCTTCAAACAGAGGCAGAGCGCAGGCGCATCGCACACCGGAGGGGAAAGCAGTATAGATACCATAGCTGATACTTCATTTTACAGATGGAGACACTAAAGCTCAAAAATGTTGTCTATTGTTCCAATTCTCAAAACAAGATGATGAGAAACCCAGATCTCTTGGCTCTCAGGCCTTTCTCTTTCCTTTTCACCATATCCCATAATCAATGCAGAATTATGATCTTAAAATGCATCTTGTACTGGGAAACTTTCTATCTTTTTCCACTAACCAAATCTTCAGGAATGGAAGAGAAATACTCTGGGCTGTACAACCAATAAATTCTATTGATAGAAATCCATCCACCAAAACCCCATTTATTTGTAGTCTGTACTTGCCAAACTACCACCAGGTGATTAGGTAATTCCTGCCATTGCTTATCGACAGGTCTTAAGATAGAAACTTAACTGTATTTTATTAGCCATACAGTGTCCAGAATGTTACAAACTTTGACAATATTGGTAGAGGTTAAGATAAGATTGATGCATTTTTAGATAGCATAACTAGGGATCCAAAATTACCCAAATCCTGTTCTACTAAACATCCTTCTTCCCTACATACTCCTGAGGAAGCCTATACCCAGTGAACCCCAGGTTTCTTCTAACAGTTGATGAAAAGCCTTATATGCAAAGAAAGAGCTCTCAGTCTTAGATTTGGGGGACCTATCTCAGCAAGTCAAAATAGGGTATCGTACTTCCCATTACTGATGAAAATCAGAGAACCAGCCTATTCAGACATGCCTTTGGGAAAAGAGGTTAAATCTTTCCAGAAGACCTTGGATTAACTCACTCTCCCTGAGATTAAGAGCAGAGGCAGAACAGAAGAGTGCATATGTGAATGAGCATTGCCTTGTAATGACAATGATTGTCATCTTGTACAGATGCTACTGCTGGTGCTCACAGCCATAGAATATAACTATGGTACAAGGTATGGGGAATTTGAAGTCAATATGAGAACTTGGGACTGCCTCAGGACCTTACTGGCAGATGCCCAGCCTGGAGCAGGCCACTGAGCACAAAACTTCTTAGTCAATTTCTACATGCCTGACTTCAATGTGAAGGAGAAAATGTTCCTAAATCCAGCTCACCCAATGTTTTGGGAGGATATTTTCACCACCTCTGGAACGGCCACAATGTTCTTTCTTTTTGAGTACTCCAAATCAAAGCACATCTTTCAAGAGAACACTCAAGTTAATCACTTGTAACAGATTCTATTCTCCAAGTCAAAAGCAAACAAATATCACAGTCTTAATTAAATATTCCTGAAAAACCACTATCCCCAAGCTGGTTTCACAGTCCAAGCTATGAAGAAAAGAAAATCAAAAGCAAGCGTTGATTGAGATGATAGTTTAAAACCAAATCATACAATTTTTGAGCATGCTAGTTGTTTTTTTCTTCTATATTTTTCAAATTTTTCAAAAATAAAAATATATGAATAAATGCATTTAAGCCAGTGAAATTCAGTGACATTAAGATCATTTGTTAATTGCTATGGCATATAGATTCTCTAAGTTTCAACTATAAGCATTGTCTTCCATCTGATATATTTACTATGTACCCACTATGTTATAAGGTACTGATCTATGAAAGACATTGTGAGGAATATCCCAGTTTTAAATCCTGCTTTAATCATATGGGCAAGTACATTGCTCTGGGCCTCACTTTCCTCACCTGTGAAATACAAATGGTAAAAGATAGTATCAACTTCATGAATTATTTTAAGGGTTAAATGTATTTTTTCCATATAAATCAAAATGGCTAGTTTGAAGTAAGAATTCAATAAAAGTAGTCATCATTATATAATGATTGGCATGAACAAAGTTATATATATATCAGTGGCTTAAAGGGCAGCCCCCACAATCAGTGAACCAGTTCAACGTTTGGCTCTCTCGATAGGTGGAAGTTAGATGATTAGATAGATAGATGATAGATAGATAGATAGATAGATAGATAGATAGATAGATAGATAGATAATAGAGAGGAAAGAAAATACCTAAACCAGCTTTCTTTCACCTAATAGAACTTAAGTACAGAATTCTCTCTCATTCTCGTATCAAGAAAAATGGCATTCCTTCTACTTAGAGCTGGTGCCTGTTTTCCTGTGCCCACCTCCCTGACAGATAGTTCTGGTGTACAACTGGCTCCTGTGGTTCCTTGTTCTTTTTTTGACAATGCTCTTTGGAATGAGGATACTAAGGCCAGGTCTACACAAATGCAAAAATAAACATGGAGGATCTTTCAGGTAATTTACATGGTATTGATCTAAAAAGCTCACCAAATCAGTGTAGTGAAAAGAGGTAAGTCTCAAAAGTCTAGAAATGCTTTCCAATAATGCTAGAACGAACTATTCTCTGCGTTTTTAAGACAGGCCATACTAATTATCATAGTGGGTTAATTCATTCATTCATTCAAAAAATATTTACTGAGAACTTATAAAATGACAGATACTGTTAAGGCATCAAAAATATAACAGGGAACAAAACCAACAGAAATCCCTGTCTTTTTGAAATGAATATTGGCAATTCAATATCATTGGATCTGCTCTGTGCTTAGAATGATCTTTTTGGAGCTCTTGGGAATATGAACTATATAAAAGCTACTGAGTATTGATCTTCTGCTGTTTTAAAACCTTGGTTAGTCATGAAGGTGAAGTGAAAATAAAACTTACACCTCTGAAGGGGCTCACTGCAATGTTGAGCAAAGCAATACAAACCAGAGTTTAAAGACAAACAAGTGGCTCGGGCAATCAGATTTCAAAACTCCCCAACATGCTTTGTACTTAGTAGGCACATTTGATAAATAAATCTTTCTTAGAATAAGCAAAGGTTTATATAAAAAATGGGTTTTTGAAACTTGAGAAGAACTAAAAAAATGGTAAAATCAAAATAGAGTGGTCAAAATAGGACGGGTTATTTCTATTATCGTTGATGTTATTTGCTTGCTCAAAGAAAGATACTCTATAATTTATTAAAATTTAGAGTAAAATAGCACTTTGTGGATTCTGAAACTTTGTTGTAACCCTATTATTTAAACTCATATTGGCAGTTACAGACTAATATTGGCCAAAGCATTCAAATTACACAAAATTGTATTTTATGTAGCCAAGCATAAGTGACTTCCAAATGTCTTGGATTTATGTCCAAGTTTAGACCATAGCCAATTTGTAGAATTCCTGACACTTAACTTACTTGATTAAATTTCTCAGTCTCAACATTTTCCGGTGATTTCTAAACTGCTTTATTTGTAGCTCAAAAGTGATGATGATGGTGTGATTTGGGGAAAGGACAGGGTATGAGTGGGTTGTTTTTGTATTTGTTTTTGTTTTTCAGGGGGTTGGTTAAAAAAATAAATCATTTCCAAGATTTATTTTTTTAAAAAAAAAGACACACAAAGTGAGGAGCTAAAGTCAAGCACCTTTAATGATTGAGGCAAGTAGACAGGACTTGTTATTTTGCTTTCTATGTTTGTTAAAAGCCAGGTGTGAGTGATGGCAATATGGTTTATTATCACAAGTATAGGAAGTAGAATATTTTTAATCCATGGTATTTTTGGTTTTCCTTCTTTTCCAGTACCCTGGAAAACGCGTTGCCATCAGGTATGTCAAAATGTTTGTTTTAAACACATTTGAGCATGTTATAGTCTTTGAAGACACAGTTCCTTCCTTTTTACTGCTCTCATTGTCTATTGGCAGAAACAGGTACACTAAAAACTTAAGATCATAATCAAAAGAACAAAGGCTAGGTGATTTGATTTGAAACTCTCCAGCCTCTAAATTCTAAGTCAAAATGATTTTACTCTGAGTACAATTTCTCCTAACACTTTTCTCCACAAGATAACAAAGTTTACATCAGAGGTCAGTAGTGAAATATCCATACTTAAAACTCTGGTAATGAACTTTGGCCTAAGGAACTAATCTTGCAAATTAACAAAAAGGAAAGTAGCACACAGTTTAGAAGAAAGGTCTAATAAGCCAATGACTCTAGCCTTTCAGGGAATAGAAAATTGCTCTTTAAAAAAATATATGAGCTGCATTTAGCTGAGTTCAACCAGAGTCACCCATAGACTAGATGATGATAAATGAATAGGCAATGATCACAGTTGGCATTCAGAGTAGCTTCCAAACATATGTGGAGGTAAGCCAGCCTATGAGCTAGAAAGTGACCCACCGTCCAGTGTGAAGCAGAGCTGTTAGGGCCCTGAAAAACATCACATGAGATCTACAGATTTTGTGGCAATAGATGGAGGGGCTTTCTTAAGTTACAACTATGTCACAACCATGGTATTCAAAAGACAATGCCACTACTATAACTATATAAATTGTTAGCAAGTTACTAAAATGCTTGAAATTTGACGGAGAAAGGAATGAACTGGAGTTATAGCCATGAGGCCAGCAAATATGACTGGGGCCCTCAGCAGATTCCTATATATGAGTGGCCAGTGACATTAAACATCATGAAAAGCAATCTCCCCACTTCAAATTAGGAAAATACTCTCACAAATGCAGCATTATTCTTTAAACCTAACTTCTGCTCAGCTTTTAGAATCCCATCCCTGTCCTTATAACCCAGTTTTAAATAATTATCCACTATACATAAACTGTATTCACTGACAGCCTAATAATTCTCTCAATGATGTCACCAAATCCTCAGACAGAACCGAATCTCTAACAGAGCCTCCTCATTTCAATAGACAGAATGAGGGCCCTTTGGAATGCCAACAACTGTGACCAAAATAAAAATCATTTCTTCTAAAATTGGTGAGCTTCCATCATAGTATCTTTGGACTCTTGCAGGAGTCCTGGCTGTTCTTCAACACTTCCCCAGGCAGTTGGAATAACGATGGTTACACAGACTTTGTCCCTGCTATAAGTCTGGCCCAATTAACTGACTCAGAGCATGGCTTATATATATATATAAATAACACTGCTGGCAGCAATCACTAAATGCCAAGATTTGAAAAGAGTAATGTATGACCAACAACTCCTTCTACTTTGTGAATTAACTGCCAAGGAAAGTTTGGAGTGGTGAAAATTGGGACTGAAAAAATTGAAAAAGTAAGCAATTATTGCCCCCCCCACTATGCACAGAGTACTATATATTATGCACCAAAGTGAGATTAAACATGATCTATTTGGTATAATAATATTTAAACATGTGAAAAAGACTTTAGAATATGTACAGAGCGACATCCTAGAGGTACCTCCACAAACACTATTTTATACTCTCAAGGACAGTTCTCAACCAGGGTCAATGTACCTGCCCCTCAGGGAACGCTTCGCAATGTCTAGAAATATTTTGGGTTGTCATAGCTGAGGGGAGTGCAACTGACTGTCATCTGGTGAGTACAGGCCAGAGATGCTGCTAACCATCTAACAGTGCACAGGACAGCTCCTAAAACAAAGAAACTATCAGACTCAAAATGTCAACATCACTGGAGTTGAGAAACTGTTTTTGAGCGATACAGTCCAATAGTAATTTGATGTGAACCACATATGTAACTTAAAATTTTCTAACAGCAACACTCAAAGGGAAAGGAAATGGGAAGTTAATTTAATAATACATTGTATTTAATCCAATATGTCAAAAAATAATCAAATGTAATCCTGGACTCAATATTTTAAATTTTGAGATATTTTCCTTTTTTATTTTGTACGATGTCTTTGAAATTCATTGTGTATTTTATAATTCACATGAGCCATATTTCAAGTACTAAGCAGTCATATATAGTTAGTATTGGGAAATGTAGTTTCTAGAGGAAACACAAAAATAACATACATATATATATAAAAATATATGTTCCACTTTGTTGAAATAGAAAGAGATGGTTTTCTCAAATGTACAAGAGATGAGAAAAGTGATCTTCCAACTTTATACTAAAGATTTTCCTAAGACTAAACGAGTGCCATGGCAGGGACAAAATTAGGGAGGCTCTTAGGAAAAACTCAGAGCATTGCATGTGAGGAGCCAATGGATTTTTAAAATAGAGTTGTCTGCCATGGGCTGATGAATGTTGATTTCATTAATGGGATGGTAAATGAAATTGAACACGACATGGCCAGAGAACAATTTAATGCTTACAACATAGAACACATGGGTCTACTCACCCATTACATTTGAAATCCTCAGAACATATTAAAACTGGTTATCTAACAGAAATACTTCAATTTTAAAGCCTCTTTTTCTTCCACCCAAAATTTAAAACAACTTCTGAATAACCAATAAAAAAGTTCTATCAAGTGCCAGATCAGTCAGCAACATTTATTTCGGAGCACTGTGCAAAGACCATTGTATTATGCAATAAAAGGGGATTAAAAACAGGTCTTTTGAGTTGCTTACAATATGTTTGGGAATAAATAAATGATAACATATGAAAACAATTTCAGGACATTTACAAAGCAACGTTTTACTGAGTGCCTCTATAAACACTACTTTATACTCTGGGGCATTTTAAAATAATATAGTTCCCTTTGTTGATGTAGAAATAGCTGACTATCATAGAAATCTATTAAAATTTACTGCCCCCAGATCAGCCAGCTAAACCAATTACAAACAATTGAATGCAGGTTTATTTGGAGCACATAAGGGTAGTTAGTAAATAGTTTACTCTTTAAAATAATTCCTCGTGTGTTATCTTTTCAGAAAATGGAAATCTCATGGCTGGATTTCATAAAAATATCTGTGTCACCACAAAAATGTCACAAAATAGAAAACCAACATTCTTTCTCACCTCTACTCTCAAATCATAAACAGATTCAGATGTAGAAGAGCAATGTCACCTCTATGAGGCAGTGGGTGGAAGCAAACACCTTCATGAGGGTTGGGAGACCCAAACCACAGGCTAAAGTTTATGTCTTCTTTTGTCCTGAGTTTAATGCCAAATATATCCTGAAAATGGAAAAACACTG
Organism: Pteronotus mesoamericanus; assembly: GCF_021234165.1. Lineage (NCBI taxonomy): Eukaryota > Metazoa > Chordata > Mammalia > Chiroptera > Mormoopidae > Pteronotus > Pteronotus mesoamericanus. Next base: position 7,238,874 of record NW_026555310.1, read on the forward strand.
TCATTTGTATATATTTATCTGGTATTTTTGTAGGCAAGACAGGAGTCTGAGAGCAGTTCTTAGAACATTTGACTGAGCTCAGAAATAGTTGTGAATGTGCACAAAACAGAAATACACATTGATTCGTTTTGTAGAAACATTATCTCAAGCATCTGGCTAGGCAAAGATAGCTAGAAATGTCAGATGTCCAATCTCTGTCAAAAATACCTGAAATGTTCCTCTTAATCACATTTTAAGTCAGTGCTTTCCAGGCGACTTTCTAAAGGAGTAATGTTAATAGTTGCTAACAATGGAAATCAGAATTCTGTAATTGGTCAGAATTTGGACTCTCTTTTTAGGGTTTAAAACTCTTTAGAGCTCAACAACAACAAAAACACAATCCAATTAAAAAATAGACAAAGGACTTGAATAGACCTTTCTAAAAAGAAGATATACAAATAGCCAGTAAAAGATGCTAATGTGACATGCTCAATTTCACTAATCCTTAGGGAAATGCAAACCAAAATCACATTGAGATGCCAATTAACACTCCTTAGGATGGTAATTATTTTTTTTAAAAAGTTTCTTAAGCAGAAAATAAGTGTTGGTAAGAATGTGGAGAAATTTTAACCTGTATGCATTGCTAGTAGGAATGTAAGATGATAAAGTTACTGTGGAAAACAATATAGTGGTTCCTCAAGAAATTAAATATAGAATGCCATATGATCCAGGAATTTTACTTCTGGGTATACATCCAAGAGACCTGAAAGCAGATTCAAAGAGATATTTGTACACCCATGTTTATAGTAGCATTATTTACAATTGCCAACAAGTGTAAGCAATCCAAGTGCCCATCGACAGATGAATGGATAAGCAAAATGAGGTATATACATACAATGGAATATTAGTCAACCTTAAAAAGGAAGGAAATTCTGCAAACGCTACAACATGAATAAACCTTGAAGACATTATGCCGGTGAAGTAAGCCAGATGCAAAAAGCCAAATAATATATGATTTCACTTACATGAGGTACTTATGACAGTTGAATTCATAGAGACAGAAAGTAAAAGAGTGGTTACTAAGGGGTAGGTGAAGGGGGAATGGGGAGTTCTTGTGTAATGGGCACTGAATTTCAGTCTGGAAGATAAGAAGGTTCTGGAAACAGATAGTAGGGATGGTCACGCAGCAGTGTGAGTGTACGTAATGCCACTGAAATGAACACTTAAATGGTTAAAATGGTCAATTTTATGTTATGTTATTTTACCACAGTAAGAAAGAAAAATTTCACATGAACACATACACAATCATTTATTGTGTTCTGTTTATATTCTTGTTGCAATCCAGTGATTTTCAACTGGTGTGATGCAACAATTTTTAAAACATGCCATACCTGACTATGTAGTCAGGGGCACTGACCTCTTTTCCCTTAGATCATCAAATAAAAAAATGACCATAGTCAACACAACAATAGCTGTCCAGTGTGAATGAATTGAAATTATACTTGCCAGGCAAAAAATATAACCTTTTTTAGGTGTGCCATAGAATTTTAGTATTTAGTGCCACGAGATGAAAAAGGTTGAAAATTGCTGTTGAATGTGTTTACATTTGTCATTTTTTCATTTCCTTGTGCCCCAGAGAAAGAAAGACTGCATAGAAAGCCTGGTAGATTTGCCTTCTTTCCTGTGTGCCAACTTCGTGTATTAGCTGCCATCTTTGCTTGATGTCACACAAGCATCTCAAAACCAAGGTTGGCAGAATTGAACTCATTGTCTTCTCTTCCATACCTGCTTTTTTTCTGTTCTCAGTATTAGCATCACAGTCCTCTCAGTAACTCAATCAAAAAACCTGGGATCTGTCTTTCGTCTCTCCTCTACTCAACCCTGCATCTAATTCATCATGAAAAACTGATTCTACTTCCTCACACCTCACAAATCTGCCCCACTTCTTCATATTGCCCAAGATTCTGTTAGTTCCCAGCTAATCTGTTGGCAGTTTTGTCTTCCTCTATCCGTCCTTCACCAGGTCATCAGAGTGACCCTTCTGAAACACAAATATGCACATACAACTTCCATATTTGAAAAACTAAAACAAGTATGGCTCCTGCTGCCATGACAGTGGTTTCTATTTCAGGAAATAAGTATAGATGGAAAGAATTTACAATAGGAACTGAATCACACGCAATACCTTTTGATCAAGATTGCATAACTCGCCCTGGCTGGTGTGGCTCAGTGGATTGAGCTCTGGTCTGTGAAACAAAAGGTCACTGGTTCAATTCCTGGTCAGGGTACATGTCGGGGTTGCATGCGGGCCAGGTCCCTGGATGGTGGCATGTGAGAGGCAACCTGTCGATGTATCTCTCACACATCAATGTTTCTCTCCCTCTCTTTCTCCCTTCCTTCCCATCTCTCTAAAAATAAATAAGTATAACCTTTGAAAAAAAATACTGCATAACTCTGCTAACATTTATATGTTATCCCTGATAGAGCATTCATAACTTGAATCACCTCTGTCATAAATGAGTCTCCCGGAAGAGTCCCTTCATATTCTTACACTCCACTTTTTTCTTCACTCTTAATTCTATTTTAATTTCAATAATTTTTTTATTTAAAAAGATGGCATCTTTTTTTAAAAAATGATACCACCAAGCAGTGAGTACATCTTGAAAAAAGAGAGAAAGTTACATGTCTGCGAGATGTGAGTAGGTGACACTTTCTGTATCCACTTCCTGCTAAAATTTAAGGCTGCTGTCATGCTGGAAAGCTGGACTGTAGTTGTTTAAAACCTAAATGGGTGTGACTAAAGTCAAGTCTTTTATATTACAATATTCAAAGAGATGAAAACTGTGATGAAATAAATACACAACCAAATAAGAGGTTTAAAAGAGAAATTAAATTATTGTATCCACACACAATGACTTTTGGCTTATACAACTCAATTGAGTCACCTGAAAAACTACTAGAAACAATGAGTCTAGACTCCCTGCTTTCTTTGAAGCCTACAAAAAACATTTATAGAGTATGAAAAAAGCCTTAATGTCAGAGCAAAAAAAAAAAATAGCATGTAAACATCATCTTTTTAAAATATGTGGAAATTAAATAGGAGATACATGGGTCTAGATAAGAATACAAATAATTTTTAAACTGGTTAAACAACCACACCCACAGAGAGATGATTAACAGACCGAAATTGCTTCAGAGGGCGGCACCAGTGCTGGGCTATAGGCTTCTCTCTGCTTTTCCCTCATCACCATTTTCATCAATATATTACATGAATTTATATGTGGTACACTTGATAATTTGTGAATGGCAAGGGTCCAAGAGGAATAAACAATAAGCTAGAAGAAATCAGAATGTTTCCAAATCCTGAGGCTGGAAAAACAGGCCCAATTTAAGAAGTTCAGAGCAGGCAATTATAAAATAGCACACATACACACAGTTGGAGAACACAAGACAAGAAGAGATTTTTGAGAACATACTTGTGGTCTTGGAAGCCAAAGAGTGGGGTGGTCTCCAAACTCTGGAACAAATTGACTTTATGTGGTCTAAGTGGTTCTAGACTCAGTTTACAAAGCAACAGAGGATTTAGTGTTTCCAAATTTAATAACAATCTTCAGGTTTTTATGGGTAATATTTTGCTTGGATTAAAATCACCTAATATTTGGCTTCCATTTTAGATTTCCATAAAATCAGTTTGACTGTGTCATTTTTTTTCCTGAGCAGAAATACAATGTTGTATCAGTAAACAGCAGGCTCTACAAGTTTTGGGCAAATTAAACTTTGCCCTAAAGCTTCAGATTCGAAGCCAGACAAGAACTTGGCCCTCGACCTTTCCCATTACTATGAGAATAGCATAGTTTTGGCTAAATGTAGATAAGTAGTCACGACACTTGTTTGGTTTGTACACTTTAGTGTTTTCTGGAAGGTTCTCAAATGTACACTGTATAGAAAATTTTTTCACCAAGTAAATTTTCTCCGAAGACCCTACCTAAATATCAAGATGTGGCAATACAAATCATACCTGTTTAAAAAAAAGAAAAAGAAAAGAATATTAGAGATTTCTTAAATCAAAGAATTAAGCATGCTGCCTATACCATATCTTAAAACACCTCTGCTTCTCTCTTTCTCTCTCTCTCTCATCCATTTATAAATGTGCATATTTTGCCACTAATAATGCAACAGAATACAATGGAAGTATGTAAATAAAAACTCAAACTTGAGGTAAACATATTAAACCTCAAATTCATCTTTATTTTAAACACATATGTGAAATTTGCCCCTTTAAAAGGGAAATCCAGTAAGTAGATCATTGATATTTTATTCACTGTAGTTCGTGGCCATTATTCATAAGTGATGCTAAACCAAAAAAAATGTGGACATCTTCAAACATGTCAGTACCAGTCTGCAAGTCTCACACAACAACATTACTTCCTATAAAGATTCCCACATGCAAACAAATTCCCCTGAGTGCCATGGGGAATGCTACAGATAGAGGCAACCTATAATTACACTTTCAATAAATGCAAATGCATAAAATAGTTTCAAAACCATCGCCACGAATTTCAGCAATATCTTTTGGTTTACCAGGCACATAATTGACTAGCTTGGACTTGACTTAAAAATCAAAATAAATGCTAAATGCCTGGTATGTTTGCAGAAGAAAATGCCAACAGCGTCATGTGCTCTAGGTAATTAACGCTATGATAGAGGTTAGTGATCAAAATTTTCCACGCTTAATAAGTTATAATATTTTGAAAATGTATCAATGTAACCCAAATATCAACTGAGACCTACATTTTTCTTGATTCAAACATTCATCCCATAGGCTGTAGAAGACCAAAGTCTATTCCAGAAGTCCTAGACATTTGGGGGTGGAAGAAGGGGGTGCTGGTCTGTTGGAAGAGCTTCCTTGGCTCTGCTTCTGCCTAGTTTGTTCATCTTATGTCTCTTCCTGTTCATGCTAACCTTATCCTACCCACTTGGAATAAGGTCGTTCCCATAATTTCCAATCCAAAACAAAAAGAAAGCCCTTAAATCATGAATGTTTATGACAGGCTTTACTAAAGATTGAGGAGTTGGAATAGTTTACAATTGCAGAAACATAAACAATTTCATTAAATATTTAGCATTCTTGCTCTTAAGAATCCTTTCATCACCCCTCACTGCCTTTACCCTGTGGTTTTCCAGCATCACCTCTCTCCCTGACTACTCTCCTCCTCTTCCCTTCCATTTCTCCTGCTCTGCCCTTCCTATATCTGCCTAACTTCAGGTCAGCTCTCTGCATGTCCAACCTCCAAAATCAGTACTAAGAATCCCTTACAATATCCAGACCCAGTATGGGGCTCAGCAGAACAAAACTTATTTTCGAGTAACAGGATCCACCTGCCTTCAAAGCCAGTTGCATTTGGTCTTGGCCATTTCCCCTATTTACATTATAACGATATTTGTTTAAAATAATTTGGCGCAAGACTTGAAAATCTGGAGAAACACGTTGTTTATGTCTTTGCATGTCATAAGTTTTTTAGAATATAAAATTCTAAACCCAATACAGAGTGAGGCAAAAGTAGGTTTACAGTTGTGAGTAGGTGAAACACAGAATTTATTCTTATATTAATATTTATTCATCGCAGTATTATTTTCCATAAGAACAACTGTAAACTTACTTTTTCTCCACCCTGTATTCAAAGTAATTTTAATGAGCCCCATCTCTCTTTCTGTGTCTATGTTCAGCCCTGAAAGGATCATCCTGTAAGAGTCAGGGGATTACATTTGCTTGAAATTTTGACTTGACTTCTTCACACAGTTAGCTACACTGGCTCAGTGCACTGAAGTGTATCCTCTAATGTAACTACCTCCAAGTGATAAGGAGCCTATAAGCAAGATGGGGGTGGCCTTAACATGAGTGAATTGTGACAGTTAAGAAAATAATATTTCATTCCAACTGATTTTATTAGTACATGAATGTTCCCCTAATTACTTTTTCTTTTAAATTGTTTTCTATAGATTATGTAGCATTAATTTGTTTACAAATCTTGTACATACACATTGTCTATGTTTTGTGGTCATGTAATAAATGATGCTTAAATAGATGAGAATAGAATCTTTCATTCTCAAACAATGCTTATCTGAAGTCTAACAGATCCTAGCATTTAATTCTCAAATACAAAGTGAGTCTAAATGGTTTTACATTTTCAGACACAACAGGTTTTCTAATAATATCAGTTTGGGTGAGTTTCACTTTGGGAAAAAATGGTGAAGTATTTTTGCTAAAGAGGAAAAGAGTTCCAAGGTTTATCTTTTCCTTTATCTAGACAAAACAATATTTCTGATTAAAGGTGTCTCTTGCTCGCCTTGTTTTTCAACCCCTGGTTCAGCAATGCCCTGGAGGCAGAAGAGATGATCGCTGTCTCATTCCAGCCAGCCCTCTGACTCATCAATCCTATGAGTCCACAGTTTGTAATTATAACATAAAGGAAGATATTATTTTATGAAAGGAGAAGCTATGACTTGTCCAAAAAAAGAATATAGATTATAGTAAATATAAGATGAATTTAAAAAAACAAGTTAACAAATACTTTCTTTTTTTATGAACAGGATTTGATGAGTCATTTTAGATGGGGAAAAAAACAGACTAAAGAATGTAATTTATTATTTAAAACACTTGGTTTATCCTTAATAAATTGTCCTAAATTTGTTCTTTGGAAATTAAGCTTTTGAATAGAAGGGTTTACATATTTTAATATTAATTAAAAGGTATTCTTACTTTTTTACTTTACTTAAGAAATATGTATATTTTAAATTTTCTTTTGTAGTTGACATACTTTCACTTAACATTTTATTTTATTATTAGTATAATATAAACACAAGCATTTAAAAAGGCAAGCTATTTGCCAATATCACGAATGAAATTTGAAACTCAGATCCTTTATGAACCAACTGACTTACAGTAATTATGCTGTATTTTTCCATCACAGACAAGAGCATTTTGGACTATCTTACAAATTCAGAGTCCAGGGAATTCCAGTGAGATAATGTCATTGACCTTGAGTACAAATAATTGGTGGTAAATATTGTAATATGATAATATGAAGTTGCAAGGAGCTCATTCTCAGACTCTATCAGAAAACCAGCTAAGTCAACAATAGGATGATGAGACACAATGTGAAATTAAGAGAGCAGAACTTTAAGACATGTTACCTAAAATAGAACGGTTTCTAAATAACTCTGAGAGAGCAAGTGTGAGCCCTAACACTTAACTGCTATTAAAGTAGTTCATCATGTGGGCATCTATCACATATCCATCAGACCTGGATCCTATTTAAGTGACCAAAGATAAATGTCAACTTTCAGCGCAGTAGTTCTTGTTCAGTTGTTCCTTTTGTCTATTGTATCCTTTAAGTCAAAGAATTCTCCCACCATTCTGAAAGCATGCAGCTTCATCCGGAACGCCCATTGCCATGAGCCACACACTCCCCTGTGAATAAGAGACAAACGCCGACTCTTCAAAAAAGCAACGCCATGGGAGAAAGGAATCCTCTGAGCTGCACAATGAATGTTTACACCCGCAGATTGCCAAAAAAAAACTCCTTGATATTTGTCAGAAATGCAATTGTAATTAGGGAGAGCAGAAGAAAATCAATTTCGGTTTGCTAACTGACCTGAGGCACCTAATTTATGTACAAGTTCATTTTGTTAAAACATGCAAGCAAAGAGCTATTGGAGGCCATATGCCGTTCGTTATGAAAAGCACATTCCTTTAGTCTTTGTAACAAAAGCCATATGGCTTTCTGAAAGTTAATTATATCATAAAAATGCTGTAATAGTGGGGAGTGTGGTCTAGCAATTGCTGGAAGAAACTTGGAGGCCTGGCTTTAAGTCAGTTTTTCAATGGATTCCATTCAGAACCTCGGGAAAGTCACATGCCATTGTGCCTCAGTCCCAATATCCAAAGTGAGAATTACAATACTATGGCGCCTAAAGGAGAGAAGAAAACTGAAATGTTTTCCTATTTAAAGATAAAATAATAACATAAACTATAATGCAAGCTAATAAAACAGCAAAGTATTATTTTAATTTAACTAGTTGATCAGAATACTCTCTTCCTCTGCCAATGCTTCTTACCCATCATAGCCAGAGTAATCTTTATGGAACACAAATCAGATTGTTTAACTCCATTGTTAAACGTTACTTACAAAACAGCATTGGAGCTCTGCGTAAGTGGCCCTTTGCACTCTGCCCCCGCTTGCTCTCGAGCTTCATCTGCCCACAGTCTCTGCCCTGACACAGACATACACACAAGGCCCCTAGACATGTAGCCCTCCTTTACATCTCTTGTATTTCAAAGTCTGCCCCCTCAGCCAAGGCTATCCTACCTCCTCTTCTCCACTAACTCCTATGCATGCATCAAGATCCATACCACAATCTTGCCCAAAGTGAGGACTTTGATTTCCTTAGGCCACTGGTAGTTTCCTGCTCTGAGCTGCAATAACACTTAACTGCATACCTTCTTAAACATTACATTGCACAGTCATTATAAGTAAACACACCCCTCTCTCTTCCATGAGAACTGGGCTCCTTAAGGGGAGAGTCTGAGGACTGGCACGTAGTAGGTGTTCAATGAATACTAGTTTATCATCCACTTTTAAAAGAGGTAAGTGGCTATTTGACCCCAGGGATCTAGTTATTAACTAGTTTCCATATTCATTTCAAACTCTCACCCCTACTCCATTATTTTATAATGATCCCATAAAATGATCCCAAGGGACTTACAATATTCTTAACTACCAATGACAGACTCTTCCTGGTACTATCCTTTTGATGCAAGAAAATGAAATGATTTTAGAAATATTTCAACAATGATTTAAGCCAAGAGTTTTCTGGTTAAATTTCAGTTAACCAAAAAAATAAATGAAACACAAGTGCTCATTCCTCAAGCATTAGTTAATCATGATTTTATGAAACCTTAATCCAGCGTGGAGGCTAAAATGAAATAAGAGAGCCAACAAGTCCAACAGATAATTATATATCCATCTGATGTAACCAATATAGTTGTGCATGGCGTAACAGTAATGACTCTAAGTTGTCTAACATTAAGTTATCGTGCCAATAATACAGAACATTATTCTAATAGCCTGATTTAATTGTTTTTAACTTGGTTTGATTGTGCTTCTGGTTTACACTTTAAGGAGGAAAAAAAACACCCAAAAACAAAACCTCTCTCTGATTCCATAGGATTTGGATTTTGTAAAAAGTAGAATCTCCAAATAATCCTCTTTTAGGAACTAAATCATCTCCACATGTGCTAAGAGTTAAAAAAAAAAAAGAGCATTTATATCTGTGATATGTATACATAACCTAGAGCAACAGCAGAGGAATAGCAGAGGAATGTCTGAAAGTCAAAAAGGACAGAGGGTGAAGATTCTAACTCACAAATTTGTTGGGAGCTATTTTATAGGAATCAAGCTTTAGGACCTGATTTGAGGACAAGGCAACAGCAAAATAATAATAATAATAACAATAACAACAATAATAATAGCAAGAGGGAATCATTGATGGAGTTGAACTTCAAAACTTTAATTTCCTCAAAATAGTTTCCAGATGGTTGAGAATGCCTTTCTATGTATGGTATTTTCAGGAGCTAAATAAAAAGTCATCCATTTGTCTATGCGGTAATTTTTCGGCAACATACCACATTTGTTTTAAATTTTCATTGCTGATATTAAGCCTTTGATGTTCAAGACACCTGTATGGGGTCCAGCAGCACACTTTAACTTTATCAGCGTGTCAGGAACTGTCACCTGGAGGATAGAGCCCTGGGCTCTGGCACCTGGGCAGGGGATAGCACTCTGAGTCATGGGTATGTAGCAATCCTGAGCTTTGAGGCCCACCTTCCTTCTAGGAGGGGAGTACTAACCAGATGTCTGAAGATTCTCTCCTTTCTTCTGTCTGCATCTATAGAATGTAAGCATGCAACTATTTCAGGGAAGAAGAAAGGAAAATATTAAAGGAGAAAGTAAGCTAGCATTTCTTGATTCACTTTCCCATCTTCCTAGAAATAGACCCAGACTGGGACTCAGAAGACCAAAGGCTCATCCTCAAGCCTGTCTGTTTGCTAAGTTAATGAATCTCTCTGTATCTGTCAGCCTTCTGTTTTCTTAATAGAAATAGTAAGGGTAGGAATAATCCTATCATCTACATACAAACTTTTTAAAAGGCTACTATATAAACACAACGATTTTCAAAGTATCATTTTTTTACTACCAAGCCATGCTTGCATTTATTCACTCATTCAACAACTACTTTTGAACACCTACAGGAGCAAAACACAGTCCCTATCCTCATGGAGTTTAAAGTCTAATTAGGAAAACAAAAACTGATCAAATAATCACACGCATAGAGAATAATGAACTTGGATGTATAAAATTATAATACATATTTACCATTATCCAGAAAATATTATATTTTAACTATTAAATATTCCAGTTTGTTCTCTAATTTATCAGTTAACTTTAATCAAGTTTTTCTTAAAAAATACTTTCTGAAAATAGAGTATTATTTGTCAATTAAGGCTTAGATAATGCTTACAACTGAGGTTTTCAGGTGGAATTGGGTCTCCCTTCAGTGAAAGAGAGGAAATGCTGGTATAAATTTAAAACCATACGATAGGAAGTCAAGACCTAAGGGCCCTTCCCTGGATGGACATGAGGCATGTTTACAGAAAAGCCATCTTCCAATCTTTATAATATTAAGATCCTACATCTCTGGTGATAGTAGCAGTTAACATATCACATTTAATATGTGCCAAGGTAATATTCTAAGTACTTTATAAATATTAACTCATTTAATCATAACAATAACCCTCTGAGGTAGGTATTTGTGGTGGTAGTGATATTATCCCCATTCTATGTATGAGGAAACTGAGGCACAGAGGAACTAAATAACTCACCTACTGTCACAAAGCCAGTACGTAGACTAGCTAAAATTCAAGCCCTATCTGTGCTCTTATTCACCTTAGTGTACTGCCTCTTGTTCATACAGTAGTTCTCCTGAAGTATGTTGAAAACTTTCAAAAAAAGTTTTCTGGAGTTTTTTGTTCAATGATGTAGACAGCATGTGCAAAGACTATCTCTGCTTCCTCACATGTTCTTCCAGTGACTTTATCTTTCTTATGTCCAAAGAATAAATTCCACTTAGTAACTCCTTATGGGAGTCACATTGAAAATAAAGAAAAACAGAACTCGATTCCTTTCAATGAGAAATTGATCTACTGGAATAAAAGAAAAAGAGGTGATTTCCTAATTACTTTTAAAAGACAACAGGCTCAGTTCCTTGTGCTTTTGCAAAATTTATTCTCCTGTTATTAATACAGAGAAAGCTTTACATAAGTTTGATAGAAGTTCTACCCTGAAGGAAATGTTTCTCCTAAAATTCGACACAACACAATGTGAAGTGGTGCCATTAGTCTAAACTTTAGACTCTAAAGTAAGGAGGAAAAGTCAGACCTGATTTGGCCACATTCTATTTCCACATAATTTTGAGGCCAGAAATGTATCTACAGAGGGTGTGTTGATGACTACAACCTTTCATCTCAAATCAGGCTGCTTCCCAGGTTTCAGTCATGCCTAGAGATTTCAACAGCAGAGGGGAAAAGGAACAAAGCAAAGGAGGCATGTTCAGGCAAGTTGGTGTGCAGAATGCCCTTTACGTTTTTTTTTTTTTAAGTGGAAGGATTCTTTTGGGGATGAAGATTAAGCAATCATCAGAAATGTGCCTCATCATTTGACTTTAGAACTAGGGCAGAGATTATTTTTTGCACTTAAAGTATCAGAAGCCCATATCGATATAAGAAGCACTACAAACATGACTAACCGTTGATAAGTGTGATACTACTTATAAGACAAAACAAGAATCTCTGGGGCAGCTGCCATTAAGATGTGTTAGAGAACGAGAGTTTTACTACTAGACAGAAAATTGAGAACACGGAGTGTTGCAAATAGTTGTTAAGACATGTAAACAACTGAAACAAAGGTAACACTAAAATTTTTTAAAGCACTTTTCTTCTCAGCAGGTATCTGCTAGGTCCATGAAATACTTGGTGTGCAGTGATTATCCCTCATTTTGTAAATGGGGGGAAAGAATTTAGTTCTGAAATAACAGTTAATGATGTAAGAAAAAGAATATACCAGAATACATCGGTACTTAGTCATTCCTTAATGTAAAACTCTAACTTTAATCTCCTAAATTTCTCATGAAAATGTTAGCTGTAAGCAGATGCATCTTTCTCAGGAAGGGGAGGGGTCAAACTAAACAATTGGTGATTGGCTGTCAGGAAGCCATATGTAAGTGAGGAGAAAACAGGAAGGGCCAGCTCTCTGCTTCTCCATCCCATTATCGAGTTAAATATGAGTGCATTCAGGTCAGAGCTGCAGACCACCTTTCATTGTGTTCATTCCTCTCTTTGGACCATAAATAAATTATGGACTATAAACTATAAATAATAAATTATGGACAATAGGATGGATGTTCTGAGCAAGATACACCCAGCAGTGGACACACCCCTTTCAGATGAATGCTAAGCTGCTGGCCGGAGATGACCTAGATTTGAGAGTTAAGGTACTGATGGGAGACCATGAAAGACTGGTTGAACACAGCTTTCTCAGCTAAAGAGGGTAGATGTGATGTAGGAAATAACAGCATCTAGCTAGAGCTTCTTTTTGACTTGTAACTAAGCTTACGGGCCTCGGAACATCCAAACCTGGTGACTAGGTTTCAATTTGAAGAGCAAAATTATTTAGAATGAAATGCAGTCAGCCACTGCACTGTATGATTGAGAGTCCATTGAGGCAGACATCTGTCTTTCAACAGAAGACCTAAAAGTTTCATCTTTACTCTAGAGGAGTTTAAACATTGTCTGAGAACTGCTCGTGGAAACAGCCACAAAAATTTTGAAACAACCCATCACAAACACAAGCTCATATGGCTCAAACTGGGTAATAAATCACAGTTAGTGTTTGTCAAATGTCAGGCACTGTACAATGTGCTTTACATACACTTATCCCCATTTCACAGATGAAAAAACTGAGGCCTTGTTCAAGGTTACGCTTAGGTTGGTTACATATCCTACTCTCCCTCTACAATCACTCATTGTCCATTAAGTACTATACAACTATTATTAAAAATGAAGGTGGTACAGTGACATGGAAAAATGGTTACAAAATAATTTTGAATGAAAAAATAATAGGAGTTGTGTATATTGCAATCATGTAAAAGTTTATACTCAGGTAAGAAAGAATCAGAAGGAAACATGAAGACTGAAAAGTTGTGTTAGGGTGGTTAAGAATATGGAGAAAATTTTCTTAAAATTTTTCTTTCTATATTGTTGCAAAATTGGATAAATACCTCTCAAATGTCTAAATGGTTATGCTCTAAAAAGGGAGTTTAAAGTCAAGTGAAATCACGAGGGAAAATTGCCTGGATACCGGGCGTTTTCATTACTATTTCGGAAGACAAGAGGGTTTCATGCTGGCCAAGAAGATAAGGCATTGCCAGAGCAGTGACAAGACTATTAATTCAGCAGATTCAAAGTATATACCAGTAAAACAAGGCTGCTAAGACACAGGGAGAGTTGTCAGGAAGAGTAGGCTGGGACGTATACATTTTACAACCTAGAAACTAAGGAGTAACACGATGACATGGTATAAGGAACTTTAACCTCTGATGGTTGTGAAACCAAGAGCCTTAATGACTTTGATCAAATTTAGTTTTAAATCCTAGCTCTAGTAATCATATCTCTCTCTATATGCATATATACACCCCACAGTAACTGAGCCTTTTCTCCTGATAATCTGCAGTCCCCGAGGAAGCAGGCAACAGTAGCCCAGGCCTGCTGGAGAGTCCTATGATCAAGACCTCTGCTAAGGCAGGCTAAGGACAACATCTTGACCAAAGTTATGTTTCAGTTCCTGAGCCCTGAGGTGAACCGACCCCCTGGCTACCTTCCCATGAAACCAGACAGAGGAAGACAGAGGGAAAAGACCTCAGAGCTGTCCTCAGGACCTAAAGAAATGATTCATTACCCTTACCTCATCTCTGACCAATCAGCTTCCAGCACAATCCTGAACTCCTAACTTGAGGTGTCTTGCTTGGGCTTTTAAGCATTCGCTTCTGGCTCTCCTGGGAGGCACCATTCATAATAAAAAAAGCCAGTATGTCTCCACTGAAAGTCTTGGTGTCTAGTGTTTGGCTCTGCTAGTATCCGGTGGACAAACTCTTTCTATTCTGTAACAATTGAGAGGAAAGAGGGTAGGGCGATCACCAAAAGACACTGGAATGAGAAGGACATTTCAAGTGGTGTGAGCTCCCTGTCTTCCCTAAGCCTCACAGCATAGCATCTGACCAAAGAGCCTCAGATAAATGTACCCACTGAACGTTTCCCCTTCTTTAAAATGAGGTTTGGCAAGCAAGGAAAATATAACCAGCAACATTGAAAAAAAAAGAAATTGACAGTAATGAGAGGGAAGGAGTGGGGAAGGGGGTAACAGGGAAAAGAAGGGGAAGGGTCAAATCAGGGACATGTATAAAGGACCCACGGATAAAGCCAAAGTGGGGAAGGACTGAGGGTGGGAGGTGGGGGTGGGCGGGGCAGGGGTAAGTGGTGGTGGGAAAATGGAGACAAATGTATTTGAACAATAAAAAACATTTTTTTAAAGAATAAATAATCATAAAAAAATAAAATAAAATAAAATGAGGTTTGGGGTGCCTACAATTTCAGTGATCCCATTACACCAAGGTGATCAAACATAAACTTCTGTAGGTATGCATATAACATGAATAAAAAATACTCAGAGTATGTAAATTCTGCTTTTCCCCTGCCCTTGAGAAATCCAGGGAAGTTTTGAGTAAGTCTCAATGGGAGTGATCTACGACACACCCATTAAACAGAGAAATAATGTATTTCAAGTGAAATGCTCTGACTTGTTTTTCATTAGTCATCAACAGCTAAGCCAACATAGAGCAGATCTCTATGTCTCACTGGGGTGGTGGACAAACTGCTAGATGTAAGTAAATTTACTTACTTTTTTAAGTAGCTGCTATTTTGGGACCACACCACATAGGGCTTTGTGCATTTTCTTTTGTGTGACTTTATACCACGGTATGAGTACATACTTCAGGAAGACATGCTCTTGTTCTAATTATGGAAATGGCTGAACTGATCAAATTACTCACAGCATATCTTGCATTGCACCAAAGAAACTATTCCAACAAAGGGCTTTGATTTGATGATTGAAAATTGCCAGCCATTTCTGCAGGCCTTTGAAGAAATGGAAAGCTGAACTGATGATAAAAACAATAAACAAGGGCAGTGGAAGATTGCTTAACCTTTAATACTGATGTTGTGGTCATAGTTGTTTTATCCTTAATTACTAATTTATTTAAATTAGTTTAAAGGAAAATAACTTAAGAAAAGGAGGTATATTGATTCTCCATAAACTCTGAGCAAAAATACTGATTTTTGATGATTCTTTTGATAGATGTTGTTGGCTCTCTAATTTGAGTCATATTTGCTAGATTTTAAAATAAACATTCCTCTCAGTTAAAAAGAATTGGGGGAGAGGGATAGATTTGGCATGATGTTGATAATCTGATTGGCTCATTCCCTGTGTTCCAGCTCCAGGAACTACCAGCAAAAGATACAGGCTCTTTGCCTACCTCCTCAGATTGGAGGGAGGAGGTGACTTGCTGTGGGTATGTGGATGAGGGAAAGTGTTAGTAAAACAAGGTGGGAGAACCCCTCAATTTTTCTCGAAGCAGAAACCCTTCTGGAAATAGAATGAGACTTCTCCTGGGGTGCCTGGGGGTAAGGAATAGGAAAACCAGTAGCCAAATGGACACTGCACACATTCTTGTCATTTCATGACCCAGATAGTAATTACAATATGCATAACAATAAGATTTTTCTGCTCCACAGTTATGTTTACTTCCAGGTACATCATGGTTATTAAAAAGTAAATTGATCCATATTGTTGGGCAATGCCCATTAATTCTCCACTCTCTCCATTCCCCATCTTACCTAACACCCCTCTGAACACACGAACACTTGCAAAGGGTGAGAGAGCAAAAGTACTAATATGACCATTTAACCATAGTATATCTTCAAAAATGATGGAGTCTTAGTAGTGTAGGTACAAATTACCCTCCCCAAGAAGTAACTGCTAAATATCAAGCACAGAAGGACAGTGAGAAGTCACGACTCCAAATATGTTGGGTTTTTTTTTCGCTTTTCCTCTGGTTGGCATAAGTTATGGAAAGAATGATAAGTTCATGAAATAAATTTCTGTTAACCCATAATTTACTGAGCATTCTTTACGAAACTGCATTAAAAAATGGCATCACGACTGTTTCTATATCTCACTGTTGTAAATAATGTTGCAATGAACATAAGCTGCATATATCTTTTCAAATTAGTGTTTTCATAGTCTTCATATAAATACCCAGAAGTGGAATAGCTGAATTATATGGTAGTTCTATTTTTTTGAGGAAACTTCATATTGTGTTTCATAGTGGCTGCACCAATTTACAACCCCAACAGTGCGTGAGGGTTCCCTTTCCTCCACATCCTGTCCAACACTTGCTATTTCTTGTCTTTTTTATAATAGCCATTCTTACATAGACCAATGAATGAATTAAGAAGATGTGGTACATATCTACACAATGGAAAACTACTCAGTCACAAAAAGATGAAATATTGCCATTTGTGACAACATGAATAAATTTTGAGTGTAGTATGCTAAGTGAAATAAATCAGACAGAAAAGGTCAAAAACCATAAGATTTCACTCATATGTGGAATATAAAAAACTGACAAACAAAATCCAAGTCATAGATACAGACAACAGGTTGGTGATTACCAGAGGAGAAAAGGGGGTAAGGGTACAAAATGAGTAAAGGGAGTCAAATGTATGTTGACAGATAGAAACTAGACTTTTGGTGGTGTGGGCAGATACTGAATTCTGTTGTGCACCTGAAACTTATATTATTAGCCAATGTTATCTCACTAAAAAAAAAAAATAGTGTAATGGTTAACCCTAATTAGATAGTTCGTATTTTTCTGCATTTCCAAGTCAGACTTCCTTCCTCTCCCTGCTGATCTGCACTGAGTTCTCTCCTGTCCTATCCTCAAGATGTGTTCACAAGACAGACTCAAGAAACTGATCCTTCTTCCAGGAGAAATGACTACAGAGGCTTTAAGTGGACCCTTTTTTAGAAAAAAGAGCTGCATTTTGAAAAGGTAGGGACAGAGGAATGGTCTGTTTGGAGCCTCTGAAATCATGCCTACCTTACCCAAGGATTCACACACATTCTTGAATTGGCCCAGATGCCAATTGCCAGAACTAACTAGCAGCTCCTCACTTGTATTTCATTTGTGTTAGTTCCACCAGTATATTATGTATGGTCACTGTGGGAGCATGTTTACTTGCTGTGAGTTCAGTATTTAAAGGAGCCTGTGGGGGTACGGTCCTTAACCTTGAGATGGGGGCTGTGTCTGCATCCCTGGTGCCCTGAGTTTCCTTGCTTGTAGCTTCAGAGTCTGGGTCCCCTTTCTGTTGGCACTCCCGCTAAAGCTGGAAACATTGGCCTAAAGACTCCTGCCCCTTAATCTCTTCTTGATCATCTGCTATCTTAGAGGAAGCAGGAGAGGGCACCATGATGTTAGTAGGAAGCTTGTAGAGGGCCCCTTCCTGGCTTCTTTTTCTATCCCTTACCCACCAACATCCCCAAATGAGAGCAATGTTGCTTCTATGCAAGCAAAACCCAGCATAGAACTTGAGGGGTTGGATATTTGTAGGAACACTTATACCACGTGATCATCAACACCTCCCTTTCCTTGCCACAGCTTATTTTCCTGTGGTCCTTCAGTACAGCAAGGGTCTGTGCATGCCACGGTGACTGATGGCATGGGTTTGGGAGACAGATACTGGGGTTGAAATCCCAACTTTACCACTTACTCCATATGAGATATTGGGCAAGTTTCCTAATTGCTCTGAGCTTCACCTTCTTCCTCCATAAAGCGAAAATAATAACCACTTTGCAGATTGACATGGGGATGAAATGGAATAATGCATGCAGAGCACTACGCCAGATACATAATAAGCACTCAATAAATGGTAGCTCATATTATTAATGGAACCATCATACATATAGTTACTCATATGAAGCAGCTACCTTAGATAACATTCCTCCTCCTTTTTTTCTGTAGCCAACCTGATCTTATGTCCAATTCAGTCTACCTCCTAAATACAGTTGAAATCCATTTCCTCCTCCCCATCTTTGTTGTAGTAGCTAAACACCTTTGCTGTCATTTTTTCTTTTCTACCATTATAATCTTTTAACTCTACTTGTATATCCACCCTCTTTCTATTTTCAGCCATTCTGCACATTTCCCAACAGAATGTTCTAACATAGAAACATGCTCACTCCCTTAATGCAGGTCTTTCAGGGGCAGGATGCAATCCCAATTCCTCAGCATAGCATTCAAGACCTAGGACCACATCTCACCAATCCCTCACCACTTACTATGCACTCCTTCCTCCTGGGACAATTGTACTTCTTACAAGTGCCTTTGATCATACTGCTCCCAACACATGTTTCTTGTTCCTTTCTTCACATGATGGAGTCCCATGAATCCTGCAAGACTCACTACCCAAAGTTCTTTACCAAGAAGTTTTTCTGACTCTTCCCTCACAAATTATACTATTTTGCTTTCTCTTTACAAGCATACCTTGTTTTTTTGTGCCTCACTTTATTGCGTTTCACTGATAATGCATTTTTTACAAAGTGAAGGTTTGTGGCACCCTTGTATAGGATAAGTCTATCATTGCCATTTTTTTCCAACAGGCTCAGATGTTGGTTAACACTTTTTAACAATAAGTATTTTCAAATTTAGGTATGTACATTTTTTATAAACATAATGCTATCGCACATTTAATAGACTACAGTATACTGTGAACATAACATTTACATGCACTGGGATATCAAAAAGTCTGTGTGACTCATTTTTTTGCAGTATTTACTTTATTGTAGCAGTCTTGGAATCGAACCCACAATACCTCCATGGTATGCCTGTACTTATCTGTCTCCTTCTCTTTAGAAATGAGTTTTCTGATGTGAGGAATTGTATACCTTACTGCATCCTGCATTGCAAGCAACAAACATAGATGTGGAATCAACTATTCAGAAAACATTTACTGAGGACCCAATCTGTCTGTGCCAAGCACAGAGCTAGGAGCTAGACACATGTTTGTTCTCTGTCACCACACAGTTTCCCGTGGTTTCATGACTCTTGGTGCCATAGGAAAGCATGAGCAGGATTTGCCTACCTAAGATCCCCCTCTTCAAAATTCCCCCTCAGACCTCAATAGCTGTCCATGGTGGATACAAACATTCATGTACAAATGTCATCCAAATTTATTCTCACAAAAAAAACCCTGTAAGATTATTTAAATTGTACACATAAGAAACCCACAGCTGTGGAAGATTTAATATAGCTTGTCTAATGTCAACAACCTGGTGTTTGGCACACTCAGGTAATACAGAAGGAAGTGTTGTATAGCATGTATAAGCTAGCTTTTGGAGTGAGACCAACCTGGATTCAAATCTCAGCCTTTCCATGTATGAGCTGTGTGGTCTTACAAAAATTACTTTACCTCTTTGAGCTTCAGTTTCTAGAGGAAACAATAATACTTACCTATCTACCTCACAAAGTTGTATGAAATCCAAATTAAAAAAACTGAATATAAGCTTTCAATCCCAGAGCCTGGTAAGATCCCACATGGGCCCAAAATCATCCCAGAGCCCACACTTCCACACTTTTAATTATTCTGTGTTCTTTCTTTCTGAGGAAGGGTTGGAACTGATAAGAAAAAAAGAGATTCTGTCTAAGGTTGCATTGGGAACTTGAGGCCCAGACACAATGCTCTTGTTTCTGGCCATCAGGGAAATTGCCTGTGTGCCGACTATATTACAGATATTCCCTAGAAAACTCAGATCTTGTCAGCCATCAAAGGTTGAGACTTTGTAAAGTGTGAAAGTCCTTTGACAAACACATATAGACAGTTTTGTTTTCAATACTAAAAGTCTAAGTTGGGACCCTATGATGCCAGCAAACCTGTCAAGTTATCTACAAATCATTTCCTCTTTCATCACCTCTTTGGGTAATATAACCATGGCTTTGTTTTGTTTTGTTTTGTTTTTGAGCACTCGCTAAAACTAGTGCGTTGTTAAATCTGTCAGGTAGAGTATTTTGGTCCCATTTGGTAAAAATAACATAACCCAATTCTTGGTATAATATAATGAAATGGAATTGTTTTTACTGTTTATTGTTATCTTGAAACTATGGACAGTTATAATGATAATAGAAATTATGAAGCTCATACTATGTGCTAGATACTGTGGTTTTAGTAAAATACATTATTTCATTTAATAGAAGAACCCAGTGAGATACCTGAGATTTAGTGGGTTACACTCCTTGATGTGAGTCATATGCTGTGAGCACCAGGGCAGACAACCATGCCTATCAGAAGGCAAGTTCTCTTTGGTCATTCTGTACACAACACCTAATACATATTAAGCCTTGGACTATCAAGAAACCAATATGAGTAACATACCTCCCATCCTGAAGGGGTTTGTTTACTAGGTAGATCCAACCTAAGTTCTCTCTCAGACAAAAGAAGGGTTAAACTAACACAAGGGTATACTCATTGGCTAGTCAGGCTAAATATAATACAAAGCTATGGTGCAAAGGAGGGCATATCATTGCCTGAAATGAAGTAGGAACAAAGTAGGAGAGGAAAGTATTAGGACTGGGCACTCAAAAAAGGCCACGTGAAAAGATGCCATCTGAGATCACGTAGGCCTCCATAACGTTGTCTTGGTTCTTAGTTCCAGTCCCTATGCTATTCTCATTAGAATTTCCATTCTATTTATAATTTTGATTTAAGTCCCAGCACCTGTTGTGACTTTATCTCACAAAGTCAGAGGATCTGGCTTGCCTTCCTCTCTTCATTCTTGCAGGGCTGTTCCCTGTTAGCGTTTATTTTCCCATGATCTGCCTCTAACCTTTGACAGGAGCTCTGTGCCTGAGCCACAGGAACATTCCAAATGAGGGTGGGAAATGACGGAAAGAGCTCTGAAGGACCTCAAATCAGAGTGTGTCTTTTGGACTGGGACATCACCTCATTTTGTGAAACTGCACCTAGAAACACGTTTTATATCAAGACCAAAGTTTTACCTTTCATTTGGCACATTTGAATGTGTTCCTTAAAAACACCAAAACTAAATCTTAGTTTTAGGATTATATTTACTTTTGAGTTGGGATTAACAAAATTGTACCTTATTGTTAGTGCCTGTCTTGATGGACTTTTCAAATGGGTTAATAACAACAGGAAAAAGTTTGGTAGAAATACATAAATAATAACACGTGCATAAACCTATATAACTCATCCAAGATTTAAATCATTACATTTCCCTCAGATGGGTACTAAACCTATTGGGACAATCACTCTGTAAGGTATATACATGTCTGATCACTGGGTCCTGTATCTGAAACTAATATACTATTATGTGTCAACTGTAATTGAAAAATAAATTTTAAAAAATTTAATAAACAAATAAATTATTACATTTCCCTATGCTAATAGGTCTTGCTATTTTTGTGAAGCATTGTGTCATATAGCTTAAAAAACAAACTCCAAACTCAAACACAAACATGTACTTGCTTCAGGTTTGCGTGTATTTACAGGCTATAGCAACATAGCTTTTCTGAAGTCCTGTTTCCATTTTTAGGGTAACCTTGGGCTATAAAACATGCCAGAAGTGCTTGATATGGTCAAAACTGTGCACTGCTCCCCTTGTCCTCCATCTCTATGCATCCCCTGCCACCAATCCATCCACTTCAAGGTTGATAGGTCTTTTACTCAATCATGCAAATCTGTTTGGGCCCCCTACATGGTAAGAACTTCCCTGTCACTTACAGAATCAAATTCAAGCCCCATAGGAGGATGGAGGTCTGCCACAAGGTTTCAGCCTCACTTTCTCTTGCCCCCCCAGCTACTACCATGGACCTCATGGTTTGAGCCTTCTGGAATGTTCCATCTCAACCCCCTCCACAAGCACTTCCTTGATTCTGTGCCCTACACCCAAGGCTACCCCTCTACTGTTTGTGACAGTGGTCTCTCTATATGAGTCATCCCCCTCAGGACCTCCAGTAGATGCCTAAAACGGTAGAGAGTACCAAACTCTATAGAGACTATGTTTATTTTCCTATACATACATACCTATGATAAAGTCTTATATATATATACCTGGGCCAGGGAGTCAGTTGGTTAGAGCATTGTTCCAATATGACAAAGTTGTGGGTTCAATCGCTAGTCAGGGCACATACAAGAAGCAAGGAGGCATAAATAAGTGGAACAACAAATCAATGTTTCTCTCTCTCTCCCTCTCTCTCCCTCTGTCCTTTTTTCCCTCCCTCCCCCTTGCTCTCTCATCAGTAAATTTTTAAAAAATTTTAAAGTCTAATATATAAATTTGGCAATTTCACGAATAGAAGATCTGTTCTTACTGTAGATCTCAGCAAACTCTGCATATGATTTGTTTTCATTGCATATAAAGTTGAAAACTTCCACCTTTTCACTTAAAAAAGAAAGTGCTTTGTGGCTTCTCCTTGGCATATGAAAATCTCCAGCATCACTATTTTTGTGCTTTGTGGATATTAAGTAAAATAAGGGTTTCTTGAAAATAAAGACTAATGCAATACCTTGGTAGTAAAAAGTAAGAACCAAGATGGCTACTAAGTGACTAACAGGTGGGGAGCAGTTACAGCTGAAGGACAGAATGATTCACATTCCAGGAGGGACACCGTGACATTTCACCTCACTATTCAGAATAGCACACAATTGAAAACTTATGAATTGTTTAGTTTTGGAAGTTACCATGCAGTATTTTCAGACTTCCGTTAACCAAGGGTACCTGAAACTGAGGGTAGGGAAATCATGGATAAAGGGTATTACTGGACTCCTAAAGGCAAGTATTTCTATTCGTCTCTGGGGGTTTTTGTTTGTTTGTTTGTTTGTTTACAATAGGGAATGAATTTTGTGTTTGTTCAGGGGTTTTTGTTTATTTTTTATTAAAAATTTTTTTCAATTATAGTTTACATTCAATATTATTTTGTATTAGTTTCAGGTGTACAGCCTAGTGGTTGGGCAATCATATACTTTACAAAGTGTTTACTCTGGTATTTCCAGTACCCACCTGGCACAATATTATTGACTTTATTTCCTATGCTGTACTTTTCATCCCTGTGACTGTTCTGTAACTGCCGATCTGTGCTTCTCAATCACTGCACCTTTTTCACCCAGTCCCCCAACCAACTGCCCCTCTGACAACCATCAGTCTGCTCTCTGTGAGTATGTTTCTGTTTTGTTCATTTGTTTATATCGTTCTTCAGATTCCACATACAGGTGAAAGCATATCAACATTTGTCTTTTTGCTTACTGATTTATTTCACTTAACATTATATCCTCTAGATCCATCCATGCTGTAGCAAATGGTAAAATTTTATTTTTGTAATGGCCAAGTAATATTCCATTGTATATATGTACTCCAACTTTTTTTATCCATTCATCTATTAATAGGCACTTGAGTTGCTTCCATAGCTTGGCTAATGTAAATAATACTGTAATGAACATAGGGGTGCATATATTCTTTTGAATTAGTGCTTTGGGTTTCTTCAAATATATACCCAGAAGTGGAATTGATAGGTCATAAGGCAGTTCCATTTTTAGTTTTTTTATGAAATTCCAAACTGTTTTCCATAGTGTCTGTACCTGTCTGCATTCCCACCAACACTGCACAAGTGTTCCCTTTTCTCCACGGCCTCACCAACAATTGTTTGTTGATTTACTGATAATAACAAATATGACAGGTGTGAGGTGATAGCTCATTGCGGTTTCAATTTGCATTTCTCTGATGATTAATGACATTGAGCATCTTTCATATGTCTATTGGCCA
This sequence comes from Pteronotus mesoamericanus, assembly GCF_021234165.1. Lineage (NCBI taxonomy): Eukaryota > Metazoa > Chordata > Mammalia > Chiroptera > Mormoopidae > Pteronotus > Pteronotus mesoamericanus. The sequence continues at coordinate 7,262,915 of NW_026555310.1, forward strand.
TCTGTATATCCTCTTTGGAAGAGTGTCTATTGAGGTCCTTTGCCCATTTTTTAAATTGGATTATATGATTTTTTTGGTGTTGAGTTGTAGGAATTCTTTATAAATTTTGGATATTAACTCATTGTCAGATGTATCATTGGCAAATATGTTCTCCCATTCAGTGGGTCGTCTTTTCATTTTGCTGATGGTTTCCTTTGCTGTGCAAAAACTTTTTAGAAATGTCCAAGATTTTACTGCCAGTTTTCTAAAAGTTTTATGATTTTGAGTCTTCCATTTAACTCTCCATTACATTTTGAGTTTATTCTTGTATATGGTGTGAGAAGGTGGTTGCACTTTTTTGCATGTGTCTGTCCAACTTTCCCAATACCATTTATTAAATAGGTATCTTTACCCCATGTAGGTCTTTGCCACCTTTGTCAAATTTTAATTGACCATTTAGGTGTGGGTTTATTTCTGGGCTCTCTATTCTGTTCCATTGATCAATATGTCTGTTTTTATGCCAGTACCATGCTGTTCTGATTAGTTTGGCCCTTGGAGGAATCAGGTAGTGTGATTCCTCCAAATTTGTTCTTCTTTCTCAAGATTGTTATGGCTATTCAAGGTTTTGGGTTTTTGTTTGTTTGTTTGTTTTTTGGTTCCATATAAATTTGTTTATTATTTGTTCCATTTCTGTGAAATATGCCATTAGTGTTTTGATAAAAATTGCATTGAATCTATAGATTGCTTTGGGTAGCATGGACATTTTAATGATGTTAATTCTTCCTATCCATGGTGGAAGGAAGATGGTATAGCATATAATATGGTATATGCTTTAATTTATTTGTATTTTCTCCAACATCTTGTAATTTTCTGTGTACAGGTATTTAACCTCCCTGGTGAAATTTATCCCTAGGGATTTTTTGAGGCAATTGTAAGTGGAATTTTCTTAGTTCTTTTTCATATTTCATTCTTGGTGTACAAAAATACAATAAATTTCTGGAGATTTATTTTTGTGTCCTGCGACTTTACTGAATCAGTTCCAGTAGCTTTTGGTGAAACCTTTAGGATTTTCTATACAGTTTCATGTCATCTGCAAATAATGAGTTTTACTTCTTTCTTTCCAACTTGGATGTCTTTTATTTCTTATCTTATCTGATTGCTGTGACCAGGACATTCTTGTCTTGTTCCTGATCTTAAGGGAAATGCTTGCAATGCTTGTAGGTTTTTCCCCATTGAGTATGATGTTGGCCGTGGCTTGTCATATAAGGTTTTTTTTGTCATATATGGCTTATTTTGAGGTATGTTCTCTCTGTTCACACTTTCCTGAGTGTTTTTATCATAAATCAATACTGGGTTTTTCAAATGCTTTTCCTGCATTTATTGACATGAGAGGGGAACTCAAAAGTAGAATATATTTATTAAATATTGTGTATTTAATCTTAAGTATTTAAACTTCAATCACCTTCAAACTACTCTTCATTTGATGCAATATACCCATCGAGATGTTTTTTCCACTGCTCAAAGCAGTTTCTGAACTCATCCATTTTGATGCCTTTTAGTGCTTCTGCCTATTTTCTGTTTTGTCTCTTCCACATCAGCAAAACATTTCCCTTTGTAGACTTTTTTCATTCAGGGAAACAAAAAAGTCACTCAGTGTAAGATCAGGTGAATAGGATGGGTGGGAGACGGGAGGCATGCCGTTTTGGGTCAAAAACTGCTGAGCACTCAGTGCAGTGTGGGCAGGTGTGCTTGTAAATCACCCATCATGAAATGGGCAAATGTGTATAAAGAGCCTTCAAAAAAAATTCACTGAACCTGAATCCAGCATCTTACGACAAAGCCAGCTCATACAGATGGGTTCCTAGAATACTCATCCAGCGGGGGTGGGGGCAGGGGGGTGTGGAAACCTATACTACAAGGGGCCCACCCTCTAGAAGATAATTCCAGTTTTGGGGGGTCTCCCCTCATGTGATCATGCTCTGAAGATATCAATTAAATCCATCTGATCTAGTATGTCAGTTAAGGTCACTGTTTCCTGGTTGATTTTTTGTCTGGAAGATCTACCCATTGATGTCAATGGGGTGTTAAAATCCTTTATTCTGACTGTATTACCATCTATCTCTTTCCTCATGTCTACCAAGATTTGCTTTATGTATTTAGGTGCTCTTATGTTGAGTGCATAAATGTTTATAAGGGTTATATCCTCTTGCTGAATTGATCCCTTTAACATTATGTGATGTTTTTCTTTGTTTCTTATTATGGCCTTTGTTTTGAAGTCTATTTTGTCTGATACAAGTATTGCTACCCCAGATTTTTTTCATTTCCATTTGCATGAAATATCTTTTTCCACCCCTTTACTTTTAGTTTTTGTGTATCTTTCATTCTGAGATGGGTCTTTTGTAGATGGCATATATATCGATCTTGTTTTCTTATCTATTCTGCTACCCTATGTCTTTTGATTGGAGCATTTAAGCCATTTACATTTGAAGTGATTATTGCTAGGTACATATTTATTGCCATTTTATTCTTTATAACTATGCTCCTCTGTTGTTTCTTCTCTTCTTCTTCTTCTTCTTCTTCTTCTTCTTCTTCTTCTTCTTCTTCTTCTTCTTCTTCTTCTTCTTCTTCTTCTTTTCCTTCTTCTTCTTCTTCCTCTTCTACTTCAAGAAGACTTTAATATTTTTGATAATGCTGTTGATAGTAATGAAGTCCTCTTGCTTTTTATTATCCGGGAAGCTCTTTATTTCTCCTTAACTTTTAAATGAGAGCCTTGTTGGGTAAACTAATCTTGGCTGTAGGTCCTTGCTTTTCATCACTTTGAGCATTTCATGCCAATCCCTTCTGGCCTGAAGTGTTTTTGTTGAGAAATCAGCTGACAGTTTAATGGGAGCTCCCTTGTAGATAACTTAACTGTCTTTCTCTTGCTGCTTTTAAGATTCTTTTTGTCCTTAACCTTTGCCATTTCAACTATGATCTCTCTTGATGTGGGCCTCTGTGGGTTCATTCTGTTTGGAATTCTATGAGGTTCTTGAACTTGTGGGTCTTTTTCTTTTATCAGGTTAGGGAAGTTTTTAGTCATTATTTCTTCAAATAGGTTCTCGATCACTTGCTCTCTCTCTCTCTACTCCTTCTGGTACCCCTATGATGTGGATGTTGCTATGCTTCTTGTTGTCCCAAAGCCTTCTTATACTATCCTCACTATTTAAAAAAAAAATTGTTTTCATCTTGTTACTCTGATTGGGTGTTTTCTGCTACCTTATTTTGTGAATCACTGATTCAGTCTTCTGCCTCATCTATCCTACTATTGATTCACTCTAGTGTATTCTTCATTTCACATATTGTAGTCTTCATTTTTGACTAGTTCTTTATTATGGTCTCTATGTACTCCTTTATGTTTACTATCTCTTTAAGTTCTCATTGAGTTCATTCATTCTTCCCCTAAGTTCCTTAAGCATCTTTACAACCATTGTTTTGAATTCTGTATCTTTTACAGATGTTATGAAATGGATTGTTTGATCTCATACAATGGATTGTTTGAATCCATTTCATTTAGTTCTTTTTCTGGAGAATTCTCCTATTCTCTCATTTGGGTCATGTTTCTTTATCTCCCCATTTTGGCTGCTTCTCTGTGTTTGTTTCTGGGTATGAGATAGACCTGCTGTGTCTCCCAGTCTTAGTAGGGTGTCCTTACATAGCCTGTGTCCTGTGGGACCCAGCGGCACAGTCCTTTAGATCACATGATCTGGGTGCTCCAGGAATGTTCCTGTGTAGTCTACATGAGCCCTCCTGATGCAGCTGAGTCTTCATTGCTATGTGCCTGTCACCCTCAGGCTGACTGACTATGAGGATCAACCCTGACCACAGTATACTAGCTGCTATGCAAGTGCTGACCACACAAAGCAGAATCTGCCTCAGCAGGGTCTGCTGCCTTCTGAGATCTTTCTTTGGATATGCTGCTTGTGGAACTATTGGATCCTGTTCTGATGTTTTCTGATACTGTCACTGGGTATGTTTCTGCTGAGCCTTCTGGGATGGACTCTAGTACAGGTCAACGTCAGACTCTGCATGTGACTGGCCCTGGGCAACCTGTTTGGAAGTACAAAGTGATCCACATTTTGTAGCTGCCTCTGCTGGGCCCGGATGTGCATGAGAAGGACCAAGATGAACACCAAGGCCAGCTCCCACCAGCACTGAGCCTGAGGCCAGGTCAGCAAAAGGTCCAAGGTACACTGAGATCTGCCTCCATCTGTCTCCACCTACCAGCTGCTTGTTAGACTCAGTCACTGAAAGAAGATCTAGTGGTAGGTGAATTGCATGAGATAGGTTCTCAGTGAGTCACCAGGTAGGGGTGAGTGGTGTTGAAAAGATGATACAGATTCACATTTGGTGCCAATGCAGGGTCTGAGTCCACTCAGCAGAAGTCCCAGGGTACACCAAGGCTAGCTGCTCCCTGCCAGGTGCCCATAAACCTTTGTGGTGGGACTGGGTCTCAGGAAGTCATTAGAGGGAGACCAGCAGAGTTTATCAGGCACAAACAGACCAAGATTTGGCCATAAGAAGGTAGGGCTTGGCACCAGTCTTACATATGAGGGGAAAATGATCCCATTGTGAAACCACATAATTCAATCTGTCCCTGGTTGTGCACCAATCTCCTGGAGAGCCCCAGATTGTCAGGGTAGGGTCACTGGGAGTTGGAAGGATGGAGCTAGTGGGTCTCCCATGAGGGGGTGGCACCAGGCAGGCTCACAGAAAGATGGGGGGAATGGCCCCCTCCCCAGAGCCATACAACTCAGTCTCTGACACCCCAAGTTGGCAGGGACTTCTACACACTGGGGCCCATGCAGCTGGCTCCTTTGCAGGGTGGTTAACATAGTGTCTGTGTTGTGGGAGAGGAACTCAGCACAGGGACCCTGGTGTCTGTCCCTTCAGTTTTCTCACCAGAGACACACAACCCAGGCTCTCCTCACATGACTCTATTCCACTCTGAGCCTCCCTCCCTCCATTGGAGCCCATGGTGAGGCTGCAAATAAGATTTTGTGGGTTGTCCCTATAAGAGAGCACCTGGGTTTCTAGCAGACTCTGTGTCTCCCTGGTGGACAGAATCCCTGATTTTCATAGAAAGATGTTATGTGGGCACCTCTCTCCAGCTCTGGTGGTCTGGGTCGGGTAGCCCAGCATGGGGATGAGACTCCTCACTTCTCAAGGGGAACTTTTGCAGCTGAGATATCCCTCTGGATTCTCAGCCACCACCTGTGGGAGTGGAGCCAGCCCTTTTCACATTTTCATCCTTCCTACAAGTCTTGATGTGGTTTTTTCTGTAAAACATTGGTTATAGTACTTCTGTTTACTAGTCTTCAGTTGGCTATCCCAGTTGATTGTTCTATATTTTAGTTATAATTACACTTTGGTCTTGGAAGGAGCTGAGTATAACTTCCATCTACCCTGCCGCCATCTTGGATCCCCTCTACTCATTTCTTAAGACCAAATTCAAATAGTCTCTTTGAGATGGCTTGTTGTCACTCCTCCCCCTCATCCTCCCTCTGCAAATGCACCATCCTCTCTGCCTGCCATATCTATGACACTGTATACTGTGCTGCCACTCATTGCCTGTTGACTTAGCTCTCTCTCACCTATACCTGAACTCCAAGAGGGCATGATTATTTCTTCCCCAGCCCTTAATACAGTGATTTCTCAATCAACAAAGTAGATGCTCAGTAAATAGTTGTTGAATAAATAAGTGAACAAAATAGGTAAAATTTATCTTTTGCCTTCTTACACCCTTCCCCCACTACCAGCTCCCTTTTCTCAGCCTTCCCTTCCCCTTGTGCCCACTTCACTGCTGCTGTTGACCCTCTCTTCAACCATAACTGTCTATTTTGTCTCAGCCATCAATATTGAAACCTACTCTCAATAGAGATTTTGATAAATCATAAGGCTGACCATGTAACCCTCACATGGGGTTTTTATAATTTTCCAGGTGACAAAATCTTGACCCACAGTAATAAATCTCTAATTGTGAGAGTTAAGCCTGGTCAGAGCCTCTCTCGCAGTTCCTAAGACCCCACTGTGGCATTTTGTGTAGAAGGTGCCTGTTCGTGATTCTATTGGCACCAAATTCTCTGTAAACTCTTGGCTATGTGATCTGGGACCCTAGGAAATCAGTCTGCCTCAAACTGGACGGTCCAGCCATCCTTTTAGCACTACCAAATTATTGAGGCTGCTTGAAAAAAATAAGTATTTCAGTTTTTTAAATAAGGCTATACAGTTAAAAATAAGGAAGGCTTTACATACTAAAAGATTTAAACTTGGCAGTTTGATTTACATACTAATTAATTTTATCTTTCTTATTTGGTGAACTATTTAACATGCAGTGTATTCCTAATGGGGGAAGTGGAAATAGAATTATTAAAATGCTAATAAGAACTTAGAGAGAAACTATTTTCCAATTGTCTCTCAGCAGATAACAAGTTAAAAGGTAAAGAGTTCCATAAACATCCAGCTCAGTTCCCTAGAAATTCTGAAAGCTCCCGCTGAGTATTTTGTGAGAGACCTTTTTAGAAAGATAAGGAGTGGATGGTGAGTTCTCCCAAGCCTATACATCAAACAGCATAATCTATATGGAAGTGACACACACTCTCCACTCCCTGTGCACTGGGGTGTTTGTGTTAAAAACAATTAAATAGGATTCTGCTTGCCAAACCATACCCATGCCAAAATGGTCTCTCAGACCAAGGCCATACTATCAAAGCAGAGAAACCTATTAGAAGCCAATTAGAAATCATCTGGCCATCAGGAAGTGAAAGCTGTTTTTTTTTTTAAATCCTTACCCAAGAATGTGTTTATTTATTTTTTTAATTGTTTTTAAAAAGAGAGGAATAGTGGGGAGAGAAAGAAAGAGACATCGATCAGTTGCCTTCTATAAGCGCCCTGGCTGGGGATCAAGCCCACAATCTAGGTATGCGCCCTGACCAGGGATTGAACCTACAATATTTTGGTGTACAGGACAATGCTCCAACCAACTGAGCCACCTGACCAGGGCTAGGCAATGAAAGTTTTAAGTCTTAGAGTTAGAACTGAGAATAAGACAGTAAGAGTAGTAATATTCTAGAGGTTCTTGTCTTTCAGACTTGTAACAATATGATACAGTATTAAGGACAAGAAATAAGATCATGGGTGTAGAGAAACATTTAAAACACAGGACACTTTATAAATATCAGGTGGTGGAGTTATTATGATGGAAACACATAAGGCCACCTAACTGGTAGAGTTGATGGCTAAATTGTCAAATACAGGACCTCACATTGATGGGCAAATCAATAAAAGCCATTCTCTCCTGCTCAACTTAAACAGGCTGTGAGCAAAGAAAACAATGTTATATTTAGTTTTCAAATGCTTGGGCTACCAAAAACCCATTTAAGACATATGATTATAATACACACATTATACTAGATTGTATATTGGTTTAGAATAGAAAATGGTTCTGCATTCCATCTCAGGTTCCCAAGAACTTGTCTACCCACTGCTCATAGTGAGGATGAGATTCCTTTGCTTCCTGATGTCCCTGCCCCCCAAGTAGAACAAAGGTTTGGCAGCAGAGACATATCTCCTGGGATCATTTAAGTCTGGAAAAGGGAAGAGGAGTTATGCAGTCCAACCCTCTGGTGGAATGTAGTGAAGATGAAAAGAACTCATGCATGTAGAGCCTGTAGCATACTAACTGGCATCTACTATGCCCTCAATAAAAGTTGCTATTAATAGTACTAATAGTAATACCTTGGAGCTGCTTAGTGGCAGGGCTGGGACTAGAACCCACATCTCTACTCTCAATCTTTCCAATTATACTGAAGGCTCTCATTGTGAAAAAACTATGTAGAGTAAGGGGCTTTCAAAAATTGTTTTAAAAGAGCCAATTATTTCCAACCAATTTATTTTATTGTAAATGCCACCATTTATATACTCAGTGCAGTTTAAGAATATTAACAGATGAAGTTTGACTTATTTTAGATTCGCAAATTATTTTTTCCATTTCCTTTTATGAAAGGAGTCCAGACATAAAAAACAAATGTGGTAAAGAAAATCCCTGAATGATTGCCTTCATTAGAATTGTATTTGCCTGAAAATTAGATAATAAACCTTCATATCTTAGGGCTTCAGCTATAGAATTTGACAATAGCCAGCACCTACAGATATATGTTAACAAAGATACTCCCACAAGATGACCAGGCTTTAAAAATGCCACAGCTGCTGGAAAACAGCTGGGAGCCGTGACCTCCTGAGCCTTATCCAAAAACAAAACAAACAGAACAAGAAAATTATTCTACTCCTTCCCCAACAAAACAGTAAAATAGTTCTCTCCTAAAGCAATGCAGGGCATATCCAGCATAGTTAATTTTACTTTACTCTGTAATCAAATAAATTAAATGGCTTGAATCTACCAGATCACAAATATCAGTATGGCCGCCCACCTTCTCTGCCTAAAGAACGTAATTATGACTTCAAATAAATCAAACATTGGACATTTGATATAAGCAACAATAACAACAATGTTAATGGTCAGGATCACAAGGAGGGATTTTGTAATAAAAAAAAAAAAGAGTTCCATGGTCAAAATAAGTTCATTGTAGCATTATTTAAAATAATCAAGATATGGAAGCAACCCAAGTGCCCATCAATAGATGAGTTGATAAAAAAGTTTTGGTACATTTGCACAATGGAATACTACTCAGCCATAAAAAAAAAATCTTGCCTTTTGCAACAGCATGGGTGGATCATGGGTAAATATCGAGGAGTGCCATTGCTGGATTATATGGTAAGAGTATGTTTGGTATGTAATAAACTGCCAAACAGTCTTCCAAAGTGGAGGTACCATTTTGCATTCCCACCAGCAATGAATGAGAATCCCTGTTGCTCCACATCCTTGTCAGCATTTAATGTGGTTAGTACTTTGAACTTAGGCCATTCTAATTAACATGTACTGGTACCTCATTGTTGTTTTAATTTGCAATTCTTTAGTGGCATATGATGTTGAACATTTCATATGTTTATTTGCCATTTATATATCTTCTTTGATGAGGTGTCTGTTTAGGTTTTCTGCCCACTTTTTAATCAGGTTGATTGTCTTCTTTACTGCTGAATTTTAAGAGTTCTTTGTATATATTACTCTACACTTATCTAGTCACTAGTCACTTATCAGTTGCGTCTTTTATAAATATTTTCTCCCACTCTGTGGCTTTTCTTCTCATTCTCTTGACAGTGCCTTTCCCAAAGCAAAAATTTTCATTTTAATTTTTTTCATAGATTATGCCTTTGGTGTTGTATCTAAAAAGTCATCACCTTGCCTAAGGCCATCTAGATTTTTTCCTGTTTTCTTCTAGAAATTTTATAGCTTTGTGTTTTACATTTAGGTATGTAATCCATTTTGAGTTAACTTTTGTGAAGAGGGAGAGTTCTAGATCTAGATTCTTTTCTTTTCATTTCTCTCTCTCTCTCTCTCTCTCTCTCTCTTTTTCTTTCTCTCTTTCTTTTTGCATGTGGCTGTCCAGTTGTTGCAGCATAAATTGTTGAAAAGAGTGTCATTGCTCCATTGTATTGCCTTTGCTCCTTTGTCAATCAATTGCCTATATTTATAAGGGTTTTCTTCTGGGCTTTCTGTTCGGTTACATTGATTATTTGTCTGTATTTTTGTCAATACCACACTGTCTTGATTATTATAGTATTATAGTAAATTCTGAAGTCAAATAGTGTCAGTCCTCCAGCTTTGTGTTTTTCTTTCTATATTGTTTTGGCTATTATGGGACTTTGGCATCTCCATATAAATTTTGGAATCAATTTGTCAATATCCATGCAATAACTTGCCTGGATTTTGATTAAGATTTTGTTGAATCTGTAGATAATGTTGAAAAGAACTAACATCTTCACAATATTGAGTCTTCCTATACATGAACATGAAATATCTTGCCATTTATTTGGTTCTTTGATTTCTTTCCACAAAGTTTTGTCATTTTCCTCATAGATCTTCTACATATTTTTTGTTAGATTTATACCAAAGTATTTCATCCTTTCAGGTGCTAATGTATTGTAAATGGCATTGTGTTTTTAATTTCAAGTTCCATTTGTTCATTGCTAGTATAGGAAAGAGATTGAGTTCTGTATATTAACCTTGTATCCTTGTAATTTGCTATTGTCACTTATTAGTCACTATGGTTGTCTGCATAGACAACCATGTCACCTGCAGACAAGGACAGTTTTATTTCTTCACTCTGGACCAGTATAATTTTCACTATTTTTTTTGGTCTGCTGCATTAGCAAGAACTTCTAGTACAGTATTGGAAAGCTCTTGGGAAAGGGGGCACCTTTCCTCGCTCCTGAGTTATCTAGTGAGATGGCTTCTAGCGGCTCACTATTAGATATAATGTTAAATTAAAGGTTTTTGTAGATAGTCTTTATCAAGTTGGGGAATTTCCCCTCCAAAGTTTGCTAAGAGGTTTTTTGTTTGTTTGTTTTATCATGAACATGTGTTGGATTTTGTCAGATTTTTATCTTTTTGCATCTATTGATATGGTCATGATTTTTATTCTTTAGCTTGTTAATGTGATGGATTACATTAATAAGTTTTCAAATGTTGAACCAGCTTGCATACGTGGAATAAATCCCACTTGGTCTTATGTTTAATTCCTTTTATACATTGTTGAATTTGACTTCCTAGTATATTTGTTGAACATTTTTCCATTTATGTTCATGAGTGACATTGGTCTACAGCTCTATCCAGCAGTCAAAATGCTTCTCCACAGAACTAAGTCAAAGTCTACATTTTCTATACCCTTACTAGAGCATCTAGAAATGGTTTCTGCCTTTAGTCAATAAGTATAAAATATTCCCATTTTTATATATTTCTTTAATCACACCAGACCTTCAGAAAGCCTTAACCCATGCATTTTTCTTATCTTGCTTATTTTGTAAACAGCCCAAAAGTCTAAAACTAACATGTAAACATTCATACCTTTAGCAAGATTTAATTTTAATATTTCAGGCAAAAAGTCTTTTTAAACCTACATATATTTGATACCTGAAATAATTTCAAAATTCATGATTCTAAAATGACTTTAAAAATGAAAAAAGGTTTTTTGATAGACCCAATGGTAAATTGTCTTAGAGCCCAAGTTTTATTCTTCAAAATGTGTAAGTATACTCTGTGGGTCAAATATGACCTCTAGCACCAAAGATCAGGTTATTCTTACATTGAGTCAAGCCTCAGACACCAAAAAAAATTCGTTCCCCTGATCACCTCCAAACTCTTTTGCATTTAAGCCCACTGACACTTAGAAGTTAGATAGACAGAAGAAGGTTTTAATACCATTATAAAGTTGAATGCTTACTATGCCAAGTTAAGTACTCTAAATACATTAGCTCAATTCTCAAGCAACCCTTCTAGATAACTTTTATTATTATCCCTCGTTTACAGAGGAGAAAGCTGAGCTTCAGAGATGTTATACATGTTGTCCCAGGTCGCATGCCTTGAAAGTGGCAGAGCAAAGAATTGAGTCCATGTCTGACTCCAGCATAGCTCAGCTGTGTTCAGCCACGGCCTTACTTAGCAGCAAATCTGGGTCCACAGAAATGCAAAGTAACAGGCAATCTGGATCAACAATAACAAAGCAATTCCTATACTTTTGGTGTTAAATATGACTTTACTGATATGCAAATATATTATATGAAATTAACATGACAATTATACTATATCCCAACCCAAAAAGGTTGCAGTATTTATTTCTGTTCTTGGAGAAAAGCTCCATTCATATATTGCATTCTTTACCAAAGCCATCTGCTGGGTCATCTACCTATTTCCTGGTCAATTTCTTTTGCTAGGAAGCCCAGTTCTTTCTATGCCCACTGGGAACTCATGTGTACTTTGAACCTAGCCCATCATCAAAACCAAACCTTTGCTTTCACAAATTCAGATGGCTGCTCCACTCAAGGTTTCCTGCTTTTAGAAAAAGGGTCTCACACAGCTTTCCCCGTGTTCTAAGCAACAGAAGGCCCCTGAATTTGGCCTCTTTCCAGTGTTAAGTGTTTCTCAACTTAACTAGACCAAAATAGAAAAAGGATGGTAAATAGGTTTCTTCTCTTTACCAAAGTCAGTCAATTAGTAGACCTTCCTGGCACACCACGTTGGAAGGGCTCTGCAATCTGTAGGCTCACCAGAAAAGAAGGTGACGTTTAGCTAGTGAAGTCTGTCACGGACATGGGATAGGAGAGAAGCAGCACACAGCACACCGCACACATCACACGGCTCGCTGAGCTGTGACCCCTCACAGGATTGCTCAGGCTCCCTAGTTATTGCCCTGTGAACTCTCATGGTTAATAAGAAACATGCTAGCAAAGTGAAATAAAAGGAGCTTGGGTGCTATAAGCCATCAGCTTCTTTTAAACTTTTACTTTTTTCCCAAGGTAATTAATTTAAAAGTGAATCAAATGGCCTCCTCCCAGGATGGTTGAAAAGAGTTTTGCACAGATGAAGGTCATTGCCACATTCAGAGAAGACACAGGACTAATTGCATTTGACCACAGAATGACATCAGGCCCCTGAGACAGATGCAGAGCACGTTACCAGCGAGGAGAGTAATCAGCCAGCATTTTAGGATGTGATTGTGACACTAAGCAGAGCGAGTTCCAGAGTCCTGCCGCCTGTACGAGTGTAATCAGGCCTACAAAGGTCGGCGGGAGCAAACAGAGCCGGTGTGGAAGGCTGGCAGGCCTGGATTCTCATCAATGTTCTTCACTTACCAACCACCTGCTAGTAGATGAGAAGACCCAATACTGTAAAGATGTGAATTCTTCCCAAATTAATTAATAAATTCCAAATCAAAATCCCAATAAAATTTTGACATACTGACTCTGAAGTGTGTATGAGCCAGCAAAAATCCAATAACGGACAAAAAGCTTTGAAGAGAGTCAAGACATAGCATTAGGGCAGAAGGGGCAGGAAACTCCCAACCAAATATGAAGATTTTTTTATATCAAAAGTGGAATAATCCAGACAGTGTCATATTTGTGCAGAATAAACAATCAGAACAAATGCACACCTATGTGGAAGGCTGATGTATTTATGTTTAACCATTCATTCATCAACAATGGACAGAATGCCTACCACTGGTCAGGTACTGCTCTAGGAGGAGGAATTAAGCAGTGAAAAGAGAAGCAAAAATGGATGAAAAAATCTCTTATTTCAAAAAAAATTTGTTGTAATGTGAGATAACAGCCAAGCCTTTTTTTCCCATCGGAGGCATCCTAACCCTGCTCCACCTTTGACCCCCTCTATCCAGCCAACCCGGGTGACCTGAACTTTTCATTTGGTGAACCTGTTATATCCAAATCCTTGACCATGGTCATCCACCCCTTCACCTTCCTCTTCTGTTCCAACTTGGTTACTTGCCTTCCTTCTTTCCCTCCATCTAGATCTCAAAGTAAAACCCCTTTTCTTTCTTTGTTTGCACCCTCCGTGTAATTTTTAGGATGAAATTCCCACTAGTCCTCCTCAGCAGCCCACACCACCACCTGTCTCAAAATGTAGATGCAGCAAATGGAAATAGATTTTCAGACTTCAAATTGGCCCCTGTATGGACTTGGGCAAGTTATTGAATCACCCTGACTTTGGTTCCCTCATCTGTACAATAGCTATTTCAATAGTTTCTTTTGAGGGCTTGGGGAGAAATATCCAATAAATATATGCAAAGTGACTGATGCTTAAGTGGTGCCAAATAAATGGAACCTATTATTATGTTGTTGTTGCTTTAATTATTTTTATTCCAATCAGTTCGTGACCCCTTTCCCTGGACTTCCCCCTCATGCTCCCTTCTCTGTCAAGAGCATCAGGGCACAGATCCATAACCTCAACTGCTGTTTCTTTTGGCCAAAGCCATTTGTTGCTAAAGAGAGCTTCTCTTCATCCCATCTACTTGACCCACAGGTCACATTATTTACTGAAATGCAATTACAACTAAATGAAGCTGGAAGATGTTCACATAATCAAGCTACTACTTCTTCTAACCAAAGGGAAAATACAGAGGCATTTGCCACAACGGAAAGCCAGGACTTCGGGGACTTATCCATTGTTTCTAGGGCTAGGTCCCACTGAGGAAACCTGCCCTCACGAACCTGCTGCCCTGGTACAATTCTCTAGAGAACTCAGGGCCCATGGGGGAGAGTCCAGCACAGTTGTGGCAGAGGCCAGTGGCTCTTCAGAAAAAGCCGCCTCCCTTGCCAAAACAGAGCAGCAAAACCAGACCCCTGGAGCTCTGAGCCAGAGGAATTTAGAAAGCCTTCTCTCCACTGGATCAACCCTTTCCCTCAGCCCCAAAGACCTCCCCTGCCTGCTTTCCTCTGCCCTCTCTGAGGGGCCAAAGCTCCTCAACAAGCTAGCCCACACTGATTCAGGCCCCTTGCCCACCCCTGCCCCTCCCACGCCACCCCGTCTTTTACTTGCTCTTCCCTCTGCATGGAAAAACCTAGCATAGTCCTTGCCATTCTGACCTCCTGCCCTGAAAGGCACAGATGGAAAGATATGTCTTCACTGAGCAGCCACCTTGATACCTGCTGCACTTGGGAAGAGGGGAGGAGGGACCTCCAGCGTTCAGGTCTTTCCAGCTTCTCTGTGATTGGACCCTTGCCATCAGTACTCAGTTAGCAAAGCTGCTAGCAGTGCCATGGTCAGCTCTCAGGCAGACTTTACTAGATAGACTGACTCTATTTCTAGAAAACCTGCTCTGCCCACTGGCCTGAAAGAGGCAGGCAGTTCTAACCTCTCACATGACCCTGACTACATGATATTCATTGGATCATGGGTGAACAGTTGACCAAAAATGAGCCAATGCATTGGCTGAGCAATGGTCTGTTACTCATGTGGCCTGGCTCAGGTACCTGGGCCTAGCAGATTTCTCTCACCAACTGTTTGTCAAGAGACACACAAGCCTGTTGCTATCAGTTGTGGCTGGGAGGCCACTGGAGCCATATGCAAGATACATACGCAGAATAATCTGGCGAAAGCAGAGGAGAAGGGAGCAGAAATATAGAGCACAGGCAGGAAGGCCATGTGTAGGCCATGTTGAGGGTCCCAGCTCCCAGCAACACCCTTGAGCCTGACTCAACCTTCATCTCCATCCTCTGAGAGTCTTCTACAGACTTTCACTGGAGTCCAATAAGGTTTTGTTTCTTTGCAACTAAAAGAATCTTGACCGAAATAATGTGTCCCCCAGATAGATGCCATGTCTAAAAAAATTCTTCTAGATATGTTGCATTGTAGTTTGAGTCTCCTATTAGTTTGTCTATAATAATAAGCACAGCTATTGCTCACTGAACAATTTATTTTGTGCCAGGCAGTGTGCTAAGGGCTTCTCACATATTATCTAATGTCTTCTCATAGGAGCCCTAAGATGTGCTGTTACCATCCCTGTTTTACATGTAAGAAGACGGAGTTAGGTTAAGTAAAATTGCCCAAGAGCATGCACTTTCCAAGTTAACAGACCAAAATCTAAGTCTAGTTGGTATGATCCCAAGCCTGTCCTTATCCATCCCCAGGATGTAGACTCCCACATTATCTGACAAAACAAGATGAAGCCATGTTACTGCGACCTTCAGGCATGTGGTTACAAGCTTCCAGAGGCTCTTCTGAGAATGGCCAACATCCAAGTGCTAAAGGCCAACAGGGATGCTCAACATGGGTCTGAGAACTATGGAAACAACCAGACACTGCTCACAACTTCCTGGTGTCCCACGGATGGATCCTAAAGCACATCAGACATGTATAAGCCCCATCTCCAGCTCACGGCAGGCTTTTGAAAGAAATGTGGAGTTAAAAGCATGTTTCCAAAGGCACCTACGCCTGCAAAATTACCTACAGCACTGATGACCTTTTGAGGAACAATTTTCAAATATATTGAATAATAGAGAAATCAGTTTGATTTTTAAAAAATCTTCCCCAGTTTACCTTTGTTAACCCTAAATATTGTTCAAAATTAACATTTCCTAAAATAATTTCCTGAACAAGATTTCCATTGCTAGGCTTCTGTTTCATTGACTCACAACCCATGAACTTGTTCATTCGTGTAGAAATAGATAAAAATAAATGCAGCTTGATGCTTTAATGAAGTATAGATGGTAGCATAATACTAACATGTTAAAGCTCCAATTCTGATCAACCACTATTGATTGTTTCTCCAGAATATCTTCTAGGATAATAGAAATGGCATTAAATAAGGATGTTTTATTCAGAAACACATTTACCTCTTCGGGGCTGAGAAAAGACTAATACTGAGGAGTCACTGCCTGAGTAGAGCACTCCTATGGGAAGGAAGACAATGATAAAGGCAGATAGTAATTAAATGTGGCCCAGAAGTTGTCTTTTTTTTTTTTTAAACTAGAACTGTAATTACAGGACTACTAAACATGTGAAGTATGCAGTTAAGGTTTTATCAGCACTTTTATTGCAATACTTAGTGAGATTAGTCATTTTAGTTTTCCCTTTCTAGGCCAAAAATGGAAGACAGCTGTTTGTACTCTAAAAAGGAAAGTCCTCTGTGTTTATCAAGTGTATTTTGCCACTGGGGAAATGTATTTTCAAGCTTTTGCACTGTCAAAATGAAGTGAGTAGGAATGATTGCTTTAACTATTGCTCCTAGACAAGGGAGCTCTCACACGTGGAAAAGCCAGGCGGGCAAGGGCGTGCAGACGCTCCGGTCCCTATCATGACCAGCCAATCACCCAAGAACAGAAAACCACCCTTTTTTTGGAAAACGATGCCTCATAGTGAATCAAATCTAAATCCAGGAGCTGTTACTGGCCTACACATATTAATCTTCCAAAGTATAAACTCCAAGAATTTTTTTCTACTGGTACATTAAATATTTGCAGTCTAACACACCAAAAAAGTTTGAAGCTTAATTAAATAAGCTGTTTATCATTTGTTCTTAGTTCCAACTTGTCAAGTTTCCCCAAAAGAGGTAGTATCTTTCCTCTATGGATGTTTTGAAGACTTAACATCCTTTTCGTTCCAGAGGCACCCAGTTATTTTGTTCCCTAATCCAATCAATGACCTAATAGGAAATCCAACGTGCTGCTCTGCAGAAGGGGTTTTGGAAAAACCATAAAATGGGCCTGACTTTTTTTCTTTGTTCTTATTATATTTTCAATATTACTTTCAGGTGTTTGTTGATGTCCCAATGAGACAGGATAGTAAGAAGCTAGGAAAATTCCTTGCAAGTTGAATAAGGACACTGAGACAGATAAACTGAGCACAATGGCCCAGCAATTTACAGCCAGATACAAAAGGTCACCTCCCTAGAGATAACATCTAAGTCTGAGTTGTGTCTAAGATCCAGGCCCAGAAAAGCAGCAAAGCCAGGTGGGTGACACCTGGACGAACTACAATAACTACAACCCCCTGCCCTAATCCTGACCAATCAGAGGATACAATGACCCTGAAAGGGCACACCTGGAGAGCTGATGAATATTCTGCTGAAACTCCCCTCTGAGACCTCCCCTAAGATTCCTGCCTGTAAAACAGAGATAAAAGCCTCAAGACAAAGGACCCAGCACTCACATTCTCCCTCTGGGGAGCAGCCCCTGCCATTCTCTTTCTCCTCTTCTTCCCTCACTTCTTGGCCCACAGGCATGAGTCTCCTAAACTCTAAGGAACCCTGAGAATTTCAATCAGGGAAGCAACCAGCAGCAGCAGCTCATCCCAGGCCGATCCCCTGAACCTGTCCGCGGGGCCCCTTTGCTCTGACTTCCCAGTCAGCTAAGGCGGCCCCATCTAGGTTATCCTGTTGCTTCTTCTGTGCTAAGCCCTTCCTAGTTCCCCTGTCCCCAGCTTTAAGACACGTATCCTCATAGTCACCTGGACTCGTGTTGTGGAATCCTTCCTGCATAAAGCCACGAACTCCAACGCTAAGGGCTGGCCCTAGGCAGACCCACGCAGGGTCAGGCCCCTGTCCAGAAATACTAACATCCTGACTGTTTAGGTTTCACTCCAGTTAGTGAAATAAGATCTAAAGATATAAAACAATTGAATGACCAACACAAACCAGCACACTAAAAGATGTGGGCACAGAGATGTGCCGCTCAGATCCGCCTTCAAGAAAGGACTTACCACCCAGCTGCAAGGACTGTGGGAGCCGACAGCCTCCAGCTGTAAGTTCCTTTAGCTTTCAAGCACAGATCATGCTCTTCTCAAGCAGCCCTAGACCGTAACTGAGCAAGGCAGCAGTTCAAGGCCTGGCCTTTTCCTCCAAGTGAGTATTCCCCTAACAGGCTGTCTTTGCCCCAGACCCTTCCACCAGGCGGGCACAGACTGTTGGGGCTGTGTGCAATTTGATGGCTCCTTGTGCCCAGCCCCGCCTCCCTTTCTTTCCCTTTCACAGTGGTTGCTCCTCAACAAACATTTGTGCAACAATAACAAAATATTAACAGAAATCAAGAAGGAGTTGGGACTAGGACTGTGTGTGTGTGTGTGTGTGTGTGTGTGTGTGTGTGTGTGTGTGTTAAGGGAAGTGAGGCAGTATTAGGTTATTAAGAGGTTTTAAAGTTCCCCAAGGGAATTGTGATGGTTAACAAACTCTAGATTCAACCTCCTTGGATGATACTTGCACTTGGAAAGCAGGAAAGATCAGAAACCAGTGAAGACCAGTGTGGGCCCAGGAAGGGGGGTGCCCAGAAACAAGATATCGGCCCTCCTTTGTCCTCTGCTGAGGAGGACGCTGCAGCGATGCAGTGAGAGAAAGTGCCTATCTTGCACTCAGAAAAGCTCAGCTTGAGTCCTAGCTCTCTCTTTGGTGGCCTGTGTGATGTTGGACTGAATCTTCCTCATTCACTGGGCATGGTGTCAATTCTCCCAGCTGACTTCACAGGGCAGTTACGTAGAATCAAGTGAGACAGTGTATGTGAAAACATTTGATTGGCTGAACAGCCCTGGGAACCATAAGGTCTTATTACTACGCCATATCTGAAAGGCTAGAAGGAAGCATGCACGATGGAGACCATGAGCACCACCATCACCTCCTCCAGACACCGATGGTGTGCAGAACTCACCCACCCTGGTGAGGTCAGCAGCCCTGCTCCCCAGCCTCATCACCCCAAGTCTCAGTACTTATACTGAGATATATTTAGCGGATCCCCACCTTTTCAAATCTATACCAGTTAGTCATTTTATTATTTTCTTCCTCATATATTTATAATTTAATTTGGTGATCCTGGCACAAAATAGACACTCAACAAATATGATTAAATTGAGTTGATCCTTTAATTATTTGTTCTGTTGGTCTCTAGGTACTTTGTGATAGCTTTCACAAATTGATTTTTTATGATACTGTAACGTCCTGTTCTTTATGTCAGAATGAATGATTTAGCCACTAGGTTTTTTCTTAAGATTTTATTTATTTTTAGACAAAGAGGAAATGAGGGAGAAAGAGAGGGAGAGAAACGTCAATATGTGGTTGCCTCTTGTGTGCCCCCTACTGGGGACCTGGTCCACTACCTAGGCATGTGCCTTGACTGGGAATCAAACTGGTGATCCTTTGGTTCACAGGCCAGCACTTAATCCACTGAGCCTCACCAGCCAGGGCTAGTGACTAGTTTTTAAATAGCACATTAACTTCTTCCTTTACTAGGAGATAATGACTTGAAATCAATGTCAATATATCAGGGGTTCATGAAAATAGATATTGATGAACTTCAGCTTATCCTTAGTGAATTTTATCCTAGAAAAGTTACTGAAGACCCTAAGGTATATCTTATAATATATAATCTAAAAAACAATTGTCTCCTGGGCATGGGAGGAGGAGTAAATATTGCCTTTTATTTTGTTTTTGTTTTATTTTGCTTCTCTTCTCTGTTTAGCATCTCTTGCCCAATTTCTTCTGATAATAAAGTGGTTTACTTCCACCTTGTGAGGAACCCACTTTCCCTACCCCCACTTAGCTTGGTGGGACTGCCAATAACAGCATCTACGACCCTGGCCTCAGGGTGAGCCCGCAGCTCACATGGGCTGCATTGCAGTGCTCATCTCCGAGCCTGGGTAGCTGGCCCAGGAATGTAGCTACAACCCAAGTTGAGGTAAATGAAGTAATTTACTGATGGATATTGCAAGAGCAGAGTCTCTTCTTCCTCTGTGGGGCCAAAGCTGTAAACTTAGAGCTGTATAAAATCAAACTCCTCCTTTTCCTCACCACATGGAGGTCTGTGTGCAGTGGGAGAAATGAGATCAAAAGAAGCAAAACTGAGGGAGGGGGAATGTTCAAGGGAGGCAAAGACTGAAAAAGGGGTAGAGAGAGGAAGAAGGAGGAGGAGACGGAGGAGGAAAATTAGGAAGTAGGATTAAGAGAAGAGGTTATATAAATAGAGACAGAGGGAGGTTTATGGAGAAGAGAAAGGGGGCAATACAAAGGAGAGGGGGGAGAACGGAGGTGAGTGGGTCTGAAAGAGAGATGGAAAAAGAGGAGAAGGAGAGATTACTGAGGACACCTATGGAAATATACTATAGACAAAGTAAAATGTTTCAGCATTGTCATGTTGGCTTACTTGCTAAACCCCAAAGAATTTTGAGAACGAACTACATTTTGTGATTGAGAAAATAACATACTTTGCTAGATTAAAGGGTACAAATAATCATGGAATAATAACCTTGAAAATGTTTGAAACACTGTGCAAAACAGGGCAATATTACTATTTCTCCACCTCATATAACTAGGTAATTAAGATTCCTTAGTCAGAAATTACATCTTTGTACCCCCTTCAATGCCTTGGATGTAGTAGATACTCAATGGATGTAAATTAATATGGATGGATGGACAGACAGAATAAACACATTGAAATTTGGAGGGTCTTAAATTGGATCCTCAAAGCTACAACTAAGACCCTGTAATCAAGTGAGAAGTAACATTTGTCTGCGGCTTTCTCAGCCTCCTCTTCATAGGCACCTTTATTCCTTTTTGGCACCCGCCTTGCCCCCCATTGCTTTTCCCACTTCCATATAATAAAACCTGCTTTCAAAGGTCAATCCAACACTCCTGCTAGAGAGTTGTAAAGGGTCAGTAGAATGTAATGGTCTGTCCTTCACAGGGCCTTTCTGAGGGCCTTTTAAGAGGAGACAAAGGAAGAAAAGCTTTTAAATCACTAAATGAATGTTTAATTCTGGAGTTTCTGGCCCAAGTGAGCCAGTGCTAGAAGCATTTGGGATGATGGCACAGGAAGGCACGGGCCTCCTGGGTCTCCTGTGGTCGTACAGGCTGTCACTTAGGTGCTAGTTCTGGGGACAGTGGTACAGTCAGGGTCCAGACTCAGAATGTCCCAGAAATCCTGGCCACTGGTCCCAGAAGTAAGCCCGCCTGTTTGAGTCTGATTTCACTTGTTTATGTTTTGCATTTTCTTTCTTGTAGGAAAGTATGTAGTTATCATGGCCATATTGTGCCCACTGAAATCACAGAACGTTATCCAACACTTTTAATGTCCACCCGGAAAAGGAAAAATTTGTTACTATTCCACAACCCCAGAGAGTTTCTCAAAACCTATTAAAAATATTTCTCATACATAAACTAACAAGGAGAGGAAAACAAACAGAGCAACTAAAAATGCTCATCAATGTTCAATTTTCATCTCGCTCTGGAATTCTTTTCCTCTGCTTCTGCTCAATCTGCTGGTGAGGAAAGGCATGGCTTTCTCCTAGAATTTCCAGGTACTTTCTCCATCAAGGCTTCTGTTCATCTTGCGTGCCACCTCTGATGGGCTGTTTGTGGCTGACCACAGCACTGCATTGACAAGGTTGCCAAAGACAAGGGAGGAAAAGCACCATGTTTGTTATCATCAATGTCTGTCATAGGAGCCACAGGAGAAAAAGGTGAATCACATGCATCAGTTGTTTTTGCCACTGGACATTCGTTTACTCTTCTCCTGGTAACTGAGCCCAGATTTACAACCCACCCTTCTAAGCCTGCCCATGAACCTTGGGCTCACAATAGAGAATAAAATGAGGAATAAACTAATCAGTAGTTCTCATTCTATGTATCATAATGATAGGTTTATGGACAAGTCAAATGACCCAATCAGAGCCCGTTAGAGTTTGGCAGGAGATGCCACAACAGTGACTATGACTTTTTTTTTGTTCATTAAGATTTCAGCTTGGAAGGATTTTACAATTCCTTGTAACTGTCTTGCAATCATGAAAGAAAAATGGAGTCAACCCAGAAAAACTGGAACCAAAACTCACTGTTTGAGAGTATAATCAACCCAGAGGAAGTGGAACCAAAATTGGCGAGAGTAGCTCTCCATGGCCTCATCGTTGAACCCAATTTAGAGCCAGGCCTAAAGCCATAGTTTTGCTTTGCTTAGTTAGTTTGGGTTAGATATCCTGTTACTAGCAACCAGAAGAATCCTACGTGATACAGCCATTAATGCTATTTTCCTCCCTTGGCTATCATCTTTAATTAATAAGTTTTAAAATTAGTTTACCATAAGGAAGACATCAAACAAAAATTGAGGGTGATTTGTTGGTAGAATTTTAGGGGTCTTCTCCACAATTCTGGGGTCCCACATGCCAGAGAACTTCCAAGTAGTTCATACAATGAGTTCATAAATGTGGGAGGTGGGGGATGGGTAGGGCAGGGGAGAGTAATGGGGGAAAAAATTTAAAAAAAAAAAAAAGAAGACCTGGACCTTGTCTCCAATCCACCCTACCAGACATCCTCACTCCACTCTGAGAAATAAGAAGTGACTGGAGAGCACAGGGAGAAATTCTTCTAACATAAGGTGTCCTTCTGTCAGAGAACTTTGACAATAGTTACCAACACTTGCCATGTACTAGGCTCTGGGCAGGGAAATGAGTCTACAGAGATGATAACAAAATATAACCTTTGACATCAGGAGTCCATGAGGTAGCACAGGACTCTGACCTGTATTAGCCTGATTAGCATTCCAGCTGTGCCTGCTCTAGCAGTTATGAGGAGAAGCCACATGTCCAGATAATCAATCAAGGTTCCATGCATGGGAGGAAAGCATTCACGGATTTGTTTTTTGTTTTGAAGGTTTTTTATTTGTTTGTTTTAACTTTCAGCTCATTTGAACACACACAATGCTGTGTAAGGAAAGATAAATCTCTTCTTTGCCTTTGCATCACCTTGCAAAAGGGAGGGTTCCCTGCATGGTTTAGGTTTGCTTCAGCCTCACCAGTGATCGTTCCCAAAAGTGCCAATGTCAGAAGCTTTCTCTACCTTTCCCTTAAAGAGATTATGAAGCCCCTGTATCTGTGTGATTTCACCCTTTAGGGGCCCCACCAAAACTAAGAGATTGTGGTGGTGATCACTTTGCAGTGTATATAGATGGCAAATTATAATTTTGTACACCTGAAACTTCAGTGTTAAATGCCAATTTTACCTCAATAAAAAAAGACTGAGAATTAACAACTTTCTTTAATACTTCTCTCTGCACACTTCTATCTTCTTTCATTGATTCCCAAATATATATATCTATCCCAGATTCTTTTCCTGATCACCAGACTGTAATGACTACTGCACACCTCTCTTCATCCATTAACATGAGCATTTAAAGTACACTGTGCGGTAAACAGAACTTACTATTTCTACCCCATCTTGCTCTTCCCCCATCTAAGTGACTGGTCCTGTTGTCTACTGGGCCGCCCAAGCCAGAAGCCTTATTTCATCCTCACCTTCACTCTTTGCTCACCACTTCTCATAATCCACCAAACAAGACATCCTGTGGATCTCTTGTCTTCATTCACATCTTCCCATCACTACGAGCACCACTTTGGTTCAATCCACTGCGCGCTTGTGTGGTCTCTCTCTCTCTTTCTCTCTCTCTCTGTGTCTCTCTCTCAGATTCCTGTTATTCTCCTAACTAGTGTCCCCACCTCTAGTCTTACCTGCTGTGTAGTCCAGTCTCCACAATAATTTTTATAATTCAAAAATATAATCATGTAGCCCCCATTTAAAATACTTTACTAAGACCTTATTATCCTCAAAATAAAGTCCTTAACACCACACCTTTAATTTTCTAATCTTTGCGTACCTTCTAACTTCACATAATGACAACTCTCCACCTTAGTCTCCATAATCCACACTGTTCTAACTGCAGTTCTCCAAATGAAAAAAAGGCCCAATATTGCCTCTGAGATTTCGCACATTTTGGCTGAAATGTTCTCCCATTGTCTTCTGTCTATCTTCTTTCCCAACTCCACATTCCTTCAGTTTCTTGATTTTTCTTTCCTGCTTATTCTCCCAGGAAGTGTTCCCTGGCGTCCTGCATCTGCATTGGTGTCTCAGAGGTACTCCCATAGGGTGCTTGACTTATCCTAAACTGTAGCTCACACCCATGGAAGTGAATTACCTTCTAGACTTTACACCCTTTGGGAGCCAGAACCATGACAAATTTATTGTTGATTTCATGATGGTTTATACACAGGTTGGCACAGAACAGGACATCAAGAAAGATTAATCAAATCAGAGAATGAATTAACAAGGACTCTTAAGTACCAGTGGGTGAAAAACAAACACAAATTAACCACCGATTGAGATTTTGATGGCACAAGGTGTTTTAGCTTACATGTTTACTCAATAAATATACGTTATATGTTATTTCCCATTCATGACAGTTCTACTCCAGTGATCTTGTGGTAAGTGTTCAACAAAAGGGTTGGGCTATGCTATTGAAGACGATAGTCCTTGAAACTAATTACCTGGTATTGCAGTAATTCTCCCTACAACTCTGCTAAGTGTAGCTATGACATGTGTATAAGAAACCACCTGATTTTTATTATATAATTTATTTATTTTATATATTATATATATGCATATATAATACATGTGTACATACCTGTATGTGTGTATACATATTCATAAAACATTTCACATAGAACTTGGAAGCTGTAATTTCTAAATTCGATACCTCTTGTGGTGTTTGGATGCCCAGCCACGGTAGGTCACATATGTTCTCCCTCTTGGGGCCCTGCCTCCTAGAAGGCAGGTCTGTGCTGTGTGATCCTGCCCCTCTCACCCCTCTCACTCTTTGATTCAAGGTAGGCCCTGGCCCACACTAGACCAATTAAGACTCTTTCTCCCAAGAACTGGGAATTTGTCCCCAGAGCTGAGTCATTTGACATGATCTCTAAATTTCCATGGTGTCTCACCTTCCCAAAGCCCATCTATTCAACTCTCCCTTAGATCCTATAAGAACCGTCAGGGTCATTTTAATAGTTTCTCTATTAGAAGTCATTTCCAATGGTTTCGCGCCAAAAGAAACTTCCTAATTAATGCAGCAGGAATATTACTAAAAACTATCAATACTGTATTTCCCTTCTTGGTTCAAATTCCTCAACGGCTACATTCTCTATTATTTTACTTTATGAGTTATTAAATGCCTTATTAGATAAAAAAGGAAATAATTGGATTATATTTTGTTGGAAGTATGAATTTCAAGAAGAGACAACTTTATGGAAAAAACCTTTCTCAGGCACTTTTGAAAGGAAAATACCTTTTACCTTGATGCTTCTCTTTAATGCTCTACTCAAGGCCCATGCTGTGGGATGCAGCGCCGCCCTAACGGTACCTGGCCTGGAAGGTCCACAGGATTTTTCAGGCCAGGACAGCAATCCTCACTGTAGCATCCCTAACCTATATTCTAGTCCCGCACGGAGGAGACTATGTTGCAGCTCATCAGTTTCTTATAAGAACAACCAAGTGTATTTTGAATCTTTCCTACACTGGAAAACATTAAAACAAACTCAATTTTATCATTTAAAGCAGGTGTTAAAAATCACAGTAATAAGCCAATGAGAAATATTCATAAATGCTAAAGGAGTAATAAGTCTCTATTAATTTATAATTCTACTATATATGCTATTTATAATGTTAGGCATTTATGCTAAAGGATCTCTGAAGTGTCCTTAAAGTTGATCTTTTTGCATTGTACACACACAAAAAAAAGAAAAGCTGGAATTCCAGATGTTTGAGTGAATATTTTTTTAAAAGAAAATACTCCCTAAAAAGTCTTCCCTCTATTTATTTTTTATTTCTTTTCAATATATATGCAAGTAAACAGAGGTTACGTGTTATTAAATGTTTTCTTTAATAATCTGTTTTGGTTCAAAGATGCTTCAGACACTTTGAAAATGACCAAATTGTACTGGGCAGCAGAAAATAATAAAAGTGACCTTATACTCGGCTTTGCATGTTAGTGTGGTGCTCAGCTTATCCATGAAACTGTTCTGCACTCAGTGAAGGACATAGGAACATCTCTTTGCCACCAGCACCTGGCACCCAGCACTCATCCAGCCTTTGCCAAGCCCACCTTTTGGCAGGCAGTCCTTATGACTTCGATAGCAAATGAACCTTTAACGAAAGTCCATAGGATTAGCAGTAGATGATACAAGCAGCCAAAATCCTCATCAAAGGCTTTGCAGAGAGGAGTGGGTCTCCTTCTGGGTTAACACTGCTAAGAGTACCATGGAAAGGGAATTTGCCATAGACTTCCCAAAGATGAGGCTGCTCAAAGTCCCAGAAAAACTGAGTCTCCTTCAGAGAACAGTGATGCTGGCTAAAAACCATGGTTTTCATTCCATCTTCAAAGTGAGATAGTGCAAGAATGCCAAGAATTCCACAGAGCCTTCTCAAGTAACAATCTTGTCCTTGAGGGAGACTTGGGATTTTGAGTTATGGAATTTTCCACCCATTTATTCTTTCATTTTCCATCTTCTTTGCCTTCAAGTGTCAGTTGGCTCCTTAAGCCACAAATCACAGCACTTTTTTTTATTGGCATAAGACATATACATTATTCATCTATTCGGTTTCATCTGAAGGAAATCCAGTAAAGACACAATTTTACTTTCTAATGAAATATTTTGCTGCTTTTTCCCCATGAAAAACCGGACCGAAAACTCGACCTGTGAGCTATGTAAGTACAAAACTTCTTGCCTCCCAAAGCATGTATGAATTTGACATTATTAAAATATAGCCCTGCTTTTGGCCATTACACTTCATAGTATTTATGTATAAATACATGGCAAGTTCAATGTTTGGCTAGTTTGTGAAGCCCTACATATCACAATAATATCAAGGACACACTATGTTTTCTTTCCCTAGCAAATACTGACTTCAAAGGACACTTTGTTTACATTTGTGCTACGTCCTTGATAGAAAGCATGTACATATTGCAAGATTTGTTTTCCTCTAACTATATAAATACAGTGAAGCAGAAAATTCAAGTAGTGATTAGACATCGGGTAATCACCTTTGCCTCTGGGTTACTGATTGAACTAGAAGCCCGGGTTAAGGTCATTATGACCTCACTTAGCAAGCCCTCTCCTGCTACAGGAAATGACCTGTGCTAAACTCAACACGCATACACCTTTCTGCATGACAGAAGCCAGTTCGGAATCACAAAAATCTCATATGAAAAGAAGGAAGAAAATGAAGTTAGCATTAGTACTAGGGTGTGCATCAGCCTTGTACATTAGCTACACAGTAGGTTAATTACATGATGTAAGGATAAAACTTTCTCTCCTCCAGGAGAACAGTTCACCACCCTGTTCCTTAAAAGGGTGTGATAGACACTTACAGAGTAGCAGAGAGCAATGTCCACCTGTGTCCCCACCTTCAACCCAGCTCTCCATCACTGAAGAATTAAATCCTTGAATGGTAACCTTCAACCATGAATAAAAACACAAAGCAAAAAGATGTGAGATTCAAGGTCTCTGTCAGAAGACAAAAGTTACATTATAAAAGAGTCAGTCATGGCTTTATGAGCAAAAGGGAACTTTCTCAACATCTCACGGCCATCTCATTAACCAATGCTCTCTCACCATCAACGATCATGATTATTTAGAGTGAAAAGCAAAATACAGACAAATCTGTCTGCAGGCAAGTGGAGACAAGGCATAATAGAGGAAGAGCTAGGCGTGTAAGGAAAATGATGAAGTGAACATACTTTAGTGCTTAATTCATAAGGAAGAAAATGCATCAGCTCCAGCAGGAATTTAACCCCTTCAGGTTGGAATGTCACATACACATGCAAACAATCACTTCTATTCCTTTCCGGATCAATCCACTCTAGGTGGTTTGAGCTTTTCTTTTCTAATACTTGGGTTGATTTCAAAGCTTGATAAAGGCAACTCATAAAACTCTTTAACAGATAAAAAGGTGCAGCTTTCAAAGTCTTGAATTGATTGTAAATCAAGGATATTTTCATTTGTGATCATTTAGTTCTGAGCCACACTAATATGTACCATTGAACTCACAGCTAGGCATCTCAAATGACAGATGGAGAGAATTCCTGGGCTGTCACTCTTCAGGGGTGGGAGAGGGTGGCCCTGCAGTAGCTGATGTTGTGAAAGGCCTTAAATTCAAATAATACAGAGCGCCTGGGACACATTCCAACAGCATCACGCAAGCAGTGAGCCTTATCTCCTCTTCAAAGGCTTGTACACAAACTTTGAGGTTTATTTGGTGATGTCACCGTTCTATTTCCCCATTTCAGGTTGCCCTTACGTTCATTTTTACCTGTTTTGTCTCTATAAACATGTTGGGGCAACAGAAAGAACTGTGGGGTTTTCAATTTTATATTCATTAGCAGTACATTTTGAGGAAAGGGTTTGCTAAAATGAATATTTTAAGAAATAAAGTGGGAGAGAGGAGATAAGGAGTGGTTATTTTCTTTCCCTCTTTTTTTCCAAGGTGAAATGTTTTGAAGGGTTAGCCCACATGACCTTTATATACAAATAAAAATAATAATGTTCTATGACTTCTGTTTATCACTGGAAATAGGGTAGGATGGAGTGGGAAAGGGTAGAATGGGACCTGATTGGACAGCCTGAGTCCAAAGAGCATAAGGTAGGATGTAAGAGGATGTGACAGGCTGCTAGACATGTACAAGTAGAGCAAACTTGCAAGAATACTGGTTCAATCCAATAGTTTTAGAACTGAGAAACTGAGCTTCAAAGAGGGAAGGATCTTTGCCCACAGACAAAGAATTGAGTGGCTAAGGTTATTATGTGAAAATAATAATTGTAAACATTTTCCTTTTTTTTTGAACAATAGAAAAAAATTTATTTAAAAATAAGAAAATAAATTTTTTAAAAAGAAACTTTTTTTATGAGATGAGGAAAAAAAATCCAAAGGGTACATTTTTATTCATATGAAAGACTTCTGATAGTACTTTTTCCCCCATTTTTTTAAAGGAAATTTTCTTGTTACATGCGATGGGTCTTGTGCCATACCTCTTCTGAGACTAAATATTGAGTTTTTGTTTTGAGTTATGTTTATTACATTTATTTCAGATAATTGTAAATATTTTCAATGAGAAAAACAAAAATGTAAATGTCGCATACTGGGCTTTTGGTAGCTGTGTTACCTGGAATGAGTAACTTCACCTCCATGTGCCCCAGTTTCAGCATCTATAAAACTGAGATAATAATGGTGCCTACATCATAGGCTTGCTGGGAAAATCAAATCAGTCAATACTTGTAACGCAGCTGCAATAAGTATTTGATAACCCTCAACTTTATTATTATTATTATTAACATTACTATTGATCATTTATTCAGGCCTTTCTCAAGTAAGTGAGGTTTTATGATGAACTGGAAAACTCAATCCACTATGGATCAGCATGTCCCAGTGGCATGATGTCAACGTTGAAGGACACATGGGGCCTCAGCCTAGCTCCAGTTTGGGGGCATGCAAAGGTGGGAGGGGTGGTTGGAAGAGTCTCCTCTCCATGAGCAATAGTCACTTACATGTAAAAAACTCTTAGGCAACAACATTCAGGTAGCATAAAAACCCCAAGAAGAGAACTGAAAACCCAAGCTTTCTTAAGTCCCAGTTTTGATTTTTAGTAACCTTGACCAAGCCACTTCCTCCTACTTGGTGGTTTCATATCTGATGTTAATAGCAGTCTTCTGTTGTTAAGACAAAATGTATTTCAAAGCATTTGATGGCTTATAAATTTTACAAAGAATTACACATTCTTAAAAGCACCATGTATTGTAATGTATAAAATGTTTCTCTCGCTTTGAAAATGTTTCTCTCGTTCCTGCTTTTCTTCCAAGGATTTAGCATTGGCCATGAAAATAAAATATGTAATCAGAATAGTTACAAAAAAATGTGTTCAAAAGAAAAAGCAATCAGCTGGGAAGCTTGGAGGGTTGGGTTTAGCCTCACCTTTCCCATGGATATAACATAAAGCTCTGGGCAAATCATTTAGACTTCCTGGCACCCAGTTTCCTTTCCTGTGAAATGCAGGGTGCATTAGATGATCTCTCCCTCTCTAATTTTACAATTCTATGCCATACGTATGTTCTCATGAATCTATGAGTCACTGAGACCTGGTATATTTCAGAAAATTATTTAATAAACAAAATATCTCATAAGGAATTCAAGAGATCTTGGAACTCACTTTCAAAACATTGCAAAATCATGTTTGGGCAAGGACTTCACACCCAAGAAGGACGTCTTGGAATTGGGCTTCTTTTCACCACCATTCGCAACTCACAGAACACAGGCTGTCCAGGCTGTCAGTTCACGTGTTCACACTCACTCTTGCTCTAAGGGCTCAGTGCACTTGAATGTCTTTCATTAATTGGGGGCGGGGGGGCAGGGGCTGCGCTTAACAATCAGAAAATGGTATTGCCTCTCTCAAAATGAAATGAAAGCCTAAGAACATGTTTTAGTCCTTAACATTTTCAGTAACTCAAATGTTTTGATAACAGTTTTGGCTTTGCTTTATTTCCTTCTCATTTACATTGGTCAATGTAAAAACTTTATGACGTAGGCTGGGCCCAGGAATTATTGTGCCTATTTTACAAATAAATATCATGAGGGCAAAGAAATAAAACAATATGCTTCCCACTGAAGAGTCGATAGTCCTCACTCTTGGATCTCCTGACTCTCAAACGAAACCTGACGTAGTCAGAGAATGACCTGTAGTCCACCTTCCTGCAGATCAACCAGCCCCTCGGTGCAATGACCAGCTTAGCTCCCTTCAAGAACAAAGGCTCTCCTCCCACGCATTGCCCAAGTCACTGTCTAGGATCCAGTACGGCGCTGAAGTGGTGCTCTGAATGCCTTAGCCCTTTAAGAGGACTTCCATAGAGAAAGAAAATTCCCAGATAGAAACAATGGACTTATTGATGACCAAGTTAGACCCTGCTTCCCATGCCTTGTGGTTTCTCCCCATAAATGTTTTTCCCGTAATTCAGTGGCTACTTTGGGAGAGCTCTCCAGAACTCTTTCATCAGGGTTATTTTTTTCCTCCGAAGATTTTGGCCAACTCTCTCTTGTTTATTTTTAAAAAGGGGAAGGGGTGGATCATGTCCTAGAGAGAAAACTCCTACAAGGTCCTAAACATTTTATATCCATGGGGATAATTAGGAGGATTTGAGAATTATACCCCTGTCTGTTAACTGACTGAGGAGTGGACCAACTTCAAATAACAAAGACAGGATTCTGAAAACAAAGCTTAATTTTATGTAACTCACTTTCCAGCCCCTGTGGTAGAAACAAGGCTGGGATATGTTTGATGTGCCTGCCCTGGGCTTGGTTGGCAACTGGAATCCAGCAGAGCCAGCGGGTTGGAAATGAAAGATCACACAGAGATTAGCTGCACAAGAAACATGCTTATGTTTGCATAATATTCATGTTTCTACCTTCATAATGTCTTAATTTCATTTATTCCCCAAACTGAGTGGCAGAGACAGCTACTCATTGTGGGACATTTGGTTGTGTTGCTCCTTTTGCTGGTTCTATGAGAGGAGCATTGTTGCTTTCCTTCTGGCTATGGAAGCAAAATAAACACAGCTCCGAATCTTTGAATCGTTTTTCACTTAAGATACTGGCAGCCATCTGCATCATTTCACATAATTCAGCTCCACAAATATTGAGAACCTACTGTGGGCAAGGCATCATGTCAGGTGCTTCAGGGGACCTAAATCTGAGTAAGATACAGACCCATTTCTTAAAAAGTTAAGCCAAGTGAGTGATTGCTGGGAAGGGATTTAGGAGGAGGACTGGGGACAGGGAGAAATGACAGGGAGAAATGAGTAATTCACATTACTGTTTATAATCAAAGGGATTATAACAAAAAATGCACCTAGTGATCAAACACAACATAGATATTAGGCTAGGTACCATATCTCCTTTGACATTTCCCTGCATCCCATTCTGGTATTTAAAATAATTTTTTAAATGAAAGGAAAGAGAGGTTTTGCAGGTTCCAAAAAGGTATAGTTCTTAAATTAAGGGAATAGGAAGTCATTTCATGAAGAAAGTGACATTGAAAAATGAGTCCAAAATGTTAAACAGCTTTTAAGAAACCAGTAAAATAATAACAGATATATATACATACACACACACATATATATATATGCACAATTTTAAATGGCCCTATAACATATCTCATCTTACTTCTTAAGACAAAAAGAGGAGGTTCTCTCCAGGTAGTAAGTGCCCCATGAGCAAAGGCAAGGACTGGAAGCATCAGACATTTGTAGAAACTAGCAAATACTTTTTCATGAGCACAACAAAACTTAAGAGAGCACTTACTATGTTCCAGATGTGAATTATAGGTGATACTAGGATTCTGGGAATACAGATGTCTGTCTTCAAGTGTCATGTAGCTTGAAGGACAGGCAGACATAGTTGGCTCAGAAGTTATATGTTAGGTGGAAGCAGGAAATAAAGATGGGAGTCTATGCCGGGACCATGTTAAAAGTATCTTTAAAATTAGGTTAGTGTACAGTAGTTAACTCAGTGACAATAGATGATTATTAAAGACTTTGGGCTGAGGATATATATTCTAGGTTAAAGACAGGATTCATTTAGAACAGATGAATAGGATTCATTCAGTGCAAGAAGAAATGAGGAAAAAATAAAACTGCCTAACAGTTGAATGCAGAAGTCCCAGGCAAGAGATAATAGGGCTCTAAATATGTTGACACTAAAGGGAATGAAAGAGAATGAAGAGAAAATGTTCGATATAGGCCATGCTGACTTGGGATGCCAGAAGGATGTTAGCCTGCACTGGACCTTTGGGTCTGGGGTATTCATTTTGGGTGCTATCCACACGGGGTGGGTGTTAAGGCCACGGGATTAGACAATAGCTGAGATAGCAAGCATAGGTATAGAAGGAGGAAGGAGGAGACACTTCTGGGGATGTTTACATTTACATGGTAGAAGTAGAGAAAGGAGCATGTGAAGAAGACAGAAGAAATGAGAAAAGAGGAGTTGCGGGTCAAGATAGCACAGTGCCGGGGAACCCAAAGAAGGAGACTGTCTAAAGGAGGAGGTATCAATCATCAGATGCTAAGCAGAAGCCTGGAGGTACAAACTGAGATGAGATTAGTCATTGGATCTAGTGCTGAGGGGGTCGCTGGCTGCCTCTGAAAAGGAAACTTCAGTGAGGTTGAAAACAAAAAATTCAGCACTTAAGAGAGTAAAGGGTGAGCAAAAGCAGAGCAAGGAAGTAGCCTTCAGGGAGTTTGATGGAAGGATGTAAAATGAAGATGTAAATGAAGACCGAAGGATTGACTGGAGAAGGGAGGAAGGAATCAGGCTTGCAGACAGAGGGGTTAACTTGGCAAGGAGAACGGTCCATACTCCTCAAAGACAAGTTCAAAAGAAGAAAGCATTGGGGGGTGAGGGGCGAAAATACAAAGGCTCTCTGCCCAACCTTCTGGTTCAGGCCTATGGCCACAATTACCACCTCTCTTTTGTATAACTCACACATTTCTATCTCCTGCCCTAACCTCTTCCTGAGCTCCTCATCTATGTATGAAACAATCTGCCTGCCCAGGTGACTTCGTTGGTTGGACACTGTGCGGTACACCAGGCTATAGGTTTGATTACTGGTCAGGGCACATACCTAGGTTGCAGGTTCAATTCCTTGTTGGGGTGTGTATGGGAGGCAACCAATTGATGTTTTTCTCTCTTTTTCTCTCCCTCTTCCTCTCTCTCTAAAATCAATACACTATCCTCCGATGAGGATTAAAAAAACAATCTGACTCCACGTGGGTGTCAGAAAGGCACCTCAAACTCAACCTGCCCAAATCAAATTCAGTACATTTTCCTCCAAACAATGTCATCTCCCACTTTCCCTCCTAAGGAAATGGTATCATTGTCCACCAAATTGCTGAAGTCAGAAAGTTAGGACTTAGCTCAGCACCTCCATTGCTCTCAAACCCTCCCACCCCCACTACCACAAAAGGGTTTTAATTTAACCTCCCAAAATCTGCCTTTGCACCCTTCTAAGCTCTGTACTATAGATAGAGTGACCTTTCAAAATTCAAGTCTGATCGTGGCCACCTCTGCTTAGTGCCCTGCAGTGGCTTCCTGTTGGGCAGGGCCAAAGTCTGACATGACTGTCCAGGCCCTGCACAGCCTGGCCCTGTGCTCCTCCAGCCTCACTCACACTCTCTGCCCACCAGCAGCCCCAGCCACCCTGCCCTCCCTTCACTTCCTCAGATACTTCCAATTCTCTTCTACCCCCGTGCTCTGCACATGCTGTTCCACTTACCCAGTACGCTTTTCCCTCCATTCTCTTCACCTGGTTAACTTTCTGTTTAAGGAAAGATGGGGATAGTATATCTCAGTGGTTAGGACTCCAGGCTTTGGAATCAAACTGAGGTCCAATCCCCACACCTCTACTCACCAGCTGGATGATGCTAAACAACCTACTAATGTCTTCAAGCCTATGCTTTCTCACCTGTATGTTAACTTGAGTCCATACCTCACATATAATTCATAGGAAGCACTAAAGTCTGGGCCTGGCACATAACAGCCATTCGGCAAATGTCAACTATTTTACATTATTCTTCTTCCCAACTTAAGTCAGTCATCCCCTCCTGGAGAAGCCTTCCCTGGCAGGTCACTGCCTCCCTGTCTGCTCTCAGCCCCCTTGCACCCTCCTTCCTTGCATCCTCCTTCCTTGCACCCCTGTAGTGCATGGTTCTTCACTAGGTTGAAGTTTCCTTGAGAGCAGGACTTTGCCTGCTTTGCTAATGCATATAACCCAACTCCAGCACCATGCTTGGCAGAGAGGAGATGCTCAACAATACTTGTCCAATGAATGAGTGAGCAAGGAAACAGGGCAGCCCAGCTGTGGCTAGAGTACGTAAGGGTTAGCATATCAGCTTGTCTTCTATTCAACCACCCAGTATTTTGTCATTTAGCCATTTCATTTTTGCTCTAGTGGGAACCAGAATACCAGTTTTTCATCTCATCTATGAATACTAGTAAACTGTTATTAGCAATATTTATTTTTCATAAACTAGATGAATCTGGAGTAAATTCATATTTGTGCAGGCCTCACCGATCAAGGACATTTGGTAATCCACAGTGGAGGCTGCTGAAGGTGACGATGGCAATGATGATAATCTTAATATTAACAAGGCTTATGAAGATCAGTACATTAAGTCCCAGAACACATTGGACTAGTAAGTGGAAAGTACAGAACAGAGATCTTGAAGGTCATCTCATGTGTCAAATGAGAAACGTTGAGTGAGAGCCATCTTGCTTGCTCCCTTTAGCCCATCTTAATTTTCTGTGTCGTAGATACACATACAGATGTCTAACTGGACCTCTCCCCAAGATGTGACCTTCCATAGTCTCCTGACCATGAACTCTGATGCAGGGGCTCATGGGTCAGGCCACGTGGTTCTACTTCCTCCCTTCCTACCATGTCGCTTTCACCCAGGTCTCTCTCTTCCAAGGAGTGCCTCTAAGTCAGCTCACATTTTGTTCTAGAGAATGTTTTCTGAATAACTCTCTTGGTGTCTGTTAATGGGAAAATATTCAATCGTGGGAAATCCTATACAATCCTGGACTAATATGAGGAAAAGCAGATGCAAGATCCCTGTAACTCCCTAAAGATTGCCTTTACCTTAGCAGGTAAACCCTTTCATTAACACCTCCTTTTGCTTATAATAACAAAATGTTCTTTCCTTTGGTGGATCGGCTTGGCAGCTTTGGAACGACTGAATGAACAACAGGGTCTGTATTGTCACTGGAGTTTATACTACTATCAAGGGCCTTTCTTTTACGGAGTACCTAGTAGAGGTAGCAATCCTCAAGGCCCTCGGTGCCTTCCCTTTGTTTGTGTTAAATTGACCAGTAGTTTCAATGCCTTGAAGGTAAAATCTAAGCACTTTCTACACTTTATAGACCATGAAAGGAGAACTGAAGTCATTTTCGAACTCAGAGATTGTGGTAGGTCCCTCAGTCTCTTATGCCTGTTTATCTCAGGAGGTTTATTTGGCCTGGGGCAGACTGCTGCCATAGTTGAAACAATAGAAGTACGATTAACCACAATATGATAATGTTGAGAACAGCAATGAAAACCTTTTGCTTCCAGAATTTAGTGAATCTTTTTGAAGAAATCTATTATTGCCTGGCAGTTCTATTATAAAAGCACATTACTATTTCAAAATGCAAAGTGGGTAAGAAAAAAAGGCTTATGTAACATTAGAAGGGGAAAAAACTGATTATAAACTTATGTCTATGCTAAGATTATAACTATGTGAAAATTACATAACATATTAACAGTAACTAGAAGAGGGAACATTAAAACAGCTGAGTCTTAGAATGGTGAGGTTAGCGATATATATTCTTTTTTTCTTTTTTGCTTGATTTCTGTTATTGTTGTTATAGTATAATTTGTACAATACAAAGTTGTCAGCAAAACATATATATTATGCTTAAAATATTGTGGAAAACCATAATTCACTTGCAGTACAGACATTAAAATCATGCTCCACCTTAAAATTAAATATGGGAAAATATAGAACTATTCTACCTTATCTTTAAAAATTATTATTTATTCTATAAAATACAACAGGAAACAACTAG
The DNA here is from genome assembly GCF_021234165.1 of Pteronotus mesoamericanus. Taxonomy (NCBI): domain Eukaryota; kingdom Metazoa; phylum Chordata; class Mammalia; order Chiroptera; family Mormoopidae; genus Pteronotus; species Pteronotus mesoamericanus. The sequence continues at coordinate 7,299,778 of NW_026555310.1, forward strand.
CATAGTTCTTAAAATTGACAGAAATAAATTTAATTTCTCTCTCTTGGTGTCACTGACAACAGCCTCAAAAACATTATTTTTTCAATGAAAAATGATAAGACAAAATATTTTTGTTAATTTTTTTACTAATTATCTAGTAGACCAGAAAACCTTTCTGGAAAAACTATCATACACTTAAGGGATCTTTAGTAGGGCAAGGTTGGAAAATGATTCAGCATCTATTTGCCTCCTAACTAGAAATGCTTAAAGACAGAATGCTGGCTGGGTGTGTGCAGCCAGATTTGAGTCACTGAATTTCAGGTTGACAGATCCAACTCAGAAAATAACCACACGGTTCCCCTGTTTCTTAGCCTTTTGTTTATTCAGTGCTTCACCCACAGGTATCTGTTTGTTGCCCATGACAACACAATACAGGGCTGGAAAAAGTCTCACAATGAATAGGCATTTCCTTCTGTCCATAAATTTCCATTTACTTTTTAATTAAATAATTCCTATCCATAATTGGCTGCCTTCTCCCTCTTGAGTCCCATTAAGAGGTTAAGAGAGTTTGTGGCTACTTTGGATATTATCTGCCTTAGAGCTCAGGCCTTTCCTTGTGTCCCATCCATGCAATTCAATCCAACCAAAATATACCCAGCTGAGTGACTTCCCAGAGCTGTTGGGTCAACAAGCTCTACCAGGAGGCTATGGAAACACATTATTGGCCTTTGAATGCTGAGCTCACTCATTGGATAATTCATGCTGGACTTCTAAACAGTTCAATTAAGAATCTGCCAGACTGTGTGTTCTTAATCTTCCTCCTCACATGACTGGTTATATGTAGTAAGAGTTATCACCTGCCAAAAAAATTAAGTCCAGTACCAGAATAACAAACAATCAGCTGAGCAACAAATGAACTACTCAATTCTGGTAAATTAATTGGCATACTAAAGATAATGAACTGGATTCTGGGGGCAATGGGGGCCATGGAATGATTTTTGAGAACAGGGATAATGTAACCTAGGTTTAAGATGAGAACTAAACCTAGAAGCTGGATGAAAATAAATTGGAGAGGGAAGAGATTGGCTGGAAGAGGGGAACTAATAGGAAGCTATTGGAAAAGGTGAACTGGCCCAAGCCAAGGGCGATAGGCATGGAAATTGGATAGAGAATAGTTAAAATGCATAAAATGATGCAACAAATTTGATGCAGATTAATGAAGAAAAGCACAGTGTAAAGACAGAATTAAGAACACATGAAAGCTGCTAGCCTAGATTGTTGATTAATTAATGGTGATGCAATTAAAATAACTGAGGAACCAAAAGGAAAGGTTTGGGAGAGGAGAGAGTGAGTTTGAATTTCGATGTTATAATGAAAAGCTTTTGGGGGACTTCCATGGGAAGTCCATTAAGCAGGCCAAATGGTAATGGAAAAAATACAATTAAAAAATGTAAAAAGAAAAACAAATATGAACAGCTAGTAAAACTCTGAAAAAGAAGAACACTGAAGGGGGACTAGCACTACTGGATATTGAACCTATTATAGAAACTTAAAAAAGAAAAAGCAACAGTACAGACTTTGAAATTAAACTCTGGTTCTGCCACTTAGGTTGAGTGGCCTCTGGTAAGATATTTAAACTTCTTAGACTTGTTTCTTTATCTGAAAAAGGAAGATGGTAATTAAAATATAGGATTTTGTGAATATTAATTATGAATTCTGCATGGAAAGCACAGCATCTTAAACATAGTAATACTAAAAAAAAAAATTATCTATCCTTGGACTACTGCAATATTCTCTTCTTGTTCTCCCAGTTTCATCCTTTGCCTTGTTCAGTTCACAACTGCATTGCAATCAGAGAGATCTTGTTGCAACAAAAGAGATTCTCATTACTTCTCGGCTTAAAAATCTCTAAGGACTCAGCATTGTATTCCTGAACAACCCAATCTTGTTCTGGCCTCAGGGCCTTTCCATTTGCTACTCCCTCTTCCTGGAGTGCTCTTCCCCAAATTTCTCCAGGTTGGCTCTCTTTCATCCTGCTGCTTTTATCTTACAGGATACGGTCTTGTGGAAGCCTCCTGATGATTCTTTCTTCATCCACCCCAGGCATTCTCCATATACTATTACTCTGTTTTTATTTTGTCCATAGAAAATTAGCATTTGAAACAAAGAGCCATGTATATATTTACATTTTTTGGTCTGTTCTCCCTCTTTAATTAGAATGTCAATTTCTTGACAGCTTATCTGTCTCGTTTCCCACTATATTCCCAGTGCCTGGCACATACTATTATCACTGTAAGTAGTTTTTTAATGAATGCATAAGCATGGCAGTATATGGATCCTTAAATATAAGGCATGCATTTCTTCCTCAGTGTGAGGAAACAGTCTAACTCAGAAACATAATCCTATGATGTTGAATTTCTCTAACCTGGATGTTTCACTAAGGTAAGCCAATTAACCTCTCTGGCCCTCATTGTTCTTCTCATTATAAAAGAGTCATCAACTGCCATTCTCTGGACGAAGATGGATGCAGTGAAGAATAAGCAAGATGAAATCTGGAAGTGCTTGAAGTTTTACAAAAGGAAGACACTCTACTTAACTGTTCAACCCACCATAAAGATGACAGGCACTGGCCAAAACAGCATAATCAAATTCCCCAAAGTCACATCAAATCGCTGGCCTACAAATCCCCAAATGGCCCCGAAACAATAGCCTATCAGGATTTCCACCAAGCTGCAGTGATCGTGTAAAACCTAAGATCACAATTCAGTGTGTCAGGTCCTGAAATGTGATGAAAAACAAGGTCACTCCCTAAATGGATTAGGGATCACAAAGAAAATGCAAATACCTTCTGCCAGTCCGTGGTCAACAGCCCAGTTGCCGGGCTCCTGGCTTCCTTCTCTCCGGGGACACCTCCAATCAACGCCCCTCTGGTACACCGGCGCCCACTGTTGGAGTGTGCAGTCAGCCTCCTAGGGGAGGCTTTCTCTCTGAAAACCTTTTTGAGGTATATATTAACCAAACTGATGAAAATAGCTTAGTTGTAAGCTTCATTTCAGGCCCAGCAAATGGAAGCTGGCTTTGTAAGTATAGGATAATGACTCAAGTCAGGGGAACCCTGACTTTAGCAGAATTGCTCTGCAGTTACATACCCTTTGCCTTCTGTGAAGCCTCTATTAACACAGGGAAGTCCAGAATGCTCAGCATATCTGGTGTAGGGATTAAAATGGATATTTACTTAGGTGGCCCAGGTTTTTTCTTGACTTTGTCACCTCCCAGTTGTGTAACTTTGGGCAACTTACTCTAAACTCTCAGGGGCTTCCATTTTTAATTTGTAAAATGAGGGTGATAATGCCTACCTTCATGGACTGAGGTAAAGGAGAGAGAGTAAAATGCTAAGCATGCTCAATATATGCTACCTATTAATTAAATTAATAAGTAATTGTTAATAAATGTAAATGTAACTAAATCCAAGTTATTTTCTTTTTAGTCATCTAGCAAATATTTATCGAGCATCTATTTACTGCTCAGCATTGTGCTACATACTGGGGCTGCTACAACTAACATGGTACATGATCCCTATTCTCAAGCAGTTACCAGATTTGTAAATAGGTTATTACAGTGTGGCATAATAAGTGCTTCCGTGGGGAGAGCAGAGTGCACTGAGAATGCCTGGAAAGGACATCAAATATGGGTTACCAAGTCAAGGAAGGCTTCTTGGAGGAAGTGATGCTTAAGCTATATTCCAAGGGTGTCATCCAAAGATTGGGGAGGATGGAACAAAGAAAATTGTATGGATAATACTAGTCACAGATGCTCAAAGAACAGAGAGGAAATCATTTTCAAGTTGCTGAAAACAGGCTTGAGCAGGACATATTAGGCTGGTAGGAAGGGTCCTTGTAAGTCCTTGTTAAAGAGTTTGTGCTTTAATCTGAGAGTCATTGGGACCACAGTAAAATGTAAAGCCAAAGAGCAGGGTGGTCATATTTGAGTTTTAGAATGATTACCCTGGCTGCCATGTGGAGAATATATCCATCAGAAAAACCATTATGAATCCCTGGATTAAGAAAATATCCCACAGCTTCTGGTCAAGATGGCAACGGAGCTAAATGCAGTACTTCCATTCTCCCACAACCACATCAAGATTACAACTAACCTACAGAACAAGCATCATTCAGAACCTCCTGAAATCTAGTGGAACAGAAGTCCTACAACTAAGAATCTGAAGAAGCCACATAGACACCGGTAGGAGGGTCAGAGACACCAAAAGGGCAGGTCCAATACCTATTTGTGGTGATCAAAAATCGAGAGGGATATCTCAGCTACAGAGGGGCCCCCTGAGAAGCAAGGGGTCCTGGCCCCAAACCAGATCTCCCTAGCACAGATTTCCAATGCTGGGAAGAGAAGTCTCCATAACTTCTGGCTGTGAAAACCAGCAGGGAATGTGGCTGAGTGACACAAAGAGCTCCTGGAGTCCTAGGCATTCCTCTTAAAGGGCCCTCTGAGCTCTAGCGCTAGAGCAGCTTTAAAGGCCCCAGGGACCTATTACTGAATCATCTGGCTTTGGGACAATGGTTCGAGAGGCAGCTTTCTCCCTAAGAACAGAACAGGCAAAGGCCATTGTTCCTTTGCTGAGCCCTCCCCTCACAGAACCAGCAGGTGGGAGCTGTATCTGAGTTTTCATCACTCTGGCTAACACAGGTGATTCTGAGACCCTACCCAACCCAATCTGTGGGCCCACCCACGCTGTTTCCAGTGGCTTTTCCATACAAATGGCCTGTTTAGGTTCATGTTGTGGACTTTCCTAAAATCTCTCAAAGGTTCACAAACCCCAAATAAGCAGCATCTGGCCTTGGTGTGCCCTATACCTCTTGCTAAGTGGCCCCAGGCCCACCACTAGTGGCAGCTGGCTTGGTTCACAGCTTGGCCCCTTCTGGGCACCTCCAAGCCCAGCACAAGTAGCAGCTATCTTCAGATCACTCCATAGCTCATGCCAGGTGACCCCAGAGCAGGTCACAGGCAGCATTTAATCTTCACCTGTACCACCCAGGAGGCCCCAGAGTCAGCATACATGATGAATAGCTTCAAACCACACTAGAGTACCACCCAACCACCTCCATGTGCAACATGCTTAAGGTGCACACTCACCAGGCACCAGAGCCCTGCTGAAGTGAGTCCTGCTTTGTGCATTCGGATCCTGCACAGCAGTTTCTCCATTGTAGTAGCAGCCAGTACTTACAGCAGATAGGCCTGGGGGTCAATCCTTCCAACTGATGTGGCAACAGCAATTAAGGCTCAACTACAACAGGAGAGTTCACAGAGCCCACACACCAAGACTGGGAGACCTAGCAACTCTATCCAATACATAGAAACAAACACAGGAAGGCAGCCAAAGCGAGAAGACAAAGAAACATGTTCTAAATGAAATAACAGAACAAAACCCCAGAAAAATAACTAAATAAAATGAAAATAAGCCATTTACCAGATGCAGAGTTCAAAACACTGGTTATAAGGATGCTCCAAGGTGAAGAGTAAATGAACATAGTGAGAACTGCAACAAAAAGATAGGAAACATAAAGATAGAAACCATAAAAAACAACTAGTCATAAATGAATAATATAACAACTGAAATGAAGAATACATTATAGGGGATCAACAGTAGAGTAGATCAAATTAGCACAGTACAGAATCAAATTAGCAATCTGATAGATAAGGAAGCAGAAAACACTCAATCAGAACAGCAAGAAGAAGAAGGAGGAGGAAGAGGAAGAGAGGAGGAGGAGGGAAGGAGGAAAAGGAAGATGAGAAGAAGAAGAAGAAGGGGAAGGAGAATTTAAAAAAATGAGAATAGCTTAAGGAATCTCTGGGACAATTTCAAACATACCAACATTTGCATCGTGGAGGGGCCAAAAGGAGAAGAGAAAAAGCAAGGAATTAAAAACCTTTTTGAAAAAATAATGATGGAAAACTTTCCTAACCTGGTAACAAAAGCAGACATACAAGTCCAGGAAGCAGAGAGGCCCAACAAAGACACTTTTAACTTTTGGTATTTTAATCATAATTAATCATAATTAAAATACCAAAAGTTAAAGACAAAGAAAGAATCTTAAAAGCAACAAGAGATAAGCAGTTAGTTATCTACAAGGGATCTCCCATAAGATTGTCAGCTGATGTCTCAACAGAAACTTTGCAGGGCAGAAAGGATTGACACAAAATATTCAAAGTGATGAAAAGCAAGGACCTGCTACCAAGATTACTCTATCCAGCAAAGCCATCATTTAGAACTGAAGGACAGGTAAAGAGCTTCCCAGACAAGAAAAAGCTACAGAAGTTCAGTTCTTCACCACCAAAACAGTATTATAAGAAACATTAAAGGGTCTTCTTTAAGAAGAAAAAAAAATAAAAGTATGAATAAAATGGCAATAAATACATATCAACAATTACTTTAAATGCAAATGAATTAAATGCTCCAGTCAAGACATATGATGGCTGAATGGATAAAAAAAAAAAAAAGGACCCATATATATGCTGTCTAGAAGAGACCCACTTCAGATGGAAAGACACACACAAACTGAAAGTAAAGGGATGGAAAAAGACATTTCATGAAAATGAAAATGAAAAAAATGGTTGAGGTAGCAATACATATGCTAGACAAAATAGATTTTAAAAAGATAGCTATATTATGTGTTCACCACCTCCAATACAATACATAGATGATGTATTATAGAACTGTACAGCTGAAACCTATAAAATTTTTTAACCAATGTCACCAAAAAAATTTCAATACAAAGTAAAAACAAAATAAAAAATAAATAAACTAAAGAGTGGGAAAAAAGATAACATATATAAATCCATCACAATTAGCAAGACATGTTTTCAAAGACAACATCAAGAAAAATTTCTGTGTTTTCAGTGATGTAGAACTTAATATGACTAAAATTAATGGTAGATGCTTAGAAGCTGCTTTGGAGGTTTTATAATATATTGTACAATACAGAAGTACATGTGTATGTGATTTATAAATAAATAAAGATTAAAAAATAAATGGCTATAACAAGAGTCAACAAACGACCCAGCAATTCCACTTCTGGGTATTTATCCAAAGAAACCCAGAACATTAAATCAGAAAGACACATGCATCTATATGTTTATTGCAGCATTATTTACAATAGCCAAGATATGAAAGCAGCCTAAGTGTCCATCAATCAAAACGGATAAAGAAGTGGTGCATATAAAATCTTGCCCTCTGCAACAACATGGATATATCTAGAGGGTACTGTGTTGAATGAAATAAGTCAGACAGAAAAAGACAAATGCCATATGATTTCACTTATATGTGAAATCTAGAAAACAAATTAGACAAAAAAGTTGACCAGAAACAGACTCAGACACAGAGAACATTTGACACTTGCCAGATGGGAGGTGGGTAGGGAGATGGTTGAAAAATGTGAAGGGGGTTAAGAAGTATAAATTGGTAGTTAAAGAATAGTCATGGCAATGTGAAGTACAGCATAGGAAATATAGACAATAATATTGTAAAAACTATGTCTAGTGTCAGATGGGTACGAGGTTTACATGGGTGATCACTTTGTAAGTTATATAAATGTCTAATCACTGAGCTGTACATGTGAAACTAATATAATACTGTACATCAACTGTAATTTGAAAAATGAAAAAGAAATAGTCCCAGAAGGATGTGAACAGGCAGACATATTCTAGAACTAGTTAAAAGAGACAGCGACTGGACTTGGCAATTGATAGAAAGGTAGAGTGAGGGAGAATGTAGAGTAAATTCCAGGTCAAATGGTGGTGCCACTTCCTGAGACAGGAAGTACAGAGGAGAAACAATTTTAAATGTTCACTATATAATAAGCAGTTTGAAATGCCTGTGGAACTCTTCGGTAGAAATATTAACAAGAAGCTGACTAATTAGGCCTGAATCATCATTGTCATAGCCACCTTCCTTTAGTACTTACTAACTGCAACTATGCTCCAGCCACACATGACGTCTCTTCCTCAAATGCACCAAGTTCATTTCTGCCTCTAGGCCTTTGCTCCTGTTCTCTCTTCTGGGGATCCTCTTCCCTCAGATGGCCAAATGCCTGGCTCCATGTAATTCATATATCAAGTCAGACATTACCTCCATGGAGGGGTCCTCTTTAAGCATCCAACCTAAACTCTCCCCAAAGTCACTCTCCATTGCCCTATATAGCATCTTCACTGCTCTTATCACTATAAGAAATTATGTTTTACTTTTGTTCTTTTACTTTTTTCTTGTTTGTCACCGATACTCTGGAACTATGTTGTCTGATACCATAGCCACTAACCACATGTGGCTTTGTAAATTTAAATACATTAAAATTAAATAAGGCTTTACCATGGCTTCTGTAGCTCATTGGATTGAGTGCTGGACTGTGAACTGAAACTTTGCAGGTTCGATTCCCAGTTAGGCCACATGCCTGGGTTGCAGTCCAGGTCCCCAGTTGGAGGCATGTGAAAGGCAAGCAGTTGACATATCTCTCACACATCAATGTTTCTCTCCCTCTCTTTCTCCCCTCTTTCCCCCTCTCTAAAAATAAATAAAAATTTTTTACAAAATTAAATAAGATTTTAAAATTCAGTTCCTCGGTTGCACTAGCCATATTTCAAGAGCCACATGTGGCTACCCTACTGGGCAGGACAGATATAGAACATTTCCATCATTGCATAAAATTCTAAAGGACAGTTCAGCTTTAAAAAAAAAAACAAACTTCCATGCAACAGAAACATCTCTATCCCCAGAGACTAGAAGAATGTTTTCCAAAGCATAGCCCATATTTCATTAGTGGATTGGGAAATTTAGAAGTTTCTGACCAGTATAAGTTTTAGTTAAATAGAAGAGAAAATAGCAAAATGTATCCCATTAAACATAGGGAAAGTCACAATTGCTTAAGAAAAATGTATTTGTAAGTATATGTGTCCTAAGTGGCATTATAAATTGTACTTCTTATATGTCACAGTCAAAAAATGTGTACACAGTACCTGCAATGTAGTGTGGGCTCAAAACTTTTTTTGAATCAATAAATAAAGGAAATGTTTTACAGAGTTTACCTGATCTAATTTTAAAGAATAGAAAACTAGGATTATGAGAACTAAGTGACTTGTCCAGAGCACACAACTTAAAAGGGTTAGAACAAACAGTCAAATCTGGTTCTGACTGATTCAAACTACTATGATCTTAAGCATGAATGAGCTGTTCTTAAACTGCCAGATGTGGGTGGCTCACATAATGTGAGAAGAGATGAGGAGAGAACGATCTAGCTTTGGGAGATGAGCAAAGGATAAAAAGTCTTGAAAACAGAGAGGAGTAGCCATTGAGGAGCCCCAAGAAAGGAAAGGAAGCATGTCAGTAAGGAGGGAGTGGTCAACGCTACATAGAGGTCCAAACTTTAAAGAAAATGAAGATGGGAAATTTCAGTAAATTTAGCTTTGAGAAGGTTGTTAAATCTTTGGCAAGAGTAGTTGCAGTGAAGTGGTCAGTTCAGAACCTACCAGGAAGGCTGAAGGGGAAATGGGAGACAAATGTAGAAAACCTCCAAGTGCAGCTGTGAATGAGAGGCAGTGAGGTGCAATCAAAACAGAGTCTCTGCTTATTTATTTATTTATTTTTAAAATAGGACATTCTGAGCATGATTATACATTGGTATGAAGGGAGAGGTTGACATAAAGAGGGATGATTAACGCAAGAGAGTTCCTGAGCAGATGGGAGGTGATAAAATCCAGGTAAGAGATGGAGAGATTGGCCTTGGATAAAAGGAAGAATGTCTCCTCTTCTTTAACAAGGAGGAAATGGAGGACAGAGAAATGCAGGCAGAGACCAACTAGAAGCAGGACTTGGCAGGAGCTCCTCTCCAATGGAGCCTTTTTCAATCTGGGAACCAGAAAGGCCATGTGCTAGGAAAGCAGAGTAGAATGGGTGGAAAAGGTAGTTTTTAAAAAATAAACAACAAGGCTTTATTGACATTCAGGTGTGCAAAAATTCTCAAAAACATTTCATAGTTCTCTTAAATCTGAAAGCTAAAACTTCCTTCCATCACTGTGCACTGAAGGGGTGAAAATACAAAGTGTTGATAGGAGTGGAATCTAATCAGGTGGCAAGAGAAGACGGAGGGGACCCAGAAGGCAGGCCTGGGGTGGGGGTGGGGGTGGGGAGGGCCACGTGGAGAGAACCAGTGGAGGCTGGAGCCGGCAAACTTTGAGGGACATCAGTCAGCAAACTTCCTGAAAATGCCTGGATAATTTCTTACTCTAATTGAGCTGTTTAATACATCAGACCTTTAGTAAAAAGGACCTGACCTCGCCCCTTCTGTGAGCACTAAAAACTGAAAGAAACAAACATCCAGCCAAGAGTAGAAGAAAAATATAATACATGTGGCCATTCTGTGGGACTTATCAGTCCCTCAATAAAAATCTAAACTAACGTTGTACCCTTTTTGCACCCTCCTTTGTGCCTTATGTATTCATTGAAAGTTCACCACCTTGCACTTACAGGTGCATAAGATGATGTTAGTATTACAAGGTTTAATTAAAGTTAGATAAGCATAAACCCTCTGTATTACAAACATGTAGTTCGGTCTATCTCCGAAGCAGGATAAAAAACCCAGTTCTTCTCTACTATGTGTTTCTTTCTGTCGGTCTCCTTGACTCCTCACATAGCACTTCCCTTCGGGTCACCAAATATGGGGAGGCTCTTTACCAAGCAGCCCTCCATGACACCAGCTGGGAGTCCTACAGTCTAAATCCAGCCTGACATTAGGTACCTGGAGATAGCATTGGATGCTGCAGGTTAAGGGCTTAGTCCTACCAAACTATCCCCTACTTTAGATGCCAATTCCAAGTCCAGGTTGCTACCTGTGCTTCTGACCACCTGGCTATAAACCAAAGGTTTCCACAACCCCCTCCTCGGGTTCAATTAAGTTGCTGAAGTGGCTCACAGAACTCACAAAAACAGTTTACTGATAATTACTGGTTTATTATAAAAGGATATGCTAAAGGATACAGATGAACATCCAGAATGGAGGAGATACATAAGGCAAGGTGTGTAGAAAGGGGCAGGGCACCTCCTGGCCCTCAGAGGACACAGCACTCTCCCTGCACCTCCACCTGTTCACCAACCTGGAAGCTCTCTGAATCCACTACCACAACGATTTTGTGGAGGTTTCCTCATGTAGGCATGATCAATTATATACTCCATGTCCAGCCCCTCTCCCCTCTCTGGAGGGTGGTTTTGGGGGATGAAAAGTCCAAGCTTCTAATCATGACTTGGTCTTTCTGGTAATCAGCTCTCATCCCACCCAGAGTCACCTCGTTAAAACAACAGATGCTCCTAGTGCCCTTATTGCTTAGACATTACACGGGCTTTAGAAACTCTGTGCCAGGAACTGGAGGCAGGGACCAATGTATACTTTTTCTATTATCTCTCACCCTCAAAACCTTGTTCAAATTTTAAAAACCTCCTCCATCATTGTGTGGTGATGTAACAGTAGTACAAAATATGGAAATGAATTCCACTGCCAATGGTAAAAACAGCCCTTGCTTTTCCTCTTTACCTAGAATGTTTTTTTCTGTTCCACTTATACCACCACCCTCATAGCCTCTCACCTCAGCTCCCTCTTTTGCAGTGAGTTAATATTCCCCTCTTCCCATAAGACTCTCAGCATTCTCTCTGCAGAGCCCTCCTGTGTCTTTACTGCAGACACATAGCAATAGAATGGCATACTATCTTGTGCCCTCCAGAGCCCAGTGTAGCTCTATAGGAGCTCCATGCTACAGCCACACCTGGCCTAACCCAAGTCTGAGCTCAAAACATAGAGCTCAATAAGTATGCAATAGGCCCTCATAACTATCGGGGCGGGGTGGGGGGAGGAGTTGGATCCCCACCTCACACTACAGACCCACAAAAAATTCCAGATAGGTCAAGATTTAAATGAGTAAAATAAAACTATTAAAAGAACAAGAGGGGGAATACGGGAGAATATTTTAATAACCCTGAAGTAGAGAGGGCATTTCTAAATTCTGCCATAAAACACAGAAGCCACAAAAGCAATAACTGACAAATTCAACTACGAACATTTTTAAATTTCTGTATATCTCAAAATACCATGGACAAAATCAAAAGAAATTTTATTTTACATCACAGACTAAGAACTAATTTCTTCCATGAATAAAGAGCTCCTACAAATCAATTAGAAAAAAGAATTTAAAGGGCAAAGTATAGGAATAGACAGTCCTTGGAAAACAAATGATTTAGATGTATGAAAAGATGTACTATAGCATTCATAATAAAAGAGATGTAAATTTAGCTACAATAAGAGACCAGCTTTTGACAATCAGACTGGCAAAAATCAAAACATTTGAAAATACTATGTTGATAGAACATACACAAACCTACCCACCTGGGAATCAGCACCAGAAGGGCACAATTTGCCTGAGGGTCGTGGGGGAAGTGACTGGAAGCAGGGCCAGAGCCCAGCAAGCAGTATTGTTCCTTCTCTGATCCCTCCTCCACATACAGCGTCACAACACAGTGACCTGGGTTGCCCTGCCCTGGCGAATACCTAAGGCTCTATCCCTTACAATGTAACAGGTGCACTGAGACAAAGAAATATGGCCCAAATGAAAGAACAGATAAAAACTCCAGAAAAACAGCTAAGCAGCATGGAGATAGCCAACCTATCAGATGCAGAGTTCAAAACACTGGTAATCAGGATGCTCACAGAAATGATTGAGTTTGAATGCAAAATAAAGGAAGAAGTGAAGGCCATGCAAAGTGAAATAAAGAAAAATGTACAGAGGACCAACAGTGTAGGGAAGGAAGCTGGGATTCAAATCAATGATTTGGAGCAGAAGGAAGAAATAAACATTCAACCAGAACAGAATGAAGAAACAAGAATTCAAAAAAAAAGAAGAGGGTTTAGGAACCTCTGGGACAACCTTAAACATTCTAACATTCAAACCATAGGGGTGCCAGAAGAAGAGAAAGAGCAAGAAACTGAAAACTTATTTGGAAAAACAATGAAGGAAAACTTCCCCAGTCTGGTGAAGGAAATAGACCTCCAGGAAGTCCAGGAAGCTCAGAGAGTTCCAAATAAGTTGGATTCAAGGAAGTACACATCAAAACACATCATAATTAAATTACTCAAGATTAAAGATAAGGAGAGAATCTTAAAAGCAATCAAAGAAAAGAAGAGAATTACCTACAAAGGAGTTCCCCTAAGACAATCAGCTGAGTTTTCAAAAGAAACCTTATAGGCAAGAAGGGGCTGGAAAGAAGTATTCAAAGTCATAAAAGGCAAGGATCTACATCCAAGATGACTCTATCCAGCAAAGCTATCATTTAGAATGGAAGGGCAGATAAATTGCTTCCCAGACATGGTAAAGTTAGAGGAGTTCATCATAACCAAGCCCATATTATATGAAATGTTAAAGGAACTTATTTAAGAAAAAGAAGATCAAAACTATGAACAGTAAAATGACAACAAACTCACAACTATCAACAACTGAACCTAAAAAACAAAAACAAACTAAGCAAACAGCTATATATAACAGGAACAGAATCACAGAAATGGAGACCACATGGAGGGTTAACAGTGGGGAGAAGGAGGGGAGAGAATGGGGGGAAAGGAATAGGGCACAAGAAGTATAAATGGTAGGTACAAAACAGACAGGGGGAGGTCAAGAATAGTATAGGAAATGGAAAAGCCAAATATCTTATATGTACGACCCATGGACATGAACTAAGGGGGGGAATGCTGATGGGAGTAGGGGTGCAGGGTGGAGGAGGATAAAGGGGAGAGGAAAATGGGACAAACATAATAGCACAATCAATAAAATATACTTACAAAGAAAAGAAAATACTGTGTTGGTGAATAAACAGAAATAGGTACACTTCTGCATTGCAGGTGAGAATATAAATTAGCATAACCTCTTGCAAGGCACTTTGACAGTAATCACTAAAATTAAAAGTACACATGTTCAAACCAGCAGTTGACTTGTGGATATTTATTCCATATATACATTCCCACAGGGCTGTACCTTTGTTTGTAATAGCAAAAGGTTGGAAACAACCTAAATACCTTCCTGTGGAAGACTGAGACAATGTTATTATGTATTGAGATGGGTAGATCCCCAATACATAATTAAAGGGAAAATAGGATGGTTCAGAACAGTATATAGGATATGCTACAGTATACAGGGTCCAGCCTGCTTGAGTGTGGTTGGTAAGGTAATAATATGGGTGTAATAATTTATTGTTTTAATTTGAATATTTCACCTAAATGTCATATGGTGTGCTTGAGTGTGATATTGTTATGTTACAGAATTACATGCTTATGATTTTGAAATAAATAATTTTGTAATAAAAAAGGGGAGTTATTTGTGCTGGACCCTATAAAAAACACACACACACTCTTAACATCTGTATGGAAACAAATACACACACACACACACACATATACATACACATGTATAAGTTTGTAAATATGTAACAGACCCCTAGAAATACATATACAACAAACCAGTAACAGTGATTGGGAAAGGAATTAGACGGCTGGGAATTAAAGAAGAAAGAAGACTTGCTATTTAACATACTTTACGTAAGTAAATATTTTAAATTTTTAACAGACACTAACCAGAGCAAGATTAACATCAATCAGTTGTCTCTCACACACCCTCAACTGGGGACCTGGCCTGCAACCCAGGTATGTGCCCTGGCTGGGAATCAAATTGGTGACCTTTTGGTTCAGAAGCTGTTGCTCAACACACTGAACCACACCAGCCAGGGCAAATAGGTATAATTTTGATTCATCTGCACCAGATTGCTATTGTTGTGTTGGCTGTTGTCTTTTTTTTTTTTTTAATTCAACAATCTAAGGGAAAAGAGGTCAGTGCCCTTGACTAGTCAGGTATTGCATGTTTTAAAAATTCTTGTAGAACAATGCTTGAAAATTGCTGGATTAAAGCTCAAAATATGGAATCCTGAAGTTCTCTAAACATAAATCCTGGCTGAACATTATAGCTTAATTTCCTGTGGGTGCAGAAAACACACAAGCAGCAGCCAATAAGCCCCAATGCTCCTGTTAACCAGAATAGAACGATTCAAGTACCCTCTGTATGTGTCAAAGAAGTTTTCTCACCAGACACCATCATGTGACTCTGGCTTAGCTCCATTCTCAGTTGAATGTTAATTTTTAATAACTCGTATTGACATGATTAAAAAATTAAAACAATCAAAAAAAATTCTAAATTGTCCCAAGTCAATCCTAGAAGAGTATGCCCTCTGGCCCCATTCAAAGAGAAGCCAAAATGGCCTCTGAGTTAAGTCTGAGTCTGATCAAAACCTTGTTCCCAAGACCTACTTAGGCCCTGTGGTGGACTGACTGTCACCAGAGAAATCTGGCACGTTATGTGATTCCCCGCTCTAGCTAACATTGAAATTCAACCACAGTTACTCAGGTTGATGGATGACTTGGAGCCTGGTACACTGTTGTAAAATGTAGTGAATTGTTTATAAGACAGGTGAGCAATTTCTTTTTTTAAATTTTCTCCTCCAGCATTTCTGGGAAGTTACATGGGGAAGTGGCTATTTCCTCTGGCAGCTGAGCTCTGTACTCTACCACTGGATAAGCAATTCCTTGCGTTATAAGCATCTGGAGAGCTGGCTCATTACCAAAAAAAGAAAAAGAAAAGAAAAGAAATCTCCACTTAGTGAAAAAGGTTAAAGAACATACTTTATACCATGCATTAAGCACATATTAATCACTGCCAGAAAGGCACAAGTAGAATATAGGTAGGTTGGTGAACTTAAATCCGAACTTACTTTGATAAAATTTGGTACCTTGGACTCTTTTGGAAAGTTTTATATTAATAATGGGGCTATAGGCCCAGCACCCAGCACACATATGAACATCAGGATCTTTCTGTTTTCATTATAATGCTAATAATTTATCTGGCTCTGCTAGATAGGACATATCTTCTCTCTGCTTCTTCATCTAAAAAAGTAAGGTTGGCCTACCAATATCAGGGTTGTGGTGAGATTCAGTTGACTGTGCCTAGCACCAAATAAGCTCTGGTGGTAGTAGCTCATAAATTAAATACTTTTGAAAAATTATAGGCAAAAATGAGAAAATAGAAAATATGTAGTTTTATCTATCATAAACTTTTATAGTTATAAAAGATATCTATTCAACTACATCCACAAATACATGTATAGTTAATTTTTTTTCTAATTGCTTACATATTTCCATTCTTCTCTAACACAAAACAGGAAAAAAAAATCTCTGGCTACTTCCCAAAGCTGATATATTTTTTTCTTGTTTGGGCATAGAGCCAATAAAGATTAAACTGGGGAGGGAATTGATATGACGTTGGGTAAGCACATTAACCCTCAGGATGCCAGTATCCTCCTCTCTAAAATAAGAAAACTGGACAAATAAGTGCTTCGCAAACTAAGGTGTATTTTGGAATCACCTGGGGAGCATGTGTCTTGGTCAATGGAGTACAGTCTATGCATTCTTTTTTTTCAAAACAAACTCCCCAAGAGATTCTGAGGCATACCAGTTAGAGGATATCTAAATCAAATAATCTTGGAAGTCATTTCCAGCTCTAACAATCATTAATCTTTTTAAAAATATACCTACTCTGCATAAATAGATAATTTCATTAAAATGTAAAACTGCAGTCATATACATGCTTTGGGATTATTTTCCTTCTCTTTTTTCTTTTTTTGAGTGGTTTTTCCTTCTGCTGCTCATCTTTTCTACCAACAAGTCACCCTCCTCCCATAGGACACCATGTGAACACTCCATCAGTGATCTTTATAAAGCAAGCTGAGGCCTGCCTAGTCCCTTATTCTAGATTTGGGATGCTGAGTCCCAAACCTCAAATGTACTTTTTAAAAAATGTAATTGAAAATAAGTTGTGTACAAATTCTCTGTCTCCTCTCATTCCGTCTCTTTGCTACCATCCAAATGACCTCATATAAACAGCAATTGCGCCTGCACAATCACAACTGTTTTACCTCTCCCTCTCCAGGTTTTAGTTCAGGTCTTCACAGGCACTTGGTATTGTTTGTTGACTGACTAACTGGGTTTGGAAAGGGAAAATGTCAATGTTTGCCTCTAATTGTTTTGTGATTCTTAGTGAATCATTGTCTTTACTGAAAAAATGGGATTAAGAATGTCAGAGATGAATGAAGGCTGCAAAGGATCCAGAAAGCCAAAACCTAGAGTCTTCTATGATTCCAATTCACAGGCAAAAGAACTCTGGAACTAGGCATGTGTATATAAAAATATGAAAAAGAAATAATGACTCCCTTCAAAATAGGTAAAGAACCCTACAAGAGTTCATACCCAAGTCTACATAAATACCGTGTGGAATCTTATAAAAGTTTTTTTACACTCAGTTTCACTTGATTATATTCTGTTAAATTTTTACATTTGGCAAGAAATTAATAAATATTTTACCGATAGATAGAAATCTTTCATGAGACTGAAATTTGATTTGTTTTCTTACAGGACCAAAACTTTCTCTTGGCAAATCTCTATGGATGGGAAGTTGATAGATGGTTTGCCACCCATCTTCCCCACAATGCCTCCCCGACAGTGGCCCCTCTCCATGTTCCTCTCTGTGTCTGCCCAAATCACCCTGATTTATAATGAGGCACAAGAGCAGATGTAACAATGCATTGCCCGTCTCTGAGATGCCAGGTAAGATTGTGCCAAAACCATCAGGAAAATGGATTGTTCTGCCTACCTTGGCAACTTGAACCCATGTGGAATAACCCTCCTACTTAGGTCACTTTTACATTGCTGTTAATGTATACTGAAAATTTAATTAAGAATCCAGTCAAAGAGCCAAAGATCAAGAGTATAACTTGTCACACCCTCAAATCCCTAAAAGAAATCAATACTCAGCCCAAATATTGACCTGTTCTTAAGGACACTTCCAATGCTATACACATGTTAAAGAGCCCTCTACAGAAAAGACTTTGCTCTTCAGGGTTGTTGGGCAAACCTTCTTACATAAACACTGCAATAACATTAATCATTTTGGCACCAAGACCTTTGAACAAGCTTAGGACATAATCCAGAATCCCTCAGAACCACACTTTCATACTATGACCTCCCCTATCTTTTATGAGCAGTAATAACCACGTCCAGAATTGAGGTGAGAAGAGTCAGTGAAAGTATCACAAGAAGTGGACCTTTCTGCAGCCCTCTCTTAGGTTCCTTTGGTGGTTTGTGTCAATTTCTGCTCCTATTCTTGAGATTCTTCACATAAAGTAGCAAACAGAATTACAGCCATACCTCACTACTCATTGGCTTCAGAACTCGTCAAATCCTGTACTCGTCACGTTTTGACAAGGAAAAAATGTTTCAGCACTTGACACTTGATTGCCACTCAGCCTCCGTCTCACAATAGCTCGTGAACAGTTCAGTACTTGTCGGTTTCAGCACCCACACGAATTCCAGAATGAATTAATGACAAGTACCAAGGTACCACTGTACCTCCTTTTTTTTCCACATTGAACCACACGACCCTTAAACCTAATGTACATGGGTGTGTCTTCACTCCCCTCCCCTTTAAGAGGGGAAGAATGTAAATATATCTGGAATGTTTAATATGGCTAATCCATATTGTTTAGGCAAATTTTCCAAAGAGTTTTTCAATTAATGTAGAAGTGTGAACTTTATCTGAGACAAAGCAAGGACGTCATGCAGTCACTACACGTGAGATCTAAAGATAAACAGCTGGATTCCATTCTGACCTGTCTCCTGTTGTGGAAGAATAAATCTAATGTAAACTAATGTCCACCTATTTTTTAAAGTTCCATAAGAGACATCAATATGTGAAACTGCAAAAAATACATATACTAATGTCTATTAAAATAAATATTAGCTATAATGTACTCTATCAACATACATTTTTATCTATGATCTCTAATCCTTCCATTGAATCACCCTTCATTTTGTTGCTCAAACCCAAAACTTTATGATAGTCTCCTTGCTTCCTTGCTTTCTCTCAATCCCACATCCAACCCATTATTAGCTCTAACATAAATTGCATTCCACTCTCTCAGTTCTCTGGCCACCACTCTAGTCTGAGCCAAAATTATCTCCCTCCTCGGCCACTGCAATAGCTGCCAAACTTTGTTTCTCTGTCTCCCTTCCTGCCCCACTCAAAGCCATTCCCCAAGAGCAATAAGGGCAATTGTTACAGGTCAAACTTCCCATGGCTTTCCTTTGCACACTGGATAAAATCCAGACTCCCTGGCCTGGCCTTTCACATTCAGGTCCATGTCTATATCTCCAACTCTATTTCTTATCACCCTCCCTTCTCTCTCAGTACCCTCCAGCCACTTTGGCTTTCATTCCAACCCTTCAACGCACCAAGCTTTTTCCTACTCTCTTCCATCAGCTCTTGGAGGGGCTGCCCATCATTCTTTTTTTCTTTTTTTCAGGTCTCAACTCAACGTCAGCACCTTTTCTTGACCACTTTTTCTAAGGCAGCATTTCTTGACCACTCTTTCTAAAGTTTCTAAAACTCTTAGTCATGTCACCCTGATTATCTCCTCCATACCAGTAACCATTTCTTTGGCTTGGCTGGAGAGAGCTGTCTAACCCAAGGCTACATCTCCGTCTTGAGGTAAGTTTGTATCCACTGTTTGGTCCATGCAACTGTATGGAGAGCTCACTCTCCATAATGAGGGCATCTCTGAAAAGTCATTCCAGTTTCAGAGCTCCCATGGGATCAGCTGAGACTGTCCCTCAGACCATACTGCAGCGCACCTTTCCTCTCTGCCTCATCCTGCTTCTGCCCCTTCCCATCCATGGATGGGTGATCCAGAGAGCACTCCCTAATAACTTACTACCCATTAATGGCTTTCTGCGTCAGCTTCCTAGGATCCCAACCCACAACAGAATTGGTCTAGATAGGTCTTGAAGGTAGAACCAACAGGATTTGCTGACGGATATAATTAAGGTATGTGAGAAAGAGGGTAGGCGGAGATAATACCAAGATTTTTATCTTACACAACTGAAAGAACCAAGTAGCCCTTTAGTGTCATGGGTAACTCTGCAGGAAGAATATGTTGAGGTGGGATGGGACTTGCAGTTTGGTGCTATTGCAGTTATGATGCCCATAAGCCACCCAAGAAGAGCTTCAAGTAAACCCTTAGACATATGAACCTGAAGCTCAGGGGAGAGGTCAAGATACAAAGAGAAATGTGGGAGTTGTTAGCATGTGGATGGTGAAGGCTTGCAACTGGATGAAAACAACTTTAGATCAAAAAGTATATCCATTATAAATTTGACCAGCCTTTCCAAAGTAGGCTTTTGCATTATTATTACAGTATTTTAAATGTAAAATGTGTTATGTGGTTTAGTTTGTCACTGATCAGCTATTCTACCTTAAATGAGTCATTTAATTAACTTATTAGGCTCTGAGTTTCTTCATCTGACATGTAGAGATAAATAGTAATTATAAATGCCAACTTCAGGGATTAATCTAAGAATCAAATGAGAAAATAGATAGAAAGGCACTTAGAAGAGTTAAAACATTACCTTAATGAGACATTTTTTCTATTAGTTTTTTTTTCTTTTTAGAAACATAGTTTCATTGTTATTAGGAATGAAAGTCAGAAAGGAAGGGATTAAATTAAATATCCATTGGAATTCATATGGAAGAAATAACAGAAGAATCATCCAAAGGAAAATAAGAGTGGAAGAACATTAACAAAAATGAAAATAATCACATTATAAAACATTAAAATTCTAAAGCAGATAAAACTCAACTTTTTAATAAACTAAAATATATAAAAACCACTAGCAAATTAATGAAACACAAAAGATGAGCTTACATTATAAATAACTATTGAACAAAATATAAAATATTTTTAAATAGAAGTGAATATCAAAAATACCTATGTTAACATGTTTATAACCTTCATTAAAATAATAATTTTCTTCTTAAAAAGAAAACAGAAACAAACTTGTTACTGCTGGAATTAATTGGAGTTCCTCCAATACCTACACAAGATATCCATGTTGTCATTTTTGTTCCACACCACTACTTTTTAAACTAGGGAATAGAATTTCAATTGTTTATGGAAATAACTTTTTTGAAATATTTTTAAATGGGGACATCTCCAAAGAATAACAAAATATAGGGCAGACCCATTTTTCTGATTCCCTATTTCAGTTACACTGTCTAGATGTACCTCATTTTGCTCCATGCACTATTGCATCCTTGCTGGGGCAGGGGCTCCACAGAAATTGTTTTTATTGGATTTTACCTTGAGGGACATCCAGGCTGTTTTCCTGTGTGGAATATGATCCTGAGGATTGAGCAAGCAGAGGACTTGGGCACAGATATTGTTTTGTTCATTACATATTAAGATGTTAGAGTTGACTGGGGCCATTTCATTCTGAAGTGATGCCCTGTCTTTGCCATGACAAGCTGAAAAGAAAGAGGATTCTGGTCATCATCGATGGTCCTTCAAAAAGTGGGAATTTCTCTTTGGTGGAAACCTTTAGATGCCTCTTTCCTAACAGTGTCTGTTTCTCCGAACTTGCCTCTCAATCGTGGTGTACCCCTCTAGGACCCGTCTTCCCCTTCCTCCTTTCATACACTCTCTAGTCCATTTCTCTCAGAACTGCACTCCGCTCCTGTGTCAAGTGAGTATCACTTATCCTACCTACTCATGGAGGGAAGTCAGGGCTCATGGAGGCTCTGTCCTAATGTAGTGCCATGGGGGAGAAACAATACTGAACTACATATTAGCACAGGCTACCGTTAAATACCATAGAAAGACTGGCTAAAACAACAGACATTTATTTTCTTACAGTTCTGGAAGCTGGAAGTCCAAGGACAGGATACCAGCCTGGTTAGGTACTAGGGAGAACCCTCTTCCTGGCTTACGGGCAGCTGCCATCTCACTGCCTGCTCACGTGATCTGCTCTTTTTGCTTGTGCAGGGTGGGAGAGACAGACAAAGCACTCTGGTGTCTCTTCTTAGAAGAACATTAATCCTATCATATTGGAACCCCACCCATATGACCTCCTATAATCTTAATTACCTCCTTATAGGTTCTATCTGCAAATATAGTCACTTTAGGAGTTACGGCTTCAGCATACAGATGGGCATTGTGGGTCTGGGAGAGACACAATTCAGTCCACAGTAGACAATGAGAAACTGTAAAGCTAATCTCAGAAACAAGTGTTCTGATGTTTTATTTAATCCAATATAAATTTATATTTAACTTCTATTCTTTCCTCCATCTGCAGGGACTTTCTCACTACAATGTGATAAGGTTATGCAACACTCTCACCTCAAAAATCAGTAGTAGTTTAGAAGTAGAATGACTCAAATTCAGATACCCACTAAACTATGAACACTGCTCATTTTCCAGGTAGAATTGGTAGAAAGAAATGTGAATGGGGAGAAGAAGCATAATCTGATGTTTCCTATTCTAAATACTTTATAAGGTTTTTAATATTATGAGAATAAACATGTGTTCCTTTGCAACTGAAAAAAATAAATTGACCTAGAAAGCTGAAATTTAAGGATACTTGTTGTGAATATCAAGGCTAGGAAAAAAAAGTTGCCTGCTTTTCAGCATACTTTTTAAGCAACTCCGGACAAAACTTCTAAATTTTCCTGTTTCCCCCTTTTAACTGTTTATCTGACTTTAACACTGGAAACAGATTCCTTAAAATTTTAATAAACTATTACTTATTCACAAACAAAACATTTTAAATTTATAGAAATAAGCTTCCTTTATTTTTTTTTTTATTGTATCCCCTGTCTCTTTGTGTATTCTTTTAAAGAAACTCATCAAACTTGTGTCTTTTTAGGGGCTCTGTAACACCTATTAAGAATACCTATTTAAAATAATCTTTTAGGTCCATAGCTAGTCTATGTTATTCTAAATCACGTAAGCATGACATGAAAGTGACTAATGAAGAAGGAATAGGTTGGTAATACTTTATGGGGCTTGTTCATAGAACTGCAATCAGGTGACCCTTGCTGTACCCACAGGGTAATTCATTTTTCTGGGCTGGGCAGCAGTCATTTTCCATATCTGTAACGTGGAGACTATGAGCAGTCAGGAAAATTTGTCCTCACTAATAATGTATGTACTTGAAAATTTTTGCTCAGGAGAGCCCCACACATAGTAGGCATTCAGTAAATATTCAATAAATAAATCGAATTGGTAAAATTACTGACCAAACTCAGACATATGACATTTTTAGGAATTAAACTTAATAAAAACCATAACAGTTCAAAGGTACTAATTCAGAAAGCCACACTTATTCTGAATTGTACTACTTTTACCAAATTCAAGAAGAATTAGGAGGATAGAAACTAACTCTTAGATTATCAGAGTAGAAATAAAAGAATCAGGAACATCTTAGTAGGCATCATATCCAATAACTGCTGGGGGGTTTTTTGTCCTCACCCGGGGTCATTTTTTCATTACTTTTAGAGAGGAAGAGGAGGTATGGGGAGAAGGAGAAACATTGATGTGAGGGAAGAGCATCAATTGACTGCCTCCTATATATTCCTTGACTGGAGAAGGAACCTGCAACCCAGGCATGTGCCCCAACCAGGAATGGAATCCACAGCCTTTCAGTGCATAGGACAACACTCCAACCAACCAAGCCACACAGGCCTGGTCCAATAACTGCTTATTTAACTGAAGCAAATAGTCTTGGAGTTGTTTAAATGACTTAATATATTTTAATATTCCACAGTTAGATATTGAATGAACAAAATCCAGCCTGTGCTTAGAAAAAAATAGATTGCTTCTACCCTGTGAACTCAACTTACTTTCTCCCAGTATCTTTTTATACTGCATAGAAAACACTCACGACTGAGGAAACGGGAACGTGACTGCCCTTTAACCTGTAATGATACCAGTAACACTGATTTGCCAGGCTAGATAACTGAATGGCTTCTTTTCATTTGACCTGATATCTATCCTGGCAGTTTTGCAATGTCCTATAATTATTTCAGATACTACTGATTTTAACACAGGGCTGCCACACTTTATATTTATCATCTACTGTTTTTAAAAAGAAACAGTAAGAATGCTATCATAGTTTTGTTAGCCTTTACTGAAGATTAATGAAACATTAATGAAATCCAATCTAGCAAGCTTGTCCTCAGCATATACACCTAGACCATTCTAAATGCATTGATGTGCTGCCTCCCTGTGTGACGTATCTTACTAGGATAACCTGAGTAAAATGTCTAAATCATGTAAATGCCTGGTCACGTAACAGAAAACAACTGACATGTTGGTCACTATTAGGTAGCAGTGCCCCATAATTATGCTTTCAAAGTTTTTTACACACAGCCATTACATAACTGTTGGATAACTTTGGACCCAGTTCATAGAAAATTTTATATAATGCCTGCTTCCTTCATAATTGTAAGCCAACTGAAGGTGACATCATCTTCCTTTTCTCTTGTTCAATTATATGAATCAGAATCAGGCTTTTAATTCATACCAAGTAATAAGTATCCAAATGCACCTACAGAATTATGCATATCTTAACTGAAATACATGAACTCATTCTATTACCTCAAATCCCCCTGAGAGAATTCTGGGGTAGAAATCACCAAGTCCTACTGACAGCACCTCCTGAAATGCTTCTCTCCCTCCCTAGTGCCACTACTCCTGTGGCCCAATCTGCTGTCATCACTCACCTGAATTACTCCAGCTGCCCACTAATTGCTTATCTCACCCTCCTCTAATGCATTCTCCATTTCACCAGAGACAGCTTCCGGAAAAGCAAGTCCAACAATGCCTCTCCCCAACATAAAACCCTTCAATAGGTTCCTATTGTTCTAATATAGAATGCTGACTCTTGAAGATGGTCTAAAAATGATTGGATTCCCACTGTCTTCTCCAGGCTTACACCTTACCCTATTGTCAAACCATGTAGTGTTCTCACTTTCTAAAGCATTCACTAAAGAAAATTTTTGTTCTAGTAGCAGCTAGTTTTTGTAATAATAGAGAGATGACAATTTACATACTATTGGGTTGGCCAAAAAAGTTCATTTGGGTTTTTCTGTAAGATGGCTTTAGGAGCGCTTAGTTGTCTTTAACTTCCTTCAAAACAATTTTGTTAGATTGCATTGTGACAGCTGTCATATCAGCGTGCATTTTTAAAAAGCTTATCAAAATTGGTGAATTTTTGTGTAGCCACTTTAACACTGAAGATGGAAGAAAATAAGCAACACTTTCAGCATATTATGCTTTACTATTTCAAAAAAGGTAAAAACACAACTGAAATGCAAAAAGATTTGTGCAATGTATGGAGAAGGTGCAGTGACTGATCAAACATGTCAAAAGTGATTTGTAAAGTTTCATGCTGGAGATTTCTCACTAGACGACACTCCGCAGTCAGGTAGACCAGTTGAAGTTGATAGTGATCAAATTGAGACATTAATTGAGAACAATCAAACTTATACCATGTGGGAGATAGACAACATATTCAAAATACCCAAATCAAACACTGAAAATCATTTGCATTAGTTTGGTTATGTCAATCACTTTGATGTTTATGTTCCACATAAGAAAGCGAAAAAAACCTTCTTGACCGTATTTCTGCATGCCATTCTCTACTTAGACATAACAAAAACATTCTGTTTTTAAAACAAATTGTGACAGGCAATGAAAAGTGGACACTTTACAGTAAGTGGGATGGAAGATATCATGGAGCAAGCAAAATGAACATCACCAACCACACCAAAGGCCGGTCTTCATCCAAAGGAGGTGATGTTGTGTATATGGTGGGATTGAAAGGGAGTTCTCTAATATGAGCTCCTTCCGGAAAACCAAACAATTCCAACAAGTACTGCCCCCAATTAGATCAACTGAAAGCAGCACTTGACGAAAAGCATATGGAATTAGTCAATAGAAAATGCATAATCTTCCATCAGGATAACACAAGACCACATGTTTCGTTGATGACCAGGCAAAAACTATTACAAATTGGCTGGGAAGTTCTGATTCATCCACCATATTCACTAGACATTGCATCTTTAGATTTCTATTTATTTTGGTCTTTACAAAACTCTCTTAATGGAAAATACTTCAACC
Organism: Pteronotus mesoamericanus; assembly: GCF_021234165.1. Classification (NCBI taxonomy): domain Eukaryota; kingdom Metazoa; phylum Chordata; class Mammalia; order Chiroptera; family Mormoopidae; genus Pteronotus; species Pteronotus mesoamericanus. Next base: position 7,325,903 of record NW_026555310.1, read on the forward strand.
CCCTGGAAGACTGCAAAAGGAATTTGGAACAGTTCTTTGCTCAAAAAGAACTTTGCTTAAAAAGTTTTGGGAAGATGGAATTATGAAGTTGCCTGAAAGACAGCAGAAGCTAGTGTAACAAAATAGTAAATATGTTGTTTAATAAAGTTAGGTCCTATTAAAAAATGGGCAAAGGACTTGGGCAGGCACTTCTCCAAGGAAGAGATACAGAGGGCCCAGAGACATATGAAAGGATGCTCAGCATCACTAACCACCAGAGAAATGCAAAGTAAAACCACAATGAGATACCACTTCACACCAGTCAGAATGGCCATCATAAACAGATCAACAAACAACAGGTGCTGGTGAGGCTGTGGAGAAAAGGGAACCTTAGTACACTGTTGGTGGGAATGCAGACTGGTGCAGCCACTGTGGAAAACAGTTTGGAATTTCCTCAAAAAGCTAAAAATGGAACTGCCCTTTGACCCAGCCATTCCACTGCTGAGATTATACCCTAAGAATCCCAAAAAGCCTATTCAAAAGAACCTGTGCAGCTCAATATTCACAGAAGCACAATTAACAATAGCCAAGTGTTAGAAGCAACCTAAATGCCCATCAGTAGATGAGTGGATCAAAAAACTATGGTACATTTACACAATGGAATACTACACAGCAGAAACAAAGAAAGAGCTACTATTCTGCGAAAGCATGGATGGAACTAGAGAGCATTATGCTAAGCGAAATAAGCCAGGGGGCAAAAGACAAATAACATATGATCTCAACTATAAGTGGAACCGAACCAACAAAACAAACAAGCAAGGAAAATATAACCAGAAACATTGAAAGAAAAAAGAAACGAACAGAGTCAGGGGTCGGGGGGGGGTTGGGGAAAGGGAAGAGAAGGCTCAAGTCAAGGGACATGTATAAAGGACCCATGGACAAAGTCAAAGTGGGGAAGGATTGAGGGAGAGAGGTGGGGGAGGGGGGCAGGGGAAAGTGGTGGCGGGAAGGTGTAGACAAATGTATTTGAACAAAAACTAAAAATAAAAAAAAAGTTATTAGTGAAAATGAAAAATGTGTCTTTTATTTGTACTTTAAAACTGAACTAACTTTTTGGCCAACCCAATATTATACATAAAAAGCCATCTTAATCAAGCTTACCAATCCCTAACCATCATTCTGGAGAAAGATAATGAATGTAGCAAAACAGTATGAAATTGTAAGTAACTAGATAATTTTATAAGAGCTCTTTTTTTTTTTTTAGTTTTTAGCATTGCCAGGCATGCGTGTGTGTGTATATATATCGAGATATATATTTCACATATATTAAATCTCATTGAATTCTCCCATGAGCCCCTTGAGGTAGGTAACATACCATGTCCATTCTAGGGATGAGATAACTGAGTGCTAGGACTGGATTTGTTCATGCAATGTCCATTCATTCTCATTGGAGAGGCTCCAAAGAAAAAACTACATCTCCCAGATTCCCTTGCAGCTAGGATTCTGGAAGCAAATTGTGTTCTAAAAGGTGGATACACACAGTGAGACATGAAGAAACAGAAAACAGAGGTGAGGCAGAAAGACCTTTTTATACCTTCTTAACTATTTCTGTTGGCAAGTAAGTTAGGGCTCCTTGGCATTATGTTCCAGGGTCCATTATATAGATGCCTTGCTGTCCAGAGGCTGTGGCAACAATAGTAGTAGCAACAAGTTCTCTATCCTGGCAGAGTTCACTTGCTGGCCTCAAAGGTAGTAACTCCCTGGTGAGTCAGTTTTGCAAAGTTTTGTGGTCATTCCTGGATGACTTTGAAACCACCTAAAACCTGCTTTTTCAATACTTCTAATGCTTTTGTAAGTGCCTAATCCTCTGTATTAAATCTTTTCCTGTTTAAAATAAAGTGGTTTCTCTCTTCTGGTATTGAAACTGACAGTGTGCAAAAACATACGTGTTCATTAAACTACAGGTTAAGACACCTACTGTTGTTCTTCACTCTGATGGTACATATTCTCCAGAATAGGAAAATTGTGACACTTTGTTTCTCATCTTGTTTTAACTTAATCATTCATTTATTCATTTACTCTAGCAGCTATCATTTACCAAATACCTACCACATGCCAGACATTTAGTTAGAAGGTAGGAATACAAAGATAACTAAAACAGAATTATCTGGGATCTTTATTCACGATTTTCTATTTATTTGGATTACTTAGAAAATTCACCTTTTCACCTTCTCTTCTGAACATACCATAAAACTAAAAATTTATTTTAAAAAGTAAATTCAAGCTAAGCACATTTCATTTTCCACTTTCCTCAGTTTTATAATATTTACATCAACTGGCCTAAGTAAAATTTTCAATTTAATATAAAATGAATCACTTAAGGTACAAAAATCTTGGCAGTATAGGACATGTTTCAACTCAATTATACCTACACACTCTTTACTAATCAACTGCTATACTGATACCAGTTTTTCATGAAAAATGAAACTGCAGTATGCAAAAGACTTTTTTCCTCCACTTAGGCACCCACTAATTTGAAATCCTTCTTGTGAATCTAAGCCATCATCAAAACATTCCCCAAAATAAGCAAGACACAAATGAGGATGTATTGTTTAATTCCATTTCTACCTAAAGTACCAAAACAGAAGAAAGTTAATTTACACTATTGGAAGTGAGGCAGAGGTAACCCTTGCTGGGGGCATGCAGGATGCTCTGGAATGAAGATAATGTTCTGTGTGTGTATCAGGATGATGATTACATTAATGTGTGCAGTTTGGAAATGCCACTCAACACTATTTGAAAAACTCTGGTAGCAGTTTTTCACCATCTATATAATTTACAAGGTATCTAGGGAGCCTTATGGGGTACAAAGCACTCTACCAGCCACTGTGGAGGTTTCCAACAACATATAATACATGGTGTTGTGATGTTGGGGAAAGATGGGGAATTAGGAGCTCTGGCCCTATGTGTCAATGTATGAATCCAGGCTGATATCTACTTGTTGAGCATCAATTTTTCACGCTCTTTCTGAACCCTAAGGTTCTCAATTCTGTAACTCTTGGTCAAATAGTCATGGCTGTCATTTTCCTCTTTTGATCTGCAACAGTTTTGGATGCTCAGGATGTCAAATTAGGTGACGCTGAAAAAAGATGATTGTATCATAACACATCTACATAGGTCTTTACTGAAGGCAGGGCAATATGGCTGGAAATGTCTGGGAGCAGGCACCCCTGATTCCTGGTTTACAGTCGATGCCCAGTTGCTAGCTTGCTGCATGACCTTAAGCAAAGCCCTTCATTTTTCTGGACCTCAGTTTTGTCTTTTGTGCATCAAGGGACTGGACGGGACCATCCCCCAAAATCCTTTGGGGCTATGGTTTAGTTTCTGAGTTAACTTGTTCAAAGCTAAGTAACAGCAGCGCCAAGACTCTGTTTCTATGACTGAAGCCCAGTTTTCTTTCTACAAATATGAATGTGGAAAAGGTAAATTAAGTACATATTTTAAAGTTCTTGTGCCTAGTATGTGCTGGACACCGATATCAACAATGTGAGATAATATGTAGATATGTTTTCCTGCTTTTCAGACGAGGAAACTGCCCATCAAAAAGTCAGGTGCCTGAGCCAGTCGGTGTGTGTGTCTGGCCACAGCAGAAGCAGAGAGGAAAGTCTGGGCCTGCGGACTCCAGGACCTTCCCCACCGGGGCTAGTAACTTGATCCAACATGAACAAATAAGCCAGAAATAAATCTTACCCCAAAGCAAAAATAGTCTTTCTTTTTCTAGTTTCCTCTAGTTGAGAAAGAAAAACAAGAATTAGGAATTTCATTAGTAAGGATAAAATTTCATGTCATTCGTTAAAATGATAAAACTATAAACAGTTACAGAAGGTCTAAGAATGGCTCCAGAGTCCCAGTATGTTTTTATACTTGATATACATGGCTTTTTTGTACTGCAGCTCACATTCTATCTGCAAGATACAACTACTTTTAGGCATAAAAAATTGTAAGAACACAGAGTCAAAAATCAAGAAGGATTCTTCTTTTTTTTTTTTTTCTTTTAAAATTTTCTTCCAAAGGTAGAAAAGCTTCCGGGTAGACCACTCACCCTGACGTGATGTCCCTGTCAGGTGGCAGGTATGCTGTGAGGGGGTGGCCTCTTGGAAAGCAACTCCAGGATGCAAAGGAAAAGAACTCTGGGGCGTGGATCTCTGAACAGTACTCTTAGCAAACTTACAAATATTTTTCATGTTGATTCAACCTGGCCGATGATTGTTTTATAACAAGTCTCCAGTCATGGCCTGGAATCAGGTCTGCAGAACTCCTTAGAAGACAGTGGGCCCAGCGGGCAGTACTATATCACATGCCTGGGACGATGTGGAACATCCTAGACATTACCATAATTCTCAAGGAGCTGTTAGCGTTTACTTAAGTATTTCTAAAAATACACCAGGTTAGCTTTCCTGGGCTTGTTTCCTTTAGACATTAGACCATCAATTAATAGGTGAGAAATATCTATTATAAGATAGCTTTGAGGGAAAAAATGTACAAGATGTAATCGGTCCCATTCAATTTCTATCCCTAAATTCTACCCTAAACTGCACACTGAGGTTTTGGGTTAACACTACTATAATAGGACTATTTTCTAAATCAGGCAGTATGAATGTGCCTATTTGTTTTTTCCTACACTTGTAAATACATGAGTATGTTCCCATTAAAGCTGTGTTCTCGTGTGCTCCCTCTCCTTCCACCCCCACCAGCACCGTGACCTTAATGAGTGCCAGGATATCAACTCTTGGAAACTGCTTACGTCCAATAGCACTTTCTAGTGTTCCATGTATCATCTGTGAAACATATTTTTAGAATGTCTTATGCCAGAGGCCAGGAGTTACAGATATAGCATTAAACACACTGGACATAGTCCTGTCCCCATGGAACTGACTACCAAAAATGGATATGGCAGGAACCCTGGGGTGCCAACTGGGAGGGTGACAGAGGGTCCAAGGAAAACTTTCTGGAAGAAGCTCCACCTAGGCTGAGACTAAAAGGGAGAGTAGGAATTCACCAACTGAAGGAGGAGTGCAGGAGAAACCGAGCTTTTCTAGCAGGAGAGACCATGGGGCCTGGCTGAGCTTTCAGCATGTCCCAATGCCCATTTGCCAGTGACAGTCTTGGCTAAAATATTAATTACGTCTATAGTGAATGCGTGGAGGCACACTGTGCCGAGATGGACTCTGCATGCCGTCCCACCTCCTAGAGTGCTCCCCCATAAACAGGAACCTAGATTCCACTTCGTACTCTTTATCTCTTACCAGCATGTGTAGTTTGCATTTTCATCTGGGGCCCCCGGAGAGGGAGGGGTGTCCCTCCAGCCTGCTCATATGCAAGCTTGCGATTGGAGAGCACTCACATGGCAGTGGGCAGTCTGATGTGTGTTGTAAATAGTAAAATCAAACCCTGAGCCAGGTTCTGTCCTAAATCTTTTACATATATTTGTGAATTTTTTTCTTTTGATTCTTACAACCTTTCTCAGAGACAGTATACACTATGATCCTTCGTCTACAACTGAGGAAAAGGAAGCCCAGAGAGGCTGAGTAACCTAACCATGGTCACAAGGTTAGTAGTGGAGGAGCCGCATTCAACCCCAGCTCCAGCCTGAGCTCTTAGGCCCTACTCTCTGCACCTCTCTGCTCCTCGCAGTGAGGAGCACACCAAGCCCCTCCTCCCTGCAGGAGCTTTTACTGCATGCACTGAGGAAGGTGGAGAGAAACACCTACTTAGAGTGTAGGGGCTATGCTACAAATAAGAGTCACGTGACTGCAACTTAAAAAACAAACTTCAGGAGGCAAAATCCACAACAGGCATAAAAAACAGACTATATTCTGCATAAGAAAAATGGCTACCACTTCATGAGTGCCACTCAAGCACCTGGCCCTTCATTTAAATGATCCCATCGCCCTTCTCATAACAAGTACATATGGGAGATAGCATTGCCTTGTCTTCTAAAGAGAAAAGTGAAGATAACTTGTATAACCAGGTGCAGCTGGTGAAGTAGAGGTCTTTCCCTATTCATGGGACCTCCTTAAAACACAATATTTTGTCCTTACTCCTAAAAGTTGGTATCTCTTGTCAGGTAACTTCTCTTTGATGTAAGAGGAAGTGACAGCTCAGTCAGTTACCAGGCTCACTTCCCAGACTCTGCAACAGGAAGCTTGTGCAAACACACCAAGACATGGAGCTCAGAGCTGTCTGACTTCTTAGACTGAGCCCTCAAGCTCCAAACTACTTCACCCGAGGCTGACAGGGACACAAGGAGGCCACTGTAAGGTCAAAGGGCACCATGTTAGAGTTCTAGATCCCACTGGGCCGGGGGAGAAGGTGTTTGAAGAGCATTAAAAATCAGAGGAGGGGGAAAAGAGGAAAAATACGAGGGGATGGATCAGACATAACAGCACAACTAAAGCTTTAATGCTTCCATCGAGATCTTCCTTCAATGACAAAGGGTTCTTAACCTATGCTGGCCAATCCAACCTCTGCTTTGGCTGCAAAGTGTCCTGGAAAAAAAAAGAGAAGTATGGAGCAGGGTTTGTATCCAAGATTTCAGGAGAAGAAGGTACATTTTAGCCCTGAAGTACAAGATACATTACTTTCAAGAATAGAAAAAAGATAAGAAGTGTAGCTTTGTTTTTAAACACATACTACAATTTTATAATAACACCTTTCTTCCCTCCTCCAGTCCCCCAGCTATGTGAAATAATACCAATTGTACTAATTAAACCTAGTCATAAAACCTGAAGATAAGTTGATAGTAGATTTTATTCTTTGTAGGGGATTTTAAAATGCAAGGTATTAGATTTCCAAATGCGTTGGAAAAAAAAAAAAGAACAAAGAGTCAAATAAAACTAACTCAGTATTTGGATATCAATGTAGCAACAATTCAAATAAGAGTATAACAAAGAAAGGGATGTGCAGTTGAGTCAAAAATGTCAGTGATTTTTGTGAAAAACAGAGGGAAGTGAATCTTGCCCTTTCTAGCCAGTGAGTGCAGACAGCATGCATGGAGCCTGGAGGCAGTCTGCTTCCCTTGGGGCTACTTGGGGGATTAGGTAAATATAACCCAAGATGTGAGAAATTGAAAGCATTGCAAACTGGAGTAGTCATCAGATGACATATTTAGGAGAGCTTATTTTGCAAGCTAGAATTACAGAATAGCAAGATGTGGTCAATTCAAAGTATTTAAGGATGAGTCTCTACAACTGGGAGCTGCAATCTAAGACAAAGAACCAGAAGAGACCACCATTCTCCAAAGATCAGAGGATAATTTTAATAAACTGGCTCATTCACCATTGCCCTAACAGCCAGTCTCTACATCAAAACTAGTTCAAGATTTCAACAAAAGGAAGTGGTTTACAAAAGAATTACCAAGAACCCGAAAGTGTTTAATGGGAGAAAAAAAAATTACTACCCCAGGAAGTGCTTGCACTGTATACCATTTAAGCTATACATGTTTTTCAAGTGGGGAGCGGGGTGGCTAGCAAAGGGTACGATCTTTAAACACAGACCCTGCTGCAAAATTCCTGAACTCACAGGATTCTTTATAGTCTTTTTAAAAATGTTTAATAATATTAGAGAGGAAGAGAGAGAGAAACATCAATGTGAGAGAAACATCAATTGGTTCATACAGGTCCTTACTGGGTATCAAATCCACAACCTAGGTATGTGCCCTGACCAGGAATTGAACCCCTAGCCTTTTGGTGTACGGGCTAACGCTCCAACAAACTGAGCCATACCTGCCAGCGTGAATCCTTTATAGTCTTCAGGCACTGTCAAATCCATTACTTTCTAGAGACTCATAGTTACCTACTTAGGCTGAGTGAGAATTACACTCCTTTTCTAGATAAGGAAACTGAGGCTAAGGAAGATTAAATATGTTGATACGTTCACACAGCTACTAAGTGCAGGACTTAGATATGAAACCAATCTAAATCCACAGCCCATACTTTTGTTTCAGTCTAAAGCAATGAATACATTTCTTTCCACACCCTGTCATGTTTTGCTATTTAATCTTTCTTCTGTGTATGGCTTGCCTTACCCATATGACTGTATGCTTTGGTGTGGAAGAGCCATACCTGAGCTCCCTTTTGTGAGCACCTGTCTTACCCCCACGATGCCAGGCACTGTGCTCAACACACAGAAGACACTCACTAAACACAAACTGAATTTCAAAGAATTAGTTATTCTATGACTGGCTCTATTCTTCCATGAAAAATTGTTCCTTGGCATTTTATAATTTGAGTGCTATGATAATTTGTATGATATACTGTAGGAAATTTATTAATTTCATAAAATATATTTCAGATGCATGAGGTTCAAGTTGCTGACTTTGCTTTAATCAAAAATTTTATCTTAATTTAATTTGCTATTTTACCAGCCTTCCCTTCTCTCATAGGGAACAGTGAATATACAATGATATTTAAGTAATTGTGTAAATAATAGCCAATATTTATTAAATGTCTATCAAGTGCCAGACACATGCTAAATTATTTATATTCATTATTTCATTTAATCCTCATAATCACTCTCCCCAATTTACAAATGAAAAAATTGAAGCCCAGAGAAGTAAAACAACTTGCCCCAGGTCACACAGCTAGTATGTGGCAGATTCAAATTTGCTCTCAAAAACCACATTTTAAATGTCACTTGGTACAGTTCCAAAAACAATTATTCTGCAGGTTTTTTCTTTAATGGTTATTGAGATATAACCATGATTTTACATGACTTTTCTACTTTAATTTTCACAAACGTACTTTCAGATTTGTAATATCGTTCTTCTAGATCCAGCATTTAATAAACTCAGTAACTTTTTAGAACATTACTTGTGCTGAGGCCCCTCGCCTCAGTTTCCTCCTCTCTAAAATGAGAACATAAATGGTTACTGAGAGGATTAAACTACTTTATTCATGGAAAACACTTGTAATTAGCACCAAGTACCCATGGCAGGGTTCTATTAGTGCAAGCTATTGTCACTGTTGCTGTCATTGGTGGCCTGCCTTCCCAACATTGTCAAGAACCTGAGTTATAGACATTCATTTATACCATATGAAGGCATATTCATGTCTCTTCCTGTTCAAGATGTGCTTTCAAACAAATTGTTTTGCCAAACATAAAATAAATATGCCTAAATGAAAATCCATGCCTCTATAAAATCTAAATGCACCTAGAATGGCAACTGGTAGTATTAATCAGGTCATTGAATATTGACAATAAATGCATAAACGAATGGGCTTTTGATAAGTGACCAAAAGCTCAAACAAGAAAGTGAATAACTAATAAACAAAATTATAAAGTTTAAATTCATATTCACAGTGTGGAAATAAATGAATCCGAAGAGGAATAAAATGGAAAGCATTTTTTTTATTTTCCAAGAATTGCATTTCACTTAACTCACTGTAAGTCATGTCAACATTAAAATGCAATTAAATATTTTCCAAAAATAAGTAGTATTAAGTCACATAAAAAGGTCATGAAATCCACATTCAATTATAAGAGAAACTTATTTAGATCTCTAAAGAGTCAGGAAGGAAGTCTATGGTCAGGTTTTTATTTCATCCTAATTTCCCACACTTTTCAAAGAGCCATATTATAACTCTTTCTCAAATATTTGCAAGGAAGTACTGTGATTGTGAAAATAGATACTCCAAATACCTAAGCTAAATATTTACATTCTGCATTTTTAGTTAAACAATTGACTTTGTTCTTTAGCATTTAGGTCAAAATACCTAAATGTTTTAAAACATCAAACAAGAGGATATGATTTTTCAGCAGTCTAAACTTACTGTTTTTAGCAAAAGCTTCACAAAACGGAATTGGGCAATTAAAAAACAGTAATGCACACACACCGTGAAAAATAGGGGTAGGGGATGTTGGCCATTTATTCTTTTTAACACAAAAACCCTTCTCTTTCACTTCCCCATGTTTATGTAGTTAAGATTTGCTGAGCATTTACATCCACTTACATCACTGCAACAATAACTTCAATTCACTGACTGTATGTAGGATTTACTTCAAAGGAGTTCTTGAGTTGTCATGCATTGGTTTATTCATTTTCATAGTATCCCTGTATATAAGCATGTGACTACCATTTTATCTTTTTCATACAGAGTTAAAACTGGAGGTACTTATGAGATGAAATGACTTGCCCACATGAGACAGTCTCATAGCTATTAACTTATGAAACTTGGCTTGGAACTCATGCCTTCTTTTAACAGAGCAAGGTGTTTTCCCACTAAATTATTCTTCTCTACATAAATTTGAGCAGTCACAGTAGACAGCTGGGCAGGATAGACTGACTACCTGGACAAATTCCAAGAGTTTTAGAGTTTGGGTTAACCTGACACAGCAGCAGCTCTGAGACTGGGAAGAAAGAGATGCAAGGCTGAGAGAACTGGGCATGTATTTTGTCACATGCAGAGAGCAATATGCAAATGCCTGTTAACAGATAAGCAAAATGAAGTTGTATAAGAAAAGGTAATAAACAGGAGTGTTTTATAACAAACTTCTTTCTTCATTGATTTCACTTGAAACTCCGACTGCTCTAGCACTGAGTTTTATGTCTGCACCTTCATGCCAACCCCTTATCAGAGATCGGAGCCAACTGGGGCAGATGGCTTTGTGCGCAGAGACTGCAAAGGGGCACGTCCAGTTGCGCTGAAGCAGTCACATTTATGACACTGGAATGTTACAATCTTCAGGAATGAAGCCATTCAAAGGCCCTTTGCTACAAAAGTCACAAGAAGACATTTGGACTCCCACGGTCACCTCTTGCAGCCTGACTTGAGCTGCCACGACTGAGTCACTTTCTTTCCACTGCAGGTCACATTACTCGTGGCAGGTTTCACCTGTTTCAATATTTGGTTGATGACATAGGATTTACTGCAAAGGAGTTGAACAACTGAGTGACAGAAGCAGCTGAGCAGGTTTCTAAACCAATTGTTGGAGAGACCAAGATAACCTGTCCCCTACAAAAGGAAATGTGAAGACAACTAGGCCAAAAGAGGGTGTTCCTGAGGTTAACCCCTGCTGAGTGAGGGATCATCTTAAATGGCTCAAATTACAATAGAATGGGTGTAGGTCAGATATATTAAAGACCTTCTGACACCTTAAAGCTAATAAGGGATGAGAAAGAATAGATATGTAGATATCAGAGGTAGACATCTGGAAGCAAGATCCATCACAAGTCTTTGTAATACAGTTGACACTTGAACAACAGGGGTTTGAACTTTTTGGGTCCACTTATAAGCAGATTGCTTTTCAATAAATACATATAGTACTATAACTGTATTTTCTATTCCTTATTATTTTTTAGTAAGATTTATCTTCTCCAGCTTTCTTTATTATAAGGATACAGTATATAATACATATAACATACAAAATATGTGTTAATCAACTTTTTATGTTATCAGCAAGGTTTTCTGTCCACAGTAGGCTATTAGTAGCTAAGTTTTGGGAAGTCAAAAGTTATATGCCATTGAAATTCAGCATTTCCCTGGTTGAGGATGATGTTATAGCTGGGTTTTCTTTAGATGGTATTTATGGACTTTTTATGGTCATTAAGCCTCATCATAATATTATTACTAAATTTTCACCTATAAAACTTTGAGGATCATAACAAATATATTAAGCAATAATGGATGCATGTCTTACTAAAGCTCCTTGTCAAATGGAAGAAATGGCAGAGGAAAATGGACAACTTTACCATAAATCACAAATACAGGTTTCTAAGATAAGAAGAGAGATAATTTGGACGAATGACTTCATCTCCCCTCTTTTCCTGTGACACACACAACTACAGGGGGATCTAGTGGCCTTTTCCCCATGTCTCACAGGAATCAGCATGGGAGAGGTCATACTGTCCCTTTGCCCCTTATATTTTACAGGTAACATTCTGAAGCCCAAAGAGTTTAAATGAGTTGCCCACAACCACATAACTAGACTAAACCCCAGATATGTGGCAAATTCTTTTCTTCTAAAAAAAAACTTATGTTCTTCCCTTCTTCCCAATGGGTATGGGGAGAGGATCAATGTCAAAATGAATAGGTACAGAGGTGAAAACAAGCCTTAGCACAGGCTTTAAGATTAGACAGACTCTACTCTTTACTAACTCTGTGACCTTGGGCTTCTGTGTCCTCTGTGTATAACTGAAAATTCTTCAGAGGTGTTTTATAAGGATTAAGTGAGATTTTTTTTTTTATTAACATAGTGTCTGGACATAGTAAGGAGCTTGCTAAATGGTAGCAATTACCACTACTATTGACTGAATTGGGCTAAGAATGGGAAAAGTACTTATAGTCCGTTTTTCTCCATTCTTCCATCAGATAACCTCAGAGTGCTTAACTCAGGCCATCTGTACAGCATCAATGGGGAGGATTATTGAGAAGCTGTAAGAGGCCTTGCAAGGTCTCACTTAGTAGGTTCCATCTGCAAGACTTTCCAACCCCCTCTTTTTCTCTCTCTCTCTCTCAGGCTGACTTTCTCAGTAAACCATGACTTTTAAATTCCTTACAGTTTATGAGTCATCCACCAGTCCAAACTTGCGCACATTCCTGCAAGAAAAATTCAGAACCTTGCCTCATAAGTATTTAATAATAAGATATCAGACTAAGCTGAGAATTGCTAAACTAAAACACAAAAAGTATATTGAGAACTTTCTCCAACACACCCTTTATTCATTGTCTCTATAATTTATTAATATGGGGCACTACATGAAAAGCAACATCTCTATCCTCATGAGCTCTCCTGGAGGAGATAGGATAAATGCTGGTAAATGCCAAGTGGCAGACATGAAAACACAAAGGCAGATGGAGCTATATAAAGACAGGCACGTCAGTGTTCAGGAGGGAGAACATCTCTAAGACACAGGGCTTAGCAGAATGACCATCAAAAGTGAAGCAAGATAGCACCTGTTTGAAAAGGCTTCCAGGAAAAGAGTTCTGAAGGGCAGTGATAGACCGACTTCAGAGTGGACAAGACAGAGCAAAGAAAAGATGGTAGGAGACAGAAGAGTGACAAGCACAAGAGTGAAGGAATTTGCAAACTTCTCCAGAACACTTTGGAAACCACACAATCAAAGGAAGCCAGAGAGCAGATGTAAATTATGTTGCATACTTCTCCATCTCATGTTTTTCTGTATTAATCAGCTCAGCAATCAGCTTTCTACTCACAATTACCACAAACAAGGATGTGAATGCCCCAACCCCAAAGCCAAACAATAACTTCACAACCCCAGAAGGGAATCATTGGTCTCATATAGATCACTGAAAGGTAGAAATATCTATGAGTAATGGCAGAATTATTTTTTACTCTTAAAAATTGCAAGAGGAACAAGAGAACTACAAAACTACCTATGTTTTTAAAAATTTTTATAAATGTTTTTTGTTAATATGTATTGCCATAGATTATTCAAGTTTTTCATAAACAGAAAGTTTATATTTTTGCTTTTTAGACAATGATGTCTAATACAGCAACCCCGTGTTGTCAGTTGACACTTTTTTATAAATACTTGTTGACTAAGCTGGTCATGCTCCTTTACTCAGGTCATAAGACTCACATGCATATCCCTTTCAAGAAACCTTGACTCAATCCTCCACAAAGGCCACGTGGGTGACAATTTATAGAGTAAATAATAATTCTCCCTTAATGTGCAATTCTACGGGACAGACACTATTCTAGTTTTTTACTCATTTCCAATCCTTGATGAATAAGGAGTCTCACTCCATGATAAAGCAGACAGCATTACAGAAGAGAAAACAGGAGATTGGGCAGCGTGGGGGGGCAATGTTCCCAGGTTACATAATTTATAAGTCACTGAAAGGAGACAATAGTCTGGCCCTATCTAACTCCACATTGTGGTCGTGGAGGTCTTACTCAAGTATCAGATTACACAAAGACCCACTTAAACCTATACCTTAACTTAAAAAAAACAACAACAAAACACTATCTTTATAGACCTTTAAATAGTTTTTCAAATAGAAAATTAAATTAAATACCCAATAAACAAACCCCGACAGTCACCATAGAAGATTGGAAGCACATTCTTAAGCCAACCAAGAGCTCTTTTCCCAAGAAGCAGTGAGGAAAGGAGGTCAGATTTCTTCAGGCTCCCCAAGCACCTCTTTCCCTGCGCCAGGAGCTCAGCTGTTGAGGTCTAATACCAGCCAGGTTGAAAATAATTGCAGTCTGAGGTCTCATTTCATTGCCACGGACAGGCAAAATAAATCTTACTAGGAAGATAATCTCATAGGAAACAATCCACAATGTCTGGTGGATGCTTGCCACTCAGAAAGATGGCTCTTGCACAGCCACTGCCCTGCCCACCCTCAGGCCCAGGCTCCGCTTGCAATGGGAAGTGCCTGTGGGTGGAGAGGAGCCGCCAACTTCAACACCAGCCTGGACTCCTGCAGCACACTGGCTCCACGTTCCTGGGGAGGGTGCCCTGGCTGGGGTGCAGGAACAACATCAGCCTCTACAGAGGTAGTGGGGGAAAGGCCAGGGTGTTCAAATTGTTGTTTCTGGATCGGTTAGACAGCTGGGGCTTGGGAAACATGAGGCCAAGCAAGGACTGAAAGAGGCCCTTGTTGAAACAGAGCTCCCTCCCTTCTGTCCCGCATGGCTTCAAGTGTGATGCCCAGAGCGCCTGCACCCCACTCATTGTCTTATCTGAACCACAGGAAAACACCTTGAGAATCCACTGTGACAACAACACCCTGGAGGTAACATTCTAAGTTCAAATGGACACTCCAAGGAACTAGTTAAACACGGAAGTGTAGGCAAGAGGTGGAGTGAGGTGCGAAATGCTACAGAAATCTGACTTTATTGTTGAGAGAGATAAGAGACTGGCCAGGAGATTATTTTCCATACAAAAGACTGAGACAAAACCATAGCGATGTTGATCACAATAGAAAGAGAAAAGTTAAAAATCTAGAAGCAAGGAGAAAATAAAACATCTCACACTTCTGAAAGAAGGCACAGCTATGGAGTTCAAATAAATTATATTTTCCAATCCAGAAAATGTTTATCAGACTGCAAATTTATTTGGGGCTCCAATATCATTCTTTGCCCTCGCCCTTTCTATATATCCTTTTTCTATTACTGGATTATTAGGTTTTTAAAATATTAATAACTCATCTTTCTGAATCTTTCCCTCTCAGCTTGAATACACAGGAAATATAAGAAGAAGGAGGGGGAGGGATCCTGGGGGGCAGGGGGAAGAATAATGTTTGAAAAGGCAGAGGACCTGAAATATCATTATCTCTGAATTCTGATTTCAGAATTCCCTTTTGAGTACATTTCTCTCAAAAATGCCTTTATGAACACATGCTGAGTAGTACCTAATGACCACTTTGGAACATGCTGATTTTGATGATACACAAGCCTTCTATTTCTACTCCACTGGCATTGCTTTGGTTGAATCCCTCCTCACTTTTTGCTTCTCTGAAGAATCGGGCAACTACTGCTCTCCCTGCCTCCAGGTTCGCCTTCTCCAAGCCACGCTCCACTCTGCTACCCACATAGCATTCTAAATTTTAAATCTCTTCATGTTCTCCTTAAAATTGTTCAGTGGCTATCCATTACCTAGACAAAGGTTCTTAATACTTTTTGAACATCTGGTTAGATCTTTGGTCACTTTTTGCCACTCTTTGAAAGTGAATCTCCCATGAATACTAAATTCTTGGTCTGCAGCAGAGGTCTCCAAAGGGGTGAGCACTGCACCCCAGGGTACATCATGCTATTCATGGTGGTACAGAAAAAGCAATATTAGCACTTCTGTTTTTATACAGGGTGGGGGAAAAGTGGGGTTTACAGTTGTGAGATTGCAAAACACAGTTTGTTCTTGTATTATTATCTACTAATTATTGTATTATTTTCCACACAAAAAACTGTAAACCTACTTTTGCACAGCCTCATATGTTCTTAATCATTTTTAACAAAACTAAAATGAATACAATTAGAAAGTAATTTAAACATACTGATATTGAATGTATGGAGTGACATGGTGCCCTCACCCAATCTGTCTGTCACCTCACACCTCTAAGGTTTTCCAAAGGAAGACGGGAGTTCCACCACTGGGGGCCATGGTGGCATCCTTACCCATTTCCTCATCCTCAGTATATTGGAATGAACTGCATTCTACATGCCAAAGAGTGCCACCAATCATTACTGTTACAAAAATTAAGTCTTTCATAAAGGAAATCTTTACAATTATTTTAAGTTAGATGAAAAAGTTTACTCTTATACCAGTTTGCTAGTTATTTTGTGTCAAAATACTTAAAAGAATTGTCCAACTAAAAGATGATTTCCACATTTTTCACTTATGAAAGACAAGACTTCCAAGTTGCCTGACCTCTCCTTTGATGACTAGTGGCTGCCAAGATTATACAGATATTTTCAGAAAAATAAAGATGCTTAATATGTCTCTTCAAGATAAAAATGACCTTTCAATGTTGAATGGGAAAGTAACTGCTTTTCTAAATTAATTTGCTATTTTGAAAGTGGGTAAGAGCCTCTGAGACGGGCCCCCCTGCCTCATTCCATCCCCTCTTCCTGGTATCCATGCTGTTGTATAATCTACCCCACTGAGTGTGGCCTAGAGCTAGGATTCTCTTCTAACAAACAGAATAGAGCAAAAATTGCTTCTGAGATTATGTTCAAAAAGACTATGGCTTCCATTCTATTCACCCTCTCTCACTCTCTCTTTATGGAGAAACCCACTGACAAGAAACTACTGTCTTTGGCCAATAGCCATTGAGGACCTGAGACCTGTCAACAGGCATGTGAGTTCACTTGGAAGCAGATTCTCCCCAAATGCACCCTGAGCTGACTGGATGGCTGGCCAACATCTCATTTGCAGCCCTGAGACAAAAGAACACAGCTAAAACCACTCCTAGATTCCTTACCCACAGAAACTATGAAATAATAAATGCCTGTTGTTTTAGGCCACTAATTTTGGGGGTAATTTGTTACAAAGCAAGAAATAACTCATATAATGGAGGAAATGTTCCCCATCATGAATGGGTTGATGGCTGAAAATAATGTGAATGTGTATCATTAAAAAATATATGTCTCCCATTTGAACATTAAAGAAATGTATTAGAAACAGATTTTCCTAAGCTATTTTTACATATTTCACATAAAGACTATCCATGAGTGTGTCCTAACTACTAACAATACAAAAAATGCAACACCTTCCAAAGAGTTTACAAGAATGATTAACATCAGGGAAGATGGAAAGTTGTTCACTAAATTTTAAGAAAAAAACCTAAGCATAGTGCTTGAGACTGAAAAAAATACCATCATGATTTGATTAATCCTGCCAACAAACTCGATCTCTTTGTGAAGTATCTTCTTTTCATTAAAACTAGAAATCAAAATAAACTGAACTTAGAACCAACCCTTTAAATTACCCTATCACACAGACTTCTGGCCAAGATGGAGGCGTAGGTAGACATACTTTGCTTCCTCACACAACTAAAGGACAACAAATTTAAAAACAAAAAACAACTAGAACTGCCAGAAAATTGAACTGTATGGATGTCTAACAACCAAGGAATTAAAGAAGAAACATTCATCCAGACTGGTGGGAGGGGCAGAGATGGGAAAGCCAGGGTGGACAGGACCTATGGGCAAAGCAGCAGACCAGGCAGGCAAGGCAGCAGCTGGTAAACCAGGTGGTCCTATTCACATGCAGTCAAACTGGAAGGAACAACTGGGGAGCAAGACAGACCGTGCAACCCAGGGTTCCAGCATGGGAAACTGAAGCCTCAAAACCTCTGGCTATAAAAATCCGTGGGGGTGCAACAGCAAGAGAAACTCCCAGCCTCACAGGAGAGTTTGTTAGAGAGATCCATGGGGTCCTAAAATGTACACAAACCCACCCACTTGGGAATCAGCACCAAAAAGGGCACACTCCACTTGTGGGTAGCAGGGGAAGTGACTGAAAGCCAGCAAAGAGTCGAGCAAGCAGCACTGTTCCCTCTCTGACCCCTCCCCTGCATACCACACCACCAATGCAGCAAAGTAGGTTGTTCCACTGTGGCGAACACCTAAGGCTCTGCCCGTACAACATAGCTGGCATGCTGAGACAAAGAAATATGGCCCAAATGAAAGAACATACCAAAATTCCAAAACTAGAAGTGACAAGGAGATAGCCAATGTATCAGATGCAGAGTTCAAAACACTGATAATCAGGATGTTTGTAGAAATTGTTGAGTACAGATACAAAATAGAGAAAAAAATGAAGGCTATGAAAAGTGAAATAAAAATATACAGGGAACTAAGAGTGAAGGGAAGGAAGCTGGGACTCAAATCAATGATTTGGAACAGAAGGAAGAGATAAACATTCAACAGAACAGAATGAAGAAACAAGAATTCAAAAAAATGAGGAGAGGCTTAGGAACTTCTGGGACAACCTTAAACATTCCAACACCAGAATCATAGGGGTGCCAGAATGAGAAGAGGAAGAGCATGAAATTGAAAAGTATTTGAAAAAATAATGAAGGAGAACCTCCACAATCTGGAGAAGGAAATAGACTTCCAGGAAGTCCAGGAAGCTCAGAGAGTCCCAAAGACGTTGGACCCAAGGAAGCACATGCCAAGGTATAGCATAATTACATTACCCAAGATTGAAGATATGGAGAGAATTTTAAAAGCAGCAAGAGAAAAGGAGACTGTTACTTACAAAGGAATTCCCATAAGATTATCAGCTGCTTTCTCCAAAGAAACCTTATAGACAAGAAGGGACTGGAAAGAAGTATTCAAATTCATGAAAGGCAAGGACCTACATTCAAGATTACTCTATCCAGCAAAGCTACCATTTAGAATGGAAGGGCAGAAAAAGTGCTTCCCAAATAACGTAGTTAAAGGAGTTCATTATCACCAAGCCCTTATTATATGAAATGTTAAAGGGACTTATCTAAGAAAAAGAAGATCAAAACTATGAACAGTAAAATGACAACAAACTCACAACTATCAACAACTGAACCTAAAAAACAAAAACAAACCAAGCAAACGGCTATAACAGGAATAGGATCACAGAAATGGAGATCACATGGAGGGTTAACAGTGGGGAGGAGGAGAGGAGAGAATGAGGGAAAAAGTACAGGGCACAAGAAGCATAAATGGTAGGTACAAAACAGACAGGGGGAGATCAAGAATAGTATAGGAAATGGAAAAGCCAAATATCTTATATGTACGACCCATGGACATGAACTAAGGGGGGGAATGCTGATGGGAGTAGGGGTGCAGGGTGGAGGAGGATAAAGGGGAGAGGAAAATGGGATAAACGTAATAGCACAATCAATAAAATATACTTTAAAAATAAAAATAATAAATTAATAAATAACCCTACCACAGAATATTAAGCCAAAGTTTTCAAAACTATATAACATGTTCAAACACACTGCTCATTCTAATATTTAATAATAATTTTGTGGGACCATCTATTATATAGACAATCTTTAAATGTTGTCTATATGATCTCTGTGTATTTTGTAAAAGATATAATAGACTAGCATTATATTACATGTATATAAATAAATAAGTGTATGAATTATTAAATAACTACATATTTGATGAGTCCATGTCCTAGTTATTTTTACTGTTAGGTATATTACACTAAAAATGTTTACATAGCCCTGACCTCAAAGGTAGGTCCAAAGGCCCTTCCTTAGCTTGCCCGGTTTCCACCTATCTTTCTAGTCCTTGGCTATCTAAGTACACTTAGAGCCACTTGCAATTCTCAAAACACTCTTGAGTGCACTTAGAAGCAGATTGTCCCCAGGGTGCTTTTCTTCCAGTACCACCCCTGCCCTTCCACACCCCCCACCCTGTCCCCAAAGTGTCCACTGAAGAATTCCCACTCATATTTCAATGCATAGCTTACTTGTCAACCATTTCATGACCTTTCCCACTCTCCCACTCTCTCTTCCCCTCAATGCTCTCACATGTTTTTCTTTTTGTCTGTCTTTACCAAACCGAAGGCTTTCCACAAAATTTATTCAGTAGCATAGTCAGTAAACATCCATTGAATGGCTAAAAGTATAACAAGTGGAGAAGGGAATTTCTCTTCATCTCAGAGTGTCCCGATATCTGTTTACCATACCACCAAGATTTAATTCAATAAATTTTTGTTCAAAACAAATTTTTAAATTAATTTAAGTACCAGATTCAGCATTTCGGAGCAGATTTTTTTCTTAGAGAATTGTGTAAACACCATTGTTCAGAGGTGAGGAGCCAGATTGCCTCAAGTTAAATCTATCTCTGCCCCTTAGACACATTAAATAGCTTCATTTCATCTCAGTTTCCGCATCCAGTAAATGGGGAAAATAATAACTGATGCCTATAGGTGTGGCACCAAGTAAAAGTTCAGTAAATGTCGGTTATTATCCTGTTGTCAGGTAGAAACATATTAAGCACATCAGCAACAAGTGCTAAACAAACTCCCAGACTAGAACCCCTACCCAGTACCTGCAATGAATACACACATGCACCCACAGAGAGAAACACCTAGCACGGGGTTCTGTCCACTTTTACTGTCATTGAGCAGCCCCAGTGCCTGGCCTATAGTAGGTGCTAAATATATGTTGATTTATTTCAAAATTCCCCATCCATTCCTTCCTTGCTCAGATTTGAATTCTCATTGTGGTTCAACCCTTTTGAAAGCATATTCAGGGAGCTGTTGTCAAAAGCAGGAGGTGGGAAAACAGTTAATGTAGCTGATGCTGCAGGAAAAGCTGAGAAAGAGACATGGGAGGAAATTAAAGTTCAATAGGGACCACAAATCTATGGAAAATTTAACAAGAAATGATTCATAAATGCAGGGTTTACACACAAATACAAAATGTCCCAGTGAACTTTCAAAAAAGTAAAGGAGATTTACTAGCATTTAAAAACAAACAAGTAACAACCTTGGCAAATTCTAATATAGAATAAAAACTTTTAAAAATTAAATCAATTCTGTCGTCAGAAATTTTGCAATTGCAACTGACTAACAAGAGGTCTACTCGTATAAGAAAGGAATTTTGTAGGCTCACATAAATGACAAATGTAGAGGCTTGTCTCAGAGATTTATAAACTGTCATAAGGGGGGGGTCATCAATCCATCCATCCATCCATCCATCCATCCATCCACCCATCCTTCCATCCACCCATCCTTCCATCTCCCTGACTCCTGATCTATCTCTCTAACTTTTGGTTATCTCTTATTGCAGACAAGCTTTCAACATTTGGCAGAGGAAAATTAAAAAAAAAAAAAAAAAAAAGCACAAAGCCACTAAAATACCAGGGATACATCATCACAGCTAATCGTCTGGTTGTGAGGTTTCTTTTTCCTCTTAGGTCTATACAGAGTGGGAAGGGATACTGGGTTACCCCAACAATATCTATCAGCCACATCCAAAAAGGAAAAAAACATGCTGAAAACATTCTGATTCTTCTATTATAACATACAAACCACTTTCCATATTCACATTCCCTCTTCTCCAGTGAATAACTTTTGTATAGTGTTCTGGCACATACTTTTCATTTCACATTTTGTCATAAGCATTTTACCTGTTGCTACATAGACTTCATAATAATCAGCTTTAAGTGCCTGTATAATGTTTAATTAAATCATTAATCATTATGCAATAACTTATCATTTCACTAACAATATTGTGCAATTTCCAAATGGTGCTATAATTTAAAAATATAGTAATTATTTTTAAGTACATGTCACTTTAAAAAAATATTTCCTTAAGATAATCCAGAAACTGAGTTAATGAGTGAAATGATAAGAACATTTACATAGATATAGTTCTTAAGATACGTAAGCAAATGTGTATTCAAAAAGTTGTACCACAGAACAACGGTTACAGAAGCAGAGGGGTCGGGGGTGGCAAATAGGATAAAGGGGGTCAAATACATGGTGTTGGAAGAAAACTAGACTTTGGGTGGTGAGTACACAATTGAGCCTACAGATGTTGTATGATAAAGTTGTACTCACAAAATTTATATAATGTTAAACAGTGTTAAGCCAATAAATTTATTTTTTTAATTGTACTACTTTTCAGTGTCTCCAGTAATGTATCCATGTGTTCATCAACATTCAGCATTATGTGCAGATAAACTTTTCTTAACCCATGGTCTCTAAACATTCTCACCGGTTCACAGTGTCTTCATTAATTCTGTTATATTTATAACCTAACTCTCTCACCTGAAAAACTATGTATGAGATTAGTTATCACAGTTCCTAGCACATGATAGGCACTCACTAAAAAGTAGGTAAATGTGCAACTGAATTTATGTTTCTAGAGAGACCACCTTCTGAAATGTTGGCTTTGCTCATACAAAGTATAGAACAAAGATAAGTAAAAATATATCTGTGGGGTCATTTCTACAAAAAAAAAAAAAAACTATACAGAAGAAAAGGGACTTACCTCTTTATCTGTCTACTCCCTTGAGCTTCTCACTTGTTTTAGCAAACAAATATATCTGAAGGAGTTATTCTCACAGAAGTGTAATGCAATTATCACTGGTCCTCTTCAAAGAGTATTTTTTTAAAAAGGTTAACCAAGCCCACCATTGCTCAGCAGTGTTGGTCAGAACCCTGTCTGTCTGTCAGAATGACCTGTAGAAGGTTTTTAAAATTGAGATGTCTTGATCCCAACCCAAATCTTCCAATTTAGAATCCCCACAGATAGAGCTAGGTACTGGTAACTTTAAATCTCTACAGGTGATTCTGACTCAGAGTCAGGATTTGGGAACCATGTAAATCAATCAGTCATGAGGTATTAGTAGTATTAACGTAGTTTTTCTTAGTCATTCCATTGAAATTGAAAACAAAACTTTATTCAAATGTTTTCTTATACCTTTCCCCTGTCTCACGCTTCCGTGTGGAGAAGGCTCCATGGCAGGTATGCACGGCCCATCTCTCCGAGCCCACCCACCATTCTGCTCTCCCACCAGAGAACTGTGATTCATTAGGCTGTTGGTGGTCGCAACTGGGGACATCCACCCCTTGCTCACTGAAGAACTACCAGGTGCCTTGGACTGACAGATCCATGCCACATTCTCCAGAGTCCACGGACACCTGAGATGCTCTCTCAACCTCCTGTTGCCAACTCAGCCAGGAAAAGGGGTACTATTTCTTGGGCTCCCTCAAACCCCATGAGTAGTTATCTATCTATGTATTTAATCTTCCTTCCTAGAGCACATGCTTGTTGAGGGCAAGTTCTCACATCTCCCTCTATGGTTTGTAAAGCACAGAGCCTGGCAGGTAACAGACATCAGATAAGTATGTGATGAGCAGTGTGAGGGGAGAACTGACATCTACCACACCTACTCCGTGCCAAACACCATGTGAAGCCTTCCGTTACATCACCTCATGCTACCCACATCACACCCCTGTGAAGCAGGATTTCATATTCCCAGTCTGCAAGCAAGAATAGAAATTATCATCAAATGAAGTTCATTCTGTCAGAGACTGTTTATTGGCAGGAATATTAAAGAGTGAGAATTCATTCCCCTCCTTCTATCTGATGCCTAGATATTTTTATTCTAAGCACACAGCTAAAAGTCCACAGATCCTTTATATGACAGACATATAGTTATCTAGAGATCTGTCCTTGGAAATTATTAAATTGATGAGGTCTAACCCAGACAAGTGCCCTTTCTCTTTCTACACTGTACATTATCATGAGATCTTGGTATTTCAAATAGGATTATGCCATCTGGGCTGGGCACTTAACATTTCCCTAAGGGACAAGGTTGAGTAATTTTCAGGTAATGAGCTTTAATGTCCAAGGACGGAGACATCCTGAATTACCTTCTGAACCTGTGCCTGGATCTGTTGTAATACTCGGTATCAATAGTTTTGGAAACTTGCATAATTGATCTTCTGGCTTGAAATTGAATCACTTTTAGGGCTTCTTCCAAAGTGGTTTCTGTTCTCCTGAACTGTAGTCTATTATAGCTACATGCATCCGAGGAGCCAAAGAAAAAGAAAATGCCAGTTCCCTGGTGCTTCTGCCTTTGTTGAGACTTTGAAGTCACCCTGAACCCCCTTTACCCTCAAGGGCCAAGTGTACTACAGGTTGACTTTCCCCCCGCCTGTAAAAATGTTGAGGGTGAGATGCAGAGGAAAGGGAGATCCTTCCACAGACTCAGGGATTCAGGCCTTTAGTTCTCCAAAGCCTCTGAGCTACTCCCCGAGGAGACAACCCTTGTGCATGTCACCCAAGAGAGAATCTGTATCAGAGTGTAATATCAGTGTCTAATAAAATTCATTAGGTCAGACCAACCGATTCAAAATTTGAGATCATAAAACCTGAAAGCTGACTCTCTCTCCTTTTGCAGATGAGGAAACAGCCTTAGAGAGGTTAAATGACTTGCCAGAAATCACGCAGTTATCAAGTAACAGAACTGTGGTTCTACTTTCTGTCTATAGACAGAAAGATACATGGTTTTCCTACTTAAAAAATAATAATCATTAGGCACGAAGAAGTAAGAGGTAAAAATTAAAAGTTCACTCTTCAATTTACCAGGTGGATAATCTTGGAAAAATTAGTTGACTTCTGTGGATTTTTTCTTCTATACAATGAACCTACTCACAAGGTTATTTTAAGATTGAAATGATATGACAGATAAACCAGCTGAAACTTAGGTGCTTACTAAATGTTTCTTTCTTTCCTTGAAACCGCTATAAGTTAAGTATCATTCTTATACTTTCGTTAATGTTCTGCCGGCCTGTTATTGCACTTATGTATATACCTAATTGTTTATTTTCTGCCTTCTCCCTCCAAGAGGTAAACTCAAAGAGGACAAGTGTATTTCCATCCTGCTCCCTTCTTTGTCCCCAGTTCCTAGTGCAGGGCCCAACCCCCAGGGACAATTATGAAAAACTAGTGAATGATACGAAAGAAATACAAACTTCTTAATGAGAAACTGCTTTGCCTCACCATTATTTTTTTAAGAAAAGGTAGTATTTTGCTAATTCTTTTATCTTAAACCTGCCCTATGTAAAGAATATGGTTATATGGATATTGTAATTTATGTATATATATACCCAAAATAATGTATACTAATACAGTATATGTGTATATTAATAAGTGTATCCTGTCATATATTATAATACTACATTTATATAGTCAATGGATACTAATATATGTACTATATATCTGTAATACATAATATGTGTATATATGTATATAATTATATACACATAATACATATTACATACATCATATATACATATATACACAATATAGTACAATATATGTACTATGTATATTATGTACAATATATTGTAATAAATGTACTATCTATATTAGTATATATTAGTACATACAATATATTGTAATATATGTACCATGTATATTAGTACATAATATACATGTACTATGAACTATGTATATTAGTACATGTAATTAGTACATAGTACATGTAATATTACAATATATGTAATATGTATCAATATATTATATGTATAATAAACTACATTTTGATATCAAAAGGATAAATAATAAACATTAATAACCTATTATAATAGGGTTCTTCCAAAAATTGTTCTGGCCACACCAAACTGATTGAAATATATTCTCTTCGATCCACAAGATGTTACTTGTGTAATAATAATATTTTAAAAGAAACAAAATGGTGTAAGTGCCCAGACTGGATTCATTTTGTAATTTTCCCAGTATGGATGTTACAGTCTAACTGGAAAAAAATTCAGTTAGCAGTGCCTATGCTTGATTTAATGCTCTGTTGTTGCCATGTTGACCAGCATTTTCATTTTGCACTGGACTCCACAAATTATGTAGCCAGTCCTACTCGGAATAGTGTTCTCTCTCCTGAACAATATCTCTGACCCCTTCAGTCAAGTCAGGGCCTCTCCTAGGCGCTCTCATAAAGGTCCTGTGATTATGGCTCTTGATACGCTGTACTACAGCTTACTTATATATTGTCTTTCCTTGTCATCTGTGGGTTCCTTAAGAATAGGAACAATGATTAATTTATCATTGTATTTCTGCATCTACTACTCAACAAATATTTGATGATTATCAGACATGGGAGTAGTGTCATAAAATTTCCAATTTTGTGAAATTTTTTTTCTCCTGTAGAAAAAGGGAACCACTCAATCTGGCTATATTGTCCTTCCTGTGGTCTTTGGCAAATATTGCCAAGTAAACTAAGAGCAGCTCAGTGCCATCTTAAACAGCTTCAGACTGCTGTGACTTTGCCAAGGGGAACAGGAGACCCCAGCTGAAACCTCATATCGTTAGGATCTGTCCCTCAGATTCACTTTTTTCCTCTCATACAATATAGAAAATCATATGCAAAAATTCATTAATGTTTAATACCGGAAGTCTCTGGCTATTGCCAAATGCACAGGAATAGAGACAAATGCAAATTACCACACTCCAGGAAAAGAAAAACTAGAAATTTACAGAGTACATTTTTTTGATCCTATACAGGAATTAAAGAGCTACTTTCAACTTATAAGGTCATTCTGATGCACAACAAGGACTAAATACAGGTAAATTTCAAGAAGCCATAAAAGGACCTACATTGTTCTATATGCTCTTATCTTTGAATAAAAATAAACTGGAGCATGTGCCACTTGTGTTAAAAAAAATTCAGGCAGTTAACCAAGAAACAATGAGAAAAATTATCATAACATCAGCTTAGATGTGCATCTGCATCATGGTTAAAGCACACAAGCTTTGTGTCCAAACATTCCTGAGTTCAAATCTCCATTCTGCCATTAACTAATTGTGAGAACTTGCCCCATTTGCTTAAACCTCTCTGAGGCTGTTTCCTCATTTCTTAAGTATGGATAATACCTGCCACCTGGTAGGCTTGTTAAGGAGAATAATGAGAAAATACATGTAGAGCACTTAGCACAGAGCACCAGAAGCCTCAGGAGCAGCCTTCGCATCCTTCCAGTAGCTCTAATGACCTAAGCCCCAAACATCCCAACACTACCTCCTCTACCTCTACACATTCATATTCTACTTCCCTCCTCCCCTCCTCCAAATTAATCTTGAGGTATAGATTGGGTTGATGCTCATTCCACAAAAGTCAATAAAATATTAGTAAGTGAGAAATACCCTCATTCCTTGGGTTTCTGTGGAACAGTCCTTCAGGAATAGTCAACTTTATGTACTTTGAAAAAATGGGAATAAATGTACATCAGGGATGCTCTCTCTGATATCAGTAAGCAACTCAAAGAGGTCAAATGTATTAAAAGAATCCTTGCTTTGATTTACTGAAAAAAAAGGTGTGAAGTCAATAAAAAATATTTTACTGAAAAAAAAATTTTCAGTTAAGAAGTACCTTATTATAACATGAACCTCCTAGACTCAACCCAAAGGAATGGTTCCCAACAGTTTTCCTCTCCAGTTGCACTCAATGTTCTTCATAAATAATATTTTACAAGAAAACAAAATTTAATCTTAAATGTATAAAAATACACATAACTATCCTCAAACATGCATATTTTATGTCTATTGCTATTTGATTTTCCATAATTTCACTATCTGACATCTCAGGGGGAAAAACTGATGTGTTAAAGTATCAATTATCAGATACCTACCTTGATCAAAATAACCAGATAATTACTAAGATCTGGACTTTGCATAGAGTTATGGAGGTAAGTAAAGTAATGATAGTATTTAACCACACCAGAATTTGCTGCTAAATGGAGTTTAAATATTATGAGCCAACATCAATTGAGTGCCTACCCTGTATAGACTGAAATATTGTGCTACAGTGATACCAAAATCTGAGACCACAAAGGCCCAGCTACACACTATTTTACTATTCTCTGGAAGCCAAAGCCTGCAGAGAAGAGTGGTCCTCGAGAACGGAGGAGAAAGAGAATCAGATTCAAGGTCAAAAGAGCCAAACTCTCTGTGACAGAGAGGCCTTGAACTAATCATTTAACCTCTCTCTCAGCTCTTAATTTTCTCAGCTAATAAAGCATTATGTCCCCTGTTTATTTCAGCCAGTTGGGATGTTTGAATGAAACTTTGTATAGGAAAGGATTTTGTAAGATCTTATATAAATAGGAAGTGATTCTGTTTGAAGTGCTGGGGTGAACCAAAGTTCAGAGTGATGTTCGAGTGCTAACGTAGGAATCTTAACCTAAGATTCACTGATGGACTATCATCATGTCCAAAACAGTAAGCAAAAATATGTGTATCTGCACATGAACATTCTTCTGAAGTAAGAGGCCATAGTTTTCATGACATTCCTCCGAGGATCTCTGGTTCCTCTTTCCCTCCTCACTCGCCCACAAAAATGGTAAGTGCAAACATTCTTTTAAAAAATACTGATATCTTGATTTGTAAATTGAATAGCCACTGCTAATGATTATGCTTATACATTCAGATTTCCATTTTGGGACTTTTTTTCATAAAGGCATCAATTACATTTGGAAAATTGTAAGGTTAGGAGTAAAACTTGACTCTAAACTAGTTGGT
The DNA here is from genome assembly GCF_021234165.1 of Pteronotus mesoamericanus. NCBI lineage: Eukaryota > Metazoa > Chordata > Mammalia > Chiroptera > Mormoopidae > Pteronotus > Pteronotus mesoamericanus. Next base: position 7,354,390 of record NW_026555310.1, read on the forward strand.
TGCAATGCTTCTATGCAAACAGAACTGGGATTAAATGGTTTCTTAAAATGCTTTCCTATCTTTAGGCCTTAGTTATCTTGTTTGCCATGGTTTGAAGTGTTCCCTGTGAACCACCTTAGAAATATCCTTGGTCCTGAAATAATAAGAACATAAAACAAAATTTATTTATTATGTTCACCACAGTGTTGCTTATAACATCAAGATATTTGAAGAATAAAACCTTAAATATTCAGTGATAATATATCCTATGATGGCATACCATACATATATTTTTAAATTATGTTTTCAAAGGATTTTAACAACAGGGTAAATGTTAGCAGTAGTTAAGCAGGCTTAATATAAGAGAAATAAAATTATATATAAAGTATAATTATGCTATAAAATGACATGTGATATATGTATGTGTGTGTGTGTATATATATATACACATTTCACATTACATATTTTATTATAACTAGCCTGAAAGAATATATACCAAAACATTAATAATGATTATCTCCAGGTGGTGGGATTATGGATATGCTTATTTTAGTTTATTTCCTTTTATTTCCTTTTTGTTCCTGGTTTTTTCTTTTTATTAGTTGTCTTTTTCGATAACAAAAATACTTTTTATTTCCAATTATAAAAACAACTGCAAAATACATAGTACAGAAAGGCATCAATTAAATAGCAAAAATCAGTCACTGGAAAATACCACTGTTAACATTTAGATATAATCCTTCTGAATTAATTTCTATACATGCCCCCCTACGCACACAAATACACATACACACTCATGGAACAAAAAGATAATCATGCATCCACATTCTTTGTAGTCTATTTTTTTAATAGACTTCATTTCTTAGAGGAGTCTACAGAAACATTGAACAGAAAGTACAGAGAGTTCATATACACTAATTCCTCCCCTGCCCGCCATCCAAACCCCTTATAGTTAAGATCTTTCATTGGAGTGGTACACTTGTTAAAATTGTTGAACCGATGTTGACATATTATTATTAACTAAAGTTCATATTTGGATTTATCTTCTGTGGGTTTTACCAAATGTATAATGCTATGTATCCACCACTAAAGTACCTTATAGAACAGTTTCACTGCCCTAAAAGTCCCCTGTGCTCCACCCTCACATCCCCGAGCCCCGAGCAATCACTGGTCTATTTACTGTTTCTATGGTTTTGCCTTTTCTAGAACGTTATATAGTTGGAATCATACATCATGTAACCTTTCAGACTATCTCTCACTTAGCAATATGCATTTAAGGTTCCTCCATTTCTTTTCTGTCTTTTCCTGATACAATAGCTCATTTCTCTTTATTGCTGTACCATATTACTTACCGATTCACCTATTGAAGTATTGACTGCATCCAACTTTGGGCAATTATGAATCAAGTTGCTTTAAATACTAATGTGCAGGTTTTTGTATGGACATAAGTTTTCACCTCCTTTGAATACCCTGAAGTATTTGATCATATGGTAAGACTACATTTGGCTTTGTAAGAAATCATCACACTGTCTTCCAAAATCACTGTTTTCAATTATTTATTGTAGACATCTTTCCATATAAATAATAATTGCATAGTATTCCATACTCTGTATATACTGTGGTTTATTTAACCATTCCCCTGTTAATGGGCATCAAGATCATTTCCACAGAGAGTGGCCAGATGGGAAGGGGGTGGGGACCAGGTGAAAAAGGTGAAGAGTAAGAAGTACAAATTGTTAATCACAAAATAGAGAAATGTAAGTACATCATAGGGAATATAGTCAATAATATTGTAATAACCATGTGCAGTGCCAGGTGGGTATTTAAAAAACCAGGGGGCCACTTTGCAACATATGTACTTGTCTAACCACTATGTTACCATACATCTGAAACTAATCCAAAATAATATTGAATGTAAACTATAATTGAAAATTTTTTAAAAGATCATTTTCAGTTTCTTACTATTGCATACAATGCTGAGATGAGCCTTCTCACAGTCAATCTTTAATCACTAGTTCAAATATATCGGGAAAATCTGAAAAATTGTAAAAGGCATGAACATGTTTAGTTTTGATGAAAGGCTTTAGAAATTTATACTACTATTAGTAGTAAATGAGAATGCAAACTCCCTCTTCCCCCTCCACCCCTACCAGCTTTGCCTTTCCTAATTGGTTCTCCTAACCTCATCAACCCCAGAGGTAAAAAATTATATCTCAATGTTGTTTCAGCTTACCTTTCTTTGATTATCAAGAAGTTAAACATATTTTTACTTTTGTTGGCTATTTGTATTTCTCTTTTTATGAATTGTATTCTTATTCTTTTTACATTTGCTATTGGAGTATGTAAAATAATTTTTTTCTTCCTAAAACTCTTTATATAACTTTATTTCTGGTTTCTAACAGGCAGATTATTAGAATATGTACTATCAATTTAATGGGAAAGAGATATTACCACATTAAATGTGTACACTAACTTCAGAAAGGGTAAAAATTAGAGCAAGAAAATACAGTGTTTCTGTGATTTGTGTTATTTTTCAAAAAAAAAGAACTTCTGTGGGAGATAATTTTGATTTTTTTTTGTAAGTTTTTGCCACATAAATTTTTAATGGTCAAATTTGGAGACCAAGTCTTTTGTATTTTCTAGCTCTGTTATCATACTTTAATAGGGCTGTTCTAGTCAAAGGGTGTAAGTATAAAACTATTTACTTATTCACCTAGAAGTTTAATGTGTTTTTAAACATTAAAATCTTTTACCCATCTGTATTTTTTGTCTTTATAAGGTAGAACCCCAACTTTTTTCCCCTGAAATGGCTAGTAAATTATTTCAGCACCATTTATAAACAGCCCATCTTTTGGGCCACTTTATCACATGTTGAATCTTCATATATATTTGTTTCAATCTCTGAACTCAATATTTTGTTCCATTTTTCTGTTGCTCTTTGGAGCTAAGACCACACTGTTTTAATTACTGTAGCTTTTATTATCCCAGATAACCTCATGACTCATCACCTGCAGGTTTTTACTCAAATGCCACCTTCTCTGTGAGATTTTTCTTGAGCAGCCTATTTACAACTGCAACTTCTGCCTATCCCCACCCCTGCCCTGCACTCCACAACTGTCGAGTTCCTTCTTTGCTTTATTCTTCTCCTTAATAGATGTCACAATTTGGCATCCTATATATTTTATTTATTTGCATATTGTCTGAATCTCTAAACCAGGTTCTGTGAGAACAGAGATTTTTGCCTATTTTATTCACCTTTGTAGCCCCAGTGACTAGAATAGTGCCAAGCACAAAACAGATCCTCAAAAATATTTGTCAAATGAATGACTATCTGGTAAAGAAAATCATACTACATATAGCCATTACCTTTTTTCAACAATTCACCAGTTCTTTTTCTTCTATATTTCATTTTCCCATGAAATATAGAATTAACTTGACCAATTAAAAAAAATAAGATTTTAATAGAACTACATAAAGAGACTATTTTAGGAAGAATTAATAGCATTGAATACTTCCAAGTAAGAGCTACTTATTTTTCTATATTTCAAGTCTTATTTTATGTCCTTCAGTATAGTTTAATGACTTTCTCCATAAAGGCCCTATGTACTTCATTTTTTGATAATCATTCTTTTTTTTTTTTTTTTTTTTTTTTTGGTATATAAGAAAGCTATTGGGTTTTGAGCATTTACTTTTAACCTGTTTTCTTCTAAATTCTCTTATTCTTTCTAAAAGTATTGCAATGGATTTTCTAGTTTTACCAAACAATCACATCACCTGCAGACAGTGATAATTTTGCCATCTCCTTTCCAAGGGTATACACCTCTAGTTTACTTTCTCCCTTTATCCATTATCACAATGAAATTTTCAATGAAACCTACTCTTGAATTTCTTGAAATTACTTCCATTCTTAATAGTCAAGCATAAAAGTCATAATTTTTTTTTAATCTTTAGGCCTGTATAACATACCAGAAATTTTAATTTAATTTAATTAAAATATCTGAGATGATGCAATTGGCATCAGTAGTATGCAACTGATACAAAAGTCACTTTGAGATAATATTAATGTTTTTGTCTTTGTTGGCAGATTGTTGATATAAAGTTTATAAAACAAAAAGAAGATTGAAGTTGGTTTAAGATGTTAAATAATTCATTAAATCAAATACTGCTAAATCTAATTAATTTTTAAAATAAAACAAAAATTTGTTCTTCCATTGAAAATTAGAAAACATTAAATCTACATATGTCTTTTATATTATTTTCTATTTACTACCAATTACATGTACAAACACTGAAACTGCTAAAGATTTAATTTGTATATTCAATCACATTGAAATAAGGCAGCATGAGTAAAGTTTATACCACATCTGTAAACTAAAATTTTCTGGGGAAATGATACAGTGGCATTTTTATAGCTGAGGAAAATGGGACCAGGCAGCCCCAAGTGTCTTGCTAATGCTCACAGAGTAGGTTGCAGGCCCAGACTCAAACTCGGGTTTTCTGCTACACATAAAATATTATTCCCACAGTGTGCTGCCTTTTACTTATCTTTATTTATGTAATTAGAAACACTGAAATGTGTTTCTTCACATACCTAGAAGATTTCCTCAATTGTTACCTTTGCATATTATTTTAATAGAAAATTATTGCTTATAAAATTCATGTGTGGCTTTTGATTTTATGGCACCCTTTTCCTGGAGGTTGAAATAATTAATGTATGTTTGAAAAGAGTAAATGGTTACAACAGTCCTGTGTGTGGGGAAGCAGAAAAGATGAGAGTCCTATGATATAAATCAACATGGTAATCATTAAAATATAGATGCACTCATTCATAAGTGTCACAAAACACTCCAAGCTGAATAGGAAGGAATATCTGAGTGGAACTGATAACAGCTAAGCCTGAAGAGGAAGCACAACAGCCCATTATAAGCTATTGAAAAGTTTCATAGGAAAAAAAATGACATATGGCAGGAAATTCCTGACCAGTAGTGTAATCTCTTACATAAATGTGTTGGCAGATAAATGGATTTTCATGATTTTGTTTATACCCACTGCCCCTTTAGATATGTTGCTTTGTAAATGTATTATAACTTGATTTTGACTATTTAGTGGTATGATTCAAGAAATTCTAAGTTCCTCTTATTCCCCTCCAAATACTCTTGGCCCTTTGCCCAAAAGTAGGGGAAAGGGAAAGGTTAGTAACTATAATACCAAAGAAATTTGGTATAAGTTAGTCACAGGAAGAGTATTATACTAAGGATTCAATATAGTAATATCCTAATTTGTACTGATTCAGGCTATAGATATAGAACTATAAACATGACACTGAGAGTAACGAGCTAAAAAATAAATGAAGTAAACCTAGACATTTTACTTACATCATCTCATTTTATTTTTATGATAATACTGTAAAATAACCATTATGTTCATTTTACAGATCAGAAAACTGAGTTCCTAAAAGATGAAGTTAGTTATTGAATATAATTCATGCCCCCCCACTTCCTAGGCAGAATGAAATTTAGTCATTCCTGGTCTACCACTGTCTGCCTACACAACGTTGGGCAAGTCCCTGAGCCTCTGGGAGCCTCAGTTTCCTCACTGGTAAAATGAGTGATGGTGACTCACAAGGTTACCACAAACACACTTAATAAACTGCTAAAGAAAGCACACTGCTGGTTACTAGTATTAACACAAACAAACAGTTAAACTAATAAGAGAAAGTAATGGGAATTGATATCTAAACTGTTACTTCAGACACTTTGTTTTCAAATGCTTGATTATGCAATACTGAACTGTGTTTTTTCCAGGCAAGGTCTTAGGGTTGAGTGTCAATGAATCATTTCCTTTCTATTATGATGAAAGATAAGCTTGGAGTTAGGTTCCCACCCAGCCTTATCTTAACAATCCATATGTTGCAGGTAAACGAACAATTAGTATTGTTAATAATTTCACTTATAGGAGTCTAAGATTCCCTTTCTGCAGATATTTCCAGCACAAAGATAGGGACTGTGGGCCATTGACCTACTGACACTGTGTTTACAATGACAAGTTCCATGCCCGGAAAGTGAGAAGCAAGAGGAGTAAATTCAGGGTTTTCAATTTTTCTTGTCACCTAAACAGAGTTTTCAAATAAAATCTTACATAAATGTACAACATAAAAATAGATAATAAGAGTAATATTTTATCAGCTTAAGTTTGTTATGTATATTTATTATAAAATTAATAAATGAAAACAATGAGTTTTAAGGAAAACAAAAAAATTTGAAATTGAAGGTTATTCATGATAGTGTTATAACAACCTCAGAATCCAAATATTTCATTTTTATTTTGTTTTCATTAAATAGAGACAAGTCTGATTCACAAGCAATTGCATATGAGAACACTTTATGTTGGTTGATTTGTTTTTGAGGTGACTGCAGGTTTGGATGCTTTCCTTGTGTTCATATTTAACAGCTTATATTGCTTTTCAGTAAAACAGCTAGCTAGAGAGGCTTTGTCCAAAAATGTGCACATAAATAAGTTAACGTAGGTATACAACTTAACATCACCATAATTTAATATTCTGGAGGTCCCAGTGGTGTGGCTCAATTGGTTACGTAATGTCCCGCAAGCCAAAAGGTCACCAGTTCAATTCCTGGCTGGGGTACCTACGAAAGGCAACCTGTTGATGTTTCTCTCTCACATCAGTGTTTCTCTCCCTCTCTTTCTCCTTCCCTTCCCCTCTCTCTAAAAGAAAAAATAAAAATGAATATTCTGGAGGTAAATGCAGATAAAATGATTGTTTTTTATTGTTTTGAGCTAGGGAACTCAAAAGAGTCAGCTGGAAAACTATTACAAATATGAAAAAACCCAGTATGGTTAAAAAAAAAAAAGCCATCATAGAGAAAAATCAGTTGTCTTCATATATACAAACAACACCAGAAGATGTAATAGAAGAAATCACTCTACCAAAAACATAAAACAAAAACAAAAATTTCTCAGGATAAATTAAAGTTATTTTTTAAAAGACTAAACAGAATAAAACAGCATATCATGTCTTTGGTTTAAAAGCCTCAGCACCTTAATGCTCAATGTCACTAATCATCAGAAAAATGCAAATTAAAACCACAATGAGATATCATCTTGCACCTATCAGAATAGTTATCATCAATAAATCAACAAACAAGTGTTGGTGAGGATGTGGAGAAAAGGGAACTGTCATGCACTGTTGGTGGGAATGCAGATTGGTGCAGCCACTGTGCAAACAGTATGGAGGTTCCTCAAAAAATTAAAAATGGACCCTGGCCAATGTGGCTTAGTTGGTTGGAGTGTTGTCCTGTAACCTAACCATTGCAGGTTCAATCCCTGGTCAGGGCACATACCTACGTTGCGGGTTCCATCCTCAGTCTGGGTGCGAGCACGTATGGGAGGCACCATTCATGTTTCTCTCACATCAGTGTTTCTCTTCTTTCCTTTCTCCCATCCTCTCTCTCAAAAAGCAATGAAAAAATATCCTCAGGTGAGGACAAAAAATATTGTTTTAATAAAAATGGAACTGTCTAAGACCCAGTAATCCCACTTTGGAATATATATCCAAAGAAAAACAAAACACTAATTCAAAACCCATATGTTCATTGCAGCATTTTTTTTCAATATACAAGATTTAAAAGAAGCCCAAGTGCCCATCAGTAGCCGTGTGGATTAAAAAGTTATGGTACATATACACCAGCAATTTTCAACATTTTTCTCATGGCACACATAAACTAATTACAAAAGTTCTGTAGCACACCAAAAAATACATATATTACATATTTTGCCAATCTGACAAAAAAACAGGTATAATTTTGAGGCATTCTCACTGGACAGCTATTGTTGTGTTGGTTGGTGTCATTTTTTAATTTGACAATCTAAAGGAAAAGCAATCAGTGCACCTGACTAAATAGTCCAGTATTGCATATTTTAAAAATTTTCACAACATACCTGTGTACCTGCCATGGCATGTTGGTTGAAAACTGCTGATATAGACAATGGAAAATTACTCAATCATAAAAAAGAACAAAATCTTACCATTTGTGAAAGCATGAATGAACCTAGAGGGTATTATGCTAAATGAAATAAGTCAAAACAGAGAAATAGAAATACCATATGATCTCACTTATCTGCAGAATCTAAAGAACAAAATAAACAAACAAAATAGAAACAGACTCATAGATACAGAGAATGGACTGATGGTTGCCGGAGGGGAGAGGGTTTGAGGAACTGGATTGAAAAGGTGAAGGGATTGATAAATACAAATTGGAAGTCACAAAACAGACATGGAGATGTAAAGTACAGCATAGGGAATATAGTAAATAATATTGTAGTAACTATGTATGGTTCCAGATAGGTACTGGAAATACCAGGTGGAACACTTTGAAAAGTACATGATTATCTAACCACTATGCTGTACACCTGAAACTAATACAATATTGAATGTAAACTTCAATTGAAAAAAATTAAAAGACTCAGCATCTTAGGATGTCAATTCTCCCAAAAGTTAATTTACAAATATTGGACATCCCAGTCCCAAATTTATTAGTAGAATTTTTTTCAAACTTTCATTTTAAAGTGATTTTATAAAACTAAATAAGCAGCAATAGCCAGGAAAAGGCATCTAGGGAAAACAAAAATAAGAATGAGGAAGTACTGATCATTTCAATTATTAAAACTAGAGGGAAAGGAGGAAGGAAAAAAGGGAGGGAAGAAATGTAAATCTATAAAATTGCTTGTGTCTATATTGAACATCTGAGAAGAAACTGGCTATATGGTTAGCTCTGTGGAACAGAACTAGATGACTTTTGCACTATTTTTAAATTTTATATCATATGTATGTATAATCTCTTCAACAACTGAAAAATAAAATAAGTATAATATATAGATATTAACTGGATTAATAAAGAATATAATAATTTTCTGCTCTATAACATTAAGGGAAGCTTATTGATTGCACTTAAATATTATATGGAATCCACTTATGTGTATAAAGTTTATCATCTTAATCAGGAATTAATAGATTAGAAATAATAGAAAATAGGTTATAATGTTATATATTTTGAAACTTTATCCTAGAATACAGGACCACTCAGGCTTCTGAAACCATAACACCAAGACATAACATTCAGTATAGACATATAACATAAAAGAAAAAAAAGGAGAAAAAGAAAACAAAGAAGGAAGGAAGGAAGGATGAAAGGAAGGAAGGAACTGCTACCTAGGAAATATATTAAAATACAATTTTTAATCTAAATACAGGGTCCACCACAAATAATGCTCTCTTTTTTTACTATAAAATATTTTATTACAAAATCATAAGCATGTAATTCTGTAACATAACAATATCATACTCAAGCACATCATATGACATTTTAGGTGAAATGTTCAAACTAAAATTATAAATTATTACACATATATTATTACCCTACCAATCACACTCAAGCAGGTGTTGCTTCTGCCAGACCCTGTATATTACCTTTCCCCTCTTTTCTACCTTACTGGTATACAAATGCCTTGTTTTAAGTTTACTGGGATAATTGAGCAATTATATAATAAGTTCTTATTTAAAATTTAGCAGAATTTCAACTATTCCAGAAGCATAAAATATACTAAAACCTTCAATATTATCCCTGATACATTGAGTTGCTCAAGAAATATTAGTTGTATAAACACTAACTGCTAGAGATATTTGGTAACCTGTCTTTAAATGGATTTTAAAATTATGCTAATTGGAATTTTTAAAGGGTATTTGATATTTTTAACCCAACTTTGGAAAGCTAAAATCATAGGAATTAAGACTGAAATGGTTTCAATACAAAAGTAACAAGAAAACAAAACAAAGCTTGTATTTTCAAATAAACATAGCAAAAGTATTCTGTTCTCCTATGGTCACTTGGTCATACAAAATCCTCAAAATGTATTACTAAAAAAAGACACATCATTCCTTGCAGCATTATAATAGCAGCCAAAGTCCAAAAACAGTATATTCATTAATAGAGAACTGGTTTTGGTACATTTATGTAGTGGAATATTGTATAGTTATTTAAAAGAATAAAGTAATTTTCTATGGGCTGATATGGAATAACCAAGATACCCCGTTAACTTTTTAAAAATAACATAGCTGAACAGGAAGCAGTAGAGCCCACTTTATGGGGTTCTCAAGCCAGTGTATAAGACTGGAACTGCACAGTCCAAATGTCCCTAGAAGATCCCCAAGAGCAATGCTAATTTGGAGGTTCACAAACTCTTTCCTGGTAAGTGCTGCACAAAGCTGACATTGCCTTTGGCATTGAAAGTTGCTGATCAGATGAAGCTGGCCTCCATCTAGGGGCAATGTTGTATGATACAGTCTTTAAAAGCTAGCCTCTCTTCAGCAGTAAAAGAGAAGGAAATTCTGCAATATGCGACAACTTGGATGAACTTGAAGGGCGTTATACTAAGGGAAATGACCCAGTCCTAAAAGGGCAAATACTGCATGATTCCACCTATATGAAATATCTAAAATAGTCAAATTCACAGAAGCAAAGAATAGAAAGGTAGTTACTAGGGAGAGAGGAGAGGGAGAAAGAGGAGTTGCTAATGAGCAGGTATAAAGTTTCAGTAATGCAAGTTGACTAAGTTCTTTTTTTCTTTTTTTTTTTAATTTTTAAATCATGTTTATTCTATTACGCAAGTCGACTAAGTTCTAAAGATATTCTGTGCAACAATGTGCCTATAGTTAATGATGTTGTATTGTGCACTTTAAATTCTAAGAAGGTAGATCTCATGTTAAGTATTCTTACCACAGCAAAATAAAAAGCTAGCCTCACCCCCGACTCAGGGCTGTGCACACTCTGAGAGTGAGTCCAGCTGAAGGAGTAGGGGCTGGTGTGTCCGTCTCTGCTCACTGCACTGCCCAGGTTGAGGAGAGTGGAATGCGGGGTCACCAGAACGGATTCTCTTTTGTTTTGGTTTCTTTGTTTTGTTTTCTAAACATTTTTGTTTTGCCAAATATAAGCAGTTTATTTTTTTCCACTTCGAATATTTGCAGTTTATTTCATAAGTCAAATTCATATATAGCATACTTCCTATGTAAAATTCTCCCACTTGTGCAAAATAATTAAATAAAAGCACACTTATCTATATACAAGGGATACACCCAAAAATTTTGGATACACATCCAAAAATTGAATTTATTTATAAAAAATTGTGTATTTATTCTTACATGTTTAAATTTCAGTCACCTTCCAAGTACACTCCATTTGATGCAATATACCTACTGAGACATTTTTTTCTACTGCTCAAAACAGTTTTTGAACTCATAGATTTTGATGCCTTTTAGTGCTTCTGCCATTTTTTGTTTCACCCCTTCCACATTGGCAACACGTTTCCCTTTGAGGACTTTTTTCTTCTGAGGAAACAAACAAACAAAAAAAGTTGCTCAGGGAAAGATCAGGTGAATATGGAAGGTGGGATGTGGGGGTCATGTCATTTTTGGTCAAAAACTGCTAAACACTGTGAGGTGCGGGCGAGTGTGATTGTAAATCACCCACCATAAAACAGGCAATGAAAAAGTCTTCAAAAAAATTCACTGAAGCCAAATGCAGCCTTTCACAACAACACCAGCTAGTACACAGATACAGATGGGTTCCTAGAACACTCACCTGGTAGAGAAAGCCTGTACTACAAGGGGTCTGCCCTCCAGAAGGTGATTCTGGTTTTGGGGGGTTCCCCCCCATATATACTTACCTGTACATAGACTATCTGGGGAGATAGTTGTCCCTTATCCTCAGAACCTATGTTTCAGGACCCCTGGTAGATGTCTAAAACCACAGATAATACCAAACACTATATATACCATGTTTTTCCTATACATACATACCTGTGGTAAAGTTTTCGGTTTCTCTTTGTCATATTCAAATTGCCAACATCACTGCTCCTGTTCTTTGGGGCCATTATTAAGTAAAATAAGGGTTACATGAACACAGCACTGAGATACCTAGACAGTCAAGCTGATAACCCAGACAGCCACTATGTGATTAATGGGAAGGTGGCATATACAGGATGGATATACTGGAAAAAGGATGATTCACGTCCGGGGATGGACAGAATGAGATGCAAGAGATTTCATCATTCTGCTCAGAATGGTGTGCAATTTAAAACTTATGAATTATTTCTGGAATTTTCCATTTAACATTTTCAGACCATGGTTGACCATGGATAACCACAACTGCAGAAAGCGAAACTGGGAATAAGGGAGGACTGCTATACTCAGCGAACCGAAAATGCAGGTTACTTTTACCAAGGACGGGGGACCACCTGGGGAACTGCAGTCAGAAAGACAACTCCCACTCTGTAATAGCTTTGTATTATTTAAATGTTCTACCATGCATAGTATCACTTTTTTTAAAATCTACAAGTAAAAATACTATGTTTTAAAACGCATCCAACAACTAATGGACTAAGATTTAAGATTTACTTGTAGACTGAAACTTATTAACTTCTTGCTAATAAGGACTCATTCCTCTACCCCAATTCTTAACTTCTGGGGGCTTTAGAATCTTTGAAAATTTGATAAAAACTAAAAGCCACCCCCCCATAGAATATAAATAGATATATACACATAAATTCATGAAGTCCATGAACACTAGATTTAAAGCTATTATACTATAACAACATCTACCTACTGGATTTTTCCCAAAAATGTTTAACCTAAATCTGTTCAGGAAGATATCATCAGATAAATCCAACGTATGAGGCATTTGTCAATATAACCAACCTAAACTCTTCAAAGATTCGCTGTCACAAAACAAAGCAAAAAAATATGTCTAAAGATGCTAAGGATACAACAACTAAACACTGTGTGTGAACCTTGATCAAGTAATGAATTGGGGAGGGAAAAAATATTAAAAATATATTTGTAACAATTAGGGAAATTTGAATATGGGTTTGATATTAGGCAATATTATAGAATTATTATATAATATAAGGATGTGATCGTGTCTGTTAAACAACCGAGGGGTAAAATGTCATGAGGTCTGCCACTTTTATCGTTCAAATAAGTGTAGAGAGATAAATACACATGAATGTGACAAAATGTTAACTATGGACAAATCTATGCAAAGGGTATATGGGTACTCACTCTACTATTTTTCTAACTTTTCTTTAAGTCTGGAATTTTGCAATATAAAAAAATGAAATGAAAAAATTCCCTTCACTCTCCTATAATTCTAACACAATACCATCATCAAATTTCCCTTTCCCTCCTATTCATCCTTTTTGCTTTACATCGCTATCTTTCTTGCCAAAATGGATTTTTAGTACTGTTCAAGAAATCTAGGACTTGATTTGTTTCTTCTGAAAATGTTATGAAGCCTAGAAAGTGTCTCAACCTCAGCCCATACTTGCCTTTGTCTCTCTTGTCTAACTTGTAAGTTTGGTAAGGTCAAGAACCACACTTTTACCATCTTTACAATCCCAGTGTAGAAAATGCTATAAGGAAAGGCAATAAATATGAACTGAATTGAGGCTTTGGACCAGTACACTAATCTTTAGTACCTCTTGTGTTACTCTTTAGCAAAGTGGGTAGTAGATTTCTTAGGAGGATAAGGAAAAAAGTGCCAAAACCAGCCCTGACCAGGTAGCTCAGTTGGTTAGAGTGTGGTCCCATATACCAAAAGTTTGTAGATTTGATTCCCGGTGGGGCCACATACCTAGGCTGCAGATTTGACCCTCAGTTGGGCTGTGTACAGGAGGCAACTAATTGATGTGTGTGTCTCTCTCTCTCTCTTTCTCTCTCTCTCTCTCTCCCCCACCACCCCCCGCCCCGACCCCACCCCCCTCTTTCAAATCAATAAAAATATATACTCAGGTGAGAATTTTTTTTAATGCTGAAACCAAATCACTAAAATAAAATTCTAGGATTGCCTCTCCCACAAGTATGGATAAAAAGGGCCTTACGTATAGTAGCTTTGTGCTGCATTAATAAGAGTATGGAAATATAAAGCATGTCTGAAGTGAAATAAAGTTACGGTTTTGCACTGCCATCTGTGCTTGCTGCTGGCTTGCTTTATCTGACTTCCACCTGTTAGCTTTCTATTCTCCAACACTATGCTGACAGCATTTTTTATAATGATGGAGTACAGAGCCTGTCACTGGCAACACAGCACCATCCTACTTGAGAGTAAATAAAGCTATTCAGATTGGAAACTAAATGACAGAAAGCGTCACAGATGGAACGCACTGGGAAGAGGAGGGGAACGTTGCCTTGTTCATCATCCCTACGGCCCAGGAATGGAGTTGACTCTGAAATGCTGGCAGTGGATTCAAGCTATCACCATGTGTATGCAGAACAAGCCAACTAGACTGCATTCATCTTTGGGAATAGGAAAAAGCTCCTTCACTCTGTTACAGCAAAAGCCAAAACTATCCATTGTAATCAGTGCTTCGCTTCTTTAAAAATATTCCCTAACTTTACTCATTGCTCATTATTTTTCCTTCTCTTTTACTGTGCCTCCTTTTCTCTTCAGAAATATCTCCAGAAAGAAAACAACATGGCCCTCAACGAGTTGACACAAATCCTCCAGAATTCTTTGAAATATTTATTTTGTTTATAGTAAGATTTAGGAGACCCAATGCAGCCTGTCATGATGACTGGTGAAAAGCACCTTAAGCTTACATAAAAGTATACAAAAAGTATCACGGATGGCAAAAGTAGGTCTCAGGACTTTTTTCATTCTAGAGTGAAAGCACAATCCCTAGGGCTCCCACTATGGTGCCTGTCTTTAGGAAATTGCTTATTCTAACCAAGTATTCCCTTACTTCCCTTTCTCCTTTCTATTAGTCCAGGAAGACATTAGAGGTGAAGGAAAGAAGAAAAAAAAGGTTTATGAAAACAGAAAATGGAAAGCCTTTTCTTTCAAAGCAGTGCACAGCAAGAGCCTGATCATTGAAATCACTGGGAGATTTACATTTACCTATGCAGTAGGCCTACCCCAGCCTGGCTCTGGACTAAATAATATCTAATTCCCCCAAATTGATGTATGACCTGTTACACAATTACCCCTAATTGCACAGTTGGCACCACCTCCTGCCCTCCCTCTCCCAATCATCACCATCAGTTGTCCAGAGCCCAGAGATGAGACCATCATCAGTGCACCATCTCCACGCACCTACTGATCCCAGAACCCTTGGCCTGGCAAAGCAAGGAAAAATGGTGACTCACTTTTCACTGCCTAAGTAGTTTCAGCCCCCAGCTCTTTCTGATTTGGGAGCCCAATGAAATCCATTCTTTTGATGAAGCTTTAAAGAAAAATAGGTGAATATGTTTGTAGCTGGGATAATGGTAAAGCACATTGACCCAAGATAGGGTTTGGGAACTGGGAAAAATAATTGATGATGTAAAATAAGTTCCCTATCCTAGCCTCTTTTTTATCTTCAGGTCATTTCTTCTGCATCTTTCTTCCCTCTCCTTTTTTTTTCCTCACCCTATGCTGGTGTCAATTAGTGACTGCCAAAGACATGCAACTTGCTAAAATTATTTCTGACTCCTGTCGGCTCCCTTCTCCTTTTCCCTCATGTGTCAAGTTAATGGCTAGCAAGGAAGTTCAGCCTAAATTAGGACACAGTGATTCACTAGCTCTCCCTGCTCTGATGCTTACTGAGCAATGCTCTGTACCAGGTGTGGTGCAAGCAAAGAAAAGGAAGCTTTGTCCTTGCCTGCAAGAAGCCTAAGCTCCAACAGAGGAAAGCAAACATGCAAACAACTAAATCTAATGCAAGGGAAAAGCCCCGAGACAGAAACTAAATACAAATTAATGGTGATTTCAACAACCCTTACTAGATTATGCTACAGAAAATTTTTTTATAAAACACTTAAAAAGAGTGCAAAATCAAAATTTTTTGAATGTCACACAAAGAAATCTTCAACCTCAAGTAGCACCCCTCCTCCCAAAGTTTTGCAAAGGGTAGGGAGTTACACAGTACAAATGCTATTCTTTGGCAGAGAAGCATCTGAACAGCTAGAAGACCACAGTAACTGCTTATAAGGGTTATGTTTCCACCTGTGGTGATTCATTCAAGAACAGCCCTTATCTTGCCTTTCCCACAAGATGCTACAAATGAAGCTGCACAAATTGACTAGAGTTGTGCAGACAAGCCAAGCATCCAGGCCTATAAAACATAGCGGAGAGATATAGATGGAATATCTGACTGGCATGTTATCCCCCTTCCCTCCTTTTAGTTATCCAGGGAATTAAGCAAGTTCATAGGCAGTGGGCCTGGGTGAATGACCTAATTAAACATTTTTCTGGAGTTGGGCAAGCATGACAATGGAGAGGGCAACACCACTGGGAGAAGGCAGAATGCAGTAGGGACAAGAGTGTCCCTGAGAGGCAGCATCTGAGGCCTCAGATATATATATATATATATATATATATATATATATATATATATATATATATATATATAACTGCTTTTCCCTCTGTCCCTGTCACCTTTTCTGAAAGTTAGAGTTAGATTCCTAGCCAAAGGCTGACCCTCACTCCCACGTCCTCCTTGTCCACAAAGCAGCATTCTCTAATGCAACATAGTAGTAAGCTGTGGATGACCAGCAGGGATTTGGGAGAGCCAGGTGCCTCCTTGTTCGATTCCTGCCTTCCTTTTCCCAACTTTTTGAATCTCGGAGCCCACACTTCTTCATATGAAAAGTGAAGACAATGATGATAACTAGTGATCATAAAATAGGCACTGTGCTAAGTGCTTTACATGCATTATTCATTTAATCGCCAGGAAAAAATTTTAAGGTAGTATTAATAATAATCACTATTATAAGTAATAATAATTCTTCCTCCCTTACAGATGAAGAAATTAAATTCTTAGAGGAGTTAATTAACTTATCCCACTGTCTGAACTCCTGACTTCTTACACTATTATCATAATACCTGTCTAAGGGTATTGAAAGGGTTAATATTAATGTATATGGACACAAATTAATGCTATCATCATTATTTTTGGTGCTTTTGTTGTTGATGGTGAAATTATTTTTTATGATTTCCTGTCTCCCCAGATGCTGGGAGTACTGTCAAGTCTAAACCAGGGACTTGGGGACATTTTTGAGTACCAAGTAACAAAACCAACATACCTTTTAGATATTATATTGTTAAAATACACCTGATGAGATTAAATGAGAGATCAAGAGATAGGTACTCTCAATCTCTAGATCTAGTACTAGATACTAGTACTAGATTAGTACTAGTATCTCAATTGAATAACTAAATGGTCCCCAATGCTTATGCTTAAAAGTTCAGAATGACAAAATGTAAGGTGTATTGTTCTTACATGTGTCACTTAGATTTCCTAAATTAAAATCATGTACCATATGCTAACTTTTCACTATCCAAGTGCACTTTTGCTCTATTTTTATCTTTTAATTCATTTTTCATTGTCATGAAATAACTATGATAAATGTTTAAACCTCTGACATGCTAAGATTCCAATCAGATTAAATATAGTAAGCATTTGGCATACACCCGGAGACTTCCTTAAGTAAAATAAAATTATTCTTGCATTACATCACTTCTCATTGCCAATGAAGGTTCCCACACCAGAGAGGGTCATTTTCAAGCTACACATCTATTTATATTGTGTTCACTGTCTTCCTTCCTCTGGCACATTGTCTGTGACCTTGACTATTGTAGGGCTGATAAAATAGTGCCATCAACATATGTTTATGAAGCTCTAGACATCATGTAAGAGATTTCATAGTTATTAAAAGTGATAAAGAGTGACAAAGGCAGTTTTATACTATAATAGCGCCTGTCAAGTGAAAAATGTCACCCTTACTATAAAGCACCCAGAGGCATAATTAGGAGGTGGAAAGGGGAATGACTTTCTGGGCACAGTAATCAGAGGACTAGGATAAAACATAGCAGCAGTGGAAGGAGCAGAGTAGATCCCCTGTCCACACCAAAGGGTCTGGGTAAAAGTGATGATCCCATGCCCAAAACATGGAGCACTGAAGAATGCCCAGGCTAGAAGCACTCATGAAGAGAGGCCAGCAGGAATTTCTGTGAGGAAGTGAAATTTGCTGAATTTTATGACTTTTCCTAATAGTATCAATATGAAAACCAAAATAATGAACACCTTCTGGACACCTACTTAGAACATTAAAAGAATTTAAAACTTCACAGTTCCTGAATGCTCCTACCCATAAACACAAATCTGTACTTCCCACAGAGCTATCAGTAAATCCTGCCTGAAGGTCTCCTTCCTGTTCACATTAGTCTCCATAAAATTTGGTATGATCTCCTCCCTTTTACCCTAACCTTTATGCTTGCAATTCCCATCTGTCAGGGACAGGATGTACAGAAAGAAAAGAAATTGGGCTCCAGATTCCGGCTCAGTTAACTGCCCCACAACCCCCTAAAAAATCTGCTTTCCTAGGACCAAAGAAAACGTGTCCTTGTTACCCAACATTAAGTCTGTGCAGTGCCTCAAAGCCCTCTGTAAAATGGGGGAATTTAGTGTATCCCCAGCCATCCTTCCAGCTCAAACCTTTTATGATGCCGGGATTGATGGTTGCAGAAGAGAAGAGTCCCAGCAGCAGCTCTACACAGCCTCTGTCCTGGTCCTTGGGCCCTTTCAGGTGTTGGGGCAGAACCTGGGCAGCTGCAAAGGGCTGGGACTGGGAGGTTGACAGGGATCCCTCTCCTCAGGATTAGCAGTGGCTTCAAAGATGGAGCAGTTTTCTCCCAAGTGACTTTTCCCCCCTTACAGAAGTCATGTCTTCTTCACTTTTACTATGAGTCTAAGTCACCCTTCAGCACCAACTCCTATCCAAGCTCTTCCACTTCACAGATGTGTGATGACTTCTCCAGATTTCAGTTTCCTCATCTGTAAAAGGAGGGTAGTAATGGTATCAAATGTTGTTGTGAGGATTAAATTGGTTAATGTATGGAAGGTGCTTAAAATGGCCCTGAGAACATAGTAAATACCAGGGAATTACTATGGTTTGTATTATTATTATTGGTAATAAGTAGTAGCAGTAATAGTGACAACAGTAGTAATAAGGGTAGTATTCTCACCGCCAGCACAAGGAATACCAACACTGTTATCTTTCCCTTCCTTATATTAAGTTAAGAATGAATAGTTCAGATTCCCACATTAAGAGTCTATGCCAAGAGACATACTTAAAACAAAGCCTGCTGCCAGTGTTCTGGGGATTTTACCGGAAGGTTTTCATTTTCTCTTGACAGGAGGCACTGTATGTTGAAAGCGTCCTTGCCACCTCCGTAGTATTAATAACTACCAGGCGTGACTAGAGAATAATAAACATGTCAGTGATTTGATTCCATAGGTTTACGTCATGACTAAAATATCAAGGTCACAAACAATGGGATAAAGGAAAAGAGTGGCTTCATAACACGAGGCCCAAATTTTCTTCACCTTTTCTGTGATATGTGCTTTTTAGGATTTTAGAGTCCTCTATAGTACCTGTGTTTGATGGATGGATTCATTCTTCCCTGACAGATGTTTCTATTTTCAATAACACAGTTTATGGATTAAATCAAGGTGATAATAGCAAATGGCAGAAAAAATAACTGTCTACTGCCCAAGCTCAAACCTCTTCTCTCAGAAGGAGGCCTAGAGCTATGGCAGGCAAACTGGCACATTGCTTGCTTCTGCCCATAGTATGTAGTAACACTCAAAAGCTGTGGTTTTGAAATCCTATTTTACCTAAGGTTAAAAATAATTTAAAAAATCCAAAGATCCAATAATTTAAGTTCTTTTCTGCCCATCCAATATATGAAATCCTCATAAGCTTTAAAACAATAAATTCTAATCACCAAAGGTTTTATTTTATGGATTTTATGGGATCTTGTAATTTTAACATAGTTCATTAACTAATTTGTCCTTGTTCACCTTAAATCTAGAGGGACATCATGGCAGGAGTCCAAGTAGATGTTGTCAAAATTACTGACATAGACTAATTTACTTAACATTGTACACATTCTTCATGAGAATGGGGGCGTGTATTTAGAGATGAGTAATTGAAAAATCAGAATAATATTACAATATACAATTTTCTTACAAATTAAATATATCCTTACCTTTGAGTGGATGGAATGATCAGAAGAAAAAGTCTGCCTAGTGGTAGTTTGATTCAAAAAGGCAGCTTAATCTCAATACATCATTCCCACCAAAGGGGTCCGCACAACTGCCTGTGGATGGTAAGGGAGGATCATGTCCTACCACTTCCTCAAATCAACACACCCAAAGCCAGAAGACTGTACAATCAGTTCTTTACTCAAGTCCAAGTGATGTCCCCTATCTCATACAGTGATGTAATCCATCCTGTACAACATTCAAAGTGCAGTTAGGGATAGAAAGTGGTATCACTAGACTAGTTAACTTATTCCTAGGCACCAATTGTGGGAGCAGGACACAATCCCTTAACTCTGAGAGCCCCACAGGGACACCCCATGAGTGGTCAGTCAGTGGCTCTCCCTTGTCATTCTTTGACATGTTTTTTCCTCCTCTCTTGTTCCTTTGTCCCTGACGTTTCCACTCCTTTGGTGTCCTGGCCATTAGATAGGAAAGATTCAGATGTCAGGAGTTGGGGGAGGTGGTGAGAAAATCTTCCATTGCAAAAGTTAATCTCCTGTCAGTAAAATATTACTACTTTATTAAGTTAAAAGAAGGCAGTCCTTCTTTCTAGCTTTGAGTTATATTTCAAAAGGCTACCTCCAATTACATTACTACCCTCAAGTCATTGTCCCAACTTTCTCTATCCCATTAATAAGATTTTTTTATTCTTGGCATTTATATTAGGTAAAATCTGTAGGAATCTAATTGCCTCTCTCCCCATCTTCCCCCTGCTCCAACCCCACCAGAGTGTAAGCTCCATGGGGCCATGAGCACCACCTCTCCTAGGATAGTCACTGCTTTATATCCAACCATATAAAGGTCCTTGGCACAAGGCAGTAAGTTCTAGATCTGCATTTCCAATTGTTTATTGGTTTATTATGTGGGGACTTCAACTACAACTTGGAAAAAAATTGAATTCAGGAAAGATGCTCCCAGAAAACCCACTCTTCCTCCTCTATTCCTATTTTCTAATATCCACCATTCTTCCCAGCTAGAAAATTCAGTCACCCTGGAGTTAACTCTCCCTCCCCTTCTCTTTTCTCCAATTCCCTGCATTCCTATCTTCTTCCACCATTTTCCTCCTCCTCCTATACCCCCGTCACCTCCTCCCCCATATACTTGGCTTCCAACTCAGGCCAGTCTTTCTCTTCAATTACCCCTCTTTCCCAGCCATGTTACCACTTCTGGGAAGCCCTACCACTATGGTTAGCAGCTGTCATCCCTCTGTATCACACCATTGTGTCTCTTGATTCATTCAGTGTTTTTTTGTTCTTTTAGGTTATCACACGCTCTCCAGACTCTGATAAAAGTCACGGACCCAAGAAAATCATATTCTCTCAAGCATTTACATAAAATGTCAGTACTAACATTTTCAACCTTTTACTGTAACATGCATCATGATTATTTTTTATAATTAGTTATTTACACACCTGCCTCTCTCACTAGAATAAGCAGTTCTAAGACAAACTTGCATCATGTTTTATCTTTTCCCTTTAATCCCTTTTTGCACAGTGCTGTGCTTAGTATGTACAAGGTACTAAAAAATGTCAGTGAACTTACTGCCTAGTGCAATATTTAGATATTAGGTGAATACTGCATCTCCTAAATACCAGTCATTTGAGTAAAAACCTCACAATTTTTGTCCTATCTGTTACAATTTGCCCTATTACTTACCAATTTTGGTAAATTATTTTCAAAATGATTTCCAGATTCCTCCCACCTCTGATCACATGTGCCACCAACATCCCAAAAAGATGTGAAGTCTGTTTCTTCTCCCTATGGATCTAGACTTGTCACTTGTTCTGACCAACAAAATGTTCCAGGAGTGATAACCTGTGACTTCTAAGTCCAGACCTTTAGAGACTTTGCAGCTCTCTTTTTCACTCTCTTGGGATCCATGCACGATGTAAAAAGGCCCAGGACAAACTACTGAGTGATGGGAGACCATGTGGAGAGAGAAAGACTCAGCCTGCTGCAGCCATTCAGGCCACTCCAACTGGGCTGCCAGGCACATGAGTGAAACCATCTTGGACCTTCCAGTTTCCACCAAGTTCTCAAGCCACAGAAATAGCCCCACAGGCATCCCATGGAGAAGAAGAATTGCCCAGCTGAGCCCAGCCAACCCACAGAATCCTAATGTCATTGTTTGTTAAGCCAATGTACATTTTGGAGTAGTTATATAGCAATAGATAACTGATGCTCTACTCTTGGTTTTTAACTTAAGTATATGTTCAAAGAATATCTTTGTCACTTCCATAAGTAGAAAATTAGTATCACTCTCCATAAAACTAAACACAATGAAAAAAAAACAAAGCAATGTAATTCACTTCTAGCCAGATACTGCTGACTACAGAAGCTTCTATATTAGTTCCAGAGAAGATCTCCAAATGTCAGAGAGTTATTAAAGACACACCAGGAGTAAGCTGGAACTCTCCTTGGTGTAAGCTGAACTGAAAGAAAATGGAATGAAAACAACATGCTCTGAAACGTGACATTTAGTTCTCTACCAGCAAAAATCACTTTTGTGCAGTAAATAATAATAATGGTGGTAAACAGCTATGGCAAAAATTTTTAGGCAGTTAAATGACTGACATTTGGAAGATACTGTATTCACATAACACTAAACACTGAGAAAGGCAGGAAGCAGTCAATGTCTTTAGTGTCTTCTATACAATAACACAATGCTAAACACAGAGGGGTTTGAATAAAAAATAAAGCATATGCAATCTTGTCCTAGAAATGCTTATAATCTAGTGGAGGTGATAGAAATATAAATACTTATAACACATTAACTACAGTAAATGTAAATGTATTAGTTTTAAACTATAAATCCCACTGACCCAGACTCCAGCCCTGGATTTGACAATATATAGTACTATGATTGGTTCAATTGTTTCTACCACAAGGCTTTTCCAGGTTGCCTGGATATTCATTTTTAGTTTCTAATTTTGAAATCTTTCCTCTTATGGTTTTATACCTTTCTCATATAGCCACACAGAAGTTCTCTTAAATTGCCTGATGACCCAACTCCCTAAAGTTGTCTACCACAATTTAAGCTCCTTGAAACTAGAGACATGTCATATAACTTCCTGCCTCCTATTACCAATAAGCATCTGTTAAATGAAGACTACACCTCCTAGAACTCTCACACGCACTTCCTGCTGTCTAGTACTGATTTTAAAAATGTGTTTTCTGTTACTCAGACTATGAACACTGAATGTGCATTCAGTGAAATGTGTGCATAAAATATTTGGGGGGAAAAAGCATCAAGTTCTTCCTGCAATGTGTTCTATGTATATACTCAGAAATGTATGCTTGGATCAGCATTTTATGTCTATGACTGTTTAGGTCAACGTTGAATGTTTTAAATGGTGTGGGGATCGTGTTTATTGACATACTGCATAAAGTGTCCATTGCAGTGTTATTCACAGACAGGGCCTCTGGGCCTCTCCTCGGCATGAAAGGGCTGCTGTTGGTATCTATGCTTTTCTCAGTGTTTCCTCTTTTATCCTATTCCTCCAACAGAGCAAGTTTGTCTCTAAGATTTAAATTCAGTGAAAAATATGGACCTCTAAAATGTTAGTGCTTTCATCAGAATTTTTTTTTCATTTTTAAGCCATGTTGTGAACTGAGTGAGCTGAAGTCTCTGCTGTTCAAAGTTCTTGAAGGTTTGACATTTAAATTTATTCTAAAATAGTTTTAGCATGAAAAACCAAGAAAGGGAGGATTGTGGTTTGTACCTTGGCATGGAATTTTATATGAGTGGGATAGAAACAGAGTGGTGGTGTTGAAGCTGTCTGCAGGATTTACTGGCACCGATCGGGGCAGGAGTGGCCCAGTGTCCAAACAAGTACATAATTCATATGACTAATTCCAGCTTTGGCCTAATCCTCCATCTCCACCCCCACATGATCAACATATATGGAAATGTTAGGAAAGCCATCATCTTATTCTCTTCAAAATGACTGATTCTGCTCATACCCATGCCTGAGCTTTTCCACAAAGGAAGGGACCTTTCAAGGTAAGAGTTTGCAAAGGGCAGTACATCAAAGTAAGAACCCCTGCAATACTTTGCAAGGGGATAGAATGAAACAGGGAACATCTTTCTTTCATTCTAAGATGATTTCCAGTGGGTATGTTCCTGAGTCATAGGAGCATCAATGTATGGCTCTAAAAATATTTTATTTATATAGGTAATTGTACTTATATGTGTGTGTATGTATATATGCAAACTTTCTTATTTTTTCTGAATACTTTTTAACCTACACTTTAATTTTTAGGCATGATTATCATCTAAATATACTTCTTGGTTATGTGTTCTATTTTCATATTTAAAGCACCCTTTTCATTCATCGATATCTCTGAATTTTCTCAACAACACCTCATTATAATTAAGAGTTTGAACTGATCAGCCATGACATGACACAATAGTGTATGGAGACTGAATACACATTATGTATGTGTAGTAATAGAAAACACCTGCCACTTGGAATGTACAGCTCACTTAATACAAAGTAACAGGTTCTGAGGAAAATGCATCACAAATAGGGTAACTGCCAGAGGCATGTTAATGCCTATCTCCAGTGGCCCCACCTAACGACTGCAATGACAGCCCTTGGAACAGCAGAGAGACTTTTCAGGCTCAACTCTCACATCTTTTTTCTTACAGCTTCTTCCAAAAGAGAACAAAGCACGTGTGTGTGTGTGTGTGTGTGTGTGTGTGTGTGTGTGCATCTTCCTTCATTGAAAGCAGAAAGTTCTAGAAGTAGATGATAGGTGGTGACTGAGGTGCCAAATAGCAGGTGAAGAAAGTGGGGTGCATAAGGAGAGGATTAAACCAGAGGTCTTGGAATGGTTCTTTCCAAGTTCAAAATTCTATTTTTCTCTGGGTGGGGGCAACTGAACCAGCACCAAACCCTGTTTCTCCCCAGATCTAAAGAACTAAAGGAAAAAATGAAGTGTTAACCAAAAGGTGGCTGTGGTCAGAGGAGGAACAGGCAGGGAGGTGCAGTTCAAGAGCCATCCCACAAAGGCTGTGGTGAAAGGAGCCAGCTCCTGGGTGCTTTAAGCCTCTATGCAGTGAATGGGGTAATGAGGAAATCTGTAAGCCACATGCACCTGGAGATCCCCTGCACCTGCTAAAGCCTCCCCTGTGTGCCTAAATATATTTGTGTGCTCACAACCATCCCTGTGGTGGCCTCCTATGCAGATAAGGGCAGGAGAAGGATATCACATCTCCAAGTTTTTGGAAATAAAATATCCCTCTCCTGTTTCCTGGGTCCAACCTGATAGCACTGTCAAAGAACCCAGAAACAGTGAAAATGTCTGAATTCAATTCCTTGTTCTATCATTTATCAGTGTGTGATCATATGTTAGTGGCTAAACCAGTCTGAACCAAAGTTTTTTTAAACTGCAAAATGGGGGTAAATGTGTTGCTTTACCAACACAAAGTGGAGAGGCCAAGGCAGGCCTGGGAACAGCACCTGCACTTATGTGCCTCGGTGGGGCAAGGCAGAAGGCTGGCCTCTCATGGAGTACACTGGTGCACATTCTACAGAGAATGGCAGATGGCACCTCAGTCTGTCAAATATATCAACTGCCAGTGAGAGTCCGGCTGAGCCACACTAAGTGGCTGGCTGTGCTCCAACCCATGCAGGTCCCTCTGTGCCCACATCCCAGCCTCCCTCCTGTAGCCATGACTGACCATTCATGATCCTGCCACTCATGCCCTGGAGCTTATCCCCTCTTCACCTACTGCAAGGTATAGCTCCTGTAAGTTGCCCATTTGCTCTTGCATCATTGAGTTGTTATTCTCTAGTGGATCATTCCCAGCAAACCAATGTGCTATAATAATTTCTTCCATTTAAAAAAATGTTTTAACGTCCTTGGTTCTACATCCTCCTCCAGCTATCACCCCATTTCTCTTCCTTTTAAGAGTAAAACTCCTCTAAAGAGTAGCCTATTGTCTGCCTCCTGCCCAGCACCTCCCATTCCTCCTGGAACCCATTCCAAACAGCTTTCATCCTCATGACTTCACTGAAGTATTAATAGTTTCTGGCAAAGTCACCAATGACCTCCATGTCGCTACACTCAAAAGTCAGTTCTCAGCTCTCCTCTCATTCACCCTGTCAGCAATACCTGGTCACTCCTTCTTTCTTAAAACACTTGATTCACCTGGTTCCTGGGACTTCACTCACTCAGAACCCTAGAACAACACCCCATTCCACTCAGAATGAAAGCCAAAGCCTTAAAATGGCTTAAAAGGCCCCCTTTTATTCCTGGTCTGGTGATACTCTTCTTCCAGATGACCAGAGTACTCATTCCCTCAACTTGGCTCAAATATAACCTTATAGCCTGCAGGTCTTTGCCTCGTACCCAAAGTAAAGTAACTGTCTCTCTAACCTCCTATCTTCCTTACCAGAAGCTTAACATTATAATCTGCATTATACAATTACAGATTTACTTATTTCCTATAAGCTTGTTTTAGTCACTGCCCTATCCCCAACACCTATAACAGTGTTGGCACATAGTAAGGATTCAAGTATTTAAGGAATTGACTGAGTTGAGGAATCTTAAGTCCTAAAAACAGGACAGAAGCTGTGCATATAACAAGTCTTTAGTGTTTATGTTAGTTGAGAGGGAAAGTTGTCAGAATCAAGTGGACAGTACTAGGAACCCTCTGGATACCCTATTTATATTGGGCTAGATAGATGCTCCCTCGCCAAGGGTTAGGCAG
Organism: Pteronotus mesoamericanus; assembly: GCF_021234165.1. Taxonomy (NCBI): domain Eukaryota; kingdom Metazoa; phylum Chordata; class Mammalia; order Chiroptera; family Mormoopidae; genus Pteronotus; species Pteronotus mesoamericanus. The sequence goes on from NW_026555310.1 coordinate 7,381,238, forward strand.
GACGAAGGCAATCTGATGACTTTGAAGAGATTCTATAGTACCAAAGAAAACTTAGCTGGTTGGTATCCTAACCAGAAGTGTATGAAGAGATGATCTCTATGAAATCAGATGAAGGAAATTCAACAATAAATAGACTAAGATCAGAGAAGAAAAGAGTATGAAGCCACTGGAATAAGGCAAAATGCAAGCAAACTCAAAATGCCATATCAGAATTAAAGTATTCCTTTAAAGCAGTAATGATCATAATTGATACCACAGAAAGTCAGCTGTAGTGTGGATGAATAACTTGAGCAGCTCTTTCTTGAATGCAGCACAGGCCCTGGCCAGGTAGTTCCAGTTGGTTAGAGCATCGTCCCAATATGTCAAGGTCACAGATCACAAGTTCAGTCCCCACTCAGGGCACATATAAGAAGCAACCAATGAGCCGTTAGCTGGGTGGCTCACTTGATTGGAGTGTCATCCCATACACCAAAAGGCTCAGGGTTCGATTCCCAGTCCGGGCACATACCTAGGTTGCGAGTTCAATCCCTGGTTGGGGCCTGTACAGGAGGCAACTGATCGATGTTTCTTTCCCTCTCTTTCTCCTTCCTTCCTTCCTCTCTCTCCCTGGCTCAATCCTGTCTCTCTAAAATCAATAAATATATCCTCAGATGAGGATTTTTTTAAAAAAGAAAAAGAAACAAATCAATGCATAAATAAGGGGAACAACACATTGATATTTCTCCCCCCTCTAAAATCAATTTAAAAATGTTTTAAATAAAATACTGCACAAAGGTGAAAAATGCATCAATAAAAGTTTCCAATATATTAACAATGTTAGGATCTTCAGTGAGTTTTTTTCTTGCTTCTGTATACCTTTTTCTATTTCTAAATTTTTCCATATGTATAGAATCATAATAATCAGTTGAAAGGTTGGGGAAATTAAATATATGCCTTAAATTCTTTATTCATCCTTTTTCTTTTTTTTTTTTTTTTGAGAGGACAAGAAATCATTATTTAACCCTCTGTGCCCCTAAAGCCTAACAATGTTATTCTTCCACTCTAGCACTCAACTACCTAATTCAGAAGTTTTCATAAAACTCATTCTGTTGGAAATTACCATAGGATTTGGCTTTTTAAATATGACTAGATCTCAAGAAGGTCCCAATACCTGGGATAAAATCAGGAGCACTGCAACACAAGAATGAAACTGAGGACAATGTTTTCTTCATATTCTTCTCTCATGGTGATGAGTATACACAACCATTTTATTTAAATGCCTGTTAGGATGGAGAGAGCCAATTCCACTTAAAAGTGCACACCTTTAATAAAGGATAAGAAAATATTCTTGTGCTACTGGGCCTATATGAATATTAGAGTTCTGATAGAAAATCTGCCTTGAGATTTCATAGCCCTAATGTGGTGACCCTGGTTGCTTCAGGCATGCTTCCAAGATTGCAGTTAGGGCTTTGGCTAATATGTAGTGCTATTTCTTTCCCTTCTTACCCAAATTTGCAAGTTCATTTCTTCTTAATGCTCCATAAGATGATGCATGAATGCATTTTATTTGCTCAGTGGAAATGTAGATGCTGCACAGCTGTTACACTTGAAATCACCAGGTGGTACTTGGAAGCAGGAACTAAGATGCTGTTGCCAGGGTAACCACACATTGTTCCAGTTATCAGAAGAGCTGCCATGTTTCCTATGATCATAGGAATATTGTTATAAAAGGCTTCACTTGATGCATATGAATATTTACTAAAAGAACACCCATCTCTTCATAAACCAGTGGAATATTTTTTTTGATTATTTATATGCCTGAAAAAGACATTTTATCTCTTCAGGGCATCAGGTCTCATGTTTCTTTGCCAATAGAATTGTAAAGATCCAATAATAACCAATCTTTTATGATACCCATAATGTACTCTTGCATCCCACTTTACACATTAGGTAGACTCATTTTACATACGCAATTGGAGCTTAGTATTTATATCATCGTGGGTTATGTAAGAAAATACATTTACAAAATGTATTCAATGCATCAGTTAATGAAAATCACTACTTCTATTCATGGTAGACTCTTGCCAATAGTGAGGCTAATCTTCTGAGATTCCAAAGTTACAACAGAGTTGACAGACCTGTACAGTGATTTGGGATCACCATGGCAAGGAAGCAGTCCCAGAACAAAGCAAAAAGCCAGTGAGACAAATATTCTTCCTTCCTTCCTTCTTTTAAAATCTATTTACTGAGCTCCTACTTGGCACCAGGACTGTAGCACGTGCTGTAAGAGTTCCTAGGGATTAAACCCAGCAGTGGAGGTGCAGGCAGTATGGTAGAATCATCTTTAACTGTACTAAATTTTGTCAAATTGTTTTCCAAAGTGGTAGAACCAGTGAAATTCTCCCATGAGTAATGCATAAGATTTCTCTCTGTCCTATACCCTCAGCAACACTTGCTCTCTGTTGGAGGTAAATCCTATCTTCTGATGGTTTTAATTTCTCATTGCCCTCATCACTTTGTTGTCATGAAATAGTGGCCATTTGGGTTTCCTTTTCTGTGTACTTCCCATTCAGATCTTTTACCCATTTTTCTACAGGATTGTCTTTTTCTTATTGATGTATAAAGATTCTTTATATATTCTGTGCATGAATTTTTTTCTTGATTTTAGAGGGGGTGGCGAGAGAGAAAGATTTGTTGTTCTACTTATTTATGCATTTATTGGTTGCTTCTTGTATGTGCCCTTACCCAGTATCAAATCCACAACACTGACATACCGGGATGACACTCTAAGCAGCTGAGCTATGTAGCCAGGCTGTGCCTGAATTTATTTTATGTTTAAATCTTTTTCTTACTTCCTCATTTCTCTTTCATTTGTTTAAGTATCTTTTAATTACAGAAGTTCTCAATTTTAACATAGTCAAGCTTATTTACCCATGGTTTTCTTTGTTTTTTGTAGATTAAGAAATTCCTATCTATCCCAAGATCATAAAATATTTTGTTTTAGATGTTTAAAGATTGTACTCTTCACATTTAGGTCTTTAATCTACCTATAATCAATTTTTATGTATGGTGTGATATAGGGATCTAATTTTACTTTTTCCTATTGGACAAGAATCCATTGCTAAATCATCAAACTTCTCCCCAATGTGACTTTTCCTATATATCAAGTTTTTATGTACATAGATTTGTTTCTCAACTTCCCAGTCTGTCCCATCAGCATATATGTCTAAGCTTTTACCATTACTATTCTGCCTTGATTACTAAAGCTTCATAATAAGTCTTGATATCTATTTAAGTTCTTCAAAAATTGTCTAGGTATTTTTGTCCCTTTGCTCTTCCACAAAAAATTTAGAATAGTTTGTTGAACTCCTAATGTCATCATGAGTATTTTTATGCTATGGATTATGGATTTTACACACACAGGTTAATCAAATAACATACAATCTAATCATCGGGAGTTCAACTGCTAAGTTATATATACAAAATTTTTAAATGCCGTATCCTCATATCATATCAAAAAATGATTGCTTTATGACTTTGATTGATTATGGATACTGACAGACTGGGTCCTTCCTCAGTAACAGACTTGGCCATCTCACTCTGCTTTACATAACCCTACCATCAACAATCAGTGGCTAATAATTATTTCCCTTCCTGATCAATAACAGTAGCTGTAGTAGCTTCTTCAGTTCCCGAAGACACAGAAGGAAGCCACACCACTGTTTCACTGACCAGTGAGCAAGGAGAGATTGAAACATGTCCCACTTTATCTACATTGCTTCCCTAGCACCTCCAATTGCTTGCCCCTCAGGGTCCTAAAGATTAACTGCATTTCTGAGGGGATTTCAACACCCCACTGTCAAAAATGGACAGATCTTCCAAACAAAACATTAATAAACATATTGTAGCGCTGAATGACACACTGAATCAAAGAGACTTAACTGACATATAAAGAACCTTACATCCCAAAGAAGAAAAATACACATTCTTTTCAAATGCTCATGGCAGTTTTTCAAAGATAGACCACATGATAGGACACAAAGCAAACCTCAGCAAATTCAGGAAAATTGAAATAATACCAAACGTTTTCCCAGACCACAAGGACTTGAAACTGGAAATCAACCTCAAAGAGAAACTTCAAAAACTTGCAAACTCATGGAGACTGAACAGTAGACTATTAAACAATGAATGGGTCGATAATGAAATAAGAGAAGAAATCAAAAAATTTCTGGAAACAAATGAAAATGAACAGACAACAGTCCAAAACCTATGGGACACAGCAAAGGCAGTCCTGAGAGGGAAGTTCATAACAATACAGGCTTACCTAAAAAAGATAGAAACATTTCAAATAAAAGACCTAACACTACAACTTCAAGAATTGGAGAAACAACAACAAATAAATCCCAGAGCAAGTAGAAGGAAGGAAATAGTCAAGATTAGAGCAGAACTGAATGACATAGAGACGAAAAGAACAATTCAGAGGATCAACCAATCCAGAAGCTGGTTCTTTGAAAAGATAAATAAAATTGACAAGCCTTTAAGCAGACTCATCAAGACAAAAAGGGAGAGGACCCAAATTAATAATATCAGAAATGAAAGAGGAGAAATAACAACTGATATCACAGAAATACAAAGGATGGTCAGAAACTACTATGAACAATTATATGCCAAGAAATTTGAAAATCTTGATGAAATGGACAAATTTTTAGAAAAGTATAATATTCCAACACTGAAGGAGGAAGAAACAGAAAGCTTGAACAGATCAATAACAGCTGGGGAAATTGAAGCAGTAATCAAGAAACTCCCGGCACACAAAAGCCATGGGCCGGACAGTTTCACAGGAGAATTTTACAAAACATTTAAGGAAGAGCTAACACATGTCCTTCCCAGACTATTCCAAAAAAAATCCAAAAGGAGGGAAGACTCCCATACTCTTTTTATGAGGCCAGCATCACCCTAATCCCAAAACCAGATAAAGACCCTAAAAAGAAAGAAAACTACAGGCCAATTTCGCTGATGAACATAGATGCTAAAATCCTCAACAAAATATTGGCAAACCGCATCCAGCAATACATTAAAAAGATTATCCACCTCGATCAAGTGGGATTCATCCCAGGCATGCAGGGATGGTTTAATATATGCAAATCAGTAAACGTGATACATCACATAAATAAAAGAAAAGACAAAAACCACATGATCATCTCAATAGATGCAGAAAAAGCATTCGATAAGGTACAGCATCCATTTGTGATCAAAACACTCAGCAAAATGGGAATAAATGGGGCATTCCTCAACGTAATAAAGGCCATATATGAAAAACCTACAGCCAATATCATACTCAATGGGCAAAAACTGAAAGCTTTCCCACTAAGATCGGGAATATGACAAGGATGTCCGCTTTCACCGCTTCTTTTCGTATTGGAAGTCCTAGCCACAGCGGTCAGACAAGAGAAAGAGATAAAAGGCATCCAAATAGGAAAGGAGGAAGTAAAGCTATCATTGTTTGCAGATGCCATGATAGTGTACATAGAGAACCCTGTGGATTCTACCAAAAAACTCCTCAACCTAATAAGTGAATTTGGCAAAACAGCAGGATACAAAGTCAATATTCAGAAATCAAAGGCATTTTTGTACACCAGCAATGAAATAGAAGAAGAAGAAATCAGAAAAAAAAATACCATTCAATATAGCAAGAAGAAAAATAAAGTACCTTGGAATAAATTTAACCAAAGACATAAAAGACCTGTACGCAGAAAACTATACAACATTGAAGAAACAAATTAAGGAAGACACAAATAAATGGAAGCATATACTGTGCTCATGGATTGGAAGAATTAATATCATCAAACTCTCCATACTACCCAAAGCAATTTATAGATTCAATGCAATCCCTATTAAGATACTAATGACATATTTCACAGAAATAGAACAGACATTTCAAAAATTTACATGGAACCATAAACAACCCCCAATAGCTGCAGCAATTTTGAGAAAGAAAAATAAAGTAGGAGGGATCACAATATCGGACATCAAACTCTACTACAAAGCCACTATACTCAAAACAATCTGGTGCTGGCACAAGAACAGATCCATAGACCAGTGGAACAGAATAGAAAGCCCAGAAATAAGCCCAGGTTTACATGGGCATCTAATATTTGACAAAGGGGACAGAAGCATAAAATGGAGCAATAATAGCCTCTTCAACAAATGGTATTGGGAGAGCTGGACGGCTACATGCAAAAATTGAAATTGGATCATCAGCTGACACCACACATAAAAATAAACTCAAGATGGATAAAAGACTTAAATATAAGTCGCAACACCATAAAAGTCCTAGAGGAGAACATTGGCAGGAAATTCTCAGATATCCCACGCAGCAATTTTTTCACCAATATGTCTCCTAAAGCAAGGGACATAAAGGAAAGAATAAACAAGTGGGACCTCATCAAAATAAGAAGCTTCTGCACGGCTAAAGAAAACATCAGCAAAATGAAAAGGGAGCCAACCATATGGGAAAATATATTCGCTAATGATACATCAGATAGAGGTTTGATCTCCAAGATATATAAAGAACTCACTCGACTCCACTCCAAGAAGACAAATGATCCAATCAAAAAATGGGCAAAGGACCTGGGCAGATGCTTTTCCAAGGAGGAGATACAGAGGGCCCAGAGGCATTTGAAAGGATGCTTAGCATCACTAGCCATCAGAGAAATGCAGATCAAAACCACCATGAGGTACCACCTCACACCGGTCAGAATGGCCATCATAAACAGATCCACAAACAACAGGTGCTGGCGAGGCTGTGGAGAAAAGGGAACACTAGTGCACTGTTGGTGGGAATTCTGATTCGTGCAGCCATCGTGGAAAGCAGTGTGGAATTTCCTCAAAAAGCTGAAAATGGAACTGCCTTTCGATCCAGTGATTCCTCTGCAGGGACTATACCCTAAGAATACCAAAACGCCAATACAAAAGAACCTATGCACCCCAATGTTCATAGCAGCACAATTTACAATAGCCAAGTGTTGGAAGCAACCTAAATGCCCAACAGTAGATGACTGGTTCAAAAAATTATGGGACATATACACAATGGAATACTACGCAGCAGAAAGAAAAAAAGAACTACTAAACTTGGCGACAGCATGGATGGAACTGGAGAGCATTATGCTAAGCGAAATAAGCCAGGGGGCGAAAGACAAATACCATATGATCTCACCTATAAGTGGAACCTAACCAACAATACAAAGATGCAAGGAAAATAAGACCAGCAACACTGAAAGGAAAAGAAATCAACAGAGACAAGAGGGAAGGAGGGAGTGGGGTTGGGGAAAAGGAAGGGAAGGGAAAAGTCAAGGAACAGATAGCAAGGACTCATGGACAAAACCAAAGGGGAAGAGCTGAGGGAGGGAAGGAGGGACGGGGCAAGGGAAAGTGGTGGGGGGGAGGCAGAGACAAATGTATTTGAAAAAATAAATTAAAAGAAAAAAAGAAAAATATTAGTTTGTATTTTCTCCTAAAACTCCTTAGATTCTACTTATTGATTTTTAACTAACCTGAATATTTGTTATATAATGTGTGAAATAGGGCTCTTTATTTGTTTTAGTTCAAGTCATAGTGGTCTATGCACCTTATTTGTTGAATAAGCCTTATTTTACCCATTGATTTGAAATATCAACTTAATCTTATATTACATTGTTAGATATATATTTTTGTCTCTAGAATTCTCATTATATTTCATTGATCTACTTGATTATTTCTGCGCTGGTGTCGTGTTGGTTTAATTGCTGAGACTTTATAATGGATTTAAATTTTTTAATATTTTATAATTAACTTTGACATTTAAAAAAATAAAATCAATCTGCATTTATGAAAGAGAGAAAAGAAATGAAAGAAAGAAAGAAAGAAAGAAAGAAAGAAAGAAAGAAAGAAAGAAAGAAAGAGAGAGAGAAAGAAAAGGAAAAGAAAGAAAGAAGAAAGAAAGAAATAGATGCAACTCCTACCTTTTGCGACAACATGGATGATCTGGAGAATATTAAGCTAAGTGAAATAAGCCAGTTGATGAAAGACAAATACCATATGATTGCACCTATAAGTGGACTCTATTCAACAAAATAAACTAATGAACAAAATAAACCACAGGCCTGGAAATATGGAGCAGGCTGAATGTGACCAGAGGGGATGGGGAAAGAGGACAATGGTGGAAAGAAGGGGAAGGGAATAGACAAAGAACATACACTTATGACCCATGGACATGGACAACAGAGTGGGAATTGACTGTGGAAGTGGGGGGTGGGGTTGAGATGGGTGGAGGGGGGTGAAGGGGTAAAAATTGAGACAACTGTAACAGAATAAACATGATTTAAAAAAAGAAAAAATAAAATAAATAAATAAATAAATAAATAAATAAAAGATTAACTGCATTTCTGGAATACAACTTAAATTAGTCTTTGTTCATCTTCAGAAACTTCAGGCTACTCATTGACTCAATAGTAAATGTAGGAATCTTGCAGATCTAGGATAATGTCATATGTACAATATCTTCATATTCTTCTGACCTGTTTACTATACACTGGGCACTCAGAAATATCTTTTTTAAATTACAGTAATTTAGAGCCACAATAGCTAGCTATGTCTGTTTTCTTAAAATGCCAGGCACAAACTTTGAGTACATTTCATGCATCAAACAGAGTGCTGGATACTTTCTATACATTATTTCAGATGATTCTTACAGTAATCTTGCAAGGTAGGTTACTATAATCCCAAATTCACAGGTGAGGAGACTGAAGAACAGAGAAATTATTACTTAAGTAAGGTGTAGTAACTAGCAGCAAACCCAGATCTTCTCAGATTCCAAAGTCCTTGCTCCTTTTCCTATACCACTTCAGACTATGTCAAAACGTTCTAGTTTAAAAAAATAAACATAATGTAACTATTTGCATTTAGAAATAGTTACAAATTGCCATTTGCCCTTAGGGTGAACAATTCAATCATTTCTTTGAAATGTATTAAATGTCTCTTATATGCTAGAACTGGATACTCTTAAAAGCAGCTCAAAATTAATTTGAGTGTCAATACACCCTGACAAAAGTTAGAAAATGTGAAAATTTCAAATTACCTGTGGCACACAATAAGCAAAACAAAACAAAAATGCAAGGTTCTCTGAGTGATTAGTTTGAAAGGCTGTAGATATGCTAAGTATTGTACCATGTTTTTTGTGGGGGTTTTTTGCCTAAGATTTGTCTGATTTTTTTTTTGTCTAGCATGAGCTGAAAACCCTAAAAATTTTAAATCATTACAAAAGTTTATCTAAACACATTGAGACAAATTCACAGGCTAGCTACCAATATAGATATTTCCCACCATATGAGCTGTGCTACACATAATCAAGGAAGCAGAAGTTGTTATGAAATTGTAGTATTAGTTAATCCCCTGGAAAATATGGGGATAAACCTCTTTTTTCAATCAATATAAGGTAAAAAGCCTGGTCTTCTTACTATATCCTTTGGATAGCACAGTACATGGATCTCAGAGTTTCAGTTTTTTAGCTTATAAAAATGGAGAAAATCATAACCACCATTTCCAAAGCTCAGGCTGATTAATGTGATAAGGCATTTGAAAAGTACTATAGAAACTATAATGTGTTGAATACATGTTGCTTATTATTAGATAGAATCAAAACAACTGTTTTTAGAGCTGTTACATCATGAGTGAGCTAAAAAACAAAGTTCCTACTTACTTCAGAATGGAAGACTTTAGGCAGGAGAAGGGAATGGAAATGAAAGGTTTCTAAATGCAAAAGGATAAGAATAGAACAATAGATGTTATTTTAAGTTTCCCTAATAACGAGAGTAAATAGAGTTGAAACAACAAAACTTCAATAAAACAATAGAGTTGAAACAATAAAACAATAAAACTTCTGTTTATAGGAGGTACTTGCTTTGCAGGGGATAGTAGAGCTATACCTGATCCACGTCTTCCAAAGTTCAGGACCACTATCTGTAATAGAAGAATCTGGGGAGGTTATGTCAAAGAATCGAAACTTTCTGCTATGTTTGGTTGAAGTCCAAATTTTAATGTGATTTTAATCTACTGCATGTCCAATAAGGAATTAAACTGTGCATAATACTGAAAAGAAATACTGAATAAAAAACAGAGGCCAAAACCCACAAATCTTGTGAGGCCACTCCTGACATGAGTCTATGTCAACAGACTGACAGATTTTCGGGCCAGGACCTTTTCAAAGCACTTGGTCTTTCAGTTACCGCTTACAAACCACTGGAAATAAAATGCAGCATCTTAAACTGTAGGTGCATGTCAGAAAAAAAGGGCCAAATGCATTGCAGAAATATAATTTATGGCTAAAAGGGTTTAATATTCTAGTGCCTTTCTCCTTGTTACTAAACTCATATAAGGTTCACTAGGACCTTAACCCTAAATTAAGTGCCTTAATAAACCTTATGACAGAAAACAGTCTTGGACTATCAGCCAGATGCTTATGGATTATTTTAGTAGTAACTAGCCATTGCCTATTGGATTCAATGACAAAAATCATTTAACCATCTCTTTCCCAATTCCAACTATTTATACAGACTAAGACTGAACAGAATGAACAACGTACGTCCTGAGCTAAAGCACAAAAGTAATACTTAAAAACCTGTTTTCAGAGCTACCACATTCAATGTGCAGTTTGCTTAGTGCACCAAATTGTGGGTGGAGGAGGTGGGAAGAGCTGAAATCCAGACTGCACTCTATTTGTCAAGCCTTGCACCCTGGAAAGGGACTGTCTGCGGGGAGGAAGAAGAGCCTTCTCCACAGGTAAGTCTTATGGGCTACAATAGCATAAGGATAATTATCATAAAGACTAGTGAACCCTACTTGGCTGACTTAGTACTGATTCCCTAAATGACAAGGAACATCACAACTTTTTCATTTCCTCCAGAGTAAGCCCTTCACATTAATATTTCTTTTAATCCTTACCTGAGGGAATGTTCACTGATTTTAGAGAGGAAGGGAGAAAGAGAGAAACCTCAATCGGTTGCATCTTGTACATGCCCCCACCTCTGATCAAATGCACAACCTAGGTATGTGCCCTGACCAGGAATCACACCACCACTTGTGATTTATGGGACAACGCTCCAACCAACTTAGTCACCTGGCCAGGGCAGCCCTTCACATTATTAAACTACAGTGCTTGGCAATCCACACACAGACTACAGTCCATCTCTGGCTGATGGGTAACACCAAAGGTCTTTATCTCCAACTGGAAGTAATATAAACAAATTGTTACCAAGCAAGGCCCCAGTCTGAGGCTTTAAGCAATGGCATTCACACTCTGCTGTCTATCCTTTCCTCACCTTATCCTCCAACTTAGCTGCAGTTGGATGGAAGCACCTGGATGTTTCACAAGAAAGGATTAGCCCTAAGGACCATTTCTCTTTTAAGTTCAGTGATATATTGCCTAAGTTGCCACTGACATGGCAAAGACAAATTCTGAGATTTTTAAATTTGTTTAAGCTAACACTGCCATCGTGCTTAATATGTGCTGGGCATGGTTTTAAGTGCTTTCTTTACAAATACACTCATTAAATCCTCACCAGTTATTATTCATCCTTTATATTTGTGAAAACTGAAGCACACAGCTAGTAAAATGCAGAACTAGGAATCAAATTAGACAGTCTGGATCTAGAATCCATGTTCATATCTAAAGTGCCTTGCTGTAGTTGCCATGCTGCTTGCAACAAAACAGGCACCTCTGAAGAGTATGTTTTCTAATATTCCTGCTCAGTGAATAACACCCTAGGTCAATGATTTTCAACCTTTTTCATCTCATGGCATAGGTAAACTAATTACTAAAATTCTGTGGGACACCAAAAAATGTTACATTTTTTGCTGATCCGACAAAAAACAATGGTATAATTTTGATTCATTCACACTAGACAGAGGATTGCTGTGTTGGCTGTTGTCAATTTTTTGTTTGAAAATCTAAGGGAAAAGGGGTCGGTGCCCCTGACTAGATAGTCACGTATTGCATGTTTTAAAATTTTTTGAAGCACACCGGTTGAAAATCGCTGCCTTATGTTAAAGTCTTTAACACATAAATGTTGTGGTCCTTGAGGCCAGACAAAAAACCTAAATTTTTAAAAATATTTTTTAATATCATACCAGAGGAGCGTACTACAATGCAATGTTCCCAAATAAAACAAAATGAAATGTTCATCTCTGCTCCCTACCTTCCAGGGTCAAGCGATGACCAAAATCCCATACTCTTAATAATAATCTGACTTGTCAGAGAGAGCATTCGGCACCTTTTCTCTCCAACTCTTCTTTGTAAATTCAGGTTACAAAGCTTATGAGGTGAAAATTTTCAAATAGTATTTTAAAAGGAGTAGAGAGGGAGAGGGGATTTTTAACCAGGACTTCCTTATGGCATTTACTTTTCAGAATCCAAGCAGCTTGATTAAGCACATATTAAGCCACTCACCAGAAGGAAATATATAACTTCTCAGATATATGTTCTTTCAACATTTCTAATTGAAACTTTCAAGAAAAAGGAACTTAACGTATTACTGAACCAGTACTCCAAAATGAACTTCTGATCAAAGATATATGTATGTATGAATATATGTATATGTAAATAGATACATTTCATATGGTTGTAATCACCTAACATGAAGCACACTGCAAATTATAGCCAATTTAGAATCAACTTTATGAAGTAACTAGGAATGACTAATTAGATAACTAACGTCTGTCTTCTCCAAAATTCAGAAAGTGGATTTTAGCCTAATGGGTTAAACACATAAGTACTAGGTACTTGCTGAGAGCACATCTGGAATCACTTTATGCTGGAACTGTTGTATAATGAGGTGCTAACATAGCCAACTATGGCTCACCCCCCACTGAAATGAGTGTGTGTGTCCTGGACTTAACCCCTTTTCAGTAGCAAGTTCAAATTCCAGAACAGCTTGTCCAAGGATCATGTTGGCAGGAATGTGCTTGTCTTGGAAACCTGTAGACCAAAATATGCTCATCCTTAAGTAAAGCAGATGCTGCAGATAACAGGTACTGGCCAATCAGTGTTCTCAGATGTCTCAGAACTGCTGGTTCTCATATTCTAATCCTCTTTCCAATATCAATCTCATGTTTTCTTCAATAGTATTTGTGAAACAAAAGGCAATGAGCAAGAAATTGTAACAAGTCCTAACAAAATATCAAAGACACCAAGACATTTTGGGAGAGGCAATTTTGGGAGGAGAAGGGCAATTTTTCACAACGGCATTCATGAAGCATGTGAATTTACCAGAAATTATACAGTTGCCAATTCACAAATTTTTTTCTAGTGGAAATAGATTTATCTAATGGCTGAATAATTAGATTTATTAATCTCTATGACATGACACTGCGAAGTGGAATGAGGAGACGGGAGACCTGGGTCTACCAGCAGCCTTGCCACTAACCAGCAGTTCAACCAGCAGTTCAACCAGCAATAGGTCGTTTTCCCGCTCAGCCTCAGCTACTTCCCACCGCAAAATAATATTAGTCAGATAATCTCAAAAATCCCTTCCAATCCAGAATCTTGCCTAGACTCAAAAGCTTTTTTTACTGGCCTTCAAGGATATATACACATATATATTTATTTACATATCTCTGTGTGTAAATATATGTTTGTAAGTCAGTAGATAGATAAATAGAATCCAAACAACCTATAGAGGATTCAAGTAGGCATGAAAATTCAGGTGCTGCTCTGTAACTATTCAGAAACAATTCTTTAGTTATCATTTCTTCCTCCTTCAGGCCACACTGGGGCACTGAGACAGGCCTTGAGTTCCCATCATTTATACCCTCAGTCTCTCTCATTTCCTTCCTCTTCTTAACTACTGTCACACCAGAAGATGTTTAATACAGTGCAGAAATTTACAAAACTATAAAACGATGCCATTCTTCTCCCTCCCTATATTTTTTTATTTTGAGAAATATAGCCATTTTCACTTTAAAATGTTATGTCAGCATATTATGGGTTTATTATTATTTTTAAATGCATTAAATATGCTTAAATTTCTAATATAGTAAATATCAATAGATATACCCCCTTCAAACAAAACTCTTTGTGGTCCTCAATAATTTTTAAAAGTACAAGGAGGGTCCTAAGACCAGAAAGTTTGACAGCTGCTGATGTAGTGGTCAAGGTCACAAATTCCAGGGTCAGAATGGCTGAGTTCAAGTTCCACTTCTACCACTTAGGAGCTGTGACATTAAGAATAGTTGCTCAACGTCTCTGGGCCTCAACTGCCTCATTTATCAAATGAGGATAATAATAACAGTGCTTATGTCATAGGGTTGTCAGGAGGCTTAATGAAAATACATGTACTGTGTTTAGAACTATGGTCTTTAGAACATCATTCTCTTTGGTGTCTTTCCCTTCCTCCTTACCCACTACCACTCCCCTCTTCTCATTCTCTCTCTCTACCTCCCTCCCCATTTTTTGTTTGTTTGTTTGTTTGTTTTTGCTTGATTTGGTCTGATTTAACTACTGCTGCCCCTGCCTTAGGCCAGTAAATGTCTGTGACTGGCACTGCTTCTTGGAAAACTAAAAGCATTGCTGTGCAGCCCCCCACCCCATAACCACACCATCACTTTCCCACCCCTGTGCTGTGACAGCCGGCTGCACTTTGAATTTGCCCTTCACAGAATCTTCATCAGCAAAAGGCTACTGGAATATCAAAGTAAGCAACACTAAGTTTTTCAAAACATGCGATGTCAGATGAATTAGAATGTAAAGCAGAAACTTTAGCCTTAGGAATAATCAATGAAACGGAAGAAGAAAGTAGAAAATGCAATTATATTCATTCCTTTTAAAGGAAAAGGTGGTATGCACCCAACCTCTTTCCAAATTTTCAACTATTTCCTTTCACAGCCTTCCCTCTCCTTTTTAAAATCTCTGTTCCTCCTGCCAGAACACCTATCCCCTGCCCCATCAAGAACCTTCAAACCATTAACTGGCTTAAATATTCTGATGAACCAGGTTCCCATCATATGCACAACACCGATGGACATTTAATCCTGTACACAATCATAACCATAATCCTTTGTTTTCATATTATTCTCTAATCTATAAAGTATTTTCAAATAAATTTTAATTCTTGCCAACCAACATGGTATTATTCATTGTTTTATAATTTAGGAAACTGAGGCTCAGAGAAGCTAGCAAACTTGCCCAAGACCTCAAAACTTTGAAAAGAGAAAACTGAAACTGGAGTACAGATAAAACTGGAGAATTTTAAAAGACTGGGAGAGTGGGAGAGACGCTTGGCACAAAGGGGCAGGGCCTGGTGGGAAAGGTGGAACTAGACTACTTTTGTCCGGGGGTTACCACTTAAGCAAATCTGTTCTGTGAAAATAACCTCAGCTGATTCCCCAGGGTTTTTCACAGCTTCTTTTTTGCCTCCACAACTAAAGCTATACATTCTCTAAAAATTCCAAGATTAATTTATTTTTTTATTTAAAAATTTGTACAATGGCTACTTTGGTGATACTGTTATAAGGAGAAGTTTAAAAAAAGGTACACCAGTATGTTTTATATTCAGGCTGCTTCTGAAGAGAGTGTTTGTAAACCGAGAATGTCTGTTTTGCATGTGTGATGTCATTAAATATATATTTGGTCAGTCCAAAACTACCTGGCATTTGTCCTTTACCAACAGTGTTGAGTATTTTAGTTTCTCAATCATGCAAGCTTAAAAGTCACAGCCGAATCTAATGAATGTCAAACTTGTGCAGTAACTCAGGGTTACTAGAGTATTTTTAAAGAAAAAAAAATTAAGATTCACAACTTATCAGTTGGGGTGAATATTCATTCTAAAGGAATACAAAGAAGAATCCCTTTGAACCATCAATTCTCCTGAATATGTTTAAATGTGCATTAATTTAAACACAGCTGTTAGGGAAGAAAATTTTATTCTATATGAATTAACATGTTGTTCTTTGTATATAAAAGAACTGTAAGCAATCTGAAATATTTTTTAGTAATAGTGGTATATTTAAGGTAATAAAACTATACCCTCTCGCTTTTTTTTTTCCTGGTAATTTATCAGCTTTGTACAACAGAACTTGCTGCAATAATGGAAATGTCTTTGTTAGTGCTGTCCAATAAAGTAGCTACTAGTCACATATGGCTATTGAGCATTTGAAATGTAACTAATACTATTAAGGAACTTCACTTTTTCCCCCCCAACAAGGGCACAGTCCTTTCCTTTATTGGATTCCCAAGTTTTAAAAAGAGAAAGTAAAGCAATCATCAATTAAGTGGTTCAAATAAAAGCATCTTTACCTGAGTTTCCCATCAAGCCTCCTCTGACCTGCCTGAGCTCCTGTCACAACAAGCCACTTTTTATTTTATTTAATTTTTATCAACTTAAATAGCCTTGTGTGTCTACTGGCTATGTGTTGGACAGAACAGTTATAAGGTCTCCCTTGAAAAAAATCCCATGATTCTATCATCCTAAAGACCCAATTGTGAGATCAGGATTAATGGTCTCTGAGCATTAAGTAGGTGCTAAAATAAAGTTAGCTGAAGCAGCACAAAATTTTTCAGAGGTTGTTTTTGTTCTTATTTAATAAACATTAAAAACCTACTATGTGCAAAATAACAGATGGGCAATGGGGTATATACACACTCAAACAAAATATATATCCCTGGCCTCCAGCTAGTCGTATAGATGGAGAGAAAGAGAAGGGGAGAGATTGATTGATTGATTGGATAGATAGATGACCAAGACTACACAGAGACTCTGTTCCCAAAGGTTACACTGGTCTCGTGGTTTGTGTTAAATCCCATTTCGGTTCATCCTAACAAGATAAGGCTGACAAATAAAGTCACCCTTTTAACCCCACAGTATTGCTGAGCTCCTATTTTAGGGCAAATAACTGTACTGAGCTCTGGGTACACACTATTGAGCAGGACAGAATGCCTGCCCTTCAAGAAACTTAAGAATCTCCTGGGAGGTAGAGCCAGATGAACAAGCAATGAGAACACAGCGTGGTAAGACCCACCAAAGGAACAGACTCTGGATGCCACAGGAGCACACAGAAGAGGCTTCTAACCCAGCCTGGGAGAGTCGGGAAATGTTTCAAGGGCAGAAGTTTCCAGAAAGAAAGAAAAAAACATAGTATCTGCTACTTAATCTATCCAATATGTATGTTTCTTTTGGAAACTCCCTTTTCATCTGGTATTATATCGACATTTTCAAGAATGTTCACTTTTGGGGTATGACATATTTATCAAACACTGACAACTGAAGAGCCTCGATATCATTTTCCTGGAGAGTTCCTCATCCACTAGGCACTAAAGGTATATGACAACAAAAATTTCTCCTGAAAACAATTGAGTTCCTAAGGCAAATATTTCAATAATATTACATGTAAGAAAAATGTATTGTAATACTGCTTGGAATGCATGATTTCACCACAAGAGTTTCTTTTTCAAATTGTGTGCCATGTTCTATCCAAACTAAATTTAGACATCTCTCCAAAATAAATTTTAGGAAGGCTAAATCAATAAAAAGAAAAACCCCACCAAAATGTAAATTTAATTTTAAATTTTAACATATTGTGTTAGTTCAACACAATAACATCTGTTAATAGGGAATTTCTATAGCATAGCTATCAAAGCATGGTATTTACCTGGGACAGTCTGGGTTCAAATTGCACTTCTTCCATTTACAGGCTGGATGGCCTTGGGCATTGCCTAACTTGTCCTTGCTTCAATTTACTTATCTGTAAGGAAATGAGGTTAAGGTAGATAATGGGACAATAATAGCCCCTACTGCACACAGTTGAAAGTCATTAAATATTCACATATTTATAAACAACTTAAAATAGTGCTCTGGCCCAACCACTACAAGCATATTAGCTATTCTCATTAATTACACTAATTCTAATTGCAGAAAGCCATGAGAAAACAATACAAATAGCTCTAGCTAAAGGTTAAGACCAATGAAGAAAATAAGAGACATGTGGTAGGTTCAGCATTCCCTGGTCTAGGCTTTGGCCTCAGGAGGGGAATGAGAGGAAAAGGCCCTACCAGAGGCCTTAAACCTCACCCACAGCTCTGTCTTCCCAGGCAACGTGGTGGGTAAACAAAGATCTGAACTTTCTAATTCAGACTAGTTTTTTGGTTGTTGTTTTTTTTTTTTTAATTTGCTTCCAAGACTTTGATGGAATGACTTAAGAAAAGGGTCACAATTACTAGAAAGAACCTAAAAGAAAAAGAGATTAACAGTCCGACAAATGTTTCTTTACAAGAGCAGAGAGATACGGGCAGGGTGTTCTTCGTGTCATGTCTCCTCAACAAAGCAGAAGAGGAATTCTGACTTCCAAAAGCCTTAACGAGGGACACATCTGGAGAAAGCTGCACGACAGTCTCACGTTCACTGAAACCTCAAAGATTTCTTTGGGAGTCTGGGGGTGTTGAATCTGACAAACACTGGTGCTTTTGGGGCCCCAAGGCGCAGATGATAGGCCAAGGCCTCACCCTTTTGTCCCTCCCTCCAGTGCATGCTTTCCACACTGTTCTCCGCGTCCGGAGCCACGTACACAACCCAACAGGGAGTGATCGTTTCCCAGACTGCAATCTCCCGTGCAGGGCATCCGTTCCGTGCCATGGCGCTTTCGCAAAAACTCCGCGGGCCTTCAAGGCCCTGGGCAGCTTTCCTCAAAAGCACCCCGGGATTAGCCCTGACGTTTTAGGACTCTAGATGCCCCCTGTCGCTGGCGAGTGCTCAGCGAGCGTTACGGGCGGGCACTTGGCAGCCCCCCAGCTGGCCGAGGCTAGGATACAGGGACGTTGGCCGGGACTCCGCTCCCGTGCTGCGGGACCTAAGAGCCCTTGCTTCCACTCTTCTAGTCATCCCCGCCCCTCCACTTCTCACAGGCCTCCCGTCCCTCCCACCACCACTTCCCTCCGTTTTCCCCCCTCCCCTCGCCTCTTCTCCCCTACTCCCCCTTCGCCTGGCCCCTCCCCCGCTTCCTCTCCCCACTCCCTCCTCTTCCCGCCCCAGGCTCAAGGGGCGGTGCGTGGTGTATCACTATCACGTGAGCCCCCGGCGCGAAGAGGCCGGATGTGCCTCCGCAACCCTGGAGCTGTGGAAATTTCCGGAGATCTACTGCGACTG
The DNA here is from genome assembly GCF_021234165.1 of Pteronotus mesoamericanus. Lineage (NCBI taxonomy): Eukaryota > Metazoa > Chordata > Mammalia > Chiroptera > Mormoopidae > Pteronotus > Pteronotus mesoamericanus. The sequence goes on from NW_026555310.1 coordinate 7,400,383, forward strand.
CGCGCCGGAGGCCACGCCCACGCCCCTCGCCTCCTCTCACCCTCCCTGTGCCTTCCAGGCGGGTCCGCCCCGCTGCTGCGGAGATTCCTTTCTCTCTGGAGAGACACTCTGCAAACGCGCTGCCTGTTGCCGACCGCGAGGCTGGCGCCGCTCGCGCTACTCTTCCCAGCGCCCTCTGCCCTTGTTTCCTTCGCGCCCCGCCTTGGCGCTCCGAGCCGCCCAGCGGCCTTGCCTTCGACCTTGCATGGAGCCGCCTGGCATCCCGAGAGACGGTGTCCTGGCGCCACAGCCCCCTTAGCCGCGCCCCCTCGAATCTGCCTAACTCGGGTACCCCCCCCCCCACCTCCCGGTGGAGTGTAAGACAAAAGGGGAAGACGGTTCGTTTGGACCTAGTGTCTTCCACTCAGTGAACCCACTGTATCGTAGATCAAATAAAGCATGAGCACGGCCGAATGGTCTTTTATTTACCCCCACTTAACCACCGAGAAATAAACAAGTTATCCCTGTCCTGTAACATTCCTCACTTAGTTTTTCTAAACACGATTAAAATTTATAACAGCAATTTTGGGGAGTTTGTTGACCTCATCCACCCAGGGTGAAAAATGGCTACACAATGACTATTTTCACTCTTAATAGGGGTGTGTTGTACACGTGGTTCACCTCAAGAAAAACACATTTAACGGTTCCAGGACGGGTTGGTTCTGGACTGTCCTTTCTGGTGGGTGTCTCTGAATGGGGAGAGGGGTTGAAAAGTGGCATTAGTGCCAAGTGTCCCAAAATGAGGTGACTTGGAACTGAATGCGTGTGTCTTAATCGGAGGCAAGGTGCCAAATATATCAACCAAAACAGTGGGAGTTTTACCTCAATCAAGATTCCAGAACCAAGCCCAGATATTAAAATGCTTTTCATCTAAGAACCAGAATTGCAGGTATGTTAGTTTTAATAAGTTTCTATTCCAGTATCTTAGCTCTGGGCAAAGAAAGATCTGGAAGCTGAAAGGTGGGACTGAAAGTCCATTGTGGCCTGAGAGTATTTTGAGTAAAACACATCATTCAGTAACTGTTATTTCTTTGGACAAGAAAAGACACCACTAATAATTATGCATAAAAATGAAGGTGGGTTTTTTTAATCATCCTGTTTTAGAAAACTTTAAGTTTGAAATTTTTAATTTTCCAAAAGAATGGAGCATAGTATACTATTCAATGAAACATATAACTCTTTACCAGTATACACACATCTTGATTTCTAGCTTAATTCTTGATCCTTAGTATAATCTTTGCACATACTTAATAAACTGTAGGCACATATATGAGAACTTCTGTGATTTTGCTTTCACATTTCACTTTCCAAGACACTTACTGCTAATTAGTAGGTGTCAGTTTACCCAGTAAAAGAACTAAGGTCAAAAAATTTTTTTGTATTTCTGGCATTGTTTTGTTCACATTCATTTATTTCTAAATTCCACACCTAGCAAAATGGACCATTCCAGGGTCACATGAAAAGGCCAATGGATAAATACCACAAAAGGTCATTAAGTCAAACTATTCCTTTCACCTTTACTTGGGGAGGAGATGAGAGAAACAAAATCGTGGTAACCTGGGAAGTTTTACAGTCCTGACAGAATTGAATGTGTTTATACTAAAATGTAAAACTATCTAAATATTTTTTTTAAGGGTGAGTTTCTGTGGGCACCCTCATCCTTTTTCTGGATGAGAAATGAGGTGTGCACTTACAAAACATTAACAATTGCAGTCCCTGGCTGCATAACTAAGTTGGTTAGAGAATCGTCCCAATAGGCCAAGGTTGTAGGTTCGACCCTGGACAGGGCACATAGAAGAAACAACTAATGAATGCATAAATAAGTGGAACAACAAATTGATGTCTCTCTCTCAAAAAAAATCAATAAATTTAAAAAATTGAAAATATTAATGCTTGCAAACATCCAGATTCATAATATAATGTGCTTTTTATGCGTGACTATGTTACATAATTCTGGCCAATAGGATCTGAGACATCTATAGCAGTACTTCCAGGAAATATTACCTCTCATAATAAGATTAATCCACAGAATTGACATTCCTTTCTTTTTCAGGTGGATGTGTTCCTGTATACATGTGTCCCTTGATACCACCGCATCCAACATGTAATCCTAACAGGAGACATCTCCAGCATGTCAAACTGATGACATGGTGAGCTCCTAAAGAGATTCTAAAGTCCACGTATTAACCCTAGGACTATCGTATATGGATATGTAGACATCCTATTAGATTAGATAGAAAGTGTCATTATTTAAACCACTTTTAATTGCGTATTGTGTTTTGTACAATAAAAGGTTTGCTGCTGACAACCAGTATGTGGCAACCAGCCACTAGGATGGCCCTCAAAAAGCTTTACCTCCTGGTATTCATGTCTTTGTACAATCCCTTCCTACATTGTATTGGGACTTGCTTTTGTGGCTAATAGAATATGGAGGACATAAGTGTGACTTCTGAGGCTAGTTTACAAAGGCTTTACAGCTTCTTACTTGATCTCTCTTGGATAACTTGATCTGGAATAAGCCAGCTGCCATGTTGTGATGCACTAAATCAGGCTTGTGGAGAAGCCTGCTTGGATCAGAACTAACTAGGCAGCACCAATTTGGCAGCATGTGAGTTTCCTTAGAAACAGATCTTCCAGCCCCAGTCAGGCGAGTTGGTAACTACCAACATAGTTGTCAACTGACCTCAACATCAAAGGAAACTTTGAACCAAAACACACGTCTGAGCTGCGCTTGAATTTCTGATTTGGAGAAGCTTTGAGAGTTTTAGCCACTAACTCTGGAAATGATTTGTTACACTATTGTTATCATTAACGCTATTGCTTTGGGCTTGGGATCTGTCTTACAAACATATTATAAAATACAACCCTTCATTTTTTTAATGCCTACTAAACATGATCCCAACAATAAAATATACAAAATGATAAGAAGAATAAAAAAGGATAGAAAGAGGAATTTATTGAGAAACTTGAGAGAGAATAATACTAAGAAAATATGGAAGTCATCGGAATAAATGGAAGACTGTGGTTTGAAGGGGGACAGGAGTAGAATGTTAGAATTTCATTATTGTTCCATTATGTCAGTGTTCTTACTTAAATTTTGAGTAACACTCCCTGGACAGTAATATCAGGCTGTGTACATGGCCTGATAGAGTAATAAACCATTTGAGCGCAAGTCTTAGAATCAATTCTCATGCTTGTGGTTTGCGGAAGACTGGGCCCAAGAGACACCTGTCCTTTTCCACCATCAAGCAATTGCAACAGACATTTATTCAGTTCATTATGTGCTAGGCACTGAAGGATAAGGTTAAATGTACTCATTCAGCTAACACATATTGAACTCCTTCTGTATATCAGGCTCTGTTCTAGGCACTAAAGATTCAATGATGAGCCAAACAAAAGACTTTTCCTTATGGAGTTAACATTCCAGAAAGGGGTTTGGAAAGGAAGATGCAAGAAAGGGCAGATCAAGGCAAAGAAATAAGAATGAAATAACATGTTTTTAGCCCTAGCTGCTGTGGCTCCATGGATTGAGTGCTGGCCTGTGAACCAAAGGGTCACTGGTTCAATTCCCAGTTTAGAGCACATGCCTAGGTTGCGGGCCAGGTCCCCAGTAGTGGGTGCGCGAGAGGCACGCACACATTGATGTTTCTCTCCCTCTCTTTCTCTCTCCTTTCCCCTTTCTAAAACTAAATAACATCTTTTTCAAAAACTTTTTTAAAAAACTAGTATGTGTTTACATCATGAAAAATGCAGTAAAAATATAATAGGACAATGAGAAAATGCATGGAAGGGGTAACTTTGGCTGGGATGGTCAAGGAAGACTTTTTTTCGAAGAGGTGACATTTAAGCTGAGACCTAACTGATAAGAAAAAAGCCACACAGAAACATAGGCAAGGAGATTTCTAGGTGGAAGAGCTTCCTTGTAAAGGGAAAAGCTTAGTGGTTTAGGGGCAGAAGGAAGATCAATGTGGCTAGCCCATGGTGAAAAAGACAGGAGTGGTAGAAGATGAAGTTTGAGGACGTAGGCAAGGACGCAAGCAGGGAAGGCCATGGTGAATGATAAATATGGATTTTATTCTGATTGCAATTAGAAGGCACTGGAGGAGACTTCCAGTCAAGATGTCGGTGTAGGCAGACATGGCTTGCCTCTTTGTACAACCACATCAAAATTACAACTAAAATAAAGAACAATCACCACTCAGAACTGTCAGAAATCAAGATGAATGAAAGCCTGACAACTACAGAATTAGACACAACATCCAACCAGATGGGTAGGAGGGGTGCAGATGTGGAATGGGCTGGTTTTACCCACATGTAGTGGATGAAAATTCAGGAGTGAGAAGTCCCAGCCCCACACCAGGCCCTCGAGTCCAGGCTTCCAGTGCCCGGAAGATAAGTCCCCACAATTTCTGGCTACAAAAACCAGCGGGCATTGAGTCAATGGAACAAATTTCTGGATCCCCAAGTAGTTCCTCTTAAAGAACCCACGCATGGCCTCACTTACGCAGACTTACTCCCTCTGAGCTCTAGCACTGGGGTAGCAACTTAAAAGGCACCAGTGGTATACTGGTAGAAATTGAAGTGTCTGGCATCAAGGTGAGCAGAGGCCATTGACCCTTTTCTAAACCCTTCTCTAACAGAGCCAGTAAGCTGGCGCCATATCTGAGACTTCATTAACCTAGCTAACACTGTTTAATGTGCCGTTGGAGATCCCCAGAGACTCCACAGCACCCAACTTCAGGCCACCCAAACTGCTTTTCCATAAGAGTGGCTGGTCTTGGCTCATGCTTCACAACTTCCTAAATCCTATCAAACAAGCAACCACTAGCTTCAGTGAGCCCCAGGCCTGACACTAGCAGCAGTCAGCTTAGATTCACAGCTTGGCTTCACCTGGGAATCTCCAAGTCCAGCACAAGTAGCAGCCACCTCAGATTGCTTTATAGCTCAGGCAGGGTGGCTCCAGGCAAAACACAGGTTGGGGCTGACCTTGGCCCGCACCACCTGGGCAACCGCCAGGACCAGTGCACTCAGTGAACAGTTACAGACCACGTCAGAGTACCACCATCCTGCCCCAGCACAGCTGATCCTCCATGGTGGGTGGAGGTTGGTGGTAAGTGGTCGCAGCTGACTGGCCTGGGTAAATCCCTCCCATTGATCTACCATAGAATACATAGAATACATAGAAACAAGCAAAATGAGGAGACAAAGAAACATGACACAAACGAAAGAAAAGATCAAAATTCCAGAAAAAGAATGGAACAAAATGGAGGTAAGCAATCTCTCAGATTTAGGGTTCACCTTAAAACACTGGTTATAAGGATGCTCAGAAAACTTAGTGAGAAGCTCAACAGCATAAAAAAAATACCCAGTCAGAAATGAAGGATTCACAAATTGAAGTAAAGAACAATTTACATGGAAACACTAAAGTAGATGAAGCCAAGAATCAAATCAATGATTTGGAACATAAAGAAGCAAAAAACAACCACATAGAACAACAAGAAAAAAAAAGAATCCAAAATAATGAGGATAGTATAAGCAGCCTCTGGGACAACTTCACGAGGTCCAACATTCACATAAGAGGGGTGCCAGAAGGAAAAGAGAAAGAACAAGATATTGGAAATCTATTTGAAAAAAATAATGAAAGAGAACTTCCCTGATTTGGTGAAGGAAATAGACATGCAAGTCCGGAAAGCACAGAGAGTCCCAAACAAGATGGACACAAAGAGGCCCACTCTAAGACACATCATAATTTAAATGCCAAAGGTTAAAGATAGAGAATCTTAAAAGCAGCAAGAGAGAAGCAGTGAGTTACCTACAGGGGAGTTCCCATAAGACTGTCACCTGATTTCTCAAAAGAAATTTTGCAGGTTAGAAGGGATTGGCAAGAAATATTCAAAGTCATGAAAAGCAGGAATCTACAGCCAAGTTTGTTCTACCCGGCAAAGATATCATTTAGAATCGGAGGGCAGATAAAGAGCTTTCCAGACAAGGAAAAACTAAAGGAGTTCACCAATCACCAAACCATTACTATATGAAATGTTAAAGGGACTTACTTAAGAAAAAGATCAAAATCGTAAACAATAAAATGGCAAAAAATGCAAACTTGTCCTGGCTGATGTGGCTCAGTGGGCTGCGTGCCAACCTGAGAACCAAAAGGTTGTTGTTTCTATCCCCAGTCAGGACACATGCCTGGGTTTCAGGCCAGGTCACCAGTTGTGGGCACAGGAGGGGCAACCAATCGATGTATCTCTCACCCATTGATGTTTCTCTCTCTCACTTTCTCCCTCCCTTCCCCTCTCCTAAAAATAAATAAATAAATAAATAAATAAAATTTTTTTAAAAAAATACAAATCTCTCAACAGTTGAAACTAAAGAAACAAACTAAGCAAACAAGAACGGAGACAGAATCATGGATACAGGTGAGCGTTTTGATAGTTGCCAGATAAGCAAGGGGTATGGCGGAATAGGGGAATGGATAAGGGGATTAAGTAGTAGAAATAGGTAGTTACAGAATAGCCATGGGGATATAAAGTACAGTATAGGAAATGTAGTAGCCAAAGAACTTATACATGTGACTCATGGATATGAACAATGGTAGGGGGACTGCCTGAAGTAGGTGGTGCTATGTGGAGTGGGAGTAAAGGGGGTAAAATCAGGACAACTATAATAGCATAATCAATTTAAAAAAAAAAAAAAAGAAGGCATCACTGGAGGGCCTTAGGTAAGAGAAATAAATTTATCCCTTTAACCAAAGGATTTGATTTATATCTGAGAGGATCTTTTGGACTGTTGGACAGAGAATGGACAGCAAATGAGCACCACGTATGGAAGCCCAGAGATGAGTTGGAGTGTGGCTTTTTGCAATGATCCAGGAGAGAGGTGACAGTCGCTGGCATAAGGACCACAGCAGTGAAGATATTGAGAAGTGGCAAGATTCTAAATATTTTTTAAGGCAGACCCTTCAAGGCTTGCTAATAGACTAGATATTTAAGGAAAAGGATAGCTCAAGATGAATCCCTGGCCTGAACTCTTTCATGAAAGGTGGTATTAGTCTTTTAAACTGTAAAAATTAGAACAGTTTTGTAGGGAACAAAGAGGTCAGAACAAGATTACAGTCCCTTCCAGTGGGAAGGGGACTCACTCACCTGGATGAAAAAGTCATTTTAGACCTTTTTTTATCAGTTGATGTCCGATTGAAAAGAACTTCCAGGAAGTGCTGCCTAACCCACCATTAAGATTGCTCTCCTGGAAGAGTTGATTGGTGTTACTACGGAATGTATGTGGAAGGTAAGATTTTTTCAGCCCTGGTTATGCGAGATGCCAAACCTCCCTAGAGGGAGTTCACAACCTTCCTGGGGAGAATAATTTTGTATATAAGACAACGCAGATTTCAAAATGAGTCCTGCGCCACATGGTTTAAAAAAAATAGTACCTGCAAAAAGAGAAGTGAGAAGAGAGGGATTAAGTTGGAGGTAGGCTTGAGTGACCATGAGGAGAAGTTGGGCACTAAAGCAGGAAAGCCTAATAGGTGAGACTTGCGTCAACCAGTAGAAGGGGTGGAAAGCAGGAGTAAAGGGGAAATCGGATCCTGCCTTGTCAATCAGACACTGGTGCAGGCCCAAGGCACCCGCAACCTCGCGTGCCGCGGAAATAGACTATTGTACAGATTTCCTCAGGAAAACATTGAAAGCAAAAAATTGTGATCACACAACTCTTTCCTTTATGCCCTGCCCAATCCTCTCCCACGTCCCCGAAAGGAAGAGAGCAGTAGGTCAAATTCGTTTGTTTATTCATTCATCCAACAAACATTTATGTCTCATAAGAGGCCTTTTGTTTCCAGCAAAGGATGGATCCTGCCTTCCGGCAGCACCGAACATTCCACAGCAGGCAACCCAGTCGCCTGGTTCAGCAAGACCGCATCGCGGTTGGAAAGGAGGGATCGGGCTCGGGAGTCCCTCAGACCAGCATTCCAACGGGGAGGCAAGCGCCCTTGTAAACACAAGGAAAGAAGGGCGCGGAGGGCGAGAAGTGCTCTGACATTGGAGTGGGGGTGGTGGAATGAGTGAAATGCGAAGTAAAAACTGAGGACTCCAACAACCTCCGTAGAAGAGCCGGTCCCCCCAACCGGAAGGCCAAAGGGGCCCCCTATCAAGGGGTCCGGCTTGCTGTTCGGGATGTATGTAGTTTTTCCCCTAGTAGGGTTTTCATGTTCACACATAAAGGATATCCCGACACGAGCTCCCAACCCACCTAACCAGGCTAGTGTTGAAGAGGGAAAGCAGGTCTAGATGGAGAAGATAGAACAACAGAAACCGTCGCGTTTTCCCAAGTTTACAAGAGAAAACCCCCACGAAAACCACAAAAATAACAGGCAGGAAAGGGCCGTGTGGGCAGAATGTGTCCCCAAAAAGCCTTGAGTAGAAAGCAGACTGCTGGTAACACGCACCACCGAAGGGAGTCTGAATGAGAACGCTCCTTAAAGACAGCCGCATTACGTTGGGCACCAATCCGGGCTGAAATGATAGGGAAGCATGGGGCTAGAGGAGGCTCTTCCCAGGCTGACCAGGGACCTAGAGATCGTGGGGTTTAGCATTCCAGGAGGGTGGGGGCGCCGGCGGACGGGGCGGGGCGCGTCAAGCCGCCTCTAGGGGAGGGGAGCAAATGGGGAGGGGGCGGGACGAGCCCTGGCGGGCCGGGGGCGGGGCCCAGGTGGTGTTGGTACACAAAGGCGCCCAGAGGCCCCGCCCACTGACGCGTCGGGTGGCATCTATAAGACGACGCTCCGGGGCTTGCATTGGAGTCTTGCGTCGTCGCCGTCCCGGAGCGTCTTACTCCGCACTACTGCCAGCTTCCCGACCACGCGTCCTCGCACACTCGTGCCTTTCCCTTGAGACGGCGGAAGCCGGACGATTGGGGGGCAACTTGTCGTTTCTTTTTTTATTAAAATTATTTTTCCTGCCTGTTGTTGGGGATTTTTTTTGTTTTGTTTTGTTGACGATTTTTGTTTGAGAAAAGCCCACCGAAGGCGTTTGCGTGACATTCCGGGATTCAGAAGCGGAGACCACTAAGGTAACAGCGCGGGGGATGTCTGCAAAGGGCGCGAGGCCCGGGCGGGAGTGGGGGAGGGGCGTTCGGGAGGGGCCGCGGCGGGAAGGCAGCTGCTGGGGTCGTTTCCTCCGCTGTAGGCGCGAGAGCGATTGATGGGGCTGGCCGAAGTCCCCCTGCCCACTGTGGGTGGTGGTTGCCACCTTCCTTCGGGCAAGGGAGGGGCGCGACGCGGGGGCTCCGTGCCCGCCGGGAACGGAACCGCATTTTCCCGTTAGGGGGAGGGGAGCCAGCTCGGCCCCGCGTCTCCGCTGCGGCAAGTCTTGTGACTGATTTGCATCAATAAAAAAATAAGTCCAGGTGGTCTGGAATTCGGAGTCGCAGAGGTGGCGTCGGGCTTTTAGTGTTAACATGGGCCGCAACTGGGGAAGACGGGAGGAAGGCGTTTGACAATCAGCGTTCGCTATTGCATCAGTCTCCTTTCCCGGTAGAGGAGGCGCCGGCACAACGAAGTGCTCGCCAGCTAAATGCCAGTGGACGAGTGTGTTTGAGGGCATGGGCTTGCGCGTGTAAACAAATATGCTGCGCTCTTGGGAGCGGGCGTTCTCCCCTGATCTACGGAGGACTTTTATCAATCCCTTCCGCCCCCTCGAGTGGGCTAACTGCCGCAGAGGCATTTCCCCCCTCTAGGGGCTCCTGGCGTGAAAGGACGGGTTATGCGGCACTGCTGTTGCACATGCTAGAAATGCGGAGCTGTGCGCCTGGGCAGCAAGCACACCTAGCCAATGCCTGAGTGGGCTGTGTGCCTAGCGTGTCTGTGCACGACCAAAGAGGCTGTGCGGGTAAAGTAACAGAGGTCCCTGCACCCCTCCCTCAAACTTGGGATCACGGAGAGGGTGAAATTATAAAATCCGCCGAGGGGTTTCGGGGCCCGAAGGACGCGGGGCTTCAGCAGGCGCGGCGTGTCTGTGGGACTATCTTTGTTCTTCGCGGCGCCGCTGTCCGTACTTTTCCGCCCCTCGGCGCGCCCCCGCCCCTCGCTCTCGGCTGGTAGTTTTCCACTCGCCTGGGCTGGGATGAATCAGCCGCGCGTCACGTGACCATGGCTAGCGCTGTGGGTCCTGACGCGCCGCCTCTACCTTCACAGGCAGACGCGCGGGCCAGTGCGCCGCAAAGGACAAAAGGAGGCTAGTGTTACTCGAAGCATCTGATTCCTCCCGGTTCCCAACATGAAGAAAGTCGAAATGGGAAGGTTCAATATTTCCCCGGATGAGGACAGCAGCAGTTACAGTTCGAACAGCGACTTCAACAACTACTATCCCACCAAGCAAGCTGCTCTGAAAAGGTGGGAGAAAAAACGGCTTGTGCGGGTCTGGGGTTCTAGGAAGGACTCTGTTCCTGTTGCTTTAATTTACTGTGGCATTTGGAGAGTGATCACTTTTGAAAGTATCTGGTTGTCTTATTACAATGACAATAATGTGGCGTGAAAGTAGGCTCCTAATTAATACGCATTTAAGTAAAGGTGTGTGGCAACTAAAAGGGCTGTTTTGTGTTAAAGCATTCCATTGTGTATTTCAACCCAGTTAAAGGGTTTTTTTCTTTTTTTGTTTTTTGCAGCCATTATGCAGATGTAGATCCTGAAAACCAGAACTTTTTACTTGAATCGAATTTGGGGAAAAAGAAGTATGAAACAGATTTTGTAAGTTAAAAATAATAAAATTGTGTTTCTGTGGCTTTATGGAGTAAACAAATAGTTTTACTTTAGATTTCAAATCTAACTTGCCCAAAGCTGGTTTTCTCCGTTTAATTATTGTTATATGTTTGGTTATCGTTTTCCCTCTATGTAGCATCCAGGTACTACTTCCTTTGGAATGTCAGTATTTAATCTGAGCAATGCGATTGTGGGCAGTGGAATCCTTGGGCTTTCTTATGCCATGGCTAATACTGGAATTGCTCTTTTTATGTAAGTATGTGTAAGTAGTGAGTCTGCCATGCAGGGCAGTTAACATGTTTTGGCTCCAGAAACTGACTTGAAAATCATTTGCTTAAAATTTAAAATAAGAGAAATCAAAGACTATCTTTATTCTGGTATATAATTGCATGATATCAAGAAAGCCAATTAGCAAAAAACAGGACAAGTTAAAACTGATAAGACAAAGGTCTTTAGGTTGATGGGAATACTTAAGACAAAGTTTTAACAGGGTTTGGACATTTTAAGGAAATGATTGATAAATTCAGAGTAGTTAGAAATTTTGTTCTGGCGAAATCAGAAGCCAAAAATATTAGGAAGCATAATACTTCCAAAGCAGTTAGGTAAATTGACATGGTCTCCCCAAGGACTGTGGCCCATGCGTGCGGAAGGAAGAAAACTAATATATATTTTTTTAATATATAAGGTGTGGTAGTATTTGCCTAACCTGAAATGTTTGTTTTAAGAAAAGTGAGTAATAAAGCAACTGAAAAGCAACCCATATGTGTTTTTGTTTTTTTAATATTTACTTCAGATTTGTGTGATTGCCATATGCCATAACAAAACATTTATACTTTAATAAGTACCTGCCTTTGCATATTTTTTTCTCTTAGTTGTTGAATTAGAATTAGTTACTCCTGCGCTTTCCAGCATCGATATGTAGAATAGCATCTAGATCTGTAGAAGACTTTAGGGAAGTAGTCCTTAACCATTGTGGGGTCACTGGCCCTTGGAGAATATAATAGAAAAGTAAGGACCTTATTTCCAGGGAAAAGAGCACAAAACAAAAATACATAAAATAAAGTTGAACATACATTTTCAAAGATGTTTGTCATAGCTATTAACTTTTTGTATCCTAAGTCATTTTCTGTGGAAGATAAGTGATTTTGTTATACAGATGAAGAAACCACATATGCATGCAAAATGGAATTGTCCCTTTGTGACAGATAGACTTTTTGTTAGCTTAAGGGTGCCTTCTATTCAAGTTGTTTTCTCTAGCAGGGTAGAATGTTCATGAAAAGAAAAGCAGACCTTTGCAGAGTTCTGCTTTGTGGTGAAATTCCACGCCGAAGCTAAGCACAATTTGAGCATTGGAAACCAGGATTCAGTCAGCTTGCTTCATTAACACGAGGCTTTTTGAGCCCTCATGCTAAGGTGAAGGACCAAGAACTTGCATAGACAGGACCCTAGAGTTTCAAAGTTTTTAGTGAGAAAATTGAATGGCATCATTATTATATATTTGAAAGCCTTCTTAACTCAGGATAAAAACTGGAGGCTGTTTTTAGTGGGGTTCTAGTGCAGTATTTACATGGCATCTCTTTCGTAAGTGAAACCACAATTCTGAGATATCAGCCTTGCACTTTGGAAATTATTTATGCTCTAGTAGAGTCCATGAGTTTGATGGTTATGCTTAACAGTATCGAGTGCTAAAGTGAATTTTTAATCCATCAGTATTTTATGAGGTATAGAGGTAAAGGGACCAAAAGCCCCATGGCTGCTACGGTCTAGTAAAACAACTCTGGCTAACCTTTCGAGTAGAAACTCTCTTGAGGTTGAAAGAGACCTCAGAGTTAGGGAAAGTTCATTCCCCTCTCGTTGCCATAGGAGAATTGAATTTGTCAGCACACCTTGAAAATTGTTTTTGATTAAACCAACAACTTTGTCTAGTTAGAGGTGAGGCCGATGTTGTCATTTCCTACCTCAGATTAGACCCCATAAAACTTACAGCATTAGAATAGCAGTTTGATATCACCACCTGTGTATAACAGACATCAGATTCTTTGCCAGACCTTATATGATACTATATTCAGTTTGCTTGTACAGAATTTTTTTTTTAAAGTGACTATCTTATTGTGTGCAGAATTTTCTATGAGTTTCCCTGATTTTGATTTGCTGTTACGTTACTTAAAAAAAAAAAAAAAAATTTATATTGTCCATGGCTTGCTGTTGGGGGAGGAAAATAAAGCTGGAATGAGAGAACCTGTCCCCTAAAGGAAACAAGTAGGGAACCTTAGTCCTTCTCTGTTCCAGGGAGGAGATAGCCTAGACAGTTGGACTGATAAGCCTACTTGTTCTGTCTAGCACAGGCATTGTTTAACTTTGTAACAGTGCTGGGCCTGTATTTCACACCATGAGGTGCAGTATATATTGTCACATTGGTTACTTCACTGATTTTTGCTATCTCAATTGGATTTCAAAAATACCATGTGGGCTGGGTCTCCTGGCCAGGGGTATTACCACCGGTTTACAGATAAAATGAATTATTAAAGTGTAGGCAAGTGACAAGTATGCAGCTGATTATTATGGTGCCAGGACCCAATTATAAGTCTCAACTCCACCACTTTAAAGTTTGGCTTTCCAGTGTTTCCCTGCATGTTTGGTTCAGTGGGTAAACCCTTCCTCTTACCTATTACCTAACACATGATGCAAGTTTTTAGAGCCAAGTAAGAGAATATATAGACACGCTAGCCAGGAGAGTGTCATTCTTCTGGGCATCCTCTCTAGCAAAGGAAATATTAGGATAAGTTTCCTATTAATATTTAAGTAACAACCAAAAAGAGTTAGTTGTCTTTAAATAGAGCTGTTGCTTGCTTATAACCCTGCACCTTTTCTTTCTCTTATCAGAATTCTCTTGACTTTTGTGTCAATATTTTCCCTGTATTCTGTTCATCTCCTTTTGAAGACTGCCAGTGAAGGAGGTATGGTAGCATTCTTTATTTCTAAAGCAATTGTGCTTATCATGATTTTGTTTCTTTTATAAAATACTTGCTTCATGCTTCTGTGTTCTTCAAATTATAGGGTCTTTATTATATGAACAGTTGGGACATAAGGCATTTGGATTGGTTGGAAAGCTTGCAGCCTCTGGATCAATTACGATGCAGAACATTGGAGGTAAGAATCTTTTTAAAGGTGATTTGAGTAGACTTTTTGCTTTGTGTAGCGCAGTGGTGACACGTTGCTTTTGGTGTCACGTGCCACATTTTGCACTTGTAATGGTATAATTTTTTTTCCTCCAGCTATGTCAAGCTACCTCTTCATAGTGAAATATGAGTTACCTTTGGTGATCAAGGCATTAATGGAGATTGAAGATGAAACTGGGTAGGTGCTAAGTAAGGTTACTCATAAGAAACAATTACAGTCAAAAATGATTAGATAATTTTATCAAAGTTGGATACAAAATGATTATCAGTAAATTATCGATGTCATTGTTCAAACAGAACTTTTGAGAATGAAGGGCCAAAAGATGGTAGCTAGTCCTGTAACTCTGGATGACTAATTTTTAACCTGCATGTAAAAACAGGTTTTCTAAACCATTCTCTTTATATTTACTCTTTAAGAAATTGTAGCTGAATAACATACTCCAACCAACATTAGGACTGTGGCTATGAATTACATTAAAAACCGATTCCTGTCTGTTTTTTGTAAATTCAAAATTCTTAAAACTTTATTTACAATGTGTAATAGCCAAAAATGTATGACTGTACCATAAAAACCCTTATTCTTCTAGTAAAGTTATTCATCCCAGGGGACTAAAAAGTAAACATGGTGGAGTTGAGGTGGGGAGATAATTTACTTTCCCACTTTATCTCAAAAGAGAGGTATTGTGGTTGTCTCTGTGCTGTAGAAATTTATTTTAGTACTCTAATCTTTAGATACTAGTTTCTACGGGGTCTCTGTTGCTGAAATGAGTGGAGTAAAACTCACAGGGCAACTAGAATTCGAAACAGTGATTTAAAAGAGGGTAACGTTGATTACCTAAAAAGGAAAATATCACTAGAATTCTTTGGACACATGGGTAATATTTTCTCTTAACTTCAGAAGGGATCTTTTGACTATTTTTGTAGTTAAGGTGGTCATGGTATTAAAACATACTCTTGACAACCTGGAGTAAGTCCTGGTTTGGGGATTGGGTGTTTTGTTTTTGCCTCTGTATGAAAAGATTTCCGTGTTCAAATATTTCATATGTACATTTGCTAACCAATATCAGAAAGAAGCTTGTTTTGAAATTTCCTTGTTTTTAGCATTAAAAATGGCAAGCTAAAGCTATGACAGAGTTGGTATACAATTTTTCTAAAAATGCATAAAGATAAGATTACTGGCTTAACAGTGCCTCTTTGTTCCCTGTATTAGTAGCAAGCATTTAAGAAGTATTTTATGTTATGAATCAGCTGGCAGCCTTCCCAGAGCAAACTGGGACAAAAGTTACACTGTTTCATGCCCCATTTCTAACCTGAGTGAATGTCCATCTAGCGCACAATGTAAAATACTTATTCTTGTTTGTAGGCTTTCTGAATAAGTGATACTTCCACATCCGTATTTTTAGTGTGTATTTTTATAGTATTTCTATAAGATGAGTCCTATGAGAAAATATTCGGAGAATAGTTGTGACTGGTTTTGACCTTGTTTTTCATTTCTTTAATTCAGATTGTGGTATCTGAATGGTGACTACTTGGTTCTGCTGGTATCGTTGGTGCTCATTCTTCCTTTGTCACTGCTGAGGAATTTAGGTGAGCAAACCCATCTCTAAAGAGAATTGAAATGATTTGTCTCACTAGCTAACTGGCTCTCTCTTAATAGACAGTGAGAGCTAAAAAGCTCCGAAAGCATACCTTTGGGAGTTGCAGCCTGCAGACCTCTGTAGGTCTTTCAGAATCCTAGCATGATCTACTAAGGAGCCAAAATACTTCTTTTTTACTTCATATTATCTTGTACTTTGTCAACAATAATACAGAATGAATGGGAATTTTTATTAGTTATGAGCAACTATTTTTAAGTAATTCTGTAGCATAGTATGTAAGAATTAGAAACTTAATATTGCAGCCACACTGAAGCCTGTCGAGCAGAATTGAATTCTTTAGCAGAGAACCTAAATCCGCTTCCTTAAACTAACATTTGTCCTCTCACCCCCACAGGATATTTGGGATATACCAGTGGCCTTTCCTTGTTATGTATGGTGTTCTTTCTGATTGTGGTAGGTATAACTTCTTTAAAGCTAGTGATTTTTTTAAATAAGCTCTGTCACATTATTCAGTTTAACAGATGAAAAATAATATATTTTCAGGTGATTTGTAAGAAATTTGAGATTCCTTGTCCTATGGGGGATGCTTGGATAATTAGTGAGGCAGTAAATGGCACCTTCACGCCCCCGACAGCTCTTGTACCTGATACGGCATTTAATACAACTAATGATGCTTGCCAACCGCGTTATTTTATCTTCAACTCACAGGTAAGTAAAGAGAATCACTTTTCTGAAAGGAAGATTTTAGGGAAGAAAAGAGGGAAACTATCTATAGAAAATTTTAAAATAACTCCCCAGATAAAGGGAGGAGGGGTAAATGCTGCTCTTTAGAAAACATGATTAGCTTATTATTGAGGACTAGGAAGAAAACATTGGTTTGTGTCTTAAAATCGATTCAAAAATAAAGTTATATGACAATAATTGACACATTCAGAAGTTAGGATACTGATCACACATAGTGAATAAATTAGAAGATTGGAAGCTAATTATGTAAAGAAAACTAACTATTTTAGACTTTGATTGTAAGGTTAGTTGACTTGTAAGTTGCAGAACTGCGAAAACACCTGAGTTTGTTACATTAGTGTTATTGAGTAAATTTTTCTGTCTTTTGCAGACAGTCTATGCTGTGCCAATTCTGACTTTTTCATTTGTCTGTCATCCTGCTATTCTTCCCATTTATGAAGAGCTGAAAGAGTGAGTGCTTTATCTATTTTCACAGAGATTTATTCAAATAGTATTATTTGATTACTGCTATAACTACTACTGAAATGTATTTTTGTACTTTTCTTTGAATTTACATAGCCGCAGCCGTAGAAGAATGATGAATGTATCCAAGATTTCATTTTTTGCTATGTTTCTCATGTACCTGCTTGCTGCCCTCTTTGGATATTTGACATTTTATGGTAAGTAATGTCTGGTTTACCGCACTCACACACGTTGTGAGATGAAATTGATACTTTGATATGTATAGTTCTGTCACATCTGTTTTTAGTATATTTCATCTGTGGTGAGAAATTGAATTTAGTAGAGTTTAGAATTTTCTGTAGGGTATTTAATCAGTAATTTCTAGAGTCCTGGTTCAAAAGTATACTATTGGTCATTCAATGGCATTTTTATATGATGTGCTTATATCTGAGTTTACCTATTTTCTACCATCACTTTCAAATTATACAATACACACAAACTATAAGCCAAACCACGGGATTTAGCTATTGAGCTCCTGTTGATTTTAATGGGGGTCATGTGGCTAAATCTCTACTTGGAATTTAGAAAACATTTTTCTTCAATGTTATTTTAATTGCACTAATAACCCTAACTCCAGATTAATCTTCTTAGTCTCTTAATTTGTGGTCATGTTGAGTAGCCAACACTTTTGGTGCAAATTTTGCCACAAGTTGGATTTTCTACCTAACCTCTAAAGAAAACAGCACACTTAAAAGTTTTGGTTTTTCTTTCTCTCTCCATAGAACACGTTGAGTCAGAATTGCTTCATACCTACTCCAGTGTGCTGGGAACTGATAAATACCTTCTCACTGTCCGTTTGGCTGTGTTAGTGGCTGTCACCCTGACAGTACCAGTTGTGATTTTCCCAGTAAGTAATGGCTTGCTCTTTTTTTCAATAGGAATGAATATAAATGTGAAGATTTGTGAGATTTTTATGTTCTGGGAGAAGGGATACACCACTATAGCAACACTGAGTTGACGATTGCTTTGAAGAGGCTTTTTAAAATACTTCGTAATTTTAAATAACTCTCAAGTGGTTACTGAAAAAATGTGTTTAACTTTATGTTAGATAATTACAGAAAAAATAAATGCTTCGTAAATTTTCAAAACATCCTCCATGTTTTCCATAATTGAAGGTATTATATGATTTTTGTTGATTAAAGCTGGAACTTTATTTCTCTATTTTGCAGATCCGGGGATCCCTAACTCACTTGTTGTGTCCAGCAAAAGATTTCAGTTGGTGGCGTCATAGTATCATTACAGTATCCATTTTGGGATTTACCAATTTGCTTGTCATCTTTGTCCCAACTATTAGAGATATCTTTGGCTTCATTGGTAAGTTTTAGGAGGTATCAAGGTTCATGCAAATAATGAAAAATTTTAAAGTTGATAAAATGTATGATTCCTTGAATTCTCAATAAATGGTAAATGTCTTTTTACAGGTGCATCCGCAGCTGCTATGTTGATTTTTATCCTTCCATCTGCCTTCTATATCAAGTTAGTTAAGAAAGAATCTATGAAATCTGTACAAAAGATTGGGGTAAGTGAGAGTATGACTATAGAAGCAGTAATCAGAAATTCCTCAGATGATTATAATGTTAATCATCTGTTTTAGTTTCACTTTTAAGTTTCTAGTAAATGGTTAACAGGAAAAGGGGATGGAAGACAGTTTGCCATCTAAGTATATGCTTAAGTTAATTATAAGGAAGTTATTAGATACAGAGATATAATATCAAGTGTAAAGATACTTAGCTTTCAACATTTGTTGAACCAGTATTTTGGGGGCTGCCTGTTATGAGACAGACAGTCAAATGGGCGGGCCTTGAGTATGTAGGAGAGAAGAAGATGGGGTGTTTAGTCAAGCAAGGCAAACGATCTTCAAAGCAAAGCTTGGGGTGGGGCCATTATTATACTTGAAAATACTATTATATACTTTAAAGTGTAATGACTAATTTTTAAAAGGTTATGATATGTTAAGCATAAATGATTCTGGTGGAGCCTTTTAGGAAAAAAAGTACTGTTTAGTCCTTTTTCTCTATTAACTATTCTAGTCTGATTAAAGTACTAGGATTGTTTTTAAGCCAATAACTATCATCTTGTTTTACTCCCAAGTATTACAGTGGCGGTAACGGAAGGGTAGGATTAGGAGCGCACTGTCTCTTAGGCCTCTGGCTTTGTTTGACTCAGGCTACATTTTAGGATGCCTTGGGTCTGATTGTGTGTGTTTAACCTTAAAGTTGTTTGTTCAGCAAAGAGAATTATTTACCTTTCCATTTGAGAGAAAGAAACTTTAAAGTGAAATTTTCTAAAGTTTTAGAGATAGTTATTTTGTAGTATACCCCTTGATTCCTTTAAGACCATTTAAACATCTTCAGCAAGGTGAAACTGGAGCTTTGTAAAATAGTACTGACATAATTTTAGTAATTATAAGTCCCATTTTTTAAAGTAGAAAGGAACTGTTGAATATATATATAGTTTGTTGCTTTCTGATCAGTGTTATTTGTGTCCTCCTTGCAGGCTATGCTCTTCCTGGTAAGCGGCATAGTGGTGATGATCGGAAGCATGGCCTTGATTGTTCTGGATTGGGTGCACAATGCCCACGAAGGTGGCCATTAACAAGCACCACTTTAACTTCAATAGTCCATTTGATGCCAGTGTTGAGTCAACTCTCAACTACTATGAAATTTCACCTAATGTTCTCAGTTTCACTTCCTTTTGAAGTGCAGATTCCTCGCTGGTTCTTCTGAGTGCAGAATAAGTGAACTTTTTTTTTTCTTTTTTTAAAGAAACTATTCTGTATGATAGAAATGGACATTAACAACAAAACCACGAGTCTCGGGTTAATGGAAGTGACAATTTTATTCCATTCCAGAGAATGGATGAACTCTTTTATCAAGCCACATGTTTGGCTGTGTCATTGTTTAACTTGGATATTTTATGGTTTTACTTGAATGTGCCTAATGGAACCATTTGATGTGAGAAACAATTCTTAATTTGCAGCAAAGTATTGAAATAACCATTGAGAAAAACACTATTATTTTTTGTACCAAAAATATTTAAAGACCTCAGAAGCACTATTTTACTTTTAAAAAATGCTTTTTTTGAACATTGTCCAAAAAACAGTTGTCGATAAATTCCGTAAAAATTTTTTCATTAGTGTTTAAAAATACTAGTATTGTGAAATGAATTGCCTTTTTGTAGGCATAAAAAGCCAAATACTTTTTTTACCCAAAATTGTTTTTAGACAAAGTGATGTAATGAAAAATTGTACCATGAATAGGAGCATAGTTTTTTCCGTTCAAACCTCACTGTTCAAGGAATTGATTGCTTGTTGTTAATACCAAATCAGATGAACTCTGTTCATCATTTTTCTTTGTTTCCAAATAATTTAGTTCATTCAGACAAATATTTATGGCTTCAATCTATTAGACTGGAAGATAATGCAGACATTTCTGTGGGAAGTAAAATAACTAATTTTGAGGTACCAAATAGTGCAATTGGGTAAAACAGGGTTTATTCAGTTGCATCGGTCTCCAGAGTTGCATTGACAGCTCTGGGTTTTTTGGGCCAGCCCTTTTTTTTTTTTTGACATTGCTTCCAGCAGTAGAAAATGGGCATTTGATGGCTATAAGCCAAAACTATTCTATCCAGAGTACAGCTTTTCAAAATGCTCATCTACTACTAGAAGTGTGAATTACTTGATAATACATGACTTAGTTGTGTTCATGTTTTGTCTACAGTAGAGGTCTAATCCACAGGTTACACCGGTATTTGGTATAAGTTCTCTTCATATAGGCCACTGGGTTTCATGCAGTAAGCTTTTTTACAAAACTTACTTGCACTGGACTGTCATCTCATTCTTTTACAACATAGAATTATTTGTTTACATCCAACAAATGGTTAGCTAGGGAAAACAGTGCAACCTGAGTGTAAGTAGTTGGTCCAACTGCATGATCACCCTTCCATGTAAATTCCAGTTAGAACTGAAAAAAATTACTTGGCTTTTAAGAGCACATTTATTGTATGTTACGGTGTATGGTGAATATATTATTAAATAATGTGGTACTTTGCTTATCAGGCATAATGTCTAAAATCTAATATACATACTTCCATTAGTGGTTGAGGGAAGCAAATAATGGAATCATCAATTGGTCATCTGGCTGTTAAGGTTTTCTCTTAGAACTTTAGAACTAAACATTTTTAGTTCTAGGCAAGGGCCAGAAATGTGGCAGACATGGTTTTTGTTACACATTTTTGTATTATATGTGACTAGATTATAGACCAGTTATGTCTGTACTTAAAGACCCTTGTGGAACTGGAAGACGTCTTGTAGTGCTACATTGGGTGAAACCAATGGTCCATTTTTGTTTGTTTTTATGCAAATAAAGGAATTGGGGACCATCTAGAAAGGTAGTGAGAAGGCGGATTTGACAGCGCTGCTTTCATTTAATTGGGCTTTTGGTACTCCCTTCAAATCCAAACCTCACCTCTAGTTGAGACCAAGAACTGGTACTTCTGCTTGAGTTCCTCAAAGAATTGCTGATTTTGTCTCTAAGGCCTACCAGGGAATATCAAGTAAAGAGCTGTTTTCTACAGTTTACATCCTTTATGTGAGAGGAGATACATTGTGAACCTCCTGGTTCATGAAAAACCCTCCCAGCAAATAGATGTTGGGAGGCTCATTCAACCTCTTTTGGCTATTAGACGTTCAAAATCAGCTGCCTAGGGTAAATTCCATTGCGTGATTTTCTTGGAGCTATCTAGACTGTCCTGAGGTACCTAAACAGTGAATTCCCATTAATAAGCAGTCTTCAGTATTAAAACCACTGTCCCGTCACCTCATTTTGCATTACTGTCTTCCGTGGATGTTTCAGTTATAACTAATGTTATTTATAGAACAGCATTAATCCATTAAAGCTAACCTATTTTTCAATATTTATGATAATCTATGTACATACATTGTCTGTCCATATGTATTTGTAAATAGGTTGTATATAATTCCGTAGGTCAGGTTGGGTCTTGGGTTCAAATGTATATATTCCCGTAAGTTTCTTAACTGCATTTTGATGAATTCACATTATATATCTAAGAATTGTCCCCAAGTTACCTGTACAGAGATTTCAATATAAACGAAACAACAAATTGTGTAAACATTACAAATTTTAAATACTGTTTAAATTATACTTGCAATAAACATTCTGGTTGACCATTATATTTTTTTCATGAAAACTTGGTGCAAGTTCAGATCTCTTATTTAAATTTTAAATAAGGTCTAAATTTTCAAAATGCAGTAGTTACCAAAATGTGATCTAGTGTAAGGAAAGACCTTCGAAGACCTGGGTGTGTTCATCTTATGTATATAGTGTAAAAATCCCTCTTGTACTGTTAGAGGCCAACAACTCCAATATGGCTTGTTGGCAAGGAGTGCTACACCGTTTCAATGAAACAATGTATGTTTTAACTAAAATAAATACATGCTTAATCCTGAATGGCAGTGTTTTCTTTGGGGGTAATGGGATCGGGAGTGTCTAAAGTTATTTTGTAAGGACAGCACCTAGCATTTAGATCTATATAATGTTACTGATTATAATGATGATGAAAAGGAGTGGTCAGGGAAAAGCTTGTTCTGCTTTTAAGTTCCTAAAGACTATAAATTTATGACGTGTGACGAAGAACACACTTCAAGTCATTTTAGGAACCCAGGCTTGGACCTGCTGTAAGGCAGCCAATAGTGTGCCAGAGTCGGGCAGCTTTTCTGAAATGCAACTTTCCAGAGCACATGCCCACGGTGGATCCCCTAAGTCTGGAGGGCTGCCCAGAAATTTGTTCCCCTCTTGAGAATGCTACCCATGGGATACCTGAAGCACAGTTAAAATTAAGAGGTGCTGAAATTGGCCTGGGAAGAAGACGGATTAGTTCCCCTTCCTGAAAGCAAGGGAGAGGAAGTGCTGGAGAGAAGGAATTCACAGACAACCGATGGGCGTGTAGGTATACCTGAGTGACACTAGATAGGAAGAGGATTATCAAGATACACAGGAGAGTTCCGTATGGTCGGAAAGCTGCAAGAGCGTCGGGCTCCTGAAGTGACTGACCTAACGCTGAAACGAAAAGGGGGTTCCCGCAGTGTGCAGCAGGGGTGCTCGGGTGAGGCTCCAAAGGCAAGGGGGCCCTGCAGGGCACTGATTCCATTATTAACAATGATCAAATACAAATTGTGAGAAGTGCACCAGGATGTGAGCAACAAAATTACTGACTCATCTGAGAAGCTTTAAGTGAACACTTAAGAGCAACGAACATGCCCATGGGGAAAAAAGTGGGATTATGTGTCAGACTTGGGTTTTAACAGAATCGGTACACTTAAGCCATTTTTAAAGGATACCAAAATGAACTGAAAAGCCAATTTATTAATCTAAAATTAGAAGTATATTCAATAGGTAGGCCCACACAAAAGATGAAAATATAGTTCTATAACCAGGCAGCCAGTTATTCCCAAGAGGTATTTCCAGTAAGCCTGAGGAATAATTTAGGAGTGTTCTAGAGCTGTTTGTCTAGACTTCCAAATACTCTTACCTGGAGAATTGATTTAGTTAAGTTTCTGATAACAAAGAAAATCCATTTAAATTAGATTAAGCAAAAACGGGGGCAGGGGGAGAGAACTTGTTAGGAGATTGGGGTACCTCAGAGAAAAGTTAAATGGGCTTTCAAAAGGCCAAACACTAGGTTTGTTCTAGAGACCTCAATGACAGAAGCGTGTGAGACTTCACTATAGAGCTCTGCAATTAGATTCTGAGCAATTTCTTCAGCCAACTTCTCAAGTTAAACATTGGCTAATCTCAAATATAGCAGATGGACAAGTCTGCCAGGACCCACCCCAGTGGTCGGGAAACAGTTCTCAGAGTAGTGAAACAGGTAAAGTCTGCACTGTGGGACCTGTCGCTGTTTGAGCTCTGAAAGCCTGCGTCCTGGGAAAGCCCTCAGTCCAGGCAAACTGGGGTGGTTGGTCACCCTAGTTAGGAAGGCACGCAAAAAAGTGTCTAATAAAATAGCCTAGAAATACCAGAAACTCATTTCCTTTGGGTTTCCTTTTTCTAGACTTCCAGGTAGAACACCAGTCTTCTTTTATGACTTTGCTCCAAGTCAACGGATTATAGCTTCCTCAAATCACATTTCCCCCCGTTTCTCCTCACCAGAGTTGTAAGCTTTGTAAGAGCAGGCATCTGTCTCTTCATTAATTTATCCCCAGCGGTCATAACAGTCTCTAGCAAATAGCACATAAATCCTCACTGTAGTTTGTAAGATGAATAAATATGCCCTTCATTTCCTATAACATAATTGAGACAAGGCTTAAACTTTTAAGCAAGAAATTTACTAAATGCTTACAAAATAAATGCAGCAAATAGCATGAAATTAAACACTTACTTGAAAGATAACAGTTTCTCTGCAGCCAGAGGCCTACCTATAAGAGAAAGACTTTCTCGCCAAGCCTGTGCTCTGCCTCCAGGTGGCAGAAGCCATCTTTAACCTCTACCCTATGTAAGTGATTTTATAGTTGTGAGATCCTTTTTCAAACCCTAGCCAGATTTGGTATCGAGAGGGTAAAAAACCCACACGGGAAGTCTGGTTGCTTACGATTTATGTCATCAAAGGAATTGTGAGTGAACCTTGGCCAGCTCCTCGGAATGTGGCCCTCAGAATGTTTTTTATGTTAGTGATTGATGAATTTGTTATATACACCTGAAGCAATAGACCATGCTACCCTGGCTTTTGA
The DNA here is from genome assembly GCF_021234165.1 of Pteronotus mesoamericanus. Lineage (NCBI taxonomy): Eukaryota > Metazoa > Chordata > Mammalia > Chiroptera > Mormoopidae > Pteronotus > Pteronotus mesoamericanus. The sequence goes on from NW_026555310.1 coordinate 7,424,947, forward strand.
GCTTGCCTTACACAAACACCAAGATTAATGATGTATACCTGGTTTCATTGTTGTGGTACTTGGTTTGGCTGCCAAGGCTGGTTGCAAAGCAGAATATGTCAACGTGACCAGCACCCACTAAAAACCTTAGACCCTAAACCTCTTGTTTGGGCTCTCCTGGTCAGACATTCCACATGTGTCCCTGTAGGTCACTGCTAGAAAAAAGGACCCTTTTATGGCCCTCTGACAAAGAACCTCTCAGAAGCCCATGCTGGACCTCTCTGGACTCCACTGTTGTAAATCTTTTTCCTGCTGCTTTTGCTCTATATCCTTTGCTGTAATAAATCATAGCAGCATGTATTATGTGCTATTGAGTCTAAAGAGTCCTTCTGGTGAATCACCAAATGAAACATGTAATATTTCCATTTCTCTTTATACCATCAGTTGGCAAAACTTAGCATCTCTTGCTTTCTCCAGGAAGAATCTATTCACAACTAAAGCCCTTAAATCATTGAGCAAGTTTTACTAAATATTGTCTCAGATATGAGGTGCTGGGAAGGTTAAATAACAAAGAGAATTTTTGTATATTCTACATCCCGCTGTGTTCAACTTCATAAAATCCCATTTGACATATTCTTCCAAGGCCCTCTGGCTGTGCTGTGAACTAAAGGTTCTCTCTGTCTGCCCTTCTTCCCACACCATACACAGCCTGTCCCCTATCCTCAGGAGCAGTTCCACTGTGTCCTCAAATCTGCCTATCCTTCTCAGGTAAAAAATGTTTTAAAGTTATCAAGGCTCACTGTCCTGAGATGGCAGTTTACTGGCCATTTATTTTCATTTCATTGTTCTTTTGAAGATCTCACATCTACTCCCACCCTTTGCAAAGGACTTTTCTCAGTATTCTTTCTAGCCACCTACAGTACTTTCCCTGAAAGGAGTTCTGGTAAGTTCAACTTTTTTCATTTCATCATATTAAAAATATCTGCTGTAGAGCCCAACCTCTAGAGGAGATAAAAACAGCTGTGCTGGCTGAAACAGTCAGGGTTGAGATCTAGAGCCTCAGCTAATAACCCTCACAACCCCTTTCCACCTGCTTCATCTACCCACAATGGCCCATGAGAGGCTGCCTTAAACTAGAGCCCAATGCAACATTGTTTGAAAAATACGGCTCTAAATTCTTCCAGAAGGTCAAGACCCCAAGAAAACAAAAATCCTGCCAACCCGAGGCTCAGTGACTGTGTCACCATTTTCTGAAAACAGCTTCTTTTTCCCCAAATTGACAGAATAGTGGCCTTAGCCTCCAGTCTACAACCCCAACCACCTTCACATCAGCATAACCCAATCGCCTCAAGGTAGACACTCAGTTCCCATAGAGGTCAAGTCTCCTCAACTGTGAATGTATTTCTGAGGAGATACTCAAGTCCTTCCAGGTATCTCTAAAGTGGAGTAGGTAAGGAAATCAAAGTGGAAAATAGATACTGATCGAAAAATTTATTTCCTGTCCCCTCATCAACAATAATGCCATTGCTGAGAATTGCCTTAGATTTGCTCAAAGAAACTGCAGTCTTGATAAATAGGTAGGGAAATAAACCTTCTAAAAAAAATTGACCTTTGGTTAGATCTAGATCTGGAGGTCTTTAATTTCAAAAGAACAAGTGATCATAAATCAATCCTGTGAGTCATCTGTTTCTCAGGGAATTAGGGAATTATCCCTAGGTCCTAAATGTATAACTTTAAACTTCCAAAGTTATATACATTCTTACTGGAAATTTGGCAAAATCACACATCAATATAATTTTTCAAAGTGAATTATCTGGTCAACAGGTAATAAAAGGAACGAAATAATATTAAGATGTCTATTCAAGGACAAAATTCCAGCAACCAACGGTTTACTTTTCTTGAGAGGAAAAGCATCCCTTAAGTTTTGGTAAATGATGGGTTTTCTTCCAGTATCTCCAATCAGCTGTAGCCTATCACAGACTCATGTTGTGTTCCAAGCCAAAAATAAGTATATTTCTTTTTTACTTCCTTCTGTTTTCTTTGTTTTTCCCCTTGAAAGAGACTGAAAGTCTCAAGAGATGTGGAACTCATGGTTCACAACCCTTCTGCTCCAGATAAAGGGACTTTATTTTTAAGCCAATCCCTAAATAGAAAGATCCAAAAAAGGAAATATGTGGAGTATAAAAATCTCTTCTCGAAGTGCATGAGAGGCTCATAAATTTGAAAGCATTTTTTCTCTCATAAATCGCTTCACAAAGAAATGTTTAGTACTTACCTACCACCTGTACTGGAGGCAATTAAGCAAGCAAGAGAACATTCCTTCTTTCTTATCGGGGAGAAACTGGTGAATCGCATTTTAAACACGCACTCTTTCTTTTTAACACACACACACACACACACACACACACACACACACACGCAAACAATAATGTACCTGAAAGGCTATCACAGATTTTACTACAATATTTACTGAAGGACAGTTAATAATCAACAGTTCGAGTAATTGCTCCACACTAGTCATTACTAGTTGTTTATGGAAAGCTCTCCTGGGCTGAGGGAAAAAAGCATGACCTTGTAACTGTGCAGACAGGCTCAAGTTCTGGTGTGCCATTACAGTCATGTGCCACGTAACAACAGGGTACATTCTGGCAAATGTGTTAGGCAGTTTGGTACTTGTGTGATCATAGAGTGTATTTACACAAACCTAGACAGTATAGTACACTACACACCCAAGCTGTATGGTACAGCTTATTGCTCTGGAGGGGAGGAAAAATGATTATCCTCTACCTTTCTGGATTCTTGGCTAAGACAAACCTGTAATAAATGACAGATTAATAGGAAAAAACAAACAAAAGTTTACCAGCATGTATATCTCCTGTATATATGAGAGCAACCCAGGAAAACTGAGTAACTGGTCAAAATGGTTGAAGCCACCACTGCAAATACCATCTTCACTGAAGACAAAAAAAGATGTTGTGGCTGAGGGGAGTCAGTTATGGGAGGTTTCCAAGAAGAGCCCTTGCAAGGTTTTAATGCAGATTTAACTTTTTCTCTTCTGCATTGACAAGAGTTTCTAGAGATAAAGTTATCCCACTCTTCCTGGTGCAGCTAGGGAGACACCTTACAAATGGAGATTTCCCTTACAAATGCAAATGTCCTTCACAAACGCTCACTTCTTCTTCCAAATCTGCTGTGTCTGAAAATTAACCGGCCCAAAATAACCCTTATGCTGAAGAGAGATATTTTGCAGTGAAAAATTCTGTTCCCCTACAGCTTCTAGAACACAAACCTGCATAGTTCGTTACTGTACTGAATACTGTAGGCAATTGTTCTGTCACCAACCCCTGTGGGTCGGAGACCCCAAATCATGATCGGTCTGCCTACTGTCACTCATAGCAATAGGATGGGACAGTATTTGGAAAAGCAAGACAGAAATGTTATTCCTCGGCCAAACAATGGAGAAAGATAATCAAACGCCTAATGATTCCTTCCCAGTCCTGGGAAATTAGGGAAGCATCAAAGGCCCTGGTCAGCTGGTATGTGGTAGGCAGTCAGGCAGGCGTGGGCAGAGTAAGGACGGTGGGCCAGGTACAGGAGGTCTACAGAGTGGAAAGGCTCGTGTGCCTAGCCATGGGAAAATGAGGACCTTGTCCCTAGGATCTTTATATTCTCTAGCATTGAGGCCAGTAATCCAGGACAAGTAGAATAGGGAAACTGAGACAGACAGCTGAATAAAAAATGACCAAGCAATTGACAGCCAGATACAGAAGGTCACTTCCCTAGAGATAACATCTAGGCCTCAGTTGTATTTCAGAAAAGCAGCAAAACTAAGGGGTTGACACAAGGACCAAGTGCAATGACCAATGACCCTGGGCCCTGGCCCTGGCCAATCAGTGGAGACCATGACTCTGAAAGGACACACCTGGAAAGCTGACGAGTATTCAATTGAGATCCTCCCCTAAAAGTCTCACCTGTGAGAGAGAAATAAAAGTCTCAAGAAAAAGGACCCCGTGCACCCTGCCCCTCTGGAGAACACACCCATTCCCTTCCCACGGGTATGCATCTTCTAAACTTTAAGGGTCCCCACAAGACTTGCAACAAGGAGAGCGATGGACAGCAGCAGCTCATCTCAGGCTAATCCCCTGAACCTGTCTCCAAGGCTCCCTTTTCTCTGACTTCTCAGAGAGCTAAGGCGGCCCAGCCTAGGCTCTCCTGCTGCTTTTTCTATGCTAAACCCTTCCTTGTTTCATTGTCCCCAGGTTTAATAAACCTACCCTCGTAGTCACCTGAACTCACATTGTGAAATCTTTCCTACATGAAATCAAGAACCCACACGCTACCAGCAGGCCCTAGGTGAACCCTCTCCGGACCAGGCCCCAGGTCTCGTAAGAGCACATTGCTGGTCATGTGGTTTGGACTCTCCCCTGACCTTTTCTTGCTCGGCGTGTTGGTAGTCGTGCAGGTTAGGGCCCCCCTCCCTCAACCCCATGCAGAGCTCCCCTTAGGAAGGGAATGAACAAGAGAGGCAGAGAATATCCCTTAAGCATTAACCCCCCCAGGAAAGTTAGGCTCTGACCTGCATTAAATACATTAGGATTCAGCAGTGTTTTAGCTCCAGGCACAGAAAAATAACAAAACCAGACATGTGACACCAAGGATAACCTCAGGACCAGTTTCCCTGCTGCAGACCAATCCGTAAAGACCACGACCTTGAAAAGACACACCTGGAAACCTGATGAATATTCTTTTGAGATCCTCCCCTGAGACCTTCCCTAAAATCCCTGCCCTTTAAAGCCCTGAGGACTGAGGAGCCAATGGCCTCTCCCTCCCCCAGAGCGCGCCAGAGCCTTTCCCCTTCCCTCTCTTCTTCCTTCTCCTCCCCTTCCTCCCCCTACTCTTTCACCTTTACCTTCTTCTTTCCTGAGCTCCAGAGACTGTTTGTTTTTCCTTTATACTTTGTTTCCTGAACCCATCTCTTCCAGATTCACTTCTACCTCTGTGACTTTTTAAATAAAGTTTCTCTTGTAGTTTGTCTTGGCTAGGAATTCTTTCCTAGACAGAACTCAAATACTGAGGTTGCTGAATCAAGGTCCAGTCTGACTCCATCAGTCTATCAGTCTAACACCTGGTGCCCTTGCTGCCACCAACAGTTATCAGGATATAACGCCTTCAATCCTGAATACACCAAGGCTGTGGGTTGCATCTCAGGTCAGCGAACATGCAAGAGGCAATCAAGGCAATCAAGGAATCCATAAATAAGTGGAACAACAAACCAATGCCTGTCTCTCTCTCTCTCTCTCTCTCAAATCAATTTAATTAATTAATTAATTAAAGGGTCTCAGGGTTGTAGGCCTGTCCAGGGGTGGGGATTCTGGGGAAGGAATGGTAGTGAGTTCTCAGGTTTCTAAGAAAGCATGTACAGTTCCTAAATGTTCTTGGAACATGCCTAGCCATATATCACATGTCTCATTTTAATTTTAAACGTTCACTTTTGGGTATGACTTTTTGCATAGTAATAAAGAAAAGCTCATCAAAAAGTTGTTTGTGAAGGGATTTCAGGGGCCATCTTGGATTTTTGGGGGCACGAATCGGTGGTAGTTCTTGGGTTTCTTATTTGATTCCTATGAGCAGTCTTAACTAGCCCTGAAATTTCTGCTTTTTCTTGGTGAGTTCAGCCTGCTCTTGTCAGGGGATATGTTAGAGATAACACAAGAAGGTCAGAAGTTTAAAGATTAACTAAGGATGTGGGGGCACAACCCAGTGAGAGTTACACAGTGGTGTTTGTGTAATTCTGGCACGATGAAGCTAGGACAGCTATGATGTCACTCAGTAATAGGAATTTTCAGCTTCATTATAATCCTATGGGACCACAATGGTATATGTTATCCATCATTGGCTGAAATGTCATTATCTGGCACAAGACTATATAAGCTGTGTGGTCTCTAGTAAGTTCCTTAAACTGTCCATGCCTCAGTCAGTTTGTTTGGTAATGAAATTTAACATAACTCACATCATTTAGTACTTACCACATGCCAGGTACTGTACTAAGGGTAATCACTACAGCTTCCTGAGGCCGGTGCTTTTTTTTTTAAGTTTAAATTTTACTAAAGCAGAAACAGGCTTATTGGTTAAGCCTCGACCTTAGGAGGTTAAGTAACTTGCCTAGAAAATGGTGGAGGGGAGACTCAAGCCTCAGTCCTGATTCCATGCTATTAACTAATTTACTCTCAAAGGATGAATTATCAAATGCCCATGTTTAGTGTTGTTTTGGAGATCAAATAAAGTAACAAGAAAGCGCCTTCCAGTGTGTATATCACACTATGAGACATTATACAGCATTGAAAATGAAGAATCTACAGTTCATTTTAGGAATTAAATCATGAATAAAAAAACAAGTCTCAGAATATCACATACATACAGCATTATATCTTATTTATAAAGTTCCAAGTAACTAAAACTAACCAATACCTTGGCTAGCATACTTTCATATTTGCTATAACAATTTAAAAAGAAGCAAGAGAATGATACATATAACACTCAAGACAGTGGTTATTGCTGAAGAGGGAGAAAGGGCACGTAAGCAGATGGGAGCTGCTGTCAGTGCCTAGTTCCCTGGTGCCTGGTGTTCACAGGGGAAAGACGCAAAAACAGTGGGCAAAAGATGGCCCACAGGGGCCCATAGTGAATGTGACTGATTAATCCCATCATGCACATCTGAGGTCCATAAAAAAGTGGCTTGCATAGTCTGAACCACATGAAACTACCAATTTTCTATCCATTTTCACTTATAAAACTAGAAATTTAGTGTTTTAAACCAATATAAATATTGATTTCTTCTATTTACCCTTTTTTACCTTGCTTGATATGATGAGATATCCATACAATCCCACAACAACCTAAATTTGTCAGCATCCCCCAGCCCAGGCTATGAGGAAGGCAGGCGCCTCCATCCCAATACCAACTATAGGTCTCTCCCAAGAGCTCTTTCAAAGTGATAGGTTCATGCAGGATGATGAATAATTGTTGAATTAATGATCACTCAAAATCTCAATATAGTTCAATGGGAGAAGAAAAAGATTACACTGGGTGCAGAATAGGTACAGGGGATTGGGCATATGGAAGTATATCAGAAAAGATCTCAGGGACCAAATGGTTGGCTCCTTCTTGTCCTGCCTCTTGTAATAAGGGCACACGTGTTGCTGCTTTAAGGTTTCTTCATGTTACAGGCTCTACAGGTTCTCTGGGATCCCAGCCAGTCCTGGAATCTATGCCCCGTGCTAACATCTAATTTCTGCCTTCTCTCTCAGTCTGGCTCCAGGACTCCATCTCTGAACCTCTGCAGTGGTCTCAGACAGCAGCTTCCTTAGATTATCTGACCTGGCTTTCAGTTCCTGTGTCTGGCACCTGTGCTCCATGTTCTCTTCTAAAAGCCCTACAATGGCTTCCTATCAGCATGAAGTCTCACATTTCTGTTCCCCTTGATGATGAAGACTTTTCCCAAATCCCCAGCACATCTCCCCCTCCCCCCACTTTACTCCATATCCCAACATATGCCTTCACATATGCATTGTCCTCTGCTTGGAAAATTGTTTACCATTCTTATACTGTTGGATAATCCCAACTTTTTTTTTAATCAAGACTCAGATCGAGCACCACTTCTTCCATTCATTGTAACTTGTGTGCTCTCTGAGCACATGTCTGGCTCTTCTTGAAGACTCTGTGTTACTATCCACCTGGCCCACTAGGCTGAAGTGTCTTGAGAATGGCGACTGTGTGCTCTTGTCCCTACATTCTAGCATCCAACAGTGCCCGGAACTGGTGCTACTTTTAGGCTTACTGAGTCACTCAGTAGAATCCATCACAGCCTTTTTCTTTCAAGACCAAGCCCTCAGCTGAGTTTTGGCCTATCCTTAGCAATGCCTTCAGCTTCCAGAAGACTCCATGTGTCAGACCTTGAGATAATGATCAAGCATTGAATGACAGAGGACATTTTCCCCTGTTTTAAGAAGTTCACGGTCAAGCCAGGTGAATAGACCAACAGTAGACTACAATCTAATAACAGAAGCGGTATCATAAAGTGGTACAGCATATAAGGGAATAATGATTTAGTGCAATGTAAGATTAAGAAAAGGCTTGAATCCGTACCTGGATTTGGATCTCAATGCTGCGCTTCCTAGATCAGTGAACTTGAGAATGCTATTTTCCAAAGACTGAGCTTGCACATCTGTAATGGAGGAAATAGTAACGTGGATGCTAGAGAAAGCATAGTATTTAGAGGGAGGGGCTATTAGGACAAAACATAAACAACAATATTTAGCATTTTAACTATGCATAAGTGTACAGTTCAGTGACAGTAAATACATGTTGTGTAACCATTACCACTCCCCATACCCAAAACTTTTTCAATATTCCTGAATAAAAACTCTGTGCCCATGAAACAATAACTCTCCCTATCTCCCTCCCCTCAGTCTCCAGTAACCTCTATCCTACTTTCTGTCTCTATAAATTTGTCTATGCCAGATCCCTCATATGAGTGGAGCCATATAGTATTTGTCATTCTGTGTCTGGCTTATACCACTAAGCATAATGTTGTCCAGGTCCATTTATACTGTAGCACACAATAAAATTTTAATTCCTTTTTATGGTTCAATAACATTTTATTGTTTGTGTATATCACATTTTGTTTATCCTTTCATTTTGTTGATAGACACTGGTTATTTTCACCCTTTGGCTATTGTGAATAATGCTTTGGCTGTTGTGCATTAAACATGGGCAAATATCTGAGTCCCTGCTTTCGGTTCTTTTGCATATATACCTAGGAATGGAATTGCTGGGTTATATGGTAATTCTGTGCTTAACCTATGGAGAAACTGCCACAAGTGTTTTCCACAGCATCTGCACCATTATCCATTCCTACAAGCTAATGCACAAGGGTTCCAATTTCTCTGTATCCTCAGCACAGCCCACTTGTCTCCATAGCTCTTTTTCTTTTTCTGACATCCTCTTAAACCTCATCAAAAGTGGAAATTTGTGAATGTATCTTCCTTAATGGTTAAGAAATTTTCCTAGCCCATTTCCTACTCAAAAAGTTTGGGGCCAAGCGTTGTTTTAAATCCTTAGAAGTCGATTTTTCTTTTTCTAAGCCATTGAGCACTTTAACAGTTTAACTCTCTCAAAAATTTAGTCATATTCTCATGATTCCAGTAAATTGTATACGCAAGTAGTCACACCTACAGTTTTTTTCTGGACATACTTTTTTTAAAATTCAAATTTATTTTTTGAGAGATAATTAATATACCATACAATGAATATACCGTACAAAGTATACAATTCAATGGTTTTTAGTATATCCATAGAGTTATACCAACATCACCCCTAATTACAGAACATTTTCATCATCCTAAAAAGCAACTCCATACCCATTAACAGGCACTCCCTACTCCCCCCATCTTCTCCCATCCCACCAACTCTACTCCCAGCAATACGCAAATACAAAAATCTGCTTTCTGTCTCTATGGATTTGCCTATTCTGGACATTTCATATAAATAGAATCATACAATATTAGGATCTTTGTCACTGATTTATTTCACTCACTATAATGTTTTCACAGTTTATCTATGTTGCAGCACATAACTCTACTTAATTTCTTTTTATTGATGAATAATATTCCATTGTATGAATATATTGTATTTTGTTTATCCAGCCAATGATAGACATTTGCATTGTTTCCACATTTTGGCTACTATGAATAATGCTGCTATAAACATTTATTTATACAGTTTGGAATGAATGTATTTTCATTTTTCTTTAACTATACTTTCTGGATTTTTTACATTTCTCGCTTTATTGCCTCTCTCCCTCTCTCCTCTCCTCCCTCCCCTCATGCTCTCAGTTGCAGTTACTTGGGGCTATCTTGGTTGGGAAAGCCACACCTTTAGTTCATTTACCCTGAGCTATTTTGTCCAATTAAAAAGATACAACAGGCGCCACCTTAACACATACAGAGATTTTAGCAATAAGTCAGTAGCTTTGCCTTGATTTGATCCTTGCTGCAGGGCTGAGTTTTAATTAGACTTTGTTATCAGAGCATTTCTCAGTGCTGCTTTTTACTGTTTGAGGCTCAGAAATGGTTGCTTTTTGCAAACCATTTCCCAAATTTGTGGACACTCTCTCTTCCCTTTCCTGCTTGCAAACTGGCCAGTTTTTTCCTGCGCTATCTATTTCTTACAATACCTTGCCAAACACAGTCATCAGCAACCAAGACAGGTTATAAACATTCTATTTTCCAACCTCTTCTTCTAAAGCTACAAAATAATAGGAACTTGATGTGCTTTCCAAATTATCTCAGATGGCAATTTTACTAAAATATTTGCCACGGCATAACATGGCTATACATCTTTTCATCCTCCAGTAATAACAGTTTTCTGCCACCTGCTACCAGCCTCTAAGCCAGTGCCTCATTTTATGGGAATTTAACTAAAACAAGAGTTTCTATGACATCCAGCATAGCCTAGGTTATGTTCTGGTAGAAAAAAAAAAAAAAAAGGGAATATCAGCAGTTCAGTCCTACTAAAGTTTATTTCTGGCTTATGCTACACATCCAGTGAAGATAATCAAGGTAATGAGAAAGTAAAAATAGCTAGGACTGTAAAAATCTGCCCTACCATTCATCAGAATGGAATAAAAGACAGAGAAAGCCAGTTGCAAAGTAAACAGGAAACATTATTTCCCCCAAGGACACATTGCAGTTGTAAAGTGTCATAACAACCCTGGTGGCTATTGCTTTCTTACTCACCGAGAAACTGTTCTGTAAAACCAGAGACTATCATAAATTTAAGTAATTTGATTTAAATTGCTATTTGGAGTAATATCAGTAAGAATGATACAACCCACCCTTGCCGGGGGATTTTGGGGGGGTTGAGGGGGCGTCTAAGTTACTGTGGTAGAGAAGCAGTCTGGATCTACATCCCAGGTGCAAAGCTTCAGATAAGAGGTTTCCGCACACAACATTCCACATCAATCATCACTTCCTTTTTTCTAAGGAAACAAGACCCTTGGTCTACTTTGCAATTTGGATGTTATGTTGACCACTCTACACAGCTTTGCTTTGCTTGAAGCCTATCAAAACACTGATTTATCTAACTCTACTTTTCCCCACAATTCTATCTATCCTAATTCTATCTTTCCCTTGGTTTGGTGAGATGCCCCACAGTTTCTCTAGTGTGTGGTCTCCCCCATAGCAATGGGTCAATACATCTGATTTTACCTAACAGAAGGTCTGTTTTTAGTAGTTTGGAGCTGAGTGGGCTAAGACCAGGCATTCAACTCATCCTAAACTTTTGACCTTGGAGGATCTGTATTTTATGAAATGAAATAATTTTCAGTTCTTGTCAGACTATCTTAGTTTTCTGATGATTACTTCTTTCTGGGGATGTGAGAGAGGGGGTTGCCTGACCGGAACTATGGCTGCAGAGCAATGAAACCACTGCCAGGATCACAAAGAGGAGAGGGATGGAGTGGGGCTGGAAAGGAAGACCAGAAGAATAAATATCCCAATTTTTTCCCTCCACCCTTCAATCTTACCTCTTATGCCCCTCTCTGGTCAAACCTAACTAGACTCCAAAAAGCACGAGAACCCAGGAGATGCATTGGTGAAGGTCTACCTTTACAAGGATAATGAGGGGTGGAGAAGAACAGAAAATGACCTGGGGTTGGGAGTGCGGCAAATGGAGACTAATCGGTGTAAGTGGGTTGAGGAAACAAAGGGGAAGGTGGACTTGGGCAAATAAATGAAATAGGAGCTATTGCCCATAACTGACTTTGACATGGATGCAATCTCTGCTCTGTCTGGGCTGGCACTTTTCTGGATCACCCTGTCATGGGTGGATGGTCTTAATTCATTCTAAGACTTTCTTGAGGTTGGGGGGAGGTCCATCCTCATTTCTTCCAGCCTTTATTCTTCTCAGTGAGCCAGGTGCTAGAGCTGAACCATCACCACTATCTAATTGTAGAGTATTTTCATCACCCCCAAAAGAAGCCTTATGTCCATGAGCAGTCCGTTCTCATTCTTTCCTCCCCCCCAGTGCTAGGCAACTACAAACCTATTTTCTGTTTCTATGAATTCATCCATTCTAGACATTTCATATAAATGGAATCCTATCATATATGGTCTTTCGTGATTTGCTTCTTTCACTTAGCATAATGTTTTCAAGGTTCATTCATATTGCAACATGTACCAATACTCATTCCTTTTTATGACTGGATGATACTCCATTGTATGGATATACTACATTTTGTTCAACCGCTTGTCAGCTGATGGACATTTGGGTTGTTTCCACTTTTTGGCCATTCGCTTCCACTAGAGCTCTCAGGCATTTCTGGGCATGGAATTCTTTGTGGACAACAGTTGAAAAGAAAGCTGTTTAGACCCAGGAAAGAGTCATTTATCTGATTTTAAAGAGGTTGCAAAGGATCGACTCTGTCTCTATTTTTCTTAATTTATTTTTGTTTTATTTTTGAAGCTATGTTCCTGGGGGCCTAGTAGTAGATTAGCTCATAAATATTATAGATAATTTCTGATAATAACTGATAATAATACTGGTTGGTAGGTTAAGGAGATTTATGTGGTCATTTCTAATCTGTTTTTATAGATTACAATTTATTTTTTTCAATTAGTATAATTAAATGTGTGATCCAAATAAGCTCGGAATCTAATATTACATAGTGTATTTTTTCTGTGTAAGAATTTTTCTATTAAGAAATTATCCCTAGCCCCCCAAAATTAGTTGCTATACCTATAAAATTAAAAATATGCATGACATAAAGCCTGTAATATTATTTCAATCTCATTCATTATTTTAACATGTTAATTACATTGTTCAGTCTAATCCTTAAAGAAGATCAAATGGAAAAGCAATCAAAAATTCAACTTTGTTTTTAGAGTGGCCTTGATCGTTGCTTGATGGTGTCTCAATTTCTGGAAGAAATTAATTGCTTACATAAGTTGGGTATAGTAAAACAAAACTCATACACACTAGTAGAGAACAGTGGTAGAATTTAGAAGTAGCTTTGCTAGGACTTCATTGGTCATTCTATTTAATTCTTCATGTCAAATGTGTATGCTGTTTTAGCATCACTCTTAATAAGAATGCTTCCAACTCTCCAGGAAGCTTTAAATGTTCAGAAAACAAACATTGCCTCAGAAGTTTCAACTGGTGAATGTAAATAGAGAGCGCAAACATTTCCATAATCCTCCAAGAGGGTTTGAGCAAATTTGCTATTAATATTCCCTGCTTTTTCTGGAAAACTGATTTCCAGAGAAAAGATGTTTTCAGAAAAAATTGGCTTTACATAAATAAACTTCAAGTTATTTATGAAAATGCTATAACTGCTGTGATGAAATTATATATAGATGTAGTAAAGCAATTATAACAGTTCTATCAGAACCTAGTCCTGCTCCCCCCGCCCATTTTTAACAGCTTTATTGAGATGTAATCTACATGCCATAGAATTCACCCTTATAAAGCATATAGCTCAGTGTGTTTTAAATACAAAACAGAGTTAAACATACTAAATATAAATATGTATATATTTATATAAAGTATAAATATATTTCATTGCATGGATACATTTATATAAATATATAAATATATTTATATAATTTATATAAATATATTTCATTGCATGGATATACCACATGTCTATTCATCAGGAGATGGGCATTTGGGTTGTGTCAACTTTTATATCTACTATGAAAAATGCTGCTATCATTCATGTATAAGTCTTTGGACATATGTTTCCTTCCCAGTCATGTTTTAAATACATATTTGTATAGTTTATTGACATGTGCTTTTTTTCTTCTGTGTGCCTTCTTCTGAGAGAAAGATACACCCTCATATTTTCTTTAGGCCTGCGTGGGGATGAGAGTAGGTGAGGGAGGTAAAAGGCAGGGTGACCTCGAATCCCAAATTGCCCTTTCCTGTTACAAAATGAAGGGGTGTGTTCACCAAGGTAATTTTGCAATTACATATTTTTTTTTCTGTGAAAAAAACGTAAGTAAGCAAACTAAGAGCACACACACACACACACGCACATAAACATAAACCCATGAATATGTGTGTGCATAAAGCCTTCATCCAATTGGCAAATAAGAAGTAATTGAGAAAGAAGAGTTTACAGTGTAAATATTAATGTTGTTTAAAAAGTATCTCTTTTGAATATCTGATCTCCAGGTCTTTTAAGGAAAACCAAATTTGCACAAGTAGGTCTTAGAAGACTTTATTTAACTTTTGTTCTAAGAGACCATATGCTCACTCAGGTCTACTTTGTAATTATAGTGTAAACTCAAATAGGAGTTTTCTTCTTTTGTCTATTTTCTAAATTTAATTGAAAAAGTATTGTTTTTTATAGAATCTATACAAATCCCCATTTTGTTGATATTATCTAATAATCAATAATGCAACATTTTTCACATAATTCCCACTTCACATTGCAAAGCGGACCGGCTGTTAGGCTGATATGGTCCACGCATCATCTAGTAGAATGAGAAAGAGTAGATTCTCTCCCCATCCTGCTGGGGCTTCTCCGTATGATGATAACATGCATTGGCTCTTACTGGTGTCAGGCATGGTGCAGTGTATCAGCATATGCATTTTGTCTTTGATCCTCATGAAAGACTCCAAAAGAAACTTCTATCTCCACTTCACAGATAAACTGAGACAGCGGTGGCATAACTACCGGAGTCACAATGTTAGTTACTTGGGGAGCTCAGATTCAAACCCAGGTCTTTTTTCCTTTTTCTGCCACCAGAGCCTTGGCTTTTAATCGCTCCATTCTAGTGCCTTTTTATGGCATAACCTAGATGAGGGCAAAGAAACCTCCAAGAAATTTGCTAAAGGACCTCGCCTATTTAGAACTCAGCTATTAGTCAAACTTCTTTGTATAGAATGGAGCTGGGAATCAAGAAAGGAACAAAAAAGACAAATACGGAGTCAAAATAGATTTTATAAATCCCATGCACTACAACACATACATACTTATTGCTTATTGGATAATTCTCAGGTTCTCTCTCAGGCTTTTTTTTTTATTGTGCTAAATTATACATAGCATAAAAGTTACCACGTTAACCATTTTTAGTATACGATTTACTGATATTAAGTATCTTCATATTGTTACACAACCATCAACCATACCACCATTCATGTCCAGAACAATTTTCACCTTGCAAAACTGAAACTCAATATCCTAAACTATAACTCCCCATCTCCTTCTTGCCCCAGGCCCTGGATAATACCATTCAACTTTCTGTTTCTATGAATTGAAAACTCTTGCCTCATATAAGTAGGATCATACAGTATTTGTCTTTTCATGACTAATTTATTTCACTTAGTATCATATCCTCAAGGTGCATCCATGTTGTAGCTTATTGAAGCATTTCCTTCTTTTATAAGGCTGAATAAAGTCTACTGTGTATATGTATCACATTCTGCTTATCCATTCATCTATCAATGGACACCTGGTTTGCTTCCATGTTTCAGCCATTGTGAATAATGCTGTTATGAACATGTTCATACAAATATCCCTCCAAGACCCTGCTTTCATTTTCTTTGGTGTATATACCCAGAAATGGGACTTGCTGGATCATATTGAAATTAAATTTTTTTAGAAACTGCCATACTATTTTCCACAGCAGCTGTACCATTTGGCATTCTTACCACCAGCTTACAAAGGTTCCAGTTTTTCCACATCCTCATCAATGCTTGCTGTCTTCTGTTGTTTGTTTTGATACTAGCTCTCCTAATGGATATAAGGTGGTATCTCATTGTAGTTTTGATTTTCATCTCCCTAATGATTAATGATGTTGACCATTTTCTCATGTGCTTGTTGGCCATGTGAACACTTATATATTCTTTGGAGAAATGTCAATTTAATTCCTCTGCCCATTTTTGAATTGAGTTGTTATTTTCTTTGTGGTTGCCATGGAGATTACATTTAATGTCCTAAAGCTATAATGCTCTAATTTGAGTTTATACCATCTTAACTTCAATCATAAAAACTGTGCTCTAATATTTCTGGTCCCACACCTTTCAGTTTTTGTCATAAAATTACATCTTTATACATTGTGTCTTTAAAAACAAATTAATCATTTAAAAAACCATTAGTCTCTTAAATTATGTAGAGAACAAAATTTGCAGTTATAAACCAAATTTGCAATAATTCTAATTTTTAGATAAATAATTGGTTTTTTTTAAAACTGATAAGAACAGCTACTACACTTGATCTTAGCCAAAAGGCTGAGAAGCAATGGTTTTTAAAAATGTACTAGTCTCTTAAATCATGTAGAGAACAAAAAGTGGAATTACAAACCATTGTTATGGTAATATTCGATTTTATAATTGCCCATGTATTTATCTTTATTGAGCTTTTTATTCCTTCATTTGGCTTTGAGTTGCTGTCTGTTGTCTTTTCATTTCAACCTGCAGGACTTCCTTTAGTATTGCTTGCAGGGAAGTTCTAGTGGTGACAAACTCTCTCAGAGTTTGTTTTTCTGGGAGTGGTCGAATTTCCCCCTCACTTTTGACAGACAGTTTTGCTGTATAGGAACCATAAAATGTTCATGGACACAGTTTTCCATTAAATTATATATAGTCTCAAGAGAGAATCTAAAATGTGGCAAGATCCATTTCCTGCTTTATTTATAATGCTGAAAAATTATAAGAAAATGAGTGGTTGCCCTGGCTGGTGTGGCTCAGTGGATTGAGTACCGGCCTGCAAAACAAAGGGTTGCGGTTCTATTCCCAGTCAGGGCACATGCCTGGGTTGTGGGCCAGGTTCCCAGTAGGGGGCGCTCAAGAGGCAGCCACACATTGATGTTTTTCTCTCTTTTTCTCTCCCTTTCCCTCTCTAAAAATAAGTAAATAAAATCTTTTTTAAAAATGAAATGAATGGTCAAAAATAAAGATATTAGAGTTCATTTATCTGATGGAATTTTATGTTGATATTAAAATAATTAGTACAGAGTGGGTGCGAAAGTAGGTTTACAATGGTTTATATGGAAAATTATACAATAATTAATAAATAATAGTAAGAATAAACTCTATTTCTCATACTCACAACTGTAAACCTACTTTTGCTCCACCCCATATAAAGTCTATGTAATGACATACGTATGGTATAAAAAGCTACCATTTACTGAACACTTACTATGTCCCAAGCCATATATTAGCCATGTTGTAGATATTACTTCATTTCTGTCTCACAATAATTCTGTGACGTAGGTATTGCCCCACTTAACGTTCTTTTGAAGGTTTTTCTTTCATTGCTCCTGGCCACCCCCAGGTTGACTTCCCTTTTCCACCTGTGGGAAGAGGACTCCTTAGAGAAGCTCCAACCTGACTCCAGAGCATGTTTTTTTTTTAAACTATTACTCTAAACTGTCTCCTATTTTATATGGTATTAAATAGAAAAGAAATAGGACATCAGATTTGAAAAATGATTATATCCACTATCATGTAAACTTTAAAGATTTACCTTTAGCAAAAAAAAATAAAACTTGAAAGAGAATACACAGACTTGATGGCACTTGTCTTAGGATAGTGGAATTTCAGAAGGTTGATATTTTTTCCCCAAATATAATTTAATTATTCTTATAATATAAGCATAAACATTTTAAAGCCCCTGAAATGGAAATAACTGGGTTCTTGAATGATGGCTCATTCTTTTCTTGTTCTAAAGCATTCTTAATGGTCATCATATTATTGCTTCAGGAATTATAAAATATGCTAAGCAATAAAAAATGTTGTCAACTTCATTTATGAAGTAATGGTGATTAAGCTTTAAAGTTTTAGAGCTTACAGAGAGAAATGTAATCTCACACAAACACAACAATATAGTGCTCTGGCGGTTTCAATTTTATGTACATTGGCTCACTTGATCTTTCTGACACCTAGAGGTAGAACTTCAACTGTTTGAAAATTGTCCAGAAAGGCTGTTGCCCAGAGTTTCAGTGTAGCCATAGTTCTACACTATTTACTGGCTAGTTTACATGCCCCGGAAAAAGGCCATAGAGCCCTTGACATAAGCACCATCCATCCCCACTAGACACAGCTGGAAACACAGCTGCAGGGTGCAGCTGGCTGAGTCCCTGGAGTAATCATCACTGAAAAATGTTGAAGAGGAAGGCCCTTCTGAAGGTTCTTCCTTCACCACCACCCCCGCCTTTGATCCTCTAGGCTGGCTTTTCCACTTAAGAGGAAGAGCAAGTCTACTTTTTGTTGCTAAACAATTAACAGGTGCTGATAGATGAGGACCCTCACTTCTTCCATGCACTCAAGTCTCTTCCCAACACACCCATAACATGGCAATTGCAGAAATCTTGGGGACTAATACTGCCCCTTCCTGGCAAAAACTAAGCAGAAACTGCAGCTTTAATTCAGATTTAAACACCTAAAAACAAACAAACAGACCAAGAAAACAAAAAACTCTAGATGTCACTTTTCTTATTTAAAAGTATGGTTTTCTCTTCCCAACCCCCTCCCCACTCCGTCTGCCAAGGTTGCAGGTTTGATCCCTGGTTAGGGAACATACAAAAACCAACCAATGAATGCATAAATAATTGGAACAACAAATTGATACCTATTTCTCTCCCCATCCCCTTCCTCTTTCTCTAAAAAAAAAAATACCCCATTAAAAAGTATGGTATTTTTCTGATTATAAAATTAATATGTACTTGGTATAGAAAAATTAAAATAAATTTAAAGAAGAAAATAAAACTACCCAAGGCCTTTCACCCAGAATAACTACTAATAAAATTTTAAAATAAATTCCTGGTTTTTAAAACATATGTGATATACATATATAAAATATACAGTTATATGTACTTTTAAAATGTCACCATTTGAGAATTATACTACATATGCTTTTTAGTTTCCTATTTTATTTTCAATTAACAGTACTTGCATCTTCCTATTTTATTAAATGTGCTACAAAAATATGTTTTAAGTCCTTTATGCATATTGTCATAGCTTTAGGAACCATTCCTGCAGTTTTGTTGTAATATTAGCACCGTCTGACTCCTCTTCCTGTATTCCTCAACTCTGCTGAATCCTCATGGGTATCTAACGCTCTGGCTTCAGTGAGAATTAAGCACAGGAAGGGGAAAAGCAGGCCATCTGTGCAGGAAGGTAAAACCAGTGTAAATTAAATGGGGTGTGAAAAAAAGCCACTCATGCTCTTTAAATATGTGCTTCTTGAGAGAAATGTTCACCTATGTACAGAACTAATCGCTAAACACACAGCTTCAGGTGAATGACCAGTTCTGAGTGTTCTTTGTTCAGAGAGCAAAAGCAATCTTATTTTTCAAAAGTAATTTTTTATAGCTGCAACATGATCCAAATGATTTTGATCAAACCTTAAACATTTCACGGACGGTAAGCACAAAACAAAACAAGCCTCCATCCTGGCATTGAAGCCATTTTCCTCTGGCTCTGCTCACCAGCTTAGAGCTATTTGGGACTTGGCGTATTTATCCAGAGCTATTTGCTCACACACTGCCATCTCTGCCTCATGGATGGGATTTTGCTCCTCCCTCTTTTTTCCATTTCTCCCATTACACCTCTCCTCCTGTCTTCCCTGGGACGCCTCTAAGTGAAATAGCCTGGTGGTTAGCCAGATTTGGAGTCACGGTGTGCATTTGAATCCCATCGGAGGTAATTTATGCAAGTCCCTCAGCTTCTGACACATGGGGATAACAGTGTCTACCTCCTAGGACTGTTGTGAGGAGTACATGAGTTACTTTCTGTAAAGTGCTTTTAGAATAGCGCCCAGCACACAGTGAGCACCTGATCACTGTTTCTATTATTATTACTACTGAAGGAGCTTCCTAGGTGCTTTCTCCGCTTTCAGCCTCTCAACCCCCGTACAAGAACAATTACAACTACCTCTGTGCCAAATGAGTGCTTCCTGCGTGCCAAACCTGGTGTAAGCTCTTCGTCTGGTTTACTTTTATTCCCTACAACAATTTGTACACTAGAAATTACCCTCCATTTCACAGATGGGAAAACTGAGGCTTAGAAAAGTTTCAGTTCATCCTTTACAACTTCTTTTAAAAATTTCAAATCCTTTTTGAGATAGGCCCTGTCCCGCATAGTCCTCCTGGATGCCGCAGATGAAGAAATAAATTGTGCCAGACACAATTTACCTGTCAGGAAAAGGGGGTGGCAATTCTCTCTAGTGGAGAATGCCCTGAGCCCCTCTCTGAAATGGCTTTTATTGAGAACAGTATGTGCACAGGGTATACAGCAAACATACATGCAAAGCTTATCAATCTACATCAGAGGGCTATAGATAACAATAAAAGTGATACATAGATCAGCCTTGGCTTAGGGTCTGTCAGATATACTGATGTCAGGTGGTCATTGAGCCAAGATTCAAGAGCTCCAGAATCTTTTCCCCTGCTTTGAGACTAAACACTTGGTTCTTCCTTATCAGGGCAGTGCAAAGCAGAGCAAGCCTCAGAGAATATAGTGCACTCTTTAGGCCGGATACCCCCCTGGAACCCTTGGTGCTAATACCAGTCACGCGCCTCTCAGCATTCCTGGCATGCCAGTCAAGGCTTACAGGCAGGGCCGGGCTCAACCTGGGGCTACAGTTCCCGATACCACACAAAGAGGTCCCCAACACTTTTTTAGTCACATTATTTCTTAGCTCAAATGTCCACAAGGTATTCTGTTAACTGTCCCATATTATTTCAGCTTTCCAATCATGGGTATTGGGTTACCCAGTATGGTTATTCCAAGTGCATCCTGTCTTTTCAGCTCAAGTTCTGAGGTTACTTTCTTCATTACCATTTTCATCATAACACAGAGATGTAAATTTCTATCTTCTCCTAGAAGTACAGTGAAGTGCTTCTTGAAGTGCATCACCCACATCTTGAACATCCCTGAATTTAACTATACTCACCTTTAAAAAAAAAAATCAATGCATGCAGGCAAAGATAAAATGATTGATATATGTTGGTGGAATTTTTGGAATAAAGCACCATTATTTTAAGGTTTTTCCAGCCCCTGACAAAGAAACATGTGGTTGTGAGGGTTTAGCGCAGTGCTTCCCAGACTTCAGCATGCATAGCAATCACATAGGGATCTGCTTAAAAAGCAGATTCTGATTCTGTAGGTCTGAGGTAGGGCTGCAGATTCTGCATTTCTAACAAGCTCCCATGTGATGCCGTGATGCCAACGTTGCTGGTCCTTGAGCAGCAAAGGCCGAGTAGATGTTTTCAAGGAAGAAATTGAAAAATTAATGGAGGACTAGTTAGAGAAACAAAAATGATCTACAGAAGACACATATTTATCGAGTAACAGGAAGACCCAAAGTTTTAAGGGATTTCAGGAATAACTTTGACTGGATGTACCTTTCCTCTTTCACATTAACTTTAGACCCTGAAGGTACTCCTCTTCGCCACACAAGGTTCATCGCTTGTACATCCTCCTGACACATTCTGGTCACTCCTGTATGCCATGCCCACCAGCACCTTGGAATAACATTTAGAGTTCTTTAGAGATCAGCAACTTTTACAGATATCTATGGAAAGTATTTAGGAAGCTTTTATGGGTTGAAGGGAGAGGAAGAGAGAAATATCAGGGATCAGAATTATAAAGTTTGAAGGAGTAGCCTGGCAATTCAGAACAACATCTCTAAACAAAATATGGGGCACATGGTATGACAATGGAATAGCCAAAGTGAACACAGATCACATACTGGGAATTTTTAAGTGCAGAATGTATTTTCAATACACATACAGGGAAGGAGAAATATTTATGCTGAGGAAGAGATGACAAGACATATTGGGGTGGGGGAGAGGGTGGTGGCGACAGGGAGAATACACGAGCAGCTTCTCCCAAATATCTGAGTGTCTGTCACATGGCAGAGGGAAGAGGAGAGTGGGTGGTGAAGGACAGAGCAAGGATAAAGACAATAAAACCTGAAAACAAAATAAATAGCTCCAAAAGGCTAGAAGACCACTTATCAGGGACTTCACGGAGGAAGTTCCAGCCTCCCAGCTTGGAACGCTATGTTTCTGTGATGCTTTCAAGATCTACCTGGTCATACCTTTAGCTGACACTTTCATCGACACTGGCACACTTAAGCCATGTCTCATCTTTTCAGGGACCTTATCAGAGCCCTCACTTTTACCTCTTCTCCTTTCTCTTTTTAATGTGGCTCCTTTCTTTTCTCCAACTAAAAGCATGTAAGTTTCTTGTCGGAAAAAAGTCAAAGCCCTGGCCAGATAGCTCAGTTGGTTAGAGCATGGTCTGGATACTGCAAAATTGCAGGTTCAATCCCTAGGCAGGGCACATACAGGAATCAGCCAATGAATGCATAAGTAACTGGAATAACAAATCGATCTCTCTCTCTCTCTCTCTGTGTCTCTCTCTCAAATCAATAAAAAACAATTTTAAAAAAAGGAAGTCAAAGAGACTGACTAGATACCTGGTGACAGCTTTTCCTAAACTAAAAATATGGACCCCTGATTTGACGTATAATCTGGTAAGAGATCAGAACAGCTGATGTGGGCGGCATCCAGAGCCTCCGGAGGGGCACGAGGTAGAGGAGATGGGTTCCGGTGTGGGCTCTCACCATGCCCCCAACAGATGTTAAGAAGAAGACGGAGGCTGGAGGGGTGTGAGTAACAAAGCCGGCATTGCTCTTTCCCCCTGTAAAAAGGGAAAAGACCCTCTGGGAGTTTTCATACCTGGAGTTAGCAGCAAATATCTTAGAGTTCATCCTTCAGGAGGACTCATTGCTAAAATATCACTGAAGTCAGGGACCTGGCGCAGGAGAGACCCTGGCGGCAGAGCTGGGCGGGAATAGCAGAAGGAAGAAAAATAAGCTGGTCAGGGAGGTGAGGAGAGCACCAGTGTTACCTTTTGTCCCGGGCTGGCTGTCCCTGACACAGGCTGCTCATTCCTCCTGCTTATCTGGCCCTTAGATTTTGTTACAGAAGTCAGCCCCCTTTTCCAGGGAAATTCAGCAGGGGAAGAGTGCATTGCCAGTCTCCCCAGAGAAGAGTCTGTATCAGTTTGGACTCTGTGTAGCTGGGGGTGTGTGTGTGTGTGTGTGTGTGTGTGTGTGTGTGTGTGTGTGTACATATCAGTGTGTTCATGTATATCTGAGGGCTTGTGTGTTTTGCTATGTCAGCTGATCTAGAGGAACATGTCTTTTTTTAAAATGATTTTATTTATTTTTTGAGAGAGGGGAAGGGAGGGAGAGAGGAAGAGAAACATCGATGTGAGAGAGAAAGATGAATCGGTTGCCACTCGTATGTACACTGACAGGGGACCAAACCCGCAACCCAGGCATGTGCCCTGATCACGAGTTGAACCAGTGACCTTTTGCTTTGTGGGGCGATGCTCCAACCAACTGAGCCACACCAGTCTGCGTAAGGAGGACATGTCTTTAACAATCCAAGCAGCGATGATGATGATAATGGTGATGATGATGATGATAGCTAATAGTCTTACGATTCTTCCTATATGGTGCTGTTCTAGAGGCTTTATGTACACAAGCTCGCTTGATGTTCACAACACTATGAGTAGGAACTGTTATGGTCTTTATTTTGCAGAAGGCAATTGAGGAAAAATGTGGGAAAGTAACTTGCCCAACGTCACACAGCCTGTGTTTGAATTCTGACTGGTTCCAGAAACCACTTTGATAACAAACAGACTCTACTGTCTCCCATATTGAATGTAAAACATAGTTAAATAAGAGTTCAAGTAAAGAATACTAATTTTTAACATGAGCTAATAAATGGTAAGCATTAAATGCCAGGCTCTATTAAGCCTCTATCTCATGTAGTCCACACAACAATCTGATGAGACAAGTACTATTATCACCCTTGTTTTGCAAATGAAGATACTCAAGATTCAGGAAGCTGTCACTTGCCCACACATGCATCTTACATGTAAACAAAACTAGAATTGGGTATATTTATTAGCAAAGTGCATGATGCTTGTTATAATCAGGACCCTCTAACAAAAGAAAAACCGAATGACATCTAACTTACCATTTTAGGTTCTTCATTAAAGTCAACAAATAATTCAGGAATGCTCCTCTTATCTCACCTTTTTATTCCCCTTACATTACATTCTTATATTTTGCCTCTAGTAGAAAAATGGGATGCCGGTCCTCATCAGCATATCCTCCTTTCATCTCCAAAAATCCACTTTAGGGCATACCCTATGTTTTGTTTTGTTTTGTTTTGTTTTGTTTATTGTTGTTCAATTGCAGTTGTCTCTATTTTCCCTCATTACTCTCCCTTGCCCTACCTACTCCCACCTCCCACATTCCGTCCTCCCCCCACCCCACCCCCGTCTCTGTCCATGGATCCTTTATACATGTTCCTCGACAACCCTTCCCATTCTTTCCCCCATTATCCCCCTTCTCCCTCCCCTCTGGCTACTGTTAGTTTGTTCCATGTCAGTTTATTTCCATGTTTCTGGTTCTTTTTTGCTCCCTTGTTTGTTTTGTTGATTAAGTTCCACTTAAAGGTGAGATCATATGGTATTTGTCTTTCACCACCTGGCTTATTTCACTCAACATAATACTCTCCAGTTCCATCCATGCGGTCACAAATGGTAGGAGTTCCTTCTTTCTTTCTGCTGCATAGCATTCCATTATGTAAATGCACCACAGTTTTTTGATCTGCTCCTTTACTGATGGACACTTAGGCTGTTTCCAGCACTTGGCTGTTATAAATTATGCTGCTTTGAACTTTGGGGTGCATAGGTTCTTTCAAATTGGTGTTTCAGAATTCTTAGGGTATAATCCCAGCAGTACAATTGCCAGGTCAAAAAGCAGTTCCATTTTTAGCTTTTTGAGGAAATTCCATACTATTTTCCATAGTGGCTGCACCAGCCTGCATTTTCACCAACAGTGTACTAAGGTTCCCTTTTCTCCACAACCTCACCAGCACTTCTTGTTTGTTGATTTGCTTATGGTGGCCATTTTGACTGGTGCGAAGTGGTATCTCCTTGTGGTTTTAATTTGCATCTCTCTGATGGCTAGTGATGTTGAGCATCTTTTCATATGTCTCTGGGTCCTCTGTATGTCCTCCTTGGAGAAGTGTCTGTTCAGGTCCTTTGCCCATTTTTAAATTGGATTATTTGTCTTCCTGGAGTAGAGTCATGTGCGTTTATATATTTTGGACATCAAACCCTTGTCCGAGTTATCATTGGCAAATATATTTTCCCATATGCTTGGTTCCCTTTTCATTTTGCTTCTGCTTTCTTTAGCTGTGCAGAAGCTTTTTAATTTGATGAAGTTACATTTGTTTATTCTTTCCTTTATGTCCCTTGCTCTAGGGGACATATTGGTGAAAATATTGCTGTGTGGAATATCTGAGTTTCCTGCCTGTGTTCTCCTCTAGGACTTTTATGGTGTCGTGACTTATATTTAAGTCCTTTATCCACCTTGAGTTCATTTTTGTGTATGGTGTCAGTTGGCAATCGAGTTTCATTTTTTTGCATGTGGCTGTCCAGATTTCCCAACACCATTTGTTGAAGAGGCAATTTTTATTCCATTTTATGCTCCTGCCCCTTTTGTGGACTATTAATTGACCATGGAGACATGGACTTATTTCTGGGCTCTCTATTCTGTTCCATTGATTTGTGTTTCTGCTCTTACGCCAGTACCAGACTGTTTTGATTAAAATGGCCTTGTAATATAGTTTGGTATCAGGTATTGTGATCCCTCCTACTTTGTTCTTCTTTCTCAAAATTGCTGAGGCTATTCAGGGTCATTTATGGTTCCATATAAATTTTTGAAATGTTTGTTCTATATCTGTGAAATATGTCATTGGTATTTTAATGGAGATTGTGTTGAATCTATAAATTGCTTTAGGCATTATGGACACTTTGATGATGTTAATTCTTCCAGTCCATGAACACTGTATATGCTTCCATTTCTTTGTGTCTTCCTTAATTTCTTTCTTCAGTGTTGTGTAGTTTTCTGAGTAACCAAGGAGTTTTCTCCTTGGTTAGGTTTATTCTTAGCATACCCTATGTTTTTAATGCCCTTCAAATGTCAGCTTGACATGCACTTAAATAACTTGGTCAAACTATCAAAGGAATTAATTGGATAATTATTTCAGTTTCTCAAACAGTTGTATAGGAACAAAATGTCAAAACCAATGCCTTAATAATTAATGGGACTGATAAACTCAGTCAGTCTTCAAGACTAAAAGCTCATCTCTTTGCAATCCCCACAAATAGTAAAGTGCCTGGTAAGCACTCAATAAATGTTCATTAAACCACTGAATGATAAAAGTGAGTTATGCTGTCCTGGGGGGTTGGCTTAGTTGGCTACAGTGTCATACCATGCACCAAAATGTTGTGAGTTTGATTTCCAGTCAGGGCAATCTAGGTTGCAGTTCGATCTCTGATCGGGGCATGTGCAGGAGGCAACCAATTGATGTATGAATGTTTTTCTCTCACATCAGTGTTTCTCTTTCTCTGTCTATTTTTTCCTCACTCAAATCAGTAAACATATCCTAAAGTGAGGATTTTTAAAAAATGAGTCATGCTAAAAGAGAGGGATAATTTCTCATTGTTTTGTGCCATTCTATCCCTCATATGCACAGCGCCCAATAGAAACAGAGAGCAGAGAGATCTGAGTTTGAATTCTAGTTTAGCTACTGCCTGTGAAATAATGACTAAGTTACATCTCCTCTCTGCCCTTCAAATCCTCCCTCTGAAAATTTAGGATAATAGCATCTATCTCAAAGTTTGCTGTGAAGGTGAAACAGGTGACATGCAAACACATGACCCAGAGATGGGCACAAACAAGCGTTGAATCATTTTCCTTCTGTCCCCTCCCCTGCAGTCTTCCTCAGCAATCATACCTCTGTGTGTTCATCATTCTTCCCTCTACCTCTACCTGCTTTAGTGTTCCTCCTAACCTCACTTCATAAGGGGGAAAATTATCTTTTTTTCTTTAAAAAGTTTTTGTATTGCTTTTAGAGAGAGTGGAAAGGTGAAGGGGGGAGAGAGAGAGGGATAAACATCAATTTGTTGTTCCACTTATTTATGCATTCCCTGGTTGATTCTTGTATGTGCCCTAACAGGGGATCAAATTCACAGCCTTGGTGCATCATGACAACACTCTAACCAGCTGAAATATCAGGCCAGGACTAGTGATCTTTCCTTATATGAATAGGTTACTTTTAACAAACAACTGCTCTCTGTTCAAGGATATATGGTATATTTTGGTCCCTTGCTATTCCCCTTGGCTTTAAAAAAAAAATTGCTGCTTCACTAAAGGTGAAGGGAAGGAAAGCAAAGAAAATGAAATTCAAATTCTTCTTAGTCTTTTCATGTCCAAGAGTCAGAGAAGTCAGAGCAACAAGAACCCTAGAATCCTTTCTTTCATATTTCTTATCTGCTTATGACATGAACTACAGTAGGCTGTGTGTAAAAATAATTCTCTCAAGAATTTTCTACTTTACATTTACATTTATTGAGTATACATTGACACATGATGTAGAAATTATAAGGACTACTTAAAGTTTATATGAAAGAGGACATCGTGGGACACTGTCCATATCTCCCCTTAGGACTGCCGCTAGAATTGCTGCTGGCAGACACCCTCATTTCTCTGCCCTCTTATGGAAGTATGTCAGCTACTGAAAGTTGATTCACCCAAGGTCATACTCTTCTCATAGCAGGCATCTAATGACTGATCAATATGGGGGCAAAATATCTGGTTCCTCACCCTACCTCAAGACAGTACTCAAGGGTCTTGCACGCTCAGCACTCTCTGTGGGGTTGGCTGAGGCCTTCACTGAGGCTATGTCATAGCCCAAACTTCCTTTCCCCTAACCTTGCTTCCTTTCCCTCCCTTCTCAAGTGTGGATCCTAAGAGCACCCCCTGATAAATTTTCTGCTCACTAGTCTCAGTCTCAAACTGTTTACCAGGGAACCCAATCGGTGACAGATACCTAATGGGTTGATTTTTAAAAATGATTTTGGCAACCTAGACCAAGATTCTCTTTTACTCCATATAGCAAACATCAGTTGTATCTTTTATTTTTACCTATACAATAAGGTCAACAAATATATTGTGAATGGTTAAAACTTAAGCACATGAGGAGTTCTTATTTTTTGCTTTCTTAGTATAGAAATGTTGTTTACCTAAAAATGCCTTACCTGTGAATAGTTAGCATAATAAATTTTTTATTTTTAAAGAAGAATTTTATGTGCAAAGTTAATTTTTTATAAGTTAATTTAGGAAAAGTTGCTATCTTCAGAATGAATGGTATACTTATCAATGTATTCAGACCTTCACTTACATGTAAGCAAAATTTTATACTTTAAAAATTATGGGAAGAGAGCCTATGCATTTTTTGTCAAGGGAATGCTTAGATATTCAGTGTTTTTGTAATGTTTTATGCATGTTTTTAAATATATTTACAGGTATAACAACAGTCTAATTCTAGTGTTTTTGTTTTATTGATTTTGTAGTGATCTTAAAATTCACCCAGAATAATAAACAGGTACAGTAGCTAAGAAAAATATGAATAGATTTGTGTCTTAGAAGATATTAAACACACAACAAAGGTCTAATAGCTAGGTAATAAAAGAATGGACAGATCAGTGGACAGGTTACATTAGAAGTACAGCCATAGGTAATGTACATATTTAAACGTAGTAATGTCTGGTAAGGAGGCACCACAACTGAAGGGAGGAGGAATTTTCATGAGGGGCACTGAAATAACCGGTTAGTGATTTGGAACAAATCAATTTAGATTCTTAACTCTCACTAGATCGATTAAAGAATTAAGTGGGAGGAACCTAAGCTATAAGAAACTAAGGCCAAATTCTGATGAATATTATATCTGTATGAGAAATGCATTTGTAGGTGTAAGAATAATTGCAATAGTTCATTAACATAAAAATTTTAAACTTCTTCCCTGGCTGAGTGGCTCCGTTTGTTGGAGCATTGTCCTATACACCAAAAGGTCGCATTGCTTCCCAGTCAGGGCACATACCTAGGTTGTGGGTTCAATCCCAGGTCAGGGCACACATGAGAGGCAACTGATCTATGTTTCTCTCTCACATCAGATGTTTCTCTCTCTCCCTCTTTTTTCCTCTATTTCTAAAATCAATAAATATGTCATAGGGTGAGGATTAAATTTTTTTTAAACTTTTGAACATAAAAAAAAAGGCAAACAAAAAAATGAAAAAGTACAATTAGCTATAATTATGACTTTTGAAATACCATCTGTCTCCTCATTCCCACAGTGAGGGGAATGGGAATAGAGGTGAGGGCTTGCTTGATAGCTGCTTCAGTACGGAGTATAATAAAATACTTTGTGCCTACCAACGAGGGCTTTGAAAATTCATTGCTTAGAGCTCATTTCTGCAAAATGTGCAAAATAATAACAGATACCATTTATTGAGCACTTACTATGTGGTAAGTATTCTGTAGACACTGAGTCATATGCTCATTAGATGGGTATCATTATCCAATCTGGCAACAAGCTAGGAAGATACATGCACAGCTGAGCTGCATGATGAATCATAAATGTCAGGTAAATTCAACATTAAACTTCTAAGGCTGATCACTGGCCCTGGTTCCTTAGTTTGGCTTGGATATTAAGACTGTATTGCCATCCAATTGTAATACCTAATGAGCTCTACTCCCCACTTCCCTAAGAAGAAAAATATAAGTGACCTCACAAAGTCGACCCAGGCCCAAATCACAGTCAATAGATATTTTTTAAGAGGCCCATTCTGGGATTTTAATTTAAATTCAGCTTAAAGTCAGTGGGGGTTGATGATCTGCTAAAACCGATTATAAATCTGGTGAGGTAGAATGTTCATCACGATGCTGGAAGAGGTGACAGTAGGTCCTGCCACAATGCTACAGAGGGTGCAGGGTTAGGATACACAGTGCCATGTACATGAAGAAGTATGACCAAATTACTTTTTGCTGTGGCTGCTAAACTAACTACTAGTGTCAAAATTCTGTCATCTGTGGATAAGATCCAAGGAACATTAAGGGTGGTAAAAAAAAAAGTTTAATCAGACAAGGAAATGTGATTATATCAGTCAAAAGAGAACCCGGTAATTTTAAAGACCATCTGTTGTTTCAGAGTAGACCCTATAAACAGGAATAGAAGGCTGATTTCAGAATACATAACTTACTTTCTAACAAGGTAAGATTCATTCATAGATGGTTCTACTGCTTGTGTGTATACAATTTTTCTATTTATTCAGAAGACAGTTTTGATCCTACTATTGAAACTCATACAGAAGAAATCGGCTAGAAATCAGGCCAGATTATTTGGAAAACCTACAGAGGAAAGCTCATTTTCTCTGTAAGCACACAGCTGGTGGTACTGCTCCCATTAACCCTAATGGGCAACTCAGATGGGGAGCCAGTGCAACCCAGGTGAGTATAGGGTGAAGCTGGGCTGACAGCAGATGTGGCTGAAGTTCAGACTGAATCCTCTTCGGGGTGTGATTGGTCTTTCTTCACAAAGCTGTCCCTCCTTCTTGAAACTACACAGAAAAGACCTGTGGGGCCATGTGAAACTCCCAGGTGACCTGAGGTGATTCAATTCTTCTTTACAGTACAAATTCCTTCTCCAACCTCACTTTCAGAGCAGATACAGACTTTTTCTTTTCTCAGTAATAGTACAACCTGTTAACGTGTCCTGACTACCTCAGTACCATTTTGAGAACGTTAGATACCATCAACAATGCCCTTGGAGCTCACAAACCTACTGCAGAGTAAAATGACTGCCTGGATTCTCTAAAAACAGGTCAGTGGTTCCCAACTGAATGCAGAGTGGTCTGGGACCTGTCCCACCTCCTAACCCTCCAGAGAGGGTAGTTCCAATTACAGCTTATAGTCAATAGTTTTCATTTTAGATGTACAGCACAGTGGCTAGACAATCATATGCTTTACAAAGCGACCCCCCTAATATTCAAGTACCCACCTGGCACCATGCAGTTATTACAATATTATTGACTATATTCCCTATGCTGTACTCTACACCCCCATGACTATTTTGTGATTATCAATTTGTACTTCTTAATCCCGTCACATTTTTCACCCAGCATCAGGGAACATTTCAGAGCCAGGCAAAGAGGATTGGCTTTGTAGTCAGCTCTGGATTCAAGACCCAGATGTGCCAATTAGAGTTGTGTGCTGGGATAAATTCCTTACCCTTGAATCAGGGATTAGTGCGGTCTGTACCACTGAGGAATGTTGTGAGGATTAAATGAGAGGCCATCTGGAAAGTGCTTATTCTGTTATGTGTCTCTCAGTAAACACACAGTGAACAGTTGTCATCATGCCCATCTTTGCCCCATCTGAAACCACAGAAGTTGGGTTTAGGTGCTGAGCTACTTATTCTGAGAAGTTTCACCTACCAGTAGTTCTGGAGAAAAACTCATGTTGAAATTTCTCATCGTAAATACTACCTCTTCCCTCCTTCCCCCCAGTTCACACAACAACAGTCCTTCATTTCAGTCTCTAGATTGACTTTTGCGTTCCAGTTACAGGTTGTCAACTAAAATCGAGATTGGGGGCAGGAGGTGGGAGGTGGTGAAGATCTTTGTAAATTCTAGGCCCAAGAGTGTCTGGATGCAAATGGCTATAACATCATGGACGTTCTGAACTGAGATCTAAATAGGAATCACTTCCCTCACCTCCCCTTTCACTACTTAGTCTTTAAGAGAACATGGCCAATATAGCCACTTTGAACCTGCTTTCTTGTTTATAAAAAGAGGTTAATACCTAATTAAGTGGCTGAAGGGATTAAATGAGAGAGTATTTATATCTAAAGTGCTTAGTACAGTAGCTGGCAAAGAGCAGAAGCTCAATTCATCACTATGGAATCCAATTTAAAAAAAAAATGCTAGGTAACTGCAGTCTTTTTTGATGCATTAATACTAGCAAGTTAAAACTGTAATCAAAAGATAAGCTCTCCAAACAAACATTGGTGAATATACATTCTGCTTAATAAGGTAAACATTTCAAAAGGCTTACGGAGCTGTGCTCACAGGAGCTGTTCGGACTTCCTACCTTCTTCATAAGAATTATGGTGCTAGCCAGACAAGATGCACAAGCTCATAATTAGTAATTTCTGTACTAAAAGAGCTGTCTCTAGGAAAGAGCGGCCAGGGGAGGAACCAACTTTTTGATAACCTGTAGAATATTACTATGACGTGGGTACTATTAACCCTCCTTTTAACAAAATGGGGAAACAGAACTAGGACAAAAGTGGGTGAAGGAGGCAATAGTTACCAGAGGCAGAATTTGATCACAGGTCTGAGGCTTCCCATCATTTTACCCACTTCTGTTGGCCCTCACTGTTCAGCTTCTCAGGTTTATTCAAGAGCATTCCTCCTAAATAGGGTTCTCAGGAAGACATTGTTGAACTAGAGAAGAACATTTACTGCCATTAGATGGGAATTAGGATTTTAGTCAGTTCTAAGAATTGTAAAATTTGGTCTTCCTCTCGCTTTCCCAGAGGTGATTTAAAAAACAACAACAAAAAGCCATAGCCACTTCATTACAGTGACTACTCAGTCCGCCTGCTTGAAACATTCCAGGTAGATTAAATTTTGAATTATGATTCATCTTCCCTTTCCTGTCCTGATGGAACACGAAGACTGAACCATTCTTGTCAATGAAAAGCTCGAGTTTCCACCCCGCAAATTCGCGCTGTGATGACAGTCTAATTGGCTGACGCGCAGGTGGGATTTCCTGTCGCCATTTTAAGGAAACACAAATCTCCTCCAAGGAAGTGCCCGGTCAATTAAAAAGGGCTGAAACAAAGGGTACGCAGAAGACAGAGAAACGGGCCCAGTCGTCCGGCCCCCTGCACCCCGCTCCCGCGCTCGCACTGCGCCCGGGTTCGGAGCGCCCCTGCTCCGTTAACCCCAGCGCGCCCGCCCCGCGGGGCCGAATCACGTGGGGTGTCCCGGCCGCGGCCCCGCGGGCCTCTTCGCGCCTAGGCAGGTGCGCGCTCCACGCCCAGCGAACGATTCCCGCCCTGTCACACCCAGTCCCCGAAACAAAGATCCGCAGCGCGCAACCAGGGCGCGCTGACGAGGTGTGCGGCTGCAGGTTCCGGAAGAGGGGAGGCCCCCTCCCACTGCGGCTCGGAGACAAAGGCTTTCTAAAGGTGCCCGTGCGCCCCGCTGCCCGCGCCGCTTCGGACCCCTTCCCGCCCATCTAGGCGATCTCGGCGCTGTCCCCGGAGAAAACACCCCGCTCCACCGCTGCCCGCAGCTCCAGGCGCTGCCGGCGGCTCTCGGGGCGGCGCGAGGGCCAGCGGCTCCCGCGGCCATCCTCGCTCCGCGCCCTTCCCACAATGCAACTCCCCTCCCTCCGAGGCCTGGCTGGACTCTGGCGTACCCCAAAACGTGCCTCCCCACAAGGGAACAGCTCTCCTTTCTTCCGCCCGCGCCCTCCTAGCCGCCCCGTTTCCATCCCCAAGGGTTCCCAGACTCCGGCCGCCGCGGCAGCCCGGTCCTGGGCTCGCTGCCGGACCCCAGGAGGGCGTGGGCAGGTGTCCAGGCTGCGCGCAGCCTCCGCTCCCGCCGCCGCCGTCAGTGTGCCCGGCACACGCACACCCCGCAACCCCTCCCTCACCCCTTCCCCGATGTTCAGCCTCCGCCAGCCGCGGTCGCTGCATCCTCAGCGAGCGGCGAAAAGGAGACAGCGGGCGCGGCCGCCAGCAGAGACACCATGTGACGGCGCTGCTCAGTGACACACAGCCTCGGTTAGAGAGCGGACGCGCGGTGGAGGAGGTGACTGCGCGCGGGACGCGGAGGGATGGCTTGACTTTTCCCGTTAAACCATCACGAGCCATGGATGGGCGCGGGCGATGCGTCCCCCTAGTAAGAGAAAGACTACGATTCGAGACCCTCAGCGCCCTAGCGTGTCGCAGTAAGTGCGAGGTTGGCGGGCAGAGTGTGGGTGGGGGGGAGAGGGGGGTGACTGATGCAATCCGCCCCGAAAGGAGGAGGAGAGCCAGTGAAGCGCGCGCTGGGGCGGCCGCGCCACGCTTCCTGAAGGTCGCCAGCACCGCTGCCCTTTACTTCCCTCGGAAGCCTGGCTCGACACACCGAGCTCCCCTCCACCCCACCGCCGGCCCTCGCGGACGGAGGCCACGTTTTACCGGCCGAGGCAGCCAGACCTTGGCACAAAGGACAGCTCACAGCCGGTGGGAAAATCTGGAAGGGCGGACACTTTGACGTCTCTCCTTTTGACCCTTTTCCCTTTATTGCCCGAGGTAGGGTGATTTTCCTGACTCGGGAGAGCTGAGGG
Source organism: Pteronotus mesoamericanus (assembly GCF_021234165.1). Classification (NCBI taxonomy): domain Eukaryota; kingdom Metazoa; phylum Chordata; class Mammalia; order Chiroptera; family Mormoopidae; genus Pteronotus; species Pteronotus mesoamericanus. Next base: position 7,459,268 of record NW_026555310.1, read on the forward strand.
AGCAGCGCGGGAGGAAAGGGGTGTTGGAGATGTGCGAGGGGGACGCGGCACCGCGGAAGTCATCGGGGCGGGCCTGAAAAGAAGGGGTGCGCGGCTGTGCCCGATGCGTTCGGATTTTGCTTTTGGGAAAGGAAAAGTCCGGGTCCCCTGTTGTTCCGAATGCTCGCGGCAGCGTCGGGAGGCGCAGAGGCCCCTGTTTCACCTTCGCATTGGCTGTGGGTTACTTTTTGGTTCTGTTTTCGTAGTGGCAGCGTGAGGCACACGCTCTGGTTATATTTTATACAAGGATCAGATAGCGCGCGGGTCTGCGGGCAGAGCCCAGCGGACGACGTGAGGGCGCGACTGCCGACCCAAGGAGTGTCTGCATCCTGGACCTATGGGGTGGTTTCCTGCGTCCATAGGGCCCAGAGGGGAGCGTGTGATGCTCCTGGGGGTGTGCGTGCGGCCGGCTGGTTCTCGAGGACTGGCCGCGGAGCGCGAGCTGGCCGGGCACGTTTGCCGCCCCGTCTCAGTAACCGAGAGGAGGAGGCGGGTGCCGGGGGAGAGATTTCAAAAGGTCGCTGACAGTGACTCACTGTCCTTCCCGCTCTAAAGAGGTTCTTCTGAAAATCAAAAAAGGGAGAAAGAGCAAAGTGTTGTTATGAGAGCTGAGATCGCCGGAGCTGGCGAACAAAAGCCACCGCTTGCGCGGGGTCCGGGCTGGGACTGCCCTTGCCTCCCGCCCACCTCCTCCCCACAGCTCGGCACCTCGCTCGCGTCCCCCTACATTGTCACAAATGGCCTTTAAACTGGCCGCGTGGATGCGGCGCTAGTGTGCGTCTCACGGCGCTCTTCGCCGCATCCGCTTCCCAGAGCGTCGAGCCCCTCGGCACCCACGGGGACCCCGCACGATGCGGGGCTGCCTAGACGCTGCTTCCCTGCGGAATCTTTCGTCCATGTTTTGGGGGCAGAACTGTAGTCAGAGAAGGTGTAAGTGCCTATGGCGGCAAAAGGAATTTCGCGGTAACCGCGTCACAGCATTTCGGGTGCCTTTCACAGGCTGTCTTGGGCTGGGGAGGGTGGTGCTAAAATTAAAAGTCCTTTGTGTCTCGCTCTGCGGCGCAGACTCGGATTTTATCGCACTCTTTCTCCGGTGAAAACCGAACTGCCCCCAGGATCACGTACTCTCTCAGACGAATCCATGGTGAGTGTGTAGTAAGAGTGAAAAAAGACTCCAGAGCTGGGAAACGGTATTTATGGATTTGACATCTCTGCGGTGGGTTTAAAATTTTTTAATGTAAGGGGGAGGAGAGACTAAATCTATGGTTTGCAGGCTGCAGGGCCCAGCAAGGCTGTAATTTGTCACTTTGATGGAAGAAACTGTGCAGCAACTCGTGCTTTTTCTGACGTCAGCAAGAGAATGGAAAGAAAACCTGATCTAGGTGTCCGGCTGCCCTCATTGTTAAATATCTCACGCAGGGTCGGGACCCCTGAAACCCAGTCAAGTCGGGGCACAGATGTCTGGTGGGCCCCCTGGATTTTGGTCCAGCCCCAACCTCAAATGGCTTTACTCTTAGGTCACTTCAGCTCTCCGTGTGTCACCTGAAGCATCTGGATACCTGCCTAATTTGATTTGAGCTCTTAACCTTCATGAGGTTTATTCATTTAAAAAAAAATTTTTTTTAACATATTCACTAAATATTTCGTATTTGAGGACTTACTTTGTGGCAGGCAGCAACTAACAAGATGCACTTCCAGCTTCTTGCAAGGCTTCTGTTCTCATGGGAGACAGGCAATAAATGCATATAAATGAACTTTAGATATTTATTAGTGCAATGAAGAAGTACAACAGGGTTGTTTGGTGGGAGAGGGTGCTTGAGGTAATTGACCCTCTGGGAGTGCCTGTGTGAGAGGGTGACGATTGTCCTGAGACTAGGAGGCCAGGCATCAGGCTATCACTAGTCTTGCCTTTTCCTCTCTTGGGATGGTACATACTTGAAAGGAAAACCTATCATACTCATCATTGTTCCCCTAATATCCAGCAGATTAGCTGCTTAATGAAATGCCCACTGGATTGAGATCTTGGCCAAGCTCCATCTCATTCACTTTATGTTGTTGTTGACCATCCTTTCCTTTCTACATCTCATTATTTGTCCCCCTTCTCCGAAGTTGAGACATCACTCCTTTTCTCCTCTGCTTCTCTCTCTTCCCGTGTCCTCACTTCTGAGCAATTACAAGGCCCTTGCAAATGCCCCTCAAAGTCATCTTTTCATCCCCAGTCCCACTGTCCAATTTCAAGTCCCTGTCACCTGACCTACATATGGCAATTCTAGTAGAGTGTGGAATACAAGAATCATGAAACAGACATGGAGATGCCCTGAAGAAACACGCGGTTAGAGTGAAGCAGCTAACTGAGGAGGCGTAGCTGCTTTCTAGTTCTGGTCTCCTCCATACCAACCACCCCTGATTGAACCTTGACACTTCCATAAGATCTATATTTTTAAAAGTCAGTTTGCATTTTTTTAAATGAACTTGCTTCTAAAAACCTTCAATGGGTTTAGAAGCAAGTTCATTAAACTATAAATTCCTTAACCAGGCCCTGGCTGGTGTAGCTCAGTTGGAGTGTCATCCCATAACCTAAGGGTGTGGGTTTGATTCCCGGTCAGGGCACAATACCTAGGTTGTGGGTTCGGTCCCAGGTCCAGTTGTGTGTGAGAGACACTGATTGATGGTTTGATGCTTCTCTCTTCCATCGATAACTCTTTGTCTCTAAAAATACTGAAAAAAATGTCCTCTGGTGAGGATAAAAAAAAAAAAATCCTTAACCAGGCACTCAGGACCCTCCACAAACTGACTCCTCACCTCTCTCCATCTCTTTGTCCCAGTTGCCCCATCCCCTCCCTGTCACTTTTCTGACTTAATATGTGTTGATTCCACACTGGAATGCCTACTGAAATTCTACGTGTCCGTGAAGGCCTAGCCCAAATGCCAGTTTTCTACCTCTTTGAATAAATGTTCACCTCCCAGCGTTGTCACAAATATTGTTTACCTTTTGCCGATTGTACTGTTGTCACTCCAGGTGATGGAAGGTGGTGGATAAGGCCACTGGCTTTGAGTCAAATGTAAATACAGTCAGCCCTTGGTGTCTGAGGGTTCTGTATCCCTGGATTCAACCAACCACGGATCAAAAATATTTTTTAAAAAATGTTGTGTTGTTGCTGACCTGTACTATATAGTTAGGCCGACCATGGTTGCATCTGTGCTGAATATGTACAGACTTTTTTCCTTGTCATTTCTAAACAATACAGTATAACAACTGTTTACATATCACTTACATTGTTTTAAGTATTATAAGTAATCTAAAGAGGATTTAAAGTACACGGGGAAAATGTGCTTAGGCTATGTACAAATACTACACCATTATATTGGGTTGGCCAAAAAGGCTGTTGTGTTTTTTTCCATAAAATAAAAGACCTTTTTCATTTTTGCCAATAAATTTTATTGATTTGGTTATTTTGAGTATGTTGGCTATCTTCTGTTATTAGCTTCTAGTGGGAGAGGCCAGGGGTGCTGCTAAATGTCTTCCAATGCATAAGATAGCCCACAGCAAAGAATTATTTGGCCAAAATGTCAATAGTATCAAGAAACTTCACAAACCACTTTTGACATGTTCGATCAGTCATAGCATCTTCTCCATATACTGCACAAATCTTTTTTTGCATTTCGGTGGCGTTTTTACCTTTCTTGAAATTATTAATAAAGCATAATACACCAAAAATGTGTCTTTTCTTCCATATTCCATATTAAAATGGCTACACAAAAATCCACCAATTTTCATAAGTTTTATTAAAATGCATGCTGATATGATGATAGCTGTCACAATACAATCTAGCAAAATTGTTTTGAATGAAGTTAAAGACAGCTAAGCACTACTACAGCCATCATACAGAAAAAAAAAAATATAAAGGACTTTTTGGCCAATCCAATACATAAGGGGCTTGAGCTTCCTTGGATTTTAGTATCTGCATGGGTCCTGGAACCATTCCTCCTAGGATACCAAGGGATGGCTGTATTGGGACTCAATTTACCAGCCTAGGGAGGTTGAGTAAGTTGTTTAGCATTTCTAAACCTCAGGGTTTTCTTTTTGTTTGTTTGTTTTTTTGGTTTTTTGTTTAATAGGAATAATGATGGTGGTGGTGGTGGTGGCGGAGGTAGTGGAACGCATCTTACTGAGTTATCCTGACGATTTAATTAAGATAATGGATATGAAGTGCTTGGCATGGGCTCTATATATATAGAATTAAAAGGAACTTCAGGTTTCTCATGTACCATAGGGAGTGGGGAAAGTTGATCAGTCAGGTTCTCCTTATCTCTTATATTCTATGACTAATCATTTAAAAATACTTTTCTGAAAGTAATATCTTGATGGAAACTACCTGAATCTTTTCAGTCTCTGGGAGCATATGCATCTGTGAAAGGTGGTGTGGGGGCGGGGGAAGTATGTGTGAGGAAGTAAGCTCGCTCAAAACAAGTTTGTAACTTCAGAAAAACACACCTTTTAACGCGGATCCTAAACTGAGTCATTGTTATACTTGTTTCTAAAATTTAATCACATTACATTAATTGGTTTTCTAGTTACCACCTGTGTGTTAAATTACTCACTAAAAGTAAAGGAATTTAGTGATTAGGAATGCCCTGTGGTTTGGAGAAACTTTGTAGGTCCTGGGGTTGCCATCAAGGAACTCTGCGTCAAGTGAAAAAATTACAATGTGTCTTTGCCCATAACCGGCTGGTTATACTTGGGCAACTCATTTAACTTTTTTATGCCTTATTTTCTCATCTGTCTAATGCAGCAATTTTCAACTTTTTTCATTTCATGGCACATAAACTAATTACTAAAACTCTGCAGCACTCCAAAATATGTATTATATATTTTGCCGACCTGACCAAAAAAAAAAAATAGGTATAATTTTGATTCATTCACATTGAGTGGCTGTTGTTCTGTTCGCTGTTAATATTTTTTGGTTTGACAGTCTAAGAGAAAAGGCCAGTGTCCCCGACTAAATACTCAGTCGGGGTATTTATCCCCCGATATTCCCCCGAGATATTGCGTATTTTAAAAATTTTTGGTCACATGGGTTGAAAACCACTGGTTTAATGCTAAAAATAGTGTCTGAGCAGCCTAACTCACATAGTTGTAAAGATACAATGAGAACAGAACCTAGAAAATCCTTGGACAATTTAAAGGAACTATGCACGATGATAATTATCTGAAGATAAACACACTGCTAACATTTAGAAGATGGGTTTAGATCAGAGATTCTCAACTCAGGCTTCACATTGTTCTTACCTGGGGTCTACTAAAGGGTAGAAATGCCTAGACTCCATTTCTGGAGATTAGATTTAGTTGGCCAGGTATGGAAGTTAAAAAAAAGAACAACAAACAAAACAAACAAACAATATAAACCCCCATAACAGCAGGGATAATTCTAATATGCAGTGGTTTAGACTTAAAAGCAGACCAAACAAAATCAAATGAAGACCTCCATATGTTATCTGATAAAATCTTTGAAATGTGAAATCATGATGACTTTTCCCTTGACTCAATTAAACTAACCAGTTGTTGACATCATGGAGCCATAGCCTCAGATTACAATTTATAACCTGAATTTCCCCAGGCATAGAAACGTGTCCAGTGATACAGCCAGGGCCACATAAAGATTTAATGTGTTGATCTCAGTTTCCATCTCTTAGGAGTGATGAAGATTGGAAAAGAAAGAGACAATGGAAAGCATAAGGAAAGGAATAGGCTTTGGCCCAGGGCACAGGGAAAGAGGCTCTGAGAGGGAGAGGCAGGACAGAGTACAGGGAAAATGTTGAGTTTGCTGCACTGAACTGGTTTTGTTTAGGCTGCAAACTGGTGGCTATAGAAACAAATGAAGACTGTGGGTGTATTTTGTGTGACCTATGATTTCTTTCAAAATTGTTTGGAATTAGTTGTCAACATTTAAGTAGCAGGATTTCATTTAAAATGTGGATTTCTGGCATTTCTTGAAAAAAATCAAAAGATCTGGCTTTTTTTTTTTCTGTTGAAATAGATGGGACACATGTTCTTCAGTCCCTTATGCCCAATCTGCTTTGCTCATTTGTCTTACTTATCTGGGCCATGGCTGCATTTGTTTTTAACCCTTAGTCTAAATCTGTAGATTTTATTGCACATTAGAGTCCCCTGGAGATCATTTAAAATTTCAACTGATTTCTGAATATTTGTTTTGTATCCTGCCAATTTACTGAATTCATTCATTGGTTTTAGTAGTTATGGGGGGAATTTTTAGGATTCTCTATATACAGTATCATGTCATCTGCAGATGATGAGAGTCTTACTTCTTCCTTTCCAATTTGGATACCTTTTATTTCTTATCTTATCTGATTGCTGTGGCTAGGATTTCCCATAATATGTTATATAAGAGTGTTGAAAGCAGACATCCCTGTCTTGCCCCTGATCTTAAGGGAAACACTCGTAGTTTTTGCACATTGAGTATGATACTGGCTGTGGGTTTGTCATATAGGACCTTTATTATGTGGAGCTATGTTCCCTTTATTCCCACTTTACTGAGAGTTTTTATCATGAATGAGTGCTGGATTTTATCAAATGTTTTTTCTGTGTTTATTGACATGATAATGTGATTTTTATCCTTCATTTTGTTTATGTGAAGTATCAGGTTTATTTTTTTAATCTTCACCTGAGGATATATTAATTGATTTTAGGGTGGAGGGTAGGGGAGAGAAAGAAACATTGATGTGAGAGAGAAACATTGATTGGTTTCCTCCTGTATGTGCACTGACCAAACCTTTTTGGTGTATGGGATGACCCTCCAACCAACTGGGCCATCTGGCCAGAGCTCTATCATGGTTACTGATTTGCAGATATTGTATCAACCTTGCATTCCCAGAATAAATCCCACTTTATCATGGTGTATGATCTTTTTAATGTATTTCTGGATACAGTTTGCTAATGCTTTTTTGAAAATTTTAGCATCTATGTTCATCAGGGATATTGGCCTATAATTTACTTTCTTTGTAGTGTCCTTATCTGGTTTTGAAATTAGGATAATGCTGACATATAAAATGAGTTTAGGCGTCTTCACTCCTCTTGAATTTTTCTGGACTAGTTTGAAAAGCATAGGTGTTAGTTCTCTGAATGTTTGGTAAAATTCATCTGTGAAGCTATTTGGTCCTGGACCTTTGTTTCTTGGGAGTTTTGTTGTTTGTTTTTTGTTTGTTTGGTTTTTTCACTACTGCTTCAATTTCATTAGTTGTAATCTGTCTGTTCAGATTCTCTGAGTCTTGATGATTCAGTTTTGGAAAATTGTATGTTTCTAGGACTGATCCATTTCATACAGATTGTCCAATCTGCTGACATATAGTTGTTTGTAATATTTTCTTAGAATCCTTTATATTTCTGGAGTTACTTGTTACCTTTTCTATTTTATTTGTTTGGGTCCTCTCTCTCTCTTTTTTTTTAGGGATCTGGTTAAAGGTTTGTCAGATTTATTTATCTTATCAAAAAACCAGCTCCTTCTCATTGATCTTTTATATTGCTTTTTTAGACTCTTTCATGTACTTGTGCTCTGATTTCTATTATTCCCTTTCCTCTACTCACTTTGGGCTTTGTTTGTTGTTCTTTCTCTAGATCCTGTAAAGTTGAGGGCGTTTTCCCCTGTTTTTTTTTTGTTTTTTTCCTTTTTTTCTCTTATTTTTTTTTTTTTTTTTTTTTTTTTTTTATTTTTCTGAGAAGATGATTTTTTTTTTTTTTTTTTAATGTCTCCTGTAATGTTCATCAAGATTTGTGTCATGTATTTAGGTGCTTCTATATCAGGTGCATAAATATTTACAAGAGTTATATCCTCCTGCTGGATTGATCCCTTTGTCATTATGTAATGTCCTTCTTTGTCTCTTGTTATGGCTTTTGTTTTGAAGTCTTTTGTCTGATACAAATATTGCTATCCCATTTTTAAAATTTCTGTTAACATGAAATATCCTTTTCCAACCCCTAACTTTTAATATTTGTGTATCTTTTGTTCTGAGGTGGGTCTCTTGTAGACAGCATATATATGGGTCTTGTTTTCTTATCTATTCTGCTACCGTGTGTCTTTTGATTGAATGATTTAAGTCATTTACATTTAAAGTGTTATTGATGGGTACATGTTTATTGCCATTTTATTCATTATCATTATATTCCTGTGGGGTTTTTTTCTTTTTCTTCTTCTTAAAGAAGACCCTTTAACATTTCTTGTGATACTGGTTTGGTAGTAATGAGCTCCTTTAGCTTTTTGTTGTCTGGAAAGCTCTTTATTTGTCCTTTACTTTTAAATGATACCCTTGTTACATAAAGTAGTCTTTGCTGTAGGTCCTTGCCTTTCATCACTTTGAGTATTCTGTGCCAGTCCCTTCTGGCCTGAAATGTTTCTGAGAATTCAGCTGATAGCCTTATGGGAGCTCCCTTGTAGGTAAAACTAGCTGTCCTTCTCTTGCTGATTTTAAGAGTCTCTTTTCGTCCTTAACCGTTGTCATTTTAATTATGATGTGTCTTGGTGTGGGACTCTTGGTATCCTGTTCGGGACTCTCTGTTCTTCCTGGACTTGTATGTCTTCTTCTTTCACCAGGATAGGGAAATTTTCAGTTATTATTTCTTCAAATAGGTTCTCGATCCCTTGCTTTCTCCCTTCTGGTATACCTGTGATGCAGATGTTGCCATACTTCATGTTGTCCCAAAGGTTCCTTACACTGTCCTCATTCGCCTTCCAAATTGCTGATTTGATTCTCTGCTTCATCCAACCTACTGTTTATACCTTTTAGTTTTCATTTCAGGATTGCATTCTTCATTTCTGACTGGTTCTTTTTTATGGTTTCTGTGTCCTTTTTAATGCTCGCTAACTCTTTGTTGAAGTCCTCTAAATTCCTTGAGCATCTTTATAACCATTGTTTTGAACTCTGTATCTGGTAAATTGCTCACATCCATTTCAGTTAGCTCATTTTCTGGAGATTTCTCTGGCTCTTTCATTTGGGGCATGTTTCTTTGTCTCTTCAATTTGGCTGCTTCTTTGTGTTTGTTTCTATGTATTAGGTAGATCTGCCATGACTCCCAGTGTTGGTAGAGTGGCCTTATGCAGTACATAAGTCTTTTGGGACCCAGTGGCACAGCCTCCTTGATCACTGGCTCTGGGTACTCCAGAAATATCCCTGTGTGGGTTATATGAACCCCTGCTGTTGTACTTGAATCTTGGTTGCTATTGGCCTATTCATGTTTGAGATTGACTCTCAGGCTGGCTGACTGAGAATCAGCCTCGCCTACAGTGTATGAGCTGCTCTGTAGGTACTGACCACATGAAGTGGAATTCACCTCAACAGGGCCTGGTGCCTGCCAAGATCTCTCTCTGGATGTGCTGCTTGTGAAACTGACTGGGTGTTGTCTAAAGCTGGCCACTGGGTGTGTTGGTTCTGGAGCCTCTTGGGAGGGACTCTGGTGCAAACCAATGTCAGATGCTCCCTGTTATGAGCTCTGGGCAACCTGGAGGTACAAAGCAATCCACAGTTTTTGGCTGTCTTTGCTGGGCCTGGGTGTGTGCAGGAAGAACAAAGCTGTGCACCAAGGACAGCTTATACCAGCATCAGCCCCAGGGGCAAGTCAGCAAAAGTCCCAAGGCACCCTGAGAGCTGCCTCCAGCTGCTGGCTGGCCGACTGATAGGCTCAGTCACTGAGAGAGCCTCTGGCAGTACTCAAGTTGCATGAGGTAGGTTCTCAGTGAGTCCCCAGGTAGGGGTGAGTGGTGTTAACAAGATTGACACAGGATCAAACTTACTGTCAGTGCTGGGTCTGAATCTACTCAGCAAAAGTCCCAGGGTAAACCAAGCTTAGCTGCCACCAGCCACGTGTCCACAAACCTTTGCAGTGGGGCAGGTTTTCAGAGAGTCATCAAGATGAGACCAGGAGAGTTTATTAGGCCCAAACAGACCAAGATTTGGCCACAGTAAAGGTAACACTGTGCACCGCTTGGCCATGTGAGAAAAGAATCGCCCCTGCCCTAGAGCCATGCAACTCAATCTCCACTGTTATTTTTTAAGAACTCCTGAGGTGGTTCCTATTTCTCATCAGAACTGAGGACTACTCATCTAAGTCAGCTATTCAAAAGATTTGTCCACAAGCCCATAATTTTATTTCTAATTAAGATCCACTAAGAAATAGTCTATAGAATCATAAATTCAGAGGATTTTCGAACTGGAGGAGATCTTTGAGAGTGTATCAGTTAATCTGCCTTTCCTGTATTCAGGTGAGAAGGCAGAAGCCCAGAGAAAAGGAAAAGGCTTGTTCAAAGACTACAGCTTCACCTATTATTGTATTATAATATGTTTTCTCTTTTCAAATAAAGGCATATTTTTAAATGTTTTTTTTTTTAAAATAAATGATCCTCTTTACATTTTTCAGAATATTTTGTGGGGAGTTAACTGTCACAGCCAAGACTCAAAAACCAACAAACTGCCATTAATTGTTTTTAGTTCGATAGCAATTCTTGATGAGAGATATTGTTAGAGCAAAAACATTCATGTGCAAAGAAAAATAATTTTCTCAAAGATTGAACTATTCCAGGCTGTTTTCAACTAAGTTTTTAGTAATTATTTAAATATGTGATTTTTTAGTTGATGAGAAAGGTTTTTTTTTTGTCAGAAACACTCACTGTTCTAATTAAATTAAGCCTCAATTAAAAATAATACATAGTCCATCCTCCTATATCCAAAGTTACGGTTTGAATTCATTAACTTCTGGAGTTTATCAGTATTTTTTGTTTTAGAGAAATCACAAATACTTTGAAAACATCTGAATATGTGAAGGTTAATTCCCAGACATCATAGCCTGGGCATATTGATAACAGATATTTAAAAAATCATATGGGCACCTGAGCAGAAAAGGAATTATTGAGCTGTAGGAGCTGGTGTCCAGATACGATGAACAAGGTAGTATGCAAAGGGACAGTCTGTCCAAGGAAGTGAGCAGGTCATCTCCCTGGCCCAAACAGAGGTGGTTAATACTCATCCTCATCCTCTAGTGAGCTTCTTTTAACACAGGGCTTCTCCCCCTCAGCACTACTGATAACTCTTTCGGGCTGGATCACTCTGTCTTGTGGACAGCTGTTCTGTGCACTGTATGTTTAGCAGCATCCCTGACTTCTTTCCACTAGAAGTTGGCAGCATCCCCTCAGTTATGAGGACCAAAAATGCCTCCAGTCATTGCCAAATGCCAACCAAAGGATGCGGGGGCGGCGGGGGGCGAAATTGTCCATGGTTTAGAACCACTGCTTTAATGTAATGCTTCATCAGAGGTATATACTCAGACACAGGTTGGTCATTGGAGAAAGACATCACAGAGAGGTTTGGTTTGAAATTGAAAAATAAAAAAAGCATGCAAGCAAGCAAGCCGGGCTTTGAAAGAAGTGTAGGCATGGGCTTGATGGGGGGGATTATGTTCAGGGCCAAGAGAAAAATGTGAATAAAGCAGAAAACTGCGTAAGAGTAGATCCATTGTATAAATGGAAGGTTCAGAAAGAAAGTCATGGGAGAGAAAAATTAAAGAGATAATTACGAGCATCCTGGTCTTTGAATTTGAGGTTCCAGAGATTGGACTTTATCCTGTAGGCATTAGCAGCAATTATCATTGGCAGGGAGGGAAGAGGAATGTGCAAGACATATTTAAGGAAGAGTCTGTACCTGTAAATGAGAGAGGGGAAGGATCAGCAGGTAGTATGGCGGAAAGCAATGGGCAAAGTCAGGATTGTGGAGCTGAAAGGAATGAGAGTAAGGGAAAGGACACCATGAAAGAATGTTGACAGGACATGGTGGCTGATTAGATATGAGGTAACATTGTAGTGATAGCCGGCTGGATTCCAAGTCTAAGTGATGAGGAGAATGAACATTATCTTTAACCAAAATAGAAAAGCTGATGTGTGAGGTCAGGCGATGTTCCCAGTTAGGCACGTGGAGTTTGAGGTAATGGCAGACATCCACGTGGGGAAGTCCAGAGGGCAGCTCTAGTCTAGAAAGTAAGTGTGGAAATTTTTCTGAGCAGGAAGGAACCTGAGAGATCATCTCCCTCCAGCCTTCTCAGTGTATAGAGGAAGAAACATGTGGCATATTAAGTGACAGGATTATTATCAAGTAGTATTTATGAGGGAAATCCTATTTCATACTCCAAAGGAATTCTAGTTTTATGAAATGAAAATACCTGGGGGGAAAATCTGAAAGATGCCCTGGATGGCGAACAGGACACTACACGCCTGAAACTGTAAAAAGGGAAGAATTTGGAGTGCTTGGAGGGACGGGTGGAGGGCAGGAGAGCCACCCCTTCCCTAAGACGGGGAGGAGGAAGGGAGCTGGCGAAGGAGGCCAAGAAGGAGCATTTAGGAGGGTGCAGTGAGGAGCAAGTTGGTGGAGGTCAATGAATGCCCTCTTGTCTTGATTAGGAAGACTACTGCTGTTCTGCCACATACTTTGGTTCTATCATGCAAATGGTTTATAGTATATTGTCACTTAATGTGGGGTGATCTTGCTTGTTTAAATAGGTTCTGAGCAATGTAAAACCAGACAAGTTTGTCTGCATATCCTTTCCTTTGCTACCTGACACCATGAAGAGCAGAAAATAAGTTTATGTATTTTACATTGGTACTATTGATAAAACGTGCCAATAAGCATATTGACATAACGGTGCAGTAAAGGATCAGAAAGGCTCTGTGATGAGTAAACTGTAATTTGTAACCTAATATAAACGTTGTGAGATAGTAATTATGATTGTGTTAACATCAAGATCTTCACATGATGACCCCATTCGGCTTTTTAATTAATTGTATAGTCTGATAATTGCTTCAATCTTTCAGTGAAACTATAATTCTCTGTTTCTTGAACTCCACCTGCACCTCTTGTTTCTGTACTGTTGATTATGTTTTCTCCTCACTGAGAAGCCTCAGCTCAGGCCTCATTTCTGCCTATCAGTCTCATGTTCACCAAGCAGTGTGACTACTATTACCAGTAGTAATAGGTTGGATATCAATTTATGGCACAGTCAAGCAGTTAAGCAGTCATTGGGAGTAATTGTATAGACCTGTGTATACTGGCATAACTTAGTATAGGAGACCATATCTTGTTAAGTGAAAAATATGTTTGGTGTGAGTATATCCTAAGAATCCTGAAACACTAATTCAAAGGAATATGTGCACCCCTGTGTTCATAGCAGCATTATGTACAATAGCCAAGATCTGGAAATAACCCAAGTGCCCATCAACAGATGAATAGATTAAAAAAACTGTTGTACATTTACACAGTGGAATACTAAGAACTCTTATCTCTTGCAACAGCATCGATGGATCTGGAGACTATTGTGCTAAGTGAAATAAGCCAGTCAGTGAAAGACAGATACCATATGATCTTACATAGAGGTGGAATCTAATGAACAAAATAAACTAATGAGCAAAATAGAACCAGAGGCATGGAAACATAGAACAGATTGACAGCTATCAGAGGGGAGAGGGGAAAAGGGGACAGGGTAAAATAAGGTGAAGGGATTAGCCAAAGAACATGTATGCATGACCCATGGACACAGACAATGGTGTGGGGACTGCTTGAGGGAGTGGAGCAGGGGGCAGGGTGGAGGTGGGCAAAGGGGGAAAAATTGGAACAACTGTAATAGCGTAAACAGTAAAATATAATAAAAAACCTCTATGGTATGATTTCCATTTTTGGGAAATGTACACATGTTTTAAATTTATACTCATTCTTTTCATTTAACAGATATTTATTGAGTGCCTACTGTGTACCAGCTCTATACCTATGTGCATACAAAAACCCTGGAAGGTCATACTCCAATATATACATACAGTGATTGTCTCTGCTTGCTGAGATAACAGGTGATTTTTTTTCTTTTTACTTGTTCCTTTGTTTGCAAACTTGTATTTTATAATTTTTCTACAAAAACCCACAGTATTTATTAATAAGGGACTAAAGATTTTTAAAAAAAACACTTCAAAATGCTTACAGTGTAGTGCTACATAAAAAAGGTAGGTTAGAGCAGTCTAAGATCCTACTCATAAATGGAATAGAGAAAGAGGAGAAGGGAAACTAGAGAAGAAGAAAGAGAAAAAAGAAAAAAGAAAAGGAAGAAAAAAGGGAAGACATGAAAATCTAACAAGCGATATTTGGGTGTTGAAATTTCTTTTACAATGTCTGTTCTAAAGATTCTACCGTGAGTCTGTTTTAGTTTTAGAATCAGAAAATTCTTTTTTCTTTTTCAAGAGCCAGTCCAAATGTGGCTATTCTATGATGCTGCTTCAGATACTGAATTTGACTTTTTCCAAACTTTTTACATCCCTTCGCACCTAGCACTCAGTAAATGTATAAATTGAATGGATATTGTTTTCTAAGTGTGTCCTCAGCCTTAGTACCATGTGTCACTAACTTTGTTAATTTTTTTCTATGTTCCAGCTTTCATTTTTAAGAGTAAGTTAGGTTTCAGATAGGTGTTTTCTTAACAATTAAAATTTATTCTAAAAAATAAAAAGAATCCCTGGCCAGTGTGGCTCAGTTGGTTGGAGTGTCGTCCCGTAGACCAAAAGGTCGCGGGTTCAGTTCCCAGTGGGATTCGATTTCTGGTTTGGGTATATACCAGGAGGTAACCAAGTTGATAGTTCTCTCCCCCCCCCCCCCGGCTTCCTCTTTCTCTAAAAGCAATGAAACAAATGTCCTCAGGTGAGGATTAAAAAATAATAATACTACAAATAAATAAATAAGAAGATTAGGACATAACCCATGGACAGAGGACAGTCCATGTGAGGACACAGTGCGGAGGCATCTCTCTGTTAGCCAAAGAGAGGGCCCTCAGAAGGAAGCTTGGACTTGATCTTGGACTTCTAGCTTCCAGAACTGTGAAAAAGAATTTTTTCTTTAAGCCAAAGGGGGAAAAAAATTCTACGTGATTAACTCAGGACTGGCCTTTGCCCCATACTGACATAATTTTGGTGGCCAGGACTTACTGTGTTCTTTTTATCCTTTTCCCTTCTGTCCATTTTTTAAATGACTAGTTTTATGTATATATGTTTATATATGTGTATGTTATTTGTGTAAACACATACATATATTGATATGAAAGTTTAAATTCAAAGACTAGACTCCCAATCTATTGTTAGTCAATCTTTCCTCTCCTCAGAAAGCTTTGGTCTACTGCCGTATTTCCTTCCAGTTTATGGAAAGTGAAGGACTCCTTAATCCAGATTGGAAACACCATCCCCTGAATCAACTTTCTCCCGGCCCTGTAGTATCGTTTCCATAGCCTCTGAGGAAGCCATGCAGGAGAGAGCCAGTGTGTCAAGGCTCTGGGAAATGGCCCCATCTAGTCCTTTTGTGCAGCTTTCCTTGGGGTGGGGGGGCCAAGGGATAAGGTGGTGTGCAACTGTTTTAATGCATTTCAATTTTTGCAAAGTAAAGACAGGGTGTAAACATTACTACTGTATGAAGGCACTAAAAGCAATTAGAGATGGCCCATCTCCAGAACTACCACCCTGGCCAGAAGAGCCAGCCTTGAGCTGCCAGGTTGGCCTTAGACCAGGCATTCATGGAGCTCACATCTCCCTGTCTTGGCTCCCTGCTTCCCAGGAGGGGCTCTGCCCTGCAGGAAGGGTGATGCTCCTGGAACCTGAGGCATTAGAAGGTATTTGTGTTGTGGAAGTTGTAAAGGATCCTGGAACCCGGGAGGTTTCAGTTTAGATAGGAGACTGTGTGAATAAAAAGGAATAACATGTGGCCTGGCTGTGGAGAGAAAGAGAAGAAAATTCTGCAAA
The DNA here is from genome assembly GCF_021234165.1 of Pteronotus mesoamericanus. Lineage (NCBI taxonomy): Eukaryota > Metazoa > Chordata > Mammalia > Chiroptera > Mormoopidae > Pteronotus > Pteronotus mesoamericanus. Next base: position 7,475,125 of record NW_026555310.1, read on the forward strand.
AAGTATCATTCTAGGGTACTTTCTATGAGTCCTGAAAATATTATCAACTAGCAAAATGCTTCCTGACATATACTAGGAATCTCAAATGGGCACATCAGATGGGTGTTTTGACTCTAAACTAGGTTACAGGCATCTTAATGGAATTCAGGATCAGAAAAAAATATCACAATATCATCTAAGTACTATTGGAGGTGAAAAAAAAAATCTCATTGACATTCTGCTTCATTCCATGGTCCTCATCACCATGTACATCCACGGGGAGATTCTCCTCATAAAGCTCCTGCACATACGGAGGCTTTACTTTTGAAATTGCATTCACCACTCTTGTCATTTGCTTTTTGGTGTGTGATGTTGTATGGCTGAAACTTGTTCCCCTCCTTTTATACTACTGCTGACCCCCTCAGAAATTTAAATCGCAGTCATCTGCATGGGGGAAAAACATGAACTCTGCAAGTTGTTTTTCTCTGATGAGGAAATACAGTTTTAGATGGATTAACCTAAATCCCCTGAGCACAAATTTCTAATTCTCTAATTCCCTGACATAGAGTGATTTCATTGATGAGATTGATTTAATCTCTTGCAGTTGATGGACAAACTCTTTGCTAAATTTCAAAACACAGATTTGTCCTTTGCTTCTTGGACTCTGGGTTGGGTGGTTGATCCTTCATGATGCCATTTATGGCAGATTTTCATTTTCAACTAGGATGGTTAGATCAGAGGTGCTTTTGTGGCTCTGTGGTCTGCAGGCAGCTGTATGTGTGTCCTATGAGCTAACACATTAAAGTAATCAACTTGTTTTCATTTTAAACACAGTGTTTTATACAAGGGTGTCTATATTGCTTGCCACTGATATGGTATTCCTATAAAATGTGATCATAAAGATTATAGGACATGACTTATTTTTTTAAAAGATTTTATTTACTTTAGAGAGAGGGGGAGAGAGGGAGAAAAAGAGGTGAGAAACATCCATGTGGGAGGAAACCATCAATTGGTTGCCGCTTGCATGCATCCCAGCCAAGGACAGAACCCAAAAACCAGGCATGTGCCCTTACTGGAATTGAACCAGCAACCTTTTGCTTTGTGGGATGACACCCAGCCCACTGAACGACACTGGTCAGGGTGGACATGACTCATTTTATAGTTAAAAATGGAGGGAGATTAATTACAGGCATACAATTTAGAGCCTTTATAACTTGATGTACAAAGATTGCTTTTAATGTATTGAATAGCAAAATGTAGATGTTGCATTATCAGTGAATTCACTATTTGGTCACTTAAACTATTTTTAATCAGCAGATGTATTCATAAGTTTAACTTTTTTATTGTGTTGCATTTTAGGGGTATCAAGCTTATATTTTTGCTGCTATCCACTTGTAAATACGCTCAGAACAGGAGAATTTGGAAAAATTTTTTGACTACAGGGACTTTCTAAACATGATGCATTTCAAAAGCGGACTCGAATTAACTGAGTTACAAAACATGACGGTTCCCGAAGATGATAATATTAGCAATGACTCCAATGATTTCACTGAAGTAGAAAATGGTCAAATAAATAGGTGAGTATTTTTTTTAACCTAACAAAAGAAACGTCTCTAAAATATTCTGATTTTCAGTTATTCTCTTGAATTATTCATTACTGAAGTTATGCTCCATTTGAAAATGCAGTTTGAATCTCTTATGTGACATCCGTTGAGTATAGCCTGCAATAGCAGATGAAGCAAACAGAAAAGTAATTTATTCATTCTTTCAAATCTTTCAATTGAGTCTAATAAAAGTGTGTAAATATATTGGTCCCCAGCCAGCCCTAACTTTTCAAAAGCGCTGTGCTTATGAATTAAACTATTGGAATTTCGCTTCATACCATATCTAAATGTATACCACAGTCATCTGACCTCACTCACATTTTAATTAAGAAATGGTCCAAGTCACTTTTGCTAATGTTCTCATGTTAAAGCTACAAAGACATCATTATGAGCACCATTTGCAACGTGGATTTTAAATAATAATAACTATAGTTGAGCCCAAATAGCTCTATGAGAAACTATAGTAGAGAAATAGTAAGTGAAACAGACAGAAAAGAAAAGATACCATGAGTGAGAGGAAGTAGAGAGGCAGGTGGGCTGGCCCGGAAGCTTTTGGCCTCAGCATGTCTTTCCAACTCTTGGGTTCTGTGTTTCTTATGTTACAAGAGTAGAGTCAGATGTCTTTATTTACTTTTTTCACTGATGTGGGGCGTTCTTTGACCTACTGATTTTGTAGCCAGCTTTTGTGGATCCCTTAACAGGAAAGGCTGCAGCTTGGGAGTTAGTGGTGTGGCTTATTTGAAGCACAAAGCCTCCTAAAAGGCCTGTAGAGGAGAAAGGAGGAAGGATACAGGGCTACTTATTAGAAAAGTAGTGATGCTACACTTTTTGGGGTGGGAGGGTTGTCAAAAGCAAATGGGGGCAGAGGAAGATGAAAACATTTTACCACTTAACCAGGCATCTTCGTAGAAATAATTTCTGATAGTCTTTTCTATATTCTGATAAAGTGTATACATAAATAAATGGAAGTCCAGGCTAGGACTTAGCTGCCATCATTGACATACACTCAGAAATTTCTGCCCTGCCTCTCCTCCCTCTTCTCTTCCTTAAATGTTCTTAGAGGTTATATCTCCAACCAGATACTTCCTCATAGTTCAAGTATCGTTTACTCTGTTGTGATATTTCTTCTTTTTGGACTCAAGTTTACTTCTTTTACCTTTTCTGAGTGCTTATTAGTAATAACTTATATTTCTTAACTGCCAGCTGTGTTTATATATATTGCCACTTATCCTTATAACATCATGCAAAGTGTTCTTTTTCAAATGAGGAAAATTTAAAATTTTGGTTTACTAGTAAGGAAACAGCCTCAGAGGAATAAAAAAACTTGCTCAAGGGCATACAAAGGTCCCTGTGAAATCCATGTCTTTCTACTCCATCTTGCTGCCTCTGATTATAATGCTCAGGCATTGGTGAAAAAGACAGAGTTTACTGGTTCTGTTAAATTCTACCAGTGCTACTTTATGCTCTGTACTCCTGGAGTGTTCTGTAGTCACTGCTGACCTCCACTTAACCGTGCACGGGATTCCAGCCATTTCACAAGCAGGACACTTTGGTGTTATAATGGAGCTTCATTCCTAAAGCAATGCAAACCTTGAAGACCTTAAAATGAAAGTCATTTATAATATTCCGTTTAGAATCTGAACTTGATCTTTAAAAGTTTTACTTACTAAAAATATTAAATTTTTGAAGTGGATACCACCTGCAGTAGATGGAAGCAACCCTTCTCGCCCCTGACTCAGCCATATAGGCAAGCCCAGTGAGCGAGCTCACTTCCCTCTAGACTATGACTAAGGCAGTGAGCTGGTACAGTGGCTTTGCTGTTGGGTGTTGACCATTTGTTTCACAGAATTTGGTTCCATTACCAAAAATAAAGTGTGATGCATTTATTTCTTCTTTTATCTTATCTCTCCCTTTTCACCAACACAGTTAATGAACTTCACTTTATTTTTGGCTCTAGGACAAGTAAAATTAAAAGCAACATATTATGTCATGAAGCCAAAAAGGTAACTAAAATCAGAAAAAAACCCCCACCATGATTGCTGCAAAAGCTACACTTAAATACCTCTCATTCTTTTTGCAACTTTTTTACATTGATGGGAGGAAAGCAGGCCCAATGATATGCATGTAAGAGAACCATCCCCCCAAACAGTGAACTTTCATGTGACAGTTTTTTTTTTTAGGAACTAGAAAAAATGTTAAAAACAAATGGTGATCTCTGATAACCTGGCCATCTAGCTAATAGCTTTGCCTGGAAACTCCCCAGTAGGAGTCAGTAAGAATCATTTTTTTAAGTTTAGGTAAAAAAATAGAGTAGAGCCATTCGGGCATTAGGACACCTGCCTTTATTCCAGTTCAGTTTTATTTTATGCCCTAATTTTTGGGTTATAGTCATAGAAATCTATACCTGGGACAGCAAACCTTTGAAAATGCCCTTTGAAAATGCTAGACCAGTTCTGCTCCCATTTTAATGAGCATATGAAACATTCAGAAACCATGTTAAAGTGCAAATTCTGATTCAGTAAGTCTGGGATAGAGCCTGGGATTCGAATTTCTCCCAAGCCTCCAGGTAATGGTCATACTGCTGCTCCATAAATCACACTTTGAGTAGCAAGCTTTAGACTCTTCTTCTAGATGTGAGCTTCTGGAGAGAAGGATTATATCTCTCGTACTTTGAAATGATAGATAATAGTGCTGACACAGAAAGGACATTGCAAAAATATGTGTTAAATGAGAGGAAAACAGAGACAGACAAAGAAGAGAGGGAGAGCAGGTTTGAATTTAGACTTGTATTGACGCCTGGCTCTATCAATGGGTCTTGTGTGACTTTGTTCTTTGAGTTTCAGTTCCGTGCCTGCAAGACAGGAACAGTAATAGTAGTTACTTCATGGGAGTGTTGGGGAGCATTAAATGTAACACTACTTGTAGGCTCTGCAATCAGCCAGCTTAGGTTAAAGTCCCGGCTCAGTGGTTTAGTTATTAGCGGTATTACTTTGATCAAGTCACTTTAATTTCTATAAAATGGAGCTAATAATAGTACCAACCCCATGCAATTGCAAAAATAGATGAGAAGATCGTGCAAAGTACTTGGCACAGTGTCTGGCAATAATAAGCCTTTTAGTATAAGATGAGTCTTTATCAATAAAAGTGCATCCTCTTTCTTTGGCTAGCACTTCTTTCTTGTCTACCCCAAGGAATAATAACATTGCTTTAGGTTTTGGATGATTGCTGACTGTTGTTACTTTAAAGCTGTCAGAATATTAGTACATTCTCCTAGCTGTCTCCTAGCAAATAGTCACATATTTTAATATTTATTTACTGTTCTCATCTCTATGCATAGTTATTGTTGTCATGACCCAGGAAGCATCTAACAAAGTTTGAGAGTCCCTCATTAAAATTTTTCTGAAAAGAATTTGGAGCAACTCTTGTCACTACACCCTGCATCAGCCCCTGTTTTTTTGTTTGTTTGTCTGTTTGTTACTGCATATCCTTCAGAGTTTATGTACTAAATTTATATCACTTGGGAGGATCTTGAAAAGTCATCCCTTTTCTTCTAATAATCTTTTTATATGTTAAGAAGATTCTATCACTTCTTCCTATATTCGGTTTTTACATTAGAAAATTCTTTCTTTGCTTTAATAGCTCCTGCTACAATTAAAGTCTGGATTTCTCCTATTTTCAGTAGAGTTTATTCACCAAGTAAGGCCTCGCTTACCTCTCAGTCTACTCTTTAAATGCCTGCTGCTTAATTTTTTCATGTTCTCCAGTTTCTTTCCTCCTATTCGCTTTTCCTCTTTTATAGAATGTTAGAATTTCAGTGAACAAACTGGGAAAGGTCATCTAAGTTCATTTCTCTCTTTTGTGTTATGAATCTTCAAATGAAACACTATAATCTAGTAAGAGTCTGATTGATAGGGATTACAGTAGGAAGATTATTTTTCTATTGCACAACTGATCCTTGTTCAATTATTGTTAATGTTGATTTATTTTTGTTTTTCAACAGCTGCTCTACATTGCTCAGCCTCTTGTCGCACTACCTCAATCTAACGCCTGCTCCTTTTTAAGGCTTTGTCTATTAAAGGTCACCATGACAGCCACTGTAATGTTTTGTTTGGTTTTGTTCTCAGAACAACTGGCAACCTAACTGTTGATTGAATCCTCCTTTCTGGGTACAGACTGATCCAGTAAAAACTCTTTTTAAATAATACTTTTATCATCCCGAGACCACATGCCAAAGGCACCGTCTCCCATAGCCCATTTTTCATTGAATAAAGAAAATTTTAACTCAACTTCTTTGCCAGAGGTCAGTGCTTTTTAACACACTATTGCATTTTTCAAATGGTAAGATAACAGACACTTGTGATGAGCTGCTTAACCTAGTTATTTTGAATGGACTTTTCCATTACTGAAAAGATTGGTTTTATTTTGTTTAAAAAAAGAAGTTTACAGAAATACAATGCAAAGATTTAAAGACTAAAGAAAAAATTGAAATGTCATAAAGAGACCAAAGAGGATTTCTTTAAGTTCTTCATTCTTATTAAACTCGATTTCCCTGCAGCTTGAGCTACTCCCTAATTCCCAGATAGAAGATGCATTATCGGTTTTATGAAGGGTTCCTCTGAGTTGCTAACACTTGGGCAGATACATTTAAGAAGGAGCTGAGGGACTGAGAGAACTATACAGCCAGTCTGGATGCCAGATGAGTTCAGTAGCACAGAGTCAGAAAACTCAGTTCAAACCAGCGTGCCAGAAGACTCGTGGAAGAAGGAGGTTTGAGTGGGCAGGGAGGCACTGGCGAGAGGATAGAGGGTCTCCTGGGCGGAGAGTGGATTCCCAGTACTGCTTTGTTTTTCCGTCTCTACTCTCAAAGTGCTATGATCTTGTCTCAGGTCATCACCCCCTCTTGGGAAGATCATTTTGAGAAGCAGGGGGAGCTGAGTTTGGGCCACTGAGGCAAAATAAAATTCAGCAGTATCTGGAATTGCAGGGTGAGAAATTTATACTTGAAACTTTTCAGTGGCTGAGCCAGCGAAGATTTTTGGGAAAACCTGTTAAAGTCTTGCTGCAGAAAGTGCACCAGAAGAGGCAGAATCAGGGAGGAACTTGACACGCAATGCGTTTTAGTGGTTATTCATTCCAGCAGCTCCGTAAGTCGGTTTGATCATCCTCATCCTGCAAAAGCTCTGCAGCAAAGCCCTGGCAGTCGTGCAGGGGCCTCATCCTTCATCCTCCTGCGTTGCGCAGTGTTTGACTCGACTGAGTAGCTCTTGTGTTACAATGCCTGTCTGTATCCCTTTCTTCTCTGCCCACTAGTCCTCTGCCACCAATTCTGGTGAATGTGGCCAGGCCAGGGAACTTCCATCTGCCACAGGTAGTTTGTTGGCGTTTTGTTCAGTTTGTTTGAAAATGTGCAGGCTTTTCCCTTTATATAAAAATAATGAAAATTCTCTTTGGAACAGAAGTCCCTCCACAAGAAAGGCAAATCGGGGACCTTCTGGATAAAGAGTTGATAGATGTGAGTTGATTATTAAAATTAGCCTGCTTAGATACAGTCTTTTATTTACTGGCAATTTTATTTTGGAAATCAATTTCATTTTGGTAAGTCCAGCACCCATGTTCCCTTGGGCTGCCTGTGTGAAAAGGAAGGCTGTGTTGCCGTGTGCCTCTCTAGCCAGATCTGTATTCCTCAATTCTGTGGAAAGATTTAAAATGTGAAGGGCAAAAGAAGGGCCAAACACTGTACAAGTGCCAGATTCGTCTCCAAAGATACTGCTTTCATTATGTTGTTTTCCTGTAATACTGTTTCTCAGGCCTCTGGCTTTAAGTTTCCTCTGGTTAATCCCTCCCAATAATGGTTCTTCCTTCTCTGGATTCCTTATCTCATCTCAATTTTGCACAGCCTGACATTCCTATTTTGGTGTTAGCTGGTGTGCTTGCTCCTTTTTCAGACCAAGGTTTTCTTCACCTTCTGATTGATCTCTCTTAGTAACTGACCAGGTCCTAGGCAAAGGCAGATGCAGAAGGGAATAAACTGCAGATTGTGCTGCTTATTCCAGGTGATGATCTCAGAGGAAGTATGTAGTATGTATATTGCCTGTCTGATATATCTTGACAAAATGATGCAAACTTGGAGAAGTAATGCCAGGGAGAAGCTAGACCCCCTTGGATTAAAAGTGAAAAAGATAGGTGAATAAAGCCAACATTAATGATGTATGTTTTTCATTAAAAATGGTTTATTGTGAGATATAGCATTGTTCAAAAAAGCATATGACAATATAATGTACAATTTAAAGATGTATGCTTCTTTAAAATAGTTCAGTTCAAGTGGCTTTACATTTATTAGTAAAAAACCTACCACAATTAGTTCTTACTAAGACCAGATAATTAAATTTCCAGAAGAAGACCTAAGAAGCTTATTTACCTAACATGTTTTACTAGTGTATGCAACAATTTGTCAATGAGTGGACTTATTTTTTAATAGTGGATTTTTTAAAAATTAGAAATTTAGGCCATAATTTTCTGATGTTAATTCTGGATATGATCCCTAGAGCATTCTGAATTCCTTCTGTGTATTTGCAGATCGTTTATTCCACTTAGCCTGTCTCAAGTCCCACTCCTCTGGAGGAGTGATTAACGTCTGTTGCTCTTACTCTGTGCCTGGAGCTGTACTGATCATTTAATTTTCCCAGTAACACCATGAAATAATATAATAGTGTTACTCTAATTTCACAGAGGAAACTGAGGTGGCATACCCTGGCCCTCATAGCTAGTAAGGATTAGAACTCACGTTCAAAATCCCATGCTTTTCTTAAAGCCCTAGCTCTGCCCCATGGACTAATGCCCTGCCTTCCGTCACCACAATTTCCTCTCCTGAACTCCTGTAGCTTAGTGCCTACATCTTCTCTTACATACCCTCATGCCTCCCTAATCACTTTGTCTAGTGACATGCATATAACTGGTGCTGAAGGAATATTTGATGGGAAAAGAGTTGTTTCCTTTTTTGCAGGGGAGATAGAATTCCTGATTAATGACTGTGTACTCTAGGAGGGTGAGCTCAAAAGGAATCCTGCCTCTAGTATTCTTTTACATCACAGCTTTATAGTATTTTTGACATCTAATTTTTAGTTAGAGAAAAATCTACATAAAAGTTAACATACGTTGCATATAGTGTTTTAATTTATTAGTATTAAAATATTTTGAAGTTAAATTGGTAACTTTTCATGTGTGTATGTTTTTGTAAGTAATAATCACTTAGATGTAATATTAAACTTCAAATCATTACCATGAAGCTAAATGTATTATACATGTCTTTACAGCAAATTTATTTCTGATCGTGAAAGTAGAAGAAGTCTCACAAACAGCCATTTGGAAAAAAAGAAATGTGATGAATACGTAAGTGTCATTATGATAAGTATGCTTATATTTTTAACCACGTAAATTGTGACAGTTGTTTTTAATTCATGCAGCATAGTACCAAAGGCAACTATCTATATTCACCAAGATATTCCTCAGATCCTATGTATTGTCTCTGAAAATCCTTTAAAAAAATAACTAGACCACTATGGAAGGATTTCTTGAATTTAATTTGTGTTGGTTCCTAATAGTGCTCTAAAGGCTTTGGTGTGATGAACGGATTTGGGGACTGTTTCGCTTAGTGTGAATGTTTGTCTCTATCCAGATTCCAGGAACAACCTCCTTAGGCATGTCAGTTTTCAACTTAAGCAACGCCATTATGGGCAGTGGGATTTTGGGACTCGCCTTTGCCCTGGCAAACACCGGCATCCTACTTTTCCTGTGAGTGTTGACATTGCAATATTTTTCAATTTTAAACTGTATTTTCTGTATGTATAGTTTTGTCCAAACACAGAAGAAATTAGAAATATTTCTAAATAGTTTTTATTTCTTTTTATGTTTTTACTAACTTAGCTAAGTCACCAGTACATACTTTTATATTGATTGTTTGAGTGATTTTCCAAGATGCACCTAATGTTTATAAGAAATTGAAAGGAGAAAATCTTAGTCAAAAACACTGAACTGGCATTTATGAAAAGGATTAAAAAGATTTTAAAATAGCATTCTCTGGTATTTTTGAACTCTTTACCTGTCCCTTTAAACCTCAGCTAAGTGGTCAAAATATTAAGAGGTATTTAATCCAGCCAGTCGCCACTGTGGTATTTGGATTGCTATGAGACATGTACTATATCCAAAAGTTATTACAAATTTGTTTGTAATAAATATTCAAGAAGCATAGAAGTTGCCAGTATTTTAAAGATGAGAAATTAGCATGTACTTTTCCTCTGAGATTCAGTGAAAAGAAAATGGGAAGTTTTCTTTTAAAATAAGTTCATCTCAAACTGTTGAGTGGAACTTGGTGCCAATGTACAGAGGGCTTGTTTTCAGCTGGCACAAGCTGAAAACAGATCATAGGATTTCTACCAGGAAAATTCTCACCCAACCTGATTCTCACCCTCTCAAACCTCAAAGGAGTATCAGTGGTGCTTTGCTTGATAAGAAATTCCCTTCTCCCAGGAGTTGCCTTTTCTCCCCTGACTACACTCATGCTCCCCATTGGCCCTACTCAGTAGTCCTCATTGTCAGATCACTTTGATAGAAGATCATTTTCTTGGTTGCAGTGACCAAAAAGGCCAATAATTCTAAAAACGGTATGTATTCCTTTAGAAAGACTTAGAAAACTGATGGAAGTGCATTGCTTCCCATTCCCATTACTCAGGGATCAGAAATGCCCATCCATGCTGCCTCTTATTGGTCTAGAGCACTATGGATTAATATTGTCACTGTTGTGTGTAAACCCACTAGAGATGTCCTTCCTAGGATTAAAATACCTCTGTGTGGAGAATGCAATGCATTTTCTTCCTTATGGTCAACCTAACTCTGTAGTAAACCCAACTGTAGCTTTCTCTCTTTCTTGCAAAGCAGATCTTTCTATTTGGCCTTCCTTTTGATGTGTGTATTAAGCCAAGTGCCAGGTGTTAGGGAAAAACCACTGAGTAGGACAAAATATTTCTACTGTGATTTTTTTGTATGTGTGAAACTCTGACCCTCAAAGAATAGCTGCACTTCTGATTTTTCAGTGCATTGGCATGAAATACCTGACTTCTAGTCCCAACTCCTCTTCTAAATGCCTATGTAGCCTTAAGCTACATAGCCACTCTGAACTTCAATGTCCTGTTCTTTAAAACAAGGAAATTACGCTGAAAAACCTCAGAACCCTGCCAACCTCCAGAATCCTATGGTTCTATTGACTATTTTTAGTCATTCCAAAGCTAGAAATATGTTCAGTTCAGAAATGTGTTTTACATTGATTTCTCTTTTTTTAGTTATTGTAATATGTCAAGTAGTTACGTGTTAACATAGGGTAAAGTCAGCTCTTGCAGCTCTTACGTTGTGCCAGGTACTGACTACTCTGTTTTATGCTGAATCCTTCCAAGTCTATGAGATAGGTACTGTTGTTAGTTCCCTGATTCACAGGTAAGAGAACTGAGACATAGAGAGTAACTTGTATTTTGATATCTTTATTTGTCACTATTCTGGGAATTCACTTCACCTCTCTTCTCTGCCAGGCCCCTTGTTCCCTCTATTCCATTCCTTCCTCTTTCTGTATTTGCTTTCTTGCTTTTGTTGTTGATAAATAACAAATAGAAATAAAATTTTTGAGACCTTCATGCCTGAAAAATGTTTTTATTCTACCTTTCACCTTTGATTGGTGGTTTGGTTGGACATAGAAACTCTAGATTGGCAATAATTTTCCTTCAGAATTTTGAAGGTATTACTTCATTGCTTTCTAGTTTTTTTCTGTTGTGAAGTCCTGTATACCTCTGATTCCTGATCTTTCAAATATAGCTAGGGTATTTTGTTTTGCGGGGGTTTGTTTTTGTTTTTTGATTTTTCTGGAAACTTGTCAAATCTCTTGGCTCCTGGTGTTCTGCAGTTTCACTACAATGTGTCTTGATGTGAGCTTGTTGGATCACGTCAGGCTGCTGGTGCATTCTTTTCTTTTAGAAATTTGTGTTCTTCAATTTTGGGAAATTTTCTTATATTATTGGTTGATGAATTCCTTCTTCTTCCTCTTTTCACTCTTTCTGGGACTGTTACTGAGATTTTGGACTAGTCCTCTAATTTTTTATTCTTTTCTTTATTCTCATTTCTGTCATTTTTCACTTGTATCTTCTGGGATATGTCCTCAACTTTTTCCTTAATTATTTACTGAATGTTTTATTTTTGTTATTTACATGAGCTTTTAAAAATTCTTTAAATTTTTAACATTATTTTGTTTCTGTTTTATGATTTCATTGCCTTCTAATGATGGTTTTCTTTGTTATGGAAAATTTCAAACATATTATAATAATAATATAATATTATAGTATATATAATATTATATATAAAAATAATATTATAAAAACTGTCCTTGTGTCCTTTATCCCATGGCCATGCTTGTTCAGTCAGGCTCCTCACCCAGAATGTCTTGAAGCAAATCCCAGCTATTATATACTCTCCTCCATAAATATTTCAGTATATTTCTCTAAAATAAAAGGACTGTTAAAACAACCAGATGTCATACCTAAAAGATTAACAAGTTTCTTAATATCATCAAATATCCAACCAATATTTAAAGCGCTCTGATAAAAACAATAAAAAAACAATTGGATTGTTCAAACCAATACTCAAATAGGTCCGTATAGTGCAATTGGTTGATATGTGTTTTAAGTCTCTTTTACTCTATAGGTTCCCCCCCATTTCTCTCCCCCACTTTTTTCCCATGCAATTTATATGTTGAAGAAACTGGGCCATTTGTCATACAGAGTTTTCAACAATTTGAATCCTGCTGATTGTATTCTAATGGTGCATATTGATATTTTTGTTTGTTTTGGATTCTTTCATTTTTGAATCTTTCCTCAGATGTCAGGTGGTCCTTCTTTGCTCTATTCAAGAATGGGGACGGGGGCAAAGTTAATTTGAGCCTGGCACACGTGAGTGGGGCTTGTTGGCAATAGCTTCACCTGAGGTGCTGTTAATTGCTCTTTAATTAGGGGACCACCAGTGTCAGTTTCTCTTTGGTTACTCAGATCATCCAAGGATCTTCCAATCACCTGCCTGGAAGGTCTGGGCATTGCTGCCATCTTTCTGAGAAACAAGTGGAAGAAAAGGGTAGGGTGACCATCTCAGCATGCGTGTGTTCATCCAACCCTAGTTTTCATTATAGTACCCCTGCCCCTACAAGTTGTGCTGAGTCCCTCACCCAGAGACTTTTTATACTTTCCAGAGAATGCATCTAGAGATGCGTATCTTTTGCCAGGATGGGAGACACTCAGTCACTTAGCTTTACAGAGTAGGTGCCTGTGGAATCTTGCTGTTTCTTAAAAGCTCAACAGATCCTCTTTATTTTAGCCATTCCATTGTCACCTACTTCCAGTAATGCCATCAGGGCCTTTTGGGAACTCTGTGGTATAAATTGGATTAGTCTTGGCTTTCTGCACTGCCAATTTAAGATTCAGCTCTGCTACTTTCCAGCTTCTGAAATTTTGTTATTGTTGTCTTCTCTCATGTTCTTACTATTCTAGTGGTTTTATACCTTTAAAAAAATCCCTCTACTGGGATATCAGGAGAGAGCACGAGTAAATTTTTATATTCAATCTATGATTCTTGGAATTCAGTTGATTTTTAATTTTACTGGTTCAGAGATAATTGATTTCTTATCTCGTGACACTTCAGTTTCTGACTGAAAGCAAAGAATTGTATAAACTGGACATTTATAGTTGCAGGATGATTTCCCATGGATAAAACTATTATAGATCATTTGGTTATTTGCAAGATGCATGAATAGCAAGTACAACACACCAAATCTTCAGGTTAAAGCTCATGAAGGTAGTTGTATATAAAGACCCAAACTTTTAAGTTTTTTGTAAAATGTCGAAGTCTCCTCGCTCAGAACAAGGACTTGCTCTGTGTGTTGTAAAACCAGCTGCTCCCACAGCTGCTCCAAGCCAAGAAGCAGTTGGCAGGATCAGGATATTTCATCTGGTACGGGGCCCTGTTCCAGACTCATATTGGCCAACACGGAAGACGACTCCAAGCCTGCCCAGGCTTCTTTAGAAAAGCAGCTGGGAAGGCTCCTCTGTGTCTCACTGAGGCTGGGTGCGGGCTCTTCCCTGGGCTCATCTGGAAACTTGCTGGCGTGATTTCCTTTTCTCGGATGAGTTTGGGACTCATTTTTTTTGACCTAACCATAATGGCTGTCATCCCTCTTTAACACACATCTGATTCAATTAGGGTAGATTCAGTGAGTTCTGCCCTATTGTAAGAATGCTGTGAGGTTTTGTGTTTCCCTGAATTCTGAGGCCTTACAATTCTATCTGAGGGAGAGGAAGTATGGTAGGGGGAATGTCAGTTTACGATCGACTGTTCTGAAGGTCTATGTTCTCTGTTGGAAACAAAAAGGGGCTATATCCTGAAGCAGTAATTCACAAGTGTGCTGAGGCATAAGTTCCCCAGGGTGAAATGCTCCCGTTGAACTGAGTTTTCCTGAGTGGGATCCAAGGAAAAGGCAATGGGTTCTGAAGAAATCTCCTTCCACTGTAACTCCCTCTTCTATAGTTAATCTTTTTGCACAGCTTTCCCATAATTCCATCAAAGCAAAAGTAGGGATTGGCATGAACGTAAATACTGGCATGGAAGAATGGTGGGCTTGGCTTTGTTCTGTGTACATTACTATGTCCCTCCCCGCACCCCAAAACAGAAAAGTTATATTTTATAAAGATTTCTACAACAGGCATACATTTTATAGAAAATGAATCTCTTTAGAACATATTATCTCCTCACAGTTTTAGGTAAATGAGAGATTTATTGCATCATACAGAATCTGATAAAGCAACAAATGCTTTATAGTTTTCCATAACTCTTTAGCATGTATTATTATTTATTATTGTTTTAATAATGTAGCTCTTAAATTTAAAACTATGAAAGAGCAGAATGTAATTCATTACACTTTGGAGAGCTCAAAATGGTATCATAGTTTATTGTAAACACCGAGTTTGTGAACAGTCTGTTTGAAATGATAATTGTAGAACAACATCTGTATAAAACTGTGGTTTAAATTTTATTTTGGTTGATTGTAATCCCAGATTTTTGTGGGTCTTGTTTTCCATTTTCTATCTCACTTGGGTAGTGTTTGTAAGAATAAAAGAGATAATATATCTATAAGCACATTTTGAAAAGTGGTATGTAAGAAAACATTTATTTAATTAATATTAACCTCATAGGGCTGCCATATATGTTAATGAGTAGCGCGCACGTGTGTGTGTGTGTGTGTGTGTGTGTGTGTGTGTGTGTGTGTGTGAGAGAGATAGAGAATGCGCACGCACTAGTAGTGCCTGGTATACAGTAACACTACATAGTAAATACTTGTTAAAGTATTAATTAGGTAGCCACTATAATGGTTAAAATTTATAGAATGGTAACTATACAGGGTGGGGCAAAAGTAGGTTTACAGTTGTGATTACATGAAACTGTATTCTTGTGTTATTATTTGTTACTGTATTATTTTCCATATGAACAGCTGTAAACCTACTTTTGCCCCACCCTGTGTACGCCGTGTTACCTCATTTTATCCCGACCAACAGCGCTGTGAACGTCGGCGCCATTTTACAGATGAAGTAACTGCGGCTTGACAATGACTGAGAGAGTAGGGGAGTCCGGGTTCCGCCCAGGCTTTCTTGACCCTGGAACCTGTGTGATCAGAAACACCGCTTCCTTTTAGTGGTGGCTTCTGCAGAAACCAAACTTGTGTTACTAATGTATATCACGAGAGAAATATTCTTTTCAGTGGAAACTTCCAAGTTGATACTTTAGCTTTTAAATCACCTTGTAAAACCAGTCAGTATCCCTGAATTATATTTTACCACTGTTTCACCAAAAACCCTCGCCTTTGTTGTACTGAAAGAAGTTTTGCAACATCAAGTACCAAACCATAGATGGGGGTGGGCGTTCCCAGTCATGGCAAGTGACATACATGCCTAAAGTATATTGCAAAACCAGTAAACCTTCTGAACTGCTTCATATTTGTCGTAGCTGTGCCTGACATTGTCTCATGTGCTATTTAAGCTTTCCCACTGCCTTCAGTAGCTCTTGGATTTAATTTCTTCTAAGGATTTAACTGTAGTTTTTGTATTGAAGAATTAAAAACCTAGTAGTACTGGGTTCTAAACCAAGTAATATTTGACCAAAGTCAAATAATGCTGAGTCCATTATTAGGAACTGGTTCAATAACCATAGTAGTTTCATAAACTAGAATATTTAAAACAGTAAAATAGACTGATCTGTACTGGTACGGAAAGATTTCCCAGGACTATTATTATGCAAAAACAAACTGAATACCGGGTGTGGTGAGCATGGAGTGAGATCGTGCGTGTGTGTTGCACAGACTGTTTGGGGAGGAGGGTCCACGAGGGAACTGTTGATGGCGGTTACTTCTGGAGAGTGACTCAGGGTCTGGGGATGGAGTGGGAGTGGAAAGTTTATAGTCTTTAAATTACCTTTTTTAACCATGTGCTTTTACGGAAAGAAGCTACTGTAAACTGTTTTTTCGAGAACTTAAAACCAGTGCAATGAGACTTTTTCCTTTTCCTCTTACCTACAGAACACTTGAGGGAAAAAATAGTTTCAGTGTAGATATATAGACCATGAGAGCTAGAATGAGAAATTGGTGCTGTGCCACCTGTTCCAAACTATATTTTCAACCATGTCTACCCGCAGATTGCCTCTGCATCAGCCACACTTGACCTCCCTCTTTTCTGCAGAGGCCGCCTGCGCTGTGCTTCTCCCCTCAGCCTTTCCCCACCCCTCCCCTGCTTTGGGGATGGATACGCATCCCCCTGGTATAGCCTGATGGTCCTGTGAGGCTCAGGTCAGAAGCTGTTTCTCAAAATGTTTCTCTGATTCTTCCAGATGGAAGACATTGTTTAGGCATATATTTTATCTTCCCTGTCAAACTCTGAGCCCTATAAAGGCAGAATTAACATCTCATTCTTTCTTGTTCAATTCATGCCTCTCCCCCAGCAAGATCTAAAGCAATGCCTGCCTGTGGTTGAGTCTCAAGATTGTTTCACTGAAATGAATGAATGAATGAATGAATGAATGAACGAACGAACGAACGAACCAATGAATAAGTAAGAATTAGATTTTGCAAGACCAAAAACAAGGCTTTGAGACAAAACAGTGGCTCTCATAATAGCTGCAAACTTATTAGAGGAAGATAAAATTAACTGAAAAGTTTAATTCACCCTCAAATTTTAAGTAGGCTATGGCGATATAATGATAAATAATCACAAGGTTACCACAGTTACTTTCCTGGGAATGCCTCCTTTGTTTGAAAATTCAAAATAGTTCAGAGGCTGTTAAGAAATACTATTTGACGTTAGTATTGTATTGCTACAAGGGCATTTGTTGTTAAATTGATATTTACACAAAGGATAATAGTTTTCATTGTTGGTTTACAGCAATTACCTTCACTTTGTCAATTGTTTGCTTCAACTGTAGGTGAATCCCCTCTCTCTTTCTCTCTCTCAATATTTACATTTTTCATTATCTTTCTACCAAGATTGTGTTGTCTATAAGTATAGTGTTTATAAAACAAACCAGTAAATAGCCATGCTAGTTAGGGTATATCTAAAAAATAAGGATCTCTGTAAACTACGATCGGACAATCAGGTGCCTTCTCATTTTAAATTCAGTGCTTTACAGTTGAGCCTGCATAAGGGATAGGTAGGAATGCAATTGGAACATAGACTCATAAACATGTTGCCCTAAGTCCTGGTCATATATTATAGGTATTTGATCATCACTGTTGTGCTGCAGAAATAAATTTCTCATTGTCAGGTTTATGTTCTTAAATAACTACATCAACATAGCTCTCTGAAGTCTCTACATCTTTTCCAGCAAATTCTACTAAATTGGAGCAAAATTGCAGTGTACCGTTGTAAATACATTTTCCTGAGCTCTTGTTGCTTTATTACGTTATATATATTACAAAAAGTTAGATCACACCCACCAAGATGACAGTGTTGCTCTCAGTGGTGACAAAGATGGTTTGTGTGATCTTTCTCAAGTTATTCCTTGTAAATGTTACATTGCCTTTTCTGTACACCCCTAAGCCAGAAGTTCTTTGTCTCCCAAGGAAAAACCAAATTGGATCTTGTGATATAAAAATGGGGCAAAACAGGAAGTCAGTAAGGAAACCCTGCTCTTCCGGATGATCCTAGGAGGTCCATGGGTATAGTTATATTCGTCTTCCATCTTGTCAGTCAGTTACTTGTTTTTAAAATTCTTTGAGTTATAGTCATTGCTCCTTAGAAATGATCTGAAGAGAAAATTGTCCTTCAGCTGGCAGCAAAAATCATGGGCATCAGAGTCTCTTGTTTGAGAATAATAATACTGGAAGGGGAGAAATGGCACATTCGGGCTTGCCAACATTTGAAATACAGGAAAAAAAGGACAGTGCGGTGCCACTGACCTCTATTGAAATGCATTGGTTAAGAAGCTCTTCAAAATAGGGAAATAGGAAAGTGGTGAGTGGTGTGCCAAAAATGAGTGCATGTTTTGTAAACAGAAAGAGTTGGCAATTGTAGCAGATGAGTCCCAGTAATGGTTTTTAAAAATTGAGCAGTTATGTTTAGTTGGTGAGTCATCGAAGATTTGTCTGATAAGGGTTTCCAAGAAGTCAATTCTTGCCGCCCCAGAGGGGCGTGTGTCTGTGCGTGTGTGAGAGAGGTACTCGGAGCTCAGTCCTGTCGATGCTGAGTTGCATCCAGTCCACTTTGGAGCATTTCTTAGGTTGCAAGAAGCAACTTAACTATACCAAGGTTTTCATAGTACTATTTGCCTCCTTGGTGCACGAAAAGTGCCTTTTCCGTTCACTGTTCTGGGTTATAGTAGGCCACGTGTGTATCAGCACAGTAGGTCAGTAGAGTTCAGAGTTTGGATTTTCAAGGTTGACTTGAACTTTTATTACTCATGGAATGGTAGTTGGTTTAGTAGACTGGAAAAACTGCCCCTTTGTGGGCCAGTTAGTTTTGCTTTGTTTTGCAGCCACAGGCTTCGCCTTACATGGTTATCACGGATCTACATCTGTATCAGCAAACTACAGCCTACAGATCAAAGCCCCTGGCAGCCTCCCTTTGTATGGCTTGCTAGCTCAGAATGGCTTTTAGTTTTTTAAAGATTAAAAGAAAGAAGATAGTTATGAAGTATACATTGTATCATGGGATCTTTATAACAGCTGTATTTATCATCCTCCTTTTAAGCATAAAGAAAGATTCACAGAGGCTAAGTAATTTGCCCCGGAGGACACTGGCTGGCAGTGGGAGGGGGAAGGGTGGAGAACAAGCCCATGGAGTGGGCTTCCATCTTCCATCTCTCGTTAAATGTGCGCCTACCACAGAAACAGTAGGAGAGTGTGGATGAAGCCCCAAATGCGTCATTCCTAATGGAATGGGAGTCCAAAACATTCACCAAGTACAGCCCATTTCCTTTATTTCGTGGTTATATGGGATTTCTCTGTCACTGAGGAGTAACGTGTTTACATTATGATAAAGGGGGCATCATTTCGAACGGTAGGATTCTAGGTTTGAAGAGAAGGGAAACCAGTTAATCCTTGTGGAATGGAAGGAGAGGAGGGAGGGAATGTTAAGAGTTATAAATGGAGCACCCACAAAACCCACAGCCCTCTACCAACGACTATAGGCAAAAACAGGAAGTGGTGGTGGCGTGTGACTTTTTTTCTTACTGGTGTAACACCCGCATTTGGACTCAGACCTCCTCCTAATTCGTTCAGCCTCACAAAGTATCAGCTAAACTGACAAATTCTATTTCTATTTGCATACCTCTTTAAATACTTCTTTCTTTTTAGGATTTTGTTAGATACTGTTTGATTTGGTGATCAGCAATGCATATTTCTTTCTCTAGACAAAACAAAATACTTAACCAACAGTGAGGCTATTTTAAGAGCAGCTCTGCACTAAAGAATTTGGATTTACCTACAAGGAAAAACATAGAGGGAACTGTACAGATAATTGACTACCACCTGTTCCCTGTCCAACCTTTTGAAACCATCTCTTTTGTTCCCTAGTTCAGTCTGTAAATATTACACACAATCACATGCTCTCAGAATCAGATCCTAGTGTGCTGGTCCTCTGACTCTCAGAATGTCAAAATTTAATCAGGATTTAGTGACTAAGAAGTTCACTTTGGGACTGAGTGACTGTATGTTTCTGTTCCTTTTCATAAGTGTTTTGTGAACTCTTTAAATGAAACAGGGGCTATATTAATGAGCTTGGGACTTAAAGCCCCCACAAAAGGTTTGGAATAATAATGCTATCATTTGAAAGGCTGTTTATATTTTTTGTTTCAATACTTTTATTATAAAAGTAAGATAAGGTGGGTGGGGTAAGGGAAAGTGGTGGTGGGAAAATGGAGACAAATGTATTTGAACAATAAAACACACATACACACACACACACAAAGTAAGATAAGTATTGAAGACTTTTTTAAAAATGCATAAAATAAATACAATAAAGTATAAAGAAATCTTTCAAAGTCTCACTGTGAAAACATGAGCTCTGTTAACATTTCGATGTACTTTATTCTAATTTTTTGGTGTCTTCTGCTAGGTCTTACTTTCTATGCTGTCATTCCCACACACCCTCTGCACATAGGCCTTTGGCAGACAGCAGAGTGTAGCGGGAGGGACTTTGGAGTCCGACTACCGGGGCTTGACGGCTCCGTTAGTACGTGACCTTAGACAAAATATTTATCCTCTCCGAACTTCAATTTCCTTATCTGTAAAATAGATAGTAATTGTACTACACATAAGTGAAATTTTTTTTTTACAGTGCTTAGTAGGGGCCTGACGTAGTGAGTATCCCTAAATTTAACTTTAGTAATGATCAAGAAACGGTTGTATTGATTATATTGAATCCCCATTAAAGTAAACTAAAGCTCCTGGAAGTGCATTTGTATATAAAAGGTAATTTTGAGTTTTTCAAAATATTTAAAATTTTCACATGATTTAGGGAACCAGGACATACCTTACCTCCCTCCGCCCCTTCCACTTGAGCTCTCATGCAATAAATGGTTCTTTCTCTGTGCCCGCTTTCCTCTCCACGTAAGTCTCCCGCCAGCATGGGTTCCCTGAGCCTGGAGCCACATGGCACCACGCCACCTGTGCAGTTACCCTACTTCTGACCACAACCTCTTCTACTCCCAGGATCTTGCCTTGGATATTCCCACTGTACCTGTCCTTGAATGTCATTGAGAACCTTTGGTCTGTGTTTCCTTCCCCATTTAGCTCAGACGTCATGGTCTCTAATTTAAATGCCTCTCTTGCCCACACCCTAAATTTCCCTTCTGCCCTGGCTCTCCGTCACACTAGCCTGGGAAACCCCTGAATTTGACCGTCCTCAGGTCCTCCAGGAGGCCCAGAGCTTCCTTCATCCCCAGCTGGCGCTGTGCTCTCTTCAGCAGTGTTTTTAAACCTTAACTCACTCCGTACTGCTATTTCCCTTAGGAAAAGTTGGAGGTGGAGTGGAAGAGCAGGGAGAGTTAGTGCTGATGAAAGATGAATGAAGACGTGCAGGAAGGGGAAGACAGCTTGGAAATGTAGAAGAAAGGTAAGGGGTAGGAGAGAGTGAGGGAGAGACCAGTAGCAGGGGGAAGGACTGGAGAAAGATGGCTGGCCCGTAAACAGTCTGTTGATGACTACAGCTTACCCAGTTCCCTCGTACTGAAGTTTTAAATTTTCTTGTAAATATTTTGCCTCAGCCAGCACAGATGTCTGTGATTTTTGGAGTGACGTCCCGAGACCGGTGGGAGACGCCGATAGCAGGACTAGTGAAAGAGACCGCTTTTCCTCCAGTGTGGGGAGTTTTCATGTGGATTTTCTGCTCATTTGATTGAGGGTGGTAAAAGCTTTATACTTTTAACCAGGTTTAAAAGAGGAAGAAATTATACAGTGTGATGAGCCTCATTCCCCTTTTGAAAGGATAGGGACATAGCCAAGAGAGGAGGGAGGTGGAGCTGGAAATAATTTAAAAATACATACATTGGTGAAGTAAGTAATGCCCCAATGCCCTGGGGAAGTCGACCAAAGAAGTAGATAAGGCCCTGCCTTCACACTGAGGGCTGGCCAGTGTCTCACAGGAATGACAATTCAACTGTAACCGCTTCCCTGCATTGCAGTCTCACCTGCGCCGCCATGGGGACCATGTTACAGGAAATGGTGCTGTAATGCTGTCATGGCACCCCACCTGCAGACAGCACGGCAGGCGATTTGGTGCTCCCTCGGTGGCTGTGAGAATCAGAAACTCTGAGGTGTATATACCGTGGGGCCAGAGTTCACAGCTTTAAATCCTTGCTGCTCCAAGTGTGGTGCATGGACCAGCAGCATCAGCTTTACTGCGGATCTTGTTAGAAATGCAGAATCTCAAGTCCCACCCCAGACCTACTGAATTAGAATCTTCATTTTAACAAGATCCTAACATAATTCACATATACACATTAAAGTCTGAGAAGAGCTGCTAAACTTTGGCAGAGTCATGCTGGGGAGGGTGGGTAAGGGTTCTGTATTTTGAGATGCATGGGTCCTGGAAGAGGTGAAAGCGCTCATCCACATGGCAGCCCTGAACACCTCCACCTGAGCTATTTCTGGATCCGCAGCAGTGACTCCTGCTTCACCTCCATCTCTTCCAAGGGCTCTGATGCTGGGAGGGGAATATGTCATATGATCTCTCATTTTATAGCAAGGCTTTCAAAATACAGTAGTCTCATCTCCCTTACAGTGTTGTGAGGTTTTGGTTTTCTTTTTAAATTTACTTTGGAGATATAATTTTTTTTTAATATTTTATTTATTTTTAGAGAGAGGGGGAAGGAGAGAGAGAGGGAGAGAAACATCAATGTGTGGTTGCCTCTTGCATGCCCCCTACTGGGGACCTGGCCTGCAACCCAGGCATGTGCCCTGACTGGGAATCAAACCTGGGACCGTTTGGTTCTCAGACTGGCACTTAATCCACTCAGCCACACCAGCCAGGTTTGGAGATATAATTTATAAACAATAAAATCTCCCAATTTAAAGGATAAGATTTGATAAATTTACCTAAACTATAGTTGTGAAATCACCAGCACAATCATTGTGTAGAGCATTTCAATCACCAAAAATGTTTTGGTTCCATTTATTATCACTTTTCATTTTATTAGCATTTAGTATTTTAAAAAATGAAATTTATTATAATATTGTCCATATAATCTTTGGGTTAAATTGGGGAAAAACAAAGATTTGAAGTCTTATCAATATGATTCAAGGCAAGGATGAAGAAATATTTTTAAAATAGATATTTAGATGTTCATTGTGTAAGGTATGACCAGTCTGGTGTCCAAAATTTTCATGTAGCGAATAGAGTAAATGTATCTAAGACCACTGTCAGGACTATTTAAGAAATCATGGCAAGCAGGACTATTGCCAGAGGACTGGAAATGGGCAAATGTTATCCCAGCTTTGAAAAGATCCCAAGCAATATTGTAAATTATTAAATAGCTTTTTATGTGCAATTACTGCAGAAAATATTGATCCATACAGGCCAATAGGGTTTTTCCTAAATAGTCATGCTAAACTAACTTCATCTTTTGAAATGAGTGAATGAGTAGGTCACAGGACCATCTTAAGCAGCATGTATCTTGATTTTAGCAAGATATTTGACATAGTCCTACATGACTTACAAATGTCATGAGACACTTATTCTTAGCTAAGAGTCTACTATGCATTATGTTTGATATTGTGTATAAATAGGTAAAGAGGACAGGCTATGACTGTGCATTAAATCATTATGGCTATGACTGTGCATTAAATCATTATGGCTATGACTGTGCATTAAATCTTTAAGTCCTACTGTCCAGTAAAAAAGAAACATAATAAAAGCAATAAAATAAAATGATTATTCTTGCTTCTGGGTGGAGGGTGGATCAGGTGGGGCAAGAAAAGAAAGACAAGTAGTGATTATGACAGTTGCCCAGAGATTAAAGGTGATGGTTGCTTGTATTAGAGCAGTGGCCCTGGAGATGGGTGGTGGAGGGAGAAGCGTGTAGATTTGGGATGTTTTGGAGGCAGAAATGATAGAACACGTGATGAATGGTAGATGAAGGATGAGAGTAGTTAGGACGTCAGAGAGGACTTCCAGGTGTCTGGCTTGAGCAGTTGGCTGGATGATGAGCCATTTTCCAGATGGTTTCCTATTCATAGTCTCAGTGACTTGGATGAAGTCCGATTCAAGATAGGAAGCTTGATGAGGTCATTGATACATTAGTAAAAAGGATCAACAATTTTTAAAAATCACAAGGCTGGAGAGATAAAATGGAATGGAAGTAAGTGCAGGGGGTAAAATATTATGTAGGACAGGACAAGGAAGATTAGCCTAATAGCAGTTCACACCAGAAGCTCAGTAAGAATGAAAAGTGTGACGTGGATGCCATAGAAATGAATACTGAAATAGTCTGCCTTAAGAGAAGCATGATGCCCAACTCTAATTAATACTTTTACCATGCTTTGTACTGTTTGGACCAAAACCGCTGTGATGGCATTGTGCTTTTCGTGGCACACAGCCATTAAAAAAGGATGGTTGAGAAACTGGACCATGACTGACATGTACACAGCCTGACTCTGCATCACGGGATGAACAGCTTGAAGAACTGGAGACGCTGAAGTCAAAAAGCACAATCCTGAAATAAGCCCCATCAGGCGGACTGTAAGGTGGAAGAGGGTTTAATTTCAAGTAGATTCAAGTAGGGCCAGAGAGTAAAATGAAGACCCCAGGGTAGAAATAGCTACAGTAGTTTTAGCTCAGCGTCAGACCCAATGCATAGCCCTTTCAAGAAACTGGATAGGTTGTATATGTGTCCCCTGACAGAAGACATTTAGCAAACCTCGATGCCTGTGTGTTGGCATGGAGCACGGGGAGCTCCTGTCCTGGGTGAAAAGCCAGACAGTGTGGTCTCTAAAGGTCTCTTCCCACTCCAGGAGTCTACAATTGTGTTTCTTAACAAGCCTCTTTCTTCTAAGGGGACACAAAGTCTCCTAGGATGTTCTTGCGCCACATCTTCCAAAGTGAGGCTGACAGAAGGTTCTCAAAAGCTCCCTGATCACGTTCTGCACAAGGCTCGCTCCCCTGCCCCTGCCTCTGCCTCCCCCCGGGCCCAGGTCCAGTCACATGTTCTAGGTCCCTGTCTCTTCAAGCCTTAATGCTGAGTCTGAAATATCAACACCCTGGCAACTCAAATTCCCTGTTGCTGAGGTTCAGTTTCCATTGAAATGTTTTTCGGCAAGCAGCTTTTGCCCTAGTCATATTAAAACTGTAGGTTAATGGTTAGAAGTGCGAAAGCTTACATGATATCCAGGTGAAGTGAAAAAATGAATCATTAGTATTTCTCTTAGCACAGGAATACCAGCTTATGTTTCTCTTCCTGAAAACTATAATTATATGTAGAAATATATAATTGGACAAATAGGGGCACCATCTTGCTTAGAATAGAAGCAATGTTCAAGTAAGTCATTGTATTCTCCTGAGTCATTGCTCCTGCTTTTTTTTTTTTTTAATTTCTATTATTATTATTACTTTCTCTTGGAAGCAAAAATCTCCTACCCCAAGAGGGGAAAAAAGTACCACTCAGAGGATATTAAAAAGTATTTAAATTAAGAAAAAATAAACTTGAGTACTCTAAAATTCTTAGACAATCACATTCACTTGCTATTATTTTCAATTAAATTTATTGGGATGACATTGGTTAGTAACATTATATAAGTTTCAAGTGTACAATTCTGTAATACATCATCTGTATACTGCATCGTGCAGTATACAGTCCCCCAAAGTCCCAAAGTCCCTCCGTCACCATGTATTTGACCCCATTACTCTCTTTATCTTCCCTCACCCACCCTTCCCCTCTGGTAACCACCTTCCTGTTATCTGTGTCTTTGAGTTTATTTTCTTCTAGATGTCACATTTTCTATGTCTCTGACATCTCTGGATGTCTCATGACTGGATCCTCTTAAACTCTTCTAGGATCTGTTATATCCAATTAGATGACTTACTGCTTCTAAGAATCTAAACAAGGAGATAGATTTTTCTAAAGTGTAGTCCTGTTAGTACTGGAATCTGTGATAGCCTAGAGCAGTCTTAGAATTTCACATACAGAATTTGCCTTTTAGTGACCAAATAGAAAAAGGATTTTGTTTTTATTAGTTTTTAGTCTTCGAAAGGCAAATCTGTGTTTTGAGAGAAGTGGAGAGCCTTCAGAGAGTGGGTGGCCAAGGACGAATGCTACCCTACTTGCACTGTACAGGTCCTTTGTCTGGGGGCAGTGTTATATCTCTTAAACATGGGAACAAGGGGTTGCTTCATCACTGTGGGAGGACCTCATTCTCCCTTTAAGTGTGGGGAAGAGGATTGGTGAACTCCTTACTAAAATCCTCCCTGATCAGTACTTCTCTTGCCCTGGCTGGTGTAGCTCAGTGGATTGAGCAGCAGCCTGTGAACAGAAAGGTCACCAGTTTGATTCCTAGTCAGGGCACATGCCTGGGTTGTGGGCCAGGTTTCAGGGCGTGCAAGAAGCAACCAATCGATGTATCTCTCACACATGGATGTTATTGTCCCTCTCTCCTTCTTTTTCTCCCTTTTTACCCCTCTCTCTAAGTGTAAATAAATAAAATCTTTTAAAAAGCACTCTCTTACTTGAAAAAGAAAAATAAGTGATAGGAGTTTATGAAGAAATCCTTTATCTCTTGGCAAGGGCCACAGCAGCCAGCTAAGCATCATCTACGAAGAGATGCAGCCTAACAGACTGCTGGACTGCTTAACGAGGTAACCCCGTGCAGGAGCCACGTGGTCCCAGGGGCTGTTCAACAGAAGTTGCCTTAGAATATTTCTTTTGCTAATAGGTAACT
Organism: Pteronotus mesoamericanus; assembly: GCF_021234165.1. Classification (NCBI taxonomy): domain Eukaryota; kingdom Metazoa; phylum Chordata; class Mammalia; order Chiroptera; family Mormoopidae; genus Pteronotus; species Pteronotus mesoamericanus. Next base: position 7,501,699 of record NW_026555310.1, read on the forward strand.
AGTTCTCCCAGACAAAAGGCCTTTGGTTAATCATTATGTAGATTTTAGTAATTACCCCTTCTGCTAGGTACACAACTCCTACAAGGTCATACTCTTTACTCATTAGCCTGGAGCTCAGCGGTAAAACACCTTACTTCCCCAGGTCAGTCCCAGGAGAACTGATTCCACAGGCTGCACGGTCACGCCAGAATAGCACAGGGCTAATCCTAATCTGGCACCCATCCTACCCCCAACTGGGAAGCCCATGCTATTCTATGCCACACACAGATCCTCGATGGCCTGTCACATGTGCGTGTAGAAGTTGCCCCTTAGTGTTCAGTGACTTTAAAATCATGTGTGAACTCTGAGTAAAATTCAAAGTTTACTTCTTCAGCATAAATATTGTTTATCTGATAAGATGAAAGAAACATCTGTTGTATCCTGTATCTTACTTTCTGGCAGAGCATATCAAATTATGTTCCATTCGTATCTCAAAACTACTGGACTGGTTAATAAATGCTTGCTCTCAGTTTCTTGTGTCCCTCAACCAGAAGAGATAACAAGGGACTTCTACTAATCACCCTTCTGCTCAGGGGATTTCAGAGCCAAGTCAGTGCATATTTGAATGTACTTCCTTACAGTCATATCTTTACCTAAATTTCCCTTTACTAGCTGGTCCCTTTTATTTACTAACCTTCACCCAAAATGCTAGGTTTTCTATTCTTTCTCCCAGTGTTTGCTTTACTCCTGCTGAGCTCTGTCCCTCTTGTGTTTTCTGGCCATCCTTGGCAGCCCATCTGCTCTGCAGTTGGCCATTTTGTTCTCCCCATTTACCTTCTCACGGCTGTACCGCCCATAGTGGAAACAAAATGCCGTAGTGCCTGAGAGAGCTAAGGAACCGTCTTTCTGTCGAGGGCAAGGGAAGGCACCTGAGGAGGGGAATTGCAAGCTGGGCCAAAAGGCGGTGATTCAACAGGTGGGAGAGGTGGGGAAAGGGTTTGGGAAGGAGACAGCCCACACAGAATCACATGCTGTGTCAAGTACCTCTCAGGAGCACCTGCTAGAAAAATAATTGCCTCAATTACTCAAACACGGAATCCATCACAGTAATGTACTGTTTTAGGAATATATTTCCTTATATCAGGAAATGAGTGGTTTCATCTGGGGGACTGGACATTTTTTTCTTTTTAATAAATAGGCTTTAGTTTTAATTATATGTCTGTTTCCACCAAATGATTCAGAAATAATCTGTGTAATCTGCCACATCATTTTAACTGCTTTTCCTTGAGGAAGATTTCATAATAAGCCAGATGTACTAAAACAAAAACATGAGTTCATCATTCAAAAATGTATTTTCATTGTGCTTGATTGTCAAAAATTTTCCCATCCATTAGAAGAGATGCTTATTCTTTCAAGAGGGACCAGGTGTGGGGGGGGGGAGTGAATTATATCAGTGGTCCAACATATAGACTCATAAATAGCCATTTATTAGATGAAAAGAACTTTGGACATTAATTGGCTTGTGTCTTTAGATTGTAGGTGAGGAATCTAGGGACGAGAGAAACCGAGCCACTTGCCCAAAGTCCCACCCATGGTCACTGACCTAAGGGTCCTCCCCAGCCTCCCCAGTCCCCGGACCCCTTCCTCATGCCTTCTTATTCGGATGGAACAGGGCACCACAGACTGCAAAAGCTTTCTTTCATAATGTTTTAGAATCATCCTAACTGAAGAGACCCCCCTCCCAATTGCTATTTAGGCTTTGGACTGTCCGTTACTCAGATTCTAATGGACAGTTCTTTATTTGGTAGAACATTTTTATCGAGGGTTTTAAAGAAAGTGTGATTAATAGTTTACAAAATTTGGATACCATCAACAAATAGTGTTAACCATATAAATAAACCCTTGTCCTTCTAAAATGTAAGGTGTGAGAGTATGTTCTTTTATAGTTATTACACAACATCTTGTCTTTGCTTTAGGATACTTTTGTCTTCAGTGACACTGCTGTCTATATATTCGATAAACCTTCTGTTGATCTGTTCAAAAGAAACAGGTAAGCTGATAATATGTCTAATTCAGTTAAGGCCAGGATGAATGATTTTGATGGTGATATCGTCAACAAATGATGCTCCCCCTGTTCAGAAACTTGATCATTAAAGAAAAAGAGTACTTAGATCTAGTCACTGGGAGACCTATATTAGTTTTTACCTAGAGAAACAGATAGAGCAACTATAAAGTAAATTATCATGAACAATGAACAATAGTGTCATTTGAAGTAAACCCTCAATTATACCCATTTTTTCTAGTTTAAGATGACTTCATTTTAAAGGCTTCACTTTTTCTTTGGCTCTTTATAAATTCAGAACAAGGATCCCATGTTTTTTTATATTATAGCCTCCAGGTTTTAAAAGTAAACAGAGCTTTCATTCTCTTTTGTACATATTCCAAGGAGAAAATGTTACTTCTGAGGCAATGTGGGAGTGAGTGTGCTATGGAAAGATTTAAAGTACTCTGGGCAATGTAACACCTGAAGTGTTTATTTTCTGTTCCTGGGATACAGGCTTATGTTTGTAATACTTTGACTTTTACATTAGCTAAAACCACATTGGCCAACTATTGTATATAGACAACTCCATTTAAGTGGCACATTTTGTAATAAATTGAGGATCTAACCATTGTCTGGTTTAAACACCAACCTTACGAGAGATTAAACAAAAGTTTAATTTAGCCTGACCCATATTACTTTCTGTGAACCTTTTGAAAATGTGAGCTGAACTGTCATAAAGAAATATAAACATTTTTTAAATGAATGGTTTAGAATCTTAGTATTTATTGAGATAAGCTAGTTGAACACTTTAGAATTTTGCTGTAGCCAAATTGTTCTTAGGTAAACTTCTCTACTGCTTTTTTGTGAGTTGCTTATCTTTGAACTAAGTTTTATAAACGGTCAGAATTCTGATGTCACAACTGTTGCATGTTTTTAAACATGTTATATTTGGGGCACAGGCATTGATGGAATATGACCAAGATAGTTCTTTGTTAGCTAATCACTCAGCTTATTAATTCGAAAGGAACCTTTCATCCCAACCATCAGGATTTTTAGTTTTAGATCAAATCTTTATTTTAATGATACTCCCCAGACCCGAGAATAAGATCAGAGTGGGAATTTTCCCCCAATAATGTAAAAAGATTATCTGAGGTACAGGTAGTTAAAAATAGGCCTTATGACCTAATAGTTTAACAGTTTGTAGACAATGTGAAAAAGGAGAAACTGTGGTCATGGCTGACATTTGAAAATGTCAGGAGAGTGTTTTATAGTAAGAATGCCTTAACCCTCGCAAAGCCAGGGAGGCTGCTGGTGTGATTCTGAAAAAGGCACAAAATAACGTGGGAAATAGTCAAAGCATGATAAAATCTTGGCAGTTTTTAACTTTTACAGCCCTGCCATTTCTCATATTCTCAAATATGATTTCTAAATAGGCTGCATGGTTTATGAGAAGCTGGGTGAACAGGTCTTTGGCACCACGGGGAAGTTTGTCATCTTTGGAGCCACCTCTCTACAGAACACCGGAGGTAAAGACAAACGCAAGTGCGCTTCTCTGTACATAACGTTAAAGTAGGTGAACACTATTATGTTCTCTAACTCTGGTGGTTGGGTGGTCATATGGATTTTAACATAATTCAGAACGTATTATCCTCACGGCTAAAATGGCACATGGAAAGTAAAGCAGAGACGGCAGTAACTTATTTAAAACCAAGGATACTGCGAGAGTATCTAAAGCAGACTTTGTGCCTTATTGAAGGTTAGTCTAAGAACAGGCTGGTAACCTTTTATATAGCTTGCAACATGAGCCTCAGTATCTTCTTTCTAAAATGTTCTCATTTTCCTCTAGCAATGCTGAGCTACCTCTTCATAGTAAAAAATGAACTACCCTCTGCCCTAAAGTTTCTAATGGGAAAGGAAGAGGCATTTTCGTAAGTTATAGTCCCTTTTTTATTTTGTAAGATAACTAAAATGTTTTTAATTTAAATGTGAGCTAACCAAGGTTTTCATTTTATGAAAATTGTCAAAACAAAGTTTTCCCCAGGCTGTTTTTTTCTTTGTTGTTTCTATAACAAATTTCTCTGGAGTCATATAAATAAAAGAAGGAGAGAGAACCACTTGAATATGAGCATTTAAAAGGTAGATTCGTCTGCCATGCTGCAAATGGTAGATGCTGCTTTTTCCCAAGAGTTTGAAATCTGTATCTGGTTTATGTGAAATAGAGCATATATGGAATATTTTTAACACAGAGGTGGAACAGGCAAAAAATAAGAAGAAGAACCTTTCTTAAAGAAGGGACACAGCATTTTAGTATCAGAATTTACATGAGCCACCTTCATTAATAATGCAGTTAATCCTGGAAAATGTTGCAGCTACATTTGGCACATCCATTATATTTTGACTCTCCATTGTTTTAACAGTTCTTGTCGGTCTCGGTTTCTCTGTTTTCCTTCAAGGGAGAATCATAGAAGCCATAGTTCCTAGTCTTCTATAATCAGGATTCAAGGTCAAATACAAGAGAGAAGGGAGAGAGCAATGCCTACCTGTGAGGACTTGTTTTTTGGTGATAGTAGCCAAGCAAAACAAAAAGGAACTTTCTCTTTAAATAATTGATAATACAAGTTGTAATCTGACAGAATGCAATGTGTGCATTCAGCTTTGAAACCACATAAATAATTCAAAGGAATGCCACATTTAGCCAATGGGGAAGAAAAAGAAAACAACATCCCTCCTTCCATCACTTGAGAGAAAGACAATAATAAATGAGTGGTTGGGTTAACGTGTTTATAGATTCTGAATAATGATAAAAATTAATAATAGTAAAAAAATTAGTTAAAATGTATTGTGAAATTTTACGCCTAAGAAAAAAGTGTAGCTTTCAAGGAACTATGACCTAACTGCTTAAATGCCTTTCAGAGCCTGGTACGTGGATGGCCGTGTTCTGGTGGTGATAGTTACTGTCGGCATAATTCTCCCTCTGTGTCTCTTGAAGAATTTAGGTAAGGCAAGACCTTGCTTTTATCATACTCTCTTACAGTGCCCAGATGAATCAGACACCTAACAAAATGAACAACTTTGCCTTTTACTTTTACTTGTATGGTAAAGACTGAGTAAATGGTAAATTACAAGTATTAATCAGTGTTAGCTTTAATAAGGCATAAAAACACTGGTCCTAAGCAATTGCTCTAATTAGCTGTGGAGGGGAGAAGTGAGGTTCTGGGCCAGCAACAGACAGTGCTCGTAGGCTATTCTGAGAAAAGGCCAAAAAATGGAATGCTTCTCATGCAAGGTCTTAAATACCCTGATTATTTAGTCAGTTAGATTTTTAAATCTAATCTCAAGACAGAAAATTGCATATTTTTATACCCCAAAGTAAAATGAATTACTCTTAAATTATCAAAGTCTAACCAATCTCAATTATTTGCTTCATTAAAGGGAAAGAGAAGTGAAAAGTCAGAAGTGGTGAACAGTCACTAAGTCGTCATACCCATTCTGTTTTGACTTTTTTTGTGTGTGCTTACAATCAGAGGCAAGTGTGCCTGATATTACGGGAGTTTCACACACTGAATAATGTGGCCGCACTGCTGTCTGCTCCAAAGCCTCTGAAATGTGTTTTCTTTAGTTCTGGGCTAATTCCAGGCAGACATTTAAAGTTCTTCCCAAAATGAGAGCTAACCATAGTTTTTTGTTTTATTTTGTATAAAAAATTATCAAGCCTTTCTTTGTAGCTGTCCTGTAAGATCTATAAGTAGACTTAAAACAAACAAACAAAAAAAACCCTACCTAATTCTCTGGTTTCTGGGTCTGTGTTTAGGCTTTTCTATGCATGACCACATAACTCTTCAGTTTAAGTGGAGGAGGGCTCTTCTCCCCTAGGGATGAGAATAGTGCAGCCCCTAGAGGCCAGTTAACTCTGCCTTTCTGGAGGTTACGGTGGTGGGAGCTCGGTCAGGCATTCTAAGGGGAGCAAGGAAAAGATCCACGGATGCTCAATTTATCCCTAGATATCACTTCATCTCCTCTGTGCATGCCTCATTGGGGAAGAGAGGTATTGTGGCTGATAGCCGTCATGCACACAATAAGTGAACAATAAAGAGTAATGGATTTGGCTGCAGGTATCTACCAGAATACAGCAGCAGAAACCTATGACTACGTCTGAGAGGCTGGTTTTCCCTGAATTCTAGGAATCTGTGTTCTCCAGTGTGCCAGGGAGAACTGGAATCAAAGCACATAATATAATGTTTTTAATTAAAGTCACATTTTTGCCAAGTAAAATAGCACTATATAATAATAAATCTTATATTCATATTGGCATGTATGTATACTGTTGGAACCCCAAACTACACTTGAAAAAATGCATTGAAAGAAATCAGGTGATGGATGAAATCATAATACTTTTTTAAAACTTTCTTTAGGGTATCTTGGCTATACCAGTGGATTTTCCTTGAGCTGTATGGTTTTTTTCCTAATAGTGGTAAGTGCTGGTTGGAATGGTTGGTTTGGTTTTGCCATAGTACAATGCCATGTAACAATTATTCTTTATTTGACTTTGGTTGAGAAATTCTATATTGTTTCTCCTATATCAGGTTATCTATAAGAAATTTCAGATTCCCTGCACTGTTCAACATCTAAATTCAACGAATGCTAGTTCAGCAAATGCTGACATGTGTACGCCAAAATATGTTACCCTCAATTCAAAGGTAAGTTTCTTTATCCTTAAATATAAAAAGAACATTTTTATTAAGGGCATTATATTTCTTATTCTTGTAGTAATTAAACTGTTTTGAATGCATTCAATCTTAAAACAATACAGTATCCCTGCTTCCAAATTCCACAATGCATTTAGAGACCTTTGAGAAATACACAAATATTGGATTTCATGCTCTCTCTTAACCTAGTTTACATGTAGGACAACCTTAAGTATTCTCTGTGAAAATCTCTTTCTCAATAATTGTCTCAGTTCTTCTCTTCCTTATAGATCTTTAAAAAACATCCTTAGGATGTTAAGGATTTATAACACCCGTAGCCCACTGCTTCCTCTCTGGTGGAAACAAAAAGGAATACTTCAAATTTCTCCAGCTTGCACAGCTGAAATATAGATGCTGCCACAATGGCACTTAAGAAGCTTTCATACTACTGAGATATTGCTAATGGTATAGGGAACAGGGGACTGTGGAACCACGTAGGCTTGGATTCGAATGCTCAAGCAGGTTACCCAATCCTATGTGTGAAAGCGAGTATTTTATTCTATATCTTACAGGTTTTTTCTTTTCTTCAGTTAGAATCTTTTTTTCTTTTTTTTATCCTCACCCAAGGACATGCTTATTGATTTTAGAGAGAGGGGAAGGGAGGGAAAGAGGGGGTCAGAGAAACATCAATGTGAGAGAGAAACATCGATTGGTTGCCTCTTGTACACACTCCGACTGGAAGGCTGAACCCGCAGCCGAGACATGGGCCCTGACCAGGAATCAAACACGTGACCTTTTGGTTTGCAGAAAAATGCTCCAGCCAACTGAGCCACACTGGCCAGGGCTTACAGGGTTTGGTTTTATTTATTTGTTTGTTTGTTAAAGACTGTGCCTGGTATAATGCTTGGGCAGAATTAGAGCATGAGAAATGCTACTTTTCCTTCTCTACCAGCTTCTTTTTGCATAAGAAGTTGAATGTGAAAGTTTTAAAAAGTCATATCTAAGAAAACTAAGTCTCTCCCTTTCTCTCTCTCTCTTAACTCTATGGATGCAACCAAAGCAGTGAATGTGGAGCTAATTTTGTTTTTAGATGCCATCTTTTAAATCTGATTAAAGGTACCTTATACATAGCAAAGAGCAGTAAAATGGATGTGGAAGTCCTAAGCATGTCCCCTAACCTTTGGAGGGAGTCAGGAAAACAGCAGTGGCCTGTCTTCTGCTCAGGGTTGCGAGGGACCCAGCGAGAGAATGTAGTAAAGTGCTATGTAACTGGTTAGCGCCATGTAAATATGGGTTATGCTATGTCTAGAGTATGTAGAGTACTCTGTAGGTGAGCTGAATTAAAATCCTTCTGTGCCAAGCACCTAATGTCTCAAGCTAGATAAGCTGTCTTGGAAAAGCTACTCCTATTTTAGATATCAAAGCCCTCCTAATAACCAAATAATCCAGGGATTCTGAAGAACTGTCAGATAAAAAAAGACAGCTGAGAAATACTGGGGCTATATAATTTTATGGTAAAAATACCTTTTTTAATGTTTTTTTTTCTTTTAAATAGACCGTGTATGCTCTACCAACCATTGCATTTGCATTTGTCTGCCATCCATCAGTTCTGCCAATTTACAGCGAGCTTAAAGAGTAAGAGTTTTTTAATCTTAATCATTTTATAATCCCTCATTAATGGGCAAGCACTGTATTAAAATAAAGACTCATGTAACGAGCTCCCATGGCCTTACCACCCAGTTTCAACATGCATGTTGTGCCGTTCTTGAGCAGTGCTGTATTTTAAGGGGAAAAAAAAGCAAGAAAAACCAGAAATCTGCAGTATATTTTGGGTGTAAATATATTAAGTAGCCAACTATGTGGGCTTTTTTTGTTGTTGTTAATCTGGATTTTCAAGTGTGTATTACTTAGGAGAATTCAAGTATTTGTGTTGCTCTATGTAACTTACACTTATTTGGCAGGTAGAATATAATCTTCAGATTCCTCTGTAAACTGCTAAATACATTATATTTGACCTGCCTGTTGGTTTAAGTGGAAAAGGCTGGTAAATCAGGCAGAGAGAAATTAATGATAAGACCACAAACTAGACAAAAGAATTTTGTTGTTCATTTTAAATTATTAAGATGTTTCTGAGCATTTATTTTTTGATTGTTATTCTAGAGAAAATTAAAGGTGTCCTTACAGATTTCCTCATTGGTCCTCTTTTTAGCTTACTGCTATCATACTTTCTATATAAAAAGTCATCTTGACCTAATCTTAAGCTCAGAAAAGATACATAACATAGCTATTACCATTTTGAAACAAAAATAAAGTTAATATCATTTAGCATTTAATTCAGTCATGATTCTTCCTCTTTCATACTTAATCATTATAGGTAAATTTTGAAATATTTACATCTACTTATCTATGGGTATATCAATGCTACCTTTATGATCCTGTATTTAGAGTATTTAAATATCTTTGGCATCTTTTAAATTTTATTGTCCAGCTTTTAGTTTCTAATTTTCTCATGTGTGTACTTCTCAATTTTTCTTGTCTTCCGTACTCCCTGTTATGACACAGGCAGATATGACTATTGGTCGTCTGTTACTGAGTTACAAGTCTTGTGGATTAATTATCTGGGCAGTTAAAGAAACTTAAAGGCCCATCCAAACTCCCAGAGTAAACCTGACCTAAGAGCCAGGGTCCCTCAACATCACCTTCCTGTGATCTTTTGGGTAGTTATTGCTGTGGAGAAATAGACTTCTAGATGCGTCCCTCGGGCTACTCAGTGGGAAAACTGGAACCTAACTAACAGCTTTAGCAACAGAACACCTGAGGTCAAGTTCCAGCTCTGCCCTTAGTCTCTGGGGCTAGGAGAACAGTATTTGAATTTATTCTGCCTTTTTTCCTCTGAAGGCTGAATGTGGAGATAATATCACACAAATATTTAAAAAATACTCTCTGCCCTTCAGATAACAACTTGATATTCTTTCAAAAGAATAGGTAAGAACATGCAAATAATTGTTAGTTCCATAGATCTCTCACTCACAATACCCATCTGGTAGAAAAGAAGTTATTCTAAACTGGCAAAATTGCCCAGGGTTAATTCAGCTGGTCAGATCTGCCCACCCTGATAGGAAGTTTAGTATTAATTAACACTTCCATATGAACACTGGTGTTTAAATTCCATAACATGGTTTTTAATTTTTCAAAATTTTTTATTTTTGTTTTTAGTCGATCCCAGAAAAAGATGCAGATGGTCTCAAATATCTCCTTTTTTGCCATGTTTGTTATGTACTTCTTGACTGCCATTTTTGGCTACTTGACATTCTATGGTAAGTAATTCCTGTCTGTGCATAAATGTAGATAATTGTAAATGAATTAGTAAAAAGCAATCTCAAAATAGTGTTTAACATGACAGTGAAAAAAACAACCCATCTATCCATTGATTTTGCTGGTCTTTTCCTCTACTTAAAGCAGCTGCACAATAGAATAGTTACCAAAATGATATACTGTATTTTTTTTCTCCTAACACAGTCCTTAAAAGAAATAGCCTTTTATAAGCATACCACCTGGTACCGAGGAAAGTGAAAACTATATCAGAGAATTTCCTAATTGCTGTTGCAAATTGGGTCAGATTCCATTAATAGAAAGGAGAAATAGAGACAGATGTTGAAAGTGAGAAAGAGCGAAGTGCCACACTCATGACACTTCTCATTAATTAAAAATAAAATGCCTACTTTTTCACCGGAAGTTGGAGCCTTGCGAAGATTTGGAGGAATGACATAAAGTTCAAGTGCATGAAACCTGAGGTGCAGTGAAGAGCCCTTGAAAGGAGACGGGGTGTGGTGGGGGGGACAGTCTCTGTCAAAGGAGTGAGCGTTGTCAGCTCTCAGTGACCGCCATTCTGCCTCTGGGGGTTTTGAAGCAAACTTTCTGAAGTTCAGAGTGGAAAAAAGGTCAAAGTGGTACATAAGCAAAATAATTTTTTTTTTTTCGGTAAGAAAAACATACATGAAAGAGAAGATTTATTTCTTGATGGTGATTAAGTTCCATTGGCACCTCTGCTGCTTGGCCACTGAAGGCTGAGTTGTAAGAGGAGAGTGTGAAACAGGCCCCGAGTGGCCTGCCGCCTGCCCGTCCACTCACCAGACTGTGGCTATTTGGCATTTGACGAGTGGCACCAAGTGGGAGGAAATCTAGATTAAGAATAGCTTTGTGCTTCAACCTATATTATGTATAATCGCAATTTACCCCTAAGATTAATTTAGCATAAACAAAGCATACCTACTCTGGGTAGCTGCTTCTAGTGAATACTCTAAATTCCTTTTAGTTAAAATTAGGTTACAGTGGACAGGGGACTTTTCTTTTAAACTCTGTCAATTGTTTTGACAACCCAGATCATTGCTTTTCTTACCCTTTAGTTGGGTTGTTCAGGAAAACCATCATTCAGGAATGTGCTTTGTTTCTTGTTGACACCCTCTTTTTTTCCCTTATTTTAGAAAACGTGCAGTCAGACCTCCTTCACAAGTACCAGAGTAAAGATGACATTCTCATCCTGACAGTGCGGCTGGCTGTCATTGTTGCTGTCATCCTCACAGTGCCGGTGTTGTTTTTCACAGTGAGTACAGCCTCAGTGCAACCCGAGAAATGCCGAGGGCTCGCCTTTCCCTCTGTCTTCAAGGGCCCAGTCCAGAGGAGGCCGGATGCAGGTAGCTTTCCTGTGTCACTGAACCTGCGTCAGGGAGAAAGCTCCCAAGACGCTGTTGAGACCCTTCAGAAACAAAGCGGGATCAGTGAGATAGGGTAGACACCGATGGAGCGAATCTTATTTCTAAGGAACCCATCCCTCTTTTTTGTAGCGAGATGCAGGTAGAATGTTTGAATTCTACGATGAGAGAATGGAGAAGGACCTGAAGGGAACACTTTTGCCATAGAGAAAACAAAAACAGAAATTATCCCCCCTACAAGGAAACAATCTGTTCATAAACAAAAACACCTTTCTATCTTAAATGAAGCCCCTCTGCTCCTCAAACTGTTAGGCTATGATGAATTACAAACATTTCACAAAGCCCTGTGCACCAGGACGTCCGCTTCTGCCGAGAGCGGTGCCAATTGGCTGCAGGCTGTGACAGACCTTTGTTTTCTCTCCTTGCAGGTTCGCTCATCTTTATTTGAACTGGCTAAGAAAACAAAGTTTAATCTATGTCGTCACATCTTTGTTACCCTCATACTCTTGGTTATTATCAACCTGCTGGTCATCTTCATCCCCTCTATGAAGGACATTTTTGGAGTCGTAGGTATGGCTTTATGCCTCCATGCTTGTTCTACAGCAGCTATTTAAGAAACTAAAATGTCACAATAACTTCAAACTTTTTTTTCTTATTTTACAGGTGTTACATCTGCTAATATGCTTATTTTCATTCTTCCTTCATCTCTTTATTTAAAAATCACAAACCAGGATGGAGATAAAGGAACTCAAAGAATTTGGGTATGTCTTATGCTAGCCACCCTAATTTTTCTGATTACTTTTACACTTAAATTTGCCAAAGAAGTAGTCCACCTCTACCATCTAATACTAATTTTAGCAGCCTTGAAGAAATGCAGCAGCACTGTAGATTTCCCCTTTGGGAGATTTAAAATATATCATCAGAATTCTATTACCTCAAAAATATCTTTTCAGGTTACTCTTGCTCTACCTTTGCTTTTGCTCTGAGCTAGGGCAGGGCCTGCTGGGAGGCTGGATGTTTATCATCCTATGTCTCTATAAGGTGATGCTTTGTCTTTTGCAACAAAATGTAGTGGAAAGGGACTCACAGACTTTAGGCAGTCCACTGTCTCTGTACAGTTCCTAGTCTTGTAATTCCCCCTGCAGTTCAGGAAACATGTGATGCCTTACTTTAGATGGCTGAGTTAGCTTTTCAAGAGTCTTTTTATAATTTGACAGAAGTGCTTTGGAGCAGCAGACCTGGATTCAGAAACTACCTTTCTATATTGGGATTCTTGTTTCCAGGTCTGGTGAAGTTCAAGGGCATCTTCAAGGTGGTGCACTTGGAGACAGTGAGGGAAGCAGGGGTGAAGTGGCTGCTACATGAGTACCTTCTGGAGCACCATTTTGTTTGGCTTCGGAGAAGGCTTCTCAGCTGCCCTCCCAGATAGTGTAAGCACTCCACTTGCACATATTACCAGAGTCAACAGGCCTGAAAAAGAGACGTAGGCAGGAGGGATCATCCTTCTGCAGTTAGGAGAAGTAGCATTGGCGCTGCTAGAGCATCTCCTTCTCCAACAGGATTATCCCTGAAGCCATAACTCCCAAGTCCTTCTAAACCTTACCAGTCATTGCTCCATGAGGACAGAGAGGAAGGAGCGGTCTCTCTGGCTCAGCACTAAAATATACTAAGGTCTGAAGATGGAAGAGGCCTGTTGCCCGTGAATTCTCTGGGCTTCCCCAACCCTGCTCCCATAATGAAACTGGTGGTAGGAAATACTGAACAGCATTAGATAAGGGCTCCTACCCATTTGAGGACCCCCTGGAGTTAGACCAGACCCTTGATGGTTGGCCCATGAGCATCCCTCTAGATCCCGCCATTCGCCCCCTGTCCTTCCCTTAGCTCTGTCCTCCAGGTTCCGGTCCAGCCCCTTGGCCCTCATGATGCTTCACCCCGTCCCTGCAGAGCTCTCACTGGACAGTCTCAAGGCCAAACAACTCATAAGCTTGTGTTCTCCAGATTCTGGATTTAACAATCTATCCACTTGTGGCCTTCTCCAATCCTTTAAATAACTTAATTGTTTTCTTTTTTTTTACACTTAATATTATCTTGTATTAGTGTCAGGCTAGTGGTTAGACAGTCATTTACAAAGTGGTCCCCCAGCAATTTCAAGCACCCACTTGGCACCATATATAATTATTACTGAAGAAGTAAGTTAGTTTTTGAACCCATTTTCTATCTCACTTGATCAGATTTACTTTGCTTTTGTATCTTTTTTCCACTTTTCACACAGAAATGTTTGCCTGCCAACAATAACCTAGGTTGGTTGGTAAAGAGTAATGAAATGGCCTGTATGTTTTCCAAGGCCATTTTTTTTTAAGTTGTAATCTTAGTTTGAAAGCAGCTTTAAGGACACCCAGTCAGCTGTAGAACAGATTTCACTCTGTGGTGACCATAAAGTCAAAACACAGAATGTAGAGGACGGCTTTGTATAGTTTGCTCTTATTTCCCCATCCTTGGAGACCCAGATTCACACACAGTTTCAGAAAGATCCTCACGGTTCATCATTGGTTGCCACAAACTCCAAATACAAGGGCGCACAAACGGAGGGGGAAAGCGCTGATGTTCATTTCCCAGGTGCATGTGGGACATATTTGTGTCACTGAAAATAACCCGTGCCTTTCTGTTGTCCCAGGCTGCCCTTTTCTTGGGTCTAGGGGTGTTGTTCTCCCTGATCAGCATCCCCTTGGTCATCTACGACTGGGCCTGCTCATCGAGTGGTGACAAAGGCCACTGAGTCCAGCTGAGAAAAGGAACAGTCCTGTCTGCTGCTCAGTCCAGTCACCATACATCAGCCACTCTCATCATCTTCTTTTGCAAGTTTACAGAAGCAAACAAAAATGTACAAGATACTTAAAATGGAATAGCACTTTGGTAGCAAAATGGACCTGTTTCTTTAATGGCTCATGTCTCTCGAAGGTTTGGGATCAATGTAAAGATCATGGATTTTTTTTTTCCAAATTTCATGCAATCATATTTCCTAGTACTTTCCACAGTCAGTTATTTTTCACTCTCCTAACTCAATTTTTTGTGATGTCATGGTCTCTTAGAACTTTAAAATCATGATCACCAATCATGTTTATTTATTAGAGATACAGATTCTGAAATAATTTTCTTACTGATGTTCAGCTCATACTATCTGTACCTTTTTAGAAGAGACAAGACTCTTGAATTGTATATATTTATTTTGCTTTACAGAAAAAAATGGTTTCATAAATAATTTGCCTATTTTGGTTAACATAGCACACGCAGGGATAGTCGTACGAGAGTCGCAGGGCGTGTGCCGTTGCTGGGGCAGAGCCCGTCCGATACTTGAGGTGGCTGTGATCACCCGGTCGCGGCGCTCCTGCAGTCCGGTGGCCTCACCGGTACTGTCCTGCTCCACGCGGAGACGTTCTCTGGTGAAGGGCTCGCAGCTGGGGGTGGGGGTTGGGGGGTGGGAAGGATTCTTACCTTGGTAAATATATCAAACTACACATCTGGATAATCTAGCAAGTGAAGTTTTTTTTTCTGTTCTTGGCAACTTGTGTCAAAATTACTCTGATCTGAGTCAATTTCTACTGGAGGAGTCCCATGATGCCTTCATAATAAGTTGAAGAGCAAAGATGCTGCAAAAAGACTGTCCAAAATGCCTGAGAAAATATTCCTCGGATGCAGGTAGTCTTCAGCCCTGTACCCTACACTGTACTGTTGAAGAGGGAAAACATTTTCTTAAATTACAAAGTCAGCAGTTTTACTCATGTCCACCAGCTTTTGCACAGAGAATAACATGTATCTAACCAAGGATGATCTAGGATAAGTAATTCCTGTTTTATATTGGGTACTTTGGGGGGGTCTTTAAAAGACTTGTTTTATATCTATAAATTTAGGTTATTTCAAATATAAGATTTTTGTATCTTAAATAAGCCTCATTCCTATTTCTTCTCCATTAACAACCCATCCAGAGTCTTGAAGAAAGAGACCCCTCAGAGATAGTCTTTGAGGAGAACTTGTGACAAAACCACTAAGGACCTTCCTCCCCCCAGATGAGGACCTTGCTGTCTGTGTGTCTGTGCTCTTTGTTTTTGCTCCCGGCCACAGGGCGTTCCCCGCCACCCGCGCAGGAGGACAGAGCTGCCTCACACTCTTACCCCAGCCCCTGTCCTTAAGGCACAGGAAGGAAGCTACACTGAGTCTGGAAAAGAAGAGGGTGTGGGACAAATTAGCTTGGAAAGCAGTGGGGAACAGAAGCCCAGAACTGCCTGGCCCCTGGGCTGGGCCGTTGCCTGTGACTGGATCGTCCAGATTACACAGTAAGAAATGTGTGTGCTCTCAGAGCCGGTCTGTTGAATCAGGCCTTGTGTTTCAGTTGGTATATTCTGACTGAATTTCCCAAACACCTAAGTTCACAGAGCACAGATTTCTTATCCTGAGATAAGTAGGATTTAACCACAGACTCTTGGCAGAGTTTCCAGGTCCCGAGCTCTGGCTTCTGTTCCTCCCTCACTCAAATCCCCAGAAACCTCCACACTCACTGAGAGAACATGGAACTGTCCCCTCCCCTTTACAGACTAATGCCCCAAAGAAGAGGCAGGTGCCTTGTTGTGATCCTCCTGGGGGAGGAGAAAGGTTACTTCCTGCATTTCTGGGTAGGGCCATCATAACTTTTAATGTAATGTCCCAGAATTACATCCATGTTAGGTCAGAGTTCAGATATTTAGATATGAATAACTACCTGTAAATGAATACCTAATCCAGTAAAATGCTCTGTCCTTCTCAGCAGTGTCTTCCATACCATCAGAGGAGCGGGAAGAGAAACTGAGCAAAACAAGCCAAGTCAGTTGGCCCTGGAGCTTGTCTAGAGCACCGAGCAATGAAGTAGCTAGATAGTGGGAGTGACCATTAAAAAAAAAAACACATAATTTAGTTTCCAAGCTATATTCTACTTCTTATTTTCCTCATTAATTTATAACAATTTATTTTATACTCCCAACGTCAAATTAGAAATTAATCATTAACTCTTGGGGGAAAGAAGGATGTGTAGTGATATTTTTGGATCTCTGGATTTTATGTGTTAGTGCAAGGGATAATTATTATTTAAAATATATTTATTTAGAGGAGATACATTGTTGATGTCTGTGATACCACAGGTTTTTAAAAATATTCTTTATATGTTTGTTTGTTTTTGATTGACTATAACAGTCCCTACCGTAATTTGTCAAATATCACCAATTAATTACACCATTTGTGTCAGATTAGCTGTAAAGTATACTGTTCTCTTGTTCAGAGTAGCAAACTGGTAGCCAAAAATACATGTATCACAGATGTTAGGTAGAATTTAAACAACATAGTCAAGTACTATAGGAGTTTTTCTGCTAAATTAGTAGACTACAGACTCTTACACCTTAGCCATTGGGAGCAGCACGTTTTCCTTTGGTAGATAGCTCTCAGCACTAGTGAACAGTGCCAGTTTCAGACTTTAGATTTAGAACTGTTCTCTAGTTATTGCAATACAGAATACTGTAAATCCCTAATTTCCTTAATGTTACTTATTGGAAGTAGGGGTGGTGAAGTATGCACAGGAAAGAAATTTAGTCTTGTCACAGAGGCAGTCTCCAATTTATAAGCTGATCATATTGCAGAACACTGTTAGTTGATTATTTGCAACCTGGACTATAACAGGTATACATGGTGGTTAGGCCCCCAGACCGGCTAGAAAAGATTGTTAGACCCATGGTTTAGCTGAACTTAGATAATGTAACAAGATTGTTAAAGAACTTGACCACTAAATATTGTAGTCTTTCTAGGGGTAGTTGTTCAGAGTCGCCAAGGACGTGTCATTCCTATTATTAGTGGAATGTGGAGTGCCCACCGCAGCACACACACCTGCCAGATGGTGGGCGCAGGGTCGCCACCAGTTAGAGGGGACCAGAGTGGCCTGAAGCAGGGTCCCTGGCAAAGGAGGGGAAGAGTAAATCTGGGGCCGCCAGAGAACCTAGTGGTAGGAGGAGTATGAGAGAGGACGAGGGGGCCTCTTGTGAGTTGTAAACCTCCAGGGACCGACCTTCCTCAGCTGATACCTTCTTTTCCCTGGAGGTCCCAGGCTTGGCCTGCCTGCTTCTATTTTTAGGACCTTTGCTGCAATAGTTCATCTTCCCTGCTCACTACACACACAGAAATGATGTTGCTGCAGAGCCTCTGCCATATGCCAGTTCCTGGAGCCAGCATATAGCACTTTTAATGGGTTTAGGGCTGGCTAACCATGGTTTCACTGCCCAGTAATCAGATGGGGGTGAAACCACGCTCTACCCACTTTCCCTTTTTCCCCCATTTGCACACCCTGTAGAGAAAGGCACAGCTGGATGATGGTCTTGGGGCTTGGAGTGGACAAAGGACTGGTAGGATTCCATGGTATTTCAGAGGACCCCGCAGTTATCCCTGAACTGACTTTTTTCTAGAGTTGGACTACAAGCCTCTAAGCCAGCGGTTCTCGAAGTGTGGCCCTCAGACCAGCAGCATCAGCATCAGATGGGAACTAGCGGGAATGCAAATTCTCAGGCCCCGCCCCAGAGCTAGTGAAGTCAGCCGACTCTGGGGGAGGGGGCTGGAGGAACCCCCGGAGTTTTAACGAGACCCCCTGGTCTTGATGCACATTAAGTTTGAGTACCACTCTGAGCCAGTTAATCTCGCTTTTGTTCTCCCCGTTAGTCCTACTCCTCGCAGGACAAGAACCAGGGGCTAGGACTTAGCGAGGGGAGGGGATGCCTCAGCAGCAGGGCCTCCGCCCCCTTCCCACTGAAAGCTGATGCAGGTGTTGAATTGTAAGCGGAGGCTGTCTGCACTCTGGCAGAACTTCGGGTTGAGGCACAGTAAGTTCACATTTTTCAGACATAGGAAGAAGGTGAGGTGCTACTGTTTCCTGGTTTGTTTGCTTAGGGGTATTTAAAGAATACACCCTTTGTAAATGCAACCTTAAAGGAAATAATGAATTCATGTCAGGAGTAAGTTCTGCAGAACGTTTGGGTTCATGATGTGATCAATCCCAAAGGGGTTTTTTTTAAAGTGAATTCTCTACGGAAAGGTCTGCACTGAGTAAGGAGAATAAGGAGCTACAAACTGCTTGGAAAAGAAAGTGGAGCTCAGTTCCGTTTCCGTAGATCAGAATGCTGGGCAGCGCAGTTAAGTGGCTTGGGGAGGAGGCCGGTGATATGATCAGATATTTGATTTTATGCCTTAGAGCAAAAACCATTAGTTTCTCTCAGTTTATCAATATAAATGGCTTGAGGCTTAGAAAGGGCATAAGCCTCAAGGATATAACTCCTCCATTCCAATTCACAGTAAACTTCTAGCCACTTTCAAAACAAAGAAGTTACATACTACAGCATTTAGCAGTGCTAATAAATGATTTCCTTAGGGATGGGCAGGTCTGAGAATCCTTCAGCGATAGAACCTACTTCCTCTAAAATACAGTGAATTATTTATGATATAAGGTTTTTGGGTACAAATTGGGGGTGGGGTGGCTAACAACTGAAAAAATATCACCAAATATAAAAGGGAAAGTTTTTGGAAAATATATAAAATTCACAAGGCTTAAGCATTCCCCTTTTGGGTTTTCTCGCAGGGAAGGGCTATGAAACTGGGCTCATCTGTATACAGGCTTGAATTTGTGTTTTTAAAAGGAAGTATCTATGCAGCTGAGGCTTTATTGTAGGAAATACTTCACTTGTATGTAAATATGCTGTAAATAAATAGGAGGCTGTATATTTTTGCAGTTGTTGATCCACACTGAAATAGAAGTCTCTAGCTTCTGTATATCAAGAATTAAAGTTTTCATAGATATTAGTGGTTTCATTTGGGAATTAGAAAATTTTACATTCTCTTCCAGGTAACATAGTTCTCTCAATGTAAACTTGGAACCTAAAAATCTTACTTAATTGTTTAGGAAGAGGCGTGTCTCAGAAATAGTTGTATTGATTTCTTATACTGATATTAAAGTCAGTTATTCAAAAGGTAGTCCTCTGAGCTACAACTAAGGAATATTTAGACCCAAATTATTATCATATAGATAGATGACCTAAAGTGACAAACGGTTTCTTCATAATGCTCTTCCACTGTTAACACTGGCACATACCACTACACAGTATTTATAAAAACAGAAGCTGAGGGGGAGAATGTTGTATTTTTCAAAATTGAATTGCTGCATTTCCCAAACTTTGGAATTTTTGAAAGGGGGAAGAATCTGAACATTAACTAGGAGCACAAATTTGAAGGAGGAAAAAAAAACATTATTTTATCAAGCTTTTGAAAGCCTTGCATGTTTGCTGTTTATTTTCAGTATTGACGCCAACACAGACTGTCTTCAGTAATTTTTTCCCAAAGCACATGAGTCTTCATCATTAGTATGTAGCCCGTTCTCTGGAGTCTAGTGTGTATTAGACCTCATCTAAGTCCAGTACATGTAGGCACACCTCTGTTTTATTAATGTAAGAACCTTGTAAATGAATTATAGAGGAATAATTTAAGTGAGTCACAAGTTACAAAACTTTGTTAATCAAATAGAGGTTTTGTTCCTCCCACCCAGAATGTGGTGTAAATAAAGAAATGTAAGAAATTCTGTTCTATAACTGCTCTATTAACATAGTTTTTAAACATTAAAAACATGAACTAAAACTATTTGTGAATCTTGTGTTCATTCTTTTGGGATGTAATGCTAAAAGATGGGGATGTTTGAGTACTTACTATGCACTCTATTCAGGATTCTTGAAGACAGACTTGCTCTCATTTGTCAGTGTTCTAGAACACCGAAGTCCATGCTAGTAATCTGGTCCAGAACATATTACATATTCCTCCCCTCTTCATAATCAGAGTAGGTTTAACATAACATTTTAAACTTGAGTTCATCTTTTCTTTACAAATACCATTTTTGTTGTATGTTGGAGGAGGGACTCTAGTCTTCCTCTACCTGAATTACAGCTGCTCATAAAACAGGAAATTGTGTCCACATTTCTACTTGTCCAGGAATGATTGAGGGGAAAGCTTTTACAGCCTGGCCTTTTCTTGTCCCTCACCAGCCCTGTCCCATGAATTTAGGAAAGCTGCATCAGACCAGCAAGATAGCCGGAGTCTAATAACCAGATTTCTCCGGTGGGCAGAGTCAGTGTAGGAACACCCGGGCCTCCCAGCGTGCTTGGATGTGGCCACCCATTCTGTGGGGCGACGCTGGTGCAGATGTGAGTATCAGGGTGGAAATCTGGAGCACAGGAGTCCGAGTTGTACACTCCACTCTTGCTCCGTTAGCAATAAAGCTGACATTTTTATACTTATGTGCATGCTGTTTGTATTTCATAACTGACCAAAACTTCAGGGGCAAAGGGTGTGTGAGTAATGATCGCTTTAAAACCCAAGTGGTTGTGAAAGTGCATGCATCCAAAAGGCTATTGTGGGTTTTGCTCTAAGTCAAAATGTCCCCAGTCCTGCTGTACTTTTGATGGCTCTTTTTCCACTATGGTTCCAGGAGTGTCTGCTAATACCATTCTACTCTGCCCTGTTTGACACTTAATTGTCTGGGTAAGGGTTATTCTCCTTCTCTCCTATGGAATAAACTATGGAGTTACTGATACCTTTGCAATTCTAAGGACCTCTTCACTTACCTTCTAGACTTATAATTGTGTTCTGCCTGGTTAGGATAGTCTGGAAGGGGCTAATAAGGCCCAAATAATGAGGCCAGTTTTTTGTATACCAATTCTTTATCTTTCATTAGTTTAAGTTTTAGACTAATCCAAATTTACAGGATAATCTGTTCTTCAGTATGGTCAATGCAACATCAAAATAACCTGTTAAATTATCAAAATGTATTATGAAGCTATAATATGACATAGATTTATACAGACGTACAAATAAATAAATAGAACATAATAGAGAACATATAGGTAAATGGCCCAAATAACACCAGAAAAATGGCCTTTCAAATCAATAGGGAGAATAAGAGTCACTCAATGGTGAAAAAAGATGACTAGTTTTTTTTTTTAAACAAGGCCAGCAAAGTTTAATTGAATTTCCTAACATCACAGAGTTAATATTAAAAGATAATGACTAGCATTTTGAAGAAAATTAAGTTAGATCCCTATATCATCCCCTGTATCTAGAGAAAGCTCAAATATATTAAAGACTTTAATCATGACACAGGTAAATATATCTTCTTGTACAGATGTAAATATATTACTCTCATATAAAGAAGTTGTGTCAAAAATTTTATTTAGCTCATTATTAATGAAGGAACAAGTAAAATGTTCAAAAATAATTCAAAGGAGAATTCAAGGAACAGCACATATATGAGCAATCAGGGATGCTAAAATGAATTTGCTAATAGATGTGAAACTGGCCTTCCTCACAGGGGGTCATTAATTGCATCTCACCAGACAGAATCCATTTGCTTCTCTGGGCAATAATAATTTCTCTATGATTTTCCTGAAATTTACAGAATTATAAAATAGCTCAAAACCTCCCCCAAAAGTGTGTGGGGTGGCAAAATTTGTCTAGAATTAGGTAACCTAGAAGGGACATCTAGAATTGCATAGAAAATACACCTGGCAATCTTTCAAAAAGTTGCCTTTCAAAATGCTTTCCAATTTCCTCATTTGTGAATATAAAATTTCAAAGGTTATTCTTGGTTATAAAAATAAAGGCTGATGTTATTAAGTCTAGCCTGATTGTTTGCATAGGTCCAACAGTGTTAATTAACCAATAGGCTTCCCTGGGTTTGCTTTGTAATCTGGAGGATTGGACAGTTAGTAGCCACAGAATTGCACTTTTACAAATCTATTATTTGCTAGCTCAAGGCCAGGAAAGCAAGCCCAAGAAACTCCACTTTATTTCATCAACACAGTCTGTAGATTTGGGGGGATTCCTCTCTGCCTGAGTTCCCCAAAGTGTGATAAGATTACTGGCCTGAAAGGAAATGCCCTTTCTCACCACCTGTAACGATGGTAGCAGGCCAGCTTCCCTAGGACAGTTTTGTTCTCCTTGGCTCCATAAGTTAAAAAACCTTTGTTCCTTAGAGTTGTTTGACCTAACTGATTAAGTGATCATCATTCTCAAATATGACATTCCAAGAAATCCATGGGTCCATAATCAATTTTTTAAAAAATTGTATACTGGTAGAAATGAAAAGTTCTCATTGAATCTATGCCAATACCAATATTGTAAAAAAAGTAAGCAAGTAGAATTTTTAATTTGGGGGGAAAATGAAGGCAAATTCAGTGAGAAGCAGAAGGAAGTTTAATTTCACTTTACAAAAGCAGAGTCCACTGAATTGTTGTAGATTAAAGATAGCTTAAGAAGAAAAAGAAATGGCCTCCTATATATCCAGAAAATAGGGCATTAAAACAGCCTCAACACAACCACAGTAAATTTCCTTCATCAGTCCATTCCATCCTTTGTAATTGTGTTCTGTTGAGTCTTTGGGTTAGCATTTTGCTCTCATAAAGTTGTCTGCTTCTGAACTAACAAGAGTCCTGTAAATCAACACTCACTCCACAGGTACAGCCTGAAAGTAGTCTATGTAATGTCAGCTCAGAAGCCTGGACCCAAGAGTCTATTCCTTGAAATGTCAGTTGTTGTACCTGACACAGTCCTTTTCCATGAGACTCTGGGGTTGTGTCTTTGTTAAAGAAGCAGAATTTAGCCCTGGCTGGTGTGGCTCACTGGATTGAGCACCAGCCTGCAAACCAAAGGGTCCCTGATTTGATTCCCAGTGTAGGGCACATGTCTGGGTTGCAGGCCAGGTCCCCGGCAGGGGGAGTATGAAATGCAACCACACATTGATTTTTCTGTCCCTCTCTCCCTGTCTCTAAAAAAATAAATAAAATCTTTAAAAAAAAACAAAAAACAAAAAACAGAATTTGGCCTGTAGCTTATGGTATAGTCTCAGGGAAGTTTCAGGAAGCAGAAACCTATTTAATAAAATGACTGACAGGCTGGTTAATTTACTACAGCAATTCTATCACAGGCACCCATTTTATCATAAGTATGCATTCTATCATAGATATCTTTCCAGATAACCTTGAAGAACTGTGTAATAGTCCACTGAAAGGTCACCCAGTAATCTTTTGTGCACATTTCAAAGTCTTTCACAATATTCCTCTCATTCTCTCTATACTTCATCTACATACTACCTTGGAGAGGGGAAGGCCTTTCTTGGTATAAAAACACAGGTATCACAAAGGAAATAATTGATCAATAAATATTTTAAAACTCTATGATGTAACAATAGTACCAAAATGCAAAAAAACAAACCAACAAAAACAAAAAACAAAAAAATACCCAAAAGAAAACTAACATTTGCAACACATATATTGCAACTGATAGGACCTGACTCAAGTTTTAGCTTGAAATTATTCAAAGTAATCCCATGTCAAATCACCAAGATGCCCAACATTCTTTCTTGCTACTCCCACCTCCAAGTTGTCCATGAACTCTTGAGGCGTTTGACTGCGGACGAGCCTGCTTTGGAACCCCAGGCAAAGGAGAGCTAACTGGTGAAATTAATCAGATCACAGCAGGCCGCTTTTCCCAGTGCAGGGAAGCTTCTGTCGCTGCCTGCCACACAGTATCACTGTGAACACTGGCTCTGCACAATCTGTTACACCTGCGCTCTGCTGTGATCCTGCCCTCACAGGCCCACAATGCGACGGCTGAAGTGATGGAGGAAAAATGGCCCTAATCCATGCAGTGCTTTGGTGGCTGAACCCTTAGGAGCCTAAGCAAGGAATGACACCTCAGTTTGCTACAAGTTTGTTCCCAACTCATGCCCTCCAGGCTGTCTGGCTCAGAAAGGGCTCCACTTACAGCCGCCCACTGTGTCAGAGCCAGCCTTCTCCCTTCCCCCAAGCCTGGGCCATTTGGTTGACACTGACCCCAGTTCTGGACTTGAGATGTCCCTCGCAGTGCGTTCCTCCGTGAGGAGTTTAGGACTATCGCAAGCCCCTTTCTGAGCATCTCGATCTGCAAGAGAGGGTCTAAAACCAGTAGAAATCCAAAGAGGAGGAATTGGTGAGAGACTTAATACACTGTTCCCTGGTGCCTCTTCAAACTCTCCCGCTCCTTTCAACAGTCATTGTTTCACTACACCAAAGGCTGTGTGGCTTTGGACGGACATGAAACCACAAAAATGTTCCAGTTACATCCTTCCCTTGAGGTGATGCCTGCCTGTTTGGCTCCTATTTAGAACTTAAGAGGGGCCATTTGATTAACTTTCCTTGTTTAAAAGTGACTAAGTTGTCTTTTCAAAGAAGCTCCTAGGAGCGTCTTAAAGTTCTGCCAACACAGTGCTTGGCTACATAGCAGAGAGCTAATCTCCTTAACCAATTAAGAGCTTTTAAAAATCACTATAAAAAAAATTAAAAACCTGATAGAAAAATGGGTTACAAAATATAAAAGGACTTACCAGAAAAAGAAATACCATGTAGAAAGATGTTCAATCTAATGATAATCTAACTCATAAGTAAATAAATGCAAATTAGAACATCTACGTATATCTTTAAAATTTTTTCCTTTCATATTGGCAAAGATTATAGTTCTGGTAGAGCTGTAAGAAACAGCCATATTCATATGCAGCCAATGAGAGTGCAAATTGTCACAAAGTTTTTTGGAGAGAAATTTGGCACTATCTATTAATTTTATAAATGCTCTTAACTTTTTGCCCCATCAATTCCATGTCTGTGAATTTTTCTAACTCACAAGAAGGTACAAAATATAGGAATAATGTACTGTTAGATTTTTTTCTTATCTTTTCATCTCAATTCACATTCTAGTCTCTCTTCTTTTACTTTTTCTGTTGTCCTTTGTGCAATTTCTTCATCTCTTCTCTTTACCTAATAAGCTCTTGAACAATCTTTATTTTAACACTCTTCCCCACTAAACCCAAACCCAATCCCTATTTCCCACACACAGGCTCCCAGTTAGCCTAACTTCATATCACAGATAGAAACTAGAGACATTTTTTGATTTTATGCATCAGAAAATTTTAATTGCTAGATACTGTTCAGCCTCAACTTGGTTCTTCATAGCTAGTTCCAAAATGATGAGTGGGTTTTATGTATTTTAAAAATGTATGACTGCTTTAAAAAATAATTATGACAGATTTGTTTTTCAGGCCAATTAAATCATAATCTATCATGATCATCTATCAATCTAACAACTCATGCGTAGGCAGAGATGTTGCAAAAATTATCCAAAACTTAGAAATAAGACAGGACATGATATTGGACTGGGACATTATTTATCAGTGCCAGCCATGGATGATCTATATCTAATCATCTAGAGGAATGTACTTTTGTTTGATATGTTGTTTACTATTTACTAAAGACTCTGATCTTATAATAAATCTATAAGTTATAATATGTAAGTATTACATATTATAATATTTAACTGTAATATGTAATTACATATTTACACATGTAATTTGTAATATGGAACTGCATAATTATAATGTACTATATAATATATAAATATTACATATTGTAAAAGGTAAGCATTACATGTTAAATGTTAACTTACAGATTTTTGTCTGGTTGAGATATAAATGATTTCTGCCCAGTAAAAATATAACCTCAAAAACTTTGTATCTAAGTTAGCAGTCTTAGTCTATCATTCCTCCTTAAATATCAGTAAACAACCACTTTCTCAAAATTCCCTTTACTCTGGTTTTGCCATTTTACTTCACGTTGGTTGTGTGTTACCTTTGGCTTATTGTTTTCATTAAGGAAAATAAAATGTTCCCTACAGACATGAAATTCCTATCTCTGTTATGATAATTTATGTTGTCATACTCACTGCCCCCCTAGCATGTGATTTTTTTTATATTTGTTTCTCAGCCTTTTATTCATAATATGAACACTCTGGACACAGAATAATTTTTAATACTTTTTTTGTAGGCAAAATACATCTTTTTTGAAGAAAATATTGCAATTCCAATTTTTAAACATGTTAGGCAGGCCAAACAGAGTGAATCTGAGGTCCCTGGCCTCAGTCAGGCAATTGGAAGCAAACTGGGTCTCTATTGGCAGCTCAGGGCTTAGAAATCGGGCATCAGAGAACAGATTATGTACTGTCCCTACCATTTGAAAAGATGTCTCTTCTAAGTCGTTTAGAAGCAGTCCTTTTTGCCTGGGGAAGCAGCTTGCTTTCACTTCTCAAACATCAAAGTTTATGTTGGAGGTAAAGAATTCTTTTCCTGTGGAACAGCTTGATGATTTGACAGAGTATGAAGGAAAGTGGGAGATCTACTTTCCATTACAGTTTTCAAAGACCCCCTTTGGCAGTCAAATGGTTTCCTAATCCCTGGGTCTTTTCTCTCAGAAGAAAAGTTTTGGTGGAGCCCACTCTGTGAACTCCATGCCTGAGGATTTAGCATCCCGCCCCCTTCCCACAGCACTTTACCAATGACTGACAAGTGTGATGCACAGACAGCTCAACGGCCTTGTCCTGAGAGCCGGCCTGGAGGGGGCCCACTCTCTGCGGAACTCCCCCGTGGGGTGGAGCATTTCCCTCCAGACTTTCTCAGTACTGCACCATTCCTTGTTTGGCTGCTTCCCTTCCAAGCCTCACTCCCTGACCCCTTGTGGGTTCTTCTTAGAAACACCTCCTAATAAATCATTTTGACACAAGTTCTGTCTCAGGATTTGCTTCTGGGGAACCTGACCTAAAACACTAAGTTTGCTTCAGCTCGCAATGTGTGCAATATATGTTAAATGACGTAAACTTTTTGAGCTTTGTTGACAAAATCCTGAGAGGTTTGTTTTTTGTTTTGGGGGAATAGGGGATCCAGCCTTAGCTAGGTCCTACAAATGTTCTTCCCCTCACTCAAAATCAAACAAACAGTATTCCTTCAGGAATATGACGTCCTTATCACTTTCCCAAGGTTCTTTCTTTGCCTGGGACGGCCTCAAACAAACCACGCGGAACAGCGTCTTCTGCCAGCAGGGTCCATTCAAATGTGACGGGGTTTTCGAACATTCTCAGTTATCCCACTCAGTTCCCCTCTCAGCTTTCTCTGAAAACTCTCCCAGGACATTTTCAAATGATGCTCTTGGGGGATACTCTGCAGTGTTTGTGTGTCTTATGTGGAGTGAATGGCAACTACTGTACTACTTTCAAATTCAAGATGGCCAGTAAATATTCTTCAGGTCATAGCTTAAGTCACTTCACGTCACTGTTGATTCAAAATTTTCCAGTGCCTTCCTATATCACTCACGTCACTGAAGTCTTTCTCTCCGTGGTCTTCCCATGATCTCTTCCTCCCTCCCAACCCCGCCCCAAATGGGTCTTTCTGTTCCTTGAACGTACATACCAAGCCTACTCTGACCTCAGGGCCTTGGGACTTGCTATTTCTCCTGTTACAGTCTTCCCACAGCTATCCACGTGCCAGTTATCCTCACTGCCTTTAGGTCTCTTCTCAAATGTCACCTTATCCCTAAGACCTTCTTGGACCATTCTATAAAAATAGCAATTTGCCTACCTGTAGCACTCATATCTCACTCCCTATATCCCTTGGCTTGCTTGAATCTTATTGCTAGAAACCTTGTCTCCATCTTAAATGCTTTGGTTTGCTTGTTTGTGTATAGACTATCCTTATCTACAATATAATTCCATGAAGACAGGGTCTATGTCTATTTTCTTCATTGCTGTATCCCCAGCACCTGGGCCAGGGTAGGCATGCAATAAATATTTGTTAAATGACTGAATGATTAAATTAAAGAGTTTACAGTAAGTCACTTTCCTTTCTGAAGTGTAATAATCAGATACAGCATTCAATATCATGTTCCTAGATTTGATTTTATCCCCCTTTACAATTTTTAAGTTTTAATTTTAAAATATCTTTCTTTGTAGATTTTTAAAAATTATAAGCCCCCCCTTTCAACAAGTCAAATATTATAGAGATGCACGATGAAATGGTTAATAATCTTCTCTTATAATCTGGAGTAGCCACAATGAACACCTTTTTTCTTATATGCATACAGATCTACATAGATGTAGGTCTGACTTTGTTTTTAGATTACTAGACCAATACTAAACATCAGAAATACATTCAGTATGGTGGTTACACACAAGATTCTAAAGTCAGACTGTCTGGATTCAAATTTATAGACTCTACAAGCTCAGACATGTTTCTTAATACCTTGATGCTTGGTTTCCCTTTGTAAAATAGAAGTAATAACAAGACCTTTTCATAGACTTCTTGTGAGGATAAAGTGACTTAATTAAAACAACAACAAAAGCCAGAATAGTATACATTGTACTGTGGGCATGCAGTAAATTATCTAATTTTTTCCCCACTTAGCACGTGATCTCGGCTATCCCTCCAACATAGTACCTATAGATTTAACTCATTCTAGGAGTAGTTGCATAGCATTCTCTAATATGGATAAGCCAAGGATGTAATTTTTTTTCAATCTTTCTCCTATTGATAGACATACAGATTTTTACAGTTTTTACCAGTACATAGATGAATTCAATTAAGTCCATACCATTTATTATATAAACCATGCTTTGTTAATTTTTATTAAGATTTTTAATAAATTTTGATCTGTTTCTGGGCTTCCTATTCTATCTGTCCTAACAATTTTTCTGTTCCTGTGCTAAAACTATCTAAGTTACAATCATTTAATTTTTTATTTTTATTTTTTGGTTTCTAAAACATTTTCAACTTGCTTCATGCATTGTCTTTTTGCTTTTTTCCTCTTTTTTAGTTTTTTTGAGGTATAATTGACAAATAAAATTGTGAGATATTTAAAGTGTACATCACAATGATTTGATATATGTATACATTGTGAAAGAATTCCTCTCATCTAGTTAATTAACACATTTATCACCTCACGTATTTATCCCTTTTTGTGTGTGTGTGAGAACAGTTACATTTAACTCTTTTAGCAAATTTCATTTACATAATACAGTGCTATCAACTATGTACACATCTGTTTTATGTTTTAATAATTGCTAAGACAAGGCTCTTAAATCCTTATTTTAAAAAATTATTGGTCATTTTTTTTTTAAAAAGACTTTTAGGATTCATGTTGGAATAACAGGTCACTAATCATACTTATTTGGGAGGAACAGATATTTTTTATGTTGAGTTTTTTCTCTATCCAAAACAAAAATGTCTTTCAATTTATGTAGGTCTCATTTGATATCTTTCAGAAAGATTTTTACAGTCTACTTCATAAAGATCCCATTCCCTTATAATTTTATTCCTAAGAATTTTACAGTTTTTGTAACTATTATAAACTGAATATTTTCCCCCATATCCATTTCTAACTAATTATTAGCAGACTCTAGATTCCTTATTTTACTATGTCAGGTAGAAGAAGTACCTCCTTTTCACCATTATCAAAGTATCATTGGCATTCTTTTTTCTTTTACAATTTACCATTACTCTAGTTCTAAAAAATTACAGCATGTTTGGAAAGCTATTTCTGCTTTATATCATGTGCTTTATATTTGACTTATAATTTTCCTTTGCCAGAAAGTTTAACATAATGCTTATGTTTAGCTCTGAACCAAAAAAGTATTTTGCAAATATTTATGAGAAGAAACCCTAGGTATACAGGATCTGGAGTTGGACATAAGATTACTTTTTAAAGGATTGCTATGTGACTCGTATCTGCCACTTTTCTTGTGCCTGTTTATGGATCCTCCCTTCAGTCATATTTTCATAACACAGTCCTCTGGCACCAGGTGTAACGGCCTCTTTGTAGCAGGAACAGACGCGGAGGGAGAACAATTCTGCACGAGAACAGGCTGTTGGGGGACCCCACGCAGCTGCCAAGGCTGACTCTGAAGATGGGGAGAGGCGAGGGAGGCCCGGGGGCAGTGTCATACCCGCTCCTGTCGTGATCAACCAACTGAAAAGCTGCAGAGGCCACGAGGAAAGTGGCCAGGTTCCTCCTAGTGGTGAAACTGCAGCAGGGAATCAGAAGTGATTCCCAGTTCATATGACAGTACGTGGCAACCGGGACACTTCTCCAACCTTTTCTTCATTCGCATCTTGTTAATCTCAAGTGGTCCCGTATCTTAAATAAAATCAGTGTGCTGATCTTTCCCATGTTTATACCTCTCTTGAACTCCAAGCTCATATACTTATATGCCCACCCAACATCTCTACTTAGATTTCTAACATTTCCAAAACAAACCTCTTGATTTTGCCCTATTCCCTAAACATTCTCCGTCCTCAGCCAATATCAACTCCAATCTCCTGGTAGCTCACACAAAAATTTATTCTTGACTTTTCCCACCATTACTTCTTATTTTATCTCCTATTATCCTCTTGTTCAATCTGTTCCAGCTGGGCCAGCTTCCTGACTGTTCTTTGAACATGCAGGTCACATCCCTGCCATGGGGTCATTGCTTTAGCTTATCCCTCGGGCTGGAACACTCCCACAAATATCCTCTGGCTAACTCCCTCCCACTCTTTAAATCCTTGAACAATTCTCACTTTATTAATAAGGCTTATCCTGACCACTCTATGTAATACCACAATTGACACACACACCCCCCCATCCCCTGTTCTACTTTTACATTTTCTCATACCAATTACTGCTAATAATATTCATTGTTTGTTGTCTGTATCCCTTGCTAGAATATAAGCTCTGTAAACCAGGGATCTTTCCGTTGTGTTCACTGATGTATCCCAAGGGCTAAGAACCATGCCCACAGGCATGCCCATGCACATAGTAGGCACTCAAATATTGAGTATGCACTCAAATATTGTTGAATGAATGGAAGGTGATTTAAATTTTAAATCCTGCTGGTTTGGGGTCTGTTCACGTGCTGCTTAACTCAGAAAAAGTAGGGTCAGGAACTGGGCCAGGTCAGAGCTTATAGATGGAGCCTACCTCAAAGAACCCGGATAGGAGGGTCTAGTCAAAGCAGAAGCAGGTGTGGGGAAAGGGAAAGAACGGCCAGCAGTTCCCCCCAACCTCGGAGCAGTTTAAGGCTCAGCTGAGAGTTCCCTTGTAAGTAATGATTGGAATTTAGAGAGTTCTAGATGGTCGAGGTTTGAAGAAAGAAAGGTCAAGAGTTCATTCGTAGACCAGACTAAAGAAAACCTTTGCTAATGATGAAACAAGCATCTCAGAATATATCTGTAGAAGATATTAATGAGTCTAGAAATTGTAGATATGTATATGTGTGTGTACAGTGTTATTGTTGTTCCACACCTTTACCTGAATGTAGTTTATACAATCCATAGGGGAAAAAACAGCACGTAAACACCACACCAAATGTGGGCCCCAAAGGTCCTCTGTTCAGGCTTCTCTGCCCAACTTTTATGAAATTTCACTCCCAGAAGAAATTCTATCCTAGCATCTACAGACATAAATGTCTTCTTGTATGGCTTAGTCGTCTTTCAAGTATGGTCTGCAGGGTGTCTCTTAAAAATGTAAATTCCTGAGTCCTTCCCAGACCTATTAAATTGCATGGTAAGGCCAGGAATCTGCAAACTCAATAATCTCCCTAGAGAATTCTGATGCATTCTAGAGTTTGCAGGCCACTACTCTTGGGGAAGGAACTCGCTTTGCTCTAGTTTAAATTGTCTGTACTGTTTTATCTTTTATTCTGTATCTCAACTTTTAACTTCACTTTTGAAAAACATTTAAAAAGACTATTCTGAAAAGAGTCCATGTTTGGAACTGATTGGGAAGTTAGGGATGGAATGTACCTGATCCAGTGATTCCTGTGACCATTTTATTCCACTTTACTTTCTTGTAGGTAGGGGATAAGAAGGGCATCCACTCATACTCTACCTAAGCACACAAATTGCTCTGTTCTCCTAGTTTGGCTTTTATTGAACTGTTGAACTGCTTTATCCCCAACTCCAGAGCAGTAAGTCCTTTGAATTTAAGGTTTGTCTATGCAGAAAGTGAATGGTTTCACAACAAATACAGGAACACAGCAGAACTTGAGGCTAAAATATGCCTCAAAATGTCAGTTAACCCAAGACAAAAATGTTCTGGGCGCACCATCATCTATAACATCATCCATTATCTAGAACAACGCATCACGAACCTCAGACCTGGGCCACGCCTCCCTCACAGACCAACCCATTGACTGAGCGGCAAAGAAGTCCAAGGTCAGGAAGTCATTCAGTTTGATTTTAGCTAATATTTAAATACTCTTAAGATCTTCCAGAAGGTTTCTTAAAGAAAAGTTCAATAGAGGAAGTTTGGGTAATATAATTCCTATCATTTCAGGTTCTCTTTAAAATGAAATGATTCAGCTTTCATTAAAGGGGCCCTCAAAGGAAGATCTTTCTGTTCAGTTTCTCTCTCTTATCATTGAAGTTAAAAGCAATTGCAGCCGACTTGAGGATAATTCCAACCAGACCCTTTTTGAGTGTTAGATTATCTCATTTTCGAAGTGAAATCCCAACTATCTCTGACTACCAAGCAGAATTAAAAAACCCTCTTAGGGGACCGAAAACTTTCAACACATTCATCTCTTCAGAACTCAGTTGCTTTTAGAAAGGAGAGTTCTCTTTATCATCATTTTAGAATGGCATGCTGAAATGTTTATCATTTTGGAATTCCTATTTATTCTATACTATTTGTTAATTTTGAGTTCTCTGAATAATACTGCAAAAATGACTACTTTTCCAATTTTCCCAACTCTGGGGGAGAGGGGTATATACTTTGTATACAGGGTGGGGCAATAGGCTTCCAGTTGTTCATATGGAGAATAAAACAATAATTAATAAATAATAATAATAATGCAAGGGTAAACTCTGTTTTGTGTATTCACAACTGTAAACCTGCTTTTACCCCACCCTAAACTTATTAAATATAGACTAGAACCTCATAACACTGTTTACTACAGAGAGGAATTTGGTAAGGAGTGTTCGTCTTACAAGGCAAGCGAGTGAAGGGAAGCGTTAACTGGTGAAGGAGGCTGCCCTCACTCGGGGCTTCCCGCTCACGCCAGTGCCAAGCGCAGCCCCCATGCAGAGCCTTAGATCAAACCTCTACATAATGTGAGAATAAGCTGGGAAACATGCCTTTCGTCCTGTCCAAAGAGTCATACAGCATGCCGTGCCTTTTGGAAAACTGGCTTGGCCTTCCTTTAGGGGAGTGATCCTTAAGCGGTGAGTTAGAGGCAAACTTCCATTTTTGGGGTGCTGAACTGGCCTCAACAGAAGTATTCATTAACGCCACCCAAAGTCAGTGAGGCTGCAAGAAAGGGCTTTCCTTTCCTGAGCACAGTAGACACACCCTTCAGTCAGCTCCACAAGCACTAATACCATGTTTGATTAAGAGCAAAGCTACACTCAGGGGTGGGGGTGTGTGTGTGTTGCTTAATCTTCTCTTTCAGGATTCTCCACATGGCCCAAGGACAA
This sequence comes from Pteronotus mesoamericanus, assembly GCF_021234165.1. Taxonomy (NCBI): domain Eukaryota; kingdom Metazoa; phylum Chordata; class Mammalia; order Chiroptera; family Mormoopidae; genus Pteronotus; species Pteronotus mesoamericanus. The sequence goes on from NW_026555310.1 coordinate 7,535,521, forward strand.
ATGGCTTGTCCAGGAGAAAGTGTAAGGAGGTAAGAACATGCCTTTGGACTCAGACTTATTCTGAAATCCTGACTCTGCCACATACAAGTTAAGTGATTTGGGGCAGGTTTCCTTTTCTTTTTTTCAAGATATTATTTATTTAATTTTAGAGAAGGGGAAGGGAGGGAGGGAGAAAGGGAGAGAAATATCAGTGTGCAAGAGAAACGTAAATCAATTACCTCTTACACACCCCGAACTGGAGATCTGTCCCACAACCCAGGCATGTGCATTGACTGGGAATTGAACTGACAGCCTCTCAGGTCGCAGGCCAGTGTTCAATCCACTGAGCTACACCAGCCAGGGCTGGGGTAGGTTTTCTTAATCTTTCTCGGTCTGTTTCCTTAATCATAAAATGGGAACTTACGTCCATCCCATAGATTGGTTGCGAGGTATAAGTGGGACAGCACATTGTAAATTGCTTAGCACAGTATCTGTCACATAGGAAGCCCACAATGAAGGTAGCTTATTATCATTATGATTATCTTACTTGTGGGCCCATAGTCCATGTTTCTTTTTTAAAACATGTAAGAATAAATGCAAAAATTTTAAAACTTGTTGTTCAGTTACAGTTGTCCCCATTTTTCCCCCATTACTCTCCCCTGCCCTACCCACCCCCACCTCCCACACTCAATCCCCCCATTGGCTTTGTCCGTGGGCCCTTTATACCTGTTTTTGACTTAACCCCTCCCCTTCTTTCGCCCGTTAGCCCCTCCCTCCACCACTCTGGTCACTGTCAGTTTGTTCTTTATTTCCATGTTTTTGGTTCTATTTTGCTCACTTGTTTGTTTTGTTGATTAGGTTCCACTTATAGGTAAGATCACGCGGTATTTGTCTTTCACCGCCTGGCTCATTTCATTTAGCATGATGCTCTCCAGTTCCATCCATTGTGTCGTGAAGGATAAGAGTTCCTTCTTCCTTTCTGCTGCATAGTGTTCCATTGTGTAATGCACCACAGTTTTTTGATCTGCTCCTTTACTGATGGGCACTTGGGCTATTTCCAGCACTTGGCTATTGTAAATAATGCTGCTGTGAACATTGAAGTGCATAGGTTCTTGTGAATTGGTGTTTCAGAATTCTTTGGGTACAATCCCAGCAGTAGAATTGCTGGGTCAAAAGGCAGTGCCATTTTTAGTTTTTTAAGGAAATTCAATACTATTTTCCACAGTGGCTGCACCAGTCTGCATTCCTACCAATGGTGTACTAGGGTTCCCTTTTCTCCACAACCTCATGTTTCTTTTGAGTTGATGACAGAAATGGGTGAGGAAACACTATTCAGCAAGTACAAAAATCACTGTTTATGCCAGGTTTGAGGCCAATATTAATGCAAAAAGAATGTTGTAGTTAAAAGAGAGTCCAAACACAGCACTAGCTCTTTTTTGTTCATTTTACTTTATTTTATTTTACTTTATTTTACTTTATTTTATTTTATTTTATTTTATTGTTTATGCTCTTACAGTTTTCAACCTTCGGCCTTCTGAATTCCCTAAGGGGCTACTCTAGCTCTACTCTAGGTAGAGCTGTCACAGAGAGTTTGTGACTAGACCATTGTATAAAAACCAAATACACTGAGTGCTTTAAAAAGGTTTTTCTTTCACAAGAGTAATTGCAGAGACTGATGCAGTCAAGAGTCAAAGCAGGGCAGATTGCCATCAGGGAAGTGTGCCCGCAACAGAGACTCCAGGCAGAGGGGAGAGCATGACCTTGTGACATCAGATATGTGGGCTGCCACATAAGGCCTGCAGGCTGAAAGCTCATGTCTAAAAGCGAGTATCAGTGAAAGTGGAAGGACTCCCAAGAAGCATGAAAAATCACATGTGCTGTGGGACACCTGGTTCCTTCAGTGTTTGAGATCCTTGCCAGATTCAATCTTTTTCCCTAATAATATATCACCTCTATTAATCTGCAGATTCCAAGGGGAGATAAAATTAATATAAAAAGTACCAGGTGCTGTGCAAATGACACCGTATCCATAACTAGAAATTACTCGTGCAGAAATTTGTTTGCTGTAACAAAAACTGGAAGCACCAACATGTCAATCTTGCACTTCATGGCATTAGATGCTTACACAGTTTTATTTTATTTTATTTTTTTAACTGTTTTGGCAGCTGCCCAATAATCCTTGGAGAGAAATAGTCCCTTGCCCACCCCCAGAACACTGCCCTGCTCCCAGTTAGCCTGTTCAAAGAGCTTTTTGAGCAATAAAGGCGGGAACAGTAAAACCTTCCTTACCTTTAGTCAACTTTTCCTTAATTGGGCAATCAATTTGCATATTTCCAGTCCTAACAAAAGAGAAATACAGCTTTGGCCTTCCTGGAGCATGCTATTAACACTGCAAATCATTTATCTGAGTTCTGACTTCTTAGTTTCATATACAAAACACCAAAGAAACAAGCACACAATACATGCTTTTCATACTTTCTTGCTTTTTCATCATTCAGAGGTTTAAAATCATCAGCTCAAATATAAAAATACTCTTGATGTTTTTACATTTGTACAAGTAATGTTTCAATGTTACCCTTTGCCTCCCCTCAGGGCCATTTAAATTTGTGATTGAAACAATAGCCAAAACTGGCTATTGGAGTGATTTTAATTGCACAAACTTGTCTTTTATTTAAAAACAATAGTGAACTCAAGTAAGACCTTATTGGTGAAGAGTTTTGAACAATTAGCTACACAGGTTTGTTTAGAATGGAAAACTATTGTTGTTGACTTTTTTATTCCCACATAGTAGGTGCTCTTTAAATAATTGAAGTGCATTTGCAGATTGGAAAGTGACAGATGACTTCCCGTCAAGATGGAGGTGTAGTTAAGCACGCCTCACCTCCTCACACAATTACAGCAAAAATTACAACTAGACTACAGAACAAATGTCCCCCAGAATTGTTAGTAAATCAAGCTTCATGAAGTCTGACAACCAAGGATTTAAAGAAGCTACATTCATCTAGACAGGTAGGAGGGGCAGAGATGAGGAGAGGAATAAAGAGGCACAGAGACATGGAATGGACAGTTCCAATCCACGTATGGTGGATAAATATCAGGAAGGATGCCTTCAGAGTGAGGAATCCTAGTCCCAAACCAGACCACTCAGCCCAGGGTTCCAGCACCAAGATAAATCTCCGTAATGTCTGGCTGTAAAAACCAATGGGGGTTGGGACAACAGGAGAAAATATGGGATTCTCAGGAGACTCCACTTAAAGGGACCACAACAGACTCAGGACTTACGCAGACTCACCTGCTCTGGGATTTAGCACCAGGGCAACAGCTGGAAGGGCTCCAGTAGCACATGGGAAGAAATTGAAGTGACTGGCAACAGGGCGAGTGCCAAGAGACAGTTTCCTCCTGGGCAAAACTCCAGAGGCCAGGCAGCAGCATTGTCCCCTCTCCGAGCCCTCCCCCATGTGGAGCCACAGAATGGTGACACAGGTTGCTCTGCCCTGGCAACTACCTAAGGCTCTGCCCCATCCAACTTACAGGTGCATTTTTCTACAAGAGGCCATGCTACTAAGGAAGTCAAAGCAGCTCTGCCTAATACACAGAAGCAAACAAAGGAAGGCTGCCAAAATGAGATGACAAAGAAATATGGGCTAAATGAGAGAACATACCAACACTCCAGAAAAAGAACTAAACAAAATGGAGATAACCAACCTACCAGATGCAGAGATTGCAAAACACTGGTGATCAGGATGCTCAAGGAACTTGTTGGGTACTTCAACAGCATAAAAAAGACCCAGGAAGAAATGAAGGTTACATTAAGTGAAATAAAGAAAAATCTACAGGGAACCAACAGTGCGGAGGACGAAGTTGAGAATCAAATCAATGATTTGGAACATAAGGAAGAAAAAAGCATTCAATCAGAACAGCAAGAAGAAAAATGAATAAAAAAAAATGAGAATAGGCTAAGGAGCCTCTGGGACACCTTCAAACATGCCAACATCCAAATCATAGGGGTGCCAGAAGGAAAAGAGGAAAAGCAAGAAACTGAAAATTTATTTGAAAAAATAATGAAAGAAAACTTCCCGAATTTAGTGAAAGAAATAGACATACATGTCCAGGAAGTACAGAGACCCAAACAAGATGGACACAAAGAGGACCACACCAAGACACATCATGATTAAAACGCCAAAGGTTAAAGACAAAGAGAGAATCTTAAAAGCAGCAAGAGAAAAACAGAGAGTTACCTACAAAGAAGTTCCTATAAGACTGTCAGCTGATTTCTCAAAAGAAATTTTGCAGGCTAGAAGGGACTGATGAGAAATATTCAAAGCGATGAAAAGCAAGAACCTACAATCTAGATTACTCTGTCCAGCAAAGCTATCATTTAGAATGGAAGGGCAGGTAAAGTGTTTCCCAGATAACGTAAAGCTAAAGGACCTCATCAGCACCGAACCATTATTATATGAAATGTTAAAGGGAATTATTTAAGAAAAAGAAGAAGATCAAAACTATGAATATTAAAATGGCAATGAACTCAAAACTATCAACAATTGAATCTAAAAAACAAACTAAGCAAACAAGCAGAACACGAACAGAATCATAGATATGGAGATCATTCGGACAGTTATCAGTTGGGAGGAGGAAGTGAGAAAATGGGGGAAAGGGCACAGGGATTAAGAAGTACAAATTGGCAGGTTCAGAAAGGACAGGGGGATGTTAGGAACAGTATAGGAAATGGAGAAGCCAAAGAACTTATACTCACAACCGAAAGAACTTATTCACATATGGACATGAACTAAAGGGGGATTGCTGGAGGGAATGGGGGTACCAAGTGGAGGGGGGGAAAGGGAGAAAAATTGGGACAACTGTAATAGCATAGTCAATAAAATATATTTTAAAAAAAAGAAAAGTGACAGACTATTCCACAGACTAGGGATAGTGGTTCTCAAACATCTAGGTGTGGGTCCTAGTGCTGACTGAGGGTGTGATTTTCACTGGTCAGGAAAAAATGAGAAAATTAAGGACATTATAGTGAGGGTTTTTTTTCATGTATTTGACATTATTCCATTTAAAGAGCTAATCTTTATTCTAAGATTTTTTTTTTTTTGGTTTTCTATGTATCTCCATATGTCTTTTATTTTAATTGTACTCATCCCTGAAAGCTACTTTCTGGGAACCACTACTGGAAAGTCTAGAAATATGAGAGCCTGTCAGCTGAGAATTGGCTGAGCTCACTATATTCATATTGTGTAGGCCACAGAAAAGCTGCCAGCTTTAGGTCAATAACAATCTGGCTGATCTAGCTAAAAATAGCTCCAGATGATGTCCAGTTTCTTTCCCTTCTCCAGGTCTATAAATCTACTTTCTCCTCAAATCGTGACCATCAGGAGGTGGCTCCATTTCAAAATACGGTAAACTTTGGACCAAATTCATCCTTTAATTGAACCCCAAAGAGTGAGTGAGTCCCGTATCCTGTATGATAGAATACTTCTGAAGAATGAAAATGGAGGGAAACAAATATCCTTGCCTCTCTAAAAAACGGTAATCACCCACGTAAGAAATCCGTAGGCAGACAGCACCATTTTCATTCAGCTAGACAGTTTCACACTAGTGAGGAAACATTTTGGCAAAGGATTATTTTAACCAAGAAGTAAAACACAGAATTCCAATCTTAGCTAGGGCCATCTGTTATAAGCCATGTGAAAGTGCATTGGAAGGAAATCTATCCATTGCCTTGTGGTATTATCAATACTCATTGGAACACTTAACATTAGACCCCAAAGCGAGTACCTGTAACTGTAGCACATCTGGAGCTGAGTTGGCTGGGAAATTGTATTCCCTAAAGAAAGGGAAAGCATGAGAATCCCCTGAGGAGAGGGATCCAGCCCACATGGATTTCAGATCCCTTGAAATGTTTACAGCTCTATCCAGATTTTCATCACTGAGGAAAAAAAAACAAAACCCTACAAAGTCCTCTCTTTATAAAAGATGTTTTAAAGTTTGTATTTTAGATAACTCCAAGGTTTTTCCTCTTTTTGTTTGTTTTTTTACACAGAGGACAAGATACATATAACACTGTTACTTTGATGAAATTCCCAAAAAATAGTGAATGTAATTTTATAATCCTATCTGCTGAGTGCCAATAGCCCTCCCTTATCTTCTCCCTCCTCACCAACAAACCAATCATCTGCTGTGGTTAAATGGGAGCCTTTACAGCGATTCCGTTGGCTAGGTTTTATACCATAAGGAAAGCAGGGTTTCTGCATTTGTCATACGGAAAATCTTGCGCTATGAATTCTATGGAATTGAGAGCCGTGATTGTAAAACAGAAGTCTGGGTCAAGAGTTTGTGGCAGTCTCCTCTTCCCCATCTTGGGCTCTTACTTCCTCCTACTCCCCACTCCACCCTCCCACACACAGAAGTTCCGAGGAAGCATTATTTAGTCTGATGAATAATAGCTTCTCAGTTGTTTTTTGACAGTCACAAAACATGTTTACATTTCTGCTATGTTTCATCATCACATAACACATGTAGCACATATTCTTATTATCTTCAACTTAATTGATGAAGAAACTAGGGCTCAGAGATTGATTGCAACACCTAGAAAACGTGGCAGAACCAGAACTCAAACATTAGCTTTCCTAATTTCACATCCCATGTTTTAAGCAGTACTTAAGGCTAAAGAAGTTAACAGTATATAGTTTGAGGCAGGGACCTCATCTTTTTGGTTAAACATTCTTTGATTCTTCACCTCAAGATTTGTAATTCCCTGAGTTCCTAAAACATGGTTAAAAACAGTACAATTCAAAAATAACAGAGACCTCACCATCATATTCTCCCCTTTACTCAGGAAATTACAGCCCACAACAGGAAGAGGGCAGTGGGCCAGCCAGCCAAGTAAGACTGAAAGACACAGTGAGACACAGAAAAGCAGTAGTACTGACTCACACTAAATCCGGGAAGCTGTGTCCTGGGCCTGGGGATGCAGCGCGAGGAACCAAGGGTGCCCTCTAAGGGCTGGAAACGGTACACCAGGAGAAGACAAACTACCAGCACCAGCCTGAACCCCAAGTGTGTCTCCCCTCTCTCACAGAGACAGTGTTTCTTTTTTTTTTCTTTTTTTTGAAAGTTAGTTTACTTTGTATTTTTACACTCTTCTTTTCCCACATTTGTTGATGCATTACCTTGACATCCTTATCTGTCTTATTGCCTAGATTAATGACAGCAAGCTTGTCCTATGTTTCAGATATTGGTACACTATGGATATTGGTACACTCATTATTGTTCTTTCCATCTACATTTTTCTTTCTTGAAAACTCTGCATTCATTCCTCTGCAATGTCAAAAGACATTTCTAAAGCATGTGGTTCCACTTGCTTACTAAGAGGAAAAAAAATTCTGCAAATGGTTGAAACAGCATCTTTCATCCTATGCAGTAGAAGGTTTTGCTATTGTTATTTCGACAGAACAAATTTACCGATTCTCAAAATGTGAACAAACAACTTAGAATGGGGGAAACTAACACCTTAAAACAAAGGCCAAACCTCAACAAATAAAATAAGCCAAAGAATCAGAGTTAAAAGAGTTCACAAGGTTTTAGAATAAGTACAACAACATATCTGGAAAGATGTAGGATACTATAATTAAAATATAAATGAATATTGTAGAAATTAAAACTTTGGTAATCGAAATAAAGAGATCAATTTGCCAGCTAAATAGTAAAATGGACATATATAAATAACATCTTGAAATACCAGGATGAGGAATTCTCTTAAAGCATAATGGGGAAACAAAGAAAGTGTGAAAAAAGAGTTAAGAAACATGAAGCACTGACTCAGAAATTGCCATAACCATTTAATGAGGATTCTGGAAAAAGAGAACAGAGAGAATGTAAGATAGGGAATAATTGGGAATTAGTAAAATAAAATTCTCAGAGAGAGAAAATATTCATATTGGTATCCACCAGGTTCCAGGCAGGATAAATAATAAAAGAATTTGCATCTAGATCCATTCTTGTGAAATTTAAGAACCAAAAGAATAAAGAGGGCATTTGGAAGTCTTCTAGAGAGCAAAAAAATGGTTAACTAACATATGAACAAAAATCATATTCACATCAGACCTCACCAATAATACTAAAATCAAGAAAAAATTAGAAACAACATCACCAAAGTTCTGAAGAAAAAAACTGACCTAATATTTGGACATAGCTAAGCTATAATTCAAGTGTGAAAGCAAAGACATTTTTATAAATTGTAAGGACTTATAAATTCTATCAATATCATGATTCATCTCTGGAAAGATTAGTAAAGAATGTAATGAAAAATGAACCCAAGAAAAAACAGGAGGAGGATAAAGAAACCAGAATAAGTTATAGTTAAACTAACCGTTGGGAGAGTGATAAAAGAATAACAATTAAAAATGCTCATCTCAGATGATCTCAGGGTAGAAAATGGCAGCAAAGGCAGAAGGAGCTGGTAAATTAAAGTGTGCAAAAGTTATCCCTGTCTTAGGGTGGAGGTAAATGCTAGATAATTCTAGACGAAGATAGACAAATGTTTTATAGGTATAGTAAACATGTAAGAATAAGCATTAGAAGAGTAGAAATTGATTGTGTAACTTTCAAGCAACTAGAGAAATTAAATGCAACCAAAATAAAACAAATAAACAAACGAAAAAATTCAAGTGAACAAAAAACCACGAAGAGGAGAAAAAGAGCAATGAAAAATACATAACAGGATGATAGAAAATTCAAATTGAGGTGCAATCTATGACATAACTGACTTACTTATACTCTTCAAATAATGTAAAAATCATGAAAATAAAAGGGATAAAAAGGCTAAAAATGTTCCAAAGTGAAAGATACTAAAGATATCTGAACTAAATGTAATGCACAATCCTAGATTGGATATGGGGGTGGGAGGAAGTGTTGTAAGTCACAGTATTGGAAAAAATTAAATATGGATTGTAGATTATACAATAGTATCATTGCAATGTTAAATATCCTGACTTTAATGATAATACTGTGGTTTTATAAGATAATTTTCTTTTTCTTAGAATATTCACATTGAAGTATAGAGGAATAAAGGGATATGACCTTTGCAATGTAATCTCAAATGGTTCAGAAATGAAAACTAATTGTATGTGTATATATATAACTATGAAATATATAATACATACATCTGATATAGGTGTGTGTGTGTGTGTGTGTGTAGAGAGAGAGAGAGTTAGAATGATAAAGAATGTGGCAAAATATTAACAATTGGTGAGTTTAGGTGAAAAGTATATTGAAGTCCTTTGTACTAGTCTTACAAATACTCCCTAAGTATGAAACTATTTTTAAAAAGTAACAACAAATTAATATGGCTGAAATAAGTATAATAATCAACATCATGAAAACACAAATAGATTAAATTCCTTTATCAAAAAGCAGAGATTCTCAGACTGGGTTAAAATAAAACAAAGAAAAAAACCTCAACTATATGCTATTGGTAAGAGACATGCCTGAAACAGGAAGGAGGGGGGAAAAAAGGCATTTTCCAGGCAAATGTTAAGAAATAGAAAGGAATTAGCACCATTCCTATCAAACAGAAATAGAATTCAAGATGAAATCTACCAAGAATAAAGAGAAACATTTTATATTGACAGAACAATTGACTAAGAGGGCAGAGCAATCATAAGCCCTTATGCCCCTAGCGCTACAGGGTGATAATAACTAGGGGATGGGCGGTGGGTGCGCAAAGACAGGTCAAAACACAGCCTGAGTGGAAAGCTCTAACCCACCTCTCTTAGAGACGGAGAAATCAGGTAGGCCAAAAAAAATTGCATAGAATTTGAAGCATGGTTTAAAAGCAGGTCTAATATATATAAAGAAGTTTGTGCTCAGGAAGCAAAGATTGTACAATTTTTTTATAAACTTACCTGGGATACCGAGAACAATGAAAATGGGCTTCAGAATACAGCATCCTAGGTGTAAGGTCCTTGGTCTTACAACTTTTGTTCCAGTGAAGGATGACATTGAACCCAGGCCTGTCCAGAGCATCTGCCTTGAAATCGGGCACTTAAAAAGCCAAATTACTGTTCTGTATGTTTGTGTTTCCTCCTCGTAGGACCCCATAACATGTTACACATACGGAAGCTCTAAGATCATGCTGCATGCTGCAGTGCAAGGAATGCCAGGCCATGTTGGAGTTTGTACACATATGTATTACACATATACATGTATATGTTTTTAAAACAAATTTATTAAGATAAATTTATATACTACACAGCTCACCCATTTAGAGGGTACATCCATCATCTAGAATGTATCAGTACTTCTTTCCTTTTATGGCCAACTAATATTTCATTGAATGGACATTTGGATTATTTCTACTTTTGACTATTAATGAATACTGTTGCCATGCCATTCATGTACACGTTTTTGCATGGACTTGTATTTTCATTCCTCTTGTATAGATAGCTAGGAGTGGGATATCTGTTTCTTATATTTAACTGTTTGAGGAACCGGCAAGCATTTTTCAAAGTGGCTGCACCATTTTACGTTCCTATCAGCAATGTATGAAGGTTCCAATTTTTCCACATCCTTGCCAGTAGCTGTTATTGTCTGTCTTTTTTTATTACAGACATGCTAGCAGATTTAAATTGGTAGCTCATTGTGATTTTGATTTGTGTTTTCCTAGGAAAACATCTTTTTGTGTGCTTATTATCATCCATAAATCTTGTTTGGAGAAATGTTTATTCAAGTCTTTTGCCCATATTTAAATTGGGCTGTTTTTTAATTATTGAGTTAAGTGTTCTTTATTCTAAATATAAGTGTCTTATCAAAGACATGACTTGCGAATATTCTCCCATTTTGTGGGTTGTCATTTTATTTTCATAGTGTCCTTTGAAGCACATACATTTTAAATTTTGATGAATTCCAATAATCAATCTTCTGTCACTTGTGCTTTTGGTGTTGTAACTAAGAAATCATCACCTAACCCAAAGTCATAAAACTTATTCCTGTTTTCCTCTAAGGGTTTTGTAGTTTTAGCTTTTGCATTTAGTCTATGATCCACTAGAGTTTATATTCTAAACGTTGCCACACAAACCGTCCTTTCCTTTTGAACAAGTTATGTGTCACAATCTGCTCAGAGAAGATAATTGATATACTTTTTATTTCTCTTTTTAACCAGTTTTGTCTCTTAGGAAGCTCAGAAATTCTGGCCAACAAGGGATGGAATATATACTATTAATATGGGCATAATTTTTGAGCAATTGTTTTTTTTTTAAGTTGGGCAAAAAATTAAATTAAAACTTTAAGGATTATTTATCAAGGCTTTCCAAAATATATGTGTATATATTACAGCATCATTTCTGTGATAATTCTACCAAAAATGCATTACCTGAATCTAATTATAAGGAAGCATTAGACAAACCCAAATTGAGAAATATCCTACAAAATAACTGGCCTATAATCTTTAAAAGTGTCAAGGTCATACGAATCAAAGGAAGATTAAGGAATAGTGTTCCAGATTGAAGGGCATAACAAAATGCATCACATAATCCTGAATTAGATCCTATAGCTATAAAGAACATTATTGGGACATTGGGTGAATGTGAATAGTTTTGAGAATAAGGTGGTAGTAATGTATCAGTGTTAATTTCCTGATTTTGATGGATGTATTGTTGTTATGTAGGAGTACATCCATGTGTGTAGAAATTGCACTCTAAAATATTTGTGAGTGATGGGGCACCACATTAGCAACTTAAGCCCAAATGGTGGTGGTAATGAGTTATTTGTATTATTCTTGCTCAGCACTCCAATATAACCTCTGATGTTGAGGAAGTGACTCATAAGAGAGTCACATCATTATTGATTTATGACATGTATTATGGGTACAGTATGTTAGTAGCCATGCAACATAGTTCTGATCCTAACCTGTGGGCATGATGACATCAAATAATCACTACTCAGCTGTGGAGCTGGCTCTGTTGGTTGCCTACCCAACCATCATTCCTTCCTCTTACTCTTTCTTTGCTGATAGAACCCCGATTTCATTGAGCTATGGATATCTGGGTCCTTTCTTCTTCCAGGAGGTGAATTTTTATTGGTCTAAGCCTGTCATGGCTTAGGCATGAACATGTGATACATAATTTCGGCTAATGACACATGATTCATGAAAGCCAGTCTGTGGGGTTGGGGCAGGGGTGCTTCCATGAAAGATTTTCCTTTCTAATAACAAGAGGCCCACAGAATGAAATGGCCCCTCTTCATCTATTTGATATGGTCATGTCTACATGTAAAACCTACAACTACAGTAGTCATCTTGCAACCATGAGGAGATAAGTTTAAGTACAAAACCCAAGGCAGTGAAGATAACAGAACAGACGAAAAAGAACTACATCCTTGATAATGTCACTGACTGAAAATTAAGCAGCCTTATTATCATCCTATCCCCTTGCCTGTTATGGGAAATAATAGATTTTTGCTTATTGTTTAAATATGTATTTACTATATAATTATATATATTCATTTACATAGTTAATATATGTTTGCATTTCTGCTGATATCTTTGATGAGGAATCCTAGTTACAGATTTAGAAGTAGCCTTAGAGGTTGCCTATGTCCTACGAGTCCTACTAGTCCAACCCTTTCATTTATTTATAAGGAACAGCTCAAACAAGTGAGGCACTTTTCCCAAGGTTAAATGTTAGTAGTTGATGAGATTCTAGAATCCAGGTTCTTGGAACACTTTCTGAGTCCACGATGCTGCCTATTCCTATAGAAATAGAAAGTAATTCAAAAACTTTCAGGACATTTTAACTGAGGGAAGGTACATCAGGTATCTAATTTCCTGATCAGGAGTGACTGATTTTAAAACAGTGAGAGAGCCATTCCATCGTTTTAATATGGGCTTCCCCTTGGGGAGCAATTTCCACGCCACCAACAATCCCATGACTAAATTCACAGAATTGCTGCAGACCGCTCACCAAAAACACTTGCTTTTATCAAATTTAAGTAAATATGTGGTGATTTTTTCCCCTATAAGCATCCACAGGCATTCAGAGTGCCATATACAGATATTCAGGCATTATTTCATATAGGAAATTTTATAAGGGAACAAAGAAATTTTCATCTCTTGGGAAGTGATTTTTGAAAATAAAAATATATTAAGTACCTACTTTTCTTGCTTTATGACTTTCACACCAAGGAGACCAAACTGAAAAGAGAACAATGACAAAACGTTTTCTAAAGTAAAAGCAGTAAGAAATAAAAGTAAAAGCAGTGCTATTGGCAGTTATAGATTGTGTGGCTTTAAGAGTCTGCTTCCTTGTTTGAATTTGAATAGCATTGCCAGTTCAATCACTTTAGTAATAGTTTTTTCTTGATTTTAGCACTGTTTTTTTTGACAGGTTTTTATATTTTCATAAATGCAGCACTGTGTTTAGCAAAGATAAGGGCATTCTCTGGACATTTGGTTTTTCAAATACTACAAAGAATGGTGATGAACATTTTTACATTACTAACTACCATAAATAAATATGCAAGTACATACCCCTATCTTTTTGCTAAGTGCATTGCTGATTAATCACTACTGATTAAAATAATCCCAAATTGAAAAAAAGGGTAGTTTTTAATGGTTAATATAAATTGTATTTATATTGTACTGTTTTAACAGCTTAATTTGCAAGTAAAAGAACAATTATAATAATTTGCCTCTTAAAAATCAAAAAAGATTTATAGAATGTTTTCCTTCATGAAAATAGCACCACCATCTGTAATTCTACAGTTAGTGCAATAAAAAAAAAAACCAAATTGCAAGGTTTCATTTTTTTCTTCCTAAGAGGTTTTACAGGTAAAAAATAACGCAGAAACAGCATTTTCAAAGTCAAGTTAAAAATAGTGTATTCCTCCCCCACCACCACAAGGGATTCATATAGTTTGTGTCCTAAAAAAATCAACTAATTTTAATGGTATCAGACTATCACATGATTTCTTTTATAGCTAATGCTATTATAAAATTAATATTTCAACAAGGATCAATTTTATATGTCCTTCTGACTATGCGTTTTCTCTACAACAGGAAATACTTTTCCTTTAACCTGATGTTAAATAAGTTTGATGTTTCAATTTCCTACATTTTCTTTAAGAGTAGAGATTAATCAGGGCAAATGAAAAAGAAAAAAATAAGGAACCAGTCTCCTTCAAAAATTGAAAAATTTGTTTTAAAATTTTAAGCACTATACAAGTGTACAGAATTATTGTCATTACTGTATAAGTTCAAGGGACCATTAATAGTATGGAATATATAAGGATTCACATGTGGATCAAGTATAGCTCTATATAATAGTTTTTTTCAACTGTATATAAAATTATACAAACTTAAAGTCTTCAAAAAATGGAAAACACTGACAATATTTGTTAAAATCTCTGCTATTCTCATGAATAGAACAAAGCAATTTATTCAAGAGTTGAAAATCATGTCTAACACTCTAAACAATCTTTTTTTTGTATTGTTGTATTATGATGTTTAAATCAATGACTTTATTGCCATTGTTTTTTCATAAATCAGCCTTTAAACTGAACATTCCAGTGTTCCATTCAGTTGCCAAAACTGGTCTCATCCTGCCCTGAGCCATGTGCGTCCTCTAGTGTGGAGCCAAGATCAATTGTGTTTCCTGGAAAACAAAGGCGAAGATTCTGCAGCTATGTCAGATGAGCACTGTGGATAAACACGGTTATTATATCTATCCCTAATTGCACTTTTGTGTTTCAATTCTCTAGTCTGTCAATATGTTACCAGTCAGCTCATTTGATCATCTTTTTTCATTTACCACTATTAGTTTATTGATACTTAACTTGGTGGCTAACAGTGTCCATGCACTTGCCTTGTACCAACCTTGGTATTCATTTATTCACGTGAAGCAAGAACTATGACTTCCTTCATTTGTAAAGATGAGGAAGCTGAGGTCCATAGAAGTTAAGTAAATTTGCCCAAGTCACACAACCAAGAAGAGGCATACCATGGATTCCAACACAGGCAGCCTGGTTTCCAGTGCCCTAATTTTAATCACGCTAATGCTGCTTCTCAACCAGTGTATGGCAGGAGGGGCGTGAGTGGTCTTTGACTTTGGCTACCCCTTACCATTTTATTAATTCAATCCAAGCTTATCTTACTTTGGAATAAATATCAAGTCAATTTGTAAGCCTTTTCCCGTACTTATTAATATTTGTTTTTGTCTACATAGGTTTAACTTGCTTCAAAAGTAATTCTGTATTCAATAACTGTTTATTGAATTTCAACTATGTAGTTTATAAAATATTACCTAACTTTTAAAAAATCTATGACTCTGTTATGCTAACAGAGAAGTAGGATTTAAGGAAGAAGGTAAAGGGGAATTTTCACTTTGCACCCTATTTACTACTGGGTTGTTTATCTTACATTGTGAGGCCCTGAATTGCTTTTGAACTTAAGGAATAAAAAAGGCATTTTTAGTTAGTGTTGTAGGTATTAATGTGTAAATGTGGCTGTCTCTTTCCATTCAAAATTGCACTGGCCATAAAACATGAATACCCACTCAAAATAATATCCTTAAATAATAATATGGATGATGATACCTTAGTAATTAGCAATTTACAAAAAATGTTCACATTTATTACTGCATTTAATTCATGGCATAGCTTTGTGAAGTAGGTGGTATTTTACCCATTTAAGAGCTGAGAAACTAAATGTATAATAAATGCAAATCATAATTGTCTTTGAAAAGAAACTATGGTTCAATTTGGCATTGCCTGTCAAAATTTATGACACACATATATTTTGAAATAACAATTCCAGGGCTATAATTTTATCTTATATGTATATTTCTCCCATATGTCCTTAAAGACTAATGTATAAGGATGCTCATTTCATCATAGTCAGAACAAAAGGTTGGAAACAATCTAAATGTCCACTCGACCACAGGGAACTGGTTAAATACTGTGGAAGTGGATGTGGAAAAACTGCAGCTGAAATTGCACAGGCAGAGACGCAGGCTCACAGAGGGCAGGCGGAAAGGGGGAAGGAGAAGCAGAGCACACTGAAGGCAGCCGGCCAGCAGCCAGCGCAGCGTCGATCCCGAGGGAGAACAGGCGGTGAGAAGACTGGAGAAAGAAGACGAGAGCGTTCCAAGGGAGACACAGGAGACACGCCTTCAAGAAATGAGGGAAAGTCAACAGAACAGTGAAGAAGTCACACCTGCTCCTGAGGACAAGGAGAGTGGACGGGAGGGGCGCACAGTGTGACAGAGGCAGGGACCAGTGGTGGGAACACTGGCTCGGAGAGCAGCAGCCCAAGAGTGCAGAAGCCACTGACAGATCCCACACTGGAAGATGAGAAAAAAAGAGTAAAGGTTTCTTTGGTTTATATATTCTAAATGTTTTTTTAAGCGACAAAAATGTTTTTGAGTTTAAAAAACAGAAAAAAGTTGAAGACATACTTAGAATATTCCTATTTATGTGAAGCAACAGTATCCACATATACCTGTATATACTACATTTTAGAAATTCTAGTAACCGTCTCTGGAAGGAGATTGTAGAAGCAACGAGATATTTCAGTGTTTACTCCTGTGCTGCAGAAATGCTCACTACATTCATGTTATTTTTCACTTAATACAGAAACTGTTGATAGAGAAAAGAAAAATTTGTGCTTCTATGAGCAAAGCACTGCTTTTGGGGCAAATATACTTAATCTCCTGTCCCTGCAACCAAGGAAACGGGCACTTGTTGGGGAAGAGGAGCCACGTGCAAGAACGGAAGGGCTGTGAGTGCTCCCGTTTCAAGCAGAAGGAGAAAGAGCAGGTCTCACTGGAGCAGAGGAGTTGTAGGGGTGGGACAGGGAGCAGCGTTCGAAGTGGATCTGGAGGTGTTTCACTGAGGCAGGTAACACTTAGGAGAGTGGATTCTAGACCTGAGTTCCCTGGATTCCAACCTGGCCCAGAATAATTTGCCACATGACCTTTGGCAAGGTCTCTGCCCTCAGTTTCTTTATTAATAAATTGGGGATGATAATAATATGAGTACCTGTTTCATCATGTAGTGGCCAGGATTAAATGAGTTCATATACATAACACATGCAGAACAGTGCCTGGCATGCAAATCATTATTTAAATATTTGCTATTACAGTATAATTGAACAGAGGAAGGATAAATTATTTTTAAAAGGAAGTATGATAACCAATTAAAATGGTGGTGGTGGGGAATTAAGCTAGAACTTTATTTCATACTTTACCCAAAATAATTGGAAGGCGGATCAAAGATTTAAACATGAAAAAAACAAAATGATATGGTATAGTAGAAAGCATAGGTGTATTAATTTATTATCTTAGTCATCAAAGAAAACTTTCTAAATATGATCATAAAAACCAATACCTTAAAAAATGATAGATGGAATGCCTAAAAAATTGAAAATTTCTGTGACATACTACACATAAAGACAAACTCTCTGTAATGAAAGTTTAAAGAAAAACAATAGGAAATATTTTATTTCACTAGTGATCAGGAAATGCAAATTAAGAAGAATGACCATATTCAGTGCTGCAGATAAATGAGGCAAAACAGGCATTTATCTATAGTGTTGACCAAAGTAGAAAGTGGAAAATGTTTTCCAGAGAAAAATTTGCCATCTGTTTCCAAAACTTTAAAATGTATCTGCCCTTTGGCCTAGCAATTCCACAATAAGGAATTTATCCTAGGAAAATAATGAGACAACTGCAGACTCCAAGGTGACAACCCCAAGACATGTTTTTATACCAGTGAAAAATTAGAAGCAACTTAAAATGTCCATCAACAGGAAATTTTTTCAATAATTTATGATACATCCAGATAAGAAATACTACTAAAAGTGATAACACAGATCTATATTGATTAATATGGAAAATTATCAGATTTATTTTAAGAGAAAAAATCAGATTGCAAAATAGCATGATTACTATGACCCTTTTTTGTAAAAATTTTGTGGGTGTGGGCATAGAAAAAAGCCTGAAAAAATATATATTGCTAAAATGCTAACTGTGTTAATTATTAGATAATAAGATTCCAGGAAATTTTTACTTTCTTCTTTTTAAATTTCTGCATTGTATGTATTTTTTAAAAATATATTAGGTATTACTTTTATAGCAATTTTTAAAAAAATATTTTCCATTGGGGAAATCAAAACAGAAGTAAGCCTTTAAAGGTGAGTATGATATATCCCTTTCCTATCACCATTTACATCTGTCAGCAATGTTTGTATGTGTTTGGTGGGCAGAAGAGTGAATGCAAACTAGGGAGAAAATTCACTTTTATTACAAATATAAATACTTGATATAAGGGCTTAACCTCCCAAGGCTAATTTAAATATAACTATCCTAGGGATTTTTTTTTCCATTAAGTTTCAGCCGAAGAGAGTTTATAATTTCCTTAATCATCAGTTTTTTTAAAAGGTTGCTGACTGGAACAATGATATTTTTGAACAGCACCATAAATAGGCTCATGAACTACACCAGCCAAGGTAAGTTTCTCCTTCAAAGACTTAGCCTCCCCACTTAAGAAACATTTATTAAGTCCTACTGAGTCAGAGGTTACTAAGTGGTGAAACTCAGAGGTTACTCAGAGGTTACTACAGTCCCTACCCTTAGAAGGTTTACTTTGTAGCAAAGGGCAGACAGAGAAATAAACCTAAAACACTATTAACTCTGATAGTTGCTATGCAGCAGTAACAAACAGGGGTACAAAAAAAGTGTACATGGGCAACAAGTGAGAAAAGCTTCTTGATGGAGAAGCTCTTAAGCCCCATGTGAAAATACTTTTCTTCTTCAGCAAGGTATGTGAAGTGATGATAGAGTATCAGTAGCAGTCCAAGGCATAATGAAAGAGGGAAGCTATAATCCTACTGGAGTGCTCAAAGAAGAAGAGTTTTAAAACCTTACAAAGTAGTATGTCCTTGTAACAAATTAAGCAATAGAAAAACACTTAATTAAAAAGTCCAAAGCATTCATTACCTTCCCCTATCCCCACTCCTTCGTTCTCACTTCCTAAGGTAGTAAGAGTTAACAGCCTGAAGTGATTCTGCCCACACCTTCTCCATCAAATACATAAACACACCTACAATGGTTCTATTTGCTTCCTTTTGGTTTGCTTTACTTAGCAAATATGGAATCATGCTTCCCACATTATTCTGCAATTTTCTTTTTAAAATTTAATTAACAATCTACCTAAGGATCTCTCTTTTGGTCAATGAGTATAGATCTGATATGTTTTTTAAATAACTGCCTCACATTGCAGACTGTGCACTATTCAATCATTTCCCTATTCTTAGACATTCATCTTATTTCATTTCGTTCTTTTTCCTTCTTTCCAAAAACAAACAGTGCTTTAATGACCACCCTTTGGTGTGTATCCTTATTTTCTTGTGTATTTATTTATATGGGATGGGCTTCTGAGTATGTATTTTCTGAGTCAGAGACTACATGGACTTCAAATCTTAATAGATACACCAACTTCCTTTCAAAAAACTTCTAGTAATTTGCATATTAACAATGGATGAGGGCTCAAGTTTCAGTCAGCTTTATTTGTTAAATGTATCTGTAGCTCTTTAAACAATAAGCTCCTTGATAGCTTCTCTAGCATTAAAAGCTCTTATATTAAAAATAACAGTAATAATGCAAATGTTATTTATCAATGTATCATGTTTGCTTTTGGAAATCCTTAAACAATTAAGAGTATATAACAAAGTTCAGTATATCACTGCCATAAAATATTTAAGAGTTCAAATTGGGAGAATTGAAATTATTCAATGGGGTAAAGAAAGTTTATTTTACTATTATTAGTCCTTAGATTTGCATCTGTCAATTTACTTTACAAAATATCTGATTTATATCTCTCTCTCCAAGTTGACTCCACATTTAGTAAATGCAGAAATTTTGTCTCACTCGCTTTTGTGTAACCAGTGCAATGTCTGACATAAAAAATAAATAATTGTTTTTTCCCCTAGAACTTTTGCGGTATTAATTTATAATTAACTTCAGTCTGGTAGATGGAAAAAACAAATTTAAATATCCCTGGTAGTTAGAAAATTTATTCTCTCTCTCAGAACCACACGTTTAAAAAAAAAAAAAATTTTTCTCACTTTGTTTTGTAAAACAATTAAAAAAAAAAAAAATTTTTTTTCCAAACTTTTGCTTAGGTTTGTTTATTTATTAATTTATTTATTAATTTTTAGACTTTGTCAGTCTGGTAGATGGAAAATAATACAATGTATTTAAATATCCCTGGTTAGTTAGAAAATTGAATAAATTTTCCTATGTTTATTGGACCAAAGAGTTTCTATTCTGTGCATTTTCTGTTCATGTTCCTTGCTTATTTTCCCATTAGGTCTTCTTTATTTGTCTTAACATTTTATAGAAGTCCTTTGGATCCTGCATGCAATGCAAACATTTTCTTCACCCTCTAATCATTCTTTTGATTTTAATTCACTTCACGTAGTTAAATGTGTCTGTTTTTTTTCCTTTATGACATTTGAGTTTCTTTTGAATTTCTCAATTTTTAATGTCTTTTGATCGGAGCCTTTCAATTCATCTAGACGTTTTACACAGTGAGGGACGGCTCCAAGTGCGGTTTATCCTGAAGGCACCGCGCACTGCGCTGCCATTGCTCCCTAGCCATGCCGCCCTTTCCCACAGCTTGGACTGTCACCTTTACCACGAATCTATTTCTGGACTTCCTGTTCTGTTCCAGTGGTCTATTTATCTATTCTTACGTCAATATTATACTTTTTATTGCTATAGCTTTAATGACTGTCTTTATGATCTTGAACAGGATGCAATCATACGTAAGCATGTGGGTTCTTGAAACCGAAAGTCTGGGTTTCAATCAGAGTCCACCTACTTTGTGATCTCAGGCAAATTACCTCGATATCTTCATCTATAAATGGAGCGAATAAAAATACCTAACTCAGGGGGTTGTTGTGAGGATTAAATAACTAATGCACGTAGTGTTCACAACAATGCTTGGCATGGGGCAAGTGGTAAGTATTAGTCATGATTATAATAACTGATAAGGCATGTCATTGATAGGGTTCAGGACACTCTACTCCCAAATACGGCACCATGGCTTACTGAATATTTTAAGATGTAGGATTTTGAGAAAACAGCAGAAGCAAGAAGGTCCCTCTGATCTTCCCACAGTCATTTTCTCCTGAAATGTCATAAAGCCCCCATGTGACAGGTGCCCACCTACACCCTAGAAGAAAGCAGCATCCTTATCTCCGAAGACAGACAGACACAGAGGAATCTTAACAAACAGGTTTTATTGAAGTTCCCCCAGTTTCCCGCACTTACTTCCCACTCTCTGACCCATCATATTCCTCCAGGACCATCTACTCTTTGTTGACCCAGCATAAAAATACTCAGGTCTGTTTCTTAGAGTCTTCATTTTTCTTATGAAGACCTGCTTGTCGCATGAAACTTATATTAAATAAATCTGTATGTTTTTTTTCCTGGAAATCTGTCTTTGTCAGTTTAATTTTCAGACCCAGCCTGGGACCCAAAGAGGGTTGAGGAAAACATTCCCCCCTCCTACATTTTCTTTCGCTATTCTTATAGTTTTCTTATTTCTTCTCTGGTTTTTATTTGTCTAAGTGAACTTAAAATAATTCTGTCCAGTTCCCCTACAAAATTCTTAGGATTCCTATTTATATATGTGGAGAGTTTGTATCTGGAAAAGATTACAACAGATTTCTAACCATAGTTTCCTCTATGGAAGGGAATAAGCTGGGACTTCACACAACTGAATTTTTAACATGTGCATATATTACTTTAAAAAAATAAAAAGTTCTGAGTTTTTCTTCTTTATAAAATCTTAGTATTCTAATTTTAATTGTATTCACATATATTCTAGACTAGTTCTGTGTTCGTAAATAAGAATCTGGGTGCTACTGAGCACTTGAAAGGTGGTTAGTGTGGCTGAGGAATGGGAAGTTCCGTGAGAAAGGAACATGCGGTCTAGACATTGAAAGATGAATGGGTGTCACTGACAGAGAGGAGTGGCGGAGGCACTGCAGAGTCTGAGAATGGCCTTGCAAAAAGACCCAGAGGTATGAGCAAGCAGTGCAAAGGAACAATAGAACCCCAGGTTCTGGGAATGGGTGTAGGAGAGAGAAGTGTGGCCATGAGCAAAAGCCAGGGCCAAACCTTTAGATGTAAGACAGAATGTGATGAGATGCAAAATGTGCTGCTTTTTTTTTTCTCGCCCAGGGAATTTCAGAATGGGGTGGAGGGAAAGGCAGAACCAAGATAACCAAGACAAGGCTAATCTGTAAACTCTGTGAAGTCAAGGACCATACCTGTTTCGTCCAGCATTCTATCCGCAGTTCCTAGGACAGAGCGCACAGGAGCTCTAAGGAATATTTGCTGAATGAATGAATGAAAAGCAAATCCAAAACAACAGTAAATATTCTGAGTAAGAAATGAAAGCAAACAATAATGTTGAGGATATGAAAAAGCAACTTATGATAGCATGAAAAATAGAAAAAACACTGAGGAGCAATCTGTTGCAATGCTAATTAAGGATAAATGTATGATGAATACCTACTGAATCAATGAATACATTTAATGTGGTTTTGAGAGCATTAGGAGAAGTATTACTTGAAGGAGACCTTCCCCCTACCAATTTCCTACCTGAAAGCTAACACTTGAAAATGAGTCGTTAAAATGATGTAACCACAACAATTAAGATGGGATGGAAAAGCAAAATTGAGGGAAATGGTCAAAGATGCAAAGTGGCTAGAGAGACCTGAGGAGCAGCTGCTTTGTGGTGCATTGTCACTGTTGCCAGGATGAGTACAGCAGTAAGTCAGGGACACTCAGAGCCGGCTTCGCTGGCAGGAAGCAGCTCTGGCGTGGAGTCGGGAGTCCTGGGCTCCAGCCCCTGTTCTCAGTGCCTCTATCTGCACACGGTCTCTTAAGTCCCCAGCCAGCTCGGATACTCTGTGACTTTCAACCATGAAGAGAAAGGAGCAAAGTTCCACAGGCTGGCAGGTTATGGCTAGATCATCCATTGGTCGTTACAGTCATTTTAGGAAAGAAGCATCCATTTTGTCAAATATTTGTCTCACAAGGCAGCACGCTCTGCCCAAAGACAGAAAGTTAATGCAGCATAACTCCCACTCTTGAGGAGCTAACAGTTTAGTAGAAGAGAGGATTATAAATATGTAGGACTAAGTAAAATTCAAGGCGGAGTGTGGGAAACACCAGGAAAGACATATAAGCAGGAAGTTACCGAGCATTTCTAAGGGCTGTCGGCGAGGCTCCCACTGACTTGGAGCGGAGCGCGGAGGGGAGCGCGCTGGAGGAAGGCCGAGGAGCTGGCCCCGGGGCCCTGTCCGCAGCCACACCCACTCAGTCTGCAGACGGCACTGAGCTGCGCGGCTGAGCTTATTCCCAGAGCTGCGACTGCTTTCGATAGAAACAGTTCCCAATCAACAAACAGCTAAACTCCAGAAATCCATTCATTAGTTAGGTGTTCGGTACTCAGCACCCACTCATGATTCCTGATTGGCGATGATGTCCCCAGACCAGCCAATAAAGCCAATTCAAGCCATAAGATAACTCTCACACAGAACTAATAAGACTGCTTTGACATTGTTTAACCCCATAGAGTCAACACTGTACAAAATGCAATTCTGAACTCTAAAAACAAGAACATGTCATTTCAGGGCACAACAGGCTTCCTAAAAAAGTGACTCTGAAGGGGATTGCTCCATTTACCTTTTCTATAGCTGGGTAACAACCTATCCCAAAACAGAGTGGCACAAAACAATGGCCATTTTGTTCTATTATGATTTTATGGGTGTGAGCAGATTTGAAGGAGGAACTTTTTTTCACTTATACAGTTCCTACCGGTAAACTTTTTATTAAAAATGAGGTTTTTAAATATGAGCCATAACAATTGAAATAGCATGGAGAAACAGTATTTTTGAGGGACTTTGGGTGATTTGTCTGTTCCTCATGATGCTGCTGGCCAGTTACCCAGGGGTCAGCTGGCAGGCGATGGGTTTGGAGAATCCAAGATGGCTCATCTCAAGTCTGGTGCAGGGACGTCAGGAAGGCTGGGCTCGGTGGGACTGTCCGCCAGAGCACCTGCTTGTTGCCTTGCCAGCGAGTGGTCACAGGAAGTGAGACTTCTCATGTGGCATCCGAGGCCTCCAGGAGGAAGTCACACGGCAACATTCACACACATTTACATCCTACTCTGTCGGTTGGGGACTCACAAATCTTCCCAAACTCAGGGAGGGGAACACAGATGCCACCTCAAAGTGGGGCAAAGAATTTGAGGTCTCGTTTGAAAACTACCTAAGGGAAGGAATCCATTGGAGGATAGAGGCACCTATACTAAAGCATAGAGTTTGCTCATTCTATGTCTTTTAGCTCCTAAACAAAGGGGCCTTTTTAGGTATTTGGTTGTAGGAAGAGGGCAGTTGCTTTGGCTATGCAGAGGGTTTCTGAACCCTCCTAGGACCTATTTATTTATATGTGCCAATTGTTGGTAAAATGTGTTAAAGGAAAACTTGGCCTCAGATCTCTTTTTTATTTGAAAAGGTACATTTAAGTATACAGTAGCATATGCATTTAAGTACTCCTGACAATTTGAAAATAATTTTTGCCTAATTTTCAATAATACAACAATGAATATTTCACAATTCATGTTTTCTTTATATGTGGCAAAATACAAGCTGGTGTGTGTGTGTCTGTGCATATCTACGCTGTCTTTCCCTTTGGTACCCTTTTATTATCCTGAAAATGAAGATATATACTATGTAATTGTGGAGAAAATGTTTTTAAATTTGGAAACTTTGCCTTTTTCTCTTTTGCTCCCACTGGTTTGTTAAATAATTTATTTCTTACATTTATCACTGGCGTGAATTCCAAGTACTGTTCCTGGATGGGGGGATTGCATTCATGATTAACAATGTCAGACGTTGTGCAAGCTAAATAACATACAAGAGAGAAGTTCCTCATGTGACACACCAATGAGGAATTCTGTCTTTGTGTAAGAGGCGGGGCCGAGGATGGTGCTCTGCAAGAACATCACTGATGTTAGCCCTCCTTGCTTTCTACAGACAGTGATAAGGTACACGTAAGAACAGTGTGTACTGGCTCACTCTATTTAGGATTCCAGCTGGAGAGAGAATTGAAAACAACTGAACCAACAAAGTGGATTCAGTATAAAGGGCATCTAGGCAGGTTTGGAATGAGACTGAGGAAAAAAAAGTAACAAAAACAAGGATTTGATTCAGGATTAAGAGTTCTTCCCAGTTGAGGAATACAGGATTCATTAATATTCATACCAAATCTTGACTGTGCTAAGCCCCCACTAGTTAGTTCATAAAGGAGCTTCCTTGTGAGGTCCTTTAGGAGTTCACGGGAGTTTCCAAGGAGGGTCTTGCACCCACATAAGAATCAGTCTGGGCCACTGTTTGCACTCGTCTCTATGACCATTTCATGCAGTGTGCTTGAGGGACCCCAGGAATGTTCAAAGGTGCAAAACTACATACACTGCTACTCCTGCTAGCTTCCAGCAATCCAAGCCATTCAGGAGCACTGACCTCAGTCACTCCAAGCTCTGCAGGGTCCCTCCTGAGATGGAGATTACTACTGCTCGTCGCCGTTACTACTGATGCTAGCCATCTTCACAGCGCTTTGACTTCTCTGCAATCTCTTGCAAAGTGAAGAGATTCTCTGTTGTCCATTAGTTAGAGGGTTTTTTATTATCTGTCATTGATTATTTAGAGGATCCCACTGCAGAGGGTTGCTTGAATTTTAAAACAAGAGGAATTTTAATTCACACACAGAGATCTAGGGATGCTGGGAAAGATTAAATGAGTTCAGAGCCCACTGCCATGCCATATATGAAATAACAACTTCTCTCCATCCATCAGTTAGTCCTTTGCTAAATTTGGCTCATCATACCAGGGTCTACCTTCCTACAATAGGGTTTCTATCATGACCCCTGATGCACTTCAGATGTAATACACACACACACACACACACACACACACACACACACACACACACCCCAAATGTTCAATTATGTCTACATTCAATTTTAAACACACTCCCAAGGTTTTCTCCATTCTGTGTGGGTAGAGTAGATTTCTAAGGAAAGAAGTGTTGTTTCGTTTCATAATTTAAATATAGTCAAGACTCAATTTGAATGCAACTAGGATTTCTACTATGCCCTTACTATTACCCTTGCAATTCAGTATTGTAACTCCCTCTTTATTTGTCCATCTCTTCAGACTGTGAGCTGCAATAAGGGAAGAGACTAAGGCAAGTCTCTTGGTTCACCAGTACCATCTTACATTCCCAGTACCCGGCACATTCCTTGGCACATAACAGATGTCCAAAAAATATATACTAAATAACTGAACAAAGGAGATTTCAAAGTGATATCACAGGTCTGTAAAATAGCAAAAGTTTCAATCATTTAAATAACTGTCCATATCCTTCTTTAAAAATAATAACCACTTCAAAACTTCTTCATAAAATAACAGTTTCTTATTTAATAAGCATGAAATAACAGATAACAAATCAACTAGAACTCCAAACAGAGCCTCACCAAAATGTGGGACTTCAATACTCTATTCATCTTTATGTCATCTGTGAAATGTCAATATTTTATTCATATACTCAGAACCCCTCCTACAAATGATTTTTTCTTTGGAGTGAAGACAGAGAGTCTAGGAGGATTAAGTTTAAAAGAAATGGTGTTCAAAATGTCTGGGGGGGAAGGCGTATTAGGGTGTAAAGAAGCACCTATGCAGACTTCCACTCAAGACAGAGGTGTAGGTAGACATGCTATGCCTCCTCCCCGTGCAACTACAAGAAGAAATACAACTAACCTCAAAAGAAATAACACCCAGAACTGCCAGAAAATTGAAGTGTATGGAAGTTTGACAACCAATGATTTAAAGAAGCCACACTCATCCAGGTGGATAGGAGGCGCAGAGATGCAGAGTCAGGGAGGGAAGGTGAGGAGATGTGGTGTGGTGCAGAGGAGCAGGGGCAGGGCTAGAACAGGCAGCCCCACATTCACATGTGGTGGGTAAAAATCAGGAGGGATGCAGGAGGGAGTGACCCCAGCCCCAGGCCAGACCGCACAGCCCAGACTGCACAGCCCAGGGTTCCACCACCAGGAAGATAAACCCCCATGACTTCTGGGTGTAAAACCAGTGGGGGTTGGGGTGCCAGAAGAAACTGCCAGTCATGGACTTAGAACATATGCAAACCGACTCACTAGGGCACCAGTTACAAAGAAGTGGATGAAGTGACTGGAAATGGGGCAAATGCCAGGGAAACCTCTGGACCCCAGGCAGCAGCACTGTCCTATCTCCACGCCCTCCCGCAACACAGAGGCAAAAAGCAGTGAAGCGGGTTGCCCTGCCCTAGCGAATACCAAAGGCTTCACCCCATTCAACTTTACAGGTGCATTAAGACAGGGAGTCGAAGCAGCTCTACCTAATACACAGAAACAAACACAGGGAGGCCGCCAAATTGAGGAGACAAAGAACTATGGCCCAAATGAAAGAAAAGAACAAAACACTAGAAAAAGAACTAAATGAAATGGAGATAGACAACCTATCAGATGCAGAGTAAACAACGCTGGTGATCAGGCCCTGGCTAGTGTGGCACAGTGGATTGAGTGCCAGCCTGCAAACCAAAGGGTCGCTGATTTGATTCCCAGTCAGGACACATGCATGGGTTGCAGGCCAGGTCCTCAGCTAGCCGTGTGTGAGAGGCAACTACACATTGGTGTATCTCTCCCTCGCTTTCTCCTTCCCTTTCTCTAAAAATAAATAAAAACTTTGGGAAAAAAAAAACACTAGTGATCAGGATGCTCAGAGAACTCATTGAGTATGGCAATAACAGTAAGGAAGAATTGAAGGTTACACTAAATGAGATAAAGAAAAATCCACAGGAAACCAACAGTAGAAGGAAGGAAGCTGGGATTCAAATCAATGATTTGGAACATAAGGAAGAAATAAACATTCAACCAGAACAGAAAGAAGAAACAAAAATTCAAAAAAATGAGGAGAGTATAAGAAGACTCTGGGACATCTCCAAATGTGCCAACATCCAAATCATAGGGATGCCAGAAGAAGAAGAGGAAAAGCAAGATTGAAAACTTATTTGAAAAAAAAAATGAAAGAAAACTTTTCTAATTTGATTAAGGAAATAGACATACATATCCAGGAAGCACAGAGAGTCCCAAACAAGTTGGACCCAAAGTGGACCACACCAAGACACACTATAATTAAAATGCCAGAGTTTAAAGATAAAGAGAATCTTAAAAGCAGCGAGAGAAAAGCAGAGAGTTAACTAAAAAGGAGTTTCAATAAGACTATCAGCTGGTTTCTCAAAAGAAAATTTTCAGGCAAGAAGCAACTGGCTTGAAGTATTCAAAGTGATGAAAATCAAGGACATACAACCTAGATTACTCATCCAGCAAAGCTATCGAGCAGAATGGAAGGGCAGATAGAGTGCTTTCCAGACAAGGTAAAGCCAGAGGAGTTCATCATCACTAAGCCATTATGACATGAAATGGTAAAGGAGCTTATTTAAGTAAAGGAAGAAGATCAAAACTATGAACATTAGTGTGGATAGGGCAGGGGAGAGAAATGGGGGAAAATGGAGACAACTGTAATTGAACAACAATAAAAAAAAACTTTGAACATTAAAATGGCAAGAAACTCACAACTATCAACAACTAAATCTAAAACAAACAAATTAAGCAAACAAGCAGAACAAGAACAGAATCACAGATGCAGAGATCATTGGAGGGTAATCAGCTGGGAGGGGGAAGGGAAAGAATGGGGAAAAGGTGCAGGGATTAAGAAGTATAATTGGTAGGTACAAAACAGACAGGGGGATGTTAAGAACAGTATAGGAAATGGAGAAGCCAAAGAACTTCTATGCGTGGCCAATGGACATGAATTGAGGAGCGGGACTGCTGGGGGGAATGGGGTGCTGGGCGAGAGGGGCAAAGGGGAAAAAATTGGGACAAGGGTAATAGCATAATCAGTAGAATATACTTTTAAGAAAAGAAGCATCTATGATTTTTGGCCATAAATGAACACGCAAATTTAATGCAAGTTATATGCAAACCAGAGTATATTTCTAATCAACATCCTATAAAAGTGTTTTCTATGATAGGACTGTTGTAGCAAAATAACAACAATCGTAATAATAGTCTCTGCCCAAATTGAAATCAACATGATACTTTTTTCAATGGGACTTGAGGAATGAGACATTCCGTAGAACAAAGTCAAACAAACAAAAGGCAAAATGCATTGTGAAAATACAGAGTGATTCTCCTAAATACTATGTGGGCTTGAGTTTGTGAACAGGGCAAGCAGTTCACTCCAGAGCTGAGGTGCCCTGGTACTGTTCATTCGAGGGCCACATGCACAGGACAACAAGCCTCCTTACAATGGTGCACCAGTGTTTCCTCACCCGGGCGCAGAGACGGAGCCTAGTGATTACCCGGTCCCTGGCCTTTTGCTGGGCCTGCCAACAATGGTGCCACTTAGTACCAGCTCTGAGGCCCTGTGGTACAGAGAAGGGACCACCTCATTGCCCGTGGATGACTGTGCAGATGTCCCTGGTCAGATCACCACCAACCTAGGCTGGATTTTGACAAAATATAAAGATCTCTAAAGTCACCCTTTCAGAGAGTGTGCTGCTTAGGTAACAGTCCTCCTTCAAAGAGCATGTTTGTTAAAGAAGTCTAATAATAAAGATTTTTCCATTTGGCATTTTACCTGATTTGACCTAAAGGAAAAGCCAGGAGAAACACAAAAGCCTGAGATTATTTCGTCCCCCTCCAAAGAAAACACAATGCTTAGTACAAGGGATAACACATCATATTTATGATTTAAACGAAAAATTTGGATTGTGTATTCTTCTAAACATTTCCATGTGAAGGTAGAAATGTAGACAAAACTTGATTATGCTGTGATTTGGCAGAGAGAGAGAGAGGCCGTCTGTCCCGCGGGGCTGGATTGACAACCCGGACCGGACTGATGTCAGCCCTTTCAAGCGGCCAGCCAATCCAGCTAAACAACACGTCCTCTCAGTGAATGCTTGCTCTCATTCCCTCTCTTTTTCAATGAATTAGCTGGTCGCTTGATGAAAATGCTCAAGGGGGGTTGATATTTTGACACTGGTAGGCATAAATCAAAAGTCTTTGACAACTTTTAAAAAGGAGAAAGAGAAATCGAAACTGCCTAACAAGTATTTTAGGTGCCTGTACAGGTAAAATATACCACTATAGCCATCACTAGTTCCCATAGAAGTATAGGATTGATTCTAATTTTTAGCTGCCACAAACGAAACTGCCATGAACATTCATGCACAGGTCTTTGAGTGAACATATTTTCATTTTGCGGGGGTGGTAAATGCCCAAGAGTACAATTGCCAGGTTGAACAGTAATTCTGTGTTTAGTTTTTTAAAAACTGCTAAACTGCTTTACAGAGTGACTATCATTTACCTTCCCACCATCAATGCATGTGTGATGGACATTTTTACCGTTAGATGCCCTTTTAGTCCTTGTTTAGCCAAGACGTGCTAACAGAAAGTGGATGGCTATCTAATGGCCTGGTCAAACTCCAAAATCAGGAGGATGAACAAAAGGAAACTGCTACTCTTCCAGATGATAACAGCTGACATTAACTGAGTGCTTACTGCATGCCAGGCATTCTGCTTAAAGGCGTCCTATATACAAATCCACTAATTACTCACAACAGGACTATGGGTAGGTTCTATTATCATCCTCAATCTGGAAACTGAGGCTTAGAAGTCATGTGCCTTGTTCATGGTTATATAGCTAGTTCAGTAGCAGATCTAGGATTTGAACCTAGCTCTAGCCACCACATTATACAGCCCCTTGTATGATAAGGAAAGAAATATTTCTGTGTTTACAGATGCAGTGGTGCAGTTTACACTGTAGTTAGGACAACATTTTTCTTTTTAAATATAAATGTTGATTTTATCATCTCTGGGAATTAAAGTGCAGCATTGCTGTATGTGTATATGTGTGTGTGCTTCAATAGGAATATATGATTTTCCATCAAAGGCTGCACACTGGCCCAGCTGCCTATTACCATCCCCATCCCCACTGCACACCTCTGGTGACAGAGAATCAATAAATATAGCATCTTGGTCCTCATCGGCAACTTAGAGGGAACAACACATCCTATGTAGTACGGGGAGGAAATCAAGAAGAATTTACTCATAATATATCAAAGTAAGTAGAAAGTGTTGGCAAATGCTTTCTCTGTTAAGCATAAGCAAGAGGGAAATAAATATGATGACTGTGAAAATATACTACGGCAAAAAAAAAAAAAATTAAAGGGAGTGCAGGTAAGAACAAGCATATAAAAGACAGGTGAAGGACCCAATCTGAAAGAATATATGACTCAAAAAT
Organism: Pteronotus mesoamericanus; assembly: GCF_021234165.1. Taxonomy (NCBI): domain Eukaryota; kingdom Metazoa; phylum Chordata; class Mammalia; order Chiroptera; family Mormoopidae; genus Pteronotus; species Pteronotus mesoamericanus. The sequence goes on from NW_026555310.1 coordinate 7,566,977, forward strand.
TAGAAATAATTCCCTGTCAGTGTTTTACATTATAGAAAAACTTAATAGACTCTCAAAGACAAAATAATAAAATAATAGAGGTGAGAAGGGAAACAGTGCTGAAGACTACAACTTGGGATGAAAATAACATGATAAACGAACTACTAAATGAGAAAGATCAAAGATCAAACAGGCTGAAAATAGAACTGCAATACTGACAGAGAGGGGAGGTCTGCTACTGTCATTACGCATTCAAAACAAAGAATAAAGAATTTGACAAAATAGAGAGGAAGTGTTCAATAACATGTAAATAAGAGGTAGGGATGATCCTATACAAGGATAATTGGTGTCTCTGAGGTGGAGAACCAGAAAAATAAAACAAAAAAAGAGTATTTTAAAAGGAAAATTTCCCTAAAATTAACAAAGAAGTAATTTTGCATGTAAAATAGACAGTTTGAGTTCTAGGAAAAACTGATAGAATAATTAAAACTGATGCATAGCCTGGCTGGGTTAATTACCTCTAGAGACTAAAAGGAAGAGTTAGAGGAATGAAGGTTCAAAAAAAAAGCAAGTTACCTACATGGGAGAACAAAGTTAGACGGGTAGGTTGGCTTAAAATTCTCCAAAACAATCAATGCCAGAAGATAATGAAGCTTTGTTTGCAAAATTCAAAGGGAAGGAAAGTGTGTCTTAAAAATATCCAGACAGTTTTGTTGCTTGAGAATAAAGGCAGCAGGTATGCATTCTCAAACACAGAAGACCTTAGCAGATACAGCCCTTCTTGGGAAAAACTACCAGATACGAAATCAAGCTACACAAGAAATAAGAGGACACACTAGGGGAAAAACACTGGTGTTATATTCAGTCTTAAAAGGACGCAGTATATGTAGCGGGTAGTTCAGGATTTAGACTACCTCAGTTTTGATCTTGGTTCTGCCCATTCTCATTTTTGGCCTCAGACAATTATTTAATCTGCCTTGGTAAGTTATTGGTAAGATGTGGGTGAGGGTTATGGGTATCAAATGAAATAATCCATGTAAAGTTCTTAGCACAGTGCCTAGCATTAGATACTACTATTATTTTTAAAAAAATTAAAACATATAATTATAAAAACATAATAGCTCCAAATTTGTAGGGTTTTATATAATCCTTTATAATCTTTTTTTTTTCTTATTCTTAGAAACAAATGCCTCTGTGGTAAAGACATTTTTAAAACATTGAACTCTCTGGAAAGGTGGACAGGAAACTGATAACATGAATACCTCTGGGTAAGAACACTGGGTAGATGAGAGGCAGAGAGAGGGGAGGATTATCACTGGCTTTTCCCCAACATGTGGTTTTTAAAATTTGTGCAATGTGGATATATTACCTACTTTTTGAAAAAGCAAATATAAGTAAAGAAACACCCAAGGATCTATAATTTCTTCATTTTTTAACCACAGTTTCTTTTTTTTCTTCTAAAATTCAAGTAGAATTAAATTTAATACTTTAATGTAATTACCATGCACAATGTGGTCCCAGTTTTGCTAAAGTATTCCTAGCCAGCCAGCCAGCCAGCCCTCCAGGTGTATACATGCAAAGAAAGAGGTATGAAGTGACACCTAATGTTAACATTGATTATTTCTTAGATGATGACATTTGGGGTATTTTTTTCTTATTCATATTTCTCAGAATTGCTTGAATTGTGAAGTATATATTATTTCTAAAAAGTCATTGTTCTACATAAACCAAGAAAAATTCTTTCCAATTGTTAGCTTGGTTGACAAAGAAGAACAAGGGATTTGTCCTTACCTTACAAGGGTCTGGGCTCTGAATGCCAAATGCCACCCTGGAGGGCCCTGATAAAGCTCTGGTAGTGTGAATCCATGCATGAACTTGTGAGCTAGCAAATGCACTGCCAGGGGATTATTATGTCTCACAGTGTACCTCGCTAACTCTATAAATGGAAGGCTGAGGTCTTAGCTACCCTCCTGCCATACTGGACTATGTGCTGTTTACTTCCCAGTATGCCTTTGTTCCTGGTGGCCCAAGCACCTAGAGTACCTTCCACCTCCTGACCCCTCAGTGCATCTTTTCTCCAAAGCCATGGCAGAAACCAGTTCTTCTATGTACTTTTCCATAACCTTGTCTACCTGATTTCCCTCTTTGAAGCCCCATAGCACATTTTAACAATTATTTATGGTAATTCATTCATTTAATAAATGTTTATTGAACACACACCAGGTGCTTCACTTTTTGTTTGCATACGTGTCTCATCCTCTGCCTTTGAACAATGACCTGAAAGCAGGAAGTAGGTTGTCATCATTTGGTATTTTCAAAGAATCTAGCGTAATACCTTTTAAAGAACAAAGGTCAGAAACTTTTGTTGGGCACAACTGAAGGAGACAGCCACAGACAGAAGATTCCTGGAATTCTCAAACAGACTGCCTAAGGTCAGACAGGGTCAACAGCTGACATCATCAGGGGCATATTCAGAAAGAAAAAACGGCAGTCTCCTAACATAGAAGTTCACAGCACAAAGTCACGAAATCAAGACAAAATCAGAAGCAAAAAAGAACATTCTCACAAATAATGGGAAGACAGAGAAAAACCTCCCAGTTGAAGGGAAAGGAGGAATCCCCAGAAAGAGAAATAAATGAAATAGAGGCAAGTAAACTATCAGATATTGAGTTCCAAACAATGGTTCTAAGGAACCTCAATGAGCTCAGTGAGCTCGGAGAGAATTACTGAAAACTATAGGGAAACTAGGGGAACTTACTACAAACTATATCAGCATGAGAAAACAGAGAAACTCTCAACAAGATGCAAGAGGAAATGAAGAATACAATTTCTGAATGGAAGAACACAGTAGAAGGAATCAAAAGCAGGCTGGATGAAGCAGAGAATCGAATCAGTGAGCTGGAGGATAAGGTACAAAAAAGCTCCCAGAAAGAGCAAGAAAATGAAAAAAGACTCAGAAAGAATGAAGAGGTCTTTAGGAAAATGCAGGACAACCTGAAATGTAATAATATCTGTATAATAGGGATACCAGAAGGAGAAGAAGAGGAGCAAGGGATAGAGAACATGTTTGAAAAAGTAATGATGGAAGAAAACTTCCCTCATTTGAGGAGAGAAAAAGTCACACAAGTCCAAAAGCACAGAGAGTCCCATTCAAGAGGAACCCAAGGAGGCACACTCCAAGACACATCATCATTAAAATGGCAAATATCAAAGACAAACAGAGAATCCTAAAGGAAGCAAGGGAGAAAGGGGTACTAACATATAAGCGAGCCCCAGTACAGCTAGCAGCTGACCTCTCAACAGAAACACTACAAGCATGAAAGGAATGGCAAGAATTATTCCACGTATTAAAAGCAAAGGTCTGCAACCAAGACTGTTCTACCCAGCAAGGGTCTCAATTAAAATGGAAGGTGAAATAAGAAGTTTCCCAGACAAAAGAAGGCTAAAAGAATACACCTCCACCAAACCAGCATTGCAAGATATGCTAAAGGGACTGCTTTAAGAAGATGAAGAAAAAGAGCCTATGAATACCCAGTTCCTTTCAGAGTCTCCAATACTTGATATTACCAATATTTTTAATACTTATTAATCTGATTGTGACAATGGTGTGTTATTTTGTTACTTTATTATTTGTTGAAACTAAACCTGTTTTTATATATTTCTTGCCTACTTCTATTATTTTTAAAAAGCTTTAAATGACTTTTTGGTATTCTTTATTCATTTTTTGACTAAATTTTTGTAGAATTTTTTTCCCTAAAAAAACCAAATAAAACTATTAATCCTTTTTTAGATGTGTTACAAATAATTTCCTATTCTATTACTTGTCCTTTAACTTTTTTTATATGTATATTACTGTATAGTCTTAAATGTTTAATATAGTCATGTTGTCAATATTTTACTTTATTGCTTCTGGGTAAGAAAAATAGTTTGTATTTTTCCCTAAAACTCCTTAGATTTTACATATTGATTTTTAACTCACCTGAATATTTTTTGTATACTGTGTGAAATAGGGCTCTATATTTGTTTTATTTCAAGTATTAATGGTCCATGCATCTTATTTGTTAAATAAGCCTTATTTTCCCTATTGATTTGAAATATCAATTTAATCATATATTACACTGTTAGATATATACATTTGTTTCTAGGATACTCTTTTTATTTCATTGATCTACTTGATTATTTCTGTGCTGGTGTCATGTTGTTTTAATTGCTGAGACTTTATAATGGTTTTAAATTTTTTAAATATTTTATAATTAACTTTGACATTTAAAAAATAAATAAAATCAATCTGCATTTTAAAAAAAGAAAGAAAGAAAGAAGGAAGGAACTCCTACCATTTGGATGGAGTTGGAGAATATTAAGCTAAGTGAAATAAGCCAGTCAGTGAAAGACAAATACCTATAAATATGATCTCACCTATAAGTGGACTCTATCCAACAAAATAAACTAATGAACAAAACGAACCACAGGCATGGAAACACGGAGCAGACTGAAAGTGACCAGTGGGGATGGGGAAGGAGGACAATGGTGGAAAGAAGGGGAAGGGACTAGACAAAGAAAAACCCATGGACACGGACAACAGAGTGGGAACTGACTGTGGGTGAGGGGGGCAGGGTGGGATGGGTGGAGGAGGGCAAAGGGGGAAAAATTGAGAAAACTGTAACAGAATAGACATGATTAAAAAAATAAAGGAATGCAAAAAAGTGTTTGTTGGATAACTAAATAAAGCATCACTCAATAAGTATTTGTTGAACTGAACTTACTTTGTCCTTAGACATTTTTATTTTGAAGCTTCAAAGTCTTTTAGCTTTAAAAAACAAGTAGAATTATTTTGAGTTTTTATAAAGAGCAAATATGTCCCCTTTCTCTAAAAATCCTTACATGGCTATAAGGTCCAAATAGATAAATAATAGATTAGTGATTTTTATTTCTATCTGTTTTACCCTGAGGAGGTACAACAACAATCCTGAAAACTGACACAGGGAAGATAATTTTTCCCTAGTTCCCCAATCACAAAAATCCAACATTGGCTCAGAGAATACTGCCCACAACGAGTTCATATTCCTCAGGGTTTTCATTTGTAAATAGGCCCTTAAGTCACAAAAAATGCTACATTTCCCAAAACTCAAAATAAAACTAATTTTGTACATATAATTGTGTGTCAATAATGAGATGATAAGGACATAATTTAAAATAAAGGCACTACAACCACAAAATAATGTATAGAATTAAAGGAATACCTTTATGAGATAATGTGAATTATCTATGGAAACTATTTGCCTTGTTCTAAACAGGGTTGTCTTTACAAAGAGTTCATTGAAAAAGCTCTTTCTCTGCCTCGCTCCTTCATCAGTGAGCAAAAAAAAATAATGTGCTGTCACCTACTGACAACTGAATAAAAGTGCAGATTAGAACACAAAGGTATGTATGGAATGTTTTTTAAAACGGTTAAACAAAAACTTCAGAATAGATGTTTATATTTTCTTACTTTGAACACAGTAATTGACACTTACAAGACTGTTAACTTTACGGGGTATAATCATCATGCAACTTGGTATAATTGAAAAAGAAAACCAAGGCATGTGTCTGAATTTAAAGGTTAGAAAGCTAAACTGCCTACTTCAATGGAGGACTGAATTAACAGTTGAATCATTCTATTAACACATTAACAAGAAAAAGAGACAAAGCAACATAAACATTTCTATGCTAAGATATCTGGTGGTGCCGTCAGTCCAACCCTGCGTCACTGAGGAATTTTGTGCAGGAAGAATACGGTTATTTGCTATTCCTCAAAGGGAGAGAAGGATGTTTTCTCACAGTGCCCTATTTTCCCCTCAGTGACCCTATACACATCTATAAATGAACCTAAACGCTTCCTGAAAGCATGTTTCCAGGTGGTCCATTCTTCAGGTGAGCTGTTTCCTGATCAATATGCTATGAATAATGTAAACAGAGGATAGCAAGGACCTGAACTTCCATATTTACCCACATATTTCTGGCCGTGTGTGCAGTTCCCACTGTATGCTAAGGTATTTCATCAATATTGGTTGAATTTAAAATAAATAAGTAGAGCCTCTTTCTATTTTTCTTCAATTTTCTGGGTTTGAGCTCCAAGGAGTGCATCAGCCTCTGTATGATCCTGCTTCTGTTTTGCTTGATTATTTGCATATTTCTGGGGAAAAATTTGCTTGGGCCTGAATCACTAAGATAACTCCTCAATTTTCCACTTCAGTAAACACTACTTATCAATTAAGGTTTTAGTAAATTGTAAATTGAAGTGGCAAACCTGGCTCAATGCTAAAAGTTAACCTAAATGTGTCATCCAGGGGGCAAATCCAGGAAGAAAGTTGAAGAGCCTGCACCTAGTCAGGGTTAGAAAGGAGTTTGAGAACGATTATCTCAGCCTTCCTGATGAAAAGAAAATCATTTAGTTTGGGAAGGCACTTTCTCTTCTTTAGTCCATGAAAACTAGACTCATAGAGCCAGAGACAGGGAGGGGCCAAGCAATTTCGCATTAAATTTGTCTCCCAATAATCACTTGCTCGCATGACCCAGCAGACTGTGGTGTGGCTGCCTACTCCATCCAGCACCCTCAGCTCTGCAGGGGGCATTGATTAGGAAGATCTGCACAGACATGGGCACAGAGTCTAGCCCCTGGAGCAATTGCAGTTTTTCCAGGAACGTGGTATCAGCCCATCCAACCTAATGCACTTTCCACCATATGAATAAGAAAAGAGCCTCTGTTTTGGAAGGGAGGGGAATACTACCAGTGGCAAAGATAAGCTAAACAAGTGATTATAATATTTGAAACCACATAGGATTCAAAGATGGGCAAGAGCACACCTGGTTGGAGACACTGTGATCAACAATCATTAAGGAGGTAGAATTTGAATAGAGCTCAAGAAGAAGTAGAATTTTGTAGTTTGGGATTTGGGTGCGGAGAAGAAATTCACAAACATTTAGGAGATACCGATCATGTTTATGAAAAGGATGTGTTCAGTTTGGCTACTCTGAGCCTAATCTTTGCAGCCAAAAAATGGCAGCTGAGTTAGGATGGCAGCATTACATACAGGCTCTGAAATCAGGCGTCAGGTCAGACCCAGGCCCCGCCACTTGCCCTTCCTGTGACCTTGAGCAAGTTATTTTGTCTGTCTGGTCCTCAATCGCCTTTTCTGTAAAATGACAACAATGGTAGGGCTTAACTCATAGAGTTGTTTTCAGGATTAAATGAAAAAAATCATGTCCTACGGTTAGTGCCTGGAAGATAGTAAATGCTCAGTAAGTATTACCTATTACTTGGCAAGTGTGTGCTTGATTTACTAAACAACAGGGAGCTATCAAAGGTTTCTGAGCAGAAGAGCTGAATATCTGAAGCTGAAACTTTAGGGTGATTACTTTATCCATGAGACTTATGAAATTAAAGGAAGATAAAGAAGTTGTGATTAAGGATACCAGGTAGGGAGATTTTAACAACTGTCTAGGAAAGAAGTAATGAGAATAAAAATGACATATAAGGTGGCAGAAGACAGAAGGTGCAGCAGAAAAGAAGGGACAATTTTGAAAACCTTTAAGAGAAATAATTGATAAGACGCAGTATGACAGGGAAGGGAGGGAGAGGAGTCAAAAGCATCTTCAAGCTTTGGAACGTGGGTGCTAGAAAAACATTCTGAGGAAAAACAGGCATATGAGGGGAAAGTGGCTCAGGGGAAAATTAGCCAGTTAGAGGTTCCGATAAACAGTCACAACTGTATCTATGGACCTCAGAAGAGAAGTAAAACTTAGATTAACTATCTTCAATTTAGAGGTAAAAGTAAAGTCTTGGATGGAGATAAAATCAGTGAGGACACAAAGGTGGCCAAAGTCAAACCACTTGATTCAAAATTCCTCATTCTGCCTGCCTATGGGTATGACAGGAGTTCATATCCATCAATGAAAAAAGAAATGGGCTTGCATATTTTTAAAACGAGGTTCAACTCCTGAATTGTCCATCTAGTAGCCTCATGTCATTTTATGAATTGGCTTCCTCATCTGGAAAATAAAAACAGTGCTAATACTTTCCTAACAGTTATTCTGAATATCAAATGAGCCCCCAGTCTCTTTCTGACTAGTTCAACGTGATCATCCGTGGGTGCGAGCCAACATTTCTCTTCCTGAAGGTCCCTGACGCCCTGGGCTTCTTCCCCCCATGCCCACAGTAAACAGCCCTACCCACCTCTCCCAGCCCTTCCAGGTCCCAGTCAGGTTCCGCAGGCTGCTCTGCCAGCCTCCCCTGACTGCGCGCACACCCTCTGCCCGCGGACCGCTGCCTCACTGCCTCACTGCCTCACCGAATGCAAAAGGTTATCTTTCTAACTTCCTCACTCGTTCTCTCCTTTTTCATTTTGGATATTTTCTCCTTGTTCATTTTGGTTTTTCATTTCCTTATAAAATTTTTCATCCCAGTCGTATCTAATCTTAGCTTCTCAGCCCCATAATGATTTAGTTTCCTGTTAACCGTAACCCCCATACAAAGTTAGCATTCCCCACACCCTTATGTGTGCCACACACACACTCACACATATACATGTAACAAAGCTATTTTTTCCATTAAAAAAAAAAAAAGAACAGCTTTGATCTACTCCTTGGCTATGGGAGAAGGAGATTCCAAAGACCCCAATGTGAGTCAGTTGGTCTACTGGTCCATCCTCCCCTCCCCCATCTTGGACACCAAATTCTGTGCATGTAGACTTTGAATTGCTTAATTTCACCTTAAGTGTGTCCTAGGACCTCCATGAATGATATTATTTCTACTTGTTACAAGACAGCTCAATAGGGTGCCTTCATATTTACTGTAAAGTGCTGCAGATTTAAAGTGTCTTTCAGTTTCCAGGAAATCTAGAATGCTTCATTCTGTACCCTCAGTATGGTGACCTATAATTTCAGAATCTTCTGCAGCCTGTATTTTGGTTTCCCTGCCCATTCATTAGTCTGACAAAGGTCTGTTATCGTCTGAAGCATTTACATTCCAAACCTAAAATCAGTCTTTTACTCAGCATCTCTTTGCTCTCTGGAAAACATCTGGGGCCTACCAATGGATTTCCAAGATTAAGCACATGGTACAGTACGTCTAGTATAGTAGAGGCCTGGATTCCCACTCCAGACTGCAACACCAGCATCAAGTATAGCCTTGATGGGTATCTTGCCTCATATCACAATCAATAGCATGTGTGATGTGGGAGATTCAGAAGTAGAAATAAGGACCACATTTTTTTTTAACATGACCTTATACCCAGCCCCTGATATAGGGTCTGACACATGTGAAACAATAAAAAATATTAATTGAATGAGTGAATAGGAGCTCTGAGAAAACTAACACATGAGAAGCTATAAAGAATGTTGCAAGTTAATTCATAGCTAAGGGCTCCCATAGGTGATGAGAGACAGAGATACGGGAATGCAGAGAAGAGAGGGATTACTATGGACTGAGGTCATTACAGTGAGCACGCATGCAAACTTTCAAGGACTATTGGCAGAAGCACTGGGGAGAGGGCGCCCACACGTCAGGTAGAAGCGGAAGATCGTAAGTGAAGGCCAAAAGGTAAAAAAAAGTATTGAGTCAGTGAAGCAACTAGCTAACTAGACCAGGGAGACTTAAAGTCAAAAATGAGGTTAGCTAATATGTAGGACCAGGTAATAAAGAACATGAAAAGACAGGTGAATTATCAGTGAATCAAGTGCCAAAGTTTGTGCTTTAGATTGTTGTTTAGAAATCGTATTTTTTTTCATATGAAACAAGGATACAAATCATGATCTAAGTCATGAAGAGCCCTAATATACACATTCCTCTCTTCATGCAGTGACTAGATAGCTTCAAAATTAATTATCAAGAATCTTTATTCTTTCTTGGAGAATTTTAGTTTTCACCATTCTTTCAAAAGAATATTAGAATAAGCCCAGTTAAGGCCCAGCAACAACTCAGCAATCCTTTTACCCAATCTATAGTCAGCTCCCCTTCCTTCAGTCCCCCATGACCACTTCAAGCCTTCATTCTATTCACTATTCCATCATAAACTCTACAATATGCACAGCTTTGACTACAAATATATTGATACCTCTTTAAATCTGTGTGTGTGTGTATATATATATATACATATATGTATACTGAGCTTTAAATTCATCTTCACAGCAACATATAAGAAATCCCACTTTGATATACCACAGAGACTTTAAATTTAACATGTCCCAAATGGAACTGGGCATCTATCGTAGGCAGAATAATGGCCCTTCGATGACATCCGCATCCTAATCCCCAGGTCCTGAGACTATATTACATGGTAATACATGGTAAAAAGGGAATTAAGGTTGCAGATGGAATTAACATTGCTAATCAAATGAACTTAAACTAGAGACACTGTCCTGGCTTATCCAGATGAGCCCACTGTACTCACAAGGGCCCTTACAGGTGAGAAGAGAGTTGCCATTGGCTTTGAGAATGGAGGAAGTGGGGGACAGGAGCCAAGGAAAGTGCGCATCCTAGAAAATAGAAAAGGCCAGGAAATGGATTCTCTCCCAGAGCCTCCACAAAGGACCACAGCCCTGCTGACACCCTGACTGCAGCGCAGTGAGATTCCTGTGGGATGTCTCACCTGCAGAACTTTCAGTAACAAATTCCTGTTGTTTCAAGCCACTAAGTCTGTGGAAATGTGGTACAGTAGCAACAGAGAACGAATCCACCATCTCTATCCTAAATCTGTGCCCTCGCATATTTTTTTGTTTGTTTTGGTGAGTAGTGCTTTTATTGATCATATTAACTTTTCTCTCAGATTTTAAAATGTCTATAAGTTCACAGACTGTCAAACTAAACTATCTTTGTTAAAATTCCAAGGTAAAAAGATGAAAATAACATTCTGAAATTTAAAGAGGAGGGGTGCAGAAACTTGGTGCTATTTCTTCAGTACATTCAAGATAACATTTTGATATATCTACTTTCTCTAAAAAAAAATTTTATGCATCTGAAGGGAGAAAGAAATTTTCCTTTACCCTTCTAAGTTATTCTAGGTAGTCGAAGAATTAATGAAGGTACAAACTCAAAACAGTAATTCATGGAAAAGCAGAGAGTAAAACTGGCAAACTGTAATCCAAAAAAGGTAGCACTGCTATATTAAAACCACATAAAAATGGACCTTAAAAATCATTATTAGAAAAATGGCCAATAAGCATATGAGAAGTTCTTAACTTCACTAGTAATCAGGAAATGCTAATGAAAACAATGATTAGATACCATTTTTCATATCTTATCAAACTGGCAGAAAGTGCTGTCTGGAAACAGTACTAGGGAAAAGCACACTGGGGCAACCTCTTGGGAGAACAATTTGGCAATATCTAGCAGAGCGGGAGATGAAAACCCTCTGAAAAAGCCTCTCTAGTAGAAATATAATGTGAACCACATATACAATTTTAAATATTCTAGCAGCCACACGAAAAAGGTAAGAAGTAAAATTAATTTTAATAATATTTGTAATTAACATATTCAAAACACCACTTCAATATGTAATCAATATTTTAAAGTATTGAGGCATTTTATGTTTTTGGTACTAAATCTTCTGATATGTATTTTATAATTAAAACATACTCAGTTTTTTTTTTTATTTTGCCAAGAGCATACTCAATTTGAATTTTAAGTGCTCAATAGCCACATGTAGCTAATGACTCCCATACTGGACAAAAAAGTCCTAACAAAATTCTTAAACTTATACTTAAGGAGAGACATGTACAACAGTTTAGTAGTAACGTTTAAAAAAAATTTTTATTCCTCACCTGAGGAGATGTTTGTTGATTTTAGAGATAAAGGAAAGGAGGGGGGAAAGTGAGAGAAAAACATGGATATGAGAGAGAAACATCACTCTGGTGTCTCCTGGGGGTCTCCTGTATGTGCCCTACCAGGGACGGAACCTGCAGCCTAGGTGTGTGCCCTGACTGGGGACTGAACCCACAACCTTCTGGTATATGGGATGATGCTCCAGCCAACTGAGCCACCTGGCCAGGGCCACAGCAACATTTTTTTTTTTAATAAAGAGAGACTATGTATGTATGAGAAATATATAAATGGTGGTTTATTCATACAAAGTAACACTATTTGACAGTTAAAACACATACACACATACAGATACATCTGAAAATATGATTAGTGAAAAGAGAAAGTTGCAAATAGATTTGAGCTGTAAAGCATATATTTAGTTTTAAAATATTTTATTTATTTATTTTTAGACAGAGGAGAAGGGAGGGAGAAAGAAGGGGACAGACAGATCAATACGTGGTTTTCACTTGCATGCCCCCTACTGGGGACCAGGCCTGCAACCCAGACTGGTTGTCCTGGGAATGTGCCCTGACTGGGAATCAAACCAGAGACTCTTTGCAGGCCAGTACTCAATCCACTGAGCCACACCAGCCAGGACTAAAGCATATATTTAAATATAAATTTAAAACACAAAACTCTAGTATGTATTGTTTGTGGCTAAAGTTATAGTATCAACATATGGAACTGATGCATAATCAGGAATGATTACTGGGAATGATGAGATGGGGAAATAGAACTTTGTCATTTTTTATTTCTCTAGGAGAAAGATATAAAGAAAATAAAGGCAAAATGTTAACATCTATTCATTCTCAGTGGTGGTTACACATAGTAGATTAAAATGACCATGAATTCTTTGACACTCTTCCCTTCAATAGGTAGAGGTGTTTATCCCCTTGTCTTAACTGAGAGTTGGGCTCTGTGATTCCTTTGACCAATAAAATTCAGTGGACACAGTATCTATTTACAGGGAATGGCCTTAAGAGTCAGATAGTTTCCACTTTTGTCTCTTGGAATGTTTCCTTTTGGGGAAAACCAGAAGTTTGACTACCCTGAGATCAACATACTGTGAGGAAGCCCTGAACTAGTCATTTGGTGATAAGAGGGTAGATAAAAAAAAGGGAGATGATTAATCAGTTCCCAACCACCCTGGCTCAGGCACCAGGTGAGTTAGTGATGATGTCCTCTTGGAAATAACGGACCCAGCAGATGCAACAGGAGAAGAAATGAAGAACCCATATGGAAGATAAAATTCAGGCCCCAGGTACACAGCCCCAGCTAAATAACTGCAGCCTTCTAAAGGAGCAGGAGTCTCCAACACATGAGCCCAAGCTCTGTCAAACAAGCCAGTCCCGTTGTGCTCTGGCCAGTTCCTGACCCACCATATCACAATCATAATTACCATTTTAGGTCACTAACTTTGAAGATGATTTGTTTGGTAGCAATGGATAACCAGGAGAGCACACGAATGGCTATACTATGTCCTGTACTCCATGTTTACAATAACTTATACTTAAATTTCTCTTAAGATTTCAATAAAAAGTAGAAAAATAAATTCATTAGGTTTTCTGAAGAAGAATAAGAGACAAATCAGAGGACCAGAACTAATGGAGCCAAAAAACACAGTAATCAGCTGTCTTGCCAAAATTAAATGCATTAATGAAGTCCATAAAAAAAACATTACGTCTCCTTTTTCTCTGCAGACCGGCTTCAGTTTTGTCTTTTTTTCTTTTTGCTTCTCTGTAGCCTCAGTTGTGTTGTTGATATAAAAGTATGAGTTCTTCCTGAAGTTTTAGTAACTCAAGTAGGGAAGTAGCCAGAGCCCTAACCAACATTAATTTCTTTCAAAACTCCATTGCTACTCTTTCACCATCCAGCTCAGGTACTTAGGAGCTGTCTTAAACTCATCCCTTTCCTTCACCCTTCAAAGTACAATTGATTCTAACTATTCAAAAATTCTGTATCTGCAAATTTGCCTACTGGCTAACATTTATTTGTAACCCCAAAACTAATACTCATGCTTTTGTAGTCACTTGCAAACATGTGCTGGGCAGCAAAAAAATGTTTTTTAATCTCATCATCAAATGCTTTATTAAGTGCCTTTTTACATGTGGTATTACACAGGTGCTATACAATTGATCTTTTCTTAATAATTTATAATATAAGCATCACATACCAACAACTAGTAATTATCATTTGTTGAGTGCCTAGTATGTACCATACTATTTTTGGTTCATAGGCTGTTACTCAATCCACTGAGCCACACCAGCCAGGGCTTGTACCATACTATTTTAAATGCATTAATCTCACATCAAGTCTGTTAGGTAGTGGTATGTGATAAAGCATTTGACTGGTGTTTGTCCCTGATTCCTGGGAGGAAGACTCTAACTCCTTGGGATTTCTTGAGTGATACTGTTTTTGTTACTCACAGTAGGCCTTAGGAGTACACCTGAGTTTATGCTAATGAGAGGGCTCTGGAAGGGACTGTTTATAACAGAAAGACCAACTCTGAGATTACAGGGTTGGGGCTTTGAACTTGCGCTATCAGCCTGACTTCCTGGAAAGGGGTGGGGGTGTCTGGAGACTGAGTTCAATCATTTGGCAAATGATTCAATCAACCACGCCAAAGTCTTCTTCGAACTGTTAAAAGGCTAGTAGCATATATACTAGACAACAGGGAAATCATTACTCCATCCTCTTGAGCCTGTTGTGATTTATCCAAATCAGACAAACTACAGTAGTGGGTAGAGGGATGATCTGGGAATTTAGAGCGCTACCTATCACTGGCTCTTTAACTTGGGCAGCCAGTCAAAAAAAGTCACTCAAAAAATTTTTTTTTCAAAAAAAATTTGAGTGATCCACACACACGCTCCCAACTGAAGTCAAACAACCTCATTCTTTACATGGCATTGTAAATAGATACAATGCTGTGTCCCCTGAATTTTATTGGTCAAAGGAATCACAGAGCCCAACTCTCAGTTAAGACAAGGGGATAAACACCCCTACCTATCGAAGGGAGGAGTGTTTAAGAATTCATGGTCATTTTAATCCACTATGTGTATCCACCGCTGAGAATGAATAGATGTTAACATTTTGCCTTTATTTTCTTTAGATCTTTCTCCTAGAGAAATAAAAAATGACAGAGACAAAGTTCTATTTCCCCATCTCATCAATCCCAGTAATCATGTTCCTGATTATGCATCAGTTCCACATGTTGATACTATAACTTTAGCCACAAACAACACATACTAGAGTTTTGTGCTTTAAGTTCTACCTTCTTTCATGCTCCACATGTCCTTTTGTGTTCTATATAGTGCCATCTTTTTCTGACTTTTGTACTTTTTGTTGGTGATTTCACCATTTAAAATGAACACAGAAGTGTAGTGCTCAAGTGCTGTCTCATGCTCCTAGCACAAGGAAGCTGTGCTATGCCTTAGGGAGAAAACACCGGTGTTAGATGAGCCTTCTTCAGGCTTGAGCTATAGCACTGATGGCCGTGAGTACCCTATTTTGCTGTATATAATGCACACCCATGTTTTTGGCCCAAACTTTCAGGAAAAAAACCTTTCATTTTAATTTTTTAATTCAATAATTTATTTATTTATATTCAGAAACAAACCAGTTATCATATTCCAGGGTATTATTTTTGCATGCAGGTATTGTTATTGCTTTCTAAAGCTACACTTTAATGCATAAGCATAAATAAAAGAATTAAAAACATTTGTATAGATACAGAATTAGTGCTACCCATCTACAATGTGCATCCTTATTTTTCCCTCAAATATTTGGGGAAAAAAGTGTGCATTATACACAGTAAAATATGGTACAGTGTTACTGAATCAACAGTATATATTAAATAAGGTCTCTTTTAATAGAAACATACATAAAACAAGGTTATGTATTAATTAGTGAACAAAAATGTTGTGACCCAAGGCTTGTAGGAACTTAACCCTGTATTTCCCCTGGGAACAATGGTTTGTTATTAACTGAAAAGTGTTCTTCATAATTTTATGGAACATAACTAATGTAAATAAGAATTGATGATAGTTTATTATCAAGGCTAAAAGGACTATTTGGCAGGGTGATTATAAAAGACTAGGTTTCTGGAGATTTGGAGCCACTAATATTTGAATATTACAGGTGACAGGAATATATCTCTATACTTAGGAGGTGGTGCAGGGGACATCAATGTTCCTACCCACCAGACTTTACATACCACAAAGTCAGAAAACAAACCATTGTATTCACAGTCTTTTTCCAGAATCTATCACAGTCTCTGACACATAGTAAATACTCAATAAATATGATTAGATCATTCATTAAGTAAAACATTTGTTAAACCTCTGCTATGTGCCAGACTTTATGTTATACAGTGGAGATATAAATTGTATATGTGGGTGTATATATAAACAATGATGAAGAAACAGGAAAAAGGATAAGAAGAATAGAAAGTATGGAGTTTGGGGAGGGTTGCTGTTTGTATAACTTGGTCAAAAGGTCTCTCTGATAAGAAAAGTTTAAAAAGGCACCCAAAGAGAGTAAAGGGGTGGCCTACGTGGATGTGTGGAAGGAGCGCACAGGGCTTGCGGCAGGAGAGAAGCTGGCATGGCTGTGTGACAGCAGAGGTCCCACAGTGCCTCTTTAAAAAGGAAGAAAAAAGTGTCTCTCAAAAGAAGAGGGAAAAGTAGATGCCTGGTTCTTTTGAGAAACCAAACATTCCGATTTATATTCTTTTGGTAATAAAGTCAAACAGTAACATTAAATAAAAACACTATTTATCATCAAGTAGAATTTCCCAAGATTTGGGATGGGTGTGCAGAAAGGGAGCGATATAATTTGATTGATATGGAAGGAAGATATAAATAATCTCCTTTTTCTCATATTGAGGCTGCATAATATATATAATATAATATCTGGAGGATATTAACTATTTATAAAAGCCAAATATATGCTTTTAACCTATGATACTTGAGTTCTGAGCAAGAGGCTCTAACTACGGTATTTTTACAACTTTATTTCCCAGGAAAGCAAAAGTCAAAAAGAAAAGATACAAGGGAGAAAACAGGAAGCAGTTACCAGCTAACCTTCTGTAATGTTTCAGTTTTATTAGACATACATTTCTTTAAAAAAAATAGAGGTATTATTCTAGAGATTCCTATAGCCAACTTTACACATTGTCTTACCATTTCTTATGTTACAGTGATCAATTAAATATACAACTAAGTAATTATAAACCTGTCTGCTGGAGACTGTCTTATATTTCAAAATTATTCATCTTTGTAATAAATAAATAAATAAATAAGATTTCATTTATTTTTACAGCTAACATCACCATCAAAATTTTTAAAGCTAGTCACAAAATGT
Organism: Pteronotus mesoamericanus; assembly: GCF_021234165.1. Classification (NCBI taxonomy): domain Eukaryota; kingdom Metazoa; phylum Chordata; class Mammalia; order Chiroptera; family Mormoopidae; genus Pteronotus; species Pteronotus mesoamericanus. The sequence goes on from NW_026555310.1 coordinate 7,584,153, forward strand.
TAAAAACAAAATCTGTTAAAATACAGAACAGCTAAGCCATAGAATATTTGTGTACCTGTTTTCTCATCCCTGATAATACACTTCCTTGCTTCCTGGGACTTTATGCATTTCAAAAGAGTAACCCACTTGAGGCCTTCATGTCTGGTATGTAAGGGAAGGAAAATACTAGCAGAGGGACATTGAATTTTTAGACAGAATGTACTTAGTCATCAGTACTTCGGGCAAGAGTAGTCCATTAAAGTCCATTTTTGTCTGCTGTGAATAGAAGAGTGGAGTCACAAACACTGGATTATAGCTTCATAAAAATTGTGCATTCACATTAGTCAATAAAATTGAATTTCAAGCTCTGGCCAGGAAGCTCAGTTGGTTAGAGCATTGTCCTGATACACCAAGATTGCAGTTCAATCCCTGGTCAAGGCACATTCAAGCATTAACCAATGAATAAATATGTAGAACAACAAATGGATGTCTCTCTCTCTCTCTGAAAAAAAATCATAAATAAATATTTAAAATTGAATTTCAAGCCTAGAGCCAGCAGTTAAAAGAATCACTCCAGGTTTCATAAAAATCTACTGAGCAACACCACCCAAAGCTTTAGGGTGGAACCATATACAACAGGCTGACTGCATATTGGCCAATGGCCAAAGGAAAGCCATTGCCACTCTGAAAACACTCCTTGTTTACTTGAAAGAGGTTTAAAAGGCCTAAGTAGCTGAGACATGTCCCATTTTATGGAAATAATACAGACAGACAGATTTTCTGGCCCCAAATGCAAATTTGATGGAAAAGAGAGTAGGACTATTTGCATTTTATTCTGGCTCTTCTCTCCTAGTGCTCTGCCAGAATTCTCTCACTCTAGGTTTGCCTTCGGGGTTCCGGGCAGCCGCCTCTCTCTGTGGTCTGGCCTATGCATATGAATAAAAGTCAGTTTGCCATTTGCTAAATTATTTATGAGCTCAGCTGCTGTTTGGATTTTTATTGAATAATTCTTAAAATAAATATTTTATAAGCAGCCAGAGGCTATTGGTATTTGATGCATTTCAGAAAATTAAAGAATAAATTTAAGTTGTAGTGTAAAAAGACAAAAGGTTTGCCCTATCCTTCTGAGCAGAACACACACACTAAACACCCAGTGAATGGGTTTAGATACTGTCTACATAGACTACTTATCAAACCGTATTTCTGAATTTAGCTAAATTTTTCCTTTAACAGAAGAATAAAAAATTATGGCACTTTAATTTCTTCTTTGATATTCAGCACTAGGTTGGGTTTTGATGTTCTTGGTGCTTTTAGAATTAGATATAGGTTCTGGGCTTCATTCTACATCTCAAATTTCCTAGGATACATTGCTTTACAACTATGGTTCTAGTTGTGACTTTTATCAATAATAAGTTGCCTGCTATTTTCCAAATCTGTATTTCACCTAAAACTTAAAGTATGGATATTTTTAAACATAAATTTAGTGATTATAAACTATGGTGTGAAATAAAAAGGATGAAGAAATTAAGTGCCTTTAGAAACTGACTGAGGACAAGAGGGAAGTCAAATAAGACATCGAGATCTCAAGGCTGTAGGTGTGGGAGAATGGAGATATGGGAGCAGAAATAGAGACATCAGAAGAGGATTTCAGTAGTGGGAGAGACGACGAGTTTACCATCAGGCATGTTGAAGACTATGTGAGGTGTTGGCAGAGAGCCCAGGTTATGTCCAACAAGTGCCTGCTAGTGTGAGCCCACAGCTCTGGTTTGCAGGCCGGCGCTCAGTCCACTGAGCCACACCAGCCAGGGCCGAGCCCACAGCTTTGAACTGTGGAATAAATGAATGAACAAAGCAGTCGGGTCAAGCAAATATTCATATCATCAACAAATAATGCTGCCATTAATGCTGCATTCTTTTACCTCTACTGTTAATACCAGGATCACTTCATGTGTCACAAGTACTTTATTTCACCCTGAAAATTAGCTAATAAGCTTGTACTCACTCTTAATGCTGCAGAGCTGAGCATGTAAAAACCTTTAAGTACAAATTATGATGAAAAATGTAAGATATAATTAAGCAAATGCCTTCGGTCACATAGCATAGCATCTCTCATGACGTTCAGCTTATGGGAAACTTTGAGCAAAATAGCCAATATCTAACCTCTAAATTGATTGTTAACTAAAAGGCTACTGTCTTTATGTACAGTAATTTCTTCATGTAGATTTTAGTCAGTGTTTTCATCACGTTATATTTGTGTTTACATAAAATAGGTATACATAATGTTTTGTATTCAGATAATCTTTTAAGGAACTAAAATATCCTATAAATGTTTATTATTTCTCTGGCCACATTTCATGTTAAAAATTGAGGTCCAGCATTGCAGCCCTTTACAGAAATTCATTTTGGCATTTTTCCCTGTAAATTTCCTTGCTTCACCAGGCTCTGCCTATGCTCTTACTATGCTCTCTCACCTCCATATCCCCAGCCTTGGCCCAATTTTAGGCCCCAATTCCCTACCCTCCCCTCCCACCCTTCCTTTCCCTCCCCTCCTCTCCCTGTCTTTTCTCTCCCTCCCAACTCTTACAAATTAATTGAACTTAAGGAGAGGGTCATGGAACCTCTATTTAATTTTTAAAAAATTTTTATTTATTGACTTTAGAGACAGAGAAGATGGAATAGAGAGAGAAAAACATTGATTTTGATGTTCAACTTATTTATACATACATTTGTTGCTTCTAGTATGTGCCCTGACCAGAGATCAAATCTGCAATCTTGGCATATCAGGAGGATGCTTTAACCAACTGAGTTACCAGAACCTCTTATTTATAGCCAGTTGTCAAGAAGCACAGGTAACAATCTGGAATTGAGATTGACATCTGAAGCAGAGGGCAGTCTTGTGGGACTGAGCCCTCAATCCATGGAATCTTGTGCTATCTCTGGGTACGTGGTGTCAGAGTAAACTCAATTGGTAGGATATCCATCTGGTATCCAAGAATGGTTTGGTGATGTTGGGGGGAAAATCCTACCACAATGGAATTGGGTGCAAAATTGCAGGTCCCACCTATCTTGTGCAATTATTGTGATGCTCCTATAAGACCATTTATGTGAAAATAATCTACAAATATTCAAAGCATAAAACAAATATAAAATTATATTATTGTTAATGTCAAGAGTTTGTAGGCATCCATATTTCTAAAACTACCCCCTAAACAGGAAATTAGATAGAAATTGACTTCCAGAATAAAGTATCTTCCTCTTTTCAGTTCATGCACAAAATCTCTACAAAAGGAACCTGCAGTATCTACATTGTGAACCTCCTCATGGAAGCTCGGTTACGGAATTTTCACTAAAGAGCAAATGGGTCCATACGAGTTATGCCATGATTATTACGCACCTGTAGGTATACACCAGGAGACAGAAACAGAATATTTAAGTTGGTAACAGGGAAATTTTCACTGAATTCTCTTAATTAGTTCACACCAGGGCAGTGAATCTGTATAATCCACTCTCCCCATTTCCAGAGGCTTCCAAAGTGTCAAGAATCTTTCTATTTTTATTTCACGAATTGCTTTGCAAATAAGCACAGTGTGAAGCATCAATGCTTTATAAAAACCACATTAATGCACCAACTTGTGTAGAAGCCGAGAAAAGAATAAGAGCTCAGCTTAGAGAGAATTTAATGTGCCCAGCTTGAACTTTCTCCCAGCCAACATCATTGAACACCTGTTAACAATCATGAAGAAGTTAGAGAATATTGAGCATCAAAGCACATTGCATTAAATTTCATGCTGCTGCAGTGCTGATTTATTTTTTCTTGAGATTTTCATGGCTAAACTTGCTCACTAAAGGGTTAACCTTTAAAAAAACTATCTCTCTCCCTACAAGAGTTTCAGAGATCTTTAAAATGGGCTAAAACTGAAAAGTAACCAGGCTCATAAAGCGGGCTATGAGTGGAGGAAATTTAAATTACATGATAATAAAAACCTTTTGTTTGGAAGGAGACATTGTAAGTAAAGTAAAAAGAAAACTTGGGAGAAAGTCATTGCAACATATATCACAGAAAAAAATGTACTGGTCCTATTATGTAAGGAAACTTCTTAAATACAGAACAAAAGCTCCATTAACCCTAGGGAAAAATGGGCAACAGTCTAGAAAAAAATGCAGATGGTTCTCAATCATAATAAAAGTGTAAATTAAAAAAATGAAAACTTTACTGAGACATCATGTCTTAAATATCCAAAACTTTAAAAAAGTACGCTTTTGGAAAGGCCTAAGAAAATAACACGCATACATGGCAATATCTAGCAAACTCATGTATGAATTTATACTTTATCCAACAATCCCAGATTTGGGAATCTATCCTAAAGATAACACTAGCAACATGATAAACAGGTATATGTACAAGAAGTCATTCTGAGGTTATTTGAAATAGAAGACTACTGAAAACAACCCTATTATCCATCAAAGAGAATTGATTGAATAAATTATGGTCCAGTCATTCTCAAACTTTATGTGTGTCAGAATCACTTGGAGATCAGAATGGAGCTGCGGCTATATTGATGGGACAGGGAATAAGGTGGAGTAAGAATTACTCTTACTCTATATGGTATGATTCTTATCTATAGATTTGACTTTGGAAGAATGTAAATATTTTAGTTAATGATAAAGCAAAATAATTTTTAATAAGATACCTAAAATTAAAAAAAGTAATATGAAACAAATGGACCTACATGTGTATCCAGCCGGTGTCAGAACTACACAAAGAGGATAATCCCAAATCATTTTTAAAAACAGTTATTTGACTATGCTGCCCTGGTGGAATGTCTCAAAAAAGATGTGTAAAAAATAAAATAAAATTTCAAACTATTTTCAGGAATCATATTGTTGGCAATAGTGTAGGTTTTGTTATTCAGAGACTATTTTATATATATATAATGAGTAAAATTAATAATTATGGGATTTTAAATACTTTTAATTATATCACTCTTAGTGTAATTAATAAACAGTGTCCTTTAACATGGGAAGGAAGAGACAAATATAAGAAGAAATTATGTATAAACACTGAAGTCTTGATTTTGAAATATCTGTATTAACTCATAGTTTATCTCATAAAAAAATAATAAAACTAATAGAAATTTTTTCTTAGCTCTGGTCCCTAAAAAGTCCACCCAGATTGTGGTCTCTAAAATCCGTTTCCCACTAAAACGAAACAGTGCTCCTTGGAAAAATGGCTGATTCCAGGTCAGAGCCAGAAAAGGTACCAGATCTCAAGGAAACCTTCAAACACAACTAGGGCCACAAAAAACAGGTCTCAGAAGGCAAGCAAAGAAAAAAGGAGTCAAGGAAGGAAGGAAGGAAGAGAGAGGGGGAGAGAGACAGAAAGGAAGGGCAGAATTAGTCACCAATAAGGCATGCCAGTAGAGAATCAAGATGACAGAGAGTGAGTGGAAGTCACACTGACCTCCTCCCAGAACCAACCTGGAATTACAACTAAATTGTAGAGAAATTGCATGGAACAAACAACTGAACAATAGCGAGAGAGGAGTCTTGTAATCTCGGAGACAGAAGAATCAGCTTTAGTGCAATCTAACTGGTAAGGAGTGTGGTAGAGACTCGAGAAAGTGGGCAGGGTGCCCATAGGTGGCAGCACCAGAAGGATATTGAAATGGCCAGCTGGATCCCCTGAGAAGAACGAGGTCTAAACCAAAAGTGGGGATCTCTAGCCTACAGCACCAGAGCCCAAGAAGTACACAAATAACAGCCAGCTGCAAAAAGCAGCAGGGTTGCTCTCTGCCAGAAACAGGTGGCTGGAGACACAAAGAACCATTTAAAGAGCCAACACATAAATTTTTAGTTGCAGCCACTTACCCTGGGTCTCCGGCAAAGGCAGGGGCAGAGTGAGCTAGAGGTGCCTGAGGAGAGACTGGGGAAGGAAGCTTTGGGGAGAGAACTGAGAAAGTAGCCGTTGGGATCTCGGTGCTGACTCATCCCCCATGCGGCAGCAGCCATCTTGCTCAGGTAGAGACCACTCTCCCTGAGCGGCAGCAGCATTAGAGGACCCAATACCCCACCCCCAGGTGGGATTCCCCCACACCCTGTGCTGTCTAAGATGCCTGCTGAGTGCAGAGTGACTAGATTAACAGCTGAAGGAGACAGCAACAAACAGTAGATTCCTGGAAGTCTCGAACAGACTGCCTAAGGTCAGACAGGGATGAAATCTGACATCATCAGAGGCAGATCCAGAAAGTAAAAACAGCTGTCTCCTACCACAGAAGTTCACACCACAAAGTCAGGAAGTCATGACAGATCAATTTAAGAAGCAGAAGCAAAAAAAAAAAAAAGAGTCTCTCAAATAATGAGAAGACAAAGAAATACCCCCCACTTGAAGGGAAAGGAGGAATCCCCAGAAAGAGAACTAAATGATATAGAAGCAAGTAAACTATCAGATATTGAATTCCAAACAACAGTTCTAAGGAAGATCAATGAGCTCAGTGAGCTAAGAAAGAATTACCAAAAACTACAGGGAAACTATGAGGAACTTACTGCAAACTATATCAGCATGAAAAAGGACATAGAAACAATAAATAAGAGACAAGAGGAAATGAAGAATACAATTTCTGAATAGAAGAACACAGTAGGAGGATTCAAAAGCAGGCTAGAGAAGCCGAGGATCAAGTCAGCGAGCGGGAGGATAAGGTAGAAAAAAAGCTCCCAGAAAGAGCAAGAAAATGAAAAAAAGACTCAGAGAGAATAAAGAGGTGTTGAAGGAAATGCAGGACAACCTGAAACATAATAATATCTGTAAAGTAGGGATAATAGAAGGAGAAAAGGATGAGGAAGCAATAGAGAACCTATTTGAAAAAGTAATGATGGAAGAAAACTTCCCTCATTTGAGGAGAGAAAAAGTCACACAAGTCCAGGAAGCACAGAGGGTCCCATTCAAGAGGAACCCAATGAGGCCCACTCCAAGTCACATCATCATTAAAATGGCAAATATCAAAGGCAAACAGAGAGTCCTAAAGGAAGCAAGGGAGAAAGGGGTACTAACATATAAAGGAGCCCTGGTGCGGCCAGCAGCTGACTTCTCAACAGAAACACTGCAAACCAGAAGGGCATGGCAAGAAGTATTTCAAGTCATGAAAAGCAAAGGCCTGCAACCAAGACTGCTCTACCCAGCAAGGCTCTCAATTAAAATGGAAGGCGAAATAGAGAGTATCCCAGACAAAAGAAGGCTGAAAGAATACACCTCGACCAAACCAGCACTGCAAAATATGCTAAAGGGACTGCTTTAAGATGAAGAAAAGTTTTTATGAATACCCAGTTCCTTTCAGTTGCCAATACTTGATATTACCAATATTTTTTAAAACTTACTAATCTGATTGTGACAATGATGTGTTATTGTAATTATTACTTTATTATTTGTTGAAACTGAGCCCATTTTTGTATATTTCTTGCCTATTTCTGTTATTTTTAAAAAGTTTTAAATGACTTTTTGATATTCTTTATCCATTTTTTCATTAAATGTTTGTAGAATTTTTTTCCCTAAAAAAAACCCCAAACCATTAACCCTTTTTTAGATGTGTTGCAAATATTTTCCTATTCTATTACATGTCCTTGAACTTTTTTTATATGTATATTACTATATAGTTAAATGTTTAATATAGTCATATTGTCAATATTTTACTTTATAGCTTCTGGGTTTGAATATTTTACTTCAGGTCTTGAAAAATATTAGTGTATGTTTTCTCATAAAACTCCTTAGATTCTACATATTGATTTTTAACTCCCCTGAATATTTCTTGTATAGTGTGTGAAATAGGGCTCTATATTTGTTTTATTTCAAGTAATAGTGGTCCATGGACCTTATATGTTGAATAAGCCTTATTTTCCCCTTTGATTTGAAATATCAATTTAATCATATATTACATTGTTAGACAGATATATATGTTTGTCTCTAGAATGCTCATTATATTTCATTGATCTACTTGATTATTTCTGTGCTGGTGTCATGTTGTTTTAATTGCTGAGACTTTATAATGGTTTTAAATTTTTTAAATATTTTATAATTAACTTTGACATTTAAAAAAATACATAAAATCAATCTGCATTTAAGTAAGAAAGAGAGAGAGAGAAAGAGAGAGAGATGGAACTCCTACCTTTTGCGATGACATTGATGGAACTGGAGAATATTAAGCTAAGTGAAATAAGCCAGTCAGTGAAAGACAAATACCATATGATCTCACCTAAAAGTGGAATCTATTCAACAAAATAAAGTAACAAACAAAATAAATCACAGGCATGGAAACATGGAGCAGACCGAAAGTGACCAGAGGGGATGGGGAAGGAGGACAATGGTGGAAAGAAGAGGGAGGGTAGTCCATTCTCACAAAGAACATGTATGAATGCCCCATGGACATGGGCAACAGAGTTGGAATCGACTGTGGGAGTGGGGGCGGGGTGGGATGGGTGGAGGGAGGGTAAAGGAGGAAACATTGAGACAACTGTAATAGAATAAACATGATTCATAAATTTTTAAAAAATCTATACTTTTAATTACAATTATAATAATATTGACATTTATTTAATACTTACCATGTGCCAGAAAACTGTTACAGGCATTTTGCACAAGCTAACTAATTTTATCCTTTCAGCAATACTTTGAGGCAAGTCCATTGTTACCATCCCTAGTTTACTGACTGGGAAACAGAGAGACAGATAGGTTAAGATTACATTGCTAGTAAAAGATTTGAACCCAAGTAGCCTGGCTCACAGAGTTGAGCTCTGGATCCAGAACTCAACAAGGAGAGAGATGGGCCACAGCATTTGTATCATCATTCACCCTGTGGCACATGTGGCCGAGTGGAAGAGCCTTCAAGCAGAGGACGGGCTCTGCCTTGAATGGCCGTGTCAGTCTGAGCAAGTTATTAAATTGCTCTTTCAACTCCTCATCTACAAAATGCAGGCCGCTAATTTTCCCTGCATATTTCCCAGGGAAAGACCCTGGTATTTTCCAGGTGAATAAAAATTGAACCTAAGCAATAATTTTGATGAGTAATATTGATTATTAGCATACATCTAATCAATTTCTAAGATTCAAGAATATTTTTCCAACTTAATCTAAAATGAAATGTCTAAAGTTTATAGGACCAAATATTTCAGAGGCTCTTCTGCAATCTATGCTCTGCATTTATTGGATTCTATTTTCCTACTATTTTGCCCCAAAATGTCGCTGTACTCATTTTTTTCTGTACTTAATTTCAATCCAGTATCTCTGATACTTATATTTTAAACTGCTATACAAATAAACAGGAACAAAGCACTGACTTATATACATAATATAAGCCATATATATATATAGCCATATTTACAAGTTACAATGATATTGTTACTCAGCTAATATTTTAATTTCTAGTTCCTCATTTTTCCTATTTTATAGAGAATATAGGCATCAGCTTGAACTCTTTTGGATGAGAGGGTTAGGATTCAAAGAGACACTCTCATCATGAATTTATTTCAATTTTTTTGCCTGCTATTATCCAATGGCCTCTTAGGCATCACCAGATATTCCTAATAAACCCTGGGCATCAGGATACTTTACATCACAAAATTTACATTGAGTTTTATAACCAAAACGTCAGCTTCTTATTGTCCACTGCAATTTTTAATTCCCCAGGTTTCTATTCCTACTGTTCTGTTTTCTTTATAGTCAAATGCTCTCCTGAAAAGGACTAATGCAACATTTTACATTGCAGCTCCAACCCTCACTCTATTAATCAAGATATTAAACACCAAGAGAGCCATCCCTCTCAAGCCCCATTTGGAGCTTCACATATTGTTATTACCACGACCTCTTTATCTGCAGACTCCAGCCAGTTTTCACTGAATCGTTCCATTTTGTGATTGCACATGTTTAAAACTAATCTGAATTATTTAAAATTGCATGAGGAATGGGCAAATGATTTGATAATGTTCAAACATAACCGTCACCCCATAAGGAAATGATTTCATAATTCTATCAAAACTGCAATTGGTTTTGTCAGAAGCAATTTGTTTTATAGGATCCGTTGCTTACTCCAAATTATAATTCCCTTAGCCTTTAGATATTTGCATTTTCTTTTAATGTTCCTAACGTTATGTGGTGGTGCTAAAGTTAAATTAAAGAGACTTATTGCTGTCTTCCGTATTTTAATATCGTGGCACGCTATCCTACGTATAAGAGCAGCTGGAAAGACTGAAGATGATCAGCAGGGACTATCAAAATGTTACACACAGAGGATATTCATCCTGGAGGACATTTTTGCTGTGGAGGCCGCGTGGAATTTGTCCTGGACTTGAGCCACCCTCGTCTCCCGTTGCAGCATCTCCACTTAATCTGCCTGCTACTGCCAATTAGTAGCACTAATCTAGGCTTCATTACCCACACTGGTCTCTTTCCTGGGTCAGTGACTTTCAGTTGTTACATTTCTGCGGTATCTTGTTGTCCGTCATTACTGCTGCTGTTGCCATTTCATTGTCATTATAACCACTGTCCTCAAGCCACACGTCCTGAACTTTTAAACGTGCTACACTGGCACTTACAGAGAAGGCTCATTCTCTACTTCTGAAAGGTGAAATGGCTCTGTCGCTTTCTCTTATCACTACCCTTGTCTTACTGATAACTACCATGTATTATGATCTTCCAGATGCCAACTTAAGCACTTTATAAGAATTATTTTAATTAGTACTCAAGGTGGGAATGTTTACCTACACCTAACAAAGAATAAATTGAAATTCAGTAAGGGCAGGTAAATTGTTCAAGGTCACATAGAGCTGCACAGATGGAGCCACCCTGTAATTCTTGCAGGTGAATGATATGCAGGCACAGAGGGACTTCTGACCACAAGAGGACAGAAGGCAGCTGGAGCCCACGTCCTGTTTATAGAAAGCAGGGTATGAGGCAGATTGGAGGCTCAGGGAGGAGAGAGAAGGGAAAGGCTCCTAAATGAGCTGATGGAAAGAGCAAGGAGGGGTACAGGAGAGCGTGACATTGTTACAGCCTTCATCTCATTAATGTAAAATATCCTCCTTAGTTTTATTTAATATCTTTCACCTTGAACTCTCATTCATTTTATTTTAATGTAACAGTTACATTGAATGAACTGAGATCAATAGTGTTATAAATTAATTTATTAATGTGTTATAAAACACATTTATTCTTTCCCACCACTCCTTATTAAACTTGCTTCATCAAACACTCCATTTTCTGCCCTTCTGCAGTTCTGTCGACCCCTCTTAGATAATATGTAAATTGTCTTTTTGTTTTGAAACACAGAGGGTCAATCCAGTATGACAATGAGGACTCCCAGCTCCCTGCTCCCCGGTTCATCCGTTCCGCAGGCGTGGGTCTGCCCCAGCTGTGGAAGTCTACAACAGGCCAGAGGGACGAGAGCAATGTCTCTCACCTTTGCTTACCCCCTTCCTCCAGGGCTGGGCCAGGAGGAAAGCAACAAAGTGCTATCTGCTGGTACCATTGTGATCTGCGTGTCCCGAGCTGACTCTTGACTTCCGGAGCAGTTTTGTGGATTTATCAGAGTCCCGCGGCGGAAACATTCCCACGTTACCAGCACGCTGCTCGCCACTCCTCCCACACGCCAAGCACCAATGGATTGCCATTGATCTGGCTGCCCTCAGCCCTCTCGGCGTCCTTTGTGACTTCAGGCCGGCTTGCCCATCCCGCTCCCACACCGTATGGTTCATTTTTGGCCCACAGGAATCACACACGCGGCCCCAGCTGCATGCCACCACCACCAACTATGGCTTGTTCCCTAAGCACCCTTGCTTCTCTCTCCCTTCTGCTTGTTCAAGCCACTCTAGCCACAGATTCTTATACAGCCCACGTGCACCCCTACCCCCGAGGGACTCACCCGCTCACCCTTCCCCGCCGCGGTGGAAGCAGCACACAGCATCCAACAGCTCTCTCCAAAGAATGCCTTTCACTTCTCTACTCTTTTGGGAGCTGGGGTAAGAGTCTTACCATTTCTTAGCATCTCTGGTATGGAGAATCTGGGACCCTTCAGCCAAAACTGAGATACAGAAGCCTCTTCAACATCCTCTTATATTTGTACTGCTATTCCTGCCTTCTTTGTGATAGTATATCTTTTCCCATACTTTATTTTCAACTTCCGGTGTCATTTTGTTTTAGATGTGTTTCTTATAGACAATCTGTAGATTTTTCTTCTTCCTAAACCTAACGCATAAATGTCTGCACTTTAATCAGGTACATTGAACTCATTCATTGTGGTATCAAGTTTTTCCTATCATCTTATCTTTTTCTGTTTTCCATGCTTTCTGGTTATTTCTTACCTCCTATCTTCTTCTTTGGTTTTGGATGAACCAAGTTTGCTTTGTTCATTTTTTTTCTCAAGTGGTTTGAAAATTACATAGTTTATTTCTCTTTTAATGATTTCCCTTATTAACAAACATATTACTTTTTTTCTGACGATGGCCAGCATTAATCAGAATCTATATCCCCTAAACAGTGTAAGAACCATAACAAGATTTTACTGCCCTCTGCACTCAGCCAACTCTCCCTCCCACACCCATATTGATTTAACTCTTCTTGGATTTTAATTACAGACTGTTATTAATTTTTTATGACCAATGACATTTTCCAGGTTACCAGGCCAATTTTACAAAGTCATTTTCTAAACAGATTTTTGAGCAAATAACCATCTTCCTCTGTACTGCATATACTTTCCTCGAGAATTTCTAAAGGCAAACTGTGATGTTATCATTGGGGGAGCAGAGGCAGGGCGGGCAGACCCCACCCGTGCCCTCCACTGCGCCCTCGGAAGGGGCATGTTTTACCTTCCCTTGTTTCCTGGCCTGCTCCCATCCGACCGTGGGCCTGACCGTCCTCTATTCAAGCCCCTCTACCTCTAACCAGTTCTTCACCTTTATTTTAATTCCTAGCATTTAAAAAAAGTACTTAATGATTTCAACATTGGATCCCTGAAGGGAGTTTTCGTGTTTCACTGCAGCCTGGAAGCAGTTCTCAGCCCAATTCCATGAGATACTAACTGCAGTCACTGCCCCCAGACAAGTTGGAAATTACTTGGTCTGTTGTACTCTAAGGTGCTGGATTTTTTTTTTTTTTTTTTTTTTTTTGAGACCCTGCTTGTGTTGCTGCACGTGGTCAGGCAGAACAGTATCCTTATGGCTTGTTGCCTTTGCTTCTTGGCTGGCTAATAATTCTCCAGATCCTATGGGGAGAGGACGCTTCAACTTCCCAACCGCAGGCTCTGGCACCCTCTAGTGGCCATGGGTAGGCTTGCAATGTCTGTGCTGAGTTCTAGACTTGCTTCCCAGCTGATATCGCAAAGGCATCACCTTCCAGTGGTGGCAATCCAACTACCAGGGCAAGGATAGGAATTAAAAAGAAGAACTCAGCACACTCTCCTACCATCACCTCCAACACTGTCGCCTCTCCTGCTACCAATCGTCCTGAAGACATTCACAGACAGCTTGGAGTCCCTCCTGTGTTCCTCTTTATCTATGGTACTCAGGCGAGGCATGGAGGTTTGCCTTCTGGTTCTCAAAGTTGAGGGGTGTCTGAAGGCCAGCAGTGGCTCCCTTTGGCAAGAGACACCCAGAAAACCCCTCTGGCTTTCTGGCTGCATGAAGTTACAGGTTCAACATCCCTATCTAGGCATATGACCACTGACCATATCAGCAGGCTTTGCCAGGAATCTGTCAGCAAACTCTACTCACAGGAAAGGCCCCTCACATAAAAATCGAAGGGAAACAACTCAGTCATGAGGTTTTAGTTCCTAGAAGAACTCCAGTGGGATGGAGTGAGAGGAGGTAATATACGCTGCCCGTAGTTTGGACTTGCCTTCCCTCTAAAAGACCCACTCTGACCCTTGCCCACTGCTCTGGCCACACACAGGACACTCCACCTTCTCACATCAGTGAGATAGTGGGGGGCCTTCTCCCAAGCAGGTGAGTAGAGACTCAGAAATATTGGGCCAGTCTGCACCTCATGTGACACAAGCGTAAACCCCTATAGATTAACGCTAACAATGGGTGACAAAGGATGTCACGGGAAGAGGAGTTACCCCTGTCACCCCGTGGTCCTTGGCCTTGCTTGGCTTGGACAAGCCCATGAACAGATTTCCTCGGGCAGCAGCTGGCAAACTATGGCCCGTGGATTAAATCCGGCCTGCCGCCTGTTTTTGTACAGCCTACAAGCAAAGAAGGCCATTTATATTTTTTAATGGTTTAGAAAAAAAATCAAGAGAATAATAATATTTCATGGCATGCAAATTTACATGAAATGAAAACTTCCACGCGTGTTAGTAAGGTTTTATTGGAACATGGCCACACTCGTTTTTCTGTCTGTTGCTTATGGCTGCTTTCATGTCGCCGTGCCAGCTTGAATAGTTGCAACAGAGACCATGCGGCCCCCAAAGTTGAACATGGTCACTATATGGCCCTTCGCAGGACAAGCTTGCTAAGTTGCCCCCTGGAAGATCCAAGCCTTCTAGTTCATCTCAGACTTCAGGAGCCCCACTGGATGGGGTAAAGAATGTGGGACAGAGCCTTGCAGAGAACAAAGGTGAATTCGCATTGTGAAGGCCCTAACTGGGAAGTTTGGATTTAAGCCATTAGGCCATAGGGAGCCTTTAAAGTTGGTGCCACGATCAAAGCAGTCATTCCGGAGACTTAACAGGGCCTCAGTTGCTGGAAGGACCTAATGAGGGGGGAATTCTGAGATAGGGAGACCAGTGGTGAGGAGTGACAATGGGGAGCTTGAGGTAAGGAACACCTAAGAAGAGGAAGAAGTGTTTACTGGTGGCATGCTGGGGACAGTGGCTGAGGGCCGCAAGAGGCAGAGGCCACGGCAGCACATAGTCATGAGACACCAAGAGCCTGTGTCCATAGGACATAGGAACATTACTGAGGGTAATCTGGTCTTTGCGAACTGGTAACCTTCCTAGCCAGATTTACTTTTGCTTTCCAGAAGCATCTTTAAAATACAGTTTAGCACCTGACAGAATATGGACATGGAGCAAAGGGCTGGAGACAAGGGGTAAGCAGTTTGAGATTAATGTGCATCATTGTATAAATTCCTGAGTAGAAATGGCTGGGGCACTCTCCAAGCTAATGAATCTGCTCCTAATCCCCTTAAAGTAACAACACCCCTGCCCAGACCTCTGGGCTCCTTGCCATATGTTTCCATTAGGTTGAAATTAACTGGTATGATCAGAGTTACTAAGGAAAAGAAATCATCAAAATTTCCAAAGAAAAGAAGGTTACATAATTGTTCCTCTACAATTATAGCAGAAGGTAAGCTACTATTTCTGCCCTGAAAAGTCCTATAAACACACCTGTTCACCACCGGAAAGGGCAAAACCATGAAGTTAATATTTTTTCAAAGGGAGCACATTGCAAAATGAAAATAACTTTATTTTATCACTTGAATTTGACATGTAGTTCTATTTACACTACTCAGAACTCATCTTCAGTTTGTGACTGTAATAGCAATTATAAGGTCCAAACTAAACTCTGAGGTTAAGACTTCAGTGGACAGTAATGGAAAGAAGAGTTGATTTTATCTTTTACATTTCCATTTCAGGGTGGATTAATTTTTTCTACAAGAATGGTTTAATAGCAGCATATATATTTTCAATAGACATAGATGGGATTGTTTAAATGACAATTCATTGTTGTAAAATAGTTGTATAGCACAAATTTATGGGTAAGTTCCTAGAATTTTTGTATATGTTTAATTTTCTCTTATCGCCCTCAAATTTCTTATATTCCTCTTGGTTCTCAACTTCTCTTTACAGAACTCTCTCAAAATATTATTAAAAATAATGTTATATCTAAGAGTCTATATGATGATAAGACTTCCTGAAATTTTTATCCACTAAAAGCCAATGATTACCATAGCATATCCAATGCTATACTAGAAGCAGTAACTAGGATTCGATTGAGACTTTCAGAACACCCAACTACAAGGATGTGAAAGACCCCAAATGAGTTAAAAGTCATTATTTCAGAAGCAGTTCTTACCATAAAAACATAAACACTTTATATATACATACAGAAATATCATACTTAAAGAGGGAAAGAAATTTAAAAATAGGAAATATCTATGAATAAAAGACAAAAACAGCTAACACTGGCCGATTCCTGATGATCTTTCTGTCCTGGCCTCTCCCAGTGCTGAAAGATTCACTTCGATTCTCCTTCCTCACAAACAGCCATCAATGCAGCTCCTGGTTTCTGATCCCACTGGCTATTAGTCTAGCTTGGCTATTGCTTAAAACAGAAGGGGCCGGGGGGCGGGGGGGGAGTGGAGGGAAGAAAAGCAGTCAGATAAGGAAAGTATATACTAAGTGCCAAGATAATCTACGGGAATCTGGGAGTATTTAGAGGAGATTTTACCCAGGCTATTTTTTTCAGAACAATATAACACACCTAAATAGAATAAATTCATATAGCACAAGAGTTAAGTGCTCATACTTTGGGGTCAGAGGGTTTATTCTTAATTCTGTCACTTCCTGGTTCACTCGAATGAATGAATGAACTTTTCTAAGCCTCAGACTCATAACCTGTAATATAGGGTGATTTTACAATGTCACATGAAAATATATTATGAATATTAATACCTGCATTATATAACTGTGTAAAGGAATAACTGAAGTAAAGCAATAATGTTTATCATGATTTGTACACAATAAATGTAAATTGTTATTAACTTTGCTTTTCTTACACCTCATCTTTAAAGTGTAATGATGAAGCAACTTTTTACTTTTGCATGAGAACAGGGATTTGTCTCTAATTTTAATAATAGGCACTACTATTAAGTATTTTAAGTAAATTAAGATTTATTAAGTGTCTACTAAATGCCAGGTATCTTATATATTGCATTCTGTTTAGTCCACAAAGGACCCCACTGAAAATGTATTATCATTCTCCCTTTGTAAGTTAGAATCCCGAACTAGAGAAGTTAAGTAACTCTCCCAGAGTTACACAAATTGTAACTATTAAATCTGGAATCAAATCTGGATGTGTCTGATTTCATAGCCCACGTTCTAGGGAGCTAGAGATGACAAAAAGGTTTTCATTCTTATCACAAATTAAAAATGTAAGGTATCAAAGAACTACCAGATCACGTCAAAAGGACTTAAGAGTCCACCTGAGAGGGCCTTGCTAGCCAAAGATGAGACAACTTGGGCATCAGAAACAATAATGACTAACTACCATAACTTGAAACACAAAAAATGTATTTAAAATCATGAGTTCATTTTAATTCTTTTGTTGGTTTTTTTTTTTTTTTAAAGTGCATTTGACATAGTTTTAGGTTGCTAGGGCACCAGTTCATTATTCTGAAAACTGGGGAATCAAGAGAAAGAATCAAGCACTTGTCTTGCTTTTCCAGTATAAGCTATCTGGGTTAGGTGTGCAGATAACTGGAGGAAAGCACTCCAGGCAAATTCAAAGGACCTGAAAAGGCACATGCCTGCCATATTCAAGAAATCACAGAGAGGCCCTGTGAAGGGACCTCAGTAAAAAAAGGCGAGTGTCAGATGACATCAAAAGGGAAATCTGGTGGGAGTTAGTGTGTAGAGTTTTCTAGGCTATTGTATGAGCTTTGGCTTTTGTGAGAGAAACAGGGAGTTATTGCAGGATTTTGAGCAAAGGATTGACACAGTCTGACTTTTGGTTGCACTGTGCCTGCGGTGCTGGGACAGCACTGAGGAAGAAACAAGAGTAAAACCAGGGAGTCCAGTGAGAAAATTACTATAATAATCCTGACATTTGAAGCACAGTGTAAAACTTATGTTTTCTCTCTGCCCTAGAACATGGGCTATGAGATGTTAGTGGCTTACACCAAGATGAGAGCAGGGAAGAAAGTGAGAAATGGTAGGACTCTAGCTTTATCTTGAAGGTAGACCTGGCAGGAGTTGCTGAGGGACTGGATGTGGGGAACACGAGAAAAAGGGAAGACAAGGGCAACTGCAGGGCTTTGCTTGTGAGTAAATGGACATCTGTCGTGCTTTCCGCTGAGATGGAGAAGATGACAGAAGGAGCAGGTCTGGGCAGAAGGTGGGGTGGGGAAGAATAAGAGCTCAATTTACATACACTAAGTTTGTGGAGCTTATTATACATCCAAGTGAAATGACAAGAAGACATCTGGATTTATGGGGTCTGGAGTTCAGAGGGCATGTTTGGGCTGGGGATATAAAGTCAAGAAATTGTTTCAATACAAGGGAGGATCAACTGCATCAAATCCTGCTGATAGATTGAGAAAGATGAAGGTTGAGAACGGACCATTGGATTACGCAGCAGGAAAGCCATTGATGACACTGATAAGAGCAGCTTCATCGTCATGGTGGAGACAAACATCTGATTGGAGAGAGGAAAAGAGAGGAGAGACACTGGTGACCATCAAGGCATTGCTTTTGTGGGATGCTGGAAATTGAAGGAAAGAAAGGGGGCTGTTGCTGGAGGGGAAGGTAGGACTCAGAGAGGGTTTGCTTGTTTGGTTTAGTTTGTTTTTTGTTTGTAAGATTGGAGAAATAATAGCCTGTCTGCGCCCTCAGGAAAAAGATATAAAGAATTGTCATTGCAGGAGAGAGAAAGAGGTAAGTTGTTCAAGTGATGTCACTGAGCAGGTGACTTTGGATGGGAAAGGTTGGCTTTGCCAGAAGGAACGGACAGTTCAGCTACAATACCCAGAGAGAAGGGAATGTATCAGGCACAATATAGGTAAGAGGCTCGAGGTGGTGGCGCCAGTTGTTGAGGGGTCTGGGTGCACAAAAGCAAAAAGTTAAAAGCTTAAGATGCCTTCTAGAATTTCAAACGACTGCAAATTTCCTAAAAACAGTATTGCTGTTCTGAAACGCAGCTCCTTCCTAGAGCTAGAAATCTGCTCGTAGCCCCAGGCTCGCTCTGGCCCCAGGGTCCGTGGGGTCAAGGATATATGGATATCTGAAGGCCCCATGCACTGCGCCCTTCCACCCCAGACCACCCTCCAGGTACTTGAGATTCCAGAATTCTCTTCACCTAAACAAGTCATCTTCTGGAGTCTATTCATGCCTCTTCCCCTCATCTGTCTTGCCGAGAGCAGAGCTGGCTTCTCCCACCCACCCCCTCTCTCTCTCAGGGTGTGCACCCCCTTAGGCCTAAAGGGTGACCCCTGGGAGGCTGCAGGGCAGTGGGGAGGAAAGGAGCTCAGACAAGGGAGCCAGGGGGTCCATCCACAGATGTGTCAGCCCTTAAGTTACAGAGCAGAGCCGCAGAGCCTTCATTTGTGCACTTTGCACAGAGACAGTTCTGCTGAAAGGGATAGCTGGTGATTGCTGATCGAGGAGACGATAAAATCTGGTGGGTTCAGCCATGAGAACAAGGGGGCTATCCTCCACGAGCTGCAACAAAGAATCCCAGTGACGCAGAAGGAGACACCATGTTATCTCTAATACCTCAGTCAGACCTGCCTTGTGTTCTCCACTGACACGCAGTAGAATGAAAGAGAAAGACCCTTGGAGCCTTTGCTGTTAGGCCCATCCATCTCTAGAAAGTGAGGTGAAATGGGCCCTCAGGGAAGAGAAAAATCATATTTAGAGAGAAGGTGCTGGAAAAAAATAACCCTAGGAATAGGGCTGCCAGATAAAATATAGTATGCAATATTCATGATAATCTTATACTAAGAAATTATTCCTTGTTTATCTGAAATTCAAATTTAACTGGGCATCCTGTACTTTTATTTGCTACATCCATCAGTCCTGACTAGGGGAAGCGGCACGTCTGCTCCGGGCCATCCCTACCCTACTCCCACCAAATCGCCTATGTTATTCCACAAACATGAGCAATAGACAGGAGGAAGTGAAAGAGGAGGAGAGGAAAGAAAGGAGAGAAGAAGGAAAGCCAAAGAAAGAGAGAGACAGGCAGAGAAATAGAAAGGACAGAAGACATGCATCAAAAAAAAAAAGTCAAGGGGAACAGATTTTTAAAAATTAAAGAAATAATTTCAAAGAAATTATAGATATAACTTTACATTAGGAAGAGCTGAAAAAAGTAAAATAATTCAAAGAAGAGCTTATAAACTATAGAAGGAGATAAATAGTGAGCCAGCAAAGCTTAGAAAAGAAATGAGAGAAAAATTAAAATGTCATAGAGATAAAAATCCACATTAGAAGCAATGAAAACAGACCACAAAATTTAAACGCAGTTCTGGTGGATAGTATGTATAAGGAAATAAAATTAAATTAAAAAGAACAAATTACAGGGATAGTTCTTGTGAATATGTTATGAATGGTAGAAACAGTAAATACAAAGTTGTTATTTGTGTTTCTGAAGAAGGAAACAAAACAAATGAAAAAAATTAAATCTAATAACATTAATGATAACAATGATAATTATAAGACCAACTATTTATTTGAGCACTTAATATGTGCTACACACTGTTCAAAAAGTTCTGAGAATTATCTCATTTAATCCTCATAACAATCATACCAGGTACTATTATCCTCCCCATTTTGCATATGAGAAAGTTGAAGCACAGAGAAGTTAAGTAACTTCCTTGAAGTTACACAGTTAGTGGTAGAGCCAGGATTTAAAATGAGGCAGGCTGATTTAACAATCTTTCCTCTTAAACACTTGAAGCATTTCTAAAATCAGCAAAGTCTTGAAACTGCAGATCTACAAAGCATATCTTATCCCAGGAATATCTGATTCAGAATAAGTAACAGTAGTTCATCTCCTGGTATAGTGACTAAAATTAAAGGATAAAGAATGATGGGAGCAGCCAAGTGGAAAAAGCAGGTCACAGACAAGAGAAAATACAAGATTGGCCTCAGTCTTCACAATAACAAAACTTAATAGTAGTTTTAAAATGATAGCGCTTCCATGTAGAACACAGGAAGTAGAATATGAAAAATTTATAACAAGCCATGTTATCCTGTAAGTATAAAGGTAATGAAAAATATATTCAGTGTGTAAGATTTCAGGAAATTCAGTACCAATTAGTCTGCACCATTTCCCTGTGTTAGGCCATTCAAGACTGTGTGTTCAAGTCTAAACTCTATCATCAGCTTTTACAAATTCTTTCACAGCCTCTCTTCTACCTGCCTTTTCAGTCTTACCTGGGGCAGCTTGTTCCAGAGCTCTAGCTCTACCGAACACCATGTTCTCTTCTAAACCTCCCTTCATTGTTTTCTGTTCAACAATACTTACCAAACACCTCTGATGGCCCAGGCCCTGTGCTGGGGAGCTTATCATCTGGCGGGGACGTCAATTACATAAGTACTTACAAATAGGACGGGTGCCACAAATGGAGAGGTATAGTGTGCTGCCTAGGACACCAGGAAGGGCCCTCCTGAAAAAAAAAATGGCATTTTGACTGAAGGGAGAGGTAAAATTAATTGGGCGGAGTTTGGGACTTAGAGAGAATGGCAAGCAGAAGGACAAGACCCAGAGGTGAGAGAAGGTGTGATATCGATGAAGAACTAAAAAATGTAGTTATAACTTTCCGTGTGTTTGTGTTTTTAGATGTAAAGTAAGTCTCTTATAGACAGCATATAGTTAGATCATTTTTAAAATTCATTCTACCATCTCTTCTTGTTCATTGGAGAGTTGTCATGGGACAACCGTAATAGCACAATCAATAAAATATAATAAATTTTAAAAATGTAAAAAGTCATGTAGATTTTCTCATATGCTGTCTTCTATAAATGTTACACTTTTGAATTTTATATGTAGGTCTATGATCCACTTTGAGTTAAATTTTGTGAAGGGTGTAAGGTCTGTGTCTACATTCATCTTTTGAATATAGATGTCCAATTATTCCACCAATATTTGTTGAAAACACTATTCTTTCTCCATTGAACTGCCTTTGTACTTTTGTCAAAAATTATTTGACTATATTTGTGTCAGTCTGTTTCTGGGTTCTCTATTTTGTTTCATTGACTTATGTGTCTTTTATTTGCCAGTATCGTGATACTTGGTTATCATAGCATCACGGTAAGTCTTGAAATAGGATAATGGGAGTCCTCCAATTTTATTCTTTTTGGTTTTGTGTTGGCTATTTTGTGTTTAGACCTGTATTTTTTACTCTTAAATATTTTCTTCAAACGCACCATAACAGAACAACTGCCAAGCATAGTGATCTTTAAAGTGTGTAGTATTAGGTAAATGTGTTTCAGAAAAAGGAATAAAGTTTCAGGGATCCTTTGCTAGGCAGTCATGAAAAACAATGGGAAGATTTGTTGAAAAGACATAAGGAAGGGCAAAAAATGTATAGGGCTTCCTATTCTAAACCACTGTAGAAAATGTGGAACTATTATTCTAAATCCCTAGGTTCCATATATTATTATCAGTAAAAAGGTTAAATTAGGTAAATGTTTGAATTTGTGACTCTATTCACTACCGTTGAAACCACTTATAACACCATAATCATGACAAAGATCTGATCTGACTAGAATACAAAATCTTCCAAGTAGGCCTATTGTTTAAAATTAGAATAACTAAAAGGGCTAGAATTTTGCTCTACAACTAACGTCTGTGACAAGAATCATATAAGAGATAGTCTGTCACATTCCAGACTAGTTTTTTTCCAATTAAGAAATTTAAAAAATGAATTTGTTGTTTATTCCTGATGTCTCTAGTAAACTTGAGTAAATCTGAGAGCTATTGTGACATTAATGCTTCTAAGGAAGTGTAAATGTTTCCTCAGCGTAGGGGGTCATCAAGGCTGGCACCGAATGCTTCCAAATTAGTTGAGGTACACAGAACGACAGATTTTCAAACAAGCAAGAAAGCTCAAAATTTTATTTTTATCATCATTTAAAAGAAATTTAACGATCATTTCTTCCTTTAAGGAATATAAATTTTAGTGTCTTTTCTTTAGTATTGCTTCAGAGTCTTCAGGAAATGTTATTTGTTAGAACTAAAATAATATGATATTAAATAAAATAATCAGTAGGGATTCCACTTGAAATAACTTGGTCTCTACTTAAGAGTAACCATCTATCCAATCTCTTCCTCAGGAGACAATATGGCAAAATAGCATTTAAGATTCAATTATTTAGCATCTCATTTCCTGTTCCTCCAAAACACAGGAACTCTATCTTAAAGGTTCTATAATGAGAGAACTTTTTATGTCAGATGCTATTCAAATTTCTTTTGTGTGTTTCAGTTTAGAAGGAACCGTGTTAATGCTGGTGGTCCCTGAACAAGGACTGCCTTTATTTTAAAATGTGTTTGTTTTTTACACTGAAAGGAAAAGAAATCAACAGAGACAAGAGGGAAGGGGGGGGGCAGGGAAAGGGAAGGGAAGGGGAAAGTCAAGGAACACATAGCAAGGACTCATGGACAAAACCAAAGGGGAAGAGCTGAGGGAGGGAGGGAAGAAGGGAGGGGGCAAGGGAAAGTGGTGGGTGGGGAGGCAGAGCCAAATGTATTTAAAAAAAATAATAATAAATAAATAAATAAATAAATAAATAAATAAATAAAATGTGTTTGGTTTTTATTCTTTTTTAAAAATTTATTTATTTAAATTTATAAATCATGTTTATTCTATTACAGTTGTCTCAATTTTTACCCCTTTACCCGCCTCCACCCATCCCACCCCAGATCCCACTCCCACAGTCAATTCCCACTCTGTTGTCCATGCCTACGGGTCATTCATACATGTTCTTTGTCTAGTCCCTCCTCCTTCTTTCCACCATTGCCCTCTTTCCCCTTCCCCTCTGCTCCATGTTTTCATGCCTGTGGTTTATTTTGTTCATTAGTTTATTTTGTTGAATAGAGTCCACTTATAGGTGAGGTCATATGGTGTTTGTCTTTCATCAACTGGCTTATTTCACTTAGCTTAATATTCTCCAGTTCCATCCATGTTGTCACAAAAGGTGAGAGTTCCATCTCTCTCTTCCTTTCTTTCATTTGTTCTTTCTTTCTTTCTTTCTTAAATGCACGTTGATTTTATTTATTTTTTAAATGTCAAAGTTAATTATAAAATATTTAAAAAATTTAAAACCATTATAAAGTCTCAGCAATTAAAACAACATGACACCAGCACAGAAATAATCAAGTAGATCAATGAAATATAATGAGCATTCTAGAGACAAACATATATATCTGTCTAACAATGTAATATATGATTAAGTTAACATTTCAAATCAATGGGGAAAACAAGGCTTATTCAACAAATAAAGTGCATGGACCACTGTTCCTTGAAATAAAACAAATATAGAGCCCAATTTCACACACTATACAAAAAGTATTCAGGGGAGTTAAAAATCAATATGTAAAATCTAAGGAGTTTTAAGGGAAATACAAAATAATATTTTTCATGACCTGGAATAAAATATTCAAACCCAGAAGCTATAAAGTAAATATTGACAATATGGCTATATTAAACATTTAACTATATAGTAATATACATATAAAAAAAGTTAAAGGACAAGGAATAGAATAGGAAAGTATTTGCAACACATCTAAAACATGGTTAATAAGTTCCTTTTTTTTTTTTAGGGAAAAGAGTTCTACAAACGTTTAATCAATAAATGGAAAAAGAATACCAAAATATCATTTAAAGCTTTTAAAAAGTAATAGAAATAGGCAAGAAATATACAAAAACAGGGTTAGTTTCAACAAATAACAAAGTAATAATTACAATAACACATCATTGTCACAATCAGATTAGTAAGTTTTAAAAATATTGATATCAAGTATTGGCAACTGTGAAAGGAACTGGGTATTCATAAACTCTTTTTCTTCATCTTCTTAAAGCAGTCCCTTTAGCATATTTTGCAGTGCTGGTTTGGTCGAGGTGTATTCTTTCAGCCTTCTTTTGTCTGGGATACTCTCTATTTCGCCTTCCATTTTAATTGAGAGCCTTGCTGGGTAGAGCAGTCTTGGTTGCAGGCCTTTGCTTTTCATGACTTGAAATACTTCTTGCCATGCCCTTCTGGTTTGCAGTGTTTCTGTTGAGAAGTCAGCTGCTGGCCGCACCAGGGCTCCTTTATATGTTAGTACCCCTTTCTCCCTTGCTTCCTTTAGGACTCTCTGTTTGCCTTTGATATTTGCCATTTTAATGATGATGTGACTTGGAGTGGGCCTCATTGGGTTCCTCTTGAATGGGACCCTCTGTGCTTCCTGGACTTGTGTGACTTTTTCTCTCCTCAAATGAGGGAAGTTTTCTTCCACCATTACTTTTTCAAACAGGTTCTCTATCCCTTGCTCCTCTTCTTCTCCTTCTGGTATCCCTATTATGCAGATATTATTACATTTCAGGTTGCCCTGCATTTCCCTCAATGCGTCTTCATTCTTTCTGAGCTTTTTTCATTTTCTTTCTCTTTCTGGGAGCTTTTCTCTACGTTGCCCTCCAGTTCGCTGATTCGGTCCTAAGCTTCATCTAGCCTACTTTTGATTCTTTCTACTATTTTCTTCAATTCAGAAACTGTATTCTTCATTTCCTCTTGTCTCTTAATGAAAGTTTCTATGTCCTTTTTCATGCTGATATAGTTTGCAGTAAGTTCCTCGTAGTTTCCCTGTAGTTTTTGGTAATTCTTTCTGAGCTCACTGAGCTCATTGAGCTTCCTCCGAACCATTGTTTGGAACTCAGTATCTGATAGTTTACTTGCCTCTATTTCATTTAGTTTTTTTTCTGGGGATTCCTCCTTTCCCTTTGACTGGGGGGGAAGGATGTTTCTTTGTCTTCCCATTATTTGTGAGACCCTTCTTTTTTGCTTCTGCTTCTTCAATTGCTCTGTCTTGATTTCCTGACTTTGTGGTGTGAACTTCTATGGTAGGAGACAGATGTTTTTTTCTTTCTGGATCTGTCTCTGATGATGTCAGCTGTTGACCCTGTCTGACCTAAGCAGTCTATTTGAGATTTCAAGTAATCTACTGTTTGTGGTTGTCTCCTTTAGCAGTTAACCTATTCACTCTGCACTCAGCAGCCACCTTAGACGGGTCAGGGTGGGGCAGATTCCCTTCTGGTGGTGGAGTTATTGGGTCCTCTCTTGCTGCAGCTGTACGGGGGATGAGTCAGCACTGAGATCCCGCTGGCTACTCTCTATTCTCTCACCAAAGCCTCCTTCCTCAGTCTTTCCTCAGGCATCTCTAGCCCACCCTGCCCCCGCATTTGCAAGAGACCAGGGTAAGTGGCAGTTAGATTGCGCTAAAGCCATTCTTCTGTCTCTGAGGTTACAAGGCTTCTCTCTTGCTATCGTTCAGTTGTTTGTTCCAAGTGATTTCTCCACAGTTTAGTTGTAAATCCAGGTTGGTCCTGGGAGGTCAGTGTGATTTCCACTCACTCCTCTGCTATCTTGATTCTCTTGGATCTTGATTCTTATTTTCTAAAATGTGTTTGGAAATGGAGTGAGTCATTCTTCAATTTCCTTAAAAGAAATTAGATTTAGTACAGATTAATACAAAACCCACATTGAAAGTAGCATATTATGACTTAGGGATAATAAATATTGGCTTGCTTTACCCATTTGGACACTCTCTGTAAGGCAGCTTGAGTTTTACTTTATCCTCTGAGAACCTGAGTAGATGTCAATTGAGAAGAGGTTCTCTTGTTTGCCTCCTTCACTCATTGATAACAACTTTAGGCTAAGAAAAAAAAAAAGTCTGCTGCTTGTTACTAATAGTAACAAAGGTAGAAAGGGCTTGTGGGTCCGTGGGCATTAAAATGCTGCCAAATTTCACTTAGCATCACAAATTATGTCACGTTTTTATTAAGGCCCAAATTTACTTCCTAGTTACTTCCAAGTGATGACAGTTCCTTGCAGGGTACCCTTGAAGTATTCCTAGGTTGTCTCACTTGTCCTAAACTCCTACCATATTTGTTCCATTGGACAACAACAACGAAAAAGAAAATATTTTCCACTGTTCCATCTATCAATGCAATTCTTTGCTGATGACTACTGATGTCTTATTGAGCACTGGTGGGAACTTAATGCCATCCCATGCTGAGCCTCTGCATTCCATTGTCCCTCCTGAAGCTCTTTCAAGTGCAGCAGTTTTCCAGAAACAGCCACGCTTAGCTCTCAAGGTGCTGGAGCTACTCTGTTGTCTGTAGCAGCAGTGGGCAAATGGCTCCCTTAGAATTCTAACTTCCTCTATGAGTGGAGCACCAAAGACATTTGAGACCTGGTGGGTTAAAGACTGTAGTCAAACAACTCTTCTGGTTTTTAGCTTAAGCCACTTAGTTTTCACTTCCTGGACCCAGAAATGTGTCCAGAGGACTAGACCCAAGAAAAATTTAGTAAAAATCACTCAGCTATATTCAGAATCCTTATTCTACCATCAGGAAATATAGCCAAATCCCAAGCTGAGGATCTTCTATGTTCAGTTACAAAGAAGCATGAACAAATTGGTTTTTCTTACTAAATATACAGAGGGATAACATTTGAATTGAATATTGCTAATATTTGAACTGAAGTGTACAGAGGGATAATATTTGAATTTTAATATTTTTTGATGCAATACTTCTTTCTTACTCTTTCAGTTTTTTTCATCATTAAAATGATATCATGGTACTTGTAGTTTCCAGTTTAGCACAGAAAGAGTTTAGAAATCTCCACTTCATTCTGATAAGTAAAAAGCTAAACAATCTGAAATATCAAAAACTCTTCTTAGATTTGCCAGAGAAATAAGGTCACAGAGCAAACCGCTGTTCTCCAAGTTGGAGAGACACTTAGACAAATATTACACAAAGAATCACAATTTACCAGAGTAGAAACCCACAATGGGAACTGGGGCCAGAGTAGGAAAACCTAGTCTGTCATTGACATATTTCTGGAAGCTCAGTGTGGACAATTCTAATAGTGAAAAACACCAGAGAGACCAAGTCAGAGAGGGGCCCCTGTACTTCAGTGAGGTTTGACTCCAGGAACTCTACCAGGTCCTCGTTGGAGGAAAACACTCTTATGCTTCCAATAGAGGGAGAGGAAAAGGAGCCATTTTGAAATATCCAGAGCATTCTATTTTAACAAGTCCTACCCTCAAGAGAAGCTATTGTAGCAGAGCATATACTATTGGGGTTTTATCACAGTCTAACTCACTTGGGGAAAAGGAAATACCCAACTCAGCCCACACTAGATGTACTGTCTCACCTAAGGGGCATGTGAGGGTACTGAGAAGCATTTGTGAAGTCCACAACCAGAAGCATAGGTTCACTAAAAGACTACTAAAAGTCCTAATCATAAGACTGTAAAATACTTCCCCTCTTTCTAGAATGTACCATCCAATTACTAAATGCCTATTTAAAACACTTACTTTCAACCAATATTTCTTATTCCATTCAGGATACTATAAAAAAATACCATATGCTGAATGACTTACAAACAACAGGAATTTATTTCTCACAGTTCTGGATACTAGAAAGTCCAAAATCAAGATGGCAGCAGATTTGATGTCTCATGATAACCCACTTCCTGGTACATAGACAGCTCTTTTCTGGTTTTGTCCTCACAAGGCAGAAGAGGCAAGGGAGCTCCCTGGGGTCTCCTGTATAAGGGCACTCATCCCTGATGATCTAATCACTTCCCAAAAGCCCTGCCTCTGATACCATCACACTAGGGATTAGGTTTCAACATTTTGGGGGTGTGGGGTGGATTTTGAATTTTGGAGGACACAAACATTTGGCCTATAGCACAGTACATTACAAATAGCAAAACAGAAAAAAAAATACAAGGTGAAATCAAGATGGCAGAGGAATAAGTGGAAGTCACACCGACCTCCCCCTAGGACCAACCTGGAATTACAACTAAACTGTAGAGAAATCACCTGGAACAAACAACTGAACAATAGCAAGAGAGGACCCTTATAACCTCAGACAGACAAAAAAATCAGCTTTAGAACAACCTAGCCTGTAAGGAGTGTGGTAGAGACTCAAGAAGGCAGGCAGGGTGCCCACAGGTAGCAGTACCAGAGGGATATTGAAACAGCCAGTTGTATTCCCCTGAGAAGAGCGAGGTCTAAACCATAAGCAGAGATCTCCAGCCTACAGTACGAAAACCCAAAGAATACATAGATAACAGCCAGCTACGAAAAGCAGCAGGGTTGCTCTCTGCCAGAAACGGGAGGCCGAAGACACAAAGAGCCATTTAAAGGGCCAATGCATAAATTTTTTGTTGCAGCCTCTTACCCTGGTCTCCGGAAAAGGCAAGGTCAGAGTAGACTGGAGACGCCTGAGGAGAGACTGGAGAAGGAGGATTTGGGGAGAGAACTGAGAGAGTAGTGAGCAGGATCCCGGTGCTGACTCTTCCCCCAGACGGCAGCAGCATCTTGCTCAGGCAGACCACTTCCCTGAGCAGCAACAGCATGAGAGGACACAATAGCCCCACCCCAAGGAGGGAGTCCACCCTGGCCCAGTGGTGCTAAAGCCTGACTGCTGAGTACAGACTGGCAGCCACAGATAGTAGATTTCTGGCTAAAGGTAGCACAGAGTGGTCTAGAGACACTTGAGGAGAGACTGGAGATAGATGCTTTGGGGGGAGAGTAGCCAGCAGGATCCCAGTGCTGACTCCTCCCCTGTATAGCAGCAGCCATCTGGCCCAGGCAGATTACTCCCCTGAGCAGCAGCAGCCTGAGAGGACCAATAACCCCACCCGCAGGAGGGACTCTGCGCCCTGCCCCCCATGATGCCTAAGCCTGACTGATGAGTGCAGAGTGACTAGATTAACATCTGAAGGAGAGAGCCACAGACAGTAGATTCCTGGAGTCTCAAACAGACTGCCTAAGGTCAGAGAGAGTCAACAGCTGACATCATCAGAGACAGATCCAGAAAGAAAAAAACATCTGTCTCCTACCATAGAAGTTCACACCACAAAGTCAGGAAATCAAGACAGAGCAATTGAAGAAGCAGAAGCAAAAAAGAAGGGTCTCACAAATAATGGGAAGACAAAGAAACATCCTTCCCCCCCAGTCAAAGGGAAAGGAGGAATCCCCAGAAAAAAAACTAAATGAAATAGAGGCAAGTAAACTATCAGATACTGAGTTCCAAACAATGGTTCGGAGGAAGCTCAATGAGCTCAGTGAGCTCAGAAAGAATTACCAAAAACTACAGGGAAACTACGAGGAACTTACTGCAAACTATATCAGCATGAAAAAGGACATAGAAACTTTCATTAAGAGACAAGAGGAAATGAAGAATACAGTTTCTGAATTGAAGAAAATAGTAGAAAGAATCAAAAGTAGGCTAGATGAAGCTTAGGACCGAATCAGCGAACTGGAGGGCAACGTAGAGAAAAGCTCCCAGAAAGAGAAAGAAAATGAAAAAAGCTCAGAAAGAATGAAGACGCATTGAGGGAAATGCAGGGCAACCTGAAATGTAATAATATCTGCATAATAGGGATACCAGAAGGAGAAGAAGAGGAGCAAGGGATAGAGAACCTGTTTGAAAAAGTAATGGTGGAAGAAAACTTCCCTCATTTGAGGAGAGAAAAAGTCACACAAGTCCAGGAAGCACAGAGGGTCCCATTCAAGAGGAACCCAATGAGGCCCACTCCAAGTCACATCATCATTAAAATGGCAAATATCAAAGGCAAACAGAGAGTCCTAAAGGAAGCAAGGGAGAAAGGGGTACTAACATATAAAGGAGCCCTGGTGCGGCCAGCAGCTGACTTCTCAACAGAAACACTGCAAACCAGAAGGGCATGGCAAGAAGTATTTCAAGTCATGAAAAGCAAAGGCCTGCAACCAAGACTGCTCTACCCAGCAAGGCTCTCAATTAAAATGGAAGGCGAAATAGAGAGTATCCCAGACAAAAGAAGGCTGAAAGAATACACCTCGACCAAACCAGCACTGCAAAATATGCTAAAGGGACTGCTTTAAGAAGATGAAGAAAAAGAGTTTATGAATACCCAGTTCCTTTCACAGTTGCCAATACTTGATATCAATATTTTTAAAACTTACTAATCTGATTGTGACAATGATGTGTTATTGTAATTATTACTTTGTTATTTGTTGAAACTAACCCTGTTTTTGTATATTTCTTGCCTATTTCTATTACTTTTTAAAAGCTTTAAATGATATTTTGGTATTCTTTTTCCATTTATTGATTAAACGTTTGTAGAACTCTTTTCCCTAAAAAAAAAAAAGGAACTTATTAACCATGTTTTAGATGTGTTGCAAATACTTTCCTATTCTATTCCTTGTCCTTTAACTTTTTTTATATGTATATTACTATATAGTTAAATGTTTAATATAGCCATATTGTCAATATTTACTTTATAGCTTCTGGGTTTGAATATTTTATTCCAGGTCATGAAAAATATTATTTTGTATTTCCCTTAAAACTCCTTAGATTTTACATATTGATTTTTAACTCCCCTGAATACTTTTTGTATAGTGTGTGAAATTGGGCTCTATATTTGCTTTATTTCAAGGAACAGTGGTCCATGCACTTTATTTGTTGAATAAGCCTTATTTTCCCCATTGATTTGAAATGTTAACTTAATCATATATTACATTGTTAGACAGATATATATGTTTGTCTCTAGAATGCTCATTATATTTCATTGATCTACTTGATTATTTCTGTGCTGGTGTCATGTTGTTTTAATTGCTGAGACTTTATAATGGATTTAAATTTTTAAGTATTTTATAATGGATTTTGACATTTAAAAAATAAATAAATAAAATCAATCTGAATTTTTAAAAAAAAAGAAAGAAAGGGGGATGAAACTCTCACCTTTTGTGACAACATGAATGGAAATGGATAATATTATGCTAAGCAAAGTTAGCCAGCTGGTGAAAGACAAATACCATATAATCTCACCTATAAGTAGAATCTATTCATCAAAATAAACTAACAAACAAAATAAACCACAGGCATGGAAACATGGAGCAGAGTGAAAGTGACCAGGGGGGATGGGGAAGGAGGACAATGAAGGAAAGAAGGAGGAGGGATTAGACAAAGAACATGTATGAATGACCCATGGACATGGACAACAGAGTGGGAACTGACTGTGGTAGCGGGATGGGTGGAGGAGGGCAAAGGGGAAAAAATGAAACAACTGTAATAGAATAAACATGATTTTAAAAAAAGAAAAAATAAAAATAAAGTGTTACTGAGAAAAAATACGCAGCATACTTAAATGCAAGGAACACACTTTCAAAAGACAGAGCATGTATCACAACCAGACTCAGATGTGGCAGAGATATTTAAATTATCTGGCTGAGAATTTTAAGTAACTATGATTAATATGCTAAGGACTCTAATGCATAAAGTAGACCATATGCAAGGACAAATGGATAATGTAAGCATAGAGATGGAAATTCTAATAAAGAAATGCTAGTGGTCAAAAACACTGTAATAGAAATGAAGGCGCAGCTGAGAAAAGAATAGCTGAGCTCAAGGTTATCTCAATAGAAACTTTCAAAACTGAAAAGCAAAGAGAAGTAAACTGGAAAGAACAAAATAGAATATTTAAGATCTGAGAGAACAACTGCTGTGAAATAGTAACTAGCGTCCGCCTCCAGTTTCTGGCTCAGAGCTCCAAAAACCCTTGTCATTTCCTCAGTGATAAAAATATCAGGAGCAGCTTTTTTCTAATATTTGTCCTTTGACCCCAGAGCTCCTACACCCCTTGGAATTCCTGGGTGATAAGAGTGTCTTTTGTTCTAAGAAGGGGACTCCTGGTGGGCTCCTGGGGAGTTTCAGGATGGGAGCTGGTCAGAGGAACGGTCCAGCCACGATCAGAAGCTTGGCACCTTCCAGGATGAGGAGAGGGACTGGAGACTGAGTTAAGGACTGATGCAGCCTACATGATGAAGCTTTCATGATAAAACCTCCATAAAAAAAGTCAAAGGTAAAGGGCTCAGAGAGCTTCCAGGTACACACATCCATGTGCCAGGAAGGTGGTATTACCTCAACTCTACGAAGATAGAAGTTACTTCACTCAGGACTCTTCAAGACCTCACTCAGAGTATCTCTTTATCTAGCTGTTCATCTGTATCCTTTCTCATATTCTTTATTATTTAACAAACACATAATTAAGTGTTTCCCTGACTTGAGTGAGCTGTCCTAGCAAACGATAGAGTCTGATAAGGGGCCGGGGGAACATCCATTTTATAATCAATTGGTCAGAAGAAAAGGTGACAGCCTGAGACTTGCAACTAATGTCTGAGATGGGGAGAGAAGACTTCTGGGACCAAGTCCTTAACCTGTAACCTGTAGGGTTTGCACTAACTCCAGTTAGTGTCAGAATTAAATTGAATTGTAGGACACCCAAGTAGTGGTGCAGAGAACTACTAAGTGTGGGGGGAAACCCCATATATCTGATGTCAGAAGTGAAGTAAGGTGTGGTAGTAGTTTGAGAGTAAAGAAAAGCCATGGTGTATTTTGTCCCACACAATTACCTAAGGTGTAACATACATGTAATGAGAATACTGGAAAGAAAAGGAAAAAAGGAAAGGAGGGAGGGAGGGAGGGAGGAAAGAAGGAAGGATGGAAGGAAGAGAGAAGAAAGTAAAGAAAAAATGAAGGAGGGAGAAAGGCAGGGAGGGAGGGAGTGGGAAGGATGAAGAAGGAAAAGGAAGAAAAGGAAAAGAAAAGAAATGACTGGGAATGTCCCCAAATTTATACCAAACACTAAGCCACAGATCCAGGAAGCTCAGAGAACGCTCAACAGGACACATGCCAAAAAAAAGCAAACAAACAAAAATTTATGCCAAGGCATATTATATTACAACTGTAGAAAATGAACAATAAAGAAAAAAATCTCGAAAGAAATCAGAAAAAAACACCAAGGGAACAAAGATAAGAATTACACCCGACCTCTCTGAAGCCATGCAAGTGAGAAGATGGTGGGGTGTGACATCAGCCAAATAGCTGAATAAGATGCTCTTCACTTGTATGCTCTCCCAAAACAGTTTAGTATCTATCCACAGGAAGGAAAACACTGCCTTTGTGGGAGCTGCAGGATCCAGCAACACACACCAAGAGGCCCAGGAGCAGTCTAGACCACCTGTGCGTGGAGTGATAGGTATACAGACCTTGATCCTGGCCTGGACCCTGCAGTGGCCTATACATTCGTAAATCAGCCCCAATCTTTCTTGGCTGTGCTCTGGAAGTCCCTGGAGACGACTGTCTTATGCCATCAGCCGCAGATGAAAGAGCCTTTGTGGAAGTCCAGGAGTCCAGCAGAGAAGTCCCAGCACACTGTTGGAGAAATAAAAAATGTGTAAGTTTGGAGACATTGGAGAGGGGATAAGGAACAGTGTGACTTCACACATCACTCTTCCTCCGGCACAAGCCATGAACTATACACATCTGGCGAATGGGAAGAGGCTGGGAGAGCAGCAGATAGGCATCTTAGAGGGCATTAAAGATACTCCATCAAGAAGTTTGCTCATGAGCCACCAGGGATACCTTGCCCGTGGGTCATTCCAACTGCCCACAGTTATGCCCACAACTCTGCCTGCCTCACACACCTGCCCCCCCACTGCTCCACCGTGGGCTGGCTCCCTCCGCACACCCTCCATGGTGGTGAGAAAAAGCTTTAGCAGATGACTCATGAGTGTACACAGAAAGGCAGACTGAATCTTCAGGCCAAGGAAAAACTACAAACTTGAGCTTTCACACAGCCTTTGGGAAAGCAAAAGGGAGGCTTTAGCACCTGGCCTGGTGTTTTGTAGGGTCAAGAGAAGACACACAAGCTTAAGAATTCTACCACAAGAGGGAGCAGGAAGTATGGAGCATATTCATAGAAGGTACAATAAAGCTTCAGAATCTCTAACAGTGCTGATGGAAGATATTTCTCTCTCAAAGTCATTCAGTCAAGACTGAAGGAGCTGGGTGAAAATAATGTTAGACTTCCAGGTACATGAAAAATCAAGGAAACATAATACCACCAAAGGATAACAATAATCTTTAAGTAACCAACCCCAAAGACATGGAGATCTATGATTTATTTACCTGACAAAGAATTCAAAATGGCTGTTTTAAGGAAGCTCAATAAACTATTAAAAAGAAAAAAGAAAACAAAGACAACTCAAAGAAACTGGGAGAATAATGTATGAACAAAATGAGGGGTTTAACAAAAAGACAGAAATAATTAAAAAGAACCAAACATAAATTCTGAAGCTGAAGAATACAATAAATTCAATTGAAAATGTAATAGAGAACAGCAACAGCAGAATGGAAGAAGTAGAAGAAAGACTCTGAAATAAAAGGCAAGACCTTTGATATTATCCAGTCAGAGAATAAAGAAAAATGAATGAAAAAGAGTGAAGAAAAACTATGTGATCTACTGGAAACCACCAAAAAAACAATTTGGAAATCATCGGACTCCTAGAAAAAGAGAAGAGGGGGATAAAAAACTTATTTAAAAAAAATAATTGCTGCAAACTTTCCTAATCAGGGAAGAGATCTGGACATCCAATTTCCTGAATTTCAGAGGTCCCCTAACAAACTCAACTTAAAGAGATCTTCTTTAAGACACAATATAAAAAACTGTCAAAAATTAAAGACAAACAGAATATTAAAAGCAGCAAGCAAAAAAAAAAAGAAGCTAGTAACTTGTAAAAGAACCCCATAAGGCTATTGGAAGATTTCTCAGTAGAAACTTTACAGGCCAGGAGAAAGTAGAATGATCTATTTAAAGTGCTCAAAGAGAAAAAACTGCCAACCAAAAACATTCTATTGTAAAGTTGTCTTTCAATAAGAGAGGGGAAAAAATTTTCCCACACACAGAAAGGTGAGGGAGTCATCACCACTGGACCTGCCTTACCAGAAGTGCTGGAAGGAGTTTTACAAGATGAATGAAAGGACACTAGTTAGTATCATGAAAACATGAAAATATACAACATGCTGGTAAAGGTGAAGATATAGTAAACTTCACAATACTTTAATATTGTAATATGTTGGTGTTAACCACTTAACTCTAGTATAAAGGTTAAATGACAAAAGTATTAAGTATCTATAGCTAAAATTCTTGATTAATAAATGTACAACACAAAAAGAGGTATATTGGAACATCAGAAGCATAAAAGGGAAAGGAGTAAAAGGGTATGCAATCAAAGTTGTCAGCATAAGATACACTGATAGATTATATACAGGATGAGGCAAAAGTGGGTTTACAGTTGTGAGCATAAAAAACTACAGAGCTTATTCTTATTATTTATTAATCCTTGTATTATTTTCCATACAAACACTGTGAACCTATTATACTTTTGCCCCACCCTGTATATATTCACACTACATGAATCTAACACATACATAGAACATTCCATCCAACATCAGCAGAGTACACATTCTTCTCAAGAACACATGGAACGTTCTCAAGGACAGATCATATGATAGGTCAGAAGGCAAGTCCTAGCAAATTTAAGAAGACTGAAATCATACCAAGTGACTCTTCCAACCATAACATTATGAAAGTAGAAGTCAGAGGAAGAGGACTGAAAATGCACAAATGTGTAAAAATTAAACAACATACCTCTGAACAACCAGTCGGTCAAAAGAGAAATCAAAGGGAAAATTTTAAAATCTTGTAATCAAAACAGTGTGGTAATGACATTTAAAAAAAAGACATATCAACAAATGGAAAAGAATGAAGAGCCCAGAAATAAACCCATGCAAATACAGTCACCTAATATTTTGATAAGGACGCCAAATATGCTTAGAGAAAAGATAGTCTCAAGTAAATGGTGCTGGGAAAACTAGATATTTATGAGCCAAAGAATGAAACTCTACCTCTATCTTAAACCACTCACAAAAATTAACTCAAAATAGATTAAAGACTTAAATGGAAAACCTGAAACCATAAAACTCTTAGGGGAAAAATAAGCATCAATAAAAAGCTCCTTGACATTGGTCTTGGCAATGACTTAATGGATAGGACATTAAAAGACAAGAGACAAAGACAAAAATGAACAAGTGGAACTATATTAAATTAAAATGCTTCTGCATAGCAAAAGAAACAATCAGAAAAATGAAAAAGCAAATTTCAAAAGGGGAAAAATATTTGCAAACCACCTATTTGATAAGGGGTTAATATCCAAAATATATAAGGAACTCATACAACTCAATAAAAGAAATGAGTAAAGGACCTGAACAGACATTTTTTCCAAAGAAGATATTTAAATGACTGACAAGAACGTGAAAAGTTGTTCAACATCACTAATCATCAGGGACATGCAAATCAAAACCACAATGACATATCACCTTACATCTGTTAGGAAAAAAGAATATAAAAATAGGACCCAGCCCTGACCGGTGTGACCCACTTGGTTGGGCATTGTCTCACAAGGTGAAAGGTTGCTGGTTCAATTCCCAGTTAGGGCAAAATGTTAGGCTGCAGGTTTGGTCCTCAGCTGAGGTGCATACAAGAAGCAACCAACTGATGTTTCTCTCTCACATCAAGTTTCTCTCCCTTTCTTTCTCTGCCCCCCCCATAAAAATAAATAAATAAAATCTTGGAAAAAAATCCTTAAAAAATAGGACCCAAGAACAAGGAAAACAAAATAGAAATCAATAACAAATAGGGTAGATATTAATCTAACTGTATCAATAATTACTTTAAACATGGCAAGATTGACTCAGTAGATGCAGAAAGAAAATTTGACAAAAATATCCAACATACCTCCATGATAAAAAACATTCAATAAACTAAAAATACAAATGAACTTCCTTAACATGATAAAGAACTTCTATAAAAACCCACAGTTAACACAATATTTAATGATTCATCAAGGCTGCACACTTTTCCTCTAAGAGCGAGAACAAGACAAGGATGCCTCTCTCACTCCTTTTATTCAACACTGTGCTGGAGATTCTAGCAAGGGTATTAGGCAAGAAAAATATAGAGAAGGCCTCCAGATTGGAAAAGAAGACATAAAACTATTTCTATTTGCAAATGACATGATCTTATACTTAGAAAATCTTAAGGAATCTACTAAAAAAACAGAACCATTAAATTGTTCATCAAGGTTGGAGGATACAAAATCAATATGCAAAGATCAATTGTATATCTATGTACTTGCAATTAACAATCTGTTAATGAAAATCAGAGAACAATTTCATTTGCAATGGCATAAAAAGAATAAAATAGGAATAAATTTAACCAAAAAAGTGTAAAACTTACACTCTGGAAACTATAATACATTGTTGCAAGAAATTAAAGAAAACCTAAATAAATGGAAAGGCATCCAATGTGCTGGATTAGAAGACTTAATATTGTTAAGATGGTAATATTCTCCAAATTGATTTATAGAGTGAACCTGATCACTATCAAAATCCCAGTTGCCCTTTTTTTTTTGTGCAAAAATTGACAAACTGATTCTAAAATGTGTAAGAAAATCACATAACGGCTAAAACAATCTTGAAAAAGAACAAAGTTGAAGGACTCACACTTCCCAATCTCAAAACTTAAGACAAACTTACAGTAACCAAGACGTAATATCAACTGATATAAAGATATATCAGTGGAATAGAATTGAGAGTCCAGAATAAACATTTACATTCATGGTCAACTAATTTTCGACAAGAATGCCATGACAATTTAATGGAGAAAGGAAGTCTTTTCAGCAAATGAGGTTGAGACAAATGGATATCTACATGCAAATAACTGAAGTTGCATATACACACATAAAAATTAATGGATCAAAAACTTCAATGTATAAACTAAAACTATTAAAAAGATCCTGGAGAAAAACATAGGCATAAATCTTTGCAACCTTGGATTACACAATGATTTCTTAGCTATGACACCAAAGCATAAGCAACAAAAGAAAAATAGATAAATTGGACACGATCAGAATTAAGTTTTTGTACTTCATAGGACACCATTAAGAAAGTTAAGATAATTCATAGAATGGGAGAAAATATTTGCAAAGCATATATCTAATAATAAGGGACCTTATTAGATATATGGAATATATAAAGAATTATTACAACTCAGCAATAAAAAGGAAAATAGCACAATTGAAAATGGGAAATGATCTAAATAGATACTTCTCCAAAAAAGATATACAAATGACTAATAAGCATATGCAAATATGTTCAAAATTATAAGCTATCAAGGAAAGGCAAATTAAAATCACAATGAGATGCAAATTTGCACTCAATAGAATGGCTATAATTAATTAAAAAAACAAAATTACAAATGATGTAGAATGTGTAAAGAAATTGGAAGCCTCACACACTAATCATGGGAATGTAAAGTAGTAGAGCTGCTTTGGAGAAGAGTTTGGCAGTTCCTCAAAAGGTTAAACATGGAGTTACCATGTGATCCAGCAATTTCACTCTGAAATATATACCCAAGAGCAATAAAAACATATGTCTACCCAAAAACTTATACATGATTATTTATAACAGCATCATTCAAAATACCTAATGAGTGGGTACAACCAAAATGGCCATCAGCTGGTGAAAAGATAAATAAAATGTGGTAGGTCCATACAACAGAATAATATTTAACAATGAAAAGAAATTAAAATTAATAATAAAATAAATGAAGTACTGCTACATGCTACCACATGCATGAACCTTAAAAACATTAGGCTAAGTGAAAGAAGCCAGTCACAAAAGCTGACATATTTTACAAGTCCATTTATATGAAATGTCCAGAATATAGACAGGAAGTAGATCCACAACTGTGTAAAGCTGAAAGATGGGGTGGGAGGTGGTAAGAAGTAACTAGTAAAGGGTATGGGATTTGGGAGAAAGGATGATGAAAACAATGTTCAAAAATTGATTCATGGTGATAGTTGCATAATTTGGTGAATATACCAAAAACCACTGCATTATAAACTTTATAAGTTTATGCAACAGTGCATAAACTATTTCAGAACTTATCATTGGCTCAAAAGGTCCACCTTACCTTTCTGAGTTCAGCCAAATTGACTGGTTGTTAAGGTAGCATAGAGTCTTCAGAGCTCCTTTTGGGAATGGCTGAGGCCTTTGTTGGACTGCATCACATTTCAACTTCTTTCTCCACCCAATTCTGCTTTCTTTACTTTTTCCACAGGTAGATCTGAAGAGCACTCCCCAATGAAATTTCTGCACTCCAGTCTTCATCTCAAAGTGCTTCTTTCAGGGAACTCAGTCCGTGATAGGTTCACTTCCCTGTGTTTCTTATAACTGTTGGGACATTTTGTATTGCAAGTTTAAAAATATCAAAGTCATGGACTTCTGGTCAAGATGGAGGTATAGGTAGACACTTTGCCTCCTCACACAACCAAAAGAAGGACAACAAAAAATTTAAAAACAAAAATAACCAAAAATGCCAGAAAATTGAATGGTATGGAAATCTGGCAACCAAGGAGCTAAAGAAGAAACATTCATCCAGACCAGTAAGAGGGGCAGAGATGGGCAGCTGGGGTGGAGAGGACTCATGGCAAGGCAGCAGCCGGCAGACCGGGCAGTCCCACATTTGAGTGTGGATCAACGATGAAGAATAGCTGGGGAGCAAGATCACACAATTCAGGGTTCCAATGTGGGAAAAGGAAGCCTCAAAACCTCTGGAGGTAAAAACCTGTGTGGGTTACGGTGGCAGAAGAAACTCCCAGCCTCATAGGAGAGCCTGTTGGAGAGACCCAAAGGGTCCTAGAATGTACACAAACACACCTTCCTGGCAAACAGCACCAGAAGGGCCCAATTTGCTTGTGGGTAGCAGGGGGAATGACTGAAAACTGGCTGATAACCAAGCAACAGTCATTGTTCTCTCTCGTACCCCTCCCCCACAGACAGCATCACAACTCAGTGACCTGGGACCTGGGTTACCCGGCCCTGGCAAATACCTAAGGCTCTGTTCCTTCCAACGATTTCCAAGGCATGCTGAGACAAAGAAATTTGGCCCAAATGAAAGAACAGATCAAAGCTCCAAAAATAGAACTAAGCAATGAACAGGTAGCCAACCTATCAGATGCACAGTTCAAAACACTGGTAATCTGGATGCTCACTGAATTGGTTGAGTATGGTCGCAAAATGGAGGAAAAAGCAAAGGCTATTAAAAGTGAAATAAATAAAAATATACAGGGAACCAACAGTAAAGGGAAGGAAAATGGGACTCAAATCAATGATTTGGAGCAGAAGGAAGAGATAAACATCCAACCATAACATAATGAAGAAATAAGAATTCAGAAAAATGAGGAGAGGATTAGGAATCTCTAGGACAACTTTAAACATTCCAACATCCAAATCATAGGGGTGCCAGAAGGAGAAGGGGAAGACCAAGAAATCAAAAATTTATTTGAAAAAATAATGAAAGAGACCCTCCCCAATCTGGCCAGGGAAATAGACTTCCAGAAAGTCCAGGAAGCTCAGAGTCCCAAAGAAGTTGGACCCAAGGAAACACATACCAACACACATCATAATTGCATTACCCAAGATTAAAGATTAGGAGAGAATCTTAAAAGCAGCAAGAGAAAAAGAGACAGTAACCTACAAAGGAGTTCCCATAAGGCTATCAGCTGATTTCTCAAAAGAAGAGGCTGGCAGGAAGTATTCAGAGTCATGAAAGGCAAGGACTTACATCCAAGATGACTCCATCCAGCAAAGCTATCATTTAGAATGGAAGGGTTGCTAAAGTGCTTCCCAGATAAGGTCAAGCTAATGGAGTTCATCATCACCAAGCACTTATTATCTGAAATGTTAAAGGGACTTATTTAAGAAAAAGAAGAAGATCCAAAATTATGAACAGTAAAACAGAGGGGAGGGGGAGGGGGAAGAATGGGGGAAAAGGTACAGGGAATAAGTAGCATAAATAGTAGGTACAAGACCGGCAGGGGGAGTTTAAGAATAGTATAGGAAATGGAAAAGCCAAAGAACTTACATGTACAACCCATGGAAATGAACTAGGGGGGGGCAGGATGGTGTAGGGTAGAGGGGAATAAAGGAGAGAAAAAAACGGAACAACTGTAATAGCATAATCAATAAAAGATTAAAAAACAAAACAAAACAAAACAAAAAAGAAGTACAAATGAGTAGTTACAGAATATCCATGAAGATGTCAAATACAGCGTAGAAATGGAATAGCCAAAGAACTTATATATATGACCCCTGGATATGAACAATGGTGGAGGATTGCCTGAAGGAGCTGGGGTTGCTGGATGGAGAGTGAAAGGGGAGACAATCAGAATAAGTGTAATAGCATAATCAATAAAATATAATTTAAAAATAAAAAAGTCAAATGAAAGCAGGGACTTTAAAAAAATATGTCAAAACTGCTACAAACAACAAGTGTTGGCGAGGAGGTGGACAAAGAGGAACTCTGGTGCACTGTTGTTGGGAAAGCAGATCGGTGTAGCCACTGTGGAAAACAGTATGGAGTTACCTTAAAAATTAAAAATGGAACTGCCTTATGACCCAGCAATCCCACTTCTGGGAATATAGCCAAAAGAACCCAAAACACTAATTTGCAAGAACACACGCACCCCTATGTTCATTGTCACATTATTTACAATAGTCAAGATTGGAAGCAGCCCAAGTATCCATCAGTAGATGAATGGATAAAACAGCTATGGTACATTTATACAATGGAATATTACTTGGCTGTGAAAAAGAAGCAAATTTTACCCTTTGCAACAGCATGGGTGGACCTGGAGAACATTATGCTAAGTGAAATAAGCCAGTCAGAGAAAGACAATAACCATATGGTTTTACTCATTAGTGGAATCTAATGAACAAATTGAACTAGCAAGCAAAATAGAGACAGACTCATAGAGAACAGGCTGGCAGCTTGGGGCAGGGGGGTGAGGAGTTTGGAGGAATGGAGGGATCAAGCAAAAGGGAAAGAACTCATGGCCGTGGACAACTGTGTGGTAATTGCTGGGGGGACTGGAGGTAGGAAAGGGTATAGGGGGGATAAATGGTAATGGAAAAAATAAAATTTAAAATAAAAATTTAAAAAATGTATTGCTTAAATTAGGAAGGGGATTTATTGGCTCACGTAACTGTTGCAAGTATCAGGCCTGTTTTGATTCCATGGCTTAATGATGTCAAGGACCCAATTTTGCTCCATTTCTCTGATCTGTCTTCCCCAGAAGCAGCATTATTCCAAAGCTAACTTTGTGCACAACAGTAGCTGCAATAATTCCATAGTTTATATGCTCAACTTTCACCACCCAGATGGAAAGATAGTAGGTTTTTAATATCTTTGCTTGAAGAACGAAGAAAAATCTTTCTCAGAGTTACTAGCTTTGCAAGTTTTGCTGACACAAACTGGCCAAAATCTGGGTTTCCTAAACCACTCACTGTGGCAGGAGGTATGGGATTACCTTGGATAGTTTAAAATAATCAAAGTTAATTCCTGGAATTGGCTGTATGTTTTAATCCTTGACTTTCATAACCATGTGGATGCAACACAAAGGGAAGGGATGAAAGAGATGTGTGGAGACAAACTATATTAATTTGCTAGGGCTGCCATAACAAAGTACCACACACTGGGTGCTAAAACAAGAGAAATCTATTTTTCTCTATTTCACAGTTCTGGCAGCAAGAAGTCTGAGATGAAGGTGTTAGGAGGGTTATTTCTTCTGAGGCCTCTCTCTTTGGCTTGTAGACGGCCACCTTTTCCTTCTGCTTTCACATGGTCTTTCTTCTCTATATACATATGTCTGTATCCTAATCTCCTCTTGTTATAAGGACACCAGTCATATTTGAGGAGGGCCTACCCTAAAGATCTTATTTGAATTTAATCACCTTTTGAAAGACTTTATCTCCAAATACAATTACATTCTGAGGTACTGGGGACTTAGAACTTTAACAGGTGAACTTTAGGGAGAGGGATACAATTCAGCCCATAACACAAACTCAACATCAGCATCTATTACATATTAAAATTACATTCATCTGCTTGACTGTTGCACTAAATTGTAAATTACTTAAAGGCAAGGACAGTATCTTATCTATCTTTATATCATCAAGTGTTGGGAAACGTCTTGTCTGGTTTCAGGGACTGTAGCCCTGCTGACAGGCGAGAGGGCCCCAAGGCTGGAAATAATCAAGGAGGCCTTGGGAAAACAGGCCACTGAGGAGACATAACCTGTCCCCCTGGCAAGGGTACAGCTCTGCCTCCCTCACATCATCCTGCTTGGTCCTGTGATGGTCAATAATCAATGACAGATAAGATTCCTTAAGGAGGGACAACCTAAGCCAGACACAGACAAAATGGGCAGCAGGACAAGGACTTGGGGGGCACGGAGAAAGGGCAAAAAGACCCACACCCCTTGGCTCAGCTTGGACATGGCTGGGGTCCTCATTCTATCTGAAAGAAGTCTTCTTGTCTCTTGGTGGCTCCCTCCCCCTGCCTGAGTCAGGCTTGAAACAGTACTGGAGACAGTTCTAAACTGGATCTGGCAGTTCCCAGAGGAAATCAGGCCTAGAAGTAAATTCTTTAAAGCATGCTTTGTTTCTCCCCCAAAAGCTATGATAGCCAGCTCATGCTGGGAAGGAGGTTTACATTATGCACAGACCCTAACCCTAAACCTTTTGGCACTCTCATGTTTACATTCTCATGTCTACTAGTCTCCTCTTGGACCCATGTAAATTGGTGTGTTCCTGCCATTTGTTCTCTTCAAGACATCATTTATTCTCTGAAAACATTAACATACTGATATAATGACATCACCTTTTCATTCCTATTACCTAGCCCCACTGATAACCTTTTCAATAAAAACCTTTGGATAAAGGGGCTGAGGGCCTTGTCCACTAGAGGAAAGAGCCATGTCCCCTCTCCTGGCAAACAGAGAAGTATTTGCGACGACTTGTGTTTATCCCCGCAATCCGTGACAACCCCAGGATGGGCTCTGCAGGATTCAGACTCTGGCATCCCACC
This sequence comes from Pteronotus mesoamericanus, assembly GCF_021234165.1. Classification (NCBI taxonomy): domain Eukaryota; kingdom Metazoa; phylum Chordata; class Mammalia; order Chiroptera; family Mormoopidae; genus Pteronotus; species Pteronotus mesoamericanus. The sequence continues at coordinate 7,628,918 of NW_026555310.1, forward strand.
TCAGCTGACCTCTGACAGTGACCCTCAGATCCAGGAGCCCTGTGCTCCCCATGGCAATCAAGGCCTAGCACAGAGTCTGGAACACACTGGGAAGTCAATACAAAATAACAACTGCTTCTTGAGGACTGTAAAGAATTCACTGTATTTGGCAAGTATAAGGTCACGGGTGACTTTCCAGGAGCAGTTTCAATATAGTGGTAGCAACATAAGCCTAATTACAGTGTGTTTAAGAATGAATGGTCAGATTTTACAGTATAAAAATTATAACTGTCTTATGACAAAAAGCCACTGTAAGCAAAGACAAAAGATGATTATGAGAAAAAAGTACTTACATATATGGAACATCAAGAGTTAAGAGCTCTAACATAAAAGGGATCCTATAAAAAGAGCACAAAAAGATGAAGACAAACAACTTAATATGAAAACATACAAAGGCTATTAACAGCCCAAAAATATATGAAAAGAAGTTCAACCCCTCCAGTAATCAGGGAAATACTAATTAAAATAACAGTAACAGTAAGATAGGTTTTAATGCATATTACACTAACAAAAAGTTTAAAATTCCTGCTTCAGCATCAGCAAGAAATGAAGACATTCTTCAACCTTTAATTGGAGTGTAAACTACAGTAATTCTAGAGGTAATCTGGCAGCATGTCACTTAAGCCATCCTCAGTTGCAAGCAGTAGAAGACCCAACTCAACCCTCCCCTCCAAAAGTCATTTATAGAGTCAAACAACTAAAAATATAGACATAGCTAAATCAAATCTAACTACATGTTATCATTAGAATCTAGTATCTTTCCTTGTCTGAGTTCTGCCTTCCTCTGAGTGGAAATCATTTTCAGTAAGTGTCTCTCTTCATGAAGAGAGCCAACATCCTCACAGCAGAAGTCCAGCAGAGAGAAAAAAATCCCTAATCTAATTTTATTGTCCTGCATTGAGTCATACACCCATCCCTGAACTACAGGACATTGTATCTAGTGGGATATTATGGCCTTATTGTCCAAATATAGAAGCCACTGGAGGAGTCAATACCACTTGTAACACCATGGATTAAGAGAGAAGGGGGACTAATTTATTGGAATAAAACTGAGGTGCAGTTACCCAGAAAAAGAGATGAATGCTGGGTGGCAAAACAAAACAAAACAAAACAAACCAATATATATATACCCTCTACAGGAAAATAAAAAGTGTACTTATCTTAAAGTGAGATCAACAATCTCACTTTAAGAATTCAATTCTATAAAAAAAAATTGCACTATTTTAAAAGGATATATGTATTAAGGAAAGTTATTCCAGCATTGTTTATAATGGCATAAAATCTGGACAAATCTGCATTATCAATCAATAAAGGAATGGCTTAAAATTATGGTATGTTAATACTATATAGTATTGTGCAGCAAGTTAAAAGAATGACATAGATAAGAATATCTATGATAAACTGTTGAGTAAGAAAAAGAAAGTTGTAGAAAAATATATATGGTGTGATTTGTTATTTATAAAAATAAAAATTGGAACCTCTATTTATACATGTTTCTATAACCACTAGAAAAAGTATGAAGAGAAACATCGATCTTTTAACATGGGCTTTATCTAGTATTGGGGTGGGGAACAAAAAACTATATTTTTCTTCATGTATTTTTTAATGTACTGTATGTACTTCTGTGTTAAATAGGTAAAATGAATGCTTATTACGTTTTAAAAAAGTGAATAGAAAGTGAAATGAGGAAGTCATTTTAAAATGTAAGCTATTTTTAGATTTGGAGAGAAAAGAGATAATCTGCAGTAAAGAAAAGATTGAAAATAGGTGTTCTGGCCAAGATGGAGGCGTAAGTAGATATGCTTCACTGCTTCACTTCCCTCACACAACTAAAAGAAGGAAACAACCAATTTAAAAAAAAAAACAACCAGAGCTGCCAGAACATCAAACTGTATGAAAGTCCAACAACCAAGGAGTTAAAGGAGAAACATTCATCCAGACTGGTAAGAGGGGAGGAGACGAGCAGCCAGGGCAGAGAGGATGCATGGCAAGGCAGTGGCTGGTGGACCAGGTGGTCCCACATTCACATGTGGGTAAACCAGGAGGAACAACTGGGGAGTGATACACACTGTGCAACCCAGGGTTCCAACACAGACAAGATAAGGCCTCAGAACACTTGGCTATAAAACCTGTGGGGGTTGTCATGGCAGGAGAAACTGCCAGTCTCTTGAAAGTGGGGCAAGAGCCAAGCAAGTGGCATTGTTCCCTCTCTGACCCCACCCCCGCATACAGCACCACAATGCAGCAAAGTGGGTTGACCCGCCCTGGAGAATACCTAAGGCTCTGCCCCTTACAACATATCAGGTGTGCCGAGACAAAGAAATATGGCCCAAATGAAATAACAGATAACAACTCCAGAAAAACAACTAAAAGACAAGGAGATAGCCAACCTATCAGATGCAGAGTTCAAAACACTGGTAATCAGGATGCTCACAAAAATTATTGAGTCCAGCTGCAAAATAAAGGAAGGAGTGAAGTCTATACAAAGTGAAATAAAGAAAAATATACAGGGAACCAACAGTGAAGGGAAGGAAGCCAGGATTCAAATCAACAATTTAGAATGAAAGGAAGAAATGAACATTCTACTGGAACAGAATGAAGAAACATGAATTTTAAAAGATGAAGAGAGGCTTAGGAACCTCTGAGACAACTTTAAATGTTCCAACATCCAAATCATAGGGGTGCCAGAAGGAGAAGAAGAACAAGAAATTGAAAGCTTATTTGAAAAAATAATAAAAGAAAACTTCCACAATCTGTTGTGAAGGAAATAGACATACAAGTCCAGGAAGCACAGAGTCCCAAACAAGTTGTATCCAAAGAGAACACACCAAGACATATCATAATTAAATTGCCAAAGATTAAAAATAAGGAGAGAATCTTAAAAGCAGCAAGAGAAAAGGAGAGAGTTACCTACAAAGGAGTTCCTCTAAGACTGTCAGCTGATTTCTCAAAAGGAACCTTGCAGGCAAGAAAGGGCTGGAAAGAAGTATTCAAAGTCATGAAAAGCAAGGACTTACATCCAAGATTACTCTATCCAGCAAAGCTATCACTTAGTATGGAAGGCAAGATAAAATGCTTCCCAGATAAGGTAAAGTTTAAAGAGTTCGTCATCACTAAGCCCTTATTATATGAAATGTTAAAAGGACTTATCTAAGAAAAAGGAGATCAAAACTATGAACAGTAAAATGACAACAAACTCACAACTATCAACAACTGAACCTGAAAAAAAACAAAAACAAAAACAAGCTAAGCAAACAACTAGGACAGGAACAGAATCACAGAAATGGAACATGAGGGTATTCAGTGGAGAGGGGGAGGAGGGAGAGGGGAGAATGGAGAAAAAAGTACAGGGAATAAGAAGTATAATTGATATGTACAAAATAGACAAGGGGGGGTTAAGAATAGTATAGGAAATGGCGAAGTCAACAATTATATGTACAATCCATGGGCATGAACTAAGGGAGTGGAATGCTGCAGGGAATGGGTGTACGGGGCAGAAGGGGATAAAGAGGTGAAAAAAAGAATGCTACAACTGTAATAGCATAATCAATAAAATATACTTTAAAAAAAAGAAAATATTGAAAACAGCATAATCCACAGACCAGGTTCTGAGGGGATGAAGTAAATTTGTTTCAGAGCAGAGTTCCAAATGTACCAGGGCTGTGAAAACCTCACTGTTCCACAGGGAAATGCAAGTAAACAAACAGTAGTTCATAAAATTTAGTTTTTGGTGTTGCAAATGCATTTCTTTTAGGGAATCATGGAGATAAGAGGTGGGAGGACCGTAAAAATGTATACCCTTACTTGTCTAGATTAGAAAGCTGGTAGCTCAGTTCCCAAGCTATTAGAAATGTTAATACTCTCTAAATCACAATGTCTGGAAAAAAAAAAAAAAAACGTATTTATAGAACAAGTAGAAAGCTAAGCCTTAAAGAAGAAGAGTTAGTTCTTCCTGTGTGATGGAGGAAGGAAACAAGTGTGTGTGGGCATAGACAGTTATAGACAGACTTTGCAGGTATATGGAAAGAAGCTGAGAAAGTTATTTCCTATAGAGACTGTGTGGTAATATCTGGGTTCAGGGTTGAAGGGCTCAGCAGGAGTAACTGTGAGGTTGAGACTTGAGAGGAGTAGTAAAAACGTGGAAGAGGTGCTGTGGGGAGTAGGAGACAAATCTGAGAGAAACTGGAATCTTCAAATGTGGAATAATACCTGACTATGCGGTTGACTCTTGAACAAGGGGAGGGGGGTGTTAGAGATGCCACCCCCCACTGTACCCCCACCCCCGAAACCTGAAAACCTGTTTGTAACTTTTGACTTTCCCAAAACTTAACTACTAATAGCCTACTGTTGACTGGAAGCCCTACTGATACTGATAACATAAACAGCCAATTAACACGTATTTTATGTGTTATATGCAGAATATACTGTCTTCTTCCAATCAAGGTAGAGAAAATATTAAGAAAATCATACAGAAAATACATTTATAGTACTGTATGTATTTGTTGGGAAAATCTGCATATAAATGGCCCTTGCAGTTCAAATCTGTGTTGTTCAAGGGTCAACTGTATTTATTTCAGATTTGCTTTATTTTATGAAATTGTCCTTGATCCTTTTTATAGTCTCTCTCTCATTTGACCCTACCCTACACAACACTTTGTTTTTATTCCTTTTATAACACTTATATCATACTTAGTTTGTTTTGGTATTTGTCTTATCTGTACCCACTAAAGTCTTTGAGGCAATGTTCAGTCATCTACAATCACTTCACAGACCCTTCCAGATAGTGGATACCCAACTGACTGTTGCTGAAATAAATTTAATTCCACATAGAAAACAACTGGGTAATAATCAGTATCATCTTGATTAAAATTCTTTGCAGTTGTGAAAACAGAAACCATTGGCTTTTTAAAATTCCTGTAAATTAACTTTTTCTAATAGCATTAATTTTTCATTCCTTACAAAGATATTGTATATTTGGTTATTTTTTGCATGTGGGAGTCTTAAACCACCCTTTGAATCCATATACTTCTGCTATAAAAATACCACAGAGATCACTAAAATAAAAACTTCTACTGTAATAGATATGGAAACTGAGGACCAGGAAAACAAGGTGATTGTTTTAATATTGCAAAGATCTTCCAAACAATCCAGTTAAAAAATGGACAAAGGACCTGACCAGACACTTCTCCAAGGAGGACGTATAGAGGGCCCAGAGACACATGAAAAAATGCTCAACATCACTAGCCATCAGAGAGATGCAAATTAAAACCACAATGAAATACCACCTCACACCAGTCAGAATGGCCATCATTAATGAATCAACAAACAAGTGCTAGCAAGGTTGTGGAGAAAAGGGAACCCTAGTGCACTGTTGGTGGTGCAGACTGGTTCAGCCACTGTGGAAAACAGTATGGAATTTCCTCAGAAAACTAAAGCTGGAGCTGCCTTTTGACCCAGTGATCCCACTGCTGGGGTTATACCCTAAGAACCCTGAAACACCAATTCAAAAGAACCTTTGAACCCCAGTGTTCACAGTAGCATTATTTAAAATAACTAAGTGCTAGAAACAGCTTAAGTACTCATCAGTAAATAAGTGGATCAAAAAAGTATGGGACATTTACACAATGGAATACTACACAGCATAAAGAAAGAAAGAGCTACCACCCTTTGCAACAGCATGGATGGAACTGGAGAGTATAATGCTAAGTGAAATAAGTCAGGTGGTGAAAGACAAATACCACATGATCTCACCTATAAGTGGAACCTAATCAACAAAACAAACAAACAAGCAATACAGAAAGAGAGACAAGGAAATGAAACTGACAGTGACCAGAGGGGAGGCAGGGAGGGGGATAAAGGGGAAAAGAAGGGGAAGGAGCAAGTCAAGGAAGATGAATAGAGGACTCATGGGCATGGACAATGGGGTGGAGACTGACTGTGGGAGCAGAGGGGGAGGGGCAGGGGAGAGTAAAGGAGGAAATAGGTGGGACAACTGTAACCGAAGACAATGAAAAAAAAACTGCCAAGGTATTAAATGACAGAGTCCATGTTGGAACAAAGCTTCCCACTTAATCCAATGTCTTTATATTGTGATTCCCCATCTTAATTTGAATTTTATTTTGTATTCAATTTATAATTGTAAGTTAATAATAGCAGTTATCTCTGATAAATCTCTGTCAAAATCAGTACACTTATTACCCTTCATTTTTTAAAGATACCACTACAGGTTTCTGTTGCTCTATGACAAGTTTGATATTTTAAGTGTTAGTTCAAGTGTAGCACACCAATGAGACTTTCAGCTGAGTATTGTTTTATGATGCATATCATGTGTTTTTTTTAATAGTTATAATCAAATCTAAAATGTTGATGGTGATAATTGGTATATCAATCTTTACTCCTGCATTTTATAGTTCATATTTTATTTAAAACTCTATTTCTTTATTATAAATAAAAAATATTGAAACAACAGTGAGAATAATAAATCTTCATCATACAAACATAATTAGGAGGATGCTGCATGTACAGAAATATATGTGGTCTTTTTCCTGGCGAGGCAAGAGATGGCCCTGTTACAAACACCTCCATCTTCTATTTACTCATGAAAGTAGAAACCATTAGCACATTAGCATTAAGAGCATTGTTCTTTTAAAACATACTCTCACAATACCTAGGAGTCCAACTGTAAAAAGTGAAAAATGTATGATCTGCCAAGTGAATAAATATATAAAAAGACTTGTATCATTCAGTCTTGCTGAAATGGTATAGTATTATTATCAATTTAAAAATTATAGTTTTCTATTTGGCAAATGTTATCATTTGATCTTTAATTAAATTTTGAGAGCATCCCCCCTCCACACACAAAAAAGATTCTTTTCTACAAAATACACAGAGAAGAATGCTGCAACAGAAGTCTCTATCTGAAGTTACACTCCTAAAGGTCTGCTTCCTTAGGGTGAAGGTATACATGTATCCATAACAAAGCGACACACTCATTGTGTTGGAGAGCTCATAATTTCTTTTATCTAGTTCTATCATGTAATTCTTTTTTTATTTATTGATTTTAGAGAGAGAGAGGAAAGGAAGTAGGGGGAGAGAGAGGGAAAGGGAGAGAGAAACATTGATTTGTTTTTCTTATGCATGCACTCATTGGTTGATTCTTATATGTGCTCTGCCGGGGGCTCAACCCACAACTTTGGTGTGTTGGGATGACACTCTAACCAACTGAACTATCTGGCCACGTCTATCATAATTCTTTTTTTTTTTTTTTACATGAGGACATGCTTACCAATTTTAGTGAGAGGGGAAGGGAAGAAGAGAGAAAGGGAGGGAAACGTTGCTCAATCGCCTCTTTTATGCACCCCAACCAGAGACCAAACACAACTTAAGTTTGTGCCCTGACCAGGAATCAAATCTGCAACTTTTCAGTTTGTGGATGATGCTGCAGACAACTGAGCCACACTGGCCAGAGCTATCGTAACTCCTTGAACAAAGTTTTCAGTGACTGTATTAATCATCCTTGAAAACATTTCTTATAATGTACTGTTTTCTCTGACAGTGATAAGGAAATGTTCTTCATAAGAATTTCCTATAAGTCCTTATTCCTTCAAATATCCCAACACACTAAAGCCCATTTAAATGTCCAAACTTCAGAAACTTCTGGCCAAGATGGAGGCGTAGATAGATATACTTTGTCTCCTCACACAACCAAAAGAAGAACAACAACAAATTTAGAAACAAAAAATAACCAAAACTGCCAGAAAATTGAACAGTATGGAAGTCCAACAATCAAGGAGCTAAAGAAGAAACATTCATCCAGACTGGTAACGGGCAGAGATGGGCAACTGGGGCAGAGAGGACGTGTGACAAGGCAGCTGCTGGAGGACTGGGTAGGTGAGTCAGTGGCTGGTGGACAGGGTGGTCCCACGCTTGCATGCAGATAAACCATGAGGAACAGCTGGGGAGCAAGACAGACTACACAATTCAGGGTTCCAGTGTGGGAAAAAGAAGCCTCAAAACCTCTGGAGGTAAAAACCTGCGGGGGTTGTGGCGGCAGGAGAAACTCCCAGCCTCATAGGAGGGCCCGCTGAAGAGACCCAAAGGGTCCTAGAATGTACACAAACACACTCACTGGGAATCAGCACCAGAAGGGTCCAATTTGCTTGTGGTAGCAGGGGAAATGACTGAAAACTGGCCTAGAGCAGAGCAAGAATCATTGTCCCCTCTTGGACCTCTCCCCCACAGACAGCATCACAACTCAGTGACCTCGGTTGCCCCTCCCTGGCAAAGCCTCTGCTCCTTCCAACGTAACAGGCATGCTGAAACAAAGATATATGGCCCAAATGAAAGAACAGATCAAAGCTCCAAAAATAGAACTAAGCAATGAACAGGTAGCCAACCTATCAGATGCACAGTTCAAAACACTGGTAATCTGGATGCTCACTGAATTGGTTGAGTATGGTCACAAAATGGAGGAAAAAGCGAAGGGTACACAAAGTGAAATAAAGAAAAATATACAGGGAACCAAGAGTGAAGGAAAGGAAACCGGGACTCAAATCAATGATTTGGAGCAGAAGGAAGAGATAAACATCCAACCATAACAGAATGAAGAAATAAGAATTCAGAAAAATGAGGAGAGGATTAGGAATCTCTAGGACAACTTTAATTGTCCTAGAAATGTTCCAACATCCAAATCATAGGGGTGCCAGAAGGAGAAGGGGAAGACCAAGAAATCAAAAATTTATTTGAAAAAATAATGAAAGAGACCTTCCCCAATCTGGTTAGGGAAATAGACTTCCAGAAAGTCCAGGAAGCTCAGAGAGTCCCAAAGAAATTGGACCCAAGGAAACACATACCAACACACATCATAATTGCATTACCCAAGATTAAAGATTAGGAGAGAATCTTAAAAGCAGCAAGAGAAAAAGAGACAGTTACCTACAAAGGAGTTCCCATAAGACTATCAGCTGATTTCTCAAAAGAAGAGGCTGACAGGAAGTATTCAGAGTCATGAAAGGCAAGGACCTACATCCAAGATGACTCCATCCAGCAAAGCTATCATTTAGAATGGAAGGGTAGATAAAATGCTTCCCAGATAAGGTCAAGTTAAAGGAGTTCATCATCACCAAGCACTTATTATCTGAAATAGTAAAGGGACTTATCTAAGAAAATGAAGAAGATCCAAAACTATGAACAGTAAAATGACAACAGACTTACAACTGTGAACAACTGAACCTAAAAAAAACAAAAAAAAAAACAAAAAAAAAAGAAGGAAAGAAAAGCAAGCTAAGCAAACAACTAGAACAGGAACAGAGTCATAGAAATAGAGGTCAGAGGGGAGTGGGAGAGAGGAAGAATGGGGGAAAAGGTATAGGGAATAAGCAGCATAAATAGTAGGTACGAAATAGGCAGGGGGAGGTTAAGAATAGTATAGAAAATGGAGAAGCCAAAGAATTTACATGTACAACCCATGTACATGAAGGAAGGGGGAAATTTTGAGGGGTGGGGTGGTGTAGGGTGGAGGGGAATGTAGGGGAGAAAAAATGGAACAACTGTAATAACATAATCAATAAAATATATATTAAAAAAAATAAGTGCCCAAACTTCATATCAAAAACTATACATTGTAAGACTCCAAAGGTTTGAAATAGAGAGAGACGAGGCTGCCATTCGTACATTCCTTCAGCAATTATTTATCAAGTACTTAGTGAATGGCAGACAGTGTGTCAGGTGCTGTTGTGACAAAAGTGGTAAGACATTGCGCCAGTGCTCACAGTGTGAGACACACATTGAGAAGACCAAACACCATGCGTTGGATGAGAGTGCCAGAGAAGCCACCTCACAGTTTAGGGGACAGGGAATAGGACAACCAGCCTAGCCTGGGTGAGTTTAGCAAAGAAGGGGCCACTCGTCAGAATCTTGAGAAAGTGGGAAGAAAGTCATCCTGGACAGGACTCAGCAAGGATAGGAGAAAGCAATTCACACAGAAAAGGAGGAAGGGGATAAAGGCATGAGCAGTAAGACAGACTGTCACTGAGACCTGGGTAAGCCAAGTCATTGGGGCGGCCCTGGGGGCTGAACTCATCCTGCAGGAGTTGTTAGCTGGACAGTTGTGTGGGCTGGGGCTGCTAAAGGGCCACCTGGTGGAAGTGTGGTAGGTAGGTAGATAGACATTGGCAAAGCAAGGACAATGGGCAACATAGGGAAGGCCACCAGGGAAGAAAGCCCTGGGTGTTTACTCAGAAAACAAGGACGTCACCCCCAGGGTAAGCTTCCCTCCCCTAGCACATTGCTGGTCATGCAGTTTAAACCCCATTACCTTTCAGGTTGTTGGCCATGCAGTTTGGACCCTGCCCTGACTGTTCTCTCCTCTGATATATTGCTAGTCATGTGGGTTAGTGCTCCCCCTTTAGGGGGTCAAAAAACATGGGGGCCAGAGTGTAACCCTTAAGTATTAAGCCCCCCAGCATGATGAGGTTCTGACCGGCATCAGATACTTCTAGGCTTCAGTTGTTTCAGCTTCATGCCCAGAAAAGCAGCAAAATCAAAGAAGTGACACCATGGCTGACCTCAGGACCAGCTGCATTGACTAATGACCACCCCCCGCCACCGCCGCCCTGGAGCTGACCAATCAATGGAGACCACAATCTTGAAAGGACACACCTGGAAAGCTGATGAATATTCTATTGAGATTCTCCTCTGAGACCCCCCTAAAAGCTCCACCCTTAAAAGCCCTTAGGAGTACGGACCCAAGATTCTCTCTCCCTCCAGAGCACATCTGCCCACGCCTTTCCCATCTCCCTCCTCTCTCCCACCAGGTGTGTTGCCTTTACCCTCTCTGCCCAAAGCTCTAAGAGTCCTTCTTTTACCTCTGCAACTTGGTTTCTGAGCCCATCTCTTCCTACAACTCACTTCTACCTCTGTGACTTTCTAAATAAACTTTCTCTTATAGTTCAGGTCTTGATTCTGAATTCTTTCTTAGCTAGAACTCAAGGACAGAGGTTGCTGAACCAAGGTCCAGCCTGACTCCACCAGTCTAATAACGGGTGCTGTTCTTGGCAACAGAAGGGGTAGACACAAGAGGACAGACGAGTAGTCAGGAGATTGAAGAATTTTCCCAGAAGAGAAAACATAAGGTTAAAGGGCCAGTGACTTGGGAAAAGTCTGTAGAGGTATTTCTGAGGTAAGACAAAAGATTTGGCAGCCCTGTTAAGGTGGTCGATGATGCAAGCTGTCAAAAAATTCACAAAGAAAAGAAAATGTAGAGAATAAAGTTTTTATTCACTCTCCAAGAAAGGAGAGGGGCATGGTGTGGAGAGATATACCGGCATTGAGGGGTGGGGGCTTTGAGCTTTTATTGGATTAAAAAAGGGTTGGGGGTTGCTGTTGTGTGGCCCCTGGCCGTTGGGGTGTTGTAACAGGAGGCTGCAGTTTGTTCCAATGTTATCTTCTGCCTGGGGCTGTAGGGAGCAGTTAGACCCATTCTTGTTTTCCAGTAATTTCCAGTCCTGGGGGCATAAGCCAGGAAGAGTCAAATGGCAAGAATGTTTAACAAGGTCACAGGTCTGTTAGGCAAATGGTACCACAATAGCAAATGGGCTGACTTTGTCCTTTCATTCCCCCTCTGGTTTTAAAATGGATTTATTCTTAATGACCTGGTCTGGTTCTGGTTCTAGGGAGTAGATGTCTCTTCTTCTGAAACTACTTCTTGTGGACTTATGGATGGGATGTAGAGTTGTCCCTGTCCGTGGATCCAGGTATGAGCCATTAGGAGGGAGAAGGTGGAACTGGACAGCCCAAAGGCAAGAGCTATAGCCAGGGGTCATTTGCAAAAGGAGTCTTCTACAGCTTGGATGCTTTGTTGGGCGAAAACATAGGGTATCTTAGGAGACATGGCCTGAGAGCAGCAATAAAGAGATGAGTCACGATAGGACATAGGAAAGTAGTCAGTCAAGAAAACCAGGACCAGATGTTGGTTTTAAAATCCCAGCAGTCAAATCCTCCTCTGGTCCCTTCTTTATAGAATTTATTAGTTTTGTCAATGATATGATTTATTGTCTATGATTTCTTAGATTATTTTGTATTTTTCAAGATTGGTTAACAAAAAAGACAATCCTCATTAAGCATAGCACAGGTCATTCCCTGGTTGGCCATTGGTAAGTCCAGGGCTTGCCTAGTCTGTCAGACTACTCCTGCTAGGGAAGTGATTTGTTCTTGCAGCGTATTAATTTGGTTGGCTACGTCAATTATCTGTTGAGTTACTTCTAAGGATAGTCGCTGGGCCGTAAAAATGGAGTTTAAAAGGTCTCCAATGCCGATTCCTACTCCAGGTAGAATGCCAATTATGATGATTACAACTAAGGCCCCCCTTTTGACTCTTGTGCAGGTCAAAGGGGGGCCTTAGCTATAAGGTTGGGAGTATAAAGGGAGAGGTATGCTGTCATTGACAGGGGTGAGTTTGGGAATAATATAAGCAAGGGTACAAGTGCCTGACCAATTAGCAGGTAAAAGATAGGCCTTATCCCCCCAGAAGAAGTAGGTGAGATTTTTTGAGTTTAGGCAAATATCAATCATGATGTTGAAGTAGGGTTTGGATAATCCTTTCCTGGATCCTCATAGGTGGTAGTTAGTTGTTCCTGCCAGTGGGGGAGGCATGCAATGTGAACTGGGATAAAAGAGAAATTGAAGGCCCAGTTGAAGGGAGAAATAGTGGAGTCCCAGCCAATATCATAATTTGGGGAGTGAACAACTTTTTACAGTTAATGGTTTGTCCTTTGTTATGTGGCTGGAACCAAAAGTTATGGTATTTGTAGGGGCAGTTGTTCTGGGGGCCTGGGCAAATAGGAATCCCGAAATAACTAGCTTGTTTCCATGTATGTGATAGTTATATTGGGAGGTTTGGGGATATAGATTCTGTAACAGAGAGAGTCAGAGTAGTAGTTTGCGCTACTTGAGGCCCAAACTACTAACAAGACCCATGACCAAGAAGAAGATAGGGTAAAGGAGTGACTGCTGCACTTACGTATGTTGGGAAAAGATCTGCCCCGGCGTAGTCTCAGCTGTTGGGCAGAGGGGTGTTTGGCTAAAGAGACCTATGGAAGAGAATGTCGGTCTTTGGAGGTTATAATGGGCCTGTTGGTGTAGGTGACTGAGAAGTATGTGGCCTATTTTGGACTTGACTTTTTCATTAACAGCACATCTGGGTCGACTGAAATGGATCTCTAATTGGCTCCATTCTGAAGGAGGGATAGGAATTGCTGCTAGTCCTGTTTTAGGAGAGGTGTTGGCATAGATCCAACAGTTCTTATAGGGCTGAGTAGCCATATTGTTTAAAAAAATAAGGGCTTCCTGGACTGTAGGTAGGTAAGGGAGTTTCAAGAGAGCATTTCCCAAAGGAAAATAATTAGGAGGAATAAAGCTAGGGTTCCCAGCAAGGACAGAGGAGATCTCTTAGAGGCACTGGCATGGAGTTGTAAAAGGGGAATTACTCAGTAATACCAGATGTCAGGTACTTTCCAGGGCTCATGTGTCCACTGGCTAGACTTTGGTGAGTTGGAGGTTGGTATCTGAAATTAGCTGGCAGGTGTAGGAGGGAAGAGTGGAGTCCTCAGCCAGTTCTTCCTGTGGAGAGTTCTTAGGCGGGTCAGTGGGTTTGAGTAGGGAAAGGTGTATTCACAGTAAAGTCCTGAGAGCTTTTCTGCTGTGGGAGTGGTGAGAATTACTGGAAAGGGGTCTTTCCGGGGAGGTTGGAAGGGTTTAGTTTGTCCAGGGAGGTCCTCTAATAAAACCCAATCTCCAGGCTGTAAATGTTGATTTGGGGGTAATTAGGTAGGTCGAGGTAAATAGGTGTCTGTGTCCTGGTGGAGGAAATGTCTGGCTAATTCTAATGCAGAGAGGTAGTTGCCTAGGGCTGGAGGTGCAGTGGATGGAAAAGGGGATAAAGGGGCAGGGCAGCCATACATAAGCTCAAAGAGGCTTATAAAAAGAGGGGCTCTGTGGGTGATATGAAGCCTGAGAAGTGCATAAGGAAGGCGTTCTACCCAGCTTTGATGAGTTCTAGTGAGAGTTTCATGAGTTGTTGTTTAAGGGTAGAGTGTGCCTTTTCAACCTTTCCAGAGGATTGGGGGTACCAGGCTGCATGTAGCTTATAAGAGATGCTTAGAGCTTGGAAGATTTGTTGTGTGATTTGGGAAATAAAGCCTGGACCATTGTCATTTTGGAGTGAGGCTGGTAGTCCAAACCTGGTATTTATATCCTGGAGATGGACTCTAGTAACCTCTGAGGCCCATTCAGTGGTGACAGAGAAGGCACTATCCATCCTGAGAAAGTGTCAATGAGAGTGAGAAGGTATTTGTGTTTGCGATGGGGAGGCATGTGGGTGAAATCTATTTGCCAGTCCTGTCCAGGTAAATGTCCCCACAGTTGGTGCTTGGGTAGAGAGGCATGCTGTTGGGCAGAGGGGTGTTTGGCTAAAGAGACCTATGGAAGAGAATGTCGGTCTTTGGAGGTTATAATGGGCCTGTTGGTAGGGGACCGGAGGTGGACCTATAGACTGACCTGCTGACAGATGGAACAGTTCCTAGTGGTGTTTCTTAGCTTGTTTTCTAATTGTTTGGAATATAAGTGGGGAGACAGAAGTACCTGCAGGGGCCTGCTGCCAATATGAAGAGAGCTGTGTAGGTCTTGTAAAATGGAGGATCCCTGAAATTGGAGAAGAATATACTTTCCCTCATATAGAAGGCAAGATTCCTCCCAGGTAGCTCTGAATTTAGTATATTGTAAGATTTCCTCAGGAGAGTAACTGGGTGACTGGCCTGGTAGTGAGGGTAGGGATAGCACTCGTGTTGCTGGGAATGGTAAAGAGGCTGCTATTTTTTGCCTCCTGATCAATCCTGTTGTTCCCTAAGGCCTCAACTGATCGAGTTCGCCGGTGGACCCTACAATGAATAATGGCTGCTCGGGCAGGTAATTGTGCTGCCCATAGTAGTTCTAAGATTAAACCAGCATACTTAATAGAGGATCCTCGAGTGGTAAGGAGGCCTTGTTCTTTCCAGGTAGCTGCGTATGAATGGAGAATGTGATAGGTATATTTAGAGTCAGTGTAAATATTGATTTTTTAGGTCTTTTCTTAGTTGGAGAGTCTTTATAAGGGCAATTAGCACAGCTTTTTGAGCCGAGGTGTTGAGTGGTAAGGGATAGCTCTCAACTGTGCAAATGGTAGTAACTATTGCATATCCTGCTTTCCTCTGTCCACCAAGAATGTTGCTGTTCCTGTCTATGAACCAGTTATGATCTGGTGAAGACAGAGGAGTATGCAAAAGGTCAGCACAGATTGCTATGGAATGTTCAAGGACATCTATGCAGGAATGTTCAAGAGAAGAATGCTGAGGGCCTGGCAGTCAAGAGGCTGGGATTAGGACTGTGCAAGTTGACACTGTAAGAGAGGGATTGTTTAAGAGTAAGGTCTGGTATTGAGTGATGTGATTATTGGGGAAGAAGTGATGGGCTTTGCTGTTAAAGAGGCCAAGGACCTGATGCGGGGTACAGACATGGAGGGGCTGAGCATAAGTGAGCTTACTCACCTCAGTTATGAGAAGGGCCATTGCTGCTAAGGTCCTGAGACAAGGGGGCAGCCCTTAGCTATATTGTCTAAGATCTTAGAAAAGTGGGCCTTAAAGTCGGGGCATATTTTTGTCCTAGGACCCCTAGTGCAATGGCTCACCTCTCATGTATGTAGAGAAGGCTTGTTGAGGTCTGGTAGTACAAGGGCTGGAGCAGAGAGGAGAGATTTTTTAAGGGTATTAAAGGTCTGGCATAGGAGTGTTTTCCAGTCTAAGGGCTCATGTTCTGGACCCCGAAGTGCCTCTTGGAGGGGTTTTGCTATGGAGCTGTATCTTAGGATCCAAATGCGGAAGTATCCTGTTAGCCCAAGGAAGGCTCCGAGTTCCTTTTTAGTACTTGGAGGGTTTAATGAGACAATGAGTTCTTTACGTTGTGTCGTAATGGCCTGTTGTCTGGCCGAGAGGAGGAAGCCGAGGTAAATGACAGTGCATAGGTGGTTGATTTGAGCCTTTGCAGGGGAGATGTGATAGCCCCTGTTCGCTAGGTGGGTGAGGAGCGTGATGGTGTTGAAGAGGGAGGTCTGGAGCTCTGGGCTACATAGAAGTAGGTCATCTACGTATTGGAGGAGGGTGCTTCCTGGGAGAGAAAGAGGATAAACCTTGGGCCAGGGCCTGTCCAAATAGATGGGGGCTATCCCAGAACCCCTGTGGGAGCGAGGTCCAAGCGAGTTGTTTTGAGTGTTGAGTATCAGGATCAGTCCAGGTGAAAGCAAAAATGTCCTGTGACTCTTGTGAAAGAGGGATTGAAAAGGTGTCCTTGGGGACAAGGACAGTGAATACCTGTGTATTAGCAGGGATGGTGCTAGGTAAGGTGCAGGGCTTAGGGACAACGGGATGGCGGGGGATGACTGCCTTTCATGACTCAGAGATCCTGTGCTAGTAGACAGGAGCCGTCTGGTTTCCTGACGAAGAGAACAGAAGTGTTGTAAGGAGCACTGGTGGGTTTTGGTAAGCCTGAGGGAGACAAAGGGCCCAAAACCTCCGGAAGAGCAGCGTAAGGGGCTCTGGTATTGATTCAGAAATCAATTAGCTTATCTGCAACAGAGAGTTACCTGAGACTGGGCCAGTCTGATGGCACCAAGTGGTGCCTGGTCCAATGCCAGGGCCCATCAGTCCTATGTCTGGAGGAGGCCAAGGAGGTCTGTGGGTATGGAGGGAGCCCCTCTAGGAGTGCCTGCTCGTTTTGGAAGGGGAGTTCGATTTCCTCCCCTGAGGAGAGGGCAACCCTTCTTCCAGGGCCCCGACTTTTTGCAACATGGGCACAGTTCCAGCAGCTGCCGCTTTTTCTTAGGGCTCTCTTTGCTCCAGTGACCCTTCTGTCCACAGTTGAAGCAGGTTTGGGGCCCTGGTGCCACCGATGATGGTCCTTGCTGATGCGTCGAGGCCTCAGGTAAGTCCCTCCTGGTAGAGCCCCCTCAATTGCTGAGGCCACCATTTGAAAAACCTCTTTTTGCACCTGGGATTGTCATCGATCACACCCCTTTTTTTCTTTTGTCTATCCTCATCGTGACTGTTAAAGACTTTGAAAGCCAGATTAACTAGTTCTGATTGCGGGGTCTGAGGGCCCTTTTCTAGCTTTATGAGTTTGCACCAAAAGTCCGGGGCTGACTGGGAGATGAAGTGCATCCCTAGGATAGACTGGCCCTCCCTAGAATCAGGGTCTAGGTTAGTGTAGAGGTGAAAAGGCTCCGAGAGCCTAGAGAGGAAAATAGCAGGATTCCCACCTGGCCCTTGAGTGATTTCCTTAACCTTGCTGTAATTAACAGGCTTAATAGTGGCCTGCTTCATTCCCTCTTCCCTCTATGAGGCAGGAGAGCATGCGGTTCCATTTTCTGCAGTTAGGGGACTTCAGTAGTCTCAAGTGGGGTCCTTGTCAGAGACGGTTGTGGCCCCAGAGGCCTAAGTATTAGGCTGTCTCTGATTTAGGTCATCCCTGTTCTCCTGTGTTTTGGCCAAATATGGCCTCTCTCTCCCGAATTGGTACATGTAGAAAGGATAATATGTATATCTCTCCAGGAGCGGTCATAGGAGAGAGTGAGATATTCAAACTCCTTTGTAAATTTACCTGGATTTGCTGAAAAACTGCCAAGTATGACTTCAATTTGGGAGAGGTCTATACTGAAAAGGGAGCCTGGGCCTGAATAATGCCCACAGATCCAGCAACCTCAGGGTGAGGGAACTGGGTCCCAGGCTTAGGAGGTTCCTGGAAGAGAGAGCCTGAATGAGTATGGCCTGGAGAAACCCAATCTTCAGGGGGCAGAGAGAGAGGTACGGGAAGTAGGGAGAGGAGATGGAATAAGTGCTGAAGAGTCACGTGATGGGGGATATGGAGGAGGAGGTGCAGAGAGGGGGAGATTGTCTGAATCCT
Source organism: Pteronotus mesoamericanus (assembly GCF_021234165.1). Classification (NCBI taxonomy): domain Eukaryota; kingdom Metazoa; phylum Chordata; class Mammalia; order Chiroptera; family Mormoopidae; genus Pteronotus; species Pteronotus mesoamericanus. The sequence goes on from NW_026555310.1 coordinate 7,646,942, forward strand.
GGGAAGACAGAGGAGGAAGGGAAGTAGGTATAAGTAAGAATGAGTGACAGGAAGTGCGGAGATCAGGATGGAAAGAGAGTTTGAAAAAAGCCTGAATGTAAGGAACCTCAGAACATTTCTCAGAGCAATGACAGTACAGGTCAGTTGGAGGATGGTATAGTTAGGACATCCGTTCATGGGCTAAACTTCCTGGTCACTGAGTTTGTATCAAGGCCAGGCTGTGCTTTAATAGAAAACCAAGCACTTGGGCCTGAGGTCAGTAAGTCCCAGAGCCTTCAAGTTCTTAAGCAGACATCCCAATGGGGAGTCATTGGGTGGGGCCGACTGAGTATTGCCCATGGTGAGAACTAGAAAAAGAAAAGGGGCCTTGGCCGGGTGGCTCCCCTGGTTGGAACATTGCCCCGTGCATCAAAAGAAAAGGGAAGGATGTCTTGGAGACAAGGAAACCAAGGTGGGGGAAGTTTGAGAAGGGTATGCCCAACTCAAACGACCTACAGATCTGCGGCCAGAGCTGGGCATCCTCAAGCCTCAAGGCAGACCAAACATGAGATTCTGCCTCAGAGCTTGGTGTCCCTGGGCCGGGAGAACAGACTGAACCAGTACAGAGATGGCTGGAGGTGTCCCAGCAAAAACCTTGCAAAAGTGATACATCCAGTACTGGGGTTTACGACGAGACAAGGGGATAAGCTATCATTCTCAGTAGGATGTTTTCATCCCGAGAGTCAGACTTACCGATTGCTGGCCATGAAGATGGGTGAGGAGGAGGCTGTCCGCAGAGTCTGGAGAGATGGAGGATTAGAATCCTCTCTCTGAACCTCACAGAAAGAGGGTTAGGGGGTTAGTGCAGGTCAAGCTTCTACTGCTCACTGTTCCCCTAGTCACAAGTCTTAGGAGGCTGGAGGGAGAAATAGAGAACATCTCTATATGGGCCACCAAAATGTGAGGGTGGTCAGTGATGCAAGCCGTGAAAGAATTCACAGAGAAGAAAGTGTAGGAAAAAAAGTTATTATTCATTCTCCAAGAAAGGAGAGGGGCATGGTGTGGAGTGAGAAATCAGCATGGACAGGTGGGGGCTTTGAACTTTTATTGGATTAAAAAAGCATAGGGGGCGTTGTTGTGTGGCCCTTGGGCTGTTGGGGTGTTGTAACATGAGACTGTAGTTTGTTCTAATGTTATCTTCTGCCTGGGGCTGTAGGGAGCCATTAGAGCTGTTCTTGTTTTCCAGTAATTTCCAGTCCTGGAGACACAAGTGCAGAAGAGTAAAATGACAAGAATGTTTAACACGGTCATAGGCCTGCTAGGCAAATTGTGCCAAGGTAGCAAATGGGAGCTGACTGTCCTTTCAAGCCCTTATGTGTGGGGGAGGGGAAGAAATTGACAGGGGTACACAGGTTCCCTGTCTGCAGGCTCTGACAAAGTATTGAATTAATAATTATATGTTATTATCTAACTCCACTCTGGAATCTTTTAAATGCCCACCAGGAAGGAAGAACGATGTAGGCTCACAAGGTATAGACACGTATTTCAGATAAGAAACGCTGCTGGGTGAAAACTCAACCCATCCGCAAACAACATCTTAACACTCTTTTAATAAATTACCATAAAAATAGGATAGCAAATGTCGCGCAAACCCCCTCCTATCCAAGTCCCCAAGAGCCTCCTGCATTGTCTCCAATTGCTTATTGGAACCTCTGAAGCAGCGCCTACTCCTCAACTCCACGCAAGGCGCATGAGCACTACGCCAAAGGGGCGGGCGGGGGGAGGAGGGCTACCCGGAGAATGTTTCCCAGAAGTCCTCGCCACTGGTTGCCTTTCTCCCTCCCGCTCCTCCCACCCACAGGCGTGACGTGACTCCGCCTGCCACGTTCCTGTGTCGTAAAGGGTGGTTTGCCCGCGCCCCCCAGCGGTCCGGTCTAGCTCTGCAGCGGTACACTGGCTCATTGCAAGCGAGTAAGGGGAGTGCGCAGGGTGCAGCAGCCACCACCGTTGTGGCTGCCTCTAGCGTATAGGCTAGAGGCGGTGCCGCCGAGAGAGTGGAGGGAGGGGGAGAGAGAACTCGAGGGGAGGGAGGAGGCCCGAGGGGAGGGAGGAGGCCAGACAAGGCGGGGGGAGGGGGAGCAGCAGTGGCGCAAGCCGCGCGGAGCAGCATAGCCCGGTCCGTTCCCTTCACTGCCGCCGCCTCCCGACCCCAGACGGCAGAGCTGGCGCCCCGGCGGTCCCTGGAACACCTCAAAGCGGACGAAGGAGTCCATGTTGGGGAACTTGGCGGTGGCGTGACGGGGACCTAGGGACTTGCAGTGGGGCCGCCGCTGGAGCAAGCGCCTCGACCTCGGCCTGAGGTAAACACGGGCCGACCTCAGGGGTGGATGGGCTCGCGCAGCTGTCGGGATGAGGTGGCGGAGGGGTGGTTCCAGGTTGGCGACAGGAGGGCAGACAAAGTTTCGGAATCTTGCGCGGCCCAGGCGACGTCCGGCGCTTGGAGGAAAGTTGGAACTGCTTCTCGAGGCGGGGAAAGCAGCGGCGGGAAGGTCTCTTCTACTCGGCCACGGAGGCCCCGCTCAGGCCGCTGCCGCCTCACTGTCGGCACCCTGTCCCATTTCCTCCTTGTGGCCTACCCGCCTCTGCCGGCAAAGCCTGTCGCCGCCCGGTTGCGGGATGGGGGCTGGGGGGGTGCTCAGGAAGGAGACTCCAGGACTGAGTCCCCACACATACAGCCCCCTCCCTGCAGTGGAAACGTGACCTGCTGGGCTTCCGGGAGCTCCCCAACCCTTGAGTCCGCTTTATCGGGGAGACTTTGCTTTTTCAGTTGCGTCCGAGCCCGCCTGTGAAACCAAACTTTACTACGTCGTGACCTCTTACAGCGCAGGAATGGGGAACAGCCAGCGCTTTGCTTCTAAACATCAGCGTTGACCTCTTGCCCTGGATTTCAGGCTGTTCTCCCACTCCCAAAGTTTAAACCCGTTTCCTGGACTGACAACAAAAGGGCCAGTAGATCTAAACTTAGCTTAATCAGTCCCCTCCTCCTCAGACAGAGGGATTTTGAACCATTAGAGACATTCAGATAGCTGGCGGGCTTGTCATCTACATACATTTTGAAAACTTCTGTTAAAAGTAAACGCCTGATTGAGAGCGGTTGCTTAAACCATTCGTTGATTGAAATGTTGCGTTTTAAAATACCCCCAGTGTATTTCTGTTCCGTATTTTATACAGTGTCTACGAGTTAAGCATTTTTCATTCATTTTGGATTACATTTTACCTAACATCTTTATTGTACTACCAGTGAACTGAGATATTTAAGCACAAATGATCGAAAAGTTTTTAATATAATGCTTTAGCTAGTAGGTGCTTATCTTAAATTTTCTCAGTTTGTGAATTTTCGCTGAATATTAGGAAAACATTAAAATGTATTGTAAAAGAAAAGTTAATTGATGCAAAAGACTACTTAGGTTGGTAGCAGAATTTTGAGAGCAAAACATTTTTTTGAAAAGATTTTATTTACTTTTAGAGAGAAGGGAAAGGAGGAAGAAAGAGGGGGAGAAATATCAATGTGTAGACCTCTCGCAGGTCTCCTACTGGGAACCTGGCCTGCAACCCAGGCATGTGCTCTGACTAGGAATCGAACCGGCACTCTTTTGGTTTGCAGGCCAGTGATCAATCTCTGAACCACTCTAGTCAGGGCAAGGGCAAAACATTCTTAACAACAGGTGGTTTTTGTATTATACTCGTAATTGTATTAAAATTTTGATATGTAATCAAATTTCTTTCCAGACTATTGCATTCTCTTGTTTCTTCCGCGTTTGGCTTCATCATCTCACTTCTTTGCTGTTGGTTTAGAGCTGCAGCAGAACATTTGTTGGACTTCTGTTGTTTTAACTTATTGGGCAGAAGAAATGAAACTTTGAAGTTATCTTTGGATTTTTTAATTTTATACTATCATATCAAAGATAACCTGAGTTTTCTTTGTATCATTTTTATGTACTGTGAGGGGTTTTTTGGTTTTTTTTTTTTGTTTTTTTTTTAAAATTAGCAATTCCTACTGTTGCTACACTTTTTCACTCTATTTTTTTTGGTGCTTGCAAGTATACTGGTCACTCTATTTTACATTCAAATAGTGACCTTTCTGCCTGGGAATTTGAATACATTTTAAGATTTAGTCCGGCAAGATTTGGGTGTTTGTTTACTCTCGGTGAAATCATGCTGTGAAGACATTCTTCAGTATGTCAAGGCGGAAGAAAACTGTAGAATAAAAAAAAAATTGTAAATATGTTGCCTGAAATGTGTGGGCGAAAAAGTTTAAGGGGAATTTTTTTGTGTGTGTCTTTCAGTGGTGGTAATGAGGTGCATGGTTTAAAACTGAATGAAACTCTTCAGGGGTCACTGACTTCCCCATCATTCTTTGGGCACTAAGCAGTGCTTAGGCAATTTTCTTGAAAAGCTGTGCTGGTGATTAGCAGAGACAAGATGAATCAGTGCCATTGCATGATATCGTTGATTCATCATCAGTAGCATCTTTTGGTAATAAATGCTATACTGTGTAATGCTATACTACTCATCAACTGAATACTGAACTTTTTAGATACATCTGTGAAAGTTGTTAAACCTAACTAAAGAGAGTGGCAGGCATAAAAGTAATAAAAAGTCATCCATCCCTAGAATATTCATTGTAACTTTTTTTTAGCAAGCTCTGCCACCCTCACCCTCATCTCTTAGTGATGTAAATTGGATCTTGACTTGTGAAATAAAGAAGCTTAAAACCTGAATTCTTAATTATGTCCTGTGTCCCAAAGAATACCTTACTAGCCTTGCACCTCATCTTGCATCTGAATGGTGATAACTGTTAGTAGCACAGAGTAGAGCCCACAGTTAAAATACCCAGCATCATCTGTTGCTGTTCCCAAAAACTCATCTTTGCATTGTCCTCATAGTATTTTCTTTCTCTTTTTTTTTTCTTATAAGTTGTGGCTTTTTAAATTCCTAGCACTTAGGCACATAAAGTTTTAATATAAAATGTGAAAACACCAACAGCATCTCTCACTTGCAAAATAGCTTCCTAAAAAGTCTCACTAAAAGTCTCACTGACCTTTGTTCACTTACAGTCTTAACAGCCAGGGTGATCCTGTTAAAATTTGTCAGATCATGTCACTTTTCAGTAGGCATCCCTGGTAAAATTCATAGTCCTTAATTATGGTCTACCAGGCTCTCGATGTTTTGAGACTTTTCTTCCTCTCTGACTTTGTTACCTCACAGTTTCTCCAACCACACTGTTCTGCTACTGAGGTTTTCTCTGACTATTATGTATAAAACAGCAAGCAGTCCTTCCACATTTCCTAACCCTTTTAAATCTAGATATTTCTCCATAGCATTTATAATTTTCCAACATACTGTATAATTTACTAACTTAAGTTTATTGTATTTCTTCTTCACTCTAATGCAGGTTCAGTGAGGACATTGTCAGTTTTGGTTACTATTTTGTCTTGAGCAATACCAGACACAAAGCAGGTATACCTGTATTTAATGGATTAACATGCTTTCAGCTGGAAACACTGTAAAAACATTAAAAATCTTTAATTTTTAGAAGGTTTAGAAGGTTTTTGAAGGTTTGAAACTTCTGGCTATGCAAGTCTCAGTTTTTACATAAACTAAATTACTTCTATCCATGCATTATGTTCAGTGGAAGGGCCCACGTTTTTAGAGGAGAGCATGACAGAATGTGACCTTGAAACAGATTTGTCAGAATATAGAAGGAACTAAGAACATTAGTTTAGAGTGGAGGAGAGGCAGTAAGAGTGGTGTGGGAAAATTAGTGAAGGCTTTGCTGGAGTAGTCCAGAAGAGATGAGAATAGCTTGAATTAGGATGAGAAATGTCAAGATGGGCAACAGTGAATGGATTTCTGATAAGTAGGCCTCAGTTCACAGACTGAAGGTGAAGGAGAGAAAACTTTCAAAGATGACTTCTGAGTTAAACAATTGGGTTGATGATGGTACCAAATAAAAACCATGGTCCTTTTGATTCTGTCGTTGGAAGTTCCATACTTTGGAACTTCCAGGCGGAAATGTCTGTAGGCAATTAGATATATGGTTCTAAAATTCAGGAGAGAGGTATGTTATGGAAATAGAAAACTGGAGTCATTTATGTAGGTAATTGAAACTAGATGGAATTGCCTGGGGAAGGGAATATTACTTGGAAAAAAGAGATGCTAGAATGGAATCATAATGGTCTCTAACTTTTTTTTTAAGTCTGCTGGAGGAATATGAGCTCCCAAAGAATACTCTGAAAGTCAGAAGTAGGAGATGAGTCAGGCATTACAGAAAGCAGGGGATAGTGCATAGGCATATCTTATTTTATTGTGCTTTGCTTTATTGTGCTTCAGAGATGTTTCTTACAAATTGAAGGAAAAACCCTCCACCAGCAAAAAGATTACAGCTTGATTTATTGATGTGGTCTGGAACCAGACCCCCAGTATCTCTGAAGTATGTCCATATTTCAAGGGGAGAGTAGTCAATAGGGTCAGTATTGATGAAAGTTGATTAAGGTAAGAGCTAAATTTCATTGAATTTAACAATATTGAACTCCTTGGCCTTTTGAATAAGCAGAAGAGGAAGATGAACAAATTATCCACCCATGTTACAGAAGAGAACTAATCTTTATCAGATATTTATTGTGTGCCAAACATTCTCTTCTAGACATTTTACATATATTTTTATTTGATTTCTTTCAGCAGCCTTGACTTCCTAAGAATCAGTACTGAAGTCCATATGACTCTTTGGCCTTTAGTTAGTCAACATATCATTTGACCTCCCAAACTCCTTATCAGTGTAGTAGACCTTTCTGTGAAGTTGGAAGTGTCCTGTATCTATACTGCCTAATACAGTAGCTGACAGCAACAGGTGGCTTTTGAACACTTGAAGCATGTCCAGTGCAACCAGAAGAGTGGTAACTGTTTTGGACAGTGTAGATGTAGATAAAAAGTCATTAAGAATCCTATATATAATGAAGTAGTCTTATACAGTAGTTCTCCCTTATCTGAGGTTTACCTTTCTGTGGTTTAAGTTACCTCTAGTCAAATCTGTTCCAAATATATTAAGTGGAAAAATTCTGGAAGGAAACGATTTGAAAGTTTTAAATCTCTTGTCATCCCTCTCTGTCCTGCATAGGACATCACGCTAGCATATTCACCTTTTTTGCTACCAGTGGTTAGTCACTTAGTAGCTGTCTTAATTATAAGATCAATCAAAGTATATCACAGTGCTTGTGTTCAAGTTACCCTTATTTTACTTAATGACGCAAAAAGCAAGAGTAGCAATTCAGCAACCAGCAATTCAGATATGACAAAAAGACGTCATAAAGTGCTTTTTTTAAGTAAAAATGTGAAAGTTCTAGACTAACAATAGTGAGGAAAAAAATTCAGTAAGGAAAGAAAAAATTGTATGCTAAAGTTGCTGTGGTCTACAGTAAGAACAAATCTATCTTTAAGTTGTGAGGAAGGAAAAAAATTCACGCTATTTTGCTGAGAGAGACCAGGTAACTTTTATTGCAGTATATTGTTTTATTTTATTAGCAGTTACTGTTATTCTCCAACTGTGCCTAATGTATAAATTAAGCTTTATCATAGGAATGTGTGTATAGGAAAAAACAGTATACAAAGGTCTTTCTCGAAAAAGTCCAGGCATTGTTAATATGAGAACAGTTTGCATGACATTGATGTAACCTGGCGGTCAAGAACAGTGGGCTGGAATACGTATGCATGAACAAGGACTACTTCACTGTACTACTCAATGGGGGCAGTAGACGCTGTGATTGGAGCATGTGTACTGTGTGGCCATTGCATTCAAAATGACAGAGCAAGTGGAGCAATGAGTCTGCATCAGATTTTCCGTTAAGCTTGAACATTCCTTTGCAGAAACCATTCAGGTGATTCAGGAGACTGCAGCTATGGGCAATGGGTGATTGGCAGTTTCATCACGACAATGCGCCTGCTCATCCATCACTTCTTGTGTAAACTTTTTTTGCAAAACATCAAATCGCCCTGGTGACTCAGTCCTCTTTCACCCCAGATTTGGCGTACTGTGAGTTCTGGCTCCTCTTAAAGTCAAAATCACCTTTGCAAGGGAAGAGATTTCAGACTGTCACTTAGATTCAGGAAAATACAATGGGGCAGCTAATGGCAGTTGGGGTAACTGTGTGAGGTCCCAAGGTGCCTACTTTGAAGAGGACTGAGGTGTCATTGTCCTATGTACAATGTTTCTTGTATCTTGTGTCATCTTCAATAACTGTGTCTATTTTTCATATTATATGGCTGGATGTCTTTTTGACAGACCACGTATATAGGGTTCCATGCTATTCATCTCAGGCATCCACTGGTAATCTTAGAACATATCCTCTGTGGATAAGCAGGAAATACTATAAAACAAGAAGAGGTGGAAACACACATTCTTCACTTGAAAGGAGTATTGTTTTGCTTATATGCTAGTTTTAGGTGCTGTAAGTGAATATCATAGGTAATCATTTTCTTTTAAGTGAATATTATAGATAATATTTTTCCTTTTTAAAAAATAATCTCAAACTTTCAGAAAAGTTCCAAGTACAATACAGAGAACTTTTTCCCCTGAGTCATTTGAGAGTAAATTCCAGACATCATCCTGCGTAAGTTCCAAGTATAAGTATAAAGAACTGCCCCTTTTAACAATTTGAGAGTAAGTTGCAGATGCATTTGGACAAGGACTTTCTGTTGCATAAAGTTTACCAAAATCAGGAAATTAACATTGTTGTATTATTACCACCTCACTCTCAGGCTTCATTCAAGTTTTGCCAGTTTCCACAGTAATTTCCTTTGTAACAAAAGGATCTAGTTCAGAATTTTGTGTTGCTTTTAATTGTAATGTCTTTTTATACTCTTTCAACGTAGGACAATCCCTAAGTGTTTTTTTTTTTTTTTTATTTTCCTTACTTTGAAACTAGAGAATATTAGAGGTTAGTTTTGTTGTAAAATGTCTCTCAGTTTGGATTTGCCTTATATTTCCTTATGGTTGAATTCAGATTGTACGTTTTTGTCAGAAGTGTCGCAATAATGACACTGTCTTCTCATTGCATCCTATCAGGACTGAGTCACCAGGGCGATTGGATGTTTTGCAAAAAAAGTTTACATGAGAAGTGATGGATGAGCAGGTGCATTGTCGTGATGAAATGATATAATTTCTCTCTCATTGCAGATATGCACTTTGATCACTTGATTAAGGTGAAGTCTCACAAGCTTCTTTACTATAAAGGTTTCTTTTTTTCCTCTTAGTAATTAATTAGGATAGGGAAGTATTTTGAGACTTTAAATAACCCAGTCCTTGTCAAACTTTTCATTCTCAGATTCTCAGCTTTCACCAGTGAAAGCCCTTTCAAGGTAGTTTCTGTGTTCTTTTGATTTGTTTTGAGCACTTCCTTACTTTTTGACTCAAGAAAATGTTCCAGGTTCAGCTGTACTTTCCCTACCACTATGCTAGAATAAACCATTTCTCCAAGGAAATGGGTTTCTTTGTTCTTTTCTTGTGGAGAAAGTTTTTTAGGAACCAAAATTTGGGTGCTGTATTCATTTATGCATCTGTGTATAGAAAACCATGAGTCAGTACCAGTTTCAATCCACAGTGTTTACAGTTTTCTCCCCTTCCAAATTTATAACTCCCTTCTCTTACAAGGAGAAACCTGATTCCCGTTATCCTTCATTTATCAATATTTACTTATATGATCAATCCTCTATATATACCTGTTTTCCATTGCCACTGCTGCTCCCTCCCCTGTTGCATAACATTTTCACTCTACTTATGTCTGACACTTTGTGCCAGGATGCATGTCTCACTCCACACTTCTCATACCTCATACTAAGGACCTCACCTTTCTGCTCCAGTTCCAGTGTCTCATGTTAGGCTCCCTCACCATCCTTATTATGATATTTTGCTCACCAACTTGAGCTCTAACACTTCCAGGCAGAATAGCAGCGTACAGACTTTTTTTTTTTTTTTTTTTTAAAGATTATACTAACTTGTTTCTTATAAAAGGTATTACACCAAAATTTTTAGTGAAAATTGGTGATAAAATGTTTTCAACTTTTTAAATTTAAACCTTCTTGAGACTCACATTTCTATTAGTGATAAGACTAATCTTCTTCCTTATTCTCACTTTCATTCTTAGAGTTCTCAATGTGCTTCTAGGGGAGTCTTTTTTATATAATTTTGACAATAAATTTATTGTCAATAAAATAAAAATTGACTTTTTCTGTATATAGGCTTTGGAGGCAATCAGACCTGGCTTTGAATTTTTGTTGTTCCATATACTGATTATCACCTTGTATAGGTGACTTAATCAGTGTTCCAATTTTTTCAACTATTTTAACTTCGTAGCATTTACTTAACTAAATCCAGTGGTAATTTTAGCTAACTCTATTCCTGTGTTTCATATCCTTAAGTTAGTTCCATTTGTGAGTGATTTTCAAGCCTTTTTAATGTAATGTTCTGGTGTTCAATGTTGGTGGTGATACAGTTTTTGATATATACGTTGGGGATTAAATGTGCAAAGACATGCCAGAGTATTTAGTCATTGCCTGATAAAATATAGGCACTCTCCCTACCCATAATCCTGTGCTTCAGGTTTGCTGATTTTCTGTGTTCATTAGGTCTGGGGATGAAACATGGTCTTTGCTCTTGGGAAGCTTTAGTCCTCATCAGGCCTTCTGTATTGCTCCCTAGTGTTCTCCTAACTTGTTTTCTGTACTTTCCTCTCTTCCCTCATATTGTGTTGCTGCATTATCTTAAAAACCCCCAGTTTAAACATCTTGAGGACCATTCTCAAAATACATAAATCAGTGAGAGAGGGCCTTTTCCTTAGTGATTCTCTGCTTTTTGCAAAAAAGAATTTAAGTCCTACCTTGGACTTAAAGTTTCTTTACATTTGGGCTTATAATTATGTCTTTGGCCTTATTTCTTATTGCTGTCCCAAATGAATTCATTTGGACTAAATTAATACTGAAAAATGCTTGTACCTCATATTTGGCACCAAGCATATGCTGTCGTATTCTTTGTATTATGTATTCTATTTCTCCAACTCTACTTTGTGCACCAGGAAGGGCTACAGTATCTTAATATGTCTTTGTATTCCAATGCCAGGCTCAGTATCCTGACCACAGTAGTAGGTTAGCATCTTAAAGTAAACACAAAGAGAAATATAAACATTAAAGAGAGCAGCTGCAGCAACACTGTTTTGAATGCTGTTTTCAGTGAAACAGTTTATAAATGATATATGATCTGTTAACATAAGTATAATTGTAACACTATTTTGTGTGCCTAGATGGCCTGTCAAGACAATTGTTTCTTTAACTACTGTTCTAATGGGGAGTAAAATATTAATAACTTAAAAAATTTGTAAGCTGTCATTCATTCAAAACTTTGTCATAGAAAGCTTTCAGATAGTAACACCTTTAATGCATTAGGCCATATTTCTTTAGGAACTATTGTTCATGTCCAGTTACTTAGATACCAGTATATGAGTAGTATGAGGGAGATACATGAAACAAAATAATTTTAATTGTTTCAAAAACTGCTGCAAAACTAGATAAAACTGAAATTGAAGGCAGAGAAATAAATACAATCAAGCCCTTAAGAGAAGCTTAAAATATATTTTATGTTAATATAGCTACTCTAGCTTTGATCATTTTTTGCATGGCATACCTTTACCATACTTTAATTTTAACCTATCCATGTCTTTATATTTAAAGTGAGTTTCTTGTAGACAACATGTAATTCAGTCTTTTTAAAAATCCAATCTGGCAATTTCTCTTTTAATTGCTGCTATAGAGATTATAATACATATACCTAATCATTCAGTGTACCTAATATTTACCACTTGAAGTAAAGGTAGAAGCCCTACAACTCCCCCTAGTATAGTTGTTGCATGTACTACATACACATGCAATGAAAACCCCATCTACAATTATGTAATCTTTGTTTTCAGTAATCATACATTTTTAAAAGAACTTAAGAGGAGAACGATAGTCTCATATATACCTGGCAGTTTACTATTTTTCTTGTTCTTTGTTAATGGTATTTCAAATTTCTCACTGGTATCATTTCTCTTTCCTTTAGCGTATCTTTTAAAGTGGCCCCAATGATAAATTCTTTGTTTTTCTTAACTGGAAATGTCTTTTCCACTTTTACTTCTGATGGATTGCTTCATGGGATATAGAATTCTGAATTAACAGTTACTTAACTCTAAAGATGTCCTGCTGTCTTTTTGGATTCCATTGTTTCTGATGAGAAGTTTTTAGTAATTTGAATCGTTAATTTCCCGTGTGATGTGTTTCACTGTCTACATTAAAGATTTTTTCTTTATCTTTGCTTTTCTGCAATTGATTATGATTTGGTAGTGCTGACCTTTGTGAATTTTTGAATTGTGCCTTTCACCAAGTTTGTGGAAGATTTTGGGGCCATATTTCTTCAAAAAATTTTTTTGTACTAGTCTCTTTTCCTTTTTCTGGAACTCAAATGACATGTATAACATGTATAGAACTTTGGATTTTGTCCACAGGACCCTGAGACTTTTCATTTTCTTTCAGTCATTTATTTCTCTGTTCTTCAAATTAGATCACTTCTACTGATGTATATTCACATTCACTGACTCTTTCCTTTGTATTTGTATTCCGTTATTGAGACCTTATTTTAGACATGGTATTTTTCAGTTCTAAAATTTCCATTTGTTTCTTTTTTTCTAGTCAGTGTTTTCTGCTGAGAATTGTTGGCTTTCCATTCTTTGCAGAAGTGTTCATTTTTTCCTGCATGGGGGGGGGGGAGAGAGAGAGAGAGAGAGAGAGACAGACAGACAGACAGACAGACAGAGAGAAGTGTAGAACCATGCCTCACAAATAAAATGTGCTGAGTATATATTGCCTATGGTTGTTAAACATAAATCATTCATTCAGAACTGTTTATTAGGCACTCATTTGAAGACATTGGTGATAGATCCTGGTGATATAGTGACCACGGCAGAAAACAGCTTAATAACTTTGCAGTCATATGAATCAGTAAGAGTCTTACCACTAATAATTGTATGAATACTTCTAATATCTAGTGACTTGAATTAAGAGTTTTTTTTTCTGGCAAAGAGGTACTTACCACTGGCTTTGTGACTTTGGATAAGTCACTTAATTGCATTATATGTAAAATGGAAGTAATCTCACAAAATAGTGTAAGAGCTAAATTATAGAACATATTACCTGTCAAAAGTAATAGCTAAAAATAATATGAAAAGCATAATCAAAACTTATCTCTTGGGATGTTCAAAGCATTTTTAATAAGATTACATGTAGGAGAGAATCCCAGTATCTGTCCATGCCTCATGCTAATGTGGAAGAATGTTTTGTTTTTTTAAAAATGGTTTCATATTATGTAATAACGTATTTCCAGGTTAGAATATATAGTAGTGTTTCATAGGGGTAGGATTGTGAAATGCCTCTTTAAATTGTGAAGTATTCATTTGAGAACACATTGGTTACATATTTATGTAACAAAATTGTACTTATCTCTAGCTGAGATAACTACCTAGAATGAGTTTAAGAAATTCAGAAAATACACATAGCTAGAGTAAACAGTAGGAGCTATTTTTAATATATAGCACAATTGCTTTTTATTTTCAATATTAGTTTTGTTATAGCAGCTTGTACCAATTTAGAAGGGATTAGTACCAGGAAAGTGACATTTCTTGAGGTACCAGTCAGAGTGCCATTTAGCATCTGCACAAAAAAGACTAATTTCTAGAGTTGAAACTCTGTAATGTAAGGTTTTTAAATCTTGTTTAAACAGAACAGCAGTATTTCAGAACGAATGTTTCAAACACTCATCTTTTTTCTCTGTTGCCATAGATGAAATCTGTTTCCATTTCTCTGTAACAAGCATTTGCATGTGGCCATTTATTGTCACTAATTCCTCTCCTTTAATACTTAGGATTTGTTTGTTTATTTGCAAGTGTTTCCTGCGTCTTGCCTGATTTCCCCATCTTCTTTTAGGGAGGTTGGTAGACAAACATTGCCATTTCAGTTCGTGAGTCTTGCCAAGGTAGACCAAGGTGAAATTAAAGACGTAGATGACAGTTTTTCTGTTTTGGGTTAGAAGTAAAGGATAAAAAAAACACTAGTTCTTCCTCTACGTCCGTACTTCCATCCAGGATGCTTTTCTTCTCTTGGCTATTCTTCCCAGATAGAATACAGGGCTGCTGATCCCAAGGTAAGATGAATCTCTTAACATCTCACTGTCCTTTTGCCTTTAGTTTCTAATAGGCATAGGCATAATCTTCTAAATGTAAACTTTACATTTCCACACTTGTAACTCTTCTCTTTCAAGTGACCTGCAATAGGCTCTGAGGAATTGCTGATGTAAAGAAACCAAAACAGAAAAAAAAGGTAAGAGCTTTAGGTTTGCCTCTTTATCATTTAAATTAGATATGTCATAGAACTTTAGTAAATGGAGATATGAATCTCAAGGACAAACGAAGATGATGTAATCAGCTCTTCCTGTTCCCTTCTCCATACCTTAAGCAGGAGTGAGGTTATTAGAGAAGAATTGCATAAATGTATTGAAATTTTGGAGGACATATGCTGGTCTATAATTGTTTCTCATTTGGAGTAATAATAGAACCCTGTCATATGATTTCTTTATCAAACTCTTTATGGTAATGTTCAGGAGCATTAAAGGTGCCTGTTTTTCTTTTTTAAATTACGTATTTCATTGTAGGTATGCTCTTCTCATAGAACGGACAACTGTTACATAAGTGTGTAACCCAAATGGGAGCCAACTTCAGTACCTGTCTTCCCCCAAGCAGTGAAAAGCTGGCCAGCTCATTACCATTTCTATAGTCTTGGAACTGACTATTTCTACAACTCTGGCTTAGAACCTAGTGGGGAGGTGAAATTGTGCCTGTTGCTTTTATTCTCTGTCTCCACAGGCTATTGGTATGTATTGTCTGTCAGACCTTTTAGTGCTATAGAAGCGCAGGAACCAGAGATAGAAATTTCAAATATCTCCTCTCAATCTCATCTGTGGTGATGTAATTTGGGTGGCCTCTGTGTGCTTGACTATCACCATTGTGTTGGTATACAACCATTGAAAAGGCTGAGACTATGAAATTGTCAATCAAAAAGTACCTTTGTTTGTCCTGGCTTGTGTGGCTCAATTGGTTGGAGCATTGTCCCCTATACCAAAGGGTTGTGGAGTCAATATCCAGTCAGGGCACGTACCCAGTTTGTGGGTTAGATACCTGATCAGGGTGTATGTGAGGAGGCAACCAATTGATGTTTCTCTCTCACCTCTGTGTTTCCCTCTCTTCCTCTCTCTCTAAAAGAAATGAAAAAAAAAAAAGTCTTCAGGTGAGGATTTGCTCTCATATTACTCTTTAGTTTTAAAAATATTTAAACATTTTATTAATGTACTATAAAATTGACCTTCCTGGGGTATGTTGTTCTGTGAATTTTAACATATACAAGTTTGTATTACCACTGCCAGAGTTACGATTTAGAAAGGTTCCATCTTCCCCCCTAAAAAATAACACTCTCACGCTGTCTTTGTAGTCAAACTTTCTCCTATCCCAGGCAACCACTGATAATAGTTCATCACTACAGTTTTAACCTTTTGAGAATGTTATATAAGTGCAGTTGTGTAGTCTGAAACCTTTTGAAACTGGCTTCTTTCGGCATATTCCCTTTATCTGACCTATCTTATCTTATCCTATTTAAGTGCTTAATACTTGTGTTTTTTAATTGACTTGCATTTCATTGGTTCGGAGTTTCTGGCTGAGGGATTGATACATTGGTTCTCTTTGCAGAATGTGGGGGATTTTTCTGGGAATATATATGCACAAATATGATCACCTTGACTTAATTCTGCAAAGGCCCAAAGTCTTATTTGTGTAATTTTTCAAGTCTACATCACTGATATATTGTAAAAGGATGTAACTCTGGAATAGCCAGGTGGAGAGAGGCATAGGACAACAAAGGTGGGAAGAATTTTGGAGCTTCCATGCTCTCTCCAGGGGTGCACCGCTCTTCCCACATTTCCATGTGTTCACCAGCTCAGAAGCTCTCAGTATATTGTCTTTAAAAATTCATATAAGTTGTTGAGTAAAACATTAGTTCATACTTTTTTATGGCTGAGTGGTATTCTACTATATGGATGAATGTACCATAGGTTAAAAATTTTTTGTTGTTGTTATAGTTGAAGTACAATATTACATTTGTTTCAATTATACAACACAGTGGTTAGACATTTATATAACTTAGGTTGTGATCACCACACTTAAGTCTAGTTAACTGTTTGTCACCATGCAAAGTTATTTTGATATTATTGACTATAATCCCCTGTGCCATACTTTACAACTCTGTGACTTAATTCTGTAACTGGCAGTTTGTATACCATAGTTTATTTTTTTATATGAAATCTAGTATATCAATTTGTTCATTTCTTGTATTATCTTTGGTTTTTGTGTCAGGATAATGCTGGATTCATGAAATGAGTTGGGAAGTATTTATCTTTCATTTTCTGGAAGAGATTGTATTGAATGTGTATTATTTCTTTAAATGTTTAGTAAAATTCAGTAGGGAAATTATCTGGGCCTGGAGATTTCCTTTTTGGAAGACTTAACTATAAATTCAATTTCTTTAAATAGTGTTAGGGCTATTCAGTGCTGTTATACTTAATCAGTCTTGCTAGAGGTTTACATTTTATTGATCTGGTGAAAGAGCTTTTAGTTTCATTGAATTTTCTCTATTTTTCTGATTTCAATTTTCCTGACTTATGCTCTGTTTTCTTCCTTCTGCCTAGTTTGTATCTATTTTGTGTTTTAGTTTCTGAAGGTAGAAGTTCAGATTATTGATTTGAGACCTTTTCTGATAGAAGCTGTATAACGCTATAATACTTACACTGCATCTCACATATTTTAACTATTGGTACATTAGGGTTTAGGTTTACCATTTTATTTTCTGTTCCTTCTGGTTTTGTTCTGTAACCTCTTTCTTTGGGTTATTTGAACAATTTTTAGTGTTCCATTGTAATTTGTCGTGTTTTTTGCCTATATATAACTTTTTAGGGGTTGCTCTAGGGATAATAATATACGTACTTATATTTCATCTTCTTAGAATCAATATTTTACTACTTCAAGTGAAATGATAGAAATCTTTCCACCATATAGGTCCATTTCCCCTCCCCCTTTATGTTATAATTGTCTTGTGCTACATCTGTATCAGAAGCCTCACATTTTCTTTTAATTGCCAGTCATTTTAAAGAATTCCCAAGCAGAATAGTTAATTATATTTACCTAGATATTTACCACTTCTGTTGCTCTTCTATTATTCCTCATGTGCCATTTCTTCCTACTGAAGAACATTTAGCAGTTCTTTTAGAGCTGGCAACTAATATTATGGTTTTCCTTCAACTGAGAATGTCTTTTAATTTCACATTTGTTCCTTAAGAATAATTTCACTAGATTAAGGATTGTAGGTTATAGTTCCACTTCCTTCAGGCCTAAACAGTTTATGATGAGAAATCAGTAGTTACTCAAATAATTAACCCACCTTCCTCATACAAGTATAATACATTGTTTTTTCAGCTGCTTGCAAGATTTTTCCTTTGTAATTTTCAGTAGTTTGGTTGTGATGTGTCCAGGCATGGATTTCATTGTAAGTACCCTGTTTGGGGCTTGTGAGCTTCTTGAATCTAGAGGTTTCTGTCTTTCACCAAATTTGGGACATTTCTAACCATTATTGTTGCTGTTGCTGCTGTTTCCTCCTCCTCCACCTTCTCCTTTCTTCTCCCTCCTCCCACTGTACTCCTTTTCCTCCCCTTGAGCTCTTGCCGTGAATATGAGGGTTTTGGTATCCCTGGGGTGATAATAATGTTTTTTCAATATTTCTTCTTTCTTCTTGACTGGTGTGGCTTAGTGGATTGTGTGCCAGCTTTTGAACCAAAGGGTCGCCAGTTTGATTCCTAGTCTAGAGCACATGTGTGGGTCATGGGCCAGGTCCCCAGTAGGGGGTGTATAAGAGGCAACCAATGTTAATGTTTCCTCCCTCTCTTTCTCCCTCCCTTCTTTCTAAAATATATAAATAAAATCTTTAAAAAAAACAAATAAAAAACCTCAAATCAGTGGATTGTGTGCTGGCTTGCGAACCAATATTTCTTCTCTCTACCATTCACATTGGGTATTTTCTATAAATTTGTCTTCAAGTTCACTGACTTTCCATTGTGCTGTTGAGTCTGTTAGTATGTTTTCTATATTAGGTTTTACATTTTTCAGTTCTATAATTTTCACTTGGTAATTATTTATATCTTCTATTTCTTTGCAGCAAATAATGTGATTTTACGTGATTTTCTAGCTTTCCACTTATTTCAAGAGTATATGCTCTTACTTATTGGAGCATTTTTATTCCTGCTTAAAATCTTTGTCTGCTAACTTACCCAGTGCTCTGATATCTGTAGCATCTTGGTGTTGGTTTCTGTTGGTTGGATTTTCCCAAATGACCTTAAAATTTTCATTGTTCTCTCTATGCCAAACAATTTTGGATTGTGTTTTGGACATTTTGAATATTATGCCTTGAAACTGAGTGTCTTATTTAAATGCTATGGGATTGATAATATTTTTGTTTTGGCAGGCAGTTTGGTGAGGCCACAAGATCCAACCACCTTTGTTGAAGGTTGTAGTTTAATCTCAGTTCTATTTTCAAAACTTTTGCAGTGAATGCTATTTGGATTTTTTTCCATATGTGCACTACCCAGTAGCCATTGGGGGTCTATTCCCATTTTTTAGTATTCAGAATTTATGGTATGCTGCTTATGGTTAGTTAAATCTATATGTATACATGCAGTTCAGGGGCAAGCTAGGAATTTATAAACAATATAGGTTACTTTCTTAAGCACTTTTCTCTCTGTTATATCCATGGTATTTTCTAAGTTCCTGGGACCCTGTTTTTTGTTCTCTGTCCAGAAAGCATAGTATTCTTTTACTCCACTGTGGTGTGTACTTTCCACAATTGCATCTGGAGCAAAGTGAAAGGAAGACAGGAGAAAAAAATCAATGAGATTAGGCCAGAGTTGTTGCAGTCGGTGAGGGTGGTCACTCTTCCTCAGAATTTTAGGCTCCTGCTGACCCTGCTGCTGCCACTTTTGTAGCTAGCACCAACCATAGGATTACCTGGGAACTGGGACATGAAGGATGAAGAACAGAGGAAAAAGAGAAAGAGATTTCTCTTCCTTTTTCTGAGTGTCCCCTTTCCCGCTCCTTGGACAGAACTAGAGGGCTTTTCCTAGAGCTCCCTCTGTTATCATTGGTCACTTTTTAGGTTTAAGTCTCCATTAAGCTCAGGCTTGGGCAAAACTGGATGTGGAAAAAAATTAGAAACACTGCCATTTTGATAATATTACAGGTTCTGAGCTCTTCTCCAATTCACCTGCTATTATTAACTTCTGAGTTTTCAATTAACTGCTCCATTTATTCTGTCCATGTTTTATAGTCTCAGTGAGATTAACAAAGTGGGATGTGTGTACTCCATTTTACCCAGAACTGGAACTCCCCAATCTCATTTATTTTACAATGTAATGGCAACTTGACTCTCCTTTTGTCATAATTACATATGGTTTGTCAGTTACAGTTTGCCATTTTCAACAGACAGGGTGGGGCAAAAGTAGGTTTACAGTTGTAAGTATGAGAAACAATTTACTCTTCATTATTTATTAATGTATTATTTTCCATACAAACAACTGTAAACCTTCTTTTGCCCCACACTGTATCTGTGAACCTGCCGTGTGTAACAGCACAAGCCTTGTTGAGGAGATGATGCTACATTATTTGTAGAAGGAAATAGGAAAATTAATTTCTCTTTTACAGCATAGTTTTCATGAACTCTAATTTCCCATAATTATATTATGTTTGAAAATTTTTTTCTATTTTCAGTTTGATCCATGTTCTGCCTGAGAATTTCTGGCTTGCCTTTCATTTTGGGATTTTTTAATTCTTTATATATAAAGAGTTCTTTATATATAAAGAAAGGATTTGATGCTTATTGTGTGCTTGCATAATGTGCTTCCCCCGTTACTCTACCTGCCTTTAAAAATGATTTATTTCAATAATTAGGTTACTGGTCGTCATAAAACAGTAGTATGGGGTGACATGCTTTGTGGACTCTTGGCACTCATTCACTGTTGCAGATGCTGTGTGCAAGAATTTTAGAGACCTTCTGAAGTATGAAGCTGATTTTATTATAAGACCTATAAGTGTGGGTGACTTCATCTTCTTTGTTTTCAGTTTACCTGGTAAACAAGATATAGGATCATTGGTTCATCAGTGAATGGTGCTTGGAAAACAAGCCTTTTTCTGGATAGGTCCAGGATGAAGGAATTGAATATGAAAGAGCCCTAGAAATTGCTGCTGTTGATCAGTTGCTGACAGGCAACCAAATCACTAATAATCTTTTTTAAAAACTGAGCTAGAAAGTATATCCAGGGAATGATGTGCCATAGTAACTGAAAACAGGGCATTTGTCTTTGTTTTGGCTGCTATAGCAAAGTATTGCAAAGTGGGTGGCTTATAAACAACAGAAATTGATTGCTCACAGTTCTGGAGGCTGGAAGCCAAGGTCAGGGTGCCAGCATGGTTGGTGAGGGCCTTCTTCTGGGTTGCATCTTCACATGGTGGAAGGGGCTAGGGATTTCTTTGGACTTCATTTTAAAAGGCAAGAATCCCATTCATAAGGGTTCTACTCACAAGACTTCCCAAATAATTCCCTATGAGCACTTCCCAAAGACCACACTTACTAAATAATACCATTACCATTAGGGGTTAGAATTTCAGCATATGACTTGGGTGGGCAGGGGGCACAAATAATTTGGACATTAGCAGCTTGTAAATAATTCTGTTAACACAAAAATTGATATTCTGAGTTTCATATCCATTTCTCTTTTATTATGGGTTGGTAGTTATAAAGTTGGGTGTAATGAAGCTATTGGTAGAAGTAAAAATTTTGTTGCTGTTTTTATAAGTGAATACCCTAATTTACTGGTTCTTCATTTTACTTCCTGATTAAGAATTTTATTCTTAACTGAAATAATATGATGTTAAAAAAATATGTAACTACCATCCATGATCATGAATAGAGAGGAACTGGTGTGTTGAAGGGACAAATGTTTTGTTTATTAAAGGCCTGTTATTTTTTTAAATTCATGTTGTTCAGTTAGATAATTAATATACTCAGATAATTTGTGAAAATGTACTAGTTTATAAAATTTGAAGAAGATACTTCTCTCCACCAATAAATGTTAATTAGTCTGAAAAGCCTTTTCTGGCCATAAGCCTTTATGATGTGGGGTCAGGCTCAATGTATCTTTTATATTTGCCCACTAGTCATTTAGAAGGAAGGTCTAAAATGGCCATAACATCTACTGACATGTGTGCTCTTATTTGCATGTATCCTTCCTTTTCTTTAAAATTAAAATCCTCACTATCATGTTAAAAATGACAATTTCAGTCCTGAGTCCATAAAGATGGAAATGCTATAATGGGGGGTAGGTAGAAAAATATATTTTTAATCCATTTGGTCTCAGTTGGGAAGCCTTTTTTTTACAAACACATAAATCTTGAAAAGATTTGATGCTTATTGTGTGCTTGCATAATGTGCTTACCCCCATTATTCTACCTGCTACACTGTAATGTAATTGTTGGTTTCTGTTTTTGTCAGGTGTGTCAGTGCTTAAGGCCTAGCAGTAACTAGAAAATAGGGAAACTGGCTAAATATTTATTGAATAAATAAATAAATTAGAAGCAGGGTGTGGAAATGTAGGGGGTCTGGTGTAGGGTCTATTTGGAAAAAAAAAGTGATGATTGGTTGAGGATACTTTTACGATCTTTAGTTTAGGAAATAATTTAGATTCTAGTAGTTGTTAAATTGCTGGGATGTTTAAGTATCTTTTTTGTGTATTTTTTCCCTAAATTGCATTCTAGGGTGATATGACCCATCTATTTGTTAGAATAGATTTTTTTCCTAATTCTCCATTACTTTGTTTTCAATTGGATTTTTCTAATATGCTGAAAGTGACTTGTGCCTCTGCCTCACTGAATAAAGTGTTTTTATTATTGTTGGCCTTCAGCACCCATGTGTGTCTTCATATTTGAAGGCATACAGTTACTCTATCAAAATGTCTTACATTCTAAATAAATCGTTCTTACATCCAGGGGCCCTCTGGAATAAGTTGTTCTTTATACTTTCCAATATCTTTTCTTCTGAGCTCAAGTTAAATACAGAAGCAGCTGAGTGAAAATGAAATAAAATGGGACTAACTTTCATAATTCCCTTCCCAGAATACTTTGATGGAAAGCTGATTACCTGACGTCTTATCCTGAAGAATCTTACAGGTAAGAAGGCTTCTGAATGTTTGTATAGTTATTAAATACTTTAAATGACACTCTTAGAAAACAAATAAATAAATAAATGACACTGCCTAGGTACGACTATTGTGGTTATAGCTTAACCATGCCCCCGCCCCCCCTTTTTTTTTTTGCTGGGGTTGCCATATGTTAGAGCTGTTTACTACTGTGTATATAAAGTAGAGAATAGGATACAAAAACTTCAGGATTATTTCCTTTTTACCCTAGATTTTATGCTTGGTTCAGCATTTTTATTTCCAGATAATCCAGAATCTTGATAAATTTCAGTGGAGAATAAAGAACTTATTTCTGTTTGTGCTATAAAATGTTTGAAAAAATATTTGACAATTTAAATTTTGTGAACTTTTAACTCTTACTGTTTTTTCTATATGTGGATATTTGAAATACAGGAGTTTTCTTTTTTAAAATAATGTAAACCTATTAAAGCCATACGGATTTATCGTGCTGTACCCTAAAATCCATTTGGAGTAGGGGGGTTTTCATGTGTTTGTGCATGTATGCTAGTTAAGTACTTCTTTTGTGTTAAGCATTTAAATGGCTGATATGACTATGTAGTTTAACCTTTATAATGACTGAAGTGGTTACTACTATATCTCTATTTTATAGATTAGGAAACAGGCTTTAAAGAGATTAAGGTCATACAGCTACTGACAGGCAAGGTGAGGTTTGAACCTAGAGAGTTTTTATAAAACCTGCTCTATGGGAATATTCTTGTCTGTTTATGAAGAGTACTGGTATTAAAACTCGAGCACCAAACACACATGTGAAGGATATCCTGAACAAAAATATGTTGGAATAGCTAGTGTACTTACAAAATCTGACAAAATTGTTATAAGGTGGAAATGAGGTAAGAAAATAATACTTGTGGAGCATTCTGCAAGGGATTAAGAAATTAACAGTGACATATCAGAAGTAGGAGTTGATTTTTGTAGTGAAGAGCTGAAAAGGAAGTAACTGTCAAGCTGAAGGAGTTAATTGCCTTAACCTTACTCTGAAGTGAACAAGTTGAAGACAGTAGGGCACATATTTGTGATAGTTTAAGTCAGATTGATAAAATAAAGGTAGATAAATCAACAAAATTACATGGCCTTCAGGGGAATTTTAAAGAAAATTAAAGATGACATTGCAGAACCATTGACTAAAATGTGTAATAAGCAGCTCTTGTGCCAGAGTGCAGATTGAATACAAATATAGGTAGAGTCCTAATCTTAGGAAAGCTTGAGTAGCCCTCTAATGAGAGACTGAACCACACCGCAAAACTAGGTAATCTTCTGTACTCTTTAATAGGATTGGCAAACTTTTTATAAAACAGACCAGATTGTAATTATTTTAGGCTTTGCAGAGTATTTGGTTTCTGTTGGAATTATTCAGTTTTGTCATTGTAGTGCAGAAGCAGCCATAGGGAATATGTAAAGGAATAAGCAGGGCTGTGTGTCAACCAAATTAATTTTATTTATAAAAACTCTAAGCCAGCCCCAGCTGGAGTGGCTCAGTTGGTTGGAGCATAGTGTTGTCCCGTACACTGAAAGGTTGTGGGTTCAATTCTGGTCAGGCCACATGTCTAGGTGCAGGATTGGTCCTGGTCAAGGCAACCAATCAATGTTTCTCTGTTATATCAGTGTTTTCTCTCTCTCTCTCTCCCCCCCCTTCTCTCTCCCCCTTCCTCTCTCTAAAAGCAATGAAAAAATGTCCTCAAGTGAGGATTAAAAAATATTAATAATTAAAAACACAGCCAGTTTTTTGACTACTGGCCTACAATAATGGATAGAATCCCTCCCTAGACATCATTAAAAAATAGCCTTGCCTGTGGTTTTTCCAAGGGAAAATAACATACTTATAGGCAGAATCAAATTTTTGAGTAGATAATTGGGAGGCACTTTATTTTAAGACTGGGGTTGGGATGGAAGGTCCTGCATTAACAGTAATGGTTAACATTTGGATGCTTATTATTGTTAGACAATGGCTTGCCTAACACCAGTGTCCAAGTCATTAATCACTGAAATACATTACTTGGTGTACCTTACTGAATGCCCCCTCTTTTTTAGTTGAAGTTTTTTGGACAGGGGGTTGAATTTGGGGACTGGTTTGTCTTGGATGGAAGATTAGAAATAAAGAATAAATAGGAATAGCCTATCTATGAGAGGTTCAGAGAGCCACTGTGGATTCTCTGAGTACCTTAGCAATACAGATCAATATAATATTTAGCATCTTCATGAAGTGTGCTTTTTCCTTGGCTTAAGTGTACCCAACATAATGACAGCCCTTAACTTTTCTCCAGTATTTTTGTCATTCAACTCTGGCTCCCATTTATCATGTTAGTGCCTGTATTTGGTAGAGTCTGTAATGGCAGGATTGAGTTTAGGAATAGGGTGGGAAATAGAATTAAACTTCCTCATAGCCATTCATATACCTTCTTTTTCTTTCTTTGTACCCAAAGGATCTGATTCTACCTTTCTGACAAAATATTTTACTAGATATGGCTATTAGTTTCTTAGCCAGATATTGATTTTTTTTTTGTCTTGTGTTTGCATTTGTCTTTCACTTTTGTCTAGGGAAAACAAAGAAATTGGGTAAACAACAGTTTTGTTACCCTTCCCTATTTTTCTGTTCTTATTAGCAATGATAATAATAATAACAGCCATTAATTACATGGTAGTGGAGTTGGGATTTGAATTTAGATCTGTTGGACTCTTAACATTATAGTTAGAACTAGGATGTTCATTTCTTTAGATACTGTGGATTAGCTTGAAGGACAGTAGGAGGAAGCAAGACCAGGGAGTTTTGAAGTGAACTGGAAAGGAAAGGAGTTCTGTTTTGTAGCAGATGGAAGGAAGCACACTTTGGAAGAGGATAAGATGGGGATAAGGGAAGAAGGATGGGGATTTTAAATGGAGCCAGCCAAAGCTGAATGGTTTAGTGTCTATGACCAGAAGCCTCTGGTGCTTTAATCCCTTGAAATACTCCATCAACTAACTGCTGTAGTAGAAAATACATTGTTAGCATTGCTGGTATAACTTGAAGCAATTTTCTTTTATAGAGGATGGTAGTTATATCCCAAAGTAGCCAGTTGTCAGATTGGACTACTTAGGTTAATTAAAATGTAAATAAAATTAAAAATTTAATTCTTCGCTTGCTACATTTCAAGGGCTTGATAGAATAATTCCTTATTGGGCAGCAGTGTTCTGGGGAACTGAACATTCATATATGCAAGAGTACTACTGTTCACTGTAAGGGCTGGCCTGGGACTCTCACTTTCATGTATTCCAGGGTTTGTGTGGGAAAATGGGTGTTAAGTTCCTGAAAATTGTTCTATGTCAATGCTTTTTTCATTCCACATTCTAGAAGTTGGTAGCTTTCATGATAAATAAAATTTTAAAGTTAGGTCATTTATTCTTCCCAAACTGTTTTATGAACATGTTTGGATTAATGTTTGCAATACATAACAGAGGCAATAATAGAAAAGGGCAACCTGGAAGGTAGAAGTACTTTAAGATCATTATATTAGGGATAACAGACTTGAAAGTATTTTAGTTTGGAAAGATAAGACCTGGGAAGAGACATTAAAGATTTAAATTTGCAAATTCATCTGAAAAATGAAGAGTTTACCTAAAATCTAGAGTGAACATCCATTCTTAGAAATTTATTTGAGGTAAATTAAAATTTAAAAAATATTGTTTGAGTTATAGCTAATTAACTTACAAAGCATACTAATAAGTACTCTAGATGGAATATGACTGCCCTGGCTGGCGTGGCTCAGTTGGTTGGGTGTTGTCCTGCAAACTGAAAGATCACAGGTTTGATTCCTGGTCAGGGCATGAGGCATGTGCCTGGTTGCAGGCTCTGTGGCCTGCCCCAACTGGGGTGCTTGCAGAAGGCAGAATGCAACCAGTTGATGTTTCTCACATCGATATTTCTCTCCCTCTCTTTCTCCCTCCCTTACCCTTTCCCTAAAATAAAATTTTTGAAAATTAGAAAAGAATTCTTTCTCCCCAGACCCCCACTCCCCATAATTAAATATATATATGACCTAATGATTATAGTCATAAATAGTTAATCATGAAATTGGTATATATCTGACTTTTCTGGAAACCATAAAGGATAGTCCTGGCCACCCACGGCTTATTTCTTAGATCTTTTGTTGACCACAAATTACTGGCTAAGACCATGAGTCTGTATTGTATTCCTGTGCTCCCGTTACTGGAAGTTTAAAGCAAAACTGGTATTAAAAACCCTGGATTCTTGGATTAAAAAGTTGAGTCTGGGCAGTTAGAACAGATTAACATGAACAGGTTGCAAGTTGTTGAACTGAAACTTGGGACTTTTTTTTAATTAAATGCTAAGACCCTATAATTTTGAATGAATAAACTGGTAATGTGGCATAATTGTTTTTTAGGTATGGAAACAGTTAATGAATGAAATGTTCCAGAAGAAGCACACAACTTCTAAAAATTTGAAACACTCAGTTTTTAAAGCAGATTTCTAATATATAAGGAAAGGCAGTCTGTAACATGACTGAGGTTTCTTAGCTTCTCAGTGATAAACTATTATGTATTTTATCACATGAGTTGAAACAGAGAAGACATTTATTGTAAAATATAAATTATAATTGTGTATTAATGTATAAGTACTATAAACTTAATATCCTTACGGGAGGATATGTGAAAATAACGTAAACTATTCAATAGGACATAAATTATTTAGTTACATGAAAGGATGGTATTTTACATGTTCTGAAAAATTCCTAGGTTTTAAAAATATTGTTAATTTTCCAGTTAACATTTTACCACATTGAATTGACTCCAACTTAAATATATTTTTTAGATATTTAAGATAATTGGGGAGAGGTTATGGTATGACTTTACCCAAATAAAGAATTATACTCAATTATAGGTCATATAGGAGCACAACATAGCTCTAAAATCAACTAAATTTTGAATTTGTGTAGAGCAGTGTTTCCTAGGCTTTAATGAATACATATGAATTATGTACAGATCTTGCTAAAAATGCAGATTCTTATTCACTAGATCTGGGGTGGTGCCTGAGGTATCCTGCATTTGTAACAAGTTCCCCAAGTGATACTGATTCTGTCTTTATTTTTTATATTAATTTATTGATTAGAGAGAGAGACAGAGAAACATAGATTTGTTGTTTTCACTTACATATGCATTCATTGGTTGTTTCTTGTGAATGTACCCTGACCGGGGATTGAACCCTCAACCTTGGTGTATCAGGATGACACTCTAACCAACTGATCTACCCAGCCAGGGCGATACTGTCTTGCTGAGTGAATATCAAGTAGAGTAACCTATAACAACTTGAATATTTTAATTGTTTTCTATTTTTAGTTTTTTAAAGATTTTATTTGTTTATTTTTAGAGAGAGGGGAGGGAGGGAGGAAGAGAGGAAGAGAAACATCGATATGTGAGAAAAACATCAAACATTGACTTGTTGCTTCTTCCACTTCCCCAACTGGGGACCTGGCCTCCTACCCAGACATGTGCCCTGACGGAATTGAAGCAGCAGCCTTTCGACTCATAGGCTGACTACTCAGTCCACTGAGCCACACCAGCCAGGGCTATCTGAATATTTTTAAAGAAATCTTCTGTCTCACCAAGTCCATCATTTCTAGTTGCTCCGTTCAAAATACTTTGGAATTATCCAGGACTCTTGCTTTCTAACATACACCCCACATTTGATCTTGTCTGCAAATCTTTATGGCTGTGGTTTGAAAACACAGCTGGAATCTGAGCACTTTGCATCATCCTTGTTACTACTCTGGTACAAGCCAGTGACTTGTGCCTCTAGATTGTTGCAGTAGTCGCCATGCTGGCCTCTGCTTTTTGCTTTGCCACCTCCTCTGTTCAAAATCCCCTGTAAGCCTGTCTCACTCAAAGAAGCAAGTACCTTAGTCCTGAAGATGTTGCATGATTTTATGTTCTGTTACCTTTCTGTCCTTATCTACTTTTCCTGTCTTTTTACTGTATTCTAGCTACATTAATCTGTTTTTGTTCCTTAAACACACCAGACATGCTCCTCTACTCCACCTTTGGACTTTCATATTGCTGTTCTTTTTGCCTAGAATTCAGTTTGTCTAGATACCTACATAACTTTATTGCTTCTTCACGGGTCACTTTATCAGAAGGGTTTCTTCTAAACACTCTGTATGAAATAACAGCTTCTCCACTTTCTCACTTATTAGTCGTACTAATTGTATGGCTTTAAAAAAATTGCATTGTTTTATTTTTCTCCACAGCACTTCTCAATATCTAACATACTAGATATTTTACTTTATCTCCTCTGCTAGAATATAAAGGCAGGAATTTGTGTCTTAGTAAGTTCTGTACTTAGGGCATTGCCTAATAGTATGTCTATAGCAGTCACTAAACCTTTGAATAAAAAAAAAAAAAAACAACCCCAATATATAATTGAGCCTCTCTTTGAATACCTTCACTGATAGATTATTTTACCTCCCCTCAGAAAAGCCCATTTCATTTGAAGATAACTGCTAACTTCTCCTTAATCTTTAGGTACTTCCAGGCTAAACAGCCTTACTCCCTTACCTTTCTGCATATGTTACTGTTTCCAGGGCTGCCATCATTTTAGTCATCTTCCTTGGACAGTCTTCATTTTGTTTGTCCCTAAAGAATAGCACTTGCACTAAAACAGATGTTGTAAATGTAGGCTGAGTGAGATTTCCTCTTCAGTTTGACATCCTACTTTTATTAAGGTAGGCTGTGATTGAATTGACTCTTTAACTCTAATCCTGACTCATTTCAAACTTTTAATACACTAAAACCTTTAAATTATTACTATTCTATACAAAATGTTACTAAATTTATTTTCTGCTTTACAGTTTTTGAACCAAAGCCAGGCCTTTACATTTCTTACTTATCTAATAAAGAATTTTCCTGGGCAATGGATTCCTTTAATGTAGAAACTAGCATGCATAAATTATTTAGGAAACTAATTTTTAGAAGTACTTAATATACACATAGGAGAATAATAACAGATGAAGTTAGTGATTTCTTGTGTCTAGGTATTCCAGAAGGTATTTGAATAGTTTTGTTGAAATCATGTCTTGCATCAATTCAAGAAAGAATTCTAAGAGTTGTTTTAAAAAGCTTTTACTTCATACATTTGTTCCTCTTTACTAACAAATTAATTCCCTTCCCCACATTTCTCATTTGCCTGTTGGGATCACCATTTTTCTAATTCGCTAGGCCAGAATAATCTCTCATTCCTTCCCTGTATTATTATTTTTTTAATTTAGTTATCAAATCTCAGAAATTCTTGAACTCTTTAATTTCTTGCTTTTCTGTCCACTTTAGAGTGAGTTATCTTAGCTGTGCAAATCTCTTGGCCTTAGTATCTCCCCACTGTAATCTGCTCTGTGCTTTGCTGGTAGGTCATTTTAAAAGAATCATTTACATCACTTTTATCATGTCAGTCTTCTTCAGAGGAATCTATAAGATTGAATTTAAACTTCTCACTAACCATTAGAGATAACTCTGTAATCTAAGCCTGCTTGATTTACATTGCTCTGCTTACTGCTTTCCTTTCTCCTCACTGTAATCTTTCAGATGAATTTCTTGGCATACATGCTCGTCCTTCCTCAGGACACACAGACACACATTTACACTTTTCACTCACTCTTGTTCCTGTCAGACTGGCCTAGCTAAATGCTGGGTGTTTTTTTTTTCCCTTTATACTATGTTGCTCCTTTTTTGCCTTGAACTCCTCAACATATATAACCTAACAACTTCAATGGAAAATGTAGTCCAAATTGATCTCCTTTTTTCTAAGATCCATTTATATTTAAGTTTGACTACAAAATTTATCATGTAGTCTTTGTTGCTTAATACTTTTTAAGGCTTTTCCTTTTAGTAAGACTGTGTCCTTGATGGCAAGGACTATAAAAGTATACTGAATTATCCACAAAATTTACTGGTTTGTACTGTTTTCTTTTATGTGTAAAGTAATTTCTTTCAGTTTTGGGTCTTTTTTATATTATTGGGAGAAGGTATACATTAAAATTCTCTACTGTAATTCATCCTATAGGGAACCACGTTTCAAAGAGAAATGAAGAAGAAAACTGTATATACCTTAAATGTGGGAGATCAGGAGTATGAAGATACGGAAGGTAACTTTTTATTTTTATAAAGCTTTTATATTGAAAGCAAAACTTAATGTATTCAAACTGTTCACTTGTATACCTTTCAAAATATATAAGGATTTTTATTTTTACTTATTTTTGTTCTTAAATTCTGAAATAAGCTGCCTGGATAAGAAGTGCACACATTTTTTTCCCCCTCCTTCCATATCTTATTTTAGATTGATCAAGGTTTTGGGTTTCTCGAGCTCTTTTCTTTTTCTTGTTAAGTTTTTACTCCTTACCTGTGTAGGAATTACACACTGTGTTTTTGTTGTCTTTTGTTTTGTTTGTAAAATAGCACTGATTTTTCTCTGCTCTTAAAGTTAATGTTTTACTCTTCACTGCCAACAGTAGAAGAGCCTTAAAACACTTTAATTTTGATTATCCTACTCTAGTTTTATATATTATATAGTCATCCATCACTTATTTTGTTTTTCTGTGCACGACAAATGATAGTTGAGACAGAATATTTGAGGGGGTTGTTTTTTTTCTCCATTGCTTTTCTTCTGAAATCTTAAGTTCTTTTACTGAAAAATCCATTGGTGATAAACTCTTTAAGTTTTTGTATTTATTTTATCCTTCCAAAACTGTTCAAAGATAGATATACAGTCTGGGTTGATAGTTTTTTTTTTTCCCCCCTCTCCTAGCACTTAATTTAGCCATTTCGGTTTTCATTTCTACTATCAAGAAATCTCTTTTCAGCCTTAATTGTCATTCTGTTTTAGATCACCTATTTTTTTTCTCTTTTGCTTTTACTATTGTTTTCATCTTTAATGTTGTACAGCTTTGCTATACTGTTTCTAGGCACAGATTATTTTCATTTCTTCCGTTTGGCATGTCTTTTGTTTTTTATTTTTTTATTTTATCGTTTTCCAGTCATTAATGCTGTGACCATTGCCTCTTCTTTATTATTTTCTTCTAGACTTCAATTAGAATGTTAGACTTGGGTCTGACCTCATTTCCCATCCTCTTTCATAGATGATATCTCCTTGTGAGTTTTTTACAGCCTAAGTAGTTTTCTCTCTCTTTTAGTCTGCAGGTATTTTTTTCTTCTGGGTCTAATCTGCTGTTCAGTCATTCTATGTAGTATTTGAAAATTCCAATATTTGAAGCCAGTGTATATCTAAATAAGTTTATAATCAATATAATATGTAAATATAAAAGTAAAATCTAAATCTTGTTTTTGCTGATTCTTATTCAAGGTGATTTATTTTTTTAGGTTTGGTAATGTTTGATTATGAGCTCATATTTGATCAATTTAATCTGTAGAATCCTGGGGGACTGAATTAAGGATGCTTTCCTGCAGAGGATTTGTGTTTTTTTCCCCTGAACCTGTGCTGGAACCACATTAACACCATTTAAGGGTCTTCGCTTAACGTGAGAGTCTCTCAGAAAGTTTTCCTGCTGAGGTCTTAAGGGTTAGTCTCCAGAGCTGAACACTAGTGTGAATGTTTGTTCCCAGGAGTATCCTATATTTTCTATTTACTTGGTGTATACTGTTCACATATCAGCTGACCATTTCTTTATTTTTGTTTTATATTATGTTGAACCTTGGAGTTGCTTTTATTTACTTTGAGTCAGCAGTGCATAATTTTGTATGTTGGTTACATTGCTGGTGGGTGTTTTAAATTAGTGCAAAACCTAAGAGGTATAATTTGGTATATCCAAATTAGATATGTACATACATGTTGATCTGACATATTCATTTTAGGAATTGAATCCTATAAAAAACTATTAAAAATGTGAAATGACAAAGTTGTTCATTGCAACGTTGTTATAAAAGCCAACAGCTGAAAACAAGTGAGTGTTCATCAGTAGGTTGAACAGTACAAAAAAAAGCCAACTGGTGTGTATAGTGTTCCAGCATTTGTGTGAAGGAAATTTAAAAGAACATGTTTTAGGGTTTGCTTATCTATGCATTAAAAAAAATCTTTGGAAGAATGGAAAAGAAACTTAACAGTTGTGAAATGTTGGGTGGAACTGGATGGATGGGGGTAGATACAAGTGGGAGATTTGTCACTATCACCTTTTTCACATCTAAATTTTTGAGCCATGTGACCATTTTAAAAATAAATTCATGACAAATTATTTTCATTTCCACATTAAAAAAATATGTTAACATTGTGAGTATTATGCTCAAGGAGTATGTTTGTTATAATGTATTTAGATCTCATTACTTCATATTAGAAAGTTACTTAGTCCATGATACTGACACAAACATAAGTCATTTTGTCTGGAAAACTTGAAAGAATATATGGCTGCTTTTTTTTACAGGTGAAGACAACAAAGATAATACTGCTGCCACTGGTCTGTTGTACAGTGAAGCTGACAGATGTCCTATATGTCTTAGTTGCCTATTAGAGAAGGAAGTTGGGTTTCCAGAAAGTTGTAATCATGTCTTCTGTATGACATGTATTCTTAAATGGGCAGAGGTAAGTCTTAAATATTAAATAAGTATTAAATATTATTGTATTTTAGTTTCTTATCATGATTTCACTCCATTTAGTCTAACAGTTTAACACTCCCTTTCATAAATTATTTCACAGTAATATATGTTCCCCTTACTTTGGAAAAATTTCCCTGTATTATTCAAAATCTGTCAATATATTCAGCTTTTGTTCTTTTAGGAAAAAATTTGAATATATACCTTTTAAAAATTTTTTGATAACTTCATAGACATAACAGGTTAACTATTTTTCTGGTAGAAATATAATTATTCATCTTCAGTATACTTGACCCTCTTGGGCTAAATACCGGTTTACTACTAATAATACCCTCTGTCTGCTTTGTGTTTTATATTTTCCAGAGACTTTTTACATAGATCAATTGAATTTTTTCTTTATGGTAGCCTTGTGGGATAACGAGAGCAGGTGTAATAATGTCCTTCCATTTTATAGACGAGGAAATTTGGATTTTTGCATTCTGTAGCTTGGCGAAGGTTTCAAAGCTAAAGAAGCAGAAATGAATTTAGAACTGCACTCTCTAATTTAGTATGAACTAATTCAGAGTCTGAGTTAGAGATATAACTGAATTTCTTCATAGGTTGAAAAATGATTAAAAATAAATTTAAAATAAATTTAGTGTATTGTGTTCACTCAGTTTGGGCCTACATAAGTCAGTCATAGTACTGGTACATGAACATTCATTTTAAGGCCCATTGTTATGGGTTGTGAAATAAAATTCATTGTCATATTAATTATGCTATATGTTTAGAATTAGTAATTTGTCAGTGTATAAACATTGGTAAGGGAGGTAAATCTCAAAAATATTTGTAACATTAATTACATTCAAATTGTTTGATATCCCTAAACACATTGGAAGTAATCACTGATTACATAATTGAGGTTTCAGAGTTCTATGTTTTACTTATATATTCATAAATAGCGTAGAAAGGAGAATATAACTGTATACTGACTATAGCTGAGGTTTGGGAGGAGGAAAAAAGATTTGTACCAATTGAGTTCATAATAGTATACTTGGAAACATTTCTATTTAAATTAAAATCTGAACTGGTCTTTGGCAGAAAGTGACTAAGGATAGGTGAAAAATGTATTTTGGGAAAAAGTATTTTGAGTTTCATTTAATTATTTGATATAATTATAAATTCTGTGTTTGCAGGAGCATTGAGTAATGAAATAAGAATGCTTATTCTCAAAGGTGACTTTTTATATACTCTTCTGGTCCCAAATTATGGCCAGAAGGATAGCACAGTCACCAAGAGTATTTTGGAGGTTGCCAAGGACTTGTTTTAAGGTGTTTTCAAGTCTGACCGAGAACTCTGACATTTAGAAAACAAACAAACAAACAGACAAACAAAAAGAGTGCTTATTCTCTACTACCCATCTAAAGATTTCATCTGTGATGAATTTAGTGCATCCGGGTTTGCTTTGTGATTAAATATTTTTAAAATAAATATTTGCTTCCAGTAGAGAAGCAGTATTACCAAATGGGTAGAAGGTTCCAATTTAGTGCTTTTCATAAGATTGTGTCCAGCGACTACGTAATTGTAAGGTTTAGCAGTGTAATCTGAGTATATGTTTTTCTCTGTGGAAGTTAGAATTTGTAAAATAGACATGATTCTCCACCCTTCCATATACTCTACATATATCTTTCATGCAGCCATAAGCTTTACTATGATGTACATGTTCCAGGTGCCTCTGTAGTATGTCTAGAAGTGGAACTACTAGGTTGTACACTATATATATATATATATATATATAAAAATATATATATATTTAATCCTAATAGACAGAGCCAAACTTATCTGTTTTTAACTCTTGTTGAATATTTTTAAGTTGAAAATACTTGATGGCATACATAGTGTTGCAGTTGACGCCCTTC
Organism: Pteronotus mesoamericanus; assembly: GCF_021234165.1. Lineage (NCBI taxonomy): Eukaryota > Metazoa > Chordata > Mammalia > Chiroptera > Mormoopidae > Pteronotus > Pteronotus mesoamericanus. Next base: position 7,681,892 of record NW_026555310.1, read on the forward strand.
TTGCATGTAATATTTCTTTTGTGTTACTCTTGTTGAAGTTAAATTGCTTTTAAAAGAATACTTATCTGCTGTACTACCATAAATTGTGATGGGGGTGGGGTATTGTGGTAAACAAAAGTAATTAAAATTGAAAGTGGAGAATAAAGAGAATATTCTGATTATTTTATTGTCCCTAATGGGGATGGAAGCCATCAAATCAGTTAAATAAACCATTAAATAGAGCAGTAAGAAGAGCATAATCTACTAATAAATTGTTTATTATAAGTAATAAATACTGATTAACAAAATCACCTAGTCTTTGAGCTCAATTTTTAGTTTGAATCTTTTATTGGTGTGGTAAAAATGAGATGTATTTTGAAGTGTATATATATGCTTTGACAAATACAATCAGATTTTAGATTCACTAGTGCTTTTTTCCATGACTATTAGTTATTAATCTCTACTCTCATTTTCCTCAAACCCCTCCTGTTTTTGTTTGTTTGTTTGTTTATCCTCATCCAAGACCATGCTCAGTGATTTTAAAGAGAAGGAAAGGGAGTGGGGAGAGAGGGAGAGAAACATCAGTCAGCTGCTTCTCCTACGTGCCCTGACCTGGGACTGAACCTACAAGCCACATATGTGCCCTGATCAGAAATCAAACCCCTGACCTCTTGGTTTATGGGACGATGCTCCAACCAACTGAGCCACACTGGCCAGGGCTCAAACTGCTCCTGCTTTTTAAGAAGGCATGCAGTTTACTTTGGATCTCAGGATTAGGAAGTAAATGTCTATATTTAAAGTCTCCTAATTATTCAGGCCCTACGCTAAATCACTATGTCAGTATTTATTTAATACTCAAGGCAAGGATTTGGAATGCTACTTGTTTCTAAATAACCTCAAGGGAGTGCCTGAAATTAAAATAATTTTAAAAAAAATTGATCTATAATTTAAATTTTTACTAATGTACACTTCTAGTAGGAAGGTAGAAGTCAAAGTGAGATTTATAGTAGTTGGAAATACATATAGTAAGAAAACGGTACAAAAGTATGCAGGACCATCTTTGTAGTCCTATGTGTCTTTCAGAAATTCTGAAAATTTGTACTTAAGGTTCACTGAAATATGATTCAGAGTGGATATCAAGAGCCAGAAAGGAGGACTCATTTATCTTCCCCTTAACATATTAGGCATTGAAGAAATTCTGCTTTGTAAGGAACAAGTAAAATTAAGGTGTATAATAATCTAGTATATATGTTTTGGATACATTCCTGAAATTTTTTGTGTTCTTAAAGTGTCTATATCCAAAGTTAGTATCAGTCTCCTTGAGCTCTAAAATTTTGGTTTGTGGTTATTTAAAACAAAAGCCAGGTAAGGACTTTTAAAATGATTAAATAATGGAACTTAATCTTTAGGTATTTCAGAGAATCCACTTTAGAGCAAAAAGATTCAAGATAATGGAACCTGTGGTGGCCTAAATGGCCCATAGCATAATTGCCTACCCTTGAGGTCACTAGAACAAATTCAGATTAAGCATGTCCAGTATAATTATGTTTAATTTTAAGGAACTCATAATAAGTAAGCCTTTCGTTTATAAAATTGTAGAAATAGAATATTGAACTAAACAAAGACACAGCAATTGACGCTTAAATAAAATTGAAATTTTTGTTAAAGCATCAATATTAGAGCTGAGAATCTGAAATTAAACAAAAGAAAGCCTTTAAACTGATGAAATAAATATGTATAGAGCCAGCATACTAAAGTTTATCAGCCCCTCAGAAAGTTATTTATGTTACCCATGCTGTGAACAAAAATACAGTCTAAACATAAAGAGAGTTTTTAGTTTGCACATGTTTGCCTGAATTTGCGTATTTTAAAGTATAGTCATGGACGGCATGATGACACTTGAAGTCAACTATGGACTGCATATACAACAGGAGTCCCGTAAGATTATAATGGAGCAGCAAAATTCTTTTGCCTTGAAGTCATAGCCATCACAGTGTTGTAGAACACATTACTCACATATTTATGTTGGTGCCGGTGTAAACAAACCCACTGCACTGCCAGTCATATAAAAGTATAGCAATACAATTATGTACAGTGCATATACTTGTTGATAGATAAACAGCTATATTACTGGTTTATGATGCACTATACTTTTTTTTTTTTAAAAGAGAGTAGGGAAAGGAGGGAGAAAGAAAGGGAGAGAAACACCAACCAGTTGCATCTCACACACACCCTTTCTGGGCATTGAACCCGCAACCCAGACACGTGCCCTGACCAGGAATGAAACCCGTGGCCTTTTGGTTTATGGGATGATGCTCCAGCCAACTCACCCACATCAGCCAGGGCTAAGCTATACTTCTTATTGTTATTTTAGAACGTACTCTTTCTACTTATTTAAAAAAGTGTGCTATAAAACAGTATGCTAAACTAGCAGCAGTCTTATACATCTTATGAATACCATGTTTCTTGAGTGAATCATTTTCTCTTGTGATTAATTTAGCCTCTGTTGTTTTGTACTATTATGTGTTGTATAGGCTTATAGCTTGGGAACAATAGGCTGTACCACATAGTGTAGGTGGTTAGTAGGCTAGACATCTAGGTTTGTGTAAAGTGCACTATATGATGTTTGCGCAATGACGCAGTCTCCTAATGGCATGATCACATGATGATGCATTTTTCAGAAAGTGTCCCTGTTAAGCAGCGTGTGACTGTCAATAATCAGAAAGGCGAAGGCTAGAGAAGTCTGACACATGCCTATAGTAGTGACAACTCACCATAATTACGATTTCTCACAGATAAGAATAATACCCTATTCATATACATGCTGGTTAAGAAAATAGAATTTATGATTTGGCAGGTTGCCAAGAAGTGCTTCAAATTTTGCAGGCCCTTAAACAGTTAAAGTTTGAGAACTTGGGAATGTTTCATGCTTGAAGTGTTCAAGAGTTTTTACTTTATTTTAAGGGACATGCAATAATATATGTGATTATGAGGTTCTTGATGTCACCAGTTCTTTTCTCTCTTAAGTAATATAAAATATCTTTCTTATTTTTTAAGTAATTTTTGAAATGTCATTACCTTACTTACTATAAGTAAATTATCCTCCCTCAATTTATTTATCTCAGTCTTCTATTTCATATCAAATTCTGACAGCTTCAGTTTGAGAAAGTGAGGTTAATGAAATCAAAATTGGACAGTGGCACAGGTGTGTTTTCTCTCATGAGACTAGAAATGAAGAGAGTCTTACTATGGTGATGTACAGTTCTTGAAGAAGTCAAACAGCAGTGTTCAATGCAGACAGGTGAGGAGTACATTTTTGAATTAATGATACATACCAAAAATCAAAATATGACTGATTTATATCATGACTATGGATGTATTTTATATATAGATGTTCCTATATACTGTGAATATAAATCTACACATCATTCTGGTGATTATGTAATTTTTCAATTACATAATTCAACAAAGTTATATTGTTTGGATTTTTCAGTCAGTTTTTCCTATAATTTAAATTTTTCTTTATTCCTGAACTAAACCAAACCTCTCTGTTATATAGTTCTCTGTGAATAGTAATAATTAAAATATACCTGTGGAATGCTACGGTTAGTACTTACCCTTATAATTTATAAAGCATTGTCAAATACATTTCATTTAATTATTATAACCTGTGCAATAGATGATTCAGGGCTTTCTCTCTTTATCCTTCAAGTTGTTAGCTCTGATTTCTCCAGGATTTGTGACTTAATTATCCCAAATCCCCCACTGTTTTCACCTTGTAGGTTAATCCTCTGGTTAAACCTTTGATAGAACAAAGAAAATCTTTGCATTGTAAACACTCATTCCTTCTAGTATATATGTAATAGACTTTAATTTAAAATAGTTTGTTTTTACCAGTTGGATAAATTAATGTATATTTCTATATAGCCTCATTTTAAATATCAGAATTTGTAAAACGATTTATATAGCTAGTTTATAGAATTTTCTGTTTTTATATTAGAAAAAGAAAGTCTTAACTATTAAATGTCAGAAGAAATTAAAATTAAAAGTAATTCTACCCAACTGTTGTATCTTTGAGAATCTGAAAGGTTTCCTTTAAGTAATTAGAGAAAATGCCTTCTTGGTGTTATTTTTGTCACTGATAGCCTTTTGTCTTTTAGGAATACATTCATGAAATCTCTTACAAAGAATCACAGTTTCACTAATACGGATTGATAAGGACTGTCTTGAAAGAACTGGTTAAGTGTGGTAGGGAACATGTAGGCTGACTACAGTTTGAGCACTTTCTTTGGAGGCCCAGCTTAGGAATCTTGGAATCATCACCCTAAAAGGATATGTCATGGGGAATAGCTTTAAAATAAGCACTGACCTCTAATAGTGTACATTTCTAAATAATATTTATTTGATTTTGAACTGCAGTTTTATATAATGTGCTGTGTTTATTAGTAGCAGAGATAGATGTTCTAGAGATTCCCATGAACATACAAACCATGCTATAAGCATAGGTACTGGGACTTAGTCTTTAAGCACTTACCTTTAACGCTTGCTTCTCTCTCTCTAGGAGGGGCTATCTGTAGGCAGCCTTTGTGATTGAGGATAGAGCAGCAGCAGGAAGCAAGAAATATTAGAAATCAAGAATCCTGAATTCCCAAATAAGGAAGGTTTCCTCTTCTTACATTTAAATATGGGTTTGTCTGAGCTGGGAATTTACAACGCTTCAGAATACTAGGGTATGTTTTATTGAAATCATTAGGAAGATTTTTGTTCTATCAAAATTGCCTCCTTAACTGATAATAATCTTAGTACAGAGCATTCACAGTAAAATGTAAGCTCTGTTTTCAAATACACATTACATTGTAAAGCAGTGATCAAGTCCTATTATATTTAATAGTTGTATCACAAAGTTAAATGGTGATATTGGACTACTTTGATTATGACACTAATTAAATTAGATAATTTAAAAATTATTGAAATGAAAGCCATGTTGATTTAAATAGGTGAATAATTAAGGATATTTTTGTTGTATATAAGGAATCAAATGGTAAATGATAAAGAGATGTTTATTTTGTTGTGTATAATAAGTAAAACAAAATTTGGGATACTTTTCTCCAAAATTAAAATTATTTTTAGTAGAATAGGTAGGTATATTAGTCAAAAAATTTCAACGTCGAGTTTTAAATATGAATTTTCAAAACTACACAACTCAAAAGCTAAATTAGTTTAGTGGCACAAACTCTGAAAACTTAAGATTAAAATGTCTTTGGATTTTTCAAGTGGGTATCTGCTGGATCTAATGGTGAAGTACCTTTGGAAATGCCTTAAAATTAGGGCAGTGCAAACAATTTTTTAAAAAGCTATTTGTAAAACTTTTTCATCATATTATGTGATTTTATGCTGTAGTATCTATTAATGATGGTGTCTTTGCACTTGTGTTGTAGTAGTTCTATATTTATAGTATACATTAACAAAGAAAGAGATCTACTTAATTTTTTAAAATCTTTTTAATTTATTAAAGTGTGCTATGAAGACTTAATTTAGAATAACTAAATTTCTTTTCTGTTTCCCCTTTGAAATGCTTTGCTGAACTGCTCTAAGGTCAGAAATGGATATCATCATTTCTCAGTAGCAATAGCAAAGAGATTTTGTCTACGTTAGATAGCTTGTTTTCCAAGCTGTGCTTTTGTTAACTTGGAGAGGATAACTTGGTTTTAAGAAATTTTTCTGATGGCTGAACCTGAACCAAAGAAAATCTATTAACTTATTTTCTGGTGTTAAGTAGATTGTTTTTTAGGAAATACACATATATGCATGCAGATTGTGATAATAGATAGCAGTGATTTTCCAGCTACTACTATTTTTTATTTTTGTTTTTATAATAGCAATAGAAACCTTCAAATAAAGCTGTAGACAAATCCATGGTAATTATGCTTAAGTAAAAAAGAATAAAAACAAAACTCTTACTCAAAATTCTGTTATTTAAAATAGATCAGAATGGAATGGCTCAGGTTAAAGCTGTCAGTTTGAACATTGTAAAGGAAAAAGTGCCATTTACCTGATGTCAACAGAGGAAATTTAATAAAGAAGAAAATAGGATTGTGTAATTTCAGAGTTTTTGAAAAATTCAATGCATTTGATATATAATAAATTTTTTGAACACAGAGTGGCTTTCTTGGGATCTTAGTAAGTGTTACATATTAGAATAGATATAATAAAATGATAACTTTAACTTTTACATATCATGAACTTTTGAAATTCCAACAGAAAGTCATTAAGAGCTCATGTCTATCACATGTGTATATAACTCATACATCATACTGAGGGTTATCTTTATGTTAATAGACCAGGCTTTTTTATTGTTAGCCCAGTAAAGCTAGTTGATGGAGTTTATATAATACTTAGTATATACCACACACTCTTCTAAGACTGCTCATTCCTTTTTTCCCATAAATACCTTAGAAATAAGTTATATTATTAACCCTGTTTTCACTAATACGGTAACTGAGACAGAGGGACTATGTGATTTGCTCAAGGTTACACTCAAGGACAAGATATGAAAGTACCATGTAAATCCAGAGCCTCAACACATCGTCCTAATAGGTTTAAAAAAAATTTGAAGGAAACACATTTTTATTATCTTTTTACATGTTTATCAAAATATACCTTAAAAAATTGAAATTAAAATATATTTTGAAACTTTGGTAAAAATAAGAAGTACTTAAAAGTTTTTACTTATTCTTTTGAATGATAAATGTATTAACATAACCTCTAGACTAAGAATTACATACAGTAAATGCTAATGTGGTTAAATACAAACACATCATCATGATGTTGAGTTCTTTGAACTAGAATTGCTCTTTGCAGTGCATTATTAAAAAGATTTGGACACTTTTGTTGCTACTTGTAGTAAAGCTTCTTAAGGTCAAGTGTTCTGTGGGGAAAGTAATAGCATCTTAAACCCATAGTACTTTAGAAGTAGGCTGAGCTAGATTCTACCATCTGAACCAATTTAATATATAATAAGGTCACATTTCCTAATTCAGATGTGGTAAAACATTTTATCAAGGCCTACTTACTTAAGTCTAACAGAGTAATAAAAGTAGCTCAATTTATATTTTGGCAGCTCCAAAGTGAGTCGCAAGTTTTGTGAAACATGTATTATATAATCAAGGGCCTTTCATAGTCTGACCTACCTGTACTTGTACGAGCATCAATATATACCAAAGTCCAGAATGGTAAAAATCACAACATTTTTTTCACTAGGGAATATCAGATTTTATCAAAATTCCATTACTGTCTCTGGTCTTTTAGACTATTACTATTAAATTGTTAAAATCCTGTTGACTTTTTGAATTATTTTTAAGTTATTAAACCACAGATATTAATAATACCACATTTTAGTATTTTCTTCATAGACTACAGGATCTACTCTTCTACCCTGGTAGACAACTTTATCTTAAATTGTTTAGATAATATAAACCCATTTCTATACAAATATTTAGTAGTATTATCAGGGAAACTCTTTTAAAAAATTGATTTTAGAGAGAGAGGGAGCAAAACATCAATTTGTTGTTCCCCTTATTTATGCATTCATTGGTTGATTCTTGTATGTGCCCTGACAGAGGATTGAACCCACAGTCTTGGCATATCAGGACAATACTCTATCCAACTGAGTGACCAGGGCAAGGCTCAGAGAAACTCTTAATTATAGTGATGCACATCAGTTTTTAAGGTATAGGAAATATATTTACATGAAAATAAATTTGATTTAGGTTTGCAGAATGATTGAAGGACCATTTTCCATATCTGTAAAGAATGCTTGCAATTCTATTTGAAAAGAACCAGCAACCTAATAAAAAAAAGCTAGGCAAAGGACATGAACAGTTTTTTTAAAGCAATTTAATAGCTTATAAAAATATGAAAATATGCCCAACCTAACTCATAAAAGGAATGTAAAATTAAAAAACTATTATGGCATACCATGCTATTAAGAATGAGGCAGCTCTGAAGTGGTAATAAAAACTAATCTAAGATACATAACTTAGAAAAAACAAAATTCAGTTCAGCATGTGAATTATAATATATTTTATATTAAAATACATATATATGTATATTAATTGGTTATCTCCAAAAGGATCTATAAGAAACTACCATATTTTGTCATGTATAATGCACTCTGTGTATCATGCACACTCACGTTTTTGGCCCAAACTTTCAGGAAAAAAATATTTCGTTTTAATTTTTTAATTCAGTTTATTTATTTTGAGAAACAAAACATTTATCATATTCCAGGGTATTATTTTGCATATGGATATCATTATGCCTTCTAGAGTTAGACTTTTAATGCATAAGCATAAATAAAAGAATTAAGAAATATAGATACGGAATTAGTACTACCCATGCATAATGTACACCCTTATTTTTCCCTCAAAATGTGGGCAAAAAGTGTGCACTATACACGGCAAAATATGGTACTTCTGGAGAGGACATCTAGGTGGCTGGGAAAAGGAGTAGAGGATTCCTTCATTTTCTTATCTTAAAAAAATTTTATTGGTGGTTTAACTGCCTATTTAAAATAATTAATTTTGGGAGACAAAATTGTCATAGAATATTAAAATCCGTATGGGACCTGTTCAAGCCATTCGTTTTACAGCTGATAGTGAGTTGCCCAAGAGCTTTAGATAACAGAGTTGTCCTTGTCAGCCCAGCTGTCTTTTATTATCCCAGGAGTTCTCAACTGGACATGCAGGTCTTAATAGGTATTACCTTGATAACAGAGATCTTATCTCTTATCATTGTATTCCACTTACCTAGAGTACAGTAGATGCTCAATAAATATTGAACGAGTTAAACAAATTTAAGGTATTTATTACTCTGTGGCATGATGCCGGTGGAAAGTTTTTCATCTTCACCTTTAAAAGAAGAAAAATTTTGTTTCCTGTTCCGGTAGAAAACTTATCATAAATATGTTTGTTATATATTAATTTTAATTTATTCTAAGGAAACATTTTTCAAGTTTTATTTTGTTAATCATTTTTCAGACACTGGCTTCATGTCCAATTGACCGAAAACCTTTCCAGGCAGTGTTTAAAGTCAGTGCATTGGAAGGCTGTGTTAAGGTAAGGGCTTATATTTTATTTTGCAGCATGAACAGTATAAACTTAATTTATTTGTTTTAAAAGCTCTCCAGTTTGAATAAATATGTGACCTGTTCAACTTTGGGTTTGATATGTGATTATCATTCGTCCACAACATGAAAGCCCAGACTTTTCTACAAGGATTAAAAAATTCTGACTCTTTTTTTTTTTTGACTTTGCCCCCTAAAGAGGGCATATTTTTGGTAGTCACATTATGTTTTTCCACAAAATGTATCAAATCTCCAAAAGCAGTTTCACATTCTTAGTTACAAAGTATTTTAATTCTTAGAATATTTTTAGTGTGAGGATGTATTTCAAAAAACATTGATTGATTAATTGGATAGTGCTTTGAATATACTTTATAATTGAAAAAAATATTTGAAATGGACTAATAGATTCGAAGACTAACCCCCCACAAAACTTGACCCCAAAATACCTGAAAGGTATGTTTTCATAAAAGAAAATGTAATATTAAGAAGATGAAGCTGGTAAAATTAAATATAAAATGGTGTCTTTGTTCTTAAATTCTTAAACCTGCTTGAAGGAAAAGGAATTTAACTGGAGAAGGAAAAGGAGGTTTTTGGAAATCTTGAGAGACTTCTCAAGAGTTTCAGGGTTGTCATAGGCAAATGACTTCATTCTTTTATTAAGTGTAGTTTTATTATAATGCTGAATCTTAACCACGTCTGTGAGATGCATGCACTATACATACCTCATTGATGTTAATTATTGTGAACTATGAATATGATTTGTATGCACATTTTTGGCTTACAAATAAAAGAAAAAAGAAATTGAAACATATTTCGGAGTTAATGAGTAAAACATGAAAAGAGAAAAAGACAGTAAGTAGTTAAGTAAATTGTATAAAAAAGAGACTTTTTAAAATAATCTATATCTTTTAATTGGGTGTTATTTGTTCAAACAGTGTCCCTATAGCAAAAGAAAGTCTTTGGTCATGTGTTGCAATCAGTTGTCATGACTCATCTCTTTCACTCTGGAACATTTTCTTAGCCTTTTTTATTCCTATGACCTTGACTGTTTTGTTTATTTGTTCATCAAAATTTTATTAACTTTATTGGGATGATGGTTAATAAAATTATGTAGGTTTCAAGTGCACAGTTATGTATCACATCATATGTTTTGTTGCATTGTGTGTTCACCACCCAAAGACAAGTCTCCTTTGGTCACCGTTTATCCCCCGTTTACCCCCCATTTACCCCCCCGTTTACCCTCTTCTCTCTGCCCCCACCTCCATTTTCCGCTGGTAATCACCATACTGTTTCCAGCAAGTCGCAAATGGTATAGAGCTAAAAATGAGAATACTCCAAAAAAAATATATATATATATATACATACACACACACACACACACACACACATATATACATACATATATATATATATATATATATATATGAATGATGCCATTGATGGGAAAAACAAACTGTTATCAGGTAGTACTGTAAGTCAGCGGTAAACTTGGTTGCCGTGTGAATAGGAAGGGATATGGAATAAAACTATTTAAGAATTAGATGGTCTCATTTTAGGTGTTTATACTTTGTTTTGATATATTTTTAATAGATGTGTCTTGATGTACAAATAAGACCAACTCAAATAAAAAGACACATGAAAAATAATTTTGTTTGTTGTAATTGTGTAAGTCTGGACATCTATGCACATTAGCATAAATCTTGGCAAAAAGATAAATGTGTTATATTATAATCAAAATTAAAGCATGACTTCTCTGAAAGACATGTTTTTTGTTTTTCTAGATTATATGTTATGTTGTTAACAATTCATTAACATGAGCTAGTTTCCAAAGATATTTTCCTGTAAAATTTTGTTCTGTTGCTTGGAGTAAAAATTTGTTTTATTTAATAGGGTTTGTACTTAAAAATTTGGTGCACTGTTAACCTAATTTTGTCAAACTTAAAATGTATTTCCTATATGTGATATTGTCCATGTACAACTCTCAGTATCTTACTTTGACCTATGCTTCTTTTGACTCTTCACTTTATTATCATTTTCCTTTTACAACTAAACTTGAATGAGACGTCTACACTTGCTTATTTCATTTTCTCCATTCCCAGTTCCATTGAACATTCACCTCCGTCATTTTGTCCTACTAAAACTGTCCTCACTAAAGGCCAGAATAATCTTCTGACTGGCCAATCCCACTGTTTCTTGACTTCATTCTTTCATTACATATAATGCTGTTGAGTGCTCTTATTTCTTTGGCTTCTAGGTTATACTTCTCTTATGGGTATGTATGTAAGTATGTGTTATGTATGTGTTTGTTTTACTTATCTGACCTTTACAATCTTCTTTGCCACCTCCCTGCCCTCCATACCTTTTTTCCTTTTTAATTATTGATTTGAGAGAGAGAGAGAGACTTTGATATGTTGTTCCATTGTCGTTTCACTTATTTATGCATTTATTGGTTGCTTTTTGTGTGAGCCCTGAGTGGAGATCAGACTCGCAACATTGGTGTTACAGAAGGATGCTCTAACCAGCCTGAGCTAGTTACCTGGTTGGAGCCCTGCTTTCCTCTTAAATCACTGGGGCTCCTTGCAGTGGTCCCCAACCACTGCACTTTTTTGGCACCAGGGATCGATTTTGTGCAAGACAGTTTTTCCAGGGACTTGAGGGGAAGGGATGGTATTGGGATGATGCAAGTGCATTACATTTAAGCTTACCTCCTGCTGTACAGCCCAGTTCCTAACAGGCTTGGATCAATACGAAACAGGCCTGGACCAGTACTGGTCCACAGCGAGGTAGGGGACCCCTGCCTTATAAGGATCTTCCTTTCAATTCTCTAGCTGTACTTTCTCTCTAAGTCTTTAAAATTCTGTCATTAGCCTAGATCTTTTTCCTTAGAATTAGACTTGTATTTTCACCCACTTGTTAGATAACTTCATTTATAATACAAAAGGAATTTAAACATTAACAAATCCAAAAATCATCAGGGTATTTTTCATTTTTTTCTCTCTGCCCCATCTCTGCCTGTTCCTTCTGCCCAATGACTTAAATTTGTTCCTTCTCCGTGTATCTGCTTTTAACTCTTTGTAGGCTATCATGCTGCCACCTGGACCAGTTCTGCCAATAGAAACATACAAGCCACTATGTAATTTAAAAATTTTAATAGCCATGCTCTGATTGGTGTGGCTCAGTCGGTTGGGCATTGTCCTGCAAACTGAAAAGGTTGCCAGTTCAATGCCCAGTCAGGATACATGCCTGGCTTGCGAGTTTGGTCCCTGGTTGGGGTGCATTCGAGAGGCAACCAATTGATATTTCTCATACCATCGAAGTTTCTTATCCTCTCTTTCTCCCTCCCTTCCTCTCTCGCTAAAAATAAATAAAAAAAATCTTTAAAAAAATTTTAACAGCCATATAAAAGAGTAAAAAACAAAAACAAATATAATTTGTAATATAACTTATTTAATCCAATATATCTAATATGTTATTTCAACATGTAATAGTTTAAAATAATTATTATTGAGAGATTTTTTTTCTGTTTTGTTGTTCTGAGTCTTTGAAATGCTGTGTATATTTTTCACTTAAGTACATCTCAATTCAGACTAGCTGTATTTCAGGTGCTCAGGAGCCACATGTGGCTAGTTACTATTTTCTCAGTGTAAATCTAGACCATGTATTCTAAGAGCTTTCTTCTGGTTTCCTGGATTTTATAGTCTCCCCTTAACTGCTTCATTCTTCACACCACTGCCAAAGTAAATCCTAACAAACAAATTTGATCCTCTCATTCACTTGCTTTAAAAACCTCACTTATTCTAATTCCTATAGAATTAATTCATTATTCATGGCCTTTTATAATCTGGCCCTAATACTTTATATCAACTCCATAGCCTACTAATCTTCCCATCTGCATTGGCTTCTGTGTTCTTTTCTTAATTTAGAGCACTTTTTGTAGACAAATTACTCATTCTCTAAGACCAACTCATAAATCATCTACTCATTAAAGTCTTTTCTAGAGTTAATTTTCAGTCAGTGCATATGCTGATCTGTGCTTATATCTTTATTATGAGTACTTAATCTCTTTATGTGCTTATCTCCCACTATTTTGTTTCCCTAGAGCTTAGCACATGTATTAAGTTTATGGTTTAGCATGCTTGAATGAGTAAGCATATGTACTTGGGCTAGAGTTTCATTCAGTTTTGTTTCTTTAATTTTTTTTTATCTTTTCAAGGGAAAATTGAGATGTTATCATTTGTGATGCTGGATTATCACTAAATCGGCGATTTTTGCTTTTCTCATAGGTTCAGGTAAAAAGACAGTTGAGAGAAACAAAAGACAAGATAAATGAAAACTCTTTTAAGAAACAGCTTTCCAGTCATGAAAATTCTAAAAGCTATATGAGGTTAGTAATGAATTTTAGAAGTGAAGTCCAAATGCATAGAACCTGAAGGTAGCTATTAAAAAAATAAATAAATGAGTACTTAAAAAATGATGTGGGATTTAAATTTATTTGTTTCTTTTAAAGCATATACTTGATAATTTAAGGAAAGACCAGCTGAAAGCTGAGACTATAATTTGAGCTCTATCTTTGAGAAATTGATTTTCTTAGTTTTTATCCTAATCTGATTTTAGATTTGTATTTTTTTGTAAAATAAAACGTTACAGCAGTGTAAAGTTTTTGTTAAACTTTATGAATGCTTATTCATTTTCGTACATACCACAACCAATAATGGATAAGCACTGGTGCACAGACCACATTTTTGAGTAGCACTGCTTTAGTCTTTATGGACAAAAAAAATAGAAAGTAACCAATGATGTAACTCGCTATTCTTCATGAGACAGTTATAATTCAGAGTACTTACTATCTTTCTCATTTTGCTTCTTTGTATTATAGCAGACACTTGCTATCTACTGTAACAAATGTTTATGTTTTTGAAAGATTTAACATGTTTGGATTTGTTTGTTTAATTGCTATTGTTAAGCAAAATTGCCTAGAAATACAGCGCTTAAGTTTAATAGATATCTAACGTATTTTTTTTACCTCAGTTTTTAGTAATAAACTGGAAATTAATTTATTATTAAAACATAAAATAACTTGTTCTAATACTTTTAAAATTTAAGCCCGTTTTGATCTGAAATATATTTAGAGCTGTCCAAAAGTTGTATGGTTCAGTCAGTATACTGTCAAATTCATAATTAAATATATAATTCATTAGTTCATTTCATCAGATTACTAATTTCTTAAGAGTATAAATTTATTTAGTTACCAAAATAGTCGGCAGTAGTCTCTGAGATTTATTGAATCATGCCAGTAATTTATAACACTATAGCTCTCTAGATCTTAACTTTTGGGAAGTTAGGGATTTCTTTAAGAATCTGAAGAAAGCTGTAGACACCTTCTTCCAGAAAATCATGTTATAAAACATAGACAAAACTTTGTATATGATTTTAAGGGACTCATGAAACACCCACTACAAGAGCCCATCTATAAACCCATATTAACTGCATTAGTGCAGATTTTATTTATATTTCCTTTTAACTAACTGTATCTGAGTCAGTTTTGATTCATGCATATGTTTATGTAGTAGATAGTAGCATACTTTCCCCAACACCTTTGCCAACCTAATTCTTAATATAGCTCCTGTCACTGGCTGTGGCAATGTCAGGGTGTGTATTTTTGTGCTTTCTCAGAATTACCCCAGTTCTCTTTGCTCTAGCTGAGAGTGTAGTGTTCATCACTACATGACCTATAATAGGTTCATACAGTGGGTCTCACACAGCTGAGATAGTCCACATGCTTAACTGCTTTTTCTCAGAGATTTATGATAAGGGGATGGTGTACAGAAGTAACATACAGAAAAGTAATTTGCTTTGCCCATCAAGTCAGACCCTTAAATGATTTCTCCCAAGGTGGATAATCTTTCAGCTGTTGGAAATTTACAGTACATTCTTTTTAGAATCTTTTGGAAAATTTTTAACTTTCCTCCCATTCAGCCTTATGTTTACTATATATGCCTAATCTCTTCAGCATTTCAACAGTGTCCATTGCTTCTCCCTCCCAGAGCAGGAGCCCTGACAGACACTATTTCTTTCTGATAATTTCATTCAGTTCTAGAGAAAGGGATTGTAATGGTATTTTGTGTCTTGGTAGTAAACTTCTATTGTCAGTCACTGGAATGGGGAGG
The DNA here is from genome assembly GCF_021234165.1 of Pteronotus mesoamericanus. Taxonomy (NCBI): domain Eukaryota; kingdom Metazoa; phylum Chordata; class Mammalia; order Chiroptera; family Mormoopidae; genus Pteronotus; species Pteronotus mesoamericanus. The sequence goes on from NW_026555310.1 coordinate 7,697,162, forward strand.
GGCAACTAGCTATACTTTCTTTGCTAGAATTTAAAACTCAGTGCCTAGTAAATTTCATTTTGGTGGGCAGGGAATTGATAATAAATGAGCAAAATGGCAGTTTTCTCTTAATTATTTCCTCTTTTTTGATGTTTACAGGAAAAAAATCATAGGAGAAGATCTATTAAGTGCAAAGCTTTATGACTTGAAGATGCATAGTAAGTGGCTTTTTACTTTTGTTTTCTACCTTTTTTGTTTCTTTAGTGCTTGTGTCAGAGTTCTTATTAGTAACGCTTTGGTTTGGAAAACAGCTGTGCACAGACAGAACTCTACTGAACTCTGTACAGTGGTTAAATCCTAAGTAAACTGCTTTCATGGAATCATCTATGCTTTTCCTACCCATTTTGATTTTATGCTCAGCTTGAAGGAAGAAAAAGAGGAGAGTGCATGAGTGACAGAAAGAAAGGAAAAAGAAGAAAAGGGTATTTTTCAGTTACTTGGTGGCTGGCAACCTACTAATGGGTCTTACTCCACCCATTAGTGCAGAAGAACTTAGGGGAAAGGGGAAAAACTAAGAACCTTGTGGACCAGTAACTGTAGTAAGTAGCAAGGGAAGTCTGTGACAGTGAGAAGCTAATTCACAGTTCCCAGAGGAAGTGGTGGTGTGGCCTCTAGCCACACTTCTAATTTGAAATTTATGTTTGGAAATAAAGCACCTTTTACATATATATGTATCTACATGAGCAGCGAAATATTCAATATTACTGTCTTTTGTTCTTATCTAGTACATAGTTCTCCAAAACAGGAATAATTTGGGGCAGGTCCTGAAAAAAATGACACAATAGTGTCTTTTGACTCCTCCTTGGTGCCCAGCCTGTTTATTCTGTTCTAAAGAACAACTTTCTATGAACTGTTTGTAAGCAAGGAGAGCATTTAATTTCCAAGAAAGGTTGCAATGAATTTCTCTTTATAGATATAAAGAATTAATGAAGTCATTGTTCTTAAAAGTAAATGATAATCAACTTCATTTTTTACATTATGAATATCAAGTTTGATGTTGTGATTTCTGAATTTAATTAACTTGACCTCTGGGATTTATACATTCCAGATTTACAGATTAAGAAACGTTCTGCCTTTGGTAATTTACTATTAAAGTGAAATTGCATTAAAAGAACTTAATGATTAGATCAGCATTTTTCTTTTGTTAAAGAACCTTAGATATCAGATTTCTTTGTGACATTGCTGGTAGATGAGCATCCTTTTCAATGGATAGACTTTGCTGGGTATAGGATCTGATATAAAATTTACTGCTGAGAAAGATTAAATGAGGTTATATGTTTTCTCTAGATAATTTGGCCTACTCTCACTATGTTGATCTTGGTTTGAAGACCACTAAAATTTTCTTTCAGTATGTATTTGTTGCCTGGACTTCTTTTTAGAGAGAGAAACTTAGGCAAACCTTACCTCAAGTGCTTCAGCATAGTGAAAACCATTTGTAAGAATCTATGATTCATTTACATTTGAGATTTTGTTTTACAATTCAGAATATGAAATACTAAAAAAGTTTTTAGTGGATATCCTAGGCTAATTTAACACTTGAATCGCTAATTTTAAATTATAGTTCTTAAAGAAACTTACTCATGTCAGAAGGTTAACATTGTCCAAGGCCTATAAACCTAATGTTGGGTCTACTTAAGTGAAGATGTCTGGATGTCTGAAGTCATTTGTAAAATACTCATTTTACTTTTATGAATGGGTGATCAAGGTAATTATGTGGAAATGTCTTAACTGAATGAGTTTGATTCATTTGTGGGGTACTGGGTATTTATTATCTGTTTAGTTTTTCTATACAGTTGCTCTTTACTTGGGGAATGTAACATCTCTAACATGGCCAGTTTTTGGGGGGTTTTTTCTGCTTTGGAATACATTATATACCTGGTGAAATAGTTAGTTTGTATTTAGGTATTATGTCTAAAGAAAATACTCAGGTTTAAATAAACATAAAAACTAATTGGTCAGCCCTGGCTGAGTAGCACATTTGGTTGGAATATTGTCCTACTCCATACACCAAAAGGTGTCACGCATTAGATCCCTGGTTGTGGCAGGGAAGTAACCGTTGATGTTTCTCTCTTCCTCTCTGTCCCTTCCTCTCTTTTTCAAATCAGTAAATATATCCTTGGGTGAGGATTTAAAAAAATTTTTTTAACTAATTGGTCAATTTTGGAGGATGCTGAAGAGTCAACTCATGGTGAAAACTGAGACATGTATAAAAGGAAAATCTGAACTTCTATCTTGCTTTCCTAAATAAACTTTACATCAGTTTACTAATGAGCATAATTGAACAGGTGGTAAAGGAAAGTTAAATATTTTTAGAAGTATTTCGGCAAATAATTTAATTGAAGATAAAAATATAGAATTCATGTATTAGCATTTTGTATACTAATGGAATTAATAGTTCTAGGAACTGATCAGTAGTGGTTATTAGCATCACAAAAAGAGAAACAACCATGCTTCAATACACTCTCATTGAAGGAAATAACAGTAAATATACAATAATATGACCAAAAAACCCTAAAAACAAACAAACCTGCATTTTACTAATTTACAAGATGTACAGAGACTGAAATGCATGTTAAGTGACAGTGGGATGCAATCAGCAAAACTTGGACCACAAACAAATGGCTTGGTTTCAGTAAAAAAAATGCCAAGTTGTTTAATAGGGATGGAGGATAACCTGTAGATTAAGAGACAAAGAGCCTTGGCCATGTGTCTTAGTTGTTTAGAGCCTCACCCTGTTCATCACAAGGTCACAGGTTCGATTCCCAGTCAGGGCACATACCTATGTTGCAGGTTGGATCCCAGGTGGAGGTGCATGTACAGGAGGCAACTGAATGATGTTTCTTTCTCATATAGATGTTTGCCTCTTGCCCTTCCTCTCTCCCTAAAATTAATGTTAAAAAAAAAATATATCCTTTGGTGAGGATTAAATAAGATAGACAAAAACACATTTAACCAGTCACAACATATAGATCTTAATTGGATCCATATTCTAACATGTTCTAAAAAAATACAACTTTATGGACAGTTGGGGAAAATTGAACATTAGGTATTTGATATTAAGGAATTATTGGGATTTTTTGTGTGTTTTGTCTTCACCTGTGGATATGTTCATTGATTTTAGAGGAAGTGAAAGAGGAGATTCTAGAAAAACACATTGTTTGGCTGCCTCCCGTATGCTCTATGAGGATTGAACCCACAACCTTTTGTTGTACTCCAAATCAACTGATTTTTTTTTTAATTGTGCTAATGGTATTAATGGATTCCCCCCCACCCCAACGAGCACTTACCTTTTAGACTTAGTTATACACTGAAATACTTATACAGTAAATGATCTGATGTCAAAAAGTTTTTTTCAAAATGATCTCAAGCAGGTAATAGATATATTAACATTAGACATGAATTAATAGTTGTGGAGGTTGGGATATGGGTTTTATGCTATTCCCTCTTTTATATTGAAATTTTCTGTAATTTAAAAAAATGTACTATAAGAATTTAATTGGCCATTTTCCCTTCATAGTGGCACATAATTCAAGGTTTTAGTTAACTTTAGTGAAATACAATATGTTGTCTTGTTCTGTGTGTTGTTTTTTTTTTTAAGATTGTATTTATTTACTTTTAGAAAGTAAAGGAAAGGGAAGGAGAGAGGGAGAGAAACATCAGTGTGTGGTTGCCTCTTGCACGCCCCACACTGGGGACCTGGCCTGCAATCCAGGCATGTGTTGTGACTGGGAATTGAACCAGAGACCCTTTGGTTGACAGGCTGGTGCTCAACCTACTGAGCCACGCCAGCCAGGGCTGTTTTATGTTTTTTTCCTAGTAAGGTTTTAAGTTTCTTGAGGGTAGTAATTGTGTTTTCTGTATAGCACTTTCCAATGGTAATGTTATTAAGTACTTATTCGATTGCCCTTGGCTGTAACTCTGATAATGAAAGATAACTGATCAATGGATATAACAAACAGGAAACTGAAACTTGGAAAGCTTAAGTAATAAAGACATGTGAGAATGATACCATTGATTTTAGGAAAGTAACTTCCTCTAGTGAAATGAAGGAGACAGATTAATTAAAGTAAAAATGGCTAAATATGAACATTAATTAAACATCTGTAGGTGTCATTTTATATACTTCATAGAATGTTCAAAATAGATCATAATTATAAACTTTAAAATAATTTTAAAAGGCCAAAATATCTTGGCCAAGATCACACAGCTAACACATCCAGTGACTCTTCTCACTGCAGGATAATACTAAAGCATGACGGAGTTAATGCTGTCCACCTTATAACCTTTCACTTTATGGTTGTCTGCAGCCTTTATAACTCAGACTATTATTGTGTTATTCTGGTGGCTTTGGATGCACTTTTGAGATTAAAACAATTCTTAATGTAAAATTATCATTTTGGTAGTACAGTGTCTGCTCCCTACTTAATAGACCAACTAACCTTGATTAGTTTGCCTTACCTTTTAGAAATGTGACAGATATCAGTCTTTTGTTTTTTAGGCTAAAGTTCATACTGTTAATAAACCATAGAACCTTTAAGAATTTTAAACTTTAATTTTCACATTTTTTTATGAGATTTCTTAGGTTTTTTAAAGATTTTTTTAATTTTTATTTTTAAATAATGTTTATTCTATTACAGTTGTCTCATTTTTTCCCGTTTGCCCTCCTCCACCCATCCCGCTACCACAGTCAGTTCCCACTCTGTTGTCCATGTCCATGGGTCATTCATACATGTTCTTTGTCTAGCCCTTTTTCCTTCTTCCCACCATTGTCCTCCTTCCCCATCCCCTCTGGTCACTTTCAGTCTGTTCTATGGTTCCTTGCCTGTGGTTTATTATGTTCGTTAGTTTATTTTGTTGAATAGATTCCACTTATAGGTGAGATCATATGGTATTTGTCTTTCACCAGCTGGCTTATTTCACTTAGCATAATGCTCTCCAGTTCCATGTTGTCACAAGAGGTAGGAGTTCCTTCCTTCTTTTTTTTAAAAAAATGCAGATTGATTTTATTTATTTATCTTTTTAAATGTCAAAATCCATTATAAAATAGTAAGATTTTAAATCCATTATAAAGTCTTAGCAGTTAAAAAAATGACATCAGCACAGAAATAATCAAGTAGATCAATGAAATAAAATTAGCATTCTAAAAACAAATGTATATATTTAACAATGTAATATATGATTAAATTGATATTTAAAGTCAGTGGGGAAAATAAGGCCTATTTAACAAATATGGTACATGAACCACTATTACTTGAATTAAAACAAATATAGAGAGCACTATTTCACACATTATACAGACAATATTCAGATGAGTTCAAAATCAATATGTAAAATCTAACGAGTTTTAGGAGAAAATACAAACTAATATTTTTCTTACCCTGAAGTAAAATATTCAAACCCAGAAGCTATAAAGTAAAAATTGACAGTATGACTGTATTAAACATTTAAGACTGTACAGTAATATACATATAAAAAAAGTTAAAGGACAGATAATAGAATGGGAAAGTACTTGCAGCACATCTAAAAAAGGGTTAATAGTTTTTTTAAGGGAAAAAATTCTACATTTAATCAAAAAATGGATAAAGAATATCAAAAAGTCATTTAAAGCTTTTTAAATAAAATAGAAATAGGCAAGAAATATACAAAAACAGGTTTAGTTTCAACAAATAAAAAGTAACAACACATCGTCACAATCAGATTAATAAGTATTAAAAACATTAGTAATATCAAGTATTGGTGACTGTGAAAGGAACTGGGTATTCATAGATTCTTTTTCTTCATTTCCTTAAAGCAGTCCCTTTTGCATATCTTGCAGTGCTCGTTTGGTGGAGATGTAGTCTTTTAGCCTTCTTTTGTCTGGGAAACTCCTTATTTTGCCTTCCATTTTAATTGAGAGCCTTGCTGGGTAGAACAGTCTTGGTTGCATGTCTTTGCTTTTCAATACTTGGAATATTTCTTGCCATTCCTTCCTGGCTTGTAGTGTTTCTGTTGAGAAGTCAGCTGCTAGCTGTACCGGGGCTCCCTTATATGTTACTACCCCTTTCTCCCTTGCTTCATTTAGGATTCTCTGTTTGTCTTTGGTATTTGCCATTTTGATGATGTGTCTTGGAGGGGGCCTCATTGGGTTCCTCTTGAATGGGACCCTGTGCTTCCTGGATTTGTGTGACTTTTTCTCTCCTCAAATGAGGGAAGTTTTTCATCATTACTTTTTCAAACAGGTTCTCTATCTCTTGCTCTTCTTCTCCCTCTGGTATCCCTATTGTACAGATATTACTACATTGCAGGTTGTCCTGCATTTCCCTAAAGGCCTATTCATTCTTTTTGAGTGCTTTTTCATTTTCTTGCTTTTTCTGGGAGCTTTTTCCTATCTTATCCTCCAGCTTGCTGATTTGATCTTCTGCTTCATCTAGCCTGCTTTTGAATCCTTCTGCTGTGTTCTTCAATTCAGAAATTGTATTAATTTCCTCTCATCTCTTACTGATAGTTTCTGTGTCCTTTTTCATGCTGATATAGTTTGCAGTAAGCTCCTCTTTTCCCTGTAGTTTTTTGTAAGGCTCACTGAGCTCATTGAGCTTCCTTAGAAACATTGTTTGGAACTCAATATCTGATAGTTTACTAGCCTCTATTTCACTTACTTCTCTTTCTTGAGATTCCTCTTTTCCCTTTGACTAGGGGGTGTTTCTTTGTCTTCCTGCTATTTATGAGACCCTTCCTTTTTGCTTCTGCTTCTTAAATTGCTCTGTCTTGATTTCTTAACTTTGTGGTGCGAACTTCTATGTTAGGAGATTGCTGTTTTTTCTTTCTGGATCTGCCCCTGATGATGTCAGCTGTTGACCCTGTTTGACCTTAGGCAGTCTGTTCAAGACTTCCAGGAATCTACTATCTGTGGCTGTTTCCTTCAGCTGTTAATCTAGTCAGTCTTCACTCAACAGGCCAGCTTAGACACCATGGAGTGGGGCAGAGTCCCTCCTGAAGGCAAGGTTATTGGGTCCTTTCACACTGCTGCTACTCAGGGGAGTTATGTGCCTGAGCCAGATGGCTGCTGCTATATGGCGAGGAGTCAGCACTGGGATCCCGCCAGCTACTCCCTCCATTCTTTTCTCAAAGTCCCCACCTCCAGTCTCTCCCCAAGTGCCTCTGGATCACTCTGCGCCCCCTTCAGCCAGGGATCTACTATATGTGGCTGCCACTCTGTACTCAGCTGTCAGGTTTTAGCACCACCAGGACAGGGCAGAGTCTCTCCAATGTTGGGGGGTGGGGATGTTATTGTGTCCTGATGCTGTTGCCTCTCAGGGGAGTAGTCTGCCTGAGCAAGATGGCTGCTGCTGTCCGGCAGATGAGTCAGCACCCACCAGACAGGATCCTGCTGGCTGCTGTCAGTTTTCCCCCTAAGCATCCCTTCCCAGTCTCTCCTCAGGCGTCTCTAGCCCACTTTGCTCCTGCATTTGCCAGAGACTAGGGTAAGTGACTGCAAATAAAAATTTATGCATTGGCCCTTTAAATGGCTTTTTGGGTCTCCAGGTTCCTGTCTCTGGCAGAGAGTAACCCTGTCGCTTTTCGCAGCTGGTTGTTATCTGTGTCATTTTTGTGCTCTCGTGCTGTAGGCTGAAGATCCTTGCTTATGGTTTAGACCCTGGTCTTTTCAGGAGAATCCAACTGGCCGTTTCTCTCTCCTTCTGATGCTGCTGTCCATGGATGCCCTGCCCATCTTCTCGAGTCTCTACCACTCTCCTTACTAGTTAGGTTGTGCTAAAGTTGATCCTTCTATCTGCCTGAGGTTATAAGGTTCCTCTCTTGCTATTGTTCAGTTGTTTCTTCTAGGGAATTTTTCCGCAATTTAGTTGTAATTTCAGATTGGTCCCGGGAGGAGGTCAATGTGACTTCCACTCACTCTTCTGCCATCTTGTTTCTCTCACATTTCTTAGATATTAACAACTGGTCTTTTTAGAAGACTAAGAGAACTTGTAAATTGTTTCACAGTATTGGGGCAGTAACTAACCTATCATAACTGAGCAGGAACTAAGAGACAAAGTTAGGGTGAAGCTAGAGTTAGTTGGAAGATGTGCAGATTACGTACATCTTTATTTACTCAGTTACACTGAACTAGAATCATGGTGTTTTAAGGATAATTTAAATTTCTTTTTATAAATGAACATCTTGGGAAAATGTCTGTCTCTTTATTTAGGGTTGCTTGGATAAATTTTAGAAGAACTCAGTTTTAGCTTCTTTAATTTCTTCAAGTTTTTTGAAGCAGGAAGGGGCTGTTCTTTGAACATTTATGTGTAACTTTTTACCTAAAATTATTTATGTTATACACAAACTAATGAATAGAGCATGTAACATTCTGAACTTCTTTTATCTGGATTAGAAATTATTAGTAGAACATTAGTTAATACTTAAACTTACTAGACAATATTGGAAGTTGGCCCTTTGGGTTTTGTACTAGGTTTTCCACTAAATCATCTATGACTCTAGGAAAACTATATAAGGAAATGTCACTTTCATTCTTCAGTTAAACTAGATAACTGAATGATAGTGCTACTTTAAAAATTTTAACCTCCTTTATGTACCTTGCTCCTTGGGCTAAGAGTTTATAATGGTGTTGTATATAGAAGCATCTCTTTTTCATGAATTTATTAATGGAGTACTTCTTTAAATACATGCTATATCCATTTAGTTATAGCTTTATTAACTTTGAATTAAATTAATCAAACTTTAATTGAGTGCCTGCCAAGCACTGGGTTCTGAGCTCAGAACCTTTACTATAGAGGGTTATATTATAGAAAAAGATGTTTTCATGAATCATCTTTTGGGATTAGTGGTTCATGAAATATGTTTGAGATATGCTTAATTCAAATGAGTAAGACAGCTTTAAGTTAAGCATAGCAGATTGAACACCTGTTTAATTCTCTAATCCCTCCCAGAACCCTAATAAAATGACAAAGAAATGAACAGAAAAACTTTAGGAGAACTAGAGAGAATAGACAGCAGATAAGAGAATCCACAATATAGAAACTTGAAAGTGACTGTACAAAGTGAATGGTAAACTCTCTTAGCGGAAAGCTGAAACCTACACCTTTCATGGGGAGAATGGAGTTAAGAATTAAATCACATACAGTAGAACCTTAGACTGTCTTGGATCTGGAGGACTCCGTTATCTCTGAAGGCAAGGAATTGGCGTAATGTCAAAAAGCAGAATTGATTGCAAAAAAATTTCAAGGAGTTTATCCTGCAGATTCCTGGCCAAACAGGGTAGGGGAAGAAGACTACCCAGGCAGAGGCTGGAGGCTTACTCTGTAGTGAGGGGTTGAACCAGATTGAACTCTAGCAGGAATGAGAATAGAGGAAACAACAGGATAAAGAGAGGGAAATTAAATGTTGAGGTCTCTAATTCTCTACCTGTGGTCATTTTTCAAAGCACTGGAAGTCTTGCTTGTTCCCAGTGTGGGAGATGGAAGGCTCTGGGATATTGTGTTGCCTAAGAGAAAAAACTTAGAGGTAGTAACAGTTGGGAGTCTCTGAAATAGCCAAATCTCTGCTTCAAACCCATTAGTTGGAACACTGTGACTACCCATCCACACCATTATCAATAAATACTTCAGTGTCCTATAAACAATACAATCAAGAATCACCAAATGTTTGAGGGAAAGCTTTGTTCAATATAACAGACACCAAAACAGAAACAAAAGGAACCTGAAAGTACAACCCAGTGCTGAGAAATAGGAAAGAACTTAAAAATTAATACCATCAGAAAGAAGAGAAGGAATATTTCATCAATGAAACAACAAAAGATGAAAAAAAACTTTAGGGAATTAAAGATATTATAGCAGGAATTTTAAAAATTCAACAGGATGAAAAGTCGTAGAGATGGTTCATAAAATCAGTACTGAATAATAAAATTTTAGTAAGGAAAAATAAGACAAAAGGCAGAAAGTTATTAAGAAAAGTACTGCAAAGGAAAATTTCTCAGAATAGCGGAGTGTGAGTATTCAGATAAAGAAATAACCTAACACCTAGTAAGGGAGGAAAGAACTATACTAAGTGCTTCATAAAATTCTAGAACCTCACATATCCTAATACCCTAAGAACTTCTAGAGAGAGAAAGCAGACCACATATAAAGGAATGTTATCAACAACAGATGGAGCAGTGGAGCAATGTCTTAAAAACTCTGGGGAAAGTAATTACTAACCTAGACAATTCTATACCCTGCCAAACTGTTAATCAAGTGTTAGGGCAGACTAAAGACATTTTCAAACACCTAAGAATGCAAAAATTCACTCCCACAACACCTTTTCTCAGAATTCTACCAAAAGTTATGTATGCTTCACTGAATGCAAAAGTAATAAAGGAACAGTGTGAGATTTGGAAAATGAGTTCCAACCCAGGAAAAAGATAATGGACTATCAAGAAAATGACAGAGGAGTCCCAGAATGACAATTGAACAGCAGCTTTTAGAGGGTTACAAGTTCAGATTAGAGCAAGAAAAGGGAACAATATTTCTTCTAAGAGAGTGGGGAACAAACTTTATGGGTGAGTTTATGTATTTGAGCGTAGTAAGAGATTTATACTTTTGTTGTAGAGTTAGCTAAATTAATGATAGATAATACAAAAAAAAACAAGAGAAAAACAGCAGTTATTAACTCTAAGAAAAGCAACAAGTTATACAAGAACAGTAATCATAATTCACTGTATAGTTCAGCCATGAATAATGTTTTTATAGTTACAATGTAATATTGCTTATATCAAATGTGGATATATCAAGAAGAATATTTAGGTGGAGGTAGAAAAGGAGATAGATCAGTGGTATAAGAGAATAATCTTTATCGTCTATCCCAGTGATTTTCAACTGTTTTGCCACAAGAATTTTTAAGACATGCAATACCTGACTGTTTAGTCAGGGAACTTATCTTTTTCCCTTAGATTGTCAAACTTAAAAAAAGACAGTGGTCAACACAACAATAATTGTCTGGTGTGAGTGAACCAGAATTATACCTTTTTTTGTCAGATTGGCAAAAAATATATTTTTTGGTGTACCACAAAATTTTAGTAGTTTATGTGTGCCATGAGATGAAAAGGGTTGAAAATCTGTTCTGTAGTAAAAAAAAAGAAAGAAAATATCTGAACCTGAAAAAAATCAAGCTAGAATAGTATAAACACGTTACTTAGAAATGAGCAAATATTAGAAGAAACAGTTAAAGGATTTGATGAGTGCTTTGGGAACAAAAATCAAGAGTGGGATTTCTGTAGTTTTTCTTTATAAGTCTAGAAGTGCTTTTTGACTTCTTAAAGTATGTACAAGCATTATTTGATAAATATTAAATGAGAATATACATCACTCCTTTTCAGAGACAGATAGATTAGTAGCATAGATTTGTGAAATGGTCTCCAGGAAACCACAATTTAGATAAATCCACAAGTATTGAACACTTTTGAGATTGTTATTGGAGCTGCTCAATTATTACCTCAGAATTACACAGAAATTTGTGAGACAGCTTTTGAACTAGATTTTCACACTTTGTATTGGTCAGAAAACTGACAGTTCTTCAGATAGCATTTTGTCTAATGCTGGCTTCCCAAGGTAGGCTTCCAGGTGAAGAAATGCTATGTAAACAGAATGTAAGTCATTAAGTCTTGAGTGAATGAAACCTGAATGAAAGCAATTCAGTACCTTAGGGCCTAAGAGACACTGTGGCTACAATACAGAAATTCTCTGTCTAGCTGAGGAAGTAGTTATTTCTAAGAAAGTGGCTAGGTACCTATCACACATTTCAATTTCTGGCTTCTTTAAGCAATTTAAAAAATCTGTATCATCTCTTAAATACACATCAAAGAGTAGGAAGATAAGTTCCTGGAACTCAGCCAGCACCCCTCTACCCAATGTTGCAATTATATTTGTTACAACAGTTCTGGGTGGGACATGTGTGCACGATGAATAATAGCATGAAATCAAACAGCTGTTGTATAATAACTTAAAAGGAAATTAGTATGCTCTTATGTAGAAAATAGGCTAGAACTAACTGGACTGACAGAGGAAACCCCAGACACATATGGTCATCCAACAGCAGGAAACAGGCTGCCTAGTTACGGTGATTTATTTTGAACAGTCAGTAAGCTCTCATGGCAAGCAAGGCTGAAGAGTGAAAGACCAGTTGTCATTTACATTGTAGACTTTATCCAGAGTTCTGAAGAGAGAGCAATGACAGTACCAGCCCCAGTTCATTGCAGACAGCACAGGTATCTAAAGAAAAACTAAGAGCAGTAATCTATAAAGATGCTAGCACATTTTTTGTGATTAGCAGAGACTATTCTTTATCCTCCTTAACCTGGAAGTATGTATCCGTAGAAATAAGTTCTCAAGTAGGACAGGTAACGCCAAAAAATAAGTCATGAGCAGTGCAGCCAAAAACATTTCTATAACAGAAAGCTGTTTTAATCAACACTTCTGCTTTTCCTCATTCTAATTCTAAAGTTTGAGGAGGAAAGAGGGTACTTATTGGAAGATGATGCCAGTGGTTAAGTGGCCTCAGGTCCCCTGGTCAGCTCTTACTTGAGGTGAGTTAACAGGACTTGTTTCTTAGGTCATAGCTGGAAAAGGACATATGGAGTACATTGTTGGTATGAAGTAACTTGACTTCTTATATATACTTTTTTTTTTTTTTAGCTACATGGTGGTTTAAATTTGCATAGGGTGCCAGAAAATGTTGACTAGAATTTTAATACTCATGCTCTAAGCAAAGCAGTACTACATGTTTTACCAGTTTCATCTGTTGTGGTCTCTTATATATATATCTGTGGCTTAACAAAATAAGATAAAATTAGCATTTGGAAGAATTATGTAAATAAAAGTACTGTTATTTTAAAGGCAACTTTTCTGCATATTTTCACTTCATTTTGTCAATATGATGGTATCAATACTAGTTTTACAAATAATTTTTAAAATAAAACTTAAGACAAGGTAACCAACTCTTTTTGTGTTTTTGTACAGGAAAAACTAAATACAGTGAAGTCAGAGAAAAGAAAACTGAAATAAAGAAAAAGAAGGTTTGTTGAAAAATCTTTTTCTTAGATAATACTTTATGATTGTTTAGTACATAACATTAGTGCCTCAGGTATATGAAGATCTTTAAATATAGCTCTTACCTACTGCAGTGGAGGCATTTTGTTTGCTGTTTCAGTAACCCTTTCTTTGCTTTTCTAGCCTCGAAGATCAAATCAGTGTACAAGTCAGTACTTCAGAAATTTTCTCTCAAATATGTTTTCCTCTAGTAGTCACACTGGAGAATCTTCTTTTACCTGTAGAGCTTACTGGTTAGTATTTTCTAGTCTTAATTTATGCTTTTTATACTTGATGTTCTAGTTATAATTAACTTTGGTAGAAATTGAAACTCAGGCTAAAGAAACATTATAAAAGCCCACCTTGTTTTCTGTTTTTATTTCTTTTGGAAAATAAACTAGTTTTAGCAAAGAAAAACCCATCATTTTGTTGTGTTCTCTATTATGCAATGACTGCCTCTGCTAGTGGGGCTTTGTTTCCATTAATAATAAATTAAGTTGTTCTACAGAGGCTTTTTATGTGATGTAGAAAAGTAGGCTACTTGTTAAATTGTGGCAGTAGTACCTAGAAAGCAGAGCCCTTTCAGAGTAGATTGAGTCATCTTCAATCCAGAGTGTCTGGCAAATAGATACTAAGTAGGTATATGTGGACTTTTGTTAACTAAATTGGAGTTTTAAAATCACATAGAGTTGGTTGAACTAACAAGACAGATTATGATTTAATTTACAAGCTTTGCAAGGCACCAAAGAAAGCAATTACATCTGGATGGCCTTTGAAAAAGAACTTGAAAAGTTGAACTATACCCATTTTTTTGTTATGGTAACAATACCGTCTTTGATTTTCTTCTTTGGTCCTTTGCTTAGTTTCAGATGGAAACTATTACACCTACAGTTTCTGCTGGAACTGCTTGCTATAGCTTTGGTTCATGGACTAGAAACTGTTGGTTGTTTTTCTCTCAATAATGATATTAGTCTGAATTGATTTTTAAAATATTCTATCGTTTAAATAGAAACTGAAGCATTATTTTGACTAATTTTAGGAATGAGTTCATTTTTAAAGTGTTTAAATAGAAAACGGTTCTAATTCTTTTAAATGTGCTTTATAATGCTAGGTATGAAAATAATTGTATATATCATGAACTCATTTGTTATTCCAGACTTAAATTTTTGGAATTCTGATCAAGGTGTAAAAATTTATCTTTTAGTACAGAATTTATAGAAGTCAATGAAATCAGTGCATTAATTAGGCAGAAGAGACAGGAACTGGAATTGTCATGGTTTCCTGATACATTACCTGGAATTGGAAGGTAAAAAAGAAATTATTTACTGAAGTGTTTAAATGCTAACATGAGCATATCATTAATACCTAAGTACAAATATATCTTATATTTAGTAATTATGTTATTAAGACAGTTTTGTGCAAATTGTATTTTAGTGTCTAACAAGGAGTGCTATTTAAAGAGCCCCTTGAAGACTTTTTTAACCTGTTTAAAATCTAGGTATTTGATTCATTTAAAAGGGAGAGTATCTAAATGATAAGATTCATTGTTAGTATAGTATTCAGATCTGTCCTCCTTCTACTTTTTCCCCATTCCAGTATTACCTATGTGCCATTAGCTGAATCACTGCTTATATTGTGGTATTGCCCTTCCACAGTGTTCTTTTAAATAGTTCTTTGATCAAGCCCCTACTCTGCCTTGGTATTTATGACATTATATAATATTGCCTTTTCTTAATTTAAGTCCTGAGGCTACTAGCACATTGGTAGGTACATGATAAATACTTAAATCAAGCTTATACATAAAGATCAAGGTCATTGCTTATAACTTGTAACTTTATTTTATATATCATTGTAATGTAATTCTGCATAGGGACCTACACACTTGGAATGACAGTAGAACAGACAGAAGTAAAGTTAGGAAGTCTAGATATGTATAATATGAAACCTTTTCTTGGAGTTATATATTTTGTACGTGTATATGTTACACATTTTTTTTCAAGCTTCTCAGCCCCTATTCTAGAATCTCACCTTATATTGAATAAGACAGTCTTGTTAGGAGACCTGAACTGATGAACAAATATGAATCAGAAAAGAAGAAGCTGAGAGTGGATTAGGTTTGGATGCAGAAACTTTGGGGTCTTAGCAGGTCCTTAGGGACACAAGGAACTTTGAAGAGCCATCATCGTTAAAGTGAGGAATTTGAAAATGTAGTATAGCAATAGAAATCAGGTTTTTAAAAAAAAATTACATATTTTGATGTTTGGGGCCTTGATATATATATACACTGTAAAACAAAGACATGTAACAAAAAGCTGTGATGTCATCTATGAAGTGCTTCTAAATTCAAGTAATATGGTTCTGTTTTCACTATTTAGGTTTTTATTTATTCGTGGACAAATTTCCCTTTGATCTTGCTAATTTCTTTAAAACCTTGATTTGATTAATTTGACCAAATTATCTCTTTGGTTGCCTGGGATAGAAGTAGTGTGCAAGGAGCATGCCAGTGCTCTCTGGAGCAGTAGGAATGATCTGTTTCTGTATGGGGTTAGTAGTTGCACAGATAAATACAGTGGGCAAAAGTCATCAAACTGTACATTTAAAATCTGTGCATTTTATTATTCAAGTGACTTTTTTAGAATAGCAAAAGAATAGCTAAATCATGACACAATATTAAATTATTTAAAAAGAGAAACAGCTCTTATATTTAATTTGACCTTGCTCTGCATTTTCTGTTAATTTATCTGAAAAACATGCATTTAAAGGTTTTTTTCCTTTGTGGCCAGTTGGTAGACCTCCTTCAACAATGAGTAACCTTGAATTTACTTTGAACTATTGGGGCAAAAAATAATTTAGGCACACTGTATTTTAAGATCCCTAACCTGATTGGGGAAATTGATGGCTTAATTTTTTAAATGATTTGAACAAAAATGCCTTTGTTTTGAATTTTCAGAATTGGCTTTATAGCCTGTAATACTGAAACGGAAGTCCTTCCTCTCATCTCTTCTGTGATGCCAAGAACTATTTTTCCATCAAGTACCGTATCGTTAGAGAACTTCGGTAAAGTTTGTGAAGTTTTTATCTACTTTTTAAATTATTATGAGCTTCTTTTCAGTCTCGTAAGAGTGAGAGTTGATGACTTAGAAAAGCTATTAAATAAGATTTAATTAGTAAGTCCGAAATATTTAGACAATGACTTGATTTTTAAATTGTTCAAACTAGAAAATCCTTCTTACTTAAGAAATTACAAGTTAATGTTTTTGAAGACTGATTAGAAGTCTCCCTTCTGTTTAGGGCTTCAGTATCCAAACCATAGATCTTTAGCAGTACCATCTCCTAGCTCCTGTTAATTATTGACAAATAATTTGAGTCTTTATTTGTGGATAACTTGTTCTCTCTTGTATTTTGCCTAGGTAATACCAATTCATAAAGCAAATGGCAGTTATCAGACCAAACATATTTTCTATGTTTTTTTCCTACAAAATTGCCTACATGGATTCAAATCTTGTAATAACTTTTTTCAGTAGCATTAAAGGAAGCTG
This sequence comes from Pteronotus mesoamericanus, assembly GCF_021234165.1. Lineage (NCBI taxonomy): Eukaryota > Metazoa > Chordata > Mammalia > Chiroptera > Mormoopidae > Pteronotus > Pteronotus mesoamericanus. The sequence goes on from NW_026555310.1 coordinate 7,713,795, forward strand.
ATAAATACTTGACATTACTCAGATAGTAGTAGCTATACATTTAATGGTAATTTCATTCATAAGTATATTTTATTCTGTTGTAGATGTCTATTTTTTAAGTAAAATAAGCTAAGGCCAAACTATATCTTTTATTGAAACATATATTTTTACTTTTTTAAAAAATATATATTATTAGGTACTTTTTGCAAGGGATATGCACTAGCACATACTCAAGAAGGAGAAGAGAAGAAGCAAACTTCTGGTACATCAAACTCCAGAGGATCAAGACGAAAACCTGCAGCAACAACTCCAACAAGGAGATCTACACGTAACACGAGAGGGGAAACAGTCACTCAGTCTCAGAGATCCCCAGTATCAAATAATTCTGGGTGTGATGCACCAGATAACAATAACCCATCTGTAAGTGTTTCTTCTTCAGCTGAGTCTGAAAAACAAACAAGACAGGCTCCAAAACGGAAGTCTGTAAGAAGAGGAAGAAAACCACCTTTATTGAAAAAGAAACTTCGGAGCTCTGTACCCCCTGAAAAAACATCTTCCAGTGATTCAGTAGATGAAACTGCAGAATCTGATACACCACCTGTGTTAGAGAAAGAGCACCAATCAGATGAAGAAAATAGTAACACTTGTACTGTGCAGACAAATATAGAAGATAAGTCTGCTAATGGCTTGAAAAGTTGCAGTGAGCAAATAGAAGAAAGTGAGGAACATACTGAGAACCATGATATAGAGGAAAGAGTAGAATCTTCACATTCTGATTCTTGTACTCAAGATCCTCCTGTGCCAGTTGGGGAGGAGGAAGTTCAAAAAGTTGGAAATACAGGTGTTGAGGCTAATGTTTTTTTAGAAGGTGAGATTTCTAAAAATATCTTTGAAAAAGGAGGTGATCCATTAGAAAATCAAGACCAAATAGCTGGACCTTCAGAACCAGAGTTAAAAGCAGATATATGTACAGATCATCCTCCAAATGATTTTCTTACATGTTCAGCATCTGAAATTGAAGTACACCAACCTATGCCAAGCCTAGGTGAGTTACCTGAGAATGTGGAGCTAGTGGTTAATAAAGAAAATGTTGTAGAGGTTAATGAAGAAAAAATAATAGATGTTAATAATGAAGAGGTTATAATGAGTCCTATAGTAGAAATTATTGATCATAAAGATTCTACAGTAAAAGCAGAACAGCTTGTAGACAGCCCAAAATTAGAACCTTCTGAGGGTGGAATTACACAAACAGTTGACAAAACATCTGTTGAGAGCTCAGAGATTCAGTTGCCTGCCCATGTTGAAACTGAAGATGCAGAAACAACTGCAACATGTGATAATAGTTCAGGGATTGAAAATTTCAGTAGCGTGCAAGACTCTGAAAATTTATTAAAAAATAATCTTAACACCAAATTAGACAGATTTTTAGAAGAAAAAACTGAGTCTCTGGTTGAACATCCCACATCTACAGAATTGCCTAACATACACGTTGAGCAGATTGAGAAGCACTCTAGTGAAGACAACAATGAGATGATACCTATGGAATGTGATTCATTTTGCAGTGACCAGAATGAATCTGGAATTGAACTGGCTGTAAGTGCTGATGCAAAACAGTTGAATAAAAGCTCAGCAGAGAGCAGTTCTCAAAATAACATGCCATCTTCTGATCCTGTGAGTGAAAAGGTTGAAACTGTATCTCAGCCATTTGAAAGCCCAATAGATACGATAGATAAAACCAAAAAGCCTCGTACTCGAAGATCTAGATTTCATTCCCCATCTACAACTTGGTCTCCTAACAAAGACACCACACGGGAAAGGAAGAGGTCTCAGTCTCCATCTCCCAAAAGAGAAACTGGAAAAGAAAGCAGGAAGTCTCAGTCACCATCTCCCAAGAAAGAATCTGCAAGAGGACGGAGAAAATCTCGTTCTCAGTCCCCAAAAAAGGATATTGCAAGAGAAAAAAGGCAGTCGCAGTCTCGATCTCCAAAAAGAGATAGCACTAGAGAAGGCAAAAGATCAGAATCACTCTCCCCCAAAAGAGAGACTTCTAGAGAGAATAGAAGGTCTCAGTCAAGAGTGAAAGATTCCTCCCCAAGAGAAAAATCCAGGTCCCGGAGCAGAGAAAGAGAAAGTGATAGAGATGGGCAGAGGAGAGACCGAGATAGAGATAGAGAAAGGAGAACCAGAAGGTGGTCTAGGTCCAGATCTCGTTCTAGGTCACCATCAAGATCTAGAACAAAAAGTAAGAGTTCATCATTTGGTAGAAGTGACAGAGACAGTTACTCTCCTCGGTGGAAGGAAAGGTGGGCAAATGATGGATGGAGATGTCCACGAGGAAATGATCGGTACAGAAAGAATGACCCAGAGAAACAGAATGAAGATACAAGAAAAGAAAAAAATGACATCAGTTCAGATGCTGACTATCCAAATTCTGCTGACAAACATAGAAATGACTGTCCCAGTTGGGTAACAGAAAAAATAAATTCTGGGCCTGATCCGAGGACCAGGAATCCAGAAAAGTTAAAAAATTCCCATTGGGAAGAAACTAGAAATGAAAATTCAGGGAATTCTTGGAATAAAAACTTTGGTTCAGGTTGGATGTCTAACCGTGGTAGAGGTAACCGTGGCAGAGGCACTTACAGAGGTAGTTTTGCCTATACGGATCAAAATGAAAATCGGTGGCAAAACCGAAAACCGCTCTCAGGGAATTCAAATGGTTCAGGGAATGAGTCTTTCAAGTTTGTGGAACAGCAACCATATAAACGGAAAAGTGAGCAAGAGTTCTCATTTGATACACCAGCTGACAGATCTGGGTGGACATCTGCATCTAGTTGGGCTGTGAGAAAGACACTACCAGCAGATGTACAAAACTATTATTCGCGACGAGGGAGGAACTCTTCAGGCTCACAGTCCGGATGGATGAGACAAGAAGAGGAGACAGTTGAACAAGGTAACATGTTTTGTTTATTTATTAACACTTTTATCTGAGGAAAGAGATAATAAGTTAATGCCTTATTTGTATGAATTGAAATTATCCCTCTTTATAATTGTATAATGTTAAATTACTTTTATCTGAGGAAAGAAGTTAATGCTGTATTTGTATGAATTGAAATGATCCCTCTTTATAATTGTATAATGTTAAATTGAATCCCAGTTGTTTACAAGTCATTTTACATTATATAAATATATATACACATTAATATTCTTTCATCCCATTCGTGCCCCAAACCTTGCCAAAAACTTTAACATTTTAAGTACAGTTTGCTACAGTAGAAGAGTTTGGAGTATTTCTATTCCGGATTTAACTTCTATTTTATTTCATATGTGAGCACTGGAATTATTTTGATCATTGTTCTTACATAATTAAGTCATTCTTTTAATAAAGATTTATCTTTGCTTGGCTTTTTTTTTTTTTTGTTAACATTGAAAGAAAGAAGCCATTGAAAATTAAAAATGGACTAACCTTCTAATTTAGTCATCTAAATAAAATCTGTATTTATTTCTTTCATAAGTTTCTTGAGCTATTTTATTCTTTGCTAATATTGATGGATGTTATCTAACCTTATTAAAAATTATTTTAGTTGAATATTTTCATTTGGAAAATCAGCCCACATTATTTAGAAATGATGGGATTAAGACAAATAATTGGAGATTGGTTTAGGTGGTGTGAGCCTGTTAATTGCTGTTTAATTTTACTATAACCAGTGGTTCATTGCTTCTCTGTCTAAAGAAATAATGTAACGTGATTTTTTTCATAAGCCTTTTTTCTTTCACTAGATTCTAACCTAAAAGACCAAACAAACCAACAAGGTGATGGTTCTCAGCTACCTATAAATATGATGCAACCACAAATGAATGTAATGCAGCAACAAATGAATGCACAACACCAGCCTATGAATATCTTCCCATACCCAGTGGGTGTTCATGCTCCTTTGATGAATATCCAACGTGGTCCATTTAATATTCATCCTCAGCTACCCTTGCATCTGCACACAGGAGTACCTCTCGTGCAGGTAGCTGCTCCTACCAGTGTATCTCAGGGACTACCACCACCACCACCCCCTCCCCCGCCATCCCAGCAAGTCAACTACATGGCTTCACAGCCAGATGGAAAGCAATTGCAGGTATGTTTTTGGCAACTCAAGTTCAATCAACATAGCCATTGTAAACATTTAGCTATTAGGGACAGATGTTCAAGAAGGGGCTTTCTGGCATCTTAAAACAATTACTCGATTAGGTTTATGGTAAATCTTTGTAACCCCTCTTTCACAGTTCTTCCCCAAACCTCCCACCCACCAAGTAAGAAAATGAATTGAATGCATATTAAGTCTAGGCTACATTATGCAGTCGTTGACATCCAGATATTTTTTTTCAGATTAAGAAGACCAGATCATGAGCCAAACTAGAATCGAGTCTTGGGTGCTTATTCTTCCCTAGTTTATTGGACTTTCTTGGGGGCGGGAACTTGTGATACAGTACTGTGACGAGGCTGTGTTGTCTTGTTTAGACAGACACCAGTTAAGCTGTGCATTATCAATCACTACCTGTGTTTCATTTTCACGAATTTATCATGTTAAAAAGAAAGAGGTGCCTATGAGGCATATGGATAATTTAAATAATAACTTATAAACATTGTGTTGCTTATAGTTTTATGTCTACATTTCAGAAATTCTAGAATCCTGACAGCAAGATATAGTTGGAAGAACAGGGGAAGGGGATTCCAGAAAATGGGATCTCAAATCTTTTTCTGCTATCAACTCACTGCAAGCCATTTGACTTCACTGTCTCATTTTCTCCCTTCTATAAAGGGGGGCACTTATATTTTAGTTAATTTTCCTGAAGAGCCTTGCAGGAAAGATACTATTCTTTAAGTGCTGTTCTTTTATGTTGGTATCAGACCATTACAATTCACATATATAATTTAAAAGTCACGTTGGCATATTTAAATAGGGTTCTGTTGAAGAATGTTACCCGTTTTTCTTCAGAGTCCTTTTTGATATGAATGACCTGAAATACGCATTTCTCTTAAGTACTATGGTTGAATTGCTTTGAATTTTTTTAATGTTATTTCTAATACCTGACTAAAAGACTTCTATTGAGTACAAGTAATTCATTAACTAATTATAATTCTTTAAAACAGGGTATTCCTGGTGCTTCTCATGTAAGTAATAACATGAGTGCACCAGTCTTGCCTGCTCCAACAGCAGCCCCAGGAAATACGGAAACAGTTCAGGGACCAAGTTCTGGTAATACTTCGTCATCGAGTCACAGCAAAGCCTCTGATGCTGCTGTAAAATTGGCAGAAAGCAAAGTAAGTGTTACAGTGGAAGCCAGCGCAGATAGCTCGAAGACAGACAAGGCAAGTTCAAGGTTGAGAGCAACCTACATAATTTTGTATCTGATAAAGTGGAAAAAATAATAGCTTTCTGTTGTATAAGTGGTAAAGGGAATTTATTGCTAGTCTTAAATTTTAATATTATTTGAAGGGTACTTTCTAGATACCTTGATGCCCAATAAGTTATTAGTAATATTTCATATTTATTTTTAGAAATGTTTGATATGTAAGTACATAAATTTTGTGTTTGCAGCACTGATATTTGATGAGCTCCTTCTAATAATGCAAATGCACTGTGTTTTTAATTTTATACCTTTAAAGAAATTTTTGGAAGCATATGATTGGACAAATAATAATTATACATTTTCCTCTTATCAGAAATTGCAAATTCAAGAGAAAGCAGCACAGGAGGTAAAACTGGCCATTAAGCCATTTTACCAAAATAAAGATATCACCAAGGAAGAATATAAAGAGATTGTACGAAAAGCAGTAGACAAAGTAAGTTAAAGCTTTAGTGAAGTTCTGTATGCATTGTTTTCTACCTTCTCTAGTTTAACAAAGGAATGCTTAAGTCTAATTAAAATAATAAGGGCTAGCTAGCTTCCGCTAATTCTTGCCTGCTTTTTTACCTTTTGAATAAGTCCATATGAGATATAAACCATGGAAAAATGTCTGGTTTGGGGTTAGTTGTTTTTCACCAAGCTTCCCATTTTGTTCCCTTTAACTATGAAAAAAATTCCCCTCATTTTTTCATAGGTTTGTCATAGTAAAAGTGGAGAAGTCAATTCTACTAAAGTGGCAAATTTGGTTAAAGCCTATGTAGACAAATACAAATATTCACGGAAGGGAAGCCAAAAGAAAGCTCTGGAAGAACCTGTGTCTACTGAAAAAAACATAGGCTGAAGTGGAGAGCACTGTAGAGGACACTATCAAGATACCTGCAAAGTGCAATTTCAACTAGTACCTTTAACTGAAAATCGTACATAACTGTGATTGAAATTTGGTTTTGATAAAATTATTTTTTTTAACATAGGATATAATGTTTTGTTCAAAATAAATACTAGTTCTGCACTGCAACTTCTATATCCTTTCCTCCCCACCTCCCAATAAAAGCAATTTCAAGGGGAAGTACAGGGGTTAAAGGAATGTGCATTTTTACTAGGACTGTCGCAGTGTGGGTACTGAAAGATGTACAGCGTTTTTGATTTGAACAGTGGAGTGCATAAATTAGGCATTTCTAAGTGCACTGGTTTTGGAAGAGATGTATATATAATACATTTATTCTGTTAGGCTAAAAATAAAGTATGATCTATATGATTTTTCCCTCTAATTATAGAAAGCTAAGTAATGTATTACCATGAAAAATATTTCTAATAACAGAACATACCAACTGCAGGGTTCCTAATCTGTATTTTTAAAGCACACATCTGAATAAATTGCTTAGATAAAATACAAATTATCACATGAGTAAAATTCAGTGTTCAAAACTTTGGAACACTGTTGACCCATTGTATCACCAAATAAAGGGTATGCTGCTTGTTTTTCTTTGTGCCTTTTTTCCCCCGTATGGAGATGAAGCAGTTTGATGTGCTAGATTTACGACTTTGGCAGTCTAATAACTTCTTTGTTGAATTCGGAAGACCAGTTTGGAAGAAGTGTTGACTTTGTAAATATTATGTTCTTTCCTATTTCCTACCTGTTGGAGATGATGAATTATCTGTGCCAACTGGAGAATTGCTGTTAAGTGGTGGTGACCCTCCCTTGGGACTAAGGTAGAATTATGCGTCTTACTTCAGTGGCTTTCGGGTTGTTGTTCATCTGTCCAATTACTAATGAAATTCTTTCACACTTGAGAAATCTCCAAATGCTTTACAATGAATAAAGTGTTAATTTGGTGACCACGTGATGGCCGTTGAGCATGTTGCAAAAATATAGACACATTAAAATCTGTGTCTTGGAAAGGGAGAGGAATTAAGTAATGGAGTTTTGGTTAGGCCTTCAGGGACTAGGGATTTGGTGGGTTTTTTTTTAAATACTAGAATATGTTAATTTTTATAAAAGGTAAGTTAAAAGTGTTATAGTGCCATTATTTTAATTGGCATTTTGGAAGAAAAAATGGGTTGTCTTCCATGATAATCTTTTATTCTAGTAACAGTTTTCAATAGATACCAAATAACTGGAAAGCTATTTAGATTTTAATGGCTCAAGTTAGGTATATGCCTCAATGAGACAGACTGACCCTTTTACTAGGTAAACTAGCAAGAGCAATACTCTGTAGGACTGTGCTTTTCTGAAGTAAAGATTATGTGTTTCTCAATTTTTATGTGCACAGTGCTTTCCTGGTGCTAGCTTTGATAGGCAAAGTATTTTGAAACGATGGTCCCAATAATGATTGTGCTAGTTCATAATCTTTATTAGATTATGAGTGTAATCCCAAAAAGTGTTAGAAATATTTCCAAGGAGTTTTTGATCTTTATTCTGTATTTCTGGGTATTAGTGATACTGGTATTCTACTGATATATTTTTAATTAAAGTTTGGGTTTAGATTACGATGGGGAAAGAAGTTTAGAAGTATATTTCTTCCAATAAAATATTAAGACTTTTAAATATCAATGCACACATCCTCATTTGTTTTAGTTTCGAGGTCTAGAAAAAATTGTGTGAACTTTCAATCTATTCGGAGTTAAAGCTGGTTCACACTTTGAGAATTCTCTAGCACATTTTTGCCTAAACTGAGTGATCACAGGATGCCTGCGTTTTCCCTTCCTTTTCTTTCAGTGACGTGTGGGAGTTGGGTGACATCTTAAAATTTGCTTTACACGAGTTATCTTTTGCAAACATATTTAAACTAAGTTCTGAAGAAAAACTCGGTGGTGTGGTATGGTCAAGCCTCACGTCGCTATTAGCACTGCCATGAGTTATTTTCATCTTTCTTGAAAATAACCAGTGTGTATTCCATATCTGGCTGGGGTACTGGCTAGACCGCATTTAAAATAGCTAATGAAGAATGTTACTGGATTAGAATTCAAACTTTTAAAACTTTGAAATATTTAAGAATGTGTTAGAAAGTGCATGCTTTATGTTAAAAGATACGTTGCTTTAACATTCCCCGTTCTTGCTTTTTTTCAGAAGTTTATATTAATTTTGCATGTACGTAAATTTAATCAAAAACATTTTGTGGGGTTACAGTATTTATGAAGATTCAGTATTAACTTGACCTTTGAAACCTTGGTCCCTTTAACTTACTAGTCACATTGACCAATGTTTTAGGCTATAGCGATGCCTGGAATTTTGAGACTGAAAGTAGTTACTTACTATTTGAACATTCCAGTTTTTTGTGCTTTTTTCCCCCCTGGTAATTACCACATTCTCTTCATTACCTTCCTTTAAACGGTCACAGTGTGTACTGCTTGAATGTTCATCTAAAAGGTGTAGCTTCAGAACCACAGGGGTTGCCCATGGTCCATGAGACGTTGTTTGAGGATGGAGTGCTGTCTACTGAAACAATGCTCTTAAACAGATATGTAGTATGTAATATTTTCTAATAAATTCTTTTGATAAACAAAGTAGTGTCTTTAACATTTTATTAAGATTCCTGTGAAATGGACTTTTACTTGATTGTAACTCCTTCCAAACATTTCTTGAAGTATTTTTTGGATGGTACCGAAGTAACTAGCATCATAGTTACATTAATGTCCAAGTGGTAAAGCAAGCTTAGAGTTAGCTCTAAGCATCTATTTTATTAGCACTTTTTCCTAATTATATAATCATTGTAAGAAATTAGAAAAACTTTGGTAAGTAAAAAAATTAGTGAAGAGGGAAGAAACAGAATAACAAAAGGAGAAAAATCATTTATTCTACCATTTAAAGGTAACAACTGTTAACACTGATGAAACTGCACATAAATTGCTGTAACATCCATTTCATTTAGTGATGTATTGAGAACTTGCCATTTTAATAAAAAATACAGCATGATTTTTAATGGCCATATAATATTTAATTACACAGATATTCCCTAACTGGAACCAGCCTTCTGTTGGATAAGTTGTTTTTACTAATACAAGTAAATAAATTAGTAAAATATAAATTATACTAATAAAAGTAAGACTGATGTAAACATCTGACTACATAAATTCTGCCCATTTCAGATATTTTTCTGGGGATTAATTCCTAGAAGTAGAATATCTTGGTCAGTCAGTCTTTAATTCCCCATAAATTTAAAAATTCAATTATAGTTAGTGTAAAACTCCCATCATTTTCTGAGGCTGGTTTTTCTATCCAGAGAGAACCATCAGAAAGATGTTTCTTTATGTTCCCACACTCTTCAGCGTATTTACAAAAATGCTTTTTGAGGTTCCAGAGTAATCAGTTTCCCCAGCACATAAATTATATTCTGTAAACTTCATCTCTAGTCCCCTTAAGAAACTGAAGATACAGTCTGTTGTCCATGTTCTGTTTTATGGTGGCTCTATCATGTTCTTCGGTTAGCTATTAGAAGCAATGCTTTAATGAACATACTTTGTGACTTATTTCTATGAACCTTCTTTTGTATGGGGTTACATTGAATTTCAAGACAGTACATTTTAATTTGGATAGGTGTTGCCAAGCTGCTCTCTAGAAGGAGTATACTAATCTATAGTCCCACTGCAGTTCCTGAGCTTAACGATTCTACCTTTGATATTGTGACTGAGCATATAAAATTGTTCTTGTTATAAGGTCTTAATGGACAGTCATCTCACCAAACAATGCATGCCTACTTTTTCTCAGGAATTGTTGGGTTCTTCACATATCAAGTTTACTCATACCATGGTCTTCAAAAAGAATAGTACAAAATTAACATTTATAAGCTTGTAATATGTGCCAGGCTCAAACATTTTATGTTACCTCATTTGATCTATAAAACCAAAGCTAATCATTATCTTTGTTCTCTTGATGAAAAAGTTGAGATGCATAAAACATTAACTGGGCCCTGTCCAGGTAGCTCAGTTGGTTAGCGCATCATCTAGATATGTCAAGGTTGCTGGTTCAATTCCCAGGTCAGGGCATATGCCTGGGTTGCGGGCCAAGTCCTCAGTAAGGGGGTGTGCGAGAGGCAGCCACACATTGATGTTTCTCTCCCTCTCTTTCTTCCTCCCTTCCCCCCCTCTCTAAAAATAAATAAAATCTCTTCAGAAAGCAGAACAACAAATTGATATTTCTCTCAAGTCAGTAAATAAATGAGAAAAAGTTTTAAAGGCATTAACTGAATTAGTTACACAGCTACTTGGTGGTATAACCAGAATTCAGACCTAGAGTTGGTAGGTGCCAAAGTCAGTTCTTGACTTGGGATGTTTCCCTGAGCTCACAGATGTAAACTAACATTTATATAGCACATGGGAGTAATGGCTTGACCAAAAAGTGAAGTATAGTAGGAGCAGAGAAGAGGACAAAACTGACTTGGGGGAAGGAGTGAGGAGAGGATATTCACCTTGTGTCTAACGACGTAATTTTTGCCGTTTTAATAACACTCCCATGTCTTCCTATCTTAGAGATACTAAGCCTTGAATCTTGAAGCCATGTTTCATGAATGCTTTGCTCTCCTCGCTCCATCTCCATTCTCAAACAATTGCTGTTTCCTCCGTATCATCTTACTTTGCAATAAAATCTCTCTTTAAGGTTCCCATTGCTGGGAACCTTACTGTCTGACCTCTGAATAGTCTCAACTGTTACTTAGATTCTGTACACACTAGATCATCTTAAACACTGCAGACTAATCTTCCAGGAGCATAAGCTTTGGTCATACTATTCTGCATCAGCAATTTTCCACCATTTTCACCTCATGGGAAGCAAACTATTAAAATAATGTGGCACACCAAAATATATATTTTGCTGACCTGATTTAAAAAAATAGGTATAATTTTGTTTCAGTCACACCAGGCAGCTATTGTGTTGGCTGTTGTCATTTTTTTTATTTGACAGTTTAAGGGAAAAGAGGTCAATGTCCCTGGCCAAGTATGCATTGCATCTTTTTAAAATTCTTGCAGCACATCGATTGGAAATCACTGTTCTGCATCATTTATTGAACATACAGCACCAGCCTGTGTTACACACTAAGGAAGAGTTGGCAGAAATACTGTTCTTGCCTTCATGGAGCAATACAATATGGTACGAAAAAACAGCTATGCATTAAGTCGTCAACATCGTTGATAGGTTCTTGGAAATTGTGACTTAAAGTGAAACGATACATAAGGTAACTGATTTCACCCTAGACTAACTGATATAAACAAGAGTTTAGTTCCTATGGCATATGTTGTCACAAGAGTATCACCTAATATCTGAAGACCCAAAACACTAATATTAAATGTTGAAACACATGTAAGCTACACATTTAATAAAGATAGATAACAAGGTAATGACTTTACAACTCACCCCGGACAGGACACATTGCTACTTCCATTCACTGCAGGGCAGAGACACACGCATGTCAGACTTGGACAATTTAGACCAGATTAGCTGCCTGTCTTTGGAATGTGGGAGGAAACAGCCCTGGGAGAAAACCCACATAGACATGTGGAGAACATGCAAACGACACACACAGTGGCCCCACCTGGGAATTGATTTAATTTTTCATCAACATAAAGCAACATTGAACAAAATGACATTATTCGAGGCCCTGCTGTATTTTTTAAGGAACCCCCATGTTCTTTCATAGTGGCAGTACCCTTACATTCCCATGAGCAGTGAATGAGGGTTTATTTTTTCTCCACAACTAACACCTGTTTTTTTTTAAAGATTTTATTTCTATTTTTAGAGGAATGGAGAGGGAGGAAGAGAGGGAGAGAAACCAATGTGTGAGAGATACATCAACTGCCTCTTACATGCCCCCAACCAGGGACCTGGCCTGCAACGCAGGCATGTGCCCTGACCGGGAATCAAACCAGCGACCCTTCATTTTGCAGGCTGATATTCAATCCATTGAGCCACCCCAGCCAGGGCCCAACCTTACTGTTTTTTAAAGACCAGAAAATACAAATTATTAATAGGGATTATTTCTGAACAGTAGAGGATTTTCTGTATGCTTTTCTTTGGCTTCCAAGTTTCCTACATAGAACAAGAGTTGTATGATCAGAAAAAAAATTTTTTTTAATTGCAGTTCTCATTTCTTGGGCGTGAAGGTAGGGGAAGGGCCTAGAGGCTTTGCTTTAAGCTGGAGATAGGCCAACTCCTTTCCCACTCTTGAACTGGCCTAAAGTCCAAGCTTGAGCACCTGGCTGTGACAGTTGTAGATGCTTCCCACACAGCTCCCAAGGGAAGACTCGGCCTCCTCTGGTAACTGGTGCTAGTGTGTAAGTTGTCAGCATCTACTGGCTTTGTGGCTTAGACACCCTTTAGCCGTAAGGCAGTATACTTCCCAAACCATAACTAGCTTGTTCATATTGCCTCCAATCCTGTGAGCACTAGAGAAGACAATCTGTCTGTGGTGGTTAAGTAGGTGTCTTGGCTTCCAGGAGTGCCCACCTTTTGGCCCCTCTGGGCCACACTGAAGAAGAGCTGTCTTGGGCCACACATTAAATATCCAAACACTGATAAAAACTCATAAGCAAAAGAGGCTTTAAGTAAATTTATGATTTTGTGTTGGGCCACATTCATAGCCTTACTGGGCGAAGTTAGAACTTACATAGAAGTAGGGCATAGTTTTGTGACCTTGAATATACTATGTTCTTTCTTTGAGCTGTAGTGACCTATATACAGGGGCTGCTGCTCCACTACCTTGAGGCTTGAGATAATAGATGCTGTCCACAAACGTTGCCGCCACCAGTCAGTCGAGTGCTGGCAGGAGTCCCCGTCTGGGGTGTAGTGAAAGGAGAAACCTAAGGTAAACATTCTGTAAACCTGGGAAGTGCAACCTGGGAAGGAAACAAAGTGCACTGCAGGAGGAGCAAAAGGTGCGGTCAGCTCGTTTAAAGTCCCCAACTGTGTCCCTGATTGGTCTGAATTGGGCAATCTGATTGATGGTTAATGGAACCATTCTGAGTAGTCTATATGGGTGCAAATAAGGATGTAGCTGCAAAGCTCCAATTGGACAGAGTAGGTCGTGGCCCAGAGGGCAGGAATGTGGTGTAGGAGACTTAGCCACTCCATGGCTTTGCTGATATGCAGTGTACTTGAAAGGTCTCTGTCAGCAATGGCTACTGGACTCTTAACTATGAATTTGGGCCCTGTTAACCACAAGAAGTCCTTTTTGGCAGGCATAGTCCTTTTTGGGGTCAGCGATGTGAATGGCAAAATATCTTATTTCCCTGGATAATTTCTGTCCTTAAAATTCAGATGAGTTTTTCCACTATCTCCTCTCTTGGATAATGATGAAAATACAACTTACTTGTCCAGTGGTTTGCAACCTAGCTCATATGTAGGGTTGCAGAGATACCTCTAACTGGGCTCACCCCAGACTGATTAGTGTCTCTGGTTATGGGATAGTTTAAAAATCTCCCAGGTGGAGGCTAATGTCCAACCAAGACGCAAACAACAGTCAACTTTTTAGATCCCCTCTACATCACAGCTGTTTTGTTAGAAAAGCATAATTAGATCACAGCTTGCCTTAAAACCATTTGGATTCTATCCTGCTCTCTCAGAAGCAGCAGCAGCAGCAGCTCCTGAGAGTTTGGCGCCCCCCCCCCCCTTTTAAACCTTGTTTTCAAGTCCTAATCTACTTAATTGGGGTTAAGAACCCACTAAGTAGAGATATGAGGTCTTGAACATTCCAGGTTGTTCACACAGTTCCAGGGTGCAGACTCCTACAGGAATGTCAGGCTGTGTATGCTTAATTGAACAGGTTTTTATTTACACACTTGCTTAAAGGAATTATAGGCACTGCTAAAATTATCATTATAAATGGCTTTTTCTAAACCATCATTTCAAGAAGGCTTTTTCCTTTACACTTCAATAGCTGACATCATGTCCTCAACTCTAGGAAGTATGAGTTTTGATCGCTAATCATTGAGTGCTTCTTGTTGGCTCTGTGCCAGTATTTTATTCACGCTATCTCCTAATTTTCCTAACAACCCGGCATCGAGGTTCTATTATCAACCTCATTTTACAGAAGTGAAGTTCAGTTACCCAAGAACACTCAGTCAGCGGACAAATCACACCTCCCGAGTGGGCCTGAGTCCAAAGCCAGTCACTGTAACGGTCTGACAGCCCTGCCTCTCGGCTCGTCACCAGGCCTACCCAGCAGTGTGCGCCCCACAATCACCCTTCCTCACTCCACCTACCTAGGCAGGTTGGGAAACCGAAGCAGCTCGTCCCTATTTCTATATCCATTGCCCCTTTCCAGAGTACATGAAATTTTCACAATCATAGCCAACTGTGATAATGAACTGGTCACCTATCTAGTCTCCTCAGTAAGACTGATGTTAGTGTGTCTGCACTTGAAATTGTGCTCTTTGTATTAGACTGTGGCAGCATTCAGCTATTTTTTTTCCTGGCTAAGCTATTATTTTGACAAACCATGCCAATTTTGAAAGGGCGAACAGCTCAGAGTTGTGTGTTCCCAAACAAGGGTGCCCCGTTGCCCTGCAAGAGGCAATTTGTTAAGAGGCTCGACCTTAAAAGTAGTGTTTCAATTCAGCTGTAAAGAGGGCATCATATCTGAACATCCAAACCAATAAATCTCCAAAACAAGGCTAAATGTTTTGCCAGCAGTTTAGGGGAGCCATAGAGTCTAGTCCAGGGATTCTGGAGCTCCTCTCAACCAGAGCTGGTTCAACCTGTTACCTTTGATTTTCAGCCTGCACTTCATGGAGCCCTTTAGGTTTTTTGGTGGGTGAGTCATTTCTCTGCTTTAGCAACACGTAACTCACTCTGCTCCTCTCTGAAATTCTGTCAAGAGCTTTACTTTTGTGCGTTTTGTTTGTGTGGAGAATGTTTGTAGCTTTGACCTCTCATAATTTAATCCCTGCACCAGTTAATTTATAATCTTTATCCTTGAGCAAGCGTTCTCTAAACTTGTTCTCTTGCCACTATTAGGCCTGTCAAATTTATGTTGGCCTTTAAAGTCTCTAATTTAAAAGACATTTTTCTTTCTCCATGAAGCCCTTCCTATTTTGCCTTTCCCACCCATCAATCAAAGGGAGCCTGTCACATGTTGAACTCCCCAAACACTGTATGATTCTTTCAGCTCTTGTTTGCCCTATTGGGTAGTGCTTGTAAGCTTGTCTGAGCCTCAGAGCAGGACTGTCTTCTTAACCTTCCACACATGCAGCACAGGTCCGCCATCAATCCTGCAGGCTGGATGAGACTTAAGGGAGCTATAAAGAGGGGGAGAATCCTATTAACATCCTAAAAATGTTTAAGAGGAACAACTTGGACCAAAAGAGTCAGCCAACAGTTGTTCAGACTAGACACCAGAATGGATAGTAGTTGATTGGAAACTGTGGTTTCAATTTATTATAAACTTCTGCCTTAGAAATATTCCTTTAAGGGAGTTCCCAGAAAGTTTTGCTGGCTCTAAGAAGTTGAGTGATGCCAAATTAATGAAATGCTTGGGAAATAAATCTGAGGAATTACGGAAAATCTTAAGACAACAAAACACCCAGGAAGAAAATACTTAATAGAAACAGTGAAGCACACTCAGGAATAAAACTTGGCACCCAAAACAGGGGTCGTTGTGTGTATGTAGCAGTAGTCTGATTCCCCACGGAAAGAATTTCCCTAATCTCTAGAATTAGGCTCCGTGTGCTGGTTAAATAGCTCCACTTATCGATACTTGCCATCTGACCTTGGCCAAGGTACTTACTATTCTAAACTCTCCTTATCCCACTTAAAAAACGTTAACTGTTACATTGGGTTGTTGTGACGACTGAGACAATGCCTGTAAAAGGCTAAACAGCGGCTGACAGAGGAAAGTGCTTAGCAAATGTTGGTGACCAGCATACTTAGTTTGGAAACATGTCCGTCAATAAAGGGGTCTAATTAAATAAATCATGGCACACCCACAAAATGGAGCTCTTTTCCTATCAATACGATCTCAAGTTTTTTTAAAAAGGCACCAGTGTTTATGGAATGAAATATTTTGTATAAAAATGAGAAAATACTCATACTTGACTGTACCTAATCAATACCAGAGATGTACGTCAGAAACACGAAGCGGTTACCTGGCAAGTGGAGGTGGGAGGGAGGCTTTTCATTGACTGCCTTTTGAACTTTTTGATTCTTGAATAGCCTGGCTGTGTTACCTATTCACAAAAGTTTCTTTTTAAAAGTTATCTTTTGAATATGTATATGTATCCAATGTGAACTGCATTTCAGAGTGAAATCCACAGAAACCAGGACTTAATGACAGCTTTCTTTCTTAATATGGAAATGTAGAGCAGGTCCCTGAGTAACATAGTTCCATTCAGCGTTTTGTTATAACTAAGAGATGCTGTAGGAACTTAACTCTTGTTTTGATGATCTAATAGCCTCTGGTAAAATTGGTTTCGTTATACACATCCTTTCACCACAGTTCCAAGAACCTACTGACAATGTTAAGTGAGGACTTACTGTCATCTTGTCAGAGATGAATCTGCTCACCTACATATGTGCAGTGTACCTTAGCCTTTTCTTAAGACACAGTACAGTCCTGGACTTCATTTTTACATAAGCGCCCACTCCCTATCTTAATGAAATGAGGACACACGAATGCAACTAAAGATTCACAAATAGCAAGGCAGTGGAAAAAGTTAACAATGGCTGTAATGTAATTAGAAGGTAGCAATGTCTTCATTTGTTTTGTTGCCTTGGGAGGAAGTAGTTAAAATTCTGAGTATCCCAGTTTTACGTACTCTCAAGAGAGAGAAAGTAATATGAGAGCTGATTGATAAGCTAAATTTTTCTCTTAGATACTGGATTTTTTTAAAACTTATTTCTCTTTGATCAAACTGAGCCTAGCATAAAGCACCAGGCGTTCCATGTGGTTAATCCCGTAGCTGTGCTCCTGCTTCTTTGCAGCTTGTTTTGTGATTATAAAAATTTCTCATCATGCTTCCTTTGGTGTTTAATACTGCAATCACAGTGATTAAGATCAGGACAGAAGTCACTTATCCAAAACATTCTCATTTTAAAAATCATTTTTATTGTCATTTTATGGTTAAAAAAAACATACATGGCATGACTATAAAGTAATGAGACAAGTTTTCATGTGTGGTTTGAACTGCCAAGTCTCATTAGTGTATAGTCACATCCTGTCTCGAGCTTGGAAGAAAAATATGCCTTGGCTATATGATTATCAATTTTGTTACTTAAAATTTATTGAGTGCCAACAGAGCACTAGGCACATATATAACACAGAATTGTACAGTCTCTATGTTGTAGACTATATTATTTACATAGATTTCTTAAAGATAACATTAAAGCATGTATTTACAGAACTTTAGACAAAAATAACAATACTGGAAATCAGCAAGTTTCTGTCTAGCGAGGAGCACCTTTTCATGAATGAGAGGGTTACGCAGAACTTGTGCACAAGCACTTCGATTCCATTACCCAGCAAGTCCATGTTGTTCCGTTACATAGTTCTATAAAGCTATTAAGGAGAAAAACCTAAGTGGGAAGCCATACTTGGTTTCATTAGGTCAAATACATTTAGAAAATTCTCTGCTGAGACCAATGCTTCAAGAAACTACAGACATATTTACATATTATAGCACAAAAGCTAGAACTCTGGCATGCAATTCCAATGAGGTGGAAGAATGGTAAAGATGAAAATTGTTTTTCTAAACCTGGAGTTTCTTCTCTTTTCTATTAATTACCATAGCACTTTCTTAGTTTGCAAACATTTACCTTTAAAACAAACATTGATGTTACACAAAATTACTGATGTTACACAAAATTACTTTAGAAAAATTCAGGAGAGTTTTAAGTAATTACAATGAATAGAAAATTCTCCAACTGACATCAACCATTGGGAGCCTTGCAGGTTTGGGGGAGTCTGAGAATCACTGTAGTGTTAACCACAGCATCTCTGGTGTGTCGGCTGGCAGTCCTAATTTTGGGACCTGGGCCAAGAACAAACTCCACGGCCCTAGGAAATCATTGTGACTAATGTTGGACAAAAAGTTTCTTCAGCATTCACTAATAAAGGGTAGAGTGCACTGCAAGGGAGCCCACTTCAGAGAGAAATTAGATTTTCCTTTGCTACTAGTTGAATTAAAATACTGAAAAAAAAAATTATATCCAAACTAAGGCCCTTCAAGAAGCTGCTCCCAAATTCAGGTTGAATATTTGGCTGCATTGTGGAAAGAAACATAGTATCAAACAACAATCTGGGTTTGCTTTGCAGTCTAACAAATGAAAAATAATTACTCTCAACCTCCCACTTGTCTCATGCAAGTTTGTTGTGTAAAGGACCTCTCTCCTCTGTTCTTTCTTTAATGCAATACAAATCAACATATATCAAATAGGTGACTGGATGTTGCCTTCAGCTGAATTTAAGATTCTCTGTATTTTTAAAGAATGTCTTAACCATACTCAGAAATGAAAGACTCAAGAAAATGTTCAGTCTTTTATTTAAAAACTATAAACAGTCACCAAAGTAAATAAAGCCATTCTATAACATAAACTGTTAGGTCTATATTTTTTACTGCACATCCTAAGGACACAGCAGAAATGGTGGTTGGGAGGCCTTCCACATTTTTGGATGCTAATAGAACAGGCAATAGGCAGTTATAAATGGATACATGTCACGCTGAGGGGAAAGAAGACAATTTAAGGAAGTGAGCAGTTTGTGAGCAGGAATGTGGTACAGTATTAAGAATGGAAGAATAATACAATAAAATTCCACACTATATTAAGATAGAAAAAGTAGTGAAGAAAATATCATACCTGCACATAATGCATATATAACACAGGAGAAAACCTGTATAAAATTCCATGTATTTAAACCAATTTACAAATACAAAAAATTCTGTCCAAGCTCTGAGCTTGCACATGACAAATGTTTACAGTGGATACATGTTAGGGAAAACCAAAAAAAAAAACCTTCAAATAGTTTTTCTTCTACAAAAATGACATGAGATATATTATTCCATACTCTTTTAGCCAGCAAAATGAGTTCTACAAGGTGTATAATACAAAAGAAGAAAAAAGAGAAAAGAAAAAAAAAATCACAGTTCCACAACTGTTTTGACTTTACAGCATCAGTACCTTTGCAGAAGTATTTACACAAATTTAAAGAACATTCATCCACTGCGTAGAATATATCACAATTACTTACAATTGACAGGAAAGTCTAGAAAACTTTAGAACCTACCAGTAATGCTTCTAGGACACCACAGAATGTATTTCCAGTGGCTGCAGTGGCATGAAAGGTGTTCATTCTATTCACAAATATTTACAAGATCTATTCAGACTGGTAAATTTTTATGATAATAAATAAGTGAAAATATATTGGCTCAAGTAAGAAAACCAAGCTACTGATTTCTAAACAAAACACACAATCCATAGCTAGATATTGGTGGCCCCCTCTGAGATCGGGGGTATAGGTGTGCTGAAACTTTTTTTTTAATTATTCAAACCAGCTTAAACGGTTTTGTAAATATAAAAATGTGCTCCTTTTTGGATA
The DNA here is from genome assembly GCF_021234165.1 of Pteronotus mesoamericanus. Classification (NCBI taxonomy): domain Eukaryota; kingdom Metazoa; phylum Chordata; class Mammalia; order Chiroptera; family Mormoopidae; genus Pteronotus; species Pteronotus mesoamericanus. The sequence continues at coordinate 7,733,687 of NW_026555310.1, forward strand.
TAGATAAAAATATTTAATGCTTCTATTTCATCTGCTCATGTAGGTTTTACAATATTCCATGTATATTCCAATGTGGATGGTACTGAATTCTGATCATACCAGTTTCCATCAGGATTTATCAGATCTGAGAAACATCCTGCAGATAAGCTGGTTGACAATCCCACAGCAGTTTTTTTTCTTTTTCTTTTTAGATTTTTTTAAAACAGAGAACAAAGGGATTCGCGCAGATCAGAATACGAAGCTTCCTCTCAGCATCATGGGAGGAGATAAAATAATTCATTCTATGGTCTCGGTTCCATTAAGACTTGGTGCTTTCTTCAGTAACAATATGTGAAATGTATCTGACTTTCTTTGAGTTCCCCACTCTAGAAGTGGAATTATTTTTCACTGCAGCATTTCTGAGTCTTTTTCTTGTTCTTTACTCTGAACTGTAAAATTAAGTTCATAAAGGCATTTGGCAAGGGTGGAGGAAGCTTCCATGTTACTAATGGCTAGCACTGATAAGTTGTTTTCATGTCTCTTTAACAATCTGGAAAAAAACAGAAGTTCATCAGTATCCAAAATCACAGTGAAGATTCCTTATGGATTCTGCAAGTTTAAAAACTAAAAATTTTAAAGAAATAATACACAGCTCTACAGTAAATGTTGATATAGCGTTGTAAGAGAAGGCGGGATCTGGGAAACAACTAGTTTAACCTGTCCAATTTACAGGTGAGTAAACCGAGGCCACTTTGAGGTGTTCCAAAGGGAAATGACTTCCTTGCTACGTTTTAATAGTAGTGGCAGAATTAGGCAACATCTCTGATTGTCTGCCTTTTCTCTGTGGTACTTTTCTATGATAAATACAGGAAACTGCCTAGCATAATTCTGTATTAAACTTCATTCATGTTCCTAGAAAATTCAGGTCACATCTCTAAAATTAGTCAAATTCATAGAATCAAAGAGTGGATTGGTGGTTGCCACAGGCTCAGGGAAGGTGGAAATGAGGAATTATTAATCAATGAGTATAAAGTCTCAGTTAAGCAAGAGAAAGCAGCTCTAGAATCTGCTGTACACAATGCACCTACAACCAACAATACTGTGTTGTATACTTAAAAACAGTTAAGAGGTTAGATCTCATGGTAAGTGAGCTTGGCTCACTAAAATAAAATTATCAGATCTTATCAGAAAAAAGCTGGAGAGAAACAAAATGGTTGCTTTTAAGAAATGACTTGAGGATAAAAATTATGTTCTAGGCATGATAAAGGTTCTTTTTCTTCATTATATGAAAACAGACAACATTTAGCTTTATTATTTGAATGCCACGATACTCCATAAAAAAATTGGTTTCTAAAATATTTATAAACTTAAAGAAAGAAATTACAGTATTGTTGTGGCTATGTATATAAAGAAGAGATTATAAGAGTGAGTATCATTTAGCAAAGAAGAGTGATGCTCAGGGTTGAGAAAAGTAGTAAATGAGCCAGAAATGGAAGGATGGATATATATGGAATGAAGAAAATAGAGCTGACTTTTGAACAACACAGATTTAAACTGCGTGGGTCCACTTTACATGTAGTATTTTTCTTTTAAATAAAAACTGTAAATGTATTTTTGTCCCTTTTTTCTTAATATAACTTTCCTTTAGCTTTATAATAAGAATACTATACATAATGCACATAGCATACAAAATATGTGTTGACTGATGGTTTATTTAAGGCTTCTGGTCACAGTGGGCTATGAGTTAAATTTTGAGGGAGTCACAAGTTTATGTCAATTTTTAACTGCATGAGGGTCAGCATTCCTAACCCCTACGTTGTTCAAGGGTCAACTATTGCTAAACTATCAATGGTAAAAGCTAAGGGACTGGTATATGAGTGTTCATTGAAAAATTATTCCAAGGTTTGCCTTGTATGTGAAAATTTTCACATTACATGTTAGGAAAAAAAAAATCAAACAGCATGAAATTATCCAAGAACCTCAGTTCAGAGGTTGATTAAAATAAGCCTGAATAAAAGAAACTAAAAGTGAAAAGGAAGGAGATGAATACTTCTCAATGTTGAATGAAAAACATTGTAAGGAGGCAATAAATGCAAAAAAACAGAGAAATTCAAAGCCAAAATTTAACATGTGGAGACTCTGGTCATTTTTACCATAGCAAAGCAAAGCTAAACAACTACCAAAAAAAAAAAAAAAAAAAAAAAAAAAAAAAAAGAGATTGATGACTAAGAAAAAACTGAGTGATGATTACAAAGTTGGGCATCTTCTCATTTTTTTTTCGCTATTGGGTATTTGCTTTTATATAGTTTCCATATCTAGATACTCCGTGCACTCAAAAGAGTGACTAAAATTCAATATTAAAGAATATTGGTCAGTATGTGGAGCAACTGAGACTCTGTCATATATTGCTGCAGAGAATGTGAACTGACAAAACCTCTGGAATTGTTTGGCACTATGTACAAGTTCTAAGAATCACTAATCCTTCATAAAATTTCAATAAAAATGTCTATATATGGCCAGAAAACATGTATAGAATTTTCATGGCAGCACTGTTCTTAATAGCCCCAAACTGGAAACAACCCATATACCCATCACTAGAATTAAAAAAAATTGAGTTTATTAAAAAAAATTCTATACATCAATAGTATGAACAAAGTACTGCTACATGTGTGAACATGAATAAATCCTGCAAACAGTGCTGAGTAAAAAAAAAAAGACTAGCATGAAAGAATATATACTATATGATTCCACTTATACAAAGTTCCTAATCAGGCGAGACTAACGTGTGGTGCTATAGCCTGGGGGCGGGGGCCCACAGAGGAGGGCAGGGCAGAGGCTGCTGGGGACTCAGTGGCTCTGCATCGATGATGTTCTAATTTCTTAACTTGGATGGCTGGTTATATGGGTGGTTCCTTTTGTGATAATTCATTGGGCTTTACACTTCTGTGTTTTATACTTTTTTTAAGACAAAATTTACCTCTAAAATTTAACAAATTTTTAAGTGAACTACAAAATTTCTTCATTTCTGTAAAGAAGAAAAGTAATGAAAACCTGATTTAAAAATAATGTACAAAGTGGAATCAAATTTGTTCCCCTTTAGAAATCAATAGACACTTTGACAAACAAAGCACTTAGTTTCAAAAACTTAATTAAATCATATTTTCCAAAATGATTAAGTCATATATTAAAAATAAATAAAATCTTTTTAAAAAAAGGCCTGAGAGAGAAAAGACACCCTATTCAACATTGAACAAATTCAGAATGTTACAAAACAGCAACAATGGGTCACTCAGATGAGGTTTTAGAAATTCCAGCAGGATAGCTGACATAAAAATTCAGTAGGTTTGATGATAGTCAAGAAAATTTCCAGAAAATAGATTAAACAGACAAAATTAAAGCTAAGAGAGAAAAGAAAATGAATCAGTCTGTAAGGGTCTAGCATCCAAAAAGATGGAAGTTCAAGAAATGAGGGATAGAGCAATGGATGGCAGAGAATTCTAAAAAGAAACATTCAAGAAAATTTCCCTTTACTGAAGGACATAAATCTGATTGAAAGGGTCTCCTGAAACAGGACACTCACTTCAATGACAACAAAATACTGACATCAAGACACACTATCATGAATTTCAAAATATCAGAAATTAAAAAAAAAAATCCTAAGAACTTCCAGAAGAGGGAAACAGATCACATACAAAGTAACAACCAGAATGTTACTGGACTCAACTGCAAAGTAGCATGGTAGAAAATCTAAGAGCAATGCCCTAAGATTTTTAAAGAAAAATGATTTTTCAATCTAGAATTCCATACCTAACTAAACTATCAAGAGTAAGGGTAGACTAAAAACATTTTCAGACATGTAGGGTCTTAACATTATCATAGAGTATGCTTTAATATTAGGGAGCAAATCAAGTAAATAAATGAAATTCAGTGAAAAGGGATTCAACATAGAAGAATTTCCAAGAATAAATGTGTACCAGGCCTACAAAGTAAGCTGTCTAGACTGTAAAGGGGGGAAAATGTGAAACTATTAGAGGTTTAACAACTGCGAGTACTTGGATAGGTCATTTATAGGCTCGCTTTACATATATGACAAAATCAGCAGAAGGCCCATAAAAAGCTAAACAAAAAGCAAGACAATCATTAACCCCAGAAAAACAGATAGAAACATGTAATAATGGTTGTACTTGGCTCAGCATCAAACAATCTGACATCTGATTTAAGATTTAATAAAAAACTGTGATGTAACAATCTTAGGAAGAAAGGAAAGGCAGGAGAAAGAGGTTTTAAAAGTATTCAATTCTTTAGAGAGAGAGACACCAGATAATGTGTAAAATTGTTAAGAAAGAGTTAAATAAGCATTATTATTTAGAAATATGGAGGCAAATACCAGAAAAATTAGCTCAAATTGTTTGAAAGCTCCTCCCTGGAAATAGGTAGAAGGGATGAAATAGGGGATTACTACATTTTGTTATAAGCTTATTAGTATCATTTAATTTTTAAAAATGTATAACCTTTTTAATATATAACTCATATACTACATAACTCACCCATTTAGGTGTATACAATTCAGTGGTTTTTAGTTTATTCACAGAATTGTGCAACCATCACCACAATCAATTTTTGATACTTTCATCACCCAAAAAAGAAACCAAATACTCATTAGCAGTCACTCCCTGTTATTTCCCATATCCCTCCTTTGTTATTGTTATTTTTAGTTTTAATTGTGGTAAATACACTCCATACAAAATTTACTATTCTAACAATTTTTAAGTGTACAGTTCAGTGGCATTAAGTACATTCACACTGTTGTGCAACCATTGCCACTATCAATTTCCAGAACTTTTTTTTATCACCCCATAACCAAACTCTGTCCTGTTAAACACTGTCTCCCTATTCCCTCCTTCCCCACTAAGCCCTTGGTAACCACTGTTCTATTTTCTACTATGCATTTGATTTCTTCTCTAGTGGAGTAATACAACATTTGTCCTTTGATGTCTGGCTTACTTCACTTAGCGTAACATCTACACGATATACATGTTGTAGCATATATCAGAATTTCATTCATTTTCCTTTAAAAAAGACTATAATCAAGAGCAACTTATTGTTAATTGGAGGTCAGTTTTCTACATAGGAAACTATTCTAAAACTTGTTCCCCTAACCACTAATTTTTATTTTTTATTTTTAGAGGAAGGGAGAAAGGGAGAGAAACACTGAGGTGAGAAACACCGACTGGTTGTTGCCTCTCGCGTGCACCCTGACCAGGGACCGAACTGGCCACCTTTCATTTTGCAGGACATCACCCAATCAAATGAGCCGCACTGGTCAGGGCCTCCTAACCACTAATTTTAAGAGAGTGTTCAAGGGAAACAGAGTAACGTGGGCTATGCCCCAGGTCACCAAAGTGAGACTTGGTGCCTAACTTCAGAGTTTCAGGCTCTCTCAGGAAGAAATCTTAAACCAGGCAATCTGGAACTACCTGGTCAGCACAAGCAAGGTCACCTACCTGATGGACCACCATCATACCCTAAGGAAGGTGACTTTGCCACAATTTGCTCTTTTCTAGTAGAGCTTCATTCCACCCCGCTTTTGTCTGTAAAGGCCTCTCATTTCCTGTAGCTCCTAGAGCTTCCTAATATCTGCCAGATGGGATGGTCTCCATTCAGGAATCAATGAATAAAAATCTTTAATTACTCAGGTAAATTTTGTCTTTAAAAAATGATTAAAACCTTTTTACAAATCTTAGAAAATACATTTTTATAATTATGTTTGTAAGTAAAATCGCCGCAAGGTTATACATCCACTCATTCCATAGCTTGAGGGTATTTTTTCTTTTTAAATTTTATTTTTCAATTACTGTTAACATTAAGCATTATTTTATATTAGTTTCAGGTGTACAGCGCAGTGGTGGGACAATTGTGTAACTTATGAAGTGATCCCCCCTATAATTCAAGTACCCACCTGGCACCATACACAGTTATTACAGTATTATTGACTATATTTCCCTAAGCTGTACTTGACATCCCCATGACTGTTCTGTAACAACCAATCTGTACTTCTCAATCCCTTGGCCTTTTCCATCCACTCCCCCCAATCCTCTTACCCTCTAGCAACCATCAGTTTGTCCTCTGCCTCTATGAGTCTATTTCTTCTGTTTGCTCATTTATTTTGTTCTTTAGATTCTACATATAAGTGAAATCATGTGGTATTTGTCTTTCTCTGTCTGACTTATCTCACTTAGCATGATGCCCTCTTGGACAGTGGCAGAAGAGTAAGGCATAAATTCAAAGCAAGAGAAGGACTTAAGACACCACTGCTGCTTTGAAATGGAGGTGGTCACATGAAAAGGGATGTGGGCAGCCTCCAGGACCTGAAAGCAGTCTCTGGTTGGTAGCCAGCAAGGAAATGGGGACCTCAGACCTCCAGCTGCAAACACTGGAGTTCCGTCAATAAAGAGAATGAGCATGGATGAGACCTCACGGTGCTGGCACCTCAAGTTTGGCTTTATGAGACCTTAAGCAGAGAACTTTGTCATGCTATCCTGGACTTCAGATCTATGAAGCTGTGAGATAATAAAGGGGTGGTCTTTCAAGCTGCTAAATTATTATAACAGCCATAGGAAACTAAGACATTTCCCAGAAACTGAAGCCCAAAGAGTAACTGTTTTCATGTCTCACAATAGCAGAACCAGAAGTCAAAGCCATGTGTTTTGACTCTCAATCAGGCACTCTATGAAGGCACACTCCCACGGGAACCATGTGAATATCTGGGGTGCAATAAATGCTTTCTCCTAATTATAATGATCAGTAATATCAAGTCAAAAAAATACACTCTTAGAGGTTATTTTTGAAATGAGTAGTCATAGGAAATGCTCCAGGTGTTTGAGCCCAATTTAATCAGTGTAGTAAGAGTTTCTAGGTCCAACCCTAAATTAGGTTTTGATTGCATTAATTTTTTTTTACTTTTCAATTACAGTTGATATAAATATTGTTAGTGTCAGGTACATAACCCAGTAATTGGGTATTTATATAATTTACGAAGTGACTGCCCCAATAAAACTATTACCATAACTATCCACATGCTATTACCAAAACTACCACCTGATACCATACAGTTTATTACAGTACTATTGACTACATTCACTATGCTGTACTTTGCATCCCCATGACTATTCTGTAATTACCTATTTGTACTTCTTAATCCCTTCACTTTTTTTTACCTATCTCCTCAACCCTCACCTTTGGCAACTGTCAAAATCTTCTCTATATCTATGAAACTGTTTCTGTTCTGCTTATGTATTTATTGTTTTTTAGATTCCACATAGAAGTGAAATAATCTGGCATTTTTTTTTCCTTTGACTTATTTCACTCAGCATAATACCCTCAAGGACCATCCATGTTGGCAAGATTTCATTTGTTTTCATGGCTGAGGCATATTCCATTGCATATATGTAACACTTCTTTATCCACTCACCTACAAATGGACATTTTAGTTGCCTTCATACTTTGGCTACTGCCAATAATGCTGCAATGAACATATGGATGTGTATGCCTTTTTAATTTAGTGTTTTGAGTTTCTTTGAATTAATATCCCAGAATGGAACTGCTGGGTCCTTTTTCTATCTTCTTATTGCCTTTTGTTTTGAAGTCTATTTTGTCTGCTGTAAGTTTTGCTACCCTAGCTTTTTGTTTGATTGTTTGTTCCCATTTTCATGAAATAACTCTTTCCATCCCTTTACTTTTAGTCTGTGTCTTTCCATCTGAAGTGAATCTCTTATAGATAACAAATACAAGGGTCCATTCAGTCATCCTATGTCTTTGAAGCATTTAATTCATTTGCATTTGAAATAACTGCTGATATATATTTATTACCATTTTATTGTTCATATTTTTTATCTTCTTAAAGAAGATCCTTTAATGTCTTATAATATTGGTTTGGTGGTGATGAAACCCTTCAGCTTTAGATTCTTATCTGGGAAGATCTTGATCTGTTCTTTGATTCTAAATAACTTTGCTGCGTAATCTTGGTTGTAAGTCCTTGCTTTTCATCACTTTTAATATATTTTGCCAATCCCTCTGTCATGCATAGTTTCTGTTGAGAATTCAGCTGGCAGTCTTATGGAAGCTCCCTTGTAGGTAAATAACTGCTTCTCTTTTGCTCTTTTTAAGACTCTCTTTTTGCCTTTAATCTTTTGCATTTAAATTATGATGTGTCTTGGTATGGGCCTCTTCGGGTTCATTTTATTTGGGATTCTATGTTTCCTGGACTTGTATGTCTATTTCCTTCACCAGGTTAGGAAAATTTTTACTCATTTTTTCAAAAAGGTTCTCAATCCCACGCTCTCATTCTTCTTCTGGTCCTCCCACAATGTTGTTAAGATTGAGGCTGTCCCAAAGGTCCCTTAAACTATCTTCTCTTTTAAAAAATTATTTTTTCCTATTGCTGCTTCAATTGTGTGTTTTCTGATACTTGTTTTCCAAATTCCTGCTTCAATCCTGTTTCATCCAATCTGCTCAACAGCAGATTCCTTCTTAGGTATTCTTCATTCAGCTATTGTATTCTTCATTTCTAAGAAGTTCTTTTTTTAATAGTTACTGTTCTTTTTATGGTGTTGAAGTTCTAAGTTTCTTGGGCATTCTTATAACCAATGTTTTGAACTCTCTACCTGATAATTTGCTTGCCTCCATTTCATTAAATTCATTTTCTAGAGATTTCTCCTGTTCTTTCATTTGGGATATGTTTCTTTGTCTCCTCATTTTAGCTGCTTCTCTGTGCTTGTTTTTGTGTCTTAGGAAGATCTACTATGCCTCTCAGTCTTTGTAAGGTGATTTTATGTAGTAGGTGTCTTGTAGGGCCCAGTAGCACAGACTCCTCTGTCACCTGAGCTTTGTGTTCTAGGTTCCTCCCACTCCACCACAGACATGTGTGTGCAACCTTCTGTTGTAGCTGTGCTGTGATTGCTGTTGGCATGTTAATGGCAAGGGTTGACCCCCTAGACCAATTAGCTATGAGGACTGGCCACAACTGTAGCAGAGGAGCTCCTAGGTAGGGGCCAACCCACAAAACAGGACTTGGTTCAATAGGGCCTTGGTGCCTGCAGAGTCTACCCTATGGGCATGTTACTTATGGAGGTGGTTAGGTGGTGCTTCAGCATGGTCTGAAGCTGGCCACTGCATGTGCTGGGTCTGGGGCCTCCTGAGAGGGGCAGGCCAGGGTCAGCTGTTGACTGTGCCCTGCTCAAGTCATCTGGCATGAGCTATAGGGCAATCTGCAGATGGCTACCACTTGTACTGGGCTTGGAGGTTCCTTGGAGAGGCCAAGCTGAGAACTGAGGCTGGCTGCTGCTAGTGCTGGGCCTGGGCCCACTTCCTAAGAGGTGTGTCACATGCTGATGCCAGATGCTCTTTGGGGTTTGTGAACCTTTGAGAGAATTTAGAAAGGTCTGCAACATGAGACGAGACAGGATGCTTGTATGGAAAAGCCACTGGAAACAGCCTGGTTGGGTCCACAAGTTGGGTGCCATTGGTTTCAGGGCAGGGCAGGGAAAAAGGTATTAGCCAAACTGGTGGAGACTCAGATTTGGCACCAACCAATGCTTGCTGGGAGAGGTTCAGAAAAGGAACAATGGTTTCTGCTAGCACTGCAGTCTGGGAAAAAACTGCCCTCCAGCCCTTACCCTAAAGCCAGATAATTAAGTTCCTCCCCATATGTCCCTGGTGACTTTCAAGCTGCTGCCCCAGAGAAGGAGCTAAGTGAGTGAGTCTGAGTAAGTCTGTGTGCGGGTCCTTTAGGATTAACACCTGGTCCCTGACCAGTAGTGGCTCAGTTCATTAGGCATTGTCCCACCAAGCAAAAGGTCGCTGGTTTGATTCCTGGTCAGGGCACATGCCTAGGTTGTGGGTTTAGTCCCCAGTTGGGTTGTATACAAGCAGCAACCAATCAATGTTTCTCTCTCATATCAAGGTCTCTCTTTTTCTCTCCCTTCCCCTCTTAAAAAAAAAAAAAAGAGGAACACCTATGACTCTAGTGGCCCTTTGTCTCAGTCAGCTGCCATATCTGCTGGTTTTCATAGTCAGAAATTATGGGGACTTCTGGCGCTGGAACCCTGGACTGGGAAGCCTAGTGTGCGGCTAGGATTCCTGGCTCTTCAAGTGGAACCACCAGAGCTGAAATACCCCTCATGATGTTTAACTACCACATGCGGGTGTGGGACCAGCCTATTCCACATCTCCATCCCTCCTACCAGTTCTTAAGTAACTTCTTCTGTATACCCATAGGTACAGGATTTCTGTGCAGGCAGATTTCATGTAGTTTTCAATGATGGTTGTTCTGTAGGTTAGGTGGCATTTTGATGCAATTGTGGGAGGATTTGAGTACTGCATTTATCTATGCCACCATTTGACCAAAAGCTCTCATTTTTTTCTAAGGCTGAATAATATTCCACTGGATATATACACAAACCACATTTCAGTTATCCATTCACCTGCTGATGGACACTTGGGTTGCTTCCACCTTCCACCTTTTGGCTACACTGCTATGAACAGTGTTTCACAAACATTTGTTCAACTTTCTGCTTTCAGTTCTTCTGTGTATATACCCAGAAGTGGAACTGCATAGGTAATCCTGTATTTAATTTTTAGAGGCCTGCCATACCGTTTTCAAAGTGGCTGTACCTTTTTATATTTCCACCTGCAATACACAAGGGCTCCAAGTTTTCCACATACATACCAACACTTTTGTGTATGCATGTGTTTTAATGGTCATCCTAATGGGTATGAAGTGGTATTTCATTGTGGGTTTCATTTGCATTTCCCTAATGATTAGTAATCTTGATCATCTTTTCATGGCCTTATTGGTCATTTGTTTATCTTCTTTGAAGGATGTCTTTTTAAGTCATTTGCTCATTTTTGATTTGATGTGTTGATTGTTGAGTTTTAGGTCTTCTTTATATTTTCTATTAACCATTTTATCAGATACGTGATTTGCAATTATTTTATTTCCATTCTGCGGCTTGTCTTTTTATTCTGTCAATAGTATCCTTTGATGCTCAGGTTTCTAATTATGATGAAGTACAACTTATTTTCTTCTGTTGCCTGTGCCTTTAGTGTCATGGTGTCATATCCAAGAAATCATTGCCAAATCCACTGTCATGAAGCTATAATGGTTTTAACTCCTGCTTTCAAGTCTTTGATCCATTTTGAGTTTATTTTTATATATGGTTGTTTGGTAAGGGTTCAACTTCATTCTTCTGCATGTGGATATCCAGTTTTCCCAGATCCACCTGTTAAAAGACTGTGTTTTCCTTCTTGAATGAATAATTGGTACCTTTATTGAAAATCACTTGACCATTTATGTGAGACCCTATGTCTGGGCTCTCTCTTCTGTTCTGTTGGTCAGTGTGTCTGTCTTTTCCCTAGCAGCACAGTTTTGATCATTGTACCTTTGAGTAAATTTTGAAATCAGGATGTGTGAGTCCTCTAACTTTCTCAATATAGTTTTAGTTCTTCAGAGTCTCTATAAATTTTGAGATTCCATTTAAATTTTATTTTATTTTTTAAAAGATTTATTTTTTTTAGAGGGGAAGGAAGGGATAAAGAGAGGGAGAGAAACATCAATCAGTTGCCTCTCACATGCTCCCAACTGGGGACCTAGACTGCAATCCAGTCAAGTGCTCTAGCTAGGAATCAAACCAGCGACCTTTTGGTTTGCAGGCCAGCACTCAATCCACTGAGCCACACCAGCCAGAGCTCCATTTAAATTTTAGAATGGATTTTTCTATTTCTGAAAAAAGCATCACTGAGATTTTGATAGGGTTGCACTGCATCTGCACACTGCTTTGGGTAGTACTGACATTTTTAACTATATTAAGTCTTCCAGTGCACGAACAAAGAATATTTTTCCATTTATTTAAGTCTTCTTTAATTTTTCAGCAATGATTGATAGTTTTCAGTGTATAAATCTTCCATATCTTTGTTTAATATGATTCCTAAATATTTTATTCTTTTGATTTATGTAAATGGAATTGTTTTCTTAATTTCTTTTTTGGGTTGTTCATTATTAGTGTATAGAAAAGTACCATTTGATATTTAAGTAAGACCCATGTATTATACTGATTAAAGATAAATACATCAAAAAGAGCAGAAATATACTGCAATTCTCCAGCGCTCATACTTAATCAGAATGGAGATAAACTGCATTTAAACACCTTATACTATTCCAATAATCATCCTGAATTTTAAATATGCTGACATTTCATATTGTTCGATATGCAGTACTGTTAAAACTGAAGGTAAATTTCCATGTATCTTCCTATTGAGCTGCAGTTTTTACTGCAAATAGAATTTGCTTAGGTCTTAAAAAAAAAAAAAAAAAAAAACCCTGTAACTTATTCCACCAGAGATGAAAAGTACCAACAAAGAATTATCTTTTTCATCTGTTTGATTTTCTACACTCTTTTCCCCACATATGTGGGTTTTGCCATATTCCGTCAGTATTTTTATTCAAGCAAAACTCCCCATCACTGGAGATGTTCAACAGAGCTTGTGTATGGGGATTTCAACAGGACTGGAAGGGTAAATGGGAAGAATTTAGTGTACTGTTTTAATTCTTTTGCTTCTGCTTTATTAAGATCACAGGAACTGAAGATGCCAGAAGACATTTGGGAGGTTTAGAGTTAAATAAAGGAACAAAATGGAGAACACAAAAACATTAAAATGAAAACCTGGCTGGTGTGGCTCAGTGGACTGAGTGCCGGCCTGTGAACCAAAGGGTCACTAGTTGGATTCCCAGTCAAGGCACATGCCTGGGTTGTGGACCAGGTCCCCAGTAAGGGGGCACGTAAGAGGTAACCCACATTGATGCTTATCTCCCTCTCTTTCTCCCTCTCCCTCTGTCTGAAAATAAATAAATAAACTCTGAAGGGAGGGAGGGAGGGAGGCAGGCAGGGAGGAAGAAAGAGAGAAAAAACTTCTGGCCCAATAATTATATTGGACCCAGTCAAAATGGCTTTGCTCTAAGTCTAAGAATGTGCAATGTGAATGTGAGCAAAAAGCCCTAAGAAAAAGTTCTAAGATTACTTTTAGAATTCCAACTGCTTAACAAATTCCAGACAGAACTCCATGAAAAAATGAATTTGGGAGATTTCTTTCCTTCTGTCTATCAATCAAGATACTTATTGAATCACTATTATATTCCCAACATCATGTTAAGCACTGAGGGCACAAAACCAAAGAAGTGCTTAATCGCTGCTTTCAAAAACCTCACTATCTAGGCTGGTTAACACACAATGTGTATGTTGCTAGAGAGTACCTATCGTACCCTGGGTCAGACTAAGGTAGTAAAAAAGATGTCAGGAAAGGAAGAGGTTACCCCTGAGTTGAATCCTAAAGGTGAATAGGAAGTAGAGATTATCTCTAATGTATTGGGCACTGTGCTAGGTGTTCAGGCTACAAAGATTAATCAAAGTCAGAACACAGGTCAATAGGGAAAAAAGCCACATAAAAACAACTTACAAAATAGTAACATTAAATGTTATACAACAGACATTTTATAAAGACAGGCATATTGTAAAAATAGAGAAGCAAAAACTCGGTGGGTAAGAGGAACATAGCATAGCAAAGGTAGCACACAGGAGCTAATTTCTGAGCTCAATTATGAAGAGTTTGCAGATATTCAATAGGTAGGTCACAAAGGAAGAAGGGCATTCCAGGCAAAAAGAATACTCTAGCAATGGAACAAATGTACAAAAGTGTATTGCTGAAGTCTTGCATGATTAGAAATCTGCATGTGGTTTAGTTGTTTGAAACTGAAATGTAGGCTATAAGCAAAAAGATGGGTGGGGAGGGCAATGAAGTGAGAAAGGCAGGAAAAAAATCATGTTGTAAAGGAAGCAGGAAGACACCAGTGTTCTCATATGGTACTAACCTTCATATTTTTTCCCTGAAACACTTTTTTTTTAAACTTTGAATGTTAAAACATTTTCTTATTCATCTATGAGAATGTTTGATATACTGAATATAGTAACTTTTGTCATTGCAAATACTTTTTAAACTTTAATTCTAAGAATTTTAGTCATCTTTAACTTACAGAAGTTTTAAAATCTGATATAGTCAAACTCATTGCTTTTTTTTGGTAACTGATACCAGCAGTTTATATGTTGGAAAATCCAGGTGGAAGGTGATTGTAAAAAATATAAAAGGTAAAATGGGAGGAAGGAGAACGAAGGTATTCAAGGTTCATTTAGGAAATGGGATTAATAATAGTAAGTGAAAGGAGAGAGGCTCGGAGAGAAAGTCACTGTCTTTACCATCTGGAAGACAAGATGCCTCAGAGGGCAACTTTTCAACGAAGGAGCTTGAGGTACAGGAGGAAAACTAGAAAAGCAATTTAAGCTTCAAAGGAGACAAGGTCCAAATGGCATCAGTAGAACATTCCATATTTGCTCTTTCAAGGATTAGTTGTTTTTAGTTTCTATAGATCTACAAAATCCTGAGTTTTCTCTTGGTTAAGTCCATTAGAAAGTAAATTTTAAAAGTTCAGCATATTATAGTTAACTTTGACAGCTTCATTAAAATGCCAGTTAACAAACTGAATTCAATCCTAATTCCATACAATTCAAATGATCAATTCATCCCCCCAACCCAAGAAACTGCTAAATTTTCTCTTTAGCAGACCTTTTTGCTCTAAATTCTATGGCCAGAAAGACTAACCTAATAAAACAAGTTAAACAAGGTTGTTTGAATTTCTCTCTACTTTTTGGCTTTTTAAGAGATCATGGTGGCCTTACCTTGGCATAAGCTTTTATACATATTAACAAAATTCCTGAGGAAAACAGTGATTAAAATATAGATATCTAATCCTATTACCTTATATCGAAAAGCAAAATAATATAAATTCACTTTGGCTATGGAAAATAGATTACTCACCTGCGACCACATTCTGAATATTTACCAATATTTTTTAATATTAAGGCAGCTGTTAGTCGGATGTGTTTAGTTATTGGTCCCTCTTTTTCATCCTTGAAAATAAAGAAAAAAGAAAAAGAATAAAAAACTAAATCACACAGTACTCACACCTTTACAGATAAGGCTTTGAAGGCTTGCTTACTGTAAAGTCTCGAAAGACAAGGTTTCTTGATCCTCTCCTAAGAGCCATAAGGGCAGCACTGGGATGATTCACAATGGCCTTTTGTGCTCTAGGAGTTGAGCTTGTGCCCCCTACAGCTGGCTGCCTATATTGATCAGAGAAAGAAAAGAGACTGTTAACATGATACTGCAGACAGACTGACAATGACCAACCTGCCAATCCCACGGTGGTTACTTTGGAACTCTGGCTACAGGATGAACAATATCTCCCATGGTCCAGCATTAATAGTTATTCTTTGTGTTGGCCTAGGCAAAGGGACTTTTAATATCAGGTGAAATTTCAAGTGTTTTATTTTCCAATTTACCAATTTTAAAGCAAACAATAGTTGTTCCAGTATAATCCATCTTTAAAGTTACTGTGCTAGTAAACATGCAATCAAAATAAATACAACATAAGGCAGATAGAAAAGGACAAAAACCATACGACTGTACTCATATGTGGGATAAAAAACAGAAAGCAACACATGAACAACATCAAAACAAACTCATAGACACAGACAACAGTATGGTGGTTACCAGAGGGGAAGGGAGATGGGGGAAGGAAGGAGAGGGTGAAGGGGATTAAATACATGGTGACAGAAAGAACAGATTTTGGGTGGTGAGCACACAACATAATACACAGATGTTGTATTATAAAATTGTACACTTGAAGCTTATATAATGTTACCAACCTATATTACCCCAATACATTTTAAAATCACAGCACAGTAGGAAAGTTGTGGAGTTCACATCTCTAAATGTAATGTGAAGATGTTAACAAAGAAACAAATGTCTACAATATAAGCTGCAAATTATTTTGGCTCAACAGTACCTAGGACTAAAACAGTATTACCTAAGAATGTATTGATACAGGTATAATTCATCCGGGAAAAGATAACCTAATATGGTAGTACGAAATTATGCTATATACTACACTTCAAACTATTTGTTATATAATCTTATTTTTCATCATTATTTAATAACTTTACTCAATCCTTTCAGTGTAGTTCTACCATCCTTTATAAAACATGTAGAATGGATGAATGGATTTTACCTAAAATTAGATTCAACTACTCTAGATTTCCTTGGCCAAGCAGAAAAACTGCATCGGTATCTGTTGTTTCTGGTGAGGCAATGGTGGAAAGAGCACTGACTTGCATGTGAGGAAACCCTATCTATTTCTGACACTGTAACTAGATGTATGACTTTGAATATTTCAGTTGCCCCTCTGTGCTTCAGGTTTCACATCTGGAAGGTGGGAATACTTCTGGCACTTTTTTTACGTAAATGAATTAATTCTGAATATTAAATAATTAGAAAAGCAATCTTTAATTTGTAAACTAGTTTTTACCTATATTGTACATAGGTGTCTACACAAAAGTATATTTAAACTGTGACTAGATTTTTATGTATAAGTGACAAAGATTTTTAATTGCTTTAACTGATATGCCAAATAGCTCTTCCTACCAACTTGGGCAAAACCAAACATATTCCAATATATTCTTATAAGCTACATAATATATACAAATTAAGTACACTAAAAATTATAGAAAAGATATTTGGCAGAAAAATGACTTTCTACTGCCTGTAGGATAAAATTCAAACTTATGATTAAAGCTTATGAAACTCTCTGCTATTTACTTCTTGGTCTTTGGATCTCAGTTTGGATGTACTTTCTATCCAAAAACCTTCTCTGGTCTCCCGGGTTGCTTTAGGTGAGCTCCCACAGCATCATGTACTTTCACACTTAGATTAAGAATTACTTATACCTCTCACTGGATCTCCAGAAACCTAAGAATAGCAAAATGTATCTTGTTCACGTATACCTCTTACTATGCCTTAGTGTCTAGCATATA
This sequence comes from Pteronotus mesoamericanus, assembly GCF_021234165.1. Lineage (NCBI taxonomy): Eukaryota > Metazoa > Chordata > Mammalia > Chiroptera > Mormoopidae > Pteronotus > Pteronotus mesoamericanus. The sequence continues at coordinate 7,750,642 of NW_026555310.1, forward strand.
GTTGATATTCATTAATAGAAACTGAATTAATAAAGTATGTAAGTAGCTTCTGTGTTCCCATATTTCTAGTTCTCCTTCTAGAATATCAGTCCTATGAAGTTAGGAGCTATATCTTGTTCTTAGAATTATGCCTAGGTCTGGCATAATGCCTAGTACATTGCAGTATCTTAATAAATGGTGATAAATACATTTTCACATTGTCAAGAGTTAAAAATATTACTGAGGTTACAGAATCTACAACTAAGGGCCTTATTTAAAAACAGAATAGGAGATACTATGTAAATCTAATATGGGACTTACAGGAATCTACAACCAACTCAGAACTTGACTACATTCAAGTATGTGTTCATGAAATAACAGGTAAATGAAAGCCATATAGTAAATGTGATACATATATCCTAATATAGGACCTTGATATGATACTTAGGCCTCCTTGCAAGGAGGAGCTGTAATTAGAAATATCTTTGTCATTATCAAATATATGTTCAATTACTCTCTCAAAGGAGAGAGAAACATATATAGTTCCAGTTTACAAAATATTTCTCATAGACTATATGAAAAGTAATGCTTAGAGAATTTAAGCAATTTGAACAGGGTCACATAGTTGATTAATGGTTGAGTGGACCAGAACTCAGGTTTCCAGTCTCCCACTATGCTAAATTGACTTTCATTGTTACTATGTCTTGCCTAGTTTCCTGATACTTCTTTCTGCATATACAACAGAAATTAAACTCATGTTTCTTACTTGGTAGAAGGTTTTTGACTTCCTGCTTGTCCTGGTTCATCTTGTTTTAATCCTGCAAGCAGGGCATCCTTTGAACAGTGCTTATCCTTTGTGAGAGGAAATAAAAGAATATGCATCAAGACATTTAATGCAAAAGAGTTACTAACCAAATAGTATTAAGAAAGCCTACCTGTAAGTGGGTAATAAAAGAAAACCTCTGTCGCTGAAAAGGCTCACAACCTTCCCACAGACACTGCCCTGGGTATACATCTTTTCCTCCATGTTCAGTTGCTGCATGGTAGAAAACCTGTGAGGGTGTCTGAAACCACCTACAAAAAATAAAAGAAGTAGAAATTTTCTGACACTGGCCACAGTCTTTAAAGTAGAAAACTTGCTCTTCTCACATAAAAGCCGCAGATCAATATACAGAAATATTAAGCAAAATAACGCAAGCAAGTCTCAAGTTCATTTCATTTCAAAGAATATTTTGAAGTTATTTTGAAACAAATTTCTCTGCATATAATTTCCACATTAAATCATTCAACTGTACTGAACACTTTTGATAATTTGTTTTCCATTTAATATGTTTTAGTCTCAATTTCCTACCTTCAATGAGGGTCAGCTAAGAATCTCTTAAAAGTAAATGAAATATCATTTTAAAACATAATAGAATATTATTTTATAAATAAATATCAAATGCTATTACACTTTTAGAAGTTGCTCAAGCATTTACTAGATTTCATATTATATATAATAAACTCTAGCATATTCAATCTAACAATCTAAATAACATTTTGGTAAGTCTGGCTTTTTAGATGAATTCATATTTTGTATGTTTGTCCATGTCAAAGAAGTCCTGTCACTCTCTTTTCCGATATCACACCCTACTCACTTATATATCCTGAGATTTTAACAATGCAAATGCCTAAGTAGGTGAGTGGCCAAGTACACAAATTTGAAGAATGTCAGATACTATTCTCTCTTTATTAATTACAATACATAGCGATGAGAGAGAATACTGGAATTCAGACAGCAAAAAATACACTGAAAGACCTCAATTACTAACTAGTAAATCGAATATTTGTACAATCAATATCTTTAAAGTTTATGAGAGATCTTCTTTATGGTTTTTTTTAAATGAATGTCAGAAATGTCTATATTTGAACCAATTTTTGATGTGCAATGTATATATGTTTTAAACTAATATTCCTTTAGAAAGTGATTGATGTAGTAAATTTTAATCAAGAGTAAATACTGAATTATAAAAGACGATGTCAAGAATCATTGTAGATTATTTATTTTATACCATTCAGATTTGTATATATAAATACCTACCAAAAGTTTATTGTGAAACTATCATAGACTGAAAGAATATTGCTAAAATGATCATAGTACCCAAAGCAATCTACAAAATCAATATAATCTCTGTAAATTACAATGGCATTTTTCACATAAATAGAACAATCTTAAAATTTGCAGGGAACCATAAAAGACTCCAAAGAACCACAGCGATCTTGAGAAAGAAGGACAAAAGTGGAGGCATCATGCTCCCTGATTTTGAACTATATAACATGTTTGAAAAAATGAAGTAATGTTATAAAAGAACTCTACCATCAACCATAAAAGAAAATATGAGTTTCCCTAATTTTTATATATATATGTAAAATATATATACATATATAAGATATATACATATATACATATGTGTATATATACATACATAAAATATATATATAAATACATATATATGTATTCTTTACAGCTGATAAGTAGTTAAAGCCCAAGGAATACATACTTCTCAAACTAATGCTAACAATAGATATTACATGAAATTAATATCAGATTTATAAAAGCTTATTCAAATTCTAAGTATAATAATATTAGCAAAAATACCCAGTGATTCTAGAGCTTTTACATAAAATCATTATAAATGTAAAAACAGCAGATGACAGACTGTTATTTTGACAGTTGAAAACACAAGCTACCAATAAAGTAGGTCAGCAAACAACTGCTGACTACAGAATCAAGCTAGTTAATCTACATTCATTTAATTCACTCAATAATAAATATTAATTAAAAGCCTGTTATGTACCAGACATGTGCCATGTGACAAAACATCCAGAGGGCAAAGCATCAACCCTCTGAAGATATCTTCTGGTTTTATGACCACAAAACTCAGACAAAAGATGCTATTAAATGATCTCAATTTTATTCTCCTACTGCCATGTAATCCAAGCTGTTTAATCAATCTAACTTCTGATTAATTTCATCTTAACATGGCCACTTAACTAGTATTAAGCAATCACTGATGAAGGCCCACTATCATGAATTACAAATTTCCACTCTGGATATCTTACAAAAAATTCACCAATTATCAGGATGGCAATTTTATATATAACGCTCAACTAGTCTCAACTAGTCTTTAGGTATTTCTTTACATTAAAAATAAAATAAAATGTATACAAGTGCCATCAATTTTAACTAAATGTTTCAATTTTTAAAATTTAATTATTTAAACTGACTACCTTATTTCTGAAATTACTAGGAAAAAAATTAAAGATTTACCATGAATGTTGTGTGATACTAATAGACTCACCTTTATTGAGAATATAAATTCTAGCTACCTGTAAGTTTTTATTCATTTGTAACATATAGTAAGGTTGATGTTGTTTTTTTTCTGTTACTTCTTACCAGACCAACAATCATTCAAACCTTATCTTGGTACAGAAATATTATTCAGGTTTGTACAGTAAACGTAATAAACCCTTATATTAGAATCTTTAGGGCGAACTACAACTACATAAGGTTCAGCAGAAACCCACTGGTGTGATCCTCAATATCACTACAGTAGATCTCTAGCTGGTCAGGGAAATAGTGATTTTATTAGCACAGAAAAAAGTCCCTGATTCCTACACAGAACAGCCTTCCACTCTGGAAATGTTTGTGTAAAATAAATTTGAGATCCTCTAAATTCCCAGTGTGACCTTTAATGGTTCAATTCTAAATATAAACACAATATAGATTATGTTCCTCCCAAAGGGAAATTTCATCTTTTCTGTAGCAGCTATTTACCAGATATCTACAAGGAGCAGCATATTCTTAAAAAGTGGCTTTCAAATGTCCTTTAGAGCAGCAGAATATTCTTTGCAAACATAGTATGACTTAACCCTATGCATAAAGCAAAAAACAGAGATACCATGGTTGCAGGTAAGCTAGAGGGCCACTCTCAAACGTCCTTTTTATCCTGACACTGCTCATTCAAAGAACACTGTAGCCAAGAAACACAGTACTAAAAACAATGAATGTAAATTCTTGGCTACCCAGGAGCATTGAGTCCATTCCTCCAATTACACAGAATTTAAAAGAAAAAACAACAGCTCATAGGCATTCTGTATTACAGGAAATTTTTGGGGTCCTTTTTAAAAAAAAGAGAAAACATAATGACACATTTTCATATATTTCAATTATAAACTAACAGTTAACAGCGTGCTAACAATTTACAAGCAGGAATAAACATAAAAATGAGGACCTCCCAGTTTTAGATCAGACACATAAAGAGTTGAAAGCTATTCCCTCCCATCCTCAGAAAAAGCTGAACTGAAAGTTAACAACTTATTTATAAATTATCAAAGAAATGAGGTCACAAGGCAAACTGCCTTCCTGAAAACCCAAGAGAGAGTTGAATAGGGAATCACAAATAATTGCTAGAGTTAATAACTGCTAGAAATACTTAAGCAATAATTGATGAAATGATGGAGGCCTAGTATATTTTGAGTTTTACTTCCAGGAACCCTACCAGGTTCTCGTGGTGAAGAGTGGAGAAAAACTACCGAGCACTTCCAGCAGGGGGAGGGAGAAAGTAATCATTAAAAAGCATGCCCAGAGTGTTCTTTTCAGCTTAATAAAGGCCTGCCCTCAAGGGAAATTACCTTATCAGACCTAGGGTAAGAGCAATTAGCTAACTCCAGCCCCCTTCTGACTCCCTGTCTCATATAGGAAAGAAAAATAAAGGCTAAGAAACTCTTCTCAAAGTTACAGTCCTTATTCAAGCCCACTAAAACAGTGGGATTTAATCATGAGATTATAGAAGCTTCCTCTTCCCAGTATCTTATCACCATATCAACAGGACTTCAGTATAACAACAGTGGATTATGACAGAACAAGCTTGAGGATACATTCCCTATTTAAAAAGGAGTTTCAAAGGGAACCCAAAGACAACAACAGAGGGCAAAAAACAACACTATAGGAAACTGAAGCCTCTGACACAGCTACACCAAACATTAAACACAGCATAACTCCTAGCCAGATAAACATAAAACCTCACATGAAAGGTCTATTTACCTCAGTTTCTATTAACTGATACAACATTTCCAGCTTTCAACAAAAATTTATAGGGATGACAAATGTAAAACATACAAATACAACAACACAAAAAAGCCAGAGTCTGAAGAGACAAAGCAAGCACTGAGCCAGACACATGCATGACAGAGATTTTAGGAATTTAAAATAATTATGATCAATATGCTAAGGCTCTAATCAAAAAAGTGACAATATGCAAGGAGAAGGCTATTATAGGCAGAGAAATGTCGACACTAAATATCAAAAGGAAATGCTAGAAATCAAAAAGACTGTAACAGAAATAAAGAATGCCTTTGATGGGATCATCAGTAGATTGGACATGGCCAAGGAAAGAACTTGTAACCTCAAAAACAATGTCAATAGAAACTTCCCTAACTGAAGAACAAAGAGAAAAAAGAATTTAAAAAAAAAGGAACAGAATATCCTAGAACTGTGAGGCAGTTATAAAAAGTGCAACATACAAATAATGGAAATAGAAAAAGAGAGGAAAAAAGAAAAAAACAGAAGAAACAGCTGAAGAATGGCTGAGAATTTTCCAAAATTAATGACATACCAAACCACGGATCTGGGAAGCCCAGAGAACATTAAATATAATAAAGGTAAAACCAAAAAACACGCCTAGCCATATCATATTCAAACTAAAAATCAAAGACAAAATATATTGAAAGAAACTAGAGGAAAAACACACCTTATGGACAGAGGAGATAGGGTAAGATTATACTGATGTCTTTCTTGAGAAACCCTGCAAGCAAGAAGAGTAGAGTGAAATACTTAAGTATTGAAAGAAAAAGATCCATCAACCTAGAATTTTAGGTCCACAAAGTATCTTTCAAAAGTGAAAAGAGAAAAAGACTTTCTGAGGAAAACAAAAACTTAGGCATCTGCACAGTAGACTTGTCTTAAGGGTGTCAGAGAAGGAATATATGGAAATAAAATACAGAGTTTTATTTTACTTACTCTTAATTGATATAATAAGTAAATGTACAAAATAAGAGCAATAGTGTATTTGGTGATTATAGCTTTTGGACAATTAAATAAATGCCAATAATGGCATAAGGGGCATTAGGGATACCTGCACCACACATGAAGCAGTATATTGTTTGAAAGTGGACTTACATTAGCTTTACGTATATATTTCAAACTCTAGAACAACTATAAAAATGTTTTTAAAAAGTGTAATTGACATGCTAACAGAGAAAAGAAAATAAAAACATATAAAGTACACAATACAGAATAATATGGGAAGACGAAGCAAAAAACAAATGAAAAAATAGAAAAATATTCACGAATACGGTATTAATGCAACTGTATCAATAACCACTTTAAATGTGAGTGGGTTAAAAAACCCAACTATATGTGATTGAATATAAAGACAGATAGCTTAAAAGAAAAGGGATGGTGCAAGACATACCATGTTAACACTAATGTAGCTGGAGTTAGTATGTTCTTTCAGACAAAGCAGGCTCAGAGTAAGGATAGTATGAGGGATAAAGAGGAACACCACATAATTATAAAGAGGTCAATTCTTCACAAAGACATACAATTCTTAAGGAATATGTCCCTAACACAAAGCATCAAAATATGTGGCAAAATCTGATAGAACTGCAAGGAGAAATAAATAAATATCACACTTAAAACTTTAGTACAACTCTATCAGTAGGTGACAGATCCAGCAGGCAGAAAATCAGTAGGGATAGAATTGCTCTGAATACCATTATGAATCAATTGGATCTAACTGATATTTATATAATACTTCAACAACAGCAGAAAACACATTCTTTTCATGCTCACATGGAACATTCAGCAAGACAGACCACATCTGGGGATATAAAACACATATTAACAATTTAAAAGAATAAAATTCATATAAAGTACAAAAGTCTGACTGGAAAATGTCCAGCCATTGATAATATAATGAGAGCAGTTTGTGCAACATAGATGTAAGCTGGCAGCCAAGGAGAGTGGACTGGAATGCACACGTGAACAATGACGACACTTCACTGTACTAGTCAGTGGTGGCGGTAGATGCCATTGAGTGAGCATGTGTACAGTGTGGCTATTACATTCAAAATGACTGAGTGAGTAGAGCAATGAGTCTGCATCAAATTTTGTGTTAAGTTTGAACATTCCTCTGTGGAAACTATTTGGAGGATTCGGAAGGCCACACCTATGGCCAACTGGTGATTGGCTGCTTCATCCTGACAATGAGCCCGCTCATGCATCACACCTTGTGCAGAGTTTTTTAGTCAAACATCAAATTGTTTGCTCTGGCTAGTATGGCTCAGTGGATTGAGCATCAGACTGAGAACCAAAAGGTCACCAGTTCGTTTCCCAGTCAGGGATATTGCCTGGGTTGTGGGCCAGGTCCTCAGTTAGGAGCATGTGAAAGACAACCAATAGATGTTTCTTTTGTACATCGGTGCTTCTTTCTTTTTCTCCCTCCCTTCCCTCTTCTCAAAAAAATAAATAAAATCTTAAAAAAATTAAAAAACCACCCAGGTGACTCAGCCCCCACCACCCACAGCCCAGGTTTGGTGCCCTGAGACTTCTGGCTTTTCCCAAAACTAAAATCACCCTTGAAAGGGAAGAGATTTCAGACTGTTGATGAGATTCAGGAAAATATGACAGGGAAGGTGATGGCGATTGGGAGAACTGTGTGAGCTCCTAATGTGCCAACTCTGAACGGGACTGAGGTGTCCTTGTCCTATGTACAATATTTCTTGTATTTTGTATCTTCTTCAATAAATGTTTCTATTTTTCATATTACATCACCGGATACCTTCTGGACAGACCTCATATACTCTTCAGATCACAATGGAATTAAACTAGAAGTCACTAACAAAAAGATACGTGGAATATCCCAAAATGTTTGGAGATTGAACAACACACTTCTAAAAATATTTCGAACTAAGTGAAAATAAAAATACAACTTATCAAAATTTGTGGAATACAGCCAAAGCAGTATCTAGAAGAGGAAAAGTTACAGCATTAAATGCATGTGTAAGAAAGAAGACCACTTAAGCTTCTACCTTAAGAAACGAGAGAAGAGCAATAACCTCAAAGCAAGCAAAAGAAAAGTAATAATAAAAATTAGAGCAGAAGTCAATTAAATGATAGCAGAGAATCAATAAAAAAAAATCAAAAGCTGGTTCCTTGAAAATATTAATAAAATAGATGAAGAAAGCTCTAGCCTGCTTAACCAAGAAAATAATGGGAGAAGTCACAAATTGTTAAAATCAGTAGTCCTTGCTATTGAGCCCACAGATAGATAGTAAAAAGATAAAAACGAATATTAAAAACTCTATGACACCAATTTGGTAACTTAGATGAAATAGACCAATTCTCTAAAAGCAAAATCTGCCAAACTCACAGTGAGAAATAGATAATCTCAATAAGCACATGATTATTAAAGGAAATGCATTGATGATTAATAACCTTCTAAAAAATAAAGAACCAGGCCAAAATGGTTTTACTGGTGACTTCTACCAAACATTAAAAAAAAAACACCAATTCTTTGTAATTCCTATCAAAAAAATAGCAGAGTGAACTTCTGAACTCATTCTGTGAAGTTAGCATTACCCTAATACCAAAACCAAAGACAGGAAAACTACAGACCATCATCTCTCATGAACGTAGGTATAGAAATACACAGAAAAATATTAGCAAATTGAAACAAACAATGTGTATAAATTGCTATGTAACAATAAAAAATAAGGGATGCACTGTGTCACTATGCACCCCTACCCTGCTATGCTTGCTTTGCTGAGCTGCTGAGACTTAACTATGAGAGTACTGATTAAATATCTTAAGCTAAGTTACAAATTTATTTATTTATTTCTTCCAGGTATACAAGATTGTTTCAACATTAAAAAATTAATTGATGTATTTCATTACATTATCAGGCTAAAAGAAAAATCATATGAACATATCAATACAGAAAAAGCATTTGACAAAATCTAATATCCATGGTTTACTAAAAACTCAGCAAAAAATGGGTTACATCACTCCACCACAGGAAACATATAGTTGATAAATAAACATATGAAAAGATGCTCAAGCTCTTTCATAATAAGGAAATACAAATTACAACAGATACAGCGTGTGTCTATTAGAATGGCTAAAATCCACAAAACTGACAATACCAAATGCTGATGAAGATGCGGAGCACCAGGAACTCTCATTCATTGTTGGTGGGAATACAAAATGTTCTCACAAGAAAACAGCTTGTCAGTTTCTTACAATGCTAAATATAGCTTTACTATACAATCTAAGCAATTGGCAATACTAGGTATTTGTCCAAGGAAGTTGAAAAGTTGTATCCACACAAAAACCTACACACAAACTTTTCTAACAGCTTTACTTAATATTGCCCAAAACCAGCAGCATCCAAAATGTCCTTTAGTAGGTGAATGGATAAGCAAACTAGTATATCCATACAATAGGATACTATTCAGCAAGAAAAAAAAAAAGGAACTATCAAGACAGAAAAGGCATGGAGGAATATTAAATACATACAGGGAGGGGCAAAAGTAGGTATACAGTTGTTGGTATGGAAAATAATACAATAATTAATAAAAAATAATACAAGAATAAACTCTAGCCCTGACCACTGTGGCTCAGTTGGGCATTGTTTCACAAAGCAAAATGTCCTTGGTTTGATTCCTGGTCAGGACATATGCCTGGGTTGTGAGTTCAGTCCCTATTCAGGATGTATGCAAGAAGCAACCAACTGATGTGTCTGTCTGTCTCACATCAATGTCTCTTTCTCTCCCTTCTCCCCTCTCTAAAAATAAATAAATAAACCTTAAATTAAAAAGAAAAAAAAGGAATAAACTCTGTTGTTTTGTGTATTGCTTAGTGAAAGAACCCCATCTGAAAAGACTACATACTGTATAAGTGTAACTACAAGCCATTCTGAAAAAGGCGAATAGAGAAATAAATAGAGAGTAAAAAACCAGTAGTTGCCAGGGGCTGGGAGAGGACACTATGAGAAGAGATAAACAGGTGAAACATAGGGGGTTTTCAGGGTGGTGAAACTATTGTATGATTCTGTAGTGGTGGATACATGACATTATGTATTATCAAAAAACACAGAACTATATAACACAAACACAGAGACCTAATGAAAACTATGGACTTTAGTTAATAATAATATATAAATATTATTCATTAATCATAACATATGTACCACAATAACTCAATATGTCAGTATTAGGGGAAACTATGCAGGACACAGGAATTATATGGGAACTCTGCACTATTTGCTCAATTTCTCTTTCAACCAAAAACTGCTCTAAAAAAGTCCATTAATTTTTTTAAAAGATAAGGATGAATATTATTATTACTATTGTATAACTAATTGTTCATTAGGTATTATGGTTGGATGAGTGGATAAGAGGTATAAATATAGAAATCAACCAACAACTGAAAAAAGAAGTTAAGATCATTTATGGTAGCAACAAAAACAACAAAAGAACTACAACTAACAATAAACTTAATGAAGTTGCAGAATTTATGTGAAGAAAACATTAAAATTCTATTGGGGTAAAAAAGACTAATACCAGGTTGATACCCTTTTCTTGTAAGGGAAGAATCAATATTAGAACAATGTTCACTCTCAGACACAAACTAAAATACCTATTCATTAAAAACAATTAAAATAAAACCCCCAACACACTTTTTTGGAGGATCTCTAGGAACATTCTAAGGTTCATCTGAAAGAATAAGTATCTGTCCTGGTACCATGTCTGAATTATACATCATTCTAATTCCAAAAAGTACAATAATATAGTGCCTGGCACAAGGTTATGAGAAACACTCTGAAAAAAAGAATTAGGAGAGGGAACTTGCCATAGCCAACATTAAAATTTAAAGTGAAGGTATCATAAGGACAGAGACCAGTGGGATAACAAGTAATACAGAAACAGCAAAACCATATAGGAATTTAGTATATATCAAAGGTGGCAATTCAAATGCCTAAGGAAAGATGAACTTGTTAGTATGTTAGCTCTTTGGAAAACAATAAAGCTAGATACATGAAACTAAATTATAGATGGAACAAAAAAGTTAAAATATTAAAGTGGTAAAAGGCCACAAAGTGTGTATTTTATGACCTGAGAGTTGAGGCCTTTCTAAACATGAGATAAAAACCATTTGTTTTTCTAGTCTATTAACTGAAAAGTCCAGAAACAATAACCAACTTAAAAGCAACATCCCTGTAGCCTGGACTAAATACTATTTCCCATTAAAAGACAGATAGATATCTTTGGAGAAATACTTTATTCCAAATATGGGGCAGCAAATGTACAAGATAAGCTTAGAACATTTTGTCTAACAGAAAGCAAGGAAGCCATCAAAATCTTATATTAAGATCACAACCAAAGGACTTGGAAGCCAGCTTGAACAGGCCTTCACTGGCCAAAGATGGGACAATCAGAACATCAAGAAGTATAAATAATAACTGCAATGGATTGAAATACCTCCAATATGTTTAAACTCATAAATTTGTTTATAATGATACTAAAATCAAAAACAACCAAACAAACCTCATGGTCACCTTTGGGTGGTGTTAGTAAACAACTCATTATTTTGAAAATTGGTAAATAAGAGAAATAATCAATAACCTATCTAGCCTTTTCTCTAGGAACTAACTATTACCCAGAGAAATCAAAGTGTTGATAAAAGGGGTACTGTTACACCTTAAAATGCTTAATGAAATAATCGATCTAGGCAATGATTCTCAATGGCTGTTTATCCCACAAAAAGACAATATATTACGTATCTACTCATGGAAGTACCAAATGCCATTTCTAAAATTGTTGGTATAAAAATCAAACCACCATATGGTATTTGTCTTTCGCCCCCTGGCTTATTTCGCTTAGCATGATGCTCTCCAGTTCCATCCATGCTGTTGCAAAGTTTAGTACTTCTTTTTTTCTTTCTGCTGCATAGTACTCCATTGTGTATATGTACCATAATTTTTTGATCCAATCATCTACTAATGGGCATTTAGGTTGCTTCCAAGACTTGGCTATTGTAAATTGTGCTGCTACATTGAAAGGAAAAGAAATCAACAGAGACAAGAGAGAAGGAGGGGCAGGGAAGGGGAAGGGAAGGGGAAAGTCAAGGAACATATAGCAAGGACTCATGGACAAAACCAAAGGGGAAGAGCTGAGGGAGGGAAGGTGGGAGGGGGCAAGGGAAAGAGGTGGGGGGAGGCAGAGACAAATGTATTTAAAAAGTAAATAAAAAAAAATTTTAAAAATTAAATAAATAAAATATTTGTTTTCTAAAAAAAATCAAACCACCAAATCTGACCAAACATCTGGACCTAACTACCAACTGACAGAAAATATAGGGTCAGAATAACATGCTAAACAATACCAGCAAAATCCAGGCTGTGATGCTCTATAGGACAAATAACCTTTTTTTTTATCAACAAAAAATTGCAAGGAAAACAATTAAGAAAGATAAAAGGGTAAACTACAGATTAAGAGATTTAAGGGACTTCTCAAACACAGGCAGTGTTTGAATCTTTTTATTTTTTTGAAGATTGTATTTTTTTTTTAGAGAAAGGGAAAGGGAGAGAAAGAAAGGGAGAGAAACATTGATATGTGACAGAAACATGGATCCATGAGATGCCTGTCCCTCGCCCCCAAATGGGGACCTGGCCCACAACCCAGGCATGTGCCCTAAGGAATTGAACCGTTGACCTTTCAGTTCACAGGGCGCCCAGCCCACTGAGCCTCACCAATCAGGGACCATGTTTGAATTTTGTATACCAATTCAAACTATAAATAAACAAAAGAAATGAAGAAATGTAAATACTGAGAGGCTATGTGAAGAACTTAATACAGGGTGGGGCAAAAGTAGGTTTACGATTGTGAGTACAGAAGCACAGAGCTTATTCTTGAATTATTATTCATTCATTATTATATTATTTTTCATACGTACAACTGTAAACCTACTTTTCCCCCACCCTGTATTGAAGGGATTAATGTTATTTTTCTGCAGATGTGCAGATTACGTTTAAAGAATAGGGTTTTCATTTTTTAGAGATACAAGCTTGCAGATTAAAAAATAATTACTAATATGGACTGATGTAAGAGTGGGCGGCTCAATGAATTACAAATATAAAAAGACCATGTAAAGTATGATTGTATCACAGAACTGAAATCAGGTTACATATTCAAAGTCACTTTAATTCTAGGAAAGGAGAAAAGCACATTTTTCAACTTGAAATATTAAGCATTCCACAATAATATATCAATCAAAGAAATAATTTTTAGTTCTAAATCTTATGGGAAACAAGGAAGACTATTAAATGTTTTTGATCTGATATTGAAGAAATTACAGCATAGCCACTTAGTGAACAATAGCTATGATATGTCTTTTGCCACATGGAACTGAAACTAAATATGAATAAAGCTATTTGTCCTGCTCTTTTTGTCATTATGCTCTTGGTATCCTGAACTTCTCATAGTGCCCTAGGCATTCTAGTTTTTTAAATATTTCCTTTACACTTGTTATTCTGACTAGAACTATTTTTGCATAACAAACTCCTACTCATTCTTCAAGACCCAACTCAAAAGAAATGCCTATCGTGAAACTTTCTTAACCATCCCAGCATTACATTAACCATCCACTATGCTTGCTTAAACTGTACTTTATTTGTTCGGGGTTTTTTGAATCTGTTTCCTTAAGGGCCGAGAGTGATCTTCATACTTCTAGCTCCTAGCACATGCACCCTTCTAGAGGGTGCTCCATAAATATTTGCAAAATCAAACTGAACTTACTAATGCAGTATCTGAAAATGGCTCTAAGAAGGCTTGTTGAGTCTGTATTATTCAGAAAAGGCTTACAAAGAAAAGGTACATCATTGTATTTGTAATATTGATCCTACTAGCAAGATGGAAAACTGCTGTGCATTTACGATTCTAGCAATTTTTTTTCTTGAAATACTCTAAACACTTCGTGTAAAGCAGCTATTCTTTTTTTCTTAATCCTTACCTGAGGATATGTTTATTGATTTTACAGAGAGAGGAAGGGAGAGATGGAGAGGGGAGAAAAGAGGAGAGAGAGAGAGAGAGAGGGAGGGGAAGAAAGAGAGGAATATCAATGTGAGAGAGATACTTTGATCCGTTGGCTCCAGTACACACCCCAACCAGGGATAGAAATCTGCAACCTAGTTTCTTCCATTGATCTGCCAAGAGCAACCAAGCTTCAACTACAACAGGAGGGTATACTCAGCCTACACGAAGGGTGACCTTGAGTACTCAGCTTCGGTGATAGGGAAGGCTGTGCCACTGGGCCCTACAGAACACCTACCACCAAGACACAGAATCAAAGCAGCTCTACCTAACACACAGAAACAAACACAGGGAGGGTGCCAAAATGAGGAGACAAAGAAACAAGGCCTAAATGAATAAACAGATCAAAACTCCAGGAAAAGAACTAAACAAAATGGAGATAAGCAATCCATCAGAGGCAGAGTTCAAAGCACGGGTTATAAGGATGCCCAAGGAACTTAGTGAGGACCTCAAAAGCATAAAAAAGATCCAGTCAGAAACAAAGGGCTCACTAATTGAAATAAAGAACAATTTACATGGAAACAACAGTAGAATGGGTGAAGCTGAGAACCTAATCAATGATGTGGAACATAAGGAAGCAAAAAACAACTAATCAGTAAAACAAGAAGCAAAAAGAAAAAAGAATTTAAAAAAACCCCACAATTAGGATAGTGTAAGCAGCCTCTGGAACAACTTCAAGCATTCTAACATTTGCATCACATGGATACCAGAAGGAGAAGAGAAAGAGCAAGAAATAGGAAATCTATTTGAAAAAATAATGAAAGAAAACATCCTAGTTTGGTGAAGGAAATAGACATGCAAGTCCAGGAAGCACAGGGAGTTCCAAACAAGATGGATGCAAAGAGGCCTACTCCAAGACACATCATACCTAAAATGCCAAAGATTAAAGATAAAGATAGAATCTTAAAAGCAGCAAGAGAAAAGCAGTTAATTACCTACAGGGGAGTTCCCAAAAGACTGTCAGCTGATTTTTCAAAAGAAACTTTGCAGGCTGGATGGGATTGGCAAGAAATATTCAAAGTCACGGAAAGCAGGGACCAACAGCCCAGACTACTCTACCCAGCAAAGCTATCATTTAGAATTTAAGGGCAGATAAAGTGCTTCCCAGACAAGAGAAAAATAAAGGAGTTCATCATCACCAAAACCATTATTATATGAAGTGTTGAAGGGGCTTGTTTAAGAAAAAGAAATCAAAACTATGAACAATAAAATGGCAATAAATACATACCTATCAATGATTGAATCTAAAAAACAAACTAAGCAAACAAGAAGAACAAAGACAGAATCATGGACATGGAGAGGGTTTTTTGATGGTTGCCAGAGGGGAGAGGGATGTAAGAGAACGGGTAAAGAGGAGAGAGGATTAAGAAGCACAGATAGGCAGTCACAGAATAGCCACAGGACTGTAAATTACAGTGTAGGATATGGAGTAGCCACAGAACTTATACACATGACTCACGGACATGAACAACGGTGCAGGGACTGCCTGAGGGAAGGGGAATGCTGGGTGGAGGGTAACGGGGGTGGGGGGGAAATTGGGTCAACTGTAATACCATAATCAATAAAATACAATAAAAAAGAAATAATCAGAGACAACCTAAAGCACTAATTTTAAACAACCTTTCTAATAGATTACATACTATATAATACATACATATATATTATATATACCATGTATACATATACATACTTATATAATATACATATGTAACTGGAAACAATATGTATCCTTTCTAATATGATATATATATTTTTTTTTTTTTATTGCAAAGAAACACAAAAAGCCACTGGTAGAAATTTGCCAAAATGATCTCATAATCCTACTACTATGTTGAGATTTCAAGTTTCATAAACACTGTACAAAGAAATTTTGCATACCATTAACAATGCGTAGGCTATATTGATAGCCACAATCCTACAAATTTGTATAAAAAGTTCACAGTGAAATACAAATGTCTAAATATAAAAATTATGAATAGCAAATGTAATTTTTAAAAGAACCTGGTAACTTCTGCTATCACTTAGGAAAAGTGAAGTACAGTATTTGTTATCTAAAAGACGAAACTATTAGTCCATTAAGACCAGTGCCTTAGTCCTATAACTCTAAAAAGTGATAAGGCAAAGGGTCTTGATGGAGTATTGTTAAAGGAAATCAGATTTTATTTTAACCAATATTATTGTCAAGTTTTCCCTCAAATCTAAGAAAGCTTTGTTTAAGAAGTTTGGTTCTACTCATTGTTTATCTTAGTTATCAAATTGTGAGATGATATGGCTATAAAAAGAAGTTTCATGGGGAGGCCATCCCAAACTCAAATTTCAGACAAGCAATTCTTCCTAACAGATTATTACCTTTAAGTTTCAATTATATAGAAATTCTACAGTGGTCACTAACTTCAAGTTACTTTAAAAAAACCTATCTCACCCTTGCTGGCGTGGCTCAGTGGACTGAGTGCTGGCCTGTGAACCAAAGGGTTGCCACTTCGATTCCCAGTCCAGGGCACATGCCTGGGTTGTGGGCCAGGTCCCCGGTAGGAGGCACACTAGAGGCAACCACACGTTGATGTTTCTCTCCCTCTTTCTCCCTTCCTTCCCCTCGCTAAAAGTAAATAAATAAAACCTTAAGAAACAAAACGAAACAACCCTATCCCTTTTCATAGCCAAATATAAAATCAAATTCTTTTGCTAAAAACATACCAGATTTTTAGTCAAGCTGGTGACATAGGTAAACATGTTACTTGGAACCCCCCACATCCATATCAAAATTATAACTAAACTACAGAACAATCATTTCAAAACAGCTGAAATCCAGCTGAACATAAATACTCATTTAAAAGTATAAAGAATAAGCCACAATGAGATTGGTAAGAAGGGCGGAGAGGTGGAATGGGCTGGTCCCATACCCACATGTGGTAGTTAAAAATTGGGAGGGATATATCAACCAGTGGAGGTACCCCCTGAGGAGCAAGGGGTTCCAGGCCTATAACAGGCCCTCAGCCCAGGGTTCCAGTGCTGGAAAGGATAGTCCCCATGACTTCTGACTGTAAAATCCAGCAGAGATTGTGGCTGAGTGAGATGAAGGGCTTCTGGAGTCCCAGATGTTCCCCTAAAAGGATGCACACTGACTTGAACTTACTCCAAGTTCTAGCATTGGGAGAGCAGCTCGAAAGGAACCAGGGACATATGGGAAGGAACAGAACTGTCCGGCATCAGGGGAAGAGCTGGAGGGATAGCATCCTCCCAGACAGAAGTGGGGGCAGAGGCTATTGTTCTTTTCTGATCCCTCCCCACAGAGAACCAGTAGGTGGGTGCCATATCTGAGTGCCATATCTCCATTAACCTGGCTAACCACTGTTACCCCTGCCTTGGGGATTCCCTGTGAACCCTGCCCTACCAACCTGCAGCCCATTAAAGCCCTTTCCATTGACTTTTCCATGCAAAAGGCCTGTCTTGACTCATGCTGCCAATTTTCATAAAATCTCTCAAACAAGCAGCATGTGGCCTCTGCATACCCTGTACCACTTGCTAAGTGGTCCCAGGCCTGGCACTAGCAGTCTTGGTTCGCAGCTTCACCTCTCCCAGGCACCTCCATGTGCAACACAAGTAGCAGCCATCTGTAGATCATTTTGATCCTCCAGTGGCCCCAGGCAGGGCACAGGTGATGATTGACCTCGCCTGGATTTCCCAGGAGGTGCCAGGGTCATGCACTCAATGGACAATTTCAGACCATGGTGAAGCACCATCCAACAACCTCCATGAGAGACACAATCATTAGGTGTGCTCACTGGGTACCTCAGACCCACTGAAGTGAGATCTGCTCTACAGAGTCAGTCTGTGCACAGCAGATCCTCCATGGTGGGTGCAGCAAGTCCTCGCAGACAATAGGCCAGGGGGGTAAATCCCTCCCCACTGATGTGCCAATAACAATCGAGGCTCAACTACAACAGGAGGGTGCACACAGCCTACGAGAGGGGAACATTTGGAGCACCTAGGTTGGTGACTGGGGAGGCTGAGCCATTGGGCCCTACAGAACATCTACTACATAAGGCTGAAGCAGCCAAAATGAGCAAAGAAACATGTCCCTAATGAAAGAACAGAACAAAACTCTAGAAAAAGAATTAAACAAAATGGAGACAAGGATTCTACCAGATGCAGAGTTCCATACACTGGTTATAAGAATCCTCAATGAAAGTACAGGAAAAATAGAGGAACTTAGTAAGACCATCAACAAAGAGACAGGAAACATAAAAATGAAGATATAAAACATGAAAAAGAACCTGTCAGGAACTAAAAACACAATAACTTGAAATGAAGACTACATTACAGGGAATTAACAGTAGAGTAGATGAATCAGAGGATCAAATCAACACACTGTTAGAACAGCAAAAAGAAAAAAGAATAAAAAAAAAAAATGAGGATAGTATACGAAGCCTCAGGGACAACTTCAAGCAAACCAACATTCACTTCATGGGGGTGCCAGAAAAAGAGAGAGAGCAAGAAATAGAAAATCTTTTGAAAAAATAATGATGGAAAAACTTCCCTAAGCTGGTGAAGGAAATAGGCATACAAGTCCAGGAAGTGCAGAGGGTGCCAAACAAGATGAACCAAAAGAGGCCCACAGCAAGGGAACTCCCACATGACTGTCAGCTGATTTCTCAACAGAAACGTTGAAGGCCAACAGGGTTTGGTAAGAAATATTCAAAGTGATGAAAAGTAAGGATCTATAGCCAAGATTCAGCAAAGATATCATTTAGAATCAAAGGACAGATAAAGAGCTTCCAAGGTAAGAATGTAAAATTTCTTTAAGAAGAAGGAAAAAAAGATATACATAATAAAATGGCAATAAACATGTATCCATCAACAATTACTTTATATGCAAATAGAGTAAATGCTCCTACCATAAAGGATGACTGAATGTATAAGAAAATATGACCCTTATATATGTTGTGTACAAGAGAGTCACTTCAGATGGAAAGGCAGAAACTAAAAGAAAGTAATGGGATGGAAAAGTTATTTCATGAAAATGAAAAAAAGAAAAGCTGGGATAGCAAAATTTATACAAGACAAAAGAGACTTTAAACAAAGGCTATAACAAGAGACAAAGAAAGGTCTCAGCAATTCCTCTTCTGAGTATTTATTTGAAGAAATTGAAAACACATATGCATCCATATGCTTATTGCAGCATCACTTACAGTAGCCAAAATATGGAAGCAACTTGTGTCCATCATGGATAAAAAACTGGTACATATATACAGGGTGGGACAAAAGTAGATTTACAATTGTTCATATGGAAAATAATACAATAATTAGTAAATAATAATACAAGAATAAACCATTTCACATACTCACAACTGTAAACCTACTTTGCCATATTCTATATCATGGAATATAATTCAGCCATAAAAAAATATCATGCCATCTGTAACAATGTAGTTGGACCTACAGAGTATTGTGCTGGGTTAAATAAGTCCGACAAAGAAAGACAAATGCCAGATGATTTCACTTATATGTGGAATCTTAAAAACTAAAATAAACAAATAAGCAGAACACAAACATACTCATATATACAGAGAACATTTTGAGGGGTGCCAGAAGGGTAGGTCATAGGGGATGGGTGAGAGGGTGAAGGAATTAAGAAGTACAAATTGGTACAGAATAGTCATAAGGATGTAAAGCACAGCATACGGAACATAGTAAAAAATATCTTAATAAGTATGTATGGTGTCACATGGGTGCTAGGTTTTATTGGGGTGATCACTTTGTATTATAAAAATATCTTATCACAGGGTTGTACACCTGAAACTAATATATTATACATCAACTGTAATTTAAAAATAAAAAAATAAGAAATAAAATAATATACCATGATTTAATCCCTCCTAACCACCGCCCCCAAAACAAAAAAAAGATATACTAATGACTCCTACAAACTACTCTGTTAGTACCTAGAAGGCAACATGACTCACATCTGGTACTAACATATGTCTGATGCTAGGAAAGATAAAACAAAAAGAGTTTTGTTTACTTATACTGAAACACATTCCCATATAACCTACCATTACACAATGAGGCCCTTTAATATAAATTTCTTAACTTAGGAGCTACTGGATCTATGTAACATAAAATATTTTTGCTAAAAGTGGTTTAAAAAGAAAATTTTCATAAAACTATAGCTGACAAGAATTTGAATATAAAAGCATGTATATCAAATAAAATTGTCATTTACTTTTTACAAGACTGCCACAGGCACATGAAGTTGTGTCCAGGTTTCCTCACTGGATCCCCATGTTGACTAGATGCACTGAATGGAGAAGGCTGGGAACTGCTAGGCTGGCTCTGCACTTGCACAGCTGGTGAAGGCGTCACAGGAGTGTTCTGTGGAAAAACACAACCACATCATTTGTGAGATAACATAAAAAAAATATGTTTAGTATAAGTTTATGTTTGATTACATTGATAGATGTGCACTTCTAACATGAAATTTATATTTGTAGTTTTAATGACTATCTTTTAAAAGTAACTTTTAAAAACTTAAAAACTTTTTAAGATAAGTATTCTTACAAAAATATTTAGGAAGTAACTTTCTTGTATTTCATAAGAACTACAGAGACAAGATCACATTGTTCCGACTGTTACAGAATATACATTATTTAGAATTAAACTTTTTTATATTAATAAATTAGATAAGACACAATCATAGATTAAAATGCGAAATAAATCTAGTATAAATGCACCCATTTGATTTACTAACAAATCAACAGAAAATTATCACTTCTTTGCATATTTCCTTTCAGATTTTGTAATAAATGTAACATAAAAGTGTATAATAAAGTGCAAATAAAATTTCAAATATCGCCCTGACCAGTGTGTTGTAGTTGGTTGATTATCATCATACAAAAAAAAAGTGAAAGGTCTCCAGTTCGATTCCTAGTCAGGGCACATGTGTGGGTTGCAGGCCAGGTCCCCGACTGGGAGCTTGCAAGAGGCAACCAATTGATTTTTCCCTCACATGTTGGTGTTTCTCTCCTTTTCTTCCTCCCCCCCTTCCCCTCTCTCTAAAAGTAAATAAAATCTTAAAAAAAGGAAAATTTCAGACTTAAAAATATAATGTAACTGTGTAAAAAAATTGTTGTAAATATTATTTTGCAATAAGCTGTTTTAATGAACTTTAGTTTTTAAAGTTGCTCAGTTATAACTTTCGATGAATAATACAACCACACACACACAAGATTCCTAATTGCAAGCCCTAAATTTTTTTTTTTAAAGTCTTCACCCAAAGTTATGTTTATTGATTTTAGAGAAAGAGTAGGGAAGAGAGAGAGAGAGAGAAGCACGGATGTAAGAGAAAAATATTGATTGGTTGCCTCCCCTGCGTGCCCTGACAGGGGATGGAACCCACAACCTAGGCATGTGCCTTGAATGGAAATCACACCTGGTGTCTCTCACAGGGGTGTCTAACCTATTGGCATCTCTGGGCCACACTAGAAGAAGAGTTGTCTTGGGACACACATTAAATACACAAATATTAATGAAAACTAATGAGCAAAAAAAAGGTTTTAAGTAAATTTACGATTTTGTGTTGGGCCGCATTCATAACCATCCTGGGCCACTCCTGGATACCCCTGGATAGGGCAATACTCCAACCAACTGAGCCACTCAGCCAGGGTGCAGGTAAGCCTTTTAAATATAAGCTGTTTTTCCCCTTCTATATCCCTTCCCTTTCCCTCTGAAAAACATATAAGTAAATTATTATTAATGTAGCTTAGGATAATTTGAGGCAATACATTTTCTTTAAACCCTTAGCTTAGATTTCATTCATAACATACCACAAAAGGAAAAATAATATTGAATTCCTCATCAAAATGGTAGCACACCACTTTCAAAGCATTGTTTAAAGGCAATAAATTTCAACTTTGAAAAAATATTAAATATGCTTGTTCATTTATAAGAAAATATTGGAAATAGTTGGGCAAAACAAATATTTCTGAAAGCCTCAGATTAAAAGTCATAACTTTGTTTTAAACAGACAAAACACAAACATAGGCTATACAGCATAAAAGTGAAAAAAGGAATAGCCCTGGCTGATGTGGTTCAGCTGATTGGGTATCATCTAGCAAAGCAAAAGCTCATTGGTTCAATTCCTGGTCAGGGCACATGCCTGGGCTGCAGGCCTGGTCCCCAGTTGAGGTGCATGTGAGAGGCAACTGATTGTTATTTCTTTCCCACATTGATGTTGCTCTCCTCTTTATCCCTACCTCCTCATCTAAATCAATCAATCAATCAATTAATCAAATCTTTAAATAAAGGAAAGAGAATAAAATGCTGAAAAATTTCTTAGAAATGGGAAGTCATAACAGCGTTTGAGTTTCAAGGTCTAAAGAGAAATCTATTTTTGTAATGTGATTGAAATTATTTCTGTAATAGTATTCCACCCTTAAGAGTTCACAATGTTGTTAGTGAGAAAACATATACATGCATGAAAAACATGCATTTTAGGACAATACAGGTATGTATCATGGATAAAATGTGAACTTCCCACTTTGACAGATTTGGACTCAAATTTCAATCTGCCTTTTAACTAGCTTTGTGACTTGGGCAACTTACTTAACCTCTCTGATCTTCAGTTCTATCATCTATAAAGCGTAAGTAATAATATTTGTCTTACAGAATGATGGGAAGACTAGGGAAATTATACATGAAGAGCATAGCTCTATATTCTCAATAAATGGCAACTTCATTATTATTATTCTTCTAATATAGAAGTCCAGAAGGGAAACCAAATTTTGGAGGAAAGATGATTGATTTTGTTTTGGGGACAGTGACAGATCATCAACTACAAATGTCTATCAAAAGAAGTTAATGCTGGAAACATGCATCTGACAAGCAAGCATTCACCTGAAAATTCTTAAAGGCAAATTAGGTATTTTATTGACCACCTTGTCATATATTTGTAAATATTTGTAAATTAAGCTTATTTTTATTTTGGTAAGTGCTAATAAATCTTCACGCTATTTTATTTAATTGTGGAACTCTTTGTGGTGTCACATAGAAAATTTAATAACAGGGAATCATAGGGCATTTTAACTCCAAATGAGAGCTGTGTTAAGGATTACTGAAGTTAATTCAAGCTGTTAAATTAAGATACATGAAAGACACATTAACCAAATGCAATGTACAGAAAACTTGTAAATCCTAATTCAAGCAAGTATTTTTTGAGACAACTAGGGAACACTGAATAAGAACTGGGTGTCAGGGAATATTAAGAAATTTTATTTTTGTTCGGTAGGGATTTGTTACTGCAGATATGTATATTTAAAAATACTTAACTACTAGGGAAATATATACTGAAGTATTCGTTGGTAAAATGAAAAAATGGGGTTTGTTTTAAAGTATTCAAGGAAAAAATAAAATGATGGTGGTGGGGGGTAGATGAAACTACAAAGACAAAATGGTGGTAAGATGTGAAGCTAGGTTGTACACACATGGGGGCTTACTGGCTCTACTTCTGTGTATGTTTGAAAAGCTTCACGATAAAGAATAATTAATAAAAGAATTAAATATAGCTAAATATATCAATGAAACAAAAGAGTTAAAGTAGTTACAGAACATACCAAGTGAGAAATTCCAAAAGACATATTTTCTTTGACCATGAGTTACTATTTTTAGGTTTCCTTCTTAAAAATTATACATTTCTTTCAATAAAAAAATTTTAAAATAGGTTGTATTGTACTGCATGTTTTTCAAAGTACTATGTAAATTAATTATGTTTTAAGAACAGGTCTTTTACATGAGGATGCAATGTATATTCCTTTCAGGCTATAAGTTTACTTTCTCTTTACATTATTGTTTGCTGTAAACTTGCCAAATCATTAACCCTAACCCTAAATGAAATGTAAACATAGACTTCAAAGTGATGATTTTTGGAATGATCACTCTTGAAGAATATTCTATGTCACTGGCCTACTCTATTGAGAATGAGCTAATATTTAATATTAGGTTTGTTCTTTTTTAAATCAAGGCAAAAAAGGCACAACTCCCATAGTAAGTAACCAGAAAAGTAAAATTACACAAAGGACATGAAACAATTCTATGATTTCTTTTGTATGTAAAATAACTTAAAATATTAGTTAATGTAGCATTGGGGGGAAGCAAGATATCACTTTTTGTTAAAATAAGAAATTAGGATCTAGCTTTCCTTTACCACCTTTCCAAGAATAAATTAAGGCTGAAAATTCTAGATTACTCTGATATTTCCTGATATAAAACTTGGAATCTGAGGCTCTTCAAACCTTACTTTCTTATTAATATTAAACTTTAAAGACCTTAAAACAAATTTAAATTTATTCTAAAATTTAAACATTTCAATCTGGTAGAAAAACCACAAAGTCATAATCTATTTTGCTCAAAATAAATTCTTTACTAAAAAAGAAAATACTGTGTTAAATTCTAGCTACACATTTTTAAACTGTTTTTGTTTATTGATTGATGCATTGATTTTTAGAGAGAGAGAGGAGGGAAGCACTGAGAGAGAGAGAAGAAACATCTGTGTTCCACTTATCCATGCATTCATTGGTTGATCCCAACCGGGGATCAAACCCACAACCTTAGTGCATGGGGACAATGCTCCAACCAAATAAGCTACCCAGTTTGGGATCTAGCTACACATTTTGAAAGCCACTTATAAAATAAAACTGGTTGAGGTAAATAAGATGATGAATAAACCAGACACACCATGATATCTAAGGTCTAACTGAAAGAACTGGTAAAGTATATTGTAAAGAAGAGTCAAGTAAGGAGAGATACTTTCAAACGCTTGTAAGGAACAAGAAATAGATTTACTCTAACTTAGTCTAAAGGTACAAATCTTTAGAGAATAAAATTAAGACAATAATAGAAACCACCAGAAAACAGGTGATCTTAATGTGGGTGGGAAATTTACTTCAAAACTTAAAAACGAGAGTTTTGCATAAGATACTGTCAAAGGCTCTTTCTGCTCCAACAGTTCCTGATTTTCTTAAACTATGAAGTTTTTTTCTTATTAAATATAAATCTAGATAACCAACACTCCAAGCCTCTCTTGTATGAATGCACTGAGATGTAAACAAAAAATTACATTTGGTGGTAATCCTTTTCTTAGTTATTACAATGTACTTCTAGTCTACAAATTTGAAGTGTTTTTTTTAAAAAAAAAACACTGAGATCTTACTCTCATGGCTCTTGCTAAAATGATCTTCTATTATTATGACTAAATGTTGCCTCTGTAAGGATACAGACCTGCTTGCTGATGGGACGAGTAACTTTTTAAGCTCATATTTCTATATGCCAAATTTAGAAATAAAGAATGTTGCTATTTTAAATAAATTACATTCTTGGGGAGAATATATTTAAGTTTAGTATACAAGGAAAGGAAGGAACCAGAAAGATACCAATATTTACAATGTTACACCACACCATTTCAAGAATGATTCCTGTGTGAAGGACAGAAAACTGGGAGGAGCAAATAAGTATTTTAAATAGACATTCCTATGTAAACTATTTTTATGTACAAGAATTTGGCATGCCATCAGACCACAGAATTAATAGATTGAAATATGCTCAGCATGTGTTTATCATGCTCCTGAAAAAGATAAGTCTTTTGGTAAGTATTTTAATTACAATTTGTTTCACATTTTTATTAACTTTTCTTTTTTATATGCCAATCTAGTTTTCTATCTCCAGAATATATCAATTCATAAATAGTATAAGAGGACAAGACTTTGAGAAACAGTATCCTGTATGTTGCACTTAACTTGCAAATATAACAGAATGAAAATAAGAAACTAAGAATAAAAAACTTGCCCAGAAGTACTTCTCATAACTTATTTTATATTCATATTATACTACCTAGCTAAATCTACTGAAATACAAAATCTATGGTCATATCATTTACTTTCATATATTGTTCTTTATTGCTATTTTTTTCCCTGTAATGAAATCAATATAGCTGATTAAGGGGAGTGAGGAGGAATAAACTCGAGAAAAGAAAATTGAAAAAAACAATGGTATTAGGAAGGATTTTCTGTTGGCCATTCTCTGTAGGGACATTTCCCTGCAATCTTTCTACCTCTGAGCATTCTGCGAGTCTGGAAGTCCCTTTTTGCAGTCTAGGTGCCTCTTTAACATCCTCAGACCCCATAATATGGTGGAAATAAGGTTTGGCTTAAAGATCATTTTTAAAATCCTCCATTTCACCTACCCCTTTAAGGTACCAATTCAAATGTAAAATGGTTTTTAAACCAAGGTCTAAAATGAAACTTTAAAAGTATACAAAGAAATTGAAAGAATCTGGGCAACAATGAAAATGGTTTTCTATTAGCAGGTTCTTAATAAGGCCCAACAGTCTACCCTTCAAAGGAAACTTGTGATGCCATCTTGAACAGCTGATCACTTTTTGGCCTTTATAGGTACTTTATCCTATACAGGAAGATAAAATACACCTCACCATTACTGGGTGTCTAACTATGTAGCAGACCTCCTGCTAAGTACTATACATAAGAATGCTGGCTTTTGATTCTCATAGACACCATATATACATGCATCTCTTTTATCCTTGCAAAGTTTTAAATTTTTCCATGCTAACCAAATACCAATTTTAGAAAGAATGTAGCTATTTTAAATACACTACAATTTAGTACCCACTTTTCAGATTAGGAATTAAATGGATTAATTTTATGGCTTGAATTAGATGCATGTAAATCCAATGTAGTAATAAGAAAAGAGTTTTAGCACAAATGTCCTAAAATTATCATCTAGAGGTACTCACCCCCTATAACATAACAATTCAAGTAATCAGTATGTAAGATATAAAAGGGCTTTCTCAAACTTTGCTAAAGAACCTTTTAGAACAGTGGAGACATGGGTAAGAGCATCTGTTTTGATTGGAGACACAAAGCCAGGTTTCAGTCATGGCACCACCTCATATTTGTGGTGACCAATATGAGGTCAACATATTAGTGACCTTGGGGGAGTTATTTAGCATCTTGGGGCCTCATCTATAAAATGTAATTAAAATATTTACTTAATAAGAGTTGTGAGGATTAAATGAAAAAATACTTTAGTGCCAATGTTCCTAGTTCAGGTCTTAGTCTTAGGTAATATTGTTTTTGTTACTTAGATATCATTATGGACTATAACCACACTGGAAGGTTAAAAATACAAAAAATAAAGGCTGATAAACAATTCCACAGTGACAGCGTTTTTATTTAATTTGGATTACTTTATAGTAACTAAAGAACAGCAGGCACACAAGATGAATTGGGAGATTATTAAATATAAAAAAATTATAAAAACTCAACTTAATTGCTTACTATATGCTACACATCCCACTAACATTTTTTTAGTGTTTAATAAATAAAAAAGTTGTAGAAGTTTGAGTAAAAATGGTTTAGTATTTTCCACCAAAACTCACTATTAATTATTGCCTTGCACATACACCCACTAAAGTATACTCAACCTATTGAGGTACCTGAAAATAGATCTAAGCAATACTAACATATGAATTTCAATCTCATTATGCCCCCAGAGCTGCACAGTCCATCTGGTTTTGTCCATTCACATGAACAAAGATATATATTAGTGGGTGAACTATTCAGAAACAAGGAATTCTTTTTTTCTTTCATCTTTCATTTGCTTCCTCACCTTACCCTACACCTAGATTTGGTACCAATGCCAACAATGGCTATAACTCTGTTATCATCACCATAAGCACAAAGAAGAAACCCAAGCCAGAAGAGTGCTGGCAGACTTGGCAATAGTCACAGAAGGTTCTGGCTATGTAGTAATTAGGAAAGAATGAGTGAAGAAGTAATCCAGGAAGTAGGTGAAAGATAACTCAAAGTGAATCCCTAATGTCAGTGGAAATAGCATATAGGATTGTCCTTAAATTCTTTAAAAGCTGATTGGACCCTTAATACAATAGCAATGACCTAGAAAACACATTTCTTTATAAAGTCATGTAGATGGAATAGTAGGTATTAAAAAGGGAAGAGCAGAAACATGACAGTAGAGCAAAGGAGTAAGAAACACAAAATTAATAATATCAAACAGCGGAAACACATTGAAGTTATAATACTTTTTAAACAATAACAGCTACTAATTCAATATATAAATATAACAAGGACACACTCAATGAAATTCTTACGGGATTCATCTTTTTTTTTTTTTTTACAGAAGTACTGTGAAAAGAGCCCAAAACAACATATGTGTCAAAATCAAATACAGAAATTCCTTTTTTGAGGACTGTTAGCAACAACATCCCCCTACCCCAAACTCCAAAAGGAGACTAAGCTACATTTCAAAAATTCTCTCAAAGATTAGATTACAAATTCTTCTCTACCTTGTATCTACAAAATTACTAATTTGGGTTTATAACAAAATAGTCTTTACACTTTATGCTAAATCAGAGATTTTTAACCTTTTTCATCTCATGGCACACATTAACTGCTATTTGTTGGTACGGCATACCAACAAATACATTTTTTGCTGATCTGACCAAAAAAATAGGTATAATTTTGATTTGTTCACATCAGATAGCTATTGTGTTGGCTTTTGTAACTTCTTAATTTGATAATCTAAGGGAAAAGAGGTCAGTACCCCTGACTAAACAGTCAGGTATTGCAGGCTTTAAAAATTCTTGTGGCATGTGCCACAGCACACAGGTTGACAATCACTGTGTTAATAACCGAAAACTGTTTAACATTACCAAAAAACACCAGAAAAACAGAAGAGCACCACAGCTTGAGTACGTAAATGAACAGAAACTTCAAGATGATACATGGAAAAACAGGACATTTCCCCCTAAAATCATTATTTCCGTATCAGAATTTTATAAGAGCAATGGGATAGAATGACTTACCTGCGGGACCACATTCTGTACGTATGATGGTGGATGTTGCTGCTTTTGATGAACAGCACTTTCTATTGCTACTTTAGCTACAGTGCTTGGATCTGCTCCTGCTGGCACGGCAACCATTGTGGCACTGCAGCCAGCATTGTTGGGGTCACTGATTGTAACAATTCTAACACCTACTTTATTTGGAATTCCTGTGACTGTTTCCCTATCATTATCCTCTGCTGGTCTCTTTACAGTTTTGCATTCTGCTGTGCCGTTTGTAGACCGAACGTCAGATGATAGGGCAGGAGAATGGGACACTCTTGATCCTGAGTGGGGAACTACCATTTGATGCCCCTGTATAACAGAGGTTGTAGAATGCGGTGAGACAACTACACTTGGGCGTTGCTGAGGCACATCTGAATTCAAACTTGAAGCTAGAGGTCCATTAGGCAAATCAGTACCACTAAATTGCTGTGTTGCCACATTTGAAGCTTCTTGTATACTGCTCATAGATGGTGAACCACCCAAAGTTAATATAGGTCCATTAGAAATTCTTTCTAGTTGATCAGCTTTGGCAGTATCTTGCTGAGTGGCATCCAAAGTCCCTTGTGGTTCCATAGGAGATATCTCACCATTTCCTACATGATTGGAAGTTTTGTGATTTGGAATGTTTTTGCTTAAATGGGAACCGTCTCCTTTATCAAAATCACAGATTCCATTAACTAGAGGTTTTCTCAAATCACTTTTGATATCCTGCATGTCCATTTGTTCTAAGTTCTGTTTTCCCGACGCTCCATTCTCACCTAATTCTAATGATGGCCCATTACTAATTAGTGAGCACTGATTAGCCTCACTTTGAATTTTCCCTGAGTTCGAAGGAGGTAGACTTGAGTCACTGTACTTTCTTCCATTTAAAAGACTTCCCACTTGCATTTCATTTTCCTTTGTATCCCCATTGCTGGTGTTGGTAGTTCCTCGTCGGCAGGACGGGTTCTCCATGACTTCAATTTTACGTTCATGAACATGTAAACCTGTTGCTTCTTTTGCTTCCTCCTCCTTTTGGCAAATTATTTTATCACCTTTGAATGGGGGAGTAGCAGTAGTACAAGATGATTGTCCAGCTGGAGATGCTTGACTGGCTGGAAGCGTTTGCACCTGAAGTCCTACTCCTGCCTGGGTCCCGCTCATGGTAATTCCCGCTGGAGCAATGAGCTGAGTTGCATTTCCCTGACTCACAGTTGCAGTTGCAAAACTTGTATTTGGCACAACTGTTATGGTTACCTGGTTTCCGGAAGTCCCTTGGAAAATGGTGGCTGGGCTATTTGAAATCAGTGGGCCAGGCAATATTTGTAAGTTTGAGATGGGCACGGTTTGCACTCCCCCTGTGGGTGGCATTGGACTTTGGACCAATTGAACATTTTGCTGCCCAACCAACAGCTGCTGTGCTGGAGTTTGCCCCTGAACTCCAAAACCTGCTGCTTGGTTATTGGCCACCTGGTATACCACCTGAGGGCTAGGAGCTCTTGCATTATTAGGGGGAGGAACCTGTGGAGCTGGGAGAATAAGCTTACCACCTGGAGTTGAAGGACCACGCTTTGGAAGCAGCAACTGTTTTATCAGACTTGACTCACCAGAAGCAGGCTGACCAACTCCTGCATTTGTTTGCTGTGGTTGAACTTGCATTTGTACTTGTTGTGGCTGCTGAACTTGTACTTGTACCTGTTGAGGTGGGGGTGCTGGTGAATGCTGTTGCTGCTGCTGCTGCCTTTTCACAGATAGCATTTGACTGACTGTAGGAGGTGGTCCCTGTGATTGAGGGGTGGAAGAAGATGACATGGCAGTAGGGACTTGGTTATTAGAAGCTGGGACAGGTGATGGTGAGGAAGATGGAGTTATGTTTGGTTGCCCAGTTAGCTGAACTGTCTGACCAGCTGGAAGAGCTGCTGGATTAGCAAGAACAATTTGGTGAATAGCTGGTGCGTAAGTTTGACCTTGTTGAGCTGGCTGGCTTACAATCACTACACTTTGTTGGGTTGGCTGCTGTGGCTGTTGAATAGGCTGTTGTACCACTGATGATGAAACTTGCTGAGAAGGGAGAGGTTTTGGTGCAATGTTCTGAAACCCTACCCTGGAGGGTTGTGGACTTGGGACACCAGCAATGGTAACCATTTGTCCTGTAGCTACCTGAAAATTCTGTACTGAAGTTGCTGAGACAATATTGGATGCAGAAGTTGTTACATACTGTGGAGGTGCTATGATAACAGTGTCTTGTGGCTGGCTACCAGCTGATGTCTGTTGAGATGAAGTTTGCACAGGTTGGGGTGATGTGGTGATTAACTGTTGACCCTGTGAAACTGTAGAAGTACATGCTGGTATGGTCTGTACTCTGCCAAATATATGACTCTGTGGGACAGCTTGTTGAATTACAGTAACAGGCGTGCCAGAAGGTATCTGACCCGGTACCACTGTGTGTAATGGAGGCTGTTGTGGAATTACCGATGGATGGTGAAGCAATGTCTGGGAATTCACAACTGTAACAGGTTGTGGCCCTGTACTATGATTCTGAACCACAGAACTCTGCGCAGCTCCTCCTCCCACAGCAATACTAACAGGAACTGCCGTCTGGGGTATAGAATTCTGGATTACGGTAGCCTTAACAACTTCACAAGGAATTGGAGCTTTATTCTGAATGACAGTCACCGGAGCATTTTGCTGCTGGTGGGTATGAACTGAAGGATTTGGTGGAATTCTTGAAACAGTCTGTGCCATTGTATGAACACCTTGTACTGGAAAAGACATTTGTGTTGCAGTCAAATTTGAAGATTGGTTTGTAACAGGAGTCCTCTGAAAATGGTTTCCTACAGTTTGTGGTCCATGAGGGATTCCTGAAAAAAGTCAAAATTTACAATAAAATGACTGAAAGGCTGCATGCAGGAATTATTTTACTTAATACAATAGAAAATAGTTTTAAGAAATTAGTATCTAGCAACTCTGCATCTGGAAAAATAAGGAAAAGTTATATATTTTAAGGTATATAACATACATTTTATTAATGTGATAATATTTAAAACAATAAAAATTAATACCTGCAGTTGAAGGACTTGAAGATATATCAGGAACAGAATCAACACGAACAACAGGAGTAGAAACTGGTTGCTGCTGATAGTACATCTGAATGGGAAGTGGTATAGCCCTCCGTTTTACTCCTACTACGTGAATATGCGCCTGCCCATTGTTACTGGAATCCTCCACTCTCTTCACTGAATGATTTGGAAACACCGTTCTGTAAAGTACAGAATATTCAGTTTTGATAACTATCACACTAGCAAAAAACACTAACTTCTAACAATGTTTACACAAACAACAGCAATACATTCATTGCTATTTATGTATGAACCAGTGTTATTCATATAGATATATTCTGCAAGGGTGGGAAGCAAAAAAAGAAACATAAAAGACCAGTTCTCCAATTTTTGAAGTCATCAATTATTTACATTGGGTTTTAAACAATTCTACTGCATATATAATTAGCAAAAAAGCTGCATGTATGCCTACTTTATGAACTGCACAAAATGTCAAGGAACCTTAATATTTGAAGAGTGTTGCCATGTCTTTAACATATTTAAAAGTAGGTAGAAAAAAGAAAATTTAATTTCTTCCTTCTCTATCTTTGATAAATCTCATACTGTTCAAGCATAAACACCAGACGTAATGTCCAAAATTCCCCTGAATTTAAACTTCCAGTATACTATACCTAACCATACGAAATTTTAAGTAGTGAAGATATTTAAAACTATAGGTATATTCTCAAGAACAAAGGGTGTGATAAGTGATACAAATTAATTTTAAAGTTAAGAACTTTATGTATCCTACCTAAGACATTTATAAAATCCAGTTGATGTTAGGATTCCACCACGAGCTAATTTACTGCAAGTTGAGAGGTACTCAGAATACATTTCTGCTCGAGAGACAGAACAATCTGGATTTACTTCAAAATGAGCATTTAGCCTAAAAGAGGAGAAAAACAAATGGCATTATGCAAGACACTATCGGAGAGTCTATGTTTAAGTATGCTAAAACCAGTTGAAGGCAATGTATTATAAACTAATATGCTTAGTCAAATATTACTATTTTATATATTATTAGCAAAAATACATGCCAGGTTTTAGTTAAACTAAATCAGATAAAGAGATTAACTATTACACTTATTATAATGTAAAATGTCATCAACAACAAAATAAAAACTGTGCTCATATCCCAGTGAGAATAGGCAACAAATATTCTACAACAAATAGTTTTATTTAGTGAATATCTACTCAGGTTGCTCTCTTGTAATAATCAAAATATAACAGAAGTTCCCAGTTAAGAAGTACTAGTGATATGGAAAATGGAGGGAAAAATGAAGTTAAACTTTTTTTGGCTCTTGAAGTTCCTACAGAAAAAAATATATCCAAGCTCCCAACTATTCCCTAAAGTGATACTTCCCATGCTGCACACTCCCATTCCCCATTTCAGAGACTCCTAGTCTTAACCCTGCACAAATTAACTCAAACTTCAGTTTGTCTTTTTCATAAAGAGACTTCCATTTATAAGTTAGGATTGGAGGCTTACTTATCCTTATAGGACTCTTTCTAGGACTCTCTATATACATAACAGGCCAACTTACAGCTGTCTCTTTCTTATAAGCTGCATCAAATAGTAAGTATGATAAAATAATGATAAGATGAGCCTCTCCTCTTCCCCTCAGAAATGGCAGAAATGTGCAACTGAGTTTTATAAGACCAAATCTATACCTAACACCACACAATTTACAGTGGATGTGGTACATATATATATATTTTTTAAATTCCATAATCCTTTGAGTACAGAGTTTTCAAAAGGACCAGAAACAAAAAACTTTTTTTGGTTTCAATGTAGAAGATAAACATTTCCAAACGTTGTTGGAAGAGATTAAGTATAAAGGGTCATGGTGTAACAATATATAAATGAGGAAAGCAAATAATTAGATATTTAAAACCGTAAACTTGATTTAAGTGGAAAAGTCTAGAGAAGATTGTCATAGAAACAGAGCTGTAAAAGCACCAAAAATACGGAACACAGAATGAAAGAAGCATGGAATGAGAAATAAATAATGTTGGAAAATGAGAGAAGGGGATTAAGGAAAGAAAGTTTTAAAAGTAACAGATCATTGGAAAGGAATCTTCATTTCAATCTGTTAATCTAAAGAATTTAAGTTAAAACTCAAAAATAAAGTAGAGGCAACTATTCAAGACAAAATGAAATCAAACCAAGTCTACATTAATTTTTTCAGAAAATGGCTGAGATATTACTGTTCAATCTTCTCAAGAAAATATTATTTTCAAAGTTGCTTATTTTATTATAAACAAACTGGCTAATCTATCATTTGATTAATTTCTCCTTACAAAAAGGAAAAATTAACTAGCAATAAGAAATTTTGCTTTTGATGAAAAAGAAGAGACATTTAACAACAAAATGTGGTTTTATTTTCTTATGGTCAGTCCAATTTCATTTTAATAAAGCATTAAGAAAAAGAAATTCTGTAATTCGACAAACCTTATTTTCTACAAAGTTAAACTTTTTAACACAAATTTTACTCTGAAAAGAAGTGATGTAATTTAATAAAATTCTAGTCTAAGACTATTAAAATTCTGATGATTCTGATATTTTCCTTTCAAATTATTCCAAAATACAGGTGAAATGGTTTTACATTGTTCTTTCATATATAAATGATATTATATTCTAGTTAAAAAGATGTACAGGATAAAATATTTGGATGACTACTGAAACACATTTCCTTTTCTCTGTTGCTTTATTCTTCTCAAGGAAAAAGCCTTAACAGAAATAAGCCACTTACCACTGACAAGCGAACTTCTCACTATCTATTTCCACTATTCCCGGAGGTGGAGCAACATGCTGTGCTACAACTGCTCTGGAAGCTAAAGAAAGAGACACATTAGCTACATCATTTTAAAAAATTTAGTCACTATTTGCTGTGTTTAGTTCATGGGTACTGAACAAACGAATACCTTTTAAAAAGGTGTATAAACATAATGCAAATGTACAAATCTGAAAAAAACTTATAATGGAGCACACATTATAGTAGGCACTGTCTTAGATGCTTTATATGAACAATTTTTTAACCTCCCAATCATTCAAATAAAAACAATATGGACTATATTGCTAATATAAACTCTTTCCCTGGGTCAGACACTAGATTAAATACTTTACATACATTATCTTTCTTAATTCTTTTATGAGATGGCTACAGATAAGGAAACTGAGACTCAAAAGTGATTAAAATAACTAGTCCAAGGTCACACAGCTCAACACAGCAGTAAATAGGCACCTCTCACTTTAGTTACAGAAGCAGATTATATCAGAAATTACATCACTTCTGAATTTAAAATATGAATTTTGACTGTGAGTGGCATATATAAAATTGCTGAGATAAGACAAACATAAAGCTGAAATACTATGTTATATAATAAAGGAACTAATAAAGACAGGAAAAATGAGTTGATATAAATATGAACCTTATACATTTATATTAAAGTTTAAAATTATACTATTCTACCACTGAATCATCAGCCTGATTTTATAGTTTTTAAACTTACAAAGTATACCCATTTTTTGCAGGTGACATTTTAGCAAAACTTCTCAGAACCCTCAAACAGAACAAATGCATTTCTATTATTGGAACTAGAGGCACTCCAGAGAACAGCCAATCTGTGAGTGATCTAAACCAATTCTGACCTTTGTTTGATGACCAACCCCAAGTCCACCCCAACACCTCCCACCCCCTGCTTTCACTGGACTAGCAACTAATATCAGTCACTTAATCAACATTTACTCTGCATTAAGTCATTTACATTATTTTAATATTATGTATAGGTCTAAATTTAATTATCCTAATTTTGCAGATGAAAAAATTAAAGCTCAGAGATTACTTTCACAAAGGAACACATGATGGAGATAGCAGAGCTGGTGTAACTGGAAAGCCCTGATTTATGAGGGGTGGATTTGAAACCAGGTTTATTATGTTTCAGAGGCCATACTCTGATATGCTGCTTCTTAATGGAATGTCATTAGAATCAAAATTATTTTCCTGGTATAACATCAGCTTGTCTTTTCCTCTCCTCCTAATTTGATAACACTGTTACAGGAAATACCTTTCTAGGGCTTGAACCAAAGTAGAAATCTTTTTCCCTTTTCTTCATCAATTGTACTATGAGAGTATACCTTACTTAGGTAAAATCTACTGAATCAATTAACAATCAATTGCACGGAACTTTAAAAATTATGCAAAATCTTACAAATATAAGGATGAGTGATGTCGCTACAATTAAATTATAATTATAAACTGGAAACTTATAATTACTATGAAAGTGCACATAAACTGAGAAGCATTTCCTTCAGGATATTCTATAACCTTTCAAAGGACATTTCAAAGGAACTTATACTTTAAAAAGAATCAATTTCCAGATACTCAGTTTCTGTATACATTCCTTCCTAAAACTGTGTTTCCTGAGTGTATCACTTCCTCTTTGATAATTGCTCTTCTCCCATTTTGGAATAGAAAGTCTTAAATCTCACCCACCCTTAACAGCACTTCAGGGTTATGGTTAAACGCATCACCCTGGAGCCAGAGAGGCTGGCTCTAGAGTTCCATCACTCAGCACCAACTGTGCAACTACAGGAAAGTTACCTAACCTCCCTGTGTTTAAAAATGGGGAAAAGTAATAGTACATTGACCTCATGGGTCATGAGGATTAGAGGAGCTTATACGTGAGCCACTAAAACAATGCCTGGCATATAGTAAGCACTATAAATGTTAGTTGTTTTGTTGTTATTATTATTATTATTATTATTATTATTTAAAAACCTATTATTATTATTTAAAAAAACCCTGGAACACCAAAGGGAGAATTAGAAACATTAGTGTCCACAAAGCCTCCTTTTAAATGAAGGTATTATGGTAGGCCTTCTTTTTTATCCCAGTGTTTTATTTATTACAGTTAAAGGCAATGTTGGGCATTAGAAATTGGGTATTTTGGCCCTTTGGTGTGTTCTGAATTCAACTATATTATAGAGTGATGACAATTATTGCTGAATGTCCTCCCCACTCACCGCCTCAACTACTGTCAAAGAGTGCCCATTACTTCTGAGACAGAATCTCATGTAAGTAAAGCACAGAGGATATTTTAAGGAAATACTGAAGGTGGTGGCATCTTATTTCTTTCAGATGACAATCTCATGGCCACTTTTACTACCACAGAATTCTGAAGTAAGGAAGGTGAGAACGCATATTAACGTAACTTTCTTGGACTTAAAAATAGAGGGCTTTTTCTAAGTAACAGGAAGTAAGTCTAATTATTAAGCAAGACACTCTGAATAATAAACACCGCCTTTATCAGATAGGTTATGTAGCAGGCAGTTTACATAACTGAACAAAGTAAATCTGCAGTGCCAAACCAAAGTTTTACAAAAATATATTCAAAGCACATGATAAAAGTGCTTTATCAAAAAACATTGTATTGGTCTTAAAATGAACAATATTTTAAATTTCCCAACTCAGTGGTCTTCAAAGTACTGTCTCTTGACCAGCAGCATCAACATCTCATGGGAACTTGTTAGAAATTAAAATTCTGAAGTCCACCTGAATCAGAAACTCAGCATCTGGAGCAAAACTCAGCGTTCAAGTCCACCAGGTGATTCTGATGCACACTGAAGTAAGTTTACAGTCACTGTACTGACACTTCTTAATATATTAGGTTAAAGGTACATCTAAGTAAGAGTAGCAAGTATGATTTACAGTCATATCTTGTTAATACCTTTTTGATACATTTTCAATAAATGTCTCTAATGACTGAGCAACAAATACTTTTTTAAGTCAAGTATTGTCAAGTATTGTTTCAACAAAATCATAGAATTAAAGCTGTCAGAAGATCTTAAATATAATTTTAATAATTTTCAATAATTCTAAAGTTCAAAGACTTTTAAGTTTTATATTCATCTATTTGTTGACATGAACTTGGTTTCCAATTTACATCTATAAAAAGGAAAAACAGAGATAAAATTGATGTTGAACTCAACAATAAAAATATTCACTGCTAGACACACCGAAATGATATTGTCTAAGAACTAGGGAAAAAAGTCTTCTTTATCTTACTAAGATACATACTTCCAATAATTTTATTTTTTTATTTAATAATTATTTATAAAAATTTGCAATGTATTCACTTTTGTTTGATGTACATGTTACTAAAACTTGTAATTATAAAATAAAATTTTAAAGAGTTTAATCAAGTAACAGGGAATTGAAAAATTTAAATTAAAATGTCTATATCTGTACTTGAGAAGTATTGATAAGGTAATGGCTATGAGTTCAAAGAGAAAGAGTGACATTATAAAATTTATGATATTGAGTGTATTTTTAAAAGTGGATGATGGTATCAAGATTCCACTGGATACAAGTGTTTAATTTTTATTTTAAAATCAATTTAATATACAAAAATATATTATTTGCAGCTATTTAAACTATTATGAAGAAATTTTGACATCAACCTAAAAATGATTGAAGGATTACTTAAGTTTTTCATAGTGATGAGAGGAAGTAAGGAAAAACTTTTGAAGGTGACCATTTCCTAAGAAGGTAGTATTAAACAAATGGGGGGAGGGTCGGGAGTGGAGAGCCAAACTATATAAATGGTAACTAATCAAATAATTAAAAAGCAACTTTCAGCCAAGATGGAGGCATAGGTAGACTTGCTTTGCCTGCCTGTACAACCATAAGAAGGAAAACAACCGATCTAAAAAGAAAAAAAAACCAGAACTGCCAGAAAAATCTAACTGTATGAAGTTCAACAACCAAGGATTTAAAGGAGAAACATTCATCCAGATGGGTAGGAGGGGCAGAGAGGATAGTGTGGGGTGGCAAGACAGCTGGGCTGAATGGGTGGTCCCACATTCACATGTGGTGGATAAAAACCGGAGGGACAGCTGGAAAGTAAGCATTCCCAGGTCAGACTGCACAGCCCAGGGTTCCAACGCTGGTAAAATAAAGCCTCATATGCTCTGGCTATAAAAACCACTGGGAATGGGGTGGCAGAAGAAACTGCCGATCTCTCAGAGGATTCCATTCAAAGGGTCCACAGGGTCCTAGAACAAATGCAAACCACCCACTCTGGGAATCAGCACCAGGGCAGCAGCTAGAAGGGTGCCAGCTGCTCACGGGAAGTGGGGGAAGAGACTGGAAATGGGGCAAGAGCCAAGCAAGTAGCACTGTTCCCTCGCTGACCCCTCCCCCACATACAGTGCCACAAAGCAGCAAAGTGGGTTGTACCACCCTGGTGAATACCTAAAGTCCCACCCCTTACAATGTAACATGTATGCCCACACAGGGAGTCAAAGCAGCTCTACCTAATATACAGAAACACAGGGAGACTGCCAAATTGAGGAGACAAAGAAATACAGCCTAAATGAAAGAACAGAAAACTCCAGAAAAAGACCTAAGCGACATGGAGATAACCAACATATCAGATGCAAGGATCAAAACACTGGTGATCAGCATGCTCAGAGAAATGATTGAGTACGGCCACAAAATAAAGGAAGAAGTGAAGGTTATACAAAATGGAATAAAGAAAAATATACAGGGAACCAACAGTGAAGGGAAGGAAGCCAGGATTCAAATCAACATTTGGAACAAAAGGAAGAAATGAACATTCAACTGGAACAGAAAGAAGGAACAAGAATTCAAAAAAAACGAGGAGAGGCTTAGGAACTCCTGCGGCTACTTTCAACATACCAAAATCCGAATCATAGGGGTGCTGGAAGGAGAAGGGGAAGAGCAAGAAACTGAAAACTTAATTGAAAAAATAATGGAAGAAATTGTCCCCAGTCTGGAGAAGGAAATAGACGTACAAGTCCAGGAAGCTCAGAGAAGTTGGACCCAAAGAGGTCCACACCAAGACACATCATAATTAAAATGCCAAAGATTAAAGATAAAGAGAGGCTCTTAAAAGCAGCAAGAAAAGAGTGTTACCTACAAAGGAATTTCCATAAGACCATCACCTGATTTCTCAAAAGAAATCTTACAGGCTAGAAGAGACTGACAAGAAGTATTTAAAGAGATGAAAAGCAAGGACATACATCCAAGATTACTCTATCCAGCAAAGCTATCATTTAGAATGGTAGGGCAGATAAAGTGCTTCCCAGCCAAGGTAAAGTTAAAGGAGTTCATTATCACCAAGCCCTTATTTTATGAAATGTTAAAGGGACTTATTTAAGAAAAAGGAGATCAAAACTATGGATAGTAAAATGACAAACTCACAACTATCAACAACTGAATGTAAAAACAAACAAACAAACTAAGCAAACTACTAGAACAGGAACAGAATAATAGAAATGGAGATCAAATGGAGGGTTATCAGTAAGGAAAGGGAAGGGCAAGAATGGGGGAAAAGGTACAGGGAAGAAGAAGCATAATTGGTAGGTACAAAATAGACAGGGGGATGTTAAGAGTAGCGTAGGAAATGGGTAAGCCAAAGAACGCCTATGTATGACCCATGGACATGAACTAAGGGGGTGATTGCTGGAGGAAATGGGGATTCCAGGTGGAGGGGGGCTAAGGGAAAAAAAATGGGAAAACTGTAATAGCATACTCAGTAAAATATACTTAATAAAAAAATTAAAAAGCTGCCATTCATAATGAGCAAGTAATAAAGTGCTCACCAGATCAAAAAATGAACTCGGTTAGTCCTTAGAGGACTATTCCCACTTGCATAAATGAATGACTATATATACAGGCAAGCCATAAACTTAGTATTTAATTTTGTCCATTTGTCAAGTGAGGACCAAATCTTAGATTGAGGGAGAGTTCATTTGTTAAAGCTCACAGGTAGTGACAAAGTAAGAAATAGCAGCTTTCATTGAAAATACCCTTGAATATTCTTCAAATAGCCCACTACCATTCAGTGTATCACTAATAACTTACAAATTCCTCTCCTGGTTGGGACAGTTTCTCTATGGCACTCAATTAATCTAATCTTCAGTTTCTTCGGATGATAAACATATACCTCCACAATCTACTTAATTGGTAATATAAACTGTCTCATTTCCTTTTTAAGTTTAAGAAACTGTTAATATTCTGACCATTGATTCTCCAATATGCACTGGCTATTTGACATCCATTGCCTGTGAGTGAAAGCTCACTTAACAGATTAGTGGTCAAAACTACCTATTTTTTTCATGCCTTCTGTTATTTGTCCAGACTGATGGTTGAATTCAAGTAAGTTACATGCATATATGATACAACTATACCATACTTCAGAAGAACATAACAGAAATTAATGAATATGTTTTATATTGTATACTTGGAGTAAATAAGAGTATCTAATTTTGATTCTATGAGCTAGAGTAGAAGAGAGATTGGGACCATGATTAAATGAAAGAAAAACAAGCTAGCTGGAGAAATATGATGGGAATCTGAACTGAGTCATAAGCACTGGCAACTGAGAAGGCCCGGGTATTTAGGAAGACTCAACAAGATTTGTGGTGATTAAATGAATGTGGTAGTTAAAGATTAAGGATAATGACATTTTTGTTTTAAGGGTAGTGAGGGAGGTTGAGAAAGATCTGAATGTATTTCTAGGCTGAAAGAAAGAAGCAGGCAAAAAAAGAAGTTAAGACATAGAACTGAGGAAATGGGAAAGACCAACATTCAGAGCACACATTCAGAAGAGGTTAACATCTCTTCCTGAGACATGAGGAAGCTGAATGAGAATGAAGTTCAGATGACAGTAAGTTTTTCAGTGAAGGATTAAGAAGTTGAAGAAATTTATGCCACACAGCTTCCATGTTACCTGCAAAGTGAGAGGTAAGATAAACTGAGAAAATAAGCATCCTTCATTAAAAACAAAATACAAGTAAAGATAAATGTCTTGGGAAAAGTGAGAGCTAGGAAAGTAGGTGAGATAAAAGATGGATTGTTTTTGATAGGACAAGTTAAGATGGAAAAGGCTCTCTACAAAAAGGCTGAGAATGCTAAAATATAAAAATTATAACTCAGCCAGACAAAAAAGTCCAAGGAATCCTTCCTAGGGTTTTTTGGGGCAGTTCTCAAATATTTTTATTAAAATAGACAAGGTCTTGATTCTAATAAAAATATTTGAGAACTGCCCCAAAAAACCCTAGGAAGGGTGCAAAGTGTTGGTATACATGCTTGTCTGTATGTTTGTGTATATATGCAGATGTGAGGGCTCCTAGGCTCTGAGTCTGCTGTTTAGTCCAAGTGTTAGAAGTATAATGGGGGTATTATATTTATGTATTCTGATGACCATCAGAGAAAATTATAACACAATATATGATTAAGCTGTTTTTGTCTTACCAATTTCCAATGACTGAAATCATAAATAAGAACCCCCTTTGGGGCACTTGTTATTGCTCTCACAGTGGTGAATCTAACCCTTCACATTCCTCAAAATCCTGTCTAACTTCATTTCTCTGTTACACTATTCTTATTCTATGTTCACCTTGATCCTGCTGTTCCTAGATTATAAATATCTAAGAAATTAAAGTACATACTCAAGTTCTACTTCACCCTACTCTCAGTTCCCCACAGTGCATATTTAAATTTATCCTTAGTATTAGATCTTACAAACCAATAGCCATACTGAAAAAGAATATGTAAAAACACTAACCTGGGGCAGATGCTACATGGATCTGTGTTTGAACTTGCTCTACAGCTTGTGTCCTAATTTCAGATAAAACTTGATGACTGGAACTTGGATGTTCGACAAGTTTTACTGCAGCTAGTGCATCAGGGCCAAACATCTGAATATCCATAGAAACCAGACACACTAACATGTCTAAAATGAATTAAAAGCCAATAGTTATCAATCAATAATATTATAAAACAATCACACTGCTTAAAAATACATGCTGTGCATAATACTACCTCTCAAATGCCAGTCTATAAATCATTGTACATCAGAATTATCTGTGGATCTTCAAAAGATTTTTAGGTTCAATCTCTAAAGACTGATTTAGTAGCTCTGGAATGGAGGTTAGGTATGTTTATTTAAAAAAAGCTTCCCAAGTGATTGTGATATGTAGCCAGACTCAGGAACTACTTATATAAAAGTGACATCTTAACTTCTCAATAATAATATTTTTCATTCCAATCTTCATTTTTAGTATGTATATGAAAGAAAGAATTTGAATCACTGAGTAAAATGTTAACATGACATATTTTAGTAAGTATATTTATGACTCACAACCCACTACAGAAGTGAGCTCACTGGTTTAAGGATAGTACCACTAACAACTTCTACAAACAGAAGGAAGCGTGTTTCACTTCCCTTTACCTGCTTAATAGGAGCTGCTGACAACCTGAAACAGAAAGACCTGCTCCCCCGAAAGTCAAATATAGCAATTTTGTTGATTTCAAATTTCATGTAGAATAATAGAAATAAAGAGAATGAATATGGAATACTAATAGTCACATACATCCTGGTCTCTATTATGATAGAAGTTTCTTGCTCTTCTAAAACAGGCAGAAAGAATATTACAAACAAATGTGTCTAAAAGGCTAATGACTCCTTGAAATAAACAGTAAGCCCCTAATATCAACTGTGATTTTATATAGCACATTACATATTTTCTTCTCAATAAAAGAATAACTTAAATGTTTCATTGATTTATACTTACCTATACTCTTTTCTACTTTTGCAATTTTTGTGCAAGCTACATCTCCCATTTCTGTGAGCATATATAGCACCTCGAGTGTTGAGATTACAAGCAGCACATCAGGTAAAGTGAGATGACAAATGATCTCTCTGTATGAGTCCTGATCAACATATTCACAAATCAAAACGCCATTATCTTCTGCTTTGCAAAGATTTCCCAAAATTTCCATGCCTGAAAAGCATGCACACAGAAAAATGTGTTTGATCTTTAACAGATGATAAAAAGTTTGTGCACTTTAGACAGATGATAAAAAATTTGTGTACTTACCCCTCATCTTTAAAAATCTATCCCTTGACATTAGGCATTTTGTAACAGTATGAAACATCAGATGAGTAGTTTTGAAATCAACAGGGTCCAATAAAAGCTGGAAAAAGAAAGGACACTATTACTGAAGTAGGCTTCTTCCAGTATAGTATATTTCACATTTAATAAAAATGAACAGAATAATGCTGCATAACTTTAAAAAATGTAATTACTGTGAGCACAGCCATAACTAAATTTGGAGTATCATTTCAAATATTTTTTTCCTACAAACACATGTGATACCTCTATAATACTACTTTAGGCAAAAACTACATATATGTCAACAGTGAATACTCTATAAATATAGCAAATATAATAATGTCACATCCTAAAATTTTTAAAGTAAATACTGTCACTAACTATAAAAACTAT
This sequence comes from Pteronotus mesoamericanus, assembly GCF_021234165.1. Classification (NCBI taxonomy): domain Eukaryota; kingdom Metazoa; phylum Chordata; class Mammalia; order Chiroptera; family Mormoopidae; genus Pteronotus; species Pteronotus mesoamericanus. The sequence continues at coordinate 7,795,124 of NW_026555310.1, forward strand.
TTTAAGTTACTGTCACATGCTTACCTCAGCTGCAATATTTCCTAATGTGTCAAGGCCTAATTGCCTTAGAGAAATAAAATGACTATGTGCAGAAAGTAATAGGAAACGAAGACAGGTACGATTAGCTGCCAAGAGCTTAACATTGCCCTCCTCAAAAGAAAGATTTCGCAAAATCACTGCAATCTGAAGTACCCGTTGTCCTTCAATATCATTAATGCCCAGCTTTCGAGGTGGATGAAATAAAGATTCCCAAATCCATTCTCCTGATGTACCTTCTACAACAGAAAATGTATATTTTACTTATTAATATTTCATTTATTATTATTGATATTTTAAAGTTACTTAAATTTTTTTTTCTCATTGACTTACCATGAGACTTGCTTCTGTCAGAAATGAGGTCACGTACTTCATTATCATCAACAATGTCTTTCCAAAACTGTAATGAGAAATTACTACACTTAATTCTGACAATTTGAAACAATTACTCTATTACTTAAAAGTGGTCACACATACAATAAAACTAGAACATTCCTACTTTTTTTAGTTCACATAGATATTATTATGTTCTACGTATTCACTGACATAAATATTTGATCTTCTATAGTTAAGGAACTTATACAATAAGGTACCATTCTGGACCAGGGGGTCTTAGCCTGGGGCCCACAAATCCTTAAAAGGTCTGTGAAAGAAATTAGTGCATGTATAAAACTTGAATGGGGGAAAAATATGACATCTTTATATTCATAAATGCTCTAACTAAAATTTAGCATTTCCTTGGCATTTTCTTAAACTCTGAATGTTAGACAACAAACCACAGTAGTATTAGCAGCACATCTGTAACATTGTCAACAATATAAATCAGAGACTTTCAGGTAACTTTACAGCTATGAAAAATACCTAGAAATAGTGTTTATACCCATCAAAATTATAATAGTCATTAATCCCATTAGTAAATTGCACATAACCACAGTATTTCTGTTTATAGACGCTCCAAGACACAGCTACTGAGTAAATCTGTATCTAGAAGAAAATCAAACAAGTGGTGAAGTAATGTGTTCCTAAATGGTAACCCAGATATTTTAGCTGCTTTCCAGTATTCCATATCCACAAACTGTGTTTGTTCCATACGTGAGAGGGGATGAGTCAAAATCTATTTAATGTTCTTTTCCAGGCTAAGAAACGAGTGCCTCTGTACTAATATGTCTATACAAAACTTAAACTTCAACTTCTTAATGTTGTTTAACTGCATTATCTTGTTACTTCTGTACTCATAAAGAAGCACATAGGCTATTAGTTCCCTTTTTATTTGTAAATCCTCTGGTATGTATATTTAAAAAATAATTGTGTTTTATTCTGGGAATTAGGTTCTTTTGCAGTTAAAATTGCTATTCTGAAAGAAAGTCCGCCACCAAAAGGACTCATTACAAAAAATAAATAAATAAATAAAAATGTTTCGCAACAATAAAGAATTAGGTATATGAAGAAAAAAGACCATGTTCAGTAACCAAGAAAAAAAGGGCCACAGGAAATTCAAATAATAAAGATATCAAATATGAAACATGAAATTTAAAATGGTCATGAATAAAATCGAAATAAATCATCAGAAAATATAACAATCCTAAATGCACATGCAACTAATAACAGCAGTTCAAAATACATGAAGCAAAAAATGACAGAACTGAAAGGGGATATAAACATTCATAATTATAGTTGATAATTTCAATACTCATCTCTCAGGAAATCATAGAATAATTATATAGAAAAGCAGTAATAATAGAGAAATCTTGAACAATACTGTCAACCACCTTGAGTTAATTGATATAAACACTACGTCCAACAAGAGCAGAACACACACTCTTTTTCAAGTCGTACAAAATGTTCACCAAGAAAGATCATATTCTGAACCCTAAAACAAGTCTTGATAAGTTTAAGAGAACTGAAAGCATATACAATATGTCCTCTGATAACAATGGAATGTGATTAAAAATCAGTAATAATAATTATGACAGTAATACTCATAAAAGCTAGCTTGAAAATGAATTGTCAGAAATTAAACAGCATACTTTTATATAACCCATGAATCAAAGACAAAATCACAAGAAAGGTTAGATAGTATCTTGAATTAAATGATAATAAAAATTCAACATAAAATTTGTGGGACAGAGCTAAAGCGGTTTGTAGAGAAAATTCGTAGCGTTATATACTGGTTATTAAACAAAAAGAAAAGTTTAAATGGTCTAAGATTCTACTTTAAGAAGCCCAAAAAAGAGTAAAGTCATGCTTATAAAGTAGTATATTTAATCAAAGTGAGTAAATGGAGATAGTCATTGCTCTGTTATCTAAGAAGTATACATTAGTAAAAGTACTAATTTACTCAATTAGTTAGAATTATAATCTCTAGTGCAATCAAGGAGAGAACAGAGTAAGTGTATAAACACCAACTAAGTGGATGGAAAAATGATATAATAAACAATACTCAGTCAAATCAACTTAAAAAAATGTAAGAAAGAAAAAAAAACTGAATAAGCAAGACATACAGACACCAACTAGGTATCTTTATGAAATGGTAAATTTAAACATAATAATACAATCACATCAAAATTACATTTAATGTAAATGGAATAAATGTATTAATTTAAAAAACAAAGTTTTTCACACTGAAGAAATAGCCTACATATATGTTGTTCACAAAAATTATCTAAAAAATTAATAAGAAAGGTTGAAAGTAAAATATGAGCCATATAAATACCCACCAAATGAAAGCTAATATAGTTATATTGATATCAGACCAAAAATAGTACACTTAAAGGTAAAAAAATGATTACCTCCTGTTTAATGGACCAGAAGCTGTAATAACTACAGCGAAATTCAGTCAGATATTAATAAGAAAAAGGAAATTAGAAAAATGTCAAATGTTTTTGAAAATTAAGAAAATTCCCTTCAAATAATTCATGTATCAAAGAGGAAAGCATAATGGAAATTAGAAGATATTTTACAGAGTTACAATAAAAACATGAAATATCAAAATGGAAAAGAAAAAGCTAAATTTGTGCTTATAGGGAATTTTATAGATTTAAATGTATTAGAAATTTGTTTTTACAAAAATCAATGATGTAAGCACCAGCCTAAGAAGTTAGAAATAGTACATCAAATAAAATGCAAAGACTATAACATATACAAAGAAATATAAAGAGCAGAAATTAATGAAAATGTACAACAGAGATGGTCATCTAATCTTCCCTAACTTATTTGTGTCTTCTTGATTTCATGTGATTAGTGATTATACTGACAGCCCCCTCTCTGCTTTATGACTTCATATACAAATATGTAAAGAAATATTTTGTGAATCTTACATTTAAATACCAATATTCTGAAATTAAGAAAATAATCTGCCTTACTACAACCAAGAGGCTTGGCTTTTAATGAGTGGAGGTGGGGTGAGACAGGACATAGAACTTTGGGTCAACCTGTAAAGTGGGGAAATTTGAAATGGAACTCCGTATCACGTGAGAAATTAGAAGGTCTAATAACCTCAAAAAAAAAAGGGGAGGGGTGGATGAAAGGGGCTGTCTCTAATCGAGTTCTGAGTTTAAAACAACCCCCTAAATATTTCACCACTAGCCTGCTTCTCCAACCCTGATGGGTTTCACTTTACTATCAGAGTTATTGGAAAATCTCCATAAAGAAATTAATACAAAGCTATTTTGATCATTATTCCCTTTCAAGTTTTTGGCAAATCCTACACTGAAGTGGAGAAATAAACTCTCCATCTAATCTGTAAAATAATCCCACATAAAGAAGTCCGCTGAAATTTATAAACCAACATTGTAAAACACAAAGTAATAATCTTGGAGTCAGTAGAATTAGAATGGCAAGAGACTAAGGTATTAGAATTATCAGGTGTGTGTGTTTGTATGTGTATACATATCTAATTTACAATTCATACATAATAAAATTATATTTACATTTGATTCTGTATTACATATAATTTAATTATATTAGTAAACTTTATCTTTTTAAGATACTTTGAACATATATATTAACAATTATTAAAAGCATGAAAGACCAAAAAAGAGCTACTTTGAACAAATACAAAGAGAACTTTTAGAAATTAAAAGTCACTAAAATAAAACTTAACAAATAAGTCAAATGGAATATCAGACACAGCTAAAGGGTGATTAAATGAACTGAAAACCACCCTAAGGAAATTACAGACTGCTGCTCAGAATCTGGGATTTCTCAGATTTATTGTTTTTGTTAGATAATATTTTCAGAAATCAACATGTAATAAAACAAGAACTTTATTTCCTTTTATCAGCTATTTAAAGGTTTTTATGCAACTTAAACAACTTTTAACTAGGTATCTTTATGTATATTGATAAAAATTAAAATATGGGTAGTATCATGTATATAAAATAAGCAACCATCATTGATCCTTTCTTTGCTCTTGGATACAGCAATTAAATAATTCAGTATTTTAAAAAATTTATTCAAATTACCTTAACAAAATCTCTATCAGTCTTCTCCTTCCATTCTTCTCCAAATACAGTAGAAAAGGATCCTAAAGCTAAAAGAATAGTACATTCAATAATAATGGAATTATTTCTTTCACTTAATTCCTTAATAATATGTAGGTGCAGGAAAACAGTAAAAATACATTTTAAGATATCCTGTTCACTAAAAACTGTTTCATAGTAAATGATAGAAAGTCATAGTAATCTCTTTGAAATAGCTTTTTAAGTTATGTAAACAAATACTGGATGAAAAATATAAGATGGAAAAGTTAAATTTGTTGTCACTTTTATTATATTTCTTTAAACACAAAATGTATATATATTCCACATTGTCAAAGGTAGTGGAATCTATATTTATCTCTCAATTGAAATTCCATGCCCTAAAAATAAATCAGAACATCTCAAAAGCCTAACTAAATCAAATACATCCATAATACTCAAACTCAGAGAAATTATTTTTATAATGTAAAACCAGTGTTTTAAGTATGGATGTCTTCATAAAGACTGTACTTCCTTAAATTGTATTTTCTAAACTGTTAATATTTTATATTGCTATACCTCATAATAATTTAGTCTTTTAGATATGTAAAAATGCTTAAAGAATATAAGAAGATAAGCTGGGTCTAAAGAATACCTTGCTTCGGTGAACCAAAACAGGTAAGATTACCTCTATAATATATACATATATAATCTTTGCTCAAGGATAAATGAGAAGACTTCAAAAAAAAATTATTCCAGTTAGAGAATATTAATTCTTTCTAAAATCTTCACTTTAAGATTTCTAAAAATGTAAAACAACCTTGAATTCCATTCTATATTAAATGCTGAAGATGTCTCTAAATTATCAAAATAACTAATACAAAATAATTTTGAATGCAAACTAATTGAAAATTAAAAAGTAATATCAAAATATTAGAAACCAAAGAACATAAAATTGTGATGAAAATCCACCAAATTTAGATCTTCAGTTACAATATAAACTGAGAAGCACTGAAATTTGTTCCTTCCCTGTGTAAACAAGAATATTTCTTATTTCAGCAAGAATAAAAAACTAATTCTCACTTTTGTTTAAACTAATTTCAAAACTGCCTTCTTATAAAAGAAGTATATATCAAATTTTCAGGAATCCTACTTAGAATATCCCTAATAAACTTAGTTGGAAAGTACACAACATAAATCAAATTACAGAAACAAACTAATTTGCAAACATACTGCTATTTAGAATAAAAAAGTCATGAATCTATAAAATATTACAAGAAATTTTCAGGCTGTGTCTGTGATATATATATTTCCTCAATGACAAAATAATTTCAATACATGTAAATACCTTATCCTTTAATAGAATATATTTCTGGAAGAAGAAGTTACAATGGTTTTGGGGTAGGAGGGTTGAAAAGAAAAAAAAAATGTATCATTAACAGTCAGTTAATATGGGTATTTTAAGAAAGAGAAACTATGAGCAAGAAAAGATTTCAAAATATATTTTCTAAATCTCCACTCAACATTATACTACAACTAGAAAACTGAGCAATTTCATCTGAAGAAAACCTAAAGTTAGTAGGTAATTTCACAGAAAATAAAAAATTTGATTTATAAAAAACTGTACCTAGTAAATCCTACAAGTAAAAAGGATATAAAATATTTGATAAGTCTTATTTTGATTATTTAGGCAGCAAATTTTCAAATGCATTGATCTAGACTGTTTAGTTAAAAATTATAAACACAGAATAATAGAAGCAGACTTCAAAAAAACAGTTTCTTCCAGATCCTGGTTTTCTTTATCAGAATTTTATATCAAACAATCTCCTCAAATCAAAACCCATACACAACTCTTAAGAAAAACCCAGGATTTTTATTTCAAAAGCTCTGGTGAGACGAAATTACCATTCAAATATGTAAGTTAAAAAATCCAAACATTATTTTAAATAAGACATTTAATAAAAGCAAATAAATAATGCTATTGTATTGACTAATAAAAAGTACTCTGTCCTTATACAACTTTTAAAAAAAATCCGTAACACCATTATAGAATTATCATTCAATGTCCTCAGCTTAAAACTTACTGTCATCAAACACCCCGGCATTAGCAAGTAATAAAGTGATGATTTTAGGGTCTTTTTCAAGTTGCATGACGTGTTTGCTTTCATTTGATAGGAGAGTGCACACATTAATAGCAAAGTCCACTTCATTTGGGAGTCCAGATAACAATGAAAGCACCAATTTATTATAATCATTTGGCGAATTGAAGTCCATAGACAGCCCATAACTTTGACGCAGATAATCTAACAAAGATAAAAACAAAAACATTTTATCAAGGAATAGAAACCACTGTTGTTAATAACCTCTGAATACCAGACAGGGGCCTTTTTCTTTTATAAAATATAATCTAAGTGAAAATTTCAAAAGTTCAGCTTTTAAGGGTTCAACTTTCTAAACTTTTTAAGTTAAAATTATATTCTTCAGAAAGTATTAAACTATGAAAGTGTATGCACTCTCTTGGATACCATTCCCAAATTATTATTGTGCCATTATTTTAATTTATCTATTCTATACTTTTTACTCTTGCATTTTAAGGGACTTATTCTGATTTTTATATACTATAAAGCTAGGGAGACTGGTTCCTTTGAAATTTTTAACACTATCATGTTTTTAGACACTGCCTACCTTCTTTAGCTAATTGTAGAATTCCTTTTTTATGTCAGATTATGACATAATTAACATAGTAAAATTCACAATTTTTAGTTCTATAGTTACGTGAGTTGTGATAAAAACAGTCTTTTAACCACAACCACAATGAAGACATAGTAATTCCATCACTCAGCTTTTTTATGCTCCTTTGTTGTCAAATCCCTCTTATATCCACAATCACTAATTTCCTCTCTGTTCCCATAGCTTTGTTTCAGTCAAAGGTGAAAGATTTATACAATCTGAAGAGAAACCAGAGTATGAATAGCTTTTATTTCAGAATGCCAAATATATGGGATTATACAGTATCTAGTCTTTTGTCTGATTTTTTTTTAAATTTATTAAATTTTTTTTGACAGATCCTGCATCAGGTTTATTTGCACAACTAGCACAGGAGGACACCAGCTCCATGCACACAGTAGCCGACCAGTAACACCAGCCCTTCCATCCTCACATCAGCAGACAAGAGGCCTCTACTGAGGAGCCTTTGTGGGGGGCCTGGACACCTTTGGAAGCCTGAGCTATAACCACAGCCTGGGGCTTGGTTTTAGCCTTGATCTTGGACTTTCGCCAGCAGGGACTGAGACCCTTGGAGATGCAGGAACAAGCTCGTTTTGCAACCTTGGGATGAGCAATATAGGCAAGTGAACTGAGCTTGTAGCTGCTACCCTTTGGGATTTTAGGTTTGACTTCCTTGGGCTTTACAAGGGCCTTGATAGCCTGTGTCTCATTTCTTTTATTTAGCAAAATGCTTTTGAGGTTAATATCTATGATGATGTGTGTATCAGTAGTTTGTTCCTTTTATTGTTATAGTGTGGATATAAGAAAATCTGTTTATCTATTCCCTAGATGAGGGACATTTGTACTGTGTACAGTTTTTGGCACTTACAAGTATAGTTGCTATAAACATTCACATGCAGGACTTTGTGCAGACATACTTTATTTTTCTTAGATCAATGGGTCATATATACGTGTATGTTGGCTGTAACATCTTGCCTTTCCACCCCACAACCCATGTACAAAGAGTTCCTGTTGCTCTGCATCCTTGTCAGCACTTTATACTGTCAGTTTTGAATATTCTGATATGAGTCACTTATCTAATATATGTTTTGTAAATATTTTTTCCCAGACAGTGACCTGTCTTTTCATTTTCTTACCAGTGTCTAAAGAGAAGTTTTATAAAGTTTGATTTATAAATTTTTACCTTTACAGTTCATGCTTTTGTATTCTAGGAAATTTTTTCCTAACCCAAGGCAAATAAAATTTTCTGCAGAAGAATAAATTTAACACTTTCAAAATTTTGAAGGTATGAAAGATGGGGTTACAGAACACTAATGTATAATCATAACATATACATATAAGAAAATATTATACTTCTAGAAATACTGATCAATTGGGGCAGTTTAGGCCTTAGAAGGTATGTCCTGTGACATATACCCCAAGTACATTTTTCACATAAAGATATAACTAGTTTAATGAGAGGAAGAAAGTAAACAAGAGTTAAAATACTTCTAGATATAACATTTTAGAAACATATGGATTAAGAAGAATGAGAATGCAAAGTAGGAATCTATTGCCATAACACATCACAGAAGAAAAATCACCTAGGTAAGATATCTCTCCATTTCCCAGGGTAGACATTTGAAGAGACAGCTTTCCAATTCTAAAATAGTCTAGGAATTTCTCCAATAGTGTAATAATGAAGTACCATGATACAGTTATAAATCACTATGAACAGATTCTTTACCATATTTAAGGTTGAACAATATATAGTGCATTTTAATAACCCTGAAATGAAATGATTCATAAATACCTGAAAATAAGTATCTGAAAAAAGTAACAAAACTTCTGTGAATCTAGGGTTAGCTTTTGATATTTTTATATTGATCATAAGAACCCAAGTCTCAGCAAAAGCTAAGTTTTTAGATTTCACAAAACTTTCAAACAAATCTCTTCAAAAGAAAAAAATTTGCAACCCACATTCAATGTCAAATTTTGTTTATGTGCTTTCTATATGATCTTAGAATTGTTCTGTTTGCTTACATTTCAATACATCCTTACCTGAATAACTTGGCCAAAGACATCTCCAATCAAACCAAAATAAAAAAATGTGATAGTTATGAAAACTCCTTTAATTATATCAGGCTTGGTAAAGATTCCTAAGATAATGTAGGAAAAAAATGCTTAAAGATTTGAGGCAAGAGCCCCGCCCCTTTCCAAGGAGATCTGATCATCAAAAAGCTATAATTTTATACTTGGAATGGGATTAGAAATTTATTTTCTACTTTTTTCAAAAAAATATTTTTTAATCCTCACCCGAGGATATATTCATTGCTTTTAGGGAAAGGGGAAGGAGGGAGAGGGAGAGGGAGAGGGAGAGAGGGGGGAAGGGGGAAAAGAGAGGGTGGAGGGGGGAGAGAGAGAGAAAAAGAAAGAAACATGGATGTGAGAAAGAAACATCAATCAGTAGCCTCCCAAAGGCTCCCCAACCATGGATAGAACTGGCAACCTAGGTATGTGACCTGACCCAGAATCAAACTCACAACCTTTTGGTGTACAGGGTAACACTCCAACCAAGTCACACTGGCCAGGGCTATTTTCAACATTCTTGACTCCAAGTTTATAGAAATGAATTACTACTGGCAAAAATAATTTAATGTGAGGCAATGGTTTGTCTGTTTTCAGTTTAGAAGAAAGGGAGAATCATTCCTAGAGTGCTGTTTACATTGCAGGAGTTACACAATACTTTCATTACATTAATATTGGCAGTAATTGTGGTAGTGCACATGTCTATTAGAATACAAAATATTTTAAGGGAAATTTTTTGCTCAAATACAGCTAATATAACTAAAAAACAAAATTTCCTTATATGAACCTTTCCCAAATTTAAGTACCAAAAATGCAAATGGACAGGGTGCTTGGCCTTCTTTTACCAAAATAATTGGATTGGATTAAATAATCACTAAAATCATGGTTGGCTCTAAAACTCCATAGTTATTAATTTCAATGAGCCATTTTTTAACTTTGCCTTTCACAATTTTTCTATTAAAGATACTGCAAATAAATGATTTTATTTTCATTTAAAAATAACTGAATTTTTATGGTAATTTAAAAATGTAAGAAAACATGAACAAAAAGTCCTTAATAATGTACTATATAATACTGCAGAACTGACTGTATTCAAATCAATAACAATGGGGGAAAATAGATAAAGAGGAAAACCAAAGGATTAGGTATTTATGACAAGGAAAAACATGGAAAACTATGCAAATACATGATAAAACCACCATGAATGCCAAAGTTTAATAATCCTAAAGTTCAAAGAAAAATCTGCTCAATATTTTTTTGCCACTTAAAGTCATTGGGCAAAAGGATCCAAGATCCTTAGAGGAATATTTGGTCTCCCTCAATGTACAATATTCCATTTATTCTATTTATTATGAAAAGTATGAGTAGAGAATTGCATTTTATACAAAATGTCCTGGACTACTGCCAATTGAAACTTATTTATTATTCAAAATGTTATTTTAGAATATCTTTTCTTAATATCAACAATGAGTATCTTTAGGTAAATACATTTGCCTGCAAGGAGAGAAAGGCTATATGATCAAGGATGTAAGTGAAAATCTTTTTATAGGTTTCCAAAATTTCCTAAAAGCTCTTGATCTATCATTGTGTAATTCTATTTTGGTGATTATTTAAAACACAGGCACACAGACCATATTCTTCTTAATGATACTTGAACCATCAATGAAGGATTTGTTTTGTATATTGATAATCATTGTAATTTTTAGAACACTGTCATAATGTTGCTTTAGCTCCTTTCAGAAAAATAAAAAGCACCTTCGAATTCATAAATGCTGCTGTGAAACATGACCTCTTTTCAGTCTGAATTAGAAATACTATAGTCTGATATTTCCCAGCAATTCCTAGTTTCTTCCCTTTCATGAGTTCCCAATCCTGACTTTATCAATCATGTAATATGTAACATAACTGCTCAGATTCTCCTTAAAAACAAAACAGTAAAACCCACACATAAGACAACATATTAGATAAGAGTTATAACACCAAATTAAGCAATTCTGTTATTCCTTTAACTTGTGAAGACTTAGCAATGACTTTTATTAGACTTCTGAAGTACCAGAAATATATTACATCTTCTTTCTTGAAGTAAATCTGTTTTAGTTGGGGGGGCGGGGGGAAGGGTGGACAGGACAACCTGATCTAGAAAATACAAGATCAGACACAAAAGTGGGTCAGTTTAGGAATCTGTAATAGCAGACACCAAATTCTATTTAAGCTACAATCATGGACAGTTCTGTTGTTACTGTAATATAGGTACCACAGAGTTATGAAGCTGAAAAAGGTCTTAAAGGTCACTAGTACATTGTGGCATTCAATATAGAAATAGCTTCTATAGCATCCCTGAATGAAATAATGGTCATTACCCTTTTTAGGAACAAGGAACATATCACCTTAATGAGTCACCCTGCTTTACTTTCCACTTAAACTATTAGCAAGATCCTCTACATGGTGACTTAAGCACACATGAGAGAGTTTAAGGATTACCTTTAAGAGATTGGGACTATAGCACAAATGAATAATAACAAATATCTGTAAATCACTGTATATTTTATAAAGACTATATCCTTGAAAAAGACATTACCTTCTCTTTTTTAGGACAAATGTCGGTGACTGAAGAAGAGAGATGTTTATGTCTTCTAGCTCTCATCCCAGTCATCACAGCTCCAATCCCCAGAGGCACTAAACACCTGAACCTCCATCTAATCTGCCTCAAGAATCTCTTTATTACTCAACCTGGTTATTTCTAATTTGAGTTCTACTGTTTTAGCTGCAGATTCCTCTATAACTATTACCAGAATGACTTATATGAAAAACAAAAAATCTTATTCCTGGTACCTTGGCAGAAACAGCTGAACAGTCAGAAACATTTCTAGGGAATTCTGGTTCTGGGTATTCCATTAATTGTAGAAAATCTAGTAAATGGTAAGTATTCTTGGCTCCTTTAATCCTAACAGAACCTTTCTCATGTTTAGTAACTATTCAGGTTAAACGAATTAGCCAAAGAAAGAAGAAAAAAACTTCACTTAAAAGTATAGGCATTTGTAAGACTGCATTGTTGCAACTAAGAATCTTATGTAGCCTATGATAGAAGAGGCCCTGATACCCATTAGATGCTGATCTTTGAAAGCTGTATTACCACAGGCTTAAGTGTTTTCATGAGCAAAGTAAGGGACTAATTCATTGGATGATGTCTATTTTCCTAATTAAAAACTGTGGAACTATGCTCTCTCAATTTCCACCAATATTTACCTGATACACTGTGTTGCTGGTAATTGTAGGAAGATGGAATTGCACCAATAGGAAGCTGTGGCTTTGGATTGCCTGGTGGTACTTCATCATCATCCTCCCCAAAATGATGAACTTTCTCATACTTTTCTAGGTAACTGAAATAGAAAAACAGCACAGTAGATATATAAAAGTACATCTTATTTTTAACTCCTACTACATATATCTGCTTTCCTTTTCTAGAAGCCCAAAATTTAAAAAAAAATATTAAGATATTAAAAACCTCTTGTATTAGTGGAACACTCACTTCAGCAATAATACTGCAGTCAAACTCAATGCAATGATTCTAAAAGTGTTTTTATATTTATAGAAAAGATCATACCACTGAAATAAAAATATAAAAGTAATATTAAAAGACAACTCCCTGTAGATGAATGGCAGTATTTACTGATAAAAAAACATTACATATGGTCATTGTAAAACCAAGGAAAATGAGAAGATTCTTTAACCCCTGGTCTCCCCAGTCTCACTCACCAGAGATAACAATAGGTTCATGTGCATACATCTATATATTTTCTGTGCATATTTTTATTTACCAACGTATTTTAGAGCTCTAAGTATGCCAGTACATGCAGTACAAGTGCACTCTTTTTAAATAACTGTGTAATATGTAATTATATTGATATATAATTTAACTAGATCTGTAGAGATACATTTAGCTATTTTCAATTTTGTTTTTTGCTACTACAAATTACACAGCAATAAACTTAATCTGTTCACTTGCTGAATATTCTTCTCTGAATAGACATTAAAAATGGCATGATCATTTTAAACAGATACAGCCAAGTTACCATCCAAAATTCACGTGCCTAACAAATTTTGACCAATTTATGTGATAGTTCTTGTATCCCCACTATATTGTCATTTCTGAGTATGATCAATCTTTTTCATATTAATTAGAATTAAATCTCCAACTATTAATTAGAATTAAATTTCCCAATCCACAATTTATCACCACCTGCCAGTTCATAGTAAGTTCTCAAGTAAAATTTTAAAATGGGTGAACTGATCAAATCCCTGTTAAAGACAACACTGTAACTAACAAACTTGTTACTGTACTTCACAAATAAGTTGATTAATATAATTTCTATTTATCACAGGAAAGTTCTAGATGTAGTTAATTTAAAGATCAATCCTTCTACTATTCCTGATTCAGGCAAGTACTAAGTCCATTACTAGCTATTTTAAAAGTTCTACAGCTACCCACATCTTTTCTTTTATAGTTACTGACAGCTGAGAACAGAGAGGGGCGCATCAAATGAACATATAGGATGATCTCAGAAGTATTATTTTGTTTTTAGTACCAAAACCTAACTCAAGGTGGGATGAATGAAAGTCAAAACTTTACAAATATAAAAACTAATGACATGAAAAATCATTACCACTCTTCGTTTTCACCTTTCAGTTTTACATGGCACAATAATTCACATCTTTCCTGGAAAAGAATTAAACCGTCCCTTTCCATTATTTTCAAGTTCTCCATATACGCTTAATTAGAACAAGGAATTCTTTACTAGCTGGCAGCTTGATGGCTCGTGAATTTAACAGTTTACTGTAGGAGCAACAGCATATTAAGTAGGGATATATGCACAGATATAACCCTTCAGCACTGAGGAAGAGTATGCAGCTGCTCATATGTCACCCTGATCCTGGGGATGTCCCCCAGCAGATAGCACTGACAGTCCAAAAGCATAAAACAACACAAAAGGATGATTAAAAAGAGACAGTCTCTCTCCAGGATAGACCCATGATAGATGTGAATTGCTAAATATCAGGCCTATTCTTTTTGAAAATCCAATGCAGGTATTATAAAAAGAAGAGTACATAAAATTCAGACAAAAATAGCCCCTCAAAAATCATGTGACATTTTCTGCAAATGAGGGATCACATGCAGTCACTCAGGCAATAGTACTGATAGGGGTATTTTAGAGAGTATAGTCTTTCAGAACTGATTGAACTCAGTGTGCAATGGTTAAAAATAAACTAAGGGTAATCCTCATTAAATAAATTTTACTCAAATATAACAAAAATAACAATGGAGATGTAGAGTATTAAAATCAAAATCTTACACTAATATTTTAAGATGCTCTTTATAAACTTACTCACAATTGAGTACAGTTGACTTAAAATTTGTTTTTTTATTATAGCTGAGGGAAAAAACATTAGTAGTAAAGAAGGATCACAAATATAATATTTTCCCTCCCAGAACACCCAAAATGGAGCATAAGCAATATGGAGTAATTGACAACAACACTATACTATATACTCATAATAAATGGTATGTATTTATACATAAAACCTCTTTTAATTCAAATTTTCATAAGGTTTTTTTTTAATATGTTCCTTGACTTGACCATTCCCATTCTTTTCACCATTCCCTCCCTCCCTCCTCCCCTCTCATTACTGTCAATTTGATTTTTCTTTCAATGTTCCTTTTTATATTTTGCTTGCTTGTTTGTTTTGTTGATTAGGTTCCACTTACAGGTGAGATCATACAGTATTTCTCTTTCACTCACTGGCTTATTTTGCTTAGCATAGTACTCTCCAGTTCCATCCATGCTCTCACAAAGGGTGGTAGCTCTTTCTTCTTTTCTGCTGAGTAATATTCCATTGTGTAAATGTACCATAGTTTTTTGATACACTCATCACTGATGGGCAATTAGGTTACTTCCAGCACTTGGCTATTGTAAATTGTGCTGTTATGAACATTGGGGTGCATAGGTTCTTTGAATTGGTGTTTTGGGATTCTTAGGGTATAATCCCAGCAGTGGAATGGCACGGTCAAAAGGCAGTTTTGTTTTTAGCTTTTTGAGGAAATCCCAAACTGTTTTCCACAGTGGCTGCACCAGTCTACTTTCCACCAACAGTGCACTAGGGTTCCCTTTTCTCCACAATCTCACAAGCACTTGTTTGCTGATTTGTTTTTGATGGCCATTCTGACCAGTGTGAAGTGATATCTCACTGCAGTTTTAAACTGCATCTCTCTGATGGCTAGTGATGAAGAGTATCCTTTCATATGTCTCTGGGGCCTGTTTATGTCCTCCTTGGAGACGTATCTGTTCAGGTCCTTTACCCATTTTTTAACTGGATTATTTGTCTTCCTGGAGTAGAGTCATGTGAGTTCTTTATACGTTTGGGAGATTAAACCCTTGTCCGTGGTATCATTGGCAAATATATTTTCGCATACATACAGTTGGTTTCCTTTTCATTTTGATGATGTTTTCTTTAGCCATGCAGAAGCTTCTTATTTTGATGAAGTCCCATTTGTTTATTCTTTCCTTTATGTCCCTTGCTCTAGGGGACATATTGGTGAAAATACTCCTGTGTGAGAGTTTCCTGTGTTTGCCTCTAGGACTTCAATGGTGTTGCGACTTCTATTTAAGTCTTTTATCCATCTTGAGTTTATTTTTCTGTATGGTGTAAGTTGGTGGTCAAATTTTACTTTTTGCATGTAGATGTCCAACTTTCCTAACATCATTTGCTGAAGAGGCTATTTTTATTCCATTTTATGCTCCTGCCCCCTTTGTTGAATATTAATTAACCATAGAGACATGGGTTTATTTCTGGGCTCTCTATTCTGTTCCATTGATCTATGTGTCTGTTCTTATGCCAGTACCAGACTGTTTTGATTACAGTGACCTTGTAATATAGTTTGATGTCAGGTATTGTGATCCCTCCTACTTTGTTCCTCTTTCTCAAAAATGCTGCAGCTATTCGGAGTCTTTTATTGTTCCATATACATTTTTGAAATGTTTGTTCTATGTCTGTGAAATATGAATTAAAATTGTATTTTAATAGGGATTGTGTTGAATCTATAAATTGTTTTGGGTAGTATGGACACCTTGATGATGTTAATTCTTCTAATCCATGAACACGGTATATGCTTCCATTTATTTGTGCCTTCCTTAATTTCTTTCTTCAGTGTTGTATAGTTTTCTGCATACAGATCTTTCACTCCTTAGTTAAGTTTACTCCTAGGTACTTTATTTTTCTTGTTGCTATAGCCAAGGGGAATTTTCCCTGATTTCTGATTCTGATATTTCATTTTCTGGTGTATAAAAATACCTTCGATTTCTGAATATCAACTTTGTATCCTGCTGTTTTGCCAAATTCACTTATTAAATAGTTTTTCGGTGGAGTCTATAGGGTTTTCTATATACACTATCATGTCATCTGCATTTATGATAGTTTTACTTCCTCCTTTCCAATTTGTATGCCTTTTATTTCTTTTTCTTGTCTGATTGCTGTGGCTATGACTTCCAGTACGATATTGAATAGAAGTGGTGAAAATGGACATCCTTGTTTTATTCCTGATCTTAGTGGGACTGCTTTTAGTTTTTGCCCATTAAGTATGAGGTTGGCTGTAGGTTTTTCATATATGGCCTTTATTATGTTGAGGTATAACCTCTTTATTCCCACTTTGCTGAGTGTTTTTATCATAAATTGTTGCTGTACCTTATCAAATGCCTTTTCTGCATCTATTGATATGATTATGTGGTTTTTGTCTTTCTTTTTATTTATGTGATGCATCACGTTTATTGATTTGTGAATACTGAACCATCCTTGCATCCCTGGGATGAATCTCACTTGATCGTGGTAAAGGATCTTTGTAATGTATTGCTGGATGCAGTTTGCCAATATTTTGTTGAGGATTTTAGCATCTATGGTTCATCAGCGATATTGGCCTGTAGTTTTCTTTCTTGGTTGTGTCTTTATCTGGTTTTGGGGTTAGGATGATGCTGGCCTCATAAAAAGAGTTTGGGAGTCTTCTCTCTTCTTGGATTTTTTGGAATAGTCTGAGAAGGACAGGGGTTAGCTCTGTCTTAAATGTTTTGTAAAATTCTCCTGTGAAACTGTCTGCCCCCAGGCTTTTGTGTGCTGGGAGATTTTTGATGACTGTTTCGATTTCACCAGTTATCTGTCTGTTCAGGTTTTCTGTGTCTTCTTCATTCACTGTTGGAAGGTTATATTTTTCTAGAAATTTGTCCATTTCATCAAGGTTTTCAAATTTCTTGGCATAAAACTGTTCATAGTAATTTCTTACAATTCTTTGTATTTCTGTGGTATCAGCTGTTCTTTCTCCTCTTTCATTTCTGACATTACTTATTTGGGCCTTCCCCTTTTTTTCTTGATGAGTCTACTTAAAGGCTTGTCGATTTTGTTTATCTTTTCAAAAACGAGCTTCTGGATTGGTTGATCCTTTGAATTGTTCTTTTAGTCTTTATGCCATTCTATTCTGCTCTGATCTTGATTATTTCATAAGGTTTTAAAAATATATGATTTCTGGTCCCTTGGCACATTCTAACTTTATTCCTCCAAGCAGAGTCTTCACATTATTTTAACCCCCAGAAATTTATGGTTTAGGCAAACTGTTATGACTTGTGAAATTTTTATTTCCCTGGCTTGAGGATCAATACTTGTTCTCATTGTCATGTTCAAATATTTCTGAGTCTCAACCTTTCTTAGTTTAGCTAAGGTTTTCACACCTAGTTCTGATCTCTTGTCCTTCTTAATAAAGTCTTTTTTTTTTTTTTTTTGGTTTTTCAAAGAGTTATATGTCTGAAAACTAAAAAAGTCTTAACAGACAAGAGGAAACACTCAAAATAAAAATAAAAATTTAAATCTAAGTCTCTACCATGACCTTGAGGTTACTCGCTGATATTTTTTGTTCATTCATTGGACTACACATGCTGGACTTAACATTTCTCTTTCTTCTCAAAGTCAGTAACATCACTTTCAATGGTTAATACATTAATAATACAAGTATTTACTGCGTTCTTACAGTAATCTGCCTAGTACACTATATGTTTAACATCAGACTGGTAAAATGTTGAAATCCAGGTGGCAGTAACTCTCTCATCAGACAACCACAAAAAAATTAGTTTCCCTAGTTCAACATTAGAAACAGATTCAGGTGGAATGAATTATATATTTTTTTTCTTTACCTTGACATTAATTTAGTTTGTAGTAGATTCTATGCCACAGGTTACAGATTTAGAGGATGGAGGTAAACATCCTCTAAGGAAATACAGAAATTACTTTAAATGGCATTGTTCAATTAAAAAGCTTAAGTGTGACCAAAACAATGGGGGAGGGCGGGAAACTCCATTCAAAATAGCATCAAATAATATGGGTAGCATTATTGTGCACAAGGGAAAGTTTAACCTCTTGCATTATCTGACAGATTAAGTACACAAACAAAAAAACAAATTAGGTTATAGAAGATTTGAATATAATCACCAATAAGATTATTAGACATACAAAGATTTTCCTTTCAAATCTCCATGAAAATTAAAAACTGTATATCAAATTACACAGAAAATGGCAATAAATTAAGGATTAACTATTACATAGGGCACATCCTCTAACTACAATGCAGCTCAAAGAAGTTTTGCCTAAGACAGAAAAAGGGCTTGGAAAATTAAAAATAACTTTTATGATGTAAAATACTAAAACTATATACAACCCTAAAGAGACTAGTACAACAGTATCATCAGTGGATATCAACTCCGGGTAAATCCTGTTTCACAATACAACAATTAAATATCTTCATAACCCTCTTCCAGATTATTTTAAAGCAGTTCCTTCATATCATATAATTTCATCTGTAAATATTTTTGACAGAGTTCTTGGTAATTAAACACAGTAACAACAACAAATAATAAAAAAACTCAATTGTTCTTGTATCAAGGAAACAAATCAAATACGTATGATTTGGAACATTTTGCAAAAACTTTTTTTATGTTTTAGGAAAAGATGGCAGGTCAAGGACGCATATCCAACTCTTCCATTAAATACAATTCCAGTGAACCTGAAGAATCAAAATTGAGGGATACTGCATAATTTATAAGTTAGAAACTTTTAGAAATTCTGGCCCATTACAAGCAACTTCAAGGATCCACAAGACTAAGTTGCAAAACACCTCTTAAGAGAGTAAATGTGGTCTAGTGGGACAGATTCTAGGCCAAAACACATAAAAAAGCAAATTCAATTTGGACTCCTTCTAGCAACTAAGGATCAACAGACTATGAATGTGTGTCTGACAATTGGACCCAGAGAATGACAATTATTAAGAAGAAAACCATACAAAGCTGGGTTGAACTCAGTGGTCATCCAAGGAAGCAAAGTCTTTTATAAATCTTTACCTTGTAGCATCTTTGTCAAAATGATCCCAAAGACTCAGACATGTGGGCACCTATGACAAGCACCAGTATGGAAAGACTAGTGTCATCTGTAATGGGACCTCCTCTATTGATGTAATGTACAGTAACTTCAAGATGAAACACCAGGCACAAAATCAAACACAGTGGCTTGGAAACCAGAGGTGATGAAATTGCTTTGCCCAGAATTATCCTCTCTGGAGGGAGGAGGCACTAAAAAGTAGATTTTAGAAGGTAGAAGGTAACCTTGGTAAAGTAGAGGGCAAGCTTGAGAAAGTATTCTACATGGAAAGGAAAAGAACTAATGAAAACAACTGGTGGTTGAAAATGAGATGTGTAATGATAAATAGGAGCTCAAACATAAAAAGAAAAAAACCTGTGGTTTTGAAAGAAAGACCAGAATAAATGATCTTTGACATAATAACAACAATCATTGACATAGATGAATTTCTTGAACTAAAATGCTTAATGTGTATATCAAAAAAGTCCCTGGGGCTGCGATAGGGTGCATGGATTGCCAGACAAAAATTAATGAAGACAGAAAAACAGTCCAACACATTTTGGTGAAGGTTTTATGCTCTAAAGATAAAAAGAATTCCTAGAAGTAGGCAGAACCACTCCTATTCTCCAAAAGTTACAGAGAACAGATGAACTTGCTTGACTTCTCTTCAAAATCAATTGCTAGCCCTGTCTCAGTTGGTTGGAGCATCATCCCATACACAAAAAGTTTGCAGGTTCAATTCCCACTCAGGACGCACACCTAGGTTGCAGGTTTAATCCCTGGCTGGGGTGCGTACAGGAAGCAACCCATCAATGTTCCTCTCTCACAGCTCTCTCTCTCTTTCCCTTCCTCTCCCTCTGAAATCAATAAAAACATATCCTCAGGTGAGGATAAAAAATCAATTGGTAGACAATAATAAATATCCAAGTTTTGAGGAGAAAAGTAATTTCTTTTGAGTAGAAATCTGAACCCAATCATGTTGCTCAAGTAAGACAACAGAAATTCATTTTCAGATATGTAATGACTCAGAAAAAAAGTCACATACCTCTCTGGAAAAAAAAACAATAGTCAAGTAAGTAATTGATAGATGAATCAAAATTAAGAAATGGTTAAAACAGGTAAATGATGATGTGCACAGAGGCTATTTAAATTCAGCTATTAGTCTCAACTATAATTGCTATATTACAAAAGAGAATGCAAATGTCATTGGTGATTTTAAAAGAACATAAGGAAAATGTAAAACCATTAAAATAATTTGAAAATGATACTCCTGATATAGTTCAAGAACTTTTCCACAAAAATGAAAAAAAAAAAGACAGTAATAGTAAGAAGAATAAAAAATTACACACTGTGTTATTTATACAGGAAGCATGAACAAAATGGGTGCATTCCCACAGTTAAAATTAATGAAAATTTATTCTTGGCCATGTTTCTAAATTTTTTAAATGTTTAACAGCAAAATTAAAATCTGGATAATTACTTTCCAAATGAGTATAGGGAAATAAAAGTATTGATGTACATAATACTCAGAGAAAAGGAGAAAAGCAAGAATAACTTTTGATGTAGCAATTACACCCTTTGCCATATACCCTGGGTAAAACTGGAAACAACCCACATATTAATAAATGATAGCACAAATAAAACCGACATATTCATGCAATGAAATATTATATGGCAGTGAAAACTAAACTAATGTGGTAAATGTTAAGTAAAAAAAATCATTTCAGAATACACTATGATTCCATTTATATAAATATCATAAACAAGCAAAGGAAATTTAAATGTATTTATCCATAGACAAGACTGTATTAAAACCACAAAGAAAAGTGAGATAATAATTATTACCTAGAAAATAAATGAGAAATTACCTCGCAGGAGAGAAATGCAATAAAAGAGAAACATAAAGGGCTTCATAGGCATTAGTAGAGTTTTACTTTTTTATTGTTTTGGTGTAAACTTGTATGCATTAAGCTTTTGTTGTGTGTATATTTCACAATGAAAAATAATTTAAAACTAACAAAAGTAGTCAGTTATTTTAGATATGTAATGACTCAGATAACTTTCAAATACTTTCAAAACACAGGCATTTCCACTGCTCTATAAAATGTTCCCAATTACAGAAAAAGATTAGAAGCTCTCTGAAAACTAACCTAGCAAAACTGGCAAACTTCATTAAAATTGCAGTTTTAAAAAAAACTAAGATATATAAATACTAGAAAAACAACCTATTAATATATATTTAACACATACACACTCAAGGTTGAAAATTTTATTGCAGAAACCCAATGATAGCTCACTACCGAAAATTTCATAACATTAAACTCACCTGTAGAAGAAAAAGTTCTATTGTCTAAACAAAATACCAGAGGTTATTTAATAAGCGTTACTTAATAAAACGAAGAATCCACGCTTAATTGAAAAGAAAATTAAATAAAGAATTCCTGAACATTTTTACTTCTGGATCTCTCACATGGCCCCTTTGTTACGCAATACACAACAAAGAATTTCCAATCTACCTCTTCTACCTGTTACAGGCTTTCTCAGAACATTACATCTCAACCTGATCCAGGGTTCTTGTTTCTGTAGAAGAGTGACCTATAAATTGAGGAACACATACAAGATACTCCAACAGGGAGAGATATTTAATTTATGGATTGTCACTGCCACCTCCCTCACTCAATATATCAGGCAGTCATATGTGAGACAATGTGAGGGGGCAAGCAGTGGAATCATCATTCATCCACTATAATGCCTTTGACCAGTGGAACCTTAATTATTCATTAGATTCCATGGACTAATGTCATTGTTTAGCAGATTTAAAGATAATATCTCATTTAACTAAACTATCACAGAAAGGGCAAGAAAATTAAATATATTCTTTCAAAGAAACCACAGTTTGAATACGAGGGGGGATCCTAAAAAAACCCAGAATTTTTTAATAAAAAATTGTGTACTTATTTTTACATGTTTAAACTTCAGCTACTTTCAAAGTACTCTATTTGATGCAACTCATCTATAGAGACATTTCCACTGCTCAAAACGGTTTCTCAGCTCGTTAATTTTGATGCCTCTTAGTGCCTCTGCTGGTTTTTGTTCCATCTCTTCCACATCAGCAAAACATTTTCCTCTGAGAACTTGTTTAATCCAGGGAAACAAAACAAGTCACTCTGGGCAAGACCAAGTGAATAGGGAGGGTGGGGCATGGTGATCATGCCATTTTTTGGTCAAAACTGCTGAACATTCAGCATGGTATGGGCACAGGAGCTCATAAATCACTCATCATGAAATGGACAAATGCACTGAGTCCTCAAAAAAAAATTCACTAAAGCCGAACACAGCTTCCCACAAGAACGCCAGCTGGTACACTGATACCGATGGGTTCCTAGAACACTCACCTAGCAGGGGAAGCCAGTATTACAAGGGCTCACCCTCCAGAAGGTAATTCCATGTTTTTTTAGATCCCACCCCTCATAAACAGGAAAATGGCAAAGCTTTTACTTCTTACATAAGCTCTTTATCAACAGTACCATGAAGTAAAAACAATGCCAATGAAATCACATGTGAAAGTAGGCCAAAATATTTCTAAATTATAAAAAGTAACCTGTCTGAATTGTGGATTTACATGCCCTGACACTCATGATGAACCTTGTCCTAGGCTGTTATACTCTTATGTTAGTGAAGATTCTAGGTGTCCTAAGCATCTAGAATGTGGAGAGTCTTCTACATTTTTCTCAGCAGTATTCTTCAAGTTGCTGAAACTTAATCAAAACTTCATAATGTTTAAAGATATAGATTATTTCAAGTGAGTGTACTGATAAATATTTATTATCTTTCAAAAGCTAACTTCTGTATCACTGGGGAAACATTCGTTCATTTTCTCATGATAAAAATGGCTAAAACTAATACATGGAAAATATGCCAACAAAAACAAAATACTGTTGGCAAATAATAAGAAAACACCACTGAGAAGTTGAAAAAACAAGGATTCAAGCATATTATACTATGTGGGAGAGGATTTCTATATAGCTGAACTTAAGCACAGATGTTTCTAAGATAGCCTAGCTTATAGCATTTACTAGATAGATTCTCTTTCAAAAATGAAATTTATTAAGAACTACTTTTTGGTGAGTCATTAAAAGAAAGCTGTGCTACAGAAGACGTGTTCTGATAAGCAAATGGCTTTTCTAGAAAAGGATTTTTCAGGACAATATGCTAATTCTACTTAAAGCCACTATGAAGAAGCAGATGCTTTTAGCTAGGAAGGGGATGAAGTTGGGGAGTAGACAGAGGAAAATGAAAGGGAATGAGGGTAGAGGAAAGGAAAAAGAAGACGGTAAGGAGGAGGGATATGAAGGTTATAAGGTAAGTTTAGACATGTGAAAAATCATGACTGCATCATTAACAGGCAGGGTAATTATGTAAAGAAGTTGGACAAAAGTGCCCAATATACTACATGATAATTGCAATGTTGTTAATTATATAAAAACAAGGTTTTTTAAATACAGTAAAACCTTCAAATATTTTTCATAATGAAGTGACTAAAAAAATATTTTGTACCACAGAATATGAATGACTGTCATAGTGAAAAACTACTTAAAAGTGCTGCCAATCTTGGTAATTACCATACTTTACTTTTCAAAAGGCCGAAGTCAGCTAACTTTTCTCATGATACATTAGGTGATGAGCAATATCTTACCTAACAAATAATTTAAAAACAGAACAAAACAGACACATAATCTACTCTTAAAGTTAAAATTTTAACAATGAACAGAAAGTAATTACTTTTAAAAAGAAACTTAAGCTATGGAGACATCATTTTTAAAAAAAATGTTCCTTTTTAAAAAGGATTTTCCTTCCATCATGTGATTTTGTTGCTTAAAATATTGTACATGTCATATATGAAAAATCCCATGTCTACACTGAAGTAGGAAAAAGTATTTTTCCAAACTATTTAAAAATCCCCCCAAAATTGTGTAGGCTTTGAATACCTTAAAAACAGATTTTATATTATATAGTTTCATACTTAATGTCACAAGAACAGTACAAAGAACTCATATGTCCTCAATCCATATACACCAATAGTTTTTATGTTGCTCATTTGCTTTATCATATTCTCACTTTCTCAATCGCTCCCTCTGTCTACGTGCATGCACACACATACACATATACACACACACAGAGTCCTGAACCATTTCAGCTCTACCTAACACATAGAAACAAACACAGGGAGGCTACCAAAATGGGGAGACAAAGAAACATGTCCCAAATGAAAGAGCAGAACAAAACACCAGAAAAAGAATTAAACAAAATGGAGACAAGCAATCTACTACATGCAGAGTTCAAAACACTGGTTATAAGGATGCTCAATAAACTCAATGAGAACTTCCACAGACAAAAAAATGATACGGAAACTATAAAAAAGAACCAGCCAAAAATGAAGGATACAGAACTGAAATGAAGAATAATTTATAGGGAATCAACAGTAAAGTAGGTGCAGCTGAGAATCAAGTCAGCAATTTGGAATACAGGAAACCAAAAAACACCCAAGCAGAATAGCAAAAAGAAAAAAAAAAAATAAAAATAAGGATAGTATAGGGAACTTCTGGGAACAACTTCAAGCACACCAACATTTTGCATCATGGGGGTGCTAAAAGGAAAAGAGAGCAAGAAATTTAAAATCTGCTTTAAAAAATGCCAGAAAACTTATACATGAGAAAGAGTACATGTGAAATATTTTGCAAAATATTATAGCGATTGTGGATTAGAGCATATCCCTTCTTTTAAAAAAAAAAATGACAGAAAACTTGCCTGATCTGGTGAAGAAAAGAGACATACAAATCCAGGCAGCACAGAAAGTCCCAAACAAGAGGAACCCGAAAAGGCCCACACCAAGGCACATCATAATTTAAATGCCAAATGCTAAAGACTAAGATTCTTAAAAGCAGCAAGAGAAAAGCAGTTAGTTACCCAAAAGAAAGCTCCCATATAACTGTCAGCTGCTTACTTGACAGAAACTTTGTAGGCCAGAAGTGATTGTCAAGAAATATTCAAAGTGATGAAAAGTGAAGACCAACAACCAAGATTTCTCTACCAAGCAAAGCTATCACCTAAAATCAAAGGACGTATGAAGAGCTTGTTCCCAGGCAAGAAAAAGCTAAAGGAGTTCATCACTACCAAACCAGTATTACATGATATGTTAAGTCTTCTTTAAGAAGGAAGAAAACAAAAAATATGAACAATAAGATGGTAATAAATACGTATCATCTATCAACAATTGTATCTACAAAAAAACAAAATAAATGAACAAGCAAAATAGAACAGGTTCGAAGACACAGAGAACATTTGACAAGTCACCAGATGGGCAGGGGGTTGGGGAAATGGGTGAAAAGGGTGAAAGGATTAAGTACAAATTGGGCCCTGGCTGGTATGGCTCAGTGGATTGAGTACCAGCCTATGAACCAAAGGGCCACAGGTTTGATTCCCAGTGTAAGGGCACATGCCTGGGTTGCAGGCCAGGTCCCCAGCAGGGAGTACACAAAATGCAACCACACTGCTGATGTTAGACTTGTAAAAAGTGAGTCAGACTTGTAATATGCTGTTATATAATAAAAAAGAATGTAGAACAATGGTGTATATGGTATATTTCTACCTATGTAATAAAAAAGATTAGCTACATGCTTCATATGAATAAAGTATTTCTGGAATGAAATTTTAAAAAACTGAAATAGTGATTGCCTTCATAGGGAAAACTTTCTCACCCTTCAATTAATTTTTTTTAAAGCAGTGCTCTTAATAACTTCAATAAAAAAAAGGCTAATTATAAATAAATCTATTAAAAGGTACAAGATTTAAAGTGTGATGTAGAGATGAACTGCTGGAGTAGAACAGGGAAAGCCATCATCCAATGTAAAAATGTAGCAATTCAAGTAAGTGTGGGAAACACATCGCATATTCAATAATTCTGAGATAACTGATTCATTATTGAAAAAAAAATTAAATTTTTACCATATACTGTACAGACCAAATTAATTTCCAGGTGAGTTAGAGATTTAAATGTAAATGTAAGCCCTGACCGGTGTGGTTAAGTTGGTTAGGTATTGTTCTGCAAGTGAAAGGCTGCTTGTTCTATTCCTCGTCAGGGTACATGTCTGGGTTATCAGTTCAGTACCCAGACATGTGGCAACCAACTGAGGTTTCTCTCCCTCTCTTTTTCCCTTCCCCTTGCTCTAAAAATATATAAAATCTTTTAAAAAATAAATGTAAATTTAAAGACACAAAAAAACTCCATAGAAGAAAACACACATTAATGTACTGATAACATTAGACTAGGAGAAGGCCCTTCTCAGCTTGAGAGGAAGTACCCACAAAAGAGTAATGTATTTACCTAATGAAAATTTAAAAACTTGTATAAGACAAAATGTAACACAGTGCTAAATGATAAATAATAACCTGGAAAAATATTTTTTATATGTGTATATACATATGTATGTTAAATTTTAAAGTATTTCAAGTAGCTAAGATCAATATTATAATTTTTTTAAAAGAAGCAAATGATGTAACTTGTAAAAAATGAGGGAACACACCAGTACAACCTTTCTGGAGGGGAAATTTGACAATATGCATTAAAAGCATTGAATATATGATTGTATCACTTGATCTCAAGAAATCTTTCCTCTAGCAAATTACTCTAAGGAAATAAACATGTTATTCAAACATGCATTCAAAGATATATTCAAAGATTTATCAAAGATTTATCAAAAATATAAATAAATAACCGAAAGTATCTATCACAATTTATATGAATGAAAAACAATGTAACTATCCAATAGGGAACTGGCACACTAAGTTTTATGCAAAAAAATTCTATGTAGACCATAAACTTGGTGTTGTAAAAGAATAGTTAACATGTAAAGATATCTGAGATACTATATAAAAAATTTTTAATGTCATGAGGAGTATGATTCTATTCATTTAAAATACATATTCCATTAAGAAAGTGTATGCAAAGGAAGTAGTCTGAAACCTAGGTAACAAAATACTGACAGTAATCAGTGTTTAGTATGTGCTTTAATTTTTAAAAATTTATAGTTACTAATTTTCTACAGTAAATAAATGTGTTTTGTTTTTATTAAGAAAAAATAGAGTATAGGTAGTGAAATTACTCCTTCTGAGTTTGGAGTGAGAAAAATATGAGTTAAGATATATATAATTTTGAAATGGATCCTGCTTGGTGTGGCTCAGTGGACTGAGTGCCCGACTGTAAAGCAAAGGGTCGCTGGTTCAATTCCCAGTCAGGGCACACGCCTGGGTTGTGGGCCAGGTCCCTGGTGGGAGGCTCACGAAAGGCAACCAGATATTGAAGTTTCTCTCCCTCTCTTTCCCCTCCCTTCCCCCCTCTCTCAAAATAAATAAATAAAATCTTTAAAAAAAAAAAAAAGAATCACATCTCTAAAAAGAAAAAGAAATGGTAGGAAAAGTGTAAAAAGAAACCATATGACTAAGAGAATTATATACTATTCTCTTAGTATATAGAAGGCTATTTAAATAAAGTACAGAAAGCAGAAGTGGGACTTGGAAAATTTCAGCAAAGTGACAAAAGTTATTTTAAAGAAGGAGAATATGGTCATTTCTTGAGACAGTACTCGGTCAGGAACAGTGTTATCTGGAGAAGGAGAAAGAGGTTCTAGTTTAAATTGGAAGGAAGAAAAGGGAGACAGGAAGTGATAGGAGGGATAGAAGGGAGAATAGAAAGAATATAAAGGGAAGAAGAAAAGGAGGAAGGAGGAGGAAAGAGGAGATGCGTGAGAAGGAAAAAGGGTAGAAAGGAAATGAATGGAGAAGTATGAAAGAGGAAGGGAAGTAAAGGCACAGGAAAGAAGAAAAGGAATACTGGGGAAAAGAAAGTAAGGCAGAGTGCTATAAGAAAATATTGAGAATAAAAAAGTTTATTACCAAGAAATGGGTTATTAGAGACTGCAGTGGAGTATTGTGGTTAGCTCAAAAGCGGTAACTGCATGAGAAGAGTAAGCTTGAAGTGACTGTAGAGTCAACAGAAATAAATTATCCCTTATAATGACAAGGTTCTAGATGAATTTTGATACTGGCACATGGAGGGTCCACAAGATATAATATCCCTATACTAAAATACACACTTCATATATGTATAAATTTATTTCATATATGTGTGGATTATAGAAGATAACATTTATTTATATTTCTTAAATAACCAAAGAATTCTTCCAGGTTTTAAAACCTAGCAAAATATAAAAACAGCAATAAAAAAATGACTAGGGTGTAAAATTACAAGAAAGTTGAGTTTCAAGCTGAAATAGGAAAATGGCACTTGTGGTTAAAAAAAAAGGTTCTCTGGAAAGCTGAGAAAAAAGGGGGTATATCATGCAAAATTATTCAGGACAAAAATAATAGCCAAGTAAGCAGAATATTATGGAATTCCTTTTAGATTCAGTTCTAGCACATAATATATAAATTAGTTTCATTACTGCATAAACCACCCTTTGTTTTCTGACCTTGGACAGTGAAACTTAAGGCTCTGGCCAAATGAGAAAGAAAAATCTATGACTCTCAGGGGAGCTGCTCTTATTTAACTAGTTAAAGTACAGACGGACAAATGTCCTCTACCATTAGAATAACACCATCAGTACAAAGAGCATACACTGGGAGCTCTCCCTGGTGCTGCAATTCACCCCAGCTTTCTGAGACCTAACTTGAAGACTAGTTTTACTAATCAGCGATCCAAGTTTACTATTTCTATGCTGACCTATCTGCCTGAATTCTCATTACCCTTATTTCAGCAAATTATACACTAATCTGTGCCTCTGTAAGTGTATTCTTTCAAACTTTATTATGAAATGAATAAAATACAGAGATATAGCAAAGGGTCTACTCTAGGTCATTTGTATGTTTTCTTTATATTTCCCAACATTTAAAAAAAGTAATCAACCAAAAAATAAAAGTAGAGTACCAAAGAATCCAAATAAAGTATATGTGTGCACACACACACACACAGAGAAGCAACAGACTAATCATATGCTACATGGTCAGCTAAATATCTCTTGCAATTAATCTTCCTAAAAAGAATATTCAACACTGAGCTTACTTCATTTTAATGCACTATCGACTCTTATAAAATATGTAAAACTTTAGGTTTTTCACCCATTTCTGATCTATAATTAATTGACAACAATTATTCCACTGCCTAAATAGTATACATTTTCCTACATATGCATCTTTAAAAAAAATCGTTTTAGGACTACTAAGCACCTACCATGAACTAAAGGGGATAACCGGATTCTCTAAATCACAATGAGGAAATCATCAAGAGTAAATATTTTGAATTTAGAAAATAGCTACTATTTATTTTGAGGAGATGAGAGAATATATGGTACTTGTTTGTTGCTCTTATTCAGAATGTGCAATAAATATAAAATCCACAAAGAAATGAGAAAAAAAGGTTAAAGAATCAAAATACTGCAATATAAAACTTTGAATGATTTGGGCATTCCAACAGATATCATGATTTTAATAAAGGTTATAATGAAAACTTTATTAAATTACAGAATTAATAAAATTAAGTTTAAAATGGAAACAAATATGAAAACTATGAATAAGTTTAGGAAGAATTGTCAAAGTATAACAGAAATAAAGAATTCTCATCAAATGTAGCATTTTAGTTCAAATGGACTAAGTGATTTAATTTTCCTCCAAACTGGTTGGTCCTTTGAAAAAGAGATGACTCCCCTCACAAAGAATTTAATCTGAGCTCATCCAAGCAGTCAGTTGTTGGGAATCTAGTCATCTAAAAATATTTGCAATTAATACTTCTTATACTACCTAGTGATCTACAAATTATGATGTCAGAATAGTTTTGGATATTTTTGTTACTAAACCATGTTTCCTGTTTTTAATCATTTGTTCCTGTTAAGGCAGAGGAAAGAAGATATAACGTAGGACAAAAGAACTTTTTCTTGCCTGAAAGCACAATTTGTGACAAATAGAAGGAAAATGCACCTACTGGAGAATCTTGTCCACTTCTCCCATCCCAAGAGCATCTCCCTTGCACCTAAGATATCTTTACAGAACACCTGCAGCTCTACAGAGCAGTCTGAACACTACCGCTTTAAGAATAAAACATTCTCAACTGATTATTGACATAACATATTATTTAATAAATTAGAACAAATCAGAGTCAAAGATGACTTAGGCATGTGGTGCCAAAAAGCAATACACATGTCCATGTTCCTAATCTTCCTAAATCTAAGAATTAAAATTCTTTAAAGTGGTAAAAAACTATTGTAAGAGAGGTGCTGATCTAATTCAGTGATTCTCAACTGACGGTAGTTGGGACAGCTTGACAGGGATAGTTTGGAAAAGTATGGAGCTATTTTTGTCACAATGACTAGGGAAACACTATTGCTAATCAGGAGACAGGAGCCAGGAAGGCTAAACATGCTACAATGCACTAAGATTTGTACCATCCCAAATGCCAACAGTCCTTCCATTGAGAACCACTGATCTAATTATACTATAAAAGTAATGTTAAGAATTTCCAATACATTTCCAATAAATTGGGAAATTCCCAATGAATATTTCCCCCATTCTATGTGAAGGAAATGAGGCCTCAAGAGTCCAGAGTCCCTGTCTCCAATGGAAATAAAAGTTCTAGAATAGTTGAATCATACCATCTAGAAAATGACTATACATTCTTTTACGCAGAGTTTACCAGATGCTGCTTCCCAGAAGTATTTCTTGCCCAATCCAACCAACATACAAAACAGAATAAAGGGAGGAAGAGATGTTTATATTAGCAACTAATTGGAGAAGAAATTTATTGTAAAACACTTCTCCCTTAGGAAAAAGAACATGAAGCTGAAATTTTGCCACAGTGAGTAAGTACAAAGTGGAGGCCAGCCAAGGGATTATTATGCCACTTTTATCAGAAACTTCACACTCATTTCCAAACAACTAATTGTAAGTAAAGTTACCAAATAAACTCATTTGTAAGTTGACTGCTATATACAGTGGCAAAGAGTAATTGTCTTGGATATAACAATAATGATTAGATCTTTACATGCATAATTCTTGAGTTTGAAGGACAAAAATATTTACTATATGCAATTCTAAATCTGTTTATCTCATTCAAATGAACATGTACTCTAAACTTTAAAAATAGAAATATTTTAAATATATTAAAAATAGTATCAACTTCTGGTTACTTCATAGTAAAAAAAAAATTTTAATCCCAATGTTTCCTTAAGGAAGTAATAATCTGGAAAAAATTTATTGTAGAACTGTTAAATCATCAGAAAAGATTGCACTCTGCTAAAAATTTGGATACACACTGCCATACAGTCATGCTAGTAAATCGACTTATAATTTTTCAAAATTATAGTAGGATTTGATCAAAGAAACCACTAAAATGATGTCATTTTTACTATTATTGTTCTAAACATTAGACTTCTTTCAAGTATGACAATGAAAGGATACATTAAACTAGAAATTTCAGATTATTATTCTATCAGAAAATGTTATAGTGTCAATGAAAAAACAAAAAGGTGTGTGTGTGTGTGTGTGTGTGTGTGTGTGTGTAAGAAACACCAGATCTGAAATGGTATTTTATTTCCAAAACTTAAAGAACTGGTCATTTAGACCAATGTTCCTACAGAGAACCAGAAAAGCCAAGTATATTTATTTTATAAGTTCCCCAAAGGCATTAAAAAATGAGAATGTAGTGTGAAGACTTATTGAACCAAGAGAGAAGACAGAAATCCAGAAAGGGAAATTTAGCATTTGGGGTCATGTTTGCTCTGAGGGAATTGCAGAAAAGGTAGTTGAGACTGAGAAATATGTTTGACAGCCTGGAGAGCCTAGGGAGAAAAAAAACAAAAACAACCATTTTTGATTGTGACCCTGAAAAATTTCACTGTAGTAGTAAGGTGAACAAGAAGTAAAAGAGCCCCCACAGAGACTGCTGACTGATTTGGAGTCATCTAGGGAGTTCAGAAAATTCTATCCCCTGAAACTGGATTAAAGTGATCATAGACTGCTAATGTTCCAGGATTCCTGTCACAAGCAAGCAGTTCAAAATAAACTCTGAAGAAAGACAATATAATTCCAGGTCTCAACTTATGTCTATAGATGGTTTTCAAGTACAATTTAGTAGCATACAATCAAGAGACAACCAGAAAAATAAGGAGGCAACAGATACAAGAAGCAGCAACAAAAAAAAAGACACTTGGAGATAGTTATTGGAATGATCAAACACAGAGTGTTTTTTAAAATCCATACTTGATTATCACATGTAAGATTCTTCAAAACCTAAAGGGGGGGGGGGGAAACTAGGAAAGGCAGTCAAAAGAGAGGAGAGGTTTTCTTCAAAGTAGCAAATTAAGAAAGACATTCAATCACTCACGAGAAACAATGGAAAGTCAAGGAAATGAAGTTAAATTTTCACCATGCTTTAAGAAAATGACTGCAAATCTAAAATTTGACTTCTGATATATCATTCAAAAATTAAAATGATATCTGATAACCAGAAACTAATTTTGTAGGTTTAATAATGATTTTATTTGTAAGTTTCTACCAACTCTTACCAGGCATATTACCCTGAATAGCAGAGATGAATTATGTAATAGTTATTAGCTAATGTTCATCAATATGGAAATTAGAGGAAAGAGAATTTTGAGATTAAATCCCTAATTTAATCCAAATCAAAATTCCAACTTTTTTCCCAAGCCAAAAGAACTTGACAAGGCAAATGGATATGATACAAAAAAATGTAAATGTAATAATCAAACCAAGTTATAGAACTGCAAGACAGAAAAAAGGCAGAAGCAATTACAATGGTATCTCAGAACTCATTGTTAATTTGTTCCGGAACTCATGATGAATGCCAAAGGATAGAGCATTTTCTCTTGTGGGGCACCGGCATGACTCATACTAGTTTTAGCAAGTGTAACATGTCCCGAGCAAGTGCTGAGTGCTGAAACATTTTTTCTCAACAAAATGTGACAAGTACTAGGTTTGACAAGCTCTGAAGCCAGCAGTACCAAGGTATGACTGTATCTTTTTTGCAATGTCTGTTTTATACATTGCTTCAAAAACAAATATAGTAGATGGTCAGAGTAGGAGAAAATGTTAACACAGCTAAATTAAATTCATCCAGTCAGTAATTTTTTCTGTCTCTATCATTTCCATCAAAGTTTACATCCTTCTGATACTCTATGGCAGCAATGTTCAGCTGGTGCCACGAGAATTTTTAAAACATGCAATACTTATCTAATCAGGAACACCGACCCCTTTTCCCTTAGATTGTCAAATAAAAAATGACAACAGCCAACACAACCACAGTGGTGGTCCTGTGTCAATGAACCAAAATTATACCTCTTTTTGTCAATTGGCCAAAAATATAACATTTTTTGGTGTGCCAAAGAATTTCAGTAATTAGTTTATGGATGCCATGAGATGAAGAAGGTTGAAAATTGCTCCTCTATGGTAACAATGGGGGATAGCAACATTCTAAGCACAAAACTGGTAGTCAGTAAATACTTGCTGAGTACACAGATCATGTTTTAAGTTTATTTTCTAGATTTAAAAATCTCCATTTCTCTAGTTTTTCCTCATATGGTCTATTATCCAAACTTTGATCCCTTTTGGATTCATTCATTCATTAACTCCCCTGATAACATTTTAATTCTCCCCAAATTACATTATGTACCAGCCCAAGAGGATCTAAATTTAAGCTACCATCAACAAAAGATAAAGGTACTGAGAAACTGTGGTATTTTTATTCCTCATTGAACATAAATACTATAGAGAAATCCACAAATGCTTCTATAAACAGAGTATTGTCAGATGGTGCAATCCTTTTCCTAACAATAATACATAAAATTAGAAACAAAGTAATGAATTTAATTTGCTCTATATTTTCTTTGAGGTTGACCAGGTAATGTTAACCCATTTCTATTTTAAATAAAGATGGTGATTATATAATTATTATGATAGTTCACATTTTCTAGTATATTTTGACCTGCAATTGCCTCACACTCCTAATATTCTATCTTTAAGTTTTTAAAACCAAGATACGAAACGATAAAATTACAGAGAATGTTAGATATAAAAATATAATGACAATGCTCTCTTACAACCCAATCATAAACATAATTCTTTTTTTCTTCCTTAAGAACACCCAGCAAGGTGGCTAGATAAAAATGACCAGCAATAAAATAAAATATACAAATGTAGCATACAAAAATCTCAATATTTTCATTTTTAAATGAAAGTTTTCAAAGGTTCTTGAGAAAAGCTGTCAGCAAAATATATACTGCCTTTCAGTAAGTCTAAAGAATTTATTCATTAAGCCACCAAGTGTTAAACTATAAAACAATTTTATAAATATATTTAAACTGTTTCATTCTAGAGGAACTTTAAACAGTAAAACTGTCTACCTACATTACTAGATACATAGATACATATCTACACAGATAGACACGTGCGCAGGCACACATTCACACACTTGAGCACCTGTACACAAATGAACTAAGGCAGCATTTCACAAAATGGGAAGAAGAAGAAATGATATGGGGATGACAGAACTTCATGGCAAAAGATTAACACTGACTCATGACAATAAAATGTTTACTTTTAATTTTTATATCAAAAACAAAATTCCAGTTTGATGCTATTATTTCTTTGGCACTTTTCTAACTAATGTCTCTTTTTACAAGGAATGGACTCACTGTTTCCTTTTCACTCTACTGAATTAAAAAGTTATTTTTCTGGTAGTTTTTACTATGTATTTAATGTGAGATTGTATTATTTATGTTTTAAATACAGTCACTTAAGTAATAAGGGATCTGACATAAAGAAAAATATTAAGGAAATGAGAGTAGGAATGATATAATAAACCAGATACAAATCTTCCATAGTAACAAAACTCTCAAATTTTCACTGGGCACAGGCATCAGAAAAAAAGAATACATTTCACAGGATTCCCATATGTGCCTGAATTCTGGACAATTAAGATCTAAACAAAGCTACCTATGGCAGTTTCCAGAAACCTTCCTTAAAAAACAGCTGGCATTCATCCTCTCAACCTTCCTCTTCCTCATTCCTTTCTCCTTCGTGCTGCCTAGAATACAGATGATGGCTGAAACTAAAGAAGTCACCTAGGTTTGTAAGGTGACCTTGGCAATGGAGGCTATGCCTGGCAGAGTGATGAGATAAAAGGAACCTGGATGCGTGAGTACTCTGTTTAACAGAGCTACTGCTACTATACTAGATTTTTCATCTACTTCCAGACTTTCAGACATCAAGTGATGGCAAACTAAACTTAAAGTCACTGTTGTTGGGGACCTCTGTTATTTCAATCTAAATCTTACTCTAACTGCAAAATATGAAATATGAAAAATATTGTCAAAATGGTACATGACTTATTGAAGTTGGAACACAATGAACTAAAGCACTGGAGTGCTCAGGATAAATCACTGTCAGTTCCTAGAATTTATCAAGTGATCCACAAATCTTTAGCAGTTTGAGAGGGAAAAGCAGATTTGTATGTATGTCACAAATCTGAAATGTAAAATTATTTCCACAGAAATTATATTATAGTTCTTAAAGACTGAACACATTAAAAGGACTAACATTCAGTACATCTTGACTATGTTCAGTTAAAAAATAACTATTTACTTGATTAAATTTGTATTTTAATTATTCCTATTGTTTCATCATATCCCCAATTCACAAAATTAAATGGCCATCTAAAAAGTAATTCATTGAAGTGTAAAAATGTTTCTGAAACAGTACCAAACACCACCACACAGATTAAGATAATTAATGCCAATAAGGAACAACTACAGCTATAGAGACTATGAATACTGTTGAGACAAACAAATCTGTGTGATTTCACACACATCAAAAAATAAAAGTGCAAAATAGAAGATACAATCACTTTTATGCATTAGATTATATTTAGCTAACTATCCATAATGCCCTGTTGATCTTACTGTGTAGTCAACAGTAAGACTTTAACAAATGGTGATATAAGGCTGCTAAAGGCTTCAAACAAAATAGTGACCTCTTTGATAAACCAGACGTATTTTAACAAAACAATTCCCCACCCAAATCCTTTCCAGATGGAAATCAGCAAATTTTGTCCAAAAATTTGAAGAGAAATTAAGATTAGAGAGGCAATCTTTAAGTTATACTCCTCATCGGAGAAATAAGCACAGTTTATTCATTTGCCAAGAAGCTTATAAACTAAGCACAAACCTCTTACCAGGTATTATAATTGGAGAAAAGGCAGAAAGATGGGCAAAAATCTATCAAATTACAATGCATAGTGTCATACAGTATCTGTGACATGATTTAGAAGAACAACTACTATCCCAAATGTGTATCTGTAGATACTTCACATTGATACACAAGGTATGAATCAACTCCGCATACACAGAGAACTGTATATGAAAGAGAAATACTTAACAAACTTTAATTCTGTTTATCATTTAATATTTATATATTTAGTTTGTTTAAGCTGAAAGCAGTTTTAATGTAACATCCTCAAAGGAAATCAAAGGTTATACATGGCTTCAATTCCACAATCTACTTTTCTTTCATAGTATCAATTACAAGCTAACAATATGTCTTTTAAAAATTATTAAGGTAAAATTCATGTAACATAAAATTAACCATATTAAGTGTACAATGCAATGGTATTTAGAACATTCCCAACGGTGTGCACTATTGCCTCTATCTAGTCCCAAAATATTTTATTACCACAAAACAAAACCCTGTGCCCAGTAAACAGTCACTACCATTTCCATTTTACCCCTGCCCTGGCAACCACTGATCTGCTTTCTATATCTATGAATTTGCCTATTCTGGATACTTAATCTAACTCGAATCATACAGTATATGACCATTGGTGTCTTGTTCCTTTTTATGTAGCATAATGTTTTCAAGGTTCATCCATGTTGCAGCATGTTATCAGCATATTCCATTTTATGATCAAATAATATTCCATTGTATGATTATACATATTTTGTGTATCTATTAATCAGTTGATGGACATTTGGGTTACTTCTGCCTCTTGGGTGTTGTGAATAGTGCTGCTATACACATTTATGAACAAAATATTTGAATACCTGCTTTCAATTCTCATGGGTACTACCTAGGAGTGGGACTGCTGTGTCATTGTGTAATTCTATGTTTAACATTTTGAGGAGCTGTAAAACTTCGACAGTGACTGAACAACATGCTTCTTGATTTCAGATACTGTTAAGGATATAATAAAAATAGTACTAAATCTGATCAATTGTGACCACTCAGTAGACATCATGCCAGGATTGTTTTGTTATTTTATTTTTTAAAGATTTTTATTTAGTTATTTTTAGATAGAGGGGAAAGGGGAGGGGGGGAGAGAAACATCAATGTGTGGTTGCCTCCTGTGCACCCCCCACCAGAGACCTGGCCCGCAACCCAGGCACGTGCCCTGACTGGGAATCCAACCAGTGATCCTCTGACTCAACAGGCCGGCACTCAGTCCACTGAGCCACACCAGCCAGGGCCCGAATTATTTTAATAAAATGGCAATATATTAAAGAATTTGCTTTTCTATACCTAATTGTAATCTAGCTGTCAAGGGGAAATACAAAAGATTTTGAAATAGTGAACAATTATTTAAATTTCATGATATTCTTATCTGTAAAATCATTTCTGTGGTTTTATACAGTTTGTTCAAGTATAGTATCTTGTGTGGTACATTTGATATGCTGAAATGTCCAAGGATATGCTGAAACTTCAAGGATGAAACACCATGATTTTTACTGTTGAGATATGTTATATCTTGAGAAGTCCCAATATTAGGCTAGTAGTAAGCCAACACAAAACTTTTTCCAAGAAAATGCCTCAGTTTGGGCACGTAGGTTTTCTAAACAGTAAAATATTAATGATGATGATAATGATGATGTCGTAACCAAAGACCACCAAACACACATGGAAACAAACCACCATAAGTGTTCGGCAACATAAATAATAACCAGTTCATCAGATATAAAATATAAAATTCAAATGTAGAAAGTACTTAAAGAAATAAAATGTGGAGTCAAAAAATGCAGCAACAAGACAGATATAATAGTGTCTAATACATGCTATATAGATGCCATGAGGTCCTCACAGGATGTAATAAATAATACAGCAAAAAGAGATTTGAAAAGGTAATGGCTATAAATTTTCCAGAGCAGGTAAAACACCAAACAATACAGGAAGAACACATATCCAGTAGCATAAAAAAAAAAAGAGAGAAATAAGAAATGTACACCAAGTACATTGTAATAAAACCCCACAAAGACAAAAAGAAAACTCTTTAAGAGCAACCAAAGAAAAAATGCAAATCACCAACAAAGGAATGACAATTAGACTGAAACTGACTCATCATCAATAACTTAAGGTAGAAGATGTGGACTAATGTCATAAAAATCCTATTAGAAAACAAAACACGTCATAGAAAATCATGTCCTCAGCAAAATTATCAAGAACATGAATAAAAAAAAAAGATTTTCAGACAAGCAAAAACAGTTTATCAAAAAAAAAGACCTACACAGATGGAAATGCTAAAGGATGTACTTCAATAAGAAAATAAAACCAAGAGGAAGGTCTTAGAGGACCTGTAAATGGTGAACAAACAAATTCGTAGAGCTACAAGTAAATATAAAAAACATTCAGATGTTCACATAAAAATAAATGAGAACACCTGGGTAATAGTTATACCTGATAATAATTCATTAAGTTGTACACTTATGCTTTGTGTACTTTTGTTTGTAAAACATTTATTGACAAATGTTTGCTCAAATGATTAACTATTTTCCCCGAACCCCACACTGTTCAAATAAAATAATGAAGATAATTACGTCTTTCTGAAAAAAAAGAGAACTGTCCAAAAATAAAAGTATCAAGATCCATAAAAAAGAAGCTGTAAATAAAGATCTGAAAGGAGATTAAAAGAATGGAAGTGTGCTAAGGTCCTTTCATTGCTCAACGGCAGATGAAGTTATAACTTAAGACTGTTAATACACATGGCAACATTTCCAGGGAAGCCTCTACAAAGAACAGAAATAAGAGTACACAATTTCTAAGTTAGGTGTTTATAAATGAAATAAAAAAGATGAATGAAAACATACATTAAAATATTTTTTTAAAGTCATGTTCTAAAGCAGGGAAAATGAACTACTTAAAGGTAGTAAAAACAAATCCAAATATATCGGTAATCACAAAAAATAAAAATGACTATTAATGAACTTAAGGGTTTACAGCCAGATAATAAGATTGGATTAAAAAACAATATAGAAAGATATGATGTTATTTATAAGATATCTAATTCTTAAGTATAGAGAAATATTCAGAAGTTATAGCAGTTATATTCTAATCACATAAATTGAAGTTGCTATATCAATAAGAGACAAAATAGGTCTAAAACAAACATTTTAATTATGATGGGTCTTGGTGTGGTCCTCTTTGGGTCCAATGTGTTTCGGACTCCCTGTGCTTCCTGGCCTCGTATGCCTATTTCCTTTGCCAAATTAGGTTATATTCTTTCATTATTTTTTCAAATGTTTCAATTTCTTGCTCTTCCTATTCTCCTTCTGGCATCTCTATGATTCAGATATTGGCACATTTGGAGATGTCCCAGAGTGTCCTTATACTATCATCGTGTTTTGAATTTTTTCTTCTTGCTGTTCTGGTCAAATGCTTGTTTCCTTTTGGCCAAATCATTGATTTGAATCCGGCTTCCTTCACTCCATTGATGGTTCCCTGTAGATTTTTCTTTATTTAACTTAGTGTAACCTTCATTTCTTCCTTTCTGTTGTTGCCATACTCAATGAGCTCTTTGAACATCCTGATCAGCAGTGCTTTGAACTCTGCATCTGATAGGCTGGTTATCTCCATTTAGTTTAGTTCCTTTTCCAGAGTTTTGTTCGGTTCTTTCATTTGGGCCATATGAAAGAAATTTGTCTTCTCAATTTGGCAGCCTCCCTGTGTTTGTTTCTGTGTATTAGGTAGCACTGCGTTGACTCTGTCTTAGTAGGGTGGCCTATTATAGAAAAGGCACCTGTAAGTTGTGTGGGGTAGTCTTGTAATCGCCAGAGTTGAGCAACCTGCTTCACTGCTTTGTGGCTGTGGGTCGGGGGAGGTATTGAAAAGGGGACAATGCCTCTGCCTGGCTTCTGGAGGTCTGCCCAGCACTCACCCTGTTTCCAATCACTTCACCCACTTCCCATATGCGACTGGTGCCCTTCCAGCTGCTACTCTGGTGGTGAAATCCCAGAGTGGGTGGGTTTGCATACATCCTAAGTCCATGTGGGCCCTTTAAACAGAATGTCCTGAAATCCGGCAGTTTCTTCCATGGCCCCAACCCCCACTGGTTTTTACAACCAGAAGTTACGGGGATTTATCTTCCCGGCACTGGAACCCTGGGCTGTGCGGTCTGGCCTGGGCTGGAATCATTTGCTCCCAAGGTATCCCTCCTGATTTTTATGCACCATATATGAATGTGGGACCATCCATTCTGCTGCCACCACCACCTCTCCACACCACACGCCATCTCTGCATCTCTCAGCCTGTCTCCTCAACTCTGCCCCTCCTATCCATCTGGATGGATGTGGCTTCTTTAACTTCTTGGTTGCCAGACTTACACACAGCTCTATTTTCTGACAGTACTGGATGTTATATATTTTGAGATCCAGTTGTAATTCTTTCTATGGTTGCGTGAGGAGGCGAAGCACATCTACCTAAGCCTCCATCTTGACCAAAGTAAGCAAATAAAAAATTAACCTTACACCACTATTCCCAGAGAGAGCATCTGAAAAAGGAGGATGATGTTCTACTTGGCTTATAAAATAGTCATATGTCAAGTATATTTTACAGATGAAGAAACAGAAACTTACGGTAGTAAACTTAAGGATAACTTATCCACTATTTTAAACTTTGTAGTAGGCATTTAATAAAGGTTGAGTGAGTGAATAACAGGATATCAGACTTGCCTGACTATCAAATCAGCAGAATTGATAGAGGACAAGTGAACAGAATAGTAACACTTTTGATGTGTGTTGCCCTGATTAAATCTGTAGGATGGAAAAGTCATTTGTATATTAATACATACTCCTTTCTTATGAGGGAATTGCTTTACATTATGTCGCTATCAACTGGGACTGTAATAAAAGACCGCCTTTGTTTATTTTCCATAAAAGAAAGTTCTTAAACAGCACAGATTATTACATGCTTTAAATAATAATTCTCTTTTTCAGAATTCGTCTATCACTGCTTAAAAAAACAGAAACAAATGCTTTAGATTGGAAACCTTCAGTTTGGAGAACACAAAATAAAAGTAATTTCCTAGAAACTTTCATTATGTGACTATTATAAATATCCATACTCTAAGGGACAAAAAGAATAAAACGAAGTTCCCAATAAAAAACATTAATGAGTTTCCACTATATGTCTTTTCTTGAAACTTTTTGGAGGTTTGAAAGTTAGTTGATTATTCCTGGTAACACAGTAAAAGACCTATTTTAAAAAAAAGTAGAAAAGTACTAGATAAAAGCATGAATTTTGGTATCTGCCCAATAGCAGTGTTGTGATAAAAAGAAATTTTTATGAGATGCTAGGCATGGCATGAATCAGCACATTCTTCTTTCCAGGTATTACTGGAAAGAGAATTCTAAGTCATTAAAACATCCATTAGAGATTTATCTGTAGTCAGTGCTTGATTCTCATGAATGCATTGTTCTAGAAAATATATATAAATTTCATATAATAACTCGTTATTCTTTTTTATTACATAAATATTGGGTTGGCCACAAAGTTTCTCTTTTTTTACTGTAAAATAAAAGATACGTTTTTCATTTTCACCAATAACTTTACTGATTTGGATATTTTGAGTATGTTGGCTATCTCCTGCATGGTATAATGTTGATTATTCCCAATTAATGCCTCAATTTGATTGCTATCAACTTCAGCTGATCTACCCAGCTGTGGAGCGTCATCCAGCAAGAAGTCATGAGCACAAACTTCACAAACCACTTTTGGCACAATTGATCAGTCACAGCACATTCTCCACACACTGCACATATCCTTTTTTGTGCTTCAGGTGCAGTTTTCCTGTTCTGAAATAATACAAAGCATAATATGCCAAAAATGTTTATTTGCTTCCATCTTCAATATTAAAATGGCTACACAAAAATTCACCAATTTTGATGTTTTTTAAAAAATGTATGCTGATATGACAGCTATCACAATACAATAAAACCAAACTATTTCAAATGAAGTTAAACACAATTAAGTGCTACTAGAACCATTTTACAGAGAAAAACAAATGAACTTTTTGGCCAATCCAGTATTAAGGAACTTTTAAGGAAACTTACTGATTTTCTAAGGACTCCAAGATGTCTCTGAAGCTGATGAGACTTTTCTTCAGAAAGAACCAGTGAAGCACTGTTCTTATTGGAGATACTCTGGTTATAACGAGGTTTTCTGTTCTAATACCCATTATAAATATTAGCTATTTACTGATACTTAGGTAGTTTATTTTAATGGAAAAATTAAGGCTCCAGTTGTACGGTATTAGGCAAGTCACAACATTTTTAAGCCACATTTTTCCCATCTGAAAAAGGGACAAACTCTGGTAACACTGACTGAGAAGATTAAGCAGCATTTGTATGTAAATTAGCTGTCTAAAGAAGTTCAGAGTTTAAGTAACTTTTCCTTC
Organism: Pteronotus mesoamericanus; assembly: GCF_021234165.1. Classification (NCBI taxonomy): domain Eukaryota; kingdom Metazoa; phylum Chordata; class Mammalia; order Chiroptera; family Mormoopidae; genus Pteronotus; species Pteronotus mesoamericanus. The sequence continues at coordinate 7,838,630 of NW_026555310.1, forward strand.
CTAGGTGACTTGCTTCTTAATGAATCAAAAAATAATACAATCACAAATTCATTGACACAAATATACACAAAAATAAATGTACCGAATGGACATTTAACTTTCCTACAAAATGGCAAATAAGGCTAATATTAATAACCTTATCGATTCAGTATTTCAATTGTTTTATAAAAGCAATTGTAATGCTGCTGACGTTCTTCTGTATCACATGGGAAGCTATATTCCTTATAGAAGAGCTAATGTAGCATATGCCAAACTCCATTAATTCCATAATTGTAATTTATATTTAGTCTTTTTAAACCACTTTTAAAACTCACTGGCACCTTTCCATCTTCAAATCTTTACTTTTTTTCCAGTATATTTTATTGATTACGCTGTTACAGTTGTCCCATCTTGTTTCTCCCTTTTATTCCCCTCCACCTTGTACCCCATCCCACCAGCATTCCTCCTCCCTTATTTCATGTCCATGGGTCGTACATGTAAGTTCTCTGCCTTCTCCATTCCCTATACTATTCTTAACCCCCTCCCCCGCTGTCTACTTTGTAACTACCATTTATGCTTCTTATTCCCTGTACCGAATCCCCTGCTTCGCCTCTGTCCTAATCCCTGCTCATAATCTTCCACGTGATCTCCATTTCTGTGATTCTGTTCTAGTTGTTTGCTTAGTTTATGTTTTGTGTTTTTTTAGGTTCAGTTGTTGATAATTGTGAATCTGTTGTCATTTTACTGTTCATAGTTTTGGATCATCTTTTTCTTAGATAAGTCCCTTCAACATTTCATATAATAAGGGCTTGGTGATGATGAACTGCTTTAACTTGACCTTGTCTGGGAAGCACTTTATCTGCCCTTCCATTCTAAATGATAGCTTCGCTGGATAGAGTAATCTTGGGTGGAGGACCTTGCCTTTCACGACTTTGAAAACTTCTTGCCAGCCCTTTCTTGCCCACAAGGTTTCTTTTGAGAAATAAGCTGACAGTCTTATGGGAACTCCTTAGTAGGTAAATGTCTCCTTTTCTCTTGCTGCTTTTAAGATTCTCTCCTTATCTTTAATCTTGGGTAATGTAATTATGATGTGTCTTGGTGTGTGCTTCCTTGGGTCCAACTTCTTTGGGACTCTCTTAGTTTTCTGGATCTCCTGGAAATGCATTTCCTTTGCCAGATTGGGGATGTTCTCCTTCATTATTTTTTCAAATAAGCTTTCAATTTATTGTTCTTCTTCTTCTCCTTCTGGCACCTGTATGATCCAGATGTTATGAACCTGGAGGTTCTAAGCCTCTCCTCATTTTTTTGAATTCTTGTTGCTTCTTCATTCTGTTGTGGATGGATGTTTATTTCTTCCTTCTGCTCCAAATCATTGATTTGAGTCCTGGTTTCCTTCCCTTCACTGTTGGTTCCCTGTGTATTTTTCTTTATTTCACTGTACATAGCTTTCACTTTTTCCTCTATTTTGCAACCATACTCAACCATTTCTGTGAGCTTTCTGATTACCAGTGTTATGAACTCTGATTCTGAAAGGTTGGCTATCTCTTCGTTGCTTAGTTGTATTTTTTCCAGGAGTTCCGATCTGTGCTTTCATTTGGGTCATACTTCTTTGTCCTGGTGCTACTGTTACGTTGTAAAGGGCGGAGCCTTTGGTATTCACCAGGGCGGGGCAACCCACATTGCTGCATTGTGGCGCTGTATGTGGGGGAGGGGTCCGAGAGGGAATTATGCTGCTTGCTTGGCTCTCAGCTGGCTTTCAGTCACTTCCCCCACTACCCACAAGCAAATTGGGCTTTTCTGGTGCTGATACCCGGGTGGCTGGGTTTGTGTACGATCTAGGACCCTGTGGGTCTCTCCAATGGACTCTACTGTGAGGCTGGGAGTTTCTCCCACCATCTCAACACCCACAGGTTTTTACCTCCAGAGGTTTTGAGGCTTTCTTTTCCCGCACTGGAACCCTGGGCTGTGTGGTCTTATTCCCCAGTTGTTCCTCCCGGTTTATCCACACACAAATGTGCGACCGCCCAGACGCCAGATGCTGCCTTGTCGTGCGTCCTGTCTGCCCTGGCTGCCCATCTCCGCCCCCTCTACCAGTCTGGATGTATGCTTTTTCCTCAGCTCCTTGGTTGTCAGACTTCCATACAGTTTGATTTTCTGGCAGCTCTGGTTGTTTTTTGTTTTTAAATTTGTTGTTGTCCTTCTTTTGGTGGTGTGAGGAGGCAAAGTGTGTCTACCTACACCACCATCTTGGCCAGAAGTCAAATCTTTACTTTAATTCTCCACAACTCCTATGTTAACATTTTTTTACTCTGAACCTTCCCCCAACTGGTTATTTAATAGTTGCTGAGAAATAGGCAGTGCTTCTAAAACTGGTCCACAAAATATTTGCTCCTTAGTATTTAATAGATAGTCTACAGAAAGAATTTCCTGATCAATTAACTTTGAGAAGATTGGGTTAAACTATTTGCTTTAGCTAAGAACACAATATGTTAAGGTGCACAGTGAATTTCTCAGTGGGATACAATATATAGTTTTTCTCAGATTTACAGATCCTTCTGAAAATCCCCACCCTCAAACCAATTTACATTTTATGGGGCAGTTTGTGAAATGCTGCCCTGGGAAATTCAAGGTCTGAAAGAGATTAATCGTATATATATTTTTAAATTTATTTATTTTAGATAAAGGAAGGCGGGGGGAGAGAGAGAGAAACATTGATTTGTTGCTCCACTTATCCATGCATGCAACCAATGACTGTTGTATGTGACCTGACCAGGAATCGAACCCACAACCTTGGTTGATTGGGATCAACAGAGATCACCTCTATTTTTAAAAGCCTGAAAACCAGAATTATGGCAAGGTCCATCAAACCAACCCAAGATATGAAAGCAGTTATAAGAAAAATTGGCTTACAACAGCTGAAGTGAAGGTACCTTATCTTGTCTGAAATCATATCCCTTAACCTTGTGATCATCTTGTGGTATATTTGGAAGGCTAGCACAAATAGTGATTGTAGATAATCTAAATTTTTTCCAAAATATAACGAATGTTTTATACTTTAAAGGTTTAGTTTTAGGTAACATATTCAATTTTGATAAAATTTGAGACTTGACAGTTATCCCTAACTAGAAAGAAAATTCCAGAGAAAAATCAGGTAAAGCAAACTTAAACTATGTGAATTTTATTATTTAGTGTATGTTCATTAGGAAATCAGTGAAGCCTCAAATGAAACATTCTCATGTAGGAGGGGCATAATTTGTGATTTTGGTACTCAGGTATAAGGCTCCAGGAAATGTCATGCAGACACTGAGGTTGGACAATATTCACCCCAAATTTTGTATCCCTTAATTTCAGTGTTATGTCTGAAAGAGTGCCTTTTCTATTATATATACCTTCAGATAAGTAAGCATTTGTGGGTTATTTTCTTATATACTTACAAATAGATAAACCTTAAAAGGTACCTTTCCTATATACCAATAAGTCCTTCCACAGAAGTAGTACAAGGTACCATCAGGAAGACATTAAAAAAAAATTATTTTTTGATATGTTGAAAATATACAGGTTAATGTGTAAACTACTGAAAATAATTTGGTAAATTTAACATTGATTAAATATGAAAATGGGACAGAAATGTATGTTTAATTTTGAAATTATACTAACCAAATTTTTGTTATATCCTACACTGACATTTTACTTTCTCTGAAACACCATACTGCATGTAACTTAATTTCAGAATTAATGCAATAAATGCATAATTATAGACTGATAATTACTTATAGGTTATACACATATATATAAATAAATATAAAATCTCCCATTTCAAAAATAAAGTTTATAAAATATATAATAATCCAATCTGTAAAGGAATTATCCTGGCTAATTTCTTTTATTAGGTCTTTTTTCTATTATAATTTGTAGGTGGGTCTTCATGGCCGATCAAGTGCAAGGTGTACTAACAAGTTCTTTCTAGCACTAGTCAATAGTCCTCTATAGCAGTGGTTCTCCACTAGGGCCAGTTCTGCCATCTAAGCTGTATCTGGCAATTTCTGATTGTCACACAGAGATGGAGAGCTTATGGGCCTCTAGCAGGTAGAGATCAGGGATGAGACTACATATCCTACAATACACAGCACAGTTTCCAAAACAAATAATTTTCCAGACTCAAAAGGTTAGAAGTGCCAAGACTGAAAAAGACTGCTCTATATATCAAAATAACACATCCATTCTTAAAAGGAGCCATAATTATACCATTATATAAGGTAATCTAAATAAAAAGATCTATTACTCACTCTTCCTATTCAAGACTGCTATATAAAAGAATGTAATGAAATCCTAAACATTTATAGCATAATGCTTGGAATAATTTGAGCCAATGAAGATGCCTCTGATTTAGGAATCTTCAAGAGAAAAGAAAATTAAAATTAGTACCAATCCTTATGTCCATACCTTGCTATTGACTCTGTATGAAGCTTACTGTCTAGTGAAATTCTTTACGGAATAGCCCATGGGAACAATATTCCATGAGTGTTTTACACATCAGTAAAGATTTTTAACAGCTTTCACACAAGAAAGTCATTTTGCTGAATATAAATCCACATACCACCCCTTGGCTCACATTTTCTTCCCTTTAATATCTTAAATAAGTTATTCTATTTTCCTCTGGCATAAAGCATTGCTGTTAAAAATTCTGATGACGATTTTATTTCCTTTCTTTTCTAAGTCACTTAGTCTCTTTTACCTGGTGCCCAGGCAATTTTTTTTTTCTCTTAAAAGTTCATTGATATTATAAACATTGTATTAGTTGTCATTTTTCTGGGTCAAAATTCTCAGGTACACAGTGTACCGTTTCAATATGCAGTTTCAAATCACTTTTTTTTTAAATTATAGTTTTTAGTATCTGTTCAGTTTCCTTTCTTTGGTTTTCTTCTACAGAGACTTGCATTATCCATACAGTAGACTGTTTTAGTTTTTAATATTTGTTGCCTCCTCTTGAAACTTTTATCTCTTTCTTCAGTTTTTTTTTGAGTAAAATTTATTTTTCTTTTTTCACCTTGTATCCTCTTTACATATTACTCATTATGTTTATTTGATTAGTGTTCATTTCTGAAATTTTACACTTCTTCCTATTTTTTCTTGAATTCTATTACCTAATAGGTTTTTCTAATTCAAATTTGTTTTTCTTCCATTTATAATTTCATTTTCTTAATTTATTTCAGACTGTTTTGAAATTAATTGTAATAGTCCTCTGTTTTGTGGACCCATCCTCCTGACTTGCGTTCATCATCATTAAGTTCTTATTCTCTTTTTCCTTTATAATAAACTTTGGGGTTTTTCTTCTATCATTTTCTGTTACTCATTTTTAAATGAAATTACTTTCATTAAATTTTTAGGAGACATGCCTCAGCAGAGATTTTCTAACATCTTAAAGCTCATTCTAATGCTTTTGCGTCATCTTCACAAAGCAGCTTCTTTTCTTAGATCTCCTGGCTGGGCCTTCCTCCCTCACTTTTATCTGATTTGGCTCCTTTTATCTCTATTGTCTCTGTACTGCTCAGTTTGGACATTATTCCAGCCATTTCTTCTCAGTGTGGGTTTGTTCTAGAAGAGAACTTTGGCTGCAGTTTTAAGAGTTCTTAATATCTAGATGATCCAACCCCTTCAACTTTATCACATATCATTTGTACCCCATCTAGTCCCACTCAGTTTTCTCAGGTTGGTCCCATGTTTTCTAGTAAGTACTTGTATTTTGGTTTGTAGAGTATTTTAAGGTTCTCCTATTTTCTATTCCATCATATGATCCACTGTTTCTGTATGTTTATTCCCTCACAGATTGCTCAGGTCTTACAGCTGTGATGTATCCCCAGACTCTTGTATTTAAAAAACTCCATGTATCTTATCATTTAATTTTTTGTAGATGTTGTCCATGGATAACACCTTTGCTCTCTGTGGTAGGGATCTTCTAAAAAGGCCCCCAATGTTTCCTGACCCCTGACAGCTAGTCATGTCCCTAGATGATTTCCTCAAGTGTGGGCTGAACCTACTGTTTTGCTTCTAAGATCAGAATATAACAGAAATGATGGAAAGTGACTTCTGAGATTAGATTACACAAAGATGCTGGCTTCCATCTTGTTTACCTTCTTTTGTCCTCCCCCTTGCTCTGATGAAAGCCAGTTGCCCTACTATAAAATGTCCTATGCAAGAACTAAGGGAGGTCTTCGTCGAACAGACAGCAAGTAAGACAGACCCTTAGTTCAACAGCTCTTGAAAAACTGATTCCTGCCACTTAAGTTAGGAAGCAGATCTTTCCCCAGTCAATTCTTGAGATGACTCTAGCCCAACCCAACATCTTGACTGATAATTTGATGCCACAGACTGACGGTGAGACTCTTAGCCACAGTATACAGCTAAATTGTCCCCAGATTTAGAACTCACAGAAACTTTAAGATAATAAATGTTTGTTGTTTGTTTTAAGTACTAAGTTTTGAGATAATCTGTTATGCAGTCATAGATAACGTGCTTTCTCTTGCAGGTTTGTTTTTATGGGGGAGGGGGGTGAAGGGTGGTAGGAGGTATTTAGAGAGATTCAAAACTATTTCATGAGTAATTTTAAAAATACTAGTCTTAAAAATAAATGTTACAATTCTCTCTCATTTTAGGACCAATTTTATAACACTTTGCTATTAGTTAAGCAAAGAAAATTGTATTTTCTATTAATATACTTAAAAATGTGCCCTAGCTGGTGTGGTTCAGTGGACTGAGTGCCAGCCTGCAAACCAAAGGGTCGCTGGTTTGATTCCCAGTCAGGGCACATGCGGACCCCAGCAGGGAGTGCATGAGAGGCAACCACACATTGATGTTTCTCTGCCTCTCTTTCTCTCTCCCTTCCCTTCTCTAAAAATAAGTAAAATCTTTAAAAAATAAAAATAAAATAAAAATGTATACATATTGTTTAGTTCCCAACAAAGCAAGTCCTTCTTCCTTTTCTCAGAGAAATAATTATAGCGTCATTAATCCCAACATGCATTACCGCAAAAATCAGACTCTATTTTCTAGCAGGTTAAGTTTGCCAAATAAAGAAAAGCAGATACTAATCATCACTTTTCAAACAAATAAAAATTAAGCAAAAAAACCCATTCAAAGGCATTCATCCTTCAAAAGGCAAAAGTCATTCTTTATCTAACTTACTTATAAGGCCACTTATCCATAGAAGTCAATTATTATAAATTTTTAAAAACTCGTATTTGCAGTTACTCTATTTCACAAGATAATATTACCTCCTTCTTGTCCCTACTTACAATTTCACTTCCAATACAGATTTTTTAGTCCGTTTCATGGCTTTCCCCTCAATGTCTAGAAAGTGTGTGGCACACAGTAAGTGCTCAGTAAATATCTGTTGAGTAAATAAATCTATCAAAATCTGCCAAAATTAGCATTTATTTCGCATTAACCAACTGCTAAGCATTCTGTTAAGTACTTTATATGTATTATATTTCATAATCCTTAGAAAAATTGTTTTTAATTTTCACTTAATAGATAAGGAAACTGAAGTATAGAAACTAGGAAATAGTTTATACTGTCTATAAACACAGTAATAGAGGAATAATCTTAATAAGACACTAAAGAGTCTAATTTCAAAGCAGTTCTCTTAAACTCCTATCCTATAGCTGCTATTCCTAAAACTTGATTAAAATAAAACAAGCACTTATTTTTCTATAGTAGGAAAATATCTTCTTCGTATGTATTTCCTCTTGCTTTTAGCTGATCATTTCAATAGTGGTAAGATGGTTTCCATGAAACCTCAGAATATTACAATGACCAAATATTTCCAAATTTTTTATTACTGGCATTTTTCTATTAAATTACATTCGAATTTAAATTGATAAAGTCCAGGTATGATTTTTCTAAAGTCCAATAAATACATTTTAAACTGTAATTTAAAATAACAATAATTTTAGTATTTGACAATATTTGAAAGAATAAGATACAATTTTTCATAAATGAAATTGACAATGATTTTTAAACACAATAATGATACCTAGTGTTGACAAGGGTATTCCTTAGTAGCCAACCATCTTACATATTGCTGGTGGAAGTTAAAATGGATCAGTTTTTGGATGGCAAATTAGCCATACACATTAAGAATCTTGGTAACATTTAAAATCTCTGACTCAGTAATTCTCCACCTAGGAAGCTAGAAGGAAATGATCAGACACAGATACTTAGAGATTTATACAGATGAAATTTAAGAACAGTATGATTCACTAAATAATTTATAATATTAAAGAAAAGTGGTAAAAAAACCTTTGACAACATAAAAAATTAAAATTATGACAAAAATATGTAATTATTAAAAATTTTAAAGACTGGAAAGATATGGAAAAGTTTTTACAATTACATTAGGTTAAAAAATGTGAGGCTATGAGCGCAGTCAATTTTAAAAATTTAATTTTTAAATGACTTGAAGGAAATATACCAAAACATTAAATGTGATTATTTGAGTGTAGAAGCATATGTGATTTTTTAAAAATATTTTTTCAAAATTTTCCATATTTTAAATACTAGCAAATCAAATACAGCAATACAGTAAAAAGATAATGCATCATAATCAAGCAAGGCTCATTTTAGGGGCACAAAGATGGTTCGACATACGCAAATGGATCAATGTAATAAACCACATTAACAAAATGAGGAATAAAAACCATATGATCATATCAATAGATGAAGAAAAAGCACTTGACAAGATACATCCATTTATGACTATAATACTCAATAAAATGGGCATATAGGGAACTACCTCAACATAACATGCTATATATGATAAATGCTCAGTTAACCTCATACTCAATGTTGAAAAACTGAAAGCTTTTCCTCTAAGGTCAGGAAAAAGACTAGAATGTCCTGTCTCACCACTGTTATTAAACATAGTACTGGAAGTCCGAACCAGAACAATCAGGCAAGAGAAAGAAATAAGAGGCACCCACATTGGGAATAACAAATAAAACTGTAACTTTTTGCAGATGACATGATTCTTTATTCCAAAAACCCTAAAACTTCCCATCAAGATGGGCGTGTAGGTAAATACAGTACTCGCATCTTCCTACAACCACATAAAAAATACAACTAAACAACAGAACTCATCATTGAGAAGCATCTGAAATCTAGCCCAATAGACATCCTACAATTAAGGATATAAAAAAAGAAGCCTCATGAGACTGGTAGGAGGGGCAGAGACATGGAACGAGCTGGTTCCATACCCATGTGTGGTGCATAAAAATCAGGAGGGATACTGAGGATGCAGAGGTAATTCCTCAAGAGTGAGGGGTCCTAGCTTCACGCCAGGTCCCACAGCCCAAGTTTCCAGTAACACTTATTTGGACTCAGGCCATCTGAGTTCTAGCACTGGGGCAGCAGCTCGAAAGGCACCAGGGACACAAGGGTTAAAAGCATCAGGCATCAGGGATGGACTCAGGCCATCTGAGTTCTAGCACTGGGGCAGCAGCTCGAAAGGCACCAGGGACACAAGGGTTAAAAGCATCTGGCATCAGGGAGAGAGCTGGATGGACTGCTTTCTCCCAGACAGAAATGCTGGCAGATGCCATTATTCCTTTTCTAAGCCCTTCACCATAGAGCCTGCAGGCAGGCACCATATCTGAGTCTATATCAACCTGGGTAACACTATTCACCCTGCTCTGCTGATTCCCTGACACCCCATACCACCAACTTGGGAAAGCCACCCAAGCTGTTTCCAGTGGCTTTTCCACAGAAATGACCTGTTTTGACTCATGCTTCACTTTCCAAAAACCATTCAAAAAAGCATCATCTGGCCTTGGCATAAGCAGCAGCCAGCCATTGTTCACAGTTTGATGCTCCTGAGCACCTCCAAGCCCAGTACATGTAGGAGCCATCCTCAGATCACTTTGTGGCTCATGCCTGGTAGCCCCAAGCTGAAACAGGAGGCAGGTAAATTTGGCCTGCAACTCTTGGGAGGCCCCAGAGCGAGCACATCCTATGGACAGCTTCAAACATTGAAGCACCACCAACCACCTCCACAAGTGACACTCTCAAGGGGTAGAGTCAGTGGGCACCAGAGCTGCAATGAAATAAATTCTGCTCTGTGGGGTAGGCTAGTGCAAGCTGATCCTCTATGGTGGTTGCTGCCAGTCCTTGCAGCTGATGCACCTGAGGATAAACTCCTCCCATTGACATGCCAAACAGAATCAAGGCTCAATTAAAACAGGAGGGTATACAGAGCCCATACAGGGGTAAACAGTTAAGCTGTGCAGTGGACCCTCCAGGATACCTACCATATTAGGCCATTCTACCAAGCCAAGGAGATGTAGTAGTTCTATCTAATGCACAGAAATAAAAACAAGGGAGGCTGCCAAAATGAGGAGACAAAGAGGAAACATGTCCTAAATGAAAAACCAGATGAAAATTCCAGAAAAAGAACTAAACAAAATGAAGAAAAGCAATCTATTAGATGCAGAGTTCAAAACACTGGTTATACATATACTCAATGAACCCAGGGGAAGAGTAGATGAACTTAGAGAAAGCTTCAACAGCATAAAAAAGGACATGGACACCATAAAAAAGAACCAGTCAGAAATGAAGAATACACTAACTGAAATGAGTAACAATTTACAGGGAATCAACAGTAGGATAGCCAGGGTCAAGAATCAAAATGGGAATTAGGAATATAAGGAAACAAACAAGCAAAAAAAAACAAAACAAAACAAAACACCATTCACAACAACAACAACAAAAAGAATTTTTTAAAAAATGAGGATGAAGTAAGGAGCCTCTGGGACAACTTCAGGCAAACCAACATTTTCATCATGGAAGTGCCAGGAGGAGAAGAAAGAGCAAGAAATTGAAAACTTCTTTGCAAAAATAATGACAGAAAACTTCCTAACCTGGTGAAGGGAACAGACATACAAGTCAAAGAAGTGCAGAGTCCCAAACAAAATGAACACAAACAGGGACACACCAAGACACATTATAATTAAAATGCCAAAGATTAAAATAAAGACTCTTAAAAAGCAGCAACAAGAAAGCAGCTAGGGAGCTCCTATCAGACTGTTAGCAGACTTCTCAACAGAAACTTTGGTGGCCAGAAGTAAGTGTCAAGAAATGTTCAAAATGATGAAAAGCAAGGACCTACAACCAAGATTACTCTACCCAGCAAAGCTATTAATTAGAAACTACAGACATATAAAGAGCTTCCCAGTTCATCATCAAAATATTATTAGAAACAATAAACAGAGTAAAGTTGCAGGATACAAAATCAATGTACAAAAATCCATTGCATTCCTATACACTAACAATTAAATCTCAGGAAAAAAGTGGAAAAATCAACTTCTTTTGTAACTGCAACAAAAAGAATAAAATACCTAAGAATAAATTTAACAAAGGATGTGAAAGACCTATATACTGAAAACTACAAAGCATTATTAAAAGAGACTGAAAAAGACACAAACAAATGGAAAGATATTCCATGTTCATGGATTAGAAGAATCAACATTGTTAAAAATGGTCATATTACCCAAAGCAATATACAGATTTAATGCAATTCCCACCAAAAACCCAATGTCATTTTTTTAAAGAAACACAACAAAAAATTATTAGACTTGTATGGAACTACAAAAGATCCTGAATAGCCAAAGCAATCCTGAGGAAAAAGAACAAAGCTGAAGTATCACACTCCCTGGCTCCCAATTATAACACAAAATATTTGACAATAATCATAACAGCACAGTAATGGCAGAAAAACAGACACAAAAAACAATGGAAGAGAATTGTGAGCCAAGAAACAAACCCACATGTTTACAGAAAAATAATTTTCAACAAAGGAGCCAAAACATATAAAAGAGAAAGCCTCTTCAGTAAATGGACTGGGAAAATTTGAATGAAACTAGATTGCTATTTGTCCTTATAAAAAAAATGAACTCAAAATGGATGAAAGACACAACCTGAAACAATAAATTACACAGAAGAGAAACACAGGCACTAAACTTAGGAAACTAGGTCTTAGAAAGGATTTAATAAAGGCAAGGAAAGTAAAAGCAAAAAGAAATGAATGAAATTATATCAAACTAAAAAACTTCTGCACAGCAAAAGAAATCATCAACAAAGCAAGGCAACCAATCAAATGGAAGAAGGTATTTGCAAACAACAGCACTGACGAAGAGTTAATATTCAAAATATATAAAGAACTCATACAACTCAACAACAACAAAAAAATCCAATTGAAAAAATGGGCAGAGAACCTGTACAGATACTTCTCCAAAGACGACATACAAATGATGAACAAATATATGAAAAGATGCTCAATTTCACTAGCTATAAGGAAAATGCAAATCAAAACGATGAGATACCACCTCACACCTGTCAGAATGGCTATTATCAACAAGGTAAGTTAAGAACAGGTGTTGAAGCTCTGGTTGGTGTGGCTCAGTGGATTGAGCACCAGCCTGTGAACCAAAGGGTTGCTGGTTCGATTCCTAGTCAGGGCACGTGCCTGGGCTGTGGGCCAGGTCCCTGGTTGGGGGCATGTAAGATGCAACCGGCTGATGTATGTCTCTTTCTCTCTTTCTCCCTCCCTTCCCTCCTCTCTAAAAGTAAGTAAATAAAATATTTTTTTAAAAAAGGAACAGATGTTGGAGCGGTTGTGGAGAAAAGAATCCTCATTCACTGCTTATGGGACTATAAATGGGTACTGCCAGTACGAAAAGATACGGAGGTTCCTTAAAAAATTATCAAGAGTTACCAAATGACCTAGCATCCCCATGCTCACTGCAACACTATTCAGTGACCAAGACAACCTAAGTGCCTTTCAGTAGATGACTGGATAAAGAAGATGTGATACATATATACAATGGAATACTACTCAGCCATGAAAAAGATGAAATATTGCCACTTGTGACAACATGAATGGATCTTCAGAATATCATGGTATAATATAAACCAGACACATGATTTCACTCATATATGGGATATAAAACTGAAAGCAACCAATGAACAAACAAGACAATAAAAACTCGTTGACACAGACATTATGGTGGTTACCAGAGATAAGTGGTATGGGGTGGGTTGTAAAGGGTAAAGGGGGCCAAATATATGGTGACCAAAGAAGATTTGACTTTAGGTGATAAACACACAATGCAATGTACAGATGATGTATCACAGAAATGTACACTCAAAATTGATATAACTTTATTTACCAATGTCACCCCAATAAATTTAATAAAAAAGAATTGTCTGTGTTTTCTATAATTTTCAAGTATTAGCTTTAAGATTAAAAAAGAGGGAGTAGAAGATAGCAGCTGAGTAGGTGGAATCTGAATCCACTTGCTGTTGCCCCCAACTTGGATTTTTGGCTGATCTTCCAACAATCAACAGTATCTTAGTTGATATCAAGTTTTGAAACCAAGGAGTACAGAAGATGCGTCGTGCCATCTGGTAAGGTGATGTTATGAGTTGATGGGGAAAATTCCCTGTATGTGGTGCTTACAGCAGTGGAGAGACCAGGCAGAAATTGCAGCTTAGGAGTTTCCTCCCAACTCAGAGCAGGGGGCCTTAGTACAGCACAGGGATCCCCAACCTTAACCAGGAGAGACTTGGGAGGATATACAGATTCTGGGAGACCTAGGATACACACACATATAGTGAGCAGCACATCCACAGTGGTAGCACCATCCTGGAGAATTCCATATAAGGACTCCATCTCCTAAAACAATTAGGTTGCTGCACCTGGGTCTGTCAGAGGCACTGGCAGGCTGCAATCAGCCATGACTGTAAGAGACATTTTACTTTTTGGGGAGGGGGAATATAAAGAGAACCAGACAGCGACTCAGTGCACCAGTACAGGTACCTCACAGAGTTTTTTTTAAAAGGAACTGAGCAGTGGCTGGGCAAAGACCCTGCATGCATCTGCTCATCCAGCAGAGAGACCAGATTGAAAGCGCAGTTTGTTCCCAATGAATCCAGCTGGGCAGGGAGTTCAGAGTTGCACAGCAGGGGTTTGCTGGTTCCCACCAAACTAGCCTAACAGCTCAGGGGTCTTTCAGGTCACAGAGTTCTGAACTGCATCTCCTGCAAAAAAGGCAACGTGCTGGGAGTTAGGATAGGCAATGGCTGAGCCCTAGAGATTCTTTGCAGCCAGGCATACCCCCACCACTGCATAGTAAAAACATCTAGGAAGGGAAAGGCGTGCTCAGCCCTCTCTGGCCAGACTCAAGAGCCCCCTACTGGGCACATATCCACAAGGGAAAGAAAAGAAGACACAAAGGGGGACCTTTCTGGACTCTCCTCATCTGCGACAAGATATGCTGGTTCCTCAGGCCCTATTCCACTGAAACCAGCTGGGTAGAAGAGTGCAGAAATTGGTACAGCAAATGGAATTCAGAGCCCTGCCCAGTCTTGGTCCTTATACAGAGCTGACATTAGCACCAGGCAGGAATGAACTTAACCTTTTATACAGATTGGCCCTCACATTAAATGGACAGCTAACTTATCAGAAACTATATATTACTGGAAATAATCTGGGACAGACCAAGATGTATGGTGCAGGGGCAAGTAAAAACACCCACCATCTTCCCTGATGTCTGTATAGCATCTCCAAGGGGTGATCCTGGTTCCCCATCACCCAATTGCACCAGAAGTCCCCAATTGCACCAGAAACAGGCAGGTCAGCGGCGAGGCTAAGACTAACAGCAGGACCCCAGATATAGGCAGATGGAGGTGGTAACCTGTGATGCTTTCAGATGTTGGATGACCCACCCCTGGGCTTAGAGCTAATAAAAAGCCAGCAGGACAGAACAGCAAGCACTATCCCAGATGCAGCCAAGCCTGAAGGAGACAGTCACACACTGTAGATCGCTTGTAGCCTTCAACAGGCCCGCTAGAGCTAGACTGGGACGATACCTGAAATTGCCAGAGTTGGATACAGATCCAGAAGGAGGGGCTTGCAGCCAAGCACTGGGGTCAGCTGAGACCAAGTCCACCTTGTTCTTTTTCATTGTTTGCATGGTTTTTTCTTTTGCATAGTTTTTTAACATTTTTTCCATTTTCTTCAATTTTGTTCCTATTAGGTTACTATAATTTTCTTAATTTCAAATCCCATACTTTACTCTTCCCTTTTCTTATTCCATTTTGCCTTCTTCCATCCCTTTTTTATGTTCATATTTTTGTTTTAAAATTTATTTTTTCCCTTTCTTCACCTTGTTTCTCTTCCCTACTCTTATTTCTCCTCCCTCTACCCTCTCAGAATCATTTTCCTTTCCTTTAGAATATTCTCATATTCTTTTTCACCTTTCTTACAATCTTCTTACTGCATTTCCACCTTTATCAATCTCTGCTCATTTGTTGTTGATATTGTTGTTGCTGGGGGAGGGGGGGTTGCTGGAGTGACTTTTGTTTTCTGTGTTGTTTTGTTTTGTTCTGTCAGCACCTGTAAAACAGCGTAAGAGATCAAGGAGACTGTACCTGAGTCACACAAGACTCCTACCACAGAAGGCCACCCCACAAAGACCAGAAGTCAAAGCAGATCAATCTAATATGTAGAAACAGAGGAAAATAGACAGTTAAAATGGGGAGAAAAATAAACCACCCCCAACTGAAAGAATGAGGAATCCCCAGAGAAAGAGCTAAATAAAATTGAGGCAAGCAGTTTATCAGACATAGAGTTCAAAGTAATGGTAATTAGGATGTTGAAGCAACTTAGAACCACAAGGAACTTAGTGGGAACTAAATCAGCATGAAAAAGAAAATAGAAACTATGAATAACAATAAGGGGGAAATGAAGAATACTATATGTGAAATGAAGAACGCACTAGAAGGAATTAAAAGCAGGCTAGATGAAGCAGAGGATCGAATTGGTGAACTGGAAGATGCAGTAGGAAAAAAGCACCGAGTCAGAGCAACAAAACAAAAAAAGACTCAGAAAGAACAAAGACAGTTTAAGGGAGCTTTGGGACAATATGAAACATAACAATACTTGCATCATAGTGATAGCAGAAGGAGAGGTAAATGAGCAAGGGATACAAAACCTGTTTGAAAAAATAATGACAGAAAATTTCTCTAACACCACGAAGAAAAAAGTCATGGAGGTTCAGGAAGCACAGAGGGCCCCAATCAAGATGAATGCATAGAGGCCCATTCCAAGACATATCACAATAAAAATGGCAAAATTTAAAGACAGAGAGTATCTTAAAGGCAGAAAGGGAAAAACACCTAGTAACATACAAGGGAGCTCCGATAAGGCTATCTGCTGATTTATCAACAGAAACACTACAAGCCAGAAAGGACTGACACAAAGTAATCCAAGCATTGGAAAGTAAGGACCTGTAACCAAAACTAGTCTGTATATCAAGGCTCTCCTTCAAAATGGAATAAGAAAAAGAAGAGCTTTTCTGGCAAAAAAAAAAAAAGAAAATGGTTAAAAGAGCTCCACCATACTAGTACTGCAAGACATGCTAAAGGAACTGCTTTAAAAAGAAGAAAAAATAGAGAGAGAGAGGAACACAGGTACAAAGGGGGAAAATGGTAATGAATAAACACCTATCAATAATAACCTTAAATGTAAAAGGACTAAATGCCCCAATCAAAAGACATAAGGTAGCTGAATGTATAAGAAAACATGACCTGCATATATGTTGTCTACAAGAGACCCACCTCAAAACAAATTATTCACACAAGCTTAAAGTGAGGGGATGAAAAAAAAATATTCCATGCAAATGGACTTGAAAAAAAAGCCGGGATAGCAATTTTTATATCAGACAAAATAGACTTCAAGACAAAGGTCATAACAAGAAACAAAGAAGGTCACTACATAGTACTTAAAGGAGTAGTCCAACAAGAAGATATAATCCTTGTAAACATTTATGTACCCAATAAAGGAGCACCAAAATATATAAAGAAAATCCTGGAGGCCTTTAAGAAAGAGACTGACGGTAACACAGTCATTATAGAGGTAAAATATTTTAACACCCTACTGTCAACAATGGATAGATCTTCCAAACAAAAAATCAACAAGGATATTGAAGCACTGGACCTAATTGATATTTACAGAACATTTCATCTCAAAGAAACAATACATATATTCTTTTCAAACACACATGGATCATTTTCAAATACAGACTACATGGTGGGACACAAAAGAAGCCATACAAATTCAAGAATATTAAAATCACACCGAGCATCTCTCATATCACAGTGGTTTGAAACTAGAAACAAACTTCAAGAAAAATACCTCAAAAACATTCAAATACATAGAGGCTGAATAACATGTTATTAAATAATGAATGGGTTAACAATGAGATCAAAGAAGAAATCAGAAAGTATCTGGAAACAAATGAAAATGAACACACAACAACCCAAAACTTATGGGACACAGGGAAAGCGGTCCTGAAAGGAAAGTTCATAGCAATACAGACCTACCCAAAGAAAACAGAAACATCTCAAATAAACAACCTAACTCTACACCTAAAAGAACTTAAAGGAACAACATCAAACAAAGTCCAAGAGTGAGTAGAAGGAAAGACATTAGATCACAAAAGAATTAAATAACATAGAGACTAAAAAAAATAATGATAATAAATTTTTTTAAAATCAATGAATCGAGGAGCTGGTTCTTCAAAAAGATAAACAAAATAGACAAGCCTTAAACCAGACTCATCGAGAAGAAAAGAGAGAGAACCCAAATAAATAAAACCAGAAACAAGAGAAGAAACAACTGGTACCACAGAAATACAAAGGAATGTAAGAAATTACTATGAATAACTATATGCCAAGAAATTGTACAACCTGGACAAAATGGATAAATTTCTAGAAACATACAATATTTCAAAACTGAATCAGGAAGAAGCAGAAAACGGAAATAAATGATAATGACCAGTACAACTGACGCAGTAATCAAAAAATGTCCTGACACACAAAAGACCTGGCTAGGTGGTTTCACAGGCAAATTTTACTAAATATTTAGGAAAGAGCTAACTCCTATCCTTCTCAGCCTATTCTAAAACATTCACGAAGAGGGAAGACTACCAAATTCTTTTTATGAAGCCTAGAGACTCCACCAAAAAAACTACTTGACCTAATAAGTGAATTTGGCAAAAGAGCAGGATTCAAAGTCAATATTCAGAAATCGGTGGCATTTTTGTATACCAACAATGAACTATCAGAAAGAGAAACTAAGAAAAAAAATCCCATATACCATAGCAAAAAAAAAAAAAAAAAGTTCCTATTAATAAATTTAACCAAGGGGGGTAAAAAGACCTGTACTCGGAAAAATACAGAACACTGAAGAAGATAATGAAAAAGATACAAATAAACAGAATCATATACTGTGTTCATGGGCTGGAAGAATTAACATCATTAAAAAGTTCATAGTATCCTAAGCAATCTATACATTTAACACAATTCCTGTTAAAATACCGATGGCATATTTCACAGATCTAGAACAAATACTACAAAAATTTATATGCAACCAAAATAAATTCCCCAAATAGCCTCAGCAATCTTGAGAAAGAGGAATAAAGTAGGAGAGATCATAATACCTGATATCAAACTATATTACAAAGCCACTGCAATCAAAACAGTCTAGTATTGGCATAAGACAAGACACATAGATCAATGGAACAGAACAGAGAATCAAGAAATAAAGCAATGTCTCTATGGCCAATTAATATTTGACAATGGGGGCAAGGGCAAAGAATGGAGTAAAAATTGTCTCTTCAATTAATGGTAGAATTGGACTAGTACTAGCAAAAAAAAAAAAAAAAATTAAACAAGACCACCAACTCAAACCATATACCAGAAGAAACTCAAAATGGATAAAAGTCTAATATTTAAGCTGTGATACCATAATAATGCTAGCAGAAAACATAGTAAAATTTCAGATACCTCACATAGCAATACTTTTGCTGATGTATTTCCTACGGCAAGGGAAATAAAGGAAAAAATAAACTAAAGGGACTGCATCAAATTAAAAAGCTTCTGCATGGCTAAGGAAACCATCATCAAAATCAAAAGAGAATTGACTGTGTGGGAGAATATATTTGCCAATGATACCTCGGACAAAGGTCTAATCTCCAAAACATATAAAAAAGCCATGTGACTCAACACCAGGAAGACAAATGACCCAATTAAAAAACAGGAAAGGACGTAAATACACACTCTTCTATGGAGGACATACACATGGCCCATAGACATATGAAAAAAATATGCTCAACATCACTAGCCATCAGAGAGATGCAAAGTAAAACCACAATGAGATACCACTTCACATGCCAAAATGGCTATCGCTAATAAATCAATGAACAACATGGATTGGCGAGGATGTGGAGAAAAAGGAACACCAGCACGCTGTAGGTGGGAATGCAGACTGGTTCAGCCACTGTGGAAAACAGTTTGGAATTTCCTCAAAAAGCTAAAAGTGGAACTACCTTTTCACCAGTTATTCCACTGCTGGGAATGTACCCTAAAAATCCCAAAACACCAATTCAAAAGATGTATGCACCCCTACGTTCATAGCAGCACTATTTAAAATAGCCAAGAGTGGGAAACAGCCTAAGTGCCCATCAGTCGATGAGCGGATTAAAAACATGTGGTATATTTACACAATGGAATATTACACAGCAAAAGAAAGAATTCCTACTTTTGTGATGAAATAAGCCAGTTGGTGAAAGGCAAATACCACGTAGAAGAAGAATCTAATGAACAAAATAAACTAATCAGCAAAATAGAACCAGAGGCATAGAATCACAAAATAGACTGACAGAGGTAAGAGGGGAGGACAGTGGTGGGGACTCTGAAAGAAGGTAAAGGAACTAGTCAAGGAACACATATGAGGGACCCATGGATATGGACAATGGGGCGGGGATTGGCTAAGGAAATGGGGGGCAGGCTGGGTGGAGGAGGGAAAAAGGTGAAATAATTGGAACTGTAAAACATAAATACATATACACATATATACACACACACACTAAGCTGAGATGACTTTTTAAAAAACATAAGCAATAAAAAAAAGAACACAATAAGAAAAATATACATAGATTTTATTTTGAAAATGGACTAAGTGACCATGACATGAAAACAAAGATGAAGCGAACTAGAGAAAGAACTTTAAGGGGCATCTGGGTCAACTACCTCCTCAGATTTATAATCAAAACAATAGCCATGAATAATTATTTGACATTACAACACAGAGACTGTATGTACTAAGTGCATTACCTCTCCATTATTTCCTATAATCGTCCTCAGTGTACTCCTAGTTTTCAAATGAGGAAATTTAGGTGTGATGCCACTGCTTCAGCATGCACATGAGGAAGCTGACCACCCATGAAGAAAAGTGACTTGCCACAAATTACAGGGTTGAGTTAAAAACTCTGATATGCTGATTTCCAGGGTAATATTTATTTTGTGTGGCTGATGCAAGACAGCACATGCACACACACACACCCCCCCAAACATACACATCCACACACATTTTCTGATAACATCATTTTTAATAGAATCTTTTATGAATCAAAGTTTAGGTACCCGAAATATACACTGCACAAATACCAAAAAGTATAAATACATTTAGACTCCTTTAAAGATCCTATGTTGTACAGTTATTTGTAACTCTCACAGTTGTGACAGAAAGTAAAATAATTAACCATAAAAAAAGATTAAAAAAGAGCTCATTATTTTCCAAAGCATTAAATTTTCATGATTAAGTAAGTCTTTGGATTTTAATTTTGTAATGCAACAAATTATTGTTCTGTAAATGAAGTCATTTATTTTAAATTTTTAATTAATTTAAATTTAAAAGTATTAATTAGAAGTCCTGAAAAGACTGATTTTCTTACTGAGTTAATAAATACACACATTGCTCAGTAAACTATATTCACTGTATATAACTTCAGAGCAAATACAGATCAATCCAGACCCTGTAGTCTTTGTATTACCATTTCCCTTTCCCTCCTCATTTCTCCTCCTCCCCGTGTTGCTACCTCTGCCTTTTGTCTATATACACACTAGTATCAAAAATAGCACTACATACTAACAGACACCCAACTTCTGAATATTTTTTTTCTACAATGAAAGCAAACAATCCATGACCTCTACTCAGAGTTACAGGGATTAGCTGCCCCAAAGTTAGAAGTAAAAGAAAAACAGAAAATTAACAACATATGAGGTTACCTCACTCTGCCGTCTGTATCCTGAATCTACAATAACGTGTTCTCTTAAAAAAAAAAAAAAAAAAAAGTCCAGGCATTATCTGGGGTTTTAATCATTCTTATTAGCAAAATTACTAAACAGTACAGTTTGTTAAAATCTTACTTTTTGAGTGTAACATAAGCTTTAGAGATGATAGTCCCTGGACCTAGGACTTTACAATCTAAGACAACACTAAGAAAGGCTAGCGTATGAGCGAAACTAACCTTATAACTTTAAAATATTACTTAGTCCAACAAAAATAAATATAGCACCTGTATTGAAAGAGGATTAGGGACCAGATTCAAGTTTGAGTTTAATAGTATAACCTGATTATGAAAAAAATATAACTTACAGAGAGAAAAATCAAGGTTGATATACCTCAATATTCATGCACTGCTTCTCCAATAAGAAGCAAGGCCCATACATTTGGAAGCTATACATAGCACAGCTTTATAAATTTAATGTTATTATATCTCATATATATTATAGGTAACAGAGTATCATTTTAATGGTAATTCAGTCATTTTACACTAACATATTAATACTAATTAATTTACAACTTAAAAATAATCATTCTCAAATAGGCTAACAGTGCTATTATAGATACCCAAATCTGGAATTTGTTTTTACTACTATTTAAAATAACATTTCTTCATAATAAAAAGATATATCTATATAAAAAAAAATCTCTACACTGTATATTTAGTACACCCTGGCCTCTTTGAGTACAGTTTAAGAAATTTTTAAAATACAATTATAGTTTTCAGCATACTCCCTCTTGATATCCTAATTTCCATTTTAAAAGTTACTATGGGAGTATGTGCATATGTGTTTTTTAATATTCTTTGATTTCATGCCTCAGAAGTCTGTTTAACTCAGCAGCCCCTAAATACCAAACAATTATATTTCCACAGTGCAGGATTTTGAATTAAATCTCTTGAGGGCTTTATTTTATTATGATTTATACAAATACCTATCCTGATCCCTTGAAATAATATTTCTCAAATCTGCCTAACAAGTGTCTCTTTAAACACTTTATAGATTGTATTTAATTTCAGTAAATAATTTGGACAATTTATCTCCCCACAAATAATTTTAAAATGTAGGAAGACCAAAAGTAAAACAAGTGCACTGCATTAAAATCAAGAGAATTCAATTCAACAAAACCCTCTCTGTAGATAAGTTCTCAAATTTTACCAAGCACCAGAATCACCTGGAGAACTTAAAACACAGACTGCTCAGCCCTAAACAAAGTTTTTCATTCTATAGGTCTGAGAAGGTCTCAGTAGGTCTGATAATTTGCATTGTGATGATCCACTAGACAGTGATAATGATGCTGGTATAGGAGCCTCAGTTAGAGAACCACTGGAGTCCAGTGAACTATACTGTCAAAATTTCTGACTTATTTCACAAGATCTCTAATTATAAATAAAATACAAATCTAAATATTTTTAAGTAAATACTCTCCGGCCTCATAGTATATTAATTAGTTACTAGAAATAAATTCTTTCAGAGAAGAAGAGTACTATTTGGATTTTCACCAATCACTTCTATAATAACAGGGGTTAATAACATTCTTCAAAGGATTAACAGAAATTACTTAAATATCAGCAATAAAGTACTTCAAACAGACAGATAAAAAATAAAGTCCTGAATAACAGAAAACAAAAAGATTTGCTCCTTAATATATTTAAAATAAGCTCTATTTGTATCTGAGCGGTGGTAGAATAAATGTAGTTACACTTTTATGTCAGACATAGGTAAGGTTGAATCATGGCTTCACTAAACACTCAGCTTATGTGACACTGACTAAGCTAACATGACTTAATATCTGCCTCCCACCTTTAGTGTAGAATTCAAATATGGCAGAAAGTTACAATACTTTATAATGCCTTTCTTCCTTCTATGAAACCACTGATGTTCAGAGCAACAAGTTGTAAAAATAGAAATGAATAAATTTTCATAAGGAGTCAGAAGCTTCTATGAGAGAAGAAACTTAATTTTTTTTTTCTCACTTGGATTCAATGTAGTGAGAAAAGGTTGAATCTTGTCAGGTGAATGAGGTGTCTTAACCAAAAACCAAGGGTAAAAACCAGCACTAAGATCTCCTGGATCAAGTTACCCACAGGGTAGAAAATAGCTATTTTGGTAGGCTGGGTCAGGCAATATAGAACAGTAATCCAAAAATAGTTGTTCCAGGTTTTCCCTAAGATGGCAGGCACCTAAACCTTTCCAGAGTTAAACATTCTGGTGGCCAACTTATGTCCTGAAATATGGGCATGGAAACGTCACAACTGAACCAAATACTAAAAGGAAATATTTTCCCTCAAACTTTGGTTCCTGCTCAAAGGATGAGGGCAAAATCACCTTAACCCAGATATTCTCAGTCTCAGCACTATCAACATTTTGGGCCAGATACTTTGTGGAAGGCCATCCTGTACGCTGTTAGATGTTTAGCAGGATCCCTAGGGTCCCTACCCTGTAAATGCCAGTAGCACTCACCAGTTACGGCAACCAAAAATGTTCCAGACGTTGCCAATTGTTCCCTGGGGGGTCAATACAGCCCTTGTTTGACAATCACTATCCTAGCTTAAGATCAAGAACAGCAGTAAATTCAGAATGTCTTCAAATAATCTAGGTTTTAGCAAGAACAATTTTCTGCCCACACTTACTGATACATAAGTACTCACTCTATAGATGTTAGCTATTACTATTATCATTCTGTATGAGTATATGGTTGTGTGTGCATGTGCAATAACAGCAATCTGCACCAGTTTCCTATAACAGTTAACAAAAAGTTTAGAAACTTGGAAGGAAGGGGCCCTCATCTTAAACTATTAAGTTCCACTGGTGGTGTTTATTGGGACATTAGTAGGAAGCCATTGTTTATAATTCAATTAGAAAAAGTGTGCAACAATTCATATATTCACATACATAGAAACTCAAAACCCATGAACACATATGTGTATATACACACAAAGGAAAAACAGGGTAAGAACTGACCTACCAACCTCAAAAACTTGTGAGATTCAAATGAGATCTATACAAATGATCTTTGACAAATATACTATATAAATATAAATAAAGTTCCCTGGAAAAAAATGTTAAGCTAAGATGTAAAGAAAAAAAACATAAATGAAGCAAAGAAAATATAAATGAAAACAGAATCAGCAAATAGAAGCCTGGCTTATACTCTAACCTTACCTAAAATGATGCAAGGAACACATAAGGATACTTTATTCTTATAATAGATCACACTAAAAATTAGATCAATTAAAAACCTCAAAACAGAACTTATATTAAAGCCTTCAGACTGACAGTATTATTAGAATCAATCATTTAGTATTCTCTTGTAAACCCCAAACCCTCACTACTTTGAAATAAAGTCAGATCCAATCATCAATGGATCTGCCTTTAAAGATTACCTCAAGTAATACAATATTTTTTAAAGATGTGTATAAACTGAAGTCTACAAATCACATACAGGATAATAAATTCAGGAAACCACTATACAAAAATAAGTGTCTATTCAAAAAAGGAATCCCTAATTCTCCAGCCACAGGGGAAGATAAATACCTTACAGCCTTCCCCAAATGCTTATCTCTCACTTCACTCCACCAGTGTACTGGGTAAGCATCCCCACAGGTAACTATTTTTTGCAAGAGTTTGTAAAGAACTGATATTAATTTTTCTTTTAATGTTTGGTAGGACCAGTGAAACCATCCGGGTCTGGGCTTTTCTTCATGATAGTATTGCATACTAATTCAATCGTTTTACTTGTTACATAGATCTAACTGGATTGTCTACTTTTCCAGTCAATTTTGGTAGTTTCTGTCTTTCTTGGAATTTTTCCATGTCATCTAAATTACCAATTTTATTGGCATATAATTGTTATTACTCCTTTATAATCTTTTTATTCTTTTAATAATGATAGTAATTTCCCATCTTTCATTTCTGATCCTAGTTATTTGAATAATCATTTTTCTTGATCAATAAAAGAAACTTTTCTAGTTAAAAGTTCTGTTGATTTTGTTAATATTTTCAAAGGATCAGCCTTTGATTTTATTGATTTTCTCTATTGTTTTACTATGCTTCATTTCATTTCATTTCCACATTAATCTTTATTATTTTCCTTGTTGCCTGGTTTAATTTGTTCTTTTCCAATATCTTAAGGCAGATTAAGTTACTGACTTAAGATATTTCTTCATTTTAAATATACATTGACAGCTATAAATTTCCCTCTAAGCACTGCATTAGCTGCAGCCATGTTTTTGGCTTGCTATGTCTTCATTTTCATTCATCTCAAACATTTCCTAACCTCACTTTTGAGATCTTCTTTGAGCCACTGGTTATTTAGGAGTATGTTGCTTAATTTTTAATATTTCTGGGTTTTCCAAATTGAAGCTGATTCCTAATTTCATTCCATTGTGGTTTAAGCTGTTCCATCTTTTTAAATGTATTAAGGTTTGTTCCATACAGCCTAGCATATGGTGTTCCTTGAAAAATGTTTCACATTCACTTCAAAAAGAGTTCATATTCTGCTCCTGTTGGGTAAAGTGTTCTACAGATTTCTGTTAAACAGTTAATTTATACTGCTGTTCAAAACATATTTCCTTGTTAACCTTTTGCCTACTTATTCTATCTAATTTTGAAAGAGGGGTACTGAAACCTCAAACTACTATTGTTTAACTGTCTATTTCTCCCTTTATTTCAGCCAGTTTTTGCTTCATGTATTTTACTGCTTTGTTGTTAAGATGCACATATGTACAGTTATATCTTCCTGAGGAATTGACACTTTTATTAATGTTACCTCTTTTTGTCTCCAGTTATATTTATCATTCTAAAGTCTCTTTTGTCTGTTATTATTATATCCACTCTATTTTTCTTATGCTTGCTCTTTGCATAATACCTTTTACCATTGCATCTAACGTGTTTCCTACACAGACCAGATGGTTGGATCATATAGACATTTTTTTATCCAATTTGACCTCTGACTTTTGATTTGACTGTCTAACCCATTTACATTTAATGTCATAATTGATATAGTTAGATTTATGTCTGCAATTTTACTTTTTGTTTTCCATGTGTCATGTCTTTTGTTCCTCTTTTTCCTACTTTACTACTTTGTTTTACATAAAGTGAGTATTTTCTCATGCAGCATTTTAATTTCTTTGGTGGTTTTTCCACTGTGTGTGTGTGTGTGTGTATTTATTTTCCTCATGTTTGTTCTAGGGCTTCCTATACATAACTTATCAGAGTCAGCTTCAGATTTATACTAACTCCAGTGAAATACAGAAAGGTCATTCCTGTGTAACACTATTCCCTCCCCCAATCTTTTACACTATTAGTTACATATATACTATATCTATAAATGTTAGAAACTAAGTAATAAAATATTTTAACTCATTTTGTATATAATTATTTTAACAATTTTAATTTTTTACCTTATATAATTTATGAATTTAAAGAAGCTGAGGAGTGCAAGCATCTGCTTATAGATTTTGTTATGTTAGCCTCATATCTACCATTTATGTTTCTCTCATTTTGTTTCTGTGGATTCAAGTTACTATCTTGTTTTTTTTTTGCTGAACATAGCTTTGCTCCCATAAAACTCCTTTTGCTGTTATTAGCATATATAATGCATTTCTATGTGTGATAGGCCCAGAACACATTATATAAATATCATTTCAAACAACTTTTTTTAAATGAATTAAAAGAAGAAATATGCATTTATACTACATTTTATTACTGCATAATTACCTTTACTGGTATTCTTGTGTATGTGTACTCAAATTATTGTGTGGGGGTCACCCGCTTTCAGCCTTTAGTATTTTGTTTTAAGATGGGTCTGCTAGCAACAAATTCTGTGTTTTGTTCATCTGGAAATATATCTCAGCTTCATTTTTTAAAAAATTTATTGATTTTAGAGGGAGAAAATAACATCGATTTGTTGTTCCACTTATATATGTATTCATTGCATGATTCTTTTATGTGCCCTGACCAAATATCAAACCCACAACTTTGATGTACCAGGGTGATGTTCCAAACAACTGAGCTACCCAGCCACAGCTTATGCTCAATTTTGAAAGACAGCTTTTTGGACATAGGATTCTTGATTGGCAGTTTTTTGTTTTTTCTTTAAGCACTTAACTGTGTTATTCTACTGCATTCTGGCCTCTCTCTATTAATTTTATTGGGGTTCCTTGTTAAGTGACAATTTGTTTTTCTCTTGCTGCTTTTAACATTTTCTACTAATCTTCTGACTTTCATCATTTTTACTAAGATGTGTCTGGTTTGTAGATCTCTTAGAGTTTATCCTAATCGGAGTTCACTGAGGTTCCAAAATAAGTAAACTTATGTTTCTCCAAAAATTTGGTAACTTTTCAGCTGTTAATCCTTCATACTTTTTTCCTGCTCCTTTCTCTCCTGGTACTCCCATTATGTGTACATTGGGACACTTAATGATGTCCTAAACTGCTGAGATTCTGTTCATTATTCATTTTTTCCCTTGTTCTTCATATTGCATAATCAGCATCAATCTATCTTCAAGTTGGCTAATTCTTTCTCCTGCCAGTTCAAATCTATCACTGAGCCCCTCTACTGAATTTTTTTCATTTCATTTAGTACTTTTCAAACCCAGAATTTCCATTTAGTTTTTTTATAATTTCCATCTCTTTATTGATAGTCTCTATTTGATATAAATCATCTTCATACTTTACTTCTTTAATCATGATTTTCTTTCTTTTACTCACTAAAGAGTGGATTCTCTGGGTTCACTTAATTGAAATGAATTCTCTTAAGAGTGAGTTCTCTCATTATAGCATTTATAATAATTACTCTGAAGTTTTTGTTAAACCAACATCTGGTCAATGCTTTTTTTTTCTGGTCATACTTTCCTGTTCCATTGCATGTCTCATTTTG
This sequence comes from Pteronotus mesoamericanus, assembly GCF_021234165.1. NCBI lineage: Eukaryota > Metazoa > Chordata > Mammalia > Chiroptera > Mormoopidae > Pteronotus > Pteronotus mesoamericanus. The sequence goes on from NW_026555310.1 coordinate 7,866,728, forward strand.
TTCAAATCTGGACATTTTAAATATTACATTACAGTAACTCTGAATACTAGTTGCTTCCATTTGGGGTTTGTTATTGCTATTCACTTGTTTGTTAACTTATCCACTGTCAGGATTATTTCAGTGAAATCTGTTCTTCCATGTTCCCTCAGTGTGAAGCCCCTGTACTACTCTGTTGGAAGCACAGCTTTGGATATTCCCAAAGTTACCATAAGATTACAGTGATTTTTACAAGACTCCCTGCCTTTTTTCCTGGTCAAATCCCACTGTTAAGCACCACTATTTGCTAGCTGACTGCTCTACTGTTTACAGCAACACCCAGAAGCATAAAATGTTCCGCAGACTGATCCAAGTAAATCTGGGCTCCTTTAAAGGGATAGTTCCCAAAGTTGGTGTTTGTTATTTACTTTAACCCGAGGAGACCTCCTGGCAGGTCTTTATTTCCCTGGTTCTCTCCAAAAAAACAGCCAGCCTATGATTTATTGACCTCCAAAACACCCACCAATCTTCTCGTAATTGCCTTTCACAACCTCCACTGTTTTCGAGAGCACCCTTAAGCTTGAACTTCTCCACACATTGTTGCAAATGAAGTTAGTTCCTTTGGAAAGAAACTTGGAGCTATTTTACTGCCTGGTTCTCCCCCAACGAAAGGCCCTGAGCCATGGCTCTGGAGTTTGGATTGGGTTTAGTAATGTACTTCTGAATGGCAATCCAACTTTGGATTGGTGGAGTGGTGGGCGGTAGCCTCAGGTCTTCTCAACACTCCTCTTTCAATATGGAACTGCTCCCTTAAGAGCTAAAGTATAGATGATTGGGATACATGTATTTTCAGTGGTGCTGTGCACAAGGACAGCCTCTGTGCCATGAGTGAAAACTAGGCAGGATAAATGAGGCCCTGTCTCTTAGTCCCATTTACTCAGAACTTAGCCTCAGCAACAGGTAGCTAGGGACAGAATGAGAAATGCCAGTGCCTTGTTCCTCTCCGGAAGATACCCTCACACCTAGGTAGGGAGCGGGGAGAGAGGGACCCTCTGTTCTTGGCTACACCAGTCTGGAGTGAAGTTTCCATCTTACTGAGCTAGGAAAATGAAGAGAGAAAGCAAGTCTTTACCAAAAACTTTGGCTGTTTTTACCATTTTTAGCAGATTTTCTTTCTCCATTTGCTGTATGCCCTTAGGACAATTTCCAGAGACTTTAAATGAGTGCTTTTTAAAAATTAATTTATGCCAGTTTCACTGGAAAGTAGGTCCACAGAGAACCTTATGCTGATCTGCCAGAAGTGGATTGTCCCAACAAAAGCTACAACTCAACTGTCTTTTAATGATTTCTTAATGAATCTTTCTCACCCCTCTCCCACAGGAGGAAATGATTACCAGCAACAGAAGTAAAAAAGTTTTTTCCTCATATCCCCAACGACAAAGATGTATGAACTATGCTTCCACAGATACATCCCATATCACATACCACCACCATCTCCATATCCCAGAGTTTGTCAGTGTTTTTAGTGACATACCATTCCTGCCCAGTAAGTAGAGATTTCCTCATTTACTGAATTAAAGCACAGAAAAAAACGTTATTTTAAATTAACTCTATAAGGAACCATTTAAACAAAAATTACAAGTTATACCTCCCTAAATAGACTTCTTCTGTAAATACAGATTTTTTACCCACCTAATTTTCCCAAAGAAGGAAATATTAACTTATTGAAACCAGACTTAAAGGTTGGCTTTAAGCCATTTAGGATACAAATATTTGAATTTAACCACTGAGACAGATCGTAAACATATAAACTACATTTTCTATGATAAATTAGCATTCATTTCTAATGGAAATTCCAATTTATCAAGAGGACCTAAGTGTAAGTAAAAATATATTCAACAGGATTATTTTTCTGTGTATGGTGAGAAAAGAGGGGAAGAAAAGTAATAAGCATGTTATTTTGAAGCTAAAATGACAAATCAGTCTCAGGTTAGAATCTTAAAGTTGGCTTAATTATATAGGGTTATCTATAATACACTAACTAAAGTCAGTACTGAAATCTTTGGGTTAGCAGTATAAGTATACACATGAAGGAATAAATCACACTTACTTACACTATCTTTTACAAATGAAACTATCTTTAAATGTGTGATGTAAAACTAAAAAAAAAACCCCTAAAAACCATGAAGTTAAGGCATCTAGAAGTCTATCAACTGGAGCCAATTAATTTATAAATCATAAATCCCCAAAGCAAAGAGTACAGATATAGAAGCTAAAAGGAAAAAGACTTCTATTTTTAGACATTATAAAATATGGTGATAAAATTTTATATAAATTTGGATTTACAACAAAAGAATAAGAGAACTGGAAATGGTAACAACATGAAAAAAATATAGGCATTCGGGCCAAGATGGAGGCACAGGTAGATCCACTTTGCCTCCTTGCACAACCAAAAGAAGGAAACAACCAATTTAAAAACAAAAACAACCAGAACTGCCAGAAAAATCAAACTGTATACAAGTCCAACAACCAAGAATCTAAAGAAGAAACACTCATCCAGACTGGTAGGAGGGGTGGAAAGGACGTGTGGCAAGACAGTGGCTCACAGACAGGGCAGGTGAGGCAAAAGCTGGGGGACCAGGTGGCCCCACGTTTGCATGTCGATACACTGGGAGTAACAACTGGAGTGCACAACCGATCATGCAACCCAGGGTTCCAGTGCTGGCTAACATCTCCAAACCTCTGGCTGTAAAAACCTGTGGGGGTTGTGGCAGGGGGAGAAACTGCCAGTCTGTTGAAAATGGGGCTAGAGCGGAGCAAGCAGTATTGTTTTTTTCCTGACTCCTCCCCAACATACAGAACCAGAGCGCAGCGAAGTGGGTTGCCCCACCCTGGCGAATACCTACGGCTCCGCCCTTTACAACATAACAGGTATGGCGAGGCAAAGAAATATGGCCCAAATGAAAGAACAGATCAAAACTCCAAAAAAGAATTAAGGGACGAAGAGACAGTCAACCTATTAGATGCAGAGTTCAAAACACTGATAATCAGGATACTCACAGAAATGACTGAATATGGCCACAAAATAAAGGAAGAAGTGAAACCTATGCAAAGTGAAATAAAAATATACAGGGAACCAACAGTAAAGGTAATGAAACCAGGACTCGAATCAACAATTTGGAACAAAAAGAAGAAATAAACATTCACCAGAACAGAATGAAGAAACAAGAATTCAAAAAAATGAGGAGAGGCTTAGGAACCTCTGGGACAATTTTAAATGTACTAACATCCAAATCATAGGGGTGACCAAAGGAGAAGAGGAAGAGATTGAAAACTTATTTGGAAAAATAATGAAGAAGAATTTCCCCAATCTGGGAAAGGAAACAGACATACAAATCCAGAAAGCTCAGAGAGTCCCAAACAAGTTGGAACCAAAGGTAACACATCAAGACTCACCAAAATTGAATTTCCCAAGAGTAAAGATAAGGAAAGAATCTTAAAAGTAGCAAGAGAAAAGGAGACAGTTACCTACAAAGGAGCTCTCATAAGACTATCAGCTGATTTCTCAAAAGAAACCTTGCAGGCAAGAAGGGGCTGGCAAGAAGTATTCAAAGTCATGAAAGCCAAGGACCTCCACCCAAGATTACTCCATCCAGCGAAGCTATCATTTAGAATGGAAGGGCAGACAAAGTACTGCTCAGATAAGGTCATGTTAAAGGAGTTCATGGGCACCAAACCCTTCTTATATGAAATGTTGAAGGGACTTATCTAAGAAAAAGAAGCTCAAAACTATGAACAGTAAAAATGACAACAAACTCACAACTATGAACAACTGAATTAAAAAAACAAAAACAAACTAAGCAAACAACTAGAACAGGAACAGAATCACAGAAATGGAGATCACATGGAGGTATATCAGTGAGGAAGGAGATGAAGGGATATGGGAGAAAAGGTATAGGGAATAAGAAGCATAATAAGTGAGTGCAAATTAGAGGAAGGTTAAGAACAGTATAGGAAATGGAGAAGCCCAAAAATTTATACTAAAGACCCATGGACATAAACTAAGGTGGGAAATGCTAGAGGCAATGGGGGTAACAGGAGAAGGGGGATAAAGGGGAGAAAAAAGAATGGGCCAACTGTAATAGCATAATCCATATACTTTAAAAATACGTATTTTATGTTTAATCACTTTAAAGGATCACTTATTTTTTAGTGATATTTTACTAAAGGTGGTAATTCTAACATATATAAAACACTGTATTTTGCCATGTATAATGCGTACTTTTTGCCAAAATTTTTGAGGGGAAATAAGTATACATGTTATACATAGGTAGTACTAATTCTGTATCTATATAAATGTTTTTCTTTTATTTATGCTTATGCATTAAAAGTGTAACTCTAAAAAGCAATAACGATATCCGTATGCAAAATAATACCCTGGAATACAATAATCGGTGTTGAACTTATGAGGACTTGCAATGAAAGCATTTACAGCCAACAGTTCAACAAAATGAAAGGAAGAGTGGCATACCGTTATCCACAGAGTAAGACAGATGGTGCTAGACTGTTACCCATTTGATAAGCTAGGTGATGGTGATTGTTAATCACTTGATAAGACAGGTGATGCAGACTTTATTACCATAGGGTGAACAGCGCAACATTTCTCTTTGTACACTTTAGGTGGGAGGAATTATTGGAAAATCCCAGGGAAAATGTCTAAATGGTTTTCGAAAACTGCAAGCTTTAAGCTAAAAGTCATTAAGTATGCTAAAAAGCATGGCAACAGAGCTGCTGAGAGACAGTTTGGACCTCCTCCCACAAAAACTATCATCAGACTGTGGAGGTACCAGGAAGAATCTTCTTCGAATGCCAAGAGAGAAGACAAAGCGAAGGAAACCTCCAAAGTGGCTGGAGGTGGAGCAGGAGATGAAGGCCTGGATTCCGGAGCAGCATCAAACTGGGATCTCTGTCTCAACCAAGATGATACAAGGAGAAGGTAAAAGGATTGCATGAGAAAAAAATACTTGTGATTACTCAGGGACACCTAAATAGTGCTTTAACCTTATGAAGAGAGAAGGTTTGAGCATGAGGACACGAATGAAAGTGGCCCAAAAACTTCCAACAGCCTGTGAGAATCAAGTTTTGGAATTTCATTCTTTTGTTATCCGCCTCCAAAAGACAACTTTGAGCTGTCTCAAATCACCAATAAGGATGAGGTCCCACTCACACTTGATGTGCCATCCAACAGAACTGTGGATGTCAAAGGAGCAAAGACTGTGGCTGCTAAAACTAGTGGTCATGGGAAAACACATTTCACTGTTGTTCTAGCCTACTGTGCCAATGGGACAAAGCTATCACCTATGATCACCTTTAAAAGAAAAACATTCTGAAAGAAAGGATTCCAAGTAGAGTTATTGTCCATGAGCATGAAAAAGGATAGATGAATGAAAAAGGCATGAAAATCTGGCTTAATGAAGTCTAGTCAAGAAGGCCTGGAGGATTACTTAAAAAAACAGCTTTACTGGTTTTTGATCACTTCAAAGCCCATGTTACAGAAATGCAAAAGCAAACACAACAGACTTGAAAACCCCATTTGCAGTGATACCTGGTAGGCTACCCAGCCAACTGCAACCCCTTGATGTGCCTCTTTAAGGCCCTAAAGAGTGGATGTTAGTGGATGCAGTCACCTGGTAACGATTTAACACCTACAGGCAGAATCAAGAAAGCATCCATCACCCTTATTTGTGACTGGATCCTAAAGATCGTGGAATGGTGTCAAAAATGAAGTGGTTGTGAAATTGTTTAAAAAAATGCGACATCAGCAATGCTATGGGTGGAATTGAGAATGATGAAATTTACCTGGATGAGGAAAGTGGCTTCAGAAGATACCAGTAATGTAGAAACTGAAGATAATACTTCTGATATTGACAATGACAAGGAGTTCTTGGCCTTCTATGATGTGTAAATATCATAAATTTGTTACCACTACAGAAAATTTCTTGTACCATCATATGTTAAAAAATAAATGCTAAAATTCCTTTATAATACAAAAAACAAGTATCTAAATGTAAATAAATAAAAAAATTGAATTAAAAATTTAAAACAAAAGAATTTTTTTCCTGAACGTTTGGGTCAAAAACGTGGATGCACATTATACACTGCAAAACACAGTAATAATACAAAGGATAAGAGGAGAGAAATGTAAGTATACTACTATAAGGTATACATTATATGTATAATATCATTAGATGATAAATAATGGTAAGTTAAAGCAATCACTAAAACAAAGAGTTCTTAATGATACACAAAGGAGGTAAAGTTGAACCATAAAAAATATTTAACCCAAAAGATGGCAGAAGAGGCAAAAAAACAAAGAACAGGCAAGACAAACAGAAGACAGCAAAATGGTGGATTTAAACGTAACCAGATCATTAGTCGTTTTAATGTACATGGAACCCCAAGATATGGTGCCTACAAGAAATGTACTTTAAATGTAAAGACACAGATAGGTTAAAAGTAAAAGAATGGGGAAAAAAATATGCCATGCTGACAGCAGTCAAAAGAATGTTAGAGTGGCTGACTACATTAATATTTCCAATCAAATATTACCAAAGATAATAAAGGTCATTTCTTGGTCATAACAGTCTTAGAGAAACACGGGAAAATATTAAAAGCATTAAGCAGGAATAAGCAGTTAAAAAGAAAATAGATATTGGCTATAAAATATATATAATCATTGAAATAAAAAAATTTTAAATGGTTTGAAAAACAGAATGGATAGTGAAGTAAAATTTATTAATCTTTAATTCTGAATTAGGAAATGTCCCAAAGAGTATCAGAAAGTGATAAAAAAAGGAATACTAAAAGAGAAAGTTGAAGCGATATGGGGAAATTGATATAACTGCCAATATCCACCTAAGAGGAATTTTATAAGCAAAGATAAGAATAAATGAAGAGAAAGAATTTGAAATAAATAATGGCCAAGAATTTCACAGAATTCAATATGGGAAATGTCAGGATGAAATGGAGTACAAAAACAAGAAAAAAGCCAGTATCTAACCATATTAAAGTGAAATTTAGGTCTTTCAAAGGCCAAAAAAATTATTCAAAGTCTTCCCTATATGGAAGGAGTAGAGGGATCACATGCAAAAGAACAAGATCAAAGTGATAATGAGACTTTTCAAGAGCAACACTGAGACAACAAAATGCCAATGAAGTCTTATCCTCAAAATACTAAGGGGAATAAAAAACCTATACTCACAATTTTTCACCAAGTATATTATCACTTATGTCTGAGGGATAAATAAATAAATTCTAGGCACACAATATCTCAAAGTTTACCATAAAGACACTCTTTGAAAAGAATTTTGAAGGAGGTTATCTAGCATATAATGAATACAGAAAAAAAAAAGACAAATTTTAGAAAGGGCATTTTTTTTAGATTTCTTTTTTAAAAGTCTATTCATAAGACTAAGTAATTAAAACATCACATGGCCCTATTCCAACAAAACAGGGGTGGCCAGGGTAGAGAATATACTAACGTTTTTGGAATTTACTGGGCAGGACAAGATGACATAGAGGTTAAATTCAGACACTGAAAGGATACAATAAAAAATAGCAGAGCTAAGCTCTAACATAAAAATGACATTAGATATAAATGGGTTAAACTCAGAAGATATATTCTTAGATTAAATGTAAAACCAAGACTGAATTTAGTGGAAAATAAAGGGACAAAAAAGTATCTGAAAAATACGAGCAAAAAGAAAGCCACCATTAATATCAAAAGAATTATAATTCAAAGGGGAGGGGGACAATAAGAGACAAATAGGGCTATTACATACTGGTAAAAAGATAAAATGAATGTGACCACACACACACACACACACACACACCCATCCACCCACCCAAAATGTACATAAAGCAAGAACTGAAAATCCTCGTGCAAAATCAACAGATCAAAAATCCTAACTGGAGATTTTTAATATGCATTTGAAAAATTACAAAGCAATAAAAAAGAGCAAAGATGCGAAAGACTTTAAAATACTGTCTTGAAAACCTGATAACATGACATAGATGACATTACAACAGAGAATATATTGAGTTTTTATAGAAACTTCATAAAAACTGATCACAAAATAGGCCACAAAAAAAAACGCTGATACATAATCCCCCAAAATACAACAAATACAGTCTGTCAGAAAGTATAGGCCAATAAAATTAAAACTGAAATTAATATGATAACCAAGGGAACTTTAAAAATGTTTTATTTGGAAATTAATCTGTGGATTAAAGATGAAACTTTAAATATAATACTTAGAGCTTGGTAACAACAACAACAAAAATCCCACAACAAAATATGTGAATACAGCTAAGACTTAAAGAGAAACTTACTTATTTATGTATTTTTCAGGAGAAAAGCATACAAACTTTATTGAATTTTTATCTGTACATGAGAGCTTAAGACCCAAAGCAGTGGCCAGAACAGTAAGATTTTACATCTTTTAGACAAAAAATATTTGTAAAGAATTGACAAGTTTGGGCAAGGGGTAGTAAGTGGAAGAAGAAGAAGGAAGAAGGGAGAAGAAAGAAGAAGGAAGAAAGAAGAAGCGGGGGTGGGGGGGTGGGGGGAGGAGGAGGGAGTGAGGGAAGGGGAAAAGTAACCAGGCAGACCTAAAAAGAAATTTAAAGATTTGAAAACATTTATCAGAAAACAAGAACCATTAAAAACAAGCTCTTGGATACTATCAAATAATAATACCATGTACATGAAAAAGTGCTTGTTAAACTATGAAACTACCCAAATGTAAAGTACAATCTTTAAATGCAATTTTCTAAATTTAATTGTTTTAGTTGGAATTCAACATAAAAATTATTACATTTACACAAAAAGGAACTGTCATTCATGTTCATGGGGTCTATGAAAATTAATGCATGGATCTGAATAGGCAAAGTTTCTTCCATTTAAATAAGATGCATGCATCAATTATTTTTATAATTTCAAAAGTGTAGTTATTTAATTTTGATATAAGACCTAAAATCTCCAACATCCCATTACAATTTAAGTAGAATATGTTCATTATCTTGATTGTGGTAATGATTTCACAGGTACATACATATGTCAAAATTTACCAAATTGGATACTTTATATATGTTCAGTTTATTGTATAGTAATTATTTTTGACAAAGCTGAACACACTGAAAAAAGAATAAAAAGACAAGCAATAGTTTCTCAGAAACTTTGTAAATCATGTATCTGATAAAGGGTTTATCCAGTATATTTAAAGAACTCATAAAATTCAGTAATAAGAAAACCACCCAATAAAGAAATGGGGAGAAAATTTGAACAGATACTTCACCAAAGAAGATATATAGATAGCAAATCAACATAAAAGATGCTTAACATCATTAGTCAGTTAGGGAAATGCAGTAAGATACTGTGCTATCTTTTAGCCATGCTAAATAGATAACTTTTAGCATGACTAAAATTAAAAAACAAATAATACCAACCCTAGCAACAATGAGGCGCAACTTAAATTCCCAATGTTTACCCAAATGCGGTGAAAATATAAGAATATGTTCCCGAAATATTATTTCCAGCAAACTGTTTTGTTTAAAAAAAAACACTGCAAACCTTACATCCTCAATATTTATAGAATAAAAAAGGTCAAACACTTTAACCTGATTTTCAAAATCCTCCATAATCTGGTACCAATCTTTGGTCCCTTCTTGCTTTCCTCTAATCACATGCAGCAGGATTCATTTACACAACTAAAACATATTGTACATACACTCATGTCCCCCTTTCCTCATACCTAAACAACCATCTCCTCTACCCCCACTTCCATGTTTCTAAATCGAATCTTTGGATGCCAAGCTAAAGGCCTCTTCCATAAACTCCTCTCTAGCCTCAAACCAGTGTTTTCCTTCTTTTCTTACTTCCAACGACCCATCAGCATTCATTCATTGATTCCTTTAGCCACACATTAACTCCTCTGCATGCACTAATGCACACTGCATTATGATGATGATGACGATGACAGGTCTAAAAAGGCACATTAAACTAAGTCCCTATTTCCTTGGCTCACAGTGCAATAAGGGAGACAGGCATGAAAAAAGTCATTACAACAAAGTCTTTAACAGAGGTTTAAATGGGAGAAAAGTAGGACCATTAGAAGGCTCACATCAAGCTGTTTAGAAGATAAGAAAAGGTTTTTCAAAGAAGGTGACATCTGTGTTAAATTTCAGAGATAGGTAGCAGTGTATCAGGCAAAGAAGGGAAAGAAATTCCAGGCAGAGAAAACAGCACATGCAAAGGCAGAGAGGCAAGGAAAACTTGGCATGTTTAGAGAACTACAAATGGATAAGCATGGTTAGAGTTCAGAGTACATTAACTAAGTCTATCAACATTTACTGACTACCCGTCACCAAGCCTTAAAATTGATGAAAAAAAGCATGGTATCTGTCCTCAAAGAATGTGTAAGGATATGGCACCCACGTGATTGGCACAATTAATTCAAACAAAACCAGCAGTAATGAGCATGTATTATGACCCAGACACCCCAGATAGGTACCCAAGATAAAAAAACAAAACAGCACAGTTTCTGCTCTGAAGGAGCTAATATTTTAGCAGGAGAGACAGAGTCAGCTTATAGTGGATAGATGTTAAGGTTTAATCTTTATTAAAACAAAAGACTTGGAGAAAATATCCTAAGATATTAATAGTGTTCATTATTTCCCCTTCTTTGTGCAATAAATATGTTTTACTATATTTTGATAATCAAGGAAAATAAAGTTTATAATTTAAAAAGTACAACACTTGACACCCAATGGGTTCTCAGGTGTCAAGTATCTAAGTAGTCTCCACTAACTGGAAACTTTTAGATCTGAAACTTGCGATATCCAAAATATGGCTATTTATCACCATCTCAAAAGCTATGAATCTTCCTGGTACAAACCACTGTCCTATCATTTTTTTCACCTGGATTATTTTATTAGCCCTGTTAACATGTCTCCTAGCTTCTGCCCTTGATCAAACCCCCCAAAACACACAGACATAGATACCTTCACCTATTTATAACACATACCCAGAGAGATCCAGATACATGCAATTCACTGCTCAAAATCCTCCAGTGGCTTCGGTAAAAGGCAAAGACCTTACAAAGGCCCTACCAAAATCTGGTAGCTTCACTCTCTTATCTCGCTGATTCTAATCTCCAACTTCTCTCCTCTTTACTCACTAACTCTAGCCACTATCGCCTGCTTACTGTTTCTTGAACATACTAGGCATGCTCCATTGCTGTTTGTTCACTTTTACCCAGACACCTACCTGGTCTGCTCTTTCACCTCCTTTGAGTCTTTATTTTAATGTTACCATCTTAGGAAGACTTCTGTCCACTCTAAAAATATAACATTCTATTGGAAACCAACTCCTTTATCTGCTTTATTGTTCTCCCTGTACTCTGTTTTACCTATTTATTTTTTTCTCTCTTTTTCCTGGCTCCAAAGAGGAAATTATTTTCTGTTTTCATCACTCATGTATGTCCCGTTCATAGTGTCTGGCAAATGAATAATGATCAGTCCTTACTCACTGAATGAATGAATAAAAAGCAAAGTTCTGCATCATGGATAAAATTTTGGTTTCTAGAAGCAGAAGGTATCAGTTAAATTCTACCTCCCCCACTTTGTAGTTGCTGCAAGTTACTAAACCTCTCTAAACATTAGTTTCCTCATCTATAAAATGATGAGGATGGTATCAATCTTAAAGGCTGGTTTTAAGGATTAGAATAATGGAGGTTGAGCACAATGCCTGGCAAATAATAAGTGTTCAATAAATGTTAGCTGTTACTATGAACATTCCTGACTGCCAAATGCCTCCACTGAGTTATTACATCATTCCCAGAATCCTTTCTTTTTTTTTCAGAAATAGCTGTTACCCTGCAAAATCCTTGGATTTTCACATTCTGGTTTGAAACAAAATCAATATTACTATGGATCAACTCTCACCTTACACAAGATTCTATCTTACTGTAGCTTGTAAAGAGAAATGGGAAGACATTACTATCTATTTTACCTAAAAAAATATTTCAAGTACTATATAAAATCGCACAAAATGCCCCATTTATCACAATGTTAATATAAATATATATTCTACAACTAAAACTGGCTCTTGGTGCTTGTTTCATAAAACCACACAAGAAAAATTAAGTAAGCTTAGGGCCAGATCAATGTAATGCTATATTACCAACTCTGTATTTTAGAATTTCTCAATTCTTTCAGAATTTTCCAAATTAGATTTTCCATTGCTGTGAAGCCCATCATACCCACGTGAGTTTATAAACAACTCCCCAGTGACAGGGGATCTGACTCAGGTCAACTACAATGTATCAAATGTTGAATTAAGGGGCTTTAAAAGATAAATATATGTTTAGAAAAGTCCAAGACCCTAAGACCTTCATAATAATATAAAAGCAATGAATTATAACTCACAAAGCTAAACCAGAATCCTGACACCATTACTAGCAATGGTGCTCAGAGGCTTTTTTCCTCATCTATACGATAGGATTATACCTATCTTGTAGAGTTGTTGTAAAAAATCCAATAAAATGAACATATGTAGAAATAAACCATGCTATAAATTGCATGCAGCACACAAGTTTTATTGTAAAAAGATACATTAAAGAATTTTTTAAAATAAAAAGCCACAATCCCACAACTACCCCAACAATTTTCATATTTCACTTACTTTCAAGGTCTCTTTTCATATATTTTTTAAAAAAGTATAATCATGTGCCCTGGGGGAAGCAAATATAGCATGATTTTTCTACAGCTGTATAGCCCAGGTTGAAATATTAGCTCCTGAACTTACTGTGGGACTTGGGGCAAGATTCTTAACCCTCTGTCCTGTTTTGTATAACATCAGGATATTAACAATACAGTGAGGTGTGAAGAAGAAATGAGTTATTGTAAACCATTTTGCACAGTGGTTACCACAAAGCAAATTCAATAAACAGCTTTAAAAAATAAAAATAGAAACAGTATTCTGTTTTTTAAAAAAGTTTAAAGATGATATGTCATAAACCAAAAGTACACTATTATCATGAGATTCTTTTAAAAGGACTCTTGGATACTTTATATTGATGATTTTAAAAATAAACCTCCCTATCATACATTAGTCCAGATATTTTATAATATATAACAGAATCCATCCATTGCTTCATACTTCCAGTAGAGGTCTCCATTTAAATAATAATGTAGCAGACTGAAAACTTTAAATTACTATTTCTGGTTATTAAAAAACACACAAATTAGTGGCCAACTTTATCATATATACAAGAATAAGTTTTTCCAAGCAAAACATTTAAAATAAGGAATACATAAAATAAAAAGGGATTTTTCCTAATGATTGTTATATCAATATGTTTTGCTATGGGTTCTCCAGTAATACTCACCTGTCTTATAAACATAAGCCTTTGGACAGGAAGAGGAAAGAGATAAGACTGTCAGGTACAAATGATAAAGCAAGGGCATATTTATCACTGATACTGGTCAACAATTTAATACCTGTTCTTCACAGATGAATTATCTAAGTCAGTAGAATTATTGTAACGTAAAAATAAAGGTCATGTTTTATAGTAGCAAAGAAATCTCTGACAAGCTTCTACACATATCCTGTTTAAATCAGAATCTAGTGGCTAGAGTAATAAAGGCAGCTCTGAGTTGGCTTCTAGTTTTCTCTCCCATCATTCAATAATATAGATCTTAGGCAAGTCAATTTTCCTTATGCAGGCCTACCAGAAAAAATACCTTCATTTGTAGCCTACCAGAAAGCATGAGGCTAGAACACCTTCTTAAAATCCCTTCAGTTCTAAGAATGATGCTATGAATTGATAGGTTCAGTAGCCATACCCAATTATTGCTAACTACATACTTTTTTGCTATTATAGTAACCTAAATTTCAGTCTCACTAAGTTCTACTACTAGGTTGCTACAAATGATTAAATTTGCATATAATACTAATATCTACCTCAACTTAGCTCCTTAAATGTGAGAGACTTGATAAATACAGGTAAGATTTGGTATGCTCAGGAAATGACCAAGAAACTACCAAGCAATTTGCATAAAGCTAATGAATAGTGCAACCTGCATACACGCATACACAAACACACATCCACTTAAGCTAACCTTTTTAGTTAATAAAGAGGGGGTTAAAGATGAAGAGATGTTCTAACCAACTCTCAAAGCTGAAGGGACTTTATTGTCCAAATTATATCTAATTCTGGGGATCAAATACACAATGCAAAAACGTAACACATTTATTGTATTGATAACGGATTTAAATAGATTCACCCAAACATGCATATAAGATTTTTGATTATAACTAAAGTATAAATTTCCTTTTTTTTAAAAAAAAAAGTTTACTTTATCTTATTTTAGAGAGAGGGGAAAGGAGGGAGAAAGAGAGGACGGAAAATACCTATGTGAGAGAAACACCAATGTTGAGAGAGAAACAGTAGTTTGCTTCTTATATGTGCCCCTTATACACGCCTGGACCCAGGAAGGAGCACGGAGCCCTGCAACCCAGTTATGTGCCCTGAACCTGCAGCCTCTCAGTTTGTGGGACAATACCCAGCCACCTGACCCACACTGGCCAGGGCTAAATTTGCTTTTCACTTCCACAGGGTGGAGACTCTATAAAGAAGACTTTTAAATTAAAATAATTACTTCTCACCTTGAAAATATTTTTTAAAAAATCAGGCAATGATCAAATCATCATTTATACTAATCTTAATATAACAATCAAGCAATGAATTAAATTATTGCCTTGTTTTTGTACAACAGGTGATGCAAAGAATGAAACAGTAAAGACTGCTTAATAGATGGATACATAGAACAGGTAAGATAATTTTCTTCCAAAGTTATCATTTAGCATTTTTAGCTGATTTTATTTATATATTAAATTCTTAGAACATGAGAAATATTCACATTTAAATATCAGCCACAGAATGGGATTTAAAATTTTTAACATTTGCTATAGTTCCCCTCTTGAATATAGATAATGAAGAAATTACAGGTTTTAAAAATTGAAACCAAATGCTAGCAGATAAAACATATGAAAAATGTCACTAAATCTGATTTGTAAATCCAACAGTTTTATTTATTCAATAAACAGATACAGAAATACTATGTAAGTAGAGTACATAGAAGTAAGACTGCATCAGGAACACATAGCAGGCAGTATCTTACTCAATGAGGAAATGCTAGAAGTATCAAAGTAAGGTCAGCAACAAGGCAAGGAAAAGATGCCCTTGTCTCCTCAACTATGAAACATTGGCCAATACAATTAGACAAAAGAAGACAGAGGTATGAAATTTAGAAAAAAAGTAAAACTATCCTTATTAGCAGATGACATGTTAATACATCTAAAAATTTTTTAATTGATAATATATCTATCCAAGCAATGAGACATTTAAGGCAGATTATAATATTAAAAAAATCATTCTTTCATATAAATAAATGATAACCAATTAGAAGATACAATGGAAGAGAAAACCACATTTACAATAGCAACAAAAGCAATAATATACTTAAGAATGAACTTAAGAAATGTTCACATTCTATGAAAGAAAAATTTTAGACTCCTGAATGGCATAAAGAGATTTGAACAGGAAGACTTTCATTGTTCTTAAATGAACTCAATAACATCATGATGCCAGTTCTTCTATGGTAATTTATAAATTTAATGAGATCCCCATAAAAAAAAATCTTTTTCTGGAACTAAAACAAACTAACATTAAAGATCAAAAAAAAAAAAAATAAAAGAATAACCAACAAAACATTTTTAAAAAAAGAACTGTGAGATGGGAATGGCACTACGAAATACTAAAATGTGCTATATAAAACTACAATAATTAGAACACAGTGAGATAGCATTTCTTAACCCCCCCAAGTTAGTAAAACTTAAAATGCTAGATATCCCATTACAAGGATATGGGAAACAGGCTCTTTCATATATTGCTTGTGGGAAATAACAGTTCTCTCCTACAGAGCAAACTGGGCAATATTTAACAAAACTACATATGCATTTATTCTTGATTACTGCATGAATTCCACTTTACTAACTTATTCTGCTACATCTCCAAGAATCTGAAAAACAGGCCTGCATAAGGTAATTAGATTTACGCAAGACTACTCATACAGTATTATTTGCTATTATAAAATATTGGAAACAATCTAGGTGTCATTATATAGGAGAGTAGTTAAATAAACTAGGATATATTCGTGCAAGGGAATACTACATAGCTCTAAAAAAGAACTTTATGAATTTACTTAAAGTAATATTCAAGACATATTAAGAAAAAAAGGTGAATAGAAAAAAATAGTATGTACTCATCATTTTAAGGGGAACTAAAAACGCATATATGTATCTCATTTTTGTAAAAAAATAAAAATTAAAAAGAAATAAAAACACAGGAAGGATAATCAGAAACTAAAGAAACTGACTACTAACAGAGCATGGGTGGGAATGGTGTAGAAGACAAAAGGGAAGGAAGAGGGTAACCTCCAAGTATATCTTCTCTTTAAATTCTAATTTTAGAATCATATTAAGTGTTTTACATATTCATAAAATTAAAGGAACAAGAATGGGGAAAAACACAAAATGACTACAAATGGAAAAAAAATGAATTTTACTGTATTTTAAGTAACTACGCAGAAAAAAAAAAAGAATCCAATCACTATGAATCTTTTAACACAATTACTTTACTGATGATACAGCTTCAGTACGAACACAAAAAGAATTGCAAACAAATCTTTAACTCTACTTGGCAGGTTTGTAGTTGGTTGTGGTATGGGTGTAACAATTCTTCAAGAATTCTCTATGGATTAGAGAACTAAGAGATGAGTAAACATATAGGGAAATAAATCGGGTTCTCAATGCAGGGAAAAGGAAATACATAGAACAGAAAAAGGCAAAAAGAAACTTGTACGCACTAATAATTAGGGATATCAGTACAGCCTTATGATTTTCAAAATGTCTGTATTTACATTTAACATTAACAAACTTCCTAGCTGTTCTTTTTAAGGACCTGAAAAAAAAAGACAGTCCAATAACAATGAGCATACCTACTACCCAGATCTTGGTTTCTATATACCACTTCGCACTAAAAGGAATCAGGATTCCTTGGAGAAATAGATGCCAGAGAGCTGGATAAGCAAAATAGAAGTTGATTCTGGAAGAGTTTATCTTGTCAGAGAGCAAAAAGAGCTCAAAAATAATGGGAACATGTTAAAAAGATACAGAGGTCATCTTGAAAGAATTCCTAGTGGTCAAATTTAATAACATAATGCAAAATGCACAATATAGTGGATTTTAATCTGTATAAATTAAAAATCTAATAAATAAATATGAAAATACTTTTCTTCTAGGTCGGAAACTAATAAATATATATAGAAGGAATAATAGAGTTAGGAAATAAGCATTGTACATCCTGCATAATAAGTGATTCAGGCAACAATCAAGTGGATGTTAAAACTATTGGGTAAAAGTTTATGGTAAGATATTTACATGATCTCAAAATATGTCCCCATATGTTACTTATTAATTATAAAAGAGAAAATGGAAACCTCAGTGAAGAAACCAGGAGGACATCACCTTTACCGAAGCTAACATCAGCAGTAATGGGACAAAGTGACATCACACGCTTCCTGCCAAAAATGCTGAACCTAAACCTAATCCTAAAAAAAATATCTGACAAATCCAAATTTTGTAATACAGTCGTTGGCCTATACTGTTCAAAAATGGTAGTATCATGAAAGGCCAAAGAACTAAAGATATGTAATCCAAGATCATGGATTGGTAAAGTATGATTGCTGAAAAATCTTTGAGGCAATTGGTAATATTTGAATAAGCTCTGTATATTAAATAATGCAATTATACCCATGTTGTTTTCTGAAGTTGATAATTACCATTGTCACATAAGAGAATGTTTTTATTCTAAGGTGACATACACTTATATTTCTGAGTAAAGGGCATTAACCTACAATGATATCAAAGGATTAAACAGTAATAACAACACTAATAGTAATGTATGTATGTGTATACACACACCCCATCACATAAAAAGAGAAAAATATAAAACAAATGTGGCAAAATAACGATTGATTGATATTAATGAAATATAAACAAGTTCACAGACAGATAGCAAAAACAAAAGTTAATAATTAAAAAAATAATGGCTGCTCTGGCCAGACGCCTCAGTTAGTAGGAGTATTGATCTGTACCCCAAGAAGTTGAGGGTTTGATTTCCGGTCAAGGCACATACCTGGGTTCTGGGTTCAATCCCCAGTCAGGGTGTGAATGGGAGGCAACAAATCAATGTCTGTCTGTCTCCCCCCTATCTTCTAATGCTACCCCCCATCCCGTCCTTTCCTCTCTCTCTAAAATTAAGAAATATATCCTTGGGTGAGGATTAAAAAGGTCCACCATTTCTCTCTAAAACAGATTTTTTACTACTATATCGAATTAATACATTGTAATATAGGGCTACCTGGAAGCACTACTCAGAAATTCAGAAATTTGACTTTTTAATGGTGTAAACTAAAAAGATTATACCAAACCACTTAAGCACTCTTGACCTATTACTTGTGAGTGCACTTGGAGGTACAGCCTGCTAAGGTACTAACTACTGTTTATGGAGCACTAAGTGGTCTGATTTGAGCTCAAGTACACTGAAAACTCACTTAATCTATAAAACATTATGGAAAGTGTGATCAACCTGGGCATTTTTACAGACAAATTTAAATTCAGCCCCATCTCGAAAGAATTACAGGTTATGTATTTTCTGCATAGGACCCCAACTTATAGCCTCTTCTTTGCCCTGTTTTAAAAGAATGTTCCTCCTGACCACATGTATGTTTAAATCAACATTTTACTTATTAAAATCAACCAATGGACAAAAATTTCATACCAAACCATGAAAAATGTGTATGTCATGATTATATAGTAAATATCATCTTTGCACACATAGCAACTGACCACTAAACATTATAACAATTTACCAAATAGTAAAAACTCAAAAGGACAAGAATTACATGCTTTACATTTTTCACAATAAGATGTATATTCAAGCAATGTATTCTATATAATTTTCTGTGAATACTGCTTCATAAGAAGCAACATTTTAGTTGCCCCATTATATGGTAATAAAAAGAATCTTTTACTAATATAAACAAAAGGTAAACATACCTAGAACATGAAATAATACCCGAAGATACTTAACAACTATGGGTAATAGAGGATTATGTATAAGACAATGCTCTGTAAGATGTAAAGCAAGTCTATCACCAGGGAAGGGAATGGAAAGGTGAAAAGGAGAAAGTGCGGCTTTAGAAAGATGTAGCATGTACTTTCCTAACTGACAATTATGGCTGACACTTAAGATTGAGAACTGGATATAACCTACAACCTTTTTTTAAAAGAAGTAACTCATACGCTTCAGAAGAAAAGTTTGAGTAGTATAAAGAAATTTTTTCTAAGTTATTTTTCTAAGATTAAATAATAGCACTTCTGAAATTTAAAATGATAAAAATAAAACCTCACATATGAAAATGTTTAAAAAATAAAGATGAAGTGCATTAAACAAAAACAGTTAGTATTGTTATTTTTACAAGCATTTATAAATATAAGTTAATTCCCCAAAGCAGTAATAGGATAGATCAGCAAAATCCTAACAAAGAGAAAAAACAAGTATCCAGTATATTCAATAAAGCAAATGGTATCCCACTTCTGGAAAATATTACAAAGTACTACATGGAAAAAAAAAACCCAAAATATTAAGGAAAACTGATTTTTACTTCTTAAAAATCCATATAATACAAATAACAGTTATGGTAAATTCAAATTAGTAATTTCATTTACCCTTTTCCCCGTTAACTGAAGTGGATCCCTTGTTATCATCTCTGAGCCCACAGACAAAGAAGAAGGTATGTCTAGGCTCTGCTTAAGGATGACAGGTACAGCTTGAGCAGGTGCCCTATACCAGATGTCACCTAGAGGTTTTGTTCTGGATGTAGCCCTGGCTAACATGTTGATGCCAAGTTAAACCAATTATCTCAGCAACTAAATTGGTTTCATTACAATACTTAGATCAACTATTCTCAAACTTCAACATATTTAAAAATCACCCATGGCACACTTTTTAAAAATAGTTTCAGACTATTTATATGCAAAATCACTGATTAATTTTACACTAAAGCAGAACGACTAAACACTATGCACCTCATGATCTGAAAAATACAGTCCTACCTGTTAGGTATGCCTAAAATATTGAACTTGAATGTTATCAACCTTTAGATCTAACTATCGGTTTTCAGGAAATAAATACAGGGAATAAAGGAACAGGTTTACTGACACTAGAAGAAAGGGATCAAATAAATCCAGAATCTGGGACATTCTAAAGGACAGACGACCCCATTCCTTCGACAAATCAATGGCATGATGGGTAAAGGAAAAGGAATTATTAAGAACTAAAGAGATAAAACAGCCAAAACAACAGATTCAACCCCATTACAAAATTCTCTTGTAGTAAGATGGGGAAGATCCTGCAAACACTTACATGTTAATAGAACTATGGACCTATCTTTTTTGGCCAACAATTTTGGATGTGGAAGCTATTCCTAGATATCACCAAGAAATTCCAGTTCCAGCAACAGGTTATTGAAATGTACTTTTTAAGAAGGTATGTATCTTGTAGAAAGGCATTAATTTCCAATTTACAACATAATGAATATGCAAAAAGTAGCCAAGCACAAGAGAAATTTCTTTATGTTTTGAAATAGAAAAATATATGTTAGACTCTATTTTAATTCTTGGAAAGCTTAATGAAATTCATAGAAACCCAAACAGTACAGAAAGTGACAATTTACTCTAAACCATCCCTGTATTCCAAGTCCCCCAAAAGTTTTATTTACTAAGTGGATGCATTAATAAATTTTATGATGGGTAACCAATACCAGTATCAATCACCATATATACATTTTTGTGTACTTCTGAATAGAAAGAATCACTGCCATTTCCTTGGCTCTACTATGGATAACTTAACTAACTTTTATTTATATTTATTTTAAATTCAAAAGCTAATACTTTTGCGTTTCATAAAAATGCTTACAATTTTAAGTCATAAAATATTTGAGGATAATCTTTAATCCTAACATTTCCATTTTTTCGTTTCCATCTTTTAAGATTTTATTTATTTTTAGAGGGGGAAAGGAGGGAGAAAGAGAGGGAAACAGTGGTATGAAAGAGAAACATTGATCAGATGCCTCTTGAACCTGCCCAGATCAGACCAGACCAAATCTGCAACCCAGGCATGTGCCTGAACTGGGAATCGAACCAGCGAACTCTAGCCTCACAGGACAATGCCCAACCAACAGAGGCCAACACTTCCATTTTTTACTACAATTTAAGTTTGGTCCTTGAACCAATATCTACTTCTAAACAGTTTTCCCTAGTATCAAAATTCATGACATGACTTCTCAGTTTTTAAAGTTTTGGAACTGAAGCAAATACAAATTTTTAGCAGGACTTTCATGATCATCATATTCCACAAAAGTAATTACTATTCCAAAATACAATGTTCTAAAACAACGTGATCAATGACTCTGCTACAATTTTTTAGAGAGGCCTGTTTAGACAAGTTTAAAAACAAAATTTTAAATATAAATATCCTGTTAAAAAAAAAGCCTCCAGTAAGAATGATGGACAACAGGGGAAATAAAGAGCAGTTAGATACTTGCCTTTTGGGGGCTGCTGGTTCAAATAAGAACCTTACAAGAAGACTAACCAAACAAAAGTAATTATAAACTGTTTCATCATAAATATGCCAATATATGAACCACTGCCTGAGACTTAAAAATCTTTATCACGGTCACACATATTTTTGTTACATTATAGTTTTTAAACAGTAGGAAAAAAATTGTTAGGTTTCCCAAACTGTGCTCCACAGAACTCAGTAGGTGTTCCTCAAACGTGGGGTTTCACATCACACCCTTGTGATATGTGGTGGGTGTCTGCAAAATACCATTTACTATGGGTAGGGTGAGGGAGGTAGTAACTAGTATTTCTCCAAATTGTCTGCAGTTCCACAATGCACACTAACACACTGAAGTCTGTAAGAAGTCCTGCAATACAGTAACCAAGTTTTGCTTTATTGCTTAAATTCATTTGGCCTTTTTTCCCCCCAGGAAACATATATTGACACGTCAGGAGAACAAGTTTTTATAACAACACAAATTGTAATTTTCCTACTCTAACTGACCCTGAATAACAAAGAGTGTGGTCATGCTGGTGGTGGCAGATCACAGAACCAGAGAGAATCCTCCTAACCCTGCCCCGTATGTATTAAATCCTAATTCGGACAAACTCCATTTTTACCAATAAACTTTAATAGGGTCTATTCCACTCTGGAAAATGCCCAAGAAGCAGCCTTCACCAAATAGTAATAATACTTTACTTAAAAGTTTGTATTGAGTACTTGCTTGCTGGCTAATGTACCTAAACACCAATGAATTAAAATATTTGTTTTTCCTTCCTTTCCAATTTCCAATATTATTAAGTTTGGGAATATAAAAGATTCACAGAAGAGATATACTTTTCTATCAAAGTTATAGCGGATTTCACACATGACCAACTATGAAAATACTGAATCCACAAGAGTAGAGGTGGGATTACAAAAGAGTACTTGTACATAGAAATAGACATTTTTAGTTAACATTTGAGACAGAAAACACACATGCAAAAAATATATAAACATTTTTAAGAGTTAAGAGTTTTTAGTTTGAAGCCTCAGTGAAATTTTTATCTTCAATAAACTATGTTGGAAAGAGTTAAGATTTATTTCTACTTTGTGGCAAATTTAAGCTGCTCAAAATATGGTTTGTAAGACACAGCAGTAACCTAGCGGAGCTATGACTAGTCTTTCACCTTTCTCTACTTTCTACTCTTCCTTTTAACGAATTTGCATGCCCTTTTAATATGTAATAGAATATCAGAAGATATCAAAATCAGGTTTTTTCAAAATGAAAGATTTGGTATAAAATTAAATTTAAAATGTACCAGTATATATGAACAATTTATTTAAATACAGTTGTTCTTCCAGTCTCCATATTATTTTTATTTTCCTTCCTTGAATAAGGAGAACAATCTCTGTTTATCAATTAACAAACCCAATGTATTATTTCATTTGCGTACTTATTAAAATTTTGAGCCATTCTTTCATTTAACCTCAAGTAATTCATATAAGGCTTTCTCTTAAAAGAAGTGATCTACATAGGGGACACTAACTACAGAACACATGAGTTTATCAATTTTATTTAACTGATAAACATAAACTCTACTGGTATAATTTAGGGAGGGCTTTATTCACAAAGGAAAAAATAGAATAAATTCACAATGCAATTGAAAATTCACTATGGTGGGTGGAACTCCACAATTAAGTTTCTGACTATTCTAAGTGTAGGTAAGTGTAAAAAGACCATTTAATATTATAAGAAAATCAGTAACATATAATTTTGTACAATAAATTTTTAATGTCTAAGATATTTCACTTCCTTTCCAAAAAATCAAGTTTTATAATGAATACTTCCAGTTAGCTTTGACTAGAGCTGTACTATGAGAGAATCAGTAAACAAAATTCTTCAAGTGAGTATTTGAAATATTTACCTAAATTTTATACCATGGCTTCAAATTCTTAATAGAAATAAGACTAATAATTCTTCCCCCAACCTTAGCACCAAAATGGAACAACTACAAAAAAAATCCACAGAGTAAATAAGGAACACACTGAGTATACACACTCAGGCATAAATTTAACCACATATAATTTCCAATTATATTTTAATTCCTTAAAATCATTTGTGACTAACAAACTGAATCAAAATACACAAATTAAACATTACTAAGCCCATGTCAGGTTCATAACTTTTTTGTCCAATTAATGAATGCCCCTAATGCAATATCGATTTTTTTTGGAACTTTAATTTCTCCATTTACAAAATGTGTGAAATTTTACCTTATCCTTTTATACTTTAGGAATAATCTAATAATAAGCATTTGTGGAATATATTGAGGAGCACATGCCAAGAAAGCAACTAAGTACAAACAAAATATGTAAACATCATATTAACACCCAATTTGTACATAGAGTACTTTTACACATCATCAGCAAGCACTTACATTCAAAAAAATTAAATGTCAATGTTGAAACAAATAATCAATTGCATTTTCAATTTTAGACTTTGAGAAATCTTTGTAGACAATCTACAACTGATCAAATGTATGTTTGATACAATCAAGCTAAATTTTGGCAGATTACTAAACTCAAGTCTCTATATTTAATGACTGGATCAAAACAAACATTAAAATGTCAGAATATATACATGGCTAGCATACTAGTTTGCTCTAAATTTTTAAATGTCTGTAATATTATGAAAAGAGCAAATATTAAACTTGTAGGGTAAA
This sequence comes from Pteronotus mesoamericanus, assembly GCF_021234165.1. Taxonomy (NCBI): domain Eukaryota; kingdom Metazoa; phylum Chordata; class Mammalia; order Chiroptera; family Mormoopidae; genus Pteronotus; species Pteronotus mesoamericanus. The sequence goes on from NW_026555310.1 coordinate 7,891,218, forward strand.
TGAGAACTACTGCATGTAAGGACAGTCTTACAATAGGTCAAAGGAAAAAGCAGTTCATATTAAAGAAATTATTCCACCTATGATTTATAAAAAAAAAATCTGGTCATCAGAAGCCATGATATTCAATTTGATATATGAGAGAGGCAACTTACAAAGTGACTTAATTACTATTTCTTACTATGAAGAGGCATTCTTATGATTAAGTAACAGAATCACTGTGAAAGCTTGGCATCCTGTCTGCCAGTTAAAATTTTTTTCAGAGGAAGGTGGAAAACCCAGCATAACACATGTCTTCTAACTGTGCAATATTATACCACTATGATAAAAAAAATCTTTCAAGGTTGGTAGTACCCAATTTTTGACCAGCATATTTCTTTTGTATTTCTTTAGAAGCCATACCAATCTTCACACGGTTTTATTTTCCAAAACAAATGCTCAACTTTTTTTTCTAGTAGCCTAGCTACAACCCTACAAAAACAAACCTAGAGAGTGACATATGGAGGAAAAACAAGTTTAGTTAAAGACATAGATGAAAAAGCAACTTCTAATAAGAGATTAAAGCTCAAATTGATCTGAGAACAATGTAAAAAGTTGCAAACAACCTTGAAGCTATACATTAAAAACAGTACCTATAAGTATAATCAGCAGATGATATGATCTCAAGATAGAAATCAAAACTGGAGAAACAATATTTATGTAACTTGTAAAAAACTGGAAGTCTAGCCATTTAACTGATTATACTAAAATCCTGTTAGGATGAATATAAATTCCTCAGAAAAATACACATCCATTTCATGAACCATATATATCATATAGTACCTTATGAATATTAAATTTCAATCAATCAATCAATCCAGTAAGTATCAGGCATAACTTTAAATGTGTATTTTAAACAGTCTAAAATCCAAATGTTCAAACTAAAAACAGGGACATACACTAACAGTATTCCTCTCAATGTTATAAGTAGAAATGAGCAAGTAAATATCACTATAAATATAAAAATATCTACTTCTTACCACATTACTAAATCAATATTTTGGAAGTTTTGTTTTACTTTGCTATTTGTTTTAGCCCTTTGCTTAAAAAATGTACTCTTAACATACATGTTATCATATACACACAATAGATAACCATATTTAATATTTTCTAGACTTCTTTGTAGCTCAATAGGTACCCACAAAGTTTTCAGTTTCAAGCCTGAAGTCAATCTATGATAGCCAATAGAAAGGACACCTGTGCAATTACTACATTCCTACTTCAGAATGTGAAACATAACACAGAATATTCAAACTGGGATATTACACCTGGAGCAATGATAAATGCCAAACTCAAATTATGCAGAAGTCGCATTATTTAAAAAAAGGCCATCCTATAATATCGTTATTAAAAATTAGTAAGTATAAAGAACAGTATTTAGTTTTAAATAACAACCACCAGCTAAGGACCCTTTATGGGTAAGTAAGCATTAAAAATAAAAGATGACCTTGTAATAAATTACAATATAAAAACATTCCTAGGGAAGAAAAACTGGGAGACAAAATTAAGTTGAATTACAAAATATATCATCTAAACTTATTACATACCAACTGAATAAGAAATGTATTTTGTTAAATAGTAAAATAAAGAGATAATGAAAGAGAAATCCAAATCATAGTATTTTCTTTCATAGCATCCCTAACTTTTCCTAAATATGTAATAATCCTTTTGAATTTTAATTGACTTGAAAATTCAAAAAAAAATATTCTGAAAACAATTCTGGTTACCTAAAACACCAACATGTTATGCTATATAGAAATATTCTACTGCAAAACTACTCAGTGGCAAGAGGTTTCATTTTATAAAAATCTTAAAAAGGCAAAGAAGTTTCTAAAACAAAGAAAATTTTTCCAAAGAGATACAAAGTTTCATGAACTATCTTAACTCTTTTGCTAAGCATCACCTTCCTGCCCCTTTTTGGATATCAAGCAATCAACAACAATGTCACAAAAGAATGTTTATCATGATGGGGGGGGTGGGGAGGTGTCACCTGTAATGATTCTGTATAAAAAAACAGAAACAATCTTAAAATAGGTGACAAAAATTTTCACCATCCCACAACCTTGCTTTATGGATATTTAATGTTTCCCAAACTGAAATTTACAGAAGTTTAGAGAACTGTTTGGTGTGCAAGGTTTGTTTTGTGTGTGTGTGTGTGTGTGTGTGTGAGTTTGCTAAAAACAAACATCCCCACAAGTCTCTTATTTCCAAATACTGTTCAAGAGTCACTACTACTCACCGCAAGTAATACTGTTTTAAAGCAAAGGCAGCGTTAGAACAACTTCTGGGAAAGTTGAACTCTTCAACAATTTCTCCCCACTGATTCTTCTCAGAAACCTGTTAAAAACATAGCCACGTTTTTCTGAAAATGCACAATCTAAGAAAACTCTAACATTTGAAATAAATACCCATTCTACAGAGATCTGTAGATACCCAGGCATCAATGGCTGTTTCGGATCGATCCGTAAGAGTTACTAAGCAAGGACTGCTTGAATCGCTGTGTTTTTACCCGAGAGCCCTGTATTTTATAGCACTTGTTTTGTTTGGGGGGCGGGAGGGGGGGTCTGGTGGGTTTGTTTTGTTTTTGAAGCCCGGACAATAACCAATCGCAAGTCCCTCTGTCGCCCCCTTTTAAATCTCAACGCGGTCCGTTTACACTTAAAAAAAAAAAAAAAAGTTCAAAAGGATCAATACTGTTCCGGACAGCGACGTCCGCAGGTTCTGGGGGGGCCGGGGCCGGGGCCGATTCCGATCCCTCTCCCACATCTATCCATCTCCATAGGCCCTTCTTTGAGGCCTACAGCTTCTGCCTAGCCTTGAAGCCTAAGATGGCTATTTGGAGACAGGTCCTGGTTTCTTTTGTTAGCTGTATAAACCGAGGGCGACGGGGCCGAGGCTGTGCCCCCGGCTGCCGGGATCATTTCGCAGCCGATTATCGATGTTAAACCTGCCCGCGCTAATTTTGAGTTGCACGAAAACTGCTCTCAGAGTCTGTGTGTCTCTGTGTCTCCGCCTGTGCTAGAGCGGCAGCGGCGGCAGAGCTGAGTCGCGAGCGAGCGGGCGGGCGCGGGCACGGGGCGGGCGCGGGGCTTCGGCGGGCGCCCCGCACGCCCGCACTCCCCGCCGCGGCGCTCAGACCCCGCCGGGGCGGCCGGGCAGCGGGCAGGGCGCGAGCCGGCGCCGGGCCGCCTGCCCGCCCGAGCCCCGCGCCCGCCGCGCGCACGCGAGCCACCAGGCCAAAAACAGACCCGCCGCCGTCCGCCTCCGTGCCACCGGCTGCGAGCGAAAAGAACGCCTTTTGCCCCCGCGGGCCACCCCCCCGGCCCCGAGCGCCCACTCCGGGGTCAAAGGAGACTTTTTGGAGGAGGCCAGCGAGAGGGAAATACAAATTAAAACTTCCACTCACCTTCGCGAATCCGCCTAAAGTAGTGACTCTGGTGTAGAGACCGTGAAGATCCAGCTCCTTCCCACCCACCGCAGGGATTTTTTTAAAAGGCGACCTGCGGGAGAGAGAAAGCCCCGCACTTGTCAGCCGGGACCCCGCGCCGGCCCGGGCGGGAGAGCCCCGTTCGCCCCAGCTCGCCCGGCGCTGCCCCCCCGGTTCTGCTCTCACCCTCTGCTGTGGTGGAACTGCCGCAGCTCGTCCAGGAAAGCGAGTCCCTTTCTCCGCTCGTCCGGAGGCGCCTTCCCCGTCGAGTTTGCCATTATTTTTTCAAAGGAGGTTTTAAAAAAAAACCCAGATCGGTGTTTTAAAAGCGCCCCCCGCTCCCTGCGCTTCCTACCAGAGCCCGGAGCCCATTCCTCGGCCGGCGGCGGCGGGGCTCAGTCATGGGCCGGCGGTGGCGGCGGCGGCGGCGGCGGCGGCGGCGGCGCAGGGAGGGAGGGAGGGAGGGAGGGGGAGGAGGAGGAGGAGGGGAAGGAGGGAGCGGGAGGCCAGGGGGAGAGGAGGGAAGGAGGGAGGGGAATTTCTAAAAAAGTTTAAAGAAATCGGAGCGAAACTAGAGGGGCAGGCGACTGCCGGATCCGCGCGAAGCCGCGGGGCGAGCGCGGCCCCCACCCCTTCCTTCCCTCCCTCCCCGCGGCCCGGCTCTCGCCCGCCTCTCAGCGACGCCGGCTCTGGCGGCTCAGCCTGGGGACGCGATTCAACATGGTGCTGCTGCTGTGGGCGCGCGAGCGAGCGAGGGGCAAGGCGAGCCGACGGTGAGGGGTCGGGGAGGCTGGAGGCCCGGGAGTTTCGGCGGCCGCGGCGGCGGCGGCGGCGGCGGCGGGGCTGGGGCAGGCGGGGCTGGGGGTGGGGAGGGGGAGGTCTGTGTGGTGGTTTGTGGAAAGCAGGGCGACAGCGTGTATTCCGGCCGCAGCTTCGCTGGGCCCTTGCACACATTCATGCGCGGCCTCGGCCGCCGCGGCCGGGGCGTCCAGAGTAGCAGGCACCGGCGGCAGCCGAACCGCTCCGCGCTGCCCGCTCGCTTTCCTCTCAGTCAGTCTCCTTCTCTGCTGCCGCCAGCGTCGCCGCCACGGCTGGGCAGCCAGCGCCGCACAGCGACCCCCGAGGGCCGGCCGCGGCACTGCGCCTGGCTCCACACCGCCCCGGCAGCTCCTCGCGGGGAACAATAGACTCGGCTCGCCGGGTTTAGGGTTCATCTGCAATGTGCCGCACATTTCACACGCACACAAAGCCGGCGGAAAGGGGGGCGGCGCGGGGAAACGGCCACTACCGGTTGTTTCAGGGTTACGGGTGGAGGCAATGTTAGCCTCCCTGGCCCGGCTTTGGGAGGGCTGCCCGAGAGTCCCCCGCCCGCCCGACGGAACCGGTGTGGCGCTCGGGAGGAAAACGAACCTCAGAGGGGCAGCTGCTCACGCTACGCATCATTCACAGATTGGAATAAAGTCAATTTGTTATCCTTTTTTTTTTTAAAGATGTAAAGGAATCGGTTTTTCTGAGTCTTGCGCTAGTATTTTGGGGTTCTGGTTAGTACATTTTCCATGAATTATCCACAAACTAACTTTAGCAAGCTATGAATTAAATACAGTATGAACTGTCCTAGTTCTGTGGAAATAAAGTAATGCTCTTAATTCATCTTGCCTTTGGTTGGTTTCGCGTATCAAACTAGATTATGCTATACTGATTTATGCAAACGGTAATTAAACTGGTTGGGAAGCAATCTTTTGAAGTTTGACAATAGCGTTTATAGTAATGTATCTTAAAAATAAATACGTTTAAAATATCGAATAAAACCGTGTTTTTCCTTGCTTTCTATCAAATGTCTTAAATGCGATACCCGTTTAGATATTTTTGAAGGCAAAAAAAAAAAAAAGTCTGCTTAAATGAGAGACCCAACATCTCAACAAATACTAAGTTTGCACTTACGAGGGGTGTTGGCGTTGGCCCTTAGCTACAAATGTTAATTAAGCTTCACAATACGTGAAGCATATCATTATTCCCATTTTAGTGATGGCCAGTACGGGCAAAATCACTGACTACCCCAAGGTCACAGGCTAGTAAATGGATGGATGATTATTTCAGGTAGTGGTTCCAATGGGAACATTATTTGGTGGTGAAAGAAATTATGTAACATAGTCCAGCATACTTCCGGTGCTCACTCTAGGAAACGGATTTATTTCCCAAGTAAAGTTTGTCTCTTAAGTGGGGTCGGAATAAGGCTGTGGCTAGGAGGTTCCTGACACTCAAAGGCCAGTGAACGTCTCGGTAGGCAGTGAGGGGCGGAGACCCAGCCGGGGGAGTGGAGTCGGCGGCCCGTGCCAGAGGCGAGGGGGGGCGGGGTAGAGGGGAGACCGGGTCGCCTGTCCCAGCCCTAACCAGTCCTCCTAGGGGTGGTGGAGATGTGGGCCTCAGAGCTGCGTGGCCTGGCTGTGCGGATTCCCTAAACGCCGCACTTGAACACGGCCCCTTACGTAACTGTCAGCGCCGGGGATTCCCTAGAGGGGGTCATTCTATTCAACCATTACACACACCCCGGGCTTCAGCTGCCGCGCCGCCACCGCCTCACAAAATGGCGGCGCCCATAGAGGAGACAGCGGCAGCCTCCTCGGCCCCATTTTGTGGGAGGCGAGAGATCTGTCAACATGGAAAACCGCTGAGGATGCATCTGAGTTTGAAAAGCCTGTTTAAGGGATGGAGTCGAGGGGATCTCATTCAACGGAAAATGTCAGCGACTTCCAGCACCACCTCCTCGCTCTTTTTTTCCATTTTTTCAAAGGTAACGGCAGAAACCTCCAGGGTAATTGTGACTGAGGGAAGAAGGGAAAGCTGCGTCTGACTTCTCCGAGGACTTGATGCGGCGTCTCGGTGGCTTTGGTTGCTTTTACAGGCTCCCGGGAGCTGAGCGCGGTGCCGCGGAGGCTTGCCTGGGCCGCCCGGCCCTTTCCAAGAGAAGACGACCAGGCGACGGGGAGCGCAACCGGCGTTCTCCACCGCGCTACTTGTGCAGCGAGACTTTTAGGTAGTTTTTAAATGCCAGAGTTCACGGCCGTCTCGGTACCCCTCGTCTGCCTCGTCGGCTTTGGGAGCCCCAAAGGCGCCTGCTCCGGGAACTGGCGGTCGGCGGGGAGCCGGGGAGCCGTGCTGCCCGGAGCGGGCGGACCCGCGGATCGGGCAGCCACGGCGTGCCAGGTGGTCGCGGCGCGGGCCCGGGCTGTGAATGGTGTTTGGAGAAGAGAAGTCGGAACGAAGGCTCGTACACTGAAATTTCAGTCGTCCGAGTCGGGTCCTGGGATTGTATTTAATATCTCAGGTTAGACGTTAAAACGTCTTTTTTAGTATCCCACTCTGCATACCTGATTTATCTTACTTCTCATTCGAAGGGTAGAATAGAGGGAGTGACATTTTATAATTTTGTTTTTCAGGGAGAGGTTGCCACTTTTAAGCTACTGACTGCCATTTGTGTGTGTTTGTGTGTATACACACATGCATGTACAGTAGTGTGTTTTCTTTTTCAGTCTGAGTATCAAAGCTAAAGACCTGGAGTGTGATACTAACGTTTTCATGCCTTTCTTAAAAAATGTAAGATGTGATATGTAACTAGAAAATGGACTCTGAAAAAAATAAATTTCGTTTCTGCAGAAGAAACTGACCATGTACTAAAATGGATTACTAAAGTATGTCTAATGGATAGAACTTAAATTCATAACACTTTGGATATGCTCTAGTCAAAGGGAAAAAAAACCACCCTGATGTTTGTCAGATTACTGCATGTTTCAACTTCCCCAAGCCTAGAAAAATGTAAGACAAAAGTAAGCTTAATATGAATGGTATTTGCCTGTAATAGGAAAGGGATGGTTGAAGGAAAAAGGAAATTCATCTGATGAAACAAATATGATTACATTAATAATTTACTTAAAATGTTTTTTCCAGTTAAAGCAATCATTTGTATTTTTATATGAACCTTTTTTTGAGGTGCATGCGTGCGTGCGTGCGTGCGTGTGTGTGTGTGTGTGTGTTGACCCCCATAGTCCCTACTGCAGAACTGTATCTTTCTGCAGGCTGCGCCTCAATCACTGAATTCCATGCCCCATCCCCTGACACACCCCGGTTGCTGCTCCGGGTGTGTGGGTTACCAAGATACAGTTTCTGGTCGTGTCTGTTCCTACTGATGAACTTTACATTTAATAAATTTGGCTACGACTAATCAACCTGTATCTCTTGCAAGAATACCTTATCTTAGCACCCAAATACACAGAGAATATTTTTATGGGATTGCCCTAAAAAGTAACCCTCGCGCGGAGTATTACATTTCTCTGTGCCACAGTGCGTTTCCTGTAGTGGGCAGCATAGAGCAGGTGGATCCTGAAAAAGGAATGTTTGAGATGCCCCACAGTTGTACAATAGATATTCTCTAACTAATTTGATAAGATATAAGTAAAATGTACTTCGTGATTTTCAAACACAAGTGGAAAATATTTCTATAAAAAAATTACCATAAACAGTGAAAATTATTGGAACTCGATTTGTGTAGTTTACTGTTCTGATGAGAAATGTGGACAAAGGCTTTTGATGTGAACAGTGCAAAGCTTTTTTAATAGTAACTGCAGACCCTGAAGTTTCTGTTATTTTATGTAACTCTCTGATCCTTATCAGTTTTAACATTATTTAACCAAGAAATGGTGATGTTTAAAATTACCTCATTCAAGTAAACTTAAAACTATACCAAATTTCAAATTAGGCATGTCAGGAATATGATTACAAAAGCTGAAAAAACTTAATTGAGGAACTAGTAAGTCAATTCATTGGAGAAATTTATGGATTTTAGATTAATCTAAAGTTTAAAAGAATTGATTGAACAAGGCTTTTGAACTTAAATTTGTATTTCTTTAAAGAATTTTAAGAAGAAATTTAAGAATACTTTCACCACTTGCTGCAGTCTTAACTGTTTACTGCTGAACCTTTTTTTACATAGGCTAACTTTCTGATTGGTCCCTAAAATACGTGATAAACTTTTGGGGGTTATATTAGAGGTTATGCTTTGTACATAAATCCAGTGCAATTTATTTTTTTAAAGAGGGATAATTTACCACTAGAGATTTTTTAATAAGACTTTATTTCTAAAAAATTAAATATTAGACAATTTTCCTTTGAAGCATCGTTCCCAAATGTGCTTTCGACTGGGAGTTGGTCTCATCAATTGTTGAGGTCACATATAAACCTGAATGTTTTAAATTGTTATAGGTTCAAGGTGCTGCATTTGTATATTTTTATTGATTTCATCTCTTGACCACTGAAAAGTTGGCCCCAAACTAAAGGTGCTCATAGTATCATCACAGTTTATAGTACTTTAATACTTTGTTTATAGTATTTAATAATTTTGAAAACTAGGAAAGCCTAAATACTAAACCAAGACAACATTTATCTGTTATTATTAATTATTGTATTTATTTGTAGTACATCTGTAAACCTACTTTTGCCAACCCCTGTATTGAATGCCTACCTTAGGCACAAGGTAAGGGAGGAGAAATTGAGTTGGCCCTCAAGGAAGTTATACTCCAGTACTAGATTCTTTTAACTGCTGGCTTCAAAACATTACAATAAAATATTCAGACCATAGGATTCTTAAATTTTAATATGTAAGCAGAATATTTAACAGAGTTAAATTCAAAATTTTGTTTAAAATAGAGACAATTAAATATGTGCAAAACAGTGTTGCATTAATGTTAGGATCAATGTTAGTGCTATTCAAAGTGCTGTAAAAACAATAACAGCATTTAAATAATTGTTTGAAAACTTAGATCTGATTTCAAAAAATCTGATTTCAATAATTAACTTTTTAATTATGGGGAAGGAAAGGGGATGTTCAATGAATATAAAAAAAATATACTACTGAGCAAAGAAACAGGAATTGTTTTCATGAATTTTGATCTTCTGTTTCAATTTTTTGGTACATTGACTTTTCTGACATTGCATTTTACTATTAATTAAAAAAAGTAAACCCCAAAGACACACTAATTCTGTATTTAATGCAGAACTAATTCTTGAATAGCTGTAAAGCTTTAGGAGTTGGCAGTGTTGTTGGTGAAACAATAAAATAGGAATTAAGATGAAATGCAAAAAACTATGTCATAATTAGGTTTCATAAAACTTCATAACACACAAGAGTCAGAATAGTGTTGATTTAATAGTAATTTATTCAGCTTTTGTTTTTCTCTGAAAACATACCACAAACTACTCATATATAGTATCAAAATCAAGAGTCAATCAGGGCCAGTGTAAATTGTTGAACATTATTGCTGTACTTTAAGGGCAATTCAGTCTAATGGTTCAGTGGCAACCATTTTTTAAAAAGTTCCATAGTTCTTTACCATAATTTGTAGTACATAGAAGTGAATTAAAATCAATCTAGAATAATTTTTGTGTGATAATGTACATGAGAAACATTTAAAACAGCTCTTTCAGAGTACAAAATAACTGACTGGACATTTTGCAATTAACTACAGGGCTTCCAGGTATTTGAAACAAAGGTGAAAAAATTTGAGAATAATGTGCTACATTTTTATAACCAAATTTTCTGCTTTTTAGCAATGCTAACATTAGTAGCAGTTAGCTATTAGTGATTCTTGATAGCCTAAATAAATATGAGCTTAGGTCCTATTCTAATGTCTCTTACTTTTAACTGCATTTAAAGACAGATTTCCTCAGGACTAATTGGGTTAAACGTGTACATCCGTTCCTCTGTAAATAGAAAAGAAGCTTCCCTCTCTTTAGGGTATGCAGGAATTTGCTCTTTTTACACTGAACTAAATTTATCCTGTATATAGCCATTTGCTAACCTCAATTGTTTTTCTGCTCCAATAAAGCTGGGGCCACCATAAATAGTAGTAGTACCAAGACTACGCAGTCCTGAGTGCCCACCACAGATAGTCTCCGTCCTCACCTATCCTTGTTCTCAATAACAATTTCTGAAGAGACTTTTGAAAGTATATTCCCAGCCAAATAAGTCAACTTGTGTAATTGCATGGTGTACAAGTAGTTCACAAACCCTGTGAAACAAGATGTGTTTATTCATTTTTCTAGGGAGAAGGCCTCAGCCGGCATGGGCATCTTAAAGGACCCTGTGACACCCCAAAACTTAAAACTCTACTTGCTAATGACAAGTTTTGAGGATTGTCTGAGGTGTTGCTTTTTATTTTGTGTGCTTTTGGCCTCTGGGCTTGAAACTTTAGTTAAGAAATACCATTTTAGTTCATCAAATTTTTAAGAGTTACAGCCAAACAAGCAAAATTCTATTTCCATTTCTAAAGAACTACCATAGATTTTAAAAGAAAGTTTAATTAATTTTCTTTAACTTTTTCAATTTGCCCTCTATTGAAAATATACAGGTAAGTGATTAAGTTTATTAAAATATAAACCCCAAATATAAATCTTGAACTAATTGGGAATGCCTGAGGATTTTTATGACTTTATTACCCTTGTGTGCATAGTTGTGTGTACTTTGTAGTCATGGATGACAATGATCCAGATGTTTCCAGTGGTTTGTTGAGGGGACACTGCCATCTTCCTGTTGTGCTCACTTGCTCTGCCGCTCTTGCTGCAGCTTCTGTGGAATGTGCCTAAGAATTGACCCAGACCTTGCATTTGTAGAGATCTGTTAGCAGGGCTACTTTGTCCCACAGCAGGTTCCTGAAGCTTATTTGTGGGCCCAATGTATGATAAATGGAATTTAATGGATATTACATCAGACAGCAGTTCAGCATAGCTTTTTAAGAAAAAATGCTAACTACTTCAGTCCTAAACTGTGCATATTCCAAATTGATCAATGGATATTATTAATATATTATTTTTGTGCCCTTTTTTCATATGTAGATTCCTATATGCATAATTATTGTTATTTAAAATCCACTATTCTCTGCATTGTTTGAAGGAAGGAAAAGTTAGCATTTGTCCATGTTTTACATATATATAAACATTAATATTTTGGCCCACTCCCCACTGGACCAAAAAGAAAGGGCATATTTGAGAGAAAAACATGTACTTTACTCAGACTCCAATAGTTAGGCTGATGCACTTGATTTATTTTCTACATTGACCTCATTCTTAAAAGGTAAACATTTTACAGTAAGCCTCCTGGCTTACAAATTAGTGCTTTTTCTACTAAATGTACTTTTGCCTTGCTAATAAAATCCAAATTCCAGAGTCATAGTTAGTTGTTAAGCAGATATGCATAAAAAAATTTATTCAAATCATTTATTATTTAAAGAGTAGTATGTAAAAGTTTAAACATAAGTCATTGATCAGTGAAAGTGAGAGAAAATAAGAAAAATAGAAACAGAATTATAGTAAAATAAACTAAAAGTCCTTTCTTTAGGGAATTATTGGGAAAACAGCTCAAATATGAGGTCTGGGTCCACTTAGGCAATACTTTATCTTAAATTAGAATCTTGAGGAACTCCCTTATCACTTCTTAGACTTTCTTTGCCAATGTGCACTACTTGTTTAGCAACCAGGTAAGAACATTGGAAATGAGTCTTGTAAGGGTACAACTTACATATTTACAAATAATACTGCCACATATGGCTTTTTTTTTTTTTTTTTTGGTCTCACTACAATACCTTGTACTGTTTTATACCTGCTAAGTGTCCTATAAAAGGCTACCAGCCCATATAAATAGACCCTGGCTCTCAGTCTGTTGCACCTTGGTAGATTCTTTCTGACATAGCGTGAATTGCCAGAAACATAGGGGCATCATTCCTTAGCAGTGAGAGCACACACACTTTATTTGCTGGCTAAGATGAAATCTGAGCCATGTGATTCTATAGGACCTTAGTAAAATGGCCATCCTCTCAGCGGATTTATGGAAGTAGTCTTATCTTAGCCTTATTTTAATAGTTTTCGATCTTCCTGAGATTGCATTTAACCTCACTTGGGAATATTATTTCCATAAACCGTTGTGCTTCACAGATGTGACCCTTTCCCCCTGGAAGGTATGAGAAGATATGGGACCAGGCCAAATGTCTATGACCTTGAATGCACATGAGCTCAACAAATGAAAAGGATGTCTTTGCAAGTTAACATACTCTTTTCCCTAAAGTTACAAGTTAAAGCTAGAGGTTTCACCCAGAATCAAAGTACTAGGTAGCATATTTTTTTCTCTTTTTGGTACACCTCACTTCCCAACAACGTAGTATAAGAATTAAGGGGAATCGATCACTAAATAAAAGGCAGGTACCTCTGTATTTTCCTACAAATTTTATCATGATAAACTAATGCCATACTCTGAACATTAAAAATGATTTTTACATCCAGCTATACAAACATTGTACATATTGAGGCAAAAGACACTGCTAGAGTTTCTTCATTAGCATTTGTGGTAATTGGGAAGAAACGCAGTTGAGGAATATGTTGTGTATCTTTTGAGTTATCATGGCAAAGGTCCATTATATTTTGTAAGGCTAGTTTTACTCAGTCTTTGGTAGTAGATGCTCCTCACCTTATAATTGAGACTCAATAACAAAACCAGAAAGTTCAGAAAAGGTAGTCCAGCAAGTAACAACCTTCAAAGTGCTTGCTCAATGTCGTACACTTGCCATTCTAGTAGTGGTCATTGCCAGTCTTCTTTGATGAAAGATTAGCAGTTGTTTTTTCTTGTGTTGACTGGTAAGTCTCAAGTAAGGATATCTTTCCTAAGATGAAAAGCGATTAAATAGGTTCCTTGCAAAAAGATATCAGCAATAGATATGCATTAAAAGTTTTGTTGTGGTTCGGTGGCTTGTGTGGCTCATTTGCATTGTCATCCTGTAACTGAAGGACTTCGGGTTTGATTCCCAGTCAGAGCACATACTTAGATTGCAGATTCAGTCTCTATTCCAGCCACATACAGCCCCCAGTTTGGGCGCGTCGGATCCCTGGTATGGGTGCATGTGGGAGGCAGCCTATCTATGCTGCTCTCTTGCACCGATGCTTCTCTCCTTTCCAAGTTCTGTAGTCTTTGAATCCAGTTCAGAAGTCACCAAGGCCAAACCTCAAAAGCATGAAAGCAAATGCTGGGCTGTATTTAAGGTAGACAAATTATAATTGAGTTAAGAACCATCAAATTCAGTTAGAGACAAGACCTTATAATAACTACCTCCTGTAGATTTTAGTTGTTTCATGATGGATTCTCTTGGTCTGGAAGAATTTTGGACATGTTTGAAACATGAGGTTGACTTTTCTTGACTAGAAGGCCAAGGTTAAGACAGAAGGTCCACTAGCCATCTAGGCAGACCCAGCACTAGCAAGAGCTATCTGTAAGCTGTCACCAGTAGTCTGTGATTCAAGTGGAAAGGGTCCAAGAAACCAAAAATTAATAATAAATTGTTTGATAGATGAGATATTCATCTTAAACATTAAGTATAGATCCAAAACAGAAGAACACTGCCCCTGACAAGTAGGAAGATTTGAAATGGCCCCCGTATGTGAGGTTCAGGCCAAATTGTCCACTGATGAACCTGGATGGGGATGGGCTGCAGTGGATACCTGGAAATCTCATAGGCCATTAGTAGTTTAAGAGTGTTTTTTTAAAATCCAGGTGATTACTAAAGAATTCTTAAAAACACAGGTGGTGTGCCTGGCCACTTTGGGCCCATTTCTTCAGAATCCCATGTAGGTGTTACACTGACCCTATTGTTTCTAGATGGAGAAACAGGAAAGACTTTGAAAAGTCTGTGGGTCTTTACGAGTATAAACTCCTTTTACAATCTTAAAAAGTGTATTCACTGATTATTATCAGTGGACAAAATATTGTTTTGTGAGGTTTTAACAATAAAGACATTTGCCAACAATCATTATGTCAGCTCTTGCATATAAGTATATTTTTGTCTATTCTGCAAAGGTACACATAATCCCTAAGCATATTCTATGAACGAAATATATATAACAGCGATTTTCAAAACATAAATGACAGCTGCGGCACACTCATGTTCTGCAAGAATTTTTAAAATGTAATACCTGACTACCTAGAAGTACTGACCTCTTTTCCCTTAGGTCGTCAAATTGTCAAATAAAAAAATGACAACAGCCAACACAACAATAGCCATCTGGTGTGAATACCCTATCTTGAACCATAAATATATGGGTCATGTGATAGAATTGCATTTTATTGGTCATGTTACATAATAAGGTTGCATCTGATTACTTAATTCTTTTTAGCAGAAATCTTTATAAACAAGTATAGCACCTGATTTTTTAAAAAGTCACTTTGTAGTAAAAAGGGCAAGTAATTACTATTACTTTTTTTGAACTAATATTTGCAAGGGCAGTTTTATGATATACAATAGAATTCTCTCTACTTTTCAGCAGCACTAGGGAAGAGTGTACATTTTCCCCTTTTAATCTTGTTAAAAAATTTTTCTAACCTGCAATTAGAAGTGCCTAAATGCTGGAATTCCATTAGCTCTTGTCAAGAGAAAAGAGGTGGTATAAACTTAAAAATTCATTAAAGGGCTGAAAGACAGTGAATGTTAACAAATGGAATGTGAAACATGTAGTGTCTCACCTCTACATGTAATTAAGACTATAAGTAAAATTTATCACAGATTAAGATATGTTTGTTTTAAACCATCTATATTCAAAATAGTAAATTTTTAGTAAAAGGATCATATATTTAAATCACCTGACATTAAAGTATAATGGATTTTTTTAGCCTTTATAAAACATTATTTACAATTACAAATAGCTTTTTATGGTTTGAGAAAGCTATTCTATTTGTTAATCTTCCCCAATCACTTAACCTCATCCCTCTAATTTTATAATACTTTCCCAAGAATTTGGAAACTTGCCTTATCTTTCATGTATTTTCTGAAAATGTAAAAAGTGTTAAAACTTTGTCTTTTCCTTGCCTTTGGAAACACATAAGAATACATTTTTTAAAATTGTTTGCCCAAATCAGCATTTCCCAAAGTGTGCCATGATCTGTCTATACTTATTAGATTTTTTTTTTTTAATAATGATGCAGTCGGTAATTTTGAAGAATAACCAAGTTAAGCAAAGGTAAAGTTTTTTTCTACAAGATTTCTCAGGGCCTTTAGTATCCTTCTATGTTATCCTCTGGCTATATGTTATTTTCCAAACATACCTAATCTTGTGATAGGATTGGTATTCCAATGGAAAATACTTGAAAGTGCTGGTCTAAATACAGATGTGGGCAAAAGTTGGGTTTATGTCAAACACAGTTTAGTCTTGTTTGCTTTATATCTGTATTGCAACTGTAAACCTACTTTTGCACATCCCTGTATTGTTAAAAATTGAATACATATATCTGAAACAAAAAGTGCCCAATCCTTAACTAGAGTGTGAGCTTGTAGAACGCAAGGGCCCCTGTTCATTTTTTTGTAAACTCATAGTACATATAACCAATATAATTCTCAGTATATGTTATTGAATAAGTTAACATAAATATAATAACTTTTTTAAAAATATATTTATTTATTTTTAGAGAGTGTAGAAGGGAGGGAGAAAGAAGAAGAGAGAAACATCCATCTGAGAGAGAAATACCAATTGGTTGCTTCTTGTATGTGTCCCAATAGGAAGCCAAACCTGCAACCCAGGCATGTGCCCTGGCTGGGAACTGAACCTGTGGCCTTTTTCTTTGCTGGATGATGCCCAACCAAGTGAGCCATATCTGTCAGGGCAAATCTAATAACTCTTGAAAATCTGTTTTTAAATATGAGCCTAATTAAGCTTCTGATTTGATAAAGTTGATTATAAAAATAACTTGTGTTTTCTTAGATACTATTTTTTCTCTATACTTAGAACTTGAATTTCTATAAATTTTGTAATTTTATGTTTAGAATGATAACCAGCTATATTTTGTGTCTGTTGAAGAGATGTAGACATAACCACATGAGATCTGTTCATAAACTTTGAAGCTCTTCAATATTGCTAGCTACAGAAATCAGAAAATTCACTGGCACCTTGTTTTAAACCATTCATATTCAAAATAGTAGATCTTTAGTAAAAGGATCATATATGTAAATCACCTAATACTGAAGTATAACATTTTTTTAGCCTTTATAAAACATTATTTACAATTACAAATAGCTTTTTTACGGTTTGAGAAAGCTATTCTATTTGTTAATCTTTCCCAATCACTTAACGTCATCCCTCTAATTTTCATTTCATTTCACCCTAACATTTACTCCTCTGGGAATCTGAAACCTTTTTTATATTCTTCTTCTTTACTCTCAACCCCTTCTTATCCTCCAAGAAGACAATTTATCTATTTATGTTCCCATTTCTATCTGGAGTCCATATAGATTCCCAGAATTCATGGATCCTTCAATTCATTTCCTTTTGCCCCATATTATAGATCTTCTAGTGTTTTCCCATAGATTTCCTGCCTCATATGCAAGAGGCTCCTTAGAGTTCTCAAGGATTGCCTGGATGTGCTAGGGAGTATTAAGTATACATATACCAAAATGAAGGGACTTCATTTCTGTGCAAGTAGTAATAAACCTTCAAACCAATGAAGGGAGGACATATTGGAAGGTTTTAGTTAACAAAGTATGATGAATATTTGTAGTGTGTCTAGTGAACTTTGCACCTTCTTTATTAGGGGAAAGGGAAATTTGGGGTTTCTTGGAGATTTATGAGCTTTAAAAGTGCTCAAAAAGTTTTGTAGATTTCAATTGGAGATCTAATTCATGTTAAAAGACTGTAGTCATAGTGTCAGAGCAAATAGGAAAAGGAAAAATAAATGAACCAATTATTTGAATTTAAAAAAAGAGAAAACAGGGAAAAATACTCCTAGCCAATCACTAAATCTATCTCAAGATAAACACATTTGAAATGTCTAGCAAAAACATGTTTTTCTTAATTGGATTATAATTTTTTTAGACCCTTAGTAAGTAGTGTGAAATTTATATTTTGACAACTTAGGCATCTTTTTTACAGAATTTTGTAAGAATTTCCTATGTACAAGAGAACTTTAACAGGGGCTATCTGATACAGAAAAGTGTTACTAATGAAAATTTTGAGATTTTCTGCCTTGAATGCCTATAAAAATAACTGTTCATGGAGTAGCTTAAGTGAATGTCTTATCATAAATAACAGGACAGCTCCTTATGATCTTTAAAACCAAATGTTTTGTTGCTGTTATTTTCTTCTGTCTCCATTCAAACTACCATTGATTGAAGGCTATCAGCCAGGCATCTTGTGCTGAGACTGGAAGCTGTTCAAAGAACATACAAGACTTTTTAAAGTGTTGGAGTTTATGAGTATTGAAAAGAAGCAGCGGACATAGAAATAATTGTACTACAGTATGGTCAGGGAGCATGACGGAGGTGTTGACTATGCCTGAGAAAGTCTTGGAGTTTTATAGAATAGGGGGTATTTGAGTATATCTTAAAATAAGAATGTTCATAGTCAGTGATGGGAAAGTAGGGTTAGGGTATTAAAAAGCTCAGAGGTATGAAAGAGTATGGTATGTTTTGGCAATGATGACTACCCCACTGTGGATGAGCCCATTTTACAGGGGGTGGAGATGAAAAACAATAGAGGCCAGAAAGTTGCATTGTGGACAGTCTGGAAGAGGCATCTATGATATTACAGAATTTAGACTTATTTCCTGGTAACTGTATTTCTTAGCCATTTTTCTTTTGCCATATATAAATGATAGTGTACATATGTCTCATGTGCAAGGATACAATTCCTAGGCCCTAACTTTTTTTGCAGTCATTTCCATTCAATTCAAGCATGTGGGAATACAAGAAAGAAAATTACAGGTAATTACAGATAGACACAGATTTGGCTTTTTAAACGTATGTTTGACTTTTTAAATTATTACTTCTGCACAACTGGTGAAAACAGTTGTCTTGAGATAGGCTGAGAACAGAAGGTGACTAGTACTAAGGAATATAGATAAACCACTATCACAACGGAACAAGAGATAGAAAGTAAGGGCTTTATTAATACAATGAGAGGAGAGAGAATGGGTTCGAAAAATAGTGCAGAAATACAACTGTGAAAACTAGACTGATTTCCAGGACTCACCCGAACTGCGCATGGGTCAATTCTAGTAACCCTGCTTCCTCAGCACTAGCATTCTCTCTCTCTCCCACCCCCGCCCCCCAAACACACACACACAACTGCTGCCTCTACTTGACTCCACACTGCTGTGGCCAATATTTATCAGCACCATTTTTCTATAGCTGTTTTGACATGGATCATACCTCTTCAGAATGGCTGCTTAAAAACACTTAAAAAAAAATTAAACAAATATGCAACATATGTTCTGGCCCTCATAGTCCTTATCTTTGATTATTTCATCCTTCCCTCTGTCACTGAATATAATAGATGAAGCACAACTTAGAGAAGTAAGAGTGTTTTGCGCACATTACTTGGTATACTTGGTTTAAAAAAAATACAACATTTTAGGCATCTTCACAATGTCCCTTGCATCAAAAAGGATACCTCAGAATGTTATGTACTTCTTCACTAACTGTTTTCCAAACAAATAAGTATGATTTCTTGTTTTTCTTTCTCATTCAAAGCCCAGTTTTTCATTTGGATTCTCCTAATATCCCTATTACAGACTTATTTCAGGGCATAGCACCTTGCTTTGGTACAAGAGTAAAATGGATTCTGTTCTTATATTCCTAATGCTAAGCAATTTGGCTGATACTTAGATTTTAATATCACATTGGTCTAGTGCTGTCAGGCAATGTTTTATAATAATTGACAGTTCAGTTTTATCATAAAATATAGAGCTTAGAGATCAGCTAATCCTACCTACACATTTTCTCTAAATTTGCTTATATAATTCATACACAAATGCACATGCATGAGTGTGTTTACTTAAATGGTATTTTTTGTCCCCAGTGAATGTCTCATTGTACCCAGTCATTGTGTAAGCAATGTAGCCTCATTGGATGTTTGTCTATTTATTCACTCAGTGAATATTAAGTGTCCATTATGTACTATCCTCAAGAAGTTTACACTCATAAAAGGTAAAAATATACAAAGATAACATATCAAATAACAAGTGCCATTAAATCCGTACTCCTTGGCTTTAGAACACGTCAAACCTGGTACTCGTCACATCTTGACAAGAAAAAATTTTTAGCCTTTGGTGCTTGTTTGCCACTTGTTGCACTTGCTAGAACTTGTATGAGTCATGACACCACCCCCCAAGAGAAAATGCTTCATCATTTGTCGTTTGCTTGCCACTCGGAACAAACTAACGACGCGTACCAAGGTATCACTGTAAAAGGAATCATTCTGTTTTGTCAATTGAATGTATTGAGGTGACATTAGTTCACAAAACCAAATAGGTTTTGAGTGTACAACTCAAAAAAACATCATTTGCACACTGCATCATGCGTCCATTGCCCCAAATAAAGTGATTTCTTTGTCCCCATTCCCCTCACCTTTGCCGCCTTCTACCCCCTTCTCTCTACCTATCACCACACTCTTGTCTGTGTCTATGTATTATATATATAGTGTGTGTATATATTCTTCCAGAAGGTATCCAGCCATGTAATATAAAACATAGAGACATTTATTGAAGAAGATAATAGAAACACGCATAGGACAATGAGGCCTCTGTTTCCTTCAAAGTAGTTACCTTAGGACTCCGCACAGTTCTCCCAATCGCCATCAGCTGCCCCATCATATTTTCCTGAATCTCATTGAGGGTCTGAAATCTTTTTCTTTGAAAGGGTGATTTTCTGGGAAAGGCCAGAAGTCACAGGACACCAAATCTGGGCTGTAAGGGGGCTGAGTCACCTAGGTGATCTGATGTTTCGCAAAAAAATTCTGCATGAGATGCAATGCATGAGCAGACGCGTCGTCATGATGAAGATACCAATCACCAGTTGCCCATAGCTGTGGTCTTCTGAATCATCGGAATAGTTTTCATAGAAGAATGTACAAGCTTAATGCAAAATTTGATGCAGATTTGTTGTACTTGCTGTCATTTTGTTTGGGGTTTGGGGTTTTTTTTTTTTTTTTAATATATAATCTTTATTATATTTTTTCCATTCCCATTTAGTCCCCTTATACCGCCCTCCCCCCAGCAATTGCCACTTGTTGTCCATGTTCATGAGTCCTTTTTCTTTGTTGCACAATCCCTCCACCCCCCAATTCCCCCCCACAATAGCTGTCATCTGTTCCTCATCTATAAGTCTGTCTCTGTTTTACTTGTTCAATTTGTTCATTAGATTCCACATATAAGTGAAATCATATGGTATTTTTCTTTTTCTGACTGGCTCAGTCCTTTTAAATGTGATGGTCACTCAGTACATATGCTCACTCAATGGCATCTACTGCCCCCACTAACTAGTATAGTGAAGTCATCATTGTTCACGTGTGCACATTCCAGTCCACTCTCCTTGGTTGCCAGGTACATTGATGTCATGCAAACCATTCTTTTTATATTAACAGTGGCTAGACTTTTTCCAGACAGATGTATACAGACATACATATGTTTTGTTTTGTTTGTTTGTTTCACTTGATTTCTTCACTTTCTTACATCTAGTCTCCCAACCCTCCTCCTCTCTGACAGCTCTCAGTCTGTTCCATGTATCCATGCCCCGTTTCTATTTTGTTTGTCAGTTCATTTTCTTAATTAGATTCCACATATAGGTGAGATCATATGACATTTGTCTTTCTCTGACTTGCTTCATTTACTTAGCATATTAATCTCCAGGTCCATCCATACTGCTGCAGAAAGTTAGATTTCCTTTTTTTCTTTCTCCCCCACCGCCTGCCCCCAACACAGCTGAGTAGTATTCCGTTGTGGAAATGCACCACAACTTTTTTATCCACTCATCTTACTGATGAGCACTTGGGCTGTTTCCAGGTCTTTGCTATCATAAATAATGCTGCAGTGAACACGGGTGCATGTATTCTTTCAAATTAGTGTTTGGGGTTTCTTAGGATATATTTCCAGAAGTAGGATTGCTGCATCAAAAAGCAGTTCCATTTTTATTTTCTTAAATATTTTTATGTATTGATTGATTTTTAGAGAGATGGGGGAATGAATGTGGGGGAGAGACAGAGAAACATCAATTTGTTGTTCCACCTATTTATGGATTCATTAGTTGATTCTTGCATATGCCCTGGCTGGGAATTGAACACACAACCTTGTCATATCAGGACAATGCTCTAACGAACTGAGTTACCCAGTCAGGACTAAGGCAGTTATATTTTTAATTTTTTTTTTAAGACACTCCATGCTCCACTGTTTTTCACAATGGCTGCACTGGTCTGCATTCCCACCAACAGTGTTAAGAGGGTTCTCTTTTCACCACATCCTCGCCAGCACTTACTGTTTGTTGATTTATTCATGATAACCATTCTGGCAGGTCTGAAATGGTATCTTTTTGTGATTTTAATTTGTATCTCTCTGATGATTAGTAACATTGAGCATTTTTTCATGTGGCTATTGCCATCTGTGTGCCTTCTTTGGACAAGTGTCTATTCAGGTCCTTTGCCAATTTTTTAATTGGATTGTGTATATTCCTGGTGTTGAGCTGTGTTGAGTTATATATTTTAGAAATTGACCCCTTATCAGATATATCATTGGCAAATATATTCTCCCATTCAGTGGGTTCCCTTTTCATTTTGATGATGGTTTCTTTTTCTGGGCAAAAGCTTTTTAGTTTGATGCCATCCCATTTGTTTATTTTTCCTTTGTTCCCCTTGACTGACGGGATATATCTGCAAAAAATATGGCTATGAGAGTTGTCTGAGATTTTACTCCCTTTGTTTTCTTCTAGGATTTATATGGTTTTGCAACTTATATTTAAGTCTTTAATCCATTTTTAATTTATTCTCGTATATAAAATGAGACAGTGGTCGAGTTTCATTTTTTTGCATGTGTCCAGTTTTCCAAACGCCATTTATTAAATATACTATCTTTGCCCCATTGTATGTTCTTGCCTCCTTTGTCAAATATTAATTGACCACATAGGTGTGGGTTTATTCCATTGATCTATATGTCTGTTTTATGCCAGTACCATGTTGTTTTGATTACTATGGCCTTATAGTATAATTTGATACCACATTGTGTGATTCCTCCAAATTTGTTCTTTCTCAAGATTTCTGTGGCTATTAGAGGTATTTTGTGATTCCATATAAATTTTTGGATTATTTGTTCTAGTTCTGTGAAATACACCATTAGTATTTTGATTAAAATAGTGTTGACTCTGTAGATTGCTATGGGTAGTATGGATGTTTAATGATGTTAACTCTTCCAATCCATGAAAACAGTATATGCTTTCACTTGTTTGTATCTTCTTCAATTTCTTTCTTCAATGTCTTATAATTTTCTGAATATAGGTCTTTATCCCCATTCATTAAATTTATTCCTAGGTGTTTTTTTGATGCAATTGTAAGGGCAATTTTCTTAGTTTCCCTTTCTGATAGTTCATTATTGGTGCACAAAAATGCAATCACATTCTGGAGATTTATTTTTTGTCCTGCTACTTTACTGAGTTAACCTATCAGTTGTAGTTTTTTGGTGGAATCTAAGTTCTCTACATATGGTATCATGTTATCTGCAAATGAGAGCTTTACTTCGTTCCAATTTGGATGCCTTTTATTTCTTCTTATCTGATTGCTATGTCTAGGACTTCCAGTGCTATGCTGAATAAGAGAGGTTAAAGTGGACATCCCTGTCTTGTTCCTTATCTAAAAGAAACCCTTGTAGTTTTTGTCCATTGAGTATGATGTTGTCTGTGGGTTTGTAATATATGGCCTTCATTATGTTGAAGTATGATCCCTCTGTTCCCTCTTTGTGGAGAGTTTTTATCATAAATGGTGCTGGATTTTACCAAATGCTTTTACTGCATCTATTGATATGATCATGCTATTTTTATCCTTCATTTTGTTAATGTGATGTATCACATTTATGATTTGTGAATATTGTACCAAACTTGCATCCCCAGAATTAATCCCACTTGTTCATGATGTATGATCTTTTTAATGTATTGTTGGATCTAGTTTGCAAAATTTTGTTGAGGATGTTAGCTCCTATGTTCATCAGGGATATTGTCCTATAATTTTCTTTCTTTGTAGTTCTTTATCAGGATTTGGAATTAGGATAATACTGGCCTTGTTTACACACACACACACACACAAAAGCTTTGAAGTCTTCCTTCCTCTTGAATTTTTTGAATAATTTGAGGATAGATGTTGATTCCTCTTTGAATGTTAGGTAAAATTTACCTGTGAAACCATCCGGTCCAGGACTTACGTTTGCTGGGAGTTTTTTGATTACTACTTCAATTTCACTAGTTATAATCGGTCTACTCAGGTTGTCTGATTCTTTTTTATTCAATTTTGGAAGATTGTATGTTTCTAGGAGTTTATCCATTTCACTCAGGTCATCCAATTTGTTGGCATAGAGTTGTTCATAATATTTTCTTAAAATCCATTGTATTTCTGTTGTGTTAGCTGTTACTTCTTTTTCATTTCTGATTTTATATATTTGGACCTTCTCTTTTTTTTCTCACTGATTCTGGTTAAAGATTTGTCAATCTTGTTTTTCTTTCAAAGAACCAGCTCTTGGTTATATTGATCTTTTATATATATATATATATATATATATATATATATATATATATATATACACACACACACACACATATATATATATATATAATTTTTTTTCATCTCATGGCATTTATTTCTGCTCTGATCTTTATTATCCCTTGTTTCTACTTATTCTGTTCTTGTTTGTTGTTCTTGTTCTAGTTCTTTTAGGTGTAGGGTAAGAATGTTTATTTGAGATTTTTCTTGTTTCTTGAGGTAGGCCTAAAAGGCTATGAACTTTTTTCTCAGGACTGCTTTTACCATGTCTCATATATTTTCGGTTGCTGTGCAAATTTTTATTTGTTTCCAGGTAACATTTGATTTCTTCCTTGATCTTATTGTTATACCATTCATTGTTTAATAACATGTTATTTAGCCTCCATGCATTTGAATGGTTTTTTTTTAATTGTCATTGATTTCTAGTTTTATACCATTTTGGTCAGAGAAGATGCTTGATATGATTTCAGTCTTCTTGAATTTATTAAGACTTATTTTATGTCCTAATATATGATCCATCTTTGATAATGTTTCATGTGCTCTTGAGAAGAATATATTCTGCTGCATTAGGAAGAAATGTATAAAAAGAATTAAATCCATCTGACTCAGTGTGTTGTTTAAGGTCACTGTTGCCTAACTGAATTTTTGTCTGGAAGATGTGTCCATTGATGTCAGTGGGGTGACAAAGTCCCCTACTATGTCTGTATTGCTGTCTATCTCTCCCTTAATGTCCACCAAGATTTTCTTTATAAATTTAGCTGCTCCTATGTTATGTGTATTTATGTTTACATGGATTATATCCTCTTGTTGCCTCAGTCCCTTTAGTATTATGTACTGACCTTCTTTATCTCTTGTTATGGCTTTTGTTTTGAAGTTTACTTTGTCTGATGTAAGTATTGCTACTCCATATTTATATGGAGTTGTTGTTTCTATTGGCATGAAATATATTTTTCTATCTCTTTAATTTCAGTCTGTGTGTATCTTTTGTTCTAAGGTGGGTCTCTTGTATACAGCGTATATGTGGATCTTGTTTTCTTATCCATTCAACTACCCTATGTCTTTTGGGACAAATGCTCTTAAATGGAGCATTTAATCCATTTACATTTAAGGTTATTATTTTTAAAAAATTGTATTTATTTATTTTTAGAGATGGGTGGGAGAGAAACTCTGATATGCAAGAGAACCACCAATCAGTTGCCCTCACATGCCCCTGACCAAGGCATCTCACCTGCATCATAGACATGTACCCTGACTGGGAATCAAATCTGCGACTCTTAAGTCTGTAGGCTGACATTCAATCCACTGAGCCACACCAGTCAGGGCATTTAAGGTTATTATTGAAAGGTACTTATGTATTGCTATTTTATTCTTGATACCTGTGTTCCCCCTTCTCTCTTTCTTTCCTTTTTTTCTTTCTTTTCTTAAAGCAGGCCTTTAACATTTCTTGCATTACTGGTTTCATAGTAATGAAATCTTTTAGCTATTTTGCCTTCAATTTTAAATGATTGCCTGGCTGGACAGTGTAGTCTTGGTTGTAGGTCCTTGCTTTTCATCACTTTGAATATTTCATGCCTATACCTTCTGGCTTAAAGTGTTTCAGTTAAGAGATCAGCTGACAATCTTATGGGAGCTCCTTTGTAGGTAACTAATTGCTTTATTTTTGCTGCTTTTAAAATTCTCTCTTAGCCCTGGCTGGTTTGGCTCAGTGGATTGACCAATGGCCTGTGAAATGAAAGGTCACTGATTTGATTCCCAATCAGGGCACATGCCTAGTTTGCAGGCCACGTCCTCAACTAGGGGCATACAAGCAGCAACTGATCAATGTTTCACTCACATATTGATGTTTCCGTCTCTTTCTCCCTCTTTCCCTGTCTCTTAAAACAAATAAAATATTTTTTTAAGAAGATTCCCTCTTTGTCTTTAACCTTTTGCATTTTAATTATGATTCATCTTGGTGTGGGCCTCTTTGGGTTCCTCTTGTTTGAGACTCTGTGTTTCCTGAGCTTGTGTGATTTTTTTCTTCACCAGGTTAGGGAAGTTTCAGCCATTATTTCTTCTAACAGTTTCTCTATCTCTTGCTCACTCTCTTCTCTTCTCGTACCCCTATGAGGCAGATGTTGTTATGTTTGATGCTTTTTTAGAGGTCCCTTAGACTTTCCTCATTTTTAAAAATCCTCTCTCTCTCTCTCTCTCTCTGCACCTCTCTGCCTCTCTTCCTCTCTCTCTCTCTCTCTCTCTGCACCTCTCTGCCTCTCTTCCTCTCTCTCTCTCTCTCTCTCTCTCTCTCTCGATGATCTGCTTGGGTACTTACTGTTATCTTGTGTTCTAATTCACCGATTCAATCCTCTGCTTCATCTAAGCTTCTGTTGATTTCTCATTTATTCTTAATTTTACATATTATATTCTTAATTTACAACTGGTTCTTTTTTTATGATTTCTATGTCCTTTTTCAATGCCTACCATCTCTAAGTTCTCACTGAGATTCATCCTTTTTTCCCCCCCTCTAATGTCTTTGAGCATTCATATAACCATTGTTTCAAACTCTCGTTTGATATGATATGATGGGGCTACTGGGACTTGGGCTAACAGATCAAGAAAGGCTTCTGTTGGGGGTGACACTTGCTGGGCCATGGAAGGCAAGCAAGCTGCTGTCCTCCCCTTGGCTCTGTAGCCACACCTGCTTGAACCCCAGACCGGAGCTTCTCAGAGAGATGCACTTTGACCATTCCAGTTTTGAGTAGAGCTGCCTTCCCACCACAGAACAAAGCCCAGCAGGACTTATAAAAACAGATCAAGCCCTGACCCATGTGGCTCAGTTGGCTGGGTGTCATCCTAAAACGCGTAAGTCGCTGGTTAGATTCCCAGCTGGCGCACATGCCTGGATTGCAGATTTGGTCTCCATTTGGGAACATGCAAGAGGGAACCAATCAATGTCTCTCTCTTACATCAATGTTTCTTTCCCTCTTTTTCTCCCTCCTGCTTTCTCAATAAACAAACAAGCAAACAAATAAATAAAATATTTTTTAAAAAATAAAAGCACATCAAGACATTCTCTCGTTGGGGGTAGTGCTGGCTTGTGGGGAGGGAGCAAGCTGCAGACTGTCCACTAGCTCTGCAACCGCACTACCAGAGACCCTGATAGGAGGCTCTGAGAGGGTCATGCAGAAGGTCCCAGCTCTGAGCTGTGTCCCCTTCACCCACCATGGAACTGAGCTCAGCAGGACGGGGACAGGGAAATTGGGACTGTGTACCCTGGCAGTCCTCCACTGGGGGCGGTGGAGGCCCGTGGCAGGGGAGCAAGCTGCACACCTCCCAGTAGCTCTGCAGCCTCGCTTCCAGAGACCCTGACAAGGGATTCTTCCTTTGGGGGTGGCTCCTGCTGAACTGGTGGGAGGGGGGAAGATTAGACCTCTTTCCAAAGCCACAAAGTTCAGTGATTGTCTGAGTCTGCCTATAGTTACTCCAGAAAAAGAGGACATTTCAGGTCCTCTTGGGGGCAGCCAACAGTCCCTTCTGCTGGACTCAAGCTTGGCAGGGTGGTATCACCAGTATTTGGAGGACAGGGCTAGGGCACTCCCCAAGCTGGGGGACTTTTGTAGCTGATACAGCCTCTGCACCTCCAGCCTCCAGCTTCTCAGCTTCTGTACCTGAGTGCGGGCGCCAGCCCTCTTCACATCTCTATCCTACTTACCAGTCTGTGTAGCTTCTGTAAATCTTCAGATATAATACTCCTGCTCAGCTGTCTTTCAGTTGGTCATTCAGGTAAACTGCTCTATAATTTAGTGGTAAATCTGGTTTGGCACCAGGGTGAGGTGAGTGTGGCTTCTGTCTTGGATCCCCTTCATTCTGTTTTCTATTTCATTACTTGGAAGACCTGAATAGCATTTGATGAATAGCATTGGTTTGATAGCTCACTCTAACTATGTCCTGATTCAGTCATGGCATCCGGTATCTGAGCAGAGGAAATCCTGGATCACATGAATTACTTTAAAGAAAGGAATCTGGATTCAGATCTAACCATGTGCAGAGCACCTACCCTATGCTAGGCACACTCATGTATGAGATTTCATTCAGTCACTCATAGATGATTGCATCAGCTCTAAAAAGTTAAAATTCTTTTACTTGACATGAGATTAATGTTCCCTGAGACCCCGCACTATATAGTAATTATTTTTCCAACACAGTCATTTATTATAGTTAAAAAGAAATGTTATATTAAACACTTGATATTCCTTATGCTTCTTCCATAAATTGAACAAATTCATATTTCTTTCAATATGATCAAACCCTAGACCTTAAATACTTTCCTTTGTAAGTATTATAATTTATAATAATTCTAACAATAGTAAATATTTAAATACAGAAGAATAGTTCAAAACTAAAATAGGAGTTCTGGATCTTACTAGCTCCAGTATTAGTTTATTATTATTTTCCTAAATTTTATTTATTGATTTTTAGAGAGAGAGGAAGGGAAAGAGAGAGAGAGAAACATCGATTTGTTGTCCCAACTATCTGTGCATTCATTGGCTGATTCTTGTATGTCCCCTGATCAGGAATCCAACCTACAACCTTTGTTTATCAGGACAATGCTCTAACCAACTGAGCTCCCCAGTCAGGGCTATTGTAAAATATTGAGCAAGCAACTTTATAGCTCTACTTTATTTCTCTTTTAAATAGGGAAAGGATTTTCTATAGAATCATAGATTGTTTGAGAACCCTAGGTATAAGATGCTGTGTAAGTTTGAAGTGAGAACTGCTGAAAGTATATCCTAGAGTTTAGGTTGAAAGACACACGTAAAGTGATCATAAAGAACATACAGCCTCACTGGACTTAAAAAAATACCCCTTTCCTAGAAATAAGTATTTAAGAACTGTATTTTTAAAGTGTATTTCATGGATTATTCTGTTACAATTGTCCCATTTTTTTTCCCTTTGTCCCTCTCTGTCCAGAACTGCCTAGCTCCCTCCATCAATCCCCCCCTTAGTACATATCCATGGGTCATGTTTGGAAGTTCTTTGTCTTCTCCCTTTCCTATAAGGAACTATATCTTTGAAAGAAAATTTTGTTCTTCATAGTTCTTTGAGAGCAAATAAAAACATGGGTGTTTGCATGTGATTCCCATGTATTGACTCTACAAAGGCAGACAAATCATCTCTATCATTTTGGATCTGAACCCGTCAAGACATCAAATGTTATTCAAGGCCTGTGTGTTCCTGTGTTAGAAAGCATAGAACATAGCTCAAAAAATAGTCTGATTCTCAAGGTCTTGCATGGAAGCAAAAGAGAAAGATAAATATTGGTAAATCATTTAAATATAACATAAAATTCAGTTACAATCTTTTTCTACATATTTTCCTATTTTATGACTTGGGTTTCAAATCTTGGCTATAATTGTAAAATTGCTAATGTGTAGTATGTAATATTATTTATACTAAGGAAAAATTTTATGGAGGAAAAGGAAAATCAGGATATTTTAAATGAGATGACTGTTTGGTAAATAAGAAAAGAGATTATTTTGGTTTACTGGAGGAATGGAGAGTTAAAAGAGTTTACCAATAGTCTTGAGAAAGGTAAAGGCAGGAAAGAAAATTAGGTGATAAAATTGACATATGTGCCCTTGCTGATATGGCTCAGTTGGTTGGAGTGTTGTCCCATAGACCAAAGAGTCAAGGTTTTTTTCCCCAGGAAGGGCACATTACCCAGGTTGCAGGTTCAATCCCCAGTTGGGGTACATTGAAGAAGTCAACAAATCGATGTTTCTCTCTCATATAGACATCTGTGTGTCTATCTATATCTCTCTCCCCATTTCCCTCTCTTTAAAAGCAATGACAAAAATGTCCTCAGGTGAGAATAAATAAATACATAATTAATTTTAAAATTGTCATGCTTCTTCACAGATTTAAGATTTTTAAAAAGAAAAAAGATGATATATCTAAGAGAAAAAAATTTAGTAGTTTATATGCATGTCAAAAATTGTTCTAAGGCCCTCTGAGTAATACCAATGACCAAAGAGCCCAACACTTCAAAAATAACCATTGTAATGCTGTCCTATTAATTACCATTTTCTGGCCTCTCACTACCTTTTTTGGACACTACCTAAAATACCTTGTTTCTCTTTTCTCCCACACCCACGCTCCATTAGAATGTAAATTCCAATAGGTTAAGAATTTCCCTGTCCGTTTTGATAATGAATTTCTAGATCTAAGCATTAGTATCTTGAAATACAATCTGTCGATTCAATATTTAGGATCAGTAAATAAAAATAAAATTAAATTTGGCAGGAACCTCAGAGGTCATGCAGCCCACTGTTTCTTTACTACCAGTCTGTGGGTCATTGAGGAAAATTTTACTACTCTGAATCTTGCCTTAGTCTTCTTGGAAATGATGATGGTGATATAGTGTTTTTCTCATCTCTTCCCTTCTCTATTTATCTCACTTTGGGAATCCAAACTATAAATTTAACTAGTTTTCAGTATACAAATATTAGTCTGGTCTAATGTCCCATCTAATGCAGAAATTTCTTATATGGCATTTGATTCTATAATACCAACCTAGGAGTAAAGAGCACACTGTTGTGGGTGTGTGTGTATCCAACAAACATTTATTAAACAACTTTTATGTCCTAGGCTAAGGATATGATGATAAAAGATATTTTCCAGACCTCACAGGGCTTATATCCTGGTGGAATTTTACAAACAAATGAAGTCTCTCAATTCTTTCCTGCCCTCTCTTTACTCTCAAAGCTCCTTGGAAATAAAATGCTGAATAATGGGAAGAAATAAAGAACAATGGGAGTTAAATTTCCATTGGACTATACTAAGGGTAAATAACCACTTTTTAATTTTCAGGGCCTTTAAATTAAACTCAGTCAATAAGCATCTGCTGAGCATCCCTAGTTCTTGACTAGATTGAAATGAAAACAGAATAAGATATAGCCCTTACAAGGAGAAAAGATGCAAATGTACAAGTGCTCTTCAGTGTGGTGAGTGCCGCATATAACTATCTTTTGAGTGATCCTTTCCATTGGATTGTCCTAGCTAATACAAAATCCTTTTTAGCCTAAACTAAAACCTGCCATTATTTAATTTCTATTTTTTGGTCTAAGTTTTGTCTTTTTCATTTATTTAACTCATAAACATCAGTTGCAGAACTACCATGTACCATATACCATCAAGTTCTCTTCATAGACAATTACATGATCCCTGCCCCCAAAAAGGTCAGGATATAATTCTGCAACATTAAGGAAGTAGCTTAACCTCTCTAAGTTCGGTTTCTTCCCCTGGGAATCAAGGCTAGCATTAGTACCTACTTCCTAGAATTGTGAGGATTAAATGAATAATGTATGCAAAGCACTTAATACAAGGCCTGATATACAGCTTTCAACAAATTCTAGCTATTATTATAACCCTGTATTTAAAGAGGATCCTGGTTCATAAATTAACAGTTGCAGAGTCATATGAATGCCCTCAAAGAAGTAAACACAGGGTGCTATGGGAATATACCAGAGAAAGACCTAATTTTGCCAGAGAGGCTAGGGAAACACCCTGCAGGAAGATACCTCTGAACTCAGTGGTGCAGGACTAAATAGTGGGGTTGAAAAGGGCAGGCCTAACTCAGGGAAAGAGATGAGAAAGCATGGTGCATTCAGGGTATTTCAGTTGTTCAGACTGGCTACTTTCAGGAAACCTAAAATAAAAATGGCATTGAATGCCATGCTAAGTCATTAAAGGTGTGTCATGAAAGTAATGAGGAACTATCAAAAGCATGCTGCACAGTTAAACTTTAAACTTGGTAAAATCACTCTGGTAGTGGTATAGATACAGGAGGCAAGAGAGAAGGTAGAAAAACCCGTTAGAAGGCTATTGCCGTGTTACTATTGAGAAATGTCCTAAATAAGGTAGTGATATAGGGGAGAAGAAAACTGATTCAAGAGAGAATAAGAGCTTAATGATCAATAAATGTAGGTGTAGGAGGAAAGGAAGAGGAGGTGTCATAGATAATTCTTAAATGACTGCCATGAGTCGGTAAAAGGTGATGACATTGGTTCATGGAGAGAATGGATGGAGGCGAGTAAGTTCAACTGTAGACATGTTGAGCTTGAGAAGGGCTAGGCACTTGAATTTCATATCAGGAGTTTATAACTGATCTAGGGCTGCAGATTTGGGATTTGTGGACAGGTGTTAATTGAAGCCACCATGTATATGTAGAGAGGGTCAATATTAAGGGGTGAGCATACTGCTCATACTGCTGATTCAGAATGAAAGTCCAGACATGTTAGAGGAAAATCAAGAAATAGCACTATCCCAGAAACTAAGGAGAGAGTTTTAAAATAAGTCAACAGTCACAAATGCGCCAATGGTAAGATAAAATTGTTCCCTTGTTTTAAGCAATTAGGAAGTCGTAGGGCAAGAGCTGTTTCAGGTAGTGAAGCATCTAAAATCTAGATTGCCAGAGATTGTCCAGTCAAGATAAGAAATGGATGAGGAAGACATGCCTGGAGGTTCCCCCTTCAGAAGCTGTGAAGAGTGAAGGAAAGATAGTGTAAAAGCCAGAGTGGAAAGGGTAGGTCTGGTTAATTTAAAGATCAAGGAAACTTGACCTTCTTCTTTGTCCACAGAAAACAGCCTGGAGAAAGGGAGAGCTGAAGATTAGAATAGATGTAAACAAAGAATGAAACAGGATTCCTGAGAAGATGGAAGAGGTGACATTCTGTGGAGGAATGTGTCTTGAGCAGGAAGGAGAAGGACACCTTTCTACTAACTAGAGCTATGTGGACATGGGGTCATCTAAAGGGGAGAGAGGACTGGAATTGTTTGATGATGTCTCTGAAGCCAAGTCAATTTTTGAGAATTGATAAGGGGGACAGGGGAGGGATTGAGGTGCAGGAACCTGAAAATTTCCCTTAAAAAGAGGAGAAACCTGGAAATCATGGAAAATGGCAGCACTACCATTTGGGGCCTTATGCTTTGTCAATGTCTCCCTTTAATAACTGAGACACCCACACTGAGCTGCACCAGATGGAGTCGGACCAGTACAATGTCAAGTGAGAATGCTGTCTCCTTTCAACTGTCAGTTCCCTTGTTTCAAATCTTATGCTTTTAATAATATATCCTCTGATTGGACAAGCCATTTTTTAACAGCTCTTTCATAGTAAAAGACCAAGAGAAAGCATTTCTCCAAAAGTCAGGGTCAGAGGAAAATTTGAGTCATGATTATTGTTCAAAAGAATGAGCTACTTGTAAAAGTCAAGAATTAATTCAGAAATTGTTCAAATTTAATTGGAAAACTTCCTAAACACTCTCAACATAGTGACAAACACAAGCAAGAATTAGCTGAAAATATGGATGACTGGTTAATATTTTAAATGTCTATTGAATATTGAATGCAAATTACATACACATCTAGTAAGTATCCTATATGGAGAGTCTATTATTTCTAGCTCTCTGTGATTTAGCTGGAAAGGAAATTCAACTATAGATGGATTTTGTTTTCCAGAACTTTGTTTTAAAATGTTTTCTTTATTCACCATTTCCTATTATCCTGCACCTGGCCACTTGACATTCTTAGGTTAATTTCCTTACCACTAAACCTATTTGAGTTTGTTATCCTGCTCCACTATGCTCTAAAATTTACCATTCAAATAGGTCAACTGAAAGTTACAGCCAACCATTGTATCAACCTCAGATAGAATTGCTTTGTACTGAATTGCTGTTTTGTGTGCAATCGTCAGCTTGTATTGTAGGATGAAATAATAAAATATCTTTATAAGATAGGTCATTTGTTGTGAGTTGTGATTACTATTAAGTAGAGTGAGAACATACACATTTATTTTGGGGGGCAGTCTTAGTTTACTATGTTGTCTCTTAATAATGTCTAATTGTTCCTCTTCCACCCTCAAAAAAATGCCACAAATCAGGATATTGTTCTTTTCATTATACGATGTTCTCTTTATGAAGTGCTTTTTGATAAACTTTTGATCCTCTTCATAGGGATTAGTCATATCTGTGGTTATTCTGAGTAGATGAATTGGTTATACATTATATATTATATATACACATACATAAATGGTGACTCATAACTACTCAGGTGTCCCTTTTTACCTTAGAAATCTTAGTGTTACCATGAAACAGAGTACCAGGGAGCCTCCCCCATTGGCCAAGGTAGCAAAAGGGGGAGGTTCTTAGACTGAGCATGCGGGAAGCTAGAACTATTATTGGAGAGGGCCTTGAGTTGCAAAAATCTACCAAGATAATTGGATAGAGAAAAAGAGCCCTCCCCGCTTACCGAATTGGGGTGGGACTAGGGAAAGTCAGGTACTTACGGTGCAGAAGAAGCTGTTGGAACAAAGAGGCCTGTTAGTCCAGGCTGGGGAGAGAAAGGATTGGTTGGGAGGTGGACCCACCCAAAGTGTGCGTGATTTGGAAGTTGGTCATGTTGAGACCTGATCTGTCCCACATCTAAGCTAATATAATCCCAGGAGAACAAAAAGACTCTTGCTTGTGACCTGCATTGGCACAGTGCACTCACCTAATTTTCTTTGCGGGCCACATGGCCCATGACCTCCAAGATGGAGTCTCTCTTCCCACCTGGTGATGCGCTCACCAGTGCATTCACTGCGCTCTCTCCCAGGAGAGCGCGACCTTGCAGCCCTAGCAGCCATGCGGTCCATGGCCTTGCAGGTTCCACACGCAGGCTTCAGGTCAGAGCCTGAAATGGATAGCAGCAGGAACAAGCTAAACTACCTGGATGGGGACTAGGACCACTTAGCAGCCACCTGTGGGCTCCAAAGAACTGTGTTTTAAAATGGAGCGGGAACTGTCGACACTGGCTTTTGTCTTGGTCTTGCTGAGGATGGTTGGACTTTTCCATTCCAGAAAGAGGAGATGGGCTTTGAGACTGGAATTTGCCATTTTCCCATTTCAGGTAGCACCTGAATAAAACCTCTTTCCTTTTGCACCAGCATCTGCCTCACGAGTTTGGCTTTTGTGACGACAGGCAACAAAACCTTTGTTTTTTGTTTTTTACTTTTTGGTTCTGTTACATTAGGGCCAAATATATCTCCTGAATTATAACAAGCTCAAATGTATACATTTTATTTTACTCCAACTTCTTTGTTTTTAAATCTTCTCCCTCTTCTTCTCACCTATTTCTAATTTATATCTTGGATTTTATGCATCCTTGATAGCTATCTTAAATTTTTTTTTCAGATACGGCAGACTAGTTTTTGAAGCACAAGACAAATACAGGGTCCAGCAGAAGTAATGCCTGCTTGAGTGTGGTTGGTAGGGTAATAATATGGGTGTAATTTTTATAGTTTCAATTTGAGCATTTCACCTAAAATGTCATATAGAGTGCTTGCATGTGATATTGTTGTATTACATAATTACATGCTTATGATTTTGTAATAAAAAATGACATTATTTGTGCTGGACCCTTTACATTGCTTCTAAAACTTATCTAATATTCTAGAATGACTGAAAAACAGCTCTTTTTCAGCTTGAGTAATGTTTCCCATTTTTATTTATGTCTTTTATCCATGATAAATTTTGAAGAAATTGTCAAGCTTTGACCAAATTTGCTCTATTATTAAGAGATGAAGATACTACACTTCCAAGTTGGTATGTGAGCAGCCTGCTACCTTTAAAGAAAATACAGCTGATAACATTTTTTTCCCAAATGGTTATGTTTTCTATGATTGCAGAACTTAAATAGAGAGGCAATCTAGCTCAGTTAGGGGGAAAAACAGACAAAAATTTGTAGTCAGAAAAAACTATATCTCTGCCATTTATTACATAACTTTTGGAAAGTCTCATGTTTTCACCTGTAGCTTAGAGATAATATTACCTCATTTTTAGAGTAAATGAAACAACATACATAAAATGCCTGACATATAGTTAGGTAGTTAGATACACTGTAGATTTTACCTACTATTATTGTAGTTGTCATTACAATTTACAAATAACTGACACTAAGGATTTTGCACTTCATAAGATCTCTTTTTTCCCCCAACAACAACAAAAAGGTTTGAAAATTAAACTAGCTATGACTTTTCTACTGGCAACATAGCAAGCTAGATGTTTTTGAAAAGGCTCTCCCACAG
Source organism: Pteronotus mesoamericanus (assembly GCF_021234165.1). Lineage (NCBI taxonomy): Eukaryota > Metazoa > Chordata > Mammalia > Chiroptera > Mormoopidae > Pteronotus > Pteronotus mesoamericanus. Next base: position 7,927,368 of record NW_026555310.1, read on the forward strand.
CTAAATACCTAGGCTCCGGATAAAGCACAATAAACAAACATACTTTTAAATGTATTGTGGAGCTTGCAAGAAAATAAGGAAACTCCCCATGAATCCCACTCGCCTCCAACAAAAATAAGCAAAATGAAACAAGCTGGAATTAGAGGTAATTGAATGAAAGACTGTGACTACTTTTGGGACTTATGCAAGAACAGAAACCTAAAGTTTTGGTATTATGTAGAATTCAGGGGTCCAGGAAACTAGATCCCAGGCCCATAGAAATTGGAGGCAGGAAAGGGGGCTATTCTGAGACACACCTATACACACACTGAATAAACAGACACCTGAGGAGGCTAAAGCCTCAGTGAAGGTGTGACATGGAAGAATCACGTGCAGTAATGAGTAAATAAGAAAATGTGCTCATCATGGTCAGAGCTTCAAGAGGAAATAATAAACATAATAGGATGTATTGTCTGTTACCACATGGGTCTGGGGGTGAAATTTATACACATCTTATAGTCAGGGCCAAGAAATTAAAACCATCCCAGATTGGTAACACCTCCTGACATGCCAGGAGAAATAATCAGAAATCATTTCTGCAGAAAAGCACTCTTTAAGTCCTTTAGGATTTCCTCAAAATAAATTCAGCCAAAAATGAATTCACAGTAAAATAAATAAATACATACATACATACATACACAAGGAATAAAACAACAAACAGTAGATTTAGATCTGTAAGGACTTCAGATATTATCTTAGGAAATGCAGATAACTAAATGTGACTGTTTAGGTAAGAGATGGAATTGAAAACATGAGTAAGAAAAAAGGGAATATTAATATACAACCAGGCAAATTTTAAAAGGAACCAAAACAACTTCCAGGAAGAAAAATATAATCATTGCAATTTAAAAAGCAATACATAGATTAAAGAATGGATTAGGCATACTATAAGAGAGAATTAATGAATTGGAAGATAAATCTGAAGGTTTTCCCCAGAATGAATCACAGAATTTTAAGCATATGGAATATGTGAACATAAAAGAGACATGAAAGAAGGATAGAATGAGGAAGAATAGAGAAAATAAGGAAAATATATACATATTCTTCCAGAATTAAGAAAAACATCATTTCTCAGATTCCGGAGCCCAGTGAATCCCAAGTGAGTAAATAATAAGAAATCCACACTTGGACACATTGTAGTGAAATTGCATTACCCTAAAAGAAATAGATATATTGGTAGCAAGCCAGAAAAAAGATCACCTTCAAAGGAGTAACAATTAGATCAACAGAAGACTTCTCAACAGCAACAATAGGAACGAGAGGACAGTGAAATATCTTCAAAGTACCAACAAAAGATAACTTAGAATTGTGTACCCAGAAAAACTCTTTCAAAAATGAAAGTGGAATAAAGATGTTTCTAGATAAACAAAAACATATACTTTATAACCAAGAAATCCTACTAAGAGAATAATAGAATGCATTTCAGAAAGAAGGTAAGTCTGAGATGCAAGTAGGAAAGACATCTAGGGAAACTGGTTTGCATGTACACAAATTTAAACATTGAATGTAAAAATAACAAAATGAGTGAATTAAACAAAAGTGTCACAAATTAATTTGGTGCATCCTTCTATCGGTTTTCTAACTGTAATACTCTAATTTTGAAGTTCTAAGCATAAAACATACAAAAAATTAAACAAGTATGTTTCTGCATGTCTCCTTTATGCATGGTCAAGAAAATAATCAAAATTAAAAAAATTTACTGTCCTTTTTAAGTAACTAAAAATTCAAATTTGAGGGTCCTTGTTTTAAGGAAGTAATAGTTCAGTTGTCACAATACCAGCTAGAAAGTTCAGAACTATTCTAGTTTCTAAAAACCATGGTGAAATAGTAAAGAAGAGGAAATGGTTGTGCAGGATAAGTGTTCCCTTCAACAGTTTTTCTAGCATATGCCACGTTTTGGAGGCTTTGCTGTTCTCTCTTAAATGTCTCTGCTTGTATATTAGACCATTAAAAATGTAGTCCTTCAACTGTAAAAAAAAAAACAAACTTTAATTTTGTAGGATGCTCAGCAAAATGTATAGTCTGGTTCCATAAGTAATCCAGAACTATACACACCACAATAACTCAAAAAAAATTATTTCAAATTTGTCCTCATAGATTCAGGATAGTTACATTCAAGATTTCTTTTGAAAAATGTGATACATACTCCATTTCAGATAAGTAATGGTTTTGGTATTAGAAAAACACTTAGCTATTTATTTATCTCTTCTTAAGATATTTAGATTAACTTTTGTGGTAGCAAAAGCTGTTTTGCTGACTCAGCCAGAACTTGAATTGGGCACTCGTTAGAATTTTCTGCTGGATAACTTCTCTCAAAGGATTGTAAAATGTGAGGAAGAATTCCAAAAAGTGCTCCTGGTTTTTATTACTAACGTTATATGCATATCTCAGTAGTAGGGGGAATACACAAAGATATTTTTATCTCATTTAAATTAATTTTTCATTTGAATATGACACCTGGAGATGTTTTATGGTTAGAGAGTGCCTACACAGGACATCTGATATTATATTATGGGAAAGAGTTTTTATTCTAGCATTGTCAATGCAGAGTCTAGTTAAGCTCTAAATGTTCTAGTAGTAACAGTAGGAGGCTAGAGAATTTGACAGTAGACAGAAAAAAAAAAAAGATGGGTTTAGGGCAGCAATATTCAAGGAATGTACTGGAAACTCTTTCAAATTCTAGTCCCTGACCCTGGCTGCCGCTATTATTTGGGCACCTGGACAACTGCTCAAAAGACAACTCCTCTGAGCCTTCTGAATTTCATGTCTGTGGTTCTACACAGGGTGGGACAAAAGTCGGTTTACAGTTGTGCGTATGCAAAACACAGAATTTATTCTTGTATTATTATTTGTTATTGTATTATTTTCTATACAAACAACTGTAAATCGACTTCTGCCCCACTCTACACTCTGTATATTACGCTTACAATGAACAGTACCGAGGGGTTAGGGGTGGTGGGGGAACTGGATGAAAGTAGTCAAGAGGTACAGACTTCCATTTAGAAGATAAATAAGCGCTGGGGATGTCATGTGCAGCATAGTGACTGTAGTTAATTCTGCTGTGTGGTATATTTGGAGTTGCTAATAGAGTTGATCCTCAAAGTTCTCATCACAAGGAAAAAATCTTTTTTGTAACTATATAAGGTGATAAATGCTAACTAAACTTACTGTGATAATCATCTCACAAGTCATTATGCTGTACACCTTAAACTTACACATTCAACACAAATTTGTGCTGTATGTAATTATATCTCAATGAAACTGAAAAAAGAAAATGTTATATATATATATATATATATATATATATATATATATACACACACACATACACACACACATATAACACAGAATGGAATGTTATTCGGCTCTTAAAAAAATGAAATCTAACCACTTGGAACAGCATGAATCAACCCAAAGTACATTATGCTAAGCAAAATAAACCAGACACAGAAAGACAAATACTGCATAATCTCACTACATGTGGAATCTAAAAAGTTGAACTCATAGGAGCGGAGAGTACAATGGTGGTTGCCAGGGGCTGGAGTGCGGGGGAAAGGGAGGAATGTTGGTCAAGGGGTTCAAAAATTCAGATATACAATATAAATAAGTTCTGGAGATATAATATACAGTAATATGACTACAATCAACTATACTGTTTTGTATGCTTGAAATTTGCTAAACGGGTATACCTTAAATGTTCTCACCACAAATTTTTTTTTAAAAAAAGAAATGGTAACTAGAGCATTTGAGATCTTGCTCTCTGGCATATGTCATCAATTTAGAGCAAATTCATAAAATTAGAAAAAAGAAAACGGTAACTAGTGAATTGATGGTAATATGCTTGATTAATATGTTAGTTTGATTGTGGTGATTACTTCACAATGTATATGTATATTAAAGCATCAAATTGTGTGTCATAATTGTTTTTTATTTTTCAATTATAGTTGACATACAATATTATATTAGTTTCAGGTGTATACCCCAGTGATTAGACTTTATGTAACTCTCGAAATGATCATCCTGATAAATCTCATACCCATCTGACACCACACAGTGTTATTAGAATAATATTGACTGTATTTCCTATGCTGTACTATACCTCCCCATGACTACTCTGTAACAACCAATTTATACTTCTTAATCCCGTCACCTTTTTTACCCATCCTCCCAACACTCCTTCCATCTGGCAACCATCAAAATGTTCTCCATATCTATAAGTCCATTCCTGTTTTGCTTGTTTGTTTATTTTATTTTTTAGATTCTATTGTTGATAGATATGTATTTCTTGCCATCTTATTGTTCTTTCATTGCAGTATTTTTAATATTTTTTCTTCTTAAAGAAGAGCATTTGTTTGTTTATTTCCAAAGATTTTATTTATTTATTTTTTAGAGAGAGGAGAATAGAGGGAGAAAGAAAGGGAGAGGAACATTGATGTGAGTGAGAAACATTGATCAGCTGCCTCTTGTAAACACCCTGACAGGGGATGGAACCTGAAACACAGTCATGTGCCCTGACTGAGATTTGAACTGGCAACCTTTTGCTTTGTGGAACAATGTCCAACCAACTGAGTCACACCAGTTAGGGCTAAAGAAGACCCTTTAACCTTTCATGTAATATTGGCTAAGTGGTGATGAACTCCTTCTGCTTTTGCTTGTCTGAGAAGCTCTTTATATGTGCTTTGATTCTAAATGATAGCTCTACTGGGTAATCTTGATTGTCCTTGCTTTCCATCGCTTTGAATATTTTTTGCCAATCCCTTCTGACCTGCAAAGTTTCTGTTGAGAAATCAACAGTCTTATGGAAGCGCCTTTGTAGGTAACTAACTGCTTTATTCCTGCTGCTAAATATTAAGATTCTCCCTTCATTTTTAACCTTTGGCATTTTATTTATGATGTGTCTTGGTGTGATCCTGTTTGGGTTCATCTTATTTGGGACCCTCTTTCCTGGACTTGTATGTCTATTTCCTTCACCAGGTAGGGAAGTTTTCTGTCATTTTTTCAAATAGGTTTTCCTTTTTTATTGTATTTTTTCCATTACCATTTGTAACCCTGATACCCTCTTCCCCCTCCACCCCTTCCCCAGCAATCACTACACTATTGTTTGTCCATGAATCCTTTTTCTTTCAAATAGGTTTTCAATTTCTTGTTCTGTTGCTTCTCTTTTTGGCACATCCATAATGCGAATGTTGATATTCTTGAAGTTGTCCCAGAAGCTTAGTACATTATCTTTTTTTTAATTCCTTTTTTCTTTTCACTGTTCTGATTGGATGCTTTTTGCTTCCTTATATTCCAAATCACTGTTTTGATTCTTGGCTTCATCCATTTTATTGTTGATTCCCTGTAAATTATTCTTCATTTCAGTTAGTGTATCATTTATTTCTGACTGGTTCTTTTTCATAATTTCTATGTCTTTTTTTTATGCTGTTGAAGTTCTCACTAAGTTCCTTGAGCATCCTTATAACCATTGTTGTGAGCTCTGTACCTGATAGTTTCTTTGCTTCCATTTCATTTTGTTTGGTTTATTTTCTGGAGATTTCTCCTGTTCTTTCATTTGGAACCTTTCTCTCTCTCTCTCTCTCTCTCTCTCTCTCTCTGTTTTTTTTTTCTTTTGGCTGCTTCTCTATGTTTGTTTCTATGTATTAGGTATAACTGCTACATCTCCCAGGCTTGGTCAAGTGGCCTTGCATAGTAGATGTCCTGTAGAGTCACCTCCTACGGCCTCCCCATTCACCTGACCTAGGTGCTCCAAGTACACCCATGTGTGGACTGTGTGCACTGTCCTGATGTAGTTGAGCCTTGATTGCCGTTGGCATTGGGAGGGATCGACCCCCTGGCTGACTGTCTGTGAGGGCCAGCTGCAACTACAGTGGAGGAACTGCTGTGCAGGAGCCAACCCTAGAGAAAAGGACTTGCTGCAGTGGGTCTATTATGCTCACCCATTATGCCCCTTGTCAGTGTCACTTGTGGAGGTGGTCCGTTGTGATCTGGCCTTGTCTGAAGCAGTCTACCCTGCGTGCTTGCTCTGGGGTTTTCCAGGAAACCAGTAATATACATAAATATATATACACATATATTAATATATAAAATACATTACTGTGTGTTAAAATAATATATCATCTCATTTCATAAAGATGTTTTTAATTTGAAAAATAGAGAGAGGGGCTAGTGTCTAAATAAAGGCCTAGCTAAAAAAGCAGAAAACATCAGTGTGGTAGCAAATACAATGCTAAAAACACAGGTACTCCATAAATACGTGCGAGTAACTATTACTTTGGGCAAGTTGTCATTAACTTTTTATGCCTCAGTTTTTCTTTCTTAAATCAAAATAACAAGTTTTACAATTTTCTAGTTACTTAAGCATTGATTGTTAACATGTTAGTGTTTGAAAGTGCTCTTATCAGAGCCCACCGCAAAACAGAACTATAAAGAACTATGCATGTTTTTTTTTTTTTATTAGAAACTAAAAGGAGTGAGGAAGGACATCAAATTTGGATTGTACCCTGAACAAAACATACTTGAAGAATCAAAAAAAAATTTGAAACAAAGAATCACACGATTGCAAACTTCGTAGAAGTCATATGTCCTGGAAAAGGTAAATCTTGTTTGTGATTTGAAGCACAGGAAGAAAATCAAAGTAATATCTCTGTTGAATGTTGTCATCCATTCTAGAATTACTGATTTGTTTGTTTTGTTTTTTTTCCCCTGCTCCTTTAAAGCAGGTCATGGAGGAATTTCAGCTACTGCAATTTCTTTAGCATGCCACTGAATGAAAGCACTGACAATTCTGAGGGCTGACGGCTCCTGGTTTCTATCTATTATGTGCATACCATGTCATCAGAAAAAAAAAAAGAGTCTATTTTAAGAACCCTTTTTAGAAACCTTAAAAAGCCATCAATATCTTTAAAATGGTGAAAAACCTCTTTGTCAAGCAAAACTTCAACTATGCTTTTCTGCCCTTTCCATTATGCCCAGGGCACATGCTGAAAATTGTAATCTTTGAATGGAAAAAGGAACAAACATATTTGGTTGCTTAGAGAGGAGATTGTTCCCATCTAGTTGCTCCAAAGTCAGAAGCAATCGATGTGTTCTAATACTTCTAACTCATTCAGGCTAGGATATACTCTAGAATATATGTGGTGCTTGATGAAGAAAGAAGCTCCATGCATCACTGCTTTTCATTGTTTTTAGAGAGGGAGAAAGAGAGAAAAACACTGATGAGCATCAATTGGTTGCCTCCCAGATAGCTTGGGACCACACCCCAACTGGGGATCGAACCTGCAACCCAGATATGAACTCTGAATGGGAATCGAACTCTCAAACTTTCTGTTACTGGACAACACTCCAACCAACTAAGCCACAATGGCCAGGACACTGAGTCTTATTTTTAATGCTTTGACATCAAAGCCACAGTTAACAGTCCTATAAGAAGTCTTTCCTGTTGCTAGGAAACCCAGTGAGGCCCTTAAAATAATTTTGTCAAGAAATGTGACCCCTTTTCAACTACACAAAAATTGGCTGACTTTCCCCAAGAACAATCTTGAAGAGCCTGATTGAATTTCAGACAGGCATTTTACTTTCATTATTGTTTTTAGAAAGAAAACAAAGCCCATTCTAAGAACAGTATGACAGAGCAAAGCTCATTCATGTCTTTTTGGTAAATTACTGAGTAAATTTTTCTTTTCTTCTTTTCCTTTTTTAAATTTTTTCTTTTTTTTCCCTTTTTTTCCCCCTTTGGTTTTGTCCATGAGTCCTTGCTATATGTTCCTTGACTTTCCCTTTCCCTTCCTTTTCCCCCGTCCCACCTCCTCAAATTTTTAAATGTTGTTTAAGATTGTTAGGAGATTTGAGAGAAATAACCACATAAACTGTCCAGTGATGGATGAAGCACTTCCACAACTCAAGATTGGAGGTGGTAACAGAGGTGGGATTAAGGCGGTTAAATAAAGCTTTATTAATATCTCTGTAGACAGTAACCTACAAAAACTAAGAAACACTATAAAAATCTTTTGAAAACCACCTACTGTGATCATCTTAAAAATTGTTACAAATGTTATAGATGATGTATGTTACTATGGCAAAGACCACCACCCCTCAATGTCAACTTTGCTATCAAAACAAACAGGGCCTTCATGAAATTCTCTTTTGAGCAGTATTAAAGCTAATTTTTTGTTTTCTCCAAACAATTTACACTCTTTTCTTTTTTTTTCAGAATGAAGCTTTAAGTTTTGTGTGAAGAAACAAGGAAGATGTAAATCTTAGTAAAGATTTTTTAAGTGTTTGTTATATAAGGAGAATCAGTGTTCGATGTAATAAAATTAATTGTATGAGAACATTTTGGCACATGCTTTATGTACATTTTTCTGTAGAGAGGATCCATAGCTTTCATTTGATTCAGATGAGGGTTTGCCCCCACTTCCTCCACCTCAAAATTTATGGATAAAATATAAAGTATCAGAATACTATTGAAGTCACACAACTCTTTTTTTCAGCTCCCCAAAACCTAATTGTTATTAGCACTTCTTTGGTATCTTTTAGTAACACTTTTAGTACTGGCTATATTTTTTAGGCTTATGTCTTATTTCTACAATATAGAATTTTAAGGGTAGAGAGATGCCTTTTCACCCAGATTAATTGGCTCTACATGGCTTTATGTGGTTGCTAGCTTAACTTTTTAAAATTCCATTTTGGGACCAAATAATGCACTGATAACATTATTGGACTGATACATACACTGAGCAATACAGTGTACTAATCTTGCATTTTTGAGAATTTGAATTACAGTGGCCACAGATTAGTTCCCAAACAAATCAAACCTATTTCTCTTCAAACCTATTTACCCGATGTAAATTCAAAGTATTTTAACTTTATAGTATATGTTTCTATTCCAGCAAAGGCAAATTCCCCTAGATTTTTGCCCAGGTTTTCTCCAGCACCTAGAATTTTGCTTTGCACTCAATAAATTCCCAATAAATATTTGTTGAATAAGGCAAATATAACAATTGAATGACAGATGGGTTGCCTAAAAAAAATACAGGTTGTGGCAAAACTAGGTTTAAAGTTGTGAGCACACGAAACACAAGAGTTTATTCTTGTATTATGATTTATTTTTGTATTATTCTCCACACAAACAACTGTAAACCTACTTCTGCCCCACCCTGGAATAAGGTTTTTTGCCTTTCCCTATGTAGCATAGTTGAAAGGACAGGATGAAGAGTTTCATAGTACCAGTTTTACTATTAACTTTGCTTTATATCTTGCTTTTCTCTCTTCCTACTTCAGTTTTTGTTTGAAGGGTTTATTAGCAGGCCATAAAATAGTCAACTTTGAAAATTGTGACTGAAACCTTTGTCACCCATTGACCCTGTAAATTTTTTGGTGATATTTCTACACCAAGCTTTTTCTCTACATCAGAGACTTTTTTGTCTCTCCCTCGATCCAGCCATCTATACAACAAACAGAGTAACCAAAGTTAATATTTACTGTACACTTACTATGTTCCAGGCACTGTGTTGTGCACTTTACATTAATCTAATGTAATCTGTACAACAACCTACGAGGGAGCTACTCTAATTATTCCTATTTTACAGATAAGGAAATAGGGCTTAGAGATGGTTTAGTATGTTGTCTAGTATCATTCCCAAAAAGTGAAACTGGGATTTGCATCCTGAGAGTCTGGACTCAGGGCCAACACTGTTGACTGCTTCAGGTCCTTTCATTTAAGGCTGAGGCATGACAATGGCAAGGCGCTGTCTTCCTCTGCTTCTATTTTAACAAAGGCAGTGTCATATTTTTCACCTGGCGTGTAGGAACTTTGGGGCATAAGCAGGTTTTTGTACCTTACTTTCCTTAAGCCTATTTTGTGTGCACTTCATGTTCATGATTAATTCCTTAGCACTGCCTCATATTTTAGTGTGTGCAGTTATTTAAAAAATGTGGGCCAGTATGTGCGGTTCAAGTGTTATACATCATTTTAATCTTTATTTTTCATTTTAATAGGATAAACTTCAGATACATTTCAGAATTACCATACGTGTCCCTCTTCATGATTTTAAAGGGTCAAGGCCAAGTAGATTTTTTCCAAAATTAGGATTTTCAAGTGAGCATAATATCAATAAAATTATTTCCTATTATTCCTTTGGGGAATAATAAACTGAGAACCTGAAAACACTATAGTTTCATTTTCCCCTCCAGACTTTTATATTATTGTTGAATATTTTTTCTTACATGCATATTAAACTTACACATATTTTATTTAGGTCTACATATATCATAAATACACAATACAGTATTATTATTTTAGTTTAAACAGAATTTTAATACACAGATCTTACCTATGGAACTAAGTGAATGCTCAATAAATATTAATGTTTTTTAGAGCTTGTATTAAATGTCTTGCATCCATGAATAGTTTAAAGGTACCGCTTTTAATAAAACAATAAAATAAACCCTCAAAAGAAGATAATCAAAGAGTCAAGTTCTGATACACACTGTTTTAATATAAATTAAATTGTCTATCAAAGAGAGTTTAAAAATGTTTAAATGTTTCAACACATGCACAACCATACCTGGAAAGTATTGTAAGAAACTCTACATCTTTATTATGAACTTTTAATTATAGCTGTGGTTCTTTTCTTCCCATTGGTTTGACATTTGAAAGATTCTTTCAAAGTAGCTAATTTTGCAGGAGAGCATGCACTACTACCCAGCCCAAAAACCTGTTGCAATGGGGGAAATTCTCTCCTTTTCCCATAGACTCAAAACAAGTTGGTGGAAAAGTCATTGAAAATGGCCATTTATTTGTAGGCCTGAGCTCACAAACTGCTAACCCTAAGTCTGCTCCTTCTACTCTTATCATCATCCCTGATGATGTCAAGTATGAAATATATCGTCACATTAGACCTGTGAGATTTGAAAGGGAGTTGGACAGTGATGTACAAACGTATCTGATAAAAATACAATTTCTTGCTTTTAATCTATAGAGACCTAAAATATATATAGTATTTGATTTGCACATTACATTTTATAGGCACATAGTGTCTAGTAGCAATCGATTTAAAAGTAAGGTTCTTCCTTGCGTAATCTGAGAAATAGGCTCTGCAGGGGTATTATTCCTAACAAAAACAGCACTAATTTTAAGTAATTTTTAAGACAGAGAACATATGGTATTGTTCTTACAATTTCCACAGCACCCCAGCACAATGCTGCGCATGGAACAGGTGCTTGGTATTGCTACGTAAATCAGCAGGTCTCTGATAGATTCTGCTTTCTGGTGTGTTTCTTTTTATTTGTATATTGATTGACTTTTGAAAAAATTCTTCCAAAACATTAAATTTAAAACATTGGGATCCTCATTATGATCCTATAAGACATAGAAATTTCCAATATTTCTGCATTTTTTAGAGTGACACATACATGGGGCTGGTCACTCCAAAGAGCCATCACTGACCTTCATCCTGATGAACAAAATGGCTTTCACCAGGTTAAGATTTAGATAGGATTTAACTGCTTACGGGATTTTCTTTGTTGTTTGTTTATTTTTGTCCTAATTCTGTAGGCAAACTCAAGAATTTGAGCACAATAAATAGTCAAATTATAGTGCCAGTCACACCGTTATAAATAGGTACTCAATAAATACTGCATTTGATAACAGTGCTAGGACTGATGGTATAAGATTTACTCTACTGAATGTGACCTGTCATACTGGCTTCCTGATGGGTTTCCAATGGACTCTTTTTCCTTATTTGTTTTAATTCTGTATTCCTTTCCCCCCAACATCTCCAGATGAGTTTTTTTACCTTTATTGTATTTTTTCCATTACCCTTTGGTCTCCTTATACCCCCTCCCCCAGTAATCTCCACATTCTCATCCATGTCCATGAGTCTTTTTTCCTTTACTCTTGTAAAGCCCTCTTACTTTTTTTGTTGTTTTGTTTCTTTGAAAAGCAGTGACATCTAGGTTGCATTTATCAAAATCATGACTAGAACATGGCATTTTTTCATCTCTTTTCTTGTTCTGGTTGCTGTGGAAATGAAGGTTAATACATTCACAGAGCCGCCATGCGTGGTTTCACAGGTTGAGCAATGCACCACTCCAGGGGGCGTAATTCATATACACTGTGATATAAATGAAGATTCCTCACTCTCACATCATAATTTGGGTTCTGCCAGGAGTAGACACCAAGATAAGAATTGAGAGTGAGCATTTATTTGGAAAGTGGAGAAAACAATAGGGTAGGAAAGTGAGAAACTGATACCAGGAAGAAAGAGGTCTAATCAATGGTGCATTATTATGTTGTTAGCTGCTCCAGGGAGTGGCTGGAGCTTAATTCCATTGGGGAAGCTGGGAAATCGTTCAAAACACACACATCAGAATTATCCCAACTGAGGGGTGAGGAAACTGTAGTATTTATATACCAACTCCTGAGATGAGTCATTGGATGAGAGCTGCTCGGGTACAGTACGTGTGGGAGTGTTGATTTCTTGGCACCCCCACCTGCTGGAAGCAAGGGCTGGGGCTTTTTGTGGTTTTGGGATGAAGTGCAGAGTGGAGGAAAGGAGCTTTCAGGGGCAAACATGCAGACACTGAGAGTGAAAGTCAGTCAGAGCACAACAAAAGGCCAGAGCATTGCAGAGTCGGCCACAATTCCCTAGAGTTGGATAGATTCGGCTCTTACAATAGGGTGTATGTATGTGTATATATGTATATATAAAAAAAAGTATATATAAAAAATTATATACAGACTATCCAGAAAAAGTCCAACCATTGTTAATATAACAAGAATGGTTTGTGCACATTGATGTAACCTGGTAGCCAACAAGAGTAGACTGGAATGTGCATGCATGAACAACGACGGCTTCACTGTACTAGTCAGTAGGCACGGTAGATTGCCACTGAGTGGGCATATGTACTGTGTGCCCATCACATTCAAAATGGCTGAGTGAATAGAGTAACAAACCTGCATCAAATTTTGCATTAAACTTGAACATTCCTCCTCAAAAACTATTTGGATGATTCAGAAGGTCACAGCTATGGGCAACTGGGGATTGGCAGCTTCATCACAACAATGCACCCACTCATGCATCACATCTCATATAGAGTTTTTTTTTTTTTTTGTGAAACATCAAATCACCCAAGCGACTCAGCCCCGCTACAGCCCAGATTTGGTACCCTGAGACTTCTGGCTTTTCCCAAAAGCTAGAATCACCTTTTAAAGGGAAGAGATTTCAGACCATCAGTGAGATTCAGGAAAATACTAAGGGGCAGCTGACAGAGATTGGGAGAATTGTGTGAGGTCCCAAGGTGCCTATTTTGAAGGGGACTGAGACATCATTGTCCTATGTTCAATGTTTCTTGTTTCTTGTATCTTCTTCAATAAATGTCTCTTTTTTATCGTGTGTAGCTGGACACTTTATGAACAGCCCTTGTATATCTTTAATTAATCTGGTATTTTAATTCCACATCACTAATTTTTATTCTTTTGTATCTTCTGGGCAAGGTATTAAATATTGTATTTATTTATTTTATGGTAGCCAGGTAGTGTTCAGTGTCCATGCACTGTTTGACAAATGTGCATTGTATACAAGGGGGGACCTGCCCCCCAAAACAGAATTTATTTATTAAAAAATTGTGTATTTATGCAATACACCTATTGAGATGTTTTTGCCACTGCTCAAAACAGTTTTTGAACTTGTTGATTTTGATGCCTTTTAGTGTTTCTGCCATGTTTTTCTTTCTCCTCTTCCACATTGGCAAAACATTTCCTTCTGAGGACTTTTTTCATCTGGGGAAACAAGAAAAAGGTTGCTCAGGGTGAGATCAGGTGAATAGGAAGGGTGGGGCATGGGGGTCATGCTGTGTTTAATTAAAAACTGCTGAACCCTCAGTGTGATGTGGACAGGTGTGCTCATAAATCACCCATTATAAAATGGGCAAATGCATTGAGTCTTCAAAACAATTCACTGAAGCTGGACACAGCCTTTCACAACAACACCAGCTGGTACACAGATACAGATGGGTTCCTAGAACTCTCATCTAGTTGGGGGAAGTCTGTACTATAAGGGGCCCACCCTCCAAAAGATATATCTGGTTTTTGGGGGGCCCTCCTTATACAGTACTATCTGTTTGGATTAAACGTATTAAGAGCTATCATCCTGAGTTTTGACATATACTACATTTTTGAAGTTTTTATTGATCCCTTTTTATTTCCTTTGTAGAAATCTTAAATATGTGTGCTGAATTCAATCCTATTTAATTCTGTAGGGTATCAGCATGGTTTCATTACTTACATGTCTGGCATTTCTCCTCGTATCTCCAAATATTTATTAAAAAATGTTATACATGCTCATAATAAAAAATACTGAATTGAAGAGTATAACAAATACCCTCACTATAATTCCCCATTACCACCACCCTTCCGAGGTAGCTATGCTTAATATTCTAACTTCAAAATTTATTTTTGTGTGGATAAGGTATGTTATGAAATCTGTGCTCAATTTCCTCAGCTTTACAACAAGGATAATAAAGTTTCCCACCTCACAGACATGTTTTGAAAATTTATTGAGATAATTAGGTTATGCTCTTAGAACAGAGGCATGTTTGGTAAATGTTAGCTATTCTTATGTCTCTTTCCCACATGTGCAAGCACATATGTCAGCTTTTTGTTTTCCCCCATACAAGTTGTGTTATCAGAGAGTCACCAGCTCAGAGTGGATCTTTTTCAGACTGGCCTATCGTGTGAGGGTTCCTGACTGTGTAGGAAAGATTTCATAGCACAAGTCCAGGTGATTTTGATAGCACATTTATTAAGGCTGGGGACAGTGAAACAAAGGAAAGACTTAGGGTAGAAGAAGTAACGGGAGAGAGCCTAGATGGGGCTGCTCTGGCTCCCTAGAAACGTTATAGGATAGGAGTGAGCCAAGGCGAGGCTGCTGTTAGCTCACTAGGAAGTCAGAGAAAAAGAGGGCCCCTGGAAATGGTATTGGGGTAAGCTCGAGTCAAGCTGCCACTGCCCACTGCTCCCCTGGCTGCAAGTTTCTTTGCAACTCTTAGAGTTTAGGAGGAAATAAAAAGTTCATGCCCAAGAAGGGGCATGGATGTGCTCTAGAGTGAAACTGCCCTGTGTCTTTGTTCTGGGGGGCTTTTTATCCTTTTCTTTGCAGATGAGAATTTTAGGGAAGAGTTTCAGCAGAACATTCATTATCTTTCCACATGCATTTTTTAGTATGCTGATGTGTCCAAATGAGCGCATAGTGGGTTTTGAGAATATTCTTTGGTCCATTATACTGTTTTACTTTTATCTTGGGTCTGCCTGGCTTTTAACTGGGGTTTTTGTTATTAGTTCCCCTGACTTCATCTGCCCTTGGGTTTAGCTGGAACAATTGACACAAATTTGGTTTCTGTTCTCTATTTCCCACACCAGGGAGATTTAAACTATTTATTCTTTGGTTAAGGAGGAGAGGTATAAACCATGTACTCTCACATGTCCTTGGTTAGGGGAAATAAGTTCTTATGATTCACCAGCTGGCTGTAAGTTGCTTAATACAGGCAGTTCTGACATTTGCTTATATATTAATGAACCATGTCATAGTTTTTCATAATTTTACAATGTTTGTCCTTATAAGGTAATTATTTTAATACCTAAATAAATTGAACAAATGGAATTTTTTAATATTGCTCTTTTCTCCTTCCTGATCGTCTGATGTTCAGAATTCAGCACACATTTGGAATTCGTTCATTTTATTATAATAGCCCATATACTTCTGGACTCAGAAGGTTATTGCTTATGAATACTTAGGTTATAAGATATATATGTATATATATGTGTGTATATATATATATGTTTGTATCAGAATTAGGTGTGTTTGCAAGTAAATAAATTTAAAAGAACAGTGGTTAAACAAGACAAGATATTTCTCTTATGTAAAAATCTATATGTCTATGTAAATGGCACCTCTTAGACTTGTGCAACACACAACTTGTGAAGTCTAAGGGGGACTGTTCCAGATCCAGCCATCACATCTGCATTCCAGCCAGCAGGAAGGAGAAATGAATGAAAAGAGGGCAAAGGGTGTGCTGACATTTTTTAATGTGTAGTAAAATATACATGACATAAAATATATCATTTTAACGATTTTTAAAAGTTTGATTAGTTTAGTGCATCAAGTACATTCACACTGTTGTATAATTATCACTATCATCAATCTCCAGAATTACCTTTCCATCTTTGTAAACAGGAACTTTGTACCCATTAAACAATAACTCTCCATTCCCTCCTCTTCCATGCTCCTACTATTCTACTTTCTGCCTGTATGTGTTTGCTACTCTAGGTATCTCATATGATGGAATTAAATCACATGTGTCATTTTGTGGCTGGCTTATTTCACTTAGCATAATGTTTTCATGGTTCATGTCATAGCATGTGTCAGTTTTTGTTTTTTTTTACTTTTAAAGGATGAATAAGCTACTACATTTTGTTTGTCTGTTTATCTAGAGATAGACACTTATATTGCTTCCATCTTTTGGCTCTCCTGCTATGAAACATGGGTGTCCAAATATGTGTTTGGGCCCTTGCTTTTGATCTTTGGGGTATATAGCCACAAGTGGAATTGGTGAATCATACGGTAATTCTATTTTTAACTTTATGAGGAATGGTAATTCAGTTTTCTTTAACTCTGTACCATTTTACATTGTTACCAGCAATGCACAAGAGTTCTAATTTCTCCACATCCTCACTGATATTTATTTTCTTTTTCTTTTCATAATAGCTATATTATTGCTCATAAAGTAGTATTTTATTGTGTTTTGATTTCTTTTTCCTTAATAAATAGCGATGTGTATCTTTTCATGCAGTTATTGGCCATTTGTATGTCTTCTTTGGAAAATGTCTATTTAACTCCTTTGTCTATTTTTTAATTGGATTTTTTTGTTGTTGAGTTGTAAGAGTTCTTTGTATGAAATTTTGGGTATTAACTCCTAATTAGATATATGATTTGCAAGTATTTTCTTCCATTCTATGTGTTGCCATTTCATTCTGTTGATAGTGTCCTTTCATGCATAAAAGTTTTCAATGTTGGTATAATCCAATTTATCTATTTTTCCTTTTTTATTGTAATTTTCATGTCATATGTAATAAATCATCGCCAAATCCAATGTGATGACGTTTTCCCTTGTGTTTTCTTCTAAGAATTTTGGAGTTATACCTCTTCCACTTAGGTCTTTGATCTATATTGAATGAGTTTTTGTACATGGGGTTAGATAAGAATGCAATTTCATTTTTTTGCATTCTTTGCATTCTTTGGTGTGGGAAGTTTTTTCAACACCCTTTGTTTAAAAGATACCACTCCTTTTAGAAAAGGTCTTGTAAAATGAATATAACACTTTTATTTACAGCCTATTGGCCAGAACTTAGGCACAGAGTTCCAAGTAGCTGCCAGGAGCCTTGGCATATGAAATTGGTACAAAATATTTTAATAAAAACTAAATTAATTATTTAAAACATCTTTTCCTTTTCTAATTTTGATGACCTTGAAGCTACTGTGAGATAGTGTTGTACAACGATGTACATTCAGGTATCTGCATTAATTTTGAGATTAGGATACTTACACTGTATGCAGTAATACATTCTTGAAGACCTAGTGTCCTGTCCTGGCAGGAGTAAAAATATAAAATAAATGGTGGTGGTGGAGGTGGTGGGGGCTGGGATACTTTTTCAGAGCCTATAAAGATATTACACTGATATTGATCTTGTAGTTAAGTCACCAGTATTTTTTCTCCTTTATTCTTGCCCAGATACTTGAAGATTTTTAAAGGTTAACGATGTATCTGCTCCATTTACGTGCCTCAGTATCATCTCTAATACTCTGCAGTGTGCATTCTTCCAAATGAACAACATGGGCTGTAGTAGGGTTTGGCCTTCTTCAGAGCAATTTATCACATTTAACTTCTATTTCGAAGTTATTGATGTTGGAGCAAGTTTTCAAGCACCAGCATCAGGTGCTTGAAATAGGTTATTGTATAGGCTATTAAAAACCATTTTACATTAAAATAATGATGAATGTTAAGCAGCAAAATAGTCACAAAAATCATTCCATTCCCAACCATATAACTGAAGTGTTCATGGTGTATGAACGATAGGTAGGCACTTCTGTTGAGCAGTTGTGGTGACAAAAACATGAAAAATGTTTACTTGCCTACCAGCAATGATGCAGTTTTTAATAATTACATGATTCTTGATCATTTTTAAATGACCTTTAAATTAGCATCTAAAAGGACTCATGGACATGGACAACAATGTGGTGATTGCTGGGGTAGGGGAGGGTATTAGAGACTAAATGGTAATAAAAAAATACAACAGATTAAATAAAATACAAAAAAAGAAAAAATAAAATGAGACTTTATTAATATTTCTGTTGTTCTATTTCAAATTTGTATAAAGTGGTGCCATACCATGTTTTGTGTCTCGGTGGTGTGATGAAAAAGAAACATATATGAAGTATATAATTGCTAAGTGTAAATTATAGTTGTATTTTTTTTTAGAAAACTTATTTACTTTAAACGACTAGGGGTCAGGGGTGGTGGTGGCAGTGAGCAGGGAGGATAGATGACACAAAGTTGGTCATAGGTTGTAATTACTGAAGTGATAGGTATATAGGTGGGAGGCTGTGTTCTTATATGAGTGTCTTGATTTTAGTGTGTTTGAAAACTTCCATGATAAAAATTTAAAAATAGGTAAAGAAACCTTGTTCTATTAACGAGGGAGTTATACCTAATCGGATGGGTGTTGCTTGTCTTCATTTCTCTATGAAAAATAAGGGAAAAGGGGATGAGGGACAATGTAGCATAAATGCTTTGATCAGAGACATCTTTTTTATTTTTCAATTACATTTTACATTCAATATTATTTTGTATTAGTTATAGATGCACAACATAGTGGTTAGACAATCATATACTTTACAGAGCGGTCTCCCTGATATTTCAAGTACCCATCTGGCCCCACACATAGTTTTTATGATATTATTGGCTACATTCCCTATGCTGTACTTTACATCTCTGCGACTATTCTGTAACTACCAATTTGTACCTCTTAATCCTTTCATCTTTTTCACCCAGCCCCTCAAACTTCTCTCCCTTCTGTCAAGCATCAGGCCAGAGACATCTTTTGAAAGGGATAGGTACTGTTTATGAAATTAACTACCCTGAGACAACTGAGAATTTTACTTGCTAATTGTAAACTTGGACACTCAAAGACCCAATAGAAACTTCCTGTGGAAGGAGGTAAACTCTGTTGGTAATGTGTAGCATCCTGGTACTGGATGATGAATGAAAACTCTCGCTCTGGTGTCCTAGGCTCAGGGGGAGGCCTGTGAGCAATTCCTACTGATAGCAACAAAGGAAAGGAGTTATATTTAATTTCTGGGATTCACCTTCATGGTTTTCCCTCTAGACCCAGAGAATTAATTGTTTCTTCTCCTGTTCAAAGTTAACTCCCACACCTGAGCTGTTGATCACATCTATTTCATCTCCTCTGGGATTTTTCCAACACCAGTTATTCCCTTATTCCCTCCCTAATATATTCAGCTTTTCTATCTACTAGCCTCTTCCCCACAGCATGGAGATGTGTTCAGATCTCCTGTAACTTCCCATCCCCATATAGCTAAGACTGTTCCACCCCTCCTTTACCTTTCATTCTTAAACAGTTCTTCAAAATAATTGTATTTACTCCTGTTCTCCAATTTCTCACCTTTATTTTACTGTAATTAGGCTACAACCACCATATTCCTGAAACTGCAATGCTAAAAACCGTGAATTACCTAATGAACAAATCCAATGGCCAGTTTTAACATGTACCTTACTTAATTTCTCTGCTTTTTAAAAAAATTATAAACCAGACACAGTTTTAGGTACTTCATAAATAATTAGCTGGTGTAATCCTATAACAACCCTATGAGGTAGGTACCATCATTACCTCCATTTTGTAGATAAACAGAGGCAGAAAGAGAGACCACGTAATTTGTCCAGCATCACCACCACCCTTTTTCATTCCTTTAATTCCTTTGGTTGATCAGTTTCTGAGATGACAGCAGCCGTAGACAGAGTAATCCTTCCCTTCCCCCATGTCCTGATCTCTGGAATTTATGACTATGTTAGGTTATATGGCAAAGGGGAATTAAGGTTGCAAATGGAATTAAGACGACTAATCAGCTGACAGGGAGAATACCCTGGATTATTCAGGTGGGCGTGAATAATCACAAGCGTCCTTAAGTGTGGAAGATGGAAGCAGACAGACAGAGTCAGGGAAGGCGATGTGACGGCAGAAGCAAGGTCGGAGTGATGTGAGACAGGCAGGAGCTGCTTTTGCTGGCTTTGAAGACCCATGGAAAGGCCAAACAATGCAGGTGGCCCCTAGGAGCTGGATAGGTAAGGAAACCTTCTTCCTTAGAGTCTCCAGACAGGAATGCTGCTCTGCTGGCACCTGGACCCCAGACTAGTAAGACACACGTTAGACTTCTAACTTACAGACGGGTAAGATATAAATGTGTGTTCTTTAATAGTAAAGTTGTAATTTGTTATAGCTACAGTAAGACACTCCTACAATAACCTAGCCTGGCTGTGCTCCTACTTCTCTGACCGTTTCTTCCCAGGGTCCTCTCCAGGTCCCTCTTACTCTGATTCCCTAAAGCTTTGTGTTCCCCAGAGCTCTGTCCTTAACACCCGTTCTCATCATATATCAGGTTGGCCAAAAAGTTCGTTTGTTTCTTTCTGTATGATGGCTCTAGTAGTGCTTAGTTGCCTTTAACTTCCTCTGAAACAATTTAGTAAGATGGTATCATGACAGCTGTCATATCAGTGTGCATTAAAGAAAAAACTTATCAAAACTGGTGAATTTTTGTGCAGCCATTTTAATATTGAAGATGGAAAAACAACATTTTTGGCATATTATGCTTTATTATTTCAAAAAAGGTAAAAACGCAACTGAAACAAAAAAAAAAAGATTTATGCAGTGTGTGGAGAACGTGCTGTGACTGATTGAACCTGGCAAAAATACTATTGACATTTTGACCAAATAATTCTTTGCTGTGGTGCTGTCTTGTGCATTGGAAGATGTTTAGCAGCATCCCTGGCCTCTACCCACTAGAAGCCAATAGCAGGAGATAGCCAACATACTCAAAATATCCAAATCAATAAAGTTATTGGTGAAAATGAAAAATCAGTCTTTCATTTTGTGGAAAAAACATAACAGATTGTTTGGCCAACCCAATACATTTCCTCTGAGTAAGATTACCCATTCTCATGATTTTGCCTCTTTATACTCTAACTTCCAAATCTTCTAATCCAAACAAAATCCTGAAGTTGAGACTGTCTGTCTGTCTGTCTGTTTGTCTCTCTCCATGTATACTGGGGGTTGGCAAAGTAGGTTTATGGTTGTATATGAAACACAGTTTATTCTTGAATATATTATTATTATTATTATTATTAACCAACCTTTGCCCATACCTGTATATATTCAACAGCCCCCCAAGACCTTCTACCTCAATACCCAACAGGCCACTCAGATTTACAGCATACCCTCCTCCTCCTCTATTTTCTGCTTGGAATCCAGCTAACTCAAGTCAGAAACTCAGAAGTCACTGTTTAATCTCCCCTCTTACTCATTCTCTAAACGCCAACTGTAAATAAGTCCTGTTGATTTCACCTCTTTGATATCTCTCCAAACCATTTCCTTCTCTCCATTCCCCACTACTGCTTCTCTGTTTCATCACTTGCCTGGTTCTTGTTACTTCCCCACACTCTTAAAAACCTCTTTGTGACCTTTTGTTTACCCTGGGCTCCGTCAGTCACCCCTCCCAAACTATGTTCCATATAGCCACCACAGGTACTTTTCCAAACACAAATCTCATCATGTTACTTCATAGCTTAAAATTCTTCAGTGTTTACACACTACCTCAAATGCAAAGCAAGGCAAAGTAAGACCTGGCCCCAGCCCAACTCTCCAGTCTTGTGTGCTACAGTCACACTAGTGTACCTGTGGTTTCCTGGCAAGCTGTGCCATTTAATGCTTTGTGCCTTGGCAATGCTATTCTCAGTGCTTGAAATACTGTCCTCATCTTTTCTACCTGCCACCAGCTCAAGCATTACCTCATATGGGAAGCCTTCCTTGCTCTTATCAGGTAGAAATAAACACACTTTCTTGTTCTTCTGTGCTTATCTGTTAGAGTACATTTTACTCACTATTGCAATTATTTTCCTGCTTTCCCCAATTAAACTGAAGCTCCTGATAAGTGAAAAGGAGGTTTTATTCACCTTTCCATTCCAAACATTTAGCATAAATCCCAGTATATATAAGGCAAGTTCAAATTGTTGAATATAAGAAACGTTTGAGAATTGAGTTAAAGGGAGGCAGAGAGATGAACGGCTCTTAGAGAACTCTGTGGCTGTTAGAGGACATGATTAAATATGGTTGAAGAAGATAATGTTGTGAAATTGAGTTTCATGACTCTTTGTGGTCCAATCACTAATTTGGAAAACTAGTCAGTATTTCCTGTGTCTAGTTCAATGCCTGTTATGCAGTACGTGGTTAAGAAATATGTACTAAATGAAAGATTGGATATATAGGGTCTGGCACAAATAATGCCCCTTTTTATTACAAAATCTTTCATTGCAAAATCATAAGCATGCAATTCTATAATATAACAATATCACACTCAAGCATACCATAGGTGTGCTTGACATATTAGGTGAAATGTTCAAATTAAAACTATAAATTATTACACCCATATTATTACCCTACCAACCACACTCAAGCAGGTATTACTTCTGCCAGACCCTGTATAAGGGGATGAAGAAGGACAGACCATGGTGGAAATGGGGTTAATTGGGAAGAAAGTGTAGATACTTGGATACTATTGCAAGGAGCAATGTCAAGCACATAGGGATGGAGGTGGAAATGTAGCAAGTTAGGGAAAAAAGGAATAGAGCAATTTGGTGACATAAGGAGGCATATAGGCAATGAAGGGTATGAGGTGAAAACAGGGACATGTATAGAAGGGACAAACCTGGCAGGCAAGGAGACTCAATGAGATGGATCTGTGGTCCAGGTGTGAGGTAATGAAGGCCTAAACCAGGATGTGGTATGGGATTTAAATGGGAAAGGGCTGTGTCAAATAAAGGAAGGATCATTAAGAGAACTTGAGTTACTCCATACAGAAAAGCAGAAAGGAAGGAAGAATGATTCTAAGGTTTTGAACCTCAGAGAAATTACCAAATTAAGCAAACCTAGAAAAAGGAGCTGGCTTTCCCAATAGTTTTATAAGATTGTGATAGACTTACGAGACATCATGACCCTTTTAGAAACTAGACTAAGATAAAAAGATTTTCCTATAAACCCTGAAACAGTCATTCAGTGTAATCTATAAATTAAACCTTACCACAGTTTTTTTCAATCTTTTACCTAATTACAAAATAAATATGTAATTAATAGAGAGAACTTGGAAATCAGAAAAAGCAAAAGAAAAAATTACCATAATTCTATCATAAAACTGTAACAACTAAAGTCAAAATGTGAGGGAACATAACTTGGATTATTTTTTGATATATTAATATGTCTTATTTCTAGGGTTGTTTTTCAATTAGAAATATCTCTTTGCTGTAAATATTATTTGACTTGTTTTTTAAAATTGCCTTAAATATTACATATATTTCCTTATAAAAATAATCAAACTGTACACAATTACTCTTTACCCAGGATTCTCTTTGCATAGGGTCTTTCTGTATGAATTCTTCAATTCTACAAATCCCACCCTTTTAAAGGAGACGCTGTTAAGTTTGTATTTATTTTTAGAATTGTTTTGGTGCACAATTATAGTCACACTTATTTTCTATTTACAAACATCTGAACAAATGTATAGATTTATACATTGTGTATATGGATTTCATATGTACACATGTATACATGTGTGTAAAACATGATTATGCTTATGACATCGTAGTATTCCATATTAGTGCATTATGAATTATTTAATACTCAATGGTTGAATATTTAGATTTTCATTTTTGTGTTTTAAAAGTAACACAACAGCCCTGGCCAGTGTGCCTCAGTTGGTTGGAGCATCATCCCATAAACTGAAAGGTTGTGGGTCTGTGTCCCTGTCAGAGCACATGCGTAGGTTTTGGGTTCAGTCCCTGGCTGGAGCATGTACAAAAGGCAGCTGTTTCTCTCCTACATGGACATTTCTCTCCTTTCCCTCTCCCTCCCTTCCCCTCTCTAAGCATGTCCTTGGGTGAGGATTTTAAAAAAACGCAATAAAGAGCTTTCTTGTCTTAATTTTGACTTCATTGGGAATTCTTATAATGTTTCATTGTTAAATATGATATTAATTTAGATATTTTTGTCATGGTAAAATAAGCTTCTTCTTTGCCAGCTTACTGAGATAATTTTTCTTAAATTATAAATAGCTGCCAAATTTTAGCAAATACCTTTTGGTGTCTAATGAAATATGTTATTCCTTTGACTTATTAACGTGATGAATCATTAATACATTAACAGATAATCTTTCCTGGACTACTGGATTTATCCGTCGTAGTAAAAAATTGTTATTCTTTTAATAATAAATGGTTGAATTTCATTTGTTTATATTTTACTTAGGATTTTAAATCTATATCCATTTGCTGATATTTTTAACTTGATCAGGAAACGGCTTCTAGATGTTTAAAGGATGTGTCATTGTAAATATCAGAGGCTTGAAAATAGACACACACCCGGTGGCCTAGGAATCTGGGATGTCTTCCACATAGCTCTCATAATAAGCAACTGCTTTAGTCCCTATTAAAAATAGGAAAGAGAACTTCCAGCCCCTCCTGTCCCCAGGCCTCTAACTTGGAGGGCAGGGCCCCGAGGAAGAGTCGGAGCAGCCTCCGCCCAGTTCTGCGCAGCCTGGCATCTCTCGGAGGGCACGCTTCTCCTCTCTTATCGTTCCTTAAGGCTGGCCACCTGGGAGCCAGCACCTCTCAACTTTTTGAACAGAAGCAGGATCTAAATAAATATGGAATGAAATTAAAACTCTAATTCATTTGGATATCTCGAGTCCTTGGTAGCTTTTCATATAAAAACCTTAGGCTGATTCTTATTAATTCAGTTTTTAAAACAAAACTATTTTGTGTGAAGATGTTTATTTTTATAAATTGTGTGAATGAGAAATAGTGCTTTTCTAAAAGTATTATTTATTTATTAAGGATAATTCTCCTTTTTCACCTCCAGGGCCAGCAGGGCTGGAGGGGAGTTACTTTGAGAAAGTACTGTTTACCATTAGCTGGAGAAGGCCCATTCTGTGAACAAGGCAAAGGGAAGCATGGCTGCGGTAAAGTCAGTTTGTGACAACAGTTCTGAAGCATTTTAACACCATACTGTCTCTGCTGGAATACAGGAAGGTGGCATTCGTCATCATTTCTACCCCTAGGGGTAATCAGGCACACCCTGTTACTAACTCATCTGTTGACTGGGGTTTGTCGTGTGGATTGAATGAATTAATATGTGTAAAATATTTGGATTATTACCTGGCCCACAGTAAGCCCTCAGTAAACATTAGCTACTGTTAATTATTATGAGGGAAAGTAGTTTCTGACGTGACTCCCATTGATCCCTAAGTCCTTGAGTGTGTCTGGATGTAGGGACTTGTTACTAATGAGTAGGATATGGCAAAAGTGATAGATGTCACTTCTGTGATTATATTAAAATAGACTGTGACTTCCATTTGCTGGACTCTCTGTTGCCTTCCCAGCATGCATACCTTTGTGATCTGCCATCTTGGCACAGAATTAGAGTAGCTTCTGTCCAAAAGCTGCAAGAATCTAAATCCTATCAACAACCAGGTGAGTGAGCTTGGAAGTGGATCCTTCCCCAGTTGAGCCCTGAAATGTCTGTAGCCCCAGATGTCTCCTTGACTGCAGCTGTGAAAGACCCTGAAACAGAGGACGACCCAGCTAAATTGTACACAGATGCCTAACCCGTAGACACCTGTGATGCTGTTTTAAGCCCCTAAATTTTGGGGAAATTTGGTATGCAACAATAGATAGTATAATTTCTATTAATATTATAAGTATTAACAGTATAATAGAGTTAAAACAATAGACTCTATCGCCTGACTCTGGAGTTTGACTCTCAGTTCTGCCACTTACTATCTGTTTCACCTTGTGTCAACTACTTAATCTCTCTGTGCCTCAGTTTCCTCATTTGTAAGATGGGGTTAATAGCTGTGCAGGGCAAATGAGACAGATAATACATGTAAAGACCCTGACACATAATAAGTGCTATATCTGTTGCATATTATTTTGTGAAGAAGAAACTAGTGCGTAGACTTGTTACTGCTACCATTAGTCATCAGCCCTGGCTTTCTATCAAAGTGCTTTGCAAACAAGAATACCTTCTAGTTTTAGTTTGTAAAGGCATTAGGCCCAGTGCTGAACTGAGAGACTAACAGAAAGAATAATGGTTTCTGCATTATTTCATGAGGAAAAATTGGAAGTCTTTTCAAGGAAGTCTTAAAGATAAGAAATTGGTTTGTTCTCTGAAAAAGAAGTGAAATTCCATGCTAACTTGTCTTCCACCCTCATATAGTGCATATTACTGAGATGAATTACTGTAGGCAGGGGAGTGTGCCCTTAGATTACACTCACAGTTCTTGTGGTGGCAGGTTCAACATAAGCCTAAAATTAAATGCTGAGTCAAATGGAAGTCAGAAAAGTAATTAAGTGCCAGTAGTTTAAGAGAGAGCTGGACAGAAGCAAGGTCTAAAGAAATAACTTCCATGGGTAAGAAATTAAATCTTGAGCCAATGCAAGATAAGACAAAAGCAAGCTTGAGAACAAAGAGATCATTTGTTGAGCTAAGGATTAGGTGCCAAAGACCACCAAAACACAAAAATACACTTATGTAGCATTTCAGAGTTTATAAATGTTTTATTTTATTCGATTTTCTCAATGATTGGGTAAGGCAGCACTGATGTGCTGTTGTTTTGAGATGAGGCCATGAAAGCTCAGAGAGGTTAAGTTTCTTATTTGAGGTCACACAGTCACTATATGGGATGAGCTTCAAAACTTCTTTCTGATCTGTGTGGTAGGACTGCCATAACTGTTGGGTTATTTTTATCAGTTTCTGTGTCATTCTGGATAGAATTATTTAGGACTTAACATTCCTGGCCAGGAATGTACCCTATGTGAACAGGGCATGGCAGGCAACTTGTAAGTGAGCTGGGATTTTGAGCTCCAAGTCCTAAGTAGGCTTACTTTATTCCAGTTTACAAACCCTGCTTTGCTCCATACTTACTACTTCTGCTTGGCAGCTTTTTTTTTTTAAACCATTTCCCAAACTCCCTGAAATCTTTTGATTATAATCAATAAAAAAATGTTACTTTACATGGGCATTCAGAAATGACTCCCTGTTTAAAATCTACCCTACACTACCTACCAGTGGTATTTTCACAATATTTTATGGTACGATCTTGGAGATAATTTCAATACAGAAACACCATTCAGTATAATGAGAAAAATCATGATTTTAAAAAACTGTTCCCATCATATTTTGTTGTAATATAAAGGTTTTCACCTAACCTTAAATTTATGTTTTGAAATAAACATATATTGGGTAGGCCAAAAAGTTCATGTGCTTGTTTTCTGTAAAATAAAAAACACATTTTTTTATTTTCACCAGTAAATTTTTTGATTTGGATATTTTGAGTATGTTGGCTATTTCCTGTGTGGTATAATGTTGATTGTTCCCAACTAATGTCATGATTTGATTGTTATCAACATCAACTGTGGAACATCATCCTGTGAGAAATCTCCAGCATGAAACTTGGCAAACCACTCTTGACACATTTGATCAGTCACAGCACCTTCTTCATACACTGTGCAAATCTTTTTTTTTTCATTTCAGTTGCATTTTTATCTTTGTTGAAATAATAAAGGATAATATGCCAAAAATGTCACTTATTTTCTTCCATATTCAATATTAAAATGGCTACACAAAAATTCACCAATTTTGATAAGTTTTTTAAATGCATGCTGATATGACAACTGTCACAATACAATCTAAAAAATTGTTTCAAATGAAGTTAAAGACAACTAAGTGCTAATAGAGCCGTCCTATGAAAAGGAAAATGAACTTTTGACCAACCCAAGTCAACTTTATTTTTCTTTACCCAGTACTATGCATCAGCAGTCTTTATATTTAATAATGGATTATTGAAAACAATGTGCCTGGAACACTGAGCCTTCCCTAGTAACCATTGCCAGGAAAAAGATGTGAAGTTGTCCTGTCCATCTTGAGAATTTTCCTCCCCTCTTAACACTCAGAGCCTTCATGATGTAACTGGCTGTGTGTTTCTCACTTGGGCCTTCCATTCAAATGTGCCATTTTCTGGAATGATCTTGGGGTTCGAGACCTCTCTGTTACTCACCTGATCTACTGAGTGCCCGAGTGCCAGACGGTATGTTAGGTTCCCTGAGGATAGCGTGAAACCATGTGCAAACTCATTCATTTATTGAAGAACTATGTACTCCCCTCATGGAGCTTATATTCTGATGAGGGAGATATTTAATAAACAAGATAACAAAATAAAGAATTAAATGTATGGTGTGTAGTGGGAAGAAATAAGGATTCAAAAATTAAAAAAGGGATATTAAAGGGGGTGGTTTTAATTTTTTAGGTGAGAGGCTGGAAGGCCTCACTGAGAAAGTGGATTTTGAGTGAAGAAGTGAGAACGGCTAAGTGATAGGACAAAAGTCGTGCTACAGTGAAGGTCTGCAGGAGGTGGCTCAGAAACACACATGGTGGTGGTGGTGGTGGTGATGCAGCTGACACTCATAAAAAATATCCTATATTCCAGGCAATGTTCTAAACACTTTATAAAATAATGCATTTAATCTTCAACCCCATTCTGAGGAAACAATCACCTACAAGAAAGCAGCTGATTGGAGGTGGGCTCGGGAAAGGGGATCAGGGAAGGCTGCGCAGAGGGGAGGGCAGTCAAGCTGGCCCTCGACCGTGAGAGTGAGTGTTGGGAATGGGGAACCTACTGGAAGCAGGAGAAATACAGACCGAGGAAAACATATGCAAAGTGCAGAGGCGAATTCAATTGTATGGCTGTGGAATGTGTCTGGCAATAAAAGCCATTTAAAAAATAACTGTATTTTGATATTTTACTAAGGGGAAAATTGTTTATTGAGGGTAATAGCATAAAAGGACAGGGGAGGAAGAATTTATATTTATGATATCCAAAGGATCTTTTTAGGGTCTAGGCTTTATTGGGGTTCGGGGGTTGGGAGAGAAAAAGACTTCCTTCCACCCACCACTGCTGACTTAAGGGGAGGCAGGGAGGGTGGGAGCAGAATTTAAGAAATGAATCAGTATGATTGCTGTCTTCTTCTCATAATCCTTTTCTCCAACCTGGCAGATGTTATTGACTCTCAACTTTTTTTAATTTATTGATTTTTTTAAAAAGAGAGAAACATTGATCAGTTGCCTCCTATACACACCCAAAACAGTGATCGAACCTGTAAACTTGGTGTGTGCCCTGACCGGGAATCCGACCCTTAACCTTTTGGTGTAAGGGACGATGTTCCAATCAACTGAGTCACCCAGCCAGGGTGACTCACCCAGCCTTCTGATTTTTGTGTACATGTCATGTTAATTTTCAATGTCCAAGAGAGTTCTTAAATGTTTCATGTATTCTCTTATACATTGTTTCTCCACACTAACATCAAGGGGTTCTGTGCCTCTTGAATAATATGCTAAAGAAATTCTCCCGATCTCCATGCTTCTTCAAAAACTTTCAGTACAAGAGACGATGATGACTTGAATATTTTAATTCCATTATATTAGCTAGGAAATTACTTCAGTATGACGCTGTCACAAGTCTGATTACAAACATCAGTGAATGGGAGGAAGTTTTCCTTGAGAGATTACATGGCTGTTAAAGGACATCAGATTGCTCTGATGTGGTCTGCAGAGCTGCCTATGCTTCTGCAATATTTTAATTTATAACAAGTATCTTTACTAAAAAGTCTTTCTTCTGGATGTTCTTATTTTTTTTAAAGCATAAATGCCTCTGAGAATTTATTCAAATCACATAAGCATTAATCTATTGGCTGTAGAACAAAAAGCATCAGCAATGACATAAGTAGGTGACTTTTTGGAATGAAAATAAGGAGTTTGACCTTATGTCTCAGTTTATGAATATGCTAATAACAATTAACTGACTCTGTTCTGTGGATTTGCGTTCCAGCAGCTCTTTAAGACCTTTGAAATGGCAATTTGCCAGGCAACTTTCTCTGTCTGAAAAGCAGTGCACAGTTGTAATATTTGAGTAATAAAAACAACAGTAGACAAACAGAGGAAGGAAAAGGCAAGGAGGAAATCACTTGAAGGTTCATCTGTGCCTACATGTTTATTTTTTAACTAAATGAAAGATATAAAGTGACAACGGTTTGTGCAGTATGTTAGGTTTTAGTTATGCAAATGAATAATTAAAACATTTAAAAATGTTAAAATATTATCCTTGAGTTATTATAAATAGCAATGGTGTCAACACTGCACACATATTACTAAAATTAAATGATGGAATTCTCTAACAGAGTAAGTAACTAAGTTATTAAAATTAAGTCAGTGGAAGAAATCTATACCACATAAGCCACAATTTGATATTGAAATGAATTGTACATATTCCACAGGGTCCACACTTAGTACCATTTTCTTCTCCCTTCTCTGTTTCCCTGGGCAATTCTCTACCCATATCTGTAACTGTCTTCCATGAACTGATCATTGCCAAATCTCATCTTCACCCCTGACTGCTGTTATGTGTTACAGACTTACCTTTTCAGTTACTGTGTCATTTTCTTTTGGGGAACATAACAGAAAACATATCCCCAAATGTTTTCTTCTTTACCATTCCAGTTCTTGGTTAATGGCATCATAGCTCATCCATGCTCCAGCCAGAAACCTATGAATCATTCAAGAGAGGCCCCCGACCCCAATCAGTCTCCACATCCCATTGGTAATTATCTCTTTCTGCCTATTCTACTTTTTTAATACCCCCTGAATTTATCTGTTTCTTTTTGTTGCCATTGCCACATTCAAGCCCTCATCATTTCTTACATGAATTCTAACTGGTGTCCACACCTCCTTGCCCTTCCAACTTATTAGCTATGCTTCAGCCGGAGTGACCTTTCTAAAATGTAAATGCGATCATGTCACTCTCATGCTTGTCATCCCAAGCCTTGTCATCACTTATGACAAAGCTAAAACTTTTAGTACAGTCTGGCCTTTGTCCTTGTTCCAGCCTCATCTGTTGTCACTCTGCTGCACCTTGTTCTGCAGCCCTGTTGGCTGACTCAGAATCCTTCAAATGGCCCTCTCTTTATCTTTACATATCATTTTCTGGAAGATTTTTCCTCTATTCTTTATTCAGCCAATTTCTTGGCATACATGGAGGTTCAGCTCAGGTACAGTCTCTTTCAGGAGGCTTCTTTGAACTCCATAAGCACATTCTTCTCTGCCCTTCCACAGTGCCAGGTTTGTATTTCTAACAAACCATGTATCTCCCATTGTTTTAACTGATGTTTACCTCCATGAAACTTAATTTCTGAAAGGTGGGAACAGTGCTCTACTCATTTTTTTAATCCCCGATGCCTAGAATATAGCCAAAAAATTGTTAGGGCTTCACTGCACACCAAGCACTAGCAGAAGCACTAGGCTACAAAGATAAATAAGACAATACGCATAGCATAGGGCTTAGTATATTCACATATCCACCTGTACACCTAGATATCCATCCATCTATCAATCCAATAAACACTTGTTGAGGGCCTGCTAAGTGCTAATACTCTGTTTTTGGATGGTAAACTAAACAGTGTGATCTCTGTTCTCCTGCAGCTTATACTTTACTAAGAGAAATACACACATTAAGAGAGTAAGTACATATAAATTATTGAAAACTATGAAAAGTCTATGAAGGTCAAGAATAGAATAATACAAGAGACACGGGAGTATAGGGACCCTTTAGTTTGGATGGTCAGGGACGACTGCAAGTGGATCGTAGACTCTCTGTAGTAAATAAATAAATGAAATAAAGTCGTAAACGGTTATTCTGGAGAAGAAAATTGCTTTCCTCTGGCGTGCAAGGGGCCAGCCAGTTCGGGGGACTGAACGGTCGTAGGTGCTGAAGCTTCTGAAAGGCGGAGAATGCTTTCTGTCAGGCCCTCTTGCATGGAGTTGATAAAAACACAGCTATCGGCAAAAGAGGAGAGAAGGAAAGCTTTTAAAGTCTATTTCATTCTCTTATGATGTTTTATTATTTTCTGATTTTCATTTCTGGTTTTTCTTTGGCTTTTCATCACTTTAATTTTTAACTTTATAACTGTGCATATGCATATCTTACATACAGCTCTATTTAAAATTCTTGACTTTTAGAATCTTCAGTTTTTAATTACATTTTCATTTTATTTTACATTTAATTTCCCTTAGTTTTTAAAATGAAACTTTCTGGTTAAATTTGTTCATTATTAAAATTTGGAAGACATATACAAGTGCGAAGAAGAAAGGAAAATTTATCTGTAATTCCGCCATCCTGAGATAACTACTGTTAAGATAATACACATGTATATATACTATATATTATTTTGGGGGGTATATTTATGTACACATACATACATATATGTATGTGGGTTTTAGATATATGATTAGTGTTATATGGAGTTTTGTATCCTAGGGTTTTTTAGATTTATATTGAGGATATTTTACAATATCATTGATATTCTTTAAAACTTTCCTGATGGATTCCAATATATGAGCTGTTGGGCAATGAGAGAGGGATTATGAATTCTAAACTGTTCTGGATACTCTCTTCTCCCTTATTTGAAATGGATTTGACTTGCTCAGAGACATTCTGAAGGAGGTACAGGTTCCTATGCTTACCCTTTGGGTATATCATCCGATGGACTGGATACTGGGTATTGGAGCTTACCAGTTCCCCTTACCAAAATATTCTGAGTTCTCATCTTTATCCAGTGTGTTGTCTTAGATGGCTGGAGCAGAGACTATAAAAAAACAAATGGATGTCAACCAGGAATCTCAAATATGGAAAGTCAAGAGAGAGCAAGCCCAGATTTAGTTGAGGAGGTCATCTGGAAGGCGGCAGGGTCATTTCATGCACCAAGTGTCATTATGGTAGACTTGCATTGATTCCACATGTTCTGAAGGCCATCTTCCATTGATCACTTTCCTGGATTCAGAAAAGTTATAGGGCCTATGCATACAGTTTTGTTAAAGTTTGTGTCCTATCAAGTTGAAACAAGAGGACTGAGAGGAATAGATGTGGATAATGGTTAGAGATTGTGACTATTTAATGCCATGGTGGTCCTTGTGTAGAGTTTGCCATTTCTTTTCCTTATGAGAACAGTAGGAGTCCTGCAGGGGAAGTCTGAGGAACCCCTACTTCAACTTACTTTAATTATTCCATTATATTCTTGTGAAGCACCTCAACTAAAGGAAAGGAAAATGAACTTTTGGGATCTAGTCATGACATCAACTACATAGTTGTCCCATAATTGAAATTGGGTTGCAGACCAACCAATTGTTTCTTATGGCAATGAATGGTAACAACACCCACCCAGAAACTTGGAATCATTTTTTACATCTTCCTTTTCTCTCACTGCTAATATATCATCAAAATCCATCAATTCTAACCCCAATATATTATATAAATTATATAAAACAATCATTTTAATGTGCCTACTTTTCTATTCCACCTATGTCTTAGCCTCAATAAGATCTCACCCAGATTTCTTGAAAAAAACCTCCTAATTTCTCCTTTATATTCAATCTCACTACCTTATTTTACATGCCATAGTAAAATAAGACTTCATACCACCCCCTGGGTTAGTTCAAGTCTTCTGGGGAGCAACTGCCAAGAAAGAACTGGAATTGTAAGAGATTTATTGGGGTAAATACTTGTGAAAGATAGAGAGGAGTATATGTGGGGGAGGGGGGTTGGGAAGCGTTGGGGAACCTCAGACCATGGTGGAGAGGAGAGAAGAGAGGGAGGGAAGGATGATTGGGTAGAAAGAAGTTCAGACTGCAGTGCAGGTTTGAGAAACCTTAATAAGTTGGAGAACCTAGAGCTCCTGTCAGAGGGTCCCATGTTGGGCAGTAATAGCCTGGCTCCGATACCTCCACTATAGTGTGCTCAGTCATGGGCTGGAAGCAGCGCAGGGGAAGTGTGAGCTTAGTGTGGAGGCTAGTGTGGATCCAGAAGGTGCACCAGCTGGAAGCTCTTAGCTAATGACAGACCTTGAAGCTGATCCTCTCTTGAAGGAAGATCTGAGTGGCACATTTCTATGGCTACCACGTTCTCCTTTTCAGAACGCTCTGATAGCTTCTCCCTTGAGCTGCTTAACATGGCTCACAAGCTTGGACTCTTGTCTGTCCCTCCAATCTCATTTCAGTTTTCCCTTTCTACTTCATTTCCCAGCCAATGAACTTCCTTCCAAGCTGGACCATCTGCATGAAATTCATACTTTTTCCTCTTTCTCCTCATTTAGATAACTCTTACTCTTTTCCCAGCTTTTTGCTAAAATATTTCTCCTTCCAGAAGGCAGTACAGCTCTTTATTTCCTTCCACACATTCACCCATCCATCCATCCATCCATCCTTCCATCCACCCAAAAGTAATACATTCACATGGTAAAGACAACAACAAAGCAGGCTCACTCTTCAGATGTAGCTCTTTTTAGCCATTTCTGATTTTAATCTAATAGACATCATTATAAGCTCTAATTATACCTATAAAGTTTGAGTAGCATCTATCTTTATGTGGTGAAAGGTAAAAAATGTAGTACATTTATACTTATCCCCCCTCTTCTTTCCTTCTCTACCTCCAAGTTTTAGGGTTTTTACTTATTTTTGTGTTTATCTTTAGAAATTTGTGATATTTTATATATTTATTTTATAACTCCTGCTCTACAAAATTAGTAAATAAGCACAGTTTTACTTCCCCTTCACCTATCTTTCCATATCTCTCCTGCTATTTCTTCCTTCTTATCTTATTTTAACTATTCCATTACTTGTATATTAACAAAGCTTCTATTTTCTTACTATTCTGTAGATAATACACTTATTTTCCATTTTTTCCATAATTAATTCTAAAACTTAAAAGCCAATAAACTGCATTTACAACAATGAGTATGCAAATATACATTAGAGAAGCAAGTATGTGATCGAATATAAATGTTCATGTGATTAAGTCTGTCCATTTAGAATGAGAATGTTGCAAGTCTTCTCTTTTCTTTCACTCCAAAAATGGCTCAAAATTATTATGTCCTATTGTCTTTCTTTTATCTTGTTAAGAGAAATATATGTCATTATGAGATGAGTAAGAACTTTTGGACTTTAATTTTACAATTTGTATGATACAACCTGAGCATGCTGCTCAATTGTCATCTTGAAACCTCAGGACTCCCAAGTCAGTGCGCTGTTTCTTGAATTTCTGTTTCATGTTACTACTGTAGATCATCAAGTAATTTTTTTCCAAGAAGCCTACATGGGACATAATTTTCTGAGTACCTAAACGACAGAGTGGCACTGTTGTATAATGAGAGTCCAACTCTGCAGCCAAGCTTCCTGGGGTCAAAGCCCAGCTCTGCCTCCTAGGAGTGGTATGATCTTTGGCAAGTTTCCCAACCTCTTTATGCCTCTGTTTTCTCATCTGTACCACCAGGGATAATACTAGTACTAAATTAATCTGCTTGTTCTGAGGATTAAGTAAGTTAATAACTGTAAAGAGTTTGCAACTGTACCTGGTTCATAATAAGAGTTCAATAAATATTAGCCATTGCTGTTAGCCTAAAAATGTCATCATTTTCCCTGACCCTTGACTAATAGTTAATTTGAGTACCAGATTCTAGAGTCAAAGTCATTTTCTCCAAAAGTTCCACAAGAACTGAAGAGTTGCTGTTGAGAAGCTAAATTTCATTTCCTTTGAAAATGACCTGCTTTTTTGTTTTCATTTTCTAACCATTCTGGGATATTTTTGCATTTTCTCTTTATACTTGAAATTCTAAAATTTCTCCAGGATGTCTAGGAATACTGTTTTTCTTTCATACTTATTAAAACTCGGTGAACTCTCTCATCCTGAGGATTCTAGGCTTTCTCCCATTTTATTCTAATTAGCATTATTAATTTTTCTTCCTTGCATTATGTCTAGTCTCTTCTTTGGCAGTATCTACCATTTATGAAACATTCTTTCAAAAATAACTAATTTGGTCTTTAACCTTGTTCATTCTCTTTTTTCTTTCAACAGTCAGATTTTAAGGCCTTTTTCTTATATTCTTAATGATTTTTTTATAGCAACCTATTCTCTTTCTATTTTTTGCAATATCCTCTTAAATCTCTGTGGGAATGCTATTTTTTAATTTATGAAAGTTCTTTTCTGTTCCATGTATCATCTCTCTCTATTTCAATTGTTGTTTCTTGCTTATTAATGTTTTATTTTGTGTGTGTGCTTTAAGTTTTTCTCAAATGCTTGGTTGCCTGTTTACATTTAAGAATAAATGACCATGTTGATTAATTTAAGTAGGTAGCCTGGGTTTTTATTGGGCTGAGTAAAGTTGTATAGATCTGATGATCTAAAAGCTGACATTATCAAGTAAATGTGAACGTATATCTTACTTTATTTAGCCCAAATATAACACTGTTCTAGATTTTGTTTTTTCTCTTAATAATGTGTACCATATATATATCTTCTGGGTTTTTTTTACAACCATGTAGGATCCAATTTTGAAAACATGCTATAATTTATTTAATCACATTCTTACAACAATGCTTCAGGGAGGCATGTGGTATTTTGTATGTGTGCAAGTATAGTGTAGGATAAATTTAAGTAAGCACAACTGTTGGGGCAAAGGGTACATGAATTTTATATTTTGCTAGATATTGTCAAATAGATCTCCATAGAGATTGTATCAATTGACACTCCCACCAGCAATATATGAGGTCTTTTTTGCTCCACCAACCCCTAATACAGTATATTATCAAACTTTGAGGTATTTGTTACTAGATGTGAAAATTAGTATCCATACAGTTTTCATTTGCATGTTTCTTTTAAAAAAAGATTTTATTTATTTTATTTTTTAGAGAGAGGGGAAGGGAGGGAGGAAAACATCAATGTGTGGTTGCCTCCCATGCATCCCTTACTGCGGGACCTGGCCTGCAACCCAGGCATGTGCCCTGACTGGGAATTGAATTGGCTACGCTCTGGCTCACAGGCCAGCACTCAGTCCACTGAGCCACGCCAGCCAGAGCTGCATTTTTCTTGTTTTTAGTGAGGTTAAACATGTTTTCAAATATTTACATGCTGTTTTATTTCCTTTTTTGTAAGTTGTTTTTACAAATCCTTTGCTCACTTTTTTAGTTAGTTTTAAAATCATTTTTTAATCAAATTTAAAAGCCTTTTATACGTTGTCTGTGATATAGTTGCCAATCCATTTTTGCTTTGCTTTTATATTCTGCTCATGGTGTTGCTACGGTCTAAATGTTTGTGCCCCCTACCACCAAATTCATATTTAAAACCTAAAAAGTAGAAGATAAAAAAGATGAACAGTAAAATGGCAATAAATACATACCTATCAACAACTGAGTCTAAAAATAACAAAATAAACAAGCCTAACAGAAAATTTACCTTTTTAAAAAATGGCTTCTGTGTTCTGTATATAGTTAAAGACTATTCCTGTTCTGAGATTATAAAAAAATGTTTTCTTTAGTCCTTTAGTTTTACTTGGTAAAATAATAAAACAAAGTATTTAATATTTAAATACACCCAATAATACATCATTCATTTTTTTCTCCAGCAAGTCAGGAAAACTAGCAAGCGTTGGGAAAGTGCCAGGCTCCTGGTAAGCGAGCATTATAATTAAAATGTGAAACTATTTGCAGGTCACTTGATAGATTGCCAGTTACCCTAAACTCCACTGAATTACAGAACCTCATGATTGGGAAGAACATTAAAGAACATTTAAAATGGAAATAAACTATTAACATAGTGAATAACAAATAAATAATAAAAGCAATATCACAATCAATATACTGTTTAAACCATGTCCTTACATTTAATCACTTTTGAATATTTCAAAGATGGGGCCTCATCATATATTTCACAGTAGGAAAAAATATCAAGTACATCAAAATAAATTTACCTAAATCTACTTATAGATGATAGTTCTACTACCTAGTTTGGATTAATACAGACAGTATTTTAGATATTCTAAATCAAAATTTTAAAAAGTTCATAGGCATTTAGTTTTATTTTTTAATATTAAAAATGTTGACCATGTGTCCCAACAATTTCTGCACTCCTTCTTGATTTTGGCATCTGGACCTTTTGCCACAACAGTGGTCAGCCTTTTAACATCCCAGGTCTGAGTGTGAGCAAAATAGTGTAACTTCTAAGCAGTATGGCTTGGGAACCAGGAGCAAGGGCAGGAGAGGAAGACAACCACTGGGCTCTGAGCCAGTGAATCTCAGTGAGGAAATCCACCAGGATCTGCACACCGGACCTGTTCAGACTCCCTTCATATGATCCAATAGTAGAGTAAGTAGACTCTGCAAGGACATAGGTTGTTGCTGTTCTAAAAGTAAAGTTCTTTATGCATTGAGTTTTCTGTTATTTTGTTTTTTGTTTTTAAATATTATGTGTCCCAAACAGACTTGGATTTCAGAATATTCTTTTGCCAATATTCTCATGTATTTTTGAACTTTTATCTCTGGCTATCAGAGAAAAACCTTTGGCCAGAGAGTAGATTGGATGCCTTTTCCTAG
Source organism: Pteronotus mesoamericanus (assembly GCF_021234165.1). Taxonomy (NCBI): domain Eukaryota; kingdom Metazoa; phylum Chordata; class Mammalia; order Chiroptera; family Mormoopidae; genus Pteronotus; species Pteronotus mesoamericanus. Next base: position 7,966,264 of record NW_026555310.1, read on the forward strand.
TTGACCTCAGGGGAGTATGGACAAAGTCCCTGACTTATACGTTAGGAGTTTCTTTTTTTGGTTTTGATTTTATTTTGGCAAGATGAATGCATTTGCCTTTACATTTACATATTCTGTGTCAAGGGATTCAATACTAGATTGGATATATGGCATCTTTTTATATGCTTTCAACTATCATTTATTTTACATACTCTCCAATTGGTTTGAATTGCTTCTGTGAGCCTCAGTGCCGTGACAAGAGGCATGTTCAATAGAAACTTCCTAATGTGGAATTGTTGGAGGAGGGGAGAGCGCCACCTGGAAGCACTTTAAAAAGACAAGTGCCCCCTTTATTCCCACTTCACTGGATGTTTTTATCATAAATGGATGCTGTGCCTTATCAAATGCTTTTTCCGTATCTATTGATATGATCATGTGGTTTTTGTCTGTCTTTTTGTTTATGTGATATATTATGTTTATTGACTTGTGAATATTGAACCATCCTTGCATCCCTGGGATGAATCCCAATTGATCATGGTAGATTATCTTATTAATGTATTGCTGGATGCGGTTTGCCAATATTTTGTTGAGGATTTTAGCGTCTATGTTCATCAGCGATATTGGCCTGTAGTTTTCTTTCTTTGTTCTATCTTTATCTGGTTTTGGGATTAGAATGTTATGCTGGCCACGTAAAAAGAGTTTGGAAGTCTTCCTTCTTCTTAGATTTTTGGGAACAGTCTGAGCCGTATGGGAAAATATATTTTCCAATGATACCTTGGACAAGGGTTTGATCTCCAAAATATATAAAGAACTCACATGACTCCACTCCATGAAGACAAACAATCCAATTAAAAAATGGGCAAAGGACCTGAGCAGACACTTCTCCAAGGAGGACATAAACAGGGCCCAGAGATATATGAAAGGATGCTCAGCATCACTAACCATCAGAGAAATGTAAATTAAAACCACAATGAGATACCACTTCACACCAGTCAGAATGGCCATCATAAACACATTAACAAACAACAAGTGCTGGTGAGGTTGTGGAGAAAAGAGAACCCTAGTACACTGTTGGTGGGAATGCAGACTGCTACAGCCACTGTGGAAAACAGTTTGGAATTTCCTCAAAAAGCTAAAAATGGAACTGCCTTTTGACTGAGTGATTCCACTGCTGGGATTATACCCTAAGAATCCCAAAACACCAATTCAAAAGAACCTATGCACCCCAATGTTCATAGCAGCACGATTTACAAGAGCCAAGTGCAGGAAGCAACCTAAGTGCCCATCAGTAAATGAGTGGATCAAAAAACTATGGTACATTTATGCAATGGAATACTACACAGCAGAAAGAAAGAGCAAGCTACTACCCTTCGCAACAGCATGGATGGAACTGGAGAGCATTATGCTAAGTGAAATAAGCCAGGGGGCAAAAGACAAATACCATATGATTTCACCTATAAGTGGAACCTAATCAACAAAACAAATAAGCAAGAAAAATATAACCAGCGACATTGAAAGAAAAAAGAAACCAACAGTAATGAGAGGGGAAGAGAGAGGGGACAACAGGGAAAAGAAGGGGAAGGGTCAAATCAAGAAACATCTATGAAGGACACATGGACAAAGCCAAAGTGGGTGGGATTGGGGGTGGGAGATGGGGGTGGGTGGAGCAGGGAAAGTGGTGGTGGGAAAATGGAGACCAATGTGTTTGAATAATAAAAAGACAGGTGCATTTTTCTACACAAAATATTTTTCCCCTTATTTATTTAGTAAGCTAATCTGTTGGATCTAAGAGGAAGAATATGAGATCAACCTGGAGAAAGTTCTACATACTTCTTTTGGAAACTAGTATCATAGGTTAGGTTAGTTATTGTTATTGTTCCTGTATCTTAACTACCATGACTATTTTCGACTGCATGGGAAGTGATTATTTGTACCTCATTGTTTTCACCTCAGAGTCTGCCCATGTTCATGACTAGACCAGGAATCAGGAGACGAAGAGCACCATGAAACAAGGGGCTGCAAACTGTGGGTTACATTTTCCTTTTTGCCAGCTTGTTAAATTCGAAGGCCGGGCCTCTCAGACCAAAATGGTGCCTGAAACGCAGGTTGGCTTTTGACCTGGCTATCCACTACAGATTCTTTAACATTCTGTGAGAAGAAAATGTTAAGATTGCATATGGTTATTTATGAATGGATGACCTTTTTTTTTTTACATTCCATTCTATTGCTGTGAATAATCAATGATCTTAGATGCATTAAGTGGTAAGCTAAGACTCTATTGTGCGTATGTTTATATACAACATGCAAGTTGATAGGAATTTGCCAAGCTCTGTTTGAGGCAAAATTTAAATGCAACCTCCAAAGGTATGTAGAAACTACTGGCAGGTTTTGTGTCCTAAACTCACTGAATGTTTCCTCTTGTTTTTCTGACACTATTTTTCTTCTTCTTTACTTAATTACACACTGTTGTCTGTAAAGCCCATCCTCAATAAGTTTGAAGGAGATGACGTATAAATATGTTTCAGTATTTGTTTGCTTCAAAGAGTTCAGTTCTTATTTTGGAATGATTCTGAGAAGGCCACCATTCCATGTTAACAGATACCTATACTCTCATTCTATTATACCATCCTGTGGAATTATAGTGTTGCCAAATTCTGTCCAAAATACAGTTCTCCGTGACCGAGTCTTACAAAATAGTGAGATCAGCATTTTTGTTGTCCATAAATTGCAAGTAATGTATGCTTGAAAATCAATTGTGTACAATTTTCTGTAAGACTGACTTTTATCTAGAAGAACTGCATTTCTTTTTTAGGTATCAGATATGTGATTTCTTACATGGGGAGTTTATAGAATAGGGGTTATAAATAGAGCTGATTTTACTTTTAGAGAATCCTGTTGAGACACACCTAAGAAGTAATAATTCTCCTTTCACTGAAATTGGCACACATTATTCAAAGGACTGTGGCACTTCTTAGCTCAGTTTTAGTACTCATGTAATTACACTTCCAACATTGTTTTAAATTCAGACTCTTTTTTTTTTTGAGGTATGCGAGTATATGGTGAGCCTATTTATTTAGCTATTTATCAAATAATTAATTACTGAAGTCCTATGTTATTTGGTGCTAAGTTCTAGTAATTCAAGTGGAATTAAGGTAAATTTCATAATCTAGAGGAATTTACAGGCTACAATCCAATATGCAAACAAGTAATTACAATGTAATATGAGGATTCCTACATGTACACACAGCTAACCTTCAGTGAGAGCAGAATAAGAGCCTTTCATCCTGTCTGGGTATACCATTTTAGCTGAGGCTTGAAGTATGAGAAGAGTTTTCCAAATGCAAAAGAGGCAGAGGGAATAGCATGTACAAAGGAAGGAAATATGAACGGTTGGTATGTTTTGAAAACAGAAGAAAAGGGAAAGCAAATTTATTACAGCTAAAAACTGATTGAATGATATAATTTAGATTAACAATTTTCAATCCTTTACATCTCATAGCACATATAAATAATTACTAAACTTCTGTGATATACCCCAAAATATATGTATTTTTGCCAGACAGAAAAATAGGTATAATTTTGATTCATTCACAGTAGATGACTATTGTGTTGGCTGTTGTCATTTTTTTAATTTGACAGTCTAAGGGAAAAGAGGTCAGTGCCCCTGGCTAAATAGTCAGGTATTGCATGTTTTAAAAATTCTTGTGGCACATAGGTTGAAAATTGCTGGTTTAGATGTATAGTTATACTATACTTCTTAGTACTTCTTCCTGAATTACATTTACTGCCTAAATTGCATCATCCCTTCCCCAAAGGGTCAGGGGCCTGCCCCTAAAAAAATTACCCTCCACATGGGGATGTGATGTATAGTACAGGGAATATAGTCAATGATAGTGTAATAAACTTGCATGGTGGCAGGTGTTTACTAGACTTACCAGGTTGATCATGTCGTAAGGTGTACAAATGTTGAATCACTACATTGCACACCAGAAACTAATATAATATTGTATGCCTTCTATACTTTAATAAATTTTAATTACCCTTCAGATGAGCATCAAATGGAGTATGTCTACAGTTTGGCTGACTCTAAAACGCTAAGTCAGTATAGTCCCTGAAATTCACCAGGAAAATCACTCAGGCTCCCATGAGAAAGTGTGAGGTGGGGGTGAGAGGCAATTTGAAGGAGAACATGTGTGTTACTCTGGCAAGAATCTCCTAAACAGGAGATGTAGGTGAAAGATGCAGGTGATGTTGTACACTGGAAAGTTTTGAGATGGGGTGGGGTTTTCATTTTCATTATAATGAGAGCATTTAGTGTGAAGTATGAAGGAGTCAAAGAAGGCATGACTGGAGGCAGAAATTTCCTAGGGAAGTTTGGTGGTGTTCTTGAGAGCGACTACCTGGACAAAAACAGGGATTGTAGAGATGCTTGCAAGGTAGAATCAGTATGAATTGGAGTTTGATTGTATAAGAAAAGCAAGAAAAGAAAAATCTAGAATGACTCTCAGATTTATGGCTTGGAAATTTGTCATTCATTAATTGAGTTAATGTAAAACGAAAGCAAAAGGGCAAATTCAGTTTGGGATGACACGTAGTTAAATATACTTGGGCAAAATCTGAGTATACATATTTAGTGGAGATTGGATAAGTGTATTTGGGGGTAAGAAAAGGAATGTGAATTAGTGAAAGAGATTTGGGGTGATTAGCAATTTGGTGAAAGCCAAGGCCTGATTAAGTGGGTTAGGTAGAATTTGTAGAATAGGAAAAGAAGGTGGCTGATTTTTTAAAATCTGATACCAAAAATATGTTTATTTTGGATTTTCACCAACATATATTAAATATGTATAAATTATTCTATCATTGGCAATTTGAATATTAAATCCAGACTCCATAGCAACTCCTTGAGTTTAAGGATTGACTCTCTTATGTGATGGTATGTGAAATAATCAAGATTTTTAAATTTTGAAAATAGAAATGGCCTCTGCCTATCTTAAGTGCAAAAGCTTCCAAGGGAAGGTTGGGGAGCCAGACTTGAGCAGGTCCAAGTACGATGAGGCACAGCCAAGATCCTGCCATGGGCTGCCTCTGTTTAGGATGATGCCACTGGATGCAGCCACTGCTGCTGCTGGCCGCACCGCCCTGCATGTGTGCCATCGAGGGACCGCGGTCCAAACCACTGCAGCTGTTGCGATGCATCCCTGACCCTGTGCCTTCAGCTACTCCGTGAAGCTTCAGAGCCTCGGCAAGAGCTTCTCCGAGGATCTGCACTACCTGCCAGGAATCAGAACATATTTACTCTTCTTTGACTTCCATAGAGAGGTGTGGGCCCTGCTCCCCACCTATTGTGGGATTTCCTCCAAATTGAATGGGAAGTTATATGCTGAGAAGCCAGAAATGCCAAAGGGTCCTTACCATATCAATAACTAAGATTTACATAATGCTTTGCAATTTGCAGAGTGCCTTGGAATATGTGTTATTTGATCCTTAGTGAAACTGGGTAAGTATTTTAGTTTTTGAGATGAGGAGGCTAAAGCTCAAAGAGGTAAATTGACTAACCAAAAGTTGCAATGCCATAGAAGAAACAGAAAATTTTGAGTGGCTTTCATATGTTACATATAGTACCAGATGCTTTCACGCCCAGTATCTTTTTAAAATATATACTTTAAATAAGTTATTTAACACACATATCCAAATATTAACATTTGAACATGTAATCGATATTTAAAAATTATCAGAGATAGTTTATACTTTTTCATACTAAGCTTTCAAAACAATGTATATTTTCTATTATAGCACCTCTCAATTAAAAAAAAAATACTGTAACCTTTGCCAGAAACCTATGTATCACCCTCAAAAGTGTCTCCTGCCCTCTTATTTTTTATTATTATGATGATTATTTTGTGATAAGAACACAATATAAAGTCTACCCTCTTAGCAAATTTTTAAGCATGCAATATAATACTGTTAACTGTAGGCTCTGAGCTTTTTTCTATCCTTTGTTCTCAGCCCCCGCATGTTTTCTAACGGGGACTGCAGAAACTACACGCCTCAACTCTATCTCCTCAGACTCCTTCCCACAGCTGCAGAAAGAACTTTCTTCCTCTTCCTATGTGGCAGGAAGCCACCTTTTGTCATATCCTGCATCTTACTATTCTGTGGCTTATGAGAAAAAAATCTGCTCTAGTCCACCAGGCTTGGTTCACAGAAGAGTTAAAGATACCAGCACGGGAGATTTCCTAAAACAAACAAAATAAAACAAAGAAGCAGACAAACCCCCAATTTTCTCTCAAGCATCTGGCTCTTAGAATTGAAAACCAACATTTTCATGATTCTTTCCTCTCCTTTGAGTTATTTTAAAGTGTATTTTGAAATCAAACCTAGAAAGTGATTTATTTTAGATATTGCTCCTTGAAGTGTGGTCTCCTTTGAGCTGCAGCATCCCAGTCCACCCTGGGCGCTGGTTCAAAGCACAGACTCTCAGCTCCCTTCGCATTCCTGTCGGAATCCCAGTCTGCACTCGAACAGAATCCCCTGGAGACTGGTATGTATATTAAAATTTGAAAAGCAACCATTCTTGGTAATTTCTGCTTTATTCCTGAAGTATCTTCTCAGCCACAATGCAGAGATAGTGACAGATTTACTAGGAATTAAAAATGCATCAGATAATTATATGTATCTCATCCCCAAAGCCAGCATCTTGTTTAATGAGGAGACACCTGCCAAAGTCAGAAATAAGACAAAGGTGGCCAATATCATCATTATTATTTAAAACCTTTTTAAAAATTATCATCCAGTGCCACTAGAGAGAAGCATGCAAATTAGAAAGGAAGAGGTAAAATCATCTCTACTTACAGATGATCTTATTTTATATCTGAAAAACTAAAAAAAATCATTGAGAAAAATTCCAAAACACTTAGGATAGTTTAGTTAAACACCAGGCTATAAAATCAATATATAGAAAGCATTAAGCTTTCATATATACAAATAACTGGTTGGAAAATGTAAAGACTTCTTTTATAATTGCAACAAAAATAACAACAAAGTTACATAGGCATAAATTTAATAAGAAATGACCACTATACACATAAAGAAACTATAAAATGTACCTGAATGACAAAAAAGCAGACATGAACAAATAGTAAGCCATATCATGACTGTAGATAAAAAGAGACTTAATATTGTAATAATATCTATTCTGTTAATAACGCATATCAGATTTTTTCTTGATGCTGAACAAATTGATTATATTTCATCTGGAGAGGCAATTAAACATAAATAGCTTGGAAAACCTTAAAAAAGAAAAACAATGAGGGGGGCTAGATCTTAGACCAGATGTTAAAACATATTACAAAGTCTCTATAATTAGAAGAAAATTATATTGGCAAATGAATAAACAGACAAACTAATGGGACCAAATAGAAAACCCAGAAATAAACCTAATTGCACATGAAAATTCAGACCATGATAAAAACAGCATCTGAAATTAGTGGAAAATATAGACTTTTGAAAAGGCAATGTTGGAACAACTAGATAGCCATGTGACAAAGATAAAAATGAATTCATCTTCATATTGTATATCAGCAGAAATTTCAAATGAGTGAAAGATCTGAATGTAAAAAAATGAAACTGTAAAAATACTAGCAGAAAACATGGGTGAATCCTTCATAACATGTGAGTGAAAATTTCCCAAATTAAAGGAAAATTTTGATAATTTTGGCTGTTTTTTCAAATTCTTCATGACAAAATGCCACTAAACATGAAATAAAAATACAGGTGACATCCAGGAGAATATTTGCAACTTTTTTCACAGAACAAGGATTAATATCTCTACTACCTAAAAAATGCTTGCAATGGAGGGCACAATCCTATAAAACTAAGCAAGAAATATGTACACAGTTCACAAGGAAAATTCAAATGGCAGTTAAAGATATGAAAAGCTACTTAACCTTGCTCATAATAAGGGAGATGAAAATTAAAACATTGAAACACCATCTCTCACCTATCAAACTGACAAATATCCAAGAGTGTAACAGTTGGACTTTGTTGGCAAGGCTGGGGAGAAATAGGCACTCCATGCTTTGCCGTTGGGAGCACAGCCCTGGTGGAGGAACTTGTCCGTATCTGGCAATATTACGTAAGCGCTTACGCTTTAGCCTGGCAATCCACTTCAAAAAATCTGCCCTAAAGCTTCACTTGGAAAAGTATCGAATGACATATGTATAAGGCAATTTACAGTACTCCATTTGTAACTACAAATGTCTAAATAGAAAATAGAAAATAACCCAAATGTCTAACAAAAAAAGATGAGTTGAAATAAACTATGGTACATTCATACAATGGAGAACCATGAAGTGGTTAAAGAAAATGAAGATGATCTCTACATCCTTCTATGGATATAATTACAGTTGAAAAAAGTCAAGGGTAGAACAGTATTTATAATTTGTTACCTCTTATCTAAGAAAGGTGTGGAAGATGAATATATAGTAATAAAACATTGGAAGGATAAAGAACACCTAAATGGTTTTCTGCTAAGAAGTGAGGAAGGTGCTGACAGGGTGGTGTGGATAAGGGGAATGTTAGACTCCTCTAAATGTAGTTTGTTTGATAGTTTAACCCTGGAGACATGTAAATGTTCTTATCCAATTTTAAAACAAAATTAGATACAAATAAAGCAAGCAACAACAGATCAGTCAGTCACTAAAAACTGGAAACAAAATGAAGCAAAATAAAACAAATGTATTTCAAATTTGTGGATTTGTGTCTTAGTAACATAGAGGATTATTTCATGTGGCTCTAAAACATGTGTAGTTTGAAAATACATTCTTAGTAAAATATATCCTAAGGACAAAAAACTGCTAGGATATTTTAAATTATACTTAGGAATCAAGTTATTAGTGTTAATATTGATGTAGTTATTTTGAAACCATAGAATAGAGGAAATAATGTCATTAGGAACGAAAATTTTCAGGATAAATGTGACACATATATAAAGTTTGAGAAGTTAAAACCATGTATTCAGGAAATATGGTATGTATTCATGATATATTTTTCTTTAAAAAGCAAAACAAAAATAACAAAATTTACTTCCTAGCTCTGGACACTGGCAAGCCCTAGAAGCAAGGATGTCCCAGTAGCATATAGTATTCCTGCCTCCCAAATTGCTGTCTCTATCTACCAGTTCCTGAAGTTCCTTGTAGAAATTACTGACTGAGGAACTAACTTGAAGGGATGCCTACTGGCCACACAAGAAACTACGGGAGCATAAAAAAAGAACAATGATTGCGCCCTGGCTCAGTTGGTTGGAGCATCGTCTCATATACCAAAAAGCTGCGGGTTTCATTCCTGGTCAGGGCACATTCCTAGGTTGCAGGTTGTATCCCCAGTTGGAGTTTGCAATCAGTGTTTCTCTCTTACATCGATGTAGTTTCATCAGAGAAGTCTTTCTTGACTGCTATTTCAAGTTGTCAGTTCCATCCCAGTACAATATCCAAGTCCATTGTTTTTTCATAGCTGAGAAAAATATTTTTGTATCTTATTTTTTTAGCCGAGAAAAACATATTTTCTTGTTTTATTTACTTATTTGGTCACTTGTTTTTTTTTTTTGTCTTTTGCCTCCCCCTAAAGTATAAGTTCTAGGAGAGTAGGAAAACATTGTGTTAATTATTTCTGATTGACCTTGGCTTAGAATCATGGCTGGTACTTGAGCAGGTACTCAATAAATTTGTGTTGAGTGAATGAATTTGCTTCCCAGAGATTTGGGGCATTGTATGAAGTGACTTGGAAGACTGCTGCTGTTGCAGTAGTCTAGGTGAGGGGATAGAGGGACCACTTCCAGCTGAGCTCAAAGGAAGAGGAGAGGAGAGAAGAGAGACCAGGGTAAATTCACAGATCTGGAAAACTGATTGTATGGGGTGGGGAGAGGGAAAAGAGAATCTGACCCAAAATGACATGGTTGGGGAGTGATAGTAGTATCATCAACCAGAATGGAACCAGGAGGATGAGGGGGATAATGGATTCTGTTTTTATAGATTAGGATGGGAAGCTAGCAGCAAATTACATAGGAAGAATGTGACCCAGGAGAGAGGTCATCTCCAGAGACGGCTTTGGAAATTGTCTGCATGCAAGTGCTAATTAAACCCATGGGGGCTGATGGGCACAGGAGAGGCCCAGGGAGAGAATAGAGCAAGCGCGACCCCAACCAAGCAAGACAGGCAAGGAGCAGCCCAGGGAGGTAGGATGGGCCCGTGTTGAACGCTGCCCCAAGGCTGCTGAGGATGAAGCTGATGAAGCATTGAATGCTGTTTTGAGTCAGAGCATCCTCTGCTTTTTAAACCTCATTCTTTTCTCTATTGTAAAAGTTGCTTATGTTTTCTTTTTAACCTATCAGCACACATAAACTTTTCCTAAAACACAACAAAACAAAAGAACAATTCAGCTTTCCTTCACCTCTATAGTTCTGTCACATTCTAATCATCAATCCTCATTGAGTTTTTCTCTTTTTCTTGAATTGAGTCTTTTGCTTGGACTCATTCTATCTCTGTCTTTTGTTGATCTGCTCATTAGAAGCACAACAGTAATAAAATATATGCCACTCTTACTTGCAGGAAAAATTCGTGATATTTTCTTTCTTTTGTTTATTTTTTAATTATACAAGTGATAAATTCATCTTTTTAAAAATTTGGACAATTAAGAACCATAAAGAATATAAAGTTATATTGTCCTTAAAATAAACCAACTCCCTTCTCCAGAGTTCACTGTTGTTCACCATTTGGTGTGTATGTATCCTTCCTGATCTGTATGTGTGTGTGTGTTTCAGAGAAAGAAAAAAATTATACATTTTAGTGCACAGACTCAGGCGTGCAGGAAATATAAGTTTATTTTTCTATAATTGAATCTAATTTGTAATTTTAAGTCCCTTTATGCTGGGTCTTGGGGAAAGAAATCTCAGTCAATTCAGAGTTGTCCTGGTATCTCTCTCTCTCTCTCTCTCTCTCTCTCACACACACACACACACACACACACACACACACACACACAGACGTGCGCACGTTCCCTCCTTCCCTCCCTCCTGCTCCTGCCCTGCCTTCACCCAGGATTACATTCACATTCCAGGGGTTTAGGGGGTATCGAGGTTTTAGAGGTCAGGGGAAGGGGCTGAGGTGGCCTTGGGTCATTCACCATCTACCCAGCTGTGCTTGGTTCTCCAGTCAGGCTGGGAGGCTAACAGCGAGTGCATTCCACTCATTCCAGCTCTTCTGGTCCATGCAGGGCACTCTTGTGTCCTCACGCTCGCTCGCTTGCAACTCTTCTTGGATTTGACTCTTCATGCTCCTCCTGTGCATACGGAAAACATGCAGCATTTTTCCTGTGTAACACAAGAATTAGGAAGCTGTTGCAGGTACAGAAAAAAATTATACATTTTAGTGCACAGACTCAGGCGTGCAGGATATATAAGTTTATTTTTCTTAATTGAATCTAGTTTGTAATTTTAAGACCCTTTATGCTGGGTCTTGGGTATTAGGTTCTCTTAGCCTAGACCTACCACAAATCCATTTGTTACTGTTCTGTACCACGTTGCCTAGTGTGAGCAGGCTTGTCACTTTCTTTAGATTTTACCTTGGAGTGAGAGCTTAAGTTCCCTTGGCTCTTGCATTTCCCAAATCTATTTTAGGTTTCCATTATTCTTCTTTGGCTGAGATTCGCTCCTTGAGACCTGCATCTGCATTGAATTGTTTGGCTTCCCTTCTGAGGCTCCCCTATTCCATGTCTGTAAACTATTTATTTAATCTGGGAGGAAGGTGACCAACTGTCCTGGTTTTCTGAGATTGAGAGGGTTCTTGGAATGTGGGACTTTCATTGCTAAATTTGGGAAAGTTTTTGGGCAAAAAGGCGCGTGTCGATCACCTTATTTGGGAGTGGGGATTAGCGATGAAGGGAGAAACTGGCCTGTTCTTCCTCCCCAGTCCTTGCTCATGTGAAACCACTTGGAGAAGGCTCACCACTAATATGGCCCTTGGAGGTAAGCAATGTTCTGTCTATGCCAGGCACTTCGCGGGTGGTTTTCTTCCCCAGACTTTACAGAAGGAACAGTCTGAATGCGCTAGGGCTGGGAGATGGTATTGACCTACATCATGTCAAGCACCCCGCTTTTTACTGAGGTGTCTTGTTTATCTGGAGTGGCTAGAAGCTCCAGAAGCTTCCAATCCTTGGGCACCAGTTGGTACTGGAGTCTTAATAGTGGGGGGTTGAGAAGAGAGTGGGGGAAGAAGTGTCCGTAGGCCTCTGCTGTGCTTTGTTGGCTGATCTTGGGCCTTGTAAGTTTCCAGAATCTCACAGGTCACTCTTGAATAGATTCATCAGGTTATTATCTTTACTCCCCCTCTCGATGGAGGGCACAAAGCTAGGTTTAAAAGGATCAGATTCTTTTACATGCTTTTTTTTTCACTTTTTGTCCCTTTGTCACCAGACACTGCCCTTCTTTGTCCACATGTAAAACATCTCCCATGCTTCTGAATATGTGTGAATGTCCACGTGTAGAGTCTGCGTTGGACACTTGGAGGGGGGCAGTGGCAAAAGAGAAAAAAGCTATCTACGTCGGCAACGGCCAGCAAAAGATGACCCGTTATATTAATGTTCACTCCTAAATGAAATATGATTTGTAAGCCTTGTAGATGTTACTCCCCAAACTTTTCACCACTTCTTGAATGGCATATTCTACCCTTATCTCCAAGATATCCTGTATTCTTGTATCCTCTCTCTCTCATGCTCCATCTCAACTATCATCTCCTCTGTGAAGCCTTTCCAGTTCTCCCAGGAAGAGAAAAAACTAAATAATCATTGGCTCAAATGAGTAAAGTTGAAAAAGTGAAAGTGTAATGGAGCAATCATATTATTGTGTTGGCTTCTCAATGTATGTATGAATAATGTATGGAAATAAAGGGCTGTAAGAGATCAAGTAGCTTTGAAACCACTAGAGAGGCAATTGCTAATTGCAGAAGGCTAGTTTAATTCCATTTGAAAAGCTGCAGCATTGATGAAAGTAGGAAATAGTCTGCTTTACCTCTTGCCATAAAGATGAATAATTTTACTCATCTCCCCAGAAGTGGCATGGTGTAGCTGCAGGAAGACCCCCAAATTCTGGGTCACTTAGCCTCTAAATTTCTGCTGGGGACAAGAAGACCCTTTCTCCCGAAGCTTTTATTTTCTTTTTAATGTTATGGCCATTCATAGTATATACTATGGAGCAAGACAGTCTTCTACAATATAATTTTTTATGACTTTTTACAAACACTGGCCTGTTAAACAGAGGTATGTTAATGTTTTGGCAATTATAGTAACTGGTATTTGTTGAGTGTTTGCTATGTGCTTAGTACTGTTCTAAGTGATTGACATGTACTAAATCATTTAATACTAGAGCAACTCAATGTGGTAGGTATTGTTATTGTTGTTATTATCATTATCTAGAGATGAGGGACCTGAAGTACAGAGAGTTTAATTAACTTGTCTAAGGTGACTCAGCTATGAGATATGAGCCCATGACGTTTCTTTTTAGAAACTTTGCTTTTATTAACATGCAGTTTACTGCCTCTCATTAACAAAACCACTCAAGGTGGGGTGGGGTGGGGTGAGCAATGGTGAAAAGGCAGGAAAACTGTAACTGAACAATAATAAATTTTAAAAAATAAAATAAGAATAAAACTACTAATACTGCCTTTCAACTTTACATTTTACATGATAAATACAAAAAAATGTATTTGCTATAAAAACCATAGAAATGATAAATCTATCATATATAGATACTATTTTTAAAGTTTATAATGATTAGACTGGTTTTAGAGGGCAAACTAGCATCAGGAAATATAACACACCCACTTCTTATTATAATTAATGCTTCAATCCCTCCCCAAGCCTCTTAAGCATTCCATTATTTTATATTTATTTGTTGCCCTCATTTGCCTACAATGTAAATCTCACGATGGCAGGGTTCTCATCTGCCTTGTATACTTTGTCTCCCTGATGGTTAGAACATAGTCTGGAATATAATAGGTACCTAATAAAGCAGGCCCAGGTTATATTTATTATGTATTTTTATTATGCTGCTATAGACATTATATATTATTTTATATGTTTATTTATGATATATTTATTATAAATATATAAATTATATATTAAATATATTAGGTTCATGTTTAAATATTTAAACATCATACATATATAAATATATAAAGTTATTATAAACTAATATAAATTCTAACAGCCAATAGTTGAATTGAATACTTATTTTTTGTTTTATTCTTCACTACCCTTTGTTTTTTAACAATGTTGTAGTTCTTATTTTGTGTGTAGCATTGCATTATTAAAGTTTCTTTTGAAAATGAAGGCACCATCAACAATTTAAGAGACATTTAGTAGACCATGACAGTTGTATTTCAATAAATACATTCATGTGGCATTAATAAACACACCCACCTTCACCTTGTGCTGAACCTCATAACATACAGCCACCTCTGAACATCCCCAGTCAGGCCTTTCTTTCCATTGTTCACTTGTTGAATTTTTGCGTCATCTTCTGGACCCTGCTTGAATGTTAGTCCCCAAACACACCTCCCTAGAAGAATACTGTATTGTCCCTCTGGGATCTCAGAGCGCTCTGTAGTTACTTGTTTACATGTCTGTCTCCCAGACTAGACTTTGCTCTCCCAGGAAAAGAGATTATGCCTTTGGCATTTTTGCATTCCTGGTACCTGGCACATAGTAGCTACTTAATAAATACTTCATGAACGCATAATCTTAATGAAGTACTATAAGGGGAAGCCAGGCAATCTAAACAGTAAGTAGCATGAATGAAGATAACTTTGATTATGATATCATGCATTTGAAATACTGTGTAGAGCATTACATTTTAAGCAGTGGGATGCTAGACTTAAAGCATCCTTCAAATATTTTTCAAATTTAGCAGCCAGATGAATTAGCCATTATTTACAAATAGTTACACTTTAAAAACTGGTAATTGAAGCAAAATGAAAATGGTACATGCACCAGACCCTTCTCAGTGTTGATAGTACACAAATAAATTTATTCTATGTGATTAGTAGGGCACATCAGCAGTGAATTATAAATTTTCCCTTGCAGAGGCAGCTCTTTCTCACTAATTTATATATAGGCAAAATCCCACACCCAGGATAGAAAACAAGATAAAAATAACTACATGTATTTATGACCAACTACAGTTACAAACCAGTACACTTCCCCCGCCCTGAGAAAATAGTGTAAAATTCAAGTGTGGGTTGTAGTTTGATTATGGAGATCTGTCATCTGCTTTCAAATACATTTCAAGAAAACCACTGGCTAATTAAATTTATTATTCATATTCTTTCTTCAAAGGAAAACCTCTGCAAACTATCTGAGGAAGATCATGATCATAAGGAAGAAGCACCACACTCTGAATGGGCCCCAAATCACAGCTCTTTCCAGTAACAAGAGGTACAGGTGAATTGGGGAGGAAACTGTTTTGGCACAGTTTTCCATAAAAGGATGTATTCTTTGGCCTTCTTTCCCTTAGCAAAGGTAGAAAACTTCAGTGCTTTTCAAAGGAATAAAAGTCACATTGCATTGTCTACAAAAAGAAACCTGTCCCCATCTCTATAGCATTGCTTAGTGATGAGAAAGTCACCAGCTCTCTCTCTGCATATTTTCCTGGAGTTAAACAGTTTCGTGCATCTGGTTGAGAAACTGAGAATTCTCCCTCTTTGAGGTTAACTGCAAGAGTGAAATCAGAAAAGTAAATCAGCCATCTGCTGAAGAGCTCACTAACCAGGCTATGGTGTGGGCAGCATTTACCTCTCAAGGAATCTGGGTTTCAGTGTTTTCACAGTCATCTGTTTGTCTTCCTGGTGCCACTGCCACCGCATCCTCTAGAGCCTGGCTAATGATCCTAAACATATGGCTGGGGCTGCTTTCCTTATCCACTTCCATTATGATTTAACTGCTGGAGGACAGGACTGTGCGTGTGCGTGTGCGTGTGCGTGTGTGCGCTCGCTCGCGTGCGTGTATTTTGTGGCTGCAGAACACCTAGAATACTTTCTTCGTTCAAACTTTGGCAACATTACAGATGATGAACAATTTCACTGAACAATTCCCCCCATAACAAAATATTTGTGTCTTTTTAGGGGGATATTAATACTACAAACAATAGCTTTTGAAGGTTTACCAATGCAAGAAATTTAGTATTAAAAATCTAATAGATGGTCCCCTAAGTTTTACACATCAGGGGGAAAAAAGCACATCACCAGCTGTTAGGAAAGGTGCATGCATTTTTATAATAAAATATTTACAGCACTTCGTGGTATTCTGGGAACATATCATTAAAATCCTGATACCTTAGTTTCAACATTAATCACAAGAGTATGAACTAACCCCACATATATTTGATCACTTAAAATGACCAGAGAAAAGAAGAAATTGCCCCAATGTACCTATTTCACTGTGTTCTTCACTTTGTATTTACAAGTTGCAATTGAGGTTTGAGTTTTGCTAAATAAATTTCAGGTATTTGTAAGAATATTGGTCAACGCTATTGGTACTAAGAACTATAATTTCTACATCTGCCCTTTAGGAGTTTATTCAGGAAATTGTCTTCCAAAAAGAGAGCCTGACTTACAAGAAAGGCATTAGGTTATAATAGTGTTCTTTTCTAATTCCAGTTCCAAGACTTTCTCCTATGTGAGCTGAGACTTAGTTAACCCTTCCAAGCTGCAGCTTCCTTATCTCCAAAATGCAATTAATAATTTCCATTTACAGGTTAATGGTGAGCGTCACGTCAGGTAATAAATGCAGAGTGCCTGGAGCTGGGTAAACACAACACATGGTAACTATTTGTAAAAAATGATAGAGACATGAAAGGTATTTTTTAGATGAAAGCAACAATCAAGGTGTACAGTATACATTTTTAAAAAGATGAGTATTATGTCAGTGAACAAAATTCCTCAACATCGCCTTCATTCAATTTTCCATATGTATTTGAAGGTAGTTTACATGAATTAATTCTCCTGGTTCCTAAAAGTTTCCTTGATTGTAATTCTAGATTTCACTGTAACTTGTTCCATCCATTTTTCTAATCCAGAATTGGATAATCAATTTTAAGCTTATTCTTCATGCTGGGAACATGGAAATACAAACCCTCCCCATAGGGGAATGGATGCCAGAAAGCCGGGCACAGCTCAGGGACAATCAAACCTGGCGGCGAGTGTCATCTCTTGGGCTTGCTATCTTTGGGGCTCATGATGTAACCTTAAACTTTGCCTCATCAGTTTCTTTCTCCATAAAATGAAAATACCTCCAATAGGATTGTTATGATGTCTAAAGGAGATAATGCACATAATAGAATTTTATAAATAACAAAGCACAATGGAATAATCAGTATTATTTTGAAGTCTTTTATCCTTAGAGACCAGACAGGACCAGCATTTCTGCATTTTCTGCTTATAAATTTAATCGGTTAATTACGGGTTTCTTCCAACCAACATACCTTTTTCCTTCCTGCTGCATTGGCAAGTCTCTTTGCTTTGCACTTACAAGATTGTATAGATAAGACTGTGATTCTGATTAAGCACACATGGACTTTAGAATTAAGGCTAATATTCATTCTTGATGCCCC
Source organism: Pteronotus mesoamericanus (assembly GCF_021234165.1). Taxonomy (NCBI): domain Eukaryota; kingdom Metazoa; phylum Chordata; class Mammalia; order Chiroptera; family Mormoopidae; genus Pteronotus; species Pteronotus mesoamericanus. Next base: position 7,983,899 of record NW_026555310.1, read on the forward strand.
TGAAGTTACGTTTTCAATAGGTGAGGACATTTTAGAATGCACGTATGTAGCAGTGGAATAGCTCCGTACTTTAAAAACCCTCTTACATTCCCCTTTGAGGAGGAATTAAGAAAAAAAAAAAAGTATTGATTGCCTCAGGACCTGCCTAAAGCGTGTGTGTGTTTTTTATTTCTAGTGACAAGAATAATCTGCAATCAGATCTCTAAAATATTTCTGAGGAGGTGTCCAAAAAGTCCAAAGAACTTTTTAAACATAGGCTGATTACAAGCAATGCTTGGCTCAGCTTTCTGGGGATGAAGTAGAGAGCTTTCTAGCAGAAGCTTTGGCATTCCTTTATAGCACCTTGCATGGATGGAACGGAAGTGAAAGAACCTTCTCCGTGAGGGACCAGGGACGCTGATGAGGGCCTCGTGGGACATGTGCAGGCCTGACGATAAGCACCGCAGAATGAGTGGGTGGCTTCTTATAGGATGTGTGTTTGGGACTGTCAGGTACTTGCTCTCAAAGAGCACCCCATCTAAGTATAATAGATCTTGAAATGCCACCACTTGGAGAGATAACACATGGTTCCTTGGCTTGGAGGGGTGGATTTAGAGACAACTTTAATTATAAAAGCTCCTCCTATAAAAGGTATACAACCATTAGCACACAGAGAAGCAGTTCGTATAGTTAAATTGTTTATAATAAATGGTAGATCAGACTGAACTCCTTCCTTCTTTCTATGCAGCCGACAGGATCCTAGGGATGCCAGTCCCCTCTCCAGCTCCAGGGCCGTGTCCTAAACCAGTCACAGGATTCCAGTCTCCTTCTCAGTATCTCTTCTGGGAACGCAGCTGAAGCCAGTCATCACACAGCACGCTGCCGCCAAATGGGGCTACTTGATCTAAGCTGGCTTTGACAGACTGAAAAGAAATTTTTATTTCCTGGTTGGATTGTTTTTTTTCTTTCTCCCTTTCTTGTTAGATGTAAATAAGAAAGTGTGTTGCCCCATTGCTCCTGACTGTCCTAGTGGCTGCCAGAGGACAATGGCAGTATAATGACGAGGGCAGAGCCCAGTGAATACCACAGAAGCAGAGCCAGAGCCCCTGGCCTGGAGGTTCGGCATCCTGTTACAGGAAATAATAATTTTCCTTATTGTTTAAAAAGTTTTGAGTTGGTTTCCTGTATCTTTTACCCCAAAGCTTTCTAATGAATATAGACCTCAGTGAATATTAGATAATTTGTTAAAGGAATGAATAAGGGTAAGAGTGGGAAGAAAGCCAGAGAGGCTGGGAGGAGACCGGAGGGATAGGTCAGTTGAGAACTTTGATGCCTTGAGCCTGGAGCGAATTCCTGGACTGGGCCCTGGGCCCGGGGCCGCAGAGCCGCTGTGCGCAGGGCCCTGAGGGGAGCTCCGTGAAGGGCCCATTTGCCCAGGAGCGGTGCTGGGCTACAGGGCTTGCCAGGGGTTCACCCGAGTGGGAACTAAACTCTGGCTGGGCCCCAGGCTTGCTCCAGGGTTCAGTCTGCGGGAGCATGGAGTTAACTTTCACTTGTTTATTAATTTAGTAGAGCTGCAAATTCTGTGAGGTTGAGTACTTTGTCTGTTTTGTTCACTGCTGAATCCCCTCAATGACTCCAAGAGTGTCTGCCACAAGGAAGGAACTTGGTACCTATTTTTTATTTTATTTAATTATTTTTTTAAAGACTTATTTATTTATTTGTAGAGTAAGGGAAAGGGAGGGAGAAAGAAAAGAAGAGAAACATCACTGTGTGCTGCTTCTTGTGCGCCCCCTTCTGGAGACCTGGCCCACAACCCAGGCATGTGCCCTGACTGGGAATTGAACCAGAGCCCCTTTGGTTCGCAGGCCAGCACTCAGCCCACTGAGCACACCAGCCAGGGATATTTTTTATTCTTTTAATAACAGCTTTATTGTGATATAATTCATGTATCATTAAATTTACTCCTAAGTGTTACAGTGCAATGGATTTTAGTATATTCAGAGTTGTGCAACTATCACCACTATCTAATTTTAAAACATTTTCATCACACCAAAAAGAAACCCATTAGCAGTTACTCCCCACTTGCCCCTTCCACGAGCTCCTGGAAACTATCATTTTTTTTTTTTTAATGAGGAAAGGAACATCCTTCTCTCTGAATACAAAGGGCCACTAAGAACAATCCTAATAAACAGGGCTTGCTCAGTTTCCCCCAGTTTTCTACACTTACCTCCTACCCCTTAACCTACTATATTCTTCAATGACTGTCCACCTCTTCATCAACCCAGCATAAAAATACTCAAGTCTAACTTTCTCTGGGTATTTCTTTCCGTATGAAGGGTTTTGTGTTATGTAACACTTAAACTAAATAAGTTTGTATGCTTTTCTCCTGTTAATAGATTTTTGACAGTTTACTTTTCTGATCCAGCCAGGGACTTTGAGAGGGTTGAGGAAAGCTTTTTGCTTCCCTACAATATCAAGGCTGAATTAAAAAAATTTAAATATATTCCACATACCTTAAAATTCACCCTTTTGGTGGTTTTTAGTACATACATAAAGTTGTATGACTGTCACCACTGTCTAACTCCTGAATATTTTTAATCAACCCCCAAAGGAACCTATATCCATTAGCAATGAGTCTCCAATCCTTCTTCCTCCTAGTCCCTGACAACCACTAATCTACTTTCTGTTTCTGTGGACTCATCTATCCTTGACATTCTGTATAAATGGAATAATATGCTAGGTGGCCTTTTGTGACTGACTTTTTTTTTCAGTCAGCATGATGTTTTTAAGGTCCATCCATGTTGTAGCATATGTATCAACATTTCATTTCTTTTTGTGGCTCAATAGTTTTCCACTCTGTGAATATGCCACATTTGGTTGTCCATTTATCAGACATTTGGGTTATTTTCAATTTGGGTCTATTTTGAATAATGCTGCCATGAAAATTTATCTCTGGGTTTTTGTGTGGACATGTTTTTAATTCTCTTGGGCATCTAGGGGTGGAATTGCTGGATCATATGTTAGCTCTGTGTTTAACTTCTGAGGGATTGCCAGGCTCTTTTCCAAAGTGGCTGCACCATCTTACCTTCCCATCAGCAGCTGCAAATCTCTCCACATCCCTGTCTACACTTGGTATTATCTTTTTAGTTTTAGCTATCCTAGTGGGTGTAAGGTGGTATTTCATTGTGGCTTTTTGATACCTGTCTTTCAAATTGCTCATACACCTGGATCAGGAACCTCATTTGGCCTGGTTACTCTGTGAGGATGCCTCCCTGAGCACTTCCAGAACAAAAGGAAGATCAAAAGTAATCCCTGGCCATCTAGTGGACTGGCGAGGAGTTTGGCCTGGGCACAGGGATTTTTTCTGAGCTGCAACTGTGAAGGGCAGATACCATCAGTGCGTGAAGATAGTACGCAACAAAGGACGTACGGGAAGGCTGGAGACATTAAGAGGGTCTTTCCTGGACTTCACAAGAGACCAGAAGGAGGTGAGTTTCTCCCATTGAGGTGAAGACAGAGGTGGGCAGTAATGGTAGGAATAAAGACACCATGTCTCTCTCTCACCTCTGCCATTCTCAGCAGCCAGCCCGCGGGGTCGGGGTGGGGTGTCTCAGCAGGAATACTCTTGGCATTTGGTTGGGAAATCCTTCTTTGGGTGGAGCTGTCCCATGGCAGAGCGGGGCTTTCATTGTCCCCCGCCTCTGCCGATTCACTGCCAGTATCTAACCCCCCATGCCACCTCTCCTCCCTCTAGTCATTGTGACAACCTAAACTGTCCCCACCCAGTTTCCAAACACCCTCCAGGGTGGCTGTAACTTCCTTGCCCTTGACTATTAGAGGAACTAAAAAATGAAAGCAGAATTATATAGTGTGTATCTGTTACAGCGTGTAAGTTGTGGACATCCTGGAATGGAAAGTTAGGTGGTTATTTCTTGTCTATAAACTTGTGAAAATAGTCAGGGGAAACCTGATGTCCCCAGACACAAGGAGGGCCCATGTGGTGACTGGGGTCCCTGAGCTAATTGAAGTCATACACTATTTAACTAGTAGGTTAACGAAAACATTCTATTTTTACTTTGGGCAGGAATTTTGTTCATGTGTGCAGTCATTTATTTTATACTAAGCAGAAACTGTGATTGACTGCTTAGTATATCTTTGATTAATGAAAATAAAACATGAATTAAATATAACTCAGTAACTATAGTTTCTTTATTTAGAAAAAAGATCTTTAGTAACATGAACTTTGGAGGGTAGTTTGGATAGAAAAAGTAATTAAAAAGGTCTTGGCTGAGGCAATAGTACATGATGTTAAAAGCATAGCTTCTAGAAAGTGCCTGAGTTTGAATCCCATCTCTGCCTCATCCTGTGTTTACCTCTGGACAAATTACTTAACCTCTTTGCTACTCATCCATCCATATCTGTCTGAAAACTAAATTTTTTGCCTATTAGTATTGTTGTGAGGTTTAAATCAAATCAGTTGTGTAAAATGCTTGAAACAGAAACTGTGGCATCATAAATGTCAGGTACAGCTATGATAATTTTCCTGGCTAAACCGCTTTGAAATGGTCCCTGATTTTAGAAATGAAGAGATGGAAGACCCAGCATGACCCAAAGATTCGGTTCAAATTACAACCAAACTCAGCTTCAACCCAGAACTCATGCATTTTGACACCCACACTCCACTCCATTTCCTCCTTATTTGACTAAGAAGTCAGTAAATCCAAGAAGTTTCTGGACATTATCTTTTTTCTCCCCATTACTATTTCTCCTCTCTGTCGGTAAGAAGGATCGTGACAAAGAAAGGTATATTCTTCATTAAGACTTTCAGTATAATCCTACTCTTCCTTTCGGTTTAACCGAACCAACGTTGTCAGTGCCTTAGACATGCCTGCGGGTTGTGGATGGGTCAGCAGGCTCTGCCTAACTGATTCTGAGGAAGAAAGGGACTCTATCAAAGCAGATGAGGCCCATATCCACGTTGTAGCTAAGTTTTCCCTTTTATTGCTGTGCTCCTAGAATTAAAATAATAATGATAACTAATGATTAAGATAAATTTCTGCTGGGTTTTATTCAATTACTTAGCGAGGTAAAGTTCTATGGCAAAGAGAGTAAGTTTGGAATGAAGCCTGCCCTCCAGCAATCCTGATGAAACTTGATATTGCACTTCAAATAATGAGCCAGAGTGAAGACAGTTCTGAGGGAGTGTATTATTTTCAGAAAGCAAGTCCCCTCATCAGAAGCCAGGGGCTGGATCAGATCAGGGACTTTTAACCTTATGTGCCTGTGATTCACAGCAAGAAATAACATTTACATCACAACCCAGTGTACACATATACAAGTATGCAGAGTGAAGTTTTACAAATCAGTTTTTACCCATACTAAATGGAATGTATTCCAATACTTTGTATTTTTTTTTAAATTTCATTTTAAAAATACTGGTTGTAACTCACCAGATTGATCTTAGGATCCGCTTCTAATTTGTGACCTGCAGTTTATGAACATCATATTACATGGATCTTGGGATATCTTCCTTAGTTCTGATACTATGATAACCTTTAATAACAAGAATATTAAGAATATAACTTTGACAGTCTCTCATCCTTCGCCTCTTTTTATCTTAAAGTGTTGAAGTATCACGTGTATAGGGGGGTTATTCTTACAGTGGAAAAACCTTTGTTCTTTATATATCCTTCACTTTTTGCTGGAGTGAAAACTGAAAATGAAAATTTTCATTCCCAAATTGAAAGAAAGTACTTGGACAGCCTGAAGTAAACCTTGAGTGTCTATTATGTTTATTAATGACTTAGTAATAAACTTTGAGTAATATTATGAGAGAGCTCAATTCTAGTGTCTACTATATTATAATTTTCACTGCATACAGATTCATTTTTAAAAACATATCAAGCACTTAAAGTGAAAAAGCAAGCTGCAAAGTAGTATTTATCCTATGCTATTGCTTATATTTTATAAAACTCTAAGTATGTGCTAATATTTAGAGAGAGCTTTTTTTTTCACTAAGAAACTGGTAACTGGCTGTTGTAGGAGAAAAACTGGGGCACTGGGAATTCTGTTTGGAAAGGAGATTTACTGCTGTTGCTATGTACATTTTTATATAGTTTTGGAGGAAAAATGCCATATTAACTTTAAGAAAATGTTTATATGTATAGTTAGCAGTTCTGCAAAAAAATGAATTGGAACAGAATGTACTCTGAGACACCTTCGGTTCTAAAAGCTAGGGTTCTAAACTCCTGTGTGCACTCAGGTAGCCATTCTATATCTAGGGCAAGTAGAACAAAACCAGTCCCTGCTGTTGAGGAATTTATATTCTCAAAAGGATTTGCAAGGAGGATGTGGGAAATATATGGCCATTTATATAAAAGCTTAGCTATCTTGTGCAGATCCAGTTGTCCTAGACAGCCTTTTACAAATAATAGCTATTTTAAACAACATTTAAAAATTATTTTAGATGAAAGTCCATCTAAAATGTTATTATTTTCTTCTTTGCCTCACAAAGAAACCATATAAACACAATTGTAGAACATATTATTATGAGCATATTATTATTATTAGTTATTAATTAATAACTAGATGGTGGCATGTCATAGTATTGTCAGAGTCACATGAGGCACATAGGGCTGTTTGTCCTAAATTTAGTGACTTATGTCTGCAGTAGTTTTTAGGAGTTTTGTTTTGCTGGATTCTTCTACATTACGTTGTTGACAACTTTCAGAATGCTGACCTGGAGGAAGAAACTCTGCCCCACTTCAAATTCACAGGCTTAACAGACTGAGAAAACAGGCGACAGTGTTTTCCGGAACTGTATGCCAAGTGCTAAAATGCCCTGAGGTTGGGCCTCACCTTTGAGTAGCATATATGCATTTTCATGAATGTTCTTTGTAGTATCTACTTCAGTCACTTGGAGCTCTTATTAGTATTAGTTCCTGGTTCTTGCCTTTGTTCCTAGAGGTACAACTGTTGAGCAGCTTGGAACATGGCCTAGAAATATTTAAAAGGATGTGCAAGAATGGCAAGAACTGGAGAGAAGAACTCTATGCTAAATATTAAAAATGAAAAACCCAAGTATGATGAGGTTTAAATAAATAGCATGGAATATTGAAATATTAGGAATTCTCTCTAGAAATATGCAAATCAATTATTAGAATAGATATTGAAGAAGAGATCTTTTTTTTTCTCAGTTATGGAAAAATGAAAGATTATTGGAAACTCAAAAGAACAAAATTCTTAAAAAATAAGATTTTATTTATTTATTTAGAGAGAGGGGTAAGTAGGGAGAAGGAGGGAGAGAAACATCAATGTGAGAAAGAAACATCGATTGGCTGCCTTCTGCACGTGCCCCAACAGGGGACCAAACCCACTACCCAGACATGTGCCCTGACCGGGAATTGAACCAGCAACCTTTTGCCTTATGGGTCAATGTCCAAGCTACTGTGCCACCCTGGCCAGGGCAAGAACAAAATCCTTGTCCACATAAATTGCTAAAATAAAGAAGGAAAATTAGGGCAAAAAGCTACATTTTTTTTTTACTTCAGAAATATAAAATTCATTGTATACATTTGTATCAATCATCTCATTTATTCTTCATAATCTAATCAGTCATATCAGTTTAACAGCTAAAGACCCAGAGTGCCTCCACATGTCTTGACCCCAGAGGCACCATTCACTGAGTGCTGGGGGTCAGGGGCACCAATCACCAATTGCAGTGTGAATAATATTCACTGGAGATTGGGCACATGGCCATTGATAGTTACCACCAAGCTTTCTTTCTCCATGTATTTGGCCAGTTTTGTGAAGGGGTGGAGATAAAGCCGGTGACTTTGGTCTTTAAGCAAACAGTGAGAACAGAATTGATAGGAGCGAAGCATTGAGAACAGCCACAAGGTTAAACCCCACCCACAGCAGCTGTGCAGGGTGCTTTCTCATCTGTCCATTGAAGGAGATACCAACCTCTAGACCATTGACACCACCAGAGCATTCAGAATATGAGCCTATTGCTTTATCTTTTTGAGCAATTTCTGGTACTCTCGCGAGCTCCCATGAATGTGCATTTGACAGAAACAAAATGCATTTCACAAGGTAATAACATCCTCTGGGGAAGGGATGCTCAAAAATCTCACCAAAACAAACTTCAAACGAATCTAAACAGAACTGTAAAATACAACCAATGCACACACCCAAAATTCCTGTGAAGCAAGGTCAGATTTTACAGATTTTTATCCATGGAGGAGAGATGAGCCAGTGATGGGAACATGGCAGGACATTTACATCATATTCAGACTTGAGCAAAACATTTAATTTGGCACGCTGTACAATTTTCCTAGGTGCATTAGTTCCATGTGGCCTTGATATCACCACAGCCATGCAGACTGGGGATGGCTGATAGGCCACCTGTAAAAGACAACAACAGTGGCATTGTGTGAAGTTCTGAGGGCTTGTCTTTTAGTGGGTCACCGTGGTTTGTGCTTTGTGTATTTATTAATAATCTGAAAGAGGGAATGAACAGAATGCTAATGACAGTTGCTGAAAAGACTGCATTGGGAGGTGTTACCAGCTTTGATAAATGGCCAGGATATGAACAGCAGTTTGGTTCAAAGAGACCAAAACAAGTCAGAAATATGGGATGAAAAAAAACTGCTCTCTGAAAGATGCAAACATATCTGGCAAAAATCACAGCAGAAACATTCGCTGGAGGAGAGAAGAGAGTCTGGAGCAGTGGATTTCTAGTAGCACCCTAAAAAGGAGTAAGGGCTGGGAGAAATGTGAACAAGTTTGCTGTAAATATTATAGGAGAGCGAGCAGGGCTGTTTGAGGCGGTGCTGTAGCACCAAGGGAAGGAGGTTGTGATCTCTCATCCGAGTGCGGCTGAAATTACTCTGAGACACTGCATTCAATTCTGAGCACTCAAACAAACAAACAAACAAACAAACAGTGTTGAGAGTCTTGGAAAGCAACCAGAGATAAATAGCAAAAATGATTAATGAAAGGGAGGCATTGATTTATGAAGAAAGATTCACAGAGTATATCATGTGGTTGAGCAATGGCCAAAAAGACAACATGGTGCAGTCTAGAAATGATGACAATATTTATCTTTATATTTAAGTGTGCTGTAAGGAAAAAAAAAATATATATATATGGGTAAAATAGGTTAAAATTAATTAGCAAGAGGGGGGACATAAGAATGAATTCTAAACAGACCATTACTTATTTTGACAGAACACTGCTCAATTACAAATCACTTTTAAAGGTAAATGCTGAATCCATTGTCAGTATGACATTTATTACCAGAAAGGCCACTGAAAGAAATAATACCATCCTGGCAATAATATGGATGGATCTCTTTTACTTCTAATTTTGCTGTTTCTTTTCTTTGGCCTATAAGTAAACAAGCTTGCTTTTAACAGAATTCTAAGAGATACTTTTGTCAGTTTAATAAAGGGAAATGGCAAGAAAAACCACCACTTTATTCCTATCTTAAATAAAACTGTAATATCATTTTTTATACTCACATTTTACTGAAGGGACCCTCGCCCACCCAGAAATACTGTGAAAATGAAAAAGAAGTCAAAGGTTTTATACAGTTTTCAAAGACATCTGCTTTCATTTGAGTGGACAGGATTTTTCTTAAAATTTGGGATTTTCAATGACAGGAATTTCTGTTATCAATTGAAAAGACAAATATTTTTATAAACTACACAAGAAGTCATTTTAACACTATCTTTTAAGGCTGAGAATGTAAAATAACCCAATTTTGTTCCTACTTTTTTCATTCCCATATTAGGAATAGGTATTATTTGTGAAGGAAAAGAAGACATTCAGCATAGAAATCATGTACAGAAAAAGGCAAGTACCCTACCCAAGGGTCTCTAGTCTGATATGAAACACTTAGGGAAAATGAGGCCCACTTCAGGATAATTATAAGTGGCACTTAGCATATTACTGGCAAAGTTAGACCATTAAGCCAGAATCTTAAGAAGATCTGGTAATGTTGTGAAATGTATACTACAGTAAACTACTGAATCTTAAGGAGAATGAAACTACTTAGTTAATGGCAAGATATATTTAAAATGTTCCATGGTTTAGCTTGAGCTTATACTTAAAGCCCAGCTCTGACTCTGTTGGCATATCTGTAATGGAATCATGACAAATTACAGTCACTCTGTTGTTTCATATTAGGCTACTGCAGTAGATAGTGGTTGCCTAGCTCATAGCTTGTGCTCAAGAGATACTTGTTGAATGAATGAATGAATGAATGAATAAGTGAGTGAGTTGGGGAAATGATGGGCCCAGTTTGGAGAAGGAAGTGGTTCAGTAGTTGACCTTAAAAAACTTCATGTGTCAAGTCTACCTATAACCAATTCTGATTTTCACAAGGTCAATCAAATGCGACTACTGTCCATTCCACATTCCTCTCTCAATCTTTCAAGTTATATGTTATTGTTTTCAATATCAATATCACCAGGCATTCACAGAGCACCTATTCAGTGCTAAGTCTTGGGCAAGGTGCTGGGGACACAGGATGAATAAGACAATATCTCTTCTCAAGGACTTTGCAGTCTGGATGGGAAGACAGGTAAACAAAATATATTTATATAATATTTAATATAATTATATTAATATTTTGTCTAAATATTATATAAATACATTATATGTAGTGATTTATTAATATATGTTAATATGGTTTTATATATAATAAAAATATTTATCAAAATTATGATAACCCATTGAGATAAATGTCACAGTAAGGGTTTGTGTCAGGAGCCTGGGAAGCGCCAAGAAGAGTGTGTCTAACTCCTGGGTATACCAAAAATAAGGTCAAAGTGTGGGGACTTCTTTTCTCTTCTGGGGATTTCTCTTGACTTTTACTTTAACCTGGGCATGTATATATACACCTTTAGGAGATAGGATGTTTTACCCCAGAATTCATGCTTTTCTGTCTTCTACATTCTACGACACACAAGGACATTCCTTTTTACAGGGAAGTTTGGCCTTTAATGTTCTTACAGTTACTTACTTATAAAGATGAAAAAGTTTGCTTAAAATTCATTTGTGATTTCTTTATAGAGTGTTAACTTGTTTGTCTTGGTCTCTTTCCATTGCATCCTCAAGAAATTGTTTAAAATGAAATCAATTTGCAGGAATGCTTGATTTCATGTGTCAAATAGAAAGGCCCACTAAAAATTGTTTATTCTCAGCAGGATTGTAGCATGTAAAATTGCTAGTTTACAAAATTCATTTTAGTCTATTATTTTTATAAGTATATATTTGTTGTCAGTAGTAAAAGGTACACTGGATAAAAGTACAATAGAGGCTGTAGTCTGTAATATCGAAAAAAAATCTAGTTAGTGACATATTAGGTGTGCTTTATTCAGTCCACATAACACTAAGGTTTTTAATTTAATTTATGTTTCTATTGACTGAATGTAAATAAATAAAAAGTAGGAAGTTCTTTGCATACCATTCTCTCGGGGGGAAGGCAGTATAGAGATAACCTGCACTTTGATCATTTTATTTTACAATCAGTATCTTAGATGGCAGATTTAAGACAGGTTCTGTAGATTGCTGTTCGGCTTTTATTACGAAGGCCTGATGTGAACAGGATATATACCACAATATAATATTACTATCCATCTTGCACTTCAACAGCACTTCAGTGCTCAACAGTAAATCACCTGTAGCCAGATACTAGATAATGTGTTGTGTAAATCCCCCTTCCTTGGTCTAGGTATGAGTTTAAATATAAACGTATTATCTTGTTGAAGTACAGTTAGGCTATCATAAGCTCCATTATCTACCTGAAGTTTTAAAGTAGGAGTAGCGGTACAGGAAATGAAAACATGTATCCTTCTTCCTTTTGAAATTTGTCAATCATATAGGCAGATAGATTTGAGGCCTACTCCTGCCAACCTGCCCCAACAAGGACAGAAATCAGTAAAGGACATCTGATGCAGTGTATGTTCAAAGAAAAACATCGCCATGCTTCACGTAGAGGAGAGAGCACTGGATTTTAATGCAGGTGCTGTGACTTCCTGGGAGATCTGGACCAGCCACTCGACTGCTGTGGTCTCAGCAGAGGCATGTTTAGCTGGGGCTTTTCATTTATGGCTTTCAAAATCATTTTCCTTGTGAGGCACAACTTCTCGTGATTCACTTAGATGTCACGTTTTTTGTAGTCATGACATTTCTTTAGCTAGGTTAACACACGTAAAGCGCATCGCACAGCGCCTGGCATTTAGTGATTAGTAACTGTTGCTGGTGGTGATGAGGATGATAGGAGAGCGGAGGTATTTTCATCAGGGCTGCAATTAGGGTGAGCCCGGTGACATTTGCGGGACCCTCGGGGGAGGACCTCCTCAGATTTTGCACCTAAACACCCCATTCGCTTTACCCTAGTCCTGGCCTTGATTTTTTTAAAAATGATACATCCTTTACTTATGCTATTTTAGAAATACCTAAACTGGATAGTTATCAGTTATGCAGTTTATACCTGTATACTCTGCTCATAGCTATCATGTCTTCATTTTGGACAGCTGAAAGAATTTATATATTTGGGACATAAAAAAGAAATAAAATTTTGTGCATGTATTAGTATTGTATATGCATTTGATAGACATTTAAAATGTACATTTTAGATAGAAACAACAGTTATGTATACAAAATTATGTATGAACAAAAGAGCGCTATATATATATATATATTATGTATGCTATCTGACATAATTTAGGATATACTATTTACATAATCTGTTATCAAATTACACGCATAGTATAAGAACTCACTAAGGGACATGTTTTGTACCTGTATAGAAGTCCCTTCTGCTTTCTAAGGACTCAGCAAACTCCAAGTTTCCTACTTAAAGGGGCTGACAGTATTTTGCATCCTCCCCTCCACTTCACCAGTTCATCAGAATTAACGATTTGCCAGGACCACAAAGCAGGCCCAGGAAGGTCAGAACTTAGATCTTTGGCATCCCGCAGGCTGGACGTGGACACTGTCACCCAGGCCTTTTTTTATTCCTTCCTCCGGGCTAATATTGTTGAGACTCAAGCTGATGGAAGAATGGAAGGGGCTGGTGGGGGGGTAGGGGGGCTGGCAGGAGACAGGCAGCCAGGCTGCAGTGCCCCCACCTGAGCACCAGCCCACAGACCGTGTGTGGGTCTCCAGGGAGGCGGCCTGTGGATGTATGCAGGTTTCTACATAGGTACATTTAGAATTCATGTAGATATGCTTATCTAAGTATGCCTCTGCCTTATTTTTCAAGGCATTGAAGAAGACAGTGGTGAGTCTGGGAGCCCGGTGGGTCTTGTGTGTGTGGGTTAGGGTGGGTTTTTTTTTAATGTATAAATGAATGCTTGCTTGAAGTCAGTAATTCCAGAGGCTGTGGCAGGGGCTGTATTATTACCTGCTTTAATTTTTAAAAATTATCTAGATAGTATATGAATTCTTTCTCCATGTGAAAATTTGAACATAACAAATAAGGCAAGTATCCCTTTAAACCACTCCCCACATCCCCATCTGAATTTCCTTCCCACTGTGGTATCTGCCATTCTAGAACCACCTCTACACATTTATATAACATATAGAGATCCATATAAAATATGCCAGTTTTGTGTGCTTGTGTGCATGTGTGTGTAATTTGACAGGGATAGTGTCACTCTGGATTAACTGTTCAACTTCTTTTTCCTACCAAATTCCACATCTTTGGAGATTTTTCCATGATAATTAATAAATACATCTAGTCCTCTCTAGCTACAGCACAATATTCTATAGTGTGTTTATAAAGGAGTTTTTTTAAACATGCCTCTACTGAGAACGGGAAATGAAACGTAGTATATGCTTAGTAGGTGTTTGTTGAATACACAAATAAATTTTCTTAGCAGCCAACAGAGCGGAAAAAAATCTCTTTAGAAATGGATACGTGCATATGATGTATGTAATCAAGAGGTGGCCACATCCTGCGCTTAAAGCATAGGATAATTTTCTCTCGTGGTATTGGTAAACTGACATCCGTGAGTCAGTTACTGTGTGACACACTGCATTTATTCACCTATGATGCAGATATTATAATTACCTTCCTTTTACTATGGGTAAATTAAGGCTCAAAGAGCTTCTATCACTTGTCAAGGCTCGCTTCTTGTAAGGGGCTGAACCTGCTTTCAAACTCAGAGACCAAGTCCTGAGTGGCTACTCCCTCTGGTGTCTCCCTGCTTGTGCAATGAGAGAGAAGAGAAAAGGTAAGAAAAGAGGGGAGGAGAGGGGAGAGGAGGGGGAGTGGGAGAGTAGAAGGTTTTTTGTTCTCTGCTTCTGTTTTTATCTCTGGCCTTCTATACTTCTCATTTTTTTAAACTTGAAGATGGAAGAGTAAGGTTTATAGATTGGGACGGGGAGCAGTAGGGACAGAAAGGATGAGAAATGAAGATTAAGTGTAGGCAAGGGGAGGTGGTAAAAGTAGGAGGTAGAAAAAAGGAACTAGAAATTCCCCAAGTTTTAGGCCTTAATATCTGGACAATGTAAAATAAATCTGGTAATTTTTGAATAAATATGGCATCTTAGACCATTGGTAATTTAAAGACAAGTTAGTGGGAGAGAAAGGTAACTTTCAGGGAGAGTGAAGGCTCAGAGTCACATCCTGGAAGGTCACACAGGCTAGGGTAGTAAGGTGGCATATTCAGAGGGTAAAACTGTGAAGGTTTCCTCTTTAAGGACCAATGCGACTGGTTGATAAGCACCCCAGCTTTGGGGCAGTGGGACACAGCTCAAAGAAGGTAGCTGACTAGCTACAGCAGGGGTTGCAGTACCACACGAGGACCCAGTCTAAGCAGATACAATTCCCCAGAATGGCAGGAGGAAATATGGAAAGAACCTTCATCCTTGATGATGCAGTTCAGCGGCTGACCTAGCCACTCTTGGAACTGTGTTCCTTGGACCTCTTGTTATGGTTGACAGTAAACGTCCTGTTTGAGCTCTTTTTAATTAGTCCTTCTATTACTAACAGCAGAAAGCACTCAAACTTATATAAACCACATCCTATGGCTTTTGTCTGTCTAATGTCGTCTCCCATCACTCTTCCCCTAGCTCACTGGCCTTTTGTTTGTGGCTCTTTGCCATTGACTGCCTCCACCCTTTGTCTGATCAGCTCCTCCCTGGTTCCTCAGGTCTGAACTTGAATGTCATATCTTCAGACAGATTTGCTCAAACCACCCCCTCCGCCTCCTTCCTCACCCCCTACCACTTTCTATTTTTCTGTTATTCCTTCACAGACTTTACCACACATTTCACGTAATAAATGTTTTCTTGGGTAAATTTTTTAAATTTTGGATTTTCTCACGAGACTGCAAGCTCTATGAGGTCAGGAGCCACACTGTTGTTCTATTCCCAGCATTAGCACAGTGTCTGGCATAGATACTCAGGAAGTATTTGCTGAATAAATGAAAGCCTCACCTCAGCCTGGTTCTCTTCCAGCTCTCAGCAGAAGGTGAAGTAGATTTCCCTAGGAGGACGTATTGTAGCCTAAAGCCTCCCCAAGAATCTCCTAAGTTAACTCTTATTAGTGTTTTGGCATTTTAAGCAAATAAATAAAAGCCTAACTCAATAACTATAAACTGCATAAATAATTAGAGCAGTGAGGATATGAACCACTGAGATAGAATAGTTTAACTGAATAGGAGAGTAAATAATAACTAATAGTGCAGGTTTGTATACCATATAGTATTATATGGGAAAAGTACTGATTTTTGGATATGGAGTGCATCCATGCACTTCACTAAAATTAGTTAATTTTAGTTTTGCCAGTGCATTAGTTTTCTCATGTTGTCTAACTTTGTAATCTACAATGTGGTCAATATATTTACTCTTCCAGTTGTTATGTCTCATTTCTGTTTCATGTTGTATTACATTGTCCCAAACTTTCAGAGCAATTTTAAATAATGGTAGCCTTATAAGATAATTTTGTCTTCTTCCTGGCCTTAGTAGGAATGTCTCTGCTGGCTGTTGATGTTTTTAAAAAATCATATTAAGGGTGTATTTCTTTCTTTCTTTCTTTCTTTCTTTTTTTATCCCTGAGAGACACTTAAATATAGAAGCAGTTGGAAATATATGAAGAGGTATAACTGAATTTCTGTTTTATGTTCTATGAGATGCTGGTATGTTTTCATATATAAAATTACATTGATGAGAAAATTTGACTCTTTTTTATCTTGTCTCATTTTTCCATGTCAGTCTATTTATGAATGTCCCATTTCCCTGCTGAGTGGTAGAGCGACGGTTGCAGAGATGATATAATGAACTTGCTAAGTGACCCACAGAACCATTGAGCATTATGGCTGAAGAATGATGGCCAAATATGTAACTGTGATCTACCCTACTTTTATTGCTCCTTCCTAACATGAACTGTGTATTTAATATGTGTTTTAGGATATATTACCTGTAGCTACTACCGAGTACTTAGTATATGCACCAGCCCTATGCAAATCACTTTATATGGTTGATCTCATTTAATCCCCACAAAATTCTATGAGGTAGGTACTATTACTTTGATTCCCATTTTACAGATGACAAAATTCAGTCTTAAGGAAGTGCAGTTTATTTGTCTCAACAGAGCTACTAAGTAGTAAAGCAAGGACTTGGACCCTGGCAGTCCAACCCCATGTCCTGTGCTGTTGCTACCTTCTATGCTAATGATAAGTCACTGTTAATTTTTGAAATCTATTGGAAATGAATAACCATAGTTGCAAGGATCCATAGCAAGAAGATAGTAGTTTAGAACTAATTTTGAAATGAAATGACAGTAAATATGCAAAACTGGACATCATAAAATACTGATCTTTTAAAGTATTTTATAAAGTGAATGACACATTCAAATGGAAGGCTCTCATGAAAATATCCTCCTTATTTTAACATTTATAACAGATCCTTGTCTTAAAAATCTCTTAATTTTTAAGAAGCTAATTATTATCAGAACTTTTTAGTAATGAGTTTGTATAAGCTTTCAGGTCTACATCTACCCTGAAAAGATTATCTAGAATATCTAATGTAATATTGTTTTCCTGAGTTATGGTAATGAATTCACATTTATTTATTATCATTTATACTCACTACTAGCACATTATCAAAATGAACTCAGGATGTTTTCATTTCCATTAGAATGAAAGGGTTTGGTTTTTTTTTTTTAATTTCAAAAAATGAAACCTACAAACAACTGGAAACTGAAAACACCATAGTCATTACCCAGATTTAGATTCTAAAGGGACAAAATGATCTCATAAAGAGTGCTACTTAAAACAATAATAAAATTCCAGTCAACATAATAAATGATGAAATCTTCTGAAATGCAATAATGTCATAAAATAAAACATTTCACCCTTCAAAACCAAACAATCATGTTTGAATTAATGTCTGGGATTATGGCCTTATGAAATTGATTGTAAGGCCTTTCCCCTAGTGCTTACTAAACCTCATGGCCTTACGTGATATTTTTGTGGGATACAGTCCACATTTAACTTAGATCACTCATGCCTGCTCAGGTCAACGCTTCACTGTTAGGCACACATGGAACCACATCACTGCTTACAGGCCCGCCATGGGGTGCCATCAGCTGTGCGTGGCTTCCAAGACCATCTGAATAGAGGAAGTGCTTGTGTCTTTATTGTAGATATAACTCACTCTTGATCAAATTAGATTTGTGAAAATAAACATTACAAGATTGAATGAGTGGATTTAATATTCTATAGAAGGAGGATTTCCCCCACATTTTCAATAATTTTTTTTCCAGAACTTTGCTCCTTGAGTGCATGTAAAGCATAATTTGATTTACAAAAATTTTTAGAAACAAATATTTTGCATAAAATACTGTCTAAAATTGAAATCACTCAACAAATAGTAATTAAGTACTTCCTGTGTGTCAGCGGTTGTGAATTAAATGCTCTAAGTTCAATTAATCCTTACAGCAAACTTGTGAGATGGATGTAATTCCTAACTTATAGATAAACATGTTAAAGCTTACAAAAACTAAGTAGAAGCTGAAGACCAAATCTCATTTACCTTTGTAGTCTGCACGTTCATAGCGGGCTTGCTGCATGGTCAGAGAAACTGTGGATCAAAGGCAATAAACACATGGTGGAAATGCATTCAAATCTGGGTTTTCTAACTCCAATTCCAGTGTCCTTTCTATTATATCATCCTGCCTATAATAGTATTTTCTGTGGCAGTGGTAAGTGGCTTTATTAAATAAAGCCAACTGAAATGAAACTTTGGGACTCCTATCTGAAATAAGGTGGGCTAAAGTTAGTCATAAAGCAATTATACTAAAATTAGTGCACCTTCATGATACTGTCATATCACTGTAGTTACACCAACGATGGTAAGACCTTCAATTCAAAGATGAGCCTGACTGCTGATGTTAGGCTACAGAAATAACTAACACAATCCACAAATAAACAAAAGTACTAGAGAATTTTGTTTCCAATAATGGAAGACTAGGTAATTTAAATTAACTTTCTGCTAAGAAAAATCAGAAATGCTGGACAAAATGTTTTAATACTCTGTTTGAAAACATGAGACAACTAACAAGATAGTAAGAATTATTGTCTAGCCTAAGGAAGAAATAGAGACACAGGGAGATGAGCCCAGCACCTACGGCCATTTTTCCTTTGGGGGCATTTGCCCAATCTTGAGGAGATAGTGAGAGCCTGAAAGGCTGATCAGACTTTCTTGTTATTTATTTATTTTCCTAGTTTTATTGACATATAATTGGCATACAACAATGTGTAAATGTAGGGTGTACAGCATAATGACTTAATATACTGTGAAATGATTACCGCAGTGAGTTTAGTTAATATCCATCATTTTATATAGATACAAAAAAAGAGAGAGGAAAAACATATGTTTTCTTTGTGATGAGAATTTGAGGAGAGCTTTTGATAGCTTCATGGGGATTAGAGGACTTGCCAAGTTGTTGGGGGTCCTAATTGAGGGGAACCTCCTCAATTAGGTTGTTTCTTGAAGGTTCCTACTCCAAATATAAGGCTAAACCTAAAGTAGAAACTCTTTGGGAGCTCAGCTCAATCTAAAATCATTTCAATCCCTGAAATTGGATTGATGTTATCTCAAATTGCTCATGCCTTCAGCAACCTGACATAAGTGTGAATAAAACCTCTTTGGAGAGAGAAGAAAACATCCTTGCCTACAAATTAGTTCCATTAATGGTTCTGTGAGTATACTGTGTAACATAAAATTTAAAATATAGGCTCACAAGTTGATAAATGTTATGAACAAAATCCAGTAGAAACAACAGACAACAGGAAAAGGCCCACAGGGGCTGCAGATATTGCAGTTATCAGACACAGACTTTAAAATAAATGTGCTTACAATATTCAAGGAGCAAAGACAAGATTGAGAAATTAAGAATGAAACTGGGAACCATATGATAAAACATTAAACAATGCAAAAATAAAAATTAAGACTTTATGAATGTATTTGTACATTAGATATAGATGAAGAGAGAATTAGAAAACTGGAAGATATTTCAGAAGAAAATATCCAGAATAAACAGACAACAGCAAGCATGGCTAAAGATATAGAGAATATAGTGAGAAGAATATAGTGAGAAGGATTGAAGAGAGAAGAGAGAGAATGGGCCATAAGTAATATTTGAAAAGACAATTGCTGAGAACTTTGAGCAAATAATGAAAGAAATCGAGCAACAGATTTAAGAAGATCTAGGAACAACAAGCAGTATAATGTAAGAAATTTTAATCTAGGCAGAGGAAAGAAAAGCCAATGAAAACCAAAGATAATATATTCTTAAAAGCATAAATCCTTTATAAAGATTTATTCACATTTAAATATTTGTTAAATTTTGAGCCATTGCCATTATTTGGAAACTTATATTCTTTTGTGATTTTGTATTTGATCTATCTGCACAGTATTTGATTGTTTGTAGGTCTATCTCTTTGCCTTTATTAAGAGATGGTAAATTTTTTTCTTCTGCTTAAGAATCATAGTAGCAATTTCACCATACTTAATTATGTAGGGAATAAAATTTCTCTCTGAGATTACAGGAAGGAAGAAGCTGGCATGGATGGTTTTACTACTTGTGGTGGGGTTTCCTGAGGAAAAAAGCCAATATAAATAAATTATTTAAGATTTATTATGGACCACCCCCCCCCCCAACATACACACACAAATGAAACACATGTACAGTAAGACATTTAAAAGTGAAACATAACAGAAAAAAACATAAACAGTAGATAATTTTCTGGGCCAGAGTTGAGGAAGCAGACAATAAATTTGGCTCCAAGTATTCTGGCATAAAGACAAAAGGGGATAAACATAAGTTTACACAACTTTGATCTTTAATTTTTTCTGAAACACAAAACATACAGATCTACAGTTTTCCTGGAAGTTAAGGAAAGGAGACACCAAAAATACTTTTGAAAACACTGGATTTGGGTATATGACAATTGGGTTCAGTTCTAACTTTACTCCTTAATAACTATTCAACTTTAGAGCCCCCAGTAACTTCTAAAGAAAGGTGAATAAAACTAATTGACCCGCCTACCTCCTAGGGTTGTTGTGAAGATAATCATATTCAAACTGGAAATACTAATAAGCAAAATAATCCTAAGAAATGCTCAAGCTCCAAGAGAGACATGACATTAGAGAAAAGTACCTGCCTGCTTTAGCTGAGTTAAGGACTCAGATAGTCAGGGACTCAAGCTGGATTTCATTCTAGTGCACTGAGCACATAGGAGAATCCAATACCAACATTAAAAATCTTAGAGAGTAAAAGAGAGGTATTAAAAATGAAGATAAGCAAATGTTGTCCTATTTTTTACAAAGTGTGTACAGATGGAGGCAGGGAAGAACATGAATTCCAAGAACAAAAAACTAAATTATATAGATCTTTGGCGAGATTCTGCAGTGAATTTTGAGATTATTTGTTAGGTTAAGAGAGTTGCAATTACCAGCAATAAAGATTCAGCAAGAACAATTTACAATAGCTATCTTTTTTGTTCATGTGTTTCCAGACTCTTAGACTGGAGGAATGCATCATGATTCTAGCAAGCAGCTGACAATGTCACTGGGTATCACTGAGGACAGAATGAAGAAAAAGGTCTACAAGATACAAATAATTAGGCGGGTTCACTATTGGCTGAAGGCCTGTAGGGCAGTGGTCCCCAACCTTTCTGGGACCAAGGACCAGTTTTGCGGGAGACTATTTTTCCACTGACAAAGGGGGTGGGGGCGGGGGGTGGTTTGGGATGATTCAAGTACATTACATTCAAGCTCACCTCCTGCTGTGTGGTCCAGTTCCTAACAGGCCTGGACCAGTGCCCGTCCACAGCCCGGAGGTTGGGGACCCCTGCTGTAGGGTATCCCACTAACGAACTCATTATCCACTAGGTAAAAAAATTTTACCTGGTATGGTTTATGGGAACATTCAACTTGTGAAATTATCAGCTTAGATGAAGATATAGAACATATACTTCATTTTCAGATGCTATAAGGGGAATTAATGTGTTGAGTGATAAAATAAGTTTCAAAAGATCTTGATGACCTGAAAGGTACAGTGAATTAAAGATAATACATTTAATTGGGATAAATACATGCAAAGTAAAATTTCCCTTATGTTAAAAATCAACTGCCAGGCTGGTGGGAATTTGGTTTAAGTGCAGTTTATACAAAAAAAGCTTTCAGGGTTTGACAGCAGGGTCTTCATGAACAAATAATGTGATTTGCCAAACAAACAAACAAAACACCCCATAACAAACAAACAAAAAATCCATCATCCTAGGCCAGGCCTAGAGAAATAGCCTTTCCAGACCAAGGAAATAATAGTCCTCTGCATTCAGAAATGGTTAACTTACATCTGCAAGATTGGGACTAGATAGGGGTGCCACGTTGACAAAGTGGAGTATAACAGAGGAGAGTGAGTAAAATGCTGGAAGGTCTGGAAACAATCACATCAAAATCAGCTGCAAGATCTTGGTTTATTTTGCCTGGAACAGGGGATGGTGTGGGTCTGTATTTATGGAGGGAGATATTATAATGTCTGTAAAGAATTTAGCACAAGATGCTATACATAGTAAACACCCAGTAAATGCCAACTGTAATTATGATTCCAACTGCAAGAAGACTGAGCTAGTTTACATAGCCTCAAAGGAGAACACTAGGAACAATGTGTGGAAATTATGGGAAACAGTAGTTATTTTGATAGAGAGGAGGAAGAAATATAAGTTAGAACTATATGGAAAGTTTTCACAGATTGTTTCATGACTTGAACATCACCTGAGATATTGTAGAAATTTCCATGTTTTTATAATAGCCATAGTAATTTAAAGAGGCATAACTAGTTAGTATTATCAATCATCTTGTGGCTTAGAAGCATGCCACCTTCTATCAACTGGCCGTTTCTGAATGACAAGCTTGTTAACTGAAATAAGACACTTCATTTGTAAATATGTGTATTGTTGAATGGGAGACATTTCTTCAGAAGGTATTATTTTATTTTCTAAAGAAGAAAACATTTCACAAGATCATCAAACATCACAAAATGTGGGAATTATTAGCACACAATAGCACCTAATAAATATTTATTTAATGAATTATCAAAGTAATAATTTCCATTGTAATCACTGGAAATTTTAAGATAGAGAGAAATTGGCCATGAAAAAAATGATCCTTTCCCTCCTCACTTTAAAGAAGATTTTTTTCCTCCATTGTGAAGTACTGTGTGTGTGAGCATGTGTGCATGTGCGCATGTATGAACTTTCTCCTACCTGGAGGTAAGGAAACTATTACTAGTATTGGTCTGAGATGAGGCATGCCTTGATGCATAAGGGACTCTTCCAGCAACTGCCATCACATTCCTTCAAAGCTAATAGTGCATTTAGAAGTAAAAGCAAAATGGAAATCTTTTTTTCTTTTTTGTTTGTCTCTGTCTTCTCTTGAAGTGCATTGTGGGAGGGGAAGGTAGGCACAGCTACCATGTTGCTGACTGACAAACTTGAGAGCGAAGGTTTGTACTGCTGGTTGTACGGACCTGATCAGTAGCTTTCTTTTCTCAAAGGGCATTTTAATAATCATCACTTATAATGCAGCTAATATCTTTCCGTGGGGCTATTACACTGTGACAAAGGGCCACTGGTAAACTCAGCTCCATGCCGTGCACCTAAGCAATCACCTTGCTTTTAAAGACCAAAATTATTAAGGTGTGTAATGTTAAGGTGAGATGTCAGATAATTTTGATGGATAGGAAATACATACATATCAACTCTATTTAAATCTATTTAGGGTAAGGGATATTATAGGCACATTTTATTTCTCAGCCTAGAAGAACTTTTGAAATCACACAGTTTTACATCATTCCATTAAAATGAAGTTGAATGAGACAGTTTGATAGTCAGTTCAAGAGCTTCACCATAAGCCTTAGCATACATATTATATAAATTTTATAAGAAATAGGATATAGAGATACTACTGGCTTTTAAAACTTGTATCCCATTCTGCAATTCTGCAAGGTGTGGTTTTGGGATCAGCTTCTGAGGTTCAGTGGGAAGAAGATAAATCTATGTCAGGAGAAGTAGGTGCAGCCATGTGAAATAGTCAGATGCTAGTGAGATTTACTTTTACTACTTATAAATGGAATTGTGAGGGGGATATTTTAAAATTCAGTCAAACTTTTTAAAAAGTAAACAATTATGAACAACATTAAGGTTCCGATTTTGAAATTATGTTATGTTTAGAAATTATGACAACAGGCCCTAACCAGTGTGGCTCAGTTGGTTGGTTGTTGTTATGCAAAGCAAAAGGTTATTGGTTCGATTCCGGATCAGTGCACATGCCTGGGTTGTGGGTTCATTTTCTGGTTGGGATGTGTGCAAGAGATAACCAATCAATGTCTCTCTCTCGTTGGTGTTTCTCTTCCTCTCTTTCATCCTCTCTTCCCTTCTCTCTAAAAATGAATAAAGTCTTTTAAAAAAATCATGACAATGGTATAAAGTTGTCAGTTTTGACTGTACTGATGATATTAACAACCTTCTTGTCTTTTCCTCTGGCATGGCTTCTCTTAAATTTTGAAAATTGACCCGAAGGCAGTAACTGTATAGATTGAGAAAGCATAAAGTTATAAGAACACTGAAGAATCTAATTTATATTTTGTGCTTGAGACTAATGTTGAAGTTAGTCATGTATTCTAATATACCTTCTAACGTGATTCTCTAACACATACAGGGATTTAGAATTTCCTTCCCTTGTTAATATGATTCTCTCCCATGGAGCCATTTATCTTATTTTTTGTTTGTTTTTCAATTATTAACTTCCAGGATTAGAGAGCTTTGATTGTTTTTAAAGCTGGTATATGACCTTAACTCCAAATTTTTACCACTATTTAAGATGAATTTTGGGGTTATTTGGGAACTATTTTACTATATTATTTGATTATACTCAGTATACCACAGGTGGCTTGTAATATTTAGAATGAGAACTCTGATGAGACTATTTTTATCTCTGCAAGCAGAGTGTGGCTTTATTGTCATTCGTGTTGACACTGAAACTAGGAGGCTTTAAGACAGTTGAGAGGGCTCTGATTTTATGTCAGCAGTTAACCTGGAAACAAGAAAACTGTTTAAGTAAACTTTTTTTTTAGGTTAAATTATCGGAAATGTCAAGGTACCTGTTGTAACTTGCGTCTTCACACCTACTTCCATCACCTTCCAACCCTTGAACACAAGGAATTCATAATCAAAATAAGTAATTTGGAACAAAACAGTTATAGTGTATCATAGAAGCCGGCACAGTTGTGAAACTGGAATGCTTTTAAGTAGTATGCAGTCTGGGAAGCAAATTTGAGTATCTTTGAAGTTTCTTGACTGTGATCTGAACAAATTGCTTGTGAGTTATAACTGGAGGGTGTTCTTATGATGCCACGCCCTATCCCTGGCATGTAACAGTGATCATTGTCTATCTGGGGCGTGTGAAATGGAGTAAGACCTTCTGTAATGCAGTGAGACCTTCTGTAATGCAGTGAGACCTTCTGTAATGCTAGCATTAGGAACCTGGATGAAGCTCGGAATGGCAGTCCAGGCAGGAGCTCTGTAGATATTTAGAACCCGGGGCCCCAGGTACCATGGAAGTCGAGGTGAAGGGTGGGGCTGAACCAGGAGGACTGGTGAATGTTTACATGAGAAGTAATTAGACCTCAGGTCTTCTACCTGTCACGCCTGGCTGGCTGCCTCTTTCCTACGCTGGCAGGAGATGGAAGGTTTACTCTCAAGAAATTGAACAGAGTAGGAGGGAGGTGCTGGAAGAAATACAGGAAAATGAAGTCGAAGTGGGAAGGCAGCAGGCAGGGGAAAAGAGTCCGGATCTGTCCGAGGATTTGCCAGTGAAAGGCTGGACCCGACAACTGAGCTGACAAGGGGGGACAGCTTCAGAAGCCCACAGAGCAGCTGGGAACCGGTGAAGAAAGCCTGTTCTGAGAAAACCTGGCAGCAGTTGTCCTTGGAGGACCCGATAAGGACTGAGAACCTTGAAGCTGAGGAAGGAGAGAGAAAGCATTTTTAAGTTACTGTTGAAATACATGAATATTATGCATTTAACCTCTGCAAACATAACTAGGTTTGGAAGGAACGGATGTCCTTTGTGTGCAGAGAAGTCACCACAGGGGAAATTCAAGTGTTCGGTAAACATGAAAAAAATGTTCAGACTCACACATAATCAAACGAGATGAATATATACACAACGAGTTACCAGTTTCTTCTTAAAGTTAGAAAAGAATAAGAAAAAAGAGAATGCCTAATGCTGGCCAGGGCGTGCTGACATAGGCCTTGGCACAGTCCTGGAAGGAGCATAATAGGCCATTCCTTAAACAAAGTGATTTGACAAAATGTATCAACAGCTTTTTGCATATTAATTCCCTTTGGTCCATAAATTCTGGAAATCTCACCTAAGAAAATAACTAGAAATTTAAATAAATATAATAAGAGATATTTACCAGTCATTATTTTTAATAGCTTCATCCCGTGAAACACTCAGCCAATAATGTTCAATCATAAAGGCGGCTTTCTTGTTGTCTCACTGTGCCCTGCTGCCCCCTATTGAGCCTCTCAATAACCTGTGGAGGGTGTTCTCATAGGTGCTGGTGCAGAGGCTCCCCTCCAGTGGTGGCAGGCTAACGGCTGGGGAGGCCTTCCTGCCCGGGGGTCCTTCGCCGGGGCTGTCTGCTCTGAGTTGGTGAACCCTCAGTGAATGCAGACGTTCAGGGGTTTTTAAGTCCTGTCCAAAAGAGGGAAAACAAAGCATTGTATTGATTGAATAAAAATTGGCTTCACTTGGAGACCATGGCATATATTGAGCTTGTAATGAATGGGATCCTCTAAGCTTGTGTTTTGTTTAACCTTTCTTAAGTTCCATATTTTTTGGGAAACTGAGGGAAGTGATTGAACTTTTACCCTAGAGGAGAAATGCACATATGCACATTCAAACAAAATGTTGTATATTTTCAAGGGGTTGGTTTGTGAAGCCCTGGGGATATAAGGCCCAAGTAACCCCTCTCTACTGTGTACCTATTCTAGTTCTCTGAGAACATAGTGCCTTCCTGAATTTGTTTTAATATAATAAAAAACACCATAGTTATTTTGGCATCCATAAAAATGGAATCTATCTGAGATATTTCTTATCAGTTTAGAACTCTACTGCATAAAAATTCGCTAATCTAGAACAACCATTGGCCCCTCCTATCCAACAATTGGCACTTAGGTATTTGGGTTTTGCCCAGATGCATTTTGCTGTTGCATTACCAGCTGCTTCTCCTCTTGGCCCAACGGATGGGAGCAGGGAGAGTGGTGCTAGAGGACGAATATGTATCAGAACAACCTGGAGGGATTTTCAAATTACCCGTTCCGTTTCCTGCTCCCCAGACAGGACTCAGAGCTGCAGCCCAACCAGCAGTCTTTGTGATGCCTAGTGGAAATAGGAAGATATTCCAGCTGGAGGTACAAACTCCATGACAGTTTGTGCTGCTTATTGTAATTTTGTGTCCTAAGAGAGTATAGATGGTTCAGAGACGTCACAGAACCAGGGAATGCTAGAGTTGGGAAAAACAACATAAAAGTTTGTGTTGTGACCAGTAGCAAGAAACACATTGTCCATCTTCATTCTTCACTTTTTTTTTTTAAGATGGCGATGTTTTCATTCAAATGGTTCACTACTAAAACAACGGAATGTGTATGGCAGCGGAAGTGCTCAGGACCCCTGCCTGGCTCCTGCCTGGCTGCTGCCTCAACCTGCAGCCCTTCCCACATGGCCATGTGGCCCGAGGCCGGGCGGGCATGGCTCTCACAGGAGGCCTGGCCTAAGGGCAGGGTCTGGACTTGGCTAGCGCTGTATCCCGATATCAGACGTCTGCCCTGCCCAGCTGCTGAGGTCCTCAACAGGACAAACTCTCCTGGGAACCTCTTTCTACCCAGCTGGCCAGGAAGGTAGTGAATACACACACACATACGATGGAATTAAGAGTTGTGCAAAACAATACAATAGATTGCATCTATTTTTTTCTATTCTCTTTTACTCTGTTTCATCCTGTCCTATCCTATTTTTATGAAAAGCCACTAAATGAATGGGTTATGACCGTAATTTGAAAAACAATCATGCCAGCTAATCGTTTTCAAACTAAATTCTTGCAATTCTTTGATGAGGTGTCTCGGGGCTGCCTGCCATGGGGATAGAGTGCAGAGGAGGAGGGGAAGGATGAGGGGAAGGTTTGGCAGGTACTTCTCCTGCTACCTCCCCCAGCTGCCATCACAGCAGCTCCATTAATTATTTTTAATGTATTGGGATCTGGTGTAATATTTTACTTTAAAAAATATTGAAATCAGTGACCTAGCCCATTCTTAGGTAAGACATTTCAATCCAAATTTAAGTGACTTACTCACATCAGGCCTGTAGTTAGTGGCAGAGCACCACCCCGAGTGTTTCTAGTCCATCATTCTTTTGTTTTTAATTTTAATTAATGTAGATTGGTGTTTCGTAGAATGTCTGATGGTTTAGAAGAACTCGTATGGAAAATCAAGACTCTTCTAGCCCCTCTTTATCTCTTACCCCTCTGTCTGCTTCTGTTTTTAGATATTCATAGCTATTTCCATAACTCAAAATATCATGCTTGTCTCTCCTTAATTTATCAATTCCCGACAACCCTGCTGACTCCCTACCATGAAGGATGAGGGCTTACTTAGCACGCTTTTACTGTCACCCATTTCCTCCTGTCCTCTCCCTCCACCTGTTTTCGAGTTATATTATTTTTAGTTCTATAATTGATTACCTATGTTATTTTAAGTAAAAAATGTAGCCCTCTATTTTTTATCGCCCCTGATTTTTTCACCCGGAACCATTGCTATTTCTATTGCGCCACTTAACAGCACCTCTAAAAACAACACCAATACTGAAAAATTTTAGTTGACAGTAGATGAATTAAAGTGTGATGTGGCTTCTTCCAGGAGCTAGAGAAACTTTACACTGTATTATTAGAGATATAAAGTCAATAAGCATAAAGTTTGAAAGAGGTGATTCACAAGAGAATTTTCATAACACTTCCAAACTCACGTAATTACTGCCGGCTCCTGGGAACGCAAACTAAATATTCTCCATATTTCTACCCCGCACCCCTCATTGCACCTAGCTTTGCAACCTTCTGTTCAGCAACAAAGGGCAGAACTCCAACTAGTGAATAAAAATTTTGACATGCCAGATCTAAATTCAAAATAAGAATGTTTTCTAGTAAACAGTCCTCCTGAGGTGGAGGGGGCTGCCATGTCACATAGTGAGTTCACCATCACTGTAAGTATCCAAGCACAATATAGATGAACATTGGTCAAGGCTTTTGCAGAAAGGTATATGCATTTATTTTTAATCCTGAGGTTTTTCAATTCTGCCAAAGCAAAGATATGTTTCATGAGGTGAGTGGAGTGTTGTGCTAGATCATGTATTCTTAATAGGGGTAATATTGCCCCCAATAGGACAGAAATTTGGCGGGGGAGGGAAATGTGTGAAAAAAATCTTAGAGATTACAATGATTTTGTGGTCTCCAAAGGGCCACATTACATAAACATTACAATATATCCATGGCATTAAAAGTTCATGGCAGGTGGGGATTAGAAAGAAAACATCTAAAAAAGCTGCATGGGCAAAGTCAATGATCAGAGCTGAAAAATAGGTTCAGAAACACTATTCTAGACTCCCCATTACATTGGTAAGTCCCAATGTTGGTTATATCCTGTCCTTTCAGAGGCTTTTTCTGAACCTCATGCCATTTTTTCCCTGTGTGCAACAGACAGTCCTCGTGGCTCCAACACTCTACAAATTGCCTTAGGAGAGGCTGTTGGTGGGAGTGGTTAATAGATTTAAATTTGTACCTGTTTCTGGAGTTGACTAGTTGTATAACCACCAATGAATTATGTAATCTCTCCAAGTCCCAGTTTCCTCCTCTTCAATGGAGACAACGACAGCTCCTTTCAAAAAGTGTTACTGGAATGTTTAAGCAGAAACATTGGCATCGGCATCACCTGGGAGCTTGTTAGGAATGCAAAATCCCGGGCTCCATCCCAGACTTAGTGAATCAGATCTGCAACTTAAAATTCTCAGGTGACTCCTAGGTATGTCAAAATCTGAGAAGAATTAGCTTTGCAGGTGGCTCAGCTGATTGGAGCATCATCTCGTACAACAAAAAGTTGCAGGTTCAATTCCTGGTCGAGGCACAAACCTAGGTTGTGGGTTCCATCCCTGGTCAGGTGTGTATGGGAGGCAACTGATCGATGTTTCTCTCTTGCCCCCTCTCTCAAATCAATAAACATATGGTGTGAGGGTTTTTTTTTTTAAAAAACTTGAGAAGAATTAGATTAAATAAAATAATATTTGGAAAAGAGCTTATTGTAGTACCTGACATTAAGTATTACTTTTAACCACTTTCTCCCATACTTCATTATCAGTTTTACGTCAGGACTTCACCTATTCCTCTTTATGTCCCCAGCATCCAAAGCGGTGCTTGGCAGATGGTAGCCACTCAAATTTATGCAGTGACTGAAAGCCTATTAGATGAATGGGTGAATGAGAAGCAGAGTGGAAAGAGGAGACAATGCTTTCTCTCTCAATGTGGCTAGAGATGGTTTCTCTGCTCAGAGTCCTGTTATCTGACTCACAGCTACTTCCCCTCAGTCTGTAAATAAAGACCTTCCCCATGGAGCACTTTCTTCTTTTTTTGTTTTAAAGACATGCACATTTAATTAAGGAGCATTTATTGAGTGTCTTCTTTGTGTAAGTCTTCTGTTGAAGAAAACAAAGATGAGTAAGATGCATTCCCACCCTCTGCCACTGTGTGTTTGTGTGTGTATGCTATCACAAATCTTTGGCAACACACTAATTCCAACCTTATCTTGGCTTAAACGATAAGAAGAGAACCAAAACATATGGGGTTTGTTGGCACACTGGGGCTGAGTTATGAATACTGTCACAAACACAGGCACCAAAAGATTCAGACAAGAAAAACAGGCTTTAATAAAGGTTCCAGAATTCCAACACGTCCTCCTTCCCCTCACCCACCCTCCCCGAACCCTTCCTATTCCAAAATAAGCTTTCTTGCTGCAAATACCTTTAAGTTCTGGGAAACATGTCCTCATAGTCACATTCTATCTTTGTCAGTATGGAGGATCCAACCCATTTGCCGCTTTTACATTTGTTCCTTGCAGATAATTCTTTCTCAGAATAGGTAAGCCATCTGCTGACAAGCTATCCTTAGTCCTCTGTGCAAACTCTTCACCTCCTTAGCCACAATGCCCACTGGAGTGGTAGAAAACAAGCTTCCTTGTCCTCCCCTTCACTCCGTGTTTGAAGTCTTGCATTCCTGGAAATCATCCCCCAATTTTTTTAGTTAAAAAAATTTTTTTTCCGAAAGAACTCCCTGTCTTTAACTAACCTATTTGAAGTGATCTTTCCCCCTGAGATACATAGTTATAACAACTTCTTATTCTTTATTAAGTATTCTTGATTCAGTTTCTGAGGACGTTTTAGATCGCACTGGGAGATGAGGGAGAGGCTGGGTCAGCTCTTGGAGAAGAGCATGAGGCAGACCCAGATGCCCTGGTAAGGGCCATTGTGATTCAGGGCACTGGCGATTAAGGGTCAGCAAGGTTCACTTTGTAGTTCTACAGCACATGTCATCTGGGAAGCTGAGGGCTCAATCAATGCTAAGAGGCAAGGATTCTGAATGTTTATTCTTTGTAGTCAAAGACAGCACATAGGATAGTGTTGCTGGCCAGGTGCACATGTGGCTTAGAGCTCCAGGGAGGCCTGCGACCTTGCCTCTCAGTCTGGCTCCTGCATAGTGGAGAGACGTAGATTTTGGAATTGATTCCAGCTTACGAGGAGAATCTGCACTTGGGTGTTCCATACGCCCCCAAATTCAGCAAGTGTCCCCAGTACTCGTGTTGCTTCTCTAGAGTCATTGTCTTGGTTGCTGGCATCACCACATTCCTAACCACTGAGACCACCTGCATCTTTAGCACTTTGCATGTGGCAGATGCTCTCACTAAAAGTTATAGAATAACATGAATGACTTCTCACCTCCTCCATGTCCCTCAGCCCCCACAAAGAAGCAAACGTGTGCATTAATTTGTTCAACAAATATTTACTGAGCACTTATGTGCCAGACTCTGGGGGGTGCAGCAGGGACAAAAATCCCTGCCCCTATGCAGTTTACACTCTAGCTAGAGCAGACAGATAATAAATGAAATAAATGAGTAAAATACATACCATTTAATGGTCATAAATGCTATGGGAAAAATTAAGTAGGTAAAGGCATAAAAAACGTGTTAAGGGGTGGTGTTCAATGTTAAATAGGGAGCTCAGGAAAGGCTTCACTGCGAACATGCCATTTGACTAAACACCGAGGGCAGGTCAGGAAGTCAGCCATGGAGATGTCAGGGTGGAGCCGGGTCGGTGGGGGATATGCCTAGCAGAGAGAACAGCAAGTGCAAAGGCTCTGAGGTGGAAGAGTGCTTTTCATGTTCAGGAGATGGACAGGAGGTTTGTGTAGCTGGAGTACAGTGGGCAAGAGAAGGAGAAGGAGATGTCAAAGAAGAAAGGGGAGGGTCAGACTGCATAGGGGTACGTGGGTAATTTTAATGTCTCTGACTTTTACTTGGAAGTGTAAAGTCATTGAAGGATTTTGAATGGAGTGACATGATTTATGTCAAAAGAGGATCACTCTATTGTCTTGAGAATAGATGGGGGTGGGATAGGAATTGGGGTAGAAGAGAAGGATGAGATGGGAAAGAGAAGCAGTGGTTGCTCAGACAGGGTGGTAGCAGTTGAGATGGTAAGCAGTGGAGGTATCTGGACGTATAGTCAATAGGATTTGCTGACAAATTGGATGTGTGTGGGGTGTGTGGGTGGGGGGAGAGAGAGGGAAGGGGGGGAGAGAGAGAGAGAAAGTCAGGGGTAACTCCAAAGTTTTTGACCTGAGCAGCAGAGAAAAAGAGTTGCCATCAACTCAAATGAGGAACTACAGGAAGAGGTGGTTAACAATGGCAGATCAAGAATTCTGTTTTGAGATTGGAGTAGCCACTCTCAACAGTGTGGAGGTTCCTCAAAAAATAAAAAATGGAACTGCCTTATGACCCCATGTTTCCACTTCTGCATATGTATTTGAAGTAACCCAAAACACTAATTCCAAAGAATGCATGCACCCCTATTTTTATTGCAGTGTTATTTACAGTAACCAAGCTATGGAAGCAACCCAAGTGCCCATCAATAGAAGAGTGGATAAAAAAGCTGTGATATACATGTACAATGGAATATTACTTGGTTATAAAATAACAACAAAATATTACCATTTACAACAATATGAATGGACAATATGAATAGAGGGTATTATGGTAAGTGAAATAAGTCAGTCAGAGAAAGACAAATATCATGTGATCTCACTTATATGTGGAATCTAAAGAACAAAATAAACAAACAAAACAGAAACAAACTTATGGATTCAGAGAACACACTGATGGTTGCCAGAAGGGAGGGGGTTGGGGGACGAGGTGAAAAAGATGAAGGAATTGAGAAGTTCTGATTGGTAGTTACAAAATAGTCATGAGGATACAGAGTACAGCATAAGGAATAATATCAATAATATAATATGAATGGTGCCAGGTGGGTACTGGAAATATTGCTTTGTAAACTATGTGAGTGTCTAACTACTATGCTGCACACCTGAAACTAATGTAAAAAGTGTTTTTAAAAAAAGAATTCTGCTTTGAACAAGTTAAGAAGTGATGCCCTTTAGGTATCCAAGTCTGCTGAACCAAGTGTGAGTTGTGGATGGACAAATGTGCACTTCAGGCTAGAGAGCTGGGCTGGAGATGTAAACTTGGCAGTGTGTGTGTAAAGCCATGAGACGAAATGAGTTCATCGGGGGACTCATAAGAAAGTGCAGAGGCTCAGAGGTGGACTGAGCAAGTTCCCTTCTCTTTATTCCCTGACCACATCTTTTGTGATTCTACTTGAGCACTTACCAGACGCCATCATACTGCAACTTGACTACCGTGTAGTCACTAAAATTCTAAAAGACTAGTCATGAAAGCTAGTGTTTATTGAATGCTTACTATGTGCATTGTGGATGATAGATTGGTTTTACATAGCCCAACAAAGTAATAGTTACAATGCTTATCCCTTAATCATACAAATGAAGAACTGAGTCCTAGGTCAAGCAGCCTGACCATAGTCACAGTAACAAGTTCAACATTCCTGACTCAGACCAAGGTTTGCTTGATTTCAAAGCCCGTGCTTGAATTAACTATGCTGAACTGCTGCTCCTGAGATAGACACTAAAATTTATATGGGCTTTCTGTACTATTGCTCAAATCTGAAGAATTTATCAGACAAAGTCAGTACTCTTCTCTGGCATTGACCTATAAAACTTTCTGTAATGGTGAAGATGTCCTGGAAATCTACATGGGCCAGTGTGGTAGCCAATAGCTCCAGATGGCTATAATTAGCCCTTGAAATTTCGCTGATACCACTAAGGAACTGATTTTTAATGATTTCAATCAATTTAATTTGAAATGACTACATGTAGCTAGTGACTATCACAATTGGCAGTGCAGCTCTAGAAAACCAAGTAACCCTAGGTAACCTGGGTGACTACTAGTATCAGTTCTGAGAAAGTGATGGGAGGGTTTTTAGTCCCTTACTTTGTAAGAACACTCATGAACAGAAGCTACCATATTTTGTAGAAGGTAAGACACTGTCAACTTTAAGATGTGTTATATTTTGTGCACTACTAAGAAAAAAATACTGTCAGTTCTAACTGAAAGACACAATTGATTGCTGAACACATTCCAATTTCAGAGATTTAAAAATATTGGGGATAATTAATCTCAGAATTCATGAAAAATGGTACCTTAGTTATTTTTGTGATTTCCTAGGTAATTTTCAAATATCAACCTTTTTTCAATTAACCTCCAGTATGATTTAGATCGCTATTGTCATAGAGAATTAATAACAGGCAGTATCATTTCTAGTATAGCTTAATTTTTAAGGTAAAATCTGACAGTAGGAATTGAAATGACAACCAAAAACATTAACAGGTTGTTCCTAAAATGATCAAGAAATAACACATGTATATTAATATTATGGGCAGAGCAAGGTTTGTTGGCACTTATTATTATTTTTACTTATTCTCCCCAACACATTTTCACTTACTTTTGCTGTTTCTTTCATTCAGTACATCTTATCTAAGTGCTAGAGAATCTGGTGTGGTTAATACAGAATATGACTAACTTCAGGACTAAATAATGATATGTCATTTTCCTTGGGACATTGTGGTAGTATCACCTTTAAAGTTTCCTAAGCCTTTATCTTTCAGCTCAAGGCTGTTCAAACAAAATTCTTACATTTATCAAACCTTGTTCTCTAAACCTTACTGAAGCCCTCTGTGGTTCCACCTTCAATTATGGAAACATCTTAAAAACCAAGGCACAAATCTGGCTTCTATCACTAGAACCATCTCAAACTTTGAAGTTATTTAAACCAAAATGGCATGTCTAAATATTTAGAGCATTAAGGACTAATCCATCCTATTTAATGCTTTCATTTCTTAAGATGCAAAGAAAATGCCCTATCCTTTATCCAGCTGCAACATATTAATAGGTAATTTAAATCAAATAAAATCATTTTGGTTCTGAAATTCACTTCACATTCTCCTATGCCTTCGACTTTAATAAAATTGTTAAAATGTGTGTGAGGGTTTGTTTTTTGTTGTTTTTTTTTTTTTAATATGAGCTTTTGAATTCAAAATGACCCATGACATATAATTTTGGTGGCATTTTTAAACTTCTGGCCCACAAAACTGTTCTTTCATCTGATGGAAAATTGTCTCAAAACAGCATAATACTTGGGAATGATTACTTCCATCTAGGAACAGGGTGCAAGTGATAGAAAGGTGTCACCAATCAGGCAAAATTAGAAACACTCTGAATATGAGTCATAGCCCTTTTAAAAACATAATTTGAAGAAGAGAAACAAGACAAAACGACAGCAGACAGAATTTGGAATCTTTGATTATAAAGGCAAAGAGCCAGTGATTCAACCACTCCTGCAGAAGGAGTGGGTGAAACTGAAACAAAGCCCAGAAGTCCATAGCATGTCTCCACATACACCCACGTTTACTTTAAAAAAAAAAAAAAGTTAAATGCTGTTAATAGTATCAGTTGCCATCAGTCCCCCGCACCTGACGAGGAATCTGAAAATCTCAGTGGTGCCGGTCCCTGTAAACGACATTAGCAATCCACAGGCAGCCTGTTTTACTCCCTCCGTGAGAGAGAATGGATGCTTGGCATATGCTAAGTAACCTCCTGTTTTATTCCATAATTAACGGAACCACAGTAAATATCACTTCGGAGTTCCTTGGGAAGAAAGGCCATTTTGAAGCAATTCTTTCCCCCCCTTGTACCTTGCTGTTTTCTTTCAGGAAACTAGTGCTGCATTATATCTTGCCTTTTCTTTCTAACATAGTAAGTGCTAATTATGCCCCTTGGGTACACCTTGGATGCTGTGTTAAACACATCTAGAGTTGTTTTTTTATTATCATGAAAAAAATATTTGACATGAAAGACTACCTGCGGAGGCTCTAAGGGACATTGAAATAAACCTTTGTAATTTACAGGCTAAGCAATTCAAGGATGCTGAACGATGGGATCGTGCTCAGAAAGAGACACAGTAAAGTCCCTATTGTGTGAGTTTGTTTATATGAGGAGATGAAATCAATATGATGTAAAGAAAAATGCTCTGAAAGTATGTGTGCCTGTGTAAGGGAGGTGGGGCCTCACGCTTCTCCAATCCACACCTCTCAACTTATTTGACACTTGAATGCATAGTTCATTTTGTTACTGCTTCTGCAGTGGGTTAGATTTTCAGTCCACTCACTCAGGTGTACAGAAATAAAATGACTGTCATTTTTCTGCAACCCAACTAAAGTCGAACCTCAGAAACTCTGCCCCTTTTCCTGGGCAGCCTCACGGTGTTGCTGCGCTGGCTGCCGAGGGATGCTTGGTCTCTTCTGCTCTGCATCCCCTTGGTCTGACAGTCTCGTTCCCACTGAGACTTGTACTGGGTCCGTGCAGGTCACTGTGGCAGCTCCCGGGTCAGGTGGGCCTTGCATGCGGGCACATGAGAAATGTTCTCAGCCTGTCGTGGGGGCTCCTATTTAGCCTCCTCATACAGACCTTCTGCTGCCTTATCAGGTTGGCATAGGAAAATCTGCGCTTCCCGTGGGAACGTGGTGCATGGAGTCTCAGAGCTGTGCGGAGCCTGGGCCATTGCCCTGTGCCTCCGCTCCCCCCTCCTCACCCAAAACCTGGGCTCAGGCAAGTGGCAGAGGTGGAGCACAGCTAAGCCCAGGGCCCAGGCCTCATTCTTAGGGGTGGAATGTTTTTTACTTCCCTAGGGCACCCCTCTTCATAGCTCCCTCTAAATCCCCCCACCTTAACCTTACTCTTAGATCATTATGTATTCTTCCAAAGCTTTTATCTTCTGCCCTGAGTTTACTCAGGGCTTAGGTTTATACAATTCAAAAAACAAAGCATCTGAAACTCAAAAGCCTTGGCTTTTAGCTGAATCTTCTTATCCCCAAGGGAGTAAATGCTGCTCACCATTATGTGAGAAAAATAGTGAAGGGTCCTAGGATACAAAATGGGTTGGTCGTAGGAGGAAAAAAGTCTCAAAACATTGCCCTATCATATTTTCCTTCTAAAAATCATATCCTTTCCTTCCATTTCAGAGCTGAATTTATTGAAGGCAAATATCAGTATCCTGTTGCCCTGACACATATTTATTTGTGGAGGGAAACGCTTTGACTCAGTAGTTCTGGGCGGGTTGGACAGCTTGCCTCTCCACTCCCAGACAACAACCTCCCTTTTCTCAAAACGAAATCACCAGCTCATCTTTGTTCAAATCTCTGCTGCATCATATTCTCCATGGAATCTTTCTGGACTAAATTCACCTGGTTTCACAAACACCCCAAGAAGCCCTGGCCCTCCCTCAAGCCACTCCCCCTCCTCTCCTGGGAGCGAGTTTAGTGGTGTGTCTGTCCCTTTGAGCTCATCTGAACAACAGCTTCTCTTTTGGGAACTGGGATAATAACAATGACACGAGCCCTGCTCTTCACAGCTTACAAGGCCCCTGTGCCGGGACAATATGGTCTCACAAGACAATGGCTCTGTGAAGCAAGTATTATTTTATAGATTTTATTTATTTTTTATTTTTAGAGAGAGGGGAAGAGAGGGAGAAAAAGAGGGAGAGAAACATCGATGCACAACAGAAACATTGATTGGTTGTGTCTTGTACGTGCTCTGACCAGGACCAAAACTGCAACCCAAGCATGTGCCCTGGACAGAACAGAACTGGCCACCAACTGATGGCCAACCAGATGGGCACCAGATGATGCCCAACCAACGGAGCCAAGCAGTCAGGGTGCGAGTATTATTTTAAGTGTGATGCAGTGGAAGCTTTGAGGGGTTAACTAGGTCCTCTATTCTAGTCGTCAGGGGCTGGGCCCAGGCCTGTAAACTCAGGCTTTCTGACATAAGGTTCTGTGCTTTCCCTACTTGCCCTTCTATGAAGCAAGACTGATGGGAACTTAAGTGAGATCATTTGTTCATTCAGCAAATATCTACTGAGTGTTGTGTCAGGACTAGATGGAGTATGGAGAATGCATGGTGGTCATTACAGTCCCAGACTTTGCTCTCATGAATCTTATGATCAAAAAGGGAAAAAGACACTTTAAAAAATAATCACATAGACATATAATTTTTAAATGTATAAGGGCCTAGTCCTGGCTGGTGTAGCTCAGTTGGTTGGGCGTTGTCCCATAAAAATCCAAAAAGGTCACAGGTTTGATCCCTCATTAGGGCACATACCTAGCTTGTGGGTTTGGTCCCTGGCCTCAGCATGTACAAGAGGCAACCGATTGATATTTCTCTCTCTCTTTCCCTCCCTTCCCCCTTCTCTATAATCAATAAGCATGTCTTCGGGTGAGGTTAAAAAATGTGTAAAGGCCTAGAAGGGAATCACAGGATGTTATGAGAGCTTTTAACAGGTGTGCCTGATCTAGTTGGGGGTGGGGTGAATGGAGGGAATGTTGATGGGATGTTGGGGAGCCAGTGGGAAGCATTTCCTGAGGAAGGGGTGGTTGAAATCAGAGGCACTAAGTGAAAAGGGGATGGGACTTGGATTCCCGCGTTTATAAAGACCATGAAACAGGAGGCAACTGGCCCTCGTGGAATGTGGGCAGAGCAGACAGGACTTTCTAGTCCTAGGACAGGACTAGAAAGGAGGTTCTGTAGTCAGGCTGGAAAGGACGGCCTGGTCAGATCCAAGCAGGCTCTGGGAACTGTAGGATATTTGGATTTTAATTGGAGTGCCACGGGGTGCATTACTTGGAGATCAGTAATGACTGGGTTGTAAAATGTCAGCCCCTAGCATTTGGGGAAGTGTGGAGAACTTGGGCTTCTGAATTTGATAGACCAGTGTTTGAGTTTTGATTCTGCCATGTTCTAGCCATGGCTCTTTGGCAAATTACTTAAGCTC
Organism: Pteronotus mesoamericanus; assembly: GCF_021234165.1. Classification (NCBI taxonomy): domain Eukaryota; kingdom Metazoa; phylum Chordata; class Mammalia; order Chiroptera; family Mormoopidae; genus Pteronotus; species Pteronotus mesoamericanus. Next base: position 8,023,022 of record NW_026555310.1, read on the forward strand.
TTTGGAAACTTAATTGCCTTCCCTGTAAAATGGGAATAATTAATATTATCTGTGTTAGAGGGTTATTGTTAGGATTAAGTATAACAATACACATGAAGTTCCTGAAACACAAGTATAGCTCAATAAACATTAACTCTTAATTGTTTTTATTGTCACAACTTAAGTAATTTTTCTAAGACAGGCATGAGTATCTTTCTAAAAGGCCAAGAGGGCTCAGGTGATCTCTCTTGCTTTGTGTAAAATAGAGGGTAGGAGGAAGTACTCCTACCTCAGGGAAAGAATGTCATGGAATGCATTTCTAAGGCTTCTAGTACTTTTACCTCTGGTCATGAGAGCTCTGATCACAAGGTTAAATAGTTGAAATATATCTCCTTCGTTAATGTAAGAGTTACCGGAATTGAAATACTCTCAATTATGCTATTCAACTTTCAAATATATTATGCAAATAATAACTTCTATAATTTCCACGTGTATGCATTGCAAATGGAACGTCAAACAAATCTTTAAGCACTGTCTAAGTTAGCTGCACCCTCAGTCTTGTGTGTTGGTATCCCTAGGTTGGTGCCGGGATATAGTTGTGAGTTGACTATACTGTAGGGTTTGATCTACATATGTGAAGACCTAACTTTTTTTGTGAAGCTTTACTTTTATGAAAGTTACTTTTAGTGACCTTTGGTAAAAAATTACTAAACTGTTTGTGAAATAATTAGAAGATAGCTCTCAAGAATCAACAGGATGGAAGTGAGGGCAAAATCATTTATTTAGTTGTTTGATCAGTTACAAGCAAGATTTCTTTTTATTTAATAGACAATTGATTGCAATTTATAATCTATATGATGATGGAGAAAAGGTTAATGGAAATTTTAATGAAAACAAAATAATAAATAACAGTAATGGGCTCCTGAGAAGCTAATGCTCCTCAGATTGTACTCACTGAGCTTCTGCACTTCTAAAACAAGAGGATGGTTAGAAATAAAATCATAAAACATAATTATACCAAAAGAAAGACATTCACTCTTTGATTTAAGTTCAATAGATATTTCTAAAAACAAGAAAGCCTTATAGAGTACAAAGTCAGGAACAAGATAGATAGAAGAATAAATGAATGAGTTGTATTAGGTGGGAAACATAATTGGGAACTGAACCATCCTTTTTATTGGCCCTATAAAGACCAATGGAAGGCCTGGCCCTGCCCTCTGGAAGTATGGGCACTTTTGTCATTTGAAATCTCTTTTGCTTTATCAAGCTCCACACTCACTGAACACAGCAAAGTGATTTGCACAGAGTAGCCATTAAGTAAATATAGTTGCTTTGATAGATTCAAGCAAATTCTTGGGGATGCTGATCTTTTGCTACTAGTGAAGAAGAACGGTGTTTGAATGTAGGTCAGACTTGACATGCTCATATGCCCTTAGCTATAGATTCACTTTTTGTGTATTTAGTCAGTTAACAGAGCAATTCAATATGTGCATTTGGATGTCTCACTTGTCCCTAATTCTCTTAGAGCCACACAACATTCCAAAGGATTGTCTGAGCAATGCTGGATAATTTACTTCAATGGCTACTTTTAAGGATAGTCAGTACCTTAAGAAGATAATTAGGAAGTCATTAAAAGTGTTGCCTAAAATATGCTTGGTTAAATTTCACCAAGTATTTGTGAGAGCCTTTGCTTCTCTGTATCTGGTGGACTTTTAGTCATTCTTCAAGATTCAGTGGAAATATCTATTTTCTGAAGTTCTCCCAAACCCCCATGTTAGCAAAGTTAATGGCTCCTCCACAGTGTCCCAACAGCACTCTGTGGTTCCTGATATATAGAGTGCCATAATGATCTGCTTAGATGTTATCATATTGTTTTTGAAATCATTTGTCATCTGGCTCAAGCTCCTTGATATTCAACGTGATATTCGCAATTGCTGGTTCTTGATTTCGTATCTGGCAACCAATCAGGTCCTAGCAGGTGCTCTGTAAGGATTAGTCAAGTAAGTGAATAACAATATAGACTCAAACTCAACTCTTAAAGATTCAGTGCACTTATATAATACTCTGTGCATCTGAGTAATGCATTACTGGAACGAACAGATGCCTCCTGAGCTGGGTTTAGAAAACCATATCTAGGTGACTTTTCTGGTTCTACAGGCTCAGGTATGTTAATAAGCAATAATTTCCTTAAACTGTGGGTGGACCTGGACCATAAGTGAGGTGGAGCCTAGTAAACTTCCCTCTCCCACCCCTGAATGGGCATTTAAATTTAGGTAGTCAAAAATTGGAACCATCCCATTCTCAGTCCTAGAACTTCAGGCATCTCTTTTGGGTAGCTTAAGATACTAATCAGAGAACATATTTGCTCACTTCTTGCTCTGTAGACAGATCTCTCTTAAAAGCACTTACCCTGCAGTTAAATATTTGCCTCTATGTCTTGAGACCAGGCAAGACTGTGAAATACTTGAGGGCAAGGACTCTGTCTTGTTTATTTTATATTTCTATTGCCTGGTGCAATGCTTGCTATACAGTATATAATCAATAAAAAGTTTTTGATGGAAATGAGTAAGGGCAAATAGATTGAAAATGACTTGCTTTTTTGTCCACTAACCTGATTTGTGTTCTCTATACTCACCTAGTCTTTGCAGTTCTGGGTCTGAGTCTCTCATTTAAAGTCAGGCTTTTAAAGCTAAACATTTAAAGTCACATGTAAAAAACCATTCTGTCTTTTGATAAATGTCTATTGAGTGCTTAGTATGTGTCAGGTGCTTTGTGTACAAATATGAATGAGACACAGCCCCAACCTCGATGAGCTCACTGTATCATTAAATAGCACATAGCAGCAGTTATTAGTTAATGGTCATCCATGCTAATGGTTTTACTCAGAATTCAGCTATCACTGAGCTCTTGGGTGCTCTGAGAAATTACTGGGATGGATCATTTATTTGTGTAAACCATTACTTAAAGGGAATAAAGTGCCATAACATTTTCCCATAATGGAATTGTTTTCCAGAAAAAATGTCAAGTCTCAGAGTTATGAATATTGAAAGTTTCTCCAGTATAAACACTTTATTAAACAGAAAGAAATAGGAAATGTATAGTTTCAGTGCTAACTTTAAAAATACATGTGTTTGTTTGTTTGTTTGTTTGTTTGTTTGTTTTTGCCCTGGCTGGTGTGGCTCAGCAGATTGGGTGCTGGCCTGCGAACCAAAGAGTCACTAGTTCCCAGTCAGGGCACATGCCTGGGTTGCAGGCCATGTCCCCAGTAGGGGGCGCACGAGAGGTAACTGCACATTGATGTTTCTCTCCTTCTCTTTCTCCTTCCTTTCCCTTCTGTAAAAATAAAATAAATAAAATTTTTAAAAAAATACATGTTTTTTTAAGATTAAACATCACATTTGCAGGTCAGTGGCAACAAATAAGGGCTTTTCAAAAAAATTTAAACCACAAAATGTGGGGAAAAGTTTGTATTTAATAATAACTTTTTCAAACACAAAGGATGTCTGGGAAGAATGCTGATAACATCATATTGTAAACGCAATTGTATTCTTCTCAGCAGGCAAACCGTAATTGCCTTAATGATGGAAGAGGGAAGAATATACCAGCCAGAATGTTGGTACCAGAAGTGAGAGGCAATTTTCTCACTTAGAATGTTAGTCCATGTCAAGCTGAAAACTACAGTTACATCTTACACAAGGATTGAGCTCTACATGGAGCACATAGGTAAACATTTCATCAGCATTATCCTCGGAAACCCCTTAGAGACAAACCTAATATTGAAGACTGCAGTTCCTTTTTATAGTATCTCAACTTAGCAAAATTGAAATTACTTTTCCTAGGATCCCTTCCATGTCTGGTCAGGATTAGGGTTGGCCAGAGAAAAGCTTGCATGTGATCTGGAAGGTAGAGGGGACGTCACTATGCATCTAAGGTTGGTCTAAGGCACTAGCTGTTGTAGCAGCTTGTGCATGTTGTTGTTTATCTACTGCATTCCCTTGCTGGCTGTGGGGCGCAGCTGGTCCTGTGGCTCCTTCGGCTCTTGCCAGATTTCCTCCTCGGCTTCTCTAAGTCCTGCACCAATTGCATGTGTAGCTTCATGGTGAAAGAAAGGCACTGTCTACTTCCATAGGTCACCCGCCTCATCAACTCTAGAGGTCGTAAGAGATGGATGTAAATTCCATTTTGTTCTTTGGGTTCCAGTGTGCCATTGTGGGGACCAGTTTGTCCCTGCCCTTCCCCACATCACATTCAGGTTTTCTCAATACCAGTCTCATTGATCTACAGCAACTTCAGACCCACTATCAGATGCCCAGCTTTCCATATACTTTTTACCAACTTCCATGATTGTGTGAGGTCCTATATTCCTTATTCTGTATTTCTCATAATGGTTCTGCCTACCTGCCTGACTCCAACCAATAGAGAGACTAATTGCATCTTTTAATTAATCCATTGACAGGATTTCCCTGTTTCCTGCCATCCTATCCTTTACTCACTTCCCATTGGGCACCTGGTAAAGTACTTGACTTGAGTTTAAGAACCTCGTTGTTCAAACAGTACACATCTTAAAACCCTAGATTCATATTTAGTGCAATAAGATGCCCACACAGTGAGAGACACTTAATAAGCTAAAGGAAAAACATTATGCTGCTCTGCTCAATTTTACCACAGAACATGGCACAATGAGTGGGAATAGCGTGCAAAATCAGCCATACCTATTTAGGTTGTTGTCTCTCTCTTCCTTTGTCTGTGTGGTTTCCTTCATCGCATGTGATTGAACTTCAGTAAGTTAAACCCACATACAATGCAACTCCACTGTAAGCACACCAGCTTGTTCATTAGACATTTTCTTCATTTTATTTCTGGTTTTTGTATTGATGACTTTTCACCCTTAGTTATTCCACTCCTGGGCACCCTTGCTCTATAGAAAATGACATTCCACTCTTTTCCTTTCCTTTCCTTCAATCTCCTTAGGCCGCCTTTTCAGCTTTTAGTCTTCCTTTTCCAACATCTACAATTGGAGCTTTGCTGGATTGTTACTTCAAAGTTGTAAACTGAGCAAATTCAAGGGGCAGGTTTGTTACTGAAGGGAAACGAGCATACCCAGACCATTTGAAAACTGCATGGAAAACACCCCCAGTCCTAGGATTATAGGAAAATTAAAATTTATTCCATTGTTCAGCAAGAACAAAGTTCCTTGGAAGGAGATGCTTGGAAGCAGATGCTATTTCAGTATTGTCACTTCAGAATTGTGTAAATCTTATACTTGGCTGTGAGTTTCAATTAATGAACTGCTTACATTAAGGTTGGATGTCTTGATTTACTGAGTTTTTGTTTAACCTATTTCCACTTAACTAAATCCACAAGATTCAAGCTTGATTTACTGTTTCATTTCAACTGAAAACACATTTCCTTTATAATATTTATAACTTTCTTAATAGGATTATTATAGAAAAACCAGACTTTGTCCACTGTAATGATATTAGAAAATTGTGAAAATTCAAAATCTTCTTGTTTTCATCTCACTTGCCTCCTGGAAAGCCCAGAGAGGCTCCTCATTGTCTGGAACGTTTTTCACCCAACACATGTCCTAATGATTTCCTTGTGGCAGACAAACTCCCACAAGCATCAGGGTCCCAAGGAAGCATGCACTCTGGGTTGTATTTGTAACCTGTATCCCTCTGGCCTGACTGGTGCAAATGAGGTCAGAGTCTAACCTGTCCTGACGGAGAGTCTCCCCTGGCATAAGACTAGGATGCCCTTCCCAGGTTCCTTCTCATTTCTCTTAGGGGGTCTCCAGGGATGTTTTACACGGGCTCCCAGCCCTCCCCATGTGCCTACATGGTTCCTCAGTTCCAGCCTGTTGATCCCGAGGATTGATGCCACCTCTGCCACGCTGACTTCAAAGCGAGTTACTCCTTTATTACTGGGCGAAGCGTAGGCACCGAGCCTTTCCTTAAGTCTCCCTAGCCCCACTGAGCCCTGGCTTTGATGTTAACCAAAACTTTACCGAAAGGTCAGGAAACAGAGGAAATTACAGCAATGAAGTTTATAACTGGTTAAAATGTGGAAGTTCTTGAAGCTGTGGCGATAGGGTTTCCTATCCATCTGCCAACTTGCTGCCCCGCTGAGGACGCTGGCTGCCCTTACTGCCACCCAAGTTGCCCAGATATTTTGGGCTCTAAGACTGGGTGAGTGAAACCCATGAAGAAGGAATTCCTCCCTCATGTGCGGTTTAAGGTCGGCCTTCCCAGCTGTCACTCTTCAGTCCTCGGCTCTGCCTCTTTCCGGAGGACTGCGAGCGGCGAAGCCCTCTGCCATCAGGGGAAGCCTCATTGCCCAATGTGCACAGCTGAGGCCTTGCTGCCAGAGACGCCCTAGCAGCACCCAACCACCCAGCTTTATACACTGACTGGATAAACAGGTGTAGGAGGGGTCACTCCTTACATTTTTCCCTTCCGAATTACAAAAGAAAAGACGGCTCCTCCTTTTCCAATCAAAGTTCGGGTTTAGGAGTTTTAAATGCCACCAGGTATGCTGCATTTTGCCAAATCCAGTCCAGCTTTTCTTTATTCATTTTCCCAGTATGAAGTGAAAATTATGCCTGTATCTTTCTCATGTGGTCTCAGCTTCTCCTATCCCAGTAGCAGCTACTCAATCAGAAGCCCACATACCTTTTAGTGTGGAGTTTCTTCTTTGGATTGCAAGCTCCAGTCTAGACCCATACTTAGAAGGAAACCTATCTCCAGAGGAAATAATTCACAGAATATAAATCTGCTTTGAACATATACAATTTCTTACTTAAGATCGGCAGCTTCTCAAACTTTCCATGCCATTTGCATAATTAAACAGCTAATTGATGTGTTTGTCAAAACAGACTAGGTTATGGGGCAACAACAATCCTCAAATTTTAAGAAGCTTAAAATAGCAAAGATTTCTTTCTCCCTTGTGCTGTATAGCTACCCAAGCTCAATGTGGAGGCTCTGCTTGCTGTAATTACTCAGGGACCCAGGACGGAGTAGTTTTCTTCTCGAAGATCGCCAGCCTTGATGACACAGGGCAAGGGAGAGCCAGAGGTTCTCGTACCAACTGTCGAGTGCTTCCAACTCACCCTCATGTCTCCGGCTCACACACGAGGAAACTAGGAATTCCAATCCTATGATGACCCTATCCCTTGTCTGAGACTTGAACAATATATTCAGCTGTATAGTGAACATCTCAAAGTCACATAATCAATATAGTTCAAATACATTGATGCTTACAAAGCCCATTTATCATAAAGACAGAGCTTTACATGTATAACTAATTTTAATGTTATTAATAATTTTATGAGGTAGATTCTATTGTCCCCATTTTATAGCTACAGAAACTGAGATGCAGAGTGGATGAGCGACCTGTGGTTATAGAGCTGTGAAATAGTGGAGCTGGGATTTAAATCTAGGCAGGCTGACTTTGTAATCCACACTTTCAACCCTGTACTGTGGACTCCTATTCAGTTTTCCAAAACTGAGCTCTTCATCTGCCCACCACCGCCTTCTAACACTCCACCGGCTCTTTCTGCATCGTTTCAAATTTGGGTAAATGGCACACTATCAGATACCTGGTTACCGGTGCTGGAAGTCTGAGAGTGGTCCGTGGTTCCTTTCTTTCCCTCAGCTTCCGTGTGCTGTCCGGGCTGGCTCTCAAGGCTGACCTCCACCACCCTTTTTTCTCCCCCCGGTGGTGCAGTGCCCCCTTTAATGACTCTGGAATCATGATCCTCTATAACTCATTCTCCACAATGCAGTCCGAATAAATTTGAAAAATACGTTATCTAAAGATAGGTTATCTGAAGAATCTGTTACTCCCTTGGTAAAAAACTCTACAATAGTCTTCCATTTCCCATGAAATAAGGTCTTTTATTAAACACACACATACACACACGCTCTAACTTAGCTAACTACTACAAATGTCGGCTTAAATATTACTTCTCTGTAGAGACCTGTAGGCTGGGTTACGTACCATTTTTAATGCCCCTACACTTTTTTAAAACACCTATTATTTACATTTCTATTGACTTGTTCAGTATCTGTTTTCATCATAAGAAAATAAACTTCATGATGGTAGGAAGAGTGTTTATTTTGTTCACTGCTGTATCGGTGGCACCTTAATACAGAGCAAGACTTTGACTATATGCAGGGGTGGGCAAAATTAGGTTTACAGTTGTGCGTATGCAAAATGCAGTTTATTCTTGTTGCATTAATAGTGCTATTGTAATAATCATAACCTGCATGACCACTGTAAACTTATTTTTGCTCACCACTGTACTTATTTAATGAGTGGATAAATGCATATCACTAGCAATGGATTGCTTATAATTCACTTCACTGCTGAATAAAACACTGCAGCAGAGAACCTCTGATTGAACTTTGCTGAATTCCTTTAGCTGGCAAAGTGTGTACGGCAGTGGGAGAAGTCTGGGCCCTAATCTTGGACCTGAGTTCAGATGCCAGATTGCTATTCACATGGGTGACTATAGGCAAGTGGTCTAAATGCTGTAATGTTACTCTTCTCATTAGTAAACTGCGAAGAAAAATGACCTCAAGGAATTGGCCTGGAGATTGTCATGTAGTGTTAGTTTCTTGCCATTAGGCTGTCACCCAGGAGTCTCTCTGCAGCAATCTCACTGCCTGCACTTTTCCAACTTCATTTTTTGCTGAGGCCCTACAATAATTGTTCTACCTCTACCCCTCTCTCCATCACAGATGCCATCCCTATTCCTCCTTGCCAACATATGCCCATTTTCTGAAAATTGAGTCAAAACTCACCTTGTAAAGTAAAATTTCCAATATGCCTGTTTCTGTTTCTTCAGAATTTCAATGGAAAGTTCATTCTATTTAGATTTGATCATACCTGGCTTTATGGATACCTTCCAGTTGATTACAGGATAGATTACAAGTTCCTAGAGGTGGTTCCTTTGCTTTGTACATTGCAAAGTGCCTTGTGAAAAGTGGGTAGGCAGAGTCTTAATCAGTTGTTTTTGAGTTAATTAACTAATTCACTCATCCTGTCTAAGGAGTAAAAGTTGATTTGATCATAACTTGTTGCAGGCCACAGTTATAAGTTTCAGCAAGGGCCATTTAAACAGAAAAGAAGTAACTCATGTTGAGGTTATAATACAGCTCCTCTTTGTCTTTACTTTGTCTTATTTGACACAAAGAATAATGCTCGTGTGGTTTTCTTTTTAAAGCTCAGCTTTCTCAAAGAAATTATTTCAGTGAGATAGGAGAATCAAATTTCCTTAGTCTATCTGTTAAAACTAAACATGTACCCCCAAATGAATAGCTGAAAAAAATAAGAAAACTACAAACTTAAAAACCTCAATAAATATTAAAAAAATTGAATCCATAGTTAACCCTACCCCCCTACTTCTTAAAAAACTCCTCCTGATCCAGATGACTTCACTGGTGAATTCTACCAAATATTTCATAAAAAGTAATATCAATTCTACTCAAAAGTCTTCTAGAAAATTGAAGAGAGGAGAATGCCTCACAACTAATTTGTGAGGTCAACATTATCTTGAGAGCTATCCAATATTTGTCACTAACACAGATGCAAAAGACCTCAACAAGGTATTTACTGATTGAACCCAGCAATATATCAAAAGACTAATAAAACAAGTGAGGTTTATCCCAGGAGTGCAAGGTTGGTTCAAAGTTTGAAAATCAATTTAATTCACTATGTGGACAGTCTGAAAAAGAAGAGCTATGTGATCATTTCAATACATGCAAAAAAGACTTTGACAAAATTCAAGATCCATTTATCAAAAAACTTTTAGAAACTAGGAAGAGAAAGGAATTCCCTCAACCTGCTAGAGTGCATCCGCCAAAAAATTCTGCAAAATACTCAATGGTGATTGACTCTTAGATCTTCCCACTAAGAGCAGAAACAAGAAGGGGTTTTCATTATACCAGAGGTCCTAGCAAGTACAATAAGGCAAGAAAACAAAAGAAATATATTTTAGAAAGGAAAATTTAAACTTTTTGAATTTTCAGATGATATGATTATCTACATAGAAGATCTCAAGGAATCTGTCAAAAAGCTGCTAGATCTTACAAGTAACTTAGCCAAGTTTCAGGATACAAGAACAATACACACACACAAAAAAATCAATTGTATTTTTAGATACTAGTAAGGGATAAGTGGAAACAGGAAGTTTTTGAAAGTACCATTTCAAATAGCATCCAAAACATGAATAAACCTAACAGAATATCTGCAAAATCTGTATATTAAAGACCAAAAAACATTGATGACAGAAATAATAAAAGGCCTAAATAAATGGTGTGCATACTGTTTTTAAGCATCGAAAGACTCAATACTGTCAAGATGTTAATTTCCCTCAAATTGATACATAAATTAACCGTAATTTCAGTGAAAATTCCCAGGAGGCTTTTTGTAGAAATTGACAAGCTGATTGTAAAAACTGTGTGAAAAAACCAAAAGATATAGAATAGCCAAAACAATTTTTAAAAGAACAAAGGAGGAGGACTAACCCGACCTGATTTTAAGACTTACAATAAAGCTACAGTAATCAAGACAGCATGATCTTGGCAAAAGGGTAGACACATGGATCAATTAAACAGAGTGGAGAGCACAGAAATAGACCACCAACATTAACTGGTTTTTAGCAAAGGATAGAAAAGAGAGCATTTTCAATACATGGTACTGGATATTTTGAATATCCATTTGTAAAAAGTGACATCCATAGGTAAAAATCAATTTATACATCACAATGTATTTAAAAGTTAACTAGAAATGGATTAAAGGCTTAAATTTAAATTTAAAACTATAAAATCTTTGGAAGAAAATACAGGAAAAATATCTTTGTGACAAAGATTTCTTAGAAAGGACAAAAAGCATGATCCATAAAATAAAAAGGTTGATAAAATTAGATTTCATTAAAATTTAAAACTTCTGCTCTTGAAGTGCCATTATGAAGACAATGAAAGAACAAGCCACAGACAGGAGAAAATATTTGCAAAATACCCATCTGATTAGAGACTGATAATCAGAATACATACTTTCAAAACTTCCAAAACTGAATGAGAAAGGAAACCCCAGGGCCTGGGGTAGGATCAGGGAATTGATTATAAAATGGCATGGAGGACCATTTTAAGGGTATGAAAATATTCTCTACCTTAAATGTGGGGCGGTTACATGATTCTACAGGCACATCTCAGAGATATTGCGGGTTTGGTTTCAGACCACTGCAATAAAGTGAATTGTAATCTTTTTGCTGGTGGAGGGTCCTGACTTGTATTTGTAAAAATGCAACATCTGGGAAGTGCAATAAAGTGAAGCATAATAAAATGAGGTGTGCCTGTATAAACTTCTCAAAATACATAGAGCTGTACATTTTAGAAGATGTTTGCCAATTATTCTTCAACTTAAAAACAACACTTTTGGGCCTCCTTAAAAAAAGTGTATATGAATAAAATTAGGATCAAAATCAGCTCAATGTGGCTGTTCCAATCCCTCTTCTGCTCCAGCTGCTGCTCTAAACACTGTGCCACCTGGAGCTGGGCTTATGGTCACGAGCAGGTGCATTCAGGAGGGAAGGAGGAAACTCTACTTTCTGAGCATTAGCTCAACGCCATTTGGCTGGGTATGCCTTGCTACGTCCAGGGAAGACAGCACCAAAAACAAAAACAAAACAAAACACCTCTGCCTGAAAATAGTAATTGAAAATCTTTATCAAATTTAAATGGGCCTATCTGACTTGAATACTTTTTAATCAACCTAGTTTGCGATTGAGTTAAGACCACCTTCAGAAGGGGTGTTTGTCTTTTCCAATTTTTACATTTCATTAGACCTCTACATTCTGCATTCTTTGCCTCGGATATTTTCTTCCCCACTTCACAATGTGTGCGTCTAAAAATAGTCTTATTCTTAATGTACAAGGAACATTTCCAGCGTGTTTTGCCAAAAAACAAAACAAAATAAAACAAAACATTAATTGTGACAGGGAGCAATAACAGCACTGAAAACTCGGGAGGTAGCCCTAGAGATCCCTGCAGCACTCCGAACTAGCGTAACAGCTGGGAAGACGCTCTGAGCAAAAGGATGCAGGTCAAATATTATGCTGAATATTTTTATGTGTTGGAAGATCTGCCTTTTTCTCCTCTAACAGTCTCAGTAGGAGGTCTCATCAAACATATTGTATATCCATATTGCCAAACACTTCTGCAAATTCAAAGAACATCACCAAGGTGTCTTATTTCAAATGTTGGGCCACACCATTTCCTGGGACAGTTGATTACTTTGCCTTCTGTGCATGAGGCCTGACCTTTCTCAGTGGGATGAATGGAGATTGGGATGTTTCATGCCTTAGGAGCTGGCATAGAAATATGTGACAACCATATTGCTGATATTTTCTTGAACTTCCACAATGCTAAGCTTTTTTTTCTTTTTCCAGTTGTGAAGGCTCATGTCCTAGATTCTGACAGGGAAACACAGTCATTTTGTTTAGAAGGCTACGGAAGGTGGGCTAACCCCAAAGGCTCTACATCAGTTCTCAGCAAATTATACCTTACCCACAACCAGCCTGTTGTTTTCTTATTTTAAAGTATATTTTATTGATTATGCTATTACAGTTGTCTCAAGTTTTTCTCCCCTTTATCCCACTCTGCCCTGCACCCCGCCTCTCTCCAGCATCTTTCCGCTTAGTTCATGTCCATGGGGCATACATGTAAGTTCTTTGGCTTCCCCATTTCCCATACTATTCTTAATCTCCTCCTGTCTACTTTGTACCTACTTCTTATTCCCTGTACCTCTTCCGCCTTCTCCCCCTTCCCTTTCCCCACTGATAACCCTCCATGTGATCTCCATTTCTATGATTCTGTTCCTTATCGTTGTTTGCTTAGTTTGTTTTTGTTTTTGCGGTTCAGTTGTTGATAGTTGTGAGTTTTTATGAGATCAGTATGACAGTATTTAATGGCATCAAAATACTGGGGGAAATCAGGTTGTATGCTCAACTAGGGAACTGATGCCTTTTCTCAAATCATCAGGCTTTTACTATAATTTGTTTGCCTTTGTTTCTTTTCACTTTTGCTTAATTTTTTAAATTGAAAGGGACTGAACTGAATTATATTTGGGAAAACTTTCTGCGTGTAAAAGTCAGTATGCCGAGGTATGATGTTTACTGAGCAGTACTGATTACCACATAGAATGCAAGGAAAGTCCCCATGTTGTAGAATTTTCATATTGTAAGAGGAGAGGGGTCATGACATTAATTTTGTCTCTTTTCTCTCTAAGATACTTCAATGCAATATTGCTCAGACAGAACACTCAAACTTTACCCTCCAAAACTTGCTTTTTCAACTTTTCAGGTGCTTATGTTCAAGTCTTTCTCTCTCTTGCGCTTTCTCTCCCTCTCCCTCTCCCCCTCCCTCTCTCTTTCTTTCAGCTCCCAAGTTTAACACATCAGCAAATCTCAAATATAACTCAGATCCGTCCACTTGCCTATATCTCCATGGAACTAGTCCAAGTCATCATCTTCTCTTGTCTAGAGGAGCAGTCGGCAAAAGTTCTTTTGTAAAAGGGCCGATAGTAAATATTTGTGCCTATATGGGCCATACAGTCTCTATAGCAGCAGCTCAACTCTGCCACTGTAGCAGAAAGGCAGCCATAGTCAGTATATGCAAGCAAATGAATACAGCCGGTTACCATTCAAATTTTATCTATGAAAACAGACCCTTGAAAGTAGTGTGAAGAGCCCTGACCTAGACTACTTCATAGCTTCTTACTCTGGACATCCACTCTCTCTCCCATTCCTTTCTATTGCAACCAGAATGGCCTCTTCACAACTGAAATCTGACCATTTCACATGTACCACTGACTTTCCATTGCATTAAAGGTCTCAAATTCTTATCATGGTCAAAAGGCCCTGTACTTTTAATCTGACTACTGCTCCAGCCTCATGAAGTGTCATTTCTCTCAGTCTCCATATATCACTCCATTCTTGCCTCCTGGAATGTTCTCTCCAAGTGCTACCACCCAGTTAATTTCTAATTATCTAAGTCTCAGTTTATACGTCACTTACTTTAAAAGGCCTTTTCTGCCAACCACCTTCATCCACACTAGTTTAGATGCCCCACTACTTACCCTTTATAGCAGTTATAATTAAATAAGTAATTCTGTAATTATTTGTTTAATATTAAATAACAAGCTCCCTGAGGCTAAGGACCACATCTTGTTCATTGCTATATCTCCAAGGTCCAGCACAGCACCTGAAATATAGTACATATGTCAGTTAGTAATATATCTGGCTACAGTACATTTGATTGCAATAACTGAACCAAATAGAGGTTTATTTTAATCACACAGGAAAAAAGCTGAAAATAAGCAGTCTAGGGCTAGTGCAGTATCTCCATAATGTCATCAAATTTCTATGATCCACCTCTTTTTTGGCCCTGTATCCTCATGATTGCAAAATGGCTGCCACAGTTCCAAGAATCACATCTGCATTCCAGACAGAAAAGTCAAAGATACTGCCAAATGAGTCTCTCCCCTTTAAAACAAACAAACAAAAAACTCTTTCCTTTATATCTCTTTGTCCAGAGTAGGTCACATGGTATCCCCTTAGCTGCAAGTGTACTTGGAAGTTACTATTTTAGCAGAACACATTAACATCTTGAAAAATATGGATTATGTTAGTAAGGAGAATGACTATTGAATAGACAGGTGGTAATGTCTGCCCTACTAGGCAAGTTCAATAAATGTTTTTTGAGTAACCAAATGACTTCAAAACTGATTCAAAGTTAAAATAATCCTACTGCAGAAAAAAAATGTGAACAACAATGGCACCTGGACCTATATCAATTTTATTTTTATTTTTAATAAATTTGAGTCTTGTGCTTGATTTTATTGGTCATCATTTGCTATAAAGTGTTTTCAAGGATCAGGAAAAAGGCATGAAGAAGGGCAAAATCCAAACTTATGATAACTGTTTGATGTTCTTGGCTTTTGCTCCTGCAAAGATTTTCAAACAATGCTATCCTGTAATGGCTTTACTAATATGTGCAGTTTAAGCCAACATTATTGTCTTTGGAAATAACGTATTACAAAATTATAATATATATAAATATTTTAGCAGTAATAACATGGGTAATAGTCCTCAACAGTCTGATCTTCCTGTGGGCTTCTAGTTTAGTATATGGCATTATTTTCAGGCAACACTATAAAAATCTGATTTTATGTTGCCCCGCTGTGAACATCTTCAAGTCAAATAGGAGAAGCGATGTTCTACTCTTATTTAATTTTTTAATAGCTCCCTAATCTACATTCAGAAGAAGCTCTATATAAAATGTAACCAGAAGACAGTCTTAATAACAAAACGATCTAACCTTCAGCTGTCTGCTTTTCTCTTAGTGTAAACTTTTTTTCCCCCTTGCAGTTCTGATTGTTTAGCAAAGTGAAAATTGGATTTTCCTGAGGTATTAAAGAATTGGAGCAAAGATGTGTTTTTAAGATTCAGGTACAATATTAAGAAATTTACAGTGCTTAATAGCACTTTGATCTTGTCATCTGGGAAACTTAAATAATTTCACAAATACTGGTCCTTTGGTCCACACCCAAGACGTGTTGGACTTCTCAGTGCCCTGATCTCTTTTCTCAGCGAGTGCTCTCTGACTTCCTTTTGGGGAGTCACTTCTCCCAATGTGCACAGACTTGGTGAGGTTGCTAGAACCCAAGCCAGCAGCTGGGCTCCTCTTTAAGACTGTGCACCACCTCTTCTATGGCTGGGGCTTGTTTACCTAATGAGACCACTCAGAGGCTGCTTGATTCCTATCCTTCCACAGCCTGACTCTCCAACTTCCCTTTGATTATGTGAGCTAGTTTACATCCTTCCCACAAATTCTCTTCCTGTTGGTTCTAGTTGCTGCAGCCATAGAGCCCTAGGGATACAGCCCACTAGACTAGACTATGAGCTCCATGAAGCAGGGGCCATGGCAGAGACTGCTGGAGAGCCACTCAGGCCCCTTTCTTCTTTGCCAACACATTCCCAGTATTAATTTAGATATGTCCAGCTAAAAATGCTCATCCTTACGTTCTGGCTTGCAGTTAGGGGGAGCCCAGTGCCGTAGCTCTGGTCCATGACATGAGCCCAAGTCTGTTGGGGCTTCGGGGAAGGCTTTGCTTTCCTAACATGGGCATCGCCTCTCTTTCTCTTTTTCTCCTCCTGCTTGTTTGGAATGCAGATATGATTCCTGGCACTGGAATAGGTGACTTGTGATCATGAAATGACAAATATGAGTATGAAAAACAGTCTTTTAAGGAAAGTGAGCAGAAAAGTGAAGAGAACCTGAGTTCCTGATGGCCTCCCAGCACATCCCCGCGACCCTGGCTGCCTCCCTCACGCTTTCTTGTTAAGTGAAAAGCATGAAATGCTGTTTGGTAAGGCCACTGGCATGGGCTTTTCCATTAATTAGAGCCACACGGGTTCCTGACTGGGGGGGCTTTGTCTATTTTATCCAGTGTTTTTAACTCCTGCCTCCTGAAACACTGCCTGGCATATGGTGAGTATTAAATGTATTTGTTGAATGAATGAATGAATGAATGAATCTCTTTCAAGAGAACCCTTATTTCTGCATATAATCCCTTACTGATCACCATCTTACAAACGGGGAAAATGCTAGACATTCACTGAACTTGAGGTTAGTGGCTGTATCATATGACTTATCCATTCTGATATATGGACTTTATCCAAATAAGTTGCAGAAAAGAAAATTAATCTGTCTGAAGAAAGAGAACATGTGTAAAGAAGAGAATAAATCATCATTTAATAATAAAGTCTGAACCAGAAAATATGGCAAAATGAGATATTTCAGAATTGAGGATCTACTTTGTTCCTTCATCCCATTGACCTGGCCTTTTCCTGCCAGTAAGTTGTACACACTAACTATGGTTCATGTTCAGTTTAACATACCATGATCTCATCCTTCTGAGATAAAGATAGGACAACTGATCTGCTATTCATAAGACATAGATTCTGAGTTGCTTTCTCAACAATTATGAAAATTCAGGGCAGGATTATCCTTATTCTTTAGTCTGCTCCTTCTTCTGGTCTGAGGCACCACATCAGTTATGAAGCTGTTGTCTCTCAGCTCCATCTCAATATTCTGCCCTGTGATGCTGAGGTTGAGACTCTGAATTCCACCATTTTTCTTCCCCAGCTGGCTCCCGTTGAGTCCCACCAGTAGGAGATGCTAAAGGGAGACTGCAAGACAAGGGGGAAAGGGGAACTTGATTCTTCCTATTTAGTTGTTGCCACCACCAGCATCAGCCCAGGAATGGTCCTTTGTCTGCTCAAGGGCAGTTTGTTGCAGTCCCCAGCACTTTATCATGCTGGGCAGTGTCCCCTTCTTCAATGTCTGAGTACCAACTGAGTGCAATGCTTCTTCCAACCTCATTGTTTTAAAAACTCCAACCACTTTTTCTTTGTTTTCCCAGCCCCCGGGGGGAAGCTACCTTCTCTTCGTGTTCAGTTTCTGGCTTTCAGTCCTCCAGCGCCATCCATACAGTTCCTTCCATCTTATTTTCTGTTATAGCAACAGGGGTACTTCCCTGTTTTCCTGGCTGGACCCTGAGCAACAGGTGCGCTGTGTCCAACGTAGCAGAATGGTGGCTGATATGAACCTGCCTTTTGTGAACAACCCCCTTTCCACTGGGTCTCTAATCACCTACATGCTTCTATCCAAAACAGCTCCTCTTTCAATATTTGGCTTCCATGGAAGATCCTGGGTCCACACGCTAAAAGATGTTGGAAAACCACCAAAATGAGCTAATTAGTCCTTAATATCAAGACGTGATTTAAGTACAGAACTTAAGAAAATTGTAGTCCATAAAAACTTTACTTTGAGGAAATTAAAGAATGTTAAATAGTTAATAAGCCATCAAGGTCTGTGAGATTTTCAGAATCCAAAGCTGTCATCTCCTCAGTGTTATCCTAGCTGGATTCAATGTGTTCTGTTTCTCTTTTGCCCCGTAAAAAATGTGAGTTCTACTCACACTCCCTGTCCTCGCAAGCCAGCACTCCTCTCTCTCTCTTTTGTAAATTCTTATGACACAGAGTCAATTCGCTTAATCAAATATAGTGCTGTTTTTACTTCCTGATGGAAAGAGTCCTTAAGGCAGAGAGAGCAAGGACTATTTATCTGCGTGTTGTGTTAGAGGTGTTACTTGGTACTTGGTACTAGGCAGCAGGAAATAGAGGAAAGAGCAAAGAATTGGGGTTTAGATCTGGATTCATGTGTGAAGTTTAACCTCAGGTAAGTCATTCAGTTCACCAGCGTTCATGGAGCACCTTCCTGGTGTTCATCACTCCTTGGAGTCTCAGTTGCATCATCTGTGAAGTGGAGAGACCCATGTAACAGGTTATGTTGAGCTCAGATGAGATAATAGATATGAAACTGCTCTATAACTGTTCATTGTTATGTCACAGTAAGTGCTCTAAATGTACCTATTGAATTAAATTTTATATGGCCAATACTCTCAAGGCAATTACATAAAAAGACTTGAGTGTTTTCTCTTGGTCACTTGATCTCTTTAGGGTTTTATGATACTCTAATTTGGTTGTGTCACACACAACAATTGTTAAGGCTTTAAAATGTTCTAATGAATGCTGGCTATTACCTACTTCATTGGACATGTAGCCAAATACCCATGATACACCCCCTCCAAATTATCCATTAGCCTCTGGAATTTTGCCAGGACCCCATTCGGCCAAAGAGCTCAAGCTTGAATTGACCAGACGACCAAGTGGTTACACAGTAAATGTTCTTGTGGGCCTGCATGAGGAATAACTGCATTGGGCCAATGTGCACCTGCCTCATGAACACAGAGCATGGGAATAGTCATCAAAGTATTGTTCTCATGATAAAATATTATGACCTTAATTCACAAAAGGCCATGTCTGATAATATTCCCTTTTCCATTTAAAATATTTTTAATGCAAAACAAAAATAATCTGATATTGCCTTGTGTTGGGGAGCAGCCATCTAAATTACTTCTAGTTTACATTTCTGGAAGTCACTTAGATCAGGAATGCAATGCTCGCCTTTGAGTTGCTTTGAAAG
The DNA here is from genome assembly GCF_021234165.1 of Pteronotus mesoamericanus. Lineage (NCBI taxonomy): Eukaryota > Metazoa > Chordata > Mammalia > Chiroptera > Mormoopidae > Pteronotus > Pteronotus mesoamericanus. Next base: position 8,042,113 of record NW_026555310.1, read on the forward strand.
CAGAGCCTGAGACAAGGAGTTGGGTGCAGATGGTTGATTTGGGAGGTGAGTGAGGGAACCGGGGGACTGATTATGCAGGGTAGAGTAATCTGCTGGGAGCGTTGCGGGGAGGGCCATTCTGCGGAGGTCACCTGAGCAGCTTACAGAACACCCAGAGTTGTCCTCCAAAAGGCCAGTGACTCCTGCTCCCCATCAAAGGAGGCTTTCCCCACAGGTTTACCTCCCCTGCACTTCCAGGCTGTGCGCTCATGCCCAGGTGAGTAAGCTTCAAGGTAGGGAGCAGCATGCTGAGTGCAGTATTGCATCCGAGGCGGGCTGCCAGTAGCTCTAGCTGACATCAGAGGAGGGCAGAAAACATGACAAGGACACCAGAGGCATCCACTACATGGAAGTTCTGCTTTTAGGGCCCAGATTATCCTGATTATAAAAATAGTTCACTTAATTGGTACTGGTAGTTGTTTTCAACAATAATAATATCATCTAAAATTTATTGAGTGTTCTGTGTGCCAGGTGCAGTAGTAAGCATTTTAAAAAGATTTCTTCCAGGTAACTGTCATTATTATAGTTATTAAAATAACTACAGTTACATGCAGTTAATTCCCAACTAAAATAATTTGGCCATTTCTGTCCTTATTATTACTAGTAACAGTAAATACATATTGTGCATGTAGTCAAAACAACTTCAGCTTCTGGGTTAAAAAGGAGACTGACTCCTGGGTCAGATTTTATCTTAAAATATCCAAATATTATCCCAACTGCAGTGTTTCAGTGGTAGGAAGAAAGAGAGGGAAGAATTATGTTCAGCAAGCCATACTCTGTTGTGACTTACTTTTACAGATGGGACATGCATTGTGTTGGATAAAAGTCAAGAATTTTTGCTCTAGGCTACATCTTCCTGATTTTTTTAACCTGAAACTTTAAAAAAAAGGGAGAGAGAGAGAGACAAAAAAATGTTCTTTGCAATATTTTGTATTTTTAATTTGCCAGTAGGAAGTGTATTAGATCCAATCAGTTTGAACATTTTCCACTTGGGTCTTCACTAATTTTCTCAGAGGGAAGTGTTGAAGGGTCTTCTACCCTGGGGACCACACCCTGAAGAAAGAGCCAATCAGGTCAGACCCCTCGCATTCATTCAGCGGTGGCAGCAAGGGAAATGGCAGGCTGTGGGGCAGCTTTAGTAATTTGTGCTGTGGATTGGGCTCCACAGGCATCCTGGTCTGACTTTTATGCCTTCTCACTCCTTTCCAGGAAGCTTCACATCAAAACATTAAAGGCAGAGCACAGCTAGAGGAGTGATATCAGTGCTCAAATAATTGCGATTACACAATGTATGTGTAGATTTCTTCTTGCTGCCTTCCTGGTGTGATGCATGACTCATGGCCGCAGACACCAGAACAAGTAGGACGACATTGCTGATTTGTGATGCTCGTGTCAGGAGCACTGAGCTAAGAGGCAGGGGACCTGCGCTTCCATTCCTGGCTCAGCGGGTAATTAACTAGCTGTCGATTTTTAGCAAGTTACTTCCCTTTTTTTGGCCACAACTTCCCCACTGGTAAATATTGAGGCTGGAGGAACTGAGCTGTAAACTCCCTTCTAACATCACATTCCCTGGTTTATTGTATACAGTTGAATTTTTTTTTTTCTTGTTTAAGATTTACTTAGTCATGGAATGGAGCAGAGGCAGAGAAATTCCCAAATCATAATGAATTCAAAGAACAAATAGAAATATGTTTGATGGTAGATTAATGTACACACTTTTGCTCCACTTAGAATATTTTTCAAATATTCATATTTGTTTTTAAATTATATTTATTTAAAATATGCTCTGTGCTCATTTTAAAAAATTCCACTCTGACTTTCTACTACTCAATTTTTTTTTTTTTTTGTCTTGAGATTCTAGTGAAATCCTGAAATGGAATGAATGTTGATTTATGTCTGTCTCTTTCCAAGTGTTTGGAGCTGGCTTGTCGGTGTGTAGCTGGTTCTGGTATTATGGGAATGGAACGGTTACCCTGTTGAGCATTACCCGGCTGCTGGTATTTTAGGATTTTCTGATCCTTCCACCTGGTGATTTCCCCTGGGTATGACTACTGTTTACTATTTTTTTTAACTTCAAACTCTTCAATTCTGAACTCTTTCTAGTTGTTGCTTTTTAGAAACATAATTTCTAAACCCATCAATTGCACTGTGGGGACCCAATTCTTTTTTAAAGGCAGTTCCAAATCCTCTATTCAGTTCAGGTATATCCCAATATAGCAGCCCAGGAGGAGAGGGGGGGGAAAGTATCTTCTGTTTCTCTCCTTATCTGATTTTTAAGCAGGTAATTTTAGATGTTATTAAAATTAAACAAATATATTTGAAAATGAATGAGCTCTTTAACAAAGTGAGAAATATAGCCTAACAAATGAGAAGCAACATCATGGCATGTTCCCTTCACAGCAAAAAAAAATTGGAAACCATGTAAATGTTCAAAAGTAAATATTTGATTAAACAAATGATGGTACATTTATACATTGAATTATTCTTGTGCTATCACAAATATGTTGAAGATTATTTCACGATGTGAAAAAGTATTCTGATTATATTGTTAAATGCCAAGAGCAAGTTGTATAAGAGAATTTACAATGTCTATTTTTTAAAAAAATTTTAAGATTGTGTGCAATGCATAGCAAAAAAGACTGAAAGGATATAGCCAGAAACATTCACAGAGACTATGTATTGGGATGGGGGAATTATAAGTAATTAAAATTTTTATCTTGTTTGTCATCTAAATCTTCCTAAAATGTCTATAAGAAACATGCATTCTTTTGTGATAGGAATGGAAACAATACAAGAATAAATTTCAGGTGGATGAAATAGTAAATGTAAAATTAAAATAGTAAAAATATCCTATGAAAATTTAGGAGACTATTTGCAATGTAAGAACAGAGATCCTCCAAACAAAGATAGGAAACCCAGAAGCTATAAAAGTTTATTGGACTTCATAAAATCTAGTGTTTTGTCTCCTAAAAGATATCATAAAATATGCAAAAAAGACTGAAAAATATTTGCAGTGCATATAGCAGATAAGGGGTTAATAATTATAAGATACACACAACTTCTATGAACACATTGACAAAAGAAACCCAAACAAACCAATAGTAGAATGGACTAGTCATACAGATAAGCAGTCTATACAAAAACAAACAGCATATGAAAAGGTGTTCAATCTTCCTAGCAGTTAGGCAAATGCAGATTAAATAAAAATAAAATATATGACACCCATCAGAATGGCAGAAATTAAAGAGTGAGAATGCCTAGTGCTGCACAATTGTTGGAGAAGACAATGCTCTAAACACTGCTTGGTAAATGCGTACAATGTTTCAACATTTTTGGAAAACAATCTGGCAATAAAATTGAAAGGCATTTGTTCTAGCAAGCTGATAGAGAGGCATATTATTTCCCTCTTCTAACATTCTTTTCCATGTGGAGAGAACCTCATTTGAGGACCAATCCTGGCTTCCCTTTACCCCTCCACACTCTCCTCAGCAGTTGAGGAGCAATGAATTACATGATTGGTAAACTGAGGATCAGGACTTGGGCATGCATAGCTCCGCCCCTCTCCTTTCCTGCCAGGGATATATCCACCTGCAGAGACCATGCACTCTGATATTTTCCTGGCCATATGGTAAGCTTAGGGTCAGGTCTCTGCCCCTGCAGGAGGCCGATGGTCAGTTAGCGCTGCCTGAGCCTGGATGGAAGGTGAGTGAGGTGGTGACTGTGGAGATGGTTCCTTGGGTCTCCTTTCAAGGTATCTGGCTGTGAGAAGCACAACAGGTGGACAGCCTTCAGCCGCTATACCTTGAGATCAGTCACAGCACTCACGTTCTCTCTGGGTAGAACAGTCTTTATTCAGAGGCCCTCCAATGACCTGAATGAGACCTTCTCAGAGCTACACTGCAGTCTGAGGATTTTCCTATCCTATCTTTTCTTCCTGCTCTCCTTGCACAGGCATCATACCTGCAGTATTTTTTAATCTGCCAATTCCAGTTGACATTCAACGTTATTTTATATTAGTTTCAGGTATGTAGCGTAATAGTCAGACATTTATATAATTTATGAAGTGATGAGTCTAGCACCTACCTGGCACCATACGTAGTTATTACAATAATTTTGACTATATTCCCTATATTGTACTTTACATCCCATGACTATTTTGTAACTACCAATTTGTACTTATTAATACCTTCATCTTTTTTACCCAGTCCTTCAATCTCCTCCCTTCTGGTAACCATCAGTTTGTTCTCTGTATCCATGAGTCTGTTTCTGTTTTGTTTATTTTGTTCTTTAGATTCCACATATGAGTGATATCATACGGCATTTGTCCTTTTCTGTCTGACTTGTTTCAATTAACACAATACCCTCTAGGTTTATCCATGTTGTCACAAATGTTAAGATTTCATTCCTGGTTATGGCTGAATAATATTTTGTTGCATATATGTACATCAAGCATAACAGACCTGCATTCTAATCTGAAGGCTATCCTTGCTTACTCCTTCTCTCTTTCTCTTTTATGCTTCAGAAGTGTTTCTTCCAAAACATTATTTGCAAGTCAATTCTATCTAAATGACTGTGTCTCAGAGAACCCAAACACACAGTTGGTACCAGGAGTGGTCTGAAAAAAGCAGGCAGTAATATGGGGTTTGGGTTGGATCATTTGCTGCTGGAAAGGAAGGTCTTACCCTGTCTGTATCAGTTTTCTATGGCCGCTGTAAAAAATTCTCACTCACTTGGTGACTTAAAACATACAAATTTATTATCTTAATGTACTTGAAGCTAGAAGTCCAAAATGGGTTTCCCTGGGCTCAAATCAAGGTGCCATCAGGTCTGTGTACCTTCTGTAGGCTCCAGGGAAGAATTTGTTTCCGTGCCTTTTCTGTCCTATGTAGGCCACCAGCACTCCTTGGCTTGTGGTACTTTCCTTTCCCCCACCTTTAAAGCCAGTAGCATAACATCTTCAAATCTGTCTCTGACTCTAACTCTCCTATCTCCATCTTTCACTTAAAAGAACTCTTGTGATTGCATTGGATTCGCCAATGTATAATCCAGAATAATCTCCCCATCCCAAGATGCTTAGCTTAATCACACTTGCAAACTCCCTTTTGCCATGTAAGACAACATATTTACAGGTTCTGTTGATTAGAATGTGTACATCTTTGGGGCGGGGCATTGTTCTATTCTACCCACCACACTATGTAATATGTAGGACACAGACAGTCCCTGGTACAAGGTGGCAACTCAGTTGCTAAAACCTTCACTGTTGGCAACCTGGACGGATGAAAACATCCTTGATGATTCAGATATTTGAAATGCAATAAGGGGAACAAATGCTTATATGGACCTTGGTGTTGGTTGGTGTTTGGGGTTGCATTAATGCTCTACAGAAAGAGAATGAAAAGCTGAGGACTGTTAATAACCTCTAAAGGGTAAGTGGGAGAGGTAGAGGGGCTCTTTGGAAAGAGCCTCTATTTACAAAGAGGCTCTATTTCTTCAGTGGGAGCACCGAGGCCGCTGAGGAGCAAGTGCAGGACTTGGCAGTTAGAATCACAGAGCTGCAGAGACATTTAGCTTCTCAACGAGCCAAGTCTGTAGTGCCAAGGGCAGGGCCCTGATTGGGAAAATTTGGGACCCTGGTATATGGGATGAAGACATCTCATATATCAGGTGGATGCTCACAAGGATTGTGGCTCTGTAGATTCCCTTAAACCCACACAACTTTCAGCCCACTCCTGTCTACAAAGAGTGAGCTCTTCCCTCATGTGGGAAGACACTGCAGAGGTCTTGTCTCCTCCACAAGGCAACAGGTGGCCCTCTAAGCCGTTGCCCCTGCTGCCTCTCCTGGATGCCAGTCTGATTACTAGGGTTAACTCCCAGCAGATCCCAGCCGAGGATGAGCTAGGCCTGATAAGGGAGGAAAGAGATTAGTATACCTCAGGGGAACTGCGAAGACTAACTAGCACATATTGGCAAGATTTGGCAAATGAATTTTGATGGGGCTTGATCAAGGAGGCTGGACACAAAACTGGACGAGCAATAATTCACTGACTTCAGGGAACTTTCTCAGGAATTGGGATGTTATGCTGGCAAAGACCCCAGAGGATGGGGCAAGCTTGCAGCTTAGGTTGGTTCCTAAAAAGTGGAGCTGTGGCTGATCAAGGGGCAGAAAGGAAAATGATGGACACTATTCCTCAAGGAGACCACCAGTGCCTTGGTAGCAACTCAACCACATTGGGTCCCTTCCATTTTGGAAGGAATGGTGGTTTGTCCTTACAGGGATAGATCCCTGTTCTTGGTATGGGTTTGCCTTTCCCATCTGCAAAGCCACAGCCAAAACTCATCCAGGAGCTTACAGGATGCCTGATCCACAGTTGTAAGTTCCAGCAGAGCATATCACCCGACCATAGTCTCCACTTCACAGTTAACTTGGACATGTTTCTGTAATGTATTGTTAAATTCAAAAAGCAAGATCTAGAGAAGCATATATATAGTATTTTCCCAATTTTGAAAAACAAACAATGACAACCCAATGTCATATATGTATTTATGTGAAATGCTATGATATGATACATACAGATCATAACATCAGGTTACATGGAAGGTGGGATGGAGCAGAGGGATATCTGGTAGAGGAGAAGAGAGGGTAGGACGGGGTTTAAAAAAATATCACAGCATAATATTATCCCATTTGTACAAATAAGATGGCCACTAAAACATGAATGGTGGTTATCTCAAAGTGGTGGAATTCCCTAATATGCCAGCTTCTATTGCCATCTGTTGCTTTTTGGCAATTACTCGGCTTTATACCTGAAAACTTCTGTCCCTTATCCACTCTGGTTTTTAGCGTTTTCATCTTTGAAATAACAGAACCCAATGAAGGCTTCTGTGATGTGCAAAGGCAATAATAGGGCTTCAATAATTCAGCTTAATTTCAACAGTTTAATTCAGTACAGCAAAAAAATTTAAAAAAAAAAAAAGTATTGAATGTGTACTATGTGCCAGGTAGATTGCAGAGTGCTGGGGTAGAGAGATGAATAAGACCGTTTTATAGTATAGGAGGCATCTTAGTCCATTCAGGCTGTTATAACAAAAATACCAAAAACTGAGTGGCTTATAAGAAACATGCATTTATTTTTCACAATTACAATGACTGGAAGTCCACGGTCAGGGTGCTGGCGGATTCAGTACCCTGTGCAGACCCACTTCCTGCTTCATAGACAGCAGTCTTTTCTCTACAGCTTTACAGGGTAGAAGGGGTGAGGGATCTCTCTGGGGTCTCTTGTATGAGGGCACTGAGCCGATTCATGAGGGCCCCATTCTCATGACCTAATGTCTCTCAAATCCCCGCCTCCAAACATCACCGCATTCAGGATTGAGTTTCAATATATGAATTTTAGGGTGGACACAAATGTTTAGGCCGCAGTAGAGGGAGAATCACCTCCAATAACAGATTAACTTAGTACCATGTGAGAAATGCTATGATCAGGGTATTACAAGGCAGTCTGGGGTCTCCGGGTGTGGTGAGGAGGCAGAGTTAGGGAAAGGGCGACGATACTCAGTAGCCCTCCATCCTATCGAAAGAAATGTGCATTTTCTTTGCCTTAGGGATATGCAATATGATCTCAGCCATTTTTTAAAACAACAGTGCCTAAAATAAAGATGGAAGGGAACTATGTCAAAAACTTGATGGTGGTGATGAAATTCTGGGCGGCATTGCCACTCCTTTACTCTCTTCTGTATTTTCCTAATTTTTTAAATGAGCATGTAATGGAAAATTTTATTTTGATTGGATTATATCAGTCTTACATACGTGAAATGCTCTCTAATGAATCCGAGTGAGGAATTTAATAGTTTTTACTTAATATGGTCAACATGATAGCTCCAATCTTTGAAACCATGAGAGAAAACTAGTAAAAGGTGTTCTTTGTAATGGAAAGTTTGAAAGCCACCAGTAAAAACCCGAAGATACTTTCTGGCCCCTGTTCTATGGAGAAAGCCCCTGGTGTTCCCCTAAGTGCACCACTCAGGCGTGATCTCTTCTAAGAAAAGGTGTGTGGTTGATCTGGCAGGTATCCGTTGATCTCACTGCCAGGTTTTTGTGCCTTTGTAGACTCTTTACACACCGTGGAAATGCTCGCAGCAATGTTAATTCTTTCCCAGAGCAAGCCAGGAGATTCACATTTTATGTGACTGGAAATGGAAACTAAAGAATTACATGATTTGCCCAGAAAGTTTCAGAATTAGGACTAGATACTAAAATTCTTAAGTCTTTTTTATCCATAAACCTTGAAAATAGCTTCAGAGCTGTTGATGAGCATTTCTTTTTTGCTGCTGCTGTGTTTCAAATGCAGCCGGTGTCCAGTCCGGGCTCTGGCATTACCCATCACTTAGCTGCGCCCGAATCTCTCTCCGCGTCGTGCTGTTCAGCACCTACTTCCTCTGCCGTAGTACTCATCACATCTTCACTAGAATTACATAAGGCCTATCTTTCCCAATAAGTTATAAGACCTTTTTCATTGCTTTTCTCAATTGCCTGAGACAATGCCTGACACAAGTGGTACTTAAGCAGTTGTTTTACAAATTAATAAATAAATATGTGACTTTGGGCCATGTAATGGCTAAACATATACCAGGCACAATCCTAGGTGTTTCACATGTATTAACTCATTTAAATCTCTCAACGACCCAAAGAGGCAGGTACTATTACACTTCTTATTTTATACATGAAGAAAATAAAGATCAGTTAATTAACTTGCCTGTTCCCACAGCCAATGAATGGTAGAGGTTGAGACTTGAATCTAGTCAGTCTGACTAGATCTATCTGCAATCTTAACCACTACTCCACACTGTTTTTTGTCATTTAACCTCGATATACAGAAAAAATGGATTACTATATCAATTCACTGGATTGTTGGAAGAATTAAAAAACAAAAAGAAGTGTACATAAAGCTTTGTACAGATTAGGTATTATTACTTTCATTATTATTAATATCATTAATATATTTCCACTGATACTGTTAACCATCAAATGTCACTTTTCTACCAAGAAAAATAAAATATTATGATTACAAAAACATATTGCTGGGTGATTGATAACATTAGTGAATTAAAAACTGTGGCTTTTTAATCTTGACTTTTAAATTTTTCTGAATGACTTTGAGAAAATCATTTCTTGTCACTTAATTGGGTTTCCTCCCCCCATCCCATAGGTGGCATATGCTGCCTGCTCAACTCTAGGCACCAGTTACTGAACTTGATACTATTAGGGAAATGTTCAAAGAGCATCAGGGTGGTGACCGCGGAAGGAGATTGATGTCTTACTTTGCTGAGAGGGAGAGAGTCTCCCCCTAGTGTTAGTCTTTGTGCAGAAAGATCTGAACCCTGCTTCAGGCTCTTCTTAGCTGGGGCCTTTTCGGTTACTTTGGTTCTCTTGATCCAAGTTGAGACTTTTGGAGCTAAGGGTTAAGAGTCCCGATTTTGCAGCAGTAGAAATGGGACGTATCTAGCATACTGTTTTATATCAACTACGGATGAATGTAGCCACACACTGTTAAATACTTACGTATATTTACAGATGTTCTGCCCATTTAAAAAAAAATCATTTAGTTTTATCATGCTTGACCCTTTATCAGCTCAGGGTTAATAGTAATAACTCTACAATCAAGTACAAGGTCAACTTGAACTACACTGGAGTAAGGAAAAGAAGTTAGTTTTGATTGGTTACCTATTCGGTAATAAGGTGCTTAATAATCATCATCCTGTCAATTCACATATTCACTTTTAAGGCAGGTATTAGTCTACCCATAGATTCAAGGACTGAGGGTCAGAGAGCTTTCGGGGCTTACCCAATTATTATACATCGAATACATGGAAAATACAGCCTTCAAGCCCAACTTCAAGGCCACGCCCTGTTCATTACCCTTTGCTGCTCGGCCTGCTGCCCTTGGCCTCCCCAAGGGCTCACGAAGGTGACTCATCCGTTCCAGCCTCCACTGAGTCCATCCCGATACCTCATGTGTCTCTGAATTCTTTCTGTCCTTCACTTAACTTCCAGTCCTAGTATCCATAGTTTTGGGGCCTCTGTACTTTGATAGTTACTCTGATACATTGTCAATGTTACTGGTCATGGATAATATGCTGTTTTATGGGTAATAGTCTTGGAAAGTATCTTCACCCAAAAGGGTGGTTGGTACCTCAGATGGAATTGTGGGAAATTGGAGCTGGATGGGACGTTATTTAAATAACTTTAGTGTTTGGTGGTCAAATCTTTCAAAACCTGGGGCTGTGATGGCCAAATCATAAAAATGATGCTTGCTGGTGAAAAAGAAGGCCTCTTGTTATGCCTTAGATCACAGCTTTTTTCATTCTACATGTGGGGCCTGCCAGGCCAGTAATCTATGATGAGGCTATGTGTTTTCTTATATTTTCCTAGCAGTTGAGTATTTAACTGGAAATAGGAGAATGAGAAGAGAGGCAGATGTTTGGCAATTGGCCAATTCTGTGAGTAAGCTTTGGTTTTTGTGCTTCTGTAGTTATTTCAGTGAATAAAGTGTGCCATTCATGTAGCCCGGATGGGTTATAAGCTGGCATTGAGCAATGGCCAATTACAAGTTATTCACGATTGGATCGATATCCCAGACAAGAGCACATTAACCCCAAATCCTATTATCTCACACATGTGAAGCAGATTGTTTTTAATGTGATGACATTTTCGCTGTCTGCAAACCTGAGTTCTGATGTAGTAAAAACAAAAAACCTCAGCAGATATAAGCAGAAATAAGCATCTGGGTTGATATCTACACAATCAGTGAAATGACATGTGGAAATTAATAGATGTCTCCTTCTGCCACTCAGGGGTTCAGCTTGAGAGTTGATGACCTCGGTGAATTTCCTCTAGTTCCTCATCTGTTCCTCATCTCCTTGGGATCCCAGCTCCTCCTGGCATCTAGAAACCTCTCTTCATTTAATGTGTGTAGATTATAAATTCTTGTCTTCAGGCGGTTTCTTTATTTTCCAAGATATTGGTTTTTAGACCTGTTGGTGCTACGGCTTTTATCTATTTTAATCTTCTTTGCATCTCTCCATAAAAATTTTAATTAATGGGCAGACTTTCTTCATAGATGGAATGCTCATACCTCCTAAAGATATATCATCGCAGCTATTAGAATCATTTATTCACATGCTATCCCATTTCCATCTCTGCAGGAGCAGGCAAATTTTTCTTAAAACCATTATCTCTACAGCTAACGAATTGAGCCCAAAATTAACTCTGAAATACCACGGCTGCATCTCACAGCTGTGTTTTGTTTAGAGGGCCCTCTTTGAGGCTGGCTGGGTAATCATACCTTTTGTGGACTTCAAGTAAGGAGGAAAAGCTCTGACTTTTTACTAAAACACTTAAAAAAAAAACAATGAACTATTTTCTTCTGGTATGATTCACGATGTCATTGCAGTGATTCATAATTTAAATTTTGATTTCACAACATTTAGTATTATAGGATCATGTTTTTCCGATTTATAAAACAAAATATCTACCCAGCCTACTCACACAACTATTGTGAGTATTAAATGCATTTGCAAAGTATAAAATGCTATACAAAACATATATACATATACATTTATCAGTGGATCTCATTTGGGGGTGGTTTTGCCTCCCAGGGAACATTAGCAATGTCTGGAGACATTTTGTGAGGCTAAAACTTGGTGGAGGAAGATGCTACTGGTATCAAATGGGTAGAGGCCAGCGATGCTGCTAAATATCTCGTGATAGAGCAGTCCCTGCAACAAAGGATTATCTGGTCTCAAATGTCAATATGCCAAGGTTGAGAAACCCTGAGTATGATATAAAAAGCAGAACTTGAGTCCTGTTCAATAATCATCCTCTCCCCTACTCCTCACCCATGTCTAGCTGTGCTTATAGGTACTCTCCTAGCTAATCTTTCTTTCTTGTGGGCAAACTGAATGAGGTAGCGAAATGCTAATTGCAAGTGTCATTCCTCCTACAGGTCATTAGACAGCGGAAGAAAATCTGATAAACACTATTTTTAACCTTTCTTATTAATTAACAAATGTCATGTAGAGAATTTTTAGCTGCTGGAAGAATCAGGATGAGCAGTTAGTCTATGTTTTTTATTTCCATGCTCTCATTGATCTTGAGTACAATACCTCATCATTAAAGAGGAGAATCTTAGAACCTAGGGTGATTGCCAGAGATGCCTGTTTTACCATTTTTAGGTCAGTGACTGAGTCATTGAAGACAGATGATGTCAAATCTCTTCCTCTGTTAATTGCCATCCCAATAGCAGCCATAGCCGGCATGTATTGAGCACTTCCAGGGTGTGGGTCCTTTATGTACATGACCTTATTTTGTCTTCACAACAACCCTGAAAAATCGGTAGATATATCATGCCACTCAGAATCTTTTTTAGAAGTTTTGGGAAAAGTTTAGAAATAGAACTTTATGTAGTTGAAGCTTGCTTCTGCTGTTTGTTCAATTCTTCTAAAATGATTAATAAATAAATATTTTACTCAGAAGGTCCTTTCTGCAGAGCTTTTTGAGAAGGCAGTAACATTTCCTTCAAGGAACATGAGCTTTAGCTTGAACACTATAGCCTGAATCTTTATAAATATTATGTAACCAGTAAATGGTCTAAATGTTTGCTAAATAAGGTAATGGTTATTTAAGTTCTAGAATAGATCTTTATATATTTACAGATAGATGATCTTAATACAGTGAGTTTAATAAATAAGCTGTTTGTGAAACAGTACATATAACACAATGCATTTAGGTTGAGAATGTATCTATACCTTCTTAAATAGACAAATTGTCATATGGAAGAAGTTTTGCCAAATTGTGAAATATGGTTACCTTTTGGGGTAAAATTACAGAAAAATGTTCTCTTTCTCTACATAACTTAAATCTTTTATAATGATCATATATCATTCTAAAAAGCAATAAAAACATTTCTATCTAAAATATACAGCAATATAAATTAAATTAATAGTAGCTCAAGATAATCATGCAAAATATAACTTATCACAAAGTGGAAATAATAAACTAAATAATAGCTAACATTAATTGAATGCTTACTCCGTACCTGGTATGGTTCTAAACATTTTATATATATGAACTCATTTACTCATCAGAACTGTATGAGATTATTCCACTAATCCTACTTTACAAGTGAGGAAACTGAGTTACAGAAAAGGTAAATAAGTTGTCCAAAGTCACAGAGCTAGTATTTGATTAAGGCAAGACTTGACCTCAGACAATCTGGCCTCAGAGGCCATGAGCTGAATCTTCATCGGCACGTGCCAGGTGAATGGTCTCCGTGAACACTGGAGGGCTTTGGAGGGCAGGGGACTTGAAGGCTGAGCTCTCTCCGGGTTCTCTCTGCAGGTAATTATCAGGTTCCTTCCAACTGTGAACCTGTAGGGCAAGCACAGTATCTGGGGCACGTTTATTTCCCCCCAGCACCCATAATCGAGGAGTCCCCTTTTAGACAGCAAATATTTGACACATACTTGTTGCATTTAAAGTAATTTAAGATGAATTCATCTTCTTAGTGTGATTAGAATCCATTTCCATTCTATTTTGTAGACAAACTTTTCACGTGGAAAAGGGCTTGACTGTTTTGTGTATGGTCAAAAGTATAAGAAAGAGGTTGGAGAAGGTGTGCATTCCGTGGGTCATTCGGTGGGCATTCTTGAACACCTGCCACATGAGAGGACACGACAAGACATATCACCTTGGCTCCCATGGAGTTTACGTCTCAGTGGTGAGAGTCATAAATGGGCAATACCCTGGGAATGCTGATAGTGCTCAACCACAAACTCACGGTTGTGAAAGTTGTATAAAATGTTTATTTTGTAATAAAGTATTACTTTAATAGATAACTGGAAGAAAAAAGTTCTAATGTCAGACAAGTCACTAGTGCTGTATTATTAAAACAAGAATATTAAAGTTAATGGCACCAGAAGGAAAATAGTAAAAGTGATTTTCTGGTCACGTGTTATTAAGCATAATAAAATAAATAGTGGGATGGTGGGGGGAAAGGGCTGGGTTGCTCACGCCCTCAGGCGCTCAGTTAGCAGGAGACAAAAGCTGCTGCCTCTCTCCAGCTTAACTCTTTTCCGGGCTGTACAAACACCTCCAAATGTACATTTGGCTTCAGTATCCTGGGGGGCCCTAAAGTCCACCTTAAATGATCCTCAGACAAGCCTCAGAGTTACTTTATGTTGTCCTTGGAGACAGAAAATATGCTTTACCTCTCTTCTGGATTCATTTTCAAAAATGATTCTTGGAAATGAGTTTTCCTTAGACACATTTATATATAATGACAGGCTAATATCTTACACACCATTACTGTATGTAATAACAGTGTGACAAAACTGACAAAAACTAGACTATAGATGTAAGGCAATTAGCTGTGGAGGGAGAGTCATCCAGCAGAAAGGATGAGCCTCATCATACCGCATGGTGACTTAATGGTTACTAAGTGATGAATGTGGACATCTTCCGAGGCAAAATTTCAAATAAATGAAAATTGTCCTTATGGCCCCACTTTTCTTTTTTTGGCACACAGTGCTGAGTCCTTCCTGCCATGGAGAAAAGTCCTCAGCCAGAGACCTAACCCTGAGTAGGTGATTAATAGCTCTCATTGACTGCATAGATGGACTCCTTCACTGTATAAGGTACAGGGGGCTTGTCGTATCAGCCACTGAAGTTTCAGGTCGTGCTCATGGCAGGAATCAAGTGTTTAAGATGGGATTTTAGGGAGGAGGTTTGTTTTAGATAGAAAGGACTCTGTTCAGGCAATCATCAGCTCCGTATGCGGTGGGGGAGGCTAAGTGAGGAGACTCCGGAGCCCGTCTGTCTGGGATCGAGTACCACTTGGCCCCCTTTTAGCTGCATCATCTCAGCATTTCCCTCAACTGTGAACTGGGGTTAATCATCATATCTGCCTCATAGAGTTGTTGTGAGGATCAAATGAATGAATTCAGGTAGAGCCTGTCATATATTTAGAGCTCAACAGACATTAGCTGCTCTTTGGTTACAGGTTATGCCAAGAGGAGCACAGATGACCAAGGTGCCAAAGAGGGTGAGCAGTCAAGGGAGGATGGAGCACTTCCCACCTGTGACCAGGCCCAGGGGTGACATTGCCCCCTTTCCTTCTCACCCTTCCTTCCTTGTGAGAGCCCAGTTATCTGTCAGGTCATTTTCTCCCCTTTGGATAGGAGAAGGGTCATCGGCCCCTACTCGTGCCCTCGCCCACTCTGCTCCTTGCTTTTCCTCAGACACACCAGGCACGCTCCCCGTCAGGCCTGTGCACTAGCTGTTCCCTCTGTCAGGGATGCATTTCCCCAGACATGCATGGGCTAATTCGTTACCTCCTTCAGGGTTTCCTTCATCTACCACCTACCTGAGGCTTACTCTGACCACCCTGTACCATTTGCACCCACTCTCTCACCCTCAGTATTCCTGATAGCACATACCCTGCTTTTTCATTCATTTCAATAGCCCTAATCACCTTTGAATATATTCATATTTACTTCCTTGTTATAATTGTTGTTTATGTATTTCTCTCCCAACCAGGAGGTAAGTTCCTACATGGCAGGGATTTTTATGTTTTGGCTTCATTGATGTATCCCAAGGGCCTACCTTTGTTCAGTGCCTAAAATAATAGTAGGCACTGAACAAATGTTCAATGAACAAATGAATGATTGAAACAAGTATGAACTGCAAAGCAGTTCAATTGCAAATAAATTGAAATGCAAAGATATATCACCATCCTTCTGTCAACTAACTAGGAAGTCTAGGATTTATTTTTGAATCCTCTCTCTCCTTTCCTTTCCATATACAATTGTTCACCAGGTCTTGAAGATTCTGTCTCTGAAACATCCTTCAACACACTTCCTTTTCTCCATTTTGACACCTGATGCTTCATTAATTCTACGGACTTCTCTAATGCCAGTATTTTTTTCCTTCTCCTGCAGTTCCTTGTTACATTCTGATTCAAGGATTATTTATGTAAAAATACAGATTTATTTATGCACTTCAGTCCTTAAAGGCTTTCAGTGCCTCCCTATCAACCCAGGCTGATATCCTCATTGATTCTAACATGACAGCTCTGCCACTAACAAACCCTGTGAGGTAGGCAGAATCACTATGCTCCGTGCCACCCTGCCCTCCCCAAAATGTCCACATCGTAATCCTGGGAACCTGTGACTATGTTAGGTTACGTGGCAAAGGGGAGTAAGGTTACATTTGAAATTATTGTTGCTAATCAATTGCACTTAAAATAAGGAGATTAATCTTGGTATCAGGGTGGGCCTAATGTAATCACAAGGGTCCTTAAAACATGGAAGAGAGAGTCAGAGGGAAACATGACCACAGATAAAGGTCCGAGTAATGCAATGTGAGAAGGACTTGACCACCGGGCTTTGGAGATGGGAGAAGGAGGCCATGAGCCAAGGATGCAAGTGGCTTCTAGAAGCTGAAAGGCAAGGAAATGGATTCTAGAACAACCCTAGAGCCTCCAGAAGAAAGCACTGCCCCACTGACAGCTTGATTTTAACTGAGTGACATCTGTGTCAGACTTCTGACCTCCAGAATGGCCAGATAATAATTTGCATTGTTTTAAGCCACCACATTTTGGCTAATTGGTTTACCAGCAAAAGAAAATTAATATGTGGTGCAACTTTTTTTTTTTTTTGCCTCTTTCAGCTTAGCCTTTTTGAGGCCATGCTGTAAAATGGGAATAAGTGATACCAAACCTTTAAGGCTATTGTGAAGATTAAAGAAAATATTTGTAAAATGCTTAGCCATAGTAGGTGCTGAATAAATAATAGCTCTTAACTCTTATCATCATTTCCTTCTTGGCCATTTTGTCACTTCCAAGGATAACCCATCATTCACTCTTTGATTTTCAGGGAACAACCAAATGCCTGCCCATCTTTTAAGGCTCAGCTTAACATCCCCTTGCTGGGCAAGGCTTTCCAAATCCCACTCCCATGCAAGGAAAATATCTACTCTCTCTCTGCTTCCTGAACTCCATGGTTCATACAATAACCATGAGAGGTAGTTATTATTATTCCCAGGGGTTTGGATGAGGGTGAGGTAAGCAGGGGAGCATGGGCACACAATTCAATTTTGTGCAAGTCCTCACTGAGTCCTGGCCCTGATTCGTGCCATTTTATTGACTAGGAAACCCAGGTTCAAGGAGATGAAGTGTCTTGCTGACAGGTGGCAGAGGAGACAACCCCTATATTCTTACTTTATTATCTGCAAGCTCTTACAGCAGAGCCTCGCACACAGCTAATACTCAAGAATTTGTCAAAAGAATAAACTGAGGTGGTAGGTTGGGTTGCAAGTTGGCCTGGTGTTGATGTAGTAGTAGTAATAATGATGATGATATCAATAAATATTCAGCCTTTACCGCATGTCTACCGTGTGCTAGACTCTCTGCTAAGTGCTTTGTTTATAATTTCCCTCAGAGCAACTCTATGAGTTAGGCATTATTAGTATAATTTTCATTCCAATATGAAGCAGTTGAAGCTCAGAGAAATTTACCTCTTCAACTGAGGTCAAACAGGTAGTATTCTATTAAATCTAGTATGTGAACTTGAGCGCCCTGGCTCAGGAGCCCTTAAACTTGATTTTGATGCTTTCATTTTAAAGACTGATAGAATATGTTGTTTCACTAAGAATAATCAAAGGTGAGTCACCTGTCTAAGGGTTAGTGTTGAAGTTTCGAGGGTCTAATGGTGTCTTCAAAACCCTCTATGGAAGACAGGCCTGTCCTATGTCAGCAGGGCCAACATAGGAATGAGGTATTGAAGCTGAAGGAGACACATTCAGGGAAGCAGACACATCAACCCAGTTCTTGTGAAGTGTGTTCACTCATCTGTTATGAGCTCACTCTAATGCAACTTTACTTTTGGTGTAATAAATTGTATTAACTTTATGCTTGAGTGAGTTATCTCTCAAAATAAAAAAATGTGTATTTCCAGGAGTCTTCTTCCATTTATACATGGAAGTCTTTTGGAGTTTAAAAAATGGATTTTAAGAGCCTCGCTGATGGCTAAGAAATTGCTATTTCAGTCTTGAAAATTGCCTTTTCTGCCAGAAACACTGAGCAAGGAAATCAGACCATCTGATCTTGCTGGATTGAAAAAAACTACTCAGGTGCTCAGATGGCCTCTAAAATTTGATCCCCTTTCCCTCTCTGAATATGATAAAAATTAAACCTCAGTTTAATACTAGGTAATTGGAATACCTAGTAAATAAAACAGTAAACAAATTGTATCATTTCTTTTCATGAAAGAAAGCATCCAAATATTCTGAGTCTTTTGTTCTCTGTTGTGAGATTCCGATAACTCATGAGTTTATTGTTAACTTTCTCTATGCAAAGAGCTTAATCTCCCATCTTTAGACCACAGCTCCCTTCCTTAGGTTTGGTGACAAACAATTGTAATGACTTGGCTACATTCCTATAACTTCAGTGGCCCAAGTCCTGTGGCACTGCCTAACCACTCTCCTTTTATGGCCACGTAAAATAACTTGAACCCTTCTTTACATGCAACTGTGGAAAGTCAAAGATTCTTCCCAAGTTCTCCCCAGTGTGGGAAGGGGTGCTTGTATTTTCCTGGTGGATGTCTTTCACCCTTGACTGCAAATATCTGCTGTCAACACAATTCTTGATCTCCCCTTGGTTGTCTGCCGGCTACTGATCTCTCTGCTGTTTCATCCCAAGGATGTTCCTCTTTCCTCCTTTGCAAAAGACTAACAGTGTGATGGGATGTAATGGACTGTCAATGAAAATGAAGGACTCAGTGGGAAACTACAGCATAGAACAGGAAACAATTCCAAAATGAATTTTGGTTTCCAACTAAGATGTAGAAAGCTGGACTGTTGCTTCTATCTTACCAACAACAAAAATGTAAATAATTGAAAAACTCACACATTTTCTTGAATATATCAGAAAGTTGAGTTCACAGGGCAAACAACTAGACCCAAGTCTAAGGAAAGTTGAGGCTCTCTAAGGAGAGGCAGGGTGTTAACCCTGGCAGAACTCAGGAGTCCCCTCATAAGAAGAATTCAGTTAAATATTTTAATAAATTGCTAAAGACTAGGGGTTGGGTAGTATGGAAATACAGAACATAGGTGCTACCCAAGCAAGGAATATTCACCTCTAGTCAGAGCCCCTTCTTTACCAGTGTTCACAAAGAAGTTAAGGGGCAGGAATCTAGAGAAAACCTACCTCAGTGAACCAGGCTCACAGGAGGGAAATAGGTACTTCTGTGCAAAAGCCATAACATTGCCTGAATATTTTTCTCTCTAAAGAATGAAGGCCTTAGGGCAGCTGGGGGACGGGGCAGAGAGCAGCAAACCCTGAAGCCCCCGAGGCATTGTGAAGACCTGGGTGGCTGCGGGGTGGGTAAAAGGAAAAAGAAAAAAAAACTCTTCTATTTTAAGAGATGAGGCCAGAAACCACCTGGGACCCAGGACATTAGAGGTCTCTTATGCCCCTTTTACCTGGGTGAGAAGTAACATCATTAAGAAAGTCTTACCTGTGAGACCCAGGGATGCAGGGCCTGCCTAAGGCTGAGGCTAGACTAAGATAACAGACAATCCCCACCCCTTTCCCCAGCCTTCTCTCCCACCAAGCTGGAAGCACTGAGTAACAAGTAATAGCAACCTTCTGCTGGAAAGACAGGTTCTTTCTAAGGCACACGTGTACAGGTAAGACATAAAGCTGAAGATGGAGCAGGACTATTGAGGAAATCCCCTTGCTGAGCCAGCCTCCACATAAGTAATTCTTAATTGCTCTAAAAGGTAAGTGACATTCTGTAAAGAAGTAGCCACGCAGTTGGGTTTAAAAGTACATGGAGAAGCAAGAGATGTGAAAATCATAGCACAGGAGATGGGAGGAAGAAATTGGCAATATAGAGGTGTAAGTGTAGGTTTTTCTACTAAACATGAAGCAGTATTGTTTGAAGTAGCGTATTACAAACCCTAGGGTAACCACTAAAATTATTAGAAAGAGATTTTTTAAAAACAGCCAATTATGGAGATAAAAAAGCAGGCAAAACCCCCCCAAAAAGGAAGAAAGAACAGATAGAACAAATAGAAAATAGCTAGTAAGATTGTTGACGGTAGCCCAGTCATATCATTAATTATATTAAATGTAAATGGTCTGAATATAATAATTAAAAAACAGGGATTGGCAGAATAGATTAAAAATGACCTGTCAATATGAAACTCATTTCAATAATAATGACATAGTTAGGTTGAAAGTGAAAAAAGTGGGAAAGGGTATACTATGCAGACACTAATCAAAAAAAGAGAGTGGTCATATGAATATAAGGCTAAGTAAAATTCAGAACAAGGACTATTACCAGGGATAAAGAAAGACATTACATGACAATAAGGGGTCAGTACACCAAGAAGACCACAATAGTAACTGTAGATGCTTCTAACAACAGAGCCTCAGAAACTGATAGAGCTAGGGGTAGAATTAGAGAAATCCACAGTTATAGCCAGAGGCTTCAGCATTGCTCTCTCAATAATTGAGAAAACACGGTGGCAGAAAAATCATTAAGAATACATAAAACCTGAAGAACTCTGTGAACTAAGTTGATCTAATTGACAATTATAGTACAGTATACCCAATAACAGCAGAATACACATTCTCTTCAGTGGTACATGGAACACTCACTGAGGTAAACCATATTCTGGAATATGAACCTCAATAAAGAACCAGTAGAAGCTTTGAAGTGACAACTTTTCTCGAATACTTTCAAAACTCAAGGTCATATTTTAGAAAAAGTGTTCAGGTTAAAGAACTTCTGCTTCTCAGCCAGCTTATAATCTCTGTAAGTGGAAAGGACCACCAGGAAAAGAGCAAATCCTTGGAGGTATGCCTTCGCCATTACATTGCAAACTAGTTAGTTGGTAATTCAAGTGGTAAGGGTTAGATGTGGGGAAAGCACTTAAAGGGCTGAGTTGAAGGACTTAGGTTCCCACTTCTTTAAAAAGGAGCCATGGCTAGGTGGCTTAGTTGGTCGGAGCATCGTCCCATTCCCCAGGAGTTTGCCGGGTTTGATCCCCCGTTGAGACAAGTACAGGAGAAATCTATGTTTCTCTCTCCCATCCGTGTCTGTCTGTCTGTCTCTCTCCCTCCCTTCCTCTCTTTCTAAAATCAATAAACGTATCCTAAGGTGAGGATTTAAAAAAGAAAATAGCAGTTCATCCATTACTTGAAACAGGGAGTGTATTAACTCATTCTTCCATTCAACAAATATTTTAGGACTTACAATGTGCCTGGCACTGTTCTAAGGGCTGAGGATATGAAGTTAAAAAAGCAGTGACCAAAACAGAAGAGCTGACTTCATGGAACTTAAATTTTAGTGAAAGAGATAGACCCAAGCACATAAATATGTAATTTAATGCCAGGTAGTCATAACGGATTGGAAGGAAAACAATTCAGGTAAAGAAACAAATGAACAAAAATAGCATGGGATGCTAGTATGAATGACAGTCTAGAAAAGACTCTCTGAGGCCTTCTTTTTCTGTCCTTACTCTATTCCATATATTCCCTTTCTCTTTCCTTCATCTTTGAAGGGTTGACTTTTGAGCAGAGACCTGAACGAAGTGAGGTAACCTGCCATGCAGGTGTCCGATTGAAGAGTCTTCCAGGCAGAAGGAAGGACACATACCCTGATGCGTCTACTTGGTACATGTGTGAATACTTGGCATGCATGAGAAACAGCAATGTGGCAAGGGTGGCTGCAGCAATATGTTAGAGGAGGGTGCAGGGGATCGGGTCTGAAACACAGGCTGCAGCCAGGTGCTGTAGAATCTTGTAGGCCATGGTAAGAAGTTTCTAGGTTACCTACTTTCCCTGAAAGGCCACACCTCAAGTGTAACTTCCAGTAGTCTTTGGGGGACATTGTTGTTTTTGTTGTATATTTTAATAATCAAAAGGACTCCCTTGTGCTGGTCCAAGGGAAAATTACATGAGCTGTGTACATGCTGGAATCCATTGCTGGTCCTGCACCTACCACAGGGAGGCCGACAAAGGCTGGGATCAATGTAAGGAGGATTTAGATGGATGTTATATACATTAGTTCTGCGCGAGCTAGGAATAGTGGGGTCACTCTGGTGTTCTTTAAAATTTTTTTCCCTCCTTCAGATTACTATTAGTTTCCCTCTTCTAGTAAAAAAGGCATCTGCTTCTATGTATAGAAGAGGCTTCAGGCTCTGAATTATAGTGTGGTAATTCATGCTTAACTGTTTGAATGGCTGCATAGCCCTCAGCCCTGAATCTCCTAATGCACAAGATACTAATTATTAGACTATAATTCACACTGTGTGAGTTCTTATTGCTTATCTTTCTTGTAGGAAACAGATAGCTGGGGATCTATAGTGCCTGTGAATGACCAGTATGCTCACAGAGATAACATCAGGCAAGCAATTTCACATAACACTGAAGAAGGTGAGAGTGTAAAGAGACATACAAAATGGCCTTTGAGAGACAAGAATTGTTTTTCAGAAAGTGCATTAACTAATTGACAGTGGTAGCAATGGCACAGAGCCTGCTCAAACGAAAACTTTCTGTCCAAACTTTAGTCCCTCTTGTAAGGAAAAGGGCTGCAATGAACTAATCATGCAGCCTTTCAAAGAGATTAGAAAAAACATTGAGATTTACCTGTGCATTCACCGACAGATCTGATGAAACTTCTGTAATGAATTTGGGAAACCTATTATTTTGTCATAGCTTAAGGAAAAAGCTGTGGTGTCTTTTGATGGTTCAAGAACTAGAACTTGTGAAACCATGGGAATAATACAGACTGGTGGAAAACAATAACATTCTCACAGCTGGACCATCTGGTGGGTTATTCAGACATAGCGGTGTATATCACTGAATGGCTGCCATAAAACACCAGATGAAGATAAGCACTGGCATCTACTTCTAATTTTCCAAGGCTTAAATTGCCTTCAGTTCCTTGAGTTGTGGTAATGGTCTCAGAATCTTCCAGAATGTGATCTTTTTAAACAAATTATGATGCTGGTAGATTTAAGACAAGAACCTGATGTCTTCATGGTCAGTCCTGCGCCAGTGGAGTGTGTTCTTCTTCAAATAAATGTCATGTGCTCTATTGTACACTTTCCTGCTTAATGAACATCTGCTTTTATTTATCTTATTTTTAAAGGCTTTTTTTTTTTTTTTTTTAGCAGAGCATAGTGGGTACAAGGACACCTCTGATCCCACATTGCCAGTGTTTGAACCCTGGCTCCACCTCTTACTATGTGGCAAGTTACTTATCCTTTTGGGCCTCTGTTTTCTAATCTTAAAGTGGGGATGATATTAGCACTTAACCCATACTGCTGTTGAGAGAAATAAGTAAGTTAATTAAGAGCTTAGAACACTGCTTGTCACATACTAACATTAGTCATCATTGTAACAATAGTAATTATTTTTATTAGTACGTAGAATTGGAAGTAGCCCCACCCTCTGGTTCTTTCTTGAGGGCCAGTACAGTGGTTTACACATAAAGAGATCTCAGTAATAGTTAACTAATAAATCCAGATTACATTATGGGTAAATATGAGCAACAATTGTAAGTTAACAATAAAACAACTTATTTATTGTGCTACTATTATGAAGCAGACATTGTTCTAGATGCTTTACATAGTCAGCAAGTTATTTATCAAGTGTTGTCTGGCTGACTAAGATATTTGGGATGCAGCAGTGAACCAAGCGTTATTATTATTAGCATTCTTTTGTAGGTGAAGAAATAGAAGCTCCATTAATTTAACTTGCTTATTGCCACAATGTTAGTAAGTGGTAGATTCCCAACTTGAAAGCCCATTCTCTGCCACATGTACATAATTTTAGTTCATGTCTTATATTAACTCATATACAATTACTTATATTCTGGTTTGTTGAAGCAGTAGGTCAGACGACATTTGCAACAACAGTGTCTGTCAAAATGGCTGGCCATAAAATTTTCAGCACCACATTGACCGGAAAGGCATTCTTGACAAAGCAGACTGATTTTGCCATTCTCATCCACCTTTTATAGTACTTCAGGACAGCCAGCTTAACCTTCTTTCTCTTATGCTTATTCTTTTTGAGAGTCGTATAAGACTTCTTCCTTTTCTTAGCACCATCATGAAGTCTCAATACAAGATGAAGAGTGGACTCCTTTTGAATGTTGTAATCAGACAAAGAACATCCATTTTCCAGCTGCAGGCCAACAAAGGTCAGCCTATACTGACCAGGAGGGACTCCTTCCTTATCCTGCTCTTGGCTTTTACATTTTCTATTGTATTAAGGGTTCCACCTCAAGAGTAATGCTTTTTTCCATAAGGGTTTTCATGAAAATCTGCATATTGGTGGTGGTTCCACCATAGATGGCAAACGGGAAGAGCCTCATTTTTCTTCCTTGGTTTAACACCAAAGTCTTTGAGATGCAGTAGTACAAGTCAAATTTGGGGCATTTTAAACACCATAGAATGTAATGTTGGTAATGGGTTGTAATATATTGAATAGTTTTTAAAAAATCATGAGTCATAAAGGGGTGTGGGATGTAAGAAAAAGAAAGCTCTTCATTAAAGAAGAAAGCCAAGAACACATAGACAGCATAATGGAAATGAAAGGCAAGGATTAATACTAGATCCTAAAACTTACACAGGGTTAAAATTTATTGGGAATGTGGTTATTTACACAGTCTCAAAATCACCCCACAGACTACTTATTAATTATAAAGGGAAAAGATACATTTACAATGGATCAGAGAGAGAAAGAGATTAATTTTAAGGAATTGGTTTACATGATTTATGGAGACTGCAAATTCCAAAACCTAAAGGTAGGCTGGCAGGCTGGAGACTCAGGGAAGAACTGATGTTGTAGGTCAAGTCCAAAGGCAGTCTTCTGGCAGAATTTCCTCTTCCTTGTCTGGTTCAAGGGAGTATTTTTGTCGTGATCTTTGGATAGGCTGTGAATCTCCTAAAGGTATGTATAAAATTTGTGACTATGTGGAGAGGGTTTGTAGTTTTCACCAAATTCTGAAAGATATTTGAATTCATTGAAAAAAATAAGAATTAATGCTCCAGTTATTTCCACTTCTATTTGGTGTTTCACAAATGCATTGGATAGAACTCCTGGAGGTATGGCTCTTTTTTTTTTTTTTTAAATGAAATACAGACACACATATTAGCTCTGGGAGGAGCAATAAAAGACAAAGGTAGCTAGTGGAGGCAGGTAGTTTGTGGAAGCGGGTAGCTTGGTGTTGTAGAGCATGAACTTGGGTACTACATTCTCTGGATTTCGAATCCTAACTTGGTCATTTACTAGCTATGTAAATGTTGACAAGTCACTTAACCATAGTTTTTATAAAATGGGAATGATAACAATTTTTATACATCATAGGGTTGTTTTTAAAATTAAAGGATATTAGAAATAAAAAGTACATAGAATGATGCCTGGCATCAAATGTGTAATTGTAATTATTTCTATTACTAAACCTTTAAGGTTTCTAACTTAAGGGGGTAAGTGGATAATGATGCTATAAATATTCATCTTTGAATTCTATATAAGCCTTCCCTGGTGCCTGGCCCATCAGAGGAATTTCCTAAAGATTTGTTGAGCAAGAGGCAACTGAATCTCTGTGTTGAATTCCTGAAAGTCCATTCCAGGTGGTGATTTAAATTGCCACCTCCTTCTAGCTCACTCTGTCTACTTAAGTGCATTCCATTGGATCTGTAAGGAACCAGAAAGTTTGGAAATCAAGCTGGTGAATTCTAGGAGAGGAAGAGAAAAACTAGGAAGGCTCATATGTATGTGTTAGCCAAACTGCTTTTTAAAAACTGCTATTAAAGATGGGAGGGGAGTAGACTTATTTATTAGCACTAGTTGCATCATAAAAGTTTTAAGTAGCCTGAGAGAAAAAATGTATTTATTTTTAACATTTACTAAATATAAATCTATGGGTAAACATTATGAATACTTCTTGTGTTCACGAATTACTATGGGACAAAAGGATTAAAGCAGAAAATCAAAGAAATTGAGCAATTGGTTTCTGTCTGTATGAGTCAGGGTTCTCCAGATAAACAGAACTAATAGGATGTGTATACACAGAATAAGATTTATTTTAAGGAATTGACTCACATGATTAGGGAGGCTAGCAAGTCCACAATCTGCAGGGTGGACTGGCAGGCTGGAGACACAGAGAAGGGCTGGTGCTGTGGTTCAAGTCCAGTGATCATCAGACAGAAGACCCAGGAAGGAGTCAATGTTGCAGTTCAAGTTCAATTACCTCTTGGTCAGAGGAAGTCAAGCTTTTGTTCTATTCAGGCCTTCAACTGATTGGGTGAAGCTCACCTACATTAGGAAGGGCATATGCTATACTCAGAGTCCACTGGTTAAAATATTAGTCTCATACAAACATCCAGAATGATGCTTGGCCACATATTTGGGCACTGTGGCCCAGACAATTACACATAAAATTACCTATACACTATCTTTTTTATAAATTTTTTTCAATTACAATTGACATTCAATATTATTTTATACTAGTTTTGGGTGTATAGCTTAGTGGTTAGACATTTATATAATTGACAACATGATCCTCTGGTAAGTCTAGTACCCACCTGGTGCCATACATAGTTATTACCATATTAGTATTGTAATACTAATGAAGACCAAAGCTTGGAGTCACACACGATGCAATAGAAAGGAGTGAATAGAGTAAATATTAGATTCAGAAGACTTGAACTCAAATCCTGCTTTAGCCCCTCGGTAAGTGGGTAGAAACTTTGGAGAGGAGACTGCAGATCTTTGAATTAGGCCCACCTGGAAATAAAGTGAGTTTTTACTTTTCCGGTGAGAGGATGTCAAAAATTTTTTTTGGTCAACTTAAATATATAAACAAAAAAGATTTAAATGTAACATATAACTTGTAATATTTACACATTAATTACATGTACCCATTTAAAATTCTATTATATATGAAAAAACATATTAGTTTAGAAGTAGTATTTTTTCTCGGTATCATACTTCATGAACTTGATTCAGACTCTTCCCAAGCACCTTTAACGCCAGTGTCTGCGTCATTACTCCAGCTGCTTCCTGCGTCGCCGCACAGTTCCTTGGAGTCTATCTTTGCATTTATCCAAGTTGCATGAGAATCCAAACTTTTGAATTTGTGTTTGATGCTGTCACTGGAAATTTTATCCCACTTCATGAAAGTATACATTTGCATAACATTAAGTAGTAGATTTTTAAACTCATTAGGTGAACAGGCATTATGTTTACAACCTGACCTCTAGAGTGATTTTAAAAGACTTGAGTCGAACTTTATTTGTTGCCCTCCCAACCTGAAAATAATTAATAAATCTGGGTTAAGATTTTTTTTGTCTCTTTTTTCTTAAATAAATAAGTTCTACCAGATCACTTTCATGAGCACCCCGAAGTAGCATCAATTATGACCATTCGAGGTACATATGTCTTTCTCATACTATTCTGGTGCTCAAAATTAGTAACTAAAGCAATGCCCTATATATAATATGGGAAGGCTTTCTATAGAATTGAATATAAAGCAACATTCTTCTGATATATGTTTGGGAAAACATATATCTGGACATACCATGAGATTTATCTTTTTAATGGGGATAATGGCAGTAATTACCCCATTGGGTTGTAATGAAGATTAAATAAGGTAATTTTAAGTAAGATCATTGGTATAGTGCAAATACATGGTAAGAGCTCTAAAAGACTTAATAATAATGATAATAATAATAATAAGCAATGTAACAGTACATAATAGGTGTCACCTTCTTGCTCAATAGTAAGTGAAAAACAAGATAAAGTGAGCTTGGAATTCTTTTCTTCTTTCTCCAATTGTGGATTAGATGCCAGGCTCCCTTTGATTCCAAAACCTTCCCCAAAGCTGTCAGAAGATATCAGTGGGATGCATAATGCACCATGCAAGTGCCCACCAGTTACATCCTTTCGCTTGTACCCCATTAGGACACTACAAAAACTGGTTACATCCTTCCTTATCTTGCCATACTCAGGCAACTTTATTTTCCAAATAACAGGTACTGTTTGTAGGCAGTTTAGACATCTTACAGGATCCAAGATCAGATACTGTGAAGATGATTAGTCACCATGGAATAGTCTTGCCTCCTTTAGAAAGGGTGTAGACTCCTCTCTTTCAATCAGTTTAAAATTTAGGCAAAACTAGGCAAAATTGAGCTAGAGAAAAACAACTTCAGTCACTTCTGTTAAAACTTCTTAAAACACAAAGATAGAGAACACAATTCTTAAACCTCCCGGGTAATAACAATAGTAGCCGAGCCATTATTTTAGCAGCTCAATAGTTTGTGTTTTGAGGGAAGGGGTAAATACCTTGTATCTTCCTGTTGGTCTCCCTATTTTCATCCTGAAACTATGAAAGACTGGCCAACTACAAGAATAACAGCAAACTTGGAATTTTCCCCATAACCATTATCTTCTTCATCCCGTAAATTTAAGGATCAGTCTTGGAACAGCTTCTGTTGCACTGTGAGTCAAGTGAGTGTGATTATTAGGGTGAATCAGGAAAAGCTGACAATGTGATTTCTTGTCACATTAAAGGAAGTACTATCCTTATGGTTCATAGAATGAAGTGCACTTTAAGGCAATTTGGCTCAAGTTGGGAGAATATTTCACTATGAGAGTGGATTTTAGTTTGACAAGGACAACAAGCAGGCAGATGTGTATCAAATAGCATCTGTAGCATACAAAAATTAATTTTTCACAACCAGTGATATAAATATAGTAATGTTTCTCATTTTAAAGTGTCATTTGCATCAACCAGAAATGTGATACATTAGGGAGAAAATTCACAGTCTATAAATAGTACTGCCCTGGAGTCATCATCTGTGGATAGAGGGACAAATGTGGTGGGAATTCCTTTCAATGAGTATGAGTTTAAATCCAACTGTCCACACAACATTTCTGCTTGGTTGTCTTGAAAGCACATTTTACTCACCATCCCAAATTTGGTATTCTTCCTGCACTTCTTTGTATATGGCACCATCATCTACTTAATTAAACAAAGCATAAACCTAGAAATCATCCTAGACACCTCCTTCTTTCTCACCCCTTATTTATCCATCGCACACATTGTAACTGTTCACTTTTCTTTCTCTCCACTGAGACCTAATCCATTCTAGTCCATCACCATCAGAAGTCACCTGTTTTACCACATGGCTTTGTGTTTTAAATGTACCTGTGATTTGTTTTAATTACGTATGGCAAGGCCTGCACACATAAAATGACTCTCATTGTCACCAGAAGGGGACTGAGCCCAGAGCAGGCCTGCCTTGGTCAGCCTGTAGGGTGTAGGTTCTTAACTTTGTGCAAGAAAGATTTCACAGCATGAGGCCAGGTGATTTTAAGAGTATGTTTATTAAAGCTGAGGACAGTGAAACAAAGGAAGTGTTTAGGGTAGAAGAAGCAACATGAGAGAGCCTAGGTAGGGCTGCTTTGTCTTTTTAGAAAAGTTATAGGAAAGAAGTGAGCTACATGGGGCTGTGTGGACTCGCTGAGAAGTAAAAGTCACAGTGACAGGAGGGGGCCAAGGTGGGGCTGCTGTTGGTTCACTGAAAAGTCAGGGAAAAAGGGGCCTTGGAAATAGGCTCAGGGGGTTAGTCCAGGATGAGCTGCCACTACCTGCTGCTTCCCTAGTTGCAGGTCTTGTGGGGACCTTTAGGGTTCAGGAGAAGAAAAGTTCACGCTCAGGAGAAAAAGGAGTAAGAAAAAGATAAGAAAGGCGTGGGTGTGCTCCAGAGAGTTTGTGCTGGTATCTTTTGTGTTGAGGGTTTTTATCTCTCTTCTGCAGGCAGGAATTTTAGGGAAGCTCCCAGGGGAGGTTCTCAGCAGAGTATTTGTCAGCTTTCCAGGTATGTCTTTAATATGAGGATATACCAAAATGAGCATATAGGGGGACCAGGGTCATTTTCTGGTCAGCTTTACCTGTATCTTGGATTTCTTTGGCCCTAATTGTTTTTTTGTTGTTGTTGTTAGTTTTCCCCTGACCTCATCCATCCTTGGGTTTGGTTTGGCTGGCGCTAGCTGGGTCTTTGTTATCTATTTCCCTGACCAGGGTGATTTAAGCTATTTACTCCCTGGTTAGGGAGGAGAGGTGTAAACCATTTGCTCTCAAGTGTTTCTGGTTAGGGAAGATAAGATCTTGTGTTTTACTAACTGGCTGTAAATTGCTCAAATTGTTTGGCCCCATTTGTCTAACCATCTGTCTCAGATTCCCTTTTCCCACTTGTCAAAAATTCTCCCAACATTTAACAGTCCTGCCTCATCATGAAGGAAGAAGATTATAGTCACAGATGTCTAGAAACAGGAAGTCTGGACAGCTACTCCAGGGCCCACAAGGGGAACACCAGGATCGGTCTGGAGGCAGAGGGAGTGAGGGGAAAATGTGGGCAAGAGCCTTCACTGTGGTTCCCCTGGGAAGAAATGGTCAAGGCAGTGTAAGCAGACTTGGATTGGCGAGTCTGAATAATTTCAGTGATCTCTGGGGTATGGGGGCTGTCCCTAACTGTATTGTACCTAGATATGAGGTGATGGGGCAGATGGATAGTGGCCTCGGTAAAGGATGTGGTTAGGGATTTGGGTTTTAGATTGGTTGGATTGCATATGAAAGGAGCACTTGTAACAGGTCCTTTACTATCTCTATAAATTGGCTGGCCTAGCCCTGGGAGAGGCAGTCTCTCCAGAGTCAACAAGTCCCCAAATGTCAAAAAACCAGAAAACCTGGCTATTGTACCATGTAACAAGTCTCTCCAACTAGAATAAG
Organism: Pteronotus mesoamericanus; assembly: GCF_021234165.1. Classification (NCBI taxonomy): domain Eukaryota; kingdom Metazoa; phylum Chordata; class Mammalia; order Chiroptera; family Mormoopidae; genus Pteronotus; species Pteronotus mesoamericanus. The sequence continues at coordinate 8,073,016 of NW_026555310.1, forward strand.
AGCCTTAAAAAATACATATAATGTATCATAGAATTATATGCTTGAAACCCTTATAATCATATTAACCACTGTCACCCCAATAAATTTAATTTTTTAAAAAAGGAACTTCAAAAATACAAATATGAAAACATTACTCCTCGGTTCCAAATCCATTCTTAGCTTCCATTGCTGTCCCAAGACACCGCAAATGATTTGGCCCCTACCCAACTAACAAGCCCACCTCATTTTGCACTCTTCTTTTTAAGAACTCAGACATACTAGCTTGCTTTCAGCTCTTCAAAAGAGCATGTTTCCTCTCTGGACCTTTACATGTACAGTTGCCTCTGAGTGGAACATTCTTCCCCACTTCCTCTTCCCCAGGTTGATACCTAACCACTCCGGAGATACCAGCTTAAGCATCACTTCCTCAGCAAAGCCTTTCCCTTTGTCACCAGATGGGGTCATGTTCCCTGTTTCAAACTCCCATAGCATTTCAGGATCCTCCTTCAGTGTCCTCATCCAAGTCTGTGATTGTGTGCTTATCTGTGAGATTAATTTCTGCTGCCTGGGATCCATGAAGGCAGGACTGTGTCCATTTGACTCACATTACCTTCCTAATTCCTAGCAGAGTGCCTCAGTAACTAGGGAAGCCTTCAGTAAATACATGTTGAATGAGTGAACAAATGCCAGTCCTGGTTTAGGATATTGACAATATTTTCAACTGAAAGATTGAGTTGGAGAAACAGAAAGGGTTTTCCTCAGACTGCTTTTTAAAAGAACACTCCGGGCTGATGCATAATTGCTCTGAGTGACATGTTAAGGGAAGTGATGGGAGCCACGACAAACTGTCTCTACTGGGCATTGCATGTCATAACAATGAGGCGTCTGACATGATTTGGAACATGAAGGAAATAGATTATGAAAAGTCATAAGTATATGGAATTCTCCACTCCCCCCCTCCTTTCTGAGGATCATCTGAAAATTGCTAGTGGGCCAACAGCATGTTTTTGGTTGGCTCATTAGGAAAGATGAGAAAAGGTGATCTGTAGGAAGATCCTTTTAGATTATATATAGAAAGGGAAACTTCGACTTGTTTTTCTTTTAATCGCTCCTTATAAAAATTTAATTATAAAAACATGACACAATATTAGCATTCCTTAAATGTTTATTATGAGTAAAGAATCCTAAAAAAATCAAGCATCTATACACTGGATTAATTAAAATTAGACGAGCTCTGGAGCAGTCTGGAAAGAGTGCTTGGATTTCAAATTTTAAAAAAGATAGAGGATATCAGGTGAGTAACCCACTTTAGCATAACTGAAGTATCTCAGAACAGAGCAGGCAATTCCCTGGCTCTACCTTCCTTTTCTGTTTATGTCATTTCTGAAGGCACAGTGGACTTTTGAAATCTTTTTTCTAGTATGAGACTCTCTACTTCCCCGCTTCTCTGCTTCGTCTCTAGAGTTTATCATCTCTAGAGTTCATCGTCTCTTTGGGTAGAGGAAGCAATACAAAAATTTGACCAGATAATGCAGAAACTTGATGTACTAAGCCAGATCAGATGGTTATATGTGGTGTATGTTTGATCTGCAGAATACTTTTGATTTTTCCTGCTAAGGGTTTAAAGTCTCATGAGTAATTTGTAACACTTAAAATTGAGACACTGCGCGTTAGTATCCATATCTTTAATTGAAAACTGGGACGACGGGCAGTCCTGAGTCGAGGTTCTACATGGCCCTGCTGCTCTTCCTGGGCGGAGCCCCTGCAAAGGGCTCCTGCTCGCCAGGGTGTCAGAGAACCAGTGTGGCCCTTGTCACTTTTTTACATTATCTGCCTGGCTCCTGAAAGCATTTGACTTTGTGATCTTAAAATATATGATATAAACCATCTCATTAGTTCTCCACTTGCTCCGACTGTAAGAGAGTCTTTCACAGTATAATCCACATAAAGAGCACCTTTCTAAAATGCTCAAGACTGGAACAATTTACAGTGATCGGAGTGTGATGACATAATTTGTGGAGCACCTCTTTGTGAAGCTTTAAATAGGTAATTCCCTTAGCCCTTATTCTCTTAAAGATTTAATAACTTACACCTTACAAAATTCTCAGGTGTTTCTCTTCATATTTGTGGCAAAGGAAAAGTTACTGGGCTACTTGATTTCTAAAATGTAAAGTTGGCTTAAATAGCTATTTATAAATGTCACTGGGCCATTACTTTATTTCTTGAATACCCTAAAAACTTAGCATGTGAATACCCTAATGTTATTTTCAGAAAAGTTACAAATTGGCATGATGCTTACCTAGAAGCTAGATTGTGACTACTTGCTTTATCTTTTACTTTTATCTCATTCTCAAATAGCTGGCATAAAACTAGAATAATTAGGTAATATAGGAGACCAAAAAAGTGGAACAATATGGATCAGGAAAAAATATATATTAATATATTATGTAATTATATATAATTACATAAATAAAGAAACACCATATTTGTTGCTAATATTCAATGGCTGAAGCATTTCTAATGTTAATATGTCTGTACTGTTCTTACTTATTTATATATGATGAAAACTTGAATTCACAAAACTGGAAATTCAGTTATTTTCCACCATATATTTAGCACAGAATAGAAACTAGGAAATAATAGGCCCCCAATAAAGTATAAAAATAAATTAAAAATGGCTTTTTACTTATAAAATAATGTTTAATATTAAAAATAAATTAGAAGTGACTATTGTTCTTGCATGTTGACTAGCATGGCTGCCTTAGCCTATTTTTATAACTTATTTGCTCAAGTATCTACCACAGACTTGGACTTCTGTTCAAAAAGAGAACAAAGACTTCTGGTTTCAGTTTTTACATGTAAGGAACTTGGAAGTCACTGCTCCATTCTAACAACAAGTAAAAAGCAGATTGAATTAATAGACTGAAAAATCAACAATTCTTCTAGGACCTATAAGAAAAGAGAGGACACAGGGAAACAGCTGCCTCCAACGTGGGAGAGACAGACAGGTGAATACAGGGAGGTGTGGCTTACTGAGGCAGAGACTCACAAGCAGAAACGGCCACAGGGACCAGTGCTAGGGTAGCAAAACCTGAACTGTAATTGTTAGATATTAATACACTTGTATCAGTAATCACTGTGTACACTGGTGGTCTAAAGGCACCAATTAAAAGACAGCAATTGCCAGAGTGTATAAAAAATTTATTCTGTCTACAAGTAAATACCTTTAAATATAATCACATACATATATTAGAAGTGAGTGGATGGAGAAACACATGTCATGCTAAAATTAATCAAAAGGAAGCAGGATCCCTGACTGGTGTGGCTCAGTGGGTTGAGTGTCATCACCCAAAGTGAAAGGTCACCTGTTCAATTCCCAGTCAGGGCAAATGCCTGGGTTGCAGGCCAGGTCCCCAGTTGGGGTCATGTGAGAGAAACTGATTGATGTTTCTCTTGCACATTGATGTTTCTCTTCCTCTCTTTCTCCCTCCCTTTCTCTCTCCCTAAAAAATAAACAAACAACCAACCAAATAAATAAAATCTTAGAAAAACAAGGAAGCAAGAGTAACGATATTCATTTCAATCAGCAGACTTGAAATGGAAAGTGTCAGGGATAAAGGGGTTAATTCTCCGAGAGAACATAGCAATTCTTACAATGTATGTACCTAATAACAGTGTCAATTATGTGAAGAAAGATACTGATAAAACTGCAATGAGAAATAGATGAATTTACTATCATGTTGGAGACTACAGTAGTTCTTATCAGAAATGGGCAGATAAAACAGGCAGAAAGTCAGTAAGGATATAGTTTAACTCAATGATACCCTCAATCAAGTAGATATAGCTGACATTTATACTTCATCTAATAATAGCAGAATACATATTATTGTCAAGCTCACATAGAACGTTCACCAAGGAAGACTACATTCTGGGAGATAAAATACACCATAACAAATTTAAAAGAATAGAAATTATACAATGTCTGCTTTCAGATCACAATAGAATTAACCTAGAAACCAATAATGGAAAGATGAATAGAAAACCTCAAAATAAAGTGAAGATTAAACAACACACTTCTAAATAACACAGGAGGCAAGGAAGAACTCTCAAAGGAAACTGAAAAATATATTAGGCTAAATGAAATGAAAATACAACTTACCAAAATTTGTTGGATGCAACAAAAGCAGTGGTTAGAGGAAAATTAATAGCAGTGCATGTATATATTGGAAAAGAAGAAAGATCTAAAATAAATCACCTAAGCATTCATCTTAGGAAACTAGAAAAAAAGAGGAAATTAAATCCAAAGTAAGCATTGGAAAAGAAATAATAAGAACCAGAACAGAAATCAATGAAATTGAGAACAGGAAATCAATAAAGAAAATCAATGAAACCAAAAACTGGTTCTTTGAAAAGATCAATGAAATTATAAACCTTTAGCTAGTCTGGTGAGAGAGAGAGAGAAGAACATAAATTGGTAATATCAGAAATGAAAGAGGGGACATCACTACAGAGCCCATTGGCACTAAAAGAATAATAAATAAATACTATGAACAACTCTCTGCCCATAAACTTGACAATCTAGATGAAATGGGACAATTCTTTGAAAGACATGATCTGTCAAAACTCATACAAAAAATTAGACAATATTAATAGGCCTATATCTATGAAAGAAATGAAATCAATAATTAACAGCCTTCCAAAACAGAAAGCACCAGCACTGATGTGTTTGTGTTCTTGTAGTGTTTTTAAAAGTTCTTTGTGTAATAGTCATTTATCAGATGTGTCTTTTGCAAATATTTTCTCGCAGCCCATATATTCTTCTGATTTTCTGACATTGTCTTTCACAGAGCAAAAGGTTTTAATTTTAATGAAGTCCAGCTTATCAGTTATTTGTTTCATAGATCATGTCTTTGGTGTTGTATCTAAAAAGTCATCACCACATCCAAGGTCATCTAGGTTTTCTCCTACATTATCTTCTATAGTTCATTTTGAGTTGTTTTTGTGAAGAGCATAAAGACTGTGTCTAGATTTATTTATTTATTGTGCACGTGGATGTTCGGTTGTTCCAGCATTGTTTGTTAAAAAGACTATATTTGCTCCATTGCATTATCTTGCTCCTTTGTCAAAGATCAGTTGACTATATGTCGATAGGTCTATTCCTGGGTTCTCTATTCTGTTCCATTGATTTATTTGTTCTTTTGTCAATAACACACTGTCTTGATTACTATAGCTTTATAGTAATTCTTCAAGTAGAATAGTGTCAATGTCAAGAGAATTAGAGATGAGGCAAACTGGGAGAACATATTTGCAAAAGAAATATCTGTTAAAAGATTGTTATCTAAAATATACAAAGAACTCTTAAAACTCAACTATATGAAAATAAACAACACAATTAAAAAATAAGCCAAAGATGACCTTAAAAATGCCTCATCAAGAAGATATACGGATGGAAAATAAGTATATGAAAATACGTTCCACATCAGGAAAAAGCAAACTAAAACAACAATAAGATACTACTGCATATCTATTAAAATGACCAGTTTTGAGTATTGACAACACCAAGTGATGGTGAGGATGTAGAACAACAAGAACTCTTATTTATTGCTAGTGGAAATGCAAAATGGTTCAGCCACTTTGGAAAACATTTTGGCAGATTCTTACAGAACTAGATATATTCTTACCATGTGATTCAGCAACCATGCTCCTTACCATTTACCCAAAGGAGGTGAACACTTATGTCAATGCAAAGCCTATAAATGAATATTTATAGCAGCTTTGTTCATAATTGCCAAAACTTGGAAAAAAGCAAGATGTTCTTCAGGAGGTTAATGAATAAATTAACAGTGGTATATCCACACATTGGGCATTAAAAAAAATAAGGTATCAAGCAATGAAAGACATGGAGGAACATTAAATGCATATTACTAAATGAAATAAGGTAATCTTAAAGGGCTGCATTCTGTATGATTCCAACTATATGACATTCTGGGAAAGGCAAATCTATGGAAATATTAAAAGATCAGAGGTTGCCAAGGACTGGGCTGTGGAGGGGTATGAATAGGAGGACAGAGAATTTTTGTGGCAGTGAAAGTAGCTACACTATAATTGTAGATATAGGTCATTATACACTTATTAAAATCATAGAATATTCAACACCAAGAGTGAACCATAAAAGTAAACAATGGACTTTAGGTGATTGATGCGTCAGTGTAGGGTCATCAATTGTAATAAATGTACCACTCCAGTGGGGCACATTGATAATGTGGGATGCTATGCATGTGTGTGGACAGAGGGTATGTGGGAAATCTCTACCTTTCTCTCAATTTTGCTGTTAACTTAAAACTGCTCTAAAAACTAAAATCTTTTTAAAACAGTAACAACAAGAAAACGAAGGGACCTGATTGGCTCAGATTTCTCTGTGGATGCCTCTTTCTTTGGGTCAAATGTTCACTTCTTACCCAATCAGCTGCTGTGGGAATAATAATGAGCCCACTGCTCCTGCAGCAGCAGTTAGGGGGAACATTTTAGTCTGTTCAGGCTGCTATAACAAAATACCAGAGACGCAGGGACTTATAAACAACAGAAACTTATTTCTTATAGTTCCGGAGGCTGGGGCCAGCATGGTTGGATGAGGGTCCTCTTCTTGGTTGCAGACTACTTGTTGTATCCTCACATGGCAGGAGAAGGTAGGGAGCTCTCTTATAAGAGCATTAATACCATTCATGGAGGCTCTGGGTCATGACTTAAACACCTCCCAAAGGCCCCACCTCCTAATGCCATTATCTGCTTGGTGCAGAGGGGAGTAGTTTTCAACATATGAATTTGTGGGAATCACAAATATTCAGCCCCTAGCAAATGGTTTAGGTGGAAGTTTGAGTAAGGTGACCAGAGTCACCTGCTCAAAAGTCAATAGTCAAAAGTCAGCTAGCTGCAGCTGAGTCTAGCTGCAGCTAAAGGATGTGTGCCCCTCCAAGGATATCCCAGATTGAGAACACCATTAATATAGCCCTGTGTAGGACTTGAGGAGCAATGACAATTCAAGTACCCAACTGTCAAAGTTTGGACGAGGCTTCAATTCACCAGTGGCAGATGGAGCTGTAATATTCAAGTGCAGAGAAGAATAATGGCACCATTGTGGCAAATCAGAACATTAGCACCCAGAAGGGATAAGAATCATTATTGTTGGAGAAAGGCTCATCTGCTGTAGCAAAGTAAATGATGACTGAGAGGATGCAAATTTGAAGATCAGCAATTCGGATGCTTGTATTGCGACTTAAAATGGGTCTATGGAAGGTATGATTTGTGAGCTTTATGGAAATGCACATCCTCAGACCTAAAGCTGGACCTAATAAATCAGAATCTCTGGTGGTGAGGTCCTGATTTTCCAGGTGAGTTGGGTGCACACTGAAGTTTGAGAAGCACTGGCTTTAGAAGACAACCTTTCCTATCTAATTGGAGACCACATGGAAACTGGGAGAAGGAATGAGGCTGGGAAGGGTAGGAGTGCGTTGGTTTGGGGGTTTAAAGAGAGAGAGATTTTTGGTACAAGTGGTAATGTAAAAGTGGCATTCCAGGATTTGTAAGGGTAAGGTGATTTACTCTTGAGAGGATGTTGATGTATATAAGTTAAGATTCTGGAAATTGAGAAACTTCTGCAAAGGCACTTCTTTCCTTAAACAACTGGAAAATTTGCACTGACTCATAAGGTCAGAGATAATGATGTCCTCCAGTCATGCCTGCTGGGAAACGCCCTGCCTGGTTTCAGGACCTGTGACCCTGCCCACAGGCTGGAGGGCCCCAAGGCTGGAAATAATCAGGAGGCCTTGGAGAAACAGGCTCTTGAGGAGACATCACCTGTCCCCGCTGGCAGGGGCGTAGCTCCTGCCTCTCTGCTTTGCCATGGAGGACTGGGCATCAACGACAGGTACAACCCCTCAGGGGTGGTGCAACCTAAGACAGATCTCAGTCAGGTATTGGTGGCAGACAAGAAACTGGGGGACATGGAGAAAGGGCAAAAAGGCTCACACCTCTCGGCTTGGCTTGGACATGGCCAAAGTCCTCTCTGTAGCCAAAAAACGGTCTCCTATCTCTTGGTGGTTCCCTCCCCACACCTGGCTCATGCTTGAAACAGTGCAGGAATCAGCCCTAAATCAGATCTGGTGGTTCCCGGGGACATCAGGCCTAAAAGTAAATTCTTTGAAGTGTTTTGTTCTTCCCTCAGATCTCTGGCCAGCTCATGCTGTGAAGGACATTTACATTATTTACACCCCTTACCCTATAATGTTAGGGGCTTTTATGTCTACTTTGCCCTTATCTTTAGCCTCTTTTGTTTATACTGGTCTCCTCTCAGACCCATTTAAATCAGTGTATTCCTGACATTTGTCTTCTTAAAGACATCGTCTATTCTCTGTGAAACTTAACATACTAATATAATGAGATAACATATGCTTTCCTGTTACCTAGCCCCACTGATAAGATTTTCAATAAAAGACTTGACGAAAAGGGCCACGAGGCCTTCTCCACTAGAGGGATGTGCCACGGGCTTCTCCACTAAAAGGGAAGTGCCCCGTCTGCTCTCCTGGCAAATAGAGAAGCGTTTGTGACGATTTGTGTTTATTCCCTCCATCTGTGACAACCCCAGGACAGGCTCTGCGGGATTCAGATCCCTGCTCCCGTCTCAGCTGGCCCCCTCCGGTTTCCCTCAGGTTCAGGGAGCGCCGCGCTCTCTGCGGCGCGCTCCTTCCCCCCAGCGCGGCGGTGGCTGCCTGGGCCGGCAGGAGCGGCGACCCCAGCAGCGCTCCCCCAGGACGGCGCACTCTGTCTAGCCGCCCCGCAGCGCAACGCATGCCCATTTCTGGGTGGAATCATGACTCAAGACTCATAAATATCTAGACACAGACCTCATAAATACCACCCTTATCCGCTCGTGTTCTACGGGGGCCCAGGCAGGTTTGCCAGCTGTAGTAAATGCTCCAGCATGGATCCTTATGAAAGGCATAGAAATTGAGGCTGTATTTCATTTTATAATAGAGGATTATTAGGAAGACCTCTCTGATATTCTCTGAGGGCCTGAGAATATGTAGATAAAGAATTGTTTCACACCAATAGCAGATTAAAAAAAAAATCTGTAGTACTTTATCAAGTAGAGTGTGATGATGTCACTAAACCAGGCGTGGCACTTGCCTTTGAATTCAGGCTACTGGACAGAATTCTTTAAAAGCTGCTGGTTCTGCTATTCTGGTCTTGTATTTCCTGATCTACCTTACTTCTAAAACAAATACAAAAACAAACAAACACACAAACAACATTGCATGTCCACCCTTCCTACCATGGAAATAGACAAGATGACCCAGACTTCCTAGTTTGTATGATTACATAAAAATCAAACTGCATCAGAGCTTTGCCATTTCTAACAGTTACAATTATTATAAATATCTTCATCAGTTCTTTAATAACATTCTACACTGGCTTGGCTAATAAAATTGATGGACTTTGACATGTAATATTCACAGATGCTAACAAAACTGTTATGATAGCCATGGTTATGATAAATTATTATTGAAGATGTATATTTGGAGGGATGCTCTTATTAAATACTGTACTGTAAGTCCAGGTCCAGATCTGTCTGCAGCATGGCCTCAGAAAATATTGATTTTAAATTAAGTATGACATTTAATCTTTTCTATCAAAACAGAAGACCATATGAAAACAAAAAGGAAAATAGAGGTTGGAATTCTGAAAAGAAATGAAAAAAGATGTGACAGTAGCTCTTACATAAAACTAGTTGATATTTAAAAGATAACCCATTCATGAATTAGTGAATTTAGGTGGCATAGCTTTTAGGAAATCAGCTTATAAGAAATTTACCTTTTTCATTTTGTGAACAATCTCAGCTGATGAGACAGGTTATGGAGAAAATCAACTTGCATTTTTAACTTATCATTTGTTTCACTGTCCTTAGCCAAGCCGTGTGTGAGAGGATGTAGAATTTCATTATTTTCTCTCCAGCATCAAACTGATGGAATCTCAGGGCAGCCACAGACATGGCTGACGGCTGGATCCAGTAGGTCACAGTTACCTCCTCAACTGTACTTGATAGAAACCTTAAATAACAAGTTATTTTATGTAAATGAAATCTTCGAGAACCATATGAAACATTTTTATTCTTTTAGTCAGACAAACTCACCCAACAACTTTTCTTTAGAAGTAAAAACTGTTCTTCCAAGCCCTAATGTTGGGCTGAGTGGCATTTATTAATAGTTTGATATTTTATGGAAGTTATTTGCAACATCTTAGAGATTGTCTGACCCTGATGCATCATGTATTTGGCTGGAATCTTTGTTGTCAGACTGAGGGCAGTAGAGCTGGCCATTTTCTTTTCCTGGTAAAAGACATCTGAATATGAGCCAGCCGGCCATGTTACCCATCTCCAAGGATCAGTCCATCAGCACCTGCCAAACACACCTACCTGTTTTAGGACCATGTTGGTCGTACTTAATTAATTATGACAAAAAAAGAAAAAAGAAAAGAAAGAAAGGAAATCCCAAACCATTGAATCTATACTAAAGGCAAGACACTGTGGAAAAATCAGATATAATAAAATACAAGGTCCAGCAGAAGTAACACCACTGAGTGTGGCTGGTAGGGTATGTGAATATCTCACACGAAATGGACAGCAGTTTGAACATTTCACCTAAAATGTCACATGGTGTGCTTGAGTGTGATATTATTAAGTTACAGAATTACATGTTTATGATTTTGTAATAAAAGATTTTTCTGTAATAAAAAAGGGCATTATTTGTGCAGGACCCTGTATATTATAAAAATAGTATAACATAATAGTGACAAGTTGTTTTTAGGTCTTCGTTGTCTCCAAAGTACTGGCGTGTTCATTATCTCATTTGATCTTCTCAACAGCTGGGGAAACAGGCCTGGAGGGGTGGAATGACTTGCTGTGGTCATTGGCGACTGGTCTTTGGTGACAGAACACAGACTAAAACTAACCCTGCCCCACCCGACCCCGCTTCGGATCAGCGTTCTCATTACTCTTGGCTCTGCCCAACTTGCAACACAGCGATTGATTTGTTGCCATCCACTCTTTATTGATGAACATGATGTGGTGGAAAACATCATTGTACACAGGATTTGCTGCTTGCTGAGCCACTCTTCACTCTGAACATGAAAGATGCTGCTTGCCAAGTGAACCTGACCCAGAAGACAAGCGGTTTACGGCATTAACAGGTGCACATCAAGTTGTCATCAATCATTGTAACAGCGCTGCTCTCTTTCTTTAACTTGTTCCATAGTGTGATGCCTTTGTTAAGACTTGATCTTGGATGGAAGTAAAAGACTATTTCTCTCCTGAAGAGCATGCTTCCTTTATCAAATATATTTTAGGACAAGATGAAACCTACTCCTTCCCTGACGTTGTGTGAAATGCTCTCCCTAGAGCAGACTGGGATTCTTAACCAATTCCATCAAACATCAGCATTTGGCTTCTTACTAAAATTTAGTCACAAACCTGGGAGAACTCCATGACACTCTCCTTTTTCTTTCTTTAAACTCCCTTATCTAACCCATCAATAGGTCCTCATGGCTCTCTGTCCAAAATCTATCCCCTCTGTCCAATCTCGTCTCTTCCACTGCTTCCCCCTGCATGCAACCTGCAATACTTCAGCCCACCCTTCTTTGTAGGAGCCATGGCTTTAACAATTCCATTTCCTTTCACTCTTGTCTGTTACTATCTAGCCTCCCCATAGTGACTAGAAAAATGCTTTTAAATATAAAATCTCCTCCCTGTTTAAAAATCTTTCACAGACTTCCCATTAATTAAACAAAAACCTGAATCCCTTACCTGGGCCCACAGGCCCGGTCTACCTCCCAGCCCTCCAGGCCTCCCCCGCCCTCGTTGTGCATGCTGCTCCAGCCGCACGCACCCGCCATCAGAGCGTGCCCATGCCCCTCCTCATCCGCACTGGGCTGAAAATTGCTCCCCCCATCAATATAGTCATGTCTAATCTCTGGAGCCCATGGACGTTACCTTATGGGGGCAAGAGGGAATACGATTTTTTTTTTTTTTTTTTGCAGATTAGATTAGGTATTATACGATAGGGAGATTGATTATCCTGGGAAATGGGCCCTAAATACCATCAAAAGTGTCCTTATAAAATTGAGGCATAAGGAGATTATTCAGACACACGCAGAGGACAAGATTTGAAGGTGCTGGCCTTGAAGATTGGAATGATTCAGACAAAAGCCAAGAAATGTCGGCAGTAGCCCTGTGAACACCTTGATTTCAGACCTCTGGCCTCTAGAACTATGAGAGAATGAATTTCTGTTGTTTGAAACCACCAAGTTTGTGGTAACTTGTTATGGCAGCCATAGGAAATTAGTACATTATGAGGTTCTTTTGGTTTCTTCTGCTTGCAGCTAATTTCTATGAGACCTTTTAATATCTGCCTCTTTCTTATTTCTTAAGACTCAATTGAAATGTTACGTCTTCTGGAAGGACTTCTCTGACCATTGGAGCTGAGGTAGTCAGGTCCAGTCAGACATTCTTTATCATATCATCTGTTTTATTTTCTTCATCACTAAAAATTTATATTTATTTGTTTCTTTGACTTGCTTATCATCTTATTCCAGCACATAAAACAGCATCTGGCCTGTAGCAGATGTTTATTAAATATTTGTTAAAGGAAGGAAGAAAAGAAGAATACTTAAATAACTACTTATATAATACCAAAATAATTGCCTGGTGATAAAGAATTTAATAAACAGCTGGACTTTTGAAAGACATTTAGCTATGGTGAATATCTTCTATAGATAGGGTTGCCTATTTACAATCCTATAAATGAAATACAGGGCACTCAGTTACATATGAATTTCAGATAAGCATATAATTTTTAGTATAAGTACATGGCACAAAATAAATATGTCCCACCAAATATGGCATAGGATATACTTATACTAAAAATTATTTATTATTCAAATTCAAAATAGAAATTTATATAGGCATCTTGTTTTGTTTTCACAGATTTGTAGATTGTAATTGTAGAATACTACAGCTCTCTTTCATAAACAGAGATTATTGTCCTGTCAGGAGATGAGGGAATAAACTAAAAAAAAAAAAAAAATTCCTTTGAAAACCTTTTCTCATGTAATTATTTTTCAAAATCTTAGAACTATGCACACGTCAGTAAGTTTATCCTTCCCTCTTTGAAGGAAAACTAAAGAAGATGTGCTTATTGACACATCACCCAGGAAGGGCGGCCCCTGCTGTGCAGAGACAAGCCCTGACAGTTTCATGTGTGTGTGCACGCATGACACAGAACTGGGCACAGATCGATTCTACATGGTGGAACCACTTACACATGTGAAGGCTATTCAAGTGTCTAGGATATGTTTTCATTCCCTGTATAAAGTACTTTTGGAGGGTTTGTGATGAGATTTTGAGCAGGCCTCCTTTTGCTCACCACCTACCTTCTTATTTCCCCAGCTCCTGGCTGATAAACAGACACAGGGGGGTTGACAGAAGGGATGAAGTATCACTGGGGCTTTTCGATCATGGCCAGCTTGCAAAATGGGGCCTCACACCACCCATCCCAATGGCAGACGCGGCCCTGCAGACCGCATGCCCCAGGGGTCCATGCTGGGAGGGAGGAGGGAGACCAGCAGCTCGGCAGGGGCAGGCCCTGCTCGCTGTGCTGCCACAGACCAGAGGAGCTTCCCTGTGCCATGCGAGCAAGAGGCCAGGCAGCATGTGCGCAGCGGCTGATAGCAGGCCAGGTCCGCTCAGTGGAGAGCGTGGCCCAAGAACTGCCCAGTCTGAACAGCTAGAACTCTTCCTTTGGGGAGGGGGTTGGGAGAGAGAGGGTAGACACACCTTCTCCAGACTTTCTTGTAACAAAGTGCTTGTGGATGTCCCCTTTTTGGGGGGGTCAAGGAAGGAATAAAAAAAGAGGAAATAAATACCTCTCCCTAAAATGCGGCTTCAGGGGAAGCGGGCATTGTCAGTACTATGGATAGATCTGAGCAACCTTTAAACTTGCCAACATGCGAGTGGCTCTGTGAGAACCAAAATGTTCCCACTGGGCAGCAGAATTGTTTGAACGCCCTATAAACCATATTCCAGTAGTTATGTTTACTTTGACATCCCTTGGAAATCTAAAAATATTGAAAGGCTGCCCATCAGTAAGGAAGAGAGGGTGCCAGCCATGCAGATGCAGAGCCCCAAACTCCATGCCTCATTTTACCCACAGTCATACCATGAGGGGCTCATTTCTGCTCAGTTCTTCTCAATGAGTTCTCCCATCACAGTATAGAAAAATAGTCTAGAAGAAGAAATTCAAATTATGACTAAAAATTGAAATCTATCACAAGAGCTACAAACTTTTCATTTTAATACAAAAACAAGATTCCCCTCAAGCATCTCTGGTGAAAGAGAAGAGTGTCTTAGTGAGGACTCATCTCCGCCTTTCACAGATTTCCCTGGAACTTTGGTTTAAATATGACGGCCACAAACACAGTCTCTTTTCTATTCAGCATCAACTTAGAATAAGTTTTATAGTTATTTTGTTTTCTAAAATGCATTAATTTCACATTTTAAAGAAGATACTGAGCCCTAGTGGTTACGAGTAGAATTCAGTGTATTTTTCAAAGACAAACTTCCAGAACTGAGCCTGAGATAACTTTATTCTTCTGGATCATTGCTTAATATTTCCAATAGGTAATTTCCCCAAATCTATTCGGATGCCTTAAAGAAAGAAATATAAACCTAGTGGATGAGCCCATGCACTTGGATTATTTTACTTTTTAAGAAAGCCATAAGATCTGGATCAAGTTGTGTATGAGAAATTTCTCAAGTTTACCTTCACAATACTTTTTATCTCCTCCTCCTCCTGTCAGTTTCTTGCAATATGTAAGATCCTTAAAGTTTTGTACATTTGAACATTTTCTATGATATGAAATCAGATAATTAAAAGAATTATAGAAAAGCAATCTTATATAATTAAACCTTAATTATTCTTCCTAATTAAAAATTATGTGTGTTCATTGTAAAAATCTCAAGGTGTATAAAGTAAAAAATAGAAATTCCCCTTTCTTTCACTCCAATTCTACATTCCACAGATACCCATGGTTGACAGTTTGATATGTATCCATTCAGATTTCATTTTCCTATGAACATAGAAACATATATGTAAATATATTTCATTTACTTTAATCTTTATTATGAGAATTTCAAACTTGAAGAAGTACAATATTATAATAAGCCAATATATACCTCACACCCAACTTCCACTGTTATCAATTTATCATCAATCTTGTTTCATCTATACACCCACCTACTCTCTTCCATTCCTCACTGGATTATTTGTAAGAAAATCTAAGATATAATAACATTTCATTAGTAAATACTTCTATTATTTATCTCTAAAAGATAAGAACTTTTAAAAACTCTTACCACTCTCCAAGTATTCTACATAAAGAACTGTAAATAACATCAACTACCTATTATTCAAATTTCCCCTATTTTATATAGTTATCTCTCAGTATCCCTCCAGGAAACCAAAATCCAAGGATGCTCAAGTCTCTTGTATAAAGTGGCATAATACTTACATATAACCTATGCACATCCTCCTATATGCAATCATCTTAGATTGCTTATAATACCTAAAAAATGTAAATGCCATGTAAAATGGTTTTATACTGAATTGTTTAGGGATTATGACAAGAAAAAAGTCTTACATGTTCAGTTCAAATGCAACCATTGTAGACCTAACTATGTAGCAACAACATAACTAATATTTTCAATCCCTGTGTGGTTGAAACCACAGATGTGGAACCTGCAGTTGTGGAAGGTCAACTATATACATGTAATCTTCCTTCCTTCCTTCCTTCCTTCCTTCCTTCCTGCCTTCCTGCCTTCCTGCCTTCCTGCCTTCCTGCCTTCCTTCCTTTCTTCTCTCTCTCTCATAAAAACAGAACTAGACATAGTACATATAAGTGGCAGAAATACTTAAAGAAAGATATTAGACCAAAGAATATTGTTGGGATCCAAAAAGACTTTTGAGCTTATGTTTTACTAATTAATTCATAAAATACTAATCATCTAAGACCAGGCTTTAAGTTCACTTCCTCCATAAATGCATAAATGACTCATAATGTCAAATATCTCTTCATGTGTTTATTTTCCATCCATACTGGGAGAAACACAAGTAGGTTTACAGTCATGAGCATGTGCAACACAAGTTTATTCTTGTATTATTATTAATTATGGTATTATTTTCCATACAAACTGTAGACCTCCTTTTGCTCCCCCCCACCCCCCGTATATCCTCTCATCAGTGAAATGTTTCTTCATTTCTTTTGCCCATTTTCTGATTTGAAAGTTTTTTCCCCCTGTGGAATTTTGAGAATTCTTTATATATTAAGATATATGTCCTTTGTCATATGTGTGGTTTACAAATACTTTCTTCTAGGTTCATGCTTATCTCTTCACTCTCTTAACAGGCTCTTTCACATAGCAAAGTTTTTCAGTTTGATAAAGTCCAATTTACCTATTTTTTTTCTTTTATGGGTCATGATTTGGTATCATATTAAAAAGTTATCACTAAACCTTAGGTCTCAAAGATTCCTCGTATGGTATCTTCTAAAACTTTTAGTTTGTTTTAAATATAAGTTCATGATTCATTTTGAGTTAATTTTTGCATAAAGTATGAGACTTAGGTTAAGGATCATTTTTTTCTATACACATCCAATTGACTGTCCAACCTCTCTTGAATTGCTCTTGCGCCACTGTCAAAAATCAGTTTGATGACCTTGCGTGGGACTATTTCTGAGTTCTCTATTCTGTTTCATTGATATAGGTATCTACTAATTAATATAAATTTTATGTGACATTTCTAAATATTTCCTACCACACAATATAGTTACCTGTCCACTACAGTTCATTATTGTCTTCAACAAGGGCCTCCTACTCATTGTGTTCCTGAGGTAAGTTTTTTGGTCTGTCAGGAGATAAAAAGAGTCTTGAATATTATTCTGTTCTAATGGTATTGTGTACATTTCCTTATGAAAACTAGTTGCTTTATTAAGATTTTTTGAAATTATCAAGAACAGGAAAATTTCAGGTTGATCTTCATATTATATTAGTTGATGTTTATATAATTGAAATGTCCCACATTTCATTTCCCTTTAATGCCCAGCTTTCAACAATGTGTATCCCTTTTCATTTTTTGTAGAAATTCTTTCTTTCTTTCTTACCATTCTCCCCCATCCCTCCTTCCCTGCTTCTCTCCCTCCCTCCCCGCTTCATTCCCTCCCTCCCCCTTCCTTCCTTCCTTCCTTCCTTCCTTCCTTCCTTCCTTCCTTCCTTCCTTCCTTCCTTCTTCCTTCCTTCCTTCCTTCCCTCCTTTCTTCCTTCTTTCATCTTTGAGAATACTCTTAAGCTTACACGTTTCACCAATATATCCTGGTTTGTCTCTTTAGCTGACCATCTGGTCTCGACCACTGCTTAGATCTTCTGTAGGCCTCTTTTTCTGCCTTGGATAGATTTTTTCCAGCTGCTGCTATGCTTCTCTCTATATTACTTTGCTTCAGGTAATGGCACAGTTCAGTGTGAAGGCTCAAGGTTGGTGCTAGTTATCAGGCACTATCGGGAAAGCACACATTTCTCAGGAATCCCTGGGAGACTTCAGGTTACAGCTCACTGGCCATAACATGGTTACGTGTCCTTCTTTGCTGCAGAGGAGGCTGAGAAAGTGAATCTTTACATTTTTCAGCATGCGCTGTGGAAGGTGGCAAGAGAGGAGGGCGGGAATAGCTGCTGGGTGAGCAGATCCAGGCATGTTTCCCCAGGGGGATTTAATGAGTAAAATCCCACTTGGTCCTCAAGTAACTATGCCTTTATTTTATCACAAACTTTCTTAGTCTCTCTAGAGTATTCTGATAGAGAGGTGCATACACAAAGTGTATTCCTCTCTATCTATTTTTAAGATGAGGTTTTATATTTTGGAACAAAGCATACGTTACCTTTTTCTCTATTAATTTTAACAATATTCTGACTTTTATTAAGTCACTCAGTTAACATTTATTAGGCATCATCTCTGTGATAGTAATTATAGTAGATACTGATAGTTCAGAGATGGATAAGATCCCTAGCCTCAAGTAGTTCATAGTCCAGAAGTTAAACACTTTGGTGTAAACAATTATATACATACAATTATGATACACTTATCAAAAGAGCATTGATGAGCATATATGGTAATTGTACATCCAGGTCTGATGATATACATAGTCTTCATGGATAATCTTTTGTTAGTTTTGTTAGGAGATCCACAAAGATCAGTTTATAGATACTTTGAAGTTTCTTAAGCAAATGTCGCTTTATAATGACACTAATTTATTTAATCTTTATATTGTCCCTGATGTTGTTGAAGCCTGTGGGTCTTTTATATAAGGCTAGCTTACCCAACCTGATGATAATATGGCAGTTTGAACTTGGGTACTAGTGCTATGCTTAGAAGCTAAGAATGTGATTGGTATTTAGCTTTATATCTAAAAAGAATTGGTGTGTTACTATGTCTGATTCACCTGATGTATTGGGTCTCGAGTAAGAGTAAGAATATGAATCAGAGCTGCACCAGGCAGCCTGAGGCACTCTGTTTGAGGGCCACTGAGATCCACTGCTCTAAATCAGACGACACAGAATGATTCCCCCTCCAAGTCTCTGCTGTCAGCAGCTCACAACTGCCTGGAATCATAAGAAACTTTCATTCCTCTTCTGGGCTAGGATACTTCTCCCTTTTCCCCCTGTGGATTACAAGAGACTAGGAGATGGCATTAACACTTGCTTTTCTTTACCTGCTTTGTGACTGCATGTCTCTGTGCAAAAGTCAATCATTTAGAAAGAAGTCTACAAACTCTAGCCAATGGACCAAATACCATAGCTGTGTAGTCTGTGAACTAAGAATGGTTTTTACACTTTTAATTGGTTGAAAAACTCAAAAGGAGGATTTTGGGGGGGATGTGTGAAAATTATATCAAATGCAAAAGCCAGTGTCCGCAAATGAACTTGAATGGAAACATACCCATGTTCATATGTTTGCATGCTGTCTGTGGCCACTTGGAGCTGCAATGGAGAGTAGAACAGTTGCAACAAGGACTGTCTCTATCATCTTTGAAGCCTAAGATATTTACTGTCTGGCTTTTTACAGAAAACTTTGCCAACCTCTGAATTAGAAGGAAATTTCACCTCTGGATATAGAAAAGAGATCTATAATCACAGTAAAATACTGCACTAACTAGATTGGGATTGTATATCACGTGTCAGTCAGCCGGAGGTGGGGGGTCATTGGCACCATGATGCAGCACCGTGGCGCACCAGGCATTTGTAGTAGCAGAACTGTTTTTTCAAATACTTTTTATTTATTAGTTCAGTGTTGTCCTAGACAGATAGATACAGACATAGCTATAGATATTACTATATGTGTATATATATATACACACACACACACACACACACATTATATATATAAAACAAAAATATCTGAACACATATTCTGCATTGGTCCCTAAGGTCCCCCTAGTAGTCTCTAAAGTTGTGAGGCTCTGAGTTTGCCTCTGCAGTCTCAGCCCCTTACGGTCTGTGTGTCTGTCTCGCAGTTAGAAGGACGGTTGCATTGCGAGGAGGAGCGCTACAGGGCCTAGGAGGTTCATCGTCCTTACCTCAGTAAATGGTGCTGATCATCCCTACAAATCAAAAACCTGTAACAGTCTTTCTTCTCCTTTACCCCCACATTCAATCCATCACCAGACGCCATCGGTTCTATCTCTAAATGTCTCGCCCAAGTGTCCGTAGCTTTCACTTTCTGCCGCCACCCTACCCGGTGTTATTAGTACCTGGACTCCCGGAAGAGCCCCCAGTCGCACTTGCTCCCCTCATGCCACTCTCCATGGACAGCCAGGGTGGGCTTTGACAAACATATACCTGGTGCGAGATTCCATGGTTTCAAATCTTGCTGTGTCTTCCCGTTGACGGCCTCCTCAGGCCGGCTCTTACCTCCCCCTGCCTAGGCCCACCCTCCTCAGTCTCCCTTCAGTTCCTTTACTGAGTAGTGCTCTGCTATACCTCAGGGTCTTCATGCCTGCTCTTCTGGCCTTCTCTAACCCCTGTGCCTACCTAATCCTTTTTATTCTTTAGTTCTCAGTTTTTGTTTATGAAATGAAATACTGAGTACCTATTCTGTTCCTGATATTGTGTGAAGAGCTCAGGATATAGGTATGGAAAATATAGGTATGGCCCAGACTTTATATTCCAACAGGGCATACTGGCATTAAACAAATAGTTTTCAAATGATGAGTTAATTACAATTGCAATAAGTGCTAGGAAGCTGAAATACAGAAATATTTTAGAAGGTAAAACAGGGGCACTGATCTAATCTTGGGGGCACAGGGAAACCTTTGTGGAAGTAGTATTTAATGTGAACCTCACAGGATGAGTCATGATTGTCTAGGTAAGGGAGATAAAAGAATTCAAAGCCAAGGGGAAAGCATGTACAAAGGTCCTGAGGCTGAAAAGAATTGAAAAAGGTCCAGTTCCAGAGCATGAAGAGCAAGAGAGAACATGACTTATAATAATCTGATAATAAAAGGAGGTCCTAGATTATGCAGGGTCTCATAGTCACTATTAAGCATTTTGGCCATTGAGGAATGTAGGCTTAAATGCCCCTTCCCCCAGAAAGCCTTCCTTCTTTCTCCAAATTGGAGACAACTCGCTGCCCTCCCTAGCCTGACATCACACACGCATCATTCCATAGTCTCTCCTCTTCTTTGCTGGCCTTACTGCCTTGTCTGTTTTCCTGCTAGTCCAAGGGCGTGAGGGTGAGTCCTTGTCTGTCTTCTCCATCACTGTTTCCTCTGTGCCCAGCACTGTGCTAGTAATATAAGAACTCACTATACACTATTGTCCAGTTGTGGGCTCTCCTAATGCACCCTGGGAATATGCAGGTGACCAGATGTTCTGGCAGTGGCCTCATTTATGGGACATTCTCTTTGATCATTGGGATAGCCCCTTACCTGCTCTCCTGACTTCCATTCTCTTGCCTCTCCAGTCTATCCTCCTTACTACTGGCTGAACTACTATCCTAAGGTAAAATTTGGATCATGTCTTTAAAACTATTTTTTACCCCCAGATACCCTCCATTACACCTCAGTGCCCACAAAATAAAATTCCACCTCCTTTGCTGTTATCCTAGACCCTCCGTGACGTGGCCCGGACTTGTCTTTCCAGGCGGCCCCATTCCTCACTTCACATACCTTGAGCTCCCATCTAGCAGGCTCCCCCAGCATATCAGATGCTCAGACATGCCCCACTCTGGTGGTTGTGCCAGGCAGGAATGCACATCTCTCTCTCTTCTCTGCCTGTCAACATTTGGTTCCTCCTGCGCCACCCACCTGTTCTTTTCACTCTGTTCCTTTACACTTAGTGATCCTCAAGGTTTGGTCCCTGGTCAGCGGCGAACTCAGTAGACGTGAAAACTCTCAGGTCTCACCAGAGACTTACTGAAACACTGGGAGTGGGTTAACCTGTGGTTGAACAAGCGTTCTAGGTGGTTCTAAACCACAGTAATATTTGAGTCACTTAAGGAACACATTGCTGTATTTCTAGTCTAGGATTTTTAAGTTTAGCTGAGACCACATTAAGTTCTGGTTAATTGTCTATTTCTCAGTATCACTTATTAGAATGTACGTAGCCTAAAGGCAAGAACCCAATCTTATCTCTTTTGTTTCCACCACAGTGAAGTAAAGTGGCAGTGAAATACTGGGTGGTTGTGGGTAGTTAATGGTGCTCCTTCTATTTATAACACAATTTAAGGTTTCCTCCTCTGCCAATAAATTTATCTGAATATATTATAGTATGTTAGGTTATATTATATATTAATTACACTATACTATATTGCTCTGTGTGTGTGTGTGTGTGTGTGTGTGTGTATTTCACTATAGTAAGTAATTCACCAGCAGCCATCTCAAGAATGACTCCTGGGCTCCAATCTCAGGAACCTGATAAGAATGTGTTTCAAGTTGTGACTGATTTGTCTTTCCTACTTAGGATTTAGGATTTTTAGCGGTGCTTCTCAGGCTTCAACAGGAATATGAATCACCTGGGATCTTTTTAAGCTGTAGATTCCTGAGTCAGTAGGTTTTCGGAGAGACCCAAGAGTCTGTGTGTTGCACAAGCTCCCAGGTGGTGCTGATGCTGCTGGTGTGAGTGGTCCCCAGAGAAAACTTCACAAACGACCTATCTTCTTGCAAACTGGCATTGTAACTGCTTCTGGCACAGCGAGATTTAGTATGAGGTACAATTTCTTTGTGGCATTTTTATTCATGCATGGGTCAAAGGGCCTGGCCAACAGTTCTCAACCCCAGCTGCACTTTTGTGTCACCTGGAGATGCTTTTAAAAAATGCCAGTGCCCAGGCTCTACGCTCTGAGAGTTGGATTTAATGACCCCCAGCCTTAGACAATGAAGTGGAACAGGTGCATAAATTGCTGTTGTGTTCTACAGAGCGGACTTATGAAATGTTTGCCCTTGAGAAGTTTTTCATTTAAATGATAAGATGATACAATGCATATTAATCAGGACTTCACATTAAAACCATTAAAAAGAAAAAATGAAAAACAAACCTTGTTTTTGATATAAAATATGACAAACCACCTACTGTTTAAAATGGAAACCAAAGAGCAGGCCTGCTATTCTGTACTCCATTTCTGGAAACACTCCTAAGGAAATAATTTGGAAGAATGGAAATCTCGTCTACCTGCCTGGATGATCGTTATTTGGTATGGCACATTTGCAGATATTAAGCATCTTGGACTACATTCCAATTCTTCATTCGCTCTTTGTTATGAAGGAATAAGGGCATCCATGGTCTTCTTTGTGACTTTTCAGTGCCTCCCACAAGAGCAGGGAGAGCATATTTTCTTGTCTCATTGATGTTGGCTGGGACCATGAAATGTCACAATCTAGAGACAGTAAATGTTCTTGAGTGATTTTGTTTGTCACTGCTGCCATTCTTCAATAAGATGACACCAAGGATAGCAGAGGTTCTGACTCACCCCCAGAAGGTCTAGTATGCAGTTCCAACATCTGCATTTCTTCGATATTAAACACAGGCAATTTGCTGACCTCCTGGTTTAAGGGACTAGAATGTGAAACAGATAATGCAGATGCATTTTGCTCAATACATTTAAGTTCTTGCAATCAATTAAATATGTGAAATGTACCTCATATGATTATTTCTGTGATGGAGTTGTCACTGTATAATTGTAAATTGACACAATGGTATTTCATAAAGTCAAATATTCCACTTAAATACTTTATTTTGAAAATGTGATATTTTCTCTTTTTTGTTTAAATGATTTCTTTTATGGACTTGACTGGTATGGCTCAGTGGGCTGGGCATCAACCCACACACCAAGAGGTCACCAGGTCGATTCCCAGTCAGGGCACATGCCTGGGTTGCAGGCCAGGTCCCGGGCTATGGGTGAGCAAGAAGCAACCACTTGGTGTTTCTCTCCCTCTCTCTCTCCCTCCCTTCCTCTCTCTCTAAAACTAAATGAAAAAAATCTTTAAAAAACATTTTATTTTATGAAATGATGGTGATAATTGGTTAGCTATGTTTTCTTTTCTTAGCAAAATAAAAAGTTGGAAATTGAAAGTTAGAAATCTTACGTATGTTCCTAATTTTGATGGGGTGCAGAATAGTAATGATATATAAATCCAAAGCTAGGAAACTACCTTTACAATCTACTAATTTCACTCAATGTGAATAAATGAACTTAGAATAAGAAGAATATTAGCTGAGGATTAAACCAATCTGTAGTCAAGGGTCCTCCCCGGGGGCTGATAGGACAAGCAAAATATGCCATAAATTAACCCATACTTTATATTAGGTGCTATACCTTAGGGCTATATTTTGCCATCAGGTTGTTTTTTTTTTTTTAATTTCACATTAAATTGTGAGGCTCTCTGCAGAAACCAGGGATGGATAAAATAGAAGTTAGCGAAGCAAATGCAGAGTTTATAATATAAGCATATAAAAATGTCAGAATCACTCTTCCTAATAGTGTTATGAGGTATTCTAAAATGATAAGGTGTTAATTCCTCTTTCTGGGATTTCTAGCTGGCTGTCAAAATAATGGTAACATCACCTGATATATTTTCAACATTAAAAAAACAAAGATTGGCAATATCTTTGCAAATATGCACAACTGCAGAATTAAGACAAATCGTACCAGTTGGCTATGAACCTGTTTATTGTTTGGAGGGCAGGAACTCCTTCAAAACCCATAAGGCAAAAACACACTGTGCAGGTACAGGTAAGACCTGGCCAGCTGTGTGACCTGGGACAACTCACTTAGTCTTTCTGGGCCTCAGTTTACTTATGAAAGGAAGGAGTTAGATTAGACTTTTTAAAGGACTTTACTAGCTATAAAATACTATGATATTATTTATGTTTGTATAATAACATCCCCAAATGAAGAGAAAAAATTAATTAGTTTGACCAAGTTGTTCCTCATGACTTTCTTAGTAAGGCTATATTTTTGCAAATAAGGAAACAGATCCATGCAGCGGTTAATTAACTTGCCCCAAATCACACAAAATCTTTGCACATGATCTTTTCAATCCAGAACTTAAAAATATGTGTAGCTCTATTTTTTTTTCCCCCAAAGAACAGCTTTAAAAAATGCCTATTATCTAGATTTCACTTTAGGCAGATAATAAAATTATTTTACCCCTTTAAAGTGGATTGTTAGATCAAGGAGAAATTTTCTGATTTGCAATTAAAATCAACTATTTCTAAATACTAAGTGCCCTGACTTGAAAAGGTCTTTATGCCTTACCTTTAAAAGATAAATAAAAACCAATTCAATGAGTTAAGAAACTACTCCTTTTATCCCAATTGTTATCACATGTACATGTGGGTGCATGCATGTATGTCCATGTGACAGAGGAGAGGCGGTTATTACAATCTTATTTTTTCCTATCACTTTTCACTCACATTTATTACTATGTAAGAATTAGCTGAGATCTGTGACACAGTTGCCCAGGTGAAACCCTGCTAAACTCAGTTTTCAGGTAAGATTAAAGCCCAGAGGTGTTAATTGACTTTCTCAAGGTTGCACAGAAAATTGCAATCAAGGCCGGATTAGAATCTTAAATTTTCTGACCTGTGTGCTCTTCTTCCATTAGGCTGTGGCTCCCTCATGGAGTCGGTTGAGATTCCCGGTTCCTCTGCAGGACTTGGGGGCGCTTTGGAAATGCATCATTAATAGTCACTGCATCCTTGGATGTGGACACAGCTGGCATTCCAGGTAAAGACTGATGGGTTTTGAACAGGAAGTTAGGGAACTTAGAGGATAAATTCCCAAGAAAAGAAACTGAGATGTGAAGAGAGCCTGGATTTCTACTAACAATCAAGCCTCAGCTTTCCCACAGGGATTCCATTCTGTCCCCTGCGTCAACTGCTCTCTCTCCTTCCACCAAGCGTTTGTTTTTAATGCGGTACTGCCTCTGGGATAACAGTGAGTGGCATGAAGACCTTGCCTCTTCCGTTTGAATTTTTTTCTTAGTCAAAGCAGATTTCTGTGTATTTCATAAGAACTTTGGCAGTACTGCACAAATTGTAATCAAACAAGTTTCTCCAACCCTAATTAGAATATTGTTTTATTACTCTGTACATTTTCTAAATCTCACACTAATTAAATGCATATTGTACTTCATTATTACCAACAAACAACTAGCTGTACTCAAGATTTATGGTTGTGCACTGTGGTGGTTGATGACTGTATCAGCATTTCAACTTCAAATGTGGTTCAGAAGTTTGGAGCTTATCTGGAAAATTAATTGCAGTTGAAAACCTGGCACAGGCTCTTCTTATACAGACCAGCCCGGGGACGGGGGTCCGGGGGGTGCCCCCTCAGCTCCCGGCTCCTTTTTCTGGACTGGCAGCTAGGGGAGTGGAGCGAGGCTTGGGGGAGGGGGAGGAAAAAGGAGGCTGGGCGGAGGAGAGTGAAATGCCATCCCTTTCTCAGAGCTTTCCCGCCAATCCCTGGAACCTGTCTGGAGGGGAAATGAAAATTCTTTTCTGCCCAATGAACACAGCAAGTGGACAGAGCCCTGAGCTCCCCTTACTGCATTAGCAAGCCAGCCAGATGTTGGCTGCTGTCAACACTGGCAGCTTTTTCCTTTTGTTATTTTTTTAAGCAAAGATTGCAGGGCTTTTTGGTTTGTTTTTAGTAGATTTCAGATGTGGCTTTTCAAGGATGTATTTGTTGGCTAAGAAGCAGATGGACGACCCTTGAAGGCAATTGGACATTTTCCTGCCGGCTTGTCCCTTGGCTTTTCCAAAGGGAGGACAGGGAGCCAGAAGACAGCCACTCTGGCTAGTGGCCTTGCAACCCATGCATTCAACCTTCTGCTTTGTGAGTTTAATTGAACTTGGCCTACGAGCATGAAAAAGCATTTTTCCAAAGAAAAAAATGAGAGAAGCTTACCTATTTTTTTTCCCTAGTTTACCAGGAAGGTCCTGGCAGTAGACTAGGAACTCTCATAACTCACCCTGAACATTAAAAAGCAAATTATCCCTGTTAAATTCAGGGCCACTGGTTGCAAGGAGCAGAAACCAGCAAACTCCAGTTTCAGTAAATGGCGTCACAGAGCCGAAGTGTAGCTGAACCTAATGGATGTCTGGAACCATAACCTGGGAAGTCCTCAGGAGCAAAGCTTCCCATTCTTTTCCTTTCTCTCTCTCTTGCCCACATTTAGCTTTCTCTCCACTTATTTCTGCCTCTTTTGGGACGTTGGCATCTCACTGCGGTCTGGTTCTCTGTTCTTGCTCCCCTAGCCACACAACCCCTAAACTCCCAGACGGCAGTGTCTATTCTATCTCACTATTTCCAAGGACAACCACTATGGCTACAATTTTGCTCTCTGTTTCAATTATTGAGAAAGGCTTGAATTTTTTATCAGCGTGAGTCAATGTCCAGCCCAGGCCAAATCAGTTTTGATAGGAATGATGGCACCATGAATACTAGATTGTGACTTTTGTAGCAGCCATCCCAATTGAGATATAATAAGACCCAAGGTTTTACATGCGCGTGCGCGCGCACACGGAGTGGCTTAA
This sequence comes from Pteronotus mesoamericanus, assembly GCF_021234165.1. Classification (NCBI taxonomy): domain Eukaryota; kingdom Metazoa; phylum Chordata; class Mammalia; order Chiroptera; family Mormoopidae; genus Pteronotus; species Pteronotus mesoamericanus. The sequence goes on from NW_026555310.1 coordinate 8,100,179, forward strand.
TGACAGGCGAGGGGTATCATATTTGAAAGATGGCTAACACAGAATAGCTTCAGTGGATCTTAAATATTAGAGGGCATAAATACCCTTGCAGGGCTAATTGAAAGTGCAGATGGCAGCAGGGGTCCCCTTCCGAGATCCTGACTGAGTGGGTGGCAAACAGGAGTCAGCGCTAAGTCAGGAATAAGCCCTTCAGGTAAGTCAGATATAAGTGGTCCACATATTCATTTTGAGAAGCCCTGGTTTCTCAGCTGATTCTTAATGTGTATTCAGGTATAAGAAATAATTAATTAGTGGTGAAGAACCTTGGCGATATGTAGTTATGGCGGTTCACAGGGACTTCAGACTCTCCCCGCAGTGACTGGAACAGGTTCGGTCGTGAGAATGAATTGCGTCCTACATCTAAGCTGCGACTGGGATTTAGTGATGTGCGTGCATTAAACAGGTGAGGAGCCTATTCACAGAAACCCCAAGCGCTTTCATTTTACTAGATACACGTTAATTATGAAATAACACGGTCGTATTAATAATGCCTTATCAGTCAGCGCTGCAGTGAAACATGCCGAGGTAGATTCCGTTCCTTTGCCTGGGAGGATTGAAACTAAACCGTCAGGAGTGACATGAAAGAAGTTGCAGTGCCATTGTTCCTCCCTCATAGGAGCATCATTAGGGAGGACAATTTAATTTCTTTCATCCTTGTTTCCAGGGTTTCATGTCTTCCTAAAAATGCTAATTTTAAGGAGCACAGATTTATAAGTTTTCGTCCCCAAAGTTAAAAATACACTCCACACTTGCAAGCTTGCTGTTTCATGTGTGTTTAAGAATGGTTTTAGTTCACTGTTGAGCCAAATAGCTCCCTTATAGCACCCAGGGTTCAGCACGTTTTATTGAATGGGGAAAAAAGCAGCTGAGGAAGAATGAAATTAAAAAGAAATTAAGATATGAGCTTTGTACAGCCAAGTACATCATCTTCTTTCCACATGAAGCACAGAGGGTGGTTTTGCCAGGCACACAGGCACTTGGCACCTGTGTTCATTTAGGTGATTACACATTCAATGAAATTTGAATGCGCGATGTGCAATCATTTGAATCGCTCATTATACATTAAAATAAACGGACACAAACACAACTCGTTCTCCGCTGCTTTTGAGAAACCAAGTAAATTAAATGAAAGAATAAAATGAAGGTGATACTTGGCTAAAAATTTGCCGTCCACTGGAGTCAGGGAATTTAGAATTTTTTGTTTGACCGTGATCAAATAACTTCCAGTGCTGGCGTGTAGTTAGAAAAGCAGCCAAAGGAGGGGGAGTGTCCCCCCCAGCCCTGGACCCCCACACCTGGGCCTCTTCCTCCCTGGGCTTTGGGCACTGGTGCAGAGGACCGTGGAGCGCAAAGGCAAACAGAAGAGAAAAAAGGCAAGGGGAGGGAATGCAGTGCTCAGGGAAGTACATGTGTTTTTCCCAGCTCTGCCATTACGGACTTGTCTCTCCGCCCCCCGCCCCCACCCCATGGCTAATGATTTCTGCAGCCCATGTTACGGGGATTCTGCCCTCATCAACCCACTGGAATTGTTTTCAGGTTTACCATCATGCCAAATCAAAATATGCCTGCCTGCCTTATCTTTCTTGACCTGTCAGCTTTTGAAATGGAAGATCCTTCCCTATCCGCCTTCTACCTGAAACATCTTCCCTTGCCTTCCACAATAATGCAGGATTCTACTTTTCCTCTTTCCTCATAACAATGTTTTCTGAGTCTCCTCCTTTTCTTCTTCCTTGTTCAATGTTTAAATGATTGACAAATGCCAGAGTGGTTTATATGATCAGCTTTTCTCTCTCCAGGGATCGTATCCAGTCTTACGCATGCATGCAAATGAACCCAAACTTCTATATCTAGGTCTAAAGGCATCCCTGAACTCCAGTTATATACCCAATGCTTACTTCATATTCTGACTTAGAAGTCTTATTAAGACCTGAAACTTAATACAGCAAAAACAGATCTCTGCATTTTATACAGACCTCTTCTAAACAATGTCATCTCCACCTACCTAGTGGCTCAGTCAAAAAATGTAAGTTATTTTCAACTCCTGTCTTTCCTTCTCTTTGTCCTGCATCCAACACAAAATGTTTCTCAAATCCATCAGGGACCAACAGCAATTATCCTTCATCTGGATAACTATGAGAGCTGCTGAACAGGTTCTTTCCTAGTTGTAGCCAGAACATTCTTTCCTCCAATTTTCTCTGTCTTTACTGATGTTACCTCATTATTCTACCATCATATTTTTCCTGGCTTCCATGTTTGCATTTTAATGGCTGTCCAAACTCTGCAACCAGAAGGGTCCTATGAAAATAGAAATCAGATTTGACACATCCTATAGTAGCTTCCTCTTGCATTTTGAATAAAATTTGAGCTTATCATGACCCACAAATCCTTAAAGGATCTGTTCCTGAATTCTGTGGCCACACTTTCTACTATTCTTAATTCCACAGACTGTTCTTTTAAAAACTTAAATCAGATTTTGTCATTCCTCAGATTAAAAACCTTCAAAGTCTAGTAATTCTTACCACATTGTACAATGTTATGTCTGCTAAGAGTATTTTTGGCACCAAGTAATGGAAAAACTAATAATGCCTTAGGCAAAAAGGGATTAATTTTTCTCACAGAACAAGAAATCCTGAGTAGCAGTTGGTGGTATTGGTGCAATTTTGAAATGATTCTATGAAGTGCTCAGATGCTTTTTCCCCTCTGCCATCCTCAGTATGTGATCAGGTGACCTTATGCCTGCTGCCTTGTGGTCCTGAGATGGTTCTTATAGCTACAGACATCGCATCTGTATCATCTGTGTTCAAGGAAAGAAAAAGGTAGGAGAGGGGAGAGTGGTAACAGTGTAATTATTCCTGCTCCAAGGCCTTTGCACTTACCATTTCTTCTAGGAATGAATTTTCCTCAGATTTCCATGGGATTTGTCCCTTGTAAGTCTTCAGGTCTCAGTACAAATATTATCTCAGAGATGAGTTACTTATCCCAAGTGGTACCTCCTAGTTCTTCCCTATTGCTGTGTGTTTGGTTTTCTTCTTACAGAAATCTGTATCGTTTTGCTAGGGATGCTGCAACAAAGTACAACAGTAGGCGGCTTACTGCCTTGGTCATGTCAGGCTGCTATAACAAAAATACCATAGAATGGGTAGCTGAAACAACAGAAATCTCACTGTTCTGGAGGCTGGGAAGTGCAAGATCTAGGTGCCTATTGATTCAATTCCTGGTGAGAACTTTCTTCCTGGTTTGCAGATGGTCACCTTCTTGCTGGGCCCTCACATGACAGTGAGAGAGAGAAAGCAAACTCTGTCTCTTTCTATAAGATTTCTAGGCCCTCCTCTCGTGACCTAATCACCTCCCAAAAGTCCCATCTCCAAATACCATCACCCTGGGGCTAAGGGTTCAATATACGAATTGGGAGGTGGGGGCATATTCAGTCCATAACACTTACACAACAGCAACTTAGTCTCCTATTTCTGGAGTCTGAAATTAAGGTGTGGCCGGGTTGGTACCTCCTGAGGGCTGTGAAGGAAGGAGTTGTTCCAGGCCTCTCTCCTTGGCTTGCAGGTGGTCCTCTCCTTGTGTCTTCGCTCATCTTTGCTTTGTAAGTGTCTATATCTGAATTTTACCCGAACAACCTCCTTTTAACTTGATTACCTCTGTAAAGACCCTGTCTCCAAATAAGGTCATGTCCTCAGGTACTAATTCAACATACGAATTAGGGAAGAGGGCACAATTCAACCCATAACAAACTCAATAAGTAAGTGCAAAATGAATGGATGGATTTTATTCATAGCCATCATCTACATAAAGCACTTTATCCTGTCTTCTGAAATTCTCACAATAATACTACATACATTCTCTTTTAGAAATGAGAAAACCATATAGCTAGGTATATAGTGAGTAGTATAACGGGATAGTAGAGGGAAGGAAGAAAATAAAGGCTGGAATGTCTCAAGCCACAAAGTGAGGAAAACATCTTTTAAGACATTTTTGTCATCTTTGGTCACATCGGATCATAATTAGACAAGAGAACTGAAATAGAGAGTTTAGAGAGGGGTCAGCAAACTCATTTCTGTACAACATTTATTTTAGGCTTTTAAGTCGCACAGTTTCTGTCACAACTACTCAATTTTGCCATTGTAGTAAGAAGCAGCCATAGATAATACATAAATAAATGACTGTGGCTGTGTCTCAAATAAAATTTATTTACAAAAGCTAGATTTGGTCCAGAGGCCACAGTTTGTTAAAGCCTTGTTTAAGGAAATTTCCACTTTGACTTTCTTTCCTTTGGTTTTCCTTAATCTAAATTTTATGAATTTTTAAAAAATGGTTTAAAAAAATTTTAAAGACCTGCTGTCTTTGAGATGCACAGCATTCACTGCCCTGTGTTAGAGAGGGTTGCTCTAAACTGTTCAAAACCCAGGAAAGTCCACAAACGTCCTCTGTAATGTTCTCTCCTCTGGGAAAATCTTTGACCCCTTCTGTTACAGTGTCAGCTGACTTCCCCAGTGATGGATGGTTCAGGACAGCTGTGGGGACAGAGGTGCAAAGCCTATCGATCCTGAGTTTCATTTCTGGCTGAGGGATGGACAAACATATGGCTTTGCTGCCAGTTATTTTAATTCTCCATGAGTTGTTTTCTTTGCTGGTAGGATTACAAAACAAATCTTATTTAACTAAAAATATAGTCCTTACTAAACCTTAGAGGTAATCTAGATGCATGTACTTAATAAACAGGCAGGGTAAGAGTAACCTGAATTAGAGGTGCTGAAGAATTCTCCTCTGTTGCCTGAATATTTATATATATTTTCAACTTGTGAGTCCCGGTTCCAAATGAATTGGATATATTTTAATCATAGCCACCATCAACTGAATGTTTACAATGTGCCAAGGGCTACATGAAGCACTTTATCAAGTCTCCTTTAAATCTCACAATAATCCAGTGAGGAAGGTGCTACACAAGAATGTCACACTTTGTGAGTGTCTTGTATTCTTTTCCTGATTACAGGCCTTATAGACTCAGCTAGATTTTGTTTTTTTCTCTTCTTACAACCTGCCCCTGTCCTGATCTAGTACTTGGACTTTTTCTTTTTTTACATCTAGACTCTGAGCGAGATGGAGCTCCCTACCTGCCCCGCCCTCTACCACCAAAAGAGGGCCCTTATGGACCTGCATCCATCTCATTTTAAGTGGTTTACTACAAAAGCAACCTGGGAAACAAGTGACAACAGAAATGAACAGAGGAGTTAGACATCCGATAAAGATTTTATAATAGTGAGCTCTGATCTAAGACTCCTCCATGTTTTCATTTCTTTTTTAAGGAGAAACAAAACTATTTTTTTTCCTTATTACAACAGTAACACATAAATTTTGCAATGTGGTAGACTAAATATCCTAAAAAGCCACCCAATACAAAACCCCAACAAATGCTAGATAAAATATAACATGCATCCTTTAAATATATAGCTGAAATCTAAGAATATAAGAGAAATCTCTAGGGGCCAAGAACCAAGAGGGAGCTGGAAACCTGTGTGGCAATTCACCCTGAGGCACTGACTTCCCAGGGAACATCTGTCATTTCTAAAAACAAGAGGCTTTCATTTTAACACTGGAACAGGAGATAGAAGATGAGGCTTTAGACTCACACAGGATGGAGAATGGAACTTAGAGACCCCTCCACAGCTAGGACCTCAAGGGGTACATTGTGACTGAAGGAATGGACTAGAAAAAAATCCACCTACTGTCAAAGAGAAAGGACAAGGATACTTGCTTATGTCATGGCATTAACTCCGGGGCAGGGCGGGGGCAGGGCGGGGGCGGGGTGGGGGGTGGTAGTTTTCCCTGATGTAAACAAGGCCTTCCTATGTGTGGGCTTGGGATTTGAGCTTATGGTACCTGGATGTCTAGGAAACTCTTGTCTGAGGAATTAAAGTGGATCTTGTTTAAGAGGACCCCTGACCCCTAATACCTCAGAGCAAAAAGGAAAGGATTTAGAAAAAGCTAACACACATCCTCAAGGAGGTTTATCTCCTTACTCAGGCTCTGCAAGATTCTTTTAAACTCTAAATATGACTTCACAGTACAAAATTTCAAAATACACAGGGAACAAATCATTGTGTGTGGCAATGTTAGCCAAAACATAAATAAAATTCAGTGCTGAGGATGTTCTGAGGTTGAAATATCTGACTCAGGACGTAATATAAATAAATTTAATGTCTGTCTGTCAGTACCACACTGATTACTATACCTTTATAGTTAAGTTTTGTAATCTAACTTTGTTCTTTTTCAATATTGTTTTGGCTATTGGGGTTCCTTGAGGTCCATATGAATTTGGGATAAATTTCCTAAATTTTCCAAAAATGTCATTGAGATTATGTTAGAGGTTGTATTAAATCTGTAGATTGCCTGTGAGCACAGGATGTTGTTTCATGTTTTTGTGTCTTTAAAAAAAAAAAATTTAGCAATGATTTCTGGTTTTCAGTGTAAAGTTTTTTACCTCCTTAGTTAAATTTATTCCTAAGTATTTTATTCATTTTGATGCTATTGTAAATGAAATTGTTTTCTTTATTTCCTTTTCAAATTTTTCATTGTTAATGCATAGAGAGGCAACTTCTTTTTGTGTGCTGGTTTCATATCCTGTAACTTCACTAAATTAATTAATCAGTTCTGAGATATTCTGGCATGGAATACATAGCATTTTCTACATATAAAATATTGTCTATGAACAGGTATAATTTCACTTTTTCCTTTTCAATTTGAATGTATTTTATTTCTTTCTTTTTCTTGCCTAATTGCTCTAGCTAGGACTTCCAGAGTTATGTTGAGTGGAAATGATGAAAACTTTTCTTGTTCCTGATCTTAGAGGGAAATCTTTGTCTTTCACCAATGAGTATGACGTTACCTATCGGCTTGTCACACATGGCTTTTATTATGTTGAGGTAGTTACCTTTTAGTCCCTGTTTGTCAAGTGTTTATGTCATAAAAAGGTGTTAAATTTTGCCGAATACCTTTTCTATATCAATTGAGATAATCTGAGTCCTCCCGCCTTCATTCTGTTAATGTGGTATATTACATGGATTAATACTTATGTGTTGAACTACCCTTGCATTCCAGGGATAACTCCTACTTGGTCATGGTGTATAATCTTTTTAATGTACTGTTAAATTTTGTCTGCTAGTATTTTCTTGGAGATTTTAGCTGCAACATTTATGAGAGACATTGGTCTGCAGTTTTCTTCTCTTATAGTGTTTTTGTCAGGATTTGGTAGCAGGGTAATGCTGATGTCATAAAATGAGTTTGGAAATATTCCCTCCCCTTCAATTTTTGGGAAGCATATGAGGGGGACTGGTGTTAATTCTTCTGTGTGTTTCTAGGAATTTGATGTGTAATTCATTTATAGTTCTCTCTTATAATCCTTTTTATATTTGTAAAATTTATCGTAATGTCTCCTCTTCCATTTCTTATGTTAGTTTAGTCTTTTTTAGTTACTCTAACTAAAGTTTTGTCAAGCTTGTTAATGTTTTTGAATAACCAACTCTTTGTTTCATTGATTTTTCTCTATTAGTTTTTCTTAAATTCTCAATTTTGTTTATCTCTGTTCTAATCTTTATTATTTTATTCCTCTGGTAGCTTTGGGTTTACTTTCTTCTTCTTTTAAAGTTCCTTAAGGTGCTAACTTAAATGGTTGGTTTGAGATTGCTCATCTTTTTAAATATAAACATTTACTGCTATGAATTTCCCACTCAGCACTGCATTTACTGGATCCTATAAGTTTCGGCATCTGTTTTCATTTTCATTTGTCCCCTAATATCTTTTAATTTTCCTTGTGATTTCATCATTGATCCAAAGGTTAAGAGTATGATGTTTAATTTCCACATGTTAGGGGATTTTTTAGTTTTCCTTTTGATTTCAAATTTCATTTTTTTGTTATCAGAATAGATACTCTGTATAATTTCAGTCTTAAGTTCATTAAGACTGTTTTTTTTTGCCTAATATATGGTCTATCCTGGAGACTATTCCATGTGCACTTGAGGAAAATTGTATTCTGCTATGGTTGGGTTTTATATATTATATGTTAATGTAATATATAATATTATGCAGGTCCTCTATTTTTTTATCTTTTCCATGGGAATTCTATTATTATTTCTTTCTAGATACTTACGTAGCATTGTATTATAATACACAAAGCACTGTGTTTACCAGGACTTTGTTTCACCTAGTCCTCCTACCTTTTTCCTCTTTGGCAACCATCAGCTTGATCTCTATATCCATGGGTCTGTTTCTGTTTTGTTTTGTATATTCATTCGTTTTGTTTTGTTTTATATTTCACATATAGGTGAAATCATTTGTTATTTGAATTTTTCTGTTTTATTTCACTTAGCATAATACATTTTTAGGTTCATCCATGTTGTTACAAATGGCAAGATTTCAGACTTTTTATGGCTGGTAATATTCCACTGTATATAAATACCATATATTTTGTTATAGTTAAAAATGTATATTTTATTTTACTTTCTGCTTTTCAATTACAGTTGACATTTAATATTATTTTACATTAGTTTCAGGAGTACAGTATAGCTGTTGGCCAATTTCATAATTTAGAAAGGGATCCTCCTAATAACTCCAGTACATACCTGGCACTATACATAATCATTACAATATTATTGTTTATAGTCCCTGTGCTGTACTTTACATCCCCATGACTATTTTGTAACTGCTAATTTGTACTTTGGAGCCCCTTCACCTTTTTCACCCAGGCCCCCCCCCCCGCCAATCTGGCAACCCTCAGTTTGTTCCCTGTATCTGTGAGTCTGTTTCTGTTTTGCTTATTCTGTTCTGTAGATTCCACATATAAGTAAAGTCATATGTTATTTCTCTCTTGTCTGACTTCTTTCACTTAGTATAACACCCCCAGGTTAATCCATGCTGTTGCAAATGGTACAACTTCATTCTTTCTTACGGCCTAATAATATTTCATTGTAAATATGCACCACTTCTTCTTTATCCAATCATCTATTGATGGGCATTTGGGTTGCTTTCATATCTTGGTTATTGTAAATAATATTAATTAACATAGGTTTACATATTTCTTTTTGAATTAGTGTTTTCAATATCTAAAACTATATACTCAAAAGTGGAATAGCTGGGTTGTAAGGTATTTCTATTTTTAATTTTTTGAGGAAAGTTCACACTACTTTTGAGAGTGGCTGTAACCGTTTGCAGTCTCACCAACAGTGTATGACAACACTTGTTGTTTGTTGATCGATTGATGCTATCCATTTTGACAGATATGAGGTGGTATCTTATTGCAGTCTTTTTTTTTTTAACTTTGTTTGAAACTAGCCCACATGCTACAGAGCTGTGAGGCCAGCTTCAGTTTTACTTTTCCTCCTTTTACAACCATCAAGACCCGTGTTCAGATCTGATGAGAAAGGGAACCGGAGGGTTTATTGCAGTCTTAATTTGCATTTCTCTGATGATTAGTAATGTTTAGCATCTTTTCATATGTTTATTGGCTATCGACTTGTATGTCCTCTTTGGAGGAATGTCTATTCAGGTCCTTTGCCCATTTTTAAAAGAAATTGTTTGGTTTTTTGGTTTGAGTTGTATGAGTTCTTTATGAATCTTGATTATTAACCTCTTATTAAATGTGTCATTGGTGAGTATCTTCTCCTGTTCATTAGGCTTTTTGTTTTGTTGGTGGTTTCCTTGGTTGTCCAAAAACTTTTTAGATTAATATAGCCCCATTTGTTTATATTTTCTTTTATTTTCTTTGTCTGAAGAGATATATCAAAAAATATTACTAAGAGCAATGTCAGAGATTGTACTGTCCATGTTTTCTTCTAGAAGTTTTATAGTTTCAGGTCTTATATGTAAGTATTTAATCCACTTGAATTTATTCTTATAGATCATGTAAGAAAGTGATCTAGTTTCATTTTTTTGCATGTATCTGTCCAATTTCCCAACACCATTTATTGAATAGACTGTATTCCACTGTATTTTCTTGCCTCCTTTGTCATATATTAATAGATCATATAATCATGGGTTTGTTTCTGGACTCTCTATTCTGTTCCACTGATCTATGTGTCTTTTTTATTTTTTTGCCAGTACCATGCTGTTTTGATTACTGTAGCTTTGTAGTATAGTTTGATATCAGGTAGCCTGATACCACCAACTTTGTTCTCCTTTCTCAAGATTGCTGTGGCTGTTTGTGGTCTTTCGTGGATCCATATAAATTTTTGGATTATTGTTCTAGTTCTGTGAAGAATGCCATTATGATAGATATTGTGTTGAATCTATAGATTGTTTTGGGTGGCATAGTTACTTAATTATGTTAATTCTTACTATCCAGGCACCACTATATATGCTTCCATTAATTTGTATATTCTTCTTTTTTTAATATCTTATGATTTTCCCAAGTCTAGAAGAATACCTCTTTGGTTAAATTTATTACTAGGTATTTTTTAATGTAATTGTAAATGGAATTTTTCCCATTTTTAGTTTTTCTTTCTATTAGCTCTTTATTGAGGTACAAAAATGCAACTCATTTCTGAATGTTATTTTATATTCTACTTCACTGAACTCTATTGGTTTTAGTAGTTTTTGGTGGACTCTTTAGGGTTCTTTTTATAGTGTCATGTCATTAGCAAATGATGACAGTTTTGCTTCTTTCCAATTTGATTGCTGTGGCTAGGACTTTAATTACTATGTTGAATAAGAGTAGTGAAAGTGGACATTCGTGTCTTGTTCCTGATCTTAAGAAAAAGGCTTTTAATTCTTCACCATTGAGTATAATGTCAGCTGTGGGTTTATCATATATGGAGTTTAGTATGTTGTGGTATGTTTTCTCTCTTCTCATTTAGCTGAGATTTTTTTTTTTTAATCACAAATGGGTGCTCAATTTTATCTAATGCTTTTTCTCCATCAATTACATGATCATAAAATTTCTATTCTTTATTTTGTTTATGTGGTGACCATCTTAACTGATTTTCAGATATTGAACCAAACTTGCATTCCAGTAACAAATCCCACTTAATCATGATGTGTGATCTTTTTGATGTATTGCTGTATTTATTTTGCTAATATTTTTCTGAGAATTTTAGTATCTATGTTTATCAAGGATATTGACCTATAATTTTCTCTTTATAGTGTCTTTATCTGGTTTTAGAATCAGGATAATTTTGGCCTCATAAAATGATCTTAAGTGTCTTCTCTCTTCAAATATTTTGGAATAACTTGAGAATAGGTGTTAATTCTTCTTAGAATGGTTGGCAAAATTCACCCATGTGACCATCTAGTCCAGGACTTTTGTTTGTTGGGAATATTTTGATTCCTGCTTCAGTGTCATTGGTTGTAATCAATCCGTTCAGTGTTGCCCTTTCTCCTTGATTCAGTCCTGGAAGATTGTATGTTTCTAGGAATTTATCCATTTTTCGAGGTTGTCCAATTTATTCGCATGTAATTGTTCATAGTATTTTCTTATAATCCTTCATATTTCTGGGGCATCAGTTGTTACTGCTGTCACTTCTTCTGTTTCATTTATGATTTTATTCATTTGGGTTCTCTCTCTCTTTTTTAATGATGAGTCTGGTTAAAGGTTTATCAATCTTGTTTATCTTTTTAAGGAACCAGCTCTTGGTTTTACTGATCTTCTATATTTTTTTAGACTCTATTTTTTAATTTCTTCTCTACTCTTATTTTCTTCCTTCTACTCAACTGTTCTTTGTTTTTCTTTTTCTAGTTCCTTTAGGTGTAAGGTGAGATTGTTTATTTGAAATTCTTCTTGTTTCTTGAGGTAGACCTGTATTACTATGAATTTCACTCTTAGGACAGCTTATGCTGTGACTCAGAGATTTGGGGTTGTGTGTTTTCATTTTCACATTGTCTCAAGGTACCTTTTTATTTCTTCCTCGATCTCATTGTTAACCCATTTATTGTTTAGTAACATGTTATTAAGCCTCCATGTGTTTCCATGTTTATTTTTTTTCTTGTAATTGATTTTTACTTTCCTACCATTGTGGTCAGAGAGGGTGATTGGTATGATTTCATTCTTCTTGAATTTATTGAGACTTGTTTTGTGGTCTAACCTGTTGTATATCCTGGAATATGTTCCATGTGCATTTGAGAAGATTGTATATCCTGCTGCTTTGGGTGATATACTATAAAAATATCAATTAAATATATTTGAGTGTTTCATTTTAGATTTCTGATTTATTGTTCATTTTTTGTCTAGAAGATCAATCCATTGATGTCAATGAGGCGTTAAAGTCTTGTACTATAACTGTATTACTGTTGATCTCACCCTTTATGCTCATCAATAATTGCTGTATGTATTTAGATGTTTTCCTATGTTGGGTGCATAAATGTTTACAAGGGTTATTTTCTCTTGTTAGATTGACCCCTTATCATTATGTAATGCTCTTCTAGTGTCTTACTATAGCCTTTTTTAAAAAGTCTATTTTCTCTAATATAAGTATTGCCAGTTTAGCTTTTTCTTTGTTTCCATTTGCATGAAATATCTTTTTCCATCCCTTTACTTTTAGTCTGTGCGTCTCTCTAAAGTGGGTTCCTTGTAGACAGCATGTATATGTGTGTGTATCTTTTGATTGGAGTACTTAATTCATTTACATTTAAAGTGATTATTGATTTCTTCAACAGAGACAAGAGGGAAGGGGGGGCAGGGAAAAGGAAGGGAAGGGGAAAGTCAAGGAACATATAGCAAGGACTCATGGACAAAACCAAAGGGGACGAGCTGAGGGAGGGAAGGAGGGAGGGGGCAAGGGAAAGAGATGGGGGGGAGGCAGAGACAAATGTATTTAAAAAGTAAATAAATAAATAAATAAATAAATAAATACAAAAAAAAGTGATTATTGATTTCTTTATTGTATTATTTCTCCATTACTATTAAGTCCCCTTATACCCCTTCCCCCCACAATCACCACACTGTCATCTATGTCCATGAGTTATTTTTCCTTATTTCTCAAATCCTCCATTCCCTAACCCCTCCCCCTACCTCCCTTAGCTGTCATGCTGCTTTCTATTTATGAGTGTTTATTTTCCTTGTTAGTTCATTGTGTTCATTAGATTCCACATGTGAATGAAATTATATGGTATTTTTATTTCTCTGACTGGAATATTTCACTTAGCATAATGCTTTCCAGATCCATCCATACTGCTGCAAAGGGTAAAGTTTTCTTATTTTTTATGGCTGAGTAGTAGTCCGTCATGTATATGTCCCATAATTGTTTTTATCTGCTCGTCTACTTGTGGGCACTTGGGCTGCTTCTACAGCATGGTGATTGTAAATAACGCTGCAATGAACATAAGGGAGCTTATGTTCTTTTTGAATTAGTGTTTTGGGTTCCTTTAAATAATTTTCACAAAAGTGGGAATCACCAGGTCAAGAGGCAGATCCATTTTTATTTTGTTGAGTTATCTCTATACTGACTTCCACAGTGGCTGCACCAATCTGCATTCCCACCAACAGTGCAAAAATGTTCCCATTTCTTCACATTCCTTGCCAGCACTTGTTGTTTATTGATTTATTGATGATAGCCATTCTGACAGGTATGAGATAATATGTCATTGTGGTTTTAATGTGCATCTCTCTGATTACTGACATTGAGCATCTTTGCATATGTCTATTGGCTATCTGTATATCTTCTTTGGAGAAGTGTCTACACAGACCCTTTGCCCACTTTTTAATTAGCTTGTTTGGTTTTTTGGTGTTGAGTTTTGTATGTTTTCTATACATTTTGGATATTAACCCCTTATCAGATGTGTTGGTGAGTATTTTCTCCCATTCTATGGGTTGTCTTTTCATTTTATTGATTTTTTTTTTTTGCTGTGAAAAATACTTTTTAGTTTGATGTAGTCCCATGTGTTTAGTTTTTCTTTTGTTTCCCTTGCCTAGATAGTTATATCTGATAAAATATTGCTATGAGCAATGTTGGAGATTTTGCTGCCTATGTTTTCTTCTACAATTTTTATGGCTTGGGGTCTAGCCTTAAGTCTTTAATCCATTTTGAATTTATCCTTGTGTGTGGTTTAAGGAAAAAATGGTGATTATTGTAGGTGCATACTCAGTGCTATTTTAATTTTCATATTTATGTTCCTTCCCGTCCCCCCCTTTCCTTAAAGAATTTCATTTAACATTATTTATAATCCTGGCTTGGTAGTAATAAACTCCTTTAACTTTTTCTTGTCTGGGAAGCTCTTTTTTTCTTTTTCAATTTTTAATCATAGCCTTGCAAATAAAGTAGTCTTGATTGTAGGTCCTTGCTTTTCACCACTTTGAATATTTTGTGCCAAGCCCTTCTGGCTTGAATAGTTTCTGTTGAGAAATCAGATGGCAGTCTTATGGATGCCCCCTTGTAGGTAACTGTCTTTCTCTTGTTGCTTTTAAGATTCTCTTTGTCCCTAACCTTTGCTATTTTAATTATGATGTGTCTTAGTGTGGGCTTCTTTGAGTTCACCGTCTTTGGGGCTGTGCTTCCTGGACTTGTGTGTCTTTTTCCTTCACCAGTAATAATTGCAATTATTATTCCTTCAAATAGGTTCTCAGTTCCTTCTCACCCTCTTCTCTTTCTGGTACCTTTGTGATGTGGATAATGTTGTATTTGATGTTGTCCCAGAGGTCCCTTAAACTATCCTGATTTATTTGGTTTTTTAAAAAAAATATTTGTTGCTCTCATTGGGCATTTTCTGCTACATTGTCTTTGAAATTGCTGATTTGATTCTCTGCATCACCTAATCTGCTGTTGATTCTCTCCTGTGTATTCTTCATTTTAGTTACTGTATTCTTTATTTCTGATTGGTTCTGTTAAATGGTTTCTAGGCCTTTTTTTAATGTTTTTGAAGCTCTTGCTAAGTTTCTTGAGCATCCTTATAACCACTGTTTTACTCTACATCAGGTAGATTGCTTGCCTCCATGTCATTTAGTTCTTTTCCTGGAAATTTCTCCTGTTCTTTAATTTCAGATGTGTTTCTTTGTATCACCATTTTTGCTGACTCTCTGTGTTTGTTTTTGTGTATTAAGTAGAACTGTTATACATTCAGTCTTGATAGGAAGGCCAATTGTAGTTGGTGTCCTGTTGGGCCCAGTGGTACATCCCTCATCCCCTGAGCTGGGTGCTCTGGGAATGTCCCTTGTATGGGTTATGTGTGTCCTTCTGTTGTGTTTGAGCCCTGATTGCTGTTGGCATGCCTGTGGGTGGGGTTGACCCTCAGGCTAGCTTGCTGTGATGATTGGCCACAACCACAATGTATGGGGTGCCGGAGTAGGGGGCGCGGTGCTGACTCCACCAGGGTCTGGTGCTTGCTGAGCCCTCCCTTTTGGGTATGTTGCTTATGAAGCTAAGCATTGTCATACTTGGCTGTGTCTGAAACCAGCCACTGGGTGTGTTGGTTCTGTGGCCTCTTGGGAGGGACGCCCATTCAGGTCAATATCAGACAGTATTTGTGACCTACCCTGGGCTGCCTATTAGTATGTACCAAATGACCCACGGATGGTAGCTGCCTGTGCTGGGTTTGGAAGCATGTGGAAGGGGCCAAGCTGTGTACTGAGGCTGGTTACCACCATACCTAGCTTGAGGCAGGTCAGTAAAAGGCCCAAGGCGCCCCGAGAGCCACTGCCATCTGTCTGACAGGCTCAGGCACTGATAAAGCCTTGGCAGTGTGTGAGTTGCATGAAGCAGGTTCTCAGGGAGTCACCAGGTAAGTAAGGGTGAGTGGTGTTCACCAGGTTAATAGAGATTCAGACCTGGGGCCAGTGCTGAGCCTGAGGCCACTCAGCAAAAGTCTTGGGGTACAATGAGGCTAGCACCACCAGCCTGGGGCCTATATTTATGATATATTTCTCTTGATTGGGGAATTCAATCCAATTACTTTTAAAGTAACTAGTGATAGTGAAGGATTTATTATTTACATTTTATTTGTTTTCTATGTCTTACAGCATTTTTTTTTGTCTCTGTCTTCCTTTGTGTTTAGTTGATTGTTTTTTAGTGAAATATTCTGATTTCCTTCTCATTTTCTTTTGTGTTATATTTTATAGGTATTTTCTTTTTGGTTACCATGAAGATTACTTATAATATCTTAATGGTACAACAACTTATTTTAAGCTGTTACTAACTTAAAAATTCCTTTCTATCTCTGCCCCGCTCTATTATTTATGTTGCAAATTAAATCTTTATATAATGTGTGCCCATTAACATAGATTTATGATTATTTTTGTGCATTTTCTTTTAAATCTGTAGAATAATAAAATGGAATTATGATACAACACTATGATAATACTCTTTTTTATATTTATTCATGTGTTGAACTGTAGAAGAAAACTTTATATTTTTCTAACCTGTTTCATGTACCTGTTGACCATTTATATATCTTCTTTGGAGAAATGTCTCTTCAGATCATCTGCCCATTTTAAAATGAGATTGTTTTTTTCCTATTGAGTTGTATGAGTTCTTTATAAATTTGGATATTAACTGTTTATCAGTTATGATTTGCAGATATTTTTCATTGCCTTTGTATTTTGTTGCTAGATTATTTTGTTGTGCAAAGCCTTTTAGTCTGATGTAGTCCCACTTACTAATTTTTGCTTTTGTTGCTTGCGCTTTTGCTTTCATATACAAAAATCATTGCTAAGATTAATATCAAGGAGCGTTTTCTCTGTTTTTCTCCCAGCAGTTTTCTAGTTTTGGTTCTTAGGTCTCCAATTCAGCTGAAGTTAACTTTTATGAGTGGTTGTAAAATGGTGGGGCAGGGGAAGCTGATTTCACCCTTATACTTGCGGTCATCCAGTTTTCCCAGCACCAATTATGAAGTCACTCTCAGGTTTTTCATTCTACTGTGTTGCTGAAGCTTCTTAAGTGCACTCCAGAGCTCACTTAGGCCAAGGATAGCTGTCTAACTGTTGATCTTTGTTGTGGGGAGGGAGGGAGGCTGGATTCTCCTGTGTCACCATCATGGTGACATTACCTCCCTATTTCTTTGTATGCCTTGTGATCTTTTTTTGAAAATTGTACATAAAAAAACAAACGGCCACTTCTTCCAGGCTGTGCTGTCCAGCCCCATGAGGGGCGTCAGGCCAATGTGAAAGGTTAAGGCGTTCTTCTCTGGGCCTGTGTGTGCGCTTTGTTCCCAGTTGTCTCATATATTCAACTGCTTTTAAATGTCTTAATTTCCCTGGGTCTTGTGCCTGCTTCTTCTTGGTGCACCAGAGGTTCTCCTGTATTCCTTCGTCTGTTCTCACTTGCCCCCAGGTGTTGATGGCCTGCAGTCCCCTTGTAGCTGTTCACATGCTGAGGTACCTACTGCTGCCATCCACGACTTTTCAGCCTAATATCCAAACTATGCTGCTGTTCACATCTGAGCTCTGGGTCAGGTAAGATAGACACTAGTCCCTTGGGCGGCCAACAGATAGGCTAGAATGTTGCAAACATTTTCCTTTTCCTTCCACTGAGAACCTATTTCCTTCCTTTTCCTTTCCACCCAGTGGAAGGAAAATACCTGGCGGACTGGGTATCTCCCCCCGACCATGCCGTGCCATAGTAGACGAGGTTGAATAAAAACACTTCCAAATTTCCTGCCATTTTGAATGTGGCTTTTTCTTGATTCAGATATTCACTTGGTTGCTGCAGATCCTTGACCAGTTTCCTGAGCCCCTCCAAAGCTATTTTAGTCAATCTGTAACTGTTCACTTGGTGTTTCCTTGGGGAAACAAGGATTTGGAGCTTCCTATTCCACCATCTTGCTGACATCCTTTGAGAAATAAATTCTTAAGCACACATGAAATATTTATAAAAATAGATTATATACCAGTTCAAAAATCAGACTCCAATGAATGTAAAAAAAATAAGTATTGCATTATACAGAAACTTTTCTTGCTATAATTCAATTAAGGTTAGATTTAATCATATAAAGGAGCTGTTAAAATTTCAAATCTCACAACATTGTATCCTCGGGAAAAAAAAATTAAACTCAAATTAACTTTGAGAGTGAAAATGGTGCCCGGACTGGTGTGGCTCAGTTGGTTAGATATTGTCCCGCAAAACAAAATGCCGTCAGTTCGATTTCCAGTCAGGGCACAGGCCTGGGTTGCAAGAGGCAACTCATTTATGGATCCCTCACACATCAATGTTTCTCTCCCTTTCTCCCTTCCTTCCCCTCTCTCTAAGAATAAATAAATAAATAAAATTCTTATAAGAAAGAATTAAAGTGGCATAAAGGCATTCCATTTAAAAAGCAAAACAAGCCCTGACTGGTGTGGCTCAGTGGGTTTGGCATCATCCCCCAAACCAAAAGTTTAGCCATTCCATTAGCAGTCAGGGCACAGGCCTGGGTGGTGGACCAGGTCCCTGGTAGGGATGTGCGAGAGGCAATGGATTGATGTTTCACTCACACATCAGCGTTTCTCTCCTTCTTTCTCCCTCCCTTCTCCTCTCTCTAAAAATAAAGTCTTTAAAAAAAGATACTTAAAAAATAACAATAAAATGCAAACAAAATAAACAATATAAAATATTTAGAATTTAATAACCACCACCACAACAAAGGACTCTACATATAAAAGCGCATGAACTATAGATAAAATAGAATGTAGAGAGAAGTTAATGATCTTAAATGTCAATATTAGTGTTGCTTGGCTCATTCATTTTCTATCTCGACTCTAGCATGTTAAACAACGCCTGCTATACAACAGCCACACAAATATTTGTTGAATGAATCTAACTTAAAAAAATTCGAGAAGAATACAGAACAAACCAGAAGAAAATAGCAAAGAATAAAACAGATCTATTGAATAAAAAATAAAGCTATCATATAGTAAGTCAACAAGGTCAAAAGTTGGTTCTTTTGAAAGTCAAATTTCATAGACAAACCTGTGTGAAATGTGGCAGTCAAATTACATATATATATACATATATTTTACTTGTTTTCATTCAGCCTAGCTGGAAACAAATAAGAGCCAGCATTTACCTTTGAGTGTTTGTTCAAAGGCCCCAATTCAAATGCTCGTATGCCCAGACAGACTCCTGTTTATCGTTCAATGGAGGAGGAGTAATAGGATTCCAGTATCCTGTCAGCCTTGCTTGGATCACCTCCCAGGTGGGTCTGTCTCCAATAGGACAGACTAAATGGGAATCCATCAGGAGAAGCACAGAGCAGATAAGTTCAGGAGTTTATTGATACAGCACTTGGATATGGGGATTGAGAGCTTCAGAGTCCCAGACCCACTTTGTTTGTCTTTTATATTGTCCACTCTATGTCCTGTAACAAAATCATTGTTGTCAGCCCACCTCAGAAGGCTATTGTAGCTGCATATTGGAATGAGACCCACTTTCGTGGCTGGCTGGTGGGTGGTGGCTAGACGAGAGTTGTCAGTAGTGTCTGAGGAAGCAACAGCATATACAATAAAGACACATAGGACACACTTCCTCACAGCTCACAGTCAGGGCTTGACCACTCAGCGTTGTACCAAACCAATACCTCTGGCTTTACTGATCTTGATTTGGTATCTTGAGTAATCAACTGTCATTTCCATTTTAACCTATTCTGCTTTTCTGGGTATGCTTCCTAAATCCCTTAGTGGGATTTATTCATTCATTCAACATGTATTTATTGAACATTTACTCTCTGCCAGGTGTGCTCTAAATATAATAAACACACTGTCTTCCTTGTTTGAAAGAAATCTTTTTTTTCCTTAATACATATTTTATTGATTATGCTATTACAGTTGTCCCATTTTTCTTCTCCCGTTTATTCCCCTCCACATTGCACTGCCCCCACCTCCCGCCGCCTTAGTTCATGTCCATGGGTTGTACAATTAAGTTCTTTGCCTTTTCCATTTCCTGTACTATTCTTAACCTCCCCCTGCCCATTTTGTACCTATTATTTAAGCTGCTTATTCCCTGTACATTTTTCCCCATTCTTCCCCCTTCCCCTCCCCTCTGTTTTACTGCTCATAGTTTTTGATCTTTTTTTAGATAAATCCCTTTAATACTTCATATAAGAAGGGCTTGGTGATGATGAACCCCTTTAACTTGACCGTATCTGGGAAGCACTTGACCTGCCCTTCCATTCTAAATGATAGCTGTGCTGGATAGAGTCATCTTGGATGTAGGTCCTTGCCTCTCATGACTGAAAGAAATCTTTAATGAGATTACTTCCTGCCTCTGATTTGCAGGATCAAAGTACAACCATGTTTTTGCAAGGGGCTTTTAAATGGCATCTGGATTTGTAGTTCTGACCACTTTTTGCATGCTAGTCAACTGATGTTGCTGGTCATATTTCCTTCCCTGGAGCCCCAAGATATCCAAGCAAAACAGAGCCTGGAATCCAAAATATATACACAAATATGTGCCAAGTGTGGCAGGGAACACAAAATAAACTGTAGCGGGCTCATCAGACTACATAACCCAGGGGAGACAGCCAGGAAATGAAGAACGTCAGGCAGGGATGATGGGCTTGTCTGAGCAGAAGCACAAATGCAGCCCCCTTGTGCTTGAGCCTGAGTTCCGATAGAGGTCATTGTCATTAACCAGAGGATGGATTTCACGTGCACTGAGAGTGGAACGGCGATATTGGTCTTTGCTGTCACTCTCGCAATGTAAGTTTCACTGTCTAAATCAAATGTGAATGCCAAAGTTGGCGCTGGTGTAAATTTTTATTATTACAAAGCAGTGGTTCTCGTAGTTTTTGGTTACCAACCCCACTTTATACTCTTAAAGTATTGAGAACACCCAAAACACTTTTTTATGTGAATAATATTAATATTTAGTGTAATAGAAACTAAAACTGAGTCATTTAAAAAATTACTTAGAAATTAATTTAAAATAACAATAAATTCTTTGCATGTGAAACATAAAATGTTTAATAAAAAAACTTATTTTTCAGAATGTTAAGAGTGCATTTTTTAAAATGCTAGTTTAATAGAAAATGGCTGGATGCTGAACACAGAAGCAGTTATCAATCTGTGGCCATATTCAATGTTATGTAGCCTCTGAAACTCCACTGTATACTCATAAGGGGAAGAGAGTGAAAAAGGCAAATAATGTCTCATATTATTATGAAAATAGTTTTGGCTTTGTGGACCTCCTGAAAAGGTCTCAGGTCCTCCCCAGGGAGCTTAGATCACACTTGGACAACAACTGTTCTAGAATTTCATGGCTGACAAAGTGCTTTCAACATATGTTAATATGTCTTAAAATTTTCTACCCAAGTTCCAAATGAAGAAAGGAAAGCAAAAGCAGGGGTCTGGATGAAGCAACTCATTATAGCAGGCAATTTCTTTTAATGTAAAATATGAATCAATTTTTAATATAAAATAAAATTTAATTCCACAATACATACGTGTTTATCTTAATTCGGCCATTTCTTCTCTAATCCTTGAAACACCTCCAAGAGGATGCTTTGTGTTCATCCTGTGGTTTCTTATACCTCCTGGCACAGCAGATCCAGTGTGAGACACTAGGGACTTCAGAACAACATTGAGTGGTGGGAACTATTTAGTCCCATTTTATGGATTAGAAAGCTAGAGCCTAGAGAGGTTAATAACTTTGTGGAAATAAGCAAAGATCAACCAAATGAAAGCAAGCAGAGGCTATGTATTGTGAGCTTGATGTAGCAAAGGAGTCAGCCATCATCACATGCATTTTGGCAGAGATTGAAAGGCAGGTGCAGGAGTGCGAAAGCTTTATAGTAAAGAAAGAGAAAGGCTTTGTGTTGGCCCTGAGTGCGCTGGCATGGGGGCGCTGGGAGTGGGCTAACTAGGAGGGGGGCACCCGATGTGGCTGGTGAGGGGTGCACATTTAGCTTTTCTGTTTGGTCCTAAGTTGGAAGCAGAGACAAAAATTAGGGCAATTAAATCCATTGTTAATCAAGTCTTGGCCTTTTGGAGCTGACTGTTCCAGGGGTTATGGTTTGCTTCTTACACTGCCACTAGAGATAGCAATGTGACTTCCTACAAGTCTGGTTTACAGCAGGCTGGCTTCCTGGTCTGATTACTGTAAAGGGTTAGTTTCCTGAGCAGGTTGCTGTAGGTCGTGGGTCAGTTATATTTTCATACATGGTCTGGACGTTGTTTGTGTATTCACTGTCTCAGCTTGCTCAGGCTGTGGGGCCAGTCAGTGGAAGATCCAGGACTTTAACCAAGATCCTCCATTCCTACATTTTATTTGCTCTCTCATACACCCCACAGACTGCCTGGAACCCTAGTAAAATAACTATCAACGCTGTCTTCCACCCAAACATTGCCCTCATTTTTTTCAGTGACTTTCTGTTATATTTTAAATGTATGTATTGACTCTAATCAAAACAGGATATACTTTTGGTGAGGCCAACTATATTCTTGAGATGCTTAGATAAATTGACTAAAATTCTCACTCTGTACCCCAGGCCAAGTTTCCATTCCTTTCCTCTCATCACTTACTACATGCAGGATGGTGGAGAGGGAGGCGGAGTACATTGGCCCCCGGCGGCGGTTCACCGAGTATAAAGATTTGAATTAGTTGGGATGGTGCGGCAAGGCCAGGTAATTCCTAAGAAAATGGAGGGCTTGAAGAAAAGAGATGTTTGTAACAGACCTGTCATCCAGGATGCACCTGTGGGCTGGGGCATCAGCGGTGGTCTGTAGGCAGGATGCTGGTGAGCCCTTTCTTACCTTTAGGTGCACCAGCGGGCAGACAGCAGGGGTGTGAACATTAAGTACTTAGGTGGCCATGAATGAACGGGTGTTAATCAGGACAAGGTTTGGAAAACAATGATACTGTGGTATTATCGGGGCTGACAAATGCAAAGGGCTGGAGCCCAGGAAAACCCAGGAATAGAGCCCTAAGGAGCCAGGAAAGGACCGACCCTTTTCTCATGTTGAGTGACACCATTGAGCGTTTGGAATTCCAGTTCCCATTGGTCAAGTGCTACAGCTTCAAACAGTGATGTAAAAGAATGTTACCTGCGAAAAGTTTTATTCAAGGTTTTCAGTATAATCTCCTAGATTAAAACAAGAAAGGCAATGAAGTGATTTATATCCTTGCAAAGGAAGTCCCCAAAATGCATCACTCCACCTCATCATCAGTGAAGGGTAAGCATCAGCACGATGGTTCTCTCTGGGCCCCCAGGAGGCACCTGGGGCTGTAGGTGACCCACTGCCACCAATGAAAGGGGCAATTGAGACAACCTCCTGGGAGCTGCTTCTTACAGTGTTTGCTTTTAAGTATTTTGGGGTGCAACCAAAATGAAGTACATTTTGGTGGTTACAATTCATAGTAGAAAGGAGGGACCCGGAACCTCCCACTATTTGCTCAATCCCCTAAGAGATTTGTTCTTTTTCCTGACTGTGTCTTTCCTTGGACTCTATACTACTTCCCACCTTCCTTTTCTAGCCAGTGTTTAAGGAAGGGTTGATCTCTAATTTCCATTTTGAAGTCAGAGCACTGGGTTAGCAGACATTGATGGCACCAAAGGACCCACACACTTGAAGGTAAAACTGGATTTGTCTGTTCAAAAACAGAGTAGAAGTGAAAAGGCCCAGTGGTGAGGTCCACCCTTTAAACTTCCCTGTGGTTTCCTCACTGGTCATAGAGGCTCATCCCTCTGAGTCACCACAAGCAACACTGAGGGAAGAGAAAGTAATGGCAGGGTATTTTGTAACCATAAATGTGCTTATCCATGCTGAACAATATTAGGGATCACAGTATACTTACTTTAGAGTTTTTGTGTGGATTTGTTCTAATTGCAAGAACTAGGTGTGGTCATTGGCAAAGTGCCCAGATGAGTGAATGAGAAATGAGGGATAGGGCCAGGGGTTTTGGGGGGTGGTCCCTTCCAATAGGTTAAATGACAAAAATAAAATAAAATCACTTCAGCATTGCAAAAGATCCCATGGACTGAACAGTTTAAGGAAATGAGGCAGGGGGTTTAAAGGGCCATCTACTTTGTTTTCTGGTAGGAAATGCAAATGCTGTTTTTTGTTTTTTTTTAAAGAACATTTGCAAAATCTTCTGCTCCATAAAAATAAATATTCCCAAATAAAGTGAAATAGTCATGGCCACAGTTGGTTAATCCAGGATTGTTTTCCAGCCAATTTACGCTTGAATACCCCCTGGAATGGGAACGGTCCCAGGTGAGGCAAACTCTTTCCCTTGCCTCAGGCATGTTGCAAAGCAGCCTCCCTGGCTGAGAACTGGTATCAAACTCCTTGACTCTGAAGGTGTCCAAGTACCTTCTGAACATCTCAGAGTAATAAGAGTTTAGATTTTAGGGAAGTGAGTTTTCATCAGGGACAAAGATGAGATTCTTGCTTCCAGTTTTCCCTTTGGACATCTTCCATAGTTTTCCACTGCCTACCAAAGGCTATTTTTTTTGAGCTCCCTATAGCAACAGAGTCAGCCACCATCAATTGCATTTTGGCAGAGGGTCAAAGCAGAAATAGAAGCAGGAAAGCGTTATAGGGGAAAAGGGAAAGTTTCCTGCTGGGAGGGTGTTGAGATGGGGAAGCTGTGGGCAGGTTTACTGCAAGTGGCGCATTCTATGTCATTCTTTAGGGAGGCGTATTTGGCATTCCCTCATTGGTCCGAAGTTGAAATAGGGATAAAAATTAGGAAAGCGGTCAGTATTAATCAAACCCTGGCCATTTGGGGCTGATTGTCTCAAGGTTGTTTGGCTTCCTAGACTGTCACTAAAGATAAAACAGTCTGACTTCCTCTAAGTCTGGTTGCCTTCGTGGTCTGATTATTGTAGACAAGGCATTGGTTTCCTGGGCTGGTTGCTATAGGTTGTGGGTCAGAGTTTTATTTTTATACATGGTCTGCCCATCGCCCACTTGTATATTCAGTCTCACAGTAACCACGGGTGACAAGGGAGAACAAGGGCTACGTGGCTTTGTGAAAGGTGTCTTCCAAGGAGAAGAGCAGGAAAAAGAAGTTTGCAGTCTCCTTGCTTATGGTCTCTTGGCCACAGTGAGTTGGAAAACTGGGATACTTAGAAAGGCAAAGGAATAGAGAAATTTATAATTGCTATTTCAGATATTTTAAAGCATTTCATTAAGTTTCCAAGTAGAAACAAAGTTGCCTTAAAAAGTGAGAAAATTTTCTCATTTTATGAAAAGAATAGGATTTGGGTTGAACTGAAAAGCTGAACTAGCTTTTCTGATCTGCAACTTTCATACACTGAATGTAATTTTTAAAAACCAAAGCAAATCTCTGGAGTTGCCTGGGGCAAAGATGGCCCTTGATGGCCCCAAATCACACCTCCTGGGACCCCTGAGAGTGGCGGAGCTGGGCTGGGGGGAGGTAGTGCTGAGGGTTTCTGCACAGCTTTTTTGTGCAGCTTGGGGTTTTTTAGCATGTTGTATTTCTCTTATAATCATACACTTCTTTTCTAATCCTTTTTTCAGAAAAAAGCTACTTAAAATTTCTCTGCAAAAAAAAAGTCATGTTAACAGTGAGATAATGTATGTATAAGTAAACATCTAACATGGTGCTGGGTGGGGGAGCAAAATACCAGTTTCAGCAGGCACCCCCTTATCTGCAAGGGGTACATTCCAAACCCCTCGGTGGATGCCTGAAACCTTGGGTAGTCTCAGGCCCTATACATATATATTATGTTTTTACTACCGAGCCCTATGTTTTTTTCTTATATATACATATCTATGGTAAAGTTTAATTTGTAAATTAGACACAGTAAAAGATTAATGACAATAACAAATAATCAAATAGAACTTTTAACAATATAATAATAATTTGGATATGGTCTCTTTCAGCAAACTAGCACGAATTTTTTTTCCTTGCTCACAATTTCATGGACAAAGATTCATTCTTACCATAGATTTTAGTACCCTCAGCATAGATTGTTTTCTTTCCTTATTGATAATTTCCCCCTTTTCATTTAAAGGGAGCACTTTAGGGATGCTCTTTGGCATAGCTGAATTGCCAGCATCACGCTTCTTGGGCTTTGAGTAATATAAGGGCGACTTGAACACAGGCGCTGTGATACCTCGACAGCCGATCTGATAAACAAGACGGCTACGTAGTGATTAGTGGGCGGGCGGCAAGTACTGTGTGCAGATACTGGACAAAGGAATGATTCATGGCCCGGGGCACACAATTTAAATCTTACAAATTGTTTATTTCTGGAATTTCACATTTAATATTTTCAGACCACAGTTGGCCGTGGGTAACTGAAACCATGGAAAGTAAAACCGTGGATAAGGGGGAACCACTGTGTTTAAGATCTCATCATTCCCCCACAGGAGAAGAGGGTACTTTGCTTAAGAAATGAACTCCTAGTTGTCCCCCTGCTGGACTTAAAGTGCTTGAAGGGAAGAATTATATTATTTGTTCCAGTCCCCAAAGCATTATTTAGGGATCAGAAAAGGCTTCTTCCCGTTTGTTCAGTATGGACTATATTTGGCTTATAGTTTGATTGGAAGCCTAATAAAATTCAAGCTGATCAAAAAAAAAAGGATGAAGTGAGTTAAAATCTAGATTTTGTATTGTCTAGAGTTTTAAGACAACTTGATTTTTGAAATGAGATTACCCTTTATACCCTGTATTCTCCGTAATTTCCCCTTTTTGCACCCAGGGCCACGGATGATCTAAACAAAACCTTCGGGTCCACAGAGACTTGCCCTCTCTGGGCGACACTGGCCCGTGATCATGGCTTAGCAGTCAGAAGCCGCCTTTACGCAGTCCAAGGAAGCACGTCACCCTCCCAGCCGGTGCAGCCGCTCACGGCTGCGCCTGGCGTGGGGAGCAGAGCGGGGCTGGTTTTCAGCTCCCACCTGGTCTCCAGGCTTGGTGCCCTGGGCAGGCTTCAGTCCCAAAAACTATATGCAGCAGCCCTGGCTGAATCCCCACCCCAACTTTTCCCAGGAAAACATCTTTCAAAGTAAATGTAGGTTGTTTAAAAAATAGAATTTTAGATGTAATCTATATAAAGTGCACGTTTGTTATCTGAGTGATAATTGGTAAGTAGCAGGTATATATTTGCTCTCTTAGAAACATTAAGACAATTAAATAGAGTAGACCACAGTATTGTTTTTGAAATGATTTTATTAAAATGCTCATAATTATAAAAGGATATTAAAATGCACATAAATCACAAAACATTACAAACTTTACATCTTATGCCACAGTGTATGAAGAGCATTATTATTTCAGTTCTACTTTAGTTAAGCTACTCATACATTTTAACTTTTTAAACATCTTAAAATATAATACAAACATGACAAAATGGTACAAGAAGTGTTTCAAAAACAGCACATTCTCTCTCTGTACTGCGAATTAATGTTTTCTGAAATTCAAGATGCATGTGCAATTAAAAGGAAAGACTTTGGTGGCACTGGTTTACAAGAAGGACTTGCTTAGTTTTCAAACAAAAAATGATAGCTTTCCCCTTCTATTGACATAATTACAATATGAGGGATATTTAAAGGAAGATCCCCTGAGTATTTTGGTCTAAGGCTTCACTCTGTTGAAGTTCACAGGCATGATGAAAGGATGCAGCATGGAAATGTCCCTAGTGGTTAGCGCCGGGCAGGCGCGGGCCGGTGTCCCCTCAGAGGCTCAGAGGCCCACCGCCCCACCGCCCCTTTCCCCAGGGTGCAGCCCGCGGCACAGTGACGGACCGGCCACGCCTGCTGCGGACGCAGCCCCACGCTTTCACCGCCGCCAAGTCAGCACTAGGCTGGCCCGCCCAGGGTCGGGTCTTGGCCCGCCCTGGGCCCCCACTGCCGCGTGGCCGTTCGGGGAACACAGGCAGTGTCATACATCTCATCTGCTGCCTTGAGAAGTGTGGGTTTCTTCCCTCCTGTCCACCGAAGTTCATTTTAGACCATGAAGACAATGTACGGAAGATGGTTTATGAAAACAGAAGTGCACAATTCTTTTAAAGTTTTATATACAAGGAGATAAGGCAAAAACACTTCCTTTTCCATGCTTCCATCCACAACGAGCAGTTGCCAAATCCAATACTAGGAGACAGTGATAGAGTTCGGAGAAGAGCAGAGGTAATTGGAGAGGAAGCCGCATCACAGGTGAGCGGGGACTGGAACGGCGGCACCTGCGCCCAGGCTGTGTGGAATGAGAAACGGTCGCCCGGGGAACAAATTCGTTTCTCACTCCCCACGCAGCCAGACCTCAGAGAGCCTGCCGCGAGCACTGGCCTGATTGCATCGTCAACATTATCAAGAACATTAGTGAAATGTTGTCCTTGCTCCATTGGGACAATTCAAAAGTACAGAAACTGCTTTGATGAATCGCATATAAATACTGGAGTTAGACTACTCTACTATAACAAGCCTTAAACACTAAAACATGTTGCCTTTTCTTTTGCTGCTGGGATTCTGAGCAGCTTGGCTCCTATGGCACTTGGGCATTTAGCAGCACCCCAGTGGGTGGCGGCCCGTCCAGCAAAAACCCAGTGCCAGACACCCTCTCCTGCACCCTCCCCGGCCACCAGTCAAGGGAGAGGAGTGAGGGCCCCACGCCGTCTCCAGAGTTTACCGGAGGGCCTAGCACCTGAAAGGCAGTAAAGCACTGTAAAGGCTGCTCAGCTGAGCAAATCAAGAGCAAGAGAGGCACAGTCAGGAGTTCAGCAGGAAGGTGCATCCAGCTGATGGCACGGTTTGAGACCATTTTTTCTTTACCCTAGATGCCTGACTGGGCTTAGGGAGGCTGGAAGCGCAAGTCAGATTTGGAGTCTGGGAATAATATGGATCTACTCCTGTCTTTCTCCTCCCTCCCCACAAATGCTCCCCTGGTGCAAACATTCAATTGCAAACAAGTTACTGGGTCGGGACTAGGAGAATGGAGGGCACAGTGGAGCTAGCTAGGGCAGATGCTTCGGGATGCTGATTGCAAGGACACGCCGAGTCCCTGCCGAAAGGTGCCCCCCTCTACAGGGACGATGGTTAGGAGACCTGGTATTCTCTTAACCATCACGTCAGCACGGCTGTGCAGAGGGCCATGCGCGGTGGTGCTTGATCTGTAATACTGTACATACTTTAGCTATGGATTAAGGGGCAACTGGTGGGGAATTGATAGGCTTATCTTTTTCAGACCATTATGTTGATAGAAATGTAATTTTAATTACTTGATTTCATTTCTTTTTCAAGAAACTATACATCTTTACAAGAGGTAATTTAATTATCCTGATCAATGGGAGTTACAATTCTATTGAATCTGTAATTTTCCCGGCTTTTGTCATCTTATTCCCTTCAGAGTTGCGAAGCAGTCAGCATTGATTAGGCACAGAACATTCTAGGACTGCTCCTGGAAGCTACAAGGTGTCACTGTGGATTAGCACAAATGTGCTTCAGAGACTCGCTATCTTCATTCCACTCTATTCAGAGTGTTTCTCTGAGATGGAAAGACAGGCCAAAAAGGAGCCAGTGTTTCCTGTTAACTGAGGTTTCCTTTTCTGTAGGGATGTGGTAATACACATACATAGCATGAATTCGAGTCTCCTTGCCACTTAAAACAGCATTCTAGCTGAATTCCACGTTAGCGGCTTTTTAATCATGTAAAAGCTACCATGTCGTCTTTAATGATGGCACTGGAAGGGAAAGATAACTCTGGAAGAGAGTTGGCAAAGTGAAAAAATGAAACACTCCTTAAAAATCATCAGAGAAGAAAAAGAATCCGTTCTGCTTTAGAAGTGTGGTTTTTAAGCATTTTCATTAGAGATTCATAGTATTTTTTGACAGAGCAAAGTTCTTTAAAGTGCTTCTCAGAACATAAAGCTCTTATTCTAATTTTGGTCGTAAATTGTTATCTACGACTCCTATTATGCTCTCAGCTATGGCCCCCATATTTTTGGTCATATCTTTGAGGTGATTCTCATGAAGAAGCTTTTGGGTTAGGTATTTTTCTCTCTTGATTTTACTCTGTGTGCTTTTCGATACGTCCGGAATTGCATACGAAAGGAAAAATTTCACAGAGTAGATGATATGCTGAAGGAAAGAAGAAGAAAAAAGGTCAGTCACAAAGACAGGGAGGGGAACACAGAGTTCGTTACATTTCTTTTTGCTGGTTACTCTGGCAGTACATCTGGACAAGGTGGTGGGCATTGTACGTGTACGTCCCCCCGTGATGTGGCTTTGCCAAGGAACTACATGTTACTTTCTCTATTTCAGAATACTATTTGATATGTAGAAAAGATTATACCTAATATCTGCAACACTCACCACGACACTGACAATGCTGTAGTATTTTTGCGTGTGTTCCTTTCCTGTCTCGTTTCCAAGCCTCTTCCCCAAAGGTAAACACTCTCCTGTCTGTGCGAGTACGTAATTTAATTTTTGAAAAGTTTAAAAAATGTATATGTATCCCCAAATAATATATTGTTTGGTCTTGCTTGATTTGAGCTTTTATAAAATTCATACTATGATATTGTGCACAGTGTTTTGAAAATCACTTTTTTCATTCAAAACTAGTTCCTAAGATTCATCAATGTTACTGTGTATAACTGTAGACCACTTTCACTTCTGTATACTACCACTGTTTGACTACACTCTAGTTTATTTGTTTCCCTACAAAGGTAGTGGACTTATTTCTAGCTTTTGTATTAGGAACAATGATGTGGGGAATGTTCTTAGGCTTGGATCCTGGAGCATAACTGTGAGAGTTTCTCAAAAGCATGCACGCGGGGGTGGAACTGCCGAGCCTCTGCGCCAGGCGCGAGTCCAACTTCACAAGTTGGCATTAAGTGTTTTCCAAAGCGGTCATCCCAGCTCACACTCCCACCAGCAGTGTATGATGCTTTCAGTTGCTCTACATCCTTGTACTTGCCAGACCTGTTTTTCCTTTAACCAACAGTGATTATGAAACAGACTTTCACTTTGGTCTGTCTTTGCATTTCCCTGATGACTAATGAGGTTGAACGCCTTTTAATTTATTCACTATTCCAAAATCTCTGACCTGGTAAGAGGACAGAGATAATATAAACATAATTAAAAACAAATAAACTATACATGGAATTAAAGAGTGGCATGAGCTATGGGTAAATAGTAAAGCAGGGTAAGAGTTCTTTTGAGTGTAACAGTAGGAGGTGAATTTTATATAGATTTTATGTAGATTAGCTGGATATGCCTCACTGAGCAAAGATTTTAATGAGGTGAGGGAATTGGTCATACAGATAAGACACTGTAGGCAAAGGGAAGAGGCTACACAGAGGAACCTGCAGGATGTGGTCCAGGGAGGGCAAGGCTGAAGTGAAGTGAGCAAAGAGGACAGAAGGGAAAACAGGGAAGTAACGGAGTACGGCTAAATTGTGTGAAGCCTTTGCTTTCACTCTGAGTGAGATAGGAAGACAGTAGGAGTCCAGTTAGGAGGCTGCTGGGCTAACTCAGGCAAAAAAATAACGGTGGCTTTGACTTGAGTGGTACCAGCAGCGTTGGTAAGAAGTGGTCATATCTGTGGTATATTTTCAAAGGAAAAGCCAACAAGACTGGATGTGGGCTAAGTGAGGAAGAGGAAATAGAGAGGATTCCAAGAAGTCTGACCTGAGCAACTGGTGAGATGGAACTACCATAATTCACAGCACAATTCGCTGTTCTGTGGACAGAACAAATTTAGGGCAGGATAGGGAGAACATTAGAAATAAATTTAAGCACATATAGGAATTTGGGGCAGTATATTTAAGGTGTCTGTTAGACATCCAAGCTAAAAGGTCAAGTAGGTGGTTGGATTCCTGGGCTGAGTTCAGGAGAGAAGTGTTTTGGAGACACCCATTTGTGAGGAATTGGCATTTAAAGCCAATGGACTACATGAGATCACCGGGGCTGTGAGGAGAAAGAAAAGCAGACAACCAAGGAATGGGCCCCAGGATCATTAAGGAGAAGAGAAGGAAGGGGCTGGTGAAGAAATTAAGAAGAAACTGCCTAGTGGTGTAGCAGGGTAAGCAAAAAAGAAAAAAAAAAGTCTTCCTAGGAGCCTAGTGAGGAAGAATCTGAAGGAGAGAGAGATCGGCTGTGCGAGAGGTTCTGATCAGTTAGGTGATGTGAGGCTGGGGAATATTTTGAGATAAGAGAGAGATTAGAGTGTTGGAAATTATACTATAAGAGACAAAAGCTGATGTTGTAGGAAAGAGGTTCTTTTCACATCTATTTCTGAGGTAAGGAATATTTATAGACATATGGATTTTCTATGTTATACCACCCTTGCATTCCTGTGATAAAGTCAACGTGGCATGATGTCTACTTTTAGAAATACATTGCTTCAGTCAGTCTGTACACTTTAAAAAGATCTTTGTATGTATGTAATGAGTGAGACTGGCTTATAATTTTCCTTTCTCTTGTCTGATTTTAGGATCTAAATGGAGTTGGAGAGTATTTCCCTTTAGTGATCTCTGGAGGAGTTTGTATAAGATTGAAATAATCTGTTCTAGAAAGTTTGGCATCATTCTTATAAAACCATATGGC
Organism: Pteronotus mesoamericanus; assembly: GCF_021234165.1. Classification (NCBI taxonomy): domain Eukaryota; kingdom Metazoa; phylum Chordata; class Mammalia; order Chiroptera; family Mormoopidae; genus Pteronotus; species Pteronotus mesoamericanus. The sequence continues at coordinate 8,132,625 of NW_026555310.1, forward strand.
CTGGTGTTTTTGTTGCAGAAAGATTTTTCAACTACTCAAAGTTTGGTTTAAGTCTAGGTCTACAGTGACCACTAGCATTTTGAAGATATTGGATTATTTTATGGCTTCCATGTTGCTGTTAAAAGGTTTACTCTTATTCTACTTTTAATTTTCTTCATCAGTCATCTGTCTTTATCTGTGGTAACATTTAAGATCTTAAATTTGGTGGTGTGCTGCATTTTCCTTATAATATGGATAACTGTGGATCTTTATCTGTTCTGCTTGATATTTTTCTGTGCTTTCTGTTCTGTGAACAGATGTCTTTCATTTGTTCTGAAAATATTTTCTCTATTAGCTCTTTGAATATTACCTCCCCTCTACTATCCATATTTTTTCCTATGATTTTTTTGAAAGTTTGTTCTTTCCATTTTATCTTCCATACTGCTTAACCTCTCTTTCATAGTTTCCATTTTCTTAGCTCCCTGTCATGTGTTAGGGGTAATTTTTTTCAGACCTCTCTTCTAATTCACTAATTTTTTCTTCTGATTTGCCTAACTTTCTGTTTAATCCTCATGTTAATTTTTCATTTCAACAACTATATATTTTCATTTCTCAAAGTTCTATGAAGTTATCTTTCAAAATTCTTATTTTTTTGTTTCTTATTGCTTGATCATTTTTTACTGTCATTTATTTGTTTAAACATTTTCATATACAGTTAGTTTATATTTCTTATCTGATAATTCAAACTCTTAAAGTTATTGATGGTTCAAATCAAGTTTTTGTTTTTTTTGGCTGAATCTCAGTCATGTCTTTTCCTATTTCACATAATTGTTAACTTTTTGTTTTGTGTTTTCTTGTACAGGTGCATTATTTTATTTATTTAAATAATTTCTTAAGTTTTCAATTACAGTTGACATACAATATTAGTTTCAGGTGTACAACATTGATTAGACATTTATATAACTTATAATCACCTGGTAAATCTAGTACCCATCTGACACCATACATAGTCTTACAATATTATCTGCTGTACTCCCAATGTTGTACTTTACATCCCCATGACTATTCTGTAGCCACCAATTTGTACTTAATCCCTTCACCTTTTTCACCCTACCCCCATCTGACAACCATAAAAATATTCCCTGTATCTACGAGTCTTTTTCTGTTCTGCTTGTTTATTTTGTTTTTTTAGATTCCACATAAGTGAAATCATATTGCATGTATCTTCCTCTGTCTGACTTATTTCACTCATTAAAATACCCTTGGGGTCTATCTGTGTTGTTGCAGATGGCAAGATGTCATTCTTTTTTATGGCAGACTCATACTCCATTGCATATATGCACCACTTCTTTAACCACTCATCTATCAGTGGACACTTAGGTTGCTTCCATACCTTGACTATTGTAAATAAGGCTGCAATAAACATATGAATGCTTATGTTTTTTCAATTTAGTGTTTTGGGTTTCTTCAGATAAATACCCAGAAGTGAAATTGCTGGATCCTTTCTCTCCTGTTATAGCCTCTGTTTTAAAGTCTAATTTGTCTGGTATAAGTATTGCTACCTCAGCATTTTGTTTGTTTCCACTGCCATGAAATATTTTTTCCATCCCTTTACTTTTAGGCTTTGCATGTGTCTTATGAACTGAAGTGAGTCTCTTTATGTGAGGGTTTTACTTTGTTACTCATTCAGCTACTGTATGTCTTTTGATTGGAGCATTCAATCCCTTTATGTTTAAAGTAATTGTTGATAGATATGTGGTTATTACCATTCTATTATTCATATATTTAAGTTTTTATTTTTTTTTGTTTTTTTAAAATACTGATTTGTTAGTGATGAACTTATGGGAAACTTTATTTGTCCTTTAATTCAAAATGATAGCTTTGCTGTGTAATCTTGGTGGTAGGTGGTTGCTTTTCCTCACTTTGACTATTTCATGCCATCCCTATGGCCTGCATTATTTGTATTGAGAAATCAGCTGATAGTCTTCTGGGAGCTCCCTTGTAGGTAACTAACTGCTTTTCTCTCACCGCTTTTAAGATTCTGTTTTTAACCTTTGGCATTTTAATTATGATATATCTTGATGTGAACCTTTTTGGGTTCATCTCTCTGTACTTACTGGGCTTTTTGTCTATTTTCTTCACCATGTTAGAGAAGTTTTCTATCACTATTACTTCAAATAGTTTTCCAATCCCTTGATGTTTATCTTCTCCTTCTGGCACCATGATGTGGATGTTGTCATGCTTGATATTTTCCCAGAAGCTCCTTAAACTATCCTCAGTTTTTGGATTCTTTTTTCTTTTTGCTCTTCTGATTGGGTTTTTCTGCTACCTTATCTTCCAAATCTCTGGTTTGATCCTCTGCTTCATGTATTCTACTTTACTTTTGATTCCATCTAATGTATTCTTCATTTTAGTTATTGTATACCTCATTTCTAACTCATTATTTTTGGTGGTTTCTATGTCCTCTTTTATGCTGTTGAGGTTCTCACTATGTTCCTTGAGCATTCTTGTAACCAATATTTTAAACTCTGTATAAGGTAGATTGCTTGCTTCCATTTCATTTAGTTCTTTTTCTGAAACTATCTCCTATTCTTTCATTTGGGCCATGTTTCTTTGTCTCCCCATTTTGGCTGACTCCCTGTGCTTGTTTCTCTGTATTAGGTAGAGCTCTTATGTCTCTCCATCTTGGTTGAGTGGGCTTATGTAGCTGGTGTCATATGGGGCTCAGTTTCCCTTGTCACCTGACCTGGGCATGTCCTTGTATGGGTTGTGTTGTAGCTGAACCTTGACAGCTGTTTGGAGGGACTAACCCTCAGGCTGACTGGTTGTAAAGACTAGCCGTGACTACAACAGAGGAGCTGTTGTGTGGGGGCTGACTCTATGTACCAGGATTTGCTATGGCAGTGCTCTGGTGCCTGCAGGGTCTGACTTTTAAATGTCTCATTTGTGGAAGTGGTTGGGTGGTGTTCTAGTGTCATCTGAGCTGGCCGCACAGTGTGTCGCTTCTGAGGTCTCTCAGGAGGGTGCGGGCCTAGGTCAGCTGCTGCCTGTGCCGAGGGCCACTTAGCCAGAGGTATGGGGGTACACCGAGGCCAGGTGCTGCTTATTTGGGATTTGTGAAACTTTGAGAGATTTTAGGAAAGTCTTCAGCATGAACCAAAATAGGCCATTTGTATGGAATAGCCACTAGACATGGCTTGGGGATGGGGGCAGCTGAAAATGGGGTGGGGGGAGGTCTCAAGGAATCAGCAGAGGTAACAGTGTTAGCCAGGCTGATGGAGACTCAATGGCATCAGTCATCAGTCTGTATCTGAGGGAGGGGAGCTCAGCAAAGGCACAGAGGCTTTTGTTAATAATTCAGTTTGGGAAAAAGCTGCCCCTCTAGCTCTTGCCTTGATGCTGGACAACTCAGTTCCTCTGGATGTGTCTCTGATGCCTTTGAGCTGCTGCCCCAGGGCTGGATCTCAAAGCAAGCGAGTCCATGTGTTGGCCCTTTAAGAGAAATGCTTGAGATGAGCAGCCCTCTGTCTCACTCAGCCATAATCTCTGCTGGATTTTACAGCCAGAAGTTACAGGGACTTCTCTATCTGGCACTGGAATACTTGGCTGGGAGGCCCAGTGTGGGGCTGGCATCCCTGGCTCCTTAGAGGGGACCTCCACAGTTGAGGTATCCCTCCTTATTTTCATCCACCACACATGGGTGTGGGACCAGCACATTCTATGTCTCTGCCCCTCCTACCAGTCTCATTGAGGATTCTTCTCTGTATCTTTAGTTATAGGACTTCTGTTCAGCTAGACTTCAGATGGTCCCCAATGATGGTTGTTCTGCAGTTTAGTTGTAGTTTTCCAGTGGTTGTGGGAGGAGGCAATGACTACATTTACTGCTGTTGCCATATTGACTGGAAGCCTGTTAATCTTTGATTTTAACCTCATATTTGAGGATTTCAATTTGAGAAAAACCTGGGGTCTAAATTAAGGACACCTTTCTCCAGAGAAGATACACATTTCCTTCTGCCCTGAGGTGTTTTGGGATCCCTAACTGAATCCTAGCGTCTCAAGCTCAGCTCCTCTGCCTGCTTCTGCCCCCCATCTTGGTGTCCTTGAGCTCTTAGATGGAGACACGGTAACAGTACTTGTTTTTAAAGGACTCCTGAGCTTCAGGGTGCCTGCTGCCCACCGCTTTATTTTAGCTCATCACCTGTTTTTTTCTTTCCTTTTTGGAGATTCTCCTCCCTTCTAGTGAGCTAAAAAATGCAAGGGAAACTATGTTTTAAGCTAATTGAAAATGTTTTATACTGAGATGATGGTCCTCATAGGATCTAGTCCAGCATGACATCAAAAGCAGGAGTCTAGACACTTTGGTAACTGTATATCTGAGTATAAACCAGTGAGTCTTGCTGTATACCGGATACTGTATTTCAGGAATCCACTTAGGATAGTGAGCTAATAATGAATTAGTTTCTTCTTTTGTTAGTTTTTGGTCACTATTAAAAAGTACTAGAGAAATGATCAAAGCCAGGTAGCCTATCCCACTCTGTTCTTGCTAACAGATTGTGGTTTTATCCAGAGCAAACCAAATGCCTTCTGTCTCTGCATTCTTTGCTACTAAGAGGAATCCTTTGCTATTAATCTAGCCAATGAGATGTGCACGGAAGTATGCTCTGCAGGGTTCTGGCAAAGCATTTTCTTTTCTGACAAAAAGGAACAGATACGGCTAGCATCCCCATTCTCCTCCTCCTCACCTAGGACATAAATGTGTTATCTGGAATTATAGCTGTCATATTGCAACATAAAATGGCAGTCAATGAGAGAAAACCTAGAAACTCAGAGATATGGTCCTTATGTCAGCGAGCTGGTATTGATTCAGTAGCAATCACCTACTTCCAGTGAAGTTTATGTGAGAAAAGTCAACTTTTATTTAACTACAGATGGGTGTTCAGTTTCTTGCAGCTAAATGTAATCCTAACTGACCACACCTATCAAGCACTTTCTGAGGCTTGTAATTTAGTAGGAGTTATTCACTCCATGTAAGACGTAAAGTTGGCTAGATCAATTTCGCATTTATAGCTGCCTTAATCATTTCTCAGAGCTAGTTAATTTTAGGAATATAAAACTATAAAAAGGTGTATTATGAAAATCAATAAAAGTAATACAAATAAAACTATGAGAGCAATACATTTCAAGGGCAGAGATCACATCTTATTCATTTTGAATAAGGCTCTTCTCTACCTAACATGTAGCCAAGTGCCCCCACTACCAACAATTAATACTGAATTGAAAAGAATCGAATCCCCTTAGCACACAACATGCTTTTAACTTTAAAAGGAGATAAGCAACTTCATTTAATTAATGAAAGCTTTATGGATATTCTCAGGTCAAATTTGATTAATAAATGTCCTAAAATAATTATTAGCATGAGATAAGAACGTTGTACATTTTAAGTCAGAGTTGGCAACACTTAAAGCTGATAAAAGATATGCAAATATACTGCCTTATAAACTATTTCAAAGTACATATACTTTTCCTACCTCCATGACGATGATAAAAGCCAGCTTGGCAGCAATCACATGCCAATAGTAGATGTTGTGTTTATACTCTTGCGGGTGTCCAGGAGGGTAGCGGAAGTCACGATACCTGCAAATGAAATGGAGGTGGATCAGGAAATAATTCTTTTTGATCAAATACTGTAAACAAGGGCCCATTTAAAAAGAGATCATATTTAATACAATGATTTTTTAAAAATTGGATGTCATATAAATAATCTCCAAGAGTTTAATTTGGTAACAAAATGGTGAAATACTATTCCAGTAAAACTTTACATGCAATAGGAAAATGATGGTAATGACAGATTTCATCTTTGTAAAACAAACAAACAAACAAAAAAACCCCCACAAAAGTATCTTAAAATATTTTTGCCAGAGTTTTATCCTTGCTTTTTCAAAAGAGTATAACTAAAACAATTGAGTGTATTTCCAGAAACATGTTTATAAATTTATATAATGGTGTCATCAAGGTTCAATTAGCTATGGGCCTCTTCTCCCCCTATCGGAATACTGGCTACTTGTTAAAATTTTCTTACTAATTTCTGTGCTGTCAGATGTTACGTGCTGCTACTGCTGTTAGTGTCTCTCCCTCAGGTAGCATATCTCCAATTTTCTTCCTGTAACCTATTAGACCTAGAAGAGTTTAATTACTCTTGAGAATTATATAAAGCAGATTCACTGTGGAATTCTGAAGAGGCTCTACAATGTGTAACTTTGAAACATTTATTTGGGGCTTATTTCTGGTTTCTTGGTTATGTTAAGAATCTGAATCCAAGAGTGCTTTCAAGAGTGGAACTAAATAAACTTTAAATCCTCCTTTAGGTTTAAGACTCTGATTGAACAAAAACACTCGATCTATAGTCAACAAACTTCATCAACTGGAAATTTAGTTCAAATATACTGTCCACAATTGATATAGCCAGCCATTAAAATCAATGCAGGATGCTTTGGAATATCTTCAGAGAATACTGCTGGCTAGGCGGAGGTATTTGCATTTCTTGTCTTTGCATTTCTTTGCTAAATGAGGGTGCTAGCTTGTCATTCAGTGTTGTCAGGTTGTGCTTGAATAACACAGTGATAGCAAATGAATTATCTTTCTTTTTGGAACTTTTAGAGTCTCTTCATTTCTAAGATATAAGACTTTTCTTTTAAACACATAAGCGGAACTTGCCTGCACATGGTATGGTTTTGCCCAGAGAATGGATTTTCAGAGTCACTGTTTTTGAAGTCCAAGACATTGAAGAAGGAGAGAGAGTTGTTGATGTATCCCTCCATGGTATAGTGGGTGTGGTTCCCATAGGGAGGGACAGAGAAGGACCAGTAATACACCAGGCGGGGGATCATGTCTGATGTGAAAGCAATAATCATAGCCTGTGTTGGGAAGAAAACAAGGAAGGGACATTAAATTAGAGCCTTCATAGCTATGTTAACAAACAGGTCAGAATCACACTTTCATCAGTTGACTGTTTTTAAAATTAAAGATTCAGGAGCCTTAATTCTCTCCTAACTATATCTATAACAAATGGATACAGATAGTGATTATCCTAGAATCTGAGAAAATTCTGTCTTCAATTCAAAGAAATGTCCAGAAGTCTATCTGTAGTTCAAAAGCAACATGTTATGTTTCTTAAGTACAGTAAAAATAATTTTGGACTTTGATATTGTGCATAATTCAAGAGTTGCTTGCATATAATTCACATGAATTTTATTTTCAAAAATTAGAATATAACAAAATTCAATAAAGCTTAGAGCTCGTCAATATAATTTAGATCTTTTATTATTTAGACGTAGAAGACCCTTTTGTATATACAATACTAAGGTCGATATTATAAATAATTTGGCTTCATATAATTCCTTTGTAAATAGTTAATACAAAACAGATTTTTTAATCCGTCAGCACTTAAAAATAGAATATGAACTGCATAAAATACATTTTCCTTGCTCTAAGTTAACAATAGCTTTTAAATTCATACGTTTTTCTCTACAGAATCTACACACTTGTTTAGACAAGTCTGCCTATAGTCTGACTTATTTTAAGTTGTCAGTATATACTTATGTATGCTGCTTCATTAGAGAGCAATAATTTTTAAATTAATTTTATTAAAATGTAGATACCAAAAAAAGAATACCATTTTTGGTTACTCCATTCACACAGTCAAGAAATGATGTCTATATTGTTAGATCTAATATCCAAGCCTCTACAGTCCCAAAAGTTTAAATGGATAAAGTTATGAACATTATAAATGATTGAATAACAGAGTTTAGTGTGTTTTCTGATTAAAGGAATAAATACCGGTTAAACTTAAACCTGGGTCTAAACTAGGCAGATATCTATTCAGCTGTAAATTTACTTTGTATCATATTAATTTTCTCTAAAAATTTTTAGGTTTGGCTTTAATCTTTCCAACATATAAAACTGGTTGAAGGGAAGGAAAAAGTACAAAGTATATTTTAATCCAAATTCTATGTGAATAAACAAAGTTCTCTGATTCAGTCATTTATCGAAGCAGCAGAACAGACCCTTTTTTGGCACAATATGGTTTTTTAATAGTATTCATCTGAACATATGGTTTAGACACAGTGAGACCACAGCCAACAAACAGTATCTCAGGCAAAGCAGGAAAAACAACTAGGGGGCTTTTCTGTTGCGAGACGCCTCCCCATGGAACCCGCCCGCCGTCCCCACAGAGGTGAGGTCCTTCTCGGTGTGTGTGCCTGCCTGTCAGGGGTGGTGGTGGAGGAATGCAAGACTATTTTTTCCAGATTTCAAAAGATTACCATTTTTTGTTAATTTAGTCAACTGTAGCTTTTTATAGAATCACCAGCAGATGTGCTTTAGGAAGCTACAAAAATTCTGACAAGGAAGTTAATTCTATTATCTTCTGACAAGATGCTCTTTCCCCCTGCATTGAGCTGCTTTGAGACATGCTGCAAGAATACAAATAAATTCAGTGTGCTTCATGTCCCATGCTGTTGCAAACACCATTTTCCATTTATATCCAAATAAATTAAAATTGGTCTTCAATAGCTGATGTTCTGGCATGATACAATAAGGTCAATTCAGCTTACTATTGAACTAGCAGCTTTAAAATGAATGATTGTAAACCAAACTCCTGCTTCATGTCTATTCTTATCCCTGGGAGCTATTCCCTTCTTCCTACAGCTCAAAGTTCTCCCGTAATGGAAAGGTAGCCTTTCTAGTGCACATCAGATGGGGGAGGCGCACATTAGGGAGGGGAAGTAATAATATAAGTGTATAAGAAAACGAGGCCTAAGTGACTTGGGTAAGAACCAGTGGCACCAGTGAGCGGGCGCATGTGTGCACACGCGCTTACATACACAGAGAGTAGCCCCAGCCAACGCTCCGTCTGTGCTGATGGAGTGCAGCCAGGCTGGGGATACTAGGAAAAGGTGCTGAATACAGTCAAACCAGATGCTTGAGGAATGGGGAGTATGACTCAATTGAATTTTCTGGTTAGCTGAAGGTCAGACAAAAACTTTTATTTCAAACCTTGCTGCTGAAAATTTTGCTAAAGTGCCCAAGTCTACACTCCTGCCACATTTAGTGTTGTCCAGCATATTGAACATGACAGACTCATTCTCTTACGACTGTGGAACTTGAAAGGCCTCACTGACATATTTCTAAATATCAGTCTTCATTTCACAGCACAGTGGATGTTGAAAGTGTGGGCTGTTTGGATGAATGGAAACTGCTGTAACCTATTAGTTGCTTTTTGTGTGTGATTTGGAACTTACTCCAAAAAAGAAGGGATAACATGCAATTCAGGTAAATTGAGGGTTCTTAGGGGGTGACAGCTGGGTTCAAGATAGTTACAGTTTTACACAGTAAAACAAGTTAATGATGGTCCAGACAGTGACACCCTGTAAAATTCTTTTGCGTCTGGTTTAGACACCTGTCAAAGTCGACACAGAGTCACTGTTCGTTGATGATGAGAAATCAAGAGGATCAACAGCGGCAGCTAACAGTCCATGAAGACCAGGCTCTGTGCATTCCACACATTAACTCACTGAGTTCCCTGGCCACCCTTTGTGGCATACGATATCCTCAAAGTGTGTGATAGAGAATTAATCAATCCACAAATGACAAAATGAGCTCGGGTGTTAAGGCCTGGCCAAGGCCGTGCAGCTGGGCAGCTGTCACGCTGGGGGCTGGCGCTCTGGGCTGACCGCAGAGTTGGCAGGGCTCAGCAACTTCCCGCGCAGGAGCCTGACACATGGGCTCTGCCTGGTTCTGTTCTGTTTTGGCAAGTGCTTGTGGGAAAAGGCTCGGGATGCAGGGCAAGTGTGGCTTGATGGAGAAATTCCAACTGGGATCTTACTTTGTTGGGGACTGTGGCCTGGGAGTGAAATAAGGGAAGAAATAGCCCTGGTTATAACTACTTCTAGGGCAGGAGGTCCCTGATGAGCTGGCATGGGAGCTGGTCTGCCTGAGAGCTCCCTGTTGGCTGGTAGGGAGAAAAAAAAGAGACTGCTTGGACAGGTCTGTAATCAATACCGGTTGTGAACAACTGCATCCTGGTCCCTCCCAGCTGGGATACACCCAGGATATGAGGCTGCTCAGCTAATAACCAGAGAGTGGCTACACTGGTAACACTGATTGCAAATGCACAGTTTATGCTTCATCACCAAATAGTTAATATGTCAAGTTGATAATTTGGTATAGATGCTAAAATATGGTGGAATGATAGCTGTCATTTCAGGGTCCTCACACTCTAAATGGATGGCTTTCTATCTCCGCTATAAAAGCACTTTTGGATAACTCCTTTTATAGTCATGTGAGGATTAAAAGTCAGTACTTACTGTTATTACTACTACCATGTTACTGAATAAAGAGCAAATGTGCAACAATAATATAATGGTTACTCCTTCTTAGCAACTGTCTCTGTAAGAGGTCTTGACTTTGTAAGTCATGAATAATAATTATAAACAAACAAAATGCATTTAAAAATAAAAATTACAATGAGTATAATCATGCTGTTTATGTGGATGATAGTCTTGGCATCTTTCTCCTGTTTTAAGAAATACCAAACATTTGATTCCTTAGGTAGCAAGGCTAATGCACTTCTGGACTTTTCCATGTGTTCACCCTGTGAAGCCTCGGTTTTACTCACATTGGTCACCACAGCCAGAATCGCTATTCCTTGCATGATGGGCTGCCACGCTCCGATGTCCTGGGCTTTCTCTGGCACCATGCGTCTATACTGGGTAGTCATTTTCCACGCGTCCACTCTTATTTCCAATATATTGTTCACCAGAGCCAACAGAGGGGCCAGTGGAAAAGAGGCCACAAATAAGGTGACAAACCCAAACTGAATAACTGTCAATGAAATGGACACACATCATGGAGTGGTGGATGGAAAGACAACACATTTTCCTTTACTCTTGTAAAGAAAAAGGCAAACAGCAAACCTCCAAAGAGAATAGACATCTATGGCACTAATAATGTTCAACAGGGAGAGAATTCAAACAAAACACAAATACCCTGAGATCTCTAGGAAAAGACGAATTATGACTGTTTCTTTCACATATATACCCTTAATAAAGATAATATATTTAAAAATCTTTAATCAACCAAAGTTATTTGCTGGCAAATGAACTTGGGACATTCTAAACATATTATTCATTCCCAATGTTGAAATGATAGAATATTGGATGATGACTTGTGATTTAGGATTAAAAAAAGAAAATATTGTGGGATTATCCAACAAGTTAAAAAGAAATAAGGCGCATACCTTTGGGAAGACTGTGCTTAGAGCATGTTGGAGGAAATAATGCTGAAAATAGGCTAATGAGCAAGTGCCCCTGAGTCTGAAAGTGCGTCATATTCAGAGAACTTGAGGCATTACCATACATCACAGAGATGTATGTGATAAAAGTGTCTTAAGTAAAAATATAATCCTTCTTCAGGAATTTGTATCTCGAAGTTGTCGCAGTCCATATGGTCACACTAAGTCAACATTCAAATGGTGCTTTAGGAGTGCTCTTCTCCTTGCCTGTACCCTGCGTGATGTATACTATGTTATACTTTTCAGTTTGAGACCCTTCCCTCCACACTGGCAGACCTTTAACCTAGTAGAGCTATGTGACTAAGGCTGTGGATGAGGGGAAAATATAAGCTCTTTTGGGGCTGTTGCTTAGATGAGGGGCTGGAGTGGTCCAGCCAGGAAAAGCAACACTGGGGAGGGGTGGCGGGGCAGGAGCTGGGAGTTGCTTCTGGTCTCAGGGGCCAGGGTGTGCTACAGACCAGCGGACAGGCGTGGTCATATTCAGGGAAATCAGATAGGCAAGGGCTGGAGTTGGTGATGGCACAGAGTCAGCAGCATAGCATCAAGCAGTGGCGTCACTCTCTGTGCCTATGACTCATCTAACCCCGTGTGAACTCATCTCCCTACCTCCGGGGGCCAGGTGAGGAAGGGGAATGAGAGGGGAGGGTGCAGTCAAGTGTGGCGGACTGGTGAGCGCATGTTTTAATTAAAGGGACCATTTGCAGTTGCCAGATCTCATTATTCAAGAGAAGTCAGAAATTAGGACTACATTAGCAAGAAACTCAGCTAAAAATCCAAAAAAGAGACCATTTATAATGACAACGAAGGCACAGACTATTTAAAAATAATGAGAAATGTTAAGACTGTTACAATGACTTAACAAATAATGATGAATGAATAAATGGTGGATTGTTTGGGCAGACAAGTTTGGGGACATATCACACTTTTCCCCTCAAATTCTAATTTATATTTCAATGCAAATTTAGTTAATAATCCTAAATGAATTTAAGGGGAAAAAAGCTAAAAGGTGATACTAAAATTCTTCAGGAAATATACACAAATACAATAATGATGAGGGATGTTTGAACTGACAGTATTAGGGACATTCTGAAAAACAGTAAAACAGGACCAGCTCTATGATACATTAATGTATATTATTATGCTATGATAATTGACACAGTTTACAGCAGGTTAATAGATAGTATGAATTAAACAGAATAGATTTCAAGAATAGGTGCAAATAGTCATGGGATTTTAATGAATTATAAAAGTGATACTTCAAATCAGTAGATTCAAGGATTCAAGTATGGAGCAATCAGTTCTGCGCTGGACAAACTGGTATGGACGGAGTCCTCGCTTTCGACACTGAAATAAATTCCAGGTGGTACAACCTGTTCTGGTAGTCAAGTAAGAAGAACTTTCTAAGCAACTATTGAAAGCAAGTAAGCAAGAAAGGACCTATCAATTCAATTCATCAAGGCAAAAAGCACCCACTGGAAAAACACAAATAACCCTCGCAAGGAGCTCCCTCATGCCCTGCCCTGCTCACTCCTGCCGTGCTTTCTTCTTCACCTAAAGTCAGGTTCCTTGAGGAACCTACTCTGTTTCTCCACCACTCGTTCTGCACAGCCCTCACACCACACAGAGACCCCTCTCGTTAACTCTGCCGGGGGCTGCATGATGTGGAGCCACTGGATGTTTCAGCTCTTATTTATTGGATCACTAGGCAGCTTTTGATACAGCCAAACATTTCTCTCTGGAATGTTTTCCCCCTTCACTTTTGTTTACCTTAAATTTTAAAAAGCCGAGGGGTATGTGCGTATCTCTGTGTATATCTATGTGTGTGTGTATATATAAACATAAAAATAAATAAAAATACATTTATATATTTATATATACACATGCTTTTTTAAAAAATAGCCACCTAGCTGTAGTGCTTTGTCCATTCTGGAAAGCTCATCCTGCAAGGACGAGGAAACGCCAGTGCAGGTGGTGGGTGGAAACAGAGCAGAGATGAGGGAGTGGGGAAGGCAGGCCTGGGTCCTGGAGAGGGGGTGGGGATGGGGGGACGGGGAGGTGTTGCCTTGAGGAGAGGGAAGGAAAGAGGGTGGTGCAAGGAGATAGCAAAGAACAGTCGCTATATTAATTACGGGAAGTTAAATGGAGAAAATAATATATAGAGGTCATTGTTTTAATAAATTTTTGAAAACTAACGTAGGAATGGAGGAAGGTAACGTCAAACAGGGCTCACTTCATCACAGTCCTGCATTTCATTTGTGGCTTGTGCCCACAGGGAAGGCCACACCAAGTACTCGAGACACCAGTGTCTGTGCTGTGTCTATGGACAAAATGCTGTCTTATGGCTTCTGGATTTTAAGACCAATGGACTATTTCGTTTATATCCCATATCTGAGATTTCAGAAGTCAGAGCCATACATCTGGGGAGGCAACTTTGGTTAACACCCCAGGGTTTCTCTAACAATCTCAAAGGATGGTGAGGAATTTGCTCAACAAAAGAAAAAGAAATTTCACTCCAAAATTCTCCCCCCAAAACACATGCCACATATGCCATTCAGAACTTGGTGGGGGTGGCTGGAGCAATCTTCATGTAAATTCAGCTCACACTGGTGTGTGTGTGGAAACTCCAAGCCGAAGTCACTTAAATAAATATGAGGACTATGTCCCAGGCAGCGGAGCTCCAGCTGAGGATGGAAAGATGCGATGGTGTTGCTAGCTCCCCCCAACAGGAACAGTCTAACCAGGGAGAGAGGCACGCACACAATTACATACCACCTACACAGGAGTCGAGTGAATGCCTAGAGAAAAGAACAGCTAGTCTGTGTGAAAAGTTGGGAGTTACTGCTGAGGCCTGGCAGGAATTCCTCAAATAGAAAAGAAGAGAGAGGTATATCTGGCAGTGGGGAACAGAGCGGGTGGCCGGGAGCAGGGCCTAAGCAAGGGGGTGAAGCGGCAGAGTGCCAGGGTTTGTCAGAATATGTTTCTCTTCATAATTAAAAAGGTAGATGGCGGTATCGTAATGAGTGTGGGAAAACGGAAAGAAACTGTGTGGTGGTGAGACCACCCCCAAAGATACCCTATATTTATTTTAGAAAAACAAAAATAATTCAAAAGGTACTTGGAAATTCTATCTCCCCCAAAGGAAAAAAAAAAAAGATTCCACTCTGGAGTTGATTACAGAGTAACAGACCGCCTGTTCTCTGATTTTTCTAATTCATTAGTTATTATTTGGATAATAGGAAAATAACACATCTAAAAAGATCTGTCTATAACAGTTGTTAGTCCAGCTTTTCTTATAAGGTAGGGTGAGGCTGAATTATTTAGTTGGAAATGATTTTAATGAGATTAGGAAACTCTTCAAGTCAGATCAACTTCTCCCCAAAACACAACCATATAACTTTTCCTTTCAATGACACTGTTTTGACTAATCAACTACAGGAAAATAACTCTTTTTTCCCAAGTTTGTTTTCCTTGATGCTAAAATAATAAACGGTATTCTGCCCCAAAATGCTATTACTAATGCTGATAATAGCTCCACAAGAAATATTTATGACTATTTTAGACTAACAGGTAATTATCTTTAAAGTCCTTTTGAAAACAAACAGAATAAATATAGCTTCTGCATTATATATGGCAGCTACACTGTTAATCGAACCTGGTCACAAAACATTATACAAGCAAAAAGGAAATTCAAATCAGACTCCAGACTGCAAAGCACTGTTGACTGAAGAAGCTACAAGATGAACCTTTCAGTCACTGAAGGAAGCAGATGTGTTTCCATGTATAATGTATATTTTTAAAAGCAATTATTTTATATATAGACTGTGATTTAATAAAAGCCACTCTCTCTTTCCAGACTTGTAAACAGGAAACACAAAGGGGTGTCTCTGCAAACCCACAAACCCCTTCGCATAAATGCAAGGTCTGCCAACCAAATGTGCCTCCTTTTCTACTCTGCTAAGCTTAAAAAAGTTGTAATTGAATGCAGTGGTTAGCTGAAAGGGCACAGATACAAAGCACATACATTGTTAGCCTTCTATTAGATATAAGCGTGTCATGCATAAAAGAAAAGATGGTGTTTCCCATGGAAATCTATTTTAAGATACATCTCCTTAAAGGCAGCCTCAAAATCAAGTTCCACTGAAAAGAGAAACAGAGCCCAAGCAAACAGTCCACAAATGAACAAAGACCATCAAGAAGGAGACCTGTGCTCACTTTTAATCCCAGACCAGCAAAATGGTTCTGAATTCAAGCCAGTGATTAGTCATAAGGTCACTCAAGGAACCAGGCAGAGACTGCTGGCCAGAAGAAAGAGATACGCTGTCAAAGGCAGGCATGAAAGGTGGGGGCCCGGTGATCACCACCGAGACTAGAAGCAACATGCTGCTCCTACAGGCTCTCTGCACAGGCTTGCTTACACAGCCCCGTTCGCAAGCTCACTGGCCCAGAGCTGTGCCTGCGTGGCCTCCAGCCCAAGCTGAATCACATCTAATAATAGTCTTGCGTTCATTCTCAGACAGCATGGTTAGAACGCTCTGAGAATTAATGGTGAAGATGCATCTCAATGACTATTCCATTTCATCAGAAATACATCTCTAGCTGCGTACAACATAAACACTGACAAAGGTACACACAGTCACCTTATTTGAAAGCCTGATTGTATAGTATCATCTAGTGGAGAACATAACCCATTTCAATATGCTAAATAACTCTTTGGCTTGATAATCATGACTTTTGGGACACCAAACATGCTCCAATGTAATTTATATCACCTACAATTTCACTTATGACTTACTCATTTCAAGATATTCATAAAATAATCCCAGCCTGCCCATGAGTTGCAGATGGTAGTCCTGCTCCCATCGTGGGGTTATCTTTTCTGAGCTCGAAACTGTGCAATAGCGTCCAAATAGATTCTTCAACCAGCTGCCAAAAAGATCAAATTAAAAATTAAAACATTATCGGGCCAAGTTCATAAAAGTACTTAGGGATGATATCCTAAGCTGAATACATAATCTTCCCAGTAAACTCATTTTGTATTTTCACACTAGATTGTTTACTTCTGACCCCCTACCTGAAAATACAGGGTCTGGAAGAAGTAAGGCCTGCTTGAGTGTCGTTGGTAGGGTAATAATATGGGTGTGACAATTTATAGTTTTAATTTGAAAATTGTACCTAAAATGTCATCTGGTGTGCTTGGGTGTGCTATTGTTATGTTACAGAATTACATGCTTATGATTTTGTAAAAAAAGATTTTATAATAAAAAAGGGGCACTGTTTGTGCCTGACCACTCTGAAAAATAATACTATGGGCCTCGGTTTGTCAGAATTGTAACAGCCACTTTTTCTCTTAGCCCTTTTTCACACAAGCAGTTCAGTTTTCAAAAGATATTTTCCCTCATTGGATTCACTTTTTTTCTCATTTCCATGCTATTATCCAAAATTGGCTTACAGAGGAAATAAACAAAGACAGGGTAGTGAGCTGGTGGTGGCAAGTGCTCGGGGAGCCTGCGTTTGTGGGAAGGGGAGTGGGATGGCGGCGGGGACCCCACGGGGGGCGCATTTGAAAAGAGAGACTGCGAAGCCGAAGGGCCAAGCAGGGGAGGTTAAGAGACCATGTGAAGATTTGGGTGTTTTTTACTCTGAGGGAACTAGGGAGCCAATGAGGGACACTGAGAGAAAAGTGACATAGTTGGACCTTAGATGAAACAAGTCTAAGGCCCTTTTCTAAGCTGAACAGATCAAGGACCAGAGACATGGTACACTTCCTCAAAGTCATCACCTGCGGATACTGTCCTCACAGAGCTGTCTGTTGTCTCTTCTTCTGTGTTACGTTTTTGTCTTCCTCAAAGCCTCATGGCCCAGATAAATGCTTCCCCTATTTTTATGGCAATTTGTCCTGAAAAGTAATCGGAGCCGGCAGTGACGTGCGGAGTGCACCTGGAGCACAGAGACCGTTGTCCCCTGAAGCAGCAGTGGCCTGTGGTTTCCTTGTGGAGTTCGTCAGAAGAGGTGCCACAACAACCAACTTTCAGACATAACCGTCTGACACAACTTTGGCTGATTAAACAGCATGTTTGTATGGACTTCAAATTCAGGCAGTGAGGAGGCTTCACACTCACGTACAGACAGCTGTATATACTGTGTGTGCAGACACACGCAGTGCCAGACACAACTAGCTCACCACGCCAGGGTTCCCACCGCTGCTGACCTCAGCATTAACTCTACACGGCCCGCCCCCTAAGGTTTACTACAGGGAGATTTCTCTAAGCAGAACATGCTGCTGGCTTCCCACTCTTTCCCCATTTTGATCTCTTCTACGATATTAGGAATGTAGCGAGAGACTGTGGAAAGCAGAAGGGATGTGGACTCAGACACCCCTTGAACCTGAATTCACAGTTCATTGCTTACTATGTCAACTTTAAATAAAATGCGGTGATAAAACCTATACTGCCCAGCGTTACTGTCAGGATTAAATGATTCAAAACAAGTAAAGCGTTTACCACACTTCCTAACACATTAAAACCCACTGCCTGAGATTATTATTATTATTTATTTATTTGTTTGTTTGTTTATTTATTTATTTTTTACCAATTCAGGCGTAAGTTACTTAGAATCTTGGCTCGGGGACACAGTGCTGGCTGTATTGGTGGATCTCACTCCAGGATTTAACAAGAACAATTCAAATTGCTAGTTGCTAGTGCTACTTCCTAGCTTTCAACCCAAAGCTCTGTAATCAGTCAAGTCTGGGAATCTGCAGCTTTATGGATATTACAAGGGTCTTGCGATGCAGGCGACATCGAGGACCACACATGTCCATCACCCTTCATGGTCTCCAACTCAGGATGACCAGTTTCAACTGGTGTATTTTTTGCTCTGCCTCACACTTCCAGCCTCAGCTCTTGCTGAATCCTCTCCAGAGAAGCAGGCCTTTTCCTTGTGGGGCCCCAATTCCATCACAATTTAGATTCAGGTGGAAACTTTCATCCTGGCAGCCACTTGTGCCTCCGTCTTATACTGTGCTGCCTTCCCTGACCCATAACAGGTCACATGGAAGTCTTTCTGAACAGCTTACTCTGAACCTCTTGCTCAGTCTTTCTGACCTAAACCACTCATCTGTAGAAGGAAACCTTAGGTTGTAGTCCACCTATCATTGTCCTTGGTCTTTTGGGTTTTCTGCTGGGTTATGATTCTAGTGCAGGGACATCAGTCTTGACTGCACATAAGAACTGCCTACAGAAGTTTTAAAAAATACAGACACCACTTCTCCTGGCCAAGGCTGAAAGCTCCTTCCATCTAACGGGGGTTACAAAGTAATTGTCTTGCATGGTGTGAAGTACTTTATACCTTGTTTTCTCTTCGTATCTTCATTACTGTATTTAAACCACATACTGCGGATAATCACAATTCGTGTTGGAACATCCTACAGTATTCCCACGTGCTAATTTTAAGCACAAACATCCTTTACTAGCTGGATCTATTTCACTCCTGAGTTTACGGTTCCTGAATTTAAAAAGCAAGCATGGCTAGCAATGAGGGTTCTCTTACCGTGGGTCTCTGGTGCATCTTCTAGACAAATCATATAAAATATCCCTTCTCAAGGTAACAGTTCACTTTTCCTTTAAGTAGTGCATACTCATTGTAGAAAATATAGACAACACATAAAGGAAGAAAATGACAGCCATCCACTACCAAAATTTTGACCAAAGGACAATGCTGTTGGCATTATGGATATTTAATTATTTTCCTTAACATTTTGCCATAAAATTATCACAAAATTAGTGATTCTGTTTTGGTATCACTATCACTAGCCTTTTGTCAAGTATGTATAGAATAAAATTTCCAGGAATGCCTCCAATACTAAATGAGGCTAGGAATGCCAAAGACCTCTAAGTTTGCTGCCCGCATCCAACAAACACGTCTACTAATTTACTAATGTTACAGATTAGAAGCATATGAGTCACTCATTCACTCAACTGGTGCTGAGAGTGCCTACTGAATACCACGCACCGATCTAGGTGCTGGAGAGACCCCGCCGGAGCCGCGACCACAGTGCTAGGGGTGCTGCTTCATTTATTCCAAGAATCCTAGCTAGGGACCCCGGGTGGGGCTGCAGTGGGAGAAGGGACATTTATGGTGGAATCCATTTCATTATGCTCCTTTTGACATATTTAAGTGGTGTGAACACGTCTGCTGACTTATAAGACTTTTCTCTCCCTTCCTACATGTTTTTGGGATGTGTGTAATTTTGGGTAGCAAGAATAACTAACGTTATCTTTGGTATGTTAGAATTTTGTATTAAAAGAGTTAGGAGAAAACTGGCACCTCTATACAGAGGAGAAGCAGTGAGGAGCACCTGAGTCACTCTCTTCTTTGGCTAACGCTTAGCATTACCAGTTTTCAAAAAAGGGAAAGGCAATTCAAAATGCTGCTTAACTATTTTAGACCAGGAGTAGAAGTATCGGAAGGCAAAAGATCAGGTTACTGTAATCCGCAGCCACGGGCTTCCTTGAAATGAAGGCATAAACGCAGCCATGTTTTTACACTGTTGGTTGGACCATATTTTTTGGAGACCTTTCATACACAGAGAGTCCACTTCACCGTTAGAGGTGGGCATGCAGCTTTGTGGACAGGTAGGCAAATGACCTGGATGGGTGGGCTGTGTTACGCTCTGTCCTGTCTCCCAGATTACAGAAGTTAATACTCACGGAAGTAACACCTCTTGTATGTTATTCCAGATTGCTTTTCCTCCCATGATTATTGTCAGCTGAGTTGTCAGTTCAAGGAGACAGCCACCTGGGTCACACTGGAATATTAAAAAGAAAATGTCATTTAAATTTTAGATGGCTCTAACATGAAACAGAATCACTAATTTTAATTTGTCTGATATTCTTTTCAGGCTTAAAAAAAAATCAAAGAATGTACAATGAAGAAACTGTTCACTGGCAATTGAGAGAAAACATGAAGCAGCTTAAATTGCCAAGAGAATACAATTCTGTATTCATACCTCTTCGTTTCTATATTTTCCCAGGTAATAAACTAGATCTCCAGGATGACCGACAAATTTGCCCTTAAAGAATGCGATGTAGAAACATGAAGAATAGTAGTTGACAAACTGGAATAAGAACATCTTCATTGTTAGGCTGTTCTCATAATCAGTCTGGGTCCTTGGGAGTTCTGTAGTTAAAGGAAAGAAAATTAAGTTTTAAAAATTGTGAACAGCTATGAGACCCTAATCAAAGACACTGATACATGAGTTAAAATGTTTAAAAAATACAATTCACACTGTTTCCATTTAAGCTGTTTTGAGCTTCTTTATATAGCTACTGTGTTAATTCAAGTTTACACATTGTTATAAGAGTTTCTCCCCCATAAATATTATCCCACATGGCAAAAAATATTCAACTGTTCCTTAAAATGACAAGCATGATGTTATCAAATGGGCAAGAATGATATTCTCTAGTCTTTTTTAGGATATGTTGAAGAAAACAGACAAAACAAGGGGCAACTTGCTAGAGCATTTGGGGAAGGCAAAACAGGTCATCCTCCTGGTTTAGAGTTTAGATTGGGCTGATCGTTCTCAGAACACGACCACTGAGCAGGCCATTTGGAGAATGACCCAGGCATGCGCAGTGTGCGGGAGGCACTTCTCTGGACACAAAGCAGATGCTTGGGATGCAAGCCAGAGAGAAGAAACATTTATTACAAAAGCCAGAGCTGATGAGAATGGAGCTTTATTAATATGAACAGAATCGGGGAAGACACGTAACAGCATGACTACTTGTCCTCTCGGCAGCAGAGGAACATATTTGCCACTGGAACCATGACCCTATTCTGCTTATTTGCAATAAAGAGGCTATTTACTTTCAACAATAGGGTACATGATGTAATGTAATTGAAAATATTATTCAGCACTGATCTGTTTATACAAAGCTTGGATATTATGATGATTGTCTTTGCTTTGTCCCTTGTGCTAATGCAAAGCTGTAGATAATTCATTTCCCATACAGGCGAGGGAAAATATGTTTACACTTAAAATTTTCTGACAATTGTAACACACTAGAATTGAAATGCATACAAGTTACAGTCTCCAGCTTTAGCAGGTTCTAGAATGTCCTAGAAATGGCCTAAGCTATGGTAGGAACTTACCAAAATTAGTAATCATGATTGCCACTTTTTCATAGATCATGTTCAGGATCATGATGATGACAAAGCTGATGAGGGAAGCGGTGATGGACGTGGCTAAGTGTGGAGTCAGGTACTTCTGGATCGGGTCTGTTCCATTCCCGCTCGGGCGAATTTTCGCAAAGACAACAAACACTGAGAGTCTGTAGACAATGATCCCAATAACTGAGGCAATGATCAGTAAGATCTGAAAACACATAAACACAGCATCATGACACTCACCAACAATTATGTTTTTACACTGAAAAACTGGCCCCATGCTTTAGATGGACTAGAGTGCATGGGTGAAGTGACATTAGATCTCACATCATTGCTACAAGACAGGCAGAAATCTAGCACGTTCAAGGTCAAAGAAAGGAAAAGGAAAAGGAATGGTGGAAGTCATCAGGGAGCGCGTGTCCACTAGAGTAAGATGGTAATAGTTGGAGAAGCTGTGTGCAGGTGGTGAGGGGAACATGGGAACTCTGTATTTTCCGTGAATTATAAAACTGCTCTAAAGAAAGGTCTACAAAGAATGTATATGCATAACCCACAGACACACACACAATGCGGCAATGGCTAAGCGGAAGGGCGCTGGGGGCTGGGTGGAGGCAGGCGGAGGCAGGAAGGAGGGGATGGGGACATCTGTAATAGTGCCAACAAAAAACGTAAAGAAGAAAACTTCTACTGCTTTGGAAAAATATTAATTACTTGTGAGACAATGAAGATGCATGTTACATGAAAAAGAAAAACAGGAGAGAGAACATCTTCAGATGGGGTAAAAATGGAATAACTGGTAGGATGTTCTGGTAGAAAGAAAACGCCTTTGTGAGAGCAGAACCAGAGAGAACAGCCTTCCACAATTATGAAGTTATGTGGGTTAAGAATTAATGTTTTTTTGTTCCATTAAGGGGTATGCATCCTTTCAACAGAGAGTCTACCACTGGCTCAAGGGTCAGAGGTGCCAGCTTTTGTCTTAGTCGCTGTACCAAGGGAGGCGCTGAACAAGACCGGAATTCAGAAGCTGCACAGATGCCCCAAGGCAACTACCAGAAATGGCAGCAGATCTTTGTTTATAAAAGCTTCACATGCTTTTCATATTCATATCTTAAGACCTTAAGTTGGCAGTTATTCATAACCTGCATTTGCACAAGGTTCATTTCACGAATCCATTGTATTTTTGACGGCACAGACCCAGTGCCAGCAGGGGTGTCTGAGGCAATGGTTTGCATGTGGTTGGTAGGATTTTACTTCCTCACTAGGCAGGTTTTCTCTGCCACTGAACAATGCACATTAAAAGTCTCATTTTAAAAGTGTTTTCCCTACATCTACCTCTTGGACATACTCCAGAAGCATGTACTACTCAATGTGTCTGACTGCTTGTGTGCCACGAGAGAGAAAAGCTACAAAGAATGTGAATTTCAGGACCGAGCGAATCGTGTCTTGTTGTCTATAGTAACAGGAGGAGGCTGGTTTTCACCTCGGAGAGCAGTCAGGGGAGGGACGACGAACACAGACCCCTGCACTGGACTCCCAGCTCTGCCACTGGCTGTGGGACTTTGCACAAGTCATTCAACCTTTGGGGGCTTCAATTCCCTCGCCTGTATCATGGGGGGAGAATAATAGCAACTAACTAACAGGATTGTTGTGAGGATTCAGTGAGTTGCTCTAAGTACTAACACCTAAAACATTAAACCCAAGCACATGAAAAGTTATTATGTAAACATTAGCTATTATTATGGCAACTAAAGTGTTAGCAAGATGTTTTTCTTACCTTTTAAGCCATCAATTGTAGAGAAAGTATTATATTTCCTCCTCTAACCTCTCTCATTATCTCCTTCCCTTCACAGTTAAGGTTTAACACTTGTGAAAGAAAAACTTTTTTTAAAAAATGTGTTGAGTATATGTGAATGTTAGACAAGGCTGAGAAATATGTATTTCTCTCTCAGCACAACACATAAATACCATGTAAATAATATGTATTTTTAAAAGTTATCTCCATAATAGTTTTTAAAGTTATTAATTATAATAGTTAAGATTCTTGAAATGCTTACTATTCACCTCAGCATACATATATCTACAGCTCTGTGAGGTAGGTCGTATTAGATCTCTTTTGCAGATGAGGAGACAGAGCCAATAGAGATTAAGCGATTTGCCCCAAATTAAGCAACTAGTAACGGAAAGAACTGAGATACTCAAGGACTCCAAAGACATACTAACCTCTACGTGGCGCTGCCTCACACATGGTTTCTGAAGTGAATTCTAATTCATTCCAGAGCTTTTACAAAATCAATGCTTCCATACCTCTCCAGAGCACTTCAGGGTCAGTATTTCTTCACAGGAGGGAAGCTTTTCATTCTCCTTCCTCAAGATTCTTATATATCTTTTCTCACTATAACTTTAATATACTTTCCTTATAGCTTTTAATATATGCTCACCATAGAAAATTTTAAAGTACCCTACAGTGAACAAGAGGCGCTTTTGCTGCCCTGGATCTGTTTCTAGTCTTAGAAAAGGACCCGAATTTTGCTTTTGAGGGAATAACCTCTTTATTTTCAGTCCTGTGGTTTGGGCTAGATGGTCCTCCCTGCCCTGGGCTCCAGTGGTAGATCTTGACTCATTTGGGACTGCTAGGTATCTCATCCTATTGGCCTCAGCAACGGAGTCAAAGACTGATAAATAACCTACTAAAAGCTACTGAGCTGTGAGGAGATATCTCCTAGTGCCCACGGGAAAGAGAAGTTTCCTTTAGAGGAAGCTGCTAAAAGAGGCCTGGCTTGGCTTTGATGGGATGCGAGACTGCGACTGCTGTAACGTAAGGGAGGGTGCCCAGCACCATCCTGCTGCGAGGCCGCGGGACACAGCCTGAGGACAGAACGGAGCACAGCCGTCGCCGGGGCTGCAGCGTCTATCCCGGACCAAAGCCGTACCTCGGACTGGGATTTTCAGTGACAGGAACCAATAAATCCCACCCACCCCCACTTTTCTGTTGTTGTTGGAGATTGATTTTCTGTCACCTGCAATCGAAAGACTCCTAACCATAAAAAAAGTCTAAAAAATAAAAATAGGAAAAAATGTATCTACTATCTAATATAGGCACAATTCCTTCAGAACTATGCAGTTTGTATATTAAAAAACATTTTGATAATTAATTGTATCTTTTGTTGTAATAACCGTTAACAGTTTTATGCCATGAAATATTTTCATGGACATACCTTTTCACAGCTGCACAATATTTTACTGAGTAAAGAGCTGGAAGTAGGGCATGAGTATACCTTGGAGTAAAGACAGTTTCTTCAATAAATGGTGTTGGGAGAGCTGGACTGGTACATGCAAAAAAAATGAAACTAGGCCACCAATTTATACCATACACCAGAATAAACTCCAAATGGGTAAAAGGCTTAAATATAAGTTGTGATACCATAAAAGTCTTAGTGGAAAACATAGGGAGTAAAATTTCAGACATCCAATGTAGCGATATTTTTCCCGATATATCTCCTAGAGCAAGGG
This sequence comes from Pteronotus mesoamericanus, assembly GCF_021234165.1. Taxonomy (NCBI): domain Eukaryota; kingdom Metazoa; phylum Chordata; class Mammalia; order Chiroptera; family Mormoopidae; genus Pteronotus; species Pteronotus mesoamericanus. The sequence goes on from NW_026555310.1 coordinate 8,157,625, forward strand.
AAATAAAGGAAAAAAATAAACAAATGGGACTACAGCAAATTAAAAAGTTTCTGTATGGCTACAGAAACCATTATCAAAATGAAAAAGTCATTGACTGAATGGGAGAACATATTTGCCAATGATATATTGGACAAGGTTTAATCTCCAAAATATATAAAGAACTCATATGACTCAACATCAGGAAGACAAAACAATCCAATTAAAAAATGGGCAAAAGACCCAAATAGGCACTTCTCCAAGGAGGACATACAGATGGCCCACAGACATATGAAAAAAAATATGCTCAACATCACTAGCCATCAGAGAGATGCAAATTAAAACCACAATGAGGTATCACCTCACACCCATCAGAATGACCATCGCTAACAAATCAACAAACAACAGGTGCTGGCGAAGATATAGAGAAAAGGGAACCCTAGTGCACTGTTGGTGAGAATGCAGACTGGTGCAGCCACAGTGGAAAACAGTATGGAATTCCCTCAAAGAATTAAACATGGAGCTGCCTTATGACCCAGTGATTCCACTGCTGGGAATACACCCTAACAATCCTGAAACACCAATTCAAAAGAACTTATGCACCCCTATGTTCATAGCAGTATATATACAATAGCTAAGTGTTGGAAACAGCCCAAGTACCCATCAGTAGATGAATGGATTAAAAAACTGTGGTACTTTTACACAATGGAATACTATGCAGCAGAAAGAAGGAACTCCTACCTTTTGTGAGGGCATGGATCGAACCGGAGACTATTATGCTAAGTGAAATAATCCAGTCAGCAAAAGATAAAAACCACATGACCTCACTTATAACTGGAATCTAATGAATGAAGTAAACTGATGAGAAAAAGAACCAGAGACATGGAAACATGGAAGAGACTGGTAGCTGAAGAGGGGAGAGGGGAGGGAAAAGTGAGGAAGAAGAAGGAGGGGAGGGGGAAGGAAGAGGGAAGGGACTAGTCAAAGAACATGTATGAATGACCCGTGGACATGCACAACAGAGAAGGGAGTGACTGGGAGAGAGGGGTTGCTGGGTGGAGGAGGACAAAATGGAAAAAAAATTGGGACAACTGTAATAAACAATAAAAAAATTTAAACAAAAAAAGAGTTGGAAGTAGAATATTTTGGCTGATTTATCTACATCTGTGACTAAATCTTTACTGACTTTTATTCACCACTTTGAAATACTCCCTGATTAAAAGCTTTTAAAAATCTGAATTAGTAGATTAAAGCATATGAATATATTTGATTCTTGATACATGCTGCCAAACTGCTTCCTAAGAAGGCCAAAGCAGTGTAAAATTCTAACAGCCTCGGTATGAGAGTACTGATCATCGCATTTCATCCTCTCAAACACTTAGTCTTACCAACTGAGAGGTGAATTTCATTGTAATGTGCCCTAATCTAATTATTATTGACGTTTGACATCTTCCATGGTATTTTTTCTTTTGTGAATGTGTACTAACTTTCTCTGCCTCCTAAGTCCTGAGATCTTGGGTGTTATCTTAGAAGTGATCTGTGCTTCTGCTGTAATTGAAGTTATTAACCCTTTGCCCTATTTGTTAACAATCATTACTTTCAGTGTTTTGTTTAAACTTAGGATACTCTTGATATATGGAAAGCTTTAAATATTTTCCTCCAAAATTTCTCCCATTGCTATTAAGTTTAGAAAATCTTTTTGCAACTAGAAATCATATATGCATCAACATTTATTTCGTTATTTTTGGTATCACTTATTTTTAATGTTTCTGGAATTTATTATAGTATGTGGTTCATAATATGGTTTCAATCTTTAATTTTTACCCAACAGCTAACAAGTGCTCCATTACCCTTTGTTGAATAATCTTTACTTACCCCACTGATTTACAGGGCCTCCTTTCGCATATATCACATTATTATTGATATCAGGGCCCATACTGGGCTTTATGTCCTACTCTCTAATCTGGCTGTTTTTGAGCCAATAAAACTTTCTTTATGTTACTGATTATTATATTACTAATATGACTTTATTAATAATATACTCAAAATTAATATTGTAAATTCAAATATTTTAGCAATATTGACTTCTGTCTAGAATCATTTAAGGCTTCTTTTACAACTTTCAGTAGTTTTTACACCTTTTCTTTGGTAGTTCCTTTTTTCTTTTTCTGTTAAGACTATTCCTAGACAGTTTTAGTTGTTACTACTGACTTCTAATGTCTCCAATTTGGTTTCTGCACCAGAAACGGAAAAATCCTGAACCACTGATCTGATTTAAACAAGTGAGGTCACGTAGCTTCCAGCTCAGCTTTTAGTTCCCTCAACATTTAATATTCAATATTAAATTTTGTGAAAAACTCTTACCCAGAACAAGACAGCACTTGTACACAGGACTACACGTATACATTTCCCCCACGTAGTAAAGGGAACACGCTCTTGTTCCTGATTAAAAAAAAAAAGAAGAATTTTAGACAATTGAGGGATTCCTCCAATGAAATGATTTTTCTCTTGATCAGTCACTAACTCCCAGGCTTAAGATAATTTCTCTAAAAATTAGTTTTCAAACATATCTTCCTTACTCATAATTGCACGGTATTTTTTGTTAACCATTTCAAACATACATACAAAAAAAATGCACAGTGTTCATTTTAATAATATGTTTTGAAAATGCAAGTATGAATAATGATTTATCCACCCTGACCTGAGCTCAGGAGTCAGGTATCTGACAATGCCAGGCTGAAAGGCTGCAATAATAAGCACAGAGCTGACGCAAGACAAAACGTTCCACAGATGCCTGCACACACTAGGTATCTAGCAGACATTTCTTGGTTGAGCTTTACACATTCATTTGTTGTAGCTGAACTTTTAAAGTTTTTACTTTATACTTTATATCACTGTGTTTAAAATTTTAAGAGAAGAAAGCAATACTTCTCGAGATTTACCTGGATCATAAGAGCAATCATAGTATAATAATAGCTGCAAATCCTTCGTACAGTTTACTCTATGCCAGGTACTATTCTAAGTTGGTTTTATACATTAAGTAGATTAATCCTTAACACAATCATATGAAGAAGCAACTATATTTGTTTCCATGTTATACTCGAGGAAACAATGGCACAGAGAAGTTAAATAATTTGTCCAGAATCACTCAGCTATTAAGTTGCTGTGTTTGGATTTGAATGCAGGCAGCCTCATTGGTAAGACTCGACCATCGCATTGTATGCCTCTCTAAACCCATGGAAGATTGTTAGCAACAAATAAAAATGGGAAAGATAAAATCAAATGAACTTTCATCTTTAATCTTTTAAACAAGCAGTGTTTCAGTGGACATTTAAACCGATTAGTTGGCAATCTTAAATTTAAGACTGGCAGATACAAATCACCATATTGTTTTTTCTTCAGTATCTTCCTTATGTTGCCAACATAAGCTTTTGTTCTTCAGTTCTCAAAAATGTCACCTTCTAATAACTGAACCTCATCTTTTTCCCACTTATAAAATGAGGAGGTGGAACTGCTCCCTCCAGTCCCTTTTTAGTGCTGACATTTTGTAAATCTGTGATTCAATTTATAAAATCTAGAGTTGAGGACATTTTCAGATGCTCTTGGTAAAAGCATTTTGTCCCCAAGAGTTATTCATATTCAGAAGCTACTGTCCTTATGCTGCTGACTGCAAGTACAATCAGCTCCAAATTTTCTGTGCTGAAGGAAAGAATAATGCAAATAATTCAAAAATCATCTTTCATTGGCTCTGGAATACTTATACAGAGAGATGTATACTGTTGTTTGTTTTTTAATTTTGCAGCCGCAGTAGCAAATTTACCTTTCCAATTATAATAAAATGCCTCCCACAATGACTGAACATAGTTGGACCTGAACAAATGTTTTCCTTCTCCATCAGTCCCCCGCACCCTCCCGCCCCCTTCTTTAGAATAAGAACCATAGTTCACATCCCAACCAGTAGGGGGAGCAGTGACTGAGGCTTTAGTGCAAGACAAAGAGGCGGCTAAGTCTAGGATGAAAGGGGCTGAAATAATGAAGGTGCATGAGAAAAACTGAGGAACAACTGTAACAACCTATGCATCTTTCCTTGTACATTTATGTCACACAGTATTTTTTGGTGCATGTTTTACACAAACCAATGCAACTTTTTCTTACATAACAGGTCCTCAATAACATCGTTTTGTTCAATGTCATTTTGTTTTAACAGTGGTGAGATGATATAGGAACCAATTAGCCTACGGTAGAATTAGTTTCATTACACATTATTTTGCTTAAAGTTCCAGAACCTATCGATGATATCAAGTGAGGACTTACTGTACATTTATGTCAGAGTAGATTTTGTTTTTCATTTTTACTACTCTTATGAAAGGAGGGACTACATTTACCTCCCATGTCCACTGTCCTCAGCACAACCTCTTTACCTTGGGTGTACATTAGAATTACCAGGGAGCTGTAAAAACTCCCTGTGCCCAGAATACGTCACAGGCTACCAAGCACTGTCAGAATATGTAGTGATGGGACCCTGGCATCAACACTTTCCAAGGTCCCCAGGGATCCCAATGTGCAGCCAAGGCCGAGAATCCCTACAGTAAGTAACCCCTGAATCTAGTAGTAACATTCTCCTTACCTGAGTAATCTCATTTGTCACCACATGAGTGCACCGTGCCTCGTATTCTGGCCGGGGTTGTTCTTCCTGCTGTAACTCAACAGTGTCCCATTCATACTCAAGTTCTGCCTGGCGCCGCTTCCAAAACTCCAAAAACAAGGTAACTAACAAAGAAAGAGAACAGGATCATGTAGGTCTTCAATGATGATCGATGTTTCAGAAATCAGTATGAAATAATACTAATTATCCAGAACACTTCTGTATATGATCAATAGAATCTAGTTTATAGGCTACATTAATATTTAAAAGAAAAAAAACAAGTTAATGCTCTTTGTTTTAGGAAACATTGATAATTCAACATAAGAAAATGAACTATAGCTGATGGGAAAGGTAATAATGTGATGATCAGAAGGTGTGTGAGTTTGTCTAAGGCTAAAGTACCTGCTACTAGCACTTTATTGCCAAGTAGGCAACACAAATATCTAATATAGTCCAAAGCAGTCCAGGTCCATCCTTCAGGCTGCTCTCCCTCATGCCCCTCTCCCTCCTAAGGGCCTGCAAGGGGGGAAGGATGCTTTAGGAAGTCTCAAATCTCTATATACCATCGCCTAAGCCACCCCAAATTAAAATAATATTCTTGGCCTGACTGGTGTGGCTCAGTGAATTGAGTGCTGGCCTGCAAACCAAAGGGTCGCCGGTTGGATTCCCAGCCAGGGCACATGCCTGGGCTGTGGGCCAGGTCCCCAGTGAGGGGCATGCGAGAGGCAACCACACATTGATGTTTCTCCCTCCCTTCCCCTTTCTCTAAAAATAAATAAATGAAATCTTAAGAAAAAGGTTGTCTATCCTGTTTATCTTTAAAACAAAATAAAATTCTTAAATACAGAAACCTGATATTTTTCTTTATCGTGCATAAAATAGTTTTTCAAAATCTTCATTACTTTTTAAGATTTGTAACTAAATCTTATAATACTAAATACTAATCTTAAAATGCTAAATAAAGGCAACATGAAATGTTCACTGAAAATGTGGTTTCAGGGTGCCTGCCCCCAACTCCTCTTCCGGACTGCTACCGCTAAGCCCTTCCTGTATAGAAATTCTGGAGTTACCACTCTTCCATCCATAAATATTTTTTGCGTGTCTATGTGCTGAGCAGAGAAAAAAGACACAATCTCTATCCCAAGGGGCTCCTAGGTGTACAGGGACTAGAGTGAAGTGATAGTTTCAGCAGACTACGAAGAGGTCTCTGAGGAAGGTAAGCGCAGGTTGCTCTGGGCACACAGAGCTGGAACTTGTAAGCATGGCTCACCCAGGGGAGGGGACCATGATGGTGAGTTTTGAGAGGACTTAGAGCTGAATAGGTTAAGGTCATTTCCCTCAGGGAGCTGCGCGTGCAAAGGCAAGGAGACAGATAGAGCCAGGTACTTCCCAGAAACGGCAGCTGGTCTAGAGGCGAGCGCACAGCAAGGTGGGCAGGGTGGGGCAGCCAGGGGGCGAGGTGGCAGGACTTTGCATGTGCTCTGTAAATTGGGGGAAACAGAACCTACCTTACAGGCCATTGTGAACCTGCTGACACAAGACCTGTAAAGGCCTTCAGAGCCCTCTGAGGTCTCTGGGGATTGCTGGAGCTATCCCCATTTCAGACAAGAAGCAGAGGCACAGAAAGGTCAACTAGTTGCCTGAGATTGCTGTGTTGGAGTCAGGAATCAAGCCCGGGCATTTTTGGCTCCAGAGCCCAAGCTCTGCTCCTCATCTCTCCCGCTCCACAACCTGCCTCCCTTTGCCTCTGGGCGGCACTTACTCTTTTAAAACAATTTTTAAAAGATTTTATTTATTTATTTTTAGAGAGAGAGTAAGGGAGGGAGAAAGAGATGCAGAGAAACATTAGCGGGCTGCCTCTCACACGCCCCCAACCAGGAACCTGGCCTTCAAACCAGGCACGTGCCCTGACTGAGAATCGAACCGGCGACATTTCGGTTTCTGGGAGGGTGCCCAACCCACTAAGCTGCATGGATCAGGGCATGGCACCCATTCTTTGCTTAGGCGTCATCACTGCTTGCTTTTCCAGCTTCTGACTCGAGCCCACCTCTGGGGCATACTGCCAGTTACCTGTCCTGTTCCCACACAGGGCCTCCATGGACACGCCAACCCTCGCGGCCACTACTGTGGCTACTGGAAGGTTTACAAGGGAATGGAGGTGGCGGCCCAGCTTTTCACGCTCTGTGCTATTGTTAATGGAAGCAGAGAGCTCAGTCAGTAGGGAAGACCATTTCGTGCCTCCTACTTGGCTAGGGAGCTGGAAGGAAGCTCGTTTCCCTTATGAAACTTTGAAGCCCAGGGCGGGAGTTATGTAAGGTCTCCTAGCCTCTTTAAATAGGAATGATGCCTCCAGTTTCCCAGCCACCAAGATGTAGTTCACCTCGTAATCCACTGGCCCCATCAGGGAGTACAGGCAATGGCCCGGGAGTCCACCAAATTCCATCTCCTTGCACAACAGCTACACTGGACGAGTTAACATTGGAGGGTGAAATCTAGAAAGCCCTTGGGTATTAATTTCCTGACACTCCCAGGTTACTCAAATGCTCCAAATCCTGTAAGTGAATAGTTTGTGAGAGAAATTGAGCTGGTTTACCTGTCAGACCCCGGACAGCAGGACTGATTTGGCTGCTCCTGCTCTCAGGAAGGTCCTCTTTCTCCTGAGCATGTGTGATCTGACTTACTACTTAATCCCCAGCCTGAAAGAACCTGTTCCTTGTTTGTGGGTAAGACGGTATCCATGCTCCCTGAACAGAACTTTCAAAAACAGACCTCTGTGTGGGAACGGAAGTGTGGTGTCCACATCTCAGTAACTCAGCTGCCCTGCCGTCGCATCTATCTAAGGTCAAAGTCAAGGCAAGGGGCCCACACTGTTGACTGATGCCTCCACCACTGAGAAACTGCCCAGCCATCTGTGTCCTTGTCTCCAAACAGGAAGAAATGAGGTATTAATGGGATGAAAGTCTCGAGGGCACTAGGTAAGTCTGTGGACCAAGGTGTGACTAGCTGGTCCTGCTTCCTACCCTATCCATACTGGCCTCATGTGGCAGAAACTGCCAAAAGACACCGTTAGTGGGGCACCCATGAGCCAACCCTGCCTGGGCTTGATCGGAAGCAGCACAGTATGTGCCACCCATTTACCAGAGTCCACTAGGCTAACATCTCCTCAATAAACACCCATGCACCCCCATCAAGTAGGAGACTCCTACCTTTTCATTTACTTGAGAATTCTACCGCCAGGATTGCATGTTCTCTCAACTCTGTCTCCCATCTGAACTAGAGAATCCATCCATGATAGTGTACCTTCTCTCAAAAAGAGCACACTTTATTCCCTACACCGACCTCGACTTCCGTGCTTCAAAACAGGGAGCACTCGTGATCCTGCCCCACGTTCGCTTCTACGTTTATTGTTTATCAGGTGCTCAAAACGCCACCTTCCTGAGGGCAGGGACCTTGTTTTGTTCACTCTGAAGCATAGCACATAGCAGGCACAGAATAAATATTAGCTGAATGAATGAACGGTAAGGAGCCAATCCAGAAACTGGAGGACCCCCCCACCACCTGGGACCCCTGAAGGATGGACATGCACTCAGAGGGCCCAGATGGCTCCAGCTGCTCCTCTCTATGCATGACCATCCCTCTCCATCCTCCTCTGCTCTACTAGTCCACCTGGGTCCTCAGTTCACCTTATCCAGCAACAGGTCTGGATAAGCTGCGGTGGAGAACAAACAGTGGAGAACAAACCGTAGAGAATGTGACAGCTGATGGGCGAGGTCAAGGTGGCTCTGGCCCCTTGACTGCTGGGAGGATTTCAGGGCAGACAGACTGAAGGAATCATCACGTGTTCTGTCCATCCTCACAACTCACTCAGAGCACTATGACCACACACCGGTGGAAAAGCAGGCCCCGTCCAACCCAAGGGAAGCAACTACAGGTGGGAAGACAGTGCCCCATTATGGCCTCTTTATGAACACTGCCTACTGGAAAAAGTCCTCTAAAAAGCCACTCTAAATATCTTCCTAGTGTTACTGTAATTCCTCTAAATTTTGCAGTTTTAATCTATTAAAAATGCAGATGTTTTTTAATTTCTCTTTTCAAAAATGGAGAAAATTCCCAATTCCCTTCACTGCAAAGTAAAGAAAGTTACTCTTCATTTTATGAAAAGAGCAGCTTATCTACATGAACTTATAACTCAATTCATATAACTGAATTGTCATTAAAACATTAAACTCCTCACTTTGACACCTAGAGCCAGGCATGAATGACGTGAGCCTATCTTATCTCATAAGGCTGGTAAAATGAAGCTGGAAGTCTGGTGCATTCTCCTGTTATACCTGTGTCAGGTGAGGAAGAATCAAAGATATGGAATCAAGTTTCTACCCATTTCTATTATTCAAAGCCCCAGACAAAATAGTGCTATTATATCAATCATGTAAATATTTATGCATCTTTCTAAAAGTTTCCCACAACTTCATTACATACGCTGTATTTTGTCACTGATGTAAACGCTGATGACAGCCAAATTATTTGCAGAGCTCTTATTCTGTGCTTGTCACTTTCTGCCTTGGGGGATTAGAATAATTTGCTTTATCTCCCGGAATGTCATCTTCCTCATCTCTGAAATGGGAGTATAATAGCCATCCATTTACTCACTATCTAGCAATGGTATCAACAGGAGATGATTTCCAAAAAGGAAACTTACCTTTCTTACAAAGAGCAACATAAAAAATTCTAATCAGCACAATGAAGGAAGAGTGGATACTGTTCCTTATCCTCCCTGAACTTGAATGTAAGGAGTAAAAAGGCTGCTGTTTACCAGATCCTGAACGTTAGGAGTTCTTCATAGAAGGTGACAAGGCTGCCGTGCAAGCAAACAATGACCTCATGAAAAACAGTGGGTTGTTGGCAAACCCTGAACCTTGAAGGCAAAAACCTGGAGAGTTGCAGGAACGGGTGGGAGTTTCTTAGTTCTTCATTTCACACAGCCACAGATTTGCAGGGTCCATGGAAGACAGCGGTAACCTGGTATAACAACCCAGCGTTCTGTAGTACTCCTGGGCCACGGCCCTGCTGACTCACACTACTGTGTGTCCCCAGCTGAGAGCACCAGGACCTGAGGTGGCCATGCATAATGTCACAGGGGAATCTCCTCATTTGTATCTTTTGCTTTCTCCCTGCAGTAAAACAACTGGCAGAACACTGGTGGGAGGCACTGCACTTATGTTCTCTGGCAAAACATACACCATGAAACTCCAGGTGATTAGAGGCATGGTTTGGACTCTTACATCAACAAATAACATGAGAAGAGAGAAGGCTGCCTAGGACCTTGGGAACCATGAACAGCTCGTCCTCTTAATCTTGATGTTATTACCTTTAGATAAAATATGCGTCAGATGAAAAAGATGCCCATGAAGAAATGCGGTGTTCAGATCACTAAAGCGTTGGTGGTGTTACACCCAGCAATATGTGAGGACAAGAGGCATACCCTTGGTAGATGGGAATGTTCTGGCTGCTAGAAGAATTTGCTGATGAAGGGAATATAGTCAATTAAGTATGGTGTCAGATGGGGTGATCACTGCATACTTTGTGGGGGGTATTTAAGATTTATTTATTTATTTTTAGAGAGGAGAAGGAAGGGAGAAAGAGAGAGAAACATCAATCTGTGGTTGCCTCTCACACACCCCCTACGAGGGACTGGGCCTGCAACCCAGGTGTGTGTCCTGACTGAGAATTGAACTGGCTCCCCTTTGGTTTGCAGGCCAGCGCTCAATCCACTGAGCCACACAAGCCAGAACGACTGCATAATTTAAATAAATGTCTAATCACTGTGTTGTACACCTGAAACTAATATAATACTGTTTATCAACTGTCATTGAAAATTTTTTCAAATTAAAGAAAGTTAAAAAAGTTTGCTGCTGAAGGGCTGGGAGATTTTACAAGGCCTTGGAACTATTCAGACTACTTTACTCACAAAGGTAGATAAGGTACAGGAGCTTGCTTAGCGTATATTGCAACTACCTAACTGAAAGGCTGCCAGGTGAAAACTATTTCTCACAGACTCTCCTGCAGCTAGAGTTCCAGATGAAATTTTTAAAATGCCCATTACATGCATTTGAGTCACTTAAGTAAGAAACAGTTGAACACAAGCAAAGGTGGTTGTGGGAGCTGTGTCATTTTGCTGATGTTGACCCGGCAGGAGCAGCACAGCTCTGGAACTCAGCTGCTACGACCATTTCCTGACCCCCAAAAGAACAGCTAGTTAGGGTCATGGCTTCTCAATTCCCTGGACCCTTATAAGCCAGGTGTCCAGAGATTTTCTGGAAATCACTAGGCCTCGACTAGAACTCAAAGGTGAAAAAGAAAAATTGCAGTCATGCAGCCAAGAGCCTGGAGCCAGGGAGAATCAGATAGAAGCAGATAAGAAGCAACCAAAAATGGGGAGCGGGAAAAGTGTTAGGAACCTTGAATTCAACCTTGGATTGGTGTTCAGGACTCTGTGAGTCAGTATGAATGGGTCGACTGGCCTGGCCTACAAGGGTGAAGATAAATATATGATCTGTACTCTATTATGAAAGGTTTTCTACCCTCAACTTGTGTAACTCCTAGGTGCCACACTAAGTATACAACACTCTAAGTGCCACATACATCTGGGCACAAGAAAGACGCACAGGACTATGAGGACAGTGATATGAAAAACTTCACAGGATCCTCCTGCCTCTTCAATTCTACAATTTCAGGTTTTCTGTAAAGAGGTTCACAGCAGTATCCTCATAAGGCAAAGGTAAGAAGAAAAGCAATATAAGGCACTTAAATTAAGACTTCCTCATATAGACATATCCTTAGAGATACGCATATGGTGCTACAAGCAGAGCATTCTATGAAAATCTGATGAAATAAAATCAGTAGCTCAATATGCTTATGTCTGTTATATAAACATGGTGTAGTTAATGATCATGGAAACCAAGGGTAGCTAGGAAATCTGAGGTTTGTCTTTCTAGTGCCAAAATGTATGTATTTATATAGAAATATATATATGTATAAATATATATATTGCTTTACTTAAAATGTCTCTTTAAATTAGGGCATCAGCATCCACTAGTACAAGGAGTTCAATAGATGTGTCAGAATTTTGTATATTTTGAATCAGTGCTAAGACTAAGGTGTAGACAGGAGTTAAAACTACACACCGCCCATGGATTTGACACCTGTACTGTTATTGGGGGAAAACAATAATGTATTTTACAGTGGAGAGTACAGAGAATCTTAATACATGAACTTGATCTTTATTCTTCTATGCATCAAATATTGGCCAGTGTTTGGTTTTCAGCAAAAACGTGCTAAGTGTCTGCATGACAATGTAACTTTTAGATAAGTTTGGCCACCTTAATAGTCTAGTGAATCCAGGAGTGGTAGCTAGTATCTCTAAAAAGTATTCAAACAACTGTCTGTTCTGAGATCCGTTTGGTGACCCTTCATAGTAGGCACAGCCATGCAACAGGGAAACATTGCCAAGGACACCTGTAGAGAACTGCTTCTGTGAGATACACGTGTTCAAGCGTTGTCTTAGGAATAAGAGACTTGATTGTTTCTTCCCCCGCCAATCTATAACCTGAACTCTATTTTCCACTGACTTACACAGTGAGATTGGAAATGTGTTTACTGTTGAAAATGACATTCTTTCTTCTATGACAGAATATTTACATCAATTAAACACGTAACAGTCTGCATTTAAAGATAATTGCCTCGTTAATAATGCTATTCAAAGTAAATACATGAATATGTTAGAGCTCCTATATAAAATTGTTCTTTAGGATTGTATTTGTTCAACTTATTAAATAGGATGTGATAATATTATTTTAAGAGTAGCACATACTTATTAAATACACACTCATATAGAAATTTATAAAGAAGCTTACCTATAATCCCAGTGTTGGTTCCCCAGAACCCCAAACCCACAGCTGAGAGGCTGTTACAATAATGGCTCCATCATGCCTCCCTCCATCCAAGCCAATACCTCCTCGCATTGTTGTTGGCTTGGCCATGACTTGCATTGGCTGATGGGACATTTACAAACTTGGTGCAACCACAGGCTTAAAAAATGTGTATGCATTAAGGCTTGTCCTCTCTTTCCCCCTTTTAGAACCCTAAAACTGCCATGTGAAGAACCTGGCTAAGTGGAGGGCAAGAGACAGCATGGGGCATGATGTGCTGTCCCGGCTGAGCCCCTCACACCAACCAGCCTGGCCCAGTAGAGCTGCTGGCTCCACACAGAAATCAGCTGAGCCAGCCCCCCCCCCAAGGAACCTCCCAGCCGGCCCAGAGAACCATGAGAATAATAAATGTGTGTCTTAAGCTACTACATTTTGAGGAAGCCTCTTATCCAGTAGCTGACACAATGGCCTTTAAGAGGTCTAAATGGAATTCTAGGGGAGCTGAAGATTGGGAAATCCGAGCTCCTAAGAGTGGGTTACTTTGATAGCCTATAGAAAACTGTATAATGCTCCTAATCCAGGAGCTTGTATGATCTTATGGGGTTTTTTAATGTTAGGAGGCAAAAGTAAACTGGGGAAAAAAAAGAGAAACTTACCCCATATCCCCATAAATACTGCAAAGACTAAGGTTCCAAAACTGTCAAAGATGCACAATTTCTGAAAAATACAACAATGATATAGAAATTAATCCTGTTCTCCACTTACTAGAATGCATCAACTATTCAATGCTTTCTGTATGGTACCATCTGAATTTCTTTTTAAAGCTGATACCTCGCTTAATAGGCACTATGTTTACTAAATACTTATAAATTGAATTTCTCATTTTTTTTTGGAGGCAAACAGCCTTTGCTGTATTTACAAGTGCATTTGGTAATGGAGTCTTTCCATACCATGGTAAAGCAGCAGGCATAGCTGCTAAGATTCCACTCTGTTTAAAGCCTCTCCTGGGCTTTTGAATAATGGCCTCATCTATAAGCTGTCATAAAAAGAATTTGAGGAAGTAGTATGGTCCTAAGAATACAATGAGCGCCAAGCAACTTTTAGATAATGATTTGCATCTTATCATTATCCCACCCTGGTCAGAGGATAAGTTCCTGAATTCCTGCCTTTCCTGACAAGAGCAGTACAGAGCTGGCTTATTCTGAGTGGCTGTCCCGCAGAAGAGCTCTGTTTCCTCAAACCAGCTTTTCTACCCTCACTGACAGAGGCTTCCATGAGACTAAGGATGCTCAGGAGCTTTGCTGACATTGCAAAGGGTACAATGGCCATGAATGAATAAATGCCACACCTGCACAAAGAAGGCTCTATTCACCTGTTCTTCTAAGTTTCATTTTTTGCTAGTATATAAATAGCTCATCTCCCTCTATGAATTCCTGGAAAATTGTTCAGTTAGTTACTAATTTTTTCATTAGTGAGCTTTTATTTAACATCTCCTAAAAATATCTGGAAGGTTAATGGAAACAGTAGCAAACGTATATCATATTGACTTCATGATAGATCATATGAAAAGTAGACAATAGGGTAGAAAAAAGAAGCTACAGGAAAACAAAGCAAAACCAAAGAGTAAGATTTTCAAATGCTAAAGAAAATTATAAGTGGCTTCTAAGGAACTCTACTTTGTTTTAGGTAACTTTTTGGGTTTCCCTTTATACTGCTGTTAAGTGGCTCAACTTTCATCATCGTAAAAACATCCTTTTCACGAGAGATTATCCACCTAACCCTCTACTCATACATCTCTTTTCCAGGGCAGATGTCCCCTCCATCATCCATGTAGCCCGTGGTCAGAAATGACAATCCCCAGTTGCGGCCATCCAGTCATTCCTCCCAACAACTCCTCCACAAGGGAGACGATAAATGAGCACATGCCTCAGTGAAAAAAGCTCTCTGCCTGCTTCTTTGGCCCTGGGATTCCACGCACCACATGTTTCAAATCTTTTAGCTTTGACTCTTATAGAACCATCTTCCCCAAGTTGTTTTTTTAATGTTATGCCTTATCCCTTATTGAAAATTATTATAAGTTTTATAAAAAATAGTTTTGTGTGTTATCACACTGTTATTGAAAATTGTGGCCAATGTTGTTTCTCTTTTAGGAATCAATGCACACTTCTTTCTATCTGATACCTACCTACCTGCCTTGACACCTCTACCTACCCACTTTACAAAGAAAAAAATTCTATGAATTCTTCACCCTACCATGCTGGGAAAAAAGCCTGTGGAAACACATCTGAGTGTGAGGGCGAAAAAAAATAGAAGCTAGAAAAAGCAGGTGTATGACTGATGCCATGATCATACCAGCTGCCTGGTTCAAGACAGGGAATGTGCCTTGCACTCCCACGAGAGGGAGTTAGGTGGCTGGGATAGAGTTACCATCTTTGCCACACAGCGGAGAATCAAGGACCCGAGAAAGAACATGAGATTGCTGGCGTCATTGCTCTATGTGACCTGTAGTGACATGGAAGCAGGAAGCAGGGGAGAAGGTAAGAAAAGGGCTTTCTTGGTAAGAAGCTGGCTTCTCCTGCTTGGGAGACGGCACCGGGAGGGAGGCCAGCTATGTGAAGGGCAGCCCCAAGTCAGCGTTCTGTTCTAGTCATGTGGAGTGGGAAAAACAGAGAGAGCTGTGTACGCAGGCCTGATAATTTTAAAAG
Source organism: Pteronotus mesoamericanus (assembly GCF_021234165.1). Classification (NCBI taxonomy): domain Eukaryota; kingdom Metazoa; phylum Chordata; class Mammalia; order Chiroptera; family Mormoopidae; genus Pteronotus; species Pteronotus mesoamericanus. The sequence continues at coordinate 8,172,879 of NW_026555310.1, forward strand.
AGGAACCAATCAGAATCTAGAAAAGTGACTATTTTTCTTCCTGCAAAATCAAAATGTTATAGCTTAATGTATTCCTAAGGACAAAATATTATAATTTACCATGTTTCCCTTTTATCTTGCCAGCTAAAAAGCTAAGAACTTTATTCAGTGCTCAATCACACACACAAAATATTAATACTGATTATTTCCATGACTGTTTCTTCATTTCCTTGATCCTGATTTTATATTTCTATTTGTAATCTGTTAACCCTTTTAGCATACATGTCCATTAGTTAATACTCCATTTCTTTCTAAAAGAGAGGTAGAAATAAATATATAAGTAAATGTATAAATAAAGATATAATTGAATTAACCAACAAAGAGAAGCATAAAAAGGCTCTCTTTCTACACTTATTTTTTATTCCACTCTTTTACTCATTTTTAATATATTTCCTTCCCTTTATAAATCACTCTGACAGGCACAAGGGATCCTTCAGGAAACTGGAATAGAATGACTCATTTTCTCCAAAACAAGGAAAAAGTATGTACACAGGGGACATATTTGAAAGTCATGTGTTTAAGGATGAGTAGGTGGAGCAGAAAAAATGAGAGAAGAGATGGGGGTGGGGTGTGTGAAAAGAAAATTTCTTAAGGAAAATGGGATTTACAGTCACACTTTGTGGAGCACAATTTGCCTCTGGTATCATAGTTGACATCTGCCTTCAACCTGGAGCCTGGAATACACGCTCACTCCTGACCTTCACGAGTTAACATCGCTGGAACGCAGCTTCTCTCTTACTCGCGTCAAGTCTTCTATTTTGTGTTATCTAAGACAGGGATTTGTAGTCTAGAATTGGTGCTGGCTTGGGGGATGGGCAATGAAATCTATTCTAATTCATAAATTAAGTGTAAAAATCCATGTGTTGACAATACCCTACAATCATCCTAATTATGCAGTGGAATAATTTTTCAAACACAGACTCAATTCGAGAGTGAAGTCTGGTACTACTGTCAGCTGCTGAGGAACAGGGTGATGGCAAGACATGTAGATCTGCTGTCAGTTTATGGCTTTGTTGGTTAACAGGTGGGTGGCCTTGAGCAAAACATTTACTCTCTCAGATCTCCTGTGTTTTAATCTGTAAAATAAACATAATACCTGTTCTATCTCAGAGTTGCTGTGTGTGTCAAAAGTGGTAAGTGCAAGGCTTTGCAAAGTATAAAATATAAAGTGAAATCACTACAATAGTCAGGCATTCAGTTAAAATTAGACTTAGGGGGAGTGGTCAAAATATTCTGAGGTCTCATAAGGATTCCTAAACTTTCATGGCAGAACAAGGGAAGAGAGGAAGGATCACACACAAGAAGGAAGATAATGTGTTAGCATCGTCAGGAAAACTCTCCAAAGCAAGCCGAGCATCTTTGCTCCTATCTGGAGTTTCTGGCATACCTTTCAGTAAGCTCCTTTCAGTCTCAATGCCCGTCCTAAATTTCCCGGATTTTGAGAAGTCATATACCTCAAGACCCTCTGCATGTCTCAGGGGAACCAGATGTGCTTTGTGGGAATGTTTTAAGACAAAGTATCTGGGGTCATTTATATTATATACAAAACCTTTTCATGCATATTTACAGATATAGTCTAAATCTGACCAGGAATCTTTAAGAATCCCAACATAGTTCCAGCACACTTTAAAGTGGAAAAACACAAGTACAAATTTCAGGTTTCCACTCATTTGAATTAAGGAAAATACTTATAATAGTAAACCTATTAAAAAGTATTCATGAGATAAGGAAATCTTATGAGTTGAGATTTCTGCTTTGATTACTTAAAACACTCAAATGCTTTCAGTTCCACAGTTCCTCATTGACTCCTGGATATTTTTGAGAAGGCTTTTAATCTCAATTTAGTATCTGTAAAAGAAGAATAAACACATGCATTCCATACCTACCTTTCAGAATGAAAGGTTAGTTCAAAATTACCTTTTTGAATTCCTCAGAGGAAAAAAATAATTTCTATGTTATACTAAAATTATTAGAAAAAAAATTTTTTTTCATTACTTGGAACAGGTTAGAATAACAAAAATTACCTGTGAGGACTCGCAAGTAATATTGAGTTTCCAGAATTGACAATAATCACACTGAGGACACATTATGATCTTGCCACCAATATTAGGATCACACACTTCTTTGCTAGAGAAAAAAGAAAATTTTAATTTTTAAAATTTAATGAGTAGAACTTTCTAGCCAGATGATAAAATCCAACATCCATTTATCATACGAAAACATAACTAAATTTTTATAAAACTAGAAATGGAAATGAACTGCATCACCCTGACTGATAAAGGCTTGCTACATAAAGCCTATTTAAAAACATTTTCCTTAATGGTAAAATGCTGACAGTATTTCCTTAGATTGGGAACAAGATGATGGGTCTTTCTATCATTTCTTCTCAGTGTAGGTCGCTCACCGCATGGTAAGTCAAGAAAAACCAAGACAGGAGGATTGGTAAGGAAGGAAAAAAACCTGTTAATTATAACAGATTACATGATTGCCTATATAAGCAATATAAGCAATTTAATAGAACCTGCAGATAAGTTATAAGAATAAGTGAGTTTGAGGGACATAAAATTAATATACAAAATATACCTAAGGCCGCAAAAGGAATTGTATCCCTAGACCTGCAACAATTAGGAATTAATTTTTTAATACAATTTTTCAATAGCTTAAAAAAATATAAAGAGCCCAAGAGTAAATCTAACTAGGCGTATAAGATTTACAGAAAGAAAATTATAAAAATGGTCTGAAAGAGTGAAATACATACAGTGAACCCTATATAAGTGGATACGTTATTATGTTCATAATTTGGAAGAATCGGTATCTAAAGATGTCATTTCTCCCCCACCTGAGCTGTAAATTCAGTTAGAAGACCAAAGGGCTCCGAAGATTCAAGACACTTCTAAAAAAGAAAAACTGACCCAGATAACAAAATAAAGAGTTCAGAAAGCGACATATACATATACTAAAACTGACTTGCGAGAGGGCTGGCCCAGCACATCAGTAAGGTGAGAAATGGCATTTCATAAATAAGGCTGCGGCAATGACAGCGGCATGGTAACTAATCCAGAACAGTGACAGCAAAATTCGGAGCCCTGGCACCCGCGTGCTTCTCTTCAGACAGTGCAGCTGGTATTGGCATCCCAACATCAAGCACAAACTGCTTCTTTAGTGCTTATTTTTTCCCTCTCACTTTGTAAGGGCTATTTTTTTTAAAAAGTAAAACATGAAAGTATTGTTTATTTAAGTTTTTAAACATCTTTCTTAATACACAGTAAGAAATCATTTCTAAATGCATAAACACACCAATTTTCCCAGTTTTTCCATTGAAACTTTGAAGAAAACAGCTGCTCCTGATCCTCATCTGCGGGGCTAAGTAAAGCATCCCTCTGGAGGCCAGAGGCCCAAGGATGATTCTCCCTCCAGACCTCTGTTCTTTATCAAACAAAGTATTGTCTTAAAATATTGAAGTGTTTCCTAAGGATAATAATCCTGACAGAGACTGGGCTGCATTATCTAAGAAAAAATTTTCCACTCCACTTAATTAATATACGCAGAACAGAAGGGACGCATCATCCAAAACAAGTGTGCTGCAATGAATCTTCTTTTAGTAAAAAGTCTAAGATCCGGAGAAAAATTTTATGTCTCATCAACTTTCAGTGCGGTAATAAGGAATAAGCAGCGGTTACCTCCACGTGCAGTTATTTCGATTAACAAAGCCATAGAGAAAGCAAGCCACGCCTACTACTGCTGCCAGGAGGAGCATCTGAGTGTAAAATCCCAGCCAAGCAAAATAGATTCCGATCTTCTCTCCATAGTATTTCCTGAAGAAAGACAGAAATTATTTTTAGAAGACACAAATAATCACTCTGCAGCTTCATCTGAATATCAATTTCTGATTTTAAATAGAGAAGCCAGTGAGCTTAAACTCAGACTCAATTCACACTTAAAACCTACTTTTGCTCATAGCAGACCCAAAATTCCATTATACACCAAAAAGTATTTTACATATCATGGAAATCCTAATCACTGGTTAGCCTGTTAAAGCAAAGAAAATCAGAATAGAGCAAAGGAAGGAAAAATGCAGAATACGAAGGGGAGAGAGAGAGAGAGAGAGAGAGAGAGAGAATCAGCATCATTCTTTGTAGACCAGCACATTTGACACATTCTCCGAAAGATGATTCTTAATATGCATAAAACAAGTGAACATGAACAATCTGCTCAGTTACTTGTTTTCACTTATCTAGGGAACATCATGGAGCAAATGAAATGTAAATCACAAGTAATAACAATAAACTGATATAATTAGTAGTGGAATGTGCTTCTTCCGATCAAAACATTTATAAAACTCATTGTGAAAGTGGAACGGGTCAGGACGGACAAGACTGAGAAATCCACCACCCTGCACTCCTTCCATCTAGCACTTTGATGCCCCCCCCCCCCAAGTTTTAGAAACTGATCGACAGGGTGCTCTGGGAAAAAATGGAAGAGGCTGGGTAGGTAAGACTGGAAGAAGTAAGGCTGGGTATAGGGAGATTGTTCCCGAAAGGAAGATAAATATAGTTAGGCAAAAAACAAAACAAAACAAAACAAACAAACAAAAAAACCCCAAACCCCTCAAAAGTTTAGGGATAAGGAGAAAATAATGAAAAGACTAGTTAGGTGACTGTTGCTGTTGTTGATACTTTCTAGACCGATTCACATCACTTAGTTTGGGTCAGTAGAATCAAAAGTTTTTTTGAATCAAAAAACTATTAAGAAATATTTTGTGTGGCAGGGAACTGTGAACACTGATTAAAGAGTATTCTGGTTCTATTTATTTATTTAAAATATTATTTATTTATTTTTAGAGAGAGGGGAAGGGAGGGAGAAAAAGAGGGAGAAAAACACCAATGAGTGCACCCCTACTGGGCACCTGGCCCACAACCCAGGCCTGTGCCCTGACTGGGAATCAAACCAGGGACCCTTTGGTTTGCAGACATGCACTCAATCCACTGAGCAACAGAAGCCACAGCATATTCTGGTTATATTTAAAAGAGATCTTCTCGTGTTACTTATGAAATGATATAATATTTGGAATTTTCTCCAAAATAATCGTGTGTGGCGGGGGAGGTAATAGAGATAAAGATGAACAAGACCGGCTCTGAGTTTGAAAGGTTTGGAGCCGCGTGACAGCACAGATGCAGGTTTGCTCTACTCCTCTGCTTTTTCATGTTTGAAATTTCTCATAATAAAATGTAAAATACCACAAAAGAACAATTGTTTAGTGTTTTATACTGTCACTCTCCTGTTCTCCTCACCCTCAACATCCAATCTTTCACCAAGTCCTATTAACCCTACTCCTAAAAAAAGTTTTAAAGCTGTTCCCGCGATCTCTCGTTGGGCCCACTCTGTTGCCTCCTCCCTGGTCTCCCTGCTTCCTGTGACCCCTGCACTCTCCTCACTATCTTTGCAAAATGTGAAGAAGATAAAATGGCTTGAATGCTTAAAATATCACAACGGCACTCAGTCTAAACTCCTTTCCCTGCTCCTGCTACCCTACTAAACTTGTATCTGATTCTTCTCTTTCTCCCTAGCACTGACCTTTGGTGCTTCCTTAAACTTCACAACTGTGTTTGTGCCCCGGGGCGACTGTACAAGCTGCCCCTATTCCCCAAATGACTTCTAATTCTGCAACGTCCTGGATCCTTTTTACTATCTGGGTCTCAGCTCGAATGTCATTTCCTTAAAGATAACTTTACTCCCCCACACCACCCTCCTCCATCTCGTCACTGCTATTTTCATTTCAACCAGAAACTGTGTTTGTTTGCTTATTTTTATTTGTTTGCTTGTCTGTCTTTGGTCTATCTCTTTCCAGCAGTCTTTCCCCTGCGACATTAGCTTCTGGAGATCAGATGACACTGGTGCTTTGAGAAAACAAATGTTGAGCTAGACATTATGTTTCTGTGATACAGTAAAACAGTCCCTAACAACAGCGGTGGGTCTTTATTTCCAGATCCTCAGAGGTAACCTCTAAACCCTTGGAATTTTCTGAGACAGGAGTACCTTTGTTATTCAGGGTGACCCTGTGGAGAGTCTGTGCTAACGATGTGACTCAGGAAGGGGACCAGCCATATGCCAGAGGGACCAGCCCTGTGAGCAGAAGATTGAGGCTATGAGCCCTGTGATACCGGTCCAACCTCCGCGGAGAGAGAGGGGCTGGAGATTGAGCCACGTGGGCGAGGACTCATCAAGCATGCCTGCGTAATAAAGCCGTAATAAATAAAGCCATAGTAAAAACTCTGAACAACGAAGCTCAGAGGCCCAGGTGAGCTCGCCTGACTGGCAGTCCGCTGGGTATTGCCACGCTTTGATGTCACGAGCGCAACCCTGAGTCCACACCTTACTTCAGTGATTGTCCACCTTTGCCATCTCCTGGCACACACAAACTAATTATCAAAACTCTGCAGCACCCAAAAATATATTACATTTTTTGCCGATCTGATAAAAAGAGCTATAATTTAGATTTACAAAAATAAAATGATAATATTTACCCTTTTTGCTCCAAAGTAACTTTTTAAAAAATCAGGTGCCTATTCTTGTATATAAGGATTTCTGGTACCAAGAGTTAATCAATCAAATGCAATCTTATCATGCCACGTGATCAACTATGCAATTCTATTATATGACCCATACAATATTTAAGGTTCAAGACAGGGCATTCATAATGTATGGTTTTGTTGTGTTGACTGCTGTCATTTTTTATTTGACAATCTAAGGGAAAAGAGGTCAGTGACCCTGACTAAATCGTCAGGTAATGCATGTTTTAAAAATCTTATGGCACACCTGTTGAAAATCTCTGCCTTACCTGATAAGATCCAAGGGCTGCTTTTTGTATATGCTCCGAGGATGAGCCCATTCCCTATACAGAAGATACCGCTCATTCGGGCAGCTGGGGTCCTCCGACGGCTGGCTGAAGTTGCACTGGGAAACAAAGTCAAACAAGTGAGCGTCACAATCACCACGTGTTTGCAAATCTGTTTATTAAGTGCGGTGCTAACACTTCACAGTCATTTGTGAATAAAGGGACTTATTTGCTAATGCGGATAGGAATACCACAGGATTTTTACTGATTCTCAACCACAGGTACTACTAACCCCTTGAGGGCTATTTGCAAATGTGGGTGGGGAGGAATGCTTGGCTGTTACAATCAAAGGCAGCAGGTACTTGGTGGGAGCCTCGGATATGCTAATGTGCCACCTGCGGGTCAGTCCTAAACAATGAAAAACTCAAGAGCCACTCAAGGGCCAAAGCTGCCATAATGGGGAGACACCGGATAGTACTGTCTACTCCTTGGACACCCAGAGGATGCAGGGCTTCTAAAGCCCAGACTTCTTTTTCCTCCCTTCAACAGTTATTCATGACAATGTGTGGAATGCAAGTAACAAAGAAGTTTGATGTCATGTTATAGACACTTAGTTTATCCAAGAAACAAAACTTCCTGCCTCTGCTTAAATTCAGTAACTCTTCTTTCTACCTGACCAGTTTTCCTTCTTCCTGTAGCTAGAACCTGATTATCACCCAGCTAAGCTTTAACATGGGCCCTGACCTCTGTTCACCTCCCTTCCAAATTCCACATGAGATCATTCTTTAGCCTGGATAGGGCACCTCTGCAAGTCCAAGAAGCTTAAAAAAAAGAACAGGTATAGTCAGATGCCAGCCGAATACTATAGTACCTTGGTATCCCAGATTATATTTATGAGAGCTCTCTGCAAGTGTCCCCAAAGTTCATGTTATGTCATTATTGCTAATTTTGCTGGGGCACAAATATAAAACACATGGCTAGACTGCTGTGTTGGGTCTCTTAGCCAGGAAGCTCAGCATCTGCTTCTCTACCCTTCTCTCTGCTTTCTATGTGTGCATGTATATCAAGTAGCTGTTTAGTGTCCTAGTTTTACTAACTTATATGGTACATTTCAATATTGTCTTCATCCACAAATACATGTACTACATAGTAGCAATTATCAGTCTCAGTGTTTGCTTTCTTTGGTCTTAGAGACTCAGATAAGTTGATGGTGAATGTAACAAAGTAACAGTACAATATAATATAGCAATTCACTTATTTCACTGGCAGAATTTATTTAAAGTGCTTAGATATCATTTCCTTGAGTGTATGGAATCACTAAGGGTCTGAAGCAGTCACATTTAAAAATTTTCATTTCATGGGAGACATTATCAGCTAGAGAAATGTTCTTGAATTTGAGGAGTTGCTACCATCTCAGAACGTAGTCCTTAAAAAATGTCAACACCCTGCCACACCACCATTATGATAGGAACCCAGCCAGATGTCTTTCTAAAAGTCCTGTGATACTCCAGGGCCCAATTTGAAATGGTATTTCAGCGGGAAATAAACAAACCTATGTACTAGAAAGTGATAAATGAAAAGTTCTGACATGTTACTTTTGCTTACAGAGAACGAATACTTTTCTGGTTGATGATAACATCTGCTGGTAATTATAAAAATAGCTAACATATACACAGTACTTACTACATGCCAGGAACTGTTCTAATATTTGACATGGATTAATTAATCCTCAAGGCAACTCTGAGGATTAACTCAGAGTTAATCTTTATTATTAATATATTCATTAATAATTATATAATTATTATATACTTATAAATTATATATTAATTTGTAATATTTAAAATATATTTATATTTAAATATAAATATATATTTATAAATTATATATTGTATAATATAATTTAAATAATTGATTATTAATAATTAATGATATTTATTATTACCTTTTTATTATTAACTATTCATAACTATTATGAATAGTTAATAATAACAAACTATTATTATTATTCCCATTTTATTGATGAAGAAATTGAAGAAAGGAAAGACTAAATGACTTTCGCAAGGTTATCAGCTAGGAAATGGTTGAGCAGGTATTTTGGCTCCAGAGCTCACATTCTTAACTACTGATCTACACTGCTTAACACATTAACTATGAGGGAACTTAACTGTTTGTTCATTCATTCACTCACTCACTCATTTATACTGAGGACCTTCTTTCTACACAAGATTTAGCAGTGAACAATGCAACCTGGTTCCTATTCTGGATAAAGCTTGTAATCTGACATATTATCTTCATTTTACCAAGAAAGAAATTTAAGTGAGGTCAAGATTAGCTCTTCCCTACTAACACTGGAATATACATTAGGCATTTTATTTCATTTTTGCTATCTGACTTACATCATGGAGAGGGAAAGCTGCCTTGTAGATCCCCGAGCTTACGAGTCTGTTAATCCCAAACTTCTTAACGTTGTTGCTTACTTGATACTTGACCCGAGAGAGGATGAAGTAAACCTAAAAGGATTCCAACATAGAGTGTATGATTTATACAGTATTAACTAGCCAATCACTGTTTACTATTATACCAAGAATCTGTAGGCATATTTCTTTTCTGTGTGTGGCAGTTTCTAAAATATAAACTAAGCCAACCAAACCAAACTACTAATTTTTCAACAGCAGGTTGCAGATCACCCCAAGACAGCAACTAAATTTTGTTTAGGCTTACAATGCGGCTTCTGGTGGCTGGATTAAAGAAGGTATCTCTATCATGAATATAAAAATCGTTCATCCGGTTCTTCTCAAATGGGGCAGTGAAAAACTCTTGCTCTGGCTTGATGATACTTTCATCCACTTGGAGGACTTTCGTAAACCAGTTGAAATTCCCGAAAGCTGAAGACCGGGTTTTCAGATCGCTGGGTTTCAGAGGCAGTTTGATGTGCATTATCTCAGCATATGTACATAGCACCTCCCACGGGGCATGTACCTTTAGAAATACAAGCCTGTCATCCAAGACCTATATCGGAAGAATAAAAACACAATCTAGGAAGCCAAACCAACTATTTTCACAATTTTAAGACACATAGATTTTTCTTATGTTGCTGGTAGTTAAAACACTTGTGTACACAAACACACACACAGATATGAGTAAAAGTGAAGATACAATCATAAAAAAATCATAACCATCATAACCATCATAAACTTTTTGTGTTAGAGATAATTTCTTGGTTTGAATTACTAAGAAAGTAATTTAAATTCTTATCACAGTTCTTTCATGAAATTACTAATATTTTAAATGAAGGAAAGTAAAACTTGGTAATTTGTCCACCACTCCATCCAAATTAGTGAGTAAAAATAAAAACACCAGAATATTCATTGCAATGTTATTGTAATAACAATTTTTAAATTTCTTAAACCTAGGAAAGTTTAATTTAGTATATATCTGTTCAATATCATGTTATGTGGTCATTATAAGGATGCCAAAGAATGTTTATTAATATAGAAATGCATTTATGGTATATTAAAGAAAAAAGCAAATTAAATCTCGTTGATATAATAATTTCCCTTTTTGGAAGAGAAACTGTATAAATTTGAGCAAAAAAGTTTAGAAGGACTACAAGTTTATTTATAGAAAATTAAGATACAGGTAATTTTTATTTTCACTATTCCTACACTTTCTATTTTTTTTTTGTAAACTATTACTTGTATAATAAGAGAAATCTTTAAAAAGATTCTTAAAAGAAGAAAATAATCTATTGTTTCATTCTTTAGCTACAAAAAAGGTCTGCTGGCTTTGATCAGGAGCAAATACATTCCATAACGCAGGTAATGACTGACCCCTCCCAGCCTGCAACGAAGGCGTGGCTGGGGCTGCACTTAAATGCCATTCCAGCACTCCAAGTGGCATTCAGGTTCCCAAGAGCCATGGTCAGCCAAGGGCTGAAAAGGGACGGCCACTTACGGATCTCGTTGCTTCTAGCTGCAGGCCATCTTGGATGAGGTTAGATTCATATGCTCTTCTTTTTCTCTGTCAAAAGAAATGAGAAAACGTTAGGCCTTTAGTTTTACCAAGGGCAGAAAAGGTTCCCCCTGTCCCCTCCAAAGAAAATATAAACAACAAACCAGTTTGAACCTGATGAAGGGAGACATTTGCTCAATGTGGCACAGAGGCAATGGAGGCACCTGGCTGCTGGTGACCAGCGGGAGCCGGTCCCTCAGACGGAGTGCCGTGGAGGACACCTGTATTACTGCTTAGCGCTCTGGAAAGCGCTTGGTCATCCCCGTGGATTTGCAGGCATTTGAGGTACATACACGTCTCTAATTTGGGCACAACCCCAAGGGCCTCTTTTTGGCTTATAAGAGGTTTTGCACACATTTTTAGTACCATCCTCGGATGTCATGTACCAGTTATATCCCAGAGCTGACATCCTAAATTTTTAAAATTTTATTTCCATGCCAGACATTCAAATGGTTCATTTTGGATATGAGTATTTCATCTCTGTATGCCTCGACCAAATTCAATAAAACAACACAGAAAATTTTGGCAAAGCAAAGGAATTTTGCTCTCTGCAAGAGTGAAATGTTTTTGAAGCTGCAAAAAACATGTAAGTCTACAAAAATAGAGAACAATTAATTGATGATACATTTGCCCATGTTACATGGCCATTTGAAAAGATACAGGATATGTACTGTATTTTTTGACATTAAATTATGCACTTGGCTAGAGTTTTAGCAAACTGTGTCCTAAGTTGTAGGGGAAGCATGTAAAGGTAGAGACTTGTTTGATCTTTTAAAAGAATGCTTTTGATGATGGAATAGTTAGACTGCTTTACAAGAAGGAGAAAATGAGTGGATACAGGGGTTAAACACACAAAGCTCTGAAAACAGCCTTCCTGTGTTCAAATTCTGGGGCCATTACTTGTCAGCTCTCTGACCCCTGGCAGGAAATGAACTACTCTATTGCCTCATTCTTCTCATCTGTAGAATGGAGACAATCTTACCAGTTTTCTTTTGAGGTTCTCATGAGGATTATATGACTTCAACTACATAAAGCATATAAATGAGAACTTCCATCTCTAGTAATCAAAGGAAGTAAATTGGACTAATACTCCCACTGAGGAAAACTGAAAAATCTAAATTAAAAAATTTATTTTTAACTTTAACTGCTAAGCTGGAGAAAAATTACTGAGCCAAGGACAAGGTAACCAGTGAGCCTGGCGGCCAGGCCACTTGGCCCAGGGAACAGCAGTCATGATCTGCCGGCTGTGCTCCAGGCAGCGCCCAGGACATGCAAAGCACCTAATGAATGCAAAGCAGATGCCGTATGAAAAAGGGTGACAGTAAAAGGTGAAGAGAATGCACCTGGCATTTGGCCAAATGTGAGTCCAAGAGGAATCCCCAACATTTTATGGAATTATCAGAAACAGAACACGGCTTTATTTTTATATACTTTATTTTTATATATTTAATAAATGGTTATATAGTTCTTACAACATGCCAGTGTATTAGAGCTTTGCAAATAACAGATTTAATCGCTTGCTACAATATGAGCATACAAGAGTCACTTAGAGAAAAACCAGCACGTACTACAGCTCCCCTGTGAATAAGTAAGCAGCCTGCCTAGAGATGCCCAATCCGGTGACCGTGAGAGCGGGAGATGCAGCTGGCCCGCTCTGCTCCCAGCAGGCGACTGTCCACCCTGCCTGCCTCGCACCCCTGGCATCTCTGCCGTTCGCCCTGCCACATTTTCACCCCTGGTCCACCACATCCCCAGCCTCAACGTGGAAAGCTGATTCAGACTCATCCTGCTTCATACCGAGGCAGAATTTCTTCACTAGATCCTACTTCTCCTATCTTGGTTCCTGCAGAGTAGCCCACTCCTTGTTCCTGATTGCTCCTTTCTTTGCTATTGTAGAAAAGCATTGTTAATCCTGCAAGTCATGTTCAACAGAGTTGGCACAGAGTATACGCCCAAGGCATGGTTGCTGAAAGAATATATTCAACAAGTTAATTCATTCTACAAACACTGTCGGAGAGCATCCCACAAAGTGCTGATGATTCAAAGAATTTAAAATTGTCTACCATAGAGGAACTACAGAGAAACACAGTGTCTAGTAACTGAGGAGTTTCCCAACGCAGAAGGGCTAAAACATTAATTCATGTGTTTCATGGCACTGAAATGGACATTTGTCATTCTTTATGGCCACCCTACATTTCAACTCCTGCCAGAACCCACATCCATGACAGATAAAAACCCGAACACCCCCGTTCCTCGTCTCCCATGAAGTTCAGTAACTGGCACCTGAGCTAGGCCGTATTAGTCAGCCCACCCACTCTGCACTCTGCGTCAGAAGCTAGCAATGCAAAGACGTCTGGCCAAGCAGAAACTATTCCGGGGTGGTTGGGAGCGCGAAGGCCATTTTGAGAGATGGCAGAGGTTGTGGCAGGAGCCTTTGGGGACGACTGCAGGTCCGTCCACGGCGCCAGCAGTCGCTCTGGGCCCCGGGCGGCATGGCCCCGCTTTCCCTCTCACGCTGGCTCTGCCGTGGGGCTCGGAGCACCGCTTCTCGCTACCCCATCTCCCGGCGTGTCCGCCCAGTCCTTTCAGAAATCTGTGAGCTAACATTCTTCTGGTAAACTCCCCGACTGCTTAAATTAGAGCTCACTTCTGTTACTTGCCAGCAAGAATCTTGACAGAGAAGGCACGAACGAGGGAAAACTTGTTAGCCTGAAACCTAAATCACTGCACAGTAAAGGTGGCAGGTGTTCTGAGGAGAAGAGACACTCTGACTTCCTCTCCTTCAGAGATGACAACCCACCCCAGGTCTGTGCAAGGGGCCACCCAGATTGTCTCACTAGCAGGTCACAGCAGGATCCATGACTGTGTCTCCTGTATCCCCTGTATCGGTCTGGAATACGTTCAATTATGATGGGGAAGCTCCAACTCAAGGATTTTAGCTCTTACAGACAAACGTCCTTCTAGTTAGGACAGTAGAAAAATCAGTCAGAGGGGCTTCTCCAGTGACTTAATGGGTATATTAACAATTAAGTGCTGGCAGAAAGTAATCGCATAACTCTGTTAACTGGCCTTGTTAGAAAGTTACGTTTCTGTCACAGTTAGGTTATCCATGATGCTCAGCCGTCTCCTTAAGGGCCTCTACTCATCCACCAGGGAGCTGTTCCAAACCTTCAGACTTCACAGTTAACTCCCAGACCAGCAGACTCTGCAAGTGACCCTGCCTCCATCACAGAGGAAATGGCAGCCACTCACTGTGACCTCCTGCAGGTGTCTTTATACGTACCAACTGCTGGATGCCACATCCCTTCTTGGTGTCAGAAGACGGCATCCTTTCCCTAGCTCTTCTTCAGCGTGGTTTGGCAGTCCCTTCCCTTCGTTCTTTGCTCTTCATTATTCTTACTCAGCCAACCCACATCCTCAAGTGTCCCTCATCTTTAAGAATATTCAATCCTTCCACAGCCCTGCCTGCTCTTCAATTACCATCCTGCCCCTAGAGATGTTTGTCTTTTAATCTTGATATCCTTGGCACTTAGGCCTCTAACAGAAGAAACATGCAATAAATGTCTAATGAATGAATGCATAAATTGAGTGGACGGTGGATCGATGGCTCTCTGTTAAGTAGGAATGAACTGAGGAATACAAATTACTGCAATGTAACAACTGAGCTCCCCTCTCCTAAGCCCCCAAAATGTCCCACAAACTTTGACTTATGGATATTAAAAATATGATGAAGGAGGAGATTCAGTTTAATTCTGAAGTGTACTAGCACCAGACAGCTCAGGGCATCCAGAGAGAGCATAAAGTGATTTTCAGACGCCCTGGACTGGGAATTACTACACAATGAAAGGGGACAATTCGGAGAAAAGCTGGAAGTGAGCCAGCTCTACAGGAGGGCAGCTCTGTCATCAAACACACCGGACCCAAACTCCCCTGCCTTGGTCGTATCAACTGCATCAACCACGACTGCAGCAGGCTGCATGGCGACGTTTGACAAGGTTCTTTCCCCTTTACGGAATTTCTGAATTGAGGCTGTACCTCCTCATCCCTTTCGTGGGACTCTCTCCTCGCAGATTTTAGTATACCACATTGTTTCTTTAGCTCTTGCAGTTTAGCTCCAGTTTTACTCCTGGGCATCGTGGTTAGATTAGGAGTCAAAATTCAAATCCTGGTTCTGCAGTTTGCTAGCTCTGTGATGGGTAAATAAACTTTATAAGCATCAGAGGTTTCATCTCAAAAATGGGAAAAGAAATAGCTTCACCTTTGAGTTTTCTTAAGGATTAAATGTGATCACAGGTATAAAGCACTCAGTGGCATGCCCTTCAAACATGATCAGCTTACCTTATTCCTTAAAAAAAAAAAAAAAAAAAAAAAATCCTGTCTATTCTGTAAGTCTCACAGTCTCATCTGTACTTTTTAATGTCAAGCATCTGAACAAAAAATAAGTAATTTCTACTTGGCTTTTCCATTGTGCACCCAATGACATTTTAATCCCTCCAGTGGGATACCTGGGACACCATTGTGCTAGAACTCCAGGAAACGCATCTCAATGCTGAGTCACTCAGCCCTCCCTGTTCTTGACTTGTCCATACTACATGGTCATCCTGGTTCTTCTTGGTCTGTCTTCTTTGCTATCTGACGGATGTGTAACCTTTTCATTCTCCAAAGAATATAAACACATCTTTACATCTCGTCTCTTTTGCCCCATTTCTGTGGTTATTAAGGAAAGTCACTAATAGGAGTATATAGCACATGTGAATATCGCAGATGCAGAAAAACTAGACATATTTCTCTTCCCTCTCATTTTAACGATATAATATTCTCTCAGACAGATGGACTTTTTTTATTTATTAACTTATCTCAAATTGTTAGATATTTAGGTTGTTTCTAATTTTTCACTACTATGAAAATCTTTGTAGAATAACCTTTGTGTATCCATTATTACTTCCTCAGGATGAAGTCCTGGAAGCGTAATTATTAATCAG
The DNA here is from genome assembly GCF_021234165.1 of Pteronotus mesoamericanus. Taxonomy (NCBI): domain Eukaryota; kingdom Metazoa; phylum Chordata; class Mammalia; order Chiroptera; family Mormoopidae; genus Pteronotus; species Pteronotus mesoamericanus. The sequence continues at coordinate 8,188,746 of NW_026555310.1, forward strand.
AGTGCACACAACTTGAAGTTTTTAAATATGTGTTGCCATATTCCCCTCCAAAACGGTTGTACTAATTTATCTTATTTAGTATCTATCTAGTTCTTTACAAAGAACTGCTGAGATATTTACCTGATATTTCTTAAGACAATTGGTAGACCCTGAAGTTGGTTCATATGATACCCTCTATTTTACAACTACAAATACTTAAACAAGCTTAGTCAAGGATAGGACATTTTTTATTTGCTTAAACATGTTAACATATCATCTTGGTGTTACTTTAGTAAGATAGTTCTGTTGGCAGAAATGTGGGCTCTCGATTCCTGAATTTATGCAGGAGAGATTTCACATCACAAATCCAGGAGATTTTGAGAGTACATTTATTAAAGCTGGGGACAGTGAACAAAGGAAAGGCTTAAGATAGAAGAGGCAAGATCACAGCAACAGGAATAAACCTCGGCGAGCTGCCTTGGTCCTTTAAAAAAAAGTCACATTCTTCTACACATTTTGCCCAATTTTCCCAACACCATTTATTAAATAAACTATCCTTAGTCCACAGTATGTGCTTGCTCCCTTTGTCAAATAATGACTATAAAAATGTAGATTTATTTGTGGGCTCTCTATTCTGTTCCATCAATCTATGTGTTTGTTTTTATTCCAATACCATGCTGTTTTGATGACTATGGCCTCATAGTATAGTTTGATATAAGGTAGCATGATTCCTCCAACTTTGTTCTTCCTTTTCAAAATCGTTGTTGCTATTTGGGACTGTTTGTGGTTCTATATAAATTTTGGAACTATTTGGTCTAGTTCTGTGAAATACTTCATATGTATCTTGATAGGAATCTATAGATTGCTTTGGGTAATATGGACATTTTAATGATGTTAATTCTTCCTATCCATGAACACGGTATGCTTTCAATTATTTGTATCTTCTTCACTGTCTTATAATTTCCAAGTACAGGTCTTTTACATCTTTGGTTAGATTTATTCTTAGACATCTTATTCTTTTTGAAGTAACTGTGAATGGGATTGTTTTCTTAATTTCCCTTTCTGATAATTCATTATTCACATATAAAAATGCAACTGATTTCTGGATATTAATTTTGTATCCTGCTACTTTACTGAATTCATTTATCAGTTCTGGCAGTTTCTTGGTGGAATCTTTAGGATTCTCCATGTACAGTATCACATCATCTGCAAATAAAGATAGTTTTACTTCTTCCTTTCCACTTTTCCTGCCTTTTATGTTTTCTTCTTGTCTGATTGCTATGTCTAGGACTTCCAGTATTATGTTGAATAAGAGAGGTGAATGCAGGCATCCTTGTTTTCAGTCTTAAGGGGAATGCTTCTAGTTTTTGCCTCTTGAGTAGGATGCTGGCAGGGGGTTTGTCATATATGGCCTTTATTATGTTTAGGTATGTTCCCTCTATTCCCACTTTTCTGAGAGTTTTTATCATAAATGAGTACTGGATTTTATCAAAAGCTTTTTTCTGCATCTATTGACATCATAACATGGTTTTTATCCTTCATTCTGTTTATGTGGTGAATCACATTTATTGATTCGCAAATGTTGTACCAACCTTGCATTCCCAGAATAAATCCCATTTGATCATGGTGTGTGATCTTTTTGATGCACTGTTGTATTTGGTTTGCTATTATTTTGTTTAAGATTTTAGCATCTATTCTCATCAGGGATATTGGCTTATAATTTTCTTTTTTCTTTTTGTAGTGTCTTTACCTGTTTTTAGAATTAGGATAATTCTGCCCTCATAAAATGGGCTTGGGGGTCTTCCCTCCTCTTGAATTTTATGAAATAGTTTGAGAAGGAGCGGTGTTAGTTCTTGGAATGTTCGGTAAAATTCACATGTGAAGCTATTTGGTCCAGGGGTTGTTTGTTGTGAGTTTTTTTGATCACTGCTTCAACTTCACTACAATTGAATCTGTCTATTCAGATTTTCACATTCTTCCTAATTTAGTTTTATAAGATTGTATATTTCTAGGAACTTACCCATTTTGTCCATGTTGTCCAATTTGTTGGCATATATTTATTCATATGTTCTTATGATCCTTTGTGTTTCTTTGGTGGCAGTTGTTATTTCTCCTCTCTAATTTCTGATTTCATTTATTTGGGTCCTCTGTCTTTTTATTTTGATGAGTCTGGTTCAAGGTTTGTCAATCCTGTTTATCTTTTCAAAGAACCAGCTCTTGGATTCATTGATCTTTTATATTGTTTCTTTATACACTATTTCATTTATTTGTGCTCTGATCTTTATTATTTCCTTCCTTCTACTCACTTTGGGCTTTGTAAACAAGACCACCTTCTAATGCCACATACAAGAATAAATTCAAAATGGATTAAAGACATAAATGTTAGACCCAAAGCCATAAAAATCCTAGAAGAAAACATAGGCAGTAAAATCTTGGATACCGCTTGCAGCAATATATATATATTTTTTTGATATATCTCCTCAGGCAAGGGAGATAAAACAAAAAACAAACAATTGGCACTACATCAAATTATAAAGTTTTTGCACAGAAAAGAGACTACCAACAAAATAAAAAGACAACCTACTGAATGGGAGAACACATTCACTGATACATCTGAAAAAGGGTTAATATCCAAAATTTATAAAGAACTTATAAAACTCAACACCAGAAAAACAAAGAATCCAATTTAGAAATGGGCAAAAGACATGAATAGACACTTGTCCAAAGAGGATATACAGATGGCCGACATATGAAAAGATGCTCAACGTCATTAATCATCAGAGAAATGAAAATTAAAACCACAATGAAATATCATCTCACACCTATCAGAATGGTTATCAGCAATAAATCAACAAACAAGTGCTGGCGAGAATGTGGAGAAAGGGGACCCTTTTGCACTGTTGGTGGGAATGCAGACTGGTGCATTCCCAACCTGCATACTGTGGAAAGCAGTATGGAGATACCTCAAAAAATTAAAAATGAAACTGCCTTATGACCCAACAGCTCCACTTTCTTTGGAATTTATACAAAGAAACCTGAAACACTAATTCAAAATAAGTACCCCTATGTTCACTGCAGCGTTATTTACAATCCCCAAGATATGGAAGCAGCCCAAGTGTCCATCAGTAGATGAACGGGTGAAACAGCTGTGGGACATTTACACAATGGAATTCTACTCAGTTGTGAAAAAGAAGAAAATTTACTCTTTGTGACAGCATGGATGGACCTGTAGAACATTAGGCTAAGTGAAATAAGCCAGTAAGAGAAAGAAAAATCCCATATGATTTCACTCATATGTGAAATCTAAGAAACAGACTGAACTAACCAGCAAAACAGAGACTTATAGATAGAGAGCAGGCTGAGAGCTCTGGGGCGGGGTGGGGTTGGGGGGTGGAGGGATTGAACAGAAAAGAAAAAGGACTCATGGACATGGACAACAGTTTGGTGACTGCAGGTGGGGACAGGGTTATAGGGAGATAAATAACTGAACAAATACAATAAAAACAAAAAAGAAAAGAAAGTCACTAGAGAGCACACCTGAGCCCTTACCCCCTTCCTTCCTAAGGTACCTATCTTTACCTTCTTTCTCCAAGGTCTCTTCTTTTGCCTCAGTAACTTGTTTCTTGAGTTCACACAGCCAGCTGGCTCACTACTTCTGCCTCTGTGACTTCCTTTCTAAAGAGCCAGGGAAGACTTTCCTAGGTTTGGCTCTTCCTCACATTTTCAAAGGGCCAGAGCAGCTACACCTAGGCTCATTCCTGCTGCTATGATCATGCCTCTTTCATCTTAAGACCTTCCTGTTTCACTGTCCCCAGCTTAAAATCACCTGGACTCATTGAAATCTTTCCTGCATGAAGTCAAGAACTGAGAGCCCACATCGCTGCCAACAGTTCATGTTATTTTTCCTTTGGCAAGGCAATTCACAAAGAACTAGTGGAATATTTTAAAAATTGATCAAATCAGTTTTCTTGGTTTGTCAGGTAGCTATAGTAAATTAGCATATGTGCTAAATATGTCAAACAGGCACATAACAGGAAAAGAGTGCTTACTTAAGAAAAGATTGCTTAGGCATTTTAACGTGAAATCACCATCTTTACTTCTCTGTAGAATTTACACTTGGATAAGCAACAGTGGTCTTGACATTTAAAAAAAATTTGGTTAGAGTTGTCTTCCATGTTAAAAATGATAGAAAATTAATATTGTATATTGCCTGACACAGCCATTGTTCAGTGAATATTTGTTGAGTAAATGAATATCGGAGGCACACAATCCTTCACTAAAAATTATCTATATGCCTTGTTGGAAAATCTTATATATAAAAACCTAAACTACGTTCTATCGTCTATGATCTGTATTTGGCAGCACAAAATGATTAAGCTAGACTACTGGCTCTGAAAAAAAGCCCAGTTTGTACATTAAATTGTGCTGTAAATTACTCTTTGTCTAGGGGAGCAAATTTATTGCCATTGCCACCTGGATTTCTTTTTTTAACTTACTTCTAGTGAAGCCAAAGTGACTACAACCATTGAGGAGCCATGCACATCACCAAAAGATGCATGTTATTCTATTACTGTTGGCAGAGGACAGTGCTGGGGGTTCAGGATAAAAAAGGACAAGAGTACCTTTCTCACTCCAGACACTGATATTTTATTCATAACTCTTTTTCGAGGTTAGTAAAGCTGTCAGAGAAATAAAGAATAAAGCAATCAAAATCACAAAGGACAGCCTGACTTAATTAAGGAAGCTTTCTGTCCCTAAGCACCTTAGATTACACATCTCATTTGGCTTAATAAAGTCATTGTTGGGAAGGACTTGCTTGTGAATTACATAGTAATAATACTGATTATAAACACCAATCTACCCTTTTCTTTATGCCACCCAGCTTTTTTAGCATAAAAAGCAAGGGTTGTAATGTCTAAGAAGTAAAATTTACTGAATTTTACTGTGATACTAATAAAGCACAAATCAGTTGGGATTAATGAAAAACATGCATAGACGAATTTCAAATATTCCTACAGCTTTTTTGGCCAAGTACTGATGAGGCTGTCACTGTATTTTTCAACTTGCCAATCTCTGTTAAACCTACAAAGCGAGATGAGAAAAAAGTCAAAGGTACTTAATTTGTGCAAAAAAAAAAATACTGTCTAATTACTCTAAGTGCTTTTTTTTTGAAGTTATATATCGTGTGCTCAAGAAGGTTTGGTAAGCAGAATAAATTATTTAATTGGGACTTAATTTAAATTCCTGTGTTGGAGGCAAACTGCTTAATGGGGGTGGCCTGATCTGGTGAGGGATCTACCCAAGTGGGCAACGCGCAGTCACTAGAGGACAGAACGCGGATGAGCATGCCCAGTGGCGGGCACAGAGTGGAAGCAAGTACTTACATTATGTTCCCTTTCAACTTTCCTTTTAAATGGACACCTTTCGACGTAATTACAAAAATAAATACATAGATGGTATCTCAGGAAAAAAACTGTCCAGGAATGAATAAAAATCACCTATCATCCACTGCTGAGACAGCTACTGTAAACATTTTAGGGCACCGTTTCCCACAGTTACCCTCTTATATAACAGCTTGGAGCACTGCTTAAAAAGCGGATTCTTGGGCCCCTCCCCTTGAGATTCTGACTCAGTAGGGTATAGGATGGGGCCTGAAATAATCTAGTGTCAATAAGCAAAGGTGATGCTCTTACCATCAGATAAGCTTAAGAAATACTGTTTTTCAGGACACATTTTTTCGGGGGATCCAAGCAGCTATTTGTTGATTATTTATCCCCCTCAAGCACGTTCTAAATGAGAATTCAGAATAGTTGATTTTTCCAAACACTTTACTCTTTTACAGATGACCCTTTAAAAAGTGAGACACTGGTGTCTTTGGGGACCAGGAAAAATGACAGCTTCTTCAGTCAAATCTAAGGCCAGACCTCAGAAGGGCCCATCAAGAAAAGGGTTTTTTCTTCTCCACATCTTTGGGAAATGAAATGGAATAATCAGATTTTATTTTTCAGGATTTCACTGTCCTCTGTGTCTGTTCTTAAGGACTGGGTCCAAGCACACTTCCCATTTTGGAAATAAAAAGCAAGATTTGGATTCACTGCTCTTGTGCTGAGAACTCAAAAATAAAACCAAATGTACTTATACCAACAACACATTTTGTAGCTGTAATTTGACACTGCTGATTCTAATTTAATTTATTCCTTTTAACCTACAATCTTAGTATAAGCAAGTAGAGTGTGAAGGAAGGAGATAAAAATATAAAGAAGAGGTATCTGCCTTAGCCAAAAATATTAAGGAATTGAAGCTAGACCTGATTTAACTTCATAAAGCAAGAGAGAACACCTGCCAAAAGTTATCTGTGAAGGTGAAACCATTCAAAGCTGGCTATCATCATCTTTTTTTAACCTGTCTGAATACGAATGTCAAGTTTTCAATGCATGGACAATCTGTGGCAAAGATGTCATTTCCAGGAAATGTTCTGACTCTTTGTAATTCCCCTGTGTCATCCCTTAATTTCTTCAATTTGGAGAAAGTATGCCAATGTTATGTCTATTCCATCAGGCCTTCCTCTTTATGAGGACCCAAGGGATAAATCTCTTTCTGGGGCATCCTCACACCAGAACATTATATTTCTTTTGAACAATCAGTTTGGTTTTTAGGTTCAAACTTTAGACCATATTATTGATAATATCCTTACCCTTTTTGGCTATGAGGAATCTCAGAGGCAGATTTGCAGCTGAACTCTAACTTTTGAACAGGACCTTATGGTTAATAATAAATCATTTTGTTTATTACTCTGATATATGGCTTTATTGTATTTTCTGGCTTTTATATTTCTGTTACCCTGACTTACATACTAATTACTTTTATTCTTGATATATTTCTGTAACTGATCTCAAATACTTTTTAATGAATTATAAGTAAATAAACTATGTTAATGTAGTATTAGCCTAAGCAGAAAAGCTAATGGCTATAGAAATTATACATTGCATATTGAGGCCAATAACAAATGATTTTTGAATTACCATCTTATCAGCTACAAATAACTATATACTCAATGCACATGAGAAATTGAGCCAGATGATCACTTTGATACCAAAAAAAAAAAAACGTTTGATAAAATTTAAAATCCAATTATAAAAACTCTTAGCAATCTAGAACTAAAAGGGAACTCTTTTAACTTTTTAAAACTATGAAAAATGTATAGTAAGTTTGATATTCAATACTGAAATTTTAGAAACATTCTCACTGAAATAAGAAGCAATACAATGGTGATCATTATGTGTTACTGGTTCTGTGTCTTAGCCATTGCACTTGGACAAGAAAAAGAAAGACGTATAAAGATGGAAATAGTAGAGGAAAACCGTCGCTTGTAGAAGGTCTTCTGAGAAAACTTAAAACAAGTATGAGAAAGTACTAGAACTAAAAAGAGTTTAGCAAGGTCCCTAGATAGAACTTGAATAATAGATTTTTTAAACACACAACAATAAATCACAAACTCCATTTTAAATCATTCTGACAGCAGCAACAAAAATTTAAAGTAATAGTGAAAATATACAAGATATTCATGGACGTTGTTATAAAACTTTTCTAAAGAATGTAAGACTTCAATAAATGGAGTGATGTACTGTTTTAAGCATAGTAGAACTTTCAGATGAACTTAAAAACACCCAAAGAGATCTCATCCAGCTTCCAGGCAAACCATTTCAACCTCATAATAAAACAGTGTGTAACAGTTTTAAAGGTTCACAGAATCTATAACCAATTAGTCAGTTGTCTTACATTATTTGAAAGTTCGGTTATAATTTAGTTTCATCACTCATCTTTAAAAATCTCTTTTTCTATGGTCTCTATTGGATAGATCCATCTGCCGTACACTAAAAAATTTTTAAGGTCTGATAGGAAATACAAATTTTTACTTCCATACATAAACTTTCATCAACTTTACAGAAATAAATTTTCCATTAAGTTTAGAAATGAATTCTGCTGATAAAAAAAAATACAGTAAAAAAGATAAAATCATATCTTCGGTGTTGCTTACACTGTTTTTGTGCTACCCAGACCCCTTCACCCTCTTTCCCATCATTTGAATTATACTAGTACTTCATCATGAACACATCTGTTTGAAGGGAGGTCAAGTGTCAGACTAAATGAAATACAAAATAGACTAATTCTGCCACTTCTTAAACTGTTCTAAAAATGAAATGGAAGAAGCATTACTAACAAAAATGAGCAAGGAGTGTAGGAAAAATACATGGAAATTTGTTTTATTTAAAACATTTTTGCTCTTCACAGTGTAGATCAAACATACTTAGATATACTTAATCATTTGCTGTGCCAGAAGCTGCTGGCTGCCCACTGAACAGTCATTCTCCCCTTCTTCATTACTAGGAAAAGCCAGCTGGTTTTTCAGATACTGGGTAATCAGGTGATTCAAGAGATGAAAGACTAATCTTGATCAGTCTATGATAATGATGGCACTTCCATTCATCTTGCCAGTAGTTGGCTTAGGAACAGATTTGTAATAGACAACAAAATGTAATGGGAAGCCTGCTTAGGGCTCTTCTAGGGGAGGTCTCTTCCCCCTCACAAAAGGACCACGAGAAAGAGCATTTCCCCCTCTTGCGTCTGGATTCCGGGAACTGCAGCAGCCATCTTGTAACAAGCAAGGTCCGTTTAGGAAAAGCCAGACAGAGGATGGAATATACCTCGATTCCGGATGACTTTGTTAAGCCAATAAATCATCTAACCCAGACGTGGTCCTACCTCCAGCCTACTTCTTAAATGAGAAAATTATTTTCTGTTAGCATTTAAGCCATTTTGAGTTTTATTTTCCTGTTACTTGCAGTAAAAAAGAAAATTCAAACTGATTCTGTGCTAAGAGCACTACTGGCTAAATGAACATTTATTATTGAAACTACTTACCCTCATAACCCCTTCCAAAATCTAAATGGTTTATGCTTTTAAAAGGAAGGTGTGAGGTATCTCAAGTATTTTCACTAATACAAGGGGACAAAGTAACATGCTATTTGGAGGTTTGGATAGAAAAATAATTTCTCTTTTGCTCATAGAAAGTGGAGCCTTTTACTCCCCTGTGTTTTTGACATTTGTGGCCCTATTATGTCGATCTTTCTCCATCATCCCTAAAAAAGTATTTAAGAGTGTTCTTTAACTCAGCCCCAGGAAAGTCAGCCTTGGCATTGCTTTAGGAAATCAATATGACTTAGACCTTTTTTCCTCTCTCAAAGAAAACAGGATTTTGAAAATGTTTTCCTTGGTGTTGTCCTAACTCCTAAATAAGGCCTGACAGGGAGCATGAGAGATCTTGCAAATGTTTTTCAAATTAATAAAAATGTGATTCTGAAGCTGACCTCTGCATTCTGGTGGAGTCCAAATTAAGTAATGTGTACAAATAGAACACTTCAAAACACTTCAAAGCACAGTTTATTAAAACCACATCATGGGATATCAATCCATGAGCGCAAGGATTTCCAAAATTAATGATAACTTTTTTCCTCCTGATTTATGAGAGTTACCCTGGGGCTTATGTTTCTATGTAAAGCAAATGCAGAACTTATTAATAATGCAAGCAGCTCTGGGGCTTCTTCTCCATGGCGTGAAGCTCTTGTCTAAAACCAGAACTGTTTCCTTTATACTTTAATGGATTAGATTTGTTTAACTTACTTTATGCAGTACTCAATCCAGTTCCATTGGCATATGGATGCTTGATGAATATTTGATGATGGTGACTACAACTGCACAGGAGATATCTTAGTGTCCACGGGAATATGAAAAAGTACTCTAAGCTATTTAACTGTAGTGATAAAATTATACAATAACAAAAGGAGGGTCATACCTTTTCATATTAGTGTACTGTTTTAAGAGAATTCCAAATATGAAAAAGGTGAAGGGACTGAGAAGTACAGATTGGTAGTTCAAGACAGTTATGGGGATGTAAAACACAGCATAGGAAATATGGTCAATAATATTGTAATAGCTAGGTATGGTGCCAGGTGGGTACTGAAAATACTGGGAGAACACTTTGTCAAGTATATGACTGTATAACCACTATGTTGTATGCCTGAAACTAATACAAAATAATACTGAATGTAAACAGTAATTGAAAAACAAAATTTTATAGAGAAAAGAAAACCCCAAATAAAAATGAAGGGATAGGAATTAAAATCTACTATCTAACATGTGCTGAAAATTTACATAACATCTATATATACTATTTTACTTAATCCTACCCATAAACCTATGGACTAGGCATTGGAATTCCCATTTTCCTAAATCTAAGATGCCAATTGTTATACAGTGGGCCAATATTGTATGTACCAAAAAGAAAAAATTCAGCCAGTGAAATTATGACACACCATTTGTAATATGCACCCTGATGTGAGAGATGTCAAAATGTAAAAAATAACAGGCACCTCAAAAGATGACATTGATAAGAAAATTCACCAATGTCACACAGCTAGTTAGTAGCTGTGGCAACTTTCGTAGTGTGACGCTCCTACTGAGAAATGGCAGTCCAGCCAGGAACTACATTTTCCACCTTCCTGAATTCTGATCAACAGAATCTGAACACAACTGATGTAGTCTTTTGTAGGCCAAAGAGATTAAGAAGCTTGAATACTGTCTCCATCCCTTCTCTTATCTTATCTACCATTTATGGTGATGCCCATGATGATGTTAGAAACTACCTGTTGAATATGGCAAAGCTTCTGTGTCAGCCTGGGTCCCTGAACAACCTCAAGAAACAAAGCCTTGCCTGTATCCCCCAATCATTGTGCCAAACACGAATGCCACATTTGACTGGACATGAGCAATAAATAAATGTTTGTTAAGCCACTGTCATTCGGGGCTAGTTTCTTACATCAACTAGGACCACTTCAATAATAGAGTAGCTGAGTTAGAATTTGGATATCAGGTTCCAAAGCCTGGGCTCATCCTGGGACACCATGCAAACACGAACCTCCAAAACAAACAAACCAACCCCCAAAATAAAACAGGACTGATTGCTTCATTTTAAGCAGGTTTCATCACTTGGTTTGAAAGAATCAGCAGACATAAAGAGATTTTTTTCAGAGACAGTGTCCGGACAGGAACAATTACAGTTGTGCATGTGATAGTACTGATGTGAGAAAAAACAAAAACAAATAAACAAAGAGAGAGTGATTTTCAAAATGGGTAAAACTGACATGTATGCTGTTTTCTTGTCTTGTTTTAGTACAATACAATTTGGGGTCAGGTAAAGAGGATCCAGGCAGGTGTGATAACCCTCGCCTACTCAATGGTTTGATATCTCAACATACAGATGGCCCTGTTCTTGGAGAAAGGGAGGAAGAAGCAGCAACGACAAAGGATGAAAGGAAAGGAAAGGAAGTAACAGAAAATGGGTGAGGTCAAGAGCACAAGTTCTAGATTCAAGATAAGATTTTGAACCTTGCCTCTACTATTTCGTATACTTGAGTTTGTGACTTTAGCCAATCATTTAACCTAAGGGTCAACTCTCTCATCAGTGATGGTAGGGTAATGGAATGCACTTCACAGGTTATGAGAATTAAGTGAGAAAAATACATGCAAAAGGCATGTACTATTTGTGAAAGAGTACACACTGAATGCCAGTCAATATTATACTTGCCGTCATTGTTAGCTGTTAGCATCTTTTCCCACCTGATTGCAAATAGCCAAGTGTGCTTTTAATAAAAATCTTTCCTACAAAGGGAAAGCATAATTCCACAGAAAGTCTGCCTTCAGCTGTGAAACCAACTGACGTTAAGAGCCTGTGAAAGCTTCTATTTCAAATTAAAAATAAACAATTTTTAACATGCCTTGAGGGAACGATAAGCATAGGATATGAAGGTATGTATGGTGAATGATCTTTTAAGCACCAGTTTCAGTTTATTGTTTACATAAAAAATAGTACTTTGTCATTTCACAATATTATCAGGAATAAAAGGAAAGGAAATAGCATAAAAGAACTTACCCTTTGTTTCTCATTTGAACCTTTTTTACTGTTCTCTTTTTTACTTTCATCTTCATACACTAATACAAAGTCAATTCTTCGCTGGCCATCATTAAAAAAGAGTGAGTCAGATTTTCCATTAAAGTCTTCCTGTGTGGAATAAAAAACAAATTTTAATATAAATTTTTGAAAAAATGCTAATTTATACATGTTTATTTTCTAGCTTTAATGAGCACACTGACATTTTTATAGAGAAAGAAAAATACATCCATTTCTAGCTATTTGACAAGGTCATGGTCGCCATGATCTTCACAAGCAGAGGTTATTCTTGGTGAAAGGAAGTCCTTGAATTGAGCAGTTTAGCATTATTCTACAAGTGCATTGGAAAATATCAGTATTGTGTACCTAACACACTCATCTCGGAATTATTCCCACTTCAAACAGGAAAAGGAGTATCAAGTTTGTAAATAAACACAGTAACCAGAGATGCTTATCTGAAGGACTAAAGTTTGTTTAATGAGAAGAAAAATCTAAGACAAGGCACTTTCGATGAAAATCTCATCCTCCTTGTGTCCTATCTTTTAACTTTTCCATCATTTTTCCTGACCTCTCTTGACCTTACCACTTTATAGAAGGTATCATTTTATAACATTAATAAATTCAATTAAAAAAGTATGTAAGTGCTTCAATATACACAAAAGCTACAACAGTCTTTGGTTATTTGTTCCCAAATCCACAAAAGATACTCTGTCACTCCTCAGGAAAAACAAAACAAAAGAAAACAAAACAAAAAACCAGCCAACAACAACAAAATAAATGACCTTTTAATTTAGATCTTAAAAGCCTTATGGGTTTAAAAACAGGGCAAAACACAGACCTAATACAATTGAAAACAGTCTCTTTTACAAATGGATTGAACAGTTTCCTTAAAAAAGTTGAATTTGTGTTCTCACAGAGCTTCTCTGAATGCTTACATTAATTTTGTTGTTTAAGAATCAGACTGCTTTTAACTAAGTAATAGTTTTTAATTTTTCAGTTTTTTAAATTAGAAACTCCTGGGGAGCCTGCATTTTGCATTTATTTGGTAGAACCACTTAATCATTAAATGTGATTAATTCTCCTCTGCATTCAGCATCAATTAGTACAAAAATCACCTCATTTCATCAACACTTCCTCCTTTTCTTCACACTTCTGTGATGTGTTTTTTGCTAAACATATTCGACCTGACATTTGTGCTTCCTTTCCTCTTTTCCACCAGGGAGCAGGTGAAGGTTTATTAGTATTCGAAGCTCCTCCCATTTGGCAGGCTCTTTCTCGGCAGAACACAGGCGGCTGCTGATGGAACCCACCCCAAAGCACCTTCACCTCAGCCTCATTCAACCAAACAGTGTGACTGCCTTGAGACCTTTTCCTGCCAGGGCACTGAAGGGCCAGGAAAACAGACACATCACTAGTGTCTTAGGCTACTATCCCACTCTCTTATTTGTAATTTCAGCTACTTAAAATCAATAAACTTTAAGAGTATTTAACGCTATACAAAAATGTTAAGCTCTGTCTTTCATTTCAGTCATAAGAGTCCTTGAGGCCCCATTCGATTTCTCTCCCTTTCAATGAAGATGCTACCATGGGTGACAACCAGGACATCTGTGAGAGGAAAATTTTAGGTCGAGGGAAAAAAAAAAAAAGAGAGAATCGTTTCTCAGAATGGCAAAGAGGGGGTGAAGTAGGGTGGATTACAGTCACGAAAACCTGATCATTGCTACAGACGTCTGTAAAGTGCACAGAAGCAGGTGGTTCTCCATTGCACAAGTCATGTTGCTTTCGGTAGCATCCAGCAGGAGCTCACTGAAGTTAGGTTCTGAAGGATTTGCCCTGGACTGAGAACCACATTTGCACAAGACTCCAGGCATTCTTCCCGGCATGGCCATTGACCCCACCACTGGTCGGCAGCTCGGTCCCAGGTAACCTGGTCTGCACACAGGTCTTTCTTTATGTAATAGGAGACCACGGCCCTTTGTTTGGTAGAAAACCCCTAGGACTTGGCAATAGTCGCCTGTGAGAAATAACTAGTTCAAAGTCCGATACAGTATTATTAGAATGCAATGCCAGGGAAGAGGGTGCTAATTTTCTACTGCTGTGAAATCCAGGTTTCCCATTTCTTGGCAGAAGACATTCTACTCAACAATTGGGAGGGAAGAAGAGAGAAACTAAATGCTGGGCTGGAAAGAATATGCAACAAACAAGGGCACTGGCCTAAATAAAGAAGACTGGTTTAGGAACAGAAATATGCTGTCAAAAAAAAAAAAAAAAGCTGGATTTTTCAGTAGTAAGTTCTACTACAGGCCTAACTAACCCACCCAACAGGATTGAAATGACCAAAAAAAAGAGGGGGGGAAGGAGGGGGAGGAGGGGGAGGGGGAAGAGGGGGAGGGGGAAGAGGGGGAGGGGGAAAAAAGGAGAAGAAGGAAAAGAAAGGAGGAAGAGGAGGAAGAAAGGAGAAGAAGAAAGGAGGAGGAGGAGGAGGAGAAGAAGAGAACCTCTCCTGAAGTGTTTGCTTTATATGAAGTAAAATTTTAATAATTTCTCAGGGTAAATAAAGTCTTCTTTAAGTGACTGATTATTCAGAGACAGATTATTCAAGTCCTGGCTTCTATACCTTCTCTTGGAGTCTACTTAAAATTTAGCCTTTAGTTTTTTCCAACAAGTCAAATAGCACCAAGATGAAAATACAAAGGCCCCAGAACCCAACTCCTCCTGTTTAGTGGCTTAAATTTAAAAAATACTTGAAGAGAAGGCTTAAAATATATCAGGTAAAATCATTTTGGAGATCAGAGCTTATGCATGGTTACTGACTTTCCAACTGGGAAATGTATCAATTCTTATCCTCATCAAGGTAACTTACTAACTGTTACCCTGAAGGTCTTAGACAAATGTCTTCAATGCCAAGGAGTCAACAGTCTCTCTAGCTGCTGATACTTCTTCCTTCTTGGAAAAAATATCAAGCAAATTTCTAATTACAGTTTGGAGTCTATTAGACATTGCATCCATTCCCACCTATTGCTCTCTCTGGTCCAATTGCTCCAATCTAGTCTTCATGTACTCACTTCTGGTGACCTAACACTGTACTAAAAGTTAAAGGCTACCGTGGTTAAAAAGCCTACCTATGTGCATTTGTCATTACATCAAAATAAAGCAAAACAGTGGCTGTTGGCATTGACATTTGTTTCACACTTGGCATAAAGAGGACAAATGCCTGGTCTGAGCAAGGGGGGATCTGAGAATTAAGAGCTTAGCCACGCAGTGCAGAGGAGAATAGGAAAGGAGGTCACATGTGATTTACTCAAGTGATGTTTTCCAGGCCTCCCTCTTCTCAGCTGGCTTCTATCCTCTTTTTCACTGTGGGCAGCTACTTCAACAAAAGAGCTGAAAAGGGCAGGATCTGCCTTAACCAAATCAGGATAAAAAATGCAAGCAGCAAAATCACTCTTCCCAGTGCTTTCAAGCTAGAGTTGTGAGTTTGAGGACAGGAAAAAAAATGTTTTTTTGGTTTTTTTTTTTGCTATTGGTAAAACCAAGGGTCCCTATGACTTTGATTAAATTTAGTTTTAAATCCTAGCTCTAGAAATTATCTCTCTCCCTCCTCTCCACCCCTAACCCCCACCCTTTGCAGGCTAAAAATAACATCTTAACCTAGGCATGTTTTCGTTCCTGAGTGTTAAGGTGGAATGGCCTCCTAGATACTATCTCATAAAACCAGACAGAGGGACATCAAAACAGACCTCAGAGCTGAAAAAGACCTGAAAAAGTTATTCAACATTCTGAACTCACCTCCAGTCAACGAGCTCCCAACAACACCCCAAACCCTAACCTACGGCTTCTTGTGATTTTGCCCTATATATCTGTAAGTTACATTCACCAGGGAGTTCAGGCTTTTGAGCAGTAGCTTCCAGTTCTCCTGGGTGGTGCCATTCATAATGAAATAGGCAATATTTCTCCCCCGCACGTCTCGGTGTCCAGCATTTGGCTCTGCCAGCGCCGGGCAGGTGAACTTTCTGTTCTGTAACACTGGCTAGGAAGTATGTGTGGGTACCAGTCCTGTCCCCAGAGCGGTTGTTCTATACTACAGGACAGGTGGTTGGGAAAGAATGTCCTAGAGGACACGCAGGCAAGTCCAAAGATGAGCATTTCCCAGTAATTACGTGATAGGAAAATTTCTCCTAAGCAGCCTCTGAATGAAATAAAGCACTGGACTCCTTGAACAGGATGGTATTCTTCTGCTATATGACGGGTCACACGATGGTTACAGCACGGCGAGGTCTGACTTCTGGGCAGAGAAGGAAGGGCCGCAGTGAGAGAGAACCTGGGGAGGCCGCTGCCGGAGTGCCCTTGCTCGGGGGCGTGGAGGCTGGTTACAGGGGAGCACCCTCCTGAAATCCCTGATCATCAGCACACGGTGAGTCCATGAAATAACCTGCTGTTTAGCATTTGTTCAACACTTCTGAAGTGTCTCATGTAACCCTGCAAAATCAAGGTTGGAAGTCCCATTTCATAATACAGGCCTCTCTACTCCTGGCGTTTAAAATGCTGAGTTTAAATTTTTTGTCTGAGATCTGGATAAAAAGCAGTCCGACTAGGATCTTTGCTCAACCTCTGGCTTCCACATAAGGGTACTGGAAATTTGCCTTGGGCAGCAAGTGATACTATCTGTGTATATCTCTAGAATTTCCAAATAGGCGATTCCTGCCCTGATATAGTTGTCACTGACTATGAGCTTGGAGAGCATTCCAGGATTATTTGGGTTAATAGTCTCAACCTCTACACAAAGCAGCATGCAAGAGATGTTTATTGTGTAACAATAATGGGAAATTACACTATGGAAAACAATATCAAAACACAATCAAAGGGCAATGGATAGGTGAATGTGGAAAAAACATGTGGCTGTCTGCAATCTTCAAGACTAGCAAAACAAAGTAACCCCAGGAAGAACACAACAGAAAGAAAAGCAAACTTTAATCAGAATGGAGAATGAAAGTAAAAATACAGGATCTTCTATTTTTTTCATTAAACCTCCAATCCATGCATACAGATAGCAAGTTCTACAGAAACAAACGTGTAGAGGCAAAAGCCGTTAGGTAAATATTTAGGTGTCACAAAATATGAAACAATGAAATCGTATTTACTTGCCACGCAGTTATGAATGAGATATATTCTGAAGTGTTCCCTCCGACTGCAGCACAGTTCAGGCAGATTCAAGGCATGCGTAATAGTAAAACTTTTTCCCCTTTACACTATTGTGCAAAATTACTGCAGGTTAAGTTTTATTCCTTATGTTTTAAATCGCCCCCTCAAACTGTAAGAAAACCTGATAGTGAGAAAACGCAAAGTGCAAAGAAAAGTGCCAAGAACTGCAGGTATGAAAGGCCGGACACTGAAGGTGGAGAGACTAGCACTGCGGGAAGCAGGGCTGAGAGGAAAAGAAGGCAGATATTAATAACAGGGATCAGGAGAGCTTCGCGGACACGCAGAAAGTCAGCTCAGTAAACGGCACGCCGTGGCGGGGGAGTGAGCATGTTTTCCAGGGGACCCAGGCATGCAGGGCAGTGCTGACGGAAACAAAGGGCAGTGGGAAGGGGGCCCCTTCAAGGAAGAAGGTGCAAAGAGAAGCAAAGGCTCCAAATCTTAGGGTCAAGTGTGTCAGGATGTTCCAAGAAAGTCCCTTGGTGGTGACTCTATGATGACCAAGATGTACCCAGAAGAGACCCAGAATGATTTCTTAACAAATCACACTTTCTCCTTCCTCACCCTGAGTTTTTCGCTGATCCTTCGCATGGTCAGGAGCCTGTTTACTTTTATCTCAGAATAAAAATAGCTTTTTTACCCCCAATAATAAAATATACACTCAACACAAAGTCTAAAGGTAGAGAAAAGTATAAAGGATATAATAAAAGTTGTATATAATCCCATTTCCCAGAGATGAGTAGAATTTATATTGGAGTACATCTTTTTAGGTTTACACACACACACACACCCAAAATGGTACCATACTATACCTACCATACTGTTTTAAAAACATCTATCATAGACATTTTTCTAGCTTGATATAAAGCTCTGCATCATTGTGTTTAATAGCTGCAATATAATTTAGTTAAACAGTTCTTCCACTGATGAACACATAAGTTGTTTCCAATTTGTTGCTTTTATAAACACTGCTGCAATGAGCATCTTTGTACATGTGTATCTGTGCACATGTTCAATTACAATTCCCCCAGGCTAAATTCTGGAAGCAGGCTTTAACTAGTACGGCCTTATTAAAAGATTTTGATATATAGGTTGCTAAACTGTCTTTCAAAATATTTATAAAAACGAACACTTCCACCAGTGGAGTATGAAAATGTCACTGTCATTCGATATCAATCCTTTTTACATGTCCCATGAGAGTCAATTTTTTTCATTTGTACTTTTTAACTAGAGAGCTCTAACATTAACCAGAGAGCCCAACTGAATTACTGTTCTTGTGAAGTGCCTACTACTATTCTTGACTTAATTGAACGATCTTATTATGCAATCACTTCCCAGTAGATTCTCTCCAGTTTTATTGATAAGATCTCAAAGGCCATGGGGCAAAAGGGGCAAGTGGGCAAATGGTAAGGAAGAGGCCCACAGAAATAAGTCCATCCCCAAAGAAAAAGCAAGAATAGTCTAGGGCACTCACAGCCAGCCCTGGGTTCAACAGTGTTGACATGTTTCTGAAAATGTGCACATGTCACTGGACCATGCCACGCCTGTGCGAGACGTCCTCGCCCCTTCCCTCCGCCCTCCCAGGGTGAACTTTCCATTACAGTTTATGTGGCACCTGTGTAATTCCCAAATGTCAGTTACATCTTTTGACTCATACTTTTTTTTTAGATTTAGAGCCTACGAGTTATTTAGTTTATAAATGGCTCCTGTTGCAAATTAAAAACTGATGTATAAATTCTTTAAAGAATAGCCTTGCTATTTTTATTGGGAAATGGCTACGACTAGTTCTCAAATAGCTGAACTTGTGATTTTCAGTCATTTCTCATCGGTGACAGATGCAGTTCACTTATAAATATAATTAGATTATGCCACAAAAATGCTTCTTCTTTTCAACATTTTAAACACATAAAATAGCTTTTCACCATTTTAAAACCTCAGCTTATAAAACCTCAGTTTAGCCTTCCATAAAGATGATCTGGAGAAAAGCGGAACAAGTAAAGAAATGTCAAAAAAAAAAGAAGAAAAAAAATGTAGAAATGTCTATAGTGCTTATGTTCATACTTTTCCTTTTCTAGAAGATGCCATCATGTGTTTGCACTGCTCTCCTCTGGCAGTAGTAACACTGGTAGAAGAAATGGGGGCGAGATGAAGCTCTAAGATATTCCCAAACAAGTCTTAAAATGATCCAACAAACAGCTGTGAGAATGAGTATCCTCCAGGGGGCTAACCTCTTGAGGTTTCAAAACATCTTGCTTCACTTTAATAGCCCCATATACATTTAACATCCAATCATTTACCTAATACTTTCTTGACCCTATTAGTATTTTCAGGTTGTACCACCTCCTGAAGAAGAATGATTTGTAGGTTTCTACCTACACAAGATGGTTGTCCTAAATTACATTTTTTGGACCTTTAAGAAATAGCTCCCAGTCTTATATTCTGGAATTTGTTAGAACCAAAATAATATTGCTACGAGAAGATTCTTCATGACTTAATGAACTTTCACAATATTCTATCTACAACTTAGTCTGTCCTTAGTGTTAAACGGTAATTTTAGTTTGACTTCAAAACCACAGGTTCCCCTCAACCTCTGCTCTTGTTCCTCTTAATCGTATTTCAACTGTCTTTGCCTATCTATGTGCAATGCTTGACAAAGTAACTGACTATGAGTTAAAAATATTTACTGGTAGTTCCCATTGACCAAACCCATAGCTGTAGTCCCTGCAGTTTTATGCTTTTGAATGAAAGCCAGTCTCACAGAAGGTGACTATAATCTGAGAATGAACAGAAAAGGGCGTTTTCCCAAGCTGTGGCTATTCAGACTGTTGAGCTGAAGAAGATACATAACGTATAACTAAGCGTGTCAGTGAGGCAGCAAGCCTTATGCTTTTTCCCAGGTTCCTGTGTAATTCTTCTGCGGGCTGCCTTATAATTACAATCCGTCATTCCCAGAAAGCTCTTCATCTTTCACAGGAGGTTTCCATTTCCAGTTTAAGAACTACTCTGAGTTATTTTTAGCTTTTCAGACGCTCAGGGTTTACAACACAACAGTCCTGTCATCAACCGTAACTCCCTTGTCGAACTGTTCTGTCACACGTATCCCTTGGCCATAATCTTCTCAGACCGCTTCTCTGGCAATGGATGGCTGCAATCTCATTCAGTGCAAGGGGAAGAAAAACAAATCAGAGCATCTTATGCCCAGCAAAGCAAAGGATTGGGACAACTCCTATCAGCTGCTGAATGTTCTTCATAGATAATACTTTCTATCCTTTAACTAAAGAAGCAGTAAACAGGAATGGCTGTTCTTTGTAGTATGAAAAAAGATGGTGCTGATGTGTTTCCGAAACAAAATTTAAAAAAACAAATGACTCATTTAAAATAATGTCACAAAAATGCTTTAAACTGACTATAGATAATAAATGACCTTACAAAACTATTCCTCCCATCAGTTATTAGAAATTTTTAAGAAATAAAGTACTCTGAGGAATGAGTTTGCCAATACACTTTATACCAGTTTTCAAAAGGTACTTTAACCTTTGTGTGCTCAAAATTTTCTTAAATATAGTACATAGTATTTTTTGATTTCTCAAAAAGAATATATTGAACATAGATATTTTTATTACTATTACTACTACTGTTCTTCTTTTTCTTCCTATTATTATTATTATGGAGATAAAAATAAAGTGAGCCCCAAATAAGAAAAGTCAAGATGCAGAAGGGGTAAACACTATGCTCACCTCCTCCCACAACCACAAAATTACAACTAAACGCCCGAACAAACATCATTAAGAAACACCTGAAGACTAGGTGAACAGAAGGGCTACACAGAAGAAGCCAATAGGAGACTGGTAGGAGGGGTAGAGAGAAGGTAGGGGCTGATCCCACACCCACATGTGGTGATTAAAATCAGGAAGGACATGTTGGCTGTGGAGGTTCCCCGTAAGGAATGAGGGGTCACAGCCTCACATCAGGGGCACCAGTGCTGGGAAGAGGAGTCCCCACAACATCTGTCTGTGAAAACCAGAAGGGATTGCATCTGAGAGATGAAAGGCTGCTAGAGTCCCAGGCATTCGCCTTGAGAAGAATGCACATGGACTTGGTCACTCACAAATTCACTTGATCTAAGCTTACAAGGGCCACAGCTCCAAAACACCACAGGAATACTGTACACAGAGAGAACTGAATTGACTAGCTCAGGGCAAGGGCTGGAGGGACAGGGGCTAGGGCAACTCTCTCCAGGGAAGGGTGCACAGGCAGGCACCAATGTTTCTTTCCCACCCAGTTGCCCTGGCACAGGCTGTTGCTAAATGGAAGGGGAGCTCTCCATCAACTGAACACCATCCGCCCCACCCTGGTGACTCCTTGAAACCCCTCCCAACCCAATTTGCACACCTGGCTCAAGCCACTTCCAGCAACTTTTCCACATAAGCAGCCTGCCTTGCCTTGTAATGCAATCTTTCCCCAAAACTCTCAAAGATTTGCAAACTGCAAACAAGCAGTGGCTGGTCTTGGCATGCCCTGTACCTCTTGCCAAGAGACCCCAAGCACAAGCAGTGACCAGTCTCAACTTACATTGTAACTCTTGTCAGGTGGCCCCAAGTCTGGTATAAGCTGAGGCCTGTGTTGGTTCGGAACGTTGCTTCAATTAAATGGCCTTAAGCCCAGCACAAGTGGTGGCTGGTCTCAACTCACACTGTGGTGCCCACCTAAGGGTCCCAAGCCATGATACTCGTGGAAACTGGCTCTGGTTCACAACAGAGCCTCTCCCAAGCCTCCAAGCCCAGCATAAGTAGCAACCAACTGCAGATCATTTCGGTAGCTCCTACCAGGTAGCCCACAGCGGACCACAAGCAGAAGCTGAATTTATCCTGCACTTGAGCCCCTCCTAGAAGATCACAGAACCAACACACCTGGTGGATGGCTTCAGCACACAGCAGAGCACCATCCCTCTCACTCACAGATGACACACCTGACTCAGCTAACACCCGAGCTCTGCTAAAGACACTCCTGCTCCATGGGGTCAGCCCACACACAACAGCTTATCTGCTGTAGTCACAGCTATCCCTCACAGCCAGACAGCCTGAAGGTCAGTCCCATCTACTGATGTGCCAACAGCAATCAAAGCTCAACTACAAAAAGAGGACATACAAGCCATACAAAGTGGGAGTACCCAGCTCAGGTGACCAGGGAGACTGGGCCACTGGGTCCCACAGGTCACCTACTACATATGGCCTCTCTGCCCAGAATAGAAGATATAGCACATCTACCTAATACACAGAAACAAACACAGGGAGTCAGCCAAAATGAGGATAGAAAGAAACATGTCCCAAACAAAAGAACAGAACAAGACCCCAGAAAAATAATTAAACAAAATGGAAAACAGTAATCTAACATGTACAGAGTTCAAAACACTGGTTATAACTATGTTCAATAAATGTAGGGGAAGGATATTTGAACTCAGTGAGAACCTAAAAAAAGGGAAAGAAATCATTAAAAAAATCTGGCAGAAATGAAAAATAAAAAAAATGAAAATGAAGACTACATTAGAGGGAATCAACATTAGATCAGATGAAGCAAAGAACTGAATAAGCAATCTGGAAGATGAGATAGCAGAAAACACATACATGAAAAACAAAAAAAGAAAGGAATTTTCAAAAAATGAGGATAGTTTAAGATACCTTTGGGACAATATCAAGTGCACCAACATTTGCATCATTGGATACCAGAAAGTGAAGACAGCAAGGGATTGAAA
Source organism: Pteronotus mesoamericanus (assembly GCF_021234165.1). Classification (NCBI taxonomy): domain Eukaryota; kingdom Metazoa; phylum Chordata; class Mammalia; order Chiroptera; family Mormoopidae; genus Pteronotus; species Pteronotus mesoamericanus. Next base: position 8,211,683 of record NW_026555310.1, read on the forward strand.
ACCTATTTGAACAAATAATGACAGAAAACTTCTTAATGTGGTGAAGGAAATAGACATAGAAGCACAGAGAATCTCAAAAAAGACAAACCCAAAGAATCACACACTACGACACCTCACAGTTAAAACACTAAAAGTTAAAGACAAAAAGAAAATTTTATAAGTAATAAGGAAAAAGCAGTTAGTTACATACAAGTGAGCTTCTATAACACTGTCAGCTGATTTTCAGCAGGAATTTAGCATGACAGAAATGATTGGCACTAAATATTCAAAGTGATGAAATGCAAAGATGAACAACTGCAACTACCAGCAAGGCTATCATTTAGAATTTAGGAGCGGTAAAGAGTTTCCCAGACAAGAAAAAGCTGAAGGAATTAATCACCACTAAGCCAGTATTATGAGAAATGTTAAAGGGACTTCTTTAAATAGAAAAGAAAAATAAAAAATATAAAAAAGGAAATACAGGAAAGAAAAGATGCTCACTGACAAAGGCAAATAGTAAAGCAGAGGATCAACCAGCTGTAAATTTAGTACAAAGTTTAAAAGACAAAAGTAGAAAAATCATGTAATTAAAACGATAAACTAAAGCATACACACAGACAAAAAAAAGAAGTAAAAAATGACAAAAACATAAACATGGAGGGATTAGTAAAAGTTGCAGCAATTTGAGAATGTGTTTGAACTTAAGCAATCATCAACTTCAATAAACTGATATAAACATAGCTTGGTATATATGAAGGACACAGTAACCACAAAGCAAAAATATATGAGATATACAAGAAATAAAAAGAAAGGATTCCAAGCACAACATTACAGAAAGTCATCAATATTGAAAAGAAGAAAAGAGAATAAGAAAGGAACAGAGAAGAACTGCAAAAACAATTAAAAAAATAGGTAAACACATACCTATTAATAATTACTTTAAATGTGAATGGAGGAAATGCTCCAATCAAAAGACAAAGGGTCGCTGAGTCATCAATTAAAAAACAAGATCCACAATAAGCTACCTTCAGCAGACCCACTTCAGATCTAAAGACACTCGCAGACTGAAAGTAAAGAGATAGAAAAAGATATTTCATGCAACTGAAAATGGAAAATGAATTTGGGGTAGCAATACTTGTATCAAACAAAACAGACTTTAAAAGGGGCTGTATAAAAGAGACGAATAAGTGATTTCATTATAATAAAGAGATCAATCGAAAAAGAGGATTTAACTCTAGTATACATTTACGTAGCCAACATAGAAGCACCTAAATATGTAAAGTAAATATTGACAGACCTACAAAGAGAGCAACAGTAGTAAAGTCCTAAGAGGGGACTTTAATACCCCACTGAAATTAATGGATAAATCTTTCAGAGAGCAAATCAACAAGGAAACAGTGGCCTTAAATGACACATAAGACCAGATGCCTGGATTGATACTTTTAAAACATTTCACCCCAAAGCAGGAGCATATATATTCTTTCTAAGTGCACATGGAACCTTTTCCAGAGCAGACCACATATTAGGACACAAAACAAACTCAATAAACTTAAGGAGACTGAAATCAGACAAAGCATCAACTCCAAACACAGTGGTATGAAACTAGAAACTAGTTACAAAAAGGAAACTGAAACACACACGATAAGTGCTTTAAAAGGATTAAGAAATAAAAACATACCTTGAAACAAATAAAAATGAGAACACAATGACCCAAAATCTATGGGACACAACAAATGCAATTCTAATAAGGATATTCACAGCCATCAATAGAGACCTACCTCAAGAAACAAGAAAAATATCAAATAAACAATCTAACCTTACACCTAAAGGAACTACAAAAGAACAAACAAAGCCCAAATGAGTAGTAGGAAGAAAGTTATGAAGATCAGAAAAAAAAAGTCTAAAAAAAACCAATATAAAATATCAATGAAACCAAAAGCTGGATCTTTAAAAAGATAACATTGATAAACCTTTAGCAAGGCTCAAGAAAATAGAGAACACCCAAATATATAAAATCATATATAAAAGAGAAGTAACAACCAATCCCACAGAAATACAAAGGGCCATAAGAAGATACAATGAACAATTATATGCTAACAAATTGGACAACTTGGAAGAAATGAATAAGTTCCTAGAAACATACGATCTTCCACAATTGTAATGGACAACTGAATTGAAATCTGAATGGACAACTACTACAAAATTGAATTAGTAAAAATTATAAAAAAGAAAAAATCTCTTAACAAACTAAAGCATGGGACCAGGTGGCTTCACAGGTAAATTTTACCAAAGATTTAAAGAAGAACACCTATCCTTTTCAAACTATTCCAAAATATTCAAGAGAAGTGAAGGCTCCCAAGCTCATTTTATGAGGTCACCATTACCCTGATTCTAAAACTAAAGACAGAACCAAAAAAGAAAATTGCAGGTCAGTATCCCTGATGAACTTAGGTGTAAAAATCCTTAACAAAATGTTAGCAAACTGAACTCAGCAATACATAAAATAAAGATCATACATCATGATCAAGTGAGATTTACTTCTGGGATGCAAAGCTTGTTCAATATCTGAAAATCAATAAACATGATATTCCATACAAACAAAATGAAGCATATGATCATATAAATAGATGCAGAAAAAAAGCCCGACAAATTCCAGCACCCATTTAAAATAAAAACTTTCAACAAAGTGGGAATAGAGGGAACATACACCAACATAATAAAGACCATTTATGACAAACCCACAGCTAACATCATACTCAGTGGGGAAAAGTTAAAAGTGTTTTCCTTAAGATCAGAAACAAAAGGAGGATGTCCACATTCACCGCTTTTATTCAACACAGTATTGAAAGCACTGGTACAGCAATTAGATAAGAAAAAGAAATAAAAGACATCTAAATTTGAAAAAAAGAAGTAAAATTATCATTATTTGCAGATGACATGATACTATATGGAGAAAACTAAAGATTCCCCATAAACTGATTAGATCTAATAAATTAATTCAGTAAAATAGAAAGATACAAAGTTGATAATCAGAAATCAGTTGCATTTTTATAACCAATTATGAAATACTAGAAAAAGAAATTAAGAAAACAATCCCATTTACAACTGCATCAAAAAACATAAAATGAAATTCCCAGGAATAAATTTATCCCAGAAGGTAAGAGACCTATACTCAGAAAATTATAAGACAGTGAAGAAAAAAACTGAGGAAGATACAAATAAATGAAAGAATATAAGTTAACAAAACAGTCACAAGGAAGAACTTAACGTTGTTAGAATGTCCGTACTACCGAAAGCAATCTATCAGTTCTATGAAATCCCTATCAAAATACTAATGGCATTTTTCACAGAACTAGAATAATCCTAAAATTTATATGAAATCATACAAGTCTTCAAATAGCCAAAGCTATCTTGAGAAAGAACAACACAGTTGGAGGTATCATGCCACCTGCCATCAAACTATGGTATGCATACACACAGATCAATGACAGACTAGAGAGCCCAGAAATAAACTTACATCTATAGGGTCAATTAATCTCTGACAAAGGAGGAAAGAATATACAATAGCATAAAGACAGCCTCTTCAATAAATGGTGTTGGAAATCTAAACAGATACATGCAAAAAAATGAAATTAGACCACTTTCTTTCACCATATACAAGAATAAATGTATTAAAGATCAAAAACCATCAAACTCCTAGAAGAAAGCATAGGCAGTAAGCTCTTTGACACTGCCCTTAGTAATATATATTTTTTGTCTGTGTCTCCTTGGACAAGGAAAACAAAAATAAATAAATAAACAAATGTAACTATATCAAACTAAAAAGTGTTTGCACAGCAAAGGAAACCACCAACAAAACGAAAAGACAACCTACTGAATATGAAAAGTATATTTGCCAATAATACACTCCATAAAGTCTTATTATCCAAACTACATAAAGAACTTACACAAAACCAAAAAGACAAACACCACCTATTAAAAAATGGGCAGAGGAACTGGATGGACAGTTCTTCAAAGAGGGCATATGGGCAATAGACATATGAAAAGATTCTCAATGTCACTAATCATCAGGGAAATGGAAATTAAAACCATGAAATATCATCTCACACCTTTCAGAAGGGCTATGATCAAGAAATCAACAAACCTGTCGACGAGGATGTGGTGAAAGGGAACCCTCACGTACTGCTGGTAGGATCGCAAACTAGTGCAGCCACTATCATAAATAGTATGAACAGTCCTCAAAAATTAAAAACAGAACTACCTTACAACCCAGCTATTCCACTTCCAGGTATATATTTTTAGAAATCCAAAACACTAATTCAAAAAAGAGTTAGGTACCCTTATGTTCACTACAAGAGCTGAGATGTGAAAGCAACCAAGAGTCCATGGATAGACAACTAGATAAAGAAGATGTGCTACATACTTAAAATTGCATATTATTAAACCATAAAAAAGAATAAAATCTTGCTATTTGTGACAACATGGGTGGACCTAGAAGGTATTATGCTAAGTGATATAAGTCAAGCAGAGAAAGACAAATACCATATGATTTCACTTGTATTTGGACTCTAAAAAACAAAATAAATTGAACAAAACAGAATCAGAGAACAAACCGTTTGTTGCCAAATGGGCAGGAGGTTGGGGGACTGGGGAAATGGGTGAAAAGGTGAAGGCATTAAGAAGTATAAACTGCAAGTTAACAAAACAGTCACAAGGATATAAAGTACAGCATAGGGAATATACCAATAATACTGTAATAACAACACATGGTGTCCGATGGGCACTGGTTTTACTGGGGTGATCGCTTTGTAAGTTATATAAATGTCTAATCACTATGTTGAATACCTGGAACTGAAATAATATTGTATGTCAAATGTAATAGAAAAACATTTAAAAAAACAAACAAAACATAGGTTTTGGCATCTGGCAGAGCTGGGTTCAAATCACAACTCTGCCACATACAAAAAGGAGAAAGTCATAGAAAGAAATGCAGGGTGAGACGATGCATGCAAAGCAGTAATACGGATCCTGAAATACAGTAAAAGCCCAAATATGAGCTGCTGGTGTTCTCTATTTCAACATGTAACAGTTCTTTATTGATCTCAAGCTTTCTTGGCTGTGTTCACATACTTTATAACCACTAGGAATTTCCACCTGCATCTTATTTTTTCCTGTCATATTCAAAGTATGAGGGTCATTTCTTTTGCTGCCATTTTACCTGCTTTTAATAGGTATTCCACTAACTTTTCATTTGCTGCCTTGCATTAAACTGTCAAATTACTAAATTTGTTGAATTCTTTGAAAATTAAGCCTTAGTGTTCTGGTTTTGGACACCAGAGGATTTTTAGCTTTTTTTCACATTCTAAGTAAATGTGATTGAAGTGGAAGGCCCCACCCCACAAATTAATAGAATATGTTAAACATTATTATCATTATATTTTCTTATCCCTTCGATCTGTTTCAAAAAGGGTCTTGTGGCATCTGGCATTAAACAGAATGAAAACAAGAAAGATTAATGAATTATAAATAGAGAAAGAGAATCAGAGCCAGAGAAAGTAGGAAGAGGAAAATGTACTAACCATCAGGATAATTGCAATATTGTGATTTAACATGCCATTTGGCACAAAGTCTTCTGGAGGCAGGGAAGAAAGGAAATGTGTTCCATGATACAGTCCTTGTTATCAGAAAAAAAGAGAAAGCATTCTGATTTGAAGGGGGAAGGAAAAAGTCTCATGCTAGAAACACCCAGTTTTCATCTATTTCCCTAACAATGTCTTTGGCCTGGACTTAGAGTTATAAAATGTAATAAACTGTTAACCTCTGAATTTTTTGTCTTTAGTTCTCATATCACTTCTACCCTTGAAGCAATCAGTCTACATTTCACTCTGTTCCATCTACTTCCATTGCTCCAGTCTGCGCACATAACTCTTACTAACCAGATTACAATTAACATCCTCATCAGTCTCCTCGGATGCAGCTGTCCTGTTTGCGAATTCACCTTCTGCACTGTCACCATATGGGTGTTCCCACACCACCACCATGGCCAAGTCACAGGATTCTAACCCCTTCAGCTACTCCCAGTGACCTATGGAAGAAATGCCAACTTTTCAAATGGGTATTCAATATCCCTCCTAATCTGATCATAGCCCATATCCAACCATCCTTTCCAAAAGTGTTTGGCTATGTTATGCTGCTTCGTGCCTCAGGTTCTTTGTTTACAAGATTTGCCCTCCTGAAATCCCTTTTCCTTCTCCCTCCCACCTATCCTAATGGTACTTGCTCAAGGTCTGGCTCAGTTCTTCTTCCATGAAGCCTACTTAACAACTGGCTCCATGTTTCTTTCTCCCTCACTATACCACTGCTTATGTCAATCGATGTGTTCGTGGACTTTTGGAGATTCCTGAGACCCTTTCTGGGGGCACATGAGGTCACAACCATTTTTATAGTAATACTAAGACGTTATCTTTCTTGTCTTTCTCATTGTGTTAACATCTGCAATGACAGTGCAAAAGCAACTGTGCCAGCACCTTAGCACAATTCAGCAGTGGTACCAAACTGTATGAGTCATTGTCGTATTCTTTACCATCACATACAGTAAAGAAAAAAAAATCTCTTCATGTAAGGATGCGCTTGATGAAGCTGTAACAGTTGCTAGCTTTATTAAATCTTGATCCTGAGTACAGGGTTGTGTACAGAAATGGAAGTACCCATAAAGCACTTCTGTTGCACAGCAAGTATGATGGTTGTCTTGAGGAAAAATGTACAGTTTTTGAGTTGCCAATTTTTTTTTCACAGACACTAGTTTTACTTGACAGATGACTGAAACAAAATTCAGTTGTACAGACTTGGGTATTTGGCAGATACTTTCCTGGAAATGAACAGTAAAACTATCATTTCAAGGAAAACAATTGACAATATTTATTGCTAATGATAAAATTTGAACTTTCAAGCAAGTATTAGAATTTAGGACAATTTGTAGTCAACGACTGTGGACTTGACAGTTTCTTAATATTCAATGGCTTTCTGATGAGATTGGATCTGTGTTAACAAATGTAGTGGGTGGGTTTTTTTCGCACTGTATAATAAAGTAGGTCAACATTTATAAGAGCTACTTAACTCAGTGAACCTATATTTTCCAACTGCTGTATGCATGGTGATAAAAGCCATGCTTGGGTTTCAAAATGTAACAGATTTTTAATAAACAAGAAGATCATTTATATGGTTTTACAATCCACATTGCAACCAACCTTTAAGAAACTACCACTTACTGAATTTTAATGTGGTATCAAAAAAGAATATCCACAATTACCTAAAAAAGCTTTAAAATACTCCTCTCTTTTCTGTCTACCTGTGTAAGCCTGGATGTACTGAGTTGGTCAAAATATTTGATTAGTTTTTTCCATAAAACAGCTCTAGTAGTGCTTAGTTGTACAGTTCTAGCAGTGCTTAGTTGTCTTTAATGTCATTTGAAACAATTTTGCTAGATTGTATTGTGACAGCTGTTATATCAACATGCACTTTTTAAAAAACTTACCAAAATTGGTTAATTTTTCAGCACAATTTTAATATTGAAGATGGAAGAAGATATGCAACATTTTCAGTGTATTATACTTTATTATTTCAAGAAAGGTAAAAACTCAACTGAAACACACACACAAAAAGATTTGTGCAGTGCATGGAGAAGGTGCTGTAACTGACTGAATGTATCAAAAGCGGTTTGCAAAGATTCTTAGCACTATTGACATCTTGGCCAAATAATTCTTTGCTGTGGGGCTATCTTATACATTGAATGATGTTTAGCAGCACCCCTGGCCTCTACCTACTGGAAGCCAATAGTGGCAGGTACCTGACATACTCAAAATATCCAAATCAATAAAGTTATTGGTGAAAATGAAAAAGTGTCTTTTATTTTACAGAAAAAAACTAAACAGACTTTTTGGCCAATCCAATGTTTCACATCACATACTTCAACCAAAACAACATATTCCAACTTTTAACTGCAGAAGCAGATTTAAGAATCCAACTGTTCAGAGGAAACCAACAATAAAATGAAAATACAATCTACTGAATGGAAGAAAATATTTGCAAATGATGTCTCTGATAAGGGCTTAATATTCAAAATACTAAAAAACTCATACAACTCAATAACAAAAAAACAATTCAGACTAAAAAATGGGTAGAGGACATCAATAGACATGTCTCCCAAGAAGACATGCTGATGGCCAACAGATACATGAAAAGATGTTCAACATCAACTAACCACCAGAAAATGCAAATCAAAACCACAATGAGATATTGTGCCCGTCACTTCATGGCTAACAGGGTGGCTATTATCAAAAAGTCAACAAATAGCAAGTGCTTGTGGGTATATAGAGAAAAGAGAGCACCTGTGCATTGTTGGTGAGGTTGTAAATTGGTGAAACCACTATGGAAAATAGTATGGAGGTTCCTAAAAAAATTAAAAACAGAATTACCATGTGAATCAGCAATTCTACGCCCGGTTATTTATCCAAAGAACATAAAAACACTAATATAAAAAGATATATGCACCCTGATGTTCCTTGTGGCATTATTTTTAATAGTCAGGATAGAGAAACAACCTACGGTGTCTACTGACTGATACACAAATAAAGAAGATATAATGGAGTAACATTCAGCCATAAAGAGATGAAATCCTCCCATTTGTGACAACATGGACAGACTTTGAGGGTGTTATGTGAAATGAAGTCAGTCAGATGGAAACACAAAAACTGTATGATTTCACTCATGTATGGAATACAAAATAAAGAAGAAACAAATACTTATATGCGGGATATAAAACAAACGCATAAACACGAAGACAGTACGGTGGTTACCAGAGGGAAGGGGTTGGGGGTGGGGCAGGAAAGGGTAAAGGGGGCCAAATACATGGTGACGGAAGAAGGTCTGACTCTGGGCGGTGGGCGCACAGCGCAATGTACAGCTGATAGGTCCTAGAAAGGTACGCCTGCAATCTCTCTAACTTTATTAACCAATGTTACCCAAATAAATTTAGTACAAAAAAACAAAAACAGACGAACTCATGGATACAGACAAGAGACTGGTAGTTATCAGAGAAAGGGAGTGAGAGGGGAGGGTAACATGGATAAAGGGGGTCGAATGTATGGTGATAGATGGACTCTGGACTTGTGGATGTGATCGCAACACCATAGTATATACAGATAGTGAATTAAAAAGTCATGCACCTGAAACATACATAGTGTTATTAATCAATGTTACCTCAATAAAAAACAACAACAAAAAAAATCCAGCCATCTTCTCTTAAAGAGATCTGTAAAATATACAAAGTAATGCCTCCTTTCTTACTAAATTTTGTTTTAGAAAAGTTATTTTTCATAAAATACCTTAATTATGTTCATGTGTATTGAGTTTATTATTGGTTATGTTTAAATGAATTAATAAATATTTAAAATTCAGTTTTAAATTCTAATACAGTAAATCTTGATAGCTATACTCATGTAAGTTCTTTGGTGTCAATGCTTCATATATTCTTAGAGGTTATGCTCTCAAAGCTCGGAACTGTTGTTATATACCATTCATTCTGGCTCTCAGTTTTGCATTATACAAATTATAATAGCAAGATACAATACATATAGGATCCAGCAGAAGTAACGCCTACTTGCGTGTGGTTGGTAGGGTATGTGAATGTTTCGTACCAGATGGACAGTAATTTGAACATTTCACCTAAAATGTCATATGGCATGCTTGAATGTGATATTGTTATGTTACAGAATCACATGGCTATAATTTGGTAATAAAAGATTTTGTAATAAAAAAGGGGCATTATTTGTGCTAGACTCTGTATATAGTATAATGTTATCTATTTTTATGCACACATATTATCATTTTAATTGGATTATAACAGTAAAGGAAAACAACGCTACTTTTTGTTTTTTAGGAAAGTAAGCCAAAGAGAAACTTACTGAACTGACTTGAGATAATATATTCAAGTCCAGGTGTTTACTGGAAACATCTTCACGTTTTGTAAAGGTTCAGTATCACTGGTTTCCAAAGGCTGCTCCAGATGGCTTGGAAAATTTAAGACCACATTTCATCCTAATGCAGCTGTCAGCTTCTATATTCCATTTAACGTTTCTAATGATTACACTGTATTCCATCAAAGTAAAGTATTTCCCACCTGTCTTTGTACATGCAGTTCCCACTTCCTAGAATCTTCTCTCCCTTTCCCTGGCTAACTCCTCTTCACTGAGCCCTTTCCTAGCCTTCCTGGCTAGCTTAGGTCTCCCTCCTTATAGACTCTCACATCAACATGTACTTCTTAACTGTCATGCCTCACAATTTTAATTGTCTAGCCATTTGCATAATTATTTGATTAACATCTGTCTTTCTCACTAGAACATATGCCCCAAAGGATATTCCAGTTGTATTTCCCAACTGTCCCTGCTCAACAGGGTCATATAAATATTAAATGGATAAATATTATTAAATAAATCAACAGAAATTAACTCTTTGTCCTGTGACACTTTGTGGTACAACAAAAGCCAGAACAGATAAAGCCATGGAGGGAAAATTCCATTGCATATCACAAAAAATACAATACAATACAATACTCAGGTTTCTCTTTTTAAAAGAAATTAGAGGGTAGTGGGTTAACAAAAGTGATCACGGGAAGACTGTGAGACCCCAGAGAAGAAAGGTGGCAACCTACTCTGAGGGGGGATGAGGAGAAAGGGACAGATTGAAGCTATAACTTACACTTAACGTCAGCAGGTCAGAAACTAAGTGTCTGGAAAATTCTCAGGGGACTGGCTTGGGCAGCTGGGAGGATGAAGATGATATTTACCTGAATCCAGAAAACTGAAAGAGAAATACAAGTAGGAGGGGAAGGCTAAGGGTACGAGAAATTTCCAAGTGGAGCTATCAGGTCTGTGGGGTAGAAGGAAAGATCTAAGACTGCAAGAATGAACGTGGGAGTTGTGAACATGGAACCTGTATCTGGAACTAAAGAAGTGAGTGTGAGAAGAGCAAGTGAGAAAAGACAGCTGGGGTGAGCTCTGAGGAAACCTGACAGACAGGAAGGGCTTGGATGGAAGGGGAAAGGCAAGCGAAAAGGTACAGAAGTGGTTGGAGGGACAGAGAAGGGGCCAACCGTAAGATTATTTTTGATTCCCTTCTCCATCACTTCTCATCTCTCTCATCCTTTCTACACCCCTACTTCCGCCCCACCCTATACCGGGATTGTAAGAGCAGTCTAACTGGATGGCTTGCTTTGTTTTTCCTTCCAATGAATGCTGTATACTCCTGCCACACGGATCTCTCCATAGTTGCCCTCTCCAAGTGCGTCTGCTTAATGTACATGCATTAAACGAAATTAAAAATTCAGTTCCTTTATCTCCCTAGCTACATTTCAAGGGTCTCCGCAGCCACATGTGGCTAAGTGACAATCGTGGTGGACAGCCCAGAGTCAGAACATTTCTGGCATCCGAGAAAGTTCTGTTGAACAGTGTTCCTATAGCATTGCTTTATCGTCTCAGCTCAAAGGTCCAAACCCCAAGTTCAAAGCTTCTACATTTGGCGCTAGGCTGTCTTTCTAACTTTATCTCCCGCGACTCCCCTAGATCAAGTCCACAAACGGGGCACACTCACTCCTTTCCATTCTCATTTATTTGTTCATGTAATGCTATCGGGATACCCCCCTGCAGTGTATCCACTGTGATGGTCAGGTAAGGGTCACCTTGGCTAGGCTTACCCAGTCATGCAACAAAACACTAATTTAGGTGTTGCTAGGAAGGTATTTTGTAGATGTGGTTAATATCTAAAATTAGGAGATTATTCTCAGTGGTATGGGTGGGAATCTGCCAGTCAGCTGAATGACCTTAAGAGAAAAACTGAAGCCTCTCTGAAAAAAATTCCATCTATAGGCTGCAGTGCCAGCCCCTGCCCGGGAGCTTCTAGCCTTCCCTTCCTATTGGAGCGCCCTATGGATTCGACCCCACAGCTGCAGAAGCCAGTTCTTTGAGATAAATTCTTTAATACATCTCTTTCTCTCTGTATCAGGTGTGATAATAGACATATACACACATTTAAGTATACACATACATATATGCATATATGTACAAACAAGTGTATATGTGAGTATATATTATCCTGGTTCTGTTTTCTGATAAAATCTTGATTGATGTAGATTGTGGTACACATTTCAGTCCTTACTGAGAAGTTTCCTTCAAAGTTGAGATGTATACCCGTCTTTCAAAAATACATACCTGTTTTTTTTGAAGACAATGATTCTTAATCCTGGCTGCACAATAAAGTCACCTCTGTAAACTTTTTATCAGCATATATAGGTTCTAACAAAGAGCAAGACTGGCTCAGGAAGGTGGGAGGTGGGCCTTCGCTTTTTAAAAGAGCTCGCCAGGCAATTCTGATGCACAGCCAGGGTTGAGAACTACAGTTCTAACTGAGCTCCCCTCGGGCCTTGGTTAAGTGCTGCTGGAACCAGCAAGCACTGCACACTGCCTGACAGTTTTCATTTAACCGACCACCCACCAACATCAGGTGCGTGACGGACATTGGTCAGCTAATAAGACAATGTGATTGAATAAGTGAAAAATTTACTGCAAATTTTCATGAAGCTGATAGTGGTTTATTCAAAATAGTGCATAACTTAAACAGCTCTCATTTCTAGTTCAATTGAAAATTATTAGTAAGAGTTTGTAAGTACTTGACATTTATTTATTGATAGACTGTACTGGTGGTATTTTATAATATTGCTGGGTATGATTCTCAACCCACTGATAATTTTGTAGGAAAATTATTTTACACCTCAGGGCCTGTAACTACTTTTTCAAGAGCATAAGTCCCAAAAGCTCCTGTGTGCTCATAAGAACCAATTCCTGATGCCAACACAATTTGATTTCATTTGAAAGCAAAGGAGCAGGGGTATGGGCTGGGCTGAGCCAGGTAGGGCTGTGGCCATTTCAAGACTGGCTAGCCCTGTCCTGCATGGTGCATTGCCAACTATAAGCATCCATAAATGTTAGATGAGACTTCTCACTGTATTATTATTTCATGAATATGCTTTTAAGATAGCTAAAATGCTTTTCAGCCACTGTGCAGTCACTAAACGACACTCCGGTAAGGAAACCTACGGCTGATTTTTCTGCTTTTTATACACGAAGAGACTGAGGTCCAAAAAGGAAAAGCAACTTTCCCAAAGGGAACAGAGAGTAGAGCTGCATAGGGACAGAGGGCTTCTAATTCCCTGAAATTCCATCTCCCACAGCCTGGGGCAGATGAGTTGGGGAGTAACTATTTTTAGAACGCCTTTCCATTACTAAAAAGAAACCTTCTTTTTTTAAAAGTGAAAACACTTCTCAAAGTCTCAGTACTCCCTACTTGAGTACTTCCTATTTCACAAGACAGTATATCTACGTTTTTGTTTTTGTTTTTAGCAGAAATAAAAGTGATTTATTTATGGTTTAAAATTTTCTAACATTTCTGAAACACATATGAATTATCTTCATAATAAAATATAAAAAACTTTAAAATGTGATTTTGACTACCAAAAATAAATACACGTTCTCTAGATGGTTTGTTTGCTATATTGATCAACCTCCTGCCAGATTCTACCCAGCCTCTGGTGTGCCTAAGTGCTTGTTTGAAAATACTGCAGAGGTAGAACAACTGTCACCCAATGTTTGTGACCTGTGTGGACTTCAGGCAAGTTACTTAACTTCTCTGGGCCTTTACTGTTGATAGGTCTTAGCCCGCTCAAAAGAGTGGTAAAAGAAATAGACTGAAGGTCATTTGCATTGTGGATCATGAGTTTGTTATACAAGGATACCTCTAGGTATCCTGAGTTTGTAACTGAGTTTGTAACTCAGGAAAAGCCAAATGGAAGAGATGCACAGGTCAAGGTATGAAGTAAGGGCACATGGGTTTTTCCATGCTTAATCCCGGTGCTCCACTTCAGTGCATTTACTTTTCAAAAACGCTTCAGACCAACAAAAGTACATGAAATCGTGGTGATACCATTAGTTTCACTGAATGACCTGTCAAAATTTTCATGATGTGTTTTTATTTAAAGGGATTTGGACTTAGCAGTCAAATTTTACTCCAGCTCCAAGTATGGTCCTGACTTGATATATTCTAATTCCTACTAACATCGTCTAAAGATTCATATTATTGGCCAGCCCATTATAATTAATGAAAATGCTCTTTGGTAGTTACTACAATCTGTCAGGTCACATTAATCTACATTTCAAAAGTGACTTGGGAGAAGGAACTTTAAATGCATTTTTTCCTTTTGAGGGAGCTATTAGGGTTTTCTGGATAAAAGCCTATTTATACCTTTTTTTTTTTTTTTTTTTTTTTTTGGCCAGAGACTTAAGGAATACATTTGAGATTTACAGTAAGAATGTACTTCTTATTATTATTTGTTGAAATAAGAAAAACTACAGTTAACTAGTTGAGTTTCAGAAATAAAAAGATTTTAAATTATCTTTCCAAAACCCTTCATTCTTCCAAATTATGAGTTCAAAATATGGGATGGATAGCTGCAATTGAAATCCCACTGGTTTCCCTTTTCAATTTTCCAGGAATCCTGTGAATTCATATTGTATATACATTTCCACCAAGTTCTGTATTTCTCTTTAAATTTTAATTTAATGTGTGTGTGTGTGTGTTTGTGTGTGTGTGTGTGTTTAAGGTCATGGCACAGTCAGGTTATTTACCAGCAGACTCTCAAATTTAACTCAATTCTTTTGCCTCTGTGGGCTTTTTTGGCCATTATTGTAATATGCTTCTAGATGACTTATAATCAAATGAGTTCTATGGTAAATATGATATCACATCTTTGTTCAGAATGCCCAGGGCTCCCTGCTTTCCTCATGCATGTTTCTGTCAAATTAATTTTGACATTCTTCAGAAAAGAGATAGCTTGCTGAATTTCAGATGGGCTACTTTGTGGGGCAGGAATTCACAAAGCATTTTACAGTCAAGGGTTTCTTAAAATTGCAGAATAAAACCAGGTAGAATGAATACTGCTATATGGCGGAAAGGGTTTAATCAATTACATAATTTGGCTGATGATGATAATACGCTAAATGAAGGGAAAAAATAAAAAAGAAAGCAACTCAAACATCAGTGAGCCACACATGTCTTACTGCAGTAGTACAGTCCCAGAAACAACCTCCCTTTCTCTCATTCCCCACTTTCCAAGTCCAGCTACGGATAAAACACGTACGCCCTTCTGTTCCATCACCACTGGCACGTGCTGGTCCAAGCATTCATCATCTCATGCGACAACGTTATCCAGTCTGTCTGTACTTGAACGACTCCAAGGAGCTACATGAGAACACTTTGCTGAAATAAAATCTGTCTGCCTATATATACTTCCTATTCATGGGCCTTAATACTATATTATGTGTTACCACCAATTACTATTGTCAAATACTTAAACTTGTCATCATGTTTTTTCACCACCATGTTGACCCTTCTCCTTTCAATAAGCTTCCTTTTAAAATGGAGCACCCCAAACAGAGGTGGATTTACCAATACTGAATGGGAGAAGCCTAGGACTTTCTTTGTTCTGGATACATAGGTATGAATAAAACCTAGAGGTATTATTACATGCTCAATTCATACTTTGTTTAATTAGCCAAATACTGAACCTTTTCATGTGATCAGTCATTAGTCTCGGCCCTTACGATATTTACTTAAGCAGCTGATATTTATGAATTAGGAGCAGGAGCTTAGTTTAATTCATATTGATTTTCGTCTCCCCTAGAAATTGATTTCCATCCATTACTCCAATCTTGGTAAGATCAGTTGTCTAGATAAGCACACACTCACTAGGCCTGTATTTCTTTATTCTGTATTTAAATGCAATTTTTTTTCCCACACACCTGCTAAAGTCAAAACACACAAAAATGCCTGTGGCTTTCTCCTGCTTTACTGGTCTAATAGTCTCCCCATTTAAAAAGGCAGGGGCAATGTGCTCACTTTGACATGACTTATTTTTATTGAACTCATGTTGGCTCCTGATGACCCTTTCTTTTCCTAACCTTCACTAACCATGTGTTTAAAAATCTTATTCTCTAATATTCCTAGAGATTACTGCTGCAGCTTCAATGTCTCCACTGATGAGGATGCAATCTATGCCCAACCTCGATGCTAACCCCACCAAAGGGAAAATTGTCACATTTGTCCCTTTACTATTGTGGAACTCATCCTAGTCTCCGTATCGCCTCAAGATTACTAATTGTGATTCCATGAGCACATCTACACACTCCTTTAAACACCCTAGTTGATACATAATTTTTCTCATCAGGATATTTAAACTCATTTGGAATAATTATATTCCTTTCTAAAATAGTCTTGTGCAGCATGGGCTTCTATAGCCCCTCCCCAGGGATTGGACCACTTCAATCTAAAGTTCACCTTCATTAGCAGGAGAGACAAAAGTACTATAGAAGCTGATGAGCTCTTTATTCTGTCATCTTGTACCACAAAACTGTCTTCCTTAAATTTTCAACCATCACTGCCTCTTCAGGGTCTAACATAATTCAAAATCAATCTCTCTCTGACCATGTTAAGCCCTTTAAAACTTTTTTTTAAAATTTTTATTTATTGACCTTAGAGAGAGAGAGAGGAAGGGAGGAGGAGAGAAACATCGATTTGTTGTTCCACTTATTTATGTATTCATTGGTTGATTCTTGTATGTGCCCTGACTGGGGATCAAACCTGCAACCTTGGCATATGAGGAAGACACTAACCAACTGAGCTACCTGGCCAGGGCATGTTAAGCTTTTTTTTTTTTTTTTTTTACAAGCCTCAACTCATTAAATCACTCTGGACTTGAGGTTTACTCACACTTTTTAGTTAAAACAGAAAAAATAAGATTGGGGTGTTCCAGAAAAGTATTAGTACAGAATGATAACGTGTTAGCTCTCTGAGTTAAATCGGCTGTAGCAGGTCTGTCTTAGCTGGGCCCAAAAGCCTCATCACCATTTATGACTGTTTCTCTGGGAAAGTACATTCTGCATTCCAAAGAAGTGACTCAGAGAAATTTCTGACCCAGATCTGTGCCTGTTGGACTGCTTACTTTTGCTCCTCCTCCCCAGTCCTAACAAACGTAGCTCCTAAATCTGCCACAGAAAGCAAATGAGTAGATGCCCTTTCCTCCACATTCAAGCAAAGTACACATTCTGGTACCTTTGCTCTTGAATGCACAAAAAGCTCTCAATGTTGGAATGCCAGGTGAGTATCTCTCACAGCGAAAGGGCCAATTTAGCTGTTCTTACTAGCTAGTTTATCTTTGATCTCATTTCTCCTTTTGAGAGTCATTTTTGCCAAAATAATGTTCTTTTGTTTGGCTTCCTTTTGCAGTTGAGTTTCTTTTCTCTTTTAGTTTGGTCAAATTAGTGTCAAATGCTATAAGGAAAACCACCCTTTTTCTCTGTTCAGAGCAGGCCCAAGAGTGCAAGTGCAAGTAAAGAAATGCTCGAATGGAAGGGTCCTGCCTTATGCCCAGTCTTCCAGACCCTGAAGCGCCTGGGAGATTGAGGCAGACCTTGGGACATATGTGGGGTTTCTGGAATTGGCCAGAAAGACCTTGAACTGACCAGAAAATAAACCATAATCTCTCTCAATAGCCTCTGCACTGATTTACTTGCCTTAGGGCTACTTAGACGAGGTCTAGCTTTCTAAGGGAAAAAAACAATTAAATTGAATCCACTTGGAAACAAACCTGAATGACCATCTTGAAACAAAACCTGCAAACAAAAACCTGCAGATCTGTGGGCAGCTGGTTTTGATTTTTCTCTTATACCTTTCATACATCAGGGCAAGGGACTGGACTGACATTCTCTTTGTTCCACGTATCACTTTCAGACCATTACTCCCAACGTTCTTGGGGGAAAAAACTTTTAGGTCCATGCCAGTAGAACATACTCCGAAAGTTTTCCAGAGTCTGTCATCTCCTCCTCGCAGCTGCTGCCCCTGGTTCACCGAAGTCTGGCCCCTGGATCCCATTTCCCTCTCCATTCTGAGTCGTCCATTGTATCACAAGGACATCCGCATCCACAGTCATGACCGATGTACAATGCTGCCTCGGTAGATTGACTTCTTATCACAAATTATCTTCTCCCTTTCATGCACTAACTTGTAATCACTTGAAAAATTCTGTTTCCAAAATCACTTATTCAAGAATCCCTCTTTCTGACCCAACTAGCATCTCCCCTTCTCATTCCATGGTGACTTCAGAGGACCCATGATTTTTATTGACTGATTGACTGATTGATTGATAGAGGGGGAGAGAGAAACACTGATGTGTTGTTCCACTTACTTTTGCATTCATTGGTTGATTCTTATTGTGCCCTGACTGGATATTGAACCCACAACCTTGGTGTATTGGGGAGATGCTCCAACTGAGCTACCCAGCCAGGGCCCATGATATTTTCTAATCAATCTGCAAACCCTCTTTTTCTCCCACCCTTCCTTGTTTAAGGTTACATTTCCCAGCTCATCATTCAGTACCACTCTTCCCATCGTGTTCATTTAACTGGCTGAAGCCTGCTATCTGCTTCCTTGCTGTCTGGCTGATCCTGGAGAAACTGCAGCAGGGCAATTGGGTGTCACTGTAAATTCAGGCTCATTGGCCCCCACACGCCCTCACCCCAGTCCAGACATCCTAGGCTTTTTCTTAGGTTTGTCCAGGTCAGCTTGTTCTCTCACTCTCCGCTACGACTTCAAAGCGCTAACTCCTCCCCCTCAGAGTTCTCCTCCCTCTTGGGAGCTGAAAACTGAAGCTGTGAGATGGGAACCCCCTCCACTTCTTTCTGTCAAACCCGCAAACGAACAGCATGGACCCTCTTGTTGCTGTGCCTTTGGAGACACTGTCCCCCCGACATAGTGCCGACTGCTCCGCAAGCGCTGTGCACGCCGGCCACAGCCTTTAGAGCCACTCTTCTCCAGATCCAGTTGTTTCCCTCACACAGATCCTTCTTATCGATCTTTTAAATTTGTTCTAGTCTCTCTATCAGACAGAAGGAGATCATCCTCGGCTTTCATGTTCTCCTCCAGCTATACCTCTCTCATCCTCCAGCTCTTTAGAGTCAAGCTCCTTGAAAGACAGGTCAATATTTCTTAGTCTTTTCTCCTGCTCATTCTATAATCCTCAGAGGCCCCGTGACCCCAACACTCCCTAGAAACAGCTCTATGTAAGGCTATCGGTGACCTCAATACCTTCTCCGTATTCATCTAACTCAGTGGTTCTCAAATAGGAATGGTTTTGTGCCCCAGGAGACATTTGGCGATGTCTGGAGATATTTGGGGAGAGGTTCCTTTGCATCTTGTCACAACTGGGGCGGGGGTCCTTTGCATCTTGTGGGTAGAGGCCGGGAATACAGCTTAACATCCTACAATGCACAGGGGCAGCTCCCCGCAACAAAGAGTAATCCAGCCCACAAGTCAGGGGTGCTGAGGCTGGGCAGTCCTGCTATGACTAAACCCCTCCCTACACAGCACCCGGAACCACCCAACATTTCTCTGCTTCTGCGCTGCTGTCCTGCCAGTCTCCGGATTTTTTTCCTGCCTCTCTGGTCATTTCCTTTTGCTGCCATCTACTGATCCCTGAATCACTAACCCTCATTCCTTGGAGATTTAAGCTTTGGCTCACTGTTACTTTTTTTAATGCACTACTCCTCACATAATTCTTGGGGATTTTCATATCCATATATGTGACTGTCCCAACATCCTGTCCTTGCAACCCCGCCCTGCCTCACACATTCATTCCAATATTCAAATTCCACACCAGACCTTGTCTGTACTAGTTACTGTAACCTCTCCCTCAACTACAACCATCTGACTCTTCCACTACTGCTTATTATTATTCCAGTTCACTTTCTCCAATACCCTAACTCCAAAAATGATCACACCCCACTAGACTCTCAATCTGATCCTATTGCCTCACTCTCCTCTTATCCCTGGTCCTATAGACCCTTGCAAATACCTGGTAACTCTCTTAGCCTTGTCTTGCTTCACTGAACTGAGTTGGTGAAACCCCCAAATACGTTAAATCAAACTTTTTGCCAATTCCGCACCTGCTCCCCAAAGCGGGACTTGAACGGGAAAAGCATAAAACTGTACGCCCACTTCAAGCGGGCCCTTAGGGCTGCGGGGCAACTATATCACTTCACTCTCAGATGCCTCTCTGAGGCCTCCTCCTCTCTCTGCAGATCTCTTACCTCTTTTCCTTTCTCAGTCTTAGCTAATGCTTCCCATTTTATTGGTAAATAAAAATCAATCAATAGAAAACTTCAGTATGCTCCTACGAGCAAGTCTAATGAACTAAATCCTTCCACCTGAGTCTCCAGACCGGCTTCCCACCTATTCTAAAAGTGAACCGTCCCCACAGCTATGGGGGGAGGCCAGCCCCTCCTCTCGTGGAGTGGATTCCATCTCCTTCCTCCCTCTCGGAGGGCATTCCAGGAATTCTTCCCTTCACTCCTGCAGCATCAGATTTCCTCTCCTTACTGAATTATTTCTATTATCATACAAAAGGTAATGACTGTCATCTTAAAACTAACTAAAGAAGGGGAAAAACTCTTTTCAGCCTAATCCCTTTCCAGATAATACCTCCTTTCTCTGCAACCTTGTTTAGCAAAATCTTTTGGAAAGTGTTATCTAAACTCCCTGTATCCAATTCCTCTTCCTCCATTCCATTTTGAATTCTCTCTAAGGAGGTTGTGGATCTCGCCACTCAGCCAAGACTTCTCTTGCCAAGGTCTCCCCCATATGGAGACACCCAGCTTCCCATCCTCCTGAGAGGCATTTGGTCACTCCCTCCTGCTCTGCTCTGTCTTCAGTGGCTTCCAGGACTCTCCCCCTTTTCCTCCTGCCTCGCTGGCTCTTCCGCCTCAGTCTCCTCTGCTGACTCGTCCTCATTGCCCTGACTGGCAGACACCGGAGCTGCCAGAGCTCACTCCAGCATCTTTTTTTTTTACTCTATCTCACCCTTGCCCTTGCTGCTCTCATTCAGTCCCACAGATTTAAACACCATTTGTGTGCTTACAACTGATAGATCTCTAGCCTGACCCCTCTCTAACTCCTGACTTGTATATCCAATTGTATATCAACATCTATACTTGGACTCCTCAAACTTTACATGTACACAACTGAAATGTGACTTTCCTCTGCATACTCTTCCCTCCAATTGCTCCTTCCGCAGTCGTCCAGGTCGATCACCTTAAAGTTATCGTTGACCGCTCTTTCTTGCACACATCACATCTGATGTGTCAACAAATCCTCTTGGTTCTACTTTCAAAACACACCATGAACTGGCATATGTCTCACTACTGCCATAATGAACACTCAGGACCAAGCCGCCATCATCGCGCCCGAGGAGTCCTGAAAAGCCCAGCAGATCCCCAGCTTCTGCTCTTGTTCCTCCGCAGTCTATACTCAACACAGACAAGGGGATCCCGTTAAAACACAGGTCAGGTCAAGCCACTCTTCTGCTCAGAATCCCCCAGTTTACGCTCCAATAACTTCCCAACCCACTCGGGGCAAAACCAAAGTGTTCAGCATGGCCTATGACGTCTCCACCATCTACTATTCTCACCATCCTGCATCCTACTCCAATCAGACTGGCTTCCTGCCATTTCCTCAAATACATCATGAACTCCCACCTCCACCTCAAGACTTTTGTCCATGCTCCACCATCTGCCTGGAGAAGGCTTCCTCTAGATTTCCAAATAGTCTGCCTCCCTGCTTTCAGGTTTTTCTGCTTGCTACCTCCTCAGTGAGATATGCCCCGAACACTATTTTAAACTGTAACCCTTCCCCCTCAGTATACACATAAAATCCTTAGTTTATTTTTTTCCTTAAGGATTCACCATCATTTGACACATGATGTATATTATTTATATTGTGTTTTATGTCTCTCCCACCAAAATGTAAGCTCTACAAGTGAAGGAATATTCTCTGTTCACTATAGTCCCTCAAATTGTAGACTTCAAATACATATTTGTTAAACGAATTAATATTTTAACTTTTTACTGGGGATCACATATATTTTCATCTAGTTAAACAATATCAAATTTGAATTTCAGGGAATCCAGAAAGTAGTATCTCCCTCCTCAGAAAAAGAGCCAGTTACATGAAATCCCAAACAGGATACTCTTCAGGCCTCCTCCTTCTCATCAGAACCATGACTGCTGATGGAAGGGGACATATATTTACTCCACTGTAATCGTCATCTTCCTGAGTCTATTTTCTAGTTTTAGCTCTCTAAATCCTGGTTTTTCATCATCTTCCCTGGTTTATCCTATTGTAATCCTAATAATCTTTTCCCAGCCCATACTCTATTATTTACTCCAAATTTGGTAGAAGCTAAACAAAGGAAAACATCACTAAGAGCATGAGACGAGAGGTGATAATCTTCCTGCCTCCAAAAAGCCAGGAGAGTTATATATAAATATGAAGTCTGAAAAGGCCAGAAATGGAGATATTACTAGCAAGATGCAAATCATAAAACATAATTTCTTAGTCTTCTCTTTCCCTCCATGTGTTTTCTGTTGACCCCAGCCTGGTTCCTGTCCAGCTTGCTGCAAGCAGATTCACCACTGCTAGATCAGAGTTCTTCCCCCGACCTCATCCCTCACTCCGTGTGCACACAGGCAACCAGGCCTATATGAGGTCCTGGGCCACTATCAACAGAGATATTGAAAAACACTTGACCACTACCCAACTGCAGGGTAGCTCAAGACATGGCCCTGCCATGACCTCCGAGAGCAGGTGGCTGCCTGGCAGCAGCCATAAGGAGTGAGGAAAACAGTGTGTATCTGGAGTCCCAGCCTTCTCGCGGCCCCTGTGTTTATGACAGCCCTGTAGCGTTTTCACACACTACTGTGGCTCCCTCCCCACTGCCGCCCCCTCCCTAACCCAGTAAGGAGTGCCAAGGGCACAGGCGGGGCGGGGCTTCTCACCCAATCCACTGCCTGTCCGTGTACCCCCTGCACAGCGGGTAAGAAACGGCATGCCCACATCTGCCGGTCCTCTGGGTGGTTTTTTTCGGAATATCATGAACAAAAGTGAAACTCCCCAGCTTGGAGCTCCTGCGTTACACCAGCCTTTCCCCTACTAACAGCCCCCACTCCTTGAGGCTTGGAATAAACCTGAGGTCTCCTGGGTCAGCCATGACGGATGAGGCCCTGGACTGAGCCCTTAGAACACCTTTGCTCTTAACCAATCCTGAAAGTGAGAGCACTAGGGGGAGCTTGGACACCCCGCATCTCCATGTTACCACCCTGCAGAATGACCTTCACCTGCTCCATAGCCACGTGGATGGCTTCCATCCCCAGCTCCAAACAGACTGCCCAGTTCTGCCACCTCTGCTTCAAAGTCTGAACTCCACAAGTTTATCGGGGGTATTCGACCCCCAGCCCGGTTCTGGCCAATCAAGTCTGAGGCCTGTCATCATGCACCCAGTCTGCTTTTGGGATCCACGTCCCAAAGAGACGGGCACCCATCACCTGGTTCCAGAGCATCTGGCCATACCACCATGTCCTTGATTAGGTCCCCCGTGAGCTGACTGTTTTGAAAATTATAATGCGATTATAGTTTATTGACAAAAGGGAACAGCATTTGAGGGGATGTTAGAGATATAATAATGTTAAAAAAAAAAAGCATGGTACTGTTTACCTTAAATGGACACAGTGCTACATGTCAATTATATCTCAATAAAACGGAAAAAACAGCACGGGAAACATTCAGAATAAAATGGTACATTAATAGAGCAGGTTATAAAATCGATTTGCACTGTGCTTAAACAAAAACTGAACCGGACTGAGACACTTTCCCAGCACAGCAAGATCACCAAGTTCCTCTCCATAAGGCCAACATTTAGTGGGTCCCTTTCACCTCGTTTACACATCTGTCTCATCTCAGAGCAAGTCTATGTCTAGTTTCAACATGTTTCCAGTTCCTCACAAGCTTCAGGGTAGCAAAAACACACATACCTTGTGTCCACCTCTCTGTTCACCCTTTTCCAGTTCAGCATGGACTGGGGACACATGCCCCGTCTGCAACGGGGCGTGTGGGGTGGAGAGGAGCAGCACAGATATGCAGGGGACAGATCATCGGTGGATACTCTCTGCAGCGAATGAGGCGACCCAAGGGCCTCTGCTGAGCCCCGGGTGGGCTGCCGGCTACCGGCTTCAGGCCACCACAAGGTGGGGGGTGGGGGGTGGGGTTTCACAGCAACATTTGTTTACCTGTCATTCACATAGGCTATCTGGCAATACAGGCTGTGCCTGACTAGTCACATTATAGACATCTGAGCTGGGAAGGAACCCTTGAAGGTGCTTATCATGCCGGTAAACAGGGCTACTCAGCCAGCACCACCCCCTTAGGCCTTGTGTCAAAGGAAAGGACAAAACAGAAATTCCGAAGGAAACAAATGAGTAACGATAAGCACTTTTGTCCTCCCTGTTGGCCAAACTATATAAATATGTTCTGTTGTACAAAAACACTAGGCTCTTGATCCTTCTAAAATTTGAACTATTTGAGGATAAGGCCTGAATAAACATGGTCTATGCCTTGCTTTATTTCAGTTCTGCTCAGCAAGCTGCCAGATGGAGACAGAATACTGATTTCACAGCTCCTTTTACTCTTCTCTTTCTTCTTGTTTTCAAATTCTGCTTTGCTATTGGGTTCTCTTTGCTCCCAGGTTCATATTATCACCTGTTTCTGATTTTAAATTTGGGGCTGGATCAACTTACCTCCTTTTGTCCTTGCATTTGCCTGATCCGTCTGCCCACACCACCTGTGCCCTCTGTTTTCACTGACGCTGTATAACATTCTGCCTACAAAAAGGCTACTTTAAATATCACACCCAATTCCCCCGAGTATCTTATTCTCAAGGCACCTTGTTTACCTCCTGTTTGTTTACCATGGAGGCAGTCGTTTGGGAAACAGATGTTGACTTTGGAGCTGGGAGTATACAGGCTACAGTGATGCTAAGGAGAAAATATAAGCAGTTTCATACATGCCACACAGAGATGTGGCATGCAGTGAGCATCGGATGTGTGAAAATCTATAAAGCACAAGAAAAATCACAGATTCTTCCTTGAAAATGGTGTGAACACACAATTAGAGAAAGATAATAGCCAGGCTATAGACATCGATATCAACCACACATATAAGGAAACTGTGATTAACAACTTCAACTCCACAAATGTGGTCTAAAGAAATGACTTGATAGTCTTGAATGGAAAATACAACTATGGAGATTGAGTCTAACAATCTCTTTTCAGCCTGGAGGTTCTCAGACTCATTTTTAAGACAAGTCTCAACAAGTATATTCTGTGATCCTCGCGTTCTACCCCTGGTCATTCTAGCTTGGACTGGCCAGTCCCCACATCGTGAAAAGGGACATGTAGTAGTTGAAAAGTTAACACTGAAGGCAGAAGAAGGTCACCAGTGTGATTACCAGCGTAGACTGTGGCACAGACAACACTGAGGCATGCCAAGCTCACGTGTCATGATACACGCAGATCTGTTCTTGAGAAAAATCCTTCTATTTTCACACAGGAAATTGGTATGAATTACATGTTTTTACCAAGCACAACACCTTATTGCACAGAGCTCTTTTTAGATTAGATATATTGCTTATAGGTTATCAGAAAAAAAAAAAAAGCAGTTAGAAAATAACAAAGCCAAAAAGAGCCACCATTCCACAAGTCTGTACCAATATCATACTCAATAACGAAATATCTACGTCAATTCTGCTTTGGGGGCTCTAACTGCAGAAATTAGAAAAGCACAAAACTGCTCTGCTACTTTAAGATGCAGGAATATTGGTGAGCATTCACAACTTTCCCTCACTGAAAAGCTCATTGAATATAATAGGGAAGTCATCGAACACCATGTCTTTCTATTACAGCCAAGTGATTTTCACAGTAGGCAATCTGCTAGTACACCACAGGAGTCCACACTTGGAAATGAAATGGCATTGTGGATACAGTTTTATGTGCGAACTCTTTTCAATCCAGAGCACTTGCCTAGTTTCCTTCCTGTTGGCTGCACTGAGTGGGCAATCCATAAAGAGTGAGTGAGGAGAGGAAAAACACATAATGGGTTCCTTTTTTTTCCCGTCTTTATCAATAATACAATGATGCTCTGCCAATTGCTGGAGTGGCGACTGTATATTACACTTTGAAAATAAATCAGAAAAAGATTTTTGCATTGCTAAAGTGGTAGACAAGCAATTTGCAGTGCGAGGTGGGGGTTGGGCAAAAACCAGTAAATGCAGGTGGATCCTGGCTTTTCTACATATCTGGTGAGATAATATGGCACAGGAGTCAGAAACACTTCTTTCCATCCCTCTCTTCAAGTGAATCTAATATAAAATCTATTTAGTGAGGACATTCTGTATAAGGCATCCTATGTGCTTAATTTTCTTTAAACAAGGCATTAATAAAATCACAGTAGCATCTAATAAGATTTTTAATTCCTTAAGTTTAGGAATCATGGCTAACCTTTAATGAGTTCAATTTAGTGAAAGTATTTAGTTCCCCTGTTGGCAGGGATAACCAATAGAGTATTCCTAGCCCTACAAGATGCATCTATATAGGTTGCAGCACTGAAGGCTCCAGAATGCAGTGGGAATCAGACTGGTTAATGGACCTGTACGTGCTCAGCAAAGAGTGGTTTCCGGAGTTAATAACAGTGGAAACTGAAAGCAAAGGTACCAGTGGGGGAGCTTCGGAAACTTGATGCTATTTTACCGCAGAATGAGCTCCCATTGATGATTACAAACAGCATGAAGAACAAGCCTCCAGAGCATGATGCCAAGGCACTCTAGTGCTACAGTAACCTGTTCCCCAAAGAACCAGAGCTTTGAACACACGGTCACTGCCAGGAAGACCTGTGCCAGATGTAGAGACACTGAAGGCAAGAATCCATTAAAAAGAAAAGCTACCTTTTTTCTCTGCTTTGGGAGAAATCTATGGCTAACCATTACAAATACAAGACAGAGTAGTAATACTCACAAACTCCGGGGATCGAAAATCATGCTGACTTCCCAGGCTTCCAAAACTGGAGACATTCATCTGATTAAGGTTTTCCAACACTAAAAATAAACAACAGACATATAAATAAATAAGGCATGAGGTTTCATCGGCTCACGTACTTTTTGCTTTTAACTCAGCAGCACTGGCTTACCAACTATATTTAGCATTTGTGGCACACTTCTAGGTTTACATTATTTAAGACTTTCAGCTATGAGGGGCACTCAGTCTGCAGCAGCTGCTTCATCTATTAGACAATGCCATGCTTGGAGAACGTTAGTTCCCAAGAGTCTCTAGGCTAGATCCACCAAGGGAAGTCTTTTGGCTTCTACAGAGAAGGATAGAGCAACTATATGTTATAAAACTGGAGCTAAAAGCATCTTAGTCTACTGATGTTCACTTTATACTATAATTGAGAGAACTGATGTGAAGTCACTCTGGGGTAGCAATTGTGTTTTAAACCCTGCTGAATAGCACTATCTGGTAGAAATATACTGAAAGACTAATAAATATGTATTAGATACATTAAGAAAATGAAAATGAAAATTAATTTCAGTAACTGACCTATTGAAAATATATGTTCAGGTTATCATTTGATTATGTATTCTATATAAAAAATTATTAGTGAAATACTGTACCTGTTTTTGGTACTAAGTCTTAGAAATCTACTGTGTATGTTATACTCACAACATATCTCAATTTGGACTAACCACACTTCAAAAGCTCAAGAGCCATGTGTGATTAGTGATTAGTGGGTACTATACTGTACAGCAGTGTTGGAGGGATAAAGGAACCAAATCCAGAAGGTGTGCCACTGTACAAGATATTATTCTAATCAACAAGTTCCTGACATGAATACAAGGTATTGTTCCAGATTAAACGATACTGAGAGAATAAAACAACGAATTGCAGTGTGGTTTTGCCAATCGAAAGTCCAGGTTGTCACTACTGACTCTAAATTGGAGGTTCCTACCACTCTCTTCTTAATTTGTTAGAGCAGCTCACAGAATTCATAGAAACATTTGCTTACACCAACCAGTTTATTATAAAGGGTTTGAAGGAGTTCAGAACAGGCCTCCCCAAGATGTGCATGCGGATTATTTTGAACTAAAAGCAACCGACACCCACCGGTCTTAGGGTAACTTTTATCTCTCCCTGAAAAAATTTAAATTGCGAGCCTTGCCCATAATAAGAGCTATCACCAGTAATAAATTTTTATGACCTATCTGTATGGCAGGGCAAATATCTAATCACTGAACATCTGCTCTCCTTATCATCCTGTGAATAACCATCTTCCCCGCTGAAGCTCCAAGCCTCTATCCCATTCCTTGGTTCACTAGGGCAAGTCTTGTGGGACTGAGTCCACAGCCTGGGGAATCTGATGCTCTCCCCAGATAGACAGTGTCAGAATTGACTGAATTGCTTGGTGGCATGGGAAAAAAATACACATCGGTGTTATATACCTTAGGGCTCTTTACAGTTCTGCCTGCCTTTTTCAAAACGTCACTGATCTAAGAGGCTGAACCTGTTGGTAAATAATATTTAAACTTATTTAAATGTTTTGTTACTTAAACTTAAATATTTAAGAATATTTATTGATGTGTATTTAATTAAGAACATATTCCTATGCAATCAAAATTACCTTGTTAGACTTATACCACATTTTACCTTTGTGTCTTCGAACCTCCCACATGTGTGGGGTTCCGGTATGCACAAAATTAAATTTTTCTCCTGTGAACCTGCTTACTATTGATTTGATTAGTAGACTAACCAAAAACAAACAAACAAAAAAAACCTCTGTATGGAGGAAAAATTATTCCTCCCCAACAAGGTATGAAAAAGACACAGATGAAGAGCCAGGTAAAGAGGCACAGAATGCAATGTGTGTGGGGAGGGGAGCAGAGTTTCCACGACCTTCTGAGGGCGCCACTCTCCCCGCATCACCCCATGTTCATCAACCTGAAGCTCTCCAAACTCTGTCCTTTGGGTTTTTATGGAGGCTTCATTACAGAAGATTGATGGTCACTGGCCATTGGCAATGGAGTTAACCTCACCCCTCACCACACCCCTACACACGTCAGGGGGTGGGGCTGCAAGTTTCAATCCTCTGATCACCTGGTGGGTTCTTCTGGCAACCGCTGCCCAAATTTGGTCACCTAGGGGCTTTCCAAAAGTCACCTCATTAACATAGCAAAAGGCATGTTTATTGCTCTTATCCCTTAGGAAGCTCCTAGGGTTTTAGGAGTTCTATATTTCTCATTATAAATCATAATATGAAAGCAATCATTAACAATATATGGCACTCCACTGGATCCTAGCTTGAACAAACCTGGTGTGAAGAACATACTTATCAAAATCAGGAAGATTGAGCATGGAATAAAGCATTATATTATGTTAAGAAACTACTTTTAATTTCATAAAATATGATATTTGGCTTTGTAGTGATGTTTTTTAATGCAAAATAAATTTTTTTAAATCCATTAAAGGCTTTGTAAAAGTAAAGGCTGGGTTCCTATTGATCCAGAAAAATTCCGTACAGTGGCCCAAAAGAAAGTTGGACATATATAGGGCAGATTCACAACAGACCTCTAACTGATTGTTTAACAAAACCAAAATATCCGCCAACAATTCAGCTACCGAATACTTAGATTTGGCACATCACTAAGAAACCCCACAGTATCTGGATTAGATTTTAGGTTCACTCAGAGAGTCTTGTCCATTACACTCATTCCACTGACAACACGAACAAGTGATTCTAACTCCTTCGAAAAACTGAGTTCATCACAGGACCCCAGCATGTGAACCAAAGCAGAAACAGGAAACTGATCACTTGAGCCAAGCCTTGCAGAACAGCAACCAAAGCCAGAATCGAGGTGCTTGCCTCTGAGAACCCCAGGAGGGCAACAGCAATTACTGCACGGTCTGTTACACTTAGAGAACTGTAATGGGATGGGCTGGTTGTTTCCAACATCAGAGCAACAGTTGTCCAAGATAATTATATCCTTGGAGACCACCTTTAAAACTTGCTAAAAATGTGTTTATACTAGTGGCTATGAGGATGTGTTTTTAAACTGGTGTTTTGCAGCTTGATTTACATTAGGAAGAAAAGGCCTAACAATTTTACAGCACTTAGTTATTGAAAAAATTTTATTTGTGGTGTTTATGATACATCGGGTTTTTATGGCAGCACTGGCCAGTCGATGAAACAATACTACAACATTGCAGATATTTTTTTAATGAGCATTATAAGTCTGATGGAGTGACTTGACTTTTGCATTTTATCTTTATATCATTTTATAATTAGATGCCCAATTTATCTATTATGTGTCTGGAGTCAATAGATAAAACAAATCTGCCATTGTTTTATTTTGTTATTTTTTTAATGAAAGAGCAAGTTTTAAAAAGTACACATTTTGCCTAAAGATAGAATTGAGAAACAAGATCTATCACTCAAATATTCTATCAAATTAAAGGCATAATGCAGCTTGAAAGGATTTGTGAGAGAAAATATAAAACTACCGTGTTAGTTATTCTGCTGGTAATGGGAACTAATAGATTTACTGGTTAATGTCAACACAAAGGAGAAACTGTAAATTTGTGAATAAAAACAGAAACAACTTTATTGAAACATCAGCTAGGCAGAAAAAAGCTGTAGTTGTTGCTTTCATGACCTAAAATACTATGGAGAAGCAAATGATTTATGATGCTCACATGATAATTATACTTCCACTACTGAAGGGCTCCATTTTTATTGGATATTCTCGTTTCTGGTAATCTAACACAGCTGAAAAGTTCATTTCTCAGCGAAAATAAAATAGTCAAAATCAAGCTGATACTTTGAGGGCTTTTTATTTAAATAGAGACAGAACAAAGGGAAGAAACTTCAAAAAGGTAAACATTATTTCTTCCTATAAATCATTTTTTAATGTGATATTTTAAAATATACTTTAGAGCCCTGGCCAGTGTGGCTCGGTTGGTTAGAGCATTGTCCTGTACACCAAAGGATGCAGATGTGATCCCCAGTCAGGGCACATACCGAGGTTGTGGGTTAGTTCCCCAATTGGGGCGTGAATGGGAGGCAACCAAATCGGTGTTTCTCACATCAATGTCTTCTTCTTCCTCTCTCTCTAAAATCAATAAACATATTTAAAAAATTTTAAATGTACTTTTAGTATTGTCACAATGCCTTGCTTTATACAACAGAGGTATACCACCTTGAATGGCATCATGATTAGTTCATTTAATTTGGGTACTTGGAATATAAAAAAATACTTGGGATCTCTATGTTATTTGTTCAATAAAAAGCTAACTAAGGAACTGAAAACCAGTTGTGCTAACATGATGAAAAAATCTTTGCTACTGACATGTCAATAGAATTTTGTATGGACGCACAATGAAAGCAAAATTCAAAGTCAGGTTTAATAAACTTCCAATGCCTAGTTTCTATCAGAAAACAGCCAATTAAAAAAAGCCATTATCTATAATTCTTTAGCAAAGAATTTATTATTTACCAGGGAACATAAAATGACCTTTCAGGAAATTCATGGGTAAAAACCAAAGTGCCTGATAAGTAGAGCCCTAGCAATAAAAGCAACCAGAATTACACATCCACACGTCATCTAACTTACAGCACCAGCAGGGAGGTGGTTGGGTCCTACTGACATATTTATTATGGTGGCTGGTTGGCTCTGAAATGATCAGAGGCGTAGTGAATATATGAGAGACCACAGGTAATAACAGACTGGGGCCTGGTACAAAGTGAGCTGGGCATCGATTAAGGGGACTGGCTGGATTCAAGTCCTGATTTTGCAACTTAACTGCATGATCCTAGGCAATAACTTATTCTAGGTTTATTTATCTGAAGCTGGTAATAAAATTACTCTCCCTGGTTATCTGAGAGGGCTGTGTAAAGGATACAAATGACAATTCAAAAACATGTTGTAAAAACATAAAACTCTATGTAAATATAAATTAATGTACACAGAACCAGAGATATGAAAAAAAGTAAATAATTTCCTGGGTTGTTTTTTTGTGTGTGGCACTTCCAAATGTCTGATCTTATCTAATCCTGTTTGCATTCTTGTTTTCACAAATGATAAAAATTCAAGATTATTAGTTGCCTGAAGTCAACCACTAGAACTGACACAATAGGAATCTGAATCTGTCCAATTCTACATTTTTTGAATACAATAATTTGTCTCTTGAGCTGCTATGAATAATTCTAAGGGGCCTCCAATGCTAAATCTAAGTTGATAAGAATTAAGATAGTATTGTAAGTATAAGTCAAAAAAATTAATAAAAAACAGACTAACATATCTTGAAAAACAAATAATGATAGTACAAAAGAGTGAAATTTATTGATACAGTGGTCACAATTAGAAGAACTAATGAAAAAGTTCCACAAAATAAGTAAATGGATATGAACTAGGTGATATGAGTACAAATACCAAGATGAATAAAGTATAGAAAGTGTCCTCAGGAATTCCATGATCTAGTGAATGTACAACTAAAAAAATATCAAAGGTATGGCCAATATCACCTTGGAAATGAGTATATTCACATATGCACAGTGGGCAGGACATCCAGTGATCTGTCAAACAGCCCTATACCTGAAACTGTATTCTCCCATGTGACTAGAAGACTCTGAAAACTGGTTTCAGAGTATATGTAATGTTTGACTTGAAGGTCAACACTCCCCAACCTCTATTCTTAAAACTACCATGCACTTGAGCCCTGATTTCCCATTATTCCATATTTTCCAGATATTATGTAGGTCTGCCCAGTCTCACTCCCCACATTACTTATACCTGAGTCTGTCCCTCAAGGCCTCATAGCATATTGTAGTAGTCTAACTTGATTTAAAAAATTTTTTTTATTTATTGAGTTGAGAGAGAACCATCAGTTTGTTGTTGTGTTTATTTATGCATTCATTGGTTGCTTCTTGTGCATGCCCTTGACCAGAGATTAAACCCGCAACCTTGGTGTTTCACGATGATACTCTAACCAACTGAGCTACTCGGCCAGGGCCTGTGTAGTCGTTTGGTTTCCAGGTCCCAAAA
Source organism: Pteronotus mesoamericanus (assembly GCF_021234165.1). Lineage (NCBI taxonomy): Eukaryota > Metazoa > Chordata > Mammalia > Chiroptera > Mormoopidae > Pteronotus > Pteronotus mesoamericanus. The sequence goes on from NW_026555310.1 coordinate 8,244,792, forward strand.
TATCTTTCTCTGGCCTCAGTTTAACAGGATCTACAGTATTTTGGTGGCAATTAGGTAGGAAAAAATCTATTATAGAGAGGTTGTAAACTTATAGGCCCTATAACATTAAATGAGATACTAAATTCTAAAATGAGGCCAAAGAGTCATTATTAATGAAAAGAAAGTTAATAATGAAACATAAAACACAAAGACAGGAGACCTTCTGTTCAGACTAAGATGGCTGTATTTTACCACATAGGGCAGTGGACTTGAATTTTAAGACCTCTATGCAGTATAAGTCTGTGGCTTCAAGCACATCCCTAAGTCTCAGTTTCCTCATCAATAAATTGTATATTATAATGCCTACATCAGAAAGTCATTGTGGATAATAAATTGTGGACACATATATAAAAATGACTTGAAAACTGTTAAGTACTCTATAAATATTGGCTATTATTACTTTTTTACTTCAATCTTGAATACATTTTGGCATCCTTAAAATTGTTAGGCACCAATTTTTTCTATGCTACTTTTTACCTTGATTATCCCTGCCATTCACTCCTTTTTTTTTTTTTAACAATGAAATAAAACATAGAAAAAGATAACATTAATTCAGCCAATATTTTTGAATGACCTCAATGTCCTAAGCACTCTTGGCTACTACTTTCAATAAAAAGAAATGTGAATCAGGAAATGTTTCCTCTTTTCTGAAACTGGATGGATCAATCTCTGACCCCAGCTTGTTACTGGCATATAAATGACTGCAATAGTTAAATGAAAAAAAATGAGGCATTCTCCTCTAGTCATTTCTGGAATGCAAATTCCAAATTCAAGTGGATGATTTTCATTAGAGTTCTCTGTTTTTCTAATCTTAAGAAAAGACAAAAGTGCTCTTTGTCGCTCTTGAAAAGCTCCTAGCACTCTTCATTTCCTCAGAATGCAATTTAATTACCTACATAATAATGAGTTTTTATATTTCCAGAAACCTACTGCATTGGGCCACACTGAGACAATGTACACACACAAAGCAGGCTAATAATATAGTGTCCCTTCATGATTGTATTCTTAAAATATTTGGACAATATTTACAAAAAGAAAGGGCCGTCTCTCCTCCACCCTGCCCACTACTCCAGCAACACATCAGACAGACACACATTCCTGCCCAAGCATGAACAACTCCACAGCAGAAACAAAGGGGGGCCAACAGTTCAATGAGTCCCTTGGGCATCTCACTTTCCCGGTCCTGCCTTAAGCGACTACTCTAAGAATTTCTCCCATGCACAAATAATACTAACGTCCCTGAGAGGATCTCTGATAAGCACACTTTTCTCCATCTTATTACATTTCCAGCGATGTTTAGTGTGGTTTTAAGTCCTCTTAGGCACTGTCTTTCCCTTTTCCCTCAACCCACCCCCATTCTCAATAATTGTGTACAATTTTGTGGTGGTAGTTCCATTCATGATGTTGTGCAACCATCACTTCTCCTTCTAAATTTTCTGTATCATCTCAAAGACTCTGTAACCCATTAAGCAGTAACTCTGCATATTCCCCTCCCCTCAGTCCACTAATCTACTTTCTGTCTCTATGAATTTGCCTATTCTAGATATTTCTTAGAAGTAGAATCATACAATATTTGCTCCTTGTTTCTTGCTTATTTTACATAGCATGATGATATCTAGATTCATTCATGTTGTAGCACATATCATTCCTTATGATTGAATAATATTCCATTGTATGTATACCACATTTTGTTTATTTATTCATCTATTGATGGACACTTGGGTTGTTTTCACCTTTTGGCTACTGTGAATAATACTGCAATGAACAGTGGCATACAAATGTCTGAGTCCCTGTTTTCACTTTTGGGGGGTATAAATCTAAGGATAGAATTGCTGAGTCATGCAGTAATTTTGTGGGTAGTTTTTTGAGGAACCATCAAATTATTTTCCATAGTGGCTGCACTATTTTACATTCCCATCACCAGTGTATGAGGATTCCAATTTCTTAACATCCTTGCTGACACTTATTTTCTGATTTTTAAAAAAAATTTTTAGCCATTCTAATAGGTATGAAGTGGTATTTTGGTTTTGATTTGCATTTCCCTAATCACAAATGATGTTAAGCATCTTTTCATGTGCTGTTGGCCATTTGTGTATCCTCTTGGAGAAATGTCAAATCAAATCCTTTGTCCATTTTTCAACTAGGATGACTTTTTGTTGAGTTGTGGGAGTTTCTTATATGCTCTGTGTATTAAACCTAATATACATGTATTATTTCCAAATATTTTCTCCACTCTGTTGTCTTTTCATTTTCTTGAGAGTGTCCTTTGGACAACAAAAGTTTTTAATTTTGATAAAGTCCAACTTATCTATTGTAGTTGCTCATGCTTTTGGTGTTATATCTAAGAATCACTGCCAAATTCAGGGTCGTGAAGATTTACATTTTCTTCTAAGAGTTCTGTGGTAAACCATTATACTTAGGTTGTTGATTCATTTTGAGTTAATTTTTGTATGTTGTATGATATAGAGGTCCGATTTCACTATTTTTAGCATGTGGAAATGCAGTCGTCAGAGAACGACTTGATATTATTTAGTCATAAGAATAATATACCTCATTGAATATACTTGGCACCTTTTCAAAAATCAAAAGGCTATAGATATATAGATTTACTCCTGGACTCTCAATTCTATTTTATTGGTCTATATGTTTATCTGTATGCCAGCACTACACTGTTTTAATTACTGTGGTTTTATCAAAGTTTTGAAATCAGGAAATGTGAGTCCTCCAACTTTGCTCATCCTTTCCAAAGTCATTTCAGCTACTCAGTGCCCCTTGCAATTCCATGTGAATTTGAGTCAACTTTTCCATTTCCATTATTATTTTAATAAACAGTTCTTATTTAAATGTAATAACATTAACAATAACCAATCATATAATTAAAGAGTGATTTTATTTCATTTAACTAATTTGGTGTTGCTTTTTAAAAGCTTGGCTAAGAGAGTTGATGTTCTATAATAGACAAATGGTATTAATTATAGAAATGTGTTCCAACAACCTCTTGGAAAGCTAACACCATCATTTCACTGTCCAACTGGTTCAGGTCTCCTAAGACCCTCAGGGTTCCCTCTTGAATATCACCCCAAATTTGTAGTTGGTGATGGCTCAGCTGAAACTTGGTTCTAGTTATTGACCTGTCAGTTCCCAGATTACAGTGATTATACATGTTCTGGGGATGAAAGAAGACACCACTCCTAAGTTTCTGTTGTCTTTAAACTCAGGACACACGTGAACCATAACTCCATGCTTAACTATAAGAGCAGGCCTGATTTCAAAATCAGTGTTTTGAAGCCTGGGAGGGATGAAAACATAGAAATGCAAGAGGGTGGCAGGGAAACCCCTGTAAGTCCATGTTCCCTTTTCCAACACCTCTGATGCCAAAATTTTTGTGTTTTAGAATTCAGAATTTTTCCAAATTCAAAAGAGAAGTCTCGAGAGGCTACTGGACAAGATGGCAGAGTAGGTAAACACTGTACTTGCCTACTCCCATAACCACTTCAAAATTACAACTAAAGGACAGAATAACTCTCATTGAGAACCACCTGAAGTCTAGCTGAACAGAAGTCCTATAACTAAGGACACATAGAAGGAGCCACACTGAGACTGGTAGGAGGGGAAGAGGTACAAAATGGGCTGGTGCCACACACATGCATGCAAGCACACACATGCAGCAGGTTAAAAAATCAGGAGAGAGATCTCCATCGTGGAGGTCTCTCTGAAGAATGACGTGCCCCAGCCCAGGGTTCCAGTACCAGGAAGAGAAGCATCTGTAATTCCTGGCTTGGAAACTGGCAGGAATAGCAGCTGAGTAAGACTGAGGGCTTCTGGAGTCCCAGGCATCCTCTTAAAGGGCCCACACGGACTTATCTTCTGATATACTCATTTGCTCTGAGCTCCAGGGCTGGTGCAGCAGCTCAAAAGGCATCAGCGATGTACGGGGAGGAAATGAATTATCTGCTTTCAGGAAGAGGGCAGGAGGGGTAGTTTTCTCCCAGAAATAAGTACTAACAGAAGCCATTAACCTTTATTGAGCCCTCTCCCTGCAGACAGACTGGTGTCATATCCGAGTTTCCATCAACCTGGCTAACACTATTAGTTCCACCCAAGTGATTCTGAGGCCCTATGCCAACCAGTTTTCGGTCCCATCCAAGCCCTGTCCAGTGTCTTTTCTATACAAATGACCTGTCTTGACTCATACTACAGACTCTTTTAAAATCTCTAAAAGATTCACAAATCCCCAACAAGCAGCATTTGACCTCAGCATGTTCTGTGCCTCTTGCTAAGCAGCCCCAACTCCAGGACTAGCAGCAGTCAGCCTAGTTCTCAGACTAGCCTCTCCCAAGTACCTCCAAGACCAGCACAAGTAGCAGCCATCTGCAGATTGCTTTGTAGCTCATACCAGGCGGCCCCGGGCAGAGCAGCAGCTGACCTTGGCCTGAACCAATACACCCTATGGGAAGCTTCAGACCACACCAGAGTACCACCCATCCACCTCCACAAATGATACACTCAAAGGTAGAATTAGGGAGGAACCAGAACCCTGCTAAAGTGAATCTTGGTACATAAGATCAGCCCCCAAGTAATGGCTCCTCCACTGTAGTTATGGCCAGTCCTGACAACCAGTCAACCTAAGGGCCAGTCACTCCAATCAGCAATCAAGGCTCAACCACAACAGGAGGGTTCATACAACCCACACAAGGAACACACCAGGAGCACTCACATCAGGTGACAAGAAAGAGTTCACCACTGGCCCCACAGGACACCTACTACATAAGGCCATTCTACTAAGACTGGGAGATGTAACAGATTTACCTAGTACATAGAAACACATAGGGAGGCAGTCAAAATGAGGAGACAAATAAACATGCCCCAAATAAAAGAACAGGAGAAATCTATCCCCACCCCCCCCCAAAAAAAAACCCCTTAATGAAATGGAGGCAAGCAATCTATCACATATAGAGTTCAAAATAATGGTTAGAAGGATGCTCAAGGAACTTAGTAAAAATTTCAACAGCCTAAAAAAGGACATAGAAACTATAATAAAGAACCAATCAGAAATAAAGAATACAATAACTGACATGAAGGAATACATAGAGGGAATCAACAGTAGATTAGATGAAGCAAAGGACTGAATCTGTGATTTAGATGACAAGCTAGCAGAGAATACCCAATCAAAACAATAAAAAAGAGAATTTAAAATAATCAGGATAGTTTAAAGGGCCTCTGGGACAAAATCAAGCACACCAACATTTGCATTATAGGGGTACCAGAAGGAGAAGAGAAAGAGCAAGAAATTGAAAATTTGAAGAAATAATGAGGAATGCTTCCCTAACCTGGTGATGGAAACAAATATACAAGCCCAGGACACACAGAGAGTCCCAAACCAGATGAACCCAAAGAAGCCCACACCAAGACACATCATAATTAAAATGCAAAAGATTAAAACAAAGAGAGCTCCTTTTTAGGAGCTCTGTAAGGCTCAGTTGATTTCTAAACAGAAACTTTGTAGGTTAGAGGGACTGGCACAAAATATTTAAAGTGATGACAACCAAGACTACTCTATCAAGCAAAGCTATTCTTTAGAATCAAAGGACAGATAAAGAGCTTGCCAGACAAGAAAAAGCTAAAGGAGCTCATCACCACCAAACCAATATTACAAGAAATGCTGAAGAGTCTTAAGTAGAAGAAAAGAAATGATAACAAGAGTCATAAAGTAGCAATAAGTAAACATCTATCAATAATTACTTTAAGTGTAAATGGATTAAATGCTCCAATAAAAAGACATAGAGTGACTTAATGGATAACAAAACAAAATCCTTCCTTAAATATGCTGTCTACAAGAGACTCACTTCAAATCAAAAGACACAAACTAAAAGTGAAAGGATGGAAAAAGTAGTTCAGAAAAACAAACAAACAAACAAAAATCTGGGGTAGCAATACTTACACTAGACAAAATAGTCTTTAAAACAAGCTATAACAAGAGACAAATAGGACCAGGAATACCACCTCTGGGTATTTATCTGAAGAAACACAAAATACTAATTCAAAAAGACATATGCATCCATATACTCACTGCAGCATTATTTAAATAGCCAAGATATGGAAGCAACCAAAGGTCAATCAATAGATAATGGATGAAGAAGAAGTGGTGAATATATACAGTAGAATATGACTCAGCAATTTAAAAAATGAAATCTTGCCCTCTGCAACAACATGGATGGACCTAGCGGGTATTGTATTGAGTGAAGTAAGTCCGACAGAGAAAGATAAATGCCAAATGATTTCACTTTTATGTGGAACCTTAAGAAAGAAAAAATCACAAACAAACTCGTAGATAGAGAACATTTTTTGAAGGTTGCCAGGTGGGAGGAGGGTTGAGGGATGGGTGAAAAAGGTGAAGGGATTAAGAAATACAAATTGGTAGTTACAAAATAATCATGGGATGTAAAGTCCAGCATAGGCAATATAGTCAATACTGCTGTAATAACTATGTATGGTGTCAGATGGGTACTAGGTCTATCAGGTGATCACTAAGTAAATTATAGAAATGTGTAATCACTGTGTTATGTGAAACTAGTATTATATGTCAACTGTAATTGAAAAACAAAAAATTTTAAAAAATAAAAAAACTCTTACATGTATATATTATATATTACAATGCACCCCTAGTAAGGTCTGAGACGGCACCCCTTACTCAAACACCTTTCTACTTTGCAGCCAAAAATATGAACAGTCACTTTAAGTGAGATAAATTAAAAAATACAGTTTGATATTGGTTGAAGTCAGAGTCTTCCATGAAATGAGTTCAGATTTGTCAGGCTCTATCACCAAATGAATGATCAGAAACTACTGTTCCCTGGCACTTTTTGGATTTTTGAATTTTATGTTAAGAAATTGTGAAACTAACTAAAAATGTGTTTGGCACACAGTAGCAGAAGAACTGAAAATCCTATTATAGCAGCCAGTCATGTACACACGGAGAGAAAGGCAGAACAAAAGTCTAAGGAAGAAGAACCCTATAGATTGTCATTTTTTCCATCATCTCACAAGTTGAGTGTTTACCAAATCAGTATTTCCCCTCGCAATCAGCTACAAACCAACTCTAACCCAGAAAATGAATCCTATATTTGCATAAAAGGAAAACCAGAATTGATATTCCATTTTTAATGATTAAACTGACAGAAAATAGTTAACAGTATCTAATTAGCAGAGGTGCAGGGAACACACACACAGATCTCGCCAGTGTCTGGCAGTGGGAGTTTTCTGGGTGGCGACTTGGCAAATGTAGCTAAAGCTTTACTATTAGTCATATCCTTTAATCGTACAAATTTTATTTCTAGGAAATAGAAATACTTGCTTAAATTCAGCTCTATGATAGTGTATAATGCAATCACTTAAAAACCATTTTTAGAATAATATTTATGACCTGGAAATTTCTAACAATAGACTTCAAAGTAAAAAAGTAGATTATAAATCTATACGGTGTGTACTCAAAAGAAGGAAAAGGAGGAACTTGAACAAATATTTGCACATCCATATTCATAGCAATATTATCACAAAAGCCAAAAGGTGGGAGCAGTCCAAGTTTCCATCGACTGATGAATAGATAAAGACAAACATACCATGGAGTGAGTACTGTTTAGCCTTAAAAAGGAAATTCGGACACATGCTACATCGTGGATGAATCCTGAGAGCATCATGCTAAACGACATGAACCAGTCACAAAAGGGCAAATTCTATATGATTCCACTAATAAGAGGCACCTGGAACAGTCACATTCACAGAGACAGAAAGTAGAATGGTGGTGGCCCCAGTTAGAGAAAGGGAAGAACGGAGAGTTGTTGTTTAATGGGTGCAGAGTGTCAGCCTGCAAGATAAAAAAGTCCCGGAGATGGACGAGGGTGATGGGTGTGCAATAATGAGAATGTTCCTAATGATACTGAACTGTACTCTCCCCCAAGTCTCCTCCACTTTGATAAATGGCCTCCAAATCCACCAAATTCATCAGACCAAAATTCCTGGAGTTATCCCAACTCCTCTGCCTCCTGCACCGACACCCAGTTGCTCAGTAATCCAGGCAGCTGAATTTTCAAACTCTACTCAGAAACCAGCTACTTACTCCTCACCACTCCATATGGCTTAGATAATAATTAGCACTTCACACTAATATGTTAAGAGGGCTTAACAAGTTCTAGTGCCTGTTTTATATCTTAAGTTCTTTTCATATATGAACCCATTTCATCCTCACAACAGGCCTACAAAGATAAGTATTATTGTTAGCTTCACATCACCTGTGAAGAGGCACAGAGAAGTCAAGTATTTTGCCCAAGATCACATAGCAATGAGCAGAAGGATTGGAATTTGACCCAGGAGCCCATACACTGGCTATGTTTGTAACCACTAGGTGATACTGCTTCTTGGCCTCAGGTAGTTTGCTCTCTTGCATCATTCAGGTTTCTGATCAATATCCCTGCCTTGGGCAAGGCTGTCCTTGAAATCCTACTTTAGCCTCAGAATAGAGCCACCATTCTGTCACCGTGCCCTGCTGTAGTTTTTTTTAGCACATAATTAATAATTACTTGTTATATATTAGTTGATTTCCATGAGGGCAGGGATTTCACCTTGTTTGTAGTTGAATCCCAAGCACCTAGAATAGTGCCTAGGCCATGTTAGGCACCCTGTAATTACCTGCTGAGAGAATGCCTTCTTTCTACAACGCCAGCTGCTGGCGACAGGCAGACCTGAATTCAAACCCCAGACCCACCACTTGCTAACTATGTGACCTTGGGTAGCCTATTCTATGCAGCGTCTACACCTGAAAAATAGCGCATCCCCTCAGGGTTGTTTTGAAGATGAAATGAGTTGTGGCAAATGACGTATTTAGCATGGAACTTGCATATAGTAAACACTAAATATTACCTACAAGGAGAGGAAAAATGTCACGTTCACATCCTCCTAAAAGGCTTTTTATTTTTATTTTTAAAGGGGCATACATATAGCCTTTGGAGTATGTCAAATAATATAGATGCTAGTGGCAGTTTATTAAATGTTGTGTAACAACAGACATTAGGAAGGTGCATATAAATTTAGACTAATATGAAAAACTAAGAAAACTCAAGAAACATGTAAATCCTATTTTTATTCATTTTCTACTATATTATTTAGATATTTCCAAATCACTCCCATTCCTTACATTTTAAATGTATTGGCACTTTTCTTAAAGCTACTAGTTAAGTAACAGTCTGATAGGACAAAAATCCCTTCCAAATGAATCAATATTAGTAGTTCAGGATATTATTTTAGGCTAAAGAACACTGAATGCCTACGTTCGGCCATCACCCACTGTTCTGGTGCTACTCAGCAGAAACTCAGCAAGGTCCCCCTTGGCAGCAAGGCCACTCTCCCGCTCACCCATCAACAGCCAAGAGCCTCAGGTTAGTGTTCAGAAGTGGGGCGCCCAACTCCAACTCATTACTCCCTGCTGCTGAAGAAGCGCCCAGGGTGATGGCCACCATAACTGCTGAGAACACATCGGCAGTGCTACATACAGGTGGCTGTTCGAGGGAAACTTGGAGCTGGCTGGGGAGAGAGGAGCTACAGCAAGCAACATCAGCAACATGCGGCACCACACGCCACAGGATGCTGATCTCTCTCCACAAGATTGCAAGCCTCCTGACAAGCACCGCTCGAGAAGGTCCCAGGGTTGTAAATGATTCTCGGTCTTCTGACCGCGGTTCTTCTCAGCTGTGAATAGAATGCTTTAGAAGGGTTGAACCCTGATGTTTGCTCTACCAAAAAACAAACAAACAAAACACACAACCTCCTGTCTCTTCTTTCACTCCATTTTGATTCTATAACTTGAAATTCTAGTTCAGTTGCCAGCCTGCAAGGACATGCTACTCTGCTCCTAGGAGATGCGGGCGGGGCACGATGATACCAGGCAGATCCACATGGGAACACTGCGTGCCAATTTGGGAGCCCTTTATTTAATGGATTGGAAGGCCATTTCTTTTAGAGTCCCATCAGGGACTTCAATCATGTGATTATTCTCTAGCTGGCCAGATGCGGCTAAGAAGCTTCAGGCACTTCTACTCTACAAATACCACAAAGTATAGTTGAAATTTTTAAAAACTAAACGGACCACCTGAATATAGTCAAATCACCTGAGAGATGCAAGGCATTTAGATTTTCTCAAAATATGCATTTAACATGCTAATCACAAAATAATAATACAAAGACACTTAAATCAGATTGCCTCTCCCTAGGGAGAGAGTAATAATCCTGAAGCTTGTTCAGGGATTAAATGTCTTAAATTCTTGGTCTCTGTCAGTTCATCTCATCATGCCTGCTTTTGTCCTAGTCTTTTACATGTACCAGCTTTAGATAAACCTCAGACTTTCCTACCTAAAATAATAACTAATATTTATTTAGCATGCAAAATGATTTAAGCAATACAGTAGGTCTTACAGATATGAAAATAACCACCAAGGCGTTTACTCATGAAGGCTTTAGGTAAATCAACATACACGTGACCCTCCAAGGGAGCCTGACTGCACAGGGCTGGGAGCTGAAAAAGAAGTGTCCTGAGCCCTGCACAAGAGGAAACAGGTGACCCTCTGACAGGCTGCTCTTATAAGAAAATCCATGCTGGAACTAACATAATGACCACAATAGTGGGGAAGAACAGAATTAGATGGAGCCTGGTGATATTAAGGCCGTAGACTCAACAGAACTTGGGGGTTGATTGGAGAGGAAGGCAAGAGATACCTAGACTTGGAGTCCTGTCTGACCTGTGCAACTGGGTTCACTAAGTAAGAAGGGCCTTTTAAATCTCCAACTCCTCCTTCACCAGTTTCAGTAGGAAATCTTCACCTTCTTCAGGGAGAGAAAGTGGGAAACTTGATGCTGTCTGATGGAAACATCATTACGTTCCATTGCTGAATCAACCAAACAACATTTATTCATTCAACCAACCAGTATTTGGCGAGTGCCTGCTGTGTGCCAGCGCTGGCCAAGGCTCTGGGATGCAGCAGTGACTGAGGACCCTGCCCCCTCTCATCTCACCCCCGGCCTGAGCCTATAGGCTCCTCCATGTCTTGGTTTCCATTCCCACTGGTCTTCTCACTGTAGAACATTCGGCATTTTTCCTGAGACTTCAACCTACTCTTTATTTGCCCCTCCTTGACATTTTCCATGCTCAAAGTTCTTCCATTTAAAAAAAAAAAGAAAGAAAGAAAAGAAAAAGCTGCTTTCTTTGGGCACTGTAGCAGTAACAAAATGTCAAATGTACTTGCCCTTTGACCCCACAATTCCACTTTAGGAACTTGTCCCACAGAAATTCCTGTCCGCATATGAAAGAAATGTATAAGTAAATATGCGTGAGCACTTCAGGGTAATACTATGTAACAGAGCAAAAATGTCTAAATAACACTCAAGTGTCCAGAGAATATACTGTAGCATAATAGAAGACATCTGCTTATGTAGTGAAGTGTCTGAAATATGCACATTAAAACACAAGCTTTAACAGACTATCTGGCAATAAACCAATTTTTGGTAAGTAGATGTGTAAAAGTGTGTGTATGTATGTGCTCAGAAAACTCTTAAAGGATATACCTTAAATGATTAACAGTGGTTCTGTATGACAGAACATGATTATGAAGATTACCTTCAGTCATATTTTTTAATGTTTAAAACTTTTACAATGTGTACATACTGCTTTGGTAATCAGAATAAAACAATAAATATAAGAGGCTATCATAACAAGGAAAAATGACAACTTCGTCAGACTTGTCCACTGTAGACCAAAAGTCTTACCACTGCTGCCACAGGTTTCCAGGTGAGCTGGCGCCTCCAACGGGATTCAGCCTCCACCCTCCACCACCCAGCCCTGGCTCAGGGCACCCACGACTTGCACACTGCGAAACCTAACGTCCATTTCACAATGGTGCCTTATTTGACGTCTCAACTTTAACACAGCTGACCATGACTTCTTTTGAAGACTCTCTTCTCTTGTCTTCCTTCGCTTACAGGTTCTTCCGCTTCGCTGGTCTCCTGTGTTGGTGCCTCCTGCCTGACTAGACCTCTACTTCTGAAGATAGTCAGGGCTCCCCCCGGGGCCCGCTCCCCTGTAGTCCATCCCACGGCAACTGTTAACACCTTTGGGCTGAGGGTTCCAAATGCATTCACTCTACTTCAGGTGTCTCTTCTGAACTCCAGAGTAAGAAAAGATACAGGAGGGACCATTGATAAAGGGACACATGGGGAGAAGGGTAAACCTCAATTAGGAAAGCAAAGATGAGTGCAAACATACATTTATATATGCATTATACACATACCTAACACACACTTTTTCTTTTGAGGGAAGGACAGAAAAGAGGTTGGGGCAGAGGCCCCTGAAGGTTTCCATTTCCTCTCTAGTTTCAGAAGCAAGGTTATCAAGAATGAGGAGAAATGGTGCAGTGTAGAGGTATGAGAAAAGCAGAGGGAGTTTGAAATAGCTTCTGTGACTGACAGAAGCATCGACTGGCTAGGAGTGCCAGGTTCAGTTTCTGTTCTGCAGTTCTTTCTCTGAATTCTGCAAATACTCAAGACTCAGATTTTCTTTTTGGCCTCCTCTCCCTAAGATAATAGTTCCTCAGTCAGTATCACAATAACCTGGGCAACCTGGACAAAATGGTTCCCATGCCCCAACCCAAGGACATTGTTTGAGTAACTGGGGGCAGGCGTGGCTCTAACATTCAACCCCATTTGTGAAGCACTGCCCTGAGGAGCTTCACCTTGGTCTCTGAGCCACAAGGTCACTGGCTTCACAGATCACATTTTCTCCTCAGTCATTACACAAACCACTACTGAGCACACTGGGTTAGTGATCAAACCCACCAGTCAAAACCACAGTGACATGCAATGCCCACTGTCTTTCCATCCAGCTGAGAAACGGCAACATGGAAGAGAGAGAAAACACAGGCGGGACTATCATCTCCTCACACATGGCTTGGATGGGAAGGGCACGTTTCCTGGTAGGGCACGACCAGGACAGCCATCCCTGCCAGAGGGTGGAAGAGGATAAAAGAGACCTCACTCGTTATTATCTCTGCTGTTTTTCTGACTCAAAACTAACACTTTATCTAGGTATTGAGAATGTGAATCCCTGTATGCTTGGGAGCTGAACTATTAACAACTAAAAATTGTCCAGAGGAAAAGTAATTCAGAAATTTTAACCTTTTAACAGTTTCTTGTTCATGGCATGTGGGTGGCAATTTTACTTGGGACATCCAAGATGTCAGGGTTACAGAGCCTGGCTGACAAACGCAAGGAGAAGCGTTCATTCTGCATTTCTTCAGTCAGCTGCTAGAACTCTATTTCCTAGTCTGGAGTTTGATTACACATGCGTATCTTCATTTCCAGGAAGTAAAATCAATCAATCAAACAAAGAGACTTTAAAATAATCTATTTTGATTCCCTGTCTTAAGCACGAGGAAATAATGACAAGTAGACAATGCCCATATCAGTTTGTAGCAGGGAACTTTCCACCATACCCCACCCTGCTGTAGGTAAGAAAAGAACTGAAGTAGGGGAAAATGGAGATTTGCAGCTTACACAGAAATCCATTTCACACATGTGATCAAATGTTTCATAAACAACAACTAAAGACTCCCGTCAAGCCCTGGCTGGGTGGCTCAGTTTGGGCTGGAGCGTTGTCCAGTACACCAAAAAGTTGCAGGTTTGATTCCTGGTCAGGGCACATGCCTAGGATGCGGCTTCGATCCTCGGTCAGGGCACGTATGGGAGGCAACAGTTCCGTGTTTCTCTCTCCCCTGCCTCCAACATCTCTCTCTCACCACCCACCCCCTACCCTGCACCCCACCCATTCTCTCTCTCTATAATCAATGTATCCTCAGGTGAAGATTTAAAAAAAAAAACCAAAAAACAACAAAACCTCAGGTCAAGAGAAACTTTTATTGGAAGATGGAGTACTGAACACAAGCATTTAGTTCTGCTCCCCCTCCTCAAATACGGCTAGAACATAAACAGATAAAGAAAAAGAGAATAGAGGAACTGTGATAGTAACACAACTTTGGAAGATGAAGAGCAAACAGACTAGTGGCAACTGGCTTAGCAGACTGGAGAAAGCTTAGTCTGAAACTAGGACCATGTAGAAGCAATTTCATTTAAGTTATAAAACCCCCAAAGGTTGAAGGACTGGGGCACCAACTTCCTCTGGGCATGGAGGTGAATGTGGGCTGGAGAACTGGTTGAAAGGCTTTTTAGCTAGTTAGACCCCCAGAGCCTCTCCCTCACTTCTCAAGGACAAGTACTGCCTCCAAAGCCCCAGGCCCCACCTAGGAGAAGACTGGCAGTGCATTCTCTCAAGAGTCAACAAAGGATCATTGGACTAGAAGATTTCACACTGAAGAGAGATTACACAAAGATTACCACTGAATATTGAGAACCCCCAACCTTCTACTCAGTTTTCTGACTAGTCATATTTTTTTTTCTGGGGAATCTGATAAGCTAGGAAAAAAAAAAACCCTAAATATAGCATCAGGGTTTCCTAAACAAAACAGCCAGTTCACCCTTGAATGAAGCCCAGAACTGGCAAACCCCATCCACTATTTAAAGAACTTTCAGTCATCTTTTTAGACAGCTACTCTAAAACAGGAGGGAACAGCAAGACTTTCCAATATTAAGGAAAGTATCTAACGAGAAACAGCAAAGCACATTAGAGGAGAGAAAAAAATCACAGGAAGAAGAAATTTAAAGAAACAAAAATAAAAATTCTGGCATCTTCAAATATCTGAGAAAAGTATATCCATTAAATAATGATAAGATTTATCAGAGAAATATTCAGAGAATAAAAAGGAGCCCTTAGAATAAAAAGATGGCAGATTAAAAATTCAATATAAGATACAATTTAGAAAATGTCCAAGAAAGTTGAACAAAAAGACAGAGAAATAAAACAGGAAAGACGGAGAGTTTAGAGGCCAATTCAGGATAGCCAATATAATAGAGTGTTCATTATTAAAGAAAGTGGAGGGGATGTAATTGGTAAGGGAAGAAATTTCCCGGAATTGAAGATCTTTCCCTGAGACCTGAAGGACACTATTTCTACTTAAAGAAAGGACAGAGGTGAGGCTAGGAGAGGAGTGGGGAATGGGGTTTCCACGGTGAAAAGGCCAATCAAGTTTCCAGTATATTAAGTGCACATAGACCTACACCAAAGTTTATCACTATGGTTTCCAGGGAGTAAAATAGTTTCATACAAAAGATTTCAAGTCAGAATGGCAGAAACTTACCAAGAACAACTTATCTAGAAGGCAAAGGCTTAAAAATTCTGAGAACAGATGATTTCTACCTTAGAACTATAAGCCTCATCAAAGCCATCAATTAAAAGCTGGAGTGAGCCCTGGCTGGGTGGTGCAGTTGGTTGGAGGACTGTCCCATACCCCAAAAGGTGGCAAGTTCAATTCCCAGTCAGGACACATATCTGGGTTGTAGGTTTGATCCCCAGTCAGGGCATGTAGAGGAGGTGGCTGATTCATGTTTCTCTTTCACATCCATGTTTCTTTCTCTGTCTCTGTCTCTCTCTACACCTGCCCCTCCACCCCCCTTCCCTTTCTCTCTAAAATCAATAAATATATCCTCAGATGGAGTTTAAAAAAAAAAATATCTTTTAAAGCCAGAGAGAACAAAGGAACTGTCAGATTTGCATGTCCCTCAAAATTACCTCTCTTACACTCTTTCTCCATAAGAAACTGGAGAATGTGCTCCACCAAAATGAAGTAGTAAACCAACAAAGGGTAAGCCTTAAACTCCAGAGACTGACAGATCCAAGACAAAAGGCAGGCAGAGTCTTCAGGGGCAGGGGAGAAGGGGAAGTCCTTGCTTTTGGGGCGCTGAGAAAGCAACCTAAACAGAGCAAAGGTCAGAAGGCTCCAGGAGAAAGTTCCTCAAATACAATGAATTGGACAGATTCTCTGTGTAGTTGGTTATATGAAGAGATTTACAACCAGGCTGAGTCTGAGGCTATTAATAGGTACATCAAAAATTAAAAGAAAAATAATATCTGCTGAGTAGTCTTAAGAGGGAAAGTAATCAAACTATGTTAGGGAGCTTTTCTGTGGAAAGTGTTACATAGTGATAATAAAGTAAATATTATATGTTGATCTTAAACAGAGTCACAGTACAATTACAACCTGAGGGCTGGGGAAGTTGGTATATGAAGGGGACAGGGGCAGGGGTAGAGGAAAGTGAGCTGAATACTCACTTTTTCATCAACAGATATTTCCTAAAACTAAGAAGTAGGTAGGTAACAATGCAAGCATATTAATTAAAAAAGATAGAAGTTATTACTAAAATAATCTGCTAAAGTTGAAAAACACTTGCTTCTGGCAAACAGAAAGTGGAAAGATGCTATTTTTCCTAACAAATCTTATAGCATTATTTAATTTTCTAATTATGTAAAATGTATTAATTAGGCAAAACTTTGATAAAATAAAAACAATTTTTTCCCTACTTAAAAAAATGGAGGAGAGGATTCCTGTCACACATATCACGACATGACACACAGAAGCAGGAGCATGACCGTGCTGGCACCCACTACTGCCACCGGCTGCGCTAAATGCAGAAGACAGCAAAACAGAAAAAGCCCCTTTTCAGGGCACTCATATTCTATAATAAAAACTAATTGTAAATACTTTAAAAATAACTGACTCTGCTTAGTGGATAAGAGGGAAATAAGTAGGTTCCTATGACAGAGCCAAAGAGAGGGAAGTATTTTGGGCAGTGTGGTCAGAGGAGGCTCCCTGAGGAGTGGTATTTAACTTCAGAGCTGAAAGATGAGAAGGAGCTGGCCACGCAGGGCTAAACAAAGAACGTTCAAGGAAGCGGGCTAAGCAAGCCAATAGTTCCGAAGCAGGAAACGTCCTGGTGTGCTGAAGGATATGACCAAAAGACGTCAGGGTGATTGAAAGGTGCGAATGAAGAGAGGAGAGGCTGGGAACAAAATGAGGCAGAAGAGGAGGCAGGGGCCATACGCCACCACGCGCTGACAGGAAAGTAGTGTGTGGCATCGGGGCATGACAGAGCACTCTGCTGTGGCAAGAGTGGTGGCAACAGGCCTGTTATTAGATACTGCTGAGGTCCAGGCAACAAAGTTGGCTGAAGGCAGTAGTAGTGGAGACAGAGAAGACAAATACAAAATACATTTTGAAGGTAGAACTGAAAGTGCTGGGGAAGGGATGACAATGAGGAAGAAAATAAAGATGAAAGACACCCAGGTTTCTGATGCTGGAAATTGGGAGGATGGTGGTACCATTTGACTGAGAGAGCAAAGATGGGATATGGAAAGACAGGCTCAAGTAGATGGAATAGAGAAGCGAACCAAGAGTTCCTCCTTGGGGATTGTGATGTGCAAATTGTCAACTATAAAAATAGTCACAGGGATGTAAAGTACAGCATAAGGGATATGGCCAATAATATAATAATTAGGTACGGTGTCAGACTGGTACTAGATTTATTGGGTTGATCAATAAATGATGTATTTGATTTATTTCATAGGTTATATAAATGACTAATTACTATGTTGTACACCTGAAACTAATATTCTACGTAAACTGTAGTTGAAAAAAAGTTCAACTTCCTTGGCATGAGACACCCAAAGAGATGTCAAGGGGGCAGTAGATGTAAGGTCTGGAGCTCAGAAGAGGTCGGTGCTGCACATATATATTGGGCAGCCATCAGCTCATCGCTGGTATTTAAATCCCTGGGAATAGAGGAGTATACAGAGAGAGAGGAGGGCCTAAGCGACACCCTGAACAATTCTCAATATTTTGTGGTCCCAGAAAGAAGGGAATGCCACAAAAAGATCAAGAAATGACTAGTTGGGAAGGGGAAGCAAATTAGGAGGGAATTTCAAACATAATGGAAAACCCGTTCTTAAAGCTACTCAGAGACCCAGTAAGACAGGGTGAGAATGTACCTACTAGAAGCAGCAACACACAGATTGTCAATGACCCTGAGAAATTTCAAGAGTGATGGGAAAAGACACCAAACCATAACAGAGTCAATGAGTAATAAATAGCTATAGCACACTTAGATAATATTTTATAAATTCTGTCTTAAAAAAGGACAATGAAATTGGGTAAGAGATGGAGAGGTATATCAGGGTCCAGGAGGGTGTGCGGTTCTTTGAATTTTAACGTTAGGGTACCAGAGCATTAACTCACTTATTCCTTCAATTGTTCAACAAATACTTATTGAGCACCAAAATAATGTCCTTATGGAACTTACGATCTACCAGGGGACAGAGACAATAAATAAATGCCCATATACTAATTTCAAGTGGAGATGTATGCTTTGAAGTCAAATAAAGCATGTCAAGGGAATAAAAGTGGTATTTCAGACAGGTGAGTAGGGGATGCCAGTTCTAGGGTAGCGTTTGAAGAACTGAGTGAAGCGCAGGTACAAGAATCCGAGACAGTAAGGGGTTGGGAGGCGGAGAGGGGGAGGAGAGCAGCGTTCCAGGAAGGAGGGCGGCAGGTCCAGGGACGGTGAGAGGCCAGTGTGACTGGGGCACCTTGACAGACAGGCAGAGAGGGAAGAGATGGGGACAGAGAGGTAACAAGGGCCTTACAGTGCATGGCAAAGAGTCTGGACTTCATACTGTTTATAGAAAAGCCACTGAAAGTAGTATATAAAAGTAAAAAGCAGGAGAATTGCTGTGGCTGTTGTGTGAACTCAGACAATGAGGCACACAGATGGACACAGGAAGAGGGCTTAGGAAGCCACTGCAGAACCCTAGGCAGACGTGAGGCGGCCAGGGCTGGGGTTTGGCTGTGGAAGTGGGAGATCAGGGGTGCTCGGACTGCGGAGAGATGCTAATCGATCCACTACGAGGCATGAGAGGAAGGCAAAAATCGAGGATGGCATCGAGTTTTTGGACTCAGTAACTGGTGGAGTCACTGCTGAGATAAGGAACCATGGAAAAAGTGTAGGTTTAAAAAACAAATCATGAAGTTGGTTCTGGGGGCGGGGAAAAGGAAGGGAAGGGGAAAGTCAAGGAACATATATATAGCAAGGACTCATGGACAAAACCAAAGGGGAAGAGCTGAGGGAGGGAAGGAGGAGGAGGGAGGGGGCAAGGGAAAGTGGTGGGGGGGAGGCAGAGACAAATGTATTTGAAAAAATAAATTAAAAAAAAAAAATCCATCCCTCTGGGCACACTGAAAAAAGAAAAGGGCCACCAGGAAGCCTCTGTTTGCACTGGTCACCTGTGCTTTTACCTCCACCTTCCTCCATTACGCTGCAGTTGTCATATGTATCACACGTACGGGTGAAATAAACCACACAATACAACGCTAAAAAAAAAAAGAAGAGAGAGAGAGAGAAGTTGGTTTTGGACATGTTACATTTGAGATGTCTATTAAACAACCAAGTGGAGAGATAAAACAGGCATTTGGAAAGCAAGGGAGAGATGGGGGCTAAAGGTAAGTATGTAGAAGCCATCAGCATACAGATGGTATTTAAGGCCCTGGAAACGAATGAGATCACCTCAGGAACGAGTAGAGATGGGGAAGTGGTCAGAGAACAAAGCCCCTGGCTCTCTCAAGTTTAGAGACCAGGAATAGGAGGAGAAGGATCCAGCAGGGGAGACTGAGAGAGAACAAATGAGCTGTAAGCAGAAGCAAGGTGGAATAGCATCACAGATGGAGTAGCATAACAGGTGCCAAGTGAAGAAAGAATTTCAGGAAGGAGGGAGTGGTGAACTGTGCCCCATGCTGCTGAGACAGACAGGAGCTCCATGAGGAACTGCCAAGGGCCTCTGTGACTCATGATGAATGAACAATGCTCTGAGATAACATTCCTTACTCATAAGTGTACTCGGGCTATTTAGTAATCTGGAAAGGTAACCCTCTGTTCAGCTAGAACACCAATGCACTGTTTCCATGGATACCTTACCACACGGCGAGCCCTCCTGCAGGGTTCTCCCAGGAAGCAACCCAGGAGGGCCCAGTGCCTGCGAAACAGAAACAGCTCCAAATGTGTAGGCTCAAGGAATGGGAAGCAGACCAGTGCTCACAGCAGAGAATCAGATATGGTAGGGTAGGGCAGGACAGGACTATTGCACAGGTTACTACATTTTTCAAACTCATAGCCTGTGAGAGGAAAATTAATGAAATCATTCCTTCTGTTTCAGACAATCACTGAAACCAAAGAACAGCTGCAGTTTCTGAACCTTCTCACTATTCATTGTCTCCAACCCCATTTTCTCCCACTAGTCCTTGTTCATGTTGTAGCACCTGCCTTAAAAAACATCATATTTATTGGGGTTAAACATATATGCAATGAAAATTTACCCATGTTAATCTTGCTCTGAGATAATACTCCTTACTCATACGTGCACTCCGACTACTTAGTAATCTGAAAAAGTAACTGTCGGTTCAGCCAGAACACAATCATATGTTTGACAAAAGCACACAATCATGTGAGCTCCATGGCAAAGAAGATACAGAGTATTTCTTTCACTCCCCAAAGTTCCCTCTTGGCCCTGTGCAATCCCGCTCTTCCACCCGATTGCAGTCTTTGGCAAACAACGATATTTCTGTCCTGCAGTCTTGTCTCTTTAGAATGTCATATAAATGGAATCAAATAGTACACAGCCTTTATACCTGGCTTCTTTTACTTAGCATAATGCTTTTGAGACCTAGCCATGGTGTTGCCTGGATCAGTAATTTGTTCCTTTTTGCTTCTGAATAAGTATTCTGTAGTATGAATGTACCACAGTTTGTCCATTTGCCATTTGATGAAAATGTGAGTTCTTTCCAGGTTTTAGCTATTATGAAGAAAACTTCTATAAACTTTTGCTAAAAGGGCTTAGACAAACACAGGTTTTCATTTCTCTTAGGTAAGTACCTGGAGGTGGGATCACTGGGCCAAGCAGCATTTAGCTTTTGTCCACTAAGAATAGGTAAACATTTACCAAGCACTAAATTTGTGGCACACAATGCTAACTCTTGGTACACTTTATGCTATTCAATTCCTAAAATGGCAATCAAGCTATTATTGTTCCCATCTTACCAAAAGGGAACTGATGTACAAAGAGATGAGGTCTCTTGCCTGGGATCACACATCCAGTACGGGCAACAGAGTCAGGATTCTCAAACCCAGGAATTGCATGGCCAAGTGCAATTACCAAGCATTTTGCTTTGCTGTCTCCCCAATGTCAAACGCATGATGCCTGAGAGAGAGAGCACAAAATCCAGCGGAAGCTCTGTATCTTTTGAACAAAAGTCGACTATTGTTCACTGCTGACTATTCCTTTCCTCCTTTTAAAACCATGACAATGACTACATCGCTGGGACTCAGAGGACCACTGCAATAATAAGATGTCATTTTAACAATCAAGCTTTATAGGACATTATGTGGAAATGCTTTTAACTGTTTGACAGAAGTTTATAAGTGTTAGTTTACAGGTGTTAAAGAACAACTCTAACAGAAGAGCCAGCCTCTTCTATCAGGATCATAAATACTCATAGTTAATAATGACCTCTTCTATAGACCTCTTTACTCCCATGATATAAGAGGCCAAATGTGGTTAAAAATAAATAAATACAAGGATCATGGAAGGAGAGGGACCTACATTCAAATTTTAGTTCTTCTCCCTTGTGGACAGGTGCATAGACAAGGTCTGTCCAGAAAGTATCCATCCATGTACTATGAAAAGGAGACATTTATTGAAGAAGATACAAGATACAAAAAACAGTGTACATAGGACAATGATGCCTCAGCCCCCCTCAAAGTAGGCACCTTGGGACCTCACACAGTTCCAATCACAATAAGCTGTCCTATTCTACTTTGTTGAACCTCATTGATGGTCTGAAATCTCTTCCCTTTCAAAGATGAATTTAGTTTTGGGAAAAGCCAGAAGTCACAAGGCACCAAATCTGGGCTGTAGGAGTGCTGAGTCACCTGGGTGATTTGCTGTTTTGCCAAGTCTCTGCACAAGATGTGATGTATGAGCAGGCTCATGCATTATCATGATGAAAATGCCAGTCACCAGTTGCCCATACGTGCAGCCTTCTGAATCATGTGAATAGTTTCTGTGGAGTCATGTTCAAGCTTAATGCAAAATTTGATGCAGATTCATTGCTCTACTCCCTCAGTCATTTTGAATGTGACGGCCACACAGTACACATGCTTATTCAATGGCATCTACTGCCCCTAGTGACTAGTACAGTGAAGTCATCATTGTTTACACATGTGCATTCCAGTCCACTCTCCTTGGCTGCCAGGTTACATCCATGTTGCACAAACAGTTCTTGTTTCATTAATAATGGCTGGATGTTTTCAGGACAAGCCTCATGTGCCTTATCACATGTTAAAATTGGTGTGAATGAAGCCTAATGTGCAGAGTAGTCATAAAGATTCCATGGCACAGCATGAGTGAAGCCATCGAACACTGTGTCTTACTTAATTAATAAACTTTTGTCCTTTCCCTCCTCCTTCTCTTCCAGAATGTACTACTGAGCCTCTGAAATTAGTATAAAAGAAATAGGTTACTTAACAAAAACTTTGATTGGCTTGTTAGTCTTTCATCCAAATAGGAGCAAAGGAGAGACTAGAAGTAGATGGTTCTTTAAAACTTCTTATTTTATTTTAAAAAATATCACGAAGACCTTGCATTTCATTTCACAGTATGATCAGAGTTAATTCTATTATGTCATACACCTGTAACAGATTTATGGGAGAAATTTATAATCCTTCACCCACTCCTCCCAATACGCTACCCTCTGCCTCTGGCAACTACCAATCTGTTCTCTGTAAATTTGGTTTGTTGCTTAGATTTCACATTGTAAAAGACATCATACAATATTTGTCTTCCTCTGACTTATTTCACGTAGCGTAATGCCTTAAAGTTCCATCCATGTTATCACAAATGGCAAGATTTCGTTCTTTTTCATGGCTGAGTAATATTCCATTATATATATATATATATATATATATATATATATATAATTTCTTTTTTCTGTATTCATCCATCCATTAATAGACACTTAGCTTTTGTTAATAATTGTAATGCTGCAATGATTCACTCAGTCATTTTGAATGTGATGGCTACACAGTACACATGCTCACTCAACAGCATCTACTGCCCCCCCCCCAAACAAGTACAGTGAAGTCATCATTGTTCATGCATGTACATTCCAGTCCACTCTCCTTGGTTGCCAGGTTATATTGACATCACACAAACTGTTTTCATTATATTAACAATGGCTGGACTTTTTCCAGGCAGACCTCATATATCTTTTCTAGTTAGTGTCTTCACTTTCTTTAATAAATACCCAACTATCGAATTGCTGGATCATATGGTAGTTCTATTTTTAACTTTCTGAGGAATCTCCATACTTTCTTCCATAGTGACTGCTCCAGTTTACAATCCCACCAGCAGTATACAAGGGTTCGCTTTTCTCCACATCTGTGTAAAGTCTTATGTCTTGTTTAGTTTTGTTTCGTTTTGTTTTTGATAATAGCCATTCTGTCAGGTGTGAGGTGACAGCTCATTGTGATTTTGATTTGCATCACCCTGATGATTAATGACATTGAGCATTTTTCCATGTACCTGTTGGCCACCTCTACATCTTCTTTGGAAAAGTGTCTATTCAGTTTTGTAGTTGCATTTATTTTGCTATTAAGTTGTATGTGTTCTTTGTATATTTCAGAGATTAGACCCTTATCTAATTAGATATGACTTGTGAATATTTTCTCACATTCAGTAGATTAGTATCCTTTACTGTGCAGAAATTTTGTAGTATGATGCAGTCCTACTTATTTATTTTTGCTTGTGTCGCTTTTGCTTTGGTGTGAGATTCTAAAAAGCATCGCCACGACCTCTATCAAGGACCTTACCACCTTTTTTCTTCTAGGAATTTTACAATTTCATGTCTGACATTCAAAGTTATTTTAATATAAAAATGTTGTGCACGTACCTCTAGCTGAATGACTTAGCTTTCTCCTGAACTTTTTAAGAATATTTCTCTTAGGAAGATTTCCCCTGATAAATGGTGGCTTTGCTTATATGCTGCCACCTTGCCACTTACCTGGGACATGAAGACTCCCAATTATAGCCCTGGCTGGTGCAGCTCAGTGGATTGAGTGCTGGCCTGCGGACCAAAGGGTCACCGGTTTGATCCCCAGTCAGGCCACATGCCTGGGTTATGGGCCAAGTCCCCCAGTAGGGGGTGCATGAGAGGCAACACACATTGCTGTTTCTCTCCTTTTCTTTCTCCCTCCCTTCCCCTCTCTCTGAAAATAAATAAAATCTTTTAAAAAAACCCTCCAATATAAAGCATGAACCTGCAAGGTCTTATTAAGACTTCATAATGCTTTCACAGATTCTGGTCATTGTTCTCTTCTGTCTGGAGCATCTTAACATCTGCCCTACAACACTGCCCAGTTTGCAATTTTGGCTCCAAAAAGTCTGAACTCTGAATTCTCCAAACAAGAAAACAGCTATTTTCTATTACTCCTTTGTGGAGCCTCATGGCCCCCAGTAAAGTGAAGAGATATTGGCTGCAATCTGCTTGCTGTTACAGCTACAAAAGTAAACATAATAGTACACTTTCAAATAAAAAGAAGACACTGGCCAAGCATAACCTTAAGTAAACTGGGATGACAGATTAATAGGTTTTTTAATCAATTAAAAAGACTTTAACATGTTAATCCAGAGAAGCGAAAGGATTTAATTCAACTATGGATGCTCAGAGTTGTATATGCAATATGGTAAGGGAAATAATTTAGTCCTGAACACATTCTTATGAAATAGCATTATTTTTCTCCAGACAAATTTTTATCGTAATGTAATGCCACACACTCTCTTTCATTTATGACATACACACTTGTAAGTATGTTATTCAAAAGATCCTGGTTGTTGTTAAGTACCTTGAGCAACACGTAAAGTTACTGAAATTTTCTTTTCATTATTTTGTCATCAAAAACCCCTTGATAAATGTATATATTATTTAATTTAATTTAATTTTTTTGCCAAAAAGCCCTCTTCTGGAAGGCAGGAGTAGGAAGTCCTTGTGTGTTAGATCTTGGCTGTTGACAGGTAAGAAATAACTTTTGCTTTCAGAAGCTAGCCTATGGGAATGGATTTTTTTTTTTAATTTAGCAATCCATGTGGACTAATTGATAAATAAAAAATTAGGGGATTTCAATACAACAAATAGTATTTGGGACTCAGTGACATGCCAGAAAGTTACAGAAAGGACAAGATACAGGTTCTGTGCTCCTGGAGCTGACCGTCTGAGGGGAAATGTAAGTGAGAGCGCTATTCAGATACAAAGGGCATCTTACCCAGACCGGATGGGAGAGTCTGAGTTCTCAGTAAAGGCCTGTTGGAGGCGGGAACATCACCTGAAGGACGAGGAGGCATTAATAAATAAAACGGACATATAAGGAGGCACTGTCAGGCAGTAGGAGGCATCAGACCTGAGTACCAGACCTGCCTCTGCGGCAACCTGAGAAAGCTGTTTAACCTTTCTAGCTCTCATTTTTCCTTACCTGTGATATGGGATGGTTACGTTTTGTCAGTTGACCTTATCTCTTACTGTGCATAAGAATCATCTAGAAGCTTTCTAAAAATACCAACTCCCTCCCTCAGAAACATGGTTTCAATTGATAAGGGCATTTGTATTTCTTTGAGAAGCTTTCCAGGTAAAATCAGTTTGCAACCACAGCCGAGAGCTGCTGAATATAATGACCTCTTAAATCCCAGATATCTTAGGTCTGTGGTTCTCAACTCATAGTGCACAATCACATCCTCTGCAGAGCTTTTAGAAATCCCAGTGGAGGTTGCATTCTAGACAATTAAACCAGAATCTCGGGGGTTGTGACCCAGGCATCAGAATTTTTTAAAGTTCCCAGGCTGAATCCAAGGTGCAGCCTAGGTTAGAACCACTGTTCCAGGCCCTTTTGATGCTTCAGTTTCCTATTACAGCCACTGACGGAGAATGAAAAAAGGAAGCCAAGGGAAGCTCATAAATTCTCCCTCTCTAACTCTTATCTTAATAGTTTTTTTTTAACCAATTGAAAAGACTTTAGCATATTAATCTGGAGACGCCCAAGGATTTAATTCAACTAAGCTAACAAAATGTGGCTGCTTAGAGTTATATATGCAATATGGTAAAGGAAATAATTTTGTCCTTAACACATATTTTTATGAGCTGAATGCCAAGGGCCACAGACACATTTTAAATGGGGTTGTACCCACAGAGTAGGGTTGATTTTGGACATTTGCATAATTCATGGCGGTGAAGGACAGGTGGAAAATGCCCATTGCAAAGCGCTCTCAGTTCTAAATTTAAAATTCAATAGCACAAGTCTATAAACTGACTCCATGGTGCGTTCTCTGCAATGCTTAGTTAGAATTTGATTTGCATGGTTGACTGCAATATGAACATTACATTCCCTGCCCCCAAGGTTACTTAAATCCACTTATTAGGCAATGGTGAACTAAACAAACAGTAATTAGAAACACTCCAGACAACCTTTTAAATCTGTTACTAAATTATATTTTTCCTGCACCAAAGCCCACACACACAGCACGTCCACAAGCATCATGAGACCAAAGCCTCAGAAATATTTACGTTAATAAGAGCACAAGCTACCTCCGGGCTTTCGCATTGGATTCCACAGGGAAGTAAGGG
The DNA here is from genome assembly GCF_021234165.1 of Pteronotus mesoamericanus. Classification (NCBI taxonomy): domain Eukaryota; kingdom Metazoa; phylum Chordata; class Mammalia; order Chiroptera; family Mormoopidae; genus Pteronotus; species Pteronotus mesoamericanus. Next base: position 8,271,533 of record NW_026555310.1, read on the forward strand.
CTGCTTTAGAAGAGGAATGTTGGTATTTCTCACATCTGGGTTAGTAAAGCACTGCCCACATGTGGTTAGAAACCCAGGAGAAAATGAACTCTCCGGGGGTGTGGAAATGAAGAAACACCTCTGACAGACTGCTTCATTTCCTAAAATGAGTTAGAAATGAAAGTAATTCTTCAGCAAAGAACATCTGCACCGTGGTTCAGCTTGTAGAATGATGCCAGGTGATACCTGTGGCTAAGCAGCCGGGCCGGGGAAACAGCGGGGCTGGGGGGCCCCGCACTGCCCTCTGTCTCAGAGCTGCATGCAGGGCTCGGAGGGGCTGCAAACCCAGTGGGCGCCGGGCACCCCAGTCTCAACTGTAAATCTGGATTAGCAGTAAGACTGCTCACATTCCATGAGAAAGCTGGTCCCTCTCCAAATGGTGCAAACAGCCAGAGGGGGTTCATGTGCAGCCATGGGCATGGAAACAGCAATTCTTAGATGAAAAACTGTTTTACTCAACTAAAAACAGCCTATGCTTGCTAATCATTTGAACAGACCTTTCTTCCTGAGGAGGAAGGGCTGCTGTATGGAGATGAGTTGATGCTGCCAAAGGAAGCCCAGGAGAGGTACCGGCATGGGGTTGGGTACAGGGAGGTAAGAAAGACTGAAACACCTTTCACAGCGCCTCCGGTCAGGACCAATATGCAGAAAGGTAAAAAACAAAGGCTGTCTTCACCAAAATTGGGGCCAGTTACTTCTGTTAGGTGGCTTGTCACTATTCTTTCCATCATGGGTTTTTAAAAGGAGTCCAACTCTGTTGATTGCAATGGGGGTGGGGAGGTAGACGGGGGCAGTTGAGGAACCCTGGAAACAGCATAAATGCCCATTAACAGGTGATTAATTATATTAACTTCAGGCACATACACAATGGAATACGACATAGTCTTTCGAAAGAAGGCCAATGCAGAACGTGTGCAGATACTGAGATGTCTGTATTCCACGTGATACGTTAAGAGAGGAAAAAAATGCACCTGGTGTCTGTACAGCAAACATCTATGTAAATGTATTGAAAGAAGTTCCCCTAGTGCAGAAGAAAGAGGCCAGAAGAGTATTATTTTTCCTTTTATAGCCTCTAATACAGCTTGAATTCTCTTTTTATGTACTTATACCCTCCCCTTCTTAATAATAGGCATTAAATATGTGTAAGGCTATTTCTGGTTTCTCCTTTATACTAGTTTTTCTATAAATAATTTAAAACAAAGGGTGTTATTTTAAATAGATGTTATAGGCTGAACTGTGTCTCCTCAAAATTCAGAACTTGAAGCCCTAACTGCCAGTACCTCAGAATGCAACTAAATTTGGAGATAAGGGCTTTAAAGAGGTGATGATGTTAAAATGAAACCATTAAAGTGGACCCGAGTCCAATCAGACTGGTATCCTCCTAAGAATGTGAAATATGGACACACACAAAGATGCCAGGGATGTGCACACAAAGGAAAAACTATGTGAGGACACAGGAAGAAGGCACAGTCAAGCCAAGGAAAGAGGGCCCAGAAGAAACTAAATGTGCCAACACCTTGGACTTAAACCCTCAGGAATAGGGGGAGAATAAATTTCTGTTGCTTAACCCACCCAGTCTGTGAGTGTTTTGTTATGGTAGTCTTAGCAAATTAATACAACATATCAATAAATACTTAGATAAAATTCACCTAACAGAGAGAGAGGCACCCACAAAAGTATTTGATAGATCAAGACCCCACTATGCCTGCTATGATGCAGATGGCCTCACTGGGCAAGCGAAGCCAAACTGGAGCTCACAGTGCTTCTGACTATATCAAGGGCGCCCATTAAGTGACTGGAGCCAGGGCTAGAACAGGTTTCCTACTTCCTGACTCAGGACTCTTCCTGCTCACACCGTTTATTTTTATGATGATTTTAACAAATCGCACAACTCAAAGGACTAGAGCCCAGGATATTTTATTTATTAGTGTCTTTTTAAGGCTTGGCTTATTTTCAAAAGGCTTTCTTCCTGTGCTGATAACTAATGAAAAGGAAAGTGTTACAGTAATATTACTAATTTGATTAAAAAAAAAAGACTTGGCACCAGGGTTTAAAAATTCAGAATAACAAATGATATGTCATATTTGTGTGCCAAACTAATTTTTATACTTTAATACATGTTGGTCTCAGAACACAATATTTTAAAGGTATGGTAGTCCCAGGCTAAAATTTTCTTTATACAATTTTATAGATTTTTACCAATTAATCAACCTTTCCTTTAAATATTAGAGTTTAGAGATCAAAGGCACATTAAAATCCCAACTTTGTCTATGAAATCTATAACCTAAAAGTGGGCTAAGATCCAATCACATGAAAAGAAGGTCAAAGCTTGAAGATAAATATTTGATAGTCAGCTCAGGCTGCATTCAGAGGAAGCAGAATCATTTGTGCTTCAAATGATTAGAGATAGTCTCACCAAGGACAAGAGCTCTGAGCCAGTCTGGGATTAAACACATAAATGTAAAGAAGTGATGTTTTAAAAACATATAAATAAGATTTATTTTAATAGAAATTTTGTACCATTCCTTTTCTTTTTGATCTCATTTTAATTTCCCATAAAATTTTTAATTAAAAATTTTTTTAATTAAAGAAATTTTTTTCCATTACAGTTTCCATTCAATATTATTTTATATTTCAGGTGTCCAGCATAGTGGTTAGACAATTATGTACTTTACAAAGTGTTCCCCCTAAAAAGTTTTTGCAGCAAAGGAAACCATCAACAAAATGAAAAGACAGTCTACTGAACGGGAAAACATATTTGCCAATGCTATCTATATCTGATAAGGGGTTAATATCCACAATTTATAAAACTCATACAACTCAACACCAAAAAAAAACAAAAACAAAAACCAAATTAAATAAATGGGCAAAAGACCTAAATAGATACTTCTCAAAAGAGGATGAAAGATGACCAATAGACATGAAAATATGCTCAATGTCACTAATCATCAGGGAAATGCAAATTAAAACCACAATGAAATATCACCTCACACCTGTCAGAATGGCTGTCATCAATAAATCAACAAACAACAAGCATTGGAGAGGATGTGGAGAAAAGGGAATCTCATGTACTATTGGGAAAAATGCAAATTGGTACAGCCACTGTGGAAAACCATATAAAGTTTCCTCAAATAATTAAGGCTGGAACTACCTTATAACCCAGCAATTCCAATTTTATGTATATATCCAAAGAAAACCAAAACACTACTTCAAAAGAATATATGCACTCCTATCAATTGTTCATTGCAGCTCTACTTAAAAAACCAAGCTGTGGAAGCAACCCAAGTGTCCATCAATAGACAAATGGATAAAGAAGGTGTGATATCTATAATGGAATATTACGTGGCCATAAAAAAGAACAAAATCTTACCATTTGTTACAGCATGGATGGACCTAGAGGGTATGCTAAGTGAAATAAGTCAAGAGACAAATACCATATGGTTTCAGTTACATATGGAATCTAAAGAATAATATAAACAAATGAAACAGAAACAGACTGATAGATATGAAGATCAGACTGACGGTTGCCAAAGGAAAGAGGGGTTGAGGCACTGGGTGAAAAGGTGATGGAATTGATAAGTAGAGGTTGGTAGTTACAAAACAGTCAAGGTCATGTAAAGCACAGCATATGAAATACAGTCAATAATACTACAATAACAATGTGAGGAGAAGTGATTTATGCCCAGGTCTCTCTTGCCACTAACTATAAAGTTTTAAAAGCAGGGACTGCGTACCTAAGATTCTAACAGAGTGATTGGCAAAGAGTAGGCATTCACCAATGCTAGGGCAGAGGAATAGGTTGGAAAGTACACAGTATTGATTACCTTAGGGTAGAAAAAGTTCTGTACAGCAAGTTCTGGTAAGGAGGTTCTGGGATGTAAAGTTAAAGAAATGGAGCCAACCTGTATATACTGACGTTTGGACTTTATCTCTATGCAAGGCGGGGTCTTTGAAAGTGTTTCTGAGGGAGAATGTTTTAAAGAACACAGGTGGGACCAGCAGTGGTGTGCAGAAGGGACAAGAGGTGATAGGAATGACAAGAATCTACCAATCAAGGGGCATCAGGAAGTCAATCAGGTAATGTTTAGTTGAGAAAACTCTCAGCTTCCTAATCTGGAAAATAAGCATCACCCTAATGTGTCTTAGTAAGGGTATAATGAATACTAAATGGGACTTTACACATGGCCTAACAGTAAGCACTTAAGAAAATACAACTATCATTATTATGATAGCCAGGATGTGCTTCTTTGAGCTTTCCTCAATTTCCAAACAGGGAATTGCAATGGCTATCCATCTTTCTCAGAAGTGGAGTATGCTATATTTATTCCTTAGATCTCCAAAAGTTAATACTTTGATAGAGTACACTCAACACAGGAGGAACAGATGCCTGAAATGATCTTTAAAATCAAGACACTCCAAAATCAATTTTAAGTTGATTTTGTATAAAAATAACTATCCAGGCTAATGCTAATAAGTTTTAAAACACTACATTAATGGACTAAGCTATAAATCCAGGAAAACCATTTTTACAGTGAAAATGCCAATGCCTTTCAATTAAGGATAAAATCATCAACATAAAAGACTTAAGATAAATGAGGAATTGTTCCTTCCTCTCATAAATGAAAGGACCTAAAAACTCTGTGAAGTATTTCAAGATACCGATTACCAGAAATTTAAATAGTATCTAAGCTATAGGATTTTTCAACTGACTAATAATCACTTCATATCAGGGCTGAGAGACTCAGAAGAAATTTGGTGCTCTGCTTTTTAAGTTCCTTTTTCTAGTTATTATCAGGGGGTTCACGGTCCTATACTTAGAGTCATTATTTAGATATAAAGTTCTACTGAAGATAATGGCACTTTGTCTAACAAAAAGCAATGTTAAGTTTTTTCTTTTTGCAAATTTTACCTTAGAAGAGTTTATTATACATAAAAAAGTTTATGCACTTTTACATAAACATGCATGTGTACTCAAAGTAAAGCTTTACCAACTAACCGTTATCTATCAGCCATAATGAAATCAATACATCAGAAACCTGTGATAATATTCCCATTCTCAAGATCAATGATCTACTTAAAAAAGTTCCCTGGTATGTCACTGCATTCATTTATCAGTTCTAGTAAGTTTCTCAGTGGAATCTTTGGGGTTCTCTATGCACAACATCATGTCCCCTGCAAATAAAGACATTTTTACTTCTTCCTTTCCAATTTGGATGCCTTTTATATTGGAAACTTCTTGTCTAGTTTCAGTACTATGTTGAATAAGAGGAGTGAAAGCAGACATCCCTGTCTTGTACCCAGTCTTGAAGAGTGAATGCTTGTAGTGTTCGCCTGTTGAGTATGATGCTAGAAGTGGGTCTGTCATATATGGCCTTTAATTATGTTTAGGTATGTTCCCTCTATTCCTACTTCGCTGAGAGTTTTTATCACAAATGGGTGTTGTACTTTATCAAATACTTTTTCTGCATCTATTGATATGAGCATGTGGTTTTTATCCTTCATTTTGTAATGTGGTGAATCACATTTATTGATTTGTGAATGTTCTACCAACCTTGTATTCTTGGAATAAATCCCACTTGATCATGGTGTATGATCTTTTTGATGCATTGCTTATATGGTTTGCTAATATTTTGCTGAGGATTTTAGCAGCTATATTCATTAGGGATATTGGCCTATAATTTTCTTTTTTTGTAGTGTCTTTATCTAGTTTTGGAATTAGGATAATGCTGGCCTCATAAAATGAGCTTGGGAGCTTTCCCTCAGAAATCAGTTGCATTTTTATATGCCAATAGTGAACAGAAAGGGAAATTAAGAAAACAATCCCATTCACGATTGCTTCAAAAAGAATTAAATACCTAGGAATAAATCTAATGAAAGATGCAAAGGACCTGTACTCAGAAAATTCTAAGACACTGAAGAAAGAAATTAAAGATGATACAGGTGAGTGGAAGCACATACGGTGTTCACGGATGGGAAGAATTAACATCTTAAAATGTCCATTATACCCAAAGCAATCTACAGATTCAATGCAATTCCTATCAAGATACCAGTGTCATATTTCACAGAATTAGAACAAATATTTCAAAAATTTATATGAAACCTCAAAAGGCTCAGTATAGCAACAGAGATCCTGACAAAGAACAAAGCTGGAGGAATCATACTACCTAATATGAAACTATCCTATAAGGCCACAATAATCAAAACAGCATGGTACTGGTATAAAAACAGACACATAAGTCAATGGAACAGAATAGAAAGCCCAGAAATAAACCCACACCATTGTAGCCTATTAATATTCACCAGAGGAAGCAAACACATACAGTGGACTAAAGATAGTTTATTCAATACATGGCACTGGGAAAACTGGACAGAAACATGCAAAAAGATGAAACTAGACAACCTTCTTACACCATACACAAGAAAGTTAAAGATGAATTAAAGACTTAAATATTAGACCCAAAACCATACAAATCCTAGAAGAAGACATAGGCAGTAAAATTTGAACATTCCTCAAAGCAATATTTTATTAGATATCTTTCCCCAGGCAAGAGAAACAAAAGAAAATATAAACATATAGGTCTATATCAAAATAAAAAGTTTTTGCACAGCAAAGGAGATCATCAACAAAATAAAAAGACAACCCACAGAAGAGGAGAACATATTTTCCAATACATCTGATAAGGGGTTAATATCCAAAATTTATAAAGAACCTATAAAACTTAACACCAACCCAGTTAATCAAACAACCCAGTTAAAAAATAGGCAAAGGACCTAAATAGATATATCTCCAAAGAGGACATACAGATGGCTAACAGACACATGAGAAGATGGTCAATGTCACTAAGCATAAGAGAAATGCAAATTAAAATCACAATGAGATATTACCTCACACCTGTCAGAATGGCTATCATCAATAAATCAACAAACAAGTGATGGAAGGATCTGGAGAAAAGGGAACCCTTTGCCTTTGGTGGGAATGCAGACTAGTGCAACCACTGTGAAAAGCAGTATAGAGGTACCTCAAAAAATTAAAAATGGATCTTCCTTTTGACCCAGTGATTTCACTTCTGTGAACATATCCGAAGAAACCCAAAACACTAATTTGAAAGAACATAAGCACCTTTGTTCTGATAAGCATAAGAACAAAGAACATACTCCTTGCAGTGTTACTTACAATTACTAAAATATGGAAGCAGTCCAAGTGCGCATCGAGAGATGCATGGATAAAAGAACTATGGGACATTTATACAATGGAATACCACTTAGCCATAAAAAAGAAGAAAATTTTACCCTTTGCAACAGTATGGATGACCCTGGATAACATAATGCCAAGTGAAATAAACTAGGCAGAGAAAGACAAATACCATATGATTTCATTCATATGTGGAATCTAGTGAACAAACTGAATTAACAAGCAAAACAGAGCCTCTTGGATAGAGAGCAGGATGACTAAGGGTGGGGGGTGTGGATGGAGGTTGGCCATGGAGGGACTGAACAAAAAGGAAAAAAGATTCATGTACACGGGCAACAGTTTGGTTACTGCAGGGGGCAGAGTGGTACAAGCAGGTTAAACAGTAATGGAAAAATAAAATTAAAAAAATAATAATAAATACATACATAAATAAATACTGTTTCCTCTATGGCCCTGGACCAGGTTTCCACATCTACTGTCTCACTAAAGGGTACATTATTTCTTAAAATTAATATAAAAACAAAACCCAACAAAATTACCCAAAGGGACTAACACAAAGAGGGCAAAGGGAACAAAATAAGACATCACTGATTAAGCCAAAGAAAGCAAAATAAGACAACTGATTACTTTTGTCAGAGTCAACGGAAACTTTCCAATCATCAATGAGGCCAAGATAAAGAGAGCAGTCAGCAGTCAAACAAGTTAGTAGGCTAAAGACCAAGAAGGAGCAAGGTAGAATAAGGCACGCAAACACACCAGAGTAAATAACACAGTGATGACTGACAGACATCAGCCAGCACGTATAGGGTATCCAATACTGAAAATGAACAACGCCTTAGAACCCAACAACAGAGAATAAAATTGGGAATTTAAAAGTGAAAAGAAGAAAAGAATTCCTGTAAGGAGAAAAACAAAGGCTAAGACAACCTTGAGCAGGTCATGGGGTGAACACCAGATGACTCAAGAGACAGGAGTTTCAATCCCTCTTCAATATTTATCCAACTGGTTGTTTTCAGAATATTTCTTAACTTAGATTATGTGATATTCAAAGGCCTCTTCCTGCCTGGACAATAGAGCAGGAGTTTCTATTTGATAACATACTTACAAAAAATGTTTAAATTTACTTATTGATTTTTAGAGGGAGAAGGAAAGAAAGAGGGGATGAGGGGGGGAGAGGGAGGGGGAGATGTGTTGTTCCTCTTACTTAGGTATTCATTGGTTGAAACTTGTCTGTGCCCTGATGGGGGATCAAACCCAGAACCTTGGCGTATGAGAACAATACTCTAACCAATTTGAGCTGTCTGGTCAGAGACAGACATACTTTCCTTTTTTGAAAAAGGTTACTTTCAGTTCACAGTGGGCTTCAGGTTGCCAAGTATGGAATTTCACAGAAGGGAGCGAAGCTCTGTCTGCATGCACTCGGAGCACAGCTCTAAAGCATGAGTCAGACCACAGCTTTTGGATTAAGTAGAAACAGCCCATTTGCATGATACCTGTGACATAGTGCCAACCTCAGCCATGATCCCTCTGCCTCTTCCCTCCTTAGCTCTCCCCAGTTGAATACACTCATGTCTCAGCCCCGACTCTTCACACAGTCCTTCCAAATGCAAATGAGATACACATTTATAAAAAGAAGTTAGCAGGGCTCCTAAGGTGTAATAGGCAATGAAGATGTTTGAGGGCAGCTCCTAATCTTGAGAATGACACAATGGAAAACAATAATCAGCATTCTAAGAACATCTCTTACTGCCCCTTTACAATGAGTAGTCCAGTAATTCCACTTTTCAAAATCTTCATAAAATAATCTGAAATGTGAACACGTATTTTATACCTACAAATACAATATTAATTATAACAGGGAAAAAATCCACTATGCAGTACTTGTGCAATAATCAAGAAATGAACACGTAAGTTATACTCAGCCTTCTCCTATATGCTCTACAGGACTCAAACTGCGGCTTGTGGCCACTCCCTCCACCAGATTTAAGGTCCTAGAAGGCAAAAACCATGTGTTGTTCACTGCCTTAGCCATAAAGTCTACCTTATAGTGAACACAGATTAAGTTATCTGTTGAATGTTTGTGAGAAATGCTAAATACATACTATATGGTGAAATATTATGCCACTATGAAATGTGGTTGGTGAAGCATTTTTTAAATATGGGGAATGTGGATGGTGAAGAAGTTCTGGAGGTGGATAGTGTTGCTGGTTGTACAACACTGTGAATGTACTTTATGTCACTGAATTATACATTTGAAAATAAGTAAATGGTCAATTTTGTGTTACATGTATTTTGCCACGTTGAAAAAATAAGATAAGTATTAGGGAATGCTTATGAAACAAGTTAAGTGAAAGGGCGGGAGACTATGTCTAAACTATATAAAATTGCATCTGTACACTAGTTGTTCATGTCGGGTTTATGTTTGGACAGTAGCATTAGAGGTAATTTTTGCTTTATTTGATATTTCTATATTTTCCAAAATATCCACAGTGGCCTGCGTATAATACTTACAATCAGAAAAAGATGAGGCACGGCAGACATCAGGAACAGGCGGGCTTGGCTGCCAGCAGATCTAATCTCCAAGCGGACCGTTCACCTTGCTATGGTCCTGACTCACTAGCACACTACTTGCCGTCTGTGCCTGCCTTCACCGTGGAGACAATCCAAAGGCACACCATCGGAGTTCAAAACTTTCTTTATTATATTGGAATGTATTTTTCTTTTTTTTCTTTTTGCTATGCCAGAAAGCACACATTACAGATACACTCCTTCTTAAGTATGTTGCCTGAAGACCAAGAAGTAAGAGATGGTTGTTTTGGACACACGAGTGCCCGACTGGATCAAATGTGCACTTGTTCTAGAGGAGAACTCTTTCTGGACCCGGGACGGGCCAATCTGAAAGGCCTCATAGAGAAGGGGGCATCCGGGTGGCCTCACGAAACACTAGGTTCAGCACTTGTACAGCGAAATTAGAAGCAAGACCTTTGGAGTCACGCAGACTCAGGATTCAAGTAACATTTAATACAGACCTGGGATTGCCACCTATGACTGTCATCGCGAGTGCTCCTGGTCTGCTTCCCCACAAGGAATGGGGATATGAATACCTACCCCTTGGATATTAAATAGGATGACGTAAGAAAACCCAGAGCCTGCTAGCAGTAGGTGTTCCACCAGCATCACTAGTTTCCTTCCCTTACCTTACAGACTGAGTGTCTAATCTGGGAAAACAAGTGTATATGACTTGAATGCTAAAAGTGACCAACTATGTAACTAAGAGTTAACATGACAGGAGTATAGGAAAATATTTTTAACAATCTTGTAACTCACTCCGTCAATTCAGAAGTCTTTATGATACACTTCAAAACAATTTTCCTGTTCCCTGTTCTTCAATAATTAAAAAAAGACTAATCACCATTCTCTGTGTATTTCATGTACCTGAGATCATGAAGCCACCCTTCAGTTTTTTTCTTCAAGTTTCCCATTTTTAAATCTTTATGTGTGTGGTTCCTGTGAGCCCTCTGCAAGCTCCTCCAGCATTCTGCTGGCTGGGGGTCCTCCAATTCCCTCTACCAGGGGTGTCCAACCTTTTGGCATCTCTGGGCCACAATGGAAGAAGAGTTGTCTTGGGCCACACATTAAATACACTGCAACATGTAATCACAAAAAAAATCTCATAATATTTTAAGTAAACTTACAATTTTGTGATGGGCCACACTCAGTGCCATCTTGAGCCACATGCAGGTTAGACACCCTGCGAGGGCTGAGCATCCCGCCAGCCAGGGGCCTGAGTCAGGCATCCCAGAGCAGAGCTTTGGAAAATACAACCCATCAATCAGGCTCTGAAGGTTACTTGCCTTTGGGTAACAGATTGGGCTTGGGGGTTGGGGGGCATGCTTCAGAGCCAAATGACAGATCCAAGTGTAACCAACGGTGCCCTCCAGTCTGCCCCTATAACCTTTGTCCTCTGCTTTGCCTGGTGGTTATCCACATTTGTTTAGCAAGCTGATACTGTCCGATTGCATCAAGATTCCACATTGTGCCAAATCCCTCCCTTCAAAAGAGCAAAGAACAGTCCTTATCTTTGCAGAAGATCTGCTCCCTTCCTTGATTAGCTCTTTTACTTCAGTGCCTCACTAGGCCAGAGATAATGGAAATCTTCAGCAGATTGGGGTTTCCTTCATACAAGCTGGACTACGAATTCCACTACCTTCAGGCTAGAAAGCTTGAGTTCATTCTTTTGATAAACATGTGCTGAGCCCAGCCTTAAATGCTGGACATTCAAAAACAAGCCAGTCTTACCTTCTGAAGAAAGGCATACCAACAGTCATACCACAGTGCAATGTGTTCTAGAACAAAGGTATCGTGGACAGAGTATGATTACAGCAGCACAGCAGGGTAGAGGATCTGCCTGGGCAGGAGTCTAAGAGTTGGATAATTCACACGACTCTTTAGCAGTGGCTGAGGAATGAATGAGCTGACCTATAGAGTCTCTGGGTTAATGCTGCTTTCATCTTTTAAGGCAGTGTATTTAATACCATTGCCACTGACTTGTTCGGTCACTGTATTTGCTTTCTTCTTCTCACATCTTCACCTCCTCGCTTTATTTTCAGAATAAAACATATGGTGCTTCCATTCTCTTCCGAGTCTTTCAACCCCACTGTGTTTCCTGCCCTGGAGAGCTGCTTTGACTATCATGGAAAGAACACTATGATTGGCTTAGTTGGAGCAAACAAAAGATGTGCAAATGAGCCTGCTTACTGAAAGGAGCTAGAAAACTGTGCATGGAACCAGTAACAGGCCCTTAGTGGCTCCAGCAGGTATGAGCCCAGGTGCAGCTGGGGACAGTTCATCTTCAAACCATTTTCTATCTTTCACCCCTCACATCATCCATTTCTGAATGAAGGATAAGGGAGCTGGAATTTATTGGGAAAGGTAGGAAGTTATTGAAAATTTTTTTTTTACTTCTCTACTGAACAAGGAGAAAAGACACAGATGAGAAAACTTATAACTTTACCATATAGCGACAACAACTATTACTATTCTTTCATCTTTATGTGTTATGAAAACATGTATCTATGTGACTATGATTTTCATGTTATTTTAATTCTGCTAACATTTATTATGCATTTACTATGTATCAGACATTGTGGTAAATATATAAATACAAAGACACTCTGTCATATTATTTAATCCTCACAAAAAGTCTTAACAGGAGGTTCCTGTTGTAATCCCATTTTAAAGAGACAGACACAGGGAAGGGTGGGGCGGAGCTGGTGACACAGTGCAGGGCCACACAGCTAACAAGTAGCAGAGCTGAGATTTAACACCAAGTTTTCTTACTGCAAAGACCATACTCTTATACTTCAAGTTTTATTTATTCTCATTCATTTAATCTATAAGATGAGTGGATCATTTTATCCAATTTCCTCAGCAAAATGCTTTGTGATCTTGGTTGGCATTGTAATAAACTGAAAAATTAAACCTGGAAAGCACAAACACTTCACTGCACTGTCTTCCCATACAGGGAGCACAGAAAACCCCGGGCATTCATTTGGATCTTTCTGCAGTCCCGGCAATGTTTGCAATTTCCTTGTAAATTTAGGAGGATGACATGTTCAGATGTGCACTTTAGACAGATTGATCTAGCAACAGTATGAGGAAGGATGAATCTGAGAAAACCAGATTCGACGGCTGAAGTGCAATCTGGGAGATAGGGCCACAATCCAAGTGAGAGACACGTAAGCCTAGGACCAAGGCAGTGATACTTGGGATGAAGGGGAGGGAGTGGACTCAAAGCTCACAGAAGACAGACTTTAGAAGACTGGATGGGGAACCAAAAGAAGCAGGGTGGGGTCTGGAGAGAGAGGAAGTAGGGGAGACTGGACGTGGGTGTCATTCACTGAGAGAGAACGCAGGAAAGAGATGCCTTTGTCCACAGTGTGTGGGTCTGTGTGTGTGTGTGTCAGGGTTGGAGTGGGGAGAATAATGAGATCAGTTATGAGCATTAAAACAGCGGACACATTCCAAGTGCCTACTCCATGCCAGGGGCCCTGCTGAGTGCTGGGAGTCAGTGCTGAACCAGCCTGAGGAGGTCACAGGACAAGTGGAATGCGGGTAGCAAGGTGAATGAAAATGAAGGAAGTGCAGAGAGGGGTTGTTCTGGTAGAGATGGCCTGGAGTGGGGTCTGAAGGACAGGCCAGAACCAATAAACTGCAAACATGAATGAGAGTGTCCTCAGAAACCATGCACAGTGGAGTGAGAACAGAAGTGGACTGAAGTTGGCACTCTAAGTATCATCTGTGTTTTACATTGAGTAGGGGAAGCAAGGGACCAAGAAGGAATAATCAGCCAAGGGGGGAGCAGAAAGAATAGCAACCAATCTTGATGCCATACTGCCCCCTTGGACTTCTCAGGGAGAATAATTTTTTTCCTTTTTAAATTCAGAGGTCACTCAATTTTAAATATTAAACAAAATCACATAAGAAGTCCATGGTGAGGGTAAGAATTTGCATCTCCTGGCTGCCTCTCTGAGCTTTCTCCACCGGCCATTTGGAGTTGATGATTACTATTCAGTAGGAAGTGAATTTATAATCATGTGCCTGCCATTCAAATGTGAAAAGAAATGTTTTCTGTTCAGTACACCCAATAATACATTAATATATCTCCAGTTTAAAATACATTTATGAATAATTTTATATATTTTACAAATTTCCTGGCAAGAATGATAATAGAACAATCTATTTTCACTGCTACATGAAACAAAGAAAAATGAAAGGTTCAGTTAATCAAGAGATTTAATATGCTTTATGATAAATATCAAACAGTCATTACTTAGGCTCTACAAAGGGTGGCTGAGGTCAAAAGATTATAATAATAGCAAGAGTTTATGCCCATATTCATTCTCTGTCAGTTGCTTACATTTGCATACAAAGTTTTTTTTTATTCATGAATTTTTAAACCATGTTAGAATGTTAAAAATCAAATTTGTTTTTCCTGATTTATATATGGGCAGTAATAAGATTTTTGTAATGATTAACAGTAGTAATAATCAAATAAATAAAGAACACTAGCCTTTCTACGGTACCAAAAGACAGATATGAAAATAAATTACCTTCGCTGTCTTAGGTAAATGCAGTTTCAAAAGCCAGGAAAGCACCGGGCTCTGAAATGATTACTGTGGCAGTGTTTGACAAGGCCAGGAGAGACAAAATAATGGGAATCCTAAATCTTTTGTCATTTTTATCAATAGCATGTATGCATATGTATGTGTGCACAATGTGCACACTCAAATTGATGGCATCCTGATCATAAGGAGATGCAGTAACTTCAAGATTATCATGGAGAGACCTGGCATCAGAAGGAGCTGCAAGATCAACCCATCCAAGAGGAGCTGATAAAATCATAATTTCCCCTCTTAACAACCGCCTAAAACTGGGAGTCACAAGTAGTAGAGACAAAACTGATTTAATAAACCAAAAATAACTTTAAGGTGATTCTTCCTAAATTCATAGAATATCTATGCTTAGCATACCATAATTAAAATTTAAGAACAGTCCATAATTTGGTAAAATATAAAAGGCAATTATTATTAATCAACGGCTAGTGTGGGGAGGACACAGGACTGAACAGCTCCAGACCCAGGAGGCCTTGCCTCACTGTGGGCAACTGTGAGGCAGCGGGTACTCCCCTACCCTCCTGGAGCGCGTCCTCCTCCCTCCAGTCTGGGAAGCTGCCAATGAACGCTTTTCAGCCTTCATGGCCTCTGCACTCCCCCCTCCTGCCGCTCCAGGTGCCTCAACAGCTCGGATGCCTGCACTCCATGGTTGACAAACTGTAAAAGCACCACGCAGGAGGCGGCCCGTGTGAATTGGACCAGGTATTTGGACTCAGGTTGATGCTCCCTCTTATGGAAGCCTCTAATCTTGGTAGGTTTTCAGTAAACTACAGCAACAGGCCCAGAAATAAGACTGTAAATAAATAATGCACCAAGTTCAGTATGTACCCATAAATCACAGTGAAAACAATGGAGATATAGCAAAACATCCAACTGCACAGTTCTGTGTACACAGGTGCTAGTGTGTGAAAATATGACAGGAAAACTAATCTTCACTGGGCCACAGCCATGATCTGGCAGGTACTGCCTCCCCGGCAATGATCACCGACATCCCTGTCCTCCTCTTTCCCCCTTTGTCTTGTCCCACCTTCAGAAGCTGTGACAAAATTGGGTTTCCAGAATCCCCAGCAACCTTCCTCTGGCTAACCCAACTATAACTCGTATGTCTTTCCTTACTGCCTTCTCCCCTCTGTACCACTCGGCACCCACCAACCTCCTCATAAGATTGGTGAGCTTTCTGGAATTACTACATGGAGAATTCTGAAAAACTCTTGAAAATCTAAAGTATAAACCAAACACTTCTAGCTTCATTATAGGGGTTATTAATATACAATTATGGAATCTGCAATCTGGGAGGAATCTTGGATATATTTTAGCCTAAACCCCTCATTTTATAGATAAGGGAACTATAATACTGGTGTTCACCTGTAAACAAAACAACAACTGAGTGAGAGTAATCTAATGCATTCATATAACCTCTAAGGCATTCATTAAGGCACACCTGAATTATACATTTTCATGTTTTAATGTTGTAAGAGGTTAACCATCTAAATCCAGGGTATTAATGATATTGTATATCTCTTAATATGTAATCATGTGCAGATTTAGAGTTAATACTTAAACTATTTAAATCGTGTGCTTCTTCCATGGACCTTAATTCCACATGTTGTTATTAATGACATCAACAGCCTCTCACAAGTTATTTTTGAACAACTTTATATATGTTAAAGATTTCTGTATTCTTTTTCCTCCTCTCTGCAATTGAATCAGTGTCCAGGGGCTTGGAAAGGGATGAGAAGCTGATTCCCACTGACTTCAAATGGGAAGCTCAGTGGGAGGGGCAAGATGAAGGTTCTGCAAGGTAAAGATGTGCTCTGCTTTTCAAAAGATGTGTACACCATTTTACATTTACTAATCAAAAATCTCCTGTTATTATGTTTAATAAGCTAAGTCAAAAGTAAATTCATAAATAAGCAATAAAGTACTTTTACTTTTCAATTCTGTGGACTTAGCTTCTATTTCTTATACATAGATTTAAGTTGGTATACTCAGTCTATGAAACATTCCAGATGCTTTTGAGGGGCCAGGGTAAGAAAGCTAATTGTTTAAAATATGTAGCATGTTTATGTATGCATGGGAAAACACTCAAAGGAATACGACCCAAGACAATTTTAACCAGATGGCATGTGCTGTGTAAGGCCAGAGTCTATTTTGATTACGTAGTTGGTTCCTGTGCCATATTGGCTATTAAACCAAAATGTTGACACACATTATCAGGTGCTATCATTTTTTTCTTCCTTTGTATATTCTCATTTTCTTCCAGTGGCAATATAATACACAATTAAACAAATGCGATATTAATTGTGAGTTATAGAATGCTCCCTATTGCCTGTAAGGATCTTAATGTTATGCCACTCTATAGAGCAACTCACTATCATTGAAGCAAAGAAATTTATTGACAGCCGAGGAAGTGTAGCCAGTTTAAAAGGCTGACATGATATAAGCTTTTAATAAAACAGTATTAATTATGTCAGTATCTGCAAAGAGTAAGCAACAAAAATACATTGGTAACTGTTTTCCCCAAAGAAGTCTCAAAAGAAAGATATCAATATCCAAACAAGTCAGGAACCACCACAATTTCCTGTTGTATGAAAGTTTCCACAATTTCCAAAGCTGATTTAGAGAAAGAGATTAAGATTACATCCTCACTTTAATTTGCCCCTCAGAGCCAATATTTATAGTTAAGTATGTTGACGACCAAACCATTATATACAAAATATAATGAAAATATAAAACATAATTTTTTAAAAATTAAATTAAAATAAAATAAATGCTTTCTCACCACCTCCTTCTGGTTAACTGAGAACCTCAGAAAAATGTAAGAACCATTTTGCCCTTCTATTAAAGAAGGGTAAACTGCCTGCTGGGAAGGCTGCTCCAACCTCTGTCCAAGGACACCGCATTTATGGCTTTGTGCTCCAGCAATACTAAGCTTGATGGGCCTGGGTAGCAAAAATTCACAGCAGTGAAATGAGTAGTTCATGAGAACTCATTGTAAGCCAAATTTTAACATGTGCTCCTGTCTAAGAAACAATGGAGAGATGTCATTTCGTATAAATTATAGCTAATAAAAATGGTAGTTGTTTTAAAAAATCACCTAGACTTTAAAAAAATGATTAATCATCTTTGAAGATACAGATGTGTTTGTGTTTAGGCTTTCTTGTAATATTTGCTTAAATAATTTCTTTATGATACCACCTGTTATATTCAAGATAAGTATGGGTTTCCAGGAGAAATGAGTTCAAATTTCACTTAACTTCAAAATTATGGAAACAAGATGCATCAAAACAGGTAGCTTGGTTGTTTAATCACAAATTATATTTTCCAATTACCGAACTGTTATTTTTGTGATTGTCTGTGTGCTCTGCCCAATGAAGACAGCTCTAGCATCAGCTTCTTTACTTGAAGCAATCACTGACTGGAAATAAAAATGTTGAGCGATGTCCTGTGAGCTTCACCCTAAGTTAAGCCCACAGAAAACACTCTCAAGCTCTACTTTTCAAGGAATCAATATTCTTAAGATTAAATAACAATAATAAATTAAAAAGCTGAAGCAGTGGTTGAAATATAGGCTGAACAAGGAAAATAGAAGTTTAAAAAAAATCAAACGACTAAGCAAATATTACAGGAGAATGGGGAAGAAAGAAGAAATGGAGAACAGGGTGTTAACTCTGGTCACTGACATTCTCTCCTTGGGCAACAGGATGACTTTTCCATCTTGTCAAGAGTTCGAGAAAGCTAAATTTAAAACAGCGAGTTTGACCACAGTTGAACATACTTTACCATACATGGGGAATGGGATTAGAGCAACTTTAAAATATGGCCATTAATTCTCTGAAACTCTTCTCATTGGGTGGTGGAGGCTATGTCCCCTCCCCGTCAATCTGGGCAGGCCTGCACTGCTTCCTCCAATAGAGTAGGATGGAAATGCTGCTTACGACGTCAAAGGCTAAGCCGTAAGAGACCATGCAGCTACTGTCTTGTCCACTGGAACACTAACTAGTCTCTGAGCCTATCTGCCATATAACAACTCTCACTACCCTGAAGCCCCATGTAATCACTCTGGTGAACAGCCCCAACTGAGCCCAGCCTTTCAGACATCCCATCCAAAGTCAGAGAAGTCAGGGAGACATGAGGGAAGCTGCCTTGGACAAGACCATCCGACCGCTTAACACTACTTAGCCAAGCCCTGGCTGAGTCTCTGTGAAGAATCACAAGGTATAACAAAACGGCTGCTGCATTAAGTCACTAAGCTTTAGGATAACTTGCTATGCAGCATAGAGAATCACAGAATTTGGAAAGGACTTTAAAGACCTATTGGTGAAACATAGCTTTTGAGGAAACTGAGGTCCAGACTGGTTAAGTGTCTAACGTCACTAGCTAAAACCAGACAACAGGTCTCCAAGCTCCCAGCTCTGCTCTTTCAAAGAGCACATCTTCGTTTCATCACATTCCACTTTCACCTGTTCATTCTGTTATTGTACAAACTCAAAAAGTATCAGGCCTGACCTTAAAAATTTATCTTCCACTTACCTTTGAAAGTTAAGGATAATTCTGACATTTTCTTTCTTATGCCTTTATCTTAAAAATATTTTCCTTGGATGAAACTGGGAAAGAATTGCTATTTGGAGAGTATGGAATAAAACTGCTGACAAAAATTTGCTTCAGTATATGGACAGTGTTAACTCCAAATAGTACACATAAGATTTTGCCTCCTTATTCCCATTTCCCATGAAATGTCTTCAGGTAAACTACACCTGTAGTTCTAATACAGTCAATGTTTTGCTCCAACTTGGTAAGACATTTTATAACCTAAATTTAAGACCTAAAATTACAACCTTTCATTAGGTCTAGTAATGCAGTTCTTAAGTTTATTTCTTCAGTTATCTGAAAACATTAAAAGACAACGCTGAGCTTCTTCTCCAGGTTAGTGGTTTTTTGGGGTTTTTTTTTTTAAATACCAAGGTTAGCTTTTTCCGTATGAGCTGTTCACAGGAAACATTTCAAGTATTTTAGGTGTTCTTTAGGCTCCATATGAACTTGAAATTGCAAATTAATGATAAACTCAATAAGTTATTTCATTAGCTATTTTAGTTCTTTTGATACTATTTTCATTAATCTACTGATCAGTAAGGGAAAGAATTCCAAAGATAAACATATTCTGGAAGCCATTTAAAACGAAAACCACATAAGATACTGGCATGCAAGCCACTGGCACCTATTTAAGTCTCTATTGATTATATGGCTATAAGTGGCCAAACAATTTGAAGAATCATCAGCATCTAACATTTTTCTCCCAAAAAAGTTTTACTCTAAATTTACATGAAATATTAAGATTTTTGAAAATCAAGTTAATGCCTGATATATATCCTGCAACAAACCTATATTCTCTATATTCTATCCTCAACTCAAAAAAAAACAGATTCCTCAAATGCCTTAAAATGGGAATGCCTTGCTCTGCCAATTAATTAGTCCTCAGAAAAACAGATTTTCAAATCACAACTGTACCCCAAGAATCAGTAGAGTCCTATCATGCTAAAAAGGTTTTGCCAAATTTGTAAACTTTTATAAACTTGCAGGACATTTAATAAACCAAATTCAAAATGGCAGATTGTAATCCAAAGGAATAAACATCTCAGAAGAATTACTCAAGGTGAAATGCTGATCACAACTTTAAAAATATTTGTGAATATCTAATGAACATGAAATACACTAGGCCCTTCTCCTATGAATATACTCTTCCCTATCATCAAACAGTGGTTTTTTAATTATTCATTTTGCTGTTCTGCTTCTTTGATGTAAAAATTACAGCTTCAAGTCAAACTAAGTTATTGCCTTTACAATACATCCTAGGTCCAGGACATTATAGCAGTTGGAACAAGGTTTTACATCAGCTTGCAATCCAAAATCTTTCACTTTAACATCTACTCCATAATTTCATTCCCACAAAAAGTCTGACATGGTGCCATTGATTAATATTATGCAGATTTTAAGACAACCTGAGACTACCCAAAGCAATCTATAGATTGAATACAGTCCATATCAAAATGTCAATCACATTTTTCACAGAAAGAGAAACAAATAATCCAAAAATTTATATGGAATCACAGAAAACCTCCAGGAGCCACAGTAATCTTGAGAAAGAAGAACAAAGCTGGATGTATAATGCTATCAATGTCAAACTATACTACAAGCCTATAATAATCATAACAGCATGGTACTGGCATAATAACAGACATAAGATCAATGGAACAGAATAGAGAGCTTGGAAATAAACCCACATCTATATTATGGTCAATTAATCTATGACAAAGGAGAAAAGAATACACAATGAGAAAAAACAGTCTCTTAAATTAATGGTGATGTAAAAACTGAACAGGTACATGCAAAAAACAAGAAACTAGACCACTTTCTTACATGACAGATAAAATAAACTCAAAATGGATTAAAGACTTACATGCAAGGCCCAAAATCACAAAACTCCTAGAAGAAAAGATAGGCAGGAAACTTTGACACTGCTCTTAGTAATAACCTTTTGGATTTTCTCCTCAGGCAAGGGAAACAAAAGAAAAAATAAACAAATGAGACTACATCAAACTAAAAAATATTTGCACAGCAAAGGAAACCATCAAGAAAACAAAAAGACAACCTACTGAATGGGAAAAAATATTGGCCAATGATATATTTAACTAAGGATTAATATCCAAATTTTATAAAGAACAAACACAACTTAACAGCAAACCATCCCCTCCCAAAAAAACAACTCAATTAAAATATGTGCAGAGGACCTGAATAAACATCTTTCCAAAGGGGACATACAGATGGCCAATAGACATATAAGAAGATTTTCAATGACACTAATCATTAGAAAAATGCAAATTAAAAACACAGTGAGATATCACCTCATACCTGTCTGACTGTCATCAATAGATCAACAAAGAACAGGTATTGGTGAGGATGTGGAGAAAAGGGAACTCTCATATACTGTTAGTGCAATTGCAAATTGGTGCAGTCACTATGGAAAACAGTATGAAAGTTTCTCAAAAAATGAAAAACAAAACTACCTTATGACCCAGTAATTCCACTTCCGGGTACTTATCCAAAGCAAACCAAAATACTAATTCAGAAAGATGTATTTACCCCTATTTTCACTGCAGTATTATTTATAATAGCCAAGATATAAAAGCAACCTAAGTGTCCATCTATAGATAATGAATAAAGAAGATGTGGGGGGGGGGGAGTGTGTGAGTGTGTGAGTGTGTGAGAGTGTGTGTGTGTGTGTGTGTGTGTGTGTGTGTGATATGGAATATTACTTGGCCATAAAAAAGAATAAAATCTTTTCATGTGTAACATGGACGGACCTAGAGGGTATTATGCTAAGTGAAATGCATGAGACAGAGAAAGACAAATACCATATGATTTTACTTTATGGAATCCAAAAAACAAAATAAATGAATAGAAACACTCTCATAGATACAGAGAATAAACTGATAGCTGCCAAATAAGAGGTCAGATGGGTGGCTGGATGAAAAAAGTGAAGGGATTAAGAACACATTGGCAGTTACAAGATAGTCAAGGGGATGTAAAGTATAGCCTAGGGAATATAGTCAATAATATTATAAAAACTATGTATGGCGTCACTGGGTACTAGACTTATGGGGGGGGTTGTTAATTATATAAATGTCTAACCACTACACTGTATACCTGAAACTAATATAATATTTAATGTCAACTATAATTAAAAAGAGAAAACTGTTTTTAAAAAATAACCAACTCAATAATCCCTCGAAAACCTGTAAGTCTTAAGAACAAATATTTTTAAGCCCTCCAAAGTTTCAAATATTTAATGTTTGTTCAAACATATTAAGCACCGAGCACAAAACTTTAGACTGTCATTAAACTTAAATAAAATAAATTAAGAATACTACCTCTCCCCCACCAAAAAAAAGAAAGAAAGAAAGAAAGACAAGACAGTGAGGACCACCAAAGAGGTTGAGCTCATGTCACGGGGCTGCAATCCTGACTCATGGTAACACCTTCCACTTCCATAATGGACCCATCCTCCAACAAGGAGTATAATTCGGTAGGTCTTACTTTGAGCTAAGGCTGACCACAAGGGCCCAGACCCGATATCCTTGAATTGGAGAAGAATTCTAAGACTGACTCAGTGGGGCCAACATCTCCTAGTTAGTGATACAACCAACCCTTTGTTTCAGTGACTTTTGCCAGTGACTGAGTAAATATTTCTTCAGGTCAACTAACTCAGTGCCTGGTTTTGTTTCTTTTTTTAACTTTACTTGCCATTAAATACATTTTCTTTACAATGTCATATATATTCCCTATAGACACACACAAAAAATTCAGCCGTATTACTTGATGGAAGCTTTCTAAACTGAGTAACAGAACAGTATCCTGGTCAAAGTTTAGGGTGACTCAAGACTCCTCTTTGCTCATCCATAACTAGGGCGTCCTGCCAAACTTACATGTCTGTTGTGAGAGTCAAGCGAGGCACAAGTGCTTAGTTAACTGTAAGTGCCACAGCTATACAAAATGAAGCTATTACCATTATATATACATGCCAGGAAAAAAAATAACTTCACAGTAATATTTTTCACATTTTTCCTTTCATTAATTCTAAGGACTCACTGTCATGTCCAGATCAACCTTCCACCTAAGTGGAAACTAGCCAGATTTTCCAGTGGATGAAACAAAATTAATGGCAATGAGATTCTATGATTATGAAAAATATTCATAATCCCCCAGTACCTTAGCTAATCAAATACATATACTGTTTTTATTTTATTTTTCATTCTTGTACCCATCATTAGACTGAGTCAGCTTAATAATTGTGCCCAAGTTCTGATCCTGTCTTCACCATTTACTTGCTGTGAGACTTTAGTGAATTACTTCACTTTCCTGACCCTCAATTTTATCATCCATAAAATGGGTATGATAATAGCACCTAACTAATAGCATTGTTATAACTATTAAATGTGTTAATACATAGGAAGTATTTATATTTATACCTGGCACTTAAAATGTTACTCTTTTAATGCACCTTCTTAGTTTTCAGTACTGATAGACAAAGAGCAGACACTAACTTAATAAATCCTGGGTTGATAGACTTCATTAGAATGTAGGATGAAAATGACTCTCATGAAGTCACCTGGTCTGCTCCCACATGACTTCACTTGAAGCAAGGCTATATTGAAACAATCGGACCAACCCTTGCCTTGTCTATTTTTAAACGTTTTCAGGGGAAAAGTCTGTATTTGGATCTCATTAAGTATTTAACAATCTAAACCATTAGGTTAATTATAAGGATGAATTCCTTAAACCCAGTAGGATTTGCTCTATAGCCATATCCACAACTGACCTCTCCACATTATTATAGGTTACTGGTCAGCTTTCTTTTTAAAAGCCCAACAACCTTGGCTCCATTACTCCTTCCTCACAGCTAGCAATGTTTATTTTTACTTGATTCTCAAGTGTAGAAATGTTTCAGGCTCTATACTGACCCAGGTTAAAAAAATCCTGACAAACTCAAAAAGGATTACGCTGGAAAGTGCAAGAAAACCAAAAGCCACAAAGTAAACTTTCAGTAGGTTTCAGTCTTGTACTCACTGGCTCCAAAGAATGTCACTAATTCAACAATTCTGACAGGAACAATTTATTGTAGAAGGTATATGAATATGTTCATTTTTATTCATTCCTATTATAATATTATGGAAAATGAGCCCCTGAATAAACTTTAAAAAAGTCACCCAAGGAATAAAATCAATTAAAGATGTACTGTGTACTTACACTCAGGCCAACTTAGAAATTCAGTGCTTTAAGCTAATTTCCCTCTTGATATTTTCAGGTCTAATTCAGTAACACAAGTAATGCTTATTAATAGTATTAATATACCATATTCTATCTCTGTCAACTTAATCTTCTTGGGGTTTATTCCACTAAAATGTCAATCTAACTTCTAGACTACTACCCAAGAGAATCTATGCAAAATTAGAATGAACAGATTGATTCTGTAGACATAGTATTTAGCCATGGGCCCATTCATGAATGCCTGCAATTAAGTTCTTATACATATTATAATAATTTTATTTGAAATTATAAGATTTGCATAATTTGGCTAATGTACACAACTATCAGTTCAGGGACTATACTAAGTCCTTTATGTACTTTATCTCACTTTATCTTTATAATGAGAAAAAAACAGCCTAGAGATTCAACAACTTAAGGTTGTACTACCAGCAAGTAACAGAGTAAAAATTTTAATTCAGTCATTTGAACATCAGAAAACACTTCCCAATGAGCCTTTTCTACTGCTTTATACTGCAGAGGTATTTGAAAAAATCTGTGGTAACACAGTGAAAAAGCAGTTAAGAGGAAAATACCTTTCCTATAAAGAGCTGCCACACCACCAATTCAAGGAGAAAGGAGGTCTCTAATGAAAGCCCCCAATAAAATCAGTTTTAATTTCTTTTTTCTTTAAGACAGAGCAATAAAAATATCTGACATCTCTATATTTTATATTAAGAAAGGCAAACATGAATGATTATATTATTATGCATAGTAAAAATTATATGTCAGTACACTGAATTAATGAATGATTTCACCACCGCGTTAGGTTTAGAAGGTAATAATACAAAAGCTCAAGAGAAGTGTACACAT
This sequence comes from Pteronotus mesoamericanus, assembly GCF_021234165.1. Classification (NCBI taxonomy): domain Eukaryota; kingdom Metazoa; phylum Chordata; class Mammalia; order Chiroptera; family Mormoopidae; genus Pteronotus; species Pteronotus mesoamericanus. The sequence continues at coordinate 8,296,613 of NW_026555310.1, forward strand.
TCCCCATTTCCCTTTATGTGGCTGCAGTAACTCCACTCTCATCTAGGGCTGATCAACATACCCTATATAACTCATGTCCACAATGCGGGTTTCAGGGATGAGTAGATGATCTCATCAGGGCCATCTATTGTGATTTCTAGGGAAGAAGTTACCAGAATTCTTCCTGGGGATGACATGGCAAAGGGGGGTTAACAATGGGAAACCGCCTCGTCACTCAGCTACAGGGGAAGCGCTGAAGCTGCTGGGCATGGCTCCATGAAACCTGAGGCCGAGGCTGGCTCCTGCAGGTAGAACTACCTCTGAACCTTTCAGGTTAGCCACTAATTAAGTTCCCTTTATTAGTCAGGATATTTGTTTTGGTTTCCTAATCCCCTGTGACCAAAGATTCCTAATTAAAACAGGCAGTCAGATGTTGAGATACGCATTTTTAAAAATATCCTCTATTCCTTTTCTGGTCTTCTGCCACTGAAACCACCTAAGAGAATTCATTGTAGTGCACATATTTTAAAGCAGGTGGACCTTAAGAAATGTCAGTGTGGGAGCTAATGATGACAGCACAGGAAAACAGAGATTTTCAGTTTCAAAAAGCAGCAGTGTTGGTTAACAATTTTACAGCACCGTGCGGCTGACAAACCTTAACTTACAAGTTCTGCATCAAATTACCCCAGTTTTACTGAGCTGGCAATTCAGTCCTTCTGGATCAAGGATCCCCTTAAGAATCTGATAAAAGTTAGAGATTCCTTTCACCAGAGACCTGAAAATATGCAAATAAACCCATTTCCCAGTCAGTTTAGGAAATTGAAGTACTCCTCCATCTGAAGCCCACCCTTGCAATCCAAAGACCTCAAGGTAAAAACTCATACAGTACCAACTGCTTGGGCAATTTGAAAAACAGAAATGGAGCAACCAGCATCTTCCTGGTCAGTTTCTCAAAGAGATTATCCTCTATGCTGGAGACCCCCACGCATCCCCTCAAAGATGCCTGACAGATGTTATCCTTTAAAGAGCCTTTCTCAGCCACAGTAAACTGCAAAGGCTTTCATTCACTCATCTTCTAATGATTACAATAAAAATAAGGCAGGAATCAGGAAGAACTGGAAAAAAAACTTGGCGTATTCTGTCATCAAAAATCGAATATGATTTTTTATTATTACTACATTTCCCTGTCCAATCAATTTTTGAGTTACTAGGAATGCTTTATGTAAGCATATTAAAGTATTTATAATTATTTCTATAAAACACAGGACCAAAAGCCCTTAGTATAATCTCCCTTTCTACACTGTTCGTTTGAGAAAATGAGCTTCAATAAGTTATTTTCTCTATAATGCACACTTCCAGGAGGTAACTTGCTGTAAGAGAAGGCAATCAGTACTATATCTGAATCTCTCCCATTTAATCTGCAGTAATTAATTACACTAAAAAATGTATCTATAAACCCCTCAAATATGACCAAGAAGCAGGTAAATTCAATTACTGCTATATATATCAGGAAACAGAGATATGCAGAAAAATTAAATGCTTTATTCCAGGTTGTCATAGCTAATACATTTACACTTCAAAAAGCTCCAAGCAACTGATTACCACAATTATTATTTCATTATTCAAATAACTCCTCACTAATTGTAGACAAATAAACTAACATGGTATAGAGCAGTAATCACAGATAATGGCTTTTCTATATGTACAGTTGACTCTGAACAAAGCAGGTTTGAACTCTACGGAGTTTTTTTTAATCTTCCTTGTAATTTTCTTAACAACATTTCCTTTTCTCTAGCTTACTTTATTGTAAAAATACAGTATGTAATAACAAAATATGTGTTAATTGACTATGTTACTGGTAAGGCTTCTAGTCAACAGTACGCTATTAGTACTTAAGTTTTGTGGGAGTCAAAAGTTGTATGTGGGTTTTCAATAGTGCTAAGAGTCGGATCCCAAACCCCTGTGTTGCTCAAGGGTCAACTGTATTTGTGAAATAATGATTAATATATGCTTTCCTATTCCAGTTGCAGAATAAAAGTCTGAAATCACAAACTTTTAAAAAGCATGTGAAACACAACAACCCTACTCATTTTATAAAATGAAAAGTTCCATTTTGCACTTTTCTCAATCCATCTTGAACTTCCCATGTGGGAACTCAAAAGCTTAATAAAACAAATCTCAGTGGCACACATCAGCTCTATCAGAAGTCGGACAATAAACCCTACATCTTACCTATTCACAGCATTCATTGCTTTCATTTTTTTCCAAGTTAAACTTTGAATCAGATGTCTTCTAAGTTCTGTTACAACAAGGTTAGGTCTGTTTCTGCCTGCTCATTCACCAAGGCTCATGTCCCTCTCGTAAGGCAGACAAGATTCTTCTTCCCCCACTTCCCTTCAATAGAACCTCTTCTATTTTCAAACACAGCCAGCCTAGCTTGGTAAAGATCCCGGGCCAGGATGAGGCTTTGGAGGCTGCCTGGGAGGAATGAGGTCTGCCTCCAGAGTGGATCAAGTGCCTGGGAATAAACCCAGTGCAGGAGCCAGGAGGAAGGCCACCTGGGAAAGGACGTGGTAACCGAGAAATGAGGGTCGGACAGACGGGCTTGCTAGTTCCAGAACACCATCAGCATCAGGGAGGGAAGGAAAAAGGCAAGACTGGTTTTCAACTTTTTGGATTCCCAACACATTTTCAAACACTGGAAATGCTGACTAGGGGACTTTTCTTAAAGCTGTATGTGCACAAGATTGAGGAAAATATCCAGTTTCCATAGTGAGAAATAGGGAGGGGTGGACGACAGCTACAACCGTGTTATAAGCGCTGCTGAGCGCTAGTTCTGCTCAGATATCCTGCTGCTCAAATAGGTCACTTCTCAGAATTGGGGAGCTCATTTAGAATAGAATGTTTACCGCCAGGCACCGATTTCTACTGTGCCCGAGAGGTGGTTTTCCCACATTCCAGTAAACACTTGATCCTTCTTAGGTGCCAGGCTGAGTTAAGTCTCCTATCTCTTACTGCAAGGAAACTGAATCCCACTCTTACTCACAGACCCACATACAGCAGCCAGCAGGGCATGACTAATGAAGTGAAGTGAAAATAAATATGACACTTTGATCACAATGTAGGGCCCCAGAAATAAAGTAATACTGGTATAACAGCTAAAGAAGGGGACGGAAGTACAGCTCATGTTATTAAATCTGGGGACACGAGCTGACCGTTGTCTGGGTCTGCCACAGGCAGGGGCCAGGTAGCACCACATAGGGGAGGACTTAAATTTCCAGAGCATGAGAGCAATTAGGAGATGTTCACAAGAGTAAGACAGGACCCGAAGAATAAAGAAACTGGGGTCCTAAGCGTGTTTCTGAGAATGGGCAACTTGTGGAAAAAACAGACAAGCCCGATTATGAAAACTAAAACAAAAACACAAGGTTAATGCTAAACTGATAACTAAATGCTGAATTTTAAAATCGTTCTTGCCTGGAGTCAGAACTCATTCCAGAGACTGCCATGTGGCTAAGCCAAGAGGTGGGAATCAAGAAACGGGGTTTAAGAGGTAGGGGCGGGGGCGGGGGCAGTCTGTGAAGGCTGGGCTTCAGGCAGAGTCTGAAAGCCAGCTCTAACCCAAGCAGTCAAGATGACTAACACGTAGTGGAAAGCAAACTCAAGAAATCATGAGTCATCCTTAAATGGAACCATCGTCAGCGTCAGTAAGTTCTCTGGGAACTTGGAACACACAGGCTTGAACAAATATTTTGGAATCTAATATTTTGCACCAACATGGAATCTCTCCTTCATTTTGGATAGGTCATCGTCGCCCTTTTCTGTCCTCAGAGCTCTTCAGTTACCACATAAGGCTAATAATATCTGTTTAGAATGTTTTTACCAGTCAAAAATAGCAATGAGAGCTGACCTTCTGGAAAAATGAATTATTACACTTGAACTCCTCACACTGAAGGAAGGCATCCACAAACCATTCATTCTGGGCTGGTATCATACACATCAGAAAAATCATCAGTGGACTAATGCTCAGGATGAGTGTGGAGTGTGATTTCACAATCAAAGTTGGGCAATTAAAATCTGAATTTCTATAAAGTAAGATGAGTTCATTTTCTCCCACACCTCTTTCGACTGAAGAAAACGTTTGCTAATTTCCTGTTATAGACAAGGCATTGTGTAAGCTGCTAAAGAGATTACAAAAATAACTAAGACCAAAAAAGAAATACTTGACTTTAAAGTAAAAATAGAGCTGAAAGGTTAAGTATTTATTTATGAGAGACATAATGCTTCAAGATGTAATTCAAAATATATTTCCAGATATTCTTACAGATAAAATAGCCTGAACCACTACTCATAATCATATCAACATGGATGAATCTCCAAAAATATTATGCTACGCGAAAGAAGCCAGGCACACAAAAGAGGACATTTTATATGATTCCACTTACAGGAAGTTCAAGAACAGGCCAAACCAATTTATGACAGTAGAATTCGTTATATGACATCTGGATCGTGGGGGGAAGGCTTGACTTGAAAGGCCAATGGAAATGTCCTCTATCTTGTTTGTGGTGGTAGTTATGCAATTGTCAAAGCGTACTAAACTGAACAATTAACTGTATATTTTATTGTATGTAAAATATGACTTTTAAATATTAAAAAACACCACTGGACTAAAAAATATTAGCAGGAATAGAGTGTTCAGATAAAATCATGACACGGGGTTACTGGTAGTATACTGTATACTTGATCTGAACAGCATTTATAAAGAAAATATTTCCAATCTGATGTAATGACTATAACAAAAGTTTAATAATATAGTCATATTGCCTCATAGATTTCAGTCATGTATGAAAGATCCTAACATGGAAAAATAACAGGACTTTAAAATAGTAATAAAAACAGAATTTGCATCCATTTCTTTCTGCCCCATCAACTGAAAATAAAACAAGTATTAATTTGCACCATCTGTATTACTCTATTACTAGGGTACTCTGGCTATTCACAGGGAAGGAATTCTAGAGGTTGACTGTCTAGTACAGTAGCCATTCCCTTTCCCAGCCCCTTATTCATGAGGGATATATTCTAAGACCCCCAATGGAAACCTGAAACCACAGATAGTACTGAACTCTATATACTCATATACCATTTTTCCCTATATATATAAATATATATATATTTTCCCTATATATATTTTTCCATACACATACACACACACACACCCCTATCATAGTTTAATTTATGAATTAGGCACAGTATGAGATTAACAATAACTAGTAACATTTAAAAATTATAACAATATACTGTCATAAAAAGTATGTGTATGTTCTCTCCCTCTCTCTCTCTGATCATCAGCTGATAACCTAGATGGCTACTAATAGACTAAAAAGCAGGGAGCACACAGCATGGAGATGCTGGACAAAGGAATGGTTCATGCCCTGGGTGGGATGGAGCAAGATATCATGCTACTCAGAATGGTGCACAATTTAAAACTGATGAATTGTTTATTTCTGGAATTTTCCATTTAATATGTTTAGATCATGGTTGATGGTGGGTAACTGAAAACATGGAAAGCAAAACCACAGATTTTGGGGGTGGGGGTTAACTTAATATCAGGATTTCTTAAAGGGAAAACACTTAATGAAGCATATCAGAGTCTACGTGGGGCTTTTCTACCCTCATACAAGTTCTGATTCATGCCTCAGGGGCTTGGTTATGACTCCCAGCATCCCAGCCAAAGTCAGTCACTTCCAGACAGGAATGAGTCACATCCCTCAGCTAGCATGGCAGGAAGGCTAGAGAACAAGTTCCTGGCTGAGAACCCAGGAAATGGGTTCCTTAATAGGTCCTTGTCCCTGTCAAGTTAGGAGAGGAAAAGGGGAAAAGGTGGAGGGCAGGGCACAGGTGTACCTGCTCTGTTCCTCTTTCCTCCTCCTTTGTCAGCTCAAGGACACTGCACAGATTGCCTAGGCCCAGCCTCTGAGCTCCTTCTCCTTTAACTTAAGGAAGGGAGAAGATTGTGCTAAACTGAGCTAAGAAGGAATACTAAAGGGAACTGGGAGTGACCTGCCAAGTTTTGGTCCTTCCCAACCCAGTACTAATGTTTTAGCCCATCTACCAAGAAATAAAGGGGCATAGGACCATACAGCAACAATGCCACTTGCTCACCTTTGCAAGGTGCATTAACAGCTGTAGAAATTGATATAAGCAAAACTCCCCATGGACGATTCCCCCAGTACAGCTGGAATTGTAGGTCTGAAAACATTTGCGGTGTTTCACACATTAATCTAATGTACATCTTGAGCCTGCTTATAGTCCTGCTTTCTCAAGAGTCTAAGGCCATGTTATTTTTAGAATTATGAGAAGAACAGCTGCACTTGTTCGCCATCCTCCGGTGAGGGCCCCCCCTGGCTTTGGATATACCCAAGTTCTGTTCCCAGCAATGCTATCCTCCTGGTTCAGCCTCTTCCCCCTCAACAATCTTTAAATATAATTTGCTGGTAATCTGTTGGCATGTTTGTCTTCCCTGTCGATCCGCCTGCTCATCAAAGGCAGGCTGTTTCTGTCTCCTATGTTGCTCAATTCCTAGTGCTAAGCACAATGCCTGGCACATAGAAGATGCTCAACAGACACTGGGAAAATGAATAAATTTCTGCATGCATTTTTGTTTTTTATCACTTATTAGAATACAAGCTCCAGTGAAGACAGGATCCTCTATACTTGGGGTTTTGTATCCTCAGACCTTAAATGACCCACAGGAAGTCTTCAGTAAATGCTTACTGAATTAACAAAGATTGTGAGACAAGATAAACCCAGGGCTCTGAACTAAATTTATCTCTACACATGTGACTTCTTAAAAGGGCAATAGACCTGATTTATGAAGGCCACTGCTAGCAAATTCCATAGTCAGCTTTCAAAGGGATGTTTGTGTGTGTGCCAAACAAGTTAAGACTGTGATTGAATGTTTCAAAATAAGTATTTTGGAGTATAAAGCAAGCCACCAGCCACAGTTTAGGGAACTGTAACTCTCAGGAAAACCATGATTACCCTGTTGCTCAAAAATCATTTGTTGTGTTGCCTACCCTTAGAGTGGATGACAAGGCCTGTTAGAAATGTTCACATCTCCTTCATGTTTCGTAAACTGCAATGTTGTGGAAGCCTGTACCCAGTGGGTCCTAAATTCTATTTAAATTTAAATGGAGGCAGGAAATGTGAGACAGTCTGGCTAGCAATCTTCTGAATGGAGTCTAGATTGAAACCGACAGATGACAAGAACTGCAATTCTAAATGCAGTAACTTAAGAATAGAATTTTGGCTTTTACCGAAAAGTCACTTCAATGAAAGGCTTACATATAGAGCAAATATCTTAAGTTCCACCTGATCTGGGGATAAAAACCACCTTCTTCCTTTCATTTTGCTGTCATCTACCCAAATGGAAAGAGTATCTAATTTTTCTGAGGTCTGATGCTCCTGAAGGAGGTGCCTAGCAGTGTTAAATTTAAACAATTGGATAGAGGCTGAATCACACCCAAGGTTCAACCATACAGAATGAGAAGTGTTATTTCATATGCCTATTGCGCAAATTAGGTAGAGAGTATTTTGTTTTTTTAATACCACTAAATTCAAAACAATTCAAACCATAAGAGTAGTGAATTTTTTTTGTGTTCACATTTCAGTTTCATCTTTTTTCTCTGTAACATACTCATCTCTTTCAACAGAGATTTTATTTTACTCCAAACTTTTAGATAATACTCAATGAACAAATTTTATTTTATTCTTGTGGACAAATTAAACATCTGAAAAATTTCTGTTTAACATAACTGCCCATTCAAATTACAAGAAATGCTACATATTTAAAAACTACATATTTTACTAGAAGTTTAGATGATCAATATCAAAAATACTACTCTTTAGGCTTTAACATAAACTCTTATATTTAACATTTAAAATCTTATGTTTTCTAGATTAATGTTCTTATTTCTTAAATATTTCTTTAGTGTAAAGGCTATCAAAATATCATTTAAATTTTATAAGTCTTTACACTACATCCTCTTACTTTCCTTCCTAAAATTATATATATTCAGAGGGATGGTACAATTCTATTGTAAAATGCATCTACTGGAAAATCCAATTTAATAACTGGATTTACATTTCTCCATTTTCACAGTTTTAATGACTGAGACTACTTATTCATTGGTAGATTATGTGCCAGAAACTCTCTCTCATCCTTACATACATTAATATATTAAACTTACAACAATCCTATAAAGTATCATTAACCCTTCTGTATTATTATCTCTACATTTTTTTGATATGAAAACCAATGTTCCAAAGTTATAACAACCTGCCCATGGGTTGATCTACACCCAAAGTCCTCTCTTTCCAAAAATACCATATAGCCTTTCAATAACCAATATCTTTCATTCACTCATTGAACACAAATTTATTGATCACCTTCTATGTGCCGGGCATTCACTGAGGTGATAGTTCTCCTCAGATCCTCCCAGTTTAATAAAAAAGAAAAGATTACAATGAGCTGTGTAGATGAAAGGTATAGCTGTTGAAGAAAGGCAAAATTTCTAATAAAAAACAGAAGCAGTAAGTCTGGCCCTGGCTGATGTGGCTCAGTTGGTTGGAGCATCACCCTGTAACCAAAGGGTTACAGGTTCTATTGATGGTCAGGGCACATACCTAGGTTGCAGGTTTGGTCCCCAGCCTGGGTGTGTACAATCCCTGGTCTGGGCACATAGAGGAGGCAAACAATAGATGTTTCTCTCTCACTCCCTTCCTCTCTCTCTAAAAGCAATGAAAAAAAATGCCCTCAGGTGCAGATAAAATTTTTTTAAAATGTTAAGTCTGGGTCAAGAGATAGGTAAAACCTGCTACTCATAATTAACAACATTAGTTCATAATTATTGAGAGATTTTAGTGTATCTGGCATATAATCCTGAAAAGTACAGTTTTTAAAAATTATATCACTTTTGATACAATCACTCCTGAATTAGGTTCTAATATTAGCTGCATTTTACAGACAAGGGAAAGTTATGTTAATCTTTCAAGGTCACACAGCTAGTGAAGGTCTGGGCTAGAATTTGAACTCATGTCTATCCGTAACTGTTTCAATACTGCTGGCCTCTGTCTCTGTGAAGAACAAGGGTAAGTGTTTGATGAAAATTCTGGAGCAGAGGAAGGATAAAGGACTCTGAGGAGAATGATGGGCCAAGTGAAGAGCAAGAAAAGGAGCTAATGTGGGATAAATAAAAAGGACCACAGGCCAGGAGAAGGGCCCATTTCTTCCTCACCACAGTCAGCCACATCCTAGGCCAAGTCAATGTAAGGCTACTGTAACAGATGGCAGAAGCCATCTTTCATCACAGGAAAGAGTCATCCTTTTATTTCAGGTCCCAGTAAAAGCACTGCTAATCAAATTCAGGTTTTCATCTGCAAATCCAAACATCAAGAAAAGATCAGCTTCACCTGGTCTCTAGTACCTATACTTACCCAGGGCTCTCGGGGAGGGAGTGGGGGAAGGTGGATCCCCTCAGGGAGACAGACAAAGGACCTAGGCTCTCCTTCACCCCTCCAGACCCAAGTAGGTGCAGGTTCCCAAAGCGCCCACAGCCCTCTGATAGTGGGGTTTGGGTATGCAGGGTAATGAAGTAGCTGAGAAGGTCCTCTCTCAGAGAGCCAAGATAATCTCCAATTCTGAAGCCATTCAGATAACGAGGTGACAAAACTGAGCTGCCAGCATTCACAGTGGTCAATAACTGGAAGGGGTGGTGGAAAGGATGTGAAACTCACATGCGTTTTCCACAGAAGGTCTGCGATCACTCCCCTCCCCGGCCTCGGGACTGCCTTCCCTCGATGAACGGGGGACTCTCCGAGTATCCCCCCTGCTTCCACAATCCAGTGGTGACTATGGAGTCATGTACAACCCTGAGCACTGGGAATATCATCATTAATCTCCCCCTCCTCTGTTCTGTCATATTCTAAAGGCTCAATTTGTAATAAAAGCTATTTACTGCTTACTTGTCTTCTTGCTCACTCTTGTGCATACACTGCTACAGTGGTGTGCGCGTGCACATACACAAGAGTACACAGACTTCCGTTACAGAGGCCTGGCAGCAACTGGGAGAATGTGAACTGCAATCCTTACATTCATGAGCCATTTATCAAGGGGCCACCTAAGTATCCACCCTAGGACCTTTTGCTAAGATTTCCTGAGATTCCCCTGAAACAAGTTTCCTGGAACTTGGGAGAGCTCAGTCAGTCTGAAGATCGGTGAGAGTATAGGGGAAAATGCACACACAGTAATTATCTCTTCGCAGAAATGACATGCTATTCTTTCAACTCCTTTATCTTTAAATACACGTGTCTGCAGCACAGCTGCTGTCCCGATCCTCCTCAACCTGACGGTTCCTGCACTTAGCGCGACACAAGGCAGCGCCGCACGGCAGCGGGGAGGACTTAGACCTCTCTGAGCTTAAGAGTAGCAGTTCCCATGACTGCTTTTAATTTATACTTATTCTTTTGTTTTTGTTGTTGTTGTTGTTGTTTTAGGGAGAGAAACAGATCTGTTGTTCCACTTGTTTATGCATTCATTGGTTGACTCTTGCATGTGTCCTGGCTGCGGTCGCACCCACAACCTTGGTGTAGAGGGACGACACTCTAACCAACAAAGCTACCCAGCCAGGTCTCCCGTAATGCTTTTAAATGCAAGAATTCATTAGAATGGTAAAACAGTAACTGCCCCTTGTGGAATGTGAGGGGGAAAGCTCCACCCAGCACTGTACATCCCACCCTGACTCCTCATAAGAAGCCCACAGTGCTGAAGAAACAGGCTCAGAGAAGCCTAGAAACTTGCCCCAGGTGATAGATTCATAGGAGACAAAGCCAATGCAAACTCAGGTCATCTAAAAGCAAGATGTTCCTTTCCCCCCTCTTGCCCCTCTCCATCAACACAGCCTTCAGTCATGCTTTCTTCCTTTTAATTTTTTTTTTCCTATCCTCCTACGGATTAACTTTCCCCTAAGAAACCAAGAAGCTCTGTTTAAAATCTTACTTTTCCTAGGTAGCATCTAAGACTAATAAATTTGTACTCTGTTTCTTTACTATTTGTCTCACTTAGAAACAATGGTGGGTTTCCTTTGTTGGGTTTGTTTTTTGTTTTTTTTGAAAAAGAGTATCTTAGGTTTTATGCAAAGTAAGCAGAGTTTAATAAGGAACAGAAGGAAATAAAATAACAAATGAATGCAACTGTTTCCAAGTGTAATATTAAAAAATAAAACTTAAAATAACATTGCATTTTATATGTGGGAAGGGTGCCTTATTTTTGTCTAGGATTCAGGGGCAAGTAATTTCTCCTGAGAACTTCGCACAAGCTGGGGGTGGCAGAGTGGGGAACAGAGCTTAAGGTGCGTCTGTGATGCCACAAAAAAACGTCAGCCATCATCTTGTCTGTTCAAAGACTGTTTTTCAAACATCTAGATATAATGTCTGGAGAAATCATAACAAATTCAATTATGTAAACACAATCTTAGTTTATACAAAACAAGCTTTATAAACAAACCTACAATTTGCATAATTATACTTTGGGAAAGAACATCTATTTACATGACTGTGACCTGCGGCTAAAGTTCTGCCAAAGTTAAAATAAAAATTATAGAAAAGAGAATTTTAAAAACCAATAGCTTTTTTCCCTAATTTCAAGTATTTGTATTTTAAAATGTGGGAAATAGTAGAGTTTCAATGTCCTAGATTGAAAGCATTAAATATAAAAGCAACATCTGGACTTCACAAAAGAACGTATTTTCTTTCATTTGTATTTTTGGCTACTGAATAACTTACTGCAGCAAGTTTTTTCAATTAGCATTCAGATATGTAGCCAGGGCAGTAATAAATACCATGGCAGAGAAAGGTGCCTATTAACCCTTCAACTTGTCTTCTACGCAAACATTCCATCTGATGCTTTGGCTGAATAGTATTGGAATTGCTCTTTGGTACACATCCAAAATATTTTACTGTTGATTTTCTCTGCTAGTATTCTTTAAACTGGCTGCTTCTTAAAATGGATGCTAATTAATTTTACTTGCAGTGTTAAAAAGCAAGATAAAACTAAAAGAAAAGCAGTAGTAACAGTAATAACAATGACTTAAGACAATCACTTGATTGTATTAAATTCTCACAGTCTCTATCTTTTCATATGAGTTACCAATTAGTCAAGAAGTACATTTTCTTGGTTGAAGGAATTTGGGAAAGATGTTTTTCTGTTCTAAAACTAGTCATTTTTCCACTGACCCAGCCGTGAATGCATTATATCAAAAGCAAATCAAGCAGCTTAAATCTTATGGCATACAAAGCCTCCATTATAATTTAAGATGAAAAGAAGAATACAAAGATAATGATGAGGAGAAAGAGGATGAAAATGAAGAATAAATGGCTATCGTGGGATGATGTGTGTGGAGTAGTGTGTATGCTTGGGCAATTGTTTTGCTTAGAATGTGAATTTAAGTGAAGCTCATTTGATGCAGTATAAAAACTGTACAGATTTTTCTATAGCTGATAAGATTCTTTGTAGAGAAAATACTTTTTTAAAAATGCAGGTTGTAGCTTTTTTGAAGGACTACTAAACTTAGGTTTTAAGGCTTCTGGTGTTAAATGATTCTAAATATTTAATGGTTTCTTTAATTTCTTGACTTGCGCATGGTATCACAGCAAACTCATAGGAATCAGTATCAAAAGTAAATTTTGAGGGGTTTTTCAGAATGTTCCATTTTGTTTTTTAAAAAAATTATAATAAAATTGTGTATGTTTAAAAACACAGTCCCTTAACAAATGTCTGTTTAGTATCTAAAATGGGAAAAGCATTAGGATATGCAGGCTGTGCGGTACAAAGGTCAAATAAGATGGCCTGTTGACCCTCCATGACTATTAGCTTTTAAGATATATTCAATTGGCTAGAATACAAAACACAACTGAGAAGTATGACAACAGAAGAAAATCTAAAGTATTATTAGCTAGAGTGAAACTTTTATTAAAAAACAATCATTTTAATTCAATCTGCTACAAATGCCACTTGGAGAGTTCAAGACCAGCCTTTAAAGCTAGATTGTGGGATTCTTAGCAATACATTATAAGCTTCCCTCAAGAATTTCAGAATTTAAATAGTATCTCTGGTATAAATAATCACAGGAAATTTTGGGGTGAATTTCTTGATTCCTAAAAGAAAAATAAAATGTACAGCAATCAACATATGGGGCTATTGCATCCATGTGAGAAAAAAGAAAAAAGAAAGGAGTGTGTGGAACTTGTTTACTCTTTTAAAGCTGAGTTTTTGTCAGAGCCAAAGAATAATGAGAATTTTAAGAGGAGACCGGGGAACCTTTTGGAAAGTAATTATTTGACCTGTGAGTTAGAATCTGGAAGACAAACTGTGATGTGGATTTCAAACTGAAAATAACAAAAGGTTTATGAAAAAGGACAAGACTGACTATGCTCAAAAAGAAACACTGTAAGGACAATTTGCTTGGTTTTTCGGTTGCCACGATCCTGGAAGAAAAACAGAGATAGAGATAAAGAAGAGATATGTATATGAATGATCCCCTTGTCGTAGCAAATAAGGCAGGGACAGCATCAAGGTTTATTCTTTGAGAAACCATGGCACATTTTGAAATGCTCAGGACACTCCCTTGTCCTAACTGCTGTCCCTCACTATCTCCTCACCCCTTCTAGGGCTGGCCCAGGAACTGCCTCTGTAGAACTATTTTAGATTCACCAAAGCAAGGTTACATGCTTTCTCCTTGGTACCAGGACTGACCCTGGTACACATCTTGATTACAGCATTAATCACAGATTACTGCAATTATCTCTTCCCTGCTTCCCCTTCCTAGGTAGTGAGATGCTGGAGGTCAGCCAGGACTGGAGCCTAGCTGAGTGCCTCATAAAGTATGCACAATCAACATTTTTATAACAAATAACTGAGGGAATCTCAAATGTCATAAAAGAGAATTCTGCTAGGACCATAAAACCACTAAGCATTATGTTAATCAAATTATTTTAAAAGAGTGATTTGGCTTCTGGCCAAGATGGTGACGTAGGCAGATATGGCTCACCCCTTTGCACAACCACATCAAAATTATAACTAAAATATAGAACAACGATCACTCAGCAATGTCAGAAATTGAGTTGAATGAAAGTCTGACAACTATGGAATTGAAGAAACCACATCCATCCAGACTGGTAAGGAGGGGTGTGGATGTGGAACAGGCTGGCCCCACACCCACGTGGATAAAAATCCAGGAGGGATATCTCGGGAGCAAGGAGTCACAGACCCACATCAGGCCTCCTGGTCCAGGGGTCCAGTGCCGGGAAGATAAGTCCCCACAACTTTTGGCTGCAGAAACCAGGGGAGATTGAGTCAGTGGAGGAGGCTGCTGGAGCCCTAGGCAGTTTCTCTTGGGAAACCCACACATGGACTCACCTACTCAGACTCACTTCCTCTGAGCTCCAGCACTGAGGTGGCAGCTTCAAGGGCACCAGTGATACCCAGGAAAAGATTGAAGTGTCTGAAATCAGGGTGAGCAGAGCCCACTGTCCCTCTTCCGAACCCTCTCCCACAGAGAGTCAGTAGGCTGGTGCCATATCTGAGACTCCGTCAACCTGGCTAACACTGTTTGCCAGGCCCTGGAGATCCCCTGAGACTCTGTTCCATCCCACCCAACTTACGTCCTGTCCCACCCAACTTATGGGCCCACCCAAGCCATTTTTCCTGAAGAATGAATGGTCTTGGCTCCTAAATCCTATCAAACAAGAAACAGCTGGCTTCAGTGAGCCCTAGTGGCAGCCAGATTAGCATCACAGCTTGGCTCTGCCTGGGCATCTCCAAGCCCAGCACAAGTGGCAGCCCTCTCAGGTTGCTTTACAGCTCAGGCAGTGTGCCCCAGGCAACACCCAGGTTGGGACAGACCTTGGCCTGCACAACCCGGGACACCCCAGGGCCAACACACCCAGTGGACAACTACAGACCACATCAGGGTACCACCACCCTGCCCCTGCATGACTGATCCTCCACCAGGGTGGAGTTTGGTGGCCATTGGTCACAGCCAGTCCTTGCAGCTGACTGGCCTGGGTAAATCCCTCCCATTGATCTGCCAACAGCAACCCAGGCTCAGCTACAAGGAGGGCATACTCAGCCCACATGAAGGGCGCACCTCCAGTACCTCACTTGGGTGAGAGGGGTGGCTGTGTCACTGGATCCTACAGGACATCTACTACATTAGGCCACACTACCAAGACATGGAGTCATAGCAGCTCTACCTAATACATAGCAACAAACAGAAAGGCTGCCAAAACAAGAAGACAAAGACCTGGCCCAAATGAAAGAATAGATAAAATCTCCAGAAAAGTAGCTAAACAAAATGGAGATAAGCAATCTATCAGAAGGAGAGTTCAAAAGACTGTTTATAGGGATGCTCAAGGAACTTAGTGTGGACCTCAAGAGCATAAAAAAGACCCAGTCAGAAACAAAGAATACACTAATTAAAATAAAGGACAATTTACAGGGAAACAACAGTAGAATGGATAAAGCCAAAAATCAAATCAATGATTTGGAACATAAGCAAGCAAAAAACAACCAATCAGAACAAGAAGAAATGAGGATAATATAAGCAGCCTCTGGGACAACTTCAAGAGGTCCAACATTTGCTTCACAGGGGTGCCAGAAGGAGAAGAGAAAGAGCAAGATATTGGAAATCTATCTGAAAAAATAGTGAAAGAAAAACTTCCCCAATTTCGTAAAGGAAATAGACATACAAGTCCAGGAAGCACAGAGAGTCCCAAACAAGGTAGCTGCAAAGAGGCCCACTCCCAGACACCATTATTAAAATGCCAAAGGTGAAAGATAGAGACCCTTAAAAGCAAGAGAAAAAGAAGCTAGTTACCAGAGGTTGCCAGATGGGAGGAGGAAGGGGGAGAATGGGTGAAGAGGTAAGGGGATTAAGAAGTACAAATAGGTAGTTAAAGAATAGCCATGGGGATATACAGTACAGTATAGGAAATGAAGTAGACAAAGAACTTATACGCATGACCCATGGGCATGAACAATGTTAGGGGGACTGCCTGAGTGAGTAGGGGGTGCTGAGTGGAGGAGGGTAAAGGGGGAAGAATCAGGACAACTGTAATAGCATAATCAATAAAATATAATTCAAAAATAAAAGAGTAATTCACTTATTCATCCTTTCAACAATGATTTGCTTGGCTTCTACTGACTATCAAGCACCATTCTAGGCACTAGGGACTTAGCCTAGAATAGGAAGCACACAAGACATCTCCCTTCAGGGAATCTACATTTTAGAGGACAGTGAAGAGAGTTTTGTTTTGTTTTTTAATTATAGCAATGAAATATCTACAACATTTGGGCTATTTTCTAGAAAATCCAAGTGATCTAGTCCCAGTCCCCAAAAAACTTACATTCTAGTTGTGGGGATAATTTATGCGAAGATAACGAATGACAAAGATGAAATACAAGATGAATGTTAATTGGGTAGAAGAGAAAAAGAAGAGGCGTGAGAATTCATTGGTGGGCACTTTGGACTAGGAACGTCAGTAACAGCTTTCCGGGTTTGGGACAGGCTTGGGAAAAGAGGAAGTGAGTCCGGTACTACAAAGAAGGGCAATGGTCTTCTTTGCCAAAGCAAAGTAAAACTGTGTGAGACTTGTTGGGAGAACAGAAAATTCTCCCCTCCTGCTAACCTGTTCTCCTCTTCCTCTTGTCACCACTTTCCATCTAATCATTCAACTCAAGTTCCAGACTCATCGAGAGCCCCTCTCTGCTTCCTGGAAGCGATCAGCCTCTTCAGATCCCACAGATGCTGTCTCCTTCATAAGCCCTCACTCACTCATCTCTAATGCCATGATCACTGCATGCATTTCTGAGCCAGGCTACTGGAAAGGCTCACCTCTACCATCTCCTCTCATCAACCTACTTTCCAACATGCTGTCGGAGATCTTTCCAAAAGCAAATTCAATCCTATCACTCTTTTCCTTGAAATCTTTCAGGAGCTCCAAATCACATACACAGTAAAATCCAAAATCCTTAAACTGTGGGTAACGGTCTTCACGGTGCAACCCCTCCCTGGCTTCCCAGTTTGGTGATGGCGCCCTTCCACCACAGGTGAATCCCAGATTCTCCAGATCTCTATGTGGCTGCACCTGTCTGATCCTTCTGAGAAGCTACCTGCCATTCTCTGCCCACAACTGTGTACATTCCTCAAGAATGGCACTTGCTGCAAATAATTGGTTCCGGGGAACCTACCTCTCCATGGCCAGAGGCTGCAGCTTACTCATTTTTAGTCACCCAATACCCAGCCCAGCACCTAACCCTGTACCTAGCACAGCACGTTTGCTCTATTAATGTTGATAAAGCAAAACTGGGGCTACGACAAGATTTGCAGGTGATTAAACACAAAGTAGGTAGTGAGGTGATAGAGATTGTGCAGGAAGACAGTGAAAAAGGAGCCAATAAAAACAACAGAGCGGTGCAGCTGAACCATTATCTCCCGGAGGTAGCAGGCCTCTGCCCACTCCCCCTCCCCTACTCTCACCCCAGTGACAGGACCATTAGCTGTGGGGATCAGACAGTAAACTCTTCCGTAAACAGACTGGGAATGCAAAACCACCAACCACCTAAACCAAAGACTTTTTGCCTGAACTGACTTGTTTCTATAACCCCCTTCTTTTGTAAGAACACTTTTCCTCTCTCAGTAAAGTCTGAGCATGGAAATGCAAGAAACAAAATAAAACAACATACTAAATATAATAGCTACATTCTGGCTACAAAAGATGTTTCCATCGCTTTCTACGTCAGCAGGAAGAGATGGTGAATGCAATCCACTGATTATTTTGGGAGCTGCGGAATGCGCTCCTGGGGGCAGCTAAGGACCCTCTCCTGCACCCCAGGCACAGGGTGCCCGCCTTGGCACATGACCTCCACCTGCACCCCTGCCACAGGGGCTGCAGGCCAAATAGTTCCTGCAGCTCCCTCTGTGGTTGGTTGGTGAAGCTCACAGAGAAAATAAGTGGCCTTTTGCAAAAATGCTCTCATGCCAACGGGCTGCCTCATTCGCAAACCTTTGGGCATAATTTCTGGTGGCCGTGAATCAAGCAAATATGGAAGAGATGCCCGTGGTGAGATTTACCATCTTTGATACTCTAGATTGGTTCCTGCCAAACAAGGAGGCAATCTTTTTGCCTGAAGTACTACACAGTTCTTCGAAAGCAAGCAGAAACTTACTAGATTAAAAAAAAAAGAAGCCCCCAAGTCCCAGTCTAGTAGAGGGCACCCTTTCATATGTGTGTGTAAAATACCTCTGTGATGTAACCAGGGACTACATCTAGTTTAAAGTTTTTCTTTTTGTCTCTTGCAAATTAGCTGATGATAGATGTTTTATCCAGGCACTTACGTCAAATCATTCTCCTGCTCTGAATTATGAAGTTGCTATTTATAAGGAGAGTTCATAGAAATCTTTAGTACCTGAGTGGGTTTTAAATTATTATACAACTGTTAGTAGTGACCACCATGTACTAGGAGAAATATGTTAGTCAACAGCTTTAACACAGCCCTGTGTTACAAAACTAGAGGCAGAGGTTAAAATTATAATCTTCATTTCACCAGAGTTTCCTTTCCCATAGTTGGAAATTATAATTACTTCATAAAAGGCTGTATGCCATCAGCCTACTTCTGGTAACCTTTTAAAAGACTTTTTTTTTTTAAAGTTACGATTGTTATAATGACAAACTTTCCATTGGCAGGGTAAACATTTGCTTTAGATATACAATCAATGCAACCCACATTAAATTCATATAGCAACCAAAAATTGATGAGACATATTGATATTTGTTGTCTGAGAGAAAATATGTTGAATTGATCCCTAGACACACTAAAGTATTCATATCAGTAGCCAAAGGAGGGTAGGATGAAGGAGGAATAACAATATTTCACTTTTTCTTAAATATACCTACACTTTGACTTGCTAGAACCAGTATAGACTACACCTGCAATTATAAATAAAGAGCCTCCTGCCACACACTTAATAAAAAAATATATGATGCCACATGATCATGTAAGCACAGACCAGGCCAAGCCTGTTTTCTTTCTAAACTGAGATCTACTGACAGCACAGGAAGACAGACAAAGCTCAGAATGTTTATTTCCATTTGGGTTTTTGCCATTATCTATTTACCATATTCAGTATAAATAGTGACGCCTCACCATAACTGACAAGACTATTTTCCAATGAAACAGGCTGCTAATTTTATAACAACTTTTTAAAGTTTGCTATGATTTATATTTTTATGTAATCGTGATTTACTATTAAAGCCTGCCAATAGCATTACACATTACCTGAGAGCAGGAGTCACCAGGTGAAAAGTGCATCAATCTGTGCGGGTGTCACAAATCAGAAAACCTGGGTCTGAACCTTAACTAGCTGTGTGAGAAGCCAGCAGATGAGGGCATCGTGGAGTAAAACCCCTCTATTCAATTTGTCCCTGGTCAAGAAGTGAGCAAGTTCTAGGAATTTAAATGAGTAGCGACTACAATAGCCAAGATAGAAAAGCAATTTAATTGGTTACAGATGGATAGAGATATGAGCTATATCTCTAACACATGCACACAAACACATGTATGGTATAATAGTATTCAGCCACGAGAAAGAAGGAATCCTGCCATTTATGACACCATGGCTGGAACTTGAGGGCATTATGCTAAGTGAAATAAGTCAGGCATAGAAATACAAATACTGCATGTTCTCACTTATGTGAAATGTAAAAGAGATGAACTCAGAAACAGAATGGGAAGGGATTGGGAAATGTTGGTCAAACTTCTAGTTATGAGTAAGTTTTGGGGATCTCATGCACAGGACAGTGATTACAATACTATGTCAATACACTTTAAAGATGCTAAGAGAGTAGATCTTAAATGTTCTCACCACAAAAGAAGGCTACGTAGTAATCATTTTGCAACACATAAAAGTATCAAATCAATACATGGTACACTTCAAACTTATACAGTGTTACATGTCAACTATACCTCAGTAGAAAAGGGGAAAAATAACAAATACATAAGCAGTGCCTAGACTGTGAAAGGAAGGAAAAACCACACCTAACCCCTAAAATTGTTACTTTCTAAAGTTATTACAGACGAATAGGGCTTTAGAACATGAACAGGAACTGTTATAGTTTAAAGTGATCTGTCATCCAGGAAACTGAGGCGGAGTCTGTTGAACAGATCGGCGTGGTCATTTAATTGCCAGTCTTGTGCAGGGACCCCATGCCATCGCTCCTTAACAGTGTTCTCTTTAAAAACCTAATTTTTCTCACTACGCTCGTGATTGCTTTCCCCTCCTTCGCCTCCTCCCACCCCTTCGGTTTGTTCTTTTACTGTTAAACATCTCTTCCTCCGTTCCTTTTACAATTTCTATGGCTTTTTAACTCTAATTAGCAATGGGCTTGCCCCACCCCCAAGCTCCAGGGGCCTTCTGGACTCGTAGGAAATGCCTGCGGTCCGCCCTACCTAAGGGCTTCCTCCTCTGCTTACCACCGCGCGGGCTCTGCGGAGGAATAAAGGCTGCCGGCCCGCGGCCACAAATCAGTTCCCCGGGCCGCCCCACCCGGTCCCAATCCTGCCTCCCAGAGCCGCTTCCACCTAAAGATGATTCAGGTGGGTCACACCCTCGCTCTCCCACCCGGGCCGGCTCCCCCCGCCCAGCCCACGGGCGCGCCGCCCACGCCGGCTCTGCGGAATCCCCAGCGCCTGTTCGAGGCAGAGAAAATGATCCAAGAGTTGTTGTTTGAGTCACGACTCCCCGCGCGGCGACGACCCCCTGTCTCCAGAGAGTGTTCAGCAGCGGCGTCCTCCCCCGTCCCCCAAACTGTCCTGGGGCCCCCGCGTGCCCCGCGCCGCCCTGGCCTTCCCGGGGGCGAGCCCAGCCGGGGAGGCGGCGCGGCTCGGCGGCCCGAGGCGGCCGCATTGCGGCCCCCGGACGGCGGCGCGGGCTTCCTGCTCCCCGCCCGGGGAGCCCTTCTGCGCCCCTCGGGGCGGCCGCAGGTCCCCGCAAACCTGCCTCGCGCCCGATGCGGCGCCCACGCGCAGTCCCCAACTTCCTCCCGCGTGGGCCGGGGCTTTGGGTGTGGACGTGAGGGCCCGCGCCGGCCCGACCCAGGGAACCCGTCGCTCACCGATATCTCCATCCTCGTCGTCGTCCTCCTCCAGCTCCATGTCTAACAAAATGTCTTTGGTCATCATTTGCATGGCTCCCCCGAAGGCGGCTTCGAACTTGGCGCGAAGTTGGGTCTCCCGGGTTCCGGAACGACGCGGCTCTCGCGGGCCCGGCGGCCGGGTGGGGACCGCGGGGCGGGTCTCGCTCCCGGCTCAGGGGCCGCTGCGCCCAGCCCGCGCTCCGGGAAGCCCAGCCGAGGCGGCCGCCGACACAAACCCGGCGCCCAAGGCTACCACTCGCCACTGAGCATGCCCAGTGCGAGATGCCGCTGGCAGCGGAGTGATTAACTTCCCCCGGTTTGTGAGGCGCGCAGAAGGAAGTCGGGAGACCGAAGGGGGACTGGGCGCTCGCCTTCGGCACACGAGTGGCCGCGCAGAAGGGCGAGGCGAGAGCACAGGGGGAAGGGAGTGGACGGGGCTCCCCAAATGCAGCCGCCAGACGAGGCAGCTTTCTGTTCTACGGCCAATTATAGATACTTATATGGGACTTGCTTTCTTTGAAATCTATTACTGGAGAGAAGAAAACGCTGCTGTGACTCACGCTGAGAGCCCTGAAGATGAGCCCATTAGGACCGTGCTTAAAGGCGACGTGGAGCCAATGGAGGATCTTAAAGGATCAATTTCTTTGGCTCTAAGGAGCGAACGAGTATTCTGTAGGGAAGAGGGGGAGGGGGAGTACTGAGAAAAGAGGCAAAACCCGTAAATAATTTTTTTAAAAAACAAGACAAAAAAGCGAGATCTAAGAAAATAAGTTCACAAAAGACAGGAGGATTTCCGCATGAAGTGAGGTTAAAGAGAGAGAAGCGCCCCCTACCCCTCGCCCGCTGAACACGCACAGGGAGTGGTCGAACGTAATCACCCGAGTATGCAGCCCGTTTGGACCTTGTAAAGCTGTTTCCTATGCGTCAGAAAGGCAAAAGAAACCAAAGACCTCCACCTTGTAAGCTAAACAGTGTGAAAAACTATAATAACTGAGGAAACAAAGTACTGAAATAAAATTGAGGCACAGAGTAAAACAATGCATTCCTGGAGACCAAAGAGAACAATAGGATGAATCCAAAGCGATTTCTATTTTGAACACACATGGAATAGTTGGAAATGCAGGTTCCTAGCATCGTACATCTGCAGAACTTTTTTCAAAAAGGCTGGTGAATTTAGATGGGTACTCTTGTACTTCTCAAAAGGGCTCGAGGTATATTTGAAGTTCTTGCTTTATTCATTGTCTAACACGTACTGAAACTTTTTATATGTTTTCCACTGAAGTACCAGAATTATTATGATAATTACAATAACACTAAGACTACCATGCATTTTATTTTCGCATACACATATTTTTGATGTTTTTTTAATGTGAAATAACACATTGAGATTAATCACAAGTGGGAAACAGCCATGAGTATGCATTTCAAGACATCAGGAAATTACTTTTAAGAAAATATCCAGGAAACACTATACTTACTTCTTAAAGAACCTTTCTGAATAAAGAAAATTGCTTTTACTATAAAGAGAAAACAGTACACTGAAGATGGTGGGGGTTGGGGAGGAGAAAAGATGGAAGAATACAAAAGAAAAAAAATGAGAAGGAGAAAAAACTTTTAGTGAACTCTCTCCCCAGTGCTTGTGGGACCTACTGTAATAGAAATTGCAGAGCTATTTTGGTTACGTGACCCGTTTTCACAATTTTCATTTAAGAAGTATGTATACAGTGCTTTTTATGTGCTCAGCGCAGTTTTAACTGTTTTACATTTAGTTCCTTAATACTCATAACAACCCTAGGAGTCGTTACCACTCTTTTACTGATGCGCAGTGCAATTGAGCAACCTCCAGAATCACATACAGAGTAAGTGGCAGGGCTGGGATTCAAACCCAACCAGCTTGTTCCAGAATCTATATTCTTAATCACATTATAAACCACCTCCAGAGACCTTTCTAAATCCATTTTTAAAAAAACAAAACAAAACAACCCCCCCCCCAATTGAAAACTCTCAAACTCTCATCAACTCCCTGCCACAGTTCTCTCACCAAATGGTCTGATTTTTATGGCCTAAGACTTTGCTCAAAGTTAATTAGCAGTTAGAAAACTCTTGTGGTTGATTTTGCAAAAGGTTTCAATGAGTCATCTAAAATTCCTCACAATCTTAGAGCTTACATTTTTCTTGCTTGATAAATGTTGCAGAAACACACTGCTGGCCTTGTGAAAAGGTGCCTGTGGCTGGAACGGAAATGAATTATTTACTTTGGTTGGCTGTGAGTCTATTATTAGTAAACTCCATTATTTCATTTAACCCATTTTATTTCTTACAGCTTCTCTCGTGCATTTTTTTCCCCCACTGAGTAATATATGCTTCAAAAATAATCAAGGTAGTAGGCTTTTATAAGAACCACACCTATGAGCCTGAAAAATTATCATCTATATCATGAATAGTTTGTGAAATAAAATGTGCTGTGGCCAAGTCAGAGATCACAGACCAAGAATTTTCTCTTTCACTGGTCTTCTGATTAGTTACAACCTCTGGCCATAGGTTGTTCTTTCTCTGCCCATCTCTTAAATCTTGGTGCTTCTCTGACTTCAGTCCTCGGGCCCCTTTTCTTATCTCATAACTATACCACCTGTTCCAGGCAGGGTCAGATTCATAGGCATTCAAACAGTTAATTCACAGAAGGTGTTTGAGGTCTTACTGCTCTGTGGTTGCTGGCTTGAAACTATTAATAACGTTACCTTTGAACTTTTCTTTTGTAAGTGAAATTCAAAGAGCCAGTGCAGCTTGTCTGAGTTCACACTCAGTCCTGCCTCCTTGGGGTAGGTTCTCAGGGCCAGCCCTCCCATTCCCTGGAATCTCAACCCTGCCCATTCTCCCCTCTGCCCCACTCTGGACCAGGATGACCGGGACTCGGGGGCACCTATACTAGGGCACAGGGAAGGTCAGGATCATGTATATGTTCCCAAGGTATGTTAGGGCAGGGCATGGTGGCAGCTGTCCCTGCCCTAGACTGGCAGTGCCACAGTGGGCCCAGTGGGTGGAGATGAGCCTCTTGCCCAGCCCTATTACAGTGAACCCTGGCAGGGAAGTGGCGATCGCTTGGACTGTGCCCCTCCAACATAGTTTGGAGCATGAAGTCCAAGGGAAGAGGAGATACCTGGCTCAACTTCTCCACCCTCAGCCAGAGTACGGTCTGTCAGTTCTACAAAATGCTGGGAAGGGTCCTGGCAGCTGGTGGACAGCATATGGCCTTTGAACAAGGGACCCTCCTTCTTCATTTTGCATTGGGCCCTGCAAATTGTATAGCTGGCCCTGATTCTAAGATCTGTATTTCTAGTCCAGATCTGTCTTCTGTTAACAAATGGTGTATCTGCTTGCATGTTAGATATCTCCACTGGATATTTGTTAGACATTTCAAGTTTTGCTTATAATCTCTTCCCAAAACTTGTTTCCCTAAATCCAGGAATGGCACTATTTACTCAAACCAATAATTTGAGAATCATTTGACTCCTTCTGCTCTCCCTTATCTTTTAGATCCAATCAGTTACTAAACATGGTTATGTCTACCTCCTGGATATCTCAAATGTGTCCTATATTTGTTATCTGTTCTTGCGTTGCTATATAACTGCATGGCATGACATTTTAGTAGAGACCTGAGGAAGTAAGAGATTAAGACATGCAACTATCTGAAGGAATGGAGTTTTAGGCAGAAGAGAAAGGAAATGCAAAAGTCCCAAGGAGAACAAGCAAAAGTCGTAGCAGCTGTAGCATAATAGGTTACCCCCAAATTTAGCAGCTTGGAGCAAAAATAAACATGTATTATATCACACAGTTTCTGTGGGTCAGGAATTTGGGAGCAGCACAGTCAAGGGGTGTTGGGGACCACTTTGTGTGATATCGGAAATTGTAGCCCTGCGGGAATTGAAAAAGGGCCTGTAAGTCTCAACCAGAAAACTGGGAATGCTGGGAGGCAGACATGATCCAATGCTAACACTCAGGGTTCCCGTGGGAAATCTGGCCTAAAGAATGCACTGTATCCACTGAAGCTTGCTCTGCTTTGCATTGCCCTGATAAGAAAAACTAGATGTTTAAGCTCCAAACAGAAGGAGTGAATTCCTGAATTCAGGAGCCAAACCTTAACGGATCATCTGACATCGACATGTCTAACAGACCCAGACCTGAGGCAAATCTTTGTGTTCCTTCCATTGTTATCTATGATCTCTATCTGTTTTCTATAAATATAGCCTTTAGGCGTTGATTGATAAGATTTGTATGCATGCTGTATACCCGTGCCCAGATTGTTCTCAATAAAAGCCACTTCAGAGACAGGCTCCAGGCTTTCCCCACTACAGGAAATCGCCATGCCTGCCCCTTTCCTTGGCAGACAATTGGTGTCTGGAATGACTCATTATTTCATCCGCGGTGGTTCAAAGGACTCTGCTGGACGGGGTCTGCCACAAAGGGGCTCTGGCTGAAAGCTTGATAGGCTTCAGATTGCTCCTAAGCTAGTTCACTCTCAAGGCAGCTCACTCTCAAGGGGCACTGTTCCTCCTATGTGGGCCTGTCCACCGGCTGCTTGAGCATCTTCATGACACCATGCTGACTTCCCCCACAAGGAACCATCCAAGAGAGTGGGCAAGGCGGAAGCCACAACATTCTTTATGACCAAGGTTTGGAAGTCACACACCATCGTTTCTGCCTTTCGTTACACAGGTGAGTCAACTCTACTCAGTGTGGGAGGGGCGTATACAGGAACATGAATACCAGAGGCAGGGATCATCGGGAGCCCGCTTGGAGGCGGGCTGCCACACACCTCCATTATCACTGTTTTGATACATACCACTGCTAAACAACAGGCCAAAATGGATCACCTTTGGTAAGCCACCGTTACCAAACCAAAACTCAATAACTAACCCAATTGCAGTTGCAGCCTCTTCCTGGAGTGAAATTTTAAACCAGTCTGGAATTTCCTAATGAGCACTTGTGAGGTAATCTGCCTGATTAGACCCGCTACCTTCTCCTAAAAGAAGGTCTCCTTGCCTGAAATAACCCACTCGTTTAACTTTGTATCCTTCCTTTGTTCTGCATGTAAGGATCTTTCATTTTGTACAACTCTTTGGAGCACTTTTCTAGTTGCTAAATGGGATGTGCCCTGATTCATGAATTGTTTAATAAAGCTAATCGTATCCTCAAATTTACATGGTTGAATTTTGCACTTAAGCGCTACCACCACTCTTTATTCTTAGTTACTAAAAACAAACTGTATACTGGCCACCTTTCTGGGTGTTGGGGATTCAATAGTAAAAACAAAAAACAAAGATAGAAAACACCGCCCTTACAACTTTCCATTCTAGTGGATAGAGACAAAGAAGTACGTACATGTCAGGATATGATGGGAGGTACTAGTAAGAAAAATGAAGCAGGGAAAGAGCAATCGAGAACAGTGGTTGGGGTGGGGGGCTTTATATGGAGCAGTTAGGGAAGGCTTTTCTGATAAAGTGATTTTTTAGCAGAGATCTGAAAGAGGGGAAGGAATAAGGCAAGTATGGTAAGTCCCCAAGGGAACAGAGTTTTAAGAAGAGGGAAGTACAGAGCAAAAGCCTTGAGAACAAGCCTGCATAATGTCCTCAAGAAAGGCAGAGGGGTCATCATTGGTGTAGCTCCAAGACAGAGGAGAAGAGTGGTAGGAGGTCGGGGTGGCGGGGAGCGGGAGGGCTGCACCTCCCTTTGGGCCATCAGAAGGACTTGAGCTTCTACTCTGAATAATATGGAAAGCCTTGAGAAAGTTTTGAATAAATGAGTGACATAATTTAACTTACATTTTTAAATGATCTTTCTGTTTTATGAAAAATACACTAGACTGTATAACAGCAAGTGTAGAAGCAGGGGAGCCAGTTAAGAGACTTGCTTTTTTCATTCAGACAAGGGACGATGGCCTGGAACCAGAGTGGTGTTGGTAGGTGTGGATTATTGTTGGGGGGGTGTCAGACTCTGGTCCCACAGAGCCCCTCCGAGTTGCCACGGATAGGGGAAATAAACCATACCAGACACAATTTGCCTGTCAGGAAAAGGGGCTGGTGATTCCCTCCAGTGGAGAATGCCCCGACCCCTTCCTTAGAAATGGTTTTTATTGGGAACAATATGCACAGGGGTATACAGCATGCATACAAAGCCTATCAATCTACATCAAAAGACTATAGATAATAAATTGAAGAAATACAGAGGTTTGTCTTAAATCAAGATCCGTCAGACAAGTTGGCACCAGATGCTCATTAAGGCGCAGTTTTCGGGACTCAGAAATGATCTTGCTGTGAAATAAAACACCTGGTTTTTCCTTATGAGGGTAGTATGAAGCAGAGCAAGCTTCAGTGGGTACAATGTGTTCTTTCGCAGGGCTACACTTCCCAATACCTCACAAGTGGTCCCCAACACCCATACTCATTAGCTCAAGGGCATTCTTAGCAAAGTAAGTTTCATAAGATTTAGTGCATTTCTTTTACCAGGACTAATTGTCCCTGGGAACCACCCAATCCAGTTCAGAGCCGTACCTGCCTTTAGATTGTTTCGCTGACTGGCCAGGCAGCTGGGCAGAGCAGTCAAGAGACAAGGAGACTTTTTACAGATAGAATGAGGACTCCAGCCATCACAAAGCCAAGGGGGAAGGGTCTTTGCCCTTTTTCTGCGTCCCATAAGTCCTTCCCATTATGGCCCCCATGGAGCTGTGCCTGTCTTAGGCTGCTCCTTCCATCGAGGGATCGTATCCATCATTGACTAACCAGCCATCCTCCGGGGCCAAGCAGGGTGATGTGAGGGAGGCAGGGGCTCTGCCCCTGACAGGGACACAGGTTTTGTCTCCTTAGTGACCTATTTTCTCAAGGACTCCTTGCTTAGCTTCAGTCTTGGAGCCCTCTTTCCTGTCGGCGAGGCCACAGTCCTTGAAACCAGGCAGGGCGGCTCCCAACAGATTATGTTATGCTTTGAAGTATATCCGAAAGAAGTTTCTGATGTATTGGATGTGAGTATGAGAAAAAGAGGGAGCTGAAGATGGTGCCAAGGTTTTGACCTGAGTCATTGGGAGAGCAGAGTTGCTATTTTTGAGATGTGGAAGACTGCAGAACAGTAAGGGGGTGGAGGATTTTGGCTTTTGGACCCATAAATTTGAATTCAAGATTAGGCATCCATGTGCAGATGTCCAGTAATCATGAGTCTAGAGTTTGGAGGAAAGATCAGCACTGGAGATATAAACTGAGGACTGGATAAGGTTGCTTGAAAAGTTGATCTATATAAAAAGATAAGATCCAAGGACTGAGTTCTAGGACACTCCACTCCAACACTTGTGTTGGGAAAATAAGGAAAAAACAGCAAAGAAGACTGAGGAGGAAGAAGTGTTCAGTGAAGAATGAAGAACAACAGAAAAGAGTGAGATTAAATAAAACATTTTTCAGAAAAAGAAGAAGTGAAATGTCCAGTGTCAAATGAATCCAATAGGTGACTTTGTAAAGACTTCAAGTTTTTTGTAGCTTGAGTAGTTTTCTTTGAGTAGAAAGAGAATTGGCCATTGGACTTAACAATGGAAAGTCATCGGTGACATCAGCAGTTCCAGAGGAGTGGTAGGGGACAAAAGTCTGGAACGGGTTCTATAATGTGTTTTTTCCAACATGGCCTAGCAATTCTCCAGTTCCTAGTGGACACTGACTGGGTGTCCTGCACGTAACTCAAGTCTGACACTATCTACTGCAGATGGCATCAGATCCCACAAGTTAAGGGCTCGGTCCCACAAAACTACATCCGTTCTGCCACTCTAGACACCAATCACAAATCTAGGTTGTCATCTGTGCTTCTGACCAGCTGACTATAGATTGGAGATTTCCACAACCCTCAGCTCAGGTTTGATTAATTCGCTAGATAAGAGTCACAGAATTCAAAGAATTCAGAATTCAAAGAAACATTTACTTACAGAATTCAAAGAAACATTTACTTAAACTGATGAGTTTATCATAAAGGACACAGGTGAACACTGAGATGCAGAGGTGCCCAGTGGGAGGGCTGGAGGCGCCCTGAGTGCAGACGCTTGCGTCCCCAAGGGACTGGGGTGCACCCCCCCCCCCCCTGCAGCACGGGGATATGTTCACCAACCCAGAAGCTCATCAAATCTTGTCGTTCAAGGGATTTTACAGTGCTTAATCTGCAGCGCTCACCCCCCACTTCCCCTTCTCAGAGGTTGGTGGTCTGGAAGTCCCCAACCTCTAAGCACTTGGTCTTTCTGGTGACCAGCCTCCCCCTGAGCCTACCCAGCAGCACCACCTAAGTTACCTCATTAGCAGAAGCTCAAAAGGTACTCCTTGTGAAAAACAAAAGACCTTCCTATCACTCAGAAAATTCCAAGAGTCTGGGCCAGGAACTGGGGACAAAGACTGAATATATTGCTTGTGATGCCACAGGTTCACAGGAAAGTGAAGGAAGAGAAAATGGTAACAGTGATGATAGATAATTCTTTTGAGGAGACTTAAAACTCTTTGAGACCCTTGAATTCTAGACCTCTGTCTCATTGCCATGAGGTTTCCAACAGGCAGCTAATATTTAATATCCAAAGTCAAACTGCTTATCCTCCTCCCAGACCCGGGTCTACCCATGATCTTTTCATCTCAGGCAATCAAATCCCCGTCCTTCTGATTGCTCAGGCCCCAACCCCTGGAGCCATCTTTGACTTTTCTCTTTCTTGTACCCTCCAAATCCACGTCATCAGCAGATCATTTTAAGTCTATTAAAAAGTATGTCTAGAAGTGGAGCACTATGCACCAGCTTCACCACAACATATCACCTGTAACATCATCCTCTCTCACTTGGATTCTTTTTCTTTCTGGTTGTCCTGCTCCCACCTTTGTTCCCCCTCCGGTTCATTCTCAACACAGTGACCAAAGTAATTTTTTTAAACCATAAGTCAGATTATACGACCCTCTGCTCAAACTATCAACAGATCCCCATTTAACTAGAGGAAAATATAAGGTATGTACAAACCCACCCTATTTAAGTTGTAAAATCACCAGAGTCAACCCCATATTGTTGTATAAGATGGGTACTCTGCACAGGTGCCTGCTCAAGGGGAAGAAAAGGAGGCATGAAATCTAGCTTGGGCTCTGCTTCCCAAGCCCGGTGCCTTGGTGCAAGGGCTCTGCCTGTACAAGGCTCCGTAAAGGTCGTCAGCAGCGCTGGGCACCTCTCTTCATGTACTCTCCATCCCTCTTTGCTTTATTTTCTCTTATCGCCAGCCCCTCTTACATACAACATCCTTTGTTTACTTACTCAGTTTCTTATCTGTCTTCACCAACTAAAAGATGAGCTCCCTGCGAGCAGTGCTTCATCTTTTTTCATTATCATATCTCCAGCACACAGTAGGTACTCAATAACTATTTTTTGAATTTTGGTTTTCTGTTAAGGATAGTGGAGAAAGGTTAGTGCAATAGTAGATAGAAGGCTGTGTGGGGCCAAAAGAGGGAAAGGTTGTAATGTGGGAAAGAAAAGGGAATGTAGCTGTCATGAATGTCTTGAGTAATTGCAGAAAGAGATGAGTCCCAGTGCGCCATGAAGATATTGGGCATAAAAAGGCGGATAAATCTTCTATCATGAAAACTACAGGGAAAATACAGCACAGATGTAGATCTATTGGTAAATGTATTGGTAGGATCTGTGGAAGAAATTTTTTCCCAAATATGTTTATTTTAAAAAGCTTTCAGACATGTAGGAAAATTGAAAGAATAATGTAAGAGAGACCTGTACATCCACCACCAAGCTTCAACAATTGTGAATATTTTGCTATATGTGACTTATCTGTTTGTTTCTCTGTACATATTTAATTGACCAATGTTAATGTGGCAGACCTCATGGCATGTCATCCCTATGTAAATAATATATTCACATTGAAAAGATTTAATAATATTTCCCTTATACCAACTAATATCCAATCCATAGTCAAATCTCGATGTTTAACAGGCAAGGCTTTTCATACAAGCCCACAATCACATTTCCCACACTGAGACGGATTAGATTCCTCAACTTTTATTTTCCCCAATAACTTTTACTTTTTTAGGAGAACAGAAGAAGTATAGATGATATTTTTCCCCATAATGCCATCGTTGTTCAATGTCTAGTTTTACCTATAACCTGGATGTTAAGTCAGAGCCTTAATTTGATTCAAGTTAAACATTTTTGGGCAAAAAAAGTCCATCATAGAACATGCCGTGTTTCTCATGCGGCATCACAGTAGGAAGTGTGCACTGGCTGGCTGTCTGTACCACCATTATCGGTGCTAAGTTTGATCACCAGGCTACATGGTGAGCACCAGATCCTTCCATTAGGTTATCGTTTGAACCAGGGCAGCCTGACTCCTGGACATGTACCTCTAACCACTGTGTACCCCCTCTCTGGGAAAGAGCTCAGGGCTCAAGAGCTAATACAGAAGCCACAACGCCAGAGTTCAAAAGCTGATTGCTCTGCCCGCTACATAAAAATGCTTTGTCAGTTCAGTATCATAAAAGAGGGCCCTTGGAACTTGCTGCACTTCTGGATGAGAGCAAACTCCTTCTTGTGTTATCTATTTATTGAGGAAGAGAAAAATGCATTTATTAACTTACTAACTGGTGCCAAATTAAGGTAAGGTGATAACCCAGATTATAGTTGATTTTCCAGTTTCCATTTTGATTCATTATCATTTCCCAAGACCTTTCTTTCTTATGCACAGAAAAATGAGTAAATGAAATGGGAAAGTGGTCTTTGATGTGGGCATTCAACCCTTTAATCTGTGATAACCTGGGCTCTGAGGAAAGAGGGTTCTGATATTGGGAAGGCTGAAATTTGAGATTAGAATTTCTTTTTTGAAGGCGGAATTTAGGCCAGGTTACCTGTAACCCTGCTTGAAAGCAATGAACTAACCCAGATAACTTTTCAGTTACTAAATTTTCAGAGTTAGATGTTTTGTTTTGTTCTTGTTTTTGTTTTTGCTTTGCTAGGGAAGGTTGGCAAACGAACTCCACTTGAAGAGTTTGGCACCGAGTAAATGAAGTGTCTGTTCGGAGAGCAGCCTCCAATGCTCTGGTGCACGGCTGCCTTACTTTCTTGAAGAAGGATTATGGAAAAATTAGGATTAGAATTATCTACACTGCCTGATCAGATTAGAACCAGCGTCAGGACAGCTAGTTTAGGGTTGGGCAGGATGCTTTTTTTAATAAAGAGACTTGTCTACTTGGATTTTTGTTTGTGTGTTTTGTTGTTTTATTTTTCTCAACAGAATTGAGTAGAGGCCACAGCTTTGTCAATAGCTGCTCCTCAATTGCCATACAGGACAGGAAATATCAAAAACCTTCAGCCCTGACTGGTGTGGCTCAGTGGATTGAGTGCCGGTTTGCAAACCAGAGGGTTGCAGGTTCTCTTCCCAGTCAGGGCACGTGCCTGGGTTGTGGACCAGGTCCCTGGTAACAGGGTATGCGAGAGAGGCAACCCCACATTGAAGTTTTTCTCCTTCACTATCTCCTTCCTTTCCCCTCTTTAAAAATAAATAAATAAATAAATAAATAAATAAATAAATAAATAACATCTTTAAAAAAAACCACACACCTCCAAAAGTTCACATCTCCTGCTCAATATCTACGTCATTGCTAGGGGTGACAGACTGGTAGGCAAGGCAGCATGGATTTCCATGACACAATCTCAAAGCTATTTTGATTTTAACTCCATTTGTAAAGTACATAATACTTTGCAAAACAAGGCAAGGTATCAGGAAAAAAGTGACACAAAGGTCTCATACTTACAAAGAGATGAGGAACAACTCCCTGCAATGACTAGAGCGGTGGTTGCGGGAGGTGGGCAAACCGCATCCAGGGCTGGTCCCCCACTGCACTTTGACTTGCCATGATGTCCTCAATGTCACTAGCAGTTAATTCACAATTTTGTTAGTCAAAGTGACATAAAATCTCCTTGTCTAGGATCAACGGAGGGAACATGTGTTTCCCTCCGGAAATATAGTCATCTTACAGAATTATCTAAACCTTCTTGGCACCTTGTTTACTAAGATTGTATGGCCTGAAAAACTGAAAATATTTACTACCTGCCCCTTTACAAAAAAAGTTTGTCAACCCGTGGGTTATACTGTCCCTTGCCCTAACTTTTAAACAGTATGTTATACTTCTGAGATGGAGCTGTTTCAGCCAGGAAACAATGTGTGCAAATGGGTATTTATAAAGAACCACTTATTTGTGTTGATTTTCATTCATTATTCTCAATCACACATATCCCCTGTATAGATTTTCGTGGAAGAAATCACAAAAGACCTTATGGAATTAGCAGTCCTCTCCAAGTGAACACGCCATAGGAATATTTTTTGTCTTTTTAAATTAAAAATTTTTTTTGATTCATTGATTTGAGAGAGAGAGAGAGAGAGAGAAGCACCCACCTGCTGTTTCACCCATTTACACATTCTTAGTTGCCTCCTGTATGTGCCCTGACTGGGGACTGAACCCACAACCTTGGCATACCGGGACAGTGCCCCAGCCACCTGAGCTACCTGGCCAGGGTGGGATGTTTTTTATGAGTATGAAATATTCTTTTGGATGAGTCAGAACATACAAAAAAATAGTGCCCAAGAATGGAGCTGTGAGTCCAGCTGAACATTAAATTTTTCTTCCAAACTGTCCCTGAGGTCCCTCAATATTCTGAAACAAAAGGGTCAGATACTTGGGTCTCTGTTTTTTCTTTGGGCCTGGGTGGCCTGGGGTCCCACCAGGTCAGCTCTTACCCGCCCTGGCAGCAGCCATGTCACCTTTCCTCCGCTCGCTCAGTTTCTTGGCACAGATTCTGGTCAGCCTCACCAGCCTTCATTATTCTGCATGTTGTATCGGGCCCGCTCTATTTTGGATGTGTTCTGTAACTTCCACTACTTGTT
Organism: Pteronotus mesoamericanus; assembly: GCF_021234165.1. Classification (NCBI taxonomy): domain Eukaryota; kingdom Metazoa; phylum Chordata; class Mammalia; order Chiroptera; family Mormoopidae; genus Pteronotus; species Pteronotus mesoamericanus. Next base: position 8,330,775 of record NW_026555310.1, read on the forward strand.
CAGGGCTCCCATCAGCTTCTCATCAGTGATGGCCTCGCATGGCGACTTCTGCAGTTCTGGGCCTCAGTCTTTAAGGGCTCAGACTCTATGCTAGATGTGCTCGCTGTTCTGCCTTGGGGTTTTATTAGGGCAGTAACTCTGCACACATGTCAGGTTTGTTTTCATTGGCACCTCTGCTTAAATATGAATGGGCATTGGGCCCCATGGTCATTAGGAGAGGCAGTGGCAGGGGTAGAGACCTGGGGAGGGGGGTGTGGTGCACCTTGCTAGAGGTGGGCCAGATTGAAAATTGAAAGCTATTTGTTTTTAATTGTGGTAAAAAACATAACATAAAATTTACCATCTTAGCCACTTCTAAGTGTATGGTTCAGTAGTGTTCCATATATTCACATTGTTGTGCAGCAGATCTCTAGAACTTTTTCATCTTGAAAAATTGAAACACTCTACTCATTGAACAAATCCAAATTCCCCCTCCCTTCAGCTTCTGGAAACCACCATCCTACTTCCTGTGTCTATGAATTTGATTATAGATATCTCATATACATGAAATCATACAGTATTTATCTTTTTGTGACTGACTTCTTTTATTAACATAATGTCCTCAAGACCCAGAAACTACCTTTCAATAATTTTTATTTTCTTAGTAAAATAGAAAACAAAGGTCATTAGTAAGAGATGAGAACGTGGAGGGAGCTTAAAACAGAGGGAAGTTTTGAAATAGTTACCTAGGAGAGCCAGAAATTAAACGGACTAGAGTAATACATAAGATCACATGAAAGACTCACATGAGGTCATGCATTTAAAGTGAAATCTGTCAGCATTATCACATATTTTTTTTCCAGTCACATTCTGCTACTCAGGTCCATATATTAAAGAGGTGGGCATGGCTATAACTAGGGTTATGTCCCTAGTTATATCAGGTAAGTTCAGCGGAGGGACAGAAGGGCAGGGAGCTGACGGTATAAGCAAGGGGATAATTTTAACAGGATCCGAAGGATAGAGCAGCGAGGACATGACCAGAAAAAGTGGTGTGGAAATATTGGGATCACTGGAGCTGTTTCTCACCTGAATTTCTGCCTCCTGACTTGTTTTCTTATCCTTTTCAATCCATTCTTACTGCTGTGATCTTGACATGAAAATTGGATGAAATGACTCCTTTCAAATCAATCACCTGAGCCCATCCATATCTCAAGCCTCATTCTCAACATTTCTTCAGCATCTTCAGAACCTTCAGTTCAGGTTTTGTTCTCTATCATACCTTCAAGACTATGTATATGTTGTTCTCTGTACTTGAACCACTTCTCCCCCATCTTAAACTGGCTTTCACTTACCCATTAGGTCTCAGCTTAAAATTTGCTTCCTCCTGGAAGACTTCCTTGATGTTCCCCAGTCTATATTGAATGCCTCTGATACCTCCTTGCAACGCATCCTGTAATTTCCCATGCTAGCATTCAATATGCCTCACTATGAATATTTATTTAATTGTTTAGTTATCTTTTAATTCTTTGCATTTTCTATTGGGGAGAGAGACCTTGTATGAATAGCTTACTCTGTATATGAAGTCTGCGAAATTTTGATTGGATAAAGAATATGTGGTACATATACACAGTGGAATACTACTCAGCCATAAGAAAAGATGATATACTGCCATTTATGAAAACATGGATGGATCTTGAGAATATCATGCTGAGTGAAATAAGTCAGAAAAAGTTAAGAACCATATGATTTCACTCACGTGTGGAATATAAAACTGAAAGCAACAAATGAACAAACAAGAAAAACAATAAAAAACCCATAGACACAGACAACAGGTATGGTGGTTACCAGAAGGAAGGGGAGTAGGAGGTAGTAAAAGGTAATGGGGGTCAAATATATGGGGACAGAAGAATATTTGACTTTGGGTGATCAGCATGCAATTCAATATGCGGGTGATGGATAACAGAATTGGACCCTTGAAACCTACATAATCTTATTAACCCAATATCACCACAATAAGTTTAATTAAAAAAAAATTAATTCCTAACATAGGAGGTACTTCATAAAAGTGACCCTGCTTCCACCTCCTTGAAACTCTCCTCCAGGCTCCTAGGACATCGCACTCACCCGAGTCCCTCCATGCTCAGCAGCCTCTCTTCTTCTACCAGGCCTCTAGCCCTCTACTCAGTCCCTCACCCTTTCTTGAAGTTATTTTACCTCATGATTAAAAGTCTATCATCTATTCCTTGATGACCTGCAAATCTGTATGTCTAACCTGGACATCTCATGGGTGTTCCAGATTCTTATACCCAAGTGTCTAGTCTACCTTATTGCTTTGGTGAAAACAGGCTTATTATTACCACCCAAACACCATTACCCAAGTTGGCTCCTTTCAGTGCATGGCACCTATGGAAGATTGTATTTTATATTAGTTGCACCAAAATATCTCATTTTCCATGCTCTTCTTACAGTGTGGCTAACACTGTTCCCACTGAAAGGTGGGCTCTGTGTTTTCTCTCTTTGCATCTGGCCAGGGTGTGTGACTTCCCCAGTCAATGGAGTGCAGAAGAAGTGATGCTATGTGACTTCTGAGACTGAACCATAGAAAGGATAGAGCTTGGCTCTCTATCTCTCTCAAGATGCTCACCTTTTTTTTTTTTCTTTTTAACACCTGTCACACCACTGATTGAAGCGAAACAATACAAGATGCTCACATTTGAAGACAGACACCATGTTATGCAAAAGCTCAGATCACATGGAATGACCCTGTGTACATTTCAGCTGATTACCTGTGGTAGATTACCTGTGGCAGTAATGCTGGCTGACAGCCACTATTAACCATTACACACGTAAGCTTCAGCCTTCCAGCTTTGAAGCCTTCCAGCTGAGGCTACAGGTATGGGACAGAAACAAGCTACATCTGCTAGGACCTGTCTGAATTCCTGACTCACAGAAACCATAAGACATAATAAGTGATTATGTTTTGAGGTAATTTGTTACATGACATTAGATAATTAATATAGTATAACAGCTAGTCACCTGCTTAGGTCAAAAATTTTGAAGTCATTCTTTGTTCCTCTTTTTCTCTCATATTGATATCCAGCCTATTCAGGAAGTCTGGTTCACTCTATCTACAAAATGCATATGCATTTCACCCCCCCTTTTTTTTTTTATCTCCCATGATACTCCTAATCCAAGCAACCATCATCTATGGCTAAAGCAATCAGCAAATTCTCAATTGTTCTTCCTGGCTTTCCTCTTTATCCTTTAAAGCCCATTCTCCATCCAGTGGCTAAAGAAATACAAAAATATCTTTATCTGAATATTTCCTTTCCCTGCTTAAAACCCTCCAGGATTGAGGAAACTTGAAAACCCCTAGATATTTGAAAATATTAAGAAGTAATTATGAATTTTTAAAGCATGATAAATAGTATTATAGTTAAAAATTTTCTTAATGCACATTTAGAAATCTTTGAAGGGCATTCTACAAAACAATTGGCCTGCAATCTTTTAAAATACTATGATTTCAAATATTATTGTTTCAAAATAATCCAGAGTGAGAGAGAGAGAGAGAGAGTGAGAGTAGATAGGGGTATTGAATGAACAAGACTGGTCAGGAGCTAAGGACTGTCAGTGCTAGGTGATGGGAGGGGTCAGTACACTATTCTCTCTATAGTTGGTGTTTTAAATTGTATTTTTTTTGAAAAGGAAAGAATGCTTGAGTATCGCTTTTGTTCTCTTTTCTTTCCTTATTTTTTTTTCATTAAACGATATTTACTGGTGTTTTCCCTTATCCTTTCCTGTGTGGTAGCCATGGCTGGCAGGGCCTGAAGAGCTGGGGTCAAGGGGACAGTCGGAGCTGAGGCGGTTGGGGGTGACGCATTCCAAGTTGAGCAAGTCACCACCTGGGGTTAAAAGACTGGCTACCTAAAGGAGGAATGAGTAAGTTACAATTTGGACATAGTAGGGACTAAAATGAATCTTGTGGTTTTGATTGAGTTGGAGATATTGAAGAAGTCATGGTATTTTAAAATATATGCCTAGCCAACTAGATAGAGAAATAGTTGAAGATGTACACTATATATGTATAGTGTGTGCATATATTTCTTACTTCAGTCCAATGAGACAATCTGGAAACAATAACATCCTAATAGCTATAATCATACTTAGGGCCAAAATCTTGGTTTATAAATATCATTTCCCACTAAAAGGAAACAAGAGTCCTTGGAGAAATGACCAATTCCAGGACTGAAGCAGAAGCAGCACAAGAGAAGCCTGGAAAGTTTTCAGGGCACATAAAGTAAAGGGGAACTTAAAAATGATGAAGCCCTGTCAAAGGACTCAGGCTGCATCCTGAAGGGGCTTCCACTGACGGAATCTGGGACAATTTGAGCATCCAAAGAAATAATGAAGTAACAAATTATAACCCATTGAATCTAGCAGGAATCCATGAGTCCACACAGATGTAAAGGAATGAGTAGATGAACGAGTAAATAGGGGAGAAGGGAAAAACTCTTTTTTCTTACATTAGAATGGAACTAATAAATGTTGAAGGAATGATGAAGTTAGGAAATCACCACTAGACAACTATCATGATAATACCTCAGACATGAAGCATCAATGGATGCTAAAACCAGGGGTGAAAGTTTATTGAGGAATGAGATATTTCTATAGTCTCAAAGCTTCTCTCTCACAAAACTACTTATTACAAAGGTAAAAAATAGTACCTTTATAGTGGAGAAATCTCGCAGCTATAACCTATATCAAAATTTGTATCACTAGAAATGGGACACATTAACATCATGTGGCTTTTGATGTCTTGCTGGGAAGAACACAGAATAACTTCTATAAAATTCCTACCAAAAAAAGCATAGAGTAAATCTAATGATGAAGAGACAGCAAAGAAACCCAGACTGACGGGCATTCTACAAAACAATTGGCCTGCAATCTTTTAAAATGTCTAGGTCTCAGGAGACAAGGAAAGACTGAGGAACTATTCCAGATTGAAGTAGATTAAAAAGATCTAAGACTTGTGCAACCCATACTTCTAGATTGGGTCCCGTGCCAAAAGAAAAAAAAAATCTTGCTGTAAAAGATATTATTAAGATAATTGTAGAAATTCAATAGGATCTCTTAGCTAATAGCAATATTAGTTTCCTAATTTAATGCTTGTACAATGGGTTTGTAGGGGAAACTGGGTGGAAGATATAATGAGAGTTTGTTGTATATTCTTGCATCTTCTCTGTAACTTTGAAAGTACTTCAAAATGAAAAATAAAAAATAAAAAAATAGGAATTTAAAACAAATAAACACCAAAGAAGAGGCTCCAGGAGCTTACCACCGACTCCAGCAGGAGAGAGCACACTCCTGCATTTGGCTCTGCCCGCCCCTGCCTTCACCTCCCTTCACGCTCTCCCTTTGTTGGAACCTCCCCAGCCACCTCATCTCCTTTCCATTCTATGAACCACACAGCTAAGTGAGTTTCCACATCAAGGGCTGCGTTTGCTCTTCTTCCCTCCTCACAAGATTCCACCCAATCTTCGCAAGTTTCCCTCCTCCTTTTCATTCAGCCCTCAGCTCAGATGGGTCACATTAGGCTATTTTATTTTCTCCATTGCACTAGTGATACTTTCTTATTTGTTTACTTGTTTGTTGCCTGTCTTTCTTCAGGAAATAGAAGCTTACCGAAGACAAGAATTTTGTCTTTCACCCCAATATACCCAACAGTTAAGACGGGCACGGTACATATTACTTGTTTATTAAGTATTGCTGTCTGACTGGTTTCATAAACATTTGTTCAATTAATGACATATTGAGCTTCTAAGGAAGCCTTTTAGTTTAGTATTTTAGGACTTTGCTATGAACTGGTTAAAAGAAAAAACTTTAAAAAGAGAAGAGAGCTTGGTGGTGAACTACAGTAGGGAAATGTTCTACACTGTGCCCCTCCTGGGTGTTCACAAAGCCTCTCAGAAGCCCTCCTGAAATGAATTATGCTTCTCTTTATTTAACAAAGCATGACTTAACTGTATTGGAAAATGGGATACTCTTTTCCACTTGATTTGAGAATATAAAACACTGCGCTAGGATCTTTCTATAGTCCATGCTCAAATAACGGAGGCATAAAACAAATAAACACTGTAATATCTATGCGTGTGTATACCTATGTCTCTATATCTCTATAGACATAGATATACAGATATCTCATATAGAGATATAGATATAGAGATAAATAACAATGAAAAAATCTCTAAATGTATTAGAAGGTGTCTTCTCTTGTTTGACCCAACATTGTTTACTGCAAAGCGAAGCTGCTTCATTCTTGATGTGACATGGCCCTCCCTCCCGTGGGAAGCTGTCGCTGGCTGTTGTGCCAAAGGGGCATGAGAACAAGCTGTGGATTCTCACCTGCTGCTGACGCTGCTGGAAGAATGATATCATCAGTCAGGATTATTGTGTATCTCTTGGATTCCAGAAGTGAGAGCTCAGCTAAGCAACATAACTATAATAAAAAGTTTTAAATCAATAATGAGTTTTGTGTCTAGTAATTTATGTAAGTTACAGTGTTCCTAAACAGTCACAAATGCATTAGTTTTATACTTTTGAGTGACTTTCAAGAATGTTCATTGTCTGTCTTCCTGTGGATTATAATTGTTCCTAAGGATGTGCACACCTGTTTAGTACCATGTTTAGCCTCATTTGGTTCTACCAGCCATTTGGTGCTGCCACACCTCCTCCACCTCCACGTGGAAAGTGGATGACATTTTTAAAACGGGGTATGAAAAGAAGTAACATCTTACTTTCTTCTTCACAAGGAACTTCTCCGAACTAAGTCTGCTTCCCTTCCCTCTTCTCACCTGAGAGGCCGCCAACCTGCCCAGTCCGCCCTTCCCTGCCACCCCTACTCGTCTTCCACGCACGGAGTAGCAAGAAAACAAAAAAAAGGGGTTTAGCATTTTTCACTAAAGGCCTGTAAGTTTCAAAATGTCACTGGCTTCATATTTTTTCTCCCTTGTTCACTAAGTCCACAATTTAAAATTCAGTCCACCCCAAGTTCTCCCCCTCCCCAAATGCATTTCTGCTCCCTTACTAATTTCCTGATGTTATAATTTGAGACCAATTTTTTTCTTATCACCATCTAATCCAAACCTCAAAAGACATAAAGTTCCAGTGAGAGCAGATTCTTCCTTGTCTGTAAATTTCACCACCACTGGGGTAGACGTGGGGGTGGCCTTGATTACTGTATATACATGTGTATATACAATCATGGCCCCAGAGAACCAAGTTAGAATGAAGGCAGATTCTGCTGCTATCCTTTGTGGCTACAGCTTCTCACAGAACAGTGTCCACAAGTTTAGGCCCAGGAGGGTAAAAGCTTAAGAGTATCTTTCTTCTCCACATCCAGGGGCAGAATTGGAAGGGAACTGATATGGTTTCCAAATGCCAGCCCTGAACAGTGTCCATCTTTGTGATTCAGGTTAGAGAAAAAGAGGAACAAGTGGTGGGAGAAGAAAAGGGTTATAAAGAAAGAATAAAGTCAGGAAGAAAAGTGTATTAATTAATTAAATAATTAAGTAGCCCTACTCAGATGGCTCACTTGGTTAGAGCATCATCCCCTACACCAAAAGGTTTGGGTTTGCTTCCCATTCAGGGCATATACCTAGGTCACAGTTTCATTTCCCAGTTGGTGTATGTATCGCGAATGGGAGGCAACCAAACACTGTTTCTCTTTCACATCATTGTCTCTCTCTCTCTCTTTCTCTATTTCCCTTCTTCCCTCTCTAAAATCAATAAATATATCCTTGGATGAGGATTTTAAAAAGTGTTAATTAAGTAAATATCATGGATATCTTAGACTAAATACAATATTTATAGATAATACTTTTAGAAACTGTCTAGACCTGGGAACACACATATGCACACGCTAAATAGTTTATATATATTTATGTAAATATTTATATATTTATATTTACATAAATATTTAATATAAATAACTATTAATTTACTTTACTGTGGGTGAGTGGGTCCTGAGAAGAAATATGGAAGGATGCTCAATTACAGATTTCTATTTTTCAAGTTAGGTAGCAGTCCAGAGATACAATGGAGGAAGCACTTCTGAATATAAACAGAGAAAAAGGGCTGTAACAGGGACGGTCCCTTTTCCTCCGTCTGAAATGTTTCATCCTTACCAGCTTTTTAAATATACAAATATTCCTGCAAATATCCAACTAAAACCTAGTTGGCCAATATCTTTCTTATCAGATAGTTGCTAGAAACAGTGTGTTGCTAAAAACAGTGTGTCTCCAAAAACAGTTATAACAAATACATCGTGAGGGGAGGTGTGTTGGGGAGGCACAGGGGAACTAGTTCTGTTTATTCCCTTGCAGAAGAGCAGTGAATTATCTTGTCAGGATCAGTGGCTCATCTGTTGCTCTGGTATCTGTGATGCAATGCCAAGGGCACTGCAAATCAGCTAGAGTTAGAAGACGATAGCCCTGCCCCGTGCCTTCTCCTTTTTCTCCTCTCTAGTGTAAATCCCCCCCCAGGGCTGAAGGCTGGGGACTTGCTAATCTGGCCTCTCAACAGAAACTTTTTTTCCTGTAGGGAGTCAAAAGTTCTAGTTACACCATAGATTGGTGGGAGGAAATGGGAGGAGGTCCTTTAGAACTGTTTATACCATCTAAGAAGCAAGGAATGGAAGAACGACCACTTCTGTAGTGTTGTGTATTACCCAGGCATATCTGTAAACAGAAAGAAAGGAAGGAAGGAAGAAAGGAAGGAAGGAAAGAAGGAAGAGAAGAAGGAAGGAAGGAAGGAAGGAAGGAAGGAAGGAAGGAAGGAAGGAAGGAAGGAAGAAAGAAAGAAAGAAAGAAAGAAAGAAAGAAAGAAAGAAAGAAAGAAAGAAAGAAAGAAAGAAAGAAAAAGAAAGAAGGAAAAAAGTATTCCAACCACCTAATTTCCCCTTACTCTTTCAAGCTGTTTTTCTTCATCCACTGGTACACAAGTATCTAACTGGTCTCAAAGTCTGCTCTCAAGAGGAGTATCTACCTAGGTCCAAAGTGAAAAGACTTCAAAATGAGGACCCAGTAAGTCCCTGGTGTGCTTCAATCTTGACTCTGCTACTTATTAACTGTGCCAACTTGGGCAAGTTTCTTCACTTTTGCACGTCAGTTCCTTATTCACTGGGGCAGGGGTAAGGACTGAAGAGGGAAGTGAAACTGGCTAACTCACATTTCATATCAATGCTCTTCTCACAAACAAATGTTTACTTAGTCTTACCATGTGCTGTGTACTTAGAATACAGCAGAAAACAAGATACAGAACTGGTCCTGAAGAAGCTTATAGTCTCATTAAAACTATTGTGTGTGATTATATGCATGTCATGCTTTTGCTTCTCTGGTCCAGAGCTCAATCACTAAGCCACACCAGCCAGGGCTGCATGTCATGCTTTTGTTAGGTATTTGCATATGCATTAACATGAGCCAACCTTCACAACAGCAGTGTTATTGCTCAGAATCCTGAGCACTCACAACCTCCACTCCCAATGGTTTATGGCTGATTAGTTGTTCTTTCAATAAATGTTTCTTGAAAGCCTACTTTGTGCAAGGGATTGTGCTAGGTGCCACAGATTTAAGGGAGAACCTGTTGCTGGATCAACTGGATTTCATCTGATTAATATGGTTATTTCCTGAGTTTACTCAAATAACACTTGGAATGTCTTAGAGTGTCTCCTGTACAGTATGAATCATATTATTCAGCAGCTTGATATTAAATCTCTGTACTTTCTTTTTTAAAAATATTTTATTTATTTTTAGAGAGAGGGAAAGGGAGGGAGAAAGAGAGGGAGAGAAACATCAGTGTGTGGTTGCCTCTCGCATACCCCTTAATGGGGACCTGGGCCCGCAACCCAGACATGTGCCCTGACTGGGAATCCATCCAGTGACCTTGTGGTTTGCAGGCCGGCACTCAATCCACTGAGCCACACCAGCCAGGGCTAAATCTCTGTACTTTCTATATTCACTGAAAAGGAACATAAAACACATATTCCAAAATGGATGAAGGGAAGACAACAAATACTTATCATTTACTTCTCATGCAGGTCCTCCCATGCATTTTCCCATTTAATCCTCATAACAAGGATGTGAAATAGACATTATGCTCAGTTTACAAAAAAAGAATGGAGATTTAGGAGGGTTAAACAAAAAGGGCACTTAACAAATATATTTTTGAGGTTATAGTTTGAAACTGTTGTAATAAAAAGGCCATAAAATATAGTGGCTTAATTAATTAAATTAATGTTTTTCTCATAGCAGCCCCAATATGAGCATTCCACGTTGTCAGGGCAGCTCTACTCCATGTGGTCATTCCAGGACCCAGGTTCTCTTTGTCTTGCCACTAACATATCCTGCATGGCCAATGGTTGGTCACCACCATATACATATTCCAGCCTGAAGATGTAGAAATTGTTTCTGCTTACATCCCACTTGCCTGAACCTGGTTCTATGGCCACACCTAGCTGCAAGAGAGGCTGAGAAATGAAGTCTATGCCTGGGCAGCCACGTGCTCTGCTAAAACATAAGTTGGTGATGTGCGAATAGAGCAGTTAGTAGTTTCTGGCAAAGCTAGTAAATGATGAAGCAGAAATTCAAACTCAGATTTGCTCGAATACAATTTCGTGCCACTGGCTCTTAGACACAAGAGATAGAGAACTCTGGTTCTCCAGCCATTTATCTGCAGTGCAGAATAGCAACAATATTTTATTATTATAGTTTAGGAGTAAGCAATTGGAATTGTGTGTCAACTTTTCAGAAACATAGGGATATTATTTTTTAACTTTTATTCCTGTAGATTCTGATATTTCTACCCCACCCCACCCCAGTTTTTCCTGGAAATAACAGAAACTTCTAGCAGCCTCTTCTTGTGATTCAGCTACTTCAAAAAGTTGTGGGAAGAGTACATCAGGAAAACGGAAGGAAATCCCTTTTTAAAAAAAAAGGTTTCTTTTCCTCTGTCACTCCTATAAACAGAGATTCTTGAAATTATATCTTAGGATGAAAAAGGAATAAACCTTGTTTGCATAGTCTTGGCAAAGAAAGAAATAGTGATTAATCTCTCTTTTAAAAGGGATAAACATGTCCATGTAAAACCACTGTCTCTATAATGCGGCAGTTTTGTTTTATTTATTTTTTCATTTTTAAGGTAAATTTTAAAACACAATACTTAATTTTGTATATATCTTTTTCTTAAAGAAGGCCTCCCAGGTTGTTTGAACTTTAGGCTATACTAAATCTGGACCCACCTTATTAATTACTGTATTTCTGGGGCCTAGTGATAGTGCTTATCACATAATAAATACTCAAAAAATGCTTGCTAACAAATGAATGATACCTGGCATTTTATAGGAATTCCTAATGTATCTTCCCATTCCAGGGAAGGAATTCCTGTTCCTCTCACATGTGTGTTGTGCTTTTCTTCCACATTAATCTTCCTGAAATATAACTTTCATCCTGTCATTTCCCTGTTCCAGAAATCTTCAGCAACTCCCACATGAATGGAGAATAGAGTTCAAATCTCCTAGCTTGTCCTTCAAGGTCCGCCACAACCTTTTTCATCCCTACGTCCTATTCTTGTCTTCATAACCGGTAGACAGATCTATTTACTGCTCCATGAGCACCCTTACTCCTTCCATCCTCCCAGCCTTCACATTAGCTATTTACATCATCTAGAGATAAACTTTCCTCCAGCCTCTGCCACCAGGGAACCTTATCCCTACAAGAGCCTTCTCTACAAAGCCTTCCCAGACTCCCGCAGACCCAGTGTTCTCTCCTCCTTTTGAACTCTGTCCAGGCACACTGTTCATTCAGAACCGTCTTCTATTACTAGTTATCTTCTCTTGTCTTCGGTCCTGTCTGCCCTTCTGGATTATACAAGCAGTTTTCCGAGGGACTGTACCCTCATTGGAGCCATCCTCAGTTTAGAGGCCCCTGTGGAAATTGAAGAGATCCTATAGAGGTCTGTTGGGTTGTATATTTGGAGCCAAATGGAAAGAAATAGCAGAATTTCACAACGTCCATGGAACCACAAAAAATCACCAGAAATGTGAACAGAGGAGAAATGAAGTCGTGAAAAAATGATAATATAATACTTTAATGCAAGCCTCTAAATCATGGGTATCACTATAGCAGTTCCTGAAAAGTACCTGGTTTGGGGAATTGGCTGCAAGATTGTACCCCGGAAGATGTTACATGTAGCAACTGGTAATGCGGTGACCGCCGTGGTGGTGACTGGGGCTGGCAATGTGGAGAGAGCTCCAGACCCGGAAGGTGGGAGAGACCGCGGTGGTGGCGGAAGGGTCCTGCAGGAGCAGAATTTACTGTTAGGGCTTTCTAGTTTGCAACCACAAAGAAATCAAAGTTTTTCCAAAGGAAAGTATGATTTATACTTTATTTTTAAAAATGCTTACATTTTCCCTAAGGCATAATGAGTCTTCTTCAAACTATACTTCTAGAAAAGAAAGTACTTTTAGGAAATGAAGAAGACCTTTTGTTTCCTGCCAGCATCAGCCTTCTTTGTCTTTTTTTGTACGTTTCAATGATAGGCCAAATGACAGTTCTTTAGTAGGAGAAGTTAAAATTACAGCCCTACAAAAAATTTACTCAAATACAGTATTTTATTTCAGTTTAGACTCATTTCGAATTGTACTTAATCTGTTCCAGGCTTGTTATTGCTTTCTCTTACAGTTTCTACTGTGAAATGACATTTTTAGAATCTTTTGCCATCTATTGAATTGCCCTGGTAATAACCGTAACTAGCACAATGCTAGTTCTTTAGCAGGTAGGGGAAAACATAAATATTTGATCTCAAATCATTGGTGTGTGTAATTGTTACCATAGAGAAAATCTTTGATTGCTGTCCTAATCTGGAGGCCTATTAAAATTTAACTTCTGGGTCTTCTCCATGTTCCTGAAACTCAGAACATTTCATAGCATATATAGTTAACCCTTCCCTGTTCCTATGACAAATTATATCCATCTCCAAGGGGATGAAGCAGGAGGAAATGCAACTTACCCACAGGAATAGGCATTAGATATAAAAGAGTAATTCCTTCGATGAACACTGAAAATTTTGGGAAAGAAATATCATCTTCTCTAGGCATCATTAAAAGTAGGCAGACTCTCGTTTGTCTGCATATCTTTCTGTTAATATTGATAATTTCTGGAAAATCATACAAAAGCAAAATAAGAATAAATATATAGATATAGATAGATATAGTTATAGATATAGATATATATAGATATATGATCACCCAAGGATATATTTATTGATTTAAAGGGAGAGAAAGGGAGACGGGGAGAGAGAGAGAAACATCAATGTGAGAGAGAAACATCGCTCAGTTGCCTCCCATATGACCCACAACTGGGGACTGAACCTGCAACCTGGGTATATGTGCCCTGACTGGGAATCGAAACTGTGACGTTCTAGTGCATGGGAGGATGCGTCAAGCAACCAAGCCATACTGGCCAGGGCCTTTATAAATACTTTTTAAAACTGAGTCTATACTAAGAAACTGGAAAACTATGATTTCATAGTGATTAAATGCTATTCATAAATTTTATTTACAGCATTCCAACCATAAAAAGAAAAAGATGAAACAAATATTCTTAGGATTTATGAAGTTTTTCTTCCTAATACTTACAATTGTAAGTGGGATTTGGCTACTGGCTGACTCATCTCATTATATCCAGATGAATGAAGTACTAAAGAAGTAGATAATCCTGAAGCTTAGTTTTATACATCAGTTTCAAAGTCTTTCAGCTGCACCCAGAGCTGTTACGGTAACACAAGTAACTGATCTACCGTCCACCTCTCTTAGTTTTCCTCCTTCCCTTTAATAGGATGGGACATAAATCCTAAAGGGATAAAAGGTGTAGCAGAGCATAAAGGTAGGGAAAAAAAAAACGTGTACACACACACACATCCCTAGATAAGTCAAGATTTAACCAAAGGGTCAATTGAAAAAACAATCCAATGAGATTTTTAGAAATCAGATTTCTCTCCTTGGTATGTGTCATGCAACTAATTACCTTCCTGGGATTTAAGATAGAAGGGCCACAGGCTCTAGTTTAGAAAGTAGGCTCTGGAGTCAGACAATACAGGTTATGCCACTTAGTGCTGTGTGATCTTAGGCAAGTTTTTGAACCTCCAGGCCTCAATTTCCTCATCTGTTTAATGAGAAAAACTTCACCGAGTGGTTCTGAGAATTAAATGAGACAATGTTTGTAAATTATTAGAAAAAGGTTTGGCCAGAACAGACTTTTCATCAGTATGAGTCATTATTAGTATCATCACAATGGTCATAATTCTCAACACTATCTTCTTATGTTTAGCATTAATAATAACGATAATAGTAACAGCCTTTACAGGGAAAATCTCCCTAGGTATTTGCTGGGAAGGAAAGCTAGGAGAAGCAGCCTGACTTGTGTGCACGCTCCCTCCCAACTCAACGCACACAGTGTTCGGGGCTATGACCCAGGGCAGGGGAAGGCCGGGGACACCATCTGGTCTGCGCCTCCTGCATGCTTTCCAAGCAGAATTCAGAGCTATTCAGGTAACTGACCAGCCATGGAAGCCATGAGCTGTCAGTTAAATGGTTCTTTGTTTCAAGTATGCACAGTCCTGATTTGGACCAAGGGTTAGAACAAGGGAGTTGTTAGACTTTTTACATTTTTCACATGGAAAACTGTTACACAACCCTGAACTCCCAAAATCAGAAAGGATGAGATTTGTATTGTTAATACATATGTATAATTCTGAAGTAACAAGTAGCAATTTCTTTCAAATATAGAAATTTACAAATTGGATATAAAAAAAATTTTTTTTTTTTTTGCTATTACTGTTGTGTGGTAGGGGAGATGTGCTGATACATATAATCTGCTAGTAGAGCATTCGCTCCTTCTTCAGATGCTTTTTGTGGATTATACATACGGGGGAGGAAGGGGACCCTGAAATCAGACGAACCTGGGGACTACCTCCTAACAAGGTCCTAGGCAGTGTTGGGGAGTCTGAGCAAGCTGGGTAGGGCTGGGTCTCTGAGAGGGAGGGCTGGAAAAGATGAGACTGCATCAGCTAACACAGTGACAGCTCTCTGAAGGAAGACGGAGTGCAAAGAGAATGCGGAAGGCTGACTATCAAGGCTGAAAGGCTAAAATAACTCAATTAATTTCATTTTTCTCAGGGGGAAAATGGAATCTGAGAAACGAGTATAAACTACGGTATCACAGTGATGTTTTCTGAGGATACTAGATGGAATATTAAGCTTTTATGACCTGGATGACGTTTCACTCGGAATTATATGTCTTCCTTAGCCTTACTCCCTTTCTCTCTCTTTTTCTTTTTTTCTTTGTAAATTTAGTTAATACCTATATGCAAAATACTGTGCTCGGCACCTTGGTTACAACAGGCAGCAAAACGAGACACTGTTCTGGCCAGCTTAGATATCATGGCAGTAGGGAAAGGCTACAGATTCTTCATTGTAACGTAATTAATTGAGATTTATGCAACAGTCTGAAACGGTTCGGTTAATGTGAATCCCTAAGAGGCTGATTATCTAGATACATGGACCAAACTGAGTTTCTAAACCTGTTACTCCAAGAGCCAAACCATCACCTGTGGGGACACACTGAAGGCACAGTGACCCGAGGTGCTGCCTCTGGGTGCTCAGTGGGCACATTTCTCGGAGAACTCGAGCCCTTTCTCATTACTTTCCCCAGGGAGGAGCAGCTCTTATACCCATTCATACACACCATCGTACAAACACACATGCTGTGAAAACTACGAAAACCAAGCGTTGATCTTTGTTTTTGTTTCTAGTGGCAGTGTCTCTTGACCTGCCCCCGACATTCCTCGTGGTATGCATGTGCAACTCGGCAGGTAAAACAGCAAGGAGAGGGTGCTAGGAACAGAGATGAATGCAAACAGGATTTTTCAGATTACAAAAGTTGGTACCAAAAGACAATGGAAATAATCCAACAGCTAGAGAAAGTGTAATTAAAACAATGATTTGACAGCATCCGTCAAGCTCTTTATATTCCAAATATCAAGAATTCATTCTATAATATTTTTATTATTTTATATCCTGAAGTTACCCAAAGCAATGATCTAAATCTAACCATGTGATTATAAATTGTTTTAAAAGTCAGGAAGTCCTTCACAAATTATTCAGTTACTCAATATTAAGTGTTATACTGGCTATTATATTCTCTAATAAATCCTATTATTGATTATTTGTACAAGTGATTTACACATTTAACTACATTTTTAGCTTTCTGCTTATTAAGTGTTAAACCACTAAAAATGAGATTAAAAAGTTCTTGGAATAATATATTTTACATGAATTAAATGATTCAAAAACAACTGCAAAAGAAGCAAATTCAATTGCACCTACTTAAAATTGCTAAATAAGCCCCATTTATGGGACTTAAAATTGTCCTGTTTTCTATTTTGTAACTTCTACCCAGGACTTTGGAACTATTCGTTTTCCCTGATTACTCTGACCCTACAATGGGAATAGGAATAAGATAGCACGAACACACCCTGACACACTTCTGCAAAAAAAGCTCGCATTGGACTTTGCTAATGCATGCAATACATGTCCCTGGGGCTTTTTTCCCAGGATACAGCTCTGGCTGGGATCAATAGATCATCTCCCTTTGAAGACAATGACTCTTGTTGAAAAAGACTCAAAGCAGGTGTAGATAGAGTAGTCCTCCATTATCCGCAGGGGTACATTCCAAGACCCCCAGTGGATGCCTGAAACTATGGAATAATACTGAACCCTATACAGACTATGTTTTTTCTTAAACATACACACCTATGATAAAATGTAATTTATTAAATTAGGCATAGTAAGATATTAACAACAATAACTAATAATCAACAGTTATAACAATATACGGTAATAAGTTATGTGAATGTGGGTGGTCTCTCTTAACATCTCTGTACCCACCTTTTCAGTTGAAGGAAGCACTTTATGGCTCCTCTTTGGCATATCCAAATTACCAACATCGCTATTCTTGCACGTTGGAGTTATTTATGAAGTAAAACAAGAAGAGTTATTTGAATACAAATACACAATAGTGCGACTGATCTGAAAACCAAGATGGCTACTAAGTGACAAATGAGCAGGAGTGTGTATAGCGTGGAGATGCGGGACTAAGGGCTGAGTCACCATGCGGGTGGGCTGGAGCAGACGACACGAGATTTCATCATGTACTCAGAATGACCCAAAATTTAAATCTTGTGAATTCTTTATTTCTGCAATTTTTTCATTTAACATTTTCAGGCTGCAGTTGACTGTGGGTATCTGAAAATGTAGAAAGGGAAACCACAAATAAGGGCAGCGTGGGGGAACTACTGCATTTTCCTTGTGCCTAAGAAATACATGCTCATTAATTCTTAAAAAGTTTTGTTTCAGTATTATGATTCATTACAATGATAATAGTAATAATACTACTGTTAAAAATTGCTTCATCGACTAATTAATTGGCATGTAGTAGTAAATACTTGACTGGGTTATAAAACTACCTTGCTACGAAACACAGTAAGTAGTTACCTATGTTAAACTCATTAAGACTGCAAAAAAAAAAAAAAAATTGCAAAGAAAAAGGCAAGTGCATTCTCAAAATAGCTAAAATATAAGTATTCATTACGTGGCAAGAAGTTTGTCAAACACTTCATGTGTTAACTCATTTAACCTTCATGACAATTTTGGAATCCACACACTATTATACTCCTCATTTTAGAGATGAAGAAGGTGGAGCCAGAGAATGATCAAGTAATTTGCCCACCTGGCATGGCTGAACCCAGGCAGCCTGGCTCCTTTATGCTATTGTTTGGTGATACCCTAGAATCCCAACTAATAGCTCAGAAGAGAAATTAGGGATCATTTATTCAAGTTTTTTTTAAAGACACATGACCATTTCTTTCCAAAATGTGTGCATAAAACTAGTGTCACAAAACAGCAGTGGTGGGCAGTGTGCATGCCGCACCAGGAATAGAAAGGGGGCTTTTGCTATCACACTCCAAAAGTTCTGGTCCCAACAAGGCCACGTCTGGGGAAGACAGGTGCTCCATGCCCACATGCTATTCATCAGTTGTCACTCAACAACCTTCTGACTCTTGTCTGGCTTTACATGTCAGGCTGCCCAAGGGGAGCGAATGCTGATAACAGAGATACGAGTATTCTGGTCCCGGACACAATAACGTCCTCTTACAACTTAACGGAGTAATATTTATCTTCATGTGCTCTGCCCTAAGAATTGAACACATCGCATTCTGCGTTGTACATAAGGGCAAGTAGCAAACCCCTGACTGGACCCAAAGTCCCTCCCATTTCCGAGCTTCTCATGCACTCGGATCAAACCATTGTACCTTAGAATGGAGCGTCCCCAGGAGGATCCACCTGCCCTCAAACAGACTTGGGGTGGCCCACTCTTGGATTCCCACCTCGGGTCCCCCCAGCACTTGAGGACCTCCAAGAGGGTCATAGTCACAACAAAATCCTAACAACAATGATAACAATAGATATATTGAAGTCCTGTCGTGGCCATGATGAGGAA
This sequence comes from Pteronotus mesoamericanus, assembly GCF_021234165.1. Classification (NCBI taxonomy): domain Eukaryota; kingdom Metazoa; phylum Chordata; class Mammalia; order Chiroptera; family Mormoopidae; genus Pteronotus; species Pteronotus mesoamericanus. Next base: position 8,349,365 of record NW_026555310.1, read on the forward strand.
ACTGAAGCTGTGTTTAGATCAGCAGTCCCCAACCTTTTTGGCACCAGGGACCGTTTTAGCGGACGACAGTTTTTCCATGGACTAGGGTGCAGGATGGTTTGGGGATGATTCAAGCACATTACATTTAAGCTCTCATCCAGCTGTGTGGCCGGGTTCCTAATAGGCCTGGATGGCACTGGTCCACACTCGGAGGTTGGGGACCCCTGGTTTAGAAGACATTCCAGGAAACACAGCTGGTGACCGACCAGCCAGCCCAAACTCAAGGTTCCTGATTCCTAGGTCAGTGCTGCCGCCTAGCGGTCTCCTTTTAATAGCCCTCCTTCCAAAGGCAGGACACAAATGTTCCCTTCTTCCTTTCCTCGGAAGAAACAGAACACATACACTAAGTGATTCACAGAATAACTCACGAGTCAAATCAGAAAGAAATGTTGTTCGTATTTTACACTAGTTTTCGAACTAGCTTCTTGTGAATATTTTTAGGAATAATGACTCTATCAAAAATTCTTCTGACTTAGCTAAAATGTCATGATTGCATTACATTTAAAAGGCCCATTTGAGGATTATTTGGTGCTTTCGAAGATGAGAAAAGTAAGTATAGTAGCATTTGAGAACACTGCAGTATGGTTTCACTGGTGAATTATTTTTTTTCTAATTTTTAATTTTTAAAATTTATTTTTAATTGTTCAAATACAGTTGTCTCCATTTTCCCTGCCTCCACTTTCCCCTGCCCCACCCACCCCCCTCCCACCCTCAATCCTTCCCCACTTTGGCTTTGTCCATGGGTCCTTTATATGTGTTCCTTAACTTGACTTTTCTTCTTCTTTTCCCTGTTACCTGCCTCTCTCCTCCCCTCTGGTTACTGTTGGTTTGTTTTTTCTTTCAGTGTCACTGGTTATATTTTTCTTGCCTGTTGTTTTGTTGATTAGGTACCACTTATAGGTGAGCTATGGTATTTGTCTTCATTGCCTGGCTTATTTCGCTTAACATAATACTCTCCAGTTCCATCAATGCTGTCGTGAAGGGTAATAGCTCACTCTTTCTTTCTGCTGTGTAGTATTCCATTGTGTAAATGTACCACAGTTTTCTGATCTACTCATTTACTGTTGATCACTTAGGTTGCTTCCAATGCTTGGCTATTATATATTGTGCTGCTATCAACATTGGGATGCATGGGTTCTTTAAAATTGGTGTTTCAGAATTCTTAGGGTATAATTTCAGCAGTGGAATTGCTGGGTCAAAGGCAGTTCCACTTTTAGCTTTTTGAGGAAATTCCAAACTGTTTTCCACAGTGGCTGCACTAGTCTGCATTCCCACCAACAGTGGATTAGGACTCCTTTTTCTCCACAACCTCGCCGGCACTTGTTGTTTGTTGATTTGTTTATGTTGGCTGTTCTGCCCTGTGCGAAATGGTATTTAACTGTGGTTTTAATTTGCATTTCTCTGATGGCTAGTGATGCTGAGCATCCTTTCATATATCTCTGGACTCTCTGTATGTCCTCCTTGAAGAAGTGTCTGTTCAGGTCCCTTGCCCATTTTTTAATTGGATTGTTTGTCTTTCTGGAGTGGAGTTGTGTGAGTCCTTTACATATTTTGGAGATTAAACCCTTGTCCGAGGTATCATTGGCAAATATGTTCTCCCATATATTTGGTTCCTTTTTCATTTTGCTGATGTTTTCTTTAGCTATGCAGAGGCTTCTTATTTTGATGAAGTTCCATTTGTTTATTCTTTTCTTTATGTCCCTTGCTCTAGGGGACATATAAGTGAAAATATTGCTGCATGGAATATCTGTTTCCTGCCCATGTTCTCCTCTAGGACATTTATGGTGTAGCATCTTATATTTAAATCTTTTATCCATCTTGAATTTATTTTTGTGTATGGTGTAAGTTGGTGGTTGAATTTCAGTTTTTTGCATGTAGCTGTCCAGGTTTCTCAACACCATTTGTTGAAGAGGCTATTTTTACTCCATCTTGTGCTTTTGCTCTCTTTGTTGAATATTAATTGACCATAGAGGCAAGGGTTTATTTCTGGGCTCTCTATTCTGTTCCATTGATCTATGTGTCTGTTCGTATGCCAGTACCAGACTGCTTTGATTACAATGGCCTTATAATATAGTTTGATGTCAGATATTGTGATCCCTCTGACTTCATTCTTCTTTCTCAAAATTGTTGAGGCTATTCAGAGTCATTTATGGTTCCATATACATTTTTCAAATGTTTGTTCTAGATCTGTGAAATACATCATTGGTATTTTAATAGGGATTGCATTGAATCTATAAATTGCTTTGGGTAGAATGGACATTTTGATGATGTTTATTCTTCCAATCCGTGAACACAGTATATGCTTCTATTTCTTTGTGTCTTCCTTAATTTTTTTCTACAGTGTTGTGTAGTTTTCTGAGTACAGGTCTTTTACCTCTTTGATTAGGTTTATTCCTAGGTACTTCATTTTTCTTGTTGCTATAGCAAATGGGATTTTTTTCCTGATTTCTGATTCTGATATTTCATTGTTGGTGTACAAAAATGCCTTCAATTTCTGAATATTGATGTTGTATCCTGCTGTTTTGCCAAATTCACTTATTAAGTCGAGTTTGTTGGGTTTTTTTGATAGAGTCTATAGGATTTTCTACATACACTATCATGTCATCTGTAAACAATGACGCTTTTACCTCCTCCTTTCCAATTTGGATGCCTTTTATTTCTTTTTCTTGTCTGATCACGGTGTCTAGGACTTCAAATACTAGGTTGAATAGAAGTGTTGAAAGTGGACAACTTTGTCTTGTTCTTGATCTTAGTGGGAAAGTTTTTAGTTTTTGCCTACTGAATATGATGTGGTTGTAGGTGTTGAGGTATGGCAAATTATTTTCAAGGGACACCTTAGAATTATATTCAAGGGACACTTTAGAATTCTGCCTTTCTAGACTATATTGTTTGTAAATTTTATTGATCTTCAAGACTGTGAGAAATACTCAAATATTGTCAATATATTACTGCCACTTAAAAATATTGTTTCTCTTTGAAGTCTTTTAAAGGAGTGGACTACACTTGGTATATGTTCTTTTCATTCTCTCCTATGTCCCTGATAATATATATGCATACAAATATCATATGACAATATATCATGTATAATTCCCACTTTCAATCTGAAACTTCAGAGGTAAGTGTCCAAAATTTCACATATATAATGTATTCACACTCATACATATACCCACACTTGTATATATAATTAAGTATCAGTGTATTCTAACAAGTACCATGAAGTATGTGAAAGTAAGGACATTCAGTTAAAAAGGAAACACATATATTATGATTCAAGTTAAAAAACCTGAGTGTAACCTTAGAAACCATCTTTCCAAATTCACAAGCCAAGAACAAAGGGTTGATGCTCTGTTTTTTCAGTTTACCCTAAGAGATGGCAGATTCTGGCCACCTAAAATTTTGCAACACCTAAGTTTAAATCAAGTTTTACAAAACACTTGCTACAGCAATGCATTTGAACCCAAGAGGAAATAGCAATTCTGTAAGTGCCAGCTCTTGATTGCAATCTACAGTATGGTCTGGGGATCAACTGTTCTTCACAACAGGTGCAGCAGATGGTGTTGCCCTCCAGCACTCCGCCCAGATGCCTTGGTTTTGCCCTTCCACCAGTGGGCTCAAAAGCTACCACTTACTCTGATGTGTTGTCTTTATCTTCTAGGAGGGCAGGGGTCTTCAGATTTGGCTCTTTTCCCAGTGGCTCAGTTGTCCATGGTAAAGACACAGGAAGTTTTCAGGTCACACCCCTGCCTTTAGGCTGTGGGAAAGAAAAACAAAGAAGAACAGATCAAGCTTCTGCAGGTTTGATTTAGGATCTGTTGAGATGTGTGGGTTTTGTGGTTTTCTTCTCATAAATTCATCAAAATATGATTTCCTCTGATTTGGAAATAGTGGTGTCTTTCACCTGGAAGAAGAAACATCCCACCTAGTAAGTCATGGTTGTGTTTGCAGAATGCTCTGAACAAAATCTGCTAAAGGCAGAAGTGCTGAAAATATATAATGAAAGGGTTTTAGTATAACATAGAAAAGTCCAGTCACTTGTTTATATAGTCAAAATCATCTGGGAAAAATGAGTGAAGGCTCAGAAACAGGATCTATAAAAAATATGAAAAATTAGAATCCCTGATTTGAAGTCTAAATGGTGACTTAAATTACTTTAAATACCTGAATTGTTTTGATAATGTCAGAAATGTAGGCAATCACCTATTTTTCCATCTCCATTGCTTGAAAATTATGACAGGAAGGCTCCAAGATGTAAATTTCACAAAGAAATCTTCCTTATTGTAAGCAGCACCATCCTTCATTGGTTTACTAGAAGTACAGGAGTGTAGGAACATAGCACAGAATTTTAGCAGAGTTAATACCCTCCAGTGAATTCACAAGAATCCCTTACACAACTTGCCTTGTGCATGTCAAATAGTCTTTCCCCAACTGCTTTCAGTAATAAGAAAATCACCGTCTCAAAGGGCAAGTAATTCTGTTTTCGAATAACTTGAATCATTAGTCTATTCTTTCTCATTTTAAGGTGAAATCTATCCCCTGTAACTTCCATCCCCTGGTCCACTCTGTGGAGCTATAAAAATGAGATTTGTTCCCCTTCTACAGAATAGCCTACTAGCTCTTCAAAGTTCACTCTTATATTCTGCCTAAGTAAGTCTCTCCCCTTTCCTGGATAAATAGCCTATTTCCTGAAAGCATGTATAACATAATGAATAATCTTTCCTTCCTCATTCATCCTCCCTTGATTGTGCTCAAGTTGATCTTTTAAAGTCTCAAACATGTGCTTGTATCTTCAAACCCTTTTCCTCTTTTGTTTCTCTTCTTACAACATTGAGGAAGATAGCAAATAAATACTCTTTCTCTCTTCATTACCTTCTAGTTTTCATTTCATTTTTCTTTTCTCCTTCAAAGTCAGTTTTTAAAAGGGGACTTTGCACTCACTTTTCCCATTTCTTCACTTCCAAAGCCACCGCAGTCTGCCTTCGGTCTTCATATCCTGCTGAAATTGTTTATGCCCTCAGGGATGTCCAACCTTCGGCCCAACAAAAAATCGTAAATTAAATCACTATGAGATTTTTTTGTGTGATTACGTGTTGCAATGTATTTAATGTGTCGCCCAAGACAACTCTTCTTCTTCCAGTGTGGCACAGAGATGACAAAAGGTTGGACACCCCTTGTTCTTGGTGATATCACTGTTGACCCTTCAATGTGTGTTGGTAAAGTGGCCCAAGAATGGACCTACGTGTCAGACTGGCGTGGTTTCTTGGATCCTCCACTTGCTCATTGTGTGGCTTGGCAATGTATTTAACTTCTTCTCAGTCTTAGTTTGCTCACTGATAAAATAGACTGTTTTGAGGACCAAATAAAATAACATTAAGAAGAGTGTTAATGGGCCTGGCCGGAGTTGGTGAGCAGTGTCTGGCGTAGTTATTATTATTGCTCTCATCAGTGGCTGTCAGACTTCAGGTTGCGTCAGAGTCACCTGGTAGGCCTGTTAAAACCAATTGCTGGAGCCCATCCCCAGGGTTTCTCATGCAGTAGGTCTGGGGTCTGGCTGAGAATGTGCATTTCTAACAAGTTCCCTGGTGATGCTGACGTGGTTGGTCATGAGCCACACTTTGAGACCCACTTTAGCCTAAACCTTTGTCACTCTGTGTGTCCCAGCAGCATGGACGTCACCTGAGAGCTTTCTAGGACTGCCACACCCCGGACCTCCTGAATCTCACCTGTACATTCACAAGACAGTAGATGATTCTTATGCACATTAAGGTTTGAGAAATATAGGCCTGCCGTTAGATATTTCTTTCTCCTTATATCATTCGAGTCAGAAATATCTAATGCTTTATTTCTCACTTCTTTTAGATACTCCTTTAACTTTCCAGAAACAATTTTCTCCTGGTTTTCCTCCAGTCTCTTTGATTATTCCTTCTCCATCTGATTTTTCTGCCTCTATACAAGAATCCTTCTTCAGGTTCTGTTTTCCTTTGGTCTGCACTTATGCTTGTACTGGTTAAGGTTAGATTCAACAGCAAGTAATAATAATGCTCCTCCCCTCCAAAAAACAAACCAAACCATTGTTTAGACAATCTAAAAGACCATTTCTCGCTCCCATTGAAGTCCAGATGTGGGCAGTCTGGTGTTGGTACAATGAATTTGCTCCACAAAGCTTTCAATTACCCACAACCCTTATATTCTGACTCTTTGTCCCTCATGGTGTCCACTCCCAATGTCCCACCTACATTGCGGCCACCAGAAAGGAGGAACGGGTGCAGGGAAAAAAAGGGCAAAAGACAGCTGCCAGCTATCTTTTAAGGAAGGCTGCTGGAGGCTGTAGCCAGATACATCTGATTATAGCTCATTAGCCAGAACGCAGTGACTTAGCCACACATAGCCGCACTAGAGGGGGAAAAAAGTTGGGATATGTTACTACAGAAGTAGGTCAACTAGCAGTCTGCCACATGCCCACAATTTATTCACATATTAGCCATTGTACTACACATAGAATACACTTAACTCCTCCCTGAGGGAGAAGTATTAGTTTGCTAAGGCTGCTGTATCAAAGTACCACAGCCAGGTGGCTTAAACAACAGACAATTATTATCTCACAGTTCTGGAGGGCAAGATCAAGGTGTTGGTAGAGTGCCCTCCTCCTGAGGGCTATGAGGGAAAGAATTGTTTCGGGTCTGTCTCCTCAGTCTGTAGATGATCACCTTCATGTTCACATGGTGTCTTCTCTGGAGGCATATCCTGTCCAAATTTCCCCCCCTTTTGTAAGGGCACACCAGTTATATTGGATTAGAGGCCCACTAAACTCCAGTAGGACCTCATCTAAACAGATTACATCTTCAATGACACTATTCCCAAATAAGGTCACATTTTGAGGGATTAGGGGTTAGGATTTCAACATATGAATTTGGAGGAGAACACAATTCAACCCATTCCAAGCTATTACCCTTATTTTCTATTCAGTTATCAAAACCAATTTCAAATCTACAATACCTGGTCCAAATAGTTGTGGCTGGCATGCTGGAAGAGTGGGGTAGGACATGTCACAATCATGACTGCCGAAGTCCACCAGAAGTCCAGTGATTATGTTCAAAGTGGTTTCCCTTGGAAGGGGCTGTGGTTGGGCTCCATCTATATCACAGATATGATTGCTAAGCCTACTGACCAGGGCACCTGCCTAACAGGCCCCTCACTTTAGCAAAAATACTTACGGCACTTGCTCCTCCCTCTGCTTCATATATCTTTCTAGGCATCCAAGTTGCACACTCAGATTCTGTTCAGATATCACCTTTGCAGGGAAGTCTTCTTGGACTCCGCTGCCACCCCATCTAGAACAGCCCTTTCCCCCTCCCCATTATTTCCTGGCCCCTTCCCATGTTTTGTTTTTCTTTCATAACATTTATCATTACCTAAAATTGTATTAGATATGTCTATATGTAGTCTCTGCATCTCTCACTAAAATGTAAACTCCATGAGAGCAAGGACTTTGTATATTCTACTTACCTCTGTAGCTCCAACACCTAAAACACAGTGCTCAATAAATTGTTGAAGAAATGAATAAGTCCTTCAAGATTTTGTTTACCTTACACAGACCTTGTAATCTGGAGATGAAAAATATTTTGATAGTGAGTAAATGAATTCTCTACGGGTTCCTGAGCTGATATTTCTGAGTTTATAATTCTGCAACCTATATGTTAAGTAAGCATGTAGACATAGTGGCTATTTTTGAGGTTTCATCTGGTTTGAGGATTCCATTCAATATTCCCACCTTCTCTGATAAAGATGCACCAAACCATAGGTTCCCATTAGCACAATGTTTGTAAACTATGGGTCATGCCTCATTAGGGGCCATAAAATTATTTTAATGGATCAGAACCAGTGTTATTAAAGATAATAAAAATGACTAGATGTTAGAGCTTGTCACTTGTTTTGAGTAAATGTTGTTGTGTGAAATTTCTGTTTCAGTTTAATGTATCTATGGACATGTTACTGCGTTACCAAGTAAAATGTGTTTCTTACTTTAGGTCATGGTCAAAGCCAGCCACTGCTTTTGTCCCCAGGGAACAGAAATACAAGGAGCTTATCCGAATGTAATTTTTTGGCTATTGAATTTTCACTCATTTCAATTCAGTTCTTTAGTGGAGAGAACAATCAATTTGTTAACACATTGTTTTTTAAAGCAAGCTTTGCTCTTGAAAAGCTTGTATTCTAGCAGGGAAAGTGGAAATACTGTACAGTATGGGAAATTCAGTCTTACAGGAATCCAGAGGAGGAAGCAATTAATTTTGACAGTAGAGTTCCCTAAGAAATATGTTCAGAGTTAGATTTGGGAGCTGCACTTACCTAGTTAGTACTCACGGGAAAAACACTGAAGATAAGTTTTGTCTCTTTCACACTTTCGATTAGCCCCAGGCTGGGTGGAGGAACAGTCTTGGGCTTTTAGCTACCAAAGCTATTTTACTTAGAACTTCAGAGAATTTTGATGCATTTTAATATTATATGTGTTATATATAAACATTCTTTCTTCATAGTTCTGTATATGAAATTCTCCACAGGAATAATCAGATAATGTATAACTTGTCCTGACACTTGTATATTAAAAATCTTAGTCTAAATTTTAGGCACTTTAACTCTTTTTTTTTTAATTCAGGATTGTTTTCATTTATGAAGGAGTGGTCTAATTTGCGTCTTCCCATATTATGTCTATTATCACACCAGATTATGGCATCCATACTTACTAGATATTTCAGGCATATAAATGTATTCCTTTATAAAAAGATGCTATATTAAGTATTTCACAAAGTATCACTGGGCATTTACACATTTGTAAGAATTCGATACAAAAAAATCACAAATGTGAGAAATCCTTTTTCAAACTAAGAATCTTGCTTGGGGGTTCTCTAAAATAAGATCAGTAGGATTTTTGTATATGACCTTTATTATGTTGAGGTGTGTTCCCTCTGTTCCCACTTTGCTGAGTGTTTTTATCATAAATGGGTACTTTAGGAAATGCTTTCTCTGCATCTATCACATGACCATGTAATTTTCATCTTTCATTTTATTTATGATGTATCATGTTTATTAGTTTGCAAATATTGTACCACCCTTGCATCCCTGGAATAAATCCCACTTGATCATAGTGTATGATCTTTTTAATGTATTTTTCAATCCAGTTTGCTGATATTTTGTTGAGGATTTTAGCATTAATATTCATCAGGGATATTGGCCTGTAATTTTCTTTCCTTGTTGTATCTACCTGGTTTGGAATTAGGATAATACTGGCTTCGTAAAAACAGTTTGGGAGTCTTCCCGCTTTTGGATATTTTGGAATAGTTTGACAAGGATCGGTGTTAGATCTTTGATGGTTTGGTAAAATTCGTCTTGTCCAGGCCACTTTGTCCAGGGCTTTTGTATGCTGAGAGTTTTTTGATTACTGCTTCAATTTCACTAATTGTTATCACTCTATTCTGGTTTTCTGTTCTTCCTAATTCACTTTTGGAAGATTGTATGTTTCTAGAAATTTATTCATTTCACCCAGGTTGTCCAATTTCTTGGCATATAGTTAGTTGTTCATAGCAATTTCTTACAATCTTTGTATTTCTGTGGTATCAGTTGTTACTTTTCCTCTTTCATTTCTGATTTTATTTGGGTCCTCTTTTTTTTTCTTGAGGAGTCTGGTTAAAGGTTTGTTGATTTTGTTTATCTTTTCAAAGAACCAGCTCCAGGATTCATTGATTCTTTGAATTGTTTTTTGAGTCCCTGTGTTATTTAATTTTGGAAAACAGTATAAAACTATCAAAATATTAAAAATGGAATTACCTTTAGACCCAGCAATTCCACTGCTGAGAATATACCCTAAGAATCCCAAAACACCAATTCAAAAGAACTTACGCACCCCAATGTTCATAGCAGTGCTATTTACAATAGCCAAGTGCTGGAAACAGCCTAAGTGCCCATCAGTAGATGAGTGGATTAAAAAACTGTGGTACATTTACACCAAAGGAATTCTTACCTCTTAAGACAACATAGATGGAACAAAAACTATCATGCTAAGTGAAATAAACTAAGTGAAGGACAAATACCATATGATCTCACTTATAAGAGGATCTAATAAACAAAATAAACTAATGATCAAAATAGAACCAGAGGCATAGAATCATGGAATAGACTCACAGCTATAAGAGAGAAGGGAGTAGGTAGGACTGTTTGAAAGAAGGTAAAGGAATTAATCAAGGAACATACACATAAAGGACCCATGGACATGGACAAAGGTGTGGGGAATTGCCTATAGGAGTGGGGGGCAGACTGGGTGGAGGTTGTATAAGAGGGAAAAATTGGGACAACTGTAAAATATCAACAATAAAACATTAGACAAATAATTGATGAAATGTTGACACTAAAATTTTTTTAAAAAAACATGGTCAGTAGACTCAACATTAGCTTTCATCATTTACTGAATCATTACTAGATATCAGTGTATGTTAGTCAGAACTTCGGGTTGCAAGTGACAGAAAGCAGGAGCCAGCTGGTGTTAGAGGCAACTGGAATGGGGCCCCGGTGGCCACTAGGCTGGACTCTCTTCTCTCGGCTTTTCTCTGCACGCTGCTTCCACTCTCCCACAGTGCCTTTCACCACAGAGCAGGAAACGGCCATCCACAGCCCTTCTCCCCTTCTCTCCTCAGTATGCCACTGAAGAGGGACCAAAACTCTCTCTTGTCTCAAGTTAATGAACAAAGAAACAAACAAACAAAAGCTGTAGCCTAAGGTAAAGTTTCAATTACTTCAGTAGATGTCAGGTCCCCTATCCCAGACCAGTAACTTGTGTCAGGGATGTGGGATATTCTTACTAATCTTGTTTCTGTTGGATAAACAACCTTGGGCCAATCAATGACGATGACTAGCTGAGATTTTTAAGAAAATGGCAATTTCCCTTTTAATTTTATAGCTAAGGAGAGGCAATAACACATCCCAGGAACAGATGTTATTTGGGTGGATCAGACCATAAATGTTTACTACTTAGGCACAATGTTAAGTATCTTACATGTATTACTTTAAAAAATCTGGCCACACTATGCAAATAATCCTTAAGATTCAGCTCAGTTTATCATCCAGTGGCTTTGTCCTCAGGTATAGAAACACAGGTGCTTTGGGGCCCATTTAAGTGGGTCATTCTTGAAGAGAAGCCTGATAAAATCTTACTTTCCTGGTCTTATTTGCTAATGATTCATACTAATAGGAAGACAGATTTTTAGATACCATAAAAGGTCCTATCAAAAAACTCTGCGAAAAGCTTTACCTTGACTTTTTCTGCATAAAATGCTGATCTGACCCCTTCTCCCCATGTGGGCTCACCCTCATTCTCTGCTGCTCCTAACAGCTGCTCTGAAGGTTACAGACTCTGTTGCTTACACAGCTGCTTTAGCAGAGAGCCGGCTGGCCCTGGCTGGGCAGAATTCCAGCCTTCAGACTATTTGTTAACCCCTTAACAGCTATTTTAGAGGCCTATGAGGGATATTATTTTACAGACAGGAGCTTCTGTTCCAATTCAGTTTTAACCAGTGGGCCTGCTGATGCTGAAAGTCTTCTCCCCCCTCTCTTTTTCCTCTTTCGCTCTCCTTTCTCCTTCCTCCCTCCTTCCTTCCCTTTTTTTCATTCTTCCCTCCTTCCTTCCTCCCTCCCCACCTCCTTCTTTCTTTTTCTTGCACTGACAATTTCTTGTACATACAGGATAACAGGTTGATTTTTTTTAAAGTTACCTGATATGCATTTTCCTCCTCTATCACAATCCTGAACTCAAGATATTTTCACTTTACCCTTCTCCCTTAGCAACATTTTAATTTAAAAATTCTCTTAACTTAAAAAAAAAAAGCTCTGGCATGTTATAACTTCCTTTAATATTTTTGTTTGCATATGGGTTACAGTAATTCAATTTGTCAAATGTTCTGCTAGATATAGAACAAGAGAAAGGTAGATTGTTAGCTGTCATTTCAGCCTGGGACATACTTAAACATATTGTAATAATAAGAATATAAGAAATAGATTGGATTCTAGAAAGACAAGAAAATTGTCTGCTCAACCAAAACAACCTGCCACTGAAGGGCTCTAAAATATAATAGTTTTATTGGCATCACTTGATATAAGATAAATAGTGTGTAAAAGCTATTTTAGTCTGTTCCAATCAAGGAAATATGAGTGACTCAAATTGTTTATTCAAGTACTTACCATGTTAGGCATGTGCTAGTCATAAAGGTACGGTGGTAAATCAGACTGACACTGTCCTGATGTGATGGAGCTAAGCATTCAGTGTAAGAGCCATTACATAAGCATTATGTTTTCCCAAGTTAATAAATTACCCTTTTTCTGAATGCTATAAAAGAAATATAGAGTGAGATGGAAATAAATAATATAGGGGTGCTTCCTAGTTTGGTACTTGGGTGGAGAGAAGTTTTAGGGCTGGTTTCCCTGAGGCAGGGACATAGAAGGATAGATAGAATGTGAGTCAGAAGTTGGCTAGACCAAGAGACAGAGAAACAACATCCAGGCCAACAGAACAACGTGTGTAATGACTCCAGGCTGGGAAAGGGCTCTCATACTTAAAGAACTGAAAGAGAGGATACAGTATAGTGTGGGGAGGAAGAGGAACGGGTATGCTACATGGTGAGGCTGGAAACCCATCAGAGGCTTTTAGGTCACATTAAGAGTTTTTAAGTTGACTTTACATGGAGTTATATCAGTTAGCTATTGCTGCATAACAAACAACCACCAAATCTCAAGAGCATAAGACAATGAGCACTTATTTCTTGCTTGCACAAGTTAAATGGATTGGCTTGGCTTCAGACTGCAGGTCTGAGGGTGGGCTCTGTCCCACCTGTATTACCCTGGAGCACAGGCCTAAGGGCCAGTGGCTACCCGAGGAAGTGCTTCTTATTCTGATAGCAGAAGCACAAAAGAGCAAGCCAGAGAGCAAGCAACAGGCACAATTTCTGCTTGTGTCAAATGAACTAACATCCCATTGGTCAAAGCAAATCACATGTCCATGCCCAGCATCACTGGGGCACAGAAGGATAATCTTCTAAAGGAGCAGGTGAGGGAGGGAAGGAGCACTTTTTCTACAATAATCTGATTGTCCACAGAAGACACTGAGGGATTATAACCCAGAAGTGTGGGAGATAGATTTAGTTCTAAAATGGGCATATTGTGGTGTGTGGAGAATGGATTAGAGGATTCAAGAATAATTGTAAGGAAACAAGTAAGGAGATTATTGTGTTATTATAAGAGAAAGGTGATGGTAGCTTGAACTAGGTGGTACTAATAGATATTAATTAGATGAATTCTGATGCACGCAAGCGCACACACACACACATACACACATATATGATAGAAATAACAAGATGTGTTGAGATTAATGAAAACAGTAAGACCAGCACCCTGGCACTTGCCATGGATGGATGTACTAGTCATTGGGATATAAACAAAAAGAGAAGTTTTATGGGAAAAGATGATGATTTAGTTTTGTCTATTCAATTTTGATAAGACAGTTAGATATCTAAGCGAGCATCTTGTGTGTCATCATTATGAATCATATCTTACACACCCAGTGCTTATTTTCATAATTTCTCCATTATAGTACATGCTGGTGTATTTATGTTTGCTAGTAACTAGAAGAGGCAGCAAGTAGATATTTCAACAAAACAATTAACTTTAACAAATAACATTATGAGTTTTGAGTTATTGTGTCTAATCCCTTCTTTTGACAAATAAATCAAAAAAGACCCAAAGAGTATTCCTTCTTGTATAGACACATTATTTTAAAAAGCATGGCCTATCTGGATCATTCAATAAATTCCTTATTAAACATTTATGGTATGTTCCATACTTTAGTAATTGATTTGTGGCATGAAAAATAATTAATAATAGCAATTATGACAGTACAATATAAAATATTTAAGTGTTTTGTGCCAGGCATTTACCAAAAAAAAAATTCTTAATGTATTATCCATTTATTCATTATAAAAGAAGGAGTTTATGAAGAAATTGAGATTTGTAATGGTTTGTAAATTGTCCAGTGTCCATTTTCTTAACTTTTATACAGGGTCCAGCACAAAAAATGCCCCTTTTTTTAATTACAAAATCTTTTATTACAAAATGATAAGCATGTAATTCTGTAAGATAACAATATCACACTCAAGCACATCATATGATATTTTAGGTAAAATGTTCAGATTAAAACTCTAAATTATTACACCCACATTATTGCCCTACCAGCCACACTCAAGCAGGCCTCACTTCTGCTGGGCCCTGTATTATTTTTGTCCCTGACTTAGAACATCCAAAAATATGATGGTAGGGGAAAGTATTACACAAATTCTGAGAAAACTATATAGGGAAACATATTTAAAGACTAAGTTTCAGAGTTGCAGACTAGAAACTGCTAAAAAATTGTATAAATTGGATAATTCAAATTATAGAAACGATAATGTAGGCATTATGTGAAGTCCATTCATCTTAGGATCAAGATGATAATCTTTTATGTTGGATGTCCTCTAAGGATTGTTACGTGTGGTAGAACTTTGACCTTTCATAGAGCTTGCTTGTTGGGGGACACAAACCCTGTGAAACTTCACCAAGTCCCTTGATGACTTCCTTCTTTTTCTTGCTCAGCATTCTGCATATGCTGGGGTCCCATCCACCTGGGGACTTTGAAGAGGCCCTCGCTATAGAGCATGGGCTCTATTGTCCTGAACAGCTGCCGAGACAATGGAGGTGGAGGAGTTAAACCCTTCTGAGATAAACCTGGAAGACAGGAAACAGATCAATTCTCTCTCTTTTCTCTCCCACTGACTATGCCAAGGCGTGGTTTCTCCCTGTTAAGCTTGATAAAATGTTGTGGATCCTGCTTGTAACACTATGACAGAGTTTTAAATGTATCTCATTCTATTGCTATATATTGAAATATGAATGAACATACTAGAGTAAAATGCAGACTGTAAATTTTTAGAGGATAAAATATACGATGCTACAGAAATAACATGCCTGCCATAAGCTGCTTTGAGATAACATTCCCTGTTCTTCCTGGAATTTTCACTTGTTAGCAATAATTAGTTTGGGAAATTTGAGAAACATTCTATGGGAGTTTATATACTTTTATATATAAACATATTTATACATCTATAAAGTAAATAAAAATATTCTTTCAAAAACTTCCCCTTGTCTGTGTTCTAGGGGGATGAAGAAGAGATGTCTTTCAATGGAAGATTGTTTTTTCGTTTGGAAGAAAACACTTGGTGGGCCTTTTGGTTTGCCAAGTTAAGTAAATCCCAGGGCTAGTCTGGAAGGGAAATGTTGTGTCGCAGAAGAATGAAATGCCTGCCTTTAGCAGTGTTAATAGCTGTCGTCGTTCTGTGCAGGTTGGCAACTCTTGCAGATTATTATAGGCTTCTTGGTTTAGCCCCCGAGGGTTGGAGTTAAGAAAAAAGAATGTTTAGGCTTTAGACACATGGGGAGAGCTTGGGCAACAGTCAGACGGAGTTGAACAGACATAGGTCCCAGTAGCACGGAGCTGGCTGCGGGGCACGGGGGAGAGTGCCGAAGGAGGGCCCGCTCAGAGGATGCGGTGGCAGTGAGCTGAGAACCGAACGTTCGCTCTGCCGTTCTTCCCTGAGGGTCTCTGGCCCCGAGCCCCTTGCTGGGCTTTGGAGGGATGAAAGGGGGTCTGTGATTGGGGGCAATGTGCCCCTGCAGACTGATTGAATTTTGGGAGAGCAAATGAAATGATGATGAGGCCACAAGAAATGATCAGGGAAATTTGGGGAGCAGCAGGCTGGAGTGAGAGAACAAGCAACAACAGGGGAGTGGGAGCGTTTTCTGGGTACTCTCAGAATTGTGCAGGGCTCCTTATTTTCTGAGGCAGAGGAGTTTAAACTTACTGGTTTGTATGTTAGGGATACTCAGTCATCACAGAAGAGAGGAGAATCTTGGGATATAAGTTACAGGTATATGGTAGTATAGATCAACATAGAATATGTTTACGATTGAAAGGGTATGTGGAGTAAGAAATCATGGCAGAGTAAACTAGGCCTCTGTCTGGGAGACAGCAATGCCACCCTCTCTGAGGGGGGAGCTGGCATGCAGGAGGGATGTCGGATTCCAACAAAGATGTCTTACAAATGGAACACTCCAGAGCAAGCAGTAAGGGGAAGCAGTAAGAGTGTAGAGCAACAGAAAGATGATAAGAGTGAATGCAGCACTTTCTCACATCAGCTACAAGGACTTCTCTCTCTATATAGAGGGATCTTTAAAAATAATAAATCTGATCCCATCACTCATCTACTTGAAACACTTCAGTGGTTTCCCATTGCCTGTAAGATAAAGTACAGAATTTGTAACTTGCTTGGTGAGATCATCTGAGCTGCCATTTACATCTAACTTAAGCCCATCTTTTGTCGCTCTGCCCTATGCTCTTTCCACAGTAGCCACTCTGTGTATATAGGTCTGTATTTGTTTATAAAGCTTCATTTCCTTTACATCTGGGCCTCTGAACAAAGTTTCCTTCCACCTGCATCACCCTTCCTTCATCTCTTCAACTCATTGTTTAAGTGCCGGACGAAGTGCCTTTTCTTTAGGACGTCCCCCCCCAGCTCCCCAGACTAGACGAGGTCCGCTGACATATGTTCCTGTGCATCTCTCTGCTTCCTCTTTCCTACTGTTCATTCAGCAAATGCTTACTGAGTCTTGCATTGTTATATGTACAAGAGATAACAGCAGTGATGGCATCAGACAAACATCCTTGCCCTCATCACACTTGGAGTTATTTGTTCACTGTGTTTTCTATTAAACACAGCTTTATGAAGGCAGAGGACACATTTGTCTAGTTTATCACTTATATCCCAGCATATATCCAGAGCCTGGCATACTGTAGGTGCTTAGCAAATATTTGTCAAATGAAAGAATAGCATAGAAGCTGGAGATTTGCGGGGACTGATCCTATCTGTAACCCGGAGGTCATGAAATACCTTGGCTGATAGTTGTTGCGTTGTCAATGGCATATAGTGATTTGTCAAACTTGGAAAGCTACAAAAACTTTCTAGGAATTATGATTGATATAAAAATGTAGCTCGACCTATTAGGCAGATACATTTCAGGCTTTCAAAGCCAAATATTGATTTTAAATGTTTTCAGAGGATCTGATGTTGAAGGCAGTAGGATGGAGCAGGAGCAGGAGCAGGAGCACGAAGGCCCCCAGGGGCCCGTCAGGAGCCCGGGCCGGCCCCTAGGCACCCCGGCGCAGGAGCCTTTAAACCCAGTGTCCTGCTTCTCCGGAGGCAAGCCCCGGGTGGAGAAGGGTTAGAATATTTCTTTCTTTTACCTCCATCTCTGTTGGCATTGGAGAACTAAGTGGGAAAGCTAATGTTGCTTTCAAAAATGTATTCTTGGGCAAATTGGTTTTTAATTGCAAATAAGTACTAGTTCTGAATGGGAAGATTGAGAAAATAACTTTAATTCTAGACAGTAAATTCCCTGAGGACAGGGTCTATATCACATTCATCTTTGAGCCCTCAGTACTGAGCACTGACCCTGGCAATGAAAAATTACCTACAAGTATTGCTTTGCCTTTCTTGAATGAAGCAGCACAGCCTCTAGAGTGGGAAAGAAAACTCAGTCAAATTGGTTATTTTGGTTAGCAGAGAAACCAAAAATTATTAATTGGCTAAAGTTTTCATAATTTTTAGATTATTTTGATGTAGATATAGTCAGGAAAAATAGTCAACCAAAATACAAATAAAATATTTTAATCCAATTGCATTATAATGTTTGTTTGTTTATTTTAATCCTCACCTGAGGATATGTTTATTGATTTTTAGAGAGAGGAGAAGGGAGGGGGAGAAGGAGAGAGAGAGAAGGAGAGAGAAACAGTGATGTGAGAGAGAAACAATGATGGTTGTCTCCTATATGTTCCCAGACCTGGGATTGAACCTGCAACCGATATATGTTCCCTGACCAGGGATCAAACCCACAACTTCTTGGTGAACAGGATGATGACTCAACCAACTGAGCCACAAGACCAGGGCCATTATAATATTTATTTAATCTATCTACTACTATAAGAAAATCATACAGACAATAAAATAAAACATATATAACAAAAAAAAAAAAAAACCAGAAGAGAAACTAGAAAAGAAAAAATTACATTAAGAAAACATTTTTGAGAAAAGTCACAGCCATTTAGCATGACACTTAGCTCTGAGTTTCCTGCTTGTCAATGCCAAGAGGAAAACATGAAGGAATACAAACTTCTCGTTTTTCAGTAGAAGGACCATCTAAGTCCATTTGGAGAGGAAACATTTTCCTGGCCCTGGGATCTGAGATAACTCTCATATGGACCTTTGTAATGAAGATGATGAAAAAAATTGGGACAAGATCCTTAATGTCACGCTGGCTGGTGTGGCTCAATGGATTGAGCACTGTCCTGTGAACCAAAAGGTCACCGGTTTGATTCCCAGTCAGCGCACATGCCTGGGTTACAGGCCAGGTCTCCAGTAGGGGGCACTTGAGAGGTAACCACACATTGATGTTTCTCTCCCTCTCTTTCTCCCTTCCTTTCCCTCTCTAAATACAAATAAAAGATCCTTAATGTCAATTTTACAAATAAAGATGAAAATACAAATATATATGAGACCTCTTCGTTTTTTAGCAGTGGGTGAGAGATGGAGACATAGAACTGAATCGTGGTCCTATAAAAGCTATCCTGAGGGTGAGATGAAGAGTTTTATGTTTCTCTGGAATGATGTGGCATAAAACTTGGAGGGGATTAAGAACTGAATATTGGGTACCAGCCTTGGCTGTGCGTATGGCAGAGCCCTGTGTGGTAGGAGTGCGTCAGGAGTCACGGTGGCGGGCGGGGGAGGGGGGCGGGGGGCGGGGGTGTGTGGAGGTGGAGAACGACCGCGCAGCCTGGAGGGCAGCGGGAAGACTCAGCCACATGGGAGTGGGAGGTCCCTGAGCCTCCACCTCTACTCCCGCCTCCGCTTCAACCAGCGATGTTCCTTGACTAGATTTTCCATGTTGGGGTTCCTTGCTTCCTTTTCCTTTCCTCTGAAAGCAAAGTGCTGCTGGGAGATATGCAAATATGTAGTATTATACACTTTTACTGATGAAACCTCTGACCACACTGCTTAAAAAACACCCGCCTGCCCTGACCCAGCACGCTTTACCTCCTTCCCTTGTCTTGTTTTTCTCAGCAGGACTTACCAATATCTAAGCTACTGTACAGTTTCTCTATTTTTGTGTTGGTCAGGGTTACAACAGGAAACAGTGCCCTTGAACTGGGCGATCTCAGGATAATGTACTAAAGGAAGGATTAAGGAAGGTGTGGGCAAGGGTTAGGGAAACCAGCAGGGGGTAGCGTAGCGCCCTAGGGCAAAGCGGCAATGGCGGGGGCGGTGGGGAGCCAGGCCTGCAGGGGGAAAGCGCAAGAGCAGGGGCTGGGATTGAGAGGGGAGCCTGGAGAGCAGAGCAGCAATGGAGAGGGCTCACGTCTCATAAACACAACTTGATTTTCCTCATGTGCCTCAAGTGTCTCCCACCGGCCAAATCCAGTTGGAGATAAGAAGCCAAGTGAGCGCCTTGGCGTGGGCCGTAGAGATGCACAGCCCCGGTGGAGGAGGCTGGTCAGGGGGACGTGCGGGAGATGCCACTATGTTCCCTTCGCTCTCCTCCTCTCTCAACTAGAACCTAAGTTCCACAAGGGCTGCGATGTTTATGTTTCATTCTCTCCTGTGGGCCCTGTGCCTGGCTCATGATTGGTGCTCAAAAGTATGTATTTTTTTTTTTTTTTTGAGAGAAGAAATATCAGTTGCTTTAATGTGAGTTTAAAAAAGTCCATAATGGTACAGCAGTTATAGGCTGTTAATATCATCACGGGAGACACTTTTGAAGTTGGCTCTCTTTGTCTCCCTGACTTATATGAGTAATAAATGCTTAATACTCAATAAATTTTATATATAAAGACAGATGTGTTTGTGTGCCTGCATGTGTGTAGCCACAAAATGATATATTTAAAATTGTTATATTATTAACACAAAAATTTTTAAAAAAATTCTCATTTGAGAACATGTTCACTGATCTTTACAGAGAGAGGAAGGGAGAAAGTGGAGGGTAGAGAGAGAAAGAGAGATAGAGAAACATTTATGTGAGAGAGAAACATTGATTGGTTGCCTCCTGTACTTGCCCTGACCAAGGATTGAACCCATAACCCAGGTGCGTGCCCTGACTGGGAATTGAACCAGGGATCTTTTGGTGAATGGAATGACCCTACAACTAACAAATCCACATTGGCAAGGGCTATTATTAACACTTTTGAAATTATTTTCAACCAGATTTTGAGTAACTTTTTAGAAGAACTCCATGTGAGACATTTTCTGCGTATTAACATATTTCAAATCATTAAATCATCTTTATTTCATGTGTGCCTCATGATGCTGAAGACAGCATTATCTCCCTAAGTCCTATATATTTCAAGACAGAAATAATCATAGCATAAAACATCAAGCACAACAACATTTATACTACTAAACTGGTAAAGATTTATCACGCAGACAACTGTTTTGAACACCCTACTGCTAGGGCAAAAGAAAAAGGAAGGTCAGTGATTTATCTGAATGGACAGATGGGTCATAATGTATTCCTTCAAAGTGATCTAATTTGGTCTCTGACAGGCTGTAAAAATAAGTGACTCAGAGTAGAATGTCCTTCACTGACACACATGTGGGCTCTGATGGAGGGGTTTCTCTCCCTACCCTGCCCCAGGGGCTGGGCAAGGACTGAGGTCTGCTTCTTCAGGCATTGGGATCACACAGCCTAGGAACTGCAAAGACCAGGAGCAACACCTTGACTCATCTCAGGGAGCCTCCAGGACACCAGCACCATCTGTCAATGTCTGAGGAGCTCAATGCAACATGGCAGGTGCTGCTGAGAAAATGAGCAGGTCTCCCCTGCCCTGGCAGAAACTCGTGAGGTCTTAAGACTTGGGCTTCATAATGGTGCTCCTTTTAAGGTAGTTTGGTGATGTATCGAGAGGTCTCCATCAAAGTGAGAGTGGCAGGTTATATTAATGCCCAAACGGTTGGCTGCCCCTCCCTAGGGTACTGCTCCCTGAAGGAGGATTTCACATTGCCTCGCCGCTGATATCAGGAATGGCCGTGTGACTTGCTTTGTTGATGAAGTGGGGACTGAAGCTTTGAGAACAAGCTTGGGTTTTGTCATGCTTCGTTTGTCTCTGCCACAGACTTAATGTTCCCCAGAGAGGCTGCTCCATGAGCCTGGGTCCTGGAGTGGAGACAACATAGAGGAGGGTTGGGGCCAACCCGCAGTGGATACAAGTATAAATGCAAAATAGAGCTATTTATTATTATTGTAAGCCACTGAGATTTGGAGATCATTTGTTACCACAGCATAACCGAATATATCTGACTGATACAGGGAAATCACATCTCTCACTGTCCCCATTTGCCCAGCTGCAACAGGAAACAGCTGTTACTGTGAGCAAAGAGCTGGCTTGTTGGGCTCATTAGCCACTAAGGTTATAAGCACAATGAAGGCTGAGGAGTTGGCAACATGCAGTACTTTCTTTACTGAGAAACAACTTGCACCTGAACGTGGCCTGAGCAAAGATATGCTGGTTGTTTCAGGGACTCTCACTGGCTCATGCTGGTCATTTTGCACTTCTTGGACAATGCTTTGGAAGGGGGCCAGCCAGAGAATGGTTACAGCAGGACTATGCCCAAGACACAGAAACACTGGCATGCTTCCTCTGTAAGTACTGCCACAGTGTAACAACAGCATCTGGAACTGGTACCCCAGAAGAAAAAGCATCGGAAATGGCAGGAAGTAGAAGCATTAATAACTGTCAAGAGCAGGGCAGACAGGCTAACTTAATGGGTGATCTCAGTCCACTCAGGGCCTGATAAGTCCTATCACTCTCCCTGTCTACAGTCACTCCTCTTAGGAGACATATAAATCATAGCCAATGACCTAATAAAGTAATAAGGTTTGTCTGAGTTTTGACAACGGAAAATAATAGAGGACCTCAAATTCAGAGGTAGAGAAATGGAAGGCATTTTAAAATTGTTTTCTCACTGGAATAGAGGAAGTCTACAGATAAACAAAAAGTTATGCTCTGTCTACAGGTTGTCAATTTCCTGAAAACACCCACAAATCTATGACACTTTATAGAGCCACAGAAAAGAGTCAGGTTAAGTGGGAATGTTTTTCAGCTGGACATTTTCTCTGTTAGGTACTTGAATCGTCTCTTTCTGGCATAAAATGATTTTACTGGAGATTAATTTTTCTTTTACTTTAATTATTATTATTTTTGCTTGTTGCATTGTTGAATGTGGCAAGAGTGGGCTTTTACACCACGTAGCTCTGAATTTGAGTCCCACCTCTGCTTCTGAGACCCATGACTCAGCAAAGTCATTTTCTTCAATAGCCTTGTTGTAAGGAAATAAATGAAACATTTATGTATTGCGGTATTAGGCATAGAGCCTGACATAGAGCTCAATCTTTTGTTACCTTCTTTCTTTAATCTTTTGGAAATGTTCAGAGATGGGAGAAGATTTCTGTTGCTGGTGCAGGTCTGTCCTGGTACGTTGACAAACAATGTACATTTGATAATCACTATAGTTAAAAGAATAGGTGACTACTAAGTATACCATTTGCTTTATTAGGTCCACTACATGGCCTACCCAGCCCAGTGTTCTGCTCTAAATATCTATATTAAATTTCCATGTGGCTGATTGCTGCATATAATGTTTCAATGACTGCTTTCCTTACTCACCAGAAGCTGGCAGTTTGAGTCACTAGGTAACTTCTATTGAATTCAGTAAGTATTTGAGTCCATATAATGTATAAGCCACTTGGATAATTTATCTAAGGCTGTGCCCTAAGGCTGGTCCTTGCTTTCCCGTTTTCTCTCCATTTAACAGAAGGAAAAGTGTGGCTATTTCTGTTCTACCTGAGAATTGAATTCTCAATTCTATCCTTTCCAGATTCTCAGGGAACTTGTTTTGTCAATTATTCTTCCCTTGTTTATTGGCAATCTACTTTCTGCTGGCTCCTCCTCTTCTGCTGCGGACAAAAAGAGAAGAATAAACAAAACTCAAAATACTCATAGGAGCAACCCTCATGCAAGTCAGGCTCCTTCCTCAGGAGGCCTCAGGCTTACTCCAGCCCGGGGTCAGCTAACACACAGAGTGTGAAGGTGGGGTGGGCGTGGGGGTGGGGGGTGTTCGGGGCAATGGTCAGGATAATTAATTGCATCTGATGGAGCTGGACCCCTCCCCTCTCCCACACTGGGCAGGAAGTAGCAAGCAAGCTGGTTGCTTCTAGATCAGCAATTTTCAACCAGCGTTCTGAAAGAGGCACACGGGTGTGCCACACGAATTTTTATAACAAGCAATCTCTAACTCTTTAGTCAAGGGCACTGATCTCTTCTCTTAGACTGTCAAATTAAAAAAAAAAATGACAACAGACAACATTATACATATTTTTTATCAGATTGGCAAAAAATATATTTTTTGGTCTGTCACAGAATCTTAGTCATTAGTTTATGTGTGCCATGAGATGGAAAAGGTGAAAATAACTGCTCTAGATTAAAGGGGTAATAACCTCTGCTTACATAGAGTGAATGAAATTCTCGGAGCTGGTCTAACATGAGCTGTAGGTCTAGAGAATGAATCAGAGTTGTCTGGGACTCTACAACAATTTGGGGCAGGAAAGAGGAAAGGGAACAAGAGACTTCAGGGTGTCTTCCTAGCATAAACTCTAGGTGTGAGTAGGCCTTCTGACATGGGAGGCTCACAGTGGGGTGCTAGGACCAAAGAAGCACAGGGAACTCCTACTTCCAGTGGACTAGCCGCCATATACGCTGTCCTATTGAAAGTTGGACTCCTCTTCCAACCAGAGGAGGCAGGGAGTTGCAGCATTTGGATGTAATTTTCAAACAGACAGCATTGTCAGTCTCTTTTTGTACAAGGGAAGAAAATGATCAAGTAATGGGAAAGGGTCAAATGCTCTGCTACTGGCCATTTGCTCTGTCTTATTGAAAAGTCTAATATCTTATTTCCTATATACAGGTGACCTTTGAACAATGCAGGGGCTTGGGGGTGCCAACTCCTTGCACAATTGAAAATACGTATATAGCTTTTGACAACCCTAACACTTAACTACTGACAGCTTACTCTTGGCCAGAAGTCTTACTGACAACATAAAAAATTGATTAGTACATATTTTGTGTGTTATATGTATTATATACTTCATTCTTAAAAACAAGTACTAGAGAAAATATTATTTAAAAATCATAAGAGAAGGTACATTTATAGTACTGTATGTATTTATTGAAAAACATCTGCTTATAAGTGGCCCAGTGGAGTTCAAGCCTGTGTTGTTCAAGGGTCAAAGATATTTCAGTCCTAAAGCGAGAGGTTCAGGCTATTCAAGATAATACATATATCATACAAGCCATTTTAAAATCATAAGAAAGTTTTTAAAATTCATAAAATAAGTCCTATCCTTTATGGAAATAATTTAGACTCTTTTAGATTGTTTGTATTTCCATATACATCTCAGAATCAGTTTATTCTTGAATATCACACTCAACCTACTGATCCATTCTGTTGAACGTGAGCTGTAACACAAAAAGTAAATGCAAATACAGTGAATGCAAACATTGTGCAAATAATGCAAATATGTGAATACTGTGCAAACAACATGGAAGAAAAGCTAATTTCTACAAGCAGAACACACAGGTAGAAGTTATCATAACTTTAATCTGGAGGCAAATGTCTTGCTACCAGCTGCTCAGGTTGGGGGAGAGAAAAGTCTAACTCCTTTGGATAAATCCACTCCTTAGGATAAGGCCCTGTAATTACCAGAAATCTGCAGTAATGGAAATAATGTGAAAATACATTAACTGAGAAGAACTTCAGGGCTTACTATGAATCAAATCAATAGGCTCAGAAAAAAGATGACACCGGTCGGTGGTGAAATGGCACTCGATAAAATTTGGTACTAAACTTCATGTACTATGCCGGACCTGTGCCAGACTCATGGTATAAGGCAATGGGACTATGGTAGATACCCCAGAATATAAAGGTAAGCTTACAAAGAGCCATGACACCTGCCAAAACTTTATAATTTATATAAAGTGGTCTATATGGGGTGGTAAGGGAAGATAAAACACCTGAGCAATTAGCATGTGCACCAAACTGCTCGTGTGGACGTTCAACCTGTGATGTCCCTCAAATCATGTTATCACAGAAGCAGAGCTGTGCAGGGGGCACTGTGATGTGCTACCTGGAGTCCTCTTCAGTGAAGCGCTGGTTTGCTCCCAATTCCTTGGAGTTTTGTTGGCAGACAGAAACCTAATTTTATGCCCAGCTAAACTACTATTCAAGGTTTACTTCAAAATATAGACATCATGCAGGTACACAAAATAGTCCTTTGTCCATAGGCCCTCATCTAAAGAGCTTTTTACAGAGATTAACAACCAAAAAATCCGTAGGAAAAAAAGTATGATGCGCTTTCCCTGCGGCCGCGGAGCTGCGCGGAGGCGGAGGCTTGGGTGCGTTCAAGATTCGGCTCCACCCATAACCCACAGCCACGGCTGAGGAAGGCAGGGCTGCTGGAGGTGTAATGGACGTAATTACTGCTCTACAAGAGGTGCTGAAGACCGCCCCCATCCACGATGGCCTAGCAGGCGGAATCCGCGAAGCTGCCAAAGCCTCAGACAAGCGCCAGGCCCATCCAACTGTGATGAGCCTATGTATATCAAGTTCGTGGAGGCCGTCTGCACTGAACACCAGACCAACCTAATTAAGGTTGATGACAATAAGAATCTAGGGGAATGGGTAGGCCTCTGTAAGATCAACAGAGAAGGAAAACCCCGTAAAGTTGTTGGTTGCAGTTGTGTGGTGGTGAAGGACTACGGCAAAGAGTCTCAGGCAAAGCATGTCATCGAGGAGTACTTCAAATGCAAGAAATGAACAAATAAACTTGCTTTTTTTTTTTTTTTAAAAAGTATGATGCCTATTTGATAAACACATTTGTAAATTAATTAATGCCTGTAAAAGAGTAAGGGAAACTCAGTATATAGTGAAAACTTTATAATTTTATTATGAGGAAAGAGATAATGAAATCTTTAAATTTTTAATTAATAACTTGATAAAATCAACTCAAGAAAAGAAACAGAAAAGAAGGAAAGAAAAGCCTGGTAAATATAAAACATACAATATGACATAAGTAATTCCAAATGTTTCAATAATCAGAAGTATCACTGGATTAAACTCAGCTACTGAAACACCAATAAAGGATTTCATAAAATCAAGCTACTTACTGCGTATAGACATACCCATAAAATAAAACCACAAAGTGAAGTACACTAGGAGCATAATCAAAACAGAACCTATTAGGGCAATGTTAAAGTCATACAAAAGAGAATGCACTAGTAGGACTGAAGCTGACCTACAACTCAGTAAAAGACAATCCACAAAGAGAACATAATAATCACGAACAAGTACAGAGTTGATAACATAGCCTCAAACTGTAGAAAGAATACAAACCACAAAGAGAGGTAGACAAATCCACAATCATAGTTGAATAATTTTTAAAAACTTGATCAAAAACAAATATATAAAATAAACAAAATAACAATTTGTAAAAATAAATAATATATGGTTCTAATTAAGAGTTTATCATACACAGACATGCAAACCACATACAAAACCTTTTGCCCAACATATGAATAGACATTCTTTTCAAGCATAAATAAAATATTTATAAAAATTAAACATTTCAACAAATTTCAAAGAATTATTATCACACAGACCCTGTGTTTTTAAACTACAGTGCAATTACAGTAGAAAGTAATAACAAAGGATAGTTTTAAAAGAACCCAATACTCAAAAATAATCCATGGGTTAAAGAGGAAACTACAAAATAAATGATAAAATATTTAAGGTTAAAAGAAAAAAACCTACTGCATTTCAAAATTTGTATTATATAGATACAATATTTAGGAGGAAATTTATACCTTAATGTATTAACTTATAAACAATAAATGTTATTTTCATTAAATGACTTCATGATATAATTAAAGAAGCTATAAAAATGAAACAGTAAACCTATGGAAAAAATGTAAGTTCATAATAATAAGAGAAAAAATGAACAGAGAAGATATGCATAGAAAAGTCACTAGGCCCTGGCCAAATAGCTCAGTTGGTTAGAGCATCATCCCAATACACCAGGGTTGTGGGTTGAGTCCTTCAGGGCATTTACAAGAATCAACCAATGAATGCATATATAAATGGAACAACAAATCAATGTTTTTCTTTCTCTTTCTTTCTCTCCCCTGTCTTCCCTCTCTTTCTAAAATCAATAAATAAAAAAGTCTTTTAAAATAAAATTACCAGTAGCAATAATTAGCAAACTGAAAACCTATTTTTTGAAAAGGTCAATAAAAATATATATCTTTAAGACAACTGATCAAATAAAATACAGCAAACTGTATCTGGGTACATACTAACCAACTTTTTTTTTTTTTTTGCCAATGAATTTAAAAACAAATGAAATGGGCTGTTTTCTAGGAAAAAATGTAAATATTAAACTCAGAAGAAATAGAAAATCCAAATAAATGAATAATCACTAAATAAATGGTATCAGTTTTAACAGCTCTACTTTTCCAAAAGAAGAATATCTTTTAGGTAGCAAAAGATGAGTTGCATGAAAGTTTCAAGGAAAGTAGATAAAATTTCTCAGACAAGAGGAAAAAATATTCAACTCATTGTATAAGCACAGCATAACCTTACACACTAAAATTAAGTAATCAATTTACTGAAAAATATCACTTATGGATATAGGTGCAAAATTAAGAAATATATTATTAGTAAACTAAATCCAGGTAGCAGTATTTAAAAATAGTAATCATGATTAACATTGAGTTTACTTACAAAACAGGGATAGTTTAATATTGGAAAAAATCTATCCAAGTAAATTTAATGCATTGACTTATTGAAAAAGTAAAAATATATAAACATCTTAGTAGATAATCATAATAAAATATTTGATAAAATTTAAGATTTACTTATTATAAAAAATCCTTGTCAGATGATAAGTATAAACAATCTTCTTAAATTCAATAAAAGGTGTTCACTAAACTTTTACTAGGAACAGCAAAACATTTGAAACAATTTAAATGCTCATCAGTTGGGGAATGCATACATAAATATATGAATTTATTCATACAGCTGGACACTATGAAACAGTTAAGTTGAATTATCCACCAAGACGTGTGTATGTTGTTGAGGGAGCAAGGAAGTCATAGCAGGTAGAAGAGAGATGGAAAACTCTTCATTTTCTAGGCGCTGTCATCAGGTCACAATGTAAGTGCTGTAAACGAAGGTTTCAGTGTGCACTAGAGGAGGCAGGAGAACAGGAGAGGCCGGTCCTATAGGGCCCAGGAGACCGTAGTAAAAAGCTTGAATTTTATTCTGGGTGAAGTGGAAAGCATTGGAGGTTTTAGGCAGGGGAGAGATAACTGCTTTATGTTTTTAAAAGATCACCATCTGTTTTAGTCAGTTCAGGTTGCTATAACAAAGTACCATAGATTAGATGGTTTAAATGACAGAAATTTAGTTCTCACAGCTTTGGAGGCTGCCACGTCCAAGATCAAAGCCCTAGCAGAGTCAGTGTCTGGAGAGTGTCTGCTTCTGATTTGCAGATGGCCACACCGTCACTGTATCCTCACATGGCAGAAAGCAGTGCAAGGAGCTCACTAATCTCATTCATGAGGGCTCTACTGTCATGACCCAATCACCTCCCAAAGGTCCAGTCTCCAGAAGCCATTACTTTGGGGGTTAGGATAGCAACATGTGAACTTGGGGGAGCACAAACATCAGTATATCTCCTCCGTATCTCATCAACCACTGGCACAAAATATTGTTTTTTTCACCATCAAGATTTATAGTACTTATGTTCTATTCTATAACTAGATATATCACCTATGCTTTATTTGTAGGTTGGTTCGAAAGTTGTAATCAATGGACACCATTTGTAATACATAACGTAATTATATAAATATATTTCATGGCAGATCGAGTAAGCCATCTGCTAAAATTTGCTGTAAATGGGGATTTGCCCTCTGTGGACTAGGTCTACAGTTTTCTAGTATTGGCAGAATATGTGGCAATTCTGTCTAATACTGATTTTTAGTATTTCAAAGCCACTTTTTTGCTGTGTACCCATGCCACCTTTACAGCAGTGCTATCAGTGATCGAGCAGATCACGATTCATGCTCTTGGTGTCAGGCAGGTGCCACGAAACAAAGGAAGAGGAGAGGCCTAGCTTACATTTGTTCTGTGTCTTATTCCAGACTCACCGAGCAGACGCACTCTTCCAGCTGGCAGGTGGAGGAGATGAGAGGACAGAGAGAGACCGGCAGTGTTACTGCGGATAAACTTCCTCTACGGGGAGTGAGAAGAGCTTTTCCTTACATCATTCTCCTCTTAAGTGTTAAGTGTTTCCCTCACTTTCCTTCCCCCTCCAATCTTCTGGCTTGCTCTTTCATGTTGCCTTCCACCCCGGGGGATCAGCCAGGTTCTTTGCTTTTCTTACCATTACCAAATGGCTTTCATCGCATACCTGATTAGGTCTCCACTGAACCCATGACTCATAGTCTTGTGGGTTTATCCTCATCTGCTGTGGACCTGAGGACTTGTGGGGAGCCCATGTGGGAAGCTGGAGGAGCAAGTCTTTGCAGTGCAAATTATGACCACAAGCAAACTCTTTGAAACACTTTATTACACTGTCCATTCCTCACGGCAGACCTGTGGAATTATTAGCACCCGTATTTTGTAAAGGCACAAACTGAATTTTAGAAACGTTAAATAAATTGCCCTAAGTCCCACAATTCAGAAGCAGAAGAAACAGGATTCTAAGCTAGGCTTTCTTATTTTGGCCCTGTGTTCTGCCCACAATACCATAATGGTTCATTTGTAAAAAAATGGTTTTCTTTTTCACTGTTTCCTGATTTGCCAGCCTCTTTCTCTTTGGCCTGCAGACAAGAGAGGGGAAGGATAGAGTAATTCTAGAGCATAGACAAAGATGCGAATGGCTTTGCTCATATGTTTGAGAGAATCTGGGCAAAAGCACTTGAACAGTTGAGTGTACACAATCCTTTAGCAGGTGCTATTATCTTCCCAATGCACAGTCCCTGATAATTTGCGTTTAACTGACATCTCTTTAACTCCTACCTGCAACAGTTGGGCAAATGAACTGAAGCTGGAAGCTGCAGTCCATTTCCTGCAGATTCTTTTTTAACTGGCAAATCTCTCTGAGAGGAAACTATTTCCATCGCGCTTTGGGTAGAATAAATGGATAAATGTGGTTTTCCCAGCTGAAGGGTCTGAGTGCTACCTTCTGCTTCATTTCCTCATCATCCATACCCATCGACCTTCAGACTCAGCCTTGCCTCTTCCCAGAATTATCTTTTCACACCATCAAGTAATTTGTAAGAAAAGGGGATTATAAAACATTTTAAACATACACAAAAATAGAATAGTACAATGAATCCCTACATAGCCATCATCCAGAATCAATAATTAGCAAAATTATACAACGCTACAATATGTATTGCGGGGATTTTTTCTGAAATATTTAAAAATATAACCCAGGCTCCATATCATTTTACCCCTATGTACTTCAATATGGATTGAGGCCAAGCTGTTTAATGTCACCAATATTTTTCTAAAAAGTATGGACTTATTCTCTAGGCTCACTACTTTCCAAATTATTTCACAGAAATCTCCCATATTTGTTATTCAAATTTCTAATTTAACTACATAAAATGCAAATTAAATGAATCAATAGTTTGTGTTCACCCCAATATCTGGAAGAAATAAGTCTACATAATTAAAAAATGGATCAGTGAGTCAGTGGCTCACTGAGTGACAGCCCAGCTGGAGGGGGAGGCGACCAAGTGCAGCTGCGGGGGCTGCTTCTCCCGCTGACCGCTGCCGCGAGTGGCAGGCTCTGCGCCCCCTCCCCCGGCCGAGCCACCAGAACAACTGTCAAGTCCCACGCTGTATTCACTCAGCTGTGCAACCACAGGCTGCTTGCCACAATGACACCATTCAGGACCAGCTATAGTTCCACCTGCTCAGGGAAGGCTTTCATAATTCCACTTGGCTCTCTCTCTAGCACACAACTCATGAGCTACTACTCCACACATACATCTTGTCTTCTCAGGTAGACTGCAAGAACATTGAGGGTAAGACTGTGTTTATCCTTCTATATGTGACTTATTGTGCCCAATAATGATGGAACAGCTGGTTCTAAATATATATTATGGAGCAAATGAAGTTCCACTTGAGTTTTCATTTGGGCTGAAGTTATTAGTATCAATTTTTCTGCTCAAAATTAAGTCATGAAAAGAGAGAAGAAAAATGCAAAACCCTGCAAAGGCATTTCTGTTTAAGAATAGAGATAAAAGACAGGTTGGTTAGAGTTTCATCCATCCACTTGCTCAGCCTGCCCTGCGAGTCCCCTCGCACCCTGCTGTGTCTTTACTTGCACAACCTACAAATACTTTTTTTCTATCTCTTCCCTTGCACAAATGACTAGGGCAATTGTCTGTTGTTGGCACCTATTGTGATATGACCGCGTGTTTAAGAATCTCAATACTGTCTGTAAGAAATCAGCCACTAACTGAACCTTTGCCCAAATCAACAGAGGCTCATTCCTGAAGCAGCACCACGGTGCCACCAAGTGGACAGTTTTTGAAAAAATTCATCTCACCATGAACTGACGAATCATTTTGGAACTGAAGCATTTATGGCCAGCTCTTGCACAGAACTGCATACTTGATACTCTGCACTCATCTACCTTGGATGCTTGATGAATTCTAATATTTGCTTCACTTATGCTTCTTAAACTTTTATCCTCTTTAATTCCTAGTTGTGATTTTTCTTTAAGGAAACTCCCAATGAAAGCATTATGACATACAATATGGGCACTTACCTTTTATTTTACTATATTTTGAGAGAAAGCAAGTTCCTCATTTTCTCTGTGTGCACTATTTCCTAGAGAGGTCTATTTAAAGGAAAAAAAATTCTTATGTAATATGCATGTTGCTTATATGTAGTTTTGATGTTTGAGATTTTCTACAGTTAATCTCATATCTTATTATTCAGAACATCAAACAAATGGTGCTGGGACATATACAAAAAAAGTGAACCTCAACTCTTACCTTGCAGCATACACAAAAATTAGCTCAAAATGGATGTGATTAGCACAGACACCCCCACCCTCGGATGACTGTTCAATCTGAGACAATCCTTGAAGAGATGAGACAACCCTGGTACACCTTCCTCTCTCCTACTTACCTGTGGCTAAAACATATACAAAAATAGAATATGTTTGAAGAAAAGCTCACCTGCGTTTTCCTCAGAAGAGGCTCCGTATGATGACATTCTTTCTTTAAAAATAGTATTTGATCGATTTAATATTTAATTTTCCTAGAAGTCTACCTTGGCTCCACGTAGATTAGGCCAGTGCATATTTTTGTTCCATAGGAGAGGACTGGAACATTTTCAGATTGATGTATCATAGGTAACTCACAAAATGTAGGCAAGGGCACCGGACTAACAGCAGGAAATCCAAGGTCTAAGCCCAGGTCTGTTACTAACACCCAGTGCAGCCACATACAAGATGCTGAAGACTCTCTCTCTCTCTTAGTTTCCACATTTGTAAAATGAGGTAGTTAGTACACCTCCTCTTTAAAAATTTTGTGTATTTCTAAATTTTCTTTAAGCAGCATGTGTTATATACTGTTAATGAGAATAAGAGAGCTGGGCAGGATCCCTTGGGTTCCCACCCTTTCTCTTGTTTGATGTTTTTCATGATTGTGTGTATTTAAAAGTTAGTATCCTTGAAATAGGAACTCCTCATTTAAAAACTGTTATCCTTGAGATCTCTAATTAATTTTGGTGAATACTTACGGAAAATTTCTGAGCTATACCTTTCAAAAGTGCCTATTACAACAAACATTCCTATAATTTTTCTAAATTTCAATGTGTTTAAATGAGTTTAAGGACCATATGTCCTAAACGTGCCATCCACAACTACCTCTACCATTTCTGCAAAAGCAAATCTCAGTGTCCTGTATCTTTGGCCACTATGCCATTGGATTACACAGGATCTGTAGGTGTAAAGTTTCTGTAAGGAATCACCAAAATGTAGTGGGGAAGAATTGGACAGCAACCCAAACCCTTGGATTTTGCCCCAAAACTATCACCCTCTAAGCACCTGGTTGTGGGGAAAAACACTCAGTGAGTCTCAGCCTCTGTTTTGTTATCTAGAAAATGGTGATAATAAATCCTGCCAGACACTTAGTTGTGCGAAGGTTCAGGTGAAATAAGGTTCAAGGTAACATGCTGGACAGTCAAAAGGGCAGTATGATGGGAATCTGTCATTTGGTAAGAAGAAACTAAGGGAGCGAGGAAGGTGAGGGATGCAGGAGAAGAATCAAGGATGATTTAGAACCAGGAGCGAAAACTGATGGTGCCACCCGTGCAGCTGTGAGGACTGCCAGCTCTTGCTGGTCCCTCTCCCTCTTGCGGGAATGATGTGAACAGACCTGACACCTGGTGCAGATAACAAGAAGGGAGAGGAAGATGGATGCCACAGTCTAAGGATCCATAGAAAAATAGAAGAACGAAGGGAAGAAATAGGACAGGAGAGGACAGGATGAAATTAACACTACATTACTACTTGGGGCAAGCCAGACACCATGTGTATGTGATCATTTTACATGCCAGGATGGCTTCTGGCTTCCCAATTGTAGAAATAGAACCTTCAATTGATGAATACAAAATAATCATTAAAAAATTGAAACAACTCAAGAATGAGAAGTCTTACAATTAAAAAAAAAATGGGAGGACTACATTCTTAAAAGTTTTTCACATCCTATAGGACAAAGAAAGGATGCAAAAATGTCCCAGATTAAAGGAGGCTAAAGAGGCATGACAACTACATGCAATATCTGATCTAAGCTGAAGCCTGGACTAGAGAAGACAAAAAGTGATATAATTGGGTCAGTTGACAAAGTGGAATATGAATGGCAAGTGGGATAAAAGTACTCTGTCAATGTTAAACTTAACGAAAGTTTTATATTGTATTATGGTTATATAAGCAAACAAACACCCCTATTCTTAGGAAACACTGAAATATTTAGGAGTGATGGCCCGTGATGGATGTAACTTATGTTTAAATTGTTCAGGAAAGAGAGAGATGGAGAGAAAAGGAGAGGGTGGGCAAATGAGGTAAAATGTTATAAATAAGTCATCTGGATTAAAGGTATATGAATATTGTTTATGCTACTCTTATTTGCGCAACTTTCTGTAAATTTGATTTTATTTCCTCATAACAAAATGTTTTGAAAGTAAAGCAAATATTTTAATGAGGTCCTCCATTAAACATTCTCATCATTATTTTAGTTATTAATAATAACCTTTAAGATCTGCATGACTCCTAAACATTTACAAAGTACTTTAACAATTTTATTTAATTATCATTATGGAAGCCCTGTTTTACCGATAAGGAAAGTGAGAATCAGAGACTTCTTCTGAGACCCTGGGCAAGTCATCTTCGTATTGGCACTGTCTAGGCCAGTGAACAATGAAGAAAGGCAGGGGCAATGATTTGACTTGCCTCAAATCACAGACCTAGAGTTGCACAGGTAGGACCAAGACTCAGAGCTCAGTACCTTTTTTACTTCTTTGCAGCTATCAAGTACCATAAAACACACTTAAATTTTAGACCAGGATTAACTATTATTTAATTACTCTTTGATGATTCTCAAGTCGCATAATTTTACAGTGCCTTAGGCTAACTTTCATGTATGTCATTTATCATCCTGTAGCTAAGACAAGTAACAGTTGGAAAAATGTTAATCAAATCCTAGAAGAGTAAGACTACCCTAGGAATACACTCCAATATATTGTTTTTTACAAGTGATACTATTTAATCTAATACAAACAGTTATTTTATATAGACATTTTGCATGTATACATGAGAATGAAGGTGTTATCAAGATATCTATACTGCTTATTTTTTGGTGGCAAACCTTGCCCCTCCCTAATATAAAATTTTGTGTATTGTCATTTTGAGCACTTCAACATTTTTTATTTTTCATTTTCAGAATTTTTTCCAGGTTCATTTTCAGCATTCAAATTGAAAATTCTAGACTGCATTACCAGCCACAGGTATGGTTTCTAGGAACTGATTATTATTCCTGTTTGTTTAAATCAGTGCCAAGCATTTTTTGACATTTGCTAAACCTGATTTATTTTTAAAGTGAAATACGTTATGTTAAACAAAAGCAACAGAAACACATAAATGAAGAACGGAAGTGCAAAGAATGAGAATGGAAGCCTAGGCTGCCAGGGCTGGGAAGGATCACCTGGTCTCCGGGGCCCTGTCTGGATGATGAGGAAAACCTCCTGTCAGTGGCGGCCCTGGGGATGCCTGCTGGTTAGACCCGCTCTCAGGACTGGGTCTTTAGTCAGCCTGTATTGACCTATCTTTTACTATGTGAGTTATGAATCTAATTCTCAATACTCATCCGTAGAGAGGTGTGTTACAATTGGGAAATGACAAAGGTGTCATTTGGGGAGGAGAGCTGGCCATTTGACAAAGCCTGAAAGGTGATTAGACAAATGATTGTTGCTTGTTAATCAACTCAGTGAGCAGGCCTTCGGGACAAAGAGACATGACTTAGGACGCCTCAATCTGCATTCGGCTCTCCATCCCTTCTCCGATATGTTGTATTTCCCGGCTTGTCAGTACATTAAAAACCAGATGCAAGTTGATTCTTAATGCTTAGATAGAAGAAAATGTTTTAAGAGTTATCCTCATACAGATTTGTTTTTGCATAATTTATAGCAACAGAATCTTCTCCTGTGAGTTATTAATTCTCCGTGAGTGCTCAGTTTGGTAGATTAAAACCTCATGCTAATGTGAGCAGACAAGTTTACAGGCTTCATTTTAGAGAGAGCAAACTTACTCATTAATTCTTTAGTATTTTTATTGAGCACCTACTGTGTGTCAAAGATTAGAAATTTAAAGGTGAATGAGGCTGACACCCTGCTTTCATAATTGGAGAAATGGATAATTAAACAGATGATTCTTAATAAAAAAGTGGTATGCACAAGGATAGGATGGGTTGAGCATGAGGTTCTACAGACAATTTTTGATAGATTCCTCACTTTTCTATGACAGTTGCTTGACCACTTTGCAGATCATGGACGTTTCTGGGGAATAAGATAGTTAAGCAGAACACTGAAGGACACAAAGTTTAGCCAGAGTGAACAATCAGAAGAGAAGAAGAGAATTCCAGGTAGAGAAACTAAAATATGCAAAGGCCAGGACACAAAAGAGAGCAGAACAGATTTTTGGGACTGTAAGAAGTTGGTGTAGCTGGAAGGTGGTATAAGGGAGAAGAGCCAGATCACAAAGGTCCTCAAATGCCGTTCCAAGAAATTTTGATTTTATACAGATGGCTATAAAATGACATTGAAGGATTTTAAATAGACATAAAATGACTGAGTGTATAGGGGATAGATTGGCCTGTGGGTAAGTCCGGAGGAAAGATGCTAGCTGAGAGACTATTGAAAAAATGCAAGCTGAGAAAGCATGGCGGGCCGGAGCGCCCCAAACCGAATCACCGACACAGTGCCCCTTCTCACAGCGGTGTTCTGTGGATCCAAAGCTTTCTGGGAAAGGAGAGATGAGGTGGAGAAATTTCGAACTGATCTTGGCCCTCTGCCCTTTTGGAATTATTAAATCATGCCATCTTCATTTTTAAAGAGTCACACACTCAGAGTGCTGTGGTCTAAATAATGTAATTTGATAGAAGGAAAGCATCACATTACTCGACACTGAAACACTCACAATTATCATCCAAATACCTGAAAGGTGGATGAAACAAGTTAGGGAAAATATCAGAGTTGCCAGCTTTCCCCAACAATTGCTATTATAACCTTCATGTTCATCTTGTGAATTTTACATGGAATATTTCAAATAAATATATTCATGGGTTAAAGTTAAAAAATTGTTCCTTTATTAATTCTTAGCTTTAGAATCAAGAAGACTGTATCCTGCTTCTTTTTGGCGCACTCAATACCTCAGACAAGGACTGTTACATAGTAAGTGCTTAACAGGTGGCTGAAAGTCAAGAATTAAAAACATACTAATCTGCATTCCTACCAACAGTCAATGAGGGTTCCCTTTTCTCCACATCCTTTCCCACCCTTGTTGTTTGTTGATTTATTGATGATAATTGCCATTCTGAAAGGGGTAAGGTGATACCTCATTGTGGTTTTAATTTGCTTTCTCTGATGATTGACGTTGAGCATCTTTTCATATGTCTGTTGGTGATCTGTATGTCCTCTTTGGAGAAGTGTCTATTCAGGTCCTTTGCCTGTGTTTTAATTGGACTTTTTTTTTTTTTTTTTGGTGCTAAGTTACTCAGCCACTACGGTAAACAATATGAAGGTTTTTCAAAAAATTAAAAATGGAAATGCCTTATTACCCAGTGATTCTACTTCTGGGTATATAACCAAAGAATCCTCAAACAAAAATTTGAAAGAATATATGCACTCCTAAGTTCATTGCAGAGTTATTTACAATAGCCAAGTTATGGAGGCAACCCAAGTGCCCATCAATAAACAAGTAGATAAAAAAGTGGTTGTATGTATATACAATGGAAATTACTTGGCCATAAAAAAGAATAGAATCTTCCCATTTGCAATGGCATGGATCGATCTAGAGGGTAGTATGTTAAGTGAAGTCAGTCAGTCAGAGAAAGACAAATACCGCATGATTTCACTTATATGTGGAATTAAGAGAACCATATAAATGAACAAACAAAACAGAACCAGACTCATGGATACAGAGAACAGACTGATAGTTACCAGAAAGAAGGAGCTTGGGGGAGTGGGTGAAAAAAGTGAAGGGACCGAGAAGTACAGATTAGTAGTTATGAAATAGTCATGGAGATGTAAACTACAGCACAGGAAATATAGTCAATAAAATGTAATAACTGTATGGTGCCAGGTGGGTACTGGAAATAACAGGAGGAACACTTTGTAAAGTATGTGGTTGTCTAACCACTACACTATGCACCTGACACTAATAAAAATAATGTTGAATGTAAACTGTAATTCAAAAATAAATTTAAAAACACACTGATCAAAATTGATTTTCTAGGATGTTTTATGATTTTTTTAAAAGATTTTATTTATTTACTTTTAGAGACAAGAAGGGAGGGAAAAAGACAGAGAGACACACATCAATGTGTGGTTAGTTCTTGTGCATCCCCTATTGGGGACCTGGACAGCAACCCAGCCATATGCCCTGACTGGGAGTTGAACCAGCAACCCTTTGGTTCACAGACTAGCACTCAGTCCACTGAGCCACACCAACCAGGGCAGACCTTTGCTGATTTTCATAAAGATTCAAAGAAGTTCCTTGAACATCAAAGAAATATTAATTGAAAGTAAAAAAAATAAATACTAATACTCATTTGGGATGATTGTAGCTTCAGATGTGTTTATACAATTTACCAAAAAAAGAAAAAAAACCACCAGTGAGAATTGCGTGGGTGTAACTAAGTGCAGAATTTGGCCTTTTGTAATTAAGAGCTATTTGAAATGAGAAGAGCTGAGTAGTTTTTAAAAAAATGGATGACAAGAGCTGAGGGTTTAATGGCACTCCACAATTTTGTTCTCATGGCTGGGACTATTAAAAGAACATTTTCTAATTTCTTCTAATGATCACAAAGATGATTCTAGACCAAGGACAGTGAAAGACTTTGAATGTAATAGTTGGAAAAACCTTGTATGGATATATACACCTACCCATCAATTGTGTTCAAACTTTAAAACATAAATTATAATATATAAATGTATATAATTATAACTTATAATTACGTAAATATTTTAGTTTTAAGAAAAATCATGCTGTATACTTGTTAAATGTTAGTAGCTATTTTTCCTAGTCATCTTGAGGGATGCTTTTAAAACATAACACCTTTATTTTGGGAATAAAAGCAAAACTTTGCAGCAAGTGGAATGCAATTTATACATCTGTACTCTTTTACAACAATACAGTAATCAAATTATAATTTGCCAACCAAATTCTTTACTAAATGCATGTTAGGATTTTCACTGGCTTTTAAAAGATTTGTATCTTAGTCAGGTAGACAAGGAAGAATATTTTCATGGAGACTTCTTACTAAATATTTTATAGAAATCAATCACTACCATACTGCACTTTACACCCAGAACACTTGCTTTTCAGTTTATTATTCCAGGATACTATGTTTGCTATTATAGGATGTAATTTTCTTTAGTTTTACATTTAAGTTTCATTCATCTAAGGAGCTTTTTTCCATTTCTTTTTTCTGTGGTTCATACTGTGCCTTACATTTATTTAGCAAGAGTTCTAAGTAGAGACAATGGAGACTCTGGGTTTCAGTGGAGATACTGGGACTTCCTGTTCCTGTTGGTGGCAGCACCGCCTTCGCTTTCTGTGCCCCGCACAGGAGGGCTTGGACTGAAAGGAATCACTGCCAGACTAAGCCTTTGGAAGTCCTTTGAGAACAGAATGCTTTGAATCAATTAGGTGAACAAAAATGAAACTATTGTGTAAATGTACAATAAAGCAACCTCATTTTAAGAAAACCAAATAGATTCACAAAACCAAATTGATTTAGGATGGTGAATTTGCATTAAAAAATTGCAAAATCCTTCAAGTAGTGAGCCTTTCAATTGAATCTAAATATTAAATCTAAACAGTCTATTGAATTTTGATACTGGCACTTAGAATTTTTACTTAGGTACACCACAGTAAAGTACACCACTTTTTGTATGAGAATAGAATATTTTGCATTTGGTAGGTTTTTGCATTCCTCAGAGCCTCTTACTGTGCTTCATGCAATTTGCATCGTCTAACAACTATGTGTAACTTCCCTAGTAAAGGGAACATAACCTAGTATAGAAACTGTGACTTCTAACCAAGCCCCACTTTCACAAAGCTGCATTCCTGGAAGGGTGTTCTTTGTTTTGTTTGTTTCTTTATTAGAGGCATATGTCTATTACAAATAACATATGATTACTTGGGCACATGCCTGTATTAAAATATTATTGCATTTAGTTAAGGATATTGAGATATATTTTTTAAACTCTTTAAAAAATATCTCACCCAAGGGCATTTTTTTTTCATCACTTTTTAGAGAGAGAGGAAGGGAGAGAGAGAAACATTGATTGGTTGCCTCCCGTATGTGCCTGGATGAGGGATTGAACCTGCAGATTTGGTTATGGTATGATTTTCCAACCAACTGAGCCACACCAGCCAGGGTTATCTTTTAAACTCTTAAATAATGGACATTTTGCGTCACAGTTAAAAATATTTTTTATTTGAAAGTGTTTTAAACTGATCTATTATACCCTTATATGGTAAATTTAGAAAATTGATGTCAATTCTGAATAACTTAATGAATATTTGATTCATATTTCATCCTAAATCACGGAGTACTAATTTGACATTACTTCTCTCTGTAATGAAAATCATTCACTCATCTGTTCAAGCCATGCCCATTGATTTCTTTTGAGGAAATATTATAAGCATGCTTTTGATCCAATAGTTTAAAGAAATATGCATAATACACAAGCAGGATGAGTAGAAAAACTTATGGTCAACATCATCACTTTGATTTAATAAGAGGAGTAGAAAATAATTTTATTCTGCCAAGAATAAAAAGGAGGTGGAGAAATGCAAAAGCATTAGGCTTTCAGGTGTGGTGCCTCTAATACCTGTCCATGAAACAGTAATTTTTAAAAACTCGATTTAACCAGCACTTTACACATAGCTGCTGCTCAATAGTACTGACTGGTCAGTTAACTGACTTTAATAAGCTATTGATTTGGCTGGGTTAGTCCTTATCTGTTTTCCTATTTGCTGCCTGGTGGGTCCATCTCTTAAACTAGTTACCACCTTCAGGGTAGGCTTTTCACTTGAAAATAAACTTCTGGCTGTTCTTTAGTTTCATTTTTTTGAAGTGCCCTTCAGATGGTTTTATTTTTGGGCAGCAGAGATAGCAAATTGTGACCAGACCAGAAAAGTGGTGACTGCCCTGAGTAGAGGAGGGACATCGGTGTCATCAACACAGGAAGGCAGAGCAGGGCGAGGCCAGCCTGTGGATTCCTTCGTGGGGATTCGCTTCATTTGTCCCCTGGTGGCTGGGCAGAACTTAGGAGCCCAAAGGAAAATGTGAAGTGACAGGTGTGGCCCTGTGCCTTTTACACTGCCCTGTCTCCCAGAGCTGGGTCCTTTGAACTATCTGCTTGTCAGCCCGCCCGCCTTTCCCGGCGCCTAGCCACCAGCATTCTACTTGACCTCGGTGACTCTGAGGTGGGGGCCCATTTTCCAAATCCATTGCCGTCTCCATGCCCCACCACCTGAGACCACAATTTTATTTCAGTAGGGAGTTTTCCAGTTAGTTGTTAAGAGTAACAATTAAACCAGTCCACACCAATAGGTGCAGTAATCTTTCTAAAGGTTTTTGCGTTTTATTTTTATTATTTTTTATGTAATAATTTTATTGTGTTTTTTCCATTACCATTTAGGCCACTTATACTCCCTCTCCCCTGCCATCTCCACACTGCTGTCCGTGTCCATGAGTCCTTTTTGCTCAGTCCCTCCACCTCCTACCCGCCACCCCCAACCACCTTAGCTGTTATCCTGCTGTCTAGCCATGAGTCTGCCCTCTATTTTGCTTGTAGTTCAGTTTGTTCATTAGAGTTCATGTATGAGTGAAATCATATGGTATTTGTCTTTCTCTGACTGGCTTATTTCACTTAGCATAACGTTCTCCAGGTCCATCCATACTGACACAAAAGGTAATCCTTTTTGTTGTTGTTGTTGTTGTTGTTGTTTTTACAGCCAAGCAATATTCCATTGTGTAATGTCACATAGTTGTTTTAGCCACTCATCTACAGATGGACACTTGGGCTGCTTCCATATCTTGGCT
This sequence comes from Pteronotus mesoamericanus, assembly GCF_021234165.1. Lineage (NCBI taxonomy): Eukaryota > Metazoa > Chordata > Mammalia > Chiroptera > Mormoopidae > Pteronotus > Pteronotus mesoamericanus. The sequence continues at coordinate 8,391,543 of NW_026555310.1, forward strand.
TTTGTAAATAACGCTGCAATGAACATAGGGGTGCTTGTGTCCTCTTGAATTAGTGTTTTGGGTTCCCTTGGATATATTCCCAGAAGTGGAATCGCTGGGTCAAAACGTAGATCTATTTTTAAGAATAAGTTTTTAAACATAAAAATGAAGTTATAATATAATGACAGAATTTCATATCAGTAAAGAAACGTATGTTTCAATCAGGAATCTTCCAGGTACTTATACAGTGGAAGTTTATTCTCATTCTTACTCTACCTAGATCTTCTGAAGAAAGAAAAACAGTTTACTGGGATAAAAGCTAATGATTGATTTGCTTATAAACTGGCGCCGTGCTTGGTCAGGTTCTGCCTGAGTCTCACAGCCTTGTCTTGTCAATGGTTAAGCTGCAAGGTTGTATAGACAGGACAATTTCAATAATTTAATTTATTACCTTCCATCTCTGCTATGAACAGAGAAGGTAATTAATGCTGTGGACTTTGCATCAGAGACAAATTAAAGGCAGCCTTTGTCTTTTTCCAGCTGCATGGTCTTGGACAAGTTACAGAACCTTTCTAAGCTGCAGCTTTCATATTAAACTCCTGTGGTTGATGTGAGTCCAAATAGGAAAAAATCGGTAAAGTCCCAAATATGTACTCAAATTTAGATCAATTTAGATTAGAGTCCCACTGGTGTTATTTTAACTGGTCAAGGTAATTCTAAGTTTAATATGGAAGAAAAAGTGTAAAATAGTTGTCAAAAAATTGTGGAAGAAAACAGTGAGTTAAGGGGAACTTGCCTTATTAAATCTTCATATATGGCTACTACAGTCAAAATAATATGCCTATTGGCTCAAGGATGAACAAATTGATCAGGAAACAGAATACAGTGCAGAAACAGATTGAAGTACTCTTTAAAATAAGAACTTGATAAATGGTGATGCTTACAGTTCAATTTAGTGAGAAAAGGAAGGATTGCCTCATATACAGTGTTAAAGTAATGGAATATTCACCTGAAAGAAAAAAATAGATATGTAATTTACAACCCACGCAAACAGAATATTAGAACATAATTAATGAGATTAAGAATCTTGGGGGTAGGGTACAGGCATTCATAGGCAAGACAGAAAAATCCACAAGTCATTTAAAAAAATGAAGAGACTCGGCTACATAAAAACCTAAAATTTCTGAATGGCAAAAGACACCAATACAAATTTAAAAGAGAAGTGACAGTTGAGAAAGAATATTTGCAGCATATATGAGAAAAATGTTAATTTCCCTTTAATACAATGACTCCTGTAAATGGATAAATACAAGAAATATAATAGAAAAAGAGGTACACAAGATGATATAGTAATTCTCAGATGAGGGATACAAATAGCAAATAAACATTTGAAAAGATGCTATACCTAACTGGTAGTCAAGGATATGTCTATTAAAGAAATAAGGAGATAACTATTTTTCATGTATCAGAGAGACATAAATTTTGTAAAAATTTATCAAATCTACTTTGGCTAAAGTGTGGGGAACACTGATATCTCTCAGGCACTGTTGATGAATGTGTACTTAACTAAAATATTTTTGAAAGTCAGTTGATAATATTAAATTTAAATGTTTATATCTTTGACCTAGAAATGCTATGTCTAGGAATCTAACTTATATAAAGAAAAGTACTAGTCTTATGGAAAAAGCTGAGTAAAACTGCATATTGCTGCATTTAAAAAATGAACACCCCAAACCCTGAAATTACCTTCAGTATCCACCAATAGAACAAGTATTGACCAGATTATTATTTATTCATACTATAGAATATTATATAAACATTACATAGTTCAATAGTCCTTGATTTAGAAAAATATCTATGACATACTGTGAAATGAAAAAAGAAAGGAGCCGAGTAATATGTATAATATGATTGGATTTAGTAAAAAGAAAAAATACTATATATGTGTGTCTAACTATAAGACTATATAATGTAATTGTGGTGTGTGTGTAGGTATGGAAAGACTTATGAAAGGATTCATTTCAAGATGTTAAAAGCAGAGAAATGGGGTTGGTTTGGGGGAGGAGACCACTGATTTCTTATATCTCTATATTGTTTGAGTTATTACACAAAGTCTTCATTACTCTTATGGGTTAAATTGGGTTCCCCACCGCACCCCCCAAATTCACATGTTGAAGTCATAACCCTCAGCATCTCAGAACGTGACCTTATTTGAAATTAGGGGCAGGTGTAATTAGTTAAGCTAAGATGAGATCATTCTGGAGCAGGTTTCCTTCGTACTGGTATCCTTAAATTGGGGAACTTTAGACACACAGGCAGACACAAGGAGAAGGCAGTCATCCACAGCCTCAGAGGGAAGCCTGGAACATCTCCTTCTGTGACGGCCCCGGAAAGAACCTCTAGACAAATTTCTGTTGTTCAGGCCACCGGTTGGTGGTCCTTTGTTATGGCAGCCCAAGCAATGGATACAATTACTGCTGAAATTAAAAACCAGTACAGTATTTTTGAAAAAGGTGAAAAATGAAAATAACTATTTTATAAATTTATTCATTCAAGAAACGTGTACTAAATATCTCTAAAGTGCCAGATATTCTATACTAATTATTTTACTTCATCTTCCAGGAATGCCAGAGGATGAGAACGGTGTCCACATCTTACAAAATTCAGTGACTATTCCAGTGTCAGTGGGTATACTGTGGGGTAGGGGAATGGGTGACTTCAGCACCTATGCTGTACCTACTTTGCTGTGCTGAATCCCACCTCCTAGTGCGTGACCTCTTCATTGCCCATTTCTAACCTTTAGTGAGCATTCAGGAAAAAGTTAGTTTCCATCCTCCCAATGTATATAATGTCAACAGGAGGCACAGAACAAATATGCCAGGATGACATTGCCAATAATAGATGATGCCGAAGTGGAATGGTTTTATGCAATCTCCTTTTATTGTATTGTATTGAAGGGAACGTCAGTGAACGATGGTTATAGCTTTTTCTTGGTTGTACTCAACATTTCATGTTCATTTTTATCTTGCCAGTTGTCTAAGTCAGAGAGCTAAAATACAGGAAGATGGAAGGAAGGAATACTTCAGAAGTCATCTGACTTAATCGTAGATAGGCTCAACAACATATTTCAGAGTTTTATCAAGGATAAGTCAAATAGAAAATAGCTGTGACCTTGTGATACAGATGTTATACTTTCCAAATCTTTTAGTATAGGGCAGAAGGTTTCTTTGTTGCTGCAACTACTTGGAAAGGGCACTTTGATCACCTTGTCTATTAATTCTAATGATGGCAATTATGCATGCTGGATTCTATCATTTACAAACTCTTGTTCATCCTTAACATCCAGCTCAATTATCATTTTCTATCATATTTTCTCAGGTCAATTTGTTGCACCTTCTTCTTTGCATCAGTAACACATTTTTACATACAGAATATATAATGTATTCTTAACGTGCATCAGACTCTCTCGCTGAATTGTAAATTCACTAGGATTTGAGACCACTCAGTCTCTATGTTCAGGAGTATTTCAAAACTTGCCATGTAAAAAGTGACCAAGAGAGCAGAGAGAATTAAAGGCATGGGGTGGGCTAGAAATGGGATGACAAAATATCACCGTCACTGTCTGCACCTGAGACCCCCTCATCATTCACCTTTCCCACATGTACTATACCGTCAGTTGGCATGATCACAACGCTATGGTTCACAGCCTGTTCCCTCTTCAAATGCACATTCTCTTCTTCCCAATCCTCTGTCTTCTCTCTCCCTGGCAAAATACAGTTAGTAATAGTAGTATCAGCACCAATGCTAGTACAGTAATAGGTAACACTTACACAGCATTTATTGTGTCAGGCACTTCTAAGTGCTCTACATATACTAAATTAGTTAATCCTTAAAACAAATCCCATAGGTAGGTGCTGTTATTACCCCCATTTAACAGATGATAAAACTAAAGCACAAAGAGGTTAATTTGCCTGAGGGCACATAGCTCATAAGTGGTACCGCCATAATTCAACCCAGGCAATCTGGTTCCACAGCCAGTGCTGTAAGCCACTGTGTCTTCTTAACCAAGGAAATCACAACTGCCATTGATAGTGTGGTAAAAAAAAGGGGACTTTAAAATAAGATTTTATATATATAAATAAAATTAAAACATAATAAATGTTTCATTTAGTCATCAAACCTTAGTGGCCGAGGTTTATGTTGTTTTTTTTTTTAAATGAGAATGCTGACTCACATATTTTGTATTTTGTTTTGCATTATCTTTGTTCTTTTTTTCATTTTTCTACAATTTCTAGCTTTGATTTCACTAGTAAGGAAGAGATACTTATGTGTACCTGCAAAGTAACCTGAGGGCAAAATCCATCTAGATTATCCATCCCCCAGTTATATTAATCCACCCCCAGTTATTTGGAGGTGTTTTACCTATACCGAATGCAGCAATAATTTCAACTTTTTCATACTGACTAATTTATGGAAGCTTTCCAGGCATTGTTGTTTCTTTTATTTTTTAAATTATAATTTATTGATTATGCTATTACAGTTGTTCCAATTTGTCCCCTTTTCTACCTTCCACCCAGCACCCCTTGCTCCCTCAGGCAATCCATACACCACTGTTCATGCCCATGGGTCATGTGTATAAATTCTTTGGCTACTCCATTTCTTGTACTGTACTTTACATGCTCATGGCTCTTCTGTAACTACCTATTTGTACTTCTTTTCTTCTTACCTCATCACCTATTCCTCCACATCCTCTTCTCATCTGGCAACCATCAAAATGGTATCCAAATCCATGATTTGTCTCTATTCTTATTATTTGCTTAGTTTGTTTTTTACATTCAATTGTTGATAGATATATATTTATTGCCATTTTATTATTCATAGTTTTTATAGTCTTTTTCTTAAATAAGCCCCTTTAACATTTCATATAATAATAGTTTGGTGATGATGAACTCCTTTATTTTTTTCTTGCCTGGGGATCTCTTTATCTGCCCTTTGATTCTAAATTATATCTTTGCTAGATAGAGCAATCTTGTCTGTAGTTCCCTGCTTTTCATAACTTTGAATATATCTTGCCAATCCCTTCCACCATGCAAGTTTTCTTTAGAGAAATCAGCTGACTGTCTTATGGGAACTCCCCTGTAAGGAACTAACTTCTTTCCTCTTGCTGCTTTTAAGATTCTCTCTTTATCTTTAACCTTTGGTATTTTAATTACGATGTGTCTTGGAGTGGGCCTCACTGCATCCATCTTGTTTGGGACTCTCTGTGCTTCCTGGACTTTCATGTCTATTTCCTTCACCAAATTAGGTCTTCTTTCATATTTTTTCAAATGTATTTCCAATTCTTTCTCTTTCTCTTCTCCTTCTGGCACCCCTTTGATGCAAATATTGGAATGCTTGAAGTTGTCCCAGAGGGTGCTTATGCTGTCCTCTTTTTTTGGATTCTTCTTCCTTCTTGTTGCTCTGTGTGGCTGTTAATTACTTCCTTATGTTACAAATCACGTATGTGATTCTTGACTTCATCTATTCTACTGTTGTTTCCCGGTAAATTGCTCTTTATTTCAATTAGTGTATCCTTCATTTCCGACTGGGTCTTTTTTATGCTATTGAAGTCCTCATTAAGTTTCCTGAGCATCCTTATAACCAGTGTTTTGAACTCTGTATCTGAGAGATTGCTTATCTCTGTTTTGTTTAGTTCTTTTTCTGGAGTTTTGCTCTGTTCTTTCATTTGGGCAACGTTTCTTTGTCTCCTCATTTTGGTAGCCTCCCTGTGTTTGTTTCTATATATTAGGTAGAGCTGCTTTGACTCCGTGTCTTGGTAGTGTGGCCTAATGCAATAAGTGTCTTATGGCAGCCAGTGGCTCAGCCTCCCTTATCACCCAAGCTGGGTACTTGAGGTGTACCCTTCATGTGGTCTGAGCACACCCTCATCTTATAGTTGAGCCTTGATTGCTGTTGGCAGATCAATGGGAGGCATCTACCCAGGCCAGACAGCTTCAAAGACTGGCTGTGATCACTGACCACCAACCTTTGCCTTCTGTGGAGGATCAGCTGTGCAGGGGTAGGGTGGCGATGCTCTGATGTGATCTATAGTTGTCCACTGGGTGCACAGGCTATGGTGTTTCCTGGGTGGTGCAGGCCAAGGTCAGCCCCTACCTGTGTTCTTCCCTGGACCACCCTGCATGAGCTATAAAGCAATCTGAGATGGCTACTGCTTGTACTGGGCTTAGAGATTCCCAGGCAAAGCCAAGCTGTAGATCTAGGCTAGCTGCTGTTATTGCTGTGCCTGGGGCCATTTAGCAAGAGATATAGAGGTTGGGGGCTCACTGAAGCTGGCTGTTGCTTATTTGAGAGGATTTAGGAAGTTGTGAAGCAAGAGCCAAAACTAGCCATTCATATGGAAAAGTCACCATTTACATCTTGGGTAGGCCTGTAAGTTGGGTGGGACAGAGTCTCAGGGGATCTCAAGGGTGGGGCAAACAGTATTAGCCAGGTTGTTGGAATCTTAGATATGGCACCCACCTTCCAGCTCTATGGCTCTGTAGGGGGAGAGCTCAGAAAAGGGACAATGGCCTCTGCCTGCCTCCCTGTCTGGGAGAATACTGTCTCCCAGCTCTTGCCTTGATGCCAGACACTTCAGTTTCTCCCTGTATGCCACTGGTGACTTTCAAGCTGATACCCAAGGCTGGAGCTCAGAGGGAGTGAGTCTGAGTAAGTCAATGTATAGGTTCTTTAAGAGAAACTCCTCGCTCCCAAGATATCCCTCCCAAATTTTTATCCACCACATGTGGATGTGGGACCAGCCCATTCTGTGTTTCTGCCGCTCCTACCAGTCTGGATGGATGTGGTTTCTTTAATTCTGTAGTTGTCAGACTTCCATTCAACTAGATTTCTGATGGTTCTGAGGAATGGTTGTTCTATAGTTTAGTTGTAATTTTGATGTAGTTGTGCAAGGAGTTGAACCATGCTTACCTATGCTGCCAGCTTCACCTGAAGTCCAGCATTTGTTTTTATAGACCAACAATTCTCTTCCTTTTCATGGTGAAATAGAGCTAGTTTACATATTTCATTTGATTGGGTAATTACTATAAATATAATGGTATGAACACTGGAGAATCAGTGCCTCTGACTCTTGACAAGCACATAAATCACCAGGAGAGAGGAGATGTCTGGAGCCTTCGAGAGTGTGGTTACTACAACTGGCAACCAGTAGCCGTGGTCACCACACAGCATGCTTACAGAGGGGACTGGAGTATCAGTTAATCTGGTGTTAAGTGGAGTTGATTAAACAAATGCTAATGTATTTTATGTCCTCTGAGGCCTCACTTACCTATCCTCTCTGCTGACAGCCTTCTCTGCCTATCACCCCACCTGACACAGAGGTAATTTCTTCCTTTTCCATGATTCTACAGTATGTTGTTTATGTGCCTATTATATACTCAAAATTTTTAAATGCAACTTTCAATTTTTTATTGGTAAAATACACCTAGCAAAAATTTACTATTTTAACCATTTCAGTGTATAGTTTAGTGGCATTAAGTATATTGGTGTTCTTGTGCAATCATCATCACCCTCCATCTCCAGAACTCTTTGGCTCTTGCAAAACTGCAACTCTACCCATTAAACAACTTTTCACTTTCCCTTTCCTCAGCCTCTAGAAAACACAATTCTACTTTCTGTCTTTATGATTTTGACTAATCTAGTTACCTCATATAAGTGGAATCACAAACTATTAGTTTTTTTGTGATTGGCTTACTTCACCTGGTTTTATGTCCTCAAGGTTCTTCTATGTCATAGCATATGCTGGAGTTTCCTCCCTTACTGAGGCTGAGTACTATTCTTCTGTATGTATATATCACATTGTGCTTATCCATTTATGAGTCCTGGGACATCTGGGCTGCTTCCATGTTTTAGCTACTGTGAATAATGCTGCTATGAACACATGTGTACAACTATTTCTTTGAGACCCTGCTCTCAATTTTTTGGTATTACATGTAATTTTTTAAAGGTAGCTCATTCTCAATAGAATGTGAACTGAATTTTACATCTTTAGCAGACAGCACATTTCCTGACATCTAGTAATTTAATAAAAGCTTGTTAAATAACACTACTCAATATATCATCGAAGGTTTTCTCTAAAACCTGGGTTTATTATTCTAACTGTATGGAATTTGTACCCTGAGAACTACTCAAACCTGAAGTAAAGTTACTTTGTGACCTTTACATGATGCTTGTCTTAAAACATGAAACACTGTGATTTCATTACTCAGATTTCCTTTTCTCCTTTCTCTCTTCTTCCACGGGTAATTATACCACATGCTTTCTCCCTAAAACAATGAGGTCTCTTTCATTTTCTAACTGTAGATTCTTATATTTAAATTCTAGGTGGCATAATTTTCCTAAGAAACCACAAATACCTATTAGTCCTTGATGTCTATTCACAAAAGAGCCCAAATCTTTAGAATAAAACACAAAATACCATATTTTTACTTAGAGTTTGACACAGACCTTTTGGATAGCTACTGCATGTTTATGTCAGCTAACATCATCATTGCTGCCATTAAACAATTCAAATTCCAACAGTTTAAAAGACTTCATGAAACTTCTGTAGGGAGAGCATACGTTTTAACCTTTTTTTAAAGAAATGCTTTGAAGCCATTGTCATAGGCACACCACAAAAAAAGTCAGGGCAGAATCATCTCAATAGAGAAGAGAAACCACACTTTCACAACGCTGATCACTGTCAGGGGCTGTTTCAGCTAAACTGCTGACCCAGTGAAGTCTATGTTATTAATGAAGTGTTGTCAGTGATCCTTTCAATGGGATGAGCCCTACGTTTTTTTCTCCTTCACTGCTATTATAAGGAAACTGTGTATCTTTGCCTTCAGCCCCAATATATTAACTTCATTTTTACAATGACTTCCTTTATGTACTTCTCCTACAGGTATAACCTGTAAGTGATAGTTTGTGAGAAATAGACTAAGAGAATGGAAAAATAAGACCCCCCCCCCCCAAAAAAATACGGTAGCCTTATATTTATGAGAAGTCATAACTAAGAAAATCTTTTTTTTTTTTTGCATTTAGATTGTGGTTGTCTGGCCATTTTTTCCCACCTTAGTTTAATTGGGCTAGGACAACACCCTTATCTTTACAACTTTACATTTTATTATTTAGTAAATAACATTATCCTCTAAACATGCTTGCAAGGGTAAAGGTCTGATTTTGGTAATGTGTTGATGGTCTCAGTTAAGGAAACAAGCTGCATTGGACAACAGCGGGTGAGAAAGGCCTTTGGAGAATTTCCTCATATTCTTACTACAGAAAACTGAAGAGGACTATCTGCAAATAGCCTTAATTTCTTCTCTTTCAAACTAAAATCATGTCAGAAGATTCTCTTCGTTTTAATTGCAAATATATCAATCTAGAAAACATTAGGATTTTATGGTTTTTGTCAGAAGTATCCCAGGGCCACTTCAAACTAGGTCATTTTCCTGCATTTCTTGTGTTACCGTCTAGCTGATGCTGCCATTCCCACCCCCAAACACGTGCACACCCTGTGCTGCCGAGGAAAGAGCACAGGAGTATTTATTTACAGGCCTCCCATTCTAGTTGGGAGATGGACAATAAAAAATTAATACATAACATATGTCAGGTAGGAATAAGTACTCTGAAGAAAATTAAATCTGAATGAGGGACTAGAGGATCATAAGGGCACACGTGTGCATAGATGGGCACTGATGTGTGCATGCGCGCCTCTGTGTGTGTGTGTGTGTACACTTGTGGGCACGTGTGTTGGGAGTATCTAATAAGGTGATATTTGAATCAAAACCTGAAAGAACGAAAGGAGTGAGGTCTTCAATACCACCCTCAGACTCGAGCGAGAGGGCAGCTTTCCTGGGCTCTGCTCATTAGAGGGACCCATGTTTTACAAATATACAAAAACAAATTTATTCCAGGACACATGGATGCTCTGCTACCCGGGGTCTGGCCCTGACTGCTGATACAGCTAATGAGTGACCCTAAATGTCTCTTCTCGTGAATAAAACAGCTCAGGCCCCAGGGAAACTCTTGTCAGAAATCTCCTGTGCCGTGACCTCAAAACGAAAGGCCGCGGTGTCGCAGTGCTGTGAGGAGGAGTGAGTGGTGCCGCTGTTCACTTGGAGAGGACGGGAGTAACAAAGGAGTAAGATAAGAGAAATATTAATTGAATCATCAATTTTTCCCCTCAGAAAAGAATAGATTCTTGCATAATGAAAAATCACTTTCCATCAGTGCAAAATGTCTATTTACTTCCTTTTCTTCATGTTCTGATTTATGGTTTTAGAGATACAAATTAAGTCTACTTTTTACATGGACATTGAACACTATAATTGTGGATTGTTATATATGTATACAAATATTTAGTACATTTAAGTAAATTTTCCAAGAAGAAATAAATTTTCATCTTTAAGGAATTTTATTATAATTTTGATATTAATTAGTTTATATTTTGCCTTTTAGTTTTACCTACATAATTTTGAAATTTTTATAACTTCTTTGAAAACCTGAAAAATGATATTAACTTATAAAAGTTGAATTTAACTTTTTCATTATCATATTCAAATTTCTTGCATTTTGAATATAATTACGTTTTATTTTTAATCCTTTAGACAAATATTGTCAACAAAACAGACATTGTGTAAAAAATCTTGATTATAAAAGTAGTGATCTTACTGAAATGAAGACAAGATAAAAGTTTAATAAATTAAAATATAATTTATGAATTATGTAAGTATTTTATTTCTTATCTAAGCATTACTGTTTTAGCAACAGAACACCTAGACATGCACAAAATTATTAAATTTAGTAATCTACATTTTGCCTACTATAGCATATAATAACCAGAGCTTTACACTAAAATAATTTGCCACCATGAGAGACTATTTGTCAAGGCAAGAGAATAGAATACATTTTATTAATCAGTTTGTTGTTGTGTCTTGTCTTATCATTTTAAACATAATATACAGCCTCTATTTTCACTTTTGCTATGGGCTCTTGAAATATGAGGGGTGGTCTACAGCCCTGCAAAAATCTGGGGAAAGAATATTCTGGTACAAGTACAAAAACCTAATGTGAAAACAAGAGTCACATCTCCAGGATCAGCAAAAAGGCCAGTTTTAGCTAGACCGGAGTGAGCAAAAGGTGGAATAGTAGGAAACAAATGAGACAAGTTAGCAGGAGCCAAAAAATCTGGGTGTGCCATCATAAGAAATTCATCATTGCCAAAACTTGGAAAAACATTGCAAAAAGCAACAAAGGTGTCTTTCGGTAGGTGAGCGGCTTTATAAACTATGGTATACCCAGACAATGGAATATGATTCAGTGCTGTAAAGGAATGAGCTCTCAAGTTAGGAAAAGGCATGGAGGAAACTTAAATGCACATTACTAAGTGAAACAAGGCAATCTGAAAACACTACATACTGTATAATTCCTATTATATGACATTGTGGAAAGGCAAACTGAGGAGGCAGTAGAAAGATCTGTGGTTTCCAGGGGCTACTGGGGAAAGAGGAATGAACAGGTGGAACACAGAAGGTCCTAAGGGCAGTGAAACTATTCTATATGATACTATAATAGTGGGTACCAGCTATTACATACTTATCGAAATCCATAGAATGTACAACACAAGAGTGAATGAACCCTAATGTAAACTATAGACTTGGGGTGACTATGATGCGCCCACGTAAGTTCACTTGTAACCAGTGTACAGCTCGGGTGTGGGATGTTGATAGTTGGAGATGCTGTCAGTGTTGGGGGTGGTGGGGAGAAAAGGATATATGGGAATTCTCTGTACTTTCTGCTAATTTTTTCTGCAAATCTAAAAATGCTCTAAGGAATATTTTTAAATCATCTTTTTGGGTATCATTGTCTTGCATCTCCTAACATTCGTGTGTGGAAATACTTGTTTCAAATATATAGATGTACATACCTATGTATAGCAAAGGGTATATCTTGGAAGTATCTCTTTTCTAACATCTGTTGGACTCATTTTAAAAATTGTATCAGAAGAAATGAGTTATACACATATTTTTAGTGTAATAACTATACCTTAGTATGTTTAAGCTGAGAAGTATAAACATAAATTTCTTTGAGAACTGATAATTTTAGGGAAATACTTAGATACGGTTCACTCATAGGCTGCATGTGCATTTTCTAAAGAGACATCCTGCAGTACCGGCCCCATCTCTCAGGTGCTACCGTCTTACTACCCTTGCTCAGTGCCTTAGGGCCGCCTGAATCTCCACAGTTCTTTTACATCTGACTTTACTCAAGTTTGCACCCTCCTTTGGTTCAGACAATATCTGCTCTGGACCGTGTTCTGCTCTAGACTACTACATACTGGAGAGATCATTGGGTAAATGCGTTGTGTCTGAATTTTAGTGGGCCTTCTCTAAATGATATTTTAATGCACAGCAGTGACTCTGATGATAGAAATTCTAGGTACTCTGGCTGGCTGGTGAAATTTTTAGGTAGGTCAGAGTTTGTATGTTCCTGTATCACACACATTTGGCTGGCTCCTAGTGTCACTTTTTAAGGTCAACCCCATCAACAGGTAAGTGCTTTTAGCCTTCCTTTGTTAATAAAATTTAATTGGTTTCTATTTTTAAATTTCTATGTGTTTCCTTTAGCAACAAGAGCAACAAGTATAAGTGAAATAATTGCCATTATTTCCATGCCTGTTAGTCAAAGAGAATAGTCAAAGAGAAATGATGACACTTGACCATTGACCTTAGAGTCCACAAGCATTTTTTTGTTTGTTTGTTTCTAAATATCCTTGCTTTATGTGCTTAAACATTGAAACTAGTTTTCTGAAACCTGTAAGGTTTTTCATCTATTGGAACCTTGGTTTAATTTTACAGATATGAAAGTGACACTCTAGTGACCTCTGAATTAGTGGATGGGGCAGACTCCTGGAATTCAAATCAATAATGCAAAATTAGCAGTTAATAATCTGCTGAAAGTTCATGACAGCACATGTTAACTATCAATTTGTCAATATACTGCCTGAATTTTCTGACTAAATTTTCTACTTTTGCGATAATCAAGTCATAGAAAAAGGAGGATCTGGTAAGTGATGAGTAACATTTCACATATAAATGCTATCATATATTACATATAGTCATCTATATAATATATATGAATAACATTTCATTAATATATAGACTGTCTGGAAAAAATTTAGCCATTATTAGTATAATGAGAACAGTTTGCATGGTATTGATGTAACCTGGCAGCCAAGGAGAATGGACTGGAATGCACATGTGTCAACAAGGACGGCTTCACTGTACTAGTTAGTGGGGGTGTTAGACGCTGTTGAGTGGGCATGTGTACTCTGCAGTTGCATTCAAAATGACTGAGCAAACAGAGCAATGAATCTGCATCAAATTTTGTGTTAAGCTTGCGCATTCCTCCGTGGAAACTATTTGAATGATTCAGAAGGCCACAGCTATGGGCAAGTGGTGATTGACAGCTTCATCATGACAATGAGTCTCCTCATGCATCACGTCTAATGCAGAAATTTTTGGCAAAACATCAAATCACCCAGGTCACTCAGCACCACTACAGCCCAGATTTGGCACCCTGCAACTTCTGGCTTTTCAAAAAATGAAAATCACCTTTGAAAGGGAAGAGATTTCAGATTGTCAATTAGATTCAGGAAAATACACTAGGAGAGCTGATGGTGAGTAGGAGAACTATGTGAGGTCCCAAGGTACCTACTTTGAAGGAGACTGAGGTGTCATTGTCCTATGTACAATGTTTCTTGTATCATCTTCAATAAATGCCTCTATTTTTCATATTATATGGCTGGATACCTTCTGGACAGACCTCATATATCCATTTGATGTGGAGTGTGTAAACAATTCTGTGGCTTTATCTTTGGTGTTAGGAACAGAAACATAAAACAGCAGAAGTAAAGATAGAGTCCTTGTCCTCAAATAATTTACAACCCAACTAAGTCAGTTCCAAAGAAAAGTATTTAACCCAGAAGGTGAACAAGCACACAAATATTTTTACTGGCACATACCTTCACATCTTCCCCTTCTTGCCCAAATGAGAGAGTGATGATGCTTTTAATGTTAACTTACCAACAAAACCATGAAGTACAGTGCATTCAGATCCCAAGCCTGTGGCTTACATTGCATCATTGGAACTGAAGTTCGCTGTAATAACAGACTAGGCTTATCTTGATGAGCCAACAACTACATGGAGAAAGAATCTGATGAAAGAGTCTCATATTTATACAAGTGGTTCTGTTTATGACATCATACTCAATGTGGTTATGTTTCACTCATTTCAAAGCAAGAAACATCTGTCCTATCCTAAAGGAACCAGAGCAGTAGAGGAAAAAAAATCTTTGTTTTATTTGGAGAAAATATACATTTCAGTATGTGAACTGCAAAATCAATATGAAGGGTAAAATACATTTCTATTATATGACTATTAGATACTGATAGTATCCTGATTATTTCTCTGGGCAAGAGATTTTTCAATATCTAAAAGTAATTATAGGTAGTCTCCAGAGTTGTATAACTTTTTATTCTAATTTATTATTTTCCATTGGAAAACAAATTTGTCTATTGTAATCTACGGATGTGTTAACGGGTTATTTCATACTTTTTCAAAGTCCTGCAATGATGACATTGATATAGTGCCACTACTCTGTTATAACCTTTGTATATTATTTAAGTGTAACAAATACTTCATTCATTGCTTGCCCTAAACTTTGCATTTGGTGACATTCTTGCTGCTGTGTTAATATCAGGTCTATTAAGCTGGACCTCATGGTCCATTACCCTTTCTTTAGATTTGACCCCATGAAGTTTAGGGGTCTTGAGCACAGTGTGAAAAAGCAAAAGGTTTCACTCTCACCCACAGAGCTCATTAGGACTTTATAGAAACACAATAAATACTCACACAGAACTAACATTGCACTGAGGGATGCTCACCAGACACACAGCCTGGTGTCAGGAGGTGTCCATTGTTCCCTTTATCCAGGCCTGCACACTCATTAGCCCACTCACTGAAGAGAGTGCTCATTTGTAATCTGGCATCTTTTTCTTTGCAGGAAAGACTCACTTACTCATATCCTAGATTTGTGAGAATTTTTCTACCTTCCTGTGTCCTGACACATGTCTTAATACATCCACTTAAAATTTGGATTGCATAATTTAAATCAACTTCCACAGTTAATGAAAGAATTCCAATGAGGGCTGCTGATAGCAGTGTTTGAACTGGAGGTCTTTATTCTCTCGTAAATGATACTGCAATTCATTAATCCCATTTGCCTTATTAAATACAGTTTTATAATGCAGGTAAATGTTATTGGATTGATTTAGGGAGACCTATCACAAACAGTGCTACTTTTAATTTTAAAGTCTAGTGTGTATTAACTCTGATATACCTTCTAATATTTAAAAATTTTATAGTAAAGAGTTATGTCATTACATTAACCATCTTTTGATTATGTCATTTTATTTATTATGCCCAACAACTTCCAGGGCCTTGCAGACAGCATAAAATGGGATTTCTATCCTGAAGTAGAAGCAGCTTGTTCCTGTGAAGTCCTTTTCTCTAGGGATGGCTTTTATGAGGTATGCTTGGAGACTCCAAATCTACTATTCAAATTAATCAGATTTTCTTGGGCAGAATGACACTGAAAGCCCCTCCAAACACTCTTCTCCTTTTTCTACTCTGTAAATTTCTTAATGAAAACACTGGATTATACAAAACAAAAGGGCTCTTCCATTTATGTCAATCAAGCATTGGTGGTTTTGCTTTTGTTTCTAAAACAAGAAAATGAAGGGATAATTTTATTTCATAAAGTCTGGATGAATCACCTCACTACATAACTTTCCAAAAAAATTTCACTGGAGGCTTGGGAAAAATACTGGCAAGTGAACAATTTCCAATCCAAGACCATGTGATAAGACTCAAATGTAAGTCATACTTATCATCTTCATTTACCAAACAGCTACTAATCTTTAAAGAGAAAAGTGACTTGAATATGGACTATTCTTTGCTTTGACAAATGCTTTTAATGTGTGTTAGGCAC
Source organism: Pteronotus mesoamericanus (assembly GCF_021234165.1). Taxonomy (NCBI): domain Eukaryota; kingdom Metazoa; phylum Chordata; class Mammalia; order Chiroptera; family Mormoopidae; genus Pteronotus; species Pteronotus mesoamericanus. Next base: position 8,407,612 of record NW_026555310.1, read on the forward strand.
TCTGCTATTCATATTATAGATACGAAAATGGGTAAGACTCCTCTAGGAGTCAATAGCCTGGTGCAATAGACTCAGCTAACCATCACGCAGCAAACCAACAGGAACCATTAATGGAGGCTGGATTGGAGAAGGGGAGAGACTGGGGAGAGCTAAACTTTGATGGAGGAGAATTTCCCCAGGCAGTTAGTGGAGGAAAAGGTATTCTAAACAGATGGCACAGCATGAGGAAAGACATCAGGTACAGAAGTTCATGGTATATTTAGTGAATAGCTTGTATGGTATGCCTGAAGCAGAAAGCTGGAAGTCAGGAAAGGGATGAGAAATGTGCTTGAAAAGGAATTTGCTGCTAGAGTGTCAAGGGCTCTGGATTGCAAACAAAGAAGGAATCTGATATTTTTCTGGTGACAATGAAAGATTTTAAGAATCCATTGAAGGAAATAAAAGAAATCACTAATATGATCAGATCAGTGATTTAGAAAGGTAATTAATGGCAAGGTGGAGGATAATTTGGAGAGTAATTCATTCATGGAGAATGATGGAGATTATTGCAAGTATCCATGTAAGCAATCTAGGAAAGTACCATAAAGGAAAGTGGAAAAAGACAAACAATAATATATTTAAAAAACACTTATGAGGTAGAATATATATAACTTAATGATGCATATGCAGTTGAAGTGAGGGATAAAATAAAGTAGAGATGAGCTTATCATCTTTAGGCTGAATGACTGTAAATAGTAATTCCCAAGAGCAGGTTTTATGCAGAATATGAGGTCTGTCCAGAGAAAGCCCAGCCATTGCTACTATAACGGGAATGGTTTGCGTGACACCAATATAACCTGGCAGCCAAGGAGAGTGGACTGGAATATGCATGTGTGAAGAATGATGATTCTCTGTACAAGTCAGTGGGGGCAATAGACGTCTTTGAGTGAGCATGTACTGTGTGGCTGTCTCATTCAAAATGACTGAGTGAATAGAGCAATGAATCTGTATCAGATTTTGTGCTAAGCATAACATTCCTCTGCAGGAAACTATTCAGATGATTCAGAAGGCCTCAGTTATGGGCATCTGCTAATTAGCAGCTTCATCATGACAATGTGCCAACTCATGCATTAGGTGTCATGCAGAGTTTTTTTGCATTATATCAAATCACCAGGTGACTCAACTCCCCTAACAGCCCAGAGCTGGCACCCTGTGACTTCTGGCTTTTCCCAAAATTAAAATCACCTTTGAAAGAAATTTCATACCATCCATGAGATTCAGGAAAATACAACAGGGCAGCTGATGACAAGTGGGATAACAGTGTGAGGTCCCAAAGTGCCTACTCTGAAGGGGTCTGAGGTTTCATTGTCCTGTGTACCATGTTTCTAGTATCTTGTATCTTCTTCAATAAATGTCTATATTTTTCATATTACATGGCTGGATACCATATTTTGCCATGTAGAATGTGTAGCCATGTTTACAGCCCCAACTTTCAGGGAAAAAAATCTTTCATTTAAATTTTTATTATTAATTTAATACTAATGATGTATAAGGCACACCCTTATTTTTCCATCAAAAATTTAGGCAAAATAGTGCACATTACACATGACAAAATATGGTACCTTAGGGACAGGCCTTGTATAACAAGTTTGGTTTTAAACAAGCTGAGTTGGAGACATGAAGTAGGAAAGGTTATTGAAAATATGAATCTAGAATTGAGGAAAAAAGTCAACTGGAGTTTGCAGATCATCTTCACAGAAGTGAAAATGGAAGCCATAGGCGCAGGTGAAGTCACTGAGGGAGGGCATTGCAGCAAGAACAGACAGATTTCCCATTGCACTCCATCTCCCAATGACCTAGATGAGATGCCATGTTGACAAACAATTTAAGGCCACCTTCGGGCATAGTGGGAAAGGGTGCCGCAAAAATGACTAGTATCTACCACTGGCTCCAGAGAGGGAAGAGATTGCATCTGTGTTAGGTGTTAGCCGTTCCCGGTAACAGAAGAGAAGAAAGAACAAAACCCCTGGAAAACACCAGCCCTTAAGGGAAGCTGGTAAAATTGTGCTGGTAAAAGAGAATAAGAGCAAATGTGCCGATATATAGAACTGAAAGAAATGAGTCAGTCTCTAGTGCTATAGTTCAGGAGCTCAGACATCATAATCAATAAATATTTATATAAGGAATGAATGAATTAATAAAGTCATGTTGACAACTATACTGCAATTGGAGCAATATAAAAAGACAGCAGCATGATTCATAACAACAGTAACAACACGCCCCCACCCCAGGTACTTTAGGTTAAATAAATTAATGCTTTCATTATTTTCTTCATAAGAGCATGCTATTTACTTACTTTTTACATAAATATAGAAATTATTCTAGTATACAATCATTTGGAATATTAGGGTTAATACTGAAAAAATTTTTAAAAAATAACAGAAAAAAAGTTTGTATGATTTGATATAGAAAATTTAATTGATAAAGTGTAGAAAAATAATGGCTAAAGGAAAAGAGAACAGAAATGAAGAAAGGGTACTCTTCAGGAGGTATTTAGAGAAATGTGCGTTGAATTTTTTTCCTTTTACACTCTAAAGGACAAATTCTCTTAAGAATAAAAAGAGAAGAGATGTTCCAATCAAATATTTCCAGCTCACTTATAGGTGGAATTTGAAAAATCAAAACAAACAAATAAAACAAAAAAACAGACTCATAGGAAAAAAAGAACAAACTGGTGGTTGCTGGAGGGAAGTTGGGTGGAGGGATAGGTGGCAAAGATGAAGGGAATATAGCCAAAAATAGTGTGATAATTTTGCATGGTGACAAACAGTTACTAGAGTTAGTGTGGTGTTCACATCATAGAGTATATAAATGTCAAAACACTATGTTGTACACCTGAAACTAATATAATAAATATTCCAACTATGCTTTAATGAAAAGTCATCCTCCAAAACCCCACTTCTAGCTTGCAGTGGGCAGGTAAACTCCACTACTCTGCTATTAAGGTATTTGAAAAGACTTCTTTGCCTTTTAAATTGGTGTCTAAAATAAGTATTCAATCATTCAACAGTTTTCCTGTATATCAAACTTGCATACAACACCAGTCAACCTGTCATGGGTATTGCAGGGTAAACAAAAGAATGAGGAGGACTTAGAAACAAGTGGAATGTAGTTGCTACCACAAAAAGATAACCTTTTGGGATTATATTATGTTTGTTGCATGGTGATAGGGTATGGGGAACAAGTGCCAACCAAACATACTAATAAGTAGGATATGCAGCAATTATAACAAATATGGTGAGGCAGAGTCCAAACAAGGAGGGAACCATACCTTCCTTCTTTGGAAGAAAGAAGAATCAGCAAAACCTCTCTGGAGGGCTTTCCAAAACTTTCCAAAGAAGAAAAAGATCAGCAAAGCTTCTTTAGAGATAGAAGAATTTCCACTGAGCCTTAAAGGAAAAATATATAAGATTTTAGTTAGTGGGCAGCAGTAAGTAAAGAGGTAAAGTAAGGCAGGAAACTTGAGCTTGGCAATGCAAGAAGCCTGGCAAATTCTGGAAGAGAGAATGAACCAATTGAGCCATAGAAGACACTCGAGGACTCTTGAGTCTCTGACTGCTCTTCATCACACCTTCGTACTCCGCCTCACCCTTCTGCATCCTTTGGCTTTCGGTCAGGCGATGGCTGCTTGGGCTCCAGCCAAAGGAGAAAGAAGTGTGAAGGTTCCCCTCTCCCCCAGCTCCCGTGCTGCTTCTCTCTCTTATGCTTCTTAATGCTTCCTGTGCTCTGAGATGATGCCAGCACAAGGTTTGCAAGCCAGCTTCCCTCAGCTGTTGGAAGGAGAATTCACTGATGTAAGTCTGAAAGCCTCAGAGGATCTGAAACAGAAGAACACTCACTAAAACGGGAAGGCAGGAATTAGTTACCCAACATATGCTGGAGGAGGAACTCCAATGTTTCTGATCTTTCATGGCTTTCAGGATTGGAAAATGTGATTTGTCTTTGGATGAGGTTTCTCTTTTTTTCCTGGGAAGCACAGTTTTTTTGGGGTAAGTTTTCTAATCATGCAGATGTGATGCGCCCTACTTATTGTTCTAGGGACAGCCCTGAATTAGTAACCAACACTCAGCTGTTTCTAAGGGGCAGATTAGCCTTGCCATGTTTAAACGCTAGACTATTTTTCATTTCCCAGAATTTGGTACAAGCTTCTTGATGACAAGATCTTTATTTTATGCTTATTTATATCTGCTACACTTTATTTTGCTTAATACATTATGTTGTGTTGATTGCCCATCTACTCTACTCAGTTATTTAAACACATAACACTGAAATAGAGAAATCTCAGAGAAAGATTTTCATTATCCCTTGGGTCTTTTAATGGTTTAAATAAAACTTATTTTTAAAAGTATAAAATTAATACATACTTCACAATAGTCAAAAGGTGGGAACAACCCAAATGTCCATCAACAGATGAATGGATAAACAAAATGTGCTCTCTCCATAAAATGAAATATTATCAGCCACAGAAGGGCATGATTTTCTGATACATGCGACAACATCAAAAACATCATGATAAATGAAAAAAGCCAGACAGAAAAATCCACATCTTATATAATCCCATTTATGTGAAATGTCCAGAGTAGGCAAATCTGTAGAGACAGAAAGCTGATTAGTGATTGCTAGGCACTGGGGAGAGTGGGGAATGGGAAGTGAATGCTTAATATGTAGAATTTTTTCCCTTCAGGTGATCAAGTAGTTCTGGAACTAGATAGTTGTGATGGCTGTACAACGTTGTGAGTGAAATTACTACCACTGAATTGTACACTTTAAAATGGTTAAAATGATAAATTTTATGTTGCATTTATTACAATGAAAAATAAATTTTAAAAGTTAATTTGTGCTCACTGTAAGAAATATATCCCCTGCTAAATTAAATTCTTTGAGAGTTAGGGGGACCAGATCAAATATTACACTTATACTAAAATATTATTCATTGTTTACTAAAATTTACAATTAATTGGATGCTTACTTTTATTTGCTAAATTTGCCAAACATGTTGGGAGTGGAAATTTTGTTTTTGTCATTGCTTTGTGCTAAGCACTTAAGACACTTAGGACAGTGTGTGCCTGGTACATGGCAGTAGGTCTTTAACAAATATTTGTTACATGAATGTGAATTCAAAAGACATATAACAATAGAAACTAAACTATAGAAAAAGAAACTAAAATTATTTATAAGTCCACCAACCAAAAAAAATTACTTACAGAATTTTTGACTATTTTTACGTAGAGCCATTTTTGTATGCATTTTCTTTTCCTGGTTGTTATTACTGTAGACCAACTGCAGAACCTGCTTTTTCTTGTGGCTTTCAAGATTTGGTCCTTCTTTAAGCTTTGCCATTTCAATTATGATGTGTCTTGGTGTAGGTCTCTGTGGGTCCATCTTGTTGGGACTCTCTGCACTTCCCTGACTTGTGTCTCTTCTTCCTTCATCAAATTAGGGAAGTTTTCAGTCATTATTTCTTCAAATAGGTTCTCAATCCCTTGCTCACTCTCTTCTTCTTCTAGTATTCCCATGATGCAGATGTTGTTGTGCTTCGTGTTGTCCCAAAGATTCCTTAAGTTCCCTTCATTTTTTAAAATTCTTTTTTCTTTTAGCTGCTCTGCTTGGGTGTTTTTTTCCTATCTTGTCTTCTAAATTGCCAATTTGATCCTCTGCTTCATCTAACCTGTTTACTTTTTCCAGTGTATTATTTCAGATATTGCAATCCTTATTTCTGGCTCGTCCTTTTTTTGTGGTTTCTATGTCTTTTTTCATGCAGTTAAGTATCTTTATAATCATTACTCTAAACTCTTTATCTGATAAATTGCCTCCATTTCATTTATCTCTTCTTCTGGAGAATTCTCTTGTCTTTCATTTGCGGCCTGTTTCTTTGTCTTCCCACTTTGCCTGCTACTTTGTATTTGTTTCTATGTATTAGGTAGATCTGTAAAGACTCTGGTGCAGTACTATGTCATATGCTGCCTGTGACTGGCTCTGGACAACCTGTTTGGAGCTATCAGTGATCCACAGCATGTAGCTCCCTCTGCTGGGTCTGGGTGTGTGCAGACAGAACCAAGTTATGCGCCGAGGCCAGCTTTTACCAGCACTGAGCCCCAGGGAGACTCAGCTAAAGTCTCATATTTCTCAGAGAGCCTCCTTTGCTGTTAGACTTAATGACTGAAAATGCCTCCAGCTGTACTAAGCAGCCTGGATTAAACTCCACAGGCTTGGGTGAGAGGGATTCCTGCAGGTGGGGCTATTGCTTCCCCCCAGGCTGATGCCACTTGGAGGGGACTGCTCTGCCTGAGAAAGATGGCCTCTGCAGTATGAGAAATGACTCAGCACAGGGATCCTGGAGGCTGCTGAGGGAGTCCCTGCCTCGTGGAGTCCTCCTGGCCAACATGGATGAGAATAAGTTGTTCCAGACACACTTGGTCTGCTGGGAGTAAGGGGTGGTGATTCCCTCTAGTGGAGAATGCCCCGAACACTTCCCTGAAGTGGCTTTTATTGGAGTGGGTACACGCAGTGGTATACGTCATGTATGGAAGGCTTATCAGTCCACATCAGGGGGCCATAGATAACAAATTGAAGAAACACAGAGATCTGTCTTAGTTCAGGGTCTGTCAGACATGCTGACATCAAGGGGTCATTAAAGCATGGCTCAGGGGTTCAGGGATTTTCTCCCCTGCCTTGAAGTCAAACACCTGGCTTCTCCTTATCAAGACAGTACAAAGCAGAGCAAGCTTCAATGGATTTAATACATTCTTTTGGCCAGATTTCCCAAAGGAACCCTCGGTGCTATCATCAGTCATGTCTGCCTCCCAGCATTCCCTGCGCTCCTGTTGAGATTTACAGGCCTCTTTCAAGGCTTGGCTTGTGCAGGGCTACAATTCCCGATATGACACAAAGTGGTCCCCAACAGGCTGCTCCTTCAGTTCTCTCCCCAGAGCCACCAACCCCAGACTCTCCTCATGTGGCTCTCATCCACTCTGTCCTCCCTCTGCTGGAGCCCAGGATAAGTGGCTGCAAAAGAGATTTTGTGTGCTGGCCCTTTAAGAGGCTCTCTGTGTATCGACAGCCTGGTGGATAGAATCCCTGTGGCTTTTCATAGCTGGATGTTATTTGGGTTCCTTTCTATAATTTAGTTGTAATTCCAGTTTGGTCCTGGGATGAGGTCAGTGTAGCTTCCACCTACTCCACCACCATCTTGGATCCTCTCCCTACTTTTTCCATTAATGAGTTTAACATATCATCTGTTATACTACTAAGCTCTTCTAATAAACACAAATTTTAGAAGCTGAGCAATGACATATTGTATAGATATACCATAATTTACTTATTTTCATATTGTCAAATAAGCTGTAGTTTTATATGTTTTCAATGCTTTATAAAATGTCAGTAAACATGTTGGTCTCTTAATCATTGTTTTTGATTTCTCTATTATGAATTAATAGGAGTTATTACATCAAGGAAAATACACATTAATGACTTTTGATATGCATTAAAATATTAACTTCCAAAGGGTCATGTTAATATACACTTCTATCTGCGATGAATTCAAGTTCTCATTTCACTGCTTGGGCTAGAACTATTACGACAGTTTAAAAGTTTTGCTAATTTGACAAAGGAAAGACAGTATCCTGTTGTTTTAACTTATGACATTAAAAAAATGAAAATTGAACCTTTTTTCAGATAATTGCCAATCAGTCATTTCTTCTTTTGTGAATAGCCTTTGCTGACTTACTTAGGGGAATTCCTTACTGTTCTCATTAATTTGTATGCACTTCTTATATATCAGAGATATGACTCCTTTGCCTGCCATTCTTTTAATACTATTTTCAGTTTGTTGTTAAATTTTGGTCATTCCTTTTGTGAGACGGGTTTTACTAAAGGATAAGCTTGCTGGTTTACATACTACTGTATCTCATGCTTTTCTTTGGTCTGAAATGCTGGCAGGGTGAGCACTCCCTCAGGCTCTCAGTTTCCGGGAGAGGACAAAAGGAATGAATGGAGAGAAAAAGCAAGAGAATTTGGTCATTGGAGAGCATCATTACGATCGGCTCCCCTTCCTCCTGTGTGGGGTTATGTTTTTCTCAGTCAGTGACAGCCCCAACTCCTGCTCTACCTACTTCAGAGTGTGTAGCCTTGTTATCAAAGTTCAGTCATCATGCTGGACCTTTTCCAATTTTTCTTTTTCTTTTTAGAAAATTCACTTTGCTGGTTTGATATTGGTTACTTTTACACTCATTCAGTGGATTTTGACGCTACAGACAAATATTCATGGCACTTACACAACGAAAAGTTTAGTGCTGGAGAACTCAGGTTAAGGTGTGGTTACCCAAAACGCCTTATTCCTAAAGTTCAAGACTGGCCCTTAAGACACTAAAAATGATGCACTAAGGACAATTCAGCTCAGATGGACTGAATGTCCAGTGACAACAGACCAGTGCACAAGATGATCAGTAAGGTGTGGGGAATAAAATATAAAACTTCTACTTACACTTATTGTGGACCACATTTTAAAATTTTTATTATTTATTTACTTTATAGTGCACATATTTTAGTAAATAAGTAAACATAAATTGGAGGAACGTACTAATGTTTTTATAAGAGCACACAAAATGCCTTGGAAACAACTGTAAGATGATTAGAAAGTATAGCCATTGAGGAAACGGGGCACCAAAAAAAAAGAGTAAAAATGAGAAGCATTGAGTAAGTCTCGTTCACATTAAGTAGTCCTCTGTCACAGAGCTGAATGGCATCCAAAAGATACTTTTTTGTAAGATGTTTTTTCACCTCTTTCAGGAGTATGGGAATGAAATCTGATTGCACTGAGGAAACTTAGGAGGTCTGAACTCTGCCAAAAGTAAACCATCAGTGATTTTAGAGTAATAAACCTTTATAAGCCCAAATGGAATGCTGTTATTTTAATTCAGTTCAACTCAGTTTTCTTTCTAAGAGATAGCCTGCTTACCAATTAAGGAAGACAAATAAATGAACAGTTGGGTTTGCGGGATAGAAGTTTCTGATATATGCAATAGCATATGCAATTCCAGTTTGTGAATTACAATTGTTTTAGTATACTTTATTACCATTCTGAATTTGCTTTATTACAAGTTTAACATCAGCAATATAACCAGATATTTAGCATCTCTACTATTTCCTTTTCCAAGTTTGTCTTAGTCAGGTAAGAATTAGAGAAATGGCAGCTGTGACTGGGTGTAACCTATACCTTTGGCAATGTCCTGCCCAGCCTGCAATGGCCCCTTTACTTCTCTGCCTTCCCACTGAGGCTGGGCCCCGGGGCCACTTTGAGAAATAAAACCCTATCCTTGTAGAAAAGCTTTAATAAGATGGGTTAAATCTCCATGAAGATTTGGGAGCAGAGGAAACTAATGGCAAAGAAAAAAAAATAAAACAGAGAGAGAGAGCTGGGAGATAGGGTTATATATTTTCTAGATTCCCATTTCACTATCCATGAGCCTCTTCTTCCCTTGAATTCTGAGAATTCCCTTGAATACCCTCAAATCATTATGTCCTTGTAACACATTCCTTTTTATTTTTGTTTTTTAAAAGCTAGCTACAACTGGTTTAAATTACCAGCAACCAGAGTCCTAACAAGTACACTACTTGTTACATCTGGGGCTTCCCAACTTTAGAGTGTGGAGCAATTGGTTGCTAAAGTGACCAAAGTCTTTGGCTTTATCCTAATGACAGTTACTTTTCTAGTATGTTGCATGGCCAGAGTTTATTCCCTCTGATTGGTCCATTGTTTTGTCTTAACTGTGCCTGTGCTTCTGTAGGAGTATTTTTCCAGTGCAGCCATGGGCTCCCGGGAATTTCTGTCTGGAGTAGAGGAATAGAGATTTGATAGAGGCTAGGCGCAAAGACCATAAGGGGTTTCTTCTCAGTGGCCTACAGGACGGTGATGAGAGCATTCTTCCAAGGAGCAACAAGTTCCTTACAGGCAACTGGAAGCTCAACTTGGGTATAATTTAGATAAACAGGAAATTACTTTGTAATTAGAATGGCAAGGTCTGACATACTCGGTACATGCCTGCAAGAGATTCTGCTTAATTCATCACCAGACAGCTGTTCACATAGCGTGACTTAAAAGTTACTGCAAAGTTTCTCTCTCCAAAAAACAATTGCCTCACAGAGTACATCACCCACTCCTACAGGAAATTCCAACCCTCTTTGATCAGACAACTTAGAGGGTGCCAGAAATTGTCCCAAGAAGGTTAGTGTTAAACTGCAGGTGTCACCTGAGACCAAAGGAGAGTCCTTAGGGTTCTATTGATCTCCTCGCATTGTAGGATGGCAAGCATGGCTTTATTATTAGACTAACCAACAGTTGCCTAGAAATCTAGAGAAAGGAAGAGATGGGGATGAGAGCTAAGTGTGGGTTAGAATGTTATCAAATAGCTTGGGGTCGACAGGAATCCTCAGGGCCAATCGTGGAAGGTTGGCACAAACAAAGCCCACACAATGACCCCATTGTGGTTGGCATGCTAGAGAGACAACAAAAGAGAACGAGGGCAGCACGAATTAAAGTCCTGAAGAAAAGGAGACTGTCTCAATGACCTCCAAGATTTATCTTGGCTGTATTGTTAATGAACTAGCTATTTGAAGAATTTGCATTAATACCTGGAATTACTCTCCTGGGTTCCTCAAATATCCACTATATTTTGTCTGTGAGAATATAAGGATCAAGCTATAAATGACTACCTTTGTTCTTCTGTCCCTTTCCCCGCCAAGTATTACCTTCCCCTTCCATGAAGAGGATTCATCATGGCTATACACATGTGGCTCCAGCAGGATTGGATGGGAACAGACTTATGCCCATATTAATTCACCCCTGTCCAGAAGTTAACCCGGACAGTGGTGAAACAGACATGTTTTTGGACTAGGGTTTCCAGATTCAGTGAGAACATCCAGTTAAATTTGAATTTCAAATTCAAATTCAAATCTAACTCAGTGTTCTGTATTTTATCTTGCCACTCTACTTAGGACCCATAAAGAGGGTCTTTTTCTCATACAGGAATTTGTCATCCTTACATAGAAGGCAACTAGAACTTGTAATTGAAGTTTCAATTTATGAAACAATTACTGGGCACTTCCTCTATGTGAAAGATTGTGCTAGGCTGTGGGAAAATCAAACATGATTAAAATATGGTCACTGTTTTTCATATGCTTATAATCTATGAGAATAGCATATGTATAAATAACCATCAATGATACAGGGCAGAAGGAAATTTGCCAAATAGACTGTATATTTAGAATACAGAGAAAGAGGTGATTACATTTGGAAAAGAATCCGGGTAAGACTTGAAGAATATGCAGAATCTCCATCAACAGAGATTCCAGAATGCCAAAGGGCATTCCAGGCTGAGGGAACAGAAATTTGAGCAAAAGCTTAGAGGGATGAATACTCATGGTCCATGTTTGAGAAGTGGCGAGTAGACTAATGTATGGAGCACAGAATATGCTGAGAAGTGCAGTCAAGTTGATTCTGAAAAAGGTAGATTAGGGCTGGATAGATAAGGGTCTTGAATGTTATGCTAATAGTTAAGACTTTCATGATGAAAGGAGTAGAGGCATAGAAAGAGCTGAATGTCTTCTAAGATGGAAAGAGCATGACCCATCTCTTTTTAATGTTTTAAATGACAAATCTGTCACTGATGGACTGGTGAGGCAAGAGGTTCAAGTCATACAATTGCTTTAGCAGGATGATTACAATTAATGTCAAATGAGGAACTATACTCATGATTTTAGAAAAAATTAACAACTCTCTTTCATGTACTTAAAGGCCTACTTCCTGGTTCTGAAGTGAAGCAAGAGCCCCTTCAATGCCCCTTCTGTTGTTGGTCCTGGCCTCTGAGGTCACATTTGGCCCAGACTTGTATTTCTCTCCCTGTAGATGGCAGCTCTGTGGATTGCAGGTTACAACATTCCCCTATATACCTAAGAGGTGCACAGGACAGTTCTTGGCAAAACAAATATCCTTTACTTCTATTGATTGAGAACCTGGACTCACCACTCTCTTCCCAAAAGTAAATGGAAGTGCTTGTCGTGGTTACAGGGATTGGGAGAGGTCTTCTTCCCTCCACAGATTTGTGACTTTGTATTCTTTATAGAAATGATACTTTTATTTCACTATTACATGTATAATTTCAGAATAATGGTAATGCTATATTGATTTAAATTGAATTTCTTTATTGATCACATTTATATCTGTAATTCAGAGATATAAAATAAATCAGTACCCATAATTATAACTAAAACTCATTACCTATCCTTAAACACTTACGATTTTCTAGTCATATTACTAAGCACTTCACATAAATGATCTCATTTAATTTTCCCACTAACCCTATGAAAGGATCAGATATATTTTTAAGAGGTAATTCATACACAGACAATAAATAAATCATAAAATTATTAAATTTATAAAAGATATGTCAGAGATATGCAAATCATTTTTAAAAGATGCCATTTTCGCTCATTTGATAGTGATTAAACAAGGATAACACCAAACTCCAGTTTCCATGTAGTCTCATGTACCACTGGCAGGATGAAAATTAGTAAGACTTTTCTCGGAGCCCATTTATCAATAAGTAAAATTTTCATGGTGTGATCTAGAAATTATATGTGAGGAAATTTGTGCCAGAGAAATAACTATCTATATATATGTATATATATATAATGGTATAAGGATGTTTGTCATAATATTATTACTGGGAATTTAAAAAAACTTGAGTGCTTAACAATAAGAGATTTGTGAATTTCTTTTAATTACAGTGCAAGGATATTTAGTTAGGAGGATGCAAGTTGATGACTTTTTGGCTTATTCTTTAATTTTCTTTGGAAAAAAGGGTATTAAAACATTTTAAAAATGCTATTCATGTAATAGGCACTACCAATTATAATATAAATAGTATTTTAAAGAAATTATGTAAATTTTTAACATATTTTTTTTTTTGTAATCTAATATAGTCATGCAGTGGAAGAATAAATATGGCTTAAAACTTTAGCAGTCAATTTGTCTTTTTAATTAGTAATCAATATTCTTCCAAACAGAAATGTAAGGAATTATTATTACATACTAAATCTTGTATTTGAACTCATGTAAGTCAGCCCATCAGATAAGTCTTGTCATACTATTAATGATTTTTTCTATTTGAGTGTTTTCTCATAGACTTGATTCAGGTCATATTGAACCAGTTTTGTTTTTCTTTTTAAAATTTGTTTTATTTCTGAATGAGAAGAAAGAGGAGCACCTAATCAACCCATCAACTCTTTTCCCCCCTGTGTAAGTGGTAAATGAAATACCAAATATATATATATGGATATATATTACATAGATATATTATCTTGAGCTCTACTGCTGCTTTAACATGCTCCTGTTGATCATTACATTTTATTTCTCCCTCAACATACAAACTTGGTTTCATTTAGAAATTTTTTTAGTCTAGGAGACTCTCCGTCTAAATTTTTCTATCCACCTGACAGTCAAAAGAACTCCTGGTTTCTGTAAGGATTAAGTCAGGAAGCAGTTTTTAACGACAACAAATTGAAACGCTTGCACAAGGAAGTGTTGCTTTTATAAGTGATGGGAAACTTCAAATTTGATTACAAGCAACCTTTGGCTTCCTATCTGTTCCACAATAGGCCATGTTGTTAAGGGCAATTTCCATGCACAGCATGTGGGTCCCATTTTTTCATCCTTAGACATGGTTGTTTACTGTTCAGCACTGTTTATGCATTTTAATCAGGCTTTTTCAGTCTCCCTTAATAAATCACTACAAAGTGAATGTACCAAAACAAGAGCTGTTATGCAGCATTGGTTGCCCTTACACACTATTCGCTGCCCTAGGGTTTTACTTAGTACCCAACTTAAAAAAAAATAATGACAACAAGAAAAAAATCCATAGTCAACAGTATTATATTTAGAATTGCAACATTTCTGGCTAAATACCCTCTTTGAGCTCCATTCTTTAACAGTAGGCGCCTGACTTTAAAATTCAGTTCAAGCAAGAATGACTTAACAATTGGAACCTGCCATCAGTCCTTGGGACTGAAAGTCTTTTTGATGGGATGAAGCTGACAGCCTAGTTCCTGCTTGGCAGGCATTCGCGTGGAATGAGCCTGTATTAGCACAGATAAATGTTTAGACATTCAGGTATCTTGCTGTCTGAGAAGAGCATTATTGGTTAAGGCAATGGTAGGCAGAAGAAAAAGTACTTTTCAGGCATTTATGCCTGAGTGAGAAAAGACAATGACTTGTTAGCATCATCTGGCAAGCAGGCAAAAGAAACAGGTTGACCTACCTCTCTTTCCCGCTTAAAGCTAAACTTCCACTTGCTTTTAAAAGAACTAAGAAACAGTATATTTTTTCTTCTAAGAATACTTTATTATTGTTGAATTAAGTGGATTTTCTTAAATTTTGTTTCTGGAATCAAAGACAGATTATTATAAGTTATAATATTTTAAAGCCCAGGACAGAGGTAAGAATTCCCTGAAGGAGAAAGGTGGCAAGGGGCATGATAAAACATAGATTTGCATTTTAAAACACTCATTTTAAACGACAGCACTTAGAATTTATATTCAACGATCAACACTGACATATTTTAGAATAGTCACTGTGAATTGAACAGCATAAATATGTATTATACTTTGAGGTTCAGGAGGAGAGTTCACCAAATGTAGGAATTAAAGGAGAATATTTTAAGTGAATAGATGGTTCCTAAACCAAGTAATTATTTGGAAATGTCTATGCTAACCTACTTTGTAAAATACCTTGTATTACCCTTTGACATCACTTTAGAAAAATCCTCTGTAGTCCCAAGGAATTCGGCAGAGGCAGGTGCTTTGCATAATTCCTCACAAAACCAGCCACCCTAGTTTTGGAAATGGTGTGGAGGAAGTATTTCATGGGTGAGAAATCAAATTGTCATGTGTTTAATTAAGAGGTAGATAAAAGAATTTGAGAAACTTTTCTGAAAGTATTCATTATCAAAAGGACAGGCACACTTTTGCAGGTGTCTGATTTTAATTCCTGCACATCCAATGTGGTAGTACACAATCATTCTACCTGAAAAATGTGGTCTTGCATTTAATTGACAAGTTTTCTACACTATTTCAAAATGCCCAGAAATTCACCCTTCACCTATTTCTTTTTGCTTACAAATTTTTAGTCCTTTAATAAATGATTTTTTCTTTAACCCACATTCTCAAGCTTTGATTTTTTTGTCCCCTTTATCTCTATTGCTACTGATTGCAATAGGGATAAAGTAACCCGGAAAATATTACCTTTTCACAACAATTTAGTCTTTCAGTAAATTCACTATAATTCTCCACATTTTTGTAGTCCATAGTCCTTTGAGGCATAGACTGTTAACTCTTAATACTGATGTGCGTCTTCCTCTTTAGAGAATGAACACTAATTCCAACTGGGTACATTTTGCACAGATAAAGGACTTTATTTCTCAGCTTTTCTTGTGGCAGTGATGATGTGACTATGCTCTGGCCAATAAAATGTAGGCAGAAATATTGTGGACTCTTTAAGAAGTCTTCTTAAAAGGAAGGGAGAGTGCTCCTTCTCCCTGACATCCTTACTCACTCCCAAATCCAGTTGCGTGTAATACAGATGTGATGTTGGAGCTCTAGCAGCCATATTGACCTTGAGGATTAAAATCACATCCTATAGAAGGCAGAGCAGTGAACGGGAAGGATCTTGAATTTCTGATAACTTTATGGAGTTATTATTCCAGTCCTGAGCAATGTTAGTTTTCTCTTTTATAGACAACTGAAATAATCTTAATGGATACACCTGACTCAAGTATGGGAAAAGTTAGGAAAAAAGTGGAATTTGACATTATTAGCAGAAACTTATGAAACTATTTTTTTTTAAGTTACAAGAAAAAAAGAGGTTAACCAAGCTGGAATTTTTATACTCAACAATTTTCCTTTTAGGGATGTGTTTTTGATAGTTAAGTATCTTTTTGTTTTCCTACAATCTATGGTAAAATCATTGATTGGGAAAATATTGGATTACTGGCATAAGATTTTGAGCTGAATACTGCCAGACATTGGGGAAACTGGGATTTTTGGTTTATGTCTGACTTGGTCAGTACAAAACAGTTCCTAATAGTTTGGTTTGGACTAGTCACACCCAAGACAAACATATTTCCCAAATATCGTAATAATCAGGATGATATTATTACTACTAACATTTATTGAGCACTATTACATATAAGCATTCTGATAAGCACTTCACTTACATAACTTTAATTTTTTCATGTATGAGATCAAGATACAATTATTATCCTCAGTTTATAGTTGGGATCAAAGTGCAGAGAGTGTATCGGTGGCTTCAGGAAATGGAAGATAAGGCAATTTAGACTTATCACAGATACCTAGAGAAGTTGGAGGGAATGCCAAAAACTTTTGCTGATGAGGTAGTAAAAAATTATAGCCCCAAATCCAGGAGAATACAGAAATACAGAAATGTGAATTTAGTGTCTGAGGAGAAGGTACATAGGAAGAGGGGAACAATTTCCCTGTCGGAAATTGAGAGTTTGAAGATGCTGAGAGGAGTGCTTCTTTCTCACAGGTGCATAGGGTAGGGGTACAAAAGTTGGAGTCTAGGATCTGTCAAGTTTGGGGCTCAGGTGAACACTCTGGTTTGGGACCCAGAAGAGCTACATTATACTAATAAACATGAGAAATAAGTAATCCAGTCCTTGCATCTGTGTGTCTGGAAAATCTCAATTCTTGAAATTGAATAAAAGTAATTAAGATCACCTCGCAAAAGAAAAAGGAAAGTCCTTTCTAGAGAAAGATAACATCCTGTCTCAAATCCTTTCACAAACTTAATATAATGTGTGGTACATAACCCAAAATAATTTGACACATAGACTACTAGTTATCATACAGAAAACCAGGAGGAGCTTCATATTAACTTAATATATGAAACTTCATATATTAAGGAGTTTATATATGAAGTTTCATATATTACATTAATAAGATACTGGTTTTAAAATACCTTGCTTGTTAATTTAAAGGACATAAAAAATAAAATTAAAAAATGAAGTTCACAGCTAAAAACTACAAAAACTACATAGCATATTTGACCTCTCAAAAAAACCCTTACTCAAAGAGAAATTTTACAAGCAAAATATACAACAATCAAAATTAAGAAATTAATGGATGGATTAAAAAGCATATTAGACACAAATGAAGAGAGATATAATGAACTAAAAGAATTCAGAGGAAAATATCTAAACTTTAAATGAAGAGGTAAGAAAAAATGAGAGGAAAAAGAGAAAAGTGAAATGAAAAAAAAGGAAAGAACATATTATCTAAATCTACATTTAATTGGAGTGCCAGAAAGAGATAACAGATAAAATGGAAAAAAGCAATCTTTGAAGAGATAATGGCTGATTTTTTCCAAAAATAGCTGAAAGACAACAAATCACAGGTTTAATTAAGATACTATTTAACTGGATTCAAGATAAATTAAATGATATCCACATCTGGATACATCATAGTAAAATGGAAGGGGAAAAAAATGTCTAGGATGAAACAGATTACCATTAAAGAAATAACAGTCTGAGGGTTGATCTCTCAATAAAAACAATGAAAGCTAGAAGTCAAGAATATGAAATCCCTAATGTGCCAATCTCAAATTCTTTACCCAATCAAAATATCTTTCCAGAGTAAATATAAAATGA
Organism: Pteronotus mesoamericanus; assembly: GCF_021234165.1. Lineage (NCBI taxonomy): Eukaryota > Metazoa > Chordata > Mammalia > Chiroptera > Mormoopidae > Pteronotus > Pteronotus mesoamericanus. Next base: position 8,425,368 of record NW_026555310.1, read on the forward strand.
ACAGAATTGGAGAGAAATTATTACCAGCAGATCCATAATAAATGAAACCTGAAACATATTCTTCAGGAAGAATGAAAATGATACCAAACAGAAATTCAAAGATTAAGAAAGGGATAAATAATGGAAATGGTAAAAATATAGGTAAATATAAATACTGTATAAAAGAATAATTATCATGATTTATGTAGCTTAAAAGTATATATAAAATTGGTATATATGACAATGATAGCATATAATTGGAGAAAAATTAATGTTGAAAGTACTCCAAGGTCATTTCATGGCATTGGAAGAAATAAAATAATCACCTAAGATTAGACTTTGATAAGTCAAGTATACATGTTTAAATTTCTGAATAAGCACTAAAAAATAGTAAAAAAGTATATGACTAATTTTTAACCTGAGAAAAAATGTGAAATAACAAAAAACAAGTCAATCCAAAAGAAGGAAAGGGAGGAGAGAAAAAGATAAGACAAACAGAAAAGCTGAGTAAAATGGTGCATTTTGATTCAAGTAAATCAACATTTACATTAACTATTAATGGATTAAATTTTCCAGTTAAAAGGTACAGATTGTCAGGCTGCATTACAATATCCAACTGTATGTCTTCAAGAGACACTTTTAAGGCAGGTATGCTATCTATTCAGAAAAGCAACAGGTAAAAACACGAAAAAGGCTCATTTTTGCAGAAAGGTAAAAGTATTATAAAAGTATATGAGTTTAATAATGTGACCTCAAAATACACACAAAAAAATTAATAAAACTACAAGAAAAAAGACAGAGCCACAATTATACTGAGTGTTACAAAAAAAGCAAACTAAACATAAAGCAAAACAAAACAAGGATATCAAAGATTTGAACAACACAATTAATGATTTAGACATAATGGAAATAGATATAATACTCTACCAGCAGCTGCAGAATGCACATTATTATTGTCAATCATGTACAGAAAGTTTACAAATACTGACCATGTCCTGCGTCATAAAACAAGTCTCAGCAAATTTCAAAGGATGTTTTCAGACCAAAAGACAAGCAAGCTAAAAAAGTGATAAAAAGATAACTTGAAAATCCCAACAAATTAGCAATTAAAAATATACTTGTAAATAATCCATAGGTCAGAGGAAGTTCACATTGGAAATTAGAAAATATTTTAAATTGACAAGACCTCAAGAAAACTTAGACCCTTTATATAGTGTCCAACTGCTAGAAACTCCTTTCTGAATAGATCCACAGTCCTGTCTCCCTTAATTTATTCTACATTTTACTCAAATTTGGCCAACTCTTAGACATTCATTTCCATCCCTTCCACTCTTATTTTCAGCATGCTCTGTCACATCTTTCCTCCATTTCTTATATGGCATCAATTGGCCTCTTTTTTTTAGAACTTTTGAAAAAGACTGTATTTACTCATTTTTAGAGCGAAAGGAAGGGAGGGAGAAAGAGAGGGAGAGAAACATCAGTGTGTGATTGCCTCTTGAGTGCCCCCTATTGGGGACCTAGCCCACAATCCAGGTATATGCCCTGCCTGGGAATCGAACCCCTGACCCTTTGGTTCGCAGGCCGGCACTCAATCCACTGAGCCACACCAGCCAGGGCCACTTCTAAAATACTGTCTTAGATTCTATTGCTGTATAAAGTGTACTACAGATTTAGCAATTTAAAACAATTCTCATTTATTAGCAAACCTTCTATAGTTCCCAAGTTCAACATTACATAGTTGAATGCTCTGCTTAGTGTCTCACAGTGCTGAAATCAAGGTATTGGCAGGGATGATTTTTCATATGGAGGCTCTGGGGAAAATCTGGTTTGGGGCTCATTCAGGTTGTTGGCAGAAATCATCTCCCCGTTGTTGTAGAGGTGGATCCCAGTTTTCCTGCTGTCTGTCAGCCAGGGGCTGCTCTCTGCTCTCAGGGGATGCTTTCAGGTCCTTGTCACATAGTCCCCATCATCATCAGCAACAGAGAATCTTCCATGCATTGAATCCAGCCGTTCTTGGAATCTGACTTCCCTGTTGCTGACCTGTGATGCAGATAAGGATTTATATTACTAAATCAGGTCCATATAGATAATCTCCCTGTCTTAAATTCAACTGATTTGGGACATTAATTACACTTACAAAATCTCTTTTGCCATATAAGGTAACATAATCGCAGGAGTGATTTTCATCACATTCACAGGTTCCACCTCCAATTCAAGGCCAAGGGAAATCACACAAAAGGAAGGGTCAATGGGGGATGTCTTTAAATTCTGTCTTCCACAAATACCATATGATCGATGATTGATCGATTGATTGGTGTTGATCTCCTTCATTAGAATGAAAGGTTAATGAGGACTGGGATTTTTTGCTTGTTTTGTTCATTGCTGTATCCTATTTGTGCTCAGAATCATGTCTGGATGATCATAGATGCTTAATAAATATTTTAAAAAAGGAAATATTCTAAATAAATAATAAAAATAATAAAAAATTAAAACTTTCAGTAAAAGCAGTGCTTAGAAAATATGCAGCCTTAAATGTAAATACTTGAAAGAGTCTAAAGTTAATGACTTAAGTATCTATGTCAAGAACTTAGAAGAGTAAAATAAATCTAAAGAAAGTAAATAGTAGGTAATAATGAATATAAAAGCAGATATTAATGAAATAGAAAGCAAAGAGATTAAGAAAAAATATAGAAGACATAAATAATATGTTAAAAATAAAAATGCACATTTTTACAAATCATGCAGACATTAAAAAGATAGTAAGAGGAAAACTTCTGGCAAAGATGGAGGTGAAGACAGATAAACTTCACCTCCATGCACAACCAAGAGAAGGATAACAACCAATCTAAAAACAAAAAACAAGAATTGCCAGAAAATCGAACTGTATGGAAGTCTGACAATCAAGGAGTTAAAGAAGAAACACTCATCATGATCACACATTCACATGTGGATAAAAACCAGGGGGAATAACTGGGGAGTGTACAATCCCATCTCAGAACAAACTATGCAACCTAGGGTTCCAGCACAGGGAAAATAAAGCCTTATAACCTCTGGATGTAAAGCCTGCGGGGATTGTGGAGGCAGAAGAAACTGCCAATCTCTCAAGAGAGTCCATCTGAGGGGCTCACAGAATCCTAGAATGTACACAAGCCCACCCACTCAGGAATCAGCACCAGGGCAGCACCTGAAAGGGCACTATTCACTTGTGGGAAGAGGGGGAGTGACTGAAAGCAGGGAGAGAGCCAAGCAATCACTGTTCCCTTTCTGGCCTTACCCCCACATCATGATAGAGTGGGTTGCCCTCCCCTGGTGAATACTTAAGGCTCCACACCTTACAATGTAACAGGTACACTGACAAAACGAGGAGGCAAAGAAATATGGCCCAAATGAAAGAACAGATCATAACTCCAGGAAAAGAACTACATGACAAGAAGATAGCCAATCTACCAGATGCAGAGTTCAAAACACTGGTAATCAGGATGCTCAGAAAAATGATTGAGTATAGCCGCACAATAAAGGAAGAATTGAAAGCTATACAAAGTGAAATAAAGAAAAATATACAGGGAACCAACAAGGAAGAGAAGGAAGCCAGGACTCAAATCAACAATTTGGAACAGAAGGAAGAAATAAACATTATACTGGAACATAAAGAAGAAACAAGAATTCAAAAAAATTAGTAGAAGGTTAGGAACCTCTGGGACAACTTTAAATGCACCAACATACAAAATCGTAGGGGTACCAGAAGGAGAAGAGGAAGAGCAAGAAATTGAAAACTTACTTGAAAAAATAGCAAAGGAAAACTTCCCTAATCTGGTGAAGGAAATAGACATACAAGTCCAGGAAGCTCAGAGAATTCCAAACAAGTTGGACCCAACGAGGGCCACACCAAGACACATCATATTTAAAATGCCAAATGTTAAAGATAGAGAGAAAATATTAGAAGCAGCAAGAGAAAAGCAGGGAGTTACCAACAAAGGAGTTCCCATAAGACTATCAGCTGATTTCTCAAAAGAAACTTCGCAAGCAAGAAGGGACTGGCAAGAAGTGTTCAAAGTCATGAAAAGCAAATACCTACATTCAAGATTACTCTATCCAGCAAATCTATCATTCAGAATGGAAGAGCAAATAAAGTGCTTCCCAGGTAAGGAAAAGTTAAAAGGAGTTCATCATCACCAAGCTCTTATTATATGAAACGTTAAACGGACTGACTTATCTAAGAAAAAAGAAGATCAAAACTATGAACAGTAAAATGACAACAAACTCACAGCTATCAACAACTGAACCTAAAAAAAAAATCTAAGCAAACAACTAGAACAGGAACAGAATAATAGAAATGGAGATCATATGGAGGGTTATTAGCAGGGAAGGGCACAGGGGAAAATGGGAAGAAACATACAGGGCATTAGAAGCATAATTGGTAGTATAAAATAGACAGGGGGAAGTTAAGAATAGTATAGGAAATAGAGAAGCCAAAGGACTTATATGTATGATCCACGGACATGAACTAACTGGGGGGTGTAATCCTGGATGGAAAAGTGGTACCAGGCAGAGGGGAGCAAAGGGGAGAAAAAAATAGGACAACTGTAATAGAATAATCAATAAAATATACAAAAAAAGAAAGAAGCCATACCCAAAGGCCACACATTGTATGATTCCATACATATGAAGTAACCAGAATAGGAAAATGCCAAGAGACAAAAAACAAATCAGTAGTTATCAGAGGATGAATGGAAGGGAGAATAGGTACAGAGTCGTTTAGGGTGATAAAAAAGTTCTGAAACTAGACAGAGATGATGGTGGCACAACATATACTTAAAGCCACTGAATTGTACACCTTAAGATTTACTGGTAAATTTTGTTATATGTATTTTACCACAAAAAAATTGTGAGTTGTCTGTTAAAAAAAAGTATGATATAATATACAAATATATTAAAAATGAAGTGAAATAGATACATTCTTGGAAAGACATAAAATCTGAAAATCTGAATTTGTCACTTAAAATTTGCCTACAGAGCTCCAGGCCCACATGTTTTAACTAGCAAATTCTAAAATATATTTAAAGAAATATTTCCACTCCTGAAACACTCTTCTTAGAAACTGAAAAAGACTTTAACGAATTCATCTTATTGAGCCAGTGTATTATCAATCCAAAATTTGCCAAGGACATTATGAGAAAGGAAAATGAAAGATCACTCTTACTTATAAACATGGATGAACATAGCAAACAAAATATAGCAATATCCAAAATGGCTAATAGGTTGATTATATCATAAACAAGTTGGGTTTCCAGGAATTCTATATTAGACACAGTTTGCAAATAAATTAATGTAATTTGTCACATTAACAAAATAAAGGAGAAAAATGATATGTTCACTTCAATAGATGTAGAAAAATTTAATCTCTATTTATAATAAAACTTTTAGTAAATTAGAATGTATACTGATAAAGCGTTTCTAAAAACACCCTACAGATGTCATCATACTTAGTTGTGAAAAGTTGAAACTTTCTCTTGAAATAAAAAACAAGAACATCTCTTATTTTATCTATCCGACATTGAACTAAAGAGTATATTAAGATATTTTTATATGCAAATATCAGAATGCCCAATTAAACATGGGTTAAAAAATGAGGAAAATTTTTATCTCCATAACAGGAACCCTGGTAAAAAGCTCTCACATTTGCCCAGTGGCTAGTGATGTCATCAAGGACCGAAGCACCAGCTGGTTCTTGGGCTTGTCTCTTTACAGTTCACAAGATGGCTGCCACAGCTCCAGGGACAAGACAGAACAATATTTTGCTCGAAGAACTGTATCGCTCCATTTAACAGTAAGGGAAACCTACCCTAGAATATCTCTGGTAGATATTCTTCATGCCCCATTGGACGGAATTGGATCATAGGCAAACACCTAACTACAAGGGAAGCCAGGAGAATAGCTGGTACTCCTGGCCTCTGTAGGGGTGTAAAGGCTCTGTCAAGAAGAAAGAGGCAGAGCGGAATATGTAGAGAGTGTCTTTTGTATAAGGAATAGTAGTGTTTGTTACAGGCAGCTTAAGTAACTCACCCATGGTCACACTTCTTCTGAGTGATAAAGCTGGGACTTGAACACAGACTGACTCCAGAGACACCACTCGAATGACTATGCATTCTCAACCTAGCGTATGACTTTGAAAGGAGTGTATTTCATTTATTTATTTTTAATTTAAATATTTTATTGTTTATGCTATTACGGTTGTCCCAATTTTTCTCCCTTTGCCCCCTTCCACCCAGCCCACTCCCCGCCCCCACAGTCAATCCCTCCACCGTAGTCCATGTCCATGGGTCATGCATATACGTTCTTTGACAAGAGCAGTGCATTTTAACTATAACTTAATTCTCTACCCAGAAACCATAAAATAATCTGGGTCTCTTGATTCTCAGTGCCACTCTCAGTCTTTGTTGTGCTTTATTACAATACTCACAGCAATTAACTGACAATCATTGAGAAGCTTAAATAAGCGAAAATTCATCTGTTTTCCACAGAAAAGTTTTAATTTCACATAGGATTCTTCTAGAAATAAGTATTTATAACACTTGAGAATTTAAAAATCAATCTATTATGTGTGTTTGAAAGCATGTGAGAAAAGCTCATCAGCTTTGAAAAGCAGTAATATGCATACAAATCACATAAAAGGTTTATAATAAGATTAAGTATCACTAAGCAGAAAAAGAAACATAAAATAAAAGGACATATTTAAAAATAAAATGGGCACATCTTAAAATAAATCTTTTCAGCAAAAACAGTAAAATATGCTTTTGTAGGGAAAAAGTTTTAAAATTGTGAAATCATCAGATTTTCACTCCATAATGCATTTAAAATTATATCCATACTATTAAGTTCCATTATAACAGAAAAAATTATACCTATTTTATCACTTGTTGTAATAAAAGCAGATATAGTTAATTGATTTTAAATATACATAGTTTTAATTATATGGAGAAAAGGTTTTTTTATAAGCATGTGATGTATGTATGGGTATTTTGCATTGGTAAACCAAATAACTGTGAAATTCAATTACTATTGGCTCTAATAATTACTATGAGGTCTAAATGTTTTGGCCTCCATACTCCACAGTCATATTTTTATATTTTAAAAAAAAGCATGTCAATGACAGTTTTTTCCAGTTTCCAGCCCAACCTGGGCCGTATTTTATTTTTATATCTTGTGTGGGTACATTCATGGTTCACAAATCAAAAATGACTCTGCACAGTCCTATGCTATCTGTCCCCCAAAGGTACTAGCCAGGCTTGTTTTGGATTGGAGAGAATGAGGTAGAGGCATCAGGGCCACCTCTACTTGGGTTTTTATGGGTAATCTACCACCATAGTGCATAGAGTGCTGAAGTCTGGAGCCCTTGGGATGAATAAAGGGAGAATTCAATTACTTACATTTCTACTGACCTTCAGTGACAGTTCTAAGTACTAAGGGGAATATGAGCAACCCCACATTTGCAGTTTAGGAGCTCATAATCTCTTGTGGGAGAAGTGATTATACATAAATGAGTAGGTAACTGGAAGATATGTTAGGCAATTACAGAAGTATGCCGAAAGAGAAATACTGACTGGGTAAGAATATGGGGAAATTTCTTAGAGGAAGCAGGAGAGAGGAGTGATAAAGCTTTATTAGGCAGAAGCATCAGTTTGGGGCAATTGGCATATCTGTCGGTGGGAGATTTTTAATTGGATATATAGGGAAGTGTGGTTGAGGTCATATTGTAAAGGTAGGGGTCAAATTCTCTACCAAATCCCTCTTATGCCATATGTTCCCACTGAAGTCATCACAAGAAGTCTAAGCCCTTAAGGCCTTCCCATTGCCTGGACACTGTCATTGCATGTCCAATAACCTAATCAATATCCCACCTCTCATTGACCCTCAAATCCTTCCACTTTGTCATGAGCGAGGTCCCCTCTGTCCCCAAATTCCTTCTTTGAACACTCCCACCACCTACATGCTGTAAAACAGTCTCACAGTCCCCTAGGAACAGAGCATCACCTGGGCCTTCCCAAGTGATGGCTGCCTCCACACCCATCTGGAAACCCACTGGGCAGGAAGTGGGATAGTTGCTCTTTTACTCCTTTTTGTTATTTCCCAACAACCATTCCTACTTTCTTGTTCTTTTTTTAAAGCCTTTTCTTTGAAGCATTATATTGGGTTATTACCTTTCATTCCACCATATTTCAGGCATCTATAATCCTTCTGAACAGTTCTCCTTGTTCATTGAAGACATTAACACATCCCTTACTGTTTTTCACATGATTGCATATGACTCAAAGACCCATCGTCATTGTGGTCATCTCTGTTTCCACAGGACTGTTTCATCTCAAACCCCGAAACTTCAGTTCCTCCCTGGCCTCCTTCCCTCCTGTGATCTTGGTCTTCACTCCATCCTGTCACACACTATCCTGGCAGAACTGGTCATTATCAAAAAAGGTAAAGATTAAAATGCTAACTGCTAAGGTCCTTAAAAATCTCATTTTGTCAAATCTAATAGTTAATTCTTTTTTAAAATTTCTATTTAAAAATTTTAAATAAGAACTATGCAGGAGAGTTGGGTCTAGGAGAGCCTTGCTATTCAGTGTTATTCATGACCAATAACATCTTTGTCACCTGGGATATTATTAGAAATGTGGAATCTCAGGCCCTGTCACAGTCCTTGGACAGCCCCTCTGAGCCTCAGTTTGTTCCTTTCTAAAATGGATGATAGTCAATTCTTGGTCCTCATATTACTCAACCTTGCTGCAGGAACTGGTTAATTGATTCTTCTTTCTTCATGAATTACTTTCTTTACTTAGCTTCTGGGATACCATATGGTCCTGGTTTCCCTCTTACAACCTGCAACTCATTCTTAGTCTCTTGTGCTAAATTATCTTTTACTTAATGATGTCTAAATGTTGAAGTGCCCATGAATGCCTTTTTACTGTTGTTCTAACCAGTTTAAACACACATTCTAAATTTTTCCAATATGTGACTCCTGGAAGTTCTGGGTCATCAGTTAGGCAGCTTTGTCTGTTTCCCTCTTCAGGTGTAAAAATAGTGTAATTTTCTATGTGGGCCATGACATGAAAAAGATTGGAAAGAACTGTCCTGGATGATCTCACCCAAATGCATGGTTTTAAATGCCAAATTATATATTGATGATTTCTAAATTTATATCTTCAGTTTCAACTTTCCCATGAATTCCAAACTCCTGTATCCAATTTCCTAAGTAACACCTTTACCTGTATGTCTAATAGGAATCCCAAACTAAAAATACTTAAAAGTGATCTCACAGTATCTCATGGCATTCAGGTAAAACTTAAAATGGTATAAACCTTGACTCCCAATCCATCAGCACATCTAGAAACTACATTCAAAGTAGTCCCCAAGTATGAACCCTCACTGCCTCCATGACCTCTACCCTAGTCCACGCCCCTGTCACCTTCACTTCGACCCCAAAATTCCCTTCCAACTCCCCCACTTAGAGGCGGAACTGACTAATCTACAATGTAAACCAAATCACTTAACTTCTCTGCTCTTGACCTTCCTCTGGTTGTCCATCACACTTAGAATAAAACATTTGGATGCCCTATTAAATTATAAATGATCTCGTTTCAGTCTCTCTCTCCAACATCATTTCCAATCTCTTCCCAGCTAAACATGCTCCACCCACATTGGCCTCCTTTCTGTTCTTCAAAACCACTAAGTATGCACTCACTTCAGGCCTTGTACTTGCTGTTTCTCGGCTTCCAATCCACTTTACTAGATATTTTCATGAATTGTGTCCTCACTTGATTTATATTTTTGCCTGAATATTAATTATTGTCTCCTTAGAAAGGCCTTTTCAAAAATCCCAACCAAAATAATATTACTTATACTCTATCTCCTCATTTGGCTTTATTTTTTCATGGTGGTTAATTGTACCTGCCGACACAATTTATATTTATTCCTTGTTTGTTGTGTGTCTCCTTGGGAGAAAGAAAGTTTGATGAGACACAGGGAGGACTTGTTTTGTTCATTCCTGAGTCTTTAGAACCTAGAACAGTACCAGGCATACAGACGCTCAGTAAATATTCATTTATTTAGTTTTGAATGAAGGCCTGTTGGAATGCATATGATACATTGGCATGGTGGGGTAGTTAGAGAAAATAGAGGTAAGAAGCACAGAAATTGGCTGAAATATTAATACTTTTGCAATAATCTGGTCAGAGATAAGAATCAGTGCTGAAACAGTACCTTGGGAATAATTTTCAGAAGAAATTAGAAAAAAAATACAAGCTAAAAAAACCAAGAAGAGTCATTTGGATGTCCCCTTGGGAGTAACACGTAGAACGAGGTCCAATCAATTATGATGAAATGACATTCGGGTGTTAATTAATCATTTTATTCAGCATATATTTATTGCCATCTACAATGTGGCACATGCAGAGATAGAGTAATGTTAAGTTCCCTCATATAGAATTTGAAATATGAGTGTACATATTTCTCCTCATGCACATGGAGCTGTTCACTCATTTGAACAGAACTGATGGACCCAGCCATATTCACATGAAGTTTTGTCAGGCGAGAGGACAACCATTAAATTAAAAAAAAAATGATTTGATTACGTCTAAAGAAAATCCTCAAGGTACCTAGAAAGTGACTAACGTAGGAGTATAACCATGGCTGGCTGTGAGATTGGGGAATTCAGGGAAGGTTTCCTGAGGACAAGATATTCAAGCCGAGACACAAAAGACTAGTGCACACTTTCCAGGGGAAGCTGGCAGCAGGCATAGCAAGTGCAAAGGCTCAGGGCGGGAAAAGAATGTAACACCCTTAAGGAACCAAACAAAGAGTAGTAAGGTAAGGGGACCTGACTGAAATGAGACTGGCAACATTGCCAGGAGTCAGGTCATTAAGGGCTTGCCAGAACATGTCAATTACTTTAGATTCTATTCTACGCTTTAAACAAGTTAAAATAAAAAAAAAAAATTGAAGGATTTTAAGCAAGAGAGTTATAGGACTAGATTTATACTTTATGAAAAGATTAATCTGGCTCCTGGTGGAAAAGTAAAACATTTACATTTTTTGTCATTTAAGGGTTCTGAGTAAAACAAAACCCTACAGTTAGTTACAAAGCAATAAAAATTACAGGATAATATGTGACATATTCATTTGAAACATATAGCTTGGATTTTGGTTTCAATTCCTCAATTCGCATCTGCCCAAGACCTCACTTTAAAGCAGTGCTGGAAAGCGTGGACAAATTAGTCACAAAATATCTCTAAAGTGATACACATTAAAGTCAGATAATAGTGGATTTCTATAAGATACAACTCTATTAAAAATGACTTCACAATCCAAAACTGCAATACATAAGATAGCAATCTAACAGAAGCAAAGTTCGTATGACAACACACAAACAACAGGTATAGAATCTTAGGATCTTCTAACAAAACTATTGATAGAACTTGTAAGTATTCTGAAATTGTTTAAAAACATTTAAAATAATTAAAACATTGGAAAAGATCAATATATTATTAAAATGTCCAGGAATACTTGAAAATAAAACTAGTAGAATATCTAAAATTAAAATTGAAAATGTAATATTTAAGTAAAAATTCTAATTCAAATTAAATAGCAAATTAAACAGCTGAAGATATAAATAGTGTCTATAATAAAGATATAAGAATACTACCTAGAAGACTAAGGACATGAAAAGATGAAAAAATAGGTTTAAGAGGAATGGAAAATAGAGCAAAAAGGTCTAGAATTGGTCTAATAGGATTTTAGAAGGGGAACACTAAAGAATGGTTGAAAGAGAAGTACTATTTTTTTAAAAAGCTGAGAATTTTCTAGTATTGGTCAAACACATAAATAATCATATTCAAGAAGTGCTGCAAGTTTTGAGGAGAATTTTCCAAAAAGGAAAAAAGTAATCATTAGATATATCACAGTGAAACCAAGGGACCTTAAAAACACACCAGGAAAGAAAAAAGCAGTTTACCTACAAAAGAACAACAATTAACCTAACAGCAGACTTTGCACCAGTAAAAACAGAATCCAAATGACAATGGAATAACATCTCCAAAGATCTGTTAAAAACAACTGTAAATCTAAAATTTATACACAGCTGAACAATCATCCAAGAATGACAGGAAACTGTAGACACTTTTAGCAAGAATTTCCACTACTGAAAAAGAATGTATTTCATAAAGATAAAAAAAAAATCAATGGTGTTCAAGAATGAATTGTAAATAAAGAAATTTGTAACTGAATGAGTATATATAAATAATCAATCACTATATTATGGGCATAAAAAGAAAATGGAACTAAAGTCCTGCAGAAGAATAACATGTAAAGTAGTAGAGTGGTATTTAGAGTTGTTCAGAACAGTGGTAGAGATATTTATTAATTTTAGATTAATGTTAAAAATTTTAAGAAAAACATTAATGGAATAAAAATAGAGTACACATCTTTTGGTCCAGTAGAGAAGGAAAGAGAATACATAGAATATTATCTATCCATTAAGAGTCAAGAAAGAAGGAAAGGGAAAGTATAGTGAAAAAGGTAAGTAGAAAGCAAAAACAAAATAGTAAAAATAATTTGAAAGTCTCAGCAATCACTGAATATAAATGAGATAAATTCACTAACTGGAAGACAGGTTATCAGAGTAGATTTGTAAAATCCAGCTATATATAAAACACATCTAAAATATGAGAACATGAAATATTTAAAACTGAAAGAATATAAAAATATAGCAGAAAAGTAATAATACAATCTGATGAAACTATATTAAAATTCGGTTGGCCAAAAATTGCATTTGGTTTTTTCCAGAAGATGTTTCTAGTAGTCCTTAAATGTCTTTAACTTCATTTGAAACAACTTTGCTAGCTTGTCACAGCTGTCATATCAGCGTGCATTTAAAAAACTAATAGAAATTGGTGAATTTTTCTGTGTCATTTTAATATTGAAGGTGGAAGAAAATATGCAACATTTTCAGCATATTATGCTTAATTATTTCAAGAAAGGTAAAAAAGCAACCGAAATGCAATAAAAAGATTTGTGCAGTGTATAGAGAAGGTTCTGTGACTGAATGCACACGTCAAAAATGGTTTGTGAAGTCTCATTCTGGTGGATTTCTCACTGGATGATGCTCCATGGTCGGGTAGACCAGATGAAGTTGATAGTGATCAAATTGAGACATTAGTTGAGAACAACGTTTTGAATACTCAGAATATCCAAATCCATACAGTTACTGTGAAAAGAGATAATGTGTCTTTTTTCTTATGGAAAAAACTAAATGGACTTTTTGGCCAACCCAGTATTAGACAAAGCAAACTTTAAAGATAAAACGTTGGAAGACATATATAAATTATATATATGAATATATGTGAAATACAAAGAGAGATAAGTATCTAACATAATGGGAGATTTTAATAAATCTCAATAATTAAAAATTTAAATAAATTGCAAGACTATTAAATATTTATATAACAGCTTGATGTAATAAATACATATAGAACCCTACAACTAAAGATAACCCACACAAATGTACACACAAAAATTTCTTTTGGCAAGCCAGGAAGGAATATAACCCCTGGCTGACACTTAAATGTTGTACTGAATTAACCCTTTTAGTAAGGTAAAACAATCTATATCTTAGCTAAAATAAAAGGTAGCCTCACTATTTCAGATGAACATAGGAAACTGTTGGGAATTTTTTCCTTAATCAGGCTTTGTTCTAGAGAATCTTCTAGTCCCTTCTTAAATTTTTTTACTTATATTTATTTGTCTCATAGTTTAAACATCTTTTTTATTTTTCAATTACAGTTGACATACATATAACTTATGAAGCGATTACCCGAATAAGTCTAGTACCTATCTGACACAAGATATAGTTATTACAATATTACTGACTATATTCTGTACCCTGTACTGTCCCCATGACTATATTTATAACTGGCATTTGTACTTCTTATTCCCTTCACTTTTTTCATCCTTCCCCACAAGTCCACCCTAACTGGCAACCACCAATTTGTTCTCTGTATTTACTGATGTTTGGTTGGTTTGTTCATTTGTCAAAATGTCCATTGACCGATGAATGAATGTGGTACATATATACAAAGGAATATTACTCGGCCATTGAAAAGAATGAAATCTTACCATTTATGACAGCATGGATGAACCTAGAGAGTGTTATGTTAAATGATAATAAGTGAAATAATGCTAAATTAAGTAAGCCAGTGAAAGTCAAGTACCATATGATTTCACTTATACGTGGAATCTAAAAAACAAAATAAAAGAATGTCTTGTAGTTTGACGCCTGTTGTCCAGAGTCTTAAATACTTCTGCACAGCCACTGTCCTGAGAGGTAACTTAAATGATTCCAGATAAACACTGAATAAAATCATACCAATTAATGCTCAGTCTATTAGACTTCTAGAAACCACATGTTTAAGGAGAATCAACAATTGTGGTAAGGTCTGGAAAATTCTTGATATCGCTTCTAAAGTTCTGGATGAATGAGAAGCAAAAAGAAGAACTGAGAATTTAAAAGTTTCCACAATCTTTTTCTAAAAGTGATTCTGTAAGCATGGTAACAAGTAGTCACCTGAGTCAGTTTTTAACCTGTTCCCTAGATGAACAATAACTGCCCTCAAGTGAATACACTTTGCAAGTCAACTGCAGTACTGGTGATGATTCTAAAAGTCAGTAAGGGACAGATTCACTCCAAAAATGTAACATCTGAAATGTCAACAAATCAACCACACTGTCTTACCTGAGAAATCACATCGCTACAACCACAGATATCAAACCACTTACACTTTCGCAAGTCCATTGATCCATGATTTCATATTGCCAAAACTTTAATGTAAGATCAACAGTCTACTCATTCCTGGGCCTGTGCCTGGCCAGAAGTAAATTCAGCTCTGTCTCTTTATACCTGACAATGAGCAGTGGTTTCATCACGCTCTGACAAAGTGCGATCCTCATCCCACATCATATAGAAAACGTACTCACTTAACATCATGGATGGGTTCTGTGACTCTGAGTAAAACAACATATAATGCAACCAATTTTACCATAGGCTAATTGAATTAAACAGAGTTAAGTTCCTGCTGCATTTCATCAGAATTACACCATTTAGATGGCTGTCAAGCAGTACTTACTTCAGAAAATGTGTAACATTACTCTAGTTTCCAAATAAAGCTGTAAAACACCATACAGTACTGGGGGACTAGAAAAAAAGTTTATCAGTTAATTTTATTTGCCTAAAATGCTTATTATATTTTACATGAGACAAATTCTCACCAGACAAATGACACCCTAAAGCAAGGCAATTAACACATCCAAATTTGGTTCAGAGAGCCTGGATTCATAGCTTTACAGCAGAGATTCACAAGGGATTAACTTCTCTGTGTACTTCCTAATTTTGGTAGTGGAGATAAAAAAACTTAATGTTCATGCGAAGGGACTATTTTTTAAATGTAAACATTGGCGATTATGACAAAATTCACAATGCAATGCGCATCCTTCCTTTTGTTCAAAGCAGTAATTCAGGGCAAACCAGAAAACTTTGTAGGATTTCAACGTGAATGAGAGGCACCTGTGACTTTGAGGCCACCGCGATAATGCGAAATGGCTGCAAAGACGGGGGCTCAGCAGCACCCAGGGCAATTTCCTCAAAATCTTTCAGTGGTCTCACATTTCACTTTGGTCCAAGCAGTGCAAGGGGAAAAATGGTTAGAAATGATCAATGAGCAAGTAATGCCAAAGAAACTGAATGGCCTGGAAAGAAACTGGGAAGTCTCCCAGTTACAGAAGAAAGTAAAATAGAGCTTGAAGGTAGCATGCAGGGCACGGAGACGAACAATGCCTGCGGCGTGGCGACATGATACACAAAAAGGCAGCAGGGCCAGCCAGAAAAGACATGTGCAGGAAAAGTAGGACAATAAGAGCACGAGCCCTGCCAGATCAAAATCGAAAACATATTTTTAATTGTCTTTCAGAGGTAAGCCAGAATTTTAGAATTTATTTCAAAGGCCCAAGAGAATTTGAGGATGGGGTGGGCTGGAGGGAATGGGGGAATATTTAAGAAAGTGTAGAATTATATAGGATGTGCCTGAGTAATGATTATTGAAGTAGCCAAATGTACCTAACTCTTAACTTATTTATATACTCTTCTTTAAAATATATTTTTTTCTTCTCATTTGAGGGTTAGAATGTAATCTGCCCGAAGGTCTGAGTTGCGAGTGGGCGTTGGACTGCGGAGAGAATCCACAGAGTTAGCAGCCACTGGGGAATATTTGTTGCTTCCTGCAGCAGCCAGATTTCCAGTGGTTACTAAACAGGCCATAATGGTTCCCTTGAATCTTCTCCTTTCAGTAGAGAAGAGAACCTAGCTCCTCACGGTCACATCTTCTTTTTAAAGATGGGATTCTTTGGAACAGGCGATCAGAGGCTGCCAATAAGAGGTCAGCAACCCATCCTGGAGCTTACCACGCAGGGTCTATATTACAGGGGCTACAAGAAGGCTTCTCTCACCACCAAGCAGAGATTTTCCTGTCTAAAGAGAAGAATCACCTGGTTAGGCAAATAGGGAAGAGCTGCTTCAGATTCCATTACAGAAGTCCAATTCTTAGTGGAACTACTGTAAGTATATGTGTTTAAAATAGAAAAGACTGATTTTTTTTTGTATTTATTATAATAAATACAAAAGGAAGCACAATAAATGAATACACATAGAACAGAAGTAAACATAAAAGATCTAGTGTGAACTAAGGAGAGAATGGAGATGAGAGAAATAGGGGCCAAAAAAGTCAATGCGATAGAACTCTAAAATTAGCTCAACCTCTTGGCATTCCATTCACATCAGGAAATACAAAGGATTACATAGTTCTCACCAGGCACACTAGTTCCTCAGGAGAGAAAAGACTTCCTCAGATTCTAAATTCACAGTAGACTGGATTCTACCTTCTAGATGTCTCTCAAATTCTCCTTCTCTCCATCCTCACTGCCACAAACCCAGCTGAAACTCACAGCATCTGTTACCTGGATTATGCAAATAGGCTCCAATCAGCGTCTTCTCCAGATCCTAGCACAGTTTCTATGCCGCAATGTCTTTTAAAATGCAAATATGGTCACCTTT
The DNA here is from genome assembly GCF_021234165.1 of Pteronotus mesoamericanus. Taxonomy (NCBI): domain Eukaryota; kingdom Metazoa; phylum Chordata; class Mammalia; order Chiroptera; family Mormoopidae; genus Pteronotus; species Pteronotus mesoamericanus. The sequence continues at coordinate 8,442,493 of NW_026555310.1, forward strand.
CATTTCTTTCAGGACAAAGTCCAGAATCCTGAGTACTGCACACAGGGCACTGTCTGGCCAAGCCTACTTCTCCAGCCTAATGACAACATCGGTCCAGGCATATGCTTTGCTTGGCAGGCTTTTTCCTTTCCTCTCCACCTCCCCCACCGTCTTTAATAGCTGACTCACATTCCCTATCATTTTACACCTGGCTACACAATAGGTTTTACCAGTCTGACCTTAAAGGCATTTGAGTTTGTGAAAATGCTCTTTTTTTTTTTGGACCAGATCTCAGCATATAACAAGTGGTTCCTTAAGGAATGAAGACACTGCAGCAAAATGACATGAGCCTTTTTGATCATTCTCAACTATTATGTTCTTTTACATAAATATCCATAGCTTCTAATAGCTCATTAAGCAAATAAGTGATATAGAGCCATCCCCATAACTCTACTAATGGGTGTAAAGGCAAGCGTCAGACTGAATCCTATGACAATTTTCAACATTTACATGCAAGCAGTTACAGTCATTTATCGTGTAAGCTCAGTGATCTCTCAGCCCTTTCAAGTTCACGCCCTGCATGAAAGACTCACCTGAGGAAATGTGTCAGTATTCTGGTCCTGGGATGCGCAGTGAGTCCTCTGAGTGACAGAACACAGAACTGGTTCAGAATGGAGCCTTAGGGCTCCATTCTGGAGAGTGCAGATAGGCTTTCATGTGGGACTGCCTTCCTCCACACCTTAAACAACACTTATTTATGAGGTGAAAAATAATTTATAATGTCCATTATGCTTTTAAACCACCACCTGGTGTGAATGGAAGATAAAGATAACTGCTGGGAGAGGCAGTTTCCTGCACCCAGTCTTTCCTCCTCAGTAGGCTGTGTAACAGCACCTTGAACCTGGAACAGTTGCTTACCTGGAGGTAAAGAGTCCACACAGCCTGAACTGGGCTTACTTCCTCTGTTTGCTCTGTCCAGCACCCTCATCTCTCTTTCCTCTACTCTTCTATAGTAGTTCTTTTCTCTCATTTTATAGTCTTGTCTTCTCTTAATCCTATGACTCCCTTTAGCTTTTCCTCTAGAGCTCTTCAAACTCTACTTCTCCACTCCCTTATCTTCTATTGATCTTCCATCATCAGAAGCACACAATTTCTGCTTCACTTGCTCCCCAAGAAAAGGATCTTGCCCAAGTCACTAAGGATCAGATTACTGTTACTGGTGTGAGGCATTTATAGAATCAAATTGTTACTGGTGTGAGGCATTTATAGAAAAAGCAGTTTATAGAAAAAGCATAAAATACTGCTTATTCTTGTATTATTATTTTTTGAATTATTTATTTGTATATAACCTACTTTTGCCTACCCCTGTATGAAGGCAGGTGAGGATATGTGGTGGAAACCAACTTCTAAATCTTTTTTTTTAAATATCTTTTTCATTGTATTTGGAAAGTTGAAACTTGCTTTATTATAGACATCTTTTTTAAAAAAAAATTTTATTTATTTATTTTTAGAGAGATGGGAAGAAAGGGACAAAAAGAGGGAGAGAAACATCAATGTGTGACAGACACATCAACTGGCTGCCTCTCACACACCCCAAAGCAGGACCCAGCCGGCAACCCAGGCATGTGCCCTGACTGGGAATCAAACCTGCAGCCCTTTAGTTTGCAGGTCGGCACTCAATCCACTGAGCCATATCAGCCAGAGTCCAACCTCTAAATCCTAATGGCATTACTTACCAAATGTTTATTTTTTGGTTATGTCATGTTCTACTCATATAAATATTCACCTTTGTTTTGCCTTCCAGGTGGTGATTCAGGGACTTGGGCTCCTTTCCTCTGTGGCTCTACCATCTCCTAGGGACTTCAGATCCTCAGCTGGACCTCTGCATCTGGCAGCTGAAGAGCAGAATTTGGAGGACCATGTGGATCATTACCATGGACACAACTGGAGAAATATACCACTTCTACTCTTATTCCACATACAGCCTGAAAGGAAGGCTGGGAAGTGCATTGTAGCTATTTCTCTGGTTGGAGAAAGAAACTTCTGAGCATATAGAGTCCTTTAGCAGAGTCTGGAAATCCACCTTTCTGAAGCTCTCCTTTGTTTTCCATGACATCATTGTTTTAGTTTCTATCTTCAAATCTTTACTGCTTGTTTTCAGTCTCCTCCTCAGCTTCTCTTTCTTTTATCCGTCCCTCGATGTTGGTGTCCCCCAGCATTTGTCTCTTGACACATGTCTCTACTCACTTCATGATTCTCCCTGGAAGATTCCATAAACAACCAGAATGTCTACCTTTACCTTTTTGTTCATATCCCAATGTAAAATCTGGCCCTTGTTTTATAAGTCCCCAACTAGATCAGTGGGCATATCCTCAGTCACTAAACTAGAAAACTGGAAGTGATCCTACATTCTTCCCTTATCCTCTATAACCAGGGTTTCTCAACCACCACACTATTGATGTTTAAGGCTGGGTAATTCTGGGTGTGGGAGCTGACCTGTGCTTTATGGAATGTAGAGCAGCATCGCTGGCTTGTAGCTACTAGATGTGAGTAGCTGAGTCCCCGACCTCCATCAAATTGTGACAATATACAATTATCTCCAGACATTGCCAGACGTCCCACGGGGAGGGGGAGGATCGCCCCCAGATGACAACTGCATCATTCAATCCTATAGCTCCAACTAGTGCAATATTTATCTCCTTCATTTCACTTTCATGCTATTAATTTTATTAAATTCCATATCATTGTGTGTCTGGATCTCTCCAATTGCCTCCTATCTGGCTGTGGCCAGTTGGCTGACTCAGCAGTTATTCTTGACACAAATATTCACTGCCCCGTTCTACTAAAGAAAAATGAAATACTTGTTTTTCAGCCTCCCTTGCATGGTCAGGTGACACCATTTAGCATGGCAGATCAACTGTGTGAAAAACGGTGATTGTTGAACTCAAAGCCTTGGACTCTATCTCAGTCCCATCATCCTCATAGTTGTGGAGTTTTAGGAAAGTTACTTAAATTCTCTGTGCCCTATCAGAAACATTGAGATAATAATACTACCAACCTTATAGGATTATTGTAAAGATTAATGAGTTAATATTTATAAAGTGTTTTGTATAAGGGGGAACTCAAAAAACCGGAATTAGCTTCTGGAGGTTGGGGCCCTTGTTGTATAGGATTCCTGCACTGGGTGAGTTTTTCTGGGAACCCATCTGTATCAGTGTATCAGCTGGCCTTGTTGTGAGAGGCTCTGTTTGGCTTCAGTGAATTTTTCTGAAAACGCCTTCATGATGGGTGATTTACCCACCCATCCATGGCACCCGCCCACACCGCGCTGGGTGTTCAGCAATTTTTGACCAAAAACAACATGACCCCCGTGCCCCCACGAGAAATCCTTAAAAAAGTCCTCAAAGAGAAATGTTTGCTGATGCGGAAGAGGCGAAAAAAAAACGAACAGACAAAAACTGCAGAAGCACTAAAAGGCATCAAAACTGACAAGCTTAAAAACTGTTTTGGGCAGTGGAAAAGTCTCAATAGGTGTATTGCATCAAAAGGAGAGAACTTTGAAGGTGACTGAAATTTAAACATGTAAGAACACACAATTTTTTATAAATAAATTCTGGGGTTTTTTTTGGGGTCCCCCCTCATGCCATACCTGGCTGACTGTAAACACTGGGTAAATGGTGGCTATGATGGGGGAATGGCAGTGATGACGTAATACTTTTTTTCCTTGCTAATCGCAAAGGCTACTGTGATGCATCCTCCCACCAAGTGCTGTCTTCAGCATTTGAAGACTCGGTTTAGGAGAGACTTCCTCTGGAAGTTTTCTCACACTTTTCCTTCCAAATTACAAGCCGGTCCCCAGATGTTACTTGTTTTTCACCCTCACTGGGCTGTGAATACCCACGAGGCAAGGACCAGACCTTTCTTCTCTACATAGTCCCAAGGCCACCGCAGGTGCTCAGTAAGTATTTAACACTCAGTAAAGGTCTGTTGGCTAAATCAATAAGTGAATGAACATGAGTAACACACACCAGCCTTGCAAATAACTTCCCTCCCACTTAGCAGTCCAAGGACCTTTAAAAAGCTTTGGACATTCCTAGACTAAATGAAGCACAAATCAGCCAGGTGAATTTTTAAAAGGAAATTTATCTCACTAGCCTGGCAACACTAGCCAGCTTTTAATTAAATTGAAGCAAGGGACCCAATTATTCTTAGGGTAAAGTTGAAAAATTGTACAGGTGACCCCAAACATTGCAGGCAGCCTTTAACACTCTTATTTTAAGTAATTCATCTAAATTTTGCACAAGAGAGTAGCAATGGAAAAGTGTTAATTGACAGAACTCACAGCTTTTAACATTCCATTGACAGAGACAGTTTCCAAAGTTAGGAGCTTTAAAGTTGCTTGGCGGTTTAAAAAAACTTAATCACACACACACAAATACTTACACATACTTTTTTCACCTGTCCTGGGTCTATTTATCAGGCTGCTAATAAACTGGGGGGAAAAACCCTATATTTCTAGACGGAAAAAAAGAAACCGCAATCCTAATTAATTCAGTGTCCTCATTTATGTCTCTCTGCAGAGGACGATCCAACGATGTTCGGTTAGAACTTGGCGGTGGCTTTTCTTCCCAGGTTTTGGACCCAGCCAGCTGTCATTTGCCATTTAACCAACTCCAACTAAGACCCCTGTCTCTAGATCAAAATTTGTTTGATTATCTCTTCCGAAGTGGAAGAAATTTTTCTATTTCCAAGTACTTAAAAATACTTTGTATTTTTCTGAGTGCTGGGGTAGGATTTCTTTGGGAGGAGTCCTTCATGTAAGCATATTCCATCCCAATTGTTCCTGCAGCTGGCTCCTATGGGACTGGAAGGCAGAGATGACGCTGCCACATATGCACAGACTATCCATTCTGTCATGCCTGGGAGCACTTGAGTGATAGGACTGGAGCATGGGTTGGAGCACAAGGTGGAACACTCAGATGTGTTCAGGGCCTGGCAGGTATGGTCAAGGGATAAGAAAGGTTAAGACTGTATGGAAGAAAAGGACCACAGGAGCGTGAGAGGAGCAGGGGGAGGTGAAAAGACTTGAATTCAACTTGTTAGAAACCAGTATGGGGCTTCCCATTTAACATGGCCAGCTGACCAATTTATGTATCTGCTTTTTTCCCCCAGACTCTTTTAAATGACAGTAAAGAAATAAAAAAGGTAAGAAGCCACCAAGAAATCCTGAGAGGAGACACGGGCAGAGAACAATTTTCTGACAAGGCTGGGAAAACAACACACAGTGGAGGAGAGTAACTGACTCCCAGTGGAGGAAGCCACAACCTTTAGAAGATAGGGGCTGGGGGGTATAAACACCGAACGGTTGAAACCACCAGTACTTCCCTTCCCTACAGTCAGGGAGACTCTGTCTGCCCTCAGCCTTCAGAGTGTCTCCTGTGAAATTTAACTGGAGAGGCTCCAGATGTAAGGGCATATTGGCACAGCTCAGGAGGGGGATGAGGGTGTGCACTGGCTTGAAAACAGTTGTTGAGTCTCAGTCTGAATTTTGAAATCCAAGGCCCTTCCCTCTCCATCCCAATCCAGAACACTAAATCAAATCTTATTAAAAAGTGACCGGAAATGAGTTACTGGAAACTGAGAAATTTCTTAAAAGGTCTCCAAGAAAAAGTCATTTCCTTTATCCTTTTTAACTGATGTTCATTGGTGTCAATTCAACACCAACCCTCTATTCCAGTGAAACATATTCAGTGTTTCAGCTCCAGCCACGGAAACAAGGTCTTTGGTGGAAAGGAAAATAGCCTCCCCAACCCAGCGGGGAACTGACCTGTATAGACAGAAGCCCCAACCCCTACTTCCTGACTGGTCTGTCCTTATGCAAATATCTTCAAATCCTTGCATTTTGACTGGCCCAAAAGGTATCGTCCTGATTGGTCAGAATGGAACCACTCTGATGGTTGTGAAGATGTTGATGGGGGCTAGAGCTCTGCAATTCTGATTGGACAGGGCAAGCCTCAGTCCTACTGGTTGAAATACATGTAGTTCCAGGAACTCCTTTGTAAGGGTTGGCTCAGGTGGCAAGGATACATTGCACACAGGGGGGTTTTGCTCACTTTTTTCCTAAAGTGTGCTTTTGGTGAGGGGCTCCTGTTTAGAATTGGTTGCTAGGCTCTGGTTTTTGTTGTTGTTGTTTTTTTGTTTGTTTTTAATTTGAACCCAGTCAAGCCACTGACAGCCTTTGTTAGGAGGTATCTTCTTAGGGTTCACGTCCTTAAAAAAGGAGGGGCCACATGTAATATGCACACAACCTGCTCTTTAAAGGCAACCTTTCACCTGTAGTGCCACAACAGTCTCAGCAACACTTGTGACTTTGATAAATAACATCAGCCCTTCCAGACAGTAAAAACTCCGTTCACTTTCCCTGGATGCCTCTTGGTTCCTGAAGTGATACCAATACTGGAGAGCGAAAAGTAACCCAACAAGTGGAACACAGAGCGCCTCCAGACCACAGGGCGCTCCTCGCTGGCGCGCCTTCAGCGCTGTCTCCACGGCAAGGCCACCGAGAGAGGGGCCCAGCGCGCCCGGTTCACGTCGCTTCCACGCCCACCTCCTCCCCGCTACGCAGCCCCTCCCCTTGCCAAAGCTTGGACTCTTGAGGCTGCCCCTTATTGTTGGTCGCGTCTGTCACTTTGTGGGCCGGGTGACATGAATGGATGAGCTGGACACACCTTCCAGCTTTCCAAAAAAAAAAAAAAAAAAAAAAAAATCCGGTCCGGATCTGCATAGAGAGTGGGAGGGACGCCCCCCGGAGCCCCCCGGAGCCTACGCCGCGGGCCAGGAAAACGCACAGCTTCCCCCTCCCACACTCACTCCTCCCATCCTTTCAGAAAAGGCCCGACCCAAATAAATAATACTGTTCCACCAAGTCTACCGGCGTCCTTGGTGCCCTCTCCTCCTTCCCTGGGGCGCGCAAGCTAGAAGGCGAGATTGCGACCGGCCCGCGAGCGCCGCATCATGCTCCCCAGTGCCGTAGCTGCCCACGCCGGCGCGTACTGGGACATGGTGGCTTCCTCCGCGCTCCTCAACTTCCCCGCAGCGCCCGGCTTTGGCAACCTGGGCAAGAGTTTCCTGATCGAGAACTTGCTGCGGGCTGGGGGCGCCCCGCCACCAGGGCTGCCACCGCCCCCGCCCCACGGACCGGCTGCCGCCCTAGCCACGGCTGCCGCCGCCACCGCCACCGCAGGCGCGCAGGTCCGGTCCCTGCCTGCCAGTCCCGTTCCCCTGAAGCTGTGCCCTGCTGCCGAACAAGTCAACCCCGGCTCAGCGCCCTTTGGCACGCGGTGGGCTTTTCAAGTGCTCAGCCCCTCGGCGGACGGCGCAAGGCTACCGGGCCGGGCTTCAGCGGACCGAGACTGTACCTTTCATCCGTCAGCCCCAGGTGAGCCAGCTCTCCCCTTCCCACCCGGGTCCAGCATCTCCTCGCCTTCGGGCGCTGGGGTCTGGGGGCGCGGCGGTGCGCCCTGAGCGGAGAGTGCTCCGACCCAAGGGCGCAGGAATCCGCTCTGGCCTAGAATCGTCCTGGAACATCTCGAATTTTAGAGGGTAACCACCGCTAACTGATTGCACTCGCCCACCTCCCCCGCCCCCCGATTCTTTCCCATACCACCAGCTTCCTCTCTGTCGGCTTCTTTCAACAAGTGGTAGGGCTACCTGGGTTTTCGGGCCTTTGGGGAGAAACCCTGAAGGCACCTCGTTGTTAATGGGAAAGGACAGCCCCAGCCCTTAGGTCTCTGGGCTCGCTGGACCAGTTTCACGGGATTTCCCAAACTCACTATTCCTGCCCGCCGGCTCCTTTCCCCGAGGCCGCGCGACACCGGCCCTCCGGAAAGTTCCTGGCAAGGAGACCTTCGCGCGGTCCGCTTTGTGGGTGTTTGCCACTTCAACTGTTGCGATGGTCGGGTCCCTTCAAGAACGCTCGCAAAGATCTTTGGAAGGAGAGTTGGGCAAAGTTTGGCTTTGGATCACGAAGGTGCAAGGAAATCAGGCCGACTTTTTCTTGGTGCAGAGTTGCAAGAGCTGAATTGGCACCTGAAATACGAAGTTCACCAATAAATGGGAGTTTACCAAAAGGAGGGCAGTTTTGGTTTGTTTTAAGTCCCGCATAAAACCTAAGGGGTGTGGGTGGGGAGAGGATAGACAGTTTAGCCAAACTTTAGTTAAAGCTTGTGAAGAGGCTGCTCAAATTGGCGGTGTAAGAAGGAAAAGCCTCTTAGAGCCTCAGAAGCAGACATCCAGTTGGATTAAATGTTTTTTGTCTGCGTCCTTAGACGATCTTAACTCATTCTTTTAATCCCTTTGGGTTTGTCCAGAATGACTAATAGACGCTTTTTCAGCAGATTCCATTGTCCCAGTAAACTGCTGGATCAAATTTATTGCTAATGGCTTTATAGAATTTAACATGTTTAGAACCTGCCCTGGTCTACCAGTTTGAAATGGTTACTAACAGAAAGAAATATATATAATTATATGAGCACCGGTCCCATTCACATAGTATAAAACCAGAATTCTAGGAAGCCTTTTTGCACCCTGGGAGGGGAACAAATACAGTACAGTCAAGGCAAAGTTTATATGCCTTGGAAATTTGGGCCACTCTGTTATTTTTGAAGTAGTAGGAAAATTAGAAACACATAAAGCTGTTTGGGTAGACAACAGTTAGTAAATAATGTCTCTTAAAAATAACGTTTTCAGGAAAACTTAGTGATTTGCATAACATTTGGTGGTTTGGCATTATGTTCATAGAAGTTATTTTCCAAGGACCTTATGTTGCTCCTGATCATGATTTGCTACTCAACAATGGAAAATTACTTAATTTTAATCTTCGTAGATTTTACAGATTAAATTTAAATAAAGCAAATGCTAATCAAATGCAGGTATGTCAGTAACTCTGAAAAATAATTTTGTATACCTATGTTTCATTTAGAATATTGTAATTGTTGAGAAGAGGGTTTCCTAACTACATTCTTTTAATTTTCAAGAACATATTCATTCTTGCGTGCTTATTAAAGTGTCAAAATGCAAAAATATCTTTGGAGTAATTAAGAGAGCATACAAATTTATATTTCCCTTTGAAGTGTTTTGATATAGTTTAAGGGTATTTTTCCTAATGTTTTATCTTGTCCTCATTGAAGATTTTATGTTATCTTAGGTTAATTTTCATTTGGACAAATAACTTTTCATTTCAAAAAATCATTCTTGTAGAGAGTGCTTTTAATTTTTGAAACTTGAAAAATGTCTCAAGAAGAAAATTAATGCCTTGTAAATTTGTGGCCGCAAATATGCTGCTTAAAGTGACCATTTACATGAATTAATTTTTCATAGTTTGAAAAAAGAATGAAGTTTTCTGAAGATTGCTCAGTTTTATTTAAATAACAGCTTGTTGCCTTACCAAATGTTATAGGAATTATTTTATACTGTGTAGAATTATGAAGATATAATGAGTGTTGACAATGTTAGCTATCACCTGAAAATTAGATGAGGATGAAAGTGATTATGTTCTGCAGAGAATATAAAGGAAATAGAAAAGCTACTGTTTTCAGAATCGTAACGATATTTCTTTCTGAAAAGGCAGTGAACAACCAGTGCTGATCCTTTAGACACGAAGGAGTCGATCACGAAATGTGATTTTTAATCACTTCAGCCTATTGACTACTCACATTTTTCTCAACCTTCATTTGTCGAGTGCACATGTCTAACTATTGAATAAAAAAAACCCCGGAGTTATTTTTAAGTGTGTTGGTGAAATAGAACGCTATTTAACTAGGGGATGCATTTCCGCCTCATTATTGTTGTTACCTACTAGTAATTATACCATATGTTTCATTCATTCAACAAATGCTTACTGTCTTCCATGTACCAGGCTCTGATTTAGGCCATTGGGGTAATGGTCTGTGCCCTGTGGAGCGTACATCCCATGTTCTGTACTGCTCTATGGTTTACCAAGCTTTTTAAAAATTGTTAGCTGCTTTAATCCTCACAATAGGCTAATTATTTTTCTACAGTGAATATTTCACTTCCTAGTATTGTTTTTATTTAAAGTATCAGTGTAAACAACTGTGAACTGTGGAAGAAAAAAAATTACCCCAAATCATATTCTTTAGAACAGTCTTTCAATATGGGAAACTAATGAGGAATAATGGAAAAACCAATTACAAGTGTCACAATAATAAATCAGATGTGATTTTGTGTCTGAGTCTATAAAAAAAATTGGCTTTTCCCTTTTTCTCATTATGTGTCTGAAAGGTGGTGACAGTAAAACAGTAACACAGCTTCATTTACAGGTCACAGACCAAGGTGTAGTTATCAGTGCTCTGTCCCTGAAAATTGGCAGGTCTAAGTATTTAGTGCAAGAAAAGAAACACTCTATATTCTTTGTCCCTGAAAATTGGCAAGTCTAAAGTATTTAGCACAGGAAAAGAAACACTCTATAGCTACAAGTTGCCAAGTTGTTCATATAGAAGTGTTTAAAAACTTTACTTTAAAAATCAAAGGACATTACTCAAGGGTTGAGAAGGGCACATTGGGTACAATAGTAGGTAGTAAGAAGATTCACCTCCAGGGGTTGTATCTGGAAAAAAAAATCTTGGACCTGTTACAGTTTATTAGTGGAAACCAGGAGGCTTTGCAAGTAAATTCTAATCATGAGAAGTCCATCCCCAGAACTTTATTAATGTCATTATTTGGTGATTCTTCTGCTAGATTAAAATATTTATCTTTTTGTATACAAATGATGGTCTTGAAATGTAAAAGTCTGAAAAATTTACATTTATTTTGGTTATGCCACCAATTATCTTCAAAAGAAGTAAAACAAATAAACTTGATTTTTAATAACATTTGTTATTTTAAGCATTTTAGGAAATGTTTGACATAAAGATAATTTTCTGAATATAATTTATTCATTATTAAATCTACTTATGCTGCATATAAAAGGATTAAAAAACAAATGTTTATTTTGGATAGGTAAATTGAACTGTTCTTTATTTTTTTTTAATCTTTACTTGAGGATATGTTAAGAGGAGAAGGGAGAGGGTGCGTGAGTGAGAGAGAGAGAGAGAGAGAGAGAGAGAGACAATGTGAGAGAGAGAGAAACATGGACGGGTTGCCTCCTGCACACACCCCTACCTGGGATTCAACCTGCAACCTAGGTATATGCCGTGACTGTGAATCGAACCCACAACCTTTTTGTGTAGAGGGCAACACTCCAACCAACTGAGCCACCTGGCCAGGGCTGTTCTTTTTTTGTTTGTTTGTTTTGTTTTTAAAGCAACTTCCTCCAGTAAATTGTGCTGTAGTACAGAAATGGAACCAGATCTGTAGTTTGGGTTGGCCAAAAAGTCCTTTTAGTTTTTTCTGTAAAATAAAAGACACATATTTCATTTTTCCCAATAGCTTTATTGATTTGGATATTTCGAGTATGTTGGCTATCTCCTGCTATTGGTTTTTAGTAGGTAAAGGCTAGGGGTGGGTGCTGCTAAACATCTTCAAATACGTAAGACAGCCCCACAGCAAAGAATTATTTGCTCAAAATGTCAATAGTACCAAGTAACTTTGTAAACCACTTTTGACACGTTCAATCAGTCACTCCATCTTTCCCATACTCTGCACTAATCTGTGTCTGTGTTTCAGTTGAATTTTTACCTTTCTTTAAATAATAAAGCATAATACACTGAAAATGTTGCATTTTCTTCCATCTTCAATATTAAAATGCCTGCACAAAAATTCACCAATTTTGATTTGTTTTAAATGCCCGCTGATACGGCAGCTGTCACAATACCATCTAACAAAATTGTTTCAAATGAAGTTAAAGACAACTAAGCGCTACTAGAGCCATCGTACAGGAAAAAAAAAAAAAAACAAACGAACTTTTTAATATTTTTTCTGGCACCTGGTTAGGATTGTTTCTTACCATTAATATTTAGTGTGCACTCTAGTTTTCCTGTCCAGCCCCAAGCCTCAGTTACAATTTACCTATTCTTGATTCTGTCTTAAATTTATGTTTTATGCTCCTATTGGGTCATTTCCATTTTCACTGAGATATACTGAAAGTGTGAAATAAAATAGCTTCTCTTTCATTTTAGGTACTTGGGGGAGGGAGAAGATGGATCCGTGCCAACTGGGGATTTCAGTTCAAATGAAGACTTTATGGTCTGATTTACTAAGCCAGAGTGTATCACTTATTTTTGATAACACTGTGCTGTAGATTTGTTTTGGCAAATTAAAATCACAGCATCTTGAATGTTGATGATGTTGACCCAGGACAAAGAGAATGAGGGATCCAAACAATGATGGGACGCATTTGAATGGGTCCTTGCTCAGGCCATCACTGCAACCATCTCTTGTTGGATTTGTAAATTATATTAAACCATATGCTTACTACGTCTGAACAGTTTTTATAATCTGCTTAACATATATTTGGAGTTATATTAACATATTAATAACTTTTACATGGTTTATGAAGAATCAGCTCTGAACAAAGTGTCATGTGGTCTCCAAGTTAATAGACTCCTTCAAGTTCAAGGAGAAGTTCTTAGAGTAAAGAGAATCAATAGGGCTACTAGTGCCTTTACCTCTGGTACTGATTGAGTAAGCCACAGTCCTTACAAAATAATGTCTGAGTTGTAACTACAACAGGGTAATTTATGTGCATTTAATTTGCCTTTGACTTTAGCACCTAGCCCTCTCCCAACCCCTAACATATGCTTCTCTACTTCACCTTAACAACAAGGAATCTTAGTTTGTTAACATGTATCGAAGCTATTGAGGTTTAATAATAAAACAGGAGTAAGTCCAGCAGGCCAGTGGGACCATTTTAGAACTTCCTCTTTAATTAATATTCACTTTAAGAATTTGAGGGTTATTTTAAGAGGCACTATGGTTTCAATGCCCAGAAAATTGCATATGGATTTATGCAGAAATAAACTGGGGATTCAGAGAGTTCGAGGTAACATGAAGGAAGCTAAAGGATGCCATGTGTTGTGGGCAATTTAAAAGGATGGTCAACAGTGATTTATCTACATTTGTTTGCCATAAATAAGCATATAGCTCAGAGGCTAAAAGCAGAACGTGCGTACGTAAGACTCTGTTGTTTCTTCTTTGAGTGCGCCACCTTCTTCCTGCTCTGTGCCCACCAGGGAAAAGGTCTCTTTTTGTTCTAAGATGTTTTATGGTTAGGTTTGCAGCCTGAACAATGGTAGGAATGGTAGCAACTTGAAAGTAAGGAGGCTACATAGGTAATAGATGTTCCTAAAATACTTGGAGATCTTTGCTCTGAAAGTTTTTACAGAAGTGAATGTTATCTTTAAAATGTTTACAAATGTATCCTTATCTTAGGGAGAGAGGGGTGTAAATACTTCATTAACTCCTCACACAGCCTACTTTCCACCACCCTATTTCTCTTGTTGATATTGTCTATAATTTTAGAATCCATTTTATTATGTCTTTTGAGGAGACTTGATTTGTATCACTTAATACAGTGTTTGTCCACTCAATCTTGGGTTAACAGAGACTCTAAAAGCTTTTTCTTAATTACGATGATTTTTTTTTTTTATTTTTCGTAGTGAAGGTTTACAATTTTTAAATCAATTAGTTAAATAATTGCAAGTTTTCATTCAAATACACCTGGGGTTTGTCAGGAATAAAAAGGCAAATTGTAAAAAGAAATAATATTATTTTTATCTAGAAATGCTTGTTAGAATCCCTATTTAAGACTTCATTAGAACATGCTTCTATTTTATACTATCATAATAAAAAATTGGATTTTTGCCTTAATGTATAATATGCTTACCAGAACCTTGCATATTTTATTCCAAAATATTTTATTTTACTCTCAGTAATGTTTCCACTTTTAATAAAATCTCTCCTTTTCATTCTTTTTAGCCTCCAGTCAATACTTGATTTGGCAATGCTGAGTGATTCATCACTTTACATAAAGTTACCATACTGATTTTATATTTAATAGCTTTATTCATTTTGTCAACTAGCTATTAGTTGGGAATATTTCAGGGGTATGTTTTTTTTTGTGGGTTATGTGAACAGTAAACTTACAACATTAAAATTCTCTCTGAAGTCAAAGATCAAAAAGCCTCCATGAGTTTTTAGACTTTTGTTTCAGAACCAAAGCATCTAGGAAAAGGAAAGAAAAAAAATGCTCAAGTCTTTTTCTATATTTTGCTGAATATTTAATTGCCTTGTTCTTTATAATACAAAGATGAACTAGGTTTTTCACTTTTCTTTCACATGTTCAGGCACCGTGCCATAACAGTATTAATTTAATCAATTCCAAGTGACGTTAGCAATAGAATATATACTATATACATTTCTACCAGTCCTCTTGAGAGGACTCAACATTTCTTATTCTTTAAAATTTTAAATCTCTGACACTTTTCAAATACAAATGTGTGAAGGAGTTAGTGAACTATTCTTTGATAAGATTTGTGTACATTAAAAGAGAATAAAAAATCGTGACTGCTGGCCAGTTTTTTAATAGACTAACCTAGGGCTTGATGGAGTTTAGGCGTGTTGAACCAATTCTGCGGTTACATTGGTTGTGAAACCAAAAGGCAGTCTGACTCTTCAAAGCAGGAATAGTCCCTCCTATTGGCTTCCAGATATTCTATAGTTACAACAAAAACTGTATGCCCTGCATAGTTGAATGTATTTATTATCTGACCCTTTTTGGTAACAATTTGCCAATACTTTCGTCAAAGCATAAATGAAAATTAGGTAATTTTCAAAATACTGTATATTTTCTAAACTGATTTTAGCAGCACTTCTATAATTCTATAGCCTGGATTCACGTCTAAGGTCTTTATATTGCTAGTTATATAATCCTAAGCAATTCATGTAACCAACTTGAACCTCTGTTTCTTCATTTCAAAATGAGAACCGACGTTAGGGTTGACAATTTGACTTTCAAATACCTCAAAAGCCCATTGGTAATATACAGGGAAACCTGTGGAAGGCTCCTCTCCATCATTTCACCGTAAGTAAAACATAGCTATAAGAAGTACTGGTGTGTAAGAAACCCTCTCCAAACGTAGAGGCTTAAAGGAACAATTGATCATATTCTCTCCCATTTTCTGTGGGTTGGGCTCAACCCTTTCTCCCTTTGAATCTCCTTGTGGTTACTTGTCAGTTGGGACCACAGTCACCTGAAGGCTCAACTGGGCTGAATGGCCAAGATAGCTGCTCACCCTGGCTGCCACTGCTGCTGCCTGTCGGCTGGTGCTCAGTGTCCACACTTGGACTTTGCAAGTGTTTTGCGTTTCTTATAGTATGGTGCCTGGGTTCTGAAGGGGAGATTTATAAGAGCAAACATTGCAAGAAACCCAGGCCATAACTCAAGGCTTCTTATGATTGAGCCTTGAAAGTTCCTGAATGCCACTTCTTTTACATTCCTTGATCAAGCAAGGCAGCAAGACCACCCCAAATATAAGTGAATGGGAACTAGAGCCCAACTCTCAAGGGGAACAGTGGCAAATAGTTTGCGGCCCTTCAAAATCTGCCATAGAGTGAAATCAGACACAATCCCTGCTGTGTCTGTCCCCTGCCAGAGCAGACCAATTTAGGAGTTAATCACATAGACTGGTATAACTGAAGCTCAAGGAGCCTTCGTTAAGGCTTTTAGAGTTTTGAGAGCTACAGGTACTAATCTGTTATGGTAGTCTTTTATGTGACATCAACTTTACAATAAAAAGAACAAGGAATTTTCTAAAATCCAGCTCATTTTTCTCAGAGCTGTCTCATAGAGACTCCTTGAAGGAGAGGCAGCCGCAGGAGTGACCCCCTTTGATTACTGCAGTGAGCGAGGGCTCCACAGGCTGAGGGCAAGCCAGCCCCAACCCCCGTTGGTGTCGTAAGGAGGTGGGAGAAGATGGCAGTGGGAGTGTTCACAGAAATGGTTACTGTTACTGTTGCCACAGCGTATTGTTACAGGATCCTTCCATTTGGCCCCTCCTTATTGCACCACATCTTGTCCCCTGCTGCTAGGTGAAATTTTCTAAAAAATCGCTTTCATCATATCACCAAGCTAGTCACAAAAACCTTCATTATCCCCTTCTGACATCTCTCAGATCAAATAAAGATATTCAGTTTGTCCTTCAAGCCCTGAATTCTAACAGCTGCGTTTAGCTCCTCCAAGCACATTGCTTCATGTTCACTCCTTTGGCCTTGTCCCCGTAGTCCGGGGGGGTCTCCTTAACCCGCCCTATGTGTCGCCACCATCCTTGCCCTCTTTCCTCTTGTTCATAGTAAAAAAAATGGATTTTTGCTTTAATGTATAATATGCTTACCAGAACCTTGCATATTTTATCCCAAAATATTTTATTTTACTTTGAGTAATGTTTCCTCTTTTAATAAAGTCTCTCCGTTTCATTCTTCTTTTTTTTTTTTTGCCATTCCAAATACCTTCAAAGTGCAGATTATGATGTTTTTCCTGATTAAAGCATTCCTAACAATATTCTTTTTTAAAGAATTTCTGTATTTCAGTGGAAGTATGGCTCATGCTGCTGCTTTTTATATGCTGTCTTTTTTGTTTTTGTTTTTGTTTTAAGAATTGATCTAAAATTATATAGTACTGGTAGATGTGAAGGCACTTCACGTGTTCTTCCCAGTGGTCTCATCCTCACTATACATTATAATCACTTGTGCAGCTTTTAAAACAGTGCTATGCTAGGCGCCCACTCCTAGCCAGCCTGATTTAATCCAGTTGGTGTGGGGCCCGCGGATCTGGAGCTTTGAAAATCACTCTGGATAACTCTAATATGTATTAGGGTTGAGATCCACTGGTTAGGAAAACACAAAGTAAGAAATTTTTTAGATATTGTCTCCTTCTTGGGGAATGCCTCATATTTGACAGAACATTAAATTTGGAGTATGGAGAAATGTAAATTTTATTTCTTTGACTAGCAGATTTAAAATCTACATGTTAAAAACATTAAAAAATAGAAATTCTTCCAGGGAAAGAAACTATCCTTTTTCATCTTCTTAGTCCCAACACATAGTGAATTATGTGACACTTGATAGGTATGCAGTAAATATTATTTGCACAGAATTGAAAGACAGAATTGAGCAAGTAGATGCTGTGTGTGATATAAATTCTCATGAGTTGCACCAGAATATTCAGACCATTGTTTTTGTTTCTCTGAAATATTCAAGAAAAAAAAAAAGCTGATTTCTGTTGTTTTCTGGTAAGCAGAAAGGTAAATGATGAATTTAATTAACTTGTTTTGTGATTGAAGGCAAGTTTCCATGTAGATCACATAAATTAATTATTTGCAGGTTGTGTGTTAAAATAAATAACATACCATTGGATAATTGATATTTCCTGCGCCTTACTGCTGAAGACAGACAGTTGCCACTCATCGGTCTCGATTTTGGGTCCAAATACCTCCTGTTCAATTATGTATTATTTTTAGGTGAGAAGTTTAGGTTTCTTTATTTTCAGTGTCCATGTACCTGGTACTTGAAAGAGGTCATTAAAACCATCCTTTTGAAATTATTTAGTTCCCTGTTATTCTTTCCCAGAAGTATTTTTGACCCTTTGGTTACCTTAGTAAGGCATTTTGAGACCTTTGCTCGTTTCTCCTCATCCTTCTTAAAATGTCTGCCCAAACAGCGTAGCATTTCACTTTGCTCCTGAAATTTATTTGAAGGTTTTATTAGTGGTCTTTAGTATTGTTTCTTTGAAATGTCAGCTCAAGTCAGTTAGTACCACAGTTTGCATTGACAATAAAAAGAATGAGGTTTCACCCATTTAGATAGCTGTTGTTCCTCTCCATCAGTAAAGAAGAATGAGAATAACAAAAACAATTAAAAAATTTATTGCTTGCTTTCTTGACAGGATTTTGAAAATAATTTCTCTGTGGCTAGCCTTGTAACCATCTTTGGCTGTGGATTACTTAGATCACAGAACCATCTAGTTGGTTAAGTTAAAAAAAAAATCAGGCCAGTTCATCCTTAAGTTGGCTCTAAGTTCCCATCTTAATTAAACATTCAAAATAATTGTTAAAGATTTTGATTCTTTGTCTTCAGGAAGGTCGGAACATCTGATTAAAAAGTAAAAAATTCATGAAGTTTTCTGTGAATAAGTGATTTTAGTCATTTAGAATCAGACAGTGTAACTCCAAAATTTTGAAGTCATTTGTTTGTAACTTGTAACAGTTTCCCACAGAAACTGGAAGTTAGATTTGTTGGCAGGATACAAAATTTGGAGTATCCCGAAGTACTAAGAAAACCTAACATCACACTGTAGGAACTGACAGCGTGCATTTTTTTTTTCCTATGGGAAAAACCAATCTGTTTTTCTCTTATGGAAAGTTTGGGAGATAGATCCATTTTCTGAGCTCTAACTCTTACTGAATAACTAGCAGTCTATGTGATGAAATGGTTATCCCTCATGGCCAATAATTAACTATTATGCCTTAATATTGATGTTCCTATTGTACTTTTAAAAAACGTGCTGGAAACAGTCATCATCACATTCCAGATGCATGCGCATCTGAGGTTGAATGTTCATGAATAAGAGAGATAGAATGTGTTAAATTCATGGTTAGTCCAGCGCCTGGCCTTTGATAGGCGCTCCTTAAATATTATTATCGCAAGTATTGTTCAGTCTATAATGAATTGTTCCTAACAGGGTAAGTGATAAAGTGACTGCATTCAGAATGTATTGACGGGCTTTGAAATGCACATCATCCAGGATGAAATTGCCTTGTTTTCTGCCCTTTTCAGGGCATCTTCAAAGTAGTTCTTAATGGCTTACGAAAGTTTTAACCCATCTGTCAACTTGTCACTTGGTTTTTTATCACACTTGGGTTTCCTTTTTTGCTCATTGCTTTAAAAACTATGTGGTTTGTGACTATTTTAAATTCTAATATATATTTTCAAGGTATAGCATTATTTTAAATGGTTATTTCCTAATGCCATTCAACATGGCTGCAATCACATGCTCAGCTGGATTAGCAATTGACTTATGTCAAAGTAGGAGCATGTAAAAAAAATGGAGCACTTAATTGAAATTTCACAGCGATTTCCACATAAACCAGTTTAAACAAGGTGTATTTATGTATAGAAGTCAGGAATTGAGTAATCTCCTGTGTAAATATGTGTGTGTTAAAGAGATGCTTTAAAATGGTGAAGAAATTCTGCACAATAGGACTTTCAGCCTGGTCATGTCACATGTAGTTCTTTAGCCACTAGAGTTGTTACTGTAGATAGCATGTCATTTTGATTACAGCTTTACTATATTAAGAGGGTGACATACAGCAGTATAACAAACTGTTCAATTACAACTCTTCTCTGGCTAAATTTAACACGAAGATACAGATCTCAGAACCTCATTGATCACAAATGAATTTAATTAATCACTTGTCCCAAATGAACGGTCCATTTTTTTCACCCTTTGTTTTCCTATTTTTAGGACTGTAGGGTTAGTCTGAGAAACATGTTGGCTAGAGTAATAAAATTTGTAATTTGTACATATCCTGCATCACTATTTTAATAGAGTCAGAAGTGTATTAACTAACTTTCTATATTTTATATTGAGCAAAAATATTTTTTGTGTATTTCCAGCTATCAGGATAGAAGTTTAATTGTGTAAGTGCAACATTGTTGACTCTTTTTCTTTTATCTTTATTCTAAAAATGCCAAATAGCACAGTAACCATAACTTAATTATCTATAGAGTGTTAATTTTGGAGATGAAATAACTTAGCTAAAAGAAGTTCTTGAGAATAAACACAATGAGGCAACTTTTATGCACAAAATATATTTTTATTTTTCCAAGTACATAATATATTCATAGAAATAATGGAAGATGTTACCCTTTCCATATAATGCCATGCTCTTGTGACAAAATATGTTAAATCTAAATGAAATGACATTTCTGTAATGGTTTTACAGTCAGTATTAGAACAATTTATGGTAATAATGAAATTTTTGAAAAAGTTTTATTAAACTTTTTGCACACCAAAATATATCTTTTTAAATACTTCTTTTTGTTGTACTTTCAAAACTATGGTGCATTTACACAGTGGAATACTATGCAGCAGAAAGAAAGAATTCTTGCCTTTTGCGATGGCATAGTTGGAACTCGAGACTATTATGCTAAAAGAAATAATCCAGTCAGTGAAAGACAAATATCATATGATTTCACTTATAAGAAGACTCCAATGAACAAAATAAACTAAGGAGTAAAACAGAACCAGAGCCATGGAAACATGGAACAGACGGACAGCTGCCAGAGGGGAGGGGGGCAGGGGAGATGGTGAAAAGAAGGGGAAGGGATTAGTCAAAGAACATGTATGAACATATGAACACCCGTGGACATGGACAAGAGTGTGGGGAATGACTGTGGGATTTGGGGGTCAGCTGGGTGGAGGAATTCAAAGGGGGAAAAGTTGGGACAACTGTAATAGAATAAACAGGAATAATAAAAAAAAAGATACAGGGAAAAAAAGCTGTCAGGTTAATGGACTATAGAAATTCGATTAAAAAAAAAAATAATAGCCCTGGCTGGTGTGGCCTAGTGGATTGAGCACTGGCCTGTGAACAGAAAGGTTGCTGGTTTGATTCCCAGTCAGGGCACAGGCCTGGTTGCGGGCCAGGGCCCCAGCTAGGGGTGTGTGAAAGGCAACCGATCAATGCATCTATCGCACAACAATATTTCTCTCCCTTTCCCCCTCCCTTCTCCTCTCTCTAAAAATGAATAAATAACATCTTTTAAAAAACCAAAACAATAAAATAATAATAAATAATACATAATACATAATACATAATAAAAATAATAAATATGTGCCACTTTGGGCAGAAAATATTAAAAATAATGTTAACCATTAAACATTTAAAAAATAAACATTAAAAATAAAAACATTAATGTTGACTGCTTTCCATTGACTACTTATTTAAAAAACCTGTATTTATAAGTAACTTGCAATTTGAAGGCATTACAGAACCAGAGACTATAAAATTCTTATTTGACAATAGACTTATTTTGATATGTCCTTCAGTGGCATTGGAAAAAATAAATATGTGCTCATCAATTGATTAAAATACAAGTTTGAAATTACTGTGTTCTTAAAAGAAGGTATGCATTTGTATCAAAATAATTTTGACTATATATAATTAAGAAAAGAGTTGCCATTGGATATGGAGGGAGAGTAATGAAAACGTTTAGTTTAA
This sequence comes from Pteronotus mesoamericanus, assembly GCF_021234165.1. NCBI lineage: Eukaryota > Metazoa > Chordata > Mammalia > Chiroptera > Mormoopidae > Pteronotus > Pteronotus mesoamericanus. The sequence goes on from NW_026555310.1 coordinate 8,463,705, forward strand.
ATTCATGTTGTAGATTTCCAGGGCATCTGTTATGGAAGTTACTGTATTTCAGTGTGTGTCAGGGGAATAGGGAAAGGGTTAATTCCTGATCCTGTTTTTTTTACCTAAGAAAATCAGAAGTCTCCTGTTTCTTAGATTTGCAGATCATTTATCCATTTATTGAAAATGTATTGACTATTTAGAGTGTGCTAGGTTTTCTTCTGGGTATGCTTTGGTAAAAGGAAATTGTCTACCTTCAGGAGCTCTCACCCATATTTATATTGTATTAAACCTCATTATACCAAAGGATATGATGTATTTAAGATACTTACCCAAAGGCTGGGGTGCAGTAAGTGCTCAATACAAAAGAGATATTAAGGCCAAGGTTGGGGGTTTGATCCCTGGTCAGAGCACTAACAAGAATCAATCAATAAATGCATGACTAAGTGGAACAACAAATTGATGTTTCTCTCTCCTTTCCTCTCTCTTTTTAAAATCAATTTTTAAAAAAGAGCTATTAATGTTCTATGACATCTTTTGTAGCATTTTTCATCTACTAAGGAAAAGAATTTAAAATTTCTTTACTTACAAGAGTATGATAACCAGCCTATGTATATGTATTGAAAATATTAGGGACAGCGTAGTTTAATAAAATGAGCAGAGCAGAATTACATAGTAACTCCCTATACTATAAACATTAATGCTTTCAGGTTAACTAGATTTCTCTTGTGATAAAATGTTACTACTCTTTTCAAATACTTTTAAACATGTAAAAGTGATCAGAAAAACTGCTTTTTGTTAGGGAATTGCTCAGTAAATTAACTATTATAAACTTTGGAATCCAACTATATATAGAACCTTCTGAAAGTAAACAGTAGAGTAATATAATCTCTTTTAAAAATTACATTTAAGCACTTAGCATTCAAATTGTTTCTTGGCAAGTATTATTTATATATCTAGAGCCGTGCTATTCAGTATGATAGCCCCTAGCCATATGAGTCTATTTAAGCCTAAAATAATATAAATTAAGAATTTAGTTACCCAGTATTACTAGCTATATTTCAAGTGGTTAATAGCCATATGTGGCAAGTAGATACCATTTTGGACAGTGCAGATATAGGACATTTCCATCACCACAGACAGTTCTCTTGAATAATGTTGATCTAGGATATTTTAAATAAAGGAATATTTGATATATGATACATACTACATATAATTATGGCCACACAGAAAATGAACTATTAACATTTGGTTTTGATAATTTGAGTCTTTTCACATCTTCCAAATCTTGATTAAATTATTTGGCAAGCTCTTTGACAGTTAAAGGCTACTTTAAAAGGACTTTACTTTTGTAAAGAGTGATACCTAAGTAAAAGCTCAGAAAATGAAGGGCTTTTCCTCAATGACCTTTGGGAAACTGGAATTTTGGATATTGTCTAAAAGAAATGGCTAATCAATGAGATCAATGCTCTCTCTGCAGCGCCTTCCAAACCCTTTTTCCTGAGCGCCCCGCCATTCTACTCCGCGTGCTGCGGTGGGTCCTGTCGGCGCCCTGCATCCCCCACTGCTTTTCCAAGTAAGTTTTTATGCTTCATCAGCAATGCCTCAGTTGTTCTGTAAACCAGAGCAGCAGGATTTAATGTGCTCTGGAAAACTAATTGGTAATGCAATGGCAAGGAGCTAATTCCTCACTAAAAATCACAGCGATCCCATTCAGGAGGTTTCCAGAGATTTATCAAACCTCAGCACACTGAGCAATTGTGAGCGGTTTCTAATGACATTGAAACCCAGGGCTGACACACCAAGGAAAGCGACTTGTTTTCCATTTGATATAAAAGACCTCAGAGGGACCAGTTTGGCTCTTTCTGAAATGTGTAGCAATACCCATTTAAAGAAGAAAAAAGGAAGGCTAAGAAATTGTGCTGTGTAAAATTTCCATTCAGCTTAAAATGTGACACTGAAAGTCACTATGTGTCTGTAGAAAATATTTTTAAAATCATTAAGATTGTAAAAATAAATCCCTGCTCTTTGTGATCCTGAGGAAAACAACCAGCATCATAGGAAATATTTGCAAGAGAACTTTTCTGCAAACACTGCAAAATTTTAAAAGAGTCCAGTAATGGTGTAAGAATGACAGCTTTCAAAAACTTACAGAGTGTGCACACACATGCTCACACATGCAAAAAAAAAAAAAAAAAAAGAATGTCTCACTAAAAGTCAGTAAAGTTCACCTTAGTCTTGAGATTCCTGAATTAGATAGGAATCTGTAGGCAGAGAATTTGAGTTGATGATAAAGAAGTCCTGTGGAGGAGTGCCTTCATTACCGCTACCCAAGAGAAAATATTTATACAGGTTAACAGCTCTGTCAGGTGCAAAGTGAAGTATGAGTTGAATCAGGCTCAAGTGAGAGCTCCACCGTGGCTGAGTTGAGAGCCCCGCCACCTCCCCGCCTGTGTTTTATGAACGTTTCAGGAGGGCGGTTGCTCGACGGAATGATTCTTGACAAGTGAGGCAGCAAATGCTGGCCGTTTAATGAGCTGCAAGCTTCTGAGCACCTCTTGAGGGGGCTGGTACTTTCCCACAGAGCACTTTACATGGCCGGGACCAGCCACAATGGGTGACAGACCCGTGACCAATTGTCACTTTCACTTGACTCATCCACACGCGACCTCACCACGATTTTTCACTGTGCAGATGAACTTTAGGAACCATTTCACATGGAAAAGGCTTGGGCAAGGGTCAGTTGCCCTTTTGTATGGTCATAAAGCAAGGCTCTGTGTGCCAGTCTTTTCTCCTGTCTCACATTCCAAGTGAATTTCTGGACACCATTTAAAGCACTTGACTGAAAAATAAAGCAGTGAATGAAACTGACTTTTATAGACTCATTCTAGCTCATCTTCCCATATAACCCTGTCCACCTGAAAAGGGATTTAGTGGATGAGCTGAGTGTATACAGGACTTGCTGAATACATAGGGCCCATTATCAACTGTGGGGATTGTTTATTAACCAGGACAGATACACTACCATTTTGGAAGTGACCTATTAATTGTCCATTTAACTAGAGTGTATTGATTCAAATAGAAAAATAGAAACCATGACTAAACCTTTTACTCGCTCCTTCAAGGTGGTCTCCCATGAGGGCAATTGAAAACTGTTGTGCAAATTAAGGAGACATTTATCACCATAAATTTGAGTATCAGGAAAAGACTGCTGGAGTAGAGACTAAAAACCCAAACATCTGATACCATCAGATACGGTAGCATAATGGCATCTCTGCGGAATTAAATCTTTAGTGTTGTATTCCGGGGGTGAAGATTAAAAGAGGTCACATACCTAGTTTCAGTTATTTCACCTTGATGTAATACTGGTCTTCTACTTTAGGAAACCGCTGGCAATGGAATTTAGGTAAGTGGAAATGGACAAAGAAATGCCACGTAGCAGGTGGGGACATTCATGTATGTACGTGTGTGTGTGTGTGTGTGTGTGTGTTCATTCTCTAGTAGTGTTTAATAACAGTCTCTAAATCATGCAAGTATTCTAGTGCCCAGACCAGTTTAATAAATAGAGCACATAAAAATAGTTGTAAAGACATTTCCTAGGTAACTCTGTCTTCTCAATTGCTTGAAAATTTACCTTAAGCAAGTCTCACTTTCTTCCATCTGCTTCTCAGTCCTTCCCACTCTATGCTTTTGGTGTAACTGTTGTAATTTGTGCTCTTCTCTGGAGGCTTCCAAGTCCCAGGTTTATCTTTTTTATTTATTAAAACACAGGGGAAATCAGTGCAGCTCAGACTGAGGACAGAGAGGGCTGCGCTGGATTTCTTTTTAGCTCTAAAGTTGGCATTTTACACCAGTTTAGTGATGCCACAAGTGTTTTAAATAAACTTTGGTGTCTCATTAGTTATAATTCTGAAATGAATTCCTTATTTTCTTGTTTATAATGTTCATTGTATTGGCAGCAAATAATAACGAAATGGTGGATTTATGTTGTCAATAAAGACTTTTACATAAATAACTATGATGCCAAGGAACAGTTAATAAGGCTTATGTCTGCACAGTATTCATTTTTATTTAAGGCGTTTACTAGATTTTTCCCCCCCTTTTCTTCTCTTTTTTAATATTAAGAATGATTTTCATGCCCAGGCATTTAATTTTTTCCCCATTGTGCAAAAGGAAGAAAATGAACAGATCAAGTAATCTTGTATTATGTTTCAGGTCGGAGAGCCAAAATTAACGTTTATACTAAGATGTTTAATAAGTGATGAAATCAACAGCCTTCATTATTATTTCACAATATTGACTTCACTATTTCTGAAAGTGTAGGAGCACATCAACACGCCCATAACTAGCAAGTGAAACATCATTTTGACTCTTTTAACATGATCCACTTGTTTAAAATTGATTTAGTTTTTCTTATTAACTTTTAGATTGATGATTGACTCGTTGCAATGTGGAAACAATCATTCGTCCAGTGCCCTTCCCACATATAATAAATACTGTAATAGGCTATTTAAGCACAGACCTTACGGGGGGAAAAATTAAAAGGCAGTGGTAAAAGTTCTCCCCTCCCTCAAAGCGGTGTAAGGAAAATCTTTGATATTACATCCATAAGGTTCTTTTCAAAACAACACATTTCTCAGCTAAGAAGAAATGGAAAGTTGTGGGAATTATGCAGAGAATGACCTTAAGAAAAATCACCTGAAAAAAGTACAGGAGCCTTAATTATGTAGAATAACTAATTGAATTCATCAGATAATTATTTTGTTTTGTGTTTGAGTACCCAACTTGAGTCTGACCTTTTGAAAATTTTCTGTACTGAAAGACAAAGTTCAAATGTGGAGCAGCAAGAGAATATTCTGGAACAAGATGCTCTGCCTTTCGGGGGCGATGACCTTCTAGTCTACATTTGAGATCATTTTACTCTCTTCCCTTCTTTGTTAAAACTTAAGAGAACATAATATACTCTCCAAATTTAATTTGAGGATTTTGTTGAAGGCAGCAGGGAAGGGACCGCTTTGTTATCATTGTGCATGTAGGTTGGCCCTGGGAGTGTTTCTGTCAAAGAGGCGCAATGCTCTGGTTAGCATTCCTGCCACCTGGCCTGCCTGTGCTCTCGGCTGGCGCGGTGAGTGGGCTGAGGAAACTGACAAGACCTATGGAAGTTCCTAAAAGGCCGAACAAAAGTTTCTTTTATAAGGATTTCTCTTTAGCACTCTAATGTCTTTAGAGGGATGTGGCATTGTGTTCGAACAGAGAAAGAAACCTAATTATTTTGTCGAAAACATAATCAAGTTTGTGCAATAAGTTGAACGTAAGTTTTAACTTCTCAGCAGTGAAGGGAGGGGTGCTCCGTAGATAAATGACACTCAGTCAACCAGGAAAAATGTTTAAAGGAGTCAGAGACTCACAGACAATAGATTTTCCAAATTGATGGCTCTATTCAGCATTTCTACAGAGGCAGTGAAAGTATATGAGTAATGTTCCTGGAATGGAGTTCCCTTCTCCCCAAATGTTCATAAGTAGTGGAGGTTGGGGGTTGGGGAGGGGAACCACTTAGTGATATAAGGTGCTTGTCCCTGATCTTGACTACAGCCCTTGCCTAAACATAACATGAAATCTAACAGGGCAGCTAATTCTAAATTCCCTCAAACTAATGCACAGGTACAGAATAGGGGAGCGAGAGAATTGGCTGCATGGAGCAAAGTAGGAAAGGGTTGTACTGGTACCTCAATATGTGTCTAAAGAATGGTGTGGGGATGTTGAATTGTGCTTTTAGACATAGACTATCTAGAACTAGGGGGATAATATTCCTATCGGATTCTGTAATGGTCAGAACTGCCTACACTTGTTCAGTTCCAGAGGCTCACTTTAAAAAGCACATTGAACAAATTTGCATATAAAAACAAGGTCAGGAGGTAGTCAAAAACTAAAATGGTGAAGGAGCTATATGACTGGTCATGAATTTTTGAAAGTAGTTGAATGTGTTTGGCCTGGGGAAGAGAACTAAAAGGAAGAACATGAGAGTTATCTTCAAATTAGATATACTGTATTCATTATAGATAGAAAGGATGGACTTCGGGCCAGTGAGTAGAGTTTAGTGGAAATTGAATTTGGACTACTATAAGGGAAAGTTTTTAAGAAAATCAAACTATATGATAATGAAGTATTATATAGCATCCCAAATACTAGATTATATAGAGATTGCAAGATAACTTCTAGTTTAAATAGGGTGGGCTACACAAATGCTCTATCTTTCCTCTCCAAACCTCAAATCCACAAGAATTACATAAAATGCACACACAAATGCACACACTCCACATTTGAAAATGAGAAGGGTAAGGAAGCTCTTCACAGGAGAGAAATTGAGAAAACCCTGAAAAGTGGGTGATAGGAAGTTACTGCTGTTTGAGTATTCTTGCAGAAAAAGATGATCCCACAAAGAAGAACCACCCCATGTTTGAGGAAAGCTAACTCCAGGAAGGAGACAAAGAGTCATGGTTCAAAATAACTTGTGTTTGAAGAAAGAGTTAATGGAAGTTGTTGGCATTGTAGCTGGCCTGGTGGAAAGGCACGCATTAAGCAAATGATCCATCTCTTTAAGCTCGGAGAAGCTACTCTTGAATTTGTACAAAAGAAAGAAAGGATGCTACTTCTGAAAGGTTTGTTGGTAATCTGACTTGAGCTATCCTGAAATAATTTTTTTTTTCCTAGAAGCCTTGAGAGATGTAGATCCAGTGTTGCTTCCTAGACTTGTGCTGTAAGTTTCCTTACAGTCACTAGGATGTTGGGTCATCAGTTAGTCTTTAACACAGAAAGCCTGTGTAAACTCAGAAAGAAAAAAACCCTGAAACAGCAGAGCTTTCTAGGAGTGGCCAACTCTTCGGGTTGCTGTGATCCCAAGGTGGCCCAGGTGGGGAGTAGAGGAGAACAGGAATCAGCAAGGCCAGCGCCATGGCGGGGCCCAGGAGTTTAGAATGGAACAAAGACACGAAAGGTCCAAACCCCTTCACAGGGCTCCTGAAGCAATAAGGAAGCTGCCCCATGTGGGCTTAATGATCTAGAGATGCCAATGAGTCAAGGAGAGTCTGAACAGCACACGAGGTACTAGCCCACTGTACATGGGAAGGGACTCTGTTGGGTCGTAGGGCTAACCGGGCAGGGCAGAACTGCAGTTCTTTGCACACAGCACGCCTGCATGGGTGGTAGTGCCTGCCACTGGGCCCACTCCGCACAGGGATTCCCCAGGCGATGGTGTTTGGAGGCCACCTCAGGATCCAGGGAATCATGTCTTTGAAAACTTTTCTACCCTAGGTCATTGTGCCATTTAAACTTGACTCTTCCCTACCTCCTGACTTCTTTCCCTGCACACTCATAATTTTGACAGTCTTTGGTATAATCTTAAAGAGCATTGATTGGCCTCACTGTGCTTTGATATATGACCTCAACTGCCTCAGTTTTTTCCTATGGAAAAAGAGAGTGAAATATATAAGGCTGGTGATTGTTGTAAAGATTACATGACCTGCTGCATGTAGTTTGCACATATAGCAGCACATGTTGAACCCCAAACATGTATGAAAACTTCATTATAAAATAATAATCATAATGATATTCCCAATTTGATAAGCCTATAGCACCTAGAATTGGTGGCTCTGACTTGTAATGCCTCTCCTCTACTACATGCCTCAAGCTCTGCATCTATTTCTATTTATATTATTCATTTGTTTATTTTTTTATTTTTGTCACCTGGAAGTTCCCATACAAGTCAGACATTTGTCATGGATGTAAGAATAGTCAGAAGTCTGCGTTTCTTATAAACTTTCAGTAGCATCTGAGAGATTTTTGAATCACCAAGTTCTTGCAGTCTGCGTGTGTTTTGCAGACGTAAATCTGAGCATGTAGTCGTAGGTTTTGAAAGTATGAAACTAGCATAGGTTCATCATTGTGGCCAGTGGTTAGATCCAGGGGGAGCTTATAAAATATTCATGGGTCAGACTTGCAAGGGATCATCCATGGCAGAAGCAGCTTCCTGTAGAATCACTAAGCACATTGCTGTATGAAAACATGCATGATTTGTGCATTGAGGGCAGGGCTGAGAGAAACCAGACAACTAGCAAAGGAAGGGAAAGTGTAATATTCTTTATCTTCACTATATTTTTGCTTGTTCGTTGGCTGGATTCATGTTTGTTATAGGGCACTGAAACCTGAGGGCAAGACCCCGGAGTTAACCCTTTGGCCCTCACAGCCACTCCAGGTCTCTCTTTCAGAGAATAAGGTCTGATTTGGGTCCACGACCCCCAGAATGTTAGTATGCACCGCATTGTTGAGAATAACTTATTTATAGATTCCCTTGAAGGGGATCTTGTTTCTCTTTACTTCAAAGTGGTTCATTAACAAAACCTCTGGGTTTCTATGAAAAGTTTTAGGGTCATTTAAATGTGTTACTCCATTGTTTTATTTAAACATACAGATCTTGGTGAAGATGGGGGCTAAAATGAGTAGAATCATGACTTCTACTTATAAAACCTCTACTTAGAAAAAAATATGTATGTTTTTTAAAAACTAGCCATGTAAATACATAAATTGGTTTTGCCTTTCTATATAGATATGAAAACATTTTATTAACTCAGAAAATATGGACTTTTCTAAGTCAGGCTCTCCTTGAAAGGCTTTCCTCTGTGGCAAGTTATAACCTGAGCTTGCTTCAGTCATGCTTGGCCCTCATCTGCCTTCCCAGTTTATCTCTTGGGTTCTCCCCATTCATCCCTGCAATCGGGAAACACCAAGCTGGGCGAGAGTCCTAGGTCCACCACGTTTCACACTGTCCTCTTCCTGCTCGTGTGTCTGCACATGTTAATTTCTCTGCTCTGCCTGCTTTGTCTAGGTTGCCAGCAAGGGGAATTGCTACTCTTCTAGGTGCTCTTCTCTCGGGACTAACTTTGTTTTCCTCCAAGGCTAAGTAGCTTCTTACCTGGTGCTCTATGTACTTGCTCTGCTGTGGTCTGTGAGTATTTATCTTACTGTACTATGGCTGTCTGTATTCTTCTTGCACCTCTCTTATCAACTGTGAGCACCTGAAGGATGGATTGGATTCATCTTCAGTTGTCACTCAGCAGCAACTCAATCACTCTGCTAGATTATTCCCAAAAAGGTTGCTGGAATATTTGCTGTTTTCCTTAGAAAATAGAACTAGACTTAAGTAGAGTGGAGCTGAATTATTTGTCCATAACTCTCCAACAATAGCCTATCTTAGTGTTTATTTTTGCCTTTTCAATCTCTTTTCTCTGATTTTTGCTGAGTTGTAAGCATAGTAGATATCTTATATATCATGCGTATAATACTGTTCTTCATCTTTAATGGCTCTTTAAAGTTTCACCGAAGGGATATAGCATAATATATTTTACCTTTGAATATTTAAGTTTTAATATACATGGCTATAATAAGGATAGAGTGGATATATTTATAAACTAAGAATGTCAGAATCAAAATATCAAGTGAGAAGGGCACACTGGAACTGGGGGAGACAATTGCCAGGCTGTGTAGGAGATGCCACAGTCTAGGCTCACAGACTGACCCAGGGCAGGATGCGGAAGCCTGTGGTCACAGACAGGAGCTCTGGCTGTGTTTGTAAATGTTTCCTTCCTTCCAAGTTTTGATCCATTACACATGAGTAAAGGAGCAGTGGGGGGTGGAGGAAGGATCCTAGAACTTGGGTCCAGAAAGCCTTGTTACCAGCTGAGCTCTGCGTCCTTTGTGTAGCTTTGGATCTCAGCCACTCAGACCACTTCATCTGTACAGAGGATGTTCACGGCATGTGATTCTTATAAGAATCAAATGAAATCCAACAAGGAGAAGTAAACTAGATTTGTGGGATCTGCTGTGGGCTTGACAGTGCAATTATCTTGTGCTATGTCATCAGATCTATAGAGCAATCGTGTAAGATAAGCCGAAAGAGCCTGACTTGCTCCAAGTCACACTATGTGCTGAGATCCAAACTCAGTTTTTCCTTACTCCACAGTCATTTGTCCTGAGGTTTCCTAGAAAGACATCATCCCACCAGATAAACCTGTGCTCTGATATATTGCAGAATGGCCAGTCCCAAGGTCTCTGTATCAAGGAAAGTTTAAGGAAAAAAAGCATTTAGAGAGAGATGGACATATAGAGATGTTTAGAATTTTTTTATTATTGACCAATATTTCATAAAGCTACTTAAATCTCTGATAAAGAAACAGTGAATTCAATTGTCAAAACCTGACTTCAACGTAAGATCTTGGCATGAGGCAGGCAAAATAAAAAGGGGGGGGTGGGTCCTATGAATGGAGAATTGACTAAGATCCAGTGAGAGGATGAACGGAGAGAGCATCAATAAAAGAAGAGCTTTGCAAAGAATTCAGCATGATTACATCTCAGGGTCTATGGCATTTCTAAGGAGATGTGAAGGTTACTGAGCTGGAGCAGCCACTGGTTCTTCTTGCCATGCGAGGACGAACCAGAAGGACCAGTAACCCAGGTCTGAGGGACTTGCTGGGAGATGTTTGCAGTCTTTTAGACAAATAGGAAAGGGAGTTATCATATTATAGAGGTAGAATTAACAAGATTTATTTATTTATTGACATTCTCTTTGTAAAATACAAGTCAGGACAGTGGGAGTATTGTGTAGGGTTAGGAGCCTTTGTTGTGGATTCTGTCTTCCTGGGTTTGAAACCCTAGCCACGTGACCTTGGATAAAGTTATTTAAGCTGTCTAGGCTTCATTTTATTCATCTACAAAATGGAGAGAATAATAGTAGCATTCATAGCATCGATTGGTTGGGAGGATCAAATGAAATAATGCACAGAATATGCTTGTTTCTCATTATCTTGTCACACCTTGCTTAAACACTTTCTTTTGATCTTCCCTACATATTGGATAATATCCCAAACTCTTGTAGTCCTCTGTGATCTGGCTCAGTTCCACTCCGTTATCCCTATGCCAGCGGTCCCAATGCCTTCCAGAGCCTGGCAGGTAGAGAGCAAGCTAGGTAAAGCGATAGGAAACTGGGGGCCACATGGTCCCTCTAAAGGGAGCGCCCACTATGCGCTCTGGTAGCCATTTGCTTTGTGGGACAGTGAGCCAGTGTGGTTACCTTTGAAGAGATGTTGGAAAGCAGGACTTTACATGAAACCGCCCTGTTAGCAAATGTGGACAATTAAATCATAAGTCCTAATCAACACTCTAAAACCAGACAAAGCCCACCTGCAGGCTGGATATGGTTGGCAGTGCCCTCTCTGCTTCATGCTCTTCCCCAGCCGTGAAGCCTGTTTATGTATCCTTGTACAGACTTTATTCTTCGTGCCGTAGTGCTTTTAGACATGCTAGTCACTCTGCCTGGATTGGCCTTGGTTCTTTCTCTTTTGAATTGGTTTGTTTTTTTAGACTTGGCTCAACCTGGCTATTTTCTCTGAACTCATCATTTCCTCCTTTGTGATGCCAGTTTTTTTACAGATCATTCTATTCTAGTTCTTATGTCTGTATGAAATGTCTATTCACTTGCTTTTTTATTTAAAAATAATTATTAAGTGCCAAAATGTAAACTGGAGTCCCTGCTCCCCTGATGCCTGTTTTTGGGGGGATAGTCATGTGTCAGTCCTCCCACGAGAGGGTGAGCTCCTTGAGGGCAGGGACCATGTGCTAATTGTCTGGGATACCCCGCGAATTAGCATCTTCTTGCTGCTGTAACAAATTTTCACAAAACTAGCTTCCTAAAACAATACAAACTTAATATCTTACAGTTATGGAAGTTTGGATCCTGCAATGTTCTCACTGCACTAAAATTAAGGTGTCAGGAGGGCTGCATTCCTTCTGGAAGCTCTAGGGGAGAAGGGCTTCTCTTTCCATTGCCAGTTTCCAGTGACCGGCTGCATTTCTTGGCTTGTGGCCCCATCCTCCTCCATCTTCAAAGCAAGATGTATGGCATCTTCAAATCTCTTTCTGACTGTGACTTCTTTTTTGCCTCCCTCTTCCATTTATAAGGACTTTTTAAATTACATTGGGCCCATCTAAATATTGCATGATACTCTTCTAATCTCAAAATCAGCTGATTAGCAACTGTAATTCCATCTGTAAACTTAATTCCCCCTAGCCATGTAATGTGACATATTCACAGGTTATGGGGATTAGGACATGAGCATCTTTGGGAAGACCATTTTCTGCCTACCACAACTAGGAAGCTAAATGAATGCTTGTTTATGAATGAGTGAATTAATTAATTAATTAATTATGAATGACACTCTTAGAGGGTAGGAACCAGTGTTGTGCTAGCCACAGAAAGGCAGAAAAAGTAGTTAGTAGTTAATGTCTCAGACCTGAAGGAGTTGGTGATCCACTGAATTGGGGAGGTGATGGTGGTGATTGGGGGTCTTCCAACTGTCTCTTCTCAGATGAAACACCTCTGATTCTTACAAGCTTTCCCTGACATCCCAGATTAAGATCAGACTTCTTGTTTTGTGCTCTTAAGTACCATGCTTAGGGATACATTATTACATTTGTGATGCTAGTTCAATAGACACATTTCACTAGATTTTACAGGTAATGTGTGTGATAAAACACATCTATATTGTTTCTCTGTATGTAGCATTGAACAGTGTTTGGCATATGATCAGTGTTGAAAAATTTTTTGAGAAAATAAATGAATGAACAGGTAAATGAAGAATTAGAGAAAACAAACTGTTTAAACCACCTACTACTGGTTCTGCATTGGAATTTTGTTACCTGGGACCATGGACTTTCTGACTTGGCACAGAACTGGCAGGGCAAAGAGCATTTCTCAGATTCTTAACAGAGTCCATGACCAAAATTGATAAAGAGGTGCTGCTCTAAGTGTGCAGAGTGCAGAAACAAGGAAATTGAGCCATGGTACAGACAAGGAGGGTACTGCCCTGGGAAAGACAGACTGACTTCTCCTCACTAAAGCTTTTGTGTCTTTTTCTCCCTTGTAGGAGAGGAGAATGTGCTGCCTCTCCTGACACAGGACTCTAATTCCAAAACTCGGAGGGGTATTTTAAGAAGAGCCGTCTTTTCTGAGGACCAGAGAAAGGCTCTGGAGAAAATGTTTCAGAAGCAGAAATATATCAGCAAAATAGACCGAAAGAAACTTGCCATCAACTTGGGACTGAAGGAATCACAGGTACTAAGGAGCAGGACCATGTTCACTGCTCCTGATTTCTGAAGGAATACAATGAAAACCATCCATGTGGCAAATACTTGTTGTACTAGGCTGGATCCTGAAGCATTATTGAAATGATTTTCATACGTTTTTTAGTGGGTGGAAATATATGTCACAATTTCTCTTTGGAAATAGGTCCATTTGCTGAGAGGTCTAGGTTTTTGCCTTATTAATTCTTCCCAATTAAACATAACTGCTAAGGATGTAGCATTTACATCATTAAATAGTTTGTTCAGTTTTTAGAAAAGCCCGCTACTTATTTTCCTACAAAAAAGGAACTAATTTTCCCATCTTTTTCTTCATTTTCAATCCAAAAGCAAAGTATGAATGAGGGACTCATAAATCCCTCTTAATAATTTCATTATTTTGCACTTTGGGTTTATGTCAAGTACAATTAAGTAATCTCAAATTTGCAACACTTACACATCCTTCTTGCACATTGATGTTTCATATAATTTTGAATGAGATGCTGTTACCTTTTGGTCACAGAATATTCCATTTAAAGCTTGGCCTGCTGGTTATAAATGATTTAACTGTATAAGGTACTAGCATTTCCTATGTAACCCTTCTAATCATCGTATGAAACAAGCACTGTAATCACCCACATTACATAGATGGGGAAACATAGAAAGGTAAATGTAGGCCCAGTGTCCCACGGCAGGCCCCCCTGACTGTGGAGTCCGCATTCTCCGTAACCTAGAGCCTTCATGTACGGTTGTGAAGGATGTTCACTGCACAAGGACACTTGGCCAAGGGGGATGACAATGACTGAAACGGCAGGTGCTCTGCTTTTCAAGCTGGCTGTCCTGGTACAGGGCTACATCCACTGGGGTTTTCTGTATTAACTTAAAGGCGCTGAAGGGCTGGCAGAGGCTCTGTGTTAACCACCGGGCTCTGTTTTTCCATTGATACAAACGACCTGGTGTCTAACTTTGGATTTTATTTAAACTAGTTATTTTTGGATGAAACTCTCTTTAACCCTGCTTGCTTTCCCTAGGGAAGCAATCTTTTTCCCCGCCTCCCCTCAGCTTTTTCTAGTTGCTAGAAGCGGTCTGCGGTGTGGCAGAGGGTCACTGGCCTACGTCAGCCAGTCTGTGCTTTGCTCCTGTGTGGTACTAATGGGTTCATAACCTTAACTGACTGCTGTGTACCTCAATTTCTAACTTTAAAGTCAGGGACCAATAGAGAAATTCTTTCTATGTCACATAGCAATTTTGGGTATATGACAGATTAATCAGTAGCTATATCTGGGTGGTCTACCATTTGCAAGACGCTTCCAGGTAAACAGTAAGAGGGAATATCAATAAATCCTGATTAAGATGTACCATTTGCATGACAGGAATTTATATAACCAACTGGGAAGACAAAACAGAAGCTCATGAACAGTTCAATAACAGTGTAAGATAACAACAGTATAGGAGACATCACCTGGTAGGCTAGATATACTTCCAAATAAAGGAGCTAGATCAGTAGTCTTCAAAGTTATGTATCTCTAGGGCCTTATGTAACTCCCATGTCTGGAAAGGACAGTCATGTAACTGCCCACATGCACGTGGGGAGTCTAGTGATGGGATTGCCTGATCCTCAGAAGAATGGGGAGGCCTGAGGACCACAGGGAGCTTGGCAGACCTGGCCTGTATGGCCTTGGTATAGATTAGAAACTCCAGAATCATCAGTAAGTGAGTGGATCAGAAAACTGTGGTTCATTTACACAGTGGAATACTATGCAGCAGAAGGAAAGGAGGAAGTACTACCCTTCACAACAGCATGGATGGAACTGGAGAGCATTATGCTAAATGAAATAAGCCAGGCAGTGAAAGACAAATACCTCATGATCTCACCTATAAGCGGAACCTAATCAACAAAAGAAGTAAGCAAGCAAAATAGAACCAGAGACATGGAAATAAAGAACAAACTGACAGTGACCAGAGGGGAGAGGGGAGGGAGATAGCGGGCGAAAGAAAGGGAAGGGTCATTAAGGAACACGTATAAAGGACTCATGGACAAAGACAACACAGGGAGAGGATTGAAAGTGGAAGTTGCGGGGGGTGTGTATGGCAGGGGAGAGAAATGGGGGGGAAATGGGGACAACTGTAATTGAACAATAATTTTTTAAAAAGATAGAAATTCCAGAATCAGGGAGGAGAAAATGTGCAGGTTTTGGAGGTCAGGGGTTCTTTGGTTGGATAGGTACTTGAAGTAGGTATTAAAAGATGAAAAGTGACTAGGTTTCATCTGGTAGTGCTCTGAGAAAGTGTGAACATCTCTGATAGTACATAAGGTCTTCTTAAAAATTGACAATTGAAAAGAGAATGCAGCACGCATATTAAAGAGTATGAAGAGGATGAGCATATATTCTCTAAATTCCAAGAAGACAAACTGTTTTCCTGTTTGTATGTTATCTTCCAGTTCTTATCCATAGGAACATAGTTTTACATAAATGATTACATTATTTTAAAAATTCAAGTGCCTCAGGAATGAATGCTTTTTTATTGAATTTGCTGAACATCTCAGAAATAATTTAACATTTTCTTATTTGCACATGTATCTAATTACACAATTGATACATGATACTTCTGGTAAGTTCAAACAAAAGAGATATTAGTAAAGCTAAAAATTAAAACTCATCTATTCACTTTACAATCCAACTCCTTGGTTACTACTGTCATTTTTTTAACTGAATATATTGGTGTGGCCCCAGTTACCAAACCATACAGATTTCAAGGGTACAACTCAATGAAACATCATGTGCACACTCACCCCCAGCAAAGTCTCTTTCGGTCCCCATTGCCCTCCCACTGTGCCCACCTCCACCTGCCCCAACCTCCTACCCTCTGGCTATCACCACAGTGTTGTCTGTGTCTATGTGTTAGATATACATGTTTTTTCCCTCAATTCTATCACCATCTTTCATCCAGTCCCCCATCCACCCTCCCTTCTGGCAGCTGTCATTCTGTTCCATGTATCTATGCCTCTGTTTCTATTTTGTTCATCAGTTCACTTTATTCATTAGATTCCACATATAAGTGAGATCACATGGTATTTGTCTTTCTCTGACTCGCTTATTTCACTTAGCATAATAATCTTCAGGCCCATCCATGCTATTGGAAAAGGTAAGATTTCCTTCTTTCTTTATAGCTGAGTAGTATTCCACTGTGTAACTTTACGACAGCTTTTTTATCCACTCTTCGGCTAATGGATGCTTGGGCTGTTCCCAGATCTTGGCTATTGTAAATAACACTGCGGTGATTATAGGGGTACACATATTCTTTGAAATTAGTGTTTCAGCTTTCTTTGGATATACTCTTAGAAGTGGGATCTCAAGGTCAAAAAGCAGTTTCATTTTTAATTTTTTGAGGAAACTGCAGATTGTTTTCCACAGTGGCTGCACCAGCCTGCATTCCCACCAGCAGTGCACAGGGGTCCTTTTCTGTACATGCTCACTGGCACTTGTGTGTTGATTTATTGATGATGGCCATTCTAACAGGCATGAAGTGATATCTCATTGTGGTTTTAATTTGCATTTCTCTGATGACATTGAACATTTTTTATATGTCTATTGGCCATCTGTATGTCCTCTCTGGAGAATTGTCTATTCAGTTTCTTTGCCCATATTTTAATTGGGTTATTGGACTTCTTGGTGTTGAGTGGTATAAGTTCTTTATATATTTATAAAATTAACCCCTTATCAGATATATCATTGGAAAACATGTTCTTCCATTAAGTGTGTTCCCTTTTCATTTTGTTAATGTTTTCCTTTGCTGTGCAAAAGCTTTTTAGTATGATGTAGTCCCATTTGTTATTTTTCCTTTGTTTCCCTTATCCTAAGAAATATATCTGCAAAAATATTGCTACCAGAAATATCTGAAATTTTACTGCCTGTGTTTTCTTCTAGGACTTTTGTGGTTTCACAACTTACATTTAAGTCTTTACTCTATTTGGAATTTATTCTCATGTATGCTATAAGTTAGTGGCCTAGTTTCATTTTTTGCATGTATCTGACCAATTTTCCCAATACCATTTATCAAAGAGACTGTCTACCCCATTGTTTGTTCTTGCCTCCGTTGTCAAATAACTGCTATCATTTTTAAATGGTTCTTGTTTGAGTTTATGACATATCATATATTTAAAAAAATAAATTTGTGTGTGTTGCATATGCACTAATATATAATAACAGAAACACATGATGACTACCACGTGCCCTTACATTTGGTGTCATTTATCTTTACAATGACCCTATGAAATAGCTACTTTATTATCACTGATTTACAAATTAAGAAGATGAGACCTAAAATTTTGTGTATGTATAATTTTAAAGAAAAATGGGATGATCCTGTGCATATAATTTGACTTTTTCTGAAGGACAATACAAATCATCTGTATAAGCAGCACACAGATCACTCAGTAGAACATTACCTGGGCCAGTAACACTGTGCCTCTCTCTCCTAGTCACTACCTGCTGCTCCTACAACCCTGACTTCTAACAGCATAGATCAGTTTTGCCTATTTTTATATAAATAGAATCATTTAGCACTTATTCTTTGGTATATGTCTTCTTTTACTTAACATTATGTCTAGGAAATTCATGCTTGTCGTGGCATGTAGCAGACATTCGTTCGTATTCATTGCTGGGCATCATCACTTGACATACCAGTTTATTCACTTTGATGGTGGGCATTTGGATTGTTCCCAGTTTCTGGCTGTTTTAAAAATGTGCTGACAATGCCTGTTGTTTTGCACTTTGCCTTTTTCCCCAAGTCAGATGTCGTAGGGTGCACCCTTCCATGTCAGTACTTACAGATTCACTTCATTCTTTTTCAGTATCTCTTAACAGATAATTGCATGGATATGTCATAATTCATTTAGCATTCTCAACTTTCAGTCACTTCCAAGTTTCACTGTTGCATATCTTTATGCACTTTTAAGATATTTCTGTAAGATAGGGAACCAGGAGTGGGATTTATATGTGAAAGGGTATGTACGTTTTAAGTTGTGATAGATTAAAAAGGTCTTTTCCAAATATAATATTGCATTAAAATACTGAATTATATTGAATTTGCACTCTTAATAACACAGTCCATTTTTGCAAATTCTCCACTATTTATAACTTTTAAAAATGTTGCCAACTTTCTTGGCAATGATTTTTTTAAAAATTTCCCTAAATACCAGAACTTGAGGGTCTGTTAATCATTTTACTGGCTATTTTTAATCTGTGTATTGGCCTTTTCATGGATGAACCATTTTTTTCCAATCATATTGTCTTTTCATTCATATGTGGCAATTATTTTGGCTGTTAATAAAATTTTTGGAATATTATGGTTAGTAACATTTTCCTGTTGTAAGTGGGGCAAAAATCGTCTTCGAGTTTGTGGCTTTTTTATTGTGGTAGCATATACATAACATACAATTTACTATTTTAACCTTTTTTAAATGTTCAATTCACTGGCATAACGTACATTCACATTGTTGTCCAACCACCACCACCATCCATCTCTAGAACTTTGTTCATCTTGCCAAACTGAACCTCCGTATCCATTGAACAATGTGTCTCCATTCCTCCCTCCCACAAGCCCCTGGCAGCCACCATTCTATTTTCTGTCTCTATGAATTTGACTATTCTGGAATAGTGGGATTACACTGTATTTTTCCTTTTGTGACTGGCTTAGTCCATGTAGCATAATATCTTCAAGGCTCATGCACGTTGTAGTATGTGTCAGAATTTTCTTACTTTTTATACACACAATAATATTTCACTCTGTGTGTATGCTACATTTTGTTTATCCTTTCATCCATCAATGGACACTTGGGTTTCTTCCATTTTTTGGCTTTTGTGAATGATGTTGCTAAGAACATGGGTATGCAAATATCTCTTTGAGTCCATGCTTTTTTTGAGTTTCAGGTGGTGTACAGTATTAATTTCAGGTGTACAACATAATGATATGACAGTTACATAGCTTATGATATGATCACAACAGTAAGTTTAGTAAAACCATCCATCACCATGCAGTTATTACAAGGTTATTGACTATATTCCCTGTGTTGTACACTGTGCATAGCTTATTTATTTTAAGCTGGAAGTTTATACCGCTTATTCAACCCTTTACCTTCTTCACCCATCCCCTACCCACCTCCCTTCTGGCAACCCTCAGTTTGTTCTCTCTGCGTCTTAGAGTCCACTTCTGTTTTGTTTTGTTTGTTCATTTGCTCTGTTTTGTTTTAGATTCCACATATAAGTTAAATGCAAGTGTTTGCCTTTCTCTGACTGACTTATTTCACTTAGGATAATACCCTCTAAGTCTGCAATTTTCAACTGATGTGTCACAAGCATCTTTAAAATGTGTAACACCTGACTATTTAGTCAGGGGTACTGACCTCTTCCCCCTTAGATTGTCAAATTAAAAGTGACAACAGCCAACACAACAATAGCTGTCAGGTACGAATGAATCAAATCAAAATTATACCTATTCTTTTTGTCAGATTGGCAAAATATCTATTTTTTGGTGTGCCACAAATTTTAGTAATTGTATGTGTGTGTATATACACACACACACACAAACTTCTGTATTCATTCATCTATCAACAGACACCTAAGCTGCTTTCAAACTTGGCTATTGTAAATAATGTAATGAACATAGGGGTACATATATCTTTGTGAATTAGAGTTTTTCTTTTCCTTGGATGAATAATTTTTAATTTTTTGAGGAACCTCCGCACTGTTTTCCATAGTGGCTATACCAATTTATAATCCCAGCACTGCATGAAGTTTCTATGACATTCTTTTCAACACTTGTTATTTATTGACTTTTTGATAATAGCAATTCTGACAGGGTGTGAGGTAATACCTCATTGTGGTTTTAATTTGCATTTTCCTGACTTCCTGGTAGTGGTGAGCATCTTTTCATATGTCTGTTGGCCACCTGTATGTTCTTTTTGTAGAAATATCTATTCAGGTCCTCTGCTAGCTTTTTATCTGATTTTTAAATTTAAGTTGTAGAGTTCCATATATACTTTGGATATTAACCCCTTGTTAGATGTGTTATTTGCAAGTATCCTCTCTTAATGGCATTCTTCTCTGAATAAGAACAAGCACTCCCAAAATTGACATGGAATCACAAAAGATCTGAATAGCCAAAACAAGCTTGAAAAAGAACAAAGTTGGAGATATCATACTTCCTGGTTTGAAACTATACTACTACTATGATAATCAAAACTGTATGATACTGGCATAAAAACAGACATATAGATCAATGGAACAGAATAGAGAGCCCAGAAATAAGACCCCATTCATATGGTCAATCAACCTGTGACAAAGGAGGCAATATTATTTATTGGGTTAAAGGCAGTCTCTTCAATAAATGATGCTGGGAAAACTGGACAGACACATGCAAAGACAATGAAACTGGACTACTTTTTACACCATATACCAAATAAACTCAAAATGGATTAAATACCTAAAATATAAGACCTGAAACCCTGCCCTGTGTGGCTCAGTTGGTTGGGCATTGTACCACAAAGCAAAAGGCCACCGGTTTGATTCCTGGTCAGGGCACATGCCTGCGTTTTGATTCCTGGTCAGGGCACATGACTGCGTGGAGTGTGTACAAGTGGCAACAGATCCATATTTCGCTCTCACATGGATGTTTCTCCTCCTCTCTTTCTCCCTCTCTTAACCTGTCTCTAAAAATCAAGAAAATCTAATTTTTAATTTAAAAAACCCTGACAGCATAAAACTTGAAGAAAACATACAAAACTCGGACATTGGTCTTAGCAATATCTATTTAGAAATGTCTCCTTGGGCACAGGCAACAAAGGCAAAGATAAACAAATGGAACTGTAAAAAACTAAAAAGCTTCTGCGTCCTTCCGTTTAATTCTTTTGGGTAGTTTGTGGATTTTCCTTATATTTCTGGTGTCTTTATTTGTACATAAATTTCTTATTTTCATGTAGTCAGCTCTACCTTTTTATTTGTAGCCTCTGTGTTTTATGTCATTCTTTAAAAACATTCATCTCCCCAAGAGTATAATGATAATCTCTTATATTTTCTTCTAGAACTTTTATAGTTTTGTTTTTATGTTTAGTTGTTTAATCTGTGTGGAATTTGTTTTTGTCTTTGTTGAGAAACAGAACTTTTTTCCTGCAAATATACATTTGTCCCAATACCACTGATAGTGAAGAAACTCCTTTCATGATTTTTTAAGTTGAGGCATCACTCAAAAAATTTCTGGGGATACAGACAAAGAAAATAATGAATGTGATGAGAAAGGCAAAAACAAGCTTAGTTGAAAACCCATTAGAAATAACTTGGCAGGCTCTCTAGGCATAAAAGCCCACTGCAGATAATAACCAAGTTTCATGAATAAAACCAAATGCTCTCGTATGTACACATTAGTACTGTTTTCTTATGCAAAGCCTTAATCACAGGGCTGTAACTGGGATGGTAGTCTTTTGGACTCAGTTGTCTGGCATAGAATTCATTTGTAGTCATTTTGAATATGCAAATCAAGTTGAAAGAATGAAGAAATTGTTTTACCAGTCTAGAAAGACTACCTCAGAATGTTTTCCTTCACTTGGAGAAATATTTGGTTGACAAACTTTAATAATTATTTCTTTAGGTACAATTTTTTCAGTGTTTTTTTAAAAAATAGATATCTAAATTATTGGTATAAGGATGTAATATGATTTACAGGAAAGCAATGTGATTTGGTTTTAAGATACCAGAAAACCAGTTGTGAACTTTTCTGCTCAGGCACAGTTGACTACACTGTAGGTAAAGAGGGAGGTTAATAGTAAAAAGAGATTCCAGTGGGGTGGTGGGAAGGTATGGCTTAAATTAGAAACCATCATTGTAATTGGATTAATTACAGTCAATTGTTATTTATTGAACAGAGTTTGATAAATTCTGGGAGTAATCAAACTCGGAAACTGCAGAAAGCCTGAAGTTTCTCATGCACCCCCTACCGGAGACCTAACCTGCAACCTAGCCAGGCATGTGCCCTGACTGGGAATTGTACTAGCAACTCTTTGGTTCGCAGGCTGGTACTCAATCCACTGAGCCACACCAACCAGGGCTGAGAGAAAGCCTGAAGTTTATCTAAACAATATAAATGGTATTCTTAATTTAGTCTCCCAAAGTTCCCGATGAGATCTGAATGCTTCTAAGAGCCTGGGCACTAGTCTAAGTGCTTCCATTTTACGAGCTGTGTGACCTTGAACTGACTTATGGCTCTGAATCTCAGTATTCTTACATGTTAATGAGGACTTCTTGCAGTCATTGGGTGTATCAGATTATGTCATCCACATCGAGTGCATGGCCTGACACCTGGTACAAAATTAACAATCAGATGCCATTACTAGTGGATAACATTTCCTTTGAATAAATACTTTAGCGCAGACTAAATGATTTAAAATATTGAAGAGAGTTAAATCAGTCTTGAAAGATGGCAGACTTACAGGATGTAACCAAATTACCACAGTTGTTTCATTTTTTAAGTGTATGTGGGGATATTATACTGAAGTAATTTCTCAGATGTCTTTGAAGGAGCCCATGAGAAAAGCCACAAGGACTTTTGCTAGGCTGGCTCTCGTCATAAGGTATATTTTGTAGAAGGCACAACAGAAGAAATTACAGTTTAAAATGCTGAAGTGAATTAATATGGAGTAAGTGATTATTTTATCCAATTATTTTATCAATAGGTGAAAATTTGGTTTCAGAACAGAAGGATGAAATGGCGGAATTCCAAAGAAAAGGAAGTGCTTTCCAACAGGTGTATCCAAGAAGCAGGCCTTCAAGAGGACCCCCTCTCGCGACCTGCCCTTGGCTTCCCTTCTCCATGTCCTTCACTCTGGGACGTCCCCCAACCGCACTCCAGTCCAAGATGGAGGGAGAATTCGCCAGAACCTCCAGAAAGACTCATACAGGAGGGTTCAGGGGCACAACCTCCGGAAGCAAATTCACTGCAAGGTGCCTTATATTTGTGTTCTGAAGAAGCTGGAGGCAAGGGTGTACTTACTGGGGCCGTCTGAATGCAAGCAGTCCTCCATGTCAGCTGAAAAGAACACTTAACTAATAATCTTTGGACTTTAAATCCAGCTAGCTTGTGCCTCATTGGTGCCTAAAACCTAACACTTCTGGAGTGATGCACAAACTAATGCTTTAGGAAACTCTTTTGGGTCGTAGACTCAGATTTAATTTGTAAGTGGAATAGAATCTCCCAGAAAGTACGATAGGACTGAAAAAAATGAGAGTAATAGTTGGCTCAGTCTGAGTATGTGTATATATGGTGTGTCTCTATGTGTGTATATATATATATATAAATATTCATTAAAATACATTAGCAGAAACCAGTTCCTCTTTAAATACTGCATGGAGCAAATTCATTTCCTTTTATATGAAGAAAAAACAACCATTGACCAAATGTCATTAATTTTTTAAAAATAATGGAAAAGTTGAACTTGAGTCCAAATTTTTATATAAGAACATGTTTATAAAATTTTTCTATTTTCTGGTTTTGTTCAGTATCCAGCTGTAAATGAGTTTTAACAACTCAGCAATCCTAATCAATTGAGCCCCTGTTAGATATATACATTGAAAGTATGTATTTAAAATTAATCCAACAAGCAAACGAGAAGAATTTCTGAATGTAACTACTAGTATTCTTAATTTTCCAGTCACCATCATGAGGGTGGTACCCTTTTAACCAATGATTATCTTTTGATCTCTTCCCTGTAAGAATGGGCCTTAATCAGGGTTTGCAATGTAAAATGCCTTTTAGGGCCTGTCGGGTAAAAGAAGGGCATGACCCGCCTAAAGATATTTGAGTTTAATACTTTTTAAAGTGATGTGTTGGCCAAATGAAACATCTGTGCCAAGCGGTTTGTGACCTCTGGCCAAGACTTAAAAAAATGTCACAATTTTTTAAATGTTCCCAACTGGACTACAAAACACAATACTGATGCAATCTATAGTGATTTCTCTTTGCACTTCTAGTTAGAGACTCAATTTTCCACTTAGGTGCTCTACACTACATATATATGAGGTTGTTTTATGTATTAACAAACACCACACAGATGTTTAATGTTTTTGAGTACCCTGAAATAGTAGTATTATAAAATTGCCTTTCTGGTAACGATTTGCTTAGTTAATCTAGAATTTTTATTCCAGGTCCAAGAAAAAATTATGTTTTACTTTGAAGGAAATGAGGCAGAAAAAGGAAATGATGTGGTTTTGAACTAGGTTATTATTAATCTGTGGACAAGAAACATTATTAGAAGTTCATGATGTGGAATTTTGTTAGTGAGAAAGCTGCATAAAGAGAGTGACTTCTAATTTGCTTATGTTCTTAACTATAGACTTGGAGGGTTTAGAAAAGATAATATTTCACCATTATGCTGCACACCTGAAACTGGTATAATATTGAATGTCAACTGTAATTGAAAAATAAAAAAAATTTTTAAAAAGAAAAGATAATAGTTTTAGTCAGCATCAGGAAATTATTTTCTGTGAATGGAATTTGAATTGGTATATGCTGGCCTGTGTCTCTATCACAAGATCTTTTATTTAAAAGTCATCCCAGAGAAAGCTTTTCTCAGTGGCTCTTTGTGGGAAGTAGAGGCAGGGATCTTCTGACAACAAATTAAATTTTAATTTTTAAAAAATGTTTAAGTTATTAGTTTTAGGTGAACAACATAGTGATTCGACATTTATATAACTTATGAAGTGATCTCCCTGAAAAATGATTTATAGTGTGGTTTCTTTTCTTTATACGATGTTAACCTCATTTACATTTATTGGGTCCTTATTATGTGTGAGAGACTGTGCTAAGCCCTGAGGGTGGGTTAACTTATTCAGTCCTCGTGACAGTAACCCTATGACCTAGGCAATATTGCTGTCAGAATTCCTGTTACCCAGACAGAGGACCTGAGGCTGTATGGTTAGGGTGATTGTCCATGGCCATGAGGTTAATGAATGGCATTTGGACCCTGGCAGTCATGTTTCAGCTCTTGAAATCTTACCAACCACGTGGGGGTGCATAACACTATGGGATGCATTGGAAGACATAACATTTTGAGAATTGCAGTGAAGTTTATTAAAGAAATTCAGAACCACATTGTACTTTACCAGCTCTTATTTGGGAAATAGTTTTCTCTTCAGTATTCTCTTCTCTATTCATTTTGAAGTTTAAGGAAAGTAAAGAACTGCAAAAGCCTTTAACTATGAAGCCTTTGTAGAGATTAATCCCAAAGGAGTGTGAAATTAAAATAGATTTTTATCGCTCATTGCTAAAAATTATAAAGTGCTTATCTTTGCTCAGTATCTATTGAGAATAACTTGAAAATCAAGTGAGAGACACTGTCATAGCCATTGATTACCCAGGTTTTAGAAGTGGGCTAATTGGTACTTAAATGATCTTCTCCCAGGGTTTCGCCCCAAGCTCTGAGACTGAGGAGAGGCTCCTCTTTGTAAGGCTGGCTTGATATTCGAATATACAAATAAATCTTTTAATCGGTTTCCACTTTGGAATGTGTTAAAGCTTAGGAAAAGTACTCTTTGGAGGAATATATTAGGACTTAGAAAACACACAAGCACATACATGTGGCATCCGCCCCTATGCCTGCTGTGCCTTGACTTGGCCGGAATTGTTGGAAAGAACCTCTGAGCTTGCTATTCTAATTGGCGAGAGTCTCCCTTCACTCTCAATGTATGTTCTTCTAACCCTCCCTTTCCCTACAGTGCACTTACATGCATATTTTCCTCAGTTATCTAGATGCTGACTCCTTTTCTCCATGTGATCACATATTAGCGTATTTGTTGCTTTCCAGACAAACGCTGCTCTAGTAAGTACCAGCACCATAGAAGCCTGGAGGCAAAAGTAGTTAAAAAAATTTTAAGTAAATTGTCAAGTGGATCTTAAGCAGATGAGAAGGAAAAAAATGGTGAGCATCATCCTCTGGCACTTATAAACATGACTTTTATAAAGCGAAGTATAAAGGGCTAGAAGTATGTAAGCAGGTGAGGCATGATCACTGGATGTAGGGACAGAGAAAGCCATGATTATTGATGTTTAAAAGGCAACTCTCTTTTCTTGGTGAAGAGGTCGTTTGAGTGGGAAACCCAGTTATTTAGGCCAATGATTATCAAATTTTAAAAATCTATACACATGAACAGGCCATACTTTCCAACCAATATTTGGTATGTGCTCAGATTTGGACATATATTTCACACATACTCTTCACATTCACCCCTTCTTCTCTACACCTGAAGATTATTATACATATAATTTTTTTCATAATCACAATTAAATATGCTTGTCAAATCTACACATTCCTTCTGTTCCCCCTTCACTCCCCAGTGTAATGCATATTTTTATTTATATATTTTTAAAATTAAGTTTATTGGGGTAACATTGGTTAATAGCACTATATAAGTTTTAGGTGTACAATTCTGGAATAATCATCTATATATGGGTGGACCAGGGGACGAGGCCAGGGGCTGGCAGGTCATGGCTAGAATGATCATGGGTTTCTGTACCATAAAATGTACTGAAGAATAACAATCTAATGCTTATTTCTTTTGACTCAAAGAAACCTCAGCAAACAGAAAGACAGAATAAAAAGTGAGGGAATTTGGGCTAATAGCTTCAGTGGCATTGAATGTCAAGGAGTATCAAATATAACAAATGGAGAGTTTCTCGCAAAAAGCCACTGTGAAGTTTATCAAAACTCCATTAATTCAAAATTCATGGGAGTGTACACACTTGGATTTTAGCACATAGCCAGCAGCAAACTTACTCATGTAGGGCAATATTCTCCCTCTGTTGAGTTGTGCCTTACAGTCACATTGATAAGTTATTTAGCTTTTCCAAGTATGTATTTCTGTCCACAACATGTGCAGAAGTCAAGCAAACAAAAGGGCCACCGTCTGAAGACGAAGATGACAAGGATGCTTTGCCTTTTTAGTCTAGAATCCCTCAGAAGTCACACGGATATTTTCTCCAAGTTGCTTGAACAACAGAAATTATGGGGAGGATCTTTGGGGATCAGTACATCACAAGATTAAAAGGGAGCCTTTATTGTTATTTAAACATAAAGCAGAACCATCGAGTGTTGATTCTAATCGACAGCTGAAAAATCAGGCATGTCAAATTCTAAAAAAAATACAGTAACAAATAATTAATGATATATAGCTAATCCCATTACTATGAATTTTCATTATAGTTTCCTAAGGCTGGCACAACTGATTCCCACAAACTGGGTGGCTTAAAACTACAAAAATGTGCTCTTTCACAGTTGTGGAGGTCAAAAATCCACAGTCAAGATGTCAGCAAGACCATGGTCCCCCTGAAGATTTTAGGAAGCTCCCTCTTCCAGCTTCTCGTGCCTCCAAGGGTCCTTTGGCTTGGGCTGTGACTCAGTCTCTACCTTTGACTTTATGTGGTCTTCTATGTACCTGTATCAAAATTCCCCTCTGCCCTTCTCCAGGGGCGCCTGTCATGGGTTTTACAGCTGACTCTAAAGTCTAGGATGATCCATTGAAATTTAATTGTGTCTGCAAAGGCTTTTTTTTTCTTTTTTTCCCCCAAAGAAGGCCCCATTCATAGTCCAGGAGTTAGGACTTGGACATAGTGTTATGGGAACCACTATTCAACCTACTATAACTGTATACTACAGTATTACAGCACAAATATTCAAAATAAAAACAAAACACTTCTGTTTGCATTTTCTATAATGGAATTTGACTTACATCGCTTTGGCTTGAACTTTTGTACCAACCAAGCAATGCACTACTTGCAGGAATATTTGAAGCTGAGAAATTTTTGTAAAAATGGCCTACATTTGGGATTTCTTTCTACACTGGGAAAATTTAAGAAAATACAGGGCTAATTTTTTAAAGCTTTCACATGGATTCCAGATGTTGACCATTTAATCCAAGAAGGTGTTTCCTTAATATACAAATGTGGTGCACATCAAGAAATTGGCATTGTTTAATTTATGACTCACACGTGAACCATTGTTTTTTGTGATATAGTTATTTTAACTGATTCATAAACTAAACAATGTCAATATTTTGGACATATACCATATTTGTATAATGAGGAAACACCTTCTTACATTAAATGGTCAACATCTGGGATCCATGTGGGAATTTCTTTGAAATTTTAAATAAGACAAATTAGCATGGTGTACTTTTTCTCAGAGATGCAGTTAGTTGGTAATCAAAAGACAGAGTGAACTTGGTCCTACATGTGGTTAAGCGAATAGGGATGTTGTTGATAGAAACATTCAATAATGTTTTTATAGCGCTATTTTGGGAATGGGGTAAATGGAGGCGTGGAGTGAAATGCACTATGGGCAATTCTTAGTGAGGGATCAAAAATCAACTTTCTTAGTTGGAGTGAGTGTTAAGTTATCAAAAACTTTCTGTAGAGAAATTTGATGACACAAACAAGGTGGTAAATGAGCATTTCCTTTGTCAAGACAGTTCCACTTACTGGAATTTGTCTTAAGGAAATAGAAATGTGCAAGTAGTCTTATATAATAGGATGTTCATTGTAACATATGAGACTTTTTAAGAGCAGTTTTAGGTTCACAATGAAACTGAATGGAATGTACAGAGATTTCCCAATATGCTTTCTGTCCCTCCCACACACATCCTCCTCTCTCATCAGCCTCTAGCACCAGAATGGTTTGTTTGCTACAATTGAAGAACCTACATAGCTACACTGACACATCATTATCACCTAAAATTCATAGTTTATATTAGATTTTGCTTTTGCCATTGTATATTCTATGGGTTTTAAAAAATGTATAATGACATGTATCTACTATTACAGTATCAGAGTAGTTCCACTGCCCTAAAAGTCATCTCATAGTATGTTTTTGATAACAATAGGAGATTGGGGAAATCAATTTTAGCAAATTTATGTAATGAAGTCCTACAAAGCTATTGAAAATAATATTGTAGATGAATGATGATCTATAATAAGGGTTATGATTCATCGTGAAAGGAAAAAACAGATTATAAAACAATAAGTTAATAGCCTGAAACTGTGTGTGTGTGTGTGTGTGTGTGTGTGTGTGTGTGTGTGTGTGTACACGTTTAGGAAAAAGATAATGTATATCCATATATTAACTGTAGTTGTCTCTAAGTTGGCTTAAAGATGATGCTTGCTTTCTTTTCCTTGTTCTTTATTTTCTAAATAATCTACAAATCATGTTACTTTTAAAATTAAAACACACAAATTTTGATGTGGCTGTCTTATAAACATCTCAAATTCAAATGAGCATTCCTTTCTTTTCTTTTTCCCAGGCTTTCACCTCAGAATACAACAGTTGTGCTTGGTGGCCTTTTATTTAGCCTCTTAACAACTTGGTTCTTCATATGTAATATGTTTTTTGTTAGATTACTTCTAAGATACCTTTCAGGAAAAATTCTATTCTGTTTTAATTGTAATGGTAAGCTCTCCTAGAACTTAGTCAGAATAGCTATTTATATTTCTAGACCACATGGCCTTTAGAACTTAACTCATTGGGGGAGCAATTGTGAAAGAAGGAAAGAATTCCTTAATCCTTAGAACCACTTTGTCTAGAAGTTAGGACCATGTGGTTCCAAGACAGATCGCAGGTAGGTGGGACACATGTTTAAATCACTATCAGGTTAGAGATTGTTTTTCTTGTTGACAATTTACATTGTATTTTGATTTCTTCCTGAATTTGTTATTATGTTTCTTCTTCCTTTTTAATGTTAACCTCAAATCCCCTTCAATATTCTGCTTTCCTTCTAATAAACGGTCCATACACAATACACTATACAGATGATGTATTATAAAATTTTACACTATAAATCTATATAATTTTACTAACCAAATGTCATCCCAAGAAATTCAACTAAAAATTTTCCCAATGGAAATTGAGTACAAGAAATTAAGTGCAAGCTCTTCTTTCACCTCAAATATTCACTGGTAGTTCCCGTTTTCAGTAAATAGCAAAATAAGATAACCAGTTGCTGAATTCATAGGAGTCAGGCTGACACTTTACTCCTTGCTCCCCTCTTGTATAATTACAACAGGTCCTTGAATAACATCATTTTATTCAACATACTTACATTGTAACATTGAAGAGAAAAAAAAAAAATGCTTCCCAGCCAGCATGGGGCCACTGTATGGCGTTTGCACAGTCTTTCCACATCTGTGTGGGTTTCCTCCAGGGACTCTGGTTTCCTCTCACAATCGCAAAGATGTGCACACTTAGGCGCACTGACGTGCCTAAATTGTTCCAGTCAGAGTAAGCAGGTGGGGATGTGCGAGTGCTCCTGGGATGGAATGACATCCTGTCCCGAGCTGCCACGATAGGCTCTGCACACCCTCCCCCCCACCCCCCGACTCTGAACTGGAATAAGCAGTCTGGAAAAGAATTCTCCTAATTGTTTTTATTCGTTTTTTTTTTTTTAAAAAAAGAGAACAAATCCATTTTATTTATTTACTTTTCATAACCCTAAGTCCTTGAGGGGCACAGCATTACGTGGATTCTGCATCCAATGGCCTTAGCAGGAGGGTGGTTTCAGAATTCAGCATGAGCCCTGCCACTGTTTCCGTAAACATGAGTTACCTTTCCCCAGATGGCTCTGGTTTTGTTTGGTTTGCCACCAGGAGTCACTGTGTTGTTCTTTGCTTTGTACACAGAAGCACATCTCTTGCCCAGACAGAATTCAGTGTCCTCTCGAGCACGCACACCTTCCATTTTAACCAGAGCTGCGTGCTCCCTCTGGCTGCGGAGAGCCCGCGGAAAGCCAGCAGAAACGGCCTTGGACCATGGCCTTCCGGACTTATTTGTCCTTAGAGAAGCCGCTCCTGGCAGGCCCCCACAGGCCACAGGATGGTGGAAAGGGGAAGGCCTTATTCTTCTTTCGTAAATGTATGTATAGTTCACATGTTTCAGTGTTTAATATTAGAAATGTTTTGAGTCTTTATTTAGGAGTTTGGTGATGTTTTATGACCAGAAATATGCTGTAGGAACTTGACTTTTGTCTCTATCAGCCTATGGTAAAATGAGTTTCACTATACAGTTGACTCCTAAACAATATAAGGGTTAGGGGCACTGACTTGCCATGCAATCAAAACTTCACATACAACTGACTCCCTCAAAACTTAACTGCAGTCAGCCCTGTGTATTCATGGGTTTAACATCTGCAGATTCAACCAACTGTTGATTGAAAATAGTAATTTCAGTCTGAGGTTGGAAACCTGTGGATGTGGATGGCTGACTGTACTAATAGCCTACTGTTGACTGGAAGCCTTACCCATAACATAAATGTGTCAATTAACACATATTGTATATGTTATTTGTATTATATACTGCATTCTTACAAAAGGGAGCTAGAGAAAAGAAAATGTTAAGAAAATCATAAGGAAGAGAAAATACATTTACTGTATTTATTGGGAAAAAAACTACATATAAGTGGACCCACGACATTTCAAACCTGTGTTGTTCAAAGCATCAACTTAAAGTTAAGAAGTAACTTTTAAAGTTAAGAAAGCTAAGTTACTTAACTTTAAGTTGGCAGTTTCCAAGAGCCTATCAAGGACATTATGTGAGGAGTTACTGTAATCACCAGGTCTCGCCTCTGCGTTCTTCTAACCATCTCCTCGATCTGTCTTTTCCTATCCACTCCCGTAGCCACGAATGCATTCCAGATCAGCATTGTCCCCACACTTCTTGTTTCCCAGCAGTCTCTCTGCATGCCTTCTAGGTTCTATCTAGCTCCTTCTCCAGGTTGTAGTTAGAACGATCCTTTTCAAATGCAAATTTGGTTGTGCCATTTTTCTCATTACAATTTTTCTATGGTTCTTCCCTAAGCTCAAGTCAACACCAATATCCTTCACGTAGTTCACAGTGTCCTCTGAGATCTGATTCCTGCTCATCTCTCACCTTATCTCTCTTCTCTTTCCTTCTTGTTTTCTAAATTCCAGGCATGCTGCATTTTCTTCATTTCCTTAAATTTCTTTAGCTCTTGTAATTCAAGTCTTTACACAAGCTAATCCCAGACTACTCTCCTTCTTTGCTCTCCACCTACAGTTCCCCCAGCATACTCTTACTCATCCTTCAGCTCTTCCCTGGTCTCCCAGGTTAAATCCCCTACTGCATGTTCCTGCTGCGCTTCCCTTTCCCCAGCACCCTTGCCGCCCTTGTACTTACCTACTTGTTTTTTCTTCCTGACCTTGGGAATCTGGGTAGACTTCAAACTCTGTAAGGTCAGCAACATGTTTGCATCCCGCCACCACCATCAGTAATAGGTAGCAGGGAGCCTGGAATTTTGTAATTCCACAATAAGTCTTTGTGGATTTGATTTTAAATTAAGTGTATTCGAGAATTTTACTCCGGTTTTCCCCACGCACTTGTCTTTTATACAGCCCTCTAGTTGAATGAAAGTAACGCACACACGCGTGTGGGGAAAAGACAGGGGAGTAGGAGTGGCGCGAGGAGCACCTGCTCCAGCCGTCCCAGGAGGTGCCACCACGATTTGTAACGGTCGGCAGGCCCAGCGTGACGTGCTCGCAGTGGAACCTGGAGCCTCGAACTGAATTCGTTTCAGAACACTGTTCACAAAGCGATTTGTTCGAAAACGGCATCGTTTTTTCCCATTAGGAATAATGTAAATTGAATTAATCCATTCCAGACCCCCAAATGATTCCGTTTTAACTTTTTATATACAGCACATGTCTACTGTACTGTTTAATCTGTAAATAAACACTTTTAAGACAAAAAGGACATGAAATGTAAATGAAAATTTAACAAAAAGGAAGTGAAATGTACAGCAAAAAATGGGAATTTGGTGACTGAATAGAGGAGGGACAGAGGGATGTTATTGTTCCAAAGGGGAGGCCTCTTGCATAAAGACTTCAGATGGTTGTTCTTCTGGGCTGCTTTCTCTCTTTTTCTCTTTGCTGCCCTAGAACTTGCTTTAGGTCCACTGGGCCTCTGTCAGACTGAAAACCTGTCTGATGCTCTTTGTTTTTCCCTATGTTTTAGCACTTGCCTGAAATGAAACACTGCATTGTCATCCAACAAGTTATTGCACTGTTTGCTACTTGTTTGTCAGGGTGCTATGTCTCAACAAAACTTTGCATCTCTCCCCATTTCCCAAGAATTTTCTTAATTAGTGAAGTAGGGATATCTTCCCTTCCCTCTTCCTCCTCTGAAGGGAGCTCCTCGGCTGCCAGCTGTTGCCTGGGAATACACTGAAGGAGACAGGATGGAAGCCGCCCCTCAGTGGTCAGCTCAGTGTGGTGGTCCTCCGTCAACTCCTCCACATCATCTCCATCCACCTCCAAGCCCACGGACTTTCCCGGAGACACCGTGTCCTTCACAACAGACACAGGCATCCTCAAAGCCCTCAAAGTCTCTTTCTGCAACATACTCAGGCCAGGTTTTCTTCCAGCCTGATTGCATGGTCCTGGAAGACATACCACCTCATGCTTTGTCTATGAGCCTCAAGTGAGTGAAGATATTACCATGTTTCTTCCAGAACTCCCTGAAGGTTAGTTGCAGAGGTCACCTCAAAACACTCTGAAACAGTGCCTTTGTGTAGAGCTTCTTAAAATTAATGACCTCCTGGTCCATGGGCTGGCTGAGAGGAGTTGTGTTAGGTGGCAAGAACCCAACAGTGATGAAGCTGTCTACCTCCACCAGCTCGGCCTCCAAGCTGGAGGGTGGGCAGGAGCACTGTCCTTTACAAGAAGGACAATTGCCCTGCGTGGCAATTGTTCTTCCCAGAGGTATTTCTTCCCACTTGGGGCAAATGCTTCATGAATCCACTCAATAAAAAATTGCCTGATTACCAAAGTTTTGCTATTAGCCCTTCACATCACATTCAACTTGTTTTTCATGATATTACTTTTTTTTTTTAAATTCACAGGTTTTCAGAATGGTGGATGAGTAGAAGCTTCAGTTTAAAGTCCCCACTCACATTCCCACAGGACAATAATGTCAGCCTGTCCTTCACTGGCTTGTGTCCTGGCAATGACTTCTCCTCCTGTGTCATGTAGGCCCTCTTTGGCATTCTCTTCCAGAGAGGCCTGCTTCATTACAATCGAACACTTGCTGGGGGACAAATCCTTCAGCCTCCATGTATTCCTGAAATTCTAGTGCTGATGAAGTCTAGGATCAGACAGTGGGGATGGAAGGCCAACAGGGTGGAGAGAAAGGTCAGTGTGATAAAGAAATGAAGGTACTGGAAGATTTCCTGTTGCTTTTAGAATGAAGTTTAAATTCTTTAATAGGGTACACACATCTTTGTGATAGGGCTTCTACTTAATTCTCAGTCCAGCCTTATCATTAACCACCATGTCTTCACTCCAGACATTTTTTGTTGCATCTCGCTCTTCATACTTTCGCTATTGCCTTCAGGCCTTCCTTTGCTCATGTTCTTTCATTCTTCCTAGAACACTCAAACCTTACTGCACTCTACTTTCATTCCTCAGCGACATGCATTTTAAATTTTTCTAGATATTTTTTTCACCCATTAATATGTAATTGAACATAAACTTCTGGGTGAGACATTCCTCTTTTTGCTTTCAGATAGACTCTATACTTTTTTTAATAATTGCAAGTGTGTTTTCACACTAGTCTGAACAATACTGAGTTTTAATATTTGCCTAGACTTGCTCATATCTTAGTACATGCTCAAATTTTATAATTACTCTATTTGTGTTTTGGCAGGAATGTTGGCTACAGAGTTCTATGTAT
The DNA here is from genome assembly GCF_021234165.1 of Pteronotus mesoamericanus. Lineage (NCBI taxonomy): Eukaryota > Metazoa > Chordata > Mammalia > Chiroptera > Mormoopidae > Pteronotus > Pteronotus mesoamericanus. The sequence goes on from NW_026555310.1 coordinate 8,498,626, forward strand.
TCATTCACTCATTTATTTGTTTAGTCATTCATCCCTTCATTTAACAATGTCTATGAAGTGTGTACAATGTGCCAGGAAATCTTTGAGGTGCCTGAGATACATCAGTGAACAAAACAGACATACAGAAATCTCTGCTTTAAAGGCTTCCATTCGTGGGGAGGGAGACAGATAATAAATAATGAATGTAGCATGGAAGTCAATTAGAAATGTGTAGGAACCTGCTAAAGGCGGTGGGGGGAAAAGTAATACAAGAGGACGGGGGGTGTTTTTTTCTTTATTTGCAAATAAAGGGGTCATGGAAAGATTCACTAAGAAGATGACATTTGAGCAAAGACATGAAGAAGGTGAGGAAATTCGTTATTTAAGTATCTGGGGGAAGCACATTCAGGCAGTGAAGACAGGAAGTGCCAAGGATCTAAGGGGTAAGACAGACTACACAGCCACAGGAGCCGGCAAGTGGGAGCTTCTGTGCTTGCTCAAAGGACAGCGAAGAGGCAGTGTGACTGGAGGGGTGCAGACAACAAAGAGATAAGAAGACGTGAGGTCAGATAATAAGATGTGCACTTCATGGTAAGGTCCTTGGGGTTTTGTCTGAATGGGATGAGAGGGGAAGCAGGGACTTGACGATGTGATTTACATTTTCAAAGGTCGCTGTGGCCACTGTGTTGAGAATACACTAAAGGGGGAAGGATGGAAGCAGGGAAGTCAGAAGGATGGTGTGACAATCATCTGAGAAGATAATGGGGGCTTGGACAGCGGTAGTAGAGAGAAGTGGTAGAATTCTGACTATATTTAAAAGATAGAGCCACATAAATTTCCTGACAGAATAAAAGATGAGGCAGAGGGAATAAAGATGACTCCAAGTTTTTTGCCTGGGCTCCTGGAGGAATGAATTTAAGGTAGGAAAGTCTGTGGGTGAGTTAGGGTTTTGGGAGGGAGATCGGAAATTAAGTGTTAACCATGTTGAGTTTGTATTTTTATTTAATAATCTTTATTGTATTTTTTCCATGACCAGTAATCCCCTTGCACCCTCTACCCCCTGCAATCACTCCACTGTTGTCCATGTCTATGAGTCCTTTTTCCTTTTTGCTCAATCCCTTAACCACCACTCTCTCCCCCCTTAGCAGCATTTGTATTTTTTTTTAAATTAAAATTTATGTCTGTCCCTTTCATACACCTTATCGCTCAGGAAACAACCTTTCATACACACCTGAAATGACGTACTGTCACACACTCTGCTCAGGCAAAGCACCAGAGCTGAAGCTGATCAGCTCTCCAGAGTCTCAGCTTAAAGATTTTGTGTTTTAATTTTATGTTAATTCCTGAAAGTTGGGAATGTCATCTCCAAAAAGTGTTAAGGTGATTGTAAAAAAAAAAAGATCACTCTATTTATTATTATAGTTGTATAAATGGAGTATATTTTCTTTAAGAAATGAAAAATTGAGAAGAAAATGCCACTTAACATATGTTAGTATAGGTCATCAGGAAAAATTACTGTGACAAACTTGCCTCTTTGACACCAAGACAAAATTCTAGTCTGAGCTTTCATATGCTTCTCAAATGTTCACTAGATGCTTCCTTTCTTGATACTTTTCATCCTTTTTCATATTCCATATTAGAGGATTAGAATAACAGGCGTCAATTCAGTATCCAAAGATTTCTCCTCAAAAGGCACTTTTACCCCTCAGATTGCCCGGCAGTTTCATTCTCATAAACATTTTAGCCATGAAAAAACTCAGCAGGACACAGGCAAATCCAATGAATAGAAGGAGAAATCTATTGAGTTTTGGAATGTTTGGTGCATTGGATTGGCCTAGGATTATGAAGCCTCAACCCCTGCTGTAAACGGGAAGCTGAGTGTGAGTCCTCCCATAATATATCGTCCATATACTCTGTAGGCCAAGAAAGCTACTGGTCTCTGATGCCCATCCGTGCTTGATAATCGCAGAGTCAACGTTTGGAGGTTCAACAATAACATCATAAACTATTCCTCCAGTGATGAGCAAGTAAGACACCACCACCAGAATGTACACTATCATGGCCGAGGGCGTGTGTACCAGGGAAGCTTCTTCAGCTTCAGGTTGGGGCATGTGAGTGCTAAGAATAGGACTTGGTATAAAGTCTCCATGTTGGTGGTGGCAAGGCAAGTTTGTGTTGTTAATAAGTTCTTCAAGTGGAGATGTTCAGTGGTAACTGATGTACAAAATTAGACTTCAGGATAGAGGCCTGGGCTACGGGCATACATTTGAGAGTCATTCTCATATAGACAGCATTTAAGCCCTGAGACTCAATGAGGTTGCCAAGGGAGTGAGTATGGGAAGGGAAGAGAAGAGAACCAAGGGCTGAGCTCTGAAGCTCTCCAACATTATGAGGTCTAAGAGGGATGAGTAACCCTAAGACAGCAGTCCCCGACCTTTTTGGGACCAGGGACTGGTTTCATGGAAGACAATTTTTCTATGGACGAGGGTGAGGGGTTGGTTTTGGGATGATTCAAACACATTCTATTTATTGTGCACATTATTTCTATTATTATTACATTGTAATATATAATGAAATTATTATATAACTCACCATAAGGCAGAATCAGTGGGAGCCCTGAGCTTGTTTTCCTCCAACTGGACAGCCCCATCTAGGGGTGATGGGAAACAGTGCCCCCGGAAGTGTGTTCCTTATGTCCTGTCTACTCCGTAATCTCGTTTTGGTTGCTGTCACTGCAGAAACCCCTGTTTCACAAAGATAGGATGTTGGAAATGGAAGCAGGCTTTTCAGTGCTTTTGTGGCAATCTCAGGATATTCTGCCCTGACTTTAGTCCAGAACGTGTGGGGATTTGAAGTTGTGTCAAACATACTTTTAAGGCCACCATCATTTGTGATCTCAAGCAGTTGTTCCTTTTCTTGCACAGAAAAAGATGATCCACCTGGCTCATTCACAAATGGGCCGTGGATCCATTCCTTCCCAGTTCAGGGGTCTTTTGTGGTTGGGAAGTAATGCTCAAACTCTTTCGAAAGCTGAGATAGGTGATCATGTATCAGCTGGGAGGAAGAAGGCTGTGGCTCAATCTCTTTCAAAATCTCTGCTAATGTTTGAAATGTCAAAAATCCTTATGTTCACTCGCTGCCCCCATATTCCAATTTGGCTTTGAATGCAGCCACTCTGTCTGCCAACTTGAACACAGTTGTTTTTCTCCCCCAAAGTGACAGATTGAGTTCGTTGAGTAGGTTGGAAATGTCACACAAGTGAGCAGTTTTTGCCACCCATTCTGTGTCACTGAAATGTGCTGCCAGTGGTGACTTTTTCTCAGAGAAATCTCTGGAGCGGTGCTTGTAACTCAAAAACTCTGGCCAGTGATCCACTTTAGAAAGCTGTCTGTCTTCTGTGTGTGAGAAGACGCGTGTGCTCTGTGTTCATCTCCTCACAGAGCTGCATGAACAGACATCAGTTAAGGGTATGTATTTTAATGTGGTTGATAATTTTAATCACATCCTGCAAAACATTGTTAAGCTCAGGTGACATTTTTCATCCAGCCAGCATTTCTCTGTGGATGATACAGTGCAAAGACTCACAGTCAGAAGCAACTTCTTTGACCTGCATAGTGAAACCAGAAAGCTAACCAGTCATGGCAGCCACTCCATCCATGTGTATACCGACACAAAATAGCCATTTCAGTTTTCTGATATGTAATCATTCAAAGACTTGAATAGTTCTGCAGCTGTGGTGTTGGCTGGCAGCGAATTGCACATAACACATATTCATGCACATCCTTCTGAAAAATATACCTCACAAAACTAAACATTGTTGCCCTGTCGTGAACATCAGTAGACTAATCAACCTGGGTTGTGTACCACAGTGACTCACTAGTCATCTCTGACAATTGTGCTTCAATATCTGCTGCTATTTCATCAATCCTTCTAGTTATGTGCTAGCTGAAAGAGGAACACATGTCACCTTTTGAACTGCAGCCTCTCCTAAAAGTTCACAACAACTGTCCTTAGCAGCAGGCAGGGTCAACTCTTCCCCAATGAAAAAGGGCTTCTTAGCATTAACAATGTGATTAGCCACTAAGAATGATGTTCTCTCTCAGTGCAGACACATTTGATGAAGTGGTGGCCTTCAATAATTGCTTGTTTTTTGTGTTCACATTTTTTTTTCTTTTGAAAACCTCCAAAGGCTTGTCTTTTAATGCAGGGTGCTTGGTCTCCATGTGGCGAAGCGGTTTTGAAGGTTTCATGGCTTCATTGGATAGCTGGTCACCAATATTATACAAAGTAGGCTTGGAGAATATGGATCACCTGTTGCAATGAATCTGCAACTTAAGTAAGAGTATTTTCTTTTAAATGCAGCTTTGTTTTTGTTGACAGTCTTAGAGTCTTCTGCTGTCTCATCATTGGGTCTTTCCCCCCTTTCAAAGAAGCTCTCCAGCAACATTTGTTTTTTACTCATTTTGGCTAGGGTTAGCTTGTGGGCTTACAAAAACTGACTGAGACAAGTGCACAGTGCGAGAAAGAAGTGTGGGTTAAAGTGGTAAATAAAATAGTGGGCAGGCCATGTGCACACTAAAATAAGTGTCAGATTCTGACTTAAAGCCTGCCACCAGATGCAGCTGTACAATTTAAGTACATCAACTCACCACTATAAAGCCTGCCACCAAATGCAGCTTAATTGTCACTTGCCACTTACTGATAGGGTTTCGATATGAGTCTGCAAGCAATTGATTTATTATGGTCTCTGTGCAGGCACACCTCTCTGCTCCCAATAATCTGTGTTTGTAGCCGCTCCCCAGCCCTAGCATCACTGCCTCAGCTCCACCTCAGATCATCAGGCATTAGATTCTCATCAGGAGCACGCAACCTAGATCCCTCACATGCTCAGTTCACAGCAGGCTTCATAATCCTAAGAGAATCTAATGGCTCCACTGCTCTGACAGGAGGCGGAGCTCAGGCAGAAATGCCAGTGATGGGGCATGGCTGTAAATACAGGTGAAGCTTTGCTGGCTCGCCTGTCGCTCGCCTCCTGCTGTGCAGCTCCGGTGTTGGGGACCCATGCACTCAGAGATAGGAAAGGACCAAACATTGAGGTAGGAGGAGAGCCAAGTGGATGGGTGTCCTAGAAGCTAATAAAGAAAGTGAATAAGAAGGACAGAGTGATAAATGAGATTAGTGCTGACATTAGTACAGTAAGATGGGAACTCAGAAAAGACCATTGGCTTAGCAATGGAGATCTTGACAAGAACAGTTTCAGTGCAGTGACGATGTGAATGCTGGACTAGAGCAGATTTGAGAGCATCAGATGAGAGGCGTTGGGAGACTGTAGTTACTAGCACGGAGGAGGATTTGCAGGGGAGATGGGGTCATGCTGATGGGAATGCTACTAGAAATGATCCAGCAGAATGAAATAGGAGGGAGAGGAGGACTGCTGGACAAAAGAGGCCAGAGGGGGATGGCTTCAAGGGCACAAGGGCACAGACTGGCTTCCCACTGAAACACAGAGAGTTCATACATAGAAAACTTCGGATGCAGAGTATTGGTGCACATGGGATAAGTGGGTAGATATGGCAGAGGGAGTCTGGAAAAATTCTCACTGCTGAAGATTTCTCAGTGAAGTAGGAAGGAAGTCATGAGTGGATAGGAAGGAGACAGTGGAAGTTCATATAGAGGAACTGGTGTGAAATATTTTATCGGAGAATGGATTGGATGGACAACGTTTGAACTATGTACTATGTAGTATATAGAGCTCGTTACAGTATTACCAAATCTTAGTACACTTATTAACTTAGGGTTTGTTTGATCCAATTACTGAGAAAGTTATGACAAAGATCTCACTGTAACAGAGGATTTGTCAAGTTGCTTGCTTAGTTCTGTCAAAATCTGCTTCACATATTTTAAAGTTATTTTTATTAACATGTAAATTTAGAATTGTATTCCCAGTGAATTAAACCTATTGTTATGTAGCAAACCTTTTTAGCTCTGGTGTTTCTATTGTACTTGGAGTCCCTTTTGTTATATTAACTCTTTTTTGGGTTGTATTTCACACTTGAACTTTTAACCTTTTTATGCCCTTATGTTTAAAGGTGTCTCTTGAAAACAGTGTGTAGCTAAATTTTTGTTTTAACGCAGTGTGTGTGAGGTAGACAAGAAAGGTATGTGGGTGGCAGGAATTACAGAGATTGTATTCCACTTCAGAGTTAGATTTGGAAGAGAAAAAGAAAAAAAAAGAAAAGATGTAGAAAAGAACATCAAGGACAGTGGGTGGTGGGTTTTGAAAGGAAAAGAAAAGCAGGTGAAAATCCATGAATTAGCTGGCGAAAGGAACACAGCAGGAGCTCTATCCCACAAGCCCACAAGGGTTCCAGGGGAAGTGATAAGGATGCTTTGGATGATATGTGCTTTCAGAAATACCTGTGACCTGCACAGATGGCCAACCTATGCAGAGCAAAGAGAGAATCCACCACTGGGTCCCAGTTAATGGTGTGGAATAGATTCATTGCGCTCTTTTCTCCTCAGGGTGGATCTCTGAGGCAACCGGCTTACAGCAGATAGAGAAAATCAGAACTTTGGGAGAGAGTGACTTCAGAAATACGTCTTACTCACTATGGGTTTTTTAATCAAGAATAAGCTCTCAGAGATGCTGCTGGTTTCACAGTGCAGTTATCCAATCATTAAGCCAATATGTATCGATTACACAAGTCAGGCACAGGTTTGCATGGTGAGGAGCCAAAATGAGATGAGTGACAAAACTTAACAGACCTGGGAAGTTTATAACCCCCTATCTTTAAACACTATCCTTAGACTTTCTGAAGCCATCGACAATGGGAAAATCTTAGTCAAAGGTTTTTGGGGAAAAAACCCGAAAACAGATCTTTAGGTGAGTGCAATTCTCAGGGGACAGGATGGTGATGGGGAGCCCCACGGTTCTGCCTGGCACAAGAGTAACAGCAATGGGTTTCATTTTGGGGGGAATTCCAAAGGTCAGACCAGTGGGGTTATCTAGGGGGCCCAATGAGGAGGTGAATGGGACTCTTGTTCTATACACTAAAGCAGTGGCTGTTAACCTGTTTGGGAATCTGATAAAGCCAGTAGGCCTTCTCTCTGCATCAGTGTTTTCCAGGGCTCTTTGTAATACTTGGAGACCTTTTAATAGTCATGATTGGGGTTGTGCTAGTGGTATCATGTGGGTAGAGGCCCAAGATAATGCCAAACGTCATACAATACACAGGACAGTTCCCACAACAAAGAATGACCCGGCCCCAAATGTCAATAAGACCAAGATTGACAAGCTGTGGTCTGGATAAAGACATGTCTGCATATACACATAAAACTTTGAGCACAATTCCAGGGGTTTCAGGAACTTCCTGAAGCCTATCAAAAGACCTACTCTGAGTCAACTCACCTCAGGAGAAAACTCTCTGCTGGAAGTTTCCATGTACAATTGATCCTTGAGGAACATGGATTTGAACTGCATTGGTTCACGTATATGCAGATTTTTTTCAATAAATATGTACAGTACAACAAGTGTATTTTTTCTTAAGATTTTCTTAATTACATTTTCTTTTCTCTAGCTTAGTTTATTGTGAGAACACAGTGTATAACCCATATAGCATGCAAAATACATGTTAATTGACCGTTTGTGTTATGAGTAAGCTTCCAGTCAACAGTAGTCTCTACGTAGTTAAGTTTCTGTGGAGTCAAAGGTTATACATGGGTTTTTGATTGCACAGGAGTTGAGGCCTCCAAACTCTGTGCTCTTCAAGGGTCAACTGCTGTCCCATATCAGGATGAAAGATAGACTTCTCAGAGCTTTATTTCAGTCAAGTGAATTAAATTTTAGATCAGTGTCAAAAATGTGTTTAATGGTTTACATTCTTTGAAATAAAGCATTCATTTTTACAACAACTTTCCACTTTATTTTCAAATCAATGTATATTTTAAGCCAAACATGATACAGATGTTTTTGATTCATATACTAATACATCAGGATGTTATTCCATATGGGTCATATAATGTTAGCAAAGTTGGACAAGCTTTCTTTTTAGTAAGTCTCCAAAGGGTCATTTAATTTTTAAAAGTAGGAGGTCATATTTTTCCATTAAGAAATCAACTAACATGGGTTCATATCATGTGCAAGTACACAGTCATCTCTTCCTTACTTTCTCATGCTTATCCAATATGTGAGTGATGGTTACGTGGATCTTTGTTCTATATATTGCCAATAAAGTTTAAGCTTAAGCTTTTTGGGGGTAATTTTTGCCTCATTAAAACAGTTAAACAATCTCAGGAAATGGTGTAAAGTTCTTTGGTGAACAAGTATGCTAATAACTTTCATAAAAATCTCACTATTTGAGATTTATAAAACTTTCTGCTGCAGTCTAGGGATTCATTAAAAAGCTGATTATATCAGCCCTGCATATAAGTTGAAAGGCACATTTTATTGATTATTCAATAATATGCTCTGACTTCAGAAATGTTTTATTAAATATATGCTATTTACTATTCATTGTATGAGATTGAAAAGCAGTCAAGTTTAAGGAAAAAACACTCAAAATCATTGAGAAATCTTTAAATTCTTAATGCCGTTGAACAACATAAATGCCACTCCTTATGCTTTTAACTTTAATTTGTATGTGTGTTTGGTTGAACATGAAGGCATATTATTTTCAGCATTTTCCCCTCTGAATATGGAGCTTAAAATGCTAGGAAAGGTGATTAAGATTGCGGTTAGTGTTTGAGAAGTGAAAACAGAATACTTGAAGCAATTGTTCAAGTTTTCATCCATTCAACAAACATTTATTTATTGTAGGCTCTAAACCAAAAATTTGAGGTATTATAAAAGTGAATTGAGCAGGGATCCTCTGCTTAGTGAATGGACTGTTCAAGGTGGGAGATGAGGTAGGCCATTCATTTATTCATTCATTCAACAAACACTCATTGAGCATTTACTATGGTATAGTTCTAAGCTCCAGGAAGCCACCAGCAAAAAAAAAAAACAGCCAGAATCCCTGCCTTCATCAAACTTGCATTTAGTGAGGAAATTATTGGGGAGATCAGACAAGAGAATAATATGAAGAAGGCAGTTCCCCTGGAGGAATATGGGCAACGATACTAAAAACAATGCTTGTTGAGCAACTACTATGTGCCAGGTACTGTGATAGGCTTATTCAATTCTCCATCATCCACTAATGTGGTCATTATATTTTAATTGTACAGGTGAGTAAACTGAGGCTTAAAAAGACTAGGTAATTCATTTGGGGTCATAAGCTATATGTGTTATTGACTGAATTGAATAGAATTCTGATTATCTTCAGGCTAATTTTTTAAATTAATTTATTTATTTAAATCTATAAATCATTTTATTCTATCACAGTTGTCTCAATTTTTACCCCTTTACCTCCCTCTACCCATCTCATCCAGCCCCCGCTCCCACAGTCAATTCCCACTCTGTTATCCATGTCCATGGGTCATTCATACATAATTCAGACAAATTTCTAATGAAGCAGAAACCCTGTTGAACTATAGAAACCATGAAGCCTGAAGAGGGATCAGACTGTGATACTGTATTAATTCACTGATGATACTCTGGGATGAAGCAACAGATGGAGACAGCTTTAGGAATTGAGCATATTTGCATAAAATCATTGCCTTTTAACAAGTACAGCATGGTGAGCAGAGTAAAACCTATCTGAGAACTGTTGTTGTAAGTGTGAGGAATTAAACAAATATCCTAGGGTATTAGTAGAACTGAATTATCGCCAATGAGAAGTTCAAGAACATTTCCATAAACTCAGAGACCATGGCTTTGTGATTGAGAGTGTAATGCCACCAATGGAAGGTTTTTTATTTTCCTGGAAAAAAGAGCAGACGTTTCCTCCACTTATTACCAGTAGTTAAGTAGTTGGCAATATTTGCTCAGTACTAATTTTATGCATGCAATACTCATGATAGCTATTGGTGTCCTATACTTTAAATACCTTAAAATTATTTCCTACCCCAAGTTTAAATCCAATAGAACCATTAGGAACTTTTCTTTGAGAATTGCCTCTCCATGATATTTATTTCATATTTCAATTGATAGACTATCCATCTTTGCCATTTAATTCCTGATTTAATCAGAACTTGTAATTGCTCTTCAGATGTCTCAGAGTTTGGGCCGTATTTAAGGAGTTTCTGGTGGTAGAGTTATACAATAGGGCTGATATTTTCTACCTACTTCTGGACAGATCATTCTAGACCTGAGTTTATTTAGTGTCTGTGGTGTTTTTTAAAAATCATTTTAAAATCTTATTGAGGTATAATTGGCATATTGTAAACTACTAAAATGCTAAGTTTTGACACATTTATATACTCACGAAAACATAAACACAATCAAGATAATTAAAATATCTACTACCCCCACCCCCAAAGATTCTTCATGCACCTTTGTAATCAGTTTTTTAAGTCTCTCTCTATTATCTTTTGACCCCATTACTAAACAACTACTGTTTTTGCTTTCCATTAATTTACATTTCCATTAATTTCCATATCACAGAACTTCATATAACTGAAATCATAAAGTATGTGCTCTTCTGCCTGGCACCTTTCACTCAGAATAATTATTCTGATATTCATGCCTATTGCAGCAAATCAATAGTTCATTCCTTTAGAATGTTGAGTAATATTCAACGGTGTGGATATGCAGTTTATATATTCATTCATTTGCTGATAGACATTTGGCTTTCTCAGTTTTTGGCTATGACAAATAAAGGTGCTAATATATTTTTGTTCATATGGATACATGAGGCCTGTCCAAAAAGTATCCAGCCATGTACTAGCAAAACAATGACATTTATTGAAGAAGATACAAGATACAAGAAACATTGGACATAGGACAATGACGCTTCACAGTTCTCCCAGTCACCATCAGCTGCCCCGTCATATTTTCCTGAATCTCATTGAAGTTCTGAAATCTCTTCCCTTTCAAAGGTGATTTTAGTTTTGGGAAAAGCCAGAAGTCACCAGGCACCAAATCTGGTCTGTAGCAGGGCTAAGTTGGGTGATTTGTTGCTTCACCAAAAAACTGCATGAGACATGATGCACGAGTGGGTTCGTTGTCATGATAAAGCTGCCAGCCACCAGTTGCCCATAGCTGTGGCCTTCTCAATCATACGAATAGTTTCCCAAGGAGGAATGTTCAAGCTTAATGCAAAATTTGATGCAGACTCGTTGCTCTACTCGCTCACTTTGAATGTGACAGCTACAAAGTACACATGCCCACTCAACAGCGCCTACCTCCCCCACTGACTAGTACAGTGAAATTGTTATTGTTCACCCATGCGCATTCCAGTCCACTCCTTGGTTGCCAGTTGACACTGATGTTGTGCAAATCAGTCTCATTATATTAACAATGATTGGATTTTTTTCTGGACAGATCTTGTATACTTTAATTTTTCTTGTGTAAATTCCTAGGAGCAGAATGGCTGGATCATGGCACTGGAATTTCAACATGATACTGGAGATTCCAGCTTATTCAATATAGCAAGAAAATCAAATATAAGGCATTCAATTTGGAAAGGAGGAAGCAAAGCTGTTTTTATTTATGAAAGACATCATTTATGTAGAAAATTAATTGCATATACAAAAATCTATTAGAACTAATAAATTAGTTTAACAAGGTTTCAGGATACAAGATCAATATACAAAAAAAATTGTGTTTACATATACTACTATCAAATAAGCAGAAATGGAAGTTCTTAAAAATACCATTTAAAATAGTATCTAAGATTATTAAATAGTTAGAGATTATAATGAGCCTAGTACCAATTCCAATGTGGCGATGGTGGTAGGGATCCCCACACCAACATGCAAGTCTCAAAACACCTGCTGGGTATTGCACAGCTCACCTCAATTCTGACATAACTGACCAAGAGCATCAGATCTCACAGGTTAAGGATTAATCCTACACACTGTCCCACTCGCCACCTCTTTAGACATCAGTTGCAAATACAGGTTGTCACCCGACCTTCTGACTGACTGGCTATAGTTCAGAGGTTTCCGCAACTCCCCCTGAGTCTTTTATTAAATTGCAAGGACGGTTCATAGAACTCAAAGAAAACATTTTACTTACTAGATGACCAGTTTATTATAAAAGCCTATAACTCAGGAACAGCCAAATGAAAGAAATGCGTAGAGCAAGGCATGAGGAAAATCGTGGATCTTCCATGCTCTCTCCAAGAGTGCCTGCCTGCTACGCTCCCTGTCTCCAGATGTGTTCACCAACATGGAAGCCCTCTGAACCCTATCCTTTGGGATTATTATGGAGGTTTCACTACATAGACATGAGTGATTAAATTGTTAGCCATTGATTCAACCTTCAGCACCTCTCGTGTCCCTAAGAGGTTAGGGGGATGGGCCTGAAAGTTTCAATTCTCCAATCACATGGTTGATTCTCCTTGCAACCAGCCCCCATCCTCAAGGGCTTTCCAAAAATCACCTCATTAACATAAACTCAGGTTTAGTTAAAAGGGATTTGTTATGAATATCAAGGGTCTTTATACTCTTATCACTTAGGAAATTCCAAAGGTTTTAGGAGCTCTGTGCTAGGAACTAGGACAAAGACCAAATACAACGTCTGTCTGGAAAAAGTCCAGGCATAGTTAATATAACGAAAACGGTTTGCATGAGACTGATGTAACCTGGCAGCCAAGGAGAATGGACTGGAATGCACATGTGTGAACAATAACAACTTCACTGTACTAGTCAGTGGGGGTGGTAGATGATGTTGTGTGAGCCTGTGTACTGTGTGGCTGTTGCATTCAAAATGACTGGGTGAGTAGAGCAATGGATCTACATCAAATTTTGCACTAAGATTTGAACGTTCCTCTGTGAAAAACTATTCTTATGATTGAGAAGTCCACAGCTATGGGCAACTGGTGACTGGCAGTTTCATCATGACAACGTGCCCCCTCATGTATCACGTCTTGTGCAGAGTTTTTTTGTGAAACATCAAATCACCCAGATGGCTCAGCCTCCTACAACCCAGATTTGGCACCTGGTGACTTCTGGCTTATCCCCAAACTAAAATCACCTTTGAAAGGGAAGAGATTTTAGACCCTTGATGAGATTCAGGAAAATATGACAGGGCACCTGATGGCGATTGAGAGAACTGTGTGAGGCCCCAAGGTACCTACTTTGAAGGGCACTGAGGCATTATTGTCCTATGTATAATGTTTCGTGAATCATGTATCTTCTTTAATAAATGTTTCTGATTTACATATTACATGGCTGGATAACTTTTAAACAGACCTCATATTTATTTCTTATTATAAATCACAACATCACATGGATAAATCTGATAAAGTGTTTGAAAAATCTGTAAACTGACCTGCAGAACATTGCTGAGAGAAGTTAAGACCTCAATAAGTGGAAGAATATGCATGTTTATATTCAGAAGATGTAAATTTGACTCAGTTTGTTTTTAGAGTCAATGAAATCTCAATCAAAACCCCAGAAGGCTTTTATGCAGAAATTGACAAATAAATTCTAAATTTATATGGAAATGCAAAGGACCTAGAATAGCAAACATAGTTTTGAAATAGAAGACCAAAGTTGGAAGACAAAATGTAGCTAATTTCAAGACCCACCAAACTAGAGTAATCAAGTAAATGTGGAGTTGGTGTCAAGACAGAAAAGCTGACCAACGGAAAATATTACAAAGTCCAGAAATAGACTCATACAAATATGCACAATTGATTTTTTTACAAAGATTTGCAAAGGCATCTTTCCAACAAATTGTGTTTGAACAATTGGATATCCTCATGCAAAATAATGAACTTTTTTCCATCCTATGTTTGACATATAATAATAAATGAATCACAGACTTTAATATTAAACCAAAAAATATGAGAGGGTGATGTCATCAAGATGGCAACATAGGTCATTCCGACTTCAGTCTCAACAAGATAAAGTATCCAAGAGGGAAGGGGGAAATAAGAGGTTTAAATGGTAATGAAAAAAAATACAATAAAAATTTTTTTAAAAGTAAACTATCCATAGACAAAATACTATTGTGAAAATTCCAGAACCTGATGTGAGATTAACATACCCTTCGGGACAAAAGAGACTAAAAAGAACCACATTAGAAGGGTAAGAAGAGCAGTTACATCTTGACCACATTAGTCTTCTTCCTGGTTGGCACAGTTTCACACTGAGAGGGACCCCACAGACGTATGGTTTCTCTAGTGGAAAAAAAAGAGAACCCAAGGTGGAAATCCAGTTTCCCCAATATGTGGGACATTTCCAAGGAGGCTCACTTGGTACCCACTTCATGGATTTCTCTGGGGAAATCCGTGGAGTTCAACCACTGGAGATCAATCAGACAGAGATGGAGAAAGGAGAGTGCCTACAGTCACCAGTGCTCAGATCTTAGCAGGCTGCACTCCTGCTTTCCCCAAAAGAGATACCAAGCAGGGAGCTCACCTGGCAATTCTGCCCAATTTCTATCTCTAGCCAAAGGGTCATACTGGCTGTGGAGCTCATTTTATGGCCCTACCAGGCAGGGCATCAAACTTCCAGGCCAGTACACTGTAAACTTTAAGACTTTGATAAAATAAATTAAATACACATATAAATGGAAAGATATTTCATGTCCATGGATCAGAAGAATTAATATTGTTAAAAATTGCACCTATAGACAAAATGCAATCCCTTTCAAAATTCCAGTGGCATTTTTATTTTACAGGAAACAGATACAACAAACCTAAAATTTGCATGAACCACTAAGAACTCATTGCAGCCAAAGCAATCTTGAGAAAGAAGACTAAAATCAGTAGCATCATGCTTCCTGATTTCAAACTATACTATCAAGCTATAGTAATCAAAACAGTATGGTACTGGCATAAAACAGATACACAGACCAATGAAGCAGAACTGAGGACTCAGAAACAAACTTATGTATATACAGTCAACTAATACTTGTCAAGGGAGCCAAGAATACCCATTGTGGAAAACATAATCTCTTCAATAAATGATATCTATATGCAACCCTCCCCACTGCTCACCCTGCCAAACTGGAGTATATCTTACACTGCTCACAATAATTAACTCAAAATGGATTAAAGGTTTAAAATAATACATGAAATTATAAAATTTCTAGAAGAAAAAAATAGATGGCAAGCTCCCGGACATGCAAATGGCCAATAGGTACACGAAAAAGGGCTCAATAACATCAATGATTATTGGGGAAATGCAAATTAAAACCACAATGAGGTATCACTTCACTTATTAGAATGGATATCAAAAAGCAGATAAATGCCAGGAAATACGAAGAAAAGGGAACACCTGTACCTATTAGAATGGATATCAAAAAGCAGATAAATGCTGGGAAGGATATGAAGAAAAGGGAACGCCTGTACACTGTTGGTGGGAATAGAAATTGGTAGGGCCACTGTGGAAAACAATATGGACGTTCTTCATAAAACTAAAAATAGAATTACCATATGATTCAGCGATTTTATTTCTGGGTATGTATCTGAAGGAAATGAAATCACCATCTCAAATAAATATATTCAGCCCCATGTTCATTGCAGTATTATAATAGCCAAGACAGAAACAAACTAGATGTTCATTGGTAGATGAATATAGAAAATATAGAAAAAGTCTGTCCAGAAAGTACCCGGCCATGCACTATGAAAAATACAGACATTTATTGAAGAAGTTACAAGATATAAGAAACATTGTACATAGGATAATGATGCCTCAGTTGCCTTCAAAGCAGGCACCTTGGGACCTGACACAGTTCTCCCAGTGTCTCTTTCACTGTTCAAAACACTCTGCAAAACCCTTTGTTGGAATTTCCAATCAGTTGCTCCCCCGCCCCCCGTCATATTTTCCTGAATCTCATTGACGCTCTGAAATCTTTTCCCTTTCAAAGGTGATTTTAGTTTTGGGAAAAGCCAGAAGTCCCAGGGCGCCGAATCCAGTTCATTGGTAACAGTATAAGTCAAGTCATCAGCAACTGCAGCTCAATGTTCCTTTAGCTCTGGTAGCAAAAGCTGTGGAACGAATTTTGCCACAATGTTTTGTGCCAAGATCCTACACAAAAATCGCTGACACAGCAGTTTTTGGAATCCCCAGGTACGCTTCTAGTTCTGGTAGTGTCAGCCACCCATCTTTGTTGATTACATTCTCAGGTGTTGTGCTGGTTTCAGACCTTCCAGAACATGGATCACTTTCAATAGATTCTCGACCTTCTTTGAAGCATTTTTGCCATACTTTTACTTGTGCTGCACTCATTGCATCATCCTCAAAAGTATTTTTTAATTTTTTTGTTATTGTTGTTCAAGTACAGTTGTCTCCATTTTCCTGCCACCACTTTCCCCTGCCCCACCCACCCCCACCTCCCACCCTCAATACTCTCCTCCCTTTGGCTTTGTCCATGGGTCCTTTGTACATGTTCCTTGACAACTCTTCCCCTTCTTTCCCTTTTTATTTCCCTACCCCATCCCCTCTGGTTACTGTCAGTTTGTCCTTTATTTTAATGTCTCTGGTTATGTTTTGCTTGCTTGTTTGTTTTGTTGATTAGGTTCCACTTATAAGTGAGGTCATATGGTATTTGTCGTTCCACCTGGCTTATTTCACTTAGCATAATGCTCTCCAGTTATATCCATGCTGTGGGGAAGGGTAGGAGTTCCTTCTTTCTTTCTGCTGCATAGTGTTCCATTGTGTAAATGTACCACAGTTTTTTGATCCACTCATTTACTGATGGGCACGTAGTAGGAGGGATTATAATACCTGACATCAAACTATATTACAAAGCAAAAGACTCAGGTACTGACAAACGAATGGACACATAGATCAATGGAACAGAATAGAGACCCAGAAATAAACCCATGTCTCTATTGTCAATTAACATTTGACAAAGGGGTCAGGAGCATAAAATGGAGTAAAAATAGCCTCCTCAACAAATGGTGTTGGGAGATCTGGACAGCTACATGCAAAAAAGGAAACTCGACCACCAACTTACACCATACACAAAAATAAACTCAAGATGGATAAAAGACTTAAATATAAGTCTTTCTGCAACACCATAAAAGTCCTAGGGGGGAACATAGGCAGGAAAATCTCAGCTATTCCATGCAGCAATATGTTCACCAAAATAAGGGAAAGAATAAACAAATGGGATTTCACCCCAAAAGTCTGAATCATCTGAATAGTTCCGCGGAGGAACATTCAAGCTTAACACAAAATTTGATGCAGATTCATTGTTCTACTCATTCAGTAATTTTGAATGCAGCAGCCGCACAATATGCATGCTCATGCAACAGCATCTACTGCCCCCACTGACCAGTACAGTGAAGTCATCATTGTTCACACATGTACCTTCCCATCCACTCTCCTTGGCTACCAGGTTACATCAATCTCATGCAAACCATTCTCATTATATTAAAAATGAGTGGACTTTTCCAAGACAGTCTCTCTCTCTCTCTCTCTCTCTCTGCCCCCTCCCTTCCCCTACACACACACACACACAAATGCACACACGCACACTATTCAGCTACAAGAAAGAATATCCTACCATTTGCAACAACATGAGTGAAACTTGAAAATCATTTTGCTAAGTGATATAATTTGGACAAAGACAAATACTTTATGATTTCTCTTATATGTGGAATCTAAAATAACCTTGAATCCATAGAAACACAGTAGATTGATAATTGCCAGGGGCCAATGTTGAGGGAGTTGGGGAAATGGGTGAAGGTAATCAAAGGATAATGTTCCAATGATAAGTTCTAGTGATATAATATACAGCATGGTGACTATAGTTGACAATACTGTATTGTATGTTTGAAAGTTTCTAAGATGGTAAATCTTAAAATTTTTCATCCACACAAAAATATTAACTATATGAGGTGATGGATGTGTTAACCTTATTGTGGGGATCATTTTGCAATGTATGTGTACATGTATAAAATCATCATGTACACCTTAAACTTACAGTGTTATGTCAACTATATATCAATAAAGCTGGAAAAAGTCCTAAAACTATGAAACATCTAGATGAAAGAAAAAGAGAAAGTTTATGTGATCTTGGATGAAGCAAAGCTTTCTTAGGTACATCAAAAACACAATCAATTTTTAAAAATCCATAAATTATAATCCATTAAAATAAAAATTTTTGCTCTTTAACAGACACTGTTAAGGGAATAAAAGACAAACCACAGACTGGGAGGAAATAATTGCAAAGCACATATGTGATGAAAAAAACTTATATCCTGAATGTATGAAGAATCCACAAGCTTTAAAATACAAATATTCCAATTTTTTAAAGATGAAAAGATTTGAGCCCTGGTTAGTAGGGCTACTGTACTTGTAGCCCTGTGAATCAAAGGGTCGCTGGTTTGATTCCCAGTCAGGGCACATGCCTGGGTTGTGGGCATATCCCAGTAGGGGGCCGCTTGAGAGGCAACAACACATTGATGTTTCTCTTCCTCACTCTCTTCCTCCTTCCCCTCTCTTAAAATAAATAAATCTTTAAAAAAAAAAGAGAGAAAAGATTCGAACAGATGCTTATCCAAGGAAGATTGTTGGGTGGGAAATAAATACATAAAAATGCTCAACATTATTAGTCATTAAGGATATTAAAACCCCAATGAGATACTACTACATATACTCCTTCCTATAACCCAGCCATTTATCCAAGGAAATGAAAATCAACATCTATATAAAGACTTGGAAATTCATGTTTATAGTAGCTTGATTTACAATAGCCCCAAACAGAAAACAACTGAGATGTTCACCAACAGATGAATAAACTAATTTTGGTATATTCAGTCAATGGAATACTACTCAACAATAATAAGGAATGAATTATTAGACTTTCTACAACACAGATGAATATTAAAGTAATTATGCCAAGTATAAGAATTTAGCTCCCCCAAAGTATATACTGTATGATTCCATATACATAAAATGTAATGTTTAGTGATGGAAGCAAAACATGATTATTTGAAGTAGGGTGGGGTGGGCAAAATGGGTTATAAAGTGGTGTAAGAAACTTTTGAAGGATGGATATTTTTTACTCTTGATTGTATTGATATATATCTCAAAACTTAAGAACCTGTGTACTTTAAATTTGTGCTACCTTGTATCCTGTATCCATAAGGCTTGGTCTGGAGCTAGTAGAATTGTTTTCTCTAACTCCTTACTTCCCTCTATATATACTAATATAATAAACATCCATTAGCCAAGTAATAAGAGCATATCTCAGTATTCTTTGCAAATTTCAAGAGCCTATCACAGTTGTCTCTTATAAAATATGGGCAGTGTATTGGTCAGACTAGGCTGGTTCTGCTGTGATAACTCGTGTACAACTCCCAAACCTCAGTGGCCTAAAGCCACTTTTTATTTTTTGTGTCATGCCCATTATGGGTAATTTGGAGCTTCTAATCTGCGGTGTTCTCTTTTCAGGATTCAGGTTTAATGAAGCTGCTCTAGCTGGATGTTGCTGGTCACTATGCCAAAAGGAAAGATAGCTGGGTGCTCTTTCTTATTATGCACTGGCTCTTGAAATAGCTGCCTGACATTCCATGGCCAAAGCAAGTCACATGGTCAATATGTCAATACACACGACAGGCCCAGAAGCGTATCCTATTAGGTGCTCAAATATTCTGTGGACAGCACCCATGGTGACCACAGCAGCAAGGGGACGCCTAAATGCAATCAGATTTCTGTGCTTTTGAAGCAGTGGGATATCACCATCTTGAATGTATGTTCTAAACTGTGGACCGTTTCTGCTATGGCTTAGAGATCTTTTTGTGACCTAGAGATGCTATTTTTCTCGAAACAGTACTTGTAGGATAGTATTTTACAAGGGAATTCACGATTCAGCGTTCTCGGGTGGCGTATTCCGAGGGAACCAAGGAACCTCTGCTGTGATAAATTAGAAAAGCTGTGACCATGCGGTGACGCTCTATTTTCCTAGTTCAATGAGCCGTATGATAAATTCTATGTTAATCCTTGATGATTTTTAGTTTTTGAAACCTCAGCATAGTGGCTCCAACTATGAGATACGGTGGAAAAGGAACACAAATTCAAAGGGAATTTGATTAAGTAACTTTTCTTTCCTAAAACGTCTATCATTCATTTATCACTTCATAAAATATATCATGAAGAATTGTTGGGTCATTCTAGATTTAAGGAGATACTTCACAGAACTATCGTATATTTAAACATTTTGGAAAACGTCTATCCTGTGAAGATATATGGAAATTATTATAAGATCCTATACAACAATAGAGTAAAACTAACATTCAAACTTATTTTGAAGTTATACAATAAAACGGGAGTTCAATAATGATTATGAGACTTCCAGTGTGGGGGAAAAAATAGATATTGTGTTTTTTCTCACTGTTCAAAGGGTTTCATAAATAAAGGTCTGAAATTATATTTTTCTATCTCTAAACTGAGTTCATCGGCATTAAAAGAAATCATGATTTATCTATTAAATGCAACTTATATCTTTTGCAAGCCCTTCACTAATTGCGGTCCCCTTTACTGAGTGTGCCAGATGTCGTCTGGATGTGGCCACACTGCCATCCTGTTTTATAGTATAAAATTCTTGGCACAACCTCAGTCCTTTCTTTAGTGGGAGAACTGTAGGGAGAAAATAACAGAAATGAATTTCTAAAGACTATAATTCTTCAAGATTTTCTGCTTAATGATTTTTATACAAATTACCACTCTCACCTCACTGTTGTAGAGATTGCTAAAAAAGTTTTTTGTAACTTTAATCCTTGTAAAAAGCCACAGGAATATTATGGTTAAGCATTTCAAAGCTCTTCCATTAATACAGGAAACTGTTACAGTGCTTTGAACATTCACTGCTTAGTTTCCTAATTATTTCAGCTTGAAAATTTAACCAAGGTTTACTTCTGCTTTGAAAGTTCACACAAATGTTAAAGGATACAATTTGCCTCAAGATTTATGAAAGCCAATAATGGTGTTGGATACTTCCATACCATTTACAAGAACTTTCAAGTTGCTGATAATTTAGCAAATAGATATATTTCTGTTAATGTTAGCCTGTTTATATTTTAAAAGTTACTCATACAGATCTGTAAGTGGCTCCCTACTTTTGTAGGATGATGACAACTTTTTTTAACTTTATATTTTGAAAAATTTCAAAGCTGAGCGAACAATGTAGCCCATTGCCCAGGTGCACCAGTTGTTAGCATTGCACTTTTATTTTCTCTTTCACTTCATATATGTACATGTACGTGTTTATTTTGCAGAACCATTTAAAAATAAGTTGCAAGCACATGCTACTGAATTCCTAAGCATTTTAGCATTATGTCCTAAGACCTAGGTCATTTTCCTGCATATTGACACAATATTTAATATTTAATATTGACACAATAATACACATAATATACAGTCAATACTCAAATTTCCTCAATTGTGCTGACAATGTCCCTTTTAAAAAATTTTTAGGATCCAATCAACGGCCATCTATTTCATTTAATTGTGACAGAACCTCTTCTAATCTAAAGTAGTTCCCACCCCTTTGTTTTGTCTTTCATACTATTGACACTTTGAAGAGTGAAGATCAGTTGTCTTGGAGAATGTCCCTTGATCTAGAAGGATAATAATCTTTTCACCCAAACAATGCGAATTAATTAGGCACCTTTTCCTGAAAAATATTAAGCCTTCATATTAAGACTTTATAGCCCCCTGTGCATTTCTGATGTTGTATGTTGTCTATAATAGATTTGAATTAGAATTGGATTAACATTTTTATGTTTTAATTAAATATCTTGGGGTAACAATGGTTAATAAGATTTTATGTTTCAAGTGTACAATTCTATGACACATCATGTGTACATTCAATGTACAAAGAGCTAATGTTTTCCTATACACTAACAATAAAATTTCAGAAAAGTAAATTAAAAAAATACTTCTGTAATTGCAACAAAAAGAATAAAATACCTATGAATAAACTTTACAAAGTATGTGAAGAACCTATATACTGAAAACTACAAAGTATTATTAAAAAAGATTGAATAGACACAATGAAATGGAAGATGTTCATAGATTGGAAGAATTAACATAGTTAAAATGTCCATATTACTCAAAACAATGTACAGATTTAATGCAATCTCCATCAAAATCCCAATGGCACTTTTTAAAGAAATAGAACCAAATATTCATCAGATTTTTATGGAACCACAAAAGACTCTGGAGAGCTAAAGCAATCTTGAGAAAAAGAATGAAAGCCGAAGGTGTCACCCTCCCTGATTTCAAATCATATTACTAAGCAACAATAATTAAAACAGCATGGTATTGGCAGAAAAACAGACACACAAACCAACTGAACAGAATTGAGAGCCAGAAATAAATCCACATGTGTATGGACAAGTACTTTTTGATAAAGTAGCCAAAAACATAAAATGGAGAAAAGAAAGCCCCTTCAGTAAATGGTGCTGGGAAAATTGGAAAGCCACATCAAAAGAATGAAACCAGACTGTTTGTCCCCATAAATTCAAAATGAATCAAAGGCCTAAATATAAGACCTGAAACAATAAATTACACAGAAGGAAACATAGGTACTAAACTTATGGATCTCAGTCTTAGAGAAGATTTTATGGATTAACATTATTTTCTGGAAACTTTTGAGAACCTGGCTTAGTGGAGGAGCATAGGGAAGCATTGGGACATATCCTCAGTATGTCATTCTTGGCTACTTCCAAATTCAGTTCTGTGCTTTAGGGATTGATAAGACTCATCAGATATAAATTATTTCCTTTTTGTTCTCAATGAGATGTTAGAATATATTTTCAAATAATAATATTGCAACAGAAAAAATGATATGCCACAAGGGAGGTACAGAGAAAGTTTTT
This sequence comes from Pteronotus mesoamericanus, assembly GCF_021234165.1. Classification (NCBI taxonomy): domain Eukaryota; kingdom Metazoa; phylum Chordata; class Mammalia; order Chiroptera; family Mormoopidae; genus Pteronotus; species Pteronotus mesoamericanus. The sequence goes on from NW_026555310.1 coordinate 8,521,488, forward strand.
TAAAAAGTAAAGAGGAGGAAAATATTATCTTGTGGTGGTGGTATTCCTTGAGATACTATCCTTGAAGGGTGGGTGGGACTATTTTAGACATTGGAAAGAGTTGTTGGGAAAGGAAGCTGGAAGTAAATCATAGATATTCCAGGCAGAAGAATCATCAGGGCAAGTAAAGAGAGCAAGTGGTTTAATTTAGCTGGAGCCAAGAGTTAATGAGGGAGCAGTGGAGCGTGCAGATGGAAAGGCAGATTGGAGCCCATCTTGCTTGACCCTGACTGAACTTTCTAGCACTGAACTATCTAGAAGGGTAAGAAGGGAGGAAAAGAGGAAGGAATAATTAGTTTTTAAATTTGACTAAGTGAGTATCTTAGCCCTTTCTTTCAGACCAAATCTATGGAATAATTTTTGCACCATTCTTTTAACCCATTTACCATGCTTACTTTGTAGCTCCTTAAAGCACTTTACGTATTTATTGTGAAAGTATAAGTAAAATTTTAGCAAACCATTGAATTAAATTCTTTTTCTGCTTACATTCTTCATAGGATGGTTAGCTGTAAACACAAATATATAGGCAGTATACATAGGTTTTTGGGGGGCTCTTTTAGAAAATGCAACTTACCTCTCTGATATGTATTTCCATCAAAAGAGAGATAAATATACCTGAAGTATGGAATATTAATTCATCATAAATTCAACAGTTGCAGTTTTCAAAGAGCTCAACTCTAATGTGGGAAGTAATAAATTTAAAAATGCAAGATGAATATAATAGCTTTAAGACATAATACAAAGGTGTTGAAGAAATACACACAAGAGAGATTAGTGTGGGCTAAGTCTAAAATCAGACCAAATCAAGCCTTCTTAGTGTTTGGTCATGTGACAGTGGTACTGTAGGAATATGATGTAGCTACCAATTCTTGAGTACCTGCATTCTGCCAGAAATTTCACATATATTTTTACTCTTTGTGTTAATTGTTTAATGACTCTATTAAGAGCTCTGTTTTCCAGACGAGGGAAAAAAGGCAGATTGGAGTAACTTGCTCAGAATCATATGGCAAGTAAATAGCTAAGCATGGCTCTGAAGTCACTTGTGTATGGCTACCAGACCTGCATTCATTCCTGCACATGGCACTCTGCTTTAGAGGTCTTTTGTCCCCCAGGGCTTCCCGCACTGAGGCTCCTGCTGTTCCAAATGCTCTTGATTGCCAAGATCTCAGCAGAATGCTTGTCTTGCAATTCTGATTCCTGTGCTTTGTTCCTTTTGTGGTGGGATTGTCAACCTGAGCCCAGAATGTTTTTTATTTCTGGCTTCAGACACTGCCATTTGTTTGGTGATCTTGTGGGAAAATCCAAATAGCAGTTTATTTGCATGGAGGCTGAGAAGTATTTTGGAAAGTATCCTGAGATGTGTATGTCACAGCAAGAGCTGACATATGTAAGAGAGAGAAATACAAACTCCCGGTCAAGATGGAAGCATAGGTAGACACCCTTTGCTTTCTCTTGTGACCATAAAAAGAATTAAAACTAGATCTCAAAATCAATTAACACCCAGAACTGTTAGAAATTGAGCAGAATGGAAGTCCAACAACCAAGGATTTAAAGAAGACACATTCTTCCAGATAGATATGAGGGGTGGAGTCGCAGAGATGGTAGAGAAGTGGTGTGGTGCAGTAAGCTGGCAGTGGAACAGATATGAGGAATACCTTCCAAGTGAGCAATCCCAGCCCCAGGCCACACAGCCCAGGGTTCCAGCACTGGGAAGATATAACCCCATTACTTCTGGCTGTAGAAACCAGTAGGGGTTGGGGCAGCCAAAGAAAACTGCCAGACTTCTACTACTTAAAATCCAGCACAGTCTTAGAATGTAGAACCCACTGTGGGATTCACCACCAGGGCAACAGCTGAAAGGTTGCCAGTTGCATATGGGAAAGGGATAAAGTGAATGGAAATGGGGTGAGCACTGGGTGAACTTCCATAAGCCAGACAGCAGCATTGTCCCCTCTCCAAGCCCTCCCCACACAACCACAAAGCAGTGAAGCAGGTGTCCTACCCTGGCAATTACTTAGGGTCCTACCCCAAGCAATTTACAGATGCCTTTTTGACCTAGGCCATGCTACTAAGATAGGGAGTAAAAGCAGTTCTACCAATACACAGAAACAAATACAGGGAGGTTGCTAAATTTAGGAGACTAAGAAATATGGCCCAAATGAAAGAACAAAACAAAACCCCAGAAAAATAACTAAGCAAAACAGATATAGCCAATCTATCAGATGCAGAGTTCAAAACACTGGTTATCAGGATGCTCAGAGAACTCCTTGAGTATGGCAAATAAATAAATAAATAAATAAATAAGGAGGAAATGAAGGTTACACTAAGTGAAATAAAGAATAATCCACAGGAAACCAACAGAGAGGGGAAGGAAGCTGGGATTCAAACCAATGATTTGGAATATAAGGAAGAGATAAACATTCAACCAAAACAAAAAGAGGAAACAAGAATTCAAAAAAATGAGGATAGGTTTAGGAGCCTCTAGGACATCTCCAAGCATGCCAACATCCAAATCACAGGGAGGCCAGAAGGAGAGAAAGAAATTGAAAACTTATTTGAAAAAATAGTGAAAGAAAAGCTTTCCTGATTTGACAAAGGAAATAGACGTACAAGTCCAGGAAGCACAGAGATTCCCAAACAAGTTGGACCCAAAGAGGACCACACCAAGACATGTCATACTTAAAATGCCAAAGATTAAAGATAGAGAATTTTGAAAGCAGCAGGAGAAAAGTAGAGAGTTACCTACAAAGGAGTTCCCATAAGACTTTCAGCTGATTTCTCAAAAGAAACTTTGCAGGCAAGAAGGGACTGGCAAGAAGTATGCAAAATTTTGAAAAACAAGAACCCTGGTTACTCTATCCAGCAAAGGTATCATTTAGAATGGAAGGGCAGATAAAGTGCTTCCCAGACAAAGTGAAGCTAAAGGAATTCATCATCACCAAACCATTATTATAGGAAATGTTAAAGGAACTTACTGAAGAAAAAGATCAAAACCATGAACATCTAAAAGGCAACAAAATCATAACCATGAACAAATGAATTTAAAACAAACAAACCACTCCCTCAAAACAAACAAACAAACAAAAACCTAAGCAAACAACCAGAACAGGGACAGAATCATAGATATGGAGATCATTTGGAGGGTTATCAGCTGGGAGGGGGTAGGGGGAGAATGGGGAAATGGTGCAGAGATTAGGTAGCATAATTGGCAGGTACAAAATAGACTGGGGGATATAAAGAATAGTATAGGAAACAGAGAAACCAAAGAACTTACACACACAACCCATGGACATGAACTAAGGGAGGGGGTTGCTGGAGGGAAGGGGGGTACTGGGTGGAGGAGGACAAAGAGGGAAAATTAGGACAACTGTAACAACATAATCAATAAAATATAATAAAAAATAAGCTGAAATAAAAAAGAGAGAAGGTTATTTTTCTTGTGAGAAAAGAATTCATAAGTGGAGAAAACAGTAGTAAACTGTAGAAACATTAGTTTCTTATACTTCTAAGAGAACCATTCTGGAAAGAGCTTAGCTACTGTTACTCAAATCGCTGTTGGTATGACACTCATGGACTTTGACCACTCATGGACTTGGCCACGGAACTTGTGACTGGCTTCCCATACTCATCATGCTAACAACCAGTCAACTTTTCTCCTATTCTTCCAATTCTATTCACCAATATGTGGACACTGCTAGCCATGGAAACCAAGTTCAGACAAACCCACCATTGGTCTTTGCTTTACTGAATGATGAACTGTTCTGATACCAATAACACAGAGCTTCATTAATAACTCTGCACCAAATGCCTCACATTACTTCTGATGAAAAAGTTGGAATCATGTTTTCTCACAGATGGGAAAGTTTTTGCAGCAAATTCTTTGGAAATGTTTTTCAATATTAAAAAAACTATGATTTCTTATTTTTAAACTAAAAACAGAATATATGTTTGTAATAGTCATTTAACATACATAAAAATAGAAGAACTAAAAATGACACAGAATCTAATTATGCAGACATACTGGATGTTACCTTTTTGTGTGTTTTTATCATCTAGTTTTTTTTATGCCATCATTTGCCATATAGTCTGTTTCCCAACAATTTTTATTATATGTAGGTAAATACTATTTGTGTGTATATATATGTATATATATGAATAGTATTATATAGTTTTACACACATGTATCTATACCTATTGTGTTTTATATCTAGTTATTGTAAGGACAAGTGAAGATAAAAATAAGGGGCTGAATTTTTCCTGTTGAAAATAAGGGAAGAGAGTTCTCTCCCTTCCTTCTTAGAGAATTTGCTGTTGAATACTTGTAACTGTAAGTACTTTACCTCTCTGAAATGTATATAAATCCTTCTGAAAACTTGATAGACCTTTTGTCAACTTTATAACCCAAAAACGTCTTTTTTTGTGGACCTGGAAGCCATCTCTTTGAATGGGGACACCCGGGGAGATTGTACCCCTCTCTCCCAGTCTCCGTGGGAAGGACGAACCTAATTTGGGAGAAGATTTACTCCACATTGCAAAACTGTCTTCTGCCAAGAAGGTATGAGAAGTTTGTTTCTACTCTGCATAGAGCCAGTTGCTTAACACCAATGGCCACTCCAATACCAGATAAATTTAAGATGTACTGTGTGGGACAAATGGTGCTGTCAAGTCCTCTTATTTGAGGGCTAGTTATTGTCTATCTTGAAAACATGTATGTGACGGGCTCTGCCTGCCTGCTCACATAGGAGGGTGAGATTCCTTCCTCTGCAGTTTCTTAGTGCCTTGCCCAAGAGGTGTATCGGATCCTGGTTCAACATTTATTCAAAAATAAGTGTTTTCTTTCTTTACCATTTTGGTGGACAGGATTTTTGGGTTGTGAGGAGAGTTGTGTTTTTAATTACATTTTCTGAACAGTATATGTTTGTGTAATTATCTATGTATAAAAGATAATAGCATAGGAATATTTTCAGATGAACCATAATGTGATAAATGTCTTAGATGAAAGATAATAAGAAGAGGGGCTTGGTGAGATATCATTTTCCTTCCATGCCTTAATATTTCCTAATTAAAAATACTTGGATCATTCAATGTGGGTTTTAGAGATATACAAAATAATTATTTGTACTCCTTGACATCAAAAATAATAATTGTTATCCATGTATATTTTAACTTTGTAAAGAGGCTACCTGTCTCTTGATTTTACTGACAATAACATTTTTGAAAAGAAGAAGATAATCCAAAACAACTTCAACATCAATTAATTTTTCATAAGAAATAAAAAAATTAGGAAAGTTGTATTCGATTAAAAAAGTTAATCCTAATAGTTTTTTTTTTTTTTGCCACATTGTATTACTACAAGAAGCATTTAAATTAATTTGGTTACTGTAACAAAATACCATAGACTGGGTGGCATAAACAACAAATATTTATTTCTCACAATTCTGGAGGCTGGAATTCCAAGACCAGAGTACCAGCTTGGTCAGGTTCTTGGCGAGGGCTCCCTTCCTGGTTATACCTTGACATGGCCTTTTCTTGGTCTACAACCACAGAGAGAGCCCTTGTTTCTTCCTCTTTTTATAAAGGCACTAATGCCATCATGGAGACTCTACCTTCTTGACCTCAACTAAACCAAATTGCCTCTAAGGCTCCCAAACACCATAATATTGGTGAGTAGAGCTTCAATACGTGAATTTTAGTGGGACACAAAATTTAGTTTCTAGCACCCATCAGAGGCAAGTAAAATAAAAAGATCAAGATAGACAAATGATGGGGACCCACAACAGTGTGGTTCCCACACTTCTTTCTTCTTTACAATATTCTTCCTATCTCTCTCCTTTTATTTTCTGTCTCCTTCTGTCCCCTCTGTTTAGGGATGAGGGTCACATGCTGTGCTACTTAAAGGAGAATGACTAAGCCATCATCAAGTCTCTATTTTTTTCCTGACACGAAGTGTGTCTTAGGAACAACTGCTGTGAAATTCAGCATGTGGATTTGTACAACAGCCATTTGTATATTATGTGGAATTTTATGGGATTGCTGGCAGATCATCAGGCGAGCCTGAACTGGCTTGGAGACAAACACAGTGATTCAGTAGAGACACTGAGGGGCATGCATGGGTCTTGAATATGTTAATGATTTAGAATAATCTAAATGCAGCAACAATGCAAAGATGCAAGGAAAATATGACCAGCAACACTGAAAGGAAAAGAAATCAACAGAGACAAGGGGGGGGGGGGCAGGGAAAGGGAAGGGAAGGGGAAAGTCAAGGAACATATAGCAAGGACTCATGGACAAAACCAAAGGGGAAGAGCTGAGGGAGGGAAGAAGGGAGGGGGCAAGGGAAAGAGGTGGGGGGGAGGCAGAGACAAATGTATTTAAAAAGTAAATAAATTTAAAAAAAATAAAAGAAAAAAAAGAATAATCTAAATGCAAATCATACTCTCTCATTCCTTAGCTTCATGATGTTGGACATGGTACTGAACCATTCCATGGCTTACCCCACTTATTTACAAAAGTAGAAGCTACCTGCCTAGTTAGAAAGCCCTTGCAGACTGTTAAACTTTTTCACTATTGATGCTTCAGGCTTCTCCATAGCACAGTCTGCTACACTCCACAGGCTTCCTAACACTCAGCCTCTCATATCATGTTCTCCAAAGGCCAGGAAATCCATTACTATGGCCGATTGCCTCCAGTGCTTTTTTTTATGCTTACATTGATCTGGCTGATATATGGCAAGAGGCTAAAAGGTGATACCTTAACTCTGGACCTTCAATTCATAAATAAACAATATATCACTCAATTATATCTTTCTACATAAGGGTGCATGATTAATTCCCTGCTTAAACCTTCTAAGCAGTAGCCAGACCCAGGAGTATGTCTTTGGCATGGGTGTTATGATGTTTATATTTTATTACACTGGTCTTATAGTTTATCAATGGAAAAATGCAAAGAGTAAGGCACATAGATTAAGTTCTCCATCCAAAAATATCAATTCCAACCTGTCAACTGCTGATATGCAAAGGCCATCATTGTGATATTTTTATTAGGCATTAATATCCCAGCATCACTGTTTACTAGCTTGGGACCTTGGGCAAGTAATTTTAACTATCTGAGGGAGATGTAAAAGATAAATATATCCTTAGCCCTCCCCTAATAATTTCCTTCACTCTATCAAGGAAAAGTCCTCTGTTGAAATGCTAATACCCTTAGTCTGCAAAATGCAGTAAACTAACTAGGCATTAAAACTTAGGCCAATGAATTTATCAGTGTCAGTCACTGGGAGGCAATGTAGCATAGTGGTTAAGAGAAGCAGGCTTTATGTCTTCAATTCACTTATTTCTTTCCTTTCTGTGTCCACTCTTATTCTTTCTACTGCAATAATTTTCAAGTTGGCTTCTTTTCATTATTTCCTGAGCATCTCCAATATCTAGTCCTAATAGGAGCCAGGGCAATTAAAAAAAAACAACCAACTTTCCTGCCCTGACCAGTGTGGCTTAGTTGTTTGGGCATCATTCAGCAGAGCATAAGGTCACCAGTTCGATTCCCAGTCAGAGCCCATGCCTGAGCTGCGGGTTCTTTCCCAGTGCAAGACTGATGTTTCTCTCTCGCGTTGATATTTCTCTACCCCTTTCTCCCTCCTTTCCTCTCTTTAAAAATAAATAATAAAATTTAAAAAACTTTTAAATGACAATCTGATTATGTCTCTCTTTGTTTAATTCTTTTCATATGCAATATTTTTTCTGGTATCTACCAGTCCCCCACTGCCCAGTATTTCTTCATTTACCTTACATAATTCAAGTCGATGGTGGTTAGTGTTAATACAGACCCAGCAGAAGTAACTCCTGCTTGAGTGTGGTTGGTAGGGTAACAATATGGGTATAATAATTTATAGTTTTAATTTGACCATCTCACCTAAAATGTCAAATGGTGTACTTCAATGTGATATGGTTATATTACAGAATTACATACTTATTATTTTATACTAAAAAAAGGGGTGTTACATGTTGCACCCTATATTCTTTGCCTCAGAGAAAGCATGTGGCATGAAGGAAAGTAGAAAAGTCCCTCGTAGGTTTTGATTTAATTCTTAGTAAGGAGGCTATTCTAGATGGCTCCAACAAGAAGAAAGAGAATGAAGATATATACAATGGAGAGAGGGTGCTGTCTTTGTCCATTAGAAATGATTATTTGGATTAGGAAGGGTGGAGACAAAGAAGACATGCTAAGATCAGAAATATTGTGTTCTGAATAGATGGATTCTATGCTTTGGGTTAAAGATGGCAGAATTTCAGGGAGTGTTTGATGCCTTCACAGAATAGATAGAATACTCAGTTCTTCTATTCATGAACTGGTAGAATTGAGGAATCAAATTTTCATCTTTTATAATGACAAGCCAATAACTATTCATGTGCTAAGCTTTCAGGTGAATCTGGAATGGAAGAATGTAGTTTTAGGCCTGAGGCCAAAACGAATCTTCCCATTCTGGGTTTCTTGCAGTGAAATGCCAATCTGACTTATCTTCAGACACATCAAGTTGTGTGTCCAAGGCCCCGACTTGGGGAGCTTACTGTGTGCACCCTGGTAAAGCTAGTCTATTTATTTAAGTCTTAATTAAGGCATTTACAAATGAGCTAGATTTTCATTCATGAGTACATATTTGAGGTCCTACATATTTAACTTTTTGGTTAAAATTTACTGTGGCTTTTCTTTCTGTACAGTTAATATATACACATGTGCCACTGAATAAGACTTAGATAAAAGACTTATTTTTGCTAAGAACATAGAAGAGGTGATAGTCTTTGCTTTAAATGTGTATGATAGGGCATTAGAGGATGGGTGAGTGGCAATCCATGGAACAAGAAAGGGTGATGATAAAGTGACAGGGCAGGGGACCCAGAAGACGAAGCCGAGCAAAAGAGAGAACAGAAGAACTTCTTTCTCTAGAGTTTTAAAATTATATGAGAAGGAATGTATCTTACTTTGTATTGCTGCTATAAGAAACAACCACAAACTTAGTGGTTTAAAACAAACTTCTCTTATATCTCTGCAGGTCAGGAGTGTGACAGGAGCCTCACTGGACAAACATGGAGGGGTTGGCGGGCTATGTTCCTTTCTGGAGCTGGAGGCTCCGGGGCAGAAACCATTTCCTCACCTTCTCTAGCTTCTGGGGCACCTGCATTTCTTGGCTTGTGCCCCAACTCCCATCAATAGCAGGTTGATCCCTTCTTACCCTGCCGTTGTCCTGGTTTTCTGACAACAACCAGGAAAGATTCTCTTCTTTTAAGGACCCATGTGATTCACCAGGTAATTCAGGATAATCTCCCCATCTCGAAGCTCTTAACCTTAATCATATCTGCAAAGTCCTCTTTGTCATATGAAATAACATAACCACAGGGCCTGATAATTAAAGCTTGGCTATCTTTGGGGGCCATTGTTCTGCCTACCTCTGAAAAATAACATTCGTCATTCAGGATGTTATTTTCGAAACCCAGAATGGGAAGATTCGTTAAAATTAAATGAGGTAAACTTACGACAGTGCCTAGAAAAGTGCACCTGGCATAAAGAGGAAACTGAATAAAAGTAGTTAACAATAAAGACAACAATCCAATAACCAGGTGACAGAGAGAGAGATTATAGGAGTTGGCTTGTGCAATTGTGGAGGCCGAGAAGCCTCATGATGTGCTGTCTGCAAGCTGCAGACCCAGGAAATCCAGCGATGCATTCAGCTGAGTCAGAAGCCTGAGGACCAGCAACGCTGGGGGTTGGGTGCTGGGGAAGATGGGTGTCCCAGCTCAGTCAGAGAGAGCAAATTTGCCTTTCCTCCAACTCTTTGTTCTATTCAGGTTCTCAAGGAATGATGCCCGTTGGCATTGGTGGGGGGTCATCTACTTTACTCAGTTTCTTATCCAAATGCTCATCCTTTCTGGAAACACCTTCACAGACACCCAGAAAAATGTTTTCTTGGCTCTCTAGGCATCCCTTAGCTTAGTCAAGTTGGCACACAAAATTAACCATCACATATGCAAATATTCACTTTAACTTTATTATGAACAATTCCCAAATCCCTCCCTCATTCACTTTGATGTCCAGTTATCGAAGCGTATGGTGCACTTTGGTGTCTGATCACTTCTCACCACCCTGCTGGTGCTGTTCTGATCTGAAGCACCGTCATCTCTCCCTGGATCCCTGCAAGAGCTTCTGCCTTGTCTCCCAACGTCCACTGGTGCCCTCCACTGTCTGTTCCGCACACAGCAACGAGAGCATCCCCTTTGCAAAAATAAGTCAGACCGTGGCACTCCTTTCCTTAAAGCTGTCCAATGTCTCCCTAAGATGGCAGTTTATGTGTTCCAAGTCCTGACTCTGCGCTCTCTCTCTGAGCTCATCACCATCTACCACCCTTGTCCTCACTCAGAGCTCCAGCTCTCACTCTTCCTCAAACGTGCCACGGTCACTTCTGCATCGGGGATTTTCACTTGCTGTTTCTTCTGCCTAGGTCCTCATCCGCTGGATACTTTCGGGATTCCCTTTTCCACTTCCCTCCCTACGTGTAGATTCATGAGTAATGCCTTCCCTGATTATCCCTTATAACATCACCCTTCTGCATTCTCTATTTCCTTAATCTGCTTTTTAAAAGACCTTTATAGCACTATCACCACCTAACATTCTATTTATTCACACATTTATTTGGTTATTATCTGTCCCCCGATCTCCCTTGAAGAAACATAAGCTCTATGAGCGCAGGGGTGGGCTTTGTTTTGTTTCCTGCTATAAACCCACTGCCTAGGACAGTGCCTGGCATATAATAGGTGCTCAATAATTATTATTACTTTCTGAAGGTAAAATTAATAGAGATTGTAGAGAATGAAAGGATACAAATAAAGGAACATGCATCCTCTAAGAGATAACTACTGATAACATTTTGTTGGATTTATTCCAGGCTTTTCTAAGGATATATGCATTTGTGAAATCAGAATTATTCTTTATATAAAGTTTACATCCAGCTTTTCAATATAATATGTTGTGACCATTTTCACAGTATGCCTGACTTTTGGTTTGTTACTTTTCCTGCTAAATTATAAAAATTTCAGTTTTATTATGTGTTTCCCAATCATATAATGGTAGACACCACTGAAAGAAATTTAACATTACAATACAAACTCTATTTTTATGGTATTAAATACTTGAAGTATTAAAAAAACTTCATGGTGGCCAACATAATTTCCTAAAAGATAATTTTCCAGAGGAAGCTTACTGTGTTGGTATGTCAATATTTTACATGTTAGGACTACACATTTGAGCTGGGACACTGGAATATTGCTTTATATTCAGTCCATGGGTTATTGAAATAGCAACTTGCTCTTGGTTACCTAGAAAAATGTATGTCATTATAATACTCTTTATATGCAACCCTGGAAACATAATCTGTGCATTATGTATTCATAAAAAGTTCATTTTATTTACAGCTTGTCACATAATATGGTATAAAGAAGCATAGTTCTGATACACTTCAATTGAATTATGCTTCTCTTTTTGACAGAGTGGGGAAAAATTTGTAAGAATGAATAAACACACTTTGAACTGCCTACTTTTTGAGAAGGAGGCAGAGAAGCACACTCACATTGAGCTATTAAAACATCTATGGAAATAGACATTTTGGAAATTTAATAGCTGTTTGTTTTCTAAATTGGGTTCCTGAAATACTTTATGTCAAAACTTGATGACAGTGACTCTAGGAAGCAGCAAACTCCTAGAAAAATATTTTTCAGAGTTGCAGTTTTATAATGTGAATATGGCGGGGGGGGGGGCGGGAATCTGTTGTTGCCTTTTCTGGCATCTGATCCTTTGATGTTTCATTCAAAGTAATTCAAAGATTAATTTTCATAATTGACTGGCATGGAAATTCTCTATTTCAGATATGGATAGAGATAGCACTTGTTTTTGTAGGACAGAATGTACCAGGAAAACATTTGAACATTTTTTCATATCAATATTGACAAACATCCACTCAGAAAGATTAATTTTTCCTTCTCAAAGAAGTCATTAATGTATAAGTCACTAAGAACATAAAACTCTGGCCAGGGTAGTTCAGTTGGTTGGAACATCGTCCCATAAATTGAAAGGTCTCAGGTTCGATTCTAGGTCAAGCACATGCTTAGGTTGCGGGTTGAATCACTGGTCAGGGTAAGTAAAAGAGGCAACTGATCTATTCACATCCATGTTTCTCTCCCTCCCTGTCTCCCTCCCTTCGTCTCTCGTTAAAGTCAATAAGCATGTCTTAGGTGAGGATGCAATTTTTAAAGAATGAACATAAAATATAGAATGCTAAACTGAGACAGGGGAGGAAATAAGAGGTACTCTATGGTACTTTTAGATGAATATCCATATCCATCTATGGGGACATGTTGAGGTCTAACAAGGTCTAAATTCTAGTGTAATATCTGTGTGGACCTTTTATTATCCCTTGCAATTAGGGATTCCAGAGAACAAAATACATGGATCAGTAGAAATTCACAATTATTACAAGAAAAAGAGAAAGGGAAAATAAAAACCCAAGGACAAAATTCCAAACACATACCTTTCCATAAAAAGATTAGACAAAACCCACCATATTAATTAATATATAGTTATTGTGTTTAGACTACATTTTTGATTAGCAGATGGGGAACTTTTTCAATGGACAATCCTGTGTGTTTCTGAATTTTTCCTTGATAAGACTATCAACAGAAACTAGCTAACGGAATCAATTGACCTTATTTCTATAGCTATATCCTGTATCAAGAATCTTAGTGCTAATTTGGTGTCTCCAGACAACAACTGTAGCCCACATCTTTTCTCCTAAAAAACTGCAGCCATAATGATCTGCTCTGCTGAGAACTGTTAGGGAGCAAGGAAAAATCTGAGACTAAGATGGGGATATTGTGTGCTGAGGATTGGGGAAAACTGATGCTAAAGAGACCTCAAGTTTAAAGAGGTATCAGTAATGGACTAAGTGCCAGCCTGTGAACTGAAAGGTTACTGATTTGATTCCCAGTCAGGGTACATGCTTGAGTTGTGGGCCAGGTCCCCAGTTCGGGGTGCGGAAGAGGCAACCAATTGATGTTTCTCTCACACATCAGTTTCTCTCCCTCCCCCTTCTATAAATAAAATATTAAAAATTAAGCTGATGGTGAAATAATTTAAACCCAGGCTGAAGTCGGTGTACAAGGATCTAATGCAAAGACAAATGGGACAGAGGAAATTTCTGGGTGGCAGCATGGGAGAGGGGGATTAGAACCATTAAACAAGATGCCTTCTGTACCTGATAAAGGGATGTTTAAAGGAGGAAGCCTAGGTCCAGGGACCAATATCAGGCAAAAAGACAGGCAGAGGTTAGGTAAGCGAGTAGGCCCTTCCCACTTCATTTCCTCCCCAGCCAGCTGATTCTGGTGGCTGTAATTCAGGGTGAGCCTCTGGGAATCAAAGGTCTGAGACCTGCAGCTGAAGGTTCCATTTAGTCGTACTGGCTACACTCAATGGGACTTTGATACTATCTGATGACCGTGGTGTGTATGACGTATATGACGTCATCTATGATGCATATGATACAATACATCATAGGTACAATCTGATGACTGTGAGAACAATTAAAAACTTACACTCAAAGTACAAAACAGAGCAGGTTTGGGAGTAGTAGACATTTTCTGAGACATCTTTCCCCAGGTCTCGTTTTTATTGGTCTGGAGTCTGGTTGGACAGAGATTTTTACTAAAGGTAGTTTGGGACAGAACTGAATGATGCATCTAGGGTCTCAGAGAGTCCAACTGTATAAGGTTGAATAAAATGATCAAAACAACAAGTAAAACACCCATTTATTAAATATATTTAATTTTTCCAGCTATACCAAGCACTTAATATTTTTCAGATAAGGAAACTGAAGATTAGAAAAATTAAATGTATTACTTACCATATCATGCTCATAAACGGCAAAACTTGAATTTGAATACAAGTCTGATCCTAAAGCCTGTATATAGACTATTAGTTTCTAATTCTGACATATAACTTTTCTCCTTTAGGTCAAGGTTTTTTGGATATGCGCGAAAAGCTAGAAACTTCTAGGTGGGAAGTTTCTCTACTAAGGACGGCAGGCATCCGTGTCTCAGAAGGCATATTCATCTAGCTCCCAATACTGGCGGTCCATCCCCTGTGTTCATTGGGTGTTTAGCCTCAGTACTGAGTGCTGATTGGTGTTCAACACGTAAACTTCGTCACACCCCTGAAGCTATTTCCTCCCACGGCCCCCAGAGGGCAGCCCGCAGAGACGATCCCCTGAGCCCTCTAGTGGTCTCTGGGAAGCTCCAACCTTCACTCCGGGATCAGTGCTGCCAGGAACAATGTAAAAGCCCCGCAGATGTTGCTCAGGGAAGCAATGCTGTGTGACACCACCTAGAGTGACCCTCATAGCTTCCCTTTAGGTGCTTCTGGGGCATGCCCCCTAGCGCTGCCCTAACTCAAGATGACTTCTCAAACCTGTCACGTGTGCACTTTCGGATGCTACAGGGTAGATTCTATCACTAAAGTTCAGGAAGAATCAAATACCGGTATCTAAAGGATGTGGCAGCAAGTCCAAAATTTATTTTTGTATGTCCCTCAAAGTGCACACGGTGGTTTAGCTGAATGGACTCCAGTAGTGGCTTCGGATATCTTAGACTTCCCCAAGGTGAATATTTAAGTAGCACTAGTAACAATCTTAGGTTATATGCGGTAGCATAATTATGAATTTCTGGGATGTTTTTGGTTATATTTATAGAAATATTTGAGTAACAATGACAAGCTTTGCATAGTTTAATGCAGGAATGTGATCAGGTTTGGGGGTTCTTTTGGTGATTTTTAAAAAAATCCTCACCCAAGGATTTTTTAAAAATTGATTTTAGAGAGAGAGAGGGAGAGAGAGAGAGAGAGAGAGAGACATCAATGTGAGAGAGAAACATCGATTGACTGCCTCCTGTATGTGTCCCAATCAGGGGATGGAACCTGCACCCTAGGAATGTACCCTGAGTAGGAATCCAACCTGCAGCCTTTTGGTGCATGGGAGGATGCCTCGACCAGATGAGGCACCCGGCCGCGGGTGTTTTTTGGTGATTTTAATATAATCATGATGACGTACTACATTAGTTATTTCCTCATATTCAGTTTAATTTAACAACTCTAGATCATTCTTATTATTATGGAATATAAATATATGTCTGTATTTAAATATACATATACTTTAACATGTATATTTTATACATACATGCTATTATCAAACAGAGATAATAAGTATATGTTTGTTTCACTGCCTCCACAGGAGCTTATGATATTATTTCATTATTGTATTTAAATTGACCAATTTATTTTGAAAAATTAGCTGCTGCTTTCAAATAATTGCAATCGAAGACTTTGTCACTATGTCTTCATGGAAAAAGGTATAGATTCTTTAAAAATTGGGAAACAGAATTTTCATTAGGCATAAACTGTTAAAAAAAACCCACCTTATTATTCACTTAACTCTTATAAACAAATCAAAGAAAATTTGATTCGATGAGAAAATATTTACAAGGTGACTCAGTACAGTCCGTGTAAAGTGCTGTAGCAGATGTGAATAGGAATGTGACATGATTCCTATCTTCAAAGTTCAAGGGCACAACATAAAAAGACAAGTATCTCAATAATTACTACTATTTCAAAAGACTTAACAATGGAATTCCGTTATCTTAACAAAACAAACTAATAAGCCCAGAAATGAAAAAGGTAGAACATTTACAATTTCAATAGCGCTGGCAGTGCTGCCCACCACTCCTGTCCGCAGCTGCCTGGAGTGAGCATGACAGGGACACCTGAATCGTGGTTCCCCTGGGTGGCTCCTGTTTGGTAGCCTCTGAAGTGGGAGCATACCACTGAGCTGTGATTCTAACTTGTAAAGATGTGCATGTACGCATTTTTTCATATAAAACGGACCCTAAAAGCCAGCCAACTACTTCATCTGGTGCTCAGCCAAAGAAACAGGAATCTGTTCCAATGCTGGAGGAAAAACGGACTGTGCTGAACCAACTCACGGTCTCCAGGGGAGCTCCTGCCGAAGGACTTTTTCAGGGTAATTATTTATGGTTTCATTTCTGGTTTTAGAATCTAAGAAGTGTGACTCTGTTGTAAGATAAGTATCATCAGAGAAATACACGCAGCCTGGAGGTGCTTGAGTGCCATGTTAGGTAGTTTGACTTTATGTTGCCATACAGTAGGATGCTGTTAAAGATTTCTGAATAAAGGAGATCATAGCACTGGGTTTTGGGAGATTGATTTGGTAATAATATTCTGGATGGACTGGGAGAGCGGGGAAACTGAGACAGAGAGATAATTAAGAAGCTATTTATGACTGTAGAGGTGAATAAGAAGTAATGATTGTCAGGCCGAGGGTGGAGGAAAAGTAAGTTAACCTTTTTAACTGACTAGGATGGACTAAAAAATGAAGGTTTTATGTTTGGGTGTCCATGAGATTGGTGGCTTCTTTCATCAGAATTAGGGAAATCAGATAATGAACTGGTTTTGGTTATGAAGACGGGAGCGACTTTAGATGAAATGTGAGGTAACTATGGGACATCCAGACAGAGGTGTGCAGGACGTAATTCTTAAGATGTTTGGTTGGAGTATGTTCTGTTTAGGAATGGCAGTTGAAATCACAAGAATAGACAACGTGGCTAATAGAGATCAACCTTGTAGAAAGCAGGGAGAAGTCCAAGTGCAGGTTCCTAGGGGTTCCTTGCTCCTAGAGACTGGATGAAGAAAGCAAGGAGCCACTAAGGAAGCCAAAGAAGGAATGTTCAGAAAAAATACCCAGGGAAAGAGAATTTAAAAAGGAGAGGTGACATTAAGTGTTGCTAAAAGTTAAATAATTCTGTAGAAAATAATGGGGATATAATGAACAAATTTTGAAGGAAGAAGAAAGAAAAAATAATAGGGCAGTAAGAGAAAAGAGATTTAAAGATAGAGAGGAGTGAGGTAATTTCAGGAAGAAGAGGTAGCAAATGATTTTAAGTGTTGCTGGGATTTCAAGGAGGGATAGGTACTGGATTGGAGAGCTGAAAGTTCAATCCTAAAGTTAGGATATGTAATCTGTCCATTAATTTTTCCTGATCTATAAATTTGTGTGAGACTAACAAATACATAAAAATCAGCTTGGATTTAGTTACACAGTTGATTCTGAATATGCTTAAGTACAGAAAACTGGGATTTTCTCAGAAGTAACTACTAATGTAGTCATTAGTGACTTTATAAAAGAGGGTGGGCCAAGTCACAGTGCAAAATGAGAAGCGTAGGCCACTACTCTAATTGCAAGCTAAGAGGGTATAGGCCATGTCAAATTGCATGTCAAGGAGTGAATTGGAGTTAAAAGATATATAGGTTTTGCTATTGATAAATTTAGTGATAAGAGCGAGGAGAGAGAAGGATATGGTTAAAGGCAGGTAAGACCTTGAAGACAGCTCAGACCAGCCTGATGATCTTATTGAGTCTTTTGGATTATTTTTCCATTAATCTTTTGTGTGTTCTCTCAACTTGTTTTTAAATGCACATACTGTTTTTAAAGCACTTAATATTCCACAAAGTTTGTCCATGTAGAGTACTAAAACAAGTTGGAAAATATATAGCATTTGCTGCCATGTGAAACTAGAAATACAAAGAAAGTACATTTAGTGCCTGAGTGAAGAGTTCCTCCAAGGGTTCAATAGAAGAAGATGGTTTCCATGATTCTTTACAAACTTCTGAAGTATCTTTAAGGTTTCTTCTTAAAGTGTTTCTCTGTGAAGTGCTATGATTATCTATCCCCTAAGCCCAGAAGCCTTTGAAATAGTGGATGTGGGATGTGGATACTTCTGTTGCAGAGATGTGTCTCATTTCAGGAATGGGAGAGTAGGGCGATACTACAATACCAGCCCTTTCCTGAGCTCAGGCTCTTTACTGGGATATGACTTTCTCAACTAAGCAATATTTTTCATTGGGCCCATTCAAGCACTTACAACATTTATTGCTTATGGAGAATTAGCTATAGCTTATAGAGCATATTAAGTTTAGTGAGATGGGAAACATGATCACTGTCCTTAGGGAAACAAATCAGACAAAATGGGAGGAAAATGTGTTGGCAATCTTTGCCTCTAACAAATCAGTTAATGTGAGCAAAGCACCTATTCTGAGATGAGGAGTTAAATATAGTAGTAGTACTTATCTTGTGAGTTTTTAACACAATTCATAGCAGCCTCAATACACCGGTATCCTATTTTCATTGCCTCTCACAGAAAATGCCTCATCCTTTCTCCTTTCTCAAAATCCCTAGCTTATGGAGGCCCGGGATGTAGAACTTTTAGTGCTAAAACTGAAAAAGTTCTGGGTAAACTGGGATGAGTTGCTAACCCCAATTTGGGGCGAGGCTGCTTGACTATATGCATCTTTCCATCCTGCGATAGTCGCCTGGTCTCCTGATCATTCTTTCTCATTTGGTGATGATTTTAACACCTGACTTACATCCTTCTCTCCGTACTACATCTGGTTCATGTAGAAAATTTGTCTATTTCATGATTTTTGAAGTTTCTTGATCTTTTCCTTTACAATCTTTTTCTCACCCTTCTTTCCTACCTTATCTACAATTCTCATGGTCTAATCTTAGATTTTGTCATTATGAATAACTTTACTACCCTCAAACTTTCCATTTCTAACACCCCACTCACCAAGAAGCACTCCTCTCTTTTTGGCTCATGGCCTCTCTGCTAGTTGTTTAATCACAATGGGTCCCCTAATCCATTCACAACCACCATTTTTAGTGTCCACCCGGACCCCCAGTTCTTATCCTTACTTCCTCCGTGTCCAGATTAGAGTCCATTGTCCAATTACTTGCAAACACCTTCAGCTTCCTTGCTTTCCTCTTGGCCTTCCCAAAGAGTAGAAGACCAACACTGGCAAAATCCCAAGTCTTTGCAGAAAGGCAGTATAGGTTAGGGGTGGGGGGGTATGGGCTCTAGATCTATACTCCTTCAACACTGGGTCCAACATTTAGGAGCTCGTAGCTTTGAATAACTTTCTTAGCAGCCCTGGGCCTCAGTTTCCTCATGTGTACCTATCTCATGGGTTTGTTGTAGGCTAAAAGGTATTAATAAAAATAAAATGCTTTCAACATTGCTTGGCACATAATGAATATTCAATAAAGGTTTCCCAAGCTTGCAGTTGATGGTTGGAGAAAAACACCTAACTATTCTGACTGATCTCTTTTGGATTTCAGGAGTGTGTCTCTCAGTCTGCAATTCAGTCAACCACAGTTCCCACTTCCTTACTGATTGATTTCTTGTCTTAGAGATTACTGTTTCACACCTCCGTGTTTCTCCTCAAATTTCCAGCTCCTCTTTCCTGCTCCTCACTCTCAGTGGGCAACTGCTTCTTATCTCACTGAGAAAAACACAAGCAATCAGAATATAATGTTATTTTTCCACCAACCAGCCTACCCAATTCTGTAGCCTTTTGTTACAATGAAAGCACCTTTCTCTGTTTTTAGGAAAGTCTTTAACTTGTTCATTAAATTCCATCTCTTTTTACTTTCTGAAGAACTTTACTGCCATAATTATTTTTTTTTCTGTCTTGTATCATTACATATCTCCTCTCCTTTCTGCGAAAATGCCTTATATTATTAACAGTCTTAAACAAACAAACAAAAAAAGAACCCTCCCTTGCTTCTATGTCCTATATGGCTACCAACTTACTTACCATCCTTTCTAGCCAACCTCAATGTCTCCACAGTCTCAGCTCCCATCCCCGAAACGATTCCAATCAGGCTTTTATTCTGCGATTCCACTGAAACCATGCCTGTGTGGGCCAGCGTCTTGTCCAGGCTGATGATCTGTTCTCAGTCCAAATCCTATTCTGCCTGTCACCAGTGTTTAATGCAACTGATTGCTTCCACTTTCTTGAAACTTTTTTTTCCTTTGGTTGTAGGACACCATACTATTTTAATATATCATCTATTTTTTTCCCCTCAGTCTCTTTGACTAGATTCCCCTTTGGATCTTCAAATGTGTTTCCAGTAATGGAGCATTCCAGAGCTCAGTCCTAGCCTCTCTTGGGCTTGCTGAAGTAATTCAAGTGACCGTAACCTGGAGAAATTGATTTCATAGGTTTAATGTGAGGCAATTAGAACTACGTAGAGAAGAAGGGAACAAGTGTAGCTTGTAAAAAGTTATGATTATTTTTCTGCTGAGTTTACTTAATATCAGATAATCTAAAAGAGGAATTTCACTGTGATAAATTCAGCTCCACAAATGTTTTGTGAGTATCGGCAGTGGGAAGGGGGTAGAGACTCAGAGATGAAGCAGAAGAGCTCTTGCCAACACATTCCTGAAAGTAGGCAGGTTATTATCCTAATTTAATTAACAGAAATTTAATAACTAAATCAACACTAGAACTAGGATTCTTGGTGGTTCTGGGTCTTCAATTAAGTTAATTAACTTATTTGCCTCCCAGATTGAAATACCATAAAGAATAAAGGGTGGCTAAATTACAAGTTTAAAAGGTATTCAGGTGGAAAACTGCTGGAAAGGGTAATAAAATAGCAACCACACACAACAACAAAAAAAAAAACCCTTTCCTTGGCATTTTCAATTTTACCCCAGAGCTGCTAAAGAACCTATTCTTATCTTTTTCAACAAGACCTCAGATTTTTCAACCAGCTACTACTAGGGTTTTTATATTGGTCCAATTGGATTTTCTTTTTGGAAACTAATTTTTGATAAAGAACGAACTAGGATATAGATGGATAATTCTATTTTATTATTAAAATCCTAAAGTTGACACTTCGAACAAACTCATGTTTTAAAAATATGTACCATATTTTCCTGAGTATAATGCACACTTTTTTGCCCACATTTTTGAGGGAAAAATAAAGATACACATTATGCATGGATAGTACTAATTCCGTATCTATCTAAATGTTTTAATTCAATTATTTATGCTTATGCATTAAAAGTGCAACTCTAGAAAACAATAATGATATACATATCTTCAAAAATAAATGCTAAAATTCCTTTATAATGCAAAAAACAAGTATCTAAACATAAATAAGTAAAAAGTTGAATTAAAAGATTAAAACAAAAGATTTTTTTCCCTGAAAGTTTGGGCCAAAAACATGGGTGCGCAGTATACATGGCAAAATACGGTAATATGTTATACCCTTTGTCAAGGTTTTGTGTATAACACCAACAAGATCTGAGTACAGTTTGTCTATTTAGATTTGGATTTGGATGCATATTGTAAAGGTTAGAAGTTTGGATATACAGTACATACCAAACCACTCTAAAAATAATAACGGTGCAAATTACTTTCTACTGACAACTTAAAATTAGCTATTTACATCTGTTATAAGCTTTTATCCCTTACGGTGACTGGATGAGGTAGTCATATTATCCTTCGCAGGAAGAAACTGAGATTCGGAGAGGTTTAATAATATTCCCAAGGAAATGAGAAACATGCTCAGTCCTCTTATTTCCAAAAGGAAAGGGGAAGGAAACAATTAAGTACCAGATACCATGCTTGGACCTTTTGTGTAACTATCTCGTTTAATCAAAAGTAGGAGTTACAAAGTAGATTGTAATATGAACTTCATGCTTAGCACTTCGTGTGATTACAAGAGTACAAGTCTGAGTGGCATTTTAAATTAAAGAAATTTGCAGTGCGTTAAAAATGGCTTTTCTGCATTTCGGTATTGCATTTTTATAGGCAATGCTTATCAAGTCCTTGACCCTATAAAGAGCTAAAAGAATTGTTATTTCACATCAAGATTTTTTCCCTTTTATATAATGACTGCTGAAGCATTTCTTCTTTGCAAAGCAGCTTGTAAAACCTTTGGCCTTCACTTAAAAATAAAGTTGCTGGGAATTAGGTCCTTGATCCACATACGTCTGTTGCAATCACAGTGTTAGCCTTCCTTATTTTAGAATCCAGGGACAAGCAAGGGCAGGACATGTTGAACTTGTTTAACAGTAGTTTCTCCAGAGAGCTTTACTTACATTTGTTGGTTAAAAATTGTTCCTTTGTGCAGGCAGGCACACCGATATGGCTCTTTGGAGGTGAGTGTGTAAATGTGGCCAAATAAAATGGAAATAAAAACTTGTCGAATAAAACAGAGATTGGATTCCAAATTGCTCTTTGTTAATGATGTATAATGAATTTTCTTTCTGTGGCTACTGCTAACTCTTCTGTAATGAGGTGTCAATATCTTGGGTGAAGAATAAAATCCCGGTGCAGGGTTGGGTGGGAACTAAGAGTTGAGAGAGGACGGGGTGAAGGGGGAAGCGAGAGCAAACGTGCCGCACTGGGAGACTTAAGTCATCTTCTTGGAGAATATTGATTTTTTTGTTTTTCTTTTAAGTTGTCTAGCAGGCAGCGAGTCACCTCCTTAGATTTTTATTTGTTTAAAGAAAAAGTTTTAGAAAAAAATAATCCTGAAGTCCTCCCCCTCAAATTAAAAACAGATACAGACATAGAGACTTTTTTTTAGCCTACTGTCCTCGTTTGCTCAGGAGATGGAGTTTTAAAAATAGATTCAGGGGTCACAGACCTAAAACAAGAGTTTGGTAAATGACAACCTTAGAAATAAATGAGCACCACTCTTCGTTCAGTGCTGGCCTGGGTGTCCTACGGACCCTACGTGATCCCCATCTAGGAGCTTATCATCGCGGCCAAACACAAATACATTGTGAAATATAGTTAATTTAATTCAACCAACATGTTGAGTGTTGAGTACGCACTGTGGTTGGTGTCACGTGTAAAGGGATGAGTAAGACAGTCTTGATAGTCAAAGAGCTTGCGGCCTTAGGAGAAGCAGGCAGGTAAATAATTAATAATTATTCATAGAAGGCTAAATTCCATATTAGGTTATGAATGAATTGTCATGGAAGCAGAGAGGAAGGAGAGGGTGTTTAATTCTACGAAAAGGACATTCCATCTCTGCTTTTGGGGGTTTGTAAGGGATACACAGTAGTCTGGCAAGTACTTCGAGACGTATGGTGGAGGACAAGATTTACCCAGTGTTTCACCATTTGATTCTATTCACTGATTTGGGGGAATAAGTGAAAAATCTTCTCCCCTCTCTTACCCCTCGAGGCCATGTTCAAATGGTGTCCTGCAGAAGCATAAACTACCAGACCTTTTAAGGTATTTTTCCTCCACCTTGAAATGGCCTGTGTACTTCACTAGTCTCTTTAAAGAGATGTGCTGCGGGCATGTTAAGGGTTTCCTTTTTTTTTCCTTTCAATTTGAAAAGAAGGATGGAAAAGCCAATACCTCCAGCTTTATTCCTCTTTCACCCTTTACTGTGTTTCCAGATTTCTTCTTTGGTTCTAGGGCAACCTCTAATAAAGATATTAACTTTGTATTTTTCTTCAAAACAAAGACATAGATAATATGGTTTCTGTGTTATATATGTTAGTCCTCTAAGCGAATACCATCCTCTTTTGCTGTTTGACAGATATTCCAGATTAAAGCATTTTTAAAATAATTTATCATTAAAAGAAACTAGAGCAGGTGGCCAAGAAATTCAATCACATTCTTTTCTGAAGAATCAAAGCATTTCACTACTTAGATACTTTCTTCCACAAGATGGCGCTGTAGTTCTTCCAATTATTTGGACTATCGCAGCACAAGGTTCTATTTTATTTTTAAAACATTTCCAGGGTCTGGGCGGAGGCGGGTAAAGGAGGGGGTGAGGGGAATGGGGACATCGGTAATAGTGTCAACAATAGAAATAAAGAAAAAAACCATTTCCCTCTCCCCCTATTTGTTTACATATAAAAGTGACACACAAATAAAGAATGTAAGACCACTTACAGGCAAGTCCAGATTTACTATCTGATTTTAGTGCCATCCATCAGAATAGCCAAAGAACGGAAAATAAAAGGAATTAATACACAATGGATAATTACTAGAAATGTGATATCGATATGAATGTGAATTTATTAATATGAATGTGAATATGATACAAAGCTTGAGTATGAATTAAGAATTTAAAAAAATTGTGCATAAAATTGTGATGTTCTTTAGTACTACTTGTAGTTTGGGTGTTTGAAATGAGTGAATTGTGTAATTAACTGGGATTATATTTTTAGACTAAATATTTTGGTGTTTAATTATGTCCTCAGTTTTGTTCTAAGTATTTTTTTTTTGTTTTATTGTTTTGAAGTTAAGACTTTACAAAGTTTACAAATAAATTATTGAGCCCTTCTTTGTGTAAAACAGTTTCCACCAGATCTACCCAGAAAAACGAAATTTCATTATTACTTTTTTAAGATCCACTAGATTTGAAAAGTAAAAAGACATATACATATATATTGCTAAAAATATATTTAGAAGACTTAGAATTAAAATATTTTGGGAGTGGATTATTTCTGAGATTCACTTTGACCATGTTGGTCCTTTTAATTAAAATTACATATTCATCCAAAGTGTTAGAGATTTTAATTAATGCCTTAACATGGTCTCCTTGTTAGAATAATAAATTTATGAAATGAAAAAGTCCAGCATGAAGAGAAAACAAATACATCACTGTGCAATTCTTAATTATGACTAATTACAATGAATTTATAATTCATCTACATTTTAAAACATCACTGAAGTTGTCAATGTCTGAGAAAACAGTTTGTATTTACCAATTGCACATCTGTAAGGAGTGAATTAATGTGCTAATTAGAAAACTCTTGCAGAAGAAAAAACAGGCTGTGGGCTCCTTTTAATTGTCTGCTCTTGGATCTTACAGTGATGAGTGGGTAGAAATGCCTTGGTTAATTTTAAAATCACTGAATGCATTATTAGCAGATATGTTGGTGCTTAAAGTATTGTATTTATGCCTTATATACCCTTATTAGTTCTACTACTAACTTTCTTTGAAGAACTATGATATGTTGGGCACATGGAGCATTAATTTAATTCACACAACAGTGGTATGGAACAGGCACCATTATTCTGCTTTCACAGATGGAAACACTGAGGCTTAGGGAAACTAGATAATGTTCCAAGGGCTAGACAGCGTGGTGAACGGGCACCGGGGTCTGAATTCAAGTTCCTGGGACTCCAGAGGCTATGAACCACTTTAACCGCATAGGTATATTGTGTAACTTTAAACCACCAACCTGCATTATGTATGTAATTGTCATACCATGTAAGTCTTGGTGGAGGTAACCAATTTAATATGAAATATTATGATCTTAATGTGTAAGAAATAGCTTAGGCTTTCTAATTGTGTTGTCTACCCCATTTCAACAGACTTAGTCAGAAGATAAAATTGCTCCTATTCCAAAATAGTGTTAGGTTCTTAAAAGAAAAAAACTCAGTTTTTAAAAATACCTGATAAACTAAAATGCAACTGAGAGGCCTTTGTATTACATTTTAGGGCTGATTTTCCAGATATTTTGTTGCTAAGGACCTAAAAGTTATTAAAGGAAGCACTGCTGTGAATATCTCTGTTTTTATTTTCTCAAAAAAAAAATTGGGGGGACCATAATAAATATTATCATGAGAAATTTCAAACACGTGCAAAAGTAGAAAAGCACATCTAATAGTCAGTCTCCTATCCACTACCTTCAACAATGGTCAATTCATGGCCAATTTTTTTTGACACTGTAATTTTTTTCAATTACAGTTTACATCCAGTATTATTCTGTACTAGTATCAGGTACACAGTATAGTTGTTAGACAATCATATACTTAACAGAGTTGTCCCCCTGATATTTCAAGTACCCCCGGCCCCCTGCACAGTTATTACAATGTTGTTGACTACATTCTGTATAG
Source organism: Pteronotus mesoamericanus (assembly GCF_021234165.1). Lineage (NCBI taxonomy): Eukaryota > Metazoa > Chordata > Mammalia > Chiroptera > Mormoopidae > Pteronotus > Pteronotus mesoamericanus. The sequence continues at coordinate 8,547,351 of NW_026555310.1, forward strand.
TGAAACAGGTGAAAGGATTATAAAAAATACAAATTGGCAGCTACAGAATAGTTCCAGAGACATAAATCACAGCTGTGAATATTTTTTAAAAGAAGCTAGATGGTTGAAAGAGATGGCTTTGGGTAAAGTGAAGTCTTAGAAAACTGCAGTTCTCAAGACTTATTTAAACCCTAAATTAACTCCAACCCTGAAGATTCTTCGAGTCCCTAAAAGATGCCAGAAAGAGCAACTGGGCTGCGCATTGCACGCAGCAAACACGATGAGAAGAACAAAGCAGAGGCGCGCACACCTCGTGATGGGAGGTGTCATGACTGAATCATTCTTTCCTTCATCCACCTGTCCAGCACCGTTTGACAATTACTTAGTAATTGTAACACATTCAATTCAAATATTTCTGACTCCTCTGTGGTAGGCACTGTGTGAGGTACTGCAAGACTTAACTTACACACAAAATTAAATAACGGATTCAGTGTGCTGACTTCACTATGTGATATCTTTTACTGTACGGCTGATTTAACCATTTTGAGCTATAGTCCTTGATTTTATTGTCAGCTTGTTTGAACAGGTGATAGTCTGTCAACTGACAGAGTTGATGGAATTTATGTATTGGGGTGATGAAATTGTTCTAAATGTTTGGTGTTTAAATGATTTGATGTGTGTTTTAGACATAGTCATTTACATATTTAAGTAACGAAGTGCTATGTCATATCTATACTGTAGTCTAGTAGAGGTGGTAATAGTAATCATAGTAATAATGTTTATAATAGTAATTATTACTTCTTTGGTGGGAAGCAAATTTCCCATGTTAGCCTATAAAAATTTCATTGAAGAGCTGCCTCAGCAACTTCTTTTCTAAAAACAGTAAAAATATGTATTCTCTTCGGCAAGCCACTTACCTCTCTCTGTCCCTGAATTCTCTCCTGTGTAAGATGAAGAAGCTGCACTAGATGGTCTCCAACTTCAAGTTTAATACTAACATCTTATAATTTTAGGATTTCATTGTCCTCCTCCTCTTAGAAATTTGAAGAATTTGATTTTTGAATTTCACTGCTAGGTAAGGCCTAGCAAGTTATCTTACACAGAGTAGAGAGTAAATTTAGTTGAGTAAAATGTATATGTAGCTTTAGACCAATATCAACGTTACGTTATTTTAGTGTCTATTAATTGAGCCTCAGCTATGGGCTGAGCACTAATCTACATGCTGGGTGGGGACCAAGCAGTGAATCAGGATTAAAATCCCTTTCCTTTATGTAGATTACAATCTGGTGGGGAAAGAAGGATAATAAATTTGTAAAACAGCAATGATTTTAGATACTAACAAATGCCCTGCAAGGTAATGGGAGAAACCCGAGGTGGGAAAGTGTTACGCAAAAACAGGCTGCTCAGGGAAGGCCGTTCTGTTATGTGGGGACCAAGGGTGAGAATAACCCAGGCACGATGAAAGCTGAAGCAGAGGTTTGGAAGTCCCGCGTAGGCTGCCATTGTTAAGGGACACATGGTGGCGAAGCTGTGAGTGAGGAGGTGCTCCGAGACGAGGCTGGCGCTAGGTAGTCTCAAGCGGTGACAGTCTGCTAGGGCGCAGTAAGCAGTTTGGATTTTATTCAGATTACAGTGAGAACAGGATAAAGTCCTAACTTTATTCCTAACTGTCCTGTTACATAAATGCATATCCTGAGCTTGTGAGTGTTGAGTCATACTGAGCCAAAAATTTTCTTTCCCTTCCTTGTGTCCGTAGTGATGATACCCTATTACTGTCTTTGAAACTCATTTCTAAAATTACTTCATTAGAGAAGGAATGAAAGTGTCTCCCTGCTCAAGAGCTGAGGATTGCAATGTTTCCACAGTCACTTTGAGAAACAAGAAGCCAAGGGGGTAAACTCCAAGAGGAAAATAAAATTTATATTTGTAATCTCTTTTCCGAGAATTTAGTATTTGCAAATCATTTTTATTCAGTGAGATTTCCTGGAACAGTGGGAGTCACATTCCTGTTTCTGTGATAAGGAGTTATAAATTTGTGATACGCTTAATATTCCCCTTCATATTACGAGTTAAAGTTGAGTACAGATAGACTCATGGAAATACTAATTTTACTCTTACAGGAGCCCCTCCTTATCCATGGTTTCTCCTTCCTCGGATGCAGTTACCTGTGGGCAACCACAATCTGAAAATGTTAAATGGAAGATTCCAGAAATAAACAGTTCATAAGCTTTCGGTTGTTTGCCCCCCAGAGCAGCATGGGGACACCTCAGGCGGTGTGCTCCGGCCCACCCAGGACGGGACTCACCGCTTTCTCCGGCCGACGGGCTCCCGCCTGTTGGTGTCTCAGCAGCCTTCTGGGTGATCAGTTCTGCTGTTGCCGTATTGCAGTGCTTGTGTTCAAATAACTCTTATTTTACTTAATAATGGCCCCAAAGCACAAGAGTAGCGAGGCAGGCAATTTATACATGCCAAAGAGAAGCTCTAGAGTGCTTTTTTAAAGTGAAAAGGTGAGTACAGCACAATGAGATATTTTGAAAGAGAGACCATATTCCCATAAGCTTTATTATAGTATATTGCTATACTTGGTCTATTTTAGCATGATGCATTATTGTTAATCTCTTACTGTGCTTAATGTAGAAATTAAACTTTCTCATAGGTATCTATGTACACAGAAAAACACCTAGTATATATAAGGGTTAGTACTATCTGCAGTTTCAGGAATCTCCTGGGGACCTTGGACCCTATGTCCCGCAGGTCAGCGGGGGCCACTGTACCGAGGGAAAGGGACATTCTAAATATGAGCCTGGCATGCGGCAGAGGGACGGAAAGCTCAAACTGAAGTGCGCCGATACGCCTTCCTAAGAGTTTTATTATATAATATGGGATGCTGGTAACCTTTAAAAGATAATTGGGGAGTTGATTTATGTTTACTATTAAATTGACGCTTACGTATAGTGGGGTAAAACTTGTGGATAGATAGTGTCTAGTTTGGCACAATGTTTTCCCTCTAAAATATGAAAAGACAGATTGTTACATATAAATGGTAATGTACTGGTTTGAACCAAACAAAAGTAAAATTAAATGATGTATTTTGCCATATTAGTGTATGTTTTGAGGGGAGTGAGTTAATGTCTTTGAGCTTCTGTTTCTTTGCTTATGAAAATAAAATTAACCCAGATGACTTCTAAAGAGGCTTATGGTTTCAAAATTCCAGATTCCATTTGATTACCACTGATAAGTTATATATACAATATCGTAAAGAGAGTATTTATTTATAGCTTTATGATCAGTTTTGAATCAGGATGATGGAAGGGAACAGACTAAATAAATTTTAAGTTGCTAGACTCTTCAGAGATGGGTTAATAACCTTTCAAAGATTACTAGCATCTCAAATAAATAGTAAAACTCTTAGGAAGGCGTATCAGCGCACTTCAGTTTGAGCTTTCCTTCTCTCTTTTGCATGACAGGGTCATATTTAGAATGTCCCTCTACCCCAGGGTGGCAGCCCCCCCTTATCTGCAGGGGATACGTTCCAAGGTCCCCAGCGAGTGCCTGAAACCGCAGATAGCACCAAACATTGTATAGCTATGCTTTTTACTATACACATATATACCTATGACAAGTTTAATTTATAAATTAGGCACAGTAAGAGATTAGCAACAATTAGCTTTTGTTTTGTAAATAATAAGTAGGCATTTTTTATTATTTCTTACTAAAATTTGTAATTTTTTTCTCTGAAATAAGGGGAAATTGAATCCCACAAATCCCTAATACTGCCTATTTCGAAAACAGTAGCTGAAAAGAAAATGCTGTATGTGTTATTGCTTCCTGCCTGTGTTTTCACACTTGCAGGACCTGAAGTTAGTTTTGTGAATTAGTCATGACATTAAGTCATTGCTATTGTTTCTTGCCTCTCTTCTAATCATGAAGTTCTCAATAATCCAAAGGCACATCAGAAAATGAAAGACAGTTCAAAGTTGAGTAGGAAATGCAAATTCAATCTGGTGACAATAACTTCTTTTGGGGTTGGGCATGTAGATATTTATTTAGGAAACGTGACTATTGAAAGGCAAGTTGTTTTCTTGTATATTTATCTAAAACTTACTTCGAGATGACAAATATACAGAATTGATAGACATCTGAAGCCTATTAAATTTTATACTCCTGATTTGGTGAAATTTAGGATCTCAATATTAAGAATAAAATTCAGAAGATTTGATGTTTTTCAGTATTGTTTTGTTTTTTTTAGACTTACGCAATGGAAAGTTTATGTTCAGGAAAATAAAAACCCCCTAGTTGACAAATTAAGGCTATATCCAAGTACTTTAGTTTCTCAAGTCATAATCCAAGGCCTTTTTTTTCTTCTCTGTTAATCCTTTCATCAGTTACCATCTCTAGGGATACGGTTCCCAACGTGGAAGCCTTTGGCCTGGGCCTCTCTGCCAAGACCCAGACCCCTCTGCAAGCTGCCCGCTCAGCCTCTGCCCGGGGCTGTGTCACTGGAACCTCAGCTCAACTTGATTGAAACTAAACTCTTTCACTCATCCTTTACTTCTCGATTCTCTTTTAATTTCCTACCAAAAAGAATGACACCCCATTCATCCAACAGCATGAGCCCAAAACCCTGTCCTCATCCTGCACTTCTCCATGGTCACTCTATCACCATATTCTGATTTTTTAAACCACTTATAGAATGTTGGAATCTATTTCTTCATAGCTAGTGTCCCACTCTGAGCTACCTTTATCTCTCATCTAAATTGCTGTGATAACCCCTAACTCATCCCTACTGTCCGCTCTTGTCTGCTTAAAATACGATGTCAGGATCCAGGCAGGAAATTTTAAAAGGCAAAAATGATCATTCATTCTCCTTCTGAAAACCCTGCATGGGTTTTTCATGGGCAACTATTAAAAGGTCAAAATGCTAAACCAGGCCTCAACGACCTACGTGATCTGGCAACTGCCTGCTTCACCTCACTCATCTCGATACAGCTTCCCCTTCAATTTTTGGGCCCCAGTCACCTTGACCTATGAATTTCTAAAATGTGCTATATTCTTTCCTGCCTCAGGGCCTCCGTAAGTCCTATTTTCTTTGCTTAAAATACTCTTTCCTGTCTATTCTTCAAATTAACTCTCATTAGCCCCCAAGAAGTAGTTAGCTCCTATTTAATCCCTCTGCCCAAATATAACTTTCATAGGGAAGACTGTTTTGATCTTTTAAAAAAGGATTGCATCTCCTTAATAAACACTCTTTCTCCTGTAGTTTTTTTCATCCAATCCTTTGGTGTGTATAATGCCAGGTACTCTTCTAAAAGATGGGGATGGAATGAGAGGAGACTGAAACTATGGTGGACAAAACCAGATGATTTCATATGGTGATGAAGGTGATACAGAAGATTAAACTATTATGTTAAAGAATGACTTGAGAGAGGTACTTTGGTAAGATATTTGCAATTGAATTTTATGAGTGTAACATATTTTGTTTGTTTAATATTAGTGGAACGATTGTATTTATTCCATCGGGATGCCATAACAGGGTACCACAACCCGGGTAGCTTAACACAACAGAAATTTCCTTCTCTCACCGTGTTGGCGGTCAGAAATCTGAAATCAAGGTGCGAGCAGGGCCATCCGGCCCCAGAGTCTTTAGAGAAGAGCCCTTCCTTGCCTCTTCTGCGTTTCTGGGGTTCGCCGGCAAACCTTGGCAACCCTGGGCTTGCAGCTGCGTCACTCTGACTTCTGTCTCTGTCATTATGTGGCCCTCTTCTCTGTGTGACTGTGCCCTGTCTCTGCCAAGATTTCCCTCTTGTTGTAGGGATACCAGTCATTTGCTTAGGGCCATCCAACTCCAGGATGACATTATAACTTGATCACATCTGTAGAGGCCCTGTTGCCAAATAAGGTCACTGTTACAAGTATGGGAGGTGAGGGTTTGGCTACCAATCTTTTGGGGGCACAAAGTTCAATCCACAATAACTTCTTCTTTAAGTGAGAGGGAAATTGAAAGTTAATATTTAAAAGTTTATATAGTGTAGTTTCTGACTTATTTTTAAGTAAGTTGTATATTTTGTACAAATATTTGAAAAGGCATTACTCTTTCACTTTGTTTAAGCATGATAAATTATTTTTTATTTACTTTAGACTATTTAGTTGAATCCTAACCACACCAATTTTCATGCCATCCTAAAAAATCAATACCATCATATGAACCAAATTCATCTCATGCTCTCTATTCCCTTAGCAGACAAGAGCTCACTTCTTCATATATTAAAAATAAATGAATGTGGAAGGGTATTCATAACACTCACATCATAAAAATTCATCCTGACATTTTTGCAAAGACTGTGTGTAGAATGTTGACATATTTTTGTTATAAAATGACAGTTTTAGTACAGATTCTCATTGTGACCAAGGAGAAAGAGCAAACAAAAGGAAAAGAGTAAGTTATGGGACCACCCACACCTGCAGTGAACCTGTCAGGCAACAGAATGGCGGAAGCACTTTCTGAAAAGGTACAGGTGATCTTTTGCACATCATAGGGAAGAGGAGAGTCACTGATATTCTCTGCTTCATGCTGTCTATCTTAGAAAAAGTCATTCCTGGTATTTTCCATCAAATGCCATCTTGCCCGCCCTTGAATTCCATTAACACCTCATTTTTAGTTTCCTCAAATGACCCTTGCCTCATACTTACTGCTTACACTGTTCTAGGTGTTTTACGCATATTAACTCAATTAGTCTTCATAACAGCTCATTTCCATTGCACAGCTGAGGAACTGAAACACAGAGAGGTTACATGACTTGTAAGTTGGAGCCGTAATTCAAACCAGTCTACCTCTTGGGCCTGAGTTCTTACCCATCATACTCCACTGCCTGTATGTATAGTAGTGAATTTTAAACTTCTTTTATACCCCTGCCAAACTGTAAGCTTCTGAGAACTTGGACATTATGTCTTTCTTCTGTTTGTATCTCTCCTGTTTGTAGCTCAGTCTTTTGTGCATAATATATACTTTATCCAGTGTCAGAGTCTTTGCCTTCCATATCATGGTTTACATATGAAAATGTTCATTTGGAAAAACAGAATCCTGAATGCCTAGAAAAACAAGAAGGAAACAGACAGAGGGTGGCTTTGTCACTCCCAGGCTCCATCCTCGGGTCTGCTTCCTTCCGTTTATCCTGTCCCACGTCCCCACCTGCTGGTGGCAAAATTTGCACTTAGGTTGGGACTTAAACGTTCTCACGGAGACTAGCGGAAGCATTACCCCCTTTAAGAATAGCCCTATTTTTACAGAAATTAATCACTTTAATGATTTCTGCCATCAGTCAGTAGATGAGAGAGGTGTTTATTTGAGCAGCAGAGCTACCCCTGAGCTGCAGAAATTATACTCATTTTTATGTGAACTAGTATTTTATATGTCTGTTGGTAACTTTTGCACTTATTTGCACTGTCTCTATGTATAAATACAAGATTAATTAAAAGCAGATAAAAAGTTTAATCTTCAATTTTAAATCTGGAAGTTCTGAAATAATGTAGCCATGTTGGTATACATTTGCTTTGTAGGAAATTCTGCTACATAAGATTTAAATTTAATTTTGTCTTTTTATTATGTGATGTGTATATCACAAGCCTGTGGGCAATAGATGAGCTTTAATAAAGATAAAAATAAAAAATATAGGAATGTTAATAAACCTTGTAGCTCATTAAACATTTGGATTTACTGGGTATATGTCTATTAATTTTAGATGAGACTACATTAGGAAACCTTTGTTACATGAAAGTTATAATTACGTGAATAATATATTCACATTCAATACAAAACATCTCCTTCCACATCTTTTTACTGACAATTCTTTAGTAAGAAATTTCAAGGAACTGAAAGACTTAAAAGGTACTGATTAAATATGCAAATATGGCAATTTATATTTCTTTGTAAAGAATTAAAATTTAAAAGATATGTCCAAATGGATTCTTTTCTCACATCTCTTTATCTTCTTAATCTATTTTAGCATTTGTGAGTTCATTATTTTATTAAGATATCACACTTGTGTCTGTACCTTCTTTATTGTTCTGTTCCATTTGTATATTTGAGAATTCTCTGATTCTTTTAAAATTGTACTCTCCAAATTATTCTTTTTTATTTCTCTGTAGAATATTTTCTTTCTTTTAAGGAGTTCTTCAATTTCTGACCTAAGGTTTTTATGTGTGAAGAGTAATTTGAGAATTATTTTTTGTACTACAGTTGTTTATTAAAATAAACATCAGTTTATGAATGTATGACCATGAGAAAAGTATAATTCATTTTCTGTTTTTGTTTGGCTGGGTTCCTTTGGAATTGGGTTTATTTTTAACATTGGATTATGTATTAATTTGCTAGGGTTGCTGTAACAAAAGTACCACAAATTGGATGTCAAACAACAGAAATTTACGGTCTCACATTTCTGGCTCTTGGAAGTAGAAAATCAAGGCATTGGCAGAGGTTTCTTCTGAGGGCTGTTTTTCTAGGGTCTCTTGCCTAGGTTTTGATGGTTTGCTGGTCATCCTTTGATGTTGTTTGGCTTATAGAACCATCACCTTGATCTCTAACTTTATGTTCATCTGGTATGTATCCTCTGTTGCGTGTCTCTGGGTCCAAATTTCCCCTTTTTGTAAGGATACAGTCATGTTGGATTAGAGCCCATTCTAATGACCTCCTGTGATATTGTGACTTGCAGTAAGAAATATATATTGGTCTTCGTCCTCCTTGCTGGCACAGAGCTCCTAAAGCCCTTGGTTTTCTAAGTGTTGAGATTGTTGAAGGTCTTTTGTTATGTGAATGAGGTGATTTGGGGAGAGCACCTAAGGATGGGGGCTGGTTGCCGGCTGAGCCAGCCATGTGATAACAGGGTGGGGATTTTTAGTCCTGCCCCCCAAGGCTCTGGGGAATAGGAGAGGGGCTGGAGGTTGACTCAATGGCCAGAGGGTTAACCAATCATGTCTATGTAATGAGCTTCTATTGAAACCCAAAAGGTACTTTGGAGCGCTTCTGGGTTGCTGAACGCCTGGAGGTGCTGGAAGAGTGGTGCTCCGGGAGAGAGCAGGGACGCCCTGCGCCCTTCACCCATGCCTTGCCCCTTGCGTCTCTTCCACTTGGCTGTTCCTGAGTAATATTCTTTTAAAATAAACAGGTAATCTGGTAGGTAAGTAGCTCTAGCAAACTAATTGAACCAGAGGAGCGAGTCATGGGAACCTCTGACTTATAGCCAGTTGGTCAGAAATACAGATAACAACCCAGACTTGCGACTGGCATCTGAAGTGGGTTGGGGAGGCAGTCTCGTAGGGCCGAACCCTTGACCTGTGGGATCTGATGCTATCTCTGAGCGGATCATGTCAAAATTGAGTTGAATTGTAGGGTACCCAACGGGTGTTTTGAGAACTGCTTGTCGGTGTAGAACACCACCCCCACCCCATACACACACCAACACACACACCCTGGAATTGGTACCAGAACCCTATTTATCTTTCAGTTTAACTTGATCTTCTTCGAAGATGGTATTTTCATATTTCCTTTTCTTATTGCTGAGAAAACTGAGGCATAAGAAAGTTAAACAATTGTTAGAGATAAGTGAGTGTATCCTTTAGGATGTTGTGGCTAATAGTAACTGAATACCCCCCAAAGTGGCTTACACAAAGCATTCATTTTCTTGTGTTGGAAGAGATCTGGCAGCAGGGTGGCTGAAGACCCAGTTATTCATTGGCTGAGCAGTGTCGTCAAGAACTCAAGCTCTTTCTGTCTTTCCACACTATCATTCTCAGCATGTTGACTGTCTTTGTCAGGTTCCTTTAGGGTCAAATGCTCATGCCCTCAATAAGGAAGGTGGAAACTACAAATGTGGTCTTAACAGCTTCTGCACTGGGAATCAGGGACTGCCTGTGGAGGGGAAAGGGGACATGAATGGCTGTTCCGCAGCGTCCGTTAGCGGAGGGGTGCTGTTAATCTCCTCTGTGTGCCACTTTACAAAAGCTATAATAGAAAGGCTGCTTTTGGACATTACAGATAGATAGATAACTCATATAGTCTGACATAAAATCATTAGTGAGCAAGGATGGAGGAACGAGGCTCCATAATGTGTTTGGATATGAATTGGTTAGAGATACTTTTAAATGTATTCTGCCTATGCAAATATGAAAAGAGGGAACCTAGGATTCTAAGGTTTCTCTGATTGGTGGAAAAATGTACACAAACACGTGTGTGTATGTATGTCAAGGTAACATAAGCAGCTCAAGTGATTAATATAAACTATACTAGATTAATATAAAGAACAATAGAAATGTTTGTGACTTTATGGAACTCTCCAAAACATATTTTGCAAACTTTGGTGTTGGTACAAGCTTTGGGTTTAATGGGTTACATTCTAGATAGAGAAAGAGAGGCTCATTAGCAAAACAATTTAATAAATAAACATCCTAATACAACAGAGGAGATCTGAACCTTAGAATAAAAAATGGCATCACCAAATTAAATTGTAAATTTCAAGTTTCTCATAAACTTTTAGTACTACTGACATCTCATTGATGCTTTCTGTCTGAATAAATTTCTGCTCTGATGGTTCCATCTACTTTTGCAAGCCATGCTTTAGAGGAAATTTACCACAGTAGAGGTGGTTTGGGTAGAATGACCAAGACCATGAAATGACCTGAAACACCGAAACAAAATTGTTATTTGTTTTCTACTGCTGCAAACCGAATTACCCAAAACTTGCTAGCTCAAAACCAAACACTATTATTTATCTCAGAGTTCCCATGGCTCAGGGGTCTGGGCACAGCTTAACTGAGTCCTCGCTGATCAAGGCCTTACAAACTGCATTTTCCCCTTGAGGGTTGACTGAGAGAGTGTCTGCTTTTGAGTTCACTAAAGTTGTTGATAGAATTCATTTTCTGGAAAGCTTGCGGATGAGGGCTCTGATTTTTCAGTGCCTGTTGGCTGGAGGTACCAGAGGCCACCTGCAGTTCCTGGAGGCCGTTCACAGCTCCTCACTACGAGAGCCTCTGCGATATAACATGCCCCTTCCTTCATCAAGCCCTCAGGAGAGGCTCTGCCCCTCGGGGTCTCTGGCCTCAGGGAAGGTTTTCACCTGTTCTGGTTAAGTCAGGCCCACCCAGGATAATCTTGCTTTTGATGAACTCAAAACCAACTCATTTGGGACCTTAATTGTATCCGCCAAATCCTTTCATCTTTGCCATATTCTATTGGTTAGCAAGCTCCACGTACGCTCAAGGGGAGAACATTATGCGGGGTGTGAACGCCCAGGAGTGGGAGTCATGGGCCACCCTGGGGTCTGTCTACCACATTCACCTCGAGAAAGCTCAGGTGGACACAGTAGCAATGTGATGTCCATGTGGAATATATTCTATCCTTCAATTCCTGATTAGTTATTATTATCCCCTTTTTACAGATTTGGAAAATGACTCAAGGCAGCAGTTTGGCCGAGATCACTCAGGAAGGTTACTCACTCAGGGCCAGTCTGTCTGATTTTGAATCTCGTACTCTCTTCACATTATAATGTTACCTTATTCAACTGTAGAATCATCACAGAATCAAACTGAAACTAATAGGTAGAAGTTTTAGGGAGATGGATCATTTGACATTTTCTAATAGTAACTCTACCATGGAATGGTGTGAACTTAGTTTAGTGCAATGTTTATAATCCTGGCTGCATATTAGAATCACTAGAGGAGCTTTGGAAATATACTGATTTGCAGGGATCCTCCAATCATATCAACAAAATGAGAGTGTCTGTGAGGTAGGTCCCAGTCTTTTGGTGTTTTTATGTTTTCTTATCAATAAATGCCCCTGGTAAAATATTTGGTTTGAGGACATAAGAATGGGTTAAATAACAGGCTGAAGTGATGTTTGAATGTGAAAGGGGGCTCTTTGGAAAATGGCGGAGTCTCTATTAATCCACATGTTTCAGTAAAGATAATCCAGCTGTTTGGCAGGAATGTTATACAGAGGGTTTGAGAATGAATGCTTGGTTGGACTGGAAGACCTTTAAAATCTCTTCAGATCTTGAAAGTCTGTGAGTCTATGATGCTGGTTTTCAAAAAGTGTTAAATGTGGTTTATAATGGGTCAACCTGAATGGTGTGAAGTTTTGTCATTTTTTGGATTTCTGTATTCTACACAAATCTCACAAAAATTGACCTGATGTGGTAAGGAAGGTAGATTGGTGGTTATAGTGCTGGATACAATAGGAGTGGTTAGATATGATAGAGAAAAGAATGCTACTAGAGATTTTATTGGAAAAAAGACTAACAAAAATTGACAATGATGACCTATTTAGTATGAGTTCCCATAATATTCCAGGGTTCCTTTGCTTCATTTACTCCTATCTCTGCTATAATAATTTTCATTTTTTAAAATATCTGTCTAGTATGATGATTGATTGGTAACAATTTCTTTTTACCTTAGATTCTAAACCCATTTCATTTACTTCATTTTCTATTTCACTTTTTCTTAGGTTGTTTTTATATTTTTAACTTTCCTTTATACTTTTTAATACTTTCAATTTTCCTCATTTTATTCCCCCTGTCAATTTCCTTGATAACATTTTAATGTCTTTCTCAGCTTCATCATCTTCATAACTTGAAACCTGCAGGTATTTGCAGTTTTTGTAGTTAGGTTGGCCTATTGATTGCCTATCATCAGCTCCGTCAGCACTCTCTAATTCATGCTACTTGTTAAATTATGTAGGCTTTTCCAATACTTTAATTTCTATTTAAACATACTTGAAATACATAATGCAGATTTTAGAAATTTAAATATAGCAGGTGATGAAGTACTCCATTTTGGAGAGCAGTGACTGCGACCATGAATTAAATAAAGCTTCAGGTTGCCCTGCACCAGGTGTCTTTCAGCCCCACCGGATCTGCAGCATGTTGAAACAAATTGCAAGCCTTGGTGAATGATGTCATCTGAGGAGTACAATGGGCTGACAACGTTACAGATATAACTAGCACAAATTACCAAGCAGTGGCAGTGGTTATTTTATAATGTTTTCCCCACTTTTTGCATCTGTTTCTACAAAATGCAGACAGCAGAATCTTTGAGGCGACCGTTTTGCATTCTAATCGCTGATTCTCAGTAAAGTGTTGTCTGACCTTGGGCTCTGCATTTATATTTGGAAGAAGCTTCAGAATAAGTTTCAAATTATTAGAAAGAAAATTGTAATCTCCCTGTACTTCAAGTGTATTACTTTCAATTCCCACGTGTCTGCAAGCTCTGCCAGTCACTGCTACAATTAAATGGTCACAAAAGATGAAGACTAGAATGGTAATTCTTTAGTAACACATTACACGTGTTCCATTTCTTTATTAGTGTTCTATGGTGGTTGTTTGAGATCCGATGGTAAACAGAAGAATGGGAAGACATTCATTTTCTTCATTTTCTGAGATGATAACCTTGAATATGAAATAAAGCAAAATGCAATTAAAAAGCAACGATAAATTATTGATTCAAAGTCCTAAAAATAGCTACAAATACTTTGTCTTTTTTAAAAAAAATCCTCACCTGAGGACATTTTTTCATTGCTTTTAGAAAGAGAAGAAGGGGTGTTAGGGAGAGAAAGAGAGAGAAAGGAGGGGGGGGCAGGGTGGAGGGGAGAGAGAGAGGGAGAAAAATGTTGATGTGAGAGAGAAATTCCAGTTGGTTGCCTTCCATACGTGCCTGGACTCGGGATTATATGCGCCCAGACCACAGATAGAACTGCAACCTTAGGTATGTGCCCTGACTGGGAATCAAACCCTCAGCCTTTCTGTGTATGGGATGATGCTCCAACCAACTAAGCCACACCAGTCAGGGCAAATATTTTGCCTTTTTAATTACTTTCAGTTTTAAAAAATTAAATTTGAAATGTGCACAAAGTGCATATTCTTTATCATTATGCTTTTTCAACAAATATCATAAAGACACATTCTCCTCTTTACTGAATCTATCCAGTCTCTATTTTGAATGTCATCTACACTGGTGACTCCTAGAATTGTATCTCCAGCTTACACTTCTCTCCAAATTCTAGGAATGTGTATCCAATATCTTACACAACACCTCCACTGTCATTTAATAGCCACCAAATATTTATTGAGCAACCGCTGTGTGCTAGGCACTGATCTAGTCCCTGGGAATACTTCAAGGAACAAAACAGGATAGTCCTATTCTCATGAAGCTTTCATTCTATTGAGGGTAGACAATGAGATAAATAAGGCAAATACATGGGATATTAGACAGTGTTTGTTCATTGCTATGTAGCGACAGTCCTGGGAAGGACCATAGAAAATGTTCGTGTGGGGTGGTTTGACATTTTAAAAGAAGTGGTCAGGGATAAGCTTCTCAGTAAGGTGTCATTTGAGCCAAGTACTGAAGGAGACGAGGGAATGAGCCAAGTGGACATCCGCTGGGAGAGATTCCAGGCAGAAAGAACAGTATGCGCCAAGGCCTGACTGGCTTCTTCTAGAAACAATAAGGAGGCCAGGGAGACTGAAGTGAATGAGGGAAGAAGCGGGGGATCGGAGGGGTAGCATGGGCCAGATCAGATGAGGCTTGGCAAGGACTTTACCTTTTACTTCCAGCGAGATAGGACAGCACTGAGGGTTTTCAGTGGCGGAGCGACACCATCTGACTTTGTTGCGATGGGATCACTCTTTGGATGCAGTTTTGAGCATGTAGCGAAGGGAGGGACACTGGTAGGGAGGCCAGTAAGGCTGGTGGCTTGGATCAAGGGTGGGTGTGGGTACAGGTGGTAAATGGTTACATGCTGGATATATACTGAAGACAGGCAAAAAGGATATCCTGGGGAATTGGACGGGGATGTGAGAGAAATGACTCGAGTTTTTGACCTGAGCAATGATCTACCGAGCGTTGACTGAAGTGGGAAATATGCTTTTATTCAACCTGGAGGAAAATAAAAACCTTTCAGACTAGTGTATATTATTAAACGTCTGTAATAATAATGATCAGTTTTAATCCTCAGAATTTTTCTTAAATTCTTTCTTAACATTTTAATTTTGAGGTAACTCTGAATACCTCTATTTTTTAATTCTGTAAAGAAGATACAGTGTCCTAAATTTTTCAGCAGCTATGATTCCATTGTGAAGCATATTGTTTACTTTAAAATATATTAATGTTCATGAATTTTTTAGTATATTAAGAGTTTTAGGATTTTTTTGGTAAATCCACAACTATTTCTAATTTGAAACATAATGCTTAATCCTACCTTGAACTCCCAATAACCCCTGGCTACTATTTTTAGATTGGGAAGGAGAAAAGTTACAGTATTGTATCCTTTTTGTTTCTAACTCTAGTTTGAAAGCTGGCTTTTTAAAACAACTTTTTTTTTCTGAATATAAAAATAATACATACTGATTTAGGAAAATTTGAAAAAGAGGAAGAAGTATAAAGAAGAGACTAGAAATCAGCTTCACCTCTTCATCCTGCATTTTTGTATCCAGACTTTTTCAACCAGGTGTGGAGAAAATAATGAGAACTAGGAAACCATAGCTCACTACTGAGAGTAAAGACTGATGATTCAGTAACATGTCTCACTTATGGGAAGAGACCAACCCACCTTGTATTATCTCCTTCCCACCAATATTTAAACAGGCTACTAACTTATTACAAAAATATCCCAAAGTAAATGTGCAGTAAAATGCTTTGTGAAAGGAAAAAAAAAAAAAAAAACAAAAACAAACAAAAGACACTCTTTCTGACCCTAGTATGTTTATTTTATATTTAACAAAACACATTGTGCTTTCTATGTGCCAAGCACTATTGTAAACACTTTATAAATATTAACTTACTCAATTTATCTAATCATCAGAATGACCTCTGAGTGAGGTACTCCTGTAATTCACATTTTACAGAGGCAAAACATGCAGCGCGAACTGGTTAAGTAATTTGCTCAAGGTTACTCAGCTGGTAAGCTAGGAATTAAATCCAAGCAGTTTGGATCCTGAGTCTCCACTCTTAACTAGTCTATGCAGTGATGAACTTGGATCCTTTACAGTAATAAGCCAAGTTTGTTTTGTTTCATTCAGATTAACTGAGAGAGAATTAAACGTTTTATTTTTTTAAAGACTTTATTTATTTATTTATTTATTTGTTGGGGGGCAGGAGGGAGAAAAAGAGGGAGAGAAACTTTGATCGGTTACCTGTCAGGTGCCCCCAGCCCCCAACCAGGGACCCGGCCCACAACCCAGGCATGTGCCCTGACCAAGAATCCAACCAGCAACCTTTTGATTTGCTGGGTGACACCCATCCCACTGAGCCACACCAGTCGGGAAGAGAATTAAGCATTTTAAACATGTCTTTTAAGATCACTTCTCTTTTCAAAATCCTTCAATGATTTCCCTTTCACTTAAAGAAAAAGTCGAAAGAAAAAGTCAAAGTTGTAGCAGTGACTGGTAGGACTCTTATGCTTTGGGGCCCCGCCCTATCTCCAACCTCGCTGCCTCTGAGTCTCCCTCCGGCCCCCGTTGTACCACCGCTGCGCACGGTCTTCCTTCTGTCCTGCAGACAGGCACCACTCCCTCAGCACTTGCTATTTCCTCTGCCTAGAAACCCTTTTCCCTAAGGTATTACCGCCATCGCCTCCTCATCTCCTTCAGGCTGGACTCTCATGTCCATCTTTGTGAGGCCTTTACTAACACCCTATTTAAAATTTTAACTTCTCCATAACTTCCTATTTCTCTGTCTTTATTATTTCCATAATGCTTTTACCAACTAAAATACTATGCAATTAATTAATTGTAGTTAATTTAGTTTATTCATCTCCCTCAGTCCCCACCCCCTACTGAAATAAGCTACTGAGAGGGTAGCAGTTTGTGTGTTTCGTTAATTGATATATCACCAGTGTCTGGTACATAGCAGATTTTCATTAAACATTTGTTAAATGAATATACATATGATGCTCACTCCAAAGGGATATCTATTGCAAGGATTCAGCCTGAAGGGCCCTCTCTGGGACTGTGAGAGCTAATGTATGATCTATCTGTAGATTGCAGGATATTCTGACGATGATGTGGACTAGAAGAGGATATGAAATAATTTGGTTTATTTTTAAAAAATCATATGGAAAGAGACCTTAAAGATCTTTCAGTGCTCTGATGAACAGCTAGTAAGGAAGGAACTTATATTCATTGATTTATTACCCATTTTCTGATCCCTATGTTTTGTTTAGTCAACCTGGTTTCACAGGATACTCACTATAAAAACCTATACTATTAAAATAAAATATATGTCACAGAAGAAACATATTTGGATATGAGAGTCATCTCAGATAAGATATACAAGCCGTTATGAGAAGCTATGCTTAGAACAATAAAAAGTACGAAAAAGATAATTTTAAAAGTACAAAAAAATGCAACAAAATAAAAAATTATCAAAAAATAAGATACATTAAAATAATGAGAAAATTTTAGCTTATAAGTACAACTGCATTAGAAGAAAGAATAACACATATCCTAAGAAAAATATAAAAAACTGATATAAAAGCATGAAAAAAAGTCAGAATTCTTATATCAGAACTCTTACAAATTTTTAACTCAAAGTTGGAGAATATTTTATCCAGTCATTTACTGTTGAGGATCCTTTTGTCTCCTCCCCAAAATGTTTCTGACCTTCGTTGGACAATGTTCACTGGAGAATCATCATGGAATAACCAAATCCCTAATGAACTAGCAGGCCACCTTGTTTCAAAATGTAATAATGAGTCATTTTATCCCTTTCCCTTAAATTATTTCTCTTCAACTTTACTTTTTAGTATCCTGGAAATTTGATTATATTTATAGCAAAATATTTTGCTGTATTTATAGCTTGAAAACATTTTGAAATGCTCTGAGGAGGATTATTAGAATGTGTACAATTTATGACTTTTAAAAATATTAATAAAGTTTGGGGAGTCTATATTAGTCCAGATATACTACTGACTGTAACAATTGCAAATCTCAGCAGCCTTTATTTCTAGCTCATGCCATAATCCAATGAAGGTCATTGGGAGGTAGGAGGAGGTCCCTCCTCCACACAGTCATTCAGAGATCTATTCTCCTTCCATCGTGTGGCTTTTGTTGTGTTTTGTTTTTTAATCTTCAAAAGTCTCAAGGCATTCCACTGGATATGTTACTCAAAGATTTTATTTATTTTTAAAGCAGAGGAATGGAGGGAGAAAGAGGAGAGAAGCATAGGTATGAGAGAGAAACATGGGTCAGTTACCTCTCTTAAGTGCCGGGTCCCCTGTTTTGGAGACAGGCCTGCAACCACCACGGGCAGCCCTTCGCTCCGCAGGGTGATGCCCAACCAACTGAGCTACAAGGGCCATGGCATTTCACTGGATATTTTTGCAAGCAGCGGGCATGCAAAGGGAGAGACAGAACATGGAGGTTTCAGGAGCCAGGTGCAGGGGTGCCCAAGAGTGTGGAATATTGCTTCTAACCATACTCTGTTGGCTACAACTCAGTGAAGAGCTCTTCCTAAACAAAGGGGTTTCGGAAATGTATTCTTGTTGTTTCTTTAGAAAAGATAATAAAGTTTGTTGAACACATAGCATTGTTTCTATCACAGTGCCTGATCTGGCTTTTTCCCATTTCCCCATATTTGAGATGTTTGATGAAATGAAATACAATTGTTTTTCTAAATAACAATTAGTCATTTAATTTGTCTATAAGCTAGTAATCCAAAAGAATCCTAGACGTTAGATACATTTGTTTCCAGTGTTCCTGACTATACATGTTCATTTGCCTAGATTTTTAAAATGCTAAGTTTTAACATTGAAAAATGCTCCTATTCTACATCTTATTTTGTAAGTGCGAACCTTCATTGGTTTTCTCATTGTTTCTGAGAATGTTATGATCATTTTCTGCAGTAGTCTGTGTTCAGAGACCGGGCAACTCTGGGAGGTATTCAGCCAACCTCAGTAGGCAGTTATTACAGTTATCTTGTCGAATTTAAGAGGATTCACAGCATCTTTTTAACATTCTGGCTTCACCAGCACTGTATAAATGGGCCTTTTTATGAAACTTGCACAAAAAACAAAAGACATTTTAGTTTCTCTCAGATTCAGTCACTCTTGTATCTAAAAACTTTCAGCAGTTCCTTGTCTTCAAAATAAAGTCCTGAGTCATTATGGTTTTCAAGGTTATGGGCTTCACTTCGCTTTCCATCCTTATTTCTTACTTGTCTACCCTATGCATCTAAACTAAAGTTTCATTCTTCAGAGAGGGAGTAAACATTTTGTTTCTGATGTATCGTCCATCTAGAATATCCCTGATTCCCCTTTCTTCCCTTTAAAACCAATTTATTTACTTCAAAGTTAAGGTCAAACACTCCATCCTCCATGAAAATTTCCCTAGTCTCTCAGTTAATCTGTTGCCTTTGTCTTCTACATTTGTTTAGTATTTTGAATAATACCACTCTCATAGAACCAATTACATTTTGCTTTGCCTGATAGTTTTTATGTGTATACATATATATCTTGGTGACTAGATATCTTCCTAAGATCACATGCCCTTAGAAGTACATATCATTGTAGCTTTTACCACACCTGTGTATACCTTAGCCATAGAATTTCCTTAACTAATGTTCATTGATTTTGATTAGATTTTTATAATTGTGTTCATTTCTATCATTTGTTAACAGAGGGTACTTTAGAATTGGAGATGTTAGAAATCTCCTGTCAGCTTATTCAAGGAAGCTTATAGAGCTAATCTCAGCTAGATATCTTGAACTAAAATATACATTTTCTTCTTTTTTAAAAAACTTTGCTGTATTTCATATTAGCTTACACTAGCACATACATTTAGCAAACATTAAGAATGCTTAGTTAAGGGAATTTTGTGAAGTGCTACAACTTTTACCCTTTAGAAAATTACATCTTCTTTCTTTCTGATGTAGCCAAACCAAGACTGCCCCGATAGCCCCTCGCGCTGTCTTTCTGCACGACTACTACTATTTTTAACTACGACTTTGGCCTTAATGGAAATCTCAGACTCTTGCTGTTTTTCTTTCTTCATGACACACTAAATGTGTTATTTTCTCTAGCCTAAATAATCAGACTATGGCACTTTATAAAACCAAATATGACAAAATATTTTCTATTTACAGGTGTATATACTATGTTTTTTATGTGTCAGATTGAGTGTTTACCAGTGCAGACATGTTAGATGGTAATGTAACCAAATGGCTTACTCCATCTCTATTTGTGTTGGCTCTGCCGTGCTACTAAAGAAAGGTTGACTCATCCTTTAGAGCTGTGAATCTCAAGGTGGAAGGATCTGTCCCAGGGTGGTGTTGGTGGTATCAAATTAAAGGTAGTGAGTGATATGATTTTTTAAATAAACTATAGAAAAAAAATCAAGAAGATATCTTATTGAGTGGTGTGGATACAATTTAGAATCTTGGTGGAGTGCATATTTTTGAAGGAAACCTGAGTTAAAAAGAGGTGAGGACTATGGCTTTAGGGCTTCTAATTCCACTACATGGGATGGTGACAATCACAAGACAGACTTTCCCTCCATGTGTCTGTAATGAAGTTTTAGATTAAATTGTGATTTTGCATTTATCTGCAAAAATATATTTCTTATTTAATCATTGGTATGAATACTAATCAATTATCTAAATAGATTCCAAAAATGAAAAACTATTTTTAAGCAAGGCTGAGATAAATATAAATTTTAGATGCAAATTGAGATCCCCTCCTTGCATTTCCACAGTTCCATTTTGCTCCTTTTAGCTGAACTCAGGACTCTTTACTAAATTGTTATAATCTCATCATATCACCCTTTGACAAGAGTCGATACTCACTCACTGTGGAAAATTGATGCTCATCTATCACCAAAACAGGATTCTCATCTACCACTACTCTCTAGGTGCCTAGGGGACAAGCTGCAGGAGAAGACTCCCTTTCTTTATAGGGCTTCTTTCTATTTTTTCTACTTCCTGTCTCTTCTCCTGGCCAACTCCAACCGATCAAATATGACCTTCTTCCCCACCACCTTCCTTGTGATTCACACTTTTCACCCATGTATTCCCTGCTCTTTATATCTTTTAGCTCCTCTCTCAAATGTTTAACCAGGATTTTATGTTTGTTATCACAGCTTCTATACTGAGTTCTAGCTAGAAGTTCTTATGGAAAGGGACTTTCTCTGTATTACCAACCCTCCTCACAGTCTCTTTGCATTACGGCAACAGAGCAACTGGTATCAATAGTTAATTGAAAATTCAGTATGCAGTACATTCAGTTTCTGCTTCTGCATCATGTTACCAAGCTATTTAGAAATCAGCATGTTATAGAGGTATAACTTTTTTAAAAATCTAAACTTTTTGTGTAAAGATGAACTTAGACATTTATTTTACTTGTATAAAGATGACTTAATAAATGTTTATTTTTACATTTATTTTCTTAAACACTGATTGTCTTGTATGCACTAATTTTATTTTTTTATTGAATTATTGGGGTGACGTTGGTTAATAAAATTATACAGTTTTCAGAGGTACAGTTCTTTAACACAGCACCTGTATATCGTATTGTATTAGTGCATCCCTCCAAGTTAAGTCTCCTTTCATTCTTACTTATCTTTCCTTTACCCTCTTCTACCTCCCCCACCCCCTTTCTCTCTGGTAATCACCATACTATTGTCTATGAGGTTTTTTTTTTCCCTCAGTTCCTTCACCATTTTCACCCAGACCCCCACTCCATTCCCCTCTGACAGCTGTGCACTAACCAATTTTAAATGAATAAGGTTTATAAATTATAATTATGATATACTAATTGTCATCTAATTACCAGTTTTAAAATCACACACTTAGCTGAAGACCTCAAATATCAAATTTTAAAGTTTTACAGAAATGGCAGTAATGCAAATATTGATGATAGTCAATCAGGTTAAAGTAGATATATATTCCAGTAGGCTACTGTGAAATGTGTCAGAAATTCAAGGAAGAATGTCATCAAAGTGAAATTAACAAATCAGAAGTCAATACTTTCTCCATTAAATTAGGGATATATTAGGGAAGAATATCCGATTGCTGGAAAAAAGAGGGAATGAAAAAATAATCCAGCAAATGTGAAAAATCATTTACATACTTGGTTAGTTTAAGAAGCTATATTAAAGTAAAGAAGTCTTTCTTTTTAAAATAATTCTGATTACAGGCAAAACTCTAAGTATAAATACTGAGAAATATGAAAAAATCATATCTTTACTTTGTTTACTATGTTTTATCATCCCAAGGCATAGCACTGGGAACTTATGACAGGCACATTCTTACTCCATTTTTTGACTTGGAGGCCAAAAGCGTCCACATGGTAAATATGTAGGGTCTGGGGGTTTAGCTGTTTTTTTCCCCTTCCCTCATTCTGTTCTTGCTAAATCTCTAGTTGTGCTCTTTTTGTGCTGTATCATAACTACTGCTTACTAGCTCATCTCTCCATCTTCATATTCCCAGAGCCTAGCACAATGATTTCTACAAAGCAGATTCTCAATAAATGATTGTTGAAAAAATAAACAAATAAGCAAAAGAAAAAAGACACTCAAAAGAAAAAGAAAGACAAATAAAAAGATAAAATTTCATAGACTATTAAAGCATGTTTAATAATAACTCAAAATTATCTTTTATGTCTCTTTTTTCTTATCCATTTTTTTCTCTCACATATCTGCTTTTCATTTACTTCACCCTCAAGAGTTCCTTTTACTCGCATCTGACCTAATTTCTTTCACCTCACACCCAATTCTCTTTTTTATTCCTTATCAATTCCCCTGTTTTCCATCTCTGACTCCCCACCCTATGGATTTCTTATGGCCAGGGAGATAGACACAAACCTTATTCATTCACCTTATCGGCAAATATATTGAAATCTACACTGGGTCAGGTACTAAACAAGGTTCTAGAACCTCAGAGGGGAACAGATATTCCTGCCCTGAAGAGAGATACATTCTAGGTAGAGGTAAGATAGATAAGTGAACAACTTTAAAATGATATGGTATGCATTACAATAGAGATGAACGGTGAGTGCTATAGATTCGAAGAATACAGGAGAGATGGGAGTATCCAACCCTAGCTTTCTCCGTGCGCCCGCGCGCGTGTGTAAGGAAGGTTATACTCACGCAAGCCTTGAAAGATGACTGGAAATTCATCAGGCTGGACATGGGATGAGAGTGCTGGTGCAAAATGAGAGATGATAAAAGGCTTTATCACACAAAGTAAACAGCATAATGCAGAGAGCCTAGCTGCTTTTGCACAATAACAGAAAAGCATTCTGGAATGCATACCCAGATTAAGAAGCTTGTAATTTACCACACGGCTTCCTTCATTAAGAAAATCACATTATGAGAAAAATGTCAGCTGAACTAGATGGTGTGCTTAGTGACACAGTAAAAATTGTGAGTTATGTTAATGCTAATGTGTTAAATTCTACATTATTCTCTTTATTATGTGATGATGTAAAGGATATGAAACCTGATCATAAGCAACAGTTTTTATATGCTGAGTTCTAATGATTTTTGAAGGAAATGTTCTATTGAGAAGGTTTGAACCACAAAAGAAACTCAGTTTTTCTGCAAGATAAGAAATTAGTTTTATTCCAGCATTTTAAAGTTGTGAATTGGACAGTATAGATTTATTTATTTATCTTACATCTTTGATATTTTCAATGATCTAAATACATCTATGGGAGGAAGAAATGCAAAATATATCTGAGTAATACATAAAACTGAAGGGAAAAAATTGAGAGTTAGAAGCTTGGAAGAACAGTTTCTATAGATTGTCATAATATGTTCCATAATTTAACAAAAAATATCAGTGGGATAATTGACAGTCTTGGCATTGCACATCTGTGAGTACCTTACAAATTTGATAGAATGTTTGGAATTTATTTTGTATCAAAAGAAGATGCACACATGAAATAAATGGATCCAGTATTCTTTTTAATTTTTGAAAGATTATATAAATTTAACAATGACTTTAGTGATACATTGTTATAATGGTTTACTAATAAAGATAGATTTTCAACACACAGCATCACTTGCTTTGCTCTAGGTAAAAATTAAAGACAAATATCCTGAGCTTACGGTAATTCATTTTCTTTCATTCCTGTCAATATACCTTCGTGAGGCTGATTTTTCTGCTATGCATGTTAATAAAACAAAACATAGATGTATGTTATCCCCTGAGAGTAGCATGATCATCAATCCAACCTAGATAAGGTAGCAAGCATAAAACAAGCTCAACTATTGATGTACACAGTGTTCATCCAAAGAGTGTATAAAGCAATTTAATACAGGGGATTTCTGTTTTCTTTATGACTTTTTGTTATTTATGATTGTGAAAGACAAAATTTATGAGCATAATCAGCAGTTCCCCATTTTAATCTCCTTCACAAACAGTTTCAATAAACAGTGTATATAGTTTCCGTAATTTTTCCTGTTAGGTTTGTTCTGATTAGATTTATTGAAATGTAGTTTTAGGTCTTCTGTGTTTCTATGTCTTTCAAAACTTATTTTTCTAGAAGTTCATTTTATTATACTTTAAAAAGATAAAATTTTAAATCTTTAATCTGTTGATTCACAAGAACTAGAGATTAAAAATCAGTTTGCTCAATAAAACTGGATAAAAAAACTGGTCTGTCACCACAGATAATTTGAGAAAACATTTCTGTAGGTAAGTTTGGGATTTTGGACATTGTCCTAAGGACAGGAAGAAGCTTTTGGAGCTTCTGTTGGTAGCTGTTATTCTCATTCTTTAGGATTCTATGTGGACATTCACAATTAGCAGGCTTGGAAGACCCCAACTATCAGGCTAGTTTAGGTGCTTGGGATGGGAGCACAACTAACCTCAAACCCCATCGCCAGCTTGGTCTAAGATAGTCCAGGTGCCTCCTCTGCAAGCACTCCTGAGGGACAGCTTCTACCCGCTCTGAGTGGTGAAGAGGTCTCCACCAGATCCTAGAAATACTGTGTAAAATATGTTTAATAATTGTCATTTAAGTGAAGGACGTCCTTGTATACTAAATTGTTATTAGCAAAATCATGATTATGTGATTATGTATAATCTCTAAATATGTGAAGGGTTAATTTGGCTCTGTTTTTATATAGAGTAATCGGATTTTGGAGCCCCAAAGGAGTTGATGCATTTAACTTTATCTCTTATAGAAAACTGAGGCTCAGAGGGGTTCAACAGAAAGAACTGATTAAGAGTTTGGGTTTTAAAGGCAGAGACTGGAATTAAGCAGCCACAAACCAAGGCACACTTGAGACTACCAGAAGCTGAAAAAGGCAAGAAAGGATCCTCTCCTACCAACTTCAGATCATTACCTTGATTGCAGATTTCTAGCTTCTAGAACTGTGAGAGAATACATTTCTGTTGTTTTAAGACACTTTGTGGTCATCTGTTTTGGCAGTCCTAGCAAACGAGTACATGTACTGACTGATGCAGTGTCATGACTAAGTTTCTTTGGTATGTGAATTTCCAAATGAGTTAAACTAATGTCCTCTCTAGGATTATGAATTAAAAAAAAAAAAGAGTATGGGTCTTGGAATCAATAGTTAAGATTCAAAATCCAACTGTGCTGTGGTACTTAATGTTGACCTTAGGCAGGTTATTTAGTTTCTCTATGCTTTGGTTTCTTCATCCATAATAGTTTGATAATAATAATAATAGTATTTATTTTATAAAGCTACTGTGATGATTAAGTGAAGTAATCCATGAAAGCTTTTAAACTTAAGCACCGAGCTTAAAAATGTGGTAGGCAATTTTCATGTGTTAGATATTTTCGTAACTGTGATGAGGGTGGTAGCATGTGTTGGTGACAGAGGAGCTCCTTTCACCTGTCCAGTTGGCAGTAGGAATCTGGGATGCTGCTGGTCAGCTGATATTTTACCACTGCTTCAGTCGTTCCACTAAACTGTTTGTTCACTCGTGTACTTTTGTGGATTGACCTTCATGTAATGATCCCTTTTTCAAATGCTCACATTTTTAAAGGATGAAATCCTACTCGCAAGCGTACCCATAGTTTCTCAACTGGGTGGCGATCTCACAAGTTTGCCATATGATTCACCTGGTATGGAACAATTACCAGGGGTTAGAAAGGGAACCATAGCCTTGTGAACCTACTGTTGGAATAGGCTCATTCCATCGCTGAGACATATTTTGAAAGCAAATCTTCAGTCTTTAAATTGAAGAGTATTTTGCCAATATATTCAACACATATATCTATATAATTAGAAAAGTATATTATTCAAGGTTCTCACAAGGCACGGTATGGAGCCACATGTTAAGCCCATGAATGAGAACGACAGGAAATTCCATCTTAATTTATTTAAACAAATATGCATTGAGCCCCAAACTTACTGCCTGGTATTACGCTGGGCTCTGAATGTGCAGTTATGACTAAATAGAAGCTTGCTATACCAGAGCTTTTCATCTAGTGCAAGAGCTCTTTCAATACAGCATCCTGACCCACAGGAGGGAAAAAATCTGTCATGAAAATAAAAAGAAAATTTTCAGAGAACAATAAAACATCACCACTTTACAAATAAAGAATGAACAAAGATTCAATAAGAAAACAAAATGAAGATGAGATGACAGTATCAATAATAATAGTATAAAAGACTTTTCTCTTAAGGGACACGGTCCTGCCGTACCTGAGCTCCTGCAATGGCAGAGCTGAGAGCAGGGTCCCCTTACCAGGATGTCCTCCTGCAGGACAACTTGAAGAACACAATCTCTCCAGGAGAGTGAGTGTTACATGCAGACCCGCCAGGCCCTGGGATTTGAGCAAGATCTGCTCCCACGGTTTCAGTTACTTGCCTGAGCTAGCCCAAACTTGATTTTTAGGAAAAACTGCTCCCTTGGCTTCAATGATTGGTTTCATTCTATTTAACTTTGTTACTCAGACATCTGGTGAGTTCACCAAACTCAAAAAGCTGTGGCCAGGGTTGCATGGCAGAGGGGTGGTGTCCTCTGAGTGAGGAGCAACTCTGGGGGGTAAATGGGCAGATGTTAAGGGGAATTTGGACACCAGCAAGTAGCACACCCTCATCTGAAAGGGCGACAATGGAAAAGATGCCTTTTCTATGACTGTCCTGATGAAATGGATGCACCTTTGTGGGCAGCAATATTGAGGTGGAGAATTTTGAAATAAATTTAAACTTGGAATTACCTGACAATAAGTAGAAGTAATTGAATCAGCCTAAAATTCAGTAGATAGGTTTTCTAGCAACTTTTAAAAGAGAGAGCTATAGTGGAGTGGTCAGGAGAATCAACTCTGAAGTAGCGCTGCCTGTGTTTGGACTCTGGCTCCACTCCTATCAGCTGTGCATTTACCTCTCTGTGCTTCACTTTCTTCATTTGTACTGTGGGTCCCTCACAGGACTGTTATGAGAATCAGAGAGTTAATGATCTTAGGATACTCTGACACACAATACTCCATTCAATATTCAGCACTCTTCACCAGTGCACTCAATACAAGTAGTTATTCTTTCATCAGGAAAAAAATGAGGTCTTAAGATGAATACAAGGTGTAGAAGATAAAGTTACATTTTTGCGTACCTGAGTTTTGTCAATTAAAATAGCATTTTTACAGAAGGACACAGTGTGCTACAATAGTCAAAGAAAAATATAATTTGATGTGTGGATAAAGGCAGTAGAAAAGCAAAAAAGTTGAAAACTATACCTGTAATACTGGCAAAATAGTTGTTAGTCACAATGATACATTTTGCTGTGGGAAAGGGAGGAAACGAAAGGAAATGAAAAAGGAACGTTTGTGCTTTATCCTAAATTGGAGGCATTTTGAGGTACATTCTTGTGTACAATCAATAACAACCTGAACTACTAAGATAAACAACAAGTGAAAATAAGTTGTCAATTTCTATTCCTTGCTAAAAAAAGATATGTTACAAAACCGCTGCAAATTTTACACAGGAGGTTTACTCAGAAACTTAGATCTCCATCAAAAACCTTGTAAAAATAAAGCAAAAACAACAGAACAATCTTATTCCAAGCATTTCACTAATTTTTTGTGTATGTATTTAGCTCTTCTATAAGTAGTTGCTTTGTAGGAGATGGCTAAAAAAGGCCAAAGATAAAAAGTTTCTTTTTTCCTTTTTTTGTCTGTGAAGTCGCTGTTTATTTATTAAGTTTTTTGGTCTGTTTGATATATATGTGAAATGGTGTTGTCCAACAGTAAACCAGAATTTTATTTTGCTGAGTCGTTTGAAAAAAAAAATCACTTGTTGAACCCATTTTGAACATATAGTAGTGATCTAAAGCTAGAAGAGGCAGACTTTTGCCATATCTTAGCAATTAGGTAGAGTGTTCTGTAGAAGTTAATGAGGAGATTTTGCATGCCTTGGAGAATTATGCCCTCTTGATCGATAGCTTGTATATTTTCACTCTAGTTAATTCTACGATATAATAGCTACCATTTATTGATTGCGCACTATGTGCCAGACACATACTAGATGCATTTTTATACATTATTATTACTTACTGACACCTACACTGTGCCAGGGACAGTTGTAAGTATTAAGAATAAAGAAGTGAATAAAACCTGTGAAAAATATAGCTCATCTCCTGGAGCTAGGGGACACAAGAAGGAAATAAGCAAATATATAATAAATATATAAATAAGTAAAATTCAGCAAAGAAAGGAGATAGGAAATTGTTGCATATGTATTTGAGGAGGGGGCTTGTGATTTTAAATAGGGTCATTTGGGTCCCCCTACTGAGAAGGTGACATTTGAAAGAAATGAAGCAGCTGTGTAGGAGAAGAGTATTCTAGACAGAAAAAATGGGGCACACAGAATTCCTAAGGAAGGAGCATATTTGTATGATTCAGGCAGCACCCAAGAAGTCGGAGAGAGGTATAGTTGGGGCCTACGTAACACTTCATGGAAAGTCCACTGGAGGCGGCATGTCATTTTCTTGGAAGATGTAGAGGGAGTAGTTACGTTTTTCGATTAGTCTGTGACTCTTCATAAAGCGGTGCTTGGGTCTTCATTTGAGATTTGCTGAGCAGAAGCATGGAGCATGGTGCTCATCACATAGTTGGACATTCACAAATATCTTTTGAGTAAATGAATAATCAGGGGAATGAGGCTTAAGTGCTAGCTTTGAAATTAATTAACTGAGTGATTTGGAGCAAATTACTTGACCTATCTGTGCATTGGTTTGCAAAATAAGAACTTTTTAAGCTTTCCTATTACGTGATTATCCACGGTGGCCAGACTCTCAGGCCTGTTACTTAGTGCTGTGAATGTTGAGAATCAGCCCTCAGAGGGAAAGAACAAGGATGACCTGAACACTCCCTGCACCCTGCGCACATTGACTTACCTGCTCACTCAGCAGCTCTTTCTATTTGCAACCTCAGCTGCAGCCTTTGGCCAAGACAATAGAAATGGAGATAGAGGCTGGCCCTAGCAGCATGAAGGGCTCTTGAGTTATTTCTTCCCGTCAGAGGATTTGATGATATGTGTGAGTAGACATTCTGGCCAAGCACATGCCGAACCTGGGTCCCTGACCGTGTCTTAAGATACCAACTTAAACTTACCCTTGTTCTCAAGCTATGAATTTGGGAAGCCTGGTCTGCACCTTCTGTCTAGAAACTACATGTTCATCAAAAAAAAAAAAAATTCTAATATTAGTAGCTAAGCACCAGCAAGAATTATGTGATGAGTCAGGAAAGATTTTGAATTTTTATGTCTTAAGGACTGAACGTAATAAATTTCCTTTAAGGTATGGGCTACATATAGCCGTAGAAAAATAGAATTATTTTTGATAACAGAGGCAGAATCAAATAAAAATCTTCTTTTGAAAATGGAATTTTTAATGACTTCTATATTTACTGGAGTTAGGTTATAGGATGATGGGAAAAACCTGATATAAATGAAGCTGGTTTCTGGATATCACTGAGGAAATTCTGGCCTTTAGCCTTTCTGGGGAGGGTTACGTTGATTCTTAATATTAGACAAAGCCCTGTCCTTTAATAGAAAACCTTAAGGGAGGCCAGAAACTGGCAGACGGACTGGGGCCACATGTGTGCTTCTTTCTGTTTAGATGAACAGTGAGTACTGCAGCGCCTGACAAAAGCAGCCAGTGCTCCTTCTGCTTGTCTATTGGCAGTTAAAAATAAGAGCTGCATGGTGGGTCAAATTTTTAAAAAGATGATTCATGGCTCTTGGAGACTGATAACATTTGATAAGCCAGTAAGTCAGCCTTGTGTTTAGAACTGTGTGTGTGTGTGTGTGTGTGTGTGTGTGTGTGTGTGTGTGTGTACACACACTAAGGCTCACTAGCTAACAATGCTGTTTTTTTAATTGAGGTATAATTGACATAAAACATTATATGAGTTTCAGGTGCATCAATGCTACTAAGTTATCTATATTTACATTGCCAGTTTTCTTTGCCTTTTTCTGTGTCTGATTTTGATTACCATTATTTTGCATTATGCGAAATAAGTCACAAAGGGGAATGACAGAAACAGGCCAAACCTGATGTGGCATAGTTTAATGCGACAACAAGAGCAAGAACTAGCATTCATATACTGCATGGCAATTTTTGCAGTAGACTGGACCCCTGGCGGCCCTCTGATAGATAGACTTTTGTTATTATGCTAGCCAGATAACAAGTGCAGGGAGGTCGTATCCAGGTCAGGAAAAAGGCAGGACAGGGCCTTGCAGAGCTCCCGACCAAGTTCCCACCTTGTTACTTTTGCCATGCTGCCTTTAGATCTGTGTTTGAAGCAACACCTTTTATTTTCTTTGAGAGTTTCAGTTGAGTTTTGTGAGTAGTCCAAAGTATGTGGAGAATATGAAGAATGTTGACTAAAACCTAACCTATTCCTGTGTCCCAAGTGGGCATCATTTTTACCTTCTCCTCTCAACAAGTAAGTAAGAGCGTGCCTTGGCATGAAAGTCACTTTTGTTATATAAATTCTCTTCTCCCACTTACCTTACCTTTTCCCAGATCACATATAATCATTCTCATTCTGAGATAGTTCTTTATTCTAATCCTTTGTTCTGTTATACTGTTTCTTTTT
Organism: Pteronotus mesoamericanus; assembly: GCF_021234165.1. NCBI lineage: Eukaryota > Metazoa > Chordata > Mammalia > Chiroptera > Mormoopidae > Pteronotus > Pteronotus mesoamericanus. The sequence goes on from NW_026555310.1 coordinate 8,578,378, forward strand.
GCTATTTTAATGTTATTAATCTCCTTTTATCTTTTTGTACCCTTCTAGTCTAATGAGACTTTCAGGATTATTCTGTTATTTTCTGCAGTCCCATTGCTTCAATAAAACCTTACAAATAAAGTCTTGAATTGTTAGGCCCTTTCAAACTACATGAGGATTAAGGGAGGTGCTGAAGTGTATGGGTCATTAAATAAATCTGAGTCATGCTGCCTCGGGCCCTGGAATAGAAACCAAGATGCCTGATGATAGTGTAATATGAAGGGAACAGAAAGAATGAGTCAAGAATCACCTTATCATCCCGGGTTTTATAATAGGCAACAACATGGGAAAGAAGCATACTGTTGCATATGTTAGTGGTTCGTTGCTGTTCATTGTTGAGTAGTGTTCCATTGCATGAATTATCATAATTTGTTTATTCGCTTATCAATTGTGGACATTTGGACTGTTTTTATATTTGGTTAAAATGCATAAAGCTACTATAAACATTCAGAAACGAGTCTTGCGAGGAAACCTTTTTATCCACTAAAAATGTAAGAGTGAATATTTTACCTTTTAAGAAGCTTCTGAATGGTTTTACTATTTGTATATCCAGGTGTTCAAGCATCATTGTTATAAAATTATTCTTTATCTATTGAGATATTTTGGTACCTTTTACAAAAATCAATGAAGCAAATATGGGAGCATTTGGGTTCTGGTCAAGATGGTCTAGGTAAATGTGGTACTTGAATCCTCCCACAACCACACCAAAATTACAACTAAATTACAGAACAGCCATCATTCAGAACTCCCTGAAACCTAGCTGAACAGAAGTCCTACAACTAAAGATATCAAGAAATCACATGGAGACTGAGTAGGAAGAGCAGAGATGTGGAATGGGCTGATCCCACACCCATATGTGACAGATAAAAATCAGGAGGGATATCCTGGATCCAGAGGTCCCCTTGAAGAGCAAGGGATTTTAGCCTTACACCAGTCCCCCAGCCGAGGGTTCCACTGTTAGGAATAGAAATCTCCATAACTTCTGGCTATAAAAACCAGTGGGGATTGTGGTTGAGTGAGACAGAAGACTCCTGAAGTCCCACGTGTTACTCTTAAAGGGCCCATGCATGAACTTAAACTCACTCACTCTGAGTTCCTGATGCTAGGGCATCAGGAAAATACAGGGAGGAACTGAACTGTCTGGCATCAGGACAAGAGGTGGAGGGGTAGCTTTCACCCAGACAGAAATGCTGGTAGAGGCCATTGTTCCTTTTCTGGGCCCACCCCCCACAGTGCTGGCAGACAGACATCATGTCTGAGTTTCCATCAAACTGAATAACACTGTTTTCCCTACCCTGGTGATTCCCTGAGACCCCACCCCATCCAATTTGAAGGCCCAACCCAAGCCATTTCCATTGGCTTTTCTATACAAACAGTGTATATTGGCTTATGCTTTGGACTTCTCTAAAATTTCTCAAACAAACAGCATCGGGCCTTGGTATGCCCTGTACCTGTAGACAAGTGGCCCTATGTTGGGTACTAGCAGCAGGAGGCCTTGGTTTGCAGCTTGGCTTCTCCTGGGCACCTCCAAGCCCAGCATGTGTAGCAGCCATCTGCAGATCTTTTTATAGCTCATGCTGGGAGGCCCAGGGGAGGGCACAGGTGGTGGCTGACCTTAGTTTGGACCTCCCAGGATGCTCCAGACCAAGTGCACTCAGTGGACAGTTCAGACTATGTTGAAGCAACACCTAACCGCTTCCACAAGGGACACACTTAAGGGTTGAGCTCAGCAATACCAGAGCCCTGGTGAAGTAAGTTGTTTTCTGTGCGGTCAGCTTCTGCACAGCTGATATTTCACATTTGTTGCCGTGGTCCTTGCAGCCAATCAACCTGGCGGTAAATCCTCTTTTTTGAAGTGGCAATAGAAATCAAGATTCAACTATAACAGAAGGGTGTACACAGCCCACACAGGGGGTGCACCTGGAGGGCTCAGCTCAGGTGATTGAGGAGGCTATACCATAGGGCCCTACAGGACACCTACTACACAAGGCCACTCTACCAAGCCTGGGAGATGTTGCAGCTCCACCAAATACATAGAAACAAATGCAGAGAGGCAGCCAAAATGAGGAGACAAATAAACATGGCCCAAATGAAAGAACAGAACAAAAGTACAGAGAAAGAACTAAATGAAATGGAGACAAGCAATCTGCTAGATGCAGAGTTTAAAATATTGGTTATAAGGATGCTCAGTGAATGTAAGGGAAGAGGAGATGAACTTAATGAGAACTTCAACAAAGAGATAGGAAACATAAAAGCAGAACTAGAGAACATCAAAAGGAACAAGTCAGAAATGAAGATTACACTAACTGAAATGATGAAGAATACATTACTGGGAATCAACAGTGGAATAGATGAAACAAAGGATCAAGTCAAGGATTTTGAAGATAAGGAAGCAGAAAATACCCAATCAGAACAGGAAAAAGAAAAGAGAGTCCAAAAAAAAAAAAATGAAGGTAGTGTAAGAAAGCTCTGGGACAACTTCAAGTGTACCAACATTCACACATTGAGTTGCCAGAAGGAGAACGGAGAGAGCAAGGAATTGAAAACTTATGTTAAAAAAATGATGGAAAATGTCCCTAACCTGGTGAAGAAAACAGACATACATGTTCAAGAAGTGCAGAGAATCCCAAATAAAATGAACACAAAAAAGGCCCACACAAAGACACATCATGATTAAACTGCCAAAGATAAAGACAGAGAATCTTAAAAGCAGAAAGAGAAAGTTATTTACCTACAAGGGAGCTCCCATAGGACTGTCAGCTGATTTTTTAAAGGAAACTTTGCAGATTAGAAGGGACTGGCAAGAAGTATTCAAAGTGATGAAAAGCAAGAACCCACAAACTAGATTACGCTATCCAGCAAAGCCATCATTTAGAATTGAAGGGCAGATAAAGAGGTCCAAGACAAGAAAATCAGCATTACAAGAACTGTTAAAAGGTCTTCATTAAGGTGAAGGACAAAAAGATCAAAAATACAAATAATAAAATGGCAATAAATACATATCTATCAACAATTACTTTAAATGCAAATGAAATAAATGACTAATTGGGTATTATGCTAAGTGAAATAAGTCAGAGAGAGACAAATATCATGATTTCACTTATATGTGGAATCTAAAGAACAATATAAAGGAACCAGCAAAATACAAACAGACTCATAGACATAGAGAACAGACTGACGGTTGCCAGAGGAGAAGGGGCTTAGGAGACTAGGTGAACACAGTGACGGGATTGAGAAATACAGATTGGTAGTTATAAAATAGTCATGGGGATGTAAAGTGCAACATAAGAAATATAGTCAATAATACTGTAATAACTCTATGGTGCTGGTTGGGTACTGGAAATATCAGGGAAAACATTTTGTTAAGTATATGATTGTCTAACCACTATGCAGTATACCTGAAACTAATACAAAATAATATTGAATGTAAAATTTAATTTAAAATAATTTAAAAAGTTAAAAAAGCCTGTATGTGTGGGTCAATTCCTATACTTTTTATTCTATTCCATTAATTTATATCTCTGTCCTCATGCCGATACCACACTGTCTTGACTGCTACCGTTTTATATTATAGTCTTGAAGTCAGATAGTGGGAACCCTCCATTTTTTCCCTTTTTCAATTTTTTTGGCCTTTTAATTTTCTTCGCTTTTCCATATAAATATTTATAATCAGCTAGTCAATTGCTAACAGGATAGCCTACTGGTATTTTTATTGGTATTATCTTAAATCTATAGATTAATATGAATATTGTCTTCTCATTAATGGCCATGATAAATATTTTTATTTATTTAGATCTTCTTTAATTTAACTCAACAATGTTCTGTAGTTTTCAGTGTAAAATCTTGTCTATAAGTTCTCCATAAGTATTTAATACATCATTATGCTTTATAAATAGTATTTTTATTTATATTTTAATTATTCCTTGCTAATATATAGAAATACAATTGATTTCTATATGTTGACCTTATATTCTGTAACATTACTAAAGTAACTTACTAATTCTAATAGCTTTTTCTTAGATGCTTTGGGAATTTTAAAATGAGGATGACCAAATCATTGAGGGATGGGGAAATTATTATTTCTTCTTTTCCAATTCAAATGGTTTTATTTCTTTTTCTTGGCTCATTGCATTAATAGAAACCTCCATTATATTGTCTTCTTAATGTAGAATCTTTTAAAATGTCCTTTATTAAATTAAGAAAGTTTCCTTCAAATTTTATTTTGCAATGAGTTATTTTATCAATACTTGTTGAATTTTGTCAAATGCCTTTCTTGCATCAATTAGTATTATGTAACTTATCTTCTTTAGGTTGTACATGTGGTGGATTGCACTGATTTATTTTAAAATATTAAATCAATGTTAATGTTGCATTCCTGGGATGAATCCCACTCCACTGTAGTTTACTATTTGTTAATATATTGTCAGATTTGATTTACTAATATTGTCTTGAAGATTTTGCATTATGTTTAAAGGATACATTGTGTGTTCGTGTTCAAAAGCTATATTTTGTATTTTTGTTCTAGTTTTCTTTTTTTGTTGTGTATTACATTAGTCTGGTTTTGGGATGAGTAATGCTAGTCTCATAAAGAGTTGAGAAGTGTTCCCCCCTCTTCTATTTTCTCAAATATTTGTATGTTGATGTCTTATATCCTTTAAATGCTTACAGGAATTTGGCATTGAAACAACCTGGGACTGGAGACTTCCATTGATCGTGAGAAAAGAATATTAGAAGTTTCAAAACATAGTTGTAGGTTTTTCTATTTAGTCCTTCAGTTCTGCTACCTTTTCTCTAGGGTATATATTTCTTGTGTTTTGAAATTTCGCTATTAAGTGCATGCACATGTAGGTTTGTTATGTCTTCTTTGTGAACTGACCCTTTTATTAGAATGTAACTTCTATACCAGTGGTGAGTATAATGTTGGACTTTGTACCTGCAAATGGCAAGTAGCAAGGCTTGGGATTTGACATTTATTATAGGTGTTTCTCACCTATGGTTCCATGCAGCTGGTCAGCATTTTTGTCACGTTTTAGCCCCATGTACAAAATTTTTAGTTTCATTTTTAAAAATAGTATAACCCGTCAAAGTTCCCTCTTTTTTTCAGAGGAATCAGCAACATCTGTATGTCTTCTGGCTTTGGCCATATTCCGTTGTTCTAGTTCTTGTGTGAATGCTAAAATCCTACCCCACTGTCGTAGTGTCCCTATTGAATCTGAAATCCGTGTCCCACCCTCTCCCAATCATCACATCAGCAATCCCTTTCTTCACCAACCTCCAGCTACCTCGTTTTCCCCTTAGTATCTGGGAATTTTCTTTCTTTCTTCTTTTTATATATAAAAATCATATGAATAAAAAATTCTTGAGCTTTTATTTAACTTTGATATGCATTTATGGTAGAAGGGGAGCCTCTCAGGGTCAATAGAATCTACCATTTTGACTGACCTTTATATTATATGGTAAGAAATTATATTATTTTCCATGGATGTTGAAACACATCACCACAAATTTATTGGATTAGAAAACCACAAATTTATTATCTTACAGTATATAGTTTAGGACTCTAAAATGGGCCTCATTGAGGTAAAATCGGGGTATTGACAAGGTCGTGTTTCTTTCTGGAGGGTGTAGGGAGGAATCCCTCCCCTTGACACTTTCAGCATCTAGGGGTTTCCCATATACCTTGGCTCTCAGCCTTCCTTTATCCTTCTATCTTCATAGGCAGGACAAATTCTTCTCTTATCATACTACTCTGACTCCTCCCTCTCCCTGCCTCCCTCTTCCACATTTAAGGACTTTTGCAATTAGGCTGGATACACTCAGGTAATGCAGGATAATCTCCCTTTGTTAAGGTCACCTCATTGGCAAACTTAATTCCATCTGCAATGTTAAGTCCCATTTGCCATGGAGAATAACATTCACAAATCATAGGGATTAGGACTTAGACAGGTCTTTTGAGGGGAGGGAGGAGGGAAGGGGAGGAAGGCATTATTATTCCCACCATAATGATTATGAGCAGAAAGGTTTAACATTGTCTAAAGGGAGTGCCAGTGTATGTTGATTTAACACATAAGACAATCACAGCATAAAGGGATGTGGATAAAGGACCAATATGGTTGTAAAGTTTCTATATTTCAATTGAAGTAGTAACATATGGACCTTAAGTAGATGGTGAAAAGTTAAGTAGTATATTGTCTTCCCTAGAACACCAAATTTATTTTATTTTATTTTTATAGCTATAGAAACATAAGCTTATTTTATTTTTTTAAATTAATTTATTGGGGGTGACATTGGTTCACCAAACCATACAGGTTTCAAGTGTACAACTCAATAAAACATCGTTTGTACACTGCGCTGTGTACCCATCGCCCCAATCAGTCTCTTCCTGCCCCATCTCACCGCCCCCCGCCCCTTGCTTCTGGAAAAAAAATATATTTTGCTTAATCTGTTCACCTTCTTTCATACAGCCCCCAGCCCCCTTCCATTCTGACAACTGTCAGTCTTAAAACACCAATTTTAAAAGTTATACAAAAAAGATACAGTTTAAAGACATATAGATGAAATGAAATACTAAAAATGCTGGCATTTAGTGAGTAGAGACCATGGGTACCTTTTATCATCCTACATGGCACAGCACAGTCCTCACAAAGAAGCATCCAACCTTAAAATGTCAGTGACTCTCAGGTTGAAAACCCCTGCCCAGGCTGAGAGCTCTGGCCCTAGCTAGAGACAAGCTTACTAACCACCAGATGTCAGCTTGCCGCAGGTGAGAGAGCGATTGGAGGACAGCACCGATCCTATGATTTGGCAGAGTACAAGTAGGTTAGGAGAACTTTTACATATAAACATGTACGTATCTGTGTGTTTACTTTTCTATCTCATTTTATCTTCCAGTAGAACTTTAAGTAATAGAATTATTTAAAATGTATTTTATGGAACTTTTGTAGATACAATTCAGTGTTTTGGATATAAAGCCATAGAAAGATCTGTAATTCCCTGATGAATAATATTCTTTGAGTTAATTCGATTACATTACATTAATTTTATTTTGTGTAGTTTTGCAAATGTAAGAGGACTCGTGGAATAATACTTCAACACATGTAAGGACTGAAATATTTCTCAAAGTTTATAAAATTAGAAATAGAATTACTGCAATAAATAGAACATCTGATATGGAGAGATAATTAAAAATTAATTTGGAAAAGCTTCCAGATTCTGTTTTTTTCCTTAAAATTTCCAAAGACAAAGCTAAAAACGTCCCCCTCACCCCATTATAATGTAATGAAGCACGTGCCCGCTCTGCAGGAGCCTCAGAGGCTACCCAGTATGTATTTCGGTAACTAGCTATATTAGGATCCTATTGGAGAACTCAGAATCTACCTGTATGGATGGAAAGTTAAGAAACTCAATTTGTCTTTGTATAGATTAACATTTTAATTGCTTTCAAACTCTTACATTTTCAATATGGAAGTTAAATGTCGTTATTCAAAATTTACCTCAAAATATTCGGGCTATGTTGAAAATACTATGTGCCCACGACCTTGAACACACTTTGGCCTGCTGAGGATTAGATATTAAATGACCTCACTGTTAGGGTTCCGGCAAGTATGGTGAAAGGATGGGTAGAGAGCATTCATGAATATGGTCCGCAATGGGATGGTGGCTCTTCTCTCCTTCCCAGATTAGGTCTTTCTCTCTCTTCCTTCTCCCCCCGCCCCGCCCCCGCATCCATATCTTCCTATCTGTCTTTTCTTTTCTGTGTGGGCAAGCACGCTGGCTCTGTTGCGCTTGCCTCCTGCTGGGTGCTTGTGCTGGAGAACTAGAGTCCTGGTCTCCGCGCTGTTTGGCTGTTTGGCTGTTTGGCTACTTGGCTGTTTGGCAAGGGGGTGTTGAGTTCCCGGAGCTGTCCAGCAGTGCCTGGCTAAGTTTTCCCCAGCTCTCCCTGCGTTGGGGAAGCTCGCCAGCGCCCCGCCCCGGGAAGGGAACCTCCCTTCTAGGGCTCCCAGGGCTTCCTAGTCTTGCCACTCGTCTCCGCCAGCCTCTCCCTTTATCGCGCAGCCCCACCTTGGGAGTCTAGCGTGCCTCGGCAGCCCTCCTCTGCGCGCCCCCGAGAGCGAGTCCCCTCTCCCGTTCCCGGGGCTGCTCCGGAACCCACGCACGGTCGTTCGCGGGCTTCCCCCTTTAGCCTAAAAAGCCGGCGAGCGTGTCCAGTTCTAGCCTTGCCTTCTGCGGCTGGGTGGTCCTTTCTCTCCGCCTGTCTTTCAAGACTTGCGCCCGAGATCAAGGGGTGAGAGCAAAGACCGCCTATCAACTTAGCACCTTGAATTAGATCTTTGGATCCCGAAAGGTGGTTGTTGTTGCCTGGGCCAGCGAGATAGGGAAGGAGGAGGGTGGAGGCTGCAGTTACCCCGGGGCTGCCTAGACGGAGCTTGGAGACCGAGGAGCCCTGCGGGAGAAGGGACGCAGAGCTCCGGGCCTCGCCCTCGGCGGTCCCTCCCTTTTTCTCCTCTCCCCGCCTCCCGGGCTGCCCCTCCCTCCTCGGAGGAGCAGTATCTTCTCCGTGCGTCTTCTCCGGCGCTCTCTCCATTGTCTCTGTCTTTACAACAGGTTTGGGCACCGGGAAGGCGGACGGGCGCCGGGCGCCCCAGCCCAGGCTTTCTTGGGTCCGCCTCCCTCCCTCTGGGTGTGCGTGCCTTCTGCCGCTTTTATTTGGGCTCCGCAGCTAATTCCCCGACAGAGCAGCCTCCGGGCGAGTGCAAACCCTCCCTCTGGACCCTCTCCCAACCTGCCCCGCCGCCTCGGCTCCGGCTCTGCGTGTGGGAATGATGTGCGCCTTGGAGGGTCCAAGTTCTTCACGTGCCTGGGGGGTCCTCCCTTTTCTTTCTTAGGCAACCAAATCGTACTACTCCTACTAATCAGGAAATCTGAGGCAGAGGCTGGAGAGACGAACGCTATTTTCCCACTTGATTCCAAGAACCACTTCAATTTTTATTTTTATTTTTAAAGAGGGAGACGATGGACTGAGCAGATCCACACCATGGAGTCTCGGGTCTTACTGAGAACATTCTGCTTGATCTTCGGCCTCGGAGCAGGTGAGTGGCCGCAGAGCTGGGCCGGGGGTGAGGGGTGGCCCGGCCTCGGGGCAGCCCCAGCTGGCTGGGGGCACCTCGCTTTTCCTTCGCCTGAAGTAGGTCTGGAGTGGGAAGCTGGGCATAGGGGGCGGGTTTGGTTTGAATATTTGTCTTAGAGACGGGAGGGTCTGAGGGCCTTAGGGGAACTTTGCACCCAGGCGGGTTTAAAGTAGGTCACCGAAATGGGACTGGGTGTTCCGCTATATAAAGCGTGGCTGTTGATCTCAGGTAAGGCTCTCCGCGGCAGAGGAGGGAGTTGCCTCTCCTCCTCAGTTCCCAGCGCTGTTTCTCAGACGCGGTTCTTTGCTGCTCTGGAGGAAGAGGCTTGCATTTTGATGGAGGTTTTTCTTTCTTTCTTTCCTCCCCCACCTCCACTCCCACCAGTTTGGGGGCTTGGTGTGGACCCCTCCCTACAGATTGACGTCCTAACAGAGTTAGAACTTGGGGAGTCCACGACCGGAGTGCGCCAGGTCCCTGGGCTGCATAATGGGACGAAAGCCTTTCTCTTTCAAGGTATGAAGAGCGTGCTGAGTCCCCTGTGCGGGTTTAGTTCGGACCACCCTAGGAGGAGTTGGCCTCACCACTCCTCTGTATTGCCTGGATGACAGCGTCTGAGCTGAGATATGGAGGGCTCAGTATGAAATATACACACCTTACCTCTCCTTTTAAATGGCTTGGGTTTTGTCCCCTCTTGCCCCCTCCTCCTTCTTACTTTGTACTCTTGCCAGTTCTAATGGGTAGTGCCTTAATTACTGTACAGAAACCCTGATGGCAGATGCTAGATTTTAGAGTCTAGGGAACAATGAATTATAACAAATGCCTCATTTGGGTAAAAGTGATTTAGGTAGGAAATAGGATAGCTTAATCTTAGTTAAGACATTGCTCTCTGAAAGTTTCAGGTACAATGGTGCCTGTTTGGAAGGAATTTCTTTATGTAGGTAGCTTTCTGGAAAAATTAACACCTCTCAATAGCCCTATCTACTGTGCACCACAAACAATATATTTGAGACAAGATTCCTCATTGGATGATCATATTCTTCCTTCTCCATCAACTTGCAAGAGGCAGGGAATAATGTCTCTTAACAATTATTTTGAAAATATTTCAAATGTGTTCATTCAAAGGTATGCCTGTATCATCAATGATTGTATACTTGGGATTTTAAAACTTTTTTTTTGAAGTCAGGGGGCATTGGCATGAATGTGTACATTTTAAATTATATTTAAATGTATTGTATAGTCAGAAGCTAATTCCAATACATCAAGCCTTTAACTTTGATTTACTAAAGCTTTTGCCAGTTGTTTGTTTTGGGGAAAGATACTGTAATAAGAATTTCTAAAAGGAAACTAACCACATACAGAAAGATTAGTTTCACACATAGTAAAGTACAGATGAAGGCAGAAGGGAAATGGAGTTCATTTTAACATGTTTAATGGATTGACTAAAGCATCTTCCCACCCCACCCAGATTTTTTCTGTGTGTGATTTTGGTGCCATGGCTTCCAAAGAAGCGCAACTCATAATTACTGAAGAGTTGGATATGCAAAATAAAAACACTTTAACAAATTTGCCACCAAGGTATAGGCATAAAATAAAACTTGAGTGTTTCCGCTGTGGTGTTGTTGCCTGATACAGCCAGCAAGTGTCACCATGGACAGGAACACCAGCGCTTGCAGTTTGGAGATAGAGTAAATTGACATGTGCTTCATTTATTTAAAACAAGTTTAGTCTTCTAAGAAATTAAAATGTAATTTTTTTTGTTTTCATTATGGTGAGCCCACTAAATATTTTTGCGAGACATATTTATGATAAAAAAATTTATTTTACTTATTTTTATTACTTAAAGGTCTTTTTGGGGGAGGATATTGAATCCTTTAAAATAATGGCCTTATCTAATAAAGGAAATAAAACCAGATTGTCACAAGAATGCAGAGTAAAATAGATGTATCATTAGGATTAAATCTCTGTTTTTTTTTCTTTCTGTTTTCTTTTTTCATACCTCCAATTTTCAATCCCTGTGAACTGGATACAAAGTTATTTCAGGATTGCTTATTTGTATAACTGGAAAGCTTTACAGAAGCTAAAGCTCCTAATAAACAAATGGTGTGTAAGTGCCCTCAAAATTGTCAAAGGTCCTTTAAATTACATTAGTGTTCTTCATAGCTGCTTCTGAAGAATGAGCTGTCACATATAGAAACCTTCAGGACTGTGCATTTATGTTCTGATGCTAGACAATTAGACAATTTTTAGGAAATAGCCTCAAGAGATACATATCTTTCATGATTAATTTTTAAAAGAAATGTTCAGTATTCATTTTCATTTAGATCGCCAGTTCTTCAAGTTAGGCATTGTACAACAAATACATAAATCTCATGAAATATATATTCTTTGAATTGTCCATAGCAACTACATATCAGTGCACACTGATGAACTGGCTAAATAGCAAATTTGAACAAGCAAATTTGTTTGCTTGTTCATACCAGGCCCAATATTTAAATCAACAATTTTCAACCATTCTCAACTAATGGCACACAGAAACTTTACTAAAATTCTGGGACACAGCAAAAAATATATTACATTTTTTGCTGATCTGACAAAAAATAGGTATAGTTTCAATTCATTTACACTGGATAGCTATTGTTGTATTGGTAGTTGTCATTTTTTTTTTTATTTGACAATCTAAGGGAAAAGAGGTCAGTACCCCTGACTAAAGAGTCAGGTGTTGCGTGTTTTAAAAATTCTAGTGGCGCTCCAGTGCACCGTGGCACACCATTTGAAAATCCCTGATTAGAGTAAATGCCTAACAGATATAGTATATGAGATTTGAAGATGTAAAATTTCATTTCCTGCCAAATTATAAACCGTACTTCATATAACCAGTCAATCCGTGAGTATTTGCTGTCTGCCATGTTCTCAGTAGGCATGCATTTCTGATGTATTGATTATACTCTAATGATTTCTTTTATTCTGAGATTTAGATTCTGGAATGGATAACAGGTTTGGCCTTGCCTCATAGTTACTTTGGAAAGGTCTTTTTCCTGTTATTACAATGTGGAAACTGTTTTTAAGAAGCCAGTTCTGACTCTGTCTTTCTGTTTCACTGGGATTCTGTGGATTTTAGAGAGGCAAAAGGTTTCAGACTCTGAAGATTTTATGAATTCGATTTATAGTGAATTGTGGGTGTTGCAGATATTTTTGTATAGTGTGTAAAATGTCATAGCAAGAATAGTAACAAATTTCAAAACCTGTGAGTTGTTCTTAGATTTCAGATAAACCTATTAGATAAGTTACTTTGAGTTATGTTATGTTTTAAATAGGTAGAACAGATTTTGAATCATTAAATTTCTCCTGTGATAGTATAACCATATTTTGTCTCTTAGCTTGAAACTAATCTCAATATATAGTTTCCCACTGATTTTTGCTTATTTAATATTTCTTCTCCTCTTGCCTCCTTCTTTCTTCTCTTTATCAATTTTTAAGATGCTTGCGATTCATCACTTTTTGAACTATAAACATTATTTTTTTAATAATTTGTATAAATTATTTGTAAATTATTGTGCAATGTGCATTTACTATTACTTAATAATTATATTTTATTATGTGTGCATACGAAAGAAAATGTGTTCACATGTCTACTCTTACACCAGTATTTGAAAACAAGAGTAAAACTGGGCATTTGGTGATGGGCCATCAACTTTAGTGGGCAAAGGTAACTGCATCCAGGAACGTGAGGTGTCAATGAGTGTTCGTCTTCACTATGACAGTCAGTGAGCCTATGTGTACTTAGGGACAATGGTCATTGCCAATATAATAGAATAATACAATAACTAAAAGATGGGCTTAGAAACCGATTGACCGAAGTGAAATCTCATTACGGTGGTGAAAGTGAAAACATAGCATTGACTCAGAGGGCAGAACTGAGAGTCCAGAAGGCAGAGCTAAGAACCCAGAGGGTGGAGCCAGGAATCATGGAGAATTATTCCCAGATCTTCAAACCAAATACAGTTTTTCTGGCTTGATTTCAAAATTGCATGGGTCTGGTGTATAATTTTTTTAAGTTCCATTTTCTCTCTTTTTAAATGACAATGCCTATAACTTATCCTGTGTCTATCCCACCAGTGTATTTTGGGAGCAGACAGATTGTTTCTTGGGTTTCACAGATTTACAGATGGAGAGGAATTGTGCCTCAGAATGACTATACCCAACGCCTCATTTCTACCTAATTTGGATGATGAAATTGGGACTTTTGAATTGATAAGAATTTAGACCAGATTTAAGCTTTGGGTTGGTATCTAATGAGTTGAGACTTCTGGGGATTTGGATAGAGTAAATGTATTTTGCATGTGGGATGGACACAAATCTTTGGGGCTATAGGGACAGACTGTGGGAGTCTGAATAATGGTCCTCTAACTGTCCTCATGCTAAATCCTGAGAACCTGTAAAAATGTTATTTTACGTGGCAAAAAGGGATGGAGGCTGCAGAAGAAATTAAGGTTGTCAATCAGTTGATTTTAAACTATGGAGATTATCCTGGATTATCTGAGAGGGACCCATGTAACCATAGGGTCCAGTAAATATGGAGGAGGGAGGCAAATGAATCAGTGTCATTGCGATGCCATGTGAGAAAGATTCGACTGGTCATTGCTGACTTTGAAATTGGAAGGCGGTCATGACCCAAGGATTGTAGGCAGCCTCTAGAAGCTATAAAAAGCAAGAAAATAGATTTTCTCCTAGAACCCCGTGGAGGGGCACAGCCCTGCAGTCACCTAGATTTTAGCCCAATAAAATTCCTTTTGGACTTCTGACCTCCAGTAGTACTGTACTGCGAGATAATAAATTTATGTTGCTTTAGATATTGTTTGTGGTGATTTGTTACAACAGCAATAGACAACTAACATAGATGTTGAACATTAACATTCATTTGTTGTGTAAATGAATTAAACTTTGTTTTGAGCCCTCCCTCAACTATCTATGAGAGTGTATGTTTGTAGGGTGGTTGCAAACTTGAAGTAGCCAGTTAAAGCTATCCTAGTTATTTGAAGCTCACACTGGTTTCTTCCATGTGAATCAGTCCTCATACTAATTCTGAGTCTTTAAGAGATTATTGTCATCATTTCACTATGCGCTGATACTGAGAACAACTAGCATATAATCAAAGGCTGGTCGTTTTGATTGTATTACTTTTTCAAACTACAGCCTTTCTCTCCCCAAAAGTTAATCCAGAGAAGGAAGGGAAATCGCTATTAGAAAGCATGGAAAAAATCTTGATGGGCTTTGGCAAGTAACTTGGATTGTCATGGCTGACGTGCACCCTGATAATGGCTGAAGTGAGAGGCCTCTGCTTTTCTTTGGTTTTACTGCCCCCACCTCCCCAGCTCATTCTACCCCTGCTCATCCCAGAACCCATACCGACAGACACCTATTCTCTTTCCCACTCTGGTTATTATTTGTCCATAATTCAATACCTGCTAGCTAATAACTTAGGTATCAGACATTAAGGCATTATGGTGTGATATTTCCTGTCAATTTCACTTTAATTTATCATATTTATTGTACTGCTTCTGTGTGTAAGGATGGGATGCACAGTATAACAGAGGAAGGAAGATGTCTACATGAATTATTACAGGAGGTAAAACAGGAACCAAAATTTGGGATTTTAAAGGGTGAAACTAGAAACTGGCAAAATCATATATCCTAGTCCATATGTGACAAAATGTAGGTAATCATTTAACTATGAGCTAACTATAAAAATAAATAGGGGAAAATCAAGTGCTGGGTGTTTTTGTTTTGTTTCTACAAAAATATCTGAGAACTCTTCACTCTTCACTGTGAAGTCATTCTGTTCTGAGGTATTTATAATTCCTTTCAAATTTTTAATTTTTCATATTTAAAATTTATGTACCTGTGTCAGATCATCAGAAGTTAGTGTTTTTGTGTTTCATTTGAGCATTTCTCTTCCAGCGATTTTATTGGCTTCATGAAAATTTTTATCTTTTGCTGGATTTCAGTTTAAAATTGACATTGAAAGGATAGATGCCAGTCTATGTAGAAACTCATTTTACGAGCACATTGTTTGTTAGTGGATATTTTTTTCATGGTCACTTTTGCTTCACTGTATGACTTCATATTCATTGAAACTCAACTATTGACCACTGTAATTAAAAAGAATTAGGGAAGGAGCTGATGAGGAAACAAAAAGGGGAGCAAGACTCTTCCTTTTTTCATTTGGCCAACTGCCAGGACAGAAGTACATGGACAGATGTACTCTGAGCTGTTCTTCATGGCACCTCTGCTATCATTCTTCTTTCTGGGGTGGTATGGGGAGACCCAGCAATCTTGCGTCTCTCCTTACAAAGGTCACTCTCTACAGCTGTAGATGAAGGGGAAAATGATGGAGGTAATTAAGTTTGTATTGATATGCGGGACTAGTTAGGGCTTCAGAATGAGACATCTTATCTCCTCTGTTCACTAGTTGTATGAACTTGATCTTGTTACTGACCTTTGCTTCAGTTAAGATAATAACAGTACTAGTTCTTAGAGTTGATGTATAGATTACATGAATGAAACTTGCCTGACATTTGCTAAACCTTTAATATACTTTACATACTGTCTTTATTCTGGAATTGGCTTAGCACTAGGTCATGGTTGCTTGGATTTTTTTTTTAGGGGCTCTCAGGTAGAAATGGTAAATTTTGTGGAGGAGCTAAAATAAGGCAAGTTGCATGTGATAAACGGAGGGCAGATGAAGGTAAACTGAAGTTGGGGAGAAACTGGTCCTGGAACATCTTCTGTTCTGTTTTTGCTGTTTTGATTTTGTTGTGGAGAAAAGGATATGTGGGTTTGGGTAGGGAAGGATGAGAATGAATAGCAAATTTTGGAGAGGAAGCAGTGCCATGGGCCCTTGTTGCATTACCATTTCAGAAGTGAGGAGGAGTGTAGAGAAAACCATCAAAAGAAAATTTGTAGTGTAGCTCCTCTGTAGTCATCCCAACACCTTACTTTTCAAGCATGTTAAAAATTTAACTCAGGTTTTTAGTATATGTTATTATGGGGGGAAATGTTAGAATTTTTAAAAAGATTTTATTTATTTATTTTTAGAGAGAGGGAAAGGGAGGGAGAAAGAGAAACATCAATGTGAGAGAGAAACACTGATTGGTTGCACACGCCCCATCTGGGGACTGAACCCGCAACCCAGGCACGTGCCCTGACTGGGAATGGAACAGGCAGCCTTTTGCTTTGCAGGATGACGCCCAAGCAACTGAGCCACACCATCAGGGTGAAATGTTAGAAATTTTGAGCAAGAAACAACACAGTTGTTCTTGTCTGGGCAACCTTGGAATTCTTTGGTAAGGTACCCATTTAGTCTGTTGGCGGGAGCTAGCGGTGGAAAATAAGATTTCAGGGAACTCTGCAGTGGTGGTTGAAGGGCCAGTGTAATGTTGGCAGAACCACCCAATGGGGTGGTCCTTTGGACCCTTTGTGAACTGGGCTCACTTTCCTTACATTTCCTGCTACTTTTTTGATTCCTTCTCTTGAATATCTTGCTGGCATTGTTGTTTATCTCTGTAGTCCAATGTCCCTCTGCCAATTTTCATTTCAATGGCACCCGGGACTCTGGTTTTTAAGTGACTTACTGTCTTGTCCCCCTATTGAGGCCGTCAGTTCTCTAGGGACAGTCATCCTCTGTGTTTCTCCTGGCAACCAGCAGCTCCATGCAGTTACCTTCTCTGGGGTGGTCTTCCTGAGCTTTTTTCCTGATAACCTTTTATATGCCTTTCAGGACTCCGCTAAGACGTCATTTTGACTACAAATCTTTCCTTTGGTGGAATGTTTGTTGCTTTACTGTGCTTTCTTAGCATCCTCTATTACAACAACCACCTCACTGTATTATAGCTGGTTTTTTATATGAAAACTCTGACCACTTTTTCTTGCTTCTACTTCTCTGGCCCAAGCCTCCGCCATCTTTGATCTGGAGAACTGCCGTAGCCTCCTAAGCAGTCTTCCTGTTTATTGTCTTGCTTCCCTGTGGTCTATGTTCAACATAGTTGCCAGACTCCTTTAAAAATATAATGCATATGTAGTTACTGCTTTGTCCCACACATTCACTGGTTCCCTATTTCACTCAAAATAAAAGTACTTATTATGCCTTACCAAGACCTATACGAACACTTCCCCCTCACTCCATTATTTTTCTGGCCTAATCTGTCCTATCTCCCTTGCTCGCTTTGCTTTAACTCCCCTGGCACTGCTGTTATTCCTCAGACAGACATGGTGCTTTCCTGCCTCAGGGCTTTTGCTAACTGTTTGAGCCTCCCAGAATGCTCTTCCCCAGATAGCTGTACATTTTCCTCCTTGCTTTCTTCAAATATTTGCACAAATAGTAATTTTTTTAACGAATACTACTTGAACCACTGAGTAAAATTTCAACTTGTCTTCCACCCCACAATTATTTTTGATACCCCTTATTCTGATCTATTAGTTCACATAATATTTATCATCTAGCATTCTCATTGATTAATTTTTTACTTATCATATAAATTCACTTATTTATTGTTTGAATTGTTTATTGCCTGTCTCCCCTGTTAGAAAGTAAGCCCCCTAAGCACTGGGGTTTTGGAATGTTTTATTGCATGATATGTAACCCAAGTGTCTAGCAGGTGGTAAGAACTCCATAAATATTTGTCACATGACTATACTTGTCTTGCTGGCTAGACTGTGATCTCCTTGAAGCTTGGGACTCTGCCCTGTTCCTTCTTGTAGCCTCCTGGCCTCTTGTGAATATTTGTGGCACTGAATCGAGTCCATTTATTCATGACAATCTGATTTTATTTTGGTGACATTATTAAGGTTTATATTTATGTAACTTTAACAAAGGCAGAAGAGCTCTTTTTGTAAGTCAAAATACCTACTTTCTTCTCCAATCATCAGAGGAAGTAGGAGGATGGAGAGGCGGGGGAAAGGCAGTCCTGTGTACCGTTGAGCTCTGGGTTACTCTGCAGAGAGGCTCCTCTGCACCCCCAGACAAGGCACCACCGAGGCGGCAGTGGCGTGTCAAAGAGCCTGGATGTCCCAAATGCTTCTCGACGAGGAGAGTTGAACATTTGAAGTACTGTGAATTCAGCATTTAGCAGATATACTCACACTCATGAAAGTACTGAGAAACATTTCAAGGGCAAGTAAGGATTAATTTGGATCATTTATGCTATGCTGCTTCTCCACAGTGCAAATAAATGAGACAGATGAGTGGATCCAGAGGACAGCAACCAGGGGGCTGAAAGGTTTGGAAACCATGTCCGACAAGGGATGGTTGACAGAGCTTGGAATTTTTAGCCCAGAGAATAAAAGACAGCGCAGATGTGGCCATTTTTTAAAAGAAACTGGAAGGACAGTCATTTATAGGAGTTAATGTGTTTGTTAATACTTTCTGTCCCCTGATGGTCAGAATGAATTTATTTAGGATACTTAATAGATAATTTAATTTAAACATCTTAGAAAAGCACTGTGATTCTAAGCTTTGTGTTTTTGCCTTTCAAATGAAAACAGAAGGATTTTCACTACAACAGGAGAAACATCATACCCCAAATAAAGGGGAGACATGCTTTAAAGTATCTCAAAGAAGGGATTGTTGAATCCAAATTTGAGTCCAGAGAATCCAAATTTTGGCTTTTCTAGGGTAGAGTATTAGTTCACTCAATATCTTATTTTTATTCTGAAAGAAAACTCACAGAAATCACTTTACCAAATTCTTTTAATTTAACATTCAAGGATTAGAAATTGGGCCTCATTTTAATTGACTTAATATTTTTAACTCAAGTCTGGGGTGCCTTTACCATGTTCCTTACCAAATTTTTCTTGAAGTTGATCACTAATTTCCATGATAAAAAATTATCCCAAAGAGATAAGACATACTTTAAGTTATACTTTTTATAAGACTACCATGTTATGTGTTAAAATGGAAAACTATTTGAAGTTGAAATGAATTGGATATAAGAAGTTGAGTTGCAGTATGAAGTTGCATTGTGGGAATTTGCAAGACATGAGACCTGTAAAGGGAAAGAAAAGAACACAAAATCTGTGTTTATTGCTGCTCACCTTGAAGAGACTAAGACTCTGATGCAGAAGTCATTATTAAAACGGCTACAAAAATTTCATTATCCTTATCATAGATGCCTCTTTACAACAAAGCATCTCATAGTACGTTTTCATCCCTTTGCTGCTGTGGGTCCAATTTTTAATAATTGGGTTGCATTTCTAGTGACAATAGTATAATTTAAATTGTTCCTTGATAACACACTTCCAAATTAGAATATGTTTCAGAGACTAATGGAAAAAAAATGAGTGTTCACTCCGTGCATCACTGATTAGGCAGGAAACTGTCAAGTGGTGAAAATCTACCTGTTTAATAGATGATTACTTTTTGTTAGTTTGGTCAGCAAATTAATAAAGACAGAGGGCTAGTTGGGAAGAGGCCAGTTAGACTGTGAAAACTTGCAGGCTCAGTCTTGTTTCTAAAACTTCCCAGAACTGATGTTAATTACACAGGCATCAAACAAGAAAACAGCAAGGTTTTAAGTAAACACTATCTAAACTGCTTGTGAAGAAACTAGAGGGAATGTTTAAGCTGTAGTCATCTGTGTGTAACAAAGCTTTTTTTGTGGGAAAAACACAGAACAGAGGTACAAATGCAGATCTATCTCATTTTAGATTTTCTGTGGTTCTTATATAAGCATGGAACAGATACGCACTACTGGGAGATATTGGAAGATTCATTTTCTCTCCACACTATCTTAATAGAAGAAGTAGACAAGAAAAATTGTTAAATTATTTTTAACAGTATATGTTGAGATATGACTCCACAGAAGAAAATTTTCAATCATCAAAATGAGACACAGAATTTCAGAGAAAATCCTGCCCTGTCTAGTCAAAAAACAAATACAAAGTAAATAAACTGCTCTGTTGATATTGATGACCATTAGACAGTGAATACATTTATATTTCAATGAATTAAGTTGAGACTACTCATTGTAAAACGAATCTATAAAAATATAAACAAAGACAATGGGAAATAGTAAGTAAATGTTCTAAGTTCTTGCTGCAAAGACACTTATTTTTAATTTGAGAAAGTAAATGGAATCTACTTACACATGAAAGACAAATGTTTTTCAAGGGCAAAATCTGTCCTTGTGGCATTGTAAGTATTAAGGAAGAACAAAATAAGGCATAAAATGCCACAAAACAGATTCAGCTGTCAGTGTGTGATGCATGAAAAGAGCTGGTACTGCGAGCTCTGGAACTGGGTCTCGCTGGTGCAGATTGCTGCCGACATTTGAAACTGAATTAGGCCATTTTGCACATGGCGCATCATTCCTCTGTAGGGGGAATGGGGTTTATAACACATGCTAGTCAGCTACTATTTCCTCCTCCAGATAGACCCATTAAGCTTTTTTGCATTTTGATGTTGAAAGCACTTTATCTTTAAAGCTATAGTTTAAGTCTATCTATAGCTATAGCTGTAAATAAACAAATTACTGGTAAAAAGTGAAAATGACAGCAAAGTCATAAGCAGAATGCTAAAAAAGATTGAAACAAGATAATTCTTGACTTCATCTACATTGTTCTGTTTAGTATTACCAGGAACTAAGAATGGTTGGTTATCTGTTTTTTTAATATGTACATATTTTATTATTGACATGCAATTATAAGCAAAGAATCCAAATTTGGACTTGTCTGAAGTTTTAGTTCATTTCATGTTTCACTTTTATTCTGAAAGAAAATACGTAGAAATGACTTTATCAAATTCCTTACTGAATTCTTCCTGAAGTTTACCATTAATTTTATGTATGAATGTGAATTCTTTACTTCTCTTGATTTATTGTGGTTGGTGATGGTGGATGGGTGAATTTGGAAGTCTAACCAATTCAGACATTGCTTACTATTTCTAGGATAGTAGCATAATAACCAGATGGATTCAGGCATTTCTATTATAAACAATGTGTTTTGGGATCTTCAGTTGAGTCTCTGAATAACAAAAAAAAGTGTTGAGAAAGTACTTGAAGAATGTTATATGGACAGCGTTCTAGCCTGATTTCTTTTCTAGTTACATAAATATGCAATATAATGTAGATATTTTAAGAATACTGCATGTAAATTGGATTCCCATAACCCCAAGAGCCAAATCATATTTTTTTCTTTCATCTAATCCGGGCATCTGGAGTCACCACTTTTTTTCTAAACTGCATTTCACCCTGACTGACCTCTTTGGCTGCTGTCTTTCATCGATGCCTACATTACTGTCATTGTTGCCGAAGGTTTCGGAGACCCTGTGGGAGCAGGCTCCATTGGATTGTATTGCCCCGGCTTTGCTGCAAGTCCTTATCATTTCAAATTTCTTATTCACTTATTTAATGGAGCTCTTTGATTAACAGAGATATTTAATTTTGATAAAGTTCAATTTATGTATTTTCTTTTAGGTTTATGCATTTTGTGTCTTGTCTAAGAAATCTTATATCCATCTAATTTTAAAAGCCTTTTTTAATTTGTAAGTTCCTTTTTTCCAGCATGTAAATTCAGCTGAGGGAAACAGACCTAAATTATCTTAAAATTTTTTAAAGCAAACTATCACAAAAATCATTGCTTACATGGGTCAGGCAAGTAACGTAAATGAAGTCACTGAAGGAGATATGAGGTTATAAGGAGTAGTGAGGTCAATGGCCAAAGGGAAAGTGCAGATTCACCTAAAGCTTTTCAAATTCAAATTTACAAGCCTGAAGATGCATGGGCCGGTGGGAGGCTGTGAGCCCTGCCTTAAAGAATTGTTGAAATCGATTCTTATTAAATGATTTTTGTCTAGTGACTGCTGCTTAAGGCATGCGCTTTTCTTCTGGTGAGGAGTGATCATTCTGTTGACCAAAAAAAGCCCAGCTTCTCAGATAGCTTTTTTCTAAAACGCTGATGATTCATGAGGAGAAGGGTATGGCTTTGGAGACTTTGTACCTAAAGGAGGAGTATCCTTCGGTTCCTCTCCCCGTTGTGTGTTGTGTGTGTGTGTGCACGTGTGCATATCGTAGTTCATCTCTCTTCTACTCTGTGGGGTGCTGTCCTGTGCCCACCTGTTGCTACTTGTTCTACTGGCAGTTGTGGCTCAAATGCGTGCTGTTCTCGTTTGTACACTGGCTTTTTTGTTAGCTTGGTCGGAGCCCACTGGTATTGGCTCACTGCCTTGTCTTAGTCCTGCTGGTGCTGTCGAACCTCCTGAGGTCTGGCCCTAATTTCCATTTGATTCTGGCCTGGGTGGCTGTCCCCTCACACCAGTCTCTGTGAAGCCACCTCCCTGCTTCTCTGCTATGCTCTCTGCAAGGTCCCTGAGCAGACCGTGGGGAAAATAAGTGCCAGGACATCCCTCCTCCCTACCCCAGTGCACTTCTGACCTTACTTTGATGCAGCTGTGCCCTAAGCTGATCCAGTGCAGCCCCAAAAGGCATTATCTTTCCAAGTTCAAAAGGGAGTGGTCAAGAGCCCTCTGCTGGCTCTGATGCCCTCACTTATTTAATGCAACTCCCTGTCTCCAGGCCAAAGTCACAAGAGAGGAAAATCTTTCCTCTTAGCTCCTCTTTTTATTTTCTTCATAAGCCTTTACAAACTTGGAAGGAGTGCTTATTATTAATTTTAATTATTTTTAATTTACAGAAATCTTCTCTCTTCTGCTCCCTTGGTGTCATTGGCGGAAGGGGTATACTTAGTACACTACAAAGAAACTCTATGGGCCACATTTAACAAGCTTGGCTGTTGGTACATACACTTAAGAACTTGAGAAATTTATAAAATCCTCCCTGGAGATAGTAGTAGGCTTGCAAGGTTACAGTCTTTTTGCAAAATCCTATTTTTGAGTTTAAGTTCTTGAATATTACTTAGGCTTTTTTCTTTGAGTTCCTTTTGTACTGAGCCGAAATCTTCCTTCCAGGCGGAAGGATGCTTAGGCTAGCTAAGGGGAATGCATTTAGAAAGGCACATTATTAATTTATAAAATATTATCCCTGTTATACCTAAGAAAATAGAAATAAGTCCACTGTGTTAAATCTTCTGTATTAGTCTCAGTGGAGTTAAACAATAAATAGTAATAGGATTTATGATGACTGTACTTAAGGAATATGTACCTTAACTTGGAAGATAAGATTAATAGAAATAAAATACACATATAAATAAGATGATAATCTAATACACTTACTTCATAAGAATGCAGGTTCAATTATTCCATTCATTACCCTGTTTGCATTCTTACTGTACCAGTGAGCTTGGCATGGGGTGAGGTACTGCCCTGCTTGTGGTAATAACGGTGCCGGTGGTGACTGTATTATAGCTGCGTTCCTAGCCCATTACTGTGCTCCTCTTTCTCTCCTGGCCTGTCAGCCCTGGAGCTACTAGAAACATGGGATGTTACATAATAGTCTGAGTTCCAGCATCAGGCATTGCATATGTGGGGGAACACTTTGCCTAGTGATAACCAGCTTCTCTTTCTTCTTCTCCCAAATGATACTCTGAGATTAAAAAAGCTTCCTTCAAAAGACCTGTGGTTCATTTTGGCTTCTGAACATTATTGTTTGTGAAGTGTCAGAATACCACGGTGGACAGATGGATTGCTTTTAATTCAGGAAAGTGGAATAATTGAAAACCTCCCAAGTAACATTTGTATGTATCATGCATATAGGGGTCAAATGGAAAAATGAAAGATCGTTTGGACAACTTAAAAATTATTGGCCTGAAAAAAAGTAGAAAAAAATATGTTACAGGATTTATTTTGCATCGATCATCTTAAATGGGTTCTATTCCTTACAGTAAGATGTCATAATGCTTTGGCATATTGTCTGAAAGGGGAGAGTATGGAAGAAAAATTAGATTTTTTTTTTTTTTTTTGGCCTGGAAGCTGGGCTACTGAACTGTTGAAGCAACTTAAAATGCAAGAGATTGCAGCAGGAACAATATGACATGACAAATGACAATGGTTCCAGAGGAACGGTGCTGATCAATATTGCTCAGTGAGCCATAAACTGAGGACTCTCTTAGTGGGGTTGATACGCTTAGATCACTGTGGCACTAAGGACGCCATTCCCATCTGTGGCATTGGGAATCTTCCTAAAAACATTGGTGCCCGACACCATAGGCTGCCTGGAAGTGTTGGAATTTTTCATTAAGATAAACACATCGTTAGCCATGATGGTTCTGAAGGAACTTTTGTGGTCTTTGGAGGTCAATAATCTTTAAATATATACTTGCATAACGAACTACAGATGCTATGAGAGTACTTTTCTAGACATCTGGCCTATAAGTTGTCTCTTAAATGGCCTTAAACTGTGTATATGGCTAAGTCAGTAACTTCAAGGGGTCCTCTCCAATCAGTGGTCCATATGGCTATTAGTGCTCTTGGTGCAAATGTTCCAAATCCATTTATATTAGCATTTTTATATATTAAGAATAAGCACTTCCATAGCATGGAGCTTGTCATCTTCTAAAGTTTTGAATTTTAAAAGCCTTAAGGATTGAACCCTTGACATAGAGACTAACCAAGAAGAAAAAGTACATCTTGTCTCAAAGACTTTCCCTGGAAATGGAGGCAAATTGAGTTTTGAATACTTCCTGCTAAATTAATGATGTATTTAAGATTTTGAACTGGATTTTAAAATTGAGTAGACATATTTATGCTCATCTTAAAAAAATTTTATGTTCTAGTTTATATATCATACAACACACAGGTACTAAATATAAAATAGTAAGTTTGACAAATATGCATGCCTATGTATTTCGTATGTCATCACTCCAGGTATGCCAACTTTTCTCATATAAAAACAGTTTCAAGTATCTCATGCCTTTTTCCTAGTGCAACCCCATTTTTGAGGATATTCCCCCTTGCCACCCCACTTTTGAGGAAACTGATTTCTATAACCATAGCTTGGTTTGTTTTGTTTTAAGTATTTCATATAAATGGAGCTGTATGTAGTTTCTTGTGTTTAGATTCTTTTGTTCAGCATAGTATTTTAAAAATTCATCCATGTTATACATATAAAATTTGCTCCTTTTTATTTCTGAGTGATATTACATTGTATAAATATATCATACCTTATTTTTCCATTCTTTTGTTAATAGATATTTGGGTTCTTTCCCATTTTTGGCTATTATAATTAAAGCTGCTATGTAAATTTCTGTAAATAATTTTGTACATATGTTTCTATATATTTTAGTAAATAATCAAGAAGGATTGCTGGTTCATAGGGCAGGTATACGTTTAACTTAATAAGACACTATTAAACTGTTTCCTAAGCCATTTGTCCCATTTTGTATTTCTATTAGCAATGTCAGAGTGTTATGGTTGCTCGATGTTTTCTTTTACATTTGACATTCTAAAGGTGTTGTAGATTTGTAACTATTCTAATGAGGGGTTTTTTTTTTCCTGATAGGCAGCTACTTTACTGGAGGATTATCATTATTCTGTGAAGGCTTGGTTTTAGGATTTGTTAAGGTAGCCATTACTCTAGAGCTAGAGTGGTTTCACTTCTAAAGCATGGCTTCTCTGGGCTTGGATGCTCTTGAGTTCAGAGAGGCCCCTCTACTTTGGACAGTCATAATTCAATGGTTCCTGGCACTGTGTGACCTACAAAATCTCCAGGAGCTATTCTCTGCCAATCTGCTAGAATCTTACCAGCTGACTATATAGCTTAGTAATTAGCCAAACTTGGAAATTCCCAGAATTCTTGGGATCCCTGTGCAGGCTTCTGGGGATATTTCTCTGCACACTTCTTACTCTTCTACCTCTGTAGAACACTGTTGCTTTCACTTTGAACTCCAGCTACTTCTATGTGCCTCAGTTTCTAAAGTGCACCTAGGAAGAAAGCTGGTTCTCTCAAGGATCTTAATCCTATGCTCTCTGTTGTCTGATGACTAAAAATAGTTGCTTTCTCTATTTGTCTCATTTTATAGTTATGTATAGTCGAGGGTAAGTCTGATAGCTGTTGCTGCATTATGGCTGAGGCAGGAAGTCTGTGCTGTCTTTTTGGAAAGAAAGATGAAAATAGTATTACCAGTCAATTCGATTCTTGAAGATATCTAACATTTAAGGATTTGATTTATAGTAAGTTGAGACAGGTACATGATATCCATGGTGCACACTTAAAGAAGTTCAATAAGGGAGATTACAGTGATTTTGAAATGTCATACTATAAAGTCTGACAATTTCTGTTCTCTTCTGTCCATTGTACTTTCAGCTAATAGATTTCTGAGGTATTGCCCAGTGCACAAGTGTTCACTGGTCTATTCGTCTTAAACTGTTGAATTTTAATAAAATTATTATGGTTTTCCCCTAATAGGTTGTTACACCAGCTGGAAAACACTACATCAGAATATTAAAAATATCAAGCTTACGTGTCTGACTTCTCCCAGTGTTTGCAAAGCTACTTATCTTCTCAAATTCAGACATGTAATCAACTATTTTAGAAAGACATTTTCAGTGTTTTATATGACATCTCTTTTCCATATGTTTGACCCATTCCTGCCTTGGGAAAAAAAGGAGAGAGAATGAATTGCTACATTTCTTGTAGCACCTTTGACTTACTTATAGTACAATTTGTTTTAAGCTAGATATCTATGAAAAAAGTAGTTGAAATTTCTGTGGGTCAGGGAACCTCTATGTTTCATTGTTTACTTAGGGTTTGTTAAAAGCAGATACAGTATATGCCATTTAGAAAGAAAAATAGAGCCTTGCTTAAGAAAATCCATTTCAACATTAAAGCAGTAGAGGGGCATTTTGAAGCTACTCTGGGCCAGTTTTGATTTTGACAGTTTGGATATGGAGAGAAATTAACTACTTAAAAGGAAGGCCACTATTTGAGGTGACTGGGATGTTTTAGTCATTAAATCTCAACAATGTATATTATATAAACCTTTTCCAAAGGAAAAAAAAATCTCGGTGTCTAAATGATTTGTATTATATTGTTCCTTAAAAATTTAAGGAAACAAAAACCAAAATTTGAATTCTTTGTGCTTATAACACTTATACTACTTTTAAATCAAAGCAGACTTACAATTAACAAAAATGTTGTCAATACAAATTAATGCCATTAGTTTAATAAGATGGTAACAACATTAGTTTAATATGATGGATAATGTTTTGCTGAAAAACTAAATTATTGTTCACAATAAAAATATGGTAGTGACTGCTAGAACTTAGGTTCCTGTGAGCCCAATTCATGTACTGTGGGATGACTCAATTCTCCCATCGCTTTGTTGTACATACTGCCAAACTTTTCTTCTTACACTATTTAGTGAGGTAACTTGGGTATCTCTTGACCTGACACCGTCATTTACATGTTATTTACATATCTCTTCTCTCACTTGTCTGGGACAGTTACAGTAGCGCTGCTGGCGTCACTGCAGCTATAAACAAAAACTCTAAGACAGGCACTGCAGTTCCTTGGCAGTCCTCGGTTTCCAGATATTCAAGAGTGTATTATTAATATTAATACTAATCTGAAAAATTGCTGTCATAACAAGTCCCCAAATGATAGAGTTAATCTGTGTGGACTCTTGGGAATGCATCCATTTACATGCAGTTTGATAAACAATCTTGCAGAATGACTTATAAAGGCAAAGGTTGGACGCAGGGAGACCAGGAGACTATTGCAGCTTCGGGATACCAAGCGCTTGAACCAGGGTGGAAGTAGGAGTCAGTGGGTGTGACTGATCGCAGGCCCCAGTACTCAGGTTTGGTTGAAAGATTTTACTTGTTCATTCAGTCATTCATTTCTTCATTTGTCCATTCATCTGGGGGGGAGGATGTCTTCTATGGTGAATAAAAATCTGATTTTTGTCTTCTGCCATTTCCTTGTGAGTTTGTTGAGTGAAACAAAAGTGTGAAATCTAGGTAAATAGGAGGTTCTCAATCAATAAGGGCTATTCCTAATCCATGCCCACTTATTGAATTTTAAGTTATGTCAGAAAGTGGACTAAGTCAGGGTAGATAAGACCTGAGCATTCTTTTCAAGGCGCTCACAGTGTATTGAGGGACACTGACACGAAATCATGCAGGTAGGCCGTGCAGCATGGTAAGGTCTACAGCACTCAGTGGCTGGCACTCCGAGGAATAAATCGCCACCGCCACCCCCTCCAGCGGGTCTTCAGGACCGCCTCCTGGATGGAGCAGGGCGCTGGATGGAGCTGGAGCTCGGAAGGCATTTAGGTGTTTGTCTGACAGGCCAGCCAGGTAAGGAGGGACACTGCAGGCAGAGGCACAGCATGTGCAAAGGTACGGCGAGCTCAGGAACTTGGTGCTGGGAGATGTGTGAGAGGTTTGGTGCGGATGGGATACACAGGTCGGAGAGTGGCCCACGGTGAGAGTGAAAGAGTAGCGACAGTAAGACAGCACTGAATTCTGAGCATTAGAATGGAAACTCGACCTGTGGCATCTGCCTTGCAAGTGTGCGCCACTGGTCATGGGAGGAGCTGAGAAAACCAGGGTTCAATAATGCAGCCAAGGGCAGCAGCTGTGAAAGCAATCCAAAGCTGTGTCTCCAGGTGGCAGGCAAATAGTGTTATCACGGGTGAGGAGAGCAGAATTATTATGGTCTTTTTCAGTAGAGTCATTATGAAAACTTTCACTGTGATCACAGCCTTGACGGCAACTGAATGATAGTCCTCAAGTGAAAATTTCACTGAGTAAATTGTGTTAAAAGTTTGAAAGAAAATTCTTTCATAGTGTTAAGAGCTTTGAATTAGATTATTACGAGTACATATTTCATATTAATATATCTGCATAGAACTGGAGGGCCTTTTTGGATTGTACTTTGCTTTAATATTATTCAAATATTGATACTATTCTTAGAATAGTGCAAGATTTTCCTGGTTTTCTATACTAATGCTTATGTTATTAATTGTTAGTTATGAAGATAAATTTTATGGGTGCTCAAAGCATTGATCTTGATCATTGTTACAAATACTTATTTCTTAATGACTTATGTTGCATATCATTTGTATATAATAGATCATCTCAGTTTTCTTCTAGTACAATTTTCTTTTTCATTACTGTCACCATTATAAGTAACATGAAACATAAACATAGACTGGTTTTTCTAATAATGATTATAGTGCCTTAATTTTCTTTAAAATTTTAGTTTGTGACCACCAAGGTTACCAAAGGCACATAAATATTCCACAGAAGCATAATTAGTACAAGGATAGAAAATAATCCTTCACAGATGGTATGAAGGAATGAGATAAAAATTTTACAGAGATCATAATGAGAACAGGAAGTGGTGCAATATAAATTCACTCATGTTGCACAGATTGAAGTGTGCGTGGGGAGGTGCGGGAGAAGCACAAAATTAAACCCCCTCATCACACCCTGAGCGTTGCCATCTTGCAGTCTTCAGGTCCTCCCCCCTCTCAGATGTTGAAGCCGTGCTCCCAGACCATCAGAAGAACATTTGATAGTTCAACGTATTCCTGCTTCTTTGATGAACTCATGTACAATTGTGGCTATTAAAAGCTGTTGATGTACATGTTGAGACGACTGGTAATATCCATCTCTGTTAGAGAAGGGTCCTATTCCTCCTGTGACTTTTTGGTCACTCGTAATATAAAAAAAATGTAAGTATTTTAGTTCTGCTAGAATAGCAGTGGACACGTCCTGATAGCTGGCATTGAGGCTTGCTTATTTATCTATTGACCTTTATTTATTTATTTGTTTATTCACACACACCAATTTATTCATGCATGTCAACTTGGATTCTTTGAACACCAAAGTGTGTGTGTGTGCACACGTGCGTGTCGGGGAGAAAGAGAGAGATAGGTAGATATTAATTGGACACTTATACACATAAACACACACACATCTTCTCACAGTGACCCTATGTACTATTATTATTCCCATTTTTACAGATGGCAGCCAAGGTAACCAAGTCCCAGAGAGGTTAAATAACTTGCTTAAGCTAGAAAATGATGAAAATGGCATGGAAACCTAGTTTACATGGACTCTAGAGTGCACACACTTATTTAAAAATGCTTATTCAAAATGTAGATATATTTGTGCAATGAAGGATTAGTATTTACAGTTTGTATGTTACCCACGTAATTCATATTGGCATTATGTACAAAAAACATTTTTCACAATTGTTCCTCATGAGTAGTTGTTGCTACTTTTTCAATATAGTCAACAGTATAAGTGCTTTTACTGACCTTTCAAGGTATCTATTCTCCGCTGAAAATTTCAGGCATCTTTTCTGTACTTTAGGGTACACAGTGATACCAAATTCTGGTACCATATTTCTCTGTGGATTTAGTACAATATCTTTAATAAGGGATATTTTCATGCTGCATCTTCTAAATATCAGAGACAGGTAGAAGGATTTGAAAATGAACCCCTCAGATTTCAGTCTCTAGATAAATTTAAAAAATGAGAGCAGTAAGCTCTATGGATTGTGATTTGCTCACGTTGTTTTCAGAGAGTCTAGGCTTTCGTCAAGTGCAATTGCATCATTGCAGTGATCAGATAACCCCCTGTGCAGGTTTCACAAAGGCTATTTCCTCTTGGAACGCATATCTTTAGGAAACTATTCTCCACTGATTTGTGCTTCTACTTTAAGATGATTTTAGGATATTATAATAAGACTGGCACAACATAAGTCCTTAATGCCCTATGGAAATCTGAATTGATTTAATGCGAACAATTTAATCCATTTTTAAGTTCTGTAGAGAACAATGCTGTTACCAAAAAGGGGACAGAAAAGTCAGGGCTTTAGCAATCAGAAGATCAAAATGTAGTGCTGAGTGCTCCAAAAATATTTGAAAAAGTATCTGGAAGATATGAATCAACCGAAGAAAAATACTTTAAATTATTCTTCAATAGCATTTGGCTTCAAAGGTAGCTACCCGGATACACAGCTATGGTGATAATGAGGTGAGATGATGCAGGCAAGTGCCCGGCACCACATCCCTCTCACAAGGAGCGGGCACTGAGGTGAGCTGAGGTCTGCTTGTCCAGCGCCTGCAGTGCCGAGGCTCTGAGCACAGGCTCCACAGTGGGCTACCCAGGCTCAAATCCTGGCACCACAAGTGATCAGCTAGAAAATTAAGTAGTGGCTCTCAATCAGGGGCAGTTTTGTCCCTCAGGCATTTGGTAATGCCTGGAGACATCTTTGGTTGTCATGATTGAGGTTGGCATCCTATTGGAGGCCAAGGGTGTTGTTAAGAATCACATGGTATTCGGAACAGCATCCCCACAGCAAGGACTTATCTAAACCTGAACACAGCCAAGGGTTGAGGAACGCTGACCTCGAATAATTAACTAGTAGTGCCTACTTAGCTAATAGAAAAATAAAGCCCTTAAAAAAGTGCCTCATAGACTAAGCACTCAGTAAATGTTGGCTCTTGTTATTCATTCAATAAATATTGGTAGAAGGCTCACCGTGTATCAGGCCCTGTCCTAGATGCTAAGTTGACAGTAGAAGCGAAGTAGGCCTGGCCACCAGCCTTGAGGAGCTTGCTGTTTCTGACTGCAAGGGTCACTGCAGAGGGGACCACTGCTCCCCAGGGCCAGCAGCATCTACTCTCATTGGCGTCACCTCATGTTCTATATGCCTCTCCTCTCTTAAAGTACAAGATCATCTTCTTCTTCTTCTTCTTCTTCTTCTTCTTCTTCTTCTTCTTCTTCTTCTTCTTCTTCTTCTTCTCCTTCTTCTTCTTCTTCTTTTAAATTTCCCTTTTAGAGTTAGAAGAATCTACCAAAAGAAGAAAAATATTAGCCCCATCACACATACCAAATTTCAGCGTCACAGACCTCTCACGTAGATCGATGTGCACACCCTGCCAGTGTCTCCAAGCGCATTTTGAGAGAGGGGAGCTCCCTTTTAACCCGTCGCTCCCCAGTTGAAAGTCCTCTTTGCCCTAGGACTGTCTCTCTCCTCCCCTACTGGCTGTGAGTATCCGTAACTCTTGTCATCAGTGCTGGGATCCTGAGTTTTATGAATACCCTCCTTCCCTTATTTTTTTTCAGAGTGGCCAGGAGCATCTCAGGCTCCTGCCCTTGCTCCTATAGCCTACTGTGTCTCAGGGAAGGAGAGTGTCTATCCCCTTTAGAGGTGATGTTTAGGGAGGGGACATTCTTGGAGTCCTCAGTGGGAAGTATGTGGCTTCATCTGGAGGGCAAACTATAAGGTGGTCTGTGTGGGCACTTCTGGGTTTTGGTATAGAAGCCTGTATGCCAGCCATTTCCAGTTCTTGAGCCAGTTCCAACCAGGACAAGGAATACACTGGGGTCCCACCCTAATAGTGTTGGGGTACAACCGATTGGAATTTACTATGCTAATGACCGGTTGTTTCTACTTGTTATTCCTAAGAACAGCACTGTGCTGCTACATGCCTCCTGAGTCATAGCTTTTCCTTACACCCCACTTTGCTGGTACATTTCATATAACTGGGCTTCTGCTTTGCTTTCAACTTAGCCCTACAGTTCTCTGAGTAACACAATGTCTCTGAACAGGCTGATCACTGATCACAGAACAATGATCTGTCCCTCGCCACCCATCTAGACTCTTTCCTCTTCCCAGCTTCCTCCTCCCCTACACCTTAGTCTCTAGTATTATAAACTACTGGATGGTCCATGAGGATCCATGCTTCTGCACCCCTCTATGCTTTGTCCATACTGCGTCCTCTTCCTGCATTTCCCACCTTGATCCAAGTCTGAGTTCATCTTTACCTCATTGACTGTTAGATATTGTCCTGCTGGCTCCCTTCTTCAGTGTCTAACCTGCAGCTTATTCAGTTATCCCATCCTTCTATCTCATCTTGGCTTCCAGATCTCCCCCTTTCTCATTGAGGTATCAGGTATTTCCACTGGATTCATAAACCAGAATCCGTTGGATTTAAATCAGCTACAGCACACTGAAGTAGGAATCTTCGGAGGACCCAACCATCATATATAATATTGCTTCTGTTTAAAAATGCAGGCCGAAGTCCTGAAAACTGATTACCCAATGGTGTTTTGAAATGGCTGATTTTATAAGTTGTATGCGTGCATGCATGTGTGTGTATGTATATGTAGACACACACCTATTGCTATACTGTATTTATATCTTTTGCATTTATGCATGTACTTTATGAAACAAGAGGGAAGAATGAATAAGCATGCTAAAGTAAGAAATCAGAAGAAAAACAAAATTAGAGTATATTTTTATTGAGTGAATGTGAGATTGTATGCAAAAGGGAGAGGGGGTATGCAAATGAGGAAATATGTGAATGAAGCATTGGATGTGGGTATATAAGTAGGAAACATATTGTTGATGTTTGGGCCTAATTTCCTAAATTCAAGATGGAAATATATTTTTCACATATCTTTACATAATTCAGAGCCATATCTAAATGTGATACTAAGGTAGAAAAACCCATTTTATTTTCCAAATGCTAGAAAGAAAACACTTTTGTGGAAGTGGAATGTGAACCAAAGAGGAGGAAATATGCACACTGAAAGAAAATTCAAATAAAAAATTTTGGGATGGAAGAAAGCAGCTTGTTTTACATTACCCTCAGATACTATGGTTTCAATAGAGTTTTAAGCCCTAACAATTTTCCTCGCCTGGACTAATGAGAGAGTTAGACCTAGTAATTAGCATGGGCCGTGCCTTCCAGGACCTCTCCATAAACCTTTGCACAGGATAAATTGAGTTTGCTTGCGAGATTATCAGCCGTTGCCTAGAGCTGTGCGGCGAGTCCTGGGTTATAAACCTTGCTTCCGTGGAGAATTAGGAGGGATGCGGAGTGACTTATTGTTACACAGCCAAGATAGGTATGTTGTTTTATCTTCCAAACCTTGAAAAGGAAAATTAATTCAACTCTATTCCATAGATATTATTGAACTCCTTCTCTCGTCTTGGGCTATCATTGCTGGAGGTTATTGGGATAGAAGAGGGAAGTATTATGTGCAGTTCTTGCCCTCAAGAGGATTTAAGTTAGTCTTTCTGAAGATAAAAGACTGTCATATAAAGCATTTAGACAAGAAGAAAGTATATAAGGCAGCACAAAGTGCTACACTGAAAAATAAGGAAAGTACATAGTAAATAATCAAAGTTACGGAATATCATGAAAGGAATTGTTGAGGAGGTGGGTCATGATATGTTAAGTGCTGATTACATATAATTCCAGGATGATTTTAATGCCCAGTTATCCTCTGTTTTACAGAGTGTAAAATATAGTGACAAAATTACCAGTAGACCACTGTATAGACTTTTTGCCTGGGTTGTTTTTAAACCTTTAATCTTACACAGAAAAAGGAAGGGAAAAAAAAAAGAACATAAAGTGTTCTGAATATTCTTTGTAGGTCTCTTCATAACTATCCCCAAAACTAATGGTGGAGATCAGAGAAAACGAGTCTAAATCTTGGCTCTGGTAGGTGTTGCTGGTCACTGAATTAGAAATTACTTTTTCTGACATTCCAGAAATTTATAACATTTCTAAGAAAATACTCAACCCCCACTATAATCATCTGAGAGGAAAGTTTTGAACCTATCACCTGAGACCCTCTGTGATTCCTTTTTCTAAGAATGTACTCATCTCAGAATCCTACAAAAGACAACTTCTTTCCATAAATCTAGGATCCCAAGGTAGACTTGTCAGTTCGTATTTCAAGGGGAAAGGAGTTTTTGGTCTTAATATATAGCAATATGAAACACCATATTGCAAATTTTTGTACATATTATAGTTTAGTACATTGGGGTTATCATTCATTCCACCTTTTAAATCATAATATTAAACCAGAAGGCAATGCAAAGGAATATTTGAAGGCAAAATAAATCTGTAATCTTTACTTACTTATTTGAGCAAACAATGCACTATTATAAAAAGTCATAGAAGTAGGTGGCAAAGTCACTGCTAATACACAAGACAACTGGCTATGCTTATTTTTCCCTACATGGACTGTGCTGAAAAGGAGAATTACAAAATTGACCCCTGCGCTGGCACAGAATGAGAGAAGATTGGATATGACCCAAACTATGCCTTCAACAGCAGTGATGAAAACAAGTTAGCAGGCAGTATTTGCCTCCTTTCTCTTCTGCTTCCATAGCATCTAGACTTGCCCTAACTAAGTCTCTTATCGTATTGTTTTAGTCTTCCTCTATAGACTTACACATAACTAACTAATGATAAAAATAATTGCTTTTTATTTAGGGGAAATTTCTATATTCATTGCTTCCAGGGGTCAGTAAACTATGGCTCTGCAGGCCACGCTTGGGGCCTATTTGTTGTATGACTCCTTGAGTAAGAATGGTTTTTACCTTTTAAAATGATTGTAAAAAAATATCTAACGTAGATGTATGTGGCTGCAAAGCCTAAAATATTTGCTCTCTAGCTTTATATGGAAAACTTTGCTGATTTTTGTTTTAAAGAATGACATCCCCAGGGAACTTTTGAATGAGTCATAGGAAACTTTTAGAGGTGTAGTAATTAGGGAATATGCTAACAAAGAGGCCCAAAATGCAGTGCTCAAACTGGAAAGAAACTTATTACTCATCTAACAACCTAGAGGTAGTTCTAGGGCTGATGAGTAGATTTGCCGTGAGATTATTTGAGGCTTTACAATGCTCTTGTTTTCATTGAAGAACTTTCTGGTGGGAAACTGGAGGCAATCCTTAGCCCAGAAAAGGGCATTGAGGGAGAAATCCTAGTATTGAAATGGGGGAGACACGAGCTTGGTGGGATTAGATGTCAGGCTCTTGTGAGTAGATAAATTAGCAGTGAGCGTTATATAGTTTGTAGTAGGGTAAATCCCAGAGATTTAGCTCAGACAGTAAGTAAATCTTTTCTGCTTTATCCATGGGTAGTATAAGCTTTTAAATAGTGAAATTAATTTAGGAAATCTCATAGGGGTGGGAAAAACTCAAAGAGGTGGTAAGATGGGATGGGGACAGTATGAGGATGAGTGGGAGTTGGGGGTGACATCTCGTAAACGGGGCAAAGTCAAGTGGGCATCATCTGATAGATCGAGCATTCTGACACTGTTTAGCAAGATTCATCCATTCTTGAGGTACAGCAGAGAGAACGGGCAAGATCCTGACAGAGCATCAGAACCTCGACAAAGCAGCTGGGCATGCAGGGCAGCGTTTAGAGTTCTAGGCTGGGTAACTGAAACAACAGCTCAACTTTGTAGATTGGGCCAACATAGCTGGGCTGGGAAATAATTTATTTTGAAGGCTGCACAAATTGTGAACTATTTGCTGAATCTCTGAGCTGCAAGACTTACTTTGGAGCCCTGCTTCTGATTTTCTGGCATTGTTGTCCTCCTTGGCTTAGAAACCGAGGAGAGGCAGATGTGGAGCCTGCAAGAGACAGGGCAAGGGTTGCCATATGGGCCAGTGTCTGAAACTCTGGACTGAGAACCTGATTTGTACGTGCCCTGTGTCCTATGATACTTCATAACGCTGTTTTCTTTCGTGCAGTGAAAATAATAGTTAAAAATTAACATAGTTTTGATAGGGTGATTAATCATGATAATTGATATTTTGGTATGTTATTATTCTAAAATAATTTGATTATATAATTAAAGAAGGGTAAAAACAGAACGAACTCCCAAAATTGATGTCTCAGGTCAAATTGGCCTATTAGGTAGGGGATAAAATTGTGCATTTCAGCAGTTCCGCTCTGCATAATTGATGGGGCACTACATATTATCTCTTTGGCTATTCAGCAAAGATTCTGCTAGAATCTGTGCAATCTGAGGTTGCAGAATTTATAACCATCACATTTTATAGATGTAAAACTATATTATAGATCTCTATTCCTTTGTCTTGTCAATTAATAGGCATAATCAAACATTCAAAATGTATAATAGAAATCTCACCTTGATCCTATTACGTTTTCTTCTTTTTACACAAATTATTCTACTAAAGCTGAGCCAAAAAACACTTGCACATGTTGGGGTGAAGGGGTACTCAGCTTTTTGAATGGATGTATTTTCTCCTTCTTATACTTCCAGGAGACTGTATGAATATTTGTTCAGACCTCAAAGAAAATAAAGGAATGACTTGTGATCTAGTTTTCACTTATTTCCCTTTTGCACTTACAGTTCCTCTCTTAATAGCCAAACACTTTAAAAAGAGTATATTTAAGATATAGCTAGGCACTAGATATGGGATAAGT
The DNA here is from genome assembly GCF_021234165.1 of Pteronotus mesoamericanus. Lineage (NCBI taxonomy): Eukaryota > Metazoa > Chordata > Mammalia > Chiroptera > Mormoopidae > Pteronotus > Pteronotus mesoamericanus. The sequence continues at coordinate 8,615,709 of NW_026555310.1, forward strand.
TACAAGAGAGAAAAATGACTTAATTCATGAATTTATATGTTATTAACGTGAGTGAATCTGTTAATTTAAGCAACAACTCATACACCAATAACTGGTGTCAGTATTCAAAGGTGCAGTTGAGCTTTTTGATCTATTGTTAAGAGAACATTGAAAACTTTTTTTTGATATGTGATATAGTTTTGTAGATTTCCAAAGCCTGAACTGATCCAAAGATCAAGAGAAGTGTATTTATTTATCTTCAGAATGTATTTTTATAAAAGTTAACTTAAAATGAGAGTTTATCTACTGTTCAGCATGTGCATCACGATCATGTCTGTAGGGCACTCTTGGGTAATGATAGGAAACACAGAGGCCGGAGTTGGGATCCTGGCTCTACCATTTGAATTCGGTGGGTTCATTCATATACCCTAACATTGTTACTTTTGATCGTTCTGTTGGAGGAGCTCATTGAGAGGATGTGACCGCCAGTGAACCCTTGAGCTGGATCCAGGCAATCGGTGGCTCCTTACCTTCCCTGTCCTTGGGATGTATGCCTTCCTCACCATTCTCACAGTAGGAGCTGGATTCAAGGTTGCAACCTTGAGAGAACAATGTGTTGTTGAGATCAGTTTGACTGAATACATGACTGAACCCAGCTGAGGGCTCTGTATAAACTTTTAAGATTCTGATGGCCATGGACAGAGATCTACTTTTCTTTCAGCTGCCAAGACAAGACTCGTACAGAAATTCCTTGCATATTAAATCTGCCACCTCCAATCTGGAGTGGCGTTCCTGTACTGGGGCCAGTTTCATATTTTACCAGGGAGTCTCCCAACATTTCCAACCAGGTTCCTAATATAGTAAGTTCATAGAAATGACCTCTGACTTTTAGTCACTTACAGTGATAATCCCAAGTATCTTGGCTTCTCTGTGCCTCTCTTTCTTCATCTGTAATTTCTATTATTATGGACTTAATAATCCCATTTATTTTGAGTGCTGTGAGGCTTAAATGAGATTGGTTATGTTTAAAGACTTTGTAAACTCCATATATAGTGTTAATAAAATCTTAATGGCTTTTAAAATTGTTTCTATTATTTTTACCTTGAAAGTTTATACTCTTAAAGACATGGATATCTTGAAGGAAGAGTAAGAGCAATGGACAGTGACTATAATAATAGTTCTAATGTGGTATATTTAGAACCTGAATTTAGAAGACTACAACCTTTCATAGTTAGAGACAAAAAAATCTGGTGACTTGAAACATTCTCATACAAATATACTATGCCTGAGATTATACTGTTTTTATAATTGAATTTGGAAATGGTATATTTATTAGCCTGCATATGTTGGGGGGGAAATCAATTTCGGCTTCTTACACTGCAGATGGAATAGAGGCCTGTCAGTGGACAGAAACATTTAATTCATGATGGCAATTGTAGTGATGCAGTTTAAGTGCCCAAGAAAAAAATTCTTACCAGTTTCTGTGTTACTGAACGATGGACAAATCCCTTCTTTTTACTTGTACTACTAATGCACTGAAACTACTTTTAAAAGACCCCTCTGACTCTCTTTTTCAGTAAACACCTATATTTGCTATCCCATGCATAACTGCATTGAGCTACAGCCTATCACCCAATTTTAGAAATACCAGTTTCTCCCTGTCTCTTTTTCTCTCCCTCTCCCCTTTCTCCTCTTAACTATGCACATGGGGAATACATGCATGTTGTTAAATCACTAGAAATTGTTACTGTATCCCCATATGAACTCATCCCTCCATCCTGGTATTCTCATGACTAAAAACGAATATTTTGAAGTGATTGCCACTGAGCTGCTTTAAAGTGTCACTGGTTGTTTCTCAGTGGGATTTTTAGTCTCTGCATACAATAAAAATGGAAAATATTGAGACAAACCTTGTTTTAAACTCAAGTAGTGCTCCAATTTAAAAAATCCAGTGCAGCATGGACATGTTGCTAAGTTTTTCTATAGGCCTTTCTTAGTGGCATTTAAAGACTCCTTTTCTCAGCTTGCTTTTCTCTGAAGTGGCAGTTTTGTCAGCCTTTGTCAGCCCTTCTTTGAAAAGAAATTCAGTTTACATTTTTTTTGGGGGGGCCCATAAAATAACAATCATTTACAGTTCTCTAGAAACAGAGGGTGGTAGGCAGGATTTTATCTTTAAAAAGAAACAAACTTTTAAATATAGTGTTATTTTATTTTAAAATGAATGGAAATATGAAAAACATTCTTATTTAAGTATCAAAATGATGCTGTCTTTCTTTCTAATCTGGTAAAGAAACCTCATCTTTAAGAGAATGTACAGAGTCGCATTTAATATGTAGTATATATTTTTGCATAAATGGTTTACAAAATGAATGACAATGTAGGTGTTGAACACAAAAACAATTTAAACCTGATTAACTTATAACTAATCTCTATTCACATTCACTACAGTTAAAATAAGGTTACATAATGTATAAAACAAATACATTTTTAATTACAAAGAATATATTTAGAATATCAATTTAAGCAACGTACGTATTAAGAATAAAAATATTCTAGAGAGATTAAAAATGATGAAGATGATTTTTTAACTTTATTTGTATTGCTGACACTACTACAGGTGTCCCCGTGTGCCTCCCCTTGGCCCAGCCTTGCCTAGCCCCGACGCCCCTCCCCCTTGGGCCATCACCACATTGTCGGGTGTAACCAACCGATAGAAACAGACAGCAGCATTTTATCTTAAGAATAATTTGACTGCCAAAATATTTTATGTCAATGTTCAAATGTGGAAATTGACATTTTGTGGCTGAGTTTGGAATACTTAGAATGAAAGTAAGCTCAAAAAATTGTCACAAGGGTATCATGGCTCTTGGTAGTTTTAGTGGATTCCAGTCTCCTTGCTTGTAAGAATGATAGTAATAAGTATCATAATCCTAATAGCCCACATGATGTTCACTCCATGCCAAGTACAGCTAATAATCTTTGTAACGGGTATTAGAACCTCTTTCTTATGGGAACAGACTTTGTCCTGATAACCTCCACACTTCATATTTCTATGTTTATTTTTAACTGGAGGCGTTGTTGAGCAATTACTGAATACATACCTGAATTAAATGATTCATTCTGAAAACTGAAATGGTAAGAAAAATAAAGTAAACTTAATTCTCACATAGAGGCTTTTCTGACTTGATCTTTCTGGTCAGGAGTAGAATTGGGTCCTATAGTAATAATCACGAGCGCTCACAAGTCTCTCTGAACATTATATAACCCTTGGGATGAAAATAGAAGGCAGGAATGCTAATTTTACAAATTGGAAACAGAAATGCAAATGGGGAAAGTGACCTTTCATAAAATCACTTCTAAGCTAGTGACTTAAGGAACTAAAAATGTTATCTTATATAATTACTTTTTTTCTGGGTTATTTTCTGTGGTGGTGCTCTGGTATTTGCATTTCCGTTTTGTGAGTGGCAGTGAAGCGTGGATGAAGGATGCCGTGTTCGGGAGGCAGAGCAATTTAGTGGAAAGAATACTGGACCAGAAATGGTCATCCCCATTATACCTCTAGCGTTCCGGCGCCTTTGGGTGACTCACAGGGGTGCTCCTTGACTCATTTTACTCATGGAAAAGGGAAATAGTAATTGTTGTCCCTGTGAAGTTTCCAGGGTTTGTGAGAACAAAATGGAATGGGAATTCAAAACTTTTACATTGATCATGGCAGAAATTGCAGATTATTGTGCAATATTTGAGTTGTGAATATTGAGTGGGACTGAGAAAGTTTCTTTTTGGAAACAACAAAGTTTCTTTTTCCTAGAACTTTGGACAGATACCCTGGGCCTGACTCTATTGCCCGTTCCAGGTTCAGATACGGTGGATAGAGGTAGGCAATGCTCTGATTGGTCAGGGTATTTCTAGCACAGAGGAAGTCATGGGCTAAGAGCGGGGAGGGATCATTTTTCAGTGGTAAATGACAGGGTTTTATTTTATTTTTTTAAACCAGGAGGGTAAATTGATGACGGTGACAGAATCAACGACAGGTGTCCATTGCAGTGGCACCAGAGGTCCTGCCTATCCAGTGCAGCTTTCCTATCCGGCCCTGTCCCACAGTGGCCGCTATTCACTGCTTTAGGCAAGGCAGGCCCTGTTACACCGCTTTGTTTTTTCACAAGCCAGTCCTGTGACTGCAACACTTTTTCCTCTCTTCTCTAGCTGCCGAGTTCCCGATCAAATGCCATCCGTCTATTTTATGAGACCCTTCCCTTCAGATAGCGTTGGCTGTTTCCCCTCTGTGATCCAACCACACTTCGTACCCACGTGTGTGACAGCATTTCCTTCACTGTATTGGGATGATTTGTCCCTTCTAGTTTATGGGTATCTTGAGGGCTTCTCCGTGTCTGTGTATTCCCAGTGATGGACACAGACCAGGGGATTATATTTTCATTCCACGAATTTATAGGGCTAAAATGATGGGGAGCTTTGGATTAAGCCTATAATTTGTTTTATCAAGGTTGTGGTTCTCCAGAGTTTTCTGCGCCACGTCCCGAAGAATGCCTGGAAACGTGTGAGAGGACTTTGAGTTGTCCCAGTGACCAGAGATGGGAAGCCACTGGCATTCACTGGGCTAGAACCCAGGCATGATAAATATTCTGCAGTTCATGGGACAGTTTTGCACAAGGAGGGATTGTTCTCTCCCAATGCCAATGGTTTCCCCACTGACAGCTACTTAACTAGGCTACCTAATCTAAAGCATAGAAAATAGGAGGATGATTTGATCACAAAAAATTGTTTCTGGCTCCCATGAACCCTTTGAACACATTATGAGTAGGAGAGCCTTATGCTCAGTTAGCAGATGGCTTGAATGATCGTTTTTTTCCTGTCCACTAAATCCATTTCTCTCCCTATCTATTTCCCTCATAGCCTTTGTGTGCTTAGGTTGGAGTACAGGACCTTACTAGGTGAAAGTAGAGGGTAAAAGTCTCTGCTCTCTCAGGCAATCCTCCCTCAGCTAAGCTTTCTCTAAGCCAGGGAGAGGCACGTGGGAATTAACTTCTCTGTAATTCTTTCAACAAATATGGTAAGATAATTTGATGTTAATGTTTTATCCCCTGCACAGAAGGCTGAGAGTGACTAATTGCAATGATCTTTTAAAAAATCTATTTAGAGCAGGCCTTCTGGCTAAAGACATCAATGTGGAACTTGGCACATGGATTTAAATCCAGTGTTCTGTCGTGAAGTGTCAGAAAAACTAAACGCCTCTATTGTGATCTTTTAAGTCCTATTCTAGAAAGTACATCTTTTGGTTCACTGTTGACACTGACGTGGTAGTGGTATCAGGGTATAGGACATGTGTAAGGAGAAAAGTTGGGAGTGTACTTCTTCAGACAGGGTTCTTTGATTCTTTGCCTCAAACATGATATTTTGGAAAAAAAGATTCCTGAAACACAACTTAAGTTATTCATGTGGTTTATTGTCCTGTTAGATGTAGCATAAAGTCTTGTTGAAAGAACTTACCAGGAGAGTCTGAAACTTGGTATTTATCAGTTATTATTTGATAATGTTTCTTGAAATATGCTGCATGTAAAGGATACTTTATAAAACCAAATTCTAGTTTATTTAGTGTAAGTTTTTCTTTTTTAGATACTCCCAGAAGTATAAAAGCATCCACTGCTACAGCTGAACAGTTTTTTCAGAAGCTGAGAAATAAACTTGAATTTACTATTTTGGTGACCCTGAAACAGACCCACTTAAATTCTGGAGTTATCCTCTCCATTCACCATTTGGATCATAGGTAAGTGTGGCTGCTGGAGTTTCCTGTGCTTTTATCCTATCTAGCTGAAGGAAGTAAGCAGAGTCAAGAGAAGTAAACAAAAGCAAGATATGCTATGTCTAAGACTGGCTTAAAGCAGCTAGACTAATTCTGCTACATTATACAAAATTACAAACAGAAGTAATTGAGATCTGCCCAAAGGCAGAGGGAGTGGTGCTTTTGATGTTGCTGAGGGCACACAGAAGTCACCATTCCTAAAACAAATTTATTAATCATTAAATTCTCCATGAGATATCTTCCTCAATGTTAGTCAAACATACTTCTTAATTTGTGACTAGAGTCAAAAACACCATATTCTGTGTCTGGGTTTAGAGTTTAAATAGTCTTAGATTTTTAATCCTTGACAGATTTCTTTTTCAATAATACAAATCTTAGATTGCAGTGGTTAATGCTGTATTCTTGGATGCGTGTTGAATCAAAATGCTGTCTAGTATTTTCCAGCTCCTCGCATGTGTAGAAGCATAATTAGGTATCCTGTGAGCAAAGTCTCATTTGGCTTTGTGACCTGAAATAATAACCACAGTTCTGCCAATGAAAGTTCCTTCATGTTTATTATTTTGAATACATGCACTACCACTTACTATCTGTGGTCACGGGCAAGTCCCATAACCTCTCTGCACCTCATTTTTCTCGTCTGTAAAATGAGGATAGTAACAGCTACTTTATAGGTTGTCGTGAAGATTAAAGAGTTTTCGTATGCAGAGTACTTTACATATGTGAAAGTGTTAGTGATCCTTTTCAGGTGTGGGCAGAAGCCTCTTGGTTTCTCTCATCAGAGACGAGGCCACCTTGGCCTTTGCAAATCTTGACTAAATACTAGAGGGCAAATCGAAGCAAATGCATGTGAACAAAATGTGGCGCGATGACACAGGGAGCAAGGCTCCCAATCCCAGTCCATCGGGCTTCCTTTCCATCAGGGCTCCAAGGCATCACTTAGCTGTTACTGACAGAGCCGGGACCCAAACCCACGCCTTCTGATTCTTGAGTCCGGTGTTTTCACAATTCCACCGTGTTATCTCCTAACCTCCTATGACCCTGACAGACATGTACTATATATGGTTTGTGTCGTTCTTTTTTCCTGTTATTGATACTGAAGTTATCTTTCCTCCCTGAGTCTCAATCTCATCCATCTCCTTGTCTCATCATTTCCTGAACACTTACTTACTTAGTTTCTCCCTGAATGTCTCTATTTTTTCAGACGCGAAGTGCCATATATTGCTGTCTGTTGTCTTTAGGTAGTACAGATGTTGGCTAAATATACACAGAAATGGCTGAAGAGCCTGCCAGCTTTTTGTGCTGTGCTCACATACAGTTTGTGGTCTAATAGTTTTTCTGGCTATTGCATTTTCAAAAGGATAAATAAAGAATAAAGAAATAATTCTAAGATATTGGTTCACTTACCCGTTTCTACAGGAAATACAGAAGAGAAATATAAAAACCGTAAAGGCATATTGAAAAGCAATGTATATTTATAAGTAAAAATGAATGAGAAAATTATCCTAAATTCCAAAAGGGCTCTGTTTTCTTCCATGTTTTATAAAACTGTTGTTTCTTCAGAATAAAAAAAACCCTTTTGTTATCCCTTCGTGTGGATTTGGTACAGTCACCTGGATTATGTTCTGTAGTTTATAATATTTCTCCTTTATTTAAAGTAGTCATGGGCTTTAGATATATAAATTGGTTATCATGGGCTTAGTATCAGAAATTTTCCTGAAAGCCAAATAATTTTTATGCTTCCAGCTTTGAATGCTTTGCAAATAGCATATATGGAGATAATTTGTGGCAATGACTTTACAAGTAAATATAAAACTAACTTACAGTTTGCCATCACCTTCTATATTAATAAACTTGACATAAGATCAATGAGTTTTTTTTGGCTTTCTTAGTATTAATTATTATATATTCCAGATGAGTAATAACGTATTTCTATATGAGGCTGATAAAATGTGCCGTCATATTTTTTGAGTGTTTATCATATATTAAGCCATTTCTCTTTTTTAACATTACTAGGTAAAAATTAAACTTGCTGGCAATATTTGCTTCGCTTAATGGTTCTGAACTAAAAAGATGACTGTTTATTATGGATAAAATTAACCGATTGACATAACAGTTACTATGCACTTTACTTTTTGGTTGAACGTAATGAATAACATAATTGGATTTATGAGTTAAATAAATAACAAATAATTGGATTTATGAGTTAAAATTTCGAACTCCAAGTTCTATGTAACTAAAAAAAGCACACCTCTTATCTTACTCTTCTAAAATAGGCTTTTATATCATCATTTATCTCTAAAATTATTAACTTTAATGTGTGTTTTAACATCTACCTTATTATTAGGAAAGTTGCAATACATTCTAATGTGATTACGCATAAATATATCATTACCAAGGAGACAGAGTGAGTTGCTCATTAAAGAAACTGAATTGAAGACTCAGCAAGCAAATATGAGTTTTCATATTTCTTACATACCAAATTTCTATATATGCGAAATATATCAGTGCCAAATACCAAACACCAAATGTAATACCAGATTTCCATCAATTTGGAGGTCGATTTTTGCCCCTGTATTCTGATCCGCTAATCTGTTTGCAACTTCTGCAGCAATACCACACCACTCCGATTACTGCAGTTTCACGACTCGCTTGCTATCTATCATTAAAGTATCTGCTCTTCCTGTTCACAATTTTTTGCTGTGTTTGAAACTTCATTCTTTGGTATATACTTTGGGATCAGTTTAGTGAGTTCTGTGGGAAAAAAACTCACTGGGATTCGTACTGGAATTACATCACATTTATAGGTTGATATATGTTGAATTAACATTTTTATGATATTCAGGTTTCTTGTGATGTGGCTTTTCTTTTCATTTTCTTTCATTTTTTTCTCCTGTATAATCATCTCCATAAAGGTCATACAAGTATTTTGTTAGATTTATTCCTAGGAACATTATAGGTTGTCCTGTTACTCAGATGGAATCCTCAGTTTTCTTTTATATTTTCTAATTTGTATAGGGCTTTTAAGTTACTATATTATCAGAAGGTGGATTCTGTTTTGTATCAAAAGTAACATCTTCCATAGTATTTAAATTGCTTTTTCTTTTGTCTTTTGGAGAAAGTTGGACTCTTTGGATGCAACTCATCATAATAAGAAAAATTTTAAAGTACCATCAAAGTTCACTCAATTCTCTGCTCTTCATCTGCCATACGTTGATACGCACTGACATTTCAGTGATCTTTTCCAAGATGAATGTTGAGGAATTATTGTAATATATTTAATTCTTTGGTATTAAAACTCTTCTACTTTTAGTCTTCTGATGTCAATGTGAAACTTCCCAAATGCTCTCTAGGCCTTTGATCAATCACTTAAAATCATTTTACAAAGGACTCATTTAAAAATTATAACGATCTACCTACAGTTTATTATCAAGTGACAGGAAGTAGAATTCAGCTTATGTGTAACTCGTCTTGTTATTTCCTTTAGTTACGGTGAAAGATGCACCTTTTTAAAAAGGCCATGCAAAATATAATTTTGGTGCCTTTATGACAGCGGAGTTTATGTTATCTCAATTACTTAAATCTTATTTCCTTTGCTGTTGCATACACTTGAATTCCATTAATCTTAGGGAGGAATCATGTACTTTTGTGGTTAAAACCTTATATTGATGTATTTTATAACTGCTGGATAAAAGCCATTCATATTTTGCCTCTTGTTTTCAGTGATTTTACCCATTGAGTATTTTGAAAGAAGATGATTGGCATGTTGTCATCTTTCCTTTGTACTTTCACCTTTGGTTATTTAAAATTCTAGGTGCAGTAAAATTATGTTTGATTATTCTTGAGGATGCTGAATGCACCACAGAGTACATGAATTACTGAATATTCAGCTTAAATTCATTTAATTTAGCCAGTAAAAATGGCCTGAACAGCACCAAAGGGAAGTGAGATACGTATTTTGAGTGAACTACAAGGAAACAATTTGGATTTTGCAAATGACTTAAATTTAAACTATACATTTGGAAGCAGTAAGCATTATATTTAAATGCTTTTTGCTAATATTATGTGAAAAATTGCTCTCACTTCTAAAATTTATTGTTCTTTTAATGTCAATTAATTTGTATATTTTTATACATTTGTTAGTAAGTCGTTGGTGTCTCTTGTTTGATGAGTGATTTTTAAATATCCTTTCCTATTTTTATATGGGGGTCTTTTCATTTTTCTTGCTTGTTTGTAAGAATTCTTTGTATTAAGAATGTCAACTTACACAGAACAATCATGGGGATGTAAAGTATGTACAACATAGAGAATACAGTCAATAATATTGTAATAACTATAGGTGGATTACATGGGCACTAGATTTATCAGGGTGATTACTTAGTAAGTTATATAATCTCTAATAATTGGGTTGTATATCTGAAAGTAAAATAATATTATATGTTAGCTGCAATTGAAAAATTTTTAAAAATTGTAAAAAAGAATGTCAACTCACTCTTAGTCATATATGCAAGAGTTTTCACAGGTTAATGTTTGCTTTTAATTAAAAATTAAAGAATTTTTTGAAATAGTTTCAATTTACAGAAATAATACAAGAATAGTACAAAGAACTCCCACATCTCCTCTTACCAGATTCCTAATTGGTAATATTTTTAGATCATTTGCACTATCTCTAATTCTGATATGCCTATTACTGACAATAATTTTCTTCATCACCTTTAAATACTCAAAACAAAGATACTCTTCTATGAAGCCGACAAACAAACTTCCAGTCAAGAAATGAACATTGGTATGACAATATCATCTAGTCTTCAGGCTCCAACCAAACTGCACCAACTGTCTAAATAAACAATGTCTCTTTTTCCTTCTTGGTTCAGAATTCTGTCTATGAACACACATGGCATTTGGTTGTTATATCTCATAATCTCCTTCAATCTGGAGCAGTTCCAATCTTTCCTTGTCTTTGGTATCCCTTATGGTCTCACAAGCATAGGCATTTCATTCCGTAGGATCATCTTTACCCTTGGTCCATCTGATGTTTCCATCTGCAGGCCAGGCATTGTTGTTAAGAGTACCACAGAAATAGTGACTCTTCTCAGTATACCACGTGTGGAGATACAGTATGTCAATCTGTTTTACTGCTGGTTATGTTAACCTTGACCACCTCATAAGCTGGTGATCTTTCAGGTCCCCCACTCTTTTTCCTCTTTAATTTGGATTTGTATTTCATGGGAGATATTCCAATTTTATCCCAATATCCGGTTTCTCATCAGAACTTCACTCACCTTCCTTAACATTTCTTGACTATGCCCAGCTGTATGAGAGACTAGTGCTTTTTTAGGGTCATAAATAAAATGATAAAATTGCAAATTGATACTTATTCTCACTCTTACATTTATTTTCTAGTATTATAAAAACTAGTATTATATATCATGTAAATGTATATTCTTAAAAAATAGTAACTTAAACTTTTTTTTTGTCCTTGATATTTTATTTTATTTTATTTTATTTTTTTTATTTTTTATTTATTTTTTATTAATTTATTTACTTTTTAAATACATTTGTCTCTGCCTTCCCCCCACCTCTTTCCCTTGCCCCCTCCCACCTTCCCTCCCTCAGCTCTTCCCCTTTGGTTTTGTCCATGAGTCCTTGCTATATGTTCCTTGACTTTCCCCTTCCCTTCCCTTTCCCTGCCCCCGCCTTCCCTCTTGTCTCTGTTGATTTCTTTTCCTTTCAGTGTTGCTGGTCATAAACTTTTTTAAGTGTATGTCAGCATTCACTATGTAGGGTATCTTTAAATTAACTATTATGTTTTTATTTAATGAAATTATTTCTTATGCTGAATGGAACTCAGGGAAAATAACATCTAATTTCTAAAAAGGGATTTGCCTAGCTTTTCTACTTTCCTCCTGATAGCTTTATATACAGTATTTCACTCATTGAACTGAAAAATACCTTTATAAAAACAAGATTAGATTGTATATAGGATATATTAAGGGAACATTTGCTGAGAGGCTTTTACATTAAGCCTGTTATGACTGTCCTGTTTGGCTCTTTTTCAAAATTTTCATTTCATTTAGTTACTGAATTTTCACTTTTTTACATTTCTAAAATGTTAACAATGCATATTTTCTCACATACAAAATCTGATTGTTTGCTACCAGCCAGTAACTGAAATAGATATATGACAAAATCCAATCTCCAGCTTGTCGGAATTAAAGACCTATTGCAAGAGTTTTCTTCAATCACATTAAGAAAAATGGTGCTTATTTAAGGTCTCTATTTCTAAGTAGATTCAATAACGTAGAGTAAGATGAACTAATAAATATGAAAACAGTATAAAAATATCTGGTGGTGTAAAATAACAATTTGGGAGAAATAGGAATTCTGGATGAAAAAGGAAAATCTACATTTATTGCAGATTATTATTCTGGGGAGTGTTATTCAGGAAAATTATTAAAATGAGGAAATAGGGAGCTCTTTGGGGGTCAGGACCTTGTCTCTTTCTCCCAGTATCCTCTGTGTTTAGTGCAGTTCTTGCCATAGAGATGGCCAGTAGATATTTGCCGAATGACTGAGTGAGAAGTGCAGGGTGTCTGCTGATACCGGGTCTTGCGGTAGCTCGCTGATTCCTTAGGTGCGCTGAAGTGTTTTCTCTGCAGTGTAAGCATGGACACACTTTATTAGGTCCCTGCCCTGTGTCAGGCAGTCCTCTAAACACCTTACATGGATTAACTTCGTTACATGCTCATCACAATCTTGGAGCTAGGTATCATTATTATCCCTAGTTTACAGGTAAGGAAAGGGAGCCCTGAGAGCTTCAGTCTCATGTCCAAAGTTACAATAAATGACAGAATCAACATTTGAACCAGGCTGCATGGCACCAGAGCCCATTCTTCTAACCACCATCTTGACAACTCTTCTATTTGCCTGTTTTATTTTGCATATCTTTATGTACTGGTATATGTATATTTTTATCAAGGTGTAATTTCCATCTTACATTATATTAGTTTCAGGTGTACAATATAATGACTTGATATTTGTAGGCATTGTGACATGATCACAGTAAGTCTAGTTAACATGTCCCCATGCATAGTTACAAAAATTATTTTTCCTTTTTTTCTTGTGATGATGACTTTTAAGATCTACTCCCTTAGCAATTTTCAAATATGCAATACAGTATTATTAACTATGGTTACCACGCGGTGCATTATATCTTCATGACACTTATTTTATAGCTATTTGATTTTACATTTTGACCTCTTCCACTCATTTTGCCTCTCCCTAAACCACTCCCCCAGCAACCACCAATCTGTTCTTTCTCTCTCTCTATGAGCTTATTGTTTGTTTTGCTTTTTAGATTCTATGTATGAGTTAGATCATATTGCATTTGTCTTTCTCTGACTTATTTCACTTAGCACAATGCCCTCAAGTTCCATCCGTGTTGTCACAATGGCAAGATTTCTTTTTTTGTTTTTGTGGCTAAATAGTATTCCATTGTATGTATTATATATGTCATATTATACATATCACAATATATCACATCTTCTTCATTCATCGATGAACACTTAAGTTGGTCAGTATTTTGATTATTGTAAATAATGTTGCATTGAACATGGAAGGGTGCATATATGTTTGGGAATTAGTGCTTTCATTTTCTTTGAATAAATACCCAGAAATGGAATTGCTGGATCATATGGTAGTTCTATTTTTAATTTTTTAAGGAACCACGTACCATTTTCCATAGCGGCCGCACCAATTTATGTTCCCACCAACAGTACTATCTCTTATTTCAGAGCAGCGCTATGGCCTTTCGACTCCCTTCAAAACCCAAGAACTTGATTAATGGGGTTAGCACTACTGCTTTCTACTGCTTTTGAAGACAACAATTATATATTTTTATTGTATTGGGTGTTTTTGTTATATTAAAGATCTTCATCCTGAAGTTTTCTTCTTTACAATTTACTTTATTTCAACAGCATCACCATGGCATATTGGAAAGCTCATGGCAGTCTAAAAACTATTTTGTCTTTTTATTTTTCTAATTGCCTCTTCATAAAAAGTTTATGCTAATACTTAATAATAGCTAGAATTTGGGATCAGGTTGTTTTTATTCCCTCTATTTAGGGGTGTTTGGTACCTGTTTCAATTGTGAGCTCAAGGTAATAGGCTCAACTAAGAGCAAAATGTCACCTCAGTGGGCGATCCATAGATCCCGTTGCCTTCTTCTTTAGCTCTTATTTATTCTGAACAATAGAGAAGACATGATGACCCGTGAAGCAAATCAGAGAACAGATGCTGCAGCATTGACAGCTTACTCTCCCCAGTGACTAATTCTTTTCTTTCAAATCCAGCCTGCCTGGAACTTCTAGCTGTCTTACATGCATCAGTGCTTTTCCTTTATTGTCTACCCATAGTTTCAGAATGTATTACATGTAAAGCTGCTGAAACTCCCTATGCAGGCCCACTTTTATCGGCCTAAAGAATTCCTTATCGATTCTGAGGACCTTAGGATATGCAAATTGTTAACTCAAGAGGAATGTTTGAAACCAGATAAAATACTGCATGGAATAATAGGATATCCAGGGTGTCTGTGAGTCATTCATTCCAAATGGATATATCCCTAAAAGTATCTTGAACCATTTTTAGGTAAAGGTGAAGATGAAGAGTTTCCATCTTGAGAATAACATTTTTTTCTGAAAATATTGTTTGTTCTTGGAAATAGTGCAATTGCACACACACCTTAATATACTTGGAAAACCACCTAAGTATTCGGAAATTGAAGAAAACATTGATATATTCTCTTGACAATACACACACATGCATATCTTAATTTATTCAAAACCATAATAATATTCAATTTCTGTATGGACTGAATTTTAAGAGATCTCCAGATTCTTTCCTTCAGGCAGAGCTGATTTAAACCATTCTAACAGGTAACACTACATCCAGAAAACATGAGTTTTATTTCATTTATTTATTTTTTACAAAAGATATTAAGTAACCCAATTCAGAAATTAAAAAAATGGAATATTTACCATATTTTAAAATAAAATTAAGTACATAGTGTCTTATATACAAAATAAATAACTATTTTGTTATTTTCTTTTTTTAAAAAAGATTTTATTTATTTTTAGAGAGGGGAAGGGAGGGAGAGAGGAACATCAATGTGTGGTTGCCTCTCGCACGCCCCCTACTGGGGGATCTGGCCTGCAACCCAGGCATGTGCCCTACACTGGGAGTCAAACCAGCAACCCTTTGGGTCATAGCCAGGTGCTCAATCCACTGACCCACACCAGCCAGGGCAAAATAAGTAACCATTTTAAAGTTTCCTCAATGAACATGTGATTCCCTTGTGGTTTGCGATTTACCTATCTATGTCTATACATTTTTAGACTCTTTCATATCAAAATTACTATGTTCCGAGAATTTGATGTATAAGATATAATGTCTGTATTTTTTGAACTTTACCACTAACACTTATCACAGTTGGTTTCACAGATCCAGGGATAATTCACTCCACTTCTTCTCAGCAAAAAAAGTGGAATAGCATATTCATTGAGTGAAGAAAGAGCTTCATATTTTATATAGGTCTTTCACAATAACTCTTGGATATGAGTTTCATCATTCAATGCAAATAAAGTTATACCCCAGTTAATAAATTTCTTGGGGACAAATGTATTTTATTAATTATATCACACACATGCATGTGTACACACATCTCTTTCAAGTATTTTATTATTTTATTTTATTATTATTTTTTAACTTGGCAAAATGTTTTAGTTTTTATTTAGGGCCTTGACATGAGACATCTGTCATCCCATTGATCTCCAGGGTTGAATCAGCTGATCTGGCTGGCTAGGTGGGTGTCCCCTTCCTCCCTCACCAATCCACGTGTGTGTCCCTCCTGGAGCTTCGTGCTAGGTTGAAGAGTAGGACCTTCCCACCTAGAGGGGGGCGCTGGTCTTCAGTCAAGATTATATGAGTAGCCTCACTCCCCTGCTAGAACCTCCAAACAAGCTCTCAAGGTCCTTAAAGTATTTTAAAACAGAGCTGCTCGTGCTTATATTTAAATGTTCAAAGTGTTCAAATTATCCTAATATGTTAATATGAGTAGTATACAAAAAAACTATGGGAAGATTTTAATTACATATTCAACTGTGAAAACAATGACCATTTAAAAAAATTTAGAATGATGTTTTAATTTATAAAGGGATAATAAAGTTGGAAAAGTTTTGGAAAGAAGAAAAAGAGACCCCTTCTCAGCCTACCACATTTCAGTGTGAGCCCACTTGAAGAGTTAATAAAAGGTTAAACTGCTTCCTTCATTTCAAATATCATTAACATCCTTGAGTTAGATCAGGAACTAGATACAGAACAACTTTGGAGATGCCACTTAGAGTAGGATGAAATGAATACTTGTATACATCTATATCTTGAGTTTTCAGGAAGTGGGGATCTTACAGTATTGTACATAGCCAGTATTCATAGGTGATAAATATGAGCTGGGAATCATTACAGAGATCTTTTTTCCCCTATGTGGACATCCACTTGATATTACACACTTGTTTCTCTTAAAGGCCCATTATTTCCTCTTAGCATTGCAAAGTCACCTTTGCTATGATCAGTTGACCCTATTTGGATGAAGCTGTTTCTAAACTATTTAAATATATGGTTTCGTTAGTCTTTTTTTCTTTTTTTCTTTTTTATTAATTCATGTGCCATTATTGCACTGTGTTAATTACTGTGGTTTTATAATGATTTTAGATATGGTAATGTAAGTCCTCCAAATTTGTTGCTCTTCTTCCAGCTCAAAGTATATTGTTTCTTCAAATTTGTTCATTATAGTATGTGTCTCATCATTAATAGTAATGAATTAGCTCCATTACGTGAGTGGTTATTTTTTTCTTTTACTGTAAACTCAGCTGTGTAGGGCAGTAAGATGGAGAGGTTGTTTTCAGGCTGTCATGTTGGATGCCAGGGCTTCAATCATGAATTAATTCCATTTGCTACTGATCTTTCCCTGAGGTGATATAATTTTGGCTCTTAGCTATAATATTTATGGAGAAGCTTTGTTATCCTCACTGATCTAGCTCCATTCCTTTCTTGCAGTCAGACTTTTATAATAGTATTATAATTAGTTTTGAAATAGCTGAACTTAATTTTCACAATAATGTGTTTATTATTGCATATCTCTAAGTTTCAGTGTTGTTTGGCCTTTTTCATTGTCATACTCTCAGTGCTCATAGTAAGTATTTGCTGCAATAAAAGACTTTCTAAAACCTTCTTCTCTTTATGTTTTAATACAAAGAATATCTTTGTTATAAAAATGAAATGGTTTCAGAAAGTCATGAATTGTTGGTCACTGGATGTACCCAGACAAAGAGGATGACCATTTAATGAGAATATCATAGATGAGATTCAAGCATAGTTATTTGGGTAGGTTCTCATTAAACTTCTTTTGCCTGAGATTCATGTTTGTTTCAGTTAAAATCTACCTTGGAAATTTGCTGATATTATGTCAACGGAAGTATAAATCCTGATGGCGGCGTGTGTGGAGTGTCCACTCTTTTCAGGAACTATGCCAAGTAATCACATCACTCATTCCATTGAATTCTTAAAATGATCATATTAGGGTATAACTCTTATTATTCTTGTTTGATGGGGGAGGAAACTGAGGCTTGGAGATTTTTAACTTGCCTGGTTAGTAAACAGTGGAGACAAAATTAAAACTGAGGCCTCTTAAACTGATGCATTATAGTGCTTTGCTGATGATCAAATACCGCTAAAAACAAAAATATTTAACAACAAAAAAAGAATCAATATGGTTCTACTGAGGGATGCCAAAAACTATACCTCTTTCTGCCAACTCTTCCATCTCCCCCAACATCTGAGGGAAGAATCATTTGAAGTGGCAAGGTGAAACTGTTAACTTTCTATAACAAAGGAACAGATTCACCTAACAATTTTGGCCCTACCGCTGGTCTTCACTTCATATTTCATTGGTCAAACTAGGACCTGCATAAAAGCAATATTGTCAACTATCTCACTTAAAGATGTATTCAAATAGCTTGTTATTCACAGAATCAGCTCTCAGGGACTGGACTTCATAAATGATGCCTACTTGGGATTACTGACAAATAAAAATAGTCACTATTTATTGAGTTCTTACAATGTTTCAGACACCCTGCTCTATATGGATTATCACATGGAGTTCTCATTTTACAGCTGCGGAAATTGAGACAGTGAGAGGTTGGGTCATAGACGGTGAGAGGCTGATCTGGATTTTCAGTTCCAGGACCCGTGCATGTCACTTCTTTGCAATTGTGCCATCTGTGAACTGCACTAAAGATATACTTGGCACTAGAAGTGCATATGGCTTTTTTTCAGGTGATTAATTTACAACTGGCTTATAGCTTAATGTATTGAGGTGATCTGATCTTCTGTTAAGGTTTAATTTAAGACAGCAGAAAAATTCTCATATCATGTGGTGTGCAACCTTTTTGTCAGAAGAGACGTGACCTTATTTTTATCCTTTGATCTTCAGTTATGAAGGAGGTTGTTAAAATGAATGATATCCTGCCACTGTTCCCTCCTTCTCTGAAGCTTAATCTTAAATTAGTTTATATTTCCGTCAATGCGGAAGATATTTGAGTTACAAGGCCATAAATTATTATAAAAAGTGAACTTTATTTCTGATTTTAGTTGTCTCTCAAAATTGTG
Source organism: Pteronotus mesoamericanus (assembly GCF_021234165.1). Lineage (NCBI taxonomy): Eukaryota > Metazoa > Chordata > Mammalia > Chiroptera > Mormoopidae > Pteronotus > Pteronotus mesoamericanus. Next base: position 8,634,223 of record NW_026555310.1, read on the forward strand.
AATAACAAATCAGGGAGACATGGTGTGTTCAAGTGTGACAAATTGTCTTCTTGGGATTTAAAAAGGGACTTTTAATTTAAGGTAGTAAATGCTTATGCAAGATAAAAGACAACTAAAAGAAGGTTAAAAAAATCACTCATAGTTCTGTCACTCAAACAATCAGTTTTTAAAGTGTCGATACATTTTATGCTGGGGGGAAAATTCATCCATATTTTTTCTATGATCACAATGGTATTGCATCGGTTAGATTCTTGGCTGTGAAGTGGCTTTGGATGTGGGGGATGGGAGGACAGCTCACAGAGCGGACGCGTGCCTGAGCACCCGAGTTTGGAACAGGCCATAACCAGAGGCTCCCTGGCGGGCCAGCAAACGGGAAGCAGGATGCAGAGTGACCTTAACCCAGGGGACTGGGATAATGCTGCCCTGAGCACAATGCAGGTTCTTCCCTCCCTTTCTTTCTGCCTTCCATTAGGATTCTGAGTATTGAGAACACTGCCTTATTACTAGGGTGTCATGGGTCTGCCCCTGGCTGGACCAGGGGAAGGGAGAGGGAAGATTTCACCTCTTTGCTTTTTGAAATGAGAAAGATAGTTCATGTACTATCTTTATTGAGTGTTTTGTTTGTGCACAGTAATGTTCTAAGTGCTTTCTGAAATGAACTCTTTCAATCCTCACAGAAATCCTTTGAGACAAGTACTATTCACATCCCCATTTTATAGCTGAGTAACCAAATGAGGTACAGAGAGGTGAAGCACCTTACTACTGCTATGGGAGTTGCAGAGGTGAGACCCTCAGGCGTCAGGGCTGGGGTGTGTGACCAAGTTGTTCTGCTGGGCCCCGGGACAGTGGGGGAAGGGAAGCAGACCTATCTCCCACTGAGATGTCACCCAATGGGGGACAGAGGAGTTCCAGAAATGAGTATGACTGTTACTAGAAAAATGATTCATTAAAATAGACCCAGTATTCATTACAGATACCTTTTAATTTAAATTATACAATAATCATATTTTCCGGTAATTTAATGTCTCCATTCAAGTTTATACATCTTAATAGTGACTGGTTTTGAAGATACAGATCAACTACTTTTCAACTGTTTTCTCTCATTTTAATGAGAGCTAATTTTTAGTGAATATAACCATACGCCAGATACACTTTTAAGTGTTTTACATCTTTATTTTTGTCTTCATTAAATGTTTTTGTGTATTATATATCTACTTCACTTTATAAAAAACTAAGTGAATGATGCTAACGAAAATGTAACTTGTGGTCATAGATTTAAGTTCCGAAACGCTGTTCTTGTTTGTAGGGCATAGTGCTAGCCTCATTGTTATTAAAGGCTACTTTAGTGTCTCAAGTTCGAGAATTCAATATTGGTGCTGTTTCTAATAACAGCTGGAGGAGGATAGCAGTAACAGGGTTTGACATACCTGATACCTAAACATACCTCAGTGGGAAGAACTGATAAGTGGGTAGCAATAAGCCAGCATATTTGCTGTTTGTTTGTTTTTTAATACAAACACCTCTCTATCATTATAGAGTTCACTAGTTGAATTGATTAAATAATGAATTCTCGTTGTCAAATAATAATATAGAAAGGGTTCTCTGGTGTTTTCCTGTATCAAAACTAAACAAGTTGGCATTTTATTCTTAATAAGTTAGTTCTATGATTTATGTTCTTGACTAATTGGTTTATTTTTAATCTTAAAGTAGAATTGTACTATATATTACATTAAAAATTAATGCCCAATTAATGCAGAAAATTCAAGGATATAAAAACATATGAAAGATTCTTCACATCCTTTCCCTCTAATTGTACCCCCTGAGATAACTACTGTTAACATTTGACATGTATCCTTCTTGATCTTTTTTTCTGAAAATACACACACACACATAGTTTTTGCAAACAAAATGGGATATAGTATAGAGGTTTTTTTGTTTTTGTTTATTAGTAGTAAACTATGGCATTGTTTCATTTCAGAACATCATTCTTTTGTAGAGTAGCATAGTGTTCCAGAATATGAATGTATCATAACTCTTCTATGAGTGAAGAGTTGGTATTTTATCAGATTTTCATTATTTTAAATAAATGTGCAGTCAGAACCTTCTGTATATATCATTGCTAATTTGTGCTGTTATTTTGCAGGATAGATTTTTAGATTTGAAATTGCTGATTTAAAGAATATGCACATTTAAAATATCGATAGATTTACCAAACTACCTTTCGAGAAGTCCCTGTAAATTTATTTTGCTACAAATAGTGTATCAGAGATGTTTATTTTTCCACATTCTTTTTGACACTAGATGTTACCTTTTGCTTATTGCTGATCTGATTAGTAAATCCATTATTTACTTTTTCTTATTGATTTGCAAGTGCTTTTCATTAACCTCTGATATATATCGTGTATCTAATCTTGTCTTACAGAATATCATCTGTTGTTTAATTTTATTTATATTATTTTTTCAGTTGAGAAGTTTTTAAATTTTATGTAGTTAACATGTAATTGGTCTATTTTAATTTATGGTTTCTGTTTTATTATAATTTCTTGCTTCTTTCAATTACGGCTATTTTCCATCTTCTACAGGCTATTCCTAGTAGTGCACAAAAATGTGCAGTATCGAAATGAAAAATGAAGAAAACCCTCCCTTGATGATGTGCTTTCAACTGCTGCCTTTCCGTTTCTCCTGCAGTGTCTCTAGACTTACTTCTCTTTGCCCATTCTCTCTTGAGCCTACTTCTAAAGGCTTTATTTTCTATAAAATTTTCTAAAATAGCTTTAGGGTCACCAGAAATCTCGGTTTTGCTAAATCCAGTGGTTAAGTCTTTATCTTATTTGACCTATTAGCTGCATTGGATACAGTTCATTGCTCCCTCTTCCTGAGGCGGCTCCTTCATCGCTAGGCCTTTGGGACACTACTTTCACTTTTTTCTCCTCTAATCTCACTAGCCACACTTGGTGTTTTTTTTTCCTGGTTTCTCCTCAAAATGTTAAAATGTCCTCCTTTCATCTATAATAATTCCCAAGGTAATCCCTATGCTTCACGGCATTCAATACAATCCATGTGCCTACGACTTGCAAATTTCTATCTCCGTTATGGATGTTTCCACCTCAGACATGTCCTCTTTTTATTTATTTTTTTTATTGTGGAATGTTGAAGCTCTTTTTAATTAAAGTATAATTAGCATACAATATTATATTAGTTTCAAGTGTGCAACATAGTGACTGACATTTGTATACCTTACAAAGTGACCACCACAAAAAGTCTAGTAACCATCTGCTACTATACAAAGTTACTGCAATGTCATCGACTGTATTCTCTATGCTGTACTTTACATCCCTGTGACTTATTTATAATTATAAGTTTGTAATTCTTAATCCTCCGACAACATGGATAGACCTAGAGGGTGTCATGCTAAATGAAATAAGTCAGAAAAAGACAAATACTGTGTCATTTTACCTATACATGTAATCTAAAAAGCTAAAGAAATGAATGAACAAAACAGACTCTTAGATACAGAAAACAAACTGATAGTTGCCAAGGGTTGGGCAGTGAGAATGGGTAAAAAGGTGAGCAGGATTAAGAGGTACAAATTTATGGTACTACATGTCCTCTTGAATTTCCTTAAATATAACATATCTAAGTTTAAAACTTGATTCAGATTATCTTAGTTTTCTTCATTTGAGAATATCTTGATTTTTTTTCTTCATTTCTGAGAAAATTTTTTGTGGGTATAGGATTTTTGATCAGCAGATTTCTCTCTCATCACATGAAAAATATTGTGCTACTTCCTTTTGTTTCTATTGTTTCTGCTGAGAAATCCACTACCATTCTAATTTCTTTTTCCCTACATACAATTTATTGATTTTTTACTGTATGCTTTCAATATATTTCTTCATTTTTAGTTTTTAGAAGTTTAATTATGATATTTCCTTTTTTTTTAGATTTATTTATTTTTAGAGAGAAGGGGAGTGAAGGAGAAAGAGAGGGAGAGAAACATCAGTGTGTGGCTGCCTCTTGCACGCTTCCTACTGGGGACCTGGCCCACACCCCAGGCATATGTCCTGACTGGGAATTGAACCAGTGACCCTTTGGTTCCAGGCCAACGCTCAATCCACTGAGACACACCAGCCAGGGCTGATGAATATTTCTTTAAGCTAATTTTGTTTGGGGTCTGCTTAGATTCTTTTTTTTTTTTTTTTACAATTGTCCTGATTTTTCCCCTTTGCCCCCCTCCACCACGTACCCCCACTCCCTCAGGCAATCCCCCCACCATTATTCATGTCCCTTAGTCATGCATGTAAGTTCTTTGGCTACTCCGTATCCTATACTGTACTTTTCATTTTCATAGCTGTTCAGTAACTACCTATTTGTAATTCTTAATCCCCTCATGCTTCACCTATTCTCCCCCTCTCTCACAGATTCTTGCATCTTCGCAAATTTGGGAAATTTTCAGCCATTATTTAATCAAGTACTTTTTCAGTCTACCCTCATTCTCCTTTTTTGGCTCTACTTATATAAATTTTAGATCTTTTGTTATGGTCTCACAGGTCTCTGAGACTGATCTTTTTTTTTTTAAATCTATTTTCTTTCATTGCTCAGATTGGGTAATTTTTGTTTTAACTTCCAGTTAACTGATTCTTTTTTGGGGATGCCTTCCATTCTACTGTTTAGCCTGAAATAAAAAGCTTTTTTTTTTCCCAATTATATTTTTCAGTCCTAAAACTTCCATTTGATTCTTTATTTATTTGATTCTTCTATTTCTTTCCATAGGCTTTCTGTTTTTTCCTTTGTTGTTGTTTCAACTGTGTTCAAGATAGTTGTTGCTTCATTTTATCAATGCTTCTTTAAAATCTTTATCAGGTAATTTAGCATCTCCACTGCTTGCTGTTAATATCCATTGATTGTCTTTTTGTCATTAAATTTGAGATCTTTTTGTTCTTGGTATGGCATATGATTTTCAATTTAAACCTACGCATTTTTGTATCATATTCTGAGATTTGCATCTTATTTAAACTTCCCGTTTTAGCTAGATTTCTCTTTCACTGCTCTGTCAGAGGATGGGAGAGTGCCTTCTTGTTACTTACAGGTGGAGGTAGAAGTCCAGTTTCCCCACTTGGCCTTCTGTTGAGAATTGAGGAGAAGCTAGTATTACTTCTGGGTGAGGGTGACATTTCCAACTCACCACATGGTCTCAACTGACACTGTGGTTGGGATGGTCTTACTACTGCCGTATGGTGCTGAAAGTCCTGACTCTCCACTAAGTTTCCTTTGACGGCATCCCAGTCAGGAAGGGGCAACGTGCTTTGTTACTGCCAGATACAGGTGGGAGACCAAGTTCCTTCTCATGTGATTTCCAGTGATGCCTTTGGAAGGTTTATGACTGGCCAGCTGGGTTAAAAGTTTTGGCTCTCTACTTGTTCTCTCTCACCACCCAAGCGGAAGTTTTGGGTATTTAATGTCTGCCTCAGGAGGATAGAAACTAGTGTCCACACTTAGCCATTGCTGGCATGGTTGAGGACTTGACCACAGTTTTTTTTCTATGGGGTTTGACTAGAATAGAGTGACTGTTATCTAAAAGCTTTTATGTTGCTGGTCTTCCCCTTTTTTTGGTATTTGGGCTAGAGATCACAAGTTTTTGGTTTGTTTGTTTCTGTGTTTCCTTTTTCTGTACCTGTTCGTATTTCCAGGTTGCTGGCTTCTTTAGTTCTAAGTCTTGATTTATGAGGCAAAAAGAAAACCCAGGAAACTTATCACTGTTTTATTCCTCAGGTCCTGAGGTCCCTCACTGCTTTTTTTCCTCCTCTATGTTTCAGACCTTTCTTATGTTTTTTTTATAATACAATGTCTAGCTGTGTTTAATGGGAGGAATAGGGAAAGCATATCTCTGCCGTCTTTCTGGAGGCAGAGATCCTGTTCATTTATATTGACACTTGACTTTCAGTGGGCTCCACGTGGCTCTTCTTCTCTGTGCAGGTACCTGGAACTAGAAAGCAGTGGCCACCGGAATGAAGTCAGACTGCACTACCGCTCAGGCAGTCACCGTCCTCACACGGAAGTGTTTCCTTACATTTTGGCTGATGACAAGTGGCACAAGCTTTCCTTAGCTATCAGTGCCTCCCATTTGACTTTACACATCGACTGTAATAAGTAAGTGAAATGTTCTCAGTTCAGGAAAGGGAAGATTCTAAGAAATGACTGCTTACATTATTCATCTGATGTTTCTTATTTTGCAGAATATATGAAAGAGTGGTGGAAAAGCCTTCCACCGACTTTCCTGTGGGCACGACATTTTGGCTGGGACAGAGAAATAATGTCCATGGATATTTTAAGGTATGTTTTGACTAAAGTCTGATCATAGAGTGTAATCGTAAATGCTTTCTAATGAGTTTGGAAAATTGCATTTTGCTTTTTATGGTGTGAGACAAAATAATTTGATTTGTGTAGTTTGTTCTATTTATATTTATTTATTTTTATGCTGATGCTGTTATTTAGCCCAACGGACACTGCTTTCTCTTGTTTCTGTATGAGCTTGGTCTTTGGACATTACAGGGAAGAACACAAGCTGCAATCAGGGCAGTTAACATATCTTTCTTGAAATTAGGCATTCAAGGTAATAAAAGTCTAAAATGTTAGTATACAAATAAACTCTCCAGTACTGAAATATAACCTTTGATGATACTTTCACAGGGATGTTATTAATAGAGGATTTAAAGCTTTTTAATATTCATTATTCATGGTCTCCTTATACTCCAGAAAGTGAGAAATATATATGCACAAATCTGCCAAAGCCAGAAAGCAGTAATAATTTATATCTTTTTCTTTAGTGTCTACTTAAGAGACACATTCTGTAGACTCTCATCATTGTAGAGGACCTAAAAGACATACCACTTAATTTTCTGTATTTAAAGGATAAAGAAATAAAGTCCAGAAAATTTCTTGACTGTAAGCCCATACATGTAATCATTTTTTCTCCAGCGACTGTGATGTAGAAATGGCTTGGCTAATGGTTGTTAAATAAAAGAGTGATAGATGGTGTGTCCAGCCTGTGAATGTTTAGGTAGAGTAGGAACCAGTACTTTAAAATTGTATTCTAAGCAAAGTTTATAATCTTACGAAGGTGTTTTTAAAACTTAAACATTGTCTGTTACCTGGAAACCAGGTGCTTTGAATATGCATGTCCTCTAATCCTAGCCTGGCTGGCTTTGATGCTCAATCTTTTTTTCTTTTACATATGCACAAACCTGCTCACAGAAGTTAAGTAGCTTCTCCAGAGCTAGTCATGGGGAATTGATCCTGTTTTTTGCAAATCCTGAAAATTCAATGCTCTTTCCTCATGTAAGGGATGGCAAATTTGTGCTGTGAGTGCCAAGTCTTTCCTCTCATCAGAACAGTCTTTCCCATGGAGCCCAGACGTGGCCTCAGAATCCTTCTCACATGTCTATTATATATACTATTCTAGGGATCATACTTTTTATTGTAGACTGTGAATGGTGCCTACTAGATTTGTGCAGTGAGTACATATGTACATGGTAACCTCATTTCTCTGTTGCCACTTCCAAATGATAGGAGTTTGTGTCCAAATTGCTTCCTTAATCTAAACCCAAACAAACAACAGATCCAGCAATTGCTACAGTATACTGAAATAGTCATCATTCACACTGACATTCTTTTTGTGCCACACTATTAATCAGGTTAGATATGTAGAAGATACATAGGTCAGTATTTGGTAAGTCTTTGTCAAAATTGTCTTGATAATATGTTGATGCTGTCATCCCTGCCATTAGACATTCTGTTTGCATTTTTCAAAGGGATTAAGTGAAATATTAGTTACAGAAAACATATAAAGTTGACAAAGGAAAAGAGAAGAGTGGTGGAGGAAAGGGATAGCTAGAGTGTGTCTGATGAGGCCATTGCTGCACTACCATTTGGCCTTTGCTTTAAGTCTCCAAAGCTCGATGCTAATTATTCCTTAATGACTAAGGATGCATGTAAATTTTGCCTATAAACATGTAATGTGGCCTTTTTTTTTGGTAAAAATGGTTGTTCCCAGCTGGCATTTAAAAAATTTTCATGCTAACCTTTCTGTACTCTTAAGGTCTTGTCACTGAGTCTCACACAGCTGTTTAATACACCTATTGTCCTTTTTGAGTTGAGAGATTTGTTTTAAAAGATTCAACTGAAAAAAGAGAAGTGCTCAAATAAGCTTTGCTTTTATTACTCAGTTTTTTTCTTTTTTTCTTTCGATGATTGCAGTTAATTTAAAATTGGCATCAATTTCACTGTTGCTGAAACCAGAAGTGATTTTCAGGTTGATTTTTTAAAGGTCATGTTTAAGCCTTACTTCAGTGGCTAACTAAAAATTACTTCTCAAAACAACATGGCTATTGCCTCTTAATTATATCTTGACATTTGATCTTAAGGCTTTAAACATATTATCAATAAGAGAGTCCATGGGTAACCATCTATTTTTCCTTATGCATTTTTTCTCTTTCCTTTGAAGTCACAGCAATGTATTAAAAAAGACTTTACTCAGGGATTTTGGTGATTCAGTTCTGTAATGTTTTCTTTCATGAACTTGATTGTTGAACATAATTTGGGTAGATGAAAGTAATATGTTTTTTATTTAATTGTTCACACACAGGGTATAATGCAAGATGTGCAATTACTTGTCATGCCCCAAGGATTTATTGCTCAGTGCCCAGATCTTAATCGCAGTAAGTCCCATTAGTTTTTGCACCGTGTGAGGAAAAGTATGCTTCTTGCTTAATTTTGTCCAGGATGTCGGTTTGAAATTGCAGTTCCCATGTATGAGTTGTCAGCATAGACTTAATCACATTGAACCCCTTATGAGTACAAACTGAACCCCTTATAAATACAACTTGACCAATGTAGTATTTGCAATTTCAGCCTGTCCAACTTGCAATGACTTCCATGGACTTGTGCAGAAAATCATGGAGCTGCAAGACATTTTAGCCAAAACATCAGCCAAGGTAAAAGCTACTTAGAAACAATGTGGGGGAGATAAAAAAAAAATCTTTGAGGTTCCTTACAGTTCTTTTTATAATCACAGATGTTTACTTTTGAGACTTTTCTTATACTATACTCTTTGCTAGGGATAAATCTAAATCTGAATTCCTGCCTAAGGAAAAGGCTTATAAATATTCAAACCTTGGCCATCCGTGTAACCAATGATTCAGTAAATCAGGAATGAGGCACATTACCTGTTTTATTTACTGTTATTACAACAGGATTTATTGTTTAATTTAGTATTTATTTTACTGAGTTTTTCTTTATACAGAAGGAGACAAGAGGGTGTTGTAATAATGTGGACACTAGGCTTATGTCAAGGAGATGGTCCTACAAATACTTTCTACCACTATGTTGGAGGAAAATTCACTGTCTTAAGCATGTCTAAAGTTTATCAACGATTTCATCACACTCTTGTCATTTTGCATAGAACTTACAAACAACTTGAAAAGTTATGTTGTACGTGGATGGTTTCTGACACAGTATAAGTTTTAAAATATACGATTTCACTCTAGTAGACATATTCATGAAATTGAACATTTTTAAAAATGGAACATGCCTCTCTCTATTGTGAGTGATGCCATTTTGACTTAACCTTCATGTATATCTTATAAATTACTCTTCTTTTCTAAAAGCAGGAACACATTTACAAAAATAAGAAGCGGGGAATCCTTTCATTTAAATTAAAGGCTTAAGTATGTTTACGACAAACTTGATGGGCACAACCATCATTACTGCTATACACTAAAAATATCAGATGACTATGAAAGCATTTTGCATTTTTGCATGGCGGGAATGGCGAACAATGTGACCCCCTTCCTTTGTGCCACAGCTGTCTCGAGCAGAACAGCGAATGAATAGATTGGATCAGTGCTATTGTGAAAGGACTTGCACCATGAAGGGAACCACCTACCGAGAGTTTGAGTCCTGGACAGATGGCTGTAAGAACTGCACATGCTTGGTATGGCTTTCGCTGGATTTCAGACTAAGGGACTCTGCTGCCCCGACTCTTTAAAAATTTATTGAAATAATGTAATCATGAAAATTTCAAGACCCATTTCCTCAAGACACAACACCAAAGTGCCAAAAAACCCAGGCAAATCTAAAGAACTGTGTGTTACATTATTAAAGATACTTTCTGGCCTATAAAGATTATTATGGTTTAGGAATGCTATAAAAATTAAATGTATTGATACACACATGAAATTAACAATTTAAATAGGTTTAGTAAGGTGACTCTTAAAGAATTCTATCCTATTATCCTTAGCATTTCCAGGAATTTTCCCATATCATAAGCTTATTAATGTATTTTAATAAAACTAAATTAAAGGCAGCATGAAATATTGTGACCAGATTGGTCCATATAAACAAATAATGGAGTTTAAATAAGATAATTTAAGAGTTTGCTAATATAGTGTAATACAAATTAGAGAATTTAAATAAATATGATTTATCTAATTGCTCACTAATAAAGTGGAATATTTAGTGCATTATTATTTCAAAAATATATGTTCAATTTTAAAGAAAAGTGCACAACCAGTTTAAAAGTTTTGAACTTTTAAATTCCACATGAATTCATCTGTTAAAACTGGTTAACTGGAAAGAAACCAGAGGTCTGTGTGACTTAGTCTTATTAAGAAGTCCCCAAGTTCATCAAGTTTATTCCAAAGCAGAATATCATGCATATAAAAAAGTCAGAGGTAGCTCTAAAATAACCATATGTGTTCACATGTGTGTGTGTGTGTTATGTGACTTCTATTCAGGGACATGTTATGTTCCTACTAAAGTTATAGCACTTTACAAATACAGTAAAGCCTTCTCAAATTGTTAATTGAGGTTCAAAAATCAAACTGAGTAAAATGAGAGGTGGTATAACAAGGTCAATAAAATGACTATGAAAGCAGCTAGCAGCGTGGGAGTTCTGGGTGACCTCCAGGAATCAGATTCCTTGCCTCTCTGTCTGCAGTTTGGCACCCCTGTGGTGACCGTCAGCACCACCTCATGGTGGTAATCTGTCCCATATTGAATACCCACGGGATGATTCTGAATCCTGGATTGGGTCATTAGGATGGTAGCAGTTATTCTCCTGGTTTGTTGGTGCTCATTTTGTGCATAATCTGGGGAGACATGAGTGTCCCCGGCTTATCCTTAGCCTGCTATTTCCCGGTCAGTGTGTGCCTTTGCCTCTACCCACGTCCTCATCCACCTCACTACGCAAGGGGAGAACTCAGGCTCAGTTACCATCCGTTGCTGGACAGAAGATGGGTGCCAATCACCAACTGTGCTATAGAACCAGTTTGTATTGCTGAAGGTCTTTGTGTTATAGGTTTTACTGTATAATAACCAAAGAGAGCAGTGGCACTTATGAAACTTTATGGGAAGAATGTAAAATTTAAGAAACAGACTTAGAATTACTTGAAGACTACCAGACTGCAACTTGTAAGTTCCCTAAATATTCTCTCCTTCTCAGAATGGAACCGTCCGGTGTGACGCTCTGGTCTGCCCGAACCCTGACTGCCCACTTAAGTCGGCTCTTGCGTACGTGGATGGCAAGTGCTGTAAAGAATGCAAATGTGAGCATAACTTTTATGATGCATACTTTCTTTGACAAAAATAAAGCTGTGTATTAATAAATATTCACCCATCATTGATTTAATTAGGGCAAGCGAAATAACTCCTAGAAATCATGTTAATTAGGAAGAATACCTTCTCTATCAGTTCTTTTCCATTTAAAAGTGCTCTCCTTTATTTTAGCAGAAAATATTTTCTCTGAGGAATCTATTCTGTGTAATGACAATAATAGAAGGCTGTGTAAGAAATTTAGTGGAAAATATTTCTGTCCTTATACTGCTTGATATAAATACCTTATGAATAGGTCAAGAATGGTCTACTTTCAGCTGTGATAATCAAGAAAATCCATGATGCAAGTGACATTCAACAACAGATGCTATGCCAGCTTCTTTAGCCCAAACCACGGAAGTCCACATTATCATAGGATTGTCCAGCGGGGACAAGGCCATGGCCTATCATTCATAGAAGGCTCACGCCACTGAGTAAGGAAACTGTTCTGTTGTTCAGCAGCCATGCATTCACTTCAGGTATCAGGAGATGCTCTTTGAATTCGTAGCTGTCCAGAAGTGAGTTCTCTATCATTCTTTCAGTGGCAGAAAACATTGCATCTGTGCTGCTTCTACTTTAAAAGACTACCCTTCAATTCTTATTTAAAGGAGCACTTAAAATTTAGCAATTGTTGTTCAAAGAAATAGTAACAGATATGAAAAGTAAGTTTTTATAAAATGTGTTTATAGAATATATAGGGAAGAGAAAGGAAGAAGAAGAGGAGGGAGAGAGAACGAATGGCTGCTTTTGCCCAGGTTGTTAGGTGTATACTCCACTACCATTGTCTCGGCTGCACCTCACTCTTGCCTACACAGTGCGCAAGGTGCTCCTGCTGGTGAGAGGGACAGCTATCAGAAGAAAATCAAGAAGCAGTTTTGTAGTTCGTTGATTTAATTTTCTCAGGAACTCATTTATATTTAATTTTATTATACTTTACATTGAAACCAATTCATTTCATTGAAGTATATTAGCCTAATCAAGTACATTTATCTGAACTAGGAAGGATTCAGCATAATGGTTCTTACATGTCACTCCCTAATTTCCTTGGTAAGGACTAATCTGGATTTTTTCCTTAAACTTGTCTTAATAACTAAAAGCATATGGTGATGTTCAGTAGTTTTCTTTGTAGAGAGTTGGAGGCAGGAGGAAAAGGGCCCGCTACAGGGCTTTATATTCATAACATGACAATAGCAGGAGTCATACTTTTTGCTTTAACTTCTTTTATCTTTTTTTCCACCAATACTTCTATATTGTTACCTGTGAATGTGATAAGTTTGCATTAAGTGATGTCAATTTTATTAGAGCAGGCTGATTGAAATAATGGATCATCAAGATAGATGCATTAGTCAGAAGTACTCAATTGCAGTTTTGATTTTACCATTTGTCTCTGTTACCAACAGTAAGCTGCCCACTAAATCAGACTATAATTGAAATCTTCTCAAGAACATGCAGTTAGACTCACTGAAATGGAAAAATATTTTGAGATTCATTAATGCAAAGTGCTTTTGGCAGACTTTGGAGTTAATGATTGAAAATCAACTGTGTTTGCCTCGTATATAAAATAGTGTAAACTGCATGTAAGTAATCAGCAAGGAGACCATATCACTGAAGAAATGCCAAAATATTTCACTTGAGTCTTTCATTTTATATGGTTAAAAATAGTAAGGACAATGTGACCTTGTCTTTCTGCTCATATTCAGTGACATTAGTGTCATGGAATACAGAGGATTTGTGCCTGTGTTTGTTTGTATTTTGAGTATTTGAACTTCCAATTCTGATGAATTCAGCATTTTGCAAGAGCTGGCAAGATATTTTCATAGAAATTTTTTTCTAAGGGAGATAAGCATTTAGTTTATATGGTAAATATTCTTAGAGATTTTTTGGGAATATGTCTCCACATGCACAATTTTAAAATAAGTCACTAAAAACACTTCAAGAAATGTGCTTCTTTAAAGTTTTGCAAAAATTTACTTTACAAAAGATAAATACCATTTAAAATAAATTTAGTAATCATTCACTGGTTTGTTCAGGTTTTCATTTGTCCAAAAGTGAAAGAAGCCAGTAGTTAATATGTGTGTGTATTTCATTGTTACGTAAAAGAAGGAAACAACTCATTTTCCTATGTTAATTTTTCCAGTTTATCATTGTTGTGATTTATGAGAACTTAATTTCAAGTGAATATGTTAAGTTCTATGATTTTTACTTCTTAAAACAAAAACATAAGCCTTCCTTTTATACACTGCACTCATCCTATCATTGACACTCCTTTGCTCATAGTCTTTTTAGTGACATAAAATTAACAAAATCTATTCTTTAGTGAGAACTGTTTAATCATATACTGTTTCTAAAGCCCTTGGAAGGTAAAACACATCACCTAACTGCTATATATTACTTTGTCAGGATAGAAACTAACAAAGCAAGTGCATGTAGCCAATCACTTAATGACGTTCCCTATTTAATGCTTTCAGACTTGCTTCTTCAGGGTTGTTTGTGCAATTCTAAGCAGCCCTATTTTGCTGTCTGCTTTGTATTTTCCCTCTGTAACTTCAGCTTCAGCCCTTTATCTAAATATAAATACTGATGGATAGTAAGATGGTTGTCCTTCTGGGAAGAAGTCAGAGAGAGCCAAGCCTGTCACTTTTCTTTAGTTGAATCTACATAAGCAAAGTGCTGGGAGGAGGGGCTTAACCTTTCCTGCCCCTACCATTGAGCTACTGTGCTAAAGCAAAACAGAGACAGGATAAAATCCAAAAACAGGAATGTGAATGCCAAATCATTAAGGTAATAACAATCACAACTATAATGAAGTCATATTACTTCCACAGGCTAGAAAGCACATACTTTGTTCCTCATGTGATCTTTACAACAACTCTGTAAGGTAGACATTGCCTCCATCTTCCTAATAAGAGGGACCACTTGATTTGCCCAAGAATACACAATTAGTTAGAAGTCCCAGGGAAATTCCATTTGAATGTGCTGTGCTTTGAGAGCCTACCCCCCTTCTTTAAAACCATCTGCAACAATTAATTTAAGTGATGACTATTATTGACTGGTAGCTAAGTTTGCCATACTAAGCCATTTGTATTCCTGGCTAAGTCTAGGTCGAATTGCAAAGTAAGCAGAGTTTGCCTTTGTCTCTTGACCTTCTACTCTTTCAGCCAGTATCACCACATCCTTTATCCCAGTCATAAGCTCTCAACTAACCAACAGCAAGATTGACTGATACAAATTAAAGATAGCTCTAGAAAATGTAAAGTGTAAATATTTTGGCTGAGTTTAACTCTGCAATAGAATGAAGTCAAACTAGTTAAAGTACATAAAATCTTGGAGCCCAGGTTATAAAACAAAAACAAAAACAAAGAATTAACAAAAAATACTGGCTGAAGTTCTAGGAAATAGAAAGTTATGGAAAGTTCCAATTAAATTAGGAAAAAAGTACCCAGTGCATTCATTTATTTTTCTTTCAGTGGATTGTAGATTCAAGTCTGAACACAGAGGCTTATTTTTACAGAAAAAGTGATCTATGAAAATAGAGAATCTGAAGCAGATCTGAACTAATGCTATAATGTGTTTTACCGAAGAGGCTATGTTTAAAACACGACAAAGAAGGCAAATTTCACCTCTATTTCTATACAGACATCTAATACAGAAAGTGTGACAGTGACTGTCCAAATAGGCTGGTCCTTGCCTAGTAGCAATAGTTATTTGTTATTTTCTCAGAGGTCAGATTTATATGACTAAATTAAAATCATCATTTCTTTAATTAAAGAAGATAAGAGTTTTAAGACAATATATAGGTCCCACTTTAATATTCCATGTTCTCATCAGATTGTATTACATTTATATATATTTATTTATTTATATTGATTATGGGGGGGGGGAGAGAGATAGACAGAGACACTGAGTTTGTTGTTCCACTTATTTATGCTCTCATTGGTTGCTCCTTGTATGTGCCCTGACTGGGGATCAAACCTGCAACCTTGGTGTATCGGGATGACATTCTAACCAACTGAGCTACCGGGCCAAGGTTTTGTTTAATTTTAAAAGCTCTATCAGCTTAGATAAATTGGAGTTACTGTAATATATTTGTATATTGAGTAATTAAGTATGTGGGTTGTAAAGCTAGATTTTTCTTGATTTGAATACTAGCTTTACCACTTACTAACTGTGTAACGTTGGTCAAGTTACTTCATCTCTCAGAGTCTCAGTTTTCTCATGTGTACAATGGAGAGAGCAATTATATCTATTTATAGGGTTGATGTGCGGACTGAATGAGTAATACATGTAAAGTGCTTAGAACAGTGTCACCTATTATTGTTGTTTTTTTTTTTTAATTAAAAGAACCGTTCATGTTTTTCAGTTCATAGGCCAATGCTCAATCCACTGAGCCGCACCAGCCAGGGCCATTCATGTTTTTATTGATGAAAATACAAAGTGAAGTTGTTTTATTGGGTCATAGATCTCAAAGCTAATAGGACCTTGGAGATCTTGAGAATAGCCGTTTCTTTGGGCAGGACAGTTTCATTATCCCCATTATGGAGGATAAATATGGCCAAGGAAGTTAAATGACTTTTCTAAGATCAAACAATTAGTTTGTAATGCAAGGTAATTTTTCCCCCCAAATTGTGTTCTGATATAGGCTCTCCTCAAGGCTGTTATCTTTCTCAATATTTTGGATAGGTCATGGCCAAGGTTGACAGAATCAATTTATCATGCATTATCTATTCTTTCATGTCTGGTATCTTTAATTCAAAGCCATGTTTGTAAAATTCATCCTTGCAGGTTGATGTTGCTCATTCACACTTATTGTAATGTATATTCTATTTATGTTAATGTACCTTAAGCTGGTCTATTGTTGAAGGGCAGATGGATGCTTTCCAGTTTTTGGCTATATAAATATTCTGTAAATTTTTTTACATGGTTTTTCCTGTTATGCATGCCTGATGGGTATATACCTTAGAATTGTTTGGTCATAGGGTAAAACTGTTTTACTCTATGTCAAATCTGTTTTTCCCTTGGCAAAATAGTTTTGCCAAATGGTTTTCTAAAGTGGTTATGCCAGTTTCCCCACCCACCAACTATGTATAAAAATTCCAGTTGCTCCACACCCTCACCCACACTTAGCATTTTTGGGCTTTTTGATTTTAGGCATTATGATAGATGATGTTGGTCCATGATATTGTGTTCTAGTTTAAATTTACATTTCTTTGATGACTAGTGAAGATGAGCACTTTTTATGTATTATGGGTCGATCGCCTTCATTAATTTTAACTAATAGAAAATGCATAGTTTTTTTATATTTACATTTTTCCAAAATTACACTTTGGCAAGAGTGATTTTGATTCTTTTATTTTCAAATTAATGAAAATAATGTGGATGGTTCTAGCTCTGTCACTTAAAATGCAAGCACAGAAGAGACAGGAATTTAATGACTGCCACTCAAGTAATTTGGGGATTTTTTAGAAAAGGTATGGCAATGTAATTAAATTGATACAGAGACTTTTGAACATGTGAGTATAGGGATGAGAAACAAAAGCTAATGGGATATATCCCACCAAAAATCTCTTTGTTCTTAAAATAAGGAAAACAATTTGTAAAATTTATACAGGCTATATTTAAAAAGAAAATAATTTTGGAGCAACAGAGCCCATAAACTTAGCTGTCCCCGTTGTGATACTAGAAGCACGAAAAGTATACATTATGCACAGGAGGTTCTCCTGCATGAACATAATTATAGATTAGTTGGCTTTGTAGAGACTCGGGGCTGCCTGCATGACCAGGATGCCAATACGGACTGAGGGAATCTATGCAATAATGAAAAAGGTAGAACTAGCAATCAAAAGGAAGGTGTGTGGTTTTACATATCAGATGCAATATTTTTAGAAAGTTTCCTGAATGTCTGTGGTTTTTTAAAAAAATATTATGTCATATCATAGCAGACGCTTAGTTGAATGACCTGAGAGCTCATGGCGTTGCTGTAAATCATGTGTATGGTCTAGGTCTAGATTCAGTCTTTTCTCACCAAAATAACCCTAACTTAGCTTTTAAAATAACAGTGGGTGAATAATAAAACTAGGACAATCTTTTTATTTCTGTAAGTCTGTGTGAAAAAAATAGGCAAGGAAATAGTCTACTTGTGCATTATGTAATTAAGATAATTGAGCTTATGATAGGGAATATTTTCAATAAAGACAAATAGCTAAATTTTATTAAAGATTTCATCCGGATAATCCTGTAGGCATCCTAAACACTGTCATTAATTTCGTGTTGATATTTTTTTATACATTCTTCAAAAAAGCATTTGGTGTACTGCTATCTTTCACACACTATAAAAACTGATAAATACCCAATCAGTGGAAAAATAATAAATGGGTGAAAAAAATACCGAATGGGCAATATATTAATAAGCAAAAATAATAATATAGCCTCCAGATTAATGACTATATGAAACACCACGTGATACATTTTAATCTTTCAAAAAATATAAATCTGTTGATTAGTCAGCTAATAGCAGAGCTGGGACGCCAGGGAAAGGCGGGGCAGAGTCACAGAATGATGACGGTGTCACAGTGATTTAGCTACTGCGTCCTCTACTCCACAGTCCTGAGTAATGTAGGTTGCTGGGTGCTGTAATTTTTCTTTCTAATCCTAGTACAGTTTTTTTTAACCCTTTAACGAAACATAATGCTTGCATACAGTAAATATTCAAGCTATTCAAAAAGACAGGAAAAAAACATAAAAATCTCCCTTTCTCTCCCCTAAACTTCCATTTCTTCCACTCCAGATTTTTAATGCATCTGCACACACATGCATGCATAGGTTTTTTATGTATGGTATATGATAGCATACATTTTCCTGGACTTTTATCTTGGAGATGTTTCCATATCAACTAACTGTTGAAAATTGCTGCATATTTTTCTGATGTATAGTTTATTATAATGCTATTTCTCTCCTCTCAAAGGGTGTTTCGGTTGTTTCCAACTTGTTGTTATTTTTCTTACGAAAAATAGTATTTCGGGATGTCATTAATCCATAATCTTGGAGCACTTTATATGGCTTTATCCATAGAGTGAATTGCTAATGGTGGTATTATGGAGCCAGCGTTTCCCAAATTACTCTACAAAAAGCTGGTCCTGGGTGCTATTCCCCGATAGGGAGCAGCGCTGAGGGAAAACTGAAAACACCGCTTTTCTCTTCATTTCACTAGGTCTTTAAAAAGGGTACAGACTCTTAAAAAGTGCATAGTAATATCGATTCATGGGAGACCCTCCAATGAGAGCTCATCTGTGGAAGCCTGAACCTTCTTGTTTTGCTACAGGCAATGTTGTCTAGTGAGCACATATAAAGTTATTGTTGCAATTAATTGCTGTTCTTCATCTTCAGTAAATTCCATAGATGGCATAAGAATATATTGAATTTGTGTTTTTCTGATATGAATGTGGTTTTCCAGAAGGCATGACACAGGGTACTGCCCTCTGATTCTGAGGCATTAAATAGGCTGTGCCTATTTAATCATGCTTTATTTTAAAATAATAGAGTATTCAGCTTCTAGTTCTTCACTCTGAATTGTAATTTTTCCTTATTATTATGAAAAATCATTGAATTAATGCATTTTGTGGGTTTTATTATTTTTCATGCCCCATTACATTTCTCAAAAGAATTTTTCTGCCCATTAAATGACATTGCTTAAGTGGCCTAAAACTTTTCAGAAGAAAGCTTTATGTAAATCTGTCTGTAATGATAATTAAACCAAACTGTCTAGCATTGTTCTGGGAGACTAAAAACGGGCCTCTTTAGGTGATCAGAAGGCTAGTCCTCCTTAGCAGTGAGAGGCTTTGAAACAAGTGAGAGGATTTCAGATTTATACCAAAGCAAAAGAGTGATAATCTAGATATCATTCAAATGAGACTCAATTTAAGAGAGATGAAAAACACTCATCTTTGGCAGAAAATGCAATTTCTTAGCTTCAATGTTAGGTAATTGTTTTAAAAATGAACTTATTTTCCTCTCAATAGATATCATACAAAATTGCATTTGGAATCAGAATAGGGAAAAATAAGATACGTGTAATTTAAAGCATCTCACAAGTTGATTTTGGCAATTATGGGAAAGGAGTAACTCAGGAAGACCAACTGCATAATAAGGTAAATGGACATCATAGTGCCCATTTGAGAGAGAATAAAGCCATATCATCTGCCATCTCCAACAAAACACGCAAAACAGCAGCTCGGTCACACTGGACTCCCCATTGGGTGCCTTGAGCGTTGTATGTGGCCTGTGTTCTCTGGCATATGTTTACAGATTGTATAAAATTAGCAGAGGTTGAAAATTAAATGAAGAAATGCAATGTTATAGGAATTCAGTGTGAGGAAGCATCAGAAAGGAATTCTCTTTTTTAGTTTAGAAATGGTTGTAATAGAGCACAATTCAGGCTCATTTCTTTTCATGCAAAAGCTGGCCTAGCTGAAACCTTCATGTATTTAACTATAAAATTACCTATAAAATCACATGAATTGCTTTTAAAAATTGTTCCTGGAGTGGGTGGTAGTAAGAATGGAGCTCCATCCAACTCAGGAACTTGAAGCTTGTAAAGAGATGTCTCACACATATTTTGGGGCGACAGATTCCATTCCCTCACAGCTCCTAGGCTACAAAGCTGTACAGCATGTTACTGTGCTATGCTGAATACGGTGGGCAATTGTAATATGATTGTAACTGTGTAATATGTTCATTATGACTGCTATGACATCACTGTGCAATAGGAATTTTTCAGCTCCATTGTAATTTTATGGTACCACCATCCTGTATGCTGTGCATGAAAAAGGGGTTCTACAGAAAATAGCCTCACAGGGTGATCTGATCACAAATTCTTAACTGGGCAGGTCATGGTGGGTTGTCACACCCCAGGCCTGTAACTCCTTTAATAAAAGGTTACCTTTCCCTTAAGCAAGCCCTGTCCGTTGTTTCAGTGCATCTAGGTTAATACACCTTTGCAATAAGCCATCCTCAAGAGAGCACATAATCTTGTTAACTATTGTATAATACAGTCGTCACGTTGCTTAATTCCAGGTGCATAGAAGAAGCTGCAGATTGCCATTCTTACAATCATTTTTCTTCGTCTGTTGCGATCTTGCTTCCTGGCAAATCTTCTATTTGGCTTAAATAAATTTTTATAAAAATTCTCTCTCTCTCAAAAAAAAAAGATATCTCACAAACACTCGTTTTGTATGTACATGTATAAAATACATAGGTATGCTATTTATGATTTTAACTGTTGGCAAGTGACCCCAATGATCTACAGCACATACTTTGGTAATTTTGCTGCAACCTGAACTTTTGTCCAACAAGCTATGAGGCATATATACGAGAGCACATCCCTTAGCTCAGTGATTCTCAAATTTTAATGGGAATATGAATCACCTGGGGATCAGGTTAAAATGAAAATTATGATTCAGTGGTTCTGGGTTTGGGCTTGAGAGCTAGCATTTTTAACAAGCTCCTGGGTGATCCAAAACAGCTGGTATGGGAACACATTTTGATTAGCCAATTTAGCTAGTGGATATGTTTTCTTGGTTGCCCAGGTTCTCAACAGAGCTCTATTTTTCTCTCTTGGATCTCAAATGTGCAGTAAGTTCTCAGAATACATGTTTCAGGGTTATGTTTTAAGCTGACATTTACTAGGTATTTTCAGAGTATGAGAATTTAATATGACTCATTTCTCTTGCTTATTATAATGACTTCCAATTTACAGATGAGGAAACTGAAGCTTAGGGAGGTTACTTCACTTTCCTGAGATAACCCAGCCAGTTAAGTGGCAGCACCACAATTTGAACACATACAGTGTTTCTCATATGATGCCTTATGTGATTGTACCGTATTTCATTAGTGGAAACAGAAACTCAGTTTAAATGAAGAAGTAAAAAAATGTATGATGTTCCAGAGGCAGCAATAATCATATGCTCAAAGGATATGTAAACACAATTTTATAACACTCATTTCTATAAGCAGTAAGAAAGGAGAGAAAAATCAAATGTAAATTATCCAGTATTTATTACTAAAATGAAGCACAACTTTCCTGACTTTATGCATCCCTCAAGTGTGAAATAGAAAGAGTTGACTCTGATAGTTCAGGAAAAGAAAGTTTAAAAGCTAATGAATTCTGCTTGGATTTTATCTTATTTTACTTTGGTAAAGAAAGAACAGGGAAAGCACATTGAATTAAAACTCAAAAGTATTTACTGAAAAGATCTAGACTCATCTGGATTATTAACTGGAATTCTTGAAAACCAGTGATCATGGCACATTCTTCCTCTTTGGTCTGCAAATCGTTTTTGTTTTATTTATATTTTCTTTGCCTTTTCATCCTATGAGGTCTATTTCTAAATATGCTTGGTAGAATAATTCACATCAGTCTGATTTCGCAGGCCTCTAGAAGCTTGCTATGGTTTTGTAAGATATATAGTTTTAGTTTATGCCAGGTGGCTCTGCTGAGATGAATTGTGCTGTCTCAATGTTAAATGAAACTTTTCTGAACCAACTTGTAGCTATGTGTGTCCCACATACACAGTCTTGTTTTTTTTTTTTTTTTTTTTTATTGTAGGTCTTATAAGAATAAGATGATTAATAAAAGCAACCAAGTACTAGAAAACTTTAGGACAATGCATTTTCCCCAAGCTTAAATTCCGTTGTAAAAATTCTACCATTAATCGTGCACTTAGAATTGAGCTCCATGCTGTCTGATTCCTGGGTTATTTGAAAGATAGTGATCTAGGAGGAGTGAGTGAGCCTGCACAACTGTACCCCAGGATGCTAAAACCAAGTGTGTGCAGGCAGCTATTGGTAGTCTCCCAGTTTTTATTCAACATATTCAAGCCCTTTTGATCAGTTTCAGGTCCTCATAGTTTATTGCAATATTATTTTTAAGAAGACATGAAGCATAAATTTTTTTTTTCCCAGGTCATTAGTAGATTTGGGAAGCCAATTTTTTATTGTGCGTGGAGGAAGAGGAAAAAAATGCAGCAGGTCACACATTCTTTTCCAACTATCTTGTGGCCAAACGTGATATTTTTAAGCCAATAAAAAATTGAGCTTTTCTGATCACACATTAGATCACCTCACAGCAAGTGGTACTAAGAATTTCCTATTTATGTCTATGCCTGTCTTCTACCTCCAGCATTTCTCAGGCCCTAAATCTTGGAAGGTCACTTTTATTTGTTGGTTGGAAAGAAGGGAGGGGTTGGGCCAGTATAGAACAAAATGGACATTGTACTTGTTCACTGATTTACTTCATCTGTGAGTGTCCTTTCAGACCGTGATCCTAAATGCTGAAGGACTTAGAGCTGGGGCAGACAATCAGTAGAATGTGAACTGAAATGTAAGAATTGGATTAACTGTCTTGGCTGAGTTTCCCACATAGCCGGGAATGAATTCAGTAGCTGGAGAGCTTGAAATAATCCTAGAAATAGTAGCATGGGGACGATTGTTCTATGCATAGAGAAATTGTATGTCTTACCACTGAGTTTCTTTTCTGTAACTTCCATTCTTTTGAAAAAAGTTATTAAGCACCTGCTATGAATTAGTCTCTGCTAAACACTGGCAATACAATAGTGAACAAAATAAGACTGCTCTCTGCCCTCCAAGTCCTAACAATCAAGCTGGAGAGACAGACATTAATCATTTAATGATCAAATATGCATTGCAATGTTGCAGCAGTAAGAGGTTGATAAAACTCCTGTAATAAGATCAGGGAAGGCATTCTTCACAAAACGGTGTTTGAGTTGTGGTTTGATGAA
Organism: Pteronotus mesoamericanus; assembly: GCF_021234165.1. Lineage (NCBI taxonomy): Eukaryota > Metazoa > Chordata > Mammalia > Chiroptera > Mormoopidae > Pteronotus > Pteronotus mesoamericanus. The sequence goes on from NW_026555310.1 coordinate 8,657,661, forward strand.
CAAACAGCAGTACACCAATGAACAGAAGAAGGAAGAAGTGTTCAGGCCAAGAGAACCGAATATGCAAAGGCTCTGAATAGGGAAGCAAGACGTTGTAAAGGGAGGCTGGTGTGGCTGATGTGCAGGGTCAAGGGCATGATGTGAAATGCAGCTGGGGAGGTTAGAAGATGCCGGATTAATGAGCTTTATTTTTACCCTAAGGGCGACAGAATGCAAGTTCTGTATTTTAACCAAGGCAGGTCTGTTTTTGCACTTGTGCAGAGAAGCGATGATGGTAGCTTCACTGAGAGAGAAACTGATGGGGAGTTAGGTTCTGGATACATTTGAAGATGGAGCCAGCAGGGTTTTCTGAGTCTTGATATGGGGATGAGTTAAAAGAAGAGCGAGATGACTCCACAATTTTTGGATTGAGGGAGTAGAAGGGTGGTATTGCTATTAACTGAGGGAAGTGTGCCAATTGAGCCAGATTTGGGAGTATGGCTAAGATCAAGAGTTCAGTTTAGTATGTTCTGTTTAAGGGGTATATTAGCCATTTAAGTGGAAACGTAGAGCAAGCAGCTGCATGTACATAACAGTCTGGAGTCTGGGGCAAAGATCAGAAGTAAAAGTAAAAATATGGACTGTTGAATTCTTTCTTGTTTGTTGGCTATTTGCATTTATTTTTTGCATTAATTTTTCATTTACATTGTCCACTTTAAAATACAATACTTTGTATTTTTGCTTCCTGATTTGTAAAAAATTCCTTTATAATAAAACTCAGTTGATGTAATTTGCTAATATATTTCAGAATTTTGTTTTTATTTAGTGTTTTTCAATATAAAGATTTAAAATGGTATGTGACTGAATCTTTTAGTCATGCTGAAAAAAGGTTTTTATTCTTTTTATTCATAAATATATTTACATTCTAACCACTGAGTGACCCCTTATTTTTCATTTTAAGCATAAACAATTTGGCATCTATTTATGTAGGTATAAGATAATTCTAGTTAACTTTTTTTGTTAAACAAGTTAACCAATAATTCCAGTAACATTTGTTGAATAATTTTTAGTTCACTGATTAACATGGCAATTTATCTTATACTAAATATTTATATATTTACATGTATTTAAGTTTATTTCTAGGATTCCTATTACTTTCTGTCAATCTACTTGTCTCTCATAGTATTGGTTCTACAGTATTTTAATTATTGTAGCTTCTAGTATGAGATATTATCTGGGAAAACAAATCTACTCTCATTCTTTTTAAAAATTTCCTTGGGTTATTGTCTCTCATTTATACTTTCAGCTGACTTTTACATATCATGAAAATTACTGGTCCATAAAAGCTTTTTAAATCTCAATCGTATTTGCATCTGATTCTGGTACCCTATTTTGAGATAATTCTATGAGGGATATCACAGAAAAAGTTTTTGTGGTCACTCTTGTTTGTTATTTTGTATGTATTAGTGAAAACAGTTTTATGGTTTAAGATTTGAAATATTTCAGAATGGAGTATCTTAAGGTGTTGACAAGGTTAGGGGTGTTGCTAGAGAAACGGGATGTTTACATGGTAAGGAAATGAAATTTACTTTATATGAGGAGACAAGCAAATTTAGATTCCAAGTGTTGAACAAATTTTCCAAAGGCCTTTCAAAGTTTCCCAAGCAAATTGGAGGAAAACATGTTTTTTCAGGTTCCAAAGTCCCCTATGGACTCTGTTGCAGAGAAGTGGTATTAAAGAGAAGAGGTGGTGGTGGATGGAAGAGATGAATGTTCCAGATATTAGGGGAGACCGGATCCTTACAGGAGGACGAAAAAGTGGTACTTTGCAAGTGGGACTCTTTCCAATCGTGTACATACATGTGTCGTGGGAAAACAAAAAACCTAAATGAGACGGTTTCAGAGAAAAAAAGCATTAACCCCAATGAAAATCATAGTTTCAACTGGAGTAGGGAAGTGGAGGGTGCATTTTGTGAGGCATTAGTTTATGGAGGATATGTATAGATAGTGGCTGAGATGGAGGACTGAAAGCTCTGTGGATCAGTTGGCTTTGCTTTATAGCGAAATATCCCCAAAGTTAAACAATAATTTGGCAGGTTGGAAATTTTGACTGGGTTCACCTGGGAATTTCACATTTTAGTCTTGGTATGGTTAGCCTCATCTTGGCTGGACTTGCTTGGGCATCTGTAGTTAGCGGATGAGTTAGCTTAGCCTGTTGATTTACGGTGGCCTCACTTTTTGTGGCTGTGATCATTGGAGTCTCTTTCCATGTTTTCTTTCAGCTGACAGGCTAGCCCTGCATTGTTCATATGATGGCTGCAGATTTCTAAGACAGTCCAAGCTTGCAAAGCCTCTTGCAACCAAGCTTAAGAACTTAGTTGAACACTATTACTTCTATCATGTCTTTTTGATCAAGTGAAGTCACAAGGCCAGTACAGAGAGGATGGAGGACCTGTAAAGTCACATTGAAAGGGGTTTAGAAAGAGGAAGCAGAAGACTGTGGCTGTTTTTAAAGTCTTCAACACCCTGGGAGGATGATTTGGGGGAAGGAAATCCAGAGAGATATGAAGATGGAAGCAGGAGAGATGTGTGAAGTTTTTCCTCTCAAACTGGGGAGCTGTGGCCAGGAATGGCGGGATGTGACGTGGGGCGGGCTTCCCTGACGTCACGGGCCTGCCTCCTGCTCTGGCGCGAACTTGCAGCATTGGGGCCGCCGCATTCTCATGTAGTAACCAACGTGGTGCAGAACTTGTGGTCAGCCACTGTGGCTGAGGCCATCCCTGGTTGAGGTAACAGGTGGCATGGTAGAACTTTTTGGACAGTGTTCTAAATGGAACAGAATAGAAATATAGTATGGCACCTTTAAAGAATACTAGCCCCAAAAGGCAGGGACCAAGTAAGCAGTTAACTCCTAGGATTTCAATCTAAAGGTGGAAATAACAGTGGTCCTAGGTGAGTGGCAAGTGAGCAGTGAGGCTTTTGAAGAAATTCTAACTCATGTTTATATAGAATGGATTGAGTTAATCTATTTCTCAGAAGGCAGGGTCCATTTGTCATCTATCTCTGTATCTCCATTACTTGACACATTATCTAATGCACAGTAAATGCTCAGTAAATGTTTGTTGTATCATTTATTGAATAAAGTATTCCATATTTTGGCCCCTTTTCCAAATTTACCTTGTACTTGATCTCTTCTGTACATATTAACAGTAAGTTTAGGTTACTGTCCCTGTGCATCTTTTGCAAATAGTCCAGTTGATTGTACTTTTCTGCACTGTATCAAGTTTATTCCTCCTAAATTTGAAGTGGGGATTTAGTAAAACACAGTAACAAAGGGTTATATGTGGCAGCAGTTGCCAAAGCTAATAGCACTGATGGATGAAAAAGCATCCATCTTGAAAAGAACAGAAACAATTGTCTTCTCTAAATTCTTTACTTTGTCATGAATGTGGCATACTTCACTGAGATCATATTAAAACCATTTCCTGATCTTAAATACTTTGAGGATAAAAATTTTTCTAAGTAATCCAGTTGTTGAAGATAGCATGTCAGGAAACTAAAAACATTTAACTGGGATCATCTCTTTAGATTGTGCAAAAAACAATTATGTGTTTTTATATATGCAGTATTAATGCTGGGTCTCTCTCTTCTCTGTCTGTGTAACTCTGTGTGTGTTTGTCTATCTATATCAAAAGAAAACCTTTTTCCTACATGAAAAAAGATATGTTCTATTGGATAAACAAAGCATGATGTTTGTTTCCAGCCTTTACTATTACAAAAGTACCTCCATGATTATTATATGAGGTTGAATCCAAAGAACAGAAATTTCTAAATCAAACATTATACAAAATTTGTAGAATTTTTGACACATATTGTTGAACTGTTCTCAAATATTTTACCAATTTACACTTCAGGAATATACCAGACTGCCTGTTTCTATATACCATTCCAGAATAAGATATTATCATTAAAAAGAAAACATTTTCAAATTTGATATATAGGGTAGCACGGGGGGCGAGACAGGGCGCGCCGCTGCAGGGCGCGCCACTCGTCCCAGGACCCTGCAGCAACTGCAGCCAGGGGACAGAGCACGTGGCAGGGCGCTCCGGAGTCTGAGGGTCACCTTCCGAGGCCAGCTGCGATGGCAGCAGGGCTCTGAATCCTGCAGAGCCTGTCCCGGGGGTGTCACGGATGGGGGGAATAACCATGAGTCGTGGCAAACACTTCTCTGTTTGCCAGGAGAGGGGACTCGGCACATCTCTCTGGTGGGGAAGGCGCAGAGTCCCTTTGTTCAAAGGCTTTTATTGAAAGGGTTATCAGTGGGGCCAAGTAACAGGAATGCACAGGTTATCTCATTACATCCGTATGTTAACGTTCACAGAGAATGGGTGATGTTTTGAAGAAAACAAATGGCAGGAACACACCGACTTACAGGGGTCCTAGAGGAGGCTAGTAAACAAGAGAGATGACTAAACAGGAGAGCGTAGTAAACACAAGAGTGCCTAAGGGTATAAGGTTAGGGTCTGTGAATAATGTAAATTTCCTTCCCAGAAAGAGCTGGCTAGAGCTTCTGGGGGAAGAACAAAGCACACTTTAAAGAATTTACTTTTAGGCCTGATTTCCCTGGGAACCGCCAGATCTGGTTTAGTACTGACCAACTGTGCTTTCTGACCCTGAAGTATAGAATGTCTACTGCATGGTATACATGTATATATTATTTTCTAGGGCTTCCATAACAAAACCACAGACTGATTGGCTTAAACAACAGAAATTTAATTTTCTCGCAGTTCTGGAAGCTCAAGTCTAAGATCAAGGTGTCAGCAGGATTGGTTTCTCCTGAGGCCTCTCTTCTTGGCTTGTAGATGATCGTCTTCTCCCAGTGTCCTTACGTGGTTTTCCTTCACACCTGCCCATCCCTGTTGTCTCTTTGTTTTGAAATCTCTCCTTATAAGGACACTAGTCAAGTTGGACTGGGGCCTACACTAACCAACTCATTTTAACTTTATCACCTTTTCTAGTGTCTTATGTCCAAATATGGATACTTGTGAGGTACTAAGTGTTAGAGTATATGAACTCTGGAGGGATTCAGTTCAGCTCGTAACAATGAAGTATCTATGGTGGTAACAGAACATACAGCTATCCCTGGAGAGGGCCATAAGACAAGACTATTGTCGTGGGGAAACCAGAATTCAGTTAAGGCTGAATGGCCATGCAGGTGAACCTGTAAATAGGATAGAATTAGAATTACAGATGACCGGGAGAGTTTGGCACTGAGGAGATTTGTTGGGTGCAGGTAGGTTCGTAAAAGGAGAACAATAAAGGTTGTTGAGGAAAAATGAATGAGTAAAATTCACTTAGTTGGTTCACAAGGGGGAAAAAAGGAAATATTTGACTTTCTGTTGAATTACCTGCCTCAGTATTGTCAAGAGTAAATCCTGATGGAAAAACAGTGGGTTTACAGTGCTTTTGACAGTATTTTACACTATTTTCTGTTGCTAGGTGAATAGATTTTTTTTACCTTCACTTTTCAATAGGTTATTATTTGTATAAAGGAAAGCTATTGATTTTTCTCCTCTTATAAGTCAATTATTGGTTCAGATAGTTTCCGGGGTAGTCTCTTTTCTTCAGGTTGTCATTTATATCTTCCATAAACAACGATCATTTTGTCTTCTGTCGATTATACCTCTAATCATATTAATTCTAATAGTAGTGGCAACTTTGGAAATCCTTGTGATATATTGGCCCATAGTAATGACTGGATTTTATTTTTAGAAAACTTATTCAGTTGTCTAGGTAAAAATTAATGGAAGTTAAAAACCAAAGTTGGCAGCAATGAAAATAAAAGAATAACTTTCACAATATAATCATTGGCTTTTGACTGAAGGTAGAATCTGGAAGAAGAGAGCTAAAGATATTTCAACATGTCTGTTTAGATAAGAGAAACATAAATAAAATGTCTCTTAAAGGTATTTTCACCTTTAAGTATAGGACTGTTTCCTTATGATAAACATTTGGAAGGGCCAAAGACTATTTTTTAAATACTTTTAATGGCCAACTACCAAATATGTTACTATACTCCTTTACCAGCATGGGCATCATCATTTAAAATTTTGTTATTAGATCCATAGGAGTAAAACTGGATCTCATTGTTCTTTTATGAATTCTTAAAATGGAAAAGAATTCTTAAAATTCTTTTCTAATAGGAGGTCTGACAAATATTCTGTTAATTTTTCCTCTTGTATCATTTTAATATTAAAATACATTTGGAGTTTATCTTTACATACGGTGTGCTGTACGATAGGACTTTTCCTCCCCAGAGAGTGAACTAGTTTTGTAAGTCTAGATGGATAGCATTTTGAAATAGAGGGATGTGGCCTAGGGATTCCATGAGAAGGGAATAGCATTAAACCAAAATTTGTTTATTAGACATATTAATTCATTAGGAATAAATTTAACACCAATTATTAAAAATATATTAGATGTAAACCCCTCACCATGACATTTAAAGCTCTAAACCAGCAATTGCAAACAGTAAGCAAGCAAGTCATTATAATACTACCCAATACGTACTAAACGCTTACTTACATCAACCATTTTATAAGCACTTTAAATACATTATCTAATCAAATCCCTGAAACAGTCCTGTGAGGTAAGCATTATTATTCCCTGAGAAAGCAAAATATTAAAAGGTTAAGTAATGTATGTGAGCCCAAGGCCACTAGTTATAGGGCATTTTACCAACCTATGCATTGTTCCCTAAAAATACTGTATATTTTACCAACTCCATGTTTTGTTTTGATGTGTTTTGAGCCACATTGATACTACACTGTCAATGCTAAAGTTGGAGAGGGAAAAAAAGAAAAGAAAGAAAACCACTCAGATTTCATCTAGTCATTCATTCATCCATTTTTTGAACGAATGCTTTCCTGCTTCAGGCAGAGGTCGAAGGGTGAAGAACAAGCTACTCCCTGCAGTGAGCAGAGCTTGCTTTCTGTGGGGGAGAGAGGCAATAAATAGAAAATAAGTGATGATATGAGGCTGAAAGCACCATGAAGGAACAGTTAGGATAAAGGCGTGGGGCATGATGGGGCAGGGTGCTGGGGTCCCTGCAGCAAGTGGCATTTGATCTGAGACCTGAATTAAGTGAAGGGGCAGCCAAGGCTCTGGGGCAGGCGTGTGCTTGGCCCCACATTGTGCTGCAGGAAACCCAGAGCGGTGGGGGGTGGGGGGTTGTTGCATGGTGGAAAAGGAGCCCTGGCCTGCGAGACCCTGCCGGGCCTTGTGAGACCTGGTTTTACGCCCAGGTAAGGGACGTGGGGTTTTACGCCCAGCTGCGTAGAGATTCAGGAGACAACAAAGAGGACTTAACCCTGGGCGGTGGCTGTGAGGCGGCCAGGGCTATGGCAGCACATGCCTTGGCAATTGACTGCATGTAGTTTGGAGAAGGAGTCCATGATGCAGACACTCTGAGGCTCAGCTGAGGTAATGAAAATGATGGTGCTGTGTCAAGAGGAAAATATGATGTTCAGGGGAAGAGGGTGCTGCCTGAAGGCAGGAAGTTGGAGATACATATATTTAGGGAATGGGAAATAGATGGGGAATGATTAGAAAGGTAGGAGGGAGACTGGGAGCTGAGAGCTGGGCTGAGACAATGGGCATGTCCTAGCACTCCTTACTGAGTTTTATTGGGCCCCTAAGAAGGTGATTCCATGTGTCCTCAAGCGCGGCTGTAGGTGGTGATAATTCACCTGCAGTCGAAGTTGGATCTGCATTTTGTCACTTTTGAACACTGTGTTCCTGGGAAAATCCTCTGAGCTCATCTTAACTTCTTTGTTTATTCCTGTGTTTATTTGTTGTGAGCATAAATGAGATTCTGTATGCCAACTATACAACTGGACTAAAATAAGCCCTTATTAAATGGCGCTGGAATGACAATTTTTAAATACTAGGTGATTATTTTAGATAGTGTATATGAAATAACTTTCTGAATATGAAAAAAAAGAAGTGTGAGGTGTTAATGATGTCAATAAAAGCAAGTTCCTAGTCTTTTCTATACTCCTTTCTAACTGTAGTAACTCCTGTACTATTTTTATAATTTTAGATAAATGCATAGTATTCTAAGTTTTATAAAAGTGTGCATAAAGCAAAATAATGGTATTACCATTTTGCAAAAAACTTAAAACTGAATGTTTAGATAATGCACTTAATTACAACTCAGAATAATTAATTTTATATCTTTATAGAAAATTAAAAGTTTACATATTTTAAATTTTGATGAACTTATTATTTTCACCATAAATTTCAGTAAATTAGGAAAGATTTGCTTAAAAGTTGAAGTAATAATGTTTTATAATATATGTAGTTTTAGAGTTATAGACTCAGAAGTAAGCATAAAAAATATGAAATGATGCCTTGGCCAGAAATGTACATACTTCATCTTATCAGTAGTTCCAGGTTTTGTATATTATAGGCTTTGTTTCTTGAAAAGAAAATTGAAATTACATATGTGTACCTAATAGCTAATGTTGATGAGTATTTTAAGAAGGAATAAAGTGTGTTTCAAATTTCTGAAGAAATATAGATGCTTCCAGCACCTGAACCACTTCCTTGAGGCTATCAAGATCTCTCTCTAAAATAGAATATAAAAAATAAAATGTAATAGAATGGAAAAAATATAAGTTGGCCTATGAACGTTTTTAAAGAAAAAAACGATTCATCCAAAACCAAAATAATAGTTTTCAATACACCTGCTATTCCTTCCTTCTTTGTTTCTCTTTCTTTGTAATTATATTTTATTTCTCATTACCCTATCTCTCATCCCATAATGACCCCAATTTTCTGGTTGGTCCTCTTTGACTTACACAGAAGCCACTTAAGCTGTCAATGAATTCTTTTTGAAATTCTGTGGTAATTTAATCTGCTCTAGGAGGTCATTTTGGGAGCTTTGTTCTGTTTTCTAACTTTTAAGATTTAAAGTCTGTTGCCAAATCCTGATTTTTATTTTTTCTCCTGTCAGCAGTATATTAGGGAGAACTCAAATATTTCTCATTCTTCTTTTATAATTATTCTTGTTATAATGTTCTTTTGATGTTGGACCACTTTTAGAAATGTGGAATTCCAACAAAGTCATCTGATGTAACTGCATTCATCATTTGTTATTTTTATTTTTCCATTTAAAATATTTTAGTGCTTCTTGTCAAACCTCATCTCTCTAGATGTGGATATATCAAAGCCTTGATGTGTAGAAACATAATGGAAATAAGAAGCCTTGCCTGAAAGCTTTGGTTAGCCCTGTGACTTTTGGCTGTTTGTTGTGGTGCCTGGTGCAGTGGTCCCTCAGAAAGAAGTGAGGAGTCCTTTTCCATGAGCGATGCTCATCTGAATGTAGTGAATTTTCTGGTAGTGCAAGTTTCTGATTACTCTATCTTCTGTTCATGCAGTTTTGCCTTCTTAATGAACACCCGTTAATAAAATAAATGGATTGCAGAGTTGTTTGATTTTGCTTGTAATATGCAATATAGTCACATGAAACCACACAAGCTTATAAACTCCTGAAAACTTCTTGTTTCCTATCAGTGCATTCTCTCTCCAGCATGAATGTGTTAAGAAATATCTACCTCCTTATAAAAGTTTCAAAATAACGTGTCCTAACATGAAATTTTGATGAAACTTTTTATTATTATCTATCAGCTCTGCTAGGTAATTATGGGCTCCTCTGAACACCCCTGCTCCAGAGCACATAAAGAAACACACATCCTTTTTTCATTTGATCTGTAGCAATACTCGTTGGGTACCTCTATTTTATTTTTGAGAAACGTTAAAGGAAAACTAATTTCCTTTGAGTGGCTTCCTTTCCCTTTGAAGAACGATATCTTTCTAGTTCCCATCTCTTACAGAGAAGAGGACTTTTCTTGAATGTACGTGCCACAGAGCTTGGTATGTGTACTCAAAATCCACAGAATAATTTCTCATTTTTCTCTTCCTTCTAGTTTCTTGCTGTTTTAATGGTTTACATAATTTCTTTCTCCATTTTGTGGTTATAATCTTGTTGCCGGAGAATATTTTCCACCATTCCTGCGCCATGTTCATGCACCCAGTTACAGGCTTCCCAGACTGTGCAAGATAGTGCTTCTTCTGTTATAGCCCTTCTTTTTCGCCATCAGCTGGCTTTTCCGTATAACTGCATCGTGAATGATGGCGTCGCCGCTTCTCTTCTCCCACCATGATCTGCAGTTGTTCTAAGAAGCCCTCACTATTCCCCTCCCCTTTCCTGGTCCCATGGTGGCCTTACCTCACTCCTGTTAGCTAAGCATAAACTCATACTGGAAATAAACGTATGCAATGACCCCAAATCATTAATTCTTTCCTATTCTTTCTCCTGAGGAGGTGACTACATAGTTTCCTCCATAGGGGATGAAAATGTTAAGTGAAATACACGTGTGGACAGGAAGTGTCACCTGATGCACTTCAGTAATTTTTGATGTGTTCTACATTATGTCCTGGCTGGGGAAAGCCAGAAAGAAAGAAAAAAACCAAAAGTATGTAAAGTAGAATTACCAAAAACAATAGGACAATGACAAATGTATATTCTTTTTTCCCAAATATCATTATAACTTGAGATACTGCTGAGATAAACAGTAAGGAAATATAGAGGGAAATGGAGATGACATTTAAAAAAATATTGAATATAATATGTGTAATAAATAATTTTTAAAGGAGCTGATAATGCATTATTTATCTTCTCACCTTTACAGTGGCTCTGGCTGTACTGAATCCTCCTGGGAAATTCCTTTTGTAGTTTGCCTTTAGCTAAACCTGTTGGGAGAGAATGAACTAAAGTAACAGGCAGCTTTAAGAGGCTCATTACCTGTCAATCTTTGATTCAAACCCTTGTCAATGCTCAAAATATCAGAGGCAGTCCTTTTGAAGTCATCTTTTTGTTGAAAGGACTGATTTCTTTATGCAAGGTTAATGTGGCATCAGTGATATTAATTTAATGTTGAGATCTCTGTTTCTATCAGAACTATTTGGACTTTTATAGTCTAAATTATTTATGAATATGTGCAAATTTAACATAATACAAATCCCATAAAGTGGAATATTATTAACTTAATTTTTTTTTATTATTATTGGACTATTCCTCTGTCCTTGCTAGTCTTAATATTCCCTCTTTGGCATTTAATTTTATGGCTTGAATACTTAATTTGGAAAGCTGATCTTAAATTTGGACCATTTTAATTTGGTAAATGGATAGATCTTTTCATTGCTTTTTACTGTCCAAGTTTGAAGAATTTGGTTTGTTTAAGCCAAAGCTGCCTGGATGTTTCTAATTCCTATTCAAAAGGCAAACTATTCTCCATTCAATTACAGTGCCGTGGAAAGTAAGCATTTCTCAAAATCAGTGTTTTTTCTTTAATTTTTAATGGGTTTATTTTATATATTTATTTTCTTATTGAGCAGCTTTGACTGAAATGCCTGTACTTGTCATTTGCCATTTTTTTTACATTTTTAATTGATTTACTAAGGGGATGTTGGTTAATAAAGCCACACGGGTTTGAGGTGTATAGCCCGGTACTACATCATCTGCGCACTGCATTGTATACTCGCCACTCTAAGCTGGAGATCCTTCTGCTGCCAATAACCGCCCTTGGCCCTCTTCCACCTCCCCTCATCCCCTTTTCTCTCTGATAATCATCATATTTTTGTGGGGGTTTTTTTGTTACTGGTAAACCCTTCACTTTTTCACCCAGCCCCCAACACCCTTCAGACATGTCAGCCTGTTCTCTGTATCTATGACAAAGTATCTATTTACTTTGTTCATTAGATTCCACATATAAGTGAAATCGTATGGTATTTGTCTTCCTCTGACTGGCTTATTTCACATGGCATAATACTCTCCAGGTCCATCCATGCTGACCCAAAAGGTAAGATCTCCTTCTTGTGTGTAGCTGAGTAGTATTCCTTTGTGTAAATGTGCTACAACTTTTTTATATAAGCACAGCTTTTTTCATCTACTGATGAGCACTTGGACTGCTTCCAAATCTTGGCTATTGTAAATAGATGTGCTTTATTCTTTATTATCTGGTCCTTAGGCCTTTTAAAAAATATATACTGAGTCTTATGTTTATTTTTAATAGTTTTTTTATTGTATTTTTCCATTATCATTTATCACCATTATACCCTCTTTCACCTCCTTCCATACCCCTTCCCCCTGCAATCACCACACGGCTATCTGTGTCCACGAGTTCTTTTTCCTTTTTGCTCAATCCTTCTACCTTCAGAGCTGTCATCCTCCTCTCTATGAGTCTGGCTCTATTTTGTTTGTTAATTTTGTTCATAAGATTCCACATAGGAGTGAAATCATATCTGTCTTTCTCTGACTGGTTTGTTTTACTTAGCATAATGATTTCCAGGTCCATCCATGCTGTCGAAAAGGGTAAAACTTTCTTCTTTTTTATGGCCGAATAATATTCTATTGCATAAATGTATCATAGCTGCATAATGCATCCATCTACTGATGGGCTCTTGGGCTTATTCCAAATCTGGCTATTGTAAGTAACACTGCAATGAACACAGGGCTGCTTCTGTTCTTTCAAATGATTGTTTCAGGTTCTTTGGATAAATTCCCAGAAGTGAAACCACTGGGTCTGAGAGAATTCCATTTTTAATGTTTTGAAGTATCTCCGTACTGCTTTCCACGGTGGCTGCACCAGTCTGCACTCTCTCCAACTGTGCTCTAGGGTCCCCTTTCTCCACATCCTCTCAGCACTTGTTGTTTGTTGATTTATTGATGATAGCCATTCTGACAGGTGTGAGGAGATATGTCATTGTGGCTTGAATTTGCATTTCTCTGATGATTAGTGATGTAGAGAATCTTTTCATATGTTTATTGGCCATCTGTATGTCCTCTCTGAAGAAGTGTCTATTTAGGTCCCTTGCCCATTTTTTTAAATTGGATTGTTTCTTTTTTTGGTGTTGAGTTTTTATAAGTTCTTTATAAATTTTGTATAGTAACACTTTATCAGATGTATCAATCAATATGTTCCTCCATTCAGTGTGTTGTTTTTATTGATGGTGTCCTTTGCTGTGCAAACACTTTTATGTTTGATGGAGTCCCATTTGTTTATTTTTTGTTTTATTTCCCTTGCCTGAGGAGATATATCAGAAAAAATATTGATTGCTGTAAGCAATGTCCAAAATTTTACTGCTTATGTTTTCTTTTAGGATTTTTATGGTTTTGTGACTTACATTTAAGTCTTTAATCCACTTTGAGTTTATTCTTGTGCATGGTGTAAGAAGGTGGTCTAGTTTTTTTTTTTTAATGTATCTGTTTGATTTTCCCAACACCACTTATTGAATAGACTATCTTTATCCCATTGTATGTTCTTGCATCCAAAAGTCTCTTCATAGGTTCCCTTCATTTCTCATTGGCTAAAATTGAGTTACATACCTTTAGCTGACCTTATCATTAGCATAAGCAATGGGTTACCATGTTTAGTCTAGAATAATAATTTGGGTGAAACAGTGGTTAAAAACTGTTTTCTGTAAAGGGCCAGACATTAACTATTTTAGGTTTTGCAGTTCATATGTTCTCTTTGGCTATTAAACTGTTCCTTTGTAGAATTAAAAGAGCCATAAACAACATGTAAACAACTAGCATGGCTGTAGTACAATAAAACTATGTTAATGGACACAAATTTGAATTTCATAGACTTTTCATGTTATAAAATATTATTATTTTCATTTTTTTCATTAGTCATTTAAAAATGACTGGCAAGTCCTTTTTAATGGATTTGTCCTGTTGGTCCACACTGAGTCAACCCCCGGGATCACTACAAGCTATTTTTGTAAAAAACAAATTGTAATTTTGTCATTTGTACATGTCCTAGGAATTTCATAGTTCATGCCATTTAGATATATAAAGAATATTTCTTTTTTCTTTTCTGAAAATGACTGTGGGAAAAATATACGGGACTTTGCTGATGCTGATGTTTTTCATCTCATGCTCTGATTTTGCGGTTAAGAAAACACACGTGTGCACACACACACACAACACAATCTTACAAATTGTGTTTGAGTGTAATACAGGAAAAGTATGAGGTGCTGTGAGAGGAAAATCTGGGACTTAATTTATATTGGAATTCAAAAAGACCTTCTCTACAAAAGTACCATTTAAAATCAGAAGGATGAGAAAGCAAAGTGTGTGTGTGTGTGTGTGTGTGTGTGTGTGTGTATGAGTGGGCATACCATTCTAGAAAGAGGGAGTAGCAGGTATTAAGGCCTCCATGTCTGAAACAGCTTTGACTTCAGATGCCAGTTTATCTGAATCATAGTCAATGAGTCGGAGAAAGACAGAAGATGGCACTTTTTATTCATTGAACAGACCCTTAAATTCCAGGCACCTGGATACTTGAGATGAGAACAAAACAATTAAGTCTTCCTCAGTAACTTTACAGTTCTGCGAGAGGCAATAGATTACAATACACTGTGCTGGATGCCATGTTAGAGATGTGCAGAAAGTGCTGTGAATCGACAGTGTAGAGGAAAACTCTCATCTGGGGGTGTCCAGGGAAGGCTTCCCAAAGGAGGTCACATTTGAAGAAATCAGAATGGTGCAAGAAGATCTGCCCTGAACAGTAGCAGCTGGTTCCTGTAACTTCACTACTGAATTCCTCTGTAGCTGGTCTATATTTTAATATTGTTAGTGTGTAGTTGGTCACACATTTCTTCGTAGCTTCCTTTTGTTCTTTTTTTGTCCTCATTTGTATCTGGGTTTTAATTAGGTAGTGAGGGCCTGAAGAGCAAGTATTCTATCCTGATGGAATACAGAGGAGAGATATGCAGAGATGGAGAGGAAAACCTAGTTTAATAATTAAATGACAATATGGAAATAATGAAGAGCAAAACCCATGTAAAAGAACCAGCAAAAAGAGTGAGAGATTGATACTCTGTGGGCCCATAACTTGCTTAATGATTGAGATTGATCAAAACTGCCAAGCAGCTGGATTCATGTATTTATTATGGAGGATTACTGCAGAGCAATAAAAAGTATGTGCCCCCAAAAAAATTACAGAAAAAGAGGTGATTTGGAATTAAAATAACTACTAGTATCTTTGGAGATGTCCCGCATGAAAAATTGGTAAGGGATGTGGAAGAAATGCTCAAACAAATACTGAGTTTGCATATTAAAGAGGTATAATTTTATAAACAAAAGAACGAACAGGTGTTTTTGTTATTATAAGTAAATTATTGATTGTAAACTAAATATGTGCTGGCTGACGCTTTTTGATTGCCCCAGTTATTGTAATGGCCAGTACTGCTCTATTCTGAGCAATTGTGCATGACCAAGAAAACAGTTATTTAGCAACTATACATGGAAGACTTAGAGTACAATAAAATACTCAAAAAATGGGTATGCTTTAAACAGTACAACTCCACTCTGAAATATTAGAAAAGAACTAATGTTAGTTGAGTATGGGGTATGTATTTAGAATTTTTCATATATTATCTTTAGTGGTACATAAAAACATTGTTAACTTTAAATATTTTAATAAGTTTGATTACCTAAAAAATAATCCTATGATTTTAGGTAATTATAGCATTAAAAATAAAACATGACAGTAAACCGATTAACAGTTACATAAGTATGAGAATATTTACTTTGTGATAGTACTTTAAATGCATAAATTTATAACACAATTTAGGGAAATTTTCTATTACTTTAAATAAAAATTAACTTTGTGCTTGCACAGGTAGTGTAAAGACCAAATTATATTATATATCATTTTCCCTTTAACTTCATGGGTTTGGGAGACTAAGTGTAAATTAGACATTTGCTGATTCTATAACTGTAATTTTTATATAAACTTGTGTTTTTAAAATATCCTTTGCAAAATATTAATAATAATAATTAATTTAAAAGTTTAAATTGTCTAATGACAATTAGTCTGAATGCATTTCTAGTATTAGATATTTGGGAGTGCATTCTTTTCTCTTCTCTCTTTGGCTGTTGTTGAATTTATTAGAGCCACATGCTAGCAAAGTCTTGCTGAATCAAGAAATCACCTATGTATGAAGCTGATGTTTACTCCTGATTGCTGCCATTTTTTTTAATCAAGGTTGATCCCAGCGTATGTTTGATATTGAACTTTAGTTGTCGTTTTTTAATGCTCGCCTGAGGATATAGTTATCACTTTTAGAGATAGAGGAAGGGAGGGAGACAGAGAGGAAAAGGAAGAGAGAGAGGGAGAGAGAAACAAACATCAGTGTGAATGAGAAACATAGATTGGTTGATTGGTTGCGCCCAGACTGGGGATCAAACATGCAGTGACCTAGGTAGGTGCCCTGACCAGAATCAAACCTGCAACCTTTTAGTGAACAGGATGAGGCAGTCTCCTGGCCAGGGCTAGATCTTTGTTTTTGTCTTGCAATTTCTATGTAGAGTGGCCTCCCTGAGTGTAAAAATTTATTTTATTTTTTCTTTTGTTTCCATTGCCCAAAGAAATATTAATATAGCAGAAAAAATAGTGCTTCAAGAAATGTCAGAGATTTTACTGCCTATGTTTTCTTCTATAATTTTTATGGTTTTGAGTCTAATATTTAAGTCTTTAATCCATTTTGAATTTATTCTTGTGTATGGTGTAAGAAGGTGGTCTAGTTTCATTTTTTGCCATGTATGTGTTTGAATTTCCCAACACCATTTATTGAATAAACTGTCTTTACCTCATTGTATGTTCTTGCCTCCTTTGTCAAATATTAATTAACCATAAAAGTATGAATTTATTCCTGGCCTCTCTATTCTGTTTCATTGATCTGTATGCCTGTTTTTATGCCAGTAACATGCTGTTTTGATTACCATGGGTTTATAGTATAGTTAGATATCAAGGAGCATGATTCCTCCAACTTTGTTCTTCTTTCTCAAGATTACTGTGGCTTTTCAGGGCCTTTTGTGGTTCCATATACATTTTTGGAACATTTGTTCTAGTTCTGTGAAATATGCCATTGGTATCTTGATAGGAATTGCATTGAATCTATAGATTGCTTTTGATAACATGGACATTTTAATGATACCAGTTCTTCCTATCATGAACATGGCATATGCTTCCACTTATTTGTATCTTTTTCAATTTCTTTCTTCATTATCTTACAATTTTCTGAGCACAGGTCTTTTACATTCTTGGTTAAATTTATTCCAAGGTTTGTTATTTATTTTTTTTTATGTAATTGAAAATGGAATTGAATTCTTAGTTACCTTTCTTAATGTTTCATTATTGGTGTATATAAATTCAACTGATTTTTGGATATTTATTTGTATCCTGCTACTTTACTGAATTCATTTACCAGTTCTATGATACTTTTGGTGGAATATTTAGTGTTCTCTAAATACACAAATGGAACTACCTCAACCTAAAAGGTTTTTGCACAGTAAAGGCAACATCAACAAAGTGAAAAGACAACCCACTGAATGGGAGAATGCATTTGCCAATGATACATCTGATAACAAGCTAGTATCCAAATTCATAAAAAACTTATACAACTCTATACACACACACACACACACACACACACACACACACACTCACAACCCTAAACAATACAATTAAAAAATGGGCAAAGGACTTGAATAGACTTCTCCAAAGAGGACATTCAGATGGCCAATATGAAAATATGAAAAGATGTTCAACATCACTAATCATCAGAGAAATGATCATTAAAACCACAATGAGATATCATCTCAACCTGTCAGAATGGCTATCATCAATAAATTAACAAACAAATGTTGGTGAGGATGCAAAGAAAAGGGAACCCTTTTGCATTGTTGGCAGGAATGCAGATTGGTAAGGCCACTGTGGAAAACAGTAAAGAGTTACCTCAAAATTAAATATGGAACTGTGTTATGGCCTAGCAATTCCACTTCTGGGAATACTACAATATATCTTAAGAAACCCAAAGCACTAAATCAAAAGAATATATTCACCCCTGTGTTCACTGCAGCATTATTTACAATAGCCAATATTTGGAAGCAGCCAAATGTCCATCAGTAGATGAATGGATAAAAAAGCTGTGATACATTTACTCAGCCATAAAAAAGTAAGAAATCTTACCTTTTGTGACAGCGTGGATGGACCTGGAAAGTCTAATGCTAAGTGAAATAAGCTAGTCAGACAAAGACAAATACCATATTATTTCACTTTTATAATTTAAGAACTAAATATTTCTTTTTTAATAAATAAAAAATATTTAATAAATAAAATAAACTAGCAGACAAAATAAAAACAGACTCACAGATACAGAGAACAGACTTACAGCTGTCAGAGGGGCAGGGGGTGAGGGGAGTCAGGTGAAAAAGGTGAAGGGTTAAATGAACAAACAAACAAACCAACAAACTCAGAGACACAGACAACAGTATGGTGATTGCCAGAAGGGGATAAAGGGTGATGGAAGGAGACAGGACTTGGGGTGGTGGATACGCAATGTAATATGCAGGTGATGTGTTACAGAATTCTACACCCGAAACCTATAAAATTTTATTAACCAATGTCACCCCAATAAATTTAATAAAAAAACAAACAGGATTATTTTTTGTTTTAGCAGCACTCAATGGAGTTGCCTGCTTCATTCATTAATTTATTTACTTATCTATTCTATCATCTATTTATTTACTTGAATTCTTGTTTTCATTTGTATTTATTTTCTTGACTTCAACTTTTCACAATTATTATTAGAATTCCTATTTTTCTTTTTTTTTATTGTTGTTCTAGTACAGTTATCTCAACATTCCCCCATTGCTCTCCCCGACCGCCTCTCCCCCTGCTCCCACAGTCAACCCCCACCCTGTTGTCCGTGTCCATGGGTCATTTATACTTGTTCTTTAACTAGGTCCTTCCCCTTCTTTCCTCCCATTCCCCCCTCCCTCTCCCCTCTGGTCACTGTCAATTTGTTCCTTGTTTGCATGCCTCTGGTTCTGTTTTGCCTGTTTTTTGGTTTTGTTCTTTAGGTTCCTGTTATAGGTGAGATCATATGGTATTTGTCTTTCACCACCTGGGTCATTTCACTGAGCATAACGCTCTCCAGTTCCATCCATGCTGTTGCGAAGAGTACGAGTTCCCTCTTTCTTTCTGCTGTGTAGTATTCCATTGTGTAAATGTACAGCAGTTTTCTGACCCACTCATTTACTGATGGGCACTAAGGCTGTTTCTAGCACTTGGCTATTGTAAATAACGCTATGAACATTGGGGTGCATAGGTTCTTTTGAATTGGTGTTTCAGGATTCTTAGGGTATAATGCCAGCAGTGGAATTGCTACGTCAAAAGGCAGTTCCATTTTTAGCTTTTTGAGGAAATTCCATACTGTTTTCCACAGTGGCTGTACCAGTCTGCATTCCTACCAGCAGTGCACTAGGTTTCCCATTTCTCTGCATTCTCATCAGCATTTGCTTGTTGATTTGTTAATGATGGCTATTCTGACAGGTGTGAGGTGATATCTCATTATGATTTTAATTTGTATCTCTCTGATGGCTGGTGATGTTGAGCATCTTTTTCACATATCTCTGGGCCCTCTGTATGTCCTAATTGGAGAAGTGTCTGTTCAGGTCCGTTGCCCATTTTTTAATTGGATTGTTTGTCTTCCTAGAGAGGAGTTGTGCGAGTTCTTTACATATTTTGGAGATTAAACCCTTGTCTGAGTTATCATTGGCAAATACATTTTCCCATACAGTTGGTTCCATTTTCATTTTGATGATGGTTTCTTTAGCTGTGCAGAAGCTTTTTAATTTAATTTAATGTAGTCCCATTTGTTTTTTCCTTTATATCCCTTGCCCTAGAGGAGGTATCAGTGAAAATACTGCTGTGTGGGATATCTGACATTTTACTGCCTATGTTTTTCTCTAGGTCTTCTATGGTGTCAGGGCTTATGTTTAAGTCTTTTATCCATTTTGAGTTTATTCTGGTGTATGGCATAAGTTTGTGGTCAAGTTTCATTTTTTTGTGAGTGCCTCTTTTTAATTTTATTGACTTAAATTTTTACTACTGATTAATTTGAACTTCAATGTTCAATAGAGTATTATATTCTCCTATTTTCAGTCAATTAAAAAAGATGAAAGCTGAAGGTAAAAACACACATACACAGGATGAAAGCTGAGAGTGGAATATTCTATTTTGGATAAGTTATTTCACTAAGTTATTTGAATCAACCTTTTCTGAAAGTGACTATGAAAGGAGAATAAAATATTTAAAAAAATAAGGACATTAAAAAATTGAATAAAATAGCAAGAGATTACCAGACTGAAAATGAAGAGAAACCCAAAGAAGAGAACACAATGAAATGAATAATCAGTGAAAGTGCTTTTGCAGTGAGGAATTTCATTCATTCTTGGAAAATTTAAGCTTTCTTGTTTTTGGCCTGACAGTATAAAGGAGACAGAAATAAAAGCCCAACATACAAGAGCCCAAATACCACAAGACAAAAGTATACAGGAGGCCCTCATCACAACAAGCTGGACTTCCAAAAGGCTGTTCCTTCAGGACGTGAAGTCTGAGTTATAGTCATCTTGTTTGTTCAGGGAAACAGAAAATATATAAAATAGCTAATTTGAAGAAAAGGAAGAAACTCTAGAAATGAAAATACAATAACTTGGAATAAAATGTAGCCTCAACAGATGGATTAAACAGAAGATGAGGCAGAGATAAATAGAAAATTAGTGAATTGGAAAATAGGTCATGAGAAATTATCCAGAGATCAGAACAAAAATCTTAAAAAAATACAGAATATACTGAAAAGGAAGAAGGAGACAGGGAGGATGTAGAAGAATGTTTAATATACATTTTATCTGAGTTTCAAAAAGGGAGAAGAGGAAAACAGCTGAGAAATTTCTAGAACTCATCAAAGACACCAATCTGCAAATTCAAAATGGAAAACTTAAGCCAGGCTAATTTCCACCTCTGCTTGGAGTTTTTCTTCTCTATCATTCTTCCCCATATTAGCTCCTCTCAGCTTTGGTCTCAGCTAAAGTTTCATCTTTTCTGAGAGGTAGTCCCTGATCAACCCAAGGTATTCCCTGATCAAATCCAGAATGGTCTTATAATTACTTAGTACCTCAGATTCATGCTTGTTATCTTTATTTTGCGTTATCTGCAATTATTGTTTATTTGCCTGGTCGGTTGTCCTTGAATCCTCCTCTATACTGCAGATTCTGTGAGGGCAAGGTCCGTAGCTGGAGTTCACTGCTGGACATGGGGTCTGGCACACGGTAGCCACTCAGTATGTATGTACTGAGTGAGAAGATGAGAAGGAATATTTCCATAATTTTCTTCTTAAAAAATACAAGTGAGAAGAAACACAAAAATATGTATGATAGTATCTTTGAAGGCATGGAAGATTATGGGGAGCCCTTTCTCTTCTTAATTCCAGAGATTTTGGGGGGGATGTAATCACATTTTGATAGATTACTATGAGAAATAAGCTTGGGATAATTGAATTCTTAATTTCCAGACTTAATGTATTTAACATTTTAACCATAATGTTTTGTTTAGCGTAGCTGTAGAAAATTTTACTTAATTGGTCCCCTAGGGGGAAAATTGTCTGAAAATAGGAAAAAAGCGATGTATTTCAACACACATTTTGTCTCAAAATACAACACAGCTGTCCTGCAGAAGGTTCCGTCTCCGGTCTTACAGTGCGCATGACTTCCCACCTCTCTGTCTCCCTGTCCCACCGTTGTTCACTCCTTCTCCCTTGTCCTCCCCTCTTGTCCTTCACATCTGTTACTTCTATTGCTGCTTTTGAGGTTATAAACATAAATAAATGATTTAGAAGTTAAGAAGCCACTGGAAACGGAACTTTAGATATATAATGTTATCCTTAACTATAGCATAACAATAAAATTATATTGGCCAGATTCTTATAGAAACATCCTGTGAGTCACTCTCTGATGTTATCTAGGATGGAGACATATTTAAAGCTCACTGAATTGACTACTTGGATTAATGTAAACCAATGATTTTCAGCACTGGCCTTACGCTGGAATCATCAGGATGCTCTCAAAATACTGAAGCCTGGGCCCCTCCCATAGAGATTCTGTTTAATTGGTTTGGGTTTCACACCTTGGTATTTTTAACAGTTTCCCTTGGTGATTCTTATGTGCAAGCAGGGTTAGTTAATAATCAGTGATCTACAACTTTATTATTCAAAGAGTGATCATTTTATCAGCAACATCAGGTTTGCCTGGGAGCTGGCTAGACACGCAGAATCTCAGGCCCCACCCACTCACCATCCACCCAGTCAGGATCTTCATTTAAATAAGATCTCCAGGTGATTTGAGAAGGATTCATCTGCAGTTTCCATTGTCTCTGTTAAAAATATAGTATCAACTGCACTTGAGGTTACACCTGTACACTTTTGCTTCTGACGTGATTTGCATGCTAACGATTTGTTCTCAATCCTGTTTATGTCAGCTGTATTTGTATTGTAATTATAATATTACTGACTTGTTATAAGTCATATACATATATAATATGTAAACCAATGAAATATGGATGTGAAGAAATACTTTTTTAAAACAAAATAAAAATAGTTTTTGGAAAAGTTGATGAACTCAAACTGCTAAAAAACATGTTTTTGAATTAGATGTCAGTAAGACACTGGTAAAATGTTGTTAGAAGAAAGTATTAGAACAGTCCTTCGTCAGATTGCTTGGTGAGTATCCCTCTTATTCCAGTTTAAAAAAAAATTAGAAATTATAGGCAACACATTGTAAGTTTCACTTACATAATCAAGACTACGATGAAGACAATCAAAGAATCTGTACAAAGGAAAAGTGTTCTACTTCAAAACATTGTTGAATGTGTGTGGATTTGTGTTTTAAATTAAAATGTTTAAGGTACACATTTATTGTTGTCTATGACTTCTCACTTTACCTGATTTTTTTAAACAATGGGCCAAATACCTCTCCAGATAACAGGACAAAAAGGTTTCTACCAAATATCTATGTGATTGTCTCCATCTAAATGTTGGTTGTATTCTTCTCTTTCCCTAGTTCTTTATTGTCTGCATCGTAAAATAGTTTTCAAGCTTAGCTGCACCCAGGCAGCTTTACAAAATTAAGAGACTCAGGTCCCACCCTCAGGGATTCTTATTAATTTATCTGGCATGCAGCTGGGGGATAGGGTTTTGATGTTCTTCAAGTTCTTTTAATATGCATCCACCCACAGTTGAGAACTGTTGACCCAGCAGGTGGGGAGCATGTAAATTGATTATAAAGTCAGTTTATAATAAATCAGTCCAGCTTGTATAGGAATCCTGACTAAGATGTTCATTAGGATCAGGTACTAAGTATATATTACGATTATTATTATATTCTATTCTCTGAATATATCATTAGTAATTTTTCTCTCATCCAAATCACTGAACATTTCTCCTTCAGTGCTCATTTTCAATTGCTCCTCATCTGTGAAGCATATCCAATTCCACCCTGGCAAGACTTTGTTTTCCTTTTTTTCCAACACTGCTTCTGAGTTGAATGCAGTTAGTCGTACATGTGTTCCTCTGTTTCTCAAGCTAGGCTGAATTCTCCTTCAAGGCAGGAAGGCACCTTCCTAGGACAGAGGCTGGGGGACAGTAGGTTATCATAAGTGCTTCCTCTTTCCGCCAGGTATTGCCACTCTCGCTAAAAGTCTCTAATGAAATTATTTTGCTTTCTGCTTTCCTTTCTCCTGCTCCTTCTCAAGTATGCCTTAACAGTTTTCTGTCCCTGCTACTTCCACAGCTCTCCCCTCTGTCCTCATTTGGCTGTGTCTTCTACATGCCTCGTTCTACACCGATCTGGCTCCCTTTACCCTGTGCCTCCTCTCTTCCCCTGGCTCACGCTCTTGGCATAATGGGAGGAGTTATTAACATACCTCTTAGGAAGCTGCATTTAAAATATGTCCTCCTGAGGGAGCAACCCCCCGCCCCAATTCTTTTCCTCTATGTTTTGCACATACACAAGAAGCTGTTTTTAAACCAAAACAACCACTATTTCAGGGTCTTTACTTGTTATCTCTTAATTGAGCACTAATATGTGGTTAACAATGAAAAACATCATGCTTCACACTTACAAAACATTTCTGTGTTCAACAGCTCGTTCTAAAAGGTGCCAGTTGTTTTGGAAAAATGTTTCACAGAGTTAAAGTTCTGACAGAGTTCATTGGATTTTTAGTGGTAAGAAAAGATACACACAAGGACTTCCAGATGAATTCTAGTTCTGGCTTTGAAACTGATAATGTATGAACTTTTTCATGTTATGTTATCCATTGTTTTCTTTTAAAATGATAAAACTTGTAATCTCATGTTATATTCTTATTCTGTCACTTTAAATGGTATTCAGGTATTAATATGAATACTGTGTTTTTCTCCAGATCTTTACTTCTACTCATTAGATTTATTTTTCTTATCACCAGGAGATTAAATGAATTGATTACATTGTATTATTTAGAGACTTCATTCTAAGCCAGGATCAACAATAAGGCCAGTGATGGAAAGGTAGCTAAATAAAAAGAATTTCAGAATATACTAAGCCACAATTTAAATGGGTAAAATTAGATTAGGGACAAAAGCACTGAGTTCCTCCTTCTAGCTATAAAATTAGCCTTTTTTGTTCTTGTCTTTTGAATATGCAATTCTTGTTTTCCCAGAACACATAGCCCTTCTAACCCAAAGGCTGAATTTCTGCTGTTTTTCTCTTCTGAAGTTATTTTTGTTTGCCTCTTAACCCCTTGCTACTGCTGGATTTATGGTGTTGAAGGGCCAGTTCTCTTTTCGGAAGAAAAGGCTACTGACCTAAATTAAGGCCCCCTCGGAGAAGCATGATTAGATCCTTTAGGAGCCCAAGGA
This sequence comes from Pteronotus mesoamericanus, assembly GCF_021234165.1. Lineage (NCBI taxonomy): Eukaryota > Metazoa > Chordata > Mammalia > Chiroptera > Mormoopidae > Pteronotus > Pteronotus mesoamericanus. The sequence goes on from NW_026555310.1 coordinate 8,682,507, forward strand.
CACGATATATATGAAATGAGAAAGCGAGTTGTGCATATATTTTCATGATCTCCTTTCCTAAACTCTGATAGTAATTAGTTTTGCAAACAACTAAATTCCCAAACAATTAATGAGATTTAGTTAAAGGAAACAATTACGTGTAATGAATGAATTTGTGAATTATTTAAATACTCTGAAATTCTGATCACTTTAAATAATAGTGACTCAAAGAAATCAGTTCTACGTGGAGGAAGGAGGTTTTGCCGTTCAGCTGTCCAGGCTGTCTTCTGTTGTGAACGCTACCTTGTTATTCCTCTTAGTGCCTTACTGCTGTGGCAGTAGCCGACTGCTTTTTCATTAGCTGATAGACCAGCCTGCTCCCATCTCAGGCGCTTCAGCTCTACTGCAGAGGAAAAGAAGCTGCCAAGTTACCAAAAGGGCAAACTATTTCTGGGAGACCCAGTTTAGAGAACCTTTATTATGAGATGCAAAAATCAAAGGATGAGGCCAAATTTAAATGGAAATGTGACGATCAGAGAGGTCCAGTCGAGTTGTTTTCAGGCTTTTCATCAAACAAGAAGCTGGAAGAGAACTTAAAAAAAAATTCAACAAACCTTTCGAGTTTATTATGCAGGGCCAGTGCCAGGTACTGAATAAGATCCAAAGACAAATAAGACACTCGTTGTCCGTGTCCTTATGTGGGAGAGATTAAAAAAGTGTACAACTACATAGAGAAAAGGACATTGTATGTAGTGCTCTAAAAGAGATTTACACATTGTAAAAGAGGGAAATATTAATTTATAGCAGTTCGCGCTCAAGAGTTTTATTACAACCATATTGGTAAGAACCCAGCCCAAGTGAGGCCAGATGACAAAAAAGACTGTGGGTTGCAGTGTTTTAATACTGAGACACTTTCAGATGTTTTTGTTTGACTCCACAGAATTTTAGCCTGCTTCATGAATGCATTTATTGTACATTTTAAAAGCTGAAATAAAAATATAAATATACATAATTATAGTCATGAGATATATTTTCATCCAGCAGATTTGATTTGTATCTCACTAACCTATCATGTTGGCTCAGAATGAAAGAATTGCCATTGTACACGGGATCTTTAAAAGCCCCCCCAGAGGAAATCAAGATTTCAAAGAACATCATATAAAAGCTTGCTAGATACAACTCTTTCCTTAACAGATGGCTTAAACAATCTAAAAATCACTGATATCTGGTGTTTTTAAAGGGAATTTAAAAGAAACCATAAATCCCATTTCTCACCTACGTGAATTATACTGGTTTTCTTCTTAGTATCAATAACTTTTGATTGTGTGCTGGATCATTTTTAAAGGTGTTGATACCAATTGGGAAGTTTCAAATAGACTCATGGTTTTTCAATCCAGTGATAAAAAGGAAAAGCTAAATATGTAATGAGAGAATGTTTTAAAGTAAAATATGATATGATGTCCTTTTGCTATTATGTTCAAAATATTTTTCTATGGATTTGGATAATTCATCCTACAAAGGTGTATAGAAGTTGATTGAAGTCTCATTAAAGGGATCTGCATTTTCTCTCTCTGAATTAATGACCAGTTAATCAGAATTTTAATGTGTAATTTAGTATTTTTAGTGTTTTACTTGCTTCTTTCACTTGCCTGTTTCGCAATTTGTGCTATAAATCATTTTTTACTTTTTTACAACTGATGACTTTCAAATTTGCACCTTTACCATATCCTGTCTTTCTAATTCTTCTTAATTGTTATAATGGTGGGGAGGGGGAATGAAGAGAAAATAATTTACATTAGTTGCCTTTTTAGAGTCTCTCTTAATTATGATGCTAGTAAGTATGTAATTAGTGATGTTTAATATAGCCCTAGTAAAACATATATAACAATTGTTACATCATCCTATTGAATTTCCCCAGGTTCTAATTATGTCCCCACCTACGGCCGAAGAGTCTGTAAACTGGACAGCTCTGGTGACGTAATTCACATAGACTGTGATGTGAATTGTACAAAAAGCAGCATACACCACAGGCATAGTAAATATGCATTTAACATTGATTAATAATACTAACTTAAGAGTAGATATAGTGCTATGGGTTAGTTTGATTTCATGGGGGCCTAGCTTTTTGTCTGCAAAGTGATAAGCCTGTATGCATTAATTAGTATTTGTTTCCCTAGCAATTTCTCTTAAAATATACATGTAACATATATATGCAATATTCTCAGTAAATCATTTAAACATAGATGTTTAAAAATGTAGCCTAGTTGATAGAGTTCTGCTTTCAGCTGGTAAATGATTTGGGACATAGTAATCAAGCGTTGGATCTCAAACAACTTAGTGCTATGTATACACACTCACGCAAACATACGAGCATCCAAAGTGGAAAGCGGAAGTCTTTGACTATGAACATGCGAATGCAATTAAATTAAAGAAGCAGTCACTACAGCAGAATGATTATTTCTTTGTTATCTGGTTGGGGAAGTGATTTCTCATACTTTACACTCCGTTGGGAAAAGGTAAGCAGGCAGGTACATGTCAGGGGATTCTAGAGACTTTTCTTGCAGTCATTGTAGTACCCGCAGTGATTATTGTTGTTATTGTCTCTGAGGCTTTGTTTGTGATACCTGCAGGGGCAGCGTTGGTTAAAATTGGGCAGTAGCCCTACTCTGCTTTCCTTCCTGTTATATTTGATCTTTCCAGGGCTCAGTTCCTTCCCCTTGCCTTCTGCCTGCCTGTGGACCTCGTTTTGATAAGCTATCTGGATTTGTTCTTAAAGTGGATCTGCATTTCTTATCTGTCTCCATTTTTTTCCCCCTTAAAATTTTGTTCTGTATTCCACTCTCTCCTGCCCTTCAAAGCCACAGGTCCTTGTAAGCTAGACCTCTTCATGGTGCAAAGTGAATTAATATGATAGCCACCTGGGCTGGCTGCTGGGTCTTCTTTCTGGGTACCCCTCGCTCCCAGGTCCATTCTCTTTCCTTCTCCTCCCTCCTCTGTGCTGCAGGAGCCAGGCTTCTGCAAACTGCATCACCCTGGTCTCCTTGCCAGCTGGCATTGGGTAGGGTTTGCCAACGGGAGGACTGGCAGGAAATTGGAAGGCAGGAGGAGGGAGTTGGCCCTGTTTCTTCCCTGCACCTTCGCTGCACCAGCCTGTGTTTCTGGCAGTAGCTGTGTGCCTCATGACTGCACTCTCATTAGGCAGCCTCTCCTTCACAGGTGGCTCATATTGGGCTCTAGTAAAACCATTTCCTTTCCTTGTTGCCTAGCCTATGGTGATGATGACTTCCGGCTTGCCAGAGTCTGGGTCCTTCACCAGGCCTGATTTGTTTCCTCGGCCTTAATCCAGTTGTCCCCTCTTAGAAGTTCACTACTGTGCTAACATATAGCTTACAAATTACTCAATTCTAACACTTCAGTTTGGCTTTTATTGTAGTTACTTGCATATAAGCCTGTCCTACTTCATAGTGAGGGCAGGAATCATGTCTCATGTATCTTTTTTTCCAATAAATTAATATTGTTGTTATTATTTCCCTTGAACATAAGAATCAGCATTTATTTTCATTTTTAAAAATCATTGCTTCTCGGCCTTTTGGCTAAGATCAAGTGTAGTATCTGTTCTTACCAGTTTAATATCTGATACATCCTCTATTTAAGGACATTATATTAAATGGATTTTTGGAGCTGAGAGATGAAATAGGAGCTTGCTCCACCCACTCCATGCATCGACCCAGCATTGCAGTACTTCTGGGAACGGTGCACAAAAAAAAAAAAAAAAAAAAAAGGAAAGGAAAAAAATCAAAGCGTAACATATATACAGTAAAGTACATAAAATGTACTTTGCTTAACTGATAAATCATCAAATCCTGGAACCTAGCAACTACCAACATATAGGAACTCAGTACGTATTAATGAATACATGATTTTTACCCCTTCAATCTACGCTTAAATCCTGGAGCCAGCCTAATGGTATTTTCTGGACTCCTTGTAGTATTTTTAGAAATGATTACAGATTTTCTGAGTTCAAGATGAAAATCACTTACTTTGAGTTCTCCCTAAGCTGAGTTCACCCTGTTTTGCTCATTGCTTGAGAGGAAATGAAGCCATTGTGATCTCATTTGTTTTTGTGCTTCCTCGCTCTGCCAAACTCCATTTGGTGTCCTGTCGTCCCACAAGTTGCCTATTTGAGTCTCTTGAATTAAGAGTTTAGAACAGACAGTCCATCTGCTCTGCATGAATATTAAATTATCTTAAGACTTTGCATAAGGAGAACTTACCCTTGTGTTTTCTACAGTGTTTCCTTTCCCCGCAGTTCTAGGAAAGGCTTGGAGCATCAGTTTTTTTCTTCAACATACCCTTGGAATTAAAATAGGCTGTACTTATCACATTACCTAATAATCTCAGAAATCTTTGAATGGCAGGTGTTTAATAGGAGTAAGAAAGTTATTTATTCTCATTATCTTATAAAATGTGGCACTTATTAAGTATAACTGAATACATAATATGCCAGATCTTGGTATTTTGAGGTTACTGAATCTCATAAGAGAAAAAAAGCACACTTAAAAATTATGTGTTGGAGAGATATATTTTATAATCAGTCAAGCTCATTAAGTAAATGCACATGCTATTTAGTCATAATATGACAGATAGTATGCAGCTGACAAATTTGTAGTTTTACTTTGAATATTCATGAGTGATCAAGCTTCAGCCAGTTTTAAGTAGTATAATTTATGCAAGTGAGTTGTATTCTTTTCCAGCATGCTCCAAAAACTTGAACATCAATTTGCCAGTGATATATATTGTGCAGTGAAATTATTAATAAAAGCTGAGTAAGGAGATCAGTTGTAGGATGGCATTTTAAAAATATGCATGCTTTCATTATGTAAATGTACATCTTTTAAATAATCAGTTCATTTTTCAACAAAGGTGAACATTGGGTTACACTTTAAATATAAATTTTTATACAACCATATCTATATTTAATGTTATTAATGAAAATATGTCTAATTTCCTTATTAAAAAGGTGATATGACTATGAATTCTGAAGATGAAAGCTTTCTTCCATTCTTACAATGAAATTAAAGAGAAATATACACACCAACTTTGTAAAATTCATATAGTTAAAATTGAAAATTGGACTTTGTAAGTGGGGCTGACAAAGGGCTTGAGTCTTCCCCTGTCAGATGATTACTTCCACTGGTCTTTGGAAGTAATTAGCTTGAGGTGATATACATGTTGTGGGGCTTCAAAATATCTACAATGTTGAGTGCCCTTTCAAAGAAAAACGATGCAAAATTATGAAAACAAAAGTTAGTTCAGAGTCTTCGAAGAGGGTCTAAGTCAGAGACTGATGCTGAAGGTTGAACTTCATTAGCTTCATGCTAAATCTGTCTCTGTTTACGTGATGAGTCAACATGGGTAGTGGGTTGCATTCATTTCAAACTGAACAGTTTCCATTGGCTAAATGTTTGTGTGAATCTTAAGTAAATATTTTGAAAGTCTTAAAAAGTCATTGGATGCATTCTATATATTTTCACTAAAACTGTTCTCCCCATCAAATCTGAAGTTCTGTTTTACAATGGTATTTAATTTTGATGGAAGCAAGGCAGGCCCTGAGTAAGATGTTTCAACATCCTAAATAGGGTGCCCACACCCACATGCACTTATAAATAAGATAATACTAAACATAAAACATAACATTTACATGTATGTGCTGAAATTAAGATAGCTTCTTTCTAATTTTCTGTTTTAAAATTCTGTAGTGGTATATATGAAGTGAGCTTGTCTCGTGACCCAGATTTGGAGCTGCCCTGAGCACCTGCTTAATATCCCCTTCGTGGGACGTGATTTAGTGGGCAAATAATTGGCTGAGAGTCTGCTTATCGGCACTCCTTTTTCAGAGTCCAATTCTGACTTGCTGTTGCCCCGTATCCTTTCTGTACCTTATTTTCACTCTGAACCCAAAGGGCATGATAATAACTCGAGCCTGCATGTGTCTTACGCTAGATTGAATTTTGGTTTATAGGTATTCAAACACCATGAAAAGGCAGGGGAACATTGAAATATTGTTGCAGAATAATCTGAACACTCCTAAGCTGTTCTTCCTAATGAAAAATCAAAAATAAATTTAAATATTTTTTTTTTATTCCAAAGCAATATGCCAATTTCAAGGACGAACCTATTTTGAGGGAGAAAGAAATACAGTCTATTCTTCTACTGGAGTGTGTGTTCTCTATGAGTGCAAGGTAAGGAAACTTCAGGAGCTTTTCAAAATTCTTTGTTATGCAAACACAGTAAACGTTTCTTTAAAATCCCACCCTTGCAATATCTTTAAAATATCTAAGAGAAAACTTAAGATATTAAATTGTAATTCAAATATATGGAAATTCCCATTATTTTGCAACCATGTAAATTAATGGTAATAAAATAATTTTACCAGTAAAAATGTTTTCTTGTCAAATTAAAGTTTTATGAAGTTATATTTTCCAAATTCAAATAAACTTCTGTTTTCTGTTTTGAAGAAAAAGTGAGTAAAGATAGACAGCCCATTGTCACTTATGGTCTTGACCCATATGAGAAATATCACTCAGTCCAATTAAAAACAAAACATAAAACTTATCTAATAAAAATTAGCTGTTGGATGGAGATGAGAGTGATATTAATCTTAATCTCTCTGGGTGGGACATCTTACATGATTTGAAGGGGAATGGTTTTTTAAATTTACTGCCGTGGTCTCTTGAAGTATGCTTCTGAAGCAAATGTGATTCTTTTTAACTCTGCCTCTTGATCTGCTAATTGAAAAACTAAGTATGTTTCATAGCGCTTTTCATATTTGCCTTTTAGAAAATACAATGTTATATTTCAAGCCACATGGGAAACTGTCTACATATAAAGCTTCTGCCTTAGGGTTCCATTTCCATTTGATTCTTAATTTTCTTCTTTAAATTCACCCCATATATAGATTTTGGAGATGACTCAGTATGTATAGATTATTTAGAAAATTAAGATAAGTGATTTGCCATGCTGGCACTGCCGATACACTGTGAGCATTTATATGAGTATTAAGTGTTGGGGAAAGGAAAATCCTAAGAATTTTGCCAAGATAATTGCATATTAAAAAATCCAGCTATGTACTTCATGCATCTTAAGTTGGAAGACATTGGGGATAAGCAAAGAGGAGACGTAATGAGGCAAAACTGTCAGATTTGATTTCTAGAAAATGAAAGCTCTGATTTCTTGATGCTCATTATAAAGTATCTAGCTGCTCCTTTTGGTCTCCTATGATGTAGGTCACCATCTTAAAAATAAGGGAGTTGAGGCACAGGAACATTATTAACACGAATTGCTGAACTGTATTTCAAGGTGGACATTTCTCTATAAGCATTCCTACACCAGTGCTGTTTTGAGTGGATTAGGTCCCACCGTAGGGTAGGTTGGAAGATTTAGGGGGGAGACCTAGTGATTCCAAATTGAAAATGGATGGAATCAGAGAAAAGTTTCTTCAAGGAAAGTGGAAAACTTTTTTCAGCTGCTTTCTAATAGTAAACTCTAACTTTCAAATATCAGCTCTAAATTTTAAAATCTTCAGGGCATTTGATGTTTCTCTACCTAATGTGTGTGTATTTGTTGTGTACATTCTTTTCATCTGACCAGTGTGTTCCATCATACTGATCACTGTGGTTTAGAAATTTACTAGGATAGTTGCCTATTTGGTTTTAAAATAACTGTAAAATGCTTTAACTTTAAATTGGTTTAGTGAGAGGTCTCTGTGGACAACTCTGTGGGTGCTTAGTAAATATTGGGTGAATGAACAAATGTTACCTTTTATTTACTCAAACAAAAGGCACTATTTCATACCTTCTAATGCAGTGCTGTCCAACAGACATATGATACAAACAACAAACATAATTTTTATTGGGCTAAATTTTCTAAATTTAACTCATAAAACCAAAACATTATTATTTTAACATGTAGTCAATATAACATTTTTAATGAAATATTTTACATTCATTTGTCATATGAAGTCTTCAAAATCTTGTTGGTATTTTATATTTACAGTATTCAAGAGCTGTGTGGAGCTAGTTGCTATAGATTATACAGCTCAGCTCTACCAGATTGTCATAAGCTTTTGTATAATAGCTCTCGACTAAATTCTTGACAGTAAGAACTTCCATTGTTCCTTCTCCCTCAGGCCCCTTAGCTTCTGTATTTACACATTTACATAATTGACAGCTCTCTTATGCTTCCATTTTCTGGGCTGTCAATTCCAGTCCTTCTTTGTTCCTCTATTGTCAGTTTCGTGTCCTTGAAAATGTGTCCTGGGAGTATATGGCTTTAACAGTAAGACAAAAAAAAAAAACTCGGTGGTTCAGGAAATAAGATTATCAGAATGGATAATCCCATCAAGTCAAAGGGAGACTGTCATTTGACTCCACTGTATACACATCCTGCCACTTTCTTGAGGAGAGATTATGATAATTTGAAGAAGGTATTTTTCAAAGGTAAGCCAGGAAGAGAGAGATGTTGAAATGCGTACCTCTTCCATAAAAACACTTTGTATTGAAATGATAACTAAAAATCAAGGCTATTGAGCAGCATTAAATGAAAACCTGAAAGTTCCAATAGTTATCTTATTACTTATGTAGGGATAAGCATAATATGAAATAGTTAATGACCCTGTTCTTAAGAGATTAGAGATTGACAATATAGAAGCCAAATGTTTACTTTGAGGGCAGGGTCACTACATTTATGAGAAGAGCATTTTGTATTTTTACCTCTCCTTGAAAAGAATTTTATGTACTTTGATTGCTAGAACAGTAATGACTTTACATTGATTTATTCATTTGTTTCAGAAAGTTTCTTTGAGTGTCAGTCATGTGCCAGAAAATAAACAAGCACATGATTGGCACTCAGTCATGTCTCATTCATAAAATTGGTCTTATTTGCAAGAGACATGAATCCGACCCTCCTTTTCCTCATAGTTTTGTTGGGAGATCCCAAATATTCCTTACCAGACTCACCTGTGATAATCTCTTTATAACAGTTTAGAAAAGCTTAAAATGAGAGTGTTTTAAAAAGCTCACTTTCATATATATATCATTTCTTTCAGTGAGCTATTGATCTAATTCAAGCTGTGTCTTTGCCAAAATTGTCATCTGGGTGTGAAAACATGTTGTAAAACTAACAGAATTTTTCAGGATTACCCTGAAAAATTGTCATGATAGGCAAATTGGAGACATGGCTGCAGTATCCACTTTAAAGTGCTTTCCAAGTGCTGCTTGTCCATTTTAAAGGCTTTCCAGCTGTGATTTAAGGTTATTATCGAGCCTGTGGACTATGCAGAGGTTCTCAGGATGAAATTTTTAGTTTTATGTCGGAAGATACTGAATCTGAAAACATCTTAGTAAGTCCTAATTAAGAAGTTTGAAGCATTTATTTTCTGTTGTCTAACAGGACCAGACTATGAAGCTGGTTGACAGTTCACGCTGCCCAGCTTTGGATTGTCCGGAGTCTCAACAGATTACCTTGTCTCATAGCTGCTGCAAAGTTTGTAAAGGTAAGACTTTTTTTGTAAAGAAGATTTATGCGTATGAAGCATTTTAGGAGGCTGTTCCAACTGAGATGAAAGAGAAATTTTATAAGCAAGTTGTTTCCAAAGACTAGTAGTATTTCCCTAAATGTGTTCCTGATTTGGCGCTCAGTAGGTAGTCATGAGGTAGTTATTGTAGTTATTGAATTAATGTCAAGATGCTCTCTTGTATTTCTGCAAGGCGCCTTCCAGCTGTCTCAAGCTCTGGATCTCTAAACTTCTCTCTGTGCTCAGGTCTGAGTCAGCATGGCACAGCTGAAGAAATTTACACAACAGTACTGATTTATTTTATCAGTTTGTTTGCTTTTCCTTTCTCTTCGGTTGGTTCTTATACTTAACTTAGCATAATTTCTATTTTAATTACTTCAGGTCCCTGTGTTATCATTTCCACTCTCTTCACTCATAGGCTTCTATGCTACCAAAGAGGGAAAGGCCATCAGACGTGCTTTGCTTGTTTTGTGTTGCCTCTCTGATAAATGGCCTAGGACCAATAAGTAGAAGGGACTTGGATTTTTAGTTCAGTGTAAGAAAATAGTAAAATTTAAGCTATTCAGAAATGCAATGGGACGCCTTAGGAGGCAGAGAGTTCCCCATCACTAACGGTTCTTACACTTGGTATTTTATTGTAGGTTCTAGTAGTAAACTAAAGGATTGATTATATGGGACTTTTTATGATTCCTACCAATCACGAAAATTTATATGTGCCTTCCTTTATTATCATGAAATTATATGTTTGTGAATCTCTTTCCTTCATTGGACTATGCACCCTGAGGGTAGGGCTGGGTCTTTATATTTGCCTCTCTATCCTTAATACCTACTGTGACACCTGGGATGTAGTTGGTGCTCATACTGGTACAGTTGATGCTGTGTAACAAACAACTCTTAAATGAGCAACTAACACTTGTTTGAATAATGGCCTTTATGCTGATCAGAGGAAAGCTTAAGTACAAAAAAGTATATAAAAAAGACACCTTATAAAACATATACTATTATTTTTTCATTTTAGCTTAATCTATTAAAAAGCAGACATAAGATATTCCTCTCCCAATTTTTGCAAGGTGGTGCAGTTTTTTCTTTTTAGCTTCTTCTTTTGTCCATTCATTTATGAGTTTTACAACCTCAGTTCTGTGAAAGGCTTTTGGGGAATTTCAAAATGGTTTAAGATTTGGTTTGTTCTTCAAAGAGATTTTAGGGTAGCTTTCAGGAATGAAGGAACACCACTAAATGGAACTATAATCAAATAGACAAACAAGAAGGGCCATTAGAGTTTTTATCCTCACAGCCCCTGACTGGTGCCTTGCACAAAGCATGTGTGAAACTTGATATGAATCAAGAATGCTCATTTCAGTCACTTGATTTGGGAACTGGGCAGCTTAAAATAAGCTATACTAGTGCTTTTTAGGCTTAAATGTGTATATAAGTAATCTAGGGATGGTTAGGATGCAGATCATGATCCAGTAGGCCTGGGGTCAAGCTCAAGAATCTGCATTTGTGATAGCCTCCCCGGTGATGCTGATAAGACTGGTCAGTGGGACCACATTTGAGTAGTTATTTGTTGCTATATAACAAAAATAGCTCCAAAGCTCAGTGGCTTAAAACAATGATTTTATTATATATTGAAATATTGTGGGTCAGGAATTCAGGTGGGGCTTGGCCAGGTCATTCTTCTGCTCCACATGGTGTTACCTGGGATCCTTCAGCTGGAAGCTGGGCTGTGGTGGGAGATTCAGGATGGCCTTATTTCATGCTGGACATCTCAGCAGGGTTGGTGGGAAGGCCGGGCATGGCCAGAACTCTTTCCCTTTCCTCATAATCTTAGGACTTCTCCCTGTGGTCTCTCCAGTGGGATAGTAGTCAGATTTCTTAAGTGGTGGTTCTTGGCTCTTAAAGACTAGGTCTGGAACTGACTGCGTCACTTCTACCACATTTTATTGGTCAAAACAGCCTTAGGATAGTCTGGGTTCAAGCAGAGGGGAAGTAGGCCTTTCCGTGGCAGGAGTGGTAAAGTTTTGTGGCCCTCTTTAATACACTAGTAGTGTCAAGGGGCTACTCAGAGATTAGAAAGGTAAACAGTGTAGAAATTAGTCAAGATTGACTAGAACAAGATTTGGGTAAGAAGCTGAGCTAGGCCCTTTCAGATGTCAAGAGAAGCCCCAATCACATCTATTTCTTTTTAAAAGAGCCTTGATGTTATATTACGAAAAGAAAGTTAGGAAATGGAGAAAATAGCTACATAAATTGTGTTATATTTAAATTGTCTGTAGTTTAAAAAACTAATGTGTTTACACAGCACACTCAAAATACAATGACAAAATATACTGAGTACTGTGAACTACACCCCTGCCACCTGAGATTCTTATGTAGCAGCTATGAAATGGAGTCTTGATATCACCATTAAAAAAAAAAATTCTGATAAATTCTTTTACACAGCCAGAATTAAGAACCACTGGTTTAGATAATACTGGAACTGAAATTAGCCCTTCTTGAAACATTTAGCACCATTCATAATAAAGTTTGCTTCAATTTATGACTTCAAATATATAAACACATGAGTCCACCTGGCATTCTCTGACTTTTAAACTAAAAAAAAGACAAGTTCTATAGGCTTAAATTTTAAGTCAAGTCCTACACTTACATTTGTGACAAATGCATTTGTAATAAGTTCCCAGTCCTGCCTGTCTAGTGCTAAAGATGCTATGCTCACAACTAAAAAAATTGTTCAACAGTAGGTAGGAAGTATTCCCTGAGGGCAGAGCAGGAGATTAAAAAGGGCTGGCCTTTACCGTAGAGGCCGGGCCGGTGGTTGGAAGCCAACCTGTGCACTGAAATAGGGCTCCGAATCTCTAGGCACCAAATCAGATCCAACCAAGGCTGTTTTCCCGGTACCCTGCTGTTGGCTACCTTCCATAGTAGCATCTCCGAAATGCGTAGCAGAAATGTTCTTTTCACTTTCAAGGAAGTTTATAACAGGTTACAGCATGACAGAGACTCAGTGATACAGTGAGGACTCTGACTTAGAAAGATACACAAATAACATGATACGGTTTTCCTATCTGCAGCCCTGCTTCTCCCTCGACTGTCCCTTTCTCTACTTGCAATACCACTGAGTCCTATTTACTGGATGGCCCACATTAATTTAGCATTTACTGCATCACTCCATACAGTTATAAGTAGGAGGGGCATCACTATGCAGAAGGCTGAGAGCGTACAGATTGTTCTTTCCCAACTTTGGGATAATTCACAGTTTCTTATATTATTCAATTACACCTTTAGGATTTTTATGATCTGTATATTACTAATAACATTACTTAGTTAATTTTTTAATATCTGCTGTTAGTCAACTCATTTTTTTAAACCTTTAGTTTCATTCTTAAGTAATGATATTCATGAAATAATGGTATTATTTGTTATTAGATTCATGTATTTCTTCCACACATTAAAAGAAAGCCATTGCCGTTAGTACTTGAAAAAAACATTCATCCGACAGAGAACAGATTGATGGTTGCCAGAGGGAAGAGGAGCTTGGGGGACTGGGTGAAAAAGTCAAAGATTAAGAAGTACAAATTGGTAATTACAGTATAGCCACGGGGATGTAAAGTACAGAATAGGGATTATAGTCAATAATATTGTAATAACTGTGTATGGCACCAGGTGGGTCCTGGAAATAGCAGGGGAAACACTTTGTAAAGTATGTGATTTTCTAACCACTATACCGTACACCTGAAACTAATACAAAATATTTTGAGTATAAACTGTAATTAAAAATAAAATTCCAGTTAAAAAAATGTTCATCCATGCATATGAATCACACTTTGGGAAAAATCAGGATTACCCTTGTCTTGCAAACAATGCCTAAATAAATTGATACTCTTTGACGTGCAAGAGATGGAACACCTAATCCAACTGACTTAAGCAAAAAAAAAAAAAGGAACATATGGCCACAGGGAGCAGCTTGAATCAGATCTCAAACGCTGCCCCTTTGCCTAGGTGTATGTCTCAGTCTGTCCCCTCTAAGGTGGCTTTATCTTTAGGCTCCATGCAGTCTTAGGTAGACCCCTGACATTCTTAGGCTCACATCATTATGACACTTAAGAAGGCAGAAGAAAAGTTCCATATTCTCAATGAGTTGAACAGAAGACCCAGAACTGAGTTTTGTCTTTATTAGCCTGAACTGGATCATATGCCCAGACCTGAAAGAATTATTCTTTCCAGGTCTGTGGAACGCTTTCTCCTGTGGGGCAATAGAGTCCATTTCCCTATTAGCGCGTAGGCTGACTACAGGGGGTGAGTGTTCATCCAAAGTATGACTAGGTTGGTTTTATTTTCCAAAAAGGAGGAATAGATGCCTGTAGGCAATACCAACAAATACTCAAAATCAGTGTGTTCTCCTGATTATTTTATATAACCTTTATGAATGTTGTTCTTACTCAAAATCTTCTGTATATACTCTTTCCTACTTATTCAGTTACACAGAAATGCATACTAATATTTTACAAAACTACATTTAATAAAAGACACAGACATCATTTGAAAAGCTCAAAAAGGAACAGAAAACTTGCTATTCTTGAGGTTAAAACCTAAAGGAAGAAATAAAAGAAAGGCTAGATTGTATTAGATTATTGATGTATCCATCTATAACTAACATTTGAATTTTCTTCTATAATAAGTATCTCAACATATTTGGCTTGTCGCTTATTAGTAAGTTTCTAATTGATTTAATTATTAACAAATTCTTACCATTATGCTTTTACATAGATGATCTCACTTGAACCTTACGTTTTGTAAGGCAGATAGTATCCTAATTTAACAGGTTAGAAAAACTGAAGGTTTAGAAAAGTTAATTAACTTACATGCTTAAGTGACACACCAGTAAATTGTAGAGATAAGATGTAAATGCAGGTGTTCTTAAGCCAAGCACATCTGGATAAAAATGCAACTATTAAGATAATATAATCATGGTTTATTGCTAACCCATACTCTGATTTTTTGGTTATTCCCTATAGATAGGAAACAACCCACTTTAACTGAGTCTGAATTTTCTGCTTGTCAGTAGTTAGCCTTTTGACCCTGCCATTTAGTCTCTAAGCAGTAAAACAACCAATAGAGTCAGTGAACTTATTTGTTGAGAGAATAAATCATAATAGCTATCTGACATTGTTTAGAGTGAATTAGAATTTTACCAATGAAATTTTCGGTCTTCGAGTCTCTGGATTAATTTAAAAAAAAAACACTATACCGTACACCTGAAACTAATACAAAATATTTTTTAAATAAAAACTAAACACAGTATTCAAATACTGGGACTACAACTAAACATATTCTAAGTAGTCATTTTGCTGTACCAGATACACTTGCTGGCTGTGGTATAACTTAACCCACCCTTTTACTGAGTCACAGCATTCTATAATAATTTGATTACAAATAAGATGAACCAGTTTAGAACTTCTGTCTTCATGATTTGTTCAGGTGTGAGTCTTTTCTTGGTTAGAGCCAGGTCCATTTATTCCAGCTACATGAAATACATTCTTCCAGTCTTCGCTCCTTTTATACATGGACTGAAATGGTAAGACATTAAACAATGTAAAAATGAGAGAGAGATAACTTATGCATCAGGCAATTTGAAAATTATTTGAATGATGTATAATCATGTAATTTCCGTTAAATATGAGTTCTAGTGTTCAAGCTTTTTATTTCAGCATCTTAGATCATCTTTGAACAAGGGATTCATGCAGGAAAAAAGATTCTCAGAAATTACACATGATTGATGTCACTTGTTTATAAGATGTCCATTTTTCTTCCCTCTTATAAAGACTCTGGAATCCATGAAATCTTTGTAATTCATAAAAATTTTCTTCTTCTTTTGAGTGGACATACTTTGTCTTGCAGATTCCCAGAGAAAATTAGATTGAAGTGATATAATTTTCATTTTTAAACAGGTTTTGAATTTTTTGAAGGATGCCAGGCTATTTGCTTTGTTTCTTAAACACACAATATGTGCATTTTACCTGGCTTGGTTACTGTTACCCATGGTTATTAATTATGTTGCACCATTAGTTCTCAGATTACTTCCTCACTATACTATCTTCTATATTGTCAGTCTACATTTTGGACTCCAAGAATCTTTGTTTCAGATATTTGGAAAGCTGTTAATAGGGACTAGATAGCATCTGTAAAGTCAGGAACAAGATACAGATTAACTTAAAGTAGGAATTAATTGTGTTTACACATAGAGAAAAACTTTTTAGTACACTTATCATGTGGTTCTGTAAACACTGGATAAAGATATCAACTTAAAAAATCATTTAGGGAAAAAGAGCTTCTAAATCAAAGGAAGATATTAAGTAGACCAAGATTATTTGCTCTGCCATGGTTCATTTACCCTAATAAGCTCCTTTTTGCTCATAGGTTATGACTTCTGTTCCGAAAGGCATGGCTGCATGGAGAACTCTGTCTGCAGAAACCTGAACGACAGGGCTGTTTGCAGCTGTCGAGATGGTTTCAGGGCCCTGCGAGAGGACAACGCCTACTGCGAAGGTAATCCTTGTCCGGGTGTGTAGCTCAGCTGTATAAATTTCCTAGGATTCCTGCATGCAAAATGTATTAATTTCCCAGGTTGTCAAGTTGATGGGCCCATTAAAAGCAGTGATTTAATTTGAAGCATATTAATCAGCTAAAAATAATTATCTTTCAAATTAAATTTTTTCAGCTATCTGCTATATGTCAGACTAGTAAGTTAATATGGCTCGTTTCTTGAATTAGAACAATGCTCCCACTGTGAAATTGCCTTGTTTTTTTTCATAATTAGATATTCAGATAGTTCACATATTGACATGATTACTGTGGCTTACAGTTAGAATTGGAGTCAGATTTTTCCAGACAATGTTGTATAACAAAGGCAATCAATTAGCAGGAAAAATAAAGTGCCTATTGCTATTTTTGTTTGCTACTGTAAGTAATCTTAGTAGTTGTATTCATGCTCTGCCGTATTTAATAAAAAGCTCCATCTCCATGGAGTAAATGATTTCCTCGTTGTTTTTTAAAATCTTAACTAATATCCGTGATCGTCTATTCTCTCATGGAAACAGGCCAAATACAGTGAGGAGGTCCTTGGCTTTAACTATTCATGAAGACTCTAGAAGTCCATGAGACATAGTAGTTTATAATTTACCTGAGACACAGATTTGAATCATGTGTCTTACAAGTAAGAACACTGACACGGTGGTATTTTGGCATTTGGAGGGTTCTGGACTTACTGTTCCCAAATGTCAAGAGTGTGCATCGGTCCTTAGAAATGGAAAACACCCAGAGTATAAACATGTAGCCTCTGCTTAGTTACAGAGTGATTTATTGGCCACTGGGAAACCAATTTCTATTGTTTCCCTTAGCTTCCAATAGATTTTTTTCTGTGTTAAAAATCAGTACTCATTTTTTAAACTGACATTTTTTCCCAAAGTATTTCTTTAAATGCTTCTGATTAAATTCTGGAGAGATTGTTCTCTTTGCCTCAGGTAGGAGATATAACTTCCCTTTCCCATTCATAATGAAGATTTATTTAAAATTCCTTATTTTGAAAGGTTTTATATAAGAAATGAATTTAAAGTTACTTAGTAAAATAATGTATTTTTCATTATAATATTTAAGATTTCTAATACGTAATATCCCACTGACACTGGTAATATGTATAATTCATGTGATATCTCTTTTTAAATCTTAATTTTATGATAAATATTTTTATTTCGACCTGCTGCTTTTGTTGTTGTTAAGTGTATTCACTCATGTAATAAATATTTAGTGAGCACCTACTTACTGTAATACCAACCATTTTTCTAGGAATGTGTAGTCAATGGTGACTAAGGCTGATAAGTTTCAGGTGCTCAGAAGCCCACATGCTAGCGGGGAGGCCGAGAATATGTGAATAAGTCCTGATAGAGAGAAGGCAATTTCATATACTAATAGGTAACAGGAAGAAAATGATACAGGATGATGTGATAGTGGTTGGGGATTAATGTAGATGGGATGGTCAGGGAAAGGCTCTGGGGCTGGAGGAGGGAGGGTTGACCTGAGACTTGATGATAAGGAAACAACATAGAAAGATCTGGAACAAAGCATTCCAACAGGAGAGAATAGCACGTAGAGAGACCCAAGGGGAGACTAGCTTGGTTGTTCTAGAAACAGAAAGTAGGATAATGTGATGGAGCAGACAAATCAGAGCAGATAGGTGCAGGTAAGAATTAGTCAGGGTCCAGAAAATGTAGAGAGACTTGTGAGGATTTTAGATTTGCCTCAAGGAGGGGAGTGACATGCTCAGATTTACCGTAGTTTGCTGTGTATCATGAGCTGCCATGTATATGCACTCCTGTATATAGCATGCACCCATATTTTTGGCCTGAACTCTCAGGAAAAAAAAGTTTTTCATTTTAATTTTTTACTTCAATTTCTTATTTATTTATATTTAGAAACCATGAGCATATTCGTGGTGTGTTTTGAAAGTAGAGCCATCCTGAATGGATCATACTGAGAATGGTTTGTAAATTGCTTCATGATCCTTATTTCCCACTTAAAGATATAATTTTCCAAAGTTAACATAATGATAGAAAAACTTGTAGGTCTATTATAGAGGTCTTGAATTTTTTATACATGAGGATATCAAATATTATATCTTTTGTTATTCATGTTAACAGGCTTTTCAGTATTCTGATCAAATTTGGTTTTACTTTTCATTTTGTTATTGTTGTTGCCAACTTTAAGGATGTTTTGAGTTCTTAGAAGCAACATTTTAAAAATTATGCCATTGTTCATGTTGTCTATCAGCTGGTCTTATAGTGTTCTGGTCTTCTAAGAAATTACACTTTTCATTATATACCAAAAAAACCAAGTAGTAATTTGTGGGTAATATAAACTTTATTTACTAAATCTTTGAGGTTGTTTAAACAATATGACTATAATTTAGACTATTTTTACTGCAGTTTACTTGATCAGCATTAAAATAGCACTGGTAAATGTTTGAAGTTCATTTATTCACTTAACAAATATTCATTGCATACCTACTTTGTTCAAGGCTAGGGTAGAGGTGAAACAGTAAATAAGATATAATGACCGATATTTTCTCAGGCAAGACAGGTAATAAACAGATCATTACACCAAAGGACTTTGGATTGCATCTGTGACAAATGCCCTGAAAGAGAAGAGAAATACGTTAACAGGGGGTCTGATCTGGATCGAGGAAGTGCATGAAGAAAAAAGTTTTTTGTTGTTATTATTTTGTTTTTCTTTTTTTCCTGAAATCTGAAGATAAGTAAAATGAAGCCAGGTCTGGAAGTAAGGGTGGGATCAAAGGGAATTAACCTAGGTGGAAAAATCAGCACGTGGAAAGGCCTGTACGTGGAAAGAAGTACTTTGTAAGAGCTGAAGGCAGGCAGAGAGCAAGGGGAGAGGTGCCTGAGGAGACTGAGGGTGGGAGCGGGTCCTTGAAGGGCACAGTGAAGACTGAGGGTTTCGTGGTAAGAACAAGGGGGAGCCAGTGAAAGGTTTTGAGTAGAGGAGTGCCATGACCATGTTTGTGAAGGCAGAGGTCAGGCTGGTGCACTTCTAAGCCAAGGAACATCAAAGATTTCCATCAAAGCACCAAGTTAGGCAAGAGGCATGGAGTGAATTGTCCTTCACAGCCTCCAGAAGGAATCGGCCCTCCGACTGCTTGACTTTGCCTACAGAATTGGGAGACAAACTTCTGTTCCTTACACCACCAGTTTATGGTATTCCATGGTAGCCCTAGAAAAGGAACGCAATCTGAAAGAGATACTTTTTGCATTTTTGGTCTAACTATTCATGACTTAATTATCCTTCTAGACTGCTTAATTTTATTTTTCCTTGAAGATTTCCTTGGTGGATGAAGTGCACATAGTTTTAATTTCTCAAATCAATTTTTAAATTTTAGATGACTGAAGAATTAGTACCTTGTTCTGTATTATCCAGTTGTTGTATACATAGCTATATACTATGTTTTTTATTAAGAGATTCACGTATGTGTGCCTGTATATACAAGTATTTCTCCCACCTACAATATGTGTTTTGTTGTCATATACTGTTTATTTTTCTTGAATTGTCTCAACCTTCTAAAATAGACACAGACAAGTAGAAAGGGTTTAAGATATATTTGTTTATTGATGGTTTGAAATGCTTAGCTTTGCTGAACAGATGAGTTCCTTTAGGCTACTTTACCACCAAAGAATTATTCAGGACAGCCATTGAACTTATTGAGTGTGTTTATATTGTACAAAAAAGTCTAATTGTCTATTGATTTTTATAACTAAAAAGGGATTCAGTTGTTTTAAATTGATACATATTGGCCTTAAAATTATTTTGAATAGCGCAAAAATGGAATTCATTCATTTATAACAGTCATTATTTATTAAATTATATGTGCACTGATAAATGGCATGCAGTTTAAAAGGACCACCAATACCAATTTTTTTTTCCACCCAGTCATATCAAAAGAAACACTGTCTCCTCCCACCTGATTTCTATGTTTTCAATGCAGGCCTTTAGCTAATGAGATCCCTTCTACTTTTTTTCTTCTCCATTTCAGAAGATGTTAGCCCATGTACAAAGTAATGTGAACATAACTCTTAATGGCAACATGTCATTTCTCTGTTTCTATTTTTTTATTCTCCTTGTGCTGTTTGTCAATAAGGCTATAATAAAAGACGACACCAATTATTTATCTTAATTTTTTAATTTATTTTCAGAGAGAGAGGAAGGGAGGGGGAAAGAGAGAGAGAAACACCAATGTGCCAGAGAAATGTCGATGGGTCGCCCCAGGCCTGTGCCCCGACCAGGAACCAAACCAGCGACCTCTTGCTTTTCAGGACCACGTCCGATCCCCTGGGCCATGCGGATCAGGGCAACACCAATTATTAATAACCAAATGGTTATTTAGAGGCATTTAAAATGCCTTCCACAAAAAATATCTTATTTTACCTAGCAGTTCTATGATGCAGGCACTGTTGTAATCTCCTGTTTTGTGGTTCAGATAACTGGAGAGCTTGGAAATGAAATGATTTGCTCAAAATCATTTACCCAGACAGCAAACAGTAAACTCAGGGTCCAAATTAATGTCATCTATCTTCAAATTTCGTGTTTTAAAATTTTTACTACTTTTAATTTACTTATTAGATACCAAAACTAATTCTTATTTTTATAAATAAAAGTAGCATATACATTTTTTTTTAGAAAGACATTTTTTAAAGCAGTTAACTGGCATTAAAAGTTGCATGTTTCTAAAAAGAAAAATCTCTCTAATTCATTCAGGAAGTATCTCATTGGCATTACAGAAACTGGAATGAGCTGGGACCAGGATAAATAACCCACACAGGAAGACAATAGGAAAACGAACTCCCTCTCTTTCTTTCCCTCCTGTTCTCCCTCAGCCCTCTTTCCCTCCCTTTGCCCTTCTCCTCCCTCCCTCCCTTCCTTCCTTCCTGCCAGACTTCCTTCTCAGCTGTCACCACTTCACAACGAATTAATTCAGTGGTGAGTTTCTGAGATAGCCAGTATCTGTGTATCATTAACTATGGAATATAAGGCTAACTTGAGAAGATTTTTTTCAAGAGTAAGATGAGTGATAGCCTCACAGAGTTGCTCCACGAGATATGAAGTGAAAGATGTTGAATGAGTTCAAGTTTTTGATTGTAAACCCAGCACACAAGTCCCCACTGGAGCTAATGGGAGACATGTTTAACAGAGTAGGGATAAATAACCAGAGGATTGAGCCCTGTGGGATTAATTAGGGAATTATAGCAGACACTGTAGCTTTCAAAACTATGGTTAATGATGCAAACTCTCTGTGGTGTGTTATGGTAGAGTGTCTTAAATTTAAAAAGCCCAAGGTTACTGTAGTAATTAGGACTCTCCAGAAAAACAGAACCAAAAGGACATACAGCACCCACCACCCCACCTCTCCATCTGCAGTTTCACTTTCTGTGGTTTCAGTTACCCACAGTCAATCGTGGTTCAAAAATATTAAGTGGAAAATTCCAGAAAGAAACAATTCACAAGTTTTAAGTTGAGCACCGTTCTGAGTAGTATGATGAAACCTTGTGATGTTCTGCCCTGGGCATGGGTCCTCTCTTTGTCCGGTACCTGCCCATTGGTCGCTTAGTGGACGTCTGGATGATCAGATCTCCTGTCATGGCACTGCAGTGCTTGTGTTCAAGTAACCCTTATTTTACTGAATAATGGACCCCACGTGCAAGTGTAACAGCTGGCAATTCAGATATGCCGAAGAGTAGCTATAAAGTGCTTACTTTAAAGTGAAAAGGTGAAAGTTTCTGACGTAATAAGAAAGCAAAAATTGTATGCTGAGGTTCCTAAGAACACATCTTTTTTCTGTGAAATCGCCAACTTTGTAAGTTAAACTTTATTATAGGTATATATATGTATAGGAAAAATACATATAGAGTATATATAGGGTTTGGTACTGTCTATGATTTCAGGCATTTATACACTGGGGGTCTTGGACCATGTCCCGCACAGATAAGGGGTACTACTGTATATAAATAGAGAGAGCTATAGAAGTGGAAATAGATAAATGATAGGTAGATAATAAGACTTGGTTTACATGATTATGAAGGCTGAAAAGTCCCCAGATCTGCAGTCAGCAGGATAACCAGGAGAGCTAATGGCATAATTTTAGCAAAGTCCAAAGACCTGAGGATCAAGAGAGCCTATGGTGTGAGTTCCAGTTTCAAGGGCAGGAGACCAACCCTTGCCCAGGCTGATCAGTCAGGCAGGCAATTTCCCTCTTACTCAGCCCTTTTGTTCTATTCAGGTTCTGGATGGATTGGATGGGACTGCTCTCATTAGGCTGGGCAATCTCCTTTACTCAATCTACCTATTTAAATGTTAATCTCATCCAGAAGCATCCTCACAGACACCTCCAGAATGAAGTCTGACCAAATGCCTCGTCACCCTGTAGCCTAGTCAAGTTGACATAAAAAACTAACCATTATAGTTACAAGTTAAAAGAAAAAAAGAGAGGAGCAAAAACAGTTTTGATGTTTCCAAATATGAATTGGCCTTTTAACGACATCGTCTGTTCATCTAACCAAGTGAAAAAATTGCAACATAAAACAACTTTCGGAATTAATATGATACATGGAAATATTAAAGTGTTTTTAGGCTTTAAGGAACATTTATTTAACATGTTTACAATGCAGAGGAAATGTCTGGTTTTTAAAAACTTTTTCAAGAAAATAATTTCTTTTCCAGTTGAGGAATTTTGGTGCAAAAGTTCTGAAAGATCCTTATCAATTGACACAGCTAAATTTGAACTTGAAGTAGCTATTTGGAGGGGGGGTGCTCATTCATCATTTAGTCTCTGGGAAGAACAATTCAGCTAGCTTCTGCTTTCTCTGACTCAAAACCAATTTCCATTCATTTGCAAACTTGAGCGCCGTTAAGATATACAAATCAGAGAAAGAGGCATTTCTTTCTTTGAAGTCAGGGCCTCCTCTGATATGAAGGAAAAACTTTAACTTTTTAAGATCAAACCTAATAAAGATTAAACTTCTCTGGACTTCTTCTTAGGCATAGTTTCTCACGCAAAGCAGTTGAGAAGGCAATCAAGACTACCCATATATTGTTCTTTTGAAACAAAATACCATAGTTATGTGTCTTCCATGGGCAGCTGATTTTTTTTCTCTTCAAAGGATGCACTCCTCTCAGAAATGAGCATATAAGTCTTTGGGCGTTTATGATCGCTTTGGATGTTATATAGAGAAGAAATCATAAATCAGTCATCAGTTAACGATACATCAATTAATGTTAATTAAATACATTAAAGATAAATGTATTAAATAGGGTTAAGAACAAGCACTTGGGATTTTGATTTATGATTGGCTTCTATCATTAGACTTCATAGCATCTTTGTTCGCATTCATTTATTCATAGTATTTCTTAAGCGCATACTATGTGCTAGGCCTTGAGTGCGTGCTGGTCATACAGCTGTGAGCAACACCAATTAAGCCCTTGCTCTCAGGGAGCTGACCTTCTACTGGAGGTAACATTTAAAGTCTTTGCCCATTTTCAAGACACAGAAAGACATGAGAATTGTGGTAGATGTTTTTGTGCTTTATTAAAATAAGTAGTACTGGTCCTTACAATCTCTGGCAGTTGTTTTTTTAACACTTCAGTTCTCAACGTGCTGTTCCAAGATTCATCCATGTGGATCATCGCCTGGGAGTTTGTTAGAAAAGCAGAATTTCATACTGACTCAGAATTACTGAGTCGTAACCTAGATGTTAACAAGATCTCCGGGTCATTCTTATACATCAGGAAATTTGAAGAGCACTGGTTTAAGGCATAGAGTTTATTAATTTATTATCTTAACGATTTGGTAACTATCCAGTGTTCTTTGGCTATATGCTCCACTGGAAAGGGATTTTAGTGTTCAGAGTATCATTTTATTGTCATCGGGATACAATGTGGTTTCCTCAGCCTGTGATTCAAGCTGCATTAAAATCACCCCAGAGGCTTGTTAAAAATGCATATTTCTGGATGCAACCTCCTTCATTTTTTTTAAGGTAAGCCATGGTTGGGTCTCAAAAATCTGCATTTTTATAAGCTTCACAAGTGAGTGTGCACATTACAATTTGAATGGGACTATTGTAGACTAATTTTATATTGTCATTGTCCTAAGGATAAATTTTCAAAAATCATTGTTTTTTAGTTTTTAGTCAATGTGCTCCTGCCTAGAAAGATGAACCATTGAGCCTGTTCGGTCATATACATATTCCTGTGGATCACGGTGGTGTTTGTTTAAATGACGGTTTCTCAGCCTTGGCACTGTTGATATTTTGGACTGGAGAATGCTTTGTTATGGGTGCTGTCCTGTGCATTTTAGGATGTTTAGCAGCATCCCTGGCTTCCGTTTACTAGATGCCAATAGCGCACCTGTGTTCCTTCCCCCACTCCCAGTTGTGATAACAAAAATGTCTTCAGACACTGCCAGATTTCTGCTGGAGGGCAAAATCATTCCCAGCTGAGAAACATTGGTTTAAGCTAAATAAAGAATAGGAACAGGGCTACATGTGAGCGCGGTACCTACCCCCAGTGTGTGTTTGTATTATTTGACTGTCTTTAGGGCTTTTGGTTTTATCCCAAGAGTGAAAAGAGGTGTAGGTACAAGCATGTAAGGGCTGCCTGAGTCTTTGGGCTGGTTTTCACAATGAATGGTGGGAGAGACTTAGTGTGATGATGTGGAAGAAGATGAATTCTTATTTTCAGGATATTAAGAAGGCTAATGTAGGGCCTAGGTCCCAAAGAACAAACCAAAATCATGTGGAAGGACATTTATTTTTCAATTTTTGAGTAGCTCTGAATGTGCTGTGAAGACTGAGGACAGTGCTTTGTGTTGGTGTGGCAAGAGTTTTGTAGCTTTGGGGATGGGATCTTCTTTTCTTTTATTTTGTTAATAGTTCATTTTTTATTGTATTATTTTCCATTACCATTTATTTGTCCCCATATTCTCTTCTACCTCCACCTCCCCCCATCCCGCCTAGGGAGCTTCTTTTAAAGGGGCAAAGCTAGTACAGAGATATGTACTAGCTTTGGCAGTGACTCGGAGAACGAGGAAAAGGCCCCGAAGATGTCCAGGGCAGGGTAGTGGGCAGTGATGGTAAGTAGGTGTTGATTTATTCCCAAACTCATAGGAACACTCAAGGTTCACCCAGAAGTAACCGGGGAGATGTTGAAGGGAAGCTTCAGATTCATCAGCAGTCAAGGAAATTTGTATCCATAGCCTGTAGAATTATTGAATTTCTGGTGTGATTTTTAGTTTTCTTTGGCCCACTATTCTCACCAAATTGCTTACCTTTGCATTTCTTTGTAGTATGTTATGATGGAAACATTTACTGTCTGCCAGTGTTAAATTTGTCACAGTTTTGCTAGTCATTTGTTTCAATGCTGAAAAGCAAATCAGAAAAAATACTTTTGTATATACTCCCTGTGCATAAAAAGTCATGAACACAAAGCGGGGAGGGAGGAGGATGGAATGTGGGAGATGGGAGTGGGGAGGGAGGCGGGGAGTAATGGGGGCAAATGGGGACAACTGTAACTGAAAACAACAAAAGAAAGTCATGAACAAACTGAACCAGCAAGCATAATAGAGACGGACTCAGACGGAGAGCCGGCTGACAGCTGGGTGGGGGGGGGTGGGGGGCGGGCAAGTGGGGGCAGGGCTTGAGCAAGAAAAAAACAAAAGAAACTCACGAACAGAGACAGCAGTGAGGTGACTGGTGATTGCAGAGGGGAGAGGGATGGGAGGAGGTGGAAGATGTTATGGGGGGTAAGTGGTGAGGGAGAAAATAAAATAAAAAGAAACCTAAAAGGGTCATTCTGGTACCTGGGTAGATACTTAGTAGATTTATATGTGCCACCACCTGTAATTATTTTTTAAATACATGTCAGAAGAAATTTGGGGATTTAATAGACAACAGACAAATTTAATGTACAGTGTTTAATTGATCAGATAAAAATCTTTCCATTTTTGAAAAAGGCGGGAAGTTCTGATATTACAGAAAGAACATTACACAAAAGATGGATTTTATTCTTACCTCTGCCGTTTTACTTACTGTGGAAATTTGTACAAATCACTTAATATCTCTGAGCCTCAGTCTCCTCATTTATTAAATGGGAGAATTTGTCTCATGAGATTTGGTGGCAAGGGGAGGATAAATAAGATTAAGTGTGTGAAAATGCCTTCCAGAAAAATAAGTCCTTGGTAAAAAATTTGTCATTAAACCTGTGTTTCTTACATACATTTATAACTACCAGTGTGTCAGTCAGTTCGTGCAACATGAATTCATTTTTGGAGCTAAGATATCTCATTAGTATATTGAAAACTTGAGATAACAATACCCTTAGAGTCCATATAATGATATTATCTTCTATTTTAAGCCAATTGTAATAAGACCTTTGGCTACTTCAGTAACTAAGTTACCAAGGTTTATTTCCAGAACCAGATCACTTTATGCCTAATTCCTTTCTGGTCTGAATAATTTTCTAACCAGTTCTTTAATATAGAGTATGTATTATGCATCCTAATTTATACATTATATGATAAGATTTTAAAAATGACTGTGGGAATTCATGTTATTTTTCTGTAAAAGCTTAGCAGGTTACAATACTTGATAATTACATATGCATAAACTTGTTTATTATTATCAGGGAGAAGATGTCTGCTTAGAATTAAACAATTCATTTTAAATTAATTGCAGGTGTCTTAGGTGAAGCAGCAGTTCATTATAATTTTTTCATTAGAGAAATGAAAATTATTTTTTAAGCTACCTCCCTGGAAAAGAATTCATTTGAAGTAACAAGAGGCATGATGTGATTAAAATTTTTAACAATTTAATCGATGGAAACTCTTTTGGCAACTCCATTAAGTTTAAGGTCAAGTATAACTTAGAGATTAAGTTATAAATACCAGCTTTATCTTGCCTTCCAAGAATATCAAATCATATATTCTAGTTATATTTATTAAAAGTGTTGAAGTCAATTAACAATCCTTGCTTGAAATGAAACACAACTATTAGCATTCCTTTTCAATTCTCTCCCTTCCTTTATGTATTCATTATCTTTGAAAAAGAAGAACCAATTCCAATATAAAAGGCTTGGAGATAGGCAGTGGAAGCTTGAGCATGATTAATGGTAGGAAAACAATATGGCTAGGAATATATCAGGATTGCACACATAAAACAAATCTGACTTAGATTAAATGATTCTGAGACAGCATTTGGGATCTGCTGTCAAAACCCGTGATGCTGCAAAGAAAAATGAAATGACATGGGCAAAACATTAGACATTGGATTAAATGTTAGTTTATTATTAATATTATGAATAGGAATAAGAATATGGTTTTAGGAGACAACATTAGCTGTCAATCGTGGGAGCAGTTAGGCACAAATTAAATGAATGTGACGGAGAGGAGTAAGAGATATGAGTTATATGTTGGAGAAGGACTTGAATTGTTTAGGCAAATGATCTTCCCAAGCAAAAAAAGAGCCCCATGTGTTTGGGCATTAGGAAATTGGTGCTACCTTTAAGGAACATGGAACATTGATTAAGAGACAAGCACCTTATGGTCCTGAATTATATCTCTTATTCATTGGTATGATATAAAAATAGACCCCTGGGATTTAATAATAGATAAGAATATTTTCATTTTTACTTTTTATTCCATTTTAAATTTCCCTTCTTTAATATGAAAATGAGCTCCCAAATATATTTTTACAAGTTGATCATATCTTTAAATAACACTGTAACAGTGAAGAAATGGAACTGAAATTTTAGAACATATATGCTGGTTTATACTGAGTTGTTGTGAGGTCATAACTCCTAATCAGCATTAATCGTTGGTTAACATTGGCAAATTTAGCAATGCAATTTAGTCAGTGATTCATGTACAAACAAACAATTGGAAATTGGAGTCGCTCCATATCTTTCATGCAAAACAAACACTGAGGTAATGTTTAGATTAATCTAATAACCCTGAATAGGCAGCAACTTGGATATTGTAACGAGTGAAACCCTTGTTTTGGCAAAATAAATATATATTTATTAAATTAGTGTTTAATATTTAAAAATACAAATCTTCTTGGAAAGAATGCCATTCAAGTTGATGAATTTTCAAATTCAACACGACAAGGCAATCTTTCAAATGAGCCCGTTTGTTCCTTAGTTCAAGCAAGTTGGATTCAGCCAAAATGGCTTACTAACTAGCCATGAATAAGCACAGACCAAAAGTGCAGAAGTAGAGACAGATGGAATCCCCATGGCCCAAGAAGTTAGAGAGATATTGTAGAGGAATTGGGACTTGATTTGGGTCTTGAAGAGTGAATCCAATTTGGATTGGCAGAGAAGAGAAAGCAAAGAGAAAAAGCAAGGCATGTTTTGGAGTTTTTCTGCAACAGGAGGCTTATATCCAGGAGTGTTACTAGATTAAACTGCAAAGATATGGGCCAGATTGTGGAGGAATAGTAGTGGGTTATATTCTACTCTAGATTTGCCAACCACGAACTTAACAGCAAACATTTGGGAAACTTCTCAACTTCTGACAGTTTGCTTGGCTATGAAAACGCAGTAGCTATCCATTCCTTGTAGGTCATAGTGTTTTTGTGAGAATTAACATATCATACATGTGAACATGCACTCTAAGAATCAAAGTGCTATAGACATGTCAAGTGGTAGATCTGTGCATGCTTATCGACCGTCGCTGCATGCTATATTCTGCTTGATAATTTTACTATGCATCCCAGCTCCGTTTCCTCTCATTTCCTACAATGATTATTTCAGACCTTTACTATTCCCTGTAAACCTTTGTCTCTACTCATTCTCTTATTCTCAGCAGATACCTTCTTTTTCAACAAAGCAGAAACAGTACCTTCCTCATCCTCCTGCTCCCATTGCATAAACCCACATGCTCCACTCTCCTCCTGTCTTACCTCTCTCTAGTCTCAGTGGAATAGACACCACTCCTCCTAGGAAGAATGGGCCCATCTGACTGCTGGGTCTCATCTCTTCCTGTTTTCAGAGAAAACTTGCCACCCATTATCCCCTCAATTTCTTTCTATTCACTCCTTCCCATCAGCATTTAAATATAGATCAAGTGTCTCCCTAGACCCCACACCCCCATCTAGCTTTTGTGTAATTGCTACTCCTCCTCTTTATAGCCAGATTTCTTGAAGGTCTAGAAATGACACTGATGATCATTTTCAGTGTCTCCATTTCTTCAAGTTATATGCTCTCCTTAACCCACTTCAGTCTAGATTTCCACCCCATATGCCCTCCAAACTACTCTTACTAAGGTCACTGGTAACTTACCTTCCTGTCTGTATCTTGCTTGACCCCTAGGCAGCAATTAAGTCTATTGATCACTCCCTCCTTCAGACACTTATTTACCTTGTCTTCACGATACTACGTTGTATTGATCAGGGATCAGAGTTGCAAACAACAGAATTCACTCTGACAGTTTTAACAGAAAAGGAGTACATTGAGGGATGTTAGGTGCCCCACAGTATCTATGGGAGGACAGGTTTAGATAATACACACACACACACACACACACACACACACACACACACACACCCCTCTTAAATCTAGGAATCCCAAAGCTAGGAATAATATATCCTAGTGATTGTAGTAAGAACACTGATATAGCTTTTACTCTTCTTGAAGAATAAATTCTTCTTGAAGAATGTACCATACAATATAGAATGAATGAATTTAAAACAACAAATGAAAGAAATGTATGGTTATTATTTTGAGATGTCAAAAATCATATGTTTTAGTCACATATGATAGAGTTTTTAATATATAAAATTAATATTTGGCAAGCACTCATTAATGCCACTGACTTAAAAACATGGTTACTGGCAACTCCTTTAAATGTTAGCTTATTTGTAAATGACATTTTAATGTATTCTTTACTGATTTTTCACTGAGCAGCCTACTTATACTGGGAAATTTTTTTATTTTTTAAAAAATATTCATTTCCCAAATGTTACTCTGGTTTATGAATTGTTATTGATCTCTCTGCCAACTTTGCCAAGACAGTTTTTCACAGCTGATGGCCCAAACGTAGCAACAATCCATCCTGATTTGATTCTTCAGTAGGTGAAATTCTTGCAGTTGAGCTTCATGACTTCAAGATTTTATTGGCTGGAAAGGCATTAGTGTTCATTAACATGCTAATATAATCCTTTTACAGGGCAAAATGAGATAAATGTCTTAGAAATACAGCCTGCTTTTTTTCCCTTTTTTAAAGAAAGGGCATCAGTGAAAAGGCCTCAGCTGGGGAGCTAGGTGGCTTGGCGGAAGCCCACGGGGAGGGAGCATCCTGCCCGAGAGCCTGCTGCCGCCACCGTGGTTATTCTGGAGACCCGCCTCCAGCCCAAAAGGAGCATTAATTTGGGACTTGGGGTCTGGAAATAGTGTTTTCATTACGGTTGCCACCCATTAACGGTTTAAACTTTACAGGAGATATTCAGAGAACACAGGTTTGGTTCCATTAATCCTTTCCTAAAAGCTTTCCCATTTCACGTAGGGATGAAGTCCAAAGTTTTGACATGACTCATAAAAGTTTCATGATCTGATCCCTGCTGCCTCTTTAATTCGTCTCTAGCATTTCTGAGCCTCCACGTCTTCCATGTAAATGACTGGGGTTAGAGTAGACGATTTCTAAAGTTCCTTTCAGGTCTAAAAATGTATGGTTCTCAATAATTACAAAGTTGGCCTCAGCTTTTAGATAGGATAAAAGGGAATTTATAAATGTATAAATTCCTGTTTTTAAAATAGATCAGCTTGAATTATCCTGAGGCAAGAAAACTTGTTCAAGTATAAGAAATAGTTTACTTCTGCTTTTTAAGTTCAGTAGAGTCTGACTGTATATTCTACAAAATCCTGGAGAATCAGATTTTCTACTGCAAGCAGATAGATCATGTTCTCTTTGTTAGAACTGTGAAGTTATAAGGGCTGGTAATGACTTGGAAATGTCTAGTCTTTGCTTTTATCGATGTTGGAATTAATGTCCAGAGAGATGAAGTACCTGTCAGGTTTACAATAGAGCCAAAGATGAGAATCCAGGTCTCTTCATTCCCACTGCAGTGTTCTTCCACAGTACAAGACGGCTTCATCACGGTGGCTTATGTTCACTCTTCCTACAAGAGCCCCTGTCTGAGTAAGTGCCTGCACGATGTACTGGAAATAAAGGAGTCACTCTGCCAAGTTGAGCTCCAGGGCAGACCAACCTGAATGGGGATGCTTATCTTTTTCATTCCAGATGAAAAGCCATGAAAGGATTCATTGATTCATTCGGCAGATACTCAGTGAGGGCTAGCCATTGTTCTAGAAGAAGGTCTCTATCCTCCTGAATTTTATATCCCAATATAAATAGACAACAGACATATTAAGAAATATTTTTTCTTTTAATTTTTTTTTTTTGTTCAAATACATTTGTCTCCACCTTCCCGCTACCACTTTCCCCTGCCCCCCTTCCCCACCTCCCTCCCTCAATCCTTCCCCACTTCGGCTTTGTCCATGGGTCCTTTATACATGTTCCTTGACTTGACCCTTTCCTTCCCTTTCCCCTCCACTGCCCCCCCCTTCCCTCTTGACTCTGTTGGTTTCTTTTTTCTTTCAATGTTGCTGGTTATATTTGCCTTGCTTGTTTGTTTTGTTGGTTAGGTTCCACTTATAGATGAAGTCATATGGTATTTGTCTTTTGCCCCCTGGCTTATTTCACTTAGCATAATGCTCTCTTAGTTCCATCCATGCTGTCGTGAAGGGTAGTAGTTCTTCTTTTCTTTTTGCTATGTAGTATTCCATTGTGTACCATAGTTTTTTGATCCACTCATCTACTGGTGGGCATTCAGGTTGCTTCCAACACTTGGCTATTATAAATTGTGCTGCTACGAACATTGGGGTGCATAGGTTCTTTTGAATTGGCGTTTTGGGATTCTTAGGGTATAATCCCAGCTGTGGAATCACTGGGTCAAAAGGCAGTTCCATTTTTCGCTTTTTGAGGAAATTCCAAACTGTTTTCCACAGTGGCCGCACCAATCTGCATTCCCACCAACAGAGTACTAAGGTTCCCTTTTCTCTAAACCTCACCAGCACCAGCTGTTTGTTGATCTGTTTATGATGGCCATTTTGACCGGTGTGAAGTGATATCTCATTGTCATTTTAATTTGCATTTCTCTAATGGCTAGTGATGCTGAGCATCCTTTCATATGTCTCTGGGCCCTTTGTATCTCTTCCTTGGAGAAGTGTCTGCCCAGGTCCTTTGCCCGTTTTTTAATTGGATTGTTTGTCTTCTTGGAGTGGAGTTGTGTGAGTTCTTTATATATTTTGGAGATCAAACCTCTATCTGATGTTTCATTGGCAAATATATTTTCCCATATGATTGGCTCCCTTTTCATTTTGCTGATGTTTTCTTTAGCCATGCAGAAGCTTCTTATTTTGATGAGGTCCCACTTGTTTATTCTTTCCTTTATGTCCCTTGCTTTAGGGGACATACCAGTGAAAATATTGCTGCGTGGGATATCTGAGAATTTCCTGCGTATGTTCTCCTCTAGGACTTTCATGGTGTTGAGATTTATATTTAAGTCTTTTATCCAATCTTGAGTTTATTTTTGTGTATGGTGTCAGTTGGTGATCAAATTTAAATTTTTTGCATGTAGCTGTCCAGCTCTCTCAACAACATTTGTTGAAGAGGCTATTTTTACTCTAATTTATGCTTCTACCCCCTTCGTCAAATATTAATTGACCATAGAGACATGGGTTTATTTCTGGGCTTTCTATTCTCTTCCACTGATCTATGTGTCTGTTCTAGTGCCAGTATCAGGTTGTTTTGATTGCAGTGGCCTTGTAATATAGTTTGATGTCCAATATTGTGATCCCTCTTATTTTGTTTTTCTTTCTCAAAATTGCTGCAGCTATTCGGGGTTGTTTATGGTTCCATATAAATTTCTGAAGTGTCTGTTCTCTGTGAAATACATCATTGGTATTTTAATAGGAATTGCATTAAATCTATAAATTGTTTTGGGTAGTATGGACATTTTGATGATATTAATTCTTCCAATCCATGAACACGGTATATGCTTCCATTTATTTGTGTCCTCTTTAATTTCTTTCTTCAGTATTGTATAGTTTTCTGCATACAGGTCTTTTACCTCCTTGGTTAAATTTATTCCTAGGTACTTTATTTTTCTTGTTGCTATAGTGAATGGTATTTTTTTCTGATTACTGCTTCTATTTCATTGTTAGTGTACAAAAATGCCTTCAATTTCTGAATATTGACTTTGTAACCAGCTGTTTGGCCAAATATACTTATTAGGTTGAGTAGTTTTTTGGTGGAGTCTTTGGGGTTTTCTATGTACACTATCATGCCATCTACAAACAATGACATTTTTACTTCCTCCTTTCCAATTTGGATGCCTTTTATTTTTAAGAAATAATTTAATAGGGTACTTTGGAAACTTTCAAACACTGATAAGTAATACGGAGAAACTGGGGCTGAGGGTGTTCCTTTAAATTTAGTGACCACCAAAGACTCAGGCTTTTATTTATTCATGAATATTTTTCTCTCCTTGATTGCACCTCTCTTATCAACTCTACCATTTCACCATTTTACCAACTCTTGTGTGGTTTATTTTTCAATGCCTTTTCCCTATTCCCTTCCTCTAAATGCTTTAATGTCTTCATGTTAGAGCAAATAAGGTCCTTTCTCATATTTGTTGGATAATTAAGTGTTGTCACATCGTGTCTCCTATCCGATAACTGTATTTCCATTTCCTCTTTCTGCACAGACTGTATTCAAACGGCATATTTACTGTTCCTTAACATGTTATGTCTTCCTGCCTCTGCTGTCTGCACTAGACTTGAGTCTATGCCATGCTCCCTCTCATCTTCGAGCATCTCTGTTTGACAGGAAACTCTCTCCCATTGCAGCACCCTCCAACTTTGTTGTGCAAGTCTGTCACCTACAACCTACTTCTTCAGAATCCACCTCAAACCCTGCTCTACTATCAAATTTTTCTAGGTTGTCTTTGCCCTTAGTTATCCATCTTCCTCTGAATACCACTTCTGTTTCTGTTATATATGTGTTTCTGTTATATAATATACATCACTTTATAACATCATTTAAGTGTTATTTCACAGCTAGAATTTGTCTTTGTTGCCTAATATAGTACTGCTTAGGCATGGTGCATGTCCATTATATACTTATGGAATAAATGAATGAAGTTTTTTAAAAAAACTAGATATTTCAAAGCCTGTAATTTGCTCATGTTCATTGTGAATTTAAGGAGGGGATGGGGGAAGTACAGTAATACATTGGTCCTGAAACTTATTTGACCATGTGATACTCTGTTTCCAAGGAAGCATGAATCTCTTTAGAGGTACTGCTCTCTAAAATGCAGGCTGAAAACAGGTGCCTAACTGGATGATAATGATATTACTGTAATGTTTCCTGGATTGCAAGTCCTCTTAAGGCAGGGTCTGTGCTTTAACATTCTTTGTACTAAGTTTTAGAAAGGTTGTTAAAAGACACATGGTCTAGCAAGGCACCCTTTGCTGGAATCTCTATCGCGTGTCCAGCTCATGTTTGAATATTTGGCAGGAAGCGATCATCTATGGCAACCTGTCCCGACTTGGTGCAGTGCTCTCTGCTTAGGAGAAAGTTCTATTGAAGTAGACATGATCCCCAGTACTAGTCACCTGTGATTGTAGTTCTAACTCTTAGGGTCATCAATATGACTCGAAATCCAGGAAAGACGGACATAGAATTATTCAATAAAATGTACAGAATATAATTGAACTGTGAGAATTGGACTAAGTTTTTGAATTGAGATTTGGAACTAAAGTTTACCCTGGACTAAATTTGAACGTAACTTTCCATCAGATTACTTTTCAGTCGTGCTATTTTTGTGCCTGTGAGTATCTGCATATGTAAATAGAAAGAACATTTATGGAGCTTTGCACTCTTAGTAGGTAAGTGTGGCTCTTGGGGGAGTCCCTTTTCTGAAGATGGGTCCTGAGAAATTTAAAAAGGCAATTGGCAATGAGGTATGCAGTGTTGAGATGATGTGTTTTGGTATTTTACTACTTTGCCCATCACAATACTGCTTCAGGAAATAGGCGTTACATTTCATATCTCTTGATCATGAATCCAATATTTTTATGTGATTCAGATCTTTCAAGTTCCTGAAAGACTTCACATTAAATAGGTTTTGTTTTTGTTTTATGATCCAACTTTGCATTTTCTCTGACCTTATGATAGCTTAAAAGGGAACCATCTACAAAAAGAAATTGGATAAGGCACTGTCTCCCAACAGTATGGCATGGAGACCAACAACAAACAACGGTTAGAGTAGTACCCTCTCACAAATTATTCCTATGCATCTTATAAGCCAACTTGTGCAATAACTTGTGGTTGTAAATAAGGTCACATTAATAGAAATAAAACTAATTCACTGTCTCTTTTCCCTGTTTACTCCTATAAGATTTTAGTACTCTCCAAATTCCTAGTCCTTCAATATTCTTAGAAGAGATCTGGGATGCTTCTCCTGTACTTACAAGTTTGATTTTTCAGGCTTGGTAGCTATTCCTGCTGGGCTAGGTAACCTTCTCTGGGGCACTCACTGTTTGGAGAGAGATACAGCGCCTTATGCAACTAATGTTTGCTCCAGCTGGGACAAAGTACTCCTCTGGGCACTGAAGCTCCTTCCTTGACTCTGCCAGGCTCTATGTCCTTCCCCGGGAACTGCTCTCCTTTTCAGATTTCACCATGTATTCAATGATTCTTCTCTGGGAACCCAGATGTCCTCACAGGGTTATGTTCATTATTCTTGATTCTTTTATCCCCAAAGGTAAGTTTTTCATGCTTTTGCACACATAAACTTCTTCATGGCCATCCTTCTAGTGCCCGAGCTGAAGTCCAGGGGACTCGCTCAATGGCTCTCAGTAACTGTCACTTCTCCACAGCATCCTCCCAGAAGAGTAGGGTTAAAGTCCATTGATCAAGCTGAGCACATCAATAATCCCGTATTATGATCTTAAGACCCTGGAAGCAAATGAGTTTTTTATCATATTCTCCAAGGTTACTTGTAGTTTAATTTTTAGGCCGTAATTAAAGATAATATTTTCCTTGCAAACCAGTGAGGACATTTAGAAGTAGCATGTTATTATGAAGAGTATTATCCTAGAAGTCCAAAAATCTGAGAGCCATTCTTAGATCTCTCTTAAACTACCTTCGAAGCCAGTATTCATTAATTTTATAGTATTTATTGCCTCCATAATGTCCTAGACATTCTACAGGGTATTGTGGTTTAAAAAATGAACTGAAGATTCATGATTCTTAACCCTGGTTATGCATTAGACCAGGGATCACCAAACTATGGTCTGCAGGCCAAATTTTACTCACCATGTGATTCTGTCAATACAATTTTATTGGAACATTGCCAGGCTAATTTATATATGTATTGTTCATGGTCCCTTTCATGCTACAACATCAGACTGAAAAAGTTAGAACAGAGATTCTATGACTCCTAAAGCCTAAAATATTTAGTATTTGGCTCTTTACTGAAAAATTTTGCTGACCCCTGCATTAGACTCATAATGGAGAAGATTTTTAAAAAATCATTGCCTGTTTTTCACCAAAATAACTAAATTAGGATTTAGTGTGGAGGTTTAGGAGTTGGCCCAAGAACCAATGTTTTCAAAAAGCATCCCAAATAAAATAATATACAGCCAGAGTTAAGAAAGATAGAGATGATCCCTACCCTTGAGGAGTATTTTTGGTTTATTGGGGAGAAGAGGCTCACAAAAATTAATAAAGGTACAGTGATTGGATCTAAAATGTAAACATTTACAAACTCCCATGGGAACACCGCAGGGAAAGCATTTTAATAATTCACTAGAGAAGTTTCCAGGGAGAGAAGGAGTAGAAAAAATAGTAGAAGGAAAGGCACGTAGTCATGAAATAACATGGCCCATTCAAGGAATAATCGGAGGCTCAGTGTGGCCAGGACACACGAAGAGGGAAAAAAGAAGTAAGATCATAAGATATAAAGAAGGAAAACTAAGGACCAAACTGGGAAGAGCTTTGTATGCTGAGAAGTTTGGAATTCATTGTTTTGATTTTCATTTAGCAGTTGAATGAAAATTTGAGTCTGTCTCGGCCTCAGTTTTTCCATCAGTTAAAATTATAGTCAGCTCAGATGATTGTTGAGAGACTTCTCACTTTAAAAGACAGCTTCTTGAGATTGTGTCAGTTACTTCTTTTGTTACTGTCAGGACTGGAAGCCTAGTTGAGGTTATATGAATAGCCCAGCTTCCGTAGTAGCGGCTCACATGGCTCTCATAATTCATCTAATTCCCTTAATAGTACAAATGAGGGCAATGGCACTTGGTGGATTCTTCATGAGGATTTGAGAAGCAGACTTCTGGAAGAGGAATACTTGCCTGGTCAATGCATAAAGGCCTTTAATAAAGAGTATTACATAATGATAAAAATACTTGTAAAATACTTTATGTTCCACGCAGAGAGGTGCTATAAAATGGTTTTATTGTCAAAATTCACATTCTTCCAATTAGTACTAGTGCCTATAATGGCTTAACATTTGTAAGTCTTTATACTCAAAACTTGGTGTGTGAATTACTATAGAAGTTCTTCCATATGATATCTTATTT
Source organism: Pteronotus mesoamericanus (assembly GCF_021234165.1). Taxonomy (NCBI): domain Eukaryota; kingdom Metazoa; phylum Chordata; class Mammalia; order Chiroptera; family Mormoopidae; genus Pteronotus; species Pteronotus mesoamericanus. The sequence continues at coordinate 8,720,317 of NW_026555310.1, forward strand.
TACTATTTTACAGCTTCTCATTTATGTCAGGTCTCTACCTTGTAATTTCATCTCTTCAGACACTGGGATTGCTACATCTCTCTTGTATCTCTTAATAAACTACGTGTTATTGGTTTCATATCTATAAGTGAAGTTATTACAGTTCTTGTGCATATTGAATATTTTGTTCACCTCTTGCATGGTCTCACCAAGTGTACAGAATAGCCAGTGAATCAAAAAGTAATATATAATAGGCTCAGTGACTGATGCTTCCAAGACTCTAAGGCAGCCCAATCTGTATTTCCTGATTCAGTTAATTCAGCACAGGTGGATGAATGCACTGAAAATGTCCAACTATATTTAAAATGATGCAAGTTGAAATATACCGATATCTTTGAAAACCCAACAAGAGCTGCTGGAAAAAAAACTTTTATGGTTTCTGTCATTTGAACATCAAATATTCCTATTAAAGATGTTTTGAGTAGTTTTTAAAAATGCCTTTCAATGAGTAACTATTATGCTCTCTCCACCAAAGAAAATTATTGATGAACTCTAAAATATTGGCCACTATTGATCTCTTCGCCCTACCTTTTCTTCACAGACATCGATGAGTGTGCTGAGGGACGCCATTACTGCCGCGAGAATACGATGTGTGTCAATACCCCAGGTTCTTTCATGTGCATCTGTAAAACTGGATACATCAGAATCGATGATTATTCATGTACAGGTAAATAGTGGCTCCTTATGAAACAAAATCTTTCTATGACTTAAATTCACTTTTAAAAGTTTCTAAAAGAAATTCATCTTTTTTTTTCCTTTTTTTTTTTTTTTGCGGGGAGAAGTATGCCATAAATACTCTCTTACAAAAAAAACAAGTCATAAACAATAGCATGTGGTTTTGATTTGGTAGTTATTGTGAATCTGATCTAAGGAAAGGAATACCTGCTTGTTCTTGGATGAGTTGTATACTTCCTGTTAGGAAGGTAAATAAAAACTTAAAAACCAAGTTAATATTATTATACTTTAAAACCCAAACTGTATTTATTCTTGTATGAATTCTATGGCAAACCTAAGAAACAACCTCTAAATAGAAGGTTCCCTTTATATGACAACAGATTTTTTAATAGAGGAATAATAACATAAATAATGTGATATGTTTCAGAAATAGATTCTTGGAGTGCTAAAGCAAATCGAGCTTCTTTATACCTCTGGGCAGTGCACTTGAGTAACTACATCATAGAAATTTTGCTTATGTTCGTTTTATGGAATATCCTATCAGGACCCTTCGGTACCACCCAGAGTCCTGTTCAGGGATATCCTGACTGTTAGTAATATCTTAAGATGATCCTGGGGTAAGACAACCTATCAGCTTCCTATTCTATAGACTCCTACCCATAGAATATGAAAGAAAAAGATGCTGGAAGAATAGCTTGAAGACTATGGGGTTTGAGAAAATGTGGGTGTGAAATAAAATATTACTTTGGTTTCTTTTATTTTTTTAAGTATAAGAAAGATAACAGTGGTATATTTTAGGGGAAAAATGTCACTTTTTACTCTACCTCCAACTTTATAATTTTTATCATAGAGATGTGTAAATAATACTGGGAGGTTTCTAGGGAAAATAAGAATCTATAATAAAAGTGTTACCTTATGCCTTTGTATTGGTGTATCCTTTTCTAAGTATTATAGTGACCGTACTACTTGATATCCTGTTTATCAGTTAGGGCGAAGGGAAGGTCCTGCCTGTAAGTTTAAATGTAGTATTCATATTAAAAAATGATGGAAAAAGAAAATGAGAAATGACTTCTCAATCAATGGGAATAACCAAAGATATTATTAGAGAAGGAAATATATAGAGTTGCCAATTGATTTACAAATTCTTGCTCTTTTTATTTTTTGTCAGTTCATCCTAAACATTTCCACATTATGGGAACAATTGTGCACTTTTCCTTTAAACAAAAAAAATTTAAAGATTTTATTTATTTTTAGAGAGAGGGGAAGGGAGGGAGAGAGGGAAAGAAACATCAATGTGTGGTTGCCTCTCGCATGACCCCTACTAGGGACCTGGCCTGCAACCTAGGCATGTGCCTTGAGCGGGAATTGAACCAGTGACCCTTTGGTTCGCAGGTCAGTGCTCCATCCACTGAGCCACACCAGTCTGGGCCCTTCAGATGAAATTTAATCACACTTAGTGGCAGAGTGTCTTGAAGGAGGGCTATAGAGAGATTTTTCAACATAAAAAGGAATATAAAAGTGTGAGTTTTAATAAATACAGTTTGTTGTAGTATTGGTAATATCAGTAAGTCCAAGTTCCAAGGTAGTGGTTAACAACAATGAAAAAGACTAAGATAAAACTGCTGTCTCCCAGAGAGTGGTATTTCAAGATGTGCTCATTAAAAATGAGTGCCAGCAATTTTCAAGGAGTCTGCTGATTCTTTGGCATAAAAGGCCTAAAAGGCTTTGTACATTTTTGTACTTCTTAGTGATTCTTTTTGTTTTTCTTATATTCTTTAACAATGTTAGCTATTTTAAGTGAGAGAACATGACACATAATTTGGCCCGGTGTTGAATGAGGAGTGTTCCTCTGGAGCAGGGTATTTTCAAGAGGTTCATTTTTATTCAGAGCCAGTCTGTTGGCTGTAAATTCAAGGAACAGTTTAGCTGTCATCCATTACAGAGAATTTCCTGCTTTGGCTTTGCCTCTCCCAGAGCACTTTCCTTCCAGATAAAATCCCACAAATTACTGTTTGTTTTTGACTACTTTGGGGAAAATTTCCCTTAAGATTTCAAAGTGCCTAATGATGTAAATTAAGCATCCCTTTGTAGAAATGCAAAGAAAGACCAAAATTATTTTAAGAGAAGCTGTTCAGGCCATGATTTTTGTGCCTAAGGAACCAGAGCCAAGAGTTTTAAGATCTGGCACGTGATGGACGTATTTCCTTCATGATGCACCAGCGCTCCCCACTAACACCACGACTTTTATGCTTCTACTTAAAGAGAGACTTCCTTGCCCTTAAATTTCCTGTCTACTATGAGTAGGTCTACAAATTTGAGAATTTACGTTCTTACATAAAAGCTGGATATTTTAGGGAATATGAGTGGATTTTATTTTATAGTCCTAAGTCGGATGATTTTTGATAAAACTTTTTAGGTTAGACTACACAGGGTCAGCACATGTTCAGGGTTCCTGTAAAGGAAACGGATGTTTAAATTCTACCACTTTGCATCTTTTTCTCCACACTTTAATATTAGCATCTGTGCAAACACCTTGAAGAAATGACTCCTCCGGTGGAGGTTTGCCTTGTGGCTGAACGCATCTAGGCTGTACCTTTTCATGCTCCTATGAGACCGGAGCAGAACTTCATTTCTATGATAAAGATCGGGATTTATATCCTCTGAATCTGAGTAACTCGCACTCATGTATTTGCAGTAGAAGGCCTTCCAGAATAAATGTCAGGACACCACTGCAGGGCCATTCTTGGAGCTCTTGGCTGAGCTCTTGGAGTCCTGATTTTGTTTTGCCTCTGTGTCCCTGCCCATTTTTCCTATCGAAGAGCCCCTTGTTATAACAACTGACGTGCTCAACCATGTGCCCAGTGGACGCTCCGACTTGCATACCCCGTCTGAAATTAATCATAGACATTCTAATTTAAAGAAGAATCCAAGTGCAATACACTGTACTTTATAGTCATGATCTTTGATCAATAAAAGAAGCCTTTTTTACTTTTATAGCCCTGTAGCTCTGGAGTAGAAATTATGTATGCTGCAAAGTAATTACCTTCCATAGTTGGTAGCATTGCACAGATTTTTATTTCAGTTTTAGATGATTTGAATTATATTTTCCTCATGATTGTAAAATTTGGGAGATGGAAGAATTCTTAAGAATAATCTTGTCCAAACTCCTTAACTTTCACAAATGAGGGGAAACCAAGGCTCAGAGAGATTAATTGTCATAGTTCGTGAGGAGAAATACGAAGGCAGAAGATAAGCCTCCTTATTCTAATCTCTTATATTTGTCATCATTTGTTCAATTTGCAACCCAACAAAAATAACTAAGGGGAAAAGATTTATATTTTATGTGGAAATACATTATTCAATTTATAATGTTCATTAATTAAACTGCCTTTCTTGAAGAGTGTTTCAGTTCATTAGCTTCAACTCCAAGAGAAATGATTACCCCACAGATTTTATAATAATAATCCTAAATCAGCATCAGTACAAGAAATACAAATCACCATTTTCTGGGTCTCTGACTCTATCATATGAGTACAGTTACACTAATGACTCAGTTGTACCATTTGCTCAAATGATACAGCAGTGTATGCTCTCCTAAACTCATTAACATAGTTTCCCTTCCAGTGAAGGTGTATTTTTTTCTTAATTAAACCTTCATAATCTTGCTCCTGCTTACATTTTTTTTTTCTGTTCTCATGGAGGAAAACATGGGTATGCCTACAAGAAAAGGAGAGATAGAGAAAGGGAGAGAGGGAGGGACAGAGAGAGCAAGGGCAGGGGAGAGAAAGAGAGAGCAGGGAGGAAAGAAGGAAAGAAAGGAAGGAAAGACAAAGGGAAGGGGATGGAGGAGAAGGTTCACATGACCCAAGATATTAGAAGCCCATTCTTTGGTATCTGTAAAAAATAATTCTTATGCATAATAAAGTTTGTTGTTAACGTATCTGGGTGAATGGCTTTCTTGGATCACTCACATAAAGATTCATTAAATTTGGCAAATATGTTTGAGTCTTCTTGGGCATCTCTGCTTGGAATTGATCTTGTACAATGAACAAAGAATAAAATACCTCTAGAAAAAAAGATAAAAATCAAGAATTTTAGAATTATCAAAGGATAAAACGTACTGATTTCAGACCTTCCTGAAATATCTCTCTGCTCTGATTGTTACATTTAAAAAACAGTTCTGATTCTTTCTTGTGTTGGTGAGCTTGTCATCTTCCCACTCCTGTGCAGTTCTTTAGTGTAAGGTCAGGAGAACGGGAAAGGTAGACTGGTGGAAGGGGTGGAAAAAGTCTTGCCCAGCTTAGGGAGAAAATAGATTCTTCAAGGCAGTTGTTTTTCAGCAGGGGGGATTTTAGCTTCCCATCTGCCAGTGGGCAGTTGACAATGTTTAGAGAAATTTTTGGTTATCACAACTGCGGGGAAAGGGAATTGCTACTGGCATCTGGTAAGTAGAGGCCATAGATATTGCTACACATCCCATAATTTTATTATTAGACCAGTTACCCTCTTGATAAAACGTCTTATTTTTCTGGGGCCATTTCAACTGGAAGTTTTTCTCTGGTTACTTTCCAATTGAGTCATTAATACACATCCAATACTAGGTAGCTCTTCAAAACAGAGAATTATATGACCCAAGCGATCAATAATGCCAGGGTTGAGAAATTCAGTTTTAGGTTCACCCAATCAAAATTGTAAGCTGTATACTTTCTTTTTAACTTTTCCTTGTTTTTCTTCAATTGTCTTGTAGGCCTCACATAGTGATGTCTTTGCTCACTCCCTTTAGTGCCCAGAGTCCTTTTATTGGCCTTTGGTCTTTCCCTTATTAAAGACCTGCTCTTGGCTTAACCCAAGGGAATGATTCTCCAAGGATAAGACTGCAGGCCTCAACAGAGGTGGCAGAGGGATTTCTGAGGGCCCCTTAAGTCGTCTCTCCCGATGCGGCTCAATGTGCTCTCTGCTGACCCCCCACCGCGGCTGTTGTCCAGAGCCTTCTGAGGCTGGCGTTGGTCCGTGACACATGTCAATGAAGGTCCATAAAGTGTCTAAACTAAGCACAAGGAATTCTACTAGATACTTGATATTTGTTGTTAAAGAGCCTCCTGTGGCGTTCCCCCAAGGAGTTTTACTTCTAAAAGTACTTAACTTTTTATAGCATCGAACACTCCTAGTGCTTACATTTTATGATCTTGTTGTAGTTACTACTTTTGCTCTGACATGGTCAATTCTGATTTTTTTAAATCATTACCACCATCCTTTTTGTCAGGCTTATTTAGAAAGAGTCATGAATTTTATGATGATATTGTTTTCTTTTTTACTGTTGGTTTCCTAGCATTTTGAAAGGTCTTGGATACTATTGTCATGCACAAAGGGTTACCAAGAAAGATTTACCACTCTGCAACTGGAGCAGACATTGTAAGTCAGCTGTAACCCATGTATGCCCTTTCCTCAGATAGCTGTCTCGTGTGTGTTTCTTTAAAGTTTTCTATCAAGTGATGTTAGAGAAAGTAATTTGCTTAACGTATTTAAAGAGATGATACTTTGGAAAGGCAACAATACATTATTCTTGTTTACTCTGCATTCTTCCCGAAAGAATTTAAGTTTAAGCTGGTAATTTATTGTATGGATGGACAACAACTTTATTATCAGATTTTTAAAAATAGCTCTGGATGGATTTATCAAAATTGCAAGTACAGAACGAGACAGATAATTCATTGTGTGTGTACCGTGGTAATTACTGGTGTATAAATAGTACAGGAAGTAAGAATACTGTGGACAATGGAGAGGCTAGGGCGCCTCAAGCAGCACGGTGCAGAGAGAACGATGATGATGGAGGACAGGAACTGAAAGTAAGCATATCAGCTTTTGCCAAAACTCCTAAATAAACAAGGTAATTTTAAAGTTGTAAAATGCCTTGGCAGTTTATCTTTAGTAAAATGCCTAGCAAAGGGAAATCTTTAATAAATGTTACCTACTGTAATTGCTGTTTTTACTGTTATGATCAGTCAAGCTCTCCTCTTGAGGAAATGTCTTATTTTCTCAGGATCTTTTCAACTGGGCACTTTCCTTTGGTTGTTTTCCAACTGAGTTATTATTTTTGGTAAAGTGGATAGCTTTGCTGGAGCAATGGATTCAATATGCCATTGTTTATTCAACCGTACTTATTATATACTGTGAATAGGGGTTTAAAAAAGAAGGAGAACGCTTGGTGTAATTGAGTAGTACTTTCTTTGGAAGCTGGAAAAAATCCTTCCCAAGGAGGATTTTCCTTGGGACCTAGGAGGCTCCTGTTGTTCTTGGGAATGAATGTTAGACTGTGATTCCCTGGGGCAAGATAGATGCAGCCAAGGCCCTACCCTGGATACTAATCTGCCCAGAGTGGAGAATATGAGCTGTAAAGAATGAGTCTGGTCAGTGCTAAGCAGGGCAGATTTTGTAAGCCCGGCTGCTTCTATGTGGATTTCCTTTCTAAAGAACCACAGTCAGCAACCAGACAATCTTACCATCTGGACACTAGTTGCCATGACTATTGGGAAAGACTAATGCATTTTGATGAACAACCGTTCCACATTTTCTTCTTGTGGAGTCAGCATTGCAAAATGTGATGCAATTGTGGTGAATTTCATAAAGCATGACAATCAGACAACTTTAAAATTTAATATATGGTCTCTAATGCTAATAAATGCCTCATCCATCTCCTGTAGTTCACTATATACTATTACACTGGGTAGTTATTATTGAGTAATTTGAACATATAACATGGTTACGAAAAGCAAATTAAAATAGCAAGTCCCAGGACTCAAAGAATCATAATGAAAAGCTATTTTTAAACAAACATAATCAGGAAAGCATCTTCAGACAAATGTGTACTATAGTTATCAGAAAGGGTTAATGTTTAGAGAACCTCAGGCCCCATTTGGAAAGCTTACAGAGAACAGTAGTGAGATGTGTCTGCTCAGTTAGTGAGGAGGCCAAGGCAACGTGCTTATCTCTTTTCTGAAACACATATGTGCACGCATACAATTAGCAGCCAGCTCAAAATGAAACGGGCTCAAAGGCTCAGGGAACAGACTTGCCTTTCTAAAGATGAAAAGCTTGGAAAGAAGTCTGTGCTATCTAAATCTGTCAGCTTCGATGTAGCCGTTTCCAGGCTTGTCGGAGCCTTTATGCAGCATCACAACGCAGCCGTTGTATCCATGTATGACCTCCAGCCAGCCATGGTTTGATCATTGGAGCACCCAGTGGCATGTGTCCACACCGGCCCTCCTCTGCGCAAGCTCACCTGAGCATTGAGATGGTGGCAGCTGCCTCATTAGCCAGCCTCACCTGCCTTGGTTTGGTTAGTCAGTAAACCCAAATTCATCTTTGTCTTAAATGGCTGTATGATTTGAGTTTTAGTTTGAGATTTTTATATGAAAAGTGCCTATCTGAAAACCCACATAGGGGAATAAAAAGATTCTGCATGGCAGGAGAATAATAACAGCGGTGTCTTAGCAACAGACAGCTATGGAGGGTGGGATTGTGGAAGTGGAGGTTCAGCAGATGCCTTTCATTTCCTCCCTTGGTTGTTGGTGTTGACCTGTTAGCCAGAATGAAAGTTTGACCTTCCTGCGCCTCTTTGTTGGAGTGCCCCATGGAACCGAGGTCATCTTCTGGTTCTGCTGCTGAGCTAATCTTGCAATGGGTGTGTGACCTCCTTATGATATTGCCTGTTTCAGTGCTGCCCTTCCCCCTGAACACAGTCCAGGGTGCCTCTGCAGTGTCACATTCAGGCTATGGGTTTGGGCTCTGAGGGTGAGTGTCTTCTCTCAAACCTGGAGCCTTGTCTCTGCCATGTGCTCTGGGGCGAGGCAGAGCCACACTGATTGCTGGCATTTCTTCATATATCTTCTGTTACCATATAAGAGGCTTTCTTTTGCTTCAATGAAGTTATTTTATCAAAGGGAATAACATTGTATTAGTTATCTGCTGCTACATAACAAATAACCCCAATGTTTAGCAGCTTAAAAAAACACACATTTATTGTGTCCATGGGTCAGGAATGTGGGCACGGAACGGCTGAGTCCCCTTGGCTTCAGAGTCTCCCATAAGGCAGCATTCAGAGTGTCCTCAGGAGCTGGGGAGGGGTTTTTTTCCAAGCTTACCTATATTGTTATTGGCAGATTATATTCCTCATTGGCTGTTGACATAGGGCCTTTTGAACAAGACAGCTTGCTTCATAAAAGCTAATAAGAGAGAGCACCTGCTAGCAAGATGGAAATCCCCATCTTTGGTAACCTAAGCACAGAAGGGACATCCTGTTACCTTTCTGTTAGTGTACTGGTGATAAGCAAATCACTAGGTCCAGCCCATACTAAAGGGAGGGAATTATACAAAGGCATGGATATCAGAAGGCAGAGGTCACTGGTACCATCTTAAATACTGTCTGCTACAGATGTTGAATATTACATACAGTTATCCAAACTAACCCACTTCAGCTAAGTACTGAAAAAGAGCACCAGGTTAGAGGATAAGAGTCAAGAGGAAGTAGTAAAAATGTGTTGTGTAAGAACTGTGCATGAGCGGATGTAAAAAAACTGGGGAGATGTCACACATTTCTTTTACTTTTCTTTATACCAGAGCTTTGATATGGATGCATGGTAGTGTTACTGTCCAATTTAATAGATGGAGATAGTGGAAATGAATCATTACAGCACAATGTGGCACATTCTGTAGCAAAGAAATATGCAGAGAGCTGTGGGAAGCCCAGAAGAGTCAGTGAGTAAGCTGGTTCAAACCTGGATATAGGGAGGCATCACCAAGTGACATTTAAATTGAGGGGTTTAAGGATGAACAGGCATTTCAGAAGACAAATAAGTGAGAGGAGACATTTCAGGAAGAAGGAAGAGTAGGTACAAAAGTATAGGTTATTTTATAATAGCAAGTTCAGTGCGACTGGAATTGTAAGAGAGAAAGCCAGAAAATTCTATAGAAAATTCAAAGACATGTTTTATGATTTCTGAAACATTTCTCTCAGGCTGTGCATATTCTAATTGAGATGTGCATGTTGAAATGATATTGCTTCATTTTGTTTTTGTTTCATGTTATCTTTCTTTTGTGCCAGAAAGTTGTTTATTAAATAGATATGTCTAACAATGATGACATTTAATCAAAGTGATACGCTATTTCATTTCAAAGAAAACAGAATGCTCTTCCAGTGTTCTTAGAACTCCATGAGAGCAAATTTTCAGTGTGGCCTAATGAGAGCTGATTTGAGAATTTTTTTTTTTTTTACAATGAAATTATAAACATTAAGGTAGTACCTGATGCACTTTTATACAATAGATTTGCATATGCATGCCCATTAAATGTTATGACATGCAAGAACAGCAAGCAACCACAACAAGGTAGAAAATAGCTAAGAGGTCCATGGGGCCACTTTCTTGAGTCAGTCCAAATCAAATTCTAATCTTCTCCATGGACCCCTCTTCTCCATGAATATTTTGTGGCATTTTAGCTTACGAGCCCTAGCTTATTCAGGCTTTTTTTGTATTTGAGTCTTGTTCTGCTAATTACTAGCTGTTATCTTGAGCAATTTTCCTAACTTGTTAGCCTCAGTTTCTTCATCTTTAAAATGGACTGATATTGCATACTATGTTGTTCTTAGAACTCAATGAGAGGAGGCAGGCAGAGTGAACAGCATGACAATTGGAACATAAGCACTAGAAATAGTTGTTGTTATCGTTCCCATTTGTGGTTAGCAGAATAAAGGCCCTCCAAAGAGGCCCACATCCTAATCCCTGAACCCATGAATGTGTTACCTTACAAGGCAAATCTGGTTAAGGTTAAAGACATTGAAATGAAGATATTGTCCCTGATTTCCCAAGTGGGCTCAATCTAACCACATGGATCCCTAAAAGAGAAGAAACTTCTTGACTTTTGTCACAGTGAGATTGACTGTGGAAAAATGGTCAGAGAGGCAACATTCGTTAAACAGCCTCTAGAAGCTGGACGAGGCAAGAAAACAGCCTTCAGAAAGGAATGCAGCTCTGTGGACATCATGCTTTTAACCTGGTAGACCTATGTCAGACCAGTGGCCTTTAGAACTGTAAGATAATGAATTTATGTTGATTCAAACCACTGAGTTTAGAGCAGCAATTTTCAACATTTTACATTTCATGGCCCACATAAACTAATGACTAAAATTCTACAGCACACCAAAAATATGTATGACAATAGAATAAATTTAATTTTGATTGGTTAAAAAAATACTAGTAATTACCTTCCCTTTTTGTTCCAAAGTGACTTTTTAAGAAATCACGTGCCTGTACTTTGTATATAAGAATATCTGGTACCAAGAATTAACCAATCCAGTGCAACCTTGTTATGTGATGTGACCAATAAGATGCCACTCTATTATATGACGTCTGTATTTATGGTTCAAGACAGGGCATTCACACCAGATGGCTATTGTTGTGTTGGCTGTTACCATTTTTTTATTTGACAATCTAAGGGAAAAGAGATCAATGCCCCTGACTAAATAGTCAAGATTGCATGTTTTAAAAATTCTTGCAGCACACTGGTTAAAAATCACTTATTTAGAGTAATTTGTTATGACAATAGAAAACTAATACACTATTATTAGCTAACATTGTTGAATTGTCCAAAACTTTATTTAAAGGGAAATGATTCCCAGTTCTCATCTATTTTGTAATTATTAGAAGCAACAATTCAATTCTAATAATTCTGGAGCAAGTCTACTGTTTGTGGAGAAAGTTGCAGAGACAGTTTGTTCTGGAGGGAGTGGTTCGTATTAATGCCTCACTTTAGTGACTGAGTTGTGTTTTTCATATTTGGTTTTGGTAATAATTTAGGTGTGCTTACTATTTTTAATATTTTCCTAGCCTGCTTCTGGTAAACCCAAAAAACACACAGTGAACACAGAAATAGGCTATACATTTACCCAAAACATAGTAAATCAAATGTTTATTTAGTACATTTGTCATCTGCATTATTTTTAAAGATTCTGAAATTAATAATATGAAGGAAGCTGGCAGGCAGTAATTTTGAAAGCACTATTAAAAAGTTCATTTGTAAACTTAGGTGGGTTATTGGGAATTGCAGTTGCCATAGATCTTTGGAATGGAATGCAAGGTTGTTCAGAATGACCTTTTAATTCAGGAAGGCTCCGTGCTAGCAAAGACTATATCGACATCACAAATTAGTGACCTGTAAACTATAATTGTCTCTTTGTGGTGATACATTTGATTTTCGGGACATCGTAATGATCTTGCATTTAAACAGTCAAAAGATTTCATTGTGAAAATCTGGATTTCACTGTTACTTCTGGATCTGCAATGCTATATTCCAACTATTAAATGCAGATGGTAGTTGCAGCTCTCTTAGGACAAGAGGACTTCTCCAGGTCCCCGGTCCTCCTCTCCCAGTTCCTGAGACTCAGCAATTCTGGGAAGAAAACCCTGAGCACCAGATCTTTATAGCCCATCCACTTCACCCATTTACTTTATCTGACCCATGAATTGGAGTATTTTTAGTTTGTAATCTATGATTTATAGTATTAAAGTGATCATAAATATGGTCATCTTAAGCCATTGAGATTTTAGTATAGAAATAATGTCAAAAGTTGGGCTTTTTATGAGTCATGTACCTACTAAATTCGTAACTCACATTGACATAAACCCCAGTAGAACCATCAGACACTTCAATAAATTTTGAATTCATCTGTATCAGTTTTCCTTGTGAAATTAAATGATAATAACCTTAAACAGTTAAGTCACAAACAGACTATATATGCTTTTATAATGTAGTGTCAGTTGGACAATTTTAAAATCTCCTAAAAATTTATATCATTACAAAGTTTATAGCAGAGGGAATTATTTAGACCAAAGAACACATAAAGTTGGTTGATAAACTAGGGAAGGGTCCATGGAAGTGAAATTATTGAATATTGGATGCTGTTTTGTTTTCTAAAGGCCAGTCTCTTCTTTGATAGATGTAATATTTTTCAGAAGGGGATAGCAGTAAAAGGCTTGTAGGAAGATGACAAGATATTACATAGCATGTGGTCATCAAGAGAATGTACTGCCTAGATACAGTCTGCAGGATTTCACTGAGTTAATCAGTGAAGCAGGGTATGGCACTGTTTGCAAGTCCTTAGCCAGAGGAGCTGGTCCTGGGGCTGTAGATTTTAGCTTAGATGATGTTGTTGGTGCTTTTGATTTTATTTGGCATCTCTTTGTACACATTACAATTAGTGGTAATACCTGTCCTTTTGCGGTAAATCTTGTTATGAATAGGAATTTATTTTGCTCATTTCTGACTTTGCAGCATTTAAAAAGAACAAACTTTAATGGTATGTTTTAAAATGTTTTCTTCAGGTGTAATGAGCTTTCCACAAGTCATCTGCTTTGCTACATATATTGCATATGGAAATTTTACATGCCAAGAGATGAAATCTTATATACTGAAGGTGTTGGGTAGAGTACAAAGGATCTGGTTAGAATCCTGACTGGCAAATGATGTCAACAGGGTGACGGAATAGGAGGTTCAGTCCCGCAGGCCTGCTTTGATACACCAATTTTGACAACCACCCACAAATGAGAGTACCTTTTGGTAGCCCAGGAGTGCACCTAGGAGGTTTTGAACCCCACTCAAGCAAAAAGTCTGAGAATAGATGCATTGAAGAGAGTAAGAAGGACAGTTTCGCCTTACCAATGTCACCCCTCCTCCAAAGTGGCACAGCTCAGTACATAGAGGGACCCCCATTGGCCTGCAGATTCTCCCATGAGGAAAAGTGAGAGTGAAAGTGTAGAGTTTTTCTATGTAATTAAATTAAGTTGTTATCAACTTAAAATAGACTGTTATACGATGTTCTATGGAAGCCACATAGTAATCACAAAGAAAAACATGTTTTATATGAATAAAAGATAAAGAAATCAAAGCATAACACTACCAAAAAAAGTCATATCACAAAGAAAGCAAGAAAGGAAGAATTACAAAACAAACAGTGAGAAAATTAACAAAATGGCCATTGTGAGTCCTTACTTCTCAATTTCTTTTCCTTTGGGTATTGTGTAGATGCAGAGCAAGCTGTCTGTTCTCTTTGCAGAGCCGTGTGGTGCCTTTGGATGCAGGAGTTTGCTTTTAATGATTTTTTTAAAAAGATTTTTTTTATTTATTTATTTTTAGAGAGAGGGGAAGGGAGGGAGAGAGGGGGAGAAACATCAATGTGTGGTTGCCTCTCATGTGCCCTCTTCTGGGGGACCTGGCCCACAACCCAGGCATGTGCCCTGTCTGGGAATTGAACCGGTGACCCTTTGGTTCACTGAGTCACACCAGCCAGGGCTGCTTTTAATGATTTTTGAAAGACTAAATTCTTCAATCAAAAGTGATAGAGTGGCTGAATGGATAAGAAAAACTCATACAAATATAGGCTACCTACAGGTGACTCACTTTAGCTTTAAAAACACACATGGACTAAGAGCAAAAGGATTGGAAAGAGATATTTTATATAAATTATAACCAAAATAGAGCAGGAGTGGCTATATTTATATGAGACAAAATAGACGTTAAGTCAAAAACTCTCACAAGAGACAAAAAAAATCATTAAATAATGATAAAGAAGCTAATTCCTCAATAGTATACAACAAGTGTAAATACATATGTACCCAACATCAGAGCACCTAAGTACCTAAAGTAATTATTAACAAAACTGAAGGGATAAATATATAGCAACACAATAATAGAAGGGAACTTCAACACCATACTTTGAACAATGGATAGACAATCCAGTCACAAAATCAATAAGAAGAACAGCTGACTTCAACAACACTTCTGTATCAAATAGACCATATAAGCTGACAGCCTGACACCGGCTGCTGATGGCAGATCGTTCTCCAGGATCGTGCAAGAGTGACAGTCACTTTGGAACAGCTGTGGGAAGGTTCTCCAGGACCATCATCGAGGAAAGACACACCTTGGGGTTGCAAAACAGCATGTCAACCCAGAGAAAGGCCTTGATGGGGGAAAATGATTCTTAAATATAGGCATTATAAGTCAGGTTGATTCTTGATTAGCAGGGCCAATCCCACCCAATGTGGCATTTCATCAGGAGGCATGATGAAATGATGCCAGAGCAGGTCCCTATCAAGTGACCTGGTCCCAAAGGTCTTCTGACTCCCATTTATGGGATCCAAAGGGTTGGCAAAACATTCGTTCTTCGGAGTGGAGAATGCTCCATGTCTCTTCTAGGGTCTCTAACAGTGAAAGCAAATGGAGTGTCAGATATCCACAATTACTTGCAAATAATCCCAATAGCTACAATATGAAATTTGTAGATTTCCATATGAAATTTTCGCTGGATTGCCCTTTTTAAAAATCAGAGCCTGCTTTAGTTCATTCACCTTTTTTCTGTTTGCATATTCTAGGGTTGTTGTCAGCCTGCCTTCATTGCCATCTTGGCTGTGTCCTTAGAGTTTGATAATGGGTTCCCTTGGGGGTAGAACTCATTAGAATATTTATCCTTGAAAACAGCACAGTTGTCATCCCCTTGGGTATATCTGTCTCTTTGGTCATATCTTGAAATATGTTTGTTGCCTCATTGAGAGCTCCTTGTCAGTCCTCTACCCAGATCTTCCTTCTCCATTTGACCTCTGGTTCTTCCTCCTGTATCTTTCCTACTCTAAAAGTAAGGATTCTCCACTGCTTTGTCCAGACTTGTTTCTTTATCTCATAGCTATCTCTTTTCTCTCTCCTCTTGCCTCATTATTTTTGACTTCAACTTTGTCAACAGCTTTATCATCCTATCCAGTGTAATCATTTCCCTAGAAACTAGACTTCTCAATGCCCACAGAATAGTACTCACACAGCTTAGTAGAGCAGTCTGTCTTTCTGACTTCATGACCAACTTCATGCATCTACAAATAACAGACTTCTCATGCTTTGCAAAACTATTATAGTAGAACTTGATAAAGTACTACAATGTAATGCAAAACTTGATGAGGTATCACACTATGATACAAATATACAGTAATTGGCTCCAGCTCCCACTCTCAAACCGGGAGAAAAAAAGGTCCTAGCTTTTTGGAGGGGGGCCTTGGGGAAAAGGGAAGTAGGAAGTAAGTGAATCTTGACCCATCTCATCTGAGGCTTTAGTAATTCAATTCAAAGCATATTTAACTTTGTAAGGATTTAAGAGAGAGCAAGCCCTGAAACCTTCTAGTGGAAGAAGACTCCAGTGTTCCCAACATGTATCTCTCTCAATGTCTAGCTTTCCTGTCTGCATCACAATGGGGTTACATCCAAACGTAGTGACTGTGCAGCTGACCCTGCTGCTCCTTTCTAGTTCATCAAGGAAACTGAACAGCTCTACTGCCTAAAACAGGAGCAGCAGCTCCTGCCCCTCCCCTTCAAACGACACAATGCACCACGCAAGAACTGGACAACCAGCTAAAAATAGTGTTTCTCATTAACCTCATAACATTGTCACTTTTATTTTACTTGATTAGAATTTTAGACCCCCATTATCGCATTGTGGCAGGTATTATTATACCATTTTCTGCAAATATCTTTGCTGCTGTGGTTCTTACTGGCTTAGACAACTTTCTTTACCTTTTTCTTTATTTATTGAAATGTTACTCACTTTCTATGGCCTAGTAAATATGGTGTCACCTGTATAAAGTTATTTTGAGTCTTCTCATTAAAAAGCATGAGTTAATTTAGTAGTTAATGGCATGAAGCTCAAGTTACTTTAGTGCTCACCTTCCTAGTCACAGTATGACATTTTCAAGATTTCGTTCTCTGTGTTTCTATAGATCTTAAGTTGGTTTTGTATTAATAGTTAGTTGTTTATACATTTGTCTTCCCCATTAAATTATATGTTATTTTAAGAGCCTTTATGATTTTTTTCATTTTCACTCCCAGAGATTAAAATGGGATAAATTTTATAAATATTTCTTGAATTAATTTTTTAAAGTTGGTATCCTATCTCTATTAGAATGAGAGCAAACAAGTGATTGGCCAAGGAATCCATATGATCAATGCATTTTTGTGTTTTTTGTAGTTTTATCAACAGAATTCAAGAATAGGTCTTAAAACTGGACAATATTCATATGGAATGTATAGCTATTATCTTGTAAATGCTTCTCATGTGCTAGATATTTAGTTAACATGACTCCATGATGCAGATAGCTCTGCTACATAGATGAGAAACCTACTTCTAAGTGAGGCTGAGTAACTTGCTGAAGTTCTCAGTTATTATAAGTGGAGAAACACTTTTCAAATAAGAATAAGAAAGAACATTGGGCTAATCTCTTCTTCCATCATTTTAAGGAAGATAGAGTAGAATTATGTGGGCAAAACATGTAGTTGTGGCATTAGACTGTCTCCACATCTCACCATCCTCAAGTTCATGTCCATTAGCTTATATTTCGGTCCCAGGTAGAATTGTGGGGGACCCTGCTACCTACTGCTTGGCATTTCCCTCCATGCTTTAGGTTTCCTAGTAGCCTAAGTATTTTTAAAAGTATAGATAAGCTGTTTTTTTTTAATTTTGCAAAATCTCTGTCTTTATGCATACAATAAAAACAGTCCACCAAAATGAATTTAGATATTTATCAGTAGGAACCCCACTAAAATTCAGGAGAAAACAAACATGTGTTTTTAAAAGCTTGAAATTGGTGAATTTAAACATACCATATTTACAGGAAACCCTAAGTTTGTTGTTTTCATATTGTTGTATGCATCATATTTTTCCTGATACAGATATAGTAGATGCACCCAGTGAAATAAATGCATAAAAGCTCCAAAAAGGAGGAAGGAAATTAAAATCTCCCAATATCCCATTTCCTAGAGATGCTGTTGTAAATACTTCAGAAATAGTTTTTTACTTTTTTATCTATGCATGCAATGCATGTGTACCTTTTAATATTAAATTGGAGTTATTCTATAACCATTTTTTAATCTTTTAAATGATCAATTTAGTATGAATATTTTCTCATATCAGTAGTATTTCTACAGCATAATTTATAATATTGGTATAACATTCTATAAACTAGATCAACTCTATTTAGCCAATCATAAAAAGTTGACATTTTAAGTTCTTACCAGAGTTTCAATTTTACAGATAATATGTGATGCAGGAATTTTTGTAAGCCTCTCTGGTAATTTCCTTAGGCTACATTTCTATAAAGATAATTATTAGGACCCAGTTCTGTACATTTTAATACTTCAGATATATATTATCAAATTGTCCTTTGAGACTTTGCACCAATTTCCATTCCCACCAGCAATATACAAGAAGGCTGGTTGTCTAAACACTCACTTGGGCCATGTGTGTGTGTGTAGCTTGGTATTTTCAATGTCTTTTACTACCAGTGGGCATGAACATTGTTTTACTACATGTATATTGGCTTTTTTTCCCCTTGATGAGTTATGTAATCATACTCTTTTGGCTGTTAGTGTTTTTCTTACTAATTTCTAATGAATTTTATAGATAGGGTAGCATAATTACCAGGTTAAGAATGATCTGGAAACCCTTGCCTAGATGACAGACTACCAGCCTATTCTACTGGCCCACACCTATTCCTGAGGACTCACAAACTGAGCTGTGGGAAAATGCAATAGTGACCTCATTGGCCAACCTATTCCAGCTTTCCAAAAACCTGTGAGTTAGACAAGGAAGGCAGTATTATTTCCATTTCACAGAGGAGAAAAATTTGACTCCAAAAATTAAGAAACTGGTACTAGACCTTAGAATTTTTAAATTATCAGGCCCCTGACTAACTTTTCAGGTGCCAAATCTTGACATCATTCTGTTATATCACCTTACTTGTGTTTATGATTTTCTTGTTTTCCTTTTTCTTCTCATTATTTATTTTTCCTTACTACTTTTTAAAGCCACATACCAGCACTTAGATGGGCATTTTAATCAAGGTGGTTTTAGGTCATGCCTCAAGTCAGGAGAGATGAGCTTTCTGTCAGGAACATAATTAAAATACCAAAGGTTAAATACAAAGAGAGAATCTTAAAAGCAGCAAGAAAAAAGGAGTTAGTTATGTACAAGGGAGCTCCCATATGACTGTCAGCTGATATCTCAAAAGAAATTTTGCAAGAAGGGATTGGCAAGAAATATTCAAAATGATGAAAAGCAAGGACCTACAACCAAGATCACTCTACCCAGCAAAGCTACCATTTGGAATCAAAGGACAGATAAAGAGCTTCCCAGACAACAAAATGCCAAAAGAGTTCATTACCACCAAACCAGTATTATATGAAATATTAAAAGGTCTTCTTTAAGAAAGAGAATGTCAAAAATAAGAACAATAAAATAGCAATAAATATATATCCATCAACAATTGAATCTAAAAAACCAAATAAACAAACAAGCAGAACAGAAACAGAATCATAGATACAGAGAACATTTTGATGGTTGCCAGATGAGAGGGGATTTGGGGGTGAAAAAGGTGAAGGGAGTAAGAGGTACAAATTGGTAGTTACAAAATAGTCATGGGGATGCAAAGTACAGCATCAGGAGTAGAGTAGCCAAAGAACATATATATGCATGATCCATGGACATGTACAATGGCGTGGGGATTGCCTGAGGGAGTGGTGGGGCTGGATGGAGGGGGATAAAGCAGAAAAATTGGGACAACTATAATAGCATAAACAATGAAGTAAAATTTTAAAAAAGAAGTATTGGGAAACTGAAACATTCCTGAACAGAAAAACAATCACCTTATTGTTTATGCTTTATTGCAGAGCTCCTATTTGATAATACGTTGCACTAAATTTATCCACCTTGTTCCTCAGATATTTCTAAACGAATAATATGTTAACTATATTATAACAAACAAAATATAATCTGGAATATCATTCAGTCTAATAATGCTTGTTGCTAGGCAACCACATTCCCAAAATAGTATCTGAAGTGTGCAATGTCAGTATAAGAGATCTAAACAATACAGGACGTAGATACTGATCAGACCTGTACTGATTTTATAGATTCTGAGTTGTTAATATGGTTTTTCATAGCTAGAGAAAAATTAAGTGCTTAGTTTAAAGCTTTTGGAAATTCATGGAGGCAGAATAATTATTTGCAGAAACAAACAGATCAGGTTCAAATCCTAGCTCTATATTTCAATTGCTGAGTGACAGTGGGCAAAATATTTACCCTTTACCCTTAGTTTTCTCACTATTATGATTATTACAATTGGGATAAAAAAACATGTACCTTGTGGGATTGTGAAGACTCAGGAAAAAGGGCTTCACATAGTTTCATAGTGTCCAATAAATTTAAATTATAATGATCATGATGATGATAGCTTGAAAGGTCATGAAAGTAATTTTTTAATCCTTTCATTTTTGTGAAGCAATTAACACACTTACTGAGCATTAGCCTTGAGTAATAAGCCATACAAATAAGTCCTGGCCTTCAAAGAATTTACAATTTCATTTGGGAGGTAGATATACACTAGAGAAAAGATAGTGACTGCCAGGCATATCCGATGCCCTGAGCTGGCATAAAGGTTAGTGTGCCCTAGAGACTGAGAAGAGGCCTCATCTTTGTGGCATAGTGAGCAAGAAGGAATGTGGTGTGAAGTAAGACTGAAGGGATGAGATAAGGAGAAATCATGCAGCATCTTAATCTGCAGAAGATGTTTGGATTTTAGTCCAGTTGTCATCGTAAAGCACTGGAGTATATTAAGCAAAGAAAAGGTGTGACCTGATCCATGTTTTAAAGACTTCCTGTAAGGACTTTTTGCAGAATGATTTGGTTTGAAGTAGGAATGGAATTGAAAGTGCAGTTAGGAGGATCTTTGGCACAATAGATGACAATGACCCAGGCCAGGGTGAAAGCCATGGATATGCAGAAAAGTGGACAGATTCAAAACACTTTGAGGGAGAATCATTGGGATTTGTGATTTATGGGTTGTATAGAATAAGGGGAAGAGTAGAGTTAAGCATGCCTCATATTTCTAGATTGAGCAGCTGGGTATATAGTAACAGAAGAATGAGAAAAATGTCATAATTAGTAAGGGAAGGGAATGGTTTTTAAGAAAGGGAATTGTAGTAAAAGAACTCAGGGTCTCCTTAGGAAACAGCAAGTAGCCCAGTTCAGCTCAGGATGGGTGTGTGTGTGTGTGTGTGTGTGTGTGTGTGTGTGAGAGAGAGAGAGAGAGAGAGAGAGAGAGTCAGGGATGAGATGGGATGAGATGGGTGAGATAAAGCTGGAAAGGGATTAGTTTGCATGGGTTCATGAATATCACACAAATAAATGTATGTGGCTGTGTGTGGTTTATCCATTTACATCATTATTTATAGCTATATCTTCTGTCTGTGAGCTTTATTTTCTACTTTTCCCTCTAGGTAGGCTTAATTTTTATGGAGCATGATAAGGATAGAGAAAGAACACAAAGAACAAGCTATGCTGTCCAATAGGGTAGCCACTGGCCACGTGTGGCTATTTAGCACTTGAAATGTGGGTTGACTGAATTGAGATGGGGTCAGGTGTAAAATGCACACCCTGTTTTGAAAGACTCAGTATGAAAAAAAGAGATATTAAATGCCTCAATGATTTTTATATTGATTATATATTGAAATAATATTTTGGATAGATTTGGCTGAATAAAGTAGATTATTAAAATTAATTTTATTAAATTTAATGGAGCTATTAGAAAAATTAATTAGCATATGTTCACATTGTATTTCTGTTGGACAGTGTTGATCTAACTGTCCCTAACTCACGTCCACTTACCCGGGCCACCTGAAGAAGGAGCTTCTACTTTGCAGTCCATGGTTTCTTAATAGCAGTGTTCCTGAAGGGTAGAGCAAGTGAGCTAGTGTGGATGAATCATTCCAAGGGGATTAGCCAGGGTCCTTGGGTGAGCTAGAAGTCAGTTTTACCTACAGGAGACTTGTTGATCCTCTACAACTTAAAACATGGGATATCCGCAAAATATTCAGTAGCTCTGCTGATTTCTCTTTTCATTTTATTTCTTGCTCTCCCTGCAAGATTTAGCTCCTTCTCCACAAGATTTATATGGTAGAATTTTCCTGTGCATTTTCTCTAATCAGTTATTCCCCACTCAAAATTACATGTTATGCATTTTCCTGCCATTAGCCAGGTGGTGTTCTAAATGCTAATCATCATAGAAAATTATAATACAGTATATTGAGGACTTTTTTTATAACCCCTATACATCTTAAAATACTCACAAGGTCACTTAGCCCACAGGGGTACCTATGATATGATGATGCTTATTATCACTACCTGTGAAGTCACTGTAGGAGACAGAGTGAGTGATTATTGAGCATACAGGAAGGCAGAGGAGTTGTATATCTGGTCAGGAGAGAACAACCCTGAAAACCACCTCCATTTCATTGGTTAAGAAAGACTATGTGAGGAGGGACGGGGTGGGGGCAACATTATTAAATGTGTAGAGCTGGCAAATTAAGGATGTCCGTGGGAAAAATGACTCATAAATGTGTAGAGCAGAAAATTCTCTGGGGCGAGAGTGAAAGCATCACTGGGTCTAGAAGAAGCAAAGGACTGAGAGGAACAGGGAGAGTGAGGGAACCCAGCAAAGGACTTTGGAGGTAAGTCAGCCTTTGAAATTCTTTGCTCATACTATAACCTGATGGCCCCAAGGAGTGGGTATAGAGAAATGCTGTTGGAATAGTTTTAAAAATCAGGGAAGGAGGTTATCCTAAGAGGATGCATTTCATTACAATATATACTTTTTTTTTCTCATGAAGAAGTATTCCAGTTTTATACTGAGATCCTAGAGAACTTGTAAGGCTCATTTGGTATCAGGTCTTGCCTATACTAAGGTTTATACATTTGGTCACTGGAGATCTTTTAGCCTTTGAAAGATTTTGCTCTGAGTTAATGAAACTATTATTTAAATATTTTACATGAGTGCCCTCCAAGCATGTTAAACTTAACCTGTCCAGTTGCTCAAGCCAGAAGTCTAGATTAGATCCTTGATCTTTTTTCCTCTCTGTCTCTCTATCTTGTCCCCCTATCTGATCTAATACATCAGCTAGTTTATCAGTTCAAACTCTAAAAGAGATTCTGTCTCTGTCCATGCCTCTCCATCTCCTGTGCCCCGCTGTAGTCGAGGACCCCATTCTCTCTCACAGGATGTTTATAGCAGTCTCTTTAATGCCCTCTCTGCCTCCAAACTTGCCCTGCTGCTAACCTGTTTTCCACACTGCAAGGTGATTTTATTTTAATCTTTAGTACCCCTTGGCGGCTTTCCATTGATCTTTGGGTAAAAAAATAGGTCACTTATTAATGGGTCCTAAAGAGCCTGGCATGATATGGCTTCTGCCTCCTTTTCCAGCTTTATCTCATGCCAGTCCCTCTGCTGCACTTCAGTCCAGATGCAGAGCCTTTCTTTAGGTCACAGACACATGAGGCTCTTTTCTGCATCTGTGTCTGCACATACCCAACCCCCGCTTTCTGCTACAATTCTTTCTCCTGTTTTGGCTGGACTGATTATAACTCATTCTTTTGACCTCAAAGAGTTATCTGCAATCACCTAATTTAATATTGGTTTACCATGTTATTCTCTCAGAGAACATCCACAACATTTTCCTTCATAACACTTAACTGTAGCTTGTATATTCACTTGTTTAATTCCTGTTTTCTTCATTATATTATAAGCCCCACAAGTGCAGAGAACATGTTTGTGTTTTCACCAGTGCATACCAGTGTCTAGCAGTTCTAGTATACAGTAGGTGGCCAACCAACAATTGTTGGATAAACAGAAGGGTTAAAAAATGAAGGACAAGTTGTATAAAATTTCTTCCTTCTAGTAATAATCAGCATTTCCTTTTGTAATGTGCTCTACAGTTTACAGAGTATTTCACATACATTTTTTAAATTCAAAGTAGCTCTGTAACTTATATAATAGAAAGAATAGGATCAGTGTCTGTTATATATAGAATATGTAGTAAATTAAAAGATCTATTTTAAGACAGAGCTTTTCAGCTGCCAACCTTTCATTATGCCTGAATGTATTTTTCCTTAGGGTAAAGAATTTTACAGGGATGGTGTAAGTATAGAAAGGAAGTTAACAATTTTCCCTGTTCAGTAGAAGCTCTTTTAATGAACCACAAGTTAACCCGCCCACCAGATAAACTGATATTTTCCACAAAAGAGTGCTGTTTCACAAAAGAGTAAGTTGACTACATAGGAAAAGCTTAATTCAGTCAAGTCACTAAAAATGTGTTATCAAATTAGGTATAGGTAAGAATACGGCAAAAAATTAAGAAAAATCTTAGAAACATATGATTCTTCATTCAGGTTGCTCTGCAAGTGTCTTTAATTTCTCACTCTACTCCAAAGAAATTAAATCTGGAATGCCTACAGAGTGCATAATTGGTATGGTTTGTAAAAGGAAGACTTTGAGGAACTCAAAGCAAAAGACTTGGCCATTGTTAGAGACTGGCACACAAATGTTCATTTGTATATTTTGAGTTAAATTGTTTGAGACATGTACGTGTTACCTTTTGTGATTTCTCTCATCCTCTGACTGTCACTTGAATCCTAATCACACTGGGAAAAGAGTTTCCATGGACTTGACATTTTATGGAATAGGGAGGATCCCACTCTAGCTACCATCCTCCTTTTTCATAAAATATGTGAAGAGCATGGTTTAATTCTGTCCGCTTCGCTGGCACACCTTTACTATTTACTCACCTATTATTAGGTGGCTTCTTACTCTCCTCTTCTGACTTTTCTCACATAGAAATGACCAGTTACCTCCTAAGTGCCTACTTTAAATCCCTTGCTCTTGTCTCTCTAGCATTTTATAGTGCTGCCCTTGCCTCTTAATCAAACCTCTCTTCCTCTTAGCTTATTTTAACCAGACTATTCTGCCATTTATTTATTTATTTAGCATGCCTGAATGCCTTTTTTACTCCTTCCTCCTCCTTTATGTGCTCACATATCTTCTTTTTATTTTCCTGCCCTGTTTCTTATTCTTTCTATTTTGATTTTCTCATACACATAATTTTCACTGGTAGTCCCATCCACCAGTGTAATCAAGAAGCCTGTTACTCTTTATGGCCTTGGGCATTCTCCTTTGGTACAAAAAGCTGTAGGAATAGTTAATTCTTTACTTATTTAATTTAGCTGTCAAAACAATATTATACATTTGACATTATTGACCCCATTGCATAAGTGAGGAGTATGAGGCACTGGAATTTTTAATAACTTGCCTAAAATCACAGTACTAATAAATACTGGTACATAGGTCTGCTCATTTTGAAAGCTATGTTCTTTGCAATGAATGAATTTAAATCTATAAATTTCTATATAATCTTTATTTAAGCTACATTCCACAAATTTCAATATGTGATATTTTCCATATCATTTAGTTCTAAATATTTCATAATTTCCATTGTGATTGCTCCTTAATCCATGGGATATTTACATGTGTTTTTCTCATAACATGTGGAAATTTTTCTCTTACTATTTTATCAATTTACTTACTTAAAATAATTTTTACAGATATTTATTTTCATTGATTGTTTTAAATTGTATTGGCTTAATTCTTGAGAAAATGAGAGGACTAGCACAGCATTGTGCCTATACATCACCTCCTTATGTTATAAAAGAAATAAAAGATATGGAACATATTCTCAAAGTGCTTAGTCTGTTGGGAAGCATCTTTTTTAAACAAATAAGAGCAATCAAGAGAAGCCAATATGATAATTCACAGTAGTCCTGAGGATAAGATGTTCAGTGGGGATTGTCTGAATTAGAAACATTTTCATGGAAGTAATGGGATGTGAATTAGGTCTTCCAGGAAGGAAGGGTAGAATTTGGGTAAATCAGGTGAAGGACGGGGTGTTTTAGGCAAGGAGGCCAACACAAAGGAAGTTATCATGGAATAAATACTGTGTTGTTAGTCAGTGTCTAAGCCACCCTTATTTTGCCCCTTTGGAACAGGAAATAAGTGTTATCTTGGTTCGATACAGCAACATTCAAAATAATGTTTATAAAACTACTAAATCTCTGGGAATGTTCTTTTAAAATTAATTGTTCCTAATGAGTCTCTTTGTTGTGACACTCTGCTAACGTGTGTTAATTAAACCTCATCCTTCTTAAAGTGGGACCCTTATTGTAACAGGACATGACCCCTGACTTCTTTTTTTATTGAGTTATTGGGGGCACATTGGTTAATAAAATTAAATAGGTGTCAGGTGTACAGTTCTATAGTGCATCATCTGTATATTGTACTGTGTGTTCACCACCCCAGTCAAGTCTGCTCCCATCACCAGTTATCCCCCCATACCCTCTTCTACCTCTCCCCAGCTCCCTTTCCCTCTAGTAATTAACATACTATTGTCTGTGTTTATGAGGGTTTTTTCCCCTTAATCTCTTCCCCTTTTCTACCCAACCTTGCAACCCCCATCCTCTTTGACATCTATCACTTTGTTCTTTATCTATGAGTCTGTTTCTATTTTGTTTATTGGTTTATTTTGTTCATTAACTTCCACATATGAGTGAAATCATATGGTACTTGTCTTTTTCTGACTGGCTTATTTCACTTAATTCACATAATTCTTTCCAGGGCCGTCCATGCTATTGGAAAATGTAAGATTTCCTTCTTTTTAATGGCCAAGTAGTATTCTGTTGTATGATGGTACCACAGCTTTCTTTATCCCCTCATTTACCAATGGATGCTTGGGCTGCTTCTAATCTTGCCTATTGCAAGTAATGCTGCAATGAACATAGGGGTACATATATTCTTTTGAATTAGTGTTTAGCATTTCTTTGGATTTATTCCCAGAAGTAGAGTTGCTGGGTCATAAGGCAGTTCCATTTTTAATTTTTTGAGGAAATGTCATAATGCTTTCCACAGTGGCTGCACCAATCTGCATTGTCACCAACAATACATGAGAGTTCCCTTTTCGCCACATCCTCACCAGCACTTGTTGTTTGTTGACTTATTGATGATAGCCTTCAGAGAGGTGTGAGTTGATATCTCATTGTGGTTTTAATTTGCATTTCTCTGATGATTAGTAATATTGAGCATCTTTTCATATGTCTGTTAGCCTCTTGGGATGTGTGTATTCAAGACCTCTTACTTCTTAAAGGATAGTTTCCAGAGTGAAGCCCACAAGAAACACCAGGTGTGAGATCTTTAATATGGGATAGTACTTTGTGGTAAACAAATTCACAATGTGGCCATGTGGCTGGGATAGTCAAGAAAAAATATGATCAGCAACACTGAAAGGAAAAGAAATCAACAGAGACAAGAGGGAAGGGGGAGGACAGGGAAAGGGAAGGGAAGGGGAGAGTCAAGGAACATATAGCAAGGACTCATGGACAAAACCAAAGGGGAAGAGCTGAGGGAGGGAAGGTGGGAGGGGGCAAGGGAAAGAGGTGGGGAGGAGGCAGAGACAAATGTATTTAAAAAAGTAAATAAATTAAAAAAAAATCTCAAAAAAAAAGAGATAATGTATTTACTTTTCAGAAGGCATAAAATTTCAAATGAAGAAGAACAAGTAGACCAATTAGATCTTAACTTATTTTAGTATTTTAGAGTTCAGACTTGGAATTCAACAGATCTGACTTTTAATCCTAGCTCTCCAACTTAAAATTTGATGACCTTGGATGATTTTATTTAACCCTTATATGCTTCATTTGCTTCATCTATAATATGGGAATAACAATATCTATGTAAATGAGGCTGTGAAAATTAAATTTAAAAAAAGGATAAATCACATGTTTTAGTACTTGGCACATTGTAAATGTTCAGGAAGTTTTAGCTAAACATAAGTTTGGATATAAATGCCCAGCAAATGAGGAGTTACTTTTCTGTTCATAGCAACACAATGTGATTTTACCAGTATAAATTATATATGCCCAAAGTGGTAGAATGTTAAATATGAAAAATATGTATATAGGCATTGTTTCTGTATGGATAATGAACCAACCTCAACATAATTAACGGGGCTATTAGTAACATAGGACCAAGTAACAGTGCCTCACTATTTATTTTAACATGTAACCAAAAGGTCTGTTCCTTTAAGTTACTTTTTTGAGTTGAGTCAGTAATTTTTTCAGAAGGACACAGGCAGATGAGAAAATAAATTTCTAGAATAAACTGATATTCTAAAACCCTTTATGTATTCATAATTCTAGATTATGAGATAATTGCAGAGTAGCTGAAAATGTATGACAGAATCGACAAACAATGCAAGCCAGCTTCTGTGGCTGGTGGTGATGCCTAGAGAAAGCAATTTGCTAATAAATATTTTCAGTCTCCATTTTGATTCAATTGCCATGATATTTGTAAACATGAATGAGGAAAGTAACTTTTTAACCTAGAAGTTCCAGAGAGAGTTACCAATGTATTATTTTATTGTAGATGCTCAATCCGTCTCCGAAATATGGATACCTTATATTAATGTATGTGACTTTGACTGTGACGTCCTGTATGTTTCCAAATCCACCTACCTCTAACTGCTTTAGGGAGCTTTTGCCTGTGATTCATCACTGCAGGGGCAATACAGCCCTTTATCCGCCTCCTGACTACAGTGTTTCTTTAACTGGGCTTTATCTTTCAAGCCTCTAAAAATCAATCTGGTGTTAGATAATTCTATTGTTAGATAATTCTTTTAGTAGGAAAAATGTTTCAATAAACTTAAAAATATTCTCCTGAAATTATTTCCAAGTGATTTTTTTTAAAAAGATACATTAAACTTTGCCAACCTGATATTTTGCTTTTATAGTGGACTCTGTTAATATGCTGGAACTGAAATTACATCCTTTCATGCTTCAATTTGAAAGTGACAATTTAGGCCATTTGTGTAGAAATAGTACTCACTTATAAGAAAAATTAATACAGTAGAATGCAATTATATTATTGGGCTCCTTTTTACCCAAATTTAGATAGCCTTTCTATAATATCATGTCTCTTGAAATGTAATTGTATTCAAAGAAAAGCCTGATACACAGTTATTCTACATGGAATAGGGAAGCTGTTAGCGTTACCCCCCAACTACAGATTTACTAGCTTCGAGACCTAAAGAATGTCATATTTGGAGTATGATATATGATAAAAGACATATAGAAGGAAAATAGCTCTTAATCTGAAGACTGCATCGATCCAATTCATTATTTATTGAAAGCCTGCTCTGGGATGAACACAGCGCTAATCATGCAATTCTTGCCTCACTGAATCCACCATTTTGAGGTGGGGCAGATGTAGAAGCTGAGTACCAAGCCAGTGGATGAATATCATCAAATACTAAATGTTTGCTCTGAAGGAATGCTATAGGGACCAGCACTGGGGACCGACTAAAATTCTGTGATCACATAGGGCCTCACTGGAGTCATGAGAGGGAGAGCCTGGGGAAGACCATTATAGCTGGAGGAAACAGCAGGTTCAAACACCCCGAAACATAGTGCTGACCAGTAATAGAGGGCAGGTCCCAAGGCTGGGAGAGTTATATGAACCCAACGGGATTGAAGATTGGAATAACATATTTTTTAATTTTATTTTTCAGTTACAGTTTATACTTAATATTATTTTGTTTTTGCACCAGGTGTATAGCGTAGTGGTTAGACAATCATATACTTTACAAAGTGCCCCCTCACCGATATTTTCAGTGCCCACCTGGCAGCATACACACTTAATACAATGATTGACTGCATTCCCTGTGCTGTACTTTACATGCCTGTGGCTATTTTGTAATTACTAATCTGTACTTCTCAGTCCCTTTACTTTTTCTACTTTTCCACCCAGACCCCCAACTCCCCTGTCCTCTGGCAGCCCGCTGTCTGTCCTCTGTATCTACGAGTCTGTTTCTGTTTTGTTTGTTCATGTATCTTATCACTTCAGTCTCAGCTTGCATGAGAACACATTTTGGCTGGGATTGTGTCATATCGCAAGTAGCTAAGTGTTTTACTACTCTCTACTGTGTGAGTGGGTGTACGGCAATTCTGTAGCAACCCCTGGATGACTGCAAAGTCTAAAAGAATTGAGAGAGGATTTACTGATTCACCATTACCTTTGCTTCCAAAAGTGCCTGACACCCATTGCATTATTTAACATTGCATGTTGTTATATTTTGAAATGCAAAATTTTCTCTTCTTAGTACATTAAGATATAAAGTGGAGATTTGTACCCTCATGTTTAATGATCCTCCTTAATATTCATATGGCACTTCCATCTTGATATTTGACTAGCACTTATTTACTCTAATTTTGTTACAAAGAAAAAGAATATTACATTAAAAAGTTAAGAAGCGTCCAATTCTACTGTGTCCCGATGCAATGAGGAATTCTGTTTTCAGTCACTTTGTACTTGGATTGTTTATCAGTCCTACTTTCTCATCTTTGTGTTTCACTGCTGAGCACATTCAGCACTGAGGATCAAGTGTGTGTCCTTTACTTTTGACCTCCTCACCCATTTATTCATCAGTTTCTGCTAATGATGCCAAACTGTGTTGGAATATGTGAACCCAATAAAGCCATGATTAGTTCAATTTAATGATAATCAGCCTTCTGGTAGGGTTTCCAACAATATATTGCATCATTAAAAGCAGGAATTACTTATCTCAAAATCAAAATCATCTGATTACTAATATACTTCTGTTAACATATTGGTGATATTTATAGGGAGAAAAAAGCATGTTCCTTGAATGTGCTTGCAAAAAGAGTTTGTACTAATTTCTCCTAAGCAGGCTGCTTTTTAATACTATGTTTAAGTTATATAACATGCTAATTGAAGTCTTAAAATGGAAATTTAATAACTGTCCTTTTTTTAAAAAAAAGGGAAATAAGTTATATCTGCAGCAGGTATGTCTCTGTGTATTTTGATTTTTTATTCTGACAGCCTACCTGTAATGTGAAGGACTTTGGACTCAGAGCAGTCAGCTATTACAATTGTTTGTGTCTGTATGTATTCTCAAGAGTCTTCATAGTTGAAATGAAATAAGTAACGAGTTTGGTTTGCAGCAGACCATTCTAGACCAGGATTTTGGTGGAGGCTTTATTCATTTCTCCTGACTTTTACCATATGTCTGCCTTTGTATGAAGTATTCTGTCCATCTTTATAACCAGTGAGAGCATGTTGTTGATTTAAAACAAAACTTTATTGAAAAGATTTACATTTTAATGCAAAAAAAATAGGTAAAAGCAGAATTACTAAGTAATAAATGTACATTTAGATTTGGGCTTTAATTTTTAAATGTTTATTTAGCAAAGTACTGCCCAAAATATGTAGGCAGAGATTTTTATTGGATTGACAAGAAAAGCAGTTCTGAATTTCATAAAGCAGTCACCAGGGAGACTATATTGTCAGCAGCAGTAATTACAGCAGGTAATTGTGTCATTTACCCTGTTACAGGCCACTGAATGTGACGAGCATGGGACATACCAGCTGTCACACCCTGTTAGCTTCCACGTTCTGGGATTTACAAAATCACACCAGGACTCACTCTTGGTGAATGAAAGGAAAACAGAAATAAGCTCAGATGAAAAACTATTGCAGCTTTTAGAGAAAGACTTTTCTAGAAAGCAAAAAGTATACATTTCTATAAAATTGAGAGTCAAAATGAGCATTCCTCTCTTTCATGTTTAATTCTTATAGTCAAAGGCTGTTGGATTGTTAGTACATATAACTAAGATCCAGCTCTGCTGCTTATTAACTCTGATGTTGGATAAGTCATTTGATTTTCCTGAGCCTCAGTTTTTCCATGTGGTTAATAAAAAATTTGGTGAAGGATACAACCTCCAAGGTTCACCTTCCCTTATAAAATTCTGTGTTTCTCATGGGAATAAACTCTTTTGGGCGTTACAGATAGACCAGCAAACAAAGTTGGGTCTCCGCCCTCATGAAACTTTCATTCTAATGAAAAAAATAGACTGTATGTACATAAGCAGACAATTTTATATAGTTCAGTGTTCACTAGGGGCAAGTGCAGTGAAGAAGGAACACAGGTGAGGACAGGCTGTGAGATGGAGCTTCTCTGTGGAGGCACTCTCAAAACAGAGGCCTGAGATTAGTGAGCAAGCCAACCATGAAAACGTGGGTTAACAGCGTCTCAGGAGGAGGGAACAACAAAACGTTCTGTCTGTTCAAGGAAGACGGAGAGGCCGGTTGGCTGGGTGTTGGAGAGAGGTCGAGAGACAGCTTCCCTGGGGACGCACTGTGTCCATGGCAGGGACTTTGGATTTTATTTGAAGTGGGAAGAGAGTCCAGGGAATGGTTGAAAGCCAGAGCGATACCACGATCTAGTTTAAATTTTGAAAGAATCCGCCCGCTGCATGAAATAGGAAGGCTACAGGTGGGCATATTTGCACTTTAACAGAATAGACTCAAATATATTGGTATATGTGTGGTCACTTTTAAAGATCGTGTAATTTCAATTTTATGCTGAAATGTTTTTGAAGAGATGTTAGAAAAGAATAATGATTACAACTGAGATTCTGTTAGTAATTTTTGATGTTTTTAATTGCCTTTGATTCATTTTACCTTAGATACTGTAGAACTGGTAGAAATAATCACAAAGGAGGAAAAAATGCTAACTTCATTTGTGCTGGCATGCCTGAGTTTTCAACCCAATTCTGGAAAGACTGTGAGATGTAATACTGTGTTGCTAAATTTGATTAAACACAGATAAATGAATATGTTTCTAGTTATTTCTTCTCTGAAATAGTTGAATAGGGATAGAGAGAGGAGAGTTCAGGAGTATAAATCCAATCAGACCTGCAGAAAAGCCTTTCATCGTTCATATTCAGCGTTCAGGCCAGAAGCTTCTTATAACATTTTAGATAGAATTTTTTCCTCCTCTTGGAGTGTCCTGCCAAACAGATTCATTTTGTAATGCATGAAAACATTCAATCCACAAACATGAATGGAGCATCAGGTTCCAGTCAGGCGCTCTGCCAGGCACTCAGAGGTACCTGCAGAAAATGTGGCAGTGACCATATGCTTGATGTTGAAGTCAGCGGTCTCCCCCGAAAGCTGGGCTCACACAGACGACCTGCATTCTGTCCTGACTTAGACGTCCTGGAATGGCTAGGAAGTTGGTTGATGCCCGTTATGGCAGGGCTAACTCCCCTCTAACCACTCTGTGTTATGTCAATTGAGGTATAAAAGGAAAACTCCCCTTCCTTGTCCTCAAGGAGCTCATAACCTAGAAGCAAAGATAGGTAAGAAAATAGGCAGCTGCTATCCAGGGAGTTCAGTGCTATGATAGACGGCACAGAGCGAGCACAGGGAGCGCGTTAGGCGAAGATGCTGAGCCACGAAGGTGAGGGGGTAGTGGCAAAAAAAGGGAATGGGAATTTAAAGAAAGAGGAAAAATCAATTTCTGTGTTTATACCTTTCTGCTCCCAAAATAAATTTATAATTAACGTCAGTATTGTCCTGTTCCTAACATTCAGTTATTCAGAAATACATATAACTAAGTGATTTCCACCTGCTCTCTTAGAGAGTTCTCTTTCTCAAAAGTTTCCTGTCGTGATTCCATCATTTTGGTTTTCCCAGCCCTGGGATTTGTAAAAATGGTGGGAGTCCACTTTCAAAATAATCATTTTGATTTAGCATCTTAGTCTGTTTGGGCTGCTGTAACAAAGATACCACAGATGGGGTGCTTAAACAACACCCATGTATTTCTCACAGTCTAGCAGCTGGAAGGCGAAGCCGGGGGATGACAGATTTGGCGTCTGGGGAGGACCTGATTCCTGGTTCAGACAGCCTTCCTCTGGCTGTGTCCTCCCATGGTGGAAGGGGCCAGGTACTCTCTTGGGGTCCCTTTTATAAGGGCACTGAAGCCATTCCTGAGGGCTCCACCATCCTGATCAATCAATCACCTCCTAAAAGGCCCACCTCTAAATACCATCATCAGGAACTAGCCTTCCACATATGAATCTGGAGGAGGCACAGACATTCAGTCCATAACATTTAGTTTTTAATTTCATCTTGAGGTACAGTGAGTTGGGGTAAAGGATGGAGAATGCAGAGCCCAGATTAGAAGGCGGAGAAGCAAGACCAGTCAGTGGAGAAGTGGTCAATCTGCCGTAGACTCTCAGGAGGTCAGTGGTGCCAGCTGTTCCTTGGTGACTGCAGGTCTTTCCGCTTCACCTTCCTGCCTTCTCCCTCTTGTCCCACTTTACCTTCAAGGGACATTCTAAAGGAGGGAATAGATTTTTATCATTTGTGGGTAGCTGTGCAAAACATGCTTAAATGACACTGAAAGAGGGAGCCTTTAGATACACTTGCTGTTTTACTAGATCCGGCTGCAGAAAGGAGGGGGTGAAAGAAAGCAGTGACGAGGGAGGAGTGGGTGGAATTGGAAGAGGGTCGAACAAGAGCGGTGAATTCAAAGAGCAGGTGTTTTCCCCAGAGGAGGGCATGGCTGATTGCAATTCCAGTATATATTTGCAGTCAGATTATAAGTAACAATTTTTTAAACATTTAATTGATACAATGGAATAATAAAACTAGAATGAGTAAATTGGAAAGGAGGTAAATAAAGCTTGCCGTTGGAAAACAAGGGCAAGAAGCTGAGATATAAGAAGGCAAATAGTGAAATAAGATGGGAAAGGAAAGACCGTTAGGATCAGAATCCATCCCCATTTCTTGTTACTCAGCTGTTCCTTAAGCTATACATCTTGTTTTGAGGTAAAATTTCTATTCACAATCAAGCAGCGATCTGATTGAGATCCCAGAGGCCAAAGGCTTAAGGACAAATAATGGGGAGGAGGGGAGTGCTGTCAGCTCTCTGAGGAGGGGTGCTCAGGAGTCAGGGGAAGTGAATGCTCAGTTGGCAGAATAAAGTCTTTCTCCAACTCCTGCAAACACTGGCTGCCTGCGGCAAGCACTCCCCTTGGTGAGGAACAGAGAGAAAAGAATTACGGCCTTTGAAGGAACTCATCTAGTAAAAGTGAGTGACTCAGAATGAGGTTCAGAATAAAAGCCATTTCAAATTCTTGAAAATCATATATTATATAGAAAGAAGAGGCACTCTAACCATATCATCAGAAGAGAAAACCCTTTTTGGATTTAAAAAAATATGGCTTTCTAAATGACAGAATAAAATGTTTTGCTATACTCTTCAATTGATTCCTACCACTCAAGAACTAAACAAAACACAGGAGTGAATTTATCACTAACTTCCTACCTAATATATATACATATATATATATGCTATATCTAGTACCTATAAATTATACATATACACATATAATACATTCGCACACATACATACATGCATATTTATACCTGCACATATATACACATATAATACATTAGCACACATACATGCATGCATATATATACTTGCACATAAAGAAACACGCGTGTATTGGTTTTTGCAAAATAGCATCTATAAATATCTTGACGGCAAGGATTCTGCCTTATTCATCTTATAACAATCACAAGTCTTATATAAGCATAGAACTTAATACTTATTTATAAAATCAATAAAGACATGGTAAGTAGACATTAAAGGATATTAGCTCTAAAATGTCAGAGATAAATTAGATGCTCTGAAGCAAACAGTACAGAGAGAAGCATGAAATAAAAGTACACAGAAGATACTTTTATATACATGTTTTATGTTTTATCAAGGATATTGAAGAAAAATATATAAAGTAATTTAGAATAAAAAAGCCTTGTGCCTTGTATTTTGTGGGATAGAGACTCAGATAACATGCTTTAACAGAGATGAATTTCGTAATGAAGCTCACTTTTAAAATTAAGTTTACTTATATGTAAAACCTAAAGAACAAAATAAATGAACAAAATAGAGACAGACTAATAAATAAAGCAAACAGACTGATGGCTGCCGGAGGGGTGGAATCTGGGAGCCTAAGGGAAAAAGGTGAAGGGATTAGGAAGTACAAATGGGTGGTTACAAAATGTTCACAGGGCTATAAAGTACAGCACAAGCAATAAAGTCACTAATATTGCAATAACTATGCGTGAAGCCAGGTGGGTCTCGGAAACATGGTGGGGGGACACTTTACCAAGTATATGATTGTCTAACCACTATGCTGTTCACCTGAAACTAATACAAAATAATATTGAATTTAAAATGTAATCAAAACATAAACTTTAAATAAAAAAATAAAATAAAATTAAGCCCCCAAATGCAAAGATTGATGGCATTCCTTGCCCCATAGTCCTAACCCTTTAAAATCTGAGAAACATCATTTTATTTTCTACAAGTTGGAAGATAAAAGGTTAGAACACATTGTCTGCTACAAGTATGGAAACCTTCTAGAATTGTCTTAAAATAAATTCAAAATATTGTCTAGGTTGGAATACTTCGGTTGTTTTTCTTAGGTTACTGTACACTTCAGAAGTTCCCTTTTATATTGCATTTATCTTGTGAAGTTTTTATTGCTGTAGTTAGTTGAATATTCTATCTAATCTTATGTTTTATAGGCATTAAAGCAGGCAGGCCTTAGAGCTGTCAATGAAAGGACAGATCACGTGGGGTTAGGTGGGGGTGGTTTTTTCCACCAGCAGAGGTTTTTACTAGCTTAGTGAAAGCCTTTCCCTTCTCAAATAAATGTCAATAAATGGGAAACCATCCCTCTTACCAAATTTAGGAGCAGCAATAGCATGAAAACAGAGGCGCAGCAACCTTGACCTTTTGCCTTGGTGAAGGGAACGGTTACAATCCCTTACGCAATGCATAGGTGCTGCTCTAAGTGTCGAATCCCAGGTGTGTATTGCATGGGTTTTTGATGAGTACAATGAACTTCAGATGCATAGTACTCTGAGAAATTGGAAATTTTGATGTTTGTACAGATTGAAACCTGACCATTATTCATTCATTCACATTTACCAAGCACCTAAACCGTGTCAGGTGTTACGGCAAGAACTGAGGAGTCAAAGATCTGTAAAAAATTCCTTGTTTCAAGGAGTATACTGATTAATGGAGGGTGGCTAAGAGAATTAATAACCCCCAACAGTGTGATCAGGCTGCATTGTGCTAACTCATGAAGCATGCACCTGCACCAGGGTTATTCTAAATGCTTTCCAGACATTATCTCATTTAATCCGTGCAACTCTATACAAAACATACAGATCTATAACCCCTTATCTATAGTTTTGAACTCCCAAAACTCCAGACAGCTGTGGAAATTGAATGTTTATTTTTAAAATTTATTTGACAGCAAAGTTTAATCTGATGTGGTGTTATTTCTCATCTTTATTTATCCAATTTGGTGTAGTCATCCTTTTTATCACAGAAATATTTGTTTGATTACTGAGCTCTGCCACAGATCCTGCTAGAGATTTTATCCTTGTGCTGTTATTACAAGGTCTGTTTAACAGAGGATAATACTATGATTCAGAGGGATTAAATAATTTTGTCCAAAGTTTGATATCTAATAAAGGGCAGAGTCAGGATTTGAACTGAGGCAGCCTGGCTCCAAAGTCCTTCATCTTAACTGCTACGCATTCTGGCTTTCAAATACTATGATACAATTAAGCGCAAGACTCTATGGGCTGTATGGACTCATCTAAATTAGACTGACAGGGTTTTGTTGGTTTTTTTTTATGTTCACTTTATTTTTTACTTTTTATTGTACTTTTCCATTACCATTTATCTGCCTTATACCCTCCTTGTCCCCAACAATTACCACACTGTTCTGTATGTCATGAGTCCTTTTTTTGGCTTGATCCCTCTACCCCGCATCCCCCAGAGCTGTCATCCTGTTCTTTATCTATGAGTCTGTCTCTATTTTGCTTGTTAGTTCAGTTTGTTCATTGGATTCCACATATGAGTGAAATCATATGGTTCTTGTCTTTCTCTGACTGGCTTATTTCACTTAGCATAACATTCTCCAGGTATATCCATGCTGTTGCAAACAGTAAAATCTTCTTTTTTATGGCCAAGTAGTATGAAGGCAAAGAAAGAGGAGAAGACCTTTCTGAGCAAAAAGCAGGCACATGTGTGTGAAATATATGGGGATTGGCTGGTATGATCCTCAGCCTTTAATAGAACCTCACTAAATAATAATAAAATGACACAACGAAGGAGTTGAAAATGGTGCAGTTTGGTAAGAGCAAAGGGTCATAATGAAAGCCTTGTTGAGTAAGCGGTACCTTGATGGCCCATAAAAGCAATGGTGTGTCACTACAAAAACTTAAGAAAAAAATTGAGGGGAGAGAGAGAGGAGATCAGATTTTATTTGAAAAGTTATTCTGATAATTGTTTGGAAATGGATAAAACTGGGACAATGTTGTTGTCATGAAGCTATGCAACAATCGAAAGGAGATATTTTAGTGCCCAAATTTGGCAGCTGCACAGCAGTGGGGATGGAGATGGGGAGTGGAAATGTTAACTGCCAAGGGAGCAGAATCCAGATGAACTGGTCCCTGAATGCGGTGTGTGAGAGGAAGGGAAGAGCAGTCTTTGTTGGCTCCCAGATTCCTGGCTTGAGAGGAAGAAGGCCTTAAGGATAGATTTAGCTGTAGATTCATCTGTGGGTATGCAATATGAGGATGTTCTTTCCTGATGACCTGAAGGGTTTTCTGTGAAGTTGATGGGGTTACGTGCAGAGTGCAAGGGGAGGAAGGTGGGGCAGGCATCTGAATAAAGAGCAACATAGCCGCAGAGGGGATTAGAAGAGAAAACAGGACACATACAGGATTCTCACTATAGACTGACTCAAATATCCTGCATTAGCCGGTCTCTGAATGTTTAGATTGAGACACACTTTTTGGTGACTGATTCACTCTTTAACAAATATTCAGTGCAGACCAATTTTGTACCAGTCATTGTGATAGATGCTGAGGGTAACTGATGATTTTGACCCAAGGGTTACTCTCTCTCTGGTTCTCTAAGAGACAGATTTTGAGTGGGGAGTGTTTACTCAGTTTATTGTCACCATCCACAGAGTAAATTCAATTTCCTATATGATCTTTATTTTTATATTTTGATTTCTTAATTCTGTTGTCTACTTTCCCATAAAAACCAAACCCAACCAAAACAAGAATAACAAAATCCCTGAAAGTAAGAAGCCCTCTAATATAACTTATACTCACCTCACTACCTCTTCCTCCATCACTTTGTTCATTCTCCTTCAGGGCCTCTATTCAACATGGTTTCATTCCACAAAAGCATAGGAACTGGGATGTATAAAGTGAGTAAGACACAATTCCTTCCTTAAATTGATTTGAATCTTACGGTTTTCTTGCTAGCTTCCCAATGGTTCTTCCTGTGTCCTTTAGGACCTCCTTATGCTGCACATATACATGACTCAGCACAGTGCTTGGCAGTCAATAAGCATTCAGTTTCTGTCCATTTGTTTTCTTCCCCTTTCCCTTCCCTGCCTCCTTAACCTTTGCTTCTCCTCTCAGTGTTGCATAGACCCCTGTCTCAGTTCTTGGTCATAATCCAACTCTGACTCTGAGAGAGAAGAATAAAAGGGAGGAAGGAATGCTGCCTTGCTGACATGGGACACCCACTTTGCTGAGGAAAGCCAGTCTCTTCTCATCTGCACTTTGCTGTTAATATCCCTAAAATCTGCTGTAACCTTATCATGGCACCTTTTATTGTAGAGCTCAAGTGGCTGTTTATTGTCCACCCGACAAAATCATGCTGTGTTCCTGACCCTGCCCACATGCATTCCTTGCTCTGCCCTGTCAGTCTTCTCCTTGGGCAGCTCAAGCACCGCAGGGCCCTACCATACCCTTTGCACCCATGTTCTATGTGGACTGCTCTTTCCTATCTTTATCCTTTTTCTGTTAAGCCTTCGTGTTTTTCCAAACCTTCTTGCTTGGCCTGTTTCCTACAGAATACTTCCCCGGACCCTTGTCTGGCTTCACCTCTTCCCCATTAAGCCTCATGAGGTCTTTGTGTATAGGTTGCAGTTTTTTAAAACACTAGGAAAATCCAAATCCAGGCCTCATCACTACCTAGCTAAATGATATTGGGCAAAATATGTATTTGCTTCAAGAAAGCTTTGTATTCCTATTTTTGCGATAGGAACAATAATAGTACCTACCTGAATAGACTGTTGTGATGACTGAAGAGGATAGGGTATATAAAACAGTGCAGTGCTTTATAGCATCTAGTAAGCACTTAGGAATTCGCTATTGCCAATATTGTTGTTGTTGTTGTCGTTGTTGTTGTTGTTATATCTTTATAGCACTGAAGTCTTCTACAATATATCATAGTTATCTGTTCATATCACCGGTCCTCTAATAGTTCCAAAGTTCCTTGAGATCCCATGAGTCAGTTCATGCGTCCTTGGTATCCCTTCAGACTAGAATCACAGAGCAGAAGCTGCATAAATGTGTTTTGAAAGAATAAATGTAAATTATCTGGCTGATAGTTACAAGAATTTTGTTACCCTACAATGTGTTCAGACAAAACTTATTTCATGAAACACAAAGTAAAACAAAAGTTTTTGCCATAAAGTCATAACTGAGATTACCTTATAAAATTACTATAAAGGTACAGAGGAAATTCAAATGCGCTTTGGTTGTTAAAATTCTTGATCAAATAAAGACTAGGAGAGGAAGCTGAGCATATTAGTGAAAAGACTAGAAGAAAATAAACCAAGCATATCAGAGGAAAGTACTCTGAACAAATTTCTAGTTGCCAAACAAATTGAAGAATAACAAGAAGTTAGTATTGAATTGGCGTGGTCAGTGAACAGGAAACTTGAGTTGTGAACAAAAAATACTGAGGTGTTAAAAATGAGTTTCAGTGGGTTTGCTGCTAATGTGGGCATTGAGCGGGATTAAAGGATAATTTCTTGTAGTTACTTTAAGAGTGTTAAAAGTATATTTCTGTTAAAATGACATTGTAGTAAATAGACTTTTCTCTGTAAGAGAGAGAGAGTAAATAAAGTCATCACAAGAAACAGAATGAATAGATTTGAGTAAGTGTGATAGCAGGCATTTTTTTCTTGATATAACCATTGAAAGTAATGGAATTTTGGAAACCAGAAAAATGCCTTCATGTGCCAGACCACTAAAAAGAGGGAGAAGGAAGGAAAGAGTTCCAGTTCTTTCTTGTAGACCCCCAACCCTCTAGGAATTGTTGAGTGGTGATTTAGAACATTCTTTAAACTCAGTATGTACTTACTGTGAAAAGCCCTGCTGTAGAATAATTATCTTGCAACCATACTAAGGAGCTGAGGACAAGTCCTAAGAGTTGTTTACTTAGAACAGAGGTGGCATCTTTCATCTGAGGACGTGCAGTTGTTGTCATTCTTTATAGAATAAAACCAGAAGTCTCAGTATTGCAAGCCTATGGGCAGTGTTGTTCCGGTGCTCTTCATAGGCCAATGCTGATAACCACATATTTACTTTGGTGGGGACACATGTGAATGAAATTCATGGATGAGCTTCTACAAAAAGCCCATTGGTGTCTTAAGGCAGTATTTCTGGTCTACAGAAATATAAGAGAAAAATGACTAAGCAGCTATACATTTTTGAGATAAATCACCTCTAGTTTGATGGTGTCATTATAACCTCCTCAAATTTAATTTACACTTCTATGAGTTTCCTTGTTCCAAGACTTAATCAGTCGTAAGTCTAAGGGAACTTGTTTTTGCGTTTCTAATATCAGATAATAGTTAAGACCAGAGGTAGTTTCTTGCTATGTTTACAGTTATATCCTGCCACATTTGCAGAGAGAATGTATGCAGTGTAAAATATCCCAGGAAACTCTTTGGTCAGGAAAAGTGGAGCAGCTTTCTTTGTGGAACTTACACCTGTGTGTTGTAATAGCTGCTGTTTTTCCCAACATTTCTAGATTGGGCCAGGATAGTAGAAGAGGCAGCATAGGCAATACAATTCTTGTGGCTGAAGAAATCCATCAGGGAAAAAAGAAAGATTCTTGTAGGGTAGTGGGGAGGCTATGACCGTTTATTATATTCTGTAGCTAGGAGAGTGGGATCTCCTATATAAAGGTGCTGGCCAGAGGACTGGGGATGTCACCGGGGACGTGAAGCAGATGCCGGAAGCAGAGGATGCTCACTAGGGCTGGGCTGCTGGTATCCAAGGAGAGGACTCTCAGGCATTGGAGCTGCCTGTTTGCCAAACTGCATTCATTTCGAGCTCCCAGAGCTTTTTAAGTTGGGAGAATTAGTGCTAGGATCTCAGATATTTGTACTTAATCATATTGGGTATCTTCCTTTACTTTTAAAAACCTCTCTTAACCTTGTGGAAGTGTGGATTTTAGTATGAGCACAAGTACCTCAGTCCTTTGTCTTAAGGAGTTCTAAAATTTTAACAAGCTTCCTAGAGGGTTAAAAAGTCTAGACAATATAGTAAAGAGGATAAATTCCTAATTGTCAAGCAACAGAAGACTCCAAATACAACAAAAAGACAATAAACTGTGTAAGCATTAAAAGCCACTGGGTAATTACAAAGAACACTAGGATAAAAGAAATAGATTGGGTAAAACACAAGTGTTAAATACGTCACATAGCAATCGATAACCTAGTTTTTGGAGTTAAATGTTCTGATTCACAGCTCTGCCATTTAAGAGCTGTGTAATCTGTATGATCTTGGACAACTTACAACTTCTCCAAGACACGTTTAATTCTCTGGAAGGTAATGATAATGTTTTCAAATTAGAATGAGGATTAAATGAGGTAGTGTGTATTACAACGTATGCGGTATATACAAAGCACTGTATTGTAGCTTCAATTACAAATCATTCAAGTCATTCAAATTTGTAAGAGCTTCAAGATTCCAAAAACAGAAGAGGTGAAGTACATGAATGTTATTTCAATTTGGAATCTACAGTTACCCCACACACGCG
Source organism: Pteronotus mesoamericanus (assembly GCF_021234165.1). Lineage (NCBI taxonomy): Eukaryota > Metazoa > Chordata > Mammalia > Chiroptera > Mormoopidae > Pteronotus > Pteronotus mesoamericanus. The sequence continues at coordinate 8,762,797 of NW_026555310.1, forward strand.
TGGTGGGTAACAATATCCATGTGAAGTGTTCCATTCTCCATGAATTCTTCTTGAATTCTCACCTGACTCAACCAGAAATGACTTCCTCCTTGATCTTTGCAACCCTCTGTAAATAAAATACTTTAGTATTTCTTATAATGAAGCCAGTACTAAAAGCCATGGTTTTGTCTTATGTAACTAAACTATAAGCTTTTTGAGAGCAGCTACTGTTTATAACCATCTTTTTATCCCAAGAAGATGTTAATATACAATAGATATTAAAGAAAATTGTGTTTAATTTAATTGAAATATCGATTCATTTAAAAAATTTCTTTTACTCATATTTTTGTAATATTTGCATTTTGTATCATAGTGAAATTCTTGATTAGAACATCTGCTATGTGTATTATACATCTGTTTTGAAATTATAGTGAAAAAGCGATGTGAATTTTAGAGTGGCCCTTTTGTCTCAAAATAGTATGTTCATTCTAGAAACAGCTCAATTTTCTTTTTTTGGAAACAGTTCAATATTAATATCAAATTCAAAACTCAATTTAAGTCCAACTGTACATTATTATGACCGATGACATGTTGGCTGCGGAGCCTTAACCTACCCAGGTTAGAAGTCAATCACTGAAACGAAGTGATTAAGTATTATTGTAATATATAACATCTGCATTTAGATGAATCCAGGTGTGCATGTTACTTTTTTTTCTGTAAGGGAATTTTACTATATTGACCCTTATCACCGGTATGAAATCAGTTTTACATAATATGTGACACTGCAGAGCCAACAAATTATGGCACACGGGAAACCTTTGCCTGCTTCCCTGTAAGATTACTGATTCTGTATAGCCTGCTGTAATGATTGACACTCTTACTACTTTTGTTTAGCCCTGCTGATTGATAGTGTTTTCCTTCTATATGTTTATTTATTTTTTCACTTTATTCAAATTTGAAATTTGTAGATATGGCTATGACTACATTTTGATTAAAATAATAACATGTGAATATTTTTAATGAAGATGAGTTAGAAAGAAATGCATTTGGTTTCGATCCCAGCTGTTACTTGGACTGTCACATCACATAAATAATGAAATTTTATGAGGATGTGAAAATAACATTGATTCTTGTGAGCTAGTTCAGAAATCTGAGATCTGAAATATCAGCTTTTCAATATATGTGAAATAAAACTTGTGATTCATTTGTTATTGTATCCTGACATGCTCTTCTCAAACATTGGAACATAGTATTGATTTACATTATATCATATGCTCCCCTCCTTTCTTTATTTTATTTAATTTTACTTCTTATATGTTGAAAGTGCAGGAGGAAGAATTAAAAATGGAGAGGCTGGCTGATGGGTTGGCAGTGGAGACCTCAGGGATATGTGGGGCAGAGAAAGGGCAAGAAGTCGACATTTGAGCAAAACGGGACATGGAAAGCAATAATGAACCATTTATTGAGGTGTCCTTATGAAATATTTGCTCCTTGCTTAATTCACATTTTGTTTTGTGAAGGGCTATGAAATTAAATTCTTCTGTGAGATTAAAGCATTTTTTAAAGGCTTTTCCTGAGATTACTGTTTACTTCAGTTTATAATTATAAGCATAATCAACTTTAAGTAGTGTGCAAAAATTTTAAAGGGATAGTTTAAGGAATTCATATTTTCTGTTTTCAAAATATATCCTTGTATTTTAACTAAGACCTGAAATATTTCAAATAAAAAATAAAAAGCCCACTGTATTAAAATCAGTGAAAAACAATGTAGGTTTCTAATAGCTTTCCACTTGGCACCTAGTCCACAATTGAACAAATTAAGATTGACTTGAATGATAATGGCAGAGGAAATAGGTTCTGGCTTTCTTCATGTGGTCATTCATTCCTCCATTCATTTATTCAAAAAAACATTCTTTGAAAGCTTCATCCCTCTCTGGGTTGTCTTCTTAATTAGATGGGACTCACTAGGTAGAGGTAGGGCCTAACAAGATTCAGTTCAGTGATGAGTAGGATAATGTTCAATAAACATTAAATAACTACACAAGCTGAGATTTAGTTTTTTTCTGTTGTCACTCTCATGGCCACTGAACAAATTTTTGTACTTGACCTTGTGTGAAATTAGCACAAGGTCAAGTACAAAATTCTTATCCAACAACTCACAATCCCATAAAGGGCTTGAGGCTGGCGGGCCAATGAGAAGTAGATAATTATGATAAAATATAATAACAGAACCTTGTATACTGTACTAGGAAAAGAGACAACAGCCCCTAACTCTGCAGGAGAGGGAGAGTAAGTCACATAAAACGTGACATTTTAGTGATATCTTTCAAAGTGGTAAGTGTCTCTAGGAGAATCATGGGGCAGGCTCTTCAGACACAGGAAACAATATGTGTAAAAGTATAGATGTAGCCATGGTAAATTTCATTAAACCATGAATCTTTTTTCCCAGATAATGTAAGAGTCACATATACTCATTTATATACAACTTTAGCAAGAGCGTGGATTATCTGAAATCTATTTTGAAAGATTCATGGGCTCATAAACCCTAAGTTAAGAAATCCCCCCAAAGCTATGGTATATATATGAAGAAATTCTTTTTCTGTAACTTCTTTTTGAACAATTGTACTGTGTTGGTGGAGCAGAGCAATTTCTTGATTAAAAAAAATCTATTTTTGTTTGACTGGAAAAAAACAAACAAACAAACAAAAAACACTTGAAAACTGTCTTTATCCTTGAATCGCTTAAGTGCAGGCCTATCCATTTCAGTGGCCGTGAGAGTGACAACAGAAAAAAACCAAATCTCAGCTTGTGTAGTTATTTAATGTTTATTGAACATTATCGTACTCATCACTGAACTGAATCTTGTTAGGCCCTACCTCTACCTAGTGAGTCCCATCTAATTAAGAAGACAACCCAGACAGGGATGAAAACAGCATCTAATCAATCAGCAGCTGTCTTAAAAGGGTTTATGGTTTTCTGTGTAGAGATTAACTGCTGCACTTCGAGTTGCACTGGGAACAAATTTGGTGGCAGATGTAGATTTCTTTTGCTTCAGGCAGCTGAACCAAAGGTAGGTGGGCTGCCCATCTGGTCCCTCTGAAATTTTATGGGGTTACCTTGGACCCCAATTAGGAGAATCATGTGTAATCCAGCTGATTCTAAACTATCATCAATACGTATGAATTTATAAAAACTATGAAATGTTCTGATACCAGATAATCAGGGTGAAATTTTATATAATTTGGGAAAATTCAGCCAGGAATTTGGAGAATAAAATATCTGTTCATGCAGTTATAAAACTTTAGTGAGTGAATCTCTCTTTCCTCTGAAAAATTATTTGGAATAATCTCTAAGATTATTACCAGGCTATAGTTAAAACTATTATAACTTTGTGCTTATATAACATAGGACATATAATTTTGAATTTTTTTAATAAATCATGTTTATTCTATTACATTTGTCTCAATTTTTACCCCTTTACCCCCCTCCACCCATCCCACCCCCAACCCTGACTCCCACAGTCATTTCCCACTCTGTTGTCCACGTCCATGGGTCATTCATACATGTTCTTTGTCTAGTCCCTTCCCCTTCTCTCCCCCACTGTCCTCCTTCCCCATCCCCTCTGGTCACTTTCAGTCTGCTCCATATTTCCGTGCCTGTGGTTTATTTTGTTTGTTGGTTTATTTTGTTGAATAGGATCCACTTATAGGTGAGATCATATGGTATTTGTCTTTCACCAACTGGCTTATTTTACTTAGCTTAATATTCTCCAGTTCCATCCATGTTGTTGCAAAAGGTAGGAGTTCCATCTTTCCCTCTCTTTCTTTCTTTCTTAAATGCAGATTGATTTTATTTATTTTTTTAGATGTCAAAGCTAATTATAAAATATTTAAAAAGTTTAAAACCAATATAAAGTCTCAGCAATTAAACCAACATGACACCAGCACAGAAATAAGTAGATCAATGAAATATAATGAGCATTCTGGAGACAAACATACGTATCTAACAATATAATACATGATCAAGTTGATATTTCAAATCAATGGGGGAAAATAAGGCTTATTCAACAATTAAGGTGTGTGGACCACTATTACTTGAAATAAAACAAATATAGAGCCCTATTTCACACATTATATAAGAAATATTCAGGTGCGTTAAAAATCAATATGTAGAATCTAAGGAGTTTTAGAAGAAAATAGAACTAATATTTTCATGACCTGAAGTAAAATATTCAAACCCAGAAGTTATAAAGTAAATTTTAAAAGTAAATTTATAAAGTAAATATATGGATATTATATAGTAATATACATATAAAAAAAGTTAAAAGACAAGGAATAGAATAGAAAAGTATTTGCAACACATCTAAAACATGGTTAATAGGATTGTTTGGTTTTTTTAGGGAAAAAAGTTCTACAAACCTTTAATCAATAAATGGATAAAGAATATCAAATAGTCATTTAAAGCTTTTTTTAAAAAAATAATAGAAATAGGAAAGAAATATACTAAAACAGATTTAGTTTCAACAAATAGTAAAGGAACAATTAAAATAACATCATTGTCACAATCAGATTAATGAGTATTAAAAATATTGGTAATATCAAGTATTGACAACTCTGAAAGGAACTGGGTATTCATAGAAACTTTTTTCTCATCTTAAAGCAGTTTCTTTTGCATATCTCACAGTGCTGGTTTGGTGGCGGTGTAGTCTTTTAGCCTTCTTTTGTCTGGGAAATTCCTTATTTTGCCTTCCATTTTCACTGAGAGCCGTGCTGGGTAGAGCAGTCTTGGTTGCAGGCCTACTCAGACTCACTCCCTCTGAACTCTAGCACCAGAGTAGCAGCTTGAAGGGCACCAGAGGCATCCCGGGGGAGGCTGAAGTGCCTGGTATCAGGGCAAGAAGAGGCCATTGTCCCTTTTCGGAGCCCTCACCCTGCAGGGCCATGGAGTCGGCAGGCTGTTGCCATATTTATATTTCCACCAACCTGGCTAACACCTAATTTTGAATTGTTAATCTTTGAAAAAATAAAACATAGAGCATTCTATTTTACCAGTTTAAATAAGTCGAATCTCAACTGCGTATGCCCAAAGAAAATTTTTTTCAAAGTTCCAGGTATATTATTATTATAATATATTATCTGGAATAATATGTATACTGTCTGGGCTATAAAGTTCTAAAAGGAAAAGTAATTATTTATTTTTGCTTTGATGGCTTATATTACAGTAAATTAATGCCTGGATCAATGCAGGTATATTAAAATATATATTTAATTATAAAATATTCTTAAAATTTTATGGAAGAGGCTGAGTAATAAATAGGGATTTTGGGTGACTGAACTAATTTGTATGTATTTTCTCACTTATATTTTATTTTTACTAATCTTGGTTTTGATATTAGATCTATTTTCTTTCTCATATTCACTGTGCTTATTCCTTTGGTTTATTACAGTTTTGCTGAACACTGAGCTAGAACTCTGAAGTTACAGTATTCCTGTGAGCTCAGGCTGGCTCCTTCAACACTGTGAACCACCATTGACTTATCTTTCAAATGGTGATAATGCTATTGGTTCTGCCTCCCTTCCAGAGGTCCTGGGAGGAACAACTGCTTCCATGCTTACAAAAATGCCAACTTATACACAGTTAAAGGAAGCATCACATTGATTGCATATTTTAAAGTTTGTATTTGCTTATATTATAAAGTCAAATTTGTCTTAGTGGAAGTATGATGGCATCTTTGCAGAAGGGGGAGCTGACTCAGGAGGTCAGGTATTTCCCTAGCAGTTTGCACATGAATCTTTAGGCCTGCAAGTGTTGGTGTGGCAATTAACTGCACCTAACTCCCAAAACGTCAGCTCCATCGTCCTGGAGGTCAGAATTCACGGAGCAATACACTCTCACATTCTTTTCTGGTACCCTTCTCATGCTCCAGGAAAGACTTAGGTGGCAGATGTATTTAATGAGATTACCTGCGGAGACCAAACACAGCTGGCTGTGAGATGTACATCTGAGAATCGATCCCCATCCTTGCTTATTCTCTCTTTCTATTCCTTCCTACTGTCGGTGGGCCTTTTGTTCTAATCCTTTTGCATTCAGGCTTTGTGAATGTGGAAACTGTGTATGGACTTCAAGAGGAATATACAATACTTTAAAATATGTTATTCCTTAATATGTAATTTGTGTATATCTGTATTTGGAAAAGATACTATACAGTAACCAAGATGCAGGTACAGTTTGAAATTTTATCTCTGAGTAACAAAATTGTTTTTCTCATTTCAGAACATGATGAGTGCATCACAAATCAGCACAACTGTGATGAAAATGCTCTATGCTTCAATACTGTTGGAGGACACAACTGTGTTTGCAAACCAGGCTATACGGGGAATGGAACCACGTGCAAAGGTAACCAGTTTCAATGCCAACACTTCTTCCATTAGAATAACGTCCCCCATCTTCACATCCCTCCACCCCTCCTCAGCACTGTTACCTGCCTTCAGTGCACTACCCACAGTCACTGAGAGCTTGCAGTGTGGCTCATAGTCTTCCTCCGGGTTATATCAGTATTTAAGTGGCCAAATTGTTCAACAACTTTGACTTTATGTTCGTTGACCTCAGCTACAGAGGTTTTCATCTCCTTCTCTAGTAGAGCACATCCTGGGCATTGTTTTACAGAACTCCCCACCTGTGAAATCTTGAACTTCAACATTTCATTGTCTGAACCCAGATCCCTCAGCTTCCAGTTTGCCTACTCTGTTCCTTCTACGACTCTTGAGCTTCAATTTTTCTGACCCTTCCTTTTCATCCTATTTACCAGTCTCCTCCTAGGTTCTGATATTTCTTTTGGAATTTCAAGCATGACAGCTTTCATTTTTGGGGGAGGAGGCAATATATTCCACTGTGAAATACATTTTGAGTCAGTCTCACAGTTTTTCTTCTCTGCCCTCTCACTTGAGCTGTTAATACTAATTAACTGGGAATATTGGATCTCTACATTTTATAGTTTCCCATTTTAGCTTCTTTGTCAATATCAATCTATAATTCTTTTAAATGTCCTGTTGAGCTCAGATTTTCATTTCCATCAGTGGATATTCCAACTATAGTTGACCGCTATCCATTTATTCTCTCTAAAAATGCCCTCTTTTCCTCCATCAGATGAGCTGGCCCCCACTTTACTAGGGAAATAGAGGTCCTATATTGGAAACTCCACCACCTTCCATAAGATAAAGTCCATATTCACTATTATGTCATATACATTTATTTTTGATTTGTCTAATTTAGGTGTTTTAAGTTTCAAAATAGCCCATTTTTCAGACTGTGTCCCTCATCCTGGAGTTTCCTAAAATCAACTTGCTACAATACTGTGTGTGTGGGAGAAGGAAATGACAAGGGATGGTTGTTAATGCAGTGACCCAGATAGGGATGGGCCAGAGGATGACTCTGCTTGGTCAAAGTCTGTGGGAATCTTTAATTTAGAGTCCCAGTGCCTTGCCCCACTGAATGGAAGAAGCTGGTCTAGTTCACCAGGGCCAGACCTTGCCAAGCTGAAAGAACAGACCCTCAGCCTATAGGGCAAAGAATAAGCTGAAGTGGAAACCAAAGCTTCTGAGTGCTCAGCCTCACACATCTTGTTTTTCTCACCCTCTTTGAAGGCAGCACATCTCACCTTTGCAATGGCTCAGACCTTGACTCTTTTTCCTACTCCCTCACAAACTCAGTATAAGACAGTTTGCTATGCAGTTCCTTTGCTCTCAATTCTGGATCCTGACCTGCCCTTAGCAGGGGAATGCAAGAATCTAAAGGCCACTGTAGTACATTCTTCTTACTATTGGCTAATTCAGCACCAGGATTGATTTAAACCTTTTTGAAAGATGGGGCATTTCTCTAATATTTTGGCACTTTGGCCAGTGTGTAGAATGATCAGAGCCTCATAGAATTTAGTCATTTTCTCATTCTATTCCCTAGATAGTGGTTTGCTCCTTAAGAAAACTAATGAGAACAGCTGCCATTTTTTAGGTTCTGTTTCAAGTTGGATTGTTGTAATGATGTGAAATCCTAATTGTAATACATCTTCGGTTGTTTAAAGTTACTGTTTTTTAAAAACAGAAAGTTTAGTATTTTATTTTACAGGTAAAAAAAATTAACATTGGAAAGAACACTTTACAAATGGCATTGAAGTTTCTTACCTGTATGGAAAATATTGTATGAATTAGAACAGCATTTATAATTTGATGTCCCTATCTCGAAGGGAACAAAGAAAAGCTGGATTTAGAGTGTCTTGAACTACTTACTTCGAAAGGGCTAAAGCTGCGTGTCTGAATTCTTGCAGCGTTTTGCACAGAGGGCTGCAGGAACGGAGGGGCTTGCATCGCAGCGAACGTGTGCGCCTGCCCGCGGGGCTTCACGGGGCCCAGCTGTGAAGCAGGTAAGAACATCGTTCCCTCTTCTAGAAAATGAGTTTTTACACCAACCTATAAAGTAATCCATGAGGAGAGTAATATTTCAAGTGGGATCTCAGAGCGCGGAGCTATTAATAAGGAAGTGCTAGGAGGGAGGAGGGAGGAGGGAGGAGTGGGGAGGGAGGAGGAAGGAGGTTTCAGCGAAGTATATTCACTGGGTATTTCCCCAGTCACTCCAAGGGGATTTTGCAGCTAGTATAACTAGAAGCACATTGGACGTTTTCAGAAGGCTGTGTGGGATTGCCCAGGATTGTATGCTTCATAATTTATTTTAATCATTTAGAGCCCATTTTTCCTGGAATCTATTGGACTATATTAAAGCACGGACTAAAAGCTAATGGCCAACTCACTTCTTAGGGCACACTACCTTCTGCATTCACATTTGAGAATTTTTAATTTTTACCTGGCCCATTCAGTGTTCATTTATTTTATTTACAAAGTATGTAAAGTTTTCTACTCCTTAATCATTCCTCACCTAAGTCCATTCTACTTACTTTCTCTGATGGATACCAATGCAAGAAACTTTTTTTAAAAATTAAATATATATAGTTTATATATAGCTTATGATCCAAAGTAAGATGTTTCTCCAGTTGAAAATGCACCTTGAGAATAAAAAAATGTATTTTGAGTATTGGGTCCTAATTAAAACCATGTCAGTAGTAGTTTTGGTTGCCTTGTATCAAATGGGTTCTAATAGCAGATTACCTCCGAAAGTCTGGTTGTAATCCCTCAGAGAGGCGCTGCCATCGGTGCCTGGGGGTTGCAGCCTCACAGTGCTTTCCATAAATCTCAGTGCAATAGAAGTAGTGTATGTCTTGCCTCAATCCTATTTGCAAAGTCATCTACTTTAATAAATACACTGGTCAGAATGTGAGACAGAAAAAGTTCTCCATTTGAAAAGTGAAAATGTTACCGAATAGCTCACAAAAGGGCTTGCATCACTAGACCATATCTTTCTACAAGTACCTCTATGTGGTGTTTTTCAAACTCAATGACTAACTAGTTACAAAGGTCTCTAATAGAAAACATACAGTGGCTGTCTTTGATTGATAGAGGTCTTTCTTAAAGGGATCATTTCCTAAATCAGGAGTTCCCAAGATTATTGTGCATGTGCCTCATCCATAGAGCTTCTGAACTTGTTAAAGATACAGGTTTCTGTCACAGGATTGATTAGATCAAAATCAAGTCCTTTCTATGCAATATTTCTATATCCTGTGATTCCCAATAGCACACCCACACACGTCAAGGTACACTGTCATCCTGTGCATCAGATGACCGTGCTTTTGGAATATAGTATTTTGTACTCCTTCACATGCAGAGTCAATGTGGAAATACTGGCTTTTTCAGAGTATTTCATTGGTGTGGAATTTTTAAATAAAGGCTGTCCCATAAAGTCTGGGATGATTAATGGCCCTGCCCAATTCTGCATATCATTCTATTGGAAAAAGAAATTATGTGATGAGATTCTTAAAATCTTGAGTGACATAAGATTAATTTAAGCAATGTAAAATTTAATACCAGAGTTAAAAATAACTTAAAAGAGTATTTAGCATTCTCTATTTTAAAATTAAAGTATCCTTGAACTTCCAGTCTATAAAAAGATGATCTCACATTTATTCCAAGTAGCTGTCTATAGCAGCCTCGGGCTTTGACAAGGAGAGATGTGGGTTCAAAACCTAGTTCTACCATTTACTTGTCATGTGGCCTTGGGCAAGTTACGTAACTTCTCAGTGTCTAGTCGTCTCTATACATCAACTTATTCTTCGCAAGTCTCCTCTAAGATAGATATTATCTCCATTTATAAATGAGAATGTTGGGTTCACAGTGATTAATATTTTTCTAAGATCACAGAGTTAGCAACTCATTAGAAAGATTTTTCTACTCTGAAATGCAGGCATTTTATCTATATCAGTGCTTTATAAAATTCCTACTGAAGTCACTCTAATGACAGAGGAAAGAGATTACCTTCATCCAGGGAGGTTCGAGAATAGCCCACCACAAGGTAAACAAAATTTGTTCAAATCATTATGTTTTATCCTAAAAGTTCATTTATATTTTATAATATATGAAAACATTTAACTTACATACATTTAGTAACATTGGTGCTCTAAGACAATGGGTCATACTTTATTTCTTCTCCCCAGGATCTCTTGGCCCAAGATCATATCTCACTATTTGAGAAGCAAGTATCCCTGCCTTTTATCTGGGAAAATGTAACACTACTACTTGCTTCAAAGCACCTGTCCCAGTTATTGCTCCAGGTTAGCTCCTAACCCCTCACCTTCTAACACCATCCCTTTTGTTGGTGCAGTTATAAATAGAACTTGTGCCCTTTAAAAAATAACTTTAGATGAGAAGAGACCCGTGCAAAATAATTTCTTCACTCATTCATTCAAAAACTATTTATTTAGGATCTGTTGTATGCTGAGCACTGATCTAGAAACAGGATATAGCAGTGAACAAAAACATAGGCCTTATCTGCATGGAAATTTTAGTCTAGGGACTATGAATAGGAAAAGAAATAAATACATAAACTATTGCCAGTAACAATAGGTGCTATAAAGAAAATTAAGAAGGATAGTGTAAATTATTTTATTGACCTGTGGACCTTATGCATGATAGATGTTATGACTGATATTTACTTAATTAATAAAGGTAGCTAATATCAGCTTCTGTATCAATCCCCAAATTTCAGTTGTTCATACAAAAAGTATATTATTGCTCACTCACATCTCAATTCAGTTTGTCAGATGTGGAGGTGGTGAGTGCTGAGGGGGACAGGGACTGGGATTGCTCAAACCCAGGCCTCTGGCCGTCACCATTTTATGAAGAAGCCATAGAGAATAGACACCCACATTACTGCCTCGGGTCAGAAGTGTCTTTCCTCTCTCATTCCATTCCTAAGAACTAATCACATGGATTATGCAGAAAATGTAGTTGAGCTGAGGGTCCAGGAAGATGAAACTGGTTTGGTGAGCATCAGACCAGGCTTTTGCCATATCTGCTATCTGGCATTGCTTGTACTACTAACTCTAAACAACTAAATCGTTTTCTCTGTTTCTCTTATCTACTCAGAGTGAGTTATTTCCTTTTTCAATCACTGCCTTCTTCCCACCTCCAGCATGAGAGCCTTAACTTGGAATTCCTGGACCCCTGCAAGTCTATGTATAGACTTTGGAGGTCCATGGATTCCCTGAATATCTGTGAATGTGTACATTTTTCTTCAGAGAGAACCCACAGCATTTAAAGATTTCATATGGTCCTATAATTAGTAGTTCAGAACTATTAAGGGGAGAATCTTTCATGATTCATAAAGAGAATAAAGATTTCATATGGTCCTATAATTAGTAGTTCAGAACTATTAAGGGGAGAATCTTTCATGATTCATAAAGAGAACTGACTGCTCTTTTATCCTGTGCAAGGTGATTGAAACTCAAATATCCAATGCCTCCCAGTATGTTTTTTGGGGCACCTTAAATCCACACACCCCAAACTGAACTCATCATCTCCTCTATGACTCATGACTCATCTCCTCTTCCTCTTCCATTACCAAAACCTGGATCTTAACTTCTATCCTTTATTTCAGTGAGTGTCAGCCTTATCCACCAAGTCCGTGTGGCCAGTAGTCAAGGACTCATGCCCTTCTTATAGCCATTCACACCCAGTCAAGCCCTTTCCCCTCTCAAAACTAGGGTCCATCTCTCTCCATTCTAGCTGCTACTACCCAGGCCTCTCAGGTGCACCTCTCTGCAATCCAGCCTCCACGGAGTATCAGAGCACAAATTTTACCACATCGCCCCATCAGGGAATGAAACTTGAGCATCCCCTGTTGCCCCAAAGATAAAGGCCACATTTCTGAAAATGACACATTAGGCTCTCGAAGATTTAGCCCCTGCTTATCTACCCGGCTTTCACCCTGCTGTCCCTCTGGTTCCTAAATTCATTCCCACCCCCTCAGACATTTAATGTCTTGGGGACAAAAGCTGTGCTGTCTCTGGTTCACCTTGAATCTTTGAAACATATTATAAGGTCTGCACCTTACTAGGCACTTCACAAATATTTGGTGGATAAATTTTAAAATTAGGCATAAGCAAGTGATCAATTAGAAGAGAAGGAAAAGAAGACGTGGTTGCTTCCATTTTTGCTAGACATTTCTGATAGTAGTTTAAAGAGGCCTTCAGGGTGATTCCTGTGCTCTTTTACAGCCGATGAGGTAATTAAGGCACAGAGAAGTAAAACAACTTAACAGAAGGGGTTTCATGGTAGATGCAGATCTGCACTTTAGAACTGAGTTACACTGATTCCTAGTCCATGTTTTCTTCTTCCTTCTTTTCTCCATTCTTTCCTTCCTTCCTTTCTTCTTTCCTTTTCCCCTGCTCCATGCTAGATGCTAATGAGTACATTCTACTATGGTCCCTCGTGGGGTCTGTGCTCTTTGTTATGCTCACTCTTTCAACTGCCAAATAATCCTGTTATCTTTAACAATGAAGATGTGGCAGTTTTTCTCTCCCAAGGTAGGGCAAATATCAGGGTTGGTAAGATTTCCTAAGTATAGAAATGGCCTAAATTGGGCCTGCTGCAGTTGGATGCTGCCTGAGACCTTAGAAAGGAGATTAGTTCCCGGCCCCAGTGCCCATCTGGGCCCTCACAATGGACTCATTAAGGAAGACGTAATAGGATTTACTGGTTTTTGAAAAACAATCCTAATGTGCATGGCATTTAGTTGAGAAAGTCTCCCCTGATCTAGCTCCTCCTAATTTATTTAGTCTGCAAGGCCAGTCCAGAAAGTATCCAGCCATGCACTATGAAAAATAAAGACATTTATTGAAGAAGATATAAGACATAAGAAACATTGTACATAGGACAATGGCACTTCAGTCCTCTTCAAAGTTGGTACCTTGGGACCTCACACAGTTCTCCCAGTTGCCATCAGCTGCCCTGTCGTATTTCCCTGAATCTCATCAACAGTCTGATATCCCTTCCCTTTCGAAAGTGATTTTAGTTTTGGGAAAAGCCAAAAGTTGCAGAGCACCGAATCTGGGTTTTAGGAGGGCTGAGTCACCTGGTTGATTTGATGTTTCACCAAAAAACTCTTCAGAAGATGTGACGCATGAGTGGGCACATTGTTATGATGAAGCGCCAATGAACAGCTGCCCATAGCTGTAGCCTTCTGAACCATCCAAATAGTTTCCGCCGAGGAATGTTCAGACGTAACACAAATTTGATGTAGATTCATTACTCTACTCGCTCAGTTAATTTGAATGCAATGACAACACAGTGCACATGCTCACTCAATGGCATCAATGACCCCCACTTACTAGTACAGTGAAGTCATCATTGTTCATGCATGTGTATTCCAGCCTATTCTCCTTGGCTGCCAGGTTACTTTGATGTTGTGCAAATCATTCTTGTTAAATTAATAATGGCTGGACTTTTTCCAGACAGACTTCGTGTTTCTGCCTCATGTATATGTTAGTGGAATGGTTGAATCCATTTACCAACTTCACAAAGGGGCTATGTGTATGCTTTTTACTGATTAAAGTTAATTTTTCATGACCTTTTTTAGCCACTGTGTAAAATCAACCACATGTATAGCACACCTTCATTTTTAATTAAACATCATAATATTCCATCAGATGTTTAACTTGGATTTAGCAAGGTGATTATTTCTTGGATAACAATATAATGTATTAGAAATCTATGTGCTGAGGTTTAACAGCTCTGTAACTGCCATACTGTATTTATTGCACAATTGTTAAACCTCAGCAAACATGTCTGATGATCTAATTTGTGTGCAAAGCTGCATTAGTATACTAAAAGTAAATATTTCGATCATGAATTAGAACATAACTTCAAGGATTCGACAATTTCCTATAAGTAATGCTGACTTGAATCAAATTAAATGTTTCTAACTGGGAAAAAGTTGGTATCAAACGGCTAAAAAAATATCTGCTGCAATATCAAAGAAAAAGAGATCAGACTCTGGTGATAAAGTGGCTGTTTTATTTTTTTCCCAATGTGTGAAATAACGGATTTCTTATCTACAGATCAAAACATCAGGAGAGAATTTAATTATTTTTTGTGAGTAGTTAAATTAATATAAATTTAAGGTGCATTCCTACATGTTTTTATGGCTTTTTAATATCTGTAGTTTCAAAATGTTAAAATGAAGTGTGTTGTATATATGAATGTTGCTTTACTTCAAAGATAACTTCAAATTGATTGAGGTTGATGGATTTTTAAAACTTATATTATCACTGTTATAGTATAGATGGTAAAAATCCTTTAATTCATTTTTAGTAACAAAGTTATTTTGCTAGCAGTATGTACAGTTAACATTTATTATTAAGGTCAAATTATATTAAGTTTTTTGATATGGTTAAATTAGCACATTTTTCATCATTAACAAAATAACAGTGTCCAGCAGAAGTAACGCCTGCTTGAGTGAGGTTGGTAGGGTAATAATATTAGTGTAATAATTTATAGTTTTAATTTGAACATTTCACCTAAAATGTCTTATGGTATGCTTGAGTGTGACATTGTTATGTTACAGAATTGCATGCTTATGATTTTATAATAAAAGGTTTTGAATAAAAAAGGGCTTTATTTGTCCCAGACACTGTATATTGATTTAATAATTACATAGCTTTTTTTAAAAAAAGGCATGTTTTTCAGAAGCTTACATTATTTTATATTGTTTTACATGGAAGACTGAAAAAATTGAGAGGCAAGAGAAAATTCTCAAAACATTTCTACGTAGCATGTGTGTGTGTGTGTGTGTGTGTGTGTGTGACTGATTTTTTTTTTTTAACCAGATTTACTCAGCAAAATTCCATTACCAAAATGTGTATCTTTTTGTGGGGAAAAAATGGAGACTGAGTAAAAATTTTGAGATAATATAGTTAAAAAAGAAAAAAAACTTTAAATACCATTGCTTTACCAATAAAGGTGATCTTTTTCTAATATTATTTTAAACTTATTTTGTTCTAGCTCAACTTCATATATAAAAAATCATTAAATAAAATTTATTGTAATAAACAAAATTTGGAATGAAAGAAGTTCAGCTTCTTGTCGTCCACAGTGCCTACCTGAGTCATTTTTCCAGGCAAGACAGAGAGCAGATTATTTGGTGACCTCTGTGATCTGGGAACATACCCATGGAGGGATATTGTCGATCCTCCTAAGATGGGATCTCTAGTCCCGTGCCGAGACCCATCTGATGGTCACAGTTGGTCTCTAATGACAAACGTGATTGACTGACATTTGACAGATGTGTACTAATGAACTTCAGATGAATTAAGGATTTGGATCACAACATTACATTTTCCTGTTATAAATTTATTTTAAAAGAACAAAAAAAGTCTCACCAAAGTCTTTGACCATACCAAACATATGGGTTAACTTTAGTACTTAACACACATCTTCTTCTCTTTAAGTTGGTAATTCTAAATGTCTTAAATAACTCTTTATTTGCTTAAAGTTATACCAAGCCTTGATCCTCCTTGAAACATTTAACATAGTTGTCAATAATACAAATGTTGAAGTCAGAGAGACATTATCATGAGTCCCAGCTCTACTGTTGACCAGCTATGTGTCCTTTTCTATGGTACTTTATTTTCCTATGCCTTTATTTCCATGTGTATAATATAAAATGAGGTGATTATAATATCTACCTCATGGATTAGTTCTGGAAATCAAATAAAATAATGTAAGCAGAACACACAGCATCATGATACCTGATGTGATTGCTTTATACACATAAGTAAAATTTTATATGCATAACTGTTTGGACCTTTTAGACATCATTCAGTTAACTGGAGATACCCTGAGGTATTGTAAAGTATAGAATAAGAAATGATTCTAGTTTTGTTTTATTCATTTATAAACTAGCTTTAAGTATAATTTTACCATGCTTTAATCATTTAAAATGTTTAATTTACCAATATTTTGCATTTCTTAAAATTGCTTTATTGTAGTTCTAATACAAATCTTAAAAAAAATTAATGTTTTTTTAGAAATCTGTCTTTTTACTATTCAGAAAGTAGTTAAAAGTTCTTGGTTTTAAATCTCAAAGTCATTCTTCCATGTCCTCCAGGTTAATTGGAAAAAAAGTTTTACTACTCATTCCTTGTACCAGTCATGTATAATAGATAACAACTGTGATGGGGACATTTTTCAGGCTCTTATTGTAATGTCTACCTCATTAAGATTGGAAATGAGGACACATCGTGGAGGTGATGTAAGAGAAAAAATGCCTTCCAGCTGTTAGAGGGAAGGTCTCCACGAAAAAAAGTCAAGTGGAATTAGTTGGGAATATGGAAAAGATCTTCACTTTTGCTTTAACTACATTGATAATTTTTCTCAATGGATCACCTTCGATTATAACTTATATTGTATTATGCCATTGAATTCTTTGAACTTGTATCCCCATGTTTTCTTATTTAGAGCAAACCAAAGTCATTTTTCAGATTTTTAAATATTATTTTAAAATTAACTAAATACTGCATTCATGTTTTGAATAAGTAGTACATGCACATGGTATAAAATGTAAGAGGACAAAAAGCATATAATGAAAAGTAAGTTTTCTTTGTATCCCTTTTCCAATCATTGCTTTTTTTCCTCCTAAATAGTATATCTTGAAAATAATAATGTCAATATGTCCCCATTAGACAGAGTGATTAAATTGGAAATTGAAACTTAGAGGAGCCTGCTACTACTCAATAATAGAATTCTAATTTGTAACTGTGGTTGCCAGTAGAATGCACACCTTGGGGACAAGACCTCTTTTCCTCTGAGCACCCCCATACTTTGGTTGGGAATGTTCTGCAGTTTTCTCATTCATAAATTCTAAATATTTTTGTACATAAATAAGCTGAATGAACTTCTATTCATTAGAAGCATGATGGGAGAGGTAGAAACTTAATATTCTGGATACCCATTAGAAAGCCATAAAGACATGAACAGCTATCTGGGACTTAGTCTTCTGTAATTCAAAATATACCCAAAACAATATTTTGTTTATACTCCAATTATTTTTGCTTTTTGCATACCATTTCTTTCTCCTACCTTTTTTCTTTCTGTCTGAGGGATCTACTTTAGCGTTGTCTAAGAGCAGGTGTGTTAGTGGCAAACTCATTTTGGACTCTTGATCTGAAATAGGATTTGTGCCTTTTTCACTCTGAGGTTAGTTCTGTGTGGAATTCTAGGTAGTTTTATCTAAGCACTGTGAAGGAAGTATTCCATTGCTTTGGGGCCTCTGAGGTTTCTGTTTAGAGGTCTGCTGTCAGTTCAATTGTAATTCTTTTGAAAGTACTTTTTCACTCTAATTACTTTTAAGGCCTCCTTTTCCTAGGGGTTTTTGGTTTCAATGAATTGTGTCTGGATATAAATTTATTTTTATTTATTTTGCTTGGGGCTCCTTTAGATTATTGAATCTGAAGAGTCATCTCTTTCATCAATTTTGGAAAGCAATCAGTCTTTATCTTCTTGAATATTGCTGTTCTCCTATTCTCTTTATTCTTTCCTCTGGACTTCCTATTGGATATATGTCAGCCGTTATCATTCTAGGTGTCTTCAACTTTTTTTAAAAGTATTTTCCATCTCTCTACCTCAGTGTTGTGCCTTTCATGATTTCTTCATATTTATCCCCCAGTCTATTAGTTATTGCCTCAGCTTTGTCTAATTCTTTGTTGAGCATATCCATTGAATTTTTTTTAGTTCACTAATTGTCTTGTAGAAGTTTTCTTTTTCAGATATTTTGGTACTTTTCCCCTTGGTTCTTGTTCTTTTCTTGTGGTTTTAATTCCTTCTTTTATGTCTTTAACAGTTTTAAACAAATTCATATTGCTCTATTGTCTGAAGTTCAAGGGCATCTAAATCTGCCTTTTCTTCTGTTTACTGACTGCTGCTCATGATTCAGTATTTTCTCATTCATTTAGTAGTTTTGATATATGATCTTATCTTTATTGACCTATGAAACCTGAGTCTTTTTCCTCCAGAGAAATTTTACATTTGCTTCTGTAATTATACAAAGGTAGTACCCATTGATATTTGTGTTAATTTCTTTGCCAAGAAATGCCAGGTGGTAACCACATAGGTGGTATAAGTTTGAACCTCAGAACTATGTAAAAACAAACATTTTTTTCTCCCCACCCAAGCAAAAATAGTATATCTTCTCCTGATCCCCTGAGCTGGTAGATGTCTTATCTGTATGAATGTATGTGTGTTTCTGTCCTACACTTATTCTGAAGGACAGCCCTTTGAGATCCTATTTTTTACTGGAGCCTTGGACCTTACATAGGGCCAAGTCCTCTCTGCTGTCACTATGCGGGCCATGAAACCCAAATCTGGTGTTCAGCTTCTTCTTGTGCCACATAGGAATTTCCATTTAAAAAAAAAATTGGCTCAGTTATATATTTTACATTACATATTTTTAGGTCATGTGGTTGTAGAAAGAAGATTTTCAGGTTATGCAGTTCTGAGTATTGCTGGAATTGGAGAGAGTCACTCCTGTTTCTGACATCAGTTTGATCTTGTTGATGCTCAGTGACTCCTGCAGGTCATGAACTCTGGTCGCTCATAAATCTGCATCCCCTGATGTGAAACGCATGGGGACAGAATGGAAATGCAAGTATGTGGAACATAAAAAGAAATAATGGTAATCTGAACAAATTCATGGAGTTTACTAGGAATGGAGCTGGAGATGTGGCTGCTGTTTCTCCTCACTAAATTTCAGGTGCTTTCAAAGGGAACTTGTATTCCTTCCTAGAGGGGTCTCATCTCTGGTTATCTTCCATTTCTTCCTTCACGTAGGAGTTCTGGAAGAAACCACTGGGACTTAGGTACAACAAACCCACAGCAGTCAGCCTTTCTTTTTTCAGCTGAGAGATAAATCTTTCTTAAGAAATTACCAAGAGGAGGGGTGGTTTGTTTTTGGTTTTTTTGAGAGGATAAAATATATTATGGGTATTTTTAAACTAAAATGTGGCCTAGAAGTTAAATATCAGATACGAGTGTAGAGTCAAGTCAAACAAATGAATCAAATTTGCAACTGACATAAATTGAGGAGAGTAGCTAATATGACAAAAGTCAGAACCAAGATTCAAAGTTATTCTGAAAGCAGGAGCAATGGGATCAAAGTAACATTATGACACTTAAAAGGCATTTAAAAGCACCTCCTATAGTTGTCCTGCTTTCAGCTCTCAAATAAGGCCAGTGTGTTTTAAGGCCACTGCTTTTACCAGTGTGTTTTATTTTTAGATTCTGAATTCCAATCTCTACATTTTAGGACCACATTCATTGTGTCCTTTGCCCTGCCCTTTGACTTTCTTCTCTAGTTGCCCTCTTTCTGCCTTCTCCCCTTTCTCCATTTCCTTCTACTGGAATATGGGTTCCTTAGGAGTAGAGGTGAATCCTTCAATTGTGTGTTTCTCATAGGGCTTAGCACCATGCTGTGCATAGAGTAGGCAATCAGGGACTATTAATAAAATATAATTACATTCCTGCATTAGGATTAGAAAAAAACAGTTGCCCAGGATAGAGGAAAACAACTTTCACAGTTTCATGCTTTACTTGACTGTTGATTCTAAGTTTAGTATGAGCCAAAAGATGTGCTAGCTCTAAAAGAAAATGCAAACATAACCCGTGTGAATAGAAACAGTATACAAAATTGTGTAAGTAACAGTCTCCCTGAATTCCGGGTTACTTATTCCATAGTGGAATATTGTATCCACAGTGGCCTGCAGATTTTTTAAAGAGCTTATTTGCAAGTTGGAGTGTGATAGGAAAAAGTTATTGTTAAGTTGGTGTTATTTGTTACTGGAAATGTTAGAAGCACTTAGGGCCCATCGGATTTTGCACTGTGTCTAGATTGCCTTGGTTTATTGGGATAATCTAGGACTCTTGTTACAATTTTTCATAACAATAGCCACTTCAAACTGTATGTCTAAGGGCCCCTCCTGTAATAACAAAGAAGCAGTGAAGTATAGTGGTTAAAAGTTAGGAGCAGCCATGGAAGATGGCTCTCTGGGTACCAATCCAGGCTCGGCCACTGACTACTTGTATGGACTGGGACGAGTTGCTTAATTTTTATGTCTAGATTTCCTTGTTTTAAAATAGAATGATGATAATAATAATACCTATTTTATTGCATTGTTGAGAAGATTACTTTAGTTAATACATACAAACAGTTACAGCAGTAGTTCAGTAAATGTTAGTGATTATGACCTTACCCATAATCTCTTTAATAACCTTATAAAATAGTTATTATTGCCAGATGAAGATACTGAGGTTCAAAAAGATTATGTAATTTGCTCTGGGCTGTACAGACAGTAAAGTGGGGAAATAAGGAATCATGTCTGGGGATGATGAATTTAAATGATCTGTGCTTTTTCTGTTCTGATATTTGGCTTCCACTGCACCGTAAAGATGACTAAATATCTTTGACATGGCAGAAAACTTTGTGAAATATAGGTGCCAAATGATCTAAATTAAACATCTATTAAGCTCCTGTGTATGCACAGCACAATGTGACATGTGACTGAAGATGCAGAAAGTAAAATGCAGGGTTGTTTTTTTCTCTCTTGGGTGTTTATATCTTTGACTGTCTAATGCATGGGGAGCAATTTAACTAAATGGCAAGGAAAGAACAGGTGGGTACAAAAATAATAGTAATACTTTTTAAGTGATTGCTCACTACTAATCTTTTCTGGTATGGTAACCTCAGAAGAAATTGCTCTTGAGAAGAATAAATTCGGGAGCTGGAATCCCAGCACTTGCAATTTTCAGGGAGAGGCTTCATGATAAACTCCTACCGGTGGGACCTAGGAAGCAAGCAGACAGCTGATTAAATGTGTGAAAAGTACGCACTCAAGTGTTAGACAGGGTTTTGATCGCCAATTTTCTCAATATTCACGTCTGAAGATAATTAAAAGGCTGAATAAGAGTGAACTTGGGCCTCTTGTTTAATCAAAGTAACAAAACAAGTTAAAAGAATTATCTGATATTTTATCTTTTAAAATATGGAGCTTTTCGTTGTCCTTCTTAGTTGAGGTGTGTTTTCGTTTGCCATGAGCAGCCTTTTAAATATAAAGCACTCACTCAGGCATGTTTTGTTCTTCCGATTTTAAAAGACCCAATTCCAGCCTTAAAATTAACCTTGGCTTTGTCCTTTTTATATAAAGCCAAATGTATTTTTAGTACTTCTTATCGTTTTCTTTAAAAATTTTTTATTCAAGGATATTAAAATATGTTGACTGAAACTGTTGGTGTTTCTTTTTGCTTGAAATTCGGTTAATCTAATGGCCTGCCTGAACATGACAATTTATTATTCATTATGATCTTCTTGGTTTTGACCATTTATGACAAAAAGAAATTACTTAAAACACAGAGGCCTGTAAATAGTCCTGCATAGACAAGAATAAGTTACATACCACCAGAGGCCAAAAGCTTTACTCATTGAAAGATAGGAGGGTGACTCTTTCCATAAATCGTAAAACTTAATCATAAAACTTTCCAGAAACCAAAGGGTACTGACTCTGTTACACAGATCATTTTGGACCCTAAATTGAGTGAGAGGCAAGATTTAGTAAATATCTGAGATCAAGAATCAATCAACTAATTTTAGCTTACATAGGAGCAGAATAGAGAATCATTAATTTTGTTGGAATTATTAATAACTATTCATACTATATGACCTGAGATCAGATCTTTATCTTCAAGTTTACATTCTTGAAAGGCAAATGGAAGGGAGACATTTGTTGTACACTTGTACTCATTTAGTTTGGACCTCACCCCTCCACTGAAATAGCTCTCTCGGAAAACAGATATAACTTCCTGATTACTATTTCCAAAGTGTTCACACCGTGTGACCTTCCTGCAGAGTGTTCAGATTCATTCCAGCAACCCCCTCTGGCTTCCTTGACATGGCATTTTCTCCAGATTGTATTGTATTGCCACAACCTTATGTAGTAGGTGTTTTGACACATGTTCTTGGAGGGAGAGATTGAGAAGTAAGTACATTGCTCACGGTGACATAGCTATCAAGTTGAAGAGCTGGGAGGTAAACGCAGGGCAGCACAAATCCAAAGCCCATCTGTGGAGCACCGCACCGTATTCCCAACAGGGGCGGCTGCACGCGGGAGCTCTGACTGCTGCTGCATTTCCGCCTGTCAGACTGCCTTTGCTTGCATTTCCTTCTTCTCATCCCCTGAACGTGAAGATTAAATGACACACTTGATCATCTCTCTTGCCTCATGCTGTCTTCCTTGTGAAGCTCGGCCATCCTCCAGTTTTCAAAAGGAGTCACCCTGTCCTGGCCCCTCCCACAGCTTAGCTCCCACATCCCAAGGGGCTGCCATCTAGTCCCACTGGGACATTTTGCACTTGGACTGCACTGCAGCCCGCTTCCTGTGCTTGTCTCATTCCGTACCAGAACCGCCTCTAGCCGACAAACCACCTGTCTCCTTTCATTTCCTTCTTTGCCCTCAAAGCAACACCAATACAAATGATGTGTAGCAGAATTTTAACGAAAATTTTGAGGATAACAGAGGAGGACTAAAGAGGAATAAAGCAAAGGCTAAAAACTAAAGTTAAAAAGAGATGCCAATTTTTTAAAAAATGTGTTTGTTATTTTTTGCCACAGAATCAAAGGCAGGTTTGCCTAATGAAGTTTAAGATTTTGCTCTACCTCTCTGCCTTTCATGACCGTGGGAGGAGCTCTAACAATGTACTCACCTGGACATATATTTTTATAAAATTTACAATAGTTATATGTTTTGATGATATCTTTTGCCTGCAGAGGACCTCAACATTATATAGGCTTATGGTCCCACAGATCCCACCCCTGCACAGAATTCATTCTTACCGGGCATGAGAGCTCCCCCTTAAAGCCCTCGCATCCTTCTGTTCTCTCTAGACTATTCTTTTTCCTGAGACCCTTAGAGCTCTCCATCTCCAACCTTTAAATGTCTCCATCTCTCTCTCTTTCTGTCACTCTCATTCTCTCTCTTTCCCTCATTCTCCCTCCCTTTGCCCCCCTCTCCCATGTTCTGGGAGGAGAGAGAAGCTTGGGAGTATCACCTTTCGTCCCCAAAGTGGTCATCAACATATTTTCCTGAACCAAGACTTTTCCTCTATAATGACACATGCCATTCTCCTATTAACATAAAAACACCTCACCTTGAATCATCATTTTGAATTGCCTTTTAAACTTTTCTGACACATCAGCTGGTCATTATTGAAAACTTATGATAAGCCAAATATTGTGCTAATTGCTTTATATTTATTAACTCATAAAATAATACTGAGGTGCGTATGATTACTTCCATGATCATTTTAAAAATCTGGTGCTAATGAGATTAAATAATGTGTCCAAGGTCACATAGCAGACATGTGGTAGGCTCTCCATTTAAAGAGCTGCACCTAAACCCGCATGTGCACTCATGACCCCTTCTCTACTTTAACATCCAAACACCACCCTTCTGTGAAACTCTCATTGATTTGCCCAACCAGAAGTAATTCCTCTCAACAACCATGTTTGTGCCAATTTTATTCCACTTCCCTTAAATTACCAATTAGTATTGGTATTAATCCTAAAGTACAAGAACATTATCTTCAGCTCCTATGGAGCTTTGTTCAGTACTTCATGGAAATCAAGTCACAGAATGGCTTTTAAGACTAAAGAATAATTTGGATTAAATCCAGGTAAAGGAGACAAGTATTATGACATTCATAAATTGGCTACCAAAAACATTCTGCTGAAAAGGGAAATCATTCAATATCATAAGCAGGATATTACCTATGTGGCCTCTGTCTGTGAAGTTATGACCTGGGCTGCATTATGGAAAATGAATACGTGTGTCATTCCCAGGGAAGGGAAAATGCAGTGTGTCATCTTTCCTAAAAAGCGATACGGGCTACCGTAAGGAAGTGTGTGTTAGGAGAGAGCAGACGTTCTTAGTTGATAGAGGAAACAACTATAAGCCTAACTAATGACTTGCTAATAATAGCTTTCAACCTGATTCGGAGAAATTTGGCCGCTGACATATGTGCAAAAAAGAATGGACAGTACTTACTTATAGATTGGATTGGGGTGAGTATGTTTTAAACTATGAGATAGGATTTGGATGGGCATTCATGTGGCTCAGTGAAGGGAGCATTGAAGAGAGAGAGGCAGGGATAATCTTCTCAGATGGAACAGGCATATGAATAAAGTAAGACCGAAACTGGACATCAGTCATTTGAGTAACAGAGGTAACTGTTCAACAGGAAAAAAGTTTGGTGTGTCGTAGGTTGGAGCAGGTTGGCAATTTCAGACATTAGAATGGGTCTGTGTAAAGTTTCTGGGAGGGGAACTCAGGCATTCTGGTGAAGAAATTTTAGTTGACTTTTGTTATTACAAGCAAAATCAAGAATAGTACTTAAGAGAAGCCTTATAGGATGTACTTTTAGCACGCATTACTTAAAAATAGTGCTCCTTTAAGCTTGAAAAGACTTCCTTGAGCAATTTTTTTCCTCCATCTCTTTGAATTTAAATGCCATAAAGGGGTATTTTGGTGTTCAGCAGTTCTTTCTTTTTTTTTTTTTGCTGAACTGACTGAAAGGAATGAACATAAACTGCAATGTTAGGCCTCAGAAAGATTTTTTGGAATGTTAGCAGGCCAGCATCATGGTGTGAGCTTTGGGGTCAGGATGTTGGAGTTCACTCTCCCAGCTCCGTCACTCATAGACTTTGTGATACTGAGTGATCTCATCTTCATTAATCTGTTTCTGCCTCTGCGAGAAGGAGTTAATAATGGTAGCCTTACGATGGTTATGAATATTCTCGAGCTATTCATGAAATACACTTAGCACAGTGCCTGGCACAAACTGTGCTAAATAAATGTTAACTAGTGCTATGAAATTAACTAAACAAAAGCATAAAGAAAGAAAGTTGCTTAGATGCATGCTACCAGGGAGTGAGGGGAGGGAGAAATGGCGAGTTACTGCATTATGCTTACAGAGTTTCTGTTTGGGGTGATAGAACATTCTGTTTGGAAGCTGATAGTGGTGATAGTTGCACAACATTGTGGACTTAATTAATATGACTGAATTGTGTACTTAAAAATGGTTAAACTGGAAAATATTATTTATACACATACAATAAGACAAAAGAAATAAAGCTTATAAATGGTGATTATTACTTATGCTTAGATTCTTTTTCTCTTGGTTTTGCCTAATGTCAGGAAACACACATATCCTTAATTATAGATCTAACACACTAACTACTTTCATTGCTACCTCTCTTGTCTTGTGGTGGGAAAACGAAGATCTCTGAGGCAGAGTACCCTCCAAATGCCCCCTAAGGGGGCTAGGAGCTCATCTGGGCAGTCTGCGAGGGCCCTTGAGTGCAAGATCAGGAGAGAGACCCTTGCATCACCAGGTGCCCACAGCCTCAGCAGTGGAGCATGGCTTGAGACCTTTGTTCTGATGCCCCAGGATGCCCCAGAGAGGAGGAACACGGCTTTATGAGGCTAACTCAGCCGTAGTGCTTATCAATCACTGCCAGACATGCCTAACTATTGTGCCTTCCACTCCATCTAGGTCAAGCACTCAAACACACAGATTCAAAATTTAAACTAACTCTTATAGCGTCATAAAAATCATACATCATTTTAGATGCAAAGGGTTGTACTAGGTTAGCAGTACACCGGTGACCACTGAGAACACCCCTCATCTGGCGTGTAGAAAGCCGAGGAAGGCTGGACTCAGGAAGGACTTTTTCCCTGCTGAAATTTCTTCCAACTACTTGACAGATTTTTAAAAATCTAGAGTTATTAAATTAACACAGATCTTTTCCTATATTGGAATTATTTAAAAATAAAATCTGACCCCTACTTGGAACATAGGGGTAAATGATACGACATTAGTTCTTTTTGACTCTCCTGTTATGAATCATACCATCCGGCATGACTAGTCATGGAAAGGAAAGAAATACCATCTTAAATCAGTCCCTTCTCTAAGCTGTGAATATATACACAGCAGTGGGCCAAAGTAGTTTTACAGTTGTAATATAAATAAATAATAAATAATAATACAAGAGTAAACTTTTGCTTACTCACAACTCTAAACCCACTTTTGCCTTCCCATATATATATATAAAACATTAGTTTATATATATAATGTTATGTTATATATAACAATATGATAATTTTGGAACATAATGTGCATTTAATAGGTTTAAATGATTAAACTAATTTTTAAGGTGCAATTATTCATCAGTAAATAATCATGCTAATTTTTTTAGTTTCATTTTATTCTGATTAGGAATAGCTGTGTATGTAACTTTATATTTAAGTCATTATATCACTGAATGACTAGTGTTTTAGTTTAGGGGTATTGGTTAACTTGTATTGCAGGTGAGGTGATAATGTGTTGAGTCATTTCATACATAAGTACTAAGCACCTGCTTTATGCAGGGCACTGTTTTATGTACTGGAATATGGTGGGGGGAAAATTGGGCAACATCCTTGCTCTCATGAAGTCTATTTCACCCCCCCTCAACAATAACCCTTATATCTTAATAATTTAAGACAATAAATGATTATATGAATAATTTAAGATGCTAATATGCTATAGAACAAAATGAGGAAAAATTAGTTACCTCAATGAATTTACTATTGTACTTGACATAGAAACCCTGTGAAATAATTTTATTATCCCTATTTTATAGGAGAGGAAATTGCCTTAAGACACTTACAGTCCAAGTCAAGTTTCTTATCATAATAGTTGTTTGGTAAATTCTATAAAATTAATTATGGCAAAATGTGGGAGAAATTTGTGCATCTGCAGGGTACATGGATAATACCACTCTGAGTATTATCTATGAGAATGATAATTAATTTCAAAAATTAACAAAAACACTTGTTTTATAAAATCTTCCATGTATACATATATATGATAACTATATCTATCTATCTATCTATCTATCCATCCTCTCTTCAAATCCATTGCTTTTACCCAACTAACTAGAGGAGTATTTTTATTCGGAGGTTATTTTGCCCTCCATAGAACATAGGGCAATATCTGGGAATATTTCTGGTGGTTGAAGCTGGGGATATGGGAGTGCTACTCGTATCTAGCAGCTAAAGGCTCGTGATACTGCCAGTCACACTGCAAAGCACAGGACAGAACCCCTTAACAAAGAATTACTTGAGTCATGGTTATAAAACCCTACATTAGAGGTAACCACTATTAGCTGTTTGGTGTGTAAAATTACAGGTCTTTTCGGTGTACTTATGTGCACAGGAACACAGGATAATATTGTATATATTGTATATATTATCCTATGATTTGATTTTTCTACTTACTAGTTAGAGCCCTTTCATTCAATACATGTAGTTCTATTTCATTCAGGTGACTAGCATAGCATTTTCTATGTATGTGTAAATGTATCATAATTTATTTAACTGTTCTCATAATAATGGACATTTAGGTTATTTGCAATTTTTTTCTATTTCAAACAGTTGCAGTGAAATCCTCATCTGTACATTTTTATACACATAGGAAAGGGTTTCTATAGGACTATTTCCTGGAAGTGAAATTGCAAAGTCAAATTGTATGAACAGTTCAAAATTTGGCACTTCCACGCCCTCTGCAAAGGACATACCCAAGTTATATTCTCACCAACTGTCTATGAGAATGACAGGAATATTTCCAACTGTGTAAATGTGTTCTTCTAAAAAGGATTATAAAATCATGCTTGATTTCAAGGTGTTTGGACAGACAAAGCCACAAAAAGCAGATCAACCTGTATCAAAGAACATAATAATGCTCATTAGAAAGTAGAATGTGATGATCACAGAAATCATTGTTACCCAAGCAATAACATTGAGAGGACTAATCCCCATAGAGGTGTATGCTCTGGCTATATTGTGCTGGAAAATTTACCAGAGAGTCCATGGATTCTGGCCACCCTGTTAATATGATCCACTGTGTCATCTGCCTTCACCTCACTGCCTGGTAGTGAGCAGCAATTGTCCACAGGATTTGTAGCTACTTGGCTTTTCAGTAAAGCATAGAAAATTAAACCAGAAAACATGTCACCCACCGAGGTCATTAGAAAAGGAACCATGAATAAATGAATTCTAAGAATGAGATTTTTTTTGGCCAGAAATGCAACCAGTAAACATGAATTAAATAATCGCTTCCCCTCAATTTTCCCAAACAAAACAACTCTATGAATAAAACCCAGGTATATGATAAAGGAATCTACTTTTTATATGAAAGTGAAAAGGCTATTTATAAAGCAATCTGGATTTGTTGGCTGAAAGAGTATTGCATCATGAGATCTCAGATAGCATGCTTGTTGTGTCAATAAACCATAAGGCAATCTATCACTCTGTCATTGATATGACATTTCTCCCTTTTTGCTCTGTCATTAAGCTATTTGTTCTACAAGAAACTTAGTCTGAATAGGAGCTGGGATTACAGTGTTGGAAAAGATAGAAACTTCCTCTTCTCTTGGAGCTTACATTTTGAAAGGGGAAACATACATTTAAAAGTCAGTTACGTAATTATTTACTGTGTTTGTGATAAGAATTAAGGTGCTATAAAAAGATATAACAGGACACCTAACCTAGTCCAGGGGGTGAGTGGGGAAGGCACCTTTAAAGAAGTGACACTCGAGCCAAAAAGGGGGAACTACCTCACTTGTACCTTTAAACACGTAGAACATTTTCTGTCACACTTAGGGTGCATTTCTTATATTTCCTAGTGCATTTTCTTTTCAAGAAGTAAACTTTCCTATAGAGTGAAAGCTTCATAAAGAAAGGTAATGACATTATAAACTTTTGTCTTTTCATTAAAAATTAGCAGAGTTAATGATATAAGGTAAAAGCCTAATAAATAAGTTCATTTATTTATTCATTTGTTTACTCCTCAGCAATGTCTAAGATGTACCTATTACTATTCTCACCCTAAGGAGACAGTAGTAACCGACAAGGTCCTGCTCTCATGGGGTTTACATGTTGTTGGGGGATTCAGACAACATACATAAAAATAAATAATATGTCATGTTAAGTACTATAAAGAAAGTAAACTGACTAATAGGGTAGAGTGTGAACATTAGTGGTTAGGGAACTCTTTTTAAGAAATGAAGTTTAAGCTTTGAATTTTATGCCACTGACTCTACAGACTCCCAACCTTCCTCCCTGTTCATTTCATTCACTGAAGACTTCTGAGTCTGGCAGACCATCTTCTTCCAACATGCCCTTCTTGGCTCTTACAGCCTGCATGTGGATGACCCATCCATGTCCTGGCTTTTCCATTCTTTGATCTTGTCACCTCCTCAGCCACCCAGTCTCATGGTTATAACCTTGACTTTTCCTCACCTGTAACTACATCACCCCCCATATCTCACTTTCAAGTAACATTCTTAGGCTACTACCTCCTAGCCTTCCATCTCACATATCCACTACCCCTACTCCATTGTTTGACATCACTGAGAACATTAGTCCTTTTATCTAAACACTTCTTTAACACTCACCTGGATTCCATGGTTCATCAATCTCAACACTTCTTCATTAACTCTCTTAGCCTTTCTCCCTGTGGTGTCTTCACCACAAATATTAAGAAGAGTGTCTCCCAGCAAACTCCAGCTCTTGTCAGACACAGCCATTGGCTTCCTCCACTCTGCTCCTGAGCAGCTCACTGGCTGAAGTAAAACACGCAGCTACACTGACTGGCAACTCTTCAAATTCATAAACACCTTATCTTTTAACTTCTTGGATACCTAAATGAAAAGGAAATATTAGCCTTGAAAAGATTTGGGAAAACTCTACACCCTTTCTCTAAAATGGCTGCTGTAACATTGTGTTTATTTACCATGAGCCTGAAGGGTTTTTTTTTTTTTTTTGGTTTTATCAAATTGAATTTTTAAAATTTCAGCCATAATTGGATATTCTTTGTTCTTTTCAATATCTACATACAATTTGATCTTGCATTTTTTTTGCCCAGATTCAAAGCTTCCAGTATATTTCTAAGATATCTACGTTCAAGTTAAATATTTTCAATCATATTTTTCAGTTGACTTTTATTATCTTCAAAAGAGTTAACTTCAAAAGAACTCTGAATTTTTTTCAAAATGTGTATGTTATTCTTTCAACCATGTATAAAAAGACAAGTAGTTAAAATGAGCCAATTAATAATTTTATATATAATTTTTAAGTATTAAAAGTCTTTTTATAGCTAAGACTATTTCTACTAGACTACATCTTTCAATCTGTGAGCTGATCATCAGTGTTTAAACAACTAAAAAGAAATTGTTCCAGATATTAAGAAGAGTGTCTTATAATAAATCTTTAATGGACAGATAACTTCTTAGTTATGACTCATTATAACTCTTCATTAGCTTAGCCTCCCTTCAGTTTATCAAGTGAGCAATGCAGATTATAAAGTGAAATTGCCTTTTTGCTTTTAAATTAAATTTCTGTTAATTTACTTTTTCTGTAATTAAAACTTATGTACACAAGGGTAGTTGTCCATTAGAGGTACATTGGTGAATAAAAACTGATGGCTTTAAGTGTAGGTTTTAGTCTAAAACTACTAAAAAAGTAGGACCTAAAATTATATACATATGGAAATCACCTAAAATAGAAACAAAATCAACTACATAATTGACAGAAACTTCTGAAAGTTAAAATGTAAATTGCCTCATGCAAATATTTATATCTTTAAAGAATCTATCTCAAAATGAGGTTCACATGTAAATGTTTTACTCTATTGACCATTTTGTAATAATTTTATTTTCTAGACTGACTTAAAAGACGTTGTAATAATTTAAAATTCAAACTCAAGCTCCTTCTGCTTTTAAAGGCACAGAAACAGGTCTCTATGACATGAGATGAAATATGTAGCTCACATACAGCAAAACGCCCTGAGGCTTTCCTACAGTGATTTTCATCATTTAAAGCCAATTTCCAGAAGTTCAACATACCCAGGCCATCTAATTTTTGTTTCCCATGTTAGAGTATGAATATGTCTGGATAAGAATTTATATTTTAAAAATGGGAAGTGATTTAGGACAATATCATTTAGCAGAGGAAGTAAATTGCTTTGAGCTTAAAAGTGAATTAGTTTTTTTATGTGATCGCTGGAGAATATACATCAGAGGAATACATCCAGGCATTAGTTTCACTATGGTATCAGGGTTTCTTAAAATCATTTATGGATTTAATTATATATAGTACCCATATCTTACTACCACAGAATGGTTTGTGAGTACTAGCAGACAACCCATGAATCTGACCCCATTTTGCTTTCTTGAGGGAGACCAGTTTCAGTGGAACTTCACAAGATACACCAGAGGCTGCTTTTCTGAGGGGCAGGTCCATGTTGTATGAGGAGAAAAGCTGGGGGAGAGAGCATCTGAGGTTACTGGAGTGGTGCCTGTTTTGCCTCTGTCCTTTTGCAGTATTTTGTGCCCTGTCTGTGGTGTCAGCATGTGCGTATCTGTGAGAGGAGCTGACTGCCCTGACTCCCCGTTCAATCTCAACAGACACCTCATTATTCCTAAAATCAATATGAATTGTCCACACTACTGTTCTCTATTACGATGAAACCATAATAGAAGAATGACATTATGCAGTCTAAGAAGGTTATGTCAAAATAGGAGTCTCTAATGAAAATTTAACCTTAACTTGAAGTGGGTACAAATTCTACTTGAACTGACTTATGGAGAGTTATCCCCTCTAAATACATATGAAGAGACCCCCCCAAACAAAACAGAATTATCTTCTGGAGGGCAGGCCCCTTATAGTACTGGCTTCCCCCAGTAGGTGAATGTTCTTGGAACCCATTTGTATTGGTGTACCTGCTGGCATTATTGTGAGAAGCTGCGTTTGAATTCAGTGAATTTTTTTTTTTATGACTCTTTCAGAGCATTTGCCCATTTCATGATGGGTGATTTATGAATGCACCTGCCCACATGGTACTGAGTGTTCAGCAGTTTCTGATCAAAAACAGCATGACCGCCCCCCTGCATGCTGCACCCTCCCTATTCAGCCAATCTAACCTTGAGCAACTTTTTTTTGTTTCCTCTGAAAAAAAAGGTCCTCAAAGGGAAACATTTTGCCAACGTGAAAGGTGAAATAAAAAACAGCAGAAACACTAAAAGGCATTAAAATCAATGAGTTAAAAATTGTTTTGAGCAGCGGATAAAACATCTCGATATGTATGTTGCATCAAATGGGGAGTACTTGGAAGGTGACTGAAATTTAAACATGAAAGAATAAATACACTTTTTATAAATAAATTCCAGGGTTTTTGGGGTCCCCCCTTGTACTGTCTTAGCCCATTAAAACAGTCTCTACTATCTCAAGAACCGTTCCCAAAAATTATTTCCTTGTTCCCCAAAAAACCTCTTTGGATAGCTTAAATGATCCCATAAAAATAGCCTCATAAAAATGATGTTATAAATACGTGAATATGGCTTAACAGTTTCACAGAGCTATGGAATACAATATGTCGTTTGACCCTCTCAGAAAGCCCTCTTTATGGCAGATATTCCCCATTTTAGAGGTGAGGTACTTCAGGCTTAAAGATGTTAACAGATTTCTCTGGTCTCACACAACTAGAAAGTAGCAGAAGCAGCGATTAAATGTATTGTCTTCTGATTCCAAATGTGCCTTAAAAAAACAAAGCTAACTGTGCTGATCTAATACTGTGAGAAAGAACACTTTAACTGTATTAAAGTGTTTAAAAATTAAATCCATACTTTAAGGAGCAGTACTAGATAATTCTACATTATGTAGTAAGGCATCTAGATAGCTGGACATAGAAATTTTTCAGTCAGCATCCTGTAGGACCTATTAGAATATGGCCTGTTCAATATCCGTTTCCTACAGCTGTATAAAGTTTCTTGATGAACAGGTTGGAGGCCAGGGTACATTACACTTGTTTTAAAACACAACAGAGCCTTTTATGCCTTTTGGCACAGGAACCTGTGGTTTCAGGTAAATACTTGTCCATGCACGTGAACAGACTTAAAATTAAATTTTGAAAAAGAAAATCTAATCTTAACTGTAAGTAGTCCCATGGTACCAACTGCAAAAGGAAGTGAATTCTATGAGCTAATTCAAACTTCTGACTTTTTACTAAAACTTATCAATTTGTCTGCCCATATGTTTAAATGTAAAGCAATATGCTCTCGCCTTGATCACAAAACAAAATAATGGCATTTCAAAGCCTAATTTTAAAATTAAAATCAGAAATGATTTTGAACTAGCACTTACCAAAAGCTGGCTTAAAATCTTTGATATTTTTAAAGTGACAATTAAAATGAAATATTTTTTATTGTTCATATTTTTGTTGTATTTATTTTTAAAGTTTTTAAAATACATTTGTCTCCATTTACTCACCACCACTTTCCTGCCCTACCCATCCCCACCTCCCTCCCTCAGTCCTTCCCCACCTTGGCTTCGTCAGTGTGTCCTAAACACCTGGTCCTTGATCTGACCCTTCCCCTTCCCCTCCCCGCTATTCCCCTCCCTCCCTCCCTTTCTCCCTCCCATCCATCGATTTTTTCTTTCTTTCAATGTTGCTGGTCATATTTTCCTCGCCTGCTTATTTTGCTGATTAGGTTCCACTTATAGGTGAGATCATATGTATTTGTCTTTCACCCCCTGGCTTATTTCACTTAGCATAATGCTCTCCAGTTCCATCCATGCTGTCACGAAGGGTAGCAGCTCTTTCTTTCTTTCTGCTGTGTAGTATTCCATTGTGTAAATGTACCATAGTTTTTTGATCCACTCATTCTCTGGGTTCTCTGAGTTTCATCCTTGTATTAAGATAATAAAAAACAAACAACAATCGAAACAATGGCTCTGAGAAAGACCTTAGTAAGTTATGATTGAATTTAGGAGAGACAGAGAAAGTAGAGATTTTCTGCTTTTTTGCGAATTGGTAATAAAGCTTTGACCATCACCTTAAGACATTTCACTTAGAATTCACTATTAATTACTCTTAGAATTCAAACCAGAGGAAAGACTCTTTCTGTAGAAAAACTTGTGCTCCCCATTTTGCTGGATGTTGAAAACTATCTCTTTCCCTTTGCAACTTTGTTGCCAGGGGGCTCTTTTGCCTGGCTTGCTGTACCTGATTCTGTCCTGGGAGTTTTTTGCTGTCTTCAATTTAAATTAGTTACAGTACCTTTTGGATGTGAGCAAGAAATATACCTTAATTAAAATAGACACACATCTCTAGATTTTGAATCAAATCAAATCAAGGTCTGGAAGAAAAAAAGTAGAATAGCCTCCTATGACTTCACTGTGTTACTCTCATTGCTTTTAAGGAATTTTATTATTTCTCTGAGATTTTTTTTTATGTCCTTAAAACTTTTTATATCTTGATTAATTTCTCTATTTTAAATTTATTTCAAAATTGAATTGTTATATTGTTTTCTTTTACCTACACCTGAAATACCCTGTGATAGAATGAAGATTGTTTTGTGTCTATACATTTAAATATATATTGTTTTTTAAATATTTAAAATTAAATATGCTGTATTTTAAAGATCTCATGCTTACTGTGTTAATAAAAGGAAGGGTGTGACTACTGAAAGGCAGTTAGTATAGAAAAAATACTAGTAATGTAGAGGTTTAGAGGAGAGGGTCTAAGAACAGTATAAAGTAGTAGAATCAGAAAGAAAATATAAGTTAAAGCAGTATTTCAACATCTATATTTAAGGGATAGTATTTGGTACTGCAGGGTATTCAAAATAAGTAGAGCCCAGCTCTTATTTCTAAGGAATTTAAAATCCAGCAGAGGAAATTGAAAATACACAAATTACTATAATGCAGGGGGAATTCAAAAGATTGAAGGAATAGAAATTACCTCCAATTGGTGAGATCTAGGTCAAATTCAAAAATGCAGGTGACATTTGTTCAGGTTTTATGTTAAGGGTCAAGGGGAATAGAATTACTGTTAGTATATAGATGCCATGATCAGAGGTGCACTAGTTCAGTTGGAGATAGTTTTTTTTTAATTTATTCTTAAATTACAGTTGACCTACAATATTACATTAGTTTCAGGTGTCCAACACAGTGATTAGAAATTTATGTAATTTATGAAGTAATCACCCCAATAAGTCTAATACCCATCTGACGCTATACATAGTTACTACAATATTATTCACTATATTCCATATGCTGTAATTTATATCCCTGTGACTATTTATATCTGGTTATTTGCGCCTCTTAACCCCTTTTACCTTTTTCTTTTCCTTTTTTTAAATTTTAATTTATTTTTTCAAATACATTTGTCTCTGCTTACCCCCCACCACTTTCCCTTGCCCCCTCCCTCCTTCCCTCCCTCAGCTCTTCCCCTTTGGTTTTGTCCATGAGTCCTTGCTATATGTTCCTTGACTTTCCCCTTCCCTTCCTGCTGGGACTATACCCTAAGAACACCAAAACGCCAATACAAAAGAACCTATGCACCTCAATGTTCATAGCAGCACAATTTACAATAGCCAAGCATGGGAAGCAACCTAAATGCCCATCAGTAGATGACTGGATCAAAAAGTTATGGTACATATACACAATGGAATACTACACAGCAGAAAGAAAAAAAGAACTACTAAACTTTGCGACAGCATGGATGGAACTGGAGAGCAATATGCTAAGCGAAATAAGCCAGGGGGCGAAAGACAAATACCATATGATCTCACCTATAAGTGGAACCTAACCAACAATACAAAGATGCAAGGAAAATAAGACCAGCAACACTGAAAGGAAAAGAAATCAACAGGGGGTGGGAAAGGAAGGAATGGAGATAGTTTTAAGAAAAGGCAGACTCCAGGGGTAAATAATAAGAAAGGTATCTACTGGGGAATTTGATGGTAATGGTGATAGTGATAGGGATAGTGACAAGGATGATGCATTAATCACCCAACAGATGCTTCCTGTTAGGATAGGCACTATGATTCCGTGGTCAAAAAGCCTCACCCCCTGTTCTCAGGGAACTCACAGTTCAGGGAGGCATAGACCTAACCCAACAATTCCCCTGACAATCTACAGGTATGTCCCTGCTCAGGCCTGCAGAGGACGCAGGGCTGCCTCCCTGCACAGCTGCAACAGCCTCCACCTGCTGCGCGTCTGGAGGTTATGGGGGAGGATTTGACTTACTTGGTGGTGTCGGAAATGCTTCACTGAGGTGATCGGTTGAACTGAGATGTAAAGGAAGGTTAAGAGTTCAGTAAGTGAAGTGGGGGTTGGGAGGGAGAGTGCTCTGTGCCAAGAGGCTGTGATGGGGGCAATAAGGCCCTTTTGAGGAATGACAAGGAGGGCAGTGTGCCTGAAGCCTGAGGCCAGGGAGGCTCTGGTGTGAGATGGGGCTCTAGAGGCAGGTAGGTCATTAAGTTGGTCTTTATCCTGCCATCAGAGAGAAACTATTTGATGTATTAAATAGGGTCAGATTTTGAGTTACCAGAAATCCTGTTGTCATGGGTGTGGAAAGAAGAGATTAAAAGGGAATGAAAGTGGGAGTGGGAAGAAAAGTGACTACTCAAGGAGAGAGATGATGGAAACTATGATGATGCTGCAGAAAACTAAAATGTATTGCACTGTAACTGTGAAGCAGACACTTCGCTGAATGCTTTATATGCATTACTGAGAATTCGCCTGGAGAATTGTGATGCTCTGTCAGAGTAAGTTCACACTTCTACTTCCCCTCCAGTCCCACTGCATTAAGCAAGCACAATGCAGTTCTAAGATGTTAACCAAGATATTAGAACCAACTACATGCCCAAAAGGCAAAACCCTAGACTGAGACTTGATCTATGACATTTCCTTATAAATTACTCTTGTACTTCCTATCTCCCTCATGCCAGATACAGGCAGATCAGAGCTTTGAAGCACAGATACAGCAAACCAGGACATCCAGGTGCTTCTAAGCCTCTAAGAACCAAATATGCCAGGAATTTGTAGAATTACTTGCCTGCAGGTCCCTAACTGAAAGTGAATCCTCCAATGTCAACTATTATTTACTTAAAACTCCATAGTTTTAGATAATTTAAAAAGGGATTAAGAATAGTAACTAATCAGATGGTATTCAATTGTGCTCACTTCTTTTTATATATTTTATTGAGTCATTTGTTTATTAAACAAATATTTGCTTTAGCGACTACTATTGCAAATAGTTCTACTGTATTCAACACTGAAGATACAATAATGAAAAAAACAGAGGGAAATTCCTGCCCACATGCCCACAGTACATTATAGGGAAGAGAGACAGACAGTGAACAAGATATACAATTAACATATATAGTATATTAGATGAGACAACTATAGAAAAATAGGATGTGTCTTACTTTATAAGATCCTATAGTTTGGATCCTCTAACATGTAATTTTTGACTTAATGAGAAAAGTAAGTAAAAGAAAGAAGGGGGAAAGTAAGGTGTAGGTACATTTGGATGCAGTTTTAGATGTCTGAGGAAGTTGGTGAGATCATCATAAATACCTAAAGGACATAAAGGAGCCAGCCATGCAAATATTTGGGGCAAGAATATTCTTGGTACAAGGAACAAAATCTCTAAAGCACTAGCATCTCTTGATTCAAATGGTATTTTTTCTTTATGCCCATTATAAATGCAGATCAAATTTGTGATGATTTTTAATAACAAATTACATTGTCATAGTATAAGTGGCTTTTTTGGCTTTATGACTCCAAACTCTGTTTAAAGTGCCACACAAGGTGCTTAATGGTATTTACCACAAATAATATAATATTTTAAAATTTTTCACTAAGGTTAAAAAGTTATTAAAACATTAAGTGTCTGTTATAGATCTTAAGCTTCACTTTTTCAATCTAAGACAAAGTTGATAAAGTCCTTGATGTCAAAATGAACATATCACCCCTGCCTCCAGATTTTTGTTCATTTTTATTTTACATTTTAAGGTTTATAAAATTTAAAATCCTTTCTATAACCATAATTTGCAGAGTTTTCAGATGGTGGAGGTATGATGAAAAAAAGCTGAATTATGTTTGCCGGTCCTCCATATCTGTTAGCTTCATCCTAATTACTTAAATCTTTTTTTTATTTGCAACTATACATTCTGTGATTATGACTAGCCTTTCTTTTAAGTTGGAAACTTTTAGCCATACACATTTCATTTTTCACTTCAGTAGATATGTTGTGGTCTTCACTTTTATTTCCTTTATACCTGTACTTTTCTTTTTCTATTTACTTTGTTTTTCTACTGTCTCATTTTTAATATTCTATTATTTAATGATTTGGGGAGATTTCTTTGTGTTTAGGGGTTACACTTTTTTCTAGGATGAATACTTTGTTTTTTTATTGTTTTTCATAGTTTTTATACATTGATTCCATTCCCTTTCCTTATATTTTACGCACAATTGATCAGTTTGGTCCAGATTTTCTATATGATTTCTTTCTGCTCCATCTGAAAACTCTTTGCAGTGGCTTCCACAGTGTGGTTTGATGACTGGGTATTTTGTGTTCTATCCAAAACTTTCTCTGGCTTAAGGGCCTGATGGGCTGAGAGGAGAGCTCAGTTGAGGACGTATCTTGTGATAGCTAAGCTTTGACCTCACTTCTAGGATTTCATCAAATGTTTGATTTGACAGCATCCTATCCACAGAGTCAGAGAACAGCCCCGTTTCCTATGGGGACTCACCCTCAGGCTTTGGTCAGCCCCCAGCACCTTGTGTTGCTCTGGCACTTTCCTCTTTGAGAATCAGCCCTGTCGCATGTATCAGTAAGGACTGTTTTTCTCCTGCTGCTATTTCCACCACTCCATAGTCAGAAGAGAGTGCCCACTTCATTTTCTTTTCGTCAGATCTGGGAGTATTATTGAGTTTCAGAATCTGTTCTCCTGCGTGGCTTCTTGGAAATGGGAGGGGACAAGGAATTTGGCCATGTCACATGACTTCAGTTGGCTGCAGGAAGTAAGGTTTCTTTGTGTATGTAAGTCCAACGGGCCTCTTAGCTGGTTTAGTTTTTCATGATAATTTTTGTTGTAATTGTTGTTAGAATCTATGGCGTTGTTGTTCATTCTATCATCTAAGCTGTAAATCTCAAACCACCTGTGCTATTAGTCTGGCTCTGTCATTTACTTCTATATTAGCAGACACAAAAACAAAGAACACTGAAACATAGTTGTCCAAAAAAATTTTTAATGGGTAAATATTAAAATTTTCCATAGTTGCTGAAATAAATTCTCAATGACTTAACTAATTGGCTAAGCTTTGTGTTTATCATTTATTAAGAAATCAGAATTATCAAAAATAAGAAACATTTGAATTACCAATCTTAACAATGTTAGGTATAAATTAAACATGTAATGATGGCCTTGGAATAATAGGATTTCTCTGAAGAGAGAAAGAAAATATGCAATGACCTCCATGATCCATTCAGAGGTTTTTTGTTTGTTTGTTTGTTTTTTAAGCTATGTGCTGTTTTACCAGTAACATAAAAAGTCCATATCACTTTTGGTTTTTTAAAAAATTTATTTATTTATTTTTAGAGAGAGGGCGAGGGAGGTAAAAAGAGAGAGAGAGAAACATCAATGTGTGATTGCCTCTGGAGTGCCCCCAACTGGGGACCTGGCTCACACCCCAGGCAGATGCCCTGACTGGGAATTGAACGGGTATCCCTTTGGTTCACAGGCTGGCACTCAATCCACTGAGCCACACCAGTGAGGGCCCATATCACTTTTGATATGGTCTCTGTCTTCCTTTTTTTTCCTTTGTTTAATGTTCATGTATGTGTTTATAATGTATATATCCTTACTCTGAAATTCTTTTGGTTAATATGAGCCATAAGGTGCTACTAAATAAAGTTGAAAACTTAGAAGCCATTTCAGACATGTGTCAAAATAAATGTCCTTCTATAATGAGCTTTTTGTGCAGTTTCTTTTTCATGTAGTTGTGGAGCCCAAGAAATCTGTGGGCTGACAGTTAAGAACCTCTCATATTGCATATATTATGCTGAAATGCTTCAAAACTCATTTTTGTATTTCTATTATAGTATTTATTAAATATGGGAATACCAACATTGTTCATAAAATACATTCATTCATACATCTAATAAATATTTATCAAATGCCTACCACATAGCAGGAACTCTTAAGGTCTGGAGATGCTCTGACGAACAAGAGAAATTCTCTTTTCTTATATAACTTTACTTTATAATGAAGGAGATGGACTATCGATCTGTGAAAAAAATAATAATTACTTACTTGGGTTCTTAATAAGAACTCTAATCATTTACCATTTCAACTCAATCACTGCTGATCTGAGATGTGATATTGTACATCAGTAAATCAGCACAGGCTCATTGCCAGCTTGTGGCTGACTTATGTGCCCTGGGTGACAAACCCATTCACACTAGGCTGAGCCAAAGAGGCACCACTATGCATTAAGATATAAAGTGGAGAAAATGAATAGCTGAAGCTCCTTCAAGATTGCCCCATTTACTATTCCATCTTCTAAAGAGAGGAAATGGTGGCAAGGGCTATTTAAAGGCTGACCTCCATGGTAGATTTTCCTCTTGCTGCTAAAATGGCTTTTGTTCACACAGCTGTTTTCAGGACACGTCTTTATAAGATTCTGCCTGGCTTTTCTTCCTCTAAATATATAAAGTATGTGCTGTGTTTCGAGCCTATTAATAAAGCACAATAGGGTTATTTTGACCTTGATTCTTTATGGAAGAACCCCGACAGGGATTGTCAGTGCAGCTCCCACAGCAGGTGGAAATATTAGCTGTCTTTGCAGGGCACGAAAGCAGCACCAGGCAACACTTGCTAAATTTGCCTTGGACAGAAAGCATTTCTGAACAGTTCTTCCAACCACACGTACCGGCATTCTCTGATGACACCGTATTCATGGGCTGCAAGTAACAATTTTGCTCCAAGTCTGAGATGTGGGAAAATGAAGCAAGTTAAGGCCCAAGGACAAGTTGGAAGTGAGATGAATGGAGCATTATAATTTTAAAGAGATAATCCTTATAAAAGATAGAAAATCAGAATATAACTCTTTAGCCAGAACTCAAAATCATAATTGTGTTCTGTCATTTAACATAATTTTTTTCTTTTAAATTTTGTGGACATTGACGTACTCCCTGGCAGTGGTAGCAATAAGAAAATACATTGCATGCAAGTGAAGGTAAAAAAAAAAAAAAAATGAGGCATACATCCAATTCATCATGCCTAATTAAGAATTCTGAATTATCAGCTTCGATTGTTACAAGTATCATCTCCTCTGACGGTATTGGCCACATAATAGGAGACTGTCACCATCCCAGTTGTCTGTGGGTCTGTGATTGATCAATTTTTGACAACAGAGAAATGTTAACAGGGCTACATGGTGAAGCAGTCACTGGAAAAATCTCTTTCACAGTGTTCCTACCTAATTGTGGAGCACCGCCATCTCCACACATGATACAGCAACACGATTAAATTTCCTTTTGCTCACATTTAGTGGGACCTATGGGGGTGTGGAGAAATCAATGGGGGACCATGAACCTGGAAAATTACACACTTGAAGAATTAATGAACTATAATTCCGTATTACATTCTCAATCATGTTGTGCTTCCTTTTCATTAATGTAACTAAATTGGTTTGCCATAGACAGGGTAAGTTTTAAAAATGCAATCACACTTTTGCTGAGTTTTAAAAAAAATGTTACCTGCTTTTCAGATGAGCCTGGTTCTATCATGAAACATGTTAGTAGGAAATTTACAGAGAACTTTTCTGCACTGCTGACTCAACATGTTGAAGTGCCTTGAAATTAGTGTTTAAATTTCTGGCTGAAAATGGCAACTAATTTCTTAGTTCTTGTTCTTTTTAAAGAGAAAATTGTTTTTCAGTCAGATAGTTTTACCTAATAGGATGATAATCAAAGTCTTCTTTAAATAGGGTGGATAACTTCTCATAAATTTTTTTAAACCAAAGTTTAGTTAATATTCAGAATGCTTTTAATATCTTAATATGTATTTCAGTTGCTTCATATTGTTTCCTGGTCCCAAGACATAAAAGCCTTTCGGTACCGTGTTCACACTTTATAAAAATGAAATCTAAACATAACTAAAAATTTGTAGAGAGGGCTAACACAGAGCCATTTGTGAATTCAACTTAAGATTATTTTTATTATATGTGGTAATGATAAGTTTAGCTAAAGAAAATAGTTCATCATGGTGGGCATATTGCTGATACTGCTTTCTAATTAACAGGCCAGCTATGTTACAGTGTGTTTTATGTATACACCACATACACACATGTCATAATTCAAAATCTCAAATGAGTGTGTGGCAGTCTAACGTTGTAAAAGCGAATTCTATCAGGGTTCATGTCAGAAACAACTTCAGGGAAATATTATTATTTTTATATACATATTCCTCAGCTTGTAAGCTGTAAGAATCAGTTCGCATTACTGTCCTGCCTAGATGATTCTCTTTTAAATTCTATAGTGATGACGTGATGAACTATAAAAGTAAGGAATATAATGACTTATTCTTGATGAATCAAACCCAAAGGCTTTTCTGCTCCCACACTTTCACCGTTGTGTTTCATTTCCATTGTACCAAGTCAAAATTCAGTCTGAATAGACCGAAAGCCTCACAAATGTGAGAATAACACAGTTGCATTAAAACCAATACATAGTTTTGTTACAGTGTAAGTCATAATTTGGAAGCAAATAATTTAAGGTTGGTTTTTCATTATGTGAGTTTATACTCTCTTTGAAATTGTAATAATGTTCTAGGTTTGAGCTTTTCACTTTTATCAAGCATACATGTCATCCCTTACATGTACTGAGTTCCATTTCCTGCCACCAAACCATTTCTTTTACAATCACATATCAGATCAAGTTCCTTTTTAACCTTCCTTTCTTCCATAAAGCTTTTAATCACTCCAGTCTTGCCATTCAGGCCAAGCACACACAATATATTCTTTCCTTTTTTTACTTCTATAATTATTTAGTATTCAAATCTTTAATTATTTTTTTATTAGTGTGATTTTGCAGTATATACTCCTTTCCAATTTAAAATTTTCCAAATGCAAATATATTTTGCCTATCACATTACCAACTTTCCTTATTAAATGGCTGCAGATTGTGGGGAAGTCCTCATCTGTACAAGGAAGTGCTCTATACTTTATGAGATAATTATGAAAAGTACATGATAACTGATATAAAATATGGAGCATAACGCTGGGCACATTGTGGGCATATTTAGTGCTCTTCCCATTCATATGGCCTTTGTCCCTTTCTCTCCTGCTCCATGTGCTCATTCATTCTACATACTTTTAGCCAAATGAGGGGGCCCTAATATGATTTCACTTCAAGGTGACATATTGCTTGACTCCCTCCCCCTCCACCCATTCCCGTAACTACCTCCTTGAGTCAGACCCTCTCCTGGAATACGGTGACAGTAGCTAACTGGTGTCTGTGCTCTCCTGCCCTCTGCGGCCCCCTCGATCCTTTCCCCACCACAGTCGGATTCCTTCTAAAGCATGAGTGATGACACTGGATCCTCGCCTACAGCTCACCTGTGGTTACTGAGTAATGTCACAGTCAAGACCAAGCTCTTTGACATGGCCTGTAAGCCCCTTCACGATTTGACCTCTGCTGACTTCTTCAGCCCGTGTCGTGCTCTTTCCCTCATTCCACCCCTTAAACACAACACACGTGTACTCATGAGCACAAATACACATGCTGCCCATATGCTCCTCACAGAAGCCAGTTTTCTCCAGCCTCCTGGGCTTTACACGTTTCTGTCTTTTGCCTTCTGTCTTCACCTGTCTCATTTCTACGTACTTTCGAGTTTCAACTTAGATATGTCTTCCTCTGGGAAGTTTTCTGGAGCCCCAACCTTCAAACTGGGTACAGTTTTAAGTGTTTTTTTTTCTTTTTTGCATACCGTAAGTTCCTGTAGCATAGCATGTGTTACCCAATATTGTAAGTACCTATTTGATCATTGTTCTCCCCATCAAACCAGAAGACTCCACGAGGACATTTGCTACATTATTTGCAGTGTATCTCCAACTTTGCATGAGGTTGAGCACAGAGCAGGCACTTAATACCTTTTTCTTTCTTAAAAGGCACATTTTTACTCTTTAAA
The DNA here is from genome assembly GCF_021234165.1 of Pteronotus mesoamericanus. NCBI lineage: Eukaryota > Metazoa > Chordata > Mammalia > Chiroptera > Mormoopidae > Pteronotus > Pteronotus mesoamericanus. The sequence continues at coordinate 8,807,338 of NW_026555310.1, forward strand.
AAAAAAAGGCTGGAGCAGGACTAGATACTTCATATACTATCAACATGGGTCTGGATTAGAGCAAATGGACAACTCCGAGTAGCTTAGGTAGGTCCATTTAGACCCAGGAAAGAGATTTCTGTACCTCAGGTAATAATACAGAGTAAAGGCCTGGTTCTCCATTCTGGTCAAGGATAGGAACTTAAGAAAAAGAAAGCCTAAGATAAATGAAATATGAGTAGTGTCATACACTAGTGAGAATGGAAACATGCCTTTTTTCCTTCAAATTTATAGACTATGTTCAAGTCCATGCTGAAGTCATAATTCCCTTGTTCCCTTACGCTGGTCTTTCTTCCAGTACTGTTCCCTTTCTTCTTCACTTTCCCATTACCCTTGGGTTATTTAGAAAAATTCTGAATCACGGAGGTCATTCAACTCTGATTCCTATTTCAAGAAAAATATTTTTAGATCCTGATTATAAAATCAGAATCTTGCCCTAAAGCAGGTTAAGTATTTGCATCTCCTTTATATTTGCTCATATTTTTTCACAGGAGACTTAGCATTAACATTACATCTCATTGCTTGATGTATCTAAAAACCAAGTGGAAAAATATTAAATTTTTTTAAAAAGGAAATGGCATCGATAAATGAGGCTCGAATTAATCTAAAACTTTAGGCACTTATATATTAAATAATTTAAATACCTTTTTTATCCTGACTCATGAAACATATGAAGTTTTTAATGCCTCACTGATATGTGTAGTATAATGAATATAGCATTTAATTTTTAAAATACTTTTACAAAATAGGTACACTGTCCCTGTTTTTACAGATGATGAAGCTGGATCAGCTATGTTAGTTAATTTGTCTTAGATCACAAGCTATTACATGGTCAATGCTAAAGTTAGAACTCAAATTACTAATTCAGCTATAGGGAAACCTCCCTATTATTATAGTCCCTGCTGTTAGTCATAAAACTGTGTGTGTGTGTGTGTGTGTGTGTGTGTGTGTGAGAGAGAGAGAGAGAGAGAGAGAGAGAGAGAAATCTCTACTAGGCTAGATGCCAAAACAAAAACAACAAAAACAACAAAACATAAAATCTATGACCAATGTCTTACTTTCTTTTTCCAATTAACTTTAGCTATTTCTGATTATATTAACCTAGTGTCCATGTCATTTCTTTTCCAACATTATCTTTTCTTTATTTAGTTATCTATGGATGCTAATCATATCTTGACTTCTAAGGTTTTCCATTTAAATTTTCTTAAGGACAAAGGCTGTTGTGAATTCTAAAATATGTATCTGTTGTCTAAAAATAATTCTGTACACTAAAAAATCTGGGAGTTGTCCTTGACTTCTACTGAGCACTCACTCACCACATCAAACTAGTCACAGGTCATGTACCTTCACTGTTTGAACCGCCTTTGCGCCGTTCAGGATGCCATCCCCAGCCCTGGCTGCCCTGCCATCGTCCTTACCGTCTCTCACCTGCACTGTGGCCAGAGCCTCCCTGGTGCTCTGCGGTCCCTCCTTTTGAATTCAGTCTCCAAAATGACACCACAGTAACTGAACTAAAATGCAAAGAAATAAGTCACTATCCCACCTCCTGTGATTCCCTATCACCTAGGAGATAGATCCTAAACTTCTTAGGAATATGCAACCATCAAAATCTTACCTCTACTCACCACCCCGGCTTCATCTTCTCCCACTTCCCATTCTCTGCACCCCCTCCACCAGGCCTGTTCCTTCTAGTGATAAAATAACAACAACAACAAACAGTAATCGAGACTATGTGTATTGGACGATGTGTTCAACACTCCATTTTCATTCTCTATTTACACCCTAAAAACCTAAAAGGAAGCAGTTGTAAAATTCTGTTTTACAAATAAGAAAACAGAAGTCTGAAGGTTTAAAATTATGTTTCTCAATGTCATTCAGTTTAAGTATCGAGGCAGATACTGGAACTCAAGCAGCTGATTGTAGAACCCTCTCTAGACCAGGCTTGTGTTCATGTTCCTGTATTTTTGAACTTGCTTTAACCTTTGTCTAAAAGCACCACCTCTCAACACAGATCTTCCTAGGAAACGTCTATTCATCTCTCAAAACTTTTAATTTTGACAACCTTTTCACACAAAAGTTAAATTTTAGGGATAATATTCTTCCATCAGTTCTAAGATGCACATACTTCACATTTTAACATTTCCAAAATCAGGATGCCTCCTACAATTGATGACGTATCCTTGTTTACCCGGCAGCATTTTTCTTTGTGTACATATAAAACAATGTGCAACTTACAATTAATGAATTACTTGGATTTGATAAAATATGGTAGAGTCCAGCATCAATTTTGACACTAAATTTTTTGAAGGCAAAAACGAAAAAGAGAGAGCACTTTTCAGAGATCTGAGTGCTGAAGGGGGAATATCCGTGGCTCCTTGGACAGTGGCTTTTTTAACTTCAGAACACACACAGATCACCTGGCAATACTTGAAAAATGCAAATTATCAGGCTCCATTGGCTGGGATTTTGAGTTCATAGACATAAACCTATGGCAGAGATAAGAAATCTGTATTTTTATCATCCATCCTCAAAGGATTCTCATTCAGGTGGCCCTCACTTTAAGAACCACTGCTTTACGGGAGGCAAAGCCATTTTTAGAATCTGGCTCTCAAATCGAGCTTCAGAAGCGGTGCGCACGGGCACGGGGGATAATGCCGAGAATGCCTTCACCCCGTGGCCAGTGCACAGCCGCGATATTTTCACTGTCTCTGTGTAGCATCTGATGAAAGAAAAAAAATGAGAGCAGGCGCTGAAAACATCTCATTGTGGTTTCAGGGAAAATAAAAAAATAACTTGGCTTAAATGTACCACTTGTCTCTAAAATAATGGATCAGTTACTAACAAGCTGTGTGTTCTTGCAGTCTCACAGTTCATTTTATATATGTAATATTTTATCTGCCTCTGTATGAAATACATGTATTTCATGTAAGTATTTTACATATGTATAAATGTATTTTATATGTGTGTCTATGGGCGTTTGCTTTCTTAGGCTGTGAGCCTTGTGGGACTGGGGCTTTGTCCCTCCGCCCGCAGCGGGTGGCCCAGTTCTGGGTGCACTGCAGACATCCGGCCCAGCAACGTTTCACACCCCTGTGATTTCAAATAAAATGCTGCACTTTCTTGAGAATACTGGTAAACACTGGGAGCTGAAACACCCCTGAAGACTGTTAAAATATTTATATTGTTTATATTTTCTTTCATGATGGTAATTATAAGCCATATTTGATATTTCTGCTGTCTTTTTTCTTCAGTAAAGAATTTCCTGAATGTGGCTTGTTTTTCTGCCCCCTTACAAAATGTATGTATTTGGCTTTCTAACACTTTCTTCTGCAGGTGTACTTCATTCAAATGCATTAATAGCATTTGCCTTCTGCCTTGAACACACTAACAACTTTAGGGACAATTTCTAGTTTGAATGAATAAGTCAGTGATCATATCCTTTCACTACTGAACTGATACAGCTGGATGAATAGGAAAACAGAAATGTTTCATCGTGTGCTATCACAAAGTAGTCCATTAAATCATGGAAATATGTTGTCAACTCTTTTATGTGCTTTGGCCTGAGGATATACATTAGTATACGCTATAGTATTGACCTGGAATAAATATATTAAAATAAGATTGCTGATAACCATGGTGGAAAGTTTTCAGCAGGAAATAGTCACAGCATTTTTGGAACCAGAAGCAAATGGCTAGTTCTCTGCATTTTGTAATGTCTGCCACATTAAGTTTTATTTCTTTCAGCCGATTTGTCCATTTATTTAGCAAGTCTAAAAATAGAAAAGGCCATTTTTACTAGAAAATATCAATAGAACAGTTTTATATTTTTAGTGAAAATTGATATGTATAATAATGGCCCTGTAAGTTCCTTCTAAATGAGTGAAGAAAGATTGAGTTATGTTTGGCATAGTTTTAATAGCTAACAGGTTTTCTTGTAATTATTTGGAAATATGTCTTTGAATGGCATAAATGATGATCTACTTAATTAGACTCATTCTTCAGTTAAATAGAGCCACCCTTTCCTCCTAAAATATGACTAGATGATGACTTACTGGGATTAGTATTAGTACATTTATGCATATTTAAATAATACACCGCCTTTAAAGCAGCATTCTCTGCTTTAAATTTAGAACTCTGGATTTGCTGGAGACAGAAGCAGAAGTAGAAGTAAAAAAATTCTGCCTGTAACCTTCCTCTCCTTTCTAATGACTGATATTTCACCTTCTATCTTGTTCAATCTTAAATAGTAGAGAAAAAATAATTTGTTTATGATCTACTTTCCATGCACTCAAAAATCATGAAATGAAACTGAAGTTCAGTTATCTATTCTGTATTTTATATCATCAGTCTTTCCTTTTTTATTTGTCCCCTTTTCTTGGCCTATAAATATATTGATTTTATTATCATAAAATATTGTTTGAATCCTTGCTTTTTCTTTTCTTTTAAAATACCAACATGCCTCTCTGCTTCCCTTCCTGGCCTTTTTTTTTTTAATGAAATCTGTACTCACTGTCTTTATTTTATTGACTTTTATTCACTTATTTCATTTTTTTATCCTCTTTGCTCCCATCTGAATCACTGTATTCAGTGGCCTCTCTTCCATTTTGAATTGATTTTAACCAATTTGACACTTGAAATTCTCTCTTTCTTAAAATTCTTTTCTCTTCCTACTGCTGAGGGTATTGTTCTTTATTTGATTCTTCTTCAGCTTTATTCTGTCTTGAGTCTTCTTTAGTCTTAGTCTTTCTTGAATGCTCTCCATTAGCAATTCCATTCTCTTAACCATTTTCATGGCTTCATTTACAACAGTGCGATACCAAACAATATCATATCCACACTTTGTTTCCAACCTCTCTTGAACCCTGGATCTGTGTTTTCAATGGCCAACTAGACATCTTTGCTGACATGTCTCATAAACACCTAAAGCTCAATAGCAAAGCAATCTTCTGTTATTCTCTCCCCCTTACTCTCAACTTGCAATCAGTCACGAAGTCTTGTACAGTCTCCCTCTTCAGTATTCTGTATCGATCCTCTCTGCTACTACCTCTGTTGGTAGCATTATCTCTATTTGTTTCCCTACTGGCCTGCCTTCCTTTAATTTAGTTTTCTTCCTACTATCCTTTTCTGATCTACCTCCAAACAGATTTGGCCATGTTACTGCTGTTTCTACCCTTGATTAACAGCATTCCAGAGACTGGGACCAGACAAAGAATATTGGTGCTTTTTGTGTTTGTTTTATCATACTGTTTTGGCAATTAATGGGAGCAGTGGCCTTTTGGGAGAGTTCCAGATCAGAGTTTGATAAACAGTCTGTAGTCAAAATGAGGCTACAGCAAAGAGATAAACTCCCCAAAGCAGAGAGAGGGAGCCCAAGTTCAAAGCTGGAACTAGGATATTTGTGGGAGAATGAGCAAGGCTCTGTAGGAGCTCATTGGCTGCTTCATGCAGCCATCCGCGTGCTGAGAGAGTTTCAAGGGACAACTCACAAGTGCACACCCTATAACCAAAGCTTGTTTGTCTCCACATATATTCAGAATAATATCCAGAATTGCAGCTCCAGCAAATAAGTCTACCTGGCCCCAATTGGTATCTTCTGCCTTGTCTCTTGTCACTTCCCCTGACATAAATATGTACCTGCCACACACAGTCACTCAGTCTTCTCTGGTTCTTGTCATTCTTTCTTTGTCATTCCAAATATAGGCTGTTCCCTCTGTTTGGAATTCCTTCAGCAGCTTGTCTTTCTAATTGTGTTAGAAGTCTCTTGCTTTGCCTGGCCTTTCGGGCAGAGTGTATACCTGTTATAACCCTTGCAAGTTCATTTATAGTTATTGTTAACATGTTTGTATCTCCTAAAGTAGCTTCTGTAGAGTTGGATCTCACCTGGGTTAGTGCTCTTAACAAATCTCCTGACATCCCTGGAAGAAGCCCCATGTAAGTACTAGTGTGTGTTTCTTTACATGAAAGCCTTTCTTGCCCTGGCCAGGCAGCTCAATTCATTGGGGTGTCATCCAGTGGACCAAAAAGTTGTGAGTTCAGTATCCAGTTGGAGTGTATACGGGAGGCAGCCAATCGATGTTTCTCTCTCACATCGAGTTTCTCTCTCTCTCTTTCTCAAATCAAAAAACATATCTTCAGATGATGATAAAAAAATAATTCCCTGATTCCCACTTCTTCCTCAGTTTCCATTATCTTGTATCCATCTTCTCTTCCTACTCTTAGCCCTTTGGATTGATGACCTGGTAATGCTTCCTGCCAGGTTTAGTGTCTGCTTCATCGCTGCGAGCCTCTCATGGCCCGTGGCCGCACACGCTGCCCCTAGCTCCACCAGCCTTCTGTCCTGGTTAGGCTTTCAGACTAGCCCCTCTGCGGAAGCACCTGATTTTCTAGATGGGAACTAGGTCCTTTGGTGCTGAATTCACAGTGCCTCAAAGGTGTTCGGAACTTTGACTCTAATAATATTTGTCAGGTTGAATTGCACAGAAAAGCCCTGAAGGAAAATGCAGACTTTTATTCCTTCTTGTGTCATGCCAGCTATACAGGATTAGAATCATCAAGTTAGACAGACTGTGCCCCTCCCCTTTCTGTGTATTAGAGAGACAAGAGAAACTCAAGAGCTTATTTCGGCAGCATATCAGTAGTGCAGGTTCATGCTTTCTTACCGCTGTACTTGAAAGGGTGGACCTGAAGGCAGCACGCACCGTGAGTGTGCGTGGAACTAAAGCCCGTGGGCCTTAACAGCTTAACGTCAGCAGATTTCCAGTGCCTGGTACCTGGCCATCCCCTCTTCAGTCAGTCCTCCGCAGAAATAAGACAGTGGCAATGAATGATAAATACTGTGTTGTCCACCCCACGCAGATTCGCTGTTGGTTTTGCCTCCGGCTTAGATGGACTGCTCAGAAACCCAGACAAGTTGAATCACACAGCAGGCAGGCCGAAGGAGCTCTGAGTTGGGAGACGGAGTTCAGATCTTGTGCTCTCCTGTCACACTGGCCTCTGCAACTTTTAATAAAGAGAGCCTGCGATTTGTCACCATGGTTGAAAGGTTATTGCGATTCAGTTCTGGGATTCTGATGTTCACTCTTCACTTTGGTGACCTGGGTGGCTGGTGTGTTTGTAGTCGAGTCTTTGAAGCAGAGGACAGTGTCAGCTAGGAAACAGGGCTAATGAGCTTTAGGAAAGCCTACTCACATTAATTGTATTCCCTTACTCAATTTCCATTGTCAGAGATAGGAGGGATCAAAGATTTGTAACAAATGCTCTCCGCTTTAGGAACATGAGCTCAAATAGAGGGTTGGTGGTGGTCAGACACACAGCAAAATAGCTACAAAACAAATGTGTTAATGTTAGGAGACTTTTGATGAACTAGCAAGTGCCCGTAAGTATTCAGAGGGGAAAAAAAATTCCATTTCAAAATGGGCCTGACCTTCTAACCTTTCCAAGATCCTAATTCTCACAACTGGTTCATAGATTTCTGAAGAGGCCGGTAGCTGGCCGCCCACCAGCCCCTCCTCTGGACCCCAGGCAGCCTGACGGGGCTACCCCAGGCCCGTGCCGCTCTTTACTCCGAGCGCAGCGTGTCTGGGAGGAGCTGCGGGGGAGGCTGGCCTGCTGAGGTCAGCTCGCGTTCAGAGTTGCAGTGCTCCTTCCCCATCACAAGGTTTCCCCGTTCTGAAGACGAGGCCTCCCGGCCTGTGTTTCTGAACCTGTGTCACTAAAAAATTTCTGTTGTTTTAATATGAGGCCAAAATATCATATTCCTGTTAAGTACATCCCTGTCCTAATGGCTCCTATACTTGGGTTCCTAAACTTCACGGTCTCCTTTTACACCACCGCCCCTTTTTGTTTCCCCCAGTTTTGTAACTGATTTTCTAATTTCTACAGCTAATTTCGGCTCCTCTCATAAGGACAGTTTATTAACTGGAGTATTGGAGTACTTGTTTAGCTGTTGATGGCTATGCACCAATAAATGTGCATTAAGCTAACACATATTAGTTTTTACTACCTATTTTAATACCTTTATTGAGTTCAAATTGACATATATAATAAGCTGTGCATATTTAAAGTATAAAATTTGGCAGGTTTTTATATGCATTATACATCTGTGAAACTATCACCGCACTCAAAATAGTGAATACATTTATCACCCCTGAATTTTCCAGTGCTGCGTGGTAATCCACTCCCAGGGAGCTACCGATGTGTCTCCTGTCACTATGTTACTTTGCATTTCTTGGAATTTTATGTAAATGGAATTATAGAGTATGTACTGTATTGTTTCTCTGTTTTATATTTGATATACTTCCACTTTGATCTTTATTATATGTTGACAGGGCATCCAGGCTGGTTAGAGAGGCAGGTGCAGATAGATAACTTAACATACTGTGGCTCAGTCTGTGGCTCTGCCAACTGAGAGCTAGATGGCATTCATTCATAATTTTCAAGTGTGCAATTCTTTTAAAATTTCCATCATCAGAATGTTCCACTATTTTATAGTTCCAGTCTGGGGTCCATCCTGAAAATTACCTGCATATGATAATACAATAACATGCCTTTGTCCACCACCACAAGGTAGTTTTCCATACAGGGGACATGCTATCTGCCATCTGAGGCCTGTCCTCAATGATGGAAACTCTATCATGTTAGAGTCTAAGTCATAACATATTTTGCACATAATTACATCATATTTGGGAGGACTAGCCTATGTAAATTATTTAGGAAGCTTAGGCATTAGATTTTGAAAGAAAAGAGCTCTGAGTAAAATATTGGGCAAGAAAATCAGCACAGTATTTTGTAAAATATAGCATTTTGTAATATATAGTGTGTAAAATAGTATGCGAGGAAATCAGCTTTCTCATTAGTTTAGACATTTGAACCCTTCTACTCTCACAGTGTCCAATTCATTGTCCTCCACAGTCTTATTTTATGACTTACTTTCTAAAATAGGCTAATGATTTTAAGCACTTACGGTGTATAAATCACTCTATATTTGGTTTTTAATTTTTTTGAATTACACTTAGTTACGGTAATGGTGCTTCATTTTTTAAAAATTATTTTTGAGGAGAAGAAAGAACATTTTATGTATTTACCAAGGTAGACATTCTAAACTATATTTAGTAGGGTTACCTGTCTGTGGATATGAAGGCAAACAGTCTAGAACTAGCAGTTATTCTCTTAGAAATTCGCTTACTTGGGGTCAAAGGTGATATTCGGTCATGAATCAACCAGGGAGATAGAGGTGAAAAGACTCATTTATAGAAAATGTTCCTCTTTAACCCTCCATGGCCCATTTGAAATATGAAGATAAATAGAGTAGCTAATAGGAGCTGACTAAATAAAACCTCAGCAATGGGAATCCCAAATTATAGGTCATGTTTTATGGAACATTTGGGATCCTTGGCCTATTTCAAAATAAAATTTGAAAGTCACAACAATAATGTTAAGAAATTGAGAAAAATATCACTATTCTTGCAGGGATTTGAAGATGGTTTCCTTAAAATGTAAGCACAGGCAATTAATTCAGTTTTGTTCTTTTTTTCAGGATTTCACATAATCTTAACATCATGGACCAAAAGTCATTTTGTATATGCTTTTTTTGTGGATAATTCTGAATAATATGAAGAAAGCTAGTAGTGATAATAACTGTTGGTAGAATTCTTTTAAAAAGACAGTAAAACGCAACAAACATGTAAAATTTACAATAATTACCTTCATTGTAAGAGACCCTATAATTGCAGTTTTCTGTGAAATTCTAGACAGTCAGTCTAAGTAAAGAGAAAATTTGGGTCAATCAGTTCAAAAAATAATTATTTTGAAGAAAATATGTAGAGGCTTTTTAGAAACCCTTCTAGGAGATAATTATACAGTAGCAACATCTCCTTGTAAAACACCTATTTTTCTGAAGACCCTTAACTAACCTATCTATCTAGGATTATCTCTTTGAATTTTCCGGTTTTTGCTGCTGTTTACAAAAATGGGTGGCCCCGCTCTCTCTGGGTGAGCTGGGGGTCCTGGAACAGGGAGAGAAGGGCTTTAGAAGAAAAGAATGCCATTTATGGAAAAGAGGCAAAGGGAGGTTAACAGGAAGAACACGTATTAATATATCAGAATACACTCCTGCCGTACAGATCTGTTTGTCTTGCTACTGATACATGATGAGCTTCTCAGGGTCAGGTCCCACACTCTCTTTACTCATGTGTCCCCGAGGTTTACTAAATAGCCAGTTCTCTGTCAAATTTGTTACATGAATGAATAAATTAATTAATGTAAATATGGACATACATAGCTTATGTATATTACATCTGCTTCTAGGAAAAATAACATCCATGTTCAAGGGGGAAGAAATCAGAAAAGAGAGCACAACAAATGACAGATTTCCTGGGTATTTGTGCTTGAAAGATAGAAACTTCAGGTAGTTTATGTAGGGTATAGTATTAAGTGAGTTAGGCGAATGTTAGCAACAATAAAACACAGAGCCAGAGCCCAAATGCATTGTGATTTAATCACAAGTTTATTTCTCATGTAACTGTCCACATTGGGCATTTCCATTTGGCAGGAAGTTTAGGACATAGAACTCCTTCTCTTCCCCTCTGACCACCTTTTACCTTTTCCTGAGACTTTGTTACTTTATCTAGTCAGCAGAGGGGAAGACAGAAGGTGTGTGTGCAGGGGGGAAGTGGGGAGCAGACAGTGGAGATGTCAAACTTGCTTCCTAAAAGCCTTGGCTGCTCATATTCCAGTGGCTGAAACTCAGGTAGTCTGGCTGTGTGCCAAGGAAGATGAAAAACAAGATTTCTGTGAACTATTAATAGTCTCTGGCACAATGAACATGCTGTGACTACTTTTATTCTTTCCAGGAATTTATCTTATTTATAAGTACTATGACTCTTATTTTCTTCAAAATAATGAGATTAAATATGTGGGTAGCAAAATATATAGCCAATCAGGTAGAATTCATCAGTTAATTTTTCTGCCTGTGTAATAGATTTCACATTTCTGTGTAAGTGAATTTCTTTTGTTCTCTAAGTAGAGAAGATATTAAAGTGGAAAGAGTTAGAGAAGCTATCTCCATTTTTTAGGGAGAACTTGCCACTAAGAAATAAATAAAGGTCATTTAATAGGTTTTCCTATTTTTTAAACATCTGCTAAAGAAAATTGGAAGGGTGCTTGATTTTATAGTTTTGCATTATATCTATTTTTAATATATTATATTTAAAATGTGTGACAAGTTTAATATTTATGATTTAGCTTTAAAGTCCCAAATATAATTTCTAAGTAGTAATTGTTGGTATAACTCTGAAAGAAAGTATTGGTTAGCTGAAAGTAAAATGGCAGCTATCAGTATATATTATTTTCTTTAGACCACAAAAAATTGGATAGTTTAATTTTTAGCTCTGTTTTCCTAATGTTTTCTTATTTTAAAGTATGAGGGTCCTTCTTATTTTGTGCTGATCACTATGGTCCAAAGTTTAAAAGACCAAAACTTGTGTACCAGAATCCACTACAGAATCATTTTCTTTGAAGAAATACAATTGCTTAACTAAATTCATTTTATTAATGTTCTTTCAGTTGCTTTGAAACACTCATGTGAATCCATATGCTTCCCACTCAAGACTCAGCCTCATTTGTTAAGGATAAATTCACCAAAGTTCAACAGATAGTTACTGAGGGCTACTGTACACCAAACTGTATCCTAGGCATAGCGGGACTCAAAGATAAATTATGCCAGATTAAGGCTCTCTGAGGGCTGACATTTGGAACCTACCTACGTGTCCATCAGCAGGCAAATGGATAAAGGAGATGTGGTGTAAGGCATACCCCATTTTATTGCACTTTGCAGACATTGTGTGTTTCACAAATTGAAGATCTGTGGCAACCCTGCATTACGCAAGTTTATCAGCACCCTTTTCCCAACAGCATTTTCTTACTTCATGTGCCTGTGTCATATTTTGGTAATCCTTACAATATTTCAAAATGTTACATTATTATTACATTGGTTACAGTGATCTGTGATCATTGATCTTCAGTGTTGCTACTGTAGTTCTTTTGGGGTGCCATAAGCCATGCCCATATAAGACAGGGGCAAACTTAATTGATAAATGGTGTGTGTGTTCTGGCTACACTACACTGACCAGGAATCTCCTCATCGCTCTTCCCTCTCCTCAGGGCTCCCTGTTTCTGAGACACAACAGTATTGAAATTAGGTCCATTAATGACTCTGAAATGGCCCCTAAGCATTCAAGTGAAAGAAAAAGACTCTCATTTTAAATCAAAAGCTAGAAATGATTAAGCTTGTTGAGGAAGGCATGTCAAAAGCTAAGATAAGCTAAAAGCTAAGCCTCTTGCACCAAACTTTTAGCCAACTTGTGAATATGAAAGTTCTTAAAGGAAATGAAAAGTGCTACTCCAGTGAACACATGAATAATAAGAAAGCAAAACAACCTTATTGCTGATATGGAGAAAGTTTTAGTGGTCTGGATAGAAGATCAAACCATCCACAGCATTCCCTCAAGCCAAAGCCTAGTCCAGAGCAAGGCCCTTAGTGTCTGCAGTTCTATGAAGGCTGAGAGAGGTGTGGAAACCACAGAAGAAAAGTCTGAAGTTCACAGAAGTTGGTGTGTAAGGTTTATAGGAAGCAATATCCATAACATAAAAGTGCAAGGTGAAGCAGCAAGCGCTAACGTAGAAGCTACAGCAAGTAATTCAGAATATCTAGCTTAGATAATTAATTAAGGTGACAACACTAAACAACAGTGTTGACTAAACAGCCTTCTGTTGGACAGAGGATGTCATCTAAGACTTTTAACACCTTAAGAATGAAAGTCAATGCCTAGCTTCAAAGCTTCACAGGACAGGCTGACTCTCCTGATAGGGGTTAATACAGCTAGTAACTTTTAGTTGAAGCCAGTGCTCATTTATCGTTCTGAAGATATTAAGGCCCTTATAGAATATGCAAAATCAACTCTGCCTATGTTCTATAAGTAGAAAAAAACAAAGTCTGGATGACAGCACATTTGTTTAGAGCATGATTTACTGAATAAGCACACTACTGAGAACTATTGCTCAGAAAAAAAGATTTCTCTCAGAACATTTCTCTTCATTTATAATGTGCCTGGTCACTCAAGAGCTCTGATAGATATCAACAATGAGATTCATGTTGTTTTCCTTTTCTTTTTTGGTATTTATGTATTTATTTGCATTTTTTATTGTCGTTCAAATACAATTGTCTCCATTTTCCCACTACCATTTTCCTCTGCCCCAACCACCCTCACCTCCCACCCTTAATCCTTGCCCCTTTTGGCTTTGTCCATGCATCCTTTATACATGTTCCTTGACAACCCTTTCCCTTCTTTCTCCTGTTATCCCCCTCCCCGCTCCTCTCTGGTTGCTGTCAGTTTGTTCTTTATTTCAATGTCTCTGGCTATATTTTGCTTGCTTGCTTGTTTTGTTAATTAGGTTCCACTTATAGGTAAGATCATATGGTATTTGCCCTTCACTGCCTGGCTTATTTCACTTAGCATAATGCTCTCCAGTTGCATCCATGCTGTTGTGGAGGGTAGTAGCTCCTCCTTTCTTCCTGCTGCATAGTATTCTATTGCGTATATGTACCATAGTTTTTTGATCCACTCTTTACTGTTGGACACTTAGGTCGCTTCCTGCCTGCTAACACAATATCCATTCTGCAGCCCAAGGATCAAGGAGTAATTTTGACTTTCATGTCTTATTATTTAAGAAATACGTTTCCTAAAGCTATAGCTTCCATAGATTATGATTCCTCTCATGTATCCGGGCAAAATAAGTTGAAAACCTTCTGGAAAATATTCACCATTTAACACATTTGTGATTCATGGCAAGATGTCAATATATCAATATTAACAGGAGATTGGAAGAAGTGGATTCCAACTCACATAAATGACTGAGGGGTTCAAAACTTCAGTGGAGAAAGTAAGATGCAGATGAGGTGGAAATAGCAAGAGAATTAGAAGTGAAGCCTGAAACGGTGACTGAATTGCTGCAGTCTCGTGATAAAACTTTAACAGATGAAGAGTTGCTTCTTATAGATCAGCAAAGGAAGTGGTTTCTTGAGATGGAAACTATTCCTGATAAAGATTGCTGTCAAGACTATTGAAATAACAACAAAGAATTTAGAATATTATATCAACTTAATTGATAAAGCAATGGCAGGGTTTCAGAGGATTGATTCCAATTTTAAAAGAACTTCTGCTATGGATCGAATGGTATCAAACAGCATCACATGTTATACAGAAATTGTTCATGAAAGGAAGAGTCTATTGATGCAGCAAATTTCACTGTTGTCTTATATTAATTGCCACAGCCACCCAACCTTCAGCAACTGCCACTCTGATCAGTCAGCAGCCATCAACACCAAGGCAAGACCTTCCACCAGCAAAATGACTATGGCTTGCTGAAGTCACAGATGATGGTTAGCTTTTTTTAGTGATAAAATATTTTTAATTATGTAGTTTTTTAGCCATATTGCTATTATATATTTAATAGACTACAGTACAGTGTAATCAACTTTTGTATGCACTGGAAAATCAAATATTTCGTGTGAGTCATTTTATTGCAATACTTGCTTTATTGCGGTAGTCTGGAACAAAACCCAGAACATAGCTGAACTATGCCTGTATATACATACAATGGAATATTATTCAGCTACAAGAAAGAAGGAAATTCTGTCATTTGAGGCAACATGAATAGGTCTTGAGGACATTATGATAAGTGAAATAAGTCAGTCAAAAGAGACAAATGCTATATTATATCACTTATATGTAGAATCTAAAATGAGCCGAACTCATAGAAATAGGGTGGAATGATGATTACGGGGGGCTGGAAGATGTGGGAAATGGGGAGATATTGGTCAAAGAACACAAACTTCTAGTTAGAAGATGAGTAAGTTCTGGAGATCTAAAGCACAGCATTGTGACTAGAGTTAATATACTGTGTTATATACTGGAAAGTTGCTAAAAGAGTAAATCTTAAATGTTCTCATCACAGAAAAGAAATTATGATTACATGATGTGATGGAGATGTTAGCTAATACTATGGTAGTAACCATACTACAATATATGTGTATCAAATCACCACAGTGTATACCTTAAACTTACACAATGTTACATGTCAATTATATCTCAGTAAATATTGGGGTGGGGGTGGAGACTAACAGGCACTCAGCTGACTGTGAGGAGTTCAACATCAAATTCAGTGGAAGAAGCAGAATCCAGAGAATTGGAATGGCATCCTGGATAAATAAGACCTAGGAATAGGTTGCAAATATGATTTTGATGAGCCAACAGGAGGGAATGAAGGAGCCTTATAGGCAAAAGCGTGGAGGCAGGAGAGTCCAGTTCCCAGGTAGTGAAGGAGAGGGCAGAACAAGTCCCAGAGCATAGGATCTGTGGAAGGGACACAGTGGGAGACAAGGCTGGAGGGCCTCGACCAGCTTCTCGAGGTGTTCCCTTATGTGAGGGGAGCATATAAGCCACTCTCTAAACCCATTCTGGTTTATCTATAAACGCCATACCCTAGCAGAGTTGCACAGCGGAAGCTTGTGGGTCCCATAAACTCCATATACTTAGTGTGAGTCTTTTTAAATTATAAAACCAACATATATTTAACAAGATTTATAAAATGAAGAAATACACAAAATAAAAATAATCTTTAGTATTACAAATTGGAGCCAATGGCTATCTTTTTCAACAAGAAATACATATTTATATACGATAATATTTTATTCATAATTTAAATTCTGCTTTTCATATGACATTTATCATGACTTTTTCTGTCTCATTACTTTTCGGAAATATTTTAATAAGCTGTATAGCATTCCACTTTATGCATATGCCATAATTTAATCACTTCCTTATCACTATGAATTTAGATCATTTCCTTTGCTCAAGCAGCTGAAAAATGAGATAGTATAGATTAAAATTAGTCTTCTGAATGATTCCATCGTTGACTAATACACTGAGATTACTAGAAGGACAAACTTCTTACCAAACCCCTTCTAACGTTGGATCCTGCCTCTGAGCAGCAGCAAGATGAATTCCTGGAGAACACTTGTTACCACAAAAAACAGGTAACTGTGGTAGCTCTATTCATATAGATAGCATTTTTCCTTTGGATCCCTTCATATCATTCCTTCAATCACTATTTAAATATAAAGATGTCAGAGAAGGAGGGAGGGAAGGAGGGTAAATAATAATGTCATAGAAACTAGATAAAAAAGGTAAACTATGTGGCACTTCTTAGCCAAACAACTGTCAGTCACCTTCCCCCTTCCTGCTCTCTTCGTGATACCATATAACCATAAAAATGTGGCTTAAAGGATTTTTTTCTTTTAAAAAATACATTGCCCAAGTACACAAACAGGCTGAGTCCATTAGATGAGACTCTTAGGATTAGAAACCCTTTGGTCTAGCTCTTGGTGTTGCATTAATGATAAAATCGGATTGTGCAACTGATCTGATTGATCATGAAGAAACAAGTTGTTAAAGGAAATAAAAACATAATTAGTGTGCAGTAAATTTGATTAAGTGACCTTATATTGGCAGGACCAAGCAGTGGCCATCAGTCTATGTGGTTAAGGGTTTTTAGAGCTCTATAAAAGAGCAAACCTGTCTTTAAGAAACCCATAGTCTGTTTAATTTAATTGTATTTGGAAGAAGTTATGGTTTGCTCAATTTTTTTTTCCTTTTGGTATTTTTTCCCTTCAATTATCTATGTGGGAGAGATGTGATGTTTTGTTCACAGGCTGAAAAACTTGTATCAAGCTAATGGGTGTTTCAGCAGGGATGGAGGCAGTTATAATAAAAGGGTTTGAAAGGAGACAGTCTGTCAGAGCTCTGACACTTGCTCAAAGCCAAGAGAAGCCATCCATCAGGACATTTCATGGTGAGGACCCACTCAGAGCTCCATTGGACAGCTTCTTACTCAGATATATGGAAACTGTGGTATTCCATTTATTTGTTTATTGGCACCAGTGAGCTCATTTCCCTTTCAAAGCAATATTTCTTGTGATATAGGTTTGTCAGTAGCTTGCAAATAAATACAGAATAGCTATTTTGACAGTTGTCTTACCAGTCCTGCAGTGCTGTTCAAAGTTCACCTTCCTGAATAACCAGTAAGTGAGCTCATCAAAATTCATAAAGCCATTCGTAGTGCTATATTAATAATTGGAAACTTGCAGTAAATTATTACATGGAGATATTCTAGCCCTCTTATTCCTACTGGGTAGTTTGAGAAAATCAACTTTCTTCTGCTTCTGAAAATGATCTTGAGGTAGATCAAGTAGACAATCTAATCCTTGCTGTTGAAAGTATTTCAGGGAAGCGCAGGCATTAAGATTTTTCTATTTTTACCCTGATTAAGAACAATTTCCTTATTAGTGTAGAACGAGCAGATGCTTCACGTTCATGTTATTGTGGGAGCCAAATTATAATATCATCTAATATATGAGAAAAGCATGCCTATTTTTAAAGTAGGTACTTGATTACAATGTAATAAATGAATGTTTTTTTTAGTAATTGGCTAGTATTTGCAGGAATAAGTCTATGAAGCCATGCTTTACTCTAGTGACCTAGTTTTTGTTGACCAGAGTCTCAGAATGAGGTAATATTTTTTTCTAAATCCACATATTTCTTCATCTATACTATTCCTATGGGCCTCGTGATATCTACCTTGTATCAGAGTTATTTATGCGAATGCTATGCCTTTTTTATCAGACTGTGAGCTCTTCTGTATGTCTGCATAATGTCTATCATATTTTTATGATAGACACTTGTTAAATAAATAAGTAGAAGTATTCTAAGTCTCATATCCTACACA
This sequence comes from Pteronotus mesoamericanus, assembly GCF_021234165.1. Classification (NCBI taxonomy): domain Eukaryota; kingdom Metazoa; phylum Chordata; class Mammalia; order Chiroptera; family Mormoopidae; genus Pteronotus; species Pteronotus mesoamericanus. The sequence continues at coordinate 8,825,218 of NW_026555310.1, forward strand.
TTACCTACCTTGTGAAAGGGAAGAAGCTGCAAAGATTTTTTAAGTTTTAAGGAGTTTTCAGAATTCTCTTTTATTAAATGCTGGGTTCAACTCATTGCTCACACATCAGAGGGAATTGGAAATGCCCCCTAGCATTGACTACAGACTTTCTTCTTCCCTGACAGTCTGGCACCCCTTGGTTTCGGTGGTTAGATTTGTGGTCGTCCCAACCTCCCTGCTAACAATTCCTTCTTGGGCTCCTCTTCCTTTCCTGTCCCTCAGTCTTTTCCTCAAGGACTGTCCTTCATCCCTTCTTGTCTCTCTATAATTTTGTCTCAGTAGTTTTATCCAACCTGTTCCAATTTTAGTAGCGTCTTGTATCAATTCTGATTATGTTATCCTCATGTCTCCAGTCTTAATATCTTTTTCCAATGTTTCTGCCTCATTTTTCTTTCCATCTAGCTGTTACTACTAGCATAATTACTGTCATATTATATTCAACATTTCTAAAATGAAGCTTCTGAATGTTCTTTAAAAATATCTTTATGTGTATGAAAAGAACATAGACACATGGTTAAAAAATATCAAACAACATGGAACCTGGAATTGAAAGCATAGTCCCCTGACTCACTTCCTTCTCACTTCCTAGCAGCCTTTATAAAGGGAGTTCCAGAAACCACAAAATGACCTGAAGGAATAATTCCTCATATTTCCCAAAGATGGTACATGACTAGTATGATACCAGCTTCACAGGCAAGTTAATTCATGACTTACACAGGATACCTTAGGACATCAGGACTTAACTCTCTCATGAAGCTCCAGTTGAGACAAGGTGCTGGAAGGGACCACTTTTAGTTCTTCTAATATGATTATACTATGCTTTATTTAATTGGTCAATTTTAGACATCATCCATAGGCTTTTTGCTGTAATAGATGACAGTTTACCTCCCTTACATCACTATGCTTTCATTCATTTTAATGTAAGTTACCCTTTCAGCTTTCAGCTATATGTATTTTTCACCTTCATTTTTTATTTTATCTATCATAGATAGGCTTTTTTTTTAATTCTTCACTATCTAAAAATGAAGAAATTGGTTCTTCCCTTCAGCTCCATCTCCCAACCTGTCTTCTGCTTTCTTCTAACTTCCCTCTCCCAACTTCTGAATTTTTATATTTCAAAGTTGATATATACATTTTTTTTCAGTATCCATAATGAAATATCCATGCCCTTTATCATTTGGATCTAAAATTTGAAAAATCCATGTTGTGTACATCATTGTGACCATGTAAATATTGTTTATTAGAGAGACAATAGTATACAGGGTAGAACAAAAGTAAGTTTACAGTTTTTTTGTATGGCAAATAATACAATAATAACACAAGAATAAACTCTGTTTTGCATACTCACAACTATAAACCTGCTTTTGCCCCACCCTGTATATAGTAGTCATTAAGACATTTTATTTTTTTTCCTGAAGTTTCTAATTGATAATCATTTTTCTTTCATACTTCACCATAAGTTAATTATAAAAAAATTAACTCCATTCTATTCTTCTAGTCTATGGACTTCTGCATTAGTCTGCATTCGATCAGGAAAACAAAGTTGCTACAAGTGCTATGGGAATGAGGGGTTTTATCTAGAAATTAGGGTTTACAGAGGTGGGAGGGTTGGGGGAGTGAAGGCCTCTAAGGCTACAGCCAGAGGATTGGAGGAACGGTCACTGGTCAGTTCAGACTGACCCATCAGAACTGATGAAGAACCAGAGCCCATAGGAAAGAACCAGACACCGATTGCCATGGCTTCTGAAGGACGATGACTTCTTTGCTTCTCCCTAGCAGATTTCATGAGTTCCTCTCATTGTTAAACATTAACACAGAATCACACAGGGAAAGGGCTCTAGGAAATGTAGTCCGCAGACTTAGAAATAGAAAATGGTTCATAACAGTGTATATTCCCTATAGCTTTTCCCCATCTCTTCCCCGTCTAACACGCTTCCTGAATGGGAGATAGGATCAGAGCAGAGGTGTGGCACAGTCTGACATATTTTGTTTTATTTTATTTATTTTTATTATTACTGTTGTTCAGTTACAGTTGTCCCATCTTTTACACCGTTCCTCTCCCCTGTCCTGCCACCAGCCCCCACAGTCAGTCCCACCCCATGCCCTTGGGTCCTCTATTCAAATGCCACATGATCTCACCTGTAAGTGGAACCTAATGAACAAAACAAAAAACAAGGGAAATAGAACCAGAGACAGGAAAACAAAGAACAAACTGACAGAGACCAGAGGAGAGAGGGACAATGGGAGAAAAGAGAGGAAGGCGCCCGTCAAGAAACGTGGCATATATTTTAAAAGGATCATCGGGCTGCTATGAAATCAAATGGACCATGGGAGGGAACCAGGGGAGCCAGGGGCACTCGTTAGGCTGTGGTACTAACTCGAGTGGGATGAGGGTGACAGGGATGGCAGTGTAACCACGAAGGCCATGGCAGCGATGCTGAGATTCTGGGTGTCCTTTGAAGGCCTCACCAATGGGACCTGCTGATAGATTTGATAAAGAGATGGGAGAGAGCAATTAAGAATGAAGCTAAGGTTCTGCCTAAGAACTGGACGGTCATTGCCGTATTCTGAGATGGAGAAGATTTCAGAAGAGGCAGTGAGTGAGAAATTGAATACACAGGTCTGGATGAGAGGAGAGAGGCCTGGGATGAAAATGTAAGTGAGTTAATGTATTGTTTTCCTGGGGCCACTGTGAAAAAGGGCACCACAAGCTGGGTGATTTAAAAATAACGGGAATTCATTATCTCATAGTTGTGGGGGCTGTAAGTCCGAAATCAGGGTGCCCTCAGGGCCGCTCTCCCTCTGAAGGCTCTAGGAAGAATCGCTCCTTGCCTCTCCCCGTTTCTGGTGGCCCCAGACATTCTTTACCTTGTGACTATGTAACTCCAATCTCTGCCTCTGTCTTCACAATGACTTGCTTTGTCGTTCACTCTGAGTCTTTTAAGAACACCAATTTAAGATGTTAAGTATACCTTAAATCGTCTTTTAAGGTGATTTCATATTAAGATCCTTACTTAATTATACCTGCAAAAACCCTGTTTCCAAATATGGTCACATTCTGCATTCCAAGTGGACATGAATTTGGGGGGAACACTATTGAACCCACTATAGACATTGATAGTGTTTGGGTATTTAAATCCTTAGTACTGGACAAAGCACAAAGAAGTCAGTAGATAGAAAAGAAAAGATCTGAGCCCTGGCTGGTGTGGCTCAGTGGACTGAGTGCTGGCCTGTGAACCAAAGTGTTGCCAGTTTGTTTCCCAGTCAGGGCGCATGCCTGGGTTGCAGGCAGGGTCCCCAGTTGAGGGCATGCAGGAGGCAACCGCACATCAGTGCTTCTCTCCGTCTCTTTCTCCTTCCCTTCTCTTTAAAAATAAATAAATAATACTTTGAAAGAAAAAAGAAAAAAAAGATCTGAGAATAGATTTCTGGGGAACTTAAATATTGGAGATTGAAAAGATAAGATCAGGAAAGAAGAGCAAGCTACAGAGGCCATTTAGGTAAAAGGAGACCTGAGAAAGTGGTGTTTCCTTGAGAAGTGAGGAAAATATTTCAAGAAGTCATGAATAACTGATGTCTTTCTCTGTCTTGATTCAGTCCTTTATTTACTGGACTATGCCATCAGCAAAATCTCTTTTTAAAATAGTGTATAGGACATAAACTTTCTAAGGAATTATATGTCCTAAAATACTTTTATTCTGCTTTCATAGATATTTGAAAGTTATGCTGGGTATAGAATTCTAGGGTCAAAATCATTGCTTCACTGCCTTATAGCCTACAATGCTGCAAGTGAGAAAATGATGCTAGACTGATTCTCATCCTTTTAAATGTAACCTGTTTTTTACTTTCAGATATTTAGATTTGTATTTGTATACTTATTGTGAACTTTCACAGTGCGTATTTAGATGTGGGTTTTTGTTTCATTCATTTGAGAGACAGTGTTGTATATGAGGTAGGGGTTTGACCTCTGTATCTAGAGCATCTGAGTTCAAAACCCAGTTTTGCCCCTCCATACCCTTAAGAAGAGTTACTCAAACTCTCAGTGTCTATATTTCTCCCTCTTTAAAATGGAGGGAGTAATAATATTTCCTACATCATGAGACTGCTGTCAGCACTAGGTGAGTAGATGTAGGTAAACTGCAAAGAACAGTGGCTGCCACATCGTAAGCCATCAATGAATAGTGGCCAGCATGTTATTATTTATTATGCAGAGACTTTGGTGGGACCTTTGCATCTGAAAACTACGGTTCTACAAAAAGTTCTTCAATTAGTATTACCTTTAAAGATATTTTCCTTCCATTGATTTTTTTCTTTTTTTGCTAAGAAATTTGTCTTTAACCAGAAGCTTTTATTGTATTGTAATTTTCATGTATTTTCCATATGTTATACTTTTGAAGATACTATTTCTACTTGACCTTTTCAGTCTTATATTGTGTTTAAAAATTTTCATCTATCCTATTTTTAATTACCAAGAACTAGCTTCTTATTCTCTGAATACCACTCTTATAGCATTGTCTATTTATGGATGAAATAGCCTCTCAAATTTATGTGAAGAAATTTTAAGTTCTCTTCTGTGAATTATTTCTATTTCCTTCAGGGTAAGTTTTTCTGATGGTGTATCTTGGTTATTCTCTTCTTCTGTTATAAACTTTTCCAAAGCATTTGTTGTTTCTTTGATTTCACGTGAATGTTTTAAGAGTGAATAAATAGAAGAACTCATTTTGAGCTTCACTAGGAAGGTAACATTTATTTACTGGCAGACTTCTAACAAGTGAACTGAAAGGGAGCCAGTTATTTACATTTTGAGATCTCTAAACACTAAAACACAGGGGACTGTGTTCCAAAGGATGACAGATCCTCACTAGGTGCCTTCATTTCCTTCAGATCTTTATTTATTTGTTTGTTTGTTTGTTTTACAGAAGAACCATTCATTCTGGCTTCAGGGGTAATTGCTTTCTTTCAGCAGTTTGCTCAAGGTGGGAGGAGGTGGATGGGTTGATTATTCATCAGTACACTTTTAATTAACTCAGCTACTTTAAGCTCCAAGTCTCAGCAGCTTTACATGGTGTTTCAAGTCTGTTCAGATCCCTTCAGGGCAGACGGCTACCTCATCAGCTCTAGCGCCATGTTGTTACGTACAGAGCCAGGGTTCTGGCTTCCTTCGTTCTGACTCTCCCAATGCGCCTATATTCCTTTTTCTAAGAAAAGACAAAAACGCATTGAATTTTCTTTTCTGCTGCTGCTGTTTTTCCTTTTGTCTTTGTCTATACTTTGTTCTTTTAACATAATGCTTAAAATATTGGGAGGAAAAAGAGATTTTAAAATGTTTTCAATCAGAAGTCGATCTGCTCTTTTTGTTAAAAATATGTATATACATTTATTTGTAATGAGCACATTCTTGTCCATTTAATATTATAGTCAATATATTGACATAGATATTTGAAGTAGGTTGAGAAGAGTCATCTTACCAACTTCTTGCATCTCTGCGGATGCTTTCGAGCTGGCACCCTGCCCGCATTCCCCCTCCGACCTCACTGAGCACAACGGTGGTCCCCCCACCCCCGAGTTTACCACTTAGTTACCGGAAAGATCCCTCATTCATTCAGCAGATGTTAATGAATCTCCAGCCATGTATTAAGATCTTTGCTAGGTGTTCTCAAGATGCAGTAAGAAAAAATACAAGAATAAATTCGGCACATATGGCGCTTACTCAAAATGATAAATAGTAAGTTAATATATAAATTAATACTTCAAACTATTGTAATATGAAGGAGATTTGGGGGGTGAAGGAAATGTTTTATATATTAATTAAGGTACTGGTTACATAAAAAACTCATGAGATTATTGCTAATGTTGGATTTAGGTCTAAGGATCCAATGTATATCATAGCAACTATAGTTAATAGCACTGTATTGTTTGAAATTTGTTAAGGGAGTAGAACTTAAAAGTTCTCATACCACCCCCCACAGAAAAAGATAAATATATGAGGTGATAAAAGTGTTAATTAGCCCAAGGGGGGAACCTTTCACAGCATATACATATACCAAATCATCACATTATACACTTTAAATATTTTACAGTTTTGTCAATAATCCCTCAATAAAGTTGGAAAAAGTAAAGTTGCTTTTTTTCCCTTAAAAAAAAGAAGGCAAAAAAAATTTCAAGAATAAATCCAGGCAAAATATGCATCAGACATCTTTTCTGAAACCTACAAAGACTATAAAAACTATAAAATTATTAGAGAAAGGGGAAATATATCATGTGTATGGATTAAAAGATTCAATAATGTTAAGGTGTCAGATCTCCCAAAATCAATCTATAGAATCAATGCAGACTTTCTCCTTCCCCATTTTTTATTTTGTTTTGTTTTACTGGTGACAGATTCATGAACTGATAGACAAAAAGCCTAAAGAATCAAGATACTTTTGAAAGGGAAGAAGAACAATAGGGAGGACTTTCTCCAGAACTGAAGTTATTCTAATTAAGTTAGTGTAACATTTGCAAGTTTAGACTAAAAAAGTCTTCTGATCGTTGCTATTAAGGCAAAATACAAGGAACACATGGGGTGAAGTACAAAAAACAATGAGCTATAGGAGATCTAACATAGCCTTTCGAGTCAAAAAAGGCTTCCCCAAGAAAATTACTTTTAGTATGAGACAGACGTGGATGAGAAATAGGAAACTGACTAGTTGAGGGGATGAGAAAGCGAGAACATTCTAGGCAATAGAAACACCGTATGCAAAGACTTAACGGAAAAAAAGAAATGATACAATAATAATACTCCAGGAACCACACACACACAGGCATAAAATCAGGCCGTCTTGATCTTTTTTTCTCTATATGGTAAGTACCCAGACATGTGGAATGTGAACCTGACTGGTCTGATTTCAACATGGGACATGAAAGAGCCTCGGATACTGACTAAATATAAGCACTTGGTGAAAAAAAGACATCCTTCTTTATCTCTATTTCTACTGTGTGTATCCCCTAATGAAAACATTTTATTACTCTTTCTTAGACCATGAGAAACAGCCTTCTCAGGATATGGGACTGTCCCTACTCTTGCTCATCTTGTCTGGTCAACATATGGGCGCTGCCTGTCGTTCCCAAAGTGTGCCTTAGGTCACAGCCCTCTACTGTTAACTTTACAGCGGCTCCCAGTTGTCCACAGAAGAAAAGATATTTTCTGGCCTAAATACTACCTGTAAAACTGTATTTCCTTCTCCTCCTTTTTACACTATCAAATGACAAGTAAATATACTTTATGAACTCTGGAGGGTTATTTTAGAGATGGAGATGGAATTTATACATATTACATTCCTGTTATGAGCCAGGATAGTTAAAAAAAATAGTTAACAGCTAATTATTCGGAGAGAGAATTATTTCTAGTTCAAAAACAGAAAACTCAGAGAGGTTTAGTAAAATATTGAAAGTTAACAAGCAAAAGAGCTGGAATTCACTCACATTAAGATATACACTGAGATATCTCAAAGCATGAGCTGTTTCTGATGGGGCGGGTGTTGGTCTGAGAGGCAGCCTAGTATGGAAGAAAGAACACTAGACTTGGAATTGAAAGAGTTCTGGTCTATTGTGTGAACTTGGGCAATGTATTTGCTCAAAATAATGATAAGAGTATAGTTGTTGTAAGGACTAAATGATATAATGGTGAAATTGTATTATGCTTTTTAAAAAAGAACAGTCATTAACTTCCTGGTTATGAACTATAAAATAATGGGAATTTTTCCCTCAATCTGCAATGTCATTACCCAACTTGTGATGAGAATATTATGATTTTAAAAATTTATTTACATTATGTTGTTATATTTTATTTTCAAAATATTCATTTAAGAACATCAGTCTCCTTATAAAATTGTGGGCAATATTTTATGTCTAGATCTGGAAGAGTTATTAAAAATAATATAATACTCAAATGAGTTTGCATTCCTTGAGCAGTCACATCTATCCAAATGCTGCAAGCAGATGCCCCCCAAGTTCAACAAAAAAAGGGGGAAATGACCTTGGGGGAAAAAATGCTGCAAATAATCCAGAAAGCAAATAATCCACCTGTATGTAATCAAGAGTTGATTAATTGTTTTGAGTATGTTTAATTGCCTGCTGTTTATCAGTATAATTTAGCTACCAGGGCATAGGATAATGATATAAATAGTCCAAGTACTATTTTTATGAGAAAATAGTGTCAGGTTTTTATTAATGATAAATGGTATGAAAGACACTACTCGTTATTTGACTTTGCTATTAAAAATAATGTGCCCGCTTTTAAAAAAAATGATTTTTTTTGGTATAGAATAGCAATTAATCAGTTTTCTCTTAGCTTTAAAGGAGAGCGGGTTAAACTAATGATTAGGTTCTATTTTAAGTATGAATAATTCTAGACATTTGCACTTTTTTTACTGTTCTTAGTTGTGTTATTATGGTAGAAATAACCGTTACTATGCATGAGAGATTACCACTCACATCTTTCACTTTATAACTCCATTTAATTTTACAAGGAAATAATTTGTCATTTTCTAAAGTGACTCTTTAATGCTATGGCAAAAGCCACTTTTGGTAACTCACTCTGAAGCCAGTGGTCTGGGTGCCATTGTAGAAGGCCCCCAGCCTTAGTCTCCATACCAGAGTGAAACAAAGAAACAAGAGTCTGAATGGCATGTGTGAGCTTTTTAGTATTCATGCATTTTCCCTACTTGTTTTTTTGCTTGTTGGTTCGTTTTTAATGATCGCCTCAAAACATATGTGCTTCCTAGAAAATCTATCCTCAACAGTGCCTTCCAGTTTTATTATCTAACTCTGTTTTGATCCCTGGAGTATGACTGCTATTGATGACTGTTGTCAGATGGCTGAATGTCTTTTGGACTTTAGATTCTCTGTGCTGTGGGACAGCATCTTAATATCATCACTGGCTGGCTAGTCTAAATGTAGCTACTGAGAAAGTTCTAATTGTTCCTCAGGGACTAGAAAGTAGTTCCTCTCTGACATAATACAGCATAATGAAATTACCGGTTTTGATAAAATTTATTTTTAATTTTTTATAATAATGTGCCTACAGAGTAAAAAAAATAGGTCCTTAAAATTAAGGCTAAATCATATGATCTTATACACTCCTGTACAATCTTTTTGAATACTTGTATTCAGCTTGGAAAGAAATATGTTCAAGCTTGGTAGTTCATATGTGGAATGAAGTATTGTAATAGCATTTTTCTCCTCTAGGTCTGCTGTTCTCCATATATCTAACTCAACTAAGAATTTGTTTTTAACTGATCTAAAGAAAGTACCCAAGAAATAAATTTTTGGCAAATCTGTTTCCTGTTTTCTGCTATTACACAATATGTAAAGCACAGTATGTATGCACGTGTATGTGATAACTCAGTAATATCCAAGCTGTGTATGGATAAAATATACTTAATTCTTAAATTGTGGATCAGATTTCAACTCTTTACTTGCTAAGTATTGACTGAGCAACTAAGTACATCACATAACTTACAAATGGGGCTGTTTGCTTTATCAGCTTTAAAAAGAGCCATGAACCAGAAAAAATGTGCAAAGTGCATGCTTTGGCAATTTAAGCACATTTTCGTTTCCTATGGACTTCCAACAAAGTAGAAAAGTTTGCATAAACAAATCAAAATTATCAGAAACATTAAAATACAAAATGAAGCAAAATGTTTTATCTGACTAGTTTTTTTCACTATCCTGTATGGTAACAAGTACTATATAATTTGAACTTTAACACATGTATGCGGGGGGGACCCAGGAAAAAAAACGGAATTATCTTCTGGAGAGCAGGCCCCTTATAGTACTGTTTTTCCCTGCTAGGGGAGTGTTCTAGGAACCCATCTGTTTCAGTGTACCAGTTGGTGGTGTTGTGAGAGGCTGCGTTCAGCTTCATGAATTTTTTTTTTGAGGACTCAGCATATTTCCCATTTCACAATGGGTGATTTACGAGTGTACCTGCACACACCACACTGAGTGTTCAGCAGTTTTTGACCCAAAACAGCATGACCCTTTTGCCCCCTGCCATTCACCTCATCTCTCCCTGAACACATTTTTTTGTTTCCCTGGATTAAAAAAAAAAAAAGTCCTCAAAGGGAAACATTTTGTCAATGTGGAAGAGGTGAAAGAAAAAAAAAACAGCAGAAGCACTAAAAAGACATCAAAATGAATGAGTTCAAAACTGTTTTGAGCAGTGGGAAAAACGTCTCGATAGGTGTATTGCATCAAATGGAGGTGGGCTGATGTTTAAACATGTAAGAATAAATACACAATTTTTTATAAATAAATTCTGGTTTGGGATGGTTATTTTGTAAACTGAGTCATATTTTAAGTAAATTAAGGCATTTTACTACCTAAGGAATTACTCTGAAAATCCTTCTGAAATATGAATAAATGTTTCATATCTTCATGTTTTAAAAACGCCAACCATTTGTATACCCCTTCATAATTTTTGTCATGTTCATATGCCAGTGTTTATTTAATATTGTTTCAGTAATCCCTCTCCCTTTTTAAATTTAAATTTTGCTACTGTGCTATTAGTATCACTTGCTATAAATGGGAATAATTCAGAGACATAAATATGTAGCCATTAAAATAAAGGATTTTCCTGGTATCACCTAATACCATACCAGAAATGATAAATACATAATATCTTGGGAAGAACTGTCCAGTAGGGCTGTAAATTTAAATTTTCATAAATTTAATTTTCTTAAACACAATTTAGATAGATAGTAAACACAGTCAGGGCAAAAATAACTTCTTGTTTGTATATCATTGTTTCCCCAGCACTTAGTACTTGGCCCATAACAGGTATGCAGTAAATAGTGAATGGTAAATTAACAAGTGATGTATATATTTGTGTATTCATCTTCTAAAATACTGCTTAGTAATGACTGCATAGTAAAATAATACTCAAACTGTATATGAAAATACATTATGGCCAATTTATGTTGTATCTTCAGTTTTCAGAAAACTGGATAATATAATACACAACATTTCTATTAATATTTTATGAGTATGTAGATCAAGAAAGTTGCTGTATTGTAAATTAAAAGAAGTGGGGTTGAGACAGTATAGGAGTAGACATTGTGACTGAAAAGAGTGATGAGAGAAAATAAGAAGTGAAAATTGAAATATATACCATATTCTGCTGGGTATAATGCACAGTTTTTGGCCAAATTTTTTAGTTAAAAATAAGGATGTGCATAATACTTGGGTATAATGATTGCATACTATGGGTATAATAATGGGAGTAATAATATTGTGTATAATGCGCACAAAACATGGGTGCACATTATACATGGCAAAATATAGCATATGTATCATCTCTGTCATGGGATCTGAAGTAAACACGCAACTGTGTTTGAGCAAGAAAAAAGGACTAAATTAAAGGCTTAATATAGATCCAAGAGTTGCTTCAGTGGAGAAGGCTCTGTTCCATTAATGGTTATTTCCAAATCATCAAGGCTAACGACCAAAATCTCCTAGAATGAGATATTCTAAACATAACACTCGTGGCCTTCTTCCGAGAAACTCACTTGTAAAGCTTAAATCCCAACCTATTTCTTTTGTCCATACACTTAAAAATGACATAATCAATTTTCTGCATCATTTGGGTTAGAAGAAAAGACCATGCAAAGCTGAATGAGCATCGCATTTTAGTCTCATTTATAATCGGGGTTCATCAGTTAGAGAGGCCTCTGAAATACAAATAGGCCATTTCATAAAACCTATGAGGCATTAGTAAGTGGAAGCAACCCAGTTGTATCAGAAAGGCAATGGTTAGCTGATTTGGCCACAAACAATTATTTTGACAGTGGAAACTACTGACAGTAGGAACTGACTCTTCCGAAAAGGAACCACAGAAGCAAAAGCACTCAGAGTTCAGAAATAATGTCAAAATTTTGCAATAAGATAAAATATTTACTTTTTGGCCTATTACCTAATCTAAAAGAACAGTTTGCATCTTGTTTTAGTGGAGGAACTCTAGGCTTATCAGAAGTAAATGAATGGTGGCCTATTTTTTTTTAAACACTTTAGTTAGTTATACAAAAAATTGACTTTCAAAGTTGAACATAGGAAAAGATGAATTTTTTTTTTAAATGAAAGGAATATATACTTCCAAGACTTTGGAGTTAGATGAGACTGGAGTAGGAAAGGAGCAGATTCTGCTGGGCTGGAGTGCACTGTCTTGGGGGAAGAACCCTATAAAGCAGCTGGATTTCCCTTCAATAGGAGGGACATCATCGTGCCTGGTTCCTGCAGCAGGAAATAAGACGCAGGTGTGTGGGAATCATGTAAGAAGGTAGTCTTCAGTCACAGCACAGGGCTGTCATGATGGCAGTGGGGGGCAGGTGACTGTTTTTGGCAGCTACAATGGTGCAGGGCCATCAGATCACTTAGCAGGGTCTGCGTCAACCCCAAAGCCCCAGAGGTGTTTGATAGGAAAGGGACACTCCGTAAGGCAACTCTGGGAATTAATTTTCCCTCTGTGAACAAAGGAAGACACTTGGATGGGGTTGGATATTCCCATTATGCAGCAAATAGAACAAGGAAAATAAAGGTCTCATCCTATTTGGGAATAGTAAAGTCACTGGAGGAAATATATGAGGCTCAAGATACATAGTTCTCTTTGTTTAGAGAATTTTGCCAATTTCAACCTGTGTCTTCTTGCAGGTAGCCATGAATGTATAGGTGACCTTAAATCCCATGTACTCATTTTACCTCGTTTTCTTCATTTGTCTTATATGCTACCTATATAGCAAGATTTTTGGAGAGTTAAATGTGATAATATATGTAAAACCCATTAAAAAGTGACATAAGTGGCATGTATTTTCAGAAATATCAAGCATATTAATGCATGAATGCTATCGCCACATATTGATGATGTGAATGATATATTAGGCTGTAATGGGGTTTGCTGATAGTAATAAAAGACCCTAAAAGCTCAGTGGCTTAGAGTGAAAAAGTTGATTTCTTGCTCATATGATATGTCCATTCCAAGTAGAGGATGAATGTGCCCCCTATCATCCTCACTCAGGAACTCGGGCTGACCTTCAGAACCTCTGAAAATTGCTGGTCCTTGTGATAGGGAAGGAATACATGTGCGTGAATCCCACACTGACTCTTCAAGGCTTTTCCTAGCAATGACACATGTCCCTCCCTAATTAGCTTTAGGAAGTCCCATGACAATCCTAGCTTGTGTCTAGGAGAAAAGCTGGAAATACTGGGTGAGCAGCACTAATGACTACCACAGATGGCTTCTTTTGCAACAGAGAAGCTGCCTAGATGTTTCTGCATGTTGACATGCAGCAGATATCAACAAGACCACTGCATTCCTTCTGTATCGCTCCCAATAACCACGTAGACTTTCTTGATCTTATGTTTTCTTAGTTTTTAGGAGTTGCTGGCACTAAAATGATACTAGAATAGTTTTTGTTTCTTTGAGATAAAAGCAGTACTTGCATAACATCCCATTTTTGCTTTCTTTGCCAGACATTGATGAGTGCTCTGATGGCTTTGTTCAGTGCGACAGCCGCGCTAACTGCATTAACCTGCCTGGATGGTACCACTGCGAGTGCAGGGACGGCTACCATGACAATGGAATGTTTTCACCCAGCGGAGACTCGTGCGAAGGTCAGTGCAGGAGAAGACCTAGAACTTAAGAACTCCTCTTGAACCTGAGGAATATAGAGTAAGATGTAAATAGTAGCCATTGACCTAATATTTCGGTTGGTGATTTTTGCTGTATTTATGCAACAGTGATTGCAAACATGTTAAAATCTAACTTGTGCTTGCTAATTATAATGGATTTTTAGATAACTAAAATTTATGACACTAACCCAATTCTTTGTGGATACTTGAAACCATTGAAGGGTGTTTTGAATGAATAAACCCATAGTATCAGATAAGTTTTTTAATGGAAACATGCAAAAATATAACCCAAAAAGGGCAAGAAAAATAGATGAGGAAAGCAGGATAGAGAGAAAAAGAGGATAGAGGAAATAGGATGATGATAAGGCCAAGTATAAGATATACAATACATGATACTCTGGGCTATTCCTAACATATCACTGGCCTGGCAAAGAAAGAGATGTTTAGTGAATGTTGCATGTTGAATACAGAAGATACAGTCCCTGGTTGAAAGATTTCAATCTAATAGGAGTGGAAAATTCAACCAGCTTATATTCAATTATCTACCATTAATTTTGAATTGTTTTCAGAGAATTGGCAAATAACTCTGCTTCTCTACACCTTCTGTTAAGGATCACGATTTTTAGAGAGCAGGCAAAGTAAGCAGAGCCCAGTGAAAAATTGTCAGGGAAACCGTCCTCACTGAAAGCTTTTGCCATCGTGTTAGGCACAGGAATGGAGAAAGAACAAACCTCAAAAAGTTATTATTTTCTCCATTTGTATTTACACCTTCGTAGAGTAACAGCCTAAGAGAAAAATGTGGCTAAAATAACAAAGTCAATGAAAGCCTTGGAGACTCTAACTTAACAGTACTTGACACCTAAATGATAAGATGTCTTTTATCCTTGTGCCTTGAAAGATTTTCATACGGAGAAACATGAAGCATCCTTGGGTGACAGATGCCAAGGCTCCCGGCATGCTTTGACAGCAGCTGCAGAGCTCTGGACCTTGAGCAGAGGGCCATCTGAATTTTTATGTAATGGGAACACTATTGCTTTAGCAAGGGCTAAAACCTGGCATTTGCAAATAACCGCGTAACTGGTCTGAGGGCTTTACGTGCACTTGTTGGTCTTCCAGAGTGGATCCTTCCAGCCCTGTAGAGAAAGCCAAGAATCAGATTGCAGTGCAAGAAGCAGGTCAAACAGTGTGATTTTTCTCTTTCCTGAGAAACTATTTTGCCTGTATTCTATTGTATATTATGAGAAAGAGATCTTCTTTTGTCTTTTACTTTACATTCACACATAAAGGATGAATATAAATAACCTGATTATAAGTAACTCAAATCATGCAGATATATACTGAAAATGCATCTTTATTTCATCCCCTTCTCCCCCATCCTTTCCACTTCTCCTCTGGGGATAACCTGTGTTTCATTTTGGGTGGTGTTCTTGTACCCCCGTTTCTGTGCATCAGAAGATGAATAGAATAAACACATGCTGCTGCTATCTTACTTTACATTTGTAATTGTGCTTAGTGTGTTTTAAATTTATGACCACAAATTTCAGGAGGGCTTTATTAGTTATTTATTGATACATAACAAATTACTTCCAAATTTAACAGCTAAAAACAGCAAAAATTATCTCACAGCAGCTTAGGTGTAAAGTCTCTGGTTCAAGGTTTCTTATGAGATTGCAGTTAAGTTGTTGACTGGCTCAGGTCTCATCTGGAAGACTTGCCTGGGATGGGGTTGGAGGGAATGAGACTCTATTGCCAAGGTCACCTGAATGGCTATTGGCATGCCTTGTTTCTGTAGCACCTGAGCCACTCAGCAGGGCTGCCTGAAGACAGAGGAGCTGGCTTCCCATAGAGTAAGCAGTTCAAGAGAGGGCAAGTGCTTAAGATGGCAGCCACAGCATTTTTATTACTTAATCTTAGATGGGACATTTCACTTTTCCCATATTCTGTTAGAAGTGACTCAATAAATCTAACCCCATTCTAGAGGAGAGGATTACATAAGAGCCTAAATATTAAATGCAGAGGATCATTGGGGGTCATATTCTCAGCTACCTACTGCAAGGGCCATCAGCATCGTACAGCATTCCTACTTTATTTCCTTAGTAAATTCCCCTGCTACTGTCTGTAACAACCATTTCATCATACCTTCTCCAGTTTCATCTAATCTAAGATATCTCTGCCTTTCTCTTCATTTGCTGTTAATGGCCATCCTTCTTATTAAACTGAGAAAGCAGAAATACCTCACTTCTGCTTCAGGAGCTACACAGGCTAACTCTCATTTGTGTCTGTATCTGCTGCTTTCCCTCCATTCTGTTTTACAGAATGAGGTCACATTTCTCCTATCAAAAATGAAACCCTCCATTGTACCTCACATCTCATCCCCTCTCGCCTCTGTGAGGTCTCTGCCCTTGTGCTATCCACTTTCTCTTCCACATCATAAACACTCTTTACCTTCTGCTTCATTCTCATTAGCATACAAACAGCTTTGAATAGTACCCATCTTTAAAATGTAAAACAAAAACGAACAAAAAGTAACTTTCCTTGACATCACCTGATTCCCTAAATATTCCCCCATTTTCTACTCCCTTTAGAGCAAAACTCTTTGAAAGAATTGCCTAGCCTTGTTATCTCTGCTTTCTTGCCTCCAGTGAAGCTTGAGTCTCACTGCTCCAGGAAATGCTCTCCTTTCAAGATTACTAACAATTTCCATCTTGGCAAACCCTTTGGTCAGTTACTGTCTTTGCTTGATGTCTCAGCCATTTGGCCCAGATGATCATTTCTTCCTCTTGAAACAAATTCTTTCACTTGGCTTTGAGGACACTGCTCTTTCCTGGCCTCCTCATAAACCCTATCACCTCTCTCTTCATTTACTCTCTTCATTGTACACCTAGCAATGGTTTACAAAGACCTACATGATAACGGTACTTGGCTTTCTTGATACTTCTTAAATAAACCAAACTGATTCCCTTCTCATGTGTTGTTCTTTTTGTCTGGAATGTTCTTTCCCCAGATCTTAGCATGCCTCTTTTTAAATTTAATTTAGATTTCCTCTAAAATGCTTCTCCAAGACTCCCAATTTAAAATAGCATCTTACCCCTGACATTTTGCAGTAACCCTGCTTCACATTTCTTCATACAGACTATCAATTCTCCTGAATGTTTGTTACATATTAATTTTTTCTTTGCTCATTATCTGCTGTAGAGCATAAACTTTGAGAATCATAGCCTTTGTTTATTTGTTAGTCATCAGTGTCTACTACAGTTCTCACATAATAGATGATATATTTATTTTTCTAATAAAAAAGATTGAGATGTACAGTAGATAATACTTTAATTAGAAATATGTTAGGAACATAACCTATGTTAAAAATAGATATATAGGCCCTGGCCAGGTGGCTCATTGGGTTGGGCATCGTCCTGTACACCAAAAATGTTGCAGGTTGATCCCCAGTCAGGGCATATACCTAAGTTGTAGGTCTGATCCCTGATTGGGGCATGTATAGGAGGCAACTGATCAATATTTCTCTCTCGCATCAATGTTTCTCTCTCTCTCTCTTTCTCCCTCTCCCTCTCTCTTTAAAAACCCATAAACATATCCTCGGGTGAGGTTTTGTTTTTGTTTTTAAGTTAAATTTATGATTTATAGTCACTATGTTAGAAGTAAATATATGTATACATTTGTATATTTATGTACACATTTGTGTATATATATGTATACATATATTAACTTCTATATATACACATATATGTGTATATAGTAATGATTGGGACAAAACATAATTAGTACATTCATGAGTGTTCAGGAAATAACAAGGAAAATTAAACTAGCCATTAAAGTAGCACATAATAAAGATGAAGATAGGGAAGTAAAATATTCTGAGATGCTTACACAGAAAAAGCTTTTCAAGGAAATGCCATAAACACAGAAACAGTGGAAATTCTTATTTTTTAAAAACCACATTCTGGAATGATGATTATTCTGTTACATTCCATTAGAATTTAATGATTGTCACAAAAAATATACTACTCTTTCAGAAGACAATGTACTCTGAAGGATTCTTTGAAAAGAACCTACCTATGTTATATATATAAGAAAACTAAAATGCTTCTTCTAAACATCTACCCATTTACTGCAATTTCAGTGATTTGTAGAATTGTAACATTAGTTTGCAGAAGGATGCAGGTGTAAGAGTATGATTATTTCTGAGCAGTTGCCACATTTCTGTTGCTGAACAACAACAACAAAAGCACCTCGCGGCGGACAAAGCCACAGCAGTGGATTTCCAATTACTGTGAAGTACAAGATTCATACTTGAAGACACCAACAAATAACTGTGCACTAGTTCACTATTGTTTAGACTTCAGTTGTGTAACCTACAACACGCATGCTTATAAGCTACATTCGTACAAAGCATGTGCTGTTTTGCTTAGCCATTTATCCCAGAAGTCCAGACATGAAATCCCAGGGAACGTGCCAGCGTAACGTTTTCCTTGTCCCTGTCACCATTTCTACTGTGCCCCAAAATTTGTCTTTCTTTGAGATTAAAGCCCAGTTTTTTTTTCACATAGTATTTTATTTTTATGTCCACATTTCACTTCATTGTTTTAATTTATGGATTATCTTTAAGCTTGGTGAGATTTTTTGAATTTGTGAGGTGAAAAAGATGTTTATAGGAAAACATCTTTTTAGTATTATGTTGAAACTAAATACTATAAATAATTAACCTAAATCTAGAAAAGGACAAAAGGAAATGAACCAATCCAATTCATATCAACACCTAGTTACGGAATATGCACATTGGTACCTTGGGGTGCTTTGCCAGGCACCTGCTGAGCACAAATAAAAGGGAGGATAGTCACTGTTCCCAGCTTGAAGAAGAAATAAAATGTGTACAGCAAAAACTGTTCGACAAGATAGAATGTGGTGAGTTTTTTAATAAAGGGGAAAGCTACAAGGTTGAAAATGATAAATACTTGAGGAAAAAAATATAAATTCAGGACTATAAGGAAACAGAGAAAAATCATTTCCTGCTTGGGATCAAGAAAGCCTTGAGTATCTAGCATGTGTTATAGGGCTTCAAGTATGGTGTGATTATTGGCAAGTTGAGATAGGGAAAGAGTGTGCAAGGGAAGGAAGTAGCTTTAAATGGTTCATCAAGAAGTTTGAACTTGAGTCTGAAGGACAATTTTTGAGAAAGGGAATGATGAAAGTATATTTTCACAAGATTCATATTTCAGCCCAGTCCTTTTCTGTACTCCAGACCCGTGTATCCAATTATTTACTGGACAGCTCTACTTGGAAGCCGAGAGGAAAGTGTAATTCAGTGTTCTAAACAAATTCATGTCTTTCCTCATCCCTGTCACCCACTTCTACTTCTCAGCAAAATCTTGCTTTTCTCTCTGTAAATATTATCAACCACATTTTCCAGGCCAGAAATCTGAACATCGCTCACGGTCTTTCCCTCTCCCTAATCTTTGTAGCCAACAAATCACGAAGCTGCTTTAGCATCATCATCTCTTTCTTGGAAGATTCGATCTTTGTTGTTTCTTTCTGTGCATCCCCAGTGCTGCTGTTCAGTACAGCACTGTGTTTAGGAGCACAGACCTGGAGGCTGACTGCGTGGGTTCCCAGGTGGGCTCCCTGGACCTTACTGACTGCGTGATCATGGGAAAGTTATACAACATTTCTATGCCTCAGCTTCTTGTTCTGTACCACGGGGGTCATAATTGTATTCCCCACAGTTGCGGTGGGAGGAAAGGAGCCATTATATGAAAGTACTTAGAACCTGGTAATACCAACTACTAAAAAAGCGTTTGCTTTTACGATATGACAGCCTCTAGCTTGGACTACTGAAAGAGCCTGCTGATTGATCTCCTGGCTTCAGATTCGAATCCTCTCGAATTTCTTTCCCAAAATGAAGCTAAAGAAATCTATCTAAAATGGATATCTCATTGTGACTTTTTTTGCACTTCTTTAAAATGACATTATATTGTGTTTATGATAAATCTCAGATTTCTTAACATGACCTTTACGTGGTGCCTGAGTACCTCTTTAGCTGCATTTTTACCTACTCTGTTCTCCCTGGACATTCAAGTTATATCCGATCTCCATGGCTCTAAGTGCTGTCCTCCAAACAAACTTGCCTCGACTAGACCACTCCTTACCACTTTTTCTCTTGGCTAAAGCTTATTCATAGATTAATTGCCACATCCGGAGAGTGTGTTATGTGTGCAGAAGAAAGATCCTAAAAGAGCTACCAAAGCAGCACCTGATAAAAAGCAAGTAAAGAAAATTTTTCAGGGAGAAGGAATTAGCTATGTCAAATGCTGCTACTAGATCAAGTGAGGTGATCACTGAGACTTGGCCATTGGATATAGCAGCATTATTTTTTCAATCACTCACTAAAGGAGTTATGAATATTTTTAAAGGTAGAAATTTTATATACCATAATAGGTTTTTCAAAGCAGAATATACACACTTTATGCATATTTAATTTAGGAACTATACATTTTAATACAACTATATGGGAAACTGAATTCTAAAAATCCTGTGCCACCATTCAACTGAAAATAGTGGGAAACCCAGTGTAGAGAAGCAGAAAAGGCAGGATGAGTTCAAATAAATTAAAATCCCATTGGACAAACAAAAGGTAATAATCCATTGTGATATTTCTGCCTACACATTTCTCCATGTATGAAAAGCACATGTCAACCATTGTTGTGAGCAACATTTTACTTTATTTGTTTTTATTATAAACTCTTCTTTATTTAAGAGCATGGGTGTCTCTGGCCAGCTCTTTGTCTTCTGCAGCAAATCCAAGGACTCTCTCTGCCTTTAAGGGGAAAAAAAAAGCATTACCTTATATCTGAGCTTATATTTTAAATGTCAGGCAAAATGAAAAAACTGTAAAAATCCAGCTATTGATTGCCATTAATGTAATAATGTCATTAGCAGTGTATATTTAAAGGACTGTGTAGTGAGAGGTTTCTGTAGAGTTTGTAGTAAGAGTCCAAATAGCTACAATTAATGGTTTTTCCTGCTTACTGTAATTCCTAATTGTAAGAGTATTTAATGGGAGATGGAGATCAACTCATCAAATATACCTTATTATTTTGAATAGACCAAATATAGAGCTACTTTAAAATTTTCATTTCCATTACCAAGAGAAAATTTTATCTGATCTGAAAAAAATACATATTAACCAGTATACTTTAAAAATATTTTAAAGTATCCTGATAGTAACAGTTCTCCTTTTGATCACAGTCTGTAAGTATAAGCTCTCTTATCCTTGGCAAATCAAGCTATTAATATAGTTCATTGTAGTTTTAATAAAAATCTTTTCAGCTGTTGACTCAGTTTATTGGTTTTGTTGAGATGGGAACTAATACAAAATAAAGCTAAATGTCATATGATTTATTTTCAGGAATGCATATGTGACAGAACTTAAGTATTAAAGATTTTAAATATAGCTAAACTATAATCTTGACTAGTCCATGTCTCCAATATTGTTGAAATCAAACCACTTAAGAAAAATATTTACTAAGCTCTATTATTAAACTTGTGAAGGTAAAATCAATGTACATTTCTCCTACTTAAAAGCTATACATTGTCTTCTCTGTAACCCACTTTTCCTATTATAATTTAATTCTTTCTTTCTTGACCTCTACTCAGACGAAACAGATGAAATGGGGCGGGGGAAACTGCTTACTGCCACTCATACAATATCCCCGAAATGTGTTTTGTCTTGTGACCTTTAAATGATGGGGATAAATAAAATGAATCATGTCTCCTCCTATGGACCTGATCTGTGGGTCAAGGTATTTGCTTTTCATCTGTATGAAAATGCTTTAGGCCATGATTGCCATGGACTGGGTGAGGGTGGGTGAAGAATGGGCAGTTGCCAATTGAGACAGGCAGGAGATGAAATGATTGTCTGAATTGGAAAAGTTAAGAACTGGTGGATTCTTTGTGAGAGACATAGCAATTGCTGGTGGTACCTTGCCCTTCTGCCGGTGAAGGGAAGGACAGTGTGGAAATGCCTAGGCTGTCGGGGAAGAACACCTAAGCAGAACACTGAAGAGAGCTTACATCTGGCTCCCATGACTGTGAGAACTGGGCTCAAAATGGAATAAAATGCCTCAGGGCTCCCATGACATTTTATCTGCCACTAAGAAAAGATTTTCTGCTCGTACCATTTGGACATCAACAATGATTTCCTCAATAAAAAATCATAGGCCCTTTTAGAATTTCCACTGTTTTTGTTTGATAAATGGACTCGATTTCTTAACTTTCAAAAAAAATGTGTTTCATAAAGCCTAATGATATTTACAGAGATATAAGTCAAAAATATAAGCAAGGTTATTTGGGGTCTAAAATCAAACATGATAATATTTTCCTGGGAAATCCCTGGGTGATTAAACATTGCTTTAGCCAGCATTTGATAAAAAATGCATGCCAGTAAGATGAAAATTAATTTATGTGTTATGTCAGGAGACGACTTGCCTGACTGCATTTGTTTGACACTGAGCATATTCTAAGCACATCGGCTGCTGTCTTTTTTTTTTTTTTCTTGACTGTAGATATCGATGAGTGTGGGACCGGCAGGCACAGCTGTACGAACGATACCATTTGTTTTAACTTGGATGGTGGCTATGATTGCCGATGTCCTCATGGAAAGAATTGTACAGGGGACTGCATCCATGATGGAAAAATTAAGCACAATGGTCAGATTTGGGTGTTAGAAAATGACCGGTGCTCTGTGTGCTCATGTCAGGTTGGTATACTTAAAAAATTTTAATCATTTTTTTTTGAGGTGTATTTGCACATATTTCAAGGGACCAGCTTAATGAACTTAGAAAAATCTGAAAAATTTGTATTGTTGTTTCTAGAGCCTCTTATAAATGGAATCATATAGTATATGCTCCTTTGTGTCTGGTTTCTTTCTGTCAGCGTTATGTTTTTCACATTCATTTATATTCATGATATACGTATATATCAGTAACCCATTTCTCTTTATTGTTAAATAGTATTTCATTGTATGGGAATACCACAGTGTGTTGATCTTTCACATGATGATGAAATTGTGTTGCTAACTATGCTGTTGTTTTCATAGTCACACTATCACATCTGATGAATGCATAAATGCAGCCAGAATGGGCACGCTATGCCCTAGGAGTGAAAAATACCTATTTGGCCCATATTTCAATTTTAGAGAGATGTTCTGTTATATGTACCCAGCTGATAATAGAGACTTAAATTTTAGTTAAATGAGTGATACCATGAGCTCACCTATTATAAAAGACATTGATAAAAGTTTGTACAAGAACATAAGGTTTAAAATATTCTATAAACTTAATAATATGTAAAACTTGTTGACTAGCTACCAAATACACATGCCCTCATACAAAATGAAATTTAGCCAGCATTCAAATTATTGTCCTAGTAAACAAGTACATGTACATTTATACACACACACACACACACACACATACATACACACTTATA
Organism: Pteronotus mesoamericanus; assembly: GCF_021234165.1. Taxonomy (NCBI): domain Eukaryota; kingdom Metazoa; phylum Chordata; class Mammalia; order Chiroptera; family Mormoopidae; genus Pteronotus; species Pteronotus mesoamericanus. Next base: position 8,848,420 of record NW_026555310.1, read on the forward strand.
TACACATAAGGACCATGTAGTACTTATCATTTCATTCAGGCCATTTCTGGATAATTTCTTTCTAGTCAAGTAGTGTGTGGAAAGGAAATCAGAAGTTCTCCAACTTGGGTAATTTCTGTATGTTAGCTATGAAATGAAACTTTAAAGAAAATCAATTATATTAGAGAAACAGTGTAAGTTATCTCAACTTTCAAATCAACATCTAAAATTTTATATACATATGTAAACATATATATGTGTGTACATATGTACACACACATACAGATGCACACACATATGTTAGTATATTGAGAAATGGAGGCTTTTGGTAACTGCTTTTTGCCCTTCTCATACAGAATGGATTTGTAATGTGTCGACGGATGGTCTGTGACTGTGAGAATCCCACGGTTGATCTTTTTTGCTGCCCTGAATGTGACCCAAGGCTTAGCAGTCAGTGCCTCCATCAAAATGGGGAAACCTTCTACAACAGCGGTGACACCTGGGTCCAGAATTGCCAGCAGTGCCGCTGCCTGGTAAGTTTAGCTACATGAAGTTCAGGAAGAGTTTAGAGCCAGAATCTAGATAAGGAAGAAACCTTACCCTCTGCCCTCCGCAAGTATGCATTACCGGGCAGTAGTCAGCGGTTATGAAAAAGGCAGCGTGGTTAGGATGACAAGACGGCGACTCTGAGGCCTGGACCTGAGAAGGGTATTCTGGGGTAGACAGGACGCACCACACTGTATATCTTTCCAAGAGTATGTCCCGAGCTCAAAGTAAGAGACTCTCCCCGCTTCCTCAGTCTCATCCAACAGGAGCTTATTTAGACTCCAGCATCTAGAGCAGATACCTAACGACATATATTGGGTTGGCCAAAAAGTTCATTTGTTTTTTTTTTCTGTAAGATGGCTATAGTAGCACTTAGCTGTCTTTAACTTCATTTGAAACAAATTTGTGAGATTGTATTATGACAGCTGTCATATCAGTGTGCAATTTTTTTTTAAAAACTTAAAAATCGGTGGTGAATTTTTGTGCTGCCATTTTAATAGTGAAGATGGAGGAAAATATACATTTTCAGCATATTATACTTTATTATTTCAAGAAAGATAAAAATGCAACTGAAGTGCAAAAAAAGAAAAAAGATTTGTGCAGTGTATAGAGAAGGTGCTGTGACTGATCGAAAGTGTCAAGTGGTTTGTGAAGTTTCATCTGGAGATTTCTTACTGGATGATGCTCCACAGTCAGGTAGACCAGTTGAAGATGATAGCAATCAAATCAAGACATTAATTGAGAACAAACAATGTTATACCACATGAGAGAGCCACATGAGATGATTTGGATAATATCCAAATCAATAAAGTTATTGGTGAAAATGAAAAATTTTTCTTTTATTTTACAGAAAAAAACCATATGGACTTTTTGGCCAACCCAATAGTAAGCACTCATTAGATATTTATTATGAATACAACAATGGCATTAATGAAAAAAATCATTTTTTCCAAGTAGAACTTTTGTTAATCTACTTTTGTCATACTCAGACTTAAAAAAACAAAAGTAAAAACAAAATACTATTTCCTACTAAAGATTGTCACTGTGGATTGTGGTCTGGTGGGCACCCAGTTTTGTACATAATATGGATATATAATCAGTACTTATTAGAATGTTGGAATTGAATGTCTGTATATACTTATGAAACTTCTGGAAATAATAGGTAAAAAAAAAAAAGAAAATATAGACTTGACAAAGAAAACACTAGTCTCTTTTTCATTTGACCAAGTTTCTTCTTTCTTCCTAGTGCACGAAAGCAAACGAAAATGGAAAATTTAGTCTGTGTGTCTTTATAGAAGAAAGTTTCACAGACACTACTTTTAAAGTTTTGGCTCGTTTTCTTTCTGTTTGTGTAAGGATATTTTTAAGGCAGTGCTTTTTTGTTGCTTCCTTTTTATACTTTCAACCCAAAAATCAATTGAAAGAGCAAGGCTAGTTTCTGTGCCTGAAGGCTGCTTTCATCTCCAAAACCCTGGGAATCAGAATAATGGAGAAAATAGGAAACAGGTAGGAACTACATTTTAGAAAGATCCAATTCATACAATTTTCCCATGTGGAATAAAAAAGACTGAAATCAGTTCCTAATTTTGTTTTTTCCTCCCCCAAATTCCTATACTGAGAAAAATATAAATGAACAAAGAAAAGTTATCAAATTCCTTTCATGTTTCAGTTTATTTTCTCATAAATGGACAAGAGTTTCTTTTATGCAGAAGGGAATAAATGAGAAGTTAGGGGAAAAATATCAAAAGAATAAAAAAAACAAGGCTGCACAGGGAAAAAGTTAATTAAAAACCTCTTCCATTGTAATTAATTCTCCTTTCCATAGGACACATAGGGCAGGCAAACTTGATTGTTTTAAGAAAACAGCTTTTGCTTTCGTTTTATTGTTTTGTTGTTGTTGTTGGTTTAATCATCGAAGGCCACTTGAAACTTCAGCTGCTGCTTAGATCTCATCACTCTGCTTGCAAAATGTAAAGCACTGAAAGTCTGAGTATAAATGCCTGTCACAGCAATTGCGTGTGCGGTAAACACCACACTCCCTCCCCGCTGCTTCCTTCCCTGCCCGCCCTCCGTTCCCTCTTGCCCATGCAAGTCTGCTTTCCTTACAGCAAGGGGAAGTCGACTGTTGGCCCCTGCCTTGCCCAGAGGTGGAATGTGAATTCAGCGTGCTCCCAGAGAGTGAGTGCTGCCCACGCTGTGTCACTGACCCTTGCCAGGCTGACACCATTCGCAATGACATCACCAAAACTTGCCTGGATGAGATGAACGTGGTCCGCTTCACTGGCTCCTCTTGGATCAAACACGGCACTGAGTGCACTCTGTGCCAGTGCAAGGTAAAGGCAATTCCATTCGGGTGGGGAGCACTTGGCCAGCTGCTCCGAGGGCTCATGTACATTAATGTGCTTAACCTGGCCAATGGAAAGCATTTTATTGCCTATTTATTCAAAGAGAGATGGGAGAAGTGGTAATCAGCGTTGTTAGTGCCAGGCTGAATGTCATGTGTATTCTTCACTGCACCTGCAGCGAGAAGGTGGTCAGAAACCGGAATGATCAGTTATTTCCATCACCGAAAGAGACACAACCAACTTAAATTGCCTAAAGTATCTAACAGTACACACATTTAAAACACAAACACACACCACCAAACTTTGTTTCTTCTTTCATAAGAGAACGCAATATTATTTTATTGATTTTTATCTGGTCCTTTTATGAGGTTTGTAAGATGTATTGATGAAGTAGATATATTACATTTTCCAAAGTGGAAATCAATAAGGCAAAAATGGGCATATTTCTTGGTTTGTTGTGATCAGTCATTGAGCTGAAAATTTTAAGACCTGTTATTAACCATATTTTCGTCTTGCAGTTGGACAAAAATCATTATAAAGATTTTTCCTCTTATTAGACAGCATTGTGCCTCTTCAACGAGAACAAAAATACAGATAATGTAGACACGGTGCTCATAGGTAGTGACAAAGTTGAAAGCATTCTTCTTTGATTTTTGTTTTTACAAACATTTGATAATGTTTTAAAACTAAGTAAAAAATTTGGAACGCATAACAACAACAAGAAAGCAAAGATGTCAGATTTTTCCTAGCATAGCACAGCCAGATATGTGTAAGTACTCTGGTTTTTAAGTGAACTTTTTCGTTTAAAAATAATTTTCCATAGAGCAACTTAATTCAGATTCACTTAGTACAGATCCTTACTGGAGTGTCTTCATGTAACAGGGCAATATGAAATGCTTTAAGCCTTGAGATGCTATTATCTGTTTCAAACCAAAATTTCTAGCTCTCTTAATAATGCAATTTATCAATCGAGCAAAATTGTTTGAGTGAACATTTAATGCTGTTTTCTGAAAATACATTGACAAATTTGAAAGTTACTACTATTAAAAAAGTTACCATAATATATATGCAGTGTTGTTTTAATATATATTAATATGAGTACATTTAACTGTTCATATCTAGAAACTTCAGATATGAATGTCAGAAAGTATTTCCCTATTGGTCACTATTAATGGCCAATAGGGAAATATTTTTGACATTAATTGCCAAATAGAATTGAGTCCCATTATACTTTTAATTTGTTAGATTATTGTTCTGAGCAGTGACAACAAAAATATATACTAGGTAGTGGAATGAAAAACCCACCAAATATGGCTCAGCCAGATACTTCCAACAAGAAAAATGCTTTCAGCAATAGGCAGGAAAACATCAGAGTGTTTTCTGGGGTAAATAGCATGAATAAGCTTGTCATTAAACAACTACTAGGATTATTTGGCTTATGTTAGGATTGTATTCCAAAAAGTGTATTTTGGCATTAAATTAATTTTTTGTCAGATAAGTGCTAATTCTCAGAAGTTACTATTGGGTTGGCGAAAAAGTCCGTTTAGAGTTATCCATAAAATAAAAGACACATTTTTCATTTTCAGAAATAACTGTATTGACTTGGATATTTTGAATATGCCAGCTATCTCCCACTATTTGCTTCTAGTGGGTAGAGGCCAGGGGTGCTGCTAAACATCTTCCAATGATAAGACAGCTGCACAGCAAAGAATTATTTCGCCAAAATGTCAATAGTACCAAGAAACTTTGCAAACCACTTGTGACACGTTTGATTAGTCACAGCACCTTCTCCACACACTGCACAAATCTTTTTCTTCATTTCAATTGCATTTTTACCTTTCTTGAAATAATAATAAAGCATAATATACCAAAAATGTGTATTTTTCTTCTATTTTCACTATTAAAATGGCAGCACAAAAATTCACCAATTTTGATAAGTTTTTTTCAATGCCCACTGATATGAAAGCTGACTACAATGTAACAAAAGTGTTTTGAATGAAGTTAAAGACAATTAAGCAGACTTCTGGTCACGATGGTGGGGTAGGCAGGCATGGCTTGCCTCCTCCCACAACCACATCAAAATTGCATCTAAAATGTAGAACAACTGTCACTCAGAACCATAAGAAATCGAGTTGAGTGGAAGTCTGACAACTACAGGATTAAAGAAATCACACCTATCCAGACTGGAAGAAAGGACGCAAACACAAAACAGGCTCATCCCACATCCATACATGACGGATAAAAATTCAGGAGAGAGAGCTCAGGAGCGAAGAGTCCTAGTCCCACACCAGGCCCCCCAGCCCAGGGTTCCAGTGTAAGGAAGGTGAGTCTCCACAACTGCTGGCTGCAAAAGCAGGCAGGGATTGAGTCAGTGGAAGAAAATTCTGGAGCCCCAAGCAGTTCCTCTTAAAGAGCACCCCCACATGGACTCACCTACTCAGGTTCACTCTCTCTGAGCTCAAGCACCAGATAGCAGCTTGAAAGACACCAGTGGTATACAGGGAGAAACTGAATTATCTTGCATCAAGGCACACAGAGGTCATTGTCCCTTTTCTGAATCCTCCCCTGACAGAACCAAAAAGCTGGTGCCATGTCTGAGACTCCATCAGCCTGGCTAACACTTTTTGACCCATCTAGGAGATTCCCAGAGACTCCTCCAGAATTAACTTACAGGCCTACCCAAGCTATTTTTCTATATGAATGGCTGATCTTGGCTCATGCTTCACAACTCCCTAAGTCCTATCAAACGAGCAACAGCTGGGGCTCAGTGAGCCCCAGGCCAGGCACGAGCAGCAGCCAGCTTAGATTCATAGCTTGGGTTCACCTGGGAATCTCCAAGCCCAGCACAAGTAGCAGCCATCTCAGATTGCTTTATAGCCCAGGCAGGGTGGCCCCAAGCAAAACATAGGTAGCGGCTAACCTTGGACTGCAACACCCAGGAAACCCCAGAGCCTGCACACCCAGTGGGCAGCTATACCACCACCATCAGAGCACCACAAACCTGTCCCTGCACAGCTGATCCTCCATGGAGGAAAGAGGGTTGTGGTCAGTAGTCACAGCCAATCCTTACAGCTGACTGGCCTCGATAAATTCCTCCCATTGACCTGCCAACAGTAATCAAGGTTGAACTACAAGTGGAGGCTGTGCCACTGGACCCTACAGGACACCTACTACATTAGGCCATACTACCAAGACATGGAGTCAAAGCAGCTTTACCTAATATATAGAAACAAATACAGGGAGGTTGCCAAAATGAGGAGACAAAGAAACATGGCCCAAATAAAAGAATGGATCAAAACTCTAGAAAAAGCTAAAAGAAATGGAGATAAGCAATCTATCAGATGCAGAGTTCAAAACACTAGTTATAAGGATGCTCAAGGAACTTAATCAGGACCTCAACAGCATTAAAAAGATCTAGTCTGAAATGGCTACACTGATTGAAATAAGGAACAATTTACAAGGAAACAATAATAGGGTGGATGAAGCTGAGAATCACATCAATGATTTGTAACATATGGAAGAAGAAACAACCAATCAGAACAACAAAGAAAAAAATTTAAAAAAATGAGGACAGGATAAGGAGCCTCTGGGACTTCAATCATTCCAACATTCACCTCATAGGGGTGCCAGAAAGAAAAGAGAAAGAGAAAGAAATTGGAAATCTATTTCAAAAAATAATGAAAGAAAACTTCCCTAATTTGGTGAAGGAAATAGACATGCAAGTCCAGGAAGCACAGAGTCCCAAACAAGATGGATGCAAAGAGGTCCACACCAAGGCACACCATAATTAAAATGCCAAAGGTTAAAGGTAAAGAGAGAATCTTAAAAGCAGCAAGAGAAAAGAAGTTAGTTACCTACAAGGGAGTACCCATAAAACTTCCGGCTGATTTCTCAAAAGAAACTTTGCAGCCTAGAAGGGATTGTCAAGAAATATTCAGTCATGAAAAGCAGGGACCTTCAGCCAAGATTGCTCTATCCAGGAAAGCTATCATTTAGAATCGAAGGGCAGATAAAGAGCCTCCCATACAAGAAAAAGTAAATGAGTTCATCATCACCAAACCATTATTTTATAAAATGTTAAAGGAACTTAATTAATAAAAAGAAGAAGATCAAAACTATGAACAATAAAGTGTCAATAAATACATATTCATAAATAAATTGAATCTAAAAAACAAAGTAAGCAAACAAGAAGAACAGAGACAGAATCATGGATATGGAGAGTGTTTTGATGGTTGCCAGAGGGGAGCAGGGTATGGATGAATGGGTGAAGAGGTGAAGAGGTGACGGGATTAAGTATGAAGAGGCAGTCGCAGAACAGCCATGGGGATGTAAAGTACGGCATCGGGAATGGAGCAGCCAAAGAACTTGGGCGCATGGCCCATGGCCGTGAACAGTGGTGGGGGATTCCCTGAGGGAGTGGGGCGTGCTGGGTAAACAGGGACAAAGGGGAAAAAATCAGGACAACTATAATAGCATAATCAATAAAACATAATTAAAAAAATAAAGTTAATTAAATTAAAAAATAAAGACTGCAAAGCACTACTAGCACCATCATACAGCAAAAACTAAATGAACTTTTTGGCCAACCCAAATTTAATGCTGTCTTCCTTTTCCCTTCTTATTAAATGTGAGTTGTAAAAATATACTCAATTTTACCAAATTTATCTCCCATGTTTATTTTTATTATGTTTATTTTGTGTTATTTTAAAAATAAAATGTATTCAAAATAGGCTCCAGATATTGCATTGGAGGTGAGCATTCTTCATAATTTGGTGCTTTCAGAGCACCATTTTTACTTACCTTTCTGTCCTACCCCTCTCTAGGTGATCATTTTAGTCAATAATAACAAATTGTGCGGGACATTGTGCTAGTAGCAGGGGTATAATGATAAGCAAAAACAGACATGATCATTCCTGGAAATTATTGCCTAGCTGTGCTGTCCAATACAGTAGTCAGTAGCCACATGTGGCTATTTAACTTAATTAAAATTAAATAAAATTAAAATTTAATTTCTCAGTCATCTAGGCACATTTCAACTGCTAAAGAGTCATATGTGGCTAGTGGCTGTCATTAATTAAACAGCACATATAGATAACATTTCTATCATCACACAATGATCTATTGGACAGGGCCGGTCTAGAGGTAAAGAATGCAGTGTCTGGAATCAGAGTAAACACTCAATAAATATTGACTGTTATTGTTGGTAGTGGAATAAATAGACATTAATTAAGTCATGAAACAGATAAAGACATCACAAACTGTCGTGGATGCTCTCAAGGAAAGGAGCACTGTACTAGGAGGCCATATAACACATGGATCAGTTAGTTTTTGAGAAAGTGACATTGGACAGGTCTGAGGAATTAGGAGTTAGCTGCGTGGCATAGGGTAAGATTTTTTCATTCTTTTTTTAAAGATGTCTTCAAATTTAATTTGCTTAGGTTAAAAAAAAAATGCTTCCTCCAATCAGAAGTTAGACTCTTGAGTCAAAAATAAATTACTAAGGTTGCCTTTCCTAAATCCAACAGACACCCATCACTGATGGGTCAGAGTGCTTCCAGACAATTATGCTTTGAGCTCCGAACAAAAGAGGGTGTATCTGGTTGAGAAATAAGGAGAAAGGAGGGATTAAAGCGTCTTTATCCTTTGATAAATAAACAGTAATCAGAACACTTTGGAAATTGTAAACCTGGGGAAGGAGCGTATTTTTAACTCCTGGGAAGAATCTAGGTGTAATATTGAAATAACTGAGATACAGAAAAAATTAGAGTTTTATAAGGATGAGGCCTCTAACTTCCTAAATGTTACCTTCATCTGTCTGAAACAACAAACTTAAAGCTTTGAAAGTGGACCTCAATACTAACATTAGAATAGGTAACTAGAGCTACCTGTGGAAACAGATATCCCATAAATAAGCAATGTGATAATGAAGACTGTAGTAGATGATTAGGAGAACTTTGCAAATCAATAGAAAAAGAAATGAGTATTCTATAATTATTTGAATGACTGGGAAACAATTTAAGGAGAGTAATTTTCCATATGAAAAAATTAATAAATGTTGAAATCAAAACAAAGAAAATGTGATTAAATATTTATCAAAATTCTAGAAGGGAAAGTCCTCTCCTAACTTAGAAGTGGTAAAATATACCTCAAAGAAAAGTTAGGGCTTCTATAGATAAAATTACCAAAACAGAAAGTCAAAACTAGAGACTAGAATAATATTTTCAGCAGATATGATTTATTTATTAAGTATTGCAATAGATAAAAATTAATAAAAACACTTATTTCCCAATAAAGAAATCATCAATAGAGGAATAAGCAATTCATTAAAAATATAGCTATTCAAAAAGAAAATTTTCAACCTTTAAATAGTTGAAATAAATATAAACTAAAATAACGAATCATTTTCCTATACTATAGTAAAAAATATATACTTCGCAGTATTTTCCAGTACTGACAGAGATGTACTGAAATTGTAATTTTTATGCAGTTAGGGACATTGAAAAAAAATGTCAACAGCCCACACATACACCTCCATGCCAACTCCCTGTTCCCACACAAATATCCTTTGATGTATTAATCCCAGTTTTGAGAATCCAAAGTAAAGAAATAATCTAAAATATGCAACAAGCTATATGCATGACAATATTCACCTCAACGTTATCTGTCTTGTAGAATCAAGGAGGAAACCAACATATTCAAGAGAAAAATGGTTAAATAAATTATAATAACTCTGTATGATACAATATATTTATTATAATTATATATCCTATATAATTATATGATTATATTATTCAGCCATTGGAGTACTAACAATACTATGAAAATTAAGTTGAAATATGTGTGTTACATATGTACTTTGATTGCAAGAAGACTGAAAATAAAAGAATATAAAAATGAATTTTAAGAAGCTATACTAAAATATTTAGTTGTGAGATTGTAAAATGTATATCAATTATTTAGATGTAGGCTATTTCTATATGCATATTGTATAGATATACATTATATATACTAATAACTATAATCTATATAATTTATGACAGATGAATTAATATATTAATAATATAATAAATTTTGAATTAATAAATAAATAATGAACATATTTACTATAAAATATTTAAATGTATTATACATTATACTTGTATGTATACTATATATCTTACTTAAAATTGAAAAGAGACTGTCTTCTAATCTTGATCATTAGAGTTTAGCATGACAAGAGTGACAGTGACATCTTTAATAGTAAATAATAGCCAGAAATAACAAGGTGTTAAGGAAATTTCTTGTGTTGCTATGTAAAAATAAGTAGTCTTTATAATTAGTTATGACAGTAGGTGGTTACTAATTTTAGTCAGACTAAGTTTTAGGAGATCACTTTTTATTTTAGTTTTTATCAAGGTAATATTTATTACAGCAAAACACACAATTATTATGTTTATAATTTGATAAGTTTAATAAGTCAAAGTATAGAATACTTCCAATACTCTGTCAAGTACGTTTATGTTCCCTTCCATGCAATTCGTACTTCCCATAGGGAACCTCAATTTGATTTCATTCTAATAGACTTATTGTGCCTAGGTTAAATTTCATATAAATGGATTCACACAGTATGTAGTCTTTTATGTCTTCTGGTGAATTGACTATTTTATCATTGTGTAATGTCCCCTAGCTCTGGCAAGGCTGTTAGGCTTGAACTCAATTTTGTTGAGTATTCATTTAGACACACAGTATATTGTTTTGAGCCATCCATTTTCAACCTAACTATGGTTTTATTGTAAGTGCATTTTTGTAGATGATGTATAACAGAATTAATTCTTACTTTTTATCCAGTGTGACAATCTAATTTTTTTAAGTGTTTAGTGTATTTACATTTTTTAAGATTTTATTTACTTATTTACTTTTAGAGAGAAGGGAAGGGGGGGAGAGAGGAGGGAGAAAGATAGTGAGAAAAACATTGACATGTGAGAGACACATCAATCAGTTGCCTCTTGCACCCCAACCAGGGACTTGGCCCATAACCCAGGGATGTGCTCTGACGAGGAATCGAACCAGTGACCTTTTGGTTTACAGGATGATACCCAGCCCACTGAGAGACACCAGTCAGTGCTGGTCTATTTACATTTGATGTTATTTTTGACATTGGTGCATTTAGGGTCACCATTTTACTGTTTGTTTTCTATTTATCCCATCTATGTTTTATACTCCTGTTCATCCATTCCTCCCTTCTTTTTGTTTATTTCCATTTTTATATTATTCAATCTTAATCATTCTTTTGGTTTTTTAACTTTACCTATATTATTTTAGATGTTGGTCTAGGAATTATAATATATTATTAATTTATTATAATATAATAAGATTTAATATTATACTACATCATATAAAATGTAAGAACTTCGGAATATTATAATTCTATCCCTGTGGGCTTATAATTATGTACACTGTAAACTCTAAAATTCCATGTTAGTATTTTTGCTTTAAACGATCAAATAACATTTAGTGAAATTAAGGGGGAAATTTTACTATATTTTCTATATATTCACATATTTACCATTTCTGGTGCTTTTAATTTCTTCTCACCTATGAGGCTCCATCTGATATCATTTCCCTTTAGCTTGAACCGCCTTCTTTAGCATTTTTCCATATTACAGATACTGATAACAAATTCTCTCAACTTACACTTATTTAAAAATGGTTTTATTTTGAAGATATTTTTGCTAAATTTAGACTCCAGGGTTGACAGTTTGTTCCCAGCACTTTAAAGGTGATACTCGATTGTTTTCTAGTCTCCGTATTTTATGACAAGCCTTCAGCTATCATTTGTATTTTTTTTCCCAGTATGCGATACTTCTTTCTTTTGTCTCTATCTCCTTTCACAGTTTTCTCCCTACCTTTGGATTTTAGAAGTCTGACTATGATCCATTTAGGTGTGATTTTTTTTTTTTGGTTTGGTATTTATTCTCTTTGGTGTTTTCTGGACTTTTTCAGTATCCGAATTGATGTTCTTTCTCCAAATTAGAGAAAACTCTAGCCATTGTTTCTTCAAAACTTTTGCCTGCCACATTTTCTCCTTTTTATTCTCCTGGGACTCCAACTACATATATTGTATACAATAATACTATCCTAAGGATCACTGGCACTCTATTTTTATTTCAATATTTTCTCTTTGTTTTAAGGATTGGATAATTTCTATTGTTTTTGTCTTCAAATTTGATGACTGTTTCTTTTGTCACCTCAATCCTGTTAAATCCATCCAGACATGGCACTTTGAAGTTTAGAAATTTCCATATAATTCTGTCCATAGTTTCATTTCTTTGCTGAGATTTACCATATTTTTTTCATTGTAACCATCTTTATTTGCATCTTCAAACATATTTATAATAGATACTTTCCAGTCTTCATCTGCTAATTGCACCATCTGGATTATCTTTGAGTCATTTCTATTTACTACTTTTTTTGCCCTTGATTAGCAGCCCCTTTTCCTGCCTTTTTTTTCTTTACATATCTCATAATTGTTATGGTTCATTGGAGATCATGGATGATCTATGGCATAGAGCCTATGTTCTATTCGCTTCCTCTGAAGACTATTTCGTTACAGCAGGTTGCCACGCTACTGGCCAGTCACCTTGCATTTAAGAAGTGGCTTTCCGCTGCATAGGTGGGTCTAATCCAGATTTACCCTTGGTCTATGTTGAATCTCTAATCTTGAGACATTGTTTTGCTCCTAACCATGGCCCTTTTGGGCTTACATTGGAAAGTCTGCCATGCTCCTCAGTCCTTCCAGCTTGGCAGGACACAGATTTGTAAACACCACTACACTCAGTGAGTAGCTCGTGAAATTTCTGCTCAGGTCTTTCAACCTTGAATCTGTGACTGTTTAGTCTTCTCTGCAATTCAAATCACCAGAGGTTTGAGGGAAGTTTATAGGCTGACTCACTTTCTCCTCTCTAGATATTTCCCCTTAAATTTCCAGCTACTCAAACAGCCCTAAACATTCCCTGATAGCAGAAGCCTATCAGATTGTGGATTTCTGCTTGAATTAGTTATCCTAAGCCATACAGTCTAGGGAGTGCCTTAAGGGGAAATGCCACATAAAAATAAATCTCACACAGTACATTTCCCTTCTTTCAATGATTGAAACCTCGCTGTATCTGCCTGCTTTTTGTCACTCTTCATTGCTTCAAATAGTTCTTTTTATATTTTGTCTAGACTTTACAGTTATCTGTAGAATGGTTAGTCTTCTATAAACAACTATGCCATTACTGAAACCAGAACCTCAATGAATATTTTATTAGAATCCTTATTACCTTTTATGTATGAACCATATGGTTTGTTGAGTATCTTCTTATAGCAGAATATATTAATATAGAATGAGATAAACTTTCCTGGAAGATTTTAGAAAATAACAAAATAACAAAGTGTATACAGCCCCTTTCTAAAAACATGCTTACGACAACCATACTAATGATTTCTTTCGCATAGGATTCTACCGCTAGTTTGACATGCTCAGTGGCAAAAGGCTCCCAAAATTCCCTCTCTTTATGCTCAAAAGCCATACAATTTTAGAACTGATGCTCTCAGGCACTGGAACACCCTCATTTCATTGGTCAGTGGATTATGAAAGAGCATGTAACCAGGTTGTGGACAAAAAATCTCTGCTCTGAGCATGATGACAAAGCTTTATAATGCCACCTGAGATCCAAGAGATGGCTGAGACTTTCTTGCTGTGAGAATAAAGGTTCTGCTTACTAACAGACTCCTAGAGAGCAGGATGACAGCTAAAAGGGGGGTGGGGGGTTAAGGGGTGAAGGGGTCGAGCAATAAGGAAAAAGCACTCGTGGACTTGGACAACAGTGTGGTGATTGCAGAGGGTAGGGTTTAAGGGGACTAAATGGTAATGAAAAAAAGACAATGAAAAATTTAAAAACAATTTATAAAGGAAGCAGATTAGGTGAAATGGATAATCCTGGATATAGACTAGATTTTTTCCCTCATTTGGTGTGCTTTGACAAACCTAAAGTATCAAAATCTTTTCTTTTTTATGTTTTATTTTATAGGAACAGACACTTTGGACTTTATTATATTAAAATATAATACATTTTCAATGATCTAAAGTCAATTATTGGAATAAAATACCAAATAGAAGATGAATTTTAGAATCAGACTAACCTGATTTTTAATCTCAAATGTACCATTCATTAGCTTTGTGATTTTGGACACATTTAAGCTTTCTAAACTTTAGTTTCTGAATCTAAAAAGTTTGACTATTAATAGTGAACCTACTGGGAATACTGTGATAATGTATTTAAAGTGCCTGAAAAAGTGTCTGAGAGTATGTACTCATGTAGTAGAGGGATATTATCATCTTACAACTGAAGTAACAGTATTAATCATCATTATTATTTGTTAGCTAGTTGAAGAAAGCAAGTGTGCAAGGAATTCAAAGAATAAGATATGATACCATTGTGTATATGTACCACAACTTTTTTATCCTCTTGTCTGTTGATGGCCATATAAAAGAATGAAATGTTACCATCTGCAACCACATGGATGGACCTAGAGGGTATTATGCTAAATGAAATATATCAGATAGAGAAAGACAATTACCATGTGATTTCCCTTATATGTGGAATCTAAAAAACAAAGTAAACAAACAAAATAAAAACAGAATCATAGATACATAGGACAAATTAATAGTTGCCAGATGGGAGGGAGTGAGGGGGCTGGGTGAAAAAAGTGAAAGGATTAAGAAGTACAAACTGGTGGTTACAAAATAGTCATGGGGAAGTAAAGTACAGCACAGGGATTATAGTCAGTAATATTCTAATGACTATGTATGGTGCCAGGTGCGTATGAGATTTATCAAAATGATCACCTTGTAAGTGATATAATGTCTAAACACTGCATTGTACACCTGAAACTAATATAATATTTATTTGCAAACTGTAGTTGAAAAATTTTTAAGTAAACTGAAAATAAATTAGATATGAAATTTTTTATTTTTTGTAGTACTCTATATGACAGGGGACCCAAAAAAAGGAATTTATTTATAAAAAAAAATATGTATTCTCACATGCTTAAACTTCAGTCACCTTCAAAGCACTCTTCATTTGATGCAATACTCCTATTGAGACATTTCTTCCACTGCTCAAAACGTGTTTTGAACTCGTGGATTTTGATGCCTTAGTGCTTTTGCCATTTTTGTTTCATCTCTCCCACACTAGCAAAACATTTCCCTTTGAGGGCTTGTCTCATCCAGGGAAACAAAAAAAAAGTCACTCCGGGCAAGATCAAGTGAATAGGGAGGGTGGGGTGCAGCGGGGAGGGGGGCAGTCTTGTCATTTTGGTCAAAAACTGCCCAACGCTTAGCACAGTGTGGGCCGGTGCAGGCATAAATTACCCATCGTGAAATGGGCAAACGCACTGAGAGAGTCTTCAAAAGAAAAATTCACTGAATTTGAACACAGCCTCTCACAAAAAAACATCAGCTGTTATATTGATACAGATGGGTTTCTAGAACACTCATCTAGCGGCAGAAGCCTGTACTACAAGGGGTCCATCCTCCAGAAGATAATCCCAGTTTTTAGGGGGTCTCCCCTCGTATTATTTTTGTGTTTTTCTTATAAAAACTAATTATTCATATTTGGCCCTTCCTTGCCTGTTTTTTTCCTACTTCATTTCTACACTGTTTTCTTCACCAATTAAAATACTCATCCAGAGCTTTTTCAGTTTCTTCACTGCACAGAACTCTTCACTTCACAGCCTTTACTCATTCTAGTCCATGTACTTTCGGTGTACTTTTTTGCTTACATGTCTTGAAGTCTTGGTTGAAATGTCACTTTTACAGAGAAGTCTCCGCTCACTACCCAATCTAAGGAGCCAGGCTTTTCCAGCACTTCTCATAATTTTTTATTGTATGTTGCTTGGTGCATACTAGTTTTCTCGCCACTCCAAAACCTGTAAGCCCTGCCCTGTGAGGGCAGTGACCATGTGTTCTTTATTGGTCAGTATATCTAGGGCTCAATATACCCCAAACCTACTTCATGAATAAATAAATAAAAGGGCAAATGTGATCTAAGAAGATGCCATGGGGTGAATAAAGCTAGCCTATAATTTGTCACAAATAACTGAACATAATTAGTTCTGCAGTAGTACAACATGAAAAATGATTGGGCCATTGAACTTCCAATGGTGCAGAAATAATAAATAAACCATACAGTTAGGTTTGTGCGTACGAATCAATAAGTGTGAATATTTACTAATGGCTTAAAAAATTCATACTGTGCTTTTCTCTACCCCCTCCTTTTTTTCCAGAATGGCCACATCTGTTGCTCAGTGGATCCACAGTGCCTTCAGGAACTGTGAAGTTAACTGTCTCACGGGAGATTTCTGTTTAAAGAATGTTCTTTCATGAAAAAGACCAAAAAATAAAATTAAAAAGTTAAAACTTAAAGTGGGTGATTTTGTAGGCAGCTACGTGCAGCTTTGTTAATAGCTGAGTGAACTTTCAATTAGGAAATGTATGGAGCTTGAGAAAATCAAAAGAGGAAAATTCTTGAGGCAAAGTAGACCAGAACTCTGCCGCCGCTGTGTCCGACGTCACCGTGGGGAAGGCTGGGTGCGGCGTCCACATCGTGCCACCCTGACCCGTGGATATGGAGCCTGCACCCATCAGAGCTTCGAAAGCCTCAAGCTTCACTGGTGCAGAAAATTTTCCCCTAGATCCGAAGCTTCACGAATCAGCTAGGTTCCTCACTGCAAAGAATAAAATGTAAGGCAGTGAATGAGTTCTATTTTCAGAAGCAAAGCAAAGAAGCTATGTGTTATGTACAGTATACACTCTGAAAAGAAACCTGACACAAGTTATTGTCATGATAAAAAATAATGCACAGGCATGGTTACTTAATATTTTCTAACAGGAGAAGTCATCCCTATTTCATTGTTTTACTGCACTTGATATTATTTGGTTGAATCTGTTTAGTATAAGCTCGTTCTTGTGCAAAAGTAAATAAATATTTCTCTTACCTTATAACATGTCCAAGTGTCTTGTTTAATGTGTTCCTTTTTCCCACAGATGCTTTAACATACAACTAGTTCTGCTGATGAAACTCCCACCATGCTATTTTCAAATGGAAAGGTGATTTTCACTAAATTATGTGCCTAAGTGGGGACTGTGATGAATACCTTTATTCTGCCTTTCCCGTCACATTTTCTCCCCTGCACCGCATCGTGGGGGCTGATCTATATAGACCCTCTTAATGGGTTCTTTTTCCTCTGGATTCTGGTTTGGTTTGACCAGTGGAGACCACTGGCAAGGTATCAGAAGGAGGTAAAGTTGGGGTGTTTATTCTATAGGCTGTCTTCCTGCCAGGTCGCTATCATGACTAAGTGTGTCACCTTACGGAAGGCTTCGTCTCCTGACAGGTGACCTTTTAAGGTTCAGCTACACTCTCTGAGTTCTAATAACTTTTATTTGCTTCTTTTGGCTTAGGGATGGAAGCAAGTCTGATGGTTTTGTCCTCAGGAGGAACCTACTCTATTTCTTGTTGTTTTCCTTATTTTCTGTCACATCTTTATAAACAGCCCTGTTGTTAAACCCTCTTTAGGTAGCCACCTTGAATGTGCCGTCTGCTTCCTGCTGGGACTCTAACTGATACACATAGCAGGGGAGGGTGTGAGGGTTGCGACTGTCTTTCCAGGATTGGTCCTTCACATTTGGGTAGAAAATTTGAAAGAATTCCAATGTTAGGAGGTTCTAGGATATTACATGTTAAATTTCTGATGCACTAGAATCTCAGGAGGATACCCAACAGAGGTGGTTAATCTAATATTGCCCTATTTATATGTTTTGTTCTAAAGTGAAAGGAAATAAACACATTATCAAATTAAATTTAGTTACCTAGAGAATTTTTTCTTTAAAGAAAAAAATGAAAATGCATAGGATAGGACCAGCACAAGCAACAGAAATGGTAAAGGGGGTTTTAATTCCCCCTTCACATTACTGCGGAAACAACCTAGCACAAGCTGAGCTGAAAGATCATTTATAAATGTCTTAATACTTTAGCATGTATAATATTCATTGAATGTGTGAATTCAAGTATCTCTTTATTCCTTAAACATCATAAATGTTATTTTCTGCAGCCTTTTTATATTTAAAATTTCAGCAGAGTATAAGGTTTATTTTTATTAGCAATTATTTACTATGGTAAATAGCAATACCCTCCAATAGGATATTAATTTGAAGTTTTTTTCCGCCTGATTTTTTTCTTATGTAGGTTTGGAATTTTATATTAAGTATTCCTGAAAAACATATGTTTTACTTCTATGAGGAGAGTAACAAATAGTATGTGTGTGTGTGTGTGTGTGTGTGTACACATAAACATTCATGATTCACATCCACATACTTGTATATATTCATCATTTAGATATTTTACACTTTTTGAAAGCAGAAGTAAAGCTGAAATTGCATGTTATGAATGCATTATAGATCTTGTAGGGCTCTGAGTACTTTCATGGTTTGCAGAACCTAGTTTCCATAGAGTGTTGAAGGAAAATAAACTCTCATAACATTTAGAAGAAAAGAGAAGAATGTATGATTACATTCTTCCAAGGACCATTAAAGCAATAAATGTGTTTAGATTGATTTTTTTTCTTCAAACTTTATCCCATAAATAATAGGTTCCCAGGAGAATTACTATTTATACTGGCAAACAGTAATCAATTGCTTCTTAAGAACTTTGTTCCTTGAAAAAGAAGTGGCTTATACCCTATTTTTACTCTGGAGATAATTGGCAGGATGCCGTAGTTGAATTATGCCAATGTTGTGGGAAAATGAGAACTAAGAAGCATGAATTTAATTTGGGGGTACATGGTTCTTTTAAGAGGACCCCTTAGTAGAAAGCCTTTATAATATTTCCTTTATTTCCTTATCTTAAAAAAAGGCACACTAATACTTAAGTATGATTCTTTGGTAATTCACGTATGGTAATTCACTTCATTTATCTCTTTTTCAAAAGACTACCATATTGCTTTGCCCTTTGCCTTTTCCACTGGTAAAGAGAATGATAGATTTATTCAATTATACTGCAATATCATGGAACCCCGTTCATCCTCCTAATAACTTAGTTATCACAACCAAAGTTGAGACATCCTATAATTTTCTTTAAAAAAAAAATGGTATATCAAAGCTCCACAACAACAATCAATACCCTGAGTACTGGAGTAGCACAGGTTATTCAGTTGAACAACGCTGAGTGAAAAATAAGCCTCGATTCACCGAGCATTACCTCACCTATTAAATTCAACACTGCTGCCCAGTTAGGAGTTCCTCTGAAGGTCCGCGGGTCCCACAAAACATCTTCATGGATCCAGTCCAGTTGCTCTCCCACTGAACATTGATGAAACCAACTTTTTTTCCTGAACCAAGACTTTTTGTTTTTTTATTTTTTTAAATGTAGAATGTTAGTGATACAATAAAAAATTGAGCTCAGAGAGATTCATGCCCAAAGAATCCCCAAAGGCAGTAAGTGAATGCTTACGCTCTGCATGCTCTTTATTCACTGTGGCGTCCGGAGGCTCCCCCTCTGCAGTGGTTCGTTACAGTCAGGTTGGCTCACTGTGTCCTTACTGACCTTTCATTACAATGCACTGTTTTCTGACCTAGAATTCAATATCTTCCATAAAGGAAGTGTCACCTTTTTGCAGAGTAATTGCCCTTACTTAATAGACCTGCAGGTAGAAAAAGGCAGGAACGACTTGAGTGGTAGTGGCTCTGGGTCTGTAGCAAACTAAATTGACAAAGAATAGGAGCATTTGGGGAGATTTCAATAGGATAATATGAGTTGCAATTTCCTGTATATACCTCACATTTGCCAGGAGGCTGGGAAGGCTCCTCCAATCCTTTTGTCTTTGTACCGGGATCAAATCATTGTTCACAGAGATGGTCTGCATGACAGATTCTCAAATTCTTTTATATTGTGAATGACAAAATGGCATAATATATCACTGTCACCACTAAAATATTGTCTTCAAAATGTGCTTTTCCATTATCTCCAGTGTTAGGTGTTTTAAAATAACACTGGAATATACATGTGACTAAATGTAGAAGTAGAGATGATATCAAGGTTATTTTTGAGTAATTTTTTTCTCTTTTATAAAAACACAACTACAAATAGGGGAAAAATAGAAAATACAAATTTCTAAAATACAAACAAAATGCATACAAAATAAAATACAAAAATACACGCAAAATAAAATCCGGGAATAAGTCTATCAAAAGAGATGCACGGACTTACAGAGAAAACGTAAAGCCACATTGAACAAATATTTCTTGAAGACCTACCATACGCCATGCACTGTTCTGGACACTGTGTGAAGAGCTTCCACAATGAACCAATCTCCCTGCAACAGTCAGAGCCCTGCAGAATAGGAGCATTTAGGTACCACAGTCCATAAAGTATGTGCAAAGCATAAACATTCACGTATTGCCTTCTCATGGAGTTCATATCCTCATGGCGGGTGGGAGGGTTGGAAGAAAGTTAACAAATATATAGATGCTATGTCAGGTGGGGGTAAATGTTATAAATAAAAATTAAACTGGGTTATGGTAACAACAAGGACAGGGGTGATAGTTTAGAACAGGTGAGCAGGAAGTTCTCGCTAAGGTAAAACGACACTGAAGAAAATACTTGAATGAAGTGAAGGCGTGAGCCATCTGCATACTTGGAGGCGGGGAATTACAAGCAGAGGAAAACTGTGTGACAGGTCTTAGATCTTCTGAGGCTTACAGAAGGTGTGGTCAGAGGAGTGGCTGGTGACCAAATTAGGCCATGGTTAGAGATCTGTATTAGTATTCTTAGTGAGATGGAAGTCCTTAGAGAGTTTTGAGCGTAGCTCTGATATAATCTGATTGAAAGTTTAAAAAAATCACTCTTGCCGGTGTGGAGAATAGACAGGTGAGTTGGGGGAGGGATGGGAGCGTGGTGAGTATGGAAACAGGAGGTAGATTTATCCTGCAGAATTTCAGACCAGATTATAAGGATTTGGACTGGGATAGTAACAATGAGGGTGAGAACTGAGGGCCAAAGGGATTTGATATTAAAGAGGACTCAACTAAGTGAAAAAATGGGCAGGGCGACTATCATAAAAATGTCAATTCTCTCCAGTAGTTCTAATAAGATAAAAAGTTCTTTTAAGATGATCTTAAACTATCACAGAAAAGCAAAAGGCCAAGAATATTTTGAAGAGTTATATTTGGGGACAGGGAAGATTTGTTCTACAATAAATCAAAATGGTATAAAGCTGTAGGAATGAGTAGTTTTTATAGGAATAAGCTAGATGGAAGACATAATTAGGACTTCATAATTAAAGACCTAATTTTGAAAAATATAATTATATTATAAATATAAATTCAATATAATTATATTTATATAATATATAATGAATTATACATTACATATGTTATATATTATATATAATGCTATTATACATAATAGCATTAAGACCTCAGAAACCATCCTATGCACATAAGCATACGTGATATGTTTCAGTGATTACAATGAAGAGGTGGGTTGTGGAAATTGGTTATGGAAGAACAAAAACTAAAATGCATAATTATTTCATACCAGTCAATTCCACATAGATTAAAGACATAATTATGAAAAACAAAATAAAGTTATGAAGAAATTTTAGGACATTGCTTTTTGACCTCAGGATAGTTTCACATAGACTCAAAAGGCATATATCATAAAGTTATAATTAAATTCTACTATATGAGATATATGGATAGGCCACAGACTGGAAAAGATTATATATGGCATTATAGATAGTCACAAAGGATTAGTCACTAGAATATATATATTTAAAAACTCTTGAAAAGGAGACAAAAACCAAATATCCAACAGAAAAATGCTGAAGATATACATAAGTATTTCACAAGAAAGCAAACCCAAAACAACGAATAAACATGAAAATTTGCCTGGGCAACCTCAAGTAAGTTTATATTAAAACCACCATGACCATATTGAAAGAAATGACCAAATTAAAAAGGAGAACACCAATTGTTAGGGAGGATGTGAAACAACAAGACTTTGCACGGCAGCAGCGGGACTGAACATCACACCCAGTTCCGAGCCACTTTGCAGGGCAGTTCTGCAGCGTCTGAAGCCGAGATGCGCAGTCCTCATGACCGGCGCGTGCACTCTTCCATGTATCATGCAGAGCTGCACTGTCCAATACCTTAGCCGCTAGTCCTTTGTGGCTATTTAAACTTAAAATAATTCAAATGACATTAAACTTTAGTCTCTCAGTCTCATAAAGACCTTTCAAGGACCCTACAGTCACTCTGTGGCTAGTAGCTATTATATTTGATAGAACAATGATACTTTTTTCATCGTAGAAATACTATTGGGCAGCATCGACCTATAGAAATTCTCATACACGTGCACAAAAAGGCATGTAAAAGATATTCACAAGAGCATCATTTGTAATAACCAAATTCTAGAAAGCATTCAACTGTCAATCAGTATGATCACTGACAAACAAAATGTGGTATGTTTATAGTTTGGAATACTCTAGCATGAAAATTAATAAAAACTCCACACAGCAACATGGATGAATCTCAGAAACAATCTCAGAAACTACAGCCCACAGGCCAGAAACAATATTTAGAAAAAAATCAAAATGTAAAAAAGGCACGCATAACACAGTATTTATATAAAATATTTAAATGTGCAAAATCAAGTATCATGTAGGAATTTTCGGGGGGGTGGTAGGTTTACAGTTGTGAGTATGTGAAACCAAGTTTATTCTTATATTATTCATTCTTGTATTATATATTCTTCCATATGAACAACTGTAAACCTAGTTATGCCTGTTCCCTGTATTTATGCAAATATGAGTATTTTTAAATGCATGAGAATGATAAACATCAAATTAGGAGAGTGGTTGTCTCTGAGACACAGAAGATGGATGCCCAGTACACAGGGTGCGTAATTGTGTTGGTAATATTTATTTATCATTTTATTTTGTATATTTCAGGTATTTCAAAATAATGCTCTCTATTGCTGGCATTCAAGTACGTGAACTGACAAACTGATTGTGTTTTTATTTCCACTTCCGTTCCCATACTAAACCAGTTAGTTTTTCACATGCATGTATGGAATTCACAAGATTTGTGGAAGCAAGGCTTTAAACAAATATACATAATTATGCCATGCACAAAAGAAGGTTTCCACTCCTAATTATTTATTTAAATAATTACAGCACTACTTTTTAAGTAGACAAATAGTAAAGAAAAAACATGATCTCACTACTTTTGCTACTATTTTTATTTTTATTTGCTCTTTGCCCATGCTTATGTATTTTACATAACTGCAGTCACATTATAGTTTTTATTTCTACCTTTTGCATAAGATTTTATTATAAACAATGTTTATATTATTAGGTGTTCATTAAATTTTAATGACTGATAAATACGTTATTGATTTGTTTTAAATATAATTTATTTCCTTCTAACTTTTTCACTGTTGTATAGATGCTGCTACAATTCAGACTATGTAAGTGATTTCCTGAAACTGCATTATCAAGTATAGATTTAATGAAGCAAGTTATGAACAGTTCTAACGATGTGGTTTAGCTGTTTTCTTGCTTTTCTAAAGACTGTACCAATGAACAATGCCACTGCCAAAGTATAGAATCATTTTAAAAACAATCTTACCACCATATTATAAATTTAATTGTATTCTTCAGTTGTGTTTTCTTTATAGGTATATAGTGGTATATTAATGTTAATTTTAATTTCTTTAAATAACTGAGGTTGAACTTAGTCATTTTCTACTTATGTTCTTTGTTCATGTATCTCTGTGTTTTCATGTTTTTCTTATATAAAATATTTATGTGTAATTGTTAGAAATCCTTTGACATATTTTACCAAAGTTTTTCTCAATACATTGCTATTTTTCCAGCTTATTTCTTCTCATTTTTTATTATAAAGAGTTTTCATAGGTATTATTAATGGTTACTTTTATAACCACCTATATTTTTTTAAAAATCAGAGTACTATATCTGCAAATAGTTCTTTGGGCACATGCCAAAGATGAGAAACACTGCCTCCTCCAGAAAGCATCCATGCCAGCTTTGGAATCCTCCAGTTTCGAAATCTTCTGTTTAAGTTCTTCTGACATCAGGTGAAATCTACTTACCTTAAATGTCAACTTAATTTATGTCATGATCATTCT
The DNA here is from genome assembly GCF_021234165.1 of Pteronotus mesoamericanus. Taxonomy (NCBI): domain Eukaryota; kingdom Metazoa; phylum Chordata; class Mammalia; order Chiroptera; family Mormoopidae; genus Pteronotus; species Pteronotus mesoamericanus. The sequence continues at coordinate 8,872,520 of NW_026555310.1, forward strand.
ATTTCTACTCATTGGGCCATTGTCTCAGGCTTTCCTTTAAATATCTTGCTAGAATCCTTTTCCTCCAGTATGAAATTTCTCTAATTCCTTTAGTCTGTCCTCATAAAAGATCTCAGAATTTCTACAAAGATGCTTTCATGAAAGATCTCAGAAAAATTTCTTCTCAAGTGGTCCGTCATTGTTCATGTGCCTGTGTAGGTGTCAAGGCTGGAGCCAAACTCTGTGTTCAAGAGAAATCATTTCAGCCAAAGATGTACTTGGCTTAGAAACTAACACTATTCACTGGGACTCCTTTAATGGACTTCTCTGTCTTACAAAGAAAAAAAAATATTTTTTTCCTAATTCACCAAGTGATATCTTCTGATGTATCTGAAACACATAAAAAATTTAGAATGCTAAATAAAGAAACTTTTATATTCAAATTATATCCTCCCAAGTGTGTTTATGAAACCATCTTTCTAAGAGCATATTCAATTCTGTGTAAAATCGGTGGTATATTGCTATTCCACAAGGAACCTAGTGACAAGTATTTTCTACTTCAAATTGAATTTTTCTAGTAATCTGTGCCTTTCGTCTGTAGTAAATACATTCCTCAGTACAGAGCTTCATGCATCATTTCATCATCTCCAAACGATATTCCAAAAGAAGATAACTTTGCTTTGCTATGAATAAAACAGCTTGAATATATTTTAGTAATTTGAATCATTTTAACTGCAAAGCAGAGCCAATAGAAACAGAGTTGTATCACTTTGGTTACATTCTCACTCTCCATAGAGCAGGACACAAGTCAAACACTTCACTAAGTGAAGATTAGCAATAAAGACAGAGTTAATGCATTGAAGACATTTGGCATATGTTTTCTGAAGGTTATTCTTATTATTCTGTATGTGACATACATTAGCCATTCCAGAGTTTTATCTGCCTTTTTTCTTTATGGCAAACTGCTTCTACTTAGGCTTTTATCAAACATGAACTGTTTTGTTAATGTGTTATTTTATGTATTTTTTTTAAAGTGACATTCTTAAAAGTTGCTCTCTTTCCAATTACTCTTACTGCTTGATAACCATCACTTTGTCATTATTCTGACGAGGGGGAGACAACTACTTAAGCAGGTCTGCTGCAAGCTCTAGAGAATCTTTTTGAATGCTGCTTGTTCTAGTGCAAGGACAAAAAAGTGAAAGGATGAGGTTGAGTGTGAAGGCCTCTTAGCTGGATTCTCTTTATTATTCTTCTTATTATTCTTCCTTTTATATGCTTTCTTTCCGTAACATCGAGTGGTTTTCCCCTATTCTTTCTTTCTTCTTAACAAACCACATTTGTCTGCAAAAATTTAGATGTCAAATCCTTATTCTTCCTCCAACTTCCATTAACTGGTTAATCCTATTGAATATACCTGAAAGCAGGATTCATGTCTTACTCATCTTTTAATTCCACATGGTGCAGTGGCTAGTGTAGAATACAATCTCTATTAGTATTTTTATGTTCTGGATTTAATTTGAGGTATAATTGACAAATAAAAATGTAACGAATATAAAGTATACATTGTGATGATTTGATATATATTGTGAAAGGATTTCTGCCATCTGGTTAATTAACACTTTCATCACTATATATATACATATACATATATATGTATATATGCATTTTTTAATATAGAGAGAGAACATTTAAGTTATACTCTTTTAGCAAATTTCAGTTATACCACACAATGTTATTGTGAGGGCTTAAAAAGTAATTTTCCTCCCACCTTCTAAGTTCTTCTAGCTGGGCTAATAATCAAATTAACAGAAACATTTTAAAAAGAGAAAATGCCCGAGTTTATTACACAAAAGCACATTTGGGATTGCCATAAAAAAATGAACCCAAGGACGTGGTGGGAAGTTGAAGCTTATGTGCCATTCTAGAACCTTGGTGCCTCACCAGGAACAAGGGGTAGATGTAGTGTGGAACTTCAAAAGGCAGGAAAGCAATTCACATGGAGATAGAAAAGCAAAGGATTGGCAAATAAATGTCTGCTGGGCTCTCTGTAACAATGGGACACAGAGTGGATCTTGAACAAATGGGCCTTGCTTGCTAGGTTTCTCCCTATCACACACTAGTTTATATTAACCTATAGTTATCTGCGATGATATCTCCTTTCGTGGAGCAGGGCATCTATCTAAAGTCCTTTTAGGCAGTTAGGGGGAAGGTCAAAGGTTGTTTTTTTTTTCCTGAGTCATTTTTTTCCTTTATAATGAACTTAAAATCAATGCCCCTAAAGGCATATTTTGGGGCAAACTCTGCTTGTCTTCATTATCAACTATAGTCACCATGTTAGATACTCAGACCTTATTCATCTTATAGCTGAAACTTTTACCCATTTACCAACCCCTCCTTATTTCCTCAACCTCCATCCCTGGTAACTCCTCTTCTGCTCTATTTTTGAGTTTGACTTTTTAATTTAGATTCCACATGTAAGTGATACAATTCTGTCTGGCTTCCTTCATGTAGCACAATGCCCTCAAGGGCCATCCATGTAATTGCAAACTGCAGAGTGCCCTTCTCTCCCACACACACACATGCATATATGAGGGGGGAGCCAAAAAAGTGGAATTATCTTCTGGAGGGTAGGCCCCTTGTAGTGCAGGCTTCCCCCGGCAGGTGAGCGTTCTAGGACCCCTCTGTCTCAGTGTGCCAGCTGGTGGTGGTGTGAGAGGCGGTGTTCAGCTTCAGTTAATTTTTTTGAGTCTCTTTCAATGCTTTTGCTCATTTCATGACGGATGATTTGTGAGTGCACCTGCCCACATCGCACAAAGTGTTCAGCCGGTTTTGACCAAAAATTTCATGACCACCATGCCTCATCCTCCCTATGCACCGGATCTCACCCCAAGTAACTTTTTTTTTGTTTACCCAGATGAAAAAAGTCCTCAAAGGGAAACGTTTTGCCTCTATAGAAGAGGTGAAACAGAAGAAGGCAAAAGCACTAAAACTGGTTTGAGAAGTGGGAAAAAAAGTCTTCATAGGTGCATTGAATAAAATGGAGAGTATTTTGAAGGTGACTAAAGTTTAAATATGTAAGAATAAATACACAATTTTTTATAAATAACTTCCATCTGGGAGATATATAGTTTGTCCAGAAGGTACCCAGCCATGTAATATGAAAAATAGAGACATTTATTGAACAAGATACAAGATACAAGAAACATTGTATATAGGACAATGACACCTCAGTCCCTTTCAAAGGTAGGCACCTTGGGACCTCATATAGTTCTCCCAATCACCATCAGCTGCCCTGTTGTGTTTTCCTGAATCTCATCAAGGGTCTGAAGTCTCTTCCTTTTCAAAGATGATTTTAGTTTTGGGAAAAGCCAGAAGTTGCAGGGTGTCAAATCTGGGTTGCAGCGGGCCTGAGTCAACTGGGTGATTTGATGTTTCACCAAAAAACTCTGTATGAGACATGATGCCTGAGCAGGTGCATCATCCTGATGAAGCTGCCAATCATCCATTGTCCATAGCTGTGGTCTTCTGAATCATCTGAATAGTTTCTGTGGTGGAACGTTCAAGCTGAATGCAGATTCTTTGCTTTATTTGCTCAGTCATTTTGTTATGCAATGGTCACACAGTACACATGCCCACATAATGACATCTACCTCCCCCACTGACTAGTACAGTGAAGTCATCATTGTTCACGCATGCACACTCCAGCCCACTCTCCTTGGCTACCAGGTTACATCGAGATCGCACAAACTGTTCTTGTTATATGAACAATGGCTGGACTTTTTCCAGAGAGATGTATCTCACATCTTCTCTATCCATTCATTTTTTGATGGACACGTAGATTGTTTCCAGATTTCGGCTATTGTGAGCAATGCTACAATGAACGTTGAAAAGAGTGCAGATATCGTTTTGAGATCCTATTTTCATTTCTTTTGTGTACATATTCAGAAGTATGATTGTTGGATCATGTGATAGTTCTAATATATGAGATATATGGTTTTCAAAGAGATTACATTTCTTTACAAATTTATAGTCACTGAGACTGTATAAATACTGAGGATTTAATTAGGAAAATAAATAAAACCAGAGACAGTTCACAAAAGAACCCAATACACAGCTAATCCTGATATAAATAAGTTTGCAATTTCTAAAACAAAAGAAGAAATAGAAAAATTATTCCTAAGGTTTAAGCCAACTGCCATATTTACAATAAAAACATTGACAATACAAGGGAAGAGTGACAAATTCTACTTTAAAATAGGAGCTCTACTTAGGTCTGGTGAACTCACATGCTACACTGGGGTGCTCTTTGGAGACAAAGTGTAACATCTGCCTGGTTTCTTTTCTCTGTCACCTTCTAGATCCTGGCGCTGAGACCATATGTGCCTCCCTGCTGACTGGACTTCTTAATCACTCACAACCATGAGAGAATTTGAGGAGATATTTTAAGAGCTTTGTCCCAATTCTGTGGGACATGACATCTAGTAACTCTTGTTCCTAATCTGAATTTAATTTTTGGTTTACTTTTTCCAAAGTTAGTTCAAATACTTGCCTCTTACCTAAATTTCCATGTCATTCTTTCTGGGATCTTTTCAGAATCTTTAGGTTTGGAGTCTTAAATTGGTAGTTCAAATCTCTACCCAAGAACCAGAATCTGACCACATAGAAAGCTGCCCAATGAACATCAGATTGACCTATGGCATGAATGAGAAATAAAATTTAATTGTATTATACTACTGAAACTTTAATGTTGTTTGGTATAGCATTTAGACTAATACCTAATTTTTCCAGTGGAAATTGAAGAATATGGCTTATGGGGAGAAAGGTAGTAAGCAAACTGAAAATCAGGAAAGTGTTATGCTATGGAAAAGACATTTTAAAAAATCTGTTACCAGCAATAATTTGGTAAGCTGACCATGTGGTTATTGAATTGTAGCCCTAGGGAAAGGGTGAGAAAACCTAACTAGGTTGTCGACTATTGGTGGGGATTTATAAGAAATGAGCTCAGGAAAGAGTTGGGCACTTTGTAAGCAGAAGTGAGAGGGAAAAGAAAGAGCCTAAAAATGTGGACCATGAAAGAGCCGAAAATATCTGTGGTTTCTAGATCCCAACTAGCAAGTGGTATGATTGAGAAAGCCTTTGAGTAACCAAAAAATTTCTGTTGAACAAAGTGATTAGTCTTCACCATTAAGTGAAGGAAATAATGGAGGGAATTAGATAATAAAACCAAGCTGATTTTAAGGCAATGTCTGGAAAGCATCTTTGGGTGTGGTTATAAGCCCGTGGTACTTGCTGCAAGCAAATAAATCTGAAGCTTTGTTCATGAGGAAATTGCATGGCACATAAAACCATGAGGGTGGTCTAAGGGGGGTATAATTAAAATAATCTTTGGAAAGGCGGCGGGCTGTCAAAGCTCCCCAGCCCCAAGGAAAGCATAACACACTTCAGATGTGCCAAGGAGAAGAAGAGCTGCGGAAGAGCCTCCCAAGAGTAGAGTCAGAAGGCAACAGAGAGTAATGCGTTAGACTTCTTAACAGAGAGCTGACTCAGACAAAAAAAAAAATCATTGAGCATCCTCTGTTTTCCGGGTAGGAAACCTTCTCAATGTTTGTCCAGCTGGATTACCCCGGACAACTGTCCACTGTGTCTCCCTTTTTTATCCTTTTAAATGGATCTATTGTTATGGTGGATATCAGGGGAATATCCTAAGTTCATAAATCACAGGACTATGAGCAACTATATCTGGTATGTTGTAGAGAACATGCATTACCTGAGACCCTGGACTTTGAAATGGACTTTGGAAGTCAGTAAAATCTGCATAAGAAAAAAAAGGAGAAAATGAAAATTTGGTTACCAGAAAGATCAGGCTATGGTAGGAATGCTAATGTTCACCAATATCCATGTTCCCTTTTCTTAGACACACAGAAGAATCACATGTCCCAGCCTACAGGTAGGTATGGTCAGGTGATCAAGTTCTAGCTGATGGAATGTGGGCAGGAATGAAGAAGTCTCATTCTAGGCACAACCCACACAACCTCCTGAAGTAGGGGCCTCTGAGACCCTACAAGAAAGAAAACTACAGCCCACAGGCAAAATCTGACTCACTCTTTATTTTTTGCACAACCTATAAATTAAAATGGCTTTACATTTTTTAAACTATTTTTAAAATAAGGATAATAATATTTCACTACATTTAAAATTATATAAAATGTAAGTTATAACGTCAAAAATAAAGTTTTATTGGAACACATGCACATTCACTGATTATATTGTCTAGGCCCGTGTTTACATTACAATGGCAGGGTTCAATAGTTGAAGAGACCCTATGGGCTGCTCTCACTGCTGCCCCCTGCTGGCTCATTACAGTGAGGGAGTTATAACTCGATAACAGTTTGGCTGCCATGCATATTACTTTATTTGATTTTATGTTCTTACTATCAGTGCATATCCATCACGTCAAAACAAAAAAGGAAGAGAAAAGTGGACCTCAAATGTCACATTTCTAAGGCACAGTGAAGTGTGGTTTACGTTGTTATCAAGTTAGGTGACAAAGCATTGTTTTTTGTTTTTTTTAATGCAGTGACATTTTAGTTGTGGTAGGCAATATAATAACCCCCCAGCCCCCGCCCCCCACGAATGGTGTCCAGATCCTGTCTCACATCCTGAATGTGTTGCCTGAGATGTCAAAAGGGACTTTGCAGATGTAACTAAGTTAAGTATCTTAAGAGGGACAGGTAATTTTAAATTTAATCTAGATAGAGGACTTGACAATAATTTAGATTAATAACATTTGTTACATCAAATGAAGAGTGCAGTAGTCTGAATAAATCCTGTCACAAAAAAACATGGACCATGTAACTAACCCTGGAAATCAGAGTATTGGGCCTCAACAAGCCCCCTCTTTAGTTTGTGACTCTTACCCTATACCCCAGTGGGTGGTTTGTTGATTTTGTTTTTGTAAATACCATATACCCATACCAGCAGGTCCTTAGCGAGTTTCTTGTGATGCACCATGTAAACAAAATGGGTCCCCGTAAGTCTCTAACAGATTATACCAATTTACTTTAGAGATCTTGTTTTCTAAAAGTTAGGGAGAATCTAATTAAAAAAAACAACAAAGGAACAAACAAAACAAAATGGAAACAGCCTCAGAGATACAGAGAACAAACTGATGGTTGCCAGAGGGGAGGGGATGAAGTGGTGGGCAAGAAGGTGAAGGAGAATAAGAGGTACTAACTTAAATAAGCTATGGAGATTTAATACATAACACAGGGACTATGATCAATAATATAATAACTTTGCATGACAACAGGTGGGTACTAGGTTATATGGTGATCACATCATAAAATATATAAATGTCAAATCACTATGCTGTACAATTGAAAATAAAATAGTATTGTATGTCAGCCATATTTATTGTTTTTAAAACCGTTGAAGACAAAAATAAAGATGAGTCTACAAATTAATCAAATTCTATTTCAGTGCATTCCAGTTTTAGCTTTCATTTAACATTGACTATATAGTACTCTGGTATGTACAATGATCGAATGTTTACAATCCAGAAAGATGTATTTTTTATTTTAGTGTCTGTAAAGACACATTTAAAATGTGTTTTTTGAACACAGCTGTCAAGCTGACTGTTTTTTAAATAAAATATCCTGAGGTTTACCTATACTACTTCAAATAATTTCTCAGTTCCCAGTCTGAAATGTAATAATCTCAATTAGAAATCAATGAAAAGAATGGGAGAACTTGGTAAACCATGTTTTTATCTGAAGAAATAAGATTGTTTCCCTTGCAATAACACTATTCTTTCAGTGGCCAAACTACATAGTGCAAAGCAATAGCTTACTCTGCATCAACGTGAAAGTTGAAACACCATTAGAAACATTTTCTCATTTACAAAACAATTCATGCCACCATGACTTGAAATAGACCCTAACAGAGAGAGCGCAAGAAATATCTTAAATTATTTCTCTGTAGTGTTAAAAATGCATGATTTAAAATCCCTTAAGAGCAGACCTGCAATTCTGGCTGTCGGGTTCAAAATCTCTCCATTCCAAGCAGACACTGAGACCATTATAATCCTAGTGGTCCCAAAGGAATCACAATGGTCCTCGTAAAGAAGGAACCAGAAGAGTCAGAGTCTGAGGAAGAAATGGTATGATAGAAGCTGAGGTTGGCGTGGTATGATCACTGTCTAGGGGGTGGGGAGGATATGAACCTAGCAATTCAGGAATCTTCCTAAAGGCTGGAAAAGGCAGGAAAACAGAGAGTTTCATAGGTCCTCCAGAAGGATCACAGCCCCAGTGACATTTTGATTTCAACCCAATTAAACTCCTTTTGGGCTTCTAATATCCAAACTACTAAGATAATAAATTTGTGTTCTCACTAGGTTTGTGGTATTTTGTTACAGCAGCAACAGGAAACTAATACAATATGCATTGATATTAATTGGCTGAGCCCTCATTAAGATATTCCCAACTGACCAGAAAAATTAGACAATTTAAAGCCAAATACTTATCACAGTAGAATTTCTTCACACACAGACCAAAAAAAAAAAAAATGAGGCTGCAGCCTAAGTGTCCCAGTGGCTTATTTGTTAGCTAAGCAAAGAAAGTCGTGTACTGTTAGTGAGTTAATTAAATTGTGTTTGATGGCAGTAGTTGAAGAAATGCATCCAGAGGAAATAAATTCAGAGCTATTACTCTTTTGATGAGAATAGTTTTTCAAATTGTTACACATATTGGGAACACCACCAGCAGTTGAAAAAAAAAAAAAAGGCAAATGTTTTAAGTGGTCTGTTTTGGTTCTTGATGAGGAAATGTTATCTATACTATTCAGTTGTTTATATAATGCCAAGTTTACAGTTACTGACTTATCTGAGTGGAACAACTATAGGTGAGCACATTTTCAGAGAAACTGAGAAAGCAGTAATTCAGTACAGCCTAAAGTGGAATCTGCTGAGATGTATTTACACTGCGACGGTAAAAAATATATGTGGAGCAGAAAAAGGTTTAGTTGGACAAATGAACAAAGCTAGTTAAAAAAACATAAAGTATATGGTTATTTATTGTATCATTCAAGAGCAGAAAATCTGCAGAAAATATGTGAATATATCATGTTATTAAAACATAAGTGTCAAGAGGGTACTTCATTTGCTCTCATGGATGTCTGCGTCATTAGTCCCATGGGTTTGTGTCAGGAAGAGAAGCTGGGTAACCTGACTTGCCCTACTACATCCCAGTCTGATGGTATAACAGTGTTAATGTTTTATTGTCAAAATAAATAGAGTCACAATTAATTTTTATATTTTGAAAATAATTTTTTTAAAATAAAAAATAAAGTCAAAATTAAATTTTCTTTTCTGAGCAAGAAAAACTGTGCTATTCTTTATCATTTCTTTATAATTTTATAATAGTCACTATTATAAAACACAAAATGACTTTGGAAACCAGCTTTTTCCACAGCATTGATGATGCTCAGTAAACTCAACCTAAAATTTCAAGGCAAAATAGCACTTATATGTGAAACACATACTGTATAATATCATTTTTGCAACAACTAATTTTTGTGTCACAAAGTAATGTCAAACTGCTTTATATACTTTCTGTGTTGTAAATTTCAAACAAAAACCAAAATTTCCATTCCAATGCAAATTTTCAGTGATATGTTTTCCCAGCCCATAAACTTCATAAGGTCAGATTTTTTTCATTATTTTTTTCAATGCTACAATCGTAACACCTAAAACAGTGCCTGACAACCAAGTATCATTATACAATTATCATTATACAATGCATTTGGCGAATAGTCACTGAAAATGTGTTGAATAATCAATCAGTTTAGCACAGTCTAAAGGAGTGACTGCTCCTTACCAAGGTAAAGCTTCCAGAGCCTTATCTTGTCTCAGAGCTGGAATGACATATTAGGGCTAAAACATTAAATATTCAGGGTCGAGAAACAAGCATAGGACTGATGTAGTCCAGAATTTTGCTTACCAAAGTTAGCATATTGAAAAAAATCACACTAATTCTAAGGTAGATAAAATTAAACAGGAGTGAAATATAACCCACACAAAGGCTACGTCCCTACGGGCCCACTCCCTCCTGGCTGCCACCAAAGCCTGCTACATCTTCAGCGCTCTCTAACAGGGCCCCCATCCCTCTTTCCTTCTTTCCTATGTTCAAGAGAGAGACGCCATCTCTGTCCTCAGATTTGCTGGTAAATTTCCCAATGTTCTCTCTCAGGCAGAGATATCTTCCTTTGTAGTGAATTTTCAAGTTGCTCTCCCACAACTCAATTAGTATTTCTAAATCACTAAATCACTTTCTTAGCCCAGATCGGAACAGAAGACTAGATTTTGTTTCGATGATTCAGTTTCCAATTACTGCTTGAACTTTGTACAAAACCCGTGGGTTTGATAGAGCAAACTCTTGTTACAATCCTCTCATGCACCAAGCGCTGTGCAACGTCCTAAGCATACAAAGATGAGCAGTCACTGTCTCTGCCATCAAAAAGCTGCCTGTGGCACCATGGACGAGTCCACGAACAACAATTGAAATGCTACGCATGCTATGACTTCAGCTGGAAAGTGAATTATCTAAGTAATTGCCAAATCTGGCAGGCACTGAGTATGATAAAGGCTGAGAGTCTTCTCATAGGACAGAGCATTAGATACAGCAAATAACCACTGGACACATGTGAGAGAGTAATTTCAGTGGGACATGGCTGTACTGTCTGTGAGAGAACTTTTTTCTGTATCAGATTTTTTCATCAATTCTAAAAGTGATTCTATAGTTGTCAAAAGAAAAAGCATTGTGTTATATAGCTTTATATTGTTTTTATCTTTCATCTTTTAAAATTTTAATTAGTCAGTTTTTTAAAAATCACATATAAACCCTGACCACTGTGGCTCATTGGTTGGGCGTCGTACCACAAAGCTACAGGTTGTTGGTTCCATTCCTGGTCGGGGCCCTGCCTGGGCTGTGGATTCCATCCCAGGTTGGGCACGTAGGAGAGGCAATTGATCGATGTTTCTCTCCCTTTCTTTCTCCCCCTCTTCCCTTCTCTCTAAAAATAAATAAATACATCTTTTTAAAAATTACATATAAAATTTTCTCTTGCCAGGGGACATTTAACATATGGCCATAATTTTGACAGTTTTATACTCAGTAATACTTTTATATTTAAGATTAATAATCCAGGGTCAAGGTGATTTTAATTTTTTTATATCCTCACCCAAGGACATTTTTTTTTAGTGCTTTTAGAGAGAGAGGAACACAAAGAGGGACATATCAATGCTAGAAAGAAGCAGCGATTGGTTGCCTCCCCTATGTGCCCAGACCAGGGATCGAACCCCATAACCTAGGTATGTGCCCTGACTGAGACTGGAACCAGTGACCTTTCAGCTACAGGACAACATTCCAACCATCAGAGCCATACCCACCAGGGCCAGGATCAAAGGAATTTTAGATAGTTTGTGATTGTTTTAAGTTGTAAAAATTTCTGATTTCAAAGGAGTAACCTACAAATAGGTATGTAAAATATTTGAAAGTTAAATGTTAATACCATATAAATTCTATTGACTTTATTCTTTCTAAACCTCAAAAGATCAGGGATGTACAACACGACCCATTCTCTTAATTTTCATTAAATATTTTCTATACTGTTTAATATTTGTCTCATTTATACAATAGACAAACAGTTTCATTAAAAACCTTATTTAAAATAATTCTGATAAAATTTCTTAACTTTGGGGCTACACGGTTCCTCTGGGTTTCTCTAACTATAGAACCATTTCACTCCTATTCGACAAGACAGACATAAAGGGCTTTGTTACAAGCAATTGCGTGAGGCCATACAATTGTTCGAGTGTTCATACTTTCCTGTGTGCTGTCGGCACTGCCACCATGTCGCTGAAAGCGAAGCCTGGAAACTATTGAGTCCTGCTCCTTCATTCTACTGATGCACCTCAGAGAACCTGTGTACCCAGGACCACACACTTTCTTAGTTTATGGCAAAACTGGAATAAATCCCAGAATGTTAGATTCCTATTTTAGGACACTTTTATTATAACACAGCTGCTTCCTTAATTAGCTATAAAATAATAAAAGGTCACTTTTGAAATAAAACTTGTGATGTAAGAAAAAGACTTTTGATTATACCCAAGATATTTAAATATATCTCTGATGAATAATGATAGGAAACCCCAGTTTTATAATTTAGGAAATTTAAGACAACATTCACTTAAAGTCAATGTTTGACTTCAGTGATAAGCAAGGTAGCATGCAGTTTTAAGGTTTTAAGTTTTAACATGATACTCTAATCATATATTGTTGTAAGTCTTTTCAGTCAACAGGCATATTTTAAACATTCCTACTTGCAGAGATTGTCCTATTTCCAGGGAAAATGGTTGGGGAGGTTGGAGAGGATTAAAGAGAAGTAAACGACGTGGTCTTTATATTTAAATGAAACTTTCAATATAAAACAACTTTCTTGTTGATTTTTTAGGTCTTTAAAATTTTTTTATTTGCTGAGATATAGTGAGAGAGGGAATCATCCTTCTCTCTTTAATCCGACTCTCATTCCAGTTAAACGTTATTCCTCTGCGTTAAAAATAGTCCAGAATCCAATCGCCTCTCACCATCTCCACCATTACATAAAAGATCCTGACTGCATTTTTGGATGTTTGAGTGCTTACAGTTTCTGAGCCTTGCTCCTCTCTCTCTTCTTCCTCTGCCTCATATCTGGAAAAGCTGATTTCAAAATAGCCCCAGGTGTCCCCTCCTTTGGCCCCAGTGAGAGATACAAACCACGTGTGGGAACTCTCAGTGCAGCCCGCCCGCTAACCGCCACGCAGCCTCCCAGCCAGTTTCCTTTACCTGCTCTCTCAAGCCCTTTTTGGACCATTCTGGGCAATCTGGGAGATCTACCTTGTTTTCTTCAAAAAGCCTCATTATATGAGTACTTAAACTTCTCTTGCCCTCTTGGTGCGTGCGTGCGTGCGTGCGTGTGTGTGTGTGTGTGTGTGTGTGTGTGTGAAATCTGTCTTGACATCTGAAGCAAACTTTGGATGGGGTGCGTCCCATTTCTGTGCAGGGGCTACCACACTGCACACTGGTTTAAGGCGTTACTGCCGCTTGCTTGGGTTATTTCAATAGCCTCCTCCAGGTTTGGCCTCCCAGCTTCAGTTCTTGCCCCCCTTTGGCTCTTTTCCCTAGGTCAGCCTGGGTGATAACTTGAACATGGAAGTCATATCATGTTGCTCCACCACTCAAATTCCTACAATGGATTCACTCAAAATAAGAGCCAAAGTCCTCACTATGGACAGTAAGACTTTTTGTGGTCTTTTCTCTCCTACTACTTTTATGACATCATCTCTTACCATTCTCCTTGATCATTTCACTCCGGCTAGTCACAGTGGCCTGCATGTTGCAGTGCTAAGACCCACTGTGCCCTCTGCTGAACTTCTGGTCCCCTGCTACCCTTCCATATATCCTAGTGACTAATTGCCTCATTTTTTTTAAATATCTCTGCTCCAATTTCACCTTATCACCGGAGACTTCTCTGACCACCTATGTAAAAGTAGTAATTTCATCACTCTAACATTCTTCATCTTAACTACCCTCCTTTATTCTTTCTTTATAGCACTGATCATCCCCTAACATATAAATACATCATAATATTAATTATTGTCTGTTTTCAACTAGAAGTTAAGTACTCTGAGGTCAGGGACTTAGATGTGTTCTCTGTTATAGCCCCAGTACTTACCAGTGCCTGACACGCACATGTGCACACACACATAGGCACATGCGTGCATATGCAGTCAGAATTCAGAGTTGTAAAAATAGCCTGCTTGGATAACTAAACTAATTATTTAATCCCGCCTCCTCTCTATAGACACAGAGATATAAAATGAACAACATTGGCAGTCTTTTTAGATTCTTATTCCAAATCTCTGTTCTACCTGGGCAAGCAGATAAGGAATAATGTGCAGAATTAAAGAGTTACACTAAAAAGGAAATAAGGTTTGTGTCCCAATCTTATTCTGGACATATTTCTTGCTATTAAAGAATTCCAACTGGCCTGCTATTTCTGCAGGGAGTATAAGGCTATGTCTTAAACTAAGACCCGTGCTCTTGGTTTATATTCAGGTAGGTGGGACAAGGGGAATACTGGAGTCTGCTGAGCCAGCTTTACACCAGGCATCATGGTGATTAAATAGAATAATTACTCTGCCAGCCATTTTCTGAACTCCCTATGTTTTCTTTAAGATTCTTGCCATGCAATTTTTACATGGAGGCATTTATAAGACTCTAGTCGGGAAGCTGCAGGTTGTCTCAACTGCATTCTTTTTCTTCTGTTCAGCTGACTCAGCATCGCAGCCCTTTGAAGGTGCTGGGAGCTCTGTGTTTGCATCCCCTCCACAGAGAGGCGCACTTGCTGAAGGCTCAGTAGAGAATGTGGAAATCAGACTCCGCCATCAAACAAGATGGCTTCTGTGGAAAGCTGTGTCAAGAGAGGGTCTCACAGGAACTTCCATGTTTTTTACAGTTTGACCTTTGACATTCTTCTTTTGTTAAATCATAATTTGAAAAATAGATCACAAACTATGCTTAAGGGCAAGGATCAAGGCTATGTGATGCCCTAATGGGACCCAAGGAGAGAGGATATTATTGCACTTAACCTGGGACAGTTCCAGAAATGGAGGTGAAATAAAATCTTGGGTTTCTCTCACCCTGCATTTGCATTAGGGAGAGCATTTGCTTTGAATTCATTTTTTCATATTTTTTATGTCTGCCTCTCTTTGTGACACTTGGTATTCTATGCCATGTATATTTTTGCTTCTACCATTTTTGTCACATTTATCATACTATCTCTTATAATTTAGCTACTTTTATAGGTTGGTCTCCCCCACAGTGTAAGTTGCTTGAAGACAAGGAGAGTTTTTTTGTGTGTGTAATCTCAACCTTGGGTCATACCTTTCGCCATAATTCAGAGGGTCTGGTTGCAATTTACAATGTTGCTACTTAGTCTAAGTCAGCATCCAGGGTTTCTTAACCTCCACCTCAGGTTTCTATCTGGTGAGAAATAGTCTTAAAAAATAGTAAACACAATAAAAACCTTTAGCCACTTCTCGGGTGTCATTATAACTTATGTTAAGGGCAAAGAGGACCAGAGACCTTTAGCAATAGGACTCCATACCTCATACTTGACCCTGGTTTCATCAGTATGTTCTAATCAGTGGGCCCAGCCTAGTTCTCTACCAGGGGATGCAGTGGTCGGTCCTCACCTCATCGCTGGAGTCATATACATTTAGAATCATTATACATCCCTGGTAGGTTAATATCGTGTCCTTGTGGAATGTCTCTCTCCATCTCTCATCATGCTCCTTTGCTCACAGTCTTTCTCTGACACTCATCCCGTCACAGTTGTTCGAGAGTTTGTATTAATAGAACTTTTCCCTACCTTCTGCCTTCAATCTTATATTTAATGCATGTGTCTAGAAAGCAGCACATACTTGCCTTTTCCTTTTACACCTAGTGCAAAAACTTGACGTTTACAGTATAACAAAAATGATTCCTTTCCCCTACTTCCCTAGCAAGGTCCCAACCTGAAATATTTTAAACTCTGTTGCCCTTCCTCTCTCATTTTTTTGGTGTTATTCTCTTTTCTGAAACAATGTCATTCTATTGCCTTCTGGCCTCTCTTAGTTCCCTGTTGTATTAAAACAGGCAAACTAGGGCTCAGGCTGTGTAAGTGCTTTTCTCTTGTCTGAATATGAGCAGTTTTAAATGTTGTACCTGTATGTGATTTATTATTTCTTCTGACTGGGGTTCATGGCAATTCTTAATGAAGTCACTTAATGTCTTTCACCAATTTTTGAAAATTCTTATCTATCGTCTATTCAGATTTTGGTTTTACCTTATGCTTTTACTCCATTCCTACTGAAACTTCATATTATGGTGTTCTCTTTTAACCAGCTTGGTGCCTTCACCCTTAAATTTCATTTTGAGTGATTTTAATATTGTTACTTTTGCTTTCTATTCATTTACATTTGACTGGTATTTTTTAAATCCATCTGTCTCTTATTTTATAAAATGTAGTCATTATTATTTTATTTTGTATAGGTCACTTATGAACTGCATAAAAGTCTTTTTTTGTTTTGTTTTTAACACAATCTGACAATTTCTATCTTTAAAACTTTCACTTGCATGTAGTGTTAAAACTAATATACCTGATTTTACTTCTTCCTTTTAACTTTATTGGTTATTTTATCTCACAATTTACTTTTTCCTTCTTTAAACATATCGCTGTTTTATATAACTTGCAATTCATTCCATCTATCTCTTCTTGCTTATTTGTAAGGTCCATTGTACTTTCCAGCAATATAAGATTGACCTTGGCCTTCCCCTAGTGATCCACACACGAGTCTTGCCTGTGTTCACTGGCTGGCGTCCTAACACTTAAGCTCAATGCCGTTAGCCAAGTGCTTGCCTAGATCACAGGAGGGGACGCCCTTTGCAGTAGTTTCTTAGGGACCCGAGCAGAATTCAAGGCTTCCCTTCTATCTACCTGCTAGTCGGATCCAGCAGCTGCTTGAATCTGCAGAGCTAAATGGCGAGGGGACGCTCAGGAGAGGAAGGGGGCTGCATTTCAAGCCGCCATGTTTCCAGAATCCCTCCTCAAGTGTCTCTCATACATTATCTCATTTAATCCTCCTACAAGACATTTTCAAAGAATTTATTCACATTCCCTAGGTCTGCACTAGGAGATGTAACCTGTGTTATACCACATAGTGGCTCACACCTGTGACGGAGCAGAGCTGACGCACTGGTTCATATTATTCTTTGAGGATGCATTCGCTGGGTACAATTTAAAGTCTATTTATTTCCCCAGAAATGTCTCTACTCCATTAAATACAGTGGAACACCAGTTCTCGAACTTAATTCATTCCAGGAAACTGTTTGAGAAATGATTAGTTTGAAAGCTGAATTTCCTTTGTTTTTTGCCTGAAAGACATGTGACTGATCACACAGTGATCAGCATGAAAGGGTTGTCAGGTAGAGAAGCAAGACCCAAAGTTTTGTTAGACAGCCAAGACATTTTTCCATGAAGAACTTGGTCAAAAACTTGAATTGTTCAAGTTTTGACTGTACTAAAATAGAGTATTAGAAAGTCCTTTTTGTGTAATCTCTCCATATGACCTAGGTCCACCGCCACAGATTTGTCCTAAAGAATTGCCATCCCAAGGCATCCTACGGTTCCTCAAGACAGATGATAATATTAACTATTGCAACAGGAATAATTACAATAATATTGGTTACCAGTTATCGATTATTCACTTTGAATACCAAGCTGAGTAAATAAAATATCATTAAGCTTCACAACTTTACAGAGCAGTGTAAATATCCTCTTACTCCCGATGAGAAAACCAGGGTTTTAGGGAGCTTAAACAAGTCATTTAATTCGTTCAGCTTTTCAGTAGAGGGCTTGGGGGAAACCACCTTGATCTGCCTGTCCTTCCTTCCATTGCATTTCAGGTGGTCAGGCTGGACTCAGGGAAGCCCTAGGGCTTCTTGGGAATCTCCATAGGGCCAGGGAGGATTGAAGCGGTGTGTTTGTAGCCGCACCCAGGTATCCACCTGAGCAATGCCGCCCAGGGAGCTCTCCCAGTGAGGAGGGGAAGAAAGTGAGAACAGGAATTGAGGATGGCATTGCTCACCCTCTCCGTCTGGGCTGAGTTTTGTTCTCCCAACACTTTCAGTCTCTCTAGGCTGTGACATGGCTAGGTTGTGTCATGGAGCAAAGTGCCAAGTCTCTTTTCCTCCTTCCATGTCCTCATTTTCCTTCTTCTCTCTGTTTCCAGCTCCTATTCTGAGCCCTATTCTTAACTGAAACTGCTAAAGTATTACATGATCACCAACAAAGCTAAATTTACAGGAGGCCTTAGAGATAAGATGAGCAAACCTCTTTATCACACAGAAGTTGGGGCTGTAACTGAGGCCTAGACAGGTTATGTGTCTTCCTGGATGGGAAGTCCCTGCCACATAGCTCTCTTTCCCCCACAACATGATACCTCTTTAAAACTAGAAGGGGTAACTTATGTGGTTTAGGAGATACTTTCTCTCTCAAGAATACTAAGGAAAATTTTGGAAGATGTGATGCTTGACAAACAATAGTCTGAAGAGGCTGCCTAAAAGGCCCCTCACCTTAGTCACCCTACTACTCTTTAAAGGGGCTAAGCCCTGGCTGGTGTGGCTCAGTGGATTGAGTGCCAGCCAGAGAGCCAAAGGGTTGCCGATTCGATTCCCAGTCAGGGCGATTGCCTGGGTTGCAGTCCAGGTCCCCAGTAGGGGGGTGTGTGAGAGGCAACAACACATTGATGTTTCTCTCCCTCTCCCTCCCTTCCACTCTCTAAAAAAATAAATAAATATTTCCAAAAAAGTGGGGAGGGGGTGTGAGGCTAAGCTCTGTCTTGAGAAAATAAAACTCAAATTCTAGGATTCTTCCAGAGTAAAGACTAAGATGGTAACAATTAATGTGGTATTTGCATGCCTACTAATGGCTCTGGCTGGACATGAATTGGCTGTGGCTGGACATGAATTGACATAGTTATGTTTTCATCTGTAACTATTTATTTATGCTTTGAAATTGAAAGGTATTAAGAACTAAATAGAATATTTCCTCGAGGCCTTTCCTGGCACGTACATGTGAGGGTGTTTTTAAGCAGACTCATGTTTAAGCCCTGAAGTCATCAGAGCTGACATGAAAATGCAATTACTGCTCTGGAAGGAAGCCCTAAAATAAATCAGCATAGGTCTTAAGAAACATCTACTGTTACTCTTCCTAGTCTACTTTCCTTTCTTCCTTCCTTTTCTCCCCCTTTGTTTCTGTGTCCATCAGAAGCATCTTCTGCAGCCAGTCAAGTGTTTCACCTCACAGCACATGGACGCTCCTGGGCAGGAGAGAGGCCACACTCCACAGCTTTGCATTAGAGCGTAGGCACCATAAACTATCCCAATTGTGTGTGCCCAAAGGAAGGAACAACAATATTTCAGTTAGGATTTTTGGTCGCAAGCAACAGAAACTTTAGCTAACTTAAGTAAAAAGATTATTGGACGGATATGGGGAGCTCACAGACTCCTGGGAAAGAATGGAGAACCAGCCAGAATCAGGCAGCCTTGGGAGCAGAAAACACAGCCTGGTCCTGCCATGGGCCAGCCCAGTCGGAGCTTGTGTGCAGCCACCACCCTGCTGATGCTCCGGACAGCCATCTCTGGGCTCACAGCCTTCCTCTGGAGATGCTGCAGCAAGCATCCCTGGCTCTGGCCCAACCTTCTGAAGACTCCAAGTCCAAGGAGAAAGCATCTGATTATTCGAGTTGCATGCTTGTTGCTGGAGGGTGAGAGAGAGAGTATCCGACTCCTCCGTTTCTTCAGTGCGAGAGCCGCACTTTTACACAGTGGGGGAGTCCTCATAATCAGGAGGGTGTTCACACATTAGAGAGCCAAAGAATCAAATATCACATAGTCAAAGAATTATGAATAGTCAACAATTTCCCAGGTCGTTTAGACAATTATTCTGGCCTAATTTCACATTATCCTGACGCATCCATCAGACTTCTCACACCTGTAGATTAGCTGGCTCTACGACACATTCTGATTTGTCTACGAGTCCTGGACAGAGGCAGGGGCGAGGCCCTTTTACGGGACATGCACACAGGGGACACAGTCTCAATGACTAGAGTACCTCCTTCTCAAAATAATTCTGTGTCTGAGTGGCCTTAAAATCTAGAGGAAAAAAAAGGATTTGTATTCCCAGCATTAACCATTATGGCTGCTATATAGAAGTGCTCATAAATGTTTGTAGGGTAAGTACTTACAAGAGCTACTTTTTATTTGGCAATGAGCTCTATACCAGACACTGTGAAAAGCAATTCATATGCATTCTCTAATTTAATTGCCATTATTTTTACCCTTACTTTACAAATGAGGCAACAGATGTAATGAGAGTAACTACCGCCTTCAGTGTTGCCGAGCTGATTAGTGGCAGCATCACCAGAACCCCGGTCCCTCTAAAGTGAGCCAGGAAGTGAGACACGTCCTCCAACTTGTGTGCAGCTCCGTGCTCCCAGGAAATGGCTGCTGCTACTTTTACTATGAACTAAGTTTTATTATTATCATTAATATACATATATCCTAGAACAGAAACAGAGCAAAAGCCAGAAATTGTGTCTCTTTCTCTCTAGCTATATCTATTTTCTTAAACAGCCTATCCAGACTTTTATTTTTTCCTCTTGGTGAGGAAGGGAGAGTTTTGAGGGGAACAATATTATCACCTACAAGAAGGACAGACAGGGACTTTGGGACATGGTCAGGGTTTTTGTTTTTCAGGAGCAGGGGGGAAAAGATTACATTTTCTACCTATTTTCCATTTACAAAGATAAGATTTCTACAGACATAAGCCAATGCCTAGACAGAAACTGAACAGAAAAAAAAAAAAAAGCCTACAGAGCTTTAAAAAAAAAAAAGTTGACAGTTGCTAATTGGTTAATTAGTGCTTAACTAAAATGACTCCAAATTTGAGCACTCCCAGATGAACAGTAGGAAAAGTAAGCGGGAAACAAATTGAACGCACTTGAAGCAGAAGGCACGTGGCTGTTAGTCAGATGAGCAGCCAGCCCGCATTTTCCTGCATCCCTTTGTGAGGTAGTGCTTTCCTGAAGTAACATGTGAAAATGCATACTCCAAAAGGTACATACAGCATTCGTTATCAGCAGAAAGAATGCAGGCGTGCGCTCATTTATTCAGCAGAGTTTCCGGGGGTCCTGCTGTGCATCAGACGCCATGCTAGACACTGAGAAAAGGAAAGAAACTAGATCAACCTGTTCTTATGAAACTCATAGTTGTCCACAAGAGGAGTCTTTAAATCCGTGATTACTTAACCTTCCTGATGTATGCTTTGAAGATAAAGGGGACAACCATCCAGAATCTAGAGAATAAAAAGGAAGGATGTTCAGAACAAGAAACAGCTTCCCTTTTCTCCTTTCTTCCTCTTTTCTCCAGCGGGGATCCCACACCCGACACATGTGGGCAAGAACTGAAGAATGGGGTATAGTAGTGACAGCGTTCACAAAAATACACTTGCACCTTGCATCCAGCTGAGACTCAGACCTAAGCTTCCACAAAAGCTTGTGAGGAGTTTCATCCCATGTGCCCATGGAGCACACGCATGGCCAGCCACTTTAAGTTGCCTCATTCCCCAGGGAAGCTCTCGGCAATGTGCTCTGAGCCAGCATCTCACGTATCCTTAAAACGGGCAAGCAAAGGATATCTGAGACAGCAGATGCTCTTGTTTCAGTGTCAGTAAAAAATAATGGGGGTTGCATAGTTACCTCTGCGTGGCTTTGTAGGTAAGCCATTGTTCTTTTTCTATCACTGAGATTTGGCTGATCTTTACATCATAAGCATATAAGAGCTGACTAATATATGTGGGCAGCGGAAAACTATTTCTTAATCATAGTAGCTAATAATAATTAAGTACTTACATGTTAAACATATTTCATACATGATCCATCTCTTGGAGGCACGATTATCCTATTTCATGGAGAGCTTGATGCTATAACTAAGCAAGGACTGGTAGGGGGTGGGGGGTGGGGTTTGAAATTTAATTCAGTCCCTAAGAGCTTATATATTTCAGTTTGAACAGTACTTCAAATCAGGATCTCAAAATTGTATTCCATTTCAGGGCAGTGGTTTTTTCTATGTTACCTAAGGCAAGTTATTTAGCTCCCTGGGCAATGGTTCATAAAGTAAAGGGGTTAAACTAGATGAATTCTAAGATCCTTTCCAGTTATACCGTCTTTCTAATTCAAACTGAATGAAGACTTCTACACAGAAGATAGTAATGGTTGTGAGGAGTTTAAAATCATTTGCTCTCTGTTCAAGAAAATACACAAAAAGAAAAAGAGAAGCTGATTTTCATGACACCTAGACTGAAGCAGTATTAGGTTTCATTTTTTTTCAAAAGTGTTTCCTAATTCCCCATGGGTATTCTTTGTACCTGGTTAGAGGGAAACCTCAGAAGTGAAACTCAAGTCCTTTTCATTGAATCTAAAATGAAATCCTTATGAGAGTATGTTCTATTTATATAAGGATGAGAGTTGGGATGGGGACACTTTTCCTCTACCACATTTGTAGCAAGCTTTTGAAAAATGGCAATTTAGATAAGGCTTGTCAGTTTCCCCACAATGGCTAGAATTTAAACCTCCAGGAAGCTGGAAATGAGTATTGTCCTCTCAACCAGAGCCTAGGACCAACTTCAATTTTCTGCTTTATCCCAGATTTTTGTGCAATCATTTAAAAAAAAATCTTTAAAGTGACTCTTGCAAATTTCTCTGCCTACAAATGGAGAAAAATAAAATATTTCATGCCTCACCAGAGGGCTGTGAGAACTCGTTTTTGTTTGTAAATGTTAATCAAATGATAGGCATGGATACCTGTAAAGTATGGTTTCTCTCTAATTTAAAATCTGCCAGGTTATTGACTGAGGTCTGAGTAATTATTACAGCTAGAGTTTGGTGTGTAATTTGGTGCCCCTCCTGCTTTTGCATTAATTTAGACCTAGGTGGAAGCTTTAGGGCTTTCCGTAGAGACAGTGCCTATAATGATTTATTTAAATTCTGACCATGCCTTCTAATTATGTAAATATTCAATCACCTCTATTGCTGACTTGACTCTTAAGATGTTGAGGACATTTTCTATACATAATGTTTGGCTAAGGTTCTGAGCTCCTGTGCATTAAATGTTATGAGAAAATATGTGTTGCAGGGCAAAAAGAATCAAGCTGAGTGCTTTTTAAATAATTCATCATTCTTCCTAGCTAAAAAAATCTAGCACTTACATTTAGAAGCGCTAACCATGCACCCAACTATGTTGGAATTGCTTTTGTTCACTGGAAGAGCTGGCTGCGTCATCAGCCCCCTCGCCATTTCCTTTGGCAAGCTAACGGCTGGGCAGTAGCAAATGCTGCGGCTGCGTACATCTCCTCGGCCAGTCCCTGTGCAGAAAGTAGACACCCGGGTCTTCTGAGTTCACGGTGATCAGTGTGAGATGGCCATACCTGTTCATGTGCAATCCCAAGAGAAAAACACCAAGTATTAGCAAGCTATAATTATTTCTCCTCCTTATATACTGTTATCTCTTACTTCCTTCCAAACTTTCTGACTTCCCTCACCTACTACTCTCCCCATGCTCATTGCATGCCAGCCACAGTGGCTTCCTTGTTCTCTCAAACACCTCAAGCAAACATCATCCACTCCCAGCCCAACTCCTGTTCCAGTTCTCCTGTTCTCCAGTGCTCCTGTTCCAGATGCTGCCTGAATTGCTCCGACTTGCTGCTGTCCTCAAACCCCATTTATCAGAATCACCTGACCCCCCTCTTCAGCTAATGCTCCAGCCCCCTTTCTCTCCATCAAACTCTTTATCTCCTCATTCTGGTTTTTTTTCTCAATTGATAACATATCAATTGACATATTTTTATATTTTTATTTGACTGGTTAATATCATATACATAATCTATAATAAATATTATAATATTATTTGACATATATTTATCTATCTTCCCCCTGACTTTTCCCCTGCACAACAAAGTGACAATAAGTACTTGTTGATTAAATAAATGAATCATGACTGATAAGATTCTCTCCAATTTGACAATACGTGAAATGACCCTAATTACCTAAAACAAACAACCCCCCCCCAAGCTTTTTAACATGACATTCAAGGTCTTCCAACAATCAGCCTCCAAACTTCTGATAACAATCTTAACTCCTGTCGTACACTAGTCTCCTGACCCACGCAGAGCCCATCTGTCCCACTCCTGGGGCACAGCAGCTATTCCCAGCACACACGCAGCATTCTGCCCGCTCTAGATTTTGTTCAAGGTATATCAGTGCACCTCTGTATTTACCTGATTAAATCTTTCCTTTATTAGTTTGCTAGAGCAGCCATAACAAAGCACCACAAACGGCATGGCTTAAACGACAGAAAATTGTTTCACAGTTCTGGAGACTTCCTGTCTGAAACCAGGTATGTCTGCGGGGTTGCTTTCTTCAGAGGTCTGGGAGAAAGAATCTTGCCCATACTTCTCTTGCCTGGCTCCTTTCTGGTGGTTTACCGGCAGCCTGTGGCATTCCTTGGCCTCCACCGCATTGCTCTGTTCCTGGCCTTCATCGTCACATGGTGTTCTTGCTGGGTGCATGTCTGTGTCCAGATTTCCTGTTTTTATAGGGACATCATTCATATCAATTAGCAGCCCATGTTCCTGTATGACCTTTTAACAAATTACATCTTCCATGACCTTATATTCAAGTAAGGTCCCATTCTGAGGTACTGGGGATTAGGGCTTCCACACATGAATATTTAGGGGGACACAGTTTAACCTGGAACCCTTTCTTCAAAGCCTAGAACAAATATTACTCCCTCCCCGATGCTTTCCCATTGCTTTTAGTGGGAGTTCCTCTCACTTCTGGGTTCCCATGGTGATACCTTTATATCTGTATTCTTCCTTTTACAACACCCACTTCACTAACTCATTTATTTACCATTCAATATTATAGGTGCTTAGTTTGTGTCTGAGAACATGAGGTAAATAAGATACACTTTCCACCTTCCTAGAGTTCCTGCACTAGTAGGAATGACGTTCTGAGACTATAAGGGCAGAGATTCTCATCTCTTGGTAGATACTCAATAAATTTTGATTGAATTCAATAATCACTCTGCAATTGGATACTTGCCACGGTAGATACATGTGAAAAAGCAATGGGATAGCAAAGGAGAATGTTTTCACAGGAGGGCTGCTTCCTTTTGTCCGGAAAAAATCGGTTGAAGTTTGGCTTGGCTAAGTGGGGAACAACAGAGATTTCAAGCAGCCGTGGCAACAGTTTAGGGGAGGCATGAAAGAGCACATCACGTCTGGGATGTTACAAGTAGTCAAGAATGCGTGCAGTGCAGGAGGGTGGGGGATGATGGGAGAGATAATCGGGAGTCATGAATGACTTTAGAGTCATAATTAGTAAATCAATATCCAATATCCAAATCAGTATTTAATATCCAGATGTGACTGGATATTGAATACTATTCTTTTCCTCTCCAAATTTGTCTAAAGCCCCCAAACTGAGGGCAACTGCTGTTAAGAGGAGCAACAGACACTTTGTTAGATCTTATTAAGATGAGTCCAAAGCAGCCTTTTTCCTCTCTGTCCTACCCCTCCTTCTGGTTATATAAGAATTCAACTTGTTGAAGAGGAGACTGCTAGAGGCAGTGAAGCTTATGCTTAGAGAAAAAGTACTGTCCAAACAGAGAGGAAGCACTCAGAATGAGATCGATAGATGATAGATGGATGGATAGATAGATAGATAGATAGAATGAGAGAGGCATTTGGAGAGTTTGGGGATGCCTGCAGAAAGAAGAGGTGAGCATTTCACCTCTAAATTAGTATTTGTTCAAATACAGAGACTTTTAAGCCCTTCCCAGGGGTGAGAATTCTTGAGAAACATACATGGACCTAGAGGCTATAAGAATTTCTTGACCAGAGAATCTTAAGGTGAGACGCTGGGTAGAACGTCACATACTGGCAGCAAGGCTGGGAGCAAGGGGAGCGACAGTGCAGACTGATGATCTCCCCGCACTGTTGTGGCTGAGTGAGTCTCATAGGTGAGCACCCAAGGATAGACCTCCATCCCAGGGCGAGAGGGCCTCAGGAATAAGACACAGGGAGTTGAGCTTTTGAGACAAGAGCTGTTGGGCAGAGGCATGGAAGGATCCAAAACAGGCTCAATAGAGAATATTTTACCCTCTGCATGAATTCTACCGTGTGGAGGTCCCTCCGAAGAAACCGCAGACATGCTCCACAAGAGAACTAGCATGTGGATGCTGCCCTGGCAGGGCACTGATGGTTAAGAAAGGATTAGATGTGGCCCTAGTGGATTACATGACTCTTCCTCCTTTCTTAGTCCCTAGTCACCAGCTCAGATCCTGGAGCTGGATGCAACAGTGAGGGGGCAGCTCAGGGAAAAATACAATTAACAGACTGTGCTCACTCGACCCGTTCCCGGCTGCAGTGCTCCCTGGTTTTGAATTGGGCACTAAGCAGAAGCTTCGATTCAGGTTGGGCTGGATTAATCTCTACATCTGAGCTGCAAATTAGTTGTACCACCTAATTTCTGTTCATTGGATACAACTGTCACACAGCGATTTTCAACTAGCGTGCTGCAGCAGGCACGCTGGTGAGCCGCAAGAATTTTTTAAAAAAGCTATTTAGTCAGGGGCACTGACCTCTTTTCCCTTAGGTCGTCAAATTTTAAAACTGGCAACAGCCAACACAACAACAGTCGTCCCATGTGAATAAATCAAAATTATACCTATTTTTTTTGTCAGATCAGCAAAAAATATGTATTTTTCGGTGCACTGCAGAATTTTAGTATTCCAAGTG
This sequence comes from Pteronotus mesoamericanus, assembly GCF_021234165.1. Lineage (NCBI taxonomy): Eukaryota > Metazoa > Chordata > Mammalia > Chiroptera > Mormoopidae > Pteronotus > Pteronotus mesoamericanus. The sequence continues at coordinate 8,898,992 of NW_026555310.1, forward strand.
TGCCATGAAATGAAAAACGTTGGAAATTGTGGTTATAGTAAATGTAAAGTTGTTAAAGTTTTTAAGTCAAGGAGACATGTACTTAAGTTGTCATTTTAGAATAACACCAGCAAAATCCTGCACACCTTCTACAGTCTAATCATCATTTTCTCATGTGAGTCTTCCTGTTTCTAATATTTACCCGTAGAGCACTATTTGTCCCCTTTCAGAGAAGTACAGGCTGGTTTTGCACTTGACATTTTTTAGTAAATGCCTCTCTTCACACCTGCATGGAAGCTTAATGGGGAAAAAAAACTGCCTTTATTTATTTTTTTTGTGTGTGTGTGCTATTTTATTCTTAGGGCCTAGCTTGTATATTTATTTTATCCATAAAAATACTTACTGAGTAAAAGAAGAGACATGCATACCATATTTTTCATGACTAAATTGTAAATTTTCTGCAAGGAGGAACTGTATGTCCTATTGGTGTCTAGATTAGTACTCAGTAACTCTGTTAAAATTAAATTAATTTTAAATACTTTTAGTGATTTTGAAATCCCAGGTATCTGATAATTCCCATTTGATATTTGCAGCTCCTGGATGTTGTCTATTTTTTTCTGCTGGTCTCAGTTATGTCTGATCTCCTCATGCGTTTTGCTGTATCATTGATTCTGTGTGTGACGTTAGTGTGCAAAAGTATTTCTAGAAATAATTTGCAAAGCACATTATTGCCCTCCTCCAGAAGAACTTTTATTTACAGGTCCCTGGGGCATCAACGTGCAGGGATCATTTCCATCTAATTTTAGAATGGGATCTTCTGGGTGATACAGATGGTTTGAAACCATGCTGCAGCTAGAGAGTGGGTCTCCCTTTATCTCAAGGTACAGCCTTTTTAGGTCCCAATCCAAGATGTAAATGGCTTACCACACACCATCTTTGATCCTCTGCCCCCACCAGGTTGTGAAATTTCTATTTAGTCTTTGCCTGCCTCGCTAGGATCAACATGTGTCCCCAGGACAAACCAGCCAGTGGTGGTAGGCGGGGGAGCCTTTCTCTTTCCAGTCTTGGCCTGATATTCCTCGTTGCCTGTGAGCTCTCTGAGCTTTCTTTGAACTATCTGAGCATACAGTTTCTATCTTGAGCCTCCTTTTCTAAATTTCCTCAGGGACAGTCCTCAGGCTGGCACAGATTACCTAGTTCATCATTACTGGATATAGAAGTCTTAGAAACCACAATGCGGAACTGACATAATGCTTTTGTCTGACTCCAGCAGAGCACCCACTGACTTTGGTGGGCTTTAAATTAGCCAGAGAAGAAATCCAGATTGTGGCCGGAGCACTGGGCAACATTTTCAAACCTACCAGGAAATGTCAGTAAAATATCAGATTCTACACCTCCAGAATATAGCCAGCACCTCCTCAGTTTCAGACTGACACAGAATACATTTAAACTTTCATGCAACTCCATCTTAACTCTCAGCTTCCATCCTGCTTACAATAAAATGTGAGTAAGGATTAACATCCTGGGAATTTAAATAGTTTCCCCAGGGAGTCCACTTATTGAAACGACAGGATTTGTGAACAGGCAAAAAGAGAGAAATGGAACCTGGACTCCTCACAAATCAGAGCCACAAAACAAGGCTTCTTTCTGTGGTGACTTTAAGAATAATTTTTCATTATTTCATTAAATGTTTATCAGAACCTAGAGATATGTCAGGTATGGCAATAGGTGCTGGAAGTGGGAAGAAAAAATTGAAAAAGAATGCCATGGTTCCTGACTTCTCATTATAGCGTACACCCCCAACAACTGCTAAATGTATCATTACTGTAGAAACTTTCACTCAGGAGTCAGTGTTTTATTTGTTCGACTGTCCAAACACATTCAGAGTGGGTTGTGAGCAAGGGAGCATCCCCAAAAGGAGCCACTCCCCCACTTTTGTGCCTTTCCACAGTGCCAGGTTTGTTAGGGGAGAGCTCCCCAGTGAGTCGAGAGTCACACACAGGTTACACACAGGAGCTCACACTATAGAAGCGGGCAGAGTGAGGGTCTGGCACTAAGTCCTGGTCACTGGCACACCTGTAGGTGCAGAAGCCGGCCTAGATTTCAAGCCAGGTAGCTGCAGGGATAGCACGCGACCGGTGGAGTGGAAGTCCAGCAGGGCTCCAAGTGTGACGCATGATACAGCCAGGCTCGAGCGATGGGTGGTCGGAGCTCTGAGTTTTATAGCCCACAAGGGGCAGAGGTCCCACCACATGCTGTCCAGATGGAGTCCTTATCCACGTGTCCAGACTTTAGGTTTTGGGTGTTCCAGGCCCCTCCCAAGGACATTCTGTTGTACTCCAGTACCTCAGTAATGACAGCGCTTGATCTAACTGTCATTGCTGGCAGTGACTCCATGTTTGTCAAAACTGTCCCAAAAGTCTGCTCTGCTCTTGCTCTATACAGAGTGGGTACCGAAATTGAATGTTTATGGCAATGGGGCTGGGCAAGGAAACTGATATGCAAGTCACCCTGAACCCCAGCTTCCACCTCACTATTTTCCCCTTGTGTTGAGAATCTACTTCCTAGGTGAGAATCCCTGTATCCTACTTAACCTTTCTTCTCTCTGTGACCAAAGCAAAGTGTCATCGTGATCTTTTGCTCAGACGAATCAGCAGCCATCTGTAACGAGGCCACAGGCAAGGCACAGCGCTCTTCCTGCCATTTTAGTAGATCAGAAGCTCTAATTAAAAGCCAAGAGAGAAATAAAATGTTTCAAATATATCAACCTTACTAACTTCCCAGACCCATTCCAGGAATTCTCAACACTCCTAAAGAAAGCAACTGTTAGGCAAAGCACATTTTCTACGAATGAAAGAGAATAAAAAAGTTAAATAGACTAGCAAAATGCTGTGCAAATTAATCATGCTGCTCAGATTAGTTCTTGTGACTAAAAACCAGGGCTATGACTAAGAGCTCATAATGTTTCTCTTTTCTCTCTCTGTATTATAAATCATTCAGCCAAAATGACACATTTTGGTTGAGTTCAAATATGCATGGGGGGATCCCAAAAAACAGAAATCATTTATAAAAAATTGTGTATTTATTCTTACATGTTTAAACTTCAGTCACCTTCAAAATACTCTCCATTTGATGTAATACACCTACTGAGACGTTTCTCCCACTGCTCAAAACAGTTTTTGAACTCATCGATTTTGATGGCTTATTTAGTGCTTCTGCCATTTTTTGTTTGACCTCTTCCACATCAGCAAAACATTCCCTTTTGAGGACTTTTTTCATCTGAGAAAACAAAAACAAAGTCACTGGCAGTGAGGTCAAGTGAATAGGGAGGGTGAGGCACAGGGTCATGCCACTTTTGGTCAAAAACCGCTGAACACTCAGCATGGTTTGGGCAGATGCGCTCGTAAATCGCCCATCATGAAATGGGCAAACACATTGAAAGAGTCTTCAGAAAAAAATTTCACTGAATCTGAAAGCAGCCTCTCACAACAACGCCAGCTGATTTAGATGGGTTCCTAGAACACTCAACCTAGCGGAGGAAGCATGTACTATACAGGGGGCCTGCTCTCCAGGAGATAATTCCGTTCTGTTTTGTTTTTTTTTTTTTTTGGTCTGCCTATGTGGGTAAACTGGCCGAACAAACCTGCCATGTGCTTGGATGTGGACACTAAAGACAAACACATCAATATTGTGATTTGACAGATCTAGAGAATAGGAAGTTGGAGGATTACACATGTGAAAGATTTGAGAATTAAAGTGTCAAAATATGAAAGTAATTTTAACTTCATTATTGTGATAATTCACATTTCCCGAGGAAGCTAACCTGATAGTGGCAGTCCTAATTGTGAAAGTACACTGTTTTCACTGTTGGTTTTCTATAATGTTAGCTGGTTAATTAATTGATGAGTTAATTGAAACTGAGCTTGGTTGTCAAATTAAATTTTTATTAATGCAATAATTGGAACTACTCAAACAAAGCATTGCTTACCAACAGCCCTTTGGGACCTGTTTTTGAACAGATCAAAATGTTTCATAATGAGGTATCAATTATTTATATGTAAATGATATTTCTAAAAGGTCTAAGGGCATCTTGAAAAGTTTATTCTCAAGAAGTTCAAACTTCTTTCCCACCCATAACCTTATTTATGTTTATTATTAATTTTCTTGGTATAATATATTCGCAGAGTAACACAAGAGAATAAACCAACTTTTCCTTGGCTTGTTTTAAAAATTCTGAACTTGTGGCAAGTAAATTAGTAGAATTTTGTTACAGTTTATTTAGTCTTTCAAACAGACACTTATCGGTGGAAGCATCATGTCTATTTACAATAACTAGTTTGACTAAATTCAGCCTAAATCTAGTTCTTTAAAGGAAACACTTGTCCTGGCTGGTGTGGCTCAGTGGATTGAGTGTTGGCCTGAGAACCACAGGGTCACTGGTTCAGTTCCCTGTCAGGGCACATCCCTGGGTTGTGGGCCACATCCGCAGTAAAGGGTGCTTGAGAGGCAACCACACATTGATGTTTCTCTCCTCTTTCTCTCTCCTTTACCCTCTCTATATAAATAAATAAAATCTTTTTTTTTTAAAGAAAAAAGTCATAAACTTAATTGGCTGATCGATTCTTTCCTTTCTCTCCCTCTTGCCCTAACTCTCTTCCTCCCCGCTCTACTCTTCCCTCCTCCCCTCCATCATTTCCTTCTTTACTGCTCCTTTACCAGAAGGTCTTTGGCCTTGATGTTTGCTTACTTGCGGTAAACAGTAATCAAATAATTTTAACCAAAGACATTTTACATTCATGTAGTGCTTTAATTCTCACAATTCTAAGATATTTAGAAAAAACAACATTTTTTTATTTCCATTTTACAGATGGGAAATTAAGTCTCAGAAAAAAAGAAAGCAGTAGACTCAAGACAAACACTTACTAAGTAATGGAGTTGTTATTATTACAACACACTTGCCAATATCGACCAATATTATGTGCCATAAAGTTAGAGTAAGATATTTATTAAGTGTATCATAATTATACCAAATGGGTGTATGGCAGAATCTGGTATGCTTGCAAATATTCTTTCCCTCTTCATTTGTCCCTCTTTTTTCCATCTTCATGAGCTAAGAGAACACAAACATTTCTGCATGTTAAATAAACTTAGACCTTCCCCCATTCCACTGTCCAAACACAGAATTCTCTGAAGCCTAATCTGAAAAACTCAGAATATTTTAAAAGACCTTTTCATACTCTAATTTTGCCTACAAATGTTCATTTTTGGCCCTAGGTCAGAACTACTTTTTATGTCTCTTATAAGACCTGAGTCTTACCTAATTCTTTTTGCTTGAAACTAGACAAAAGGATCACACAATCTAGGCAAAGCTTTGACTTGTGATTTTGGGTAATGTTTCTCTGTTGAGCTAGGGTGACCTTGCCCATTATAATTACATACTTGTGTAAATGCCTGTAACTAAGGATTTCTTTATTTTAAAAATATCTAAAACCATTTTTTAAAACCAAATGATCTCTCCATCTCTTCCTCTAACCTTCTGAAAATGTTAAACTTTCCTAACTTGATAGACATATGAATTCAAGAAATAATCAGCAGGACAACATTCCACATTAACCTAGGACAAAACACCTCATCCATTAAAAATGAAAAACAAAAACCTGACAATAACATTCCATGGGAATGTTTCTGAAGAGTCAGATACATTCTCTGTTGAAGAGCTGATACAGAAAATGGGGCACAGAACCCTGGATTTGCATTGACAATTAGTGGATGAATGCAGTTGCGTATATTACAATCACTTAGATTATGATTACATCATATTAAATAACTTTAGGATACGTGGTATGGAAATATGTTGCCTTCTTATAGGTCCTGCTAACCCTCTTTCCACCCCTCATAGTCCTAATACTCAACTGACAGAAGCTAAAGCAGGGTAAAATTTAATCTGTATTTCCAAGGCATCTCCAGGTTGTGGCTAGAGGTGATGTTATTATTTATAGTTATAATTTATGATTTATAATAATAAAGCAAATATAATTGTTATAAATGTGTTTTATTTGCTCTTGCACCCACTTATAGATTCAAGTTCTCTACCAAGTAATTGTAGGAATCCAAAGGGTTTCCTTATGTGTTCTCATGAGTAATCATACCCCCATGGGACCCTGCTATTGCTCCCTTAGGTTCCAGAGATCCCTAAGGGCACCATAATCTTCTAGGAAGCTCTGCCACAGAGATCCCTAAGGGCACCATAATCTTCTAGGAAGCTCTGCCACAGAGATCCCTATGGGCACCATAATCTTCTAGGAAGCTCCGCCTCTGCTCCCCCAGGCATCACTGCCAATGTGCTCAAGTTTCTGTGGTAGATAAACAGGCACCAGGTGGAATGCATCTCTTCCCTTTGTGTTTTTATATGTCAGAGGGGTCCCCAGGCAGCACTGCCTTTTCAGAACTTTGATGTGAAACTGCTCTTTCAATTTTTAGTTATCATTTTCTCTCTTTTGGGCATGTATCCTGACTGGAGATGAATTTGAGCGACAGCCTATATGTTGTACTCAACATTCTTATTCTTTTTCAATAGCAAAGGTTTTGTTAAAAGAATGGCAGGCCTGCCTCCTTCTTCCATTTAGATGAACACTTTTCTAGGAGGCTTCTCAGCCCCTGTGAAAATAGACCTGAGTCAGCGTCATAACAAAGTGTTCCAGACATATTAGAATGTCAGCACTAGGCATAGATTAGTCTAAAGAGAAAATCTTTGCTGTAGAAATAAGAACACATTTATAGACTATCAGAACTGAAAGGTCAGTTACTACTCTGATATTTAGTTCAACATAGGAAAATTTTAATGGCAATTTTAGAGGAGAACAACTTAATGCTCAGGTGTCACATCTGTTTGGAGAAGAGAGTCTGAGTGAAAACTATGTAATTGGGAGTCAGCTTGGAGTTCCAAAATGAACCCCCAAGATGAGTAAAAGAGTTCTGACAATAAAGACCTAGTTTTATCACTTATTGGATGTTAAATCTCTTTTATCTTTAACCATCTAATCTCTAGAATTCTAGATTCTAATAGAATATGGAGAAAATTATGGACATAGGTGCTAAATTCCTCCTTCGTGAACAAGAAACCACGTGAAAAATTTATGCTCCCTTCTTTCAATCAGTAAAAACATATATTTTAAATTTCCTTTTTAAATGTGAAAATGAAAAACATATTTTGTAGAATCCTTTTTTGTAATGTATGAACATCCAGAGCAAGTTATTTTAGTGTTTTACAATTATGTCACTTCTACAAAATCAGAATAGACAGCCTAGACAGAGGTTCCTTTGTTCTCTCTCTTTTTAATCCTCACCTGAGGATATGTTTATTAATTTTTTATTTTTATTTATTTTTTTAGAGAGAGAAGAATGGAGAGAGAGAGGAAAAAGAAACATCAATGCGAGAGAGAAACATTGATCAATTTCCTCCCATACGCACCCAACCAGGGATTGGACCCACAACCTACGTATGTCCCCTGACCAGGAATTGAATCTGCAGCCTTTCTGGTGTGCAGGACAGTGCTGCAACTTCTGGACTTAGTTGTGTTAACAAGTCCAAGCACATACCACTTGCCACATAACAGCAGTAAGTCGAGTGACAAGGTGTTAGAGAAAGGAAAACAACTTTATTTGGAAAGCAAATAAGCCAAGAAGATGGTGGACTAGCATCCTCAAGAAAGGACAGAATTCAGGCATCTTTTATGTCACAGGAAAGGGGAAACAGGAAGAGCAAGAGGTAATTGACGATCGAGACCTCTGGATACCAGCAGGGTTCAAGAAAAAACTTGAAACTTTTTTTATTTTAACCTGTTGACTCTAGTTGATGTGAGTCCAGTAAAGAAGTGTGTGAAAATCTTTGATAAACAGTTATTATTTTTGTACATACTTTCTTTATCTCTGCCAGAGAGACACTCTCCGGTAAAGGGTTATTTTTGTAAAACTTAAGCCACAAGCAGAATTCCTCTAATGATTGTTATGTCTATATGCAAGACTAAGCAGAAGCTATTAGGAAAGCCATGGGAACAAAGCAGATTTGAACAAGATGGAGTCAGAGAGGCCAAGCATTTCACTCTGTTATAGTTGCAGTTTTCTTCTGCTGGTTCTTCAAAATGACCTGTGTCAGGTTGTTCAGGGGCTAGACCTGAGTGGAGTCGGGGAGGAAAGTGTCCCATTGATGCTGATTGTATTTTATTGAATTCTTCTCTCTCTTCTCTTGGGGTCCTGGAGGTACACTGGACCAGTGGTGGGGGCTAAGGTTAAAATATTTGTATATGCCGAGCACTGGAGCAAATTTGCCTTTAAGAACCCAATTTCTCAGTCTGATTAAGAAAAACCAGGGATTAAAATGGAAATGTACAACTGTTCCTCTGAGTTCACTGAGCTCTTTCCCTAGAACTCCAATTTTACTCCTATTATTGAGTTGCTGGGAGGATTTGGGTTTGCATATATAAAGCACATATGAATATTATCAGAGTAGTCATCATGTGAGATAGAATATCAGAACTGATTCACTAAACAGCCACTGACTGCTAAGACTGAACGTTCAAGTCCCAGTGAGGACTAAAGTTCTGCCCTGGGAATGCCATGGAACTAAAATTAAAATGCTAAGAACAGAATCAATACTCCAGTCTTAAGAGGTCACCTTAATTAAATCCATAATGTCACGCCAGGGGTCTTTGGGGAGCATTTCTCAGCTGTCATGTCCTGCTCTCCATTGATGTGATGATTTCTGCCATAGAGGCCAGAGATGAACAAAGTCATCGAGACAGGATGTCTTCCCCAGAGGTATCTCCATTCCAGATGTTCACTGTTCTGAGCTGCGGGTGGAGCTGCTGTGTCCACACAGTGCTACAACAGGAGCTACGAGTGGGAAGTCTGCTGTTGGCCCATGGACTGCACTCACCATAGGCTATAGAGAAGAGCTGCCTCTAGCCCCCACTGTCTCCACAAATCTTAGTGGAATAGCTTTCTAAGGTGCCTTTGAATTTTTGATACATAGAGTTTTTTTTATTTGGATACAGGCAAAGATAATGATCAAATCGTTGATGTGACAGTTTTAGACCCACAAATTGCTTCATATACTTCATTTTTTCTGCATCATGGTACTGTTTGTTTGTTTGTTTGTTTGTGTAATACATCAGTGCCCCTGAAATCATCCAACTACCTTCAGTGATTTTTCTGGAAGAATATGTTTTTAAAAATGTCATTTATTTGCAAAGAAGGAAGCACCATTAACAATATGCTAGTTCAGCATGGCGCTTAATGACAGAATAACATGAGATAGGATTTGGGATACAACATTTTAAATGCTTCTTATAATGGTAACTAACTTACTTTGCGTTTGCGTGATACTTGCTAATTATTTCTACATATTGTCAAAACTCTTCCAGCATCTCATTTTTATAGCATAATAACCTTAGCCTGCTTCTTACCTAATATGTACGTTGATATTTTCTCAACAGATTGTATGGTATGAGGACTATCAATAGCTCATTTTTAACAGCAGTGAGATGGAAAAGCCCAGGAAGAGTTTCAGTCAAGCTTTGCCTCCTTCTGAGAGGGAAATACATGTTTTTCCTATTTCAAGCTGCACAGTGTACAAGCAGCAGTTGGCAGTTTTGCCGAAGTTCCCAAGGTTAGATCTAGTGGCTCTTTAAGGCCTTACTAAATTTATGTATGAGTGTATCTATAACCACCCTTTCCTGCCAAGTCCAATTCCATAGAGCTTTCTATCCTTGAACTGTGTTCAATAAATGTTAAGCCTGGTGAAGTAACAAGGAAAGCTGCTAATCACCTGCAAAGCTGGGTGGTGGTGATTGAACACAGAGAAATCTCTATGCTTTCCACATGACAAAAGGGGCAAGGCCAGTGTAATTTTGTCTTTTGATTTTAAATACCTGTCAAAGGTAGCAATAAATTGTAACCCACTTAATTTTGCTGATTGTTAGAGGATGAAATAATGAGGAATTGATTTAGTCATAAATGGAAACCATATTGTGCACTTGGGCATAATTAATTCATATGTATATTCTGGTGGGTTCATGGTTATTGCTACTTTTAAAAATCAAGGTAGATCATCCTTGTAGAAAATTGCCTTGGAGCAAAAACTCTTTATTCTTTCCATTGCTTATAATGGTAGGATGCATCTTTATTAAAAATAATGACTCCTACACAGAAATAGTAATAGTAGTCATCATCTGGAATGTCATTAAAACAAAAGTGCTGGCAGTAAGTGGGTTTGAGGAAAAGCAGACTTTAGTTCTTTGTTTCACGTGCTTCTTCTTTCTAAGAAGAACGTTATCCTTGTTTCCTTACTGCCTTTTTCCTACCTAAACTTTCCAGAACTATACCATGTTAGCCACATCTCTACCCATTCCCGCCAAGTTCCCTTTCTCTAGGAGTAAAGTCATAAAATTCTACTAACAATAATTTACAGAGTGGTTTGCATCTTACAAAGAATTTTTTTCATTGCTTGATGTAGTCCTTTAAAGGAAGAGCCTTTCAATCTCAGATGCACCTGTGATTAAACTGAGGCTCAGGATCATTGAGCACCATTGTCCATGGCCATATACTAGTGACCAGTGGAGTGGGAAGGGAGCACAGTTGCCATCCATAATTGTGCTGCTCTAACCTTTTCTGCACACATAGGTCTTTACCATTTACATCTCAACTGTGTCTGGCTACTTGTTATAAGTGGTGATTTCTGAGCTCCATCGCAGAACTACTGAATCAGAATCTCTTACAATAGTACCTAATAATCTCATTTTAAATAAGCACTACAAGTAATTTCAATGCATGTTCATTTTAAGAATTCCCATATCATATATTGCCATCTTTGACAAGATCATTCTTCATAAGACATTTGAACGATTTTATGTTTGAATACATTTCATCCTCACAACAAACCTGGTTATTGCACAGAACAGGTATTCATTTTCCTGCCTCTCCCTTTCCCCCTGTGCCCTTTAAGATAGAGAACCTGACACAAGGGGGAATGTGATTTGCCCAAAGGCACATAGTTAAGTCCCAGAGTTAAAAGCATTTTTGAAATTTAAATATAAAAATCTCTACCAGAAATCATTTGTGTAAGACTGCTTTTTAAAGTGAATCTGTATGAGCTTTGCTGTGGGGGGAAATACTCGAGGCAGTGATGCTCATTTCTGTGCCAATGCAGACATTGCAAATAGAGTGCAGATTTTAAAATTAGGAGTAATGAGCAAATCTTGACAGAAAATGCAGTAGCGCCCTTTGAGAGTTAGTCCCCATTTCAAGTTCCAATTGATTGTATTATTTGTTTAGGTCTCCAAAGGTCTAATTAGAGAAAGCAGAGATAATAAATTCAATGACTGTGTGATGGGTCAAGGAGAACATACTCATTGGCAGTGACTGTTAATTGAATGATGTTCCTGTAATAAGGAAGACATAGTCATTGACTAGTTGTTTCCTCTGACTTTGGTGTCCCCTTTGAGCAATTTTCTATTTGTGGCACTGAAATTTAAGGAAATCAGTGTAATGCTAACCTTGGATGATATTTCTTATTTTCTGCAGTAAAATTGGGTGGAATGGCATGGCAAATTGCCATAGGAAAAAAGGCCATTCAAAGATAAAAGAGCAAAGATCATGTTGTTCTTCATTGAATCGATTAGTAACCCATTCTTCTATCACTTCCCCCTCCATCTCCCCACTAAAGTTATATCCCTTTCCTGCAAGGTCAAGTCCTTCTTTCAACCTGGGACAACTCTGAAGGGCGCTTCCAACTCCAGAGTCCCCTGAAGGATTAGGTGAAAATTTTATTGCAACTTCATTGCAATTTAACTTCTTCCTCTGCTGAGTTCCACTTCCCTCACCCCTCACAGGTATAGATCTGGAGCACACTCCCCAGTACACCTCCTGCATGTATTCTGAAAGCCCCAGTCTATCCCTGGTGAACTAGTCCTACAACGCTACCATTAGGCCTTTTGAAGACAATGGGTGATAATTTCCCACAAAGTCTAATAACAGTACTGAGACATTCATGTTGAATATACTTCTTTTCCTGTTAACTGTATTGGGGTAACACTGGTTAACAAAATTATACAGGTCTCAGGAGCACAATTCTACAACACACGATCTATATACTGTCTTATGTGCTCACCACCCTGAGTCAACTTGTCGTTCATGACTGTTTCTCCTCCCTTTACTCTCCTCCATCCCCACCCATTGCGCCACTGCCCCTGGCAATCGCCACACTGGTGTCTATGTATGACATGCTGGATATACTTAAGGGGAGCAGAACTCATCTGTAACCACGAGTCCTATTAAACACTCCTGCTTATTTGAAGCACAAATTGAAGAGTGATATAAGCCTCTGGGGAGAATGATTGATTTTCTTCTTCCTTTCTTGTGACCATCCCAACCCTCAACTCCAAGTTAAAATAAGGCCCTAGAAGAGCTTTCAGTTAAGGTTGAAGCTGTCCACATAAGAGAGGCAGGTCATCTCCTTGCTGGAAATTACCAGAACTGTAGAATTGTGAGTCTTGCAGCTACCATGGAGCCTAATAGATTACTATAAGAAAGCTCTTAGGAAAGCTAGGCAAGTCTTCATTTAAACTGGGGGACATATGTTAATATGCTGCTGGCTCTGGGGAAGCCTCAAGATAGGCAGGAAATTAAAACAGCCTGTATTTTCAGGGAGAAAAGAGAAGGTGCCAGAGGAAGCAAAGACCAGGAGGCATAAATTACTGTGTTCCAAGTGATTGCTGTGGACAGCGGCTGTGCTAAAGCTGCACTGATGTTCCTTCAGTAGTAAAGGGCCAAGGAATATATGTCTAGGAACAGGAGCTGAGGGAGAGTTAAAGCAGCTCAACCCGTGTCAGTCTCTATGCTCTGCCTCAAGGTTTATTGGACTGGACGTGTCCATTGGCTCTCCTGAGGGTTCTTCATGGCTCATCTCTTCCATCTGAGCTCTATACTCCCAGAGTATGTTATAAATCTTTCTCTCTTATTCAAGCTCCTTTTCTGCCTCTCTTCCCCAAGCTGCTTTCTTCCAACCCTTCCCATTTTTTCTTAATTTCTCAAGGAGCACAATTTAGCTATCATGTTGTCTTACTGCTCTCTTCTATGTCCCAAATTGTCCAATAAGTTATTTGGTTAATCCAGCTGTTCTCTAACTTTCTGGACCCGAAACCTCTTAAAATATCCATTAACATCACAGATCATTGAAAATAACTTTTATCTATTGTGGATTTAGTTTATTCAAAATTATTTAATGATTCTTTCAAGAAAAAATGTTCTGAAGGGAATAAAATTTCTTAAATTTAGGAAGTAAAGGAATCCGGTATTATTATGTACTCAAGGTGATTCAATAACCATAATTAGGTATTAAATTTGGCTTAAATTTCCTAGCAGTAGAGAAAAGAGAGTAGAGGTGAGACTTATGAAGCATTGAGTTTCTGGCAAAAGAACACACTTAAATTTGTCAATAGACTTTTTCCATAAACTAAATTGAAGCATGAATTGACTGCATGAGTCATTAATTAAGAGATGCTATGATTTGCAAAAGAGACGTAAATGCTGTTACAACGGACAGCTCTTGAATGAACATCTCCTAAAGCCTGAGGACATGATATTCTATTGTAAGGGCAATTCTGTGGAATAGTGGAAAACACGTTGGACCTGGAAATAAAGGATCTAAGTTTGAATTCTGGTTCTACAACTTTCAGTAACTTTGTATAAGTGTATTGCTCTCTCTGAGCAACAGTTTTCTTAACTCTTAAGATTATCATCTGCTCATGAGTCTTTTTTGTAGAAATAAATGAGCTAATATATACCATGACAGCGCATAAGTTTGCCTGGCTCAAACTAGAAGACCAGTGAATGTTTCTTAAATTTTAATCTGTGAAGAAGAGAAAGATATGGAAATATATTCATTGATCAGCTGTATATTTTTTTACATGACATTTAAATTTAATTTTGTATTTTACATATACAATTTTCCTTCTTCCATGAATCTTACTCCCATCTTAGAGTACAAATGAGGCTTTTTGGATCCTAGATTGACCTTGGCTCGTAGTGAATTGTAAGCTCTCAGGAAAAAATAAATAAACAAAAAAACAACAGTGATTCCCTTCTGCTGATTGTTCTTGTAAAGACATCCAGTGGAGTTCCAGAATAGGCTAAGCCCTCTCTGCCCTTGAAGCTGGAGACTAGGAGGTTCACAGCTTGAGAGGTAACAGAGCAGAGTATTTTTTCTGGAAACCAATAGGGGACTGACACATTTCCCAATCTGCCCACAGCCACAGCCGTTGTTATACTCTCACCAGCACACAAGGGAATGCAGTTGTTCAAGGAGCACCAGCCTCATTCTGAGTCCCCATGATAAACATGCCCATGTGTGGGCAGCAAAATAAAACAATTCCCCCAAGGAAAACTAAGTGACCTTAAGGACACTCAGTCATAGCCTCTCAAAGGACTGATTGTCAACTTAAAATATTTAATAAATGAATTAAAGATGTCACTGTGGAGACTCAAAGTTGAAGCTTGAAATATTAAGTAGAAGATATGTTTCAAAATGCAGGAGGGCAGAGAACCCACAAAGTCATAAAAATGAAGACAGAAAGACTTGGAAGACAAATTGAATAGAAATAACTGAGACATAATGAGAATTACAGAATAAGATAAAAATATATGTGGACGAGAAGCTATAATTTAAAAGAAGAAGAAGGAGGAGGAGAAGGAGGAGGAAGGAAAGGGAGGAGAAGGAGGAGAAAAAGAGGATGGAGGAGAAATTTTACCTGAGTCAAAGACTAACTTGAATCTATAGATTAAAAGGATTTGCTAAGATCTGTAAAAGAACAACTAAAAAAAATTCAAAATCACCCATAACTAGGCATGTCTTGGCAGAATTACTGAACTCTAAAAATAAGAGGAAAACTTACAAGTTTCTAATAACGATGAGGAAAAATAGTTTTGTATCAGACTTCACAACAGCAATAAAAGCTATACACAGCAGAGACAAAAACCCACAGACTGATGAGAAGAGTGGATTCCAGTCAAGGAATCCCTTATCTGAGCATGGTTTTCCCCACTGGTTAGGATGAAATAAATACATTTGAAGATACACAAATTCAAAGAATATGCCATGCTATTGTACTACTTAGTCTGAGAAAAACACTAAAAAATAAACACACTAAGTGAATCAGAAACTTTAAGAACAGAGATGGTAAGAGGAGAGGCATTGGTTATGAGCCAATAGTCGTGCACCTTGCATTGTTCAATCGAAATAGATAAAACAGAGCCATTGGAAATATGCAAAAAGAATGCTAAATAATGATAATTTATAAGAAGGGACACACTACAATCTGGACAATTCTGTGTGTGATGGGGAGAGCAATGGTCTCCCAAAGATGCCCATGTCCCAATCCCGTGACTATGCTATGTTAAAAGCAAAAGGAATTTTGCAAATGTGAATAAGTTATGAACCTTAAGATGAAAAATTTATTCTAGATTATCTGGGTGGGCTCAATCTAAGCATATGAGTCCTTTGTTTTGAAACTTTTCCGAGTACGGTTAGTGGGAAGTTGGACTACAGAATGGTCAGAAATACGTAGCGTTGCAGGTTTTCAAGGAGTAAATAGCCATAAGCCAAGGAATGGGGTAGTCCTCTAGAAACTGAAAAAGGCAAGAAACAGCTCTTCCCCAGAGCCTCCAGAAAGGAACATAAACCTACGGACATGCTGATTTTTAATCCATTGAAATCTGTGTAAGACCTCAAACAAAAAGAACTGTAAAATAATAATTATGTACTATTTTAAGTCATTGAACTTGTGGCAATTTTTTTTACAGCCATAGGAAACAAATGCACTGTGCCATCCACTGCAGACAGCTGCACTTGAAAGGAGACCACACTGTTACTGACAACACTAGATGGGATGAGCCTGGTAAATTCTGTTTAAAAATAGCAAATGGTCACCTGGGTTAAAAAATACACCTAGGTATATACTACTTACAGGAAATACCCTTAAAACATAGTGATAAAATACCAAAAATGAAAGGATACAAAGAAAATTGCACTGGCTGCATCAACATTAGATAAGGGAGAATTGAACGCTAAAAGCTCTAAGCAGATGCAATGGTTGGTGGCCCACAGACCACTTTTCACGCAGAAAGAGTGTAGGGCATTGAAGGGTACTTTAAGGAGTAGCGTCATCTGCCACCTGTATCTAGGAGATGAAGGCAAAGTTAGGAAAACAGGAGGATACTGGACCACATTCAAGAGATCATGGTGAACTGAGCTAGAGTAGCTATGGAGGAGATAACAAGAAATGGTTGAATTTTTATATATATTTTAAAAATAAGACTGAAAGAATTTTTGCTGAAAAATTAAATTTGCCGTGTGAGAGAATGAGAGACATCAAGGGTGTCTCCAAAGATTTGGCCCTAACGAATTAAATATTACTTGACTCTTAGTTGAGGGAAGAGGCCTAAGGCTGAGATTTAAATTCAGCAGCAGTGAAGGTATAGGTGATACTTCATGCCATGAGATGAACGGAGATCACCAAGTGAGTGCAGAGACATGTCCTCGCACTGAGCCGGGGTGCACTCTGAAACTCCAAAGCCCAGAGATAAGGCGGAACCAGTAAAGGAGACTGAGTGTAAGTGGGCCGTCAGGTATGAGAATCAAGAGAATGGTATCCCAGAAGCCAAATCTTTACAGCTTTTTCAAGGAACATCTCAGGCCAGACCTACTAAATCAAAATGTAAAGTTTAATATAATTCCCGGGTGGTTCAGACTGCACACTAACAAGAAGCACCACCCTTGCAGTCCCCACCACTTCCCAGGTCTCTCTCCGTGGGCCCCTTGTTCCTGCCCTGGAGCCACTGCATCCTTCCTTGCTCCGTGCTGCTCCCTGGATGCACCAGCTATGGTCCCTCTTCAAGACCTTTGCATGAACTGTTCCCTCTGTCCGAACTGTGCTTCCTCTGGATGTCTGCAGGGCTCAACGTCATGATTCTGCTCCAATGTCACCCTCCCGGAAAGACCTTTGCTGATTACCTAATCTAACAGAGCAACCCTGTCCCTGGGCTCCTTCTCCCCTTTACCCAGCTTTATAATGCACAGCTCATATGTTGTCAATTTATTTGTTTTTGTGAAATATTTATTCAAGTATTTGTCTTATTATTGAGTTGTAAGAATTTTCTATTTTTTTATATTCATGTAAAATTATTTTTATATATTTATTTATTCTGGATACAAGTCATTTGTTAGAAATTGTATATATTTTCTCTCTTTGTTGCTTGCCTTTGAAATTATATTTTGAAAAGCAGAAATGTTTAAATATTTTTTTCTTGGAACTTTTTATGGTCTAAAAAAATATCTTTGCTTACTGTGCTGTCACCATTTTGAAGTCAAGAATTACCTCTGATTCAAGGCATTGTTCACAGGTATTCAGTAACAGTGTTTATATGATTGTTGAATTCATGATTTTTAGAGCTGGAGGAGGGTCTAATGCAGCTAATCATTCCCCCATTTGCTGAGTTGATGATTAAGCACATAGGTGGTTAGCTCAAACCATGTGGGACACCATGAAAATGGGACTGTATCAGTCCTAATGTTCCCACTTACTCTGATCTTAGCAGCTTTTGTTCTGCGGGAACCAAAGAAGCATAAATTCAGTATCAACCATATAGATGCAAATAACAGAACGCAGACATGTTTTAAGAAGTAAGTGGATTTATAGGAAGGGTACTGAGTAACTCACAAACTTTGGAGGAATCTGCAAAGGCCGTCTTGGAAAACAGGCAAGAACCAAAGGGCTCTAGTGGCTGAAAGGCAGGAGCTCCTGACACGATGCCTCATCTACTGGAGCTCAGTGGCTCTGCCGACATCATCTCTGTTGAATCACTCCTCTGAACATCTCAATTGCTGTTGTCCACCAGCAATTACCCCCTTAATACCCCCTTAATTTTTGCATTATTTGCTCATACCTCATTATTTTGTACAGAAGCATCAAATTCATTTAGCATGTGCATATATTTTTATGCATCGAGTAGAGTTCTAAATGCTGGGAATATACTAATAAAAATATATATATAAATGCTTTCCCTTATGAAACTTACGGCATTGTGAAGCTTATGGAAACACGTAGCTTGACAATAAAATGAAATACATAATATGGTGAATATGCCTTTTATTTGTTTTCTGAAAGTAAGTAGTGGGTATATCTCCCCATTTTGGCTTCTCTAATAATCAAAGTGGGCTCTTCATCACATATATGCAAATGGGGAGTACCCCCAATATGGGGAAAAAACTGGATGTTGAGACAAAAAGAAAGCAAAATTTTATAATGTGGACATTATTTAATTTAAAGCATGGATGAATACTTCTTATTATTTTATATTTACCCAATAACATTTATTGACCTCTTTGTTTGAGACTGTACTAGTCAGTGTCACGTAGATTATTCCATTTTATCCTTGCAAGAGTCATATTAATCCCTAAAATATAAATCTTATTTTTTAAAAATAAAGCAACTGGGAATTCAGAGTGGTTATTTTACTTCTTTGAGGCTGAAGAACAGGATTAACTCCCAAGTCCTTTCAGGATATATCCTGTTTTTCTTTTGCTATGCCATTCTGACAGGTAATAGAGAGATTTGGTTCCTGACAGCTCAAACAATAGGAAGCATGTTGTGTGTTCATCTACCTTAACGTGGCCCCAGTTCCTCACCCCTGTGTATGGCAAATTCCACACAAGCGCCTAATACACAGAGTGAGCCTTAATGATTTTACCTTTGGCCCTCACAAATATTTCAGAATAATAACTGTCCCCAATTGCAGCTCAGGCTGATTATTTCCACTTCTGGGGATAAGAAATCATAAGAAAAGAAGCAATTATTGCATCTTGCATTGACTGATGAAGTGCTTCTTAGTTGCATCAAGTGAGATAAAATTCATAAAATTGCATAAAAAAATTACCAGCAAGTAGGAAAGTGTTTGCACTGACCTTAAAAGCACTCAGAGAGTCACTGATCTGGGGGTCACAAGAAGGACCATTACTGTTGCTTGTTTTCTTCCATTAAGTGTTTACACTTGGCAGTCTTTTTGGCAATAAGCTCAAGGTTATGCTGTCAGTGCAAGATCATTAGCTTTACAATTTTTCAAAAAGCGTTTGCCTTAGCAAATGTTCATTCATCCCAACCTCAGTGAACATGTTTATGTCCAGGTGTAAATCCTGTTGCTGAGAGAGCTGCTCGCTAATTACACTGGCTGCTGTTCTTTATTTCTCCGTGCATGAATTGGGCAGCCAAAATTCATCAGAAAACTTCTCTTCCTGAACGACATTAGTTGGAGTTTTCAACATCAGCTTGGGTGACGGTGCCTTGTAAGCACTTTCCTCCTGTAGGGTCCCCAAGCTAAAAAGCTCTGCCCCTACCTCCCCATGAGTCATCAAGGCAACTAGGAAAGTGACAAATATCAGTTATTTTTGGTTAAAGTGAGGTCAAATTGATATCAGAAAATGCTCGGGTTTATGAATATCTTCTGTTATTTTCTCTAAATGCCCTTGTCAAGGAAAAGGGTGCAGTTTGGTGGCAGTGATGGAGGGTGGGATGTTCTACAGAGTCACCTGAGACTTGAGGATCAACTAGAATGTGTTATAAACTTTGTTCAGAGCTTGATGTGCATGGATGATGTTGTCCCTATCTTAAGAAAAACAAGACCCTCAGTCTAAGGAAGACCATGTAAAGAAATAATTGCAATATTCATGTAAGAGAATTACATTTTTTTCACTGAGGCAAAAGAAATGACTTCTTCTGCAGAGTCTGTTGATAAAGTGTTTTAGTTAGAGTTCTTCTGAGGAAGAGAACCAATAGGATAGATAGATAGATAGATAGATAGATAGATAGATAGATAGATAGATAGATAGATAGATAGACAGGCAAACGGATAGAGGTTCACATCATGAATGACTGGGTAAAGAAGTCCCATGATTTACTGTCTGCGAAATGAAGAAACAGTAAGCTTGTGGCATAGGCCCTGATCTGAGTCCAAAGATCTGAGAACCAGGAGTGCCAGCATGTGAGGGAAGGAGAATATGGAATGTCCAAGTTCAAACAGAAAACAAATTGACTCCTGTTCTGCCTTTTGTTCTAGTCTGTTCCTCAAGTATTGGAGGATGCCCAACCTCCTTGTTAAAGGTGATCTTTATTCAGCCTATCAATTCAAATTCTAATCTCTTCCCAGAACACACTCTCAGGCACACTCAGAAGTAGTTTTTTACAAGCTATCTAGGCATTTTTATAGATCACAAAAAGTATATATACACAACATCCCTATAATGAATAGAATAACAACAAGGCAGTAGTTGGTTGAATAGTTGTCCCTCTACCTGCAGTTTGGGAGCAAAGAGACGAATGGAAGCAGGACTGAGGTGGGGAAGGGGGAGCTCGTTTGGGAGCACCTTAGCATCGGATCCCAGGGCAGAAGCACATCCAAGATCCTTGCCGCCAGCTGGTGTGTTATGTTGAAAGCAAAAGGCACTAAAACGAGACTTTAGAATCAGAAGACTTGGTTTCCAGTTCTCATCTGGCCACACTGAGGATATGTGACTGACTCATCTGTCATCTGAAGATATGAAATCATCTGTCCTACCCATGCTCCAGGGTTGCAGTGAGGATCTTGCCAAATAAAGTAGTTGTATTAGACAGGCTTCCTCATAGACACAGAACCAACATGGAGGTTTATTATAAGGAATTGACTCACTCCAAATGGAGGCTGACAAGTCCCAAGATCTGCAGTCAGCAAGCCTGGCGGCCCAGCAGGACTGATGGTGTAGTGGTGGCCTGAGTACAAAAGCCTGAGAAGCTTACCAGGGCTGGTGTTTCTGTGCAAACCCAATGGCAGGAAGTAAACCAATGTCCCAATGTTCAATAGGGCAAGAGAAATTCCCTCTTACTCGTGGGAGGGTCTGTGTTTTTGTTCTATTCAGGCCTTCAACTGACTGAATGAGGCTCACTCACATTAGGGAGGGCAATCTGCTTCGCTCAGTTTACCAGTTTAACTGTGAATGTCATCCAAAGATGCCCTAGCAAAAAAGCTCAGGATAATGTTTGACCAAACATCTGGGCACCTGTGGCCCGCTCAAGTTGACACATAAATTTAACTGTCACATTAGGCAAACTTGCCAAGTACATTAAAGTGGCTGGGACTGTAAGGTACTCATATGAGGAGTTCCCATAGCCCATACCCATCTACTGCAGGCTGTGAAAAAAGAGGGTGTTGATTTCTTTATCCAGTCCTTCATTACCCACTTGTATCTGAGGCCTGTGTTAGCCTCTGTACTTGGCCTAGGGGTAAAATAGTAAACAAAGTGGTTCCTGTCTTCATGGGCATTGTCATCTGCTGAAGAAACACACACTAATCAAACATTTACAAACATAAACTTTGGTGAATCATGCTTAGTGCTAGGAGAAAATGTGCTGGGGGACTAGTCTGCGACTTGGTTGCATGCGTAGAGGGGTTGCCAGGTTCCATGAGAAAGCGAAGCATAAATTTAGATTGGAGGGTGAAAAGGGGTTACAATAGATAAAGAGAGGAGAAGAAAAAGAGCATTCATTTATTCAACAAATATTTATTGAATGTCTTCCAAGCATGTCACTGTTCTAGGCGGTTCGGCTAAATCTCTGAACAAGCCAGATAAAAATCTTCACTGTCTTGGACTCACAGTCCAGCTAAGGGAGACAGACGGTAAACGAAACAGAGTAAACCAGTAAATGCCACAGCATGCTAGAGGATGGTAGTTGGTATGGGAAGATGGACAAAGCAGAGCAGGGCAAGACGTGTCCAGAGTGCAGGAAGTGAGGACAGTTTCAATAGGATACCCAGGTTTGCTCCCACTGAGAAGGTGGCATCAGAGCAAAGACTTGAAGGTGATGAGACAGTGGCCATATAGACACGCAGAAGAAGAAATTCTGGAGGAATCAGCTTATGCAAATGACCTAAGCCACTAACATACCAGGACCTGTGAGATGTGTTTAAGGAGTGGCGTAAGGGAGCGGGGGTGGGAGAGGAGAAGGAGATAACGCGTGCAAAGCACAAAGCAGAAGACATTATAGAATTCTCTTTCAGTCCTCACTGCAACTCTGTAAGCCAGGCACAATTACCTTCATTTTACAGATGACAATGAGGTTCAGAATTGTCAAGTATGTGATTCAAACCTCTGTTAACCACGAATTTCATTCATCCCCAAAACTGCAAGAGACTGCAGGAAGCGACAGTTAGAAATATCGCCTGTGGGGCCTGACTGACACAGTTTGAGTCCTGGTTCTGTTAATTACAAGCTGTGTGATATTGGACTAGTTATTTGACCTTTCTTTGCTTCAGTTTTCACATCTATAAGAATGGGAATGATCATAATTCTACCTTATAGTGTTTTTATGAGAATTAAATGAATTAATTAATGTGAAGTACTTACAAATAGTATCTGGCATATAGTGATTACCTAAAAAATGTTAGCTATTAAGCTGAATTCCTTTCTAAGTAGTTGCTCAAGCAACTACTGTAATTCTCTTCTTCCAGCAAATGTGCAATGAGTACCTGCTACTTTCTGGGCGTGGATGACATAAGATGAATGACAGCAAATTACTGTGAGGGTCTCTAAGTCTAGAAGGCAAGATCTGACCAGGACAGATACTATCCAAGGTAGAAGACAAAAAATGGTATTTGGACTTTGCCATGTTGACAATGTGGACTTTTGAAAGCTTTTAGGCAGTGGAATAAGGAATAAAGTTAGACTTGTGAATATATTAGTATGACAGCGATGTGCAGGGTGTTAGCAAGTGTGGTGTGATGAGCAGGAGGGAAAGTCAAAGAAAGCATTTCTAGAGTTCCAGGAATAAGAAGAGCGAGGGTTTGCATTAGGGTGCAGTTAACAAGGATGTAGCAGAAGAAATGCCCTGGGGAGGCTGTAAGTATGCAGACCGATTGGGTAAGGGAAGTTTGGGAAAGCAAATAACCTAGGACAACTCTTACATTCATACTTGAGCATCTGGCTGAATTGTAGGGCCAGTTATCGGACAGGAAATTGATCCAAACTGCTAGAAAGTCACTTTGGCAGATAGGAAGACGTCAGCTTACTGGGTGAGTGTGCTAACAACTGATGCAGCAGGGGTATGTGTGGCCTGTGTTTTTTTCCCTCCCACAACCTTGCTACCAGGTGGCGTGCTACCCTAAAAGCAAGTCTTAGACCAGATTCTGTGCAATGTCAAGCACAATGGCAAGAAGGCACAAAAATAGTGCCACCCTCTGCACCAGGCACCTGACCAGCACCTTGCAGAAAAGGCTCAGGGAAGTGATTTTGGTATTTTCTGACCACCTAGTCTGGTTAGATTACAGGGTCCTGTGAGGAGCGGGGGGATGCAGTGCCCTGCCTTGGCACATTAGCCTCAGGCAATTGCTGGATTCTTATTTCAGATTTGTGCAAGGTGGGTCCCCTTGCACTGCAGAACATTCCTACCCAGACACCCCCTTAAACATATTCATTTCTTTATTAAGTAAATTAAAAAAACATTCTAATATCCCTTAGGCTAACTACATACTCTAAGGTTTTAGGTTTTGATAGGGATAATTCAAATGTTTAGTGCCCATCCCTGAAGCTTGATTTCTGATGGAATACTTCAAATACTAAATCCCTCCCCACAGAGCATAGATTAGAATTGATTTATATAACAGTTTAAAACTTAAAAGTACTTCACAATGTTTATAAAGAAATATTTTTAAAGTAAGTTATCAGTATAATAAGAAAGTCTGTAGAAAAGATTTTGACACACTAAATATAAAATGCTTATGAGGTCCAAGTGGGTATGTTTAGCAGGTATTTGCGTATTTTAATCTAAATCTCAAGAGAGGTCTTGGAAGTGTAGAATTAGACATCATCAGTAGAAAAAGTATAGATCAGAAGGACAGAATGAACTGACCTGAGTCATACCCATAGAATTATGAATTTGTTTGCATAATCGACACTGGGTAAATTGCTTGACTTCTATTCCTCATGGATAATAATCCTACTGGTCACACTAATTGCATGCATTAACTTACCCTCGCAATAGCCCTGCAAGGTAGGTGCTATTATTCCATTTATGTAGGTGGAATAACCAAGGCACAAATAGGTTAAGTAACTCATTCAACATCACATAACTTGAAGAAAAAAAAAGTGATATGGCACTTGTGTCTTTTACCACTCAAATGAAAAATTAAAGGCCTGTTAACAATGGAGACAAGGTAGGTGTATAAAGTGCAGGGATTTTCTTTGTTTATTTTTAAAATAGAAAATCAAGTTACTCTCTCTAAACAAAAGCTTTTGAAATTCTGTTTCTTTCTGTGAGGTCCAAGCTCATCTTAGAATTAAATGAAGCTTCCTAAATAAACAATGTGGTAATTGAGAAGCAGCATTTTTAAGTGGCGGGTTGAAGGGGAGGGCAGGCTGTGACAGGAACCAGAAACAGGGCTCTCCGGAGATGTGCCGCGTTGTCTCTGTGAAGGGAATTAGATGTTTGACTCATCAGCAAGGTCGAGCCCCTGGGAGGAACAATATTTGCATAACTCTCCCCAGATTGTCCTTACTGATTGCATCTCTGGGAGGGCTGTGTGTCCTCTTCTCTTTGCCATTCGAGGTCTCGAACTGATTTTACAGGTCCCCTGGGGCCACCAGGGAGAGAGGAATAGCCCACACCAGCTGCAGCGCTGGGTCGCCATCCCGAATTATTCACGCGGACACTGGGAGCAGACTCAAGTGGTGTTTTCCCCGGAGACGCAGGCAGGCAGCCGGGGTCGCGAAGCGCCCTGCTCCTGAAAGTGGTTCCACCGGGTGGGACCTCTCTTCCGGGGAACTGCACTGGGGCCACTGGGGTGGGACTGACTTCTTACATGCACAAAAAGCCATAATTTTAGGCCTTTTCCTGTTCTTTCCAGATGATATTATCCACCTGCATAGAGGCAGAGGCCATGGAAAATGGGATTATACACATAGACCACAAGGGTTCAGATGGCACATCCACCCTTGCCAGCTATGACATGAGGGGACTTCATGTTATCTCTCCATGTCTTAATTTCCTCACCTGGAAAATGTAGATTAGAATATCTAACTCTTAGCTATTGAGAAGGTTTTAATAGCTCCCAGATAGAACATTGTAAGTGTTCAGTGAGCACTAGCTGCCATTGTTGTTGTTGTTATTTACAATTAGAGTACAAAACTGAGATAAGGCACTCATCATACATATTTATGACTCACCTGTCTGTAATACACTATGACTCAATATATTTTAGAAATCCCATTATTATTTGATAAACAGGACAATTATGTTGCTGTCTTTATCATATATGTGTATGTTTCCATTTGAAACATTTTGTTCAAAAAATTTAAGACGATTTTTTGGACCATAGAATTTGGTATTGCCCTATTTCGGTCCATGCATTTTAAATATCCAGAAGCCCCAGGGAATGGAAGCTGCCAGAGCCACTTAGCATTTATGAAGAGCTCGGCATTCGCCATGGTGATTGGCATTAGAGTGAGCCCTCATTTGTACTGCACGTGGCATGTCCTGAACATATTTGTTTTTTTCTTATCTTTTATTAGTCTATCTCCTGATGAAATATAATATTTAATATGTCCTTACAGACTGCAAGTATTTTTACTTGTAAAGTTCTTTTAGCTCTGGCATAGGAGATGACACAATTATACATTATAATAACGTGAGCAATGCATTTTATCAAATAAATGTTTACCTATATCTGAGCTAACTTACTAGTGGCAAAAGCTTTAATTTAAGTGAACTATGTTCATGGAAAGATGATTCTAATATCATTGAACAGCTGAAAGTTTAATTTCTATTTATTTAAGTTGTTATTTAATAATTTTAAGCTCATTGGGATATAATTGACATATAACATGGTGTAAATTTAAGGTATCCAGGGTAGTGATTTTGTATGTGAGTGTATTTGTGAAACGATTGCAAAAATACAATAAGGTTGGCAAACACATTCATCATCTCACGGAATTTTTTTGGTGGTGACAATTTTTTAACAACTTTCAAATGTGCGCTGCGTTTATTTTTTTTTAAACTGCAGACACCGTGCTCTACGTCTTGTGGCCAGGACTTCTTCGCCTCGTAACTGGGCGTGTGTGCCCTTTGACCGCCTTCGCCCATTTCCGCCCATTCTTCTCCTCTTGCCCCTGGCAGCAGCCAATCTCTCCTCTGTTTCTATGAGCTTGTTTTTGTTTTTTAGGTTCCACATACAGTGATCATGCAGGATTTGTCTTTCTCTGTCTGATTTCTTTCACTAAGAATAAGGTCCTCAGCCTTCATCTGTGTTATCGCAAATGCCAGGATTTCCTTCTTTTTTTTAATTCTGAATAATAAATTTTCCATTATATGCATATGTGTGCATGCCACTTTTTTTCTTAATTGACTCTATTTTGTACAACAAAATAAAAGTTTTAGATTTACAGGAAAATTGATCAGAAAATATACTTCCCGTAGACAGTTTGCCCTGTTATTAACATGGTACATTAGTATGGCACATTTGTTACAATTAATAAAAAAAAATCAATACACTGATATTAGCTAAAGTTCATAATTTATTCAGATTTCCTTCATTTTTACCTAATGTGTTTTTTTCTGTTCCAGGATTCCATCCAGGATACCACGTTGTATTCAGTTGTCATGTCTCCTTAGGCTGCTCTTCACTCTGATGTTTTTTCAGACTTCTACTCATTATCAATGAGTGCCTTGACAATTTTGAGGAGGACATGTGAGACAGAATGTCCCTCTACTGGAAGATGTTTGATGTTTTTCTCATAGTTAGACTGGGGCTATACGTTCTAGAAAAGAAGACCACAGAGGTGAAGTGCCATTAATGTGAAGGGTATACACTCTCACATATTTTATGACTGTTAATGTTGATCTTGGTTACCTGGGTGAATAAGGTTTATCTGTTTTCTCCACTGTGAAGTTATTCTTTTTTCCTTCCTTCCCAAAATGTAGTCTTTGGAAGGTAGTCACTGTGCTCAGCGCATGTGAAAGGAGTAAGGAGGCATGCTCCTCCTTTATTATTTTTTTAAAGATGTTTTTTATTTTATTTTATTTTATTTTATTTTAGAGAGAGGGGAAAAGAAGGAGAAAGAGAGGGGGAGAAACATGATGTGTGAGAGAAGCATTGACTGGTTGCCTCTCTCACATCCCCAGATGGGGACCTGGCCTGCAACCCTGGCATGAGCCCTGGACTGGGAATTGAACTGGTCCTTTAAGTGCATAGGTTGGCACTCACATCACTGAGCCCCACCAGCCAGGGCTTCGGCCTCCTTTAAGGTGGAGTATCTACATAAAATATTGGGAATTCCTCTGTATGACAGTTTTGGTTTTTCCCCTCTACCCCCATTTTTAAATTATTCAATCATTTATTTTTATCAGCATTCATGCTAATCATTATCAGCATAGACTCATGGACTTTATGCTTTGGGCTATAATGCAATACTTTATTCATTCTTTTGCTCACATTGTTCCAGTTTTGGCATTAAGGGCTTTTTCGGTTGGTTCCTGTGACCCTTTAATGTTGGATTTTTGTTTGTTTGGAGTCCTTTCTTATTTTCTGGTGCTACAATCTGCTCCAGGCTCATGTATATTTGCTGCCCTACACCTAGAACCATCCATCTCTATAAGGAGCCCTGTATTATAGAAGAATGGTATTAAAATCACAGACTAGGTGCTAAGAGTGCTCACTGTTACTGGAGTGTTGTTTATTTTATACTCACTTGACAAAGTAAAAAAAGCATATGTATGTATACCAACCTGTATACGTACATTGTCTATAAGTATTTCTATGTTACCTTTGGTAACTATATTAAATTAAACTGAGTAATACATCATACTGTTCTTTCCAACTCTGTTCTATTAATACAAGGATCATTCTAACCTTCTCCCTTATTTATCTGTAAGTTTCTATTCCAACAGTGAGAAACTCTCATCCATTTACTTAATTGTTCAATTCTAGTACAGTACAGCAGTACCAAAATTGTTAACCTGTAATCCTGTAGAATATGTCTTTGTATACGCAATGCCATTTTTAGTCTTACAGACTCCACTCATTACCGAATGTTTGGCCAGCACTTTTTTCCACCACCCGCTTTAGTAAGATTGTTTCATGTATTTTTAATACAACTAGATTCTCCTGTCTCATTCTTTTCTAAATGATTTTTTAAACATTTGCATACATTCAGGTTCACTCTTTGCGTTATAAAGTTTCATGGGCTTGGACTAGAGTCTAATGTCATGGACCCACCATTTCAATAGCATACAGAATAGTTCCATGCCCCATAATCCCCCTGTGCTTATTCGCCTCCCTGCTCTGCTCCCCCCCTCCCCCCGCCCCACACACACATCTGAACCTCTGGCAACCACTGATGTTTTACTGTCTGTATAGTTTTACCTTTTCCAGAAAGTCAAGTCCTCAAAATAACTGGAATCATACAGTACATAGCATTCAGCATAGAAGTTCAGACTGACTTCTTTTACTTATTAATATGCATTTAAGATTCTTCTATATATTTTTTGTTGTATAATAGCACATTTAATTCTATTGCTGAATAATATTCTGTTGTATGGGTGCACCACAGTTTATCTACTCACCTATTGAGGATATCTTGGTTGATTCCAGTTCTTAGGATTATGAATAGAAGTTCAGTAAACATTCATTCGCAGGTCTGTGTGTGGACCTAGGTTTTCAAATCAATGGGATAAATATCTAGGAATGTTATTTCTGGAACATACGGTGAGACCATGATTAGTTGTTTTAAGAAACTGTCACATCGTCTTCCCAAGTGTCAGTATCATTATGCCTTCCCAACAGAAATAAGAGATCCTGTTGCTCCTTGTCCTCAGCATTTGGCATTGTAACATTTGTTTGTTTTAGCCATTCTAATAGAGGTTTGGTGTTATCTCATGGTTGTTTTAATTTGCAATTCCCTAATGGCAAATGATGTTGAACATCTTTTTTATATGCTACTTTCCACGTGTATATCTTCATTGGTGAGATTCTGATTAGATGTTTTGTCCATTTATTCATTGTGCTGTTTGTTTTCTCATTACTGGGTTTCAAGAGTTCTTTGTATATTTTGATACCATGCCTTTGCGGACTTGTATTTTGCAAATATTTTCTTTCTATTTGTGACTTTTCTTTTCATTCTCTTAACAGCGTATCTTGCAGTGCAGAACTTTTTCATTTTGATAAAGTCAAACATCAGTTTTTTTCATGAATCATGATACTGGTGTTGTGTTTAAAAACTCATTGCCAAATCCAAGGTTACCTAAATTTTTCCTGTTATCTTCAAGGATTGGTACAGTCTTTCATTTTATATGTAAGTTTATGTTTCATTTTGAGTTGATTTTTGTGAAAGGCATATGATTTGTGTCTAGATTCAATTTTTTGCATATGAATATCAAATTTTTCTACCACCATTTATTGAAAAGACTATCCTTTGTCCATTGAATTGCTTTGACTCCTCTGTCAAAGATTATTTGGCTATTTCTGTGGGTCTGTTTCTGGCCTCTGTTATTCTGTTTTACTGACCTATCTGTCTGTCTTTCCCCCAATACTATGGTGCCTTGATTACTGTAGCTTCATAGTAAGTCTTGAAGTTTAATAACTTTAAGTCTTACAATATTGTTCTTTCTATTCAATATTGTGCTTGCTATCCTGGGTCATTTGTCTTTCCACATAAACCTTAGAATCAGTTTGCCAATATCCACATAATAACTTGCTAGGATTTTGATTGGAATTGAGCTGAATCTGTAGATCAAGTTGGGAAGAAGTGAGATCTTAATAATATTGAATCGTCTAACCCCTGAACATGGAATATCCCACCATTCATTCATATCAGAGATGTGTAGTTTTCTATGTATAGATCCTTATATATTTTGTTAGATTTACATCTAAATATTTCTTTTTTGGTGTTATTTTAAATAGTAATGTGTTTTTACCTTGAATCCAATTGTTTACAACTGTTACACTGGAAAGCAATTGACTTTGATACATAGAGCAATTATCGCTCTGCCACGAGCTCTCCAGGCTTCCTTCCCCAGTGCCCCCAAGTCCTGCTCCTGGGCTTCACACCAGTAATCCCTGCTCATGCCCTACCACCCACTCACATGCCAAAGATGTGGTCCTGGGACCATCTGCTTCAGAGCTCACTGGCCTGCTTGTTTAAAAGGACATGTCCTAGAGCCCGAGTCTGGAGCTTGAGGTTTTGGGTGTAGAATTTGTGAATATAACTACTTCTTGCTTTTGTTCCACCACTACCATCACCGTGATCCTTATATCCACTTAAATTTTAATGCAATTACTCCTAGAGTAGACATTTAATAAACCACCAAGTTAAACTGAATGTGAGTTTACAGCCTGCAACTCAAAGGTATCAACTAAATGTATAACAACGTTGTGCTGTAAGGAACAAAATATTACAGTTGTGATCCATGCCTTCAAAACACAGTTTAGTAAGGGGAAGGAATAAAACAACTAATTAAGGTTCTTGTCAAACTCAGATACCTGTAGAAACAAGATAACAGAAGCAGGAAGGACCACTTCAGATTAAGAGGACCAGGAAAGATAGTGGGGATGGTGACATTTACGTTAACTTTTGAAGAATAAAGAAGGAAGGCTGTGTTCTTGGGAGAGGAAGCCCCAGGAGCAATAACAGTGAACTTGACCGTGGCTGGCATGTGCATGTGGCAACAGTGGGAGAACTGGGAGCAGGAGATGCTCCATTTGCACTTCAGCGAAACCCTAGGACCAAGAGTAACCTAGTGCTAGACTGTGACAGTCCTTGAATTCCAAATTAAAGAATTCGAGTTTATTCTGTTAAAAGGAAAAGGGAGGGGGGTGGTGGTTATTGAAGGTTTCTGGACAGTGGGAAACACGATTACCCTGGGGAAATGCGTTGGCAGAAATGTGAACGGAAAGACCAGGATAAAAGCCAGTTGGGGGCTGTGGCAATAATCCATGTGGTAGATTTAAAATAAAAGCTAGTCTGGGTGGGTAGAAGAGGGGTATCTGATAAGAGGATATTTGGAATATATTAGAAAGGTGTAGATGTGCTGCCAGTTTCGATTTATTCTTTAAAAATTGAATAATGTCAAAGCTGATGCTGAGGTTTCTAGGTTGCATAAGCAGATGACTGGTGATAACCAGATGCAAACAGACTTAAGCCAATTGGACAAGGCTGCGTCTTCAGCACTTTTATAGATAAATGTAGTCTCTAAAAGTTTGAGATGATAAAGTTGTACAGTTAAGGTAGAATATTATAAAAAAAGCAGGTCTTAGACATTTATTAAATATTTCCTAAGCAGGCATAAAATGGTGTGTTCAGCGTGTCCTATAATCTTATTGACATCTCATTTCTCTGTTCTCTTAGATGACTTACCAAAACTTGCATGAAATATTCACCTGAGGCAGATGGATCAGTATTTTAGAGGCAAGATGTGGTCACCTTTCTAGTAAATAGTTACTCTATCAGGAAACCAGGATCCTTTGATCTAGCAGCTGACCCAGAGGGTCCTCTAGGGATAAAGTCGTTGGTGCCTTCTTCAAGAACACAAGACACAGGATTTGCTAGGTCCTGGATTCTGGGTTCATGCAAAAATGGGAAGTATCATTCAAATATCATCATAACTTAAATATCATTAATTTCACCAATAAGAGTTCATTTCTGGCATTCATTATTATGTAGTAACATCAAATCAGAGATCAACATAGCTAGGACCCTAGGAAGTACTTTGTAGTGCGGCCTTTCTGATTTAATGTTAAAACTTGTTTGCTGACCGTTCTAGAAATAAGAGTTTCTATTAGGAAAACTTACTACCCTAAAGTATGCATTAAATAAACATGCACACATTTGCATCCCCCTATGTTGAAGTATTTTAAAGTAAATTTTATAACACCAAGTTCTGGGATATGAGAGGAATGCTTTTGAGGAAGGAAGAGTAATTTGCTTATGTAAATCCTGACATTCTACAAAAATATATAGCTGTGCATAATAGGGGAATGTTTGACCATTAAAAACAATCTCTTTTTAACTTTGCTTAAATTCTTTACTTTTCCTTGGTACCATGTAAAATTTTCTGCCAATAGAAGCATATAGCAAAAGCTAAAAGCAGTTTTTCACCAGCATTTTTTCTTAAAATTTGCATTTGAGAAAATTGGTTTTCCAAAGAAGTAAAACAACAAGATCATATCAAAGCAAAGACTGGCCAAAGAACCCACACATTCTAACAGATATGAGTTTTAAATATGCTAATTCTCATAGAATATTGTAGGAAATGGAAGGATATAATATGTTTGCAATCAAATTTGATTTAGTAAGGCTTAGACTTCCTCACCTTAAATTTTAAGAAATGCTCTGAGACACACACAAAAAAATTTTGCTTGTAGGACCATGGCAAAATATCACAATGACATGGGGAAAAAAACCACCAAAAACACAGAATGAGCCAACCTGTGCCTTCCCTCTCTTTGCCATGTCTCCTGCTGTCCTCCCACCCAGCCACCTGCATGATGCATGGGTGTATATCTTAGAACAGGGCAATATATATATATAGATAAATAGATAGATAGATAGATAGATAGATAGATAGATAGATAGATAGATGATTTACATATTTATAAATTAAATTGGTCCCCATTTGAACTTGGCTATACCCTTTATTGGTTCCAAAACATTGTCCAAGTTCCTGACCTTCTCTTGATCTCAGTTTTTTAATCTATAAAAAGGAGATAGTTGTGTCTATCACAAACGCTATACAGGGGGTCAAATGACCAATATGTGTAAAGTGTTTAACAAAAGGCCTGGCATACAGTAAAGTACTTAATATTTGTTAACTGCTACCACTGCAGTACAATACAGGGAGAGGCCAAATTCAAAATTATTGTGACAAGACAACTAGCTTCACTCTTTTCTTCGTTGGGCAGAGCCATCAGTTTGCCTGTGGCAGGTCTTCAGTGTTCAGGTAAGACCTGCTTGAGTAGTCCTGGGTATGCAAAGGTAAGGCTGATTTCCCTTGAGGCAGAAGGAACAGGACATTTTGTAGCCTGACAAGGGTAATCCCTTTCAACAACCCTTGGAATTCAGAAGAGATCAAATATGAGGCTAAGACATTCCCTGGGAGAAAGAGGTATCACCTCTGTTGAGGTTCAGTGTTATCAGAAACTCTATGATGGATTCCTATGATTTGTTAGTCCTTTGGTAGGAAGAAACAAAAGGACAGTGTTAACCTAAAAATAAAAAGCCAAAATGAGAGGCAGCAAGATCTTTGGGATCAAAATGAATTGCAATCCTGAGAGCAAAGATTGAGACAGAAACCCAAATCCCAAATAGTGCCCCAATTACAGGGTAAAGACAAGGAGTTCATGAGAAAAGGAACGGAATAATTGCATGAATAGAAGAAATTTGTACTGGTGCTGACAGGCTTAGTTCTTCTTTAGTTTGGCGCCACTGGTTACTCATTCTGTCTTCAGAAAGTGATCCGTAAGTATCAGTTCTTGTTGCCAGGATATCTCCTTTTCCTGTTGGCCTTATAAACAGTTGTTTGTAAGACAATGGTGGTGTGGCCCAGTCTAAAGCTTACTTTGCCCAAGTTCAAACCTTCCAAAGGTCCAAAGAACAAAACACGCAAGGAGTTCCCCTGGAATCAGTGCTCTGGCCTTATTTTAAAATGACTCCACTTGTGTCAGCTTTTCATAGCCACAAAGGAGTGTGCACCATATGGAAATGAAAAGTCTAGGCTCAACACCAAGGTTAAAGTTGATTTGGGAGCAGGGCTGCCTTCAGTCCATTGTGATATCAAGATCAGAGGATTGATTCTCAAGACCCAACACCCTGTCCACTGATTTATGCTTTGTATAAAGAAAGGCCCTGCATGTGAGGATAAACTAAGAGACCTTCACATTTGGAATTCAAGGATGGGCCACTCCCCTTGAGGCCTATTTTAAGCATTATAAACTCTAAAGAGTGTCATCTCAGCAGTGTGAGACAACCCAGTGACTAAGGCGGACCAATTTCCTGCACAACCACATATGGCAACGAAGGAATCAACAATGGCAATGGACTAGGCAGACTGGCTACTTCCCTCAAATGCAGATGGAGCCCAGTGGCCTCTTGAGTGAACAACTGAAGTGAAAACTCCTCCGGGAGGTGTTGCTGGATCCTGGATAATTTGGGCAAGCAAGTTTTAAGAGATTAGTTATGAAAATAAAAAGGATAAAACCATATATCATGTAAAGCTGTCATACCATTTACATTGCATCCATCCATCCATCCATCCATCCATCCATCCATCCATTTATCTTTTTGTTAATCCATCCAGTATATATATCTTGAAGGTGCTATTTAAAACAGATAGCTTTACAAGACATGATTTAGCCGCAAAGGGGCCAATGAGCCCATCAATCAGATGTGCTTCATGAGGAGGCCCATGAAGGAATACCATAACCTTTAATTTTTCCACCTTGTCAATGAAAAATGGTGTACTCAGAAAGTTCAATCATCACCTTACTACCTGTGCAGGAATGTTTCACTCTGTGTGTGTGTATATATGAGGTCTGTCCAGAAGGTATCTAGCCGTGTAATGTGAAAAGAGAGACATTTAATTGAACAAGATACAAGAGATATTGTACATAAGACAATGGTGCCTCAGTCCCCTTCAAAGTAGGCACCTTGGGACCTCACACAGTTCTCCCAATCCCTATCGGCTGCCCATCCTGAATCTCATTGAAGATCTGAAATCTCTTACCTTTCAAAGGTGATTTTCATTTTGGGAAAAGCCAGAGGTTGCAGGGCACCAAATCTAGGCTATAGGGAGGCTGAGTCACCTGGGTGATTTGATGTTTAGCTAAAGAACTCTGCACTAGATGTGATGCGTGAGTGTGTGTGTTGTCGTGACGAAGCTGCCAATCACCAGGTGCCCATAGCTGCGGCCTTCTGAATTATGTGAATAGCTTCCATGAAAGACTGTTTAAGCATAATGCAAGATTTGATGCAAATTCTTTGCTCTACTTGCTCATTTTGAATGTGATCACCACACAGTACACATGCTCTCTCAACAGCATCTACCACCCCCACTGAGTGAAGTCATCATTGTTCAAGCATGCGCATCCCAGTCCAGTCTCCTAGGCTGCCAGGTTACATTAATATCATGCAAACTATTCTCGTTATCTTAACAATGGTTGGACTTTTTCTGAACAGACTTCATTTACATAGGCATTTTTGTTTTACAGATTCTTGGAAAGGCAAGGTATTTATTCCAGTTTTTGCTTGGTTTAGTATAACGATTGCTATTTTGATGTGGAAGTTGGTTTTGCAAAACAAAATACATCAAAACCCCCATAATATAAACTACTTAGAGAGGAAAGCCTTGGAGAGAGCCTGCCACGATGTTTCCCTCATCTACCAATGGGGACAATTCAAGATCAGATTTGGCTCCCAGGGAACCACTGCTTGTCTTTTCTTCTGGTGACCACACCGACAGAGGTACTGAGAAGAAAGCTTGCATAACCAGCAAACAGTGAATATCTGTGCACTGCCTTATCAGCTCTCCTGATTCTAAAATAAATGAATTCCCATCTGTTTTGAATTATCAGATATTTCTGCATCTGTTTAACAAGGGTAATATTATTAATAGTGCAGGAAAAACAGTGCAGCATCTGTGGATCTGCTGTTTATGTTCCTTTACTAATCTTCTGTGTTTTGCTTCTTGGTCTCAAGATGCTGGAATAGACATGCACTTTGCATGAAAGAAGACGTCTGATTCAATATTCCTTAATTAATGTAATCTTTTTAAGAGCATTCCAATATCCTTAGAAAGTCTTTGAGCACCTAGGCAGAATGAGGAAAGAGGTCCGTGCACTTACTTCCACATTTCTATTTATAGCAGCATCTGGCTGAAGAACTGCATTCAGCTGTCAGGGAGGCAGGTGTCCCCGTAGCTCCTGGACAGCTCCAAGGCTCAGAGAAAGCTGGTGGAGAGGGTCAGGTTGACAGATTGTTTTTGCTGTCTTAATGAGCACAAATTAACTGATTTTGCTGAAAAAGTCTCTTTGAATTACGACAGACAAAACATGTTTCACAATATGATATGCTTTCAGTGGGCAGCTCTCGTTCCTTCATGTACAGACAGCCTGTTCTAGTTTATTCCTAGTTAATTTTGCATCTTGATGACTCAACCTCAGCAATTCCCTAAAAACACAAACCCAAGAGCTTAGGAAGCAAAGGCAGGCTGTGTCTTTGCACCTGGAGCGTCTAATGGCAGGGGCTGGCAGCAATTGCTGAGTCATTTTGTCCACTTGGTTGTTTAATTCCTCCTTCATGGTGAACACTTGCCTGTGAGCATTAAGATGTGATGCAAAGACCTTCACACTTTATGATCACTCCCCTCCTTTTCATTCATATGCTTCCACAGCCCTGACTAGCTTGCCAGGCCACTCGCTACAACTGTGAGTCCTTATATATTCTAATCTTGAGTTACTTTTCTTTCCACACAATTATTTGACCAAGCAAACCAACCAAAGCACTGTCCACTGGGAAGAATTTCTCTTTCTAATATCTTTCAAGGGCTCCTTGGATGAACCATAGTAGAGTCGCTGTCCACTTTCAGCTGGTACCCATTTACCAAGGCAAACTACCCATAAACCAAGCTAGTTTTTTTTCCTGTCTATTTTGGATCTGCCATACTTCTACAGGAATGAGTTGAGGGAAGTATACTATTATAATAGAGGTGGATGCTGTCTTAGCAGTGCAGGCTGCTAAACAAAAATACCACAGACTGAGTGTAAACAATAAACATTTATTTCTCACATCTCCAGAGGCTGCAAAGTTCAAAATCAGGGTGCCAACAGATTTGGTGTCTGGTGAGGGCTGGCTTCCAGGTTCATAGAGTTGTTTTCTTGCCAGGTCTTCAGATGATAGGGAGATTGGCTCTTTAGCTCTTTGTAAGGGCACATATTCCATCATGTGGACTCTACTCCCCAAACCTCATCCAAAGCTAATTACCTCCCAATCACTACCTCTAAATATCACCTTATTGGGAGTTAAGCTTCGACATACGAATTTTGGGAGGATACAAACATGCAATCCATAGCAGATACCATGAGCAGGAGGATGGGGCCTGGGGCGTCTGGCCTAGCTGCTCATGCAGCTCACTTGGGCTCTCTGGTCCCGCTTGCGTTTGGTAACAGATGTACTGCTTCCCTCTTACGGTGACTGTTACTGGGCCTATCCAGACTTATGCCTGGGATTGACAGAACCATGATGAGCAACTGAGCTGCATGGTCATGTGGTGTCCCATCTGTACCAGGGCCTGGTGCCCCATCAGATGTTGTTTCTCAAAAGCATGCTATTCTGCTGCAGATGGCATGGCCTTACTCCAGAAGCCTGGGGGCCTGTGTTGTGCTTTCTCAGCGGGGTGTGGCACAAGCTCCGCTCAACCTTTTTTTTTCTCACCACTGATACCTCCAGCGCGATGGCATCCACTGATCTTATGTCCCAAGTTGCTTGCCTCTCATCCTGGACCCCCTGCAGAGTCATCTCCTGCTCCAGGTTCAAATCCATTTACACCTGGAAGATTTTGCCATTGCCTGGTATAGGGACTGGGGCTGTATTTCTATATGTGGAATGAAGCCCGCTGGGCATTGCACTTCTTTTTGTGTGTTAGGAGGCACAAGATACACTAACTTAGAGAGGATATCTCAGTATGTTCTCAACCACTGGACCTCTAAAAATGTTATGAGTGTGTCAGGTCCCTGGATTTCTTAGGGCCCAGAGTCTACCCTGTGGGGCACATTTCTCTTACTAAGAACTTCCAATTGCTAACCATCTCCTGTAAGATGTCCAGGTGACCCAGATTTCTTTGAACTCTGCTTTGACTAAGGGCAGGAGCGTTATCTTTGGGTAACGTTATAAATAAATATTTTTGTCTGACCCATGTGAATGCAAATGGCTTCTGATACTCTTTTCTGATTGAAAGAGAAGAATGTGTGTGGTCCAAAGCCAAAACTGAGACACATGCTAGCTTTTCTACTCTGTAGAGTTATCTGTGCATATAATCCCAGTCATACCCGCCTCTTTTGAGGACTAGTACATATTTCACTTTATTATATGAGTTGAGATTTTTGGCGCTCTTTCAGTCCTTGCAAAGATCTGAGTTATAAGATCCTCTTATGGGGTCCTTAACCTAGAAGCCCCAGCCTAACTGGTCACCATGTCCCTGCCACCATGGTGAGCACACCAAATAAGGATCCCAGTTAAAGCAGGTCCGTTTGGTGAGCCACCCTCACTCAGGCAAGCGGTGAGTGATTTTGTCCTATTGTGGAGAGGAAACCTAAAGACAGTGAAGTCGGGGGAAAATTGATTTAATCACTTTGCTGTATAGGTGACATCTTGACACCCATTCTTTGTCAGAGTGATTTCTAAAACATTGCTGTATCAATGGTATCATTTCTTACTTATAATTATCCTGAGAAGGAAGTGCAAAGTCCTCAACATGGTCAACGAGGCCCACACAGTCTCTGACCCCTGCCCGCCCTCCCACCTGAGAGAGGCGCTAGAGTCATAGGAGGAGCCTTACAAAAAAGTAGAAAGATAGAGTTTAAACACAGGATAACACAAATAATCACTTAATTATAGTTATTAGAGGTAGTGCCATTACATCCTTCTTTTATTGAAGATAGCCTGTTTTAAAAGCAAATGCAATCTTTTCTTCCCCAGCAAGACATGAGTCTCTGACACTATTTCAGGATTTATTTTCTTTTTGCACAAGCATGTCCTTAGATCTGTGGGTTCAGCTCTGCTCAGTCACCAGGTGACTCCTACAAAATTCTAGAAGTGTTCTCAGCGGTGAGGTCCACTCTCCTACACCAGCTCCTGTCTGGCGCAGGGTGAGCATTAACGCGGTGCTCCCCTCCGAGGGTGGGTCTGGTGCACAGGGCCAGAATGCAGCCTCGTGGGGTCTTATCTGCAGCCCAGCTCTGCTGGTATCCTGTCCTGACCCCCACGCCACTCGAGTGGAGGCTGAATGACCCACAAAATGCAAACTGGCCAATCTCCCAGCTTGGGCTGTCTCTGTGCTCCCCCATGGGCCTGCCCAGAGGCTGCTCCCTGCTTCCAACCGGTCAGATTCCTCTGGACCCCTGACAACTCCTTGACAGCGTGAGCAGCGTCTGCTGCCACACCTTCCCCCAGTCGGATCTCTTGGATAAAGAGCATTCTCTGCCTATTTGAACAGCCACTCCTCCACCCTTTCAAACGGATGGCTCGTAGAGGGAAATTAAACCCTTAGCCCTCGCTTCTGTTTTCCTTAATGTCCAGGTGTATTACTTTTTTTGAGGGGCTAGGGCTATGACACATATTTAAACCCCTAGGTTTCCCCCCACCAAAAAACAAATCTTCTGTGCTTGTCCTTTAGAGAGGACAGCAGGGAGTGGGGATGGGGGTGGGCTGTGAGTAGGAAAACAGCTTACATTCACTGCCTTGGAGTAAGAGGTGACTGATTAAAAAATGCAAAGGAGGCAGAAAGAGAGGACATGAGACCCATCTCTCCTCATGTTTTGCTCCCCCACCCCACCCCGCGCCATTGTCCTGTGTGGGTCCCAGGCTGGCAAGGCGGCTTGGATGCCCTCAGTCAGACCGCACACTATCGATTCACTTGGGGCTGCGTGCCAGTTTTCTCCTCCAGTCCATACAAGACTAATCAAATTAATGGCTGCTGTGGCTGGTTTTCATCAAATGCTATTAAAGTATAACTCTTTCATGAATAATTCTGAACACTGACTCAAAGCGATTGATTACAAGAACTACATATTTCAAATGGGAGGAATAATTGATGTTTTCAACATGTAAATAGGCTTCTAAGAAATTCTAAGATACCAGCAAGAATCACAGTGCAGCTGAGTTTTAGAGCCTCTGACTCAGATTTATTGTCCTATTTTGGCTTTCAGCGAACAACATGTGAAATCCTGTAAGCCTGTTTCATCCTGGTCCTGCTTGTGGATGCCCTGACTGCACTGAGCCAGCTACGATCTGCTCACAGAGTTACGCAGAATGAGGTAGTACTATTTCCTTTCTTCTAAAAGACCGGCATCTCGGGATACACAGCCGGTCATCGCGCAACTGTGTTCTTAATCAATCACAGTCAACCCACCCACGTCAATCTGTCCTAGAAGAAACTGACTAGTCAGGTGGGGATGTAGCACCACCGACCCAGGAGTGAAACCCGTGGACTTCCAGCTGCTATGCTGATTTGCTGCTCTTCATTTTAATTGCTCTCAGGCTTTGTCTTGGTTAGGTCTTAGTACCTATCTTGAGCCTCTGTTATTTGAGGAAGAGTTTGTACACCTTTTTCTGGCTCAACTGTAAAGTTCCCTTCTCACTGGATTTTTAAAGTTTGCTATCCTCTTTCCTTGTGATGGTTAACTTTTTGTGTCAACTTGAATGGGCCCTGGGATCCCAGATTAAACATTGTATCAGGGTGTGTCTGCGGGAATGTTTCCAGATGAGATTAGTGCTTGAATTGGTATATTTTCCTCCTGGGTGTGGTTGGGAAGAGAAGAAAAGGCAGAGAAAAAGGGAAAATTACTCCCTTCTTTCTTGCCCCACTGCATCTTCTCTACCTTCTCTTGCCAAGGGACTGGGATTTGTACCTTCGGCTCCCTTGGTTCTCAGGCCTTTGACTCAGACTGCACTATATCAATACTTCCTAAGTCTCCAGCTTGCAGAGACCAGATGTGGGTGGGGCTTCTTTGCCTGCATTATCTCAAGAAACCTGGCTGGGGACATATTTTGTAAATGTTCCTTTGACTAGAAATTCATCAGATTTTCCTTGTTCTTTGTGGATGCAGAGCTGAATGACATTTTCCTTTGCAAGTAGTCAGGCACTGCAGTGGATCTGGTTAACGGAATGCACAAAGTGAGGTGAGCCGTTTCCACGCCTGTTGCCAAATCTTTCTATAGAATCTTCCTCACCTGCTCTTTTCTCACCAGCCATAGATACACAACCACTTGTTGGAATATGTCTGGATCCCCAACACACTGAATGGAAGGCCATGCAGTGGATATCCAACTTAATTGCAACATGAGATTGAAATAAGCTTTTATTGTTAAACCACTGGGAAGTTGGATTTGTTCACACATTAAAAACCACTGCTCAGCAGTAAGTGGCCATTGAAAAAGCTGGATAATGTGATCGTACTTAGACTCTAGAAAGATTGCTCTGGTAAACGTGTGGAGAATGGAAAGCACTAAACAAAGTAAGAGTTGGGAAGACCAGTTGAGGCCGCATTGCATGCGTCCCAGCAGAGCTGATGGGATAGATCCCTGCATGGGGCCGAGTGACAATGACAGAAACAAAATAAATACAATCTATTCCCACTGGGACCACTTGGATGTGTAAACAACAGAGAC
This sequence comes from Pteronotus mesoamericanus, assembly GCF_021234165.1. Taxonomy (NCBI): domain Eukaryota; kingdom Metazoa; phylum Chordata; class Mammalia; order Chiroptera; family Mormoopidae; genus Pteronotus; species Pteronotus mesoamericanus. The sequence continues at coordinate 8,940,474 of NW_026555310.1, forward strand.
TCCCAGTTTTCTGGCCTATCTGAAGCTCTAAATATTGCTCTTCAAATTCAAGAACATTATAACTTGTTCAAAGATTACTTTATAATAATTTTATCATTATCAAATCTAAATAGTAATTGTTAGAGTGGCCTTCCTTGACTTAGCCAGTCTCTTTCATGTTATATATTTTGTTTCAGTCCAGAGTGACGGTTTTTAAATACAGATCTTTTCCAGTGTGGTTAGGTATAAGGCAGCTGGACTGTCCAGGTAAAATAATGTATCCAAAGGAAATAAATCTATAAACTGAATGAAAACCCACAATACTGTTTTAAAATGCTATTCTATAAAGCACTGCTGCTTGGCCGAAGAGTTGCCTCGAATCCAGGAAATGCTATACTAAGGTGGCTCTTCCTAAAAGGCAGGGCTGAGACAACATCCTGATTCACAAATAGCTTCCTCAACTGCATCCACATCCAGCCCAGGGGATGCTGAAGTGCAGGGCGCAGGTGTGTGGCGGCTCTCGTTTAAATGCTGATGACACCAGCACTTTCTCGCTTCAGGACTTATGAAAGGTGGTGGATTACCGGTGCGATGCAAAAGTTCTGATGAGAGAAGCTGGTAAAGAATTGTAAAAAAGAAGGCAGCAATGAAAGAACTCCGGAGCAGAGGAAACCTTGAGGAATAAGTCCAGCACAGCAGTTCGAGGGATTATAGCCATTGATTTTAGACAATTTAGCCACTTGCTTTAAACTAGGGGCTCTGAACTTCTGTTAAAAGTGAAAAGGGATTATACTGTGGCTTGTAGAGTTCAAAGCAAGTACTGTGCAAAGGGAAAATTGGGAGCAAACAGCCTAACCACGTTCAAGGGCGGCATCAGCCGGGAGCTGCTGATGAAGGTGAGGGGAGTAGGTACCACTGAAAGGTGGGCATTGCGGGGGCATTGGAGCCCTCACCTCACACCTGCACGGCCTGCTGCTGTTCACGGAGGGCTTCCACCCGCAGTGGCTCCTCTTTGAAACTCTGTGAGGTAGTCCCATTTTGGGGATAAGAAACTAAGGCTCGTAGTGTTCAAAGGACACGTCTTTAAGGCCAGTGCTTGTCCTATCACGATACAGCTAGCTTGTCTGGGTAAACATTTTTTAAAATAATGCAATTTGGATGGTCACTTCAAAACAGAGTTGTTTCTGGAGCCTCTATTTAAATTACGCCTTTAAAGACCAGCCATTTGCTTATCCTTCTCTTCTTTGCTTGAATATTCGTAACTACCTGTTCCTCCCTCGACATCTGCCTGGTGGTGTTCAAAACTTGCAGAGATCTATCCTTTCCCTTCCCCACGGGAAAGTAAAATTATGAAAGAAGCCAAATCCAATGCCGAAAATTGTATTAGGACAAATCTCTGTTGTGGTTTTATAAATGTAGCTTAAATCAGAACACCTGGCAACAAACTGAATGCTTCTGCCATTTAATTCAACCTTATCTGTTTCAATCATATAATTTAACTTGGAAATTACAGCCAGACAGCTGTTAGAAATTATTTAACTTAGGTTCCTGAAAGATGGGTTGTTAGAGCTCAAGTGTCTTATGGTTTTATAACTGCTCCACAATAAAGTTCCTGTTTGAGATGGATACTCTAGTTTTAATGGATGTGCATGAGTTTTAATAGAAAATAAATGGGACTTTGGGGTCAGACAAGCCTGGGTTCAAATCTTAACTCTGCATTTGCCACCTTTGTGACCTTGGGCAAGTTAATAAACCTCTCCGAGCCTCAGTTTCTTGGTCTGTAAAGTAAAATGAACCATACCTACCTTCCATGGTTCATGTGAGGATTAAATGCTGTAGTTTGTGAATAGAAAATACTCAAAATGATAATATTATCAATATGAAGATAATACGAAGAGAAAAGATCTAGAGAGAGGGAAAAAATTTTATTAAGGTGAAGAGCACCTATAAATTATAAATTGGGTTTGTTACTATAGTTCTAAATTATGAATTATATGGTCCTTCTCAATCACACAGGCAAGTTCTCAAAAAGCCCAGTAGTACAATTAGTTGGGGTTAAGGAACTTAAGACCTTATGAAAAATTGTGTTGGAGGAAAGAGATAAGAAAGAAACCTATGAAATGCAGTATACGTGTTTTATATTCTCTGAAGTAAAATAACTGATACCTCACACAAAGTCGAAATAATATCAGGGGTATATTAAGCATATTACATTATAAAAGAACCTGTCCAATTTTATTTCTCACTAAAAATTTTCAGAATGTTTATCACAAAAAAACTGCCAGATGTTTCTGTTAGCAAGATGCCTGCGTCCACGTGTGGACGGTTTGCTTACACGCAGACTTCCCCCATGTTTGTCCTCCCATCAAAGATGCTCCAGTCTCACTGAATTGAGGGAGGGTTTATTTGCCTTTCTCTTCTCATGCTGCCCACTCCCTCGACACTTTTGTAACTTGTTTCCCAGATCCCATGACTCCTTGCCCAGGTCTCACAATGCTCTCCAGGCCAGGCATAGAGTAATTTGACTGCTAGAATGTTTAAGACGCCAACCAACCAGCTTTTTGTATAACCCCCTCAGTTGTGCTGAACATATCTTTTTAAGTCTCCTATCTAACTGTAGGAGGACTGGGCTCATGTTGAAGTCCTTTTTACAAAGTCCTTGCTTCCTCCCCTGATATTTAAAGCCCATCCACATAAAAACTGCCATTTTCCATTGCCAGCACTTCCTTTCAGCAAATTCCACTCGTGCTCCACCATCTGCCTAACCTTTTCTTTCCATTATAAATATCTGCCTCTTTTTCCAATTAACTTCAACAAGAGTGACTTGTGAGCTGCAAATACTACAACTCTCTAGTTGTTTAATTTATAAAACAGTTGTAGTCCTAAATGGTAGTAAGTCAAACATCGTATCTATATTGGGTCCCATATTGGTTCCATATGTTGCACACATACATGTTTAAAAATAGGGGGAGACAAGAAAAGTGCCAGTTTATATGTTGCAAAACTGAGTTGCTCTCCCCCTTTTAAAGGCAGGTATTTAATAGGTTAGAATTGGTTGCAAGGGGCAAAGCTGGAGGAAATTTCGCCAGGTAGACTAGTGAGCCACATAACAGTCTTAGAGGGAAAAGCTAACAAAAACACAGTACCCAGATTGTGGTCGCATATCCAAGAGTCCTCCTTATAAATAGCGGTCCATTTAGAGTGAGGACAGATAGATGATAAGGTGATGGGGGTCGCATTGAAGTCTGGGCTGAATGTCAGATAATCCAGCATGATGAGCCACAGTTACAGAGACAGCTGAGGGTGATTCCTTGGCATTATCTTTTGTCCTTCTCATGTCGGGTTGTGTTGGTGACCCAGAGGACAGCCAAATAGCATAACAGAACCGCTAATGGAGCCCAGAATTGAAATAGGACATGGCTCTCCTCTTCAAATCTGCATTGTCTGTGTAGAATGACTTTCCATTGTCCTTGTGGCCAATAGTATTTCTGGAAACTACTTGTGATATCTGAGCTATAAAAGTAAAAGATTTGGGGCTTGGCTGACCTTAAAGCAAATGGTGAAGAACTGATTCTTAACATTTCTAATACAATTCTTTGGTGATCTTAGATGTGCTAAAAGAGAACTTCAGAAGTAGCTACTGTAGGGAGAAGAAGAGGTAGCTAACAATAGCTATATGATATAAATGGGTATGTGGCAATGAGATTTATGTGTAGGCATATATTATCAGGCATAAATTCATGGTGTTTATTTAATTTTCCATTTAAACTACTAATGAAATACTCTTTAATGTAAAACACTAAAATCATGTTAAATTAATGCAATTTATGCACTACACAGAATAAAATACTGTAATTACTAAACAGTTGAAATGCAATTTTTTACAGTCCTTAAGCATCACTGCAGTTAAGGCATCACATTTATTGCACTTTCCTTAGAATCTGTGTTTAGTGATATTTAATCTTTTTTTAACTCTTCATTTTCTGAGTTTACTACACATCTTTTTTTTAATGCCTTCAATAGTCCAAAATGTTTTGTAGAGTCATAGTCCATTGGTATATGACTCAGAATCTGAGACTACACATGAATGGATGTGATTTGAACTTTTATTTTATTTTCTAACCTTTAGTTGGTGTAAGTTCAGAGGGAATGTACAATATCCAAAAACAATAGGAAAAAAAAAGATTAGTGTGTAGATAAAAAGGTCAAGATTGGTGTATACAATTGGATATTGGAAGCCATTGAAGGTTCGAATCTGGTTTGACTATTAAAATGCCGTCCCTGGACATTACTCCATTTAGTACTAATATTTTCATATCAGCTGATAACTTCTCTTATCAATCCCTAGAAACACATAGCATACATAGCGTTCTAAGAGTCTAAGATTTCTCTTTTTTTCCTACCTTACTTCTGCTAATTAATGCCCCCATTGGTACACTTTTTTTCTTAATACCTACATAAAGATTTTCAAATAATATATTTTTAAAGCATCTACTGTGTTAAGATTTTATTTTTAATTTTTATCATTTTAATATGCAATTAAATTTATTGGGTGACATTGGTTAATAAGATTATATAGGTGTCAAGTGTACAATTCTATGATACATCACCCATATATTGTACTGTGTACCTATAACCCAAAGTCAAATCTTCTGTCACTATATATTTGATTCCCTTTACCTTTTACAATCCCTCTTGCCCACCTACCCTCTGGTAAACACCATATTATCTGTGTCTATAAGGTATTGTTTTTCTTGTTTGTTTATAAAGACTGCATATTGATAATAACCACACACTTTCTAAATCAATTTCCTTCTTCATTCTACGAGACAATGACTTTCAAAATAAATAAAAATATTGTTCTAGGTGGTAATATTTTCTTGTCCCAGAGGCAGAAGGTGAATGTTCTGTGCTATACAAATTTGATATAGCCAACATTACCACATGCCAGAGATAATATGATAAGTTTCTTTGGACAGCATGGTCAACGAGTTACTGTAGTGAGCTTGATCTCTGCATTTTTAGTGTCAGAGATATTTATTATTCTAAGTAGCACCATGCATGGCTGTTGAAGGCAGAAGAAGGAGCAGGTGCATGGTTCCAATTTGCTTAGTAAACAATTGTAGAAAGATGTTTATAAAAGCTGGCTTTCAAGTGACAGATAAATGCATAGTTGTATAATGCATGCTAAATTCAGCATGCTGCAAGCTTAAAAGCAGATAGATCAAAACAACAGAGATTTAAAAAATCATAAAGACAAAATATAGCTATGTCAGTATGTGGCAGGAAAATAATTTTGCCTTAAAAGCAATCTTCCCCAATGTCTTCAAGGAACATATTACCACAATTTCTGGGACAAAGTTCAAGGCAAGTTGGGTGTCTTTCATTTCTTAACTTGTCTGGCGTGGAGTTTAGAAAAAAACGGGGGGCTGTTGTTACACTAAGATATAATGGAATCCCTTTATCTCAAACAAAAATAACATCACATAATTACTGATGTATAATTTTCTTATTTATTAATGTGAAATGTTTAATTCTTAAAAAAACACACACACACACAAAACAAGCCACTAAACAGATTCTTTCATGCACGATCTTTTCTACCTCCCAAGGTTCCACTGCATGACTTTTAGAGGAGTTTCTTTGCTCAGGATTGGCATATGTTTTTCAATATTCATTGTCCAGAGCCACATTTACAGAAAGATGTACAAATAATGTAGATGTTAGGCTGTGTACCCCTCACATGATTAAAACTTCAGTTCCTTGGTTTTCTAGGGCTTTGTGTAAATGCCAATAAGTTTGAGAGTTCACCCAACGGTGCCTCTAAAACTTTGTTCCCTTAGGTGAAGGGCAGACTTTTTAATCAAGTAGCAATTTATCTTTAATTAGGAAAACATAATTAAGTATTATCATCTAACTGCAATTACTTGTTTGAGAAAGTCACATTTCATGAGTAGTGACCCATGCTGGATTATCATTCGCCTATTAGGGAATTTTGCATCTGTATTTGGATTTGGCCAACAGCCAATAAAAATTCAAAGGTTATCACCATGTGTCATTGCAGTCCAGCTATCAAAGTCACCAACTCCGCTGCTGAATAAGAAACCAAGAGATACTTCCTGAGCCACAGCAAGGCTACATTTGTTTCCTGGTCAGACATCAAGTAGAGGCCAAAATAATTGTATACAAAAAAACCCCATGTGAAGTAGATTAGAGAACTGTTCCACACTTCGTTTCTGGTACAGTTAAAAACAGTTTAATGTCTCAAGGCACCACTATGGTTGAACATCAGATACACAGGTAATCAGCTAATCTACTACGCTGTAAAGTCAGTAAGTAGCTTGTGCAATTGTGAAAAGCAATCTCTAGGGGGCTGTTAGATATACAGTAGGCACATGTATCATAATACAAATAGAAAACAATGAGTCCTAGAAAAAGCATGTTGAGCACCGTTGTGGCATTGTTTGTATTTCTCTACCTAACACAAAGTAAACCTTACATTTACAAAAAGAAAGACAAACTGTTTAAAGTTACACTCAGGGTTGCTTTTTGTGCTATCTCCAAGTAAATGAGTCTAGTTCGTAGGCGTACTTTTAGAAGTCGTTGGGTCAGGGTCAGCTTGTGTCACGCTGGTAGGCTCGTTCAAGTGCGAGCTCAAGTTTTCTGATGTCAGGTGAGAGGACTTGAAGACAATCTCATTGAAGTCGGACCTGATGCAAACCAAAGAAGGGTCGTTCAAAGGGTCTTCCACTGAGGCCTGGGTGTTTTCTCGAGTGAGGCCCATGTCTTTGCTATGTTCTGATGGGGATTTTCTTTTCATGCGAGTGTAAGTCTTGTCTTGGTTCTCCATGCCTTGCTCATTTTTCAAAAACCGTCCAAAGAACCAAATGAAGAATCCAAACCACACAAATGCTATCAGACTTGGAACAAAAGCCATACACTTGACATCAAGGCTAGCCCCTGTGAACCTGCTGTGCAGAAACATGTCTCCCTCAACATACGTTTTATTTGTCTGAGGGTTAGTGTGATTGGACCTCCATTCCCAGGAGAGCTTTGTTCTGTTCAAATCCTTTAAACTTTCTGAGTCTTTCACTGTATATATCTTCTGCCCTGGGCCAATATACTGACCGTATTCATGAGGCTTATAAAATATCTGGTTCTTCCACATATTAAGATCCAAAATCAAGACGAGAAAGATAATTCCATAGTTAAACCATTTACCTGCATTAAAAAAGAAATACTGCATATTAGTCAAAGACCCATAAAACGGCAATAGGGTTTTCTACAATAAAATGTAGATAATGGTATATTAGTATAAATTGCTAATGTTTTAGACCTGTTAACAATTAATTTTTTTTCAGAGTGCTATGCTGCCATTAAGGGAAAATTGGCAAAGGGAATTTCCTAAATGGATTCTAGGAACATGAAAACGTGACTCTAGGTCCCACAGCCAGGAACTTATGATATTTACATTAACCAGATTAAGTCTCCTTGTTTTATAGGCTCCATAGCTATATTCAAATTTGGGCCCATGTAGGTTTGTCTCTACAACATTTCAATTAATGTTCAAAAACAAAGTTCTAGTAAAATTCTAGGAAAAACCCAATGTATAATTCAACATCTCTTATAGTTTTATAATTATGTCTGGGCAAGACATAAATCATTTTGCAATGTAAGCACAGCGGTATATCAGTTGAATTAACATTGCTCTTTATAGGTGACTTGTTGATTAAGCCATTAGTTGATGTGATTTGGATCAATAATCCTTGAACGTTCACTTCAAGACTTTAAAAATAATTGCATTGAATTCCTATTGAACAGAATGCATTTATCAGGCATATAAATATAACCACAGCTAATGAACAGTTTTAGAAAACACATTTGGAAAGATCATAACTACTCTGGTATTTTTGTAGTATTTTCCATTTTTTTATAAATAAGACAGTCTTTAGAGTAATATTATCTAGTGATATCTCTATATCAGCAAATGGAAAATGTGGAAGAAGTTTCAATGAAATCTACATTCCATTATTGTTATTATAATCATTTATTGTAAGTTTTACAATATCAAGCTTATCACAATAAAATGGTAATTTTTTATTTACTATTTATTTTTTATTTACCCACCTCATAGATTTGCTGTGGCAAATTAGGTGACATATGTAACATATTCTAGAAGATTTGGTTGTAATTATTGTATACATCATGTCAAAATTATTTTATTTTGTGTTTGAAGATAACAGTATTGGATATTATTAAGTTACTGCTTTACATAATTATAGAACTCTTGGGGCAGGAGAGAGATAGGATCTTGGGCAAACTTATTAAACCAAGAATGATAAAAATGTATTTTGCAATATGTACCCTAACAGAATAGATAGCTATGTAAAAAGATAACTTTGTAAGGAGTTTACGAAAGTATTTTATCATCCTTGTTGCATATGTTCAAGTTCCTATTATATGCAAGGTTGAAGGGTTTTAATCCTGACTCTGTTTAAATTCTCTAAACCTCAATTTCCTTACATGCAGAAAATAATAGCACTTACTAAAGCTGTTAGCATTTTTACATGAGATTATTAAATGCTAAGCACAGTGCCTGGTATAATAGGAATCCAGTAATTATTACTATTATCATCAAAGCTTTGGCTAAGCCATGATAATGCCTTCATTTGCATGGGAAGATACAATTTTTCTCCCAAAAAAGAGTTTATGTAAACTATATGAAGGGAAATTACAACTGCCAGCTTTGAAATTATTTAACTATATAAGGTATATAATTCTTATAATGGAAGCTATTGCCTGAGTGATTTATTTTGCACACCTAAACTAGGAAGTGAGTTGAAACGCTGGAAAGGTTTCCAGATACGATGAGACATTTGTAACACCTGGCGCTGTTAAGTTCCAACCACTCCTGCCCTTGTAGGTCTTCAAAACTAAAACTGATTCTTACTAAGAATCAACCAGGCAACAAACGAAGAAAGCTAAACCCAGTAAAATGCAATCAAGTACAAAGGTGAGCTTCATCATTCCACTTTTATTGTGCTCATAATGGACTCTGTGTAGGATGCCTTAGGAAACGCTGAGAATGTATGTTTCTGCCTTCTCTGGAGGAACCCATCATCTGGTTGGGGAGCAGGACAGAGACATCAGCAGATAAATAATAATAAGAGAACACATTTGAGAGATGCCCAATGATTGATCAAACCATAGATGCTGAAGATGTGCAGAAAATCGAATAAAACCTGAGAGCTAATTTCTGTAGGATTTTGGGGAAAAAAAATAGCAATTCATGTGGTCCTTGAAAGAAAAGCAGAATAGAAAGCAGTTTAGAAAATTTTGCATTTCTTTTCATTTGTGTTTCCTACGCCGCAGAGAGAATAACATACAGAAAAAGATCAGGTGGTGTGTAACAAAGAGGATGAGAGGAGGAGGAAGAAAAAGAATGAAGAGTATTGTAAGAAAAGAAAGGCAGGAGATGAGAGAGCGACTGGTGATGTGAAAAGTTCAGAGATTTTTCATGCAGCATTCAGGAAGCACTTGTGTGTAGCAAGTTGAGAGAGGAGCTTTGGGTGTTTCCCTGTCATAGGAGATTTGTGCTCATTCTCTTGCTGTGAGCTGTATGAGTTTTAAAGCCAGGCTGCACAGGGGGCAGTGGGATAGATGTCCTCGAACGTGTATGCCTGACCATTACCTTCCTGATTCACAGAGCTTGGCTCTTTGAGAGACCTGCACACTCTTAGGTCATTTTTATGAACTCACAAACAGGGCGATCCTCCATGCAGGGTTCCCTGTTCCTATGGTAAAAGGATATTAGGAACTAAACAGAGGCAGCAGGCAGCAGCAGAGAATCAGGGAGAAGACAAGGAAGTCCATAGAGCTTGGAGAAGGATGCTTTTCTGAGAGGTGAGGAAAAGGTGCTCAATGAATGTTTATAGACAAAGAAAAAGCAAAAATCAGAGGATAAAAATGGAACTAGGTACACTGATCACACTAAGAAGAAACCCTGAAAACAGGAGGAGCTTTTTTTCCTACTTTAAAATTACTTTCATACCATCTAAGATGAATGCTAGTAGGTCAGTTTGACCACTAAACTTGGACACTAAAGGATAACTTTGTTATTTCTCATGTGACCTGGAGTGTGAATATTCAGAAGGGATGGAGGGGAAGCTCGACATCAGTTAATGGCTATCGTCACCCTGCTCTGACACATCTTCACCCTTTCCGAGAAGGAGCGCCCTCGTGACAAAGACCACAGTCTGGAAATTGGCAGATGGGGATTTTGTTCTAACACTGAATTTGAATCCTAAAACCTTGGGTAACCTGTGTAAGCTCTCCAGGCCTCAATGATTTTATTTCCAAACGTAGGACACTGAACAAGATGCCTTCCAGTTCTATGTTTTGTCCTCTTCCGCCAAATCCTTCTACTTACTAGCTCTGTGAATTCAATTTTTTATTCTGTGAAATAAGGAATAATGCCAGTGTAACTGCATCAAAGGATTACTATGAGGATAAAATGAGAAGCTATATTTGAAGTTCTCTGAAATATACTGTTTGCCAAAAGTAGGGTAGTATTATTTCTGCAATTTCTTTGCTTTAATTCAGTTACTATAGGATCTTGGTGACAGAGTAAAGGGATCAATTTGGATAAAACAATCAATACTGTGCACTGACAATAATGGGTAGATATCACTTGATCAGTTTTCTAAGAGGATCCAGTGTGTAGCTATATGAAAAGATGCTTTGCAAATCAACATATTTAACATGTTAAAAATCTTTAGCAATTGGTCATTGTTTTACAGGTTGCAGTAGAATTGCTCCTGAGAAAAGGCCTTGTAGATACACAAATTTTGAGATCCAAGGACAGGACATAATGCACCCTCCCACCCCCTCCCACCCCCACACACAGCTGAGAGGCCATGTGGAGGAGGGGAAGTGCAGAGGGCAGAGAGGGAGCTGAGGCAGAATCTCCAACAACATCATATTTCCTTATTTTATTCTATGGCTATATCACTGTCCTTCCCTACGCTGTCATAGCCATTGAGCCAAAATGTGAAGCTCCTCAAAATTTAGGACAAGTGGCTCTTCTTATTTTTTGTTTTTTTCAAATGACTTGATATAACTTCTGGTCTATTTATACCTTTGTACAGAGGAAGGACATTCATCTTCATCATCCATCCTTATATTTTCCTATACCGTGTTTTGTTACCATGGTAATGTTTTTTCCTCTTAAAAAAATTACTTTTGCTCCATGAGATGTAGCAAACCAGAAAGCAAAATCAGATGGGACAACTCAACTTCAGTATTCTCAGTAAGGTGAGGGAATTGAGCTATACAGCCCTTATGGTGTCTTCCCCCTCTAAGAGTTTCTTTGATGAGTCCGTGAAATAAACATTGCCTAAACATTAATGTTTAATGATGGGACAGGAAAACTTATCATTAAAGCAAAATGATGGAATACACAATTTCCAGATGGAGAACACTTCCCTTAAGAAAAAAATAAGAATTGTATATTCTGAGAAACAGTGTTTACCATAAAAAATAAATTTGAATCCCTGAAATAACCTACATGGAAAGGATATAAAACACAAAAAGAAAAGAATAGAAAATGCTTCTATTTCATTTTCCCACGTGTGTTGTTGTGAATGTACAATCAACCATAACAAGAGGTTTGGTATTTCAGCATTAATCATATGAAAGATTTCGCCTTTCCCCTTGTTGTTTCAACTACATAGTATGATGTAAATCAGCAAGGATGTAAGGTAAAAACCCATACATTACTTCTATTAATCTCCTTGTTGAAATATCTCACTGTCCCCTTTAATGAGAAATCGCTGCATGGTGTTGGTGGGATTACCTCTTTCTTGTGTTCTGTGCTTTCAATGAATCTCACTGATTGTCAAAAATGACATTATAATGGTAATATAATATTATAATTTTATCTTTTCTACTTTGTGGGAGCCTATAGAATCCTTGACTGGTTAGTTTTAAAAGAATTCTTCATTAAATATTACCCTCACTTACCACAGGAAATGACAACAGTTAGGAAGAAAGTGTTATTTTTTCAACTAAGAAAAGCCTACAAAGTGCTGGTATTCCCACCATATAACAAAACTTGCAGGATTCAAACATGCAATCATAATATTTTTTTAAAAAATCTTTGACTCAGTAGTGGCCAGTTAGTATGGTGATCAGGCTGTGCCGTGAGCAGGTGCACACCACGCGGGTGCGGCCACTGGGCCGGACCCTGACATTCAGGGTGGACCCGTGACATGGGCAGGCCCCACAGGCCACTTAGTAACCATTATGGGACAGCAAGAAACCTGGCCTTGAAGAAGATGAGTTTTGGATAATTAAAGAAATAACATGTTCCTGTAACAGGCATCTTGGCCATATTCAATGTCCCCTCTTTCCAGACATGAGCAGTGAAAATGGGGCTCACTGAGTGAGCACCCCTTCAAGTCCCTCCTCAGGAAGTGGATGGATATCTAGCAACCACTTGAAGTGCTTGGGCCAAGAGGAGGCCATTTAGTAAATTGAAGATATTTACTAAATAATTTATGAATTAATGAGGGTTAGTTGAGTTAGTAAAGTATCTTCTTAAGACTTAAAAGCAAATGAATAGAGCTTCTCGAAGTGCCTCTCTTGTCACTGTTGCTTCGTAAGTCCAACCTGTGGCCCACGGGCTGCACGCAGCCCCGGATGGCTGTGAATGCGGCCCAACACGAAATCATAAATTTACTTAAAACATTGTGAGATTTTTTTTTTTTGTGTGGCTACATGCCGCAATGTATTTAATGTGTAGCCCAAGACAACTCTTCTTCTTCCAGTGTAGTCCAGAGATGCCAAAAGGTTGGACACCCCTGCTTTAGGACAAAATCCTATATGGCAAGTAGAGGGAGAAACTTGTGATGATAAAAGAGAAAGAAAAGGCCACAGATTTGTACTGAAGATTGCAATGAAGATTCTTGAGACTGGGAAGTGTGCCATGTTCACTTTTATATTCCCTAGATCCTAGCTTGGGTTTAGATGCATATTAACTTAGAAAATGTCTGTTAACAAGTAAACTCTAAAATAATGAGTAAAAAAATACGAGGAGTGAAGCTCTATCCTTTGAATCAAATACATATGTCACAATGATCTGGTACATTCCAGGATACTGCTCAAATCTAATATAATCTAGAAAATTGGGGAAATAAAATATTTATGTATTAACAATATATTTCAAGTTCTTCCTCTGAGTGTGAAGACAGTTTCTGAGGGGCATGTGAGTTTATAACAAAGATCCTCATAAATGCGTAAGTGAATGCAGAAATGAAGACAGAACACCTCGGTTTGGGCAGATCAGCTCAGAGGCAGCAAGGACTCACGGACTAGGGCAAAGCAACCAACCTGGAAAAAGATGAGTTTTAGACAAATAATATGAATTGCTGCTTTATGGAGAAATAAATGTAGTTGATTCTTAGAGCTGTAGAAATGTGTTGAGAATGGAACTGGCTTCAGGAAAATATTAGAAAAATTCACAACTGAGAGAACGGCAAGAGGGCTTTGTGTACGCTGGATAAATTCATGATCTTGGGGGACTACCCTGGTGAACAGGATGCATCCTGGTTCCCTGTAAGAAGCCCCCAGCTAATTCCGTCAGACAGAACACTCTGCTGGATGGACCACCGTCCTGCCATTCCCAGCACTTCCCATGATCTGATTAACACAGGAGAGATCTTTTAAAAAAATAATCTCTGGGAACTCATTTGCCAGAAATCATGCACTTTTGGAAATAAAACGGAGGGGTTTTATTCATTATTTTCCACATTCTCTCCATTATAAAGCCTCTGTGCCCTCACACTGTTCAGGGAGCAAAAATAGAACAGAGACGCTACAGAGGCTTGTTTACTTCAACATATTCCATTTTTGCCGAAAGGGTTCCCAGGGGCCTCATCACGCCAACAGTGAGAATGCGCTCCTCGCAGAGGCACAGGCCTTCCTTCTGGCCTTTCCTCCAGCCCCCTCCTAATTTACTCAGATGATGGCCACCAACGGGACACTTCCTTTGTCTGGCTGGGATGACAGATGGCAGAGCTTCCACCGGGATTGGCATTAATAGGACTCAGAGGAGCTTCTGAGATTGGATTGGGAGGCCATTCCTCTCTTGCCTCTAGAGACTTAATACATCACATTTCGAATCCGCCTTGCACTCACCTTATAGGTAAACGAGAAGAGGGCAGAGGAGAGAATTACACAGTTGCATTTAGCATTTACTTTGGGATTGGGCTGAAAAGCACCAATGTGACCTAACCACTGACCATCTCTCCCCTTTGTTAGTGAAGTCAAAATTCCCAGAAAAAAAATATTTTAACACACCCTTGGATAAAGAGGATTTATTTTTATAAGCTGTAGCCGAGCTTATGAAATGAAAGCTCATACATACTACAACAAACCATCTGTCAAGGGGGATCCAGATGAGCTAAACAGATGCAACAATCCAAGTTATTTCTGACATGCATAAATAAAACTAGCTTAGAATCAGGATAAAAAAATACGCGAATCCTTAATGCTTTGAAAATGTCAATGGGAACCCCTCAGTGCCAGCTAACCCTCCATATCCAGAGCATGTCACTGGGAGAGACATTTCCTCCATCCTTGTCGGCCTCCTTCTTGAGGACTTGGAGCAGTAAGAGTAGAGAACCCACAGCACTGCATTAACATTACGAATGCCCTTTTTTGGCTGTCTAATGTTTCTTTTTAATTTAAAAGAAAACATAAACCTTGGGTGAGTACATGGAAAAGCTCTAAGTAAAGGCAGTGAGAATTTGAGTGCTTCCCATGTGGCAGACAGTGTTTTAAATGCCTTGTGCATGTCAGTTAATTTAATTCTCACAGCAACCAGTGGGTAAGTACCAGTATGGTATCCATTTAACAGATGAGAAAACCAAGCCTCTGAGAGGGTAAGGAGCTTGACAAGGGCCATGCCCCCTATCACTAGCAGAGCTGGAGCCTAGGCACCAAACATTCCATCACCTCAACATGCCCTGAACACCCTTTGGAGACCACAGAGAATCCTCATAGCCCTTGTTCAGCCTGTTCTAGTGCCAAACAAACACAGGAGAGAAAGCAAAACACAGAGCCACGTGGTGGTCCATGGGATCCCCTCCTCCCCCAGCTCCAGTGTCTTCCGCAGTCCCTCGGGCCTTTCCCAGTCACGCCTGGCTTTGGGACCTCCTGTACTGGCCCCAGTTCTCAACTTCCCAGCTCCTGGCAGGGCCTTCCCATATGCCTTTCTCACTGGCCACCCCATTTCCATGAAACTTGCATTCTGACCCTCAGAGCTTTGTTTTAAGAGCTGCGCGCAAAGAGAAATTAAACCTGGGATGACAAAACCCATCCGTTTCTCATTTCTGGAGTGCCCACATGTCTGTTTTTGTCACAATGCCCTCAGCTTTGGCTCCGACATCATCTGAGACCCTGAGGACTGGACGGTGCTGCTGGTGGCCACCCTGGATGCCAGTGCCATGCAGACTGCCTGCCGTGGGAGCCCGGGCAGACTGGCCTGCCAGTCCTTCAGCCTCTCCAGCCTGGGGGCCGAGGAGGATGGCCTGGGAGCCTGAGTCATGATGTCGGCCTGTCCAGAGAGGCCCCACCATTCAGTCCTGCAATGCCAGCACTTTAGCATAGTTATTTTATAAGTAAAGCCTGACCATCTTTTTTTTTTTTTTTTTTTTTTTTTTTTCTTTTAAGGAAAACAGCTGAGATGAGAGGAATTCTGACTATAGGAAATGTTTCTCAGCAGCAGCGTGTCTCAGTGCGGTCCCCCGCACCCTGCATGAGCATCCCTGGTGGTGCTGGAGGGACCAGGAGATCCCAGGCTCTAGCACACGCCTCAGGCATCTGGCTCCGGGTGCTCTCCAGGTGATTCCCAGACACCAAGAGTTTGGTAACCACTGACAGATACAGGCTGTTTCATGCTTAATCACCCAGGGGTGAAGCTATATTTGCTTATCAAGAAAAGCCCTGAAATCTCCCTACAAAAAGAAGCAGCACTTGGAGAAGGTGATCGAGTTAGCATTTGCAGTGCACTTGGAAATTTGTGGGCTACTCACTACTGAGGACACTAAAATACAACATGGAGCACTGTGTTTCTGACATTTTACTTAGGTTTGCCCCAAAGCAATGATTTTACAATGTCAGACAGAGTAAAAGGTCTTTACAGGAGATAGACGTACTCTAGAGCAGCCTCAGCAACCTCTTCAGCCGATTAATGAACAACGGCAATAACAAAAACAAGATGGGGAGAAGCTATGGCTTTCTTTAGCCTCCAAATCTATCACCTGTTTTCCTAGAAAATTTTATCATGGATGGATCTGGGGAGACGCATGATCCTCTTACCACATATTGAATTTGAATTGTTTATGGTGAATTCCCTTACCCCCAAACCCACATGTACCCTATTTTACTTTTAATTTAAACTCCAGAATCCTCAAAAGCTTTCCCGGCAGGTCCAGGCCCCCAGACATCTGCACTCATGGCCTGACTCAGGGAGACAGTCTGACCTCAACTGCGGCTTCTCAATCAGATGGAGAAGTTCCCAAGACCAGCATCACATGGGGAAGTGTTCCAGAGCCCCGTTGCCTGGCTTTTGCCCAGACCTGCTGGGTGGGAACCATTAGGAATGGGGCCCAACAATCTGTATATTTATAAAGTTCCCCAGGTGATATGATCATCAGCATAATTTGGCAAAACCCTGCACCAAAACCTTATCACAATATATTTCCACCTTCTGGCAAACTTTATTTACATGCAGTCTCCATTAAGATTTTACAAAATAATACTTGTTGGGAGGAAGGTTTAAGTTCGAAGCCATAGGAGTCTCTACCTCAAGGCTAATGATCCGAAGCTTCAGGGGTCCTCTGTATGCACGGTCCCCTTCCAGGGCTCTCAGTATAATTTTCAGTTGTTCTTTCGTATTCATGTTTTTAAATAGAGCATTCCGAATTGTGTAAGCTTCGAGTGCCACGAAACTTGAACCTGTCCCGTCTATAAATCAGCATATCTGACATAAAGCCATGTAAAACAGTCCCAAATCAAATACTTTTAGTAGCTTGATTTTTTTTTCTAATCAATGGTTTCCCTCAGTCCCCCCACCCCCTTTTTAAACCTGATATTCTGCACTCAAGCAGTATATTTTTCACAGAGATTCTGATACTCAGTCAGAGACAATATTAGTATCATGATGGCCTGGGACAAGAGCTGAGAGCAGGAACAGATGGTCCGGGCAAAAGCCCACCCAAAGGGATACGATGATGCCATGTGTGTGATGGCTGCTTTAGAAGTCCAAGAGGGTAGCATGCTGCCGAGATTAAGTGGGGACTCGGAAACCACATTATGTGACCTGAACTCAAATTGATGGATTTACCCAGTGAATTTAATAGATAGGCCTCATTCATTCTGAGTAGGAAAATAAACCTGCTGCATCTTCCCTATTCATGAGCTCATCCTCCAATTTAGGAAGGTCGCCTCAGCCTGAAAGCAGAAAACAACAGCCTTCAAGTTGAGACGCACAGGTTTTCTGCAGCGCTCAGAGATATTCCGGTTTTCTGTGTTCAAACTATTTTTATTCAGCAGCACAGACGGAAGTGTAAGCACAGGTTTCTCCAGCAGTTTTTATTATAGCAGGTGTGGGATCCTCAGACATTTTCCTTGAAACACACACATTGGCTACCTACATTTGAACCGCTTGGGGACTAATGCCATGCTTCATTTGATCACTCAGCTGTCTGCTTCTTTCATAAAGAAAACGAGGTATAAAACACAACCCTAGGAAGCCTTTTTTTAGATGAGAATGAGATGTCATGAAAGAATGTTATAATAAATCATATTGGAGGTGTTTCAAAAGCAGGACACATGTGAAGATGAAATAACCTGAGGAGCCACGGGGGGAGTCCCTTGAGACAAACAGGAGCTCTGCCACAGAAGGAAGTTGTTACGCCATCAAATGAGAAGCGGCCCGACTCCCTAAAGGCATAGGGTCTGACTGGAGCTTGAGGATACCACCGAGTCGAGCTCAGGCACAAATAAAAAACAAAGCACAAAGAGTATTCACGTTGAAAAAATTTCCTGAGCTGTGTATTGTGACAAGGAAAGCCACGAAGGGACAAGCCCAAGGTGGGGTATGAGCGGGAGGGGGGCTAACTCTCTCCTACTACGGTATAGAGTTAGCTAACTCGCCACGTCAAAGGTACGTCCTCCCCTCTGATAATCCTGTGCTAAGCACTAGGTCTGACACCAGAAATGGCCGTCCAACTGGGGACTACATTTCTCCCCTCTCCTTGACTCTCCGTGGGTCTATCCAAACAGTTATTGCCAATAGAATGTGAGTGAAGTTGACATGTTTTTTACACAAGCCAAGATGGTTGAGAAAGAGGTACGGCTTCTTAATCATTTTCCCCTTTCTCTTTATTCCCAACTGTCTACTGGATGTTGAAATGGAAATCGTTAAAGCCACCAATTAAGTCCAAGAGCAGCAGGCCGGAGCCCCAGTTGACCTGGAACCACCTTGTACTGTTATGTGAATAAGAAATGAAACTACATTCATGTAGGCCTCTAAAATGTTACCATTTGCTTTTTTAATAGCGGCTAGAGCTAGTCTAAGTAGGAGACAAATCCTGTTCCAAGTCATAACGTACCTGTTATGTGAATATGATATTCCTCCTTGAAGATCTTCTGGAAGAAAGGGATCTTGAACTGCATGTGAGGCGTATGCAAACCAGGGAGGTTTACATCAACATCTCCCATGAAATGTGGGAATTCCCAGTCCTAGCAGAGAAAAATCAACATAAAAACACATGTGTGTCTAGTTCCGTACCTAAGTAGCAAAACACCCCCAAAATAGACTTCTTGTAAGCATTTTTTAAAAAAAATCATTTAAATGCAGCCAACTGTTGCATGTATCAGTTCCATTCGATAATGGTTATTTCATGTACATTAGGTAATGGTATGAATTCAAAATCAAAATTAAATCATAACTTAAATCCTCAGCATCCTTCTTTACTGTGGTAACAAGAAACCAATACAGAATTGATTTGCATCTATGCATGTTTATCTCTTTCTTCTGAAGAACAGATTGTAAATTTTTATAGGAAGGAAGTAATCCATATTTTTTATATATGGAGTAATTTTTGTTTCACTACTTTTAAAACATATAAACCCTCTAACAGCATGTTTTATGTAAGAAGACAAAGTAAAAGGATCTGACTCATTTAACCAAATTCCTCAATTTATATCAAAGGACTCTTAGTAACCATCTCTGCTAGCAACTATAAGAATTGCAAAAATGCCAAAGACTCCTGTCCCACACTCCTGCAAATCAGCATCAATGGGAACCAAACCATGGAGGGCCTGGCATGCTACAAACAGTGAATTAATTCCCAAATTGCCATTCGTTATTTCCTTGTTGTAAAGGCCAAACCAGGCGGGATGACCTTCCCTTTTACAAGAAAGGGAAACAGACGGAAATGAGGAGTCTCACCTGCTTTTGAATTTTTGGCTAGAGGCATCGAATTAACGTTCGTAACTAGCATATGAACAAAGAATGCACTAAATTATCAGTTCATTACATTATCAGTTCCACATTTAGTGAATATTTTAAAGAACTTAAATATGAAAAAATAATGGACAAAACACTATCAATCCATATCTCAATATAAAAAGTTAACTTTTTCTAAGACTTCTATATGTGCAGCTGATGGAGGGGCGCTACTAATAAAACGCTTGAACGTGGTGGGCATTTTCATGTCCGTTCCACTTCCCTCTTTGCTGTGAATTCTGATTAAGGGAAAACAGGCCTTGGAGAAAGGCAAATATGGGAGTGGTAGTAAACAAGAAAGCTTTGATTGTCTATTAATTTCTTGATCTATGGATCACTTCAAGCCGCTAATAAGAAATATGCGAGAAGAAAAATAAACTGATACAACATCATCCTTTTCTATTAGTATCTATGCAAATATCTTGTTGGTCTCATTTCTTCTTGTTTTTCAGATATTAGCAGCAAATAGGCACGTAATTTGGGAAATTCAGAAAACCCAAAGCATCAGAGCTAAATTACTTTGAACATTTCAATCTGAAATATTAGTACAAAATGGATTGGTTATAATATTTGCGAACCTTTACATTTTATTAAAGTGCATTTGATACTATCTTGTTCTTTCTATGCTACTTGCAAGGCTCCTGCAAAGAGAATTGAAATTGAATTTGGCCTTTTGATAAATACAACTGACATCTCCCACAAAAAAAATTATGCTTGGCAAATAAAGAGACTGATAACCAAAGTATCTTTGAGTAGCCTTGGATAAATAACAGAAAACATTATCAGTAGAACAATTCTCCTTTTCATTTTTTAGTTTAAGAAGAATAATAATTCTTGACAGTAATTGGGCAAGTGTACTGAGTGTACCCTCTTTTTGGAAGGACATTCTTGGACTGCTCTCATTTAGCCTTTCTTTTTTTCTTTGTATCAATTGTTGTTACAATTGTTTTCAATTACAGTTGTCCCAATTCCCCCCCCCCATTGCTCTCCCCTGCCCCACCTACCCCCGCATTCCACAAAACTAAAGTTTCTATTGGGTATGACATTGGTTTTAGTTTGAAAGTAATCTCTAGAGATTTCTTGTAGACTGGGATCAAAACTTCATTCACTAAAAATATAGTTCCTCAATAATTTCCCACCTGTCCTTGGAAACAGAAAGACTAATTAAGGAAATGGAGATTACAGTGAAAAGAAGAGAAATTCTTGCTCATTATCTGGAATATGGCATTATCTGTCTTTTTTTTTTTCTTTTTAAGAGATCAGGACAGTGAGTTTGAGGAAAAGTGTGAGAGAAGTAGCTGGTGCTATTTGATTTAAGAAATTAAAAAAGCATTAATAAAAAAGTGATGATACATGTATCCTCTTAGATTTGCCTCTTTTACATTATTTTTTACAATCAGCACATTTTGTTTTTCAAAACCATTCTCATTAGTCTCCTAACTCTCTGCCTCCATTCTCTCCCTGATACTCTGGTTTTTGAACCAATTCCTATTCTGTGTATTTTTTCAGACTCACTATTCAATCAGTGTAAACTGTGGCCTTACTTGATAGAGCAGGATGGGAATAATGAGAATTGCTGCCTCTTACAGGGCAGCCTTGGGCTCATCCTAATGAAGAATGGGCATCTGAGGCCGATAATCACCCCAGTATTGATTTGAAGGAGGAAGAGGAGGGTAGACAGTGTTCTGAATTTCCCTAGGTTTCAGTCTCTTCATCCATAAGTTGGGCTTCAATATATCAATCTCACAGGCGTCCTGGGAGGGCGGGATAATGCTGTCCTTGCTGGGCACCAAGGGAAGAGGCAAGGAAATGGCCAACAGGTTGGTTTCCCAGCATAACTGCAAGGTCAGGTTTATCCTGAGAGTGAAGCTGAAGAAGCCAGTTGATCTGTTTTTAGGATCCAAGTGAAAAAGGATGAAGGCCATCTTTTCCCTCTGCCCTCATCCATTGCACAGCACTGGCCTCCTGCAGCCTCTGCCTGGGACTTTGTTCAGATCAGAGTCCTCCCAGAGCACTCTGGGTGCCGCCTGCCCTGGGGAAGAGCAATGTCTCCCAAAGAGACATGTGAGGCAGCCTCATGAGGAAGATGGTGAAAGAGAGTTGGCCTCTCATGCAACGTGTGTCACACTGTGGCGACCTCCAGAAATAGCCGTGGGAGCCTTTAACGGTCAGGGAGGGAGGCACGGCTACCGTGTGTACATAGTAGCTAGTAAGGCAGCAACATGCAAAACAAAAGACCGAAGAAATCCGGATATTTGTGTATAAATTATTGATCACTTGCAATGTTCTAGCATCACGCTAAGCAATATATTTATATTCCTACTTATGTATAAAATGATCCCAAAGACTTGCCGTTAACCCATTTTACAGATGAGAAAGTTTACTTCAGAGAAGTTAAGTTGTCACAATGTGATGTAGCTGCCATGTGGCACAACCTGACCAAAGAATACATACTTTCTACTAGGTCATGCTGTCTTTAACTGTGAAAAGTGACTGCACTGATTGCTTTTCATTCAGAACTGAAATTATTTTTATCTGCTCTCTCTGGTTCTAGTTGAGAATCGCTGAAGGCAGTCAAGCCTGCTTGTCTCACTGAAAGCCGGTTCCCGGAGGAGCTTTAAACTACCTTTCCCCCAGCCCCGCTCCAAGAGGCCCTCATTTTCATCTGACCCTACTTTGAGGAAGACTAACTGTAATTCTTTCTCTACTAAGCAACTGTCCCAGCAATAGGTGGCTCCTAATCAGACTGATGAGGGAAATTTGACTAACAGGTGATTGACAGCAAATATTGAGAAACTCTTGGCATCGTAACTATAATTGCACAGTTTTGTACACAAAGTGCATATAAGTGTTATGAGAGCTACGGTTTTCTTTCCTTCTGCATAAATATGAAATACGTATTTTGAACATAAGATAAAAATGTTGAATTAAGAGAATGATGAGACAAGATGTGTTCGGAGGCCAAGACCAAGGTAGATCCAGGCTGCTCCTATGATTGTATATTAGAAAATATTCATTTATTTTGTTCTTCAAGAAATGTGGTCAGTATTTAGTAATTCAAAGCTTCATTGCTACTTTCTGAGATTAAACCTAACAGTATCTGCAGAGTTCTATTACATTTGTGGTTCAGTGATATAAACATTATTTAGGCACATTGTATTGCACACGCTATTCCAGACATTTCTCATCAGCTCATGGTGATGAACAGACTTCCAACTTTGTATCTTGCTTCATACATGAGAAACAGTACATTTCCATTCAGATAGGCATATTTCCTATATAAAACTAAATGAGCAATGCCATGGTACATATCTAATCTTATTTTATACATACTATGGCTTACTATGCCTTTAGCAACAAAACTCACATTTGAACAATGATGTCCAAATTACACGTGGATGTGTAATTTGGACTAATATGTCCAAACATGATTCTGTTCACATGTGCCCCTATTATTAATGAACCACATTTGGATAGATTTTCAGGACAATGTTATGTATACAGGCAAGATGATCTCGGGATATAGTGGAGTCATTATTTCCCCACATTTTCTCATTGAGAGGCATGCCTCAGGGCCAAAGGAGAGAACTTGGCACTATGCAGAGGAACTCAAGCTTGAAACTAACACTGTTTTGAATTCTCAAACTGGCATTCAATTTCCCAAATCAAATGAAGAGACCTCATTTCTATTTAGAGTACCGCAAGAGAATAAAATTTAATAACACTGGTTACTCTATCCTGCAAAACTAAAGCCATAATGTCAGAACAAAAGTTTTATTTTTGGGGTCAAGGATGGGCCACCTGGTTTCTGAGGAAATTAAAGGATAGGTTAAATTAGATTTTACATAAATGTATTAAAAAACCATTCAGAATAGAATAGACAACAGATTATTAAATGTTCATAAAATATACTGATACTTTTCAAGGTAATATTTTATATATCTACTATTTAAAGGCATTAGATTATTAAGCTTTAAATGATTTCAAAAACTCCTTTCCAGATATATTTCTTTCTCTTTGTGATCCTCTATTCCTTCTGAATTTAGATCCATGAGAATCAGAGCATCATTCTACCAAAAATCCCCCCAGCTTATAATGTGTCCTTAACTTTTCTATGCTTAGCAGTGTCCTAGCAACAGGATATTAGATGACAATGATCAGTGGTGGCCTGAAGAACTGTATTCCTGCTTTGGGTGATATTTTTGTTTCTTATTAAGAATCTCAAGTGCTGGATTTCTTGCAGCAACCCTATGCTTCATCTAATTGGCAAAGTTGCAGTGGTACCACTTGCCTGAAAAAATCCTCAGAAGCCTTGACATATAGTAGATATTGCTTATATGTTTGTTTATTGTCCATCTTTTCCACTGGAATATAAGCCCTTGGGAGCTACAGGGTTTTTTTTCCTGTTTTGTTCACTGTTATATTCCCCATATCTGAAATGATGCTCAGCATACAGTAAGAACCCAAATGTTTGTTCAATTAATGAATGGAGCTCTCTCAAAGTTAAAGATATATAGCAATCCCTTTTTGGATTCATGTAAATGGAGACTCAGGATGGATTTAGGTAAACAGAGATAACATAATAAATACTTTTTTTTGTAAATAATATTATATCTCAACCACAGGTTCAGTATTATGAGTAAAATGTTTTGGGGTTTTTTCCCTATTAACTAGGTATACTGGAATCATAGAATAACCCAGAGATTAAGCCACTTACCAAAGATCACAGAGGAAAGAAATAGTAATTAGAGAAAATGGAGGTCAATGTAAATATTGTGAGATGAGGTAGTTAATGTTTCGGGAATTAGTTAAAATGCATGTTGGGATGATCTAAGAAATACTTTCAGGGGCCATATAAATGTAAAGAAGCTCACAAGACATGTCCAACCCCGTCAGAGAATGAGAAAAAAGAATGTATATGAACATGTGATTTTAAAAAGGTGAGGGGATCATTTCCCACAGTGGACACACCCGAAAGGTTGTCCAGGCCACACTGACTATCAGAGATGCCTGCAGGAAATGTGGATGCTGGGCAAAAGAGAAACACCATGAGGGTAATTCTGAGATGTCCTTAACCCTTTTCTCATATGCTGTACTCTTATTTTCTCCTAATATTAACTATTGGTTTTTTTTTCCTCCTCAAGGACAAATGAATTCTGTATAATGTGGAATTCTTGGAGTTTTCTCTCAGGAGGCATATATGCTATTTAAAAGATTATAAATCTTTGGGAATAAATCTTGGCTTTCTGGTTGAAGTAGGCTTTTGTCAACAAGGAAGTAGAGATGGTGGATCACATTCATCACTAAAACAAATCCAAGTCAAAGTATAAATCCTTACTCAGAACGTTTAAAGAACTTGCCTCTTTCATGGGCTTTTTGTATTCTAAGTACCAATGAACTCTCAAAATTGTTGTTGCCCAAGCAATCTAATTTATTCTAAAGGTCTATTTTGTAGTGTCATTTAATTTATTTTCTTTATCAATACTTTTTCTTACTAGCAAAGGCCAATATGAATTTTCCTGGCTAATTCTGAAGCCACCATTCATTGATGAGATATAATAATGCCTATTTTAAAAAAAAGCTAATAAGGCAATCCCAGAGTAGATCTGAAAAGTAAATGTACTTGTTAATTTTAAGAGACCTTACCATGAAACTCTGTCAAGAGTGCAGTGGTTTTTTTAAAACAAGTTTTATTATATCAAGACATCTTGAAAGCATTATTCATTTAAGCACCAAGGAAGAGTGTCTGATAAATGCACTGGGCCTCGTTTACAGATGTCCTGCCCTGGCAGACTGATGTGATGAAGGACAAAATAAGTCAGTCTTGTAAGTATTTACAACGAATAGAAATGCATCATGTGGCATTTAGGAATAATGGGAAATCGATCTCTCTCACTAGGGCAATACAGTTCACCAGTACACAAGGAAAGGGTGCTTGACATCTTAGAGACTTCGATGGAGAGTCGGGGAGAGACAAGGAGACAAACCCTTGGCAGTCACAAGTTGTTGACAACTAAAGTTGCTGCAAAGTCTAAAGAAGTACATTGTTATAACTCAATAATAGGTCCCTTTGGATAAAGTCTTTCATTGATCATCAAACAATAACTTGACCTGTTTTGCACTTCTTAAGAAGAATGAGTATTAACTATATAATAAATTGGCATATTTTTAACTTAAATAACAACTCCTAATAACTCATCTTTTCCTAATAAGAGTGAAATATAGTGGAAAGAAGTTATTAGACAACACACTTTAATGTTATTTCTCAGACACCGACAGTCGTTCAATAAAGCACAGCCCTTGCTTATTCTGTACTTCATTGTATTTGCACACTTGGTACAAAATGTCACTGTCCCAGAGCTCGTTCTGGCTCTGTGCATGCTGCCAGTAATGGTCACACTCAATTGTCTGAATGACTAATTTCTTCTGTGGCCTATACTGGAAAATTAATTACAGGCTGTCAAAAGAGTATATATCGTCCTTGGTAAAATTTTTACTTATTATTGAGGTCATTTCTCTGTGAAAAATAATAGTGGAGATCAGTGGGTAAATGTGATTCAATATAAAAATATTCACTTCACAAACAATAGAAAGAGTTTGAGGCTGATCTAACTATCATTTGGATGGTTAAAGTGAATGACCTCTAGTTTTGGGTTCTTTTTTTTTGCTTTTATTTTATTTTCTTATTTTTTTTAATTGTTCTAATACATTTGTCTCTATTTTCCTGCCACCACTTTCTCCTGCCCCCCACACCCCCACCTCCCTAGTGCTTCTTGCAATGGATTCATTTCTATATTTATACTTTTTTTGTCAGGAATATCTCATGGACATATATTCCAGTCAGGAGTCAGACCAGTCAGTCAGCAAATAGCAATATAATATAATGTCAAATACAAATAAATGCTCTGAAGGAATTAAAGCGGGTAAGGGGGTGGAGAGTAGTGAATTAGGAGGGGTAGGTGCTAGTTTAGTTAGTCAATGGAAAACTTCTTTGAGGGTGACCTTTGTATGGAGCACTGATCGGTTTGAAAGAGCGAGCCCTGCAAACCTCTGGAGGGGGAGCAGGTGAGCCAGAAGGAGGAGCAAACGCAAAGGTCCAGAGGAGGAAATGGTTAGAGTGATTAGAGAGGTTCAGAGAGGTTTCAGGAGAGTGGGTAGGCTGGCTGCAGGGGAAATAAAGACCAGTCTGGGGACCACGGCAGTAGTTTAGATGTGAGATGACGGTCGTTAAACAAGGGTGCTGAGGTGTTCAGATCAAGATGTATTTTGAAGGCATCACCAAGTGAACCTCAGAATTTACTCTAGCCACTGGTAAATGATAGCTGTATCTACTGAGGCGGGGAGTACTGGGGAACCAATACACTTGTAGAAGATAGAAGAGTTGATCAGAAATCCAGAGATCTATTCAGAACATGATATTAAACATCAAGTGGAGGTGTTGTGCATGCACCTGGGGAGCTTAGGGAGAGGACAAGCCTGGAGATATTGGTGCAGGTGTCACCAGTACACCTGTTGGTCTAAAGCAGAGAACCAGACAAAATCCCCAAGAATAGGAGTCTAGAAAGCCAAGAAAAGAGGGCTGGGGACTGAGCACTGAGGCCCTCCAACATCTAGAAGTTGAAAGAGGAGAAGCCAGTAAGGAAAATTGAAAAGGATGGCACACAGTACAAAAAGGACAGGAGAAAGTACATCCTAGAAGCCGGGTGAAGAAAGTATTTTAGGAAAGAAGGAGTAATCAACTATGTTGAATGCAGATAAAAATTTGAATAAGACTGAAAATTAACCATTGGGATTGGTATTATCAAGGTGTTGACCTTGATAAGAATTCTGAGCTCCAGAGAAAGCTGATATTGAGGACCAAAGCCTGATTGCAATGTGTTCAAAAGAAAATAGGAGGTGAGAAGTAGAAGCAATAAATATAGAACTCTTATGGGGTGTTTTCTGTTAAAGGAAACAGAGCAAAGAGGCAGTAACTGCAGACAGACTATAAATTCTGTTAATTTCAAATACATCAGTTAGTGTAAAATAAATTCAATTTTTGTAGAACAGGGGACTCTGAGGCCTGAGGCTCCCTTTCTATATTTTCAGTAGCTTTTGCAGTGACTAATGTCAAAGTGTGCACCAGTATAGATAGACTGGCTGTTACAGCTGGTATCTATTCTTATGAGGCAACGTTCATTCTGATTGGTCAGTATCTCTGTTTTACCAGTAGTTAAATATTCTGACAGTTATTCTTTGTGAAGCCACGATGATTGTTTCCCTGAAAACAAAACAAAACAAAACAAAACAAAACAAAGCAACACTGGGCTAAGTTCATTGTGTCTTGAATGTAGCAGGCTTTGTGGAAACAATAGGCAGGATCTTTGCCTCTCTGTGTCCTGTGTGGTTTTCTCCTGTTTTCATCTTTCTTAGTAAAGGCTTCAGATTCTGGAACAATCATAGAGCATCTGCCTCTGACCCCCATGGATCACCCAGGGATAACATGAACAGAAAGAAAAACCTTTAGAGAAATGGACTTGAACTGCCATACATCCCATTTCTTTCTTCAAAGAGTTTTAGGCTGAGAGTGTTCATCTTCTGAGCTCTAGAGAAAAATTACCAACCCTCAAGTAAGAGAGAAAGACTAGAAACACAAGATATATAGGAGCAGGGCAGAGGGATAGAAAAAATAAAAATACATTTTGTTGTTTGCAAATTATACCCTCAGTGAACTGAAAAATTTTCTGAAACTACTGTTAGCCCAGAGGTCAATGACCAAGAAAAAGCTAAAATACATTGTTTTCCTTGTTGGGTGCCTATGGGAGAGAGATTCTATCACCCTCTAGTTCCTTTTGAAAAACAGGTTTAAAGGCTAGAGTAAAGAAGCCTAACATGCATGTTAGCAGTTGCCTGTCTTTATATTGACACAGTCCATTCAGAAAAGCCTGAGGTGGCTACAGTGGGCTTGGTTTATAGATTCCACATAGCACTATAGAGTGAATCTGAAGTCTGCATTTCTTACAGAGTTTCCCAATAACATTCAAGTTCCCCATAGGATGGCATCACATTATTATTCAACTAATTCAACAGTTATTCAGTGTTCACTAGATGCAAAACCTCTATTCTCAAAGAATATCAAATGGTATTAATAAATCAAAAGTAACTAGGCTCTTCTTTTAACAGTTACAGACAATGAGGGTCATTGTCTATAATTCCTCCGGCTTACCCAACAGATTGCTGGTTGTGAAGAGACCAGCTGAAATTTAATCAGTAGTCCCTGATTTATATTTCACTACATCCTTCTTATTGAGAACACCATTTAGGAAAAAGAAAATCCTCCTTAGGAGATCAACTATATTTTCATATTCTATTCAGACTAAGCAAACCAACATTTGTCATGGACTTGCTCTGTGTCAAGCATTTGATCCACTGTAAACTACATGAAATTATAATGGATATGGTAGGTAGACTTTTCTCATCTATAAGAGAGGAAACTGAGTCTCAGAGAACAGTCAAGTAAATTGCCCAGTATTGCACAACTGGCGCCAAAAGGATTTGACCCAGGTCTGTCAGAATCTAAAGAAACTTTGTGTTGCATATCAAGCTTTTCAAGACATTTTTTGATCAGGCTCTAACTTTGCAATTATATTTGCATCTAAAAGCCAACTGTCCAAAGAAGACATACAGAGGGCCCAGAGATATATGAAAAGATGCTCGGCATCTCTAGCCATCAGAGAAATGCAAATTAAAACCATAATGAGATACCACTTCATGCTGATCAGAATGCCATCATAAACAAATCAACAAACAACAAGTGCTGGCGAGGCTGTGGAGAAAAGGGAACCCTAGTGCACTGTTGGTGGGAATGCAGACTGGTGCAGCCACTGTGGAAAACAGTTTGGCATTTCCTCAAAAAGCTAAAAATGGAACTGCGTTTTGACCCAGCAATTCCACTGCTGGAATTATACCCTAAGCATCTCAAAACACCAACTCAAAAGAACCTATGCATTCCAATGTTCACAGCAGCATAATTTACAATAGTCAAGTGCTGGAAGCAACCCAAGTGCCCATCAATAAATGAGTGGATCAAAGAAAACTATAATACATTCACACAATGGAATACTATGTAGCAAAAAGAAAGAAAGAGCTGCTACCCTTCATGACAGCCTGGATGGAACTGGGGAGCATTATGCTAAGTGAAATAAGCCAGGTGGTGAAAGACAAATACCATATGATCTCACCTATAAGTAGAACCAAATCAACAAAACAAACGAGCAAGAAAAATATAACCAGCAACATTGAAAGAAAAAGCAGACAGTAACAAGAGGGAAGAAAGGAGAGGGGTAATGGGGAAACGAAAGGGAAGAGTCAAATCAAGGAATATGTATAAAAAATCTTTAAGTAAAAAAAAAAAAGCCAACTGTCACATCCATATGTGTTTCTGTTTGATGCTAACCCGTATCTGTAAAGAAAAGTTTCCTTTTAGTGGTATGTTGTAGCTCTTCCTGAAATAATATCTCTTCAGAATTAATTTGCTACCTGCAGCACATGCAGAGGGAATCTGTCTAACTGCCATCGCAAAGTGAAGGAATAGATCTATGTCTATGTTGATCTGGCAAGTCATTGACAAAGCCTACAAAATATGCAGGCTGAGATGCACACTTAACTCCAGATGGTTTATGACCACCTTAGAATTTTACTGCCAATGCATGGATTTGGCTCTAACTTAGAATATCTCTAGACACAAACACTATCTCCCTACTTTGCACTTTGGTTTTCTCACCTGAGGATGTTTTTCATCATACTTAGGCACCCTGCTGGCGCACTAGTATATCACTGCATTGGGAAATGGGATGGGTTTGGGGATGATTTAGTGCGCAGCAGTAATGGCTATCAAATTTTGCATCTTCCTAAAAAGACACAACTTTTATGTTTCTTTGGAACTTGTATCATGGTAAGATGTGTGCTGCTAACATATTGTGGTTGTGCATATCATTAAGTGATAAAATTTCACATTATGTAAATGACTTAAAGCAGAACAGAAACCCAAGAAAAAGGACTGAAGGATAATATATATTTTGGATAACAATTTAACAAATTTTCTTATTTTATCTCAAGACTTCCTTGTTTTTTAAGTCAGGAAACTAAGTTACTGTGTTACTGGGAACCTCTCACGCCAAGGATTAATTCTTCCGGCTTATATTTTTGATCAGTAAAAGACAACACAATTTCTATAAATTTTACTTATTAATAATTTTACTCCAAGCATTTTGTGATATTTGATTTTAAATAGAATTATTAGTGTAACTAACAGTAAAAAGTACATCTGTAATGTTATGAGGTAGAAGCTCAATATAGTACTGTGTGTAATATATCAGATTTCTACTGAAATGTGTCATATTTAGAAATAGTACAAATAATATCCTTGAATATTATTTCTATCCTATGTATATAAATGAGATAACAGTGGGCTTTGGGATGGTGGCAAAAATTATCAGAAAATAATTTTATGCTATCTTAGGATAACATCTCAAAACATTTTTATTCATAAAAATTAGTAAGCCTATGGTTCTCAAAATGTACTTTTAATGCACAGAAAAGCATTGTGAAGGCAATCATAAAAACTAAACATAAAATTTTGCCTTCAAGCTTTGGATTGTTCTGGTTGAGTCACAGGTAAATGAGAAATTATTATATTTGCCAGTTATGCTTTAATGAATATCCAAAGGCTTTGCTTCATGAATATCTGCCACATATATACATAAATCAATTAATATTTTATTTTTCTTACATAAACCTAGGTGCACTTGATTCATTACTTTTCACTACAGGAGAAGTTGGCAATTCAACATCATTATAAAATTATTCAGGTGATAGACTATATTCAGAAATTAATTTCTGAAAAAGGTTCCAAGTTGTTTACAATAATATGATCTGCTGATTGATCCCACCCACATTCCTAACTCAGGGATATTGGAACATTTAACACTGTGTCTTCCTTTTAAATAATAAATTCACTCTTAACCACACATACAGATTAAAAACTCCAACTAATCATGTACCATCTACCTTTTAATACAGATACATGATTGCCTTAGCCAGAAATGAGAACTTCTTCAAATATCTTCTTTGGGAACAATACATACAACGAAGGCTTAGGTGTTTCAATGTAAGCACCTTCAACGTAGGCTAATTAACTCAGAATCAGTGAAAGATTTCTTCAAATGTACTCCTGCACTTCAATTACTTACAATGTGAAAGAATAAATATTGTCATGATGAACAATTGTTTTTTTATTTTTCAAGTCAATGGTTTATGATTTAGCATGCTTTTACAGAAAATTATATAGTATGATCACTAGGGTACTCATGCTATGATGCAAAATAAACAGATGTGCTCTAAAATTACTTAAATAAAAGAAAATCAGTTTCCTTTGACTAATGTCATTAAATATTCTGCTTGCTACAGCTCTAGCCAGACACTGTAATTGATGAACTGTTATGACAACAGCTACCATTCAATGAGCTAAATGAAATAGATTCTGTACCAGGAATAGTTCCTTGCATACATTTCCTTATTTTATCTCTAAAACAATGCTATGAGTTAGGTTTTATTTTCTTTTCCATTTTGCTATTGTGAAAACTGAGGTTCAGAGAAGGTACCCAACCAACCTACTATGATATAAGTGGAAAAGTAGAAGCCAAGCTAGGTCTTTTAGCCCCATACATATCCAGTGGTGTTCTCTCTACTCCACCCATGAAGGTCAGTAAGAATTTAGCTTCTCCTGACTCAAACTGAACTATTACTGCCTTGGTCTATCCCTTGTTAATATTGTTTCTCTCGAGCCTCAAGAGAAGCTACTGAAATGTGTAGACATATTTGCCCACAATAGTTGTTTGTTTCTTCTCACTGTTCCCAACTATCTTTGATTTCAACATTTATTATTTTCAATTACAAGTATATCTTGCTTCCACCACCACCATTTCTAAGCTAACACTTGTTTTGCTATACTGGCTATCAGTGGACCTCTTTGCTTTACATTTTTTTTCTTTTCCTTTCATGCCATTTCATTTTATTTGCTAAATATCTGTATATTCAACAATTGTTTGTGTCAGCTGACAATACAGCAGTGAACCAGATATGCCTTGTTCTAGACTCTGCCTTCATGGAGTTTACAATCTAAATGTAGCATAAACACATAAACAGAATTATTTCAGAACATCTCTTACCGCTAAAAAGAAAACGAACAGAGATGATTGTTTGGCAAAAGCAACTTTACATGAGGTTAGAAGAGAACTTTATGAGGATAGAATCTCTCCAGTGAAAGGTAGCAGATGCCGTGATATGTGCTATGGAGTCAAAAGAGATCCAAACAGACCAACAGGGTCCCTACCATCAAGTAGCTTAAGTCTAGAGGGAGTGAAAGATCAAAGAACCAGTGAAGGGTCAAATAAATGAAGTAAGTGACAGTAAGTGCTGCAAAAGAACTACACTAAGGACTGAGAAAGAGAATAACAAAGAGGCCATTTAGGGAGACATCTTGAAAGAAGTGACACCTGAGCTGAACTGAGGCTGAGAATGAAGCAGCCACACAAAGAACAGAGAATATTGAGCAAAGCAGTTGCTCATGGATCTATTTTATGCCAGGTACTCTGCTAGGTCCTTGGAGTACAATGGTGAACAAAAGCCCATGTGCATCCTGACTTCTAGGAGTTTATGGTCTGGTAGGGAAAATGGACATGAATCAAAAAATTATGGAACTAGACCTCGGTACTTGGGGTCTAACTCGTATGCTCATTCCCATCCAACACTCACTTAACCACCAAAATGCAATAATTTTTGGTATGTGTAACTCTTATCGGCTGTTTTCCTCAGTTCCAGCACAAGAATCTTCTATTACAGCTCCATGATAAACTACTGCATGGTATTCATTAACCTTTCACAATTTATTTGTTGATTATACAAGGTCTGTCCAGAAGGTATCCAGCCATGTAATGTGAAAAATAGAGACATTTATTGAAGAAGATACAAGATACAAAAAATATTGTACATAGGACTATGACACCTCAGTCTCTTTCAAAGTAGGTACCTTGGGACCTCACACAGTTCTCCTAATCACCACCAGCTGCCAGGAAAAGCCAGAAGTCACAGGGCATCAAATCTGGGCTGTAGAGGGGCTGAGTCACATGGGTGATTTGATAATTCACCAAAAAACTCTGCACGAAAAGTGATGCATGAGCAGGTGTGTTGTCATAATGAAGCTGCCAATCACCAGCTGCCCATAGCTGTGGCCTTCTGAATCATGTGAATAGTTTCTGTAGAAGCATGTTCAAGCTTACTGCAAAATTTGATGAAGATTCATTGCTCTACTTGCTCAGTCATCTTGAACGTTATGGCCACGCAGTACACATGCTCACTCAACTGTGTCTACCACTCTCACTGACTAGTACAGTGAAGTTGTCATTGTTCACACATACACATTCAAGTCCACTCTCCTTGGCTGCTAGGTTACATTGATGTCACACAAACGATTCTTGTTATATTAATAATGTCTAGATTTCTTCTGACAGACCTCACATACTACTTGAAGATATACTTCTTTATATATCTCTCTGTCCTTAGCATAATGTTAAATACATAATAGGAAGTAAAAACTATCTAATTGTTTACTCACCAATATTTACCAACTGCTTACTATGTGCCAGAAACTATACAAGGCTCTGGGATACCAAAGATATAAATCACAATTCCTACTCCCAAGAAACTCATCTTCTACAAAAGAGGTTAACAAGTTAAACATCACTTACAGGATAACATGGAAGCCTTATAACAGGCATGCAACAGATTCTCAATGAATCTGCTGGGGAAGGAGCTCCTCATTCAGACTGAGAGACTTAACCAGTCATTCTCTGTCTTCAATTTTCACAGTGACCACAGTCTGCTGAGAGTATGTAGCCTATCACCATGCTATGGAGATAGAATGTAGCTATATAAATTGCTCATTTGGCTATAATTGTGGAGCTTTTGGTTTTAAAAAAGAAATCAAATGAACTTTTCCTAGTGTGTAACTTGGCTTTACCTAACTTTAGGTGTTCTAAAGATAGTGTTTCACAGACACAATTTTCTTTTACATAAGTCCTATTTTTCTCAAGATAGACCATGCCTACTAGAATATGTAGTAAAATAGAAAATGCAGTCTATGGAACTACCACAATGCTCAATGCATATCATTTGAACACCATTGCTAGAGCAATAGAATGGTTTACAAAATTCTTGTGAGTTCGTGGAAATGTTTCAGGTGTCTCACATTAACCTGCATCAATTTGCAACACTGTTTCCAACCATAACACAGATAAAAATGGGCATATGACTTAAGATCAGTAAGAATATTATTGAGAAAAGTGAATAACACCTCATGATTCCCAAGCCCCTGGTTAAAGCTGTCTGCCTTATTCATATTCAACCTACTGTTGACGACATCCTCTAGTCATCATTTAGATTAATTGCCATTTGGAGTAACATTAGCCAGGCAATTTTCTTGGTCAGTATTTACATCACACATCAATATTTTGTAATGTATACCTTAACCAGCACCAATATATTTTTTATCCTTGACTCTTGAGGTAATTACTTTGGTAAATGACTTTGGCATAAATCATATAACCATATAGCAACTCACCACTGAAAAACAGTTATCTGCATGTCATTTTCCCCAATGCCTCTATATTTAAATAAGAAAACTTTACCATCCTATTTACCTTCATGAAATGGGACTTCAGGTATTGGCATATGCACACATGAATGCACACACACACTCATAATTGTTTTGGGAGAACATTCGGCCATGTAAATTAAAATTGAAAGCAGAGAAATTAGTTAATTCTACCTAAGTCAATTTACTTTTCTATATCTGGTACAAATTTGTGTTTTCTATGAGATTCCACTTTCTCTTTTTTACCCGGCTTCACACTGTCAAAGTAACTGAATTGAATTAAATGATGATGTGATGAAAAGTAAAATCAAGCCACTTGCTTGTGCAAAGAAAAAATACTGCTTACTTTTTCAATTTTGAAGTAGCTGCTTTGCCAACTTATAAACATAGTTAGTCTTTAAATAGAGTTATTTTTGTATTTTTTCACTTGTATGTTACATTGGGAGTATTTTTATACATTTATGTTTTAACATACTCATACATCCACATTAACCTGGTAATTTTGTGTCTGGAAGTCTCTGCTAAGGAAATAAGTTTTTAAAAATCAAAAATTTTTAGGCATAAAGATAGATTTCAGTTTATTGTTATTTCATATGGTAGAAAAGTAGAAACATCATGAGAGCAGAAGAATGGAACGAATTACGCTATATCGTTTCATGGAAGATTATACGAGCTTGTCAGAATTTTAATTATGCAAACTTTATGAAATATTGTAAAGTAAAAAATACATAATGCAAAATATAATAATACTATAATTCCATGTGGAATCTTGCAGATACCCAGGAAAAACACAAATAAAATACTAGCAAAAGACATATAGATAATAAACCAAATTTATTCTATTATACTAAAATTACTGATGGTTTAAAAAAATTTCTTGCTTTTCAAATTTCTATAGTGGTCATAGATTATTTTAATTTTGTATACAAGTATTTATAAACACACTCTAAATACTCTCCCATTTTTCAGAGTAATTACTTTTTTGGTTTTAAGTCTCTCCTTAATTCTAACAATTTCTTTCCTTAAACTCTAACCTTACATCTTCTTATAAATCTTCCTTTTATTCAATCTTGCTTTTATTTACTTTTGTTTGAAGCAATTTTCTTTTAGCTCTGGATTCAAAAGGGATATAATATTACCTGCATTCTCTCAAAGTCCCCACTGTGCTGTGAGATTTAATGAAATAACATCCATGCAGCACTTTATGCTCCTTAGAGAAAGGTGCTACATAAATATAATGCATGATAATTATTTATGTTATTATGAACCCACAGAGATATTAGAGCTACAATTTAGCACAAGCAGGCAGGGTTGGACTAACTGCCGGCGCGGCAATGGCCCTTAGTGCCAAACTAGGAGAAGGAATTTGAAGAGTGGAAAGAGGTTGCTCCCTGTGCTTAGAGTGGCAAAATGTAATCCTAGTTCCTCTCAATATTAAAAATAGGATATCTTATTTTTAATTCTAAAAATTACAGTATGCCATTTATATTTACTTGATATACACTCCCCTGTCTCTGCTTAGTTCCAACTGAATACAAGTTCCCAGTTATTTATGGGAAGTAAACTTACAGAGCCAGTGTTAAAAAACAGCTATTACTGCTTACTAGAAACCATCGACAATCCAAGGGATTGTGTGCTAATGAAGAGTAACACAACTTCTGAATTTCATTAGAAGTCATTCAGTATGGCTACCCCTAACCTTATGTCCAAACCCCTACTCGGCTGCTCACAAGTGGTCAGTCTCTGAGCATTTCTAGAGAAGGGACGCTTTTACTTCCCAACAGAAGCTCTGACTTAAGAACATCTAGTCTACATTTAGCCAGATCCTGTCCTCCAGTAGTTCTGCTTTCTGAAGCCACGCTGCCTTTCCTCTAATTTAGTCATTTCACTCTGCTTCTTTATTCATTCATTTTTCCCAACACTTATTCTTAGCCATTGGGGAGGCACCCTGCGAGGCTCTGGGGACACATAGAATAATGACACTTCTTTGTTCTAGGATCTTGCAGTCTAATGGGGACACAGACACTAAAGTAGAGAAATAATCCGAAGCGTGGTTAAGTACTACATTGGAAGTAGAAAGTGCAGTACCAGGGACGAAGAGGAGGAAGGCAGCAATCCTGTCTGAGAGTATTCAGGAAGGCTTCCCAGATTTTGTTCTCTGCTGAAAAGATGACTAAGATGGCTTAGATTCTTCTAATTGCAGAAAGTGTGGAAGAGTATAAGAACTGATAGGAATGGGCCAAGTTTATGTAGGGAATACTGAGAAGTTCAGTGTGGCTGCCTATGAACGGCAGAGATGAGACGGAGAGAGGCCAGTGTGGGGAGGTTTTATTGTCCATGCTTGCAAAATTGGGCTGCATGGCACATGCAACGGAGCCAACAGAGACTCTGGGGCTGGGGATTGGCATGGTCAGCTCTGTCCTTAGAAAGACGACTGTAAGAATAACGTAGGTAGATTCCCAACTAGGACGCGGAGAGCCTTATGTTAAGAAGCTATTGTAAAAGTCTAGGTAAGACACGATAAGGAGCTGCCGTCCAGCAGTAGGAAGGCAGGAGTGCGATGTGAGAAATTAGTAATGACACTCATGCCAATGTATTGGATATGACAACCAAAGGAGCAGGGGAAATAAAAGGTGAATTGATTTTTCTTACACAAGAGACTGATTGGATGGCAACAATGATCATTAACAACAACAACGATAAAATTTTGGAGGCAGAGCAATTTCGGGGAGAATGGTAAAGTAATAAACTAAGTTTTAACTGTAAGTATGAGGTTCCCATAGGATATTTAAGTGGGGATGTCCAGAAGACCACTGGAGATGTGGATCTGTAGCTTGGGGAAGAAGTCAGAACTGAAAATAAATTTGAAACAATATTCCAAATAAAATAAACAGAGCAATGTAGTATAGATGAGCTCAGCTGAATGCCCAATGAGGCATTACTGTGACCCTCTCATTCCGTTAATATTGTTAATTCTTCTTCAGATGCTACTGACACCCTAAACTCATTCAAAAGACCATAATGTAAGTGTGAAATGGATGAAAGGTGCACAATTTAGCTACATTGTGCTACTTTATAATTTTGCTTTTGGGTTTAGTTTTGTTGTTTGACAAGGACAATTCTTCCTGTTTTACATGTAATCTTGTAATTTGTCATTCTTTTCTTATCATATCACAGTAAAGTATCTTCCCCAAGACACCCTCCAGAGGAAAAATAACTTAAGGTATTTCAAAATCTCTTTTTCTTAAAAAATTGTACCACTACCTCACACACACACGATTTCTGAGAAGTCAACCAATGGGCCTGACAATTGTACAGAAACAGCATCTCCCTCTCCCATGTTTTTTATTTTTCTGACTCACAACAGAACTCAACCGCAGAAGACAACGCTGATGAACCTGGTGGGAAAATGCTGGGCAGCCACTGAGGATTCTCATCTGCTGTTTTGGGACTGTCTCTTCCCACCATTAGAACTGCTGGTTTTGCCTCCCGCTTAGTACTGCCTGATGTCTCCTGTTTGCCTCTTCTGCGGTCAGGTGTGGGGCTGATCTAGCCTCCTGCAGCACTCATTCCTTCCCTTATAGGCCTGTCATTCTTCTGGCACCCACACAGGCTACTCCTATCAATTTTCTCTCTGTCAATTTCCTATTCCCATAGGATGGGTTATTTCCCTAAATACTCCACAGTCTGTCATGCAAATAGACTCTTGGCAGGCTGATCCCTGAGGGCACTCCATACAAATCTGAGCATATCCAACTCAAAGTAGGTACAGATTGGGTGATCACAGAAATGCCATATGTCTCAAGTGGAATACAGTAGTCCCTGCTTATCTGCCAACGACATGTTCCCAGACCCCCAAGGGAAGCCTGAAACTGTGAGTAGTACCAAATCCTAATCAACTTCAACTCTGCTAGAAATGTGGCAGCAGCTTCTTCATTGGCAGATGCCACCTCTCCAATAATTCTTGTCTTTTTCAGTCCAAACTTATTACAGAATCTGTGTAACGATCCCTTACTTGCAGTAAATGTCTTGGTGTCACTTGATTCCAGAGATTCCTTTCTGAAGTCTTATTCAGTGCTTTCTAGCACACATCTTGCTGCGAATTGGAACACATTTTCTATTCATGTCTTTCACCCACAAATTAATGCCTTTCCCTTAAGCGCTCATCACACACTGTGGCCGAAACTTTTTCACTCTGAGGTGGAAATGCAAAATTAGCAGGGATTACTTTTTTCTTCTTCACAAGTTCTAGGGTAGACGATTTGTTCTTACTATAGATCTCAGTAACCTCAAAATGCCTTTTTTTCATCTTCATAAGGTGGAGAACTTTCAACTTTCCACTTACAGGAAGTACTTCATGGCTTTGCCTTGGCAAATCTGAATTCCCTGCATTACTACTTTTGCACTTATGGGCCATTTTTAAGTAAAATAAGGTTTCCATAAACACAGCACTGTGACACCTTTGCATTCCATCTGGTAACCCAGACGGTTTCCAAATTCTTAACAGGCTGGGCATCGACAAGCAGGGAGCCACTTGGGCGAGGTGATGAGTCACATCCTTGGTGGGACAGAATGGGACAGGCTACTCAGAATGGAGTACACTTTAAAATTTATGAAGTGTTTACTTCTGGAATATTCTATTTAATCATTTCAGACTTAGGTTGACTGCAGGTAACTGAAACCATGGAAAGAGAAACCAGAAGATAAGGGGGAACTACTGTAACCAGAATGAAGTCTGTAATGTCCAAAGGGCCAATGGAAAGGAAATGTTGAATCAATCAAAACTAAATCTCTTTACATCTCAGTCTTTCATTCTGAGAAACTCAAAATGCTATCTCACTATTAAATTCAAACATAATTTTGATCATTCTAAAGTACTATCACTCAGAGGATAGAGACAGATTTCTAAACAAATGTATGGAGCTGAAAAGGCCAATTATATAAGGGAAAGTCTTTTTTTCCTAATGATTCCCCATCATTTGATTTTTACAGCATCATGCATGAATTTTCAGTTACCTTGTCCTTTGGAAATAATAATAAAAATAGTACTATATATCCATTTACATTGGGTCTGCTTATTTTATTATTTTTAATACTAATAAAAAGTTATATGAGTATGTAGACAAAATTAATTCTAATTGCATACTCTCCCAATGATGATAGTTCTGCACAGAAATTTCAAAAGAAATGAGGAGACATAGAACTTCTTCCTATGACTAATTCTCTTAAAGCCTAATACTACTAAAAATTTGTTTCCCAGATTAAAACCACTTTGCTTTCTTTTTGGTGAAATGTTCTTTTTACAACCTACCATGCGTATATCTGTCTTAAAGAAGACGCAAAAGGGAAAAAGGCAAGAAAAGTGAAGAAAAATGAAAGCAAGATAAATCTGTTCATCAGACTCCTATCTGACCCCAATGCAAAAAAGGATTTACTGAGAGCAATTGCTGGGAAAGGCAATTCCAGCTTTTTTATGCCCCGGTGATATATCTACCAGTGGCAGTGCTGCGCAGAGAACAGGAACGTCATCCTAAAAGCTGTTCAATTTTCAGAAATCACTTGGGATGAGTTGTCAAAAAATACTCTGAACTATATTTTAATTGCTAAACTCACTTGGATTTTGACAAATGCAACAGTTTGGCTTGCATTTTAAAATAGTTTTTATTAAAAATCCGCACGCAAAATGTAATTAATTTTTCCTTGTACAACTCAAATCAAATTTCTGTGTGAGAACCAGAATTTATTTGTGGGCCTTAAATGAATAAAGTATGTCAGGAAAGTCTTTCCTAAGGGAGATTGGCTCTTCCCAGCAAGAAACTATTTTTAGAAGAGGCAGAAAACATTTTTGAGGATTTTAAAGAAAATATCAATGATATGGGCATATGCTTGGAGAAGATCTGGGTCAGTTGAAAACACAATTCATTGATTGGTTTGTTTCATTTCATTACTTGACATTCGAAGCTGAGCTCACTGTGACCTTCACAGAGGCTGTCTTTGCGCTCCTTGGCTGACTTAGGGGGATCTGAATACGGCAAGTTGGCTGAGTTTGTGTTCCTCCTCTGCTAAATTACAGTAACTTGAAGGCAAGGACAATCTTATTCATCTTTTATGTTCTTTGCACCTCATACAGTATTGAAAACATAGTAAGAAGACAAAAAAATGTTGAAAAAATGGGTGAATCTCTTCCATAAAACATCTGTATTTTCCTAAATTAGGAAAAGAGACAGACTAAGCCCTCAGGGTGGGAAGGATGCTACTTCTGAAAGAACAGTTAGCACTTCTCTGGGAACCTAAAATGGCAGATTCCAGAATATATTCTCCGATGGAGTGACACAGACCAGAACCCAGCATTCTGAAGTTGATTTGACAGGAACATCAATTGCTATGGTATAATTAATAATGGAAGGACAAGACAAGCCCTGGAAAGGAGCAGTTTGCATCCCTTAAACCAACATGTGCTAATCGAGCCTCATCTACCCCATTACAAATTCCACGAAAGCACCCTGACAACTTGATCCAAGTTTGCATAGCTGTTGAAATAACTACCTGAAGTATGTTTTACTGAATGGGTGTCTTTCTTTTAACATATGGTTGTGATCAAGGAATTTACTTATTGTTTGTTTAAACAATAGAAGACAATTTGCGCAACAGGCCAAGGAAAATGAGTTAAATTGATCTATTATGTATTAACTTTCACAGAAAAAAATTAAGCAGGTTTGTGAAAGTTTGAAAATATACACTCCATCATACTTTATGATCTAAGGCTTTGAAAATGATAAGAAAATGTATCATTGATGTCAGCATGCACTATCAGTGGATCTCTGTTAAAAATATGCTTGACGAATAGTAACGTAGTTTTACCCTGGCCAAGTAACTCAGTTGGTTAGGGCATCATCCCAAT
The DNA here is from genome assembly GCF_021234165.1 of Pteronotus mesoamericanus. Lineage (NCBI taxonomy): Eukaryota > Metazoa > Chordata > Mammalia > Chiroptera > Mormoopidae > Pteronotus > Pteronotus mesoamericanus. The sequence goes on from NW_026555310.1 coordinate 8,982,621, forward strand.
GCACCAAATTTGTGGGTTCAATCCCCAGTCAGGGCTATCTAAGAATCACCAATGAGTGCATCTATGGGTGGAATAGCAAATCGATGCTTCTTTTCTCTCTCTCTCTCTCTCTCTCAATCAATCAATAAAAATTAATAAGAATGTAGTATTTTTTAGTACTCATTGTGATTGGGAAAGGCTTTCAACAAAATAATGTTAAAATGGTCTCATGGGCAAAGTACTTTAAATCTGGAGATACACATTAGAATACAAAGAAATCAAATTAGCTCTTGCACATGATCAGCACTATTTAAGGATGTGAAAAGAATGAGCCTTGTAGAGAAAAATAAACTGGTGAGAGAAGAGCTTCATTCTAAAGGGCCTAATATTTTAGCACAAAGCTTCCAATTACGCTGCGACTTCTTACTTCAGTCCTTTCTGCCATCACCGTGCATTCCCGAAGGCGCAGATGCCCCCTTTTTCTTAACTCAGCCAAAAACTGCAAGTGAAACAAAATGCCTTTCCCCTTGTTCTTTTTAATAGAACTAGGCCTACACCTTCCTATACCATATACAAGAATAAACTCAAATGAATTGAAGATTTAAATTAAGACTTGAAATCATAAAACTCCTAGGAGAAAACATAGGCAGTATAATCTCTGACATTTCTCAGAGTAATATTTTTTTCTTATGTATTTCCTAGGCAAGAAAAACTAAATAAAAAATAAACAAATGGGGCTACATCAAACTAAACATTTTTTCAGAGCAAAGGATACCATTAACACAATGAAAAGACAGCCTACCGAATGGGAGAACATATTCATCAATGATACATCTGATCAGGGGTTAATATCCAAAATTGTTTTAAAAACTTATACAACTCAACACCAAAACCCCAAACAATCCAATTAAAAATTCGGCAGAAGACCTGAATAGACACTTCTCCAAACAGGATATACAGATGGCCAACAGACATATGAAAAGATGCTCAACGTCATAAATCATCAGAGAAATGCACAATACAACCACAGTGAGATACCATCACACTTGTCAGAATGGCCATCATCAATAATTCACCAAACAAGTGTTGTTGAGGATGCGAAGAAAAGGGGCTCTCATGCACTGATGGTAGGAAGGCAGATTGGTGCAGCTACTATGGAAAACAGTATGGACCTTCCTCTAAAAATTAAAAATGGATCTGCCTTTTGACCCAACAATTCTACTTCTGGGGATTTATCTGAAGAAACCCCCAAAACAGTTACAAAATAGGCATGGGATGTAACGTACAACAGGAAAACACAGTCAATAGTATTGTGATAACTATGCATGGTGTCAGGTGGGCACCGGAAATCTTGGTAGGAACACTCTGTAAAGTATATGATTGTCTGACCACTATGCTGTGCACCTGAAACTAATACAAAATAATACTGAATGTCAACTGTAATGGAAAAATAACATTTAAAAAATATAACGAGGTCTAGTATTAACTTTCCAAAAAAATTGAAGAACAATCTGAGAGATATAAACAGAAGAAATACAAAAAAAAATTTATGTATGTTTCTAAAATGACAGTAATGCCATCACCTACTAGGCACTAAGCATTTATCTGGTATGTTCTATTTTAAAGCTGGACTTGATAATTTCTGAGATGTTCTTAGTGTTAAGTAATGTTTCTGTTTTAAGACAATCTCTGTGAAAACAGTTTTCATAGCCCCTGAGGTGAAACATACCTCCTCCTGGAGGTCCTTTACGTTTCCTATCACAATGCTCCAGTGGGATTTTAACTGGAAACTGAGTCAAATATCTTCTATTACTTCATTGGACACTCTGTTTGTGATTCACCCCCTTAATAAAGAATAGAAACTGCTTCAGGTTGGGGTGCCCAGTCCCCACTGGTTCAGCTCTCAACGAGTCACTTCAGTTCCTTTACAGTGAGACTGAGACGTAGGTGTCTTTTGTAAGCTCAGAAAATTCTAATGTGCAGCCAGATTTGAAACCACTGCTCTAAAAGCAGAGTAAAGAGAAATTCAGAGGGAAAATTCTGATGAAGATAGCAGACAGTTAATGGTCTTAGAATATTTTTCTGAGATTTTTAAAGTGGCGGTCCTATCACTTTGATTCTGTGATTGCTAACTCTTATTAAAAATTACCTCTATTATTAAAAAAACAAAACAAAACAATGACACAGTGATCCCACTTCTGGGATATCCCAAGAATCCCAAAACACCAATTCAAAAAATATATGCATCCCTATGTTCATGGCAGCATTATTCACAATAGCTAAGATCTGGAAACAGCCGAAGTGTCCATCAGTAGATGAGTAGATAAAAAAAGCTATGGTACATTTACACAATGGAATCCCACTTGACTACAAAAAAGGGAATCTTACCTTTTGCAACACATGGATGGACCTGGAGATTATTATGCTAAGTGAAATAAGATGGTCAGAGAGAGACAAATACCATACGATCTCACTTATATGTGGAATCTAATAAACAAAATAAACTGATAAGCAAAACATAAACAGAGGCATATATACATGGAAGAGACTGAAAGCTGTCTGAGGAGAGGGGATAGGGGGTGAGAGGACCAGATGAAAGAAGGCGAAGGGATTAGCCAAAGATCATATATGCGTAACCCATACACACAGACAACAGTGTAATAATGGCCAGAGGGAAGCGGGGGTTGGGTGGAGGTGGGCAAAGGGTGTAAAATGGGGACATCTGTAATAGTGTCAACAATAAAAATAAAGTTGGGGGAAAAAAAGAAAAACACAATTTTCCCTAGGACAGAAGTGAATATCTAACTTGAAGATTGTTACCATCCTAAATAATCTTGGGAGCAAAGGCAGATTTTTAAAAAATTAATTAATTTTTTGATGCTTTTTATCTCCAGAGCTCCGCTGTGCTCATATATGGAGAATTTGGGATTTGTAATCGGAAAGAGCCCTACATAACAAAACACACACATAAGCCATCAAAACCTGAGGTTATATTGAAAGATAGGAATCACTCAGAAAAACTAATAACTTTCACTTTGTGAATACTTAAAACTTAAATGGCCTTCAACCCAAGAGTATTCTTGGGAACACACTTGAGATTTTTATGATTCTATCACAGGTTCTGAATATTCTGGAGCTCAAATTTATTTCTATATCTTTATAGCCTAAGTAGAAGTTTAATATGCATGGTGTTTGAGATGCTTCCAGAGTCTGGTACCTGTGGGAATATTTTCAAACTTTTAATTTAGAAGACTATTTGCCATTCACTGAAAGGTTATGGAATAAGTAGATGGATTTAATTAATTATAAGATCATGGAATGAAAAATAAGTCACTTTTAACTAATTTGTTGTGTGTGGGGCTATGTGTAAAGACAGACTGGATAAAAACCATGATGGAGAAGATTTACAAATAAATTGTATTCAGTTATCTAAGCAAATGATAAACTGATATCCTTGTCAGGAAAAAAAAAACAATTAAAATTGATTCACTAACCTGACACCCCCCAAATGAAGTCTTCTCACATGACATCCTTTAGAGGGGCATTATTTTCAATGATACGTTTACTTAATATGACCGTTTGGAAAGGGAGAGCCATTATGCCACTTCAATGAGCTGAAGATCTACCATATTTTTGGCATAAGACATCTTTTTGCTGCGTCGGAAAACTCATCAGTTAAAATTCCCGTGGACTGTCGACTACAGAGTAGGCGCTGGACTCTGAGATCTCTCTGCTGACTGAGACTGTGTTCTGAAGGGAAGTGGTGAAGCTGCATTTGACATAATGAGGTAAATGGCAACATCCTGCGAGGCAGAACAGCCAAGGAAACAGACACCTTGCCTCTCATGCAGTGAATGCGAGTCTAAGAGACAAAGAGACTTACCGAGTGCTTTTCCTGTTGAAAATAAAAGTGAGTGAGAGCAAGATGGCTTCTGTTGTGTATTTTGTGTGGTGTATGTTGTCTGTGTACTTGCAAGAAGAGATTATGGAAACCACACCCTGTATTTTAAAGCAATCACATTTACCTGTCTTATAAATGAAGTTGTGCAGGTAAATTAACTTAGATGCATCTTTTTAGAATACAGCAAATGGTACACAGCATTACCAAAGCAACATGCCATTTTTAAATTAAATATAACTAAGCATTTGTCCAAAATAATCATTTCAAGAGCATAATAGGAGAACAGTGGGCACAAATAAATAAAGGCCTTGTTTTCCAGCTAAGGCTTAGACTGAAATGACTTATTTAAAGATAACCAAATTAAATAAAAAATGATTTTATTTTTATTGAGCTGATAGAATATTAGGGGAAAATAATCCAACACTTTGAAAGTCATAGTTTCACAAATCTCAATTTCTTCATTTGTTAAAAAAGGAAACTTTAGTAAATAATCTGTAAGATTCATTGTAACTCTAAAATATTTTGTTTTTCTAGAAGTGTAATAAATCATTTTAGTAGAGGATAAGAAGCAACACTGTCCCTAATTGTCATCTTATTTACAGAACTATTAAGAAGAGAATCATATTCAGGTGCTTTCAATTTTAAATTGTAGAATTAATTACATATGTACATACAAAATAATAACAATCTGAAAATAAATAAATAATAATGATGCTGACTGTGTAAATGAATAGTAATTAGCTTTCTATTCTCCTTAATCCCTACAGACTTCTGTGCTAGTCTGTTTGATGCATCTTTAGTCCTTCACTATCTGAATGATAATTATAGTGTTGATGATAATAATAATGGCCCCATCATTTAAGATCTATTTTGTGCTTTACACTTGACATATTTTATCTTAATTAATATTCACAGTAACAGTATGAATGAGTGTTTTATAAAATGAGAAGAAAATGTAAACTCAGCTGAGAGAGATCAGGCAATTCAGGGTGTCCTATCTGCTCCATGATAATTCCAGAAATTGAGTTTGGGTCAGACTGCAATCACGGTGCTAGTCCTCCCACTATTCACAGGAGAAAGGAATTGAGGAGAGCATGCACTGAAGAAATGGGAGCCAGTGAAATGAACCAAAATTCAGAGCTAATGCAATTCACTCCAGACACCTCAGCTCAGATGACTCTGGCTACATAAGTCTTTCTCAAGTAAGGGCCTTTGTGTGGATTGATCTCCCTTTCAACCCTGCCATTTCATCAAAGGGGCCCTACTCTCCCCCTTTGCTGCCTTCACCCCAGTCCCCATGTCCCAGACTACAGCTTGGAAGTCCCATTCCCCTTTCCACTTCCCAGCTAGTCGAAATCTCTGGTCTAACACTTGACTGGCTTAATATTGCACCCCTGTCTGGGCGGGCCCACCCTAAGCAATAATACATCCAGGTGGAAGGTGTAGGAGACCCAGAAATCCTAGGCCAACTCTCTTGGTGATCCAGAGACAGGACCTTGGCTTTATCCCACTCAGGATCTTTTTCATGCAGCAATGATGGAATGAGTAGAAAAAGAAGCAACGTGGATATGCAACCATGTACAGGGCCCTGCTGAGCATGGGCCCTGTGTGAATGCTTTCCTCTGAGGATGTGAGAACCATACAATGCCTCTATTACCAAAAGTGTAAAAAGCAACAGACGTTTGCTTTTTATCACAACTTATGGTTCTTGGGGCGTTAAACGGTTACCTATTGTTCTGTGCCATTGTAGTTGTGGTTTTTAATGAAAGCCTACTTTTTCCTACTTACTTCTCAACTATTATAAGAGCAATTTAAATATTTACTCCACATCATCCTGTGTTCAGCAATGAACAAGCCAGACAATCTACCAGTATGAGCTGCTCTTACCTGTCTGACCCTATCTAGGCTTCTGAGCTCCTGTGAGGACCTGGGGCATGGCCCCAACTTCATGATCCTCTTCAGTGCCAGCCAAACACGCTCCAGGATGATCAGCCAGTTCCTCCCATCCAAAATATTATTCCAGAGGAGAGCAACGCATGATGGATGCAAACCATGGGTTTTTAAAGCCAGTCACTATAATAGTCTCTTGTCTACAAATATAATTTGTTGACTTTTCAACTTTTTTTGGTTTATTTTAAATTGTGGTTAAATAACATAATTTACCATGTCAACCAATTTTGACTGTACAGTTCATTAATGTTAAGTGCCTTTACATCATTGTTCAAGCATATCACCATCCATCTCCAGAATGTTTTTCATCTGCCAGCACTGAGACTCTATCACTGAACAATAATTCCCCATTGTCCCCTCCCCTAAGCTTGTGGCAACCACCATTTACTTTTTGTCTCCATGAATTTGATTATTCTAGGTACCTCATACAAACGGAATAAGGCAAAAAAAAAAAAATGTCTTGTTGTGACTGCTTATTTGATATTAGCTTTTTAAAAATCCTCACCTAAGGATATATTTTTATTGATTTTAGAGAGAGAGGAAGAGAGAGAGAAAGACATTGATGTGGGAGAGAAACATCAATCAGTTGCCTCTCCTACGCACCCTCACCAGAGATGAAACCCATGACCTAGGTATGTGCCTTGATGGGGGATTGAACTTTCAAGCTTTTGGTGCATGGGACCATGCTCCAACCGAACCACCTGGCCAGGCTGATATTAGCTTTTGATGTAGATTTTTTCAGATAAGTGTGCAGAACTGGAAAAGAGTCCTTTTAGAAGCAGTTGACAGACAGCCACTAAGTTTTAGAGAATTTGCTTATTGCTGTAGAAGATAAGAACTCCATGGGAGAGTTGGATCTGGCCTCTGGCTTGGAAGTGTTCTCTCCAAGCTAAGTATCTTTTCCTTTACTTTCTCCATAATTGTCAAGAAGAATGTTAAAATCCTTTGCAAGTTGAATGTCTCAATCTAAACTTACAAAGTAGCCTGTTTCTTAGCTTATTACAAAATGAGAAAAATGTCTTTTTGTCTCATACTAATAAAACAATAATCATTCAGGTAACCTGCAAACTCTCCCATTGTTAAATATTTAACAAGTCTTCCTTCCCTGCCTTCTTCCTTCCTTCCTTCCTTCCTTCCTTCCTTCCTTCCTTCCTTCCTTCCTTCCTTCCTTCCTCTCTTTCCTTATTTCTTCTTTCTCTCTGACTAATCAACACATCATTTCCGCTTTACTTAGCCTTAGTTCACCCTTTGTACAGGAAACGCTTTGCCAAGATATGCAAATCATTGTAGGCTAACCTTGATGAATAGTCTGTGTTTGTGTAATTTAGATTAGTTCAGTAATTGTTTGGAGCAGAGGCCAGAAATCTTCCCAGGGATATTAAGCACTCTCTTTGAGAACTTGATGGTCTGGGAAGAAGGAAAGTTCAGACTGAAGCTGCTTTGCCACCCTGTCCCAAGGTCACGCCTACTCTTGCTGTCTAGAAGCAGTTGCCTAGGATCCGTCAGTGAGAAACTTGAATGAAAAGAGGACGGTGATTCCAGAGATTTCCCTGGAAGCGGAGATATAGAAAAGCTGGCTACCCTTTAGAAAAGAGCAGAAAGGAACGCCAAGCTGAAAAGGTAATAAAAGTGGTCTTGTGGCATCTGGATGTGACAAACAGGCTACTCTGGTTTTGCTTTAAATAGCTGGTATCCCAGAAGAGTTCTTGAGGAACAAGATGGCTGACTTGTAGTTTTACAACCTATTTTTAAGTTTGTTTTCTTACATAGAACAATTCCTTTTTGTTTTTTAAAATATCTGGGGACTTCTACTAACAATGAGTAACGTGGAATAGGATATCCTCGAAGAAGCCAAGAGTTTGATCTCTATCCCTTTTATTCCACTAATTCAACCAGACAACAAGCTTGGTTTTGAATAGCTCTCAGGGTGCGAGAACTCACGGCTTGCCACAGCAGCCTCCTTGGAGAGCCTCTCTGCTCAGCATTCTCCATTTTCATCAGTCCAAAATGTTTCCTTTACCATCCTCCCTGATGCAGTCATATCCCGGGGCCCAGAGCCAATACTTTTTAATGCCTTTTCCAGACTCTTTTTCCATAAACACTGCTGTAGTTTCTATCCCAGTTCTTCTTTATCCAGCTATATAACCCATTTGGATGCTTGTTCCGGTTTAATTGCAGATTCCCTCTTGCCATGGTTGTGTTTCCCCTAACATGTTCTAGCGGCTTCATGGCTTACATCTGCACCTGATCCCTGGCCCAGCTCATCACCTCAGGGCAGAACATGGCCAATACCAATCCCGTTCTAGGTGATATACCTCTTTAAAATAGGACGAGGCACAAGGTCAGAAACTCAAACAGGCCTACCTGCATCCAGATGCCCATTATGTAGAATCAACTCTCTCCCCTAGACACAACCTCCAGCCCCGCCTCCCCTTTCCAAAGGCAAGGACTAGGTATCCTTTCAGAAAACAAATTCTTTACCTGCATCCCTAAGTGGTTAGGTGGCTCAGGATGAGAGGCTGAGCTGTTTCTTCCCCAAGCCTCCTATATTTTTAACAGGAAAGGACCTGCATCACTGGAAACTGGCTTGAAAGTGAGCAGACAGCCTGCCCAGATGTTACTGAGAACAGAGCTGCAGTAATGCTGGCTAACCTTTCCGGAAGAGCAGAACGCACAGCCAGATCAGTGTTCATGCGGGTGGTCCTGCGGCCTTTAGATTTCATAGGTACAAAAGGGTACATCTTTAGTGTGCTTGGTTTTTCTTAATAAGTGAGGTTGAATCTCCTTTGATGAATTTATTACCCATTTAAATTGATCAACTATCTCTTCATATTCTTTACTCATTGTTTACCTTCAAGCATCTGCTTCATCTAGAAGTGGATAAGAAATTAGGTTGTGATCCAACTTCATTTTTTTTCTAAATACCTAGCCAGTTGTCACAACAGTGAGGAATTTATCTTTCCCTCACTGACATGACATGCCACCTTCATTTTACATTAAATTATCTCTGTATGTAGTTTAGATGTGTTCTAAATCTCTACCCCAATCCAGTGAATTGTCCATTTCTTCTTAATGCAGAAACTATTTTAGTTTTGGCTTCATGATATGATTTAACTGGCAAGTCAACTCAGGCTTTTCATGGCTCCTTTTGCATATGCATTTCTTTCCTTGTAAATGTAGAATTGACAGATTCATGGTCTTGTTTATTTGGGAATTTATTACAATACTGGTAATATTGGACATTTTAACCGATCTGTTCAAAGAAAACCATCTCTTTATGTTTTTTTCTTTTGTACTCTAGCAGGAACTTTCAAGAGCTTCTTCACATACAACCTACACAGTTTTGTTAACTTTATGTTAGCTGGTATATCTTTGTTGTTGCTTTTGTAAATGGGATAACTTCTTTCATTGCATTTTCTAATTGGTTATTAATTATAGAAAAGCTATTTGATTTCTATATGTTAATTTTAATACCAATTATCTTTCTGAAACCTGTTGTTTCTGATAGTGTTTCTATTCTGCTGATTCTCTTGGTTTATGAAGCATATGACCATATCGGCTGCAAGCATGATTATTTTGCTTCCTGCTTTATACTTATTTTTCTTATTTAATTCCACTGGCTGCTTCTTCCAGAGCGATAGAGGGGTAACATGGATGATGTTTCAGGTCACTTCAGTCACGGCCTTTTCATTTGCCTTTGAGAATAACTTATTACTTGCTAGAGACTGGAGAGGTAAGATTATACTTCCCGGGGTTGCTTTGAGCTTGGATTCCATCTGTAATCCAAGAAGGTGTCGCACACCAAGAAAGTGTCTCCTTTTGAGATTGGAAGGCAGAGTAAGGCAAACTGGGCTGTGCTTCCGGCCCATCAATTCTGCAAACCAGGAGCATCATCAAAGAGGTTTTAGGTTTTTCTCAGCCATATAGAGACCCAGTGTCCGATGCCTAGTTTGTTACGTATTGAAAGGCAGTGGGCAGGGCATTTATAACATTTTGCTACCATAGATTTTACCTGAGATGGTGTGGGTATGGAGCTTAACAGTTTGGGCAGTGGCTGTCAGATTTCCCTGCTTCAAAATCACATTCATGGCAGCAGGTCTCGGCAGGCCTGTTCTGGGCTGGTGTTCCAGGAAACATACCTGGAAGCTAAGACTAGAGCTTATTACCCCACCAGCTTTTCACTGACCCTGAGATGCATTTTGATGGGAAAATGGGCATGTTACAATGGATTGCATGCTGCTACACAAACTCCGAATAATCTCCTGCAAGGGTGGTTGTCCTCATCTCGATCAGGAGACACCGTAGTTACTTGTCTTTTCAGACATCTGTATGATTTGGCCCTTTGGAAATAGGGAGTCAGGTTTTCAGGCTACAGCAGAGAATGTCTCTGATGGATGAAGGGCACTATACGCTGGGGGCGCGATCACCCCTTCACCTCCTTGGATCGTTTCTTCACCCTCAGCAGCTTTGCTACATTCTTATTCTACCAGATGCCTCCCGGGATTTTCTACAAGTTTCCACAATTACAAAGGAATATTGCACACAGCTGAAAGGGATACAAGTTACTGAAGGCATCAAGTTTCAAATAATATTTTTAAAAGATCAATCGTGCTTCATACATGTTTACTTCATACTACCCATGTCAGCAGCTTCAATTTTTAAACATTCCTTTGTGGCAAGAACTGTTCTAATGGACAGTGGATTCTATTGATAAAGTTTACTCCTGTTGTTCAGAATAAATAATTCTGTAACAGATGTAGCATGCAGCATGAGAGCGGAAGGGCAAGGAAGGGGAATCTAGGCTGAAACATTTATGAAGTACTTACTCTATGACTGATACCATGTCTTACATACAGAGCTTACCTGGGGAGAAAAAAGCTTTGGTTTAAAAAGAAAAGCCTTTAAAATGCAACTTTGAGGCATTTTTTTTCAATGCCCAATGGATTGCTTTAAAACCTAAGACCAGGAATCCAGCAATTATTTATTTCTGGTTTCCAATAAAGCTTCATTAATCACCACAGATCACTGAAAATCAGTAAAACATCATAAAAGCTTGAGTTCCATTTTCTTACAAACCTAGTGCTGACACTTCTATAGAAAATGGAATGGATTAAATGTGTTCTGGAATACAAATTAGTAGTTCATGGCAAATAGGAAATGTGTGTATGTCTGCACCTGTGTCTAAAATGTATGCATAACTCTGGTTTTGCTGGCTTGAGAACTTTTTATTCCTTACCATCAATCCATTTCTTGACTCCTTTCCTATTTTCAAAGAATCACAGATAAAATGTACTGAGTTATTATCCACATTTTATAGACAAAGACTAAGATTTACAGAGGTTAAGAAACTTGTATAAGATAAATTAGTAAATGGGGGGTGACTTACCCCAGGGTTTGTACCCCAGCAAATTTGACTCTAGAATTTGTCCTCCTAAACACAGTACCCCACAGTCTCCCCACAAAACAGTCAACAATAAATGATGAATATCTTATTCTGTGGCCAAAGAGTATGAACCAACTAACAGCACTCAAGACATTACGTCAAACCTGTTAATTGCCTGTCCTAATTCTTTTTCTGTTTCTAGAATATACAGCATGTCTCTTCTACAGGAAAACCAGCCTTTGTAATAAATCCTAATTTCTTGTTTTATTTCTTATAATTTAAATCTGTAGTTTAAAGTCTATGCACTTTTAACAACCAGAATTGTTTCTGGTTTCTACATATAATCTAAATGTAACACATATTATGACACTTAAGTATTATAAACTCGGATTCATCAAGACACATCTGAATACTGCTCTTCAATGCTGTTGCGTGGGTTTACAACATGCATATATTTTTAACCTTAAAAAAAAAAAAACCCTCACTAACAAAAATCTCTGGACCTTTTACTACAATTATAATAATAATGTTTTTTAGACTATATTAAAAAAATTGAACTATAGAGTTCTTACCATTCAATCCATTTTAGTTTTAACTTTAATGGTAGAGATTTGATATTCAGGAATTCTTCCTTTTAATCCTGACTCTGCCAGTAACTAACTAGAGGACCCTGACCATGCCACTTGATGTCTCTGAGCACCTGCTTCTTCTGCTGTAAATACTGTCCTCCTACATGGTCGAACTATTATGATGATCAATGAGATCAGAGAAATGCACGTGACTTAGAAATTTAAAATATTATCTGAATACAAATTATTATTTTACAATGATCTTGTTCAGCATCTTATTTGTTTTAGACAGTTTTGTTTGCTAAAATCTATCCTAGATTTACAGAAAGTTTATTCTGAGCATGCCAGGTTGATGCTCAACAGCTCCACATTTCCAAGTCCAACCAGTCTACACTTCTCTCGATTTCCACAGCCTGACTGGCTGCCTATCTGGGGGCAGCCCCCACTGCTAACACCATGGATTCTGGGCTCTCTGTAAGCCTCGATCAACACACTGTTAGTACATTCTCTTCCAGTCTTCAAACCCCCCAAATTTCCCTGACGATCCCTGGAGCTCCTGAAGAACTTAAAGAGTGTACCTCATTTGACAATGTCCTTGTTATGTTGTCTGATCTTTTGGGTTTGTGTTTTAGCCTTCCTCTCCTCACTCAGTTATAATCTCCTTAAGGGGAAAGCTTGGTTTACGCACTTTTTCAGAACATTTTTATCATACTGAGCACATAACTGGTGTTCACTTTCCTGTCTTAGGTGATGCACTAGATATTCACTAAGTAGTACCTATTAAGTGTAAGACACTGTGCCAAGAGTTGAGGAACGAAGTGGGTGCTGCTCCATTCCTCATGGAGAGCACAGTGTGGGCAAGCATCAGTTGTGTGCACAGATATTCAATAAAGAGTTGCAGGGTACTTCCTTAGGGGAGCCCATGGGAGCGACACAGAACCAAACCTTAGGTAGTCAAGGCAGGTTCCTCAGAGGAGGCGGTCCTCAAGCTAAGAATCCCAGAAAGAATAAGGATCGATCATGCGAAACGGGCACTAACCTCATTTCTCAGCTTTCCAAGATGACTCAGCTAAAAAGGATTTAGGATTCACCCAAGGCCCAGACATTTACCATGACTTTTTGAGTACCTCAATTTCAATCACATCCTCCTAACTCATAGTTCAGTAGGTTTTCCATTAAGTCACATGGCTGTACTCAGCCAAGCCAGTGATATGCATAATGCATGTTATTTTCCCAAAGTTAATGAATCCATTACCTTAATTGCATTACTGGTCAAACATTTGACTTGAAATAAAATGCCCTAAATTCAATATTGGTATTCCCATAGCAGATACAAGTCTACATAATATGTGCTTGCATTTGATTTAGAAAAATATTTAAGAAAATGAATACAACTTTATGGAGCATTAAGTAAAACTTTGTCATCAAAGGGGCCATGGAGAGAAAGGACACTATTTAGTAGTGAATGCACATGATGTTATCAGCCACTAACAACTCTATTTTATAGTCTTCAAGAACTCAGCTCAGGTAACTACAATAAAGTCCTTTCATACATTAGGACACTGAGATTTCAGAGAGTTTAAGGCACGTGCCTCAGGACAAAGAAGACAGATTTGAAACTCAGAATCCTTGTTCCTCCCATACATCCCTTTCTTCACCTAACTGACTGATCAAAGAGGCCCAAATCTCTATTCAAGCTCTCCAAACCATGCCGAGTACCCACAGCCTGCACTTACATATTTATTTTCATGATTCACTGATTAATATCTGCTTCTTCCCCTAGATTCCAGGTTACAAAAGGGTAATGCCATTTTTATCCACCGTATTTTATGCCCAGGTCCTGCTATATGGTTGGCATTGAGTAAGTACTTGCCAAATAAATGACATTTGCACCAATGTCTGAAGCAAGAAACTTGGGAGTGGCTGATCAAAGACAATTCCGGTAAGAACAACAGGATCTCAGAGAGGTAAGAGATGTGAAAACTGCCTGAGTGCTCTGGGCAACACAATTGTTTATCAGGTTTGAAATATTAAGAAACACTCTCTAGCAATCTTACACTCTTATGTATTGTAATAAAAATATGTAATGTGATAAACTGTCAATGTACGAAGAATATTTTTCAGTCTCTTGATACCAGTTGCAACTGAGTAAGCATAGCTTTTATATAAAATTATTTTAAAGTTAAAGATATTTTAAAATTACAAATATTTTAAATTCTTTAATTGTGTTAAAACTGTATACATACACAAAGACTTGACTAGAAAGAAAATTTCTGAAATTAAATACCAGTATTTCTATAATAATAAAATTCTATATTTGCATGTAGTTTGCTTGTTTAATTTTGTCTTTATAAGCCCTTAGCTCTAAGGTTATTCTGCCTAAAAAATTTCATAGGAGGATTTATAAATAAATTAAGTGGGGGTCATAACTTTTAACTTACAGTACAACAGGGATCTATAAAACAATTTTATCAGTGATCATATTATTACACAGTATTTGAAGGCAACCTTAAATAAGCCTATTTAATTTTTTTTTTTTCATTTGGCCCAGTTTGCCTGACACAGAGCAATCTGGTATATATAACTCAGTGAAAGACTGACTTCATTAATCTAAATGAGGAGATATTTTTTCACCTTCTAATAAGAAGTAAAGTGCTCCTCTGAAACTTATTCCATTCCTGCAAAGTGAAGGCAAGGAGAAAGGGGATTAAAATAAAACATTATGTAATTTGTCTCCTACAGCAATGCCTAGCAGCAGTGTCATTGCTCCCATCTTAAAAATGAGAGGAACTGAAGCTGAGAGAGGTTATATAATGTATGCTGTGTGACAAAGCTGGTAAGTGACCCGGTCAGTATGTGTCTTCTCTGGACCTCAGTTTACACACATGTAACAGAAAGGTAGCTGCTCCATTTAAATGTGACTGATTTATGTGATAAATTGATTAATTAGTGCTATGCCTCTAGCACAGAGTTGGTACTTCGTAAGCACTCACCTAGTTACTGAATAAATATTATTTTAGGAGCTACAGTTATTTTGGCAGGATAGGTAAATTCATAGGATAAGAAAAGTTTTCCTCATAAGTCCATGGGTTAGCAAGGGTCAGTGCGCTTTGCAGTGGAGATGGCTGCCCTGGGGACTGAAGGGTGGCAGCAGGAATAGATTCGGTCCCTGGGTCACTGCTCCCTAGATGGGAGGGGGAGATCCAGTGTACAAGGAAGGGCATCCAACACTCTGAGCAGTAAAAAAATGTTAAATTCTATAGAAAGCTTAGAAAGGTAGTCAATACTGTCCAGTAAATTTCAACGAACCTCAATGCATCGCTAATTCATGAACAATTACCCTGTGATCCAAACTGCCAACACTTAATCTTAGTCTGACAAGAGGTTCCGTCTTAATTGTTTAAAAGCTCTTCAGCTCTTTGGCGTGTGAGCTGTATGTCGGTGAAACAAATATGAAACCCCAAGGAGCACTGAAATGGACTTGAACTTAATGGTTATTACTGATGGGCTGGCCCCAAGACCACTCTAGGCTTATGAAACATCCCTGCTATTAAAACTGACAAGGGTCTCAGAGGATCCGAAATCTCAAGGGGCAGCTTCTGATTTGGCATCCATGGTGCTTTATTTACATTACAGCGCCTTACTTCTGCAGAGATTAAAAAGATACTTAGATGATCAAAGAGTCTGAATGTGACTCTCTAGCTGCTGGCACACGCACACAAAACAAGGAAACTATTTTTAAAAAAATGTTTCAATAGGAGACAAATTAGAGCTTATTTAAAGGCCTTTATTTGGTCCCCAAAACAAATATTCAAGCTGTATCTCTACACAGAAACTGACCAATTCATCAATGGTGTGACTCCAAATTCTTTTGTATATTGATTACTGAGGAATCAAAGCATTTGTGGTTAGAACTCCAGACTAGCAGAACAATGGATTACAACTTACACTTTAGCTGAATACTGTGAGATTTTAAAAATGTGAAATAGTATAAAACCAGACTATCACCTTACAGTAGTTTAACAAAAAAGTGAGCCTCCTGCTGCTGCTATGCAGCAGAAGACATCCTTCCATGTGAAAGTGGGTGTATTTGTACAGTCAGTGTGTGGATGGTGTGGAGGCAGCAATATATCCGCAGCTACGCACTTCGCATCCTTTACTATGGGTATTATCAAAATAACAACAAAAAAAGTGGTTGAAAACACAGGAGAAATTGGAACCCCTATGTATTATTGATGTGAATGTAAAATAGTGCAATTGCTATGGAAAATGATATGGCAGTTCCTCAAAAAAATGAAATTACCATAGGATCCAGTAATTCTACTTGTGAATATATACACAAAAGAACTGAAAGCCAGGACTCAAACAGATACTTTTTGTTCACCCACGATTGCAGCAGCACTATTCACAATAGGCAAGAAGTGGAAGCACCCCAGTGTCCACTGATGGATGAACTTTGAAAGTATCATGCTAAGTAAAATAAGCCAGTCACAAAAGGTAGAATACCACATAATTCTACTTACATGAAGTAGAAAGAGTATTCAAAATCACAGAGACAGAATGTAGAATGGTGGTTGCCATGGGCTGAGAGGAAGAGGGAATGAGGAGTTATTTTTTAATGAGTACAGAGTTTCAGTTTTTCAAGATAGAAAAGTTCCAGAGACAGATGGAAGTAATGATTGTGTTAGAACACACACATAGCCCTTATTCTGAAACTTGTTGAAGTGGTAAAGAAGACTTCATTCAGGACTATTGCAATAGGTGTCAAGACCATCGCAATAGGGGAGGCAGATCAGGCTCAATTCTGAATATAGTGGAGGCAGCTGGGGACTTACAACCAGGGAGCAGAGCGGCAGGGGCGGAGGGTTGGATCAGATGCTGGAAAATTACTAAGCAGACAACATCAAAGGTAGGAGGGTTTTTCCCAAATCAGCTTAACAGGATTCTTCCTGAAGGTAGGCCAAGGTGAGCAGATATCACAGGTAGGGTAGTCTCTCTGCACTGACTGAGAAGGATTTTTACTGCAACCGAACTAGGCAGGCTTGAGGACCAGACGCAAGGTCAGGTCTAGTCGAGACAAGCACTCAGAGGAGCCTGACTAAAGTTTGGTCAAAGAGAGAGTCTTTATCAGTTACACAATGTAATGCCACAGAACTGTACACTTAAAAATAGTTAAATTGTGATATTTTATGTTATCTATATTTCATCACAATAAAAAAATTATTTTAAAACCCTAAGTTAGGGCTCACTCACACCAATCATGAGTTTCTCTCCTCATTTTCTCATGATCTGAATTATAAACACTTCATTTCTATCTCCCAACAAGGTTAAGAACCTTTTCCTTAAGACAATGTCTCTGTCTTATACTAATGTTTAGTTTTTTCAGGAAAGTATCTTATTGCCCTTGAGAACTTTTCCAAATTCTGTATTACTCCTCACTATCCTGGAAAATTTCTCCTGAAAGTATCTGAGTTTTGTGTCTATCTTCCTAAACACAATTCTGGACAAGTAGAGTTAATCAGTTCAAACTAGAGCTGACTTATCACCTCCAATGTTTTAAATTCCATATTTCTTATAATATAGCCCAAGTTCTCTTTTGTTTTGGCAGCCATAGCATAGCATTGCTTCATACTGAGCCACAAGATGTTTTTGTGCCTAATGTTACTAAGACTCTGTTCCGTATGTTTGCAGTTTGACTCTTCAGAATCTTTACATGCCTTCCTAAGTTATTTACTACTATATTTGTGTCACTGTTCTAGAGGCGCAGTATCCAAAATATTGTCAACACTGAGACTCTGAGAGATAGTTTATAGGAATCTTCAATAAAATTGAAGTTGTTCTGGTTAGATGGATAGTTCCTCTTCCATCCACTACCCTTTTTATGGCATCTGCCTCCCACTCTGTGGGCCCCTGTGGCAGCTCTGTGGAAACTGGAGTTCTGAAAGTACAATTGTGTCTTGAGACATCAAGACATATTTTCTTATTTCTTATATAAGCTCCTTAAATTCCTTAAGCAACTCACCTTGATTTCAAGTCACTCAATTCAAATAGTCCAAGCAATCTTGAGAAAAAAGAACAAAAGCTAGAGGTATTACTGTCCCTGATTTCAAACTATATTATAAAACTATAGTAATCAAAACAGTTGGTAATGGCACAGAGACAGACATATAGGTCAATGGAACAGAATAGAGAGCCCAGAAATAGACCTGCTTTATATTTTTTATTATTCTACAATAAAAGAGACAAGAATATATTATACAATGGGGAAAAGACAGTCTCTTCAATAAGTGGTGTTGGGAAAACTGAACAGATGCATGTAAAAAAATGATATTGGACCACTTTCTTATATCATATAGAAAAATAAACTCAAAGTAGACTAAAGATTTAAATTTAAGCCCTGAAACCATAAAACTCCCAGGGGAAAAAAACAAAAACAAAACTATAAGCAGTAAATTCTTTGACAACAGTCTTAGCAATATTTGTTTATCTGTCTCCAAAGGCAAGAGTAACAAAAGCAAATACAAACAAAAGGGAATACATCAAATTAAAAAGCTTTTGCACAACAAAGAAAACCATCAATGAGATGAAAAGGCAATCTATTGAATGGGAGAAGATATTTGCAAATGATATATCTGGTAAGTGGCTACTATCCAAGATACACAAAGAACTCATACAACTCAAAATAAAAATAAAAAAAATACAACTTAAAAAATAGGCAGGTCTGAGGAAGACAAACAGATGGCCAACAAAGATGTGAAGAGACGCTCAACATCACTAATCATCAGGGAAATGCAAATCCAAACCACAATGAGTTATGACCTCATACTTGTCAGATGGCTATTATCAAAAAGACAACAAATAACAAGTGTTGGCAAGGATGTGCAGAAAAAGGAACTCTTGTGCACTGTTGGTGGAAAACAATATGGAGGTTTCTCAAAAATTAAAAAGAAACTATCATACAACCCCCAAATTACACTTCTGGGTATTTATCTGAAGAAAATGAAAACATTAATTCAAAAAGATACCTGCACCTCCTGCATTCACTGTAGCATTATTTACAACAGCCAAAGTGTGGAAGCACCCTAAGTGTCCATCAATAGATGAGAAGAATGACATTGCTATTTTGATGAGAACTGCATTGAACTTGTAAATTGCTGGGTAGTATGGTCATTTTAACAATATTAAAATATGGAAATAACCTAGGTGACCATTGACAGATGAATGGATAAAGAATATGTAAGATATCTTACTCAGCCCTAAAAAGGAATGAAATCTTGCCATTTGTGACAGCATGGATGGACCTAGAAGGTATTATACAGAGTGAAATGAGTCAGACAGAAAAAGATAAATACCATATGATTTCACTTACACGTGGACTCTAAAATGCAAAACAAATGAACAACTAAAACATAACAGAAACAGACTCACAGATACAGAGAAAAAGCTGATGTTTGCTAGAGGGGTGGGGAGCAAAAAGATGGACAAAATAGGTGAAGGGGTTTAAGAGGTACAAGCTTCCAGTTACAAAATAATTAAGTCATGAGGATGGTACAGAACATAGAACGTAGTTAAGTAATATTATGACTTTGTATGGTGACAGATGGTTACTATACTTGACACACCGATCACTTCATAAGGTATTTAAATGCTGAATGGTTATGTTGTACAACTGAAACTAATATAATATTGTATGTCTACTATGCTTCAATGAAAAAAAGAGGTCCTTGAACTCTCTGGTAATGAGCAGATCTTTCCGTTACAGGAAGATTCTAGAATTCTCTAGAAACAAGTTGAAATGGCAGCAAAAATTTAAGGTAAAATTTAGGAAAATTGGTTCAAACCCCAACCAAAGACATATTTTAGTTAAAAATTATAGCATTGATTATAACATTTGCTTTGCTTGCCTAGAAATCACCGCTAATAGTCCCCTCATGCAGATGTTTACTTACTGGCAGAATAAAATGCACTGTTTCTTAAAGCTTCAAATCCTAATAGAACTAAGTGTTAATAGTGCTGAAATTCTTGATAGTTTTTATCATCCATGGCAAATAAAGTTAACACAACTCAGTGCACATTTATGGAAACACTGCCACGCACTTGCTAAATGGTGGTGATACTAAGATCAATATGACAGCTCATGCCTTCAAAGAGTTCATAGTCTGGTGGGCCATGCATGGTTTTGGAACTTGCAAAGGAAATCAGCTTTAGCTAATACAACTCTCAAGATGTTCTATAGTGGAAGAAAAAAGGGTTATTACCTTGAGAAAAAGTTCTGGTTTCTGATCAACAAGAGATAATATCAAACTGCATTTGGATGATCAGGTCTACTATTTAGAAATCATGTAATTGGCTCACTGCTCCACAGAGAAGAACGTATTTGTAATCGGTCACAGATGTTTGGGCCTGGATCTAGGAGTCTAACACTGAAGAATGCATTTTCCTTATTGGGCATTCCACGACGGCTCACTAGCCAACTTTGAGTGTAGACATGGAATTAAAATATTGGGGGCTTCTGGCCTTGGTGATTGTGGGGTTCTTGCTGATTCAGAACTTCAGCTACACTGCAAGCACACTGGTATCTGAACAGACTGACTCCAAATGCAATACACTTGAGTAATTGGCTGCTAAAAAAACCTACAACTCCTACTGCAAATTGCAGTGTAACAATAACAAAAAATTGTCTTCTTCTATGTAGTGGAAGAGAAAATTATCCATTAATGACCAAGATGAAATATAAATATAACAGATGCTAAAATACTTAACACACTCATTATCCCAAGGCGTTTAGTGATTAACTATGCACATTGTCTTTTGTTATGCAAAAACACGCAGTCGCTTTATTGAGCATTATAAGGATTCCTAAGCAAGTAAAAATGAGCATGTCTTTCAGTTAACATGCTGTATAACACCAATCCAATTTTCAATGGAAGCATAAACATCTTTCACTTAGTCATCTTGGCAAAAACTATGCATTTGGTTCAAAATACAATGCTACTTCTCTACATAATTCAAGCAAATTTAATTATTTTTCTTTTACGTATCCCCTTAAACATAATTTTATGTCTGGATGCATTATAAATTCACTCAAATTTCAATAAATGCTGAAGTGTGAATTATATAGTTGTGGTCTCTACAATTTCAAGTATTCACTAAACTTTCCCATTTAATTTTCATTAATTCTTCTTTTCTGAGATGTTGAGAATCTTAGAAGAGAGGATATACGTTTTGCTCATCTTTGTAGCCCTACTACCTAGCCTATAACTAGTAAGTATTAACTATATGTTAATATATGTAAATACATATAAAGACATCATTGGGCTTTTTGAGGACCTATTTGCTGGATAGGATCACATTGGTGACATTCCAGAGAGGATCCTAAGAGAAATATGACTCCCAAAGACTCAGTCCTGACTATAGCTTCCCATGTGCCTCAGCCAGAGAGAAGGGGGTTAGTAGATCAGATAGCTTGTGACACTCAGTTTTGAGAAGGAGGAAAGATGCATGAACCTGTTGAGTCTTTGAAAAACATCAGGCCATTCACAGGGCAGAACCTTAGTAGTGCGGGAGAGAGAGGAGTGAGGCTTCCAAATGAGGGATCTCACAGGACAGTTAAGTGTTCTAAAGACGACAAAAGCACAAAGGGAATCCAAACAGGGAAGTGACATGAGCAGAGATGTTTTATAAAGGAAAATTCACAGAAGATGGAGATGTTGATCTGAATTTATTTTTTTTTAAGTTTTATTTATTTATTTTTAGAGAGAGGGGAAGGGAAGGAGAGAGAGAGAAACATCAATGTGTGGTTGCCTCTCGCATGCCCTCTAATGGGGACCTGGTCTGCAATCCAGGCATGTGCCCTGACCGGGAGTTGAACCAGTGACCCTTAGGTTTGTAGGCTGGCACTCAATCCACGGAGCCACCCCAGCCAGTGTTGCCCTGAATTTCAACACACTGCTTTACTTACAGCCTTCTGGTGAAACACAGGATAGCTACATTCTCTCTTTGACAGAAGATCGCTAGCACGTTCCTGCCCAAAGTATATGCTTCAAGCTAAACATCCTCATTTCCTCCATCATTCCTCTGTCATTCTTACTGGTCGTTTCAACATCGGGCTTGTTGGCCTTTGGACATTCTCTCAGGTTTGTCAATGTCTCTTTTGAAACACAGTGTTCACAGCTTCACATAAAAGGCAGAAATCACAAAGGAAACAATCAACCGATTTCAACCGACCTAACTTGAAAACAACTACATGTGGAACAAACCCTAGCATAAACCAAAATGTGAACCTCTGATTACCTGCATCAGAATCGTACTTGGGCTTTCTCAGGTTCAGATTCCAGAATTTGAACTTGACTTTTTATATCAAATTTTCAATGGGCAGTTTTTAGGAATTTACATTAAACATGCCTGTGCACATGTGTGCACAGACACATGCATATCCACCCCACCTCACGCCACACACAGACTAATGCACATAGGTACCAGGTGATTTGGGGGCAGACTTAAGCTTGTAAACAATCTTTATACCAAATAAAACTGAAAACAAATATTTATAACACATACAACAGAAAAATAGGTAATATCTTTAATGTGCGAAGAGCTATTGCAAGTCAATGAGGCACACATTAAGCACACTGATATTAAAAAATTGAGCAAAACATATCAACAACCAATTCACCAAACACACACACACCCAGATAGCCAACAGACTTAAGAAAAAAAAGGTCATCCTCACTACACATACAGCATATTTTGTCTGCAACTGTGAAGTAGGAAAGGCTCTGAAAATAAAACTTTCTAGCTTCATACAGTGGCAAACCTAATCTGACCTCAGCTTATTTGGTAACAAACCTAATGAGAAGAAAGGATGCTGATCGTCTCTGCATGTCCCACTAAAGTGTGCATTCACATGTCTCACCGCAGAAGGATGCAGCGTTTGTTTGCTAACAGTCTACTATGCTACTACCGGCCCCTTGGGATGGTTTTATAATGTACTGTGTTGTATTATCTTGCTAAAAGTCAAAAGGAAATCCAAAATTGGAAAGAATTGTTGAACTAGTCATCATGGACATGTGTAATTAAAAAATGTATATCAAAATGAAATATTTTTTTTTTTGCCAATCTAGTTGGAACCTAATAATACAAATCCAATATTTTTTGTTGGTAAGAGGAACGGCCACCTTCCTATACTTGTCATGGAATGATAAGTAAAACACCCTTTAGAGGGAAATTTGGCTAAGCATATCAGGAGGCATTATAATAAGTAACCCTTCTATCTTAACAAATGAACTTCTGGGAATTTATCTCAAGAAAATAATTATTTTATCATGTTCACTGCAGCACCATAAATATTAATAAAATGAACAGATGTTTAACAATAGGTAATTTGTTAATACCATCACAGACTAAATTATAAGACATTCATGAAAATGATCTTGTGAAAGAATATTTCATGATGTGGAAAATTTTAATAACATATTGTGAAGCAGAAAAGCAGGTTACAAAACAGTAATAATGTAGGTGATAATGTTTTGTTTTGGAAAAATATATATGCAATTATGTACAAAAATTAAAGTCTACAAGTAATGGTGGATTTACCTGGATGATTGCATTATAAATAATTTTATTTCTCCTTTATTCTATTCCGTGCTTTCCAAATTTTTTTCAAAGAACTTGCAATGCTTTTGCAATTTAGAAAATCAATACATTTTTAATGTAATATTTTATACTCAACATAATTCTGCTGAAATGTTCTGACCATGAGGGAATAACATGGTGCTCTTACTTCTTTCCTCCTGGACACTCCTATTAATACAGTCCAAGTTGACCTTATAATAATGAATAAGCTATATATTTTTAATTTGGTATAACAGGCTTTCATACAGGCATAATCATAATCAATGATAATGATAATAATAGTAACAACATTAAAACATCAAAGGAAAAGAAATGTAATGAAATTATAGGTAACCAGAGCTGTATTGCCAACAACAACTCTCCAAGGAGACCCTTTCTTATTTCTCACCTCTTTTTCCTTCCATAATTACAGGAATGACTTATGGATGTAAAAATAGGCACGATGGGGGTTTTAACTTCAAAATAAAAGTGTGAGATAATATATGTATTTTCCTTTCATTCTGTAAATACCATTGAACTTGTTGACATAATATAAAAATGGTGTAGGGAAAGAAGAAGTATAATGAAGCATAAAACAACAGAATGCACCACAAAATCTTCCATGGATTTAAATAATTCTGGAGCACAGCAGAGACAGAGGCTTTTGATCTATTTATAGCACTAACATAACATGTTAAAGTTAGCAGGGAAAAAAAGGACACACACATCTGACTTACAGATATACATGCAGAACCAAATCCAGCAGCATTGAACAATAACGTGCTACCACAAAGGATGAATCAAGGTAAGAGAGCTCTTCTCATAGCTTCTCACATTTATGGTTGAAAGTAGAAAACGAATGAAATCACATGTTAACATCTCTGGTGATGTTGAAAGGTTGCCTTACTTTATAAAAATTCACCACAAATTCTGGATAAACACAGTAAACACTTCTCTTAATGTATTAGATACCAACAGTAAAAATGATACTTAATGGTCCAAGGGGTAAGAAAAAGAAACTAAAACTTCAATAATGAAATAGGATCAACCCAAGAACTGACCGTTCATGAAGCAATTTTAATATCCAACCAGTATTTAGCAGAATAAAATAAACTTAACAACTAATGATACAGAATTAAAGAGCAATAAGATGTTTTTGACCTTTGGACTACCAACAATTTTAAAAGATCAATAATACTCCATATCAGCAAATATGTGGTGAAACTCAGGCGCATTAGTTCCCTATTGCTTCTGTAACAAATTAGTACAAATATTGTGCCTCAAAACAACCCAAGTTTATTACCTTACAGTTCTGGAGGTCTGCATTTATAAAGGAGTCTCAGGGGGCACAATCAAGGTGTTGGCAGGGCTGCCTTCCTTCTGAAAGCTCTAGGAAAGAATTGTTACTTTACCCTTTTCTGATTATAGACACCACCTGCATTCCGTGGCTTCTTGGCTCTCCTCCTCCATCTCCAGGGCCAGGAGTGTTGGACCAAGTCCTTCTCATGCTGCCATCTCTCTGGTTCTCTTCTGCTTCCCTTTTCTTCTTTTTAAAGACCTTCGTAATTACCTTGTGCCTTCCTGGGTAATTAGGATAATCTCCCTATTTTAAGGTCAGCTGATTAGCAACCTTAATTCCACCATAATTTCTCTTTGCCATGTAATTTAGGACATTTACAGGTTCTAGGGACTACGGTGTGGGTATCTTTAGGGGTGGGGGGCATCAGTCTGCCTACCTCACCAGGTATTTTTAGTCACTGTTGGTGGTGTATATATCGCTACAACTTTTCTGGCAAGCTGGTATTGAAGGGTCCCTGTAGATTAGTGTGCATCATAGACTGTTATATATTAATTAGGTTTGAAAGTGTTCTCCCCACTCTTTTTTTAAATAGTTTTAAAACAGATTTCAAAAGAAGTGTCAAAAATATTTACACTGGCCCTCCTTCCTCAAGTTCAGTGATGATCTACTCTCTATAGCCTCATAAACAAGTTACAGTCTGTTCAGACATGCAAATAATTTTCTAAGACATTCAAAAACAAATCAGGCTTATTTTTACTGAGAGATGAGGGAATTGGAAAGCCATTTTAGCAGTGAGATGAAGCATTTCATAAATTTGAACAGAAATAGTGAGGGTGCCTAAACACTTTAGGTCTCTGGGAATCAATCATTTTGAAACGATGTTCTACTATTCTTTTAAATATTTGCCTTATTGGGTCAATCTGAGAAAATACACTTTGAATTACCTAGACAACCTCAGACATTAAACAGGAAATGTTTCAGAGCTACTAACTATGCAAATGCAGACAGAACTAATGCCCAGACCATGCTGAAGGTGATAAGCTCAGTGTCTCCTCTATATCAAGGCACATCTGATATAAATCATCAACTCATTGTATTATAATTAAGTTATGCTCTTGTATAGCTCATATGGCTAGAGATTTTTCCAGTTAGAAAATCTCATTTTATGAGAATCCCTCTTTCAAAGTTCTCCCACTTACATGGTTAGAACCTGCACATTTTCCACCTCTATCAAAATAAACATATTATTTTGTCATATTATAAAAATTATTTGTCATATTATAAAAATTATAATAAATATATATTTAAAGGTACCCCTGCCATGAAGCTTGAACTTTTGAATGATTCTATAGGAAGATATATAACACACAAGATTGTTATTATTAATATTAAGTAGTTTGCAGTTGAATGTAGATGGCTGCTGTTTTTATAAAATAATAAAACATAGATCCTCTATGACCGAATTTAAGAGTATGGGCTTTTATAGTTGTAATTCATTTGGTGTAATTTCCTCACCCAGTTAAACTCCTACTGTGAGAGTCAGTCACTGCAGCCCTCCATCACTCTATTGGTAAGGAAACTCCTGGCGGGCGCGGGCAGCGAGGGGCGGTCACCATGCCTCTCCTGGGGGCCGTGACAAGGTGAGTGAAAGCTCAGCCACAATATCCTTCCCTTTCTTCCTTCTTGCAGGGACTAGGAAAAATGCAGCAAGGTCTGCTATGCTCAGAATCTCTTTCTAATGGCTTTGCAATCAGAAGTCCCCTTGCCTTTTTAATAATATAGGGAGGAGCAATCACAACAAATTTTACAACTTTTACAGCCTCTTTTGCAGCCGTTTATACAGGGTATGTCAATGACAGTTGTACAGGACACCAGTTTCAACTAGAGGAGGTTACGTGAGCAAAAACTGGGCTCAGAGAAACATATGTTAGAGTCAGAGATGGCTGTGCTTTGCAAAACATGAAGAAATCGAATCACGTGATAAATATTTCCTGAATCTATACCAAATTTAATGCATAAATTGTCTAATGTCTACAGAATCTTAAACAAGCCCTTTAAAAACAAACTTTTCAATTTCTGACCAATACAAATACGACTCTCACATACAAAATGTATGAGGCACATACAAATATATTGATCCCATAGCCTAAAAAAATAACAAAATTGCTTCCATTTGGAATAAAACATGATTATTGAGTCCCAATGACTTGTCAGGTACTGGTCTAGGTGCTGGTCTAAGTTTGACCAATATCTGTTGAATATTCTCTGTGTTGGACCAGAAACTATTCCATGTAATTATCACAACTTTTCCGTGAAATAATTCTATATATGCAAACAAACAAATACAATGCAACAGGAAATAACTATAACTGAAATTTGTAAAAACTGCCACGGACATAGAAAAAAAGAAGTACTTAAGTTTATCTAAGAGAGGCAGGGGAGGCTTCACAGAGAGGGGAGCATTTAAGTCAAGGGCTAACAGATGGCTGAGGGCAGCTGAGCACACACGTCATGGAGAGGCCATTGCATTGCGTGTGCGAAGGCCGACGCCGTGCTATCGCAGTGGGACTCGGGTCGTCGGCTGGTATTGCAGAATTCATGGGAGATAAAATGTAGCTGTGGGAGGGGGAAGGGCAGGAGGGGGTAAGAAGAAGCCAGCGGCTAGGCATGGGCTAGATGGTGACAGGCTTAGTGTGGCCTGCAAAGGATTTTCTATTAGAGGAATTTGAAGATGAGATTTTTTTTTGTTGTTGTTGAAAAGATTACTTTGGCGAAATGGTGGAAGACTAAAACAAGAGAAAGAGTAGTGTGCTCATATAAGTGAAAGCTGATGGTAACCTGAACTAAGGCAGAACTTTTAAAGGTCTAACAGAGAAAATAGGTTCAAGAGATAGTTAGCAAGAACATAGAAGCTTGATGAGAGACTTGAAGAAAAGCGATAAGGAGAAACCTTGGGCATTTTCCAGCCTTTGGGCTTGAGTGACCGAGTGGATAACAGGCTGGGAGATTCATGAGAGCGGTTTTGGGCATGATGAACCAAGAAGCCCATGTAGCATCCAGGGGGGTGTAGCCATTTGGTATCAGGTACGTATTTCCTTTTGATTATTCAGCTTTCACAGTAGGCACCACAGGAATGATGCAGTTTTATAGGAGAAATGTAAAATTCTGAATAATTCCCCAAACTTCATCAAATACAATAAATTCCAAGTAGCATCTGGCAATTTGAAATTTTCTTGCGGTTCTGTTATGTAAATCATCTGAATTAAAATAACAACAAGCATTCACTTTTCACCAGAGTCTTCACTTAGAGCAGTGAGTTTCTGAGAAGTAACATTTGGGCTAAATAAAAACTCAAACTGACAGAAAAAATTTCCTAGTGATTCTGATACCAGTAGGAAAGAGGATGACCCCAGACTCTGCATTTTCAACCAGCACACAGTTGACTCCAATGCGGTGACCATCATCACAAGAGCTGCCTGTAGTGCCGGGTCATTTCCAGGCACAGCTGCAAGCTTCCTGAACCAGAAACTTCTCGCAATCTTCCCACAAACACATAATTCGCATTTTCCAAGAGGTTTGCTGATTCTTACGATCAGGGAAGGGTGGGAATCATCCTCCAGTGGGAATCTCTGTTAGCAGATTATGGCTACATTGTTACGCCAACTCTGACTTCTTCATATATCATCAAGTTATTACAGTTTTCCTTAGGTAAAATTAAAAGACATCTGGAACGATTAATCATAATTCAAAGCATACCTCTGAAAATTTTTCCCATATGAAATAATTTCTTCTCTTCTACCCAGATTATATAATTTGATACACAAAACGATCATATTTCAAGTATCTTCTTAACTTGACTACCATAAAAATCCTGTAACATGAGTCAGGAAAAAGTTGTCATGCTATAGATGAGAAAACGGATTCCTAGAAATGAAATGACTTAACCAAGGTCACACTGCACTAAGAAATACAGTTCTGGTTCTAGTCTATTGCAGGACTATTCCCATTACTCACTAAGCTTCTTGCCACCTATAAAGTGCTTTGCTGTGTTTATTGTGTATATTATTTAATTTGATATGTACAATGATACTATGAGGTATGAAAAATGTATGGGTTTTGGAGTCAGAAATCTTGTTGCTGTTGTTTTTTTAACCCTCTTTTTGCTAAATCCAGACTCTATGTGTATGCTTTTGGCAATCCTCATTTTTTTCATTTGTAAAATTATAGATAATGATGTTATCAATTTTGTAGCGGGGGGTTGAGAAGATGAAATAAAATGTGCCTAAGCATTCAGGACAGTCCCCAGTATATGGTAAGTGCTCAGTGAATGCTGGCCTTTTATTTTTTCTTCTATCTCCCTCTCCCCCCTTCATTTCTGTTTTCTTTTTAGTTCAGTTGTGTTTCCACTGCCCTTCTTAGCAGCTTGTTTCTTGTTTACACACATAAAGGATTCTCATTAGCCTCCTGGTACTGGACCCAATCTCTAGTCTAACCAGACTAGACTTTGAGCCACTTGTTGTACAACATCCCCCAGGGCTCCTCTTGCATGACCAACTCCAGAGTAAATTAATCTTTGGCTTCAAAACTGTCTGTTGAAATAGAGGGTTGAGATTTGGAAGACCCAGGTTCTAGAATGGGATCCACCACTGACTAACTTTATGACCTCAGGCTGTAGTTGTAACTATCAGGCTGTGATTATATGGTCCTAATTGTTCCTCCTGCTCTAAAATTCTATGAGATATTATTAACATTGCCTAAGAATGGTTGCTTTTCATTTTTTATTTTAGGCATGAGCTAAAATGAATGTTCTAAGTTCCTGGGGGTTGTTGAATTGGCGTCCATGACTTCTCATTGCCTACAACATTTCTTTCTTTAACCTATTTAACTTTAGCTATCCTTGTATCTGAAAAACTTAACAGAGGAGCTCATAGAAAAAGCTTGTATTCTTGACACTCTGTTAAGAATAGTTACAAAGTATTGGCCGATCTGTACCAGGAGGAGTGTATTTGACATGAATGTCTGTCAGTAGAGCTTACATTTAGCATCAGTTATAACATATTCACCTAAAGTACAGCCATACTTCGAGTTCAAAACCTCCCCCGGAGGAGCTGGGAACCTAAAGAAATGACTGAATGTGTCAGTTTTCAACACTGCATGTTTTATCTTGTGTAAGTGGTGCAATGACAAATGGCAACTTCTAAATGACTTCCAGGGCCAACCATGAAACACACACCCAAAGATGGGGCTGAGGGCTAATGGGGGGACATTATTTTGGAGCAGTGACCAGGCAGTAGCCATTCCACAGAACCTAGAAACCACCATGCATCTTTTGGAAAAATAAAATTGGAAGGAGTTATATCTTGCTGCCTCATGTGGCTTTGAAAAATTATTGCTTGTGTAAAATAGTATCAAATTTACATCTTCCTAGGCTTTAAATCATGTTCTAGTTCTTAAAAAAAAAAAATACAGCTTGGGGATTGGAGTATTTAAATTGGGATAAAACTTAAATGTCTTTATTTTCCACTTGCTTAAACAAATCTTATAATTCCTTCAAGCTACATTCTTCCCACATTATCCATAAAGACTTGAGTGATCTCTTTTGCTCACAATAATCCTCATAAAACTTACTGCCTGTTTCAAAACTGTGATCTCTATCGCATGCTCACCAGACTATTAGTTTCATTTTTGAGTGTGTTGGTCACTCCAGTACCCATGATTGGCTCCTAAATTTTTTTGTTGCCTGTTAACCCAATGCTCAACTGTTACCTTCTGCCGAAATTTTCCTGCTGTCACAGTCACCTGCCAAGACTTATTCTCTGGCAGCTCCTGCAGACCGTCCATGTGGCTGAACTCCCTCATGCTGCACGGATGTGATTCACCAGGGTAAGTGTGTCTACTGTTTGGAGGGTAATTGCTGGGGTTACTAATAAATATATCGAGGTTCCTCTTTATGATTCTCCTTGAACAATCTCTCTTTCCACTGGACAAGCAGTGATGCCAGAAGCACAAAACAGTGACAGTAAATCAAGTTGAGATTCAGCCTCATAGGCACATACACATAGGAGGCATTTGTGGTTAATGTGGGTAATCTTTAAATTATAAACTCTTATTCCATGTAAGCACTTGGGACTTATGACAGAAATGACCGTTACATGTTCTCAAACACGTAAGAAAAGTGAAGATATAAAACAACTGTGAAAAGGAGTTTAAAAGACTTTGAAGAAGGTTATATAAGGTATTCCCAAAGGTGAAGAATATGTAAATATAAAACGGTGGGCAGACATTTAAACAACCTTTTCTTTCTAAGTTGCATGTAAACAAAATCAGTTGAAATAGCTCGTTCTGAAAATACATGCCGATTTGCCTAAACAGCATGGCTGTTTAATTAAAATAGGTTCATGTTTGTTGTTTTGCCCTATGTTCTCAAGTGACTGATTTTACTTTCAACAGCTATGACCTCAAAAGTAGTGCCCTACAAAAGTCAGGGCAATGGGGTTTTAAAATAAAGTCTACCAACAGTCACAATGTCTATTTTTTAAGTAGTCAACCTACTTCTGAGAACCATGCACAAAACAGAAAACAAACACATTTCAGATGTTACACAGTGAAATGTTTGTAGAATGTAATTTTCATAATTATTTTTTCAGTGCATTAAGAATTACTTTTCAGGAAATACAACTTCTCTCTCTAAGTGCTCTTCAACTAGACCAAGAGTCCTTTTTAACATTTAATGGAGCAATTTATTCATATTTTTATTTAGATGTTTAATATCTGTAAAGTTATAATTCAACGGAAATGACCTAATCTAATATTATTGATGGTTCATTCTCCTGCTGTTGGTAAATATTTTACATCTTGAAAAATCTCATGTTCTTTCACTTTTCTGAAATAATGTTATGTTCATTTCCCTTATTTATTCTCTCATTCAGCATATATTTATGGTTAAACCACAGTGCATTGAACATGAGCTAGTTGTAGGAATAAAAAAATGAAAAAATGCATTTCCTCTCTTCAAGAAACTCACATGTTACAGCATATGGGTAGGTACAAAGGTGCTAGGCATATAGATAAAATATAAGGTATATTTAGGCATATAGATAAAATATAAGAAAGACATGTGGAAAAAAAACTGTATCAACAGTATGAGCATTCACCAAAATATAATCCTTGAATCTTTCTTCTCTTTAAAAGCCTCTCTTCTACCAGACTTCTCTTGTCACTTTGAAACCTATAAAGCTATGATATTATACATAAAATGTTGTTTATATTATGTATCTGTTTATATACATAAATCTAAGATACATGCACATACACACACAACCTGATGAGAGAAGCCTTCTAGAGGAGAGGTTTTTAAAGAGAAGAAAGTTTCAAGAGTGGGTACACACACACACACACACACACACACACACGGAATTAGATAAACAGATATAGATACAGATATCTTACAAAACCCTTCCTCCTGGGTACTTCGTTCGGCAGATGCTACCTTGATACTAGATTACACTGATTTAATTGTGAAACTCAACAGTTTTAAATTTTCCCTACATCAATCCCCTAGAATTCAGTTATATAAAGCACTTAGGAGAGACAAAGAGTAGACAAAACTTAACAACAGATACAATCTTTCCTCAGTCTCCATGGTCATTACCACTGCCTAATCCCACCCACCTCCACTCATCCACACGCACTGGAGAATGTACTGGCTCCTCAAATCACCCTACCTGCAGCTGTCTTTCTGGCTCCTCAGCCCTCCTCCTGCCTCCCTCCTTCTCTTCCTCTCTCTTCTTTTTCCCTCTCTCTTCCTGTCTAGTAAAAAGCACAGAGCATTCTTTATCTTATGAAGAGAAACTTCCTCTGTTCTAAAGCCCTCCTGTCAGCAACTCGATCCTGGGTTGCTCAGGGAGATGAATTTAGAATGTGGCAATGATAGAAATGTTTACCTCCTACCTGAATAACTCTTCTAAATAAATAATTCTTTCTAAAATGTCTCTACTTTTCTCCTCTAATTTGGTCTATTAAATTATTAATTCTTCCATGCAACAACAAACTCCTGCGGACGGTGTCGGCGACCTTTGATCTCCTGTCCGCTGTACCCCGTCTCTGGCACCACGGTGACGCCCACTAGGAATGAATTTGTGCATGTTCTCTGAGCTCAGTGGGACAAACTGAGTTCCTACCCTGATGATTATGATACTACTCCTAGCTGGAAACTTTTTTCTTGTTCACTGTTCTGCCTTTTCAAATTCCAGCTGCCTCCCCTCCTGCTCTCGCTGCTGCCTTCGCACTTTCCCTTCTGTGGCTCTGTGTATTCTGATCTCTCCTCCCCTCTCTATCTCTCTCAAAACACGTTGTTTTCTTTGCTTACTCTATGACACATCATATTTTTTAATTCATATATTTTAGATATATCTCTTCCTCAATCTAGCAGAGGAGATGAATGGGTGGGTCATAACTGCAGATTAAATACTTAATAAACTGAAGCAACACAATAAAATCAAATCCTGTAATTATAAATGCTAAACAGAATCTGAGATTAAACTTCCTTCAAGGGGAGTGTTCTTTGCAATTTACTTCTTGTGTTCTGTAGGGATGGATGATTTATAATGTCATGTTATATTTTATTGGCATCTGTTTATGCCTTAGTTCTAGAGACTATACTCAAACGACAGAAAAGTGTGATAAACAAATACTATTCACAATAAATGTGGAAAAATCCTATAATAAATATTGAAACAAATAGCCATACTTTCACTACAGGTATTCATCATCAACTCACTAACTTTGTTAAAATAAAATTTTTACAGAAGTAAGGAGTTCCATATTCTTATGGTTTCTTTTCTTTCTTTTTTACCAAACATTAAAATATCTTTTCAGAGTGTAAGTTAAATTTTCCTATCATTAGAAAAGCCCAGAGTCAATTGTTTTTACACCCTTAAATAATTTTAATGAGGACAAACCTTTTAGTGAAAGTACTTGTTCCATTTCCACTAATTTTGCTACTTTTCTACTTTTCTTTTGTCTGAAATATGTATGAAATGGATTAGATCACAGTTTAGCTTGTTATAGTCTTGTTAGGATATTTGTATTATAGATTTTTACATGTCTTGAATATATATGTCTTCTGTGGCTCTGTTTCTTTAAATTCACTCTTTTACCACGTGTGTTAGTTACTGTATTGTCAACATTATGCTCCCAAAGGGGGACAGAGTTTGCCTGAGACTCAGTGCTAAAATGCCACTTCTTTATCCTCACCAAGCACTTATTACTCTGGGCCTCCTGCTGCCCGTGTGAGGCTCTGTATATAGTTAAAAGCTCCAGTTTCTGTTCTATGGGGCAGGAAATGCTGATTTGCAGTCCAGATACAAAGTTCCAAGAAGTTAAAAGCAGAAAGAAATGATATGGCTGCAATGGCGGGGGAGTTGAAGCAACCCTCAGTGGCAGGGTCTCCATGAGCAGAGCAGAAGAGAGGGCCCTATGGCGGGCGAAAAGAGGCTCACAGACACCCTGGAACAAGGGTGCTGTGGCCAAGGGCCAAGCAACAAGCCCTTTGGTCTGGGTCACGCTTGAGCACAGGAGACGTGGGGGGATACCCAGCCAGGGCCAGATGGTGGGGGGCCCTCAGAGGGTGCTCCTGGAGCCTGGAGTCAGCCTGGCACGGTCTGGGACAATGACCCATCACTGACTACTGCTGGCTGAGAAGTGACATGCACAACATGGCGCTTCAGATTAGGAGGTTATGAGGGTGAGCTGCATAGGGTCTACGGGACCGGGGGCATCTGGAAGCAGAAGGTTCCACAGGAGAGTATTGTACGATCGTACAGAGGAGGGAAAGGACTGGAATGGTGGCAGAGAAATGAGAAGGAAGGATTAGGCTACAAGCGACACAGCGAAAGATGAATCAACAGGCTTGGCCAGCTGATTCGGGGCTGCGGGAGAGAACAAAGAGTGAATAGGCTTACTTTGGGGGCCCTGGGTTTCACACTTTGTATGAGATAGCTACTCATTTGGCTCTTGAGGCCCAAACTCTCTCTTCTTTTCTTTGGGATCGCCTCACCCCCAGACAGTTCACAGATGGGCACCGTCCAATCCTGTCCCAGAAATCTGGAATCTGGCCTGACATCTAGGGAGTGGTCTCCCTATGAGGTGTTGGTTGTGCCATCTGTGAGCTGGGAAGCTGTAAAACTGCTTTACAGTAAGAGAGAAAAAGAAAGCAGAAGAGAGCTAGAGAGCAAAAGGTAGGTCTGGGTCCCCTGTTCCACTTTAGTCTCTGCTCTCATGTGTCCCCCAAATGCGACCGCATCCCTCCCCTGACTCTGCAGGACATCCTTATGGACACAGGACTATGTCCCCCTTTGTAAGCTGGCTTGGCAGGGTTATTGTTACTTGTAGTCACAATGAATATTCCTCAGCACAAACTCTCTATGTTCAGTCGATTGGTGTCTTGGCCACTCTCTGAACTTGAGCACTTCGCAAGTCGGTGAGGATTTTCATGCCATGTCCTTCACCCAGAATGTCTTTCCCTTTCCAGTCCTGCTGATTCCGCCTGTGTAAATCCTGACTATACTTCCTTCCTTCCATCTGTCTTTATTAGGTAAGTCTTCAGTAAGTCCATAATATCTGTAAATTCTAACGTTACATTTTCCCACTTCAAGTCCCTGCTTTTAGTAGATTTACTGGCAGAATTGTTAAAACTATATAAATAAGTTAGAGGTGGTAGATGGTAATAGAAAATCAGGAAATTTATATAATAAATATATAAATTTAAACAAATTTAAAAGACAGTAGTCCATTTGTCTACCAATACTTTTGACTCTTAGATGGATTCAAAGAGATACTAGTAGGCCACTTGGGCAAAGCAGGTATTTCACATAAGGAAGTATATTAGTTAAAATTATTAAATGGAAAAAGGTTTAAAAAAGCCTTTAAACAATACATGATATATTATTGCATAAGTGCTATAAATTCAGTTTGACAAATATCGAGAAGAGGTTCTATAGCAAGAGAGAGGCAGATGTGGAACCCATCAATGCTTTATTACTCAAAATCCAGGGCTTTCTCCACTGTGTGAAACTATCCACTGGAGGTAAAAGAGTAAATACATCAATTTTTAAATGAAACAAATAATTCAATTTTATGTCTTCAAATAATTTTTTCAACTACTTTTTAAAGCAGTAATGTATTTTAAATTATCACCCATTAAAATGTTTATATACTCCAGGAACCATGCTGAACCTGATGTTTAGGCTATATTATATACAAAAAAAAAACAACAAAGACTGTTTTTCTCTTTTAAGACACTACAGATTCTTTCTGATAAAGGTCTCTTTTTACCTTTCGAAATGAGAAAACCAATCTGCTATCCTGTGAAATCTCACATAAATTTGGAACACAATGGAGTACACTTTCCCTTCAGCAATGGTAGCCTTTGTTCTAATAACTTCTAATGCCTCTGGAGAGAGAAATCCAAAATTACTTTATGAAAGCAATAAGAAAATGTCTAGCAAATGGATGGACATTTAGTGAGCAAGACAAAATGCCAAGAAATAGTTAATGTCTCTTTCTGTCTCATTCAAGGGATACTCTTAAGACCCCAAAGCATTCACACTGGAAGATTACATGAGTAGCACTGGTTAGTGTGATGCTATTGTACAAACAATCTGTTGCTAAGCAGAGCAGAAATACTGTTTACATGAAAAGGAAGGATCTCTGGTGAATACTCAAAGTGATAATTTCCATAGCCAGAAAAAGCACTTTTACATTATTCCATTTCAACTGCTATAAACCCTGAGTTGCTTTGGCAATTGCTTAGCCCTGTTTTGCTGGCTCTATATCATCCTCATCTCTGCAGCTTTCCATTCACTAAATGACAGGGGGCTTTTTGTGTTTTGTTTTCTTTAGTTTTGTTTTGTTTTCCCTGAAGCCTTGCCAGGAAACACCACCATGCTGCATGGTTTCTAGCGGCCCACCTGGCAATGTTCATTCAAGGAATTTTTGGTGCCCCTCTCATAAAAGCCCACTTGGCTTATTCTGGTAAAGCTGCTGAAAATATGATCAGAGGAGGCTCCATTAATAGCACTGGGAACCACGTACTCCTCCAGCTTTATGAAGCCTTAGACTGTATACTGCGTGTTATACTGAGAACAAAGCACAGAGCAGCTTCCATGAGAAGAGGGAAACACAAAGACACTTACCTGCATTACAATAAGGAGGTCAAAGACCAAAATGAAAGAAGCCAGGAAAGCTCTGGAGACCTCATCACTGGGCAAAAATCCCCGATTCAGCTTGTCCCAGCTGATCCAGTCAGTTGTAATGACGAGGACAACCACAGAAGTCAGAGTGAACAGAACCGTCCTGCAAGAAACAAGGTACTCATTAAAGAACACCAGCCATAATAACATGCACCCAGAGGAGGGTGCATGTTTCCTGGGCCATACTACATGTCTCCCCCTTGCCAGCTACGTACTGTAAGGCACAGTCACCAAAAGGAAGATGAAAAATAGAAGAAAATTAAGTGATTTCTTTCAAAAAACAATAGAAAAAGATATGATTGCATCTCCGCCAAGATTTTCCCTAAGGACAGTAAGACAAAGATTACAGAAAAAATAATTAACCACAAAAAATATTACAAATGACCTTGGTTAGTGCACGTGTCACAAAGAGAACATTGGTGTGTAGTTCTCACTGCATGTACATCATTTACTGAGGGTAGTGAACACATGTGATGGTAAATGGATAAAGAAGTCCTTAGATTCTGTTGTTGTCTAACAAAAATTAGACAACACATCATCATTCTCATAGCCTGGGGAGCTCCATAGAGGAACCTCCTGTAGATGCCTAGAGTAGCCTCTTCTCCTCAGAGGACTCATGACTTAGATAGTTTGTGGTCTATTGATCTGTCTAGGTCATACCATGTCTGATTGCCCATCCTTGTCCTAAGATACTAGAGGCCTGAGAATTTTCTCTTATACATCTGTGTAGCCCCCATAAAATCTTGCATAATTATATGCAGATAAAATTCAATGACTGTTAAAATTGTAACAATTATCAATTAAGTTGTTTATAAAACTAAAAAATACTTAAATTAATCTTTAATATTGCCATTCAAAGTATATCTGAAATACAAGCCATGCAAATTTATATTGCCAGAGAACAGTCCACGATGTATTAAGTCTCTGCTTTCAGAGGTACCTGAATATTGTTTGGAACTATAAAAATTTTTTAAGTATTTTTAAAAAGTTTTAATCTAAAGAAAAAGATGAAAGAATGAAAACAAAGAAAAAAGAAAATGAAAATGGAAGAAAAGTATAAAGGTAAAATAATACCTTAGATGAATACATACCCATTTTGGGAATTAACAGTTTTTGCCCTCTTATTTTTATAATAATTGATATTCCAAAAAGAATAATAAGAACTATCCTAGATTCCTATTTTTAATTGAACAAAATACAAATTTCTAAACCAAGATGTTGGGTTTTCTTTTTACAACATCTTATTTTGAACAAGTTATACTTTGATAGAATGGATACAATAAACACCTTGTTAGATTACCCCATGAATAGAAAAGATATTTAATTTTGGAAAATAAAAGTTTCTAATAAAAATTCATTTCTTTTATTAAAATTAAAAACTCAAAATAATTTGATTTCCAAAATATAAATTACAGATTGTCTCTACTACCATTAAGAATACATTTAATCATTTCCAGAAATTCAATGGATTAAATAATTGTTATAATTATTTTTACAATTAAACAGAAAGAAATGGCAAATACTATATTGTTAAACCTAAGAATAATGTGATTTTAAACAAATTTTTCTCCAGGTTAAGTCAATTCATTTATGTTTTTGTTCTTTTGAATTTGAGAAACTTTAAGCAAATCTAAATGAAATTACCACAATTTCTTTTGTAAACAAAGAGTATAACAAACTGTATGAAGATATATATTGACTATTCTTCAAAGCTCCTTTGGGCAATAAGGGTAGTTCCTCATCCTTTTCAAATAATGTCCCATAAGGATGATATGAATTATATAGTTCCTCAGGAGGTACTGTATGGCTGAACAGGTTGGTACACGGTTGGGGCCCCAGTTCCCTCAAGCTCGTCCTTCTTTGCCCCCCCAGCCTCCTTCATGAAGCTATTCATCTCCCTGTTACCAGCAGGACAGTGTGAAGCACAGGGAAACAAAAGCTCTCCAGCACCTCCCTCCAGCTCCATGAGCAGGGTCCTTTCTCTTGCTCACAGTCTGTGGTCTACAGGTTAATATTTTTAATATCATCCCCTGCACCTTCCCTAAGAAACACCTGGAAGCTCCTTTTTTGAGGATAGTTAATTATATAGGAATTTGTACTCTAATGTTACTTCATTGGTCTAAAAATGTAAATCGACACTGCAAAATTAAATATTCAGAGGAACATTTTTAAATATAAAATCTGTGAGTTTGGAATAAGGATCTTCTGAGCAATCAGAAACCTCATCTATCATAATAAGGTTTATAAAAGAATTGTTATTATTCATGCCAATACTCTCATTGTGAATGAAATCATTAAAATTAATCATAAAATTTTTTAGTAACTGGAGTTTATCATAATGCCTGTTGTGTGCGAGCTTTCTAAGACCAAACCTATACCAATTCACCTCTTGGATGTTTGCTTTATTTGATATGTGTCCTTTAATCCAATATATAATACTCTTTCTAAGAGTTTTTCATAAATGTTTTCCTGGCTTTATTAAGTACTTATGTTTTGAAAAAAAAGTATTGCTATAGACCTCAAGAAAAAAATTACTGGTAATATTTTATTACTCCAAAGGGAAATTAAAGGAGGTATTCTGCCTGATATTTAATATTTAATGCCACAAAAAGAATAAAAATGGCAATTATTAAATATGGATATATGCAGCTCAGAGAAAGAGCCCTAAAAATAAAGACTCAGGAGAATGAGAAAAAAGAAAAGGAGTAGGGGAACCAAAATCCATTAATTGGTCATTAGACCTCCAAAATTATACTCAGTGTCTCGGCTAGATTTGGCTGAAGAAACAAATGTGTTGCACGTGGTTTGATTATCTGAGCCACTTCTTATAAAACTGATAGATTTTACTGTGTTATGATAATTCAGTCAAAACACCAGTTTAAAACAGCTATGACCCAGTTATGTTACACAAAAACAATCACTTTTATGAGAAATTGCTATGAAAGAAACAGTGATAACAGCAAATTACCATACAGTAATATGCCACTTCCCATGTGCTCGACATTGGTATGAGCGCTTTATGCAAATTAACCCATATAATCCTTACCCCAATCCTGTTATCACCACCCTGGATTTCCAATTGCTGAAACTGAGTCACAGAAAATTCAAATAACAGACTTTATACGTTATATAAATATAAGATGTAAGTGATATAAGATGATTCAAATCCAGGCTTACTCAGGACTATCTGTGCCATAACCTTTGTTCATTACCTTTCACAGAAAGCACCTGCTATTACCCTCCTGTTCCAAAGTCTGTAGCTAAGATTTCATTTATTTTCCTTGGAGAATTATCATACAGGATCCTTACCACTAAAAAGTAAAACTGACAGAGACTAAAGACCACAGCCAAGGAACCACTAAAAAGAATATTTTCATGGCTGTGGAAATGGAAACCTGAAGGAGACTGGCCATTGATACGACATCCTTGGGTTTTATTTAAGCAATGTGGTTAAAAAGATGTTTACTCTGGACCATGCTTCTTGGCGAGTCCCAGCTTCTCTTTTTAAGAAGCATCCAATTAAGCAATTATCTGGATTAATTCCCTTCAGGCTGCAGCCAGCACCGGCAGGACGTCCTGGCTCATCAATTTCACTGTCCAGTTTCTGGACACCAAGTAGCAAGAACTCATACATAGTTATCAGCTTGAGTGGTTCATCTCACTTATATGTTTTCAAAATTCCATTTGTTTGCTTTTCCTCAATTGTAGCTAATTCGTCTTAGATTAATAGTATTAGAATGTGAGTCCAAGAAGGGTTAACAGAGCTTTTCTAATCCAGCAGCGTCCAACCTCTGGGTGCGGCGGCTCCTGGGGACTACGCAGTTGCTGCTAAGCAAGCGTGAATTTATATGTGCACTATGAGTTGTTGGTAAATGGAACAAATAAGATATTCCCAGACAGGTTAGGGGACTTGCTCATGTCACATAGACTGTCTGTGACAGAACTTCAGTGAGAACTTAGATCTACTGACTCTGAGAAGGACTTGTAGTAAAACCACTTTCTTCAGCTAAAGATCTGCAGATATTCTAAAAAATTCAGTATCATCTTGATCTCATCTGGAAACAAACACATTTCAGGGCCTGCTCAAATATCTATTTTATATGGTAATCATGCCTGTAAGTAAATGTAAATAAGCCCCCAAAATGTGGTTTAATTTATAGTCTGGATCATTCCACCCTAACTTCTGGATTTTTTAAAATACTGAATTTCATTATAAGTAATTAAATTAATTACTATTGTTTTACTTCGTCCATTCAGAACCACTTTAAGGTGGACTTTATTGCATAGTCCACTTGCCTGAAAGCAGACTTTAATCAAGAGAGAGAAGAATTGGCATTAGGTTCTAAAGGCTAACTCACAGGGCTAACTATCACACAATTTTATTTTGATTAAATCAAGTAGTAGGAATGTATAGACTCTCCTAACTAATATATTATAAGTTGAATCAAACAAAACTGCCAAAATTTGGCCATGTTTTACCCTACTAAGAATAGCAGTTTCATGTGATTCAATATAATATGATTTTATGTGTTTTAATATATTAGCTATTATCCATGCTCTAAATTATTCATAATCTTCTATTCCAGTCACGAATTTCATATTCCTTTCTGATCATGCTGCACAATTATTATAATATCTAAAAGAAAATAAAAATCAATTTTATTTCTTTTAAAGATACTTGTGTTAAAATGTTGTAACAATCAAAACAAGTCAGAAATATGTGCCATAATTTCTCATAGTAAAATCAAAATCTGCAAATCCTGTCAAAAAAGGAATGTTTAAAGTTTCCACTGCAATAAAAGAATACATGGATCCAGACAGCAAGTTTAAATTTATAGTTAACTTATGATACAGTCTCATAGTTCAAGGGCTAAACACAAGAAATGAACTGTGGCATAGCAATGGAATTTAAAATGATTCAGTACCATTATTACTATCCATGATATTTAGAGGGGAAAATATAATAAACAGGAATAAGAAGAAAAATACTTTCCTCCCTTTTCATTGCAAAACTGAGCGCCAGTTCAAACATCCAGTTCCCCTCTGAACTCTAAGTGCCAGCACACAGAAGTCACAGATGGCCATGAGAGAATGCCAACCCTTTTCATTGTGCTTGTTTTAATTATCAGCATTGCCATTGCAACTCTGTGAGAAAAACAATCAACACTCGAGTCCTCAAGCCAGTTAATCCTGAAATATGTGAGTTTATTCAGCAGCATCACCTAGCCGATGAAGTCAAGGTCACTCCTCAGAAAGTCGCTAAGAAATGGTTTAGTGTCCTTCTGGTCTCCTACTCTTGAGATCAGCAAACACTAAAGGAATACAAAGGTAATGTTTGCTAAGTGACCT
This sequence comes from Pteronotus mesoamericanus, assembly GCF_021234165.1. Lineage (NCBI taxonomy): Eukaryota > Metazoa > Chordata > Mammalia > Chiroptera > Mormoopidae > Pteronotus > Pteronotus mesoamericanus. The sequence goes on from NW_026555310.1 coordinate 9,024,916, forward strand.
AATGAAAGAGCACAGATTCTCCATATGGCCTGTGAGTAAATCCCACCGCCAGTTCTTGGCCAACCTGAACACTGTTGTTAAGATAGGACCCCTGAGAAAGGAGATGCAGTTACTCACTCATCTTTTTTGTGGCTCCACTGGGATCTGAAGTCTGTAAAGGAAATTATTACACTATAATGTTATCCATTAAATGATACATTCATGTGTTACTTATCTTTATATCGATTATTCTACAAAGACAGGTGCCTTGAATACGGCAGGAGCTGAAAAAGCCCTGAACAGATTGAAATGAATAAACAGCTGGTTACTCTCGTTCCTGAAAGACCACGAAAGAGATGGCTGAAAAAGATACCTTGGGTCAGGGCATTTGGCCATTAAGTTTGTAATTCATGTGAACAGTGTCCTGACATGTTAAGCTATGTAAACGATGCCCTTTGGAGTTCTTCTGTGCTCAACCATTGCGACCTTGTGCGGGACCCTAGGCATCGACAATCCTCATAATGGAGGCGGCACATGAAATGAGCATACATATTTTAGTTGCTTGAATTCTTCTACCTATTTCTGAGTGATGTTAGTTTACCCAGGGGTACTTAAAAGTCACTTATTGATATAGAACATAGTTAGTCTTGGTCAGGAGAAAGCATTTTTGATTTGAGTTTTACAGTTTTAGGTATAGAGTAAAATGTTTTAAAAAATACTATTTAGTATATAGGCACATCATTGGTACATAAAAAAATTAATGAATACATGAATCTACTTAACTTGAGGTAGATAATATTCATTCCTTGCCCTTTACCAAGCTCAGGTTCTACTGCAATTGACAGCACCTTGTCTGGTGTTAACGGAGCTTCCAAAGAAAGAGGCCTATGCAAAATTAGATAGGATAGACCTAACAGGTATATTCATCCTGTGTGTCTCTTAGCAAACTCACCAGCCCAATTTTTCTTCCTAGTGAAAATTACATTGTATATACTAAATAATTCACACATTCAATAGAATAAAAAATATGAGATATACTCTACTCATTATTACCCTTGGTATAAAATATTATCACAAGTTCAGTAATGAAAGTGGTAATAAAAATAGAGCTATAGATAAATGCCCATTAACTACAAATAATGCCAGCAAGAACTATAACTCTTATTGTTTAATGAAAATTATATGATAGCCATGATATTTCAACTTTTAGAAATGCAAAATAGAAATTTTAAATTAAACATATCAAGTTTCATGTGTTTTCCTTGTTGTTAAATTTGCTTTTAAAAGAAATAGAGAAAAAAATGCAAGGATCTCATTAGGTAAGAGTGAACAATACAAAAGTATGCTTTATTTGATTCTTAAAAATAGAATTTGCACACTAGGTTAGAAATAAATGTTCAAGTAAAATTTTGTCACTTTGTTGAAGCCAAAATGTTTACATAAGTCAAAACCAAGGCCCACAGCATATTTTTATATCATCTCAAACATCTCTTGGACAGGTTATACCATCAGAAGACTATACATTAGGAAGAATACCTTCAGAACTCTCCACAAGTACCCCTAGACCAAAAGAATCTTTTCAATGACTTTAGGCACATGACACAATGTCTAGGAAAGCAGATATTATGAACATAAAATATTTCTCTTTTGTGAAAGAAGACCATGAAATAGACAAGAGGAACAAACAAATTCTCTAAAATTGTATAAAAATACTTAAGGGAAGTAATGCCATGTCACAATGGAAGATCAAAATTTAGTATTAGGATTCACAAGAGACACACTTCATTCTTGAATTCTAAGGGAAAAGATTTTTTAAAGCATCTAAAGGTTTATTACTGCAGATACATATTTAGCTTCTCTTGGGCACTCATGAAGAATCTTTGATTTATTTAAGAATAATTTAAGATAAATTGGGGAAAAAACAATATCTCACTTAAAAATAGGAGAAAGGCACTAGTGATCAGAGGACCAACTAATAAGTTTAATTTAATTAAGAATTGTTTATTGGCATTCTAAAGGCAGATCATCAGCCTTCTCTGTTTAACCCAGTGGAGAAGTTTGAAGCTATCTAAAAATGTGTAATTTCATCAAGAACTTAGAATGTTCCACGATGAAAATTTTATTTTAACTATTGTACAAGACTGGGAAATAGTATTGCTTTTTGAATGAGAAAGTACAGTAATGCATGCTAGGGCACAGAAAATTCAAGAAACATTTGTCTGCATCTATTGTGCCAAAGGCACAGAGCTAAATGGAAAGGACACAGGAATGAGCTCTGCCCTTAAGGAACTTGCTGCCAGTTGAGGAATGCCAGTACATACAAAATCATCACAAGTGAAAGCCATAAAGCTATGGACATCTCCGAGAATATCTGATTTATTTTTATTCAGGTATGAAGGGTAGCTGGGAGGTTTAATAAAATTAGACAGAAAAGATGGCTAGATTTTTATAATGGAAAGGATATTGCAGGCAAAATACAAATTTGAATGGAAATATGGAAATGTTAGTGGGTGGGCAGTGAACCAGAGGGAAGAATAGAGGATGTTTCCAAAATTTCCAGATATATGACTAAAAGGATTGTGAAGTTATTAACTGAAGTGAAAAATATGGAATAAAGCAGGGATGAAATATTACAAATTCTCTTTTGGACAACACTGCTGAGTTTAAAGGACCTGCAAGACATATATGCATAAATGAACAACAGACAACTGGAGATAGAAATATAGGCCAAGGAGAGGTCAGGTCCTGAATTTTGATTCATTCAAATACAGGTAATTGTTACAGTCATGGGGTAAATGAGATTGTTCAGGTAAAAAAATAAAATTTAAAAAAATAGGGAAAATCAAGGGCAGAACTTGGAAGATCGCCTCTCGTTATGGTGTATCCAGAGAAGGACGAAGTCTGATAAGACCAGAACTCCATGAGAGATCCAGAAGAAAACAATATTATAGAAGTCAGAGGAAGGTAATTTCAAGGATAAATTTGTGACCCAAAATTTCAATTGCTACATAGAAATTTTATGGGATAAAGATTGAAGATGGATCACTGTCAAAGATATCTTTTTCTTCAACACAAGACTCCTCTGAAAATTGCAAAATTGGATGCAAATGTAGTTCCAGGTATTTTCTCTGTAAACTCAAGTATGGGCCTGATTTGTGTTCTGCTCCCAGGATCTTTAGTAAAGAGGAAGAGAAAACTGAGAGAATTGAGTAATTCAATTTAAAACCATTTGGCTGTGATTAGCCACATAATTGACAATTTTATTAGAATTTACCCAAGTATATCAGGCAAAGGTATTTAATGTTTCAATTTTCTGGTATGTTTTATGAATGAAGAATAGCCACTTTAAGTCATTCTGTTTTGTAAGGATGTATTTCTCGGTAACAGATTTTGACTTTGACATGATCATTTCCTTATTAAGAGAAAGTAGTTAGCATGTATATTTTGAGGGACAACTATATATCAGCATAGAATTATAACACAAATATATCTACTCTTAAGTACTTTAAAAAATAGGGAAATTAGTTATAATCTAATTAGGAAGAGAAGGTTATCATGTATCAAAGTATAATCAGGAATAAAGGGAAGTCTTAAGGAGGCACTAGAATTACTTGGTGTGCTGAGGGAAGAGAAATCAAGACAAAGGATCACCTTAGAGGCATAAAATTGGTAGGAATCATAACATTGTATTGTGAGGCAATGAATAAACCTACCTAGATATAGTAAATGATAGAGGATATAGATTGGATAGGGAACAAAAAAAGATTGGACATTTATAGGTAAGAGTACATTGCTGATGGCCTTAAAAGTCTCTAAGAAAAGTTGGATTTGATGCTATAGAGAAACAGTTCTATTGATTGTTTTTTAAGAACTGTCCTATCCATCAAAACAATTATTTTGTAGGATGGTTTCAGTCCTAGAGGGAAGTGAGAACGCAGATTGAGAAAGAGTAAAAAGTACACTACTGCAGTAATGAATGAAAGAAAGAGGGCAAATATTGACTGATACTTATAAAAACACGGACGCTGGGAAGAAAGCTGGTTTGAGAACAGAAGATCTGAGACAGATTTTTAGACAGCTTCAGAAACAAATATTTGTTTGCCCCAGGCGCCCTAAGCCTTGTAATAGGCAAAATATGAGGATGACCCCCAATGATGCCTTGCAAAAGCTCCTCGCTTTGAGTCTGGGAAGAACCTATGAATATGATTAGATATCCCTTTTGTGATTATGTTACCTTGTATGTCAAGAGGACTTTTACAGATTTAAGTAAGATTACTAATCAGTCCATCTTGGGTTAATTAAGAGGGAGATTATCTGGCTGGGCCTAACCTTATCACACAAACCCTTTAAAAGAAAAGTTTTCTCTGGATGTAACAGTAGAGGCAGTGGGAGAGATTTGAAGCAGGAGATATTTGGAGCTTGAGAGGGAAACTGTGTTGCTGAGATGGAGAGGGTCATGCGACAAGAATATGAACAGGCCTCTAGATACTTAGAGCAGCACCGGCAGGTAGACAGCCTGAAAATGGGACTGTCAGTCCTATACCTGCATGGAACTGAATTCTGCCAAAAAGAGAAATGAGCTTAGCAAAGGAAACCATGCTCCAGATGAAAATACAGCCAGCTGACAACTTGACTTAAGTCTGAGCAAAGTACCCAGCCACATTTTGTTAGACTTCTGACTTACAGAACATATGTAAGATAAATTACGTAAGATAATACATGGTTGTTTTTTAAGATGTTATGTTTGTGGTAATTCGTTATGAGCAGTGGAAAACGAATACAGCTGTAGAAATTTAGGATTCCTGGGATCCTGAAAATGATTGCTTATTGAAAACATTTCCAAACTAGATACAGAAAAGAAATGCTCATCTCTTGATATTTAAGATAATTAAAATCAACTAAAATCATGACCTATCCAAAGTGGAATATAAACCTAGGCCTCAGTGGAACATCTATTCACAGGAAAAAGCTCATTGAGGTAGAAAACCAAAATTAGTCTTAAAAGAAAATTTCGTCTAGCTACTTGTCTCCAAGTTCCTAAATAATTGTTCAGGGAAGGCTGTATCTATGTCTTTTTAAAAAAATTAACCAAAAGAGTGATGCTTTCAAAGCTCAATCATGTGAAAATATCTAAATCCAATTATTATTAGTTAAATTTTACTTATTATAGCCCTAGAATCCATTTGACAGTATCTTCTGCATGAGAAAAACTCTTCATATATTTAAAAAGAAAACTTTGTCAAAGGAAACAGAGAAAGTGGTTTCTAGTTGTGTTTCATACTACTTATTAAGATAGTTACCCTTTCAGGCTTAATTTCTTAATCTCTGAAATGATGAAAATGATTATAATGATAATAAAGGAGAAGAAGTAGGCGATTATGATAACAGTTAAAATGTATTAGGCAGTTATAATTACATTATTACATCCATCTACTCACTTTGTCCTCAAATCGATCCTATGAGGTAAATATTATTAATCACTTCATTTTGCATACAGAACGTTAGACCTAAGTAACCCGAGATAACAAAGCTATTATTAAATATTGAGCTTAGATGTAAACCCAAGTCTCTCTGACTCCAATGCCAAGATCTTAACCACTATGTTCTTCTGACTTACCTATTTATGATGTTGTTGGGATTTAATAAAATATTATATGTGAGATAATATTGAAAATTTTAAATGTTGTTATATTTAAAAGATGGTAGTCCAGTCCTTCTTTAGTCTCCTTCCTCCAAATTATTCAACATATATTCAAAGATAAAGCTACTAAAATTATCTTACTCATAAGCAGTTGAGAAAATTTTCTTTCAATAAATAAAACCAAGTTTAAAAAAATTTAGAGATGATGTGTTCAATATACAAAACCAAGCTTCTCATTGGTACTAATTTTCTATGCTTTTTTGGTGCCATTAAGTGGTGAAAGGGTCATTCGCCTTGAAGCTGGGTGTGTGCTGGTGCAGGCACAGAAATATCTGACTTGGCCCAAAGGGGAATCAGGGAGTATCATTGATAACTGGGTGAAATTGGGTGATTTTCAAAATCCATCACTATATTATGATTAATTTTAAAAACATTTAAAGGATCTGAAGCCCTTCCAGTCTCTGTTATGTAGTTTTCAAAGACAGGATTATTTTTTAAATATAATATTTGAAAGAACTTAACACATCCCCTTCAAAGTTAAACATTTCACTGGGTCTACTGTTCTCATTCCTTAGAACTACAATTTACATACTTAGCTCTCTAACAACCCCCTCTTTCCTAAGACTAGAGACTCTAAGTGACATTTTGCTTCCCTTTTAAGTTTAGGGATTTTAGAAGGTCAAAGACTAAGTTGTCCCCTTTTTCCTATTTTCACTGATTTTTGTACCCTTTTCTGGTGCATAGATCTTTTGATGTCAGTGATGCCATGTGAACGTAACTACATGCTTGGTAATATGATGTTGGAACTCCATGAGTCCAATAAACACTGTTAGTGTACACTAGATGGGAAACTCCAAAAAAATAAATATCAAAAGCTCCATGCTACTTATGCTTGTGATGGTAGTTCAAGTGGTTCAAATGGCTCTTTACAGGACATGAAAAATTATAGCTGGTACTGCTTGGTGGAAATGCTTTCTTCCTACATTATTTTCCTACCAGATCCCAGAAGGGCTACTACTTGCGAGCAATAAGACGTGTGTGGGAGGGTGAGGTGGAGAACCATGCCAGGGAGTTAAAGTTCACCTAGAGAACAATACGACTTAGAGAGAGAAAACATAATGTGAAAAGAAAATTATTTTTTAATTACTTATTTCTAGTACTTAGATGTATAATTCTTGATCCTGAAAGAGGTTGCTGAATCTGTCTTTTCCAATGCCTTAATCCATGCTTTGCTTTTCCAAATAAGCCATGACTAAATCACTATGTGTGCTTGTGCCAAATAGCAATTTCTTAAATGTTTACAGTTGTTAGGGAAGTATAATTTTTTTACCTTTTTTACCGATAGCTTTGGTTGTAAGAGTGTACTAGTGGGCTGTTAGTAACTATTAAGCCCCAATGAGCGCAAAATGAAAACACCAAATGAAATTTTTAGTCAATTTCCTGTATATTCAAAGATAAAAATCTTTCATATCAACATGATAAAGTGAGTACTTTTGTAAGCCACTCCAAGTCCTGTTTGAATAAAGATCTATAAAAGTAAATAAACCCATTAATAGTAATGAGAACCCAAGTGAGAAAGAAGTTTTGATGAGTTTCCAGAAGAGGACATTGACTTTGGACATACATGCCACACAGAAAAGGCAGCAGGAACATGGGTACACACATAGACTCAGAGGACAGGCCTTCGTTCCAGTGACATTCCCAAGAAGCTCAGAGCAAGGAGATGGAGTGTATGAAAAGCAAGTAGGAACGTACAGTGAAAGACCTCTCTCTATTCTCTTACACTATCCATGACTTCGGGCAACTGTTTGAGTACAAAAGTAGGGGCCCTGGTTACATGGGCCTTCCAATGAACAGACATAAAGTCGTCATAATTGCATAACCAGTCAGATTGATTTTTCAGTTAAACTTCAAAATATAACACACAGCTTAAACACCATTAGCGGATTTGCAAATGTTAGAATGAATCAATAGGCTAAACATGGAAGGCAGCTGCAGAAATTTGGAGAAATCACAAATACGGGAAAATTAAACAACACAGAGTAGCCAGTGGGTCAAAAATAAATTGGAAGAAAATTAGAAAGTATTTAAAAATGAATGAAACAAAAACAGAACAAATCAAAACTTACAGGGTACAATTTTAGAGGCAAAGTTAGAACTGTAAATGCCTATAATAAAAAAGAAAAAAGATCTCAAATAAATAACTTAACCTTACACCTTAAGAAATTGGGAAAAAGAAGAGCAAGCTAAAACCAAACCACAGAATAAGGAAACTTGTTGAGAAAGGTGGTCACATGCATGTAGTCTTTTGACCTCCACAGAACCCCCTTCCCCTACACAAACAGTTACATAAAAATAGGCTTTGGGCCTGGAACACTTGCTTACTTAGAGATAAAGAGTCCTCACAGCCTGTGTTAGACTAATCATCCTGTACGGGAATATCTGTCCCTGTATCAGATTTGATGCGTGTTCCCTTATCCTGGTAAAGCATGTGCATGATATGGTTTTGGCCAGCCCCACTGCTATACCTGTCACCTGAAGGGAGAGTACAGAGTCCTTCATTCTGGGGTACGAAATGCAGGTTATTTGTTCTGCATTCAATGCTGAGAGAAACCCACTGGCAATAGGGAAATGAATAGGAGACAGATGCTCAACACTAAAGCTGATTTTGTTGTCTCTTCTCTATGTGAATAAAGCATTGTTCCAGCTAGTGCCTGTGTTTTCCTTGGTGGCTTTGATAGCAAGAAGCAGTTAACAGAGTGTTCAGACTGCTACTCCTGGTAAAAAGCAACAGATGCTATTTACTCAACAGAAATGATAAAAATTAGCACAAAAATAAATAAACAGAGAATAAAAGAACAATCAAATCAACAAAACAAAATACTGATTCTTTGAAAGGATTGAAAAAAATAAAAAAATCTTTAGATAGATTGATAATAAAAGATTTAAATTGCTAAAATCAGTAATAAAAGATGAGATATCACTATTGACCTTGCAGAAATTTAAAAAAAAATTATAAGGGAATACTATAAACAACTGTATGCTAACAAATTAGATAACTTAGGTGAAATTGCATTTTTCCTGGAAATAAATCTACTGGAAATAAATCAAGAGTACATGGAAAAAATCTAAAAAGACCTACAAGAAGTAAAGAGATGAAGTTAGTAATTTAAAAACTCTTCACACTGGCCAGACATTCGCTAGTAAATTCTACCCAATATTTAAACAAGGATTAGTATTAATCCTTCAAACTCTACTCTAAAAATAGATGATAAATGAATATTTCCCACATCATTCTCTGAGGCCAGCTTAACCTGATACAAAACCAGACAAAGATATAACAAGAAAAGAAAATTACAAAACAATATTTCTTATGACCATAGATGCAAAACCCCTCAACAAAATAGTGGCAATGAAAATTCTACAATTCAGCAACATATCAGAGAGGATCATACATAATGACCAACTGAAATTCATACCAAGAATACAAAATTAGTTTATCATGTGGAAATCAGTCAATATGATGTATCTTGTTAATAGAAAAATGGACCCCCACAAAAAAGTCACATGATCATCTCAATAGACAGAGAAAAACCATTTGGCAAAACCAACCCCAAAACTCAATATTCTTTCATGATAAAAGCACAAACCAACAAAGAATAGAAGGAAACTTCCTCAACCTGATAAAAAAAATCTATGAAAAATTAATAACAGCATACTTAATGGTAAAAACTGATAGTTGTCCTCCCAATATCAGAAAATAAGACAAGGATGTCTGCTTTCACAACTTACTCAACTTATTGTATCAGAGGTTCTAACCAGGCATTAGGCAGGAAAAAAAAAACCCTGAAATAAAAAAGGAAGAAGTGAAACTCTATTAACAAGTAATATGGCCTTATACACGGTATGGAAAAGTAGGTTTATAGTTCTGAGTATGTGAAACACAGAGTTTATTCTTGCATTATTATTTATTAACCATTGTATTATTTTTCATACAAACAACTGTAAACCTTCTTTTACCCCATCCTGTATATAGAAAATTCTCAAGTAATACAGACATACATGTATGAGGCCTGTCCAGAAGGTATCCAGCTATGTAATATGAAAAATAGAGACATTTATTGAAGAAGATATAAGAAATATTGTATATAGGACAATGACACCTCAGTCCCCTTCAAAATAGACACCTTGGGACCTCATACAGTTCTCTCAACCACCAACAGCTGTCCAGTCATATTTTCCTTAATTTCATCAAATGGTCTGAAATCTCTTCCCTTTCAAAGGCGATGTTAGTTTTGGGAAGAGCCAGAAGTCACAGGGCACCAAACCTGGGCTGTAGGAGGGGCTGAATCACCTATATGATTTGATGTTTTGCAAAAAAAAAAACTGCATGAGATTTGATGCATGAGTGGGCACATTGTCGTGATGAAGATGCCAATCACCAGTTACCCATAGCTGTGGGCTTCTGAATCATCCAAATAGTTTCTGTGTAGGAATGTTCAAGCTTAATGAAAAATTTGATGCAGATTTGTTGCTCTACTTGCTCAGCCATTTTTAATGTGATGGTCACACAGTACATATGTTCACTCAATGGCATTTACCTCCCCCACTGACTAGTACAATGAAGTCATCATTGTTCACTCATGTATATTCCAGTCCACTCTCCTTGGCTGTCAGGTTACATCGATGTTGCACAAACTGTTCTCACTATATTATAAATGGCTGGACTTTTTCTGGACAGACCTTGCATACACACATGCAGAAATACAATTATTAGAACTAAAAAGAAATTAAGCAAGGTTGCAGGATACAAGATTGATATACAAAAATCAATTGCATTTCTATACATAAGTAATGAACAATCTGAAAGTGAAACTGAAGAAAACTTCATTTATTTTAGCATCAAAACAAAGAAAGTATTTAGGAATAAGCCTAACAAAATAGTGCAAGGCTTATACTCTGAAAACCAGAAAACATTTTGGAAGAAACTGAAGAAGACATAAATAAATAGACATTTCATGTTCATGGATTGAAAGACTTAATACCGTCCTGGTGAAAATACTACTCAAATTGATACACATAGTCAATGCAATCCCTATCAAAACTCTTGCTGCTTTGTTGGCAGAATTGACAAATTGATCTAAAATTCATATGGAAATACAAGGCACTCTTGGCATAAGGGCAGGCATTTGGGTCAATGGAATAAAATTGAGAGTCCAGAAATTTACCCATATATTTATGGCCAATTGATTTCTGACATGGGTTTCGAGACCATTCAAACAGTCTTTTCAATAAATGGTGGTAGGGCAATTGGAGAATCACATGCAAAATAATGAAGTTGAATAGCTATCTCACACCATATATAAAAATAAACTAAAAATGGATCAATGAGTTATTGTAAGAATTAAAACTATAACTCTTAAAATAAATTATAGGAGTATTTGTGACTTCGAATTAGGTAACTATTTTCTAGATATGATACCTAACGTACAACCAAGAAAAATATGAATAAATGCACTGTATTTTATCAAAATTAATAACTTTAGTGCTTAAAAGGACAGCAAACTAAGTGGAAATAAACCCCACAGGATGGGAGAAAAATCACATATCAGATAAGGGACTTATAAACAGAACATACAAAGAGTTCTTATAATTCAACAATAAAAGGATAAAAAATTCAATTAGATATGAGTAAAGAATTTGAATAGATATTTCTCCAAATGTTCAGTAACTACAGGAAAAGAAGTTCAATATCATGAGTTATTAGGGAAATGCAAATGAAAACCACAATCAGATACCACCTGAGACTCACTAGGAAGGCCAAAGTAAAAATGACAGACAATAACAAATGTGGAGAGGACACGGAGACACTGAGTTCTTTGAGTTATAAAATGGTATAACTGTTAATGTTCAACACAAATTTATCATGTAATTCAGCAATTCCATTTATAGATATAGACACAAGAAATAAAAGCATATGTCCACATTAAAACTTGTATATGAATGTTCATAGCAGCATTATTCCTAATAGTCAAAAGTGGGGACAACCCAAATATCCATTAAATGATGAATGGATAAAGAAAATGTTTCATTTATATAATGGAATACTCATATATTTAGCAATAAAAAAGAATAAACTATTAGTAAATGCTATGCCATAGACAAACCTTAAAAATATCAGGCTAAGTGAAATAAACCGGTCCCAAAAGACTAACATATTACACAGTTCCATTTAAATAAAATATCCCAAAGAAGGAAATACATAAAGACAGAACACGGAGTAGTGGTTGCCAGGGGTTAGGAGAAGGAAAATGAGGAACAACTGCTTAAAGGGTATAGGGGGTTTTTTTGGCGGGCCGGGGGGGCATAAAGATATTTTAGAATTAAATTGAGGTGGTATTTGCACAACACTATGATTGTACTACATATCACTGAATTGTATACTTTAAAATGGTTAATTCTGATATCCATTTCACTTAAATAAAAAATAAAGTTTGGAAAAAAAGTAAAACATATCCTGAATTTGTCTACTTGTCTCCATCTCAACTACTCACACTCTAGTCTAAGCCACTGTCCTCTCTCACCTGGACCATATGAACATAGTCTTATAACTGGAATTATTGCTTATAGTTTTTGCTTCCCTTTAATACATGCTGCACCAAAAAGCCAAAATGACCTTTTAAACTTGAACTGGATCCTATCACTCATTTCCTCCCAGAGTGTCTCATTGCACTCGGATGAAATCCAAATGCCCTTAGCCCCACCAGAGGTACCCCTGTTTCCCTCTCACATGTTATCTGGTGCCATTTCACTCTGGCCTTCCCTTTGTTCCTGGGCCACACCACGGTCCTCCTGACTGCGCTCTCACCTTAGCTGTTCTCACCTTTGCTTTGCTGGCCTCTTGTCATGTTCCATTCAGTTTAAACCTCACGCAAGGGTTCTCTGAACTCCTAACCACAAATAGTCACCTCAGCATACTTTTTCATATTATCTTATTTTACTTCTCAACAAGCAATCTATCTTAACAAAGCTGATATTTGTCTTGTGCATGTTTGTTTTTTATTTGTTTGTTTATCATCTACTATCCCCACAGCAGATCTTCTGGAAACATACTGCTTGGTTTCCAATTCCAGCTCTGCCATTTTGGGGACAATTTACATTATCTTTGCATAACTTATAGGATGGTTGTGAGGCTTAAATATGGTAATATTTATAGAATGCTTAAAAATGCGACTAGCTTTAGTATATGTTAGTTATTTATTTTGGATTCTTTTAGTGAACCTCCATGTAAATGATAAAACAGTATTATTTTTATAGTCAAACCACATCTTTATATTTTTCTCCTTTTGTTGATTTTATGGCATGTAAAACATCATTTCACTGCTCTGTCAGATTTCTGTGGTTCTCCGAGCCTTTGGTCCTTCCAGGGCACACACACACACACACTATCTAAATGACAAAGGTTGTCCACACTGTCATTCACTTCCCTTGCAGCAATTAGGCGGGACATCTCCACTCTCCTCATGCCTTCCCTTACATTTCCCCATCAACGTCACTTCTGTCTGAGGAATCTCTGGGTAGACTTTCCATTCCATTGCACTCCCTCGCCCGAACATCCCCTCCTCTCAGAAACACTGTCAAGGTGTCTTGAGAATTAAGAGAACAGATTTTGCGGGGGAGAGCACTGCCAATGGGTCATTCTGAAGGTACCAGCACAATGTTCACATGTGTCCTTGGCGAGGAAAACATATGCCCTAAGGTGAAGCTTGGTTAATAGCTGTAAAATCAAGGAGGTGACAGAGAACACTGAGAGTGGATTCTGAATTTCCAGCTAGGAGGAGGTTTTTTTGGCACACAACAGAGTTGAAAACAATGAAAAAATAAGCAGACGGAAAACAAGCTGTTCAGAAAAAAAAAATAGGTTATCTCCTAATCAGTTTAACAGAGCTTTATCATATTAAACTGAATCTCTTATCTACTAGACAATGTTAGCCTTTTTGTAGGTATACTGAGAACTCTTTCAATTCTTTAGAAAGTCATGAAAACAAGTGACATTTTAGAGCCTAAACTGGGATTCTAATTATTGAGTTGACTTGTTGTAAAACACTAAACAATCCTATTACTTTGAAAATGTTCATATGATTTTCCAGGATATAAATGCACCTTCACTAAAATAAATTATGAACTAAAAGAATATGGCTTGATTGTTTTATTTTAGCAGGTGAAGGGATGTGTGCATTTTCAATTTATACTTTTCGTGTATGGTAATGTATTTTTTCATTATTTTTCCTTATGAGAGACATAATGGCAAAAAATTCCAAAGAAAGCATGGCATCGTTAATGTCAGGTCTGTCAAATGGCTAATTATCTTCAGGAACAGCCCTTTTATCTAGATGACGTTCTCTTGCTTTAAAGGTGCCATATCGTGTGAAAAATAGTTAAAATAACAGATGCAGAACTGATTTCATGTTTTCCTAAAAGGCATGAGGAATCAAAATAAATAAACATACGGAGAACATTAGGTTTCCTTAAAAACTTTATGTTATAGGTGAAAGCAACTCTGAATCTATTTTACCATATCATTAACTTTCCAAAGTGCAAGTGTTATCTATTTCAAACACCAGCTTATTTAAGTTAAAGTGTTGTTACAAATGCCACTCTCTCTCTCTGACATAGCAAAAGAAAAGTTCTAGCATTATAAAAAGCACAATTTCAATAAAGAATTACTGCATAAAAATTAGAGCAGGAATTAACACAAATTTTGGTTAAGATACCTTTTCTTGCCTAGGCTCCATTCATAAAGGTAATTTTCATGTAATATGAAAAACTAATCTCAAGCCATGAAAAAGTCATATATGATATTAATTTAACTTCTATAAAATTATATAATATGGACCATAAGCCACATGAAACTTGAACTCTGGTAGCTTAGTATAAAGGGATTTGTATTCAACAATTACGTATGTACCTCAGACAAGACACTACCTTCATTTCTTTCAAAACATGAAGCAACAGGAATGAACAAACCTCTCTCTTTGGGTTCTACCAGTGGGTGTACAAAAAATTCCTGATCATGTCCTAACTCTGCTTCAGTGTTTTACTTTCTGCCAAATGAAAAGCGAGTTTCTTTTTTATCTCTGTATTACAGTTTTCTGAAACAAACAAGTAATGAGTGTATAAGTACATACACATTATCATTGCAAATTTATAGAAAGTGTAATACACATACATATATACACATTGCAAAGCGTGTATGTGTAAACTGAAAATTCTGTGGTACTATTCAAATTTAGAATGTTGAATATAGTCAGTATAACACGTTTTTTTCTCCTTACTTTTAAGACAGAGCATATCTTTTGCATAAAAAAATGTTCAGGGAAAGCTCTAGAGAATTTGGCTTAAACCTATATTAATTCTTCCAGGTTTTCCTTTTACATAAAGCTTACATGGATTTTCTTTTAATAGCAGAAACATTGACTGTTTACATTCCATTTCATTAAACAAGGTAATTTTCAACTTTGAACAAAGGTCATTATCTTGTAATTCCTGCCCAAATCAATGAAGGTTTATATAATAAGATAAATTTTACAAGGCAAAAAAAATTACTCAAGAACTTCAGTCAGAGGGCATTACTGACTTGCTTTTAATTGGGTTTTACTCTAATGCTTTGTTCCAAACACCATTCTAAATGCTGGTACATATAAAGGTTTTTCAAAGACTCCTACTTCTCAATTTACCACTCAACTGGGAAAATTACAATGGTTTTCTTTACCAGATAAATGTCATAATATCAATGGTGGGATTTATATCAACCTTCCATCAACATTCCTATGATTAATAGGACTGTTTCCTTAAGCTTTATTTTTAATATTAATTTTTCCATAACAATACTACTCATAAGTAACCATAGCATCAAGGGTTTTTTTAAAATAAACCTTTAAGTAAATGTAGTACCCCCCCCCAGAAAAAAAGATTAAATCCTCAATATTAAAAGGCTTTCTTTCTGTTCTGCCAGAGTCCAGAATTTTGGTACGAAGAACAAAATTTTCAATTTTCTTTACACTTTCCACATTTTATGTTTTGGACCAAATAATATGGAAGATTAGTTTTTGTGTTAGGCAGACCTGTATTTGAATTGCAACTCTGCTTTTTGCTAATTATGTGATAATAAGTTATTTACTCTCTTTGAGCCTTAGCCTTTTCATCTGTGAGACAGAGATAATACCTCTATAACATAGGAGGTGCTCCATAAGTGATCGTTGCTTTATTAATATTTTTATTTTTAGTCTATATTTTAAATGATATTTTAAGATGAACCAACACACAGTATAATTTTGCAACTGATATATATATATTTAAAAATCCAAGACAAACTGAGAACTCGATTTATTCCATTAGAGATACTAGCAGAAGAAGAAATATACTATGTAAAGTCTAAACTGTAACTCATAATTAAAAATTAGAATATTTTAAAAGCAGCTTGTTAAATTTGTTTTTCTCCCTCTGTTTACTTGTGGAGTCTGACTAAGATGCATCACCTGAAGCTTTATGGCTGCCTCTCCTCCCCCTGCCAGGACGCGTGGCTGACATATGGGTTCTCACTATAAAACTAGTGGAGGCTAAGGAGGAATGGAGGGTTGTTTTAAAAAAACAAAACAAAACAAAACAAAAACTTAACCACTTAACTAAACTAATCCCTATCCATGAATAGATATTTCTCTCTTTTTTCTTCTAAATGTGCATAGCCCAATCAACAGGCTGTCATGGCAAATAATGATCACCAAAGTAGCCAGCTTTAACAGGAGTTCATTCTGAATATTATTTTCCCCAACTACCAAGTAATAAATAGTGTACACTCTTCTGTTTTTTGTATTCACTGTAGGAGACAATGCCTAGAAAATGGAGAGTTCTTTACTACTAAGAACTTCTTTTTGGTCAGTATTAATAACAGCATTTTTACGTACAGTCTCTCTTGATATCACATGGCTGCTTATCTCACATTATATAATCTCCGCACCTGTGCACCTGGTGGCTGAGGCAGGATATGAGAAAGGGGTTGACCCCTCTTCACCAGGAGACAGAAAATCCCAAGTGGATCTGTAAGGCACAATCTCATAGGAATTACCATTGTATATACATTGGTGACTACACATTGCTTAAGAGGATGCTTTCTCTAACCTGTAGATATATCTGGGGTTATTTTGATGGCTAAATAGGATCTTCTGGGCAGTAGACCTATGTGTAAAGCAAGGACATTACAGCTACTACCAGTCTCCCTACCTTGGGACTGCCCGGAAGCAACAGAGAAGACATTTACAGGTGACTCTGGCCAGTGAAACAAATCAGCGTAACCTGGTTGAGGTAGGTTTCAACACAATGTTCCAATGTGCTTCTTTAGTCATTTTCATGGTAGGTTTTTTTTTTTCTTAAAGAAACTATTGGTTTCTAATTTAAAAATTATTTCATAAACTAATGGGTTTCATTCTTCAACAAATCAAATATTAATAGTACTGAATATGGATATGGACCAGAGAATAAATAATTTAATAATGAGTTTTTAGTATATATTTAATTTCAAATGCTTTTTTCCCTAACTCAAAGAATTAATTTCAGTTCAATAAGAATAATGTCATTTTTAATAGGTCAAATATTATTATTTAATCATTGCAATGGTAGATGTACAGAAAATTTTAGATAAAGTGTCCATTTCAGTGAGTACAATGATTTATCATTCCTTGATGTACATATTTAATTGCATACTAATTATAGAGCACCTAAGTTGTAGAAGTTTTGTATAACTGTTCCCCACAATCAATCTAATCGCGATCACCACCCCCAAAGATCACTCCTTCTCAGAAGTCAATAGCTTCACAGGTTCCTGGGATGCTTTGAGATATAAGAAAGGCAACTGCACAGTGAAGAAACAATAGGTTATAAAGACTCACAAACTTAGTTTTGAATCCTAACTCAGCCACTTAGCCACTGTAATATTAGATAAGATTTTAAGCTGTCTAAAATGCAGCTTCCTCATATTAAAAATAGGGTTATAAAAACTACATCGTGGCATGTTGTGAAGAGTGAGATCACTTAATGTAACTCACCAAGCACATTGTAGGAATTCACACTGTACGTTGCTATATTATGTGGCTAGAACCTTTAAGATAAGGCTTACCACCTCTGTGAGACACAGCTCTCAGTCCATTAGGTAAGCAGCTCCACCTCACATGTACCTTAGTAAGAAACAACGACTTGGGAATGCTATAGGTTTAACAGAACACCAATATAAAAAATAAAGCATATGTTCATTTCAATGTTTTGCACACAAACACAGAAATATACAGCAAGTCACAAATGTGAACCACATATATAAATTTTAATTTTCTAGGAGCCACACTAAAAAAAGTGAAAAGAAAAAGGTGACATTCATTTTAATAACATATTCATCCTAATATATCTAAAATATTATTATAAAATGTGACTAATATAAAATTATTAGTGATATTTTACTTTCTCTTTTCTCTCGCTAAATCCTTGACATTCACTGTGTGCTTTTTATGTACATGTACAGTTACATTCAGCACACACCTCAGTTCAGAGTAGCCATATTTCAGATGTGCAGTGGCCACAGTTGGCTAGGGGCTCCCCTGCTGGAAAATGCGGACTGATGAAACATCTGGATGACTGGGCTGCGCTGGTCAATATTCATCTCAATATTCCAGCAGCCTATGGCGCAGTCACTGCTACACCATTTCAAATTCTGTGAGTTTTATGTGTGATCCTCAAGGAATTCTATCTTCTCCACTGAGATGCCTAAAGGAAATATTGATTGTTGAATGGCGAAGAGCTTTCCAAGTTAAATATAATTATGTTTTGAACTCCTCTTTAATGTTTCTTCAAAAGAGTTTTAAAAATATAGATTCTCTCATTTAACAAGGCTGATTTTTCTCCTGTAAAGGTTTAAATAAAAGAAATGTCAAAACACTCTAATCTTTTTTTCCCTTGGCGATGCTTTAATGTTAAAAATAGTTCCCTAGAATATACACCATATGTCATCAGGGAAGAAGAAAATAACTTTTCATAAGTGAGTGAAACTTCAAAATCAGTTATATGAGCAACAAGTCTTTCAAACTATTGAAAGCAATAAAAGAGCCATTATTCAATGAGGCTATGTCTGTTCATATATTATAGACAGTAACTGCCTATAAGGTACCAAGAACTAATGTCGAATTGAAAATACAAACACTTATTTTTAAAAATCTAATGGAATAAACAGGGAGGTTTGTGTATGCTTCACAGAGTTTGTACTGTCTAGCATCATATATTATGCCACGGATGCATTTGTCTATAAATACCTACCCAATTGTTTTGGTACCTACTGAGTTAAATTTGAAGCCAAATCGAAATAAAGAATTCATAGGGGAAAGGTAGTTAGGCTTCCATCATAAAGAAAAAATATTCAGACTATTTTTAATATATAATAAATGTATTTTTAATTTATTCTAATTTTATTGAGGTATAATTGGTAAAAAGATACCTATATGTTTACGATGTACAACATGATGATATATCTATACCTATACCTGTACCTATACCTATACCTATATCTATATTTATATCTATCTCCACGATCAGGCTAATTAAGAAATTTATCACCTCACTTAGTGTGTGTGTGTGTGTGTGTGTGTGTGTGTGTGTAGTGAGAACATTTAAGATGATTCTCTTAGCAAATTCAAGAATACAAAATGACTTAATTAACTATAGATACCAGCTACATGTTAGCTCCCCAAAACTTACTCAGTCTGTGTGATTGAAACTCTGTATCCTTGACCAACATCTCCCCATTTTGAATTATATTTTATCTTTCCATAAAATATAAATAATCTCCAGGATTTCTGAATCTGCTTTTTTTAAAGATATGGGGTACAAATTATTCTAAAGAAGACTGAAAACTAAGTTGAGAAATACTATGGCAGCAGAATGCTGGCTCAGCCCAAAAACATGTGCACAATATATATTTTATATAAGACAAATATTTTCTAGTGGATTTCCTCTTTATTGTATATTACATGTCTTTGTTCTGGGAAGGAAATGCAAAACAAAAAGTTTCTCCTGCATGAAGTGTTCAATTTCATCAAGTAGAACCAGATATCTCGAAGTCAAGTAGTATCTAGGTCAGGGTGCCTGCTTTAGGAAAGGAAAATTCTCATCGATATGCAATGTTTTGCCTTTCTATTCTTTACCTGAGTCAAATGGTCTCTTAAATGACCTAGTACATGGGCTATTTGAGGATTTAATGAAGTAGCATATGTATAAACCTCTGGTATATAATATATATTTCATAAATCCTTTTTTCCTTAATGTACGGAAAGGTTAACTAGGATGGATAGGGGTCATTTGCCAGGGCCAGCAGGGACCCAGTTACAGCCCTGGAAAAGGGAAGAGGCTCTAAAGCATAAAGCTGGGCTATTTATCTAAATAATGTCCAAGTTACAGACCCTTTTGAAAAAGACTTAAAACATAACTATTGTCACATACATGGACTGGTAAAATCAATAGTCTACAGAAAAATTGTGCATTTTTAAGATAATAAAAATGCTTTAAGGGCATTGATTTTTTTAATAGAAACATTTATTTTATTATCCCAAATAATGCTATTTTTCAGAAGCAGAAATCAAGTGAAATAAAAGCCCAGTTATTTTATATATTTTAATTGTACCTGTAAATTCTTTTGGGGGTTTGCGACATCATAGTAAATTCTAATGCATTATATTACTACTGGCCATAACTTTTGGTATAAAATCCAAGAATTCATGGTAATATAAGGCAGTAAAATTCCACATTGTATAAATCTACATCAAATCCACATGAAATACCCATGTATTATTTATAAGTGTAATTTCATCTTGTGATTCGGATCAAATCATAAATAATGAGATGGGACCTAAAATGAATTTAGCTTTATTGAAATAGGTGATTGCATATTTCTTCCTTTTCATATTTAAAAGGTTAAAATGTGACATTTTGGATCCACATCTAATATTAACTATTTTAAGTATAATAATGAGATTCCATACAAATATGAAACCAAATATTGACCAACAGAGCTTTAAATACTGTAGTTTACATGTAGCTGCAATTTAAAAAATATATAAATGTAATTTAAAAATTCAAGAAAAAATGTTATTTTATACATATACAGAGATAGTTTTATATGTACATATGTGACATTAAATTTATATATAAATTTAGGTATAAACTATATATACATCTTTATATATGTATGTGTACAAATGTGTGCATATATATATAGTGTGTGTATGTATATATTTTTTGAAATAAAGTTTTTCTAACCTTGCTAAACACAAATGGCAAACCTAACTGGGGTTTCCAATAATGCAAGTCAAGTTATAAAGGCCTGCTATACACAACTGAATGCAAAAATGCCCTAGGGGATCATAGGCATAGTCTGGGCTGGCTCTTTATGTCAGGTGATTAACAGCTCACTTCCCCAGCAATCTGCAGGTATCATCAGTGTCTGGCAATATACCTTCATTCTGAAATATGAGAGGATTACTTTTCAGAACTTATTTTCTATATTATCTCTAATGCTTATAGAAAATTACAGAAAAGTACATAGTAGAACTTAAGATTACTCCCACAGCAATTCGACAGATGATTTTCCTGCCAGTGTTTTTTATTCTTTGGTTGTATTTAATTCCAATATTTTCTCTGTAGCTATGTGTGCATGTGTGTGTGTGTTATAAAATTGTGATACTGCTATGTCCAAGTTTGTATCCTGCTTTTTCCCTGAACTTGTTAAGTTGGGGATATTTTTATCAGAAAACTTTAAGGTCCTTCAAAATGGTATCTTAAATAGCTGTGTAATATTCCATAATACATATTTATTAAATTTATCTGACCTTGCAGTTAGATAGTTAGTTATTTCTAGATCCTGGACTACATCTAGTACTTTCTTAAGATATGCTCCAAAAGTAAAATAATTAGTGAATCAAAGGGCATAACTATTTTATGGGTGCTTTCCATATTATAAAGTTTATTTCTTGTAAGGTTGATTCAAATTACAGTCTCCACTAGCGGTGTAGGATAGTGTCTATTTTTATTTACCCCAGTAGACATGTTTTTAAAAATCTAGGCCAGTTTGATAGGTGAGAAAGGTATTTTGTGGTTTTCATTTGAATTTGTGTGATCAGGAATGAAGTTGTTCATACTATATGTTTCTTAGTCATTTTTATGTTTTTCTATCAACTTGTTCTATTTTCATAGTTTTTCTAATTGATTCTTTATCTACTGAGAACATTAATCCTTGTGCCAATTTAAATAAATCAGGTAAAATATGCCCCCTCAACTCACACACACTCACCCTATTCATTCATGTTTGATTATTCATTTGAAAATGTAATCATATTGCAATATAGAAATGTATCAAGCCAACATGTTATCTACTTAAAACTTACACAATATTACAGGTCAATTATATTTCCATTAAGAAAATTTAAAGAATTTTCCCTTGTTTAATTCTCTCCTTGTTTTGACAGGTAATTTTACAACAAGTAGAAGGGTAGTAATGTTAGACACATACCATTTAAAACCTTAGTTCAAAAATGCATTAGTTCTTAGGGCATCTGTGCTTCAAATATCAGTGATTTTTTTTTTAAATTAGAGGCTCAATATGGAGAGGATTGTTTGGGGGATTTTTTTGTCCTTCCTCTCCTTCTCCTTCCCTTTCTCCTTCCTTTTTGTCATCTAAATAACTAACTATCAAAAACAATAAACTCTTCTTTTATAATCTTTATTGTTCTCATTTTGTTGGAGAACAACTTTTTTTCCTGGCATAAGTGGGCCTAATATATTTTTTTAATGCCTTAAAGCCTATTCTATTTCAAAAAACAAACAAACAAAAAACAAAAAAACAAAGCCCTGACATTTATGCTGAATTTTTGATGTGGATCAAGTTTAACAGGTGAAGTGGGAGGAAGGCCCCCGAGGTAAGGGTGGTGCATGGGCTAAGTCACCGAGAGGGGCGCATGTGCAGCAGTGGGCATGTGAGCAGATCATGGGTGAACCGGTGTATAAGTATGTCAAGAGATGGCAAGGTGAACCAGATGCTACAAAGCCTTGAATGCTATACCAAGAAGGTTGTTTGTTTGTTTGTTTGTTTGTTTGTTTGTTTGTTTTCCTGTAAGAAAGGATGCTGGAGGTAGGGGTCAGTAAGGGTTGGGGGTGGGGGAGACTACCTCTGATGAGGGTATTACCACTCAGAGAGTAAAGATTCCTGAGCGATCTGACCCACTTAGTATTTTAAGAGGCTGATGCTGGATGTTTCAATTTGTTACCTTCTTATTTGTGACCTTGAAAATTTGTTCTTGACTTAAATAGAGGTGAATTACTTTAATATCACTTTCTTCAACCACCTACAATACAGAGTCACTAAGTAAAAGAATAGTTAGGACGATGGTAGATTTCCTGTCAGCTAATAAGATTATTTGGGATTTCCAAATATGCTGTGGTCATAGTTATAAGTTAATTCAATACATAGTATTAAAAATCTACCTTACACATAAGTGAATGAGCTGTAAAACATTTCCTCAGCGGCCAAACTGCACTTGGCCTTATGTTGCTATCAAAGAAGATTGAATGCCTAGTCTCAGGGGAGCTGAATCTCTCATCTTATAACCACCCTTAGGGCTTCCTGAGTATAAGAAAAGCTTCCAATCCAGGGCGTTATAGGCTTTAAATGCCAGTGTCCTGACAGGAGCTTTGCAAGCACGGAGCTTTCACAGCTCATAAATCGGCCGTGACAGATCCGTCGGTAACCACCTTTTAAATGCCTCCGTGGGATTTCAGGTTTCCATTTGAGAAGGCTTGTTTTCATTTTATATCCAGTTAAATTATGGTGATGCTTCAGCCTTTTCCTTTAATAATATTGTAAATCTCTTGCAAAGATGAATGCGTGGGCGCTGTCGGGCATCCATCAGCGCTGCCATTCGCTCTGGAGGACCGGCTCTCCTCCCGGCGAAGGCCACTGCCTCTCCGGCAGCGAGTACATGTAATGGGGACGGTGCTGGGACAGCGACCAGAGCAAGCAGGTCACTGGGAGTCCTCTCAGAATCTCGGCCCTCTTTGGACAGTCTGCCCATTACATGGATTCCGGTTGTCTGATAATTCCATTTCTTGCAGACTTCAGCCTAGAATAATAATTGAGCAAATCTGTCCAATGAGAGGCTATTAATAGTATCCCACATTTCTAAATACAACTCCCAAGAAAAACAAACTCCCAAAAAACCTTTCTCTATTAACTATCTTTACATTCTTTGTAGTTATAAAAAGACTAGAGCATGGAAGAAAATGCTGCCTCCTCACTCTGCTGCTTTTCTTTTCCAAAAAAACTTTTTTATAGTCGATTTACTCCATAATATTATAATAGCTCCATTATTCATTAATGGCATAAAGTACAGCCAGTCACTACCATACAGACTTCTCTTTGTGAGAGAGAAAAGCAATGATCTGAAGATACAGATTACAGCATTAACGTAGTGAGTTATAATTCGAAGGCCTACATACCACAGCTGTGAGCAGAAGTGGGAGTTTTGCTAATGCCCATACTTTGAATTAAATGGGCTAAAGATTGTCTGACATACTCTTAATAGTGCCAAATTGTTAACGAGGCAGTGTTGGCTACCGGAATGCTCACCCCAAACTCTCCTTCTCCCTCCTCTGCTTGCACTTCTTGAGGTGATTAAACATAACCACTCTTTCTGAGGGACTGCCAGTCAAAGCTCAGTGCACAGTGCAGTACAGGGAGGCCCCAGAAATGTTTTTAGACCATCAAGCATCAGTTCAGTGGAAGGTGCTGAATAAATTACACCGAAAATATAAACCCCAGGTTGATGTGTTTGAACTTCTCGGCAAACATTCTTCATACATATTTAATTGCTCCATTGAGACTGTTACTGTTTGGAGAGGTTTCAGGCAGTATTTCCATTCCATTAGTAAGCTTGCAGGGTGTCTGCTCCTTAACCCAAAATGATTGATTCCTTAAATGCCTTCCCACTTACTGACCTCAGTCCTAATTGAGTTTGTGTATAGATTCTTTAAAAAGTGTGTTTTCAGAAATTGTTCAAAATATATTGCTGTCACTTGGCACGTCTGAATGAAGACACTAAACGTCTTATCTGACTGGAGTTTTAAAACACAATGTGTAGCAAAGTTAAAGATGATGGAGAAAAAGCAGCTGAAATAGATATTGCAAAGCAGAAGCACACCATCTTCTTTAAAAAGATAATAAACATTGTGGATATATTAATATCTTGTTCTGCTAGCTCCCTGCTCTCCTTCATTGGTAAATGTATTTATTGGAAGAAAATATAAATTTCCTGTATTCTATTATAGAATGTTAAAATCCAGAATATCTTATTTAGTTCTATTCAAGAGGGAAAGCTAAATGTATGATAAGATCTTTTAAAAACAGACTTAAAATGCAGAAGTGTACATTACCCTACTAGCGAAGTAAAACTTCTATCTTCATACATATGTGGTTAAGATAAAATATAACTAATTAAGGCTCACTTAATGTGACTCAGCTTGAAAATTTGACCTTGTAATTGTCACATTTATTCACGTCTTTATTACCCTATAGATTGTGATAAAGTTAAAATTCTAAAATGTTTAGCTAATATAGAATGAGTAAAAGCAATTTTATGCTATTATGCATTAATAATTATTTTGACTCTCACATATGGTGTTATATGAATGCTATGTGCATTGCATATGTAATGCATTTCTTTCAAATGTTCATTTCCCATCTGAGAATGTACCTAATTTGGGATTATAGAGAGTTTTGTTTCTGATCCTACTACTCATTCTCCTGATAATCATTCTAATGTCCACCAGAAGGGTTCCCTTTAGCCCTCTTACTAAACCATCCAGAGCTATCAGCTGTACTTTCTTAGTTTCCCCAAAAGTGTTTTCCTTAAATAATTAAATTTAAGGAATGAGTGATCTGAATTCATGCATTCTGAGTGTTTAATCTAATTTTTTAAAACCTGAGAAATAGGTAAACTCAGATTATAATAAGGAAAAGAGTACTCTCCAGGGCTTCTCAGACATAGCTTTCCGATGAATTGAGCCTGGCCTTAAATCATACCCAGATGCCCAGGATAACAACCTAGAAGCCCATTTCTGTACATTTTGTACATTCTGAAACGACATTAGTTCTCCCCTGACCTAAATCTGATCATAGCATCATTGAAAAGGTAGTATAGAAAAAGATAGGAGGATTCAAAATCAAACATTGACCCAAGAATATTAAGAAATTTTAGTTTCTAAAATTATCTGTTGTCGATTGAAACAATGTGATTAGATGAAAATGGAGGAAAGTGATAAAGCTATTAAAAAAAAGAGATTTCTGTATCATATGTGGAACAAGAAAAGCAAGGAAGGGATAGAACCTAACTATAACTCCCCAGAGTTTTTATAGGCATATATGTATAAAAAACCTAGATTTAGGAAATCTAGGTTTTCCTAAACCACTGTTTGCCTGCTTCTTCCTTCCCACCTTCCTTTCTACCCTCCTTCTCATAAATGTTTACTCAGTGTTACTATGATGTACAACTATATTGGCATTTGAGATGCAAAACAACTTAAAGTTTCTGTCATTATGTACTTACAATCTTTGCACATTTACCCCAAATGAACTGCTTCATTAAATATTGTTTCACCCTCTTACCTACATTCAGCTTCTTTCAACTTTTCTTATAGATGTGTATGCTGCAAAACATACATATTTCTTCTTATCTGTAATTTCTTCACATTTGTTTTTAAAGCAATGCAAATGTTTAAGCATGTTTCACTGGTAGGGTCAAACCCACGGCCATATATAAAGAATTACTTTCATGGCTGTTTTTTCTCCTGAGTCCATAAATGTTTCTCAGTGCTCTATTTACTATACAGCATTCTCCAAATATCAGTGCTCAGTAAATATCTGCAGATATCACTCTTTCATTTATTATGGTTCCAATGAATGCAGAATATTTCTGTATGTGTATACTTTAAATACATTAAATTATTTTCAACTCATACTGTTTCATCTGTGCTCTGAGTTATAGAATATTCATTTAATTATTCAACAAGTATTTATTAATATTTGTTGAGTATTGAATGCCATAAATTGTACTGGAAAATGATGATTAAACAATAAAGAATAGCTATAGTCTCTGACTTAAAGGACTTGCTGACTAATGGGGTATGTATAGAAACAAATGTAAATTACAATGTAGAGTACAACAAACTAAAATGTACTGTAACAGAGAAGGAAGGTATTCCATGGAAGCAAGGAAAGCTATTTAAACAATATTCAAGGACCTAGGAAGGCTTACTGAAGAAATGATGTCTAAACCAAGTCTTAAAAAACAAGAAAAAATTAAGCAGATGAAGAGTGAGTGGTCTATGTAAATGTATTTTGAGAATTCAGTGACAGGTAATAGGGAACTAGGAAATTCAGATCAAACATTTGCTGAAAACTATATAAACATAGAAAAACAATATTTTTTAAAAAGTATCAAAAAACTAACATGGTAGTGAAGAATTACTAATATAAAATATAGAGGAAAGATACTCCAGACGGGTAGGCCTTACAATCAATGCTGGTTTTGCTTGGAAGAGGTCTCTTCATCAACACTGACTGGAAAAACTTTAGAAGTTTGTGATTCAGAATGAAAGCTTAGTCACTCACAGAGTCCCCGATAAATCACCCCTGGCTTTGAGCTGAGAACATGAGTGGTATATAACCTAAAGGCAGGGGGAACTGTTAATAAAGTAGCCTTTGCATGGACTCTCATCTCAGCTTTATTATTTCATTCTGGAGAGTTAATGATACCTCAAATCTTGAACTTATATTGAAAAGATATGAAGTACCCAGCAAAAGAAACAGAAACTACTGTGAAGAAAGAAATCACCATCTTAAGCCTCAAATTATTCCTATTAAGCATTTTTCAAGTACAAAATACCTGTTATAGAGCCAATGATGCCCAGGTACACAAGCAAAAGGTTATTAAGAGTGGGAATCTGTAGAAACAACATAAACCTTTGACGTATTCAAATATCAGAATTACCAGACATACAACATTAAATAACGATATTTACTGTTTTCCAAGAAATATTTCAAAAAATAAACCCCAAGCTTTAAAACTCCTTGCAGGAACTAAAAACTTTAAAAAGGACATAGCAAGTTTTTTTAAAAAAAGAACTCTATAAGAACAAATTAATGACTGAATTTAAGAACAGGATTAACAAAAGATTAAGGAGGGGACTAATGAACTAGAAACATGCTGAAAGAACCTATTAAGAACATAGCTATAAAAGTCCTAGTGGAGAGCATAGGCAGGAAGCTCTCAGATATTCCACACAGTGATATTTTCACCGATATGTCCCCTAGAGCAAGGGACATAAAGGAAAGAATAAACAAATGGGACTTCATCAAAATAAGAAGCTTCTGCACAGCTAAAGAAAACATCAGCAAAATGAAAAGAGAACCAACTGTATGCGAAAATATATTTGCCAACGATACCTTGGACAAGGGTTTCATCTCCAAAATATATAAAGAACTCATACGATTCCACTCCAGGAAGACAAATAATTCAATTAAAAAATGGGCAAAGGACCTACCTGAACAGACACTTCTTCAAGGAAGCCCTCAGAGGGCCCAGAGACACATGAAAGGATGCTTGGCATCACTAGCCATCAGAGAGATGCGAATTAAAACCACAGTGAGATACCCCTTCACACTGGTCAGAATGGCCATCATAAACAGATCAACAAACACAAGTGCTGGCAAGGCTGTGGAGAACAGGGAACCCTAGTGCACTGTTGGTGGGAATGCAGACTGGTGCAGCCACTGTGGAAAATGGTTTGGAATTTCCTCAAAAAGTGAAAAATGGAACTGCCTTTTGATCCAGAGATTCCACTGTTGGAATTATACCCTGAGAATTCCGAAACACCAATTTTAAAGAACCTATGCATCCCCATGTTGATAGCAGTACAATATACAATAGCCAAGTGCTAGAAGCAACCTAAGTGCCCATCAGTAAATGAGTGTCAAAAAACTATTGTATCCTAAATGCCCATCAGTAGATGACTGGATCAAAAAATTATGGTACATATACACAATGGAATACTACGCAGCAGAAAGAAAAAAAGAACTACTAAACTTCGTGACAGCATGGATGGAACTGCAGAGCATTATACTAAGCGAAATAAGCCAGGGGGCGAAAGACAAATACCATATGATCTCACCTATAAGCAGAACCTAACCAACAATACAAAGATACAAGGAAAATAAGACCAGCCACACTGAAAGGAAAAGAAATCAACAGAGACAAGAGGGAAGGGGGGGCGGGGAAAGGGAAGGGAAGGGGAAAGTCGAGGAACATATAGCAAGGACTCATGGACAAAGCCAAGGGGGAGGAGCTGAGGGAGGGAGGGAGGGAGGGGGCAAGGGAAAGTGGTGGGGGGAGGCAGAGACAAATGTATTTGAAAAAATAAATTAAAATAAAATTTAAAAAAATAAAATAAAAAAACTATTGTATATTTACACAATGGAATACTATGCAACAGAAAGAAATAAAAAGCTACTACCCTGTGTTTTTAAAAGTCTATGTGCACTAACAAGAGGCAAAGATGCTAAATGGGTGAAAGTAGACAAATGAAAAAGAAGATACCCATGGCAACAAAAGAGAACAGGCATTTCTGTATTAAAAAGCTGACTAAAAGCAAAAAGAATTTCCAAAAATAAAGAAAATCACTACAAAACCACAATAGGTATAACAATTTTAAAATTGTATGTACTATCAGGATGACCGCGAAATAAGAAGATAAGTTGTTACTCCAATAAAAAGAAATCAATTCCATAATTACAGGGAATTTAAAATATAACTACATATAGCTCTTAGTAACTGAACCAAGTAGACAAAAAATTCAGTAAAAATATAGAATTTAATACAATTAATAAAGTTGATCTAGAGGACATATAGAGAACTATGTACCTCCAGAATATTGAATACACATTTTTTAACACATCAGGTGCTTTTTTTAAAAGCGATCATATACAAATGGTTTTAAAATATGTTTTGACAAATTTCAAAATGTTAAAACTACCCAAACTATACACACTGGCCAAAATTCAATTATGTTAAAAATCAACATCAAATAGATAACTACAGATTACTGCTATGTACCCAAATTAATACTTAAGTAGATACATTAGAAAAGAAGTGTGCCTTTGAAGTGATCATAGGGAGCCCGGAAATAAACCCACACCCTTATAGTCAATATTTGACAGAGGAAGCAAGCCCATATGATGGGCCAAAGACAGTTTATTCAATAAACGTTGTTAGAAAAATTGGACACTTATGCACAGAAAAATGAAAGTAGACCACCTTCTTACACCACATACAAGAATAAACCCAAAGTGGATCAAAGACTTAAATGCTGGACTTGGAACCATAAAAATCCTAGGAGAAAACATAGGCAGAAAAATTTTGGACAAAGCAAAAATACTGTTTGTAATATATTATAAGATATATCTCCCCAGGTAGGGAAAACAAAGAAAAAAATAAACAAATGCAACTACATCAAACTAAAAAGATTTTGCACAGTAAAAGAAATCATCAGCAAAATAAAGAGGTAACCCATAGAATGGGAGAGCATATTCACCAAGACATCTGATAAGGGGTTAATATCCAAAATTTATAAAGAACTTACAAAACTCAATACCAAAATGCAAACAACCCAATTAAAAAATGAGCAAAGGACCTGAATAGACACTTCTCTAAAGAGGACATACAGATGGCCAGTAGACATATGAAAAGGTGTTCAAAGTCATTAATCATCAGGGAAATGAAAATTAAAACCATAATGAGATACCACCTCTACTGGGTTTGTTGATCAATAAATCAACAAACAGTAAGTGTTGGTGAGGATGTGGAGGAAGGGAAATGCTTTTTCCACTGTTGGTGGGAATGCAGACTGGTGCAGCTACTGTAGAAAGCAGTGTGGAAATACCTCAAAAAATTAAAAATATATCTTCCTTTTGACCAAGCAATCCCGCTCTGGGAATATATCTGAAAGAACCCAAAACACTAATTCGAAAGGACATTAGCATCGCTGTGTTCATTGCAGTGTTATTTACAAACACCAAGATACCAAAGCAGCCCAAGTATCCATCAGTGGATGAGTGGATTAATTAACTACAGGAAATTTACGCAATAGAATATTATTCAGCCATAAAAAAGAAGAAAATTTTACCCTTTGCAACTGCATGGATGAACTTGGAGAACATTATGCTAAGTGAAATAAGCCAGTCAGAGAAAGACAAATACTATGTGATTTCACTCATATGTGGACTCTAATGAACAAACTGAACTAACAAGGAAAATTGGGACAGGCACGTAGATGGAGAGCAGGCTGACAGCTCTTGGGGGAGGTTAGGGGATGGAGGGTTGAGCAAAAAGGAAAAAGGACTCATGGACACGGACAGCAGTGTGGTGATTGCTGGGGGGAGGGGGTATTAGGGAACTAAATGGTAATGGGAAAAGAAATACTATGAAGATTAAATCAAAAGAGAGAGAGAGAGAGAGAGAGCGAATTCACCAGAAAAATAAGAAATAAAAAGGAGGTCACAGAGCAAGTGAAACCTTCAATGTGGTATTTCAATCTTGGAAAAACAATTAAGGCTTTGCTACAAACAGCAAAAATAAGAAGTATAAAAGCTCAGGAGAAAATAATAAATATCAGCAAAGAATGAAGAATAAAGAACAAATTCATAAAAGAATTAAAAGTTGCAATATCTCTGGTTTAAAGATGGAAAATGACTGTGACACAAGGAATGTGAGTGGCCTCTGGAAAATGGAAAAGAGAAGGGGAAATAGATTCTCCCTTGGGGCCTCCGGAAAGGAATGCGGTCCTGTCAACCTTGATTTTATAGCCTAGTGAGACCCACGTCAAATTCTACACCTTTAGAATTATAAGATAATACACATGTTTTCTTTAAGTCACAAGTGTGTGGTAATTTATTATTTCAGCAATAGAAGATAAGTACAGTATACATGTACTAAAATCATTTTTAATGTATTAGAATAAATGAACACAAAATTCAGAATCGCAGATAATATTCAGAGACTTCTGATGTAGCAGGAAATGTTTTAAAATGTCTCAAAATGACAAATATATGTTATTTTTATTACTGTGCATACACTCTTAAAAACAAGTTTGAATTTCAAAACATTAGAGAAAGGAACGGCAAAAATGTAGAACACAGGGAAAAAAGGAAAACTTAATTAAAAATACAATAAAAAAGATGAACAAAGACAGAGGTAGTTCTCTAAAATGAATAATTAATATTGAGAAACTATAAAGAATGATAAAGAAAAAAGAGACGCAATAACTAATATCAGGAATGAAAAAGGGGCCGTGGCTACAAATCCTAGGGCCTTAGAGATACTAGGTGAAGACTGAGTACAAGTTTATGGCACTAAATCTGAAAATACTGACAAAACTCGGTAAATCTTGGGAAAGGTATTATTTCTCAAAACAACTGACAAAAATTAAAATGTGACTATAGATCATCCTTAACAATGAAAGAAAATGAATTATTTATAAATAAAATATTCTCACAGAAAAACTTGAGGCCCAATGTCTTCATTAGTTTTTGCCAAACATTTAAGAAATAATTCCAGTTTCATACTAACACTTCCTGAGAACAGAAAAGAAAGTTTTCACACAGGGACAGGGTAAGAAAAGAAAAATATAGGCCAATATTACATATGAACCTAGATGTAGAAACTCCAAAGAATAATTAACAATTAAATCCAGCAATATATGAAAAGTAAAATGCAATGTTAATAAATTGTGTTTATACCAGACTGTGCAGATTATTTTAATATTAGCAAATTAATCAAGATATAAAAATATACATAAAATTGCTTTTAAAAGTAACAAAGTTGGAAGCACACCAAATGTTCTTCAAAGTGAAAATGAACAAATAAAACGTGTTGTATTCACACAACAGAATTTTATTCAGTAGTCAAAACAAATAAATTACATATACCTGCAATACCATAATACAATTTAGCAATGTAATATTATGTGAAAAAGTAAATATTATTAAAAAAGTAAAATTCATAAAAACAAATAAAAAAAGAAAGACAATGAAATGTTTTTTGAAAGAAAAGGATTTCAGAATTGTATTTGCTGGGGTAGGCAAAGAACAAGATGGAAGCACCATGTGGATTAATGTCCACAGAGCTATTGCTTTGCATGTAGCATTACACATACTTAATGTATTATTAAAAATAGTTCACCAAAATAACTAAGTGAATATGCAATGTGAGCATGAATGAGCTAGAAATGAGACAGTGTCCTCAATCAAGGATTATGATTAATCTAATTCTGTGTACCTGAGGATCAAAAAAACTTTCAAGTAAAAGAAAATAAGAAAATCAACCAATGTAATTCACTACACGAACTGGACTGTACATGACCATATGATTATCTCCACAGACGCAGAAAATGATTTTATTAAATTCAACACCCCTATACAATATAATTCTAAGCAAACTAAGAATCAAAAGAAAATTTATTAAGCTAATAAAGACAAGCTATATACAAACTCACTGCAAATATCACACTTACTAATGGCATTATTGCAATCAGAAACAACTCAATTATTCTCACTTCTACTCAGGAGTTATATTGGTGGTTTTAGACATCACAGTAAGGCCTCAGAGATATAAAAGGCATAAAGACTAAAAAAGTAAAACAAACTGTCATTTACAGGAGATAAGATTAGTAATAAAGCCCCCAAATAAATTGCATTTGAATCATTAAAAATTAGTAAGAGAATTTAGCAAGCTTGCTGAATACAAGATCACTATATAAAATTGTTTTATTCTTATCTGTTAGCAAGTGTTAGAACATAAAATTATTTTTAAAAGACTCTAATTTATAATAGTATACAAAAATATGAAGTCCCTAGTAGGAACATTATGTAATGTATTGAGAGCATTAAAGAAGACCTAACTAAAGGGAAATGTATCTCTGATCAGAACTAGAAAATTCTAAACTGTTAAAATGTGAATTCTTCACAAATTGATTCATAGTTCCATTAAAATTGCAATAAAAAAAAATCCCAGTTTTCTTGGGGAAGTGGACAGGTTTATATAACTAGAGATACTCACTAAAGCATGTAAACATTACAAACATAATTGTAAGTGAAAAAGGGAGAACATAGAACATGATAATGGAATTGTAAAAGAGGAAGCACTAATCCATACTGTTGAGGAATTCATGTGTAATTGGCCAAGCTATAAAGAAAGGCAAGGACTTGATCATCATCAAGTCTGCACAGTGGTTCACTTGGGCATGGAGGAAAGGAGATAAGGAGGTGCAACATAAAAGAGACATTCAGGGTCTCTGACATGTTGGTGATGCTTTATTTCTTTTTTTCATCTTTTTAAGTTAATAGGTTTATTTCGTGGGTGTGGTATGGGCATTTTTTATTGTTGTTCAGTTACAGTTGTCCCCCCTCTTCCCCGTTGCTCTCCCCTGCGCCATCCCCCCACTGCTAAGTCAACCCCCTCACTCTCCGTGCCCCCGGGTCCTCCATTCATGTTCCTTGACGTGCCCCTTTTCCCACTTTCCCCTGTTATTGTCCCCCTTCCTCCTCCCCATTTGATGCTTTATTTCTTGACTTAGTGAAGGATACACAGGTGGTCATTTTATAATTACTCACTACATAATACTTATATTTAAGTCTTTTTTTTCCTGTGTGTTTTATTTCACAATTAAAGTTTTGGTGCTTCATGCAGAGGGGATAAAAATGTGTAAAAATCCAAAGGCAAGGGATAATGTCAAGCCATCTAGGAATTAAAGACATTGCCTATGACTAGAACAAAGAGTATCAAGGGAGTTGCAGGTGGGAAGTGACAAGGGAGGAAGCTAAAGAGTCAAGCAGAAGCGTCATGATGTCAACTTTGAAATCCTAGTAAAATTAAGTTCTTAAGAGCCATCTTAAGGGGGAGCCATCAAAAGACTTTAAACGTGGCAGATACTTTTATTTAGGCTATTGAGTGAAGAATAAGTTAAAAGGGGGTAAGAGCGTAGGCAGGAAGACAGGTAGGCGTGGTGGTATTTCAGGAGGAAAGGGTGATGACCTGAACTGGGGAAACTGGAAGCGAGGTTTGCAAACAACAGTCAGATTGCATAGTTACGAAAAGGAAGAATTTTCAGGAATTGATGAATGATTGCTTGCAGAGGTGATGAATAGAAAATGAAACTAAATTGATGGCAGTGCCATTCGGAAACACAGGGTGTTGGAAAAGAGAGAGAGGAGAAGGGTGGGAGGTAACAGGAGGAGGGGAAAGGAGAGAGGAGGAAAGAGAAGAATTAAAAGGAAAATAACGAGTCCTCTTTGGGACTCTCTGGGACATTCAAGATGAAATATACAGTAAACTGTACAGTTTTAGCATCCATTTGGTACATATTTATTGAGTGTGTGCAATTCTAGGGACTGAGACTATAAGGCTGAAACAACAGAGGCTCTGCCCTTACTGAAATTTCATAAATCTTAAGCTCAGAAAAAGCCAGGGGAGAGAGAGAAAGTTGGGAGCCATTGTTTGCTTCTGTAATTTATATTTTTGGAATATAAAAATCATTTGTGAATAGCAGTAAACATTTCTATAAAATCATAGCATATGATGCAGTAAATTGGATAAACAGCAAGCTGAAAGAATAGATACTGTCATAGGGCAGGGTGGCATAATTAATTTTTAAACCAAGCTAACTTGATCACTAGTCAAAAGTGGGGAACAGGTGTCAGCTCCTCCATTTACTAACCACACCATATGGAGCAAGTCATGGCCCGCTCTCAGGCTATGTTTTCTCATCTCAAAGAGCCAATGTGCCGATTAACTGAGGTAGTATAACAACACCTTGCTCGGTTCATAATAGAGGCTTGACGCTGAATCTGAACCCAGAATGAGGATAATGCGGTGCTTTTAGGTAACATACGGAATGGCAGGCCATTAGCACATACCCCAGGAACATGACTGCTGAGTTAAGTAGCTCACAAAATTGAATAATGGAAGATTTTCAAAGTGTAAAATTAGTTTGGCTTATGTTATTTTTACAAGTAAATATTTCCAGTGATTTGTGTGTTGAATATGGCTGTATTTAAAAGTATTGGAATAAACAGTAACATGTTCCCCCAAAAGCCTACGCATCTAATCTATGTTTTTTTTTTCCAAAGTAGTTAAAGCTAACACTTGTTAAGTGTTACGGCTTAATTATAGTTCCCAAAGGATATTTTAAACAGTGGGACTGCTGGAGACACAAGCATACGTATTGTCTCTGTTACAAAGCAAGGAGGCAAATGTGAGAAAAAGGCTCTCAGAGATTAGAGTGACTCGAGATGATTTCTAGAAAAGAAGTGAGGGCGGAAGAGAATCTAGAAGTGAGTTGCTCCAGGATCCCTGTGCATTAGGCCTGAACTGTGCTACGCCCCTTCCCTCCTCTGGCATGGTACACCCCTCTGTGCTCCCTGAGCACGCGGCCTTGTCTGATAACCACGTAGTAGGAGCTGTGACCAGGTCTCAGCCATTGGGAGGGCATAGTGGTGAGACTCTATTCACTCATACATACAGGGTTTGGGTTTTTGGTTTTATTTGGTATTGATTTGTCTAACGTAAAATGGCCTTAACTAAACTAGGATACTTCATTAATTTCCCCAATATGATGCTTACTAGGCATCTCGACTTAACATTTAATAATGGCATCATTGTCGTCCGCCCGGGTGCTCGAGGCCACAAGTTACAAGTCATCTTTGAATCATCTCTCTTACTCCCACATCTGGATATGGGACAGAATATGTCTTACTTCCCTCCAAGACATATTCTGCATCTACGTAGACTTGTCCAGCTGTCCCATTTTGGTCCATGTCAACTTCATGTCTTGCCCGGATCACTGTTTTTCATACTACCTTCCTACCACGCTTTCTCCACACAGTAATTGGAGTGATTATTTTAAAAAACTGGCTTAATTTTCACAATAGCTTCCTGCTATACTCCTTAGAGTGACCCCCAACTTACTGCCTCTTGGACCCACTTAATCTCAATTGACCCCCCCCCCAACTTTTTCGCTTCCTGTAAGCCACACTGTCTTTCTATTCTTAGAAAAGGTCATGCTTGTTCCTACATCAGGGCTTTTGTGTTAACCATTTCCTCTGCGTGGGATGCTCTCCTAGATCTCCTTGTAACTGGTTCCCTTTTGTCATTCACGTCCCTAATTAAATATCCATGGGAATGACCCTGATCACACAATTGAAAGTAGCATCTTTGGGTCACCTCTCTGCTTTATCATCTTTATAGCACAAATCATTATGGTCTTTCACTGTTGGCCCCCAAAGCTGTGGGTTCTGCATCCATGGCTTCAATCAACTGCATAGAAACATTTTCTAAAATGACATCCTGTTGCTAAGGTGGTCTGTGTAGTTAGGCCGACTATGACTGTGTCTATACTGAACATATATAGACATTTTTTCTTGTCATTCCCTAAACAATATAGTATAATAATTGTTTATATAGCACTTACATTGTATTAGTATTATAAGTAATCTAGAGATGATTTAAAGTACATAGGAGGATGTGCATAGATTATAAGCAAATACCACACCATTTTATATAAGGGACTTAAGCATCTGTGGATTTTGATACCTATGTGGTGCCCTGGAACCAATTCCCTCTGGATACCAGGGAGGACAGTAATTAATTAACTAATTAATTGGTTTGTTGGTTTTTGTCTGTATAATCCCACTAGCATACCAACTACAGGTCCTGACAGCAGGCACCTAATCTAGTTTTGCTCATTTATGTTCAGTGTCTAAAACAGTGACTGAAATACAACAAATAATAAATAACTACTTGTCAAATGAACAAATAACCTCTTCATATCTAAAACCTCAGAAAATTCTGTCTGTTTTCCTTCCAAAATATGTACGGAATCGATCTACGTCTTTTCATCTCAGCTGTTCTTCCAATAGCCTAAGCCACCTGTGTCTCTCTCAAGGGTGCCTGCAATGTCCTCTTAATTGGTCTCCTTGCTTCTCTCAGCAGCCAGAGCAATCTTTGAAAATGTAAATTAAGTCGTATCACACGTCTGTTTAAAACCATCCACGGCTTTCCAACTCCATTAGAACAAAATCCTAGCCCCTAAGGTGATCCTGCCTCTGACTGCCTGCCTGTTCTCCCATATCACCCCTTCCCCACCTGAATTTCCCAGTTTTGTGTCTCTTTGTACCCTTACTTGTCAATTAAACTTTCTGGACTTTAGGTTATTCAGCTTTAAAACTGGCATCTCTGGGAAGGCATAAGAAGCTCCATACACATTTACTGGACACCTGCTGTGTTCCAACAACTCAGTGGGGCCCTGGGAAAGACATATGAACAGGCTTAGCGTCCGCCTTTGAGAAGACCAACATACAGGTAAACAAACTACATAATAGTGCAGTGAAAGCCACAACAGAGGGAAAGCTGAATGATGTGAGATCAAACAGTGTTGAATCTATTGGCGGACTCCAGGAAGGCTTCACAGAAGAGCAGACAATGCTTGCAAAGGTCCTGTAGAGATCGCACGGCACATTGGAAATGCAAAGTATGTAAAATAGTATTATTGTTCCGATTCAGAAGTATGAGGCTTGTTTTCAGTTAAGTCTATTCTATCTTAACACATGATTAGACGAGAGGAGCTGTTTGCATAAACTGAATTTTCTAGCTAACTTGAAAACCCATTTTGTTTTAACTTGCGAATGTGTCTAAAATCTAATAATCCATTTCTTGCTTTAGTAAGTGTAATAGACTAAACATGACTGAACATTTTCTTTCATGACTGCAAATAATAAAGTGCCCCAGGGTCAGGTTTCTGCAAATCCACTACTACTGTGACTCTGAAATGCAAATGTTGAATATGTGGGAGATTGGGCACAGCACGTAATGAGCCAAAGGCATCCAGGCCCTAGGTTGTTTTGTATTATTTAACTCTTTATCATTTTTTTAAAACACTAATTGGGGATTAGAATTAGTGGGGCTGGTTTTTAGTGTATTTCTATTATACATGGGCATTAGTTTGTTAGGGCTGCCATTATGAAATACCAGACTAGGTAGCTTAAAATGCAGAAATTTATTTTCTTTTAATTCTGGAGGCTAGAAGTTGGAGTTCAAGGTGTTGGCAGAGTTGATTTCTTCTGAGGCCTCTCTCCTTTGTTTATCTCTTCCCTATGTCTTCACAGGGTTTTTCTTGTGTGTGTGTCTGTCTTACTTTCCTTTTCTAATAAGAACATCAATCATGTTAGATTCTGGTCCACCCTACTGACCTCATTTAAACTTAATTACATTTTTAATGACCTTATCTCCAAATGCAGTCATATTTTGAGGTACTGGGGGTTAGAATTTTAGCATATGAATGTTGGGGGATGTATCTAGCCCCTAGCAACATGTATATGATATGTGTATATTACACATATGTTATATTATATGTATTGATATATATAGAGATAGAAATAGAGGTATAGATAGGTAGGTAGGTAGAGGCATAGTGAGTGTTTTTATTTAATCAATGTATTTATTTGATTAGGTTACAAATGAGCTAAATTCTCCTTACTTCAGGATAGAAGAAATCTGATGATACTGAACTACTGAACCTAGGGAGTCTGCTGGTTGCATATAATACCTTTCAGAAAGAAATGATTCATTCTACTTACACTATTTTAAGGGCATTTCCTATGACCTTTACCTATGTCCCACTCATCTCATTCTCACCCCAAAAGAGAGCCAGCTGCTCAGTCTGACACCTGTGTACATGGAGAAGGTGGCCACGGTGCCTGAACAGACTATGAAATAGGTGAAATAAGGAACATTTTTAAATAAACCTTGGGAGTAATTCTGCCTAACTCTATGTAATTGTGGCATTTCCCCAAAGTGTAAAACTGTTTCTCATGGGGGGATACATTTCTTTTTCTATTTCTTTCATTAAACATTTAGAGCACCATGTAAACGTAAAATCTATAAGCAGCATGATGAGGTCAACTGAACATAAATATGGGTCTTTAAAACTGTTCTTATGACATTAGTTAGATAAACCAGAGTTTCTTCCTGTACATAATAGAGATGATAACATCTAGCTCATAGTGTTTTATAAAAAATTGTATGATATATTATTTATATTTAATTTATCTTAATTTTAAATTTAATTTATTTTAATTTTATTTTAATTTTTCTATTTTAATTTTCTTTTATTTTTTATTTTAATTTTTCTATTACAGTTGACATACAATGTTATATTCTTTTCAGGTGTATGACAGATTAGACATTATATAACTTACAAAGTAACCGTCCTGGTAAGTCTAGTATCCACCTGACATCTTAACATATGTGTGATAATAAATTTAAAACCCCAACCTTAGTAGTGAGTCTCAGTCACATTAGTACCCTTCCTCCTTCCCCCAAACCAGTCTAGTAACTAACCTGCTATTGGCACAACTTTTTTAAAGAGCAGTCTTACAGTGCAGAAAATTAGAGGAGCTTAACTGGAGTCTTCCACAGCTAGAATGGATTTACACCAAGCAATGGTGCTCAGTGTCCAATTCATTAATTTCAAAGACTTGCAGTTGATGCTACGATATTTTTCATGGAAAAAGTATACTATGGTAAAGTCACTAAGGAAGATATTCATATACTAAAATTGCTTTAATTGAAAAAAGGAATAACATATCTGCATATAATGTAGGTATAAACTTCGTATTCAGCTGAATTCTTCTTATGTTGAAAGGAAAAAAAACAGCTCATTTATTTACATGGGGAAAAAAAAAGCATACTAAATGGCCTTGATAGTTTCCATCTTGGCAACATTCTGTTCTTTTACTTCCAGCAACTCTACCATTGTGCTATTCTGACAACGCAACTGGGGTAATTCAAATGTACACCATGCAAATGTTAATATAGTTTCCTGGCAGCTTTTTGGCCTATCATTTCTTCCCTGATACTCACATTTCACTTCATTAAATACTAAGTTACTTTATGGCATGTTAGAAGAGAATCTCAGCCAGCTGGATTTCAGAAGTGTAAGGAGAACCCTAAAAGTGATGTGTTTTTTCTCTTGGAAAAAACATGCAAAGTATGTTCTCTGATATATAGTCTTTTCCTTTCCTACCCCAAATTCACCACTCCAGACAAAGACATGTGCAAAAACCATACTAAGAAAATGAAGCATATAATGATTCTACCATACCACACCTGCAAATATGGACCACTTGGACCTAACTTGGAGCACAGGGCGCAGCTTTCCCATCCCCTCTGGCAGCAGAGAGGGTGGAAGCCTGGTTCTGAGGTGGACACCTTGCCTCAGGCTGCCCGAGACTTCCTGGGGAGAGTGGCTAAGAGGACTGAGGAAGACAGAGAGGAAGTGGCCGGGGGAGATCAAAGCTATGGTAATTTTTCAACATTTTTCATTTGCCCTACAATGACAGCTGCCAAGCACAGATCTATCATAGGGAATTGCATTGCCTCTGGCATGGTTTGTTACTGAAAGAGCATTCAGAAGCAAGACTAGCTTCACAGACAAAGGGTTTGGAGGATCACACTGTCATGGTAGGGTTCCAGAGGCGAAATGAAGCTGCCGATTACTTCCAAATCCTATTTTACATGCTTTCTATTACTTCAAATTTTGCCAAAGGTATGTTTCTTTTAGATTAATACTTTGTAAAAAACTATATACTTTAAAAAAGCATGACTTATTCCTGGCTCCTGTCTGTACTGGACTTGTTACAGGTAAAAGAGGTTGAAAGGATAATTAATGCAAACGTAGACTTGAGGTAGACAGAACAAAAGAGTCTAATTTAAAGTGTTTGTATTTTGTGGGTTCTAAGGCAGACTGATAATTGAAATTGGTAGAGTCTAAGATTGACC
This sequence comes from Pteronotus mesoamericanus, assembly GCF_021234165.1. Lineage (NCBI taxonomy): Eukaryota > Metazoa > Chordata > Mammalia > Chiroptera > Mormoopidae > Pteronotus > Pteronotus mesoamericanus. The sequence continues at coordinate 9,066,562 of NW_026555310.1, forward strand.
TATACGTATATAAATAAAAGATGGTCTTGGAAGGGTCATAAATGAAAGTGTCATGAACCAAGGATTGCCATCAATTCAATATGTTTGTAGGAGTGTAAATTTGAGTGTATGTGCATGTGGGCTTATGGGCATTTGTGTGTGCATACACGTGGTGTGTGTGTGCGAGTCAGGATAGAGGCAGATGAACATGGAACAGGGAAGTTAAAGGTCTCTTCCTTTAGTAAAACGGGAAGCTATAAGGGTTAGGGCAGGGGTGCAGAGTGGTAGAATATTTATGAATAAAGACGTGAACACCAACCTTTGTAAATACTACTGTTGTCAGTGGAATTCAGGCTTTTCCACGGGATCATGAGAAAAGCATTCCAAGGACCACACATGGGAGATTACCGTGTTGCAAGGTCTATTCTGGTATAAATCTGCCCCTGGGTTTCCAAAGTCCCATCTCCCTTTACCTCATTCTGTTTCATATTAAAGCACACGCAGTCTGCCATGAGCCCTGGTAGCTGTTAGGCCTACATGCTCACATGCCCCCAGGTGAGAGAGAACATACAAACACATGGGGTGAGTGTGGGTCACCGAGAGAGAAAGAGAGAGAGAGAGAGAGAGAGAGAGAGATTTTTTGCTCCCCTGGGATTATATTAGCTTGGGTTTGGGACAGACTAGGTGCTTTTGCAAAATAACCAATCAACTTTCCAAGCTTTTGAAGGTTTTTGATAGGTCCACCCCTTACTTAGATTGACAGGTCTCTATGGTCAAGCATTTCCCCCAATGCCCTTCAACAATCCCGTACAGTTCTGGAGAAGAGGGAGTGTTAATCCCCTTGGCAGAGCAATGCTATGATCCCTTGGGGTGTGAAGCTGCAGCTTCCTGGTGAAGCAAACAGGCTCATACTCTCCAGTTTTATTAAATTCAATGTCTAATTTCCTTTGATCCCCTTTGTATTAATAACTAGTAAACTATATTACAATACAATGTTAGTAAAATGTGGTAGAGCTTCGGATTGACGGCTGCAGGTGATGATTCACATCCCACAAAGTCCTCATCTTCTGGAGCGACCCAGCTAAATGGCACAGTGAGGCAGACAATCATACTTTGCAGAATCTTCTCTTGGGATTTTGAATATTTTTGTTTATTATTGACCTGAATTTAAGTTTTTGCTTTGGTTTTTTGGGGGACCAAGTCAGCCTGCATATAAGTTAGAGTTTGTTGAGCTAGTTAATTAAGGTGAAACTTCAGTGTAGATGGTAATATTCAGGACCCTACAACTTGTAGAAAACTCATGGTTTATGAAGAAGGAACTGCTTTGGATTAAAAAGTGTGTGGCATATTCTTAGCAGCAATGGGAGTGCCAATTTGGGGAAAAGCAGGATATTTTTAATAGCTCTTGATTTAAAACCATGTATAAAAAATAAGTTTTAACTTTGGCAGTAAGAATCAGACTCTATCAAACATGCATATAAACTTCAGGATCTAGGTCCAAATGATTGCGATACTACCATGAACAGAGAATGTTGAAGATGATGGTTGAAAGGACTTTGACACATAGAAAGGCCCAAGACATCTATGGAAACACTGGCATTATAATGCTGAAATAAGGGGAATTTAGGATTAAAAAAAATCAAAGAACATTTTTCAAATTCTTAGCTTATGAGTTTTTTTTTGCTGGAGTGCACTCTTCATAGTTTCAACATCTTCCTGTTCACAACCACCATAATACATGATTTACAGAATCCTATTCTAAAGCTAGAACACTGGTCACATGAAGGGTGTGGCAGCTAAAACCTTGAGGCAAAACTAAAAGTAGGCAACAATAAAACAACTATAAACAACTGAAGTCTACTTACTAATTAGGGAGAAGGCCTCTTTAATTGTTAAACAAAAGGGGGGAGATAGATGGCCTTCTTGTCTCTCTGATCTAATGAGGGTACAGTATTTCAAAATTATAAACATAGAAAACGTTTAGAAATGTATGGAGCTTTAATCCATGCTATCAGCATGATTTGTCACTGATGAAGTTAAAGTTAAACCCATGGTTGTGGTATCATTTTCCAGATTTATTCAGTGCAGAGTAGTTGCTTGTTTCCTTCTTTCCACAAAAAAAGTAGAGTACTCTACTCTTTGGAAGCAAAGTCACAAAGTCCAGTGTATATTCAAGGGGAGTTATTTTGTTGTTCAAATTGTTTTAACTTTGACCATGCGAGCTACATCAGGTTTCTCTTGTGTCCCTTTGACATATGTTCATCATTTTGTTTTTGAACACTTACTTTTTGGCACGAAAAAATGTTCCAGGATCATCTTGTATTTTATATGCTCTGCCCCAGACCTACAGTCATTTCTACCAGGTGCCCTGGATTCTTTGATTGGAGAATGGCATTTGAAACCAAGATCCAGGCAGCAGGTGTGGTCATTGCTACTAGAATGTCATTCTAAGACCTCTCAGCACACAGAACTAGCAAATATATATATCACACACAAGCACACATATACATATGTGTGTATATGTGTATGTATATGGATTAGAATATATATGGGTTAGAATGTGTGTGTGTGTGTGTGTGTATATATATATATATGGGTTAGAATATATATGTATCAAAATTATTTCTGTAACTTTCTGTCTCTATATTAAGCTAAACATGACTTCATAATAATTCTTTGACACCCATCTAGTACTGCACTGTTCATTGTAGCCTACCCTAACTCCCCCTTTTTTCTGTACCTTCCCTCTTTCACAGTGAAAAATCTGGCTTCTAACACCCATCGTTAATTTATTCATTAATTAATCCCAGTATTCATGTAAAGTAGGTTCAGAACTGTCAACTGATGTCCCATGAGAAATACTCTGGCAACTAGAATACAGTTGTTTATGTCTAGTTCCCTTGGTCTTTAGTCTTTCAGTTCCCAGTCAAAACACGATTTCCCAAAGTTACTTGCATCTGCATCTTTTTTTTACCTTCATATTTCAGGTCATTAAATGTCTTGCCAAAGCATAGTAACTTTGCTTTGCTAATTTTGCTAATGGCTGGATAGTGTTTGAGAGAATAAGCATGCTAAGACTAACATTTCCTTAAGATGTTCCTTTGAGTTGCATTAATTGTTATTCTGATTAAATGCCAGTCCAAACACATTAATAACTTTAGACAGGGAATACTCTACTAAGAATTATAGAATTTTAGGATGCAAAGGATTTTGGATATCATGTAGTCTATTATTGCAATTAATATTTGAAACTTCTCTCTCTGGCAGATATTTTCTGCAGGAACATTGGACCCGCTATTTTCCAAGGAGTAGAGTCCTTCTTTGACTAGCTATAATGTTTAACACCTTCTCACTTCAAAGGACCCCTAATGAAGTGCCAAGTTTTTGTTGTGATTATAATTTCCAGCATTTAGGACATCAACTGCAACCTTTATTTTCAATCTTGCAAATATATTTTAAAGATATAAAGTCCTTGAAACCCCTGAAGATAAAACAAACAAGAAAAACAGCAATTGGCTTTTCATATGAGAACTTAAATGAAGCTTCTGTTAATATATCATGCTTTATTGGCATATTAAACTATATTTCGTACATCCTTTTCTTGCCTAATTCCCATAATAGAGAGAAAATGGTATGCAATTAGATCAATTTAAACTACACAGAATGTTCTGATTATTACTATTGGCTTACAAGAGCCATTAACTCAACATATCCAATCATCAGCAAATTCTTTTAGTTTGAATTACATTGATTTTTTTCAAACAGGAATATAGGGAGGCAATGTAATACAGTAAAAAGAATATTAAACCAGGAACCAGTGGCCTTGAGTGTTCATTGCCATAGAGACATTAACTAATCTTGTGCCATTGGCTATGTCACTGAACAGACTTTTGTTTCAATATCTTTGTCAGTAATATAAGGGTATTAGAACATAAGCAGATAAACTCGAAGGGTACTTGGATTTTATGTCTCTCTTTAGTCAACCCAAATCCATTTGCCAGGAGAGAGAAAGGGTTAGAGCTAATGTATATGTGAAAAAAACATGACTAATCATTGTTAACTGTGTTAAATGTTCTAAAATGCTGAAAAATGTGAAGCTACTCAGTGCAGGGTGGTACAGGCTCTGAAAACAGCCTGCCTGTACTGAAATTCCTGCTCTGCTCTCTGTGAACTATGCAGCCTCTCTAAGCCACAGGTTTTTGTCTTTAAAATACAAATAATAATAATAATTACCTCATAGAGTGATGCTGCAGATTAAATAAAACAAAAACTGTGAAGAGCCCAATCCTGGGCATACCTGAAGCACTCAATAAATGCTCTTCATTTGGAATAGAATTATAAGGACCTCTCAATAGTGAGAAAATGACTGAAAAGGTAATATGGTTAAGAAACAACTCGAAGCTAGTGTTAACTTCTTACATGCAGTTCTGGGCTCCTGCACAGTTCATACGTAATACTCTGGGTAGAGTAATCGCTACCTAGAGGGCAGGACTATTCCTGGATTAATTATCACAGTCTGTCAATAATTCAGACCTAATAACTGTGAAGGTGACTGTGGCACTGTACCAGACCTATTCAGAAAGGACTCCATTACAGCTGGAAAATCGTGGCCTACATCCCAAAGAATCAGCCAGAGCAGCAAGCGGAAAAAGGTAAAAAGTCCCTGCAATTGTTCAGATGCCTGAGGTGAGGGGACAGACCTGCATGTAGGGTGCCGGGCTGTGTTTATGGGGTCTGTGCATTCTGAAAAGATTTCTTTTTGTACTTCTTTTAATGTTTAGTACTGGTGCTCGGGGACACTTTGAAGTCTATGAACTAAGAGAGAGAGAAACAAGGAACGTGTTTCATGGCACGCTTGGCCCGTGTTGCGGTGAGGGCAGCCGGAACGCAAACGAGACCACCTCCAGGAGGAGGGAGGAAGCCCAGGGGGTAACACTGGGGCTTCCTGTAAAGACAAACCCGCCCCACCAGGATGTCCTCATTCCAGAGAAAAAAATTAGGGTTCTAGGTTTGTTTACCAAGGAGGATTGTACTCATTTATTCTGGCTTCCGCAATGGAACGAATATTTATTAACTAGCTAGCAGGCCCGGGGGAATACTGAACAAGACAAAGCCTGGTATCTTCTCTCAACTCACAGCGGGAGGGAGATGGTAAGAAATCTGCACACATGCACTTTCAGAGCATAGTTGTGAATAAAAGACTAAGCTGTAAATCTGTGTCTCTCACTGGACATTAGAGGACTTGAAGTATCTCTGACTCAATCCCAGGTGACTCGGCATTGAGTCAACACTGGCACTTGTCTAGTTCAGAGCCTAGATAAGATCAGTCGGTTTGTGGCAGTTCCTGAGAAGTCTGACATTTTGGGGTAAGACCCTGCATGCACCTTGTTCTAAAACTTCAGCCCTGTGACAGGATTATTAATATCAGACAAAAAGCTTCATTGTTGCCAGGTACCCATTGGGGCCTGAGAATACTGACTGCTCCACTCTTCTGTAATAGTATTTTTGTGGCTTGTTGGACCTCCCCACTCTGAAGGTTCTACTTGTCTGTGATTCTTCTTGACCCCGGGTTTCTTCAACGGACTAATTAGATCCAACTTTCTGCATGATTGCTGTATGAAATACCCCAGTCCTCTTTGGTTATGTTCCATTTCTGAACAGAACTCAAGGTCAGTGTGAGATCATTAAATTTTTGGTTACAAGCCATCTCATGTTATCTGCCATTCATTGTAGTTATGTGGGTTTTGACTTGCCAAAATCATTTGTTCTTGAGGGTTGGGGTCATGGTGCATGTTTTCTTTATAATTCTAGCCCAACATAGGTTTTAAGAGCATACTGAATGCTTGATTAATATATTGCTGACTCTGAAATACATAAAAACAACAGAATATGTTTAAAGAAGATAGACAGAGAGCAACACTTATTTTTCAAAAGTTTACTGAACCGAAAAAGTTTACAGTAAGAATATCTCCAATTCCTAAGTGTTTATATTATAAGAAAATATTCATACCATATGATGTATTGTCTAAGGCTCATGATATCTTAAAAGATGATAATAAATCTTCATCAGTGAATGAAAATATTTCATTTCAGTACTCATAACAGACATGCATCTAAAAAATACTTTTTAAAGATCAGTTTTCTGTTTTTGATTAAAAGAATCTATTAATAAAAAGGCTTGACAACTAAATATAACATATGTTTCTGTACTAAGTACTAAGCCATATGAAACAAAACAATCTTTTTATTTTTATTCTCTCTCTCTCCCCCAACTCTATAAATGACGAAAGACATTATTGAGACCATGTTAATTTTCTGATTTTGAATTGGACTGTGGTTGTGAGAGAGAATATCCTTGTTTTAGAATGATAATGAAGTATTTATTCTTTTGGTTTAGGAAAATACAATGAAATACTTATCCTTTCCTAAAACAAAGATATTCTCTCACATGACTGCAGTCTAATTATAAAAATCAAGAAAGTAATATTGATACATAAGCATTATCTAATAATACAGTGACAGAAAGAGAATAAAAATAAAGCAAATATCATAAAATGTCCATTAGGGAATATGATGAAAGATGTACAGGAATTCTTTGTACTATTCTTATAACATTCTTGTAAGTTACGAATATTTCAAAATAAAGCCACACATGATTTAAAGCAGTAAAATATTTAAAGTATTTTTTGCCAAATACTCTGTCTTAGACTGTTCGGGTTGCTATTAAATACCATAGACTGGCTTATAAAGAACAGAATTTATTTCTCACAATAATGGAGGCTGAGAAATCCAAGATCAAGGTATCAGCAGATTTGGTGTCTAGTGACAGCCTGCTTCCTGTCTGACTGACAGCCATTTTCTTTGTGTCCTCACATGATAGAGGGGCCAGGGAGCTTGTTGGGATCTCATTTATAACAGCACAAATCCTATTAATGAGGGCACCACCCACATGACCTAGTCACCTCCCAGAGGTCCCACCTCTAAATACTACCAACTGGCAATTAAGTTTCAACATAGGAATGCTGAGGGGACAAAAACATTCAGTCTACAGCATATAAATTATGTGATCTCTCCCACCTCTAAATTCTCATAACACTTCCATTTTACCTCTTGAGGCTTGTGTCTCTTATTTCGATGTCTGTTTTACACATACCTAATCCTTTCTCCCCCCACAACCCCCAGAACTCTATACTAAAATACAAAGTCCTGTGCAGAGTGGGTGATCATACAATACATATTTATTAATTTCAAAGTGCAGAGAAAGTGCCTTTCTAGAGTAGTATTATGGTTCCAAGTAAATACTTGTCAGACGGTTCATATACAACTACTAATTGGAAATTTGTTGAAAAATATTTTATATTTAAGAAAATAATACAATGCTTAATGCACATATGAAAAAGCTTCCCCTGTTGTTTGACTTAAAGAACTTGAAAAAAAAGTAACATATGACTTTTCAGTTGTGTCCTCCTATAACTTCCCACCTTGCATAGAAAATGGCCTGCCAAAGTTGCCAATGCATGATTAATCCTCAGAACAGTATTGCTTTATGCAGCAGGCTATGACAAAAGCTGAAATTCAGGAGAATTCATGGTAAGAAAATACCTGGAATAGGATAGGAGCAGTGATTACACTGTAATTTGCAAATAAGAAAGTGGGGAGTGAGTGTGGATAACCTTTTCAGGAAATGTGACCTGAGGAGGAAGAGGACTAGGGAGGGGTATAGTTACTGACATTTGTTTCCTTTCTAGAATTTATCATTATTTATCATTTTTACTCATTGAATTATTTCTTTATTTTTGTCTTACCAACAGTCTAGTTGGTAAGAAAGACAGTAAATCTTACATGAGGGCAAGAACAATATATGTTTCCTGTTTTATTCTCAGTAGCACCCTAACACAATCAGCTTATATGAATGAATGAATGAATGAATGAATGAATGAATGAATGAATGAATGAATAAGACAAGCTTGCATTTTTTTCTGACTCAATAGCAAAGCTCTGTCCAGCTTACACATGGAGACGATGGTTCTTGTGTAGTTTCTGGAATGTAGGTCACTCATACGTGCAGCCATTATAATCAGATTTTATTTAATCCTTCATCTGATCTGTGATACCTGCCTATACATTTTATCTCTAGCTCATCAGAAACGACAAACATCAAAGCATTTCAGTCTTCAATACAGTTAATTCATCTTCCCCTTCTTCTAAAGAAAGAAGACATTCACAAAGGCAACTCTAGCTAGTCCTGGAAAATGTAGGAATGGGATATTCTGAACACAAGAACTAGTGTTACAGAAACAGAACTGCTGGGGGGAATTCATACCGGACCTGGGTAGGAGTAGTAGCCTGGTACCAGAAAGAAACTTCCTTCCCTTGTGCAAAGAAAACTAAGGGAAGTGGCTTAGTTTTGATCAGTGGCTCATGAAATAAACAAGGATTCACCTCCACACAGATAACAGTTGCCCTGTAAAGAACATCAGAGTATTAGTTACCAGCAATTTTGGTTTGAAAATCAATCAGTTGTGAGTTCCCAAAAGGGACTAATGTACCACAAAATTGAGTTTGTGAATTGCCCATCTCAGAACCAGATGTTAACCACAGTGAATCATGGGTACTAAACAACTATCTGTACTTTGGTGACACTGAGACTTTGTTCCCCCATTCAATGTGAAAAAATTGATGCACAATTATGATGCAAGGGATTTAAATATAGAATTATAGCGATTCTGGTAGAATTGTCACCTGAAGAGATCTTAATTCTAATAGGCAGGTTTTGAGCAAAGTACACAAAAACACTTATATAAGGAGGACTTTCATGCCAGCAAAAAAAATGGTATTATGGCAGCATTTTACTCAGCTACATTTGCATTGTGGCCACTGTGTAAATATTTGCAGGATGAAGATAAATACCTCAAGGTATACCACCAACAGTTACTAAAAGGCATGGAGAAAAACAAGAGTGAAGAAATATGTTTTTTTAAACAGGTCAAGTCATAGAAATACATGTTGTTTTGTTGATATGAAAGACTTGCATTTTTAGTCTATGAAGGATGGTGGGAGTAGAGGCATGAATCATGGGAGAGAATGAGAATATGAGCAGACACTTCCCACACTGCTGAAATGGATCAAGTCATTAAACTAGGTTAACTGTTGTTTTCTATCTTCTAGGATTTGTTTTTATTTTAAATTTGTGCATTTATACAGTTATATGTAAACTCAGGGACACTGGAAAATATGACTTGTACTTTAGAAACTTAATAAGCATGAATTAGGCCTCATGGGCTCAGGGGAGTATTCCATGCAACCAACAAATTTCAGATTGAAGAGGAATACCTATTCCACCAATGACTGTTCTACAGAAAAACTATGCAGTATTTAATCCTTCATCTGATCTGTGATACCTACCTATAGATTTTTATCTCTAGTTCATTAGAATCAACAACAAACATCAAAGCATTTCAACCTTCAATACAGTGCATTCATCTTCCCCTTCTTCTAAAGAGAGAAGGCAACTCTGGCCTCTAAGGGCACTTTCTTTGGAAGATTCATAAATTCAAGGATTGACCTTGGACTCACTGTTGCTATTCCAGGCTTTAGCAATTAGAATGAAGGCTTATGATAGGGTGATAATATTTAAGCAATTTAAGGCCAGCTTATTTAATTCTTTTCCCTTAAATTTTCTTAAAAAAAAAAAAAGAACCTATGATAAAATCTTCAGGGTCTTCATGGGGATAGTGTTGCATCACTGAGGTTATGCATCTCTCTGTGTTTTAATAAACTTTCTAGTTGTAGATAGAGCATAGAATTCGGGGGCAGAGCAATAGTTACAAAGGTGATTTTTAAAATACTGAAAATAAACATCTAAAAATTTTTAGAAAACAACTCACAAGCACTATAAATTTTCTTATAAAGCATCAGTTAATCACAAAGTCAAAATACTTTTAATTATCCTTTTATCATTTTGGTACCCTATCTGAAGAAATTTACAGAAATATTATAGAGTACGGTAGGTTTGAAAGTCCTTACAAAGTAATTAACTCAACAAGAACGTATTTAATGCTCCCTGTGTGTCAGACACTGTACTGAGTCCCAGGGACATGGTAAGTAAGATGCGATTCCTGCTCTCAAGTAATGTGATACAGACAGAAATATGCAAAGAACTTCATCATCATTTTGACTGTAATGCACTTCTTTAAACATTTTTCTTTTTTATTAAATCATTTATTATTATTATTCAATTACAGTTGTCCCAATTTTCCCACTTTGCCCTCCTCTACCCATCCCCCTCCCCACAGTCAATTCCCAGACTGTTGTCCATGTCCATGGGTCATTCATACATGTTCTTTGTCTAGTCCCTTCCCCTTCCTTCCACCATTATCCCCCTCTGCACTCACCTCTGGTCACTTTCAGTGTGTTCCACGTTTCCATGCCTGTGGTTCTTTTTTGCTTGTTAGTTTATTTTGTTCATTCGACTCCTATTATAGGTGAATACCATATGATCTCATTTCTTTAAAATTTTAAAATATTTTAACTTAAAACCTTATGAACTCTTCATTCTCCATTTTTCTGCTAAAAATGAGAAGTATACACACAGTAATATTTACACTACAGAATTTAACATAAGTTTTCAATTCAATACCTGTGCTGCAAATAATTTTAAATGAGTATCTTCTTTTCAAAGGAAAGGACAGGTTCTGAAGACAACAAATCAATAAGTACCCAAATTAGTATATCTATTTAAATTCTTCCTAGGAATATTCATTTTCATATATAGCTATCCCTCCAATCTTCTCTCTCATCTTCTGACTATGCTCACTGTTCCTACTGCCTCCTCTCTTCTTCATGCCTTGAATGAGGACAAGTCTGGCTTCTGTCAGTAACATTCCAGAAAACCATTCCTGCCAAGGTCACCGCTTATGGTCCTCTTAGAGTCAAAGCCCAGGAGCACTTTGCATTTTGATCTTACTTGGAATATTTCCAGCATTTGACTGTTGACATTGTATGTCTCTTGATATATGCTCACCTCCTGGCAGCTATGACATACACTTTTTGTATTTTGTATTCTTTTTGTTTCCTCTTTCTCTGTCTTCTGTGTAGATGTCTCTTCTGCCTGTTCCCAAGTAAATTACAGGTTTTACTTCAGCAGACCTTTTAATCTTACTCTACACCCACTCAAATTCCTTCAAATACCATATACATGTAGAAAACAACATCTATATAAGGGTAAAAATATAAACCAAAATACAAATTTTAATTATATTTCTATATCAGATCTCACTCCCTGATTCTTCAGCTTCAGATCCACATAAAGAACTCTTTATTAGGTATTTCTGTAAGCACATCACCTCAACATGTTCAAGTCATTATACTCCCTTAAGACTTCCTACTCTACCAGTATCTCCTACCCCAATGAATAGTACAATCATCTGTTGCATTGTCCAAGCCTAAATACTCAATGATGCACTTGATTCTTCCTTTCCCCACTCTACACACCTAACCAATAGCCATGTTTCCTCCCAGCTGGCTCCTGCTTATCCTGAAAATACTCTTTGGCTCTAGTTCCTTTGTAAAACATTCCCTGAATCACATCACAGCACCTGTGGGTCAAACCATGATTAGGAGAGGAGAAGTAGAAATAGTGAGTATAGTCAGAAGGCGAGAAAAAAATCAGAAAGATATCTATATTTGGAAATGAATATTCCATACCCTTTATTGATGCTACCTTTTCCCCTTCTCCTCCTTTCATATTTTTCATTGGACAGAAAAATATGCTGTCAGATTCCTTATTTTCTCTTTCCAAGTTGAATTCTCAGCACCATGGAGAGCACCTGGTGGTGCATGACAACGATCATAATAGCAGTTAAAACTAAACAGTAATAACTAGTACACGATAGTAAGTAGTAAAGACAGGATTGAAAGCTACACAAAACACTCCTGTGTCTGTGCACTTAAACCACTATTTTACACTATATTCACCACTTAACTATTTACTTAAATAAGCTAATATAAACAAGGCTTGCTCTTAATTCAGCAAAATTAAGTCTAGAAGGGCATGAGATGATGTTAACGCTCAGGCACAAATTAACTCTCAGCTCAGACTGAGAGTTAAATCTCGCAGGCATAAATATAGAATTTACCATTTTAATGAAAATGTCCAAATGATATGACAACAGTTTAGTGTGACAACACAGGAATGCAACATCAACCACCTTTTAAACAGAAATAGGGAACACATCTAACAAGAAAACTGGTCGTAGCATATCCTTGGATCTTTGTGCTTATGAGTTGCCATCCTTACACTTGACCCTATGAACTGAGTGTAGTGTTTAAGGTTAATGTGACTGACTCAATAGGTAAAGTTATCTGATTTGGACTAAAAGTGTTCTGCTTTTTCTTAGCCACAGAAGCAGCTTTTAATTCAGGATAAACAACTGTAAAGAGATGTGTTGAGCTGAAAGGAAGGGCTAATTTATTATTTGGGAAATGAAGCAAAAGGCTTGCATACTATAGTTGCCTGTGGAACCTCTTATTGTCTAGTGTACAAGTTTTGCTCATAATTATTATGAATTTATACAAAGCATTAAATTATAATCAATATAAAGCAGACTATTATAAAGCAGAATATATGCAATACTTTTGTAGTTAAAACTATAAAGTCATAGAATCTTAAGTTTGATAAAAATTTAGGAGTGATTTGCATTTTCTTTCTCATTTAATGTGAAAATCCTCCTGTAGCATCCCTAAGAGACTACATAGCCTTGCAGGAATACTTCTACTGGTGTGGAATGAGTTTTCTCTCTGGCAGACTCATGCAACATTGAGAGTCCCCATTGTTAGGGGATCCTTTCCTACATGAATGTAAATCTGCTTCTGTGTGATGTATACTCATCGGCCCATGTCTTAGTTTGTTGTGCTGCTCTAATAAAATACTAGAGACTGGATAGCTTATAAAAAAACAGAAATTTATTTGCCACAATTCTGGAAGCTGAGAAGTCCAAGATCAAGGCACCAGCATGACTGTACTTGATAAGCACGCTTTTCCTGGTTCATAGCCAGTGCGTGTCAGTATGTCCTCACATTGTGGAAAGGGCTAGGGATCTCTCTGAAGCCTCTCTTAGAGGGCACTAATCCTGTTCATGAGGGCTCCACCCTCACGTTCTAAGCACCATCCAAAGGCCCCAACTCCTAATACCATCATACACTTCAACATAGAAATATTGGAGGGGAAAAAATATTCAGATTATAAAAATCCACTTTCTGTCTTTGGAGTAAAGCAGACAGAATTACTCTTTCATTAGCATTTTAATCTTATAATAGAAGTAGCATTATAGAGCTGAAAAGGGTCACATAATAACAAAACATCTCTTTTGCATAAAAGGAAATAGAAACCTAAAATTGTTACACATGTCATACAATTTGATATTGGTAGTGCTATTACTAAAACACTTTTGACTAACATTGCCTCTGATTCTTGGGTCTTTTTAAATTACATTCTTGCATATTATTATTAATTTATTAATAAATAAATATTATTTATTAATAGTCATCACGTTATTCTCCCATGCCATGTATATTAATATGATAGTGATTTATGATTCGCTCTTGGCTGATCAAAGTGAAACAAGTAAGTTCACTTTGTTAGACTTTAATAATAGCCACAGTATTCAAAGCAGAATAAAACACCAGCAGCTACATTTGTTTCCCAGATAACATTTAAGACAATCATGACCAAGAGATGCCCACTCAAATAATCATAGCACTAGACAAAGTACATTTCATAAAAAAAATACACTAATCATCCAAAAAATAAAAGATAGTCTTCTATATGTATCAGAGTAGAAGCAGACAACTGTACACAGATGCACACAACACACTGTTGGCATTCCGTTTTCCAACTTCTCCTAGAGCATCTACATAATCACAGACCACATTTTTCACCAGATACCTCACCACTAAAACACCTGGATTATCACCTTCCCAGCCTCCATCATCAGATTCCTTGCTATGTGCTGTCCAGCCCTTAAAAATTTTTTTTTCCAGTCATGGCAGCCCTCCACGTCTAGGAATCAGTTTCTGTACACTTCAAAATGGGCTAGTTGATGTTGCAGTATCAAACAATACCCAAATCTCAGTGGCTTAACATTTGCAAAGGATCATTTCTTGCTCATGCTAAACGTCTACTGTGTTGTTAAGGATGGTTGGTTTATCCTAATCATTCAGGGCAAATGCATGACAAGGGCTCCAACAAGGCACAAGCTTCCACAACTGCTACCAAGAAAGAGAGCTCCCATTAATGTTTCCCACTGACGATTAAAGGCTTCTAACTAGATGTGACACATGCCACTCTCACTCACATTTAAACTGCTAAAGCAAGTCATGCAATCAAAGGGGACAGAAAATGTAATTCTGTTGGAAGGCAGAGAACTGGTGTATACGTGAAGCCTAACGATCACGTCTCCCAGTCCCTTCAGCCAACTCTTCCCCTGATCACAGAAGAGTGTCTCCCCTTATTTTTAAAAGCTAACCCTTTGGAAAAAAATGTCATCCCAAGATGCTTCCCATCAAAAGCATATAAATTATATCTCTAGAGAGTTAATAAAACAGGAAGTAGGAGCTAATATAAGTATTATATTGCTTTTTTAAAAAATGTATATGTTCTTTTACTACAGATGCAAGTGAGGGAAAAACGTTTTTAGTAGCCCCACTGAAAGACAGAATAGTGCATGGCATACACATAGGATTTAGATTCTTAGATCTTTAGTCTCTTTATCTACGCAAAGCCTGAGAAAGGGACTTTGGAAGGGAAGGTCTGTGAATATTCTTCCCTTTCCCTTTTGGTATTTTCAAATATAGCCACAATTAGTCTCCCCCCAGACATAGGAGCCATGTACTGTAGCCTCATCTTTGCACAATTACAGAAAGAAACAGGAACCATTTTCTTCAGTGTAGCAACATCTACTACTAAGAATCAAGGAAGAACTCAGGCACACAGTTGTGAACAAAATAGCTTCTGACAGGCATCTGTGAGTTAAAACAACTACAAGCAGAAGGTAAGTTTGCTAGAACAAAATTCCATGTCGTACTGCTTAAACTGCTGCACGTAGTCACATCCCAACTAATAAAAGTTTACCTTCTTTATAAAATACCTTTCTCCACATAGATTTTTTACACTAATCTATTCTCTTAATTAGGAAAAAAAAAAGAAAGAAAACACCTATTTTGAGTGGTCGACTCATAGCACATAGTATGTAAATACTATTTTTTACTTCATTTAAACCTTGGCAATGACTTCGGTATTTTATTTCCTAAAGCTAAAAAAAAAAAAAAAAAAAAAAAAAAAAAAAAGGAAAAGAAAAATAACCTTTCTACTTGCTAAATCCCTTTTATCTGAAAAGTATGAACATACAGGAAAATTTCTTGCTTCCCACATAATTTCCATATTCAACTTTTTGTATCAGGTTTTCCTTTTTAAAAAGAATACTGTTTGTCAAGATAATCTGTGTAGAAATAGATAAAATAGAAAAAAAAGTATTTTTAAAGAGACATTTAAGTTCCCCTTCAGTTATTTATACTCTCCATGATTTGAAATATTACTTTGGAAAAATCATCTCCCAGAGTTATCTCCTGTCAATAATTATACAGAAACAATGACTATAGGAATAAGTGTGAGTTTTAGCTTGTTCTCCATTCAAGAATATTGTCAGTGACTAAGTTATTTTTAACAACATTTAAAATATGCTTTAGGTTGTCCATTAGGGCTATCACATATGTCAAAAATAAACCCATTTGTATAAAAGAGATAGGTAATTTGTAGACCTGAGCACTTATATTCAAGGAAAAATGGACAAAGATACTCAGAAAAAACAGTATGAATTCCTTTCCTTTGAAACAGCATTGCAATTAAGAGCAGCTAAAGACAGCAACCACAGAGGCCTTTCGACAGCTATGCACGCCTCACCTTTGCAAATAATATACATGCGACCTTGGTAACAGGCCACATTGAACAATAATCAATGGGCTGCCTTTGAAGGTAAAATAATTAACACATGTTCCTTGACCCTTCCCCATGGACAAAGGAAAAGGAGGGTAGAATTGAGGGTGGGAGGTAGGAGTGGGTGGGGCAGGGGAGAGTGGTGGGGGAAATGGAGACAACTGTACTTGACCAACAATAAAAAATATAAACACCATAAAATAGAAAAAAAAGAGAAAAAACAAAAAATATCTGTAAGCATAGTTAAGTGTATATTGTTTTAAAAGAGATAGGTCATAAACATTTTTGTAGAATTTTAAATTGTGATTCTTAAAACCCCCGTAGAGAATTCTGTAGGGTGGAACAATTTTCCAGAATCTCACATTCTTATCAAGTCCCATTATCTAAAAATGGATTAAAGATAATCATTTGGAAATTTGCACGTTGATATACCTTTTGTTCTTCTAGAAGGAGTGTGATGTAATGATTAAAAACTGAGACCTATGCTTGTAATAATGGCACGAACCTTACAGGGTTGTCAGGGTTATTGAGAAAATATATAGAATATTAAGTACTGAGCACAATGCCCGTAGCAAACCATACCTTCAATAAACATTAACCACAATTATTATAATGTATATTATTTAGACAAGCTACATGGGGAACTTTGGAACAGAAAAAAAAATATCAAGGTTAATTGCACCAGAAAAATAGCCCACACTTAACTCATAGATACAAGGTGTGAATAAACATCTACAAAATTACATTCACTTTTATATTGTTGAAAAATCTACTTTTGTTTACCTGCTGAAAAGTGGATTTAAAATGAAATCTAAAAAGTGGATTTAAAATGCAACATTTAATGATAGTGCGAAAGCACAAAGATAGCTTAGAGTGTGTATTTTCCAAGTCATTAGTTATGATGATTTTTCTAGCTTGTGCATAAAAAAGTTAACCCTCAAAATTAAGTCCATGAATAAACAGACATTTCCTCCATTTGAAAAGGCAGGTGAGCCCGCTGGAATGTACCAGGCACAAAGCATCCTCAATCACAACCCCTCACTTTTCACTCATCAGTTGAATCACTGCGCTGGGGCGGCGTCAGGCAGCAGGTGAAAGCGCCCTTCTTGCCCATCAGCCAGGTGAAAGCTCCCTTCGTGCTCTCTCTACATTCTTATCTTTTTCTGTCTAACCTTGTTCAGATACTCATAAATAATGGTGCTGCCACAATAAAATGAAGTTCTATAAGACCCAAGTTGTTATTAATTGCAATGATTGGGCTGCAGATCTAAGGGAAACTATGTAAAGAAGAAATGCCAATAAACTGGATATGATTTGTGAGGAGGTTCCTTCTCTGTATAATTTCTTTAAAAAAATTATGTCAAATATACTGGAAATTTAGCATTTAGTGAAGACATTTTAATATCATATTTCGTTTACAAAAATTATACTTTTTGCTGAGTTAAAAACCTACTTCTGGTAAAAATCTATGCATCACTATATTATCAAAACATCTCTTGTAAATGTGTATATATGACACTATGTAAGCAGAGATTAATTCATAAAATAATTATGATGATCAGTTGTAATCATTGTAATGGAACATAATATACCTTTATGATGTCTATCCAGATAGAATTCTATGTGTATCTAAAGAAAACTACATCTAATTTGAGTCCTTTAGTGAGTGAGGCAAAACGTAAATCAATAAATTAAACAATCTCTTACCAGAATAAAATGATCCTAACATTTCCTTTCTTCCAGAAAGCTCTCGCGGATTTTCCCCAATCAGGATAGGGTTTGTCCTGAAGCATCATATCAGTGACCTGAAGCCATCAAAGAAACTTATTTAGCACTTTCAGAAATTCATATTCAGATCTAAATATGTAGATAATTTACATTTTACTGAAAATAAAATATGTATGTATTTTAACATTAGAACATATGCAAAGACAAAAATTAGAAAAAGATACTTCCTCCAGTTAAAAACTTTAATAGTTCATATTCTTTACATAATAATTTAGTATATTTAAAGTCATTCAACATGTCAAACATTGATTATTTTTTAAACATCAATCAAGATTACCTTATAAAAGAAGGCATCATTAAGATACTAATAACCTCTATAGAAACATGTAATAAATTAAGTGCCATATTCTTTCTATCTTAGCTAATCAGGAACTCCAAAATCTGATATTTCCAGTCAAAATACTGAAATCCTTTCCCTCCCTTTTTTCTTCAATGATTTGTGAGGTATGGTACTTGAACTTAAATTTTTTTTTATGGCACATTTATTTTAATTACCTCTCATGCTTCCACCTCTAAACAATTAGCAATTCTATTCCTTCATCCAAAAATGTTCTAATTTTCTCATGTGCACAGATTCTGCCCAACTTCTGAGACCTAAGTAAAGCCATGTTATCATTGTGATGTCTTCATTGTTCCCTCCAACTATGGTTTTGACCATTTTTCATGTTACACTTTGTTTTCTACCTCCTCTTTTAATTACGTATGTACATTTTTTCTCTCTGCTAGGTTTTATCCTTGAAGTTGAAGTTTTCTCTCTGTATCCCCTCCAATATCTAAGATCCATTTATATAAAATACTAAAATATTGCTCAAAGAATAAATGATAAAATGACTTAGGATATAAATACTTGTTTTTAAAAGTTCATTAACAAAATAAATTGTTCATTGTCAACATCTCATATTAATAGTTTTGCAAGTGTCCAAAATATAATAGATGAAATATAAGTGTCTTCAAAAAACTGATGGGAATGAAAAATAACTTTCTTTCTTTCTCCTAATAAAGGAAAACATGTTTGCATATGTGTACACACACACATACACTTTTTTTTCTTTCCCAGAAAATCTACCTTCTCTTCAAGAGAAGAGAACATTATTTAATTGATTATGGTTTTATTTAATAATGTTCAAAACCAAAAAGACAGCATCAAAATTAAGAAAACTGATATGGAATGCAATAAACTGAATAGAGTAACAAACAAGTTTCATTATCTGTTAAAATAGATTTTTCATTTGCCTTTAAAGCCTTAACACTTTATTTAAGTTAACTTCCAGCAGTGGCCTGACCTGGAATGGGTGAGATTTAATCATCTGTGATGAAAAACTGTAATTCAGTGGGGAGTCCCTCTGGATCAGTGACCTCTTCAATACTACTGGCCTTCCTGCAGAAGGGGCATCAATTGTCAAGCAAACCCTTCTTACTGTGAAACACAGCACCAAAATATGGTTTCCAGAAACTTTCATTGGCATGTTAAAGCTTCACATGCTCACTTAAGATGCAATCAGAGCAATGGGTAAAGAGCCCTGTCTCCAGGACATATTTGATCTTAATTTTTCTTTATATTCTTTCTCAATATCATTTCTAGGACTATAATTCCTCAGCCTCTCTTGGTTGACAGGGATCAAAGCAAGTTCATTGACCTTCATTGAGTAACACTGCAGATTTATGCAAACTCTGTTTAAATGAGGATCCACAGTAATTTTGTGTGATGTGGCTTCACTGTTGAAAAGATTCAACAACAAGTTGTTTTAATGTAAACTCTGAATTACTTTAAACTGTTAATTACTAAGTATAAATGCAACTAATACTAATTTTTAAAGAGAAAAACACTTTTTTACCTATTTTTAAAAGGAAACTTGTTTATTGGTGGCTTTCTTGTTTATTTTCTTCATGACATGTTAAAATTACAAGATTTTTTCCTCACCCATGAATTGTGTCTTCAATCAAAAAATCATATTATCAAAATAAACAAAGGGGAATATCACAGAATAAAAATTAACATGAATCAAGAGTCTCATATTGTTACTAAATATGAATAAAGACAAAATTAGAAAAATTTACACCGGCATATTCTAGGGCATAAAAAGAGTTTTATATCACAATTCTTTTAATGAAAGAATTACTACTTTTCCAAATACAACAATTTTATTTACTGTTCCTTTGTTACTTTCTTAAATAACAATCTTGTGTATAATTTTATTTTTACAATACCTCAAGGTTAAGTAAATAAATATTTAAATAAATATTTTATGCTTTGCCAGCTTTTTAAAAGATTTGATTAATTCTGTTCAGCAATATTTACCTGTTCCAGAAAGAGTTTGCATAGTAATACATATTTTCAAAGAAAAGAATGACTATTGGGTAAATTCTATTCAATTTGCAATGTTTTCTCCAGGGCACTTTCTGGGAAATAATTATGATATTTTCTAGGAGGAGACAATCTGTCACTATGTGACTAATTATTGCAGCAGCATGTTTTGTAAAAATGACATTCAAGGATAAAGGGTTTCCCAGGAAAATGGCAAGATGAGGACCAAAAACAAACAAACAAACAAACAAACAAACACATACACACACACACACATTTTTTTTTCTGATGCTAGACAGCTGGTCTTTTTCACCCTCAGCTTTTAACTGTTTATTTTTAAGTCATATCATCAGCTCAATGTCAGGTCACTTGCTAAATTGAAAGGAGCAGAGACAGTCATTAAAGGGATGCATTCAATAAAGAAAAATCCAATTACTTTCTGCATTAGAGAAATCAAATTCATTTCTGTTGTTGGTCAAGGACAGTCTTTGTGGGAAAAATGCAGGAAAGGGAGGTCTACAAATGATGCAAAAAGTTTGCTGTGTAGCATAAATACAATACAAAACGTGCTGATGCTTTTCCCCCAGGAAAATTATTAGAATTTAAAATTGCAGGTTGTTTTTTCCTAAGCTGGAAGTTTAACTCTTTGAGTACCACAATCTTTCCCCTCCCCTCTCCTCTCTACTAGGTCTTTGCACAAAACTCAAAACTTCATCATGGCCCTTATCCCACTACGCCTTGTCAGGTAGTCTTTCTCAGTGATTATAAGCTATTTAGGGCATGGGCATTGTACAATCTGAGCGAAAGTATGAGCGTTGAGATTGAGAAGTCAATAATGACTGATCTCTGCAGGAATCTACAGTCCCTCTATGAGTTGAGCCTACAAGATGTTGTGGCAACAATGGCAGCAGAAAGACAGCAATGACGACTGTGATATTTTACATTTGCTATTGAGCTTCATGGCTTACAAAGCTCTTAGATGTATTTTTCTTAATAACTGTCATAGTAACTTTATAAAGGAAGTCATTATTCTCCATCTTCCACCAATACAGAAAGAGAAGTCAGTGAGGTTAAATAATTGAGCAGGGGCACACACATTCTGTGCTGCTATGTCACCAGCTCTGGAGCCAGCCTGTCCGGGTCCTCATCCTACCTTTGTCTCTTACTACCTTTTGATTTGGGGCAAAGAAGTTCATCTCTCTGAACTTTAGTTTCTTATTCAGTATCTATGGGCACACAATACATATTATATCAGCAGGTGTTATAATAATTACTTATGTGTTATTGTTTGTATATGGAATTTCTACCCAATTGTTTTGCTTCATGTGACTATTGTGCTAAATAACTGGCTTTAAAGTCCATGGACCTGGCAATCATTCTCATCTCTTCCATAAAGACAAGACTATCATATTGAATTATTAGAAGAAGATAAAGATATTGGATAATGTTAAAATAGTTTACAGTCAAATATTGCTGTCAAAAGTCAAAGGGAAGGGAGGCCAGCCACCAAAGGCTGCAATAATCTAAGAAGGTTTCACAGAAGATTTGTGTAACATAACCGAGCATTAATTTGCATTCTATATCATTGTTCAATTTTGCCAGTCTAATCTAGCCTGATTATAAGATACTCACATGCAGGTACTATGTATACTATACCTATAGCCTTCTTTGATAGTTTCATGTTAAACATGTGATATTAATGTAAAATATTAATTTATTAGGAATGTTAGGGACATATAATAACAATAACTATGGCTACCTAGTGCACCTCTTGAGACAGCTATTATTTAGTGGAATATCATTTAGAAGAAACAAGTGCTATTTTATCAATAAACGAGCATATATATGTTAAGTATATTAATAAACATGTATAATTTTACATGCTATTTTGCAACTTCTTTTTATTTCACAATATATCTTGAGCATAATCCTATATCACTTCATATAAAGCTATTTAGTTTCTTCTTTTTTATCTCCTACCATACCAGTTAATGTGCATTTTTCTGAAATATAAAAGGTTTCTATTTTGTTCTAATTATTACCTTTATAATTAAACTTCATTTAATGTGTGTATTTACTATGTCTTTAGATTTTCTTTATTCCCTGCTATGAGCATTGACAGAACTATTTACTTTCTGCTGCCCCTCCCTCTGCCTTCTTCCCTTCCACCACCCTACTGCACTCACTATGTTATTTTTCCTATTAAATTTTTGACACTTTGAGTATCTTATATCCTTATTTTATTTATCATCTTTAAATGATACCATCTTCCCTCATGTAAAAAACATGAGAAAATAAAACTTTATATTTTCTTACACTATATATCATTTCTATGTTGCTGGGATTTGGGGATATTTCAATATTTGGGCTCTAACTAGAAGTCACGTACTTCTTTTAACCTTAGCCCTACAATTAAATCGACTCAATGATCTTTTCCAGTGTATCTGCTAGAGTTTTCCAACTACTTCCAACTTTGTAATGTATTTCTCAGGAAGGTTCATGAGAGCAGTGTAGCTTATAACCCAACTGTTTTCTATATACTTGACTAATAACTAGGCTCAGTGTAAAATTTTCGAGTCCCAATGTTTTCCCCTTAGAACTGAAGGTATTATTTCACTTAACACTATTCAGTGACATCAAGGAGAAATCTGAGAAAATTGGAACATGGATTTTTTTTTCTATCTTTACAGGCATTTTTTTTTTTACTTGGATGCCTTCAGTATTTATTTTTTTATTTTGAATGTAATAATTTTGCCAAGTTTATCTACTGTTGTCTGTCACTTTTCTAGGGACAATTCCCCTTTTAAGTTTCAAGATTCAAGTCTTTATTCTACTGTCTTTTTAAATTAAATTTATTGTGGTAACATTGGTTAATACAATTATATAGGTTTCAAGTGTATAATTCTATGATACATCATCTGTATATTGTCTTTTTGGAATCCTTAATTAATTCTTTTCTTTTCCATTATTTTAGTTCTATTCTTTAGAGAAACAATCATGTATACACTGGTTTTCTCTGTCTTCTCTGCCTACACCCCTTTTTAAATTTTAATATTGCTCACTCAGCCATGTCCTACACTGGGATTATGAGTGTTTTGATTAATTTTGCACTACCTGAGAGTCACCATGCTCTCCCAGGAACTTCACTATGTGAGAAATACACCATTACATACCCTCTTGGTACAAGTGTGACATCATCATCTAAACATCTGAACAAATTTGGTGTGGGGGTCCATCCTACATCTATGGAGAGCAGTCACACCATAACATACTCAGTACCATCAGGACAAGTGGAGATCTTTTTTCTCATGTCTTTCTTGGGGTCCTAACTTTTTCTTATGGAATGTTGGCATCTTCTGATGCAAACATATTCTCATTGCTAAACAGCAATGCCAGAGGCCTCAAAGAATTTAGAGATCCCTAAGAGACGGTATCAAAGAAATTTCAATGTATTACTGAAACTTCACCTCCATGCATCAAAGGCTGATATGACATGAAGACAGAGATTGATACTATGAAAATTCTTTATAGAAAATATGGAGAAATTAAAAGACCCCAATTCTAGCACCTTTACTCTGAGCATAGAGGGAGAATACAAGATGCTCAAAGATCTAAAGTGGCTGAATTAACTCTGCAAATGTACCCACCACCAGGATATCAGTTCCATGATTAAAGGGATTTTGTACATTTTGTCCTCACTCTGTTCCCATCATCTAGCATTGTATTTTGGTGCACTGTAGGTTCTCAGTAAATATTTACAGAATGCATGAATGAACAAAAGGATAAGTGGGTGAGCCAAAGGGAATCAAGAGGCCTAAGACAGGATAAGCTAGGAATCACGACGAGGGCTAGGATAGGTAACACACTCCCAGCAGCTCTTTCAGTGTCCTCCATTGGAAGGTCCTCCAGCAATAAGTGTACTGATGGTGCTAATGGTAGTAATAGGGGGGCAGGAGTGATAGCATAGAGATGGCAAAGCATCCCTTTTCCTCCCAACCCTGTCCTTTCACTCCTCGGACAGGTGGAAAGACACAGGGTGTGCATAGTTAAGATTCTAAAAGAGGTAGAAATGGTCTTTGTCAACTCCTGGAAAAAACGTAAAAATTAATTACGATTTCAAAGAACAGGAATATTAAGCCTGAGATGCATGCTAACTCACACAATCCATGTGCATAGTATATCTGCTTTATTATAAATGTATTTATCAATGACCTGAATAAAGAAACATATAAATCACGTATTTTAAAGACTGAAAGTAGTACACTTTTATATGCCTTATTTGTGGTGTTGACAAATTGCATAACAGAGGTAAGGGAGTCGGACAGTGCCCAGCCTGTGTATCCTTATGGAGTGGTCTGGTTTTGTTGGTACATTTGCATCCACTGTGGCATAGCATTGCTTTATTTTCTTCCCTCTTAGGTCACCTATGTGTAAACAAAGTCTAAATTGTATTTATCTGGCAATAGGGAAATATTGTGCTGTACAGGGCAATGCGTGTTTTTCCCCTTTTGCTGCCTGCTGACTCCCACCGCACAAATCATACCACGTACGCAGGCGTGCATATAAAATCAGTTTTACACAACAGCACTTCCAGCTGAGACAAAGAGAGACCCAAGGTCCAACCAGAAAGGATTATGCATATCCACAGAGGAACATTAGCTGAGTATATAATTAAGTAAATGGAAACCATGGATGAAAGTTTTCTAAATTACCTAGTGATGCCTTGAATGAATTGCTACAAGAACTCTCTGAAAATCACTGGCAGACATATACCGGTGAACATAAAACTTGGAATGTTTTCTACAGCTTTTAAGAAGCACAACCAGGATTTCATAAAGCATGAATATTAATGCACCTGCTTATTATCTCCAATGATAGCCTGCACCAGCTTCGTGAATGCATTGCACCTTATTGCCAGATCCTTACTGATTTACAATGAGTCATAGACTGTTTTATTATTAAGTGAGGAAATTGGGCATGTCTCAGAATATAGAACATATAGCAAAATATACCTGAATCACCTGAATACAGAAATATACACAATCAAAAAGTACTTTTCCAAGCAAAGTCTGCAGAGTTTCAAATAGTGTGCTAACAAATGCAAAATAAATACAATGTGCCCCAGTACAATTTGCTTTCCACCACATTGAATTATAATTTAGAATAAATGAAAAAGTGAGAGTTGTTACTGAGTTTGCTTAGCAAGAAGCCAGCAGAAAAATATTTATACCACCTTCTGACATACCATTCCTTATGAGTGGCTAAATTATCAAATGACAGTGGCCCAATATTACACAATTGAACATTTACTTTGTTTTTTGGCTTGAAAGAATGAGTAGTTTTCAGTACGCCTATCTTCTCTGTTTTGTTAACATAAGTAAGCGAGTGTTATTAGAAAAATTAATTATACAAAATATACTATAATATGATGGCCTTGTGAGTGTATACATGAATGGAGGACCAATAGGAAGAGAACTAAAGGATATTTTTAGAAATGTG
The DNA here is from genome assembly GCF_021234165.1 of Pteronotus mesoamericanus. Taxonomy (NCBI): domain Eukaryota; kingdom Metazoa; phylum Chordata; class Mammalia; order Chiroptera; family Mormoopidae; genus Pteronotus; species Pteronotus mesoamericanus. Next base: position 9,092,124 of record NW_026555310.1, read on the forward strand.
ACTGGAAAAAGCATTATCCGCTGAGGAGCACTTGGAATATAGAAAGAGCAAACGTACCCTCAGAGGGAAACTCAGTGTCACCTTCAGGACTCCAGCATTCTAGCCTTCCAGGTTTCTGAATGAAATGTCCAATACTTGCCGGCCCCAATGACAGACAAAGGAGCTGGCTCAGCCTCCCAGGCCCGGGACTTCCATGTCACCTGCCATTTTGTTTTAATAATTATATTTTATGAAAATATCAACCAACTTTATAAGGTGACAAATCTAAAGCGATAGGCTGCTGGGGTAAAATGGCGTCCAACTGGACTGACATTCCTACTGTTAGTAGGTCTAAGAAAACGCTGATAATCATCCATCAGTTATAACCACCTCTGTTTTGTTTTCAAAATTTGAGAGATTACGAAGTAAGGCAGCCACATAGAAGCATGGTTTAAAGTGAAAGCATGCATTATTTCTATGTTTATTGTTGCCTAAAGACACACAGAATCATAATGCTACGGACTAAATGTTGCATGACAAAATAGCACTCTTAGAAATTTGAAAGCAATAATCTAAGTGTGTATCCCTAAAATAAAAAATCCTACTTATCAGCATTCACTGTCTAAAAATAAAGCCAAATATTTTCATTTCAAATACAAGTAAAATATTAGTTTTAGGGCATATTTTAAAAATTAAACCTAGTAAGTATGCGTTAATCAAATTTTTCAGACGCAGTTACTTATTCAAGATGTTTTCATTCCAAATATTTATAAATTTCATACATACATAGATAATACATGAATATAAGCAGATAGTAGGCCATGTTCCCACTAGGTGCATTAAAAAATGCAATAAAAGCAAAGGTCTTGAAACCTCCTCTGTGCTTACCCCCAAATTACCCTGTCTACCGCTGCCACAGCTCTAAATCTTGGATTTATAATTCCCATTTTCATGTTTTTTATTTGTAGTTTTATTCCATCTGGGTGTAACCATAAATATAACAAAATATTGTTCAGTTAGTATACTTTTATATTAATAGTTTAACAGAATAATACAGTATGATTTTTCTATATTGGGCTTCTTTTTTCCCTCAATGTTATTTTCCTTACATTTTCTAGAGTGAAACATATGTTTTATCTACATTCCATCTCTATTAATTTTTTTCATTTTTATATGGCTTCTTTGTACCTTTTCCTTTTAATCTTGATTAATCATATAAGGACTTTCCGATTTTATTAGGCTTTCAACATTTTTGAATATTATAATCCTCTCTATAGTACCTTTATTTCTCTTACATTACTTTATGCTCATAGCTTTATTTCCTTCATTCCATATTTTAGCACATGGGAATATTCTTCTGGCCTCCAATGTTGCTAAGCAGAAATCAATTCTCTGTCATTTCTTTATAGGTAATTCTCTGGCATTTCTTTAAAAATTCTTATTACTTTTAAGGTTATTCTTTCTTTAATGCTATGTAGTTTCACATTCATTAGTCTAGGTTTGGAATTTTTTTTCCTGTTTTGAGTTTATTGTGATTTCTGAAGAAGAGGATTAATGCATTTCAACAATTAGGGGAAATTCTAAGCCTTTTTTTTCCTTTAAAAATTTGCTTCTCTCCTATCCTCTCTTTTTTTTATTTTTTGAAACTTTAGATCCACATTAGAACTCACTTAACATCTCTTACCTTCTTTTAGATATTTTCTATGTCTTTGTGCACCATTTAGGAAATATATATTTCACATGTAATTTACACTTTACTAATTATCTACCTTTGTCTAACATGCTCTATAATCCAATGACTAAATTTTTCATTTCAATCATTATATATTCTTATTCCTAAAAGTTCTGTTTGGGTCATTTTCAAATGACCCTGTCTTTCATTCTTAACTTATATTGTCACTTCCCTCTCTGTTTATTTGAACATACTATTTAAAAATATTATTTTATGTTCTATAGAGATAATTCTAAAAACTGAAATCTGTGTGATTCGAATTCTGCTAGTTGTATTCACTACTATTACCCTTGCCAGTGTTTCTTTGTGTGTTTTGTAATTTCTGATTTCTCAGCCATGTTTATTGGCATTTTATTTGTGCAGGTATTTTAAGAACTGATTTGTGAATGGGTTCTTCCAGAGGGAATTTATGTTTGGTTCTGTGAAAGACATAAAGAAACTTCCAACCAGGGATCACTTTAAAATAAATCCTTACTGTGGGTGGTGAGAATTGGGGCTGTCTACTCAATTGACAAAGAGCTTATGGTTATAAATTCTCAGGGGAGACTTCATTTTCTCCTCTCTCCAGACCTTTGAAAAGACAACGAAGTTTCTAATGTGCCTCCCTATTTGGGGCCATTTTTTCCAGTCAGTATTCTCACCAAGAGCGTAGCTTTCCAGAGTTCCTGGCTTTAGGTTGACTGTCCCTGATTTGACAACATATCTTGCCTGGGCTCTCGGTTTGTCTCTTTTCCCTCAAATAAATGTAAAAACAAGAGCCTTAATTCACTAATGATTGGTAGAAGCCCTTGGCCAATCACTGTCCCTCTCCTTACTTATCTGGGTTTGCATCACATTTTATTTTTGATCTCTAAGGATACCATTTACTTTCCTAAAATAAGACGATGGTTTTGAAAAGACTGCTCTTTTTATTATATTTACGTGGTTTTTTTTAAAAGTAAATCTATATAGCCAGGCTGTTTTGTATTTGCAGTGGTGGTAATTGTTATTGTTGCTTTCTCCTGGTATCTAGTCCACCATATTTTCAGCAACAATTCAATTTTTCCACTTTCTATTATCTTCACTTTAACATTGTATAGAACACAGTATTCTAAAAAAGAATTCAAGTTTTCATCATTAAAGCTAGAAAGCCATGATTAATATCTATAAAGAATTCGAGAAAAAAATGAAGGATCTTCAATAATTTTTAAAGGAACACAGTCCAATGAACCTCATCGATTCTCTGTTTTGTTGTTAAGTCTACAAGTATAGAAGCTGGTTGCACTTGAAAAATACCTCTGTTCCCTACACCTCATTTCTACCTTTAATTAATATGAAGCAAAGGAAAGTCTCATCAAATTTGCACTTCATATCTTTGGGAGCTTAACATATGTTTAATGACAACCAATTAACATGCATTTTTCTCCATGACCCAGGTGTTACTGCATTCCCAGTTTTATAGAACAGGACCATGCTGCTTGGAGAGGCTTGATAAGTGGCCTGAGATCACAGTGTGGCAGAGCCAGGGTGCAGACTAAATGCAGGAATGCCCACTCCAAAGTCCAAGCACTTAGCCAATGTACTATGTGTCCACTCTATTAATATTAATGATGTTTTACTCTGATGAATAATTTATCATCTATATTCAGAATTATTTGTGGAAACACATTTCGTTCACTCGGTGCATTCAACCAATGCCTTGCTTGCATTAAATATACAATAATTTTCAAAGCACTCAGAAAGAGCAGCTATTGTGTACCCACAGCCATTCGGTGTTGGATAAGTTTGACAATCTTCCTTTAACAAACGGAGAAGCAGGCACAGAGAAGTTTCAAGTTTGCACGGGGCCATTTAGTACTACAGCCAAAGTAGGCCATTTTATTCTTAACCGTCTTCCCTCACACTTGGATTTGAAAAATGACAATCCCGTTATGAAAATAATGAGAACACGGGGCATCCAGGATGTTCTGAATGGGCAGAGAAGGAAGCATGGGGCCCAGCTGGGGTGCAGAGGACTTTGGGGGCTGCGTGTCGGCCCCCGGAGATCCCACTGCTGGGGAGGGAATGGGGTTGACGTGTGATCACCCTTTCCTCCCAAACCCGCCTCCCACATCACTCTCCTCTAAGAATAGCCATTTGTTATTTGAGCAAAGTTTATAAAAATGAGGGCAAGTGTTATATTAAATCAGGAAGATTAGAAAGAAACTTTTTAGAAGCACAATTTAGTAGCAATCTTACCCTTACACACTCACCTTTATGCTCAAACTGACTCTGATCATAAATAAAATGTGCATCTCTTGACTCTTATATGTGTTCATGGAATTTAGAAAATGTTTATATATTTTATGTGCTTATTAAATATTTTCTGTTTTAAAGGAGGTTTTTTTGTTGTTTTTCCACACACTCCTTTACTTATTGCCGCGGGGGGGGCGGGGGGGGGCAAAGGGAGAGCGGAAACTAAGTTGCTAGTTCTCTGGAATTTGAAGCAATGTTCAATTTACTAAACACCAAGCACTAATTCTGTAGCTCTCCCCTGAGCACTAATTTGCCTCACGTTGTTCTTCCTTACAATGAGGGTGGTAGGCCCTGCATCCCTCCCAAGATTGTTGTGAGGCCTTGTCATGCTTAGTTCTATCTGTTAACTGGATTGGACTAAGGGGGCCCAGACAGTTGATCAAACATTATTTATGAGTGTGTCTGCGAGGGCGTGTTCAGAAGAGATCACATTTGAACTGCTGAACTGAGTAAAGGAGAGTGCTCTAGGATTGCTGGGCATCATCCAATCTGTGGAGGCCCTGAGTTGAACAAAAAGGCAGTCAAAGGGCAAATTTGCTCTTTTTGTTTTAACTGGAATATCTATATTCCACTGCCTTTGGACATGGGTGCTTCTGGTCCTCAGGCCTTCAGACTTGGACTGAATTACACCACCAGCTTTCCTGGGTCTCCAGCTTGCAAACGGCTGATCATGAGACTTCTCTGCCTCCATAATAGTGTGAGCCAATTCCAAGAATAAATCGATATATATCCTATTTGTTCTGTTTCTCTGTGGACCCCCACTAATACAGGTCTAGGGAGATACTATTTTAAAAAATCCAATATGTAAGGTTATTACTGTAGAAGGTGATGATATCAAAGACCCTCCTTTCAAGGAATTTAGAACCAAGGAGTAATGTCCGCATCTGTTTGATGCAGGACTGACAGAAAAAAATGTCAGCTGAGGCCATTACTACAAGTCTACCATCTCTTATCCAAGAGCTACTGGGGCCAGGTACATCTTAGGATTAGAATTCTTCAGATTCTAAATAGGCAACATCATACATACACAGTTCAGCAGGTACACCCCAATAAAATATATTCAGGCTTCTATAACAAAACCTGACTTGTCACTCTTGTTGGGATAAACAAAGAGCACCAAGAGCCTCGTAACAGTTCAGATCTGGTTTTGCCAAAAACTGAACTAGCGTAGGGCATGTTTTGCCACTGAGTGAGATGGTATGAAGTCTTTTTTGTTGTTCTTTTCAAAGCGTTTGAGATTTCAGAATTGTGGATAAAGAGTTGTAAATCTGAGGAGTATTGAAATTACTGATGATCTGTTTCTTACTCCATATATTCTCTTCATTTATGTAGATATTTTTCTAGATACTTACCTAGAATCTAGAAAAATGGGCTCCCTTTCAGTAGTGACAAGGAGTCAGCAACAGGCATCAGAATCGCCTGAATACTGTTCCTATTACACAGCTGCTGAGCCGTGCCCCAGAGCATTTGAATCCCATCTGTCTGAAGTAGAGCCCAGGACTTGTTATTTTTCTAAAGTTCTACAAATGATTTGCTATACAACCTTCATAGAGAACCTTGATCTGAAGAAACAATATTTTTGCTGTACATCTATGTGGCTTAAGAGTATAAAAAAAGTCAACAAGAATATTTCATATAAAATTAACCACTCCCCAAATCCAAAGTTTTTTTCCCAAAATTCTTAGAGTTTTGGATGTTAAATTTTTAAAGCATTAGGATATCATGAAAGTGGGTTGCCCACTCTATTAAATTCTTTGAATGGCCTTTTCCACTATTACTTTCCCACACCGTGTGCACAGCTGACATGGCCCAGTCCTTGGTCTACAGTTGGTCCTGTTTGCCATCTCTCCTTACTTCATGAGCAATTTAACCAGCTTTTGGCATAAGGCCTTTGAACCTTCTGTCAAGAAAATCACGCTTGGTTGCTATTCACTTAAAAACAGGTATTTCACACATTTTCACACATTTTCAGCCATTGCGTCTAGCACATAATTCCCAAGAAGTTAGAAGCAACTATTTAAACCCTGCGTTTTTATTTACAAAATCAATCTAATTTTTCTAAAATAATTTCTACATCCCCTTCTGGTGATGCAGAAAAGTTCCTTTTGAGAGCCTCTCTAAGTTCTCTCCTTAAGTGTTAAAGAATAGCAATAAATTACTGCTTTTCTTTGCTCTTTTAAGGTTTCTGACCATTTGTACTTTCCCCTTTACACAAAAGGCCTTTAAGCATTGCAGTTTACTGAGATATGTTTGTTGTTATGGAGGAATAGCAAGACAATATTTTATTTTATCTCTCAGGTATAGCATGCTGTCATATCCTTTGATACATTACCGATAGGTTAATAAAATGCATGTTCATGATAACATGAGCCTAAGGTAAATACCTTTATTTCCCAGAGTATACTATTGTACAGAAGCAAATCTAACATTCTTTTAGCATCTTGAGCTTATCAAAGCCTTTCTCACAAATCTTTATATGCTCTTTACAGTAACAAACTAATCTTTTCATACTGTAAAGAGAAATACCATTCTCTGCAATAATACTTTATTAAAGGAAAGATTCTTCACAAATAGATATTTTAAATAAATATTAATACCACAAAATAAGTCCTTTCCTAATTATGGCAATGATGTGGATGGTCATGGAAGGCATTCACTCTTTTATTCAATTAACATTTAGTAAGAATAATCTAAGTGCTAAAGCACTATTCTGGATCCTTGGGCTATGTTAGTGAAAAACAAAAATTATGGCAGATTCTAGTGAAAGAAAATTTTAAATAATAAAGTTACATAATATCTTGTAAGACAATGAGTGACAAGAGGAAAAAAAGGGAACAATGAGCTCAGTAAAACAAACAGGAGGGCAACGGGGAGAGAGCGGCAGAAGACGGAAGTACTTGGGGTGGGTAATAGTTAAGCAAAACAGACTGCTTGTGGGAGATGCTTGTACAAAACAGAAGGCAGCAGGAGCAAGGTGGCTTGTCACCAAGGTCTACCAGTTTCCTCTATTTATCCTCTGACCTCCAAAGACAAGAGTCAAGGAGTACATAACTGGCGAAGGCTGGTGAGGAGCTCCTGGCCCTCTGGCCCCCAGGACAGCACAGTTCGGGCTGAGTTGCTCTGGAAACCATGATCATCTGCCAGTGCTCTCAGATCCTGTCTCTTTACCAACTTAAGGGGCCCTTGAATCAGCTAAGCAACAAAATGGAGTAAGAGTGAAAATAGGATCAGAAAAACAATAAGGAAAAATGAATCAGAATTAGCAGCAAAGGGTAAACAGAAAAGCAAAGCCAAATGGAATACGACCAGAGTCGTTAAAAGAGAAAAGAGAACGGCCTGCCTCAAAACAGAGGAGCCCAAATCGGGAATAACTAAAATCAGATGTAGGGATATAAATTGCTCACACTGGCCTGGTAATTTCATGTGATCTTTAAAACCTGGCTATACTCGCTTTCCTGCCTCATTGAATGTCCCCAACCATTTTACTGTATTTCATAGCCTCCTTTCAAATATTTTCTGGAAAGTGCTTTATGTGCATCTTCCTCCCCCAAATACCAGGTGGGATTCTTTTACTTCATCTCTTAAGCCATTCTCAGATCCAACTAAAATAAGGATTTAATTTCATCAGCTGCCTCTTGAAAGAGAGTTAGCTATATCGATTCTTCTTCAGGTCTAGTGGACAGACAGATCAATGCTAAGTAAATCATTGGCTAAAGCTCCATATGAGTCATTTAGGATCTTACAGAGGATCTCTCTGCTCAATACTTGTACACTGCACCCGTTACATCGAGTGGCCATCCCCCAAAACAAATACTAAAATGGGGTCATTTCAGGGCAGCATATAATTAACCCTCAAATATTAGGATATAGTGCTTTGCCTAAGAAGCTACTCACTTCCTTGTTTAATTCTACGTATGACCCGAGACTCAAGATCAAGCAAAAATGAAACATACCTGTTTCCCTCATTAGACTATGAGTTCTTCCAGGTTAGTGGTCCATCGTATTCAACTTGAATAGCCCACACTTTCTTTGGCACATAGTATTAATTCAAAAAACATTATTGAGTGCTAAGTATTGAAAATATATGGCTCTTACTCCCCAGGTACCATCAAATATTTAATAAATGATTAAGTACACAAATAAATACTAGGTTAACAACAGTAGTTCTAAGGGTCATAATATGAGAAATTGTATGCAGTCAAAACTACTTTTATAGTATATAACATAAAATAATATACAATAGAAAAGTAAAAATTCTGCTTTGACAAATGCATAGATCCAAGGAACCTAAGAAAATATTAAAGATCATGAGGGCCTTGATGTTTTTTTCCCTATTTACCTCTGTTCATCTAGATTAGACTGATATGGGAAGAAATAAATATGCAAATATAAATTGGTCTACAATTAAAAAGCACACATACATTAAATAATTTTAAGAAATCTCCCAAGTCAGAATCCATCTGTGCAAGAAACAAATATGTACTAGAAAACTTGACTGCCTTAAGAATTAAATGAGGATGCCTAAATGTGAAATTATTGCTGATTAAGATAATTATTTTACATATCCTCCCAGGTTCTTTCACTTCTCAAATCACTCCCAAGGAGTCAGTTAGTAGCTTAAAGCTAGGGTAACTCCTTTAGCCCGCTGGAGACCCATGGCCAAGCAGTACTCTCAAGAGTCGAAATTTTAACGTGCTTCCCAAGTGCTGAGCACACCTACATGGAGTAACGATGCTTTTGAGAGATTGGAGATGAAGCTAATTTTGCTTTTCCAGTGCCATTGTCATCTAATTTTTTTTTTTACAAATTTATACCTTTTGTTTCTTTTGCTTTTCTTCAACAAAATCATCACAAAGTGAAGGATGTTAAGATAACCCTTCTATGAGGGACTATAAAATCAGACCACTTAGATATACAACATGGCTAATCAAAATTATGTTAAACTGAGCAGAGTTCTGAATAGTACTAGATTTTTTAAAGATATGTTCCTAACAAAAATAGGCTATCATGAGAGTAAATCATTCTCATTTTCACCTGCCCCGTTCCATAGGAAAGCTGGTTGAGTATGACACAACATATGGGGGTGTTTGGCGGTGAGCAGTTTACACATACATGTCTCCACAGTCTCTGCATCCTCCCCTGAGCATTTACCAGCTCATAGAAGACTTGCAAAGTTGGCTACCAAATTAACAAACAAGGTGTAGAGTGAAGGATACCACTCTCTCTAGACTAATCTCTCTTGCTTTGCCTTCTCTAGGTCTCTGCAGGATAAAAATGTCCTGATCACTTTCATTGAGAATTAAGGTTTAGTGGAAGGCAAGTCATCAGGGCTTCCTTGACTCTGCTGTCAGCGTTAGTACAGGGAGGGTGGGGGCTTCCCCTGCAGCCTGTAAGAGCAGATGCTAAAAAGTCTAACCACACCTCATTATCACAGCTCCCAGAGGCCCTTTTCACAAAAGTGGAGGTTTTGGCAGCGATTCCAGTCAAATCATCTGCTCATCATTCTGCATTCTGCCTGCTGAAATGCCCTTAGGAGCTTCTGTTGGATGGGCAACACTTTCTGTCTCAAATTGCTGCAGAACATTCTGGTGACCTGCTTTAAAAGTGTGGCTTTGTGTTAGAATGGGTGGTAGGTGGCATGTGAGAACGGGTACTAAGAATAACACTAGAAGAAAGCAGGAGCTTATATATATATATGGTAGGTCCGAAAATGAGCAGGAGATTTAATGCACTGCTTTATCTCAAATATTAACCAGATTCTTTTTTGTTGTACATCATGTTAAACAGAAGTGCGCAAACCATTAAAGAAACAACTCCACATCCATGATTTCATACATCAAAGACCCTCTATCTATCTGACTCAGGGAATAGAATGCAAGGAAGTCAGTAGGCCATTTACGGCCCATTGTGGAATACAATGTAAAACATAATGTAATATTTGTAACATGTGAAATAGGAATTTTACCGATTAGTACTACAGTACTAAGCTATATGTATACAATATAAATTCATAAGCATTAACATAAGTTCATGAAAAAATACTTTTTTTAAACACCAGTACCTTTTCCCCTAAGCTTTTATATGATTAATAATTTACTTTTCTCTTGTAATTTTATGGACTACTTCTCCCTGGAAGACAAGCAGGTGGTGAAAAGTCTGAAAAATAATTTACAGGATTAAACTTGAAGCTGGAAAATTTTAACCACTACACCTTTTCTATAAATTGGCAAAAATAATCATTGCCCAATTTTTCTGATTGAACATTATGGTTCAGCTCATTGCCAGTGGCCCGAGAACCCCTCTCACTTCAGTCATTGTTTCAGCAGTCACGTTTTCCTGGCTCTAAGTGCCAGGCACTGCAATAGCCACAGAGGATGTGAAGTCAGGCCAGATATGAACCCTCATCAAAACTTATTTAAGGCTTTTTAAGAGGAACATAGACAAGCAAATCAGTGATTACTAGTAGATAACTTCAATGACAGAGGTATGCACAGGTTACTGAGGCAGCATAGAGCAAGAGCATCTAAATCATACTGAATCCTATCAAGGAAAACTTCCTGAAGGAGGTGACACGCTTATTTCAGAGGATGAGTAGGGGTTACTTGGAGGGGAAAAAAAGAACATTTTAGACAAAGAAAGGACCATAGTCAAAGGTTTGGGTACTTGGCATAGGATGTTATGCTTAACTATGGTTGAGACTGTATTGGTTTTCTGTCATTGGCTGTAACAAATTAACACAAATTGAATGGCTTAAAACAACACCCAGTTCCTAGCTCACAACTGTGTAATCAGAAAATGAAGCGTAATCTAGCTCTGCTGGTTTTCTAGGATCTATTCCCAAGTTCAGTCTGATTGTTGGCAGGACTCAGTCTCCCATTTCCTTGTAGGTTGGAGTCTGAAGGTCATTCTCAGCTTCTAGAGGCCACGGGCTTACCTGCATCCCCTTCCCCCATCTTCTCACCAAGCATGGTGGGCCAAGTTGATCTCATGCTGTGAATCTCTCTGACTTCCCTTCTGCCCCATCTCTTCTGCTGTGTCTCTCTTCTGCTTTTTTATGTTGCTTTTAAGAGCCCATGTGACTACATTGTGCCATTGAGCTAATCCAAGACAAACTCCCTACTTTAAGGATGATCAGTAATCTTAGTTGCATCTATAAAGACCCTTCAAGCAATTCGTCAATTAGTGTTTGAGTAACCAAGGTTGGGAACCTTGGGGGGACACTTTCAGAATCCCACCTATTACAGAGGTGTGTCTTAGGCCGTGAGCATGGGAAGATCTTGCTGATTGTGAACAAGTAGCTAGGCAATGAATATATGGGACAGGTGGAGATTCTGTAAAATGGGGCTGTTAGCCCTCAGCTCCCTCACTTCGTATGTGCCAACACCAGGGCCAAACAGATGGGCCCTTCCCTACCTCTCCCTCCCCATTCTCTCAACATACTACTCAGTTTCATATTAATCGTTTGTGACTTTATTTCTTATCTGGCCTGCCTTTGATCCTAGTTTTTAACCCATTTTAATTTGTGCAAAACCATTCTGTGTGTTCTCTAGACATGGAAAATTTACTCTTGGTCTCTTCAGGTAAGTTCTCCTAGATCCTTAGGCTACAGCACAGCACTCTCTAGGACTGTTCAGTTAACGCTTACATCAAATGACTTAGTGATAATGTTTCAGGCAGCAGGAACTAGACAAATACATGTTGAGCACATGTGTTTACTATAGCTCAGTGCTTTGTAATTAATCATGCTCAGCTTCAAGTCACCCAACAATACAAGAACCCTCAATTAACAACTACGCAAAGTAAATAAGTATGCAAAATTAAAAGAGCAGTAGGCTAAGACTGCACCACAGTGTACTGTGGCACATGCAACAATAATCATATAGACAGGCATCCAATAATAGGGAAAGCCTGAATGAACAACGATCTATTTATATACTTACCAAATAATGTAACATAGCCATTCACTGGGAAAAATATTAGAGATACTCCAAAATTTAAACTGTTATTATCTCTGAGGATTATTGGCAATGTCTTGATTTTTTCTTTAGAGTACATATCTGAGTATTCTAAATCCTCCAGGATTATATGTATACATGTATGTTTATATATAATAATACAAGAATTGATTATTATAAGTGGTCATAATGATGTCTACAGGAGAGTTTTAACGTCTAGTTCATCAGAGCTAGTGTTTTCTTATATAACACAATGATGAAGACAGCCAGTATTAATTTACATACTCCATACCATTTCAAGTGTTTCTCAGATTCTAGGAGGTGGATTTGTTATTTCCTTTAAAAGTAAGAAAACCATAACATTGAAGGACTTAAAAACTTATCAACAATAACTAAAATTTTACATCTTTTACACGGTAGGTTTGGGGATCATGTCTAGGATCTCTGACTTTTCAACCCACGCTCTTAACTACAAAGTGATATTTACAGGTTTGAAATTGGTTGAATGACCTTATCCAAAGAGTTTGATTAATGAAATCATGCCCACCTAGAGGGAATGCTGGAGTTTAATATATCAGCCAATGAATTGCATGATTAAGTTCTGTGCTTCAAACCTGGAGGTGACAGGGAGCTGGCAAAGATAAGTAGATTAGATGAGAGAAAATGATCAAAGCATGTGTTATTAAAAGAATATAGAAATGACCTGGACCTTACAAGTTAAAACCAAGTGAAGTTAAATGTAAGTTTCTATCATCCTTGTTCATAAACAAATTAGACAGGTATAGAATGGGAGAGGCACGGCTTAGCTGTACTTTATGTGACAAAGTATAGTTGTAAAAATACTCAACAAAAATCAATAAATTGATGTGATTATCAAAAATGAATGTAATCTTGGGCAAAATTAACAATGCATCTAAAACATGAGAAGTGATAGCATAGCTTTTTTTGTGTTGGCAGGCCATAGCTGGAATAATGAATTCTGTAGTGAAGCCATATTTTAAGAAAAACATTGATATAATAGTGACTGAGATAATGAATTATCTTGAAGTTAACTCAACTGTAAATGCTTTCCCTGAGAATAAAGTACCTAGGTGTACGTATTTTTAAATATATAATAGCTTGTCATATGAAAGAGGAAATTTTGATATGGCTGTAGCAGTTGGAATAACAATCACAAAATGTAGTTCAAGAGAAATGATTTAAGAACACTGTAAGAAAAAACTTCCAAAAAAATCAGACTTGTCAGAACCTAGACTGTACTTTCCCACAAGGTAATGAGATCTCCATCACTGGAGGCATGCAAGCCAATTCTAGATAATTTATTGGCAGAGTTGTAAAGAACAAACCAATGATCACTGAAATTAATAAGATAATCATTACATTCTCTTTTAAACCTGAGAATCTGTAACTAAATGATTTGTAACTTTATATTTTAATCAATCCATACCCTAATCAGTCCCCACTTTGTATGTTGTTAGATTAAACCATTACTAACTTTCATGAGGCATGAAAGAAGAAACGCACGGGGTTTCAGCCTGAGTTACCAGCTCACCACCACCATTAATCAAATTTGCAACAATCCACTTCATTCTACCTGCAGAGGCCCAGCCACAGGCAAATGTAGAACACAAATAAGCTATAAATGAACAAATATTTCAATTACAGTACAAGTCTGTGATTACGTGTGCAGAAGGAATGGGTTGCTTTTTCTGCAAAGAGACTGTTCATTGCGCATTGAGGCGTAAATGAGCTATAACAGTACATCTTTTGTGTAAAGTAAAAAAGGAAGATGGGTGTTCAATAATATTTTTCCCAGGATATTTTCTTCATCTAGCATATTTAAATACTTAACCATTTAGCCAAACTAGTTGTGCATCTTTCTGTTCTAAAGTAATATTTTCCTCCCAAAATGGCCTGTGCTACATTGTAAATAGAACACCCTTACAGGCAATGCAATAAAAAATGGTCCTGGGTGTTTTGCAAGAGAAGCTATTTGTATCTTTTTAATGGTTTGTAGCTCGATTTTACTAATTTGAGAAATGCAGCTGGGATAGCAGTTTGTCAACATGGGGAACATGATGGCTTTGGGTATTTTACATGTCCAGCAGAACTTTGTCCCTTTCCTTTCTTAGCTAGTCCTTCATGTTACTATACCAGTCCTCAGTTGCTATTTTTTATATCCTAACCTTGTCATTCTCTTCCTGTGTTTTATAAAATTATCTGAGAACAGCATTTCAATTACCTTAAAACCATTACATTCTCTTCATCATCAGCTGGAATTCCACAGTACTGAGGACACCTTACAGTGCTGAGAATGAATTGCCACAGTCAAGAGAAGACTGCCAATTTTAATCCCCATACAGGATTATTTTAAAAGAGAAAAATACTTTTTTTGTTGTTTAAGTAAACTAAAGTTTATGAGCTGAAAACAAGCTCTCCATGCAGTGTCCCATGGACTCAAGATTGTTACTTGAATTCTATTCCCCTGCTCCCCCACCATATGTAAGACAAAAAAATTAGTCATTCTGCAAAAATACAGTTGAGTGATAAACTTGGGACACAATGGTAAGGATCCATGGATTAACAAATCATAGCTCTTTCCATTGAGGAGTTCACAGTTTAATGGGGATCTCTAGGCATGAGATTACTAGTTGAAAAAGACTTTCACACAAAAGCAGTAATAAGATATCCTTTATACATCTCAGTTTAACAAATATTTATCAGTCATTCATGTATTCATTCATTCCATGGATATTTATTGAGCACCTACTATGTGCCAAGTAATATTCTAGGTAATGAGTACACAGCAAAGAACAAGGATATAAAACATAATCCCTGCCTTAGCAGAGTTTAAATTTTACTGCAAACAATTGTGTCTTATTCTAGTTAGTCCTCAGTGATGCAAACAGTTTCGGAGGCTAATGGTGAATACATAAATTAGTAATAATGTTTGAGAAAAATTTTGAAATACATAGGAAGTGAAGCTGCTTCTTTTAAAAAAAAATCAAACAAACATAAAAACTTCTTTAGACTCATCTCTCCCTTGAGCTTCTATATTTTCTTTCTTCTTTCACAAACTTCTTAAATAAATCATGTATACTGGCTGTTTCTTACCTTCACCTCCCATTTAGTCCAACTATCTCCAAATCAATTATATATCATAACTCTACTGTACTAACTCCATGCATAACACTAAACACTAAAAATAGTCCATTTCAATCAAACCAACAACCACTTTTCCAGTATTTTTCTTGTATCATTTGTCACTGTTGGCTACTTTTTCCTTTTAAAATTCTCTTTGATTTATGATACCATTCTGACTTCCTCCTATTTGTGTTGTCAGTCTTTATTAATCTACCTTTTCCAGCTCTACTTCCTTTACCTGACCAAAAATGGTGGCATTCCTGAGCCTTGATCCTACGCTATCATGCTCACCCCCGCGCTACACCCTGTGCTCAGGTGAGCTCACTAATTCCTATGTTGTCTGCAATCATCTGTTGGCCACAGATGTTTGTATATTTATCCCCAGCACTGCTCTCTCATCTGTTACAAGCTCTTAGGCCTGGGCTGGTCTGTCTCCCCTCTTTGGTGACCTTTTCTTCTATGCATCTCAAACTCCACCTCAAAGCCTCCATCCCCACCCTCATTAAACTCCTCCCCTTCCAATGCTCCCTGTTTTAGTGAATGCCACTAAAGTCTATCCAGTTTCACAAGCTAGAAACGGGTTCATCCTGGGTTCCTCCCCATTCTCAACTCCCATCACTAGTTACTGCAAAAATCTTGTCAATCCAACCTCCAAAATATCTATCAAATATGTTCTTTTCTCTCTGTCTCTACCATAACCACCTTAGTATAAGCTCCATCTTCTTTGCCCTGGACTCCCAACTGATATCTCTGTATCAACTCTTCATCCTTTTCAAAACCTTCTCAATTTTCCAGTCCCAGTAGTGTGCCAATCTGCTTTTGGTAGTTCTCTGTCCTCTTAGAAATCAAAATAGTTAACTTGGTTTTTAAAAAAAATCTTTAAAACCTGGCCCTTCAGCATCTCCAGATGTATCCCCCCACCCCACTCACTCCTGCTGCAATAGCCAAAATCGTGCAACTTTGAGGTCCTTATACTTCTCTGACTTTTTCTCTTTGGATCTTCATATGTTCCGTTCCTTTTCCATGAGACTCCATGCTCTGCTGACAACGCCCCTCACACCTGCTGACGGACCTTCATTTTCAGATGCCACTACTCTTTTAAAGAGGCCTTATCTGACCTTCTTATAAGCCAGGATTTTCCAATGTCATTTGATCTCAATAAATAAGTTCTATACAATGCTTATCAAAATCCTTCTCACACTTCTGCTCTTAGCAAAATTGTAACTATCTCAAGAGACTACCCCTGACTATATGGTCTAAGTTACCATCTTCTGCTATTCTCTATTACGGTGCTCATTTTGTAAAATAGAGGATGTCAGAGTCGGCGAGAATTCTAACTTAAACAGGGTAGTCAGGGATAGCCTCCTGAGATGGTGAGATGTTGACCCACTAAAGGAGCAAAACCCTTTTATTGTGACATTAAGTACTGTTGCTAAGACGCTTAGCTTGGAAGAAATCTTTCAGGTCTCACACTCCTGATTTGAAAAATTACTACAAAGTTACAATAATTAAGACAGTGTGGCACTGGCATATAGACTAAATAAACAGAAACATATAAACCAATGAAGTAGAATAGAAAGTCCAGAAATAAAGCTCGCACATAGGATCCAAAGATTTTCTCAAATAATGTTCACAAAACTGGATATCTATATGCAAAAGAATGAAGCTGGACCCTAACCTTGCACCACATACAAACATTAACTCAAAATTGATCCAAGAGCTTATGATACAAAAGCTAAAACTATAAAAATTTTTATAGGAAAATGGAAAAAGCTTCATGGCATTGACAATGATTTCCTGGGTATGACACTTAAAGCACAGGCAACAGAACAGATGGTTAAACTGGACTTCATCGAAATGAAAAATGTTAGGTATCTAGAGACACTGTCAGCAGCGAAAAGCAACCCACAGAATGGAAGGAAATTATTTATAAATCATGAGTCTGATACCAGGTTAATATCCAAAATAGTATTAAAAAAACACCAACAAATCAACAACAGAAAACAACCAACCTAAATAAAAAGGGTCAATGACTTAAAATAGACATTTCTCCAAAGATGACCGATAAGTACACGACAAGATGCTCAATATCACCAATTATGGGAAATGCAAATAATGACCACAATAAAATTATCACTTTACATTCAATGGGATGACCATTATTTTTTTTTTTAAAAAGTAAAATACGACGTGTTGGCAAGAATGGAACCCTTGTGCATTGTTAATGGGGAAGTAAAGGGGTACAGTATGGCGATTTCTCAAAAACAAAAAAAACAAAACCAGAATTACTATATAATCCAAAAATTTCACTTCTGGGGAAATAACTAAAAGCAGGGACTTGAAGAGATATTTGTACACCAACATTCATAGCTGCATTATATACAATAGTTGCCAAAATGTGGTAACAACCCAAATATCCATCAGTGGATGAATGGATAAACAAAATGTAGTACATACATACAATGGAGTATTATTCAAAATTTTAAAATGAGTTCTTGCACATGCTACAGCATCCATGAACATAGAGAACATTATGCTAAGTGAAATAGGCAAGTTCCAAAAAGACAAATACTGCATGATTCTACTATATGAAGCGCCTACAGCAGTCAAATTCATTGAGATAAGAAGTAGAATGGGGCTGGGGAAAAGAGCAAATGGGGAGTATACAGAGTTTCAGTTTGGAAAAATGAGAAAGTTGTGTAGATTAATGGTTTTGATGCTTCAGCAAGACTATAAATTAAAGACTATGATTAATGTCACTGAACTGTACATTTAAAAGTGATTATATTAGTATATTTTGTTCTATATATTTATCACAATAAAACATTTAAGCAGATATTTTGGGTCTAAAAATTCTAATTTGGGTAATCTTTATGAGTGAAGTAACATGAAAAATTCAAAAAGCTTCATGCACAACATGCATGATTATTTAAAATGGCACAGCACTAGACAGAGCCTGAATGCCGTACAATGCAAGAATGGTTAATTGAACTAGGTTATGATAACACATACTTATGATATAGTCATTGAAAAGATTTTAGTAACAACAAGTAAGCGCTTGTGTTGTTAAGTGATATTATTTAGAATATAACACAAACATGTAATAATAATAAAGTATAAATGCATAAAACTTTAAAAGAAAATAAGTGCTAACCATGGCTTTGTGATGGTGGTTGAAATATGGTTAATGATTTCTTTTTATTTTCCATTGCTTTAATAACACACATATACTTCTTGTATAAATAAAATGTTTTGTACAAGAAAAATAATCCCAGCAATAGGTTCTCCAAGGAGTTTTCTACCTGGATTAACTGAATATAAGAACGTAGGAAATTAAAGGACAATTTGGAACTTTCAAGAGGAGAGTATATAATTTTTCTTTTAGTTCTCACTGTACTAGGTACTGAATTACACACAAGTATTATGCATACTATGACCTGTATTATGTACTTAAACCTTAGAACTCTTATGCATGCACATCATTTTCTCTACTCTTCTGGGAAAAAAACGAAGACTCAAGAGGGCTTCATAACTTGCTACAGATTGGAAGTGGCAAAGCTGAAACCAGAACGCTGATCATCTCATTCCACAGTCAATTTTTTACCTTATTAATCTCCATTAATACTGAAGCAAGAGGCATGTGCCTAGGCATCTGAAAAATTGTATTAGTCTCGGGGGCAGAGGATTTAATATAAGAACAATCCTATACATCCAACAGTCCTGCACTATGGTATATAACAAATTCATCTCTAGTACAATAAAGTGCATTTTACTACAAATATAAATATATTCAGATAAAAAAATTACTCCAGGAGTTACCCTATTGTATGGATCCCAAACTTGTGAGAAATTCAAATAGAAGAAAGATGCAAAAACCCTCCAAGAGATGTGGCCACCTTTATAAGGAGAACATTCATTCAACAAGCATTTATTAAGCAACTCCAGTGGGCTAGACAACCACATTAGTAGGGAACCAAACTTCATAGGCTTTAAATTTTGACAGACTGGTTATATTTTAAGTTATTTCCACATTTGATAAGAAGCTTTATAACCTCAGGTGGGGAGGCTACCTTCAGAAGCAGAGTACTTGGAGAATTCTGGGCTGATATTACTCTTCTGGTCCATTCAATAAGGAAAATGATTTTGCAAAATGCTTAAATTTGTGTGAATATAAGAATCTGACCAGAGAGCTAATAAATATAATCTTTTAACTGCAAAGCCAGTAGCAGCAGGACTGCTTAAAGAATAAAGCATGTTTATTTTAGAAAATGTGATTTCATCACTTAGACCAGTCTTGTGTGATTCACCCCCAAAGACTGGGAACTTGGTGAACTGCAAGCATTTTCAGAGCTCAGGCTGCCTCTCCCTGAAAGACTGTTGTTATTAAGGAGGTTCAAGTTGACCGTGGCATGTCATGTGTAAACACAATCTGAAACCTCATTTCTTCCACAAAAATTACTAGTAATTACTCCCCAAAATGTTCATTTTTGAAGATTTACCTTTTTTTCTTTTTTACTTAATTGAAGGTGTTATGACAATGTGGTTAAAATATGTTCCAGAGCATGGTAAAGTGATTCTCAGAGACCACTGTGTTCATACCTTCTGCATCAATTGCCTCTTCTACAAAGGCCAAGGGTACTAGCGCCCTAATTCAGAAATCCTCTTATTATGCTCCAGAGCTTAAGGAATCTTCCTACTTTGTTCCCTCCATTTCAATATCTTGCTGTCTTTGACCAAGATTTTAGTCCAGGCCCTCTGAGTGGTATAGTTCTATGGCTTTGGTTTATATTTTGACCCCGTGGTGCTATCTCTTAGGTCTCTCTCATTCCACTGCATATTCCATTCATTCCAGGACCACTGGGGATGAAGAAAGCATTTTGCCCAATCCCACCCTAGCTCCTTCCCCATCTCAATTAACATGAGATCCCTCCCATACAGACAGGGAGAAAACAAGAGGTTGTTCCAATGTAGGGCTCAATGCTAAATGAAAACAAACAAACAATACTTGAGAAAAAACCCAGTTGACTTGGCATATTAAGGTAAGTGGCTTCAATACTCCAAATGCCATTACAAGATTAGATATATTTGTCTTAAAACATGAAAAATAATCAGGATACTGCACAGAATATTACCTTTTAGAGCTCCCAATGGCAATCCAATAATGCTGTTGAAATTAGTACATTTTGGTGATGCTAAACACTTCATTTGTGGGGGTGGGGTGCAGTCAGTAAAAGCTTATTCAATCATTTTGTCTTAAGTAAAATAAGGCCAGCTTTTCTGTCTTCATGTTCCAATTCTATAAATTCTCATGAATAAAATTGGTGAGTATCCAAAATCTTTATCATAGTACTTTCAACAGCATCACACATTTACCTAGTATTGCTTCTAAGGCAAAACATGCAAAGATAAGAATATATTTACTGACTGATTGTATTATCTCTTTGTAACTTCAGCGAAAGATCATTTCAGAAATGCAAACAGCTAAAGATAGAAATGTAGGTTGAGAAACGTTAAGAGCTCACCATGGAAAAAAATGATATTACAGTATTTTTACACTTTCCATGTCCTTAAATGTTATGTCATGGAATCACCTTGAGGACAGAAGATAACAAGGTGGTGACTGCTGGGGGGGGCGGGGGAGGTGGGGGTATAAGGGACTAAATGGTAATGGAAAAAAATACAATAAAGATTAAATCAATCAAAGAATAAATATAAACTGGAGGAAAAAAGCACTATAAAAAGCCTCAGTGAGCAAGATAAAAATGACATACTGCTGAAGAAATTTTTATCGTACTTCATAAATGTGACTGATCTAGACTTCTGTTAAAATGCAAACATTATGGATTTTCTCAATTGTTCTCTTCCTTCCAAAGAATATTATGTAAGCTTTGTAGCAAGGCATCTCTAAAGTTTCCCACCTGATTTCTCCAAATGGTAGTCTCCTTTAAGATTCTACAATGGAAACGTAACTGAGCCAGAAAAGGGGGTTTTTAGGCTGGCTGGTTGGGAGGTATCTTTGGTCCACAGGCTAGTGTTGCAGGAATTACCCATATACATTTATTTGATGCTGCTGACAGGTCAAAATATACTGAGCATCAGTGAAGTTTTTCTAGGGTACACAAACCACTTGGAAGAAGCTTTTTTTTTAAATATTTGATTTAATAATTAATTCTTTGAATTTTTATTCAATTTATTTATACCAAAACAAAAAAAAATAACAAACAAAAAAACCCTCATCCTTCTATTTCTCGTACTCTCCTACCTGCTACCTCTCAGAGTTCTCTAAGAGC
Source organism: Pteronotus mesoamericanus (assembly GCF_021234165.1). Taxonomy (NCBI): domain Eukaryota; kingdom Metazoa; phylum Chordata; class Mammalia; order Chiroptera; family Mormoopidae; genus Pteronotus; species Pteronotus mesoamericanus. The sequence continues at coordinate 9,113,498 of NW_026555310.1, forward strand.
TTGTTTTATTTTTTTAACTATCTCTAACTTACTTCATCTAGCATAATGCCCTTGAAGTCTATCCATGTTTTGTGTCACAAATGGCAAAATTTCATTCTTTTTTATAGCTGAATAATATTCCACTGTATAACTATATACCACAATTCCTTTATTTATTGATCCATTGAGGGACACTTAGGTTGTTTCCATACCTTGGCTATAATAAACAATGCTGCAATGAACAGGAGGTTGTATATATCTTTTTGAGTTACAGCAGGTCCTCAAATAATGTTCCACTCAATGTTGTCTCATTGTAATGTTACTGAGAAAAAAGAAATTGATTCCTGGGGCCACTGTCACTGTGGAGTTTGCACATTCTCTCCCCATCTTCATGGGTTTTCTACAGGTGATCCTGTTTCCTCCCACACCCCAAAGATGTGCACATGATGTGAATTGGCGTGTCTCAATTGTCCCAGTGTGAGTGTGCAATGGAAGGGTGCCTTGTCTAGGTTGGGTGCCTGCCTTGCCCCTGAAATGCCAGGATAGGTTTCCAGCCACCCTCAACTCTGAACTGGAATAAGTAGGTTGGAAAAGTATTCTTACTTATTTCAGTTACTCTTTCTTAAGTGTATGCATACCTCACATTTATTTCAACATTTAATATATGAAGTGTTTTAGGTCTTTATTTAGATGTTTGGTGACATTTTTGTCACCAGAAATATGCCATAGGAGGTTAACTCCTGTTTATATCATATAGCTTATGGTAAAATTAATTTCATAACTCATTGTTTTGCTTAAAGTCACAATTTTGAAGAACCTAGAGACAACATGAAGTTAAGGACATTGTATTGTTTTCATCGTCTTTGAGTAAGTCCCAGAGGTGAACTTCATAGAGCGTATGGTAGTTCTATTTTTAATTTTTGAGGAACCTCCATATTATTGCCCATAGTGGCTGCACCAATTTATATTCCCACCAACAGTGCACAAGGGTTCCCTTTTCTCCATATGCTTGCCAACACTTGTTATCTTTTTGATAACAGCCATTCTAACAGGTGTGGGGTGATATCTCATTATAGTTTTTATTTGCATTTTCTTGATTATTACTGATGTTCAGCAAAAATAACTAATTTTGAGGAAGGCAAGTACATAATACCCATGCAGAAGGTCATACAACTAAATGCACATTAGTCTACCTTTATGAAATGGCAGCAAGATGACATCAGAGACATTTTCAATGGAATAAGGGGAAGGGCCACTGCATGATCCATATTCATTTAATCTGAGATCTACATCACCTCATTCATGTAATCATCCATTCAATCTTTCACTTATTTATTTATTCACTCATTCATTTATTTATTTAGTACATCCACTCCATCTTAATGCAATAGGATACATCTGGCAGGAAGAGAGGAAAAGCGGAGAAGATATAGAACAGCAACTTGTGAAAGCGGTAAGTTTTTGACAGCATGAGCTTCTGCAGAAGGGCAGCACAAGCAGTCAGTTAATAATATGCATTAGGTCAGACCATGAGAGCTAAGAGACAGGTGGAATGACGAGCGAGGGAGTATTCTATCAGAAAAGATCAGAGAAGAGTTTTTTTTCCAACACCATTCAGCTCTCAGGGAGTAGGTGGGAAAAATGTACCTTCTAGCAGGGTGCCAATTTCCACTCCTGGAGAGAACTCAGACCCCTTCATTCAGAGGAATCTTGAGAAAGCAGGGTGAGTGCCAAGAAGTTGCACTCACCCCAAAGTTTGTATGAAGGCCTGAAGAAGGTCACTATGTCAACTGTGGTAGAAGTGAATGGGCAGGATAGACCGCAAACGCTCTATCCACACACAGTGCTCAGAGTTGCTGTGGTTCTCCTCTTAGGTCTCTCCCTCGTCACTCTCGGTTTTAGTTTTATTTATTCTTAAATGTGGTTCTTTAGGATGTCCACATCCTTTGGAGCTCCAATACAACATACTCCTTTTCTTATTCTTTCTATTTTATTAAAAAATAAAAAAGGTTAACTTATCTGTATCATTTTTTATTAGTATAGGGACATGTGCAATAAATTTCAGATGCATTTTCATCAAAATGTAATTACAGTCAAAAACTTGCGCTAATTAAGTTGCATTTATGTTAAATACTAACTGGGAAAAAAATCTATTTTGGGTACCAAATAACTGAGGTGTTATTCACTATCCATTATAATCCCATTGCCCAATGCTCATGAACCCTCTTGATTATAATCACTTAATAACTGTGTAACCTTTGGCACACAATGCCTCTGTTTCTTCAGCTGTAAAATGGAAATAGTAATAAATATACCTAATAGCATTGGGTCTAAATAAATCAATAGATTTAAAAATTTTAGAAGAGGCTGTGGCACCTGGGCTCAATAAATTTTATGTTATTGTGATTGCTATCGCAGCTACAATAATTCCTTTCAAATCGCCAACATGAATCAGGGCACTGACAGAGTAATTTCTTCAACAATGTAATGAAATCTAACTTTATTCAATAGTTATATTCCTGAAAAATTATGTACAATTCAAATTTTTAATAAAATAGCATTCTTTCTTAAATTATACCGATGGATTATTATTGTGCTGTAACCACCCATTTCCTTTTACCATCTATTGTTTAAAATAAAATTTTAAAAGATAAGGAAAAGTGGATTTTTAATATATCAAATAGATACATCCAGAAACCTGGATTTTTATATATTAACATTTCTGTATATAAATTATATAAACATGTATATGTTTATGTATGTATGTAGAAAATTTACTTAATACACAAGCAAAGTCATTTAAATGTCAGTAAAAGGACAACATTGATTCAAAGATCTAAGAGAGTGAAGGTTGCCTACAAATGCATGAGCCTTACTCCAGGGAGTGGCTTGGGCATCTACACCTTCTCAGTATTTATTTTTATCCTCAGAACACCTTCCGGAAATGTCATTTCCGGAAATGTCAAATGTTATTTTCAGATTAGTGGCAGGGTCCTGCTAATTTACAATCTGCCACTTCTCTCTGTCTTCCTTTGGCCAAGATTTTTTTGTGGTTTCATGTGCTCTCTGATTTGAAACTAGGAACCTGCGTGGAGATGAGCATCATCCTACACTGTCTGTATTTGTTTCTGTGCCTCCTCTGTCATTTCCACATCAGCACTTTGCTTCTTACCAGGCATTTGGTTGCTCAGGTTCTTATTTTAAGTTACTTTTAGTACCTCATGAACCATCCCAATTAACTTAATTCTGTTGGTGCTTGCAACAAAGTTACAAAGTAATTAGTAATAATTTGGTCAGCACTTTTACATTTAATGGTATGTTTAGGGAGAATAGGAAATATCCTTGTCTTTCAGAGCATCAGGTGCTAATCTATAGGCATGCAGAAATTACATGGGTCACAATGCGAGACCAGATCTTGTGATTATCTGGCTGCGCATTACACTCATGAATTTCAGGCATGAATGGGCAAAGCCTTCATTAAAAATTATAGCCCACAGTTCAGGAAAAAAAAATAGTAACATCAAACATGAGGCTGGCATTTGGGGAGCTTTCAAAAGCAGAGTTCCTCTACTGCTTCAGCCTGATTAACCATTCACACCTTTGCATTTGTATTAGAAAATTAAACCATCTGCAGCTTTCGTTTAAAAACGGTTTTTTAAAGAGTAACTAGTGTGATTGAACATTGCCGGCTGTTGTTCCTGAAAGTAAAGTGAACAAGAGTAGTGTCCAACAAGCTGGCAAACAAATAATGTTCCTCAAAGGGAAGGGAAAGGGCAGGAGGCAGGGATTTTAAGGCAGTGACAGACATTGCATCTGAGGAGAAGCAAGTAACAATGTGAACAGCTACAGGTGCCCGCCTTCCGCATAGCATGGCTGTGTGGAGATGAAAAGGGATGCCTACTCACTGCCCCCACTGTTGGAATGTTACCCCGGGATCTGTACAATTCCCTACGTCTCTCTCTCTCCATTCACCACTTTGCATGTACTGCCCCTTTCCCCACTCCTAATCATCCCACTTCTCCGACAGCTTCCCTGCTGATCCCTCCCCTCGTCAGTGCGGGCCATTGCACACTCCGCCCCACGTCCTTAGGTGCTGGCATCTTGTATGATGCAACCCCCTGTGCCCCCACCCCGCCCCGCCACCTCTCCTCTCCACGTGCATGCACATTAGCTGCAATCTGTCAGCCAGCTGTCCCACGGCAACAGTGCCAAAGGGCAGGGCAGAGCTGACAGCTATTGACAACACGGTCCCCAATCCCTATCCTGTTGTGTAGAGTCTCTGCTAACTGACTTTTTCAAGCTTCCTTGCTAATTTTGTTAAAAGTTCCCAAGAGCAATTTAATTTTTACAATAGCATTTCTAAAGTTTATTATTTCCCATGTGTACTAAAATTCTCTATACCCAACATTAAAAACTTAACAATATATGATTAATATTTTTAAGATGCCATGGCAACCAAAGATTATATTTGAATTTGAACAAAAGAACTCAACCTCCCTCAAAAATCTTCTCTTAGCTGGAAAGAATACCAATATAATTTTATGTGGAGTCTTGTCAAATACATTCAATGAAATGTCAAACTATATTTTTAGCCATGGAGTTTGTTTAATCTCATAAGACTATCTCGCCTTTGTGTTGACAAATGAACAGGACCAAAATATCAGGGATCTGAGCTGCTGTCAAGATCCACTTCCCATCAAAAGTTGTTGTTCTCATGCAGTTGTTTTCTCAAAACTTCTGAATTAAAATCTACACTTACCTTACCTATGAGTCCCCTGGGTTTGCTCCTGAATTCCTTTGTTGTCACATCTTAATTGACTCCACATTTTATTTTTATAGACAAGTCAATGAACTGTTGTGGAATCATAACTCAATAGGAAAATCAGATGAGCGGTGCCTGATAATTGTCATTGACCAGGAAAATGTCATCTTTACTCATCATCTTCCCAAGTTTGCTCTTGAATGGCATGTTTGGCCCAAACTCCCTCACCTTCATGTTTTTTTACATAAAATCCATTTTAGAAAATAGAAAATTATTATTTTCAACAAAATTTGCAACTTGAACTCTACTAAAATAAGCAGAACTAAAAGTGTATGACAAGAAAATTATTTAATTGAGAGTCATATTTTTGCCTCTAATAGTGGTAGATGAACTGTAATACTATTTGGAACTCAAGGCCTATCAGGAGGGAAAATTATGAGAAAAAGTTTCATGGCGGTTAAAAGTTCAAATTCTCTACATTGCATCAAGGTTACAGTTTACAATTCAGCATTTTTAACGCTACTTTTTAGTCACTTATTTTGGTAAACAGGAACCATGTTTACCCACTCAATATTTTTTTGACATTTTTTTGGAAGCATACATGAGATATAAGTATTCCTAAAAAATATAACCTTTTCATTGTGAATTTTCATCACTAAACATAACATATAATTCAGATCTTACTTCTTATAAGCCATGGAAATTCTGGCAAATGACATAATATTAACATCAAGTATATTTATACTTAGAGTAACCTACTTAAAGCTGACCTCATTTTTTTTAAAAAAAACCTTCACTTAAATCGTTCACTGTAAAAAATAGTGAATATACAATCTTGGTATCTGTTCATGTTTTGCTAAGCTGTGGGAATGAAAGTGTAGAGAAAATAAAAAGATGTAAAAATTAGTAAAAAGCCTTCATTCAGAAAATGCAAATTACAAACTGTATTTTCAGATGTTCTCATTTGTGAAACACTGTAATTTTTTAAATTAAGTAACACTATTAACAGTCATAATTCCACATGCTTTATCTTTTATCTCACAGCAGTTCACAGCCATATTTTCTAAGTAATAATTACTAAAAGTAAGCCACCCTCTGGGTGAACAGCAATAATACTTACTAACATTTAATGAGAGGTAAAGAATCGAATTAAAGCACATGGAGACTTGGGGGAGCAGGTCATTTGCTGGTGGGGGGGGTGTGAATCAGCAGGAAGGTTATGTAGATGACACTGTATTAGAATAGACAAAATGCTGACATGATCGCCTCAGTATTCAGGCTTGTAAAAGGCGAGGGGAGGGAGGCCTGCCCTGTTGTCTGGAGAGACAAACTCATCCGTACCAAAGCCTGGGTGGTGTGATATTGGTCAGCTGTTCAGCAAGACTGGCCTACCTTTACGGGAGTCTGTTGAGTGTATCAGAAGGAGGTCATAAAGTTGCTTTGCAAGAAGCCCCAATCAAGTACTAGACCTAGAACTGAAAGCAAGGTAAATATATTGAGTGCTTGCTTTCGTTGCCCTGTTGCAAATTGTGGGCCTTTGGGTGCTGCAACTCAGTGAGTAATCCAGCCCTTTCTCCTCCATCCTTGCCTCCATGCCTGATGCTTGGCGGTATAGTCTCTGGGCATCAGAAGATCCCTCCCCTCTGCTTCCCTTCAGCTTAAGAGCAGATGGTTATGACCCCAGAGCACATGTCAAAATATTCCCACGCCAAACTGCCTGGCATCTCCTTATAAAAATGGTCCCAAACATGTCTTCACATTAGACTCTCTGGGAAACTTCTAAAATTCTAACAGCCAGGCTGCAATCCAGACAAATTAAATCACTGTCTCTGGAGTAGGACATAGTCACCAGTCATCTTTGAACCTTCCCAGGTAATTCCAATGTAAAGACAAATCTGGGAACCGCACCACCTTATGGATTCGGGGGGGGGAACAATGATTGGGGCAATCAACTAATCAATAAGCTTGGTTTATCATATCTCTATAGAAACTGCCTACAAGTTTTATGAATCCTGATACCTTAACGATATTTGTATTCATTGAAGATTTGCACAATGAATATTCGTTAAGTACCCATCTGTATTACCATTTCCTTATGATAAACCAAAGCTAGTCAGTCTGTCAACAAATACAGCATGAGCTTTAGGTCTCTCTGCACCCATTTAGGTAATGGTTAACCTGACCACAATAAAAGACATCGTATTAATACTTTAGAAAGTATCATTATGAAATAATGGTTTTGGCCCACTTTAGCCTTAAATGTTTGGATGGAATGAGTGCTAAGTGGTACAAGGACTCTGGCTGTTTTTGTCAGCTGTGATTAGAGGGCAGGCAGTTCTTATCTTCCCTGCATTATAGCATTCATTACAAAGCAGGGAGAACCAGCCTTTTAGAGGGGGTAAGTTTAAGAGGTGTGCTAGAGATGTTCTAGAACGGCCCTTTCCCCAAATTCACTCCTGACACTGACCTCTCAACATTCATGGCAGGGCAGTTTCCAGCTTAATGCCCCGCCGCCCCCCGACTTGTGAAGCACAAAATAGATGACCAGTGGGCAGTACTCGGGCTGAAGTTATATCCTACTTTACATTCCTGGTATTTTTGTACTAAACTGAATTTTGATGCCTCTTTGAGGGACTCCGTTCTCTGATTCAACACAGTTCCCTCCTCCCCCCATTCACAGCCTTTTATCTCCTACCAGATGTTTCACGCTTTTATTAGACTGCCCTGGCCCTCAGGGCATTGGAATTTGCAACTCCAGTATTTATTATTTATACAAGTTTAACACAAAAAAGCCACTGTCATTCATTAAAACCTCACCACAAATTAATGACTTAGGATATTGAAAGATGGTTGAGAAGATATGAGCAGACCAAAGGATGTTGAAGGACAACAATGCAAAGGGCTGGCAAAGCCAAGACCCTTAAGAAGATTCCTTTAGTAAGAAAAAGTTAACTTTAAATGCAATGAATGATATTATAATTCCATTTTTATCACATATGATATAATTTCATGTTTACTACCTCACACATTTGTTGTTATTCTGTAGGTGCTTAGTATATATTTGATATATACTAATATATATATTTGATATACACTTAATATATATATTAAGATTGATGAGTAAATTACTCATCAATCTTAATGAATAAATGAGCAAGACTCTCAGAAAGGTCTTAACATTACTAAAGGTCTGTAACTTGGCAGCATCAAAATTTTGTAAAATATTAAAAAATGATGCATAAAGGCAATGTATTTGGTGAATTTTGTCATGTAAAACTATTCATGGAAATAAAAGTAGTTCAAATGAGGTCAAAAAATCTGAGAAAGTATTTGGGCTACAATAGTATTAAAAATAAATTTGTACAATACCCATTTAGTAGAATATACTCTGCACTTACACAGGTCCTTTGAAACTAGAGAACTTACTTTCTCAAAAATATTATAGTTTATAGACATAGTCAGCTGGAGGTGTCCACGATTTCAGAGAGACACCAGTGCCCTGCCTTAGCAGCTTACAGGGCTAAGGAAGGAAATGTGTGAATAGGTACCAAGAATAATGTTCTGCTTGTTTTTCTGTGTTCATATAATCAAAATAAAGGATTTGTAAAAAATATTTTCTTTAATATACATAGATATGTTATTTTTATTTTAGAAAGAAATAAATTTTTAAATAGTTTTTGAAAAGACATTTTATATCTCTGCCAATATAGTAAAACCAATTTGTAGGTCAAAAAAATTATTTAAACAATTATATAATTTTAATTACACTTAGTCCCCTATTAATAGTCAACAGAATCATATAATAACCTGGTTTATAAACTATGTGGTCCTGATATAAATAGCCATTCAATAAAGGAATGAGTTTAGATATTGAGAATTTGGTTAGGAAGAACTGGTTCATTTTGCTAATGTTTTTCTGAGGCAAAGTAAAATGCATTTCTAAATGCACGCTTAGATTTGTTGAAAATCTTATATTGATTTTATCACCTGTAGTTGAAATTGAAAATGCCAAATAGAAAATGGGATAATTCTAATACAAGTCAAGGAAAAAATTACTCCGATCTTGAAAATTACTAGTTTTCATTTTTCTTCAATAGCTATAGGTTCACAGTATCTTTTATGATGTATTTTAAAACCTTTATGAGAGGTGCTACTCTTCTCAGCAGAAATAGATGGCGTCTCTCCAGGTTTCCTGTTTCACCTCGAGCACTGGACTCATTGAGGCATTGCTTCCCACACATCCTCTGCTCAGTGGTCAAGGACAACGTGAAGTTTTTACATTTACACGTGTGCTGTCCTAACTCTCTGTGAGTCCTGTTCCATCGCATCAAAGAAGCTACAGGTGTGGACCTAACCTTCTGTTGTATTTGATATCTTTGGAAATGTTGAAAGTGTTGATTTGATATTATTCTTACAACTAGTAAGTTTCATTATTATCGTATTCTTTTTTTAAATTAATTAATTTATTTTTTCAAATACATTTGTCTCTGCCTCCCCCCACCACTTTCCCTTGCCCCCTCCCTCCTTCCCTCCCTCAGCTCTTCCCCTTTGGTTCTGTCCATGAGTCCTTGCTATATGTTCCTTGACTTTCCCCTTCCTTTCCCTTTCCCCTGCCCCCCCTTCCCTCTTGTCTCTGTTGGTTTCTTTTCCTTTCAGTGTTCTTAATGGACTCTTCTCCTTGTGCTATAACATGTACCAAAAGTTACTGGAGATGTTTAATTGAGCAACTTGCTACACTAGTGAAAAAAGTTACTGGGGCCAGCCCAGCCCACGTCTGGAATACACCTTAATATGCTTTGTCAGCCAGCACAAAAAGTTCTTTATTTCCCACATATTCAGATATATGTGTAAGTGAACATAGAAGAACATATGCCAAACATGATTTTACTTAACCATCATTATCAAAATATTCCCTATATTCACTCAAATACTTCGTTTCTTGAAACATGGTGTAGTAGCATTTATTAAACAACAGCAACAAAAAAAAAAACTAGGCACTTCATTGCTATAAATATCTTTTTGATGTTTATAAAATATTTAACTACAAATGTAACATACACTGTGAATATAAAAATCTTTAGTTCTAAAAATCCTTGGGGCAAACAACTGCTAACAGACAGCAATTCATATAAACAAAAGAGGGTTTAATAACCTGGAATTGCTGTATCTGTCTTAATTAGAGTATAATATAAAGGTATCCTTTTACTTTTTTCCAGTCCCAGAAATAAGGTGGTTTTTATCCCCTATATTTATTTGAAGAAAAAAGAAATATAAAACTGTTTTCTAAATTTTAAACATAAGAGTTTGGCTGAGATGTGATGGACTATCTCTTAGTACCTGAAAAGATATGCATTCCTATCCTACCAAATAAAGATGAAATTGAACAAATTTTATTGATACTCTGGCAGAAAAAAAACTATCAAGCTAACTTCTGTGTCCATGTTTTTTTAAGATATATGATTAAATATTTCCCCCAAAATTATTTAGCTTGGCAGAATAGTACAGTAGTTGAAAACTTCGGAAACTAACTGAAAACTTCCACAACACACACACACACACACACACACACACACACACACACACACACACACACGTGCTTGGCCCACAGAAAGAGGCACTGAATAAAAGTTTTAAAAACGTTTAAGAGAAATAATCCAACTACTTGTAAAATTAGTATAAAAAGAAGCATATAACTTCTTTTTCTGAGGTTCTAATCTAAGCTCCTATTAACAACCAGCACTCATTTCATTATATTATTGACTTTCAGAGGAAAAAATATCAAATAACAATGTCTCCTGGCTTTTATTTAAACTACTTCAGGCAAATAATTGCTAAATGGTACTTTTAAAAGTGTGGAACATTGTTAGGAAAATTATAAAGAATGGGTGGACAAAAAGGACCTTTTCCTTGGGGAAGTATAAGCCAAGTAAGAGAAATAAAGCGTAATGGAATTAAAAGACGCTAAAACTGAGCTGGGAGAGGAAAAGACGAAAAGTGAGCATCTCCTGCCTCTCTTGAGAATGTGTTTCTGTAAGAAATGTTCTCAGTACCCTTCACATCTTAATGCAGTTAATTCAGTCCACTTTCCTAGATGCCTTTCATGCTCTTAGAATAATATAGTCCATAAATTTTTAATAAATGAATATAAATTACATGCAATACACCTATGACATACTATAGAATTTCAGACAGACACTAAACTTAGGGGAGTTTTAAGCAGAGCCGAAATTTGTAATTCTGTCCTTAAATATCTATATGCTATACAAAAGTCTATTTTACTCCAGAGATTCTTTTTTTAAAAATGTCGCATCACATTCTGTTACTACTTTAAAAATCCAAGGGTCCTGAAAATTAAGACTCTTGATCCCCATTTGTGATGCTATCTGAAAACAGGAGGCTGGACTCTCTTGTCTTATTAATTTTTTAGTGAAAACTTATTATTTTGAAGGAACATGAAACACAATGATAAAATATTTATAGGGACATTAAAATATTTATACATGTGAAAACGAAATAGCCATTATTTGGTTCTAACTTTTCTAATGAATAAAAAGGTGATATAAAAAAATAATTCCTCTGTTATGCTCTTTGATTCAGTCACACGACCGGATGAACTCGCCCTGATTTGGGGTAATGATGGGTGCCATCAAGTCTACTGTCCTGGGTTTTGTCTGTGTGGCAGTCAGTGCTGGTGCCCCACCCAAAGCCTCTTTACCTGCTGGCGCTCTGCATTCCTCAAGGACGTAATGCCAACCCAGTGGATCAGGCCAAGGGTAGACTTTCCCTGAAGCCACATGACCACATCTTTGCCTGCCTCCTTCCCCTCCTCTCTCCTGCTGCCCTCTTCTCCCTACAGGTTCCCTTGGAGTGCAGTGCCTTAATAAATCACACTTCCCCAAACCCCTGATGCATGCTCTTTTCCTAGGGAATCTCAATTAACATAAAATCTTTGTAGAAAGATAGCGTATTATCTAATTAAGTCCTTTATCTAGTTTTATTTTTACTGCATAAAATAATGAAATATAACTACAAAGGTACCAAACATGGAGTTAACTACTCATGGAGTAGACTGAAGTCATGAACTAGTTCCAAGGAACAGGTGGAGAAAGAGGGCAAAAAAGGAAACCTCGGAGAAGTGCTGGGCTCCTGGGTCCAAACCCAGGGGTTAAATGTCTAATGTGTGACCTTCCATTTGTCATACAGACTTTTCTATGAGTTTGCTAACTCTGATTCTGCATTCCATGTTGCACAGTTTAAATTCCTTTCTAGTATGAAGTTTGGTAAAGCTATTATTGCTTCTTTATTTTAGATACTAAATCAATTCAATTATGCTTTTTATTCTGTCATTTTAAAATATCAGGGGAAGAGAAATCATTAGAAAGCTGGCATGATCATAATACGAATTGTCAAGCTCAATTCTAGAGAGAATAACAAGCTAGATGTAATGTCGGTTATATTCCAGGTTATTGTTCATTGACAAACAGCATTTGAGAGCAGCCCACAAAATAATGACATGTGTATAATAGAAAAATTTGAACTCAATAAACTATTATTAATTTGCTGAAGTGAAATAACACAGATAATCACATCTCTTCCTTAGAAAGTGTGCTATAAGCATGGAACAACAGTAGAAAAACTCACCAAATTTTAGGTTAGTCTATATATGTAATTACCAAATTTTGTATTTTTTTACTTAAGCTAGAAGGAATAATTTACTCTCAAACACTGAAGAAATATTTCCTCCCTCTATTCTGTTCTAGATTTGTTAATAAATACTAAGCCAGAAAAAATAGAAATTATTCTCAAGTATATATATCGCTCTTAATTCTCTCTGTTCCATCCCCTGAACTTTAGCCAGTTTCTGCCTTACATGGTAACAGCTGCCTGCTTCCATGGCTAAAGGGGTAAACCTCTACCTAGCTTCCCTCTGTCCCCCAAGCTGAGGGCAGAACTCATGCCACTGGCAGCAGTAATGACCATTCAAGGAACTCACTGGTGGGATCTGAGAAGCTCAACCTTTGTTTTCCCAAAGAATGCCTTTTATACGCAAATGGTTACATCATGATTCTGGGAGAATTACCTCCATTCAAGGCTGTTTACAAGGATGCGTCCTCCTGGTTACGGAACAGCTCAGGAGAAGCAAGTGCATAGCCTTTTGTGGGAGGAGGCGCGAAGAATTGCTCTCCATGTGTCCCGAACAACACAGCCCTCGTCCCGTCACCTCTTTAGCGTTGTGCAGTGTTCGTTTTACAGCACTAAGTCACAAAGTGGAAGGAGGGTGGGAGGAACGGGTCCTCATGCTTCTGTGCTCTCATCATCTGTGCTCTCAAGATCTACCCATTCTTTCATTAACCATTTCTTGAGCACCTACTGTATGCCTGGTACTGCGTTGTGCACTGGGAGTACAGCTGTGAACACAATTGGCACTGTACTTCCCCTCAAAGTGCTTATAGTCAAGTAAGGAGGAGCTTTCAGTGTTGCTCCTTAAACAGTCTCTTGAAACAAATATAACAGCAATATAAATATGAATTATGAAATCTCTCTGGAAAAGTAAAAATATATGAAAAATAATAAGACCAAATTTGTCACTGAAATATTTAGAGAGATAATATAACATCTATGTATAAAGCAGGGACAGTTAAAGAAGAGTAAAATATATCTTAAAATTTTTTTCTAAAATCATATTCGTGTTACAGTTTCAACAGAAAGAAATAATTAAGCAAATTTAAAAGTTTTATTTCTTGTTAAAATCCAGCTACAAAGGCTATGTTTCATCCATACAGAGACATTCCTACATGAAAGTATTGACTAAGGTTGTCTGGCTCTAATGGAACTCTGAGTTTCAAGAAGAAAAAAAGTCTATTAAAATCACACACACTTTAAAAAACAAATGATGATTATAAAAACATGAAATAAAGGTGAAGTTAACTGACAGACAACTAAATTGCTTTGTGTGTGTATGATTAGCTTCATGGAGGGTACTACTTTGCTAGTAGTGGCATATTATACACACACACACATATACACACACACACACAAATGTCCATAGAAAATCCTGGAAAAATATGTAAATATGTCAAGGCTAACCAGGGACTTCATACACACATGGTTTTATGATGGAAGATGCTCAATGACAACTTAAGTGTTTACCATGAGAGTTGTCTTCTTTAGGTCACGTCAGTCTCACCGTATTTGTACCCTCCCCTGCGCGCTCCCTCTCCCAACAGTGAACCTCATACTTGGAGTCCGATGTCTCTGTCACTATCATGAGCCATATACCATTGACTGCTGTCAGAGAAAAGCCACGAGGGCAGAAAAAAGAAGGGGCTGGGGAAAGGGATGGTTAGGTATAAACAAGACAGGAAGGGATTTTTTTCCCCCCTGTGGTAATAAACAAAGAACAAAAGCAAGTGCCATCACGATGTCCTCAGAATTCCCTGCCACCTTAGACCTGAGCAGAGGCTGTGACCTTTGTCTTCTGAAGAAGGGATGGTAACACTGGAGCAACGTGCTGCAGCACTGGCAGTCCCCCTAAGCTCCTTGCTCAATGGCACCGAGCGTGGGCAGATTTGTGTGTATGTGGCAATGGTGTCCCAGGAGACGGCCAGTGTTTTGGGTTCATGCATGTCTTCATGGCAGCGCTTCTCTGCTCCTATCCACAGTAAAGAGCAGCTCAATGATGGGTTACACCAAGTGTCACTTTATGTATTTCTTTTACTTGACAAAAATCTAGTAACTTTAACCTTGACTTATATATCTTTGTCCTATGCATGAGGTGGACCACGGGGCCAGACAAAGTCCGGACTGCCTAGGAAGTGGAGCCTCGCAGAGTCTGGTCTCAGTCCTAGGAGGGCCAAGATGTTCGTCAGATTGGTTGACAGACCCCTGCCTGCGAATCAGTCACGTCAGGCCTGGGGTACCTTTCAAAACCACGGGAAAATTATGAATTATTTCCATAAAAGAAAAATGCCCTGCTTCAGAAATACATTAAAAGGCACACGTTTATTAGACATGTGAAGAGTCCCGCTTGTTTTTCCATGACAGTCACCTTCATCATTGATATTCATTGCGTGATGAGAATTCTGCAGACGAATGAAGGTCAAAGCTACCTTAAACTCCTCTCATGAGGAAAACTATTATTTTTTTAAATGTTATCAATGAGCACATATGTAGACATATAAATATTTATACAGAAACTTACCGCCGAGGCAGTGAACAGAACTGGGAATACAACGATGTGCTCTGGGGACCTTCCCCGTGTGGCTGTACTTGCAAATCAGGACAGTGCTGTGCCTCTTTTGCCACCCCTTTCCCTGCGTCTACTGAGGAAAGGTCAATGTTTCATACAGCGTAAGCCGGAAGGGGCTTTGGATCCTTCCCCACTTTACAGAAAGGAGAAGATAAGAGGCCCTCGGAAGGTTAAATGACTTAAGATCACATTGCTGAGTTAAACCTAAAACACAGTTTTCTTGACTCTCATTCCAGTCCTACTTCTTTGGTATTGGAAATATAGATCAGAGTAGTAATCTATGGTATAGGGGGAGGTAAAAAGTTAGTTATCAGGTTAGCTAGAAGAAAGTGAAGGCCTTAGAGGAGTAAATTTAGGAGAAACTCTCAAGGTTAACCAGACTTTAGAGAAAAAGAAAAGCCCCAAGCTGAACAGTAAAAATATTACATTTCTCTAAACCACAAGAATAAGGCAGGTAGTGCACAGTAGACGCCCAACCAAGAAGAGCAAAGGTCTTTGGACAAAGCTGCTCCATGCAGTTGCCTCTCCAGGCTACTTAGGAATTGGACCCCAACTCAGGATTCAAAAGAAAAAAACCCAAATAAAAACTGTAACCATTAAATACTGACAGAGTCATGTATGACCTCAGAGACACTACCTTCAAGGAAAGTCTGGGAAGGAGGAAGATGGAATTGGGTCAGCAACAAACAATGATGTCATCATGGGAAAGAAAATGATTTATGCATCAAACGGCTGACTTCTGCCTGCAGATTGCAAAGCAAGCTCCTAGGTCTTCGTGGTGTGCTGCTTCCCGCTGACTTTTACCAGGGCCACTGTTAGAAGTCAGGAAGCAGTGGACCATATTGTCTTAGCCTATTCCAGCATTGACAGTTGGAAGGAAACTCCAGGCGCCCAGCACCCAGGCCTCAGATAAGGCAGAACGCTCGTGCTCCTGGGGCTCCGGAGGAGGGTCAGGAAGCCTGGGAAGCCCTAGGTGTGGATCGTTGACCTGTGCTTGCCATCACTGGGCCCAGCCAAGGGGATGAGGGCCCAAAAACATGAGTGACAACAATAAGGTGCTAGGCCAGACACTGTGCTAGCGTTTTAAGTCTTGTCACTGGGCCACACATTTAATTTTCACAGAAAACCTGTAACACAGGTAGGAACTACTAATCCCTTTTAAGAAATGTGCTCACGGAGGCTCAGAGAATTGTGTATGACTTGTGGAAGGTCAAACCACTGGCAGCAAGGTCAGGGAATCCACATTTCTGAATTCTTGGTCCAACTCTCCAATTCGGTAAGAGGATTTACTGTAAGATGGAGTCAAAATCCACAATCCACAATTAATGGCTTCAAAAGGCATGACCTCAAATTTCACACAAAATATATGTTTAAAGTTCATATTGTTCCTTTTAAGCAATTTTTTTCTAATGAAAATAGAAATTTTTGACATGAGGCAGCCTCGTCTCAAAGGCTGGCTTATTCTTATTGCTATTTCTAGTGAGTACAAATAAAATAAATCACTTTTCAAATTTAGATTTTAAAGTTAATGGAATGCGATGTATCTGGTAATTTGCTTAAGGTTCTCCAGTTGAATAGAGGTGGGACGAGGGTCAAAAACAGGCTATAGGAACTCTCTTATGATCACTTGATACTTTAGCAGGATGAGCACAACAGTAGCAGTTAAGACAGCACTGCTTCTTGTGCCCTGAAAGTACTTCCAGGTAAGGAGCAAAGCTGTCGACAGAAAGGGCAGTAACGGTTATGACCATCTACCTGTGGTCTCTGGAGGTAGGGCTATGTCCACCCCAAGCCTTGTTTGGTTGGGTATCATCATTCCTTTCGTAGATCTCATTATCAAGCAAAAAGATGAATAAAGCTAATTAGGATTAACTGCCCTTAAAAAAGAATCAATGAATGTTAAAGGGTTCCATTTTCATGAGTTACATTCTTTGTACTCCAAGGTTCTGTTATAAACTTAGAGTTCCTAGAGCCTTTTAACTACATATTATATTTAATTCACCTAATGGTTAAAAACAGAAGCTACTTTCTTAACAGGTGAGTTCAGCATGAGATATAATTTGTCTAACTGTTGCAGGCTTATAACAAAAAAGACAATAAAATACATAAAAAAATTAAAATATACAACTCTCAGAACTCTCAGTCATCATTAGGTTAGGTTCACTGGGAAAAACAAACGTGGAAAACTATTTTAAAAGTCCTTAAAGAATGTTCAATATGTGTTTTTGCGACAGGCCAGACAACATTCCTTACCTGAAAACTGCGTATGTCAAAAAATATTTTTTTAAAGGTCTTATTTACTTTTAGAGAGAGGGGAAGAAAGGGAGAAAGAAAAGGAGGGAAAGATTAACGTGTGGTTGCCTCTCATGTGCCCCCAACTAGGGACCTGGCCCGCAACCCAAGCGTGTGCCCTGGCAGGAAACTGTACCAATGACCCTTTGGTTCACAGGCCGGTGCTCAGTCTACTGAGCCACACCAACCAAGGCTAAAAAAACAAATTTTTAAAAAATTATTTAGAACTTCACAGGGAATAATTTTCTATTAGTTTCATGAATATGTACATGTGTTTGTATGTGTATCCCTCCAGGGACAGCCATCGATATTATAATTGCATTATTTTTTCCTAAGGTAAACAGTTATTGCAGACAATTTCTAGATGTACCTATATTCATGAATTTGTTCCACTCAGAAAGAAGTAACTATTTTGCTCTAAACTCTAAAAAGCAGTGTCTATCCAACATTACAAACATATCTTCCATCTGATGTTTGAAATGGGTGAAGTTAAAATTTCTTACCATCCAGGCAGTGACAAAGTCCCCCATCCAGGTCCCTACAGCAGCTAATTTCATGAAACTTTCATTTCGGATGCCCATATAGTCTGTAATGATATATGCTCTGTGGAAACAAACACACAAGACATTGTCCAGACTCAGAGAGCCATATAATCAAAGCTTCCTGGTTCAGCAACACGCACAGGGACTTTTCCCCCTTTCAATAAGCTTTCTTGCTTTGTCTCACCACATACACTTACAAATCTGAAAGGCTAGGAAGAGCTCTGAGGGTGTCTGGGTCCGTTCCAATTAGCCTTGAAGACTGTGACTATGCCAATTACTATGTGCATTTCATTCTGAGCTGTAAGACTAACAGCTTTTGGAAAATCAAACAGAAAAACTCAACAAAGGCATCATTTCCTGCTCACTCAAGCAAGAGGAGAGCAGAAACAATTCCTGAATTAGAGTAACTTGAAAGGAAAGAGAAGAGCCACTTTCCTTTACTACCGTCAAGTTGGAACTATTGAAAAGGTGCCGGGACTAGGTTTTAGACATAATATCATGCCTGAAAAATGTTCAGAATAATGCCAAGGTTTGGGAAAAATTTCCACACAGTGAAGAAATGTAAAATTTGATTCAAATATATTTGCTTTAAATTATTACTTAAATAATAATAACCAGAAGATATAATTTCATCACTCCTTTTGTTTAGTTTATTCTTGTTTGCCTGCTGTAACACCAAATCATACTCTTCACAGCTCAAAGAAAGATTCGAAGGTACAACTGATCATTAAATATCAAGTAATAAGACCATGCTTATTGTTGATTAAGCATTTTCATTTCCACTTTATTTGATAGTCAAGAAAATCCTAAGTATTATTTTTCCCATTTTTCAGTTTCTCAGAAAACTGGGGCTCAGAGATATCACTTAACTTGCCTAATCAATATTACATAACTAATGGATGGTATAGTTAGGAACTATAATTTCTCTTTTTCTCTCCCCTCTCCCCCTCCCTCTGTTTTCTATTCAGATTCTTTTATTTTAAATTTTGTCCCTTTTCTTATGTGATAAAACTTGTACAATTTACAATACTACTTGAACTTGATTCTTCTTAGTTTAAGTTTAAAACAACACATAGTAAATAATGACATGTTTGTTATTTATCTATTAAAATAAGAAGCAGCAGATTTTTGAAGTCATTGAGAGGTAAACCATCTCCAGTTCAGTTATTTATTTTCTGGTGTTATTTCAGATAGTTTGTAATCCCTAAAATAAACAGATAAATAGTTTTATTTAACAACAAAAGCAAACATAAACTTTAAAAAGCAATCTTTCCACATGCTTCATTTACCTACCTTGGAGGGGCTATAAAAATCCCTTAAGGCCTCATCCCAAAATTCTGGGTCTCTAAGTCCATGGCTTTCCATAACAGCCCCCAAATTGGTAGCTACTACAAAGCACAAGCTTACAATGTGCCAGAGACCATTGTTAGCACTTTAAATACTGTGTCTCCATCAACGTTCATGTCAGCACAATGAAATGCATTGTTATCCCTGTTTCACAGATATGAAATTAAGGCCTTTAGAGAGTTCTTGCAGCTGTTTCAAGTCCAAGCATCTAGTAAATAGACAAGATTTGACTCTAAATTTGATTGACTTCCTAAATCTAGGCAATTATCCACTATGCCACACCTTCTTCCTATAAGTGTTAGTGGAGAGAGAAAAAAAATCCCACAAAGGCTATCTACTCTATTTGCCACTATTTCAGTAGGCCCAACTTCTCTCCTTTGAGGATAATCCATAATCAGAAGTCAAGAGTAGTATCCAGGAGCTGCATCTCCCCAGAGCTACTACCATCAAGCCTTGGACTCCCAGCAAGTTCACTAATCTGAGCAGCCTCTGTGGGAAAGCCTCCAGGTTCACCGGGAGAGCTTGGTGTCACTCCTTCAGTACCACTGCTGCTGGGCAGTGCGGGGGCAGTGACCTCAGTGTACTACAGAGCATGAGCTCTTAATTGCCCAGCTCTTCCAGTGACACTTATTTGGAAGAATGTGCTCAATGCCTCTTCTCTACCTGCCCATTTTGCCAATTAGTTCTAGAATACATCGGGCCAAGGTGGAAATTTCAGGGTACATTCATTGTGATTGTATAAATGTGTATAATAGAAGTAACACACATCAAACTGCTTCAAATTGCCAATGTAAATGTATGCACAGCATTTAAATAATTTATTTCACATAATCTTCAAATTTTTATTTCAGTATCTAAACATAGGAATGAAATGGATAAGCTTGCAAAAATCAATGATTCAGCCTAAAACAACGGAATAATCTAAATAAAATATTAAAATTACCCCCTCCCCCGCCGAGATCTGCTTAAAGGCATGTGAGAGCTGATGAAGCAATGAGGACTAGAAAAACCAAGATACAAAATTTTCAAAAATTGTGAAAAGTTAGCCATATTTTCTGAGGGGCCACTTGCTGATTCTGGACTTTACCAGGGCAGAGGGCAGTCTCAGTGGATCAGAGAGACATTAGAACTTAGGGAGCCAAGGTCCTCATGAGAAATCAAGGGCCCAGAAGAGAGTATGATACACACCTGGTATTCCATCAAGAATTTGCTAAATTATAAACTTGTCAGGGGTAAGCTAAGAGACTAAGCAGAAAGTCTCTGAATTGCATAGCAGGGGTCTGGCAAAGTCCCCCGCTGAAGAGATTACTCTAGTTCAGAACCTGTCACATGGAATGGCCCAAGAGAACACACAGTCAGGTAGGGCTACAGAAAACTAAAGATAGATGGGGTTTTTGATGAAACTGTCAAGCAGTCCTTACCCAGTCCATTCAATGACTAGATCAATGTGATCATGCTCTACTCTTTCAACTTAACAGAGGAAAGAGTGAAGCTTTTCTGAAAGATAAAAAAAATCATTTAGATCCTCTATACATTTATATCTATGTATATAATCATCCAACATTTATTCAAAAATCACTAGAATGTCAAGAAACAGGGCCATACCACTGAAAACCAACAGAGAAAACAGTATTTAAAACTAGACAACAAGCCCCCAGGAGGACAGGGAGTTATTTTGGCTATTCTTTTCATTGTTGATTTCCTAGCACCTAGAGCTATGCCTGCATAGAGTAAGTGATCAATATTTGCTTAATGTATGAATTAACGAAATGACCCAAATTATTCATATTTATTTTTATATGACATGGGGAGACCTATGTATAATACATCCTAGAAGCAGAATAAAATGAGATTGAATCATGGACTCTTCTACAGAGGGAGACATTAAACATGTTTTTAAACTGTTTTGTGTGTTCACTTTATTTCTCCACCTACATTTGTATCGTGACTGCAGAATAGCTGTTCTGCATACACTGCAATGATGTATCAGCACAAAATAAAGACAGGCCCTTCCTCTGTGGCTGCGGGCAGGTGGTGAGCACTGGATGCTACGATAGCAATGCAGATGATAGAGCACAGACAAGTTATGAAATAACTTCATATATTTAAAAGTGAAGACTGATGATAAAAGTAGTTATTCTTATTTTTACTGTTTTGGACAAATATCAAGAATTACAAATATGCAGACCTGTCAAAAAAATTCAATTATTAGTTCACTGATTTGCATATGCATTAATAGTTAACAGTATTTCCTGCTTAGGTTGTAAAGGACAAGGTGTGCATACATTTACATCAGCAATTTGAACCATTTTCAAGATCACATTGGATTCATTAAGCTGTGAGGCTTTATATCTAATAATTTTAGGGAGTGGTTCAGAATTAAATTTCACTTGCTAGGAAGCACCATTAAAGTTTGAGTTTTGTTTGGAGTTTTAGCTAATTATTTCAACTATTTATACCTCTTTTATTTTGTTTTGTAATTTAGCTGGTTATTTCCAGCTAAATATCTATGCATATTTAGATCTATAGGCATAGATCTAAAAAATTGTGCAGTTCTATCAGCCTTCCAGGAAAATATTGATCACTGAAATTTTCTTTAAAGATTCTAAGTGAATTTCTTTTCAGGCTACAGCTTCAGTTTTGGGGTTTTCTGGTTTTGTTTACTTTTTTTTTTATTTCATGCTCAGCTGTCAAACCCATAACAAATATATAGAAATTTCAAATTACAGGGTCTTGCAAAGGTTCATAATTAGACTGAAAACATGAGCTACCAAGGCTATTATAACTGGTAAAACCCATGTGCTAAATGACTATAAACTAAACAGACTCGAACATGGGCTAAACAGTGAAACTATAATATGCATTAGTCCTACAGGTGAAAGTCTTGATCACTATTTAAAAAAAAAAAAAGCTCCAGTTCACTTCACTCTGTTATTTATATGTAAGTGGGTGCAATCAGTGCCAGATGATTTAGGAGTTGAGTCTCTGAAAGTTTAAGAGAAGGCAGTAAACATAGATCACCGAACCAATATTGATTCATGCTCCACTGAAGATCCATCTGTGGCCAGCTGGTTTCATAATGTCTCAGCTGTCTCTCTCAGCCATGTTCGGGCAACAGAAACAAGATTGAGGGCTTCATACATAAGTAAACCATAAATAAGGAGTTAACTTGCATGAGCACAGACCTGCATTAAGCACAATGAAACTAAAGCAAAACCTTCAAACATTCTAACAACATTGAGATAAAATTTATCACTGTAAAATTCCAGGAATTAAATCCAGATTTATTACATTTACCTTTTCTCAATCTTTTTGTGTTTGTAATGAAATGATTACCAGCCTTTAATCTAGTCACTTAATCAACTATTATCCAAATGACCACAGTTTAGGTGTTGTTTCTTTTTCTCAATATTCCTGGCTCTTAATTATTGAGAGGATTTGATGGCGCTTAATATATGTGTATGGACTCTCCAGGCAAGACCAAGGGTATATGAAGCTATGGAGCAAGATCCACTGGAATGCTAAAATGCTGCAGAAAGTTGTTAGAAGTAGCCTGAAATGATTAAAATTGCATCTGGACCTAACATTGCTTACAGATAAAGTACCACCTCGAATTCCCCAATTTTAGCCACTCATCCCTTCTAATTTCTATAAGGAAGACACATTAAAAAAATATGGAGGGAGTTTTCATTGGACAAACCCACTCTGACTGTAAACCAAACCCACCCTGCCATCCACCAAACATCAGCTCTTCTTCACATTCCTTGCATTGCTTCAGACCGTTCAGTGAAATGCATGTATACTAGATGCAGAAATTTTAGTGTAACATCAATCCCTCCCTCTCCTTTACTGCCAGCATTTGATTAATCACAAAGGTTACTTCTAAGGGGCTCTCAAATATATGCTGTTTTTCTTTTCATCATCACTGCCAATGTCTTAACTCTGCTCAAAACTATCTCTGTTCTGAATTACACAACAAGCTCCTATTTTGCCTTGTCTTCCCCTTATTACAGACATTCTGTTGCCACCAGAGCGACTTCTGGGGATGTGATATGGTATAGCAGAGGCCAGGGGTCCTGCAACCAGGAAGTACTGGGTTTGCAAACCACCTCCCCACTCTAACCTGGGACAAATAATCAACTCGATAATCCCCCAGTCCCTTGCCTGTAGAATGGGGATTAAAAAATATCTTCCCTTCACAAATGTTTCTTGAGAATTACATGAAATAAGTTATTTAAAGTTTCTAACAACTATCCATAATAAACATGGAAAAGGATGGTCAATTTCCTGGTCCCATCTTCTAAAATCATTGTAGTGGTTCCCGTAGTCACAGAGGAAAGCATGGGTAAAAAGACCCTCCACTACGTGTAAGGCATCTTCTTTTTTAGACTCATCTCCTTCTGTCTCACAATCTCCTTTTTTCAGGCCCTGCTCCATGAAATCAGTCTCACTAACCATCCCACAATTCTGTGAAGCACCTTAGTATCTTTGTGCACAATGTACTCCTTCTGAAATGCCATCCCCTTTCTCCTGGCCTAAAATTAGTAACTCGACCTACGCACTGAGAAATCTGCCATTACACCTAAAAGTCATCCCTTCCCTGGTGCTACTATATCACTTTGAATACACTTCTATGTTAAATAAATTTCCCTGAGTATTTTAATGGTTTTTCTCACGTTGCCCCTCTCTCCCAAAAAGCTTGGTTCATCAAGGGTGAAGAACATGTTTCATTCACCTAGGCAGATGAAATTATTTGCCAAGTGTATAGTATAATTTAAGAATGCAATAAATAGTTCAATGAAATAAATAGTCAATTGATTAATATAAGAAGATTACTTAGATCATCTGATACTAGGGCCAAACTAAAATGAGGGTAAAAGAGAAAAACAAAGACTTGCAATATAAAATAAACTAGAAGAAGACACCAAAGATACATTGTGGGCCATGTAATTATGATGGTCTATCAAAGTTAGAATAGAATATCATTGTATCATTTTTATTACCACTTATAGAATAAAAAGCTAAAGTCCAGAATATAATAAAATCAAAATAAAGAACACATCCTTGACTTTCTGCAATCACATGTAAATTAATTTAGTATGAATAAAAGTTAGTTGACTCACTATGAAAAAAAGTAAAATACTATAAAATCTTTGCATGGTATCTACTGAATCTTAATGTTTTAAAAAGTCAGTTTAAATAAGACGAGATACCACTACATAAGTTTGCGCACCAATTCACTGCACAAACAATACAAGAGCTATAAAATAAACCATATTCACTTTTAAAAAATTTACTTCACTACCCTGAAAATGCATACTGCCAAACTACATTTGTTGCCAGTTCTTTAAAGTAAACATTTAGAAGTTTATAAATTTATAAAACAATGTAACCTCAAAACTAATTTTAAAGTTACAGAATTTTGGTGGTTATTCCCCAAGTTTCTTTCTAGGTTAATTTTTCTCTCAACCTCACAAACAGTCGAGGAATATCCAGCATAACTGAATGCTCAAAATGGAGCTGTCTTCTACCTCTGATGAATTAAACACTACCAAGACACTTCATGTATCTTTACTAAAGTCATTGGAAAAGTAACAGAAAACACAAAAAGTTTTAAATCCTGAGCTTGTTGCCAACAGAATGTTAATAAATCCTTAAAGGCTTGCAGAGTCACAAATTACATAAAATTAATTTCATATCTAACTTAATCACATTTTAAAGTTAAAAAGCATTCAACGTGTTCATAATTATTCAAATAAAACGTATCTGAATTGTAAAAGTGAATTGCAAGCCAAGCCAGAATGGCATTAATTAATTTATCTTACATAATGATGCTTCCTCCCAAAATAATTACAGAATCAAATGTGGTCACCAATAAACACTGACTTGTTTTTCATCCAAATCCTTATAAATCCTATAAGGTTGAAAAACCTTATAGATTCTGCTAAGATTTTGATGCTACTCCAAGACAAAAAACAAGTTTAATTTTAATTGGCATGTATCAGTGAAGGTAGTTGTTCATGGCTGTTAAAAGGTCAAGATTGATTTAAAAAATAATGGAATGAAAACAATGGGACATAAAAACAATAATTAACTTTTGGCAGAAACTATAAATTTTCCCCCTGTATGTAATAAAATAAACATGAAAAATGAGACTATTCCCTACAAAATTTTCTAATTCAAAACATAATTGCTTGGTAGTAATATAATAATTATGCTTTTCCCTCTCTTCTCCTTCTCTTTCTCCATCTTCTTCTAGATATGAATTCAACCACCTCTTATTCTTTTCTCCATAGAGACCCAACACTATTTCTCAATTCTAAGCTCCAGTGATGGGAAAAAGAAAGGGGGCTATTTTTTTCATCCAAGAACCCCTCTTGCAGCACATGAATTTACATTAGCTAAGAATCTATCTTATTTCTTATTCATTTACTCATGAAGCAAATTACTGCTATCTCCCTGTATGCTAGCTAGGCCATGGGCCTGACGCTTGTAAATGCCTAAGTTTCATGGGGAAAAAAAAAAATAGCACCTCAGAGTTGCTGGCCACCTCCTGGGTTATTTATTACCCAGAACCTCTTGTCTAATCCTTCCCTCCCTCCTACCCCACTTTCCCTAGTGGAAAAGTGAAGCTTATGGAATAAGGTTATAGACACATGTATACTGTAGTAGCCAAGACTACTGATAGCCAATTTTTTCCTTTTCTAGTAATTTAGATCCAAGGCTCAAAGAAAGAAAAAAGGAAATCTTTTTCCAGGGATTTGGATGAAAAACAAGTCAGTGTTTATTGGTGACCACATTTGATTCTCTGTGAAGTAGGAAACTAATTCTGCAGCAAGAGAGAGACAGGGGGCAAGAGAGAAAAAGATGAGGGGGAACGAGACATAAGAGAGAACCATGCAAAGAAGGAGAGGAGAGATCAGAGAGAACATTGGCGGTGTGGGAGTTTACTTCCAAAGCTTTCTGGAGACCTGCTCTCCTGCACTTTGGATTCCATGGGACACCCTGTCAATTCCTCATAATTACTGCCATCATCTAATTATTGCCTCCTACCTTTGTTCTTAAACTAACCTGACATAGCTTCTGTCAGTTGCAATGACAACAGTTATAACCATTACAAAAGAAAAAATTTAGAGCCTAAAAATATTTGAATATTTTGTTCAGTTTCAACAATCCTTACATTCCTTTTAGAAAGGGATGCCACTATACTGGCTGCAAGAAAAGTCACCCATGTGGCTGATAGACTGAAGCTAGTTTTCAGATTACTCCAATTAGGAACGAGGATAAATTTACTGTGTGCATTCCTTATGCCACTGCCCCCCAAAACAGGGGGACTTTTGTTTAAATTTTAATGTACTATTTACATGTACAAATTTTATAACTGTACTGAAGTTCAGAATAGCACTCCCCTCCTTTCAAAAAAATAGGATACATGTTCTAATTAAAACCAATCTGTTAGAATGTGAGGTGGGGCACACCATCAGAGTGTGTCAAATGAGTGGCAATATGTGTGGGAATACCTGTGCATTTCATAGATAATAAGCTAGATGAAGATGCTACAGCTCTTAGCTCAGTAGTCTAAAGGAAACCTGATTTGAAATTAAAAGTGTTGACAAAAGACAAAATAAAGACAGATAAAGTATAGCTTGGAGATTTTATAGGTTTGCTACAGTGTCAATCATAAGACCAGATTAAGCAGACATCCCTTAGTGGAAAATACGCAGCTGGAGAGAGTTTTACAGGAAGTTGGGAAGGGAGCCCTAGAATTGAGTTTGCCAATAACAGGAGTAATTTGGTGTACAGATATAGAATTCAAACACTTTTAAGGTGTTAAATATGATTGGGATGCTAAATATCACTCCCCTTTCACCCTCAGCCATCTCTGGATTTGAGCGCTGTGTAGAGCCAAGCCCAGGGGGCATCTCCTTAGTCTAACAATTTGTAATTACTATCAAATGCCCTTCAAATTAGAAGCAATATCATATTATTGCTCCATAAATTTGCTATGCAATTTTATTAATTATACAGCTTCATTCATTTTAACAATCAAGAATTCCATGCTCTGCTTTTGCATGTGTGCTTCACAAGCTGCACCACACCAACCTATACTAAGAACGAAAGGAAATAAAGCTACATTTCCACGACCCTTGTGAGCATTTCAGGCCCAGAAGGTTCTTCCCAAATAATTCAATAAGTTTTCAGGAGTCTTATTTATTCTGTTAGAACTTGTACCTACAGACGTGCTATTCTCCAGTTGACACTAATGTCAAAGATGGTTCCAAAGCTACCCTGTCTTACTAACATCCACCAGAGTTGCTGCTACGGCTACTCATGCCATCAATGTGTATGCCAAGGTCCAAAGGTACTGATGTCTGTGCCAAAGGCCAGAAACGCATCATCCCAGATTTATTATTGTACCCTATGCCACCTTCACCAATTCTGAGATCAGTTACCGGTACATCCACATTGTTACACTATCCTAGGTTTTGAAGACAGAAGTTAAATGTCAAAGAAAACTAACCATCTCTGCCCTTCCCGAAAGCCTTATTATCTACTAAGGGGCCCCCAGTGAAACAGCCAAATTCCCATCAACCACAACGCCAAGTCTTACCAGTCACAAGTCTGTCTCTGCACAGACTTTCCAATCATTTTTTTATTGGCCACTCTTAAAAATAAATACTCTTCAGATATTATATATTTGAGGAAAATCCCCAACAAGAAATAAAAAAAGCTCAAAACTATACAAAAAAGAAGTCAGAGGAAATAGAATATGCAGAAAGCAGAGAAAAAGTATGAGAACATAATAAAGATATTTTTCAGACCTGCAAAGTCAAAATTCAGTTATAAGTTGCCTATAAAAACAATCCATCTAAAACTAAGGCTACATAAAAATTGAAAGTAAAATAGTAAAAAAAAAAAAAAAGTTGAAAGAGATACCATGTAAACAACAAAAAAAATTTGGTGTAGTTATGTTAATTTCAATCAAGGCAAAATGTATTATACATTTATGTGTAAAATGTGAGACATCAAAAAACAGTAAGTCCTCACTTAAAATAATCAATAGATTCTGTGACTTTGAACAAAATGGTCTGTAATGAAACCAATTTTATCATAGGCTAATTTATGTAACTAAGAATTGTTATTTTAATTTCTGTATTTTGAGGGTATATTATGTCTTCTTCATAAGTTGAAACTTTTGTCTAATGACAAAAGGTTCCCTCTTAATCAGGTGTTTGAACAATGTTTTTCTCAATGTCATTTTGCTTTAATTGACAAAATGGTACAAAAATATAGGTAAATTCACACAGAAAATGTGAGGTGTCAACATACAGTAAGTTCTCCCTTAGTGTTCTGTGAAAAGACTTAAAACTGATCACTCTCTAGAAAAACTGATCAAAATATATACCCAAAACGCACAAATAACCAATGTCAGTTATGAAAAAGGGGTATCAGTACAGATGTTGCAGAGATTAAACAGATCATAAAAGCACATTTTAAGAAATGTAGACGAAACCAACAAATTACTAAAAAAAATTTACAAATTATCAAAATGTACACAGGAATAAAAAAAATAGCTCTAGTCACAAAATTGAATTTTATAATTAGAAACTGTCCCCCCAAAAATCCCAGGCCCAGATGTGCACATTGGCACCAAGGGAAATGTGCAAAAATGTTTATAGCATCGTTATTTGTAATAGCCTAAAGCTGGAAACAGCCCGAATGTCTAGCAGCAAAAGAATGGAGGGCACAGTCATGCAATGGAGGCTATTCAACAACGAAAATGACAAAACTACTCCTATACAAAGCCTACAAAGCCTGGATGGAGCTCAGAAACTATTACCTCAAGCCAGCCCAAAAAGAAAAAAAAAAAGAAAAAAGAAAGAAAGAAAGAATATACTACATGGTTACAAGTACATAATGCTTAGAAAGAGGCAAAACTAAACCACAATGATTAGGACAGTATTATAAGTGGTAAAACTGTAAAGAAAAGCAAGAAAGGGTAGAGCATAAAAGTGAAATAGGGGTTCCCTCGGTAGGAGAGAGAGGTTTTCTATTAGAAAAGACACCCAGAGGGCTTCTGGGAGGCTGGCAATGTTCTTTTGTTTCACATGAATGGGTAACATGAATGGATAACATGGGTATTCACTTATAAATATTTTATAATTCCCTTTACAATAATAAGCTATAAATATGTGTTCTGTGTACTTTTGCATAGGTATATTATTTCTACATTTTTAAGAATTATAAAAACATAAAGTACCTATCTGTTGTTATAGGAAAGGCTTAAGAAATGGTAGGGAGAACACTGGGATAGCAACAGATGAACACAACTTTGGGAAGAAAATTAGCTTTCTATTGGGTTGGAGGGTGCCGCATGGCAGGTAGAGGAAGAAGAGATGATTCTTGAAGTGTGGTCAAGCCGGTGTGTGCTGGAGCAGTACAGTCAGTGAACTACCCTGGCTAGAACCAGAACAATATAAAGAAATAATAAAAGATGAAGCTGAAATTAATGGTATAGTGAAGGGCATTAAGTACCTACAGTATAATTCAGCCTCTGTTTTAAAGCCTGTGGACAATTCACATCCGGAATTCAGATTTCTAGAGTTCCTTCCATAAGGCACTATATTTTAACCATCTTTCTGCTTTTTAACTAACCATGCTTCTTTGTATCTCTTTGTGAAAAAGTGATGGCATAGCCTTATCAAAGTCAGGGCTGCCATTTTGACATACATAATGCCTGCTAAGGTAGAGATTAAATCAAGCGCCGTTTGAAAAGCCCATAAAAATTTGTATCTGCTTCACTGGATTCAGTGGGTGGAGCAGAAAGTCACCTCGAAGTACTTGCTCTCTCACTTCCATGAAGAATCGCTTGGGCAATTTCCCAGTAGCTCACTGAGTTAAAATAAGAAAGAGTATAATAAGCTCCTGTGACTCTAGCAAATCTCTCCAAGAGCCCCGACACACAGAGCTGGTCACTGGGGAGGAAGTAGGTCGATCTCTTCTTCAAGAGGGAGGCACCCAGGCTTGCTGAGGGCATGACTAAGGCCCAGTGATAGGGAAGGAAGTGTGACGAGGACACTCCCAACAAAAACCACGAGAAAAGTGGGTGGCCAAGCTTTCGACTGAAGGCCATGGATGGGAGAGCTGTTCTCAGCACCCGATGTGACTAATGGGAGTCCTTCTGAACCCAGACACTCTGGGATGAGGGACACCTCATGGCCTAGGTGGAGTCTGGCCCAGGGAGGACGCTGATGCTGAGTGGACAAGAGTCCATGTAACTACGCAGGCGCAAGCTTTGGCAGTGACAATGCGTGACTGTGAGACACATGTAACATAGAACATAATCAGACAGCACAGCTTCCTCTATGGCTGATATCTGAAAAAGACCCTGGTGACCTCACATTGGACTGACTATAGAAGGCATCAAATGTAAGGTCAATGGGTTGGGTAAAACTTCAAAAGGGAAATTGGACTCCTTGCCAGTGAATGTATTTGGTAGAGCTTCAGATCATTAATTAGAAAGGTTAAAATAAATTAGCTCAAAGTTGTACTGAGTTTGTGAAGCATTCCTGCTACCAACATCTGATGCCAGAGATTTCTGCACAATCGGCTTGTATCGGCCTTGTGCATATATCATTCCCTACAGGTACTGAAAGCATAGGTTTTGGGTAGGAATTAGAGGTCTGTTTGCCTGGAAATTTCTTTTCAGGCAACTCAGGTACAAGGAGCATACCTGGCTCTGGAAGAATAGCCACCAAAGACACCTCCCAGCCATCTGCAACTTAACTTGAAGAAGAGAGTCTGTTATCTATTTGTTCTTTGAGCAACAGTGATCAAACTCTCCTATACGCCTGGAACTGTGCTGGGTGCTGGGAACACAGTGATGAATAAGACGTAGTCATCATCATTTAGCAAACGATAAAAAAAAAGTGCAAACACATCAACAAAGCTATTTGCAGAAAATTCTCTAACTGAACAGAGAAACAAACAGTTCTGGTGTGAAGGGGAGAGAGCAGGGAGAAGAGCAAGCTTCACAGATGGACAGAGAAGGGAAACTGCATGTGAAGTAGGAAGAAAGAGATGTAGAGGCAAAGACGACTCAAAGCAGCAGGCATGTTAGAGGGAGCACAGGGAAGCTCAGGGCTGCTGCCCAGAGCCCAGTGAGACAGGAAGAGGCCCGGGAAGCATGGGCTGCAGCAGGGAAGGCTTTGTGGAGCCTTCAGGGGGTTTGTTTTTTCAAACACTCACTGAAATGGGAACATTAGAATGACAAACCCCACTTCACTACCCCAACATCAGACAGACACATACATACAAATACTCATGCACAAAAACCATTCGTTCAGGGAATTGGCTTATGCAATAGTGGGGGCCAGCAAGGCCGAAAGCTGTAGGGCAGCCTAGCCGGTCGGAATTTCTTGGGCAGAACTTGATGTCGCAATCTTCAGGAAGAACTTCTTTCTCTGGGAAGCCTGTTTTTGCTCTTAAGCCCTTTCAACTGATAGCGTGAGGCCCACCCACATTATCAAGAGTACGCTCCTTAGCTAAAGTCAACTGACTGTAGATGTTAACCACATCTACAAGACCTTCAGAGCAACACCCGGGTTGGTGTTTGATTAAATACCTGAGAACTATAGGGCCAAGTTGATGCAAAAACAAACCATCCTGAAGCCATCTTCCCAATTTACAATTAAATATATACTTGTTTTTACATACCAAAAGACAGCTCCCATTAACATCTGCTACAACATTTTCAAATTCCAACAATTATCATTTTAGAATTTAACAATGAATTCCTGTAACATTGCCTCTATTTTCTCTAACATGTGCACATACACACAATAGTACTTCATCAAAGAGAAACAATGCTTCTCATTAATACTCTAATTGAGATGTTGATACTGATTTAGCCATCCAATACTGTAGGATTTAACAGTATTTCTCAAATTTTAAGTCAGTCTATACCTGTCCACGAATCTATACCTGTACTTTAATCTGCAATGAATTTTGTTTTGTTGTTTCAACACAAGACTGTAAACTCTCTTTTTCTTCTGGCTGTTTTCTGAAGTTCTTACTTGCACTAGAATGATTATTACTGTCAAGCATCAACTTCCTGCGCTTAACAGATTAATCTGCATGTTAACAGATAAATCACTCACATTTGTGTCCTGCCTAAAAACCACTTCTTTGAAACCCAAAGGCACTCATTTTTTTTTCCATTCTCACCTGAGGATATGCTTTCATGCTTACTAATTTTTAGAGAGAGGAGAAGGAGGGAAGAGAGAAAGAAAGAGAAACATCAATGTGACAGAGAAATATCAGTCAGCTGCCTCTTGTATGCACTAAACTTGGGACCAAACCCACATCTAGGCAAGTGCCCTGACTGGGAATAGAACCTAAGACCTTTTGGTTTATGGGACAACACTCCAGCCAAGTGAGCCACTGGCCAGGGTCAAAGATACTCATTTTTAATTACTCTTGAGTGCTGAGGTCTTGGTTAGACTAGGTATTTTTATTAAATGACTTATTTTTTCATTAAAAATAGACTATCCCTTGAACAGACTATCCTTTGCGTACAGGGTAACTAGCATGCTGCACTAAGCAGCCATCAATCAGCCTGTGAGAAACACAGCAGAATGTTAATAATGTATGAAATCACCACCAGCCAAGGCTGTGAAGATCAGAAACCATTTGTGGAGTCCTGATAGTTTCAGGGCCACAGTCAACACAGGTAGAAGTATCTAACGGTGCCTGATGCTGTCAGTGTTCCGTTAATATTTATTAAATCTAAAGAGAAAGGGAGAGAAGTTGCACCTTTTGGAGAAAATCAACCTTCATTTTCACATGGTGAGGAAGAGCTAGAAATTAATATCAAACCAAATGGAGTTTTGTATATATCAGTGTTCAATTTATCAATAGAAAAGCAGATACGTATCACAGATTTTAGGTTCACTCATATTCAAAACTCTACTTTGAGATATCTTCATAAACCCCTTCATTGAAATGACTCACTACTGGTGACCTGGCGGCTTATAGGGCAGGGGAAGGCTATGGGGACACCGCTGGACCTCTTCACAATGGTTGCCATGTATGTGTCTCAACAACCAGAAAGCACAGGAGGGGGCTGAACAATGAGAGTGGGAACTGGGATGCCAACGCGAAGGATTAGCAGATAACTGAGGCCTACTTTGAGTTGCTCAGCCAATGTAAAAAAAATCAACAAATCCAGGGAGGTGACTTAATAGAAATGAGAGCACCAGGGTATAAAATCAGACAATGTCCATAGGCAGGGACAAGGGAAGCTGGTAGCAACCCCTGAGAGCTCTAGTCACACACATGGTTAGCTTTGTAGCCAGCTCCTGTAGCCGGAGTGAGGGCATGCTAGGAGTGCCCGCATGGAGAGAAGAATAGGCCTAAAGGATGCCTCCCGATACACATTGTGTCTGAGCCTGGTAAATCCTATCTGATGTTTACAGTCAAGGTATATGTGCACCTGTGCACAATACAAGAAAAATCAGGTCCACAGCACCTTTTCCTTAACACTGCTCTGATAATGTTTTCAGTGGCTTTCGTTTGTCTAACAATCTTCCTGCAAATCAGCAGCATTCAGAATTAAGAACAGACAATATCTAATAGGACAACTACAATTTCTACTGATTTGAAGAATATGTTGTCTATTGAACTGAATCATCCTCTTTTTTGCTGTCCTTGTCTCTTCACAGTATGGCTCTACCTGCTCAGGGCACACACCTTCAAGGACACTAGGTAATAACACAGCAGCTGTTCTAGGCCCCATCTCCTCCGCTCTGCTCCGAGTTTTCTCACTTCAAGCCATTCAGTTCCCATTTTGTTGACTTAATACATGAAATACAGTCCTCTCTTCCACACTGCACTTCCTTAAGATCTACCGGGATTCTCATTTCCTCCATCCCCAAGACCTCCTTTCCAGAACCCGCAGCTCTCTTCCCCACTGCCGAAAGGTGAGCACAGCCTGCCATTCTCCAGTCTTAATTTATGCTCTACACTTGCTCAATCCAGGTTACATTGTAGATTCATCTGGGGAACTTATGGGAAACTCCTAAGACACATCATTGCCTGGACCCAATAGATTCTTACTTAATTAAGCTGGTGGGGGGCACGGGCATCAGTGAGCTGTTAAGCCTCCTGGGGATGCGAACACACAGCAGCCTTGGGGCCCACTGCTGCAGCCAAAGCTTCTGCCACCACCCCTGCTGGTCTGCAAGGTGACTGGGGGCAAGGGTCACCACACTAAGTCACAAAGGGTCTCAGGAGTCACTACAAAGGACCATTGAAAAGCAGAATATGGCACAAAAAGCAGAATATACTCTAAGAATTATACACACTCTAAAAATTATAAGCACCAAAATGACACAGCTAAGTACCTGTGGATTAATCACGAATGGCCAAAGCGGAGGCTCTTGAAAAGGAAGCATTTATGGCTTCCTGACTTCCAGCAAAGGGCCCTTACTTATTCATCAGATTGAGTGTTCACCAGATTAATACAAAATTCCATTCAGAAAAACCATGAACATCCTACCCTCAGAAGTCAGCTAAAGTCTGTTCAGGGCACTCAATTTTTAACTACCCAATTCCCTATTCAAGCTCATGAAATAATGATGAAAATATCAAAGAACAATCTGCTTCAGAATCATCGATTTAAAAGTACACAGCACATGAAGACATAATTATATCTTTGGTGATTAACAACACAGGAATTTATTTAAATTAGAGACCTTCTGGTGGAAATAAGCTGCAATCATAGGGTGATATGACTGGCACACACTGCATTCAGAGTGGAGTGAGTCACTATAACCCCACCCAAACTGCTCTTACTCACATCAGAGTCAGTTTTCAAGTAAGTAAGTAAGTAAATAAATAAATAAATAACTGCAGGATATACATTATGAATAAACATGAGCAGTTTAATGTTACTTTACATTTATTTAAGAATTCTGGGAGTTTCTTTGCTAACAGCTGCATTATAGTCCCAAATGATACCTGAGAGCAGGAAAAGTAAAATGTATGAATTATGTTTTAAAACCATAGATGGAGGGGAAAAAACAAGATTTGCCCAATGGGTATTATACAAATAAACTGTGATAAAGAAGTAAAGCTTAGAGAAGTGAAAAAAAATACCCATACCTGGAAAATAGAGGTGGAAGAAAATGCTATGTATATTAATTTTAATAAAGTCAAGTACTGCACAATGCTTAAAGAGCTAACTAAGAGAAACAATCCTTTTATTTCCTTTCATCAACTCCTACTAAATTTATGGATCAACAAAATAACATGCATACAATCCTCCCACTCTCTCCACCTCATACACGTAGTAATCCTCAGCCTCTCTGAGTCCCCCTTGCTCTTCTGTATCTGTGAGGCCTTGTGCAATGCTGCTCC
Organism: Pteronotus mesoamericanus; assembly: GCF_021234165.1. NCBI lineage: Eukaryota > Metazoa > Chordata > Mammalia > Chiroptera > Mormoopidae > Pteronotus > Pteronotus mesoamericanus. The sequence continues at coordinate 9,149,088 of NW_026555310.1, forward strand.
CCGTGTCTGGAATACCTGCCTTTACTCTTCTTCAGGAGTCAATATTTGGCTGTCTTTTGAAACAAAGCTCCAATATCACATCCCTCTTTTCTTCCTCCCCTACCCTCTAAAGGTAAGTTGGGTTGGGGTTTGTTTGTTTTTTTTTTCTATTTTCTAAATCATTGTACTTTCTCCATGGCTAATCTAGGCACTTGATAATCTTTTAGTAATTAACTAAATTATTGGCATTCTCTTAAAAAGAAATTTGGGTCATTACTCAATGAGAAGAGGACTGGCCTCAATATAAAATTTTATTGTTTTTCATGAACATATGTTCCTTATATTTTGTTGCTTTTCTTCTTTGAAGAATGTTTTAATCATACAGTTTTAAAAAATTCACTATTAAAATATGAAAAGCATTAAAAATGGAAGGAAAATGTCATCTGACATTCCATCACTCAGCACAATTGCTACAAGTTCCTCCCAATACATTTTCTGTATGTAGTTTCTAAATAAAGAAATCAAGATGTGCATAACAATTACATTTGGCAGAAGATTAGAGAGATGATAATAATATAGATCATAATTTACAAAAAGATAAATCATAAAATAATCTACAAACAAGACAACACAACCAATCATTTCTATAGCCCAATAAATCTGTAACAAAAAGATATAGCAAGGAATTTCACAAGGATGATCCCTTGAACCTACATCTCCACTGCAGCAGCTGAGTGTGTGCTGCTGCCTTTCGCCAAACCAGGAAACACAGGAAGAGGAGCAGATTTGAAGAGAAGAGACATATTCAGTTTTTTAAAAGATGGGATTTATATGCCGGTAGAGCACCAAAGACATGCCCAGTAAGTAGCTGATTGTCACTAGTCTGTACTGGGATAGACAGAAAAGATCCAAAAGCACTTAGGTTAGAGGTGAGGTTTGCACTTTGCAGTTATAAAAGTGGGTAAAATTCCACAAAGAAGAGAAAGGGAATTGAGGTCAGGATCCCAAGAATGCCAACCTCAAAGGAAGTGGGAAAGGAAAAATAACTACCCTGTTTAAAGAGAGGGCTGCTCCACAGAAAGGAGAAAAAAATAAGAGAGTGCTGTGAAGAAATATAATACGGGAATCAAGAAAATGGAATGTAATAAATTAAAGGAAAAAATGATTGACAGTATGATATGTTTAAGTGAAATGAAAAATTAAGAAGTGGAATATATGTGTTAAATTTAACATTTAGATCATGTTGACCTCAGCCAGAACATCTTAGTGTTTGAGTAGAGAGAGATTAGAGTGCGTGAGTTTGGTCCTACATAGGAAGAAAGGAAATGGAGGCAATGAGCGTAGGTATTTTAATTCCAAAAGATTGGCTGCAAAGGGACAGAAAGACATGTCAATAATTAAGCAACATAGGCTTAAGGAATGAGAGAGATAGAACTGTGTTTCTAATGGAGGGAACTGAACAAGAATGCATTTGGTACTTGTATTATGGATATTTTTGTACATTATTTGCTTTCTCTATTGAACTCTCATGTGGCTAGACTATGGAGACACTATGCTCCATAAATGTTACTTAATCAATGAATAAGTTAACCAATCAGAAAGAATATGAAATGTATGATAAACGCATACAAACTTGAAAATCACAGAAACAACCTGGTGTCACAGAGTAAAACTGGAGTTGGAGCGAGGAGGGTGGGTGGGAGTAGAAGAGGGTATAGAGGGGGTAAGTGGTGATGGGAAAAATTAATTTAATTTAAAAAAATAATAATAATAGCAATAATAAAGGAAAAAAGGAGAAAGGACAAGAAGCCAAAGCAATAACTTCAGTGTCTTTATTTTGCTATTACAGACCATATAATAATTAATAATTCTACTTTATGGGAACATTATTTACACTCAGTTCCAAATAAGTTTTCCAGGGCAGTTGCTACTTAGCAGCACTTGCTGAAACAGCAGTAAGCAATGGTCACTTACAAACAAACAACTCAGTATCTCATGTAGAGTGACCACTGCTCCTTTCTCTTGATTTGATTCCCTCTCTTGCACCCTTCAAGAGAAGTATCAATTCTACCGTTCTTACTAGAGTTTATGTTGTAACATTTTAATTCTGGGCTTTGTTGGGTCACAACAAACTTGTGAGAATGGAACTTGTGAAGAGATCACTCTCTTCAACTATGCCGTGAGAGCTAGTAAAGAAAAGAAAACCAGGAACAAAATTAAATTACCTGTCATCTTCTGAAATGCTTAAGGGGAAAATCTAGTAAACACCAGATAAAAAAGTCAAGGATGAGATATTATACCTGCTCTGGGGAAAAGAAAAATAGCTGTATCAATTCAGCCATATGACTTTCTCACAAGTCATACAAGCTTTAACACCTGTCACCTCGGTGCCAGGTGGATTCCAGCGGCAGGTGCTGGGACCCATCAGCATGCCCGGTGGTGGGAAGCTGGAGTAGGTTGTGTCCGTAAAGAGTCAATCTCAGGAAAAGACAAGGTAAAATCTGCCCCAAAACCTGAAAATTTAAAGAGGGATGCAGAGAACAGAAAAATACCGTAGAGGAAAAAATATGAAGCAATGTTAATGAGAGAAAGACAAAGACGACTACCACCATCAACAGAAGAAAGGGGGAAGTGTGCCCATAGGTAGCAAAATAGAATAGCAAACAACTACTTGGTTAGAAATGGAACCTGTAAAGACAACGCTCAAAGGTGAACAAGGAGCTCTGTGGCTTTCCTTGCTCCGCGGAGCAGAGTTATTGATCAACGACCCTTCCCTCAGACTTCTACTACCAGGTAATGAAGGAACTTAACAATCCTCAGTAAAATGTACCCACAAGTTATAGAGAGACTTCTTCTCAAAAGGAAAAAGATATGGAGCTGTGTGTATATTATAGGAGGAAGGAGATCTCAGAAAAATCATACTGTTAAAGTAAGTGATCATAAAAACTTTTCCGTCTTCATTCACTACATAAATGGAAGTTATACGCTGATGTTTGTAATGCCAGCCCAAAGGTAACGATGAATTTGAGAAAAACAACAAAGGAAAACAGCAGTGTTTGGACCATTTCTGAAAATCTTTTGCTCATATTGGGGCTAGAAGGGTGGGGCAGAAGTATTGAGGGATGGAAGAAAAAAAGAGAAGAGAACAAAGAGGAAGAAAAACTGATAGAAACAGAAATAGAGAGACAAAAAGGCACAAAAAGCCAGAGAGAGAAATTCCAAAAAATGGATAAAGGCAAAAAGAGACAGAGAAAGACAGAGAGGCTGACATATTGGGTGGGGTGGGGGGAGCGGAGGAGGTTGCAAGAAATCACCCAAATCGCTTTTCTGCATTCAGGCCACTTCATATCTAAATTGGATAGACAGGAGAAAATATATCTTTTTAGATCTATAGATAAATAAATTTGAGAATGTCATGAATAAACTATTCTGGATAGCCAATCCCTTATCTAGGAAATGCTTCTCATGGCAAATATAAATCCTGCATGCTTTGCTGTGTTTCTTCTCAATACTAATGGAGGATGGTTTGAGTCTATCCTCTAGGAAATAATTTTTCTTTCTTATATCTTCCCTCAGGCTTTTTCTTCTCTTGGCTGAATCACTGTTTCCCTACCTGTTTTTCATGGTTCTAATTTTCTAAACTTTTAATTATCTTTATTGGTTTCCTGAGCATCCTCTGCAAATCCCCCGCGGGGCCCACCTCAGACTGCTCCAATAACAAGGATCACAATGAACACGCATAAGTCATCTGACAGCGCTGGTAGGAAATTCTGCAGTTACACTGGCCTTTATTTCCTTCAACCATCACTATCTCCCCTTCATATAGACATCGCAGCTCCCTTTATTGTGATGATGGGGGAAAGGCCCATAGAGATTAAACACCTTGGAGATTCCTCTTCAGAAAGGGGAGGATGGGCGTGTGGGCAGGAACACAAATTCAGAGGCAGTCAGTCCCTGTCTGGTGGAGAGAGAACAGTGTGGGGATGTGAGGCAGGAATAGAAAATGGAAGCTGAACTCAGGAGGCTTGTGTCCCATGGAGAGGATTTTTCTTCTGTCCGTTGGGCAATAGGTGTTTTAAACAACCACATGCAGGGTCGGGCTTGTCTTAATGGGTGGCTGCTCTGGCCAGTCTGTAGTGCGATCTGGAACAGGTGAGAGAGGCTTATACCCAATAATCTGTGAGAATAATAGGAGTTTCTTGGTATGGGCCTGGTGAGATGTGATGAGTCCCAAACTACGATAAAAGTGACAGAAACAGGGGGTTTCGACCTGCATTCTGGAGCCATTAAAGAACAGAGGAAGTTAGAGCCAGTGGAAGAGACTGAAAGGAATAGTCAAATGACAGCAGATGTGGCAGACGGCACCAATCACCCCTGCGTGGACGGGCAGCTACACAGAGACTTCAAGAAGCTACAGACTCCGTGCTCAGTAGGTCACTGTGGACCCTAAACGGGCCGCCACTACTAAGCACTGACACCAGAAGACAGGCTGTCACGAGTCAAGAAAGAAATACACAGAGATAAAAACTATTCGATCTAGAAGTTTTATGATGATGGTGAGGAACGAGGTAAACTTGAGGGACACAGAAGAGGCAGAGAAGGAGTTTTGCTTTGGGCAATGTTACAGACAGAAGAGAATGAGCAGAAAATGAGCAAAGAGTCATCAAGCATTATATTCTCATGTGTGAAAATACATCAGCACTTGGCAATGAGCAAGCCTTAGCTAAAAAAAGAATGAATCTGGCATGAAATACTCCCATGATATGAAATATCTAAGCATTAATAAGTACAATATTTAAGAGACAATCAGGATGTTTAAATGGAATGTATTGGTCTCTTCATGCATAGATATTGATATACATTTAAATTCTCCACTAGGACTGCCCATAGGGAAAAAATGACCAGCACTGCAAATAGGAACATAAACATAAATCCCAATTATAACATTATCAGTCACTATGTATTACTTTTCCACAGGTTAGTGGGTAATACACTGCTAGTGCTTCCCACCTGGTATGTTTATAGGGCATGAAATAACCCGTATATTTAGATTTTAGCTTCAGCATTATTTTCACTACACCACAAACTATAAAGGTATCTAGGACTGTGTCTAGACCATTATAGAAGAGACATAACATAACATAAACTCTGTTAATCTTTGGAGTCTTGATATGCCTGATTCCTTTGCTCTAAAAAAATCGTTCACATTTTTAAAAGAGTTCTAAACAATTTGTGAAAGCTTTTTTAGTCTGATTTGTCCTTGAGTGATCTAAAGCTAGAATTCTCATCTGCACGGTATCATGTCATCATTCCTTAAGTCCCCGTTACCATACGGCTTGTTCTGCTCCCAATATGCTATGGTTCTAGGCCTGTTCAAGCCTTGGTGGACTTTTCCAAAGAGCTCTTCCATATACTATGGCAAAATAATATTTTGTTTCTTTCTCATTGCCCTCTTCCCAATAACATCTGGCATTAGAATCCTAAGCTCTAGATTTTGAAATTGTGTTTTATGGAATTCCAAGCCAGGACGCCCCCCAACTCACCTGCCATCCAGGCTTCAACTAGAGTATCTCTAATTCTATCAGGTTCATCCTATTTTATCCAGAAACAAGATACACTGCTGGTTTGGAAACAAAACAAGATGAAAATACTGTTTTAAAGTTTTAGACTTCCTGTTGTGTCACTGTTTTCTACAACCTAGTAATGGCAAAATAATTAAGCAATCATATTCCCAAGTACATACAGCATCCTAAAGAAAAGTGTTTACTATAAGACTTTCCCATTTTGACTTTGGATGAAAGAAGCTAATACTAAATTTTCAACCAAGTCCACTGTAAACTATAAATACCATTTGGGGCAAAATATCACTGAGATCTGCATTTGACACAGGTAAAAAATAGATTATTAGTCATCAGGTAGAAATTTGTTTAAGAAATTTTGTGCTGAGAGTTTTAAAAAAATAAGAAGAAAAGAAAAATGCTGATACAAAGAAAAGACTGAATTTGTTATAGGATAATTATCTGCTGCTCTACTTAAATTCTCTTTAGAAAAGTAGAAGTAACTTTAGGTTGACATGTTTTTAAAGGTAGCTTAGGGTTGCTTTGGCAAGTAACCAAATAATAACAGCAGACTTCTAAGCAGATGGACTAGAACCAGATGTCAAAAGCAAGTTAACACATCATGAGACTGCTCCTTCCCCAAATGGTACAGAGACATCAGAAGATGATGGTGTGGCCCTTTGCCAGTCATACCCGCGGCAGGAGGTGTCTGGGATGAGATGAGATCTTAATGTACGGGAGCCACTATGAGGAAACACGAGAAGAACAGCGTACCTATTCTATTACTGCTTCAAAAATAATCTCTCTCAGATCCACGCTCACTATTATTTGGAATAATTGAATAAGACCTATACCTCCTAGAAATTTTAAGACAGGATAAGAACAGCTAACAGAGATATTGGATGTCACTGTCTAGCCCAGCTAGCCGTTTCTTAAGAGACTTAGTATTGACAGTAAAGGATCTTGTCCCCAGCCTTCAAGAATCAAAAACCTGATTTGAGCAGCACCTCTGAGAAGTAACCCATTCCTTAGGGGTAGACTCACAGTAGACTGCTCTAAAACACAGAATACTAATGGCCACATATAAAGAGAGACAATATAAACATAATAACGACCAAAATCCTCATATTTGTTTGATTAGAGTATCCATAGTAGAGTTCTTCCCTGTAGGCAGACACATCTGGGGATCCAAATTATGATTAGAAATGTATATGGTTAGCATGAACTTGGGAAAAGGGACATTATTTAGACGATTCAGTTCTTTACTAATAACATACAAAAATGCCTGCTGCCTCCATCTTCATAGGAGAGATTCTCTGAGCAAAACAGAAAAGTGGCATCACTGACTCTCTCCTGAGCAATGCTTGGCCGTATCACGCCAACGCTGACCTCCGTAATGGTAAGTCCCCTGAGGGCTCAGGGACATTGTCTTCTTTCTCATTACTATATCTCATGTCTGGCACCTGATAGGCATTCAATACCTATTTTGTTGGCTGAATGAGCTCAACTCACCTTTTTCTATGGTTGAAAGACTGACCAATGCATATTCTACTTTCAAATAAGTTAATATTCAAGCAGTTACTATAGAGCCTGCTGTCCCAGGGGCCATTTCACTGAAGCTGACTCGACCTGTCTCTGCTCTAATATATTCAACATGAAGTCTCAGGAGAAACATCCTATATTCCTTATTATATCAGAACTATCCCCAAGCCCAGCAACTCTCATTTTGACTTATTTCAGGTTATTTTATTTTCAGTTGGTATAAATCCAATTTGGCTACTGGTAAAGATATGGAAACCATCTTGGGGTCAGGGAAAGTAATAGCTAGTGAGTGATGACTGTTACTTGAACCTTTAATCTCTTTTCCTTCTCTATCTCCAGTGCTTTTTCTCAACTTTCTTTTGAATCTCAAAGCTCACTTTTTCTCTTTTCCATTCCTCTCCATTTAATGCTACTCCTAAGAAATAATCTCTATTTCTCCTTTCATTTCCCTCATTATTTTTTCACAGTCCCATTACATTTCTACCTGCAAACCACCATGCACCTCATCATTCAAAACGGCCTTTGACATGAACTTCACGCAAAATGGCTCCTCCATCCCATTCACTGAATGACCTTGTTTTTTTCTCAGTGCTTTGCCAAGAAATGGTCTGTTTTGGAGAATCCACACACAAAAAACTTTTAAAAATTATGTTAATCCTTCAGTATCAGACTCTCAATAAAATGCTTGTACATAATTGCGCAGTATCTGTTATATGTGAAACATGTTAGCACAAATATTCTTTCCTTTAAACTCCTTATCACATAACACAAGCAGAAACAAGGTCTAGTGACATACTGAATCCCTTTAATGCCTACCAACAGATTTTTTGTCATAGCACAAGGACCCACCACAACAACAAAAACATGTTGATCAGCATAGCAATATACTAACCACAGCCATCGCTGCATACCGATATTTCAGTCGACAATGAACCCCATTTAAGACAGTGGTCCCATAAGTTTATAAGAAAGCTAAAAAATTCCTATAACCTAGTGGCATTAGGGCCATCATATCATTGTAGTGAATTCATTACTCAGGTGTTTATGGTGATGCTCGTGCAAACAAACCTGCACTGCCAATCATATAAAAGTATAGCACATACAATTATGTCCGCTATATAATACTTGATAATAAACCACTGTTACTGGTTTATTATCAAGTATAATATAGCAATATTGTGCTATATTTTTATCATTATTTTAAAATGTACTCTTTCTACTTAAAAAAAGTTTGCTGTAAAACATTGTCCTGGGTTATGCCAGAAGCAGCCTCATGTTTACCAAGTCTCATGACTATATCATTTTCTCTTCTGCTTGATTTAATCACATGTTGCTTTGTCCATCACTACCCCTAAGTATACAAAATCCACTGCTAATTTTGCCAGTAAGAGGCCACATTGAGCAGCTGACCTGGAAATAAAATTAAAAGTGATTAAGGGCTACAAAGGAGGAAAATCAATGATGGTTATGGCTCACCTGTCGGGAATGACCCCTTCCACCATAGCTGCCTACCATCTTTAAGAACAAGAATAAAACTGACAGAAGCTATTAAAGCACATGCTTCAATAAAGGCAACAAGACCAACAAAACTTCAAGAAGGGCCTATATCAGACATGGAGAAATTGCTGATGGCCTGGTTGGAATACCAGACACAGAAGTGTAACCCTCTTGGCACCAGGACCATCAGAGCCAAAGTTTGTTCTCAATGTTGAGCCAAAAGGCCAGACCTGACCATGGTGTTGGATCTACTGCTAGCTCTGAGTGGTTTAAATAATTCAAGAATTGTTATTCATCATATAATGTGAAACTGAGAGGTGATTCCATGAGTGCTGATGTGAAGGCAGCTGAAGAATTATTGGAAACTCTAGATAAGCTGATTGTGAAGGGGAATCACTTGTCAGAGCAAGTATTCAGCATGGATGGAAACTCCCTGTTCTGGGAATGGATGCCTGAGAGGACTCTTCACCCATTAGGAGACCAAGTCCATGCCAGGTGTCAAGGCTTTTGAGGACAGGATAACAGCCTTGCTTGGGGACCATGTTACGGGTTTTGTGATCTGGAACAGGGAGAACCTCACAGCTTTTGAGCACATCAGTAGGCACACACTGCCGCTGTATCACAGGAGCAGTAAGAAGTCATGAGTGACCCAGCTGCTCATTCCAGATGCCCTCCTGAAAGCTGTGCCAGTGAAATTGAGAAGACTCTTTGGAGAAACCAAACAAGATTTTGCTTGTTGTTTCTAATGCTCCAGGACATTGCCTTTTATTAGTGATTTTCATCCTTATATCAAAGTGGAGTTTATCTCTCCAATCACCACTTCTTTGCCCCAACCAATGAATCAAGAAGTGGCAGCAATTTTGAAGGCCTTCTACCTGAGGAGGACTTCCACCCAAGCTATTGATGCAACTGACGAAGACACAGAAGGCCCAGATGCAATTCAGGAAGGACTGCCTCTGTGACTGCAACTATTACATTGTTGGACTTGGAGCGGTGTCACCCAGGAGTGACATGGCATCTGGAAAGAAGCACCCAAGAGGTCTGTCCATAACTTTGAATGGATGAAGAAGATGCAAAAATCAGCAAGGCTGTGTTTGAGACAGAGAACAACTCTACCCTGGGTGTGGATGAGGATGACATTGAGGGATCCCTAGGGAGGTCCCTGTGGAACTTACTAATGAAGAAGTGTTAGAATTGGAACAGGGACACATAGCTAAATGAGAGGTTAAAAAAAAAAAGAAGGAAACTGCAGGAGAATAAAATGAAGAACCTCCAAGAAAATTCACCACATAGGGTTTAGCAGAAGCTTTTGCAGAACTCAACAAGCTTCTTAAACTTTTTGAAAACATAGACCCCAACCCTGAAAGGTTTTCATTGATAGAGAAGAATGTTCATGGTGTATTATCTACTTAAAAACAAATCTATGATGAAGAAATGGAAGCAAATCACTGTGGACATATTTCTGAAAAGAGTGAGGCCTCTTCAAGGAGAGCTGCAGGCAGGGCCTTCAGGGGGTGTTCTACGAGGAGGGTTGTTATCACGGGAGATGATGGCTCCGTGCATGTATTTGCCCAAAGACCTTCCAGCGGGACAAGACATGGAGGTCGGAGATGATCCAGAACCTAGGTTGACGGAGGCCAATGTGTGTGTTCGCGTCTTAGTTTTTAACAAAAAAGTGTTACAAGTAAAAAAAAAATACTTTTTTAATACCAAAAATGTTTATGAGGTTATAAATAAAATATTTCTGTACAGCTGTATAATGTGTTAGTGTTTTAAGCTAATGGTTATTTTAAAAGTCTATAAGTTTTAATAATTTTAAAGTTTATAAAGTAAAAATGTTACAGTAACCTATGGTTAATTTATTATTAGAGGAAGAAAAATGTTTTTATAAATCAGCGTAGCCTATGCATACAGTGAGTGTGAAGTCTACAGTAGTGCACAGTGATGTCCTAGGCCTTCGCACTCACTCACTCACTGGCTCACCCAGAGCAGCTTCCAGTCCTGCAGGCTCCACTCATGGTAAGTGCCCTATACAGGTGTGCCGTTTTTTATCTTGTACACTGTACTTTTACTGTTTCTTTTCTATGTTTTAGGAAAGTTTAAATACACAAATACCACTGTCTTACGATTACCTACAGAATTCAGTACGGTAACATGCTGTGCAGGTTAGTAGCCTACAAGCAATATGCTACATCACATAGCCTAGGTGTGTAGTGGGCTATACTATCAAGTTTGTGTAAGTGCACTCTCTGATGTCAGCATAACGATGAAATTGCCATTGATGTTAGCACAACACCAAAGCATTTCTCAAATTGTATCGCCATCATTCAGCCATGCATGACTGTAACCGATTAACTAGTCTTCTTAAGATCACACAGGTGATATAAAAATACATAATATATAGATATGAAACAATCTCACATATTTTCAAACAATATATGTTTATTAGTTCTTTATAAATTAGCTAAAGTATCTAATAGAGGCCCTGACACAGATTAAGAGCTTTTGAAATTTTAATTCGTTTTCCCCCTTTTCTCTAGTTGAACCCCCCCATACTCATACACTTGCACACATGTGCATCTATTTCCCTAACTTAACCTAGTCATTAATGGATAATGAGTGAATTTTGAGAAAGATTAACATGCATGCCCACAGGATGGATTTTTTTTGTAATAACAAAATTTTTGGTGTATCTTTTTAATAGGGAGAAAATTAAATATCGGAAAAGAAAGAAAAATTAAAATGGATGTTCCTATCAATTGATATACGTAGACTTGCTCCTTGTGCTAAAAATGCCAAAGGTAATTTTTTAATACTTTTCACTAATTCATTTCCTTCATTGTTCCTTCTGGGGGTTTCAATATAATAGGCAAACAAGCAAAAATAAAAATTTAGGAACCATTATTATTAATAAATGCAGGCTCCTAGGTAAAGTGTCAAAACATCTTCAAAGGGCCTGATTTTAACCTCCAATTCATTCCACTCTCTTTTGTCCAAACACAAAATGCATGCCACTCAACCAAGGCACACATTTTTAAAGTTTGACATTGACATGCACTACACAGAGAGCAGAACTGGGCAGAGGTCCATGACTTATTTTGATTTATATTCTGTCATTGAAGCTAATGTACAGGGAATGGCTCAAAAGCCTCTTCCTTTTCTCTAGCCCTTGAAATAGAATTAAGCATAGAACAATATTAATTTTTAAGTTAACTTACTCTAATTGAATGGCAATGTTTTATTATAGTCATGTATCAAACAAAGACCACAATACATCATAAGTGACATAGTTAAAGTTGATCCTTTTATGCTCTGCTTTCCATTCTCCTTGAGTTTTTTTTATCTACAAGCTCTTTAAATACCACCATTAGTATATTAATATACTCCGTTAGTAAATTAACGTTAGTAAATCATCCTTGTACTAGTGACAGCATTCCTAAGTCATGCTCAATGATATGCAAACCAGTTCATACTTCTTTCAACAGAGGTATTCTTATATAATAGAAACCCATAGCTAAAGGAATCTTAAGTGGTCATCCAGTCTATATGCCTTCTTTCAAGAAGAATAACATTTTCTCCTGTGTTCCACGTCGTTGCCCTTCAGACGGTTGGTTCTGTCTCTTAGAAACACCCAAGGTAAAGTAATGAGTTAGTGACATTTCTCTTTTTTTATTGTGGTCAAAAATAACACAGTAGATCCACCCTCCTAGCAAATTTTTCAATTGTACAATACAGTATCATTAACTATAGGAACAATGTAGTACAGCAGATTTTAGACCTTTTTCATCTTGCATATTCCCACTGAACAGCAACTACCATTTCCCCCTACTCCAGCCTCCAGCCATCAACACTCTACTTTTTGCTTCTGTGAGTTTGACTACTCTCATGTGCCTCATCTAAGCAGAACCATGTGGTATCTGCTCTTCTGTGACTGGCTTATATCACTTAGTACAGCACCCTCAAGGTCCACTCAGGTTGCCACATATTATAGAATTTCCTTTTTTATGGCTGAGTATTCCGTTATATGTGCACCACATTTTCTTTACTCCTTTGCCTTTCATTGGACTTTTAAAGTACTTTCACATTTTGGCTCTTGTGAATAATGTTGCACTGAGCATGAGAGTGCAATTATCTCTTTGATGTTGACTTTAATTCTTGAGGATATATAGCCGGAAGTGGGTTTGCTGGATCATATAGTACTTCCACTTTTAAAATTTGGAGAAATCTCCATACTGCTTTCCATAGTAGTTGCCCCATTCTATGTTCCCATCAACAGCATGCAAATGTTTCAATTTCTTCACATCCTCACCAACATTTGTTATTTTTTGTTTTTTGATAATGGTCATCCTCACTGGTGATATCACATGTTGGTTCTATAGAATATACTGACATGAAGGCAGATATATACACAAATGGAACAGAATAGAAAAATAAATCCATGCATACATGGGCAACCGGTCCTCAGGGTACCAAGAATACACATTGGGGAAAGAATAGTCTCTTCAACAAATGGTGTTGGGAAAACTGGATATCCACGTGCAAAAACATGATATTAAACCCTTATCTCACAACATACACAAAAGTCAACTCAAAAGCAATGAAAATTTAAGTGGAAGACTTGAAACTATAAAATTCCTAGAAGCAGGCATAGGGGGAAATCTTCATGACATTGTTCTTGGCAATGATTTCTTGGAGGTAAAAAGACAGAGGCAACAGAAGCAAATAGACAAGTGAGACCACATCAAACTGAAAAGCTTCGGCACAGGAAAGGAAACAACAGAGTGAAAAGGCAGCCTACAGAATGGGGGGAGTATTCACAAACCACATATCTGAGAAGGTGTTAATGTTTAAAATATACAAGGAACTTCTACAACTTACTAACAACAACAACAAAAAATAATTAAGATATGGGCAAAGGCTAACGCTATGGCGGCGATCCTTTTTCAGTATGTTAGTGTATCAAACCACATTGTATGCCTTAAACTTACACAATTTTATGTACATATACTTAAATATATATAATTTATATACTTAAACACATATAAATTGTATCTCAATAAAGCTGAAAAAATGGGCAAAGAATTTGAATAGACATTTCTCCAAAGAAGACATACAAATATCCAACAGGAATAGGTAAAGGTGTTCTCCACATCCCTAATAATTGGGGAAATGACATTTCTTAAAACACCATACTCAGTGGAAATAGATGACTCTCAGTGACATGGCTGAGGTATAACTTCCCAGAAAAAAAGGAACCTCCAGTGGTTGGGTTGGGACTCAAAAATGATTTTCGTTAATGTCCAGTGATTTTCACTGTGAACATGAGAACTGGCTGAAAACAAAACCGTGAGGTTTGTGCTGATGCTGCCCACCCCCCTTAAGGAGCGTCCTGGACTCAGATTCACATTCACATTAATTGTGAGAATTGAATGAGGTAATGTATGTAACAATATGTAAAAACACTAACTAAACTTAAAAACATGATATAGTAATTAGAAAAATGGGACTGATGTAAGTGGCAATAATTAGAAATACCAACATGGGAAAGAAAAGAGTCTTCAGTTTTATTGTGAAGGGAGTTGAGGAGATATGAATTAACTTGAATGATGTAAGAACGTCTGTTTTGCTATTTTTTCTTCAGAGAAAATACAATTTAGCCTTCTCCATCTCCAAGCCAGGTCAGTGGTCTTGGAGCTCCAGAACTTTATCACGCTCACTTTGAACTTTCACCCACTGTCTCTCTTCCCACAGAACACTTTGCTCCCTGTCCTCACATGATCTCAGTCTACATCCTAGTCATCCTTCAGATTGCAACTTGAATTATCACTGCTTCAGGGGAACTATTGTGCTCCAAACCCCACTCCAAACTAGGTCAGTTCAATTCTCCTTATTATAGACTTTTCAAAGCACCTTGTACATCTCATCTCCTTTGTAGCCCTAAAAAACATCATATTCACAAAATTATTGGTTTGCTTTGAGACCGCAACATCTCGACAAAGAGGGCATGAGTGAGAAATATATTTCCAGAAATTCTATGACTTTATCAGCATGTGAAGAATCTGGAATGTACTAAATGCCTAAAGTTAAGCATTTAAATCCATATGCTGGTACAAGGGTGGTTTATTTCTATATTTAACTCTGAGTTATTTTATTATAAAGAAAAGTGGATGACATATCAGATTCTCTTATCTGATCAGCACAACCATTCTTTGCTACTAGTGAATCATGCTAATCCATGTTCCAAAACGAGGCTCCTGACCCAAGTAGCTCCTTGTGTTTCCTGGGATGGCTATACTTCCCCCTCACTAGTACTACAAACTTCAGGGCTTCACATTAGTCTCCTTAGACCCTTTTTAGGTCACCAGAAAATGTGGGTGCAGTATTTGGAAGAAAAGCTAACATAGCCAAATAGATTATTACAGTGCAGCATGAATAAAAACTGATGACCAAAGTACATTTATCAGACTTTTTTTTTCCAGGCTAACAGAAAGGGACAAAATTAAACGGAAACATGTAATTTTTACTTATTTCTGGTTTTATACTTCATTTTCTCTTGGGTAAATATAACATTTAGACTGCCGTCCTTTTCAAAGCCTTGAATTTTGAAAAGAATGCAAAGTTGATTGTATTCTGCCCTCTATTGTGCCACCTGACTGCAATGTGAGAACAGAACTATTTCCCCTTCTGACCTTAATATCAATCAGTGGACATTGTCAAACTTGACATTTTATTGTCCCTTCTTTAGTGGCATGCTGTAAATAGAAACATTATTGTTATAAATTGTTCTCTAGAGCTTGACATTGTACAAATTACACTGTGTACTCTATTTTATTAAATGGTAAAACTCAGCAGGCTTTCTGTCAGGGGGCCAGCCTATGGTACTCTGTTATCCTAAGAAATGAGTGCCATGTTGGCAGGCTAAGCAAAAGGTCTCATCATAACCATTCTGTCAGCAAATAAATCACCATCTTTTCTTAGGATACACATTAAAGCATTTATCCTGATCTTCAATATATATCTTAACACAGAGAGCCATGTGCTACCTCCGAACATGGGCTGATGCCTGCATTTGGCAAAGAACCAACACATAACAACAAGGTCAACAATTTAGTGCATAAGCAAAAGTGTAGCACAAAGGAAGTAAATTGGAATCACAAGTTTTTCTTATCTTTAAAGGATATTTAAGCCAATCACAAACATCTGAACGCCTGAGTACATACCATGTTTAAGGTACCAGGACAGACACGTGGAATATTCAGAATGATAAGGCTGTCTCCATGTAGCTATTAGTCTAGTTGGGTGAGTGCTAGAGAAACATATGAAACGATAAGAAAAGAAGACGTTACATGATAAGTAACTGATAATCACAATACATGCTCTAGAATAAGGATTGGCAAACTATGGCTCCTTTATAAATAATCATTACAAATTACCTGTGAGGGGTTTTATTGGAACACAGTCACACTTATTTGTTTGTGTTGTTCAAAACTGCTTTCATGCTCAAACAGCAGCATTAAGTAGTTGCAACAGAGACCTTATGGCCCACCAACTCCTAAAACATTCCCTATCTTTACCAAAAAGGTTTGCCAATCCCTACTCCAGAAAGTCAGAGGAAGAAGAGGTTGCTATGTACTAGACTGGTAAAGAAGAGTTCAAAAAATGGGTAGGAATCAACAAAGGAAGGAAATGAGGGAAAAGAAATCCTAGCTAAGGGACCACATGAGCAAAGGTGCAGATGTGGGAAACATGGGGTAGGGCAATACACAAGCCAACCTGCCCAGATTCTGGCTTTGCACGGCAGGCGCAATTGTTTGGAAAAGTGGAGACCACAGGGACATGGCGGTTTTGAGGTGGGCACAAGAAGGACAAGGCACCTAAATGCCCAGTGAGGAAATATGGACTTTCTCTTCACAGTCAAAAGAGCTTTGTGATGGTTATTGTTTTGTTTGTTTTGCTTTGTTTTTAGCAGATAATTGAAAGAAATGAAAGATAGAGGCTTTTAAAAAATATATTACCAGTTTTTATTTCAATAAAAGTCACTTTTTTTCTATGTAACAGGATCAGTTTACTGCAAAGAAATAGTCAAAGGACGTTTTATGCCACCTCTGCAGATCATCCTTCTTTTTCATTAATTTCAAAGAAAATTCAACATTGTTATAGAGTTTCTTTCCCAGCACATACTTGTGTCCCTCACGCCTGTGACCCATATTTCTTCATGTTTAATATTTGGAGAATCAAAGCCCTGAGCAGCAACGGAGAAAAAGAGTGGACTTTGACTCTGTCCCTTTGATTTACAGGGTGTACAGTGTTGTCATTTTGATTGGCCCAAAGGTTAAAGATTAAAGACAGTACAGGATAGCACAGTCCTCCAAAGAAATAAATGCACCAGGGCAAATGGCATTTGGTATTTTTGTTCCTGGCTGTTAGCCATTTTAGTCCAGTAAACTGAGGCTACAGTTTAGCCCAGAAAAGGTCTGTCAGGTATCCAGTCCCCCTGAATGGTGTAGCCTAGTCGCAAACTATTTGTGTCTATCGAGCTTTTCTGAAGAGCACAGCTACTTTCTGAGGCAGAATTACAGGTTCCCGACAGGAGTAACCCCAGAACTACCGATGAAGAAAGACTCCCAAATCTTCAGGTTACCCTTGAATCAAATTCAACTTCCAGGTGTCAAACAAGAACAAATCATACATCACAGGATCACTTGAAAGTTAAATGGAGATTCCAGTTCTGATTCAAATCAGTCTCACACCCTGGGACTAGACTTAATTCAACTAACCTAGTTTCAAGGAGAATTTTTAGGTTGCACAGGTACTGGAAAAAAAATGACATAATGAAAAAATCACAGTTTTTGTAATTGGAAGATGAATTTAATTTTATCAGTTGAGCTCCCTTGAGCCAATCACTTAATTTCTCTGAACATAATTTCTTCCAACCTGTAAAATAACATAAGCATAATCTCACAGTGTGATTGGGTAAGTCAAAATAGAGAGCATTTGTGAAACCACATTACAGCCTTCAAGCTCCTACAAATATTTCTTGTCATTACGACCTTGTGCTCTATACAGCAGTTCTTAAAGGGTTGTCTGGGGGTCGTGAAGCTACTGAGACCCTTTTAGTTCTGCAACAACAAAACTAATTTTATAACAAAACTAAGCCGTTATTTGACTTTTTCACTCTGATTATCTCAAATGTAGAGGGAAGTCTCCCAAAGGCTAGTAATATATAACATCATCACTCTATCAGCTAATTCTTGGGTACATTTGTATTTTCCAGAATTTTCTAAAGCAAATCTTTGGGTCCTCAATAACTGTTAAAAGTGTAAAGGGGTTCTGATATCAAAAGGTTTGAGAAATACTGTTTTATAATTTAAGTTTAGAGCTTCTTAAATGTATTTTAGAAGCAAGTAAAGCACACATCATTTGCTCCTTTGGTAAATATAAGTGTAGGTTAAAGATCCAGAGAGGAATATCTTTAAATGCTATACACTTCTAAGCGCATCCACTTAAAAATAACAAGAATGGAAAAAAATTGAAAATTCTATTTTACCAACTAAGGTGCATATTGAGTTTTATGTTTAGCATATTGCTCTAAAGAACATACAAGAGAATCCAACACGCTTTATGCTCAAAAAATTGTGAAACAATCTGTGAACAAAAGAGTGTTTTAAAGAGCAATACAATACACAGATTAAAATTCTGACTAAACTAAATATTTTTTGTAAAATTAGTAACATAATCAGATATAATTTGGAACTACATGTTCTGACTGTGTGGCACAGACAAAAAATAGAAGAATTAGAATAGGAATACATCTATGTCAGCAAAAATGTTATTTATAAAATAATAATATAAATAATGAATATTAATTTAATTAACATGAAATAAAAGTTGCTGTCTTGGGGAAACAAGATGCAGGAGTTAACCTTAGTTGTGGTAACATGAGGCTTTTCTATAAGTATTGTTTGGTCTCATACACTGTGTTCACATAGTACAGTACCAAAAGAGAAAACTAGTTTTAAAATTTAGGTTTCATTATTTTGTAATATTGTAAGAATTCACCAAAATCTCAAATAAACGGCAGAGCTGCTACAAATGCCCCTCAACTATCTGAATCTCTAACCTACCCAGATTACTGTGTGAGATTTGAGCCAGTAGCAGAGAAAATCAAGCAGGTCTGGACTTGAACAGAATCTGAGCAGAGAGCCAGCTGGGAGGACAAACCTCGCTCTGGAACGGAGAAAAGAGCAAAGTGGGATGTAAGCAGGAATCAACACCTAGGACTCCCGGAGCCCAGGCATCTTCCACAGTCTGTATCCGACTGAAATAAAAGCCCAGCAGAGACTAGGTCCATTTTCCATTGTTGTTAGCTTTCGGGTTAATCCTTCTTTGTTAAAATTGATAGTTGGGAATAAATTGCTCTTAGATGACTTATAGCAGGAAGCCTTGGTAAAGGAGAAAAATTCATGCAATTTAAAACTCCATACTGAAGAACAACTGGAAACATTGTCTTACCACCCACAGAACAGACTAAAATCTTTTAGCAAAATTAGTTCTGACAAAGACTAGGTTAAGAAAAAGATGAGCTGGAAGTAGGACATGCCATAATGGCTTTTGGGAAAACTGAGAATCCCTTTCTCACTCTTTCTCTCTTTTTCCAGAGACTGTGACTTCAGAAGCTCTTTACCTCATTTTCTCTCTTTCTCTTCTCTGGGAAAGAGATAATATATGCATGCATTTTATAATTGTTATATTCAAGGAGAATTAGACATAGGGATAAGGAACATCATTTCTCTGTTCCAGGTAGAAATTATATAATTTCAAGGTAGGATAGATTTAATGAACTACCACAGAAGAACTAAAATTTACTATTAACAATTACCTTTCATAGGTGAGAAAGCACCATTTTGCTCTCCCCTAAATATACCTTCCTCATTCTGTGTTATTTTCTGTGTTGTTGAAAATGGACTCTTGAACCCCAGTAAGAGGGAACTGAAGGTGATCCTGAATGTGTGCTCTGCTCAAGGTCCCCAGGGCACACTTGGTGACCGTGAACCGACAAAGCAGCTACAACAGATCCACAAGACCAGCAGCCACCTTATGATAATCATTGCTTTATAATCATGATTTTTATGTAAAAGTTCAAATGAATACATGTAATAGTTCTACTGACCAACTATGGGACATTTCTTAAGTCTGTAGGTATGATATCAATAATATGGCCTGGATTACTTACTTATTTATTATTTAATTAATTATTATTTAATTCAACCAAAACAAAATTCTTGAGCATTTATTATATAAAAGCACTTTCTTAGGTACTATGTAGAAAGATGAGCAAAGTCCCCATCAAGTTAGTTTTCAGCAGATTATGGGAAATAAAATCAGTACAAAAGTAGCTCCTATAAAATGAGAGATGCCCTTACATTAAAAATAAAGGGTTAGTAAGGTGGGCTTACGAAATAACAGCAAAACATGGTATAGGCCAAATTTGTAGACTTGTAATATTGTAATATTGTAATATAGAGCCAATGTTGTTTCCTCGATTGGTAACATTTAATGAACACATACTCTATCAGACATTAATATCATTTAATCCTCACAGCATCTTAGTTGAATGTGATTTTCAGGCATTCTGCCATTAGGAGATGGCACAAAAAAGCAAAGATCTCAGAGAAGATCTCCCATATGCAGTTCCCTTCCTCTTCAGAAGCTGGATTTAAGGTGAACTCTCACCCCGCCTGGGGCGTGCTGGTTTAAATGTCTGATGAAAGCAGCAGCGTGGAGCGCTCTTTTATATATATAGGAAGCAGCAACCCGAGAATCCGTTCAGCCTGTAATCCAGCATGGTTATTGTTATGCCACCGTAAACACGTGAAGTCAATGAGTAATTAGACTTAGCCTGGGGGCCTAAGATCCAGGGAGGAGCACTGAAAGGCTAGGTCTTGGGAATTCAAGCCCTCTCACCAGGTAGAAAAGGTGCTGTGAATAATTATCCCCCCCCCCCCCATAGTGACCTTTTCAGATGTAGAGGAAGGAAAGAGTGAAAGACACCTAACAGGGAAAGTTCCTGCTTCCAATAACACACTCCCCTCTTACAGCTAAAATAGCACTTCAGGGCACAACTGGATTTTAAAGTTGTATTTTAAATAATTACAATAATTAGCATAATAATCTTGAAGTACCTTTTATATTGATATTATGTGACTACTGACAATGGCATAATGATACACTACTGCAAAGGGCTTTTTTTAAAAAAAACTACAGATATTGTAGCAATGAGTTAAACTGTTATGCTGAACTTTTTAATTACATAAATATAGGAAATTTTTCAAAGTGCAAATTTTAAAATAAATTATAATTAATTAATATAAAATAAATGTGTCAGAGCCAAGTTCAGTACCTAGCCTATCTCAATGATATATACATATTAGAATCTAAAGGCTTTAGAATGAAAGAACACTCTTAGTCTGGGTTTAAAAACATAAATGTATTTCTAGCTTATATATATTATATATCATTTAATTTTTTAATAAAATATACAGTGTTTAGAGATGGGCATTCTCTAGTTGGAGACCATTTTAAATTTAAAAATACTAACAGAATCCAAATTGGATTTACAGAATCCAAATAACGTTTGAAACCCTGTTGAGTTCCAAACTATTCTGCTTCTGTTTTATGTTGTATTTAAAGGTAATTTTATTTAAAAAATGAGTTTTCATATAAATCAATAAGAAAACAACAAACACTAGGGAGAAAAAAATAGACAAAAGACAAAACTGAAGGCGTTTCACAAATAAAGAAATATGCAATCGTAATAAAAATATTTTGAAAAGTTCATCCTCTTTAGTAATCAGAGAAATGAAAACTAAGACCACAATGAGATCATTTTACAATGTATAGATTTGCACAAATTAGTAACTTCGATATTACCAAATGCTAGTGAGAATGTGGTTCAAATGGAATAATGCTGGTGATAGTGTAAGTTGGTACAAGCATTTTTTGAAAATAATTTGTCATCATATGGTAAAGTTGAACATTTGGACATTTGGATAAACTATGATCCTGCAATTCTACTCCTCATTTATATGCCCTGAAAAAGTTTTACGAATGTGCACCAGTCGGCACTTCACACTAATGGTCATAGCAGCGCAGTACGCGACCGAGGGGGGACCGGGACTGCCCGAGTGTTCAGCGACAGAGCGATGGTGAGTAACTGGGGGTATGTTCACACAACGGGCTATTTTACTTCAAGGAAAATGAATGAATGTACAGCCAGAGACATTGTCAGAGATGAAAAAACCAAATTACAGAACTTCAAAGATAAGCAAAATTATGCAATATGTTTTGGTTTTATTGATAATAATGTTCTGATCCTTGATTTAGGGGTATATTCATTATATTGTTATGCCATAAAACACAGCTGCATGTTGCATGCATTATTTTGTATTCATAAACTGGTATATTTAAATGTATTTAAAGATTTATATGTAAAATCATGTTACATAATTATTTTATAGTTTTAATTATTTCTAATTTTTCTTCACTTCCTAGAAAGTACTTTTATGTAATTCATTTTCCCCCAACTATATTTTATTGCTCAATCATTCGAATGTGCTCTTAAGAACCATAAAAGTAAAGGTCATTTCAAGTAGTCAGGAGTTTCTATTGTTTCACATATTCCTAGTAAAAAAAAAGTTGAATTTTGACTAAAATACCCTTTAATATGTTAATTGTTAAATCCTTTTCTGATTCTAACTCGGATTTTCTACACTCCCACAGTCACCACGCTTATAAATAACATGGGCTTACTTTTTATTTTATGTCAAACAGTGTGAATAAAGATTAATATGGCATCAATGTCATACTAAGAGAATTATTCTAGTTATTTTATATGTGAGCAAATCATTATCATCCTTTTTATTCAAATGATCTTACATCTCAAATCTATAGCTTAAAATTTCATTAAAAAGATATTAAATAATACTTTAATGTTATTTACCTAGGAAAGTTTTTCCGGTGTACCTACCTGTCTGTTCTAAAAGGTTTTTAAATATTCTCACATTAACTACCTCTTGTAGCAATGCTGACTTGGTCTCTAAACCCTAAATGCTGTATATGAGATGTTTTAACCATGCTGATACAGTGTGATGAAGGAAACTGTGAGACGCCATGTTTCTAATTTACTCATTTCCAATAAAGAATGTGCTTGATGAGAATTAGAGATTTATTTGTTTACTAACTCAGTCAGAAGTTTGCATTTTGGATTGAATCCAGCCTCAAAGGAAGCCCCAAGAGATTGATTAAATATAAAAAATAGTTAAAGTCAATACTCATAAAAGCCTTGGACTTAAAACCAAAAGAAGAGTCTACTTGAAGAAAGCCGTTCTGCAGCAGAAATCTCAGATTTATATTCCAAGGCCATCTAATTATTGATTCTCTACAAATCAATTTCTTTATGAATAAATGGATGATTATAGATCACAGAAGCTTTTGTCTCTCAATATGAATAGTCATAGAGATTTACATATATTTTTAATATTGCATGACACAGAAGAACCATAAAAAAATGAATTGATAACAGGAAAAGCTAAACCATCACGCATCTAATTAGGATTGCATTTAGCTGAGTTAAATCAGACACAAATATAGTTTGTGATTCCAGAAATGTGTTCATTTCAAATTTATGTCAATTAACTTTTCAAACACATGACAAATATTACTAAATTAAAGAAACCTTGAAAACTACAGTTTAGACTAAATCAGAAGAAAAAATATATGGCTAAAATAGGTTATTCTTTTTAGTACTGATATTTTTCAGCTTTCTTTGTCAATTTATTCCTCTACTTCTTCAAAAATATATTTACTGGGCACATACTACATGCCACACAAATGCCAAAGAAAAATAATATTATGAGTCAATAACACCTGGTACAATCATGTGCTCACAATGTTAGTCCATAAATAATTGTTCCATAAAGTCCAGATTAACTCTAAAAAATATTTACTTTTCATTATGTAATCATAGATCCAAATCAGAAATAAAATAATTTAGAACAGGAGTGGCAAACTTTTTCTGTGAAGGACCTCATAGTAAATATTTTAGGGTCTGAGGACTTGATGGTTTCTGTTGCAACAACTCCACGCTGCTCCAGCAGCCCAAAAGCTGCCATGCGTAACAGATGGCATGCAACAGGAGATACATAAATACGCATGTCTGTTTTGCACTAACATTGATTTATGGACACCAATTGAAACTTCATACAGTCTTCACATGTCACGAAACATTATTCTTTTGATTTTTTCAACCATTTAAAAATGTGAATGTCATTCTACTTAGTCAAACTTTCTCCTATGATCCAGTAAATGTCTTCTTTGTTTAGTAAATAACTAATAGTTCTGGTGTTATTATGAAAAGAATGTTATCTTTGAGTTGGTTATTACTAGCAATGGCTAGTTCTTAAGGATAGAGATGGCAGAAAAGCATTCCAGCTTGCGAAGATTAGGAGACATACTGGGAATTGAAAAGGGTTCCATTTGTCTGGAGCCAAAGATATCTGGAGAGGGCTGTTGGAAAATGAAGATAAAGCAAATGGCAGGGCCTGCGTGAGACGGTGGTGAGTTTAGGTTTTCAGACATAGTACAGCAAGCTGATTGAAAGCGAGAAATCTGGACGCAAACTCCCCTATCCTGGCTCTGCCACTCACTGGCTGACTGACCTGCACCGATAAACAGAAATTGTGATAGCACCAACCTCATTAGAGTACAGTGAAAATTAAATGAGTTAAGACATGTAGTACCTGGTGTGGAATAAGTATTCAATAAATGTTAACTGAAAAAAAAAATGGTAGACTCACTCTTAGCTCATAGATCAAACAAAATACATGAGATTTGGCCCATGAGCCATAGTTTACCAACCCTGGCTTAGAACATAGAGTTATTCTTATAGAACAGAGTTATTCTCATTTAGAGAAGTCTCTTCTAAGAAGTATCATTTTGATACATCACATAAAAAAAAAAAAACTTTGTGTTTCTTTTATAGTTTTAAAGGTTCTAAGATGGTACTTTGGACAGAATTACCAAACCTTAATACAATACTTTCAGAACAACTCTGTTATTGCATTTAATTTGAATTCATTTTAAAAAGTGCCTCTCTGAGAATAAAGAATTTTGTAGTATGTTTCCCCTCAGTCTCATAAAATTTTATGTTCAGTTTATTGGATCACCTTATCTAAAATATCTTGATAGAGCTTTAACCACTGGAGTTTAAACAAGTGAAAGCAATCCACGCTGTGCGCTGCGTCCCCAGTGCCTCCCCTGTGGTTCCTCCAGCCGAGCACTCACTGCAGCTGCCCGCAGAGCATGTCCTCTGCTGGACATGACCCACCACGAAGAACCCGCGGCGCTTCATGAGCAGTGTCAAAATGGAACATCCAGCTGAGGAGCTGCTTTGCCTAGAAAGCTAAAGAGCTGCCTCATGTGTTGCATGCCATTGTTCTCAGCCAGCTTATCCAATTTAAATTATTTCATATGGTTTTATTAATTGCCACAAAAAGTTAGATACTTCTGTGGGATCTTAAGTATTTCTGGCATTGGTGGTGCATATATGTGCTTCGGCTAATCGCTTCCCTTATTTCATTCAGTCCTCCCTCCCCTCTCCCCTCTGGCAGCTGTCAGTCTGTTCCATGTATTCATGTCCCTGTTTCTATTTTGTTCATCAGTTTATGTTGTTAATTAGATTCCACATATGAGTGAAATCATATGGTATTTGTCTTTCTCTGACTGGCTTTTTTCACTGAGCCTAATAAATAATCTCGAGATCCATCCATGCTCCCGCAAGAGGTGAAAGTTCCTTCCTTTCTAACATTACGGACACAGGTGACAGAGCAGTGACGGCCGGAGGGAAGAGGAGCTCGGGCCTCGGGGGAGGTGGGCAAAGGGGGCACCGTGAGGACCTCGGTAATATTGTCAACAATAAACGTTAAAAATATCTTAAATATTAAATAATAAATTTTTTACCTGAAAAAAATAAATCACAGGGATCTAGTTTTCAGAATAGGAACAGAGTCAATATCCATATAATAACTGTATGGTAACTGTATGGTGTAGACTTCTTGTGCTGATCACTTTGTAAGGTATATAAATGTTGAATTACTCTAATATTATATGTCAACTATAGTTAAAAATAAATTTAAGATTTTTAAATTAAAAATATTTTTCTGGCATAGTTAGCATATCTCTCTCCTCCAAAGGCATGATCCTGAAAAACATTAGTTGAAGGGGAAAAAAGTGCCAATAACATGAAAATGTCTTTTAAAACGAATGATGTTCCATTTATTAAAATTAAACATTTTGAATTGCAACATTTCCTTTTTCTGATTTTGTCATCAACACAAAAGTTACGATTATTTAATTCCTGTAATTTTCCTTTCTAAATTCTGTCTCTTGATTTTGAATTTCTTTTGAGTTACTTGCTTGTAGGGAATGTCAAGGAAATATTAGCTTTTTTTCCTCCCTCAAGTTCCTCTTTGGAGTCTGTAATATAAGTACAACAATATATTTCAGTATCAGAGAATTTCTAAAGCTGTGTCTGAGAAGAAAAGATTTTCTATAAATAAGAAAACATAAGATTTGTACCAGGAACCTGGAACAGTCAGCAAATGAAATAAAATTGCACTGCTGGAATCATTTGTTTAGTTTGCAGGACTCTGCCAAAATCAAAGCAGTAGCACTTTGCATCTTTTTCAAGGTCACAGCTGAACACAAAATTATCTTAATGCTTCTAAGTTGTTCTTAGAAAGTAACCCTTTATTTAATAAGAAGTTTAGAACACAAATTAGCAATTAGGCAATGGTATTTCAAATGAGAGCAAAGTCTTCCAGGAGTCATTCCCCGCAGATCAACATAAAGGTGCAGTGAAGTCACCAAGCTCAGGGCTGACATGTGGCACTGCACCTGTTTGGTCACTCAAAGGGCTGGAAATTAAAGTTCAACCATTGTTTATGTTTCTATGCAATAGATTTAGTTCAGACCATTCCAAAGTAAACCAAAATATAAAGTTCTTTTGGATAAATGTTCTTACAGAGGCTATAAACTAAAATGGTTCAAACGAAAACAAAGCGCTCTCTATTCTACACAACTTCAGAGCAAGTTCTTGGCCTGTTTGCAGCAGGTTGTATATGTGGAAATGTTAGCTTCAGAATAACATCCAAAAAAGACACATGGGTTGATAGGGCGTTATAAGTGTGACTCATTTGAGCAACTGTTCTAATGAACACTTTCCTCTACCTTCAGCAGGTTAAGAATATTAAAGCTTTGTTCCTGCTGAGCATGGCTGGATATTTTCTATTTGTTAACTCCCCAGGAATGTGTTGTAAAGTCTCCTGGTGAGTATAAGACGGTACTACACATTCTGTCATTACCAGCTGGTAGGAGCAAAAACACCTGGGCAAAGTACTTGTTAAATGGCATATTTCTTCTCCTGACAGGCAAGGCACACTGAGGAATCTGCTACCTAATTTGGCCTTTAAAAAAAAATGTACAAAGTGTGAAAACAATAGTTTAAGTCCTGTCCTTACCTCCACTACCCCCAGATATGGGAGGGGGATTTTGTTTTTGCTACTTTGCTTGGTTCCATTGGACTAACCATTTTACAACTTGCTACAATGAATCCACCAAGTCCTCACCCATCACTGATCTCATAGGGCCTTATTAATAATAACAAAGTTCAGCTACTAAGGGGACAACAACTTTTATCTATGCACAGTCAGAAATGAACATGATTTTTGTGGACACTGATTACTGAAATATTTAACAGCATTGGCTAATGGAAGATACGTGCGGATTTGCTCTCCATATTTAAATCTACGGGATAAATGTAGGATCATTTACAGAATACCTCACTTCCATACTAAACAACCTTCAACTGCATGAGCCGAGAAGCGTGAACAATACATAAAAACCTTTCTAACATCAAAGCAATAATCCATTATTATTTTTATACAGAAGGGATATATTAGTGATGTTTTTAAGGATTTTTTTCCTTGCCTTTCATGTTCAAGTTATGATTTGTTTGAATGTTATGTTGCATTATATTTCATTGTAATTCAATTCTTCCCATCAGCAATTAATAAAAGTAAAAGAGGCTCATATGTTAAGGTAACTTATAGGTCACAGACCACACTAATTCAGAATATTAGGCCAGTCCTAATTTTATCAACGACCCAACACTCTCTGATGCTGTTTCCTCATCAGCTTTTAAAGTACCTACAGCCCCTCACAAAGTCCACTGGAATTATTTCTCAGAGAAGGCAGGTAAATTCTTACATCTGTTTTTAATACAGTGCCTGAAGAACCTGGCACCTGTCATTTACCTCCTCTTCCTCCCATGATGTGCGTTCATTTTCGTGGTGGTGTGAGCATATCACTGTTTGGCTCTCTGAGGTCCCTCAAAACCTAAAAGGGACCTTGACCACCGCTCTCAGCTCTGCTGATGGCACTGGGCCAATGCCAGTCCACCAACCTTTGGCACCGATGCTGACATCGACACTGGGCTACCGCAGCCCAGCTTTTCCAAAGTAAAGGGAAGCCCCCTCCCTAATCTTCACACCCTACTACATGACCTGGAGCCATACAAGGCTGCTATGCATCTAATGTCTCCCAGACATTTTCATTTAAAAGAGCACTTTGATTTCCCCACTTCCACTGCATGGCACCTGTCCACAACTAGCTAAACCAACAGTGCGAGAGGTCAGCACCACGTGATAGCGCAGCTCGACCTTCCTTTTTAATGACTTAAACAGTTTGGGTTAAGTTCAAGGTGCAACTGTGCCTTTCTGCTCGACCACAGTGCTTTCCTAGGAGGACCCCATGTACCCTGAGATGAAGAAAATGTTACTACATCTGTTTAACAAATGAATAAACTAAGGCTTAGAAACAAAACCCAGCACATAATTTATACGACCTAATGCAAAATGAAAATGTGAGTCTCCTTGTTCCAAAAATATTACAAATTTCTAAATAGGGACAGCAGAGCATTAAACCAAGAGCAGGGCCCTCCTGAGTGCCAGGCCCTGTGCAAGTGCACAGGCCACACATCCATGAAGCCAACCCAGCTCAGAGAAGTGAGATAACTGGCTCAAGGCCACAAAGCTCCTCAGCCACTGCGTGCCTGAATCAGGACTTGAAAACAAGGGCTTGACGCCAGCCAGTACTATTGCTGCTAGATTCAAGGCCACCGGCTCCTCTGTTCTTCACGCAACACTGTGATTCTCCTTCAGATGCACCCATTCTTGGCCCAAACCCAGGTGGATAGCGTAGCTCGGGTTTAAGACAGAAATGACAAAGTAACCCTGGTCTGGTCTCTTACAGACAGAAAAGGTTACTGCTGAGCCAGTTTAAGCAATCAGCATTTATCTCCATGAAAAAGGCACAAGGCCAAGCTAAGTTGAAAACACTCAACTTCTGAGAAAATTTAATGGACCGTTGGAGTGAGGACGACACAAACTAGGAAAAATAATGCATGGGGGTACAGTAGTTCATGGCCCTTTCCAGTTTTATTTCTAAATTACCTCAAAGTAAGGGATGTTCCCATGTTCTTAAGGATTCCAGGAAGAGAAAGTCCAACCTTCATGGAAAAATCCTTTCTTCCTCTTCTCTCACATTCTCTTGCTGTGTCTGTGACAGTATGAATTTTCCTAGGAACCACGATTTTTATTTAAACACAGTTATTAAACATCTCTCTGCTTTAGACCAGAGCTGTCAATGTATATTGTGATAATGTCCCAAGTCATCCTTTAATTTACCCTTATAAAAATAATTGCTCTTTTTCTTCCGACACTTAAGTTTTTGGTATTTCTTGGTAGTTCTTGGTTTGTGTAGCTCCAGAACAAGTGCTGCACACTGACGGCTAATTTGCAAATGCAGCCAGAGAGCACAGGCTTCCCCTGTACTGCATCTTCAGGACTCGCTGCTCTGAAAGGCTCCTTCCAACATGTCTCCTCGCTCTGACCTCCAACAGCACGTCTTGTTGCTCTGACCGAGCTGGGACTCGTCACCCTGCCTTTCACTTCACCTTTAAATTAGGACGGATCTCTGTCCCCAGCTGCACTATCGGCTCCTTGGAGGCAGATGAAAAGCCTCAATAATAATAGTAATTGAAATCCATTAAACATTAAATGTATGTTAAATGCTTTACATACTTTAGTTCTTGAATCTTCAGAAAGATCCTTTAAGGTATACATTATAGCTTTTTTTTGTTGTTGTTTTTTTTTAGAGAAAGAGGCTGAGAGAAGAGAAGTGACTTGCCTGAGTTCACTCTGCTAATAGGAAGCAGCAACAAGTGTGAGCCAAGGTGGCTTTGACTCTTAAGTCAGTGCTCTGAGCACTCTGTTATCCTTTGCCTGACCTCAGAACATAGGGAGTTCTCCAGGCACTAAAATATATAGAATTTTCCAGTTAACAGACATGATGAATGCTCAAAAACAACTTATTTATTAATACACTTACACTTACAGAATAGGTAAGCACAGTTTAAAGGTTTTAAGCAGGAATCCAAAAACAATGATGTGGTTTTCTAAATCAATGCTTTTAATCATAACTTATTTATTTGTTTAGCACCTGGAACATATCTAACAGACAATAGACACTCAATAAACAGTTGAGTAAAGGAACAAACTTAAATTCAGGACTATAGCCTTGGATTTTTTTTTCATTTTGTTCTTTTCATTGCCAGACAGAGCTTCCTATTTAAAACAAAACCTGTGCTCAAAGCCCAGTGTCG
Source organism: Pteronotus mesoamericanus (assembly GCF_021234165.1). Taxonomy (NCBI): domain Eukaryota; kingdom Metazoa; phylum Chordata; class Mammalia; order Chiroptera; family Mormoopidae; genus Pteronotus; species Pteronotus mesoamericanus. Next base: position 9,179,442 of record NW_026555310.1, read on the forward strand.
TGTCTGAGTGATACCCAGGAGACACGAACACGGGTACTCAATGTGGATTTGGTAGATTTGGCCAGAGAGGCAAGAACCTGTCACAAAAGTTACTCAGAACCACAAAAGGCCAAATGAAAGAAGACCAAAGCAGAAGGCATTATACTTCCTGACTTCAAGCTACACTATAAATCTACAATCATCAAAATAGTATGATACTGGCATAAAAAAATAGATGTAGACCAATGGACTAGTATTGAGAACCCAGAAATGAACCCAAACATATGTGGTCAACTAATATTTGATAAGGGAGCCAAGAAGATACAATGAGGAAAGGACAGTCTCTTTAATGAATGGTGCTGGGATAATTGGATATTTACATGGAAAAGAATAAAACTGGATCACATCTGATACCATTCACAAATATTAACTTGAAATGGATTAAAGACTTAAATGTAAGACCTGAAACCACAAAACTCCTAGAAGAAAACACAGATCTTAATAATGACTTTTTGGATATGACACCTAAAGTACAAACGACAAAATCAAAGATAAACAAGTGGGACTATATCAGACTAAAGCTTCTGCACAGGAAAAGAAACAATCAAGAAAGTGAAAAGACAATCTATAAATGGAAAAAAATATGTGCAAACCATATAGCTGATAAGGGCTTAATATCCAAAGTATACAAGGAATTCATGCAACTCAAGAGCAAAAGAAAACAAAACAACCCAACTTTTGAAAATGGCCAAAGGATCTGAATAGAAATTTCTTCAAAGAAGACACACAGTAGGTCAACCAGTACATGAAAAGATGTTCAAAATCACCAGTCATTAGAGAAATGCAAATTAAATCTACAATGAATATCACCTTACTCCTGTTAGTATGGCCATCAGCAAAAAGACAAGAGATAACAAAGACTAGTGTAAATGCGGAGGAAAGGGAATCGTTGCACACTGTAGGTGAAATTGTAAATTGATACAGCCACTATAGAAAACAGTATGGAGGACCCTCAAAAAATTAAAAATAGAACTACCACATGATCCAGCAATCCCACTTCTGGAAATATACCCAAAGAAATGAAAACGCTAACTGGAAAAGAGGTCTGCTCTCCTCCATGTTCAAAGCAGCATTATTTACTGTAGCCAAGGTATGGAAACAGCCTAAGTGTCTATCGATGAATAAATGGATAATAAAGTTGTGATATACATATGAATATTTTTCAACAACAAAAAAAGTAAAACCTATCATTTGCAACAATATGGATGGATCTTGAAGGCATTATCCTAAGTGAAATAAACCAGACAGGGAAAGACAGATAATGTACGATATTTCTTACAGGTGGAATCTAAAAACAAAAATACCAAACTTACAGAAAAAGTGATCAAGAGATCAGAGTTGTGGCTTCCAGAGGTGAAGGGTGAAGGGAAGGGGGATTGGAGAAAGGTGGTCAGATAGTCAAAAGGTACAAACTTCCAGTTATAAGATAAAAACTACTAGAGGTGTAATATATAACATGACTATAGCTAACACTGATGGGTCATATATAGGAAAATTGTTAGCAGAGTAAATCCTAATAGTTTTGATTGATAAATAAATAAATAAATAAATTAGAACGCAGAAACCGAACTCTTGTCAGAAAGAGGCAAAAGACAAAGGACACCTTTTGTGCTAAGGATTCAGTAAGAAAGAAAGCGGCAGGGACGTAAAGTCTGCAGTGACAAGAGCAGTATTTTTAGCATCCTCTGAGAATCTCTTCTGGTCTGTTTGCTATGTGAGGCAAAGAAAAAATTTATAGAACCAGGTAAGGAGGAAAAGTAAATAAAGCATGTTGCATATTTCCATTTTGTATTCTTTTAAATTTCTGTATTCTTACCTACAAACAGAACTGCTCTGCTTTTATATTTTTCTCTCAGTTTTCAATGCCAAATTGGAACCAATGAGGAAAGTCTCCGCTGAAGAAAACCTGTTTATCTTCATTCGTGAGCAGTGTGTCAATCTGTTTGCTACCAGCTCCCAGACGGGAGGCCAGAAGCCTCCTGAATGTCTGTTGCGGTTCTGATCATTGAATCTCAATTTTGAGGAATATTTCTCAGAATGTCGTTTGCACAAAACCTGCATCAAAGTTGTCTGAATACTTACTAAAATGTTTGATCTCCAGACTCTGCCACATCCCTACTTAACCAGTAACTCTGGGTTGGAGCCCAGGAATGTACATTTTATTTTTTTATTTTAAAGCATTTTTTAATCCTCGCCTGAGGATGTGTTTATTCATTTTAGAGGTGGCGGCGGGGTGGGAGGGCACTGAGAGAGAAGAAAGAAGTGGGAAAGAGAGAGAAGCAACCTTTTGGTGTACGGAAGATGCTCCAACCCACTGAGCAGTCTAGCCCGGGCAGGTATTTACATTTTAAAAGAGACTCCTTAAAGGATTCTTAAGCAGGCAGAATATTGAGAACCAACGACAGGACCCCTGAACCAGGCCATAATAAACCCCATTAATAGGATACCTCTATTATTACCTATTTCAGAATTCAGTTCCTGAGACTCCCTAGAATTTATCACCTTTCCCAATTTTTCCTTACAGTGTTTCTAGAGTGTCCAGGACACTACAGAAAGATGTTAGTATCTGGATAAGTAGAACATGCTTAGATCCAAATCCCAATTTTTGGTTGCTTATTGCTTGTGACTTTAATTTAATTATTGCTACATTTCCACTTCTTTATCTCTAAAGAAGAAATAGTAATAAAAAGAATAACATCTCACACACATAAACGTAGTTTACATTCCCAGAAACGTAAATAAGTTACAATTCCCATTTGTCATAATTGTTTTACATTTTTATTCTTTCTACCTAAACTTAGGGCCTCACTGTGTTCTTTCACAGCCAAGTCGGAGCCTGGGTCATTCATTATTTCTGTCCCAAGGTCTTTGGGATAAAACAGCATCAGTCTTGTGAAAGGGAAGGGTGAGTGCACATCTGGATGGAAGATGGATCTGAGGAGCGACACGAGCCTCTCCAAGCCACACACTCTCTGAGACAAGAGAAGAAATGCCCGTCTGGCAGGGAGCTCAGCTGTTCTGCTTCTCACGGCTACTCGGAAACCCAGCATTAAGCACATCTTATGTAGAAAACCACAGGTTTAGTCAAAAGACAAAGGGCAATTGTTATCCCTTAAAGTGATGAGGCAGTGCACAAAATTAATGAACACATACTTTCTTTACACAGAAATCTCTTCCGGTGCATTTTAAATGTTGCTGGCAGAAACATCATGGATTTTCAGAAACTTTCCCAGTATGTCACAGGCCAGAGGACAGCTTTGCCTCTTCCCTCCCTAAAATAATACTTTTCCTTACTCCTTGGCTTTATTGCCTGGCTGAGCTCAAATCTTATGTAAGCAGAAAAAAAGCCACAAGTAATTGCAGTATCCAAATTCTCAGAGAGAGCAAGAGCCTCCCAATAGCCTCTCATTTACTGGAGGAGGCAGGAAGCAAATTGTAACGCATTTGCTGGGAAGAGAATGCAGGCATCTCCCCTGATTCTAAAGTCAGGTGTCAGCAATAATGAATGAGAGCCAGTGGCATCTGTTCCCATCTTTGCCCTGTCATTAAAATACCTATAAGGTGTCACTCCCCATCCGGGCCTTGACTTTCTTATCTCTAAAAAGCAGCTGACAAGAGCGGACACCCCAGACTCTGAGAAGGTGTCAGTCATACCATTGAAGGAGAAGAAACTCATGGATGTCAAAGTCAGCGGGCTGCCAAGCTGGATACTGTATGCAGAATTTCATCCCTAAAGGCACTGCCAGACCGTCTCAAAGAGGTTACGACCGGTATTACAACGAGTATGTCAGTGTGGAGAAAGGGAGCGTTGCCAGCTTTTGTACGGGGCTGGCAGTTTACACGCTTTTCAACTACCGCACTTCTTAAAGGAACTCAAACAAGTACCACTGAAGAGGGCCCAGTGTGGACTCGATATTCCTGACCATTATCTTTGCACAGCACTTCTGAACCCTTTCATATTGTAATTAACACCTAATAAACGCTGGCTTGTAAAAATAAATAAATAAACGAAGTAAAATAAAAATAATATGGAGCTTACCATCCCTTTCTTGCTTTCCCCTAGAGGATCATTATAGAACTCATAAGAAAGAAATGGCATGAAAGAGGCTGGTAAACTGATAAAATAGATCATGACTGTCAGATACTATAGGATGACTGACCCAGTATCCATCCCTAGCTCCTTTTCCTTCCTCTTCTGTAGCAATAAGAACTCAAGTATTTTAAATCTCATCCCCTCATACAGGTACAGATAGTCTGTTACACAGAGGTAAAGCTTTCTAAGTAGAAATAGCTAGTCTTACCTTTCCTTTGTTCTTTCTGCCTTCAAAAAGGATGTGATGTATGGAGCTGCTGCAGCCATACTGTAGCCATGAAAGAAAGAGCACAAAGAGGAGAGCCAAGATGTGAAGGATGGTAGAAAAGAAAGATAAAAGGAGCCTGGGTCTATGAAGGCATCATGGAAATGTTGAACTAATTCCAGAAATCTCTTGCATCAAAAACAAAAATAAAAAAAATAATTCTTTGTTGGTTTAAACTACCATTAGTCTGAGAGTGTTACTTAAAACCAAATGTATTTCTAACTGTAACAATGATAGAAGGCTTTATAATCCTTTTTAATACTTAAATCATACCTCTTTTTTGCTTCAAAACACCCCAAAGACTCCCTTCCCCAGTGAGGGTACAGGCAGTGTTCCCGATGCCCAGAAAAGCCCTCCACAGCCCCGCTGTGGACCCCCTGCTCTTACCTCCTGCCATCTCCCCCTGACTCGGTCCACTCCTTGGTCCTAACTCAGCACACCAGGCATAATTTTGCCTGGGGCCTTTTTATTCCTTAGTTTCTTCAGCCTGGAGTATCCCTCCCCGAGACACCTGCCAGGACCACTCCACATCTTCTCCCAGGTCTTTGCTGAAATGTGACCTTTCAGTGAGGCCTTTCTTTTACCTGATACCCAGCTGCAAAAACCCCTGCCCAGCACTGCTTTACTTATCTGGATCTTTTAAAATTAATATATAGATTCCTTATATTTCCTGCACACTATAAGTTTCACTCAAAAAACTGATATAACACTTGAGGATTTATATTTTTCTGAACTGTGAAGAGATCAACATTATTTTAAACATACATTTATGCCATGACAACTTTCAAAAGGGATTTGAGGTACTTTATAAAACAAGCCCCACACAGTAAACCATTATGTAAATACACATATTTGAAAGTCATTGTCCTGGCTGGTGGGGATCAGTGTATTGAGCACTGGCCTACAAACCAAAAGGTTACCAGTTCAATTCCCAGCCAGGGTATATACCTGGGTTGCAGGCCAGGTCCCCAGTTGGAAGCATGCAAGAGGCAACCAATTGATGTTTCTCTTGCACATCAATGTTTCTCTCCCTCTCTGTCTTCCTCTCTTCCCATTCTCTAAAAATAAATAAATAAAATCTTTAAAGAAGGCAGTCAAAGCTCAGCTCGTCAAATGCTACCACGTGGGATGCAGAGCCAACGTCAGTGCTTCTGTTTAAAAAAAGAGAAAGTCATAAAAAGTAAAGACTTTAATGATGATTTCCCTTCCTACTTATCCAAAACCCTTTGGGTGGGCTCAAACTCCTGGGCAAGAGTCAAGAAAAGTAATTAACTGTGACAACCAGCTGCCATCACTGCTACACACCCGTGAAAATTTACAAACGTGCCTACATGAAATAAAGAAAGTCCACATTCTGCGAGGCCTGAGGTCTTCTCCAATTAAGCCATGGCTTCAAAACTGAACATGTGCCACAAGTAACTCAAAACATTTAGCTTGTCCACTCTAAGTCACCAAGTCAGCAGGAAACTCAACAACTCCACAACCAGTTCCAGAAAATTCTTTCACTTCTATAGCTAAGGACCAGTTGCCATGATCTCATTTAGTTATCCCTCTAACTCTTGCCAGACTCCTTGCCTGATCTTCCTCAAAGATACTATCATAAAGGACCTCAAAACCTACTTAGTGTTTGCTTTATTTGCACATGATGTTCTCCTAATAACACTATTATTAACATGGAGGAAGTGACCACATCACAAGGGTAACATGAACGTAAATCCTGCCCCACTTTGCTGAGTTTCAGCTGCACTTCTTTCTCTGCACACAAGCGGGATCTCTATTTGATTTTTGTGACCCACCACATGAACTCCTTCTACCTTTCTTGCCTATCAGGACAATTTCAGTTCAATGATTTTTATAAAGCCTTCTATGCTGACTGCTTTACATGAATTTTTACCAAATCAAATTTGGAAGTTGGTGGGGATTTATTTTTTCCAAAAAAAATGTAATCTTATCATCACATATACATTTATATATGAACAACCCGATTTTTTAAGAAATATTGATAGAAATCTAAATGTTCTGGGAGCTGGTCTTGGCACTGAGGATAGTGCTGAATGTAACAGAATCCTCTTCAAGGAATTTGTATTTTACTATTATTCTTACACATTAACTTTATCTTTTCAGGTCATATTACTAAAAGTAAACTAAAAAGACAATTATAATTGAGCACTAAATTAAGCATAATCTTCTACAGCTTAAATCCAAAGAGAGAAATAGTAGTTTGTCACATCATATTGTAATCATACCATTCAGGAGAGAAAACTCTATTTTAAAAAAATTGGATTGTACAAGAATTTATCACCTGAGTCGCTATAGCAAAGAAAGCTGCAAATATTTTATAGACGTCTTCACCAGCACAGAGACAGAACATGCACACTCCTTCTTCAGAGAGACACTACATAAAATACCCCTGCAATTTAGATAACTTTAGCACCAGTTAGTGGCAGAATCATGGATTTGTTTTTGGTGTAAACTGCAAGCCCTGAACTTTATTGAAATAATAAATTACGATGACCTTCCGAACCCTTTTTCAATTAAAAACATAGGTACTATGCAAATAGCTAAAGTATAAATTAACTAAAAGTAAACATTAATATTTAAGCAGATACTCTTTAGGCTCTTCGACAACAAAATAGAAGTAACATCAACTGATTGCTTGTAAAAATTCTGGTGGCTTTAAAGAGAAACCTGCTTCTCCGCAACCTACTTAATTTTGGCTTGACTCCAGAAGTTTGTCATCATCTCTCCTTTTAGAGAATCAACTCATTGTCTGTGGTTTTGTCTTTTGACCCATCAAGGCATAGTTCTCTCTCCAGAATTGCTTCAGCAATCCCTCTGAGGATATTCCCAGGAAACCCATAAATTCACTTTGGCATACAAGCATGTTTAGAATCTCACTAAAACAAGAGGAGCTTTTCCTACAAGAAATAATTTAAAATTTCCCTCCTTCCACCTGATTAATGCCATATTTAAAAGGAGCAAACCTATTAATTTACAGCCTCTGTTTTGGTTGCCCCTAGCAACCCCCTTTAGCCACTCTGCTCCCTCAGAGTCAACGCATCCTTTATAAAATCAGAAAATTGCATATAATGATGACTGGCTTATGACATCTTCTAAGGATGAAATAGAGTAAGAACAATGTACAGAGCAAAGAAACAAAACCAGGCTTGACAAAACTGTATCCTAAATATTTAACCACACAGAAGCTTATTCAATTGGCAAGTATATTGGAAGTTCTTTGAGCAGTCAGACTGTATTTTGAAAAGCAAACTGGCATTGCTAATAAAATATTCAAGGTTATGCAGAGAATACCAACTGTCAATCAGGGATTTAATGGTTTTGCAGCCTTGTTTCATACTCCTAAATATTTCTTTGGCTTCAAAATAGAAATACCTCTGTACTGAAGGAATACTAATATACATTCCAAATGTTTTACAAAGAAGATGATAAAAGATTCTTGGAGACAGGATTGTCAGACTCAGGGTCTCTTTACGAGTTCTCTGAGCAGTCGCATTCTGCAGGAGGAGGGATGGTGCTGTTCGCAATTTCAGCTCAATGTTCTGGCTGTTCAAGTGAGAATACGTCGCTACCCCTGCAGCGGGCGGGTGCACTGTATCGTTCTATCCGTGAGCTGCAGAGTTCATTGTCTTTCAAGACAAATGGTTCAGACAATATTTTTATGATTACATCTTCGGGTCCTTTTAGAAATTGGACCCAAGAATCATGACTTTTCCCACCATTATAGCCACAGGGTGACTTCAGGACATCCTTCCCATTTCAGTAACCACTTTCAGTTTCTTGCCTTAGCATTTATCAAATGAGATTCCCTAGAGGGAGAATTGTATCAGTTCAGCGCATCTTTTCTTGCCAGGACATGGGTCATAAGCCACTAACTTAGCCGTCCCAGGTCAGGGCAATATTCCAGTCAGCTGTGGTCTAGGGCCAGCTAGGACCATGTGGCACCCAGGTCTATCCCTGCAGACTTTAAATATAGAAGTTCCTTTTACAAGGGACAAAGGGTAGAGAAATGCCACAAAACATCCACCCAGGCACACACACGCACGCGCGTGTATATATAATGCAGCCTATCATAAGCAAAACACTGAACTACTTAATGGGATACTGATCACATTTAAATAATTCCACCAATGGGAAGAGTCTGCAAGGAAAAAAAAAAGAGAGAGAGAGAGATTAAATCAAAATGGGGATTTTGACACCTATATATATACTTTCATTAGATGCCCTAAGACATATAAATTTAGTTAGTGAGAATTTCTTTTTCAAGAAAGCTGGCATATACCTAACCACTTCTTTCAAAATTGGCAACAACCTCCTGACACCATTTCAGGCATGGCATGCAGTCCTTCCTACCTGAATATATCTCTAGACTTTATTCAATTCTACTCCAAATGGCAACATTGTTAGATAAATTTCTAAACTAATGCAATGACATTCAAAACTATCTCTCTGTGCTGCATGGTAACCATTTTATTCATTGTTCAATCAGATGGGCCAAAACGTTTGCCTTCCTCAAGCCCTGTGTCCAACCCTGCGTCCAAATGCCAGAAAATGATCCTATTCCCCTATTCCAGCTGATAAAATATGATGGTGCTCACCCTGGCATAACTTCTCATCTTTTTTTTTCTTTTTTTAAGTTGTGTTTTTTTAATTCATTTTTATTTTTACTTTTAAATCATATTTATTCTATTACATTTGTCTCAATTTTTCCCTCTTTGCCCTCCTCCACCCACCCCACGCCCCTCTCTGCTCCCTCAGTCAATTCCCACTCTGTTGTCCACGTCCATGGGTCATTCATTCATACATGTTCTTTGTCTAGTCCCTTCCCCATCTTTCCACCATTGTCCTCCTTCCCCATCCCCTCTGGTCACTTTCAGTCTGCTCCATGTTTTCACGCCTGTGGTTTATTTTGTTCGTTAGTTTATTTTGTTGAATAAAATTCCACTTAGAGGTGAGATCATATGGTATTTGTCTTTCAATGACTGGCTTATTTCACTTAGCATAACATTCTCCAGTTCCGTCCATGTTGTCACAAAAGGTAGGAGTTTCTTTCTTTCTTTCTTTCTTTCTTTTTAAAATGCATATTGATTTTATTTCTTTATGTTTTTAAATGTCAAGATCCACTATAAAATATTTAAAAATTTAAATCCACTATAAAATCTCAGCAATTAAAACCACCAGCACAGAAATAATCAAGTAGATCAATGAAATCAAATGAGCATTCTAGAAACGAATGTATATCTCTATCAATGTAACATATGATTAAATTGATATTTCAAATCAATGGGGAAAATAAGGTTTATTCAACCAATAAGGTCCATGGACCACTATTACTTGAAATAAAACAAATATAGACCCTTATTTCACACGTTATACAAAAAATATTCAGGGGAGTCAAAAATCAATATGTAGAATCTAAGGAGTTTTAGGAGAAAATACACACTAATATTTTTCAAGACCTGAAGTAAAATATTCAAACCCAGAAGCTATAAAGTAAAATATTGACCATATGACTATATTAAACATTTAAGACTATACAAAAAGTTAAAGGATAAGTAATAGAATAGGAAAGTATTTGCAACACATCTAAAAAGGATTAATAGTTGTTTTTTGTTGTTTTTTTAGGGAAAAAAATCCTACAAATATTTAGTAAAAAAATGGATAAAGAATATCAAAAAGTCATTTAAAGCTTTTTAAAAATAATAGAAATAGGCAAGAAATATACAAAACCAAGTTGAGTTTCAACAAATGATAAAGTAACAATTAAAATCACACATCATTGTCACAATTGGATTAATAAGTATTAAAAATATTGGTAATATCAAGTATCGGTGACTGTAAAAGGAACTGGGTATTCATAGGCTCTTTTTCTTCATCTTAAAGCAGTCCCTTTAGCATATTTTGCAATGCTGGTTTGGTAGAGGTGTATTCTTTTAGCCTTGTTTTGTCTTGGAAACTCCTTATTTCACCTTCCATTTTAATTGAGAACCTTGCTGGGTAGAGCAGTCTTGGTTGTAGGCCTTTGTTTTTCATGACTTGGAATATTTCTTGCCACTCCCTTCTTGCTTCTAGTGTTTCTGTTGAGAAGTCAGCTGCTAGCTGTATCAGGGCTCCTTTATAAATTACTACCTCTTTCTCCTTTGTTGCCTTTAGGATTCTCTGTTTGTCTTTGATATTTGCCATTTTAATGATGATGTGTCTTGAAGTGGGCCTCATTGGGATCCCCTTGAATGGGACCCTCTGTGCTTCCTGGACTCGTGTGACTTTTTCTCTCCTCCAGTTAGGGAAGTTTTCCATCATTATTTTTTTATTCAGTTTCTCTATCCCTTCCTCTTCTTCTCTTTCTGCTATCCCTATTAATAGATATTATTACGCTTCAGGTTGTCCTGCATTGCCCTAAATGCTTCTTCATTCATTTTGAGTCTTTTTTTATTTTCTTGCTCTTTCTGGGAGCTTTTTTCTACCTTGTTCCTCCAGCTCACTGATTCGTTCCTCTGCTTCATCTAGCCTGCTTTTGATTCCTTTTACTGTGTTCTTCAATTCAGAAATTGTATTATTCATTTTCTCTTGTCTCTTATTGATAGTTTCTATGTTCTTTTTCATGCTGATATAGTTTGCAATAATTTCCTCATAGTTTCCCTGTAGTTTTTTGTAATTCTCTCTGAGCTCACTGAGCTCATTGAGCTTCCTTAGAACCGTTGTTTTGATCTCAGTATCTGAGAGTTTACTTGCCTCTATTTCATTTTGTACTCTTTCTGGGGATTTCTCTTTCCCTTCAATTGGGGTGTGTTTCTTTGTCTTCCCATTATTTGTGAGACTCTTCTTTTGTGCTTCTGCTTCTTAAATTGATCTGTCTTGATTTCCTGACTTTGTGGCATGAACTTCTATAGTAGGAGGCTGCTGTTTTTTCTTTCTGATCTGCCTCTGATGATATCAGATGTTGACCCTGTCTGACCCCAGGTAGTCTGTTTGAGACTTCCAGGAATCTACTGTCTGTGGCTGTCTCCTTCAGTTGTTAAACTAGTCACTCTACACTCAGCAGTCAGGCTTAGACACCACAGGGCAGGGCACAGTCCCTCCTGGGGGTGGGGCTACTGAGTCCTCTCACACTGTTGCCACTCAGAGGACTGGTCTGCAGATGGCTGCTGCCGTATGGGGGATGAGTCAGCAACAGGACCCCACTGTCTACTCTTTCCATTCTCTCCCCAACATCTCCTTCCCTAGTCTCTCCTCTGGCGTCTCTAGCCCATATTGCCCCTGCCTTTGCCAGAGCCCAGAGTAAGTGGCAGTTATGTTGTTCTAAAGCTGAGTCTTCTGTCTGTCCAAAGTTATAAGGCTCCTCTCTCACTACTGTTCAGTTGTTTGTCCCAGGTTATTTCTCCACAATTTAGTTGTAATTCCAGATTGGTTGTGAGAGGAGGTCAATGTGACTTCCATTCCATCCTCCACCATCTTGATTCTCTCCTAACTTCTCATCTTGAGTGCCTCTACACAAATTCTCCTAGGCACATCACCGCTTCACTTAAAAATATCTCTCTATCTCTCCCAAGCTTCTCCCTTTTCCTTGGCTTCTGAGGAAAAAGATGAACAACTCTTCTTATTCATAGCATAATCTATTTCTTCGAGTCCATCTAATCTCATTTTTGTATTTTCAATCTTGCTCTCTACTGCTTTCTCCCTTTACCCCATAAATTTACTAACTCAATTACTCTAATCATAAAGCAATATAAAACAGTTATGTCAAATTAAATGCCCTTGAATGTGGGCCCTCTTCCTTGTGAGGTGACTGTTTAGTACTTCACCAACAATAATGTAAATCTTGCAAGAAAAAGAAAACAAATAACATCAAGTACATCTTGGATTTTGTGAGATAACAGGCAGTGTCACGTCACACAAAGCAGACTTTTTCACTCAGAAATAGCTCCATTACACACATCACTTCCTAAGTCTCTTTTTAACCCTCAGCCACTTTATCTTGCCTTACAATCTTCTTGCTGGGAAGTGCTAGACCGGCCCTTTTTCTTTCTCTCTCTGTGACTTGCAGAGTTAATTTTTTTGCTCCAACATAAAACAGCCCAGCTAAGCTCTAGCAGCTTCCTCTTAACCATCTTCTCACAAAAGTTCTTCCCAAGCTGTGAAGATACCCAAAAACATCCTTTCATCCCAGGCAGTAAAGGTCTCCCCTCATATTTCTCTTGGACACTGCCCAGTTTCTCCAGAAAATAGATGCCCCTGCCTCTGACTTCTAACCATGACTCCTCCTTCATTCCCTGCAGTGAATCCTCTCAGCTTTCAATTGAAACTACTTTCTCAGATTTCACCAAATATCTAACTACCAAAATAAAATTAAACAAATCTACATCTCAGAACTATACCTTCCTATTTGAACTCTTGCCTCGGGGATGTAATCGTAAAAGCAGAGCTTGAAGTCAAATGATCCTTGGTTCAAATCCAACTTTGCCACTTAAAAATTGCACAGTCTAATTTCATAACCAACTCTTCCTTTTCTGTTCTGGAATTTGGCAATAGTAAGGTATTTGGTTGTTAGAAAAATAAAGTCAGTTAAAGCCTGTTAAGCACCACAGAGTAATGAAATCTAGGAGATGAATAAGAGTCAATCCTCCCCCACCAAACGTGACAATCTTTCCTGTTATTCTCTCCTGTATCCTCAGTGACCATTCTTTTACTCTGCCTTTTACTGGCTTTCCCTCCTCCTATCTGTGTCTCTATCTCTCTGCCTCTCTCTGTTTCTCTCTCTCAAAACTCACCAGTGCTATCCCTTTGACATACACAGTCATAAGCTCTCTTCTATGCTTCTGTGCCTCCCTCTTCTGTTAAAATCTCCCTTTGTCCAAAAATAAATCACCTTATCCCTGAAACCTGCTCCTCCCTAGACATACTTTTCTCTGTAAATGTCACTATTATTCTAGCAAGTAAAATCACTCACCAACTTCCCCAATGCCCAGAAGATGAAGTCCACAGTCTTTGGGGCATATCATGTCAAAGTCCTCTACAATCAGCCTCCAACCATAGCTGTTCCTTCATGGAACCTCAGAAACACCAGGCGAACGCTGCTGCTCAGCCCTTGCTTTTGCATATCTGCTTGTCTAGGACGCTCTCCACATCTCTCCCAACTTTAATTTATGTTCCAAGTTCCTTCAGACTAGATCAAGTCCCACCGCTCCCTGAATTCTTCCTCAGTTGCTCAAAACTTGCCCTCTGAATGTTTGTAGTGGTTAATACTGATATCTACTTATTGTTGTGTGTTAAAGGAAAAGAGGAGCAATGTTATGAGAGAAGGAAACTTTAAATACAAGGCCTGTCTGGAAAAAATCCAGCCATTGTTCATATGAGAATGGTTTGCGCAACGTCAGTGTAACCTGGCAGCCAAAGAGAATGGAGTGGAATGCACACGCGTGAACAGTGACAAACTCACTGTACTAGTCAGTGGGGGCAGTATATTCTGTTGAGTGAGCATGTGCTACTATGTAGCTAATGCATTCAAAATGACTGACCAAGTAGAGCAACCAATCTGCATCAAATTTTGCATTAAGCTTAAACAGACGATTTGGATGATTCAGAAGGCCACAGCTGTGGGCAACTGGTGACTGGCAGCTTCATCAGGACAACATGCCCACTCATGCATGAAGTCTCACAGAGAGTTTTTTGGCAAAACATCCAATCACCCTGGTGACTCAGCCCCCCTTAAGCCCAGATTTGGTCCCCTGGGACGTTTGGCTTTTCCCAAAACTAAAATCACTTTTGTAAAGGAAGATATTTCAGACCATGGACGAGATTCAGGAAAATATGATGGGACAGCTGATGGCACTTGGGAGAACTGTGTGAGGTCCCTAGAGGTATCACTGTCCTATGTACAAAGTTTCTTGTATCCTGTATCTTCTTCAATAAATGTCTCTATTTTTCATACTGCATGGCTAAATACCTTCTGGAGAGACTTCATATCTATCAAGCCGCTCATGTATTCTGGTCACTGGGCCGGGGGCTTTCACTAATCCTCACAATATCCCTGAGAAGTAGATACTTGCATAGCCTAGTCCAGGGCTAGGAGGCTTCATATTTGTCACATTTGGAAATCACTGGATGATACTCACTTTCTTATTTGTTGTTTCAAATTCCCAATACTTGGGATTGTCTATGCCTAGAATGTGTCCTAACTGAATTATACAGCTACATGTAAGCTATTTTACTAGGTTCTTCACTATTTAGCCAAGCGAGAGGCTGGGTCTCTAACTTTAGTCCATAAAGCTGTAACTGTGATCCTCATGGACAATTTATAGTGACATGCCCATGGGCATGAGAGGAAGAAATACATATAAATGTCATAGTCAAATAGTTGGTGGCAATTTATTCTGCTTTTTCGGTTGCTGTGATTTTAATGAGCACACTGCAAGCTCTCATGTGGGACCTGCAATCCATTAGAGAACACTGCTGTATACACTCGGTAGGCACTTGCCTGTCACACAGTGACTTGCTGACAAAATGAGAATTATGCCTTATCTCTTCAGTGTGACAAGAGGTAATGGTGCAAACTTTTGTAAATGACTCGCAAAATGGATGCCATAACCCACTTACACTTTTTTTGAAAATAAGGACCTCCCCAAAAAGAAAAAATGAGGTTATCACGTGCTGTTTAACCACTGCAATACAGTGGTTAAGGCTGAGCTCCTCACTTGTAATAATGGGACTGCAAAAAAAAAAAAAAAAGGAAAGAAAGAAAGAAAGGAGGGGGATATATAGTTCTTTCACAGTTATTTATCTATACATTTTCTCTTTATCTTAAAGAGATTTTCTGATAAGGCAACATGAAGGTGGATGTCAACAGCCATTTTCTTATAAACTTACCTATTATCCTTATTTATTTCTAAATTGTAGATGCTTTAAATAAACCAAAATATGTTTTTTCCCTCTTTGGTTCATTCAGTTGACTTCTCTGATCTGCAAAGTTACAGGGGAGAACTTACAAAACACTTTGGCAATACAGTAAACAAAAGAGCTGAAGAGAAGGTTTAACAGCAGAATTCATACGAGTCTACAGAGCTTTGACTGCACTTGCTGCATACCCACTGTGCAGTTAACTGCAATAATTATATGTACATTAAAGAAACCACTTTCCTCCCAAAGAAGAAACACTTTCGGAATGAATGTATCTATGGAGGTATTTTTTTTAATCACCATGACAACTTTTATTCTTTCAGTACATGAATTTGTTAATGATTTGAAACAATGTTAAGGAAGAAGTATCCTGAACATGCAATGTAGTGTTTGGCTCATTTTTGTTTTATTTTTTATTGTTTTATTGTTGACATTTTCAGAAGTCCCATTCTCCCACCCCTGCCACTTCGCCCGCCTCCCCCCAGCCCTCGCCTCCCTTCCCTCTCCCTCTGGCCATCACCGCACTTTTGTCTGGGTCTACGGGTTAAGCATCTATGTGCTTTGGCCAATCCCTTCGCCGTCTTTCACCCAGCCCCCCTGCTCCTTCCCTCTGACAGCTGTCAGTCTTTTCCATGTACCCATGCCTCTGTTTCTATCTTGTTGGTCAGTTTACTTTGTTCATTAGGTTCAACATATAAGTGAGATATTACGGTATTTATCTTTTAAATTGATACTGCAGAAAAATACAAAAACATGAGGAAACAATTACATTGGTATTCAGTGCATAGAAAAACTGATCCAGGTAATACCACCTTCCAATGCCTTCCCGGGTAACACCTAGTGAAAAAGCCCTCAATTGTGACTAGAGAGGATCACATTCAGCCGGAAAATATAGGTCTGAGCTTCTGTCGTACTGATTTGACTATCTCTTGTAGAAGTGAGCTTTCATTTGTGACCAGAGGCTGCTGAGATTCTTAGCCAGGATATTATTTTGAGTAAGTTAAATTGCCCAGTATCTCATGTCAATAACAAGCATGATGATTGTTCCAGAAAATAGCATCTCTATTTACTACATATCTATGTTGTTGGTTTTCTCTAAATTTAATATTGAATAATAATAAATAATGACACACAGCTGCTCCCAAATGGCTTCTCATCAACATAACTGGAATAAAAGAAATGTTTCGGCAATGATTTGCTGTTGCATGGAATAACCTCAGTTAAATATAATTGAAAAAAACTGGTGAAATCCTGACATTGTGAACTGAGGCCTGTACTGGCATTAGGGGGGCCAGATCCAGTCACCATTGCTTACAAGACAGACAGCATTTAATGCAAACAAATCAGCTTCATGCAAGCTTTGTTACCCAGTTTTACCCTGACATGCATTTTGTACTTCTAGGTAAATAAATCAAGGAACAGAGAAGTAAATGGTTTTCCCCACCATCACATAGCTCATCGGGTGGAATTAGGGCCAAAATCTGAATCTCGAGACACTTCGAACAGCTTTGTTTAGGTTGCCCCCAGAAAAGTAAGCCACAATTGGCACATTTTTTTAAGATCAGTTTTCTAATCTCTCAGCTGGCCATTATGCTTTCTATCTTTTTACCTAAACAATCATAGCAGTGACTTTTTATGACAACTTTCTCTCGGGACCCCCGTGGCACTATCTGCTACTATATGCTGAGGGGAAAAACCTTTTACTCAAACAGAGATGTGTCGTATATATTCGAAGTTTTGACATCTCCCGTTATCTCCTCATAGCACTTATTCGCAGCCTGTCATTAGCTCATGTAATTGTAGAGAATCAGCCTCCACCTAAAAGGTCCTTACGATCAGGGCATGCATCTGCCTAATGTAAGCACGAATCTTCAGAATTTAGCAGGATCATAATTGGCACATAGTAGGCAACTAAGAAATTTTTGTTGAATGAATGATTAATTCAGAAGATACTCATCAATGTAAACGCTTAGCTGCACAGCTTACTTTTCTAATGCAAGCTAGAGTTCTCAAAACACAGCCATCATCTTAAATTAAACTCTTCAATGCAAAATATAACTTCTAAGCTACATAAATGAAAGATAGCCATCATTCAAAGTAATTTCCTTCAAAAAGTCCTAAGTACAAGTAGGGTTGAGCTCTCTGGCTTTTTCCCAGAGAGTCAGGGATAACTCAGAGGCATCGGTTTTGATTTGATCAGAGATTCAACTTGATTTTTCCACCCTGTGTACATTCCTGCCTACATCTTCTCTGCCTAACAGCCTATGCCAGCCTTACGTGGAACCAAAGTCTTGCTTCCCACCTCAGATGACCTCAATGAGGCTGCTATTTGCCAATCCTTGAAATGACGTTGTGGGCTACATTTTGTACCTTCATGTTCTAAAGGAAATTTGCCCCCCAAACCCAAAAATACGTGGCTCCTTTCTCCTCTTTGATTTCTGGATCAAGAAATTTTGAAAGACAATATGTACTGAACACAGATTCGAAAGCTAGACTGCCTGGGTGTTTAATTCAAGGATCTACCACTTACAACTGTGAAAATAAGCAAGTTATAAAACTTCACTTTGTTCTCAGTTTCTTCATCTGTAACACCGAGATAATACTGTAGACTCTCCTATAAAGCTATTATATCACATATACGTTACACACATGTACGTGCATATGTATACATACATTAAAAATAGACACACACCACTTAGCACAGTGCAGGGTACACAATGTTAGTTGTTCTTGTTGTTAACAGGCTCAGTGGAAAACCCATTATTTCTTTTTTCCTCCTATGTCAGCCCTTTTTCCACAGATGTTCTTTAAGTAAAATTTATGTTAAAATACAAAAGAGAAAGTCAAGGTCAAGTCCCTGCCATCTGCTAAAGTTGCCACGCACTTTCAAAGCTGTACTCTTAACACCCACAACTGCTATTAATATTACAAAACTCCTCCCAACTCTCTGTTCGAGCAAATATAATACTCTAAAACAATTAATAGAAAAGAGATTGAAATATAAATTATAAGGTTAATTCAGCCAATGAGAAAGTTTTTGTTTGGAACACCTTTCTCAATATAAACAAGTGGTTTGAGAAGAGAGGTCCTTGGAAGAGAATTACTGGGCCTTAGAAAAAGCAAAAGTGCTTACAAACACACTTTATCATAAAATCATGACTGTTATGAATTTCAATATAAGGATCATATTATGACTTTGTTTAAAAAAATTGAAAGCTGGAAACTAAAAGTGTAATAAATTTATATAATTTTGCTATAAACACACAATAAAATTTCTCTAAGCTTTTAATAATTAAATTGCATAGTATATTAAAGACATAGGAAATAATTGTAACACGTTAAGCGAGAGAACAGGAACAAGAGGTACAAGTTGCTTAAAGAGGAAGTGTGCATATCTTATTTAAAGTGCATGTATATCGCACTCAATGTGTTTCAGACACTGTTCTAAGAACTTTGCAAGTGTTCATTAATTTAACCTTCACTTTAATTCTATAAGAAAGTTGCTATTATTATTGTTACCACTTTACAAATGGGCAAAATTAAGGCACAAGGAGGGAAGTGTGCCTGCCTGATGAACTCTCAGGCCCTGGCTTCTGAGCACAGGCTGCTATTTTCTATTACCTTTTTCTAAGGTTGATTTTTGAGTATCCTTTTTTTTTAATTTTCTACACTGACTTGGTATTGTTTTTGCTGTAATCAGAGTGATTTTGGGCGCATGGTGGGGGATATACACAAAGAATAGCAGCATCACTGAGGCTGGATAACTGTCCCCAAAGTTAAATGCTTACAGTTCACTAAAGTGTGTATTAACTGTCATGAAAAACATCCCAAATATAAATAATCAGCAGGAATATACAAAAATGTTATTTAATACACAGTTTTGTCTAATCTAAATGTTCTGTCTCAACTTTAACAAAATAAGTTTTCTGCTAACTATAAAGGACTTTTGAAAATAGAATTTGCATCACAGATTTATACTTTCCTCATTCGAAGCTGTTCTCTATGTTATCAGTTTGAATTTGAATCATCCAACTATCTACTTATTATAAATAAATAGAGTAATAAACAGGTAGATCTCCAATAAAGAGCTGAGTAGGGTTGGTTAGCAGCTTGTAGCTATGGCTGGTCTACACACTATACTGCTATTTAGAGCACACACTTTTTTTTTGTTTTTTTAAGAACAAGGCAAGTCTACATCAACAATCCTACTACTATCTATAAGAAAAATATCATTCATTATACAGCCTACCTCATATGTTGAAAGGAAAATTGTGCTCAAGTGATAACAAGGTACTTCTGATATTTAAAATATATTTTGCATAGAATGCCTAAGTTTTCAAATTTATTTTTATACATCTTTTTTGAAATATGCCATATGTTTTCTTAAGATAACTTCTCCATGAAGATTTCACAATTATTATAACCAACACTGTGACACAGTTCAGTTGAATTTCAAACATGATTGTTCATATATTTGGGGATATTTGCAAGAAAATCGATTTCCAAATTCCAGGAAAAAAGTAGCCTTTCAAGAAGTCTCAACTTGACCCCAAGGTGTTTTTCAAATTCAAAGCCTTCTTGTTCCCTGAGACATGTTTGTAAATTTACAAATTACTAGATAAATTATTCCCTTCCAATCCTCAATTAAGATTTATAGGCATGTAGAGTCTTCCTATACACAAACCTTTCAAAACAGGAAAATAGCTTTCTCAGTATATGCTATTGCTCTCAAGGTTTTGGGACCCAGGGGATCTCCATTCAAACGGGTTCACCAAAGGCAAGGGTTTCTTGGTGTTTACAGCGGACATTAACAATATGTCACTAGTTATCAGGGATGCAATTTTTCAACATGGTCTTTGATCTGCATCATTTCCTTGAACTTATATCGCTTTTATCATTCCAAGAACATTTAAAGTTATCCCACCCAAACTTAAATGCCTTACTTGTCCTATATAAATGAATATTTATGTCAAAATAGATCTGTTGCACTTTCACTGGGCCACAGGATGTTATATAGGATTCTTCCCATCTCACTTCTTAGCTGTGACCCTTGGACAACATGGACTAACTACTCCGAAGGTGTGATAAAAAATCTCGTTGGTCTTTGGCCCAGGTTTCAAGCAGAACTGCAGACAACCCTTGGAGTTTCTCAAGTGACAGGAGTGCCTTTTGTTTTTCATACAAGCCCCTTTGAACCATACCAGAGTTCATACTAGTAAAGTGTCTCATCAGGACTGCGAGGGCGCAGCTAGATCGCTTCAGGATGAAGAGGCTAGTTGCCCCAAAAATCAACCACACGATTACAGGGTTAGAACTTGTAGCCTAACCGCCCCCACCCCCCGCAACCTCAAGGAAGGGGAAGGGAACTAGAGATTGAGCTCAATCATGTGACCAAGGAGTTAATGGATCATGCCAACGTAACAGAACCCAGACAGTAACACCCACCAGTGAGGCCTGCAGACCTCCCTAGCTGGTAAACACACCGATGTGCTGGGTGGGTGGCCTGCCCCGAGGGCTCTGCACACAGGACGCCTCCGGACCTTGCAGACCTAAGTATAGCTCTATCTGGCTGTTTACTTGTAACTTTTACAATAAAATAGTCATTGTAAACACAGCGCTTTCCTGAGTTCTGTGTCATTCTAATAAATTTTCACACCTGAAGGGGCATGTGGAAACCCCCAAATTCATAGCCACGCAGGACAGAAGTGCAGGCAGCATGGGCATCCCAGGCTTGTGGCTGGTGTGGGAAATGAGAGCGGTCACGTGGGCTGGAGACCCTTAACCTGTGGAGTCTGAACTAACGCAGGTAGTTAGTTTCAGGACTGAACGATTTATAGGACACACCTTACAAAGCAGGTGTTTAGAAAGTCTTTTGCAACCCTGACCTGGTCACCCACCTCTGAGGTCAGAGAGACTGAGAAGAAAGGCTTTTTGGGGATAGGGAGTGATGTCCTTGAACCTGAAGCCCCAGGGAAGTGCTATCAGATTCATGTGTGCCTCCTAGAACTAAGGTGATACACTAGGCGGTATTTGGTCTACACCTGAGAAACCAAAAGAGGAAGAGACGCTGGCTGGCTACCTAATTTCACAGACTTACCAAGCGTGGTCCCCAAACTGGAGACAGGCCACAACCACAGAATGTGTTGAGCCAAAAGGTATGTTTCCACTGGGTCAGATGGAGGTCACACTTGAGAGGGCTGGCAAGCATTGTTCTAGATTCTGGCCAAGAGCAACCTTGGATTAGTCATCAGTGTCTGCGAAATGAAGGTAGAACCGTAAATGACCAGAAGAGATTTATTCATCCACATCAAGGGAACTGCATGGGAGGGGTTCTCAGCGAAGTGCAGGAGGGCCTCCGAAGAACGCACAAATGCCCCACAACTGCCTGGAGAGTCCTAGCAGGCTGACCGTGACAGTCGCAATGGCTGGCCCGGCGCCTTACCTCTTCCTTTGCTGGAGGAGTCAGAAGCAGCCTAGAATGCTGGGGAAAGAAGTCAGAGTGCTGGGTGGTGAAACAGGGAGGCTACCCACGGCTTCGCTCCCAAAGCCAGCCGGGAGCAGCCCGAGTCAGAGGAAAGGGGCTGCAACTCAGTGCCTCTGGACGTTTGATTAGGACCCTGAACTAAACTGAAGCTGCTTCAGGGATGATGGGAAGTAGCCAGATCAATTTATGTTTACCTGAAAGATGCCAGGAGAATCATAAAGTCCCAAAGAACTGTTGCTAAAGATATCTAGAATATTTTGAAGAAATTAATTGTTCAATGAAATATCCTCCTAGAACTTTACTAGCATTGTTACTATTTACTGAGTTGCATTATGTGCTGTACACATTTAAACTGCATGATAACTGTATGAACTGTACATACTACTATTACCACCTTTGTACTTGACAAGGAAACTGAGACTTAGATAAATGAAATAACGTACCAATACTGCCCATCTCCTTAGGGGCAGAGCTGGTAGCAGAGCCCAGATAGATCTCTCTTTGACAGCAGAGACAGTGAGGGCCCTTACTTAAAGTATGATGTTGACCTGACAAGTGAATTTAGGATTTTAAAAACATTTGATAAAACAAATAATGATGAAACCCACATAATTCCTTTTACAGTTGCTACAGTATACTCAGGTTCATTTTTTTCTCTGGTAAGAAGTGGGGTGCATGTGGGACATGGCCTTTTAGGAACTAATGCCTCCACCTCGTCCCCACCTCTGTCTCACTGCTGCCCTCATTCATACAGCTGTTAGGATACCATGTCGTGCATCATAACTTCTTTATCAAGATCATATGATTTGCATTGTCAAACAACTTGATCATGGCAAATCAAAACAGATGTCTCTAAACGGTTACCTGCTTTACCACTTGACAGGATGGGAAATATTGAGTGAAGGAATACATAATGTACCATTTTCCTCTTACAACATTAGTCCTGCCAAAGCCTAGTTTTACAATAATTTTTAATTATATACCTCTAGGCTTCAAGTATATTTTATTATTCATTTATTCTTGAGCAATGAAAGGAAGTCTGACACTTCTTGCATATATGCGTGGCATAGTGTTTGCTACTGCTGTTCATTAGAACAGATGTGGATATTATCTATCTATCATCATCATCATTATTAATATCTTCCCTCCAGCATCAAATTTCCATGGCTACTGTGAGTTGGAGGAAGGGTTTGCAACACAACTGACATTTCACAGAATTGGTCACATTTTGAGGTGGCAAGTACCCCTCAGGACATCAAGGGCATCCGTGCATATGTGCATGGACATTTCCTTCCCCATGTCTAGCTCCCACCCTGAACTTTACATGCAGCGTGTGACACACGAGGGAATCCTTCAAAATGAATGACTCCACAGTATATAACACATAAAGGGATTATTATTGTTGTCTTCAATTATCTCAAATCCCAGGGATTGTAATAAATGAAGCCTCAGGAATAATGAAATAATAAATTTTAATTTAAAAGAAATTGCAATCTAAATATCCTTAATATATGCCATCACTCTCAGTCCTAAACTTCCTAGGACATGGGTAATATTGCCCTTGAATGTCCTCGGGGCTGTCAGTAAGATTAAATCTTCATTCTTTAATGATGTAAATTTTTAACTCAAGGGAATATAAGACATGCATTGTGAAACAAAAGGTGACAGATAAAAATGGTTTAAGAAATCACTCTTTAGAACTATATTAGCAATAGATCTCTGAATGTTTCTCTTATCAGATTGAAAGTTCCTTACGATCAGGAACCTAACAAGCACGTGCCTTAAATATGTTTGTTTCATTAGACTGCTGAAAGATTTTAAAAGGAGAGACAGAAACACATTCAGAGAGACACAGACAGAGGCAGAGACAAAGAGCAGAGAGAGATATCAGAGATTCATGCAGCTACCAACAACCAAAAGCTACCAGTTCCTAGATGTTTTTACTCTTAAAGTCTGACCTGCCTTATGAGTTCATTTGAAAGCTCCCCCCTCCCCAAGCAAACACTGTGGGCTGGATTCCCCCTCACTCAGCAGCTCTGCTCCTCCGCTGGGTTCCCAGCTTTCCAAGGGTCCCACCCCTCTGACCACACACCTCAGTCCCCTTCACTCTGCATCAGAACTGTGAATTGCGGACTGTTTTGCCCTAACTGTCCCTCCATCTCCCTGGTTGACCAAGTATTCACTATAGTATTTCTATAAAATTTGTCAAGTAAAATAAAACGTTATTACTCACTGACCATTATTTGCTCTGGGAAAGTTGTTATTTGCAAGGTGGTAAAATCTAAAGTTGATTCTTTTGGCCTTTCTCTTCAGTTGAAAAACCATTAACCCAGCCTTGCATTTAAGGGAACAAAGGATCAAATGTTTCATGTTATGTTTTGTAAATGGTTCAGATATATTTAAAATAAATTGTTTCATTTTCTTCGTTTTCCATACCCTTAATGTTGTATTATATATCATATAATTTTTGAACACAATGTTTTGATGAATCCTTTAAAATGTCAAAAATATTAGGTATTTATATATTTATCCTATTATGAACTTCTCATAATATTTACTAAGCTATAATCATTTATTTTTATTTAATGCTTCAAAATATATTCTGAATGTCTTGTGGTAAAAATAGTTTTATAGACAATTTGTAATTTTAGGTGAATGACTTTGTAAAGTAATGAAAACTGTCATTATCTCATGCATGAACACACATGAACTTATCTACTAGTACTTGCACATAATTTACCACATGCAGGGAAATAAACACGCAGATAAGGACTAACCTAGGGATTCTTTGACTACCATTAAAATCAGAATACAATTACCCATTGTTTAGTACATATTTCTAATAACAAACATGCAAATATCAGGAATGTGCTGACAGCTGTACAAAATACAATGACAAACATCTTCACAGCATTAAATGTCGCTCCTGTGAAGTACTAATTGGTTACAATACTATATGTTTCTAAAACTTTTCTTTTTCCTGAAAGAAATACCCTGAAAAGCGCGTGCTTATGCTTCCTGGGCTCTGACTGCTAACCTGTTCGGAGCCATTGACAGCCAGAGTGACAGACAGATTGTGCTGGCTTGGCCAACTGGTATTACCCTCCAATGCTAAACATTTCCGCAGCTAATGAGCACACTGCCTTGCTGGGAGCTGAACACGCTCTGAAATATCTGCTGTTTCTTTAGCTGTAAACTCTATTTTTGCCCTGTATTTTGTGCAATGAAAACAGTGTTGATCCATAATAACTAAAAAAAAAAAAAAATTGAAGGGCATATGGCAAAATTTGCCTGATTCAGCAAAGCTCTTGTAGAAATGTCTAGGAATATGTGTAACCTTTACTGTATATAATAGAAGAGAAAAAACTTAATATTAGTGAACTAAATACACATCTCAAAAAGTTATAAATCTAACAGTAAAATAAATGCAAAGAAAGTAGAAAAGAAGGAAATATACATAAAGGGAGAAATTAAAGAAATAGAAAAAAATTAGAATAAACAAAACCAAAAGTTGGATCTTTGAAATGACTCTGACATTGATACTCCCTTGGAAAGACCAATCAAGAATAAAAGAGAGAAAACAAAAGTAATAATGTTGGGAATAGAAAGAGATGTCATTATAAAATCTATAATTAAAATTATGAGAGTATTAGAAAATTTATGATAATTAACTTGAAAATGTAAATAAAATTAATGCATTTCTAGAATATACAATGAAACTGACACAAGGGAAAAAAGTCAATATTTGTATAACTACTAATGAAATTAAACCTGTAATTAAAAAAATTTCCCCCACAGAAGGTCAAGCCCAGAATGCTTCCTTGGGAAATACCAGTCATTGAAAGGGGAAAAGAAAGTAAAGCCAACTTTATACACACTCTTCCAAAGAATAGATAAAGAGAGAACTTTTCTCACTTGTTTTGGTCAGCAAACCTTCATACTAAATTCTGACAAAAAATTAATGCAAAGGAAAAATTTGAAGTCACTTTCACCTCTGGACATAAATGCAAAAACTCTAACAAAATATCAGCCAACCATATTTACTAATATATGTGATAAATGATATGCCTTGATCGATTTGGGATTTTTCCCCAAAAGGCCTAGTGCTTTGGGTTTTATAATCTACAATCGTGTAAGTAAGGGATTAGAGACAAAGCCTATGGGCTACGAAATTTAGTAAACATCTGAACAAAGTAAGAATTTTGAAAAAGTCATACCCTCTACAAAAAAATGAACTGAAAATAAAATATACCCTGTAGAAAGAAATATACCTATTTGTCTTGAATATAGATGGGGGTGAGGGATTTGGGGACAGAATTTACAATATTTGTGTGGTCAAAAAACAAAACAAAACAAAAAACCCAAGCCAAGATATCAATATCAAGTAATCCAAGGTTGCTTGGGGCTACAGTTACAAATGAATTCTACTACAATTTTCTCAGCAGTATAGCACTATACATGCAAAGCTCAAAGAATTCCTAGATGAAATGTCATGGATTCTAAGTTGAAGTGTATGTATTAAAATAACATGAGGAAATAAGAAACTAGAGTACCGAAATAGCAGAAAACAACAAAATCTGGCAAAGATCACTGATATTGTAGTTAGCATATAATCTAATATAAATATGTTTAATAATATTTGAAGAAATTTTTAAAATACACTAGGAAGTAACTTAAAATAAATGAAAACACCCTGGCAGATTTCCCCCCCAAAAAACTAATAGAATTTTAGGAGCTGAAAACTATTACTATTAAATGTGAGATAAATGAATAGGATAAAAGGCAAATTGTACATACTTAAAAGAAGACCTGGTGAAATAGACTGTAAATATGAACACATTACTCAGAGATAAGTAGTAATGAAGAGAATACTGCATATTCTTAAATTATTAAATGGAGTGCTCTGTATTCTTCCAGTAGATCAAGTAGCTAATTATGTAATTCACATGCATTTATTTTTCCATGTATTTATTTTTCCATTTCTCCTTTTACTTCTGTTAATCATTGTTTTCTCTATTTTGACATTGTTATTAGCTATGTCACAAAATATTCCTGGCAAGTCGAAGATTTTTTGTTCTATAGTTTATATAACTATATATATATGTGTGTGTGTGTGTATATATATATATATGGTCATCTCAATACATGTAAAATGATTATTTCATAACATTTAACATTCATTCATAAAAAAAGAAACAAATTCTGATAACTATGAATAAAAGAAAACTTTCGTCAAACAAAGAAGATACCAAAAAGTAACAAAATCTTAAAGCACTCATTGAAAATCAGGAGCAAGATAAGAAACCATTCTATTACCATTAAAATTCAATATTGCACTGGCAGTTCACGTTATTGCAATAACACAGCAATAAGATATAACATACATAAGGCTTGAAAATGAAGAAATAAGCCATCATTATTTACAAGTCATATTATCTACCAAAAACCCCCACAAAGTATACATAAAAATTACTGAAATTATGAACAGATTATAGCCAGCTAACTAGATATAAATACATCACATAAAACTTGATTGCATTCTTATACACCAACAGGAAATTGTTAGAAATTATAATTTTAAAAATCAATAAAACATATTTAGAACAGTCACACAAAATATAAAGAACCTAGACAGTGGTGTGTAGCTGGCTTGTAAGCTTGTAAGGGCTTATTGTTAAATTTTCAAGAATTACGCAAGCAAATGTTTAATACAAATAATGTTAAAAATTAAATTATATAAGCTTCCAATTAAACACCTAGTTATGTTTTACATTTTACAATTATTTATATTCTTGAGTTCATTACATTCATTATTTCTGTTTGGTGGGAATACATTATAATGGCGTGCCATTCTACACCTCTTCCCAACCCTGCGTTTAGTAGTTTGAAATTGGCCATGATAGGAGCATTCACACCATGGAAATTAGCAAACTCTACAAATCATTCTCCTTTTCCTCTTCCCCAGAGAGCCTATTGTTAAACAGTTACCAGCACATCACTGAAACAAAAAATAAATTTACGGAAAACTGTAAAAGATCTTTATGGAGAAGATTATAAAAATTAATTTATTGAGGACTTACCATTCATGAGACAATATTCCAAGGAGTAATCAAACAAATAAAAATCTGCTCTCACTTGTATTATGTCAAGGAGAAACATTTGTACTATGGGGTTAAGTACTATTGGGGTAAAAGAAAGTGTTCCAGGAGAGGGTAAGGGGTTATAATTGTTAAGTAGCTGGACAGGAAAGGCCTGTGCTTAGACATATATATATATATAACTAGTCTAACTAGTGCTTAGACAAAGAGTTATCTTTATTTAAAAACAAAACAAGCAAACATACTATTAACTCTATATTTCACACCACACATAAAAATTAATTTCAGATGGGATTAAATACTAAATCATGAAAAAACAAAGCTTTAAAACATTTAGAAGAAATGGGAATATCTTCATGATCTCAGTTTACAGAATTCCTTAAACAAGAAACATAAACACATAATTTGTTGGGCGGGGGGGAGGCTGTTAAGTTCAACTACATTAAAATTCAAAACTTTTGTTCATCAAAAGAACCACCAACAAAGTGACAAGACTTAATAAAATTATATGATGACTGGGATTTGCTTGAGGGGTGGGGAGTGCATTGTGGGTAGAGATAGAGATGAAATAAGAGTAATCGTATAGTGATGAAATTGATGCTGTTAAGCCAGGCAATGGGTACTCAGGGTTGAGGGTGCTGTTATTTCTCCTTTTGTGTATGTTTGCAATGTTTCATAGCAAGAAGTCTAAAAGGCCACAGATTTAGAGAAATTATTAATGATGCATATACCTAGCAAAAACTTTAACATTCAAAGCATTGGAAGAACTCCTAAAAATTTAATAAGGAAAAAGAAAAAGAATTTAATGAAGAAAAAAAGAGGCAGCAACAGTCATGAATATGTTTTCCACATAAATATATGAAAAGATACTGTCTAACCTATAATTGGGGAAATTAAAATTAAAACCAAAATGAGATACCATCTTACACCTCCCAAATGGGAAGAAATTTTAAAGTTTGATAAGAATGTGAATGAATAACAACTAATCAGCAGCTGATAGGAGTGTAAATTGGTGGAACCAATGTGGAGAATCATTTCGTTTTATCTTACGAAGTGGAGATGCTTGGTAGCCTACAACCTACAATTTGACTCCTACCTATATTTGCTATTTGTTCACGTGTACAGAAAGAGAAACATATGAAAATATTCTTAATAAGAATGTTCAAAATGGCAAAAATGATTGCAAACAATAGAATGTCCACAAAGTACAGAAAGGACAAATTATTGTGTATTTTCCTCTAATATAATGTTAACAGTGAAAATGAAAAAATCTTAGTTATCACTGAGAACATTGATAAGTCTCAGAAAAATAAAGTTGAATGAAAAAAAGCAAACCTAGGAAAATATACAGGGAGGTGCAAAAGTAGGTTTATAGCTGTTCATATGGGAAATACAATAATTATTAAATAATAATACAAGAAAAGAATAAATTCTGTGTTTCATGTACTCACAACTATAAACCTAATTTTGTCCTACCCTGTATATTATGTATGGTTCTATTTATATTAAGTTCTAGATAGGCAAAATAAATGATATATTAATTAAAGTACATTTATATGTGATAAAATATGAAGGAATGCAAAAGATTATAAACACATAATTTACTATAGGAGTTTCCACGTGGGCGGGTGGAGAGGAGATCACAGAGATGCACAAGCAGGGCCTCAGGGTGCGGCCAAGGCTCTTTTGCATAAACTGAGTGGTGGGGAGAGGGTTGTTCCTTTTATTATTATTCTTTAAACTTACAAATATCTTATATACTCCTTCTTTCATATGACACTTCAAAATTCATATAGTTTTTTAAAAGGTGATGTATATAAAAATTTTGGTGGGGGAATTTTTTCACTGTAAAGTGAGATGATAATCTCTGAGAACTGTAAAGATTCCTCTTATCCAGAAACTACTACTATATTAATAGCACCCCAAAACCTATATAGACAGCACAAAGCTAACCCTCAGAGAGCTAACAGCTTGGAAACAGTTAATAAGAGAATGGAACACATCCTCCCATCATGTAGTGAAACACCTGCCCTCTCCTTCATTCAGTAAAACACATCAGGAAAACCCAGAGACTCTCAGCAGCCGCTCCAATTGCCCTCCTTTCCCTTCTAGCGTGGGTCCGTTGTTTTCATCTGTAATCAAATGACAGTCACCCAGAGGGGATGGATGCATGGTCCTACTCGCTTTGGTGTGACCTCACAGTAATTTGTTATCAAGCATAGCCTGTTTAGCTAATTACAAGATCTTGACATTGTAGCACTGTCACCAGGTAAGAGTCATCTAAAATCCAAGCCAGACTGAATATAATAATAAATATTATGGACTTTAGAGAAAGAGTGCACCTCAGTTTACATGCTAGATTAAGGTAACAGCAATGCATGGGGCGAGTCAGTATTCAGGTCTAACTCAAGACTAATGCTGTAGTCTCCCACTGGTCTCCCTGCTTCAGATTTTTTTAAATCAGTTCATTCTGTGTATATTTCTAGTTAAAATATAATACTGTGCCTTAATTATTTGCTTATTTTATTATTTCCTTCACTGGACCATAAGTTTCTGAGGTGCGGGAACAATATTTTATTCATCTTGAAATGCCGAGCATTGGACACATAGTAAACACTCATGTGATATTAAATAAATAAAATCATAATTACAGCATTTGTCAACTCAACTCCTTTGCTTTTTATAGGTGAAAAAACTGAGATCGTGTAGACTTCTCAAAATGCCTATAGAGTTGTTCTGTTTGCATCCTTACTTCTAAAAAGTACATAATATAGTTATTACCTTCATATAGAGTACAGGTTTTTCAAAGTATAAAATAATCATTCCTTTTGACTTTTGAATTTTAATTTCAAAGCAGATTGACATAATTCGATTATTATAAGTGGTCTTCAACCACTAATATGTGATATGAGCCTGCTCACTTAGCAATATTCTTGAGTCTAAGATGACAATCTAAACATAGATACTAAAAATTGCAAATTTTGCATCTGCAGAATTCTAACATGACTTTAGGAGCAATCAGCATAATGTAATTGCATTGAAAATCATGTATATATTTTCATTTATTTGGCCTAATTTTACAGCTATTATTTGTATTATTTATATTGTTCATATATAATGCCAATGCTATAACATGCAAAGCCAAATGTTACTTTACCTATGAGGCCATTAAAACCAAGGGCAGGGCCCCTCTCTATTTTCATCACCACTCTATTTTCATCACTCTCTTTTCATTTCCATATTTTCCTCATATTTCTTTTGCTGAGGAACTTAGAAATGAGTGAAGTGCTCTAAGAAATTAATGGCATCAGAGCATGAATAGATAATATACTAATGACACACATGATCTTTGCTGTTGACAAGGTAGACAAGAATCACAAGAAACAAAGTTAGTACAACTATACCTCCACTGAACTGAAGAAAACATCAAACTCTATTCATGCTTTCTATATATATCAACTAACAGTTGATATAACTCTAGGCAGACCCAACAGAAGAGTTCTAGAGGCCTGTATTCACACATAAGCTATCTCTATACTTGAATAGTTTCATTAAAACTGCTTGCAAGGTACTGAAAGCAACAGGTCCGAAGTCCTAGAATGTAACCCTCTACCATTCACTCAGTCACTGTTAAGAAATTTGATTAAAGTGTAATAAACCAGACAGTCAAAGACAAATGCTACATGGTATCACTTATATAGAGAATCTTTAAAAAGTCAAACTCATAGAAACACAAGTAAAACTGTGGTTGCCAGGAACAGGTAGGGGAGAGAGGGGCAAATAGAGCAAGGCTGGTAAAGGGTACAAACTTACAATTATAAGGTCTGAGGATCTACTGTAAAACATAGATAACCCTGTATCATAAAACTGAAACCTGCTAAGATAGAGTAGAACTTAAATATTCCCAAAAAAGAAGAAATTTGATTAAAGTGCGACAATTTGACATTATGTACTGCCCTAGGTAATGCAGTCAGAAGGAAGCATCTCTCCGGTATTCTTCCTGACAGAAGCGCAGTGTCTCTATCCAGTCATGACGAAAAGTCAGATACACCCAAATACTCTACAGTAAACTGACCTGTCCTAAGAAACGCCTTGATGCTAAAGGAAACTAAAGAGATGTGTTAAAGAAATTAAATAAATGCATGCTCTGCATGTATATAGAATTAAATCTATTCATGCTCTGATAAATGCAATGTGCGATACGGAATTGCCCCTTGGACTGGGAAAACAATGGCTGGGATAGGCCCTAATGAAATGTTGTCAACATTTGGAATATGAACCACATCAACATTAAATGTCCCGATCTTTATAATTGTCTTGTAGGATAAAAAGTATCCTTAATGGAGACACTTTTAGAAACTACAACTGAAGTATGTAGGAGTATATACATAATAATAATAATATGTATATACAAAGAGGAAATGATAGTCCAAATATGGCAAAAGTGTTAACAGTGAATCTAAATACATGGGAGTTTTGGCACTATTTTTGCAACTTCCTTATAAGTTTTAGATTATTTCAAATAAGAGGGTAAAAAAAAAATTGAATGTGTATTTTCCAGTTCAAAAATCTGGGAATGTAAGTATGTTCCAGGCAGACATGGTGCTTACCCTTAAGAGTACACAGGAAAAACAGAGAAGGAAACAAGTAAAATACGTAATAAATAACTATAAATTGTGGTGAGTGCTATGAAAAAACACAGTACTTAAATAAAGAGTAATAGAAGGGGGTGGAAAGATTTCAGTGGGAACCACCGATATTAAGGTCAGGAAATGTCTCTCTGAGAAGGTGACAGAAGCAAGGACATGTGGAAACCTCAGGAAAAGGAACAAAGGCATATGGGACAGGTTGTGATAAGGCCACGAGCTGGATCCTCAAGTTTTTAATTATAGTCTAAATAAACAAGGAAAGACAAGAAAAAATGACAGCAGGGTACCAAAGCAAGAAGAGGATAAAATCAGAACAGCCTATGGTATTATTTTAGACACACGGACATGCTTCAAACAAAATAACACCACTGTAGACATCTACAAAACAGCCACAGCAGGGAGCAAGTCAATACTTCTCATCTGAGTGAAAGAGAATAATCACAAGACCAAGACATGACAAGCCATAGTATAACAGCCTGAAATCAGTCAACGTTTCACCGAGCCAAAGGTGGAAAAGATTATTGGTCCCACATCAATCTGTACTGACAACTAAAGACTAACCACTCTCAGAGTCACCTTTGAAAGAGAAGAAGTGACCTGGGCCATCTCAAATTTCCTCCAAAGGGATATATAAACGGTTCCACGAGGGGATAGGTATCCCTTTGTACCTGAATTTCATAAACGCTTTGTCAAGAACTGTAGTTGTATACTGAATCTAAATTTGGAGTTCTACCACATATGTAATTGACAGAAAATTTGAAATACCATATGTTATCATATTTAAACTTCAGAAATCTTCTCTAGTAATGTTCCTTTTCTCAAGAAAAAACAAGTCTTTAATACAAGTTTAACAGAATAAAAAAAAAAAGAGATGTTCCAGCAGGTTTACAGCAACAGTTTTTCCCCCAAATACATTTGAATTCACAAATTCTCTCAGCATTTCATTACTACATGTTCCTAAACTCATGAAAAGTTCTTTCAACAGCAATCAATAGAGTAATGAGAAGAGGGGGAATTTATCTCGGCATTCCTCTTTCCTACCTTTAAATGGGGTGAATTGAATTTTAACATTTATTCATTTCTCCATATCTTTTTTTACCTGTACAGTTTATTTTCCTAAATTTCTGTATGACTTAAAGCATAAACTCTGTCTATTTCCATATTAGCAGAAGCAGAAGCCTGACTACTTTGAATATTTATGAAAAGTGAAGAAAATGTAGACTTTATCTAATTTCTTTTTAAATGAAAATGAGTACTGTGTGAATCCACACAGTTGCATACCCTTTGCTTACAGTGGTCAACTGCCCCTAGACTGTATCTGTTCAACTTGCTTTCTGCCTGTATGATGATGATGATAAGAAAAAATTGAGTCTTTAATGTATATCAATATTTTACAGACACTAATCATTACAACAACCATTTGGACATTATTATCTCCATTCTACATAAGAGGGAACTAAAGCCTAGCAAAGCCATGTAAGTTCCTTGTCTAAAGTCATTCACTCATTTAGTTACTAATATAAGTGACCCCTAGTAAGGGTTGTAACTGGAAATCTAGTTCCTAATGCAAGCTATCTAATCTTTCTATATGTTGGGATGGATAAATATTCATGAATATAGCCATATATTCATAGGCAAAAGTATAATTTTTTCAGCTACACTGAGTAAAGGTCAACATAGGTTTTCCTCTTGCTGAAAAAAATCTGATAGGAAATGTTTGGATAAATTTGCCTCCCAATCACCATAATCTCTGATTTATTTTAATTTTTTAAAGATTTTATTTATTTTTAGAGAGGAGAAGGGAAAGAGAAAGAGAGGAAGAGAAAAATCAATGTGTAGTTTACCCCTCACACGCACCCTACTGAGGACCTGATCCACAACCCAGGCATGTGCCCTGACTGGGAGTCAAACCAGGGACTCTTTGGCTTGCAGGCCAGCACTCAATCCACTGAGCCACACTAGCCAGGGCAATTTATTTTCATTTTTTAATTTTTTATTTGTTTCCCATCTGTCATTCCCTTTCTCCCCACTTCCTTCTGTCTTTTAATTTATTCATCTGTATCCTACTTTTTTCACCAAAAGATTTATAGCATAGCTATCTGTGCCATATAAGGAGACAATAAATAATCTCTTTGATCGTCTCTCTTGAAAATTTGTGCTCATCAGTACATGTGGACAATACATGCTCTCTGGACCATTCCCCATGGAATTATGCACTGCAAGGTTGAGGAGCACTCTCTTTCACATCTGCCCATCCAGCAACAATTTTATCCTCCACCCTGCTCAGGTCACCTTGTTTTTGACTTCATTTTCCATCAAAGGCATTTCCGTTGCTCAGTATGTAGTCTAAGTAGATGTATCAATTGGCTTCTTCATTTTAGCTACAGTCTTTTTCTGTAACCCCTTCAATGCCGTGCACCAGAACAACTGCACACAACCCCTTATGTCTGCACTTAGCAATACTACGCATTGGCTCACAAAGAGCCAATGTCTACAGCTCATTGCACATTCGGATCCCATTTTAACATGCTAGTCTTCCGGAAAGGGTTTCCTGTCCTCGTGTGAACAGTTTTAGGAAGACTAAATCACCTTTTTTGTTCTTGTTCAAGCACAGTCGGCTTTTTTCTGTTGAGAAGACTGGATCTGTCAGTCTGACATGAGTAAAAGCATTCGGCATCGTGTTGAACCCACTGAACTGTAGTCTGATAATTAATCTGCTTCCTCTATTTGTAGTTTTTTATTAGATGTCAGACCTCCTTGATGAAATTTGCTGTCTGGAAATTAATTGAAAACTAGAAAACTCCTTGTTTTTTTCTTATCCATCTCTGTACTTGAGTAATATTTTTGTGGTTTGAAGATAATATAAGTGAACACTCTGTGTGTGTGTGTGTGTGTGTGTGTGTGTGTGTGTGTGTGAATCTTAAGAAAAGAATATATGAGTATTATTTTGATCATTTGAGGGCATTTTCATTCTTGAGCATTATTCCTCTCCAACATTTTACACTATTCACATTTCATAATTGTTTTTTACCTAGATTCAGAATTACTACACAAAGTCGCAACTGAATATCACCCACTCCTAAACATCTTGCTTTTGTCATATGCTCACATTTCTCCTGACATCTGTAGTTGACTCATATGATACTTATACTTCACTTCACCATTGAAGCACATATACAAAACACATCTACATCTGTACACTAGAAACATCTGAAGAATTCTTTTGATCCTCAGGGAAACCCTAAGAAGGAAGTAGT
Source organism: Pteronotus mesoamericanus (assembly GCF_021234165.1). NCBI lineage: Eukaryota > Metazoa > Chordata > Mammalia > Chiroptera > Mormoopidae > Pteronotus > Pteronotus mesoamericanus. The sequence continues at coordinate 9,215,238 of NW_026555310.1, forward strand.
ATTGTTACTCTCACCTGATAACGATAAAGAAAAAGGGATACAAAATTAGCAGTTATAAAATAATCACAAAGATGTAAAGTACAGCATAGGGAATATAGTGAGTAATACTGCAATAAGTACGTATAGTGTCAGGTGGGTACCAGTCTTATTGGAGGATCATTTTAAAAGTTATATAAACGTCTAGTTGTAATGGGGGATCTGCTCAGATTGCTGGGCAGAGGGGAGGGGTCCCTGAGGTCGCACTCCCTGAAGTGAGGGAGAAGTTGCAGGAAATCCCAAGGCAGTGGATTGAAACCACTGCTGGCACGTGGCTCCATACCCACGGGTGAGGGTAAACAAACCAGGTGTGATGCCCCACCGTAGGCAGAGACACTATGTCCCTGAGCATGGCTACACACCCTCCTACCCAGTTCCAGATCACGGTGGCAAGAAGAGGAGCAGATGCTGTGCAAACTGACAAGCATGTTGGATGCTAACCTAGATTGGCTGGGAATTTGGACACTTCTGCCTTGCATAGGATTTTGGAGCAGAAGACTTAAGTGGAGGGCAGATAAGAGACTTGTCCCTTTTGTGTTCCCCTCACTCACGTGATGGAGGGAAAAGAGCATCATGGGAGTGACAGGTGCCAGACCTTGCTCGTGGCTCTTTTCTTGCCCTCGCTCACCTGGGTGGGGGCTGGGTCACATGCCTGGCTGGCAGCGGCCTGCAGAACACTGTGGCTCCACAGTGCCCACGTCCCATACTGTGTCCCTCCTCTCACTCTAAGAGCAGTTCAGGGACACATGGGCTGGAGTGTTTGCCGGCCCGGGGTGTGAGCAGCCTTGGGCACCAGGGCCCCACGAATGGAGCCCCCTGCACAACCAGCTGCAGTCACCTGGCGGCCTCCCAAGGTCCTCTGTGAAGGAAGCTGCAGAGTCCTAGCCCCCCCAAATTGGGCAATCTGTTAAAGAAGACCTTTTTCCTTCCCCACCGGTTTTTGTGTTATGCTTGTGTTTGGCAGCAGTTGGCCGAACCCCACTCTGTTCAGTAATATAACCACTGTCCTGTATATCTGAAACTAATATAATATTGAATGTCAATTGTAATTGAAAAAATAAAAAAATAATTTAAAAAAAAAAATTCTAAGGTTCACCGAGATTCCTCTGGACCACCTAACTCGTACAGCCAGGATTTGAAGATAAAGCCCACCCTCTTAATTACATTGTGCTTTAGAATTTACCAACTTATTTTACACTCCACATTGCAGTAAGGTCCATAAAAATAATTATAAGTAGTATCATCATTATTCTACAGCTCTGAAATTGAACCTCAGAGAAGCAAGGTGTCTTGTCCAAGGTCACACAGTAACAAATGGCCAAGAGTCAAATTCAGGGCCTTTGACTTTAACTCCTTTGCTGTTTCACTGTATCATGCTGTCTTTAATATTCACAAGAAAAGAGCAACCAAATTACTATTTCACACCAGGAAGAAACACCTATCATTAACACATCATTTATAAAGATTCATTCTCTTCATACCCAGTCAAAAGCAAACCTAGCTGGCTTTTTTTAAAAAATATACTAATAGGTATATACCAGACACATGGTGAGTTTGAGGATTTGGTGGTGGATCAAGGAAGAGGCAGTGACACCCAGCGCACTTCATTAGGTGGCACTTGGAATTGCAGAAGAAGTAAAGTTCTTCCCAACCACAGACTTTCCAGAGAAGGTGCCACCACTCAGAAGGAAAATAGGGCAAGGGACTTCCTGGGCAGAAGGAGAAACTGGAAAGAGGGTATGTATCTCTAGGTGATGTCACAGAGCAGCAAGGCACAGGGTATGTGGGTCAGAGAGCTCCAAAAGGCAGGAGGGTTTGGGGTCTTTCATAGCTAGAGCCTGTCTTATCTATGGTTAGTAGATGGTGGGTGTAGTTTCATGGAGCATATGAATGGCTAAAATGGCTAAAAATAGACTAGGTTGGGCTATATTTAAAGCAATTGGATGTGTAAAAAATTGAATTTGGTGCCAGCTAACCATCCTAGTAAGCTATGAAGTAGGGTCATGTTAGGCTACTACACAGAGGCCATCTTTGTGTATTATACGTAGCAATATGCAAATCTCCAATCTAATGACAGTATGTCCGTTAACCTGCACAAAGGAAAAGAATAATAGTTAAATGCATGAGTTTTCATCCTGTTTATATTTTTAACAAACAAGCCGGTAAGTTCTGCCTTGATTTCAGACAAGTAGAAAGAAGCAAATGTCTGGTTTTATATAGTTTCTATCACCAAGCTCAGCTAGCATTAGAAATCAAGGCATGTGCTAATTGTTTAACGAACTGATGTGTAAACTGAAGAGCAATTTTGGAGTTTGTAACTTTTATGTATTGTATAGCCTGCTTTCTGTTTTCAGCATTTTCCCAATAGAGAAGGGACTGTGGGTTAAGTTCTAGCGGCTAGGTAATTTTGGCAAACTGCCAACTCCTTAAAATAATAAAATACTCTGACTATTGAGAATTCAAGAATGTTTGTGAAATTGCTGGATTTTAAATGAAAACTCCCTAGTCCCAGGTTTAAATCAGTCTGCATAGCCTTGGGGTATGCCCAGAGTTTTAGCCATGCTTCCTTAAATAGTCACCTAAACCTTAGGGTTGAAAGGTATAAATAATAACATTAGGCCAATTCCCTCAATTTATAGACAGGAGTAAATGATATCTCAGCTTTACAAAGCTCAGTGGCAGCCAGTGATAGACTAGAAGTCAGGAGTCTTGAGATCGGAATGTGTTCTTGAGTTTCAGGCCATGCCACCACTTTATAAATCCTTAGCAGTGGGTCTTAGACCATGAGAAGAATATATAGAAAGTGGAAGATACGAGGTATAACATTCATGTGTACTTATAGAATGTTGATTCTTACCAGATCAGGACCCATGTAATACAGAACACATAAAGTAACTCAGTGAATAGTGATTCACGGATCATGATATCTGAATGCTGCTGTTTAGAACCTCACTATTCTCATTGAAAGAGTTAAACTGTTTCTCTAATCAAATATATCTGATAAGATACCTGATTATTAAATTGATCAAAAGATGAATTCTTCAATCTTCACTAAAAAAAATTTATTTATTTTTAATATGCATAGTTATTAATTGAAAATTCCTAAGGAAATGCCATTACTGATTAAAAGATTCCCTATGCTATGGAGTGGTAGTGGGAGGAAGAATTTCTATTTGCTGATTATTATCACCAACCAGATTCTATCACAATGCGTTGAGAATAAAAAAAATACCTTCATTCACTGAAGTTGGGGATTGTCATACATGGAATGAGAAAAGTCAGGAAAGTGTAGGGAATTCATTATTCATGTTCATAGAGACTTTATTAAAATACTTACAAGCCTTTACAGATGTGTAATTCCATCTTTTCATAATTAGGAATATAAAGGAAAGACTTTCCACACATGTATCCACTATAAAATGAATAACCTGGCTAGTTTATAATCTATACAAATTTACTCTGACCGATGAACCTGCTATTTAAAAAAATAAAAATTAATCAAAATCATGTTTATGAAATAAAACATTCTATAAAACTTGACATAATGACTACATTAAATTTAAACTTCTTTGTCTAAATACCTTTATCCAGAAGAAGAAGAAGGAAGAGGCAGATGAGGAAGATGACGAGGAAGAGAGGAATAAAGGTGCAGTGAAGAGAGCCCAAGACCAGATGGCAAAGGGTCTGAGTCCGAATCCTAATTCCAGCGCTCACCAACTGTCCAAGTTTGAGTGAGCCAACATCCTCTGGAGCCAGTTTTTACCACTGCCTCTCCCTCTCAGGGATCCTCTAGGTGACATGCTCGGAAAATACCATGGACCTTTGGGCAGAGGGAACTGCCAGTGTCCAGTCATTCAAGAAAGTGTGACTCCTGTACAGATTTGCCTGAGATGATCTTTGTCTCAGGCTTTTTGCATGTTTCATATTCAGGGAAAATGATGAGTCTAATCATTCCAGATGAGCTTGCCCCAAATGTGTTCAAAAACTGGCTGTATTTCTTCATAAACCTCCACCTCCAAACAGCAGTCTTCCCTACAAAAAGCACAATTAAACATGCAAAAAACTCCATAGGCAATTGGGATACCTAAATCAGCTCTTTCCCTGACCTCTGGCCAGAGCTGATAACCACTGACTTAGATGAAGCCTACTTACAGCTAAATGCAGCTACAAGGTTGGGGAATTCATTATTACGAGTACTTCCTGTGTAAAATGATTGATGAGATCCTAGCAATTGTTGTTCAAGACACATTATGAGGTTTAAGGAATTCATAATCATAGCAGAAGTCTTCATTTATGAAACAACTAATAGAATAAAAAAGCACAAAGGGTTAGTTTCATAATCTAAGAAAGGTAACATTTTTATTGAAATAATTGCTTCTAAATTACTGTGTCCATCTCTAATTAAAATTCTTTCAAATACATTTCATCTAATATATTCTATTCACCAAAAGCTTTAGAAAAGTTTTGAAAGTTTGAATTTTTATTACGTGCTTATAGTTCCTGCAAATTCAGTAGGTATAAGATACAATTGCTACCTTCTCTTAAAGCACACATCTCATTTTCAAATGATGTGAGAGAAAACCCAAAGATTAGGAAAGAAGAAAATATAATGAACCTCTCGAATGAACAAGTCCTTTTTTCAGTCAGCCTAGATTCATTTTTTTACCTATTGTAACCATTTCAGCAGTACAGTTGACTCACTGGGGTTAGTGTAACATCACACACTTTGATATTTCTTTTCTAAATTCAGGACAAAGGTAGAAAAAGGCCGAGTCTGGGCACAGCTGCATCACACAGCACGAAATGAACCCCAGCAGAGTGGCCTAGTCACCACCAGCAGCAGGCACACACCAAACTGGGAGTGATTAATGCACGATCCACCAACTAGAAAGTCTAATTAAATAACAGTGGTTAATTACTAATTAGTATGTGACTTATGTAGACAGGAGCACTTAGACTTGTCAGATGTGGGGAAAAAAGAACATTGAAAAAAATCAAAGCTCTGTCATTTCAATGATCTGTTTAAAAATGACGCATCGCAGAGATGTTTTTGTCATCATTTGTCTAGCCAAAACACATACTGGAGAACTTATTTTATCTTCCTGAAATAATTTTAGTTTTGATGCACGGAAAGCTATAAACCCTAAAATGATATAATATTTTGAAGTGTATATAAGAGGTGGTGCCATTCCTGTTTTCCATTTAAACCTCATCATACTTGAAATGTATCCATTACTAATCAGCTGAACACAGTTGAGTATCACTTTTATATGTTTATTTCCTGTATACTTAGAAGGCACCAGTTTCACCAAAAAGGCTTCTAGTTAGCCAATCCAATGACAAACATCCAGAATATGCAAATCTACTCTCCATGTGACTTGCTGTCCTTGGAGGCCATGAGGGGCCCACCAGCAGGATCCGAGATGTGCTGCTTTTGGAAATTACAAAGATTTGCTTCCACAAATGTGAGATTTGGGAGCTTTTTTTTTTTTTTGGCATCTATAGAAAAAATACCATCTGTCTCCTCATTACCCTTAAAAAAAAAGCAAGAAAGAGAGAAAAAGCTTGACATGGCATGCTGATGCCAACCTTCACTCTCAATTATTTATCATCTAAAACACACACACACACACACAGAGGTTTCATGAATAATGATTTCCTCTTTTGGGAAAAGTATACGTGAAAATACTACCCGTGTAGTCCTAAATGGGTGGATCAAATCAATGCCTGTCTTTACTATACATTACCTTTTCATAACCTCGCCAAAGACACCAACTAAATACTTTTCCTGTATCCTTGGTGATAGTGACACATTCGCTGCCTTAAAACAAGAATGCATAAACAAAAGATACACTCTAAAATCAGCCTGAAAGGAGGCCTCAGAAGGGAGGACCAACTGCATAATTCATCCACGTGCGGTCCAAATAACATGCTCATCAGAATCACAGATACGCACAATGCCCTTCCCTGGGTCTCCCTCCACACCTCTGGGAATCTGCATTTTCGATGAGCCCTCCCAAGAAGTACTTATACAACCTACACTACCAGGGCAATCTGTGGTGTTCCCCGTCCGGAGAGGAAGACGGTGGTGGACGCTCCTCTGATCTGCACACCTTCAGGCACTTTGCTCCCCAGTCAACTCCACCTTCATCCCCATTAGCTCTAAGACGAAGAAAGGTAACTGATTTTCATTCAGCTCAAGCTCAAGAGGAAAGGGAAGAAAAGTGGTGAGAAATTAACTGTCAGTCATGTTTTGTTTCCTATCTGCTTTAAACTACTCTTTGATTGAAATATACTAAGGCAATAAAAGCCCTAGAGGGGGGAAAAAACTGGATATTCCAAAAACACTCATTAATTTAGAGGGAAGAAAATTAAAGAGGGGAGGAAAAATGGGGAGCCATTTCCAGGACAGGGGACAGAGGGAGAGAAGGGAGTGGTGCTGTGGCCCCGGGGATGGTCCTGTCCCCACCGGGGAAGTGAACCGAGTGAATTCCCAATACTAGACCTGAGGGAGGTTGAGCTACAAGGAATGACCCTTGATAGTTTGGGACTAGGGGGGAAATGGCCTCACCCAGAGGCTGAAGCTGGCTGGACCTCTGGCCCCCTTTTATGACAAAAAAGCATGAAATGCTACTGAACAGCACGGGGCGGGGGGGGGGGGGGGGGGGGGGGGAGGTGGCCGGAGGTGGTGGTCATCAGGGAGCCAATCAGCCAAGCGGGCTGTCGGGGGCGGAGGAGCCCAGTCCGCCTACCAGCAACAGAAGGGAGTTGGGAGGAGGGGACTGACGCTATCAATCTATATTGGGGTGTCCCACAGATTAACAGTTCATTGCTGAGTATTTTTGTTTTATTGTTGCTCTAGAAGAGGTGGGATTGCAACTTTGTAGTGTGTACCATTTCCAAGCTAGTAGGCATCTGTAGTTAAACCTTCCTCACCGATCCTCCCCGCAAAAAAGCCTCCACTTTCAGATTTTTAAAACCACGTTATATATAAACAAGTTGTAATTTTACTGGGGCTTTTTTGTTCTTGTTGTTTTTGTCATTGTTTACATTTAAACAGCAAATAAACCTGTTATATATTTAACTGAGGAATATACCACTACTTATTGTTCCTCTGAGAAAAATGCATTCTGAATTCCAAAGAAGTAATTTTAAAATAAAATTTTGGACCAGTATGTAATCAGAGACTTCCTGTACAACTAAATTTGGGCAAATTAGAGCTCCTATATGGATATCTTTGGCACAAATGTTTAGCCATAGTGCCCTCTAGTGGTACTAATTGTCATTTCAACACAGACAGAAAATCCACTGGAAAAAAGCTCTCCCATATTATTAGATGAAATGTGTGTATTTAAAAGCCTCAGAACCACACAATCCAAGGATTTCATACCTGAGAAATATTAATAAATAGAATTTACATTTACTACATAGTCAAAATTTAATCACTGTTCACTTGATCATAACACAAAAAATATATGTATTATTTGAGGAATCAATTAATCAAGGCCTTCCTTAGTTTTGTTCTTTTTAAATTAGACATCGGTAGGGATATAATAATGAGTGATTCAAGACAGGATTTTTTCTGATTTGATTTTTTTTAATTTGTTGTCAAAGTTCAGTTTCCCCTCTTTTAGATGAGGCATTGTTCCTGGGCGGCTCTAATAGCTGGAAACAAGAGTAATAACAGCCAGAGGGGGGAAAAATTTTTCCATGGTAACTTCATCATCTGTGTCTGAAATCTCAAATCCCTAATTTATATGTTATTACTGCGGCCACCCAATTTGTTTTCTCTGAACTGAGTTTCTAAGGTTTTTCAGATGCCCCTCAACAAATAAAACCTCCAAAGAGAAGTTAATAATAGGCATTACGACAGCCTTTGTGCTATGTTCAGGCTAGATGCAAGATAATTTACCTTAAACTTAATTAAATTATATTATTTTCACATACCATAGTGTTTCACAGAACATGGGGAGAAAACACAATACAACAAACAGTTTCTAGACAAAGATCAGAGTAAGGAGAACAAAGAAAATTAGGAAAGGAAGAAAAGGGCCAACATAAAAGCACATTAAATAAAAACTAGTCGTAACCAAGAAATGGAAATGCAAGGATCCACTTTCCTTGCTACCTCTAGGTGATTAACCATGAAGTTTACAATGGCGCACAACCCGTGGAATTGGGTAGTGTAACGTAGCTTTTGAGTGTGCTAAAGGTTAGGAAGTGGGCCATAATATCGTGCAGCGGTTTTCAAAGTGCTATCCCAGAAACAGCAGCACCAGTATCATCAGGAAACTGGTTGGAAATTTCCAGGTCCCCCCGACCCCAGACCTTCGGAATCAGAACACCCAGGTCTTCGCTAGTCACGCAGGTGATTTTGGTGCACAGTGACATTTCAGACCCACTGTAGCTCAAAACGCTGTTCTTACTCAAAGGCAGAATTCAGGGAACCTGGGTTTAAAATCTGTGATGCTTCTGAGCAACCTTACTTATTAGGTATCTGTTTTCTCACCTTTGAAAGGAAGACCAAAATACCCTCCTTGATACCACTGGTATGTAAGACTACTCATCCATTTATTATTCACGCATTCATCTTTTGAATAAATATTTATTGAACACCTACTATGTGCTAGGAACTGCTCTAGAAGCCTGGGATCTACCAATGAACAAAACAACAGAAAACCCTTGCTTCCCTGAAGCTTATGAGTCAAATGGAGTAAAATATACCTTAAACAATAAATGTACATTATTAGTTTCCTAGGGCTGCCATATCACAACTGGGGCTTAAACAACAGAAATTTATTGTCCCACGGTTCTGGAGGTTAGAAGTTTGAAATCAAGATGTCAGCAGGATTGGCTCCGTCTGAGGACTATGAGGGAAGAACATGTTCTAGCACCTCTCCCTGTCTTGTAGACGGCCATCTTCTCCCTGTGCCTCTCCATATCCTCTTCCCTCCATGCATATTTGTCTCTGTGTCTGTTTCCCCTTTTTATAAGGATATCAGTCACTTCGGATTACACCCATCCTAATGATCCCATTTAACTTGATTACCTCCATAAAGGCCCCATCTCCAGGCAGAGTCACAGTCTGAGGTCCTAATCCCCCCCAAAATTTTTCAGGGGGAGGGAAGAACACAATTCAACCCATAATGATAAGGGCAAGATGACTTAAGAGGAGCAGCCTAGCCAGAGACCCCTCCCAGGTTAACTCTTAATCATTGCTTATCTGTTCCTGTAGCCCGTTTTCACATCCCTTCCCCCACCTGGGTAGCACATCAATCTCATCAATCTCCCACCTGAATGCTAATCCCTTCCCCCACCTGGGAAGCCCATCCGTTTCCTGCCGGAATGCTAGGGCTTATAAACCCCTATCTAACCCCGATTCGGGGCTCAGAATTTGGAGACTGCCTCCTCTGAGCCCGCGCGTGTGAATAAAGGCTTACTCCGTTCCCTGAATCGTGTCTTGAGTCTGGCTTTCCGTAACAATAAAACACATGAAATAAGTAAATTATATATATATTGGCTGATAAATAATGCTACGGGAAAAAATTAAGTAGGATCATTGGGTTTCAGAGTGCTGGTGTTCAGCTGGGATATAATTTAAATAGCAGCTTAAATGAGGCCAGAGCAGGCCTCAGTGGGCAGGTGACATTTGAGCAAAGACTAGAAGGAGTCTTAGAAGAGATGTTACAGGAAAGACCTCAGCACCAGGGGTGACCTTCTGTGTCGACTTTGAGCCTGAGACTTGTCACAATCCTTTGTCTTACCCAGCTTTCAGCTGTGTGCTGTGCAAAGTGAATCTACGGGGGGGGGGGTAGAGGTGTCAATGACCACAGCCTAGCGTTCCTGACTATTGTTTCTGAGGCTCTTGTTTTAAAAGTTGTTGGAAATATATGCTAAAGTCACTCTTACCAATTTTCCTAAAAATAGGAGAAACAAGGATCACTAAACCCAGCATTTATTTCCCTAGGACATTGATACATCAATACCATATCTGTGAAACAAAATCTTTTGTTGAGTCATTCATTTGATTTCTGGGAAGGCAGTTTATAGTCACCACTAGATTATCCACCTTTCCCAAAAATTAATTTCCTATGAAGTTTTTCAAGTATTCAGGACTTCCTAAAGGATACTGTTAACCAACTAGAGAGATCAATATGAAAAATTCACATTTTATATTTAAGATTCATGAAGTCAGACTTGAGAAACTGAGCCTTATATTCTTCTAAAATATTATTTCTAGATTTGTTTTTATTATTTTGATTTCCTACTATGCATACCCTGATGTGTTCCTTGCATGAGGTACCTGGCTATGCATTTCTCTTGAGAAGATGCAAGGAACTATGTAGAAATACTACTGGCTCTCAGAGGACCCAAGTTCAGTCTCGACAATTACCTTATTCTGAGCCCTTAAGGCCAGTTGCCTCAACTACAAAATAAGGAGGGTCATCTGAGTAGCCCTCAACTTTCTGCTGACATCCACACACCAGAGGAAAACGACACACTTCCATCAGTATCAAGGTTCACTAGGACATTGTGTAAGGCTGAGGTGGGGATTAAGGAAATTAATGTCTATGGGGAAAATTCCCACACAAAACTCTGATATACAAGGGGGATCCAAAAACCCCATAACTTGTATATAAAAAAATGTGTATTTATCTTAGATGTTTAAATTTCAGTCACCATACTCTGTTTGATGCAATACACCAATGAGATGTTTTTCCCACTGCTCAAAACAGTTTTCGAACTCATCGATTTTGATACCTTTTAGTGCTTCTGCTGTTTTTTGTTTCACCTCTTCCACATCAGCAAAACGTTTCCCTTTGAGGACTTTTCTCATCCAGGGAAAGAAAAAAACAGTCACTTGGAGTGACATCAGAGGAATAGGGCAGGTGGTAAAAAACTGCAAAACAGCGCAATGTGGGCAGGTGCGCTTGTAAATCACCCATCTGAAACGGGCAAACACATTGAAAGAGTCTTCAAAAAAATTCACTGAAGCCAAATGCAGTCTCTCACAACACTAGTTGGTTCACTGATACATGGATTCCTAGAACACTCACTTAGCAGGGGAAGTCTGTCCTACAAGAGGCCTGCCTTCCAGAGGATAATTACATTTTGGGGGGTCCCTCCTGTATCCTAAGGGGCCAAGATGGGATGTAGTATCACTGCCATTTTTTAACATCATCAATGTAGGTAGAACCTTTTAGACATGGTCTCTGGTCCAACTAGTCTCTGAGCTAACCTTGAGACTGGTGGTCAATGCACCAATATAGTTACTACCACCATCCCCACCCCCAACATTGCCATTTCTGCTCTTATCACTAGTCACTGTTATTACTATTTCTAATACCATAGCTTGATTGATTGCTCATTATATGACAGGCATTGTGCCAAGTATAGGGGTTACAACGTTTCAGTCCATAAAGCCAAGTATGCAAAATACCACTTTATTTTCTCTGTAATAGAAATTTCCACCTCTAGCTCATATCTGGGCTGGAAGCAGAAACTGCATGTTAGTTGTGATAAACTCAGTTCCTTAGTGGCCCATGTCTATGGTCTTCTGTCCATCTTTCTCATCTTCTCAACCTCTCATCCTTCCCATCTCAACCCTGAGATCTCCTCGGGCTGGCTGAGAAAACATGTCCAAACCAATCTCAATGGCAAGAGGGAAACTGATTCTGTTATTCTCTACATCACAGAGTTCCCACCGGAAATCTGTAAGGCTGCTTTGGCATATCTACCTGAAATCATTTCTGCTCTACTATTTCTATGCTGTGGGGCTGGAGGGGCTTCTGACCATGGCTTGCCACCTCCCACACTTCACACAACAAGCAAGACATGGAACTTCCCTTCTCCAAGGTCCTCAAGTGTATCTGAGATGACTAATGTTCTCTTGTGCAAGTCCACCGCAAAGCTTGTTGGGTTTAAAACCTTTCTCAGGAGTTGTCATCAACAGATGTCTTACTCTCCTACTTCTAGGGATGTTTAGTTTTATGGGTCAACTTAGCTAAGCTATAGTACCTTATTATTCAAACAGTAGTCTGGGTATTGTTGTAAAGGCATTTTGTAGATGTGGCTAACATCTACAATCAACTGACTTAAGTAAATGAGATTGGTCTCAATAACGTGTGTGAGCTCGAGCAAACCTATCAGAAAGCTTTAGAAGCAAAATTGAGGGTTCTGTAAGGAAGAATACATTCCACTTCATCACAACAGCCTCAGCTTCTGCCCAGAAGTTTCCAGCCCACCTGCCTACTCTACAAATTCCAAACTGGCCAGTCCTACAATCACATTATCCAGTGCCTTTACTAATTATGTACATAAAATATTATCTATATTTTTATTATCTATTTTTCAATCCCCTCTCATTCTGTTTCCATGGAGAACTCTGACTGATATATTTATCCTCTACTCTCCTTCCTTCTCCAAGACAAAGAAGCTTCAACTTCATATTTCAAAATAATATCACATTACATACAAATTATTAGTTGATTCAGTCCTAATTACCACTCTATAAGATAGCTATTGTTATCCTCATTTTGCAGATAAGAGAAACTAGGATGAAAGTGAGAAATAATTTGCTAAAGGTCATTCAGCAAGCAAGTAGCTAAGTAGATACTGGCTAATCTCCAAATCATTGGTCTTGCCCATTAGCTGATCCACTCTGAAATCAGTCTTTCTAATGGCTGGTGCTTAGCATATCTGATGGTTAATTTTATGCATCAGGTTGACCAGATCATGGGTACCGCAGATTAAACATCATCTCTAGACATGTCTTTGAGTTTGTTTCCAGCATTTGAATTGGTGAACTCAATAAAGCAGCTGGTCCTCCCCGGTGTGGATGCGCATCATCCAATCCCTTGAAGGTCTGAATAGAACAAAAAGGTGAAAGAAAGAAAGATTTGTTCTTTTAGCCTGACTACTCAGCTGGGACATCAGTGTTCCCTGGTCCTTGGACTGGGACTTGTGCCATCAGCTCTCCTGGGTCTCAGGCCATCGGACTAGAACTGGAATTTGTACCTCCAGCATTCCTGGGGCTCTAGTTTACAGATCCCCAGATCATGGGACTTCTCAGCCCCCCTAATCACATGAGCCAACTCCTTATAATAAATTTCATTTTATGTATGCAGCTATGTACATATATTTTTCATATATTATGTACTTTTATATATCATTTATAAAATTTTTCATAGGTGGAGCGATCCTACTGGTATTGTTTCTGTGGAGGACCCTAAGGCAGCATACCTATATGCTGATGCATCTGCGGTGACACCAGGGCACCCACAGACCCTCTTGTGCAACTTTCCTGTTCAACCCTGGTGTGATCAGTCAGATTCTACAACCAGATTTCACCTTTGTTTTCTAATGCATTTCAGTTCTTTGGCTGAATCTAGAGATTTGCACTGACCCCTGTACTCTTGGCTGTAGCCCTAACAACCTTTCCAGTCCTTGTCTTTCCCTCTGGCAATGTCTAGGTGACCTTGTCTTTGTGATTCCCAAGCAGTAATTGAAGTCCTACGCTTGGAGGCAGAACCACCATGCTACCTGCAAAATGCCTCTGTATTACACCAGTTGAGATAGGGTTTTGCTGTGGATTTTATCTACCTACTCCACCCTACAATCCTTTAAACACTGGCATAACTACTGAACCCTATCACCCAGTGGCCAAGAGTAGTCTCGGTCCTTGCAGTTGCCTTGTCTTGCTGATGCAGTTGAGGGAACCATGCCTGTCACAGAACCTGTTGTAAGCAGTAACGTTAGAGTTGGTGTGACCATGGGCTTTGGGTGCAAACAGAAATGGATTCAAACCTGGACTATACAACCTTAGAAAATATATCTCTATTAAGGCTCAGTTTGATTCCTGGTCAGGGCACATACCAGAGGCAACTGATCAATGTTTCTCTCACTGGTGTTTCTCTCTCTCTCTCTAAAATCAATACGCATATCCTTGGGTGAGGACTTAAAAAAATGGAAAGAACAATAAAAACCGTGGCTTTAATAAGAAGAGTAGTAAGACTATCTACAAAGCCTTAGAGAAAAAATTAAATGAGGTAATACATATCAGCTATCTAACTCGTGCCAGACCCATGTCGGTCACGTAATATGTAGTAATGTCGATGGTGATAATAGAGTTAATGATAATAATCTCACAGGCTTCAGGTAGGTGTTCTTATTTTTAAAACTTGAGGTGAATGGGAGAAATTGGGAAAGCAAAGGGAGGAGCAAGAAACTAGGTATCGTTGACAAAGGAGTTAATAACCAGTCCCAACTAAATGAGAAGTAGTCTGGACTTTATGGTCAGGGAGTATATTAAGAGTTGGAAATGGGGATCTTCAAGTAGAAATACAGAAACACAAAGGCAGACAGAGAATATCTTTACTGTTTCATATTCAGTTCTCTGTCTCTATACCAAAAGAAAAAAATTAAACTAAGTTAAAACTAAAACTAAAACAAACAGGTTCCTATGCAAAATTTCTTCTGTTCTTGCAATGATTTTTGTTGAAAAAAAATATAGAAAGAGAAGTCAGAGAAAAAAAACCTCTGTACCAGGAGGATGAATCTCAACAGTTAAGCTTGCAGGCTCTGAATGAAATACACCTGGGCTCTGCCACGCTTCTACCATTTTCCAGCTTACTTCCTCTGGGCCTCAGTTTTCTCATCTGTAACCTCCCAAGGCTAATGTATTCATCAGGATATTTTGTAGACAGCAACAGAGACCCCAATCAAGCTAGCTTCAACCTAAAGGGCATTGACCGGCTCAAGGCATCCAAAGAGAGGTTGAACAACTGAGTCATGGCAAGCCGGAGATGAAGCCGAGTCGCAGGAACAACCGAAACTACAGACACTGGATGAGGCTTTTTCTTTTTTTTTTTTCTGACTCTGCATTGTCAGTTTAATTGCTTCTCACTAAGACCAACAAACAGCCAATAAAGGCCCCAGGGCTTCGGCTACCAAGGAGGCCCCAGTTTAAAATATATCTGTTAAAATGGTGACGAGCTCCAGTTAGCTAAGTTTGGCCACATGCCCACCTCCGCCCCAGCCAAACGGAGCCAGCAGGACGTGGTTAAATAAGCACCTCGCTGCTCCTATGGTAGCGGATGGTGGGGGCAGGGGAACGAAGGAAGGATGATGCTTGACGAAAGAAATCTCATAGACAGCCATTCAGCCATTACACTGGTATTTTTAAACCACTTAAAATAAAGTTTATTAAAAAATTAGTATGTGTCAGTGAAAAATGGATATATTAAATTTAAGTGAAAATAGATATAAAACTGTATACGGAGTATAATCTCAACTTCAGAAAGTATAATATATATTAAAAATCATTGTAAGTGAATGCATTAAAATATGAATAGTGTTTATTATGGTAACAGAATCATGGATAAACTTTATTTTCTTAAAAATGTTTTATTGTACTACATTTTTTCTAAAATAAGATTGTACTACTTTTATAATCAGAGGGAAAACAGTAAGATTTCTGTTATTGTTGTTTAAATATCATCTATATTTGTTTTAAATTAAATCCCATAATACGTACAACTCACGTTCATACCTAGATCAGTCAGTAACTCTAGTAACAACTGTAGGGACTGAGACAAAATCTTTACAAGCTATCTTTGACTCCTATAGAGAGAGCTACAAGAGAAAGAGTTTTCAGAGATAACCTGTTAAAATCACAGACAGTGTTAATTTTATTATCTGGCTCTTTATCCCATTAGCAAGTGTTCTGGTGATGCTCGAGTTGTTTTCTTATAGCCTCTGACTTCTGTCCCTTCAGTATTCTGCAGGCATATGAAGTCCAGATCACTAGCTAGTACTTGTTAATAAGACAACTAACTACCAGTGATGCTTAAATCTCTGAAGGTTGTTCTAGCACTTCTAAGAGTATGGGTAAATATTTCTAAGTTATCAGGTAACAGTAATATCTGTTTCCATGCAAAGCATCTAAGAGCCTTAAATGAGACCAGGTTTTGTAAACGGTATCTGGTGGGTAGGAGGGAGGAGGGGTCTTACAGGCTTCAGAGTCAAGGCTGAATTTAAAGGCCAATTTTGTAAGCTGTGTGGCTGGCATTCAGCGAATTCCTTAATTTCTGAAGCCTCAACTTTCTCACCTATAATAAAGTTGTATGTATGCACCTACCATACTACAGGATCGCTGTGTGGATTCTGCAAGATAACACGTGACACACTCAGGATGGACCTGGCGCACCGCAGACACACATCAGAAGTCCATTTTCTCCTCCAACTCCACCCCAAATCCTCTCCTCTCCTGTTCCCATGCCGATGAAGGCCATTTTCCATCCATCATAATGTGTGAGATAAATACATGCAAATGTGAGTCCCCTTGAGCATATACATTCACTTTAAAAAGGAATAATTAGACGACTTTCAATTCACTGAAAAGTAAAAGTACCTTTAAATTTCAATACTAGATGAAAAGAGAAAAAAAAAAATGAACTGCCTGGACTATGTAGCTATTGCTAATATCCAAAATCCTGGACTGTACTAGTGTTTAGTTGTTGTTTGTTTGTTTTGCTTTTCTAATCTCTGGCCTCCCAAAATAACAAAGCTTAATAATTATACAAAAATTATTCTATGGGAAGAATTTTTGAACATCATTAAATGCTAAGTGAAAATTAACCTAGTAAGCTTTTTTGTTGTAATTGTTATAATGAAGAGTAGGGATATAAGAAGATAGATAGATAGATAGATGAGAAATTTTGTTGAATAATAATTTTTCACTGTAACTAAATATTTTGAGGGGTCCATTATTAATAAATACACTTCTATTCTTCAGAGTTGCAGCTCATTACCTGACTCTGACTGGAGAAAGCACAAAAATACTAATGGTTCTTGACCTTTATTAAACGATGGGACCTTTGGCAATGCAAGGGTCTCTTTCCTCAAGGAAAGAAACGTGCACTTATGAAACTTCGCATTTTTAATTTCAAAGAGTTAACCCCATCCAGAAGACATTCATAGGCCTCCCAGTAGAGTCAGGTTGAAAATTTCTCAACTATTCGTATGGTTAAAAGAATATCACATACACAATTCCACATCTGCTCCATAAGACACATATGTAGTGATTATTTTCTTCATTTCCTTTCCATTTTCCCCTCACACCTGTCATCCTTTCCATCTTCTCTAGAGCTCTGTACTCAAGATCTTGAACGCTTACACAAGGGTCTCCTGCACATACCAGGAATATGTATGTTTCTAATCATTGGACTCAGGAAAACAGCTTACGTTTGCTTAATATGTCCCTTGAAATAGTTAAGGATTTGTTTAACTGAGCCGAGGTATATAGTACAATAATAGATAAAATATCCATTTTATAGATGTATAGTATTTTATAGCTAGGACGTGGCTGAGTTGGAATTACATCCTGACACAAAGGCTCCACTTTAACTACCTGATGCCTGGAGTTTTATTGGAATGCCTTTACTCTAGAAAGATCAAGAAAAAGACTAACTCAAGGGCCAACCCTCTGTGATCCTTTCTCTGCCTGTACAGTCAGAGATGAGCTCTCCTTTCTATAACTTTTATCACCCTCTTTGTCTGAAACAATTATTTAACAGTTATCCCACACAGTTATCTTACAGTTATTTATTCAACAAACATTTATTGAGTATCTACCATGTGCCACAAATTGAAGCCTGGGGAGGGACCGGTGAACAGGATACACTCCCTGACCACCAGGCTCTTGAGTTCGGGGATGGAGAGGGATAGACAGGTTATTGTGACCTTTATCAAATATGGTAAATAGGTAGGCAGGTAGAAATAAAAGTCTTTGAGAGCAACGAAGGGATCAAAAACAACCTCTTGGAGGAGGTGTACAAACTGAACCTTGACAGATGAATAGAACAAAGTCTGAGCAAGGAAAGAAGACAGGGTCCGGTGACAGGAAGTGTACCCCAGCCCAGGCAGGAGGTGGGATGGGGGCGCAGGCCAGACCCGGAGACCTGCAGACCTGAGAGGGCGTGGAAGCTGCCACAGTGCCCCCGTTTCAGAGTTGGGAATGTAAGTCCGAAGGAGCAGTCAGGGGCTGCTCACCAAGGGCGCTGTCAGTCATATAATCGAGTTCATACTGAAGCAGATGAAGAGAAATAAATTTTAAGACAGTGATCAACATGCTCAGACTTGCATTTTATTAAGTTCTCTTTTGCTTCAGTGTGGGAAAGTGGATTGAAAGGGCTGAAATTGGAAACAGGAAGACTAGTCTGGACGCTGCAGTGGTAATTCAAATTTGAAATGTTGATAGGCTGACTTTCAGCAATGGGATGGAGAACAAAATGAGAAGACAGAATAAGTAATATCTCTCTGTCTCTCCCTTTCTCTTTCTCTCATCTCGTATGTAGATAATAATAAAATGACATTTATTGATCACTTACTATGTAGCAGACTTTCTCCTAAATGCTTTACATTCTGCTGATGTAATGCTCAAAACAAGTCAATTGCTCATTATACAGATGAAGAAACTGAGATTTGGAATTTAACTTGGCCAAAGTTCTCAAGGTCAAAGGTATTATATTTTTTCATGATATATATGAAATAAATTTGTATATATAAATATTATATATAGCTATGTATAGCTGTGCATTGTTTACCACAATTATTTACCAGTAGAACAGTTTCTCAGAAAGAGATAATGTTCCTTCTCCCTAAGTGCCCAAGCGTTGACTGTGTGATGACTTGTCAAGCATACTTTACAACAAAATCCTGCATTTTGTGGAAATTAGACCCAGAAAATCCTACGGCCCCTAATAACACCAACAATGCCTTGACTTTATGATTCCATGAATTTGAAGGATGCACAATCTGTTAATAGAAAAATCTCAACTTGCAAGGTTCTCCATGAGTAAGCAAATGACCAAGAATCTCAGCCACACAGTCACCATGTTGTCCCTGGCTACTACCTCTGAGGCCCTCGTTCAGTGCTCCTTAATGACTGCACACAAGGAAGCGCCCCCTGCTGTGCCGTAAGGACACTTCGATCACACACATTTCCCCAGAAACCTAATCAAATGTAATAGCGGGAAAGAGGTATTTTATTAAATTCCTCTTAGATCTATTTTAATTTCCTAAAGCACTGGATATGTAATAATATGCTAATTTTCATGGACAATGTAGCATTTTAGAGTGGAATATATTCTGAAAAAAGGTTGAAAACCTTTCAAGAAAAGAGACTATTCCTTTATTGCTTTTCTGCTATTAACTTGCTCTGGGACTTTCAGCAAGTCCCTTACGTCTCTCTCAGCTTCATTTGTACCTCATTTGTAAAATAAGGAATAATACTTAGCAACTACCTCACAGGGAAAGACTGAAAAAATAATGACCTAATACAGACAGGCAAGATGTTCTGAGATCTTCAGATCAAAGATTCAGCACATTAAATCCTAATTAATTTTCATGATTTAAAGATGAACACGAATCCTATTAATGTATATACGTCCGAGGAATTTACTGTGATGTTATAAATGATACAAAAATTTATACGCGTTGAGGTATAAAAACATTTAAATACAATATCATTTCCTAAATGTTCTCTGCTTTTCAGATTAAAAGCCAGCAGTGTTAAATTTCATTTTCTAAAACTCCAGAGGATAGTAAAATATCTCATGATAGCATTTTAAAAAGACATGTGGAGTTACCTTGAAGCCATTTTTTGGATAATAAAATGTTTTAAAATCCAATTTCTGAGAGTGCAAGAAAAAAGACTTCACACTCACTTGACCCTCACTAGCTGTTTCTGTCCACATTTCTCACGTGGGTACAGAACAGGCAGAAGGCTTCCCGCTGCCAGGCACGCTGGAGCTTGAGACTGAGGGATGATGGTCCATCGCTCTAAAATCCTCCCTCCATTCCTAGAACCAGCTTTAACAACTTTTCCTCTTAAATCAATTTTCTTATAATTAATATTTCCTAGGATACATCAGCTTTCACATTAGGAAATGCTGGACTTGGTATATGACTAGTTTAAATCTTAGCACAGGACATGTTTCCCGTATCAGAGATAGAGGCTAAATGCTATCTGAGAACAAGTACATGATGCAGTCACTGTCTCGTTGAAGTGTATTGCACTTAAGGTAGGCAGAAATAACATAGAAATAAAAATCTATATCTTCAGGAGTGAGGAAATGTCACTGATCCAAAGACATGAGAGATTTTAAGATCTAAGCTTCTAAGTAAAGGTTAATTATTCCATATTGTTATATAAGCATAAAATCTTAGGCAGTAGCCAAAATAATAACAATGATCATTAGCACTGAATAATATTGTTAATATTAATAGTATATATGATGTAATAAATTAATAATATTATTTAATAATAATAATTGCTATTATCATGTGGGGAATAGAGGAACAGGTTCTACAGAGCTGGAATTCTCTAAAGAGAGCTTTGACATTCTAGAAGCCTGAAGCAGTTAAGAATTCCCTAATAGAGAGAAGATTTGTTCAGAAATACAAATATTTTCAAGTTAAAAGAGATCATCAATCTGATTGGAATCATGTTACGTTACAGCAGAAAATTCCAATACCCAAATGTTAAGTTACTTTCACAAATGTCAACTAGTCTTTGAAAAAGGAGAAAGAAGCCAGCCATGGGTAGAATAAACATTAGGAAAGAGAGTAACATGCAGTTAAAAAATATATAGCAGTAAAATATATAGCAGTAGACACATTCTAGGTCTTCCACTGTGAAGCCAAAACTAAATTTCAAGTACAAATGAGTTATCAGGAAAGCATTTCAGCAAAACTGAAGCGCAGCCCATTTTCCACGCTGGTAAGGTCTGAATCAACAACAGTGATGATGAAGAATACAATCATATGCCCAAGAGTAACAAATTCTGAAAATCTGTCCCAGATATTCATGAAAATAAAGTTGGAAGGAATAAAGGTATGCCCATTTGTTAATCTATTTTATAACATATTTTATGAGGGCCAAATAAAAACTTGGATGTAACATGTGCTCTCTTACTAGCAGTTACAGAAGGGTCGGTAAGCACCTCACCCCGTGTCCCCCAACCCCCTTCCTTGCCAATAGAAAGCATCACTTATTGGAAAATGATGCTGCTTCCCACTAAGCAAGGAGAAGGTCTCAGAACCCTCTCCAAATCACTGGCCTCAAGTAGTCACTCCCTAGCAACCAGAGTTGCATTTTGAGATGATACTTATTTCCCATCCTCCACTTAGAAGCTCTTAAGAATCACTAGTCAACCTCCTAACCTATCCCCCATGCAATTCCCACTTTAAGCATTGTTTAACATTTGGTGAAATTCTTTCCAGAATTTTCTAATGCAATATATCTATCATATTTCCTCAAGTCTAAATGCTTACATTCTAATTTGCAGCAATTTAACAGCAGCTTTCCTGGGGAAAAAAAAAGGTAAAACACTACCATATAAATGCAGTAGTAATTTATAACACTGTCAAATTTCACTCATTACAACTTTAAGAATGTGTCATATATGTGTATTTTAATAAGCTAAAACTTAAAACTCATACTCTTCTATTGTAACAAGTAATTCTAAACCAAGGGTTAAATAACATAAACATGCCTATCTACATTTCATTTTTTTAATCTATAGCTGAGTCTTCTGGGCCCTTTCCATGAACATCTATTGCCACACAGTATCTTATTTTATTCTCTTATAAGAAGATATTTAACTGAAATCTTTCTATTCCATTTTTCATGTTTTATTGTTTTCCATAGCTCTAATTATTTCCCAAGGTCTGGCCTAAGATTCTAAAGGGAGTATGTTATTTTAGTTGGTGCAACATTAGAATATGGTAACAATATTCTGACCTTGGTGGTTTTCTATGATTAATTGCAGGTATTAAATAGAGTTGAAAATAAGATTCCACCCCATCTTCAAACACTCATGTATTTTCCTGCCAAATATAGAAATGAATATTAATATTTAACTTCCTGAAGGAGGCCAAGAAAGACATAACATGCAGATATGACAGGTCTCAGAAATGGATATCACTGAATCATCAGAACAGAATGTAGGCTGATAAATGCAGCTTTAACAAATGCGTAGAGCCAGTATCATATGAAACAGTTCTAATTCACTTGTACCTAAATAAGATAAATGAGATTCAATTTTTGTCTCTTGGATTATTACTTTTTAAGCTGACCTAGGGTACAGGAGATTTCCAAGAAACAAAGTAACTAGAAAACGGAGGTCACATCAGCCAAACGGCAGAATGGGAAGCCCTGAACCCTTCTTGCCCCTATAAACATAGTTATTCAGCAACTATTAACAGAAAAATTCCCTTTGAAAAACCCATGAACTAATTGAAAGGCTGAACCTCAGGAGAATGTGAAACCAGACCCGATGAAGCCAGTAGAGAATTCTGGAATATCCTCTTGCCAGAGTCCCTGTCTGGTGTAGCACCATACAAACAGGGAGAAACCCCTAACCCCAGCTTCACCTAGGGAAGGAAATGGATTGGTTCATGAATCCAGCACCTCAAGTTTTCTGAGGAGGCTCCCTAGAAAATGGCTTCTGTCCTGATGGTTTTCGAGTTCTGACTTGTTCAGCACAAATTAGCCTCCCGGGGAAAACAGATGGTGGCTTGGGCTAATAGATGCCATAGATCCTATCTCTTGCTCAGCACAGAGTGAGTGGACCAAAAATCTCAGATCTCAACGTCCCCTGGGGAAGGAAAAGAGTTCATCTGTGTGTCCAATGACCCAACTTCTCTGAGCCCAGCTCACCAACTGGCACAGGTCATACCTGTGTTGAGGTTCTTATGAGGTGAGGCACAGTCTAGCAGCCTGGGATGAGGTGATTGCTAGGGTTAATAGACACCAGAGATTCTCCCCACCCCCTGCTCAAACAGAATGAGGGGATAAAAAATCCATGCATCCAGTGCCCCATCTTCTCCAAGGATGCCTAAAGAATTAGCACCTGTCTTACAAGCTCTGAAGTTCTTACAGGGCCAGCACAGGCTAGCTACCTGGGAAAGAACGCTATGGTGCTGGCATAAAGATGGACATATAGACCAATGAAACAGAAGAGAAAGCCCAGAAATAAATCTTGTATATACAGTTAAGTATTCTTTGACAAGGGCGTCAAGAAGAATACACATGGGAAAAGGATAGTCACTTCAACAGGCGCAGTTGAGAAAACTAGATATCCACATGCAAAAGAATGAAATTAGACCCTTATCTTACACCACACACAAAAATAAACTCAAAATATATTAAAGACCTAAATGTTAGACTGCAACTGTAAAATTCATAGAAGAAACTACAGGGGAAAATCTTCATGACATTGGTCTTGGCAATGATTTAAGGATATGACAGCAAGAGCCCAGGCAACAACAACAACAAAAACCAAAAAACAAATAGGACTATGTCAAACTAAAAAGCTTATTCACAGGACAAGAGACAATCAACAGAGTGAAAAGACATCCTACAGAATGGGGACGGAAAATGGTGCAGCCACTATGGAAACCAGAATGGAGGCTCCTCAAAAGAATTAAGAAATTGAACTACCACATGATCAAGCAATCCTACTTCCGGGTATTGATCCCAAAGAATTAAAATCAGGATCTTGAAGAAGCATTAGTACTCTGTGTTCATTATGGCTATTCATAATCACCAAGATGTGGAAACAACCGTTAAGTGTCCAGCAATGGATGAATTGCTAAAGAAACATAGTATGCATACAGAGCAGAATACTACTCAGCTTTTAAAAGAAGGAAAGTCTGCAAAGTGCTGCTACAATGTCAATGAACGTTGAGGATTATGCTGAATGACACAGGAAAACAAATACTGAATTATTCCACTAATAAGAGGTATTTAAAATAGTCAAATTCATAAAATCAAACAGTGAAATGGTGGTGCCAGGAGCTGGAAGAACATAAATCGATGGGCATAAAGTTTCAGTCAAGCAAAATGAATAAGCTCTAGAGATCTGCTGTACAACATTATACCTGTAGTCAACAATAATGTATTAAAAATTGTAAGAGTTTAGATTCCATGTTGTGCTCTTACCACAATAGCATATAATTTGAAAAAAATTTAGTCACTGAGTCTCCTAGAGAGAACTACTCAAATATAGGCACAGTTATTAAAAATCCTCTTTTTAAATTTTTTATTCAGAATCCTAAAAATAAAACAAGGACAGTTTTAAAGGAGGCAAAGAAGCCAGCTAAAAGCCTCACTGAGAGATAAGTTCATAATAAAAAGTACAGGCTATACATGGCATTGAAAATACCATGAAGACAAGACAATGAAAACAAAGAACTAGAAAAAAGATCAAAATATGATTAAAATAAGAAAAGAGATTTTTAAATGAATAGATACCCCATTGAAAAGAAAATATCCTAGTATGTATGTTAGTTTGCTAGGTCAACCATAAGAAATACCACAGACTGGGTGGCTTAAACAAAAGAAATTTCTTTTCTAATAGTTCTGAGGTCTAAGAAGTCCAAGTTCAAGGTTTGATTTCCTCTGAGGCCTCTGTCCTTGACCTTCAGGTGGCCATCTTCTTGGAGTATGTTCACATGGTTGTGTTTCTGTGTGTGGCCATGTCTGGTGTCTTAATTTCCTCTACTTAATCAGGTATCAGTCATATTGGATTAAGGGCCTTATTTTACCTTGTCTCTTCTTTTTGATTTATCTGTTACTGTATTTTTTCCATTACCATTTATCTCTCTTATACCTTCTTCCACCTCCACTCACCTCCCTCCCCATCCCATAATCACCACACTGATGTCTATGTCCATGAGTCCTTTTTCTTTTTTGCTCGATCCCTCGACCCCTATTCCCCCACCCCAGAGCTGTCAACCTGCTCTCTATGAGCCTGTCTCTATTTTGCTTGTTAGTTCAGTTTTTCATTAGATTCCACATATGAGTGAAATCATATGAATGGTATTTGTTCTTCTCTGACTGATTTATTTCACTTAGTATAATTTTTTCCAGGTCCATCCATGCTGTCACAACGGGTAAAATTTTCTTCTTTTTTATGGCTGAGTAGTATTCCACCATGTAAATGTCCCATTTACACACTCATCTATTGACGGACACTTGGGCTGCTTCCAAATATTGGCCATTGTAAATAATGTTACCTTATCTCCTTAAAAGCCTTATCTCCAAATACAGTCACATTTGGAAATATTGGAGAGTGAACTTAAACATATAAATTGTCGAGGGGGAGGATACAATTAAACCCATAACAGTATGGAAGGCAGGAAATGGCTGATTTAAAAAAAGTAAAATAAAACTTATGTAAATAAAAATACAGTGTGAAATTTAAAATCCAATTGGTAGGCTAAACAGGAGAAGTTCACTTCAGAGTTTAGAGAGAGAATTAGTGAACCGAAAAAAATCTGTGAATAGTATATAATATGGCACAAAGGAGACAGAAAGATGTAGAATAAGAAGCAATGATTAAGAGAAAAGGAAAATAAGAAGATATGGTCCAATATACATCATACTGAAATTCCATAAAGAATATTACAGAAAAGAGGGGGAGGCAACATCTAAAGATATATGGTTGAAAATTTTCCAGAATTCACAAAACACATTAATTCTAAAATTTGGGAATTTCTCAAATTTCTAAGCAGGATAAATGAAAAGAAATCCACATTTAGATATATTGTACTGAAGTACAGAACTTCAAGCACAAAGAGATATTAAAAGCAGTAACAGGGGAAAAACATTATCTAGAATGCAATAAAAATTATAAAGACTTCAGCAACAACAAATGCAATAGGACAAAAGAATAATATGTTCAAAGTGGTTAAGGAAAATGATAGTCATTTATAATTCTATATCCAGCTATACCACATTCAGAAAAAGGAGGCAAAATAGACAAAAACTTAGATGCAGCTATACCAAAAGGTTAATTGTACTTACTTATAACCACATTAACTATATATTTTATTTCTTCTTTATACTTTTATGAATTCTCAAAAATTTACATAATGAACTAATGTTGCTTTTAACATCTAACATTTTAACATTTAACAATTTAACAATTAACATTAAGCAAAAAGAAAGTAAGCAATTAAAACATTAAAAAGTGAAAAACAGAATAACATGATAGTCATTCTCTCCACTCTAATAATCAAATGTAATTTTTCTTGGTGTATTATATCTCAAAACTCATTAAAATAAACATTCATTCAAAGATTCATTCTTTCCCAATAAAATTAGTGACCCAGCCCCAAATTAAAACTTATGACAAGAAGTGGGGCAATTACTTGGAATTCGGGTGTAATGGAATTATAACATTTTATTAGTAAGATGTTACTGAACCAACATATTGTAGCACCTTCCACTGGAGGTGTGAGCTCTGAATCGCCTGCCGGTGGTTTGCTCTCTCAGTGCCAGCCCGCTCTGTCAGCCGTCAGAGGTGTGGCCGAGAGAGCCAAGGAAGGGAAACTGCTGGGATTCCATACTCAGGTCATCTTAGTTTGTTTCTAAAATTATTTCCTTTTAATCACCTTCATCTTCAGTTACTATCATTTGTTTACTAACATCTTAATTAATTTTTTATTAACGTGTCTAGGACCAATTTAATTGTTGTTGCTAAATCTTTCCTTCCTAAACAATACACCATACACAAAACAATATTTGGAAATAAAGTCAGTAAGAAATAATCATGCCACAATTACATTTCACAAGCACTTTTAAAATATAAAAGTATCATAGTTAATATCTAAGACGTATGCTCTTCATTATAATTTTTTAATTGGGGTAATTATCAAACTATCATGCAATGTTGTTTTTCAGTGTATCTTTGGAATAATGCCATATTTTAGAAAAATCGCATCACCTTTTTTCTCTGAATATTACTTTCATATAAATATAAACATCTGACCTTTAATTTTCAATGTTTTACTGCAATTTTACTAGCATTTGGGCTCGGGTAGAATCCTGCTGTTTACCTTGCAATAAAATGACTTTAAAGTAACTTTCCAGCCCACACTTTATTTGGTGAGCACAGATGATGAGAGTTTAAAAAATCCCTAATCAATCTACAAAACATTCTTGAGAATTCCAAGTTTCTGTTTGAATTCTTTGCATGGAGGGATGTGCAGAAATTTATGGACATTTCCTCCAATTGTTTTCTATCAAATAATTCCAAATTTAGTAATTTGCGATCTTTATTCACATTGGGCAAGTATAAAAAAAATAATCTCACAGGGAAAAGCTTAACATAAAGCCATTGGGCAGGAATTTACTTCAGCCCAAAGAAACATCCATTGGAAATGATCCTATTTTGTTGATATTTTTCTTAAAAGTCTCTTTCCACTCCAACACTTAATGAAATGGTTCCATTTTCCAAATAAAAGAATACATTTCAGTGTGCAGGCTGATTTTAAAAGGAATATTCCATTTTGCATGACTGAAGAAAAATGAGATTAACAAAGAAATGCTAACAGATTGTGACAGAAGGCTTCCTCCTCACCTTCTTCAGACACAAAAGCTGAGCAACAAACGCTTCCGTTCAAACTCACAGCATTGCATCCAGACTATCTCAGTGCCTCTTTTGCTCTTTATTGGTTTCTAAAAGTGTCCGTCAATAAGGAAAATTTATGTTCTAATCTCTTCCATCCCAGAATATCAAATCTTTCCTAAGGTCAGGATTTTCTTTTAAGTCTCAAAGAAATGTTAGCAGATGCTGATAAAAAGAGATTAACTGCAGCAGGAAAGGTCAGGTGCTCGTCATCTGATTAAAACACTATGTCAATGTATAGAAGATCATACTACAAAGTCAGGAAATCAAGACAGATCAATTTAAGAAGCAGAAAGATAAAAGAAGAGCCTCACAAATAATGGGAAGACAAAGAAACACACCCCCAATCGAAGGGAAAGGAAAAATCCCCAGAAAGAGAACTAAATGAAATAGAGGAAAGTAAACTCTCAGATACTGAGATCAAAACAACAGTTCTAAGGAAGCTCAATGAACTCAGTGAGCTCAGAGTTATTAAAAAACTACAGGGAAACTATGAGGAAATCACTGCAAACTACATAAGCATGAAAAATGACATAGAAACTATCAATAAGAGACAAGAGAAAATGAAGAATACAATTTCTGAATTGAAGAGCACAGTAAGGAATCAAAAGCAGGCTAGATGAGGCAGAGAATTGAATCAGCGAGCAGGAGGATAAGGTAGAAAAAAGCTCCCAGAAAGAGAAAGAAAATGAAAAAAGACTCAACAAGAATGAAGAGACGTTGAGCGAAATGCAAGACAACCTGCAACATAATAATATCTGTATAATAGGGATACCAGAAGAAGAAGAAAAGGAGCTGGGATAGAGAACCTGTTTGAAAAAGTAATGATGGAAAACTTCCCTAATTGGAGGAGAGAAACACTCACACAAGTCCAGGAAGCACAGAGGGTCCCATTCAAGAGGAACTAAATGAGGCCCACTCCAAGACCTCATCAAAAATAATGATATTTGCCAGCATTAAAATGGAAAATATCAAAGACAAACAAAGAATCCTAAATGAAGCAAGAGAGAAGGAGGTAGTAACACATAAGGGAGCCTTGATACAGCTAGCAGCTGACTTCTCAACAGAAACACTAGAAGCCAGAAGGGAATGGCAAGAAATAGTCCAAGTCATGAAAAGCAAAGGCCTACAACCAAGACTGCTCTACCCAGGAAGGCTCTCAATTAAAATGGAAGGTGAAATAAGGAGTTTCCCAGACAAAAGAAGGCTAAAAGAATACACCTCCACCAAACCAGCACTGCAAAATATGCTAAAGGGACTGCTTTAAGATGAAGAAAAAGAGTCTATGAATACCCAGTTCCTTTCAGAGTCACCAATATTTGATATTACCAATGTTTTTAATACTTATTAATCCAATTGTGACAATGATGTGTTATTTTAATTGTTACTTTATTATTTGTTGAAACTCAACCTGGTTTTGTATATTTCTTGCCTATTTCTATTATTTTTAAAAAGCTTTAAATGACTTTTTGATATTCTTTATCCATTTTTTTACTAAATGTGTGTAGGACTTTTTCTCTAAAAAAGAAAAATTAACCCTTTTATAGATGTGTTGCAAATATTTTCCTATACTATTACTTGTCCTTTATTTTTTTATATGTATATTACTGTATAGTCTTAAGTGTTTAATATAGTCATATTGTCGATATTTTACTTTATGGCTTCTGGGTTTGAATATTTTACTTTAGGTTAAGAAAAATATTAGTTTGTATTTTTTCTGAACACTCCTTAGATTTTACATACTGATTTTTAACTCACCTGAATATTTTTTGTATAATATGTTAAATAGGGTTCTACATTTGTTTTATTTCAAGTAATAGTGGTTCATGCATCTTATTTGTTGAATAAGCCTTATTTTCCCCATTGATTTGAAATATCAATTTATTCATATATTACACTGCTAGATATATATGTTTGTTTCTAGAATGCTCATTTTATTTCATTGATCTACTTGATTATTTCTGTGTTGGTGTCATTTTGTTTTAATTGCTGAGACTTTATAATGGATTTGAATTTTTTAATATTTGATTGTGGATCTTGACATTTAAAAACATAAAGAAATAAAATCAATATGCATTTAAAAACAAAAGTAAGAAGGAAGGAACTCCTACCTTTTGCGACAACATGGACGGAACTGGAGAATATTATGCTAAGTGAAATAAGCCAGTCAGTGAAACACAAATACCATATGATCTCACCTCTAAGTGGAATCTATTCAACAAAATAAACTAATGAACAAAATAAACCACAGGAATGAAAACATTGAGCAGACTGAAAGTGACCAGAGGGGATGGGGAAGGAGGACTGTGGCAGAAAGAAGGAGAAGGGACTAGATTAAGAACATGTATGAATGACCCATGGACATGGACAACAGAGTGGGAACTGACTGTGGGAGCTGGGGGTGCGGAAAGATGGATGGAGGAGGGCAAAGGGGGAAAAATTGAGACAACTGTAATGGACACATGATTTAAAAATAAAAATAAAACCTCAGATAAAAACCCAACATTTCACCTTAAAGAACTAGAAAAATAAAAACAAACAAAAAAACCACTATGCCAATGTAATAGAGTAGTCAAGGTATGCCTTTCAGATAAATTAGGAGTGGGAAAATAGTGTTTTTTATATATACATATATATGTAAATATATATATACACACACACATATTTTTTTAATCCTCACCCCAGGGCATGTTTATTGATTTTTAGAGAGAGTAGAAGGGAGGAGAGAGGGAAACATCGACTGGTTTTTCTCTTGTACACATGCTGACTGGGGACCAAACCTGCAACCTAGGCCTGTGCCCTGACAGGGAATTGAACCTGCTACCTTTTGGTTTACGGAATGATGCTCCAACCAACTGAGTCACAATGGCCAGGGCAACAGTGATATATTTCAATACCCCAGGTTATGAGCGTTCTGGTTTCACCTACTCATGGGAGGCTATAACAGAATGACTTGCTTTTTACAAAAACTATCCATAGCAAGAACTTTATTATGCATTGTGAACTAACACATAAACATATTGTAGTGTATGAAACAGTACCTATCTATAATATATACCATTACTGATATTTTCTAATCCATGCTTTTTTATGTTTTGACACCATTAAACAGGAGTATAACTTGCTAACTGTGACCCTGGACAACTTATTTACCTTCTCTACATCTCAGTGTTTTCACTCCAAGTCCACAAAATTAAATGAAATAACATATGTGACGCTCTCAGCACCATGAGCTCTCAAGGTATGTTAATTCTCTCCTGTCTACAGCAAAATTTTTTACAATATTTAGAGTCTGTACTCTTATTATGTTGACCAAAACCAAAAACTAAATGCATCAAAAAATTAAAATGAACACACAAACATAATAAATGACTATAGCAATGACTCTTAATTTATCACACTGCTTGTATCCATGACCCCGCATCGTCCTCTTCCATACCAACATGTGACTTCTTTGGCCAAAGGGACAAAAGCAAATGTGACACAGGAAGAGGCTTAAAAATTGCTTGTCCATTAGGCTTGCTTTCATGCTGCAGGGAACACTAGTGAGTTCTAACCACTGCCACCATGTGAGAAAGTCTGCTGGGGACTTGTAGTCCAGCCAACAGCAGAAACCGACAGACACACAAGTGCTTAAGGTCATCCTAAAGCATGTTAGGTTATGGCTGCGTGAGCCAAGCAAGAGAATACCCAGCCAAGCCCAACCTGAATTTGTGACCCATAGGTACATGAGCAAATAGAACGACTCTTTTATTAGAGCCACTAAATTCTGGAGTGCTCTGTTATGCAGCTCTGTTAACTACATGGTTATTTTCAAATTTGTAGTAAGAATTTTAAATAATATCTGTTAATCTGCTTGAGAAGACACAGAAGTATAACTTAACCAAGGGAAATGAGGTCAAAAACGACTTTTTCCAGGAAATTCATGTGTCTGATGTCCATGATGTCTGAGCTCCTAAATAAAGTATATAATATATAAATACTCTCTATTTTCTCATTGGTGGTATCGCAGGAGAAGCAAAAGAAGGAATATTTGATTCCCAGAAGAGACTGTGACTGAGTGATTTGGAGTGTGATTTTTCCTAGGAAAAAAGGCAGACAAAAATGATTTTTAAAAGGAAATGGAGGCCTTATCCCAGTATGAGCAATGGGAACAATATAAATTTGCCAGCTCAAAAACTTGTCAAGCATGTGTAGGGAGGTAGATAAAATAATCATGGTAACATAGAAAAATTAAACAATAATAAGTTCACTATCAATTTAAAAAGAGACTTCATCGTCGGTCTGCTGGGATACTATAATTTATGGAAGCCTGATCAAAATGGACAATTTTTAACATACAAAATTGGGGCAATAAAATACATATAATATCCAAGCAAAAATAAAAGCATCTAAAAATAAATAACTACAGGACTACAAATTTAACTATAACTTGATATAAGTTGTAGTTAATGTATTTAATTAGAAAGAAGATGGCTAGAAATAGAAAGTATGTGGGTTTCTCAGTTGGACCCATTCTTTCTCATTGAATTTATTGAGGTGACACTGGTTATCAAAAGTATACAGGTTTCAGGTGCACAATTCTACAATTCTGTAGAATCATCTGTACACTGTATTGTGTGTTCACCATCCCAAGTCAAGCCTCCATCACCATTTATCCCTCCTTTACTCTCCTCCACCTTCCTCCACTCCCCTCCCCCTGCATTCATCACACTGTTGTCAGTGTCCATAAGTTCTTTTTCTCTTTTTTCTCTTTTGCTCAATCCCTCCACCCCCCTCACCCAGGTCCCCCAACACCCATCTTCCTCTGTGCCTAGAAAACAAGGGGCCACCTGTTCCATTAGTTTGCAGATTAAGCTGGCCTAGCAGACCTCTCCTTTGTGGAGATGGAGACGTGATGTAAGATTCACTTGTTCACCTGTTCCCTATATCCAGAGTCACCCTCACCCTGGGCCCCTCTGATCATTTGACAGCCAATGCTGTATTCTTCAGGGAAACTATTTAAGCTGGACCAAATATCCAGTTTTCCTGATATTTGTAATAATGTCCTAAAATAATAAATTCACATTCTTACTTATTAAAATGTTATTTACTTGTACAATACAAAGTTAATATATCTTGAAAATGTAATTTCTGTAACAGCACCCAATTTCTTTTCATTTAATTTCACAAGGCAATATTTTGTTCCACTGTGAACATTTATGTCTCCTTTTTTCATAATATTAAAGAACTTTAAACTTGGGAGAGACATTAGAGGTCATCAGGTTTAACTAGTCACCCAAAATAGAAATCTTTTCTATATTCTTTCTAATAGGTGGCTTATCTCGTAGCCGCTTGAACACTTCCACCTGCAGAGAACTAACTCAATGCAGTCGCAACAAAACAATCACTTTAATTTCAGATGGCTTAAGGAGTTAAAACACTCTTGCTTATAGTAAGCTCAAACTGATTCTCTATAAATGCGATCCATTCATCTTCCTCTTTCTGTCCTCTGGCACTGCACAGATTAAGTCTACTCCCAATTGTACATGACAGCTCTTCCTGTATTTTAAAGTAGTGATAACCTTCCCCAGGCTAAAACCCAGATTTAACAGTTCCTTAAATAAAAGTCAGAAAACCCTTTATTAGTACAGTCTGGCCTCCAAAAACAAGGAAATGGCTGGTGATCCTTCTAGCATGTGGACCAAGACCTGATCAAATGTGTTAGACATGGTCTGATGCTGCAGAGTACTAGTCACTCCTTTATTCATCATGCCACCTGTATGGCATTAGCTCCCTGAACAGTGATTCCAATCCAGCCTCCAGTCAGCTAAAGCTTTAAGAGCTTTATTAAACAAACTTCTATTAAGAGGACAACCTACATTTTTCTTGTAGACTTTTTAATCCAAGTGTAGAATTTTAAGTTGTCTCTAATTTCACTCTTGCTACTGCCAACCCATAACCCTAGTCTCTGAAGATTCTTCTTAATGCTGATTCCTTTCACTACATTCCTCAGCCTCTTTACAATCATCCAGCTGTGGACCAGCTGACAGGCCGGGAGCCCAGAGGCACCATAGAGACAATTGAGGGTCATCTGGTTGTTGGTCTTTTTAACATGTGCTTCTCTGTGTCATACTAAAACCACAAGGCTTTCTGCTTTTTGTCAGTATAAAATAATAAATCACTAACATAAAGGCATTGGATTTCCAGAAAAAAATCATTGTTGTTTAATGAAGAATGAAATGTACCCTGAGAATCTGCCATCACTTGGTGTATGAAGATTGATTTTTTTTAAATGTATTTTTCACACATGATATTACTTAATCACCAAACTAATTCTATAAATTAGCTACTACTATTTTCACTTTGTGGCTAACACTGGAGCATTTGAATTCCGATTGAGCCCAACATGATAACAGCCACATGACCCCTGGCAAACAAATTAATCTTTTCCTCCTAGGATTGTCATGAGCAACAAATAAAATGATACATGTAAATCATGTAACATAGTACCTGGCAAATAGTGAAAAGAATTATCTAATTATCATGGCCTAAGACAAGAGAGTTAGAAAAGTGGCAGAAGCAGGATCTGAAGCAGAGTTTGTCTGACTCCAAAGCAATTACAAATATGTATAGTCAAGGACAGACAGGACTGATGTTATTTTTCCCCTAGCAAAACAATTTGTCTTCCTGACCATATCATGTGGTCCAATAAAAAACAGGATTTTGAGACTAATAAAAGAAGCGATGCAACCAAAGACACAGCCTAGTTAGGGATTTTATAGTGACAACTTAAAGACCAAATCCAGGTGACAGGAAAGATGAGTTACAAGGCACATAAGCCGGTATCTCAAGGCAGAGCATGGGAAAGGCAGCAACAAATTCATTTGCTGTCAAGTATTTGAAGGCAAATGCTGAATGGGCTTTAGACTGCCCCTTAAATTTTCATAAGTAAAGACTAACACCCAAGAGGCTAAATTATTCATTAGTGCTACATATTACTTACAGACACATCAATATCATTAAGGATATAAATCTCAAAAGAAGACATATAAATGGTCAATAGATATATTTTTTAAAAGTTCAACATCATTAAATCACCAGGAAAATGCAAATCAAAATCACAATGAGATACTACCTCACACCTGTTAGAAGCCTGTCATCAAAAAGACAAAAGGTAACAAGTATTGCCAAGGATGTGGAGAAAAGGGAACCCTCATGCACTTTTGGTGGGAATGTAAATTGGTACAGCCATTATGGAAAAGAGTATGGAGGTTCCTCAAAAAATTAAAAATAGAACTACCATAAGATCCAGCAATTTTGTGTCTGGGTATATACCCAAAGAAAAGGATATTAGTATCTGAGGAATCATTGAAGGATGAACAATATAAAGGAAATGTGAGATATATACACACACACACAAAATAGAATACAATATTATTAAGCCTTAAAAGGGAAGAAAATCCTGTCATATGTAACAATATGGATGAACATTGAGGGCATTATGTTAAGTGAAATAAGCCAGGCACAGAAAGACAAATACTGCATGATTTCACTTTTACATAAAATCTAAAAAGTTGAACTCAGCATCAGAGTAGAATGTTGGTTGCCAGGGCCTGGGGTGGGGGGAGGGAAATGGGGAGATGTTGGTCAGAGAGTACCAAGCTTCAGTTACAACAAGATGAACAAGGTCTAGAAATCTACAGCAAAGTCACTATAGTTATTAATACAATATTATACACTTGAAATTTGCTAAGAAGGCAGATTTTAAGTGTTCTTACCATACAAAAATAAGGTAACTATGGGAAGTTATAGATATGTTAATTAGCTTGCTTGTGATAATCATTTCATAATGTTTACACACATAAAATCCTCACATTATTCACCCTAAAAATATACAATTTTATTATATTTGTGGCTTTTAATAAAAA
This sequence comes from Pteronotus mesoamericanus, assembly GCF_021234165.1. Taxonomy (NCBI): domain Eukaryota; kingdom Metazoa; phylum Chordata; class Mammalia; order Chiroptera; family Mormoopidae; genus Pteronotus; species Pteronotus mesoamericanus. Next base: position 9,250,663 of record NW_026555310.1, read on the forward strand.
TAATTATAGTAGAGATTTACTAACGTGTTTACTCTTCTAACATGTAATAACTAGCTCTAACACTCTAGGCTTTACTATCTATTTTTTTAATTGCCTCAAGTTCTACTTCTTCATTAAAAACAGTGCTTCAGGAAAATATCTCCAAAAGCTTGTAGTGAGCATCTATTACTTTATGTTCTGCCTAGCATATTTTTCTTTCATGAAACGACTTTCTTTCAATGGGATAGCAACAGCCAACCACCTGGTTCTGATTTTCCTCTTCATAAGGGTGAACATAAGACTCATGGCTGGCTACTCAAAGTACACAGTATCTTTAAAATGGTGATTAATCTGGAATAGACACATGCCCCAACTGGCCAAGGTCTGCTCTTAGGGGGCAAAAGGGAGAGGAAGGGAGAAGGATGGAGGGAGGGAAGGAGAGAGGAAAAGAGGAGGGAGAGAGAAAGGAAGCTTTTTCTCATTCTGAAACTACTAGAATCTATCTCTGCATACAGTGGTCAGAGATCATTTAAGAATAAAGCTGTTAGGAAAAAGTGGAGCCAAAAGTTGACAAGAGTTATAAAAATGATGATATTTGAACCCTTGTCTCCAATAATGTCTAAAGCCAGCTTCATCCTGGGCTTTCCAGAAATTTAAATCAGTAAATATCTTTTTATGCTGTTGTTGGGGCCCAGGGAAAACTCCCAAATATCCCACAATGACATTAATTACTTTGAATTAAAGTTACTTGACAAGCAGCTTGTTTAAGAAGGGTAGGTTGATGTTCCCTTGCTTTCTTGAATGCATGAAATAAATCTCCCCTGTGAAAGGCAGCCCCTTGCTGCAGGGAGACTAAGAAAGACATCCTTATCACTAGAATTAAGGAATCTAGGCTGATGAGTTTACATTTTTAAAAAACACCTGGTTAATCCATTACTCATTTTCTACCCAAGCCAAAATTTTGTTTAGATTCCTTACTAATAAGTTCCTAAACCTGAGTCTCTGCCCTGTCAATTCTTCACAAATTTATTGTTTCTTTGCCTAAAAGTATAAAAATGAGCTGGTTCATCATTTCATGGATCATCATGTATGATCTCCCATGTACACACGTTAAATTGGTTTTTCTCCTGTTAATCTGGTCTTGTGTCTATTTTATTATTAGTCCATCTGGAAGCAGCGAAACAGCACCAGAATGTTACTAGCCATTGGACCTCTCAGGTCAGCAACCACAGTATTTAAATTCTGGCTAAGAAAGAATTCAGAGTCAAGACTCAGATACAAGCAAAAGTTTATTCAGAAAGTCACAGAGGTAGAAGTGAGCCATGGAGAAAGTGAGCCAGCTGGGCTGTGTGGGCTCAGGAAACAAGTTACAAGGGCAAAAGAAGAGCCCTTGCTGCTTAGGAGAAAGAGAGCAAAGACATGCCTAAAGGAAGAAGGCATGGACCACGAGAGAGACAGAGACAGAGAGAGAGAGAATTTTTGTCAATTATAACTTAACAAAGCTGGGGAAGGGAAGGACATAAAGATAGAAGACTTAATTGTCTACTTTATGCTTTTTTAGTAAAAATATCTCTATCTTGTACCAAAGTTGAGGAGGTTATGTTAAATACATGATAACTGGAATGAAAGACAACAAAAATGTACATCTAGAACAAGGCAGGTAGGATAAAGGGACAGATCATAAATTTTGCTTATCTTAGTTATTAGATTAAGAAGACAAAGGGAAATAAGAACAGGGAGAACTAAGGAGCATTCTTCCACTATCAGGTATCAGTCAGTCTAATGTATATTTAATCATTAAGCATTCTTTTAAACTACATTAAAGAATCAAGAGCTCAGAAAGAGAGCAAATCTGTCACAAAACATTCTTTCTGAAGAGTAATTCCCAACTACATATTTTTCATTTTAAACAAACAATGAAAAGTTTTCTGAATTAAATTTTAAAATGCTGAGGTTTACTTAAAGTCTCTAATACTAGGTCAACTAGAGACATGGAGCCAGAGTCTCTCTGGACACTGAGATCGATGAGAAGAGACAGTAAAATGTCACAGCTCTATGTGAGGCGAAATGCCAGGCAGATCTTTTCAGAGCATGACAAAGGCAGGAAACTTTTCTTTCCAATTATGGCTTAAAGTCAAATAACTGGAGGGTGTAGAAAAAGTTACTTTATTCAATTTAATTAAGCTCTGCTTTTCTTGCCTGACAAGTAGAATGGTACTGTTGAAAAGACTAAGTCATGTACAAGGTAGATGGAGGTGGGCAAACGGGGGGAATTGAGGATGGAAAGAGACTTTGCTTGGGGCAATAAGCACATAATACAGGGTGCAGATGATGTTTCATCAAGTTGTACATTTGAAAAATGTATGGTTTGGCGAACCAATGTCAGCCCAATAAACTCAATTTTTAAAAATCCTTCAAAATATGCCAGAAGCTCCAAGGTTTTTATATAAGAGCAGAAGTGTGATTTTAAATTAATTTTTAAAAGGAGGATAAATCTTCATTGACACCTATCATAATGAGAATTCCGCTCGTTCCAGGAAACTGCTTCATTCTGCAAAGTAAAAGGATATTCCTATGGCTCTGTTGTGCTTCCTTTGATTAGGGATGCTGTGACATTACTAGGCGAAAGGGTTTTATCGGATCTTTTTTATATTTCTGCTTGCAACATAATTCTTACTTCCTGAAGTAAAATTCAAACTCATTTCCTTCTAAAAGGATATACATATACATCAGTGTGTCACACAAAGCTCATGAGGAAGTGTTAAGTGATTTTAGTAAGAATTATTTGCCCATGTGCAGGCTGCAGTAAAAACTGCCAGGTCTGGAAATAGTTTTAAATACAGGTACTTTTTCATGCCTAACTGAAAGAGCATTATACCATTATACCTAAATTAAAGTGGTGTATGGCACCTATAATCTGATGACTCTAAAAACCTGTACTGCATTGGAAAGAGAAATAGAAAAATCCCACAGAGTTCTGGCTACCTCTGGGGTCAGAAAAGCATGAGAAGTCCCCTGAATTTAACCTCCCTTCACTGGATTTTTCAAGCTATATATTTACCTTTTTTGGTAACAAGTACTAAAAAATAGGTTTTAGACTTTAAAAAAAAAAATCACAGAATTATGTAACTGAAAAACATTAAGAGGTTACCTGGGGACTACTTTTTCTTTGACTTTAAACCATCCCTGAAAGACAACCCTCCCCTGCTGAAGAAATCCACAAACATTGCTATGATGCTCGATGTTGTTGAAAAGACCCAATACACAAGACATTCCCCTTGGAAACTAGTATGTTTCCCTTGGCTGGCCTACCTACAATCACGTTAGTCCTTAAGATTGGAAATAAAGATCACAGTGACCAACTAGAAAAGAAACGGCTCACTAAAATTCATTCTTCTGTTTACTGTAAAGAAATATTAGGAATGTCATGGAGGATTCCATTCTCTACATGTTAGAGTCCTCTTGATGAGTACTCACAGGGAAATTTCCTCTCTGGTTTTCATAAGAAGGATCAGTAGTGCTTTTCCCAAATATCTGCTGTCCAATACAATACCTGGTCTCTATGTCTGAGCGTCTTTGTTAATTATTTGCTTATATGTTATGCGCCTGCTTTAAAGTCTCCCCACCACCAACATAGACAAAGACATCCAGAAAAACATAGAGCAGAAAATAAAATTAGTGCCACAAATGGAAGAGAGCAGAGGACAAAGTGCGACCTGGCATACATAGGAGTTTGTGGCTAGTGTGTGTGTAAGTATGTGTGTATGTTTTCTTTCTAAACATTTCATCACTTCCATCGCATAGAACCCACTATTTTAAAGACAGTGCATTAGTTATCCCCTGCTGCGGAACACACTATTCAAAAATGTAGCAGTGTAAAACAACAAACATATATTATCTCAACAGTTTCTGTGAGTCAGAAATTTGGGGCAGCGTAACTGGGTCCTCTGGCTCAGGCCACAATCACCACATGGGCCAGTCCAGACAAGCCTTTGCAAGGCTTGATTTGGGGAGGATCTGCTTGCGAGCGAGCTCACATGGCCTCAGGTCCTCGCTGGCTATTGTTTAGGGGCAGTTCCCTAGCCACATGGGCCTCCCCACGACATTGCTCCCAATGTTGCATTTGGCTTCCAGAATAAGGGCTCCAAGAGAGTGTGAGAGAGACAGAGGAGTGGGGCAAGCATCAACCCCCCATCACTGTTCTCCTAAGTCATTAGCAGCCAGCCACTAGTTTAAACGACAGCCAAGGGGAGGGGAGCACAGGAGCCCGGACCCCAGGCGGCGAGGATCACGCCCGTCTCAGAGGCTGCCCACCGCACACAGCACTGTCATTCTCTCACGCGACAGGGACTCTTCTTAACTCCTCCTGGATCTCAGGTGAGAATGTGGGGTTTGATAAATCGGCTTCAAGCAAAGTGAGGTTGATTTTAATTTTCCTAAACTATAGCCAAGCGGTAAGAAAAAGGAATCAAATTTCAGTCGATCCTAAAACTTGACCATTCCTTGGTCATTCACTAAAGCCCTTTCTGAGGCTTCAGTATAAATATGGATTCCTATGGCTTTTTTTTTTTTTTTTTGCCTAGTAACTAATTCTCATTATATTCTTACCTGATACACGGTTATTCCTGGGAAAGAATAGTGAGATCTTTAATCTTAAAATAAAATCATGGTCATTACTAGGTGAGAATTTGGGTACAAATTAGATACAAATGTCCAGGAATACTCAGTGCACATCAAAGGCAACATTTTCTTCTAGAACATTTCCCTCCTGTCTCTCTCCTACTGATTTTAGGAAAGGTAACCATATGTTTCAATTAGTCTTGGACATCACAATTTATGCCTTTTCTCCTGTGTTATTATTAACACTCCCTTTCATTTTCAAATGCGTCCTTGTTTGAATAATAAATTATAAAATTATCTTATTTCTAGGTTATGCTATGTGCCTTTTTTTCTTATTTCTATCCTTTTTTTAAAAAAAATTGGGACTTGTTTAGGAGCTATAGAGAGTGGAACGGAGGAAGTGCTCCTTATCCTCCTTTTCTAGTGAGAAAGGTTCAGAGAAGGAAAAACAGAATTGAAAGAGTGAAGTGCTCATTACTGACTCTTCCCAGTCTCTTAATCTTCCAAGCACTGGTGCACATTCGACATATATTTAATAAAAGCAGAAAAGGTTCTGACCATTGAACAGTTTGAAAAGATATATTTGGCAGGGACAACATGAAAAACAAAGTAAACTAAATTCACAGAAAATTATGGGTAAGGCCTGTTTTGACTCCTGTAGGAACACGCAGACCAGTCACACAGCAGATGGCTCCAATCCAGGTCAATTTACACAGGTCACAGTTTCCCAGGCCAGTGCTTTCTGTGGGCTGTGATGAAAGAGAGAATGTAGATATGCAACCGCGTCATCACTATATACCCTGGCTTCAACACTGTCAGGGAAGAAACACTGCTATGTGCAGTGCTACGCCCAGAAACTTTCAAGCCAGACTCAATTTAATTCTTTTTTCTTTTTAAATTCAAATTCTTCCTTCCTCATGACCTCACACTTTGCTTTTAACAAACGCCTCCCCTAACTTTCCCAGAAGTAGGAGTTGATGTGAAAACATACTTCTCTACCTCCAATTATTACTTCACTCAAACGATAATATTACTAGCATGGGAAGAGAGCCCTGTTGCCACAGAAACCAGGAGGGGTACATGAGTTCAGCCTCACTTGGTTCATTTATTCTAATTGGCCAAATTCTAGCTATGCTCTTGAGTCATCTTAATTTTATAGACATAAGAAGGTATAATACTTCATAATACCTCTGACTTAGATGTTTTATCCGTATCTTCTTAAGGTACCACTGACTTGTACTTTTTCTCCTGAATTCACTGTTTTAATTCATTTATTTCTACTAACCAAGAATGATGTAGAAAGTGTTTGGAATAGACATGGCATGAGAAGTACCAATCGGAATAGATGTATTCAACCAAATCAGAATGTATACCAGGTGCAGACAACAACTGAAACCACAGCATACTAGCTACCAGTTGGTCCAGTGTCTCACCAAACTTGATACCTTTCCTATTTCCTATAGAACATACAGTTGAACATACCATATACAATGGAATAAGAATTAGATTTTGATGTGAAATTCATCCATGCCTTTTATGTCAAAGCATAGCTACGATGATTTTTTTAAAACTTGTTTTATATACATCCCCTCCTTAGGAAGAAAGACACTATGTGGAAAAGGGCATTAAGGGCTCTGTACAAAGGACGGAGACGTACGTTATCAGGAAGCACACTTTTGCTTCCTGGCTGAGGTCGGAGTGGTCCAATGTGCTGGTCAGCAGTGTTGTTCTGGAAATCTCCCTCTTCCCGCGCCCCCCATTCTGGGTACATGGCATAATTGCACTTCACAGCTGCCTGGTGCTTCAGTGGAGCCAAATAACTAGTTCTAATCCAAGTGTTGTGAGCAGACGTGAAGTATGTCACCTCCAGGCAGAATGCTGAATTACTGCTCTGAGACCCCCCAAGACCAACTAGTAACCGTCCTCATTATAGCTGCTATTTCTGCCTTGATCCCAGGGGGAGGGCGCCTTGGTTGGAGCCCTCCAGCTGACTCACAATGAAAATGTAGTGTGAACAAAAACCAAACCTGGGGTCTTAAGCCACTGAAATTTCTAGATTTGTTTGTTACTGAGACATACTATAACCTATCCTGATATATTTTAGTTTTCAGATCTTATCATTGAAGGCTCCTGTTTCGTGTCCTAATTCTGAGACACCCACTTCAGTGGCTTTAAACATGGAATCTATAAATTCCCTATTCATCCTGTACACATAATTTAGGAGGCTAGGAAGAAGGTCCATCCACAGTGTTCATTAAATTTTCCAAAACTTCTGACTTTAGCTCTACCTTGCTGGTGATTCTTAAATAACCTATGTGTTTTGCCTAGGAACCCTACAAAAGTCTGAAGGGTCTATGAAATAAGTAAGTTAGTTCTCTGGAAAAAAAGTCACCAAATGGGTGCACAAATCTGGCTTCTTTACTAGTTTAGGTCACTGAATTTGCATAAATTAACCCTAAACTGATTCCCCTTTAGATGATGGAGTAAAGTAATAATCAAGGCCATCCCCTCCAGACCCCTAAATTGTTTAGAAAGCTGAATGAAATTCTCTAGCTTAGCCCTCCCCTTCCTGCTGAGCCCTGTATTAACTTGACATGATCTCAACAGAAATATCCTATCTGCTGCTCATTTAATAACCATGAAATCCTGCTTACTTATCAGTTTTATGTATATCCACACATTCAGTTAAGACGCCTCTGTAGGGCTCAGTATATACATACTGTTGCAAAGCCTTACCTCTGTGTAGTTACTCATAACTTTGTCATCAGTGATTTTACTTTGGATGCTTAGATTTAATTTGCACATCAAATTCTCTAAGAAAAGTATATTGAATAATTTATACTATTATATATGAAACATATTTTATAATACATTAAAAATAGTACAATATGCATATATAGATAGTACATGGACAATCTTGAAGCAAAGAATTATATTATTTTTTTGCTAAAAGAAAGTAAGCATTTTATATGCAACACATATTTTTTTTCCTGTTACTGCATAAGGTGCTGAACATTTTATGCTTTGCAAAATATCTGGGAATCATCCTCCTAATCTTCTAAAATATGTATTTTAGGGCAAGAAAATTCAACTATGTAAACTACAAAATATAAGTCAAAGTCCAATATCCCCTTTCTTTCAAATTTCATTGACCTTTTATTGTAAAGGATGCAAATTAGTATTTTTTTAATTAGGAAAGGGCCATCACTTAACTCAGGATCAGTCTCTGATCCTATTTCTAAGTAATTTTAATATTTCAATTATTATTATGCTCTTCCATGTCTTTTGACACTAATTTAATCAAGTATGTTATGCACATTTGCTTCTTTAGAAAAAGGGGAAAAAAAGCAGAGTGTTAGAGTCCCCTGGTGGTAGCCCGAAGAAACTGAACTAGAGAGAGGTTAACCTGTTCCCACACCATTGATTCTCTCCTCAAGAGCAGCACAGTGCGGTTCACTTATCTCCACCTTCAAAAAGGCATCACTCTCCTGACCTGGTACAAGACAGTAAAAAAGGCTGTAGCCATTCCTCACTGAGCCATCAAGCAGTGTATACAAGTGGGCTGCAATTCATGTTACCTTACGAGGGCAATGTCTGAATGATGGAGTATTTTATTAATAGAACTCTTTACTGTTTTTCTTCAATCCCTCAGGGATAACTGTGGGGTTAACTGATTATAAATGAGATAACTTGCCACAGAAATGTCACTTTCTCAGCAATGGCTGGATTGTCCCATTAATTTATTAAAATATATAACTTTAAGTAAACCTTAAGCCTCAGGCTATTATAAACATGTCTGGAAAGTAATTATTTCCTGTGTATTCACCACTGGAAAAAAAATGAATTAAGAGAACTTAAAGATACTCATTATTAGACAGTGTCCAGGTAATGGACACACACACAGGACACAACATCATTAATTCCCATGCTATCATCTAATTCCATCAAATTTTTCCTCTGTTTTCAGGGAGGTCAAAATTAGCAAAAGATCACTTAGTAACTTAATATGTTTGATTTCCTCTTCTGAATCCTAATGAGATATCATATGAATTTCTGTATTTACTTTCTAACGATGAAAAATAAAATAAGGAACAGTTTATGCAGATTCATAAAGATGCATCCTAATAGCATTTGAACCTGGTGCTGGGCATTCACATGTTCACTCACTCATAACTCAACTATATTTAAGATTACGTATTAAGAATTATGGCACAGGAAATCAATATTTACTGAAGACCTACTGGTGCTGGGTATCCATTTGGACATTTTGCATTAAATTGATAATAATTATTATAGTTGTATGATAATAATGTAACATCATTGACATAAATTATATAACTTATGTTGTCTGAAGTACTTATTGTTATTATAAAAACAAATACTTACTAAGAGCTAAAGTACATAAGGAACTAAAATATATATTTTCTATTATTATAATAGCAACTAACATTTATCAGGAGCTCATTATACAGTGGGCACTATATCAATTGCTTTGCATACATTATCTTCTTTGATTGTCACAACAACGCTAAGGTTGGTACAAATATCCCCGTTTTACTCTTGAGAAAACAAGGCTAACAAAGTGAAGTTTACCTAGGGCCACATAGCTCAAGGGTATCTGGACAGGAGTCCATGCCCTTTCTCCTGCACCACATTACCTTCCATACAAAACAAAGCTAATGGTAACCAAGATTTTTAGCTCTCTTAAGTTCAGTTTGTTTCTCCACCTTAGAAGCATGCATTTCCTCCAGATTAATGATGATGATGACGATGATGATGGTGATGATAATAATACTAATAACAACCCTATTACAACGACCTGTATCTTAAAAATGAAAAAAAAACTCTCACTCGTCTGAGATTTTTTTGCTAGTGGCTGGGTAAAATGGAGCTAAAATCCAGGCATTCTGCTTCCTGGGTCAGAATTTTTCCCCTGTAAAAACTGGTAAACTGTTTAATGACAGCGTTGAAATAAGCAACTATGAAGAGAACACCTCTTAAGTGTGTCAAATCAGCGTTGATTCTCAATGGATAATGCACTCCCACAGAGTAAGAAGGATGCAACATTGATTGTTTTTCATTAATGTTTTAAAACCTCAAAATTCAGACAACACTAACAGTAAACTTGTGATAATTTAGACATGCTGCGCTATTTCACCTGTGTACTACCACAGTCAAGTAGCGTGAAACCAATAGAATTACAAGCAGCAAACTGTGCCCTACTGCTATACCGCTACTGGGTAAAACAAGAGTCTCTCTCTCTCTCTCCCTCTCTCTCTCTTTCTCTCTCTCTCTCCCTCTCTCAATCTCTCACTCAGTCTCTCTCTCCTCTCCTCCCTCCCTCCTTCCCTGTCTCTTTACCTCCCTCCCTCCCTCTCTCTTCTCTTTCCCTCCCTTGCCTCTGGTCAAGCCTCCCTCTCCCCGCATTGGGTCAGCCCTCTTGGCCAGACTCACACACTAGCTGCCAGCTTTCCTTCTCACCAGCCCATTCTCCGTAACCAGCTCTGCCCCTTTCTCCCAGCCTTAGTAATTAATTGTGCTATTATTGTGAATTAATCGTACAAGCAAGTCAATGTTTAGCCTAATTAAGAGTGAAGCCAACAAATTATTTAAAGCACCACTCCAGCAGAATTTGCATTCAGCCTTGTATCAGCAGCCAATCAAGCCTTTCAGCTATTGACTCAAGTACTTTCAGGATTCATGAATATTTACAGCTAAGCTTTCTCCCCACCCAAGCTCCTAAACCCTGCTCAGGGCCTCCTTCCTTTACCTATCCCTATATACCCATCACTTTGAAAGTAATATCATACTCTTTTTTTCATTAACTGTAATTTAAATTGATAGCTTTGTAAGTCAATAATTTCATCAGTTTAGGTCATACCAAAATTGTACAGTTTAACGTTATTAAAGGCTATACAATGTTTTCTTGCCATTTCCCAAAATAAATTTAGCACTTATGAAAACAAAAATCAAACACACAAATGTTCCTTTCTTAGACCGAAGCTATCGGCATAAACAATGGTAGCAGGTCAACCAACTTCATACTTGAAGAACAATAGCAAGTGAAAATCACAGTTCTTACCCGTAAAAATAGGTTACACGACTTCTACTTCTAGATTAGTAGAGGGAAAAAAGTTTGAGCAAGGAATCTGAAAGCATCAGTGAAAGTGTTAAAAATAGTGAACTTAGTAAAGAAACCAGTACTGCCTGGAGTAAAACTTCACGCTGAATTTTTCCATTAAAGAGTAATTCAGCCTTGGGAAAAATACTGTGCTAAACCCTATACCTCTGGCAACAGAAACTGAAGCTATAAATCAGACAGTCTTTTCTGATACAATGTGTGGACACGGTGATGGACCACAATATCGGTCATTCCTTTAATAACAAGGATAAGAGTATCAGAAGCTAAGGTTTCAGTCGGCTGTACATGTGGACTTGAGAAAGCATTAGGTTCTGAAGAATTTCATCCAGCCCATAGACAAGCCATGCTCTTCCTTGTTTGACTCTGCTGTTCCCTCTGCACATAGAAGGTTCTCATTTTAGATTCTAATTAAGTGCCCACTTCAAATATCCCCTGCTGTCACCTCCCCTAGACCAACTGCCCTTAGGTCCCACTCACTGAGCTTTCTCCCCACACATGTGTAATGAGCATTCCATGTAAATTCTTACTGAAACCTATGAGGATGATAACAGAAGAGAGATGGAGTCTATTCCATTCTCACTATATCCACCACCTAATTCTTACCTTCATTTTGTTCAGGTCCTGATTACAAATACTAATCCACTTTTTCAAAATTGTTTGAATCACTTGGTTTTATTTCTCAAATCCTGTCCCCGGCATACTTACCAGATATTGGTGTATTATTAGTGGTAAAATTTCTCTGGAAAAGGCTTTGTATTAGGAAAAACAAAACTTTTCTTTTTTGCCATTAACACTAGAAAACATCTGCTTCTTCATATCCCGCCCTAAAATACTACACGCCTTTGGAAATTCCAGTCCATGGAGGAACTTTTATACATGAGTCAGGTGTCTAATTTCCTCAGTGCTAGACACAATATTTATCCTTGTAATACTGAATTAGGTCTATAAACATATAGACGTATATTATGCACAAACATGGTTATATAAACTATTATTTAAAATTGTTTTAGAACATAAAAAGGGGCTGAGCACATCACAAAATAGAAAGTGCTCATTGCAGAGCTCACTATGTGGATTTCTTCAAAGAAATTCATTAACAACTAGGAACACAACTATTTCAACACCAAGTTTCAGAAAGTCACAAGGGAAATGATTCTTTTTTCTGAGGAGAAAACCTGCCTGAGACAATACCCTGAGGCATTCCTTGCTTGAAAACATGCCTTTTGCTGCCATCAAGTGGCTCTTTGCAGAATTTTTTTAGGAACGTCAAATATGGGCTACAAGGTTCCCTTTCTCAACACTTCATTCCTTATACATGTGTGTGTTATCCTGTGGGGAACTGAGATATTTGAAAACACTAGGAAGCCTTCCCTAAGTTGGGGCTTCATACTATGGATGCTCTAAAAAATTCCATGACTGAGAAATTCTTCAGAAGACGACACCAAAAAAAGTTTAGAGGATTGGTTTCAAGAAAAACCTCAACCTGCACTAATAAAGAAATAAAGAGTGAAGCACACCTCTCTTTATTCCTACCCAATAGAGAATTTCTAAATATATTGGCTTTAGGATACCTCGTTGAAAACAGAGAAAATCCAAAAATGGGGGGAGATTCACTTAGAATCATTTTGAACCAAGTCCCGTAACTGGGGAAGAAAATACTTGCATGTTGCTTTCCCATTAATGTCTCACCTTCTTGAGGCTTCAGCCCTTCCTGTAAATGATACAGCATACAGCTGAACTGTGATGACTAGATAACCCTAATTTTAACTTAGTTGATATCTTTGCCCTTTTTTCTTTGAGTATCTTCCTGTCTCTCGCCCAAGAGATGGTTAATTAAACATCAGTTGAACCAAAAGGTAAGGGACAATTGTTATTTTAAAAACATCACCAAACCCAACTGCTGTGGCAACGGCCCCTTCATATTCTGAGAAGTCAGCAACACTTATCTCTGAGTGCTGGCACTTTTGACTGGAAGATGCATTAATAAGATTTTGGTTACAAAAGGAAAAGCCCCGGGTAAATCACAATGGACAGAAGTTGAGATGAAAGGGAACTAAATTGCTCTAAATATTACACCACAGGTGAGCTCCAGAGAGAAACAGAAACCCCGAAACTGGGAGAAAAGAATGACTCCGGATGTTTGGAGGGGCGGGGTGGGGAGGGGTGTGTTCTAAAATCAAAAGGAAAATGTATATCAAAACCAAAAACCACACCTCCGTTCCATGAGTCCCATGGAAGATTATTGTTTTGCACCCGAAGTCCAGGCTGAGTCAGACGAGCTTTCTGGATGCTGTGTGTACTAGGGGTTGTCTGTTTCCTAATCCCCCATTCTCTGAAGCACCTTCCAGGACCATCTAAAGCAGTGGCTTCTCTTTTAATTTCTTACTTAATACAAGACCAAATCTTTTTGTCTGGCCCTGCCATGAGAGCTAAAACACAAGTCCCTAAGTCACTGCCCTGGTTTGCAGATCCTTCATCGTTTTTGGCCTTGGCTTTTTCCCTACCTATGGGTAAGCTCAGCTACGCATTTAAAAGGAGCTTATCTGGCTGCATCAGATTTTCCAGCATTCCTAAAGATTTTGTAGTAGGAGAGGCTTCAGGTTACCAAGTCTGCAACCCTGTAAAAAGGAAGTTGCTTATAAAACATCTAGATGTAAATCCCTGCCCGGGATCAGAGCCTTCTCTGCAACAGAATCCTCCCCTCCAACTCAAACAGTTACAGAAAGATGAATTTAGTTTGGTCTTGGTGACTTAAAGAATCAAGGCAGTTATGACAGCACCATTTGGGTGGTGTGAGGTGTAGACAGATGGAAAGAGAATCAAAGGCGAGAGGGGACTCCCCCAGAGCGGTAGGAAATACGGAGAGTCTGAGCCTCAGTCTCCACTCGCCCAGCCAGCTCACTGGTCTCTTCCCGGTTTCCACCCGACTGCCTCTCCGCCTGGCTCCCAGGGACGGCCAGCGCCACAGGGTTAGTGCCTGCTGCAGGCAATCCATTACACACACGGAACGGCAACCTGACTCTTCTTCACAAGTCGGTTCTGGCGGGAACTCTTGAGGTTCTGATCAGATAAACCTAGGGATTTTGTTCTTTGTAACAAGGAATCAAACCACTCTGGCTTAGCCTAAATTTATACCCAATCCTAAAATTGGGGGTTGGGGGAAGGTAAATCATTCTAGGAAAACTCTTTTCTTCCTCACCGAAAACCTAAACCCCCTCATTGTAAGCCTGAGGGCTTCCAGCATGGAAAGGCGTTCTAAAATACAGGACCACAGGTCTAGCCATCAGAGACAACCCTTGAAACCCTTTTTGCAATAGTTCTAGACCAATATTCCTAGAGAGGCCCACAAGGCGCAGGGTACATTGAAATCCTCTGTGCAAATCAGGTTCATTGTCCAGAATCCTGAGCTCCCCTTGACCACCAGCAATCCTCTGATATAAAATGAATCAAACATGACATCTGGGTACCTATTGTCCTTTCCACACTTCTGGTCCCATCATTCCCTACCCTTTGAAGAAGGAGGAAGTGCCCCATGGTGTCTCCTGGAAAGCCCCAAAAGCACAGTTGTGTCTATTTGTTCTAAGAACTGATCTTTCTCCGAGGTTACATTCCTACCTTATGGTGCTCACTAGTTCCACTGGCACATGCCATAAAAGTTGGAAATACATCTTTTATAAATGGATATCTATTTCTTTTTATCTGTACAACTAACTCATTTGTCCCTTGCTTTGGATTTAATTGAGAAAAATCATGTCTGGTATAGAGTGCTCAATGACTGGTACCTGATATTAAAGATTAATTTTATTGTTAGCTGTTGAGTGCTTTACAACGTGCCAGGGATTATCTCTTATTGCATTTAATTCATTACTCTTAAATCTTTTTTCCTCAGAACAAGCACTTCTGGCTAGTTTATTAGCTCCATACTGAAAAAAAATAGAATTAAATGAAAAGTCAACTTCTGAGCAAAGGACATATCTTATATACTATTTAGTGTATTATTTCCAGCAACAGCTTTAAATGTAAAAAAGTTTTACATGGGCCCCTTTCCCTTCTGGTACCAGAGGTGAGAGGGCATTGCGGCTCTCCGACCTTTGGCTGCATAAGGTAACCCCAAGAGCACCGGTGCCCATTCCTTGTTATAAGCAAAGCTCTGAAGGCTGAGGCTGACTCTGACCAGCTCTGCGTTAGAGTCCGCAACTGCACCATTTAAAAATAGACCCAGTACAAATGGCATCTTTTAAAGCTCCAGAAAAAATTATAGACAAGACATTTTAATAACCCTCTAAAGCTTGAACATTTGATCTGAGATCACATTCTTGAATTTACCACTTGTTAGTATGGACTAAAGTAAAAAGCTTGTGAAATACCTACTTTCCCTTTACTATTTATCTCCTTTAATGATGGAGAAAAAAAAACCACAAAATTTTAATTGAGCTATCCCTCTCAGCATTGAACAGTGATAGCTAAGATATATACATAACATCAAAGTAATTGCACTACAGAACTGGCTGACATCTTGCTTAGGATACATTTAAAAGAAAAGGCTATTACCTAGCTTTCCAATCTATTGAAGGATAGATCAAAATCTTCCTTATGAACTATTTCAGTGTACCACAGATACCTGACATGTTATCTTATTCTTGTCATTAATCTAATTCTTAATGCTATAGACTAAGCAATTTTCATTTTCTGCCCTTAAAACTTACCAAGAGCAAACCAAGACCTGGAGAAAGTTAAAAATAATCTATAATCTACTTGGTAGCACTTCTTCATGTCATTGTGATTTGATTAGTGATTTGATAAGTATAGATCACAACCTGGATTTAATACAGGGTGGTGGTCCACTTTTAAAATGACCCATTTGTAACAAAAGTCTCTCTGTTGCAACTGTCAAGAGAGTTAAAAAAAAATGCCACCAGTATCAAACACTTTTATTCAGCCAGGCGTTGAAGAGCAATGGAGTTGTGAATCTGGAGACCTTCACCTTTGCCCAGCTGTACTAATCTGGTAAGCATAATCAAGTCAATAAGATTTTCTGATTCTCATACTCTCTGTCACTATAATGAACTTAGTAGCTGTCCTCAAACTATCCCCACAGAGAAGTCGTGAAAAATAAGGAACACAATATAAGTATTGTAAAAATCTTCTTGGAAAAATGCTCAAAATGTCTTAAGCAAGAAAACGCACAGATTACCCCTATTTAGGGGGGAATATTTGTAAAGGACATCAAGGCTAGTACAAACTAAAAAATTCTCTTTGAATTCTTATGAGTTTCAACATAACACTCACCACAGTAGAAAGTGGAAATATAACCTACCCCATGTTCCCATCCATTAGAAGAATCGTGTTGTATATGTGAGAAAATATGAAGAGAAAGAGAATTGTGCTGAAGAACATTGTCATCCACGACCCGTGATCCTCGCGAAACATTTTTAAGCGGAGCAACTGACCTGCAATATAAATATTATCAGAAATTAGCATACATCATAACTCAAAATCCATTCATCTTTGCTTTTGTTTCAGTGAACCGCTATCATCTCACTGCGCTCTGAAGTATTTGCCATTAGACTGGCATGGGTGAAAGCACTGTATGTCCTTCTGCTCTTTGGAAAACAATTGAGCATAAGTGAAGTCCACAACCCCTCTATCATCCTGCAACAAGTAATACTGACATGAGAACTAGTATACAGTGTATAGGGATTGTTCATTGTGCTGGCATGAAAACAAGATGCATTAGAATGCCTGCCTGCTGTATTCTCTTTTACAAATGTTCTTGGTTTTTCATCTAAAACTACTTAAGACAAATGGTAAAGACGTTGCATAAATTCCAGATAATTCCCTTTTGTTTCCATAGACCCATTCCCAATACTGCCCAGACAATAAAACCAAGGCAGACCTCACCTAGATGAGGATCCAATTGTTGAAGGTGCGTGAAAACTTAAAAGGGAAAGTACAAGCTCTATCATAAGTGACAGATGACTTAGCCTTACCCTTAGCTAAACTACCCACACCCATGTACAGGCAGGTACACACGTGTGTGTTGTGGTATGTGGGGTATGCATGTGTGTTACAGAACTTGGTGGCTCTCAACAAAACATAATTTCCACCCCAAGACTTAAAGTTCCATTTACAAAGATAAATGTTAAACTTAAAAAGAATATTAAAATGCAAATACTTCAGAGGAAAATGTATTATAAGAAACATTAACGTAATATTACTAATACCAGAATTAGTACAGAAAAATGTTTCAGATTAATGGTAGAGAAGAGAAATGGGGGCGTTGATATGCTGAAGTGGGGAAGATGAAAAAAGCCGTGGAACCAAAAATAAAATAAAATAAAATAAACACAGGTCACCCAAGCTTCTCCTAAGATAAAGTTTGTCTATTATACTTATCTCCATTCCTGAGAAAGTATATCTAAATAATGATAAAGGAAATGACATCGATATAGGAACATTAATTAAAATTGGGTAGGACTGACATCATTTTTTTACTGTAGTTTTTTAATCCTCACCTAAGGACATATTTTTTCTTTTATTGATTCTGTACAGACGAGAAGGGAGGCAGAAAGAGAGGGTAAGAAACATCTGCGTGAAAGAGATACATCAATTGGAAGCCTCTTGTATGCCCCCAAATGGGGATCCAACCAACAAGCCAGGCACAAACACACATTTCCATTTGGAAATTGTTTCTCTAGGAATAGACAGTAGCTCTCTTGCGGGTTACTGAGCATAGAAAGATCTTTAAGATTTAACTATTAGATTTTCCCTTGGACCTCACTTTTATTAAAACAGCACTTTAGATTTCATTTGGAAACCAGACTAACAGAAACATAACCCTAGCTAAAACTTTAAATAGAGCAAAAAGAGAGATTTGGTTACATCATCTGGTTTCTTGGCTTGCACAAGAAAAGCAAAGGGCAAATCTGAAAGTCAAGGGAATGTGAACTGTAACTAAAAGGAAAGATGGAAAACTTTCTCCTGAAGCAAAGGAAACTAGCATTGCAAATTACAACCTTATTTGATTAATTGGATAAAAAATTATGGAAAGCAAGTGGAGTCTCCATACAACACACTGACAGGAATATTATAGATATTAAGCACAGAATGCCTGAGAGTAAAAAACGCATGCCATAAATATCATAGAGCAAACTGTAAAGAATAGTATTCATTCATTAAACAAATATTTAATGTATGCTTATTACAAGCTAGCCATGGTTCTAGGTGGTGGAAATAGAGCTTTGAGCAAGGCAGGAAGGTGTTTGAAGTGAATCATCATTTAAGTATTTATTGAAAATGTGACCTTATTTTAGACTCATGGGCTCTCTTTGTTCAAAGTTTCCTTTGCTGGGGAGTTCTTTCAGCTTCAAACCAAGAGACCTACTTGAAGAACTGTGAAGATCAGCAATTAGAGTTCCTTGAAAATTTAAATATGAATTTACTTCGTAGCATATGCATAAGTCAAAAAATTTACCAATGGAAGTACTTTAAAAGTCAAATAACAATGCTGTTGATTTAAGAACGCTTCGTAAATAAAATGTAGTGAATTTACTATCCACTGGCTGAAATCATAGCAAAAAGAGAAATGTGACAGTACCATTCACACTGTCACTGCCAAGCTCATTGTCTGGCACTAATTTCAGTCATTAGAGTCATTAGCACAAAATGGCAAGTTAACATGGCCTGAAATTCACTTGAAGCGCACAAAATAATTGCTTCAATATTTCAGGCCAGAACTGGTGTGACCCAAATGTTGAATCAAATCACATCAAAAAGAGAACCTTAAAATTGCCTGAGGATGTCACATGAAAATGGGCTATCTCTGCCCTGTAGTGTGACTATACATTTGGTTTGTTTGGGACAGTGGTGACTTACAGCTCTTGTCCTGACATGATTATTAATAGCGGCCCCTTGCTTTCGTAAGTATACTGGTTCGGACAACAAATAATATGCTACCGTTTCTATAGGTCACGTAATTCAAAATTTTGTAAACACTTTCCTTTAGGGGAATTTCAGGAAATAATTGAGTGAAAATAGTCCTTATATGTCAACAGAAGTAAAAGATATCACTAAGAAGGGTACATTTCTGACAAGTTCATAAATAATTTTTTAAATCATAGGTATATTTGTAAATCTGAGTATGTATTTATGTTATTAATAAAACCTGTTTTGGACCATATGAATTATCACCTTCGATATGGTCACAGTCATGGAATATGAGTCTTCAAACAAACAGAAGCATTAGGTGATATAAAAACCTATGTGTGTTGGAGGTGAGAACTGGGGGGCACGGAGAGTGGGTGCTACCAATACTGCTTAAAGTCAGCCGACACGGCCCACAGCCTTGGACTCCTGCCAGGAAATACAGTAGAATTAGGACCACTAAGATGTCATAAAATTTTAACAAGATGAAAGATACAAAAGCGTATTAAAAATATATGATGAGCTCACATATTTTATGGAAGACAGAGACAGACACATGCAAGAGAATTATGGAGAAGCTACTTAGTTTTCTTGGCTGTTCTCGACAGCAAAAGAATGGA
The DNA here is from genome assembly GCF_021234165.1 of Pteronotus mesoamericanus. Taxonomy (NCBI): domain Eukaryota; kingdom Metazoa; phylum Chordata; class Mammalia; order Chiroptera; family Mormoopidae; genus Pteronotus; species Pteronotus mesoamericanus. Next base: position 9,269,947 of record NW_026555310.1, read on the forward strand.
AAGGAACATTTCCCAAACTTTTATCCTGAGTTCAGAGTCCCTTTATTTCAGCAGTGATTCTCACAAGGAGGCCTTGAACAAACAAATAAACTAAACAATCTCAGAGGAGAAGGAGTAGACATGGTTGTGCTCCCAGGAGAGAGATGAGAGTAGCCCTGCTCCTGGGAAGTTGTTGCAGCAGGATTGGATAGAGCGAGAGCTTCGAACTTCATAGAGATAAAAAGCTTTAGGCTACCAAAGCGGCAGAACCTCATTTGCGTTTGGTTCCAAGGATGCTGATGAAGGCCAACGAAACAAGGGTCATGGACTTGGAAATCAGGTAAGGAGGCTGAGGTAGCCCCAAGCGAATAAGGCCAGTAGGGCAGCCACCTGCCTTCACTAGGAACACAACTACCTGGGTAGACCCCAGCCATCTGTTGGAGAAGGTCATCAAGAGGACATGATCACCAAACGACACATGGACTGAACCCGAGCTGTCGGAGGCTCCTCACTTCCTCCCTTGGCCTTGGGATGCACGTTCTGCCCCCCTGGGAGCCATTTGCAAGAACGCAGCCTTGAAAGAGCAAGGTGTTGTTGAGACCATCTGGATGGTACAGGTGACTGAACCCAGTTAAGATCTTTATATAAATATTTAAGATTCTGACAGGCGGTGTGGAGAGCTACTCATCTGAGGGCCACCGAAGACAAATCTCACTTGTAAGTTCCCTTGCTTATTAAAATTGCCACCTACCAATCTACAGTGATCTGCCTCTTTCTCCGGTCTCTCCTCACCCTCCGTGTATGGGGGGAGTTGCAGATCTCACCCAGAAAAGCTTGAGGTTGTGAACCAACACCGTCTTATAGCAACATAGTGCTGAAGAGATGGCAGAAGACCATCACCCAAGCAGTAACAGGAGAAGGGGCTACAGGAAAAAAAAAGACTGAAGGATTTATCTCTAAGACTCCTGTAAGCCCTGGGACTTCTTTAAACTCTATAGGTCAAAAAAAAAAAATCTGAAAAATGACCAGTATTGTCCTCTTTGTTCACCTTGGTAAGCAGGAACACAGAGCAAGATTTATCAATTTAGAGAAAAAAGTGTGGCATTATACGTAGGACCATAACCAGCAAAAATGAAAAGGATAAATGAAAAAAAGCTTCCCTTTAGAGGACTCCAGACTGAAATTTTCACTATTATCCATTAAGTCTTCTGCTCCAAAATTCCCTATTATAATGTATACATGCATGTACTTAATGTATACATACATATTCATAAAGAAATAAATGTAATCTGCAGTTATGTAAAGGAATACATATAATTTCATAGGGATCAAAAGGTGTTTGGTCCCTAAACAAAATAAAATTTTCTCCTTACCATAAATGTTCCGAAAATAATGTACATTTAGTTTAACTAAAGGAATGATTACATGGTTTATGTGGCTTTTATGACCCAGTCCATCCCTAGCATTGTAGAATTTGTTTTGTCAGTGAAGTCTGTTACCTCAAAGACTTTTAGTTAAAAAAAATTATCCTTACCCATTATACAAAAAGAAAAAGTGTTCCTTCTTACATTTTATCTATTGTATGTATGTACATTTTATCTGTATGACTAATAAATAAAATGAATCCAAGTAACGCACTGATTAGATTCTTTAAAGACCAAGTTAATATTTAATATTTTAAATATTATAATATTTGACAATAAATGTACGTGCTATTTCTTATGTCTAGAATAAGAGAATAAAAAATAAAATGAAATCGGATAAGAGTAATTAAAAATTAACTGAACACTTCCAATCAGACTAAAAGAAGTATATAAAGTATTCATGTGTAATTTGTGTAAATTTACACTTTATAAAAACATAATATAATTTTTAAAATACTAATTAAAAAATGGCAACAGAATATAAATAACTAAAATAAGAGAATTATTCCATGGGTGGTACATCAACAAAGAAAATTATCCAACAAAATACACCAGAATGTTATTACGGGGAAAGGATGTTATAGTTAGACAAACATGGAGTTACGTAAAATCATAAAAATTTTGTGCTCTAAGAGCGCCATTCCATTAATATTCACATCAAATCTTGTTATTTCAGTGTACAGAGAGAATTTTAAAATATTGAACAGATGGTTATCATTCCTTATTAGAAGTAGGAGCTTAAAGAGAAAATGTTTGTGATTCACTGACTTTGACAGAGTTCCAATGTCGATAATTGAAATATAATCCCATTTGATATTAAAAATATGTATTACAATATGCAATTCAAAAGAGGTTCTAGAAAGAAAATAAAATAAGGCAATGGTTAGAAATTCAGTAAGAATAATAGAATTTTCCAACCTAGAGTTGAATGTCAATTTCAAAAATGTATGTATTATAATAAATTTTTAGTAACACATGTTAGTAGAAATTGTTCTCCATGGGAAAAACAGTGATAAACCTTCTATTTTATTGTGAAAGTCCAAATATTATATTTTAATATATCTCTTTCCATTAGGCTAATGAAAATTGGGGTTGATTGACTTAAATTGTTTATTATAGCTCAGGAGGAAAAAACATAATCCCAAAAGAAAATTATTACCTGCTACTTTTCCTTTTAAGGAGAAACTAGCCATTGAATGAAAATAATATTAAATTGACATGACATCTTACCTTGTAGCCCAGGGTATGATTTAACCGCATACTTTATTTATGTATATATATAATATTCTATAATGTTGATGAAAGCAATTTGTTCTTTATTTTCTAAACATGTACTAAGTGAAATCATATTAACTACCACTTTTGTTCATCAAAAAAGTAAAAATAAAATACTTTCAGAAACCGATCAAAAAAGTAAAAATAAATAAAATACTTTCAGAAATAGTACAGGTTGCTATTATCACAATTTTGTATATTGAAATGGGCAATAGAATAGAAAGAATAGCTCCCTATTGTTAAAAAATATCAGCACATTAATTAATTTTTACATCATGATCAATACAGTGATACCAGTTTTCAAAAACAATAATACACGTTCAAAGTAGGTTTTCATTTAATGTCAGGCATTATATTGATTCCACAAAAAAGAATGATTAAATTGTCAAGACTAATCCTCTGCAGGCGGATCCATGGTTTCAAGCAACCCTGATCAATCATGCGGTTTGGACACTAGCTCCCTGATCACAGGTGGGTGGAAGGGACATGAAGTTCTGGTCCTGCCACGACTATTAATACTGAAAAGGCAAAACCAGGCCAGACACCAAAATTCTGCCATGTCACCCACATTTCCAATATTTCTATTATCTGTATCGATGCATTCAAGTCTCTCTTTGACTCCTTTCTTCTCTCCAAAACTTGGTTTTCAATCATACCTTTCCACAAATTCCCTCTTTCAGATTTTCTCGTACTTGCAAACTTGCTCTACCGATTTAATTTATAGACTAAGTTAAAAAAGAAAAAGTAAAGAAAGAAACTGTAGCCAGCTGGTAAGGAACTGAGAACTCCAGCAAAGAGCTAGCACAAACTTGCCATTCATCTGAGGATGCCACTTGGAAGAGAACTTCCCAGTCAAGTCTTCCCACGTCTGTAGCCCTGGCCAATATACTGATAGCAGCCTCACCAGAGTTCAAGGCAGAACCATCCAAGGTGCTCCTAAATTCCTCATCGAGTGTAACTGTGTGAGGTCACAGATGTTTATTATTGTTTCAAGCCTCTGGATTTTTGGATAATCTGTTACACAGCAATAAGTAACTCCAGGCTCCATAATTACTCTGAAAGCTAATAGGAGTAACTTGAGAAGCTGAATCAAGAAATAGCAAAATCTAACGTTATATATAATTTTATGAGGAAAGGTCTGAGACCACAAAGTAAAAATAAAAGTGTAACGTTCATAGTCTCAATGGCAACTTTACCTTAATAAAATGTTTGACACTATGAGGACAGAGCAAAAGCAGCTTTGTGAAAAACAACCTTCATAGCATGAAAACCTAGAAATAACTGAATAATTTCAAAGGGCAGCCGCTGTATAGTAAATGTCACTAATGATATTTTCTTTTGATCTCTACTATAATTCACATAATATGTCATGTTTTCACCATATTTTATCTTTTTAGTCAGAGTTTTGAAGCTTACATGAACAATAAAATAATAGATATAGGAATCATTTTAGAAGATCAATGTCTATGCAAACTCAATGAATAACAATGCATTATAATTTAGATCTTAGATTCTTTTTTCTTTTAATTACGTAGGAAACCATCATTCTCAGGCAGAGTACTCCCCTCCAAGGGGTATCAGCCTGAGGGAAAGCAACAGCCTTGCCCACGCTGTACTGAGGAGTACAGAAGAAACACTTTCACTCTTTAAGCCTAACAGAAATCCTGCAGGCAAAGGCAGATCTCTGTGAGCACTGAGTCCATAGCTGACCTTCGCCTGGGCCTGGTGCTGGTAAAAGCAGCCTGGTCTTTGCTGCACACAAACATGCCCAGCAGAGGGAGCCACATGCTGTGGATTGCGGATAGCTCCAAACAGGTTACCCAGGGCCAGTCAAAGGCAGGGTTTGACTTAGGCATGCACCAGTCTTGCAGATCTATGTAATACATAAAAACAAACACAGAGAGGATGAAATGGAGACAAAAATGTATCAGATAGAGAGTTTAGAGTAATGATTATAAGGATACTCAACAGCATAGAAAAAAGACATAGAAATCACAAAAAAGGACCAGTCACAAATAAAGAGTGCAATATCTGAAATAAACAATACACAGGAAGGAATAAACAGTAGGTGAGATGAAGAGGAGGATCAAATCAGTGTTTTGAAAGATAAGATAGAAAAAAAAACTCAAGCAGAGCAGCAAAAAGAAAAAAGAATTAAAATAAATGAAGACAGTTTAAGAAACCTTTGGGACAACATGAAGCATAACAACATCTGCACTCATGAGAATATCAGAGAAGAGAGAGAGCAAGGAAGGCAAAGGGGGAAAAATTGAGACATCTGTAATAGAATAAACATGATTTAAAAATAAAAATTTTTTTCTAAAAGAATCTATTTGAAGAGCCCTGGCTGGTGCAGCTCAGTGGATTGACCACCAGCCTGCAAACCAAAGGGTCACCAGTACAATTCCCAGTCAGGGCACAGGCCTGGTTTGCAGGGCAGGTCCTCAGTAGGGGGTGCGCGAGAGGCAACCACACATTGATGTTTCTCTGCCTCTCTTTCTCCCTCCCTTCCCCTCTGTCTAAAAATAAATAAACAAAATCTGTAATTTAAAAAAAAAAGGAATCTATTTGAAGAAATAATGACTGAAAACTTCTCTAGTCTGGTGAAGGAAAAAGACACACAAGGAAGCTCAGGGAGCTCAGGAAGCTCGAAAATCCCAAACAAGTTGGACCCAAAAAAGCCTACCAAGTCACATCATAATCGAAATGGCAAGGCTTAAAGACAAGGAGAGAATCCTGAAAACTGAAAAAAAAAAAAAAAAAGCAGGTAGTTATACACAAGGGAACACCAATTAGACTGCCATCTGATTTCTCAACAGAAACCTTTGAGCCAGAAGGAAGTGGCAAGAAATGTTCAAGGTGATGAAAAGCAAGGACCTATAACCAAGGCTACTTTAACTAGCAAGGTTATAATTTAAAATCAAGGGAGAACTAAGGAGCTTCCCAGATGAGAAAAAACTAAAGGAGTTTTTAACACCAAACCAATACTGAAACAAATGTTAAAGGTCTAAGAAGGAGAAGGAGGAGGAGAAGAAAAAGAAAAAAGAAACAGAGGAAACAGTCTAACAATAAAGTGGCACTAAATATGTATCTATCAATAATCATCTTAAATTTAAATGTAAATATCCAACAAAATAGACTTTAAAAGCAAGGCTATAGTAAGAAGGACACTACATAATGATAAAGGGAACAATCCAGCAAGAGGATATAACCCAGGTAAATATATACACATTCAACATAGGAGCACCTGAATATGTGAAGTAAATCTTGATAGACATAAAAGGAGAAATAAACAGAAATACAGTCATAGTCAGGGATTTTAATGTCCCTTTGACTTCCATGGATAGATCTTTCAGACAGAAAATCAACAAGGAATATAAAGAACTCACATGACTCCACTCCATGAAGACAAACAATCCAATTAAAAAATTGGCAAAGGACCTGAACAGACACTTCTCCAAGGAGGACATATACAGGGGCCAGAGACATATGAACGGATGCTCAGCATCACTAGCCATCAGAGAAATTCAAATTAAAACCACAGTGAGATACCACTTCATATCAGTCAGAAGGGCCATCATAAACAAACAAGTGCGGTGAGATTGTGGAGAAAAGGGAGAACCCTAGTGCACTGCTGGTGGGAATGCAGCCTGGTACAGCCACTGTAGAGGACAGTTTGGAATTTCCTCAAAAAGCTAAAAATGGAACTGCCTTTTGACCCGGGGATTCCATTGCTGGGATTATGCCTTAAGAATCCCAAAACACAAATTCAAAAGAACCTATGCACCCCAATGTTCATAGCAGCACAATTTACAATAGCCAAGTGCTGGAAGCAACCTATGTACCATCAGTAAATGAGTGAATCAAAAAGCCATGGTATTTACACAATGGAATACTACACAGCAGAAAAAAAGAAAGAGCTACTACCCTTGACAACAGCATGGATGGAACTGGAGCGCATTATGCTAAGTGAAATAAGCCAGGGGGTCAAAGACAAATACCATATGATCTCACCTATAAATAGAACTTAATCAACAAAACAAACAAGCAAGAAAAATATAACCAGCAACACTGAAAGAAAAAACAAACCGACAGTAATATCGGACCAGAAATCAATGAAATAGAGTAAAAAAATACAAAAGATCAATGAATCCAAGAGCTGGTTCTTTGAAAAGATAAACAAGATTGACAAACCTTTAACCAGACTCATCAAGAAAAAAAGAGAGGAGACCCAAAGAAATAAAATCAGAAATAAAAGAGGAGAAACAACAACTGACATCACAGAAATACCAATGATGGTAAGAAAATATTATGAACAACTACATGTCAACAAACTGGACAATGTGGATGAAATGGATAAATTCCTAGAAAATATAATATTCTAAAACTAAGTCAGGAAGAATCAGAGAATCTGAACAGACACATTACACCTAGTGAAACTGAAGCAGTAATAAAAAAACAAACAAACAAACAAAAGCCCTGGACCAGATGGCTTCACAGGTGAATTTTACCAAACATTTTGAGAAGAACTAACACTTCTCTTTCTCAAACTACTTCATAAAATTCAAGAGAAGGGAAGGCTACAACTCATTTTATGAGCCAGCATTATCCTAATTCCAAAACCAGATAAAGACACCAAAAAGAAAAAAACTACAGGCCAATATCCCTGATGAACATAGATGCTAAAATCCTCAACACTGTATTAGCAAACCAAATACAACAATGCATCAAAAAGATCATACACCATGATCAAGTGGGATTTACTCTGAGGATGCAACAAGGTTGGTACAATATTTGCAAATCAATAGGTGTGATGCACCACGTAAACAAGATTAAGGATAAAAATTACATGATCATATCAATAGAGGCAAAAAAAATTTGATAAAATCCAGCACCCACTTATGATAAAAACTCTCAGCAAAGTGGGAATCAAGGAAACATACCAAAACATAATAAAGGCCATAGAGGACAAACCTACTGCCAGCATCATACTCAAAGGGCAAAAACTACAAACGTTCACCTTAAGATCGGGAGCAAGACAGGGATGTCCACTTTCACCTCTCTTACTCAGCATAGTACTGGGAAATCCTAGCAACAGCAATCAGACAAGAAGAATAAATAAAAGGCACCCTAACTGGAAAGAAAGAAGTAAAAATGTCTTTATTTGCAGATGACATGACACTGTACACACAGAATCCCAAAGATTCCACCGAGAAACTACTTGGACTGATAAATAAGCAAAGTATCAGGATACAAAATTAATATCCAGAGATCAGTTTTCTTTTTATATGCCAATAACAAACTAACAGAAAGGGATATTAAAAGAACAACCCCATTTACAATTGCTTCAAAAAGAATAAAACACCTAGTAATAAATCTAACCAAAGATGTAAAAGACTTATACTCAGAAAATTATAAGACACTAAGGAAATACAAATAAATGGAAGCACCTACCGAGCTCATGGATAGGAAGAAGTGACATTGTTAAAATGTCCATACTACCCAAAGCAATCTATAGACTCAACTCAATTCCCATCAAGACCCCAATGATGTATTTCATAGAACTAAAACAAATATTTCAAAAAACTATGTGGAACCACAAAAAGACCCTGCCTAGCAACAGTGGTCCTGAGAAAGTAGAACAAAGTTGGAGGAATCACAATATTCAACAGAGGAAGCATGCACATACTATAGGCTAAAGATAGTTTATTCAATAAATGGTGTTGGGAAAGTTGGACAGATATGTGCAGAAAAATGAAACTAGACCACCTTCTTATACCACACACAAGAATAAACTCAAAATGGTTTAAAGACTTAAATTTTAGATTCCAAACCAAAAAAACCCTAGAAGAAAACAAAGGCAGCCAAATCTCAGACAAAGCTCATTGTAATATTTTATCAGATATATCTCCCCAAGAAAAGGAAACAAAAACAAAAAAAACAAACATTGGGACTATGTCAAACTAAAAAGTCTTGCATGGCAAAGAAAAACATCAACAAAATAATAAGACAACCCACAGAATGGGAGAACATATTCACCAATATATCTGATAAAGGGTTAACATCAAAAATTTATAAAGAACTTACAAAACTTAACACCAAAAAAACAAACAACCCAATTAAAAAACGGGCAAAGGACCTGAAGAGACATTTCTCCAACGTGGACATACAGATGACCAAGAGGCAGATGAAAAGATGTACAACATCACTAATCATCAGAGAAATGCAAATTAAAACCACAATGAGATATCACCTCACATCTGTCAGAATGGCCATCATCAATAAATCAACAAAGAACAAGTGCTGGTGAGGATGTGAAGAAATGCAGTGTTGGTGGGAATGCAGACTGGTTCAACTACTGTGGAAAGCAGTATGGAGATACCTCAAAAAATTAAATGGATCTGCCTTTTGACCCAGCAATCCTATTTCTGGGAATATATCCAAAGGAGCCCAAAACACTAATTAAAAAAAAATAAGCTCCCCGATGTTCATTGCAGCATTATTGACAATTGCCAAGATATGGAAGCAGCCCAAGTCTCCAACAGTATATGAGTGGATAAAACAACTATGGGACATTTACACAATGGAATACTACTCAACATAAAATAGAAGAAAATTTTACCCTTCATGACAGTATGGATGGACCTGGAGAACATTATGCTAAGTGAAATAAGCCAAAAGAAAGAAAAATATAGCATGATTTCACTCATATGTGGAATCTAATGAACAAACTGAACTAACAAGTAAAATAGAGACAGACTCATAGAGAACAGGATGAGAGGTAAGGGGCAGGTGGGTAGGGCATGGAGAGATTGAGCAAAAAGGAAAGAGGACGCATGGACACGGACAACAGTGTAGTGATTGCTGGGGATGAGGTGGTATAATGGGACTAAGTGGCAATAGAAGAAGAATTGTGTAGGCAATATTGATTCCAAGTTTTAACCTACTGAGATTTATAACTTATCTCACGTATAGAAAGAATAAAGAAGCCAAACCAGTAAGGAGCCACACCACACTCTGGATAGTCAATAAATTGCATTTATAAAGAGATAAAGATATACAACCCATCAGAATTCACAGTACCATTTTTGCTGGAAATCCTACTCCTACTAAGTCCACTATTTTATTTAGTTTTTACTTAACAGACACTCATATAATGTTATGTTCTCTAGGCTATATAATGGGTGTTTTGTTAAAGAGTAACTTATAAAATCATTGTCCTAACCTTTGATGATTATAATTTAATATTTATATAGCATCAATTGCTTCCCCAACCTGAACATCATAATCCTACCCCTCTATGACAATCACTGTTGAATACTACTGACATTTACTTTTATGTACATGAGGGCATAAAAATACCTGTGGTTAGAATATTGGTATATTTCTCAATATTATCAATTCAAAAAACTGTCTGTCCCCAATGCAGTTACATGACTACACAATATAAAGTTGAATATTTTTATAGTTCACTAACTTGAAATTATGATAGAAAAATTATCTTATAAACTTTTAATTAATCAAGTATGCAAACCAACAACTTCAGAGAGATTAGTAGGAAAACCTTTCCAAATACAATCTCATTTGAATTAGCCTCTCGTAGAGTCTTGGAAATAATTATTTGTCAATGCCTGCGGGGAAGTAGTAACTTATGATGTGTTGGTGGTGAAGAATACTTATTTTGTAACAGGCTAGACGCTTCTGTGGTTTATCATTAACAATAAGATCAAAAAGTGACACATATTGCAAAAGCATACATGGAGGTCAGTGCCACATTTATGAAATGGCCAATGTGTGACCAGGTACCACCCTAGTTTGCACACCAAATTGACAATAAAAGTCTTTTTTAGATAGTAGTTAAATGCAAAGCATTACCTAAACTCTCAACTGTTCCTTTTATTAACTATGTTGGGATAAATCTGTTATAACTAATCATACCATTTGTTCTAATCATCAGATTATCACAGAGAACTAACAGAGTTAAGAGAAATGGCTATTCCCTAGTCCAGGTTGTTTCCTTTGAGATAGAGAATGATCCTCCACCTATATCACTCCTAACCTCTCTCCACTTCTAGGGAGAGTGACTTGCTAAACATTTTGAAAGAAGAAAAATGGTGGGGGGCGAAGGGTAGAGCCTTTTCTCTGGAGACCAAGTCTCTCCTGGAGAGCACCCTAAATCCCACACACTTCTCCAGGGGAGGCACGTCGGTGCGGTACTGTCTGGGGCTGGGGGAGCCTACTGAATTCTGGAATTTAGTGTTAGGAAGTCCCCTTTCCTGCAGATACAAGCCACATTCTCCAGGACACAGTATTCCAGAATAGAGGTAGTATTTTGGTCACTGTAAGCTTTATTTCTTATTTCTTAATTGAATCAGACCTTGGGCAGAGTTACATGGGTGCTTCTTGTTGGATCTTCTAAAGGACTTTAGAACATGAGTGATGAAAACAATCACACATTCTACAAAAAGGCAAAATGCAACCACCCAGATACTAACCAGCATTTTCATGTGCTCCAACTTTTATACTCATGCAAACTACCTAGATTGTTTGAAGGCATGATGAAGAGATTCCCAGAAATTAGGCAAAGGTAAGGTTAACAAACTAACATGGCTTAACCAATGAACCTCAAAGCAGAGGTGATTTTCAGACCAAGTAGGAGATAATAATAGATACGATGATGTCATACTAACATAAATTCCCTAAACTGATCACTTTATTATAATCACACAGGAATTTAAGTCATTGAGAATAATTAAACCAAAAGCACAAATGAGAGCTCAGTCAGAAAAATGTCACAGAAAAACCAAGAAATGCTCTCAGGTTCAAATGAAGAAAGATGACATTATTTTAAGAGAATCAATAAAGGCATTATTAAATAAAAGATGGAAAAGTAGGCAGGTCTATTATAACTGGAGCCAAGACTCCAGTTAAGGAGAACAAGAGTAAAAGCATGGATGCAGAAAGCATGATATATATCAAGGACTAACAATGGTGCAACTGAAGTGTGAGATACAGGCCGTGGAGTATAGAAGCAAAAGCAGAAAGGTAAATTGGGGTCAGACTGCAGAAGACATCAAATATCTGGCTAAGTATTATGCTTAATTTTGAACACAATGAATATTTAGTTTCCAAGTAGAGAAGAGGCACTCTCTGAATTTTGCTTTAGAAGACAAATTTATACAAAGTCATCCACATTGTTAAGAATGGATTTTAAAATGCTACAGAAATATCACAATAAAAAGCACTCCATGTCTAAACCGGCATAATGGCAAAAAGAGTGAAAAGGTGGGAGGCGGAAGAAGAGGTGCAAAGACCCTTAAGGAATAAAAATCTATAAAATTTGGTAACTGATAGCCTGTTGACTATAAGGGAAAGAGAGGTCAGAGAAGGGCTTTAGTGTTTCAAATGCAGGAAAATGGGAAGTAATGGCACTAACAGAAAAGGAGAAGATGCAGAGATTGACTGCCGGGGTGGAGGATGCTGCAGAGGGGGTGGAGAGGGAATTAGGATGGAGAGGTCCCACGAGAGTTAAAAATATTGAGTGATGTTGGACCTAGAGATTTAAACTTGCCTGCCACAACCTAGAGCTAATCAGTAAATTCTTAAAAGTAACTAAAGTCACCAAAAGAGAGAGCTAAAGAAGGGACACCAGAGGCTGAACTATAGAAGCAGCTATCTCACAACATTCACTTACTACTTGTAGGAAACTGGAAGTTAAAGAACCAGTAAAAAAGACCAAAAGAGGCTATGAAGTAGCAGATAACATTCATCATGGAAATCAAATGTAAAAATGTCAAGGTGAGTACAGTTAACTGTATCAGCTTGTACAGAGGTTAGGGAGAATGAAGACAGGAAAGGGGGTCTGGTGTATAGATGGTCAACAGAGACTGAAGAAAGCATTTTCGGAAGCAGGGTGAGAACGTTAAAGTGGTTTTGAGTATTGGTTCGGACAGACCACTATGGAACTCAGTAGAATGCAGGATTATTCCCAGGCTCTGGAGACAGGCATAGAGCCAAGGGCAACAGGACCTACTTGAGACATTGTACCAAGCAAGCATAAAATTAGATTGGAAGGAAGGAAAGAAGGAAGGAAGGGAGGGAGGGAGGGAGAGGAAAGGAAAGAAAAAAATTTCAAAGAAAAGCTTTAGGGTATTTAATCCTGAAAAATGAAATCAGAAGTAACTTCTAAGTAATTAATTAACTAGTCAGTTATACATGGTTCTCCAAAAGAATTAGCAAGATGAAATAACCTTTCATTTAGGCAGTATTAATTTCAGGTGAGGCTGGCATAACTTTGCTGTTAACCTTTGTAAGAATTTGGTGATAAGTTCAAAAAGATAAGTCACAAAAGCATTCAAAATCCCTGCAAGAGGCGTTCTAAAAATGGAACGAAAAATATGATTGCTAATGACATAAAAAATAACCATCAACTTTAATCACACTACACCAGATGGAGCCTACATAAACAAAAAGGGCACTGTCACTAATTATTTTTTTTAAAAAATGTCCCAGATGAGCACAGAATGATGTCCTTCGTGGCAGCCATAAGCACAGCACTCTGCCAGCAGTCCTAGAGCAGCATGTAGGCAATATTTTTGTCAAATAATGTGCGTGTGTCTGACAGTTATGTTCTATCACAGGCTGTGTCCTTGATGATAAGAGTGTTCTGATGGAGCATAAATAGAAACTGAGGGATTTTTCCTACCCACTAGAGAAGGTCACTAAGATATCCATCTAACAAACAGGTGAGGATGACTCAATGCCACAGAACAGGCAACTAGAATGGAGGTCAGCACAGAATCTAGCATCTAAACAGAAACCTTAATCAACCTCAACCAGCCAATGTCTGACATTACACGCTAGGTCCGCAGAACTCCATGATGGGTAAGGGTACCACTGACATCACTCACTCCAGCTCCAGTATTCTTTGAGTTTGTAAATTCTCATCAGAATGTTTGCTTTTTGCCTGATGAAAATCTGAAAGAAACCTAAAATTAGAAATAAGGTGTTGGTTTGAAAATTCAGGAAAAAATTATGAACCTTCCTGGTTTTAAAGTAAGCTAAAAACCTATGTTTATGATAAGCACAATGTGTAGGGGTGAGGGCTCAGGAGACAGGCAACCAAGGTTTAGCAAATGCCCACGAAGGTGGCCTAGAGCGAGCTCTCTCCTGCTTCTGGCTCTTCATACGCCAAATGAGGGTAATAATAACAACCATGTTAGAGGACTGTTGTTAGGATTACACTGTAATTTATATAAGTCACTTAACACAATTGCCTAACATGTGGCATGCACTTGAGGTGAGTTATTATTATTATTTTATCTCTGTCTCAATAAATCAGATTTGAGCCCTGCTAGCAATTTATCAGAAACAACTAAGCATGGAAAGTCTTAACTAAATGGTGTCAGATGATCTAAATATGCTCCGCACCCATTCTCTCTCCAACCCTCATCAAGCCCCACTCCCCACAGATCGGTCATGCACTGGGCTAAAGGATCAGGGCTTGCTATTGAATTCACTGAATTTAGCCAAAGCCCTCTCCTGAGATCCTTTGTCTACCTCAGGATACACCAAAGAAACTTTGGAAAGGATATAGCACTTCTACCTTTCACAGCTGCATATTTATATTTCACATCCCAAAAACATATGGAAGAATTAAGTCTGTTGAAAAGCATCAATATAAATGACAGCCCATAAAACCTTTTATCTTATTTGACAAGATATATTTAATATCTGGTCACTTATAATATTGCTGCTCTCAAATGTAATTCTGTAAACAAGTAAAAATAATTATTTTTCTTTTGCCAAAGTGCTTAATTCAAAGGAGATGTCATGGTTTTCCTTTATTCTCTTATTTAAGTGTATTGTGTGATTGCATAAATCAAATTTATATTGATTTTCTAGAGATAACATAATGTGAGCTGCAGTGGCAATTTGTCACAGAGTGGCACAAATTGGAATGACTCATAAACTTAGAGAACAACAGGATGTTAGGTTTAAATAGAGTGACAGTTGCACATGGTCATAATTACCTCTAATTGCTGCTGCTCCTTTCCCTGTGTCCAGTTCCTCTGCAAATGCCACTCAGATAGTCCCAGCCAGCCTTCTTTAAAGTAAAAGTCCCTCTCTGTTAGCTCCCTTTCCCTCAGGTATAATTAGATCCTTTATACCACAATGTACCAGGACAGATAAATGATACAAATGCTATTAACCTATGTGAATATATGGACAGTGAGAAGTTTAAAACATCATAAAACAATATGACATTTTTATATTAGACACCATTTCACAATCAATATTTATTAAACATAAGGCACTTTCCTGTGGTGGAGGATGATCAGACCTCTAGACACTGAGATCAAGAATTTAGAGTTTTGTAGGTATGCCTTTAAAGTCAGGTTTCCTAACCAGATTCAAGAACCCATTTGCAGGTCACGAAATGAGCTTTCAGAAGCCTTTAAACCTCGTAAAGTAAGCGCAATATGTTGTATGTTGGTACATGTATTTGGCAGGGTTAGATGTTTGACAGGTACAAAATTTTCAAAAAACCTGGTGGCCCAAATGAGGTTAAGAACTACTGACTTTAGGCTGATAAAAAGTATTCCATCTCTCAA
This sequence comes from Pteronotus mesoamericanus, assembly GCF_021234165.1. Lineage (NCBI taxonomy): Eukaryota > Metazoa > Chordata > Mammalia > Chiroptera > Mormoopidae > Pteronotus > Pteronotus mesoamericanus. The sequence goes on from NW_026555310.1 coordinate 9,285,239, forward strand.
AACATTTCCAGTTGTTTAAAACATTTTTTGAACTTTTCCCTTGATATGTTTCAAAGCCCAATACAAGTTTTGTGAATAATCTCAATGATGACAAGTTTTTCTTGGAGGAAGTTCTGATCTTTAAAATCATTCAAAGTCTTGGTAGGATAATATGATAGGTAGATGCGTAAACAGTTAAGTTTATTTTCTGTTGAAATGAATGTAAATATAAATAATGTGACCAATTTTCTTGGAGGATACAAAGTAGATTAAAGGCTATGTGTTAACTGAAAAACATGTGGAAAAGTGCCAATAAAAACATCAGTGCCTTAAGGATAATATTAACCAATAGGGAAAAGGATCATATTTCATTTTTTCATTCATTGAACAAATATATCTTGAGAGTCTGGCATGTACTGGGCACTCTTGTAAGTGCTGAGAATACAGACAAAAAATCCCTGCAGTCATGGAGCTTCTGTTCTTCCATCATTGTTTAATAATTTAATTCATCTAATATATATTGCTCAACTTTGAGTACATATTAATACAACTAAAATTTTAAAAGTAAAATAGAAATAAAATCAAAAGTTTGCTATAGAGAAAAAAATGCTAAGGTAGAAAAATATTAATGGCAAAATACAAGGTAGTGTTTAACATGCTGGTAAATATATTTGGTAAAAGTGAACAGAATCATTGTAACCAAAACAGAAATAAAGAAGTAAATAGTAAAGATATTGTGTGTTTAACAATTCTAAGAAAACATACAATTTTAACTACATAGTCACCTAATCTACACAAAGTAATGGGAAGATTTTGGGAGATCTGGGAGCACAGGATCATAATATAACAATGGAGACAATGAAAAATAAGATCATCAACAGGCTGAGAGCTAAGTTTATTCCATTCTCTATAAAGTATAAGTATATGCCACAACTAGGACCAGGGGTTCATGGAAACAGTTCTGAGTTCAGGCCTAAGTAATTTTCCTAAGTTAAATGAGCAAATTAGTCTTCATCCTTTTCTAATTTGAACACTTCAGGTTGTTCTTAACATGCTTATGCTACACATCAAAAAGCCCAGAAACACCCATTTCTGACATTATCCCTTACACACACAAATAAAACAGAATGAAAAATTACATGCAGTTTAAAAAGTACATGTGAATTGATCAACAGTTAATGTACTGTACCGGGAGAAATGTACTGGAAGAAAGTCTTGATCCATGGGGTTTGCCAGGAAGAAAAGGGAGATTACCCTCTGTTCCCCAAGCCCCACGAGAACTGCCACCAACCTTCCCACCCTGTGCCTCCTAAACACAAACGCGTGCACATTGGAGATAAGAGAATGAACAAAGAATCATGAAGTATTCCAGCTTGAGTACTTAGAAACTCATCTGAAACCTTTCAACTGAAGCACCATTTTAAAGATTTCTCTGCAAAACTTAGGGGATCAGAAATTTTGAGAAGGGACACACACACATACACACACTCAAAAACAAACCTTTTGATATGCAAATGTTGAAGCAAATGCTATTTTGGAATGCAGAAACTAGGACAATAAGGGACAACACCGCTTGGCATAATGATGTAAAGGAGTTATTTTTCTGGGGCACGGAGACTATTGGTTGCATAATTGTTTTTTTTCTTCTTAAGATGGGTAGAAGATCAGAGGGATGGAAGCCCAGGGGGTAACAATGATCAGCTCATACAAAACAGCTGGCTGGGGCCTGGGACGCCAGACTTCCCTGGGAAAGGGCATAGTGAGGACTCTACCGCTGGTGGTATCAAAATCAGTCTTAACATTTACACTGTAGGTTGGCTAAACCTTCGTGTCATTTGCAGGCCTAAAGCGTAGTGTAACATGTGCAGATTGAACTGAAATCTAAACATTTTCCTGGACTGAGTAAAGACTTCTCTCATAGTGGAGACTCAGTGGCAAATCAAAGATCAACCTATGTCCACAGACCCCTCTGATTCAAACGGTCTGCTCTGCCTTTTGGATTTAGAAACAGAATTATACTTTATCTGTCAAGTCATAAATTTTCCCCCACTAATTTTAATGCCTGTTTCACTCACATATGAAAAGAAGTTTTCCAGTCTTCAAAACCAACTGTTTACATTATGGAACAGTTGCAAGTAATTCAGGGTACACTAAGGAATTCCCATTTGAAAGATAAAGATACAATTTAAGATCCTAATATCATAAAGGATTTTAAAGGTTGTTTGAGGAAATAAAATTTCTTTTAGTGAACTATTTAAATAATTTAGCTTATCTTATGATTTTGAAAAGATCTTCAAAAATCATTCTTTTTAATCTGTGAAGATGCTAAGCAGCTCAGGCAAACTGATCTTAGAAAAATCAAAATGCCTCTTTGACTTATAGCCAAGAAAAATGCAATACTGTCTGGCAAAGTGACCATGCACTCATTCACTTAGCTAGAACACAATACCCTGCGAACGCAGTATCATTAAATATGATAGTGACGAAAGTTAAAGAATTGGGCTTTGTTTCATTTTGTGGAAGAAAAAGTTAAGACATCAGAATGATGGTATTTGAGTACATAAAGGAGTCATTGAGGCAGAATTAAACACTTGCTCACCCACTCTTGGAGGTAGGAAAATTAGAAAGGAAAGGATTCTTGTTCCAAGAGGTCAGATAACCAGATAACCATGGCTAGGCATATAAATGGCCCGGGCTGAGCAGACCTGCCAGACAAAGAGTGTTGCTTGGGTTGAATAATTTTTAAGAAAAAGAGCTCACTGGCAGAATTTTTTTTTTAAAGGTGCTGTTATTTCAGACATTTTTAAATTTTCTGTAATATCAGGGCTCCCCAAAAGTCTACATCTCAGGTTATTAATATTCCCTTATCACTAACCTCTTCATCTTGCCTTTAACTAAAAGGGAACTAGCCAATTTCCATGGATTACATTTTCTAACTATTATAACAATTTTGAATGAAACTGAAATTTTTCTGCTGTACCAGTATTCCCATTTTGTAAATGTGTGATGACTCATCCTGATTTCTACTCAGATAATTTGTAGTTTCCTCTTTTCTATATTCAATAACTCCCTCTTGTACTCAATTGACCTCATGTCCTCAACACTCAATTTCTTTAAAAAGTTTTATTAAAACACCAGCAAAAGCAGTAATTAGTAGTGCTTAGTGACCTTTTCTCATCCAGCACTAGAGAAAACAGATTTTTCATTTCATAATTTCATGGTATCCACTTTCCTTGACTTATAGCCAAAAAAAATGCAATACTTACTCTGAAAAGTGCCTGCCAAGTAGCGCCAAGAGAGGTCTGATAAATATTTTATCCTTGTTCTAAATGTAACTGGACTCTACAAAATCAAGTAAATTTCAGGAGACCTTAAAACTAGCAAGAATTAAGTTACTAATGTCACAGTTTAAATATTCCATCAATACTTCATGAGTTTTCCAGAAAAGGTCAAGCAGAAAATAAAGGTCTTCAATCCTTTAGTCTGTAATTTAGTGGAAATAATTTACTGGTAGCATTTGTTTTTCTATTTAAGGTACTGATGTGCATTTATCCTTGAGAAGCTATGCTGGGTTTTAATCATTTATCCAGTTTTTTAAGGTAATATTGAAATTTTGTTTCCCGAAGTGCAAGCTACTATTTTTACTTAATGTCATTTTGAGTAATTAATGGCCTGTTCTCTAATTTATCAATTTAATGGAAGTGTTAAATAGCACTAAATCTAGGATTGACTCCTCTGAGTCACCATATAGCCCTCTAACTTCTAAAACATTGATAGTCACCTTTGGGTGATACTACTGTGGTCTGTCTGGTTCCAACACCCTCCCACCCCCATGCCTTTTCTCTCCATTTAATCTCTCCTGGATGCTCAGCCTTATCTCCGGCTTTGGACCAATAGCATCCTCATGAGAAGGGAACTTTAGCTCAATATAGAGCACTAGATATCAAGGCAACCTTGCTATTAATCCAACTCAGATAACTGATCCTTTGGCAAAGTTGTAACAACTAGGCTTCTGCCTTGTTCCTGAAACCAAGTCCCATTGATCCTCTAGGTATGGTAACTAGGTCCCTTGCTCACTTCCTCTGCCCCCATTTCTCTGTCCTGATAAGACCATTACATCTGCTCTTTGTATACAAAAAAGTACCTTCCTGAGTGTATTCTTCTCCCCAATGTCTATAGTTGTGCCCTAGCCCCACATCCCAACCCTTCTTCTGTCTCCTCTACTCAAATACATGTCTAGTTCCAACTTCAAGATCTCAGCTGTTCCAATGGAGTAATAAACACTGCCAGGCCTAACACGGTCTCAGGATATAAACTCACCAACGGAATACATAATTGATCAAAAACATTTTTTGATAGATTTATAAACCTATGAATGTTGAGTAATCGATAATCTGATCAAACTCATGAAATGTTATTACCATTTCTCTATAATACATCATTATCACAACATATGGTGAGAAACCATATAATCTTTAAAAGTTATTATATTATCACATACTTAATGAAATGAGAAAACCCAGAAACAAAATTGTATTCTGGTTAGTCAAGAGCAGTGGAATGGTAGGTGATTTTAATATTCTGTTTTCAAAGCTTTCTCTCTAGATATATTTCTATCTCCATCTCTTTCATTTGGTTGTGTAGTTTTCAAATGTTCTATACTAAGCATACATTGCTTTTAAAAATAACCTGAAAAACAGAAAAAGAATTAGCAAGAGCGTAAAAGTAATTTAAAGGCCTGAGAGTATCTTTAAGTAACAAAGGATCTAATGGATTCCTCTCCTCAATGCCTTAATAAATTAACAGGATGATTTCCCACAAGAGCTGTGCTCAGTGCTCCAACGTTTCAACGCGCCCCTGTGTGGTGCCTGCCCCTGTTGTCGGAACACAGTCCCAGCAGATCTCTACTATCTTAAGGGAAAAGCAAGCAAACAAACAAACAAATATAACAGAAACAGTGTACCTGAGTACCCTATTCAAATGTAATATGTTGGGGCAAACTCCAGCTGTCTAATCCCAACAGAAGATTTTTACTGCAGTTGGGAGAATCAGACACTTTGAGAATGAACTAAGAACACTGTGGATAGGCTCCAAATTCCAAAATAAAAACTTACCTCCAGTTCTCACCCAATCTGTTCAACAGGAAAGGATTAATATAAACACTGAATGCTACCAATTTTGACCAGCTTTATATTAAATATATATGAGAATTAACTGAGTGTATATGAAGCCTATGACGAAACTCTTCAGAGATAAGAAAAGTAGTTTGTACAAGGTTACAGAACTATCTAGTGGCAAATCCAGCTCTGGCTGCCTCTGAATCTCATTTCATTTCTAATACACCACTTAGGAATAACGATTCAATTAAAGAGAATGCATGTAATGTATCTTGCACTAAAAAAAATTAATATGTGGGGAAAATACACCTAAAATGAAGTCCCATCCTGTTAATTGAATTGGCTTTTTAAGAAAACAAAGTACAATTTCCTACATAATTCTAATATGCCAAGTTCACAATGCGGCAAATTCTTGTTCTTACAAAATGATCAAGAAATGAGGCTGCTTAGTAGTGCTACTTCAACATGCATATGTGTTTTACACTGCACACAATAAAAGCCCATAACATATACTGAAAATAAGTGTATCTTTTTGTTAGTCCAGAGGCAGTTCAGAATCTTTCACAAATTATGGACATAAATTGCCACAACGGTCTAGACAGAGGATGGATCAGTAAAGATATTTGGTAAACTGCACTCTAGATAATCCAACTTTTCCCTCGTGCCTTACAAAGCTTATTGCTATTAGGATGCCTTCAACTGGAGCTAAGGGAAATATTCTAGGTTTCCTAATTAAACATATTCAGGACCAGAATTTAAGCAATATGAATCTAAACAAAACAGCATAATCATCAGCTGTTCTCATGCGGTTAAGTTAGAATTTGTATTGAATTCTTGATAGTCTGAAAGATTCTTGTGTGAGGGCCAGGGGCTTCAGCCTCTCAAGAGCTTTCTGATTTTGCCATAATGCTTGGTTATCTGCATTGTCACTGCATGTCACTTATATAGATGCCCACTGCCTGACAGCCGCTCCAAGCCAAGCGGAAGATGGCTGCTGTCTTCTTTGGCTGGAGTAAGAACCTGGAAGTTCTTAAATCAGTCGGATAGGTTACTTTTCCAAACACTTCTAAGGCCACTTTTGTCTTAAAGCCAATCCTACTTTCTGTAGATCTCCTCAGACACCCTGGTTCCATTGCAAATGCTAACAAATCAGTTCAGGAATTGAATTTCAAGAAAAGTATTATGTAAGAGAAGCAGTGTGTTAGAGTACAACTAACCACTGTGCTGGACATTGTGAAGTAAAGTTATTCAAAACCAACATCACATGGTGCTCTCACCCATAGAAAACCTTTTAGGGGACACTCTATTAGGTCAAGAAGATCAACTCACTCCTGGGACTCTGAAGTCACTATTTTCCTGCCTCCTACATATCTAAAATGGATTATGGGTGAGATGAAAACAGCCTCCCATCCCACAGCCAGATCTACGCCAGGTCTAGAAATGTGGGGCTCAAGTAAGGTCTACTATTACTAAACATTGCTCAGATAGGGTCTATGATTAATCACTATTAACCATAATATATCTTAAAAGTCCAGCTTGACAATGAAAATACCCAGAAGGGTATAAAAGCATTACAGCTATGTTACCAAGAGAAAAATAACACCATTAACAGAAAATAGAGAAGTCATAAGGACTCAGATTCATTAGATCAAGATGAAAAAGTACTTCAAAAATTATCCATTAGCTATATGAACTCATCTGGAGGTAATAATAAAGAATTCTGTTTTGACTTGTTAAGTTTCAGATGCCAATAAGTAAACAGTAGAGTTTAGGAGAGAAGTCAAAGCTATAAAGTGGGTGTGTGTGAAACATATTTAATCGTCACCTTTATAGGGATGACAGGTGACACCACAGGAATAGATAAGAACAACAAGACAGAAAGTATGGACAAAGGAAATAAATGAAGGCCAAGAGCAAAACCTTGGGGAGTGCCCATATGTAGAAGGATAAAAAGAAAGGCACACACAGATGAATCTGTTGGGTGAAAGAAGAACTGGAATCATCGGTATCTTAAAAGCCAAGGAAAACAAACATTTTGAGAATGCATTTCCAGGCAGTAGTTTAAAAATGCAGTGAAAGATTGAAGAAGATGTGGACTAAGAAATGATTGAAACTGGCAACGTTTTGGTCCTAGCATTTCAGGCTGCAAAGAAATATTTAAATGAAGGAGTATTTATTTAATAATCTGAGAGACAATCTCATAAAGAAAGAAACTAAAGCAATGTTCAGTTTTATAGGAAGTTAAACTGGGAAGCAACTGGGACCAAAGCCACCATCTCAGGGTCTCCAGTGTTTTTTTTTTTTTTTTGGAGTACCTTCCTCTCCTTATACACAGAATGATATAGTTGCTTGACTCAAAAGCATTAAATTATAGGGCAAACATCTACCACAAACTAAAACGTCTTGGTCTTACTGCAGACTCATTAGAGAATCTGGCAAGTTGATAAGCTGTGGTTCAGCGAACAAGTTCGCCAGCCTTGGGTCATGTCACAGCCCTAGTCCAGTGAACTGCAGTAAGGCAAAACCACACGGTATAATCTTAGTCACCAAGGCATTCAGCACAGGTACTGACTGAGGCAGAATTCAAAATGGATGTGGAGGAGGGTTTGTTTTCAGGCAACCTAGAAGTAGCTGTTATAATTTAATTAGTGTTCCAAAGCATGTGGGTGCCAACACCATATTGAGGACTATAAGTGGAACCCAAACTTTGCTTCTTCTTGAATGTCAGCAGAATAGCAAACTCAAAGAAGTTGAAGACAACCGTACATTTACAAACTATGAACAATATGATAACTGCCATATAAAAGCAAGGAGACCAGAGAAAATAAAAATGGAGGAGGTAACCGTCTTGCTGACCCCTGAAAAGTGAATAGGATTTCAACAGAGATGGGAAAGGGGAGAAGGGTAAGGGAGATAAGGCCTGTCTAGGAGACACTGTCTCTACCACCAGGCTTAGAGTGCTTTAAGGGTAAAGCATAGTTCCCACTCACCTTTGCATCTCTAGTGCCTGATATAGTATCTCACAAATCAACACCTCGATGAATATTAGTGTTTTCATATTAAATATTAATAAGTACAAATAAATAAGGGGGAAATTATGAGGAAGTTTTGGGCCTGTTCATAATACGAGAATATCCAATACTTGAGGAGTGAGAGGGATAAACGGGAGGGTAAGTTTACGGCCATTTTATGAAGGTCCTTGAATGTAAACTAAGCAGTAGACCTCAACATGGTGTTGGAAATATCAGGGCGCTGGAAATAAAGAAACTAATTTATGGGCCCAGATATGCCATAGATTCCATTACTATTTCTTATTTGTAATATGAGGCTGGCAAATTCTCCTCACACACCTTGGAGAGTTGTGAGAATCAAATTTTAAAATGTATGTTAAAGACAGTACTAGCAATCTTTGTATCCCCTACAGCACAGCTCAGAGAACTTTGCCCAGCAAATATTTAATGTCTTTATCTATAAACTGTAAAACTATTCAAACGTAAAAATATTCAATACCTATAATCAATCAACCCACTAAAGTTCATAGATACACTTATTCAATAATTACTTGTTAAACTGAGTTAATGTTTTCATTTTGGCATATATTTTCTAACAATGTTACCAAATAATTGTATTCAAGACATGGGCATTGGAAATCTGTCATGTGTGAAACAACAGGTTAGGCACTAGGAATACAGATGGGCCAGCCACCATTCCCTCCCACAAAAAATATATAATCTAATAAGGGATATGAAACATATATACAAATACATATAATACTAGGGACTACTGAAAACAGAAATTTAAGTGAAGGACTATGGTGTGCTAGCTGTCTCCAAGATGGCCACCATGAATCCCTCTCCTCCTGGCATGGCCATATCAGTCTCTTGGCAAAGAACAGAGCCTTCCTCCCACTCCCTTAAATCTGGACTAGCCTGCGATTTCAGTGAACACCACAGCATGATGAAGTGATGGTTTGCCGATCCCAGATCTAGCAATTAACAGAACTGGCAGCTTCCATCTTGTTCTCTTAGAGGCCTTGGCTTTCCTATGAGAGGCTGTTACGCTGCAAGAGGACGAGATATCACATGGAGATGGAGAAAGGCCAAGAAGCACGGAGGGGCCAAACTTGTGAGCAAAGAAGTCATCTTGGAAATGGATCCTCCAGTCTCAGCCACTCACACTAGTGATACACCAGGTAAACGACAAAGCTGAGCCCTTCCTGCATTTCTGACCCACAAAACCATGAGCAAAGAAAAACTGGTATTTTAAGCCAAAAAGTTAGGGTTATATTTTTAAGGAGCAATAGAAAAAATGAACTATATGAGATAACAGAAGTCAAATTAATTTCAAAGTAGAAAATAGAGAAGGATTTGTGAAAAGGGAGTTTTGAAGAATAAGTGACATTTAGATGCAGGAAAATAGCTAATGCGAATTATAATTTTTCACAAGGAGGCTTGAATATAAAATGAATCACGGAGCCATGGCTGGTGTGGCTCAGTGGATTGAATGTCAGCCTGTGACCCAAAAGGTTGCTGGTTCAGTTCCAAGTCAGGGCATGTACCTGGGTTACAGGTACATGTGGGCCAGGTCCCCAGTAGGGGGTGTGAAAGAGGCAACCAATCGATCTCTCTCTCACACATTGATGTTTCTCTCTATCTCTTTCTCCCTCCCATCCTCTATCTCTAAAAATAAATAAATAATTTTTTTAAATGAATCACAGAACTGAGAAAATCTATCATATGTAAATAATGGCCAGAGACTTAGGTTGATTTAAATATATAGTACATAAGAGGAAGTTTTGAGAAATTTTTAGTGGGAAGAAGGTTGGTTCAAGATCAAAAATCCACTGAAAATCAGAACTATATACTGTAGGCAAATGGGAGATTATAGGGTTTTAAGCAGTAAAGTGTCATAATATCTTGACTTCTAGAATAGCACTGGATTTGTCTTGTTCCTTCCATTCTTGCTCCTTAACCAAGTTTTTGAAACAATAATTAGTATGATAATTTTAAAACATAAATTGAATTATGTCACTCCCTGTTCAAAGTGCTTTGAGAAATTTCTATTATACTTAGAATAAAATTCAAACTCCTTACTATGGCATCCCAAAAGAGCCCACATAACCTGCTTTCTATTTCTCCACTTCTTACCTTCCACATTCCTCTCCATCTATCCTAATCTTGCTGTTTCTGGACACCAAGCTCATTTCACCTCTGGGCCTCCCCCTTGCTATTCCCTCTGCCTGGACACTCTTTTTAGTCTCTACTAAAACCTCGCCTCTTCCTGGAGACCCCATCCAAAACAGTGCTCACTTCATCCTCTTGCTCTTTATCTCATTAAACTGCTTTATTTTACTTCATAATCTTGATTACCGCCTGACATTATAGTACATATTTTTTATTTAGCTCCCATTCTGGATCAAAAGCAACACAAGACAGGGATTTCTGTCTATTTTGTTTGCCACTGCATCTCTAGAACATAACGTAGTGCCCAGTGCATAGTGGATGTTCAATAAATATTTCATTAATGAATGACTCTCAGAGCTACACTTTAGGAATAGTGTGGAGAGTTAACATAGCAGGCCTTAACTGCTAGACTTGGAAAGGCCTGAAGAGTTGGCCCTTGGTTGGCATGTGGGAATTATCATTTTGAAAGGGTGCCCATCATTCTATAACTAATAAAGCGGATTTGCTATGCCTAAACTTATGTATAAATAATAAGGTTTATGCTGCAGAACTGTTTTCTTTTTAGGAGTCTGAAATTTAGGTATATGCCAGGTAGACAGTGCCTACGTGATCCGCCTCTAATAAAAACTCTGGGTACTGAGTGTCGAAAGTGTTGCCATACTCCTTGCAGCATTTCACACGCGTTGTCATACTCCTTGCTGGAAGAATTAAATGTGTCCTATGTGCCTTCACTGGGAAAAGACTCCGGAAGCTTGTGCCTGGCTTCCCCAGGATTTGCCACATGTACCTTTTTCTCTTGTTGTTTTTGTTTTGTCCTTTCACCATAATAAATCGCATCCTTTGAGTACTAATATTTGCTGTGGCCTGGGAGTCTTCCTGGGGAATCATCAAAACTGGGGTTGGCTTTGGGTACCTCCCAACATCAAAAAATGTTTCCAGCATCTCATAAGGTGAATTTCAGGACTAAAGGAATTATTGCCAAAGAGGCTGGTTGGGACGAAGCTAGGGCAATGGTCCAAGAGGAAAGTGGGGTGGTAGCAGTGGAAGCAAAAGAAGATAAATGTGTAGTTATATTCTTCCAAGGGAAATTTTGCAAGCTTTTAAGGCAAAACACTGGATTACAAGAGGTTAAGGATTGAAGAAAAACTAAGATGAAACACTAAATTCAGACTACTCAAACAATGGAGGAAACAATTAAGATAGTACAGTGGTTTTAGGGTAGCTCGATTATGATCAAATTATATTAGAATAAGTGGATGTGAATATACTTTTAGAAAGCAGGTAGAAAGCTTGAAGATTCAATAGTTATTTCCCAAAGAAAACATTAAGAGATGGGCTTCAGAAAGGGAATGGGATGGGAAATATAAATGAAAGTTATTCTGCAAGCTCAGTGAGGGCAGGGGTTTCTGCATGTTGTGTTCACTGGCGTATGCCAAGCACCGAGAAGAGCACCTAACATATGGCATGCACTCAACAAATGGTAAGGAAAGAGGAGGGGTCATATTAATAAAACTTGAAATATAAAAGAAGGGAAGAGACATCACATATGATTGTCTCATGCCTCTTTGTAAAGTTAAGAGGCTACTGGATATGGAAGAGGATGGTCCTTGAAGAGAAGAGGTGATGTCCATGAACACCGCTCTGGAGAAACCCATCAAAGAATCAATAAGAGACTATCAAAAATAAAGCACTGTTTTCCTACCCAAATTTCCTCTTTAGATTAAAAAAATTCAAATGAAATTTTAAAATACTTTTAGAATATATATGATACCTAATTGAACTCAACTGAATTAATGTCTTCTGTAATATTAATAATAAGGAAAAAAAAACATAGATGAATTCCTTTTCTCTAGGCCTAAATCCAAATTAAAAAAAAAAAAAAAGACACTTCTTGTATCTTAAATCCACCTAGAGTGGCAGTACTACAAATGATCTTCACTTGAACCAGCAGAGAAAAGGTCCTTTTACTGCAATACTGGTCTCAGTCTCTAGACCAAAGTGTGGAAACAGTCAACCTACTGTAGAGGTTACAAAGAGGACTCTTAGCATTTGAAAGGAAAACACCAAAAATTAAGCTTCAAACAGTTGTTTTCGTAACAGCTTCAAATGCAAGATATAGATCATGTATTATAGAACTGTATACTTGAAACCTATATTATTTTTAATGTATTTTATTGTATTTTTTCCATTACCATTTATCCCCCTTACAACCCCCCTTCTTACACCACACTGTTGTCCATGTCCATGAGTCCTTCTTCCTTTTTGCTTGACCTGTCACCCTTAACCCCCTCACTCCCCTTCCTTCCTCTTTAGTAACCATCATACTGTTGTTTGTGTCTATGAGTTTTTTGTTTTTTTATTTGTCTTGTTTTTTCATTTGTTACTTTCTGTTTTATATCCCATATGAGTGAAATCATATGGTTCTTGACTTCTGACTTCCTTCATTTAGCATGATATTCTCAAGATCCATCCATGTTGTCACAAATTTCATCTTTTCATCTTTTCTTATGGCTGGGACATTTTCCATTCCATTATATATATGTACCACATCTTCTCTATCCAATCATCTGTCAAAGGACACTTGGGTTGTTTCCATGCCTTAACCACTGTGAATAATGCTGCAATGAACACAGAGGTACATATATCTTTGTGGGTAAATGTCATCAAATTTTTTGAGCAGATGCCCAAAAGAGGGGTTGCTGGATCATATGATAACTTTATCCTTAATTTTTTGAGGAACCTCCATACTGTTTTCCATAGTGGCTGCACCAGTTTACACTCCCACCAGCAGTGAATGAGGAGTCCTTTTTCTCCACAACCTCTCCCACACTTACTATTACTTGTCTTGTTGATAATAGCCACTCTGACAGGTTGAGGTGGTATCTCATTGTAGTTTTGATTTTCACTTCCCTGACAGCTGGTTGAAGTTGAGCATCTTTTCACATACCTCTATGTTTTCTTGGGAGAAGTGTCTGTGCATTAATTCCACATCCCTTTAGTTTCCACACACAGTCCATGGAATCTGTCTTCTCATCTCCGTTCTTTGAATAGATTGGTCTTTTCCTGAGTAATGAATCTGCCTCAACCCTCAATCTGATCCCAAATAAGTGAACTTCTGCTCCGTCCTGCCTCCAGACCTTGCAGTGAGCAGCAGCACAGTTGAGCTGCTAGAGTCAGAGTTTGTCTCTCCTACGGGAGGGGCCCTTGTCCTGAGATCCCATCCTGGCACTGGCTCAAAGACATGGTCACCAAGCAGACCAAACCCTAAGCAAACTCTGGTTGCACATTTTTAAAGAACATTTAGTTTGGCATCTTGTAAAAGTACCTATGATTGCCACCAAAGCTTGCCTTCCAACTGATTGATTTTTTATGATGTCATTTCCACAACCTGCCATAATTTGTTTTAATCAGTTTTAAGTATATTGCCAGATATAGCAGAAAGAAAAGTACATTCTTTATACTTCATCTGCATTTCTCTCCCTAGGGAATGGCTGTTTGCAAGATACCAAACAACATTTTCTCCTAGGAAATTACCTCTTGAGTACTAAATTCTAGCTTTGTCCCAAAGAGTAGTCCAGACTCCTGCTTTGGAAGACTGACAGCAGGTACAGCCATTCAACCCCTGGTTGAAAATAGGTGAATCCCTTAACTCTCTATCAAGAACAAAAGGACAATAAGGAGGGAAGCTTCATCCTGATCTTTTTGAAGCACTCACGTGTTGACAGCAAGCCTGCACGGGCATGGGGTACCTTGATCTCAAACAGTGTCCTTACAGAGCTCGTCTTGACTAGAACCAACATACACAAAGCAGAATTGTTCATGCCAAAGAGGCCATTTGGCCACCCTGCTCTCAAGTGACTGTGATTGCTACTAATTCATGAGGTGTTTTTTGGCTCAGTGCCTAGCTTTCGCAAATGGGATGGGATAAAGAAAACGAAAACTGCAGGAGTGGAGCAAGACATGGGAGATGGTTGAGACGGTTGTTTGGAAGATTCCACTTGAATGGCTACCTCCCTACACAAAAATATTTTTCTCTCAGAGGGGACATTGGGTCAAGATCTCTTATCAACAGAAGGCTTTTCTGGTGGCTGTGATACAAGCACAGATTTCTGGAAATGCTACAAAGAACTGAACAATAATTATTACTGAAACTAATTTTATAAATGTAAAAATCAACTTTTTGGGAAAGTGGGTTTAAATGAATTTTTCATCCTACTGAGAATTTATTTATCTAATAAATAATTAACAATAGCACTATATAATATTAAATAGTGATCTAAAAGTGTATTACCTCATAGAAACTCATGAAAGCCTTTTATTAATAAATGATAATTATAATATTTTCATGAGAATGAAACAATTATTTCAGTTCTTTGCTGTCAATATGGGTAAATTTTGGCCCCTTTAACTAATACAGTAGGCCATTCTTATGTTTCCCTTTCTTAGGATAGATTTGGTTGGCTAACTCCTTGTGTGTTTTGTTTTTGTCTTGTCCTCTTTTGCGTGTGTATGTGTGTTGTATTTTCACAATCAGAATGATTTTTTGTATTATTTTTGGGTCCTAAAGAAGGTAATATGTACCATACAGGCCCAATTTTAGAAATGTGCTGCCAGGGTCTCCACATGAAAGGAAAATCCAATCGACCCATCTCCTTATAATCACTCTAAACAACCATTTATATAAACCTGAAAAGGCAGTAAGTGCTTGGAAGAAATTTGTTTAGTTGATTGGCAGGACGCTGGCTTATATCTTGATTGTTTTGCTGGACTTGGTTAGTAATTCCAAATCATGAGAAATCTATTCTGTTCTCTGTATAAAGATCCCAATGATTTGGCAGTTATTTCTGGCAGGTTTGATGATGAAATGTGATAATGAGACATGAACTGAATGACTCACCTTTACACAAAAACACAAGGAAGAAACGTAAAAACCAAGAAGCCATGAACCTGGCCCTTTCATCGTTGCTTCCCTTTTTAAAATAAATGTCTAGGAAATAACTAAAATCAGTTCTGAGAAAAATATAATATTATTATTTAACTGTTTTCTTCCTCATTTACCTAATGAAGCTTATTAGTATGAATTAAATAGTTTAAACACCCTTAAGTTTTACATAGAAAAAGAACAAAAACATAGAACTCGGCTTCCTTCCTTTTTGCCATTAACATCTATCCCCCTTATTCCTTCTTGAAATACAAAAACCTCATTTGGGAATTTGGGGAGGAAAGAAATAACCCAAAAGCATGAACAAGAGCTTTGTAATTTTAAAAAGTGCTCTAAATCACAATGTTCTTATTTCATCATCTCTACCTTGGCATTGTATAACTAAGAACAGTAAGTCCCAGAATTGATATGAGCTCCATTTATGAAAGAAGATGCTAAAGAGAAGGAGATGTCTTTATCATTAGTCTGAGTTTTTTTTCTCCCCAAACATCTGAAATAAATTATTTGCCTACTGCAGGATCTTTTAAAATCTACAGCTGAAACCTAAACTGCTGTATTCACTACATTCCACAAGACGGTGCCCTCTCTCTAGGAAGAAGAGCCTCCTTTATACACAGCCAGCTCAACTACACAACTCACTGACCCACAGTGAATTTTGAATCGACTTTTTATAAATGAAACCTCTATGACCAAACTGTTGAAGTAATTCTAGTGAAATTTTAGATGTGAGACAATGAAAACGAACGCTCCCATGAAGGGCAGACCTCTTTAAATTGCTCTCCAAATCAGGGGTAAGGTAAGGTAACCTGATAAAGAGATGTAATACGTCTACATCAAGCCTGTTTAGAGCAGTACTATGCAACAGAAACAAATGAGAGTCTCATGTTTAGTTTTAAATGTTCTAGTAACCCTACATTAAAGTGAAACTGATTTTAATATATTTTACCTAACCCATGTATCCAAAATATTTCAAGATGTTATCATTATAGAAATTCTGAGTAAAATAGTTTACCTATTTTCTTTGTACTCATTGTGGTGTGCATTTTACACTTCCAACACATCTCGATCGTACCCGCTTCACAGGAAGTGCTCAGCGGCTCAGTAACATGTAGCTAATGGCCGCAGTACTGGACAGTGCACACGCTGAGAATCTAACCTGGTTCACTTAGCACCAAACTTAATTTCCGATTAAAAGACTAAAATAAATCATGGCCTTATTGAACAACACCTGTGTTACTGGCATAGCAAAGTATAAAATATATGGAACATTACAACACACCAAAAGTTGCAAGTTCTCATGTCCATAAGAAAGCTAGTACATGTCACACGTAGAATTTTTAACAACAAAAAAACATTAAAAAGTGTATTTAACAAGTATCTCTACCTAATGAGTCTTAGAATTCTCTGTTTAACGAGTTCTGCTAGTTAAAACTTTCTGAATCCCAGATAGCAAAAGTATAAATGGTCTCTTTATCAATCCTGATTCTCTCTCTTCATAATACATTGTTCTCCTACATGAAGAATGGGGAGTTGATAAAAAAGCATTCTTAACAAAAAATGAAAAGGGCTGACTTCTCAATAGGCCAAAAGGTCCTGAAAGGAGGCTGGGTTTTATTTTTCTTGTCAAGCGGGAACACAAGTTTAAAAGACAACCTTGTTTCTTTTACAAGATGTGTTTATGAGAGCAGTGAAATACAATCACTTTGAGAAAGTACAGCAGCAAGAGGTCACACTGCTCGGTCTCTGGAAAAATGGCTAAAGAAAAGCACTGTCCCCGGGTCTATGGGTAAATCTTTGGGGACCCGTGCAGCCAGTTGCAAGGCACCACTAACTGAAACTGAGCAACGCAACTTTTTTTCTTTAGGAATGGCACACCCAGAAGGAGCGGGCATTCACCTGCGATTCCTCGCACATCCCAAGCTTCTGCAATGCCTCACCTCAACTGTGCAAGATTTGAAATTGGGTGTGAGTAACTGACAGGCTGATTTGATTTCTGCTCAGGAAAAAATGAAAGGGGTAAAGATTCAAGTTAATGAGAAATTCAAATTTTTTTAAAAAGTGCTCTAACCATTTCACATGGTGGTTTACATGTTGTATCCAAGTAATAGTATGTAATACAAGAAGTTAAGAAAAGTAATAAAAAAAGGCAAAAGAAATAAAACACTAAGAAAGAATATAATGCCTTAGAGTGTTGTACAAATTTCTCATTTACAGGAGCCTTCACCTCACCCTAACTATTTGATCCTCACAAAGTTGTAGAATTGAGGTCAGGTATTACTACTTCATTTTATAAATGACAAAACTAAGGTTCAGAAAGTCTCCCACTAGAAGTGCATGAAATAAGACATGAAAAATAATGTTACTTGAAAAACATTAGAGACACTCCAGTGACTTGAAGGAAACTTTAATTTATATTCCTTACATATGAATCATTCTTGTATCTTGGTGGAAACAGATTTCCTTCCTAAGGGTCTCTTACAGCTTTCATGTAATTTTTTCTAGCCTGCTGGAATCGCTTTCAATCTCGCTCAAGTGCGGGAGCCTCTTGGAGGCTCAGCAGCAGCTTCTGCAGCCGTGTGGCTGTGTACCAGCAGGCTCTCAATTATTCAGGATAACACAGAAAGGCCTGGGGATAGATTACCCCCAGCGCAGTCGAAACAAATTAACAGTTAGCTGGAATAGATAAACTTGAATAAATGAATGTTTCAAACTGGGCAAACTGATAAAATGCACACTGATGAAATCTGCAGAGGGGAGTCAGTGCTCCCATTAAAATATATCAAGTGGGCAGAGGACAACAATATAGAACCCAAACTCTCCACGGAGAAACCGCAGCCCACAGCAGATCCAGAATGAGGAGGAGGCAGGAACTGCACCTTTCTGCGTGGTTGCTACATACAGGGATACATCTGCCGCATCTGATAGGAAGGCTTTTTATATACTGCTTTGCAACCTGCACCAGGTCAGCTTGTAACAGTTTACTTCAGAGTGATAAGGCACTCCCACTGACCTCACCAACGGGGAACAACAGAATTACATACTGAAATATAGGGCGGTCACCAATTACCACCACAGAAATTCTTCGTTAGTATTTCAGCATTCGGTTTCATTGACATCGACCAACACACTTCAATTGTTTTTGCTTAGGAAGTTTTAGAAAATATAAATCAAATCTGGCTTCAGGTTATATTTATATTCATTAACCTGTTTTCACTTATTTACAGCACATTGAAATTATAGTAACATTCAAATTCTGAGACTATTACAGGAGTAGAATAATTTCAGCATATGTTCTGGATAAAACTATATAAGCATCTAAAATATACCCATATTAAAGTAATGTTAACATATAGAGTGTTCAGACCTCTGGTATAGTAATGTTTGACAAACTTATTTACAAGTCAGTGTGTATAATTTGCATTTCTGATTAGCATTTATAATTTAACTCAAATGCAGTTTGTTTCTTGAATAATCAAGTATAAACAGAGCTTCCCAGGAACTCCTTTCAATATTTTCAAAATATTATTGGTACGCATTTATAAACTGATCACCTACTATATTTAAGTCACTGTGTCAGGATCTCGGTTCAGGGCTTTCAATTAGCAAGACATTACCCATGAACAATAACCATTTTTACTTTTCTAAATAAAATGTTACTTTAGTTCCCTAAATTACTAAAGTTTCTCATTTTAAAATGATTTTATATAGTTCTATCAGATTTTAAAATTTCTAAAGCATACAAAGTGTTTTTCCTTTTAATACTTACTGCTCTCCATTAAAAAGACAAAATTTCAATCAAAATATCCTTGCATATAGTGACTTACCAAAAGCACACGTTTAGATGCATCCTATTGTTTCTACCCTATTTGATTCTGTTTTTAGCTCCTACAAAATTCGTTCGTTCCTCTTCTCTATTGGGATTATAGATTATTTCTGAAAACAATTTCCTAAATTGATACGCTTTTCTTATTTCATCTTCTATCTCCTCTTCTGAAACATTAGTTGTTTGTCATGAACCAAGCCAGGACATGAGCTGACTATATTTTCAGCAGCCTTCTGAAAATGGCTATTGTTGAGAACATCAATAACTGGAGAAATCCCAATAGTTTAGCTATTACCTTGTGTTAAAAAAAAATACAATCAAAGTCATCCTGACTTCAGTGCACTCTTCAAAGCCCCGGAATTCCTCTGGGACTGCAGAAAGCTCTCTGGTTTAGAAAGCAGTTTTCAGAAAAGTTAGAGCAGTTTGTTAGGGCTGTGATTTTTTTCTTTATTTCTGTTACTAACTTTTATTTCAAAAGTAAAACTTTTCCGTTGTAGCATGTGGAACAATACAAAGATGTATTGACACCCACTGCCTAGGATACAGTTTCAAAAACCTTAGTGTAGCCTTTCACAACTTTGAATATAGTCAGAAAAATGAAACATAAACATACATACATACATATATGTATGTGTGTGTGTGTGCATTTTACTTTTTAGTTTTACAAAAATAGCATCATAACCTTACTCTGCAATTTGGACTTCTCACTTAACATCATGGACATCACCATGGATCAGCAGATAAAGATATTCATAATAGCTACATAATATGTAGCACGGGTGGTCTACATTTTATTCAACCTTTTTATTATTTTTAGTCATTCACTACTTCAGCTATTTGCTACCACAAGCCTGAGATATTGAGTTATGACAAAACTATACATATATTTGGTCTTCCTTCCTGTTTCTGGCACAGAGCTCCTAAAACCTGTGTAATTTCCTAAGTGATAAGATGCATGAAGGTGATTTTTGTTCTGTTAATGAGGTAACTTTTGAACCCCACCTAGGGATGGGAGATGGTTGCCAGATGATCCAACCAAGTGATGAGAGGTTTGGCACTTTTCAGTCTCACCTCCCCACACCTCTGAAGGCTGAGTTCCATCACCAATGACCAATGGGTCATGTCTATGTAGAGAAGCCTCTGTAACAATCTAGAAGGACTGGGCTTGTGAGAGCTTACAGGTTGGTGTGTACGTGTAAGTGTTGTGAGAGTGGCTCGCCCTTTCCCCAAACCTTGCCCCCTGCATCGCTTCAGTCTGGCTGTTCCTTTTATAATGAACCAGTAATCCAGTGAGTAAAATGTTTCTCTGAGTTGTGTGAGCTGCTCTAGTAAATTAACTGAAACTAAGGAAGGGTTTGTAGGAATCTATATCTTTAGCCAGAAGGTCAGAAACATGGGTTTGCAACTGGCTTTTGAAAGAAGTAGGGGGTGCAGCCTTGTAGAACTTGCACCTTAACCTGGGGAATCTGATGCTGTCTGTGGGTAGACAGTGTCAGAACTGAGTTGAATGGTAGGACACCCTGCTGGTGCCCAGGGAATTGCTTGCTGGCGTGGGGAAACGTCCTCCCAGCGCATGTTGAAATTAAGTTTGGAACTCTAAATAAAGCCTCATAAATAACTGCATATGTGTTTAAACTAAACCATTTTTGTTTCTATAGGATAGATTCTCCCTATTAATGGGTAAAACATTATGGCTGATTTTTAATAAATGATTATTTCTTCAAGTGAAAAACAAAGTTCTTAAGACAAATTGACAATAAACAGCAGGTCAAAATTTATATATCCTTTAACTCAAAAATTCCAAGTCCAAGAATTTTTCCTAAAAAATAATTAGCAAATGAGCATAATTTTTAAAAATATGTATGTACACAGATATTTGAACCTTTTTACAAAAGAGGAAAATAGAAAACATCCAAAAAATTCAAGAAAAATGTTTATTGAAAAAAAGGTGTTTATAAAATGTGCTAAGAAACAAATTACATAATTGAATTTCACCTTTATAAAGTAATTTCAAAGAGGATAATGAAGGAAAGAATATGCCAAAATGCTACCAATAGTTATTTCTCTACAGTAAGATTCAGCATAACCTTTCACTTTTTATTCAAAAAAGAAAATAAATATAGATTTTTTTGTATCTATATAACAGGCATTATGCTACCCATAGTGTTGAAGAAAGCAGTACTTTAATAAATATTACTCTGTGTGTCTGTGAGGGCAGAAGACAACATGGGACTCAGAAAAGGTAAGAGGAATGGCTTTAAGGGGTGGAGAGGGCTGGTTGAAGGTTCAAAACAACATTTGAAATTGTATAATTAATCTTCCTAACAAGGCTGTGAGGTAGTATCATGTCCAATGTAATGTAAAAGGTCTATAAATTGCCTAATGTTAGTGAGCAAATAACTGATAAAAGATAAGACTCAGATCTTAAGATTCCAATATTCTTCTGAAGAACACATACAGATAGCCAACGGACACATGAAAAGATGCTAAACATCAGTAATCACCAGGAAAATGCAAATTAAAACCACAATGTGGTATCGTCTCTTACCTGTCAGAATGGCAATTATTAAAAAGATAACAAATAGCAAGTACTGGTGAGGACGTAGAGAAAAGGGAATCCTTATATACTGTTGGTAGGAATGCAGACTGGTACAGCCAATCTATGGAAAAGAGGATCCTCAAAAAATTAAAAATATAACTACCATATAATTCATCAATTCTGCTTCTGGGTATTTATTTTAAAAAATGAAATCACTAATTTGAAAAGACATATACTGCCTTACGTTCACTGCAACATTATTTATAAAAGCCAAGATATGAAAACAAACTAAATGCCCATCAATGGATAAATGGGTAAAGAAGCTGTGTTCCATAATACAATGGAATACTACTCAGCCATAAAATAAGAATGGATCTTGCCATTTGTGACAACATGGATGGGCCTCCGGGATACTGTGCTAAGTGAAATTGTTACTGGTAGAAATAGGGTTCTTCCATAGAGTCACAAGAAAAGCATTTTGGGGACCCACACATGGGTGGAGGAGGTGTAGTGGTAAGATTTATTGGAGTAGAAATAAAGGACTGCCCCCATATGCCTGGTATCTCATCCAGGACCACGTGGTTCAACTCCATCCTGCCATGGAAGAAGTTCAGCCTTGCCTTCACCGAGCTCAGAAGAAGAGCCACGGTCCAGAAACTGCGCCATTTCCTGGCATCAGCAGGCATCTGAAGCAGCCAGTGTTTAGTTTAGTCCATGCCAGAGTTTAGTCCAGCTCAGTCTCTGTTCCACCTGTGCACTGCATTGCCATAACCAGGCCCACATCTGGACCTGCGCAGCTGCCAGGCCTACATGGCTGCTACTGAGAGAGCACGTGAGCACACAAATGCACAAACGAACTACATAGGCATGCTGCCCGGATGGGCCTTTGTTAAGCTTTGATTCTATTACCTTGGGCTTGGGAAGGGTTAAGCTTTCTTTCAAACTAACAAATCTCTTTTCTAACCTTTTGCAGGCTTGTGCTGGACCCTCCCCCTAACCAATCCTTCTCCTAGATCTCTGGGGTCTCATGCCCTTATCCAATGTGATTCTTTTCCCAGATTAACTCCTCCCCTTTATGGTCTCCATCTTGGCTCCCAACTGCACTTGTGCCTAGCAAAGGAATTTTCCCTGCTGTTTTTATTCCTCCCTCAGTAACCCTGGCTAATGATGGGTAACTGATTCTTCCTGCTGGCTTCCAGGATTAGGTCCCCCTGGCCAATGGGGCTGCCCCTGGGAAGCTTATGAATGCTGTGGCTCCCTTGTAAGTCAGACTTAATGTCTGACTCAGCTCCCTGGTTTATTAGGTTTAATGTCCCCTTCCACTTGCTCCCTTCCTTTATTAACAACTACTACCTACACTGACAAAATAAGTCAGACAGAGAAAGGCAAATACAGTATAATTTCATGCATTTATAGAATCTAAAATTTTTTTTAAAAAACAAACAAAACTCACAGATACAGAGAACAGACTAATGATTGCCAGAGAGGAGGCTGGAGGATGGGTGAAATAAGTGACGGGTATCAAGAATACAAACCTTTTAATATAAAATAAATTAAATCCTAAGAAAATAAGCCTTTAAAATTCAGAGGAAAAAAAATTCTGCAACTTTTTATGTCAACGGATGGTGGCTGGACTTAACTGTGGCGATCATTTTGCAGTATTTACAGGTGTCGAGTCATTTTGTTATACGCCTGGAACTAATATAATGTTGTATGTCAATTATATTTCAATTAAAAAATTATCCCAATAGTCTCACCAATAAAATAAAGGCAGAACTAATGAATGCTACTTCCAGGCAGAGGTAATAAGAAGCAAGTAGGGCCTTCTCCATCTTCCTGTCTTCCATCTGGCCACTAGATATTAATGAGCTGGGTGCCCTTGAAAAATTACATCTTGAAGACAAGCCTGAATGATCCTAGAGATGATGAAACAATGCCAAAGGAAACTGAGTTGAGGGCGCAGTGCTAGGCTGAGGCCAGGTACGGCAAAGAAGAAGTGGGACACTTTGGGTAGGAGCCAGCAGACGAATCTGTCAGAGACCCAGAGAGCCAAGTCAACCAGGGAACACTGCCACCCTGAACAATCTAAGAGAAAGCAAATCCTGAGTTATATCAGCCGCTAATCTTTACTATAACTGCTGGCAAGACAAACAATAACCAGAATGAAAGGACAAAGCCATGGAGACAGGAGGAGGCATTGGACACCTGCAGATCATGAAAGGCACACTCTTCTATCCTACCCCCAGATGGCATCCTGGAGAGGGAGAGGGGATCTGAAATAATGGCTCTTATACCCATAGGGAGTAAATCAAAACTACACCACGAAGGTATTCAAGTCTGAATGGTCTTAAAGTTTAAGCTGTCCCAATTATTCCACATTAAACTTACTATATGAGACTATATGCAGAGGTTTCCAGCTGTGTGGTGAGTGGGGTTTGTGAGCCCACATCATTCTGAAAAAATAAGTAATACAGGATGGGAAGGAGAGAAGAGCAATACGTAAAAACAAAACGGCCTCAGATTTCTTTCCCTTGCTAGTTGTTAGTCAACCCCAGTAATGGTGTGATAATTTGCCACTCTTCTTTTCAACAATAAATAAAGCAGCCCAACATGTTTTTGTTCAAGGCCCTGTCCCAAGTTAGACGTTTTAAATATTAAGTAGCTAGATATCAATCCCACCAAAGTTGCAGTCAGCGTAAATAATAAAGAAAATAATAAAAAGAGTGAGAAATGAATTTATGAAACAAACTCTACTGGACATATCCTGCATGATCTTTAGAATAAAAATGAGAAATACAGGGTCTGGCACAAATAATGTCCCTTTTTTTAATTACAAACTCCTTTATTACAAAATCATAAGCATGCAATTCTATAACATAACAATAGCTCACTCAAGCATACCATATGACATTTTAGGTGAAATGTTCAAATTAAAACTATAAATTATTACACCCATATTATTACCCTACCAGCCACACTCAAGCAGGCCTTACTTCTGCTGGGCCCTGTATTTAAGCCCAGTAACATCATCCCAAAAGCTCAGATGTGGATCTCCAAGTACCTCAAAAGAACTTGTAAATTTGGTCTAGGGTTCTGAGCACCCAGGACTGACAATAAGAGGAGACACGCAGCTTCTCTGTTTCCTGAAGAACACAGCCAGCTCCAAGTACAGCTGAAGCTCAGACCTTTTTGCTTATCCTCTTGCCCCACCAATCTCTGAATCCTTTTACATACATACATACATACATAAATACACACATACAAACACACACACACACCCCACCATACTTTTCCATCCCTTGTGCTGGTTTAAAAAAATAATGCTAATTTTTTTTCTTTAATTTCCTTAATACTGCAAAGAAACTCTTTGTATTTCACTTTTTAAAACCACCATTTATAACGTAATTTGAGGCAACTTGTATCTATTAAATGGTTGATGTTAACTTGCTCTTTACAGAGGAGAATTAATAGTTTATATTAACCAGTTCAGTTCCCTTGGGGATCTCCTATTACTTAAGAAACTAGAAGAGAAAACTTATCAAATATCAAATGTTATATACGAGTGAGAAAATGCAATTCCCACTTGTATGGCCAGAGGGATTTTGGTCACCCTGGCTTCACTCCTTGCCCCGGGGTCCAATGTGATATCACCACTACCCTTTCAGAAATGGGGGGTTTGAGTGCACATTTAGATAATGAAGAAGGCAATAAATCAGATAATAGCTCAAATTAACTCAAATGATACATAAAGAGCATTTCTTGTGTGTGAAGTACGGACAAAGCACTTAAACTGAAAAACAAGTCAAATTAAAAAGAACACTAAGAATGCAGGAGCGACTATCCAAGAAGCCATGTAGATTAGAAACAAAAAGAGGGAGTAAAGACTGAGGAAAACAGGCAGACTAGATGAGGCTATCTGCCAGGATTTAATTGGTTTACAACTTTCCAAAATAGAGACTTTTATTTTTTTTTACACAGTTTATACCTGTTATTCTGCTCACTCTTGAAATGAAGAGACAAATTAGAGTTCCATAATTCTTTCCTATTTATTGTGATAGAAAAGCAGAATGTTCTCTCTTCTTCGCCATTTTAATTCCCTCCTACAATGTTATTAGTAAGAAAGTTCATTTTTACTAGTCCAAACAGCAGAATGCCAAAGTGGGAAAAGCTAGGACAGGAAAAGAATAAAATAGAGAAATGAAGGAAGTCGAAACAGAAGACTAGAGAATAGTGAGTGAAAAAGATAGATGGATTTTTCAGCTCATATTAAAAGCAAACTAGCTGTAACAAAAACAATTATAACTCATTGGCTATAATGATAAATGAGTAAAAGATAGGTAGGAGCCTAAAAAGAAATGGAAGAGAAAACAAGTACATGCGAATAACTTTAAGGAAGAATAAAAAGAATGCGAGAAACAAAAATAAAATAGCAAAAACTCAAGTACTTATGTTGTTAAAAGGCAAGAAACAAATTCTGAAAATCAAACAGAAAATGACAACAAAAGGAAAGAAATAAAAACTAACTGGATAAAAAGGACACAGTAAAAATAGGTAGAAACAGTAAAGAAAGGAGCCCTTAAATGAGTAAAATGAAAGTGAGCAAGTTTCTTTCATTTTTTAATGACAGAAAATTAACACAAATGTTTTCTTGCCTGGGCATGAGCCTCAGATTTTTGGCTAATTCATGGCACAAAAACAATAGCTTCAATATTTTTATTGTATTTTGGTATTAAAATAATTGTTAAATAAGAACTTCATTAGAGCTGTGAACATCTGAATATGTTGAATGGGCTTGATTCCTTTATATCACACATTTTAGTTAACAGAATTTCAGCTATATTTGTAAAATGTAAATATATTTTACTATACTAAAGAGTTTTGATTAAACTAGAACCTCAAATAATTAACTTTTAAAATTATCCCTATGCCGTAAAGCCTTTATTAAATGTGCTAGCTTCTACTGCATTAAACTTATTAAAAAGAAGAAAAGTAGGGTTTTCTTTCATTTTTAAATTGTAGGATAACACTGAGAATTCAAACCCATAAAGTTTTATCGTTCCATAAAAAAGATAAAATGGAAACAGTTTTTATTACAAACTCTTGTCTCTGTTAAAACTATCACCACATTTAAAGGCTCTTATTGCAACATCTTTCCGTCTTAAAGTTTTCAGCTATACTGAGCACTCACTTCTTAAAATTTTGTTTCCCATGGCATCTTTAATGCAATTCTCTACTGGTCTTCCCACATCATTTTGACTATGGTCCTACATTTTAGACTCTGACTTTATAACTTTCTATTTCAAGATATGTTATAAAAATGCAGTAAAATACCTCGCCTGTGTCATCATTGTTTTCTTTCTCTTTTTGTCAAAAAAAATAATCAAAAGAAGAAAAGTAGACTATAATCTGTTGCTATTAGAAAAATTTCATAATGCTATTAAGGGTATTAAGAATTTAAAAACTAGCTACATTTTACTTCATGATACAGTTTCTTTGCACCATGAAGCAAGACATACTACTTGATGGTAGAGTAAGAAAAGGAGCACATTAAATTTCTCAACTGGAAGATGGAAAAATTCAAAATTACCTGTGCCACTGGGAGATCATCAACAAATCATGCTCAGCCTTTTCTACGACAGTATGTCCTGAATGACTTTTGATTTTCCATTCTTGAGTAAACTAACCCTCTGGTAACATTAGAATACCCAAAAGCTCTGTCATGAAAATTATTTGGGATTCTCAACTAAAAGTTAGCAAATTAGATGCCTAAAAGAAAATATCTTGCAAAAAAAGGAACTTCCCTCCCTCTTAATACTTGCTGTGTCACTGAGTTCCACAGTGGCCAAACGGAAGCAATGCCTTAGTCATAGGTCTTCCATGGTTAGAGGCACGGATGATGTTTTTCCTTTATTTTTAGCAGAGTATTTGTGCTCATAATGATGGTCTGTGCCAATACTGTTTCCAAGCCAGTCCTTGATTACTCCAGGATATAAGCCAAAAACGGAAAATGATGAGCTTGCCATTGAGATAGGTAGCAGGTAGTTCTGATGATAGGGAGCTTTGAAATGCCTTAATCACAGCTCACCCATGAAACAGCAGATTGCCACACTCATTTATATCACTAACCTTTGAGCAATTATCATTTAAGATTTAAGAGTATGTATTTCATAATTAACAAATATGTTGATGAAGAAATAAGAAATTAAGACAGGACCAACAAAGCTCGTCAAACGATGTGTTTGGGGGGGCTTTTTCTCTGTCAGAATAATACTGGATGAATTGTTGAAGACCCAACAGGACTTAGTACTGTGCTCTAAACCCAAGAAAAAAAGATTCCTCATAAATGCTTAAAAGAATGTCTCCAATTAATCTTTTATGAAACATTAACTTCTTGTTGGTATACACCAATTATAAAATCAAATCAATAAAAAGTCAATCCACCCTCAAGTGTTGCAAAATGGCTCTGTAATAGCTGACATAATTGTACTAAACACTAGTCACTGTTGTGCAGACAGTCAAACTAGACAGACATTTTATTCAGTTAATTTCCAGTTGCAAAACCATGATACAGTGAAGATGAAGCTGCAAAAAGGAGATTGCTTCTTTGCATCATCTAACATAATAGACACCTGCCTTCATGGAATATATTCAAGAAATGTTTATTAACCCCCTGAAATATGCAAGATAATGAGGGTGTATACCAAGATAAATTATAGGGTAACATTTGAAGTAGATTTTGAAGAACAGATAAGATTTGACATGTAGAGACGCAAGAGAACAGAAAACACGAGTTAGAAAGGCAAAAAAGGATGAGCAAGAACAGGGAATAGAAAACAGTCCAACTGGACCTCATAGTCCAGGTTTTACCCATTGAAACTGCAGTCTATTCTGCATTCAGAGATAAAAGGAAGGTAAGACACTGATTAATTGTTCATACCAACAGAGTACACATTTGAAAGCACATTCCAGTTTGCCCACACATTTATTTCACCAGTTGGCAGAAAACAGCCAGAAACACTCAGTTCTGTTAAGCCTATTGCCTATATTATAGAAAATAATCATTCCTGAAGTTGTCCTCCATCTCTCCATGTCCTCCTTCCCACCGTACACATGCCTGGCAAATAAGCTGGCTGTAAAGTGCTTAGAATAGGGCCAAGCACTTAGTACGTGCTATAGTAAGTATTAAATACATACAAATGAATCTTGATTCCCCCTTTTGCTTAGGGAATAACACCAAGTCCTCAAGAGCACTAGAAATGGAATAGTTTAAGCCAGGGAATTTCTCTGTGGAGAGCTTTTTGATAATGGATTCAATTTTTTTAATAGATATACAGCCATTCAGGTTATTTCTCCCTGTGTCAGTTTTGTTAAAATGTGTCTATCAAGGGCCAGCCCTTTTCAGGATTTCCCTCATTACTTTCCAACGCTGTGCCACCCCTAACTCTATACTCTGAGTCCACACATCAAGTGCACTGAGGCTTTCTACAAGAGTCAGAGCTGCCCCTATGCTTAATGCACTGGGGAGTACCTTCAGGGTTAAAACTATATACACATGGATCGCACCAGTATGGCTCTCTTTTATCAAGGTTGAATCCCCTCCTGTTTCTGCCTTTTTTTGGTCATTCCCCAATGTCTTAAAATAGTTGTCTTTTGGGGGAGGGGGTAAGAGGTTATAATTTTTATCTGCGGGAAGATGAGTATGATGCAAGCTATTTCTTATTACTGGAATTAGATTCCCATACATAACAAAATTTGTATTGAATAAGCATGAGTACACCGACAGCGTTTTAAACTCAATGTGTCCAAAATAGAAGTTTGATTTTTCATCCCCAACTCTTTTCTTACCTCAATTACATCTCCTTACATTTTTAAATAGTAACATAACCCACCCAGTTGCTCACACACACACACACCCAGAGGTACACACACAAGATCTATCTTTAAATCTTAAATGTATCGCCCACATCCAATTCATCATCCTATCCTGTGGGATCAATCTCCAAAACTCATTCTAATTCCATCCACTTCTGTCTGGCTCCACTGCTACCATCCTGAATCAAATCACCATGCTCTTTTACCAAAAAACTAACACAGAAATTTCCTAATTACCAGTTAGAAATTAGTTTTCCTGCTTGCAATCTTTCTCCCATGCAGCCATTCCTTTCAGAGCAACCCAAAAAGTCACTGTAAAAACCTAAATCACATTACATCATCCCTCTGCTCAAAATCCTAAAACAGCACAGTCGTAAATGAAAGTAAAGGTCTTTACCACGGCCTACCAAGTCCTGCATCATTAACTCCTACCTACCTCTTCTTCCTCCTCCTCTCTCTCTAGGTCCCACAAACATCCTTGAGGTTTCTCAAGTGTACCAAATGTTTCTGCCACTCTTGGATTTTTTCCATTTGCTATTTCTTCAATTTGCACTGCACTATCTCCAGGTTGTCACTTGGCTGGCTCCTTCTCACCATCCAGGTCTTAGTTCCAATCTAACCTCCTCAAAGGGAGCTAATGTGGCCACACTACTTACGGGAGCCTCCGCACTGCACCCCAGAATTTAGTGCCTCAGCTCTCTGTCTTGTTTTCCTCATAGAATACATCATTATCTGAAATTATCTTTCTTTAAATTGTGTTTGTTTTTAAATTCCTCTATCAGTTGCAACAGGTTAGGTTATGTCACAATAACAAACAATTCCAAAATCTCAATGGGTTTAAACACAAAGGTTTATTCCTTTGTCATACTACATATCCATTAGGGTCAGCTAAGGGCTCTGCTCCACACTGCCTTTACTCTGGGACTCCGGCAAACAGAGCAGCAACAATGTGGAACACTGGGAAAAAGCTGGAGGGTCTTGCATGTGCAATCAAGTGCCCCAGCTTAGAAGTATCACATGTCACCCTTACTCACCTCTAATCAGCTGGAACGAATCAGAGGACCAGAAGAACATCCAACCACGTTCCAGAGATGGGTGGGAACTGCATGAGTGACCCAATTATTTTTATTTCCCCCACCAGAGTGTATGACGTATGAGAAAAATCACCTTGAGTGTTTTGTTGTAGTTTTTATTATTCAGTTTTATCTCCAGTTCGTAGAACTAGGCCTCTGATACAGCAGGCACTCTAGTAATACATCTTGAATGAATTTCTAAGTCTCAAATACCTAGACTTGCTCACTGAAGGTCTTCCTCCTCCGACTGCTGATAGATTTTTTTGGGGGGGAGGGAATAAAAATATTCTTCCTTCATATTGAATTTGATTTGCCATCTGGAATTTGGCTGTTAAGTAAATCCACTGTCCTGATTTAAACACAGGTTGTTAAGCACTTGCGTTTACAAAATTCAGTGGAAGGGATCAAGTCCTGTGCCCTGTTTACACTCTACACAGAAGCTGGAGAGCAACCTAGAAATAAATGGATAGGGTCACTTTTCAGTTAGCTAAGCTAACATGGCTGGGGTTATAATGGGGAAAAACTGGGAAGGGCTCTGAACTCCCATCTCTATAACCTTCCTGCCTCCTATGGACAGGACATCTATTCATCCTTAGAAAAGGAGAGACACTTTTCTTACTCTACGGCGACATCTGGGAGTCAGAACTTTAAAAACAAGCAGTTAGAACGGCCTCACGCTGCTGCCTTCGGGACCACCTTCCCTAAGCCCACCGCTAAAAACACCTCACAGAGGAGGCCCTGCTGGCAGGGATGGGGGCCAGGCACAGCGTGGAGACATTCTGTAAAAGCATTACATAATTCACCTACTGCAAAACACAAAAAGCAGCTTTCTTCCCTTCTGTGTCGCCCTGGGGGGGATGGAGGTAGAGTGGGCACCCCCAGAAAGTGGCCATAATGGGGAGTCCAGAAGGATAAAGAAACTGCCAGAATAAAAATCATTGGTTGTGGATTATTATTTCAGAGTCAACTAAGAAGCAGGGAGGGCTCAAGGGTTCCACTAAAATACCAAGTTTAGGGAAAAAGACTTTTTCCAATGAAATGCCTGTGATCTCGCTATCCCATCTCACACCCCGCTTCTCTCCTCTATTCTGTTCACTGGACTCCAGTCATTGGCTTCCTGACTGTTCATCAAACACTCAAAATGCTGTATTTTGCTGTGTATAATGCACGCCCACATTTTGGCCCAAACTTCCAGGGGAAAAAAAAAAATCTTTCATTTTAATTTTTTAATCCAATTATTTATTTATTTATCTTTAGAAACAAAACTGGTTCTCAATTTCCAGGGTATTATTTTGCATACGGGTATCGTTATTGTTTTCTAGAGTTACACCTTTAACACATAAGCATAAATAAAAATAATTAAAAACATTTATATAGATACAGAATTGGTACTTTCCATGTATAATGTGCATCCTTATTTGTCCCTCAAAAATTTGGGCAAAAAAAGTGCACCTCATGCATGGCAGAATACGGTACATGACTGCCTGTGGCCTGACACGCGCCCTGCTCTCTGCTTAGGCAGTTTCCTCCGAGAAAGCTACTTGGGTTGTTCCTTCGTCTCCTCCAGGCCTCTTCTCAAGGTCCCCTTATTGGAGATGGAATTCTGGGAACTTCCAGACTCCATCATAGAGTCCTCCACCTTTATTTCTATTTATTAATATAAAATGACTTCTTTGTGTGATGTCTGTCTTTTTCCACTGGAATGGAAGTTCAGTCAGGGCAGGGACTTTGTGGTGTTCGATGCTGAATCCCCAGAGCCTATACAATGCTCTATAAGTATTTATTGAATGAATAAAAATATATTTATTATGAAGGTTCTTACACTTTGCAAGTGAATTGAGTCAAATCGAAGAGCATAATCCCAAAGAGTTCAGGCAAACACTAAGCTTCAAAAAAGAAGTTCAGCGCCATCAGTATCTTCACAGGTTAATGGATTTGTCTGTCAGTGTAAATCTGCTTTCTTTTCAAGTCTCTTCTAGTGTTGCAAATAAGCAGAACAACACATTCCTTTCTTTTACCAAACTTAGAAAAGAAGGTAGGATGATTTAATTCTAATGATAACTTAAGGTTCCAATTTTAGAAACTGATTGATATGCCTTATGTTCAGTAAAGGATGGGAATGGACTCAGGGAACAGAAGTTCTTAAAGTGAAGAAATTTTTTTTTTAAAAAAAAAGAACAGTGTGCTTGTGCTATTGGTCTTCCCACACACTCTCGCTTCTTCCTTCCCCTCCTCCCCGTTCTCATTGCCACTCCCAAACCCAGCCTCACTCGCGGGGGGTCAGGCGTCCCTGGCCGCGGCGGCACACCTCCCTGCCCGAAGGCCAGCTATTCTGCAGTCATCTTCCTGTCCCGATTCTGCCATCCTTGTGATCACACATGTTTCATTTTCTCGATCTCATATATGTTGTGGTGTCTTTTAACAAGAGTTTACTACTTTTGTACTTTAAGGAAGGGACATGCTCCATGGCTTCCCATTGTTTTCAGAATAGATTTTAAACGCCTGAACCAGAAATTCAGGTCCCTCCACAATTTGCCTTGCAACTTCCTTTTCCTTTCTCCGCTGGATCCAAACCTGCTGATAACAAGAAAACTGCCCCATTCACACTCTACCCCCAAACCATTTGTTCTTCCCTTCCCCACAACTTTGTGTTTGCCATTCCTCCAGCTTGAAATGCCCTCCTTCTCCCTCACACAGAATTCTCCTGGGACTGCAAGGCACAGCTCAGATTCAGACCCAAGGACTGTGGTAGAAACAGTGATCAGACACAGACTTCTGAGATGGTGAGTTCGCGAGTATTAGAAATGCTCAAAGACTGGATGAAAATGTAACAAGGATGCTCTCGCCAAGTCCACGAACCCCAAGGAGCTATGGTTCCTGTGACCTCCTACTGCTGCTTGAAGTCTTAGTTGACCATTTCTATTCCGAACGACTTCTTGCCACCTTCAAAATAGCCTGACCACCCCTTTTAGATGGCAATGATCATACGCTGGCAATGCAGTGATATGAGAGCTCTATTTTCATACGTCAGGGTCTAATCCCCTTAGCTCACTGAGACCTCCTGAAAGACAGAGTCTCTGTCTAGTACTATTCTTTGCAAACGGTAGTACTCGATAAGTTTGTCAGTGATGATGCTGAAAAATGGTACAGTTCAAGTAGAAATAAATTGGAAAGAACAAGAAACACTGCTGTATACCCTTTCATGAGATGGTCAGCCAAGTGTGGCCACAACAGGGGACACAGCAGGAAAACAACATTCATTATACTCACAAGTCCTAGGGAGACAGAGTCACTGCATGCCAGGAGGGGGCCACATTGGGGCTATGGGACACGAAGGGCCAACGGAGCAGGCACAACAAGGCAGGTGGGGAGCCAAGAGTATCAGGACCCATGAGCAAGTGCCTTTACTGGGGGGTCAGGAGTACACAAGCAAAAGGTGCAAGGAGGTTTCATTGGTGTGCTTGAATGCCACTTTGTCACGGGGTAGTGCGGGGAGGGGTGGAGACGGTAACAAGGGGAAGCCTTACCACACTGGTAAACCTGGTCCCCTGGGAAGGGTGTTCACAGCATGTTGTGGGAATATTGAGGCAGCAGATAAATATAATGTTTATTATAATATGAACATTAACTACCTTGGGTTGCTGAAAGATAAGTTCAAGCTCACCCTCTTGGGTTTATGTGTGTATTTGCTTGCCCTCCCTTAGCTGGTCTATCCGTGTCAGTGGGCATGTCCTCAAGGACACACAAGGTATTATAACAAGCATGGACTAGCCCAGGGAAATCTTGATGCATAATCACATTGCTCTTGAAGGAAGGGATCAGGCAAAGCCTCACAGAATGTGAGGTTACTGATGGCTACAAGGGCAGGAGGTAATGTGTGGCGTCCTTCTGGGTCAGTAGCAATGACAGGCCTTGCCCTGGAAGTGTGTGGCTTCTTGCCAGGTCAACTAAATGACTCTCTTTACCCAAAAGAGAGGGCTGGTCAGGAAGAGGGAGGTGCCAGAAAACATCCCTGAACACGGACAAAGTGGGGCAAAGCTGTAGGGAGTTGGCCTAGCACAGCCCTGCCCTGAGGCAGACGGGCTCACTGGCTGCCAGTTCACCATCTGGGATGCCTGAAAAGGACCTGCCTGGGAATCAGGAGGCTTCAGTTTAGGTTCCAGTTTTTCTGCTGGCTATTGCTGTGACCTTGGAGCCAGAAAAATCAACCCCGTATGTTTCTGTTTACCCATCAACAATAAGTCTGGGTTGCGGCCATGATAAAAATATTTACAAATCAAAACCAACAAACTGCTTCAACCACCACTAGTACTCAAATACACAGCTTCAAAACCATGACTAGAAAGCAATCAAAGTCTGTCTTTGGAGAGGCCACGTGCCCCTTATGCCAGTCTGACCCCCCTGGGAACTCCGAGGTCTTCTAGTGGCCATGGTTTCCCCCCTTTCTCTCCAGAATCCTGCATAGCAACACAGCTTTTCTATCAGAACACTCTCCTATGTTCCCTCGGCAACCAGCACTTACCCTTTGGACCAAGATCTCCCAACGATGCCAACTGTTAACATCCTTGCTAGTTTATCACACCTCCCAAGTACCATCATACTTGAACCCAAAGAAAAACATCTTTAAGAACTGATTCTAGTTACAGGAATTACTGAAAGAAAACAAAACAAACCAGGGAAAACTTTTGTCAGTGCACTCTCCAATCCCACGCCTCTTTCACCCAGGACTATTTACCTTATACCGGAACGACAGGCAAATAGAATATCTGTCAATGTGGTTTTAAAGAATCAAGTGATCAAGCACTCTTCACTTCCAATTTTACTCTACATTCTTCACCCAGCTGTGAAGTTCCACCCTGGCTAGTTACATTTCACTCATCAGTGAAGCGGTTTCTCTTGCATGGTTCTGCCTGCTGCAATTCCACTTAATGATCGATTCCATAAGAAATTTCTACCATTACCTCCTAGAGGTGGGAAATGAGGAGTGGAGGCAATGATTGGACCTGGCAAGGAAGGGGTACTTAGCCCCTGACTGACTCATCTCTATCAAGTGCACTAAAAACGACCTAGAGAGGTACCTGGTTAATAATTGCTTAATTACAATGCTTTAACCTGAGTTGGTTTTATCAAGTCCTTGAGGTATCCTTTGACAGTGTTTGTATCCTCTGTCCTGCTGGAACTAGAGCACCTAGATGATCCTATCACACTGAAAGCTGCAACTGACTGCCCTTTAGTGCTAATGGGTGTGCAACTGCCCTGCAGGGCAAACCAGTGAAGGCACCTCATCAGCAGGTGAGGAAGGAAACGGCAGTGTACTTGGGACTTCCAGCCTCACCCTCCTTTCCTGCTCTGTGGGAAAGAAGAACGTTAAAGTAACAGGATGAGTTTTTTGAAAAGGGCTACCAAGTTCCATAACTCTTAAGACACAGAATTTCCCTGTGAAGAGAGGTGTTCTTTGGGGATTATTTTAATGCTAAGCATCAGTCATTTCCCAAGTTATCTTTCCTAACCTCTCATATCAAAAACTTTGCTTTTTTTTCCCTCTATGTGAAAGGCTACTCTAAGCATTGGAATAATATATTTCTCTAACTTGAATTCTGTTGTCACTTCTGATTCTGAAATTATTTTACTCTATAAAAACGAATTATGGGTTGACAACTCAAGTGTCAAGAAAAACAAAGACTCTGGCACTCAGTATACATTGGTTGAGAATAAAGATGGTGATAGACATTTAAATAAGATGTATCATGAATATCAACTTGTATTTTGAGAGGACTTAAAACTATAGATATTCTAAGTAGCATTTGGCTACAAATACAGCATTTCTGCAAGTAATTCCTCCAAAATGAATTCCTTATCACCTTGATTATATAATTTTTTAAATAATCAATTGTTGGCAATCACTCTGAGTACTAATAAATACGTTTTTTAAAAATTTACTATAAACTATCAGGAGAAACTTGAGGGTCATTTATACTATTCAGCTACTCAGATATCAAATTAACAAAAAGGGGTCAGATAAAACTCATATTATTGCATTAAGTGGTTTTCTTTCCTAAAATTCTAATTATATCTTTCTTTGTATTTTGATGTTCCTATATCACCATGACTATGTAGTCCACACTTTCTGGCATATCTGAATCTTTCCTATTTTGAAATGATAAAATCATCTGTGTAGCTCAAACACAAAGAAAAAAATTTCAAACTAGAGGTAAGCTAAGACAATATAAAACAAGCATTCAGCTTTATTAAATTCATTAAATGATAAAACACTGTTGAGTTACTTGGTATTTTATGGAAAACGGCCTTTTAAAAACAAAACAAAAGGCCCTGGTTGGTGTGGCTCAGTGGATTGAGTACCAGCCTGAGAACCAAAAGGTCCTGGTTCAGTTCCCAGATGGGGCAGGTGCCTGGGTTGCGGGCAGGGTCTCCAGTTGGGGGTGTGTGAGAGGCAATTGATTGATGTAGCTATCTCTTACATGTCAATGTTTCTCTCCCTTTCCTTCTCTCTCCCTTCCCCTCTCTCTAAAAATAAATAAATAAAACCTTTAAAAAATATAATAAAATAAAAATAAAAAATAAAACAAAAGAAAAAAATCCAAGAATTTGTCTTGATGTATTGAGAATGCTTTATTCAGAACTTCCTGTTTAAAGCTAAAACAGACATAAGTACACAGAAAATAGCCAACTCGTTCATATTTTGCATAATATAAACATAACAAAAAATACACTTTCAACATGTATATCTCTTAGATGGTTATCTGTCAGACCATTCTTTACTGACAATCTTCTAAACAATTACGATTTCTATGCATCTGGTATCTTGGGGGAACCAAAGATGTATATGACATGTTGCTTATAGTCAGGCTAAAGTCCATTATCCTCTCTCTGTAATTATGAAATCCAAAAGACTTTGATCCTTGTAACTGATTTGTGGGCAACACCTGGCCAAACCTAAACTCACTTGGCAACAAAACCTAACCTGAACAGATTTGACACTGTTTATAGGCTTTACTTATATCACTTCATGTAAACACATATATACTCAGCTACAGAGAATTAATGTGTGTGATGATGAGGGGTTTTCTCAGCCAGATAGGGTGAACTGCTAAATGCAGGCACATGTACTGAATTATGAAATACTGCTGGTCGCAAAGTCTGGATTAGAAATGATGGGCCTGGATTAAGTTCAGAAAGCCCACACTGTGCTGTTCTGAACACTATTCAAGGTAAATGGGCCAACGCCTACGTCTCACTGCCCGAACCCATTATTTCCTGATCTCATTATCCCTTTAAATGGATTCTCCTAATGACTTTCTCTCTTAATAGGACAATCACCCCTTAATCACTTAGCCCAATCTTCCGAGTTACCTGTAATTTCATCCTTACTCTCAACTCCTCGTCTCCCATCAGTTGCGGAAGCTTCACAGGATCCACACAGCCCCACTCTGCCCACTGTCCCACCCCTATTCCGCACCGACCTGAACAGTTTCAAGCCTGAATGACTGCAAGAGGCTCCAAAAATCCTTTTCCACTTCCTTTCTACTTCCCTAATCTCTCCGTTGACAATTCCCACTAGATTCTGCTTCAAGATTAATCTTGTCATCATCCTCCATCTTTTCTTTCTTTAATCCTCATCTGAGGACGTACTTATTGATTTTAGAGAGGGGAAGGGAGGGAAAACAAGAGGGAGAGAAACTCTGATGTGAGAGAGAAACATCGATTGATTGCCTTTCACATGCGCCCTGACCTGACTGAACCTGCAACCTAGGCACCTGCCCTGACCGGGAATCAAACAAACGTACAACCTTTTGGTTCGTGGGACAATGCCCAACCCACTGAGCCACACTGCTCAGGGCTATCCTCCATCTTGTTCAAATATGTCCCTTGATTCAAATACCACAATGGAAGAGATAAAGTTCAAAATATGATACTGGCATTGAAAGGCCAAAGAATTTAGAGTCAGCCTATCTTTATACTGCATCTCCTGCTCTTTCCTAACACAAACCTTTCACTCCAGTCAAAATAAGCATGACCTTCTCAGTTTTTCCTCACTCCAAAAAAGCTAAATTTGTATCATCTCTTTTGCTCACACCATCTACTCCGTGACCCACAATTTGTAACAAATTCTTTGCATTATATCTGACTATTTTAATCTCACTCATGCTTCAGACTCAGCTTAGATCCCATGTTGGCAGCAAAGTATTCTTTCACCTTCCTGGCTCACGGTGATCTCTCTTCTTGAATTCCCACAGCTCTCACAGTCTGTACTATTTATTTGATACTTGATATGCACTTCCTTGTATTATCAGAGTAATTAATTGTTCATGTATTTGTATCTTGTCTCTTTAACCAGATTTTAAATTCCTTCAGAGCAGAGACCATGTCTCATATTTTATGAATGAATAAATGAATACCCTTCTATGGCTTACAACAAAAAGCAACACTGGCAAAGTTAACATAAGAAAAACAAAGGAACATTAATATTTCTTCATTCAAATTTATCAAATACTACAATGTTTCTGGCATTGTTTTAGGCACTGAAGATTAAATGATAAACAATACAACGTAGCCCCTGCCCTCATAAGGCCCCCACGGTATGGCTAGGGAACCAGACATTAATGAAAATATTATATAAAAAACTGCATACACAAATGTGTCTTGGAAAAGAAACAATGTAATATTAAGAGCTTCAGAACCATTGTCATGTGCTATACCTGTCAACTCATTCTGAGTTGGCCTTTCCTCCACCTGTGTTAAAAAAAAAGCAATTAATAGAGGCTCTCTGTACATGTTAACAAACAAAAAGGAAAAAGGGAAGACAAATAGCAGGAGCAGTTTGTTAGAGGGTGTTCTAAGATTCATCCTTAGATAAGGTTATTCAATCACAAAGCATTACTTAGACCTTGATCGCTTTGCCCTCCATAGAATTAGTTTCAGGAACTAAAAACATCACAGAACTGCTTTATGCTCTCAAGTTTGTGAAAATTTGTATTAAGACATAAAAATATGAAATCCATTTCTGCTTTTCCCACTTCACCATTCAGTGTCTCCTGTACAAAGCAAAGAAAAAAGAAAGACTTTACTGAAATTTAGGGCAAAGAAATCCCAGAATTTAGTGCAAAAAAAAATTCTCCTGTGAAACTTGTAATTTTCATCATTTCTGATATTCAAATCTATCCAATGTATTATGTTTCTCTTTTTTGTCCAGGCTCCAAGGAAGCTCAAAACCAACAAGGGAACAAAATTCACGAAATCAAAACATATTTGATTCTCCCTGTTTTCTGTGGTCCTCATTTTCTATTCCTATTGTATTAAGCATATGTGTTATTGTAAACCACTTCAGTTCCTTTCTGAAATAAATTGATTCTTGAATAAGCTCAAAGAAATTAAATTCTCCTTTTAAGCCTTATCATCAGCATAATAATTTTGAATTTCCCTATTCATGGATATTTCTAATGTATAACCCTCCAAAGGTTAGGATACATTATTTGAACACATGCTTTTTTTTAATGGAATCTACCAAACAAATGAAAAAATATAAACTGACATTCCACTGGAATCCAATTTTCATAAATCTTAATACCTCAACAAGAGTCAGTATTAAATCTAAATAAATTCTTCTAACATATTAATATATCAATTCTGACTTCACATATGGTCCTAAGTTATTTTCAACATTTGGGAAATTTCAGATTTGTGACTAGTCTCAAATCATAAAAGTTTAGTGCTAACAGGTACGAAAAACCACTCTCTATTATTATTCCAATCATAAAGTGAAGGGGAAAGAGAGATAATTTAAAATGCACTTAATCATTTGTGTCTCTGATAACATGTAATTTCCAATTTGCAAGAGTCGCAATTTTTATTTGAGACAATTTCTCCTACAAACTGTAAACCCAGAGAGAGAGTTTTATGCTAGTGACTAAAATAGGCACAAAACTAATGTTTATGTCACATTAAAAGGTAAAACTTATAACCAATGAACTGGATTAAATCATGTGCTCATAGAAATATTCACTTCCTCATGCATGCATAAAACTGGCAATATTGTGTTGTCCTTTTGGAGTCTATTAAGAAGAGACTTTCCATCATAAAATAAATGAGGGAAGACTCACAAGTTAATTAAGTGAAAGGGGCAATAAAAAGCATGGTAGCATTCTATTTCATATTTTTATTTAGCATTTCCTAAGAGAATGACAAAACACAACTTAATTGATCTCACAAAATGATTCTGATTATTTTGTAAACCATTCCAATTTCATAACAAAAATTCCAGTGCTTGCAATTAGCAATCCTCTCCTCTCAATATACATACCATCACCACCATCACCTACCACAAGCTTATGTCTACAAATTGTTAAAGGTTTAAGTGTGGCCTTTAAAAGATGAATCATGTGTAAGTGCTTATTATTTGGGAGCAAAGGTGGAAACATTTATCATATTCCAAGCCAATGAGAAAATGTGTGTATGCCTGCATTAAATCTTGGATTCTTTTCCCAAGCGGGGCACAGCTGCCAGTTGCAGAGGACCCCGATGAACTTCACATACTCTCTCTGGTGCGTGTGAACACAAGTGGAAGCCGGAGGGAAGACAACAGACAGAAGGGAGTTAAAGAAAGCATCCCAGAGGACATAATGCTTGAACTTGGACATGAAAGAAAAGAGAAATTAGCCAACTTCACAAGGAGAGGATGAGCACGACGGGTATGGCACGGCACGCAGGCGAGGCGCAGAGGCCTGCGGGGACATGAGAGACTATTTCTGAGGAACCAGGTCTCTCCTCTGGTCCTAAGTCACAGACCAAAGAAACCTTCGGAAATGCTGTCTTTCTTCCATGTCTTTACCTGCACTTCAATCCAGCTTCTTTTCCACAGGTTGGAGAACCAGCAAATAATTCTGCGTGGTATAGAATGTCAAGAATCAGGTTTGAAGTCAGGCAGGAGTAGATCGTAATAAGCTTTAGGTACCAGCCAAAGGAGCTAAGACTTTTTTCTGTAAGTGACGGGAGACATTTAGCCATGTAGAAAAATTATTTCGGTAGCAAAATCCAGAATGAACTGTGGAGAACTATTAGAAGCAAATGATTAACAGTTTGTGAATGAAAGAAGAAAGAATGGCCATAAAGATGAAGATGAAGGAAGATGAAAGGAGAAGACAAGTTTCAAGTTCATTAGAAAATTCAATCAGGAATTTACTTATCCCCTTGTCATCAAAATTTGCAGAAGGACACTGATCTGTGTGGCTCAGTTGGTTAAGCCTTGACCTGCAAATCAAAGTTGCTGGTTCAATTGCTGGTCAGGGCACAGGCCTGGGTTGCA
This sequence comes from Pteronotus mesoamericanus, assembly GCF_021234165.1. NCBI lineage: Eukaryota > Metazoa > Chordata > Mammalia > Chiroptera > Mormoopidae > Pteronotus > Pteronotus mesoamericanus. The sequence goes on from NW_026555310.1 coordinate 9,327,087, forward strand.
GCCTGACCCTGGTTGGGGGCTGAAGTACTTGTGAGAGGCAACCAATTGATGTTTCTCTCCCCCTCTCTCTCTCCCCTTCTCTCTAAAAATAAATAAAATCTTTAAAAACTTTTTCAGATTATCATCCTTCTTTAATGCCCCATATTATTTCATAGATTTTTAGTACAAAAAAATAAAAGAAGAAAACCAGCACATTGCCAGATAGAAGTGACAAGCAGTCTGTACTATAGAATCTTCCCTACCCTGTGGTAAGCAAAATTTATTATATAAATTAAGACACACTTCTGCACTATTTTAAAATAATTTGTACTCAATATACCACTAGAGTGACTTTTCAGGGCTGAATTATTCATACCAACAGGAGAATTAAAAAGTAACTCTGATTAAAATGTGATGTTATCATAAGAGATAAGACTTTGCAATGGAATAACTTAACAAAGTGCAGCAATTACAAAACCAAATGATCTGCTCTTATTATTAGTACCATAACCTTGACCATATGATTCTCAATCAATCTTTAATATAGGCAGAAAGCTTTTTTCCAAACTGGATACTTTAGTCCAAGTTTGCCTCAACTTTCTACACTGAACACATTTGTTGAATGGGTTACAAACACATCAGCCATTGCCTGTGTGGATATGTATTGTTTTGTCTGCCCAGGACCCTCCGCTCATTTTTGAAAACTGACTCCTCTCCCCCTACCCACCCAATGGTTAACCTCTTCTACCCATGTGTTTATTACACAGGCTACCATGCTTGTTCAGTGTTTGGTGGATGGCCCAACTAACACACAAGTCCCTAGGTATCATCTGTATCAATGAGCTTTTCTCTCCGGCTTTACTTTAGCACTCACTCTCTAAAGACTACACCCTAGTGGGAATCACCACAAAGAATGATTGCAATCCTGTTACAAAAAGTATCTAACCACACCCATCAGTCCTTTCCCTTTTCTTACACTTCGCCTGTTCAATTTCATTCAAGTCTTCTGATCCTTGCCCACATCTCCCAGACCATCAGCTTCCCCACCTCCTTTCTGTATCCAGCCAGAATCCCCTCTTAATCAAGAACTATTTTTTTCCAACGCTCCATTTATGTTCCATCCTTTGTTTCCAACACAGCAAGTGTGAGCAGTCTACACCTAGATGAATCACTCTCAAATTCTGTTCCCGGTGACAGCTCTCAGAAAACCATTCAAGAAGTCAGATTAGGGTCATTATAACAGCTAACCTCAACACCTCTCATTGATAATCAGTAACCCTTTCATTCATTCCTACTCTGCTTCCACACTCCCTCAGATTGCTGTTCAAACCTTAACCACTTTCTTCATTTCCTTGCATCATCCAACTCTCCATGTTTATCTTTAGCTCCTCCTTCTTCATAATGAAATAGAGATCGCCGGATGGCAGCACATTCCCCTCTCTACTCCTCCACCTAAACACATCTATTAGAGTGCCGACCTTTACCTCCTTGACGGCTGTTTCTGACGAATGGGGCTCTCTCCTTCTGTCCTCTTTAAGGCCACGATTTCTACCAGTGGCCTAAATCACAGACCAAAAAAACCCTCGGAGATGCCATCTTTCTTCTATATCTTTACCTACGTTCAATCTGGCTCCTTCCCTACAATAAGCTGATCAATCAATATCATTCCTCAAATAAAACCAGCAGCAGCATGAACAGCAACAAAAGTCTACCCTTGGTACTACCATTTTTAGCTACTTCCTATTTCCTTCTATTTCCTCACCAAACTCCCTGAAATTATGTATATTTATAACAAACATAAAATATGTACATTTTATAATTTATGTAATAGAACCAGATGGCGAGAGTTTAAGGAGAAAGTAGAGACTGAAAGGAATATATATGTGATATTACGTATGTATATATATGTATGCACACATATATAGTTTGTTGGTTCATTCATTTCTTAAACCATTGCCATCTGTTTCTAACCAAACTTCTAGACTGAAAATACCCACAATAAGTCACCTATGATCTTATAACTGAAAATACCCACAATAAGTCACCTATGATCTTATAACTGCTAAATTCAAATTCTATTACCAAGTTCTCTTCTTAATTCAGAAGCATTTAAAACTCTCATTCCCCATGGCACCTACCAGCTCTTTGTGTATTATAAAATTACTTATTTAGTTAGTGTCTTTTTCCTGTAGGATGTAAATTTTTATACAGGCAGAGGTCTTACCTTTTTGACTCACTATCTAGGCCTGGCATGTAATAAGTGATCAATGAATATTTGTTGGGCAAATATCACCCCCCTCCTGGCCAAAATCAGCTGGGCCAGAAGTGGAAACTATGCCTAAACTGGTCTATGTAAGACCCTTCCCTGAATGTTTAAACTTGGGATCAAGAAAGTCAAGCCAGCCTTTCTGTGTGATATAAAATGATCTTCAGTGGGAATGGAGAATAAAGCAGAAACGATGGAGGAGTCAAGACAAAGAACATCCTGATAGAATTCAAGCCCCTGGTTCCATGTATCCCAATTATTACAGTAAATTCTTTCCTTGGTCTCTCTGAAACATCCCAAAATCCTTACAATAAGTTATCTTTTTATCTTAAACTAATTTAGTCTTTTTTTTCTGTTTCTTACTACCAAGAGATTTCTTACTAATATACTGCTCTGTGGTTGAATAAGCTCAAAATAAATATCCTAAAGCCAATTTTGATTTATTTATAATATTATAATTAGGTACTATTTATGGGAAAAGGGTTATTTTCATCTATTCCTAAATAAGATTACACATACATTCATTTTTTTCCTCTAAAACCATTTTTTGAAATGAAGTGTGGTATTAACTTTACCACATGATGATCTTCCTTAGGCCTTAGCAAAATAAACCATTAACCAGAGAATAGTTGGAGAACCTAACTACAACAGTGTATAACAAATTAATGCTGAAGGGTAAATTGAAATACATCTTAAATTTTGCACTTAGAAATAACAAAGTTCTATTTTGGAGAATAGAAATCAAATAATTATTAACCTTGTATTTCATGGGTACTTACCAAACAAACGTTGATGGAACAGAAATTTGCCAGCTATTAGTCCTGTGAGAATGGCGAGTAGCCATAGAAGCACCTTCAGAAGCCTCCAGCCAACTCCTCTAGGGTATTTATTTGTTACAAATGAAAAACAGTTTCCAACAACAATAACATTGGCTTCGGTTTGGCTATGAGACACTGGGTCCTCCGCAAAGATTAAGAAGTTAAAGAAGATCACCAAGTAAGCCACAATCATGCGAGACCAGGGATGCTGGAAATAGTAACGAAAGTCTTTACCCATCCTTCAAAACTTCAATTCTGTAGTTTACCTGTGTAAGAAAAGATACATCGGGTTACAGCAGAAAAACAAATAGTTGCTCTCTTCCTCTTACATATTCAGATTTATAATCACTTAATAAAGAGTTATTCGGAAAAGATGATGCCCGTTCCTACTTATAGCACCAAGACAAGTCTGAGATTGAAGAAAGTAAATATTATCCCTTCCCTACTATCTAATAATACCTATGATCACAGGTGGATTTAGCAAAGAAGAATAAAAGAACAGGGGAGAGGAAGGAACACGAGAGGGCAGAACTCTCTCTAAATCTGGGGTGACTGCGATGACATGTAGCAGTCCCCTCAGGAGGAAATGCAGCAAGCAAAAACAATGCACTACTTCTCCTCTCTGAGATTATTTTTGTTACAATTATAATACAGACTCATTTAAAAATTAAAGCAATGTAGAAGTTAACTGAGCACATATTCCTCTGCCCAAATCCCTCTCCCCAGTTAGAACCCCTTAATAATTTGATGGGTATACTTTCAGATCTTTTTCGAAACATTAACAAATGTATGTGTGTGTATGGACTTTTATAAAAATGTTCACAGTTTAGTTGTCAATTTCAACCCAGAATAAGTTTTATGAACTAGCTAAGTCTATGGTACAATAGGAAGGATTGCCCAACTGTGACTGTGGAAGGAAGCGAGGAGGGAGGCCTCACACAGTAGATACCCAAGCACAAGATTGGAAAATTCGCCTTTTCTTCCCCCAAGTGATGAAGGCAAGCATGCTCAGCCCAGGCGTACAGAGAGGCACAGAGGCAATGCCAAGTAGGTAACATGCCTACAGCACTGGGTCCTAACCTGGAGGTGCACTGGAAGCACAGAAGCTTTCTTAAAATGATGTCTAGATCCCACCTCCGAAGTCTTGCTCAGCTCCTCTCTCTTTCCTTTCTGGGAGCCAGGCTGCATGTAGAGAACATAGTAAGCTTGTGTGGGTCCACCAGGGTTGTGACTGGGTGATTAAGTTTAAATCTGGGGTTCATTTTTGATGCACCTATTTGACGCTCCGACTAAGCTATATCTCCCTTCTTCCCCCCAATAACAAAGCTAATGAAATCTAAGATACATATCATACTAAAGGCAAAATTTCACCACACTCTGCCAATTCTTCTTTCTTCTTTCTCCAATTTATTTAGAACTGAAAAAGAGGGATTCTTACAAAGCCAACAGTATTAGCCCTTCAGGCTCAATGTTGGGCGTCTGCATGCGTTACCATTTCACTTTTGTCATAACAACCCTCTGAAAGGCTGTCATCACTTCCTGCACAGGCAGGGAACTGATGGCCACACAGGGTATGTAACTTGCCCCAAGTCAGCCGGGAGGAGACTCTGATTTGAGCCTCGGAAGTCTGACCCCAAACCCCGATCTCCAGTCCCTGCAGGCAACCAGATCAGCTCCAGGCACTTTCTCTGCCCGAGAGGGTAGACCCAGGACCCAAACCCACGGGCGTCACCCCTCAAATGCCTTCTGGAGAAACATTCTTCTCTAGCAACAATTATATTAACTCTGCAATACATACTTCTCTAGCACAGGGGAAAATATATATACATTCTATATACGGGGTCCAGCAGAAGTAACACCTGCTTGGTTGGTAGGGTAATAATATAGGTGTAATAATTTATAGTTTTAATTTGAACATGTCACCTAAACTGTCATAGGATGTGCTTGAGCGTGATATTGTTATGTTACAGAATTACATGCTTATGATTTTGTAATAAAAAGGGGCGTTATTTGTGCCGGACCCTCTCTGCATCTGTATCTATCTCTCTCTATAAAAGATCAAACCACAAGCCTGAAAAGCCTGAAATGACCCTAAATCACTGGAGATCTGAGAATGGGCTCCATCGTTCCCAACTCCCAAGCCAATATTCTAGGCTGATGAATGTCAATTAAACCCACAATATAAGTTAATGAAGACTTAAGTATTTTAGAAAAGCCATGTAAACACACAAAAGGATTGACCATAAAATTCAGCAAAACACACAGTCACTAGGCTTTGGATTCATAAACCTTCTAAGTAATTTCAAGTCCCTTGTGATCTGCGGGACTACTCTGAAACATCTGTTCCCAGGAACTGCAGCTCAGACACTTAGGAATGGTGACTATGGCCAGTCTCTTTCTTTCTTTTTTCTTTTTTTTTAACATCACCCAGTACAGCTGCAGAAACCTGTGTGGTTCTCACACCAAAAAGAGCAGAGAAAGCAAGAACAAAAATGAACATCATGCGTTTTTTGTGACATTCAATATGCAAGGATGCCAGAATGGGTCAGCTGTCAACCCAATCTCACGCAACCTTTGGAAATGTCCAGAGATCACCACCACAGGAAAATACATAGAAATCATCTCAGAGCTAACGAGTCTTAGAGCAGTAGCGATGCCCACATGCCATCAACGCTGGGTAGGGGTATCAGTCAAGAGGTTTCTTTGTTGCTTCTCTAACCAATGAGGGATTCTGTTGTAGTCACACCACACCTCCCCTCCGTCTGCTTACATACGATCAAGGCAGAAGAGTTTCGAACACTGAATACATATGACCTTGATCCTTTTTTAAACAAGTGCTTTGTGGAGGGTTGACATGTACTTACTGTATTATTGTTTTAACTTCAGAATCTTGCTTTGTGGGCTATGTAATGTCTACATGGCCTAACCTGACTTAGAATATTTTTAAAGAGTTTTTATTTATTTACATGAGAGGGGAAGAGGAGGAGGAAGGCAGGGAGAAAAAACATGCATGTACGAGAGATACATGGATTGGTTGCCTCTCACTCGCCCCCAACTGGGGACCCGCCCACAGCCTGGCATGTGCCCCAACAGGGAGTAAAACGGTCAGCCTCTTGGTTTACAGGCCAGCACTCAATCCACTGAGCCACACCAGCCAGGGCTGAATTAGAATATTCTTTAAAAAAATGTTGCAGATAGCTGTTCCTCTCCAGTATAAAGACTTGAGTTGATCTGAATGGTAATGTATCACTGATGTTCACGCTGTGATTTTCCAATGATGCCCACAGAAAACACTCTGAGGACTAGACAAATCCCCACCATTTAATTCCCTTTTTTAAACAATGACATCATTAGATACATGCCATTATCACTATCTAGGTAGCCTCTGCTTTTCCCATAATAGAGTGATGAAGATATTGGTAACTAGAGGCTCAAGCTTTAATACACTGTCTGGTCATCCATAGGCCTTCAGTCATGGTTGCCAACTCTAGAGGTTCTAATATTTATACCTGATCTTAGAAATGCCACACATTTTACTACAAGCCAGTAGTTCACCTGGTGCTGAAGGCTAAGAATGGAGAGGAATTTAAAGAAAAATGGGAAAGAGGTAAGGACACAAGGACACGTAGGTTGGGAAGATACTTTGAACAAAGGCACAGGAAAGACAGCCTGGGACAGGTATGGGATGCAGCAATAGTTCTGTGTGGCTGAAACTCTCAGTGCTTGCGGGTATCTTCTGAGAGTTAAGGATGATTTGGAGTCACCTGAAGGCGGACTATACAAAAGTGTTGTTTTACATTTCATTCAGGAGAAAATAGGGACTCAAAGGTTTCACAGCAGAAGAGTGATACAGTTGACTGGAGCAGGGTTTGGGGAAGATTTCTCTGCTGTCTTGAGAAATGATCAATTGGTATGAGGCACGATGAGCGAGGGGAGACTAATTTAGAGGCAACTTCAACAGTTAAGTAAAAGATCTGGTAACCAGACCAAGGCAACATCAATGCCCTAACACTTATTGCAATAACTTGTTTTTCACTGAACCAAAATACCAGGCTTTCCTTCCTGATTAGAGTCTTCACAAATAAGTGAAAACAAGGACTTCAGGGGTATGAATGTCATGTTTCTCCATAGAGACCCTCCTCAGGCAATACTTTTCACACAATGACAAGTATGATCAAGATGGAGTGTATCACTTACAGTAAGATATATTTAAGGATGTGTATGGAAAAGTCTCTGATGAACAATACAAGAGATACATTATTACAAATCAAGGAAACTGCAGTCAAAGCACTGCTCTGCTAATGCACGTCTTAGCATGTGGTAACACCTAACATGATAGTATGAACACAGCATTATCACTGTGGAGCCCTATTATCTCTCAAATTTTCATGAAGTTCCTTGGTATTTATGTCTGAAAATTCACGGTAACCCTTCCTAGCTCTTCTTAAAGGGCTGTACTCTGTGCCTGTATTCTACCAAAAGTATGAATATCACTTCACACCCTGAATCCAATTTCTTTAAAAAAAATAATAATTTTTAAAAAGACCTCCTGTACTCCAGTTCTTATGGGGTGCACTTTGTGACATATGCAGCTATGTTTTAGGTAGTTCCTGGCTATATTAGTACAAGACAACATTAAGGCTATTTTCTTCAAGTATCCAGCTGTGTTTGTGTTCTACTAATACGGGTGAAGTTCTTTGCCATTAACAGAACACTTTCACAATCGTTTCATTTAATCCCCAATATATAATCACTTTCAGAATTATGTGACAAAAGGGGAAACAGGGCTTTAAATTAATATTATTCCCTTAAAAGGTAAATGATAGCCTACATTTGCATCACATTTTACCTCTTAGTGCTTTTAACAGCAAAATCACACCATTAGAATGTCATTAAAATGATTCAAAGGTATTAGGAACATTTGCTTTACAAAAGGCAGCTTAATGCGGTGAGGGGAATACGGTCCAGTTCTGCCTGACTCTGCTACTCATTAGCTCTGTGACCTTGGGCAAACCCCTAACCTCTCTGCTATTCTATTTCTTCACCAGTAAAATCCTAATAAAAGTACTTTCTTCACTGGATTGTAATGAAGACTAAAGGAGATTTCATTTGTAAAGTATCTGGTCACTTCCAGGTACTTCTGGTATGAAAACCATTGTTAAAATATAATAACTTTGGGTCACTTCCATTAAAAAATGAGTGTGAAAATAATACCAACTATATATTACATTTATTGGGTGACTGTATATGCTATTCTCAGTGTTAAAAGATTTTTAATACAACTCTACAAAGAAGAAATATTATAGGCTTATTTTACAAATATTGAAGCTCAGAAAGCTTCAGCTACCTGTCCAAAATCATAGAGAGAAAAAATGGTGAAATCCAGAATTGTTAATCCCATAATAACATTCATCATTCATTTGTTCAATATTTACAGATTGTCTATTTGTGCCAGGTACTGGCCTATGCGCAAGGATTACTAACAAACAACAATCCGTTGCCTTGCATGTTATAGTCTCATGTGGGAAACAGATTTTACACAGGGAAATATTAAATACTATGCATTTTAGAAAGTTATAAGTTGATGGAGAAAATTAAGCAGGAGAAAGTTAATAGAAAGTATCAGGTGTAAAGGAAGTGGAAGAAGGCCTTATTATAAGGTGACATTTGAAAAAAGACATGGAAAAAGGGAGGGAAGCAAGCAGATATCTGGGGGGAAAGTAATCTACACAGAGGGAACAAGAAATTGCAAAGGCCTGTGCTATGCACACAATGAATGCATGTAAGGAGCAGCAAGGGGCTAGTGTGACTGGACAGGGTTTGGTGCAGGGCGGCATGAAAGGAGACGAGGTTTGGGAGGCAGCAGACACTTGCGGTCGGGCCTGGAGGCCACCGCGCACCTGGACTCTCCTCTTGCGTGAGATGGGAAGCAGGAGAGTGACACAACCTGACTTCCACAGCAGAAGAGCCACTCTGCCTGACCGCTGCAAGTGTATCAGCTTCTGGATACATTGGAAAGGAAGAGCTGACAAGATGTAGTGATGGATTGGATGTGGACATGGGCGGGCAAGATCCGAAACGACTGCCATTTCCTGAAATGGGCAAGACATTGCCTGAGATGAACACCCTTTGAAGCAGATAAAGACAACATAATAATAATTAACATTTGTGAGTGCTTTTTATGTGTTGGGCTCTTGGCAAGCACTTTTCATGCATTGTCCCAACTAGTTCTTATACCAAGCCTTTGGATTTACCAGTAAAGAAACAGATTCAGAAAGGTTATAACCTGCCCAAGGTCACATGGCTAACAATTGGCAGAAATACCTCTATATGAACCAAAGTCAATAGTCTTAATACTACTGTGCTTCCTACACTGAGAAGTATCGAATACAAAATAGAGTTCCATTGGGAAGGAAGTAAGAGTACTAGGATTATAGATAATGGGATATTCAGCCTCTAAAAGGAGAAATGGCAGAAAGGTAGAAAAATCAAACATGTACTTGCCTGGACCAGCCCTACAGTAAGAAGAGGTCTTAAAATATTACCTTGAATTGCTAGCAGAAAGGGCAGGCATGAGGAGATGGCACAAAACATTTTACATAATACAAGTTCTTAATGCAGGTTTTAAAAAATACAAATATCAATCATAACAGAAGTTGGAACTTCTCACTTTCAGTCCAATATAAGAAACCACACAGCCTTTTAAATAAAAAGCAACCTTTTAAGTCAATCAATGAAACCACCGTAAGTGGCTTTGCATATACCAGGATGGTATTTGTGGTACCCTAGCTAATTTGGAAGATCACACCCATAAATTACTTCCTAGCCATTCTCTTCACATTTTCTTCAACTTTTTAAGTGATTTCTTTCCCGCATTCTTATCCTACAGTCCTTGGGATAGCAAAGCACTGAACCACTGCACACTTTCAAACAGGAACCTGAAAGCAAAGGAGACCTGGGTTTCTCTTCTAACAAAGACATTGTCAACTTTTCATTAAAATGGCAAAATATGTATGAGCCTTTTCACGTTAAGTTGAAAAATAATCAGCAATGAATTCTTTAAAACTGTTTAGACCCCCTTTTCAGTGACATATGTTTATGATAAAGAATCTAAACACAACTCCAAAGAGAATAAGAGTTAATGAATACAATAAAATTCACTCATAGCTGAAATTATTTTTTTTCATGACTAGCAGTTTTAAAGAAGCAAATTAAGTCAAGGCACTGGTTTCTGATCACAAGGATTAGATGGAGATGATGTGGAGGTGGGGAGTAAATACCTGAGTCAAAATGTCAAAATCCACAATCTGAGTTAGAAAGCACATTGCAAAAGCTCAATACTTTACAACAACAATAAAAAAATAGCTTTTATGTGATTCTACTACTCTTTATATTCCATAAATTGGAAGAACTTTTTTTTTTTTTCTGAAACCACCACCAAATCCTGAAATCTTCCTAGAAGTCTTTCTGTGGATTTCAAACAATATATCTTTTATAATTACTTTTATTCGACATACTTCTACTGAAAAAATTATGTTGGTTCATGAGACATATCGACACATAAACACTAAAATAAGCATGTGATGTTTACTTCTCTCTCAGACACACACACACACACACACACACACACACTCAGTTTATTGTTCCACAACTGGGAGAATGAATAATGGCAGCTGAAATGTTATCACATGGGTTCAAAGAGACTTGTGGGCCTGCAGAATTTCCGAAAATGGGTATCAACAAATCGTTTTATTTAGTTATGATCAAGTTAGTAAACACACAAACACTCAAGTGCTGTTGCTGTTTTTAAGGAGAACATAACTGCAACCTGTTAATTTAATTAACCAATGACAGATAGAGCTTCTACTCAATTCCTATCATCGGAACTAGTGAAGCGAGGAAAGTTCAAGGTCTGTGGCGGAGACGTCCCGTACCCCCGCGGAGCTCAGGAGTTCCAGGGTTACCCCTCAAAAGCCTTCCGCCTAGGAGTCTCCTCTGCCCTTTCCCTGAAGGGCTGCTGGGTCTGCCCCCTCCCAGACACTTTACCCTGCCTCCTGGCCCGCCATCCTCGGGAAAGGGAAGAAGACAGGGGCCGGGGGAATCCGGGGCCGGGGTGCCCGCCTGCTTCCGCATTCTCGGGCAGGGAGGGACGGGGAGGCACCGCGGCGGCAGACCGCCGGCCGGGAGGGCTCCGCAGCGGCCGCACCGCGCGGCGGGGGAGGCGCGCCCAGCGCCGGGCCGCGTACTCACCCGAGGGGGCCGCGCGGGCTCGGGGCGCCTGCTCGCCGGGACACGATCGGGCACAGCCCTCCGAGGCGCCCACGGCCTCGCTGGGAAGCGCGGCGAGACAGACAGGCGGTGTCTCTGCCGCGGCTGCTGTCACCGAGCTATAAATACCGGCTCGGCCCACACCCGCCGCCGCCTACGCCGGGCGCCCTCCGCAAAGTCCGCCGGCCGCGGGCCGGGCAGCGGGAGCGCAAGGGCGAGGGCGACGGCGCCGCGCAGGTGACCGCGGTGGCTCCAGCTGTGCGGCAACCTCCGCAGCTGGAGGCATGGCCTCCCGCCGCCCCCGCCCTCCCGCTCCCCTGCGCTCCCCTCCCTCCTGCGTGGCGGGCCGACTCCAGCCCGCGGGCCGTGCGTGCCGCGGCCGAACCTGCCCGGGCCTGGCCAGCGTCTGCAGAACCGGCGGATGCGGGCAGGGAACGATTTAGGAACCGGGAGGGGCGGGGAGGGGGGTTTGGGAGGCGGGCGGCCTCAGCCGTGCGTGTCAGCAGCGGTCCCTTCTTCCTGGGGGAATCGGCAGACTCCTAAAACCCACCACCCTGCGAGGAACCAATGAGGTTCCCGGCTGGAATGTCCTCAGAGAGCTGCAAACTTTCTCATGCAGCCTCAGGTCACAAAGCATCCTTTCTGCTTCAGTCTCTTGGTGGTGTGCAGGGGTGGGGGTGAGAAGAGACAGCCTGTGAAGAGTATGAGAAGTCTTACACTTACTTGCCTGTAAGACATCCTGTATGGTCTGACACGCACATGCAAATATATCCACACATATCCACACATATTTATAAGCAAGCATATACATTCATACACACTTAAAAATAAACACAGAAATGCCTACATACGTATATACACATATATAACCACCCAGATACGTTATAAGCACACACACACACAAACACACACACACACAATTTTTAACTTCTCTGCAGCCTGAAGTTCTCAGGAGCCTATCATTCTGTAGCGCTTAAATGATTGATACGCAGCTTGTGGGAGGAGGGCCCTTTAACCACATTTGACCAATTCCCTTCTTCCTGATATAAGCTCTTTTCCATTTGCTCTGTGGCCTTTGTTCCCTTCCACATCCAGTAGCAACTGCTACCTCAGCTTACGGGCTGCTTATAAAGTGTTAAAAGCTGCTGCCCAGCATACTAATATTCCACGCTAATGGAAGTGATCACTGATTAGTATGTCAAAAGGGAAATGGGATAATTCGGGTATGCCCACGGTAGCAAACAGGAGAAAACTAGCCCTTCTCCTGGACTGGCAGCACGATTCAGAAATGGGCTTGGTAGCGAAAGGGAGAGGTGTGAGATGTCAGCAGATTGTACAATGGATTGGAGAGAGCCACCGCCAAATGACATGTCAGGTAGCTCATTGACACAGGGATAATTGAGAGTTCACTGCCATAGGTCTCACCAGTTTGACATCTTTTCTACTTTCTGAGAATGACCACATTTTTCTACATTGAAGTCATAGTTTGTGATCATATGATGAATCGCTTAGCTTAGTAAAATTCTCTTTAGTGAGCCTTTCAATAGTTTTCCCAGAGAATTATTTCCTATGCTAGCACTTTGTACGTTTAACTATGATGAAGACAGAGACCAAATCTCTCTCACTATTGCATCCTTAACAACTAATGTAGTGAGTTATGGTAATGGCTCGATAAATACAGGTTAATCATTAGATTCTACTGTGCCTTTATAATTACGATTAGGATTATTTTACAAAGATTTACTATTTAGCATGGGTTTCATGTGCTATCTGTTCCTTGTATCTCCATTTAAAGTAAGGAATCTTCAAATAGTTGAAACCAAAAAATATCAAAGCTTCATAAATAATGTAGCATAATACTGAGATCTGTGGCTTATTATGCCCATTCTCCCTCAAAAAACAGAAGGCACTTTTCCTGTCCTTGAAAGACAGTCTGTAAAACACATTGTATTTCAAAAGCGAGTGGGGTAAAAATTATTGAGCAGCTTCTTTTCTGCCTATTTGAGATATAGAACTCACTCCAGTCCAGGATCAATTGAATTACGTAGGTGTCTAGAAGGATGAACTCAGTTCATCAGAACAGAAAAGTCTAGCTTCAGTTATGTGCAGCTTGTTACCCCACTTTTAAATCCCTGTCTTTACACAAGTCTTGCTTCCTTTAATAATAATTTTAAGAATGAGCTCAATCAGGGCTCACTATTTGCTCTTACTTTAGAGCTGCCAGGGGTGTAAGAATGTAGTTCTTCAGGACCACTTCAAAGCAAAATATTGAAATGGGCAAGACTTCTTCAGGATCAGTGTTCCCTTTTCACTACTGACCAAGAAGCTTGCGCCCTTGGCTTCAGCAGCCACCGAGGATCTCCAGGTTAGCCCTATCTAAGGACCGGGCAGGAGCAGCCTCTACACTTGATCTTTGCCACAATAATATGCAGTGACAAAAGCTCAACTTGTTGAAGGCTTATTGTATGCCAGGCCCATTCCATCTATTAAAGCATTTAATCTCTGCAACAGACTGTAAGATAAGTGCTATCAGTAATAATTCCATATTTACCTCTGAGAAAAGAGACACACAGAAACTGAGTTGTTCGTGACTAGCCAGAGTGATGGAGTGAGGAAGAGAAGCCAGGTAATGTGGTATACCAGCCCACATTTTAACCCCTTACCTCATACTTCTTCCCCAGGTACCAGGAAAGGGCTGTTGACTTTAGAGTCAGGAAACCTGGAATAGGGAGGATTGGTATGAATTTTGGTCCTACCACTTAAGAGCTCCAAACCTAAGCAGATTGCTACTATAAAATTACACTAAGAATCCCTACATCAGCCTTTCTTCATCTTTGAATTAGTGAGGTGTTAGATCTACATGTGAACGTAGGAGTCCAACGTAGGTCATTTGGCCTGTTCGAGAACAGATCCTACTCAGGATTTAGACTACTGTTCTCCCTATTCTACAGTCTCTTTCCATCTCAGTCACTACCACACAGACCTGTTACAGATTTAAATGCCCTAAGCTGTGGCAGGCACCTATATAGTGTCAGGTATATCACAGGTGCTCAATAAAAGCCATATTCCTTCATATCAAAACTTACTGTTCTATGGAAGCTTTTCTTAGGACCTAATTCTATTGACCTGGTAAAAAGAGGTAATTGCTTACTCATAGTGTTTTAAAAATGGTGTAAAAATAAATCAATAAGCAATTAAAAGGATATAGATAGAAAACTGAGGAAGAAACCAAGTTGGCAGAGCTTCAGATCTCCCACTTGCCCCATCCATATTTTAACCCAAACTGTTTCATTTCTTTCCTATACAGGAAGTCAGAAAATTGGGCACAATTTCAGACGGAGTGTCAGGGCAATGGTAGAAATAATGTAAATAGGAAACTTTCAAATCACACTGTCCAAACATCTGCCTATTCCACCTCCACATACAAAGACAACCCTGCAAACAGGTTTAAAATATGTCTGTTTATATTTAATTCCTTTGTAAAATCTGACCCAAGAATACAAAAATTATAAGTAACTACATGAGACGGTATTTTTCTGTTCATCTCTAATACCTCGGTAGGTTAATAATAGAGTTATGCTCGGGGATTGGGGGGAAGATAAGCTCAATATATATTTCAAAAATTGGTGAAAATTTTAATTATGACCAAAATGTAATATCTTCTGTAGATGACCCTTTTAAAATGAAGGGAAACGATAGCTGGAAGCATCAATAAATCTCTACCAAATCAATCAGGAAATACTTTTATCAGTGATTTGAAAAATTCCAGCAAAACTACTTTTAACTGCCAATAGGTCAATCAGGATGATGCTAATTGCCTACTCCAAATATAAACAACATAATTTCCTTATTCCCAAAGAGGTAAGGAGAAATTTAAACATAATCCATAGTTTTCTTCCGATATTTAAAGGCCAGTGACTGCTGGTCAGGATTTTCCTCAACAGTCTTAATTGTAAATGCCCAGTCCTACTTTACCCAATGGGCACTAATACACTTGAGGCCACATGTCCTGAATCTTGCTTGGAAAGAGATGGTCACCACCTGTCTACTGCATGGAATACTGAAGCTCGCGGTCTGGAATCCTGGTTCTGCCACAGAATAGTGATGTGACATTAACCAAATCACTTAACCCTCTGTAGAGTAATAAGTAGTACCTGCCTCACCGGTTGGAGAGAGATTAAACAACGTTACACTTTTAATATTTGTTCTGGTACCTATTAAGTTGTCCATAAATGCTCTTTTTATTATCTCATCCGTGCCCTGCTTGTATTTTGCACGTCCCAGAGTTCCTTTTACCAAAGGGCTGACTCACCTAGCCTTCAGTTTAGCCTATAAATGACTGGGCAAAGGACTTTTTCTGTACAGTTTTTAAAGCAAAGGAGTCATGCAATCAGAGGGTGAGCTAGCAGTCATAGCAGAGGTAGAGATGTCACCTGCTTAGTGGCCAGCAGCAGCCCTGACTCATATGTGGACAGCTCCTGAAGTAGCTGCATAATTACAACAGTTCTTTCAAAGAGCCATTCCTCTTGTGATGAGAGAGAGGGGCAGGTGTTCCACTGCCCACTCCCTTCAGTTCCTTTCAGCGCCTCTTCTTGCCCTCTCCTCTGCCCCACAACTCTCTTGCTTTGCCAGAGGCCCTGAGAGCTACCCAGTGCCTGACTTCCGGGAAGCAGTGCTTGATAGAGACTGCTGAGGACTTCATCCACCGGAATGGGACTGCTGGTTTTAAATGGCAAATTTGCCTTTGGGCACTTTTGACCTGACCTTGTCTTTCTTTTTGCTAAAACAAATGGTCTTCCTCCTTCTGTTTCCAAAAGACCCCTGAGACCAGTTTTGATTGACCTAGCCCAAAAGAAGGGAGAGACTTAATTTAGGGGAACACAAAAATATGCTGGCCTTGAAGAGTCTTTATTTCATGTAAAGTACCAAATCTACCACCAGTGAATAAATATATCCCAAGCAACTAGTATATCAGAACACTGCAAGGTGCTGAGGTTTCAAACATAAATACAGTGTATTTGTTTCCTCAGGAAACTCAAGAGCTAAATGAGCAGACAAGAGAGGGCTTATTATCACCATAAAGAGTAATACAATGTGACATATTATTAGGGGAAAAATGTATTTTACTGAGGCTACAGAAATATGAAATGAAGAAATAAAAGTATCCTTAGGAATTGCTATAAACGACCAGATGGAAGAAAAAGTTGGAGGCAAGCATTGAGAGATAAAGAGAATTTAGACAAGCTGATAAGAAAGAAAACAAGAAATTCCAAGCAAAAGGATACAGCACAAAAAACAGGGCTCATTACCCGGAAGGTTCTTGACAAATATGGCTGAAGGCAAGGATGATGTTAGGAGAGAAAGTGGAGGGAGGAGACCAAGAAAAGCCAGGAGAAACAGGAACACTGTGGTCTCTTTGCAGGAGTGGATAGTAGGAGATAATGAAGCATGTCATGGGGAAGAAGGGAAAGCCAACTTTTTGAAAACGGACTTCTTGGTTCCAGCCATTTTAGCAGTAAGGGGGCAGGGGCAGGAGGGAAATAAAAATGGAAGGTAAGATAAATACTGGGCACCAGAAGTTTTCAGTAAAAAGAAGTTAAAATGTTTCACTTCTGTATTTAAAGATAATGGTCATGTTTTCATGTAGCCATGAAAGGAAAACAGTAAGGCTCACTCACTGCCCATAGACTGGAAGGACTGGTCTACACACTCCCCAAGGGTTAGGAGAAGCAATGCCCCCACCCCACCTTCGTCTCCCAATTCATGTGAAGAAATAAGGAAGAGGCTTGGTGTGCCTGTTTTCAGGGTCTGGGTTCCTTTCTTCCTCTGTCACAGCTGCTTAGCCAGGACGGCCCATTCTTCTGAGTTTTAGGATGTCATTTTAAAAAATGAGTCCAACAGACAGCATTATCTTCTCACAGTAAACACTTATATGTGTTAGGTATTGCAATACTTCAAAATATTGTAGACTAACTTATGAACAGCACAATCTACTTATCCTCCTACCCCTGAGTCAGCAAATATCTCCTGTCATCGCTGTATGTTTCCTAAGTTTCCATAACAAATTACCAAAAACAGTGGCTTAGAACAACAGAAATTTAATTTTTCACAGCTCTGTGGGCTAGAAGACTGGAAATCAAGGTGCCAGTAGATCCACACTCCCTCTGAAGGTTTTAGAGGAGAATCCTCCCTTGCTCCTTTAAGCTTCTAGCGGTTCCTGGTGTTCCTTGGCTTATGGATGGTATCATTCCAATCTCCACTTCCATTTTCACGTGACCTTCTCTTCTGTGTCTCTGCGTTCAAATTCCCATCTGCTTCCTCTTATGAAAACACCAGTCTTTGGATTTAGGGTGCACTCCAAATCCAGGATGATTTCATCTCAAGATCCTTATGTCTTACTTATGTCTACAAAGACCCTATTTTCAAATAAGATCACATTCCGAGGTTCTAGTAAACATGAATTTGGGGCGGGAAGGGCACTATTCAACCTACCACACTCATAAATAAGCAAGTATCCCTGTCTGTCATAATTTGGCTTACAGCCCTGGGTTATTTATCCAGTATAGGGTAACAATACATACAAGAAATCATTGACTTAATGACAAAAATTATTTTTTTTAAGTATCTCTCCAAATAACATCATCAGAACCTCTCACATCATGACTCCCGCACGGTGTTGGGTTTTTGTTTTGCTTCCATTTGTAAAGGTTTATTAGGCCTCTGAATGCCAAAGTGTTGTATGTTATTCAAGTTTCCAATCCAAAATGCTAAAGCATCATTTTGAGGAAGCTCTACTATTGCAGACGCTTTAAAGATCCAGCAATGCGGTGGTAAAAAGATTAAGTCCAAGTTTTCTGTAGCTTCTTCTAGTGAGTGCACAGATGGTAAACACAAAATGCATACTGATATAATTTCAGAGAATGAGACGTGCTGTTAAGAAAAGTAGGTAGAATGTGAGCACTGAGAAAGATATGGGTCATGATTTTAGAATGGGTGGCCAGAGCGGGCCTCTCTCAGGGGACATTTGGACAGAATAATTAAGCTAGCTCCTTGCTGCCACTAATTTATGACTATTTCCTCCATTGCATTTTTACTAGAGATGCTAAATAGTCTAAATACTACATTAAACATAATCTTCCTACAACATAATCATGGTTCTTTATATCAAATGTCTGTTCTGGTCATTACACTGCCAACCAGCCACAGATAGAGGCACCTGTGGTGTATCCATTCACAATCATTACATTCCAGGCACTATTCTAAGTGCACGTAGACACAGAAAATACGCAACAAAAATCTCCAGTGTCATGTAATTTCCCTTGAGTGGGGCTTGCATTGTAGTATTGGACAGAAAACAGAAAACTGAGATTCATCCCCAGCTCTAACTCTTACCCTTCTCTTAACCTTAGCAATCACCTTGTCATTCTATACCTCAGTTTCTAAGTGTACAATGTAGGGAAATTGGACCAGACAATCTCTAAATGCCCTTCTGACTCTAGCACTCTATTGTTTTAATGTTGGCAGCAACTTGACTTACTACTAAGGAGACACATTAAATATGATTCAAGTTCAGGCAGCCTCCATTGTCCCTGGAATCATGAGTAGGAAACAATAGTGGGGACCTTGGGTGCTGAGGTCTGTAGTTCGGTGGTTGCTATCATTGGGGAAAAGATGGCGTTATCTACTTTGAAGCAGAGGGTCCACCTGGCAATTAGAAACATGCAAAGGAGATTTAGCCTCAGGGGGCACTGAGATGTCAAACACTAGACAGGGAATTCAGTGGCTTTACAAAAAGTTTGAATTAATACATGTGAAACCGAGTGCCTGGCACAGAGTAAACCTCAATAAATAAACTGGTTGTTATTATTAGCTTGTCCCAGAAGAACTATATTACACTCATAAGGCCACGGTAGAGTAACCGAGCAGCCCTTGCAAAGATTGGACAGAAAAGCATCAATTTGGTGAGCATGCTCGTTCCCCATACTCCTTGCACCCTAAATGCTAGTCTCTACCCACCAAAGGCACAAATGCCGATTTCTGGTTTGAGCAACTAAGTCGACGATGATGCACTTCAATGAAATAAAGAATATAAGTCTTTGGTTAGGCTTTGAATGAAAATGCGATCATATGCCACTTGATGGGAATATATTCTGAGATGCATCGTTTAGTGATTTCATTGCTGTACAGACAGCATGGAGTGCTCTTACACAATTCTAGATGAATAGCCTATTGCTCCTAGCCTACCAGCCGGTACAGCATGTTACTGCAAAACAGCTTAGATTAAATCAAGCACAAGAGAAAATGATACAACCAAGATGTGTAGAGAACATCAGGCTGCTGCTGTCTTAACACAATGCACTGTTTTAAAGCAAACTTTTTATAAGCAGGAAAAGTACAGTCTAAAATAGCAATAAAAGTGTACTTTAGTAACACAGTCATTTATTGTCATTATCAAGTATTATGTACTGTACATAATTGTATGTGCTCTACTTTGGTACAACTGGTAGCTCAGTAGGTTTGTTTACACTAGCATGTGTACAGTAGGTTTGTTTACACCAACAAGACCACAAACACTTGAGTAATGCATTGCACTATCACATTACAATGGTTACATCACTAGGTGATAGAAATTTTTCAGCTCCATTATAATCTTATGGGCCCACTATCATATACGTGATTCCTTGTTAAGTGAAATGTCATTATGCAATGCATGATTGTAAAAAATTTGGATTTAGACAATGATAGTTTTGAGATATCCAGGTAAAAGTGGTGAATATTTCCAGTAGGCAGTTGTATATACAGATCTATAATGTAGGCAAAAAACTAGGGCTGAAATAACAGATGTACCATCCATCTGCTGGTGCTGATGAGTCAGTGTTTCTGAAGTGTGTTCTCCAGACCATCTGTATTAGAGTAAACTAAGGTGGGTGTTAAGAGCAAGTTCCAAAACCCACCTACTGAATCAGAATCTCTTCAGTAGAATTTAGTGGTATGTATTTTAACAAGCTCCTGAGTGGTTCTTTTGTACATTGAAGTTGGAGAAACACAGGTAGAGGGAATTGGTGATGTTATGGCTCTATAGAAAAAGTCACCTGAGGAGAATTAGGAGAAAAGGCAGACTTGGAAGCCTTTGGATGTGGCCCGTTAGCACCTACAAGAGAGCGAGAAGGGCTCCATCTTGCCTTCACATCAGGGTAGTCTGGTGCTTGGGACTCAGCCCAGACCACTGAAATCCCTACCTTTTTGAGGCAAGGAGGTAGGTCCTTTCCTTCTAGAGACTCTAGTAGTCGCCCTTACCGAAGCTTGCAAACTTGTGGCATTTAGCTCCATTATAATCTTATGGGCCCACTATCATATATGAATTCTTTTCTTTGACTCTCACACTACTTTAAACTGTTGACTTAGTTGTCAATATTTACAAACCCTGAATGTCTAGCTTATCATGAAAGCTTAAAGAACTGACCTTGCTGGGCCTACATTCCTACATGGCAAAACAGCTCTCCCGACAGCGCCTTATACGGTCACTTAAGTTAGTTGGCTGGCCACCTGGCCTCTGAAAGCATTTGCACAATACCAGGGGGCTTTATCAGCCTAGCTTGCCCAGTCCCTACCCTGCATCCCTGTTCCCACACCAGCTTCTTGTCACAGATCCCAGAGTCCCTTAAGCATGGTACATAGTTTGGAGAAACCATGTGAAACAGACCCTACCTTATGTCTGCTGGTTTAATGCTCTGATTCTAGAGCCCGATTCTTGGAGCTATAGTTGCTAAAATGTCAGGTCACATGGAGAGAACTGGTGCAGCAGGCACAGGTGCCCCGGAAGCTGGGCTCACCTGAGGCCAAGGCGAAGTCGGACACTGACACTGATACTTCTGCTTTCTACCCACAGAGCCAGGCGCCCCGCTAACCGCAAATCAGCTGCCCACCTGGATTCCCCAGAATGAACCCTGGGGAGCCCCTCACTTTGTTGAATTCACTCTTCTTTGGGAGGCAGCACTACATGATTATTTGACCAGAGAGCTTCCCTAAGTCTGGGGAAGACTGGGTTTGGTTAGCCAAATTTGAAAAGCCCTCCCTGTGATAACGAACATCCTCATTTCTTTCTTTCTGTTTCCTTTATTCCCACAAATATTAGCTAATAGATTAATCCTTATTTTTGAAAATAAGAAGTTTGTCCAGAAGGTATTCAGCCATGTAGTATGAAAAATAGAGACATTTCCTGAAGAAGATACACGATACAAGAAACATTGTTCATAGGCCAATGACGCCTCAGTCCCCGTAAAAGTAGGTACATTCGGATCTCACACAGTTCTCCCAGTCACCATCAGCTGCCCCACCTTATTTTCCTGAATCTTATTGATGGTCTGAAATTTCTTCCCCTTTTTAAAAAGATTTTATTTATCTATCTCTAGAGAGAAGTAGCGAAGGAGAGAAACATCAATCAACTCTCAGAGCCCCCAACTGGGGACCTGACCCACAACCCAGGCATGTACCCTGACTGGGAATTGAACCAGTGACCCCTTGGTTCACAGGCCGATACTCAATTCACTGAGTCACACCAGCAGTGCTCTCTTCCCTTTCAAAGGTGATTTTAGTTTTGGGAAAAGCCAGAGTCACAGGGCAGGAAATCTGGGATGTAAGGACGCTGAGTCACCTGCATAATTTGATGTTTCACTAAAAAACACTCTGCAGGAGATGTGATGCATGAGCGAGCATGTTGTCGTGATGAAGCTGCCAGTCACCAGTTGCCCATAGCTGTGGCCTTCTGAATCACCCAGATAGTTTCTGTGGAGGAATGTTCAAATTTAATACAAATAACAATGCAGACCCTTTGCTCTACTTGCTCAGTCATTTTGAATGTGATGGCCACACAGTACACATGCTCACTCAATGGCATCTACTGCCCCCACTGACTAGTGCAGTAGAGTCATCGTTGTTCGCACATGTGCACTCCAGTCACTCTCCTTGGCTGCCAGGTTACATCAATGTCGTGCAAACTGTTCTTGTTACCTTAATAATGGCTGAACTTTTTCTGGACAGACTTCATAGTAATGTTAGACATTTGCATGTAATTTTTAGTGTTTTAATGCTGTGAGACTATATATTAATGTAAACAATTTGTCACTCAAAACTAGTAAACCAGCACAAAATGTTTCTTATCTGCCATAACAGAAGAAAACTTGAACATTAGCATTTGAACTGATGTGGAAAGTGCTTGAATTAATTCACTATCAGCACACAAAAATAAAACTTACCCACACAATTTTGTTTGAAGTTTGCAAACTTACTCAAAAGAATGTGGTTATCCTTTTCTTGATCATCTCATTTGTCGCCTTGAGTAAATATGTAGTGCAAGAAAAGTAGGTAGATTTTTTGGAGTTAAGCAGGCCTGAATTCAAATCTTACTTTGCTACATACTCTTATCGAAAACAGATATCCTTGTCTAAAATATTTTGCTAATAATATATAAGTTATGGACAACAGTGAGAATTAAATGAAATAGTAAAATTCAAACATCTGATATATCCTGGGACTTCTCATACTATCTTCTTAATAGATCTTTATTAGTTCCAGAAGATAACAGGTATAGTGAAAGGCCTCACATTTTTATAATAAAATTTTTGTATGAATAGTTCACCAAAACTTTAATGGGTAAACATCATCATATCCTCTGAGGCCATGAGTTTTACTCAGTGTTTTTTTTAACCATGATATGTAGATTTAACTTATACAGTAGTTCTTGATATTGTTATAATTACTATTAAATAGTAATAGAGAAAAAGGTTTTTGAATTTCAACAGATTGCCATTTACTTCAAGCAATATTTACTTTATCCTTTTAGCAAACATGTACTGTTTACTGTAGGAACAACTAATATAACATTAACCCTGCTCATCTTATAGAAAAAAAGACAGGTAAACATGCCATTGCACTACAATATAGAAACTAAGGAATAAATATCCTATGAGAACAGAGTGTTGAACCACTAGGTTTGGCTATAAAGAGGGAAAGATTCACAGAAGTGGGAGGTGATATTGCTAAATTACTACGAAAATAATTTTACCATCACAAAAAGAGCTTGTTTTAATGGCATTTTACTTGTTTATTACTTTACATTAATTTGTGTTCTGCTCTTTGAATCCATAGGTTGCTTTGTATATGAACACTTTGTTCTGAAATAGATGAAATAGATATACTGCATTTAAGAAAGATACACTCAGAGAGCTTAAAAAAAATCCCCTCATTTTCAAAATAGCATTACAGCATTTAATTTTTTAATAAAACATAATGAAAAAAGGGCTCTTTAGATCTTTAACAATTTTATAAATATGAAGTTATAGCCATTTATAAAATTATTGAAATTAATTTTGTTGTGCAACTGAACAATGTTACAATATTATCATTACTGAAAAAGCATTAATCATAAATTTACTTGGATTTGAGAAACCAAAGTTTTTATTATTTTCTGGGAGTTTCTCTGCAATAAAAAAAGAAAAATCTTATTTTGATATGGATGTTGAGTGGTTATCTGGGCTCACACAAAGCTAAGTGACTTTCTGAAGCTGGTCTATCATAGAAGTCAACTCACATTTGTGCCTTAGTAAAATACACATAAGCACATGGGTTGAATCTAGGGTGACTACACAGAAGTCTTGAAATCTTAAACATCAATTCCATATCCACAAATACCTGGACCTCCTAGAGTTAAAATAAAAATGTGTTGAGGCCCATAATCTTTTACTTCTTTACTGTTGTCCCCATGAAAGAGACAAACAAGATATTAGACCCCCACCCACCCCTACAAAGCTCACTCCATGTCCTAATGTGTAGTTTTACTAATACACAGGATTTCTTCATGTGAAAAATAAAGGTATTGGACACACAAATATTTGTGTATTTAATACCTAAAATTCTATAGTTCTAAATTTATGTCAAGTGATAATAAATGCAAATTTTATTCATTCTGTGTCTTTATGCTTGTCATAAAAAAGATAGATAAGTTTGGTGAAAATTTCACACAATTACTTGTCTGTGTGTTTGAGACTAATTTGTGTTATATTTTTGAGCAAGCCATGCTGTTCCTCCTGCTGTCTTCTGATTATGAGGACAATGAAGTGGACAATATGCATAAATAAAATTGCATATCTGCATAATAAAGGAAGTTTGCTGCTTATTTTTCTACAGAAATGCATTGATTCTGTTTGGAACAATATACATTTAATTATATGCTCGTAAGAACCAGAGAGCTAGAATATCTGAAAAATACGTAGTGGATGATCTTCTTTTCCTAATTTTATTTTACCATATTTATTCAAATCTGTTATCTGCAAAATATAAAATGCAATAGAATTCTTTGTAGAATTCAGCATCAGCCTACAGAGTAATGACATATATTTCAGTTTAACCATCCAGCCATGACTATGATAATAGAGAAAATCAATGCTGTTGGGTCAGACATCCCTTCTGAAATATCGTAAGAAGAAATGCAATACTACTCTGAGAAACAAGATAGGGAAGTTCATCTTACAGTGGAGTCTGCCACCAATCAAACTTGAGAATCAAAAATCAGACAAACCTGCAATAAATAGAAAGACTCAGAGACAGGTAGAGGCCCCTATTCTTTGTTCACTTTAGCAAAGCTATGGAGCAAAAAACAAACAAACAAACAAACAAACAGTCCAAGCTTGGCATAGACTGTGTCTACACCGCTCCACAGAAAGTGAATTATTAGGTCAACAAACAACTGGTTCAACAAGCCCTGATCCCCGCCCCGTACTTAATGATTTAATCAGTAGCTGTGACCTAATGTTGCCTCTTACTCCACAATTCAGTCTTCAGCCTCATGCTAACCTGGTGCTGTCAATTTATGCAGCCCATTAGGGAGAATTATGGAAACCCATCAGTTTTGCTGCAGTGGCGTGATGCTGAGAGGTATTTCAAATCAAAAGTACATGTGACAAGGAAGGAAAAAGGAAGCCATGGAAATAAAAAGTAGAGAGTTATGAAGATATGTGATTCCTTTAAAATATTATGGACTTGTATAGATCCCTAGTCTCCATTTTTCTCCATTTTCTCCATTTTCACTTCCATTAAAAATATATCAAAATATGACCTGAGACAGTAAGGGTGATATTAAAATGTTAAGGTTAAGAGAACAGAGATAAAATTAAAAAGTAAGAGCAAAAGGCTAAGGTGGTGGGGGTGGTAAGTGCAGATTGCTTATAAATTAGAAAATAAACATCAGTTCAAAAGTCAATTTATTTTCCAAAAAAAATGGAATGGGAAAAAAAATCAGCACTTACTTGTATGTGCTTTCTATTCACCACAAGAAGTTTGATTTACTCAAACACTTACAACTAATGATATATAAATGGGTAGAAGTGAGAATCTATCTGTAAGTTTTGAAGTGCATGTAGGGGAAAAAAATCTGTCCTTTTTTTCAATAACACCGTAAAGATGCACTTAAATTTCTACAAACTCATCAGAGAGGCATCCTTGAAAAATGAAACCTTCTTTTCCCTATTTTCAAGTTGCTAAGTAAGGGCTAGCATATACCTGTTCTATAACTAAGTACACATTTGCAAGTAAAGTAAGCTAAAAGTGAACATAAAGTCGCCTTGCTTCTTTATGTTTTTTAAAATAGCATCATTACTCATGAGATAAACTGAGAAGTGTCTCTAAATTTAGTTCATGAAACTATCCTCTGAAGAATAAAGCTCTTATGCTTGCATTAATATAGCTGATAAAAGTAAATTTTATGCTAGTGGGGAATAAGGAGATGATTCACAGACTCAGCCCGAGCATAGAAAAAACTGTGTTTTTATTTATTCTGCATTGATGCTAAGTGGAATCAATCAATGTAATAAAATTGTCCCTTCAAAAATAGTCTAGGACAATTCTGTTTATATGTAACATATTTACAGTCTGAAAAATAATAGATGATTTTAATTCACAAGAATGATGTAGTTCCTTGTCAATCAAATCTAAAATATTTAAATCTTTTCCATTGTCTTCAGTGGTGGAAGAGTTTCCTGTGGCTGTCCAAGTTTATAAAAATCTTAAACTCATTCCAGTCATTTAAGGACATAAGTTCAAATTGTGCTCCTGTCAAGACAGGACTCTCAATGAAAATAAACAAATGGACATAATTTGTCAGTCATACAACAAAAGGAGTATGTTCTAACTCATCTGTATTTTTCTCCCAAGAGGAATTTTTATTCACTCATTATGTTTTAAAGATATACTTACTGACAGGAATATATTTCCCTAACCAGCTTGTTATCCTTTAAGGCAAGACCAATGCCTTTGATAGAGATCCATAAAGATAACTTTTCTAAGGGAAGATTAAAAGGCACATCTTCTACCCAAATGGTTTTTCCTAACAATTTAAAGCTATTTAAATTTTTACTCAATACCATCATTTATTTTTATTTTAAAAAGAGTGTATTTGAACAAATACTTATATTCATTTGAAAGCTGACTTTTTAAAGCCCCTTTTTCTGCTCAAATGCTGCAGAATGCAGCGTGCTCCCCGACAGCTGAAAGAGCAGTGTTCTTTTCGCAGCTCCTAGCTTCCAGATCACTTCAGTTGATTCTAAACTCTTCATGGTCTTCAGGTTGTATCAAATTTTAGTTATAGCATTTTGCATAAAATTAATATGTATCAGATGTCAGAGAAAATAGTGCTAGTATCACGTCTTAATTTGGGTCTCAGAGAGTTTATTTTCAGTAACTTCAACAATATTTCACTTTAATGAACCTTTATGATAAACAGAAAAATCATTTTTTAAAAGGTAATAATCATAATGCAGTTAATTTCAGAAGCCTAAGAAATTCTGTGGATTCTGCTCGCATCAAATGACCAAATGGAAACACTGGCATATGATGGCGAAGTCTTTTTTGTTTGTTTTTCCAACTAGTTTCTAAATCCATGGTTTACAAAACCGCTGTTCCCCCTGCTACCCTTTTCTCTCAGCTGTTTCTCCAGATTTTAGACTGGAGGGCAGGAGGTGGTTATAAGTAATAAGCGAGAACTGTGGAGTGGAAAGAAGCAGAGTGACATCAGTGTGGTGGAGCAGAACACCACACCCACCATTCTCTCTCGCAATCCCAACAAGCATTTTGTCTGCCTCCTCCCCTCCCCCAAAGCTGGCAGCGCCCGAAGACTGCTCAAATGCCATTTGAAGTGCTACCCTCAGGCTGAGTTTAGCATCCTTTATAACTGGCACACAAAGTAAGTATTTTTAAAAATTCTCACAACCATCAAAAACATCCTACGATGGTAGAAGGCCTACTCAATGTACAAGAATATGCACACAAGCAGATATTTTGTTGAAGCATTCAGAAATATGACACACTCAAATTGGAAGCCCTAAGCATTTGAAAAGGACAACACAAATGCAGGGGACAAACAAAATAAAGGGAGAGCTTCATTCCCCCATTCTGTCCCTCTGCCTTCCTGCCCTTGTGAGCTCTCTAGTCTCTGGATTTGTCCTTGTCCCCTTTGTTCCAATGACGCTGCCGGTGGCTGACGGTGTTGTTTTGTTTGTGTGCAAGTGTGGCAAAACCACGGCTGCCGGGCTGCTCGGCCAGCAGTTCTCTTCCTCCCGCGTCTGCAGGAAGGCAGCCCTCGGCTTTACGGCTGTGGTAGCAGTTTTCACAGCCTGTTACTGTTTATGGCTGTGGGCTCTTCACCTTGTATGCTACCTGATACCTTGACTCCAAACAAGTGACCTACTTTTCACTTCATGGTCTGCTGTTGCTGTTTCCTAGCATTTATAGCCAGGAGGCCTCATTTGAAAACGTACCTCTGTGTATCCTTATAACCCCTCTCCTGTGTCTTCAGCAATTCGCTCTGCTTAGATTCCGCAGACAGCTGATACTTGGGTATTCTATTGTCAGAACTGAGACAACTGGTGTGGGGAAGAAGCAGGGCAAGACTTCCCTGGCTCCCGAAAGGTCTCCTACAACTTGTCAAGAGACTTAAAATTCATATTGATTCAGGCACTGTCAGTCTGTATCCAAAGATAATGTGTTAAAGGTCCCTATAAATGATGCCCAGAAAGGGCAATGAATAATATCACAATAGTCACTAATTATTTAACAGCCACTGTGAGCTAGCCAAAATGTATATAATTATCTTTAAATTCCAAAAACTAACAGGACGTATTATTGCTTCCATTTACAGATGAGGAAACTGAGACTTCCAGAAGGGCTAAGTAAATTTTTCCAAGATGATATCTAGCAAGTGACAGGGCAAGATTCAAACCCAGGACTGTCTGACCCTGAAGCCCGAGGTTGCTACGCTGCACGTTGATAACACCGGCAAGTGGGCTTGGTCAGTCATTCACACCTAGCACAGGAGCTGGGGTGCTCGATAAATGTTTGATGAGTCTGTGAATGAGCACCTTGCTGTGAATTACTTTACCAGATTGGCTTCCAGTACCTGACAAGTATTCTGAACAAGGGAGACCCTGGACAAGTTCGCTGTGATAGGAGAAAAGAGAGGTGCAGTCAGCACAGAGAGTGTGCACCAGCAGGCCTGGGAGAGATGCATTCCAGAAAAGCCAAGGAAAAAGCACAAGATTGCTATAATGTTAAAAGGATGACAGTGAGCAGAACAGAAGCAATCAGAGAAAGACAAGGGAGTACCAAAAACAATTCTGAGCTCACACTGCGGCCCAAAGATGACTCTGCTGCTATTATCCCTTCTTCCTCCCTTTTACCACCTCACAGTCAACATCACACAGCTAGGCAGTCATGGAAGTGAGATTAGAACCCAGAGCTTTTGCCATTGGGAAAGACAGCTTCCTGTACGCACAGACTTTAAATTCTTAAAAGTGCAATTTACTTCACTTTGAGCTGTACTTTCCTCAAGATCATTACCCATTATCTCAAGTGTATTTCTATTCCAGACCTGAGCTGTAGAACAGAAAGATCTGTATCCTTTTGAAAACTTATCCCAGCTCCTTTATAAACATCTAAGATGTGCTGTAATAATAAGAATATACCTGAGAATGCACTGGGGACCTCTCTCCTCTGTTCCACTTCACTGTTAATGAGCTAGCATAGTTCCATGGAAAATACCAGGGCACTGGCAATGCATGTGGGAAGAAGGAAGGGAGGAAAGAAGGAAAGGAAGGAAGGGACAGGGGGAGGGAGGAAGGAAAAACAATCTTTAAAAACAAATGTAATCAAAGTTAAAGTGAATTGGAGGTTATTGCATCTAGAGCCAAGGAAAGTGGACTGTGATTTAACTGGATCAGTGCTGTTGCTCTGTGAAAGAACGGTTCAGGAAGAAGCAGTAGCCAGTGAGGAAGGGCCTTGAAATGAGCTTCTCTGGGAGGAAGTGTAATGAACCCTGATGAGAGAGCTAGGCTGATGAGACCCACATGACTTGATGAGACCCATATGACACCCAGCGTCATTGGGAAGACTAATAATAACATTGCTATGAGGGCAAATGAGACGGGTCCAGCGAAGAGGTGAGTCAGGGGACCCCAAGAAGCACAGCTCCATACTGAAGCCAAATGGAATCGCACCTGGGAACCAGAGTAGCAGACTCAGGTTCTTAATGAGAAAGCTCAGCCTAGTGCTAGGATCGAACTCTACTGGTTTGGTAAGATAGGTCACAATTGCCAAGTGTAAAAGCTAGTAGTAAACCCACAGATTGAAATGAGAAGTACATGGAAGAGTCTGGTTAACTCATGAAACCTTTGTCATCCTAATAATTGAATAGCACAAAAGTAAGAGTTTGCCATTTCTCTCATTGGCATAGCAATATATCCTTCACTTTCCACTTACTATAGTCAGTCCAAGGTGCACATTACTTGTACTAAAGTGTACCACACTGCAGAGATTAAAGAGAAAGAAAAGGTGCAACAGTTCCCATGCTCCTGAGAATTCCTTGGTTCCCTTCCACGAAGCTTCCAATAAACTTAATTCTCCATTGACAACGGTCATGCAAAACTGACATGAAACGCCAGAGAGAAATTGTTCCCAAGAGTTTTCCATTTTAGGAGCTGTCTCTGGGAACTCATTTAAGGGGAACAGATAAAACAATGTTCATTCTAAGCTGTAGATAACAAAGAATGAGGTACAAACCAGGATTGTAAGGTTAAATCATAAACTCGGAGAAGTATCTTTTTCCCATTCTTCATCTTCCTTCCTTCTTTCCTTCCTTCCTTCCTTCCTTCCTTCCTTCCTTCCTTCCTTCCTTCCTTTCCTTCCTTCCTTCCCTCCTTCCTTCCTTTCCTCCCTCCCTCCCTCCCTCCTTTCTCTTCTTTCCTTCTTTCTTTCCTTCTTTCTTTCTTTCTTTCTTTCTTTCTTTCTTTCTTTCTTTCTTTCTCTCTCTCTCTCTCTCTCTCTCTCTCTCTCTCTCTCTTTCTTTCTTTCTTTCTTTCTTTCTTTTTCTTTCTTTCTTTCTTCTTTCCTTATTGTTGTTCAAGTACAGTTGTCTCCACTTTCCCGCCATCCGCCCCTGCCTCCCACCCTCAATACTTCCCCCCTTTGGTTTTGTCCATGAGTCAGTCCTTTATACGTGTTCCTTGGTGACCCTTCCCCTTCTTTTCCCCTGGTATCCCCCTCCTCCCTCCCCTATGGTTACTGTCAGTTGGTATATTGGCCACTTTATTTCAATGTCTCTGGCTGTATTTTGCTTGCTTGTTTATTTTGTTGATTAGGTTCCACTTACAAGTGAGGTCATATGGTATTTGTATTTCACCCCCTGGCTTATTTCACTTAGCATAATGCTCTCCAGTTCCATCCATGCTGTCACGAAGGATGGTAGTTCTTTCTTTCTTTCTGCTGTGTAGTATTCCATTGTGTAAATATACCATCGCTTTTTGATCCACTCACTTACTGCTGGGTGCTTAGGTTGCTTCCAACACTTGGCTATTGTAAATTGTGCTGCTATGAGCATTGGGGTGCATAAGTTCTTTTGAACTGGTAATAGAGAGAGAGTATGGATGTCTGTTCATAATACTATTTGGCTAAGCTAGTCATCAAGTAGACTCCTGTGTTGTTTTTTTTAAGATGGTGGAGATTTTGGAATTCCTATATAGCATTGGATGGAGTCAATATTTAGGAAAATATTGAAATTTTAAAAATGTCTTAAAATGTTTCAATTACTATAGAAGTGAATCTCATTAAACTTTAAAATTATTTTAAAGAATAAAGGAATATGTATTTTGAAAGATCTACACCATTTCTAAGACAGATAAAATATGCACATTTATCTGCTTTTTACAAAGGAATATTTTTAGATGTAGGCTGATTTGCTTCTTTTACTTCGCAACGTTATAAAAAAAAATTGCCACTGTCTATCTTGTTGCATGCAGGGACTATAGAATATCAGCTAGCTGTAATTTCACCTATAAAACTATATGTGGCCCATGCTGTCTAAATTCTCACTAATTTGCTATCCAAAATCCAGGAACCAAGTGGATTTGGATAATACAGCTCTCATTTTACAAATCTGCTATCCAAGTTCTTTCTCTATGAACCAAAAAACTGCATAATGAGAACTATTTATATATAACAGTTTTGTGGAAGCAAAATGTTTCACTTATGAAATACATTTGACTGGTAGTAACAGACCAGAAATAATAGTGGTTTAATAGGACAGAGGTTATCTTTCACAAATGTAAAGAAAGTCGAGAGGTAGGCATGACAGGTCTGATGTAGGAGAGACACAGCCAACACGGGCCCAGGTTCCTTCGTGTCTCTCCGTTCCCCTCACCCAACTGTGGCTTCAGTTCTAAGGTTGCCTCAGTTCTAAGACAGCAGCAGAAAGTCCAGTCCTCACATTTTCATGCCAACAGGAAACAGGAAGAATTGGAAAATGAAAGAGGTTCCTCATCAGCCTTATTTTAGAGAGCCTTTTACGAAGACTCACCCAACAACTTTTCCATCCTATTGTCCAGAACTCAATCATACAGCCATGCCTAGCTGCAAGGGAGATAGAAATACAAACTTTTACCTGGGCACCGTACCACACCAAATACAATCTGATTTTTTTTGTTAAGGAATAAGAATATTGTGTAGCACCTGTTGGTCTTACCAAATGCTTTTTTGTTTTTCTAAGGATTAAAAATACATTATAATCCAATATAATTATTTTAATGACTTTGAACAATTCCTTTTGTGGGATTCTTATACTACTGTTTCCATCATTAACATATAAAATTTAAGAGTTAACTGCCTTGTGGACAAATCCTTGTTGACAAATAGAGGTCACAAAACTAATCTAGCCTCCTACTAAAAAAATGTAAAATATATATATACATATATATATATCCCTCTCTCAAAGCTTTGGCATAAAGTTTTTGTTATGCTGCAGTATTTAGTAAAAGGTTAATCCAGTTTGGATCCTAACCATTAGATTAGTTTTCAGGCATCTCCAAAGTACAGTTTAGGATAGGCATGAAGGGGCTTTAAGTCTCCCATAATCTTGCTCATCTCCAGCCCCACCCCAATTATTTCATATCAATGGCTTTCTCAAATTTATTACACACACACACACACAATCTCCTGCTATGTAAACTCAGCTTTACAGTCACCCTTGCACTGTTTTCCATCTCGAATGCAGATTCTAGCCCTGAATTTCTATAATATGGAAAAAATGGAGTTGCCACTGTTGTGGCTACAAAAAAAT
This sequence comes from Pteronotus mesoamericanus, assembly GCF_021234165.1. NCBI lineage: Eukaryota > Metazoa > Chordata > Mammalia > Chiroptera > Mormoopidae > Pteronotus > Pteronotus mesoamericanus. Next base: position 9,360,073 of record NW_026555310.1, read on the forward strand.
ACTTGAAGGCCAGAGAAGGTTGTCCTCGCGGTGGACTCAGTATTAGAGAGACTTTCCTATGCATGCCAATTACATGTTAGAGGAGATTTTTAGGTTTTAATAAGAGTCACTAGAAAAGATAGAGAAACAAGGAGAGAACACGACATTTTCAAAGTGATTCTAAATATTCTCATTAGCCACATAAACCATTCTACCCACATGAAGACATTAGGGATAATGAAAACAAGGTTCAAGATGCTGTTGCTAAGACACTTCTCCAAACCAGGGTGAAAATCCCACAATAAATAATACATTAAAAAGCAGCCTGCTTTGTGCTTTCCCGTACTTTGATTCTAATATGCATCCTTATCATTATCAACAACTCTTTTGAACCAAAATGTTCCCTGTTTCTTTCATTTGAAAGTGCATATCGCTTAAGATTACTTCAGCCCAGATGTCACTCAGGGGAGAAAAATAAAGAGATATTATTTCCTTGAACTAATCTGTAATCCAAACTCATTGTTCTGTTTCCTTGGTGACTCATTCAAGCACCGCTGAGCAATTTTGCCAGGTGTTTATTACAGATTGTTTGGGGATTATGATTACATGCATATAAAAAGTTATTTAATGATTGATTTTAATTTTTTATGACTAAGAGTTACTTTTTTATTTGATGCTTTATAACCCTAAGGAAATGTTGAAGAAAACATAGCAGTTAACAGTAATATTTTAACAAACCAATTTCTGATCATTGCTTTTGGTGTTTGGAAATTCAGGATGACTTTACTTGTTCTGTTTTTAATGACACTATTCTGTTTCATATTGTATTATTTGGACTTAATTCTTACTAGCAGATATAAAGCCTAATATACATTGAACAACTAATATGTGTTAAAAGCTTTAGAAATTTGTATCTCACTTGATTTCCATGACAACCGTGAGACACTGGTATTGGCATAAGAGAAAATTGAGGCTCAGATAGGTTAAAGAATTTTGTTCATGGTCATAAAGCTTCTAAATGGCTTTTTCTTCTATAACAGGGTTTCCTTTGCAGAAAAGCCTTAAGCAAATAGTGCAGCTCTTGATAAATAATTATCTCAGCAAGTAAAGAGGAGATGATTTGCTTCCATCAAAAGTTTCAAATTCAGAGGCAAGATGAATGAAGGATTTATAGTTTTATGTGTTCATGCATTACACACAAGCATGTGTACCATTCACATTAATGTTGTACACTTTATATTCTCTTCCACTGCATAAAAAATTTACGGAGTGTGTGAGTTTTTCAGTGTCATTATTTGATAATTGAGCAGGCAGAATAGCGAGGTCAGAAGTCCTAAACTGCTAGTTCATAGGAAAAATCAGACCAGTAGTTTTTTCTTTTCATAGAGATTTTACATAATATCCCAATTTCTGAGTTTATTTGAAAATCAGATACTGTTTATCCTTGGCCTGAATTTCCATGGAGAGTCACTCAGTTGGAGTTGAATAGAAGAAGCTCCCTTTAGATGGGGTCTGGGCTCTATCTGGGTGACAGCCTTTGTCAGATTCATTCATTTATGTTATTTACCTGCCCTCTGTATGCATTTGAGTTTGTGATTTCTAACTTAGGTTCTAGGCACCAGCTCCACCAAATTGTAAAAAATAGGAATCCTGCCCTGGCTAGTATGGCTCAGTGGATTGAGCATTGGCCTGCAAACCAAACGGTCGCTGTTTGATTCCCAGTCATGGCACATGCCTGGGGTGTGGACCAGGCCCCCAGTTGGGGGCATGTGAGAGGTGACTGACTGATGTTTCTCTCACACGTTGATATTTCTTTCATTCTCTTTCTCCCTCCCTTCCCCTCTCTCTACAAATAAATAAATACAATTTTTTTTTTTTAAAAAGGAGGAATTCTGAGCTTGTTTTCCAAACCTAGGGTCCATCTCTCCTCCTTTGGTAACTGCCTTCCTTCCATTCATGGGGCAGTGTATGCTGGGTAAACCAGCCAGGTTGGCCAACGATGACCTGACTCCCAAGACAAGCAGGGTCAATCATATGCTGTCCTGGGAATTTGGAACTTGTACTTACAAACAACTCTTTAATATCTGCATGTAGCCAGAACCATGACTGCCATTTGGGGAAGTGTAGGGTGGACACACTTTTCTGTACTTTGCCATGTTTTGTCATTCTTTGAAATGAGAGATCTGATCTGGAGGAAGAGAGAGAAAGAGACAGAAGCTGAGATGAGGCCAGGACCTTGGAATCCATGAGATCCTCCTGTATCTGTACAATGTATCCTGTTACTTGCATACATTGTCTTAAAGTGGTTTCTGTCTCTTACATACACTTGTTCTGTCCTTAAAACTTGCTGAGTTCCCCTCTCTCTGCCTCAATTTCCAAATCTCTGAAAGTTAAAAAATAAGCCTGACAACATCCCATTGAACCTGTCAGATAGGATTATGCTGGTACTCAAATAAGTCTGTCCATATTCTTTGAAACCTGTAAACCATCATACAAATCTAAGGTACTACTATTATGATAGTTCTAACAAATGTTTAATAACTGGCATATAATAGATAAGTAAAAGTGGGAAAATATTTGTGTCTAGAGCAGAGGAATCATACGTATAAATAATAGGAAATAAGAATACATAAGTTGATAAGGCCAACAGTAAGTATGCCAATGTTAAATCAGTTAATTTTTAAAGAAAGAGGTAAGAGAGGATGAAATTTTTATAACTGTCTGAACAGTCAATGCTTAAAAAAAATTATCATTAAATTTTTTTAAAAGAAAAATCTTACAATTCAGATTTTTCAACAGAAATTCAGTTTAATTGCATAAACTAATTTGAACTGTTTTCAAATAATTGCTTTACTGAGTGAATATATAACCATTTTAATCACCAAAGAATCATACAATTTGGTAACTTCAAAAAGCATTTTTGGAAAACTGTTCAGCACCTTTGTTTCATAGTTCCACTGTGGATAAGTGACTTAGAAACATCTATTTCCATAAGTGAAACAAAAATTATTAAGACTTTTTAAATTCCAGAAATGTTTATAGAACACTGTGATCATGATTACAGCCCAATTTAAGAACACAATGTACTTGGTTGTGGCTGGTGTGGCGTGGGGATTGAGTGCTGGCCTGCGGATCAAACATCACCAGTTCAATTCCTGGTTGGGACACATGGCTGGGTTGTGGGCCAGGTCCTCAGTTGGGGATGTGCGAGAGGCAACCACACATCGATGTTTCTCTTCCTCTCCCCATCCCTTCCCCTCTCTCTAAAAATAAAAAACAGAATGCACTGAATGAAAGAATGAATGAATAAGTGCTAATACATGTGATATGCCAAAAAGAACACGATAAAGTCCCTGATGTCAAGGACTACACAGACTAATAGAAAGACGAGGATACATTTACAAACATCTGTGACTACAGGAAAGAGAAGAGAGGTGCTGGAATAGACAGACAAAATGCTACAGGCATTGGAAGAAACAAGACTTCATATATAATTGAGGCTGAGGGAGGGCTTCATACAAGTAGATATGGCCCCAAAGGATGGGTTAGATATTGAAAAGCAGAGAAAGCTGAAAAAATACTGGGGTGTGTCTTGAGGGGAGTGAGGAGCTGTCTTCCAGATCAGGAAAAACAGTACGATACAGACAATCCAGTGTACATTTTAGGGATGTCTGTTGTCAGTTTGATAGGTACATGGGGCATAATTAGGAAAGACATTGTGGAGGGTCTTGGGTTGCAAGCTGAGGAGCTTGAACCATATTCTGCAGGCAGTGGGGAGGCACTAAGAGTCAGCATGCGGGGGATTGACCAATAAGAAATCATTTCAGGAAATGAACTTGACAATTGAGTGTGAAGTCGTTAATGTAGGGCTAAATAGAACATAACGTAAGGTATGGGAAGAAGAGGAAGGCAATGAGACACAAAGAAGGGAACCCAAGAAAGCTTTTGCTTTCAAAAGCAAAATCAGTTGATTGTATTAGATTTAGAAAATAATTGGATGTGAGGATTCAAAAGAGGCATAAGTGAGGGACTAGGTAAATGGAAAACTTAAACATTAATTGCCTTCTCTGTCTAATGCTTCATTGAACTTTGCTCAATAATTGGCAAGAATGATTTACTGAATACAGATTGAATAAGGAAGAGATGAACTTCCAAAATGGAGCATTTTAATGATGATCTGTGTTACTTCTACTTCTGATGCCAGTGATCTGTCTAATATGAGCAAGTCTTTCCAGGTCTGGAAGTAGCTGGGTGGCAGAATAAAAGGGTCTGCTTTTTTGTTGTTGTTGTTAGAGATTTTATTTATTTATTTTTAGAGAGGGGGAAGAGAGAGTGAAAGAGCAGAAGAGAAACATCAATGTGCGGTTGCCTCCTGTGTGCCCACCACAGGGGACCCAGCCCACAATCCAGGCATGTGCCCCAAACGGGAACCGAACCAGTGACCCCTTGCTTTGTAGTCTGGTGCTCAATCCACTGAGCCAGACCAGCCAGGGCTAAAAGATTCTACTTTTAAATGATGGTATTATATAAAGAAACAGTGAAGTCTATAGTAGGGCTAGTTTTCTAACAACGTATTAATTCATTTTTTACATATGTTGACAAAATGAGGTCAGGAAGACAGAGGAGGAGTTAAAGGGTATTAGTCATGATTCTCCAGGAAAACAGAATCAACAGGATGTGTACGTATGTTGAAAAAAGAAATGTTTTAAGGAATTGGATCATGCGGCTTGGAGACTTGGTGAGTCCAAAATCTGATGGGACAAGCCCTTTTCCCAAATAAGGTAACATTCACAGGTTCCAGGAATTAGGATGTGAACATATCTTTGGAGGGTAGCGCAGAGGGATTCAGGGGAGAGTTGCATTTGAAGTTCAAAGGCAATCTGCTGGCAGAATTCCTTTTCATCTTGGGGGAAGTCAGTTGTTGGTCTAACAATATGATGAGGCCCATCCACATTATGGAGGACAATCTGCTTTAACTGTTAATCCCATCCTAAAACACACTCACAGTAACACCCAGAATAAATTTTGACAATAATACTCTGGGCACTATGGCCCTGCCAAGCTAAAAGGAAGATCTGTTTAGAATGGTGTTAAAGTAAGAGGAAAAGGAGCATGTGAAGAAGTAATGATAAAAAATATTAAAAGTCTCACACACCTGGCAGTGGGTTGAATGGGCCACCCCCCGCCCTCCCCTCCCACTCTCAGCAAAAGATACGTCCATATCCTAATCCCTGGAACCTGTGAATGTTACCGTAGTTGGAAAAAGAGTATTTGCAGTTGCAATTAAATTAAGGACATTAAAATGAAGTCATCATTCTGGATTTTCTGGGTCGGCCCTGAATCCTATGACAAGTGTCTTTAAGAGGAGAGGCAGGAGATCTAAGGCAGAAGAGGAGGCAATGTGACTGCAGAAGCACAATCTGGAGTGATATGAAGGAATGACAACAGCCACTAATATCTGGAAGAGGCAGGAAAGAGTCTTCCTTAGGAGCTCCAGGAGGATGGTAGCTGTACTGACACCTTGATTTTGGACTTCTGGGCTCTTGAACTATGCGAAAATCAACCTCTGTTGTTTTAAGCAATCCAGTTTGTGCTAATTTGTTACAGCAGCTAGAGGAAACACAAAACATCTGAGGATAAATATAATTGACTTTTCTATTAAGAAGGAAAGTATTAGTCACTTCCGAGAAAAATAGTTTCAATAGAGTGATGTGGAAAAGACCATATGTACAGGTTGCAAGGCAGAAGTTCCCAAACTTTTTCCACTTACGGGGACCTTTATATCCTAGTAACTTTTTCATAGCATTTCTAGGTCAAAAGCAATACTTTAACAGTTCAGATTATTGAGTAGTCAGTTCCAAACAACTTAATCAGTATTTATGTACTAGCAACTTAGTGGTTGTTTGAAGAAGTAATACATATAAATTCAAAAAAAAATATTTGACTGTTTTCAAGTTATCCCAATTATATACTTACTAATGGGGTGCATGCACCTGTTACACACTACACAACTTTTTAAACTTTGGAATTAGATTGACACCAGCCAATGCCATTTCCTGTTCCACACTGATTTTCACCCTGTAGTTGCTTTTATCACAGCAACCGCTGAAAGTCCAGCTTTGTAAGGATATGACATTGTAGAAAGGAAGTCAGAGCCATCTAACATTGAAACAGTAAACTATCTCAAGCTAGTATTTTGGGTGGTTTCAGAAAGACATCAAGTAACACAATGTTTCCTTTAAAAATTTGCAGTGCCCCCCAGGCAGTCCCATGAGTTCACTGTGGCTGCCACACTTGGGCATGCAGTTTGGGAAGCATGGGTTTAAGGAATGAAAGGTGAGAAAGTATATATATATATATATACACACACACACACACACACACACATATATATATATGTATATATATATATACACACAGTATAAATATATAGAAAGTATAGAGGATAATTATAAGATATTTAGTAGAAACTTAAGAAAGGAAAGCCAGAAGGTTAGCAAATATATTCTAAAAATAAGGACAAAAGAAATAAAAAATTATATACTGGACTACATCAAAATTTAAAAACCTCTGTGCATCAAGGACACAATCCACAGAATGAAACAGAAAACTATAGAATGGAAACAAATATTTGCAAATCATATATCTGGCAAGAGTCTGATATTTAGAATATATAAAGAACTCAACATCGAAAACAACCCAATTTAAAAATGTGCAAAGGACTTGAATAAACATTTCTCCAAAGTTACACAAATGGACAAAAATATATGAAAAGATGCTCAACATCACTAAGCATTAGGGAACTGTAAATCAACCCAATTTAAAAGTGTGCAAAGGACTTGAATAAACATTTCTCCAAAATTACACAAATGGACAAAAATATATGAAAAGATGCTCGACATCACTAAGCATTAGGGAACTGTAAATCAAAACCACAATGGGATACCACCTCACACCCATTAGATTGGCTACTATGAATACAAGCCAAAAAACAAACCAGGAAAGAACAAATATTGAATACCATGTGGAGAAACTCAATCTCTTGTGCACTATTGGACACAATGTAAAATGGTGTGGCCACTAAGGAAAAGAGTATGGTGTTTCCTCTAAAAGAATCAAAAAAGAATTACCATATCATCTAGCAATTCTGCTTCTAGCAATTCTTTGGGTATATGCCCCAAAGAATTGAAAGCAGGGACTTGAACAGATTATTTATACACCCACATTCATAGCAGTATTACTCGTGATAGCCAAAAGGGGAAAGGAACCCAAGTGCTTATCAATGGATGAATGGATAACCAAAATGTGGTTTATATATACTATGGAATATTATTTGGCCTTAAAAAGTATGGAAATTCTGACACATGCTATAACATGGAAGAAACTTGAGGACATTATGCCAGGTGAAATAAATAAGTCATAAAAAGAAAAATACTGTATGAATCCACTTTCATGAGGTACCAAAAGTAGTCAAATTTATAGAACCAGAAAATAGAATGTTGTTTGCTGGGGCTGGCGGATGGGTATAGATAGTTAGCTGTTTAATGGATACAGAATTTCAGTTTTGCAAGATGAAAGGCCTGCAAAACAAGGTGAATATTTAAAACTGCTTAGCTGTACACTTTAAAATGGCTGAGAGAATATATTTTAAGTTACGTATTTTATCACAATTTTTTTAAAGTTAAGGGAAGAAATATGATTGGGGTCAAACTTAAGATGTAAGAAGGATTTAAGGAACAAGATAAAATATATGCATCACTACTAAAACACTATACGCGTCACTAGCACTCTAAATGTTTAATAAACCATTTCTCCCAAGTTAGTACAAAGTCAAACTTTAACCCAATCTGAAATAAACATCATACATAACAAATTAGTGAGATTTAAGTGTACTGCCAATATTAGCCATAAATGTTGGCATAAAACAACATCCTATGAAAGTGTCAAGAAACCATTTTTTACACATACATAGAATATAGTAAAATAGAGGAAATTATTTAACTATCTGTAGAAACATTGATGGATAGTAAAAAAGACCATTTTGTTTATGCTCTTTATAGCCTAGCAAATATTTTCCCCCTGCTCAGATTCCCTCTTTTGCTCAGAGGAACTTTTACCATTTTAAAAACAATGCACTCAAGTTCCATGCAGCTTTTTAAAGTTAAATTAAGGAACTGGCAGAAAAATAAGCACTTTCCGGAGGGTGCCAGAGATCCCACCCATCCTAACTGAACTGTTCCCTCTTGTCAGGGCTGAGGATACAGTGGTCCTTTTAAAGCATGAATTTATGAGTTATTTTTTTCTCATCAGTACTTTTGAGCAATACCAACCTCCTTAAGCAGTTTCCTGGCACCAGGACATGGATCAGTCAAAAAATTTGTAAATAAACTCTACTATTTTCTCTGCTCAGGGTGAACTGCTGTGTCAGGAAGAATTTGGTTATAATGAAACTCCCCGCTATATTTATTAAATCCAAACAAGTCATAACACTCAGATTAAATTTTGCTTATTCTGGAATATGAGGATCTGTTTGAAAAACAGAGTTTAGATAACAAGAAACAACATAGTAACCATGTTTGCTGTGATCCTTACAAAGAGAAACAACTGCTTGCCTGCTTGTTAATAACTAATTCAAAATATATTGTATTTAAAGTGATTTGTTAACTTCCCCTTGTATTATTGGCCAGAGCAAACTATTTATTGATAAGCAGATTGCAATTTTGTGTATTTGTCAGTTCAAGGCCTTAGAAACAGAAGACCCAGCTTTCTACCTAGAAATCTAATCTAGGAGTGGTAGAAGTAGTACAAAAATAATTACTAAAAAAGGGAAACACATGTTCATAAAACTTTAAATGGAAAATAATTTTAAAGAATATTTTGTTACTTTGCAAATTTATCAAGTAAATATTGAATAATTACTTGATTTAACAATAATTGGACCAATCTTAAGCAGAGAGTATTATAGTTTGCAACGGTAGAATTGACCACAGAGTAGTTAAATAAGCCAACACTCTTACTCTCAGTGGCTCTCTTTTTGGAATGAAGGGAAAGGAAAAACTCGGTCTCTAAGTATGCTCAGTTGAAAAAAATTAAGTTAAATTAATTTAAAAGCATGGGAAAATTTGGTAGGAGATCGCCTATAGTAATTCCCATTTTGAAAAACTGGGCGGGAAGTGACCTTTCACACTAATTTGTATAGATTACAGGCAGAGTTAACCAAGGATATTGTGCACATCAATTTAGGCTGAAAATGGAAGTTCATTAAAATTTTCATTCCGCTTTTGAGCATCCTTTCGCTGAACCAGTGAATGGCTGTGTCGGCAGGATCGCTGGAAGCAAAGCCATCAAGTTGGCTCAGCAGTGTTCCACCGAGATGAAGTGGGAGAAGCGGCGGCATGCCGAGGACAGGGATCCTGGGCACAGACCGGAAGTTTAGGGTCGGGGGCTGTGGAACTGCTGCCCCGCCAACCAAATACTAGCAGGTGGCGCGCTTAGCGGGGGCGCGCTGGGACGCCGTCGGCCTCACGGGGGGCGGGGCGGCCGCCGGTCGCAGGTTGATGACGCGCTGGGCCGGCCGAGGAGCCGCCACTTCCTGGAGTCGCCGGCCGGGGCCGCTAGCTGTAGTCTGCGCCGGACCCGGGAGCCCACGGTCGCCGCCATGTCCCATCAGACCGGCATCCAAGGTAACGGCGCCCAGTGTGTTCTGCGGGGAAGGGCCTCCTGGGAGGCTTCGAGCGAGCCGGGCGGGTAACGGGCCGGGCAGGGCAGAAGTCTGGTCGGGAGCGCGTGGAGTCGGTCTCGCGGGGCGAGCCGGGCCTCTGCGCCTCCCCGCACTTTGGTGTCCCGAGAGCTCCCGGCCTGCGTCCGTCCCAGCCCGGGCCGGTCAGCCGCCACGTTGCAGACGGACCTGAAATTCTCTGGAGCGATGGAAATTGGTTTTCTGGGCGGCCTGGGTGAAGGGGGCGTGCCTTCCACTGCCCCCGAGAAATAGCCTAACTTTCCCCCTTTTTATCAGGTAGTGAAGACCCGGGAAGGTGGAGGCGATAGTATCTCCTGCTGTCGAGAGACGGGAGAATTTTTCTTTTTACGGTGCAAAGGAGGTTGTTATAGGATTCTGACTGTAAAAAGAAAGATGCTGGAATGTTTTTGATTTCCACTAGGAGTTCCTAAACTCTCCACATTTTCTCTCAAAACAGGAACATGAAATATGTTCTGAAATGATGAGTATGGGATATTTTAATCTTTCTCAGGTACTTCCCCAGGGAACTGGAAAGTCTGATCTGTTTGGCTGCCTTTAATTATCCGTGCAGGCAGTTCAATGTGCAATTATATCTCACCTCCATCCCTCGTTTGAAAATGGGCAGTCTGGAAGTGCTCACCTCACCACGGGCAAATAATGTGTCCGGGGGTTACTCAGGATCGCTTGAGTTCTGATATTAACACAAGCTCTCACTGTTACTAGACAACGATTTTTTTCTCTAGATGAACATTTCTTTGTGTTTTGTTCTTAAGGGTCGTTGACACTACCCTCTCCTTCCCCTGCGCACAAAAACATGATCAAAATAGTCCCAAATCTGAAAGTGTTGTTTTTGTCCGCGTTATTCAATATATAACTTTCCACGCTTGAGCCTTATCGCAAGCACTACTTAAATAATGGTTCTTGCTGTCAAACTTGCAACCCAAGAACGAAATTGAAGCTTTAGTAGGAGCAGAAGGTTTAGGTTGTTAAATACATATTAACTCAGTGAGCTTATTCCAGCATTTTGGGAAATAGAAGTTAGAAAAATGTAACCAGAAGTATAAGCTTGAATGCGTTTTATTGACTTTAATAGGATCAAGATAGGATATCTGATATTTAGTTTTTTTAATGTGGAAATGTAGAAAATGTATTGATGAAGGTGTTTCTGTTTATTACAAGCTTTAATCAGGATAGGATATCTGATATTTAGTGTTTTTTAAATGTGGAAATATAGAAGGTAAATTGATGAAAGTGTTTCTGTATATTATAAGCTTGACACTGGACTAGAATAGGAAAGCAGGTTTTCAACATTTTTCAGAGAAGCAATAAAGGTGCTTTACAAAATTGTAATTTATTCATTATTGGGTTTGAGTAACTTTAATATATTCACTTCCAGTGTTATTTCTCTGGAATTATCTAGCTAAAACAAATTAGAATTAATATTAATATACTTTATATTTCTTAGCTATATACACTATCCACTATGTTTTACCTTTGTTTTTAATTTAAATTACTGATGATAAGAGGATGCTACATATTGAAGATATTTTGCTTTGTATTATAATTTAGTTTTTCTCACTTAAGTAGCATTAGAAAGTATTAATACATAAGTATAAAAAATAGGTTTACGTTTATTTTTTTCCACAGCAAGTGAAGATGTTAAAGATGTCTTTGCCAGAGCAAGAAATGGAAAATACAGACTTCTGAAAATATCTATTGAAAATGGTTAGTTAAACATTTTTATTTATTGCTTGTCCTTGGATTATTGGGTGTTAAGTTTTTTAACTTTAAAGTCGTTGTCAGTGACTTGAACTGTTAATGGGAAGCAAATTCAAAGCTTGCCTTTAGGTACTTGGATCCTGTACATTGTGGGCATGGCCCACGGCCCCCTGCTTAACTTCTGAATTCTGAACTTGACTACCAGGGAAAGAGAAGGATACTGTTTTTTGGTGTGACGTTGTCCTCTTGTACTTTTTGTCTCAGTTTCTGCATGACAATCCGTTTCTAATGTCAGTGCTTCCATCTCTGGAATGGCAGTCAGTAAACAGGTGATTATCTGAAAAAACTTATTTATGAATTGTTGTTCAGTAAAGTTAGTTTTGAAGTAGAAACGAAGGATTTCAGACTCCAGTTTCTCCACTTGATTGCACTCTATGCTGCAGAAATGATTTCCCTTTCTTTTGGGAAACAGTTCTGAGAATGTAACAAACTATAAATTGATTGTTTCAAAATCTGTAAACAGGGAGAAATTGGTTGGATGGGAGAATCTTTTAAATCATCTAGATTTGAATTTGAACAATTTATTTTATAGCTCCTTAATCACAAATGAATGTTAAATATTCCTTTGGCCTAATTTCTTACATACCTTGAAATATTTTGCTTTGGAACAATAACTTGTTCTCTCATAAACTGGAAGTAAATTTGCTCTCCATTTTCTACCTATATATTAAAAATACCAGAACAGTTTGAAAATATGCAGTTGTTCTACATATATTACCACACTGAATAGGAGTAAACATATGCTGTAAAGCAACATGTTTTAGAAATACTGAGCTAAAATTTTAAATGCATTACTTCCTAACTCACTAGTTACATAAAATAGTAAAGTTTAACTACCATCACTACAGAAGAAAAATGACACTATTTCCTAAATCATCATTTTCTTGTTTTACTTTATTTTGAGAAAATTACAAAGAATAAATAATATAACAAATAGCTCCTGTCTCCTCTTAATAACTATGCTAATATGAATAGAAGTTTATCATGTGACTGTGCAACATATTATATATCCATTCTATTGTGGATGATATTGAGGCTGTTTTCAGTTTCCACTATTATATAGTGCTGCAGTGAACACCTTTGTATATATGTGCAAGAGATTCTTTCTGCAGAGTACATTCACACTCTTACTTGGTTCTGCCAACTAGTGCCTTAAAATGGCTATACCAATTTATGCTACTGGACTAATTTTAAATTAGAGCATTATGGCCAAATAGGAGCAAAACCTGGTTTTATTTAATACTTCTTAGTGTGCAATTCAGTGTTAATTTCAAAATTATCCTTTGAGTGCTATATTTATTTAAATATAGTTTCTTGATAACTTTCAGCATAAGCATTTTAGGAAATAGAATATAATCACCCATTCTTCACCCATCCAGCTCATCTACTTATCATATTTATCTGTTCGTTTTTTGTTTTTTAATATATAACATTACTTTAACTATATTTGTCATGAAGTTTTTATATGTTTTTAGTACTGCTTTGCATCATAATTACTTTTTGTGTAGCAGGCATTTTCCTTTCAACTTTTTTGATGTGAATAATAGTAATTAGGAAATAACTATAAATTTATGTTTCCTTACTCTCTCATTTGGTATTTCATACCATTTATGTATTTTTAAAAAAATGTTCTTATAGAGAAACTTGTGATTGGATCATGCAGTCAGCCTTCAGATTCCTGGGATAAGGATTATGATTCCTTTGTTTTACCCCTGTTGGAGGACAAACAACCGTGCTATATATTATTCAGGTTAGATTCTCAGAATGCCCAAGGATATGAATGGATATTCATTGCGTGGTCTCCAGATCATTCTCATGTAAGTAACTTTTTTGTAACTTGCTTAACATTAACTGCTAGAGTTTTTTGTTTCTGAAATATTGCTAGGCTACTTTGATTAGAGTAATAATTGTAATAATTCTGAGAACTAATTGAACATTATATTAAATATTCTTTTTTTAGTATATTTTATTGATTACGTTTTTATAGTTGTCCCACTTTTTCCCCTTTTGCCTCCCTCCACTCGCTACCCCACTTCCTTCCAGCGATCTCCTCACTCTTAGTTCATGTCCATGGGTCATGCATGTAAGTTCTTTGACTTCTCCATTTGCTATGCTATTCTTAACATCCCCCTGACTTTTGTACCTACCAATTATGCTTCTTAATCCCTGCATTGTTTCTTCCAACGTCCCCCTTCCCCCTGGCAGCTGATAGGCCTCCAGATGATCTCCGTATTTATGATTCTGTTCCTATTCTGGTTGTTTGCTGCTGCTGCTTTTTTTTTTTTTTAAGATTCAGTTGTTGATAGTTGTGAATTTGTTGCCATTTTAATGTTCATAGTTCTGATCTTTTTTTTCTTAAATAAGTCCCTTTAACATTACATATAATAATGGCTTGGTGATAATGAACTCCTTTAGCTTTACCTTGTCTGGGCAGCACTTTATCTGCCCTTCCATTCTAAATGATAGCTTTGCTGGATGAGTAATCTAGGTTGTAGGTCCTTGCTTTTCATCTCTTTGTATACGTATTGCCAGTTGCTTCTGGCCTGCAAAGTTTCTTTTGACAAATCAGATGACAGTCTATGGGAACTCCTTTGTAGTTAACTCTCTGCTTTTCTCTTGCTGCTTTTAAGATTTTCTCTTTATCTTTTACCTTTGGCATTTTAATTATGATGTGTCTTGGTGTGGTCCTCTTTGGGTCTAACTTGTTTGGGACTCTCTGTGCTTCCTAGACTTGTATGTCTATTTTCTTGGCCAGATGAGGGAAGTTGTCTTTGATTATGTTTTCAAATAAGTTTTCAATTTCTTGGTTTTCCTCTTCTCCTTCTGGCATCCCTATGATTCGGATGTTGGCACATTTGGGGATGTCATAGAGTTTTCTTATACTATCCTCATTTTTTAAAATTATTGTTTCTTCTTTCTGTTCTGGTTGAATGTTTCTTTCTTCCTTATGTTCAAATTGTTGATTTGAATCCTGGCTTCTTCCCTTCCACTGATGGTTCCCTATAAAATTATCTTTATTTCACGTAGTGTAGTCTTCATTTTTTCCTTTATGTTGTTGCCCTACTCATCAGTGTTTGAACTCTATGTCTGATAGGTTGGCTATCTCTGTTTAGTTTAGTTCTTTTTTCTGGAGCTTTGATTTGTTCTTTCATTTGGGCCAGAGTTCTTTGTCTCCTGAAGGTGGAGCCTCCCTGTGTTTGTTTCTGTGTATTAGGTAGAGCTGCTTTGACCCCCTGTAAAAGGCACCTGTAAATTGTGTGGGGCAGAGCTTTAGGAAATCTCCAGGGTGGGGCGGCCCACTTCACTGCTTTGTGGCTCTCTGTGGGGTGAGGGCTAGTGAGAGGACTGTGCCTCCGCCTGGTTTCTGGGGGTTTGCCTGGCACTTGCCCCATTTCTAGTCACTTCACCCACTTCCCGTATGTGACTGTCTCCCCTCCAGCTGTAGCCCTGGTGTTGAATGCCAGAGTGCGTGGGTTTGTGTATGTTTTAAGACTGTGCGCACCCTTTAAGTGAAGTTTTCTGAAAATCTGGCATTTTCTTCCACCGCCCCAACCCCCACTGGTTTCCTACAGCCAGAAGTTATGGGGATTTATCTCCCTGGCACTGGAACCCCGGCTGTGTGGTCTGGCCTAGGGCTGGGATTGCTTGCTCCTAAGGTATCCCTCACTCCCAAGGTATCCCAGTCTCTGTTCACCACACATGAATGTGGAACCGCCCGTGGCCGTTCTGCCACCACCTCTACGTGCCACACTGCACCATACTGTGTCTCCTTGCCTCTCTGCCTTGTCTCTTCATCTCTGCCTCTCCTCCTGCCTGGGTGAACGTGGCTTCTTTAAATCCTTGGTTGTCAGACTTCCATGCAGCTTAACTTTCTGATGGTTCTGTGTATTACTTGTTTTGAGATTTAGTTGTAATTCCTTTTTGTGTTTGCATGAGGAGGTGATGCATGCCTACCTATGCCTCCGTCTTGACTGGAAGTCCTATATTAAAATATTATTAATAGCTGCCAATCAAGTGATACACAACAATTTCTTTGTAAAGTTAAAATTGACTATAGAATGACTAAATAGAACAGAAGACAAAATTAATATATGGTATACTGCCAGTATTTTAGAGTAATTCTCTTGTTTCTTGTAGAAACCTGTAATTTTTAACATTATTTAGACATTATTTTTAAAAGCCATTCTCTCCTTTTTAATTTCATATATCTTATCTGAAAGAAATACTAGATTTGACCATGTAGGATTATGAAATGATCTCTGTTGGTTGACAATTATCTTTAGTAGTTTTCTGTAGATGTTATTAGAGTCTCTTAATAATCATATATATATATAATTCTTTTATTAATGTGGCCCTCATAATGATATATGCCATGTATGCCATAGATAGGTCATGAAATTTGATTCTTATTTAGTAATATCTAATCTAGGTTTGCTTTTAGTAAAATGTCAGTATGAAAGTTATTTCATTTCAGTTTTCCTTCTCATATTTTAAAATGGTGTTTTAGTAGTTTTTTATTCTTGAACTCATTTTATACTTTGAAAAATGAGTAATTTTTAAAGTTTAGATTTTTTTCCCACTTTTTGAAAAATATATTATAAATTGAAATCTCCTTTAATAGCCATCAATAGTTTAGATGCTAGTGTTATAATGTCTATTTGTAGACACATACTTTAGTGTATTACAGTCAGTGGATTTCAGCTTTATCACAGTTTATATTATTTTTAATGTATTCAGACAGTGCTTTCTTTTGTAATGATAATTTTTTATCTATAAACTTCTAAGCAGACTTTCACAACTTAATAGGTTCGTCAAAAAATGTTGTATGCAGCAACAAGAGCAACTCTGAAAAAGGAGTTTGGAGGTGGCCACATTAAAGATGAAGTATTTGGAACAGTAAAGGTACAAAACTTACGCTTTTGTAATTATACAGGATTGAAAAACTCCTAGGTAATGGGTAATTGATACGAATTCAGTTTGATGAACTTGTAAACATAAGAATAAGAGAAAATATTGTTATATTTCATATGATACATAACATTGTAACATTGCACTTACCCTTAAAAATGTTAGAATCTCCTTTGTTAGACTTTAAAAACTAGAATATACCTCAGAGAGCCTCTGGTTCAACCCCTCGTTTAGTTCGACCATTTCATTTTAATGGTGTGGAAATAGGCTCAGAAAAATAACGGAGTAATTCATAAAGTAATTTTTAGATACTGTGGACATTTATACCCATGTTGTAGAAGCAGTAACTGTTGTATTTAAATCAGAACACTAAGGCAAGTAAATTGATTAAATAGTTAATTGGGATAATTAATTTATTTAGTTAAATTATGACTAAAATGTACTGTTATAAAATTTATATGTAAATACATATATTTATACATATATACACACAAATTGGGGAAATTGAAATGTATTTTTTGAAGAGTTTTTTTAATCTAGACCTTTTATTCTGATTTAGAAAGTAATATAATCTGTTGTATGAAATACAAGATCAAATGGGAATACTTGGCTAATTCACCAATTCTGTCTGGTTTCCCAATTCTGTCCTCAGTTTTCCAAATCACAAAATTTTGATGAAAAGTAGACCACTTTGGAAATATTTTTTCTTTGAGATAACTATCATTATTTTCTATGAATAATTATAAAGAAATTATGTCATTATAAAAAGAATTCAGAATCTGAATATGTTGATTATTAAATAATTGTAGGGCAGGCTTCCCTAGAAGGTTAATGATAATTGTACTTTAAATTATGACTAGGTTCATCTCATTGCTGGCCTTTACCACCGCCGCACTCATAAAAAGACCTAGTAAATATTAAACTTCAGGAAATGAAGAGTAGATTCCCTCCTTAAATTTTTTGAAACCTATAGAATAGAGGATTAAAAAAATAAGAAATCCTCACTAGACGGTATATTTATTTATTTTAGGCAGAGAGGGGAATAAAGGGGGAGAGAGACAGAAAACCATCAGTGAGAGAGACAAACATGGATGGGCAGGTTGCCTCCCGTGCACTCCCTGACCTGGGTGTGCGCTCTGACGGAGGATGGAACCCACACCCTTTTTGGTGCAGAGGATGACACTCCAGGCAACTGAGCCAGCCAACCAGAGCATTTCTACCTCTTTTTCAAGAGAGTAAAGACTTAGGGAAGAGGAAGGAAGAGAGAGAAAGATGGAAAAACAGTAAGGGGAAGAAAGAAGAAATTGTAAAATTATTGATAGTATTTATTTTCAGTTAAAATATTTTCTGTTAAGCCCTAGCTAGTGTGGCTCAGTGGACTGAGTGCTGGCCTGCGAACAGAAGGTTGCTGGTTTGATTCCCAGTCAGGGCACATACGTAGGTTGTGGGCCAGATCCCCAGTTGGGGGCATTTGAGAGGCAGCCAGTCAATGTACCTCTCACACGTGGATGTTTCTCTCCTTTTCTTTCTCCCTCCCTTTCCCCTCTCTAAAAATAGATAGATAAAATCTTTTATATATATATATAAATAAATATTTATATATAATAAATAAAACCTTTGTATATAATAAATAAAACCTTTAATATATATAATATGTATAACCTTTTTATATATATGTATATATATGTATATGTGTATATATATAGTTAAATTAGTAATTTTGTTTGTCCTAAATAACCTCACTGAGGTTTGACTTTTAGAGAATAATAATAGTGCATTTCTCTGCTTACAGGAAGATGTATCACTACATGGATATAAAAAATATTTGCTGTCACAATCTTCTCCTGCCCCTCTGACTGCAGCAGAGGAAGAGTTACGACAGATTAAAATAAATGAGGTAAATTACTGTTTTGAAACCATTGCAAGATTTTAAGTATTTGAAATATATTTTTAATTAATAGATGTAGAGATAACTAGACAATAGAAGGTTAGGTAGCTTACATTTATTCTGTTTAGTTTAGAGACAAGACTGCTGAATGTGTTTTCAGGAAAAAAGTGAATATTAAACCACATCAATTTCATAAATAGCTTTTTTCTGTCATCATAATATATGTGACAGAATAGTAAATCTTTCTCTGTTAGAAGTACAACTGTTTTTAACTCTGTACTTTGAATACTAAATAATGGAAAAAGTGTGTTACCCATGTAGTGCCAGGAATATTATATCTAATGAGGTTGCCTGAAGCAGGTTTGTTTTATGTTATTTCGGATAATAGTGATGACTAAAGAAAAAAAAATAAATGTAATAAAATGAAGAGTTCTAGAAGCTCTGTATATTAGCTTCTATGAACACTACTTGGATGGTGTTTAAATATGAATGTATTTAGCATATTTGAATTAATAAATTCCATATTATAGCTTATCATTTTTTAATGTGTTTACTGCATCCATTCTAATGAAAAGTTAGAAAGGCTACTGTATTTCTACTGGAATTGATAAAAAAGAACAAGTAGCAGAAACCACTATTTACTAGTGTGAGGAACAGACTAATAGGAATTAGTCTGGAAAGTGATTAAATATTATTAAATATTAACCTGATAGCAAGGATCTATTTTTAAATTATTTTACCTCAAATAATTTGAGTAGGGATTTTTATGTAATTTTTTTTTTTTTACAAGTTTGATAGTTTGTTTTATTCCTTGCAATCAGAACCCAGAGGATCGTATTGGGGTATGCACTTGCATATGTTATATGATGTTTTCATTATCCAGTATCATTTATACTGTAGAATCTCCATTCACTTTTTTTTAAAGTAAAATTTCTATTTGACTCTTTGTTGCAACACTGCAAATGAGACCCTATATTAGTTATTATCTCTTGAGTATAAAAGTCTTAAACATAAGCATTGAAAGCTTTCTTGAAGTACCTTTCTTCCAGTACATGTACACCCATATTCTTAATAATGAAAGCTCTGAGTCTGGAACTTCTGCAGTTTGTTGAGCTGTGTTGTGTCTTTGTTTACTGTTTGTACTTCTTTCAGTTCAGTGCATGGTATTTGTGTTTCATTTTATGTATAGTAGAACAAAGTAAATTTCTATATGTAATTATATATATACACACCCACATATGTCACTGTTTATAAATTTTACTATACAAAATTTGATAATTAAGGTGTCATCTGAAGACATTCAGAGAGCCTAGTGGCTCATTGCAGTTGTGCCAAACAGAAACAAAAACCCCAAATGCACCATTAACACTTAGTTCACTCCCAACATTTTCATAAAGATGTGTCATGTGTTGTGCATGTTCACGAGTGCAAGCAGAACATTAACCAATGTGAAAAATTATTTGCTTTTTAAGTTTGTAGTGGTTTTAGTGTTAATTTTAATTACATTGAAATGGGCAAGGGTGGAATGACCACTTTATAGAAATAAAGTTTTGTGTCTTTGCCATATGATACTACTAAATCCTAAAAATTAATCGGTACATTAAATATGTCATACTTAGGTACAAACTGACGTGGGTGTGGACACTAAGCATCAAACACTGCAAGGAGTAGCATTTCCTATTTCTCGAGAAGCTTTTCAGGCTTTGGAAAAATTGAATAACAGACAGCTCAACTATGTGCAATTGGTAAGAGACATATAATGATGACTATGAAATGGCTGCTTTTTTTGGGTAGCTTATGGCTTATAGAAGGTTTATTTTTAATAGATTTAAAATTTTTTATTTGCTTCCTGATTTTTATTTACATTTTTAAACTACAAAGGCAATATTATAATATGTTCATGTGAAAAATTCAAACCTATGTAAGTTTCCCCTTGTCTCCTAGTATTTTAATAACAACTTTTAAATTATCTGTTTAAATGAATATATTTTGTTTCTTGTTGACAGGAAATAGATATAAAAAATGAAATTATAATTTTGGCCAACACAACAAATACAGAACTAAAAGATTTGCCAAAGAGGATTCCCAAGGATTCAGCACGTTACCATTTCTTTCTGTATAAACATTCCCATGAAGGAGACTATTTGGAGTCCATAGGTATATGACACATTGTTTTTAACATGTTGCTTATTGCTTCCTTGGACGACTTAGTTACAGTTTTATGAGGTTTAGTATTTACTTTAATTGACATGCTGCTAATTGTAGTGTTGTTTTTTAACTTAACAGTTTTTATTTATTCAATGCCTGGATACACATGCAGTATAAGAGAAAGGATGCTGTATTCTAGCTGCAAGAGCCCTCTGCTAGAAATTGTAGAAAGACAACTACAAATGGATGTCATTAGAAAGGTAATTATCTACGTATTTATCCATCTAATTTATTTTATCTAATTTATCTATCAACATACTTATCTAGTGCCTACCTACTTATTTAAAAATGTTGCAGTTCTTGCTAGATTTTTACTCTTTCCTATGTAGTTCATGATCTGTTGTGATTTATGAGTATTTTTTCCTTGATCTCATCATAAATCCTTGTGATCTCCTCCACTCCTATCATGGCCCCAACCCTCCCTAGATATCTGTACTCTCAAATATGTAGCCACAAACTACATGTGACTATTTAAATTTAAATATAAATTAAAATTAAATAAAATTTAAAAATCATTGTCTTAATCACAGTAGCCATATTTCAAGCCCTCATTAGCCGTGTGTGTCTAGTAGCTACTGTACTGGACAGTGCAGAATTTAGAGAACATTTCCATATTGTAGAAAATTCTGTCAGTGCTGCTAGAGCTACACTCCTGTGAATGTCTTAAGACTTGTTATTAATAAGGAATTACAGTCTCCATTTATAATTGAATCATGGGATGGTTGAGAATCCATTTATTAGGAAAGGAGGGATTGGACATAAACATTTGAATTTGGGGAGCCAAATTTAGTTTCTTAAATATAGGTGAGGTATGGATGAAGACATGGTTTATTCTTGATACCGTCAACTCTGAAAACCCAAGTCTTTACAAACTACAAGTGTTTTGTGTACTGAACGTTTTATGCTTTTTAAGTTAAGCATCTTCTGTAGCAAGTACTGGTTTTTCCTATACGAGAACCAGATAGTAAATATTTTAGGCTCTGCCATGCCACATGTGGTCTTTGTCATATATTCTTCCTTGTTTTATTTTTACAACCATTTGAAAATATAAAACACAGTTTTGGGCTAGATTGACCTGCAAGCCAAAGCTTGCCATCCCTGTCCTATAGTGATTTTAAGTGACCCAGGTGATGAACCATGAGTAATATTTCTCGAATATAGTGTATCAAAGCGGAACTAGAGAATATAATAGTGGCATCAACTTTTAAACACTAGTTAAATGGAAGAAGAAAGACGTTATTACAGCTGATTGTATATTCAAGCAACGCTTCTTCTACCTCCCCCACAAAAGATGAAAGTGCAACTATTTACATGTGGTCTTTGATTCTCTCTTGCTGGAATGGGTGTTATATATTTATTTGTGAGCATTCAGACTTGGAAACTGGCTCTTAGTAGGTTTTGCATGTTGTACTTTCTCATTTTGCAGTGCTCTTTCCTAATTTTGTCTCTTGCAGATAGAGATAGACAATGGGGATGAGTTGACTGCAGACTTCCTTTATGAAGAAGTACACCCCAAGCAGCATGCGCATAAGCAAAGTTTTGCAAAACCGAAAGGTCCAGCAGGAAAAAGGGGAATTCGAAGACTAATTAGGGGTCCAGCTGAAACTGAAGCCACTACTGATTAATATTATATCAAGTACTACAATACTAGTTTTTTAAAAGTCCAGCTTTTAGTACAGGAGAACTGAAATCATTCCATGTTGATAATGTAGTAAGGGAAAAAATTGTACTTTTTGAAAAATAGCACTTTTCACTTCTGTGTGTTTTTAAAATTAATGTTATTAGAAGTCTCATGATTTCTATTTTTGAGTTGAAGCTAGAAAAGATTTCAACACAGTGATGTTTAATTTTGTCACACTGTTTTCATAGAGTGCTGATTCCACACTTTCACATAATTCTTACAAGTTTTTTACTGATGGGCCAATTCCAGAAAGTCTAATGTCTGAAAGTAAGATGTACTTATTACTCTTTAGTGAGATATCTAATTTTTTTTCTTGAAGGGAGAAAGACCTTAAACTATTCATACTACTTAAGGAATATGTTAGGAACCAGGTTAGATTTTCTAAGCTGAAAATCAGTGTGCCTAAGAAGAGGAGGAAAGTTGCTTACTTTGAGGAGCACTGCTCTCAGAATGAGATCATGCCTGCAACTTTTAGAAACAGTGCTTTATTGCAGCAGTCTTCTCTTTGACTTCTTGGTTTTTTAAATAGCATTAAAATTTAAGAAGGTCACCTCACTCTGAGACCTTAAGGGTACAAGATACTTTCTGTACTGCAGGATTTCTCATGTCATTGAAAGACACGTTTATACAGCTTTAGTTATTTCTCTTTCTAGTGCTTTAAAAAATTTCTATTTCTAAAGTAAGTCATTTTATTATAAGTAGTGTGAGGCCAAGTATTTATGCTCAGTTGAATATTAAATTAATATAATTCAAAAGCAAATAATACTTAAAAGTCAATAATATGAAAAAGTTGTAAACATCAAAATCGATATTTCTCCAAAATATATTTGTAGGCATATGTTGTGCTTTATCACTTTTGAGCAAATATTCAGGTTTAATCAAATTGTTTTAAAGTCCCAGTACTTATTAGCCCAAGACAGATAAACACATAAGAATCTTGTTTCAATTTATATGTTATTTCAAAACACACTGAAGTGTTTTCTAAAGCTTTGCATTTTCAGCTACAACCTACAAAGATTTTGAGCCTCATTTTTCTTTGATACTTGAAATAGAGGGAGCTAGAACACTTCATCACATTTAATCTGTTAAACCTGCTGTGAGAGCCATAACTTGGACGCGTTTTCTAAATGAACTGTGGGGATCCAGGATTTATAATTTTTTGATCTAAACTTTATGCTGCATAAAACAATATCAGAAATGCACATTTCATAGAATACAATATGAAACACTTTTACACCTTATTATCTAAGGTAATGTATGCACCTTTTAGAAATTCGATGTGTGTTCAAGTGAAGCATATTAGAATAATTATAGTTTGACAGATTTTTTTTCCTAGAATTAAGAGTACTTGTGTGGGGTTTTGTTTGTTTACAAATAATCAAACTATAATGTTTAAACATACAAAATAATCAGCAGTAATGTTGCACTTGTTTACTAAAGATATACTTTAAGTTGTTCCATGGGTGCACACATAGACATAACATACACACAAATTTCTGCATTGAGAATCCTGAAGCCAGTAGTTTAAGTCAGAAAGATTGTTGACCTGTCATGAAGGTATAAAATAATTTAGTAGTAAATGTTTTTCTGTACCATTCATGTGCAATTGTACTCTAAATTCCACTACACTACATGAAAATAAATGGACATTCCAGAGTATAGATGTGATTATAAGATCTTAAATTATTATTAAACCAATGATTGTTGAAAATCAGTGATGCATTTGTTATAGAGTATAACTCATCGTTTACAGTATATTTTAGGTGGCATCATCATAACAATGAAAGGTGAATAAAATATTCCCAATAAATTTATATAGCATTGAAGAATTACGTCTTCTGTGGACATTTTATAAGTGCATTTTATATTGCAATAAAATTTTTTTCTCTTTAAGTTGTGTACTAAGTTGGTTTTCTAGTATAACTTTTTTTGTAATGTCTGTATAATTCTGCATAATGCCACACCTGGTGATAACTTAGAAATCCCATTTATCTGTTTATTTGTTATTAACCTGTCTAAACCAAAAAGGATTTTAAAGAGTTTGAAACCTGGGCAAGTTGTATCAAGAGTGCTTAATTTAGATGAGAACTTTCCCACTGCTGCAGCAATGATGAAAATGCCATGAGTTATGTAGTTCCTGTGGTGATAGAAGTACCTCAGTACAATAGGGTGCCCAGTGTGCTTGATATTAAGCTCTTAAGAAACCATCTTGTTCATTCAACAAGTACTGAATGCACTATGGTTTGTGATTCGGTATCGAATTGATCCTTTTTATTAGAGCTATCTGGCAAAATGGGTGTCCTCCATAGCAGTTTTAGAAAAGATAGAGAACTGTCCTCAGGAGGACTGATTAAAAACTTTAAAAGTTACTACTCAGAGGCATTTCTACTCAGAACTAAAATAATGTGCCTGAGGTATGTATTGTAGTTTGGAATATCCTTTCTCACATTTTCTTTGCATATATTGCACAGCCAGTCAGCCATTACAAAAAGTGCTGATTTCAGGGCTTCATATTCAGGGGTTTTGATACACAATGTGTGCCCAGGAATCAGTTCCACAGATGATATATATGTAGCCATAACCATAACGTGGTACAGTTTGCATTAAATGATGTAAATTGAGTAAATTTTTTCCCATTCAGTCAACAAACTTAAGGACTATCACTGTGTACTGGTGTATAGTGGTTATGATTTGTGGTGACATACAGAATCAAATCTAGTCCTTACGGTTGACCTCCAGCTTCCGCACGCCTCAGCCAATCATTGTCTCCTCCCTTGGTCACTCTGCTCTTGCTCGGCTGTTTGCTATACCTTTAAAGGATCAAGCACATTGCTGCCTCAGGAACATTGAGAGTGCTGTTGTCACTGGATCACATTCTAAAATCTACATGTCTTCCTTCCTCAAAGCATGTTTCTTCTTATGCTCAAGTGTCCTCTTAGGTCTTCTCACACACGCACGCACACAGTTCGTCTCTTCTAAAATACAAGCTCAATGTGAGTAAGGGACTTGGATTGATTTCTCTGTTGCATTCTCAGGCCTGAAACAGTGTGTGTAACAGTGGGTATTTGTTGAGTGAGTAAAAGAACGAGAGATTTACCTCTCGTTGAACAGTGGAAAAAGGAACACCTTCCAACAGTGGTAGGTGCAGGACAGAGGCTGTGGCCTCCATGACTGTATTCCTGGCCAGGGGAAATACTACTGACAGAGCCTCTTGCCCTCTGAAGACCATGGTTTTTATCATAAAGAACTCCAGTATTGACTCCTTTCTGATTAGCAAGTGTCTTCCTGTGGGGCTCCTCATTCAGCTGACTGCTCCGCAGAGACCTCTGTTCAGCTGCCAGTGCTGATCTACCACCATATGCACTTGCAAGGATTCAGCCTGGACTTAACTCTGGATGCTTAACTTCTGAAGAAGCAAGCCGTTATTGGGGTAAATTAGTTTCTTAGTTTCCTATTACTGTACCAAGCTGTATGGATAAGATAACATGGGTCCTACCTATACATGGGCACGTGTGTGTGTGTGAGATGCTGCCACTTGCTGGCTAAATGAATCAGTTATGCACTGCTAGTACCGTAATGCATAACATAGAACCCCCAAATGTAGTGGTTTAAAACAATAATTTCACTGTCTACAGTTACTTAACCAACTCTCTTGGTTACTGTTTTCATGGTATATCACCATGCATTTATTGTCAACCTACTGGTATTTGCTTCTTTGAAACTAAAGGTCTCTTATAGACAGAATATAGTTGGATTATGTATTTTTTAAGTCCATTTTCCAATCTCTGCTGTTTAATTGCAGAGTTTAGTCCATTTGCATTTACGTAATTATTGAGAAGGTTGGATTCACATCTGCCATTTTGCTATTTATTTTCTATATATATTATGCCATTTTTGTTCCTCATTTTCTTCCATTACTGCATTCTTTTGTGTTAAATAGATAGAGTCTTCTGTGATATCTTAATTTCCTGTCATTTGTTTTACCTTATTTTTAAGGCAATTTTCTTAGTGGTACCCTGGGAATTACAATTAACTTTTCTTTTTTTCTTTTTCGTTCAAATACATTTGTCTCCATCTTCCTGCCACCACTTCCCCCCGCCCTTCTCCCCCACCTCCCTCCCTCAACATCTTAATTTACAGCAATCTAATATGGACTAATACCAACTTAATTTCAGTAGTATACAGAGACTTCACTCCTGTATAGGTCTGTGCCCTGCCCCCTCCTTTGTGCCATGATTGTCATACAAATTCCATTTCTACACATTGTGTGCCCACCAACAGATTTTAAAAATAGATTTATAAATATTTTAAAACAAAATAGGACAAAAAAAAAGAAGTGACAAAAAATATTTATAATGTTTTATATTTAGCTATGTAGTTACCTTTACAGGTGCATTTTATTCCTGTATGTTTGAGTTACACTCTAGTCCTTTCATTTCAGCCTGAAAGATTCCCCTCTTTTCTCATAGGGCATATTTTATTCTGAGAAATTCTTTCAACTTTTGTTTGTGAATTTCTTATTTTTTCCTTCAGTTTTGAAGAACAGCATTGTTAGAATTTCTGGTTGACATTCTTTTTCTTTTAGCACTTGGAATATAATATCCTATTGCCTCTGAGCTCCATGGCATCTGATGAAAAATCAGCTATTAATTTCACTGAGGATCCCTTATACCTGTTCAGCCTCTTCTTTCTCGCTGCTTTCAAGATTGTGTTTGATTATGATGTGCCCAGGGGTGGATGTCTTTGAGTTGACCCTACCAGCAGTTGTTACTTTCTTGGATGTGTGAAATATCAACATTTTTCATCAAATTTGGGAAGTTTTGGGCCATTGTCTCTTCAAATACTCTTTTTAGAACTTTCTTGCCTCTTTTTTCTGGGACTCCCATTATTCATTGTTGGTAATCTTGAACGTGTCCCACTGGTCTCTGACGACCTGCTTATTTTTTCATTCTTTTTTTTCTTTCTGTTTCTTGATTGATTTATCTTCAAGCTTGTTTATTCATTCAGTTTGTCTGCTCAGATCTGTTAGTGATCTCCTCTAGTGAATTCTTCATTCCTGTTATTGTACTTTTCTACTTCAGGATCATTTCTATTTGGTTCCTATTTATAACTTACATCTCTTTATGGGTATTCTCCATTTGGTAAGACATTGTTCTCATATTCTCCTTTAGTTCGTTAGAAGTGATTTCCTTTAGCTCCTTGAACATTTGTTTTAAGGTCTTTGTCTAACAAATACATTTGGGCTTCCTTCCCAGGTTGTTTCTATTGATTTTTTCCCAAGGTATGGGCTGTACTTTGCTGTTTCTTTGCACGTCTTGTCTATTTTTGTTGAAAACAGCATTTAATGTGGCAGCTCTGGAAATCAGATTTGGCTCCCTCCCCAAGATTTGCTGTGGTTGCTAATTGTTTCAGTTCCTGTTTATTTAGTGACTTAAGTAAACTAATTCTGTGGAGTCTGTTTTCTTTACAATGTGTGGACACTGAAGCCTCTACTCAGCTAAATCATCAGCTAATGAAGGGACAGATTTCCTTAAACATCTGTAACCAATTAATCTCCCAGTATTTGCAAGAAACTCTGTATACATGTCAAGATACACATTCCACAGAAATTTAGACTGTCTTAGTCTTTACTTCTTGCCTGTACAAGAAGTAAAGCCAGAGGTAAAGATTAGAGCCTTCTCAGGTCTTTTTCTTTGAGCATGTGCATGGCCTTACACGTACATGTGGCTTTCTGGGTTCCCAGGAATATATTGGAGACTTTTGCAGCCATAGTGTATATCTTGTTCCTCAGCTTTTCCTTTTAAGCTTTTTGGTTAGCCTATTGTTTTCCCCCAACTGTTATTTATCACCTCAGGCAGCTGTGATTAAAATATTTGCTAGCAAATGTTTTTGACAAATGACTCCACAGAGGGGCTTTTAGCACTAGGTAAGCTTTAGTGAGGTCAAAAAAGATAAGCCTTTGAATGGGAGTCTCAAGGGAACCACCAGAGATCAAATAATTACATTTCTTTTAAAGTAAGGCTTTGAAAAAACTCCAGCTCTCTTCTATTCCCTCCAGTACCAAGAATGTGGGCTGTAATTTTTCAAGGCTACCACTGAGCTAGGGAGCAAGGAATGAAACACTAAGATAAGTTAATATGCCACAAAGCTTGTTCTTACTGAGATTCAGCTGTTTTTCTTGAGTATGTTTTCTGGATTGCTGCAAACCTTTGGTTACATTTCAGCTCTGAAACAGTAAATTCTGATAATTCTTGCCAACTTTTTCATTGTTTTTATGGAGAGGTGAATTTTCAGAGTTCCTTGCCATTTGCCAGGCCTGAATATTTAAGGGCAGATGTTGTTATTGATATTTCTTGGCCAAAAAAAAAAAAAAAAAGTGTTGTATGGCAAAGCTTCCAAATGTGTTTGACAGAGAAATCTGTAGCATGTGCCCTCCATTAACTTATGAATTGATTTAAGAATATTTTACCAAAGAATACCACTACCGGAAGTGATAATGATTTTTTTTAAACGGCTACTGGTCAGCATTTCAAAATATTTAAGGCCACTCACTAACTTATGATAGTCAAACTCCATTGTAAGTATAAAGATGGATGCTAGTCTTTCTCTAAAGTATATGATATTTTCTCCATTTGGATATGCTTTTCCAAATGGATATCTCCCTTTGAGAATATGCTTTTCTTTATAATAAAAGTTCTTTCATTATTTAGACATTTTATAAAGGGGATGAGGAACTAAGGATGTGGTCCCTATTTAACTTTTTAATTCTCCCCACCTGCCAGCTTTACTGAGCTACGACATATAACATTACCTAAGTTTAAAGCATACAACAGTTTAAAATGTATGTGTTGATTTGATACACTTACATACTGTAAAATGATTACCATCATAGCATTAGCTATTTTTTAATCTTAAAAGAGGTGGAGAAACCATCTGGCTATTAGAATGGTTGTATCAGGAAAAAAAGTCACTCAAGTCTAGGATTTGGATTTCAGCAATCTCTGATTTAATTCATGCTACCTAAAATTTCAGAAGACTTAGGTATAAACCAGAATGTTATTTTATTAATCATAAAAAGACACTGCAACAGAAACTGATAGTAATTGTAATAGTTTTTGTCTCGTTGTTACTACATTATCTTCTCAAAGGCAAATTCAGGCAATAAGAAACCAAAATTAAAAGCTACTAAATAAGCATGGAGTTAGTGCAAGGAAAACAGATGAGACGACTGTCACAAAAATTTCAGCAAACTACCCTGATGCATAAATACCCAGTAGAGGAAACCATATGACATAATCTGGAACACAATATTTCTTTCCCCAGGACAGTAGCAGAAACATGACAAAGTCTTATTCTTGGCTCACTGCTGACCTAAAGGCCTCCGATAACACCAGTAACATACAAATAAAACGATTGTTGTTTTTGTTTCTCTTTTTTAAGTTAAAAGTACATTTTAGTCATTATTGAGATTATATACTGGTAGACTTTTTTTTTTTTTTTAAAGCTTTGGTGGTGTTAAAGCTTCTCAGCCAAGAGAATCCCTCTGTCACAATATGTAGTTTTAATGTTTCTTTAACACCTGTCATTACCTGATACCGTCTTACTTATTTACTTATATATTGGCATCTCCTTCTGAACAGACTTTCTCCTGATAAATTCCTTGAGAATAAGGGCTCTTGTATATCCACTGTTTTTATATCTGCCTGAACTATTGATTATTGTTTTAGGTCAGATTATTTTGTAAGATTTTTCATAATTTAATCAGAGGAATAAAATATTAGCATTAATTTGGAGATTTACTGCCATAGCCTCTATAATGACTATTTCTGAGATTAGAATTTGAATGATTAAAAAGCTACTTCTATCTTACAGTGGAATAGTACAAACTTTAAAGGAATTTGGAGAGAGGATGGTCAAAAGGTATAAACTTTCAGTTATAGGATGAGTAAGTTCTTGGGATCAAATGTCCACCATGATCATTAACAACACTGTATGGTATACTTGAAACTTGCTAAACAAATAGATCTTAAGTGTGCTCACCAAAAAAAAGTAACTATATGAGGTGTTGGATTTTTTAATTAGCTTGATTATGGTAATCATTTCACAATGTATACATATAACAAGCGATCATGTTGAATACCTTAAGTATATATTGGGTTGGCCAAAAATCCATATGGTTTTTTTCCATAAAATGAAAGACATATTTTCATTTCCACCAATAACTTTATTGATTTGGATATTTTGAGTATGTTGCCGATCTCCCATGTGATATAACGTTGATTGTTCTCAATTAACATCTCTATTTGATCGCTGCCAACTTCAACTGGTCCGCCTGACTGTGGGGCATCGTCCAGCAAGCAATCTCCAGCACGAAACCTCATAAACCACTTTTGACAGTCAGCCACAACAACTTCTCCATACACTCGTTAATTCTCCCCACCTTCCAGCTTGAAATAATAAAGCATAATATACCAGAAATGTTGCATAGTTTCTTTCATCTTCAATATAAAAATGACTAAACAAAAATTTACCAATTTTGATGTTTTTAAAAAATGCATGCTGATATGAGAGCTGCATTATACAATTTAAAAAATTTTTGAATGAAGGTAAAGACAGCTAAACACTTAAGAGAGCCATCTTACCAAAAAAAAAAAATGAACTTTTTGGCCAACCCAAAAACGATTTTTATTTATCAGGTATGACACAATAAAACTGGAAAAAATAAAATATATGCTGCTTATTTTGAAAGTGAATAACAAAACTATGAATAGCTGAAATCTATGGCCATTTTACATGACTACAGAACCAAAAAGTGGGCAGAGCAATGAATACTTTAGAATATCTTAAATTTCTCTTAATTATATATTAGAAAAGTGAAACAAAACTTTGACTAATTGTTCCTCATAGAACATAATGAGAGAAAATAGAATTTAAAAATTTGAGTTGGCTAACTAGCAAGCCAATGGGTCAGAAACATGGTAATAAAAACAAGTTGCGCTCTCTGGTAACGGGGTTGGTGGGGGATTCTCAGCCACATTGTCATTACTCATTAGTTTGCACAATCAGTTGTTGGAGGTAACATTAAAAGTTCACATCAAAGCTTACAAAACTTGTCAAAAATTTTTTCAAATATCTGTTTAAATTTTTCTGTTTTAATAAAAAATTAGGAGGAAGCATATTCCCAATGAAGAAAGGCTTCAACTAGATGTCACCCCCGGCTTTTTGTTTCTGCCTGAGGGGAATGGTGCATATAGCCCAGACATTATTCTCCTTCGAACTTTAGTGAAAGTCCTGTTCATGTGTGAGCTGAGGACAACCCCTCTGCTGTTCGTTCTCACAGCTAAAAGAGTCACACAAGTTTAGCAGTCCATGATGCAACAGGCACAATCAGGCAAAAAGATGAAACTGTGGTTCATGCTTTGGAATCTTAAATTTATTGTGTTATTCCCACCCAAAGAGTTAAAGCACAGTCATACTGTGAGAGGGGAGCTGGGCCTAATTTTGATAAATCTGCTATCAATTCCACTGGATGGAATAAAAACATCTACTAAAGAATACTGTAACATTTTCAAAATCAATGAAATGGTTTACTCATTTAAAAAATTTGAATAGTTTGGGTAACATTCCATACTCAGAGCTATATATATGCTATTTTACATAAATGCTTTTATTTCAAGAAATAGTTACTTGTATTTTAAAATAGTATAATTATGTTCAGTGTTATAGATCATACTGTGCCTCAAACTATGTGGGTTCCTACTGAGATTAATTTGACTAAGTCATTTTACTTATTTTCCTTTTCCCTTTTCAACTAGCAAATGTTTCTTTCTGCTTACTTAATTTACAAAAGTTATTAGAAAGATGTGCTATTTTTCTTTCCCAGGAAACCATTTAAGAAGATCTAAGAAATACAATATAAAGATTGAGCATCTTCCCCTGTACCCCACTGTACATACTCCTGTTCTTAGTGTGTTAATGGAAGAACTAAAGATATAAAGCTTACTGAATGAATGAATGAATGAATGAATGAATGAATGAATAATTGCAGACACTTGGCATTCCGTCTATACATATTAGCTTTTCTATCAGCCAGTTTTCATGCTTAAGTAAATTACTTCCTTCTGCTTACCCAAAGCTGAAAAATAAATTTTCAAATAATAAAAAACCAATGGAGACTCTTAAACTTAGGAAAAATAGTTAAAAGTCATTTAAAAGTCAATTCATCATCATGATCCAGAGATCTCTCACTCTCTGTAGTAAAACAAACACAAGAATAGGGACTGAGGAAAATTGAGAAATCCAGTGAAAATCAGCACACTTCAACCCCCTGCTGTACACACTGTTTAACCTCCTTCAACCCCTTGAGTGTGGGCAGAACATGGTGGCGTGTCACTGTGGGAGAACCATCACGGGAATATCTGTATTCATTTTCTGTAGTTGCATAATAACTTAGCACAAACTCAGTGGCTTATAGCAACTCATTTATTATGTCACAGTCCTGTGTATCAGAAGTCCAGGCAGAGCTCAGCTAGATTCACTACTGAGATTCTCACAAGGCCAAAATTTAGGTGTCAGCCGGAGCTATGGTATCATCTGAAGTCTGGAGTACTCTCCTAAACTAATTTAAGCTGTTGGAAGAATTCAGTTTCTTGTGGTTATATATCTGAGGACCCAGTTTGTCTTGCTCGCTGACAGCCAGAAAGTAACTCATCTCCTGGAGGCTGCCCTTAGGTCTTAGCCAATGTGGTCTTTTTACAACATGGTAGCTTCCTTCTTTATTAAGGCCCACAGAAGGATCTCTCAGACATCTTGTAAGAGCCCACCTTATTAAATCAAGCCCACCCAGCACAGTCTCCCTGTTGATAACTCAGAGTCAGCTGATTAGGAACCTTAACTCCATCTGCAAAATTCTATCAACTTTGCCACACAACATTAATCTAATTATGGACAAATCATGGCAGGCACATGACCCTATAAACAAATGACTGTAATAAAATTTTATAATCATCTATATAAACCTTAAATCTTATATCACTTTATAAGGTACAAAGTACTTGTAAACATTCTGCATCTCTTGATATTCATGACTATGCCAGAGAGGCACAGTAGGAATTATTAATCTAATGTTACAGGTAAAAAAACCAAGGCTCAAAGCAGCTAAGAGATTGCCCACAGCTTTACAGAAAACTAGTAGTGGAGTTGAGCTTCAGCCCAGGGTCTTTCATTCTACAGTCCAGTTCTCTGTTTTGCTAATCTACAAACTTTCAAAATGTGTCTGATGAGGTTTCCAAGAAGATGTCTCAGGGATTACTGCAAGAGCTAAGGGTGACACTAAGAAAGTAGGGCTAAGCATTGACATGGCAGCTCTACTTTTGTTTGTTCCCTAAGTTTGGGGTGCTACATAAGCTTTAATAACCACTGTATTGCACCATGCTGCCTTCTTAGAGGTAAAAAGGAATGCTTACCAAAAAATTTAGTCTAAAAAATTGTTTTGGTAGCTGTGTATAAAAAGCCAAGTGTCTATTCTACTAAAGTTTCAAGAAGTCGTCATTTCTTGTAGCAGCTGTTGGACCTTTCATGAAGAAAGAAAGAAAGAAAAAACAGAAAGAACCATATTACATAGTTGGTTTGAAATGTACACCCAGGGAAAAAAGTGACAAACCCCACCTTCACTTTTTAAGTAAGTGTAAAAAATTAATACCTTCTTAATGTCTGGTCTCTTGTTTTTCTTTTCATGCAGACATTGACTGGCAACAGAATACATAGTTTCAATGGAAGTGAAATCAATGTCATTCATCTTCCTATCAATATAATCTTCAATTGTCTTTTCTTCATCTTCAATTTCTTCTTTAATATCTAGCTTTAAAACAAGTGTTAAAATTTCGAGTTTCAAACGAAAGTGAAAAACTCAGAACATAAATTTTAATTATTTAATCTACTTAATAACATGTACTCTTATTTTACTGTCTACTTTTATAACCTTATTAAGAATTGAAGATATACAGTTACATACCTCCTAGACACTCTTCTTTTGCCTTCTAATTTTTTTATAATCCCTACCCAAGGATTTTTAAAAATTATTATTGATTCAGACATACATTGCCTGAATTTGTCATACTGGTTTGTCCCATTAGAACATGTAAATTAGAATGAAGTCATGTAAGTTACTTAAATAATTTTAAGAAAACCTTATACTCGATAGCAGATATTTCTGTAAATCTTCACTTTTATAAAAAGACCCTGTAAGTTCTTAAAATTTACGACACTGGAAAAAAAGGGTCATGGAATAATTTTCCAACAGCTTTAGCATTCAACTAGTCTATATGTGTAATTTGTGTAATTGTCAATTAGTGTCTAATATAACATAAAAGTAATGTTTTCTATGATAACTTCATAAGCAAAATATTCTGTAACAGAAATGGATAAAGAATTTTGCTAGGAATTCCATTCTGATACAAATTTGAAAGGAAGCCATGTTGTTTTTTCTAGAGGAACTGAAAGGCAGTTAGTAATCACTCTGAAAGTAACATAAAAATATAATGGAGATGACCTCAGAAACCATAGAGTTCTATTCTGATTTACCCACTAA
This sequence comes from Pteronotus mesoamericanus, assembly GCF_021234165.1. Lineage (NCBI taxonomy): Eukaryota > Metazoa > Chordata > Mammalia > Chiroptera > Mormoopidae > Pteronotus > Pteronotus mesoamericanus. The sequence goes on from NW_026555310.1 coordinate 9,394,844, forward strand.
AAAACTAGAATACAAAATATATAAATGACTTTTCCAAGCTTCACAAATACTTCATGGAAGAGCTGAGATTAGAAATATTTGATGCTCTTCCTGTATGCTACTATGTAATTGCCAATAGAAAATGGCATTTCTGGTTGCCAAATTTACCCATATAGATTTAGATTATAAATGCAAAAAGAAAAGGACTGGCAGAAATGAATCTTTCAATTACCAATAATTGAGGTTCCCGATGTTCATCCACAGCTGGAAGTCCAGTTATTATTTCTAATAAAACCTATGATGACAAAAAACAAAACAAAACATGAAATCCATTAATCTAACACTCAAGGCAACAGAAACTAGAATGCATATGAATCTTGATTACAAAATCTGATTAACCATTTCCACACACTGCATCACATCTTTTAGGCACTAAAACAGAAAGAACATGAGCTGTGGTCTTTCTCACCACCCTTCCTTCACAGACTCCTTGGATCCCACTCATCCCCACCAGCAGTTCTTTTCTGTTGGCATCTTACTAAACAATTAGCTCCACTCAACATGTGTTCTGGACATTCCTTTCCCTGTTTTGCCGGGAATTCTGCACAAGAATAATTTTCTCCGGCTCTTAGGAGAATGTTATTTGCTAAACTTTAGGAATATCCTACAACCCTGTGCCTTATGTTCACAATGTTATGAAGTTAAAATTCCATATGTAAAACACATATGAAAAAATAAGATGAAGAAGCACCAATTTCTCCAACCATCGCCACTCCCTCTCTATCTTAGAAGTTATCAGGAATAGACCAGTAGATCAGAGAATGCCAAAGCTTATTTCCTTTCAAAAATATAGTTTTTAAATATGACATTAAGTGCATACTGTATGCCATGATTTATTTTATGCACTGATTTAATTTACATTTCATACTAATTCCTGAGGATAGTTGTGGCCAAAAAAATCATTTCTTGCAGTAATTTCAGAAATCAATATAAAAGCTTTACAAAGTTGGAATAGTTTTTGTAACTTTCTCATTTAACTAGAGGTTAAAGTAAACAACTTACAGAGAGTTAAGCAAGACAGGTGAATTCAAAACATTCTACTTCAATTTCATAATTACCAGTATTACTAGAATGATTATTGTTACCAGTTATATGTATGAAACTTACAACACCAAAGCTGTAGATGTCAGATTTGGGTGTTATTTCTCCTCGCAAAGCTTCAGGTGCCATATAAGCTGTTGTTCCCACAATTCTGCTAGTCATGACTGTCTGCGAAAACTTCTCAGAAGCCCGTGCAAGCCCAAAGTCAGATATTTTGGCTGTAAAGTCTTCATCTAGTAAGATATTTGCACTGCAAAAATGTAAAGTTTAGAGGAAAAAAAATGTTTTTCCCTTCAGACAAGTCAAATCATTCTTTAAATAGGTGTATGAATGTATTTAAAGAGTATTCCAGTTTATAATATTGAGTTGGCCAAAAAGTCTGTTTAGATTTTTCTGTAAAAATAAAAGATACATTTTCATTTTCACCAATAACTTCATTGATTTGGATACTTTGAGTGTGTCAGCTATCTCCTGTGTGGTATAATGTTGATTGTTCTCAATGTCTTGATTTGATCACAATCTGCAACTGTTCTACCTGACCATGGAGCATCATCCAGCAAGAAATCTACAGCATGAAACTTCGCAAACCACTATTGACATTCAATCAGTCACAGCACCTTCTCCATAAACTGCACAGATCTTTTTTGTATTTCAATTGCACTTTTACCTTTCTTGAAATAATAAAGTGTAATATGCTGAGAATGTTGCATATTTTCTTTCATTTTCAACATTAAAATGGCTACACAAAAATTCACCCATTTTGTTAAGTTTTTTTTAAATGCATGCTGATATGACAGCTGTCACAATACAACGTAACACAATTGTCTTGAATGAAATTAAAGACAACTAAGCACTACTAGAGCCATCTCACATAAAAAAATCAAAAGAACTTTTTGGCCAACCCAATATACATCATAAAAGCCTGAAATTTGTGTAAATAAATCTAGATTTCAGATTAAATCTTAAGAGAAATGACTCTCTTCTTGTTTCTTGAGAAAAAATTTTAGGAGAATAAAAATGAAATAATACTGTTTGCATTAGTCAGAGATATTTTCATTATTTCACAAATCATTTATTACAGGGTCATTTCCCTTAGAGTCTCCTGAAGCACCATTCCTAATTCCTTTCCTAACATTTCTAAGTTCACTTAAAAACAATTTTCCAACCCAAGTATCTCAATTATTCATTTCTTGATTCTTTTTTTTTTTTGTGCTATCTGAAATCTTTTGAAGAGGAAAGAATATAGCTAAAAGATCTTCATTATATGCATTCACTCATATATTCATACTTTCATTCCACAAAACTTATTGAGGACTCTGTATGGTATTAATAGTATTTAAGCTCAGTGCTAGGCATGGAGATCTCTTCAAATATGTATGCCACAAAAGTACATGCATAATTTTAAAAAATCCAGTAAGTACTCTGTAAAGGTGATATTAGGTACAAAAATGCAGACAGAACAACCACGTGACTGAAAGAACTGGGGAAAATTTCAAGGGAAAGCATGCTTAGTCTTGAGTGATTATTATAGGTTGATGGTTATATGAGAGAAAGGCATTTCAGGCAAATGGAGCAACATGTAATAGTGATTAAAACATAAAAACATATGACCAATTTCAAGAAACTGGTCAGGTATCCAGGTTTGATTTTTAGGGCCATACCCTGACAATGTAGTAATGAACAGGTAAGTACTGGACAGGTTAAAAAGACAGGTTAAAGGCTGAGCAGGAGGGTTTATAATAAAATTGATGACAGAAAGTGAGCGTGTAAATAAGGGCAGAGCAATAAGGAGAAAAAGGACATCTATACTCTTTGAGTGTTCTAGATTAAGACATGCATGTGCATAGTGAATAGAAAGAGAATAAATTATTTCTTAAAAATGGTTTTCTAAATGCAGTCTTTACCTTTTAATATCTCTATGAATTTGATGGTTTTCATGTAAAAAACTGATACCATCAGCTGCTCCCTGAGCAATCCTGCATCTCATGTGCCAAGAAAGTGGTGGAGTATCATCCTTATGAAGTAAAAAACAAACCGATTAGAAAACTGGAGGATAAAAATAACTACAGAAAATACATAACAAAAAATTTTTCTAAGCAACTTTTAAATGGGGGTTAGCACTTCTCATTTGACAATAAAAGTATGTAAAAGCATCTTCAAAGTGTAGCCTTGATTAATATTTTACATTTTATATTATCACCTAATAGAATGGCAACCCCCATTTAATATAGCAACTGTACAATTTTCATAGAGCAGGAAAAATATTAAGATGAACAGAGTTTAAGTGATCCTGTCTCTTAAGTGGATTAAGTGAGTATTAGTATCTAACAGAGAAACAGAGAACCAAAAATCTGATGAACAAACATCTTACCAAACAAGACAGTCTGTCTAGCAATGAACCATTAGGCATGTAAACATATACTAAGCAGAGGTCATCTCCATCACTTGAGAAACCAAGCAGTTCTACTAAATTTTCATGTTGGCACCTGTGACAAAATTTTCCACTCAAAATTATTACAATAGATACATGTATTCAGCTGTAAGTTGGAAGTTACTCAGTTTAGAGCTTTAACAGAAAAAAGAGCAAGATAATAATATGTTACATATCATTTTAATGTGATATATGTTTATATATGTTTATTATAACTATAATTTTCTGCAAAGAGCTTCCCTTTTAGTAATACTGATCAACTTAGAAGCAAAATATCTTTCTATTTTATAGTAAAAGCACAATAATTCAAACCACTGGAACTTGTGATAGTTTGGTTAAGGAATAAGCTGATTTACCTTTGTTTAGCACAATTTTCAAATACAGCACAAACAAAATTTCAAGAAATCTGTTGAAACTTGTATGACAGCCCTTTCAAGAACACATTAATACATCAAAAGCACTGATTTACAGATATAATGATTTTTAATCACATTTAATTTACACATTTCTGATATTTAATCATATCTGATTATTTATAACCTAACTTGAGTTTCTTTATATACTGAAGAGTAAAAAAACCTAAAGAGAGCTTAAGTATAACAAAAGACTCCTGTGACACAGTAAACTCTGGGCTAAGTGCTCAAAAGCCTAAGTTTGAAGTCCATATCTGCCACCTCCTGGATATGTGAACTATAGCAAATAAACAACTCGCTGAGCCTCAGCAAATTTACCTGCTAAATGTGGATAATACCTATTGTGTAACATGGATGCTGTGAGAATTAAGTGAACAAATATCAAGTGATCAAGTGAACAAGAGAGCCTAGAAATGTCCTAGAACATAATAAGTATTCCATCCAAGTGCTTACTCATTTTGTTCATTCAAAATGATCTAATTCTGGCATTTCATTATTTCAAATCAGATTTTGACTTGAAATCAGTCTACCCTCAAAAATATTTTGTAAAGTGCAAATTAAGATGACAAGTGTTCCATGTTCCAGCAAAATGGCACATTTTAGAAACACGTAGATAACATTTGGTGAGTTTCTACTATACATAAGGCACTATAGTAAATAAGGCACTATAGTAAATAATTTAACTGCTTAATTGATTTATTCCTCACAATAGCATAATGAAGTAAGAACTATTATTATCCCATTTTATAGATGGGAAAACTAATGGAGAGAGGGCTAAGAAACATAGGTAAGGTCATTCTTCTAGTAAGTTCCCGAGATTGACACCTATTTAAAAATAGTAATAACATTCAGTGGCGATGAGGTAGCAGTGAGGTTTGAAATTGTAATATATTGCTGGTAGGAGTATTCATTATCATAACTTATCTATTAGGCCATTTGGACATATACTTGGAAATCCTTTAAAAAGTTCATGCAATCTGAAGCAATAATTCTTCTAGAACTCTATCCTGATGAAATAAGCAGAGTTGCATTTAAAGATTTATGTATAATATTGAATACAAAGAAATTTAAAGAAGCTTTAATTTGAAATATTGAAAATCAGAAACAAACCTAGTAGGGAAATGGTTAAACAAAATATAATCCTCATCTATGCTAGAATTTTATACAATAATTTTCAATGTCTTAAAATTATTTTTAATGACCTGGGGAAATCCTACATACACATCATCAAGAAAGTACATCAAATATTAGCAGTGATCATCTCTCGGTGATAAAATTAAAAGACAATTTTTATTATTTAAAAAATATAGTTTTAGAATTGGAGACTGGGAATAGAGGTAGGGAGAACAAATTGTGAAAGTTTTACTTTTTATTAGTATGCATTATTTTTACTGTGAATGAATTAATTCCAGTCTATTATTTCTTTCTTGAGGTTATGCAACTAGAATTAATGATTTATAGCAATGGGTCTAATGAGAATTCTTATATAAAGCTCAAGCTCTGGAATCAGACAGATCTGGATTTGAAACCCAGCTCTAATATTTATTGGCTATGTGGTTTTGGGCCAGTTACTTAATCAATCTTTCTAAATCTCAGTGGGGAAAAAAATGTTGCGAGGGGGTGGGGGAGGTTATAACAATATTGTGAGGGTTAAATGAGAAAATGCACATAAAATATATTGCACAGTGTCTGGTATATTGTATATACTCAAATATCAATATTATAATTATTATGATAAATTTCCTAATTTGTTTCTGTTACTTTTCCTGATGATGCCCAACTATTTTCAAGCATACTGGGTCAATGCCTTCTATGCATTCTTGCATATAACACTTCTATGGTCTATCGGTGGTAACTTATATCTAAGGGCCTATTATTTTTTTTGTACTTCTACAATTTTTCTCTCATAAACTCTGGAAATAGAAAACATGATAATGGAAGAGAGTTGAAATTCCATCTAACTTTGCTTCGATTTAAAATAATGACTGCTGTTTAACCTACAGGCATATGGGTATATGTAGTCATAGGACTGTAGTCAAAGTTCTTTCAGTTCCTCTAATATAAACCTTCATTTCATTTGCACATATCTGAGAACTAGTAATGTCCATATCTGAGAACTAGTGATATTCAGATATTTGCAAATGAAATGAAGCACACTGTGGGAAAGAAACCAGGTCCCTCACTCCTTGCTGTGCTCTTTCCCACTCTACTCCACCACGAAATTAACTTACTTTGCCATTACTTTTATTTCTTGATCAAACTGTTGCCTCAGTTCTTCAGTACTAATGTCAACCATCTGAAAAAATAAAATATATGCAGTAGGACACAGTACAATAACCATAAGGCTCCAACACCAGAATGTGACTCAAGAAATTGATTGACTGATACTGCTTTCCTTAAAATAGTAAGGCATTATTCTTACCATTTTATGAAATAACTGAGAACTAGAAATATTAGTGATTTGCTCAAGATCCCATGGCTGGTTAATGGAAGACAAACAATCTTATAAACCATATAACCATATACAACCCACTGAGTTATTGTGGGAATAAAAAAATAATACGAGACTTCACTGCATAAACATTTTGAAAAAAAATTCTGTGTAGTAGAAAACATATGCTAATTTCAAGGCAAAAAGAAAAATAAAACCTGTAAAAGTATTTTTAGTATGTATAACAGGGTGACTATCATATAAATATATATTATCTTGATACTATTAGAATATAACAACAAATGTAGAATATAACAAATCAATAAGTAAAAGGTGACAAAAGATATAGACAAGAAATTTTTCAATTTTTTCTTAATGTTTATTAAGAAAAATAAACTTTATTTTTAAATAAGAAAGTAATATAAGAAAGTTATTTTCATAAAATTTTTTAGTATCTTATTTGAATCTTTATTATGCATGAAGCACAATATAAAGCATGGGTTTTCAACTTTATTTTGTGAGTCTCCCATAATTGTATGTATGTATGCATAACCACATTTTTGTAGGTCTAGGACCCATAGCTTTCAACAGATTTTTAAATGTTAAAAACTATCAGCTTAGAATGATGTTTATTTAAAGAAAATATGCTCTGAAATAATGTATTTCCTAAAGATTAATTTAAAACTTGTTATACAGCACACTAGGAAGTAATTCTTTCCTGAAACCTTTTTAGCCTTGAAAGTATAACTTACTGTTGTAAGTCTCTTCACTGCCACAGTTCTGTTGTTCACATAGCCTTTATAAACAACTCCAAATCCACCCTCTCCCATTTTGTTACCACCAACAGAAATGGGTCGTTCATCAAAGTTATTGGTGACATCTTTCAGTTCATAAAATGAAAAACTGTGAAAACCTGTAATGTCAATAAAATAATGGAAAAAGTGCTTCAGTAAAAATGAAATTGGTTTTAATAATACCAGTATTTTCTCAATTTAAATATTTTATATCTAAATATTTATTACTTTCAATTAGATAGAATGGCAGAGAGCAAAACCATTGCTAAATAAATATCTGGGGACAGCTATAACTGAACAATAAAAAAAATTTTAGTCACTTACTTACTTTATAAAATAATCCTTTCAAGTTATGTAAATATTTACTATTGGCTCTACGCACTGATAACACAACTGACAAACAATGAAGATGGTGCCTAATAAATCAGGAGGGACAAATACACAAAAGAGTTTTTGTCAATGTGCACAAACAAAAGGAGAAATCTGTTTTTAGCAGTAATGGTCTTAATGGCAAACTACTGGCATAGCGATTCTCAACCTTTTTCATCACATCTAACTACTGAAATTCTGCACACACCAAAAAAATAGATATAATTGTGATTCATTCACACTGGACAGCTATTGTTGTGTTGGCTGCTGTCCTTTTTGAAATTTGACAATCTAAAGGAAAAGAGGTCAGTGCCCCTGACTAAATAGACAGGTATTGCATGTTTTACAAATTCCTGCAGCACACTAGTTGAAAATCACTACACCAGTGGAATGGACTGCAAATGTCACTTACGTGTATCGCTAACTTCTAAACTTCCTGGACTTGAAGAGTCGGGTGGGCTAAACGTTTGTTCAGGATTCCACTCAGGTATCACAGATGTTTTGTCTATGTCATAGAGAGGCCTCTGATTCTCCTCAACTGTTACAGCTTCTGTACAAGGTAGTGTATTAACAGTTTTGGGAACAGCATCTGCCAAATGAAGATACAAGTTGTCCATCCATAGAAAAAGTGTTTGTGAAAAAGTTAAGCTAGGAGCTTGGTTCATTTAACATCATTCCAGTTTCCACGTTAGTCCCATATTCTTACAGCACACACCAGAAGCTACCTAGTGAGAATTGTTTTGTTAAAGCTGGGTAAGGTAATGTTTTCAAAAGTGGTCTATGAGCCACTTTTGACCTGCATCAGAAGCACTGAAGTACTTGTTTAAAAACATAGCCCTTGCACTCAATTGCATAATTGTGATAATGATGTCTATAATAGAGCTCAGGAAGCTACCTGTTAAAAAAACCCCCAGATGATTCTTATGTACACTGAAGGCTGAGAACCACTGGTATAAATGACATCAAAGGGAAAAATTAAGGTTATGAGGAAGGTACTAAGAAACTAATCCACCAGCATAGTGTAGGGAAATCATGACCACAGAGTCCCATTGGGATGGAAGTCCAGGGTGAAAAAAAAGAGTTCCAAAAAAGATACCCATAATAAAAATAAATTTCCGTCCTTCTAAACTTTTTAGTGGCACAAAACTACCCACTTTGATAGTGGGATAAAACTCAATCATGAAGCCTCCATCTCCTTAGCAGTAATCAAGTCTGTAGTGCCTTGTGTCTGGGGTGTTTGTTAAAAGTTGGGGGGAGTTGAAAGAATAAAAGGAGTCTCAAATGTCAGGTTTTTCTACTAAGGGAAAAAAGTAAGAGTAAAAAGAAATATTCCTATTTCTGCCACTTTTCATTGTTGATGCCCTAGTCACACTGAGTTTACCTGGTAGCAAAAGACTCGCAGGGGCAAAAAACTCATTTTGGATCAAAAGGTCCACAAGATCGCCAACAGTGCAATTTGTGGTGCCCCAGTCAAACAGTAATTCACCAGTGGGACTTTTTCCAGTTTGAAGTAATGCTTCAAATCTCCTTAAAGACAAGTAACAAAGAAAGAAAATTAGTATGTAAACAGAGTTAATAGGAAAATAGGAATTATTTCCCTGTCACTTTCTCCCACAGCACTTCCTACAATATTAAAGAAAAGAGGCAATAAGAAAACCAGCAATAATTACAGAGACTAGGAAAGATAGGTAGAAGGAAAAAAGATGCTGAAGGCGATGATAATATAAGTTAACACATATTGACTTCTTACTGAGTATTTGCTCAGTGGGCTACAGGACGTACACATATGAATTATTCTATCCTTAAAGATACTGTGAATAACATTCTAACTTAATAATGAGAAATCAAGGCATGGAGAGGTAAAGTAACAAGCCCATAGCCACATAGCCAATAAGCTGTATATAAATTGAGATCCAAATTCAGATTTCACTTGACATTAGAATGTGTCCTCAATTTACGAAGCCATATTACTTCCCTACATGACATATTAACTCTGCTAGCCATATAATTCTTAACAAACCAGCCTGCTTAAAATAATAGAATATATATAACCTTGGATAATTATTCCTTTGATCTTAACTACATTTCAATTAAATTAAAAGGAAAACACAGATCAGTTTCTCATGTTCACTTCTTTAAAAATTAGTTTTAGAGGAGCATTTGAGATCTTGCTTTCCAGCATTTGTCATCAGCTGGGCTCAAATAAACTCATAAAAATCCTAAAAAAAATTAGTTTTGAAAAATAACATTTAAAAACTTAACATTTTTCCTTTTTTCTTAATTTTTTATTTTGAAAAATTTCACACCTACATAGAAGTTGAAAAAATAATACCATGAAGGTGTGAAATCATTTACCCTTCACGCAGATTCTCCAACTGACCAACTGCTATCATTTTGACCTATTTGTGCTCTTGTGCTCCCTCACTATTTGAGTCTGTGTGCACATGTGCATCACATCTGGAGGCACATAATGGCAGTTTGTACTATTACTGGTGACACAAAGTTTGATTACTTTGTTAAGAAGGTGTCCTTGAGGTATTTTCTCTATTTTGTGAAGTTCTCTATTCCCCCTTCATAATTCATAAGTAACCTGTGGCTAATACTTTCAAATCTTGTGCAGTCTTTTTTATCAATATCCTTTTACTTAATGATTTTTTAAGCACTCACTGTGAACCTTGGGTGAATCAATTACTCATTAGTGATTGTAAATTGGTAATTTTCTTATACTATCATTCTTTTTTAAAAAAGATTTTATATATTTATTTTTAGAGATGGTGAAGGGAAGGAGAAAGAGAAGGAAAGAAACATCAACGTAAGAGAGAAACATCGATCAGTTGCTTCCTGTACACCTCCAGATCAGAGACTGAAGCCACAATCCAGGCATGTACCCTGACTGAGAATTGAAATGGCAACACTTCACTTTGTGGGACGACACCTAACCAACTGAGCCACACTGGTCAGGGCTCTATCATTCTTTCAATAATTATTGGCTGCCATTATTCTGCTAAGAAGAGCTTTTTCTCCCTACCACTACCTTCTCAACTTTCCTCCAAAAGTTTTTAATAGTGATATCAATAATCTATCCTTATAAATAGGCTTTCAAGCTTTAAACTTAATCTTCTTCTAAGTAATTTAAAATGTTCACCCTTAATATGAGGAAATGTTTCCTCGAAGGGAGCTATGGTTTTAGGTTCTTTTTCAGGTTAATGCTGAAAATCACAAATACATTTCTTTTCCTCTTGCTTCTAAAGACAGATTTTGACACTGGTCTGAGCTTAAAAAACTGACAAAAATAAAATTTGTACTTATACTTTACACTAAATCAAACAGAGGTGAATAAAAAGAAAGAACAGAAATTATCTGCCCAGCTGGTATGGCTCAGTTGGTTGAGCATCATCCTGAAAACAAAAGGTCACCAGTTTGATTCCCAGTCAGGGCACATGCCTGGGTTGCATGCAGAAGGCAGCCAATCCATGTTTCTCTCTTACAGTAATGTTTCTCTCCCTCTCTAAAATCAAAAATAAAAATTGAAAACAATATATTTTAAAAATAATAGAAATTATTTGAAGATTGTGTTGAAAAATCCTGACCAAGAACTAAAAATTCTGTTCATCGAAGTATACGTTGCCAAGCAACTATGAGGTGACAATTTGAATTACCAAAATACACAGAGTGAATTAGAGATTCACACACATAGATGTTTAGGTGCCAGAATTTTGTTAGCAATTCTATAATCTTATGATACTTCAAACTGGAAATAAGTATAAAGCAGAGTGAACTGTACTCTTCAGCTTGCCAAATGAAGAACTAAAATAAAAGTGGGAATCTTGACTCTAACCCAAAAACTTATTTGCAAGATCACTACATTACCCTAGCTGAATGAAGCAAACATTGCAAAAACAGAGGGGTGATGTTTATTACCATTTTCTCCACTGGAGGGAGGTTTATTTTCTGAAATTCAATATTAGATAGCATTCATAGCTATTAATCATTCTAGACTGTGATGTAAGAATTTAAAAAGAAAAAGAATTTTATGTTACCTTATGTGAAACTGATTATATCTATCATCACCAGATGGTTTTTTAATAGCTACTGCTAACTTCTTCCATCCTTCTTGAGGATCAATAAAATCTGACAGCTTCCTAATTAGTCCAACATTGAGGCAGCGCACATATGTTGATGGCGTTATGGGTTTGTTCATCTTCTATTCCTATAATATAAAAAATTCTCATCAAAATTTTACAGTAGTTTTAGTGATGACATCTGTAAGTTTATATATCATTCTTCGCTATAACATAGGAAATGTTGGCAACTGTTTACCCCATAACAAAAGAACAGTCCAAAGTCAACCACAGTTGACTCTTGAACAAAATGGGTTTGAACTGTGCAGGTCCACTTATATGCAGATTTTTTTCAATAAACACAATAAATCTATTTTCTCTCACTTATGATTTTCTTAACATTTTTTTCTAGCTTTTTGTTACAAGAATACACTATATAATACAAAAATGTAACATACAAAATATGTATTAATCAACTGTTTATGTTATCAGTAAGGCTTCCAATCAATGGTAGGTTATTAGTAGTTAAATTAGGAGGAAGTCAAAAATTACATGTGGATTTTTCAACTGCATGGGTGTCAGTGTCCCTAACTCCTGCATTGCTCAAGAGGCAACTGTAGTTGATAGCCTAAGAAAAAATTAAAATTGTGGTTACTTATCTATCCTCTCGGCTTGCTTTCTTTCTCCACCCAGAATAGGAATAAGAAAAATAAAGGATTTTTTTCTTACACTGACAATTTCTGAGTGAAATTTATACAAAGAAGCAAAAGTTTACTTTTTCAGAAAAATTCCTGTGAACATATTCAGGAATAAACTCTATTAATAAAAGAGGTTTATTTTCAATTTAAAATATTTTTATTAGTTATATTTATTTCTGTTAAATACTTATGCAACACTCTTTGGTGTAAGTAAAAAATAAATATATCCTGAAATAATTTGGGTTGCATTAAAAGACATGGTCTATCCACCAACTTTTCACATAATATGCTCTTCCTTGACTCCACTTGTTTTGAGTTCTATGGACCTACCTGATCACAATTCATTTTCTAAGTCAAACACCATGGTTCACCAACTTAATTAGTCTATAGATAGAACCTTTATTTCCTCTGTCCCCTTTTTCTTCTGCCACTCCCTCCTAGAAAGCTGCAGCTAAGGATAAATCTCACAATTTTACTTGTACACCAGCACTGCTGAATATAGCTGTAGAGAACTAGATAGCAACTGAGCAGGTTGGTGTGAATAAATTTTTATGCAAGCCCCTTTTCCATTGGGCCTTCAACAATGCTATTGATCCTTTTCCTTGTATTCACTCATTGTCCTTAGAGACTATTTCACACCTTTACCTCTCTACATGTGGTGCTATTTGACCTCCATGTCCCTCATTCTCAGCAGATGGTTACCTTTCCTTCTAATAAATCAAGACAAATAGATCCAGGTGTTGTTCTACCAATTATTCTCTTGCTCCCCGATGTATTTTTAAAGGCAATATAATTAATTTTTGGAGTAAAGAATATATTCATATGGTACAAAACCCACAAGCTATAAAATAAGAAACAAAAATTCTCCCTATATCCTAGGCCTTTATGTATTAGCATTCTCTTCTCTTTGGCCTTCTTTCACCACCACATCTAAGTAGGTCTATGTGCCCGCAACCTAATTATCTTTCATTATTGTGCAATTTGTTTGTAATCATGTATTTATTTGTTTAGTTGTTTACTGTCTCCCCTATTAGACTCTAAGTTCCATGAGTTCAAGGACTGTGATAATTTTATTCACAAATATGTAACTAGAGACTAGCACATTGTAGATATTGGTGTTAAGTGTTAAGAATGAATTTCCTGTCCAGTATCATGCTAGGTGATTTATATATTTCACTTAATCCTCTTAGTGACTAAGGTAGTTTTATCATTTCTATTTCATAAAGGTAGTAAGTTCAAGCTAGGACTTGAACCAGTATCTGACTCCAAAATTCATGCCGTATGTCCCTACTTATTATATGTCCCCACCTAACTCAATGCATTGTTCATTTCATTCTCTTTCCTAGAAACACCAATCATTTCCTTTCACTCATCCATACATTCACAAAATAATTTATGTCAGTCTTTGTACTAAGTCATAAGAGATACAGAGAAGAGAAAATCTTTGTTTTCAAGTCGTTTAGTCTAGCAAGGGATACAACAATTATGAGTGATACATGCTGCAAGAGGTATGTGCAGTGTTAATGGGGCCCAGAGAAGGAGCATCAAACTGAGCCAGTTGGAGAGATGCCTCAAAGCAGATTTGGGTGGGGTGGTGGTTAGAAGGATGAATGAAAAGGAATGAGGATGGCTTCCCCCCTCTCCCCAACCCAAAAACATTCCAGGCAGCACAGAAGAGCATGAGTTAGACTCAGGCAAGGAGTTTGCTATGGCTGGATCATAGGATGCATGCCATCAAGTACAATAAGAAGAGATGAGGTTAGAGAGGCAAGCAGGGCCAAATCATCATGATCCTTTTACACTATGACAAGGAATTTAAACTTTATACTAAATGTTATAGAGGAGCCATTTCAAGATTTTAAGAAAAGGCATTATGTAATCTTACTTGGTTAAGTGGATTCCTTTAGATAAAAAAAATTAATAGGAGACCAGTTTGAAAACTTTGCAATAATCTAGGAGAAATGAAAACCTGAGAAAAGGATATGATCAAGGAATGGAGAAAAAAATGATTAAAAGATTTAAGAGATAAAACAAAAATAATTTAATAATTTAAAGATCAGATATTAGAAAGAAGAGTGAGGGATACAAAGAAGCTAATTCCTGGCTTTTTTTGGCTTGGGCAATTAGATAGATGATACAGGAAATAAGTTCTGGTCATGTTTAACATGAAATACCGACCTTCATCTCCATCTAGGGGAGATGGCACTGAGTAGCTAGACATAAGGACTAGAGCTTAAGACAGAGATTTAGGCAAAGAATGCTTACTATATGAACATTTTCATATATTCATATATGAATGGTTGGTTGAAGCAACAAGTAAATATAAAATTGCCTATTTGAATGTATAGAATGTGAAGAAATGAAGAGAAAGAAGAAGCTTTAAAAAGTATTGTTAAGTCATGCAGGTAAGGAAAAAACTAGGAGAGTAGCAGATTTCTACAATGGGTGCTAGGTTAATATGAAAGACCACAAAAAAGGTCTTTTACTGTTAGTATTTGGAACCCAAAGACCACTGGGTGACTTTAAGAATAGTTGTAGTGGGGCAGTGAGTAAATAGTAGAAATGCATTCTCCAAGAAATGTGACTATGAAGGGAATAAGAATAAGGAGAGAAACAGCAGTTCTCAAACGTGGTCTCAAGATCTTTTACACTCTTAAATATTATTGTGGACTCCAATAACTTTTATTTATGTTGGTTATATCTACCAATTTTACCATATTAGAAATGGACACTGAGAAGTTTTAAAAAAGAATAAATATACTACATGTTAACATACATATTTAATAAAAATTTTTAAAAATTGCTTCAAAATAGAAGAGTGAAATTGTTTTACAGTTTTGTAAATTTCTTTAGTGTTTAACTTAATAGACTCATATCTATTTGCCACTCTATTTAATCTGCTGCAATATATTGTTTTGGTTGACACATATGAAAAAAATCCAGCTCCACACAGACGTACAGTTGAAAAGGAAGTATTTTAATAACCTTTTTTTTCACAAATTAGTATCTATTTATCTTTGATACTTTACTAGAACTTGACAAGAGATAATTTCCTAAAATTTAGTTACAACTGTAATCTGAAAGCATATAATGAACTTTGTCATTTACAATCCATTGTACTTTGAATCTTTTACTCAGAATGTGATTTTGATCTTATGAAACTCCTGAAAGAGACTTGGGGACCCCAACCACACCCTGAGAACTGCTGGTTTAATATTTGTTTTAAGACTTAAGCTTGGATGAAATACAAAAGATATAGTGAATACAGTATAAGTTAAGGGGTCAGACTTAAATAGAATGAAACCTCTTCTTCTGAATCTAGAAAGAGGGATGCATAGGTTTGGAACACAGATATATTTGAAGGGAGAGGAAGAATTCCCACACAATGTTATTTTTTTCTGTGTATCAGGGGGTAAGATCATCTAAGGCAAAGTAAAAGAACTGCCCAAGTACTTTGAGGGCCACCTGGTAAATGCCTACTGTTTCTTCAAACCCAATGCAAAAGTCACTACTGGCTTTCCTTATTAGTCATTTCATTTGTTTCAAACTGTCACCTGGTTATTCTTCTATTATAATAATTACCGTATGTTATTGTTTATGTGTCTGCCTTCTCTCCTATACACTTTGCTTTCCTGGGCAGAGATCCAAGCAAATTCAGCTTTAAGCTACTTGAAATATTTGTGTTAAATGAGAGAAAGACTGATTTTTTAAAATTAAGAAATCCTATATGCCTCTAGATTTTGCAGTTGCTCTATTTACATTATTTTTTTGTTATTTACTCAGATTTCTCTCCACTATAAGAAGTACAATGTGATTGACAAAACTAGCTAAGGTAGAACTGCTTAGTAATCCTAAAAGCTATAACTAAAATATAGGAAATTAAGAATAAAAACAGTTTATCTTAAAACCAGCAATAAATGTGGTAGCTCTCCAGCACCCAAATTTCTAGCAGAGGTGATGGCATGGTGATGCCAGAAAAAGGAAGACTTTCTAACAACTCCTCCACACATATATGCCTGACAGTTCTAAATCTCAAAATTTAAAAACTTCCTTTAAATATACATTCATATATCACTCCTAACACATATCTGGAAGAACATGCACCAAAATGTTAACTGTGGTTCTCTTTTTAAAAAATATATCTTATTTATTATGATATTACAGTTGTCCCATTTTTTCCTCCTTTGCCCCCCTCCACCCAGTACCCCGCTTCCCATCAGCAATCCACCCCCTTAGTTCATGTCCGTGGATCGCACATGTAAGTTCTTTTGCTTCTCCATTTCCCACACTATTCTTGACATCTCCCTATTTTGTCTCTACCAATTATTCATTTTAGTCCCTGCACCTTTTCCTCTAGTCTCTCCCTTCCCCCTCCCAGCTGATAACCCTCCAAATGATCTCCATATCTATGATTCTATTCCTGTTCTGGTTGTGTGCTTCGTGGGTTTTTTTTTTTTTTAATTCAGTTGTTGATAGTTGTGAATTTGTTGCCATTTTAATGTTCATAGTTTTGATCTTCTTTTTCTTAAATAACTCCCTTTAACATTTCATGTAATAATGGCTTGGTGATGATGAACTCCTTTAGCTTTACCTTGCCTGGGATGCACTTTATCTTCCCTTCCATTCTAAATGATAGCTTTGCTGGATGAGTAATCATGGTTGTAAGTTCTTGCTTTTCATCACTTTGAATACTTCTTTCCAGTCCCTTCTTGCCTGCAGTTCTTTTGAGAAAGCAACTAATATAATCCTATGGAAACTCCTTTGTAGGTAACTCTCTGCTTTTCTCTTGTTGCTTTTAATATCCTCTCTTTATCTTTAACCTTTGGCATTTTAATTATGATGTATCTTGGTGTGGTCCTCTTTGGGTCCAACTTGTTTGAGACTCTCTACTTCCTGGACTAGTGTCTATTTCCTTTGCCCAATTAAGGAAGTTTTCTTCCATTATTTTTTCAGATAAGTTTTCAATTTCTTGCTTTTTATCTTCTCCTTCTGGCATCCCTATGATTTGGGTGTTGGTAGGTTTGGAGATGTCCCATGACGGTCCTTATACTATCCTCATTTTTCAAAAATTGATTTTTATACTTGCTGTTCTGACTGAAGCCATATTTCTTCCTTATGTTCCAAATTGTTGATCTGAATCCCAGTTTCCTCCCCTCCACTGATGGCTCCCTGTAGATTTTTCTTTATTTCATTTAGTGTAATCTTCATTTCTTCCTCTATGTTGTTGCCTACTCAATGAGTTCTTTGAGCATCCTGAGCACCAGTGTTTCGAACTCTGCATCTGATCGGTTAGCTATCTCTGTTTAGTTCTTTTTCTGGGGTTTTGTTCTGTTGTTTCATTTGGGCTGCACTTCTTTGTGTCGTCAATTTGGCAGCCTCCCTGTGTTTGTTTCTATGTATTAGTTAGAACTGCTTTACCTCCCTGTCTTAGTAGTGTGGCCTATTGTAGAAAAGCCACCTGTAAATAGTGTGGGGTGGAGCCTTAGGTGACAGCCATGGCAGGGCAATCTGCTTCACCACTTGTGGTTCTGTGTTGGGGGAAGGCTCCCAGAGGGGACAATGCCCCTGCCGGGATTCTGGAGGTTTGCCCAGTACTCTTCCGCCACTTCCCATATGTGACTAGTGCCCTTCTAGCTGTTGCCCTGGTGGTAAATCTCAGAGTGGGTGAGTTTGCATGTTTTAAGACCCTGCAGGCCCTTTAACACAGTCCCCTGAAAATCCAGCAGTTTCTTTGAGGCCTCACTCCCACTGGTTTTTACAGCCAGAAGTAATGGGGGTTTATCTTCCTGGTGCTGGAATCCTGGGCTGTATAGTCTGGCCTACGGCCAGGATGCTCACTCCCAGGGTATCCCTCCCAATTTTTATCCACCATAGCGAACAGGGGACCGACTGCTTACCTGCCACCTCTGGTGCCACTAGGTCTCTGCCCTGCCCCCCATCTCTGCTTCTCTACTCATCCAACCCCTGTAGATGAATGTGGCTTCTTTAATCCTTGGTTGTCAGACTTATATAAAGTTTGATTTTCTGACAGTGCTGGGGGTTATTTGTTTTGAGATCTAGTTGTAATTCTATGGTTGCCAGAGGAGATGAACTATGTCTACTTACACCTCCATCTTGAACAGAAGTCCACTTTTTTTTCCTAAATCCAATTCTTGAGAAAGTTACACCATCATAACTCTAAAATTCTCAGTACCTTTCCCATGTTCAGCTGACTTATTTAAGGTGCTAAACTATAGAGCTAAAATCAGTGTGTTCCACTCCATTCTCATCATGCACAGTCACCAAGTTTTTAGGCAACTTTGTGCAACAAGAAACAAACAAACAAAAATCAGAAGCAATGAAAAAAGTGCAGAGAGTACACACTCAGATGATGTCTCACATTCTCACAACAGAGGTACAACTTGTAACGAGGTGGTTCAATGACAAGAATGGCAAGATTCTAGCAGTCCTTAGGTGCTCCCATGGCCAGAGGACAGGGTCAAGGTCTGCCTCGTGTCTCATACTCCACGCTCCACATCCCTCCAGCAGCCCTGGAAGCCTGGGCCTCACAGTGCAGGGTTCCCCCTCACCATCACTGCACTTATACTGGCAGAGCCCATCCTCACCTCCCAGGAGGCCCAAGGAGGCGTTCAGGTAGGTGTCATTTTGTGAACTCCAGTCTGGGGGCTGGGCCTGTTCCTGGCACCTGATCGCAAAGGTGAGGGTGAGGAGAGCAAGCTCAGGCCAGGGGAGCATGGCCATCCATGCAACGCCCAGCCATGTTGGGACACACCAGTCCCCCCAAGCAGTGTGCTGTGTGCTCCCACAGAGCCGCCAGGGTGCTCCAGGCAGCAGCATGCGCCCCGCACTCCACAGCCAGGGACGGTCCCAAGCCCACCTGTGGTTATCTTTTGAAGGTGATTTTTATTTTCATTTGCTTTTTTGCATCACCAATAGTGAAAATAAATGATCTGTGCAGAAGAAATGCTTGAAAGTATCACCTCTTTCAAAGTGTTCTAGATGTTACTTTAGTGCACTTGTGATTAATGGAAGTGGAATGGTACATATTGCTTATAAATAATAAATACCTCCACGAGTATTTTCTCAAACCATTAATTCTCATGGTAAAGAAATACCATTCACATTTTCAAACAAGACAAGAATATATAAGGTAAAGTGATAATTGAGAAATATACTAAAATCAGTGTCAGCTTGTGGAACCCAATGCCTTCCTACTCATATGTACATTCTCAAAGTACTGTGGCCAAAATAGGATTAAAAAATTGTTGTCAAATGAATTAATAAAGTTTTAAGTCTGGTCTGAGCAGAGGAAGAGCATATAGGGGGTGGAGGGAAGATGGACTTCGAGGTTACATGGGCGTAAGTTTCAATACAGCTTTTCCACAAACCAACAGTGACTAGGGCAATACCTCAATTCATTGGACCTTGGTTTCTTCATCTGAAAAAGAGATGGTAGTTCCTAAGATTTGCATAAGATTTAAAATCAACGAATGAGAAGGACCTAATCCTGTCAATAACAGGTGATCAAAAAAATATAATGATGATTATTTTATGGCAGAGGTTATGCTTGTATTGCATATTTAAAAAACAAATGTGCAGAGTTGTATTTAAGCTCAATTTTCAGAATAATGGTGAGGGTCTACTGAAAGAGCGGAAATAAGAGGTCTGAGACTTTTCAGATGGTGTCAGCCTTATTTTACTAAGCGTAGCTACCAGGCTGTTAGTACACTTTTCGTATTTGATAATGCACGTATCTGCTCCTTACAACCCCTCTCGACATTCTAACTTCCTGGAAGCCTGCAAGCCGGAGCAACAAGCTAATTAGAATCTTGTGAAGGCGCAATACTTTCCACGTCACGAGCATCTCTGCCGGGTGCTGACCTTACTTCCTGGTTCTCAAGCTGAGAGATTTCGTAAATGGGTTCTCGGAACACACCGCCAGGGGTCTGAGGGGCTGGGAGCGAGGTCCAACTCATCCATGGAATGGCTCAGGGACGCCTTTCTCTGCCCCAAGTTTCCTCCTCAGGTCCGCCTCACTTTTTGATCCCTAGGATGTGAACCCGTGTTCATTTTAGAGCAAGCTCTGCCCACGCAATCTACTTCCTCTCTAACTTTTCTCACTTGGAATATAAGACTGCGACTGTCCTTCCGAAATGGTCCCTCAACAACCCTTGGGCAGAGGGACAGAGGCCGGGGGGCGGACCTCCGACAGCCTACAGGGAAGGCGGCGCACGCATTTAGAATCTCTTACCTGCCCAAACGCTAGAACCGGTGGCGGGGCCGGACACTGCCCCGCTGAGCCAGCGGCTGAGGAACCCGTGCATTGGGAAGGGGCGGGGCGTGGCGGGGAGGAGCGAAGCGGCCCGAACTCTTCAGGCTCCACCCCGGGCTCGGCGGCGTCCCGCCCTCCCCTTGCTTTTAGAACCTAGAATCTCCACACTCAGAGATTCCAGCTCTCGCGTGAGGCGCTACTTTAAATAGGAGTCTGTCCCTTTAAAACCCTCCCGTCGGCGGCTAAATTTTTTGTCTTCCGGCATGCGCACGGCGTCGTGCGGGGGATGCCGTCATCTGGATGTGAGGTATACCGGGTCGAGCTTCTTGCGCGATCCCGGGCTCGTGTATGGGGCGATGCGGTGATTGGCATTGGGGCCCCAACTCTACTGGCAAGAGGAGGCGATGTGAGCTAATATCGAGCCTTAGGACAGGCGGATGTAGAGGAGGTAGAAGAAAGTGGAGATGCTGGCGGTATCTGGGGGTACTTTTGGACGCCCCAGAAGGCTACGCCGCCGCAGACTTTAGTTCTGTGGCCTGGTGAAGGAAGCAGAAAGTAGGAGTGAGCTCGGCGGATATTTGATGATTAGTGAAGTAAGAGCATGAGAGAAAAGGCGCCACCTTCCTCCATTTGTAACATCTTGCCAGAATCTGCCCTCAACTGGCAAGTCCCCTATCTTGTGTCAAACTACCCTCCACTCGCCCCCTACCCTGCACCCTCGTCAGCGTATCAGTTGCTGAGGAACACTGCACGTGGACTCCGCGTCTTTCCTCCAGCTTGGATCCACTGTTTTACTAAGATGCTTTGCTGTAATTCCCTCTTTGGAACATTCTCCCTAGCTTAGAATGCCATATCTTTTTCTTTTTACTGGGCAAAGTATAATATTTTTAAGGCTAGTTCTACAACTGTGCTCTTGATTACATTGCTTTTCAACTCTAACTCCATCATTTTATCTTGCTCAGTGCCATCAGTCATCTTACTGAAACATATTTTTGGATTGTGCCATTTTCCTCCAGTGGCCGTCCATTTGACCAGTCGATGGATTTTTAAATCCTTGACAGGGCATTAAGTGTCTGACATAGTTTGTCATTAATCCAGCTGCATTTTCCAGAACTGTACTAAAAAACGTTTCCCCCTACTGCGCGGTCTCTGGGCTGTTCAGTTTTCCCTAACACATTGCATATTTTGTTTGTACATTACTTATGATATGACTTGGCCTCATTTCTATTGCTGAACAATTTTGAAGACGTAAATGGCCACTTCTTGCATTATGCCTTTACTGATTTATCACAGGCAGAAGTGATCTTTCTTCCTCTTCACTCTTACAGCTCTTATTTTGTACTAGTTTCATTTATTCAGCAATCACTATTGATTTTTGCCTACTATGTGCTTGACAGTGGTCTAAATATGAAATAATGAGTGAATAAGGCAGACAAGTTTCTTGCTGTCATGGACTGAAAGGAAGAGAATTAAATAAGTTCTGCAAACATTTTTTTGGGGGGAGTGGGTTAACCACAACTTTTCTTTCTGGTAACTAACTGCCTTTTTATTTCTTTTGTAGGCATTGTTATTTAAGAATGGAAGAGGATACAGATTTTAGAATAAGGTTTAGTTCTTTGTGTTTCATTACTGATCATGTTGGATTTCATGGCACTATAAAAAGTTCACCAAGTGACTTTGTTGTTATTGAGATTGATGAACAGGGACAGTTAGTTAATAAGACTATTGATGAACCTATTTACAAGAGTAGTAAAGTACTACCTGAGCCAAATAATTTTGCCAAAAAAACAAAACTAGGTATTCAAAATTTATCCTTTGAAGAGGGAATCAACGAGGAAGTCAGTACTTTGGTCCAGTACTCCGATGTTGGCCAAAATCATCAGTCTGGTTCAGAAAAGGAAGATAGTATCAATGATGGAACTTCCAAAGAAGAAAGAGAAAAAATTCATGCATTAGGCTCTTTGTTAGATAAGAAAACGAATGAATTACTGAATCAGTTTGCCTATGATATAAAAGAGAAATGGAATTCTAAAAGTGAGCTAAGTGGACCGTCTCTTGAATTCTCACTAGGCAGAATCCTTGACAAAAACCAGAGGGCTATTTTGCATAGTGCTATTCGGCAGAAATTTCCTTTTTTAATAACTGTAGGAAGAAATACTGAAATTGTTGTAAAACCAAATCTTGAATATAAAGAACTCTGTCACTTGGTATCTGAAGAAGAAGCATTTGACTTTTTTAAATACTTGGATGCAAAGAAAGAAAATTCCAAATTTACCTTTAAACCTGATACAAACAAAGACCACAGAAAAGCTGTTCACCATTTTGTCAACAAAAGGTTTGGAAATCTTGTGGAAACCAAATCTTTTCCTGAAGCTAATTGCAATGCTGGTAATCCAAATATAGTAATAACGGTAAGATTTCGTGAAAAAGCACACAAGCACAGGAAAAGGTCTGTTGAATGCCAGGAAAAAAAAGTTGTGTATACAGGTAATTTAATAAATCATTACCATTTTCTTTGATAAACTTAGTTAAAATTGTGACTCAGTGACAAATCAGTGAAAGCTGAATAATTCAAATGAATAGACTTGTTCAGAGGGATAGTGGAATGTATGGGTCTGTTTTTAAACAGAGGGTAAAGACTTTGAAATTACACTAATTGTAAAAATTAACCTTATTGGTGACAGTGTGGTTAATACAGACGTTTATAGTTAACAGTTACAAATATATAAGGCTGAAGTAGTTATTTTGTATTTATATTTTTTGTAGGTAAATCTCGATACCATATTTTGAAAGTTAAGTAAAATGAACTATTTAGAGATTAAGCAGAATATGTTTGCTATGTTTGGGAAGTGAAGAGAATGCCTTGTATTCTAAAACAGTTGAACCTCACTACCCTTGAAAACTTATAGGGGGCTCCTTCCTTTGGCTCTGTCAGTCTTTTAGAGAAGTTCTCAAGTGTTAACATGCATTATAATTACCAAAAGAACTTAAAACAGATTTCTGAGGCCTATTCTCAGAGTTTGGACCTGGGAGCTGTGGATTTTATTTTACGTTATAATTTTAGTTCATAAAAAGACTTATGAACTTTTTAATATCTTTTAAAACTTAGTTGCTGCAAATGTAAAAAAATGGAGAGAAAAATACCATGGGCAACTTACTTAACTCGTAACTTTTGATTGTACTTTAAAAATGAGGTAATAATAAAGTGTAATTCACAATGATATTCTAAGGATTAGGGGAAATAATTAATGAAAATGTTTGGTACATAATAGTTACTCAAATGTTGGCTAATTTTCTCCTGGAAATTTCTGTCTGGTTCTGTGACTTGTCTTTTCTGTGAAGGATGCTAGTATAGGACTTGACACATGATGGCATGCAATAAATGTTAACAGCTAAATCTTTAGAAGGAAAAACAAAACTAGCTTTACATGTAGGGGGAAGAATTCCTTATAGTGATTTAAGCATCTATATCTAGATTTTACACTACTTAATATTCTAATAAAAGTATTAATTTGAGTTAATGAACCAAAAAATTGTGGAAATTTTTACTTTGAGTTTACATTGGTTTTTATAAAAACTATGAATAACTGGGGGAGTATGTTAAAGGGAGGAGTTGATGGTTCACCAGAGGATAGTTTGAAGATACCAATATACCTACAAATCTAAGAAAAAAAAAAAGACATAAACTTGGCCTATCCCAAATTTTGCTTAGACCAACTCTTTGTAATAACAGAAATAGATCATAATAGAAAAATTCCTTAATAAGTAGACCCGTCAAAAAATGGAACACTTTTTAAAAACTGTTTAAAATATATATAACATATAATTTATATGAATAATATCTGTAACATAATTTATATATATAATTTATACATACATTTAAGTACATTCAGTGGCATCAAGTACTTTGTTGTACAACCATCACCACCATCTAACTTCAGAACTTTTTCATCTTTTCAAATTGTAATTTTGTTCCCATTATGTAATAACTCTCTATTGCCGTCTACCCCCAGCCACTGGCAACCACCATTCTGCTTCTATCTATATAAATTTGAATACTTCAGGTATTTCCTGTAAGTGGAATCATATAATATTTGTTCTATTAGGATTGGTTTATTTCACTTAAAATCGTCAAAGTTCATCCATGTTATACATGTGTTGAATTTTTTTCTTCTTAAGGTTGAGTAATCTTCCATTGTAAATGTCCCACTTTGTTTATCCATTCATCTGCCTATGGACATGGGTTGCTTCATCTTTTAGATGCTATGAACATGGCTGTAAAAATACATATTCAAGTTCATGTGTTCAATTTTGTTTTGTTTTGGTGAATACCCAGAAATGGAATTGCTGAATCAAATAGCAATTCTATGTTTAATTTTTGGAGCCAGTGTCATACCATTTTCATAGAACACGTTTTTGAAGAAGGAATTTTATGAAAGACTTAAGCATCCAATGCAACTTTTATTTTAGATATTGTATTTCTCAGCTCTGGAAGTTTCTTTTGTTTTTCCCTTAGGTCTTCAATTTCTTATATGTTCATATTTTCCTATAATCTTTGGGCCTATAATAGGTCTTTAAAAATATTTTTCTGCTAATTCCATCTCTGTCATTTCTGGGTATATTTTTATTGACTGACTTTTATTTGGGTATGGGTCATATTTTTGTGCTACTTTGCATGCCTAGTAATATTTTTTTGAGGTCAAACATTGTGAGTTCTTTGTTGAGTGTCCAGATTTTGTTGTCTTCTTTTACAGAGTGTTGAACTTTGCGTTAGCAGATATGAAATAATTTGCAGCTACACTTGAGGATTCATTTGAGTTTTATTAAAGGAGATATAGAGTAAACTTTACTCTAAGCCTGACATATAGCTCTATTATTATAGCATAATTCATCTGTGGCTTATACTGAATGCCCTTGCATTTTAATTAGATCTCTCCTCTCTCTTCTCTGTCTCGGCTCTAGCCTTGTGTAATCTCTGGCAGGTTACATATATGTAGTATTTCATTGTCCAACTTGGTGGAGTTTGGTAGCCAGCACCCACATGGCCCCCAATGTTCCTTAACAATTGATATTCATGCTCTTCTGTATTCCCCACCTATACTGAATCTGGGTCAGCCTGTTTGGCCAACAGAATATTGCAGAAATGACAGTGAGTAACTTTTGAGGTTAGATTATAGAAGGCATTTCATTTATTGGTACTCACTCTTGTACCATAGAAACAAACAATCACACCTTATAAATGCTGAAGAGTCCTTCTGGAGAGAAACTGAAGCCTCCCACCAGTAGTCAACACAAATTTACCACTGACATGAGTGAAGCACCTTGGAGGCAGAACCTCCAGATTCAGCTGATGTTTCATTTCAACTTTACAAGTGGACTTCAAGCCAGGACTATCTAACTCCTGAATTCTCCACTCACCAGAAACTGTGCAGAATAGTATATTTAATCTGCCTTGGGTGCCGTAACAAAATACCATAGATTGGGTGACATAAGTAACAGAAATTTATTTTCTCACAGTTCTGGAGACTGAAAGTCCAAAATCAAGATGTCAGTAGGATTGAAGCGCCATCCCTTTGGGCTGCAGATAACTACCTTCTCTCTGTGAGCTCACATGACGTTTTTGTGTGTGTATGCAGGGTGAGAGATTAGGAGAGAGAACTCTTTGGTGTCTTATAAGGACACTAATAGCATCAAATGAGGGCCCCACTCTTATGATCTTGTTTAACCTAAATTGACTTCCATAGAGACCCCATCTCTAAATACAGGAGGATTAGCATTTTGTCATGAATTTGGGATGGGGGGTACAGATATTTAGTCCATAACAGATAGTAAATGATATTTGTTATTTTATGTCATAAGATTTGGGTTGATTTCTCATGTAGCACTAAATTAATAGATATTTGAGTACCAGAAATGGGTTGCTTCTGTAACAAAAGCATAACACCTGCGGTAGCAGTGCCTTTGGGACTTGACCATCAGAAGTTTGAAGATACTTAAGGGAAGCTGTCAGTGAGAGTTTAACGAAAGGTAAGGAAAATATTGTTAGAGCCTGGAAGAAAGGGATCCTTGTTATGTACTGGCAGAAAGTTTAGCAACACTGTTGTCTGCAATAAAATGGAAAGTAGAAAATGTATCTAAAGAAGGGGTACTCTAACTAAAGAGATTTACAGGCAAAGTCAAAGGTGCCACCTGGCTTCTTTTTACTCCTTATAGTAAAATTCTAAAGGAAAAACTGTTGGATATAAAGGAGCCGGAAATGCTGGGTTCAAAAATAACTTAAAGTTAGTTCCCAGTCTCTCCAGATGGCGCATGATGTTTACATTAAAAAAAAAAATAAATAAATAAATCTTCCAGGCAAAGAAAAATAATCATGGCAAGTCAGGACATGTTCTAACAAGGAAATCCTAGAATGTTATTGTAAAATCCTTTGTTAAAATTTTGGAAAGTTGTATAGCAGCATCTCAGAGAATGGTTCAGACAGGCAAATGTCCCTTTAGGGACTTTAAGGGCCTGTCTCATGGATTCGAGTGTTAAACAGTAATTCTTTTAGAAATTTAGGGACATTTTCCCTCAGCAGCTTCGGCAGAAGCCCTAAGTAGAAAAGATCTGATCTTGACAATGTGAGTATAGTTTGTTCTAGTAGAGTGAACCCCGAGAAAACCCACCCAGTTTTGAAACGGGTCAAAGACAGTACAAACTAAAGAGAAGCCTTTGGACTACCGAATGTTTAACGGCAGGAATTAGGCTGAAAAAACTACTCTACTATAAACAGGCTATCTTTTATGGAAAAAGAAGGTTCATTCGGAGGGAGGGCACTAAGACCCGAAGGTGGACCCTTGAGCTAGAGCAATCATTCCCCTGTATTTGTAGGACCGAATTCTAATAAAGGGATAATCAACATATTCCTGGCTGGATTCAAAATTGCTGCATACCAGTAACTTCCAGGTATTTTCAATTTCCCCCCAGTTTGACAGAGTCTATAGTGCTTGTTCTATGTATGTTTCAACATTGTAACGTATGTTAAAATCAGATTTGTCTCATGACACAATTCTTCATAGTCTTCATATTAGAAGTTTTATTTGGGAATTCTAATATAAGATGTACTCAAGGAGCCTTATTTACATCTGGACCTAATTTAAATGAAAAAAAATGCTAGGATTTGCATTGATGTTTAAATGCAATGAGTCTTTGGAGGCTTAGGAAAGAATGAGTATATTTCGGGTGGGGGAGGGACATAAAGTATTAGGTTGGCCAAAAGTCTGTTTAGTTTTTCCCATAAAATAAATGATACATTTTTCATTTTCATCAATAACTTTATTGCTTTGGATATTTTGAGTACGTTGGCTATCTCCTGTTACTGGCTTCTAGTGGTTAGAGGCCAGGAGTGCTGATAAACATCTTCCAATGCATAAAGAGAGCCCTACAGCAAAGAATTATTTGACCAAAATGTCAGTAGCACTGAGAAACTTCACAAACCACTTTTAAAACATTTGATCAGTCACAGCACCTTCTCCATACACTGCACAGATTTTTCTTTTGCACTTCAGTTGTGTTTTTCCCTTTCTTGAAATAATAAAGCATATGCCAAAATGTGTATTTTTCTCATCTTCAATATTAAAATTGCTGCACAAAAATTTACCAACTTTGATAAGTTTTAAAAAATATGCTGATAAGAGAGCTGTCAAAATACAATCTAACAAAATTGTTTTGAATGAAGTTAAAGACAAGTGCTACTAGAGCCATCTTGCGGAAAAAAAATTAAATGAAATTTTTGGCCAACCCAATATTAGAGCCAGAAGATGGATTGTGGTTCTCAGTATCCAAGGATACTCTTCAGTGATGTTCTGGTGTTCAACCCAGAGTGACCCGGGAGACCAACAGAGTATGACAGAAGTGACTACATGTGACTGCTAAGGCTGGATCATAAAAAGTATTGCACTTTTTGCCTGTTTCTTGTATGGTTCATTCTGGGGTAAAGCAGGCACTATACTGTGGGAATACTCACACAGCTCTTTGGAGAGGAACTGAAGCCTCATACCAAAGGCTAGCATCAACTTGTCAGCCATGTGAGTCCTCTTGGAAATGGATTTTCCAGGTCCTGTCAGGTGTTTGAATATCCATAGCCCCCAGCCACATATAACTGCAGCCTCATGAGAGAGCCCAGGGCTAGAATCATAAACAAAATGCTCTTGAATTCCTGTCCCACAGAAACTATGAGAAATAAATGAACATTGTAAGCCATTAAGGTTAAGGCTGACTTGTTACACAGCATTAGGTAAATAACAGCATTTTGTCCTAGGAGTGTGTAGGTTACTAATCAACCACAAACTCAAGGGGTCACCTAGGGGGATTTCAGGAACTCTTTCTCCGCACGGCTTTCTCTTAGCTGATCTTCCCTATGAACTCCAGGCCGCTCAACCTTCCTGAACTTAATCCTCTACCTTCTTAGTTCAGCAAGACCACTCTGCTCTAGCTAGATTCTGTCTCCCCATGCTATGGTCCAGAAAGTACCTCTAGAGAAAAAACCATGGTATTTTAGGTCTCACCTTGTCAGTTTTCCTTTTCTTTTAGATCACAGTTCTGCGTTGCCTGTTCTACAGTGTCTAAAATCAGGTGTTTTATATGTTTTGTCTGGCTTTCTGGTTGTGGATGGTGGTGGTGGGCGGGGGTGGGGGGTCGTTTGGTACCAATTATTGCAACATAGCTAGAAGTGGAAATCTCTAAGATAGAATTTTTATTTTTATTTTTTTAATTTTATTTATTTTATTTTTAGAGAGAGGAAGGGAGGGAGAAAGAGAGGCAGAGAAACACCAATGTGTGGTTGCCTCTGTAGCACCCCCTGCTGGGGACTGGCCCACAAGCCAGGTATGTGCCCTGACTGGGGATCAAACTGGCAACACCTTGGTTCACTGGCCGGCACTCACTCCACTGAGCCACACCAGCCAGGGCCTAAAATTGACTTTTTAACTTAACATAGTTGATTTTCTTTCTAAATACTTGTGTCATTCCAAATAATTAAGAAATTGTTATGAATCCTATAATATAAACTTATAATTTTAGTGACCTTTAAGTTTTCCTGTATGTTTCCATATTATTTACTAGTATAATGAGATTGCAATGTAAAAATAAAAGTTAAAGTCAATTAAACATTTTAATTGGAATTACTTATATCCCGTTCATTTAAACATTCCAAGTAACACAAAATACTAAAATTATGAATTTGATTTTCTTAAATATTTCTGTTCTAAATCTTCATGAATATAAAACGCTTATTCACTGAAGTTAATCAGCAACAAATTGATATAATCTCAAACAATTTGGAAGTGTCTTTTTATATGGCTGAGCTTTCTGAATCTGGGTATGTCAGGGTTGGGTTTGACATATTGAGCCCTAGTTATCAAACATGAACTTTAAAACTTTAAGGACTGGCTTCCAGTCTTCTTCCTTTATAAATAGTACACTTTCTTGGTCTACTTTTCAAAGTTTGCAACTCCTACCTGAGCTGCTGTAATGCTTGATTGAATTTTGCATTTCTTTTAAGATATTTTAATGACTTCTGTCTAGCTCCACAGATTTTGTGTACTTGAGGGACTACTATATTTCTCCATGTTATTCCTAATTAGTTCTCAAACTTTTTGGTTCCAGGACCCCTAGAGTGTATAGCTCTTACAAATTATTGTGGACCCCAACCAGCTTTTGTTTATGGGGCTCTTATCTATTGATATCTGACCTATTAGCAATTAAAATAGACATTTTTAAAATATGAATTTTTAAGATAAATCTGTTACTATTAACATAACATTTTTAATGAAAAATGTCCATATTTTTCAACTAAAAATTAATGAGGACTGTGCAGTTTTATAGTTCTACAAATCTTTCTAATATCTGACATAAAAGAAGTCAGTTGGATTCCTTTTTTTTTTTGTATTCAATCTGTTGTAACATTTGCTTTGATTGAAGCAAATGAACAAAATTCAGCTTCACACAGGCAGGTAGTTGAAAAGGGAAAACATTATGGACTCCCTAAAATGACAGGTCACAGCAATCTTACAGATATTAAAATATTTGATATTTTGATCTTTATTGGTTTTGCTGTACTTCTATTCGTTCTTCAAGCCGCCACAGCAGCAGTGCTTCTTTATCAAATTCTTTTCCCCTTCCCAAGACTGAATGCTCCCAAAGCAGGGATCCTTTTTCTTTTATTGGCCCAGTGTATCTTTAGCCTAGCATGTCTTCCCAGATAATTTTATTTAAACTTTATAAATAATCTTATCACGGGAATAGCTGAAATATTTTGAGGCTATAATCTCTACATGTTAAATGTGGGCTTTTATTATATTTTAATTAGAGACAACTGATATAAAGAGACACCTTGAAATCAGAGGTTTATATTCGAATCCATTTGGTCAAGATAACCTGAAAGTGTAAAAACAAATTGTGACCTGGTACTTAGAATTAACTTGTTTGATTCTCTCCTTTCCTCTACTTCCTTTATCAGTTCTTTAGGAATAACAAAAGTCTTGGTACATTTAATTTATCACTGCTATAATTAATAGAAAGTTTGGAGAATTCTAGGAAGCTGCTCTGATAGTACAAAAACTAATGTCTCTAGTGGTAAAAATAATTTAGAAAATAGTGGACAGTGCTTGAATAGTTTTCAGAAATTATAGCTTGACACTTTAACAATTCTTAAACATTTAGGTAAAAGTATAGATCTATTTTTCTTGCAAAACCCAAAACATTGAAAATATACTACATTGCATTGCAGATTTTGTAAACTTTCATGTAAATAATATACACACTTTGCATATTTTTGAATCTTGTTATTTACATGTTTTTAGGGATTATTTATGTAGAGATATAAAGAAAATGTAGCTCTTCTCCATCCTCTTAAATGTTAAACGATAGTCCAAAGGATGGATATTACAAGCTTTGTCTAGCTATTGCATCTATAGGGTGGGGAAAAAGTAGATTTATAGTTGTGAATATGTGAAACAGTTTCAAATCGAACAAAATATGAATTACTCTGCAAGAAAATTTGAATTTCTTATGATTTGAGGGGAGAGAGCAGTACTTGAAGTATCTTATATGTAAATATGGTGAACTGAGGATTATGGTATTTTGTCACTCTGGCAGGTTATATATGTCAATGTTTTTTTTTTGTTTGTTTGTTTTTTAATGGGCTTGGCCCTCCTCCCCACCTCCACAATCTCACTCCGACCCTCTCATCTAATAGATGTTTTAAACATCTACCATGAAGCAAGCATGTTTTATTCACTGGCTTGCTGGCCATCCCAGTCTGTGGGGTGGACAACCTTAGAAGAAATAAATTGAAATACATGGTGTAAGTATAGTACACGGAGACATGCAAGATAAAGCAATCAACTCCTTGTGGAGTTCATTTACTCATTGATTCAACAAATATTTGAATACTTACTATGTGTGAGGCTGAGGATATAATAGTCAATAAAACAGACATGATCCCTGCTTTGAGAGCATTCAGCCTTGAGAACCTGAAAAGAAACCTTCAGAACCTGAGGGAGGAATGCTGGTGCTGTTGGATTGTGAAGAATGAATAGAAATACGGCAAATAAAATGGAAGGCACACATACTTTAGACAGAGGGACTCAAATGTACAAAAGTACAAAGCTGTGGAAGTTTGTAGTCCAAGGAATATGAGAAATTGTGTCGAGATTATAGGATATATGAATGGAAGTGGCACATGTGAGACTGAAAAGGGAGATTAGGCCTGCTCTGAATACCAGATTAAGGAATTTGGGTTTTTTCCTGTAAACTTTGAATGAGCCAATGAACATTTTAAAGATGACAGCTGAAATCCATGATTTTATTTTGATTCAAAAATAGTCCTTATTTAAATCGATGGTTTGCTTCATTATATTAATCTGTTAGCCTGCTAAGAACGTACTTGATATTTGGTAGCTGCTTCTTTTTTTAATTGGTAATTATTTTTGTTTCAGCCTTCACCTTGCGAAAAGAAAATCTAGAAATGTTTGAAGCGGTTGGTTTTTTAGCTGTCAAACTTGGTGTGATTCCTTCGGATTTTAGTTATGCAGGCCTTAAAGACAAGAAAGCCATCACCTATCAAACAATGGTCGTTAGAAAAGTGACTGCAGAGAGGTAATAAGACATTACTTTGTAAGAGGGAACTTTTCTCTTTCTTCCTTACCATGTAAGATAAGTAAATAGAAGATTCAACTGAAATAATACTAAGAGCATATTAACCTCACTAGTATTAATTTATTGAGTATAGGCTTACTATAGGCTTACCAAGCAGCAAATTCTGCATTGATAATGTAATTATCTTCTATGTAGTTATGTCTTAAACTTATATTGCAAATATAGGTAGTTATAGCTAGAAACTTTGAGAAGAGGTTGATTTTAAATGATCAAAATTTTTTCTAAACACCCTATTTTATACTCAAATATGCATTTATATTCAGGACAGTATTTTACAATTCTTTTTTTTAAATTACTGTAATACTTTTATATTTTTATTTTTGTGCTTCCTTATATTTAAAATAAATCTTTGTTAAAAAGAAAGTACTCAACTTTAGCCTCCGTTCAGCTTAGTCAGTTTTCAAATGTATTTTTTGTGATTGTAAAAAAAGAAATACATATTCATTGTAGATTTAGAAAATAGAAAAAAGTACCATTTAAAAAGGAAATTAAAAGTCACTTATAATTCTACTATTCAGAAAGATTCACAGTAACATTTTGATCTATTTCCTTCCATACTTTTTTCAGATACTATACTGCAAATGTACCTTATAAAAGACTTTTTTATATATGTGAAAATTATATTGTATGTGCATCTTATACTTTACATATAAAAGTAAAATAATTAAGGTTTAATGAAAATTTATGTCATGAAATATTTCAAAATTATTTCCATTATTTAGGCTAACTTGTTTAATATTCCCCTAGTTCTGGATATAGAATCCTGTTTCAATATTTCACTATAAATATTACTATGATTAATATTACTGTACTGAGTTCTGTGCCTTACAGATACTTTTCAAAAAGTTGAATCATTTGGCCAAATTGAGCCTAATTTGATGTAATGTTGACATTAATCTTTAGTTGTAAAATGTTTAAGTATCCACTATTTGCAGGTAAATACTTCTAAGCTCTAATATGAGGAACCAAAACAAGAGTATGTAATATTGTCTTTATGGTCAAAAGTACAGTATTAGATAAGAGAGAAGGATTTTAGGTATTAAGTGGTATTTACATGTTAAAAACTAGTTTTTAACTACCAAAGACAAATATTATTCATTCCTATGAGAGAATTCTTTGCTTTGGTTTGTATGTATGGGATTTTAATTACCCGTCAAATAATAGTAAGATTTTAGCACAGTGTAGAAAATCTGAAGATATATTTGGAGGGGCGGTAAGCCAAATAGTTAGGAAGAGAGACTGAGGAAGAAATGAATAAAATTTAAGGATAGGAAGAACAAGAGAACAATTAAGACATCATATCACTTGAACTAAAGTCAAAAAGCCTACAAAGATTAAGTGATAACATTAGGGATATATGTTCTAGTTCTTAAAATAGCAGGTTCATATAATTCTATAATAATAGAATTTTTTGCACATTTGTTGAAATAACATTAACTTTGGAAGATTCAAAAAAATTTTTGTGATAGTGTTACGATATGTGATTACCTGGCAACTGTCATTTAAAACTTTTTGAAATAATTTTTGAAATGTAAGATTTAACTGATTCTACATGATTTATCATTTACAGGTTGCAAAATATAGAAAAGGAAATTGAAAAGAAAAGAATGAGTGTGTTTAATATTCGGTCTGTAGATGATTCCCTTAGACTTGGTCAGCTCAAAGGAAATCACTTTGATATTGTCATCAGAAACTTGAAAAACCATATAAATGATTCTTCAAACCTGAGAGAGAGAATTTTGGAGGCAATAGAAAGTGTTAAGGTAAGAAAACTCAATTTTAAAAGAGTACTACAGGAAAATCTTTATGAGG
This sequence comes from Pteronotus mesoamericanus, assembly GCF_021234165.1. Classification (NCBI taxonomy): domain Eukaryota; kingdom Metazoa; phylum Chordata; class Mammalia; order Chiroptera; family Mormoopidae; genus Pteronotus; species Pteronotus mesoamericanus. The sequence continues at coordinate 9,429,403 of NW_026555310.1, forward strand.
CATAATCCCTCTATTTCACATTTGGCTGTGTATGAGGAGCACTTTTTGCCCAAATTTTTGAGGGAAAAATAAGGATGCACATTATACATGGGCAGTACCTGAAATACCTTGTGTCTATTCTTGTGTTTTATAATTATTTGTTACATAAAATTTCTTGTACCATAATATATTCAAAAGTAAATACTAAAATTCCTTTATAATACAAAAAACAAGTATCTAAATATAAATAAAGAATTGAATTAAAAAATTAAAACGGAAGATTTTTTACCCTGAAAATTTGGGCCAAAAACATGGGTGCATGTTATACATGGCAAAATACAGTACATTGAGGCAAGAAGGGAAACTTTTTCTTTTTACCTTTTTTTATTTGCATGTATAATTATTTTTTAAAATGATAATTTGGGCCATTTAGTTTATTTTTCAATTTTCTTCTTACTACACTTTTGTATTGGAGAACCCCCCACAACTTTAACATAATTTTAAACAAATGAAATGTATAGTTTTCCAGAGATGGGTGAAAAATAATCTGTATAAGGAGAGTGTTTTTTAGCATATGCACATAGAGTAATATTTTAGGGAAATGGATTAATTTTTTTAAGTTTTATCCAGTAATTCTTTCCAAGAATCATTGGTAATTTGGTAAATTTCATTTTAGAATTATACACAATATTTTTCTTTTCAATCTAATTTGAATTTTATTTTTAATGTATACAAACAATAAATAATATACATTGTATTATGTTTTACAGTAAAAAATTACTTAACATACATTTTTAAATGACATTTGCTAGCCATTTAAATATATATATACAGCCATAACCTTCAGTCTGATCAGCTAGACTATGAATCAGCACATTTTTTTCTCTAAAGGACGAGAATAAATATTTTTGGCTTTGTAGGCATATGGTCTCTGTTGCAGCTACTCTATTGCTATTGTGTGGAGGCAGCCACAGACAATACATAAATGAATGAATGTGGTCATATTCCAATAAAACTTTATTTACAAAACACAGGTGTTGGACCAGATTTGACTTGTTAGTAGTTTGCAACCCCTGATCTAGACCAGTAATTCTCAACCTGCAGGGCTTTAAAAAATTCTCAGCAGTCTATCTCTGCCCCTAAGCCAATTAAATAAGAACACTTGGGGATGCATTGAGGCATTAGTATTTTTCAAAAAATCCCTAAGTTATTCTACTCTGGAGCTAATACTGGGAAATATTGATCTAAGTTTCTGACCAGAAAGACCTTTTTACATAATTTTATGCTCCACCTCCAGGAAAACAAACGAAAACTGGTTTTTAATCAGTATTATGCCATATAGTCAGGAAAATCCCTTCCAATTAAAGATTTTAAATCCAGCACTTTCACATGTGTATAGGAATTCTCAGATAGTGTACTCTATAAACTTTTTTCCTTTTTTCTAGATCTACCTACTTAAAATTCTTTCTTTCCCCTGAAAAACTTATTAATCTGTTTCTTACAAAAGGGAGGGAGTGTAATATTGCGATTTATAAGAAATATATATTTGGTCATTCACGTGTCCAAAGTATATTTTTCATATATATTTGGTCTTCTACCGTTCCTGGCTCACAGCTCCACCAACTCTCAGAATTCCCTAAGTGTGAGAGTGATAGAGTTGTCTATTGCTATGTTAGTGAGGTGACTTCTGGAAAGCACCGGAGGATGGGACTGGTTGCCAGTGGAGCCAACCTTGTGATTACAGGGTTGTAACGTTTAGTACCACCCCCTGAACTAGGAGTGAGAAGGGATGAGGGACAAGGGGCTGAAGGCTGAATCAAATGCCAGTGGCCAATAATTTAATCAATTATGCCTCCGTAATGAAACTTCCATAAAAACCCAAAAGGACAGGTTTTGTTCAGGGAGCTTGTGGGTTGGTGAACTCTGGGTTGGAGATGCAGCGAGACTGGTATACCTGGAGAGGGCACAGGAACTCTGCACCTCTTCCCACATACTTTGTGGGACACATAGAACATACTTGTTCTATGCATGTCTTCCATCTGGCTGTTCCTGAGTTACATAACTCTGAGTTTATAAAAAATTGGTGATCTGGTAAGTAAAATGTCTGAGTTCTTTAAGCCTCTCTAGCAAATTAATTGAACCCAAGGAAGGGGGCTAGGGATCCTCTAATTTAAAGCAAGTTGGTGAGAAATACAAGTAACAGCCTGGACCTTGGGCTGGTATCTGAAGTCCAAGGAGTGTTCATTGTAACCTTTATCTATAGCAGGTCATCAGAACACAGGTGCAACCTGGGCTTGTGACTGATCTGACATCTGAAGGTGATGGGGATGAAGCAACGCTTACTCTGTAGAATCTGATGCTATCTCTGCATAGATAGTGTCAGAATTGAGCTGAATTGTAGGACACGCAGCTGCTGTCAGGGAATTGCTTGTTGGTGTGGGAATCTCCTCTCCACATTGAGAATGGGTGCTTAGAACACCAAAAGAGAGGGTTTCTCTGAACTCTGATAGCATTTATTGCCTGTCTTTCATTTGGTAGTTAAAGATATCCAGCTGCTCATTATAAAATCCCCATTTGGAATAATCTTAATGTTAGCTAACTTTCCTTTAGTTCTCATAAGGGAAGGGATTTGAGAAGCCCTGAAAATAAGTCTTTGAAGTTTTGTTTTAGAAAGTTACATCACTGATTGCTATAAACCTTGTTATTTGCAACTCCAAGTAATTAGAAGGAGTAATTAAACTTCTTGTGGCTGTTCTAGTATATTATTTGATGTTATCTTTTTCAAATTTGAAATTAAAATACTAACTATGAGATTTAATATAGGGAATACTTATTTTATCTGCAGTTGCTTTTTGTGAATGGCATGAAGTAAGGGTGCCTTTTGTACCATGCTGATAACAAATTATCTTAGCATCTTTTATTATATAATCCTAGAGCTGGTGCTCAATAATAATTGTTGAATGAATAAATACATACTCCCCTCACAAAGTGAGTGTGGAAGACTCTTATCTTTCAAGAAACTGTCTGGGCCCAGTGTTTTCTTTGTGAGAACATATTTGACTACTGACCAATGTTTTTAAATGGTCACAGTAGTAAATTACAATATTCTAATCTTGGTGAAGTGATGCCATGTCCTTGTCTTGGCCCAGGCTTTCAGAAACTGACATAACTGAAAGATGAACTCTTATATGTAAAGGAGCCAGGACTTGCTGGGTTTGAAAATAAATTCCCTGCATGTCCATACAGCAGAAGGGTCTCAAAATCAGAGCTTCAGGGAAAAGCTCAGATCCAATACTAGGTAATCAGTTCATCCCAGTTGTCCCAGAACTTTCCCCGTTTTAACACCAAAAGTTCCACATCCCAAAAAACCCTTCAGTAATGTGAATTAAAGCTGACATTTTTAGAGCTTTTTCACTCATCTTACTTTCTAACTTTCAATCAATCATTCTTCTCCTTTCTTTTCTTTAACTGTATAGCATTTCTCAGGCCATTTGGCTCCCATGTTTATAGTGCTGATTACACGATTCTTTTATTAAAATAAATATGAAGAGAAAGACTTGATTACATATTCTAAGGCAACAGTTGTATTTATTTGTTTCAGTTCAGGGCTATAACAAAGAACCATGGACTGGGTGACTTTTGAACAACAGAAAATTATTTCTCATAGTTCTGGAGGCAGGAAACCTGAGGTTAGGCTACCAATGTGGTTTTCTCATTGTATCCTCACTAGGCAGAAAGAAGAGTAACTTAGCTCCGTGTTTTTTTCTTATAATGACACTAATCCTGTTCATGAGGGCTCTATCCTCATGACCTAATTATCTCCTCAAATCCCCACCTTCACACACAATCACACCGAAGGGTAGGATTTCGACATATGAATTTTGAGGGGACACAGGCATGTGATCCGTAACAATATACTTTTAATTAATTTGATTTTTTTTTTTTTTTTTTTTTTTTTTGCTATTCATAGCATAAAGGGTTTGTGAATTACTATGGACCACAGAGATTTGGCTTGGGAAGGAGAGTCCACACAGATCAGATTGGTTTGGCTTTGTTGAAGAGTGAAATGGTATGTATTTTTAAAAAATATGATCTTTTCTGTTTTCTCAGTTATACTTACATATAAGCCAGCTCCTTGCTTTCTTAACCCAGCCTATATATACATGTATGCCACACATATATACATCATATACTACATCATTGAACATATTGAGCAGCTGCTATATTCTTGGCATTACATAATAAAAAAGAATACTGTGTGCAATATCCAGTACTCACTGGATTGACCAACACTCACTAAATTCTTCGTGAACTGAACGGAGAATTTAGAGGAATCTCATACCCTACAATTTTAGAAATCTGCTATCAGATTATATAAAAGACAGAAGTTTACCCAAAGCTAGAGACAAAAAAGGAAACAACAGATTTGAAAAATTATATGATTAATTTCAAATGAAACTATAAATGAATGTCGCAAATAAGAAGCTACATATGCCCAATGATTAAAATTATATATGTATTTTAAATGTATGTTATATATAATTACATATAAACATACACATATTTTTGTACTGAAGGAAGTACACATAATAGCAAAGACCTTCAAAACTATAAAAATCATATACTTGAGCAAAAGCAAAATTGTTCATATGATTATGTCATACTCGTGTTGAGTAGAAGAGAAAGGAACAGTGAAAAACAGTTATGAGAAGCATTGTGCATGTGAATATTATCTTACACGTGGAAATAAGATTGAGAATTGATGATGTAGACCACATCTGAAAATTTGTAGTCAGTATTACTACTCAAAGACACATATTGCACTTAGAAATGAATCACAGTGCTAGGGAGAGTGATAAAATACAGGAACTAGTAGATACCATTTTTGTAAAAAAAAAAAAAAAAAGAGTATCTTTTTATTTATTTAGGTTGTGAAAGAAAATAGGTTAAAGTTGACAATTTGCCCTGGCTGGTATGGCTTAGTGGTCTGAGCACTGGCCTGTGGACCAAAAGATCGCTGGTTTGATTCCCAGTGAAGGCATATGCCTGGGTTGCAGGCCAGGTCCCCAGCTGGGGGCATGCAAGAAGCAACCAGCTGATGTTTCTCTCCCTTTCTTTCTCCCTCCCTTGCCCTCTCTCTAAAAATAATTAATTAAATTAAAATATATACATAAAAAAGTTGACAATTTAAAAAAAGATATTGGCATTTATTTTTAAGACCGAAGAATTCTGAGACTTGAGAAAATAAATGAAATTAGTGGCTTGCCATTCCCTTATGCTTGTTTCCTTCCCTGTTTTTGTTGTGTCTGTCAAGTCTGAGTGTTATGTCATTACTTCAGGCTTGTATTAATACCCCTATGATAGAGGTAAAGAATGACTGAAGAAGAACTATGGAAAGTATGGGAGAGCACTTTTTCTAGTCTGTAGTATTTTAAACCTGCATATAAGCTTGGTTTGTACAGAAGTTTATTTCTAAATTTAATGTTGATTGTTTAATTTTTGGAAGCTTATAAATGACATTGAAGCATCAAATATCATTTGTTATATGCCTGTTCCTTTAAGATGCATTTTAAAAAAGTAATTTGTAATTTTTATTTAACATATGTTTGCTTGCTTGATTTTTAAAGGTGAAGGCTGTAAAATTATTTCTTACACCAGAAGATTTGGATGATCCCGTAAATAGAGCAAAGAAATATTTTCTTCAAACTGGTATTTAAAAGTTTCTTTACCCCATACATAACCATGAAGATACATAATACCAGCAGGAAGACAGTCACTGAAACAAATGTGATAAGACATAGATTGTAATATACTGTACATTTAATCATTTTTTTACATTCCCTAGGCACTCCATTTTTGGCTCGATCTTAAGGACTTTTGTCTGTTCTAAATTTTGCTTGGTGTGGGGAGGGGAGAGATGGCATCTTAGTTTTTCTTGGTCTGAATCCTCTGAGGAGATAGGAGTTCCCAATTATAAACTGGTACTAATGGAAGTATAATTCACTACAACTAATGGAGACAGAAAAATAAACTAAATTAAAGGACATTTGTTATATCTGATACTTTGTGCATTGTTTTGGTCTAGTTGCCAATCAGCCCTGACTGCTGACTTTGATAACTCTAGCTCAATATGATGCTATATATGCAGAATGCTTAATATAAAACACTGAAGAAAATTGCTTATAAGTGGGTATAACTCTCAGCTTTAATATTTCCCAACTGTATGGGTTTGTGCAAATGATTTAGCCTCATTGTTTTAGATTCTTCATCTGTAAAATGAAGCTAAAAATGGCACCTAAAAGACTGTTAAGAGATTTAAGTAAGATAACAGACATAATGCTTTAAAATAGTGCCTGGCACATACTAAATACTAAATAAATATTATTTGTATTTAAATAATAATAACACCAACCATACCATTTTAGATTCATTTCATTCAAATATGTGATCTACATATATGTGTATACTGAATTCACTTACATTGAACAAGGCAAGTTTGAAAAAGATCAGTTTTCTAAATTATCCTATTTTAAATTATGTACATGTTATATATATATGTGTAATCACTCATAAGAGAGAAATATTTTTATGCCACATCATAATCTATAAATAGTATGTACACTTCAAATTGTTATGAGTAGTCTAAGTAATACTACAGAAAATTCAAAGTGACTTACTTGTTTGTCTCTGTTATGAGTCCTGAGAAGATAATTTCCTTATGGCAATGATTTTTAAACTTTAATGTTCATAAGAAACCTGATACAGTTATTAAAATGCCCATTCTAAGGCCCTACCCGAATCAGCATTTTTACAGTAGAGTCGCTAATTTTAAGAAACATCCCACCAGTAAGACCTAATAGGATACTGGAGGGATCCATATACCAACCCTTTCTTATTCAAAAAATTCTGTGTAAGTGTTCATAATAGCTCTTTTTTAAATGTCTAACCTCCTAGATTTATTTAATGCTCTTTTTTGAACTTCTCTAAATAACTGTAAATTAGTTTATCATCATTTTGAAGAAGGAATTACTAATGTGCTTTTGTTATTTCATTTTTAAAGCAGGGGAAGTGAATGGATCATATGATTAATGGTCTTTATTTAGAAAGCAAAACAAAACAAAACAAAAAACTTGCCCTGGCTGGTATGGCTCATTTGGTTGGGACATTGCCTTATAACTGAAAGGTTATGGGTTCAATTCCTGGTCCAGGCATGTACAGGAGGCAAACAACTGATGCTTCTCTCTTGCATTGGTGTTTCTTTCTCCTTTCCTCTAAAAAAAAAGCTGTGGAAAAAAATGTCCTTGGGTGAGGATAAAAAAAAATAATCAAGTGTAGCTAGATTTATAAAAGGTACAACAGTTCATTGACTCTCATTTAGAGAGCATAATAAAGGTCTTTATAACTGGCTTTTAAATAAAGCTGGTTGACTAACTGATTTTCTCTTTATTGCAGAGGATCCTAAAGGCACACTTTCACTAATGCCCGAATTTAAAGTTCGAGAGAGAGCATTGTTGGAGTCGTTGCATCGCTTTGGCATGACTGAGGAGGGTTGTATCCAGGCATGGTTCTCTTTTCCTTATTCTATGCGCATTTTCTACATTCATGCATATAGCAGCAAAATTTGGAATGAGGCAGCATCTTACAGACTTGCAACCTATGGATCAAGAGTGATGGAGGGTGATTTGGTCTGTTTGGATGAAAATGGTGATGATGAGCATTTCTCAAATAGTAAAGTAAGTATCATTTCATCAGTGTTTCCCAAGAGTAGTAACAACAGCAGGAACACTAATTTTCAGAAGCCCTTATTTTAGAAATAATTTAAAAATAAACATGGATTTTATTTCTTTTTAACTTATATTTGCTCATGTCCTGCTTCCACTCTGCTGTCAGATGAGGTTTAATACATGTCAATAAATGGAAAAATAAAAGTCAGTGGTATGACATGAAAGGCACAAAGATAGTAAACCTTCCTTTGAAGAACACATTCTTTTAAAAAATTACACAAGTAATGCACAAAACATTTTCCTTAAAACTAAAAACCAAAACACTATATATGAAGCTGTCGTCCCTGCCCTTACTCTGTTGTGATTCCCTTCCCTGCCTCCAGAACATCAGCCCCTGTTTTTTGGCCTGTTTCCTTCTAGATCTTTTTCTATGCTTTCACATAAATATCCATAAGAAAAGGAGATTTTTATTCTGTTAGTTAACACCAAGAAAAGAAAATGCAGGGCTTAGCGGCTCAAAGCTTAAAATATGAAAAAAAAAAATAGAGTAAGATTTTTATCCTCGCATGTAGGGCATGTAACGTCTGTTTCTTTTATGTAAGTGCAATTTCACAACTTGCTTTTTTCTTCTTAACAGTATCTTAGAGACATTTATGTTCATTTCAAGGAATGGGATCCTATCTCAAACTAACTTAGGGAAAAACAGACAGGAGTTTATTGTCCCTCGTAACTGAAAGTCCACAACGGGTTCAGGCCCAGCCTAACCCAGGGTGTCATGCATTGTCCTACATTATCCCTTATTTTCTTCATCTTGCAGCTCTGTTTTTCTCTGTTAGATCCATTCCCAGTCTGGCTTATTCCTTTGGTGGCAAGATGGTTATTAACAATTCTAACCTTAATTTTCACAACTTCTTCAGAAAAGCAGGGCTTTTCTTTCTCAACAGTTTCAGCAAGAGCCATGGAATTGAGTCTCAGTGGGTAGGAATGGCTTGGCTTGGGTCACATGTCCCCAAGCCAATCACTGTGGACTGGAGTTTGTGATTCATAAGGTGGTATTTCCAGGTCTTCTTCCTGGAACAATTCCACCCAAAGTGCATTTGAGACCTGGGAAGGGAGGTCCCTGGAAAATGCACTACCAGAAGAGAGGTAGGTGGTAAAGCCCGAGAAGTCAGAACATCAGAGGTCTTTTATACTCTTTCATTAAATGGATGGCTTTTGAATATTTAGATAAGAAAGTAATTACTAGGAACATAAATTACTAAGAATGGTTATTTAACTGAGACACAGACTCTGAAACTGTATAGAAAGAAACCTAGCAGCATCATAGATTTTATTTTACCTCTTGTGAATGGAAAAAGAGAAATGTCAGTGATCCTCTTTTGAGAAATAATAAAAAATTCTAAGTTTTTTAAATACCTTCCAGAAAACATGTCCATTTAATATTACCTTGGCAATATATTATTTAATAAGTCAGCCATTTCTAATTCAGATTTGCAGAAGTTAAAGGGTACTTTGACAAGAAATAGCAATAATCTCTGGAATATATGTATCATAAACTTCTTTGTTCAACATAACATTTGCAAGGAGTTTTGTGATTAGAATTGTATCAGTTTTTCTTTTGGGAGCTGTAGGAGGAAAGAGAACATTGTCTCCTTCATATCTTGCAGAGTTTCCTTTTATTAACAGCAAAAAATGTTCTTCTATATTTTAAGACCAATCACTTTTGCTTTATTAATTAGCAATAAGAAAAGAATAGGCAAGACTTAGAGGCTCAACTTAAATTATGAAAAGGGAAAAGGTAGAATAAAATTTTTAATAAATGGTATATAGGGCATGTAATGTACATTTATAATTAAAAATGGTAGAAATCTAATCTGATTCCCTTTTTTGATAGGATTACTAGGCTAACAGTTATATTTTTATTTCAAGGCATTTGGTATATTCTCTTATAATTTTTTTTTGTGAGGAAGATAGGGAAATATAAGTTAGACAGTTACATAGTTAGGCGAATTCATATTTGGGGAGCAGCCATACAGCAAAAGCATATTTGTTGACTGATATTAACCTGGAGAGAGTTCTCTTAAGGCAAAACATGGTCTTTTGTACTTGACCCTTTTTGTTCAGTATTTTCATAAATTACTTAAATTACAGTATGGTAGGTATACTTACGAATTTGTAAAAGACCAAATGTTGGAAGTGATACAAGAGAGTTCACAGTCTCACGTATGAGTATTTTGGTCAGATCACACTTGGAGTTTTATATTCATTTCTGAGTGGAACAGTTAAAAACAGGTTATTTACCTATAAATAGACAAACAAGTGAAAAGAAAAGGAGGGACTTTATTGATAAAAGTAGAGAATCGAGGGGAAAGCAAGCAGATTTAGAAGAGATCTAGACACTGTATGATGTGATGGGTGCTTTTGGAAGATGGAGATGCTGTCAGTCCTTGTAGAATGTTGACAGCCGCCCTTATACTTGAGCTCTCATGTGCAAGAGAAATCAGAATTATTCTGTGATGTCCTATAGCCACATTTCTCAAACTTAATACCATATTTTGCCATGTATAATGCACACTTCTTTACCCAGATATTTTAAGGGAAAAATGAGGGTGCACACTATACATGGGTATAATTATTATATACCATGAGTATAATAATCCTGTATATAATGTGCACAAAAATATGGGTGTGCATTATACATGGCAGAATATGTATAACGTGTACCTCCTACATGTGATAACTGTAACTATTCTACGAAGCACATTTTGAGAAACACCACTTCTCATGGAGTAGGGAGTGGTTTCATAAAAGCAGAGTTTTGATTCAGCCTAATAAAGAACAACTTTGTAATTTAGAAAAAGATTGTTGGTGACTGAGGTGAAAGTGTCACCTTGAAGTGTTAAGCTGCCAACCACAATCTGTGCTCCAGCTTCAGTTCTCAGGTGTTAAAGCATGAAGCATCATTCTAAATTTTTATATAGTCTGCTCCTCCAGAAACAAACTGTGAAAAGATCTTGTTTGGATATATGTATATTCAGTAAAGGAATCAAATTAAACATAACAAAATTAGGGAAAATTGAAGGAATTTGGAGCATCTGAGAATCATCCGTATTTTCCATCCTATGTTTTAAAAATAGGTTCATCTAGTAACTGAAGAAGAGGAATTGGCTAATACATATGCAATACATCAGGTAAATTCCCTTAAAAATTATTAGTATCTCTTATATCTAAATGTAGGTGTTCTCCCCAAAAGACAAAATATGACCAGTTCCCCTCCTCCACTTTTTTTTTTACCACTCTTCTTAGTTTACATTTTTATGAGTTTTCATAAATGTATGCAGTAATATGACCATCACAAAAATCAAGACAAAGAATAGTTTCGTCTTTCCTCAAAACTTCCTCGTCCCCCTTTGTAGTCAACCCCCAGCCCTTGGCAACAATTCGTCTGCTTTCTATGCCTACAGTTTTACCTCTGAAAGAATATCATATAAGTGAGATAATATAGTATGTGGCCTTCTGTGTCAGGCTTCTTTCAATTAGCATCATAAATGTGAAACTCATTAATATCGTGTGGATTTGAGTTTTTTACCTGGTTTCTTTTTTGACTACCCTTTGGTACTCTTCAAGAAAAATGTTTACAAGTTATCAGCAAAGGACGAAAGCCCCGCAAAATGCAGTATGTACTCATAAGCAGCTGAGAAAATAAAAATTACTTTTACTTTCTCTTGTTGCTTTCATGTTTTTAAATAAATAAGAAGAAAGTAAAATCATCCACTAAAATACCAGTTATGTGATTGAGCAGTAGGGGTTATTCTTTGTGTCACAGAAAGAATATGCTTTTAGGATTGTATGATTGCATACAGATTAGGTCTTTGTTGGTTAATTAGATATACCTAAACTTCTTTTGTCCTGTCTACCTTAACAGTAATTTGTGTAATAATATCTGACTTGATGGTTATGTCGGTTATTCTGAGTCCTTAGTTAGCTCTTTTCTTAGCACGTTTTAGGCTGAAATGTGTTTATATTCTGAGACTTTTTATAGGTCTAGGTCCCAGTCATAAAAGTAAATTTAAAATGTGATCATATATTGTCCTGAAGGCTGTGTCATGTATCTTTTTTACCCCTTCCCATTCACAGGTGGTTCTTCCAGTGCTTGGATACAATATTCAGTACCCAAAGAACAAAGTAGGGCTATGGTACCAGGAAGTACTTAGCAGAGATGGACTGCAGACATGTAGATTTAAAGTACCTACTCTGAAACTGAATGTTCCAGGATGCTATAGAAAGATTTTGAAACAACCCCATAATATCTCATACCAACTAAGAGAAGAACACAATACTGATGTCAAAGAAGAGGGTTCCCAGGTCAATGAAGCAACTTTATCTCTTTTGATTTCTTTTGATCTTGATGCTTCGTGTTATGCTACAGTTTGTCTGAGAGAAATAATGAAGCATAACTTTTAAAACTGGTATCCTTGATATAACGTATATATGTTGCTCTTTAAAGGAGAGGGAGCTAAAATTTCTTGAGAGTCTGTCATGTGCTAGGAGCTTTATAATTATCTCCCTTAGCAATATGATATCCTAATGAAGTACGGATTTGATGCTAATATTCTGGAAGACATATAACTAGTAAGTGGCAGTATCTGAGTTTAAGATTCCAAAGCCTGTGTGGCTTTTTTTTAATTACCTAAGATTTTGGTGACCTTTATTCTGTGTTATAAAAATTACAGTCTTTCTGGACTACAAGGAGCATATAATACTGCAAGATAACATTTAAGAAAAAAAGTTTTTGGAGTAATGTTTATATCCTTTAGCTTCCTGCTTAGAATATAAATTAAACTAGATTGTAATGAAAGCATATAGTTGGAGATAAAGATAGATAAAGCATTTTGTTAATTATTGTTGTCATTCTTTCCTATTTTTGAAATTATTGATAAGAAAACTACATCAGGGAAATGTAATCTCTCTATGATAGCTACCTCAGGATAGTTTACCCTTTTATGAAATAAATAATGTTTGATGAAGACAAATAAAAATTTTTATGCAATGTCTTTCTCTTGTCATACATTAACCTGCAATTTTATTTTTATTTTTTACTCCTCATTATCTAAAACAGATTTCGGAGTCAGATAGATCTGGACTCAAGACTTAGGCTGTGATACTTAGTAGTGACTTCGGGTATTGGTGTACTGATTCTTTTTGATGCTCACTGAAAGAACCAACATATCACCAATCTCATAAGCAACAAATAATAGGATTATCTCCACCTTTTATGTGGCTAGAGGAAGAAAACATTTGGCCCATTTAAAAATGTAAATACATGTATGTGTTGGTTTAACTGTTCCACATCATAAATCATCCTTAACCACTTTAAATTAGTTAAATTTGGGGGGAAATGGGAAGAACCAAACATTCTTTTATTACTGGTAACATAGTGAAATTTTAAAAGCAGTATACATTATATATTAGTAATGTGTCACATTTATATACTTTAAGTAAGTCAAAGTATTTCAGGAACATTAGCATAAGGAAATAAAATTCAAAAGAAGGAAAAGAACTATATACAATGCAAAATTTGCTTATTGTAGCATTTTTATTTTATTTTAAAGATTTTTATTTATTTATTTTTAGAGAGCAGGAGGGAGAGAGAAAGAGAGGGAGAGAAACATTGCTGTGTGGTTACATCTCACACACCCCTGCTGGGGACCTGGCCTGCAACCCAGGCATGTGCCCTGACTGGGAATTGAATCAGTGATCCTTTGGTTTGCAGGCCGGTGCTCAGTCCACTGAGCCACACCACCTAGGGCTTATTGCAGCATTTTTATATGTAATGAAAGAAATTAGAAATAGTTTGAAAGCTCAGCATTAGATAATGAAAATAAGTAAAGCGACATGTATCAACTTGATGGCAAACATGTTAATTAGTAAAAGTGATGACAATGGTTTGAGGTATGAGAAAATGTTGCCCCTTAAAAACAGAACATATATTATAAATATATAATGTATGTACACAAAATGCAGCTTTTTCAAATGAGAAGCACTTTAGCATAGTGATTAAAAATCATAGATACTGGAGACAAATGTCCTCATTTTGAACCTTGACTCAGCCACTTATAGCAGTGTGGCCTTGTACAAGTTATTTAAGTTTTGTGTGCTTCACTTTCAGCATCTATAATATGAGGATGGTAATATTTCTACTTCTTAGGATTATTGTGATGATTTGCTGAGTATGTAAAGCAGCTTAGAAAAGCGCATTTTGGTAATAATAGAATAAGGAAATAAATGTCTACAGAGGCAAGTTGGGAAAGGGAATAGGAAGGGAGGGGAGGGGAGAAAAAAGGGAAGGGGAAGAAAGGAAAGGAAAAGAAAAGGATAAAAGAAGGATAATAATCTCTTAAGGTGATAGGGTGTTTGGATATTTTTAATACCGAAAGTTCCCTTTTTTGTCATTATGTATTTTACTAATAAATTTAGGACACAAAAAGTGGAGATTGCAATTCCATGGATTTGAAAAATTACCTTTATTTTAATGTTTATTGAAAACCAAATGATGCATTAAGTAGTAAAACATTTTAGAAAAGTATTTTAATTTATATGATAAATTATATTCTGTCAATATAATCAAAAAATGAATTATGCAGATTAAGTCCCAGTTTTAAATGTTCAGTAGTAATTAGAAAGTATGAAAGCGTTCAAATGTGCTTTTATTGATATTATTTTCTTTGCCTGTAGATGGCACTATAATTTTAGATATCTTTCTTATTTGTTACTTTGGCTGGGTGTAAAGAAAGGATCACTAAACTTGTTTAAGCCATCATACAATGTATTTGGATAATGTACATGTGGAAAATTATTTTATATACCAATAACATTTGCCATATTCATTATTTTTTTTAGTTTAAGGACTTTGAGATACTTTGGACCAAATGATAACCAGGTTTTTGCAGTTTTACTGGGGCATTTCAGGCTTTCAGGAGGATACTCTTTGGATAAATTTTAATTTCCAAAGTTGCATTTGAAACTGACTTGGATTTTTGTGAGTTATAATAAGCTGAAAGTCATATGTAACTTTTGATTCAAGTAGCATTTATGGAGTGTCTGCTGTGCCAGGTGTTTCTCTCATTTTAATTTTCATTTTAGATGGATAGTGTTTCCTGTTTTTGCAGATGAGAAAATACTGAATGGTTTACTGACATATTCAAGGTCAAAGAAGACAGTATGTGGTTGAACTTGATTATACTTCTCAAATAGGTAGTTTTCATCTCTCTAATATTTGCCTTCTGAAAATATGTTTTTTGGTTAATAATTTCCATTTCTACAAACTTGCCATTACTTGCCATTTAATAATATGTATATTGAAGCAGAGAGAAACAAGATTCCTTTTGAGATTATGAGACCAAAATAAAAGTAAAGGAGATCGATCCTTAAGGAAATTCCCAAATCATTTGGGTGTAGCTTCCAGAATATTCTGGGACTAGTACCACAATCATAGGCAAAACTCGATGTAGGTAATAAGAAGTTGTTTGAAATTTAACCTGGCACAGTATTAGATGTTATTTAAAAAAAAACAAAACAAAACAGCAGGAGAGTTACTTCTTTTTCAATTCTCTTTCAGTAATTTAACCAATCAGTCTTTTTAAGACAAGGAAAACGCTGATTGATACTAGTTTACATATATTTTATCCCTAAAACTTGTTGATTTACCTTTTGAATAGAGACAGCTCAGGCCTCAGGCTCAGGAATATCAACAGGCAATAATATCTAACCAGAATTAAAGAAGATTGCTTTGTTTTATTGAATGTATTTTTCCAGTGACCTTTTTCATTTATGGCAAACAATCCATATCAGTTTTCCACTTATATGATGTTCCTTTAAAAAATAAATTGAATTTTACAGGTGACTGTATGGTATGTGAATTATATCTCAATAAAACTTTAAAAATAAATTTAATTTTAAAAAGAGGGAGTTAATTTAAGGGTATTAAGGAAATACTAGTGTAGATATAGCAGCAGCAATGCAAGAATGATTGTTTGGAAAATACTGGCATAACTGTGAGTACCTGAACCCAGGGAGGGGCTCTAGCACTACATTAGTATGTGGCTTCACTCACCCACCGCGCTTCTCACTTCTGCTGACCTAGGTTTGAAGCAGTGTTAGTAATCATTTTTTAGTCCAGGACAGTATTGCATCAAACAAAAAATGAAAAATATACAAATTCAAGATATGAGCACAAGTACTGATGATCACATGCTGTATCTTAAAATTTCACTGACAGGAACTTTATTTTGGAAATACTAGGAATAGGGTATAGCATCTAAGTCTCAATTAATGTTGGCTAGTGTTGTTATCATTAATACTGAGTTGGCCAAAGAGTCCATTTTGTTTTTTCCATAAAGTAAAAGATACATTTTCATTTTCACCAATAATTTTATTGATTTGGGTATTTTTAGAATGTTGGCTCTCTCCCTGGTGGTATAATATTGATTGTTCTTTATTTGATCACCATGAACTTCAACTAGTCTACCTGACTGTGGAGCATCATCCAGTGAGAAATTTCAAGCATGAAACTTTGCAAACCACTTTTGACACATTTGATCCGGCTCAGCACCTTCTCCCTATATTGCACAAATCTTTTTCTGCATTTCTGTTGTGCTTTTAACTTTCTTGAAATAATAACTCATAATATGCCAAAATTGTTGTTTATATTCTTCCATCTTCAATATTACAATGGCTACACAAAAATTCACCAATTTTGGTAAGTTTAAAAAAATTCTTGCTGATAGGACAGCCATCATAATACAACCTAATAAAATTGTTTCAAATGAAATTAAAGATAACTAAGCGCTACTAGAGCCATCTTTCAGAAAAAAACCAAATGAATTTTTTGATTTGCAGGCCAGTGCTCAATCCACTGAGCCACACCAGCTAGGACCCAAATGAATTTTTTGGCCAACTCGATATTACATTACCGTGCTTGCTCTCTGATGAAAAGTTTTACAATTAAATGGTTAATGACTCCCTTGAGATCTGATCTTATTCTGTCTTAACACAAAGTAATTATAATTCAGCACACTTTTAGTGTTTTTTGTTTTGTTTTGTTTTTGGTAAGTAGAAATAACTATCTCCAAATCTAGGAATTCAGCAGTTCATTCAAATTAAGGTCTTTAAGAAGGATTTAGGTCAGTGTTCCTCAGCAGTTTCCACCTGGGACCTACCATTAAGAGACCGAAATGTAAAATGAAGCCCTAACAGTGCAGAGTTTCCTTGCATTTAATGTAAAGATAGTAGAAGAGGTTGAAAGAAAATGTGGGGAGTAAGGAAAATAACACTTTTCATTTTTTTCTCTATTTCTGAAATGTTTGGCTTTTTAAACAAGAATACATTTGTGTATTAATTTCATAATTAAAAACCTTGGGTAATAATTAAGGTTCAGAGAGGGTAAGGAAAAGCAATAGCTGGATGATGATTGCATTTTTTTTAAATAGTTTTTTTGGCTCATGCTAGCATATGGCCAGAGATAGAAATCTACGCATTGTACATTTTAATAGCACTAATGGCACTTAAAGTAAGTAGTATAAATTTTAGTGCCTGTGCTATGGATTTTGCTTTCAGATTTAGAAAGATGCTTAGAGATAGGTTGATATCTTATGGTACTGTTTTAATCTGTTTATTCCTAAACCCTCTGCTTTTCATATTTTTGATAAACTACAAAGCAGTGTCAAATATGTGATGTAATAATCAACAAATATTTGAGTGCCCTTAAGTTAAAGGTGCTCTATAAAATGTTATGGGGAAAGATGAAAATAAATCAGGTAATAGCTCTGCCTTTAAGGAATTACAATTTTATATCCTTTAAGCTATCATTTGATTTGAAATACCACCTGCATAAAGAAAATGCAGACTAAATGTTAAAGAGAAAAAGCAGGCAACATTTTGCCATTTCACTATGACTCACTATATAACCAATATTGTTACTTGACCTCTCCAAACCTTATTCTAAATCCTTAAATGATACTTATATTAGCATTTCTAAGCATTGAGATTCCCTCTTAAAGTATGCTTTGAACTATTCAGTCTAAACGCTGCTTTCTAGAAAGCTACTAGTTTAAAGAATGGGAAATGGTGTTAATGGAGTTAATCTTGTGTAATTTCAGTGTGGGTTGTCAGGAATACCTTTAAGTAAAGAAAATGACTCTAATCTTCTTAAGCAATTCATTTTCTTAGCAACTGTGAGGCAGGAGCTAATTTACTCTGCCTGTGTACATAAATCCTGTCTTATTAAAGAAAAATTTTACTCATGGAAAGAAGTCAGGATACCCATGAAATTATTTAAATATAGACATATTGAAAAATATTATAAAATATAAGACACATTAAATTGTCTTTTTGTTATCAGTTTCTTTAATAGCAACCTCCACTATAGAAATAAATCCTTGTTACAAGGAGGAAAATTTTATCATGGAGTCAAAACAAGAGCTATTTGGTTGTTTCTAAAGGGAAGAGATCAAAGCTCCTTTACTGAGGGCGTTTGAGCAGCAGGATGGGGTGGAGAGGGTTAGGGACTCAGTTCTTTACGCTTTTATTCCAAGCCACCCTTTTCTGATAAGCCTTATTGGCATTTTTCTTATACTGGTTAAGTCAGGATTTTGTTTTTTCACTACAATGGGGTTTTAATCTTAGCTGATTATTGTTTCTACTCCCACTCCTGGCCATAGAAGACTAGTGTTCTTTTCTAAAACAGGAAGATGAAGACTCTATAAGTAATCTTTATAATTTCTTTAGATCATAATACAATCAATTTATTTGTGCATATGGTCTCAAAGGAACTAATTTAGGTTACATTTTTCCATGAAATATCTTACGAGAAATTTAGTAATTTTTATGGAATGTAAATAATAACTGCACTTTTCATATATAGGAAACAGTAGAAAATCTGAGAAGCAGTTATTCTGAATTCAGATAACATTCTCCCAAGGCATGGAAAGAGAAAACTAATTTCACAATGAAGAATTTGATGATTGTGTATTTTATGTACATATTCTCATTTTGATTATTGTGATATTTTTCTAACTGGTTGTCTCAATTCTTCACTGAATATAGTCCTCGTATGCTAATAATGTCAGTTACCCTACTAAAAGTAGAAGTTTGATTGTCATTGTGTTTATATCATTTCAGTGGCTTCCCAGAAGCTATGGACTGAAAGTCCAAATCCTTAAACATAGCACATGTAGAAGACTTGCTCAATATGGCTTCAAATTTTTTAAGATTTTTGGGTCTAACATTTAAGCCTTTAAACCATTTCGTATTTATTTGTGTGTGTATAGTGTAAAAAGATGGTCTAGTTTCATTATTCTACACACATCTGTCCAATTTTCCCAGCACCATTTACTGAATAAACTATCTTTAATAAACTATTGAATAAAATAGACAGTGAATAAACCCATTGTATGTGCTTGCTTCCTCTGTTGAATATTAATTGATTATGAAGGTATAGGTTTATTTCTGGGCTTTCTATTCTGTTCCATTGATCTATGTGTCTGTTTTTATGCCAGTACCATGCTGTTTTGATTACTATGACCTTATAGCGTAGTTTGATATTAGGTAGTGTGATTCCTCCAATTTGTTCTTTCTCAAGATCACTGTTGCTATTGTGGTGCCTTTTGTGGTTCCATATAAATTTTTGAAAAATTCTAGTTCTGTGAAATATGCCATTGGAATCTTGATAGGAATTGCATTGAATCTATAGATTGCTTTGGGTAGTATGGACATTTTAATGATGTTAATTCTTCCTATCCATCGACATGGTATGTACTTCTACTCATATCTTCAATTTCTTTCTTCAGTGTCTTATAATTTTGCAAGTACCAGTCTTTTACATTCTTGGTTAGGTTAATTCCTAGATATTTTATTCTTTTTGGAGCAATTATGAATGGGAGTGTTTTCTTAATTTTCCTTTCTGTTAGTTTGTTATTAGCATACAGAAATGCAACTGATTTCTGTATACTAATTTTGTATCCTGCTACTTTGCTGAATTCCTTTATCTTTTCTAGTAGATTCTTGGTGGAATCTTTGGGGTTCTCTATGTACAGTGTCATGTCATCCACAAATAAAGACAGTTTTACTTCTTTTTTTTCCAATTTGGGTGCCTTTTATTTCTTCTTCTTGTCTGATTGCTATGGCTAGGACTTCCAGTACTATGTTGAATAAGAGAGGTAAATGCAATCATCCCTGTCTTGTTCCAGGTCTTAAGGGAGACACTTGTAGTTTTTGCCCATTGAGTATGATACTGGCAGTGGGTTTGTCCTAAATGGCCTCTATTGTGTTTAGGTATGTTCTATCTAATCCCACTTTGCTGAGAGGTTTCGTTTGTTTGTTTGTTTGTTTTTAAATTATAAATGGGTGCTGGATTTCAAATGTTTTTTCTGCATCTATTGATATCATGTGGTTTTTATCTTTCATTTTGTTTACATGGTGAATCACATTTATTGATGTGCAAATGTTGTACCAACCTTGCATTCCCAGGACAAATCCCACTTGATCATGAGTCATCTGCAACTTTCTCTATAAAACATACCTTTGTTTTACCTCTGTTTGCTTTTTCACAAATACACCAAGTTTCCCATGTTACACACCTCAACCTCTGTTTCCCATTGGCAGACTGTCTTCTCTGCTTAGGTTAAAAGTGTTGTTTGTGAAATCTGTGTACTCATAACACTTTGTATTTGTCCCTACTATCTCATTGCTCACATCACATTATACTTATTTGTTTGAAAATCTGGCTCATCTACTACTAACTGTTTAAGGGCATTCATCTTTATACATCAGGCATCTACCCAGTGCCTGATGTGTAATAAATAGGTTTAAAAATGCTTAATGAATACCACATAATAACTTAGTAAATTATATTTTTATGAAAAGAAAAAGCTTATAAGCAGCCAGAGAAAAATTATTCTTAAGGAATGATAAGAGTGATAGCTAACTCTTCAGGGCAATGATAGAATGTACTAAAATAACTGAGAAAGTTTGCACCTGAGAAGGGTAGTGACTCACTAGAGGAAATTAAAACAAATAGACAAAAAACCCAAAACACTTCAGGCAGGAGTTAACAGGATTCCAAATCAAAGTCTAAGGTGGAGGAATGAATGATAAATAAGAAAAGTGGTAAATATGGATTAAAATATAAACAAACATCAACTCATTAGTACTTCTTAATCCCTTCACCTTTATCAGCAGCCCTCCCAACCTCCCTCCCTCAGGCAATGACTGTGTGTTCTCTGTATCTATGAGTCTGTTTCTGTTTTGTTTGTTCATTTATTTTGTTCTTTAGATTCCACATATAGGTGAAATCATATGGTATTTGTGTTTCTCTGACTTATTTCACATAGCATAATATCCTCTAGGTTCACCTATCTTGTTCCAAATGGTAGTATTTTATTAATTTTATGGCCAAATAATATTCCATTATATATATGTACCACAGCTTTTTTATCCACTCACCTATTGATGGACACTTGGATTACTTTCATATCTTGGTTATCGTAAATAATGCTACAATGAACATGAGGGTGCCATGTTTGAAAGGAAAATATCCTTTTGAATTAGTATTTTGGGTTTTAACATTGAAATGTTCTAGAATAGAAAGTATTGTTAGCTTCTTCAAACATAATTTCAAGTGCTATAAACTTTGAATGATTATTTAAAAATTTAAAATTTTTCTACTAAATTTTATATGTTGTTCTATAGCATTTACTATTTTCTAGGCACTGTCACAAAATACTTATTGTTCCTTGAATCATAGTTTTGATCAGGAAGTGTATATAACTATTTCACACACAAAATCCATTATTAAACATTATGCTCAGAGAAAGAATTTCTTATTAAAAGTTGGAAACTACGTTATTTTAAAACTTCATATAAATTTTGTGTTTGTTATCTTCCCTAGTGCTTATATTTTATTTTTCTTACAATTATATAAGGACAATATATTTTTCACTAACTCATACTCCCTAAATCTTTGTCAGTCTACTTTAGTGTGATACAAATGTTTTTTTTACATGTGAGAGAAAAAGGTTGGGGAATACTGTAGAGCCAGATAGAGGTGGGGAAAGACTATGAAGGAAAAAGTCCTAATTATCTTTAACCATTCTGCATTCTAAGGCTATATTAAGAAGCAAAAAAGTATTAGAAAATATTATATGTATATAAATATTCCTACCTATATTTATTTCCTTCTGTGTTTCTCCTTTACTTTTCTCTCTCTTTTTGGTTCATGTGCCCATGCTCTCAATTCTGCATTTGACAACTGACTTGATCAGTTCCATAGCCGACAAAAAGTCATAAGAGATTGGCTTCATAAGATACTTCTGTGACCTTTGTACTGATGGTTACTTAGTGTTCCCAAAAGAAAACTCACTGGGAGCCAGCCTTCAACTTCAATGCCTACTCTAATTTCACAGTGAAATATATCCCTCCACTTATAACCGCCTCCCAGCTCATCTAACTCTAGTAGGTTTCTTCATGTCTTAAGGCTCTAAGAAAAACTGGGAGCTATTCTATAATTTTCTCTGTTTATTTCTGCAGCTTATTTTATCATGCAGCCACTTTCTAGGTGACAAATCAATTAAAGTATTTTGATAATCAGTTGAATTGCTCTAATAATTGCAGAGGAATAGCATTTCTAGTAAGAGCTATTGGGAAATACTCAACATGTGTTTAAGAAGACAAATTAGAGAACTTAACATTTTAAATTCCTGGTTACTGTTTTCTTAATTAGTTTAATGTCATCCAAGAGAGTAAACTAAACAAGTCTTATAAGACATGAGTTAAAACCTAGGTCTCTGCCAAAACACCTTCAGGTGACTTGATAGGAATGTGGTTGTGCAACTGGGCTTCTTTCCCCTTCTGGAAATCATACAAAAACAATAAGGAAAACAATTCATTAAAACATGCAAACAGCATAACAAGAAAACTTAACATGTGAGAGCTACCAAGAGCAGCTAAGACCTGAAAAAAGTTGCAGGGTAGGAGGTAGAAAAGTGGAAGCAAATTCAGCAATAGCAGACCTTGAAAGCATGGGGAAAATTGCTTTTTGTGAAAATGAGGGGCCTACCCTAAAATAAAAAACTCTATCTCTTGTTTGGAAGAGTCTGAAAAATTAAGTAAGGCTGGTGGCAGAAACTTGTTGAACCTGGTTTGGAGCTAAACAAAGCATTGCAAACAATGATGTGTTGTATTTGTGGGAAGCAGAAGAGAGACTCCTTGAGTTATAAAACATGAAAGATTATCCTGGTCTCTCATCACCAAGAACTTTCTGCGTATAACTGGTCCAGAAAGATTCAACTCATATAATAATGAGTAGTAAAAGGAGCTGGTGCAGTCTCAACACAGATGCTATAAGATGAACATGAAAGAGAGCAGCAAAATTTGTTAACAGACTATGAAAAGGTGGCCATAAAGAAGGCACAACTTGTGATGTACACTCTTATTATATTTTATTTTGGATAAAGCAATCAGTTCTATCAAGGAAGACTACAAAATAGAAATAGGAGAAGAAAAGAACATAGTAAATATAAAAAGAGAGAAGTAGAATAAGAAACCTGAGATAGGTTTCAAAAAGATGCAGAAGACAACAGGAAAACCACCAGAGAAATGAAGATGAATTTAAATAAGCACAAAAAAAGAAACTATAAACAATGAGAAAAAAATACATAAAGGACAAAAACTAAGGAGAACAAAATTGAATTCACCCCAATATTTGAAGATTTAAATGCATACAGTGAAAATAAAATGTTAATGGTTGGATGTAAAAGAATATGAATGACTATGTTTATGGTAACAAGAAAATCTGGGACAAAATGTAAATTATGCTTTTCTATGAAATTCTAAAAGAATCTTGGATGCAAGGAAGGCTTCATGAACTGAGTTCTAGGGTGAAATGAATTCTCCGTTCCTAAGCAGAGAGGGTAGGTGAAGTCAACCTAATTAAAGCTGTGGGTTGGCCTTGGTGCAAATCAACCCCTAGAAAGAAACAGAATAAACAACCTTTCCTTCCAACAGTCAAATAAAGACAGAACTTGTACTGTTTTAGAAATAAATAAAACAACACTGGCTCTCTATACTTAGTGTTGAAAATCAAATTTTTAAAAATAAGATTAATAAAACAAGAAAATATAACTCATAATGAAGAAGAAACTTAACAGTGAAATATTGAAGTTTTTCCTCACATTAAGAAAAAAAAGGTAATGATGTCTAGACTCACCACTTCTATTCCACTGAAGGTTTTAAGTGCAATAAAGCACGGAAAAATGCCTAAGAAAAGTTGGAAAGGAGAAAATTAAATTTTTATCTTTGGAAGACAAATAGAAAATACAAAGACATCTACAGAGAACAAAACAAACAATTAATATATGATTTTAGCCAGTTCACAGACTACAAAGTCCAGGTAAAAAAGTCAACTTTATTTCTATATAATAGCAATGAATAATTGAAAAACAAAAATTTTAAAGCAATACTATTTGCAATAGCCTAAAAACATGAAATATTTAGGAATATATTTAACAAAGGCTTACATGTCCTCTATACCATTGAGAACAAAATATTTCCAAGAGAATGAAAACCTCTAAGGAAATGGAGAGTGATATGATTGTCATTGGAAAACTCATTATTGTTAAGATGTCAGTTCACCCCAAATTGGTATATAAACTCAGTTATTGAATAACTATCAATCAAGAGAGCCAGATGTTTGTGTGAAAAATGGTACAAATGATTTGGAAAACTGGCAGTTTCTTGTAAATGTATACATATGCTACTGTATGACTCAGCAATCCCATTTCATTAAAGAGTATCAAAGTATTTATCAAAGATTAATTAAAATACCCACAAAAAATTATACAAGATGTGGTACAAAAGTGTTCATAGTAACGTTATATAATAACCAATGATTAGAAACAACCCAAATCTCTATAAAAGGAAAATAAAGAAATGATGTACATTCATACAATAGAATAAAAATTTTAAAATACATTGTGACAATATGTATGAATTAAAAACATTGTATTGCATGAGAGAAGCCAGAAATAAAAGAGAACATGTGCTGTTATTCCACTTATATGAAGTTCAAAGCAGGCAAAATAAACTGTGGTAATAAAAATCAGAACAGTGGTTGCCTCAGAGTGTGGGGGTGGGGGTCGAGGAGGATGGTGAGAGTGGCGACGAGACGCAGAAGAAAAGGGGGTTGGATCCAATGGCCTGAGGGAACTTTTCTCTGTGAAGGAAATATTCTCTATCTTGTTTAGGATGGAGGAAATGGATTTATAAATTTGCCAAAACTTGTTAGATTGTATACACTTAAGATCTGTACTTTTCACTGTGTGTAGATTATACTTGAATAAAATATTATAAGATATGCTTGGCAGCCATGTATTTCTTCAAGAGTGGCCCTGATGTGAGGTCTGCAGTTAGTACGTAGCCTCAGCTGTAGCCCCTCCAGGATGTGCCGCAGCACTGGAGCCGACTTGTTCTCTCCTGCAACTCCAGCCAGTGACTTAGCCTGGGTATCGGAGCCGGGCATCTGCCCAACGAGATACCCCAAAGGCAACCTTTGTTCTTGAGCTCCCCTTTAGGACTGGCTGCCATCGTTTACAGTGCTGCACTATTCTGAGGCTGTTCTTAACCAACTGGCATTTCTTGCCCCTCTCTTTGCTCAAGCTTCAGACCAGCACTGTGGTCTGAAGTCTTTTCTGGCCTACTTGCTGCTCTGTTTTGCCTTTGACTTTCACAGGCATTACGCGTATGTTGTACATCTAACTTCATCTTGGCTCTCAATACAAACTGTCAAAGTAAAAAATCTCATAGAAATGAGACCAAATATATGTCATATCAATACATTTAAATTGGCTTAATTCCAGAAAAGGTTTTTTTCCTTTTAGAAAGAAATCACACTTTATATGTTTATGCTGTAGGCAAAAGGCCCATCTAAAACAAATATAATAGTTGAATATAAAGTTGTGAACAAAGGCAAATGCAAACAGAAAGCAGGAGTTATGATCTTAATATCAGATTAGGAGGAATTCAAGCCAAAACACATTAAGAAGAGGAAATTTTCATTCTAACAGCATGAAGAGACATTTCAAATGTAGGTGACTTTAAAGGGAACTTCAGGATGAAGACAGAGGAAATTTTCCCTGAAAACAAATATTTGAACATGTGAATCATCCTGTAGTTAATTTAATTTAGTAAACCTATGTGGATGAGCCAAAAATATGAATTTATTTAGTATAGTCCTGGATCCAACTCTCTTCAAAAAGTTATTTTCTTTAATAACCAAAATATATGTTCTGTCTGAGAAACTTCATAACATATGGTTTAAATAGTTACACATAATAATTTCTGAAGTAATTCAAACCCATTCCCTAGCCTTTATCTCAGTTGAAACTTTATAAATTTTTTCTACGATTACTTTTTAATGTCTCTCTTGGCACACAATGGGATTCATGAGGGCAGGAACATTTGTTGGTGGATTGGTTGGTTCACTTGTATTTATCATTGTATTCTCCATATTATTAGTGTCTGGCCACACTAAGTAGTCAAGAATTCTTATTAATAAATAATTAAAAATAGAACACAATAATATTGATGTAATCCCTTATGAAAGACTACAGCTACATTTATTCTTTCTAGATGGAAGTCTTTCTGGAAGCAGAGATATGCTTTATTCATTCATAAATTCATCTACTCATTCAACAAATATTTACATGGCAGACACTATGCTAAGCATGGAACAACAAGTGATAACAGGATAGGTATAGCCCCTGCTCTTGAGTAGCTTACAACCTGGTAGGTAACTGCTTAGGTACTTACCAATTTTATTTCTAATATTTAATGTACAACTAATTATACATTTGTAATAGCACTACATCAGAAGTTTTTTTTTTTTTCTTATTTGATGCCCACAACAATGTTGTCTCCATTTTACAGATAAGGAAACAGGTATGAAAAAGTTATGCTTTGCATGTATTAGTTTATTCATTTAAGAAATATTTATTTACTGAGTGCCTAGAGTGTTTCAGGAACTTTTTTAGGTGCCGGAAACAGTAATAAACAAGATATAAAAGGACCCTTCTAGTGGGAAGTGGCAAACAATAAACAAGTAAAAAAGATACATTTTAATAGTAGTAAGTGTTACAGAAGAAATAAATTGAATGATGCAATAAAGGGTGACTCTAGAGAGAAAATTCGGGGAAGGACTCTTGAGGAGGTGACACTGAAACCAACAAGTGAAGAGTTAGAGCAGCCATTTCAAGAGTCATGGGAAAGCCTTCAAAGGGAGCAGAAAGTCCAAGGCAATGAGCAGGACCTGGGCTTGGAATATTTAAGGGGAAAAAATGAAGGCTTGTGTTACTGGTACAATGGGTTACATGACATAAGATTGAGAATGGTATGAGGCAGATCTTGTAGGGCCTTACAGGTCAGGGATTCTGTTCTTCAAGCAACGGGAGGTCCATGGAGAACCCATACAACTTACTTAGCATGGGTGCTCACAGATGAGGCTTCCTTGACATTCAGTATAAAATAAGTGAATTGTGCTTATTCGAGGACTCAACAGAGAAGTTGAAAATGATTATCTTACAGTCAGCTGGGGAGTTTCCCTTAGACTATTGGATCACCTTAGAAACACTAAAGGTGGTCAGTCTTCTTCAGATGTGTGTGCGTGGGGGGCGGAGAAGGGTGGCAATGCCAAGGAGACATGACATATCCAGTAGCATCTTTTTGATCTATCCATAACATTTCTTTTTAATGCTGTTACCTTTAATAGGCATATCATTTTTATTGGGTTTTGGTTTCTGGTTTGTACATTCTATGTTCAGTCATTTTCACCATTGCCGTAATTGAGTTGCTGTAACAGCTTGCATCCTTCTGTGTGTTGACGGACAATGCATTTGCAGCAGTTCTTTCTTTCTGTGGCGCTGTGTTTGGACATCCAGGGCTGCTTAACCTGGGAACCCTCCTTAAAGACTCTCTGTTGTAGCCGTATGTGATAATCAATTTTTTGGCTGCCAAGACTCTATTCCCCTTTTCTAATGATACACCAATTTGCTCTTTTCAAATTAACTCCTCCTTGTCATGAACAGTATAAACATGATAGAAATCCAAGTGCTTGGCTTGCTCCTACTGAAGAAACCAAAGAATCATTTGGCTTTTCTTCCCAAACACTCTTTCTGACTTTCCCCAGTATTGTCAAGAGTGAGGTAAGGGATGTAAATATGGCTAATCAGTTGCCCTCCTGGGACACTGACCCTTGAGTGAGGTAACACAGAGAGAAGAAACTGTTGTACATCTCTCAGGAGTCATGGCCACGTAGGATTGGAAAGACCTGGAGTTGTCTGTTTCCCCTTTTTCCAACCTTGTTTTACAGCTCTCCCTGTGGACCTGTGAGCTACTCATATCATTATGTTTTCTTTTGACTTAAGTTAGCCAGGTTTGATTTCTGTTACTTGTTACTGAAGAATCCTAAGTAATCCTCAAGTCGTACACGGGGCTTCCCTAGATTTCCATTCCCACACATAATTCCTCTGGAGAGATAAGACCTAGTAGGAAAATAGATGGCTAAGCTGATAATAAATGTTAACCATTGTTTTAATAGTAGGATATATTATACTTTCCAGATACTGTTTGAGTTTTCATAAGAAATGCTCTAATGGAAGAAATGTTCTGGTAATAAGGTGGTAGGGTCTCACCCAGAAGTTGCTTGGGCGCTGTCCTGAACGATATTCCTTACACTTTAGCACAACAGACATAGGGGTCACAGCGGACACTTTGGGCAGGAGCCAAAAAACAAAGAGGAAGGATGCAGGGAGATGAAAAGAGCAGGAATTTGTTCTAGATCTATACTCCCCCGAAGCACCTCGAAGCTTCTGTTAACTTTAACTTAAGCACAGCTTCCTCTTCTCTTATATATTTTATATTTGTGTTTTCTCTCTGAGTTTCACCTTGGTGTTTTTAAAATTCCCAAAATAAGTTGAGATGATACAATACAGTTTTTATACTTTGTAAGATCATGTTGTAATAAAGTTTAACAGTTTTAAAAATAGAATAAAAATGTCTTAAGATTAAATTTTCCTTTTCCTAACTTCTTTCAAAGCCAATAAAACCTAGCATTTTTGAAACTGAATATAACTTTATTAAACCTAAAATCTGAAATAAGCATTAAAATAATGAAATAAAATTTAAAAATAAGGTTATTTCCTAATAGTATTATTTTGTCTAAAGATAAAATACTTTTTTTGAAAAGATTAATGTTGTGTTTACTTTGGCTTACATTTTATTTTATTAATTTTTGGTCTCTGGTTAGTGTATCTCAAAATCTTTTATTTCAAGCCATTCCTTAAATAATAAATAATAAATTGTTTTAAGACTTATAGTCTATATGTTGGAAATGAATCATTATTTGCAGCTGTTTTCCCCTGTTTCAATGAAATGTCAGCAGCATTTAAAATTTTTACACTTTACACTTTAAACACTACACTTTAATTCTAGGCTTTCTTAAACATAAATGGACTAAATAATTTTAATATTTTTAGCTTCACTATACTGCTTTTTTTTTTCTTTTAAGGATCTCTATTCCTCATTTTGATTAGCCAGTTCTAATCATCCTTGTAAGCACAACTCAACTCTTTGCTTACCCAGTAGGTTTTCTAAGAACATTCCATGTAAAACCTTCCTGTCTCTAAAACTCGTCTAACACAAGATCATGGGTTCCTTTGTGATACAGGAAGTGAGGCAGTATAATGAGGTATTTAGAATCACAGATTCTGTAGCTGGGTTGCCTTGGGTGAATACCTGCTCTGCGACTAAAGACTACTTCCCGGTGGGCATGTGACTCAACTTCTCAAAGTAGTTTCCTCTTCTGGTTAAAAATATTCTACAATAAATGTCTGCTCTTATATTTTAAAAATAATGGTATCACTTGTATACCACATTAGCACAATTTGTTGGATTTAATTCTGATAATATTCTATTAAATATATTTTATTATCTTTACTTTATAAATAAAGACCCTGTTCCTTAAAGAAACAAAGAGTGTGCATGAGATGATATTGGAAGAGGTAGAGCTAAGGCTTGACCTAAGGCCATTCACCCATAGCATAGTACTTTGCATACAGACAGTGCTAAATTAGGTGATTGATGAGTTGGCTCTTGATTGAAATCTTTTCCTACCCAGGCTTTCTTACTTGAAGACAACTGTTAATTTCTTTGAGTTTCTCTCTGTTTATTTCTTTTCAAACTTCCTTCTCACCTCAAGAATTTTAAAAATAGGAGAGGGTTAATTATGTATTAGCTACCATTTCACTAAGTCTAATCAAAGGTTGAAATCTCCTGCTTGACTTGCAAAGTCAGTCTCTATTTATGTTGTACTTTCCAACCTCATCTTCCCTTGATCACCTTTCTGTGACTGCATAGCTGAGTCACTCTTTCATGTTCACTGCTCCATCGCTCACTTCCTTTCTTTCCCTCAAGCCATTACATCTGTCCTTCCTTACAAAATATGTTTCTTGTTGGTTGAATCTGTTTTTAATTCAAGTCTTCAATCATCCTTCATTGCTTGGAGTACTTACAGCTTGTCCAAAAGCCCATTTGTAATTTTATCCTTTTACTTTAGATTTCTTCTTGTTCTTTTTTTTTTTTTTTTCCTTTTAGGAATCTTGTTCTATTGATCTTATGGTATTATTTCTTTACCTATTGTTTGTTCAAACTTTATTATTTTTCTATGCTCACTGTAGCAGAATGAGTTGAGTTGAAATTTATGTGTTAATAATCATACCTTTACTGTTAGAGTTCACTCTATAATTTATACTACATGGATTGAATTTTAAAAACTTACCTCTGCCTCTTTTTATAAATCTAAATAAAAAATTACAATTTTGTTCTGTTTTAAAGATGATGGAATTTCAGGAGTAGGTAAAATTTGGGTAAGGTAAAAATTTCTATGAAAACTTGGGTAGACTAAAGTCCTACATCAAGATAAATAAGCAGATTTTATACTGTTTACTTATAACCTCATTGTCTGTAAAAGACCTGAGGTTCTTTCTCTCCTTGTTGATGTAGGGAATTGATGATACTGCCTATCTCTGTAGGCTTTTTTCTTGTAGTAACATTCAGATGGCTGTTATGATCCAAAATTATCAACCTCTTGGGTTGAAGGATTTTTTCCTCTTTGCATTTAACTATAAAGCCTACAGCCTAAATAGCATATTCTCACATTTGCAAGCAAATGTCTTATTTTAGGCTCCCAGTACTAATACAGATTATGAATTATCCTTGGGAAGACCCAATACTAGAAAGCAATACTTAATTCTGTCAAAGTAAGAATGTAGTATTAGAGCCTCCATAAATTGGCCTGTCTCTTGATTTTATGGGATCATAATTTGACAACTGTTGTTGTCTTGTACTTGATAAAACTCTGTTATGCTTATAAATTAGCTCAAGAAAGTCTAACATATCTGGAGTTTGGCTCCCTATATCAAGATTTACCTTATTTTTCATTCTCTCACTCCTTCTCTGTCTGAAGTTTCAGGCCACTCTCTTCCTATGAGACATTATAGCCCTGAGCTAAACATATAGGAAGCCCAACACTCAGACTCCAGCTCAATAATAAATCCCATTTTTATTGTTGATTACTCATGCCTATTGCTCAAAGTCATCTAATAAGAACCTGAACCCTTACTGCTAAGCTCATTGGCTTGAGTTTCTGACCTTGTATTGCCCAGAATTCCTAACCTTTGATCTCAGTCTTCCAACATGGGTTCAAGTCCTCTGAGATGCTACATCTACCTGATTTGTAATCAGGGTCCAAGGTACTTGCCGACTCTGCCCTGCTTTTGTTAACTTTCCTGACTTGGATCTTTGCCTGGCTGGATTTTCTTTAGTCATAGCCTTAACATTTACTTTCTTATAGCTACATTCCTACTTCTGCTCCTGGAGCCTCCATCCTTTGCTGTTTCTAACTAAGCTCTGGTTAAATACCCTGATCAGTCATTCTACAACTTGTGCATTATGTTTAAGGGAAAGAATATTGTTTTTCTCAATGTGCTGCCTTTGTAATTTAATAAAATATAACACCAAGTAGTCAATTAAAAAATGATGACTGCTCACATGTCAACATACTTATTATGGATTAATGCATTATATTATGCACAATTATGAGATGATAACTATTTGAATTTTCATTCAAAAAATGAATCAGAATACTTTAAATCTTCTCACTGTATTATTAACTCAGGCTTTAAGCAGATCTTTCTAAAGCTGATTTATTTATACTTATAAGTTAAAAAGGACAAGTGATAATAATTTCCAGTATATAACAAAGCAATTGCTTCTCTTTAATTATAAAAAGGCAACACACTAGCAGAGGCTTATTTATATGTATATGAATACATTAGCATAGGAAATAAACAAAGAAGGTTGATAAATGTTCATTGAATAAATGAATAAATAGTTCAATTACCTATACTATTTATTTTTCATGATATGGTTCTGGACCAGAATATTTTATTTATTCATATATATCTAGTGTCTTTTCTCAAAGTTTTGATGGAGCTGAGTTAGTGACCAATTGATAACAAAAATGATTTTAAAAATTGATACCTGAATAGAATTTGTGTGCAGAGTTTTACTTCTAAGAACAAGTATGAGGAGTTTTTTCATTGAATATGTTTGCTGTGTTTTCTGTATCTAGCAATAGTAAATTCAGGTATTCATTATTCAATATGAGATATAACTATCAATCCATTGTCATTATAAACTTTATTAATAATGGACAAAAGTGTTTGTCTATACTGACACTTTTAATAAGACTTAAATGCAAGACAGCCATCTTAGTATTTGGTGCTAGTGTCCAAGAAAGTTAGCTGGTGCAATAATCATGTATCAAGTACGGTAATGTTCAGTTGCCAGTAACAGAAACTTAGAATAACAATGGTTTAATTAAGGAGAAATTTATTTACTTCTCAAGTAAAATTCCAAAATGGGCAGTGCCGTGCTGCAGGGGGGATCTGTTTCACAAAGTCCTGGGAAACCAGATTCCTTGGCTCTTGCTCTGCCATTCATAGATAGATTTCCAGACCCAATGTATATGATGATTTTAATTGGCAGCTCCACCCATATTCTAAAAGGCAGGAAAGGAATAATGGACCAAGAAAGGAGCAAAAGGTGCAGACCAGCTATTTTTAAAGAAATGTTTTGCTTATATGTTATTACGTAGAATTCAGTCATGCGCCAGATAGACCAGGAGATGTAGTCCTATTTTGGGCATCCATGAGTTTAAATAAAATTCCAGAAGATCTTCAATTATGTAAAAATAGGAGGACTCTTGAGAGGCAATGATTCTCTATCACATATGTGAAGTACTTCAGGTTAAAGATGCTCTGAAAACAAAAATTAAAAGGTTTATTTATTTTGATTAGTCACTGGAGAGTATTGTAAGGTAGTCATTGTAAATTTTCAATGTAAAAATCACAATGTATTTACATATTATAACCTACTATGTGTATCTTGTCAACTTTACAATTAAAATATTTCTGAAATAAGGCATATAAAAAATAAGTAAATAGTAAAAGTTAAACATTAGTCATCATTTCTAACTATCTATTTGCCAAATCAGGTTAAATATAAAGAACACGAATTGTTCAAAATTATCTGAAATTAAAATAAAGCTCATTAGTAAAGTTGCATTTCAGTAATTTTATATTTCCTATACTATTGCTTTAAGGGTAAAGGGAGAGAGAGAGAGAGAGAGAGAGAGAGAGAGAGAGAGAGAGATGATAGGGCACTTGATCAAAACAAATCAGGTGAACCAGAAATCCTGATGAGCATCGTTTATCAGAAGGTTGGTGCTAGATGGGCCAGCATCAAAGAGAATTGGGAAGACTAAACATGTTGCAGAACAAATCTTTGCACTACTGAATGTAACATTGTTAGATTTTACATTTTTTAATATTTGCATGTTGTGAATGTGTAAATTTTAAAATGAGGAAGA
The DNA here is from genome assembly GCF_021234165.1 of Pteronotus mesoamericanus. Lineage (NCBI taxonomy): Eukaryota > Metazoa > Chordata > Mammalia > Chiroptera > Mormoopidae > Pteronotus > Pteronotus mesoamericanus. The sequence goes on from NW_026555310.1 coordinate 9,463,141, forward strand.
TGTGTCCAGAATTTATATCCTATGTAAGTTTAAAGTAAATGTTAATTCAAGAATGTTTCAACTTTGGTGGTTTCTTATTTCAATATTTGTACCACTTGTTCTGCTCAGTTTTCTCTTTTCCTGCGTTTACCAGATAGGAAAAATGCGGTACGCTCTGCTGCCCACCCCGCCCACTCCGCCCCGCCTCACCTCCAGCCGAAGCACTCTGCTCTGTTTATGCTTTACTCTGGGAAGAGAAACCTAGAGGTATTCTCGTTGTTGTTTGACACTTGAAAAGCGTACACTTGAAAAGATTGAATTCTCTAAGGTTATTTTCAAACAGATGGCATTTATTAAATAGTTATGTTTCTTTATTAATTTTAGCATTTTTCTCATCTATCTTGTTATGAAAATGTAACCAAAATAAAACGTTAGGGACAATTTGAGGCACCCGCTGCCCACTCCCTTCCTTTCTTTGCCTCTGGACGCAGCTGTGTTTTAGAACAAGGGGGGATGATAATACTAAAAGGGCTTTCTTGGTCTCTTCCTCTGTTATACCAAGGAATCTGTAATGTCAATAACTAGATTTTGTAGTACATAAGTATTACCTATTGGTCATGAACATTTTGTGCAATAAATTAGGCTTCTCCCCAGACTCCTCTTTCTTTTTTAAATTAGAAGTTTAAATGAGTTGGAAGCATTCATCCTCTCTTCTTCCCTTTTGCTCACCAAGGTGACAGGATGCAGATGCCCGGGAGTGATGAGGTGCTGACAAAGCCCAGAGTGTGCATTCCCTTTACATTTAGTGGGGAAAGTTCCCCAAAATATGTAAGTAAGTAAGAAGGATATTTAGAAGAGTGAAGACCAGCAGTAGATTTAGGTTTTGTAGGGCCTGAGGTTTACTTGACATGGGAGGGAGGGGGCTCTTCTTAAAAAATCAGAATACAAAATACAAGCTAAACCCAAATGACCGTGTGAGACCACACTGATAAGGTCATGTCTGGAATCATGGAGGCAGCCCATGTGAGAGGCCCTGAAATATATTTAGTTTCATAGCAGGTTTGTCTCTGGTCACTCCACAGTGCTGTTACAGATGTACTTTGTGAGGTTTTTGCTGCTTATTTGTGTATACATCACTGGGTCCCCAATTTTTACTTCATGGACTTTCTTGGTCTAAGCATTGGATTTGTTGTATCACAGAATAGAAATTGGGTAGTGCCCTGGGCTTTGGACTATTCCTGCAGAGCCTGTTTCAGTCTATGGGCTACCCTTTTATTTTCTCTCTAACAAGAGATCATAAGGTCTTTTTCTGGAAGGGGAATGATTATTGAACTTTCTTCTTGTAAAGAATCATGTTAAATTGTGTCCCGTCATCCTATTTGGACTGACTATCCAGTGTAAATAAACTATTTCAAGTAGAAATCCAAATGCCACAAAATCTAATGACTCTGACCCATGTGTAACTCTTGTGAGCTCTTCATAAACTAGATTAGGAATTACAAAACTGAGTGTCTGTGAATTTATATAATAACTTTGTCAGTTTAGCAGGAAAGTATTTTTACTTAAAAAATAATTTCTTGGCACCTTTTATTTATAGGTCTTAACATACACAGTTTAAGTACAAAGTAACAATTTTCATATAAATTTTAGAAACAGCTTGTCCACTTATTCAATAGAGCCAGCTGGGATTTTCTTAGAATTGTACAAAATCTGTAGATCAATTTGAGGAGTACTACCTATTAACAATATTATGTTTTCTAATCCATGGACAAAAGATATGTTGCTATTTTTAGATCTTTAATTTGTCTCACTGATGTTTTATAATTTTCAGTGCACAAGTGTTGCACTTCTGTTAAATTTATTTCTAAACATTTTATTATTTGTCATATTATTGTAATTGGAATGGTTTCTGTTTTCTTAGTATGTTAGTTTTGAATTATTTGGTGAGGAATGTTGATAGGTTTTGTTGATGTACTTTTAGTCTCTTATATTGTATTTTAGCTCTTATCATTCTATGAAAAAAAGATGATATCTCAACTTCAAAAAAGGCAATTTTATGTGAAGAACCAACTAGACTATTTTGATATTATTTTCTTGCTACTTGCTTGCTTAATTCATATACTAACCCAGTGATTTTCAACATTTTTTCATCTGATAGCATATCTATCTATCTATCTATCTATCTCAAACTAGAATTCTGTGGGATACTAAAAAATTTGCTTTTTGCTGATCTGACAAAAAAAAGGCATAGTTTTGATTGATTCACAACAGATGGCTATGTTGTGTTGGCTGTTGTCATTTTTTTTTCGACAATCTAAGGGAAAAGAGGTCAGCTCTGGACACATCATTAATTTTCAGGATGATTAGTGATTAACAAATGCATCATATCATCAACTTGCATTTATGAAGTGCCCAAAAGAACATAATGTTATGCTGCATGCTGTACTAAGGGAAAAATACCTAGTCTGGTATTGCATGTTTTAAAAATTCTTGTGGCACACCAGTTGAAAATCGCTGCTCTAACCAATGTTTCCCAAACTTCATTATCTTTCTATTTTCATGATTCATGCCATTCAATATATTTTTTAAAATATGATCATTTTTTAAATTTAGGTAAATTTATCTAAAAGGAATTTTATAGCAAAGATTTAGGCAGCAAATGCATAAATCACTTCTAATATGCATTACTGTTTATATTATTATTAAAATATTTTTTCATGTGCCACCTAATATTATTTTTAGGTAATCGTAAGTTTACTACTCTTTGGGATTCTCTGCTATAATCAGCATAATTTACTGATGAAACAGAAATTTCCCTAAAATTTATTTTATGGTGGCTGGGTTATCTCTTAGTGACATGATGCAGAGATTTAGTTTTTATCAGAATACTTCAGCAAAAGACAAGATTAATTCCTCCAGTTCTTGATTTTCCTTTTATTGGGAATATCTGAAGGATATGTCTCAAGTTAGTGATACTGTGATGCATAAAATCTCTCATTCAACACTCCATGGATTACATAATGTTTCTATCTTAAATAGATGAATAATGTCTCCCTAGCAGGTAGAAACTGTGTCTATTTAACTTGACTCATACAGCATGCAGTATAACATTATGTTTGTTTGGGCACTTCATAAATGCAAGTTGATGATATGATGCATTTGTTAATCACTAATCATCCTGAAAAATAATGATGTGCCCAGAGCTGAAGGGTCTACCCAAGAGTTTTCTTATTGAGGGTTGAGCATTATTGAGAGGCCTTCACTTAGAAGGAGACACAGAAACACAGAAAATTGTTCAGCTTTTCAACAAAAAGAGAGTGATTTTGTCCTTGATAATTAAATTTGTCAAAGCGAAGAATTACTTACCTGAATGCTTATTTTACTTGCAGAATAACAATATTTATTTAAAAACAATTTTAAGCATTTCATCTCTGGAGTTTTAAACAACCTTTCAATAAAAACCGGGCCACAGGATCTTTGGCATGAAGAATTAGGTAAGGGGTAAGAGGTAGGGTAGCTGAGATTCTTGGATTATCTCTTTTAAAAATTTTCATTGTTGGCACTGTTGCAGATGTCCCCATTTTCCCCTGCTTTGACCCCCTCCTCCCAGCTTCCGCTTCCCCTTCTCTCTGGCCACCACCACACTGTTGTCTGTGTCCATGGGTTATAGATACATGTTCTTTTGACACCAGAGTGTTGAAACATTTAGAGAAACACCAAAACTTGCCTCATTCGAATTGCTCTATCTACCTGCATGCTACTCCTGTTTCAAACTCCCAGTTCAGCTTTTATGGGGCTAAGGACAATTTCAAGAGGGGAAGGCCCTTTCCAACAATTATTGTTGTGGTCTAGCAATGTAAGAGCTGAAAGAGTAGCTGTGTTTTAACTAGGAACTGCTAGAGAGATATGACTCATATAATTTGATTTTGAACATAAATTTCCTAGATGTAGCCCTTCAGTAAAAAAAGAGCATAACATTGCCATGAAGTCAAAAAAGGGTAGGTGGGTATCATTTAATAAACACAAAACTATAGAACTTTGTAATGTAATATAGATTGTGAAATAAACTATAGACTGGCACTATATTGCTATAAGCCTGAAATATATACCTGAAATAAATTTTAGTGTTGTTTTTTAAAATTTACCTTTTTTATTTTGTCAAAGAAACAATGAGAGCCTTTAGTGTAAGAGCAAACAGTTAATTGTACTGTGTCATGACCTGTATCTTTCCTCCCTGTAAAATGTGTGTTCCTGTATTTCTTTTGATTTCATTGTAACCTTGATTGAAGAGTTGTTAGCTTGATTAAAAAGATGATAGGGCATCTATCTGACTGGTAATCTAAATAGAAATTCAAAGGTGACAGGAAACTGCTTGATCAAATGCCCAGACTAAAGGTAATGTAATTATTTGTCTTCCTGTTGAAAATGCCCTTTATAATTCAAGAGGTTTGGATATTTGAATGGAAAGTTTAGGATTAATGAAACAGTGTTCCAAAATTTTCAATTAAACATCTGTAAAGCTATATATTTGGTTTGCTTGTTCTTTCCAAGACAGAGAGATTTGGTTATAGTATTAATGTGTAGTGGGAGAGTGAATTGTTTTGCAAGAGTAAAACTAAAACTAGATCTACATTTATTTTCTTTGAATTTTTATTAGATTAGGAAACACATCAAATAAGAGAAACAAGCAGAGAGATTTGTATCTTTAAGTAATAGAAAATTAAAGAGAATGACTAAAACGTCTCAGGTATAAGGTCTCTTGACACAAGACTCAACCCCTTTGCCAGTACACATAGACTTTTGCTTTGATGTGCTCAAGATTGTTGGATTAAATAACTTCCCTTTCCCATTTTGTATCTCTTTGGTATTGGGAGCACTAAATCTGGCCTTCCTGTACACTTCTCACCCTCTTTCTCTGCCTCCCTCTCCTTTTCCTTTATTCTTGATTACCTGGATTTGCATTCCTTATTAGAGTCATAACCTTTACTTCAGGCTCCTCGTTTGTAGACCCAAACTAAGACGAGCACCCTCTCACACTCATTTGTCATAAAAATGTGTATATAAATTGGGATTTCATTTTTTATGTCCTGTGACCACAAAGCTTTAAATAACAGAAGTTCTTGAATTGACTTATAATTATATATTATGAATACAAAAATGATTAAAAACATGAACTTACTATGCATTTTGATATATGAGTGGTAAATAAACTTTTATTGGTAATAATGCATCACTTAATGAGATGGAAATAAGGTTATTTTCTCTAATTAGTTTATGTATCTATGGATGATTATTTATGCTGGAGTGTTTTCTGAGGCAATATGCCACAGCAAGATTTAGGATGGATGAGAATCATGTTTTCCCTTATAGGAAAATGACAATTATGAAAGGGGATGTGACAAAGGAAAACTTGCCTCTTTATTGAAGGCACTTTCTTAGGTATAGAGTCTTGGAACATTTTAGAATCCTTTCAAAAATGGATTACTTTAAGACTACCTATGAAAACTGGAGTGATACAGCCACAATCTAGGAGTGAGAGTGGCCATCAGAATAGGTGATATATAACAAGATAAGCATAAAGTTCACGGGTCACTCCTTTGTGGCTATTAGCCTCAGTTCTCCATTAGAGGCTAAGGACTTTCTCTGATAGAGAACCCCCTGGTCCAAACCGGAGTCAGTGTGGAACATTAATTCCAAGGTATCTAGAAACAACAAAGAGACCAAATGTATTTCAGAGAATCTAGTTTTTCTTCAAGATATATATACTTTTCTAATACTATATAAATTTTGTCCGATTTACCTTTCTCTATGGCACTTGTCTACACTTAGCTTGCTCATTTATTCATGATCTCCATCCTACCGCTGTAATATAAATTATATTGATTTGTTCACTTTTGTATCCTTAACACATCAAATAATATCTGGAACAAAGCAGATGCTCAATTGTGTGTGAACCAAATTAAAGGGAATGGCTATTTGCATTAGTGACATTAGCCCATTTTAGAGGAGTACATATTCTTTAAACCAACTTTCTATAGTAATTATCCTAGTTGAGAAATTTAATTCCAAAGTAAAACTGTCTAACTGCTCTAATTCTCTGACAATTAATTTCTCAGAGTAAATCTCCTTTGCATTCTCCTAGTCTTGTTCTTTAACATTGTCCTTTTTTATAATTTGAAAAATTCATTAAAGGCAGAAATCAATAATTACCCACATCCATGACCCAGAACTAATAACTATTAACATTCTGGTTTTTCTGGTTTTTATCTTTTCCCAGTGTGAATTTTTAAAAAATTATTAGGTAACATACAGTGTTAGTTTCCCACGCCTGCTATAACAAATTACTACAAATTGGATGACTTAAAAAAAACATAAATTTATTCTCTCATAGTTCTGGAGGCTCTGAGTGTGAGATCAGTTTCACTGGGCTGAAATAGAAGGTATTAGCAGGGCTGTACTCTGTTTGGGTGCTCTAGGGGAGAATCCATTCCTTTCCTCTTCCAGCTTCTTGTGGCTGCTGACATTCCTTGGCTTGTGACCACATCACTCCAATCTTCAAGGTCAGCATCTTCAAATCTTTCTCTGTTTTGTCTTCACATTGCCTTTTCTTCTGTGTGTGTCAAATTTCCTACCTCTCTATTTTAAGCATACTTGTTATTGCATTTAGGACTCACTTGGATAATCCAGGATAATCTGATCTCAAAATACTTAATTTAATCATACCTGCATAGTCTTTGTCTTACAAGGTAACATTTATAGGTTATGGGATCAGAATCTGATATCTCTAGGGGGGTATTTTTAGCCTACTATACATATGGCTATATAGTCTATTTAAATTAAAATTTATAACATTACAGAAAAAGCTAAAATCCATTTTGACCTCTGCTCCCAATTCTGGCCCACTCTACATGTCCTAGAGGTCCTGTCCATGTTTAGTTTGTTGTCCTTCTAGCACTTTTAAGAATCTTTTACATCTCACTGTATATATACCCATGTGAAAATGTATGGCATCGTGTGTGCGCACATCTGTGTAAGCCCCCCAAATGTTATCAATCTATACTTGACTTTTTGCAACTTAGCTTCTTTTTACTCAAAATGTTTTAGGGATAAAGTTGTACTGATGTGCTTAAGTAGGTATATTTTTAAAAATTACAGCATTTCATCTTAAATATGCACCACATTTTATCTATACCTCTATTTATGGATGTTTAAGGAATTTCTAATTTTTTGGTACTATAAACAATACCCTGGTACAGGCATCCTTCTATATAGATTTGTGCTATTGAAAGAGTGAATGAAAGAACTTTACCCACAACTTGACTTCATGTTCTCAAGTATTTTAATTTTTGTTCAGAGTATTACTCCACCTAGACTTAATTTGTGTGTACTATATCAGATAAAGTTGTAATTTTATTTTTTCCATTTTTAAGCCAATTTTCAAACATTATTTAATGCACTTTCCATATCATCTCCATTTATCTCTTTTGCCATGTAACAGGTAGTCTATGAATAAGGCCGTTTATTACTGTCTTTATTCTGTACTGTGAAATATTTCTTATAAGTCATTCTATTTACCTTTCTCCTTAGCAGTTGCCTACACTTCACTTGCTCATTTGTTCATGATCCTACCATTATAGTAGAAACTATTAATTTCTTCACTTCTGTATCCCAGCACATAGAAACATCTGGCACATGCTAGATGCTCAATAAACATTTATTGAATTAATATGTTTTTATTTTTTTATTTATTTTTTCAAATACATTTGTCTGCCTACTCCCCACCACTTTCCCTTGCCCCCTCCCTCCCTCCCTCCATCCCTCTCTCCCTCAACTTTACCCCTTTGATTTTGTCCATGAGTTCTTGCTATATGTTCCTTGACTTTCCCCTTCCCTTCCTTTCCCCCGCCCCGCCCCCCTCCCTCCTTCCCTCTTGTCTCTGTTGGTTTCTTTTCCTTTCAGTGTTGCTGGTCTTATTTTCCTTGCATCTTTGTATTGTTGGTTAGGTTCCACTAATAGGTGAAGTCATATGGTATTTGTCTTTCGCCCCCTGGCTTATTTCGCTTAGCATAATGCTCTCGAGTCCCATCCATGCTGCTGCGAAGTTTAGTAGTTCTTCTTTTCTTTCTGCTGCGTAGTATTCCATTGTGTAAATGTACCATAATTTTTTGATCCAATCATCTATTGATGGGCATTTAGGTTGCTTCCAACACTTGGCTATTGTAAATTGTGCTGCTATGAACATTGGGGTGCATAGGTTCTTTTGAATTGGCGTTTTGGAATTCTTAGGGTATAGTCCCAGCTGGGGAATCACTGGATCAAAAGGCAGTTCCATTTTCAGCTTTTTGAGGAAATTCCACACTGCTTTCCACAATGGCTGCACCAGTTTGCGTTCCCACCAACAGTGTACTAGTGTTTCCTTTTCTCCACAACCTCACCAGCACCTGTTGTTTGTTGATCTGTTTATGATGGCCATTCTGACTGGTGTGAAGTGGTACCTCATGGTGGTTTTGATCTGCATTTCTCTGATGGCTAGTGATGCTGAGCATCCTTTCAAATGTCTCTGGGCCCTCCGTATCTCCTCCTTGGAAAAGCGTCTGCCCAGGTCCTTTGCCCATTTTTTGATTGGATCGTTTGTCGTCTTGGAGTGGAGTCGAGTGAGTTCTTTATATATCTTGGAGATCAAACCTCTATCTGATGTATCATTAGCGAATATATTTTCCCATACGATTGGCTCCCTTTTCATTTTGCTGATGTGTTCTTTAGCCGTGCAGAAGCTTCTTATTTTGATGAAGTTCCACTTGTTTATTCTTTTCTTTATGTCCCTTGCTTTAGGAGACATATCAGTGAAAAAATTGCTGCGTGGGATATCTGAGAGTTTCCTGCCAATGTTCTCCTCTAAGGCTTTTATGGTGTTGCGACTTATATTTAAGTCTTTTATCCATCTTGAGTTTATTTTTGTGTATGGTTTCAGCTGATGATCCAATTTCAATTTTTTGCATGTAGCCGTCCAGCTCTCCCAACACCATTTGTTGAAGAGACTATTATTGCTCCATTTTATGCTTCTGCCCCCTTTGTCAAATATTAGATGCCCATAGAGACCTGGGCTTATTTCTGGGTTTTCTATTCTGTTCCACTGGTGTATGGATCTGTTCTTGTGCCAGTACCAGATTGTTTTGAGAATATTGGCTTTGTAGTATAGTTTGATGTCTGGTACTGTGATCCCTCCTACTTTGTTTTTCTTTCTCAAAGTTGCTGTGGTTATTCAGGGTTGTTTATGGTTCCATATAAATTTTTGAAATGTCTGTTCTATTTCTGTGAAATATGTCATTAGTATCTTAATAGGGATTGCTTTGAATCTATAAATTGCTTTGGGTAGCATGGACATTTTGATGATATTAATTCTTCCAACCCATGAGCACGGTATATGCTTCCATTTATTTGTGTCTTCCTTAATTTCTTTCTTCAATGTTGTATAGTTTTCTGTGTACAGGTCTTTTACCTCCTTGGTTAAATTTATTACTAGGTACTTCATTTTTCTTCTTGCGATATTAAATGGTATTTTTTTTCTGATTTCTTCTTCTTCTATTTCATTGCTGGTGTACAAAAATGCCTTTGATTTCTGAATATTGACTTTGTATCTTGCTTTTTTGCCAAATTCACTTATTAGGTTGAGGAGTTTCTTAGTAGAGTCCACAGGGTTCTCTATGTACACTATCATGTCATCTGCAAACAATGATAGCTTTACTTCCTCCTTTCCTATTTGGATACCTTTTATCTCTTTCTCTTGTCTGACCGCTGTGGCTAGGACTTCCAATACGATGTTGAAAAGAAGCGGTGAGAGCGGACATCCTTGTCATATTCCCGATCTTAGTGGGAAAGCTTTCAGTTTTTGCCCATTGAGTATGATATTGGCTGTAGGTTTTTCATATATGGCCTTTATTACATTGAGGAATGCCCCATTTATTCCCATTTTGCTGAGTGTTTTGATCATAAATGGGTGCTGTACCTTATCAAATGCTTTTTCTGCATCTATCGAGATGATCATGTGGTTTTTGTCCTTTCTTTTGTTTATGTGATGTATTAGGTTTATTGATTTGCTTATATTGAACCATCCCTGCATCCCTGGGATGAATCCACTTGATCGTGGTGGATAATCTTTTTAATGTGTTGCTGGATGCGGTTTGCCAATATTTTGTTGAGGATTTTAGCATCTATGTTCATCAGCGAAATTGGCCTGTAGTTTTCTTCCTTTGTAGGGTCTTTATCTGATTTTGGAATTAGAGTGACGCTGGCCTCATAAAAAGAGTCTGGGAGTCTTCCCTCCTCCTGGATTTTTTTGGAATAGTCTGAGAAGGACAGCGGTTAGCTCTTCCTTAAATGTTTTGTAAAATTCTCCTGTGAAACCTTCCGGCCCTGGGCTTTTGTGTGCCGGGAGTTTCTTTTTTACTGCTTCCATTTCCCCAGCTGTTATCGGTCTGTTCAAGCTTTCTGTTTCTTCCTCCTTCATTGTTGGAAGATTATACTTTTCTAAAAAGTTGTTCATTTCATCAAGGTTTTCAAATTTCTTGGCATATAATTGTTCATAGTAGTTTCTGACAATCCTTTGTATTTCTGTGGTATCGGTTGTTATTTCTCCTCTTTCATTTCTGATATTATTAATTTGGTTCCTCTCCCTTTTTTTCTTGATGAGTCTGCTTAGAGGCTTGTCGATTTTATTTATCTTTTCAAAGAACCAGCTTCTGGATTGGTTGATCCTCTGAATTGTTTTTTTTGTCTCTATGTCATTCAGTTCTGCTCTAACCTTGACTATTTCCTTCCTTCTACTTGCTCTGGGATTTATTTGTTGTTGTTTCTCCAATTCTTGAAGTTGTAGTGTTAGGTCTTTAATTTGAAATGTTTCTATCTTTTTTAGGTAAGCCTGTATTGCTATGAACTTCCCTCTCAGGACCGCCTTTGCTGTGTCCCATAGGTTTTGGACTGTTGTCTGTTCATTTTCATTTGTTTCCAGAAATTTTTTGATTTCTTCTCTTATCTCATTATTGACCCATTCATTGTTTAATAGTCTACTGTTCAATCTCCATGAGTTTGCAAATTTTTGAATTTTCTCTTTGAGGTTGATTTCCAGTTCAAGCCCTTGTGGTCCGAGAAAAAGTTTGATATTATTTCAATTTTCCTGAATTTTCTTAGGTTTGCTTTGTGTCTTATCATGTGGTCTGTCTTTGAAAAACTTCCATAAGCATTTGAAAAGAATGTGTATTTTTCTTCTTTGGGATGTAAGGTTCTATATATGTCAGTTAAGTCTCTTTGATTCAGTGTGTCATTCAGTTCCACAATATCCTTATTGATGTTTTGTTTGGAAGATCTGTCCATTTTTGACAGTGGGGTGTTGAAATCCCCTACTATCAGTGTGTTGCTGTCTATATCTTTTTTGAAGTCGTCCAACAATTTCCTTATAAACTTGGGGGCTCCTATATTGGGAGCATATAAGTTTGCAGTGTTGATGTCTTCTTGATACATTCTTCCTTTAAGTATGATAAAGTGCCCCACTGGGTCTCTCTTTATGGCCTTTGTTTTGAAATCTACTTCGTCTGATACAAGTATAGCAACGTCAGCCTTTTTCTCATGCCCATTTGCTTGAAATATTATTTTCCATCCCTTTACTTTCAATCTGTGTAGGTCTCTTGCTCTGAGGTGGGTCTCTCGTAGGCAGCATATGTGTGGGTCGTGTTTTCTTATCCATTCAGCTACCCTGTGTCTTTTGATTGGGGCATTTAGTCCATTCATATTGAGAGATATTACTGATAGAAACTTACTCATCTTTTCTCTTTGTACCTGTGTTCCTCTCCCTCTCATTCTATTCCTTCATCTGCTTAAACCAGTCCCCTTAGCATATCTTGGAGTGCTGCTTTGGTAGAGATGTATTCATTTAGCCTTCTTTCGTCTGGGAAACTCCGTATTTCCCCTTTTACTTTAATGGAGAGCCCAGCTGGGTAGAGAAGCCTTGTCTGTAGGCCCTTGCTTTTCATGGCTTGGAATATTTGTTGCCATTCCCTTCTGGCTTGTAGTGTTCTGTTGAGAAGTCAGCTCCTAGGCTTATAGGGGCCCCCTTATATGTTACTTTCTCCTTCACCCTTGCTGCCTTGAGGATTCTCTCTTTGTCTTTCACATTTGCCATTTTAATGATGATGTGTCTTGGAGTGGACCTCCTTGGGTCCCTCTTGAGTGGGGTCCTCTGTGCCTCCTGGATCCATGAGACCCTTTCTCTCCTCAAATTGGGGAAATTTTCCATCATTACTTTTTCTTGGAGGTTCTCTATCCCTTGCTCCTCTTCTTCTCCTCTTATACGGATATAACGTTTCAGGTTGTCCTGCATTTCCCTAAATGCCTCTTCATTCTTTCTGAGCCGTTTTTCCATTTCTTGTTCTTTCTGGGAGCTTTTTTCTACCTTGTCCTCCATCTCACTGATTCGATCCTCGGCTTCATTCAGCCTGTTTTTATTCCTTCTACTGTGTTCTTCGTGAATTAATATGTTTTTAAATTGGCCAGCTTATGAAAGAAATCATTTTAAGTGATATTTTTTCTAATATGTTATTACTTTTTCGTTTGCATGTATATGTGTGTATCACTAGATACAAATTTAGTTAAAATAACCTTTCATTGGAGCTGAAAATTATTTCATAATGTTGGGGGATAGTTTCCTAAAGGTCTCTCATATTTATACATATCTTATGAAAAAAGATACTCAGTGCCTTTGCTTCATACTATATTTTTAAGTATGTTTTTATACCCATGGGTCAATTTAGCTTGCTGTCTCTTGTAAATAAAGTTTTATTGGAACTTTCCACATTCATTTATTTACACATAATCTGTTTGTGCTTTCACACAATATCACACATTTGTAGCAGAGGTCATATTGACTCACAAAGCCTAACATATTTACTGTCTGTCCCTTTACATAAATGTTGATGACTCTTAGTATAGCAAATATTCTTGGAAGATAGAAATGGTATCTCCTCCCAGAGCAAAGGGCAGGTTTGTTTCTTGTCCAGTATATTAAATGTCATTCTTTGGCACAAGGTCAGGCAGGCTTACTGCCCATTATGAAAGATTCAAGTTCCCTAAGCTCAGAATTCTACTCCTGCAGTGCAGCCTACTACATCCATGTGCAGACATCACGGGCTCTCTGTGCATCACCCTTTGGAAATGGGGACTCGGAGAAACAGTACAAATACTGACATGCTGGCTGCTGCTACTGCTGTGACCAATAAACTATTCTTTCTCTGACTCCAGATATTCATGTATTTTATAAACATACAGGAAACTGTGACAGGCTAATTTGTTAGCTTGCAAAGAGGGTACAATTTCTGACATTTTAACAGCCCTTGACCATATATTTACCAGACTTTATTTCCAAGACAAAACTACTATCAATTATGGCTGCAGAAAAATGCTGTATTAGCCCTCAAATTTAGATTACAAAACAAGTTTAGAGAGGGTACTGTTTGTGAAAAAATAAATTATATACTACCAACATTTTGCTTAAGAGAACGCTATACTCTTAGATTTTAAAGAGTATGTATGTTATGAAAAATCATATGGAAACTTTAAAGAAAACTTGGAAAAATAAACAGAAACAAGTGACATTTAATATCATCATTGTGACATAGCAACTATTATTAAAATGTCTTTAGAAATTTCTGCATCTGACCCACTCTGCCACATTTTCTTGACAGTTTTTAATATCAATACACAAAGGTAAGGTCATACTTCAAATATGCTAGAGTTTCTTTAACATATGAGGTGGTACCCAAAAACCCCTGGAATTTATTTATAAAAAATTGTGTATTTTTTCTTATATATTTAAGCTTCAATCACCTTCAAAGTATTCACCATTTGATGCAATACACCTGTCAAGATGTTTTTTTCCACTGCTCAAAACAGTTTTTGAACTTGTCAGTTTTGATGCCTTTTAGTGCTTCTGCCATTTTTTTGTTGAACCTCTTCCACATCAGCAAAATGTTTCCCCTTGAGGAATTTTTTCATTGGGGAAACAAAAAAGTTGCTTGGGGCGAGATCCAGTGAATAGGGAGCATAAGGTATGGAGGTTAGGCCGTTTTTGGGTCAAAAACTGCTGAACACTCAGAATGGTGTGGGCAGGTCTGCTCATAAATCACCCACTAGGAAATGGGCAAACAGGTTGAAAGAGACTTCTAAAGAATTCACTGAAGCCGAACGCAGCCTCTTACACCAAAACCAGCTGGCACACTGATACAGATGGATTCCTAGAACACTCACCTAGCAGGGGAAGCCTGTACCACCCTCCAGAAGATAATTCTGGTTCTCTTTGGATCCCCTCCACATATAGTATAATTGTAATTTCTGATTTTGCTTTTCTTTTGGCTTTAGATATATTTTTATTCTGGACCTCCTAAGAGGACAAAATATTTACTGCCTCCTAATAGAGTTTTTATCTAGCCACATTTGTATTATCCTAATAGTCTGGGAATTCTTAAATAATACATATTCACTTTATTTGGTATCGTTATTGATTTTCTTGGTTCATAATCCTTTTTTTTAAACTCTGTAATTGTATCCAAAATCTCACAGATGTTCTATTTTTTCATCCCCCAAGTCTGCTCCATTCTTTCCCTGAAGCATCTGCAAATTTATTATAAGTGTTCAAGATTTGAAGAGATGTATTTCTTACTTATTGAAAGAAAAATCACTATTTTTTGTAAATCACTAGTTAATGGACTCTTGAGTCATTAATTTAAAATATGTAGTTAAATAACATGACTATTTTCCATAAGCAGTATGATGGTATTCATATCTCAAAGATCAGAAATAAATGCAGGAGACCCTTGGATGTCAATTAAAAGAAAGTCCCACTTGAAGTCTGAAGTAAAAAGAAAATCAAACTAATAGTATTTAACATTGAAGAGTTTTGATAAAAGATATCATAAAAATAAAATTTACATTATTGAAGCAGTGAGCTCATTTTTATAAAAAGGCTGTAAGAAACTCATTCACACACATACTTTTCATTAAACCAACCCTATATTTTATCTTTTTTTTTTTTAAAGGAATTGAAATGATGCCCCATAGTCAATGCAATGCTGTCAGTGTATTATTCCATTTACAGCATGTTTTCAGAAAGATAATGGGTCACAGATGATATGAATCCTCATGAACTATTTTCTTATAAAAAGGAGCTCATGGCCCTTCAAGAGAAGTGATTTTATTATGGAAATAAGAAATAGTGAAGAAGATCCTATTTCAAAAGTAAATTTTCATCTATGTTGACATTTGAATAAAATAACATTTTTCTGATAAAAGATTTTATTTAAGACAGAAACCAACAATCTTAAAAATAGCATTATTGCAGATGTTTAATGTAAAGAATGTGCTCCAAGAAGAGAGATGTTTGAAAGGATAAAATTATCTTTCTTTTTTAGCAACATCAAAAATGGTTGTAAGATTTTGCTGCCTATGTTTTCTTCTATGATTTTTACAGTTTGGGGTCTAACATTTAAATCTTTGATCCATTTTGGATGTATTTTTGTGTGTGGTGTAATAAGGTGGTCTAATTTCATTTTTCTGCAAGTATTTTTCCAATTTCCCCAACACCACTTACTGAATAAACTATCTTTAGCCCATTGTATGTACTCACTTCCTCTATTGAATATTAATTGACTGTGAAGGTATGGGTTTATTTCTGGGCTCTCTATTCTGTGCCATTGATCTATGTGTCTGCTTTTATGCCAGTACCATGCTGTTTTGATTAGTATGGCCTTATAGTATGGTTTGATATTAGGTAGCATGATTCCTCCAACTTTGTTCTTTGTCAGGGTTGCTGTTGCTATGTGGGGCCCTTTGTGGTTCCATGTAAATTTTTGAAATATTTGTGCTAGTTCTGTGAAATACATCATTAAGATCTCGATAGGAATTGCCTTGAATCTATAGATTGCTTTGGGTAGTATCGACATTTTAATGATGTTAATTCTTCCTATCTATAAACATGGCATGTTCTTCTACTTAATTGTATCTTCAATTTCTTTCTTCAGTGTCTTACAATTTTTTGAGTACAAGTCTTTGGTTAGATTTATCCCTAGGTATTTTATTCTTTTTGAAGCAATTGTGAGTGGGATTGTTTTCTTAATTTCCCTGTTAATTTGTTACTGGCATATAAAAATGCAACTGATTGTTCATAACAATATTTTATCAGATAAATCTCCCCAGTCAATGGAAGCAAAAAATAAACAAATGGGACTATATCAAACTAAAACAGCAAAGAAAAAACATCAATAAAGTAAAAAAAAAAACACAGGATGGGAGAACATACTCACCGATAGATGTGATAAGGGGTTAATACGCAAAATTTATAAAGAACTTACAAAACCCAACACCAAAAAGCAACCCAATTAAAAAACGGGCAAAGGACCTGAATAGACATCTCTCCAACGAGAACATACAGTTGACCAATAAGCAGATGAAAAGATGCTCAACATGACTAATCATCAGAGAACCACAGTGAGATACCATCTCACATCTGTCAGAATGGCTATCATCAATAAATCAACAAACAGCAAATGCTGACAAGGATGTGGAAAAAGGTGAACCCTTTTGTTGGTGGGAGTGCAGATTGGTGCAGCCACTTTGGAAAGCAATATGGAGGTACTCAAAAAACTAAAAATGGACTTGCCTTTTGACCAGTGGTCCCACTTCTGGGAATATAATCAAAGGAACCCAAAACACTAATTCAAAAGAACATAAGCACCCCTATGTTCATTGCAATGTTGTTTACAATTGCCAGGATAGGGAAGCAGCCCAAGTGTCTATCAGTAAATGAGTTGATAAAACACCTATGGGATATTTATACAATGGAATACTACTTGGCCATAAAAAAGACGGAAATTTTACCCTTTGTGACAGTATGGATAGACCTGGAGAACATTATGCTAAATGAAATAAGCCAGTCAGAGAAAGACAAATACCATATGATTTCACTCATATGTGGAATCTAATGAACAAACTGACCTAACAAGCAAAATAGAGACCAACTCATAGATAGAGAGCAGGATGACAGCTAAGGGGAGAGAAGGCAGGGGATAGACGGATTGAGCAAAAAGGAAAAAGGACTCATGGACACACACGACGGTGTGGCGACTGCATAGGGGCAGGGGAGTATAAAGGGACTAAATGGTAATGGAAAAAATACAATAAAAAGTGGTTGTAAAAAATCTGTGTTTTAGGTTTTTGTAAGACTCTATGACCTTGAGTTGGCTAGGCGTTGTACTTTCTTATTGCCAAAGACATTATTCAGGTTAATAATCAATGAGGAAAAGATTCTTGGAAGCCTTAAAATAAAATGTGTAATTATACTGTCAGTACGTACTGCTGGATAGGTCAGCCTGTACCCATCACCTTAACAGCTAGATGTCAAGATTAACCATGGGCTACCATTAAGACTATTTAGAGATTTGGTCACTATTTGTGATTTTACCTTTCCCCTTCATGGCTTTCCAACTTTAATGGTAACATCTCTCTTTAATAACTTTCCTGGAAATTGGTGGATCTGTTCCACTTCTTCCTTGTTTCCTACAGCTATGCCAAAGGTTGCTATATTTCTGCTGTTGAACCGTCAGAAAATTCAACCATCTTCTCTTCATACAAGCCAAACTCAGATCCAATGATAACAGCTTGGCCACATGCCAAGGTCTTACTTTTAGTTATTTTTGCCTGGTTATTTATTATGAAGAATGAATCACATGTAGCTTATTAGGAAAACATTATTAATTGTAAAGACCTGAGACCATAATAAATTTTAAAGTGTAGTAAAAAAGAATTTGATTGCTTACTAATCAAAACTACAAAATAATCATCACGACTGGTAAGTTAGAGTCAGATAATGGAAGTGTTGGGGTTCGTGATTGGACTATTAATAACAAAAGCAACATTTTTTATTTTTATAATGCTTCCCAGGTTTTTATATAAAAGCCAATTGGATCCATACAACAACTTTATGAGTTAGATATTTCTATAAAGTCTATTTACAATCGATGGGCCTAAGGTTTAGGAAGATGAATGACTTGTCTTAGGAAATATATCTAGCGAGTTCCAGAGAGGGTCCCAAACTCTGGTACTTGGCAGTTTCTATGATAACATGCTGCATCAGGAGTTCACAGAGAAGGTATAAGTTATGGTTCTAGTGGAGAAAAAGGAAGATAACCAAGTTTCACATAATCTTCCAGTTTTTTCCCTTTTTTATTTGGCCAGAAAATGGCTTTTACTATTCCATATTATTGCTAAAATGTGTTTATTTGACAGTGGGAAATAAAGAATGTTTTCAGGCTTTATCCGTCTTCATTAAAATGAATTTATTTATCACAGTTGTTACTTCAAGTTAGCCATTTTGGAAGTAGAGTATATTTGCAGTTGAGAACTGAGAAAGCCCATTTTAATAGGAAACAGGGATCTGCTTTGAAGGGAGTTGTGGTGCTGTGATGGGGAAGATGGGGAGATAGAAGAGTGTGGGAGTTGATCGGGTAGGAAAAGGAACCCCAGACCAATCGAGCCCATTCTCTTCTGTGCTAAGGGTCAGCCAAAAAACCTGGGATGGAAGTAAGGCAAGACTAGGTAGGGTTAGCAAGATGATACTCCGATTCACTTTTCTTTCCTGCCTCATTCATCTTATCCTGGTTCTGCTTGATTTTCAGAAAGACATTGTCAAAAGATAAGGTTTCATGGTGCAGCACTTCTGTTTCTGTCCGTTGAGAGAACAGTCTGTTGCGGTTAAGATTGACAGGGGTGAACTGAGGTGGATGGGGAGGCAGAGGCAGTAGCTGCCTCCTGTGCTTTGTTCTACCATTAATGAGAAACAGACAGTCCAAACACCTCCTGTAAATGCTCAAACCTACCTCAGTTAGACATTGTGGGCATTACTGTGGTATCCTTTATTCCGTCTTTAAAGTGTGAGCATGCAGACCCATTCAAAGAAGTCACCAGCATTTTTACACCATGCTTCATTCTAGGAGGTCTTATCTGAACTGAAATTAGTGAGCTCCTTCTTAGGATCGGGTTACATGGCAATGCACATATTTGCCTTTCACAGACCCATTTTTTTAAGTGACCCAAAAGACAGCTCGGCATGTTCCATAGGAAGGGAGAATTCTTTATAAGAATGGACTGATGTTTGGTAAAGAAATTTTTCCTAAACTGAAATACAATGAACGAGTTAGAGATTCTTTTTCAATTTAATAACTAAATAGTCTTTAAAACATAAATATTTATTTAAAAGCCTGTGTTATACATTTCCATGTAAGGCCCTCCTTGTTCATTGGGTTCTTTCCTACTTAGAAAATTTCCATTCCTTAATTTATATTCACTTGATGGGTGGATTATATAAGAACTGGAGATAACCAAAATTTTTAAAGAAGAAAAAATATAATTTTGTTAGATACTGTTTTGAAAATATTTTTAGGAAGATTTGGAAATTTAAAATATATATTCTAAATTTAGGTGTTTGATAATCTGTGTGGTGGACTAGATCATTAATCAGTAGGACATAAATTATAAGAAGAGCCGGTGACTGCCCGTGTGAGATTGTAGATGAATAACTGAAATTATTTGTTTGGGTGAATTAAATGTATATTATACTATTTTATGAATTTCCACAGCTTGATTATAAACACTGCTTTCAGGGAATTTACCAGGAACCTATATATTAAGTTTACAGATGGTTATTTGCATACAACATTTGCTGCTTTATCTGAGGACACATTTCAACTTCAAAAAGTACTAGCATTTTATAGTGAGGTGAATAGCATTATTCTTCTGATTGAAGACAAGTGTTTGACAAATGCAAAAACTGCTCCTCGACTTTTTTTCTTCATAGGACAAGTTAATTTAAATACTTTTTCTGGTACTTGGGAAAATCATAACTTTCTAGCGTCCCAATCAGGACTCTTATGCTCCATATTCTGTAGTCTTTCTTTAATTTACTAGTATATTAAAGC
The DNA here is from genome assembly GCF_021234165.1 of Pteronotus mesoamericanus. Taxonomy (NCBI): domain Eukaryota; kingdom Metazoa; phylum Chordata; class Mammalia; order Chiroptera; family Mormoopidae; genus Pteronotus; species Pteronotus mesoamericanus. The sequence goes on from NW_026555310.1 coordinate 9,483,135, forward strand.
ACAGTATATTAGCACATGTAGTCTAATTCGGGCCAAAGTGGCTATTAGGGAAAGGCTTTGGGCTTTTGGGTGGTGATCATAATTGTGTTCTCACTGAAGGTGTAGAAAAGGCCAATTGTTAAGTGCTTCTAGGAAGACTCTATCCCATTCCCTGTGTTGTGGATGAGGTTTGCCTTGAAGGGTTTGAGAGACAGTAGGATACCTTATTTGCCTTTTCACTTATTTTCTAAACTCTGAAAATTCTGGTTTATCTTGCAAGCGTAAAAGATGATTCTAAATTTTCAAAAGGCACCAAAATAGAGACTAAACAATTCCACCTCATATATAAACAGTAAATTCACATTCCTTTAGATTATTCTGAAAGGCTGTTTAGAAACTCTATTTCTATCCAGTTTGGACACCTCTTTTGTTCACGAAGGAAAGATATGAATTAATCAGAGGAGGAAGACTCCAAAGAGGCAAAAACATGATTAGAAAGCCCGAAGAGGTTATTGTCAAGTTTGTCAATGGAGCAAGTTTCCAACAGGCAGTGCATGTGAATAGTGTTAATGCAACAGAAAGGTCCAGTAACATAAAGACTGAGAAGGTGGCGTTGCATTTGGAAATTTGGAGTTCATTGGTGACCTTACTGAGAGTAGTTTAAATGAAGAGTTGGAAATCAGATTGCTGAGGCTGATGACAAAATGGCATGTGAAAAATTAGAGACAGAGATCAGGTTAATTTTTCAAGTCTGAGTGGTTAAGAAAGGCAGTAGGGTGGCAGAGGAAATTATAGGGCTATGGAAGAGTTTTGATGAAAGAAGGCAAATGAGTGTGTGTACATACTTAGCAGGGAAAAGCCCAGGGTCAAGAGAGAAGGTAAAAAGCAGGAAAAAGAGAGGTGATCAATTAAATACCTATTGAATATATTAATTCCTTTATCTGATTAGTTTTTTCCTTGCTTGTCATCCAAATCAGTGATTTAATCCTCTGCTTCATCTAACCTACTGTTTTTCCTTCCAGTATATTATTTATTTCAGATATTACATTCTTTACTTCTGACTGGTCCTTTTTAATTGCTTCTATGTGTTTTTTCATGCTGCTGAATATCCTTATAATTATTACTCTACACTCTCTTTCTGATGAATTGCTTGCCTCCATTTCATCTAGTTCTTCTTCTGGAGATTCTCTTGTTCTTTCATTTGGGGCCTGTTTCTTTGTCTTCCCATTTTGACTGCTTCTTTGTATTTGTTTCTCTGAATTAGGTACCTCTGCAAAGACGCAGGTGTAGGCCTTGGTCAGATGCTGCTTGCGCTTTGCCAACCTGTTTGGAGCTGTCAGTGATCCACAGCGTGTGGCTCCCTCTGCTGGGCCTGTTTGTGTGCAGAAAGAAGAAATATCTATTTATAAGTATAGGACTATTCAAAGTTTCTGTTTCTTCTCTGTCAGTGTTGGTAAGTTGTATTTTTCTAGAAATGTGTCTACTTTATTTAAAATTTCAAATTAATTGACATAACATTTTTTGCTAATTTTTATTATCTTCAAATATCGCTGGGGACTATAAATCATTTCTGAACTTTGCAATCTATATATTTTTCTCTTTTTCCTTAGTCAATATTTTCAGAGATTTATAAGTTTTATTAGTCTTTTCAAAAATAAAGTTTTGGCTTTGTTTTTCTTCTTCTATTATAAGTTTGTTTTATATTTCATTGATTTCTGCTCTTACCTTTATTATTTCCTGTCTTCAACTTTCTTTGTATACAATTTGTTATTCTTTCTCTAATTTCCTAAAATGAATAGTTGGGTAGTCTATTTTTCAGCATTTATTCTTTTCTAACATAAGCATTTAAGACAAATTCTCTTTCAAGCACAGAGCTACTAGCATCCCATAGGTTTTGAAATATCACATAATCATTACAATTTAGCTCAAAGTATTTTTAAATTTATATATTTATTATTTAACCCATGGATTATTTAGAAGTGGGTTCCTGAGTTTCAAATATTTGGGCATTTTAAAATTATATTTTTATTTTTGGTATTGATTTCTAGCTTAATCTTCTTACTATAATACAACCTCTCTCTATTGACTTAATCATTTAAACTTGTTAAGATTTGCTTTGCTGCTTAGCATATTGTCAATTCTTGTTAATGTTTATGTACACTTAAGAATAATATATGTTCTGTAATTTGGAGTGTAATATTCTTCAGATATTAATTAGATCAATTTTGATAATTATGTCATTCAAATTAACTGTGTCTTCATTGATTATCTGTGTGTGGTTCTGTCAGTTGCTGAGAGAAGTGTGTTAAAATCTTTCACTCTAATTACACATTTGTCTGTTTCTCCTTGTTTTTATCAAATTTTGCTTTATATATTTTGAGGCTATATTACTCTGTGCATGCAAATTTGAATTTTGCATCTTTTTCGTGGATTTACATTTCTACTATAATAAAATATCTCTATTCCTAGTAATGTATCTTCAAGTTTATTCTGTCTGGTATAATTATGTAAGTATAGCCATGAAAGAGTACTGTTTTCTTATAGTTAATGTTTACATAGTATATATTTATTTATTTATTTAGCAAACTTCTTTCAAACTTTTATGTATTGATGTATCTCTTGTAGGCATATAATTCTTATTTAATCCATTGTACTAATCTTTGAGTTTTAATGGAAGTATTTTAAATCTATTATTTATTTATTTTCTCATTTTTTATTTTTTATTTTCTCTTTTCTTTATGCTGTAGAATTAATCAGGTAATTAATCAAGTAATTTTTATCATTTTTTAATAGCATATAAGAAACAAAAGGACGAGAAATTGTACTCACTTTATACTTTGTGTATTTTCATGGACTCATTTTTTCTTGTTCTTATATTTTATTTATTCATGTATCTTCTCTTCAATACAGTAATTTTATTTTCTTCAGGTATATATCCAGAAGTAGAATGCTAGATCTTATAGTTGTTCTATTTTTAATTTTTGATTTTTTGAGGATTCTCCATACTGTTTTCCATGGTGGCCGTACCAAGTTCCCCTTCTACTAATTGTGCACAAAGGCTACCTTCCTTTATATTCTCACCAACACTTGTTATCTTTGACTTTTTGACAATAACCATTCTAATTGGTATTAGATGATATCTCATTGTGTTTCTGATTTGCATTTTCCTGATGATTAGTGATGTTGAGTATTATTTCATACATTCTTGTTGGGTGTTTGTATGTCTTCTCAGGAAAAATGTCAGTTCAGGTCCTTTGCACATTTAAAAAATTTTTATTATCCTTATATTTTAAAATGGATAATGTAAAAATTAATGTGTCTATTTTGCTCAGAGTTTCTGAGAAGTTATTTTGGACAGTTTATCACAGCATTTTCTAGTGCCTTCAAGTGAAATCAGTGAAGGGCAATTGTTTCTGTAAATACCTCAGAGACAAATATTGTGTGTCTTGGTTCTTATTTTCTCTATTAAATAGTCAGTTTTAGGACAATGAAACAAATATAGAGGTCTTTCTTTTGTTTCAGTGTTTCTTCCTATTAGACTCTAGGCAAATTTATAAAAAAAATTTGTACCTATTGAAGCAGGGTAACTAAATGTTACTTCATATTAGAATTTTGATTCATTCTGTTAATATATTTGTAGTGCATAAAATAACTATGAGATAAACTGGAAACGTAAATTTATGTTGTTTGTGAGCCCCTGAAATTTTCAGTTTTTCCCTTAAGTCACTTGATTTAGTTGAAGCAAACTGAATTTGCATTGCCATTCACACCTTTTGCCGCATAGACTTTAAATTTGGCCTGAATTTCCTCACCTATTGGTTAAGAGTTCATAAAACATTTGTGGTGACTGTTTCTGTGAAGTGAATCTCCTCCAGTGTGTTTTTAAGATTTCTCTGGAACCAGAAACTCTGCATCCCAAGGAGATTTTCATTTTTCTGATGGTGAGAAAAGACATTGATATAAATACGGATTATTTTCTATCTCCTGTTGTTCTTTCATCCTATCCTCAAATGAGACCAAACAACATAAACTGACTAAAACCTTTTAAATATATGAGATATGTTAAAACAATAAATCAGTCAGGATAGAAATAAAACGATAGCTCTAAACACCAAAATACTAACTTAATAGATACGTATCTAGCAGTTATCATGTGTCAGACCTTGTGCTAAACATTTCCAAATGTTAACTTATCTTGAGCCTCCTAAAAACCTTAGGAGGTAGATGCTAATATTATTACCCACATTTTCACATGAGGAAATTTAGGCATTGAGAAGTTGAGTAACATGGCCAAGACCACAAAACATTTAGCAATGGAGCTGGGATTCAAACTGTCTAATCTGCATTCTTAACTGCCTGCTTGTGCTATATCTCAGCAAACGATGAAGAACTTACTGTATTATTGCAAGTAAAAAATTATGGCCTCGTGAATCTGTATTTAAAGGGAGTTCTTCGCCTTACAATTAGTATGAAGCATACTGGTTTGTCTCTTTCATTAAACTGTAAGAAATGTAAAGACAGAAACATCTGATCTTTGTGTCCCCGGAGGTTCTAGCAAAGCACACTGTAAGCATTTAACCATTTTTACTCTGAATGAAATACAATTTGCAGATATATGAATCATCCCTTGTTATAAACCTTGCACTGTCCGGAATTAGGTCTTTACCTTCACAGATTGCATAATTGCCTAGCAATTTGATTCATTGTAAGGCCACTGAATTGAACATCTTGAGGAGATGCCACTCATATACTGCGCATGGCGATGGTACAACCTACATCGCCAAGTGCACTGGCCCTTTGTACAAGCCAATGTTCTTTGGCCTAAGTCATTAATTATGAACGCCTGCCTTGATGTGGATAATGTATGCTAGTGATGCCCAGACAGTGAACAGGGGGTGCAATAGGGTTAACTGAATTGAGTAATTCACTCATTCACTAAGACACTAACATAGTGGTTAAAACTGGGGTCTGGAGTCAGAATACCTGACTCAAATCCAGACTCTTCTCTTTACTAGCTGGTTTCCTCTGACAAGTCTATCATTCAAGGCTTCAGGAAGTCCTCACCTGTAAATGGGATTTTTAGTTACTACCTCCTAGGATTTTTGTGAAGACTAAATGAGTTAAAGTAAGAAAAGTGTTTAGAATAGTGCCTACCTTTCAGTATGGAAACAACAAATGTTAACTATATTTAAAAGTATTATAAATATAATAATTGTATTATAGAATGTTTAATATATTGATATTTACTAAATCTCCCAGGGTGCATGTTTCCTCATTTTTAAATAGAGATGAGGAAGCAGAGGTGAGGTGGGTGAGGTAAGGTAGAGTCCAAGGGCTGGGAGGTGGGGATGGAGGAAGATGACAGGAGATTAGTGGTTATCAAGCATTTGTATTTCACAAGCAGTAAAATGTGTATATGTACATATACAATACACATTTTGCTGTATTTGGGATCTCCAAGATCATCCTTAGATTTGATGATTCACTAAAAGGGTCGTAGAATTCAAAAGCTGTTTTCCCCATGGTTATGGTTTATCACAGCAAAACGATACAGATTAAAATCAGCAGTGAAAAAAGGTGCGTAGAGTGGAGAGTAGGAGAGACAAGACATGCTTTTAGTTGTCCTCTCCCAGGGGAATCACACAGACAGCAGGCAATGCTTCATGCTCCCACTCATGACATGTGACAAAGTACGTGGGTAACCAGCAAGCTCACGGATCCATGGTGTCCAGGGTTAGTATTGGGGGGTGAGTCATGTTGCCATGGAGTGCTACTGTGACGGACCTTAGGTAACCAGTCTCCAGTTCCTTCTAGAAGTCAAACTTATGCAGTATGCAGCATCGAGGAGGGTTCCAGACAAACAAAAATAAGCATGCACCATAAATCACACTGCTAGCAGAAAGTCTGGCATGGCCCAAGGCCCATGTATACAGAGCTGCTTTGATCAGACAGACTACTCCCAGGGCTTAGAGGTTATCTGCCAGGAGCCAGTCAAGGGCCGGTCCTGAGGACTTCTGGAATGTGTAAGGTCTGAACAAACCAGGACTGAGTTAGCCCTTTCTGTACACACACACACACACACACACACACACACACACACACACACACACACACAAATATATATATGTAAGATTTTGGTGAGGGCGAGTTTAGGAGAAAAATCATTGAATTATAAACTTTTTAACTTTGTAAATAAAACTACTATATCAACAACTATATTCACCTACCACCATCATTTAACTAAACAAAGGCCATTTTATCAGCAAAAAAGGAGGAAGGACTTAATTACAGAATAACAATGTCAAAAAGATGTTCATACACTCACACACACAGTAAAATATCATTAAAATGCATAAATTTGTAATATAAAACTTATTTTCTGGCATTTCTACATATAATTTTTGTCTTGAATAATTGTCAACTTACAAATCAATATTTTATTATGTATGTGTGCCACAAAGTAGAGCTTATCCATCCAACTTTTTCCTAAACTACATTATTTTTCACAGATAAAACTAGAAAATACTATTTTACATGGGAATGTTGACCAAAAATAGAAAAAATCAATTTTATTTTACTCGGAATATTCTCAGAAAACTGAGAGAGGCCTAGCAATGACTGCCCCGTGCCTTTGGCCACCTTTGGGGTGACTGGCCACTGAGGGCTGCAGGAAGGGGCCCAAGAGCTCTCCTGCCCCTGAGGACTGGGAGCTTGAGGCAGGGAAGGCACCAACTACTTGAAAAGGGACAGAGTCCAGAATTTGTATAAGAAGAATGTTTTGGACCATAATAATAATATAAAGCCATAGAAAATGCCTGGAAACCATTGAGCTAATGAGCTTCTTGATTTCTACTGCAAATTACCCAACTCTGGGGAAGATAAACTTTTAAAAATTTAGACATTGCTTTTAAGGTGTTCATAATATAGCTAACAGAAATAAAACTAAGAGGAGTGAAATAATACAAAGGAATTACATGCCACATAAGTGAACTATACATACAGACATCAGATGCTTTTAGACTGATGGGAAGCCTCCAGGAAGATGTGATATTTGATCTGGACTATAAAGAACTAGTAGGATTTGAAAAGGTAGAAGGAGAGAGACCTTTCTAGTTGGGGGAAAGAGCATGGCCAGAGGCACAGAGGATGTTGACTAATCATACATGCATCATGCCAACGCCAGTGGTGGCTTTACTAGCTTAAGTGGGACAGGTCTTACAGGCAAGTGAAAACAATATTAACTTCATAAGGAAGGACAAAATTGGAAAGGTCAAGGGTGTTAGGCAGCAGAGTTAGATTATAAATTGTGGTGAATGAGCTGTATAAATTTTTGAAGAGGAAAGTAATTTCACTTAATATCTTTAGCAGATATATATTGAGTACTACTCTGTGTCAGACATTGTACATAGTGCCTGTAAGGAATGACTATGTCAGATGTAATCAGTGCTGCTAAATGCCTAAAAACTGGCTCCCCAGAGGAAAATAAGCCCTGCTTTTTAGTTTTTAGTGATTTCTGTGGTATTAGTATCCCTACCACGGCCAATTTCAAGATATCGACATGACATCACTGAATTCAGAGTAGATAAGAGATTCCCACAATCTGCTCTTGCCAGCTGGTGCGAGCCAGCTCCAGCATACCACTGGAAAACCCCAGCTCTTATGAATCTTAAAAGTGATATCTCAGCAAGAGTCCTCTCAAGATTGCTGAAGGTAACTTAGCAGAGATAGTACTCCAGCAGACTGCCTGTTAGCTCTGTCCAAGTATAAAGCAACATGCAAAAAGTGGTTGCAGTAGAAACGGGATAAAAATGTGCATAATGGAATCATTTGAAAGGAAGCAATGGTGGGATTTGGAGGCACAACTGTGGCGTGATGAAAAAAAAGTCAAAGATTGACTGGAGGGCATTGAATTCAGTAAACTGAGAGAACTATTACTAGAAACGGAACGGTTGGCATACAGGCTGTTCTAACTCGCCACTCCTGTGCCCTTTCACCCTAGCAGGTGAGGCTCTGTTGCTGCTGCTTTTTCCTCTTTTTTTCTTTTTTTCTTTTTTTGGCTTAATCCTATCCCAAGTTCTGAGACTAATCTCGACCTTTGCAAAGGAAGTTCTTAAAAACTTTATGAGAGGCAGCTGTGCGTTAGAATAAACTGAACCGGATCCTGGGTTCAGGAACTGAAGGCTTGGTTTCAAATTCTGGCTCTTTTTGCTGATAGCGTGATCTTAGACAGGTTGCTTCCAACTATGAGCATTTAGTTTCCTCTTCTGAAAAATTAAGATCATTATGATAAACATTTCACTTTCGTAGAAACTATCTCATCAACCTGGTATAGAAAACCATTCAGTTATTATGAATACGCTGTATTACTTATGAGGAAAATGCAAGTGAGAAGACTTTGATGACTTGCTCAAGAATCATAGCAGAGGAGAGAAACAGGAATCCAGGTGTTTTGCTGAAAAATATTAATGATGGTTATAATTTTCTGAATTCTAACTATGTGCCAGAAATTTTGTTTGTGCTAAGTGCTTTACTTATATTTCCTTGATTGATCTCACCATCACATTGTGAACTATTGTCTCTGTTTCAAGGAGCTGAAGTGTAGAACTCAGGAAAATTGCTCATATTCATAGAGCTATTAGGTAATGAAGTTTTTTCTTCAAGACACACTAGCTCTCTTCTTTTTTCAAGAGATAGTGTATCTGATGTTATAAGAAAAGTAAATGTACTCAGTAAACTTAACTCCACTGTGTTTCGGTGTTATTTATCTTTTAAGTTAAATAACAAATCCTTTAATCTCATTTAAAATTAATCACTCATAAATACCACAAATATGTAAACAGTGCAAGTAGAGTTTAATCTGCTCACTGTATTTCAATAAAGCCATGTCTTTACTACTCTACACCAAAGTGTAAGATTATATTTTTCATAACATATATCAACCAAATTATTTTAATTAGAAGAATGCATGAACTACTAAGCATTAATATTCATATTAAATTAATAATACCATCATAATTTTAGGGGTGTGATTTAAAAAAAATTAATTCTGTATTAAAGCTAGAATTTCACATTTTTAAAAAAATTATTTATGCCTTTCTAGGAACTATGAAGGTGACAATCATTTAAGAAAATCTGGAAAACTGTTCCCAGAAATAAATTTAAATGACACAATTAGTAGATAGATTAAATTTCTTTCAAAGAAAGTATTTCTGAGCAGTGCCTGAAGAAAATAGCATCTGATAAAAAGCCATTCAAACTGCCAAGGTGCAGGAACAAACCTAAGTTATTTCAGGAAATTATATTTAAGTTGCTTAATTATCAGTTTTTCTTATAACTACAGTTAAACATAAATCAAAGAAGCATGTAAAATTATAAATTTATGCAATTTGTCTATTTGTAAAATTCCAAATGATTGGAAATAAACATACAGGCCAGGCAAATTTCTTCCTTTTTTTGAGATATGGGGCTATATTGTATGATATAATGTCAAATTTGTAATATATCCTCTGAAAATTTAACCAATATATTATTGTACCAATGCCTTTACTTAGAAATATGTTTTTTTACTTAGAAATATTTTTCACTGTGCCACTGAAGTAGTTTTGTTAGACCTACTTGGACAGAATTAATATAAACTTCTGATGGATAAATAGAAAAGTGTTAAAACAGCATGGCTTTCTTTCTATATTTTCCTAGATGCAAAATATAGCTAGAAAAATAGGTCATCCCAATATATTCATATGGTTTCCAAACTGTGTTCAATCAAATGAGAGAGACATATACTGATCTGCAATTGGCTTTATGCTGTGGATCTCAGCATAAAGCTGCAACTCTTATTACCAAGTTTGCTCTCTCTTCTGAGCCAACATTAGATGTTCTTCTGCTTCTTCCTTCATACATGTTCTTCTGATTTTTCCATCAGCAATTAATCCTTCAATTTATTTGATAGAATACACATATAATATCTTTTCCTTAAAAAAACCACACAAATAATAGCAAAAGAAAGCAACAGGTCATAGAAGTCATACAGAATTCTATCATTTAAAAATAATCTAATTGTTCCATTTTTCATAATTACTTTTGGGATAGTTTAAATCTAAACCAAATATTCTTCAGACCCTAAAATTAACTTCTAAACTTTTCATTTTGGGGGAGGAAGAAGAAGATAAAGGGGGGATAAACGGAGATGGAAGGAGCCTTGACTTGGGGTGGTGAATACACAATACAATATATGGATGATGTATTATAGAATTACACACCTGAAACTATATAATTTTATTAACCAATGTCACCCCAATACATTCAATTTAAAAAAGAGTAAAATAAATAAGTAAATAAATACTATTGTCATCTTAACTTATAAACAATTCCTTAAATAATTTCCTAGGAATTTAAATAAAAGAACCTGTGAAACCAACGCAACTGCATCAATTTGACCTTTACCCATGTCTCAGGTTGGGTTCCCCAGGAGCTCCAAAGAGATTAACGTGGGATATTTATCAGGAAGTACTCTTGGAATCCACACCGAGGAAGGGACGTGACAGAGGCAGGACTGGGCAGAGAAAGAAGCTGAGGTATGAGGTGGTCCCAAAGAAGGCCTCAGCCAACACTTGGGGAGCCTGGATCTGGGGTCATTGTTCAGATTATCCAGAGTTGGAGCAATGAGGCTGAATTTTATATGATATGAATTAATAATATGAATTAATTATCGGATGTGAACTGACCTCGAAAGGAGAATTGATATTAAAGGAGGCAATTTTCTTAAGCCAAGGCACTCCACAAAAAGAGGCCTGTTTTCAGGCCACACTCACAGCGGCTTTGTTCTTACTGATTTTGACTTGATTTCATTAGAGCTTGTACCCGCTGATGTTCAATGAGAAGGAAGGTAATCCAGGAAAGTGGCCTCCTACTTAACCTCATGGCAGCTTTGAATTGGAGCTCTTTGTCCAGCAACAGATTGGGTGCAACTTTTCTCCAATAACACGTGTTTATCATCATAGATGTGTTTGTACTTAGGAAATAACGGCAAAATAAAGATGGGAATATAAAATATCGATGTATACAGTTTACTTTATCACTATAAAATTCTAGAATTCAATACATTGTCAAAGAATGGGATATGATAAGATGGTGAAGCATTTTTTTCTTTTCCTTTTTTTTAAAAAAATTATTCTATTACAGTCGTCCCAATTTTTACTCCTTCGCCCTTCTCCACCCATCCCACCCCCAACTCCCGCAGTCAGTTCTCACACTGTTGTCCATGTCCGTGGGTCCTTCATACATGTTCTTTGTCTAGTCCGTTCCCTTGCTTTCTATAATTATTCTCCTCCTCCTCCCCTCTGGTCACTTTCAATCTGTTCTATGTTTTTCACAAGATAAACTTTTATAAAATGATGTCAAGTGAGATTTTTGCTTTTTTACCTGAATTTCTGTTAAGTCCAAAAGCTAACAAGAAAAGCTTCTAAAATTTTTGTACTACGTTCAAGGAGCTTATTAAAGTCAGAGTTAGCTACCTTACTGTAGGTCTTACTTCATTAGATAGCTAACCCTACTGCCAATAACCACATTTTCTTCCTCTCCTGAGAGCTAAGGTAAAAACAGAGCAAAAGAGAGAAAAAGCATCAATGTGCTTAGAACCATTTGGGGGGTACTTCTAAAAATGCTTACTTTCATATTTTGCCCACAGAAATTCTGATTCAGTAGATCTGAGGTAGAACTCAGAAGGTTGTTTGTGGATCACAATTCCATACATACTGGCCTGGAGTAGTATTGTAGAATTCTGTTGGTAGAACCCATCATTTAGCACCCACTTGAGTATAGATGTTGCCTAGAATAAACATGTATTTATTGAACATCTCCTATGTGCCAGGCACTTTTAAAAACACTGGCACTACAGTTTTAAATAAGACAATATCCTTACTCCCAAGCAGTTCGCAGTGTAGTGGGAAAAGCTAATACATAAATCAGGACTTATAAAAGAACACAACATACTGGTCTATCTGCTAAGAATTCTATTTCTTCCACTTTGTCCAATCAACTCTTATTCTTACTCATAGTTATCAAATTACCTTTCCTGACCTTCCTGGCTAGTTCAAATACCCATATTTCGTTGTCTCATTGCATCATGTGTCTCTTTTTTGTACTGATTATGATTGTTGTAACTTTTCCCTTTTTGTAGTGCTCATTTAATACTAGACTACTTCTTAGCACAGAACTTGTCTGTATTTACTTTTATATTCCAAGTACCTAGCATTTAATAATTATCGACTGATTAAACACAAGAATGGGGTATATTCTGTGAGAGGAGTAAATAACAGATAAAACAGAAGTACATTGGACGGATAGCAAGAACCAGTCTTAAGAAGGTTACAGAAGGTTCACTAAGAAAAGTGCTACTAAACTTCAGTCTGAAGCATGAGCAGAAATGAGCCATGTGGATATGTGTGGGCCAAGGGTGATCTAGCGTGTGGTTTGGTCTATGCGACAGAGGCTGCCACAAGCGTATGGAGAGAAACTGGACCCAAGGGAGTAAGGAATATACACTGAGGGAAAGTGCATAGTGTGATAGGAAAAAAATAAAGACATCTCGGACAAACCTCAAGGTAATGGATTTCTTCTCTCTCTATTTTAGTATGTCCTATTCTAATGGAACACTTTCAGTGCAACCAAACTTTTTAATGAGCAACAGTCTTCACAGGCAGTCTTACTTATGGAAATGTATTATGGAAATGTATTTGAAAATTGATCACTAGATTTACATATTAGGGATTGGAGTCTATTTCCAGAGAGCCAGACCAAAGATTCCTGATAATGACTTGTGCAGGTTTTGCCTCCTTTGGACCCAGGGTTAATTGTTTATAAGAGGGCTTGTTCACAAGCTCCAGGCGAGATGTCACCCAGGCATTTTCCCTCCTAACTTCTTCTGCCTGACTGTAGGTGAGGTGATCATTACTAGTTCATACTGAGACTTCTAAGCATGGGCTCCAGAGATAGCTAGGATAGCTATTGGAAAAGATTTTTTACTTCAATTTTCAATCAAATGGAAGCTAAGGAAGGGGCTTACCCAAGACATGTGACTGCCCACCCCCGCTTCTACCTATACCCTGAGGCTTCCTATTTTGTTATCTGTCAGCCCCACACCCCATCCCCTCCCACAACAGCAGGGAGACTGTGAATGAAGATCACAGACGGACAGAAAGGGAGTAGAAAGGAAACTCTGGGTGGGCAGGCGGCTTGAACATGCCTCCAAGTCTTCAAGCGAGCAAGCGCAACGTAGGCCCTTGTGGGCTCTGAAAATCAGGAAACTAGCAGGTTCCTTCTGCCAAACACTCCTCTGTAATGCCCCTGCAAGTGAACCGTTCAGTGGCATCAAAATATATATGAGAAGACTTGTGTGTGTGTATTGAAACTCTGTGTTAAGTACCTGCTGTGGTACTGGGCATGTTCTGTGGTGGGTTTTTGTTTTGTTTTGTTTTAATTTTTATATTGAAGACAAGATTCTTCCCTCCAGGAGCTCACAGTCCAATTGAGGAGACAGTCTATTTGTAACCAAAGTGTCCTTTATCCTAGGCTTTGCATACAAGCCAGCCTGAGCTGAGTCCACGCCTGATTTGCTTGGTGTGGCCTTCACAGTGTTTTAATCGAGTTTTAAATTAATTTGCTTTATTTAAAAACAGAGTATTTCTATGAAAATTTCTGGTAATTCAAGTGAGAACACTTCCTCATGGCAAAATTAAGCAGCTGCCCTTTTTAGATGAGGCAAGCCCTCCAGTGACCATCACTCAGAGAGTATCAGTGTATCTGTCTAGCATCTTCGGGCTTCTGAGTTTGCAACACCTACTCTGCCCTCATGCACTATAAATACCATTCTCCAGCCTGTCTCCAAGCTGCAGCATTTAAGCCCCTTTAAGCAGGAAGTCCAGAAGTCCAGTCTCTCCCTCTAAGGCTCCAGCTCTTCCCCGGTATCATTCCGGGGTCCTATTGTAACAATATCCTGGGGGCTTCCTTGCAGGCCAGATCTTTCCAAGTATCTAACTTATCCTACACTTGAGCTGGGCAGCTTTTCAAAACATCCTTCAAAACCAAAACTGCTTTTATCATATGCTTCTCACAGGACAATGGCACTGCTAGGTGAACATTTACATACCTAAGGGTGGAAATTTAAGCGATTTTTCAGAGAATAAGGAAGGTCAATCTCTTTAAAGTTATTTATTCTTTGATTGGAATAATGGGGCCATGGGCCCTATACTTTCCTCACTGTGGGAGACCAGCAAATGAGTCTCCACAAAACAGAGTTACCAACCTATTATCTGGTGGGTAACACCACTGACAGGATTCCTTGCTACATGTGTAAAAGAAAAAAAAAATTGAAATAAAATGAGGATAATATTACAAAGATAGGAGCCTAGTAGTCACATTTAGTTATTGGGCTTTAATAGACTCAATTACCCAATGAATATTAAAATAGTAAACATTTTCTTCAATAATTATCACATTTGAATATTAAAACTCATGAATTCTTGTCTGAAATGATATAGCATTGGAAATTCTTATATAACTCAAAAATACTTATACTCTAGCCATTTGCTCTAGCCCAGTTCTACATGGCTAGGCAGGGCGCACTTTTTTTTCCGCATTAGAAAGTACTGACATGAAGGGCTACAGGTCCTTTTAGTTCTTGCTTCATAATACAGCATTATACAACAATAGAGCTGAAAGTCTTTAAAGATCATCTAGTACAGCCAGAGTATTTCATTTTTGCACATCAAACCCTTGACAGATGTCTTTAGATCTGAGTTGTATTCAGCTAGTTTCCATTATGTTGCTAGGCTTTGATCTAGAAGATTCCTTATCTGTGGTCTATATAAAATGAATTAAAAACCATTCCCTTTCATCTCCCGAGAGCAATATGTGTGAATCATTTGCTTAGCTCTGCTTCTGTTTAGATGATGTGTCGTTCCTCTCACTGGTTCCTGGTAAGGATTCTTTTTTTCCTTGATGAACCAGTTCCTTTATCTGTTTTTACAAAAGGGCCCGGCAGATGTCACTTCACATTTGTCAAGCCTAAACCACATAATCTTTTTAGCATGGGATATTTTACAATATCTTCCTGGGGTTTTCTCTTTCCTATCTTTAATTAATTCCCTGAAATTGCTAAGTAATTAAACTACATGATCAAGATACTTTGGCAAACTTTGGGACGAGAGGACAAGCTCTACATCTCATTTCCATATAGAGGGGACATTCAATGAATGATTTCGGGTGGTTCACTCAATTTTCTGAATTATATACTTTCAGAGCTTAGGGCAACCATATTTAAAATTAACCACAAAATTTATAAGATTTAGATATTTAAGTCACTATATATTACAGTAGGAAAGTATATACATGACTATAAGACAGTTAATATTTCTATAAGGCAGTACTTGATAGTACCATGAGACATTCTTTATCATTGTGGATATGAAGAAGTTGAAAGATAATTTCCCTTGCCTTTGGACATAGTTGTATTTTTCTGTTATTCATTATTTAATCTAATCCTTATTAAAGCCAATTTAAAATATCCCGTCAATACTTCACTCTAATTGGGAGAATATAATGTCTTCACATATTAACAAGCAATTATATATATAGGAATATATATCTAGAAAACCACAATAGTTTGGAAGAATTCTGTCATTTAAAATTGGTTCTGCTTTAAAATTTATAGCGATCTATTCTAAATATCATGCTGACTTCTTTAAATAATTGTTTTTTTAAAAAAAAACAAATGCTTCAAAGCCAGTTTCTTCATTAAATAAACAGTGCATTGACTGTAACTGTGAAACAAAAAATTGATCATCTGTTTTTCTCTATAATCGCTGTGCATGTAATCTATTTTTACTCTGTGACTAACTTACCATTTCTGTGTACACAATGTTAAAGAAACAAAAAAGCCTGCATGTGAAGTTATTTTAAACTTGATTTCATAGGAATGACACATGAATACAATCTGTATTAAGCACTAATGATCTAAGATTAACCAATACAAGTCTGACACAGATGCCATTGAAAAAGGTATAAAAGCTGAGTTCCTAGAAAATTCTATTTAGCTCTCCATGTCTTAGTTGAGGTTGTTGTTACTTTTTTCATAATCAAATTATGGCCATTCCATATCAAGACTTAGCTGAAAGTAAAATTTCTTGATCAAGTTATTAATTACTAAATGTAAGCAGTTAAAAGGAAATACTGACAACCCGCAATTTAGTCATCACAGAACTAATAGTTCTGGTATAATTAAAGGCTAGTTTAATCCAACAATTCTATAAAATTTGCTTAGTTTAATTCCAAGAACATGTTTATAGTGTGGTTTGTTTGATTAGAAAAGCTTTCTTTGCTTTGCTGCAGTGCAATTTAAATATCTCTCCCAGGAATATTTATCATTACCAATGTACAAGATGTGAGAACATAAGGCAAAGTTTGTTAAAACCCTCAGAGTCAGAAAATTCAAGACATATACAAGTATTTTGACTACTGAGATTTGCTGAATGAAGGTTTTTATATGACCCCCTCTTTTCCATAGTGGAACAAACATTACTACGTAAGACTTTTCTGAAGTTTATGAACTTTTCTGTAAACAGATTATCTAGTGCCTTTGTGTAAGAGCCTGTTGTGTCATAGTCCAGACAACTGTTATTAATTAAGACCAAGTTATTTATTTATTATTCCCATTACGATATTATCCAAATTGGTCTAATGTGTTAACATTTAACATGTATGAGAGAAGATAAATACCCTTTTGTGCATGAAATGCAAAATTATTTGAGATTCAGCTCGTATGGATTGTTTAACTGATTAATCCTTGTGGTTTACAACCTTCCAGGACTTGATAATTAATGAGCTAGATCAGCATGTCCAAATAATTCTGCACAGTTCAACTCTCCCTTTCTTTCCAAACATTCAGCATTAAGAAGTAGTATAAAACAAACTTTGGTGAGTGCATGGGGTCCAACCTACCAGGAGAGTGAATATTCAGGCCAGTATAGTTCCACGTGGAACTAATCTGTGTGGCACTTGGCTTAAGACTAACCCTAAAAGGTCCCAAAACCCCTGAAACCAGTCCTGAAAGTTCCACAGGGCCCTTACGACCTCTGGGTTCAGGATCTCCACTCCTTCAAGGGAGGTGAGAATTTACCTTGTGTTTCTGTGTGGCCTGAGGAAGAGTTATGGGTAGTCAGTGTCTATTAGGATGAATTCCCTAGACTTGGCTCAACCTCTACTCTGAATCTGAATGATGGAGGCAAGGAGAGTTCTGATGAGCCTTAGGAAGGCTACTGACCCAAGTGACCTATTAGATCTCACATTCTCTTCCAGGCTGAACAGTGATGTTGACTCACACTTGATGTTAACCCTTCTATGTTATATACTTTTCATAACAATGCCAGATGAATACAATGATACACATGACATATATTTTATATTAATTAGTAGAAAATACAGAAATATACTATAAGAATAGTCACTTAGGGACAAAATACCTCTGGATAAAAATGTCAGACTAGTCTAAGGTTCAGGCAGATTTTTAAATTGTTGTTAAAAAATATGTCATTTTTATTGCATATGTTTGAGTGAGAGAGAACAAGAGGGGAGGAGGAAAGGAGAGAGGAAGGTGACAGGGAGACTACCTTTGTGTAGACTAATTTGTATGCATAGAATCAAAAAATGTTAAAACTTGAAAGGACATTTATGGCTTTCTAATCTAACCTCTTCTATACTAGCATTTTATACGAGAGGCAAAAAGCTCCAGAGTGGTTCGTGATCTGGTTATGTTTTATTCTCTTGGATTTATCAATTTGGGAAAGGATCAGTGACTATGAGAGTAGAAATTGTAAAAGAAAAATGAGCAAAGCAAATTGGTAAGGCTATTGCAATCTTTACCTTTGCACGACGCTCACTATTTAGTTATCAATGCTTGTGTATTTATATTCACTTGCCTGTATTTAATATATTTGTCTCATCTTCCTCTTTGAATGGGAAGCTTACTCAGAGCTGAGGTAAAGCCTCTTTTATGACCTGTGAACCTGTGCAGTGCAACCTCATTCTCAGCCAAATGATCATGATAGAGTGAGGGAGAAATGGGGATCTTTTAGAAAGAGAGAACCAGGAGTCTACTTTTGTGATTTGTTCTTACGACACAATTCTACCTCTAAGCTCCTATGAATTTTCACCAAACTTTTCCTTCACTTACATTCTTCCCCCATTTTTTTCTTCCACATTTTTAGTCAAAACTCTACTTGTTTTTCAATGTACAATGCAAATGTCCATTCTTCTGTGATGTCTGTTCAACTACTTCTGGTAGGTTTTAATCTTTCATTTCTCTCTGTTCCCAATTTCTGCCTTGAATTGTATCAGTTTTTTGCCTACCTGTCTCATTTATTAAGCCACAGAGTTGCCTCTGGAACTAAAAGGCAATTCAAAGGCAGGGCCATGGGGAGGTAGAGCAGGTAAAATTCACACCCCTAATTGCTATTTTAACCAGAGATGCTCAGGTTTGAGGTTACATATTGAGGAGAACCAATACAATTTCTTTGATATAGTTGTTAAACTGCTAAAAAACAAAGTTTAAAGATTACTACCAATATTTTAAATTACTGAATGGATTATTTGATTAATTTCTCTATTGTGGCAAAATTGAAATGAACGGTTTTCCAGTAGATGAATAAATGAATAAAAGTAAGCACCCCATGAGATGTTAAAGAAAAAACTGTACTGCATTTTAGCTTAAAACACAATAAATAGACACAGTATTACTACTTGAATACCAATCTTTCTGAATCATTAAAGTGGGACAGTAACAGAACCTCAAGTGTCGGTGGCAGGAGAGTGGCAGGGGAGGAGAGAAAGAATCAGGGTCCTTGGAATTGATTTATGAAGAAGGGTGGTGAGATTTTATGGAGTGGAAACTAACAGATGGCTCACACTCTTTTTTTCTTCCCACAATTACCGCCCCCCCACCCCAATTACTTCTGGAATATACACTCTGGACTGGCACAAAGGCCAAAAGCTCTTTGGAAGATCTTTTGGGAGTCACATGTAAACAGCACTTGGGTTTCTAACACGGTGATGTCTCTCAGCATCCCCAGTCTCTATATTCATAGTTGTGGGTACTGTGGGTATTGAGTTTTTTATTCTTTTTGTAAAACTGTCTTACCACACATGATTTATCAGAGGCTTTGGGAGTCACAGGTGTGCTTTTTAAGCTTCTAGTCTAGACAGAAGGTATGAAAACATTAGTCAACCTCTTGCAAATTCAAATTTAAATGAATCATAAGTTGATTTCCTCCAAATACAGTTAACAAATCTCAGTCACTAATATTTCTTATTCTTTTAGGAATGAGGGATGGTTGAGAAAACCATTCTTTTAAAAATCAAGTATCTTTCAAAAAGACTTATTCATACTTCAACCTGCTTAAACATTTCATTAAAATAAAACAGAGCTTATAAAATATGTGCTTTGCTCCTTAAAGTCCTTGACTTGATTTAATTTTTTTAAAATATAAAATAAATCTCTAAACATACATTACTGTTGAACCTAGAACTGAGTTTGAAAGGAGTTTAGCAGTCTAACCATCTTCCAATGCAAGACATACATAGTAATAAAACCCTCATATTTTGGCATTTTTGTTAGACAGTTGTCTGAATTCTCCTTCCAGGAAGCCAGCTATCTCACAAAACAGTCAATTCATTATTTAGTGCTACATGTTGAAAGTTTTCTTTTTATCAAGCCAAGTCTGCTTACAGGAATGAGGCTATCACAGATCAATTTTTGTTCTACCTTCTGTGAATCTGTGGAACTCTAATCTCTCTCCCAAAAAAGTCCTTTAAACATGTGATAATACATATTGTGCCCCCTCTTAGGACTTTTCTCTTTTATATTATACATACATACTTCAAAAGCACTTTTCACGTAACATTGATTCCTGGATCCTTCCAACCTTTATTATATTTACCTGGAACAATTCCCAATTTGTCAATGCTTCTCTTAAATTTATGATAAAAGATTTTTATAAATAATTTTTTTGACAAGCTCAAATATTTCAAAGAATCTAAGTGTTTCAACTTTAAAGTAATGGACAAGTTAAAATAACTTATAAATAAAAATTATTAAAAGTTAATAATTATTAAATTATTGAAAATAATTAAGTATTAGAATACTTTTTCTGATATTCTGCATTATACTTGTATCAAGAAAAGTATTAACCTGTGAATATTTCATTTTGATGCAGAATAATGAAGTACTTCAACTTCATCTAAGTAAGTCTGCCATTTTCACGCAAACCTGCTAAGGTTTTACTGTGCTTTTGAATGCTATTTCATGGCGTCTCTTCTCACGTCCTCAAAGAAGCTTCACTAATTCAGCTTCTTTTTTCCTTTGACTGAGAGAGTCCTCGAACTGAGTTATTTTCCTCTTTCAAGTAATTCATCAAGCCTGAAGAAGAAAACGGGAACAGCATGATCCTTGCCACCATTTATAAACAACTCTCTTTTAGAGGTTTATACAGTTTTCTTTTATTATTGTCTTCCTATTGACAATAACATTATCTATTGATTTCTAGGATCATCTCTTTCCTTCCTTAGTAATTTAAGTATTTAGATCACAATGTACTTCTCTTCATTATATGCTAGTATATGTATGTATATTTTTCTTACATTGGAATCTCACCAACTGCAATGACTTACATATCCACCCTATTTTTCCCATCCAGCACATACATCCTGAATAACTCTTGTTTGGATTGAGCTGGTATTTGCCTCTCCTTCAATTCTCACTGATTAGTCCTAACTTCCATGGCATCTCCAGATTTTTACACAGGTCTGTTGCATTCTTACCTTCATTTCTAAATTTTAAACCCTACAAATAACATTTCTGACCCTCAGTGCTTTATCTTTATAATTTTGGGACCGCTGAACCTTCTTTGAGTACTCATTGATTTATGAATCCTTTGACTTCCCTTAACTCTCTCATCTCTTTATCTCTTTAATTATTTCTTTCTCTGTTCAGTCTGCTTCCAATGCCCAGCTATTTCAGTGAGGCATTTACAACTTCTCTAAAATCCTTTCCCCAATAGATAGTCAGGTCCTATCATTTCCTTTTTTCAGTTTCCTCTCTAGATGTCAATCACCGATAGTCAAAATCTGACTGATGAATCCTATGGTTTGTGCTGTTTAACTTCAGTCATGTTATTCTTTCATTTAATCAGTGTGGATTGAGAAGATATGTGGTCCAACAACTGTCCTGAGTGCTAGATGCTGAAAGAAGAGTTAGATTTAGTTCTTGCCTCTGAGAAGGCCACAGTCTAATAAGGAAAATAGCCACAAAGGAATAATTTTCTACCCAAGAAATGTGTTAGAATGCAAATACTTTCAATGTTCAGTTATGGTATAGAGGAAGAAAGAGCAAGAAATAATTCTGTCTGGAGATTACAGAAAGTCAGAAAAAGAAAGAAAATATGAATTTTTTTTCAGTGTCTTGAGTGACATGCTGGAGCTTCTTGTGTACTGGGAAGAGCTGATGGGGAGGGGAGGGGAGGACACGGCAGACCAAGCAGATTGAACATAATGAACAAGAAGGTGGAGTCGTGGAAATGCAGAGCAGGCTGCACACCTAGGGTAAACAAAAGGGAAGATAATAAGATAGAACTGAGCAATGCTGGGAGGGTTTTTGTGCTCAGGAGTTAAGGACTTATTTTGGAAGTCAGATTTCACAGGCTGAGTTCTATGAGCTGTTGTGTTCCATCAGTTATCTTCTGTGAAAAATATCTTTGTGGTCCTACAAATTGGGAAAGTTCTATAACACTATAGCCCTTCATAAATATCCATGATTCACATTCACATATTAAAGTTCTTAAATTCTTGTATGAATAAGCTCTTCAATTTTGTTTAAACCAATGTCTTCTAATTCAAGGTTATGTGATTTCTTTTTCCTCTGAATCCCCCTTCTTGTTTAAAGGGTGTCCATCTGTATAGGGCAAACTCATGGCATGTGAAGAATTTGAAGGAGACTTAAAAGTCCATGGCATGTCACATTTGCTGTAAGATCATTTTGAATTTTGAGTGTGTCAAGGCTGGTGTGTGAACGTGAGTTGTAGAGCAGGGAAGAGAGCCTAGATGAACACGAAGAGCCTGCATTACTCAGTACAACAAATGTTCTGTGTGATATCTTATTTCATTTAATTGTTAAAACAACCCTGTGATGTTTGTACTATTATATCCATTTTAGCTATAAGATCACTGATACAATTATTTTACTAGTATTTATATATGGGGATTACAACATCTTTGGACATATGTGACATAATTTCAAGATCTACTATACTTATTTTGACCCCTCTATTAGATTACATGTTTCTTGCCATCTATAGAGTGAGGAGATAGAAGCATAGGATCCATAGTTTACTCAGCAAAATCTGTGCGCTACAGATTTTCCCAGAGCGGGTGAACACAGGAGGCATTCCAAAGCACCATTTTTTAAAGCAGGTTTTTAATTTCTGCTTCAATTTACCCATTTTACTCTATGAACAGTTATTTTTATTTAAGAAATTTCATTAATATTCATATGTAAAAACTATGATTAAATTTGATACTGCATTTTCAGGCTTGGTGCTTGTGGGTATAAATTCTAATTCATCTCAATTTTATATAATGAGCAGATTGATTTAAAATGATCATATTCATAAAATCTCTGTGTAATCAAAGCTATAAATGTGTAAGATTTTGTTACTGCAAAACGGTAACATAGCATTGTGGACAGTAACATAGCAATTCATACAGCCTAGTACATATTTATAGTTGGCATCGCATATTGGGTCTCTTTCTGCCTCACTTAACTCTGAGATTAAGATTTGAACCTGATCTCCTTGTCCTTGAGTTTATCTACCCCTTTTCAAGAAAACAAATGATTTCTGTGTAACGTTAATTATAATTTACATGGAGTAAATTTGCTAAATTGCTTCCAGATTTGCCTTGAAAAAAAAAAAGAAGCAGACTGGGAAGAAATATTTGTTCTTTAAAAAAGAATCTTTGTGTTTGCATCAATGTATATTTTTTTTAAAACTATATATGTTCAGTTAATTTTTTCTATGGCTGAGAGTGGTGCCTAGGGAAACTTGAAAGACTTAGAAAGTACATTGCTTTCTCAGCAAATTTATTTGTAAAAACTGGCAAAAACGCAATTTTCTGGGAAAGTTTTTGTCATGACCAAAAGTAGAAAGGGAAAACACAATTTATCTCCTGTTGCAATACTGATTAATTGGTAGTGGCTGCCTTAAGGCTGAGTTGAGAAAAATTGTGAGGGTGGAGGAAAGGGCTTACAAAGAGCTGTTCAGTCAATGACCTCGGCTCTGTGCACAGAGTGGGGAGCCATGCTGTGTGGCATCCATCCCAATGCTAATGCCGTATCAGAAACAGGTGAGTAACATTTCTACTAAAAACAAGTATGTCTGTAACAAATGAAGTTTAGAATAGGAAAAACAGTGTACAGCCATATACTGTATAATTCCCTGATCCATTTAGTTATTAGCTATCCAATCAGTTGCCAGAGGTATTTGAAGTGAGAAAAATACACCCTCGTGTCTCTTACCTCTACTCCTGGGGGCTACATGGACATGAGGACCATAGGGCCTTCCTCTATTCTTTTCTCGAGTACACTGTTCAAAATAAGACTCCTAACAGCCTACCAAGACACCAAATTTGACCTAATCCCAAAGGCCAAAGAAAAAGGAAGGGTAGAGTGATAGGTAACTATAGAATAGGCCCTAATGTTTATGTATCAGCTCGTGGGCAAGAAACTGAAGAAAGGAACACTGGCATTGTCTTGTATAAGAAAGAAACAGGAATGTGATGATGGTGGGAGGAAGCAAAAGGGAGAACTTGGGAGAGAGGAAACAGAGATCAGGCACCATTTAGGGGCCTGTAGCTTAAAGATAAATGCAGTCAACAGAGAATTCCTGATGTGGGGGTGATAGAAGAATTTTCAACTATTCAACTTTTTCATTCTTTGATATGACGTAAAATCTCTACACCTGCATCTTCAGTAATAATCTGTGTAAAAAACTACGAGTACATTTTTTGGGGGAAAGAAATTTGTTTATGTAAGCTCTGTAAAAAACTCCACATTGTAGCTATATTTTTGTTTACTCTTGGTTCTAATTTGGCCTCCCGTTTACATGCTGCTGATCACTGCCTAGAAAACAGATTTATTTTTCTTGGGATATGGTGCCACTATCACCACATGGATGTCAGTAGAATGGTAAATTTGGGGAGGTCACACTTTCCCAAAATTCCCCACAGAATCCCTTCACATAAGACTGGACAGGTCTGGCAGGCCCTTTTTCTTCTATTTGTCCAAAATACTGTATATTGTACTCATTTTTAAAAACATTTTTGTTCTCTAGCCCTGGCTGCTGTAGCTCAGTGGATTAAGTGTTGGCCTGCAAACCAAAGGGTTGCTGGTTTGATTCCCAGTCAGGGTTGTGGGCCAGGTCCCTGGTGAAGGGTGCACAAGGGGCAATCGCACATTGATGTTTCTCTCTCTCCCTCCCGTCTCCTCTATAAAAATAAATAAATGAAATCTTTAAAAAATATTTTTGTTCTCCAAACCATTTTTTAAAAATTGTGCATGTTGGATACATGGAACAGATTGACAGATCTCAGAGGGGAGGGAGGTGGAGAGGGCTGGGTGGAGGGGGGCAAAAGCAGGAAACCAGGCTACCTTTGTAATAGTGTCAACAATAAAAATTCATGTTTATTACCATATTCCAATAATTTAAAACGGTCTTTGACACATAGTAGGTATTCAAAAAGTATTTGTTGACTAAAAAACAAGTAAAAATTTAAAAAACAATTTACTTTTTAAAACATGTCTGCAGTCTGATATAATCTAGGCTACTCCCTAACACAATTTTAAAAATGTGAATCAACAGTTCATTAACTTGATTATATTGCCCACAAGTAGTCATAGGCCATAGTTTGAGAAACATTAATTTAAACAGTAAGGATGGGAGTTCTGTGTTCCTCATGATCATGTAAGCAGACTATAGCCCATATTTCCTACTAATTACAACTAAAATATCTGGGAAAATAAAAGACTACCTGAGGACTCTGAAAAATAGACAAAGTAGGAGGAAAAAAGTCAAAATAGGGTGTTTTCCTTTTTTTCATTTATACTTTGCTCCAAGTGTGGGCCTCAGCTACAGCCACAGAATAGCTTATCAGCAGAGGATGCAGGAAGGGTTAAGACTTCAGTAGAAATCCCATCTTTACAATCCAAGAAACCAGCAAAGGAGCTCCTGGGGGCTAGAGAGAATCTCAGAGCAGAGAGAGCCAAAGAAGAAATCCCCTTAATTCTGTATGTAAATCTGCAGATATCCCTGGCTCATTTTTTATTGTGGACAAGCTCAAACAAGCAGAGAAAATGTTTTTAAAACTGAACCAAGATTTGAATCACCTACAAAACACAAGAGAGAATCTGTGGTCTCAACCTAATCATGTTGGTTGCCTACTAAATAAAAATTAACAAGCTCCAGAGGATTATAACAGAAACTATAGTCTAGACAACATTCACGATGTTCAGTATATAATCCAAAATTATTCATTGTACAACCAGGAAGATGTGGGCAATTATCCATAGGAAATAATCAACAGATGCTAAGATATTAGAATTATTAGACAAAAGTTTAATGCATTTATTAAACTATGTTTTATGAAGAAAGGAAAACATATTTGAAATAAACCAAAATATAAAGTTTCATAGCAGAGAAATAGAAACTATAAGAAAAATAAATGGAATAGAATAGAATCTTGAAAATAAAAATTTACTGGGTGGGCTCTGTGATGGTATGTAGGTGACAGAAGAAGTTGACAACAGATAAGTTAATATTATTTAACTTGAATATTATAAAAAATAAAAGAAAAACATGTGTAACAATATCAAAAAGTCTAAACATACATGCGATTGGAATTCCAGAAGAAGAAAATAAAGATGAGGCAGTAAAAATTTTTGAAGAAATAATGGCTGAAAATTTTTCAAATTTGAGAGAAGATAAACATATATGTATTTAATAGGTTCTGAAAACCCTTGAACAAGATAAAATCAAAGAAAATAAAATTTAAATGAATTATATTCAATCTTCAAGAAACCAAAAATTATTTAAAAATCTTATAAGTAGCTGGACAAAAATGACACATTTCATATATGGAACAAAGCTCTGGTATTTCTTAAAAAAGATTTCACTTATTTATTTTTAGAGAAAAGGTAAGAGAGGTAGAGAAAATGTGATAGAGAAATATTGATCAGTTGCTCCTTTTATGTACCCCATCAAGAGACATAACCTGCAACTCAGGCATGTGCCCTGACCAGGAATCGAATTGGTGACGTTTCGTTTCATGGAATGACATCCAACCAACTGAGCCACACTGGTCTGGGCCAGGTGACAATGCTTTGAGTGATGACAAGTTTCTCATAAGAAACCATGAGGTCAGAAGACAGCAAAACATCTTGAAAGTGCTAGAAGAACTGTCAATCTAAACTCCTATACCCAGTGACAGTACCCTTCAAAAATGTTAATGAAAAAGGAGACTTCAGTCTCTGATCGGATATGTAAGGAGCTTAGAAGAGCCACTCTGTCCTAATAACAAGCAAAAAAACTAAGCAAACCAAAAAATTAATAACTTTTCTTGGTCAGTCAGATAAGTGAGATCATAGGACAAACTGCTATCCCCAAAATTGTGGAGTCGGAGAGGCACACACATAGAACCACAATTTACTGGAGTAGAAAGCCTCGAGCAGAAACCTCTACAAGAATCAGTTGCATGGTAATAAAACTTGAACTGTAATTGATGAATTGCTTCAGACTCAGTGTGAACAAGTCTGAGATTTAAAAAGACCGGAGGATCTAGTCATAAGGGAGTCCCCACGCTTTTGTGACTTTTATCTCCAGGACATTTACTAGGTCCTCATAGTAAGTACTAGAGAAAAATCTCCTAGTGACAACAGCAGGAAGAAAAGGAAAAAAATTTGAAATATGCCAGAGTACTCTGTCCTTGTTAATAAGGCCTGCTCTCAAAGAAACTATTTTACTAGAGCCCAACCTACATGGATTTTACCAGAATGTAACCTAGCTGACTGAGGGAAAGGAAATACACAAATCTAATCAGTTATAGCCTTCCATTTGAGAGAAGGGAATTACCCTATATCAGCTTACTCTATCCTTTAGAGTAGAGGAATGGAAAAATCCAATTCCTGACCTCTCTCACTATCCTGCGCTATCTGCAGGGAAGGGGAATTGAGCAGCATTGGTAAAGTTCAGAGTCCAGCAGTACAGACTCACCAAAAGGCTGAGACATAATCTTAAGACTAGAGAATTCTTCCTCTTCCCCCACACTTTATTACCATATTACTAAAGACCTATTTACAGACTTCCTTTAATCCAGTACATAATGCCTGCATTTAAAAAAAAAATTTACAAGGCATTTTAAAGGCAAAAATATAGTCAGAGTAACTCAACAAGCATTAGAACAAAAGTCAGATACAGAAGGGATGTTGCAATTATCAGAAAAGGAATATTTAAAAAGTACAATTAATATGTTAAGGACTTTAATGGAAGAAGTAAACAACATACAGGAATAGATAGATAATGTAAGCACGGAAATAGAAATTCTAAGATTACAAAAGAAATGCTTGAGATGAAAAACATTGGAACAGAAAAAAAAGAATTCTTTGATGGCCTTGTTAGTACACTGGACATAGCTGAGGAAAGAATTTCTAATCTTTATGACATGACAATAGAAACTTCCAGAACTGAAAAATAAAGACAAAAATGTCTGAAAACTAAAGGATACCTAAGAACTGTGGGACAACTACAAAAGATGTAACATATAATGGAACTACTAAGAGAAGCAAGAGAGAAAGGAACAGAAACAAAATATGAAGAAATAATGACTGAGAATTTTCCTCAAATTAATGTAAGACTCCAAACCACATATCCAGGAATCTCAGAGAACACCAAACAAGATAAATGTCAAAACAAATAAACAACTTTACATCTAGGCATATCATATTCAAATTCAAGAGAGTGAAAGATAAGAAAAAACTCTCGAAGAAATCCAGAGTCTGCAGAGGAGTGAAAATAAGAATAACATCTAAGTTTTCCTCAGAAATCATGCAAGCAAGAAGAGAAGGAAGTGAAATATTTAAAATATTAAGAGAAAAAAGCCCCCACCAATATAGAATTTTGTACCTTGCAAAACTATCTTTTAAAAGTGAAGGAGAAAAACATCCTCAAAGATTGAGGACATTGGTTACAAGCAGTCTTGCCTTGCAAGAAATGTTAAAAGAAGGTTGTTTAGAGAAAAAGAAAAGGAAATAGGTCAGAAACTCAGTTCTTCATGAAGAAAGGAAAAACATCAAAGAAGGGAGAAGTGAAGGTAATATATAAATTTTTATTTTTCTCATTCTTAATTGATCTAAAAGATAATTTGTTCAAAGTGATAATAATAATAAATAATGTTTTTCTAGTATGTGTGCTATGTACTTATCATATATATGCTTAAATATGCTTATATATAAGCAAAATGAATGAGAGCAATAATAAAGGGACAAAAGGGAGGAATTGGGATATTTTTTCTTTTTTTAATTAAAAAAAAATTTTTTGAACTTAGAGGAGAAGGGAGAAAGAAAGAAAGGGAGAGAAACATTGATTTGTTACTTTCTGTGTACACTCTGATTGGGGACTTAACCTGCAACCCAGGTATGTGTTTTGACCAGGAATTAACCAGTGACCTTTCATTTTGTGACATGACACCCAACCAACTGAGCCACACCAGCCCAGATGGGATTGTTTTTCTTTATAAGGTACTTGCACTGCCTGTGAAGTGGTATACAGTATTATTTTAAAGTGGATTTGTTGTAAATGTATATTGTAAACTCTAGGTAACCACAAAAAGAAGCAAAAAAAAAAAAATTGACATGCTAAGAAAGGAGAAAAAATTGAATCATATAAAATGCTCAATTAAAACAAAAA
Organism: Pteronotus mesoamericanus; assembly: GCF_021234165.1. Lineage (NCBI taxonomy): Eukaryota > Metazoa > Chordata > Mammalia > Chiroptera > Mormoopidae > Pteronotus > Pteronotus mesoamericanus. The sequence goes on from NW_026555310.1 coordinate 9,512,171, forward strand.
TATAGCAGAAAAAGTGTGGAAGATATAAATAGGAACATAGAAAAAGGATAATAAATAAAAAAGAGTAACATGTATGGTAGTTTCTAATTCAACTATATCAGTAACTACTATAAATATCAATTGTCTAAATGCACCAGTTAAAACACATCTGGTCAAAGAAGTTAAAAAAATGCAGCCCAGCTACATGTTTTCTACAAGAAACCTCTCTTTAAATATAAAGATATATTCAGATTAAAATAAAGGATAGGAAAGTTATACCATGCTAACATTAGCAAAAGGAAATTAGAAGTAGCAATTTTAATTTCAGAGAGATTAGATTTCAAAGCAAGGAAAGTTATCAGCAATAAAAAAAGGAATTACATAGTGATTAAGGGGTCAATTCTGCAAGAGGATATAACAGTCCTTAATATTTATGTACCTAACAACAAAGCTTCAGAATATATGAGGCAAAAAAGCTGATAGAACTGCCAAGATAGAAATGAATCTGCTATAATAGTTGGAGACTTTAACACCCCTTTTTTCAGAAATGGGCAGATCCAACAGGTAGAAAATCAGTAAGGACATAGCTGAATTCGACAACAACATTAATCATCTGAGAATTATTGTTATCTAAAGAATAATTCATCCAGCAAGAGTAGAATATGCATCCCTCTCAGGCTCAACATTCACCAAGACAGACCACATTCCAGGCCATAAAATACATCTTTACAAATTTAAAAGAATAGAAATCACACAGTGTCTGCTCTTTAATCTCAATGAGGTTAACAGAAAAAAAAAAAAAGGATAGCAGGAAAACCCCAAAATATATACTTGGAGATTTGACAACACATTTCTAAAAGAATTCTCAAGAGAAATTAAAAATATTTTTAACTAAATGGAAACAAAAACACAGTCTATCAAAGTTTGTGGAATGAAGTCAAAGCAGTGTTTAGAGGGAAATATATAGCACTGAATGAACATATTAGAAAAGAATAAGATCTAAAATCAATAATATAAAAAATAAATAAATAATCTGTTTCTACCTTAGGAAACCAGAAAAATAGGGCAAATTATAAGACCAGTGCTCAAACCCCTGAACGAGGGAGCCACCTGTCAAAGGCAAACTAAATCCAAAGTAAACAGAAGAAATAATAAGAATCAGAGCTGAAATCAATTAATAAATTAAAAACAAAATCAACAGAAAAATCAATAAAAACAAAAGCTGATTTTAAAAAGAAGAATAAAATTGATAAGCCTCTTGCCAGGCTTTCCATACTGTATGATTACAGCTATCTGACATTTTGGAAAAGGGAAAACTAGAGAAACTATGACATTTTGGAAAAGGCAAAGCTGTGGAAACTACAGTTAGACAAACAGCCTAGTTATTAGGGAAATGCAAATTAAAACCGCAATGAGATACCATAACTCATAAAGTAGAAGGTCTAAGATTTAAAAAAATGACCATATTAAGTGTTGGTGAGGATGTGGCTCAACTGAAATTCTCATATGCTGCTGCAGGGGACATAATTGGTAAAACCACTTTGAAAGAGTTTGGCACTTTTTTTTTTAGAGTGAACATACATATAAAATGTCACCTGATCTTTTAATTCTTAAGAATATTCTGAATAAAAAATATATATCCATATAAGGACTTTTACGTGACTATTCATGGTAACTTTATTTATAAAAGCCCCATAGTAGAAACAACCCATATGCCTTTAAATAGAATGGATCAACAAACTTTGGTGAAGCCAGACAATGGATACTACTCAGCAATAATCAATAACTATTATTAATACACAGTCACATTGGTGAATCACAAATCATTATGTTGAGTGAAAAAAGCTGGACAAAATGGAGTATCCATTCTATGATTCCACTAATGGGAAATCCTAGAAAATGCAAACTAATACAGAGAGATAGAAAGATCAATTGCCTGGGGATGAGGTGAAGGGAGGGATAGACCACAAGGAGGCAAGTAGAAACTTTTGGAGGTGATGGAAATACTGTAAGGATCTCATAGGTTTATACCTATGTCAGAGCTGATCCAATTATAAACTTTGAATATGTGAAGTTTATATACCACACTTATACCTTAATGTAGTTATAAGATAAACATATGTGGATGGACATGTCCTACAGCTCTACACTAAGCGAAAGCAAAACCTGGTTTCTCCCTTGGAAAGTGAAATAGAACTTGATACTAAAATACTGACTTGAATTTCCTCCCCTAAATATACATATATATGTATATATGTCTCACTAATATAAATATACTTTTAATGTTTATTTTATACATTAAATTATAAGCCTTCTGGGAGGTAAGGACCATGACATTTGCATCTTTATCTTCCACTGATTGACCTTGTATAGTGACAGTAACGGGCTCTTAATGCCTTTTTGTGAAAACATCTTTTATTAGGTTATAAAAAGGTTGGGGCAGATTCTTCTAGTTTTTCAGCTTAAGATCTGCTTAAGATGGTTTAAAAGAGCAAAAATGCATAAAATATATATTAAGACAAAGAAAGAATGGGAATTACCCAGGAGTATATCAATAGAGCCAAATTTCTTTGCTAAGACCATCAGTATACTCTCAGGACATGAACTTATAAAAGCCTTTCAACTGAAACACCACACACACACACACACACACACAAACACACACACACACACACCACTTTTATCTTTGCAATAAACAAAAAAGAGAATCATAAATTGGAGACCCCTTACACTGTATTTAAAAGAAACCTGCAATTAACTTTGGAACAAGTTACTTTATCCAGACTAACTGAAGGGCAAAAGCTTTGAAAAAGCCCAGCTGTTCCAGTCAGTACTTCCATGCATTTAAGTAATGGGACATGCTTAGAGATGCTCTATTTTCTGCCCTACACCAAGAAAACCTGTGTTATGCTGCTAGGTGAAACCCTACCCCAGCTAAGTTTGAATTCCATTTGGGGATGTCTTAGTCATTTGAAATTTTCTCTTACATTTTTTGTTGTTGTCCTTTTGTTGATCCCCAAATACAAACTTTGAAGAAACTGTAGAGCAGAACAATTTCTTCCTAATACTAGCTCTGGAGGAAACGTCCCTGTTGTTTGTTGATTTTTAGCTCCTCTGGGTGGCAGTGGAGAGGCTGGAGCTACCGGATTTGTCTCAAAAGAGGGTATTTGTATACAGCCTAGTGGTACAGAGTACATGAAGTACTTCAAATTCCAAAGCGTTGTTAAAATTTTTAAATAATACGTCACTGAAATTCAGTCTTAGTGTAGAACATTCCAGTCCTCCACAAACATTTATAAGCTCCATTTATTTCTGCTTATTAAACAGCAATCTTTCTGGCACATACATAGTACTGTGCATCCTAGCCAAATAAACCACTGTCAGATGAAATTAGTTAAATTTAATGCATATTTCATGTTGCAAACAAATTAAATAGGCACCTTCTATAAATAAGGTCACTTGATGTTAGCCCATGAAACCAGACATTGTGAGTTTTTGAGTCTCAATAATTCAATTTGATAAAGATTTGTTAACTTAGCCCATATTTTGATTGCCATTAAATCTAGTGATACAATACACAGAGGCTATTTTGCAGCTGTGGAAAGGATTACCAACAGTTTTGCCCTGCCAACAGTTACCACTCTGAGAGAGCATGAAATACTGCAGTTCATTGCTCTGTGTGGACACAGTCATGTTGTACTGGGCTGCCTTGCAGAGAGCTGTGATCTTTGAACTTTGGGAGTTGTTCAGGTTTTGCAGAAATGAAAGAGCTGTTAGGTGGGAAAGTTTTAAAACAGCATTGCAAACTAATTTTCCTTAAATAATCACAATGAAAGAACAAGAAGGAGAAGGGACACTCTTCCTATTCAATTCTCATTCTTCCAAGATTCTAAAAATAGGATGATAAAATTGAAAACTTAATTTTTAAAAAATCAAATGACAAACATCGATCTTGGAGTTATCAAAAGAGTTCTCGTTGTTAGGTTCTATTTTTGATTCTCTCATTCACGTAGAAAAGCATGAAAAAAGACAAGCAATATGCTCAATGCTTGTGAATTTACTACCAGGCAGCTTCTGAGAAACAGAACTGAGAACTCTTCCCCCTTTCTAATGAGAGCTCCTAAGAGTGCACAAAATCTCCCCAAAACATGCCCTTTATATTCTGTAGAGTCCCAAGCTCACTGTTGAAATTCCGCTTAGCTGCCAGAGCAGGTTCTGATCTGCCAGTGGGAAAATACTGCCTTGCTTAGAGTACTCATAGACTGCAACCATGGCAAGAATTTCAGTTAAATTGATCTCATTTGTTCATAAAGAAATAGCTGTATTTATTTAATTAAGCAGCTCGGAGCTATTTCATCCCATCCGACTTCCCATGATACTTTCTATTCCTCTTTTTCCTATCTATTTCACTTAAATCCCACTGTTATTTTCTTTCTTGAAAATCATATTCATGGTGAACCACAGAACAAAGGCTGTTGCAGTTGGAAGGAACGTTAACGGACATCTAACCCAATGTTCCCATTTCAGCTGAATAAATGAGGGTCTAAGGCATGAAGTAACTCACCTAAAATTGCTAGATAGAGCCCAGGGCTACCTCTTAAGTCCCCAACTTATAGCTTAATACTACATACCTTTCTGGCCTACCTTACTTGCTTCCACAACACATGATTTCTTCTTTTTTTTCTGGTTATTTGAACTAGTTCTTTACATAAACAGCCTTCCATGGTATGATTGAAAGGCATCAGTAATTCTGCTTAAAGCAACATTTCTTCACTGCTGGCCAAGATGCAGGGAATTTCCACCATTATACCATCAAAAAAGATCTACTGTTACTTATGAATGAACACTGGATCCAACACAAAGATTTGCCCTATTTAAAACTCCTACAATTACTTTGGCAAATGAATATTCTATCCCCGATCCTAACTCTTTGACATTCGTTAATCCTGACTCATAAGATACAAGGAAAATTATAGTCATGCTTTCTTAAGATACTGGTTGCCAATCCTGAAGAATACACAAGGGAATTTCTTATATTTACTTCCTAAGTATGTAGGTTGCACAATAGTTCTAACAAAGAGATATTTATGGGATACTGTATTAATGGTTTACAAGTAATGGAAGAGGAAAAAAAGGGAGGGAGGAAGGAAGGAAGGAAGGAAGGAAAAATGAAAAATTCATAGGAAAGAAGGATGACTATATAAGGAGGGAGAGAGAAAGAGAGACAAAGCCACTGAAAATCCAAATACCATAAATTGTTACAGGCTTGAGTTTTTCCTAATCTATATATAACCAAGATAACAAGTTCTATGGGCAGATAGAGCCATATAAGATTTGATTAATCTAATAAAGGAGTTCAGAATTGGAGCAAAGTTTTGCTAGATTATTAAATGAGTCTCTCCTGAGCCCATAAGGATAAAGGGACTGGAATAAGTGTTTTTCTAAAACAAGAATAACCATATAGAGTGAACAGAGAACTTATGAGCTTTAACCAATTCTAGAAGATGCCCTTATCTGGTCCATAAGTGTCTACTGTATCATAAACAGGTTTATGAGTCCTCATTGCTTCACCTCTTTAGGGCAGGATCTTTTAGAGAAATGCTTATGGAGGACGAGCTCCAGTAGAAATGCTTTGCACACGCAAATGCTTTCAGATTGACTTTCTTTCCCCTAACCTGCACTAGAATAGACTGTTCATTTTCTTCTATCAATTTTTTTTGGCTTTTTATTGTTCTTCTATCATTATTTTCAAATACTTCAGGATTGATCAATCTTCCTTCCATCCGATAATTGATTGCTTAATATAATTTAAAACAGCACTTCTCCAACTTTAAAATGCATTAGAATCACCTAGGGATCTTGTTACAATACAGAATATCCGGGATCGAGCCCTAGATTCTGCATTCCTAGCAATCTCCCAGTTATGTCAGTACAGCTGGTTCACATTTACTGTTCTTATATATTTTTAAGTGTTCATATGCATTTTTTACAGGACTGGATCATGAAAAACATTATCAGTTAATTTCCATAGTGTGAAAGAGAAATTTGAGATGTAAATAAGAAGTATTTACATCTAAATGTTTTAACAGGGTAGTATCTTTAACTCTGACTTTGAAGTGATTTCTCAGCAGATTTTGTTACTTCGGGAAACTGGGAGGAAAATTTCTAGTTACATTGTTACAGGCTCTTTGGCTGAGGACAATTTATACACTGCCCAGATCTCCTGGACAGGCAGCAGCTGTTCTGCAAAAAACTGATGGGATCAGCATTCTGAGGGACAAGCCCTCCATGTTTCAGGGGAGGTTTAATTTCGCCTATTTTTTAAAAAGGGTTTTTGGTTTTTTTTTTTACATTTGATATGAAATCCATGTAAAGGGAAGATCCTGATTCACCTCTCAGACTCTTGGGAGAATGGGCTGTATTTAACATTGTGAACAAATATATCAGTGAAATAGACATCTAACATCACTCACAGTTTGACCTATGTTTTCATTATTTTACTATTATGCTAAATTTTGTGTAGCATTATTTGAAGTACCTTACAGGTGAGATGTTGGAAAGATGTAGAACTTGTTCACCAAAACAATGAAGAGAAAAACAACTTTAGGATTTCTTCACTTTATGATATTAAACATAAACTTGATTTTTATTTAAAAAAATGATGAACACTCTATAGTGACATGGTGCATGCTTTCAAAATTCATCCTAACAAAGCTCTACTTGACTGTTAATAAAATGAAGATTGTCGAAGTGATGAATAGTTCTGTAAATTCAGTGTGCACAGGGCATCAAATAGTGTCTCAAATTCAGGGAAACTATAAATTTGTCTTTATGTCCTCTATATGAACTAGAAAGAGAAAAATAGTTTTGTCACTGAGTAAAAAATTGAAACATAGATGTTCATAATCTAGGGGAAAATTATATAAGGAAACCTAGGATTCAAAGTCTTCTTGATTCTTCCTTTGAGTTACCCTTCTGGATACTGCAATGTTGCCCAGTTTCTGGTTTGTCATGGTGCCCCAAGAAGGAATAATTGAATTCCCCTCTTCTTACTTGCTTTTCACTTATATGTCTTACTTTCATATTAATACTCTCTTGCCCCAGATTAAAATTACATTTTAAAAGGGATTTTTGCCTAAATTTGGCAGCTTATCTATAAAGAACAATTTATGAAATGTATTTAATATAAGCATCATATAAGCATGTTATATTTAATATAAGCTTATAGAAATACATACTTATGTAAGCATCTTATTTTTGTTATTTGTGTCCCTGGGTAATTTAATTGCAAGATACATTACTCAAATATGAAGCACTACAGAGCAAAGTACATTGTGCTTTGTACATTAATTTGCACACATGTATGAAAATCAAATCCTTGTTCCTCACAGATATTCTCATCACATTGCCAGCATTTACAACTCTCTGAAAATATCTCCTCTACTTGTTGGTTTATTGTTTGTCTCCTATCATGGATATGTAAATTCTTAGAGTAGGGACTTCTGATGGTCTTGTGCATGGCAGTACCTCCAGGGACTATACCTATACCTCTAGCACTCGACACAGACAAGGGACCTAGTAAATACCAACTGAATGGATACATAAGTGAGTGAATGAATCAATCAATGAATGCCACTTCTCAGGATCTCAGCATCTTAGGCTGGAAAGATTGCTAGATCTTCCTTCCAACCATTTCTTTTTACAGTCGGATAAATGGAGTCTGAAGGAAGTACAGATTTCTCTGCTATCCAAGAGCAGAGCATTCTTCTAAGACATTTTATAAGCCTAAATGGTGTTAAAACAAAGAAGCATTAATTTACATGGAAAATTTTTGAGCATTCTCAGTCACCCCAAATAACCTACCGTATCATACCAAATAACACACGAAAAACTAGAATAACACTAAAATATAGTAAAAGCAGAAATGATATAATAAATACGTACCAAGTTTGTACATCCATCAATACACTCAAATAGTAAACTTTCTATTTTATTCATTACTGAATGTCACCTAAAATAGACCACTTTGCTAAGAGCAGAACCAATAGTAACTGGCAGCTTTCTCTCTGCATGTAAATAGCATGAATGGTAAACATAGGCAAGTCAAACACACACATGCAATGTCTTTATTTTGTTTTCTATGCTCATCATCGAAAAGCTTAATTATGTCCCGGTTTATGCTAAGGATAATGTTCTTACAAACTCTTAGGCTTTTCTGATACCTTAGGACACATCTTACTAAAGGATACACACAATAAATTAAGATAAAACACAGATGCTCACCGTTCACAGCTATGGCGGCTTGATGCGGAGATGCTGAGTGCAGTTCCACGGAAGAACCTCGGTGGGGCAGCTGGAGCTGGTGGGTGCGCTGCCTCTGTATGGCTCACTGCAAAGCAAAGGCTGAACGCTGTTTTTGCTCTGCACTTTTTTTTCATCAGAGTGAAAATCCTCTTCAGATTTCTACTGGTTAACAAAAACAGATACATAGTAATATAAGTTTTTTATAAAAGTAAACTTTTCAAAAGTGTGTGGATACCTGTAATATTGTTTGCAGCAAGCTATTTGGGATGTTAAAGGTAAAGCTGGGACTAAAATATGGTCTTTTATTTATGGTCTAATGTACTTTCAGATACAATTCTACTTGATTATGAGAAGTTGTGATTTTTGATTTGCAGATTATAGAAATTCCCTCTCACATACATCATTGGTCCCACCAGAAGTCCCAATTAGAATCCTAATTAAAAGTGACTGTAAATAAATATAAGTATATAGAGAAATAGTGAATAGAAATACAAATTTAAATGGACAGCTTATTCAACAAATAAAGTTCATGGACCACTATTACTTGAAATAAAAAAAATATAGAGCCCTATTTCACACAAGAAATTATATAAGAAATATCCATAAGCCTTATTTTACCCATTGATTTGAAATATCAACTTAATCATATATTGTTAGACAGATATATACATTTGTCTCTAAAATACTCATTATATTTCATTGGTCTACTTGATTATTTCTGTGCTGGGGACATGTTGGTTTAACTGCTGAGACATTATAGTGGTTTTATATTTTTGAAATATTTTATAATTAACTTTGACATTTAAAAAATAAATAAAGTCAATCTGCATTTAAGAAAGAAAGAAAGAGAGAGAGATATAACTCCTACCTTCTGTGACAACAAGGATGGAACTGGAGAATATTAAGTTAAGTGAAATAAGCCAGTTGATGAAAGACAAATACAATATTATCTCACCTAGAAGTGGACTCTATTCAAGAAAATAAGCTAACGAACAAAATAAACCACAGGCACAGAAACATGGAGCAGACTGAAAGTGACCAGAGGGGATGGGGAAAGAGGACAATGGTGGAAAGAATGGGAAGGGACTAGACAAAGAACATGTATGAATGACCCATGGTCATGGACAACAGAGTGGGAATTGACTGTGGGAGTGGGGGGTAGGGGTGGGATGGGTGGAGGGGAGTAAAGGGGTAAAAATTGAGACTAGTGTAATAGAATAAACATAATTTATAAATTAAAAAAATAAATGGACAGCTTAATAATAATGCAAAACATATCTATTTCAATTAATAGAAGCCAATGGATGTAATTATAAGTTGAAATTTTTTATTTCTTTTTATAAAATTGAAATTCTTATTTTAACTCTTAGAAGTTCTGACATTGAAATTTCAAAAATTTGTGATCTCTTCTCTCTCCTCTTCCTCTCTGATCTGATGATGATATTTTGAAAATCCATGTTCTGCAGATTTGTATTCCTACTATCAATGTTACTTCTTTTTAGAGAGTGTTAGCTTCTAGAGTTGTTTCAAATACCTCTTAGAATTATTGTTTATTTGTTCAAAGACTTTGCATCACTATGTAAACCTCCACCTACAAATCTACTCCTAATGTCTTCTGAAGAATCTGTCCCTGGGCTCTTGGATATTTCAAGTGTTGTTCATTTCCATCCTTGAGGTGCAGATGCCACCCTTCCCCCAAACTGAGAAATTTATCTTTCTTATGTATTTTTAAATACTCATTTATATTTTTACAGAAATGGATCCTTAAGTATGTTATTTTACAGCTACCCTCACTAATGATAAATAAGATGGAAGAAAAAGACTCCTGGATATTCCAGATCTAAGTCTTTCCTCAGTGAAATGGCAGTGAACCCTAAACTGGAAGCAGGATTCTAGTCTGAGCTTACTTCCAGACTTGGATCAGTTCAACTTTCTTTACTTTGAACTCTTATTATACAGTTCACTAGCGGACCTTTTAAATATATTCCAAATTGGCTGGAGACAGTATAATATGGTGGTACCCAGATTTGAGAAGAAATACACACACAAAAATATGAGTTCTATACCGTTTTATTTGATTTTCACTTCTTGAACATTTGAGCTAAGACAATATTTTGAAAATAAATCCTTGGAGGGTCCTATGCTAACAGGACAAAGGCCAAATTCTTCCAATCATCTTTTCAAATTCACGGGCTGTGTTTGTTCCCTGGGCGCCTTATGCTCCCATCCAGCAATGCGATCACCTTAAGCCTTCACGTCTCATGGTCTTTTCACAACCTCTGCCGCTGTTTAAGTTATTCTCTCTGCTTAAAATCCTCTTGTACTATTTCTGTCTGAGCCACTCCTATTTATCTTTTAACGCCCAATTAAAACATCACCTCCATTATTTCACTATTTTCTAACTTCTTCCTGTTCCCCACAAGATATTTTTTACTTCCTTTCTTACTACATAGTACTTTACATTGATCTCTGATCACATTGAATAGGGATTGAAAAAAAATGTTTGTCCACCCTGGTAGCAGATTTCAGTAAATTTATTACAACAGAAACCGAGTCTTGTTTCCATTTCTCCAGAGTCTAGAATAATACGTGTCAGAGAGTAGAATCTCAATAATTATTCAGTGAGTGTGGGCTCACAAGGGAATTTCTTAGCAACGTGAGTCAAATGATTATTTGTATTAATTTACTAAATGAGAAAAGCATGGTAAATACAGAGATTTTCCCTATGTGATTTAAAAAGCCTTCTATAGGAAAACAATAAAAACCTTTGAGGAATATGAAATGCCAGGAAAAAAAGTAAAATTGTTCCAACTTTGCACATTTAATCATAATAAACACTTGCAATGATTTAGTAGTTTAAAATGAGGTGAAAATTAGACAGTTTACACCTATTTTATGAGAAACTTTAGAAAATTGTTAGAACACACTGTCCTCAAAAGTTTTAGTATTATTTTTACAGTAAGAATAAAGGTCAAGATATATTTTTTTGGTTTACTTGATATCATATAAATTATTCGAGCATATCTGTTGGTAGGTCCAAAATTGGAATAAGAATGAGATTTTGCTACAGTTAATTTAGAGAATGTCTGTTTTATTTCACTGAACTTTTCCTCACTCAATACCTCTCTGTCTTTCACTTCACTTCTCACCCCCTATTATATAGATGAATTCTTTCTCTTTCACATATGTGCTCAATATGGAACAGTAATTAGTTTTTCCTGGTATAACAGATGATGTATAAAGATAAGCATTCATACACACATGTTTGTACACATATGTTTGTGAATTGAATATTCTAAGTAATGTGTAATAGTAATAGCTTCTACTTATTGAGTACTTAAAATATGCTAAAGTTTGTGTCAAGAGACTCTGATACTAAATTCCACTTTTTTTTTTTATAGTACCCCTTTAAGAAAGGTACTATCCCTGTTTCATTAACAGAGATGCTACACAGCCTTTATGGGGAGGTACACGGTATAGGCAGTGGAATGTCTGGTTGAACTTTAACATTTTTTTTAACTTCAGAAGAATCCTTGAAAAGCTGCTTATAGCATTCTCTATCTGGAGGTGTCAATTCACCAGTGGAAGAAATTCTGATTTGGTGGCGGAGGTTGTGGGAATCACCGAAGCGGAACTTAAATTACGCAAATGTTAGACAATACTGACCTATCGTCCATCGAGAAAACCATGAAACAACCACGAATTTGAAAACAAATATTTAGAGGAGATGTTAGAACTTCTATTTAGTAATAAGTATTTAGTAATCTCTACCAGGACCATTCCACATGGAAGACAGAGAATCTTTTCTCCCTCCCACCAAATCTGATGTAAGCTGCCAAATGCCTAAAAGCATCCATTATTCTTGGGGGTGTGTGTGTGTGTGAGCAAGAGCAAGAGATAGCGAGAGTGAGAAGGAGAAGGAGAAGGAGGAGGAGGAGAAGGGAGAGGAGGAAGAAGATAAAGGGATGAAGAGGAGGAAGAGGGAGGAGGATGGGAAGATGAGAAGGAGAGGGAGAGGGAGGAGGAGATGGAGGAAGAGGAGGTGGAGGAGAAGGTGGAGGAGGAGGAGGTGGAGGAGAATAATTATTTTCTTTTTGCCCAAACATTGCTTTTAGGTGGTCATGAGACCAGACTGAAGCAGAGAAGAAATGCAGACTTGATTTTTTTCATCTTACTATAGGAAAAGCTAACAAAATAACCAGGCTACATGTTGCACAACACTACCTTGACTTCACTTCAGCGTCCCACAAAGGGTGTTATTTAAGACTAATTTAGATGGCTTTGAGAAATGTGCTGGGTTGAGCACTGGTGTTTCCTTGTCTGGGCCATGGGGGGCCAAAGCACGCTTGGCAGGTGTAGGAGGGGGTTTTCTCCCTGAAGGAATGTGTGTTCCCACTGTCATGTCCCCATGGGGGCTTTGAGGGAGCGGAGGCAGAATATGGAAGCTGGGTATGGAGCTCTGTGAAGCTAGGAACTTGAAATCTTTCGCCTTTCCCTGGTACTATGGGGGCTGATCTAGGAACTGAAGGTGACATTGACATCTAGAGTTTTCTGGTGGTGGGTGGAAGCCAAAGGAGCCGTTGGCCTCAGGCATTTCCAGTGCTGTGTCATGTTTCCACTGCTCCAGGGCACTGAAAATTTTAGTGGGGATTTTGTCGTGACTACCCTTGGATAGAAGCAGGATAACATGAGCACTTTGCCAGCAACCTGGCAAAGCACTTAGGAGGGAGAGAGGGGTGACCTGCAAAGCTCTAGAGGAGAAAAGGCCCTGAGCGAGAGGCAAACACAAATTTGCAGAGCATTACAGCATTACTTAGTAAGATGGCTTTATGTTGTGTCAACTCAGCTAATCTAAAACAGCTTTTCCCAGAATTCACTTTCCTGTGTGGTTCCAGGTTAGAATTGTCCGAGGAGAATTTGTGTCATTTTTGGAAGGCATAAGTGAAGCAGCTGCAACTATGCCCTGAAGGTCAGGGAAGCCTGGTGAAACTTGTGTGCATTGTTGCTGAGCCACTTGCCCAGTTTGTTGGTGTGGGGCCAGCTGGCTGGCTCCTTCCCTGTCTTCCTTCAGTTTCATTAGAGTCCTGGGCCATGCCACTGCGCAGTTTCAAGGAGAAGGGGATGGGCTCTTTCCTCAGGTCACCGTCCTCTCAAGTTTAGAGACAGTGAAAGACAGGTGTGGGGTCTAGTTTGTACTCGTGATCTCCAGTTTGTCCCCAAGCGTCAGTTTATCTTTACACATCCCAACTTCACACTGAGACTGTCTGCTCTGTTGACCTACAGTGACTTCAGAGCAGCCACCAGAGGCAGAAACAATGGCTTTCCAAAAACTTCATCAGATCCCACAATTTTATAAGGCATAATCTTGCTCATTTCTACTTCCCTGACCAAATCCTTACACTTGGGGATACCTGAAGACTAAGGGAGGCATCTGGGTTGCATATGTACTCAGTAAAAATATTTGGAAATACTGTGACTGTCTGCAATTAGAAAGAATGATTAATACATTTATGAATCATGATTCTGTTATTGTTCCCTTTGAAGGATAATCATTTATCATCTTAAATAGGACTATATATTACATGTGTCAGTAATGTCTAATGACAAGTCAGGGACATAATGCAAATTCAAGTGACATTATAACATAATTATCAAGTTCAAATTCAAATATGTTGTAATTTAAATAGTCACTAATCACTCCAATTAAAGATTTTAGTTTGAACCCACAAATGACTAGTGTTCATTCTCTTCAATGTTTTTTAACACATTTTCTATAGCAGGAACTGTGTCAGATTCTAGGGACATAATTATAGGTAAAAAAGACATAGCCCCTGACCCCAAGATGTTCACTACCTGGAGGTATTGACCTCTTGCAATCCTTTAAACTAGTCAGTTTGGCCATTCATCACCGTGACTGATAGCTAAAAGTAAGATGCAGAAAGCGACATCTGTTGAGATCATTTTTCCAGGCCTCTGCTCTGGCTCTTGACTCCCAGGATTTCAAATCCCTGGCTCCGCATTCTTGAATTCCAAACCTGCTTCTGCTCCTTTTTTCTGGTTAGGGATCTTTGATTTTCAGCTTATTGGATTTCAGCTTTTCATTGAGCCTTGCTTGTTCTTTACCTCTGACATTTTCTGAAGGCTTTTCCAGCTCTGGCTGAAGGAATTTAAAGGATAGGTCAGCCCTAGACCCTCTCATTGCTGAAGAAGTGGAGTTCAGATAAGTGAGGAGACAGAAGTGGAATAGAGAATTGTAATATAATGAAACAAGTGCTTTACTGTTCATGTATGAAGTGCTACACATTCATAGAGGGTGATGTAATCAGCTCTATAAAGTGTGACCTCCATCAACTTCCTGCCTTTATAGCTACATATCTATATCTGCACTCAGTTATTCTTTCATTCATTCTACAAATATTTATTATGAAATCACCATGTGCCACCCACACTTATTGCTTTCCCTCCATCTAACAGATGTTTCTTCTGATGCTCTGGGCTACCACCCAGGCTTCGGAAAAGCAATATATAGTAGTGATTAAGCAAGCGGAATTAATCTGCCTGGGTTCAAATCTTGACTCCTACTACTATATGCCTTAGTTTATTCATTCAAAAAATGAAGATAATCAAAACACTTCCTAGTAGTGTTAAGGTTAATACAAAGAATGGATTGAAGCCCTACTCTAGTGCTTGGAAAGTTAGGTAAATAGTCAGTGTATATAACTATTATTACCATCTTTTCATCTTCTCTAAGACCAGTTATAAGATACATCACTTTTGCTGCATTCTGTCACAAGCAAGCCACTAGGCTCAGCACAGATTCAAAATGAGGGGATTATATAAGGCTGTGAACATCAGAAGGCTGGGATCACTGAGGTTTGTTTTGGGGTTGTCCTGTGGAGGGCAAGAACCCCCACCCATAATTGGTTGACACGTTGAGATTGATGGTACCACACATGCACCAAGATGATATGAAAATAATTATTACTCACATTATGAGACTTTTTGAAGAAAGTGGGACAGGCACAAAAGCTAGTCTAATACATCTTGAGAAAGGAGATAATCTGATGGCTTTGGTTTTTATTATGGTGTGGGGTTAGGGTCTCAGTGAGGGTTCCTGTGGAAATGAGGTTTGGGTGGTGTGAACTTTCCCACCAGCAACAATAGATGAAACTCTAAGGTTTTCTTATTGATTTGCCCTCATGGGTAAAAGGGAAAAGGGAGATTAGGGCCCCTTCGGGAGTCAAACATCAAAAATGCAGTTAGAGTCAGATTCCTCATTACAAGGGGCTATTTTAGAGGTTGTCTACTATATCCATTGTAGTATAATTGCTTGCTTACTTGTTTGTATTTCACAAAATAAAGAATATATTTTACTTATGTTTATGTTTTCAGCATTTAGTGCAGTGCCTGACATATTCTGGTACTCAATAAATGTTGGTTGAATGAATAATTAAATGACTGACTAGACTCTCCCTCCCCTCTTGATTGTTATTTATCTCCTGTTGTATATTTATTGATCTTTCGACATTCCTCTCAAGAATTATTTCCTCTCTGATGGTTTTCTTGATCCATTTCTTCTCTCCTTTGGTAGAACTAACCACCTTCTCTCTTCTTTGTGCTCAGCTGCACTGTACACAACTTTCTGTCATAGAACTAACACAACTAAATGGCATTTATTACCTTATAGGATTGTATTTTTTACTGAGGGCAAGGACTTGTACCCTCGTGTCTAGTATGATATCATACACAGATATTGAGTTAATGTTGCACAAAGGATTCAATTAATTCTACTATGAAGACAGGAGTGAAAGAAAGCTAAATATAGAAGGTGATATGTAATCTGGATCTTGAAGAATAAGTTAAAGCTTGGCAGGAATAGGAGCAAAAGTAGGGAGGCTTTAGAAAGAGAATGATCTAAACACAGTATGTAGCAGAAGCAAAAACAGTGAGTTATAAAAAAAACCATAATATATTCAAGTAAGGTACAGCTGGTTGGAGATGAGACTAAAAAAGGCAGGTTTACATTCTGGTGGTGAAAAGTTGTAAGCTATGTTAAATGGGGAGTGAAACTTGTCTTTAAGGGAACCGGGAGTAATTTAAGATTTAAAAAAGAAACCTGGACAAGGTTGTTAAGCTAAGTAAGTATTCTAGAAAGACAATCCTGATGGTAGAGTACAACAGATGTGAGTAGGGAGTGACCTAAAATCAATCAGGGATGATAAAATGGCAGTTTCACTGGGAAAACATGGATTCTACCTGGAAGAAATTGTCATATAGATAGAAGGGAAGTTTCAACATTCTACATGCTGTTCAGAGGGAGCCAGAGAGCTGAGATTTGGGAGCTGTGAAAAACAGAAAATTCCAGTGAATAGGTTTTTGACCCACAGGTATTTGGTTCAACTTCCTTGCTCTACAAATGAGGGTGCAATGATTTGGAACAGGTCATTTATATGAAAGACTCAAGATTACAGAGTTTTAAGAGCAGGGTAGAATCTAGAGCTCCTGACCTTTAGACCAACTACTATAATTCCAAAATAGCTAAAAGCATTAGTCCTATTAACACAAAGGTAAAATTAAATTATAATGTATCTGCTAAGTGGTGTGATATATGAATTCTACTCTTCAGAAGGTACTCTCAGACTTTGAATGTTCTGGCATATTTGACATATCGTATTGGATGCTATATTGCTATTAATAGTTAGAAATTATTTTCCCAATTTTCATTATTGAAGTAAACAGTGCAGTTTTTTTTAAAGAATATATGTATGATAGATTCCATATATCTGTTTATCAATATGGGCCAAGCATTTGGTACCATGGTTCAGTTTCTTTCACATTAGTTCTTCATCTTTGAGAGCAGGAAAGTTAGAATAATGAAAATAAAAGCCAGAATGGCTTGGCAGGGAAGAAGAGGAACTAAGAAGGGTCAGGAGGGTAGACGTTTGAGATGCTGAACCTGCATGCAGATGGCTCTGTTCCACCGATCCAGCTGAAGCAGTGTATTTGAAGTGGCATAATAATTAGTCTCAAAAATTTACCCTCAATGTGCCCTTCAAAGAAAAAGCTTGGGTTGAACCTTGGGGCAATTCATTTTTGATTCTTAGGCCTCTGTAGAATACAGCTGCAGATGAGAAATCTCAAGAGATCTGTTTTTTTTTCCCCTTTGAGAGCTAATACTACATATTTTCTGATTAATCAGTTTTGGTGAAAGGAACTTCCCTTTAAATTTTATATAAGTTATTAATTCTTTATGATTAAACCATTACTCTCAAAACCACAGGATAAAATTATAATTAGGGCTCATTTTTCTGAACTTACTAAGATACAGTATCTGCAGACAAATTTAAAGTTAACCTACATAGATTCTAAACTCGAATATTTGCTTCAAATAATGAAAATCAAGAAAATTATAATCAATTACAGAATTAAAATACAGGTAGTTATCACTCCTTTCATTAAATGTATGAAATATTTTTCTTTCCATGATTTGTGGGTGACTTTTGCAATGTATTTAAGTTCGATTCAGATGAAATATAGGTTTGGATACTATCCCTTTAGAGCAAAGTTAACATGTAAACTTATATATACCAGACACTCTGTTTTGTCAATCAAAAGGATCTTAAATATTTCTAAGGGAGATTGATTTAAACAAACAGCTACTTGCTGACACTTAAGATAAGCACTTTAGAAGTGCATAAGAGAGCATAATGTTATGTTCTGGCATGGGGCCAGAATGTTTTATTTTCTTACCAACATTTTATTTCCCTGAACTCTAAAAGAAGTGACAGGTTATTTTGTCTGTAATGGTGGTTATTTTCAACTTCAAAAACTTTTCTGTGATCTTAAAACCTTATAATTTGTTCACAGTTACAAGTTAATACAGGCACTGAGCAGCATCTGTATGTAATTTTAGCTGAGAGATATAGTGGGAACTTTTAGTCCTTCCAAACTCATTTCATTAGACATGCATTGTCTAGAACAAGTTTGCTGCGAGCAGAGGACTGAGTTTGATGAAGTCCGATCTATTGTTGGAGATGTAGACATTTAAGTGTCTTCCGGGGTCTTACTGGCATCCCACGTCAGTCTTGTTCTCTGTTATTTGGAGAAGATGGAAGGAGCAAAGAAAGAAAGGAAGCACTTGGACAAGGGCTTGTTACGCCAGGCTCTGTAGTAGTGCTTTCTCATATGCTGCACCATTGAATTCTGGAGAAAAATTCACCTCTCCTTTTCAGTTATTTTTTTGCTGGGTGTTGGCATGATACCCTCTCTGTAGTCCTGCCTTTCTGGACAGTGACCGCCCCCTCCAGCTCTTCTCTCTCCTTTCAGGCATTTCCCAGCAGCATGACTGTGGCTTCCCGGAGAGACAGGACTTCATACAAAGTAGTCTGAGGAGAGAGAAAAGAACTGTTGTGGACCAGGCTCCTCAAATCGCACAGAGACTAGTCCGGCCTTCATGTGAGAAATAAATCTTATGGATAGTGTTGTTGAAGTGAGGGGTAGACAATTTCAAAAAGAAAAACAAAAGGAGTTTCTCTAAAAATGAAGAGCTCATTTGATTTTTGTTGAAGTCTTGATTATTTAACAAAAGGGAAGGGGGTAGCAGGCTTCCAACTTCGTAGTATAGTTAAAGTTGGAGAGGGTCTATTATTTAGATGAACTTAGAATAAATGTAGATAATGTCAATTTAAATATTACAAGTCAGAGAAAAATGAAGAGAACTGCATGCATATTTCAAATGTATCTGTCTGGTTATAGCCAGTTTTTATATTTGCAACTGTGCCTAACCATGGAAAAAATTACTAAAGCAAATCTTAACTGATGTGTTAATAGACTTTGAATGGAGTAACTTCTCTGTAAAAGTCTAAATGTGCATCTTTATCACTTAAAAAGAAAACCAGGGACCCTGCCCATTATCTACCATGCGAGGTTCTTGCCGACTGGCAATAGAGGCAGAGACTGGAGTGCTTTGTGGTGGCAGCAGAAGGCTGGCAGTGAAAAATATATAACAATGCCTCTGTTATCTGTTTCCAATTCTTGCAGCATGGAGCTGGAATCCAGAAAATTTGCCGCCTTGAATAATTCAACTTTCAAATTTGTTCGTGGTTCGTGACAATTGTGATTCACTTTAATATTTTATTCTTTGCCTAGTTTTCATCCCTAGTTATTTTGTTCCTCTGCCTTATTAAATTCTTTCATTTTAGGAATCAGAGTTGTGATCTCCTTTAGAAATCATTAAGCAAAACTAGGCAGAAACAGGATGTGTGAAAGAAAGATATGTGAGAAAAATCAAAAACAACTTCTAAAATAAGAAGTCAGCCCGAAACTTACAAAGCTTTATGATTTTATAATGACGATTTCACCCCACGCAAATGTTCTAAGAGAACTTTAAAGCTCCCTTGCCCGGAATCTCCTTTGTAGATAACAAGCTTGACGTGCTTTAAATATTGATAAGTGGGGCTCCGGAGTGTTACAGGAAACAATGCAGCTTCCAGCATAACGACTACGAAGCTGGAGTCTTCATCCGTGTCGCACATGGTGCGAGGGTGGAAATGAACAGTCTAAAACAGGCAAGCCTGGTGAGGCTGGATCAGCTAAATGATGATAAACATTCACATGTGTCTCCTCAATATGTGTTCTATTATATATGTTTGTGTTTTCTTCTGATTTAAGAAAATAATTTTTACTCAAACAGCATGAAGATGTTAATAAGGAAGATGTAAACTGGAAAATATAATTACTACTTCCTAATAAAACCTTTATTTTTCTGCTTTCTCTCTGTCTCTGTGTGTGTGTCTCTCTCACAAACACACGTGCACACGTGCACACACACTTCTAAGCTTGTCTTTGACTCCATTCTCTCCTCCAAACTGGCTTTCTCCTCATGATGGTGAACATGGGTGGGAGCAGCAGCTCTAATGTTGTAAACATGGTAGGTTCACGACTTTGAGAAAAGACAGGGTTTCTCTCTCCTTGCTTCTGTGGGTAACACCTCGATAGCATAATGCTGAGGAACCAAGGTTGAGGCTTGTGCCAATCCCAGTTGCCGAAACAGTGGGACCCATTGAATGGCAAGTTTGCTTCATGGGCCTGTGATTAGCAGCCTCACTAGTGTCAAAAAATTGGAGCAGGAGAGGATCAGTTCCCCAAAAGAAGAGGTTGTGTTTACTAGAGGAAGGGAAAATGGACATGCTCAGCGGACAAAAATATCAACGTGTACTATACGAAAAATGAGGATATAGTGAGAATGGCCAGAAAGGCCTGTTTTGCAAGACTGGTCATGAGGTATTCTATGAAGATGACAATGTGTTCATTAGTTATAGGCATTTTTTAAGTGTCTACAACTAACCCTTGATAAGTAGTTTCTCCTGTGCTGGGATGTAGGAGTAAGAATGGGTGAAAGTCAAATCCAAACCTCTTTCCCTAGTGGAGTTGTTCACACGTTTCCTGTGGCTTATAGTGTGTCCCCCCTACAGCCACAAAAGGTTGTTCCTGTAATTCTGAATTGATTCTGTAACTCATCAGAGGCCACTGCCGCTGACAGGTCACAGTCATGGCTGCCCTACTGATTACATTTCCTCTGGCCTGTGCGCACCCTGACCCCACACACCTCGCTGCTTGCCATCTCACCTCGTTCATGGAGCTTGACCGAGTCATGACTGGGTGCTTGTCAACTTCCCTTTGATATTATGCATACCTTCTCATGCTTGATGATACTTTCTTTTTTCCATCACTTTAATAGTGAGCTGAGGTAAGAGACAGTCTTCTTTCCTCCAGTGGAATAACTCTTTACTGGCTCCCAAATAGCATCCTTCTCCATACCCTAGAGACAAAAACCCTTTCTTAGGCTCAATTTCTTTAAACTCTTCACATGAGCCTTCTAAACTCAATTTTTGGTGGCTGGAATTTCTTAGATCCCTCAAGTTCTGTATCTGGGACACATCGGCTAGTGCCCCAGAACTAAGTCCTAATCTCTCCACACTTATCACTTGAGTTCATATCAAGACCTTACTGCTTGCACTTCAGGAGATTTGGTTAACCCTGACTTGTTCAGGGATCTTAGTCACTGCTGTTCCTAGAAGACTCTTTGAGCTTGCATGCAACTAGAATCTTCCAAGTTCTTTTTTTTTTAATTCCTTGATGTGTCAGAAATTTATAGTGAATGCACTTTTGGGGCTTTTGTCTTGCACCCTTTTGCTACATGACTAACTATAATATGAAACAGAATGAAATAAGATCAAAACCAAAAGAATACAGAAAAGGTCAGGGGAATACAGACAAAGGACTAACTGATTCCAACTGGGGGAATCAGGTAACAATTTTAAGAAGGGTGATATTTGAGCTGAGCTTTGAAGGGTGGGTTGGATTTTGATTGGGGGTATGGAGCATTTCAGATTAAAAGACGGCGTAGGCAAAGAGTTGCGACATACATAGTAGTTTGGGAAAATAAAAGTACACAGCCACAGAAGATTGGGGGATCACAACATACTCTCAGAGATCCATTAAAGAGCTCCCCTTCGTAGTGGGCCCACAATTTAGTTAAAACATTTATGTGTTGAGAAGTGAATATAGAAAAAGGATTATTGAATCCCATCCCTGAATCCTGAAGAGTTCAGTCTTAACTGGGATGGAGTAGGTATCATGAAAGGGCCTGAGTAAAGTAATATTTTTTAGAAAAATATTGATAGCAATGTAAATTTTGGATAAAATCTGCTAGATTGAAAATAAGGTGGCCAGCTAGGAAAGTACCACAGATTGAGAGTAAACTCATTTATTAACTTGCTTGAATTGAGAGGAAATGGATCAGGATATGATCTTGGAGGTCAGGAGAAGGGGAAGGTCTGCTTGTCTTTGACTGATGCTGCTATTGCTCTCAGGCTGCTGGGGCTTCCTGTAAGGCATGTGTCCCAAAGCTGCTCTGCCTCTGGGGAGGTTCTTTTGTAACTGCCTCTGAGACCCACCCCTGTAGGTCTGAGGACCTCCACATTGTGCCATTCCCTGTCATGGGCGATTCCCTCTCCAGCTTACCTTTCACGGCAACCTTCAGCTTCTCAGACTTCTGTCCTGAAGGTAGACCCCATCCAGTCTTTTTCTGTCGATCCTTTTACCCCATTTTAGGCAGGAGACAGGCAGAAAATTCTCTTAGGCCAGAATCTGGCTTACTCCATTGATACTCATCTAGGCCACCAGAGCTCTGTCATTCAGGTCTTGCCAAACTCTGGAAATGAAAACTGGCCTTTTCCCATTGCTGCCCTCTGCTCTCTACTCACCTAGCAGGCATACATCACCTCCAGATTGTTCCAGGTGAGTTATCTAGATGCTCTGCCCTCCAAACTCCATGAATACCTTAGGTTCTGTCAAGGATTCATTTCACTCTTGTATGAAGTATGAATCCTAGCCCACAATGAGCCAAGGAGTCCATGGAGATCAGGAAGCATCCAGTTGGGGGATGAGGAGCCAGTTCACTTTCTTTATGGGTATGCCAAACCCATCTATCTATCCAAAGATACTCCCTTGCCCGCTATTGCTAGGAATTCATTTTCGTAATTCCCCTAGAAGGAACGTCTCTCCAATGAATCGCTAGCCTTATCTTCCATAGACTTATAGGTGATGGCTTTTGGAACAGCTGGAAAGCACTTAGTAGGTTCTGTGATGGTGTGCCCTTCAGTTCATAGACATGGCACTTTTTATCTATTGACCTTGGATCTTATGCCTCAGTTGAAAATTCAAGAAAGCCAGAGAAGTCATATTTAACATCTTTTTATATTCATAGGTGTGAATATGAATAGAAAGGCTCTCAGTAGGATGAATGAAGGCTCTCAGTAGGAATGTGGACTGTGGAGCCAGGGAGCTGAGATCCATTCCAGAGCCTGCCACTTCCTGACAGCAGCTCTCGGTAATGCATTTTTCTTAACTGGAAATGGGAATGCTAATTGTATTTATTTTCTGTGATATAATACTATGAGTATTAAAGGAGTTAATAAATTTAAAGAGATTAGGTATTGCTTGGGGATACTAATATCTAGCTATCATTACTTTTTTATTTTTAGTATTCCCCCAAATTCTTTTTTTTTTTTTTTGTTCAAATTCTTTTTATAGTGTTTTTTGCTTAATGTGCCTCTCACATTATGACAGTAGGGAAATAGTGAAGAGTGTTGTTAGGTAGGACAGAGAGCAACCGCAGGGAGGAGGAGGGGGATGTGTTTCACCCACTAACTCAGCCACCCTGAGCCCAAAGTCCCCAAAGATTTGGGTTCTGAATACTTGAGGGGGGAATTTTACAGTATAATGAGCAACCAAAAGGGAAATGAAGGCCAGGAGGAGGCTGGAGACACGTCTCTGTCCACTGACTCCGCAGTCCTGAGCCTGTTGGGTAATATTGCCAGGTGTTCCAACATCACAGGAAACACCATGCTAACCCGGAAGCGGGGCAAGCGGCTCTTGAAATATGTGTCTTCCTCACGCTCTGGGAAAGACAGCCTTTGAAACTGTGTTGGGTATTCAACCCCCTCCCCCTCAAAAGCTGGCATCACCTTTTCCTGTCGATCAATTTGTAATCCCCTTACCCCTTGTCCCACAAACTACATAAGTCCTCAGGACAAAGGACTCCGGGATTTGGCACTCTTGGCTCTCTGGCCACTAGTCTTCAGGCCACCTGGCCTCTGGCCACACACACACTTGCCACCCCGGGGGTCCTCACCACCCCTGTGCTTGCCTCCCTGGCCTCTGGCCACACTTATGTTTGCCACCCTTACGCTGCTTCACCCTGAACCTATGTCTTTCATCCCCCTACCCCCACCTTAGCTAGGCCAGTTCCCTTCCATGAGAACGGATCACCAGTAAACCCTGCTTGCACACCAATAGACTCACTCATCTTTAGTTCTTTACTGCATTAGCAAGAAGAACTGAGTTTCTGGGAGGTTCTTCTGTAACAGTATTAACACATAATTTTTCCCAAATATCTGAGTTCAGATTATACTCTCCACTTAAGTGATGAGTTAAAATAAATCCATTTCAGTTTGGTCAAAGGGGTTAAGATGTTACCTTAAGGGTGAATTTTGTTCGTTGATTCAATGAATTGGAGTTGGGTAAAGCTTCAAATACTAGAATTATTGTATCTGGGCTTATGGCTTTCAAGAATAGTCAAGAGATTACTGGGCTGGGGATGAAGAGGCCTGGGTTCAATTTATGATTTGGCATTAACAGAGTATGTGAATATAGACAACTCACTTTATTCCCTGGGCCTCATTTTCTCCATTTGACAAAAGAAGGTGTTTGACCAATGGATGGGAAGACAGTGTGGTGAAGAGTGTGATTTTCTGCTCACAGAGAGAACTGGGTGCATAGCAGCTCTGCACCTCAGCAGGCCTGTAATCATGAGCGAGTTATTTCACCTAAGTACCATTCCCTTATATGTGAAAGGGTATATTAATAACAGTAATACCTGTCTCTTAGGGTTGTTGTGAAGATTGGAGAATTCATCTAAGTAATTAGCCCAGAACATGACATATAATAAGCATCTCAAAATGCTATTTTAATAATGAATAATTACTATTATTTTTGGCCTTATGATTAAGTCCATTGACCATCAATTAAGGAAATATGTATTTGTACTGAATTCATTTCCCAAGGTCAGCCCTCTGTCATTTGCCTACTGCTTCCTTCTAGTTCACCTGTTTGTTACATGAATTAAACACAATGATCTCCTTTTAAGAAGTGTTCTTGAGTCTCTTTCAAATGCACATTCTCCTGAAAAAGTAACAAATTGAAAATGTATTTATGCCTTTCCACATGCAATTTGCCAGTAGATAATCAACCTTCCTTTTACTTTATACTGATTTTTTTTTGTCCTGAATACAAGATGCTAGTGTTTTCTTTTCACATCCATCCACTTAGCTTTGAGTTCAATACGTATTTATCAACAATTAATAAATCTGCCATGTCCTGGAAATACAATGTCAGAAAGACATGGTCTCTGGTTTCATCAGGCTTTCAGTGATATTATCTGGAAATATGAGTAATCCTGGATGTCCTTTGGAAGCTTCAGTATTCCTGTATTTAAATCAGTCTTAAAGGCTGGCAAAGCTATGCAATTTTCATTAAGTAGTATAATTTTAGGAATCCTTTGAAGGTTATTTTTTTTCTCAGTACTTTTTTTTTTTACTGAAGATTATAGTCTAAACATGAGTCTGGTGCCACTACAAACTCTTTCCACCTTCGGTGCCTTCTGAATACTCCTTGGCCATCCTAATGTTTCCCCCACTATCTCCTTCTGTGTCCTCATTAGGACCAAGGGACCTTTCCAACTTTCTCAGTTTACCTGGAGCCTCTTACCCCTTCCCTGACCTTCGTTTTTGGGAGGTAATTTAGTCGTCTACATCATAGAGAAAACAGAAATCTGAAAGTGGAATTCCCTTAACTTCCTGCTACTACACGGACATATTTATTTAAATTGTAACCCACCCTTTTGCCAGCTGGATATCTCTTCTATTCCCAGACCAATCCTTCCACCACTTCCCAGGAGATCGTCCTGCTCCCTTTTCCTCTCTCGATCTTCAACTACTTTCTCTCAACTGGCTCTATCCCATCAGCTTTATGAATACGCTCAAGACACTTTTGCCTTACAAAGTTTAGAAAACACAAGCCCTTTTCAACCACGTATCTATCAGAAACCATTCTCTACATTGATGAAGTTACTTGAAAGAGGTGTACAAGCGCATTCTCTACACCTTCTCATACACTGCTCCACTCTCGTTCTATCAATGCTTCTACCAAGGTCATCAAGTTTCCTTTCTATGAACTGAGATAGATATTTATTACTCTCCATTTTATTTAACCTCTCCCCAGTCATTAGTTGACTATACCTGTCCTTCCAGAAAATATATGACTCTTAAATAATCTATTTTTGTCTTCTTCTTTAACATTTTGCCTGATTCTTTAAGATAACAGCTTGAAATGAACTACCCTAATAGTTTTTTATTTCCATCCTAGCTGTGATGAACCAATCCCGTAGAGGTGGGTATATCTCTATTCTTGTTCTTCTCCTAAAAAGAGAAAGAAAAGATATGGAGATTGGGGTAGAGGGGAGAGAGTGAGGCGGAGAGAGAGGAACAGATAAAAGATTTCTTCAGGATGCTGGGGTCACCCTGACTCATGTGGCTCAGTTGGTTGGAGTATTGCTAGCAGGTCAAGGGTTTGATTCCAGGTCAGGGCACATACCCAGGTTTCAGGTTTGATGCCCAGTCAGGGCAGGTATGAGAAGACAGCCATTGACGTCTCTCTATCTCCTTCCTCTCTCTCTAAAGGCAATGAAAATAATGTCCTTGAGTGAGGGTTAAAAAAACAAGATTCTGGGATCAAGTTTTGAGAGAATGGCTGGTGGGGATTTGTGGTTACATAGCACTTAGGAACTGCTCTGGAAAAATTAAAATCCTGAGTATTATATTAAATCAAAAGAGGCACAGTGAGGGGGGATTTAAATAAGTTCACATGTGGGGTTTTGTAATAATAATTGCAGAATCATGCCTGCCAATTCTCAGTGATTAGTCATAAATGTGGTTTCCATGGTGATATTATACATAGCTCAGGCTCCCAGCCCTGCTACTTCTACATTCACTACAGCTAACATGAAATAAATCAAAGCAAAAATAAGAATAATTGATAAATATTTCAATGTTGTAAAATCTGGTCCATATCCTGGAAAACCACTGCCAAAAATAGATAACTCAGTCTATCATTCCTTACTTTGTATTTATTGAAGGAAATGAGGATGTAGATGTTTTCAAATTTCCAAGTCCATATGGCACAAGCTCAGTGTGCATGTTAGAATTTTTGTTTCCTTCTGGAAGAATGGCGAAAAGATGATGTTAAGAGATGATAATTTCTGGTCTACATTTCAGCAGCACTTTTATTTTGGATAGCACAATCTTTGTTCTTAGCATCATCTCAAAAGGAAGGGAAAATTAGAATATCTAACTTTTTAATTTGTATTTACAAATTTGTAATTTGCAAAACCACGTGAGGGAAGAAAATCTATTTATAAAATAAAGTCCTAATTTTTGAAAAATGTGGTAAAACATATTAGAATAAAAAACTTAGATAAAATTTTGCTCACTGTCTTATTCTCCTGAGTGCAGACATTCACTTTTTTTTTTTTTTTTGCACACACATGACTAGAGTATTCTATTTAAGCTATTCAACCATCATCATGTTAGCCTGAAAAATTTCCAGGTACCTCCCCAGTTAGAACAGACTTGCATTATTAGCTCCTTCCATTGCTTTCAGAGTTTTATAATTTAAGCTAGACAGGCAGAGAGCACTTCTTTCTTCTGCCCTTGGGATGATGCCATCCTTCTCTGCATTGACTTGCTAAAGGCCCCTTGCCTTATTTTCACCCCATTCTGGTGGTATTCCACCTCATTTGGCATTCAGTCGTGTCACTGGGGTAAACTTCAAGCCTGGATCCCCTGTTCTCTGATCTTTTGCCATTTCTTTTCCTGGAAAAGCTCTACTGGTTAAATGTCAGTGTCCATTTTCAATTTAACACCTCCTTAAAAGAAAGTTATTTTTGCTTTTCCTAAATATAGTATATTGTCGTCTTGATATAGGATTTAAAAAATCTTAGCGGTAATAAATTCTTTTGATCTTTTCTATACCTAATAGGTTGCTAGAATTTTGTCTCATTGCAAAATGAAATGCAGACTATATTACTTACTAAATACTTTATTTAGGAAGGAAGCATTTTATTTATATGGGTCTTAGACCATAAACTATCAAGAACATATAACCAAAAGACCAATTTTCAAGAACAAGACACTTCAGTCCATTATACTTTACAGAATTCCAATATAGATAATTTTAACAGAAACACTAGTATAATTGTTTAGGAAAACTTATTTCCTTAGAGCAGCTGACTCTTCCAATTATATTTCATTTTTCATGGACTACTAACACTACTCTGTGTGGAAAGTCAATTGATGTATTCAGTGTGAATTTGGTGTCAGAAAAATACCATCAAATAATACTCTAATATTTGTACAACCAACAGGTTATGGACCTTAATATGCAGTAGAGTATAAAAGGTCAAAAAGTTATAAATAAAATGCAGAATTATGATTGGACCCCTTGGAATTCTACATTTTCTTGGGTAAGCTTAGCACTGCGTGGTTTAAAAGAAAACCAGTGGATTATTCGTGAATCCCTCAAGAAATCAAGAGAAAGTTTTTAGGTTTCCTTTTTTCCCTACCGCTCTCCTTCCTTCCTCCTCTCTTTCTTTTCTGCTTTTCATTCCTTTCCTTTCTAACTTATGAGTTAAATACAATGCAGTTAGCAATGTATTTTAATTAAATATAAACTTGTTCTTTGGAAGAATGTATATGCCTCTTTCTTTCCTTTTTTATTTTTAAAAATAAAAATTGAATATATAATTAAGTGACTGATAATAGCCATGGAAGATATTTTTGTCAGAATTTTCCTGATTGTTTCGGCTTGTGAGATTCTACTTATAAATTCTGGTTACTGAATTAAATTGTGTCTGGAAATAAATATTTATCCCCAACATATTTAATAATCTGAACTTCTTTTAATCTTTTTCCATACAGTAAAACATTAGTGGTTTTTTATATTAAGATATTTAAATTTAAAAACCGTTTATTATGCATAGGTACACATACACATAGAAAATTATATATATATATATATATATACACTATGATATAAAAATACTTAAAAGTGCAATTGTATAGACTTTCACAAATTAAACCCACTTGTATGACTAGCACCCAGAGCAAGAAACAGAATGCTACCAGCACCTTAGAAGTCCATTCATCTTTACTCCACTCTCTATTCTCCCCACCCTAAGGGTTAGCCATTGTCTTCTAACGACATTGAATAGTTTTGTACACTGCATGTAATTGAATAGTAGCATGTACTGTCTGTATTTTTTGGTGGTGGAAGTTCTGAGTCTTTCTCTAAAGAATATTGTTGTGAAATTCATTTATGTTGTTGCATACAGATTATGCAACAACAGGTTATAGGTTATAGTTGGAGATTATACATTCTCATTTTGCCTTCAATTCCATCGTGTGTATATACTACAACTTGCAGTCCTGTTTTACTGTAGATTGGTTTTTGGGTAGTTTCTAGTTTTGGCTATTACAATGTAGTACAGCAGTGAGCATTCTTGTATATGTCTCTTCCTGAAGTTAGAGGTGTAGTTCTTGTGAGGGTATACTCAGGAGTTATACACTTTGCATATATCAGCAATTTCCGAAGCATTGTAGCAATTTTCATCCCTACCTGCTGTGTCTGAGAGTGTTCCTTGAACCACATCCTTGTTATCATTTGGTATGTTCCTTCATTCAAATTGATCGATATGGGTATCTGGTAGAATGAATCAATTTAAAATTATGTTTTTTATTTGCATTTCCTTGATGACTAATTATGTTGAGCATGTTTCCTATGTTTATTGGCTATTTTGATATTTTCTCTTACCAATGTATTTTTAAGTTTTTTGACTATTTTTTTCTATTTGGCTGTCTTTTTCTTATTTAAAGAAGTTTTTTTTCCCTAATGTGTTCTTGATACAAATTTTTGTAAAATAAATGTATTATAAATAATTTCTCTCACAATTTTTATTCTCTTAATGATGTCTTGAGTAGTAGTTCTTAATTTTACTATAATTCCATGTGTCATTTTTACATGTATATATTTAGAAACAAGTTCTTTGTAACATATATGAACAGTATATAATTTCACACTCTTTATTCTAATGGTATATTTTGATTAAAGAAAATTCTTAATTTTAGTACAGTCCACTTTACCATTTTTGCTTGATACTTTTGTATCCTTTTAAAGAAAGTTTTGTTTACTCTAAGATCATATATATGTTATCCCATGTTTTCTTTAAGCACAGTATTGCTTCATCTTTCGCTTTTAGATGTGCCATTCATCTAGAAATGATTTTTGGGTATGTTTTGAAGTAGGGAATTACATTTAAATTTATTATTAAATTCCATTATTAAATTTGTATTTAACTTATTTGAAAGTATGTAGTATTAAATATTAATATTATTAATGTTCATTATGTATTTCTATGGTATATTAATATAATTATTGTGTTATAATTAAATATTTATAATTAAATCACAATTTAATTATTATTACTTAAGGAATACATGCTCATTGGAGAGAAAAGTGTGGAATAGGTATTATTTATGATCTACTGTCTGAGAATATCATCAATGACACTGTTGTGTGTATATTTTTGCATACTGTTTTGGTTATCATTAATTAGTTTTATTACTTAGCTTAGTACTGTTGTAAAAGTTATTATTTTTTATCTTTCTCAATTATTGAAACTGGCTAAGATGCCTAGTTCTTTCTGTTGGAACCTTACCCTCATCACTCATGACAAAACACAACGCAGGTATCTCTTGGAAAATGAGTACCTTCTTATTATAAGCATCATATATTACAGGCTAACTTCTCAAGCAAACTTTTGAGTTTTCCTTTTCCTGTGGCAAATTTTCCCACTGAAGTAATTTAAACACATTATCTTTATTATATTGAAGGCCCGTGGTTTGTTCTCTTTCATTTTCACTGTATCTTTATTAATTCTTTTATTCTGCTTTCCTTTAAATTTCTCCTGATATTTGAATTATTTGCTAAATTAAATTTTCATTCCTTTTTAAAAGGTGATCTAAAATTCTAAGATTATAGATTTTTTTTCTGAGTCTTGAATATTACACAAAGACATACATAAGGTTTGTTTTCAAGATACAACTATTTTATTAATTATGTTATTTAGGTCCTTTATAGTCTCACTTATGTTCTTGCCCTTTTCTTCTCTCAAGAAATGATAGATGTGAATTTAAATCTCCCACTACTAATCTGTTTTTTTTATATCTACTTATAATACAATTTCTGCAACATGGAGGTGGTTGCTATGCTATGTGGTAACACATTTATAATTGCCATATATTTATATAATTATCTTTCATTTTACTCTATAAAATTGTCATTTTCTTCCATTACTCAACATTTGTTTTTATCTCTAAGTTAAAATTCTTCAGAAAAATATTCTCTGAGTTCTTACATATCCAGAACTGTTTGTGTTTAATCTAAACTTGAAGGACAACTTGGCTGGATATAATCATAGGCTCAGATTTTTTTTTCTCGAGTCTGTAGGATGAGGCAAATGTAGGTTTACAGTTGTGAGCATGATAAACAGTTTATTTTTGTATTATTTTTATTAATTATTATATTTTTTCCATATGAAGTACTGTAAATCTACTTTTCCCCCACCCTGTATATAATAAGGAGGTCATTTCACATTTTTCTGATGTTGAATGTTGCTGTAGAGAAATATGAACATAACATAGTTATTTTTTCCTTATAAATCGCATTTATTTTGTCTGGTTGTCTAAAAATTCTTTATTTTAAAGCCCAACTGCTTTACTAGGATATATTTTGATGTTGATTATTCTTGGTCAATTCTTTTGAGTCTTTCCAATATGTAGATTCAAACCCTTTATTTCAATAAATGCATTGTTGAATTATAACTTTACATTTGTTCTGTTCATTTGTTTGATTCTTTTTTTCCTTAGTGGCTATTCCAATATGTGAATCTACAACACATATCTTTTCCATTTATTGTTTTCTCCCTAGTCTGCCTGTCCTTCCTCCCTCCATCCCTCCCTCTTTGCCTCCTTCCTTTCCTTCCTTCCTTCCTGCCTTTTTTCCTTCCTTTCTCTCTTCATTTCTTCCTGTCTTTATTTTCATTTCACTGTGGTCACTTTCCCCATTTTCCCACATTCCTTATTGTTTAATTTATATTTTTTAATCCTTGTTATGCTATTTTCAACTTTCTTAGGTCCTTTTTTTCCCTCTACTTTTTCCTGAGTTCTGCTAGATTATATTTTATTTCTTCCCATTGCCTTTCTGTATCTTCCATGAGCTCTTATTTCTGCTCTGAGGTCTTACTTCAAAAGTAATCTCTCACTTTCTTTAATTCAAAATCCATCTGCTCCATGGCAACAATCCTCTAGTGTTTTTCTTCACCTGCAGGTAAGTTCTGATGCCCTTGCCCACATCTGTTTCTTAGAGTATATTTGCATTTAGTGTATGTAATCCTTTAGTAAAACAACAACAATGACAACGACAACAAACACCAAAAATCATCCCCGAATCAACTGAATTTCCCTGGACTGGCTATTTGTTGGGGCTGAGAGGTGCGGAGTAACCTCCTGGCTGCTCTCTTTCTCTGCTGTCACAGAGACAGATGCCTCCGATAGCTCTGGCTCCTCTTTGTTATTATTTGCATAGCCTACTTCTGCTTCTCTGGAAAAACACAGTCCAGGAGGACTTCTGCTAACAGACCTGCTCATGCCTTTAATCTCTGATGTTCTACACGAGGACTATAGCTCTCACAAAATAGGTGAGAACCTTCAGAAAATATATTTTTTTCTGGTGTTATTTGATATCTACCCCTGCTGATCTTTATTGCTCCTTCCTGAATATTTTCTTTATCTTATTTACATAGCTCCTACATCACTTGTATACAGTAACTATTAATATGACCTGGGAGTTATCATTTCCTTTTTAAAAATTTTTAAAAAAAAAAGCAATTTCTAGGGGGAGAAGATGAACTATCCCAATATATATAGCAACATAAATCTTTTATGTTGATTTTCTTTTCACACTTGAATAATATATAATATTTTAGTCTATATATATATAGACTAAGTTATATATATTATATAAATGAAGAAATTTCACAAGAATAGGAGAAGAGCCACCCCAAAATATTGGAAGTAGTAGTGCCCCTGCCTCTTACAGATCTATGAATAAGGTCTGTTCCCATTAACCAGATTGGAAAACCTTCTGATGTGCGAACTTG
This sequence comes from Pteronotus mesoamericanus, assembly GCF_021234165.1. NCBI lineage: Eukaryota > Metazoa > Chordata > Mammalia > Chiroptera > Mormoopidae > Pteronotus > Pteronotus mesoamericanus. The sequence goes on from NW_026555310.1 coordinate 9,545,349, forward strand.
GGTGAAGTAAACAGAAGGGTCTTGCCTCAGTAGTGAGGAATAATTTTTCCTAGACTGAGAACTGCTTTACTCTTACTCTGTAAATCTTAAAAGCAAAAGCAAGATAAGAAAGGATCTGTTTCTAAGCAACCTAATTGCACCTAAGAGCAGAGATCAAGAAGATATATAAGAACACAAAATTAATCAGCACCTCAAAAGGCAAAATTTGCAATGCATGACACCTAGTCAAAAATTAGCAGGGATTCAAAGAATCAGGGGGAAGTATCTTTTCCCCAATATTAATGGGGAAAAAATAAATAAATCAAAACTTACCAAGAAATGACCCATATGTTAGAATGAACATTCAAAGAATTGTTATAACCGTATTCCTTGCCCTGGCTGGTATAGTTCCGTGGATTGAGTGCCAGCCTGCAAACCAAAGTGTTGCCAGTTCAATCCCCAGTCAGGGCACATGCCTGGGTTGTGGGCCAGGTCCCCAGTGTGGGGTATGCAAAAGGCAACCACACATAAATGTTTCTCTCCCTCTCTTTCTCTTTCCCTTCCCCTCTCTCTAAAAATAAATAAAATTAAAAAAAAAACTTACCAAGAAATGACCTATATGTTAGAATGAACATCAAAGAATTATTATAACTGTATTCCATACGTTTAAAAAGTTAAGTAGAGGCACATAAGATACAAATAAGACCTAAACTAAATTTCTATAAATAAAATTATAACACATGAGATGAAATATAAATTGATTAGAATTAATTGCAAATTAGACATGGCAGAAGAGACAATTAGTGAATTTAAAGACAGCAATAAATGTTATCCAAAATGAAACACAGAAAGAAAGAATTTAAAAAAGAGAGTTTCAGAGAATTGCAGGACGATTTCATGCAGTCTCAAAAGTACATATTTGGGGATCTTGAAGGAGAGGATAGGGAGGTGAACAAAAATATATTTAAAAAATAATGGTCCCAAATTTGATAAAAATAATAAACTGACAGTTTCAAAGTACTCAAGGAACTCCATTCACAAGAAACAAGAGAAAAGTCATGTCAGGGCCCACCATAAAAAACAATTTCATAAAACTAATCATGAAGAGAAAAATCATATAAACAGTTACAAAAAGAGACGTCCTATGTACAAAAGATAAGCATGATAAGTCTTCTTTTCTGCTGGAACCATGGAGGGTGTAGAAAAGAACAAGAAGCATGTTCTTGCTGTGTCAGAAACCCTTAAGAAAAAGTGAAAGAATTTTGCAGAGCTGAAGATCAAGCTCCTAAGAAAGAAGTTTGCACACAAGATGCTTCGAAAGGCAAGGAGGAAGCTTACCTATGAAAAAGCTAAGCATTATCACAAGGAATGTGGGCAGATGTACAGCACCAAGATTCAATGGCTATGATGACAAGAAAACCTGGGAACTTCTATGTAACTGTGGAACCCAAATTGGCATTTGTCATCAGGATCAGAGGTATCAATGCCGTGAGCCCAAAGGTCTGAAAGGTGCTGCAGCCTCTTTGCCTTTGCCAGATCTTCAATGACACCTTTGTTAAGTTCAACAAGGCTTTGATTAACCATGCTGAGGATATGCTGTGGAACCATGTACTGCATGGGAATGCCCAAACCTGAAGTCAGTAAATGAATTGATCTATGAGCATGGTTATGGCAAAATCAACAAAAAACTAATTGCCCTGACAGATAATGCATTGATTGCTCAATCTATTGGTAAATATGATATCACCTGCATGGAGGATATGATTCATGAGATCTATACTGTTGGAAAATGCTTCAAAGAAGCAAACAACTCCGTGTGGCCCTTCAAATTATCTTATCCACAGGTGGAATGAAGAAAAATAGCACTCATTTTGTAGAAGGTGGAGATGCTGGTAACAGGGAAGACCAGATCAACAGGCTTATTAGAAAGATGAACTAAGGTATCTACCACGGTTATTTTTGTAATCTGGTGAGTTAATACACAGGGACTACTTTAAAATTAAAAAAAAAAAACAACAAATTTTTTTTTCGTTAGAAAAACTCAAGCAAGAGGAAAGTAGACTAAAATCTTTAAAGTACTAAAAGGAAAAAAAGAAAAGCAACCCCAATTTAGAGTTCTATACTCCAAACAAAAGTTTCAAAAATAAAGATCAAATATAGAATTTTAGAAACATACAGAAGTTGAAAGAACTCATCACCACCGTGCATATTATAAGAATGTTAAAAGCCTTGAAAGCAGAAGGAAAGTGATAGCAGATGGAAACAACTTTAAATAATGACAATGCAATATAGGATCATAACATTCACAAAAACTGAATGTATGGTGACAACAGCACAAGGTTGGGAGAAAAGAAATTGAACTGTCACACTATCACTTGAAGGTGGGCAGAGATATGTTAAAGCATTATACTACAAATTTTAGGGTAACCACCTAGATAACAAAATAGTTACAATTAACAAAGGAGATTAAATAGAATGATAAAACACATTCAGTTAATCCAAAAGAAAGCAAAAAATGAACAAACATAACAAATAGGAAAAATATAAAATAAATAGCAAGATAATAGACTTGAATGTAAACATATTATATTAAATATAAATGGTATTGATATCCTAATTAAAAGACAGAGATGGTAGGATTGGCTGGAAATTTGCCCAATTCTCCTTGGTTATATACATTTCAATATTAGTGCTTATTCATCCAATGAATATTTAATTTATTTCAGTTCAATGAAGACACAGCATTTGGTGCTGGGGATACTGCCTCAAACAGGCTGTCTATAGTTCCTCCTCGCATGACCCTTACAATCTGGTGTTGAATGCAGATAAGTAAATAAAAAAAAACTTAGAACAGAATTCTTGGGCAGAGGAATTTGATTCTCCCCTGCATGCCTGGAAACAACAATGCTTTAAAAATCATTAACACCATGACCACAGCTTGTACATTTGAATTACAATAATGAATGATTTCCCATACCTGCTACGATATATAAACCATTTTTATTAAACAATTGGCTGTTGCAATTCAGGATGGAGCAACATCTATGAGGTCCCTCGCCAAATCCACTTCTGTGCGTTTACCATTTCCCAATTCTCTCTCCCTATTAGGTCAGTGGGTCTCAACTTGGGCCAGTTTTGCTTCTAGGGGATATTTGACAATGTGGAAATGTTTTGGGTCATCATGACAGCTGGGGTACTACTGGCATCAAGTGAGTGGAGGCCAGGGATGCTGCCTAACGTTCTCCAGTGCATAAAGCAGCTAGCTCTCCATAGCAACAAATCACCTAGCTCAAAAAGTCAATATTGTGTCTTGGTTGAGACACCCTGAGCTTGTGTGACCAATTCACCCCTGTTTGTCCAGGACATCCCAAGTTTTAACACTGCCAGTCTAGCATCTTAGGAAACTCTCTAGTCTCAGGTAAACAGTGAAGATTGATCATCCCATCTCCTGCTTACTAATATTAGAAAAGCAGTCTGTATTCAAATAGCTGTTCCTTTCGGTACAAACATTCAGTCACCTGTTGTAATAACAGTCATAATCAGCATGAATATTAATTGAGTACATATTTTGTTCAATACTATGCCAAGCATGTTACCTGCATGATCCCTTTTAATTATCTTAACAATTGCATGAGGTTAAAATTATTATCTCCATTTACAACTGATAGGATGTAAGCTTATAAAGATTAGGTAAATTGCTGAATGTTGCACAGCTGGTTTATGGTAGATTTAGGATTATGGTAGATTTAGATCTATCTTGTGTATAGTGACTACAGTGTGCATATTCCTGCTTTCCAAGATTGAAAATATTTTTTCTACACTGTGCCAACCTCATAGTATAACTTGTGTTTATAATGATGATTGTTGGAATAATAAACCAAACAAAATTACATTTTATATAAATATGGCTTTCATTTTCTGGGTTGCTGGTTACAAGAGCATTGCATCAGATTTGAGCATGCATGAAGAGTACAATCTTTTTTAAAAAATAGTATAGAAATTAAAATCACAGAGACTTAAATCTAACTGGATATGTGATGTGAGTGAATTACTCAATTTCTATTAGCACTATGTAGGAATGTGCAAATTAAGTGGGTTAACCTTTCTGAAGTCCCATGTATAGTGCTTAGTCTATTAATAAAATGTCATAGGTGGTACCTATGATGATCAATGAGAGGAAATTGCCTGATATAAATGGCATAGATTAGTTTATTGATGGCATTTTCATTAGTAGAGGATGAGAAAGGAAGAGGACAAAAAATGTGAATATCCTAATGGTATAGTCTAATATAAAGAAAAGCCATTGGAGTCAGAAAGGATTGTGGAATTCCACCTTAGTTATTTAGATACTATATGAAAATGTAACATCTATTAAATGAGGGAAATAATGCTCTTTACTGTTGTAAATGTTGTAAAGATTATTATGACATAGAATACCCATCGCATACATTGTCCTATTTTTTAAAAAGAAAAAAAACTGTATTCTTCAACATTGTCTTCAAAAGTTAGAGCAGGCTGAAAATCAAATACTCCATTACAAATACTACTTTGAGTGACATTCACTGATGGAAATGAAATATCTATTTTGCCTGCAGCCAGCAGTCAGACAGCCAATTAAACAGGTGCAGTTCTATTTTCTGTTATTTGTATGAGGGAAGGCATGGCTCTTAATGTATAGATGCATTCATAGCTGAAATGTAATTAAAATGACTCTAAATTATAATGTACTGAAGGTAACCACTAAACAGACAGGTGTTGATAAGGTCCACTTTTCTTCTGTTTAGAGTAACAGTATGTTTAACTTAGAAAAACAGCAGTAGAAGTTTGTAATTGTGTGATGAATGAAATGACACTTGTGAGAAAGGTGTACAAAAGAAGGGGATTAATTGTAGAAGAATTAACATCCAAGCTGGGTAATTTCCTTGGCAAAAAGTAAGATGAAACTTCCCTTCTCTCTATAACGTTGTTCCACTTTTATAGTGAACAACAGATGGACCAAGTATGATGTAAAAGTAAAGAGGCATGTCAGGAGAGGTCAATTGAAAGCAAACAGAAATTTCATTGTTGAGAGCTCACAGGAGGAATGACAGCCAGGGACTAAATTGAGAGTGTATTCCTTTGTGTTTGTGAAGATTTGCGCATATATCCCTTTACTTTTTCTTTTATATTCTTTCTCTCTCTTGGTTGAATTTCTAGACAAGCTGACTATTTCTTTCCCCTTTGTCTTCATACTGATGTTTAAAACCTAAAATCAAACAGGTGGATCTGGGAAATGAGAAAGTTCTGAACTGGTAATTGCTTTCCGCTGCCCCTGAGAGCCATCCAGTTTCATAGACACAGGTGACACAACTGGATTCAGAGCTACAATAATTCTTTAGGAAGGTAATTGTGGATACGTGGATATTATACACAAAGAAAATACGATCGGTTTAAAAAAAAAGCAAAACCATCAGCAGAAAGTCTCATAAAAATACTGACAAACGGTCAGGGGTAGGTTCAAGTTTTGTGGGGCTCGACGTTACATAATTTTGGGCTCCTTTGTATACTCATTAAACGCAAACTATGAATATTAAAAGGACAGCCAGTTATTGGGACTTTGGAGAATGAGATCCTTTTCTTCTCGAATTTCTTTAGTCAATTTCTAGAAATTCCCACCCAGAAGTGTTCGCCGATTGCAACCTCAGCTTCCCCTCAGCGATTAACGACCCTCTTAAATCCCCAACAACTCCTAAAACACATCGGAGCCCTTGCAAATGAGGCCTGGCCTACAATAACTTTCCGCTGTAGCTTATTTTATCTTGTTTGAGAAGCCTAAAATTACCGTGAAGCATAAATAACAGAAACTTTACATCTGATGCTTGTTATTTCATTATAAGAACTTCAAACCTCACACACTTATCATCTGTGGACCTCCGCCACTCCGCGTGCGGCTGGGGGCTGGGGGTGGTGGGCTGCGCGCCTGAGGGCGAGCCCGGGCCGCGCCTCCCGCTGATTGGCCGGGCCCTGGGGGCGGGCTCTCCCCCGCTCCGGCCCGGCTCGGGGTAGCTATATTGGCACCGTTTTTGCTGTGTCGGGTCGCTTCAACGCGCGGAGCTGGGCTGAAGCTCAGGGCTTCTGAGGGCGGTGCTGGCGCAGGAAGCGGAGCGAGGCTGCCAAGAGCGAGGAGGGGGCTTCGGGGCTGCAGTGCGATGAAGCAGCGGCTCAGGGAGCGGAGACTGGCGGTGTGGGGAGACGGGCCGGCCCGGGGCCGGGGCTGCTGCTCCGGGGGCTGCTGAGGCGCCGCGGCGGCCAGCGCGGAGAGCGGCGGGCGAGAGGGAGGAGAGGCAGCGGAGCGCGCGGCAAGCCGGCTGGCTGGGATTGGCCTCCCGGGTTGGGATCTCCCGGGTGGAACCATGCGGGTGGCCAAGTGGCTGGCGGGGCTGCTCTACCAGCTTTCGCTCTTCATCACCAGGTCTTGGGAAGTTCACTTCCACCCCAGGCAAGGTAAGGTCACCGCGCGGCGCCTTCAGCAGCGAGGTGAGGGCTCGGGGCCCGAGTGGGACAGCCAGACGGAGTGGGGGGAGTGAACGGCTTAGCCCGTTGGGGAACCCTGGCTCAGCAGGGGCTCCGAAACCCCCGTTTTAGTCATCCTCCCAAGCATCCCCAGAGGTTGCCTTTGCGTCGGGTTTCGAGGAATCGTGCTCGGGGGACAGGACTCCCTTTCGGCACCACGCGGTGGGGGCGCGTGGGGCAGGGTGGCGCGTGCGCCCGTAGGGCACGGGTTAGCGGCGGCGGGGAAGCGAAGAGGGATGGGGGAAGGAGGTGGGCTGCTCAGGGCCGTGAATGTCAGCGTCTTTGCTTGGGGAGGGTGGAGCAAATCGGGGGTGTGGGAAAGCAGAGCACTCACACAGAACGCACGTGTGTGTGCGCGCGCGCTCGCCATCCTGTGTGCATTCGTCGCTCCCCAGGGTGTATCGGGACCTGGGACCTCGGATCTTTTAACGTTCGCTTAAAGAGGTTTGGGGTTAGGAGTTGGAAACACGTGGAGGACTCAGTGGCCATGTCGCTGTGGTTGCAGAAGCGCTGGTGAGGACACTGGCCTCGTACGAAGTGGTGACCCCCGCGCGGGTCAATGAGTTCGGTGAAGTGTTCCCGCAGAGCCACCACTTCAGTCGGAGGAAGCGCAGCTCGGAGGCGCTGGAGCCCACCCCGTTCAGGACGCACTACCGAATCAGTGCCTACGGGCAGCTATTCCAGCTGAACCTGAGCGCGGACGCGGCCTTTCTGGCCGCGGGCTACACTGAGGTGCATTTGGGAGCCCCTGCGCGCGGGGCCGAGGAACGCAACGCGGCACCCGCAGACTTGCGCCACTGCTTCTACCGCGGCCAGGTCAACGCTCGGGAGGATCACACAGCTGTCTTCAGCCTCTGTGGAGGCCTGGTAAGTGTTCTCGGGTCCTTTGACGTTTTCTTTGGATCCAGTCGACGGCGCCGTTCAGGCAGCCACCATGCAATGGTTTTTTCGGGGTTGGTGGTGGGTGACCCACGAGATCAGAGTGGGTCACCGGCGGGATTAACACCTAGATGAACCCCAGCCCCTCTCGTGGCACCCCTTCCTGCAGTGAGAGGGGCTGCGAAGAAAAGCAAGTCTACCTGCTGGGCAAAAGGAACTCTTACTGTGAAAAGCTGAGAGACTCTTGAACGTGTCAGACAGGGGCTCGTGAGTCAGGGAGTGGCCCTCTGGCCTCTGCTGCAAGTGAAGTGTGGTTTCACTCAGACACATCCATTCCCCGCCATCTGTTGAGGCAGAACCCAAGCATTTGCTTCAATTTGTCCTTCAGTTTAGGATGATAGAAGGAAAAGAATGAATATACCTTTAATGAAGGATTTGAAAGGAAGAGTTGGTTTTCAGTTGTGTGTGGGTGGTCATTAGTCAGTGAAGAACAGAATAGGGAAGAGGTTGAATCTGCCTGTTTAAAATGCATTGCATTTAAAAAATGTGGAGTATCTACAATGGCCTGGTGCCAGCGAATGGTCATTAGAGTGACAAGAGTAAAAGATGGAGATTTTGTTAAAAACAAAAACAAACACACACGCAACCTCATGGTGCAGAGAGGAAATTAAGTGAAACACATTGGACACAGTGTTTTGTTTCTCTAAAACAGGTTTTAAATCTTTTTGCCATGAACTTCCTCAGCAGTCGTCTCTAAATTCTTCTAAAATAACTTGTATGTTATTTTACACACTTAAAACTATCTAAGTGGCTTCCTTTTAAATACTAACAGTAATAAAAAAAAGTTACGACTATTACAATTTGTGGTACCATGATGGATGTATGTTTCTTTAATAATGCATTAAATATCTATTGGGGTGCAGTGTATTTATTATACTTTTCCAGTGGTGATGACTATAAAAGATCCAGAGAACTACATCAACTCTACCTAATGCAAAAGTATCACTTTATTGGTAACAAAGTCACAATGTCTGTGGTTTTTCCTACAATCATAATTGTAGGAAATGTTAATTACGAGAGGTTGGTGGAAATAAAGATGTTACACTTTCCGATCCGAGTTCATGAAACCCAAGGTAGATAACACATTAAAATATATGCATTCATTTAATCATTAACTCCTCTGATAAATACATGTTCAATCAGAGGTAACAACTAGGGCTTTGGTTACCAGATTCTGGTGTTTGTCTCAAGCAGTTTAGCTTTTTTCTTCGTTTTGTTTTGTTTTTAGGAAAATTAAAAAAAAATAGTTGTAGAACATCGACACTGTTCATTCTTTAAGTAAAAATGAATAACACGTCACATGTAATACTTTATTGCAGGTTAATTGATGTAAGATGTCTTTCTGGGTGTGAATGTTGGTCATTACTGAGTAAAATTGGAAAGTCTCTTTGGTCTTTTTCATGCTGTTATTTTGAGCTATGTTTACATGGAATTCCTTTAACAGTTTTCTTTGTCATGGGTAAGTGTAAAATGCTTGCAACATCAGAATTGCAGAAACACTAATATTTATGTGGCCACCTATACATCAAAAGAAAGAAAAATATTCTTTTTACAGAACCTTTCTAAATGTTTGCCTGGAAAATTCCGTATTTCCTACCACAAATTTGTCACGGTCAATTTTTTTAATTGAACTTCTTGGGGTGACAGTGGTTAATAAAGCCATACATGTTTCAAATGTACAATTTCATATTACGTCACCTGCATCCTGCATCCTGTGCCGGCCGCCCAAAGCCAAGCCTCTTCTCACCACCACTGATCCCCTCTGCCCTCCAGTCCTCACAACTTTCCTTTTGGCAATCAATCACTATACTGTTGTCTCTGGGTCTCCCCCCACCTTCTTCCTTAATCCCTTTACCTTTTTCATCCTCTGTCTTTTGAAAGCCATCAGTCTGTTTTCTGTATCTATGATCCAATTTCTATTTTGTATGTTAGTTTATTTTGTTGACTAGGTTCCACATATAAGTAAAATCATGTGGTATTTGCCTTTGTCTGACTGGCTTATTTAACTCAGCACAACACTCTCCAGGTCCACCCATGCTTTTGCAAAAGGTAAGATTTCCTTCTTTTTTATGGCTGAGTAGTAATCCATTGTGTAAATGTAGCACAACTTTTTAATTCACTCATCTGCTGTTGGGCATTTGGGCTGCTTTCAAAGCTTGACTATAAATAATGCTGCAATGAATATAAAGGTACATATATTTTTTGAGTTAGTGTTTCAGGTTTTTTCAGATACGTTCTCAGAAGTAGAATTTTGCTAGGTCATCAGGCATTTCCGTTTTTATTTTTTCTTTAAGGAAGCTTCATACTGTTTTCCACAGTGACTGCACCAATCTGCATTCCTACCAACAGCGCAGGGGGGGGTCCCTTTTCTCCACACCCTGACCAACTGTCAACACTTGTTTGTTGATTTATTGATGATAGTCACTCTGACAGGTGTGATTTTAATTTTCATTTCTCTGATTAGAGACATTGAACATCTTTTCATATGTTTATTGCCCATCTGTATGTCCTTTTTGGAGAAGTATCTATTCGGGTCATTTGCCCATTTTTAAATTGGATTGTTTTCTTGATGTTGTATAAGTTCTTTACAGATTTTGGAAATTAACTCCTTATCAGATGTATCATTGGGGAATATGTTCTCCCATCCTGTGGGCTGTCTTCATTTTGTTGATGGCCGCCTTTACTGTGGAAAAACTTTTTAGTTTGTAGCGCCACTTGCTTATTTTTCTTGTTTCCTTTACCCAGGGAGATGTATCAGAAAAAACACTGCTATGAGAAATATTTGAGATTTTACTGCTTGTGTTTTCTTCTAGGATTTTTAGGGTTTCGTGATGTACATTTAGACCTTTAATCCTTTTTATTCTTGTGTATGGTGTAAGGAGGTGGTCTAGTTTCCTTTTTTTGTTTTTTGCATGTATCTGTCCAGTTTTTCCCTGTACTATTTATCAAATAGACTGTCTTTATCCCATTGTTTGTTCTTGTCTCCTTTGTTGATTATTGACTATGAAGGTGTGGGTTTATTTCTGGGCTCTTTATCCTGTTCCATTGATCTATATGTCCATTTTTGTGCCAAGCCATTTTGATTACTTTGGCCTTTTTGTATAGTTTGATATCAGGTAGCATAATTCCTCCTATTTTGTTCTTAAGATTGCTGAGGCTATAGGGGGTCTTTTGTAGTTCCATATAAGTTTTTGGAATATTCTAGTTCTTTGAGATATGTCATTGGTATTTTAATAGGAATTGTGTTGAGCCTACAGATTGTTTTGGGTAGTATAGATATCTTAATGATAACTTTTTATCCATAAACATGGTATATACTTTCACATACTTGTATCTTTAATTTCTTTCGTCAATGTCTTATAATTTTTCAAATACAGGTCTTTCGCATCCTTGATTAAATTCATTCCAAGATACTTATTTTTTATATAACTGTAATGGGATTGTTTCCTTAGTTTCTCTTTCTGATAGTTCATTATTAGTGTATAAAAATGCCACCAATTTCTGAATATTAATTTTGTATTTAGCTAATTTACTAAATTTTTCAGTTCTAGTAGTTTTTTTATGGAGTCTTTAGGATTTTCTGTATACAATATCATGTCATTTGCAAATAATGACAGTTTTACTTCTTTTCTAATTTGGGTGCCTTTTATTTTTTTTCTTTTTGTTTGATTGCTGTGGCTAGGACATCCAGTACTATGTTGAATGGGAGTGGTGAAAGTTGACATCCCTATTTTGTTCTCAAATCTTAAAAGGAACGCTTTTAGTTTTTGCCCATTGAGTGTGATGTTGGCTGTGGGTTTGTCATATGTGGCCTATGTTACCTTGCTGTATGTTCCTGTATTCCCACTTTGAGATTTTTTTTTTAATCATAAATGGGTGTTAGATTTCATCAAATAATTTTTCTACCTCTATTGATGTGACCATGTGATTTTTGTCCTTCATTTTGTTTGTGATATCATGCTTATTCATTTGCAAATATTGTACCAACCTTGCATACCCGAAATAAATCCCACTTGTTCATGATGTATGATCTTTTCAGTGTATTGCTGGATCTGGGTTGCTAATATTTTTGTTGAGGATTTTAGCATGTATGTTCATCAGGGATATTGGCCTGTAGTTTTCTTTGAGTGTCCTTATCTGGCTTTGGAATTAGAATAATGCTGGCCTCATAAAAGGAGCTTGGGAGTCTTCCCTTCTCTTAAATTTTTTGGTCTAGTTTGAGACAGATAGGTGTCATTATTCTCTGAATGTTGGGGAAAATTCACCTATGAGGCCATCTAGTCAAGGACTTCTATTTGCTGGGATTTTTTAAAAAAATTATTTCTTCACTCTCATTAGTTGTAATTCATCTATTCATATCCTGATTCTTCCTGATTCTGTTTTGGAAAATTGTACATTTCTAGTAATTTATCCATTTTTCCTCAATTTGTCCTGTTTGTTGGCATATTTTTTCATCATATTTTCATACAATTTTTTGTATTCCTGTGGTGTCTGTTGTCCCTTCTCTTTCTTTTCTGACTTTATTTTAGTCCTCTTTTTTTTCTTTGAGTCAGGCTAAAGGTTCATCAATCTTTTTTTCCAGAGAACCAACTCTTGGTTTCACCAATTTTTTTTTGTTTTGTTTTTAAGTCTTTGTCATTTATTTCCACTCTAATCTTTATTATTTCCTTCCTTCTACTTAATGTAGGCTTTGTTTGTTCTTTTTCTAGTTCTTTTTGGTGTAGAGTTAGATTGTTTGAAATTTTTCTTGCTTCTTAAGGTAGGCCTATAATGCTATGAATTTCCCTCTTAGGGCTGCTTTCACATAGATATTGGGTGGTTGTGTTCTTACTTTCATTTGTCTCAAGGTAACTTGTGATTTCTTCTTTGATCTCATTGTTAAGCCTTCATTGTTTTGTTATGTGCTGTTTAGCCTCCATATGTTCGCTTTTTTAAAAATTATAATTAATTTTTAGTTTTATATCATTGTGGTTGGAGAGGATGCTTGATATGATTTCAATCTTCTTGAATTTATTAAGACTTATTTTGTGTCCTAATGTGCTCTATCCTAGAAAATGTTCCACATGAACTTGAAAAGAACACATATTCTGATGTTTTTGGATGAAATGTTCTGTAAATATCAATTAAATCCATCTGGTCCAGTGTGTCATTTAAGGCTTCTGTTGCCTTTTTTTTTTTTTTTTTTGTGGGGTGGGGGCGGGTGCTGGAAGACCTATCTACTAATGTTAGTGAGCTGTTAAAATTTCCTATTATGACTGTATTTTTGTTGATCTCTCCCTTTATGTTCACCAAGAATTGCTTTATAGGTTTAGGTGCTCCTTTGTTGGGTGCAGATATGTTTAGAAGAGTTAAATCTTATTGGATCAACCCCTTGAGTATTATGTAGTGACCTTCTTTGTCTCTTGTGATGGCCTTTGTTTTGAAGTCTATTTTTTCTTATGTAAGTACTGCTATCCCAGCTTTTCTTTGGTTTCCATTTTCATGGAGCATCTTTTCCTATTCTTGTACTTTCAGTCTGTGTGTATCATTTTTCTGAGGTGGGTCTCTTATAGATAGCATATATATGGGTCAGGTTTTCTTATCCATTCAGTTACCCTATGTCTTTCGATTGGAGCCCTTTGTTTAGATTTAAAGTTATTGATAGGTACTTATTTATTGCCATTTTATTTTTAAACTAATGTTCCCACTGCTCCCCTTTTTTTTCCTTCATCTTAATGAAGACATTTGAACACCTCCTGCAATACTGGTTTGGTGTTAATGAACTCCTTTAGTTTAAAAAAAATTTATTTTTAGAGAGGTAAAAAGAGGGAGAGAACAATCAACGTGAGAGAAACTGATCAGTTGCCCTCATACATGCCCTGACCAGGGACTGAACCTGCAACCCAGGCATGTGACCTGACTGGGAATTGAACTGGTGACCTTTCCATCTGTGGGATGACACCCAGCCAACTGGGCTATACCAGTCAGGGCCCTTTAACTTTTTTTGTTTGTTTGTTTGGGAAACTCTTTATTTCGCCTTCAGTTTTAAATTATAGCTTTCCTGGGTAGAGTACTATTGGTTGTAGGTCCTTGCTTTCCATCACTTTGAATATTTCATGCCAATCCCATGTGTCCTGAACTGTTTCTGTTGAAAAGTAAGCTGAAAGACTTAATGGAAAGACTTAATGAGCATGGTAACTAATTGTCTTTCTCTTGCTACTTTTAAGTTTCTCTCTTTATTTCTAACCTTTATCATTTTAACTATGGTGTGTTTTGGTGTGGGCCTTTTTGATTTCATGTTGACAGGGACTTTCTTTGCTTCTTAGACTTTTGTGTCTTTTTCCTTCATCAGGTTATGGATGTTTTCCTGTATTATTTCTTCAAACAGGCTCTTGATCCCTTGCTTTCTCTTCTCCTTCTGGTTTTTCTATGATGCGGATGTTGTTCAACTTGATGTTGTTCCAGAGGTCCCTTAGATTTTCTTCATTTTATGAAATTCCTTTCTGTTGCTCTGCTTGGGTGTTTTCTGTTATCTTGTCATTTAAATAACTGATTTGATCCTTTGCTTCATCTAACCTGCTGTTGATTCCTTCTAGTATATTCTTCATTTCAGATACTGTATTCTTAATTTCTGACTTTTTTTTTTATGGTTTCTATGTCCTTGTTAATGCTTACTATCTCTTTGTTTGATTTCTCACTGAGATCATCCATTCTTCCTCCAAGGTTCTTGGGCATCTTTATAACCATTGTTTTAAACTCTGCATCTGGTACCTTGGTTGCTTCCATTTCATTTAATTCTTTTTCTGGGGATTTCTCTTGTTCTTTCATTTGGGGCGTATTACTTTGTTTCCCAACTTTGTCTGCCTTTTTGTGTTTGTGTTTATTAGGTAGATCTGCTATGACTCCCAGACTTGTTTTGATGGCTTTATGATATCAGAATCTTGCAGGTTTCAGTGGTGCAACCTTCTAGATCATCTGAACTAGGTACTTCAGGAATGTTTCTTGTGTAGGTTATGTGACTTTTTGTTGTAGTTAGGTCTGGAATGCTGTTTGCCTGTTCATGGGTGGAGTTAACCCTCAGGCTGGATGACTATAAGGATAGACCTTGATCATTGTGTTAAGGCCTACCAGAATCCCCCTTTGGATGTGCTGCTTGTGTGGATAGTTGGGTTGAGCTCTGGTGTGGTCTGAAGCCCACCATTGGTTGTGTTGGTTCTGGGTACATTTGTATGTGGTTGCAGTACAGGTAGATAACAGCTGTTGTGTATAATTGGCCTTGAGCTACCTGTCTGGATCTACCATGCTATTCATTGTTTGTGTCTACTTCTGTTGGGCTTGGGTGTGCATGGGAGGGGCTAAGCTATGTACAAGGGTCAGCTTCCTCCAGCTCTGACCTGGGGACAGGTCAATAAAAGGTCCAAGTCTTCCTGAGGTTGTTTTCTACCTGTTAGCTATTCTACAACCCCCTGAGGTTGCTGGGACTTCCTTCAGAGCCTTCCAAAGAAAACTGTAGATTGGACCCAGGCTGCTCATGACCTACAGACCCTCCCACAATGCATGAACATGGTAGGGCAACTGGAGTAGGGAGGATGACGCCAGTGGGTTCCCTACTTGGAGGCTGCATGGTCAGGCACACAATGGGGAGAAAGTGGCCCCTACTCCAGAGCTATACCACTCAATATCTGCCAGAATTTCCAACTCTAGATCCCCCGGGAGGAGGGCGCTGCAGGTTCAGTTTGAGTGCAGCAAGCTGTCTCCACCTCAGGAGCAAGTTCAGCAGGTTGAGTCACCCAGACTTGGGAGGATAGATCAAAAGAGTCTGCTGTTGGGGGTGGTGCTGGCCCTCCTGCAGGAGGGAGGCAAGCACTTTGCCTTTCCCTGCTCCACAGCCACACAACCCAGTGCCCAACCTAGTGCCTGTCCAAGTCCCAGGCAGGAGCCGCTGAGGGGCCTTTGTGCTGTGAAGTTCCCAGCTCTGAGCAGCAATCAACACCGCTCCCCCCAACACACATACCGCCCCACAGAAGTGAGTTCAGCAGAGCAGGACCACTCGACTTGGGAGGATAGATCAAAACAGTTTCCCTTAGGGGGTGGTGCTAGCCAAGCCTGAAAAAGGGAGGCAAAACAGGCCCCCATTCCAAAGCCAAGCAGCACATTGGCTAGCTGAGTGTCTGCCTAGAGCTCCTATAGAAAGAGAGCACCAAAGGCCCATGTTGGGTACAGCCAACAGACCTTTCTTCAGGTCTTGAGCTTGGCAGGGTGGTGTCTCCAGTAATTGGAGGTATGGGTTAGTACACTCCCTAGGCTGGTGCTGTAAGAATAGGAGTACTTGACCCTGGGAAGATAGTGCCTGACTGTGGTGTGAGATAAGTCCTCAGGGCTGGGACTTCAGTAGCTGACCCTCCAGATTTCTCCTCTGGGCTATACCACCCAGATCTTCTCTTTATGACTCCTGCTTGCCCTGAGTTACCTTCCCTCTACTAGAGCCCTGGGTGAGTGTCCAAGAGCAAGATCCTGTGCATTTAAGAGAAAGCATGGGTTTCTAGTAGACTGCTTCCTCTTTGAGGTAGACAGAATTCTTGCTAATTTTCACTGCTAGGTGCTATGCAGACTTATCTTCCTGGCTCTGGTGCACTGGGTTGGGAGTCCTGTGGTGAGATTGAGACCCCATGCTCCTCAGGGGGAAACTTTGCAGCTATTCTTCTGGCTTCTCAGCCACTGCATGTGGATACAGGGGCCAGCACTCTGTGTCTCCACCCTTCTTACCAGTCACTATGTGTTGCTTCTGTAAATCCTTGGTTATAATATTCCTGTTTAGCTGCCCTGCAGTTGGGTATCAGGTTCATTGCTCTATAATTTAGCTGTAAGTCCAGTTTGGTGCCATGAGGAGCTGAGCGTAGCGTCCACACACTCTCCAGCCATCTTGGAATCTCAATGTTTTCTTGATTTAGAATTTTGTGGCATGGAAAAACATTCCAGATGGGAAGCATTATTAGGAGTGATGTTTCTACTCATGTTGATTCATAATGTTGACGTAGCTCAAATGATTATTCAATATCCCCTTTTGAAATCAGAAAACAGTTGGAAATATTTAAGTCTTAACAGGAGTTCATCCTTTCTTGTCATTGTCAATTTGGATATAGTGGCCTAAGTTATTAGGTATAATTAACCTGATTTCTATATGTACTTTGCTTGTGAGAGACTTACTGATATATCAGAATTTGATTTAACATTTAAAAAAACTTATTTTCATACTTACGTAACTCAGCTTTATCTTAATTTCTTTATATTTGTAAGACTATGTTGGGTACATCAGTCATAGTAGAGATAGAAAATTTCCAGTAATACAACAAATTAGAGGTACCAGTGTCTAAAAATATTAGTGTGATTATCACCGATTATAATGGAAAGTATTAATGAGATCTGTGACATTTCTTTGATCTTTCTCATGTATATGTATATGTGTGTATATGTATAATATATGTAATATATATTATATATAAAACTTGACTGTGTATTTTATTTCTACCCTGACTCTGTCAATAACTTTATATTAATAGTTTCATCGAATAGCAGAACTTCTGGTATATTTTAGAGTCCTTTTTTTAAAAAATTTTATTAGATTCCTCTTTTTTAGTCTCAGAATAAACTTCAGATGCATATAAAATTGTGGTACCCACAACCTGGTCCCAAGTGAGCTGTTTGTAGATTAATCTTGATACAATATCCTGGAAGTCAATAATGCTAGCCTTCTTGCCTTTCTCCTGCTTGCTTCCTGACTTACCTTTGTGACTTTGTGTCTGTGATGATCTACCTTTGACCTCTGTCAGTCCATTAAACCCTAAGATTGATGTTTACTGAAGGATTTTTAGTCAGTCTTGCTAAGAGAAGTTTTTTTTGTAGTTGTTCTTGCTTTATTTTAGCTTTGTTTTTAATTTTCCTGAATATATTGAAATAATCATGTGATTACTTTTTTATGTTAATACGTAAGCATTGCTGGATTTAAGCATGCATTGACCACTGTTGAAAACTGTCACCATACTGGGCCATTAAGTATTCTGACATCTTTGTTTAGGAGGAAGGTGGGAAAATCCTACTGTCCTCTAGTTCTTCTAGTTTCTGATGTCCTTTGTGCCTTGGTTTCTTTGCATCCTTCTACCAGCAGCTGAATTCTGGGCCTGAGAGCTGTGATCTTTCTTCTTTGCTCAGTTTGGGCTCATTGACCACTCCTCTCTCGGACTCTCACTGGTGATGCGTATCCCTCCGAATTCTGGCTGCAACACCTGTATGATTTCTTGTCTGGCTGAGGTATTCATTGTGCAACCCTGACACGTAAGTGCCCTCTGACTCCTATTGCAGCACCCTCCCCATGTAGGGTGGTTTGGTGATACTTTTGGTAATCTTCCAGACCACTCTGAGGGCCTGAAATCTTCCATGGCATTTGAAAGTCAAGAGGGACTTGGTTCCTCAATTTGCCAATTCTGCATTGTATATGTGTGGAGGGGCAGGGGGACTCTTTCAGAGGGTTCCTTCCCTGAATCCCATATGCAGAAATACTTCTTTTGGCCATCCCCTTAAACTGTCTCATATGCCTTCTGCCTCCAAGACCTTAACCCCCTCAAGCAAAAGTTAGCACATATGCATCTTTCCAATTGTTTCCTTTGCCTCCTTCATCCTTTTCTTCCAAATCCACTGAGTTCCTTTTTTACATCTCATTTATTGATGCATCTCCTTTCCAGGTATCTAGTTGATGTAGCATCTATCCTTTCTTCTGGTGGCTGCTGAGGAATGTGACTTTTAGAGGAAAATAATAAACTAATTTTCAAAATATCCCTTTACATAAAACCATTTTAGAAACATATAGGTAGATTCTCTTTAGTTGTTAATGTTGCTTTAACTCCAAATATGTGAACTAATGTTTTAATTTGTATATGATATTTTTTCTACTTTTAGAATTCTTGGTATTTACATGTTTTTCTTGTTCATTAAATCACTGAACCATAACTAATATTGTTTAGTTTTCTTAAGTGCTTTGGGCCCAAGAACCAGAAGGGGCTAAGAGTCTGCCCGAAATTGTTTCATGGGTGTATAATGTTTGCTTTTCTAAAATCTCTTATTTTTCTTATAAGTATTTATCACATAATTCAAATATTTTTGAATAGAAATTTATTTACACATTTACAAAATCTATAGTAGGTGTTAAAATGGAGTTGAATCCTAGAATTACCTATTAGTAATATAATGGCTAACGAGACTTTGCTTTTAGTCCATTGATATATAGGGTCCAGCAGAGGTAACACCACTGAGTGTGGTTTTTAGGGTATGTGAATGTCTCTCATGAAATGGACAGCAATTTGAATATTTTACCTAAAATGTCATATGGTGTGCCTGGGTGTGATATTGTTATGTTCCGCAATTACATGCTTATGATTTTGTAATAAAAGATTTTTATATAATAAAAAGGGGTGTTATTTGTCCCAGACCCTGTACATTGAAACAAAATGTATAGTTATCAAGTCTTAATATTCCTGTGTTCAACTACTAAATTTCATTTTTATGGTCATATTATTGATCTTCTCATAATGTTGGTATGCTCTTGCCAAAGTAAAGGCCAGTATTTATTAAGTCGGTGTATTTTTGGTGTGTACTAGTCATGACAGCATGTGTACGATGTGCAGAGGCCATAACCCCTGTGCTCCACTCCCCCTCTTGTCATATTACCTGGTAGGTTTCCTCCTTTTGAAGGCCCTCAGGGACTAACCTGACCACCTAGACAGTAAACTTCACTATTTCTTGGTGGGATTTAAAGCAATGCAATCCCTTTGGTTGAAAGAAACAGTTTCCAGATGTCATAACACCAGACATTGCATCTGGCTTATACAGTATTCTCACAGAGTAGTTTGCAGTGGCTGTGTGTTCTTTTTTTGAAGTTTCTTACAGGAACCATTCTGCAGCATGTCAGACACTAATGCTCACTGATGACTGATTATTGAGTTGCTCTAGTAACTTTTTGTTCAGACAAAAAAATAAGTACATGGAAACTATCAGTATCTTTACTGGTTTTTTTTTTTGTCTATTCTGGGAAAATTTTAATTTTATTTTTTAAATTTCCTGTTTGCCTTGAACTAATATAGCCCCAGATCATTACACATGTCATTATGGTTTGTTTTTTGTTTGTTTGTTTGTTTGTTTTTTTTTTGGTTGGGAAAATTCATAGGGATCTCCTTTTAGTTATTCATGTACGCAGTCAAGCACACAAACAATACTAGGGAGAATATTTTATGCCTCTACTTTTAACAATCGAGTGCTAGTTGGGTCTTTCAAGAAGCAGATGGCAAGAGGGGATTTAATATGCAGGAATTTTATTTTGGGAAAATGTCTGTATTAGAGAAAATAAGGAGAGAGTGGTGAAGTCTGAAATCGGTCTGAAGCAAGAAGATGAGACTATTGGGTAGAAACACCCCCAGCTGCTGGGTGGTCTAAGTAAGGCTCAACACAGCATGCCTTCAGCCACATTTGGCTGAAACAAGAGTCCCATTTCTCCTAAGAATGCATTTACCCTTAGCATCCTTGCCACAAACAGGTTCTGACTTGGAGTAGCACTTGGGAGATACGGCTGAGGCACAAATACTAGGTTTTGAGGGATTTTATTGTCAAAGAAACCATGAGTCTGGACTAAAAAAGTGTTGACTTCTTTTGTTGTAACTTGTAGACTCTCAGAATTATGCATTTCAAAGCCCACCAATTAGGCCCATCACCAAGTGTGCCCATCATTCTCAGGGCCACCATGTAGTGACACCAGGCACACAATGAAAAGAGTCGAGGGTACAGGAGGTGCTGTGTGGACTTTAAGGAGCAAATAAGAGTGTTATAAGACCTGTGTTGGAGGCTTCTCAGCTGGACTGAGGGATGAAGAAACATATGTGGACAGGAAAACTTGAGGGCTTTTTGTGAGTCTGTGCAGCTGAAAAGTAGGATGAAAGGGGGAGGTTGAAACTAGATCAAGGCCTGAAATGCATTGTGAAAGGTGAGGGTTTGGACTGCAGATGGTGGGTTAGTTCAGTATGTGAGGAGGGGGTCTTATGCAACACTATTCAGGATACAAGGGAGGCGGTGAGCTACGAGGACTACTCTTGTAGTCTCCTATGGGTAAGGAAGAGAGGCCACCTGAAGTACTGTAGTTTTACTAGTGAAGAGTGGGTTCCCATGGAAGGTGTACTGCTGTGGACCAGTGGTTCTCAACTGGGGGCAGTTTTGCCTCCCCGGGGACATTTGGCAATGCCTAGAGAGATTTTTGGGTGTTACAGTTGTGCAGGGAAGGGGAACCTACTACACAAAAGTCTCCTTCAGCAAAGGATTATCAAAGTATCAGTAGAGTTGAACTTGAGCAAACTTTTAGGAGACTCATAAGAATTTAGGACCATAAGAGGAGACCAGATGGTTCTAATGACTCTGACATTAATTACTGAGTGATCCTGTGGTTATTAAACCAAGAATGGTAATGACAGAGGAACCCGTGGCAAGAAAGAGATAATCCTAGATACATTTATTTGATTCTATCATAGGTTTACTTTAATGGTCATAATTGTTTGAATTTATATTTACTTTGTGTAGATTGTCCTTTCCCTTTAAAATGCTACCCATCCTTCCAGATCCATTTTGAGCCTTTCTTTTTCCGTCCTCTATTCTTCTCTAGTCAGAGATGACCAGGCCTTGCTTTGTTTTACCACTGGACATTTTATATGCAATATATTGAACTGTAGCTACTTGTCCTCACTCCTATCTAATTTGTAGAGTTTAAGTGTAGAGGTTAGTCATATTTTTTTTTAGCATCTGATATAGCATATACAAATTCTCAGTACATGTATGAATGAATCAGCTAAAGAAACATTTATTAATACATGCCAAACAGGCTAACTCTTCTTTACATCATTCAGTACAAGAAAATTTAATTAGCAATTTTATTTTAAGTACTTGGATATACTTAAAAGTTTGTATAGATTAAGTCTTTTTCAGATGATAGCTAAGTTAATTGTGTTCATCTAGGCTCACATTGCATTCTTGCTGTGGCTTATTCTTGTTTTGCTTATAACTACTGTTTTCCATAAAATATAGTTAATTAAGCTGTCTGGTTTATATCAATGTACAGAGAAAGATACAAATTGTTCATTCTTGTTCAACAAATACTTATCAGTCATTTATGTGCCAGCACCTTTAGATATTGGTGCATAATGTCCTTATTACAAGTGTATTAAATTTATTAATTAAAAATATTCATGAGCTATAAAAATGCTTTATTACCATAGTAATAGCATGGAGGAGGTATATAGGCTCTTGACTGCATCAATCCAAAGATGACATATTTCTATGTACATTCTATTGAAGAAAATTATTTGCCTGGCTCTACTTAGATGTGAAAGGCTAGAAAGGAGGAATGGCGGTATGTCCAAGAGGAAGAGGGGAGAATAGATACTGGTGATCACAAAAAAGTCTCTACCACAGGCAGTCCTTCTGTTCCCCAAATACCCACTTGCTTTCTCTGCCTACACATCAAACATGCTCATCTTGTCTATAATGAGGCAGCTCTGAAGGGGCAGTGTCTGTGGCTCAAATTCTAGGATCTCTGGGTAATACAGCCTTTTTCATAAAGTTCAGATGTGGCTCTTTGTGGTTAGCAACTAATAAATTAATAAGGTGGTATTTGTACCTCCCCAAGCCCATGTACAGCATGATCAGCATGACTGAAACTAATCTTAACTTCTTATAGAAAGGAGGGAGATATTTAGTAGTCACTGATTTATAGCACTTCTATACTTCTGGGGGTGGGAGATTGTGGAGACCCAGTAACCTGGCAGGAGGAGAGTTTCTTGATTATCTTGATTTATCTTTCTGGGAAGTCCAGTCATTAAGGTCCCTGGTTCTGTTCTCTGAGGGGTTCTTGCCCATCTTCCATGACCACATCTAAAATAGGTTCTGGGGGAATTCAGGAATGCTGGGGTAATTCTGAGAGTCTATTGGTTACAACAAAAGCTGTCAAGGCTTTTTTAGTCCAGGCTCATGGTTTTTTTTGGACAACAGTGGGTGGGGCAAAAGTAGGTTTACAGTTGTGAGTATGTGAAACAGTTTATTCTTGTATTTATTAATTGTATTTTCTATTTGAACAACTGAAAACCTACTTTTGCCTCACCTTGTAAAATCCCTCAAAAACCTGGTTGACTTCTAATGGCAGATCAATTTTTGACAATTGCTTCAAGTTAATTTCCTGTGACAGCTGCCAAAGCCTAAAAGGCATTTGTTAAATTTGTAAATGCCAAGAATATCTTATAATAAAAAGCTAAATACAGGATTCTCATCTTATCGGTAAACCAAATAATATTACTTTAGTTGTGTTCAAGATGTAGAACAACATTACATACATTGTAACCTTTAGGTAGGAATAAATACAAAGGGAGACATAACAAATGAAAAATGTCTAATAATCAGAGTACCATATGTAAAAACAACCATAATGTAAGAGACTAGGAAAATATTATATATATGACAGATGGTATGGTAGTTACATGATATTGTGTCACTATAGATATTATACATCATGTCAAGTAATATTGACTTACACCATTTGACAATATTATGAACATATTTTCATTGTACACCTACAAACTAGTTCTTAATGGTTTATTGTTAAATTTCTACTTGTTGTGATGACTTGACGTTTTATATCTTTAGAGGTATTTTAAGAGGTTAGGAGAGGCTTCCCTGAGAATCCCTACCCAGACCCCATAAGACTGTGGCCATTTCTTTGCCAGTCCTTCTCCACTTTTAGTGAGTTCATATGACTTCAGAAATACTTCAGTGCCTACAACAAAGAGATATTACAGAATATAGTTCTTGTTATTGATGTTTCTGGGACACTATTTGACTCAGAATCATTGGCAATATAATCTTGGGCTGGTGAGTCTCAAGTATTTATTTTCTTGATCCTTATTGGGAATGACCTGGGGAGAGAGCAGCGGTTTTTTTTTTTTTTTTTTTTTTTTTTTTTATTAATTTATTTATTTTTTAAATACATTTGTCTCTGCCTTCCCCCCCTTTCCCTTGCCCCCTCCCACCTTCCCTCCCTCAGCTCTTCCCCTTTGGTTTTGTCCATGAGTCCTTGCTATATGTTCCTTGACTTTCCTCTTCCCTTCCCTTTCCCTGCCCCCCCCTTCCCTCTTGTCTCTGTTGATTTCTTTTCCTTTCAGTGTTGCTGGCCATATTTGCCTTGCTTCTTTGCATTGTTGGTTAGGTTCCGCTTATAGGTGAGATCATATGGTATTTGTCTTTCGCCCCCTGGCTTATTTCGCTTAGCATGATGCTCTCCAGTTCCATCCATGCTGTTGCGAAGTTTAGTACTTCTTTTTTCTTTCTGCTACGTAGTATTCCATTGTGTATATGTACCATAATTTTTTGATCCAATCATCTACTGATGGGCATTTAGGTTGCTTCCAACACTTGGCTATTGTAAATTGTGCTGCTATGAACATTGGGGTGCATAGGTTCTTTTGTATTGGCGTTTTGGTGTTCTCAGGGTATAGTCCCAGCAGGGGAATCGCTGGATCAAAAGGCAGTTCCATTTTCAGCTTTCTGAGGAAATTCCACACTGCTTTCCATAGTGGCTGCACCAGTCTGCATTCCCACCAACAGTGGACTAGAGTTCCCTTTTCTCCACAGCCTCGCCAGCACCTGTTGTTTCACATCCTCTTTATTGTCTCCTCTCACT
This sequence comes from Pteronotus mesoamericanus, assembly GCF_021234165.1. NCBI lineage: Eukaryota > Metazoa > Chordata > Mammalia > Chiroptera > Mormoopidae > Pteronotus > Pteronotus mesoamericanus. Next base: position 9,569,557 of record NW_026555310.1, read on the forward strand.
TTTATACTGGAGATCTGCAATTGTGCTATGGAATGGGGAGTAAAGAATGCTGCTAGAGAAGGTTTGTCTTTTCAAAAATCTTACAATGAATATTTTAATTTAGACTTCTGAAGCCAATATTTTCTTCATATGATCATTCACTCAATGTGGGCTTATATACAATACGGTATTTCCTAGGTGTGATCAGTAGTGGTATAATGAGAAACTGTCAGGGTGTTAAAACTTTTGCATTGAAAAAAGTATCCTAAAATAAAAATGAAGCTCAGTTAATCTTCATGACTTTTCTTACAAAACAATTAAAATTTGCCAAGGGTAAAAAGCGTGGCTATAACATCTGTTTTTAATGGAGAACTTTTTACCCATTTCAAAATATGTTCAATTTTAAAAGTTATTGACATTATTTTAGCACACATTGCCTTTCTCAGGAAATTAGGTAGATAGAATTATTTCTATTTTGTTTTACAAGTTGTAGACCTTGAGGGTCCAAAATATAAATCAATTGCTCAAGATTCCACTAGTGCAAACCCAAGACTCATACTTAAGCTCTCTTATTTCAAATAACATCACTGATTCTCACTATATGACACGGTTAAAGATTGAAAAACTAAGTATTTTAGTTTTCATGGTAGTAATTACCAGTGATCCAGCCCTTAAGTGAAAATCCAATTTAATTAATAGCTGGGAGGAATTTGTTACTAAAATAAGCTCTCAGTGTAGGCTCTAATTGCTTTGTTCAGTAGTACTGTATTTGTGAATGTTGTTCTCTAATTACCTAATGTAATAGCTGTAAATGATCTGGGAAAGGAGTCCAAATGGTTTATATTTTGTGCTTGTTTTTACCCTTCACTGAAATCTGAGAGTACATTATTGGTTGTTGCTACAGTACATGTGTTCACCATGTATTTGGAAAAAAATATATGGATGAATGGAAAAAAATATATGGGTGAATGCCACAATACTGAAATAAGAATATTTTGGAAAAACAATTGTATAAAAATCCTCTAAACATATAAAAATTTTTGCCTATGAGAGTAAATTAAAACCAGTTGTGCAATCACTGCCTTTCAAAACAGTTGGCAAATAGAAGATCATTGCTCCAAATAATTGGGAAACGCTTGCCCAAGTGAAAACTAGTTTTGCTGCTTTTAATAGTCCTCAAAAGAAAGTGTGTGGAATTTGATTGGCATTTCTCATGAATCAAATTGTAGTACCCATCTGCAGATAGGCAGTTGCTAAAAATATGGCATGATCTAAATAGAATTCTATGAACCACCTGTTTTGTTAAGTCTTCAATTCCTTACCAGGTTCTTTTCTAAGTTAAAAAAAAAAAAAAAAAAAAAAAAAGTGCTTCCTTAGGAGCCGTTAAGCAGAGCTCTTAATATTTTTTTTCTTTGAACAGAAAGTTATCTGCAGTGGAGTGGTTTTACAGAAAAATTGGTAGAAGTAAAATACTTTTAACTCCTTCATTGATTAATACAGGAAAATCAGTTTGAGGACAAATTATTTGCCATTTATTCTTTAACTTAGTATTTTGAATCACAAATTTGTTGAAGAAAAGGCCTTTGAGGGATAAAAGCAACATTCTTAGCAGGCTAGGGTGTTCTAGCATGACTTACAAGGAGATGCCGATGGTCTCTGGATAAAACTATACTCACTTCTCACATGGGATTACAGGTTGGACCCATGTGCAACTTTAGTGAAACATTATATCAGAATCAGCTTGTAGTTAGGTTTTGATTTAAAGGGGTGCAAAAAATTTCCAAGGTAGAAATATTTTCAATATTTTTGGGAAAATTGTCACATTATTTCAAAGTAATTTCCTGGGTGGATTTAGATAAGTAACAAGTTGCCTCATGTCTATTTGTATCTTTTAGCAAGATGCTATCACATTTCCCATCTTCAGCATGCTTTTTAAACAGGCAGAAAGTGATTTTTCATGGGTTCATTTACTGGCATTTCAAAACCAGTGTCTCTGTAATTTATAAGGATAGCTGAAATTATCTTTCTGGGAAGACAGAGGAAGCTGGAATTTTACTATACATTGGAAAGAAGTGGTTGTAGTTATATTTAGAAAACAGGCACTGGCAGAATTAAATACACTAAAGTATATATAGGACACTAGAAAGGCATGCAAGATACAGATGAATTCTGAATATATGTATGTGCATATATATATAATCTTTAACACTATAATTTCAGTATATGTAATTGAATTATTTTTTAGCTTTTAAAAATGTGTAATTTAACATATTATCACATTACATAGCCAGGAGTGCCTAGACATTTTACTTTTTAGCACTGAAATAAAATTACGTTACTATCTCAGGTAAGTCCTAACTACTATCACTTAAGAATGTTAGATGGAACAAAGGGATTTCTAAAGAGTTTATGGTAGGAAATACAGGTGTTTTACCATATTTGTTAGAAAAATGTTTATTTCTACAGATAGGTATTGAGTGCTTGCTATGTTTCAGGTAACATTCTTTAGGTTTTGGAACTGTAAAAATAGAAAAGGCTTTGTTACATTTTGAGGAGACATATCTAGTAAAAGTTATGAATATAAAAGAGAACTTTATGATTATAATTGCCACAATCATTTAAATGCATTTAAGTGGTTATTCAGTTAAAAGTAACTTAAAATGTATTTATTACTGACAATGAATTTACAGCAATGATTTCAAAATCATTATCTTTAAATAATTTTAAGATATTTAAAGTTAAGTAATGAAAATGAAGCCTCATTCACCGAAACTTGTGCTTATCATAGTACCTATAATTCAGTAATTCATTTTTACTTCTGAGTTGTTTCTTCACAGAAATATGCTTTCTGTTGTAGAAAGTTGCAAGGATTTAGATGTAGATGAATGTATTTCTATATATTCTGAAGTGCGATGAGTACATTTTGACGTCAAGCACGGAGAGTGCAACCGCCCCCACCTGTCTAGCTGCTGCTGCTGTGCAGCTTCAGCCTCCCTGCCCTGTCTGTCACTGGAGCCTGCCAGGCCTTTCCCCATCGCTGGGCCTTTCAGTGACTGCACCTTCTGTTTGGAATGTTGTCTCATTCAGAGTTTCCCATGGCTACCTCCTCATTAGTTGAGCTTCAGCCTGCCCACAGCATCCTCTGTTGCTGTCTTATTATTTTTGTATTTTCAAATTTTTAAATTAAATGTATTGGGGTGACAATGGTTACTAAGATTACATAGACTTCAAGTGTACAACTCTGATATATCATCTCTATGTTGCACCGTGCACTTACCACCCAAAGTCAATCTTCTTCTGTCACCATATATTTTCTCCATTACACCTATTACCACCTGGCATACTATATTTTTGTTGTCTGCCTTTTCCCATATGAGTATAAATTCTTTGAGGGCAGAGATTTTTGTCTTGTTTATCTCTGTGTACCTAGCCCCTAGAACTGTGCTGGGAACATAGTATAGGTGTTCGTTAAATATTTGTCAACTATTTTACAGGGTTTGTAAAAATTGATATGTGATAATAAATACAGTATAATGGATTAAGACATGACTTGTGGAGCCAGCTTATGTGGGTTCATATCCTCATTCTGTCACTAGATATGACTTGGACAAATTATTTAGCCTCTGTTCCTTACTTGTCTTGCCCATAAAGTGAGGATAATAACGTAACTTACTTCAAAAAGTTACTGTTAGGTTAAAATTAATTAAAAACATTTATATATGTATAAATGATGTCTTCTGTACATATCAGTTAATTATTATAAATGCCTACCCTTGATGATTTAGCCTTACCAGGCTAGAAAAAGGGATCTATCTACAAAAGCAGCTGGCTGTTTTGAGGGCTTCTTTCCACTCTCTTGACAACCAACAGATGCCAGCCCTTCTTAGTTCATACTGTGAGCGCTAAAACATCCCCCATGCTGGTCTTCTCCTAGCTGTACAGTATTATTTAATCTTCTAAATTTATTGCCTTGACTGCCACTTGATCCTCCACTTCTCTTCAAACCCTTTAATAATTCAACAATTGAACCCCTCTCAGAATATTTTAAAATGCCAAGGTAAAATACAAAGTCAATTCAATAGAAACATAGTTATCAAGATATTTAAAATAGTTGTTAAATTAAAATGCAAAGGTTAAATATAAAGAGATTCTTAAAAGCAGCAAGAGAAAAGCAGTTAGTTACCTACAGGGGGAGTTTCCATAAGACTGTTAGCTCATTGCTCAAAAGAATCTTTGCAAGGGAAAGGGGGGGGGGGGAAGGCAGAGACAAATGTATTTAAAAAGTAAATAAATTAATTTAAAAAAAAAAAAAAGAATCTTTGCAGGCTAGAAAGGATTGGTAATATTCAAAGTCATGAAAAGCAGGGACCCATAGCCAAGATTGCTCTTCCCAACAAAACTGTCATTTATATTAATTTTTTAATTGTTCAGTTACAGTTGTCTGCATTTCCCTCCCATTACTCTCCCCTGAATCAAAAGGCAGATAAAGAGAGCTTCCCAGACAAGAAAAAACAAAAGGAGTTCATTATCACCAAATCATTATCCTATGAAATGTTAAAGGAGTTATTTAAGAAAAAGACAAAACTATGAACAATAAAATGGTAGAAATACATAGCTATCAACAATTGAATCTAAAAAACTAAGCAAACAAGAACAGACACAGAATCATGGATACAGAGAGCATTTTGATGATTGCTAGGTAGCAGGGGGAATGGGTGAAGAGGTGAAGGGATGAAGTACAAATAGGTTGTTACAGAAAAGCCACAGGGATGTAAAAGTACAGCGCAGGATATGGAGCAGCCAAAGAACTTACACACATGACCCATGGACAGGAACAATGGTGGGGGGATTGTCTGAGGGAGTGGGGAGTGCTAGGTGGAGGGGGGCAAAGGGGGAAAAATCAGGACAACTGTAAAAGCATAATCAATAAAATATAATTTAAAAAATACTTATGTAAATTTTTACTTATTAGCACAATACCGCTGGGATTGATTGCCTACATTCACAGCTGAAGAAAATGCTCAATTTCAGTTAAAGGGTAACAACGAGGATGTAACTTTTTTTGTCACTCAAGTTTCTGGACCCTCTTGATTAAGACATCCCACATGCAACAGCCTCCATATTCTAGCTTCAGCCAATGTGTCCAGATTTGTATCCTGCTCAACAGCAGCTGAGTGTACAGAGTAGGCAATAATAGCTTTTCATGATTCGAGTATTTACTGTGCCCCATGCCTGCTGTGTGTCAGGTACTATATTAAGCAATGGAAATTCAGGGCTAGATCTCTGCCTGCATGATGCCCCCTGTCTAATGAGGGAGAATAATTATAAACAGTAAAGAAATATATAAGTACAACGTAATAAGTTCTCTGAAGAAATCAAACAGTAATATATTATAAAGAAGTAACATTTTCAGCAGGAGGCATAGGGATGTGGTTACCTAGATAGCTGGTCAAGGAAAACCTTTCTGGATAGCTGATATCTAAGCTGAGAATTGAGGGATGACAGGCAGCCAGGAGAGAGATGAGACTGGGATGTGGGGTGAAGTGTGGGAACTGGAATACTTTAAGCAGAGGGAACAGCATATAAGAAGGATGCTATCCCTAGTCATTCCTGAATCCACTTACTTTCTTCTCTTCCTTTATATGTACTGTTTGTAATCCTTGATTTTCTTTAGTAGCAGCTAGGCAAATAGAAATATTTAGTTTTTCTTCCTTTGTTACACAAGTGATCATGAGCTATTCATCCTGTTTTACAGTGATATATTTTGGTTTAATTGTGTCAGAGATCTTTCTGTATTGCTACATAGAATGTTTATTCTCTTTTTGTCTATAATCACAAGATATCCAGTGCTATTAAAACCAGTGCTATAGTTAACATGTCTGTAAATGTTATTTCACATGTGTGCAAATGTACAGTATCTATAGGATGAATTCTCAGAAGGGGGTCATTGTGTCAAAGGACAAATACATTTGTTATTGTGGTATTGTCAAAGTGTTTTGCATTGTGATTGTACTAATTTACATTTTCAACAGCCACATATGAGGGTGCCTGTTTTTCCAGACAACATATCTGAAGTATATTATAAGATGAAGATTTTTCAAGTGTCATGGGTGAAAATAGTTTCTCAGTTTAGTACAAATTTTTGTTCTTTCTGAGAGAAGTTTAACTTTTTTTGTGGGTATTGAGTCATGGTTAGAATAACATGTCCTACTTCAGAATTATAAAAGAATTATTTCATGTTATCCCGCAATGCTATTGTGGTTTTATTCCAAAAGTTTACATCATTGGGGTGGGGGGAGGTAGAAGAGGGTATGGGGGGATAAATGTGATGGAAGGAGATAACTTTGGGTGGTGAACACACAATGCAGTATACAGATTATGTATTATAGAATTGTACACTTGAAACTTAACCAGTGTCGCCTCAGTAAATTCAATAAGATTTAAAAAAAAATTCATATCATTGATCCTTTAGAACTTAGACTGTGGGATGTATCCAAATTATTTTTTCCAGATCCCTGTCTACTTGTTGCAGTGCTATTATAAGTTCTGTATGATTTAAGATTTATTGTTTGCTTTTTTATTCAGTTCATTGGTTTGGTCTCCATGTGCCAGTTTGGGAGTATTTAACTAATGTGGCTTTATAATATTTCAGTATCTTGTAGTCGTAGCCCTACCTCATTGTTTTCTTAAAATTATCTGGTATTTTTATTTATTTTTCCATATGAACTTTAGAAGCAATTTACATATTAAAAATCTGTTGGTATTTTATTTAAATTGGGGTCTCATGTTTATAGATTTATCTGGGGATGCCTACTACTCAAGAACAAGGCAAGTGATCCCATTTGTTTTTTTATTTTATACTTCTCTATTAGTACCTTCCTGTTTTACAGACACTTAAAATTCTTATTTTATTACAGGTTTTTTAATCCTTTTATTTGTAAATAAATAATATCTTTTAGTTGTTTTTTATGTGTGAAAGCTATTGAAGCCTGTGTATTTTGTCTCACTGAATTCACTTAGTGTTTATAGTAGTTTTGCAGTTAGTTTCTTTTAAGTTATGTACTGATATTATTCATGAAGATGACAGTTTGAACTCTTTTTGTCCAATATTTTTATATTTCTAATCTATTTAATTCTGTCTAGTATGGGTGATACTGGGCATCCGTGTGTGTCTGACCTAAGTGAGAATGCCTTGCATGTGTCTTTGTTTTTCGTGATACTGTCTTTGGGCTGTGATATAATTTATCTTGTTAAGGAAGCATCAATCTAACTATATTTTATTGATATTTTCAAAACCAAATTCATTGAATTTTTTTCAAAAGCCATGTGATTTCTTTTTTCTATTTAAGTGATTCTAATGAAATATTAATAGGGTCTCCATAATGAATCATACTTGCATTGTTATAAATTCCATCTCATCATGTATTATTTTCATGTGTTGCTGAATTTTGTTTGCTAACACAATTTAGGACTTTTGATATTCACGTATGAGCTTATCAGAATTTTTTTTTTTTAATTTTGGTGCTGTCTTTACCATGTTTTGCTATAAGTTCACACTAATTTCATAAAAATAACTTGAATGTTTTGTAAATATTTTGGAGCAATTCAAATAGCAGTGGAATTATTTGCTCTTTCAAGGTTTGGTGGAATTTCTCTGTGAAATTGTCAAGGCCAGGAGGTTTTGTGATATGACTGATAACCTTTTATATTATTTGATAGCAAAGGGGTCCGTTTAGATGTTTAACATTTCTGGAGTTATTTTAGTAAATTATATTTTCCCAGAAAGTCATCTCTATCATAAATCTTTCTCTCACTGTTTTTCTGCTTTTCTCAGACGTTTGTATCTTGTAGACTTTTTGTTTCAACTGTCCTCCCATCACTCTCATCATTATTCAAGTTTTGTGATCTTTCTTCTGGGTTATAGCCTCACTCTTACAACTGTTGGAATTTTTTTTTCCTTGCAACCATCCATAACAGAATGTTACTAGGTTAAATTTCATACCTTATAGTCTTACTCATTAATTTAATATGTTATCCAATATCTGGTACGTGGCAGGCATGAGAGGCACGAAGAAAAGAGTGCAGGCAAAGTTCTACTCTCACGGAGCTTATATATTAGTGAGTACCAGGCAAGGAACAAATGAAAATATCCAGTAGTGATAAATACTATGACGAAAAATGAAACTGGATTATAGAGATAAAGATAGGATGTCGGGTGCCATTTTATATAGGGTGAGAATGCAGAGCAGAAATATGAACCGTGAGAGAGAGAGCCATCAGGGAGAAATCCTTGAGACAGAAGGTTTAGAGAGTACAGATGTGCTGATGTGAGAGTACGCTTGTCACATCTGAGGAATAGCAGAGATGCTAGAAGTGCAGCTCTAGAATGAGCCAAGGCACAAGCGGGAGAATTCAGAACTACTGGTCGGTCATCCGTGTGCTTGGAGGGATGGGTGGTGAAAAGGGGTGGGCAAATCACACAAGATATTGTAGACCCTTGTAAGAATTTTTGATTTTTACTGAGTGACATGAAAAGTCATTAGAGTGGGTGGTTTTTAGTTTTGTTTTTGTTTTTTAAGAGTAACATGGTATAGATTTATGAGAAGTTACTGTGACTCTTCTGTAGAGCCTAGACTATAAAGGATGATCAGTTTAGCTTGAGAAGGAGATCATGGATGTAGTGTGGGAGAAGTGATTGGTTTTCAGTTATACTTTAAAGGGTAAGCAGTCAAGATTTGAAGGTGGATTGAATGTGGGATGTGAAAGGAAGAGCCATCCTCGATTTATCTGAGGATTTTTGGCCTGAGAAATCTAAATAATAATGTTGCCATTTACTGAAATAGAGAGCTTTGAAGAAACAGTAGGTTTGAACCAGAAATCAAGAGTTTGGCTTTGGACGTGTTATGTTGTGAATGCTACTAGTTATCTAAGTAGTGGTGAAACTGAATAGTGAGTTGGATATAGGAGTCTGGACTTCAGAAGACAAGTTTTTGTAAAAACTTTTCAATGGCTCCCCATTGCTTGGAAAATCTAAATTGTTAGCATCACATTTAACATCTCCTTTTTCTGACCCTGGCCTGCCTTTTATGCCTTGTCTCTCACATTATTACTTTTCATAGACCAGGGCAAACAAATTTTCTTATTTCTAGAATGTGCTAGACATTTTTACCATTTTTGATGGTGTTGCATGTACTTTTCTTTATGCCTGGAATGCCTGTCATCTATTCTCTGCCCATTGGAATACCGTCCAGTGTCCAGTGTTTATGATTTTTTACAGGAGCTGAGAAAGGTGAGCCACGGAAAGGAAACTTTGTGTTCAGTTGATGACGTTCAGTGGGCAGACTCCTGGCTGTCTTGCTCTGTGTGCTCGTTTTAACCTATGGCGCAGTGTATTTTTTCTTAGTGATAAAGAAAGTAAATTTTTATTTTTTTAAATTTTCAGATGGGAACATTTAAAGCACATGATGGTGAATATTTCTTAGAACCTATAATGAAGGCAGATGGGAGTGAACACGAAGATGACCATAACAAGCCACATCTTATATACAGACAGGAATTAAAGAGGAACTATTTTCTGCATTCTCATAAGCCTTGTGATGTTTCAGGTAAATTATGAAGTAAAAGTATTTGGGTTAAATGAAGATACTATTTAAATCTTTTTATAGATTAGAATTTATATATTTTCTTTAAATGTTGAAGTATCTGCTATATTAAACAAATTTCTTGCCTCACTAGTAATCATCTAATGTCTGTTTGCAGTTTTGTTGTAGCAGATTGAATTTAAATCCAAAAAAGTATGCAGCATATGGGATATGTAGCAAATAACCATGAAAATTTTTTACTCAATGTGTTAATCATACTAGTGTGATTTAATTTTTCTCAGCAAATTTTAGATAATTACAAGGGAACCTACGTAACAATAACATGTTCAGTTTTGCATGCTTTTAACTTTATGTAAAGGAAACGTTGTGTAGAGTTTTCTGTGACTTACCCATTTTGCTGTGCTTGGTGACTGAGGTTCACCTACTTTGGTGCTTGCAGCAGCCATTCATTCATTTCCTTTGCTGTACAATATTTGGGTATATCACAGTTCATATGTCCATTTTCCTGTTGAACTTTTGGGTTGTATGCAGTTGTTCACTATCATAAGCAATGCTGCTATGAATATTCTTGTCTCCATCTCCTGCATTTGAGAGTTTCTCCAGGGTATACACATGGATACTAGGTAATTCCACATTGTTTTCCAAAGTGGTTTTCATCATTTTCCCCCTAAAATTCAGACTGTTGAAGACTTGTAATAGATTAGAACCTAGGAATCATAGATCTCTTTAAAGTATAAATCTGTTGCTAGTAAGATATTTGTACATTGTGTAGAAGTCATATTAAGAGTTGTGTCCATATATGTTTATGAATCTTCACCATATCATTGTGTGACATCCTATGAAGAATGGAGAAAGGCACCTGCCGTTACCATCAAAGTACAAAATCTAAACAAAAGAGTTGGATTAGAAAGGATTTGAGATTTTAGGTGTCCATAAACTATAGTTCCAAGCACTGAGATGCCATCTGTTTTGGGAAATAATGATATGTAGGCCTTTGAAGGCTTTCCCTGGGAGTGCACTTCTTAACCTTTGCTATTATAAGAGTGCCATTTTGGAGTGGTTCTCACTGTGTCTAAGGCCGTGTTTTAAGTCTTTTGACATAATAGATGCCTTTCTTATGCTTTTAATATGAGCATAAGGGTTTCATTTTTATGGCTTCAAAGAAAACACAAATGGGTACAGCTTCACAATAGACTTCTACAGAAGGCAGCTTATGCTTGTTCTGATCTACCATTCAGTAGCAGCTTGTTTAATGAATTGTTTAGCTTCTTAAGAAGAAAACCACCAAGTAGACACTCTGAATGCATAAATGTTTCACATAATGATATGCAGGGTTTTTGCATTCACAGTCAGTGTTCATTATCAGAAAGAAAATGGTTCAAGAGAAGCCAGGCTCTTTTGTTTAAAATTTTTTATACTAAAGACTTGTTATAAAAACTACAAATAAAAAAACAAATAGAAAGCTACGGGTTTAGTTTTCTTTTATTCACAATATATTTTTTCACAACATTTATCTACTAAAATGTTAAAGGTAGTATCCTTCTTTTCAATTAAATTACCTTAATTTTTAGGTACAATTACCATACATATTTTTAATCACTAAAATCAATCAATTAATGGCCTAAAGTAACTAGTTGCTAATCATTTTGTTCATAAAGAGTTCTGAATGTATTTCATAAAATATTACCAAAAGCTTTTTTTCTTTCCTAATTCATACATTGTTGGTAAGAAACACTTGTAAGATCTTATATGTTCTTTAGGTGAACCTTCATCCAGGAGATTTCTTCAAATAGATGGGCTTAAAGAGATAGCAAATGAACCACAATGATTAACTGGAAAAGGAAGTGTCATCAAAACATATATTTACTGATGGTTTTAATTTATTATGACCCTAAAATATTGTAATTCATAGTGGCTTCAGCTTTGATGAATTAGATTAAATTATTTTCAACATGAGATTTTACCATGTGTCTTGAGGCCAACAAGTTATGTTCTGTAGCTACACCTCGCCGTAGAGGATGCCAGGCACCGATGTACACATCAGACATATTCCAAATAATATCCAGTAGAAATGGCAAAACACACACAACCTAAAAAGAACAAAAAAACCCCACACACACTAACAAAATTAAAACCAAAGTGGAAGGAAGCCCTGAAAAAGACTGACAGGTATGAACAAATATTCCTGGATTGTAAGTGAAGTTTTATTATTGGTTATCCTCTGAGAGCAGATCAGAGCTGATGTGTGTTCCTCAGGATGCCTGGTGAGCCCTGCTCCCTCTCATCCATGGCCACTCTGTCCCTCTCATCTTAGTGTCATGGGGAAGGAGTGGAGAATGTTTGCAGAGCAATAAAGAAGAGTGAGAATGCTCTTTCTCACTTGCTCACTTGCTGTGAGTGAAAATGAAATGTTTCTCAATGTGTTTGAGAAGATGTTGGCCAGCTTTAGAATTTCTGTGCTTTTTCTAATTAAAAAAAAACATTTTTTCATTCTTATAGTCTTTGAGTCCCTAATATAAATAAAGGATTTTATTGGGTAAATTGAGTCTTTCTTACATGAGGCCCAAAGGTGTAAATAAAAACCCCACAAATACATAAATTTTATAAAACTGAGTCAAGGCAGCCCTAGCTGTGTTAGGAATGATAGGGTATGTAGCTCAAGGGGCAGAGCAACAAACTGCCCTGGGCTTTTACCAAGGGAGTGATATGTAAACCATTTAATCTCCAATAAGAAGGATTTGTAGGCCTTTTCTAAGCAAAAGGGGAAGGGAGGGCTTATATTAAAAATGTACCCAGGATTTGTTTGGTGAAGTATGGGAAGGTGACAGACATGGAGATAATTGCCTTGAAACAAATTTCTTACATTTCCCAAGAAAATGGCACATGCCATGTCACACAGGGCCACAAGGAGTAGCATCTGGGTTGGTTAGGAGGTGGGAGGAGTGAGGGGAAAGCATGGGCAAAAGGCATTGTTACTACAGTGGCCGAAAGTTGTTAGGTGGGAGGCCCCTGTTGGACAAGAAGTAAAACACAGATCCTGGAGTTTCGCAGTTGGAGGGTTTGCAATATGATTTTAGTGTACCCATGAAAGCTGGACGGTGGGAGCATATGTAAACAACTTTGGCTATTCATTTGGGCCTGTGTTTAATGAATGACAAATCAATTTCAAAATCTATGAAGGTTAGCTGGAACGGATCTATAGATGAGTGGGAATAGTACTTCTATCTTTAAAGTCCTGCTGTATGTGGGGAAGCGTGGGGGAAGCAGGTGAAGATGAGGCTGTGAGGACACACAGAGATAGACCTCAAAGGACTTTGATGATTTTGTAAGCTACCCCATAGGCATTGGGGAATCAAAGAAGTTTTCAGAGACATCATATGATCTATTACTATTATATTACTCAGCTGTCAGCTTTCTTTTTTAAAGGTAGTTTAGGGTTTGAATGAGAAGAGACTGAAGGCCAGGGGGACTGAATCAAAGGAAACAGCTCTCTTGTCAGCAAAGGATTTCAATGTCAAACAAGTAAAGTGCACACGAAGAAGTAAATTAATTTCCTTAAATCTCTTTCTTCAACTTAGAGATTTGTAAATATTTTTTTGTATGTCAGTCATCTATTTGGATATTTCTCTGTATGCATGAGAACTGTCTTTTTAATAAAATCATATTCATATACAAATCATTTCCCTTGTCTTTAAAGATGATGATTTAATCAGCATCTGTTTTGGGAAATCTGACATCGTTAATGTCAGCAGAGGTCACAGTTTACTTAGGAAGCTGGGAGTCAGGGAATAGAGTTCTCTTCTGGCTCTGTTACTGATTTTGAGAGTTTAGCTTCTCTGTCTTAATTATAGCATACATAGTGGATAGTAAATGGATTTAATATTTCCTGCATAAATGTTAATGTAGGGGTTTCTAACTTAAATACCTCACAGCTACAAGGACCAGACAGTTACCAGAAATGAGTGAAGTGACATGTCCTTAGGACGTCCAGGTAGCAACAGGTCAATTTTACACACACACACACACACACACACACACACACACACGTGCACACACACCCACCCCCCCCCAACACCCCCCCGCCCCCGCAAAAGGTGCATTGGAAATGTGGGATCAGTATTACTTGATCTTTTGACTTCTTTATAGAGACGTTAAAAATGTGGGGAAAAAAGTATGATACATGAGAGCTGAATTTGGCTTGTTACCCACCAAATTGCAATCTCTTACTTAATGATTTCTAAGTTCCCTGCCACTTAAAACATTTTATAAATTTGTGGGCAGAGGAGGGGAAGCCATCAATCTAGAGGCAGAGGATTATAAATAGGGCCATGACCATCGTCAATATTTTCAACTAATAACTTGTTAATAGTGTTTTTGAGTCAGCTCAAGCTTCTAAGTATATATAGAAATGACTCTAGAGATTTCATTCTTCTGACCGTCTTTTGTTAAAACCACTTTCTCAAAGATCACTTATGACCTACTTGCCAAAAGCAGTAATCTGTGTCTTACTGTTACTTCACTTTAGGGGAATATTTCTCACTATGGATCAGCTCCTCATAATTGAATTTTCCTTTCTCTGGCTTCTCTGACATACTTTGTTTCCAACTTTGCTGCTTTTCTTTCTTACTATTTTTCCTATTTCTCTTCCTCGTCGATGTTACTGCTTTCCCATCTCCTAAGCATTTTTAAAGTGTTCTTCTTGGCCACCATTTTTTTATATAGTCTACATGATTTATGTTTTGTACTTCCATAATTTAACTGCTAATTTAAATGACACATATTTGAAAGTGATTTAAATCTAGCTTGTTTTGAAATGAGATCTCAGGTCTACAAGTGTCTGATATGCTCATGGTTCTTGGATGTCCCTGTGGCATCCTAGGTTGATACATTTAATCTGAAGCCATCCTTTCTCTTCCACCACCATCTTCATTCATATCCCCTAAATAAGCCTTTTTTCTTTTGGTGTCCAAATTTTTGTCTAAATCAAGCACCTGCTATAGTGGAAACTTAAGTGTTAATTTTTGAAAAAAATCCTACTCTGTTACCTAGAGAAGACTGATTTAGATTCGAATAACAAATTTGCCTCAACTACTCAGGCCTATCCTTTTGCTTTGTTAATCAGTATTCTAAAGTGCATGAGAGCAGTTTATTTTCTTTAAAAAATTTTTGTTGTTCAAGTACAGTTGTCTGCATTTCCCCTCGCCCCACCCATCCCCACTTCCCACCCTTGATCCTACCCACCTTTGGCTTTGTCCATGTGTCCTTTATACATATTCCTTGGTGACCTGTCCCCTTTTTCCCCCTTTTATCCCCGCCTCCCCTCTGGTTACTGTCAGTTTGTTCTTTATTTCAATGTCTCTGGTTATATTTTACTTGCTTGCTCTGTAGATTAGGTTACACTTATAGATGAAATCATATGGTATTTTATTTTCTTAAGGAGCTATTTTCAGTCTTATTGTATTAGTAATGTTCTTAAGTTAAATTTCGTCCCAAACCAAAGAACAATTTTAAATTGTGAAATTTGACCTATTGAAGTTTTGAGATTGTGAATCCTGTGGTCTTAGAATTACCTCATAAATATTATGAAAAGCTCTATATTTTTCAAAGTACTCTTCATAGTTTTAACTCATTGATTCCTAGAGTAACTCTGAGATACAATTCTCCTCAACTTACAGATGTTTTCTGTGACAGGAAGAAATCTAGTGGTAGTGTGACAGTTGTTTGTTCCATGCAGGCAGGGTTATTTTATCAGCTGACCTATTTTGGCAATTGTACTGTGTGCCATAATAGTGAAGTGTGCATTTATTTAATAATGCATTCTACGGAGAAAAACCAATCTTTCATTTACAGTGCTTGCTTTGTGTTATCATTCTGTCTGTGGCAATGTCCCAGAGCTTTGAAGTTCTATTTTATTTGTGATTTTATTATCTAGTTTTATTTCTAATGAGGTTGCTGATTCCCACATTGGGTGAATTATGTGAAACAGGCAAATGAGAAAGGGAACCAAAATGCAGGAATCAGAGGTATGTTTACCAAGTCAGGTGCATTTTGAAAATATATAACATGAAAGGTAACTTTTAATGCCTTACATTTTAGGTGTGTTAACAACATTCCTTTTTAGGAGGATTACCTACCTACTCTGAAGAACTGAAGTTTTTTTATTATATGATTACATTTTTATTGCATTTTATTGTATTTTTATTGTTTATGCTAGTATAGTTGTTCCCACTTTTCCCTCCTTTGCCCACCTCCACCCAGTGCCCCTCTCAGGCAATCCTCATATTGTTGTCTGTATCCATGGATCATATATATATACACACACACACATACATACATACATACATACATACATACATATTCTTTAATCTTTAAAAAACCTTCCTTTTTTTATATGAGAATTATATTTTCCATATTACATCATTAAACTGGAGAATGTTTTACAGGTAGAAATGATTCATTCTTTTTAAGTTTTTAAGGCAAGTTTTTTTAATGTTTCCTCTCTGCAAGCTTAGAAATGAATAGGAGAGGGTTATGAATCTTAAAGTATAGAAGAAGCTATGCCACAGCTATAACCCCTAATTGAAGAATAAGCTATGTTGTGTCAGAATACAATGATGTCAAACCACTTTTATATTTTTTCCTATTTGATTGTCTCTCACTGTTTGTAAAATTAGAGCTTCTCATTTGTTGCTAGGAATTTTAATTTTTTTCTGATTATGTCAACTTGTCCTAGTTCATGTATTTATCAAGTTTACGTTTGAGGAGGGACTGAGACTACTAACTTTCCTTTGAAATATTTGGTACATCTGGTTTTCTGTTCTACCCCCACTAAGAATTTTTCTGCCTTTGCTTTATATTGGTCCAGTTCCTATTTTGAAACTCATACATAGGGTTTTTAGTCACTTTGCAACTTGGTTAAGTTCCTGTGTGTTTTTATTGGACAGCAATGTAAGCCTCCATGGCTAAAACCAAATACATCTCCATTTACCCTTCGGTGATCTGTCTGCCACTTTGTATATATTTTTTTGGCTTGTTTCATGCTTTTATGTCACTTATCCTTTGAGAAATTTCTCCTTAATCTTTTCCTTCCACAGTGAGATATGTCTCCTCAAACTAAAAAAAATACAAACAAAATCTTTTTCTCTAAATGAGTTTATTTTAGGTACTTAAGGTGCTTTTCACTTACAGAGATGAACATGTGAATAGAGTCATTAGTTTTTAGCTCTTTTATCAATCGTACCTTATTACAGACTCTTGCTTTACTGAAAATTTGATTGTTTTATAATTAGCATCTTATTCATTCTCCTTTGGCTAATGTACCTGCCCATAATTTTATAAGATTAAGAGTGTAGGCTTTGGAATCACTGACCAAAGACTACAAACAATTTAGGGGACCTACTATTTATTTTGCATATAATGTACACTATCTTGCATTGTTTTAAAATTTGTTATATGCTTCTGCTACCCTACCTATTAGTTTTAAGATTTTTTGTTCCTTAAATGTTATGTTTTATTTCATTTTTCACATTCTTTATAGCAACTAATGTTATGAATATAGCTGTTGTGTAAACAGTTGAATTGTTAGTGCCAAAATCACCCTTTTGACAGGTGCATAAGCAGAATTTATTCAGATGATTTGGGGCCTCACAGGAAAACCAACTGTGACATGGAAATCAGAGAAGGCTTACTTGAGGAAAAAACTCATTCTTTGAGACTCCAAAGATGAGAGGGATTTAGTCAGGGGAAGGGGAGAGGGTGAGAAATACTCCAGATAGAAGCAACAGCATGTGCAAATACCTGGAGATGGGGTGGGACTTGTACCGCCAAGGGAACTGAAAGTATTTGAGAAAAGGCATGCGATGCTAGGAGATGGTAAGATGATATGCTGGAGAGGTAAGCAGGGGCAAGTTTATAAAGGTCTCTGTTAAGCCCTGTTAAAGGATTTAGGCATTAACTTGACACCAGCCCAGTGAATGTTGGGAGTCATCCCCCTCCCCCTGCAGTTTAAAGGAAGGCCCTGAAACAGGGTCTGATTACTATTTTCTTTAGCCTCAGCTAATTGCTGTTATTGGAGACAGAGCCTTAGGGAGCCAGCCTCACCATGCCCATGGGGTCAGGTCAATGTAATGAACTATAGGCTAGGAATGAATGGGGGTAGGTACCCAAAGAAAAATCAGGTACTGTTGTGAGAAGTTAGATGAATGGATGCTGGGTAGAGAAATGAGAACATGTGCTAACAAGGGGATGGACAGTTGTGACACTGGTGTTTAAAAATGTGTGTTCGAGGTACCTTATTTTTTTAATCCTCACCTGAGGACATGCTTATTGATTTTAGAGAGAGGGGAAGGGAGGGGGAGAGAAGGGAAACATTAAGGTAAGAGAGAAACATGGATTGGTTGCTTCTCACATGGACCCTGACTGGGACTGAACCCACTTGCCTAGATATTACCTGACTGGCAATTCAACTCACGGCCTTTCAGTTTATAGGTTGATGCTCCAACCAACTGAGCTACCCTTGCTAGAGCTGGAGGTGCCTTTGAGCACTGCAAACGGAGATGCCAACAAGGGAATCAAGGGGATGTGTTTGACATTAATATATTAACAGCCAAATTTGTGTTTTGAGAGAGGTAAAATGGACAGAAGACTTGAGATATTAGTAACTAAGATACAGACTATGGTAAAAGAAAGAGAACCGGTACTGTTATTCTTAGTGTAAAACTGTCCAGAATTTTCAGTTAACTTATTTTTCCACTGCTGTGGCATTTAATAATTTTATATACTTTCCAGAAAATTGGGATTATCTGATGACTACCCCTCAGTTTTGTTTTTTTTTTAAATGAGAGTGCAAATAGAAAGGCTAAAGGCAATGTTTAGGTTGTGACTTTTAAAATCTGATTGTGCAGCAAGAAATTTGAAGAAATTTCTGAATGCTCCTTCTTTTTTTAATATATCCACTGCTATCCCTGGTGAACTCAGTCCTAGTCTTCATCTAGAAAGAGAAAAAATATGGTATAGGGTCAATAAATCAAAAGCCTGCCCTTTGTTTCCCACCTCATGGTGGGCCAGGAGCAGGAACACAAGAGTGCCAAGTAATGCGTGGTTATCCCTGATTCACATTCTGGGGTGGGGTCAGGCATTGAATAAGTGAAGAAAAAAGCTGACTGCTAAGAGGAGAATCTTGCTCTTGTTCCCCATTAATAACTCCGGAGGATGAGGTCTCCATCTTGCCCCAACATGGATTTGTTTATCCATTTGTTCATTCATTTACAAAGTATTTGTGTACCTCCTTCACTGGAGTTCCAGAGGTTCTGGGGCCTGCTTAACATGTCCCATGACCAGCCTGTACAAGTACAAGTTCAGTGAGGGAAGGAGAAAGGGTATCAGGAGATGAAGTCAGAGTGGTAGTGGGAGGCTAGATCATGTAGTTGTGGGTGAATCCAGGTGTGGGGCCTGAAGATCAAACAAATTGGTGAGGTTAAGAAAAATAATAGAAAAATTATGAAGACAAAATTTCTAGGATTCTGTCCAAGGCCTTGGAAAAAGACTGTGACAGAGAGACAAGAATTTTAAGCTGCTTTAGATTCATAGTAAATCCACCTTGACACATAGGACCTTGTAAGTCACAATAACAACTTTGCCTATAACTCTAACACTGGAAACCACTGTAGGATCTTGAGCAGAGGAGTGACATGATCAGCTTGCATTATAAAGGGATTACTCATTTTGTTGGATGGAGAAAAGACAAGCTGAACAAGGGTATAATAAGCAAGGAGAGATTGGAGGATCCTGAAGTAATCATGTGGAGAAATGATGAAGTCTTGAATTACGGTGGTAGCTATGAATTTAGTGAGAAGTAGCCTGACACTGTATAGTTTGATGGTCAAGCTGATAGTTGTGTGGATGAGGTTGGGTTTTAAGGGCTGAGAGTAAGACAGTTGTTACAGTATTCTAAGGTGGTTCTCCTTGCCTTCTCAGAGAAAATGGAAGGATGGAGTTGTCATTTACTAAGATGGAGGAGACAGTGGGAACCACAAGTTTAGGAGGGAGCATCAGGAGTAGGTTTGAGACATTTTGAGTTTGGGGTGCCAATTAGAAATCTAAAGGGAGAAAAGACAAATAATAGAATATATGAGCTGGAAGGTCAGTATGGGGGTCTGGACTTGAGATAATAATTTAGGAGTCAGACAATAAATCATATTTAAATGTATAAGACTATTTGAAATTGTATAGGGAAAGAGTTAGTTACAGAAGAGAAAAATACCCAAGGATTAACTGTGAGCATCTCAGTGTTTAGCAGCTGGGGAGATGCGAAGACTAGGAGATTAAGAAATAAGTGCCAGGGTGGTGATAGTAAGACAACTGGGAAATGTGTGCCCCAAAACCTAAAGAAAGATTTTTAAAAAGGTAGGACTAATTGATTGGCTAAGTGGCATTGGGAATTCAAAGAATGTGATTTGGAGCTGATTTTTGAGTTTTGCAAACTAGGAATGATTGGTGACCTCAAATGTTTTGCTGATTGGAATTTTTTCAAGAATGTTTACATGAATAAAAGTTATAAAACTAATAAAGGACAGTTAGATGAACTATTTTTAGGCCTTTCTTGTTGGGGAGTTATCCTGTTGTGGTGAAAATGTTAATTAGAAAAAGGTGATATATTAAACTTTGAGATTAGCATTAAATAAAATGAAATAAAATGCTTGTTTGAAATAAGAGCTCATCTATCAATAATTTTAAACTTTATTTCTTTTGCAAAATCCAAAAACAGTGTATAGTTTTACTAAAAACTGTCATAAGCAATAGTCAATAAAACCATATTTTGTAAAAGTTAATTGAAATACTTTATAGGAATTAAAAATATATAGTATATAACATTTATTCAGAAAAGTATTTCTATATGTGGATCTGCTTCGGATATTGTCTTTTCTTCTACTGGTCTGTTTATCATTGTGCCAAAAGTGCCTTAAAAATATTATAGCTCTATTATAAGTCCTGAAATGTGGTAGAAGAAGCCCTTGAGTTTATTCTTCAAGAGTGTCTTGGTTTTTCTTTCTTTTTTTTAAAATTTTATTTTTCAATTACAGTTTACATTCAGTTATTTTATATTAGTTTCAAGTGTATAGGATAGCAGTTAGACAGTTATATAACTTACAAACTGTTTTCCCCCTGATAATTCAAGTACTCACCTGGCACCATACATAATTATTACAATAATATTGACTAATATATTCCCTATGCTGTACTTTATATCCTTGTGGCTATTTTGTAACGACCAATTTGTACTTATTTATCCCTTTATCGTTTTCACACACCCTCTTCACACAAACCATCAGTCTTGGTTATTCTTGACCCTTTGCATTTACATACACATTTTGGAATCAGATTTTGGTTTCCATAATAGGAAAAAATATGATTGAATTTTATGGGATTGATTGATCTGTTTGGCGAAATGACAGCTTTACAATATATCTTCTAATCCATCAATGTGGTTTATCCTCCATTCTTCCTTAATTTCCCACATAATATTTTATATTTCTTCCTGGGTATTTAGTCATTTAATTGTAAGTGGTATGATTTTTAAAATTTCATTTCCTAATTGTTACTTCTACATAAATATGCAGGGAATTTATAATATGTTTAGCAACTTTGTTCATAATAGTCTAATAGTTTATCTGTTGATATTTTGGATTTTGTACATGAACAGTCATGTAGACAATTATTTCTTTCCTTTTAACCTTTCCATCTTTTATTTCTTTTTTCTTCTTTTTTTATTGTACTGGCTAGGATTTCTAAAACAATGTTGAATGGAAATGGCAGTAAAGAAAATCCTTGCCTCATCACCAATTTTAGAAGGAAAGATTCCAACCTTTTGTAATATGTACAAGTCTGTTGGTTTTCCTTAGGTCCCCTTTATATGACTAAGGAAATTTCCCTAAATTCCTAGCCTAAGACTTATTATGAGGGGGTATTAAATTTTATTAAAACTATTTTCCTTTGTATATACCAAGGAGATCATGTATTTCTACCCTTTGTTCAGTTGATTGATTCTCAAATGGCAAGTGCACCTCGAGTTCTAACCAGACCGGATTTGGTAATACTTTCTTTAGAATTTGTACATTTATGTTCACAATTGAATTAGCTTTGAAATTTTTCCCTGATTGTGTTAGGAAAAGAGCAAAGAAGATGAGTGCCTATTAGAAGAGAGTGATTGAAATAATGGATCATTGTATATGAATTGTGTAAGGACGCCATCATTTTTATTTTATATACTTAATATTCTTTTAGATTTACTTATCAGGTTAAGGACCTAAGAGAAAAGAGCTCTATATATTTGTGGAGAGCAATAAATGTAAATTTTTCTCTCTAAGGTATTAGATGATTAATCAGCCATATAGTTCATTTTCCAGTTTTCCCTTGGTTGGACTAGCAAACAGAGCTTAATTGCAAATGCTTAGTGAAGTAAATTTTAATCTTTGGCTCCCTACTGCTAACCATGTGATGCTTTCCTCTAGAAGAGGAAGCAAAGATTTTAATTATTTGCAATTAGAATCTGATTCAGTATTGCAGCATTCAGAAGCAAGCCCTGTTTAAAGACATTGAGGCGTGAGACTGGGCTGCTCTCACAGTGAGTAGAATGCCAGAGAAAACTGCACGAGGATGAGGATGTTCCTTGTTCCTCCTCATTCGGTGAACATCATTACTGCTGGAGTGAGAGGTGGGCCCATTGCCAGGTCAGGCGACAGATACGCTATTTCATGTGGAGAACTTCCAGACCTCTGGACCTGCCCCAAAAGGCTGCTTCCTTTGGCTTTTCTTCTTTGGAAGAAAGCCAGAACACTGAAGGGAAAAAACTCCCTGTCTGATCTGTCAGTCTGTAGTCTGCAACTTCTTTTGCACATACACAAATGTAGCTGGATGTTAGATTAACATGGTGTTAAGTAAGATTGACAAAAACATTCTTTTAAAAAGTTGTGTTTTATTCT
Source organism: Pteronotus mesoamericanus (assembly GCF_021234165.1). Classification (NCBI taxonomy): domain Eukaryota; kingdom Metazoa; phylum Chordata; class Mammalia; order Chiroptera; family Mormoopidae; genus Pteronotus; species Pteronotus mesoamericanus. The sequence goes on from NW_026555310.1 coordinate 9,592,118, forward strand.
GAGATGTAGCATAAAATCAAATAACAAAATACCTGCTTGAAAATGAGAGTTCAGTCTATCAGTGATCTCAGAGTTTGATTTTTTTGCTTGTCAAAAGCTAAAATGAGTGGACTTAATAAAAGCTAACAAAAGCAATGTGAAGAAAAACTGATTCCATAAGTGATGTGGGGAGAATGGAGACAGCTGCACTTGAACAACAATAAAATAAATTTATATTTTATTTATAACTTTTTAAACATTATTCAATATTTTCCCTGTTATGAATATCATTTTATCAACTGCATACTATGCATAGTTTAATAAACCACATCTTTACTGTTGGAAAAAAAAATAAAGATACTAGGTGCAAGTAAGATACCACATACTATTTTTATTTTTCACATTTTACATCCATTTAATGACTGCCTTTAATTAGATCTAAGTTTTTTAATGTTAAATTTACTTTGGAAAATACCTTTTGTTCTTGAAAACCTTTTAAGTGAATATTAATAGAGGAATATTTCACATGAGAATTCTATTTTCAGTCAAAAGTGTTTTCAATACAGAGCCTGGAGGAGTCAATTACAGTGCAGGAATAACAGAATAAAGAATGAATTATATGAATGAAGTATAAGCTTAGGTTATATTATAGATTTTCATGAGTTTTAACTTTATTTTTCAAAAATATTCAATAAAAAAGTAGAAATTATAGTTAATAACATAATAGCAAATGCTTATACTCATTTCAAGTTATTTCATGTGCAAAAATAGTTTTATACCAATACTTGAATTGACAAAGCACATAAAGAGATTATAGTATTTGTAAATTGCCACTTTGAACTAACTTTGCATTTTGGGAGCATTTTATTTTATTTTTATTTATTTATTTTTTTTACAATGAGACATATACAGCTTTATTTAATAATCTGTAAAAAGTCATACTCTGGCAGAGTGACATATTCCCTATCTTGGCAGAAAGCAAATACTATGACTGAAATGCTTGGGAGCATTTTAGAGTGTTTAGTACTTAAAATTATCTCAAAGCATTTTTTGGAAACATTCCACTGACATGAGACAGATTGTCAGATAAGGTGGGAACCTTCTAGCTCAGGAGCAGCTCCTGTAGAAGTCTAGAGAACAAAGGGAGTTATATGTTGTCTGTTAAATCACGGTAAGTGGATATTGTTTAGAAATGGACTGCCTTGAAGGCTTATCTGAAAACAGGAAGATAAGATTGATAAGTTAAAGTTCTCTACTGTGGTCAATTTTAATAGCATTATGCTATATTCCAACTTCAGCAACCACACATGCTTGCAAAATAAGCCTGGTAGATGTGTGTTCAACATGAATTCTGACTAACTGACTTTTCTTTAAAGAATGAATTTATCTCATACGATTTTCAAACATCTTTTCAAGAAATAGAGTGGGAGTTTGGAATACACATTGTCATATGTATACTTGTGCATCTAAATTCTTCTGATTTTTGTGTTATTTGGTTAGTTTGTCTTAATCTCATTTTTCTTAGAATATCTGAAAATGGATAAAATCTGAAGGTATGGAAAGGCCCTTTGTAAAATGCAAAGGGGTACACAGTTCCTTTTCTATGCTTTTAAAGTGGAGAGGTTGGGAAGCCCAAAGCTGGAGAAAGACATCTAGTGAATATTTCTTCCCACAAAGAAAGAAATTTAAAGGTTTTGATTTTATGAATGAATTAGTGCTTATTTTCAACTCATGATCTCTGCAAGAATCCTTGATTTAGCTTATTAGGAAAATCTGTCTTACATATCTTTAGAGCAATTCCCATGGGCTGGTTTCTTGAGAATGTGGAAGAAAGGGTATTTACTCTGTAATACTTGACCAGTGTACTGTTTGCCCTTTCAGCACACTTAGCAGAAGGAACTACAATTTGTTGCTGGATGTAGAATTAATGGGAGTACTTTGGGGTGTTTCCAGTGCCCTCCTTTCTTCTTTTGGGACAGCCAGAGTAAAAGGAAAGTATCAGGTCTTTCTCAAGTCTATGCATTGTGGAGCGAAATGCACTTGTATCAAATTCTTGACTCAGATTTTTATTTCTGTAATGCAGGGAGAACTAGAATCATATTTTCATGAATATGAGTAGCTAGTTGCTCTTTTAGCTTTGTAGGAGGCAGCATTTTCTATTATAATCCTGGTTACTAAATTCTTGGAATTCTACATGTATTGTCACATATGACCTTTATAAGAGTCTTGTGATGTAGAATTCAGATGTAATAATTGATATTGAGGAAATCTGAATTCATTTCTTTGTTATGCCACTTATTCAGTTGGTGGCTGATGAAATTTCATGTAACCTGTGTCACATGTCTGAATTTCAAAATGTGCACTGTAATAGTAACTGATTCAGGGATGAAATGAGGACTAATGATGTAATGATTCCTTCATGCTTCAAATTGCAGCTGGTCACAGGCAAGTCCACACTCTTCTTCACATTTATTAGGAGTAGGTGCAGTTCTAATAATTGACTTGTAAATGTCTCTGAAATAAAACATTTTATAAGCTTTGTGCTTCAATTCTGTGGTTGAGATTTCTAATAATATTGACAAATCATAGACGTCTCTAGAAATTTTTCATAGAGTAGTACTGTTTTAAACATTTGATATGTTCCAAATTATATTTTATTATGTGACCATGGACAGTTTACTTAACATTCTTGTTTCTCATTTCCTTCACGTATAAAATGGGGATAATAGTACCTACCTTATAGAGTTATTACTAGTAAAGGAGATAACTTATGTGAAGTACACTAGTACTGTGTTTATTATTGATACAAGTGTTGGTAACCAAGTTGATTGTTACAACATATCACACAATAGATACAGAAAACAGTTTAAATTGTAAGAAAACAAGTTGGATTTCACAAGATATCTAATATAGTCATTCTTTATTTCATAGCACACTCAATTCTTTGAGTGGGGAATCTGGTTGGGCGTTTAACAAGTGATTTGAAACGTTGATGGTCTAGAATATGCTTCATTTGATTTTACGCCCTCATATTGGAATGAGTGGTTACATACTATTGGACAAGTATAAAGCTTGTTTTCTCATCTGGTCAAACACAGAGCATTACTGTCAATTCTAGCTTCTGTACAGAGACTGGAGTGAACTTCTTGCTTGATATGAGAAAAGTCAAAGGCAAGCTCTTCATTTTTTAATTGCTACTATTGTATATTGCAATTAGTGTTACCTTGAAATTCTGGTCCGATAAACCTTCTTTTGCCATATTCCTCAATATATTCTTTTTCTCCATCTCCCTCCCAACTTTTTATCATCCTTACTTTCTTACTCTTAATCCTTTTTGCTTCTTTTCATGACCATTTATTGAGCACTTGCCAAGGCAGAACACATTGCCCAACAGTGTTCTTAGTCTGTAGAGAATTTATAGCTTGGCGGTGGTCATGGTGATGATCGTGCTTAGTGGTGGGTTGGTGGTGATCAGGGCTTGGACTCTATATTATGCACAATGAAGATTCATGGACAGTTTTTAATAAGGATGAGATAAAAGGGATATTCCAAAAAACGATTTTTTGGGCATAAATGAATGATGAATAAAAAGAGAAGAGATTGAAGATGGTGAGGCTAGTTGGGAGACTCTCTAATTTTGCATTCACGATTCTAGTAACAGGTGAAAAAGACCTGAATGAGTTTAGAGTCATTGTTGACAACAGGTGCAATACTAGGAACATTTAAAGGAGAAATTTGGTGACCAGATACAAAGGGTAAAGAAGACCCCCATGGGAGTAGGCAGTTTAGTGTGAGTTCTGGATAGTAGAAGATTATTGCTCGTAGTAGTAGAAATAGGGAAACTGGGAATATGAGAAAAAATGCCATAATCAGTTTTGTATAGTTTGAATATGAGGTAATGTTAGGATTTTAGAGTATACTTATGGCTTTCTAAATACATTCTTTAACAATAACTTTTTTGACAAAGCCGAGATTCTCCCCACCCCCCGCCCATCTATAAAGTGGCTATGTTAATGATTTCTTCCCATAATAGTGAGAAGTGAATTTAAGGGAGGCAGGAAAACTATTTAATAGGTTGCCTACACCTAAAATAAGTAATCTGTTATATTAGCTATTAATACTGTCATCAAATCCTTAAGTCAGAAACACAGAGATAGTTAGATTTATATTGTATTTAGTTCTAATGTCAGTTTCTAGCTCAGTCCCAGGCCACCGATGGAGAATAAGGCCAAGTATTGAGTACATTCTGTAACAAATTAGTTAGGAACCTCATTTCATGCATTGTAATTCTACTTGAAGTTAGTACATGATCCTATTGTAACTTAGAGTAATTTGTTCAAGCAGGCCAACCAGATTCTTAGTCTAGGAGAGTGACTGATAGCTATTTCACATTATTGGTGGTATGCTAGATCCATGCTCATCGAAGAGTCCATCTGCAATGAGATAAGGAGTTCATAGTGGAATGTGACTCAACATACCACCCTCATTATCAAGGAAATCTTGCTATGGAAGATTGTCAACTGAACTTAACAGGACATTAAGTAAACCACTTTTGAACCACTTATGTAGAGGACCATAAATTTCCAAAGATAGCTGAAATGTCCAGTTTCTTTGTTTTCCTTTAATAACTGAAGATCTATTTTAAAATAGTATTGAACCACGTATACTAGGGAATTGGTCAAAATTTTTTTTCAAATTGTGGGACATTTAAGTAAAATTATGTGTTTCTAATTACATATTGTTTAATAAGTTTTAGTAATTTGCATTCTTATGTATTAACTTTTAACAATCTCTTTGCACTTAAGACCACAGTATCTAATAATAGGAGTTCTATTCACTGATTATCATTGTTGCATTATGTTTGTGATTTGATGGTTTGTTTTGGTCTAAATTAGTGTTGGGTTATATTACACTCGTTATTAATAAATGATATCATTTTAGCACTTGACTTGATGGAACATAAATAGAAAGAAAAGCATTCCATAGAAATGATGTAAGTGAATTGACAAATGAGCTTTGAATATGCTTATTTATTTAGGGTATTTGGAAAGGTCACTTTGTCATCATTTGTTATTCTGCTTAAGTATAAACATCAAAAAAGATGAGATTAAATGTTTGGCTTGTAAAATAGTTATACATGCTGTTTTTAAAAATAATACTATAATTTGAAAACTACTAATAAAAGAAGTTCATTGCAGTGATTGAAAGTGCACTGCGATGTTCGAGTTTGATAGTCTTGTTTTTTCCCCCCTCTTCAGGCTGTACCTCATACAGCCAAAACTCTTGGAGGTGTACACTCCCATACCTTCTGGCTCACTATATAAAATTTTATGAAGACACATTTGTACATTTAGTGAAAGTTTTTACAAAAATAGGATCACACTATACATATTAGTTTGCCACTTATTTATTTATTTTTTTAATTTAAAAACATTCTGGACATCCACAAATGCATAGACCTAATTTATTTTTTTTTAATTTTATTTTATTTTTTCAAATACGTTTGTCTCTGCCAACCCCCCACCACTTTCCCTTGCCCCCTCTTTCCTTCCCTCCCTCAGCTCTTCCCCTTTGGTTTTGTCCATGAGTCCTTGCTATATGTTCCTTGACTTTCTTCTTCCCTTCCTTGTCCCCGCTCCCTCCCCTCCCCTCTTGTCTCTGTTGATTTCTTTTCCTTTCAGTGTTGCTGGTCTTATTTTCCTTGCATCTTTGTATTGTTGGTTAGGTTCCACTTATAGGTGAAATCATATGGTATTTGTCTTTCGCCCCTTGGCTCATTTCGCTTAGCATAATGCTCTCCAGTTCCATCCATGCTGTCGCAAAGTTTAGTAGTTCTTTTTTTCTTTCTGCTGTGTAGTATTCCATTGTGTATATGTACCATAATTTTTTGATCCAATCATCTACCGATGGGCATTTAGGTTGCTTCCAACACTTGGCTATTGTAAGTTGTGCTGCTATGAACATTGGGGTGCATAGGTTCTTTTGTATTAGTGTTTTGGTGTTCTTAGGGTATAGTCCCAGCAGGGGAATCACTGGGTCAAAAGGCAGTTCCATTTTCAGCTTTTTGAGGAAATTCCACACTGCTTTCCACAGCGGCTGCACCAGTCTGCATTCCCACCAACAGTGTACTAGGGTTCCCTTTTCTCCACAGCCTCGCCAGCACCTGTTGTTTGTTGATCTGTTTATGATGGCCATTCTGACCGGTGTGAGGTGGTACCTAATTTCTTTATTTTAACAGCTGCATAGCATCCCATTATTTAATTATTCCTATGCTGAGAATTATTTAAAAAGTTTTAAATTGAGTCTCTTGTATTTTTTAGTTATAAAAGCTATTCATTTGAAAAATCATGGAAAGCTTCTAATAGCTTCTAATAGTCATACTGTATTTCATTTTATTGTATTTCATATTTCATTTTATTGTCTTCCTTATTGAAACAATAGCAAATGATAGTAAGGAGAGCTGTCATATTGTTTTAACAGCATTTAGTTTTGTGTATTACTCTTTGCTAAGAACTTAATAATATTATATATACTATGAATATATGAGCCAATATGAAATACTGCTTGAACAGCCACTGATATGCAGCCACGTAATCCTGCTTCCATGTGACCTCTGATTTTGTCCACCTGCCTTTTGGTCACCTGAGTTGACGAACATTCTAAATCTCTCATTTGCCATTTTTTCACTCTTATTATGTAGTTAATTATATCCATGTTTTTGTAAAAATTTTTTATTTTGGCTTTTAAACTGTATAAAAATGTTGTAATTTATTTTTATCACTGAGAGTGAGAAGATGTTGGGTGTTGAAGTATGAAATTAGTTTTCTTCTAAATTTAGACAAAGAATTGCATAGAATATTTTCTTATTTCATTTTCTATAGAGATTAAACTCTTATGTGTATTGTTAACATTGTAGTTGTTGTTAAATTATTTCATTTTCCCTTTTAACAACCTTCACTGTCAACCTTTTAGTTGTTAAAACCACAGACCCTGGAGCAAGATCCCCGGATTTAAACTCCAGATATGCTACTTGTTTGTTAATATATGGCTGGATTTTATCAACCCATTTCTAGAAATCTTTTGTTTTTTTGGTGGGCAAAATTACACTATTCGCCGTTATTACAATAAATGATCTATACAGTTTTGTTCCATTTATTTTTCAGCTCCATTAATGATCAATTGTTTGTGAGTTCTATAATTTCTATGTTATAGATTACTCATCTATAAAATGGAATTAACAATAGTACTCATGCTATACAAATGAGTGAATACAAGTAAATTTAGCAGAAATATACTTGGCCTACAGTAAGCAATATGTGCTAGATGTTATTTATATTAATGATGCTCTAATGTTGTTTCTTTTTTCCCTAACTTATTATTGCTGACTTTTTTTAAAAATCATCCATTCCTCCTTAAAATGGGAAGTTCTATGAGTATCTGTTTTTCTTTGTTATGGTGCTTATTTTTGAGTCATATTCACACTTATGTTGAAAGATTTAAAAGTAAACAATAACTATATCCCTTTTTGCACTGTTATGTGGCCTATATGCCTTCCTCCCCTGCTGACAATTTTCTAAGTGAATGTGCTAATTTTTACTGTTACCAGTGGTACATACATGAGAAGTTCAGATGTCCCACATTATATTACCATGCCTTGTTTTTGTCAATATTTTTACTTTTAGCCATTTTGGTAGGTATATAATCATGTTTTATTGTTTTAATTTGCATTTTTCTGGGTATCAGTAATACTTTGCACTATTTTAACATTTATTGCCTTTAAGTTTTATCTTTTGTGGTGTATTCAAGTCTCTTTATTATCTTTTTTTATCGATTTGTAATTATTAATTATAAAATCTGTATTTAAGTTCTTTGTTGTTTTTACATATATTGCAAATACCTTCTCCTATTCCAATAGAGTGTTTTTTGTTGAACACAAGTTCAAAGTCTTAATTTGGTCAAATGAATAGTCTTTACAATTAATGTTTTTTGTTTCGTAAGGAATCTTTTTCTTTTTTTAAACCAAGATCATGAAGATACTCTGTTACAGCATTTTCTAAAAACCTCATGAAACAAGTTTGGGATTGTTTCCTTCTTTTCAATTCTTTAAGAGTATTTGAAAAAGTACTGCTCTTTAAACATTTAGTATTTATTGGTAAAGAAATTTAAGGTTGGATTTTTAAAGGAATTATTGATTAGGATTCGTTTTTTTGAGAGTTATGTAGGTATTTAGACTTCATAATTCTTTATGGGTCAGTTTTGTTTATTTCTTTAAACATGTTCTTGGGAACATTTCTACATTTGTTTGCATCAAGTTGCTTATGTCCCATTAATGGCCATAGGATCCTGATACTGGTTATTTTTTCCTTTTTTTTTTTTTTTATTAATTCCTATAGAATTGGATCTTTAAATTTCAAATTTATATATTCTTTTGTTTTAGAAACTTTTTTTGCTTTGCTGCATTATCTTCTTCAATGTTTTCATTCCAGTTTGGAGTTCTTAGTTTTTTGTTTTAGCACAGAGCCTTCTATTCTAGTTTACTCTCTATCAGTCTGACTGCTCCAAGCCCCAGTGTTTCCTTTATTGGATTGTGTTCTTCTTTTACTTGCTCATGTTAGCTGGCGATAGTTGATTTCTTAGCATCCAGGCAGAACAGACTATGAGAGATTCCTCAGAAAGTGAGATGTTGACAGGCCTTGGTAACCAACCCCTCTACTTTAAATTTTTCTATTTTAGATACCTCAAATGAAATCATACAGGATTTATCTTGTGACCGACTTATTTTACTTAGCATAATATGCAACAATTTCCACCTTTTTAAGGCTAAATGATCCATTGCATATATACCGCATTTCATTTATCCATTTATCCATCGATGGACATTTGGGTTGCTTCCACCTTTGGGCTGTTGTGAATAATTCAGTCAACATGGATATACAAATATTTCTTCAAGACCCTGCTTTCAATTCTTTTGGAAATATACTCAGAAATAGAGTTTGTGGATCATATTGCAGTTTGAGTTGTAATCCTTCGTGACACCTTTATATTGTTTTTCACAGCGGGTTGCACTGTTTTATAGTCCCACCAGCAGATTGAAAGGACTAATTTTCCCACACCTTCACCAGTGCTCTTTTCTTTTTTTTATAGTAGCCATCCTAATGGGTGTGAAATGATATCTGATTATAGTTTTGATTTGCATTTCTCTAATGATTGGTGATGTTAAGCATCTTTTCATATTCTTGGCCATTTCTATATTATGTGTGGTGAAATGTCCAGGTCCTTTGCCCATTTTTAATAGGGTTATTTTGTTGTTTTTGTTGAGTTGTAGATTTATTATTTTTTAACTACATTCTGGGTATTAACCCCTTACCCAGTAAATGATTGCAAATATTTTCTCACATTCAGTCTCATTCTCTCATTTATCTCCTTTTAACTCTAATTGTGTCCTTTGCACAAACTTTAAAAAATTTGATGTCCCATTTATTTTTTTTTCTTTTGCTGCTTGTGCTTGTGTGGCATATACAAGACACAATTCCTCTTTTCCTCTGCTTTCTTTTAGGAGTTTGAGTTTGGGGCTTACTTTTAGGTCTTTCATCCATTTTGAGTTAATTTTTATGAATGATTTAAGAGTCCAATTTCATTCTTTTGTATGTGGATAGCTAGCTTTTTCAACACCATTTGTTGAAGAGACTGTTCTTCCCACATTGAATTGTTTTGGCACCTATTGTGAACATCATTTAACCAAACACATTAGGTATTATTTCTAACCTCTGTGTTCTATTCCACTGGTTTATATACTGTCAGACATTCTTATACAAGTCTTTTTATGGACGCATATTTTCCTTTTCTTAGGTATATAAATAGGAGCAGAGTTACAGGGGGAGAGATACATGTCTGATGACTTCACTTAGAAATTGTCAGAGAGCTTTCCAATGTGGTTGTACCAATACTTGGTATTATAGATCTTTTAAATTTTAGCCACTTGGATAGGTAGAGTCATTTTGTATCTTGGTTGAATTGTTATTGAAACACTTTAGGTTACTTGAAATTTATCCTTAAATATGTGTTCATTTATTTTATCTTAATATAAGCTATATGAGATGCTATTTGTGCCTCAATTTCTAAATGTTTCCTAACACATAGAAGGTACTCAATAAATGTTTATTTTGAATGAATGAAATAGATGAATGAATAAATTAAAACATGAATATTTACTTTTTTCCTGAAAGTGCCAAGAATTGCATTCATAAGCATCACTGGGATCTTCTCCAGGGCCCAGTAGTTGACCATGGATATTTTAGTGGTTGAATCACCTCAGGAGAAAAAAAAATGGTAGAACAAAGTATTAGTACTATACACTCAGTTTGTCAAAAGTCCAGAATCTCCCACTGAGAAAAAACTTTAAAACCCAAGATCATAGTAACATTGAAAGGCAGAATGCCCTGGCTGTATGGATCAGTTGGTTGGAGCCCTATATACCAAAAAGTTCTGGGTTCAATTTCTAGTCAGGCACATACCTAGGCTGCAGGTTCTATCCCTGGATCGGGGCACATACCAGAGGCAACCTATTGATTTTTGTTTCTTGCTCACTCTCTCACACCGTTCCTCTCTGTATAAAATCAATAAACATGTTCTTGGGTGAGTATTAAAAAGTAATAAAAAATAATAGGTTTTTTTGCTTTAAAATGAAATGATTCCTGTATTATAAAGATGTACAGTCTTATATTGATTTCTAATTTTTATACAACTAAATCTTGATTGCCTTGATATTCATTATTTGGTTTATTAAGTATCCAGCGCATTTTATTTCTCTTTACCTGAATATTCTGTTTCATTTTTCTGTTCAAAAATATTAGGTTGGCCAAAAAGTCCATTCAGTTTTTTCCATAAAATAAAGGACACATTTTCCTTTTTTCACCAGTAACTACTGATTTGGATATTTTGAGTATGTCGGTTATCTCCTGCTATTGGCTTCTAGTGGGTGAAGGCCAGGGGTGCTGATAAAACATCTTCCAATACTTAAGACAGCTTGCACAGCAAAGAATTATTTTGCCAAAACATCTCTAGTAACAAGCAACTTCACAAACCACTTTTGACATGTTTGGTCAGTCACAGCATCTTCTCCATACAGTGCACAAATATTTTTTTGTGTTTTGGTTGTATTTTACCTTTCTTGAAATAATAAAGCATAACACATGGAAAATGTTGCCTGTTTTCTTTCATCTTAAATATTAAAATGGTTACACAAAAATTCACTAATATTGATGTTTTTCTCATAAATGCATGCTGATTTGACATTGTCGCAATACAGTCTAACAAAATTTTTTGGAATGAAGTTAAAGACAACTAAGCACTACTGGAGCTACTGTACAGAAAAAACCAAATGAATTTTTTGGTCATCCCAACACTTTCACCAAATAGTTGTTAGTAAAAAAGAAAAATAAGAAAGTAGAGGATAGCAGAGGAACAAATTGAAGAAGGAAAATAGGACAAGCATCCATTCTACCTACGAATTTTTCCATTAGCATAAATACTCAAGAATTTAGACCGTATGTAGAATCTAATGAACAAACTGAACTAACAAGCGGTATAGATACAACTCATAGATAGCAGGATAACAGCTAAGATGGGGGAGGCATGGTGTGGATGGATTGAGCAAAAAGGAAAAAGGACTCATGGACAAGAACAACAGTATAGTGATTGTAGGGTAGGGGGAGTGAGGGTATAAGGGGACTAAATGGTAATGGAAAAAATACAATAAAAAGATAAAAAGAAATGGCTCTGTAAATACATAGGACTTAAAAGTTGTAATCACCAATATTCAATAATTTTCATGTATTTATATAAGCCAACATAGTAAGTAATCAGGTATTTTATATAATTCAGTATTATAAATTTATATCAACATTTGATTTTCTAGGTTTGAAAAGCTACCTATAGTTATGGGTTGATTTTCTGTTATTTTTGGTGCTCGTGACATATTGTATGACACAAGTATGTTTTCTATATTTTATGACATTTCATCCTACAAAGTGTGATTACTCTGTGTTGAGATTAAATGTCATTGGTAAATTGAGGGCCTACTGAGAAAAACATAGGGACTCCTTGATTTATTTTTTATTCAGTGATTAATATTTTTGAATAATTATAGTTGTTTAAATAAGACTTAGCCACAGTTTTGTTAGTGTGATCTATGAAAATATGAACACTATATTTCATATGAATAGTAATGCTCATGATAATGCTATATAACACTATTTTAAATTTTCCCTTCTATTGTGCATATTAAATATTTTTGACTGTTTTGTGTCATATTTTAGTCACATAATTTACTGATTATATACTATATTCTTTTTCCCCCAGAAAGTCAAATAAAGAAATCCACATTACAATTTCATAACTACAGCAACATGAATGAAGATCTTAATATACAAAAGGAAACAGCTTTAGGAGACCCTTCAAATATATCATTGGAAAATGAAAGAAGTCAATTACATTCCAGGAGAAAACGTTTTTTATCATATCCAAGATATGTGGAAGTTATGGTGACAGCTGATGCTAAAATGGTTCATCACCATGGACAGAATTTGCAGCACTATGTGCTAACTCTGATATCAATTGTAAGTAAACTTAAGTCCTTTTTATTCCCTAAAATGTTTGGCATAATATATTTCTCACATTTAATTTTTAAAAAGTTTTCCCAAACTCTAGGTGTAAACAAATTATATCAAGGTTTAAGGCAAAAAAAAAAAAAAATCATTAATTAAATTTAGTTTAGATAGTTGTATAGCAAGTATCCTGTTCTGTTAGTTGGACAACTTTCTAAAACATTTAAAAATCTCTGAAGCCACTTAGAGAAAATGCCTGATTTACTTCATCACATGAATGGCTTCTGCCCCCTAGTGACAGGGAAGATCCTAGTCGCGTTGATCTTTTGCCCTTTGAGTTTTAAAAATTTCACCCTATTTTTGCATGGAGGGGAGAATACATTATTTTTACTACTGTTACGTTGGTCAAATCAGAAATTGGGATGCATGATATTTTAAGTTATAAATATATTTTTGGGGATAAAAGTTTAGGCTATTACTAACAGAGCTGCTTTAACAAATTTGGGATGTAAGATCACAGTAGCTGTGTGTCCCTTATCTGATGTTAAAATCTCTTTTGTGCTATAGTGGTGCTTATATCCATAGAACAGAATTCTAATGTCAATGAGGAGAAACATATCTGTATTAGTAGTATCACTTTATACCATATATACACACATACATATATACATACATACAGACATATAAACATCTACTGTTTTGTACATTTTTAGATCTAGGGCCTGCTGATTTGGAGTAATTACTAAAAGCACCCCCCTTGCATGCTCATAAGTATCCTGGTTTAGTTGATGAATTACATGGTCACTTATTTATACAGATTCAGGGTGTTGGAACCTATCTCATGGCTGGAAATACCTTTATTCACATACAGGAAATTCAGCCCACTTGGCTGAAAAGACTTCTCCAGGACACATCTATAGCTAGAAATCCCCAGTTAAGTTCTCTGCAACTTAAAGATCCTAAGACCCAGTTACTTTTCTTACATATAACATTTTATCTTAAATTCTTATCAGTGCCAAGTGTACATGGTCTATGTTGCCTAAACATAGTATCTGGTACAAAGCGGGCACTCAATAAATAGTTCTTGAAAGAAAAAAAAAAAAGAATGACTAGGTAATTAAAGTAATACTAGGTAATTAAACTAATTACCTAGTAGACAAAAAGAGATAATCCAAAATATTTTTCTGAAATTCGTATATTGTAGACATCTACTTGTTTTGTTTAATTGAATTTTAAAATGACAACAGAGCTATACAAAGAAATTTATCCTGAAGACACTTTATTTTTACTTCTGAATCTGAAGTAATTATCTAGGTATGTAATTATCTAGATGTATAATTATCTAGATGTAGGTGTGGCATGCTCATTATGAAGGGCTTCTAATGAGAACACTGACATAGAAGATGAATTGATAGGTAGGAAATTGTATCAATTATATAGAACACTGGGATAGAGTTTGCAATTTTAAATGTTTAAAGGAAATGATACTCTTTAAGAAAATTAGGGAGAGGGTAGTGATACCAAAGAAAAATATTAGATTTTGTAAGCACAACAGGTTTTGAATCACATTAGAGGACATATAACTCTGGTATCAGTGCTTTGGAAATACTAACTAGAAGGAATCAAAGAACACAAGAGTAATTTTCCAAGGGTAATTTTGGAACAGTACATGCAGTTTTAGTGATAATGCCATATTTCGAAAAGTTTTATTATCTATATTTTACATTAAGAATCAATTAATATCATCACTGTATCTATTTTACATTAAAAATCAATTAATATAATCACTGTTTAGAAGATACTGTGACGTACCTTGAGATAACTGAAGTTTTCCATGGGGGTTTTAAAGCCAGGGTTTATCAAAGGCAAAAGCAGACCTTTTGACTTCATGGAAAGTATCAAATCTGCTTCTGAGGCTCCTTGAAGCAACAGACCAATGAACACACACATTCCTTAGAGTTTCAGTCTCATTACTAGGGGGCCAGTGATAACTGAAGACATAATGTTTGTAGAGGCAGTCAGCTGGCTTGTGTGAAGCTTGCATTCACGGGGGACAGATATTGCAGCTGGATTGAGGAAGAGGAGAGCATTCCAAAGCTAGTTGGGGCAGCAGGGAAAATTTAGGAGGCTAAGTCTCTCTTTTGAGGTAGTTTGGGGTTTGTACATGCTTTTGTTTCCTCCTCAGAGGTCAAATTTCAGATGACTTCTGAATTACCTGGGTTTAGTGTTTTATTTTTTTTTTCCTCTTTCATTGAAATAATGTTCAGATAAGTATATAAGAAAGCAGACTTTTGGGTTTTGTACATAGGTGATTATTTTATTAGTGAATAACTGATCACCATTTGTAGATATAAACAAGTTAAAGATGAAAGTAAATTTGGAGAAAAAGTGACATGTTTTTCTTGGAACTTTTTTAGTTTTAGTGTTAAAGTCTATGTCACTGAAAACCCCTCAGTCCCGGGCTAACTGGGACTGCTGGTCACACTACAGAGAGATTGCAAAATGTAGTCCAGCTTGTTTTATCTCCACTTGTGAAGTCTTTTCCAAAATTGCTGTAAAGAGGTAAGAGGAATGCTGTCTCAACCTAAGTGTACCCAGATGTTTGTAGTTGAGGAAGGGGCCAATTCAAGTTTTTACATATTCTGTCTTAATTTATAAGAAGGCATTAACTGCATTTATTCAAACACACTCAGGATATTGATAATATTGTTGTTCATAGTAATTTAGGAAAAAAAACCCAAGAAAATGTTGTTTAGACTTGGAATATGATTGAGAGCCATTTATAGAAAAGTTCGAAGTGATGAAAAAGAGTTTTTGTGTGTCAAACTCTAGATATAAGGCGGGAATTGCTGAATATTTTCAGCTTTGAACGAATGGATTATAATTAAGAGAGATTTTCTATCCTTACCCATCCTGCATGAAGTAAACAACTGTGCTATCTTAATTTTTAATTGCTTTCAACAATTTAACAAAATGAATGCATTTATAGAGAAATGATGTGTGGGATTTAATTCACTCTTTAGTGTTATACTCATGTTGTAAAAATAGCTTAGTGATCTCTAAGGGTTTTGGAATTAACATGAAATTAGCTGGGACAAACACAGTTGTGGTGGGTGTATAGTATATCTAAAGAAATAAGTGTGTTAAATGAGCAGAAATGTTCAATTACTTGCTATTCCAAAACTTCTATTGTTAGAGAATTTAGGTGACATTATCACATTAAAATGGCATTTATGCATACATTATCAAACCACCAAAGTATATATAAACTAAGGCAATTATTTTCTTCAGGATATTCATGTTGATATTCAATGACTTATTGTTTAACAAACCTTGAAAATATTTATGTCAGAGACCTCTATGTTCCAAAGTGCTTATAAAGGTTTGACTTTAATATTCACCTTGTTTTACATTTAATAATATAAACTTGAGTATCATATGATACTCAGAAATTAGCCCTGTTTATTAAAATATAGTGCTATTTTGAGGCATTTATCAACTAAAAACCCTCACTTGCATTACATTTCATTACATTGACTTAACATTATTGCTTTCAGTTCTTTGTGTTGCTTTTACTGATATTATTCACAATGGGGAAATTTTCAACCACACCAAAATAAAAATAATGGTTTACTTTCACACTGTATGAGCACCTATGTTTCCTTTTCCTTTCTTCAACTCAGTGTACGTCTTATTCCTTATTCTTTGCATCTATTTACTTTGTAAATATGTGGAATGTCATCATTTTCTAACTTAAAAACAAAATGGTCTTTCTGACAAGAGTAGCAATCATTTTAAGCAAAATTTGTTTATTAAGTCAGTTTTTTAATAGATGACTTTGAAGGTTATAAGATAAATTTTTCCTGGGGGTGTAAGTAAGGTACAGCATGATGACTATAGTTAACAATAGTGTATTGTATATTTGAAAATTAAGAGAATAGACCTGAAAATTCTCATAAGAAAAAAAATTATAACTACGTGTGGTAATAGATTTTATCTAAACTTATCTTGTAATATATATATCTCAAATCATTATGCTGTACACCTAAACTAATACATCTTACGTCAATTCTCTTAATTTAAAAAATGACTAAAATCATAAAAAAGTGAAGGTGGCTTCTAAGTATGTCATATATGAACATTTGCTGACACTCTATATAGAAATTATTTCAAAATTATTTGTCAGTATAATGACAGTAATTTTTTCATGCTTTGCATAAAGTATATTGTGCATAGAATTTTCCTGAAAATATTTAAATATAATTTATATCATTTATATACCTTTCAATAAATACCTATGAACTCATGCTTACTATTTTAAACCTGAATAAATATGAAATGAACTCTATATGCCTGGGAAACACACACTTAAAGAATATAAGATTCAATACATTTTAATTAGGTCAATAAAAATTCTAACATAGCATTCTCAAATGCAGTAATTACAGTAATATAACAATATTACATAGCTTTATAGGCTTGTGATCATTCATCTGCCTGATTCACAATTAAGCTTAGTTAGGTATTCAGTAATAGCATCTTTAAACCTTCAGATATAATAAAATACATATACTGAGTATGAGCATATAGAATAAAGGTCAGTATATGAAACAATAGAAGGTGCATACAATTAAATGAAGATACAGCCTTTTTAAAGAAACACCATTCTAATATAAAGGCAAAATATCAGTCTCTGAGGTGTTTTGGTGGGGTGTGTTTATAGAGAATTATTTACATTGAAAAATTTGTGTTTGCATCTTTTACCCTGAGAAGAATGAGTTTAAGGGTAGAGATCATGCCTTAATTCATCTCTATATCTAGTGAGCAACACACACAGTGTTTGACAGGCAGTAGGTATTGAATATATATTGCAGGAAATAATGAAACTGATACTCTTAGATCCTTTGCTTTACTTTTGGGTATACTATGATAACTAATTTGAAACACATGAACTGAAACTAGCCTTATATATAATATAGGCCTTTTATTCTGAAAAAGTTTTTATAAGTAGTAATAACAATAACTAGCATTGACACCTATGACCCGGTCCTAACCTAAATGGCTTTTGTGCACCATTTCATTTAATTCTCATGACAGCCTGATACATAGATATCATCAAACAGTGGCTGTTAGAATTTGAACCTGGGTCTGTTTAACTTAAAGACGGTGCTTTGTAACATTATCTGTATTGTGTAATAATTATTTTGAATTATCTTTTCCCTTATACTTTAAGGAAATTTTGCTGTACTAATATATTTTAAAATATGCTCTCAGAACACCGGGAGTATATTTCCAAATTCCAGCCAGTTGGTCGGTCACTTTTCAATAAAGGTGCAGCATCTGTTTCCATCTGAACTGTAAATATTTTTTGATTATATGTTTTATAGCTAATATTATAACATCCAAGTTGTCATTTGTGGTCAACAGCATTTGGGGCAATGAGTAGAGAAAGAAGCCATTTCTATACTCAGAGTGCTTCCACTCTTTTCTCTGGTGAACTGCGAATGTATGAATACCTGGGACAACGAAGTCTTCATGACCATTTTATCCTTAGTAGGGAAAAAGCCTTTGTGCATACCTTTGAGGCACTCTATTTATCTTGTAATTTGACTTAGAAATGCATTTACTTTTATACTCACAGAATCAAAGTATAACCCTGAAGTCACAAATATGGGTATACTTCGTTTTCTACAGTAGATATATTTTTAAAAGTTGCATGGAAAATGACTATTTATCCATTCAGATGATAGATTTCCACAGCTTCCATTTTAAAGGGAGCAATACTGCAGTGCTAACAGACCTGCATGAAATCACCAATCATCTGATTGGCCTCATCTTAACTTTCAAACCCACTGGGGTGACCACCACTCTTGCCAAAAAATGCCACCCCCAAAGCCAAAGTCATCACTTCAAGGGGAGATGGCAAACCTGTGTTTGTGGCTACACTGCTAAAACAATAGCAAAGGCACAGGAATGTATTAGCCCACGCCAACCCTGCAGGGATGCTCGTGGCCCTGGTTCTGGTCGTGCTTTGCATGGCACCGGAAGCAGCAGGAACAGGTATGTTATTCATTGTATTGAAGCAGCTTTGGCTGATGGAGTGAGGGGTCCACTACTGATACTTCTAGCAAATTGCATTCCCCCCAACATCAGTGACCATGTCTTCCAGTCAACAAAGCAAGGGGTTGGTGCTGAATATTTATTAAATAACTAAAAAAAAGTAGTACCTCAGGAAGTAATTGCTGTCTTGGTTTGGGCGTGTGCCCAGGAGATGGTGATCCAGGTTTTAGAAGCCAAGTTATTGCATAGGTAGTCCAGGTCCATAGAATTATGTCACTAAAGGAGAGCAAGTCAGAGGCATTGGCCATGGAAGCTACTCCTACTGCAGTTATAACTTCCATGATAGCTACAAGAGGGTATGAATTAGTGAACTGGATAGCATCTTAACTATGAGTCACAAACTGAGCCCTTGCAGAGTGCCTGATAGACTGCATTCTCCAATTTTGGAGAATTAAGAACCAGGTTGTGACCCGTAACCTCTTCTGTGGCTTTATATGATTCTGGATGAATAGATCTCCGGTAATGCTAAACATTAAAAATTGTAAAGCATACTCAGAATTGGAAATATGCAATGATGGCAGAAGAGATCAGGTAAAACTACCAGAAAAGAATGGGTGAAACTATTTATTTATTATGTGGTATTGTGGGCACATAAATTGTGAATTGTGACACAGAAGTGAATTTCTTGCTGAATCATCCAGAACAGAATTTTCCAAACTCTGATGCATGTTCAAATCTTATTAAAATGCAGACTTTTGACTGACTAGTCCAGAGTAGGGCCTGAGATTTTGTGTTTCTAATCACTCTGTGATATGGATGCTCCTGATTATGGACAAATCTCAGTAGTAAGGGTTAGGATACTGGTTCTTAAAGTTGGCTTCACATTGGAATCACTAAAAAATAATTTCTGAGGAATTTTAAAAGATATTGATGACTGAATCTCAACCCTAGAGATTCTAACTTAATTGGTAAAGGATGTGGCCTGAGCCTCAGGATTTGTGAAAAGCTCCCTAGGAGATTCCAATCTGCAACTAAGTTGGAGAATTGATGCTCTTGGACTGGTTTCAATTTACTTTTGAAAAGAAATATTCATTTTAGACATCTAATCCTACATTCTTTTACCCTTGCAGGTTGCAGCAATCTACAAGGACTCAAGTATTGGAAATCTTATAAACATAGTAATTGTAAAATTAATTGTAATTCATAATGAACAGGTAAAAAAAGTTCTAAAATTAGTAATCTTAGTTGTAGTAGGCTCCTAGCATGAATATATAGCTACTTATTATAAATTAGATATTTTAAATAATAAAAATTTGTTTTAAAAAACTTGATTCTTTTTCTCTTGTGATAGAAATAAAATGAAATAACAGCAGAGGAAGTAACAAATGTTAATAAACAACTTAAAAATGTAAGCTTAAAAACATCCAGGCATTCATTTTATAAACCTTTGGTTGAAAGATTTAAAATAAGGTAATTTTTAGAAGGTTGTTTTTTGATCCTAAGTACTGGATGGTCATATTGAGAAGGTCTATATAGATTCTGTTTTGAACACAATGTTGAAAGTATTGCTAAAAAAAGTTTGACACGCGATGGAGAGATAATACCAGTTCATTTGCTTATTAAAATGCTATTTGATAAATTGCATGGACCCTGACAAGCTCTGAGGGAAAAGACACCATGAATATTATGCATGATACTGAATTGCTTTTATTTTTTTGTTTTTCCGCACAGGAAGGACCAGTCGTCAGTTTTAATGCAGCTACCACGTTACGCAACTTTTGTTTGTGGCAACAAACTCAGAATGTTCTTGATGATACTCACCCTTCCCACCATGATACTGCCGTTCTTATCACTAGGTACAGTTTAGAAATATAGCACTTCTAACTGTAATTACTTGCCCTGTCTCTTCTTCATGATCCCTGATACTTCTTGTTGCCTTAATTCTTTATTAATATTAAACAGCAGTTCTATGAGAACTTGTATTACAAAAGGTATTAATGAATGAAAAAGCATTCTTTTATTCTTTCAGACCAGTACACTAGTCGATTCCTAGGAAATCAGTAGTGTTAGGTTGTTTAGTTATGGTGTAACCTAGACAAAATAATTACCTTACTATATTAGTGGCAGAATAAGAGAATTAGGAAAATACTTAGAAATTAATTTAGGAAACTGAGAACAGGTTTGTTAATTTCCCCACTTGATCTTTGAGTCACTTAGAAGGGCTTTTAAATTTACTTGATTGTCCAATAAAAGTGGTCCTTCTACTTAAAAAAATTTATCTTTTTCTTATTTTCTTGTTTTGAAGCTTAGTTACTAGGCTGCTTTTGCTAGGGTTTTTCTCAAGCTTATTTAACTATTTGAAAAACAGCTTCTGCTATTACAAAATGATTATCCATTTTACAAGCACCAGTATACATTGTTAATTCACACCTTTATTTCAGCCATTTTGAAGCTAGCAGCATACTTAAATTCTAGGTTTGTTGGGTATTTTTTGTTGGTGGTTTGATGAAAGGAAATAAATCTCACTTGATGGTCGGACTTGGTGAAATCTCAGCTTCATAGAACCCTGAAATGAAAACTTTTAGTCCATATGTAACTGGAGACATATAGTCCATGTGCTTTGAGTCTTTGCAAAACTAAAGCAGAATTGACTTAATTTTATACATAGTATTTTATTATCAATGTGCATGGTTCTGCCCTGGACTGTAGTTGGAGGTCAAGCAACAAAGACAATAGATAATAGCTTAAAGACAGGAGAGAGAAAGGGACTGTAAGAGGAGACTGTAAGGAAAGAGACAAGGGAACTGTCAAGTTAAATGGCTAAAGACTAAGAAAGAAAGAAACAAAAACTGAGAACATCTGAGAATAGTTAAAGCATCTCAGTTCTCAGGTGTTACCAAAGAGAATCTCAGTTTTGGTAACACCTGAGAACATCATTATTTTACAGCAGAGAATAATCAGTGAGGCTTGTAATGACATTCAGACATTAAGAAAATAGTAAACTATATAAGCGGAACCTAACCAACAATGCAAAGAAGCAAGGCAAATATGACCAGCAACACTGAAAGGAAAAGAAATCAACAGAGACAAGAGGGAAGCGGGGGGCAGGGAAAGGGAAGGGAAGGGGAAAGTCAAGGAACATATAGCAAGGACTCATGGACAAAACCAAAGGGGAAGAGCTGAGGGAGGGAAGGTGGGAGGGGGCAAGGGAAAGAGGGGGGGGAAAGCAGAGACAAATGTATTTAAAAAGTAAATAAATTAATTAAAAAAAAAATAAAAAAAATAAAATACGCTAAAAATTTAAATTTATAATTTTTTTTTACTCAGAATGACATTAATTGTTTTGGACAAAAAGGTTTTTTGTTTTTTGTTTTTGTTTTTGTTTTTGTTTTTACCTGTAACATTTTGTTAAAAATGAAGAGTTTCAGAATAGAGTTAAATGTAGCTTTTCCAAAAAACACCAAAAACTACAGTGTAAATGTCTCCTCATTAAAATAAACTTTCATTTTGTGAAAAAAAAAAAAAAAAAAGAAAATAGTAAACTATATGATATATACTGTATAAGTAAAGGCAGATAGGTGAAAAATACACTTTGAAAGCTTTTCATTGAACTTGGATAAGCATCATCTATTTACAGCAATCATTTTTATATATCACCCATTGCTTACTGATATGTACAGCTGTATGTTTAAACTTATCGAGAGCTTATTAAGAACTGGATTTCAGAAGTCAGTTTGTGGCAATAGTTAAAGCTTCTGGATCCTTGTTTTGGCTTGTTGCAAAAATATTTTCTGAAAATGCTTCAAAATAAATTTTTTTTTTTTAAAGGGAAGACATTTGTGGAGCTAGAGAGAAATGTGACACATTAGGTAAGTTATTTTATAAATTAAATATAGCCTACATAATTACTTACTGAATTATTTAAGATGATGTTTAGATTATTTTATTTTTTATTTTGATAAGTTGTCTTGATTAATGATTATAGTTGTCACTATTATTTGATTCTGCTTCTATAAATTTTAAAGTATAATATGTGTCAGTTACTAAATATCAATTGCTGTGTGAAGCTTGACATATTTTAAGGTGTTTTAATTTATAATACAAAATTGACTCATATAATTAATGCTTAATAACCTATATGCAAATTTAAAGCAAAGTAATAAAATGAATAGCCATGAATGCATCACCAGGTTTAAGAGCTAGAATTTTATTGATACCGTTACATGGCTTGTGTTAAGTCCTAATCTGTCCCCTTGCATTTCTCCAAGAGGGAGCCAGTACAGTGAATTTTTTATGTACCAGATCTTTCCATTTTTTGAAAAAGTTTTATTACGTATGTATGTGTTCCTAAAATAAACCGTTTGGTTTTGCTTCTCTGTGAGCTTCGTAGTTGCAGTTCATGTATTTTCACTGCTGAATAATAATACTTTATCCAGGGTTCACATACCCTATATCCCATCAGTGGTTATTTGGGCTGATTCCAACTGTGTTCTGTTGTGAACTTTAAAAGCTGGGGTATAGTCTTATGGTTAGAATTGCTATGTCAGTAAATGTGCTAATGTTCAATGTTAAAAGTTTTACCAAATGATTTTCTAAAGTGGTTGTACCAATTTGCATCTTTATAAAGAGTGCATCAACATTCCTTTGATAATTTCCTATCTTCAGATTACTCATTTTTGCCAATCTGAATGTAATATATTTTATTGCAGTAACACTGTTTAGTTCTGTGATTACTAATAAATTCGAACTGGATAATTGTCTATCACTTTTATCCTTTTAAAAGGCCAATTATTGGCTTTTTATCTGTTGTTTTTACTTCATTAATTTCTGCTCTATTTCTTTTAATTTACTCCTGTTTAATTTGTAGTGTAAATTGTCTGCTTAGCTGATTAACATTCAGAGTATCTTCTAAATTTTTTTAAAATTTAAGACTATCAATTTACTTCAATGTATTATGTTTTTGTGTCCCACAAATTTTGATAGTTATTTTTTATGTCATTCCAAATTATAAAAAATTCTAAGTAGATGTAAATTCTACCATGGTTTCTTTGACTTATTTAGAAAAACATTTAAAAATTTCTTATTATTGAATTCTAGTTTAATTTTAGTGTAGTTGGAGGACATGCTCTATATGATACCTATTCATTGAAATTGTTTGCTATTACCTTTATGGTCTATTATGTAGTCAATTAAAAAATGCCCTATGTATTTTTAAAATAAAGAATGTATATTCTTTAACTATGGTACACAGAGTTTTGTTTTTTAAATCAAACTTGCTCATTGTGTTGTTCAAATCAGCTATATATTTACTAATTTTTTGCTTATTAGGTCACTGACTTGAAACATAAGTATATATCTGTTAACTGTCTTCATAGAGTATTACAATTCTTCAGGCTAATGTTTTTAATACATATTAAGTTTGAATTGAACCTTTTACAATTGTGTAGTGACTATTTATACCTAATAATGCCTTTTTAAATAAAGTCCATATAGTTATATATTTAAAATATTATATCTGACAATAATGTACCTATCCCAACTTTTTCTGCAGTATTTGTTGGATATATATTTTCCTTCAAGTTTCCAACACCCTTATACTTTAGGTGTTTTACTTGAAAACAACATATATTTGGATATTTAAAATAACATTTATAATTTGTTTAACTGTCAAGATTAGTCCATTTACACTAATTGTAATTATTGTTATATATTGACTTAAATATACCATTTTGGTTTTGCTTTGTGTTTATCCCATTTTGTACTGTGCTTCTCTTCCCTGTCTTCACTTCTTTGAACTTTAATTATGTTTTTAACTTAGTTTTCCTATTCTACTATTTTCTATGTGGATTGAAAATTGTATAAACTATTTTATTATTTTTGAGGCGACTCTGGCTTTTTATTAGCATATTCAATGTTATCTAAAGCTTTCTCCTAAACAGATTATCTTAGATTACCTAAACTTGGTTCACCTTCCATCTGCCTTGCATGATATTGTCTATTTTCTACCATTTTGTAAACTATGTGTATTAAAGGTAATGTTTTATATTTAATATTTGATAAGATTTGTGCCCATTTTTACAAAATTTTCATAGTTTCTTCTTATGTCTTAAACCTTGATTCTGAGGTCATTTTGTTGCCCTTTTGACTTTTGCTATTGAGAAATTGTAGTCTGTTCAACTGTAGATGTTTGGTGATCAGTTTTTTATTCTGGCTGCATATAAGATCCTCTCTTTATTTTGGATAGAAAGCAGTTTTATTAAAATTATATCAATATAGATGTCTTATTTGTTCTGCTTGGGATATGTTGTGACCCCTATAGCCATTGATTAATATCTTCAACTTTAAAAAATTCCCATCCTCATCTATTTTTAAAAATCATTTGTCCTTACATTCCATCTGTTCTCTCATGGCACCCCAATTACATTTGTATGAGGTCTTTTCATTATGTTTTCCATGCTTTCACTTTCTTCCCTCATGTTTCATCCAAGCAGCTCTAACATGCATTTTATTATTTCTCTTTGGCTGCTTCTAATTTGATATTTCAACCATCCCCTGAATTTTCCATTTCAAGATATCTTTCCTTTTAATAGATCCTGATTAGTTCTTCTTCAAAATCTGTATTCATTTTGTTTACATTCTTTCTATATTTGCTCATATTTGTAATTGCCTTTCATGTTTACTCAAACATTTCACTTGGAGTTTTATAACCATCTCTGACAGTTCTCCGTATCTTAAATCGTTGAAGGCCAAATATGTGGTTTCTGCTTTCTCCTGTGTTGACTTGTTTGTGTGTTTGGCTATCTTTGATTATGAGCTCATATTTACTTAATAGTAATCCATGAGATTAGGAGTGAACTGCTTAAAAAGAATGTACTTCTTTCAGAGAGGATTTTCTGTTTTTATTTTGTTTTGTTTTTGCTGTTATCCAAAGGGTGTAAACCAGGGTCCCTGACTTAATGTGGAAAATCAGCATCAGACCCTGTATCTTGCAGCTTTCTCTAGCAAGCCCTTAGCACTGGATCATATTGCTTTAGTCAGTATTTGCCTTCAGAGTGTCTTCTTTCTTTAACTATTCATTGCTTACCCTTTAGGATTTATATCAAGTGTTAATGTGTGTGGGTGTGCATGCATGTTGGATGAGAGAGGGGCTCAGAAAGAATATGTGTGTTAGATTTTGGAGGTTGGGACTTGATCATTCTTGTAAAACATGTGAGGTCAGTATTCATTAAAAAGTAATTTTTATTAATGGTCTAATTTCTTTATATTAAGAGGACCCTTTAGAAACTAATCTACAAATGTGGAAATAGACACCTGCTGCTCTTCATTATTGCAACAGACCCCATTCTCTTCCTGCAAACTATTCTTTGGCTTTGTTATATATATATTTTATCAGTTAATCATTTAACAAGAATCCATCGAATATATTTCTTACATTAACTATGCCCCGTTGATACATCTTTATACTAAAAGTTAAGTATGAATATGTCTGCCACATCTTACTATTTTTAATTGATTTAATGCTGGACATTCTGGAATGTTCATGTGGAAGTGGGTGGTCTCCTAGTCCCATTAATTTTTTTGTAGTTTTCAGCCACTCCAGTGTACATAAATCATAATGACATTTAGGAACATAAATGATAAAAATGAAAGTGTTTTTAGTATTCTTTGTTGAGTCAAGGGTAATGATAATAATGATAGCTGAAATAGTTTCAAAATTAAGTGCTTGTAATAATTCTTGTCACAAGCCTGTAACATACACAGGGTGGGTCAAAGGTAGATTTACAGTTGTAAGTGAAACACAGAGTTTATTCTTGTATTTATTATGTTTTATTGTATCTTCCATATGAACAACTGTAAACCTACTTTTTCCCCTATCTTATATTTATTCATTTAATTATTGTGACAACTGAATAATTACATGCTGCCTGAAAACTTTAAAAATTAAAGAAATTCGTAGACTATAGGGACCCATGCTTTTTCTTACTAGTTATTCTATTACCAATTTTATTCATTGCTTTTCTTATAATCGACACTAATGTGGTCTAAAAATGTATCCTTTCTGCAACAAATATCCTTTTCTTTTTTTATAAAAATTGTTTGCTCACCTCATATTTTGGATTATTTCTTTAGTAAAGGAAACCAAAATTTGTTAAAAAGATTTCAGCTGCAAACAAATCATTGTTTTTTTCTTTACCTTATAAAACGTTCATGTACTATTAACAGCCAACTTTGCATTCATTTCTAAGTAGTGATGCCAATGGTGAATGCTTTAAAATTTAATTCTTTATGATTTGGTATTTCCCCTTTTGATGAAATACAAATGTGAAATTTTTCAGGTTTAGCAGAATTAGGTACCTTGTGTGATCCTTTACGAAGCTGCTCTATTAGTGAAGAAAATGGACTCAGCGCTGCCTTTACCATAGCCCACGAGCTTGGGCACGTGTAAGTACCTTCTGCCACCTCAGTACATGTCTTCTATTCATTCTACTTAATGTGCCTAAAATTCCATCTTCCATTGAATAATTAGCACCTTTATGTCTTAAAAAATATTTTTTAGTGTAATTTTTATCTCTGAAATGCTAACTCGGGCTCTTTTGTGATTTATGTTAGGTCAGACAGGCTGCACAGATCAACAGCCTAAACAAAGAACTAGAACTTGGGAATTCTTTTATTTCATTTACTGTATTGGATTACATGACAAGCACTTCTGGCCTCTATCCCTTGTTATCCTATACATGACCAGGTACTGTCCTCTACCATCTTATGGGAGGGCCTACAGGGGCTCCTGCTTATGGGCAACTCCCAAAAATATTTGTAATACCAAGTCATTTCTTGCTCTTATAGCTCAGAGCCTCAGCAGAGAATGTGGTATATGGGAATTCCTTAATAATGAAAAGATTTATAAATTTTTTTCCTCCCAGATCCATAGCTGTTTTTTGTTTTTGTTGTTTTTTTTTTTTTAAAAATGTGGGATTCATTTATTTGTTCCTATATTATTAAAAATTCTACTAAGGGACTATAAGAATGGAGGTCGCGATTTCCAGTGTTACCTTGAGAGCTCCCTTGGAAAGCTCTATACAAACTCATCCTGTGCAGAATGATTCTGACACACCCCCAGAACTCCTGGGATTTCTTGGTTAATGGCTAATAAGGAACTGAGGCTTGAGTTGCCTCTTAGTTTAACTGCATTTATTTTTCCTGGTCATGCTTTGGCATAATTAGAGTGTTCTGCTGGGACAACTCCAAGTGGAGATCATTTTTATTAGATGAGTGCCTCTTCAATTCCCACTTAGGATGGTTATGTCTCATGAGCATTGGCAAGATGCACACTCATATTTTTAAATTGTTTCTTGAAGTGAGGGTATGGGATCAGGAGTGTAACTGAGGGCCGTAGACACATTGCAGTGACATCTGAAAAGCACCATTTGCTGGTTTAGAAGAATGTTCTTGCAGAGTGCACCATCTTAGACATTAATTTTCTTTCTGAGAAACTTTTTAGGTGTCTTTAGAATATGGGTAAGTAGTTGAATTAAAAGACTGACTTAAGTACAAATTTCAGCCTGCAAAGTAGTTTCAACATTCCCTTTAACTGCGAGTTTGTACTTGGGCCCTCAGAAGGATGCATAGGACCTGTTGCTAATCAGCTAATTATTTAATATTACTCTTGTTGTGAAGATTTGGTTGCTTTTTAGGAATGTTTTCATTACTCCAGTCTATTTCTCATCACTTATTGATTATAGACCAGAAACTTAGACTGTTTCATATAAGATATGTAGACATTATAGAATGACATGGAATTAGTAATTGAACAAGTCCTTTTGATACTGTACTAATAATCAGTGGTATGGAATTTAGCATGGTGTTGCCTTTACCTAATCTTTCCACATCTCTAAGATATGCATGTTGAAAACTGCCAGTATTTTTATGTGAATGCTTTGTTCATATTGTGATGAGGTAAGTGAGAATTAAAATATTTTGATTGTTTAGAGTCAGATACTGTATTAACAGACTTCTAATGATCGAAATTATAATTTAGTGTTTCTCAGAGATTATGTGCTTCTTAATATAAAGATAACCTAATTATAGAATACTTTATGGAGAGATCAACAGTACAAGTTTGGATGTAACCAGACTTATCTGAATTTTATATTATAATACAAATTCAAGAGATTGTTACTAATATTGTATACATATATTAGTATTCTTTTTTAAGTGTCTGTTTTATTTTTAGATTTAATGTTCCACATGATGATAGTTTTAAATGTAAGGAAACTGGAATTAAACATCAATATCATGTGATGGCTCCAACTTTAAATTACCATACAAGTCCCTGGACATGGTCAAAATGTAGTCAGAAATATATCACTGAATTCCTGGAGTAAGTCTGATTTTATGCGATTTTAGTTCAATTACTGAACATTTATTAGGTTATAAAATTTGAAATTTGTATGTTCTTTCAAGGGGGTTCAATTTCTGTTTAATTTTTCATTGTTTAATTCTGAGCTTACATTCTCTGTACAAATGGTTGTTCAAAACCATGGAAAGTTGTTTGCATTTTACTCCTAAAAATTTTTTTATGTGTTGCAATTCAGACCTAGCATTTCCCCTGCCATTTACCACTTTTAAATGTATTGTGTACTCTAATAGTTTGCGAGGCAGATATTATCACTCTCAATATACAGATGAGGAGACTTAGGGCTCAGGGCGATTAAATGACCTGTCAACACTCATGCATCCTGGGAAGTGGTGCAACCATAAACGAAGTCCCGAAGTTGCCATTCCTGACTTTGTGTCATAGTCCTTTCTTGAAAAACCGCTTTGAGGTGGAGACGGCATAATACTTTTTGAAATTCCTTTGTTTTGTTGCTGTTTAGAACTATAAATGTACTTCCTCAAATGATTTGAAAACTTTTTTACATTTTGACTTTTAGATATAAGGCATTACTATTGGATAGCCAAGTAGACCAAAAGTATAATATGGTCAACATATGAATGTTTCATAAGTTATATTCTGATGGATTTTAAAAAATTGTACCTTCAAGACAGTAGTAGGATTCAAATAAGAACAAACATAAGTTTTTTGTAAACAGTGAGGGTTTCTTACTGACTTTGATTTGAGCTGGGTTTTAAATTATGAAAAATATTGATATTCTGTTTGGAAGTACAGAACTACAGAAAATGTGATAAAGAATCTTATACAGACATGCACCTATATATGTCACAATATTTTATTTTTCATCACTGGTACAGTACTGGTCATGGGGATTGCCTCCTTGACAAACCAAATGGAAGAATCTATGATCTGTCTTTACAACTTCCTGGATTAATGTATGATGTAAACAAGCAGTGTGAACTTATGTTTGGTCCTGGATCCCAAGTGTGTCCCTATTTGGTAAGAAAAATTTTCTCCTTTTGTTTGAGAACTACGATAAAGTTGTAGTTAAAATATATTTAAAAATATATATTCTCTTAAACAGGAGGTAAACTAAATATATCTTAAAAGTTTTTAAATGTTAGAAAAATTTGGTGTTTGTCAGAAAGAGGTTAAAACAATGGCAAAGTATGTCAGGTATTATGTTAGGTATTTAAAAAAATATCTTTGTTAACTCACAAAATCCTACAAAGTATTCCCACTTAGAAATAAAGCCATGGAGATTTTTAAAATTAAAGGGGTTTAAATGTTTACTTTCAAATAATATTATTTTGGGGATTGGGGAGAAAATTATGTGAGACTTTTTCATATTTTGATAATGAGTTGTATTAAAGGACCCAGGTATGTAATAGACTACATTTTAATCTACATAGATTTGAATGAAGACAAATCAAATTTGGGGCCTGTTATTTAGTGTTCATTAAACTATTTGTAAGTTATTTTTAGAATTTTTTATAGGTTTGGTAGTGCTGAGAATCATTGGACCAGAAATACATCCTTATTTATTCATTTAACTAAAGATGTTCCCAGTGTTCAGTTAAGGATCTGCCACATAATAGGTGCCATAGAATAAATTCTTGTGGAATGAATGAATGAAAGTTACTTCACAGTGAGTGCAGGGACATACAAAGCATACTCCAATAGTGAATATTGTTCCTAATGTCTTAAATTCATAGTTACAAAATTTAATAAGCCTTTAAGCACCCACTATGGAGGGTGTAAAGTTTACTTTATTTTTTTACATGAAAGATACATTTCTTTCCCTTTCCTACCTGAGTTGGACACTAAATAAACTTTGATTTTAAATTCAGAAAAAGTAAAGAATTACCTTGGGGACAGCTCCAGTGAGCCTCCATAGATTTGTTTCTTGTGAAAACTTCAGAACCCTTTGTTCAAAAGTTGAATGTCGGCATTATATTCACAAAATAGGAAACCAGTATACATTATACAGTATTTCTATGCACATTATTCATACATTCCACCATTGGATCAAAGGGGGCTTTTGGAAACTCCTTGTGAATAACATTTAACAACAAAAAGTCCTTTAGAAAAATGTATTGCAAAGAGAGAAAAATGTCTCACATAATTTTGAATACTTACACTCCAATTCTTCTCTCCCATTGTTGTTCAATCTATGATGAAAATCTAAAAGTTTTAAAAAAACTAACTACTGTTATTTTATGTATTTAGAGGAAAATCAATGGCTACAACTTAGTAAAGATATTTTGTTGATTATTTCCAGCTCTGACCATGAAGCCAGGAACTGTGTAAGATCAGTTTATGACCTGCATTATGTTGAATTGATCTGGCGGTTGTGGCATTACTTTTCCTCTTGCTCCCCTGCCCTTTGTTACTCTGCAGAAACAATGCAGACGTCTCTGGTGCACAAGTGCAGAAGGAGTTCACAAGGGCTGTCGTACTCAGCACATGCCCCTGGCAGACGGAACAAACTGTGGTCCTGGGATGGTAGGTTTTCTCCAAGGGTGAGTCTTGTGTCAAGAGATTATCCAGGGATGTGGTGCTCTGCCTTTCAGTGCTCTTCATCATTTGCTGTCGACTTCTGCTCGTTGATTTAATGTTATTGCCATGTTTTGTTCTTTTTTAATGTACTGTGGTGTCTAGTAAATTAGAATAACTTTACCTTTTTTTCAAGATCTAGCAAATGAATATTAAATTTACATATAGTTATCATAAAGTAATTACATGTTTGTGTAGTTATTCATGTTTGTTATAGTTTTGTTAATTAAAATGAGCATAGACATAAAGGTCCTAATATTTCAGCAAATTCCCGAATTCAAAGATGTTATTACCATTTCATACATTTTTCTCCCATAAAATTCAGTTAAGTATAACAAAAAGTTTTAAGTGTCTCCTTTGGATCTTATTAGTTCTAAAAATATTAAAGTACATATTAAATCCCTACAATAAACTGCCTACCATACTACATCTTTACCATTCTAACATCATTCATGAATTTATGTAAATCTGCCAACATGATGTCGAGTGATAGGGCTCACTGCGATAAAGGTTCGTGCTGTATGTGAGGACGCAATCAGATTGTACTTGGTGCTCTAGGGTGAAGTCAAGTTATTTTGGCCATGGTAGCAAATACTGTCTGTACTGAATAAATTTTAATCTGTTAGCCTCCTCTGAGCTACCCCAGTGCAAAGGGAACACTGCTTAGCAACGGGTTGGCTCGTGCTGCCCAAGTTCACGTTAGGCAAAAGTCAAAACTTTAAGTTCAGTTCACTAGCTGAACTTGTGTCTTGACCACCTTCTGTGTCATTGAAATGTTTGTACCAGCTACTGACCTTTTCTTGCAACACTTTTCCTTCAAAAGGTATGTGTTTTTTCACTCACATCACAAATGAATTACTAAAGTTTTATCTGGAGCTTCAGCAATTTTTGCAGTTGCTGAAGTACTCATTAAATCAAAAATCTAGTGAAATTCTTCAATTTATAGATTTAAACTGGAACTGAATTTTAAAATTTGAACTTTAAGATTTCTATTTGGAAAGTAAGAATTAGTAAAAAGATTATTTTTCTCAATTCTTGTGACTAGTATTAGTAATTGTGTTTTTGGGGGGGAGGTGGGGGTGGCATTTGTGAGCGTTACTGATGATCTGAGGGTAAGCAGAGAAAAAGACCTCTCGGCAGTTTGAACACTTGGCTTTTGATATTAGAAGATTTGCTTCAAGATGTTCACCTGATTCAAATATAGGATTGGGCCTGAGTTTCTTAGCAAATTTTAAAGTTACTCTATACCATGGACATTCAGGCTTGAATTCATGTGACTAAAATAATAACTGATAGATTGATAAACATTAAGAGGTACGCTGTGTATAACTAATTCATTGAGCAGCCTAAATCCAATTTGGGTGTAAACATTATTTTAAAAGATTTTTATTTTAGAGAGAAGAGAAGAGAGAGAAAGAAGAGGAGAGAAATATCAATGTGTGGCTGTCTCTCAAGTGCCCCTCCACAGGGAACCTGGCCTGCAACCCAGGCATGTGCCCTGACTGGGAATCAAACCAGGGACTCTTTGGTTCACAGGCTGGCAGTCAACCCACTAAGCCAGACCAGCCAGGGCAAGGCAGAAATATTTTTTTAAAATTGAGCTATATGAGTAAATGTACTTATCTTAAGTGTACAATTTGATAGGTTTTATTGAATGTAGATGCACACATAGCCAACATCTCTATCAAGAAAGTTCAGTCTTGGCTCTTTATTGACAATTTCTCTTCTCTCCAGAGACAGCTCCTGCCCATGTTTCTGTCTTTATAGATTAGTCTCTCTGTTCCTGATTTAATATAAAGGGAACTTTATAGTATACCCTTTTGGGAAGGGGAGGTAGGTCAAGCTTCTTTTGCTCAACATAATGTTTTTGAGTTTCATCCATATTGTTGTATGCATCGGTACTTCATTCCTTTGTGATGTGGTATAATTCAACTGTACAAGTGCACCATAATTTGTTTACCTAGTCTTTTGTTGATGGATATTTGGATCATTTCCAGTTTTGGGCTGTTATGAATTAAGCTGCAGTGTGCATCCTTCTACAGGTCCTCTTATGGGCATATGTTTGCATTTCTCTTGGGCAAATACCTAGAGTAGAATTTCTGGGTCATAGAGGAGGTGTGTGTTTAACTTCACAAGAGAGTGCCAAACAATTTTCCAAAATATGTGTATCATTTTAGACTCCCACTAAATATCTGAAAGTTCCAGTTTTCCTGCATTCCTTGCCAATTTTTGATATTGTGAGTGTTTTAACAGAATTTATTCTAGTGGCTGTAACACGGAGTTTCATCATGGGTTTAATTTACATTTCCCTGATTTTTACCAGTCTTAAGCATCTTTTCATGTGCTTATTAGCCATTTGAATATTTCCCCAATGACATGTTATAGTGGGCATGGATTTGTTAGAATTAGAGACATGGAAACCTACTTTAAAGCTCATGTAGATTGAAAACAGTGGTGGTGTTTGCGGTAATTGCAGGTGGACCAGGATAGATATAAATTCCCTTTTTTAATTAATTAAAAGTAGTGAGCTCTTATATTGCATTAGCATTAGCAATATCCAGTATTAAATGGCTCTTTTACTCAATGGTCAACAGTATAACATTTTAACTTTTTCATGCTCTGATTTCATACATATGTATACACACACACGAGTGCATGCAGGGATTATTGAAATATTTCTGGAAGATGCCAATAATATTTACATGCACATAGTACATTCCATTCTGTGAATTTGTTTTCACTCCTAATGTGGCTTTCTTATATTGAATGATTTGTTCTAATGGAAGGCCCAAACCATTTTTTTTTTCTTCTAATAAACTTGCCTGTGGGATTCATTCATTCAAAAAAGATTTATTAAGGGCCTGCTACTTAGGTCAACTCAAGAGATTGAGGGGGCAGGGTAGGAATTTGATCTGGGGTTTCTACATTTGAAATGTTTATTACACATTCAAGTGAAGATGAGGAAGCAGTTGTATATGTAGTATGTAGATCAGGAGAAAGATCTGGACTGTGAGTGATTATTGACAGAGAAAAATAAAGGGCCAGATTCTGAGCCTGGGGACATTTCAGTATTTACACAATGGAATACTATGCAGCAGTAAACAAGAAACTGTTAAATTTTGTGACAGCATGGATGGACCTGGAGAATATTATGCTAAGAAAAATAAAGCAGTCAGTGAAAGACAAATACCACATGATCTCATTTATATGTGGAATCTAATGAATATAATGAACTAATGAACAAAATAGAAACAAGCATAATTACATAGAACAGACTGACAGTGTCCAGAGGGGAATGAGGTGGGGCACTGGGTGAAAGATAGTGAAGGGATTAACCAAAGAACACTTACACGTGACCCATGGACATGGACAAGGACAACGATTGGGGGATTGACTTAGGGAGGGGAGAGTGTAAGGGTGAGTGGAGGTGGGGAAAGGAAGAAAAATAGGAAACAACTGTAATTGCATAAACAATAAAAAAGATAAAAAAAAGTTGGAAAGAAGAAACAGCAAAAGAAACTGTAAAAAAGTGTTAAACAAGAAAGAAAACCAAGAGTATGGAGCCCTGGAAATGAATAGAAAAATAATGCATCAAGAATTGTAGTGTCGGGGGACGGAGCGCGTCACGGGGAGCATGGCACTCCAGGATCTGAGGGTTACCATCCGGGCCCAGTTGAGATGGGATCAGGGACTCTGAATTCCGCAGAGCCTGTCCCAAGGCTGTCACCGATGGGGGGAAGAAACACAAGTTGTTGCAAACACTTCTCTGTCCAGAGAGGGGACAGGGACACTTCCCTCTTAGTTGAGAAGCCCCCTTAGCCCCTTTTTCCAGAGGCTTTTATTGAAAAGGTTATCAGTGGGGCCAGGTAACAGGAATGCACAGGTTATCTCATCACATCCATATGTTAATGTTCACAGAGAATGGGGGCTATTTTGAAGAAAACAAATGATAGGAACACACCAGTTTACATGGGTCTGAGAGGAGACTAGTAAACAAGAGAGATGACTAAACACAAGAGTGTAGTAAATACAAGAATGCCTAAAGGTATAGGGTGAGGGTCTGTGAATAATGTAAATTTCCTTCCCAGCGTGAGCTGGCTGTAGCTTCTGAGGGAAAAACAAAGCACACTTTAAAGAATTTACTTTTAGGCCTGATTTCCCTGGGAACCGCCAGATCTGATTTAGGACTGACTCTAGTATTGTTTCGAGCCTGAGCCAGGTGGGGAGAGGAAGCCGCCAAGGGATAAGGAGACTTCTTTCGGATAGAATGAGGACTCCAACCATGCCCAAGCTGAGCCAAGGTTTCAGGGTCTTTTTTGCCTTTTCTCCATGTCCCCCAATTTCTTGTCTGCTGCCCATACCGGCCAATATCTTTCTTAGGTTGTTATCTCTGCATGAGATAACTTAACCATCATGGATCACCAACCATTACAGGGCAAAGCAGAGAGGCAGGAGCTAATGCCCCTGCCAGGGGGAACAGATTATGTCTCCTCAGGAGCCTGTTTCTCCAAGGCCTCCCTGATTATTTCCAGCCTTGGGGCTCTCCAGCTTGTCGGTGGGATTTACAGTTCCTAAAACCAGACAGGGTGTTTCCCAACAAACAATAATAATTAGCTACGTCATGTATTTCTAAGTCAAGGAAAGCAGACCGAGAACTGGCCATTGACTGGCTATACATTGTGGAAGGCCACTGGAAACCTACACATGAGCAGACTCATGGAGGTTGGGTTATAAAAGCTTGGCTAGGGTGGGGTTATGAAAAAATAGGCAGAGGGAGTTAGACAATGAACATAAACAACACTTTCAAGGAAAAGTAAGATAGTAGTTGGGAGGAAAGTGAGATCTAAGAAAAGTTTTTGTTGAAGTGGGAGAAACAAGAGTATGCTTCAATGTCAATGAGAATATTCTAGTGGAGTATTTTCAAACTCTTTCTAGTAAAGGACCAGTCTTCTTTTTTACAATTTCTGATCATTTTTTGGTACCAAATGATAAAAATGATTGACTAGGAAAATAAAAGATGACATTCAAAATGTAAGACAGATGTTCCTCTGGGAAAAAAATGGCAGTTCCTCAAAGAATTAAAAGTAAAATTATCATAGGGTCCAACAATACCACTTCTGGGGCATGTATCCCAGAAAATTGAGTACAAGGTCTTGAAGAAATATTTACATACTCATGTTCACAGCAGCATTACTTACAGTAGCCAAGAGGTAAAGCAACCCGACTGTCCATCAACAGATGAATGAATAAACAAAATGTATATACATACAATAATATTTGATTTAACATGTTTTTTAAATTTAGTTTATGGGGGTGACATTGGTTAATAAGATTACGTAGGTCTCAAGTGTCCATTTCTGTGATACATCTGTATATTGTATTGTGTTCCTACCACCCAGATTGAGTCTTTTTAAAAGAAAGAAATTCTGGGGCATGCTACATGTGAGAACCTTGTAGACATTATACTAAGTGAACTAAGCTAATCATAAAGATAGATACAGTATGAGTTCAATTATATGAGATTTCTAGAGTAGTCAAATTCATAGAAACAAAAGAGAATGGTGGTTGCCAGAGACTGGGAGGAAGGGAGGATGAGGAATTATTATTTAATGGGAAGGTGAAGATTTCAGTTTGATAGATGGTTGCATAACATCAATGTATGTAATACCACTGAATTAGACACTTGAAAATGGTTTAAGATGGGAAACTTTATGTTAACAATGAAAATGAAAATTAAATATTAGCTAATTTCTAACT
The DNA here is from genome assembly GCF_021234165.1 of Pteronotus mesoamericanus. Lineage (NCBI taxonomy): Eukaryota > Metazoa > Chordata > Mammalia > Chiroptera > Mormoopidae > Pteronotus > Pteronotus mesoamericanus. The sequence continues at coordinate 9,629,468 of NW_026555310.1, forward strand.
TATTAACTTTAATAAACATAAAATTACTCTGTAAACTCTTATAAGGTTTCTAAATGCTTACTAGGACAATGATGATGTAGGGGAGATGAGAGAATTGCTGAGTGATGTTTTGAGAAATGAGAAGGACTGAGATTAAGTGGATGGGTGGAGGGATTGACTTTGGCTAGGATCCTGGATTTCTCTCTATCCAAACAGGCAGAAAGGCTGAGTACTGAGATGCTGATGGGTGGGTAGAAAGGGTTGTGGGAGATTGCGGCAGATTCTTCTGTGAGCTTCCATTTTCTTGATGCAAGTAAGAAACACAGTGATTATTAAGACTTTTGGATGAAATACAGTAGAAAAGCTAAAAGAGTAAGAAAATGATGGATAAGCGCATAAAAACAAGCATGGATATATATATTGTATTAATCTAATATTTGCTTCTTTTGAAAAATATTTTTTATTAAGTTTTTTTGTGTGTATAGATCTTCCCTCCCCTAAAGAGACTAAATCTGAAAGGCAAAGGAAAATTTTTAATTCTTTTTGCATTCCATAGGTTTTCTTAGTTACTCAGTAGATACTCAGTAAATATTCATAACATGGTGTTAAATGTAATCACATCTGAGTTAACATTTTGCTTTAAATTGTATACGTTTTGTTCTATTGATCTTTATGCTGCTGTGGTGTTCTGATTAGATTTACATGAATCACTTCTTTCTGTGTTATTTTTATAGCATTGCCACCATGGGCTATGTGTAAACAAAGAAATGGAAACACGTCCTGTAGATGGTGAATGGGGACCATGGGGACCTTACAGTTCTTGTTCAAGAACATGTGGAGGTGGAATCAAAAGCACATCCAGGCTCTGTAATCGCCCCGAGTATGTCTTTTTTATGTCACTGTAAATTAAGATTATCTCAAGGCACCAGAAACTAAACATCAGTTTCACTCACTTCTAAACTGGAGGTCAGTCTGTAAGTTTCTGAGATTCAGAAAACTTCAGAACACTTTAAGTCATACTACTTTATATCTTGGTAGATTCAGACCTTAACAAAACTGAATAGATAAAAATAATCTCTAGAATCTGAGTTGAGACACAGCCATTTTTTCCCAATTTAGTGTGTATTTGAGACATTGCTCTAAATAATGACAGTAATATAATGGTATTTTTATAGTTATTGTGTTTCTGTTGAAAGCTACTTTCTCCTTTTAAGCATGTTTTGTCTCTCCTGGACAAAATATATAGTTTCATTACGTTTTCTTTTCGTAACTTGACAAGTCATATATTCTATCTTTGCTTCTTATATTATAGATGCAGCCATGTCTTTAGCATGAATAAATACTAAAGCATATCTCCCCTCGATATTATTAAAAGAAGTTAGAGATTCCATAACAATTATGAAATGTTTTTATTGTTATGTGATATATATTTTGGTAAGCAGTGTGACACATTTTACTTTGTCTATTGACAAAAATTTTAATGCAGAAATATGACATTCTGAATAAAATCTGAGTTCATTTGAATTTTAGAATAACTAAATTATGCTAGAAGTCTTTACGTTGAAAAATGCTGAGGAAAGAACTTTTATTTTCCAGCATAAATTGAAATAGAGATGGATAAATATAGATTGATGCCATGAAACTCTTTGAACTGAGTGATACGTAGGATATATATGACAAAGGCACACATTTCTTTTTTTATTTAATGTGGTATTATCTTTCTATGTTATCATCTTTGGCTCACTATGTCTTTTTTCCCCCCATAAAATGAACAAAACTTCTTTGAAGTTTTAATATAAATTCTCATTATAGTTCCTTATTAGTTAATCAAGTCATGAAGCAGATATCATTTCTGCCCTCCAGGCCACAGTATCCACTCAGATGGATGTTTTTAGTTTATTAGCCTTGCTAATTAGACTTGCTTGAAAACCATGCTACATATTTCTGTTATATACACAGTGTTAGTGGGACATCCTGGAAAGGAATGGAACAGTTTTGGAAGTAAATGGCAGAAAGAATATTGTACTGATGTGCTTTAAAATGTAATGAATTTGACTAGGCCAAGAAACGGAGGAAAGTACTGTGTGGGCCGCAGGATGAAATTTCGGTCATGTAATACTGATTCATGTCCAAAAGGCAAGCAAGACTTTCGTGAGAAGCAGTGCTCTGATTTTGATGGTAAACATTTCAACATCAATGGTCTTCCCCCTAATGTGAGATGGCTTCCAAAGTACAGTGGGAGTAAGTAATTAGAGTATTTTTGGTGTGAATCTTTTTTGAGACATACGAATGCACAATTCTATTATTGTTCACCGAAAATTTGACTTTTTTTTTTTTTTTTTTACAGTTGCCATAAAAGATCGCTGTAAACTCTATTGTCGGGTTGCTGGAACCACTAACTTCTACCAGTTGAAGGATAGGGTTGCTGATGGTACCCCATGTGGAACTGAAACTAATGACATCTGCGTTCAAGGGCTGTGTAGGGTAAGTAAACTTATTATATTTAAAGTGGCTTTCAGAAGACTGCTACTTCTATTATTTCACAGTACTTTCTTGTGGATTCCAATGTGGCAACCTTTGGTGATAGTCAATACTGTCTGTAGGAGTATCATTAGGAGACTTTGTTTACTAGGTGATTTTCTGCCATCGAGGATAACTTATGAAGCATTAAGGTAAGTCTGCCAATTTTGTTTTGGGTCTGGTACTCAAAATGAAGGCAATGGATGCGGTCTGCTTTCTGAAAAGATAACGATTAGGACACAAGAGTTGTAAAGGCCTTTTGATTCTTCAGATGGACCTTCTGTAGTGACTTTCACCTGCTCTGTGTTAAATGCAGTGATACCCTCCCTCTTTCCATCCTTTTCTCTTACTTCTTGGGCACATGTATCAAACATTACTAAATATCTACTAGATGGTTAGATAAAAGGATGGAACAGAGTACTAACCCCCAAGTAGGTCACAGAGCTGTGAGGGACATAGGCAGATAGACAATTATAATGCAGTGCTATTGAGTCATCTGCAAGGTCGTTTGGCATTATTGAGGAAGGAATGTCTTATTTATGGGGTGGTGGGTAGAAGCTTTGGAGAATGCTCATGGAGGGTGTGAGGACTTAGCTAACTATTGAGGATGAGAAAGTTTTGGAAAGGTGGGGAAGTAAGGGACCACAGTTTGAGGTAGGAGCTAGCTGGTGGTGGTTCTATGCACTTTTTTTCCTGAAGTCCTTGGAGATTCTTAGAAGGATTTGGAATTGAGCAAAAGACGTAATGTGATTTTCATGGTAGAATGTTCAGAATGTATTGGATTAGGAGAAGACTGGAGATAGGTGGGTGACTTAGCAGGATTGTAGGTGAGCAACTGAGACCCTGAATGAAAGCACGCACATTGCACAGGGTAATCTTAGAAATGGGTGATGAATTTGAAAACTAGGATAGTGAATGCTGTCTAAGGGATACAAGTGTAATTGTGTGAACTCATTCTTTTGGTTAAGTGGAACATAATAGGGACAAGTTCTCTCTATAATCAAACACTTAATACCAGTTACCCAGATGATAAAAGGCGTTGCACACAAAGTGCTAATGACATGTTGAAAGGAACGTTATAATAACTTACACAATGGGAATACCTTAAGTACTAGAAAAAGGGCACTCGGTGGCCTGAAAAACTTGTTTTATCTAAATTAACAGCAGAAAGTCATGTGAAATGGAAAAACATATAGATGTTACCTAAACATATAGATGCATAATACTTTCAGAAAATATCTGGTTGAAATTTTCATTTTGGAAATACTTGCCTTGTATATAAAAATTCATGAGGTTTATAAAATTTTCTTAGTTTTCTGATCACCAAATTTAGAATAGTCTAGAGAACTAAAAGTTATTGCAGAAGATACCATCTGCACTTGTTCTTTTCAATTCCTGAAACAAACCATTTACTTGTTTACTTTCACCTTTATGTATTATTCTTTTAATGAACACTTTATTCTGGATATTAATTTTGGAGAAATAAACTGTTTCAATTGTACTCAGTTTATTCCTAGACTTACAGTGTCATGAGTTAAAAAAAATCACAAAAGACATCTTTGTGGAGTTATTTTAATGTGTTACATAGTCATACTTTTTGTCCCTTTTGAACAACCTTTAAAGAGGGGCTTTCCAAGTGATGGATATAAGCCTCATTGTCAGTGTTTGTTAGAGTGTGGCTTCCTAGGTTTTACCTCCAAGGTTTTCATTCAGAAAATCTGGGACTCTGCCTTCTTAAGCACCACCCCATGTGATTTTGGTATAGGAGGTATGTGGATGACCCTCTGAAAACACTGCTTTTTCAACCATGTGAACAGATACGTCAAAATATTGATGTATAACAAGGTTAGTAGGTATGAAAAAATCCTGCTGTATCAAATCTTCTATTAATTGAAACAATATGTGTGAAAAGAACATTTAAAAATAAAGCTCCATGTTTATCATTAGTCATTTTTATAATATTAATTTTAATTTTTTGTATTTTGAAGCAAGCTGGCTGTGATCACGTGTTAAACTCCAAAGCCAGGAAAGACAAATGTGGAGTGTGTGGTGGGGATAATTCATCATGCAGGACAATGGCAGGGGTCTTCAACAGTGCTCACTATGGTAAGTTGTGTATTTGTTTCTAGTTTTCCCTTTTATTTGACATAATAATAGTGTATACAATGAAGGTATAATAGTAATGCTTGTTATTGTTTTGTCTACTCTATACCCTTAGTTAAAAATGATTGTTAAAGAAAAATTTCCTAAATATAAAAAAATTAAATCTTATACCAGATGTGTCCTTGAATTAATGAATTCACTGGCTCAAGGCAAATCGAATTTTTAAAATTTATTAGGTGCATTTATTGTAGTATATCCACTGCTATTTTATAGTGGTGTTTTAAATAGTCCCTACTATTACTAAGATGTGTTCTTACTGCTGTTCCCAAAATCTCTAATGTATATATTTATAATGTTTCCAGTAAGCTTGCTTTTAATTATTTTTTCATCATTGGAACAAATTTTTTTTGTATGATCTGGCCTATTGTGTTTCTTATTGATGATATATTGAAAAATGTTGACTGAAGGTGCAGGATAAAATCATTAACTTAAATGTGGATATAGAATTATTATTACATTTGCTTTTTAGGAAGTATTTGGATTACAGATGTAATTGATATTTGGTCATGATTTACTTTTTCTTCAAAATTGTTAGGATATATCAGGTATTTTCCATTCTAAAATTCTCTGAGAAACATTTTTTTCTTTTCATGGTAATAAAAGCATCCCTTTAAACCTTTCCTTGAAAAACAAAGCTGTATGTGTTACAGTTTTTGTGTTCAGTTTTAAATTATACTCAACTGTTTGAGCACAGTTGTTTGTTAGTATGAATTGCTTCAATTAAAGCAGTATAATTTTTTAAAACTTGCGTTTTTATTTATATTAAAAGCCTAGTACATGTCACACTATGATGATGCTTATGAATCTTAGTTACTAGGTGATTTGACTTATTTTGTTAGTTATTATGATTCATTATTCCACAGGAGCTATACATATTTGATACCTTTTTATAACTAATGACACACATTTATCAAAGTTGGATCTGTATTCACTGAAAAACATTTTTTTATTTTATGAAACCACACGCACCAAATTAGTATTATATATTTAACTTTACCAAGTTGTACAACAAATTAATCCGTTTGCAAAAGAAAAAAGATGTTAAATTCATTTGCAGGGTCTGAATAGCATTTATCACATCACTGCCCCCTGGTGGTAGCCTTCATCTTGTTCACTTTTGCCATGTCTAGGAATTGCTTTCTTGAAAAATGTAATAGAATGGATTAACAGGAAAGACAAATATTAAAGTCATAGGAATATTTTATAGGTAAAAAATCATGAATTAAAATTATTCTTGTACTGATAACCTACAACTATTTCCATATTGTGTATACAGAAACATCTGACCATTTATCACCTTATATTTTAATGTGATGCCTTAGAGAGATATAAATAAGGCTGCTCGAAAAACATGCAAGGTAATTTCATATTGGAGTTGCAAACTTAAGCTTTTTTAAACTTTGTTTTCTGAAATTCATTCCACATATATCAAAGTTAGTAGAAGAAATTCAATTCCTTTTCTTCCTGTATTAAATAGAAGGGAAAATCCTAAAGGAAAAGGAAAAACTTAGAATTAACATCACTAGAGCAAATGAGCATATTTGGACAACTATGTAACATAAGTATTTTTAGCATAGCAAAAACATTCCATTCTTTCTTAATATAAGTTTAATATAGTGTTTCTTCATCTTTTGAGCAGTACCAGTGTTGAATTTTCATAACATAGCAATATTATTTTCATTTCTCTCAAGTAAATTTTTTACTTTTTTCTTGACAATTTGTTAGTAGACTTAAAAAAATAATATAAAACTTTGGAGGTAGCTGTAGGGATTTCTGCTTACGCTAGAAACTAAAAGCTTAAGATAAATATGCTTCTCATTAACTCATATTATTTTGCTGTTTACTAAGTCTCTGTGTACACATAGAGCCATGACCAAATATTTTGATGTCTTCTGGATTTGTGAATAGCATTGGGATTCCTGTATTTTTTTTTTTATAAAAAAGCCAGTAAGAAATATAAAATGTAAAAGTAATAGTCAAATTAAAAAAGATATGGATTATTAAATATCTCAGGGACTAACATAGTTGTTTTATTGTTCTATATTCAGAATTTTAGAAATAAGAAAAATTAGGAAAAGTACTTTAAGAATTCCAAACTCTGTATGTTTCTAGATGACAAACACTTTTTCTCAATTCTTAGTAATTTGCATAAGGCATTGATTTAAAAAGAATAAGCACTGGTATCATTTATCAAAGCAAAAATGAAATTGTCTATACTATTGAAATGTTTCAGTCATTCAGTAGAAATAGCCTCTGGAGCATCTGTTTTTTTTTTTTTTGTGAAAGTTAACATGTATAAAATTATATTGCAGGTTATAATGTTGTTGTAAAGATTCCCGCAGGAGCAACAAACATTGATATTCTTCAGCACAGCTATTCTGGAAAACCAGAAGATGACAATTACCTTGGTAAACATTTCTAGTAAATAGTACCAATATGTGGTTTGTGTGTGATTTCATGGAGGTCTGCGGTTGATGTAAATTCTTGGAAGGCAAGAAAAGCCTCTTCAAAAAAACATGCAACTTCAGTTCATACTGAACTTGAGTCATCTGACTCCAGATACATGTTTTCTTCTGAGCTATATACTGTATCCTATTTGAAAAATATGGAACTAAATTCTGAAGAGTAAATTTGAATTTATTCTCATGAAAGTGTTTTAGATAACCAGAGGTTATATTCAGTTAAAGTTGCATGTGTATTTAGAATAAATCTTCTATCTTTTAATCTAAAATTAGAGATCTCTTTGGGGTTAGATGTTTTAAAGAATTTTCTTAAGTTTTTTACCATGTAGCAGAAGTATTTAAATAGTTTTTTTAAAAAGCTCTTTTTTTTTTTTTAAAGCTCTTTTGTTAAAGACAGACAAAAAGAACTATGGGTTCATATTTTTAAGTGTTAATGAATATAGTTGTAGTATACAACGTAGGGAAAAAGTAGGTTTACAGTTGTCAGTATGCAAAACACAAATTATTCTTATATTAATATTTACTAATTACTGTATTTTCCATACAAACAACTGTAAACCTACTTTTGGCCTACTTTATATTGTCCTTTAGCTATTTCTAGAGTATAGATTTCATTTCTTATTTATATTTAGAAATTAGCTTTTAGGTTTAAGGGATTTTCCTTAAGCCCAAAGATGAAGAGACGGTTTTACAAACTTCTTCATTCTACCTGAATAATACTGGCTTGTGTAAAATTCATCGAACTAGAGTACATGGTATAAAGCTGAAATTCAAATGTACTTGCTTCACATTCACAAAATGCAAAATATTGGCTCAAATAATAGATGCTGATAACTGAGGATCTGAATCTATAATGAACAGTTTCTCTCAGGAATTACATTTGGCATTATAGAGTCAAATGTAAAGGGAACAACTGCTTACTGGATGCAGGATTTGGGGGTGGAGAATGATGGAAAAAATTTTAGAACTAGATAGAGACGGTGATTATAAAACATTGTAAACGTACTAAATACCATTTAATCGTTCGCTTTAAAAGTTAATTTTGTTATGTAAATTTTTACCTCTATAAAAATGCAAAAAAAATTCAAATTCTCAAAGAAAATAAAGTGTAAATATTTTGATTATCCTTTTACATTTAGTTAGTATGTCTCTTACATTCCAAATGTAGATATTTGTATCTTCTTAGGAATTGAAAGCAGGTTCTGCCCAAGTTTAAAGTTAGAGAGGCTCACCAATAAAATGTCAAAATACTTTGTAAGAGAAGTGATAGTGACTGTATCAAAATCTAAATTAAAATGAGAAAAATAAACATGAACTCATTAAAAGGGATTTATAAAGCATTTATGAAATTTGCTTTGGCAACTAAAAGTAGTAAAATACATGCAGTTTTTCTCAGTAAAGTTGTGTTTATTTCCCTTACTTTTAACACAACTGATATTCCCTTAAATAGGCCTATCCACTTTTAATAAAGTACAGATTTATGTAGGGGAATTTCTACTTTGTAGGATAAATGTAGACCTTTATTGGTTCTTCATTAAATTCAGTGTAGTGTTATATAAAGGCAGTCATAATAGTCCATACAGACATTGAAATATCAAACTTATTTGTCAGTAATTACTTCAAGGTTTCATTTTTGAGGGGGGAGTAGCTTTTACTACGAAGTTTAGCCATAGGTAACTTGTATTCCCTGGGTGAGGTTCCCTGGAAAACCAAGCAAAATGCTTTCCAAACAGGTCATTGTTCCACTGGTAAGTATAATATAAGTAAAGCAAGCAAAAAGTATTTGACTAATATGAGGTTTTTATTAGCATAAGGTTTAAAATACTGTATGTCCTCTTGACATTTATATAGAGAATCGTGAAGTTGTTGCATGCCTTTTACGAACATTGCCCCTAGATTTAAAAATTTTTATTTTTTTGATCCTGGAGTTTTAAAGCTTTGTACATTTTTTCCCAAGATCAGTGTAGATGCAATATTGCCACAGTCTAGCTGCCCTTTCTTTCCTTGCTATTGATGAGCAGGATTGTTGTAGCCAATGTGTCTGCTGGGTCCCTGACTTCCTTCTGTTTTGCCGCTTCCTCTGCGTCTCCCAAAGCTGCACATCCTGGGGAAGAAGACAGACACCTCAGATAGAAAAGTGTAGGGTGAATTTATTTTAGTATCTTTGGCTGATATTCTGCAGTTTTCCTACTTATTGGTTACATACCACATTGTAGTAAAATGGTTTATTGCCTCAAAATTAATTTACATTTACATTCTTAATTTCAGAAAAGGATTTGACTTTTAAAAGTTAAACAATTTTTTTGTGCTGGTGACTGGTTTTCTTATTTTCATGAGTCCTATTCTTTTACAGCATTATCTGACACTCAAGGGAACTTTCTTTTGAATGGAAATTTTGTTGTAAGTAAGGCAAAAAAAGAAATCAATGTACAAGGAGCTATTTTTGAATACAGTGGTTCAAACAACTCCGTCGAAAGAATTAACAGCACCGATCGGCTGGAAGAAGAACTTGTTTTGCAGGTAAGTTCTCAGTAGTTGTTAATAAAGCTTAGACTTAATCATATTACTAAACTGTTATGATCAATTGCTTTGCGATTGTTATTAAATATAAAATGATATCTTGTAAGAATATATCTTTTATGAATTAATTGTATGCTTCTTTGTGTTTTTTATTGAGGTTTTGTGTGTGGGTAATTTATACAACCCTGATGTACGTTATTCCTTCAATGTCCCTGTGGAGGAGAAGAACGACCTGTTCACTTGGGATCCGTATGGTCCATGGCAGGACTGCACCAAAATGTGTCAAGGTACACTGGTGTTAAAAGAAACTAAAGTTTGTGCATGCAGGTGTTACTGGGGCTACTTTTGAGTTTGGCTTCCACTGCCTGGCAGAATTCTCCCCACTGTCCACACACATGCATACCACACAGACATATAAATCTTTCCTGTCTTTTTTCTCTTCCTCCTTTTCTCCCCATTCATTCTTTCTGTTCCTTACACTTAACAACCCCATTTATCTTTATTCATTTCAACGTCCTGCTTTACTGTCTCTTTCTACATTTTCTTTCTCGCTGTTACAGAAAGCGTTTCCAACTTGGATGCTGTTTTCCAGTGAAAAAACTCCCTCCACAGGCTTCCCCAGACACCCTTCTCCTCCTTCTGGTGTCGGAGGACCAAACATCGTTTCAGCCTTTCATTGCCCTCCTTGTGGCCACAAGAGATTTGTATTTGTACTGATGGCATGAATGACTGAAAGGAGCATAGTGGGGAATGAAGAGTTTACAGTAGGGAAAGCAAATGACAAAACTGGAGTATTTAATGATCTATAATCATGGACACTTACTTGTGCAATACTGTTTATTCAAATTAGTAAACATTTATTGAGGGACTACTTTGTTTCAGGTGATTACTAAGACCTCCATTCTGAATTCAAGTTTTAAAGTCTAGCAAATGACACAGAGTCTGAATAGATTACCTTAATTTTTAATGGTAAATGCAGTGCCACGGGCAGACACAGAGAGGCCCACAGAAAAGGAAGAGGGAGCAGTTTGTGAGGAGACTAAGTCTGATGGCGTAGGGAAGTTTATATAGGATGGCAAAGCAGCCCCCATGGGGAGCAGAGAAAAGGTTTGGGAATCAGGGGAGCAGTGCGTCAGAGGAGGGGATGCTACTGAGGACAGTGTGGAAACGAGCTGACAGCAGGTGGGTGGCCAGAAGCAGGTACCGCAGAGGATGGGAACATATGAGGGACGGACTAACCAACCAGCCTCAAGGTGCCAAAGGAGCTGTGGCCTCCCATGCAGAACAGCCACAGACTCGGTTGCATGGTGTTGGGCCAGTGGCGACCAGAGTGACTGAGTGGGAAGCAGGTGTTCCTGTTCAGGCGGTGTCCAGAGGAGGGATACTGCGGTGGGTGATGCAAGGCCAGCTGGGATAAATGCCAGGAGTAGGAACAAAGAGCTTTGATAATACAGGAGGAGAAGGAGTTCATTTCCACAGAAAGACCCCGGCTATGTTTTACAGGAGAGAATGGAGGTTTGGGGAGCCTGGGGCTAGCTTTTGAGGATCGAGAGGGTAAGCTGGTCTGTGGCAGTGGGTATGGGAAGCTAGGAACAAAGCCATGGAACAGGGGAATGAAGGAATATTCTAAAATGTGGAGAACACACCAAGCAAAGAACAACACGATCCAAAATGGAGGGCTGGACAAGACATAGTGAGATGGTTTGCGAATCTGAACCAGGAGAGGCCTCTTAAACAACTGTGTGCACGGGAAAAGGAACTATTAAGTCTATTGCCACATTGTGATATTGTGATCAGTGTTCTCTTTTGTGTGTGTAACTTGTTTTCTCTAAAGTTAAATTTCCTCAGTTTTGTTTCCTTGTGTTATGGTACTGAAAGTTATCAGTCCCCAAACTTTTGGTGAGACCTATAAATTTTGTCTATCAGTTTAATCTGTCAGTTTAAATTTTTCTTCACCTGTTGCTACCGTGGTCCTCTTTCTCTTGCTCTGATTAGTGTTGCTTTTTTAGGCCTGTTACATGACTATCATCTTGTGCTTTCCTTTCATAATTATCCAGGGAAGTCTTGTGAAGTTTCTTTTCTGTTGGATTTCCTGTTTTCTAAATCCTATGAATTCCTCTTTTTTAATTTTATTTCCCTCATTGGGTGGAACATATCCCCCAATATTTTCCTGAAAGAAAAAACATGTTTTTTGAGACTTCTAATGTCTGAAAATGGAATTATTCTATTTTCACACCTGATTGATAGTTTGGCTGGTATAAAATTCTAAGTTAGATTATTTCCTTTACAATTCTGAAAGCTTTGTATTACGGTTTCTTGTGATGCTTTTTATTGTGGAAGTTTTGTGGATTGTCTCTTTAGTTCTGGTGGTGTGAAACATCAGGACAATATGCCTTAATTTGGGTGTTCCTTTCATCTGTTTTCCTAGGTTATTAGGATGCTGTTCCAATTTGGAAACATTTTTTGATTTGATAAAATTTATCACATCATTTCTTTGATAATTTTCTCACACCAAATTTCTCTTTTATCTTTCCAAAATTTGTATTATTTGGATATTTGACCTCCTGGATTGATCACTTATTTTCTAATTTCTTTTCCTTACTTACATTGGTTTTTTTTTTTTTTTTTTTTTTTTTTTTTTGCTAAGCCCTATACTTTAAAAAAATTATTATTGTATTTTTTCCATTATTATTTATCTCCCTTATACCCCCTGCTACCCCACAGTCACCACACTGTTGCTCATGTCCATGGGTCCTTTCTCCTTTTTGCTCCATCCCTCCCCTACCTAACCACCTCCCATAGCTGCCATCCTGCTCTCCATCTATGAGGCTGTCCCCATTTTCCTTGTTATTTCAGTTAATTCATTAGATTCCACATATAAGTGAAATCATATGGTGATTGTCTTTCTCTGACTGGCTTATTTCACTTAGCATAATGTTCTCCAGGTACATCTATGTTGCTGCAAATGGTAAAATTTTTCTTTTTTATGGCCAAGTAGTATTCCATTGTGTAAATGTCCCATAGTTGTTTTATCCACTCATCTACTGATGGACACTTGGGCTGCTTCCTTACCTTGGTGATTGTAAATAACACTGCAGTGATCATAGAGGCGCTTATGTTCTTTGGAACTTAAGCTTTGGGTTTCTTCAGATATATTGCCAGAAGTGGGATCACTGAGTCAAAAGGCAGATCCATTTTTAATTTTTTGAGGTATCTCCATACTGCTTTCCACAGTGGCTGCACTAGTCTGCATTCCTCCCAGCAGTGTGAAAGGGTTCCCCTTTCTCCATAGCCTTGCCAGCACACAAGAATAAATTCAAAGTTGTTTAAAGACTGAAATATTAGACCTGAAACCATAAAAATCCTAAAAGAAAACATAGGCAGTAAAATATTGGACATTGCTTGCAGCAACATTTTGTCTGATATATTTCCTCAGGCAAGGGAAACAAAACAAAACAAACAAATGGGACAACATCAAATTAAAGTTATTGTACAGCAAAGAAAACATCCACAAAATAAAAAGACAACCATGGAATGGGAGAACATATTTGCCTGTACTTCTGATTAGAGGTTAATACCCCAAATTTATAAAGAACTTATAAAGCTCAACACCAAAAAAGCAAACCAATTAAAACATGGGCTAAGGACCTGAATAGACACTTTTCCAAAGAGAACATACAGATGACCAATAGAAATATGAAAAGATGCTCAACATCACTAATTTTCAGAGAAATGCAAATTTAAACCACAATGAGACATCATTTCATACCAATCAGGATGGCTACCATCAGTAAATCAACTCACATTGTTTTCTTAACATTCTCACAAATCTTGTTTTTGTTTCATGGATGTAATATTTATTTCTGTGAGAGTATTAATCACAGCCTATAAGTTGTCTTTTGCTTCCCTACGTACCGGTTTTACTTTAGTTTTATTTTGTTTTTATTTTGGTCTCTTTTGTGTTAGCGGTTTTATTAACATGTCTACTGATCCTTTTCTGCTTTTTCATTTTTAAGACTAAAATGCTGAAAGTGCTGTGTGGGTCAGACAAGTCACATAGGGGCCTCATTATTGAGTATCGGGTCATTAAGTAGCCTTTCCATGTGTCATTGGGGGAGAAGCCCCAAATACCATTGTCGGTTGATCTTTTCTCTTGAGTTGAAGAGTCTCCCGAGAGAGGAACACCCCCATCTTCTGAAGGTCAGTGAGAGGCCCCGGGAACCATACAGGTTGGCCTGGAGCTCGAGGGAAATGAAGAGAGTCCATTGGGCCTGGATCTCATCCTTGAGTGTGAGGACTTTTACGTAACCCCTGTTCTCTTCAGTACAGTTCTTCTCCAGCTTCCTTCAGCTGTGTCTGTGCCCTCAAGCTCACCTTCTCTGGAGCTACATTAGCCACTAGGCACTTGTGGTTAAGTCTACTGGAGTGTGCTATCTAGGAAATACACAATGGGTTTTGAAGATTTAGTATATAAAAAGAATGTAAAACAATATAAAATCATCAATAATTTTACTGATATATTGAAGTGATCCCTTTTGGATATTTAGAGTTAAATATAAATATTAATTTCACCTGTATCTTTTTACTTCTTTATTGTGAGTGGTAGAAAATATAAAATTGCATATGTGACTCACATGCTGTTTTTATTGGCCAGTGCTGCTTTCAGCCAGAAGGGTAGGAGTCTAACCATTCTTTGTAAATACATTTCAATAAATTCTGCATTTTTCCAGGCCTACCCCTCACACATTCATCTCCTCAGAGGAAGCTGGTGTTTTTGATTCCTGGGCTTTTCTTGGATTCTATGGCATGAATGGTTTGTTTCTTATTCGCTTTCCCCCTCCTCACAGGCTTAAGTTTCAGCTTACTTGGCTTTGTTAAACAGTTATTTCCATCCACTTTTCATATTCAGAACTTCCTTTTCTTGCCTACTGTGTTTTCTTTATTCTTTGTGTTTTTTTCAGGGTTAGCCTTTTCAATATTCCCATATGGTTATTTCAGATGGTATTTAGGAAGGAGCGGAGATAAACATGTATGTTCATATTCAGCTATCTGGAAGTTTACCCTTGAACTTTCATGAAACAGAAATTTGATCATGTCACTAGCTGCTTAAACTCTTTCCTGTCTCCTCATTGCAGAAAGTGTGAAGTTTAATCTACTCCGACCTGTTGTAGCCACTTCTCTTAGTTTGCTTTTGCTGGAGTTATGCTGCATGCAAATACTGCTAAATCTCAATGAGAAATACAAAGGTGTATTTCTTGTTTATGTTACATTTTAGCTGCTTAGTTGTCTGTGACTCTCCTTTGGTGTCTGACTTTATTTTTTTAGAGCAGTTTTAGGTTTATAGAAAAATTGAGCAGAAAGTACAGAAATTTCCTATAATCTCCCTTCGTTCACTCCCCCCTCCCATTCTTCTATAATATCTTGTACTAGTGTGGCACAGTTGATACAATTAATGTACTATTATTAACTAAAGTCCACATTTTACACTAGAGTTCACTGTTTGTTGTAAATTCTATGGGTTTTGACAAATGTATGTTGATATGTATCCACTATTACAGTATCATACAGAATACTTCCACTCTCCAAAAAACTCTTTCCCTCCATCCCCACTCAAACCTGTGACCACCACTGATCTTTTTGTTGTCTGTCCATGCCTATTTCGTTCATTATTCCAGGCTGAAAGATCAGCCATGTGGGAAATGCTGTCTTGGAGAAAGAGGGGAAGGAAAACAGCTGGCAGAAGCATGCAGTGGCTTTTAGAGCTTCTGCCTGGAACTGGACTAGGTCACATCCCCCTACCGCAGGTTGGCATAATGTCAATGGGCAGGGAAATATTCCCCTCCCATAGGAAGTTACAGTAACACTGCAGCAAGT
The DNA here is from genome assembly GCF_021234165.1 of Pteronotus mesoamericanus. Taxonomy (NCBI): domain Eukaryota; kingdom Metazoa; phylum Chordata; class Mammalia; order Chiroptera; family Mormoopidae; genus Pteronotus; species Pteronotus mesoamericanus. The sequence goes on from NW_026555310.1 coordinate 9,644,986, forward strand.
GGAGATGTGCAATCCTCCTACAGGAAAAAGTGGAACAAAAAATGGGAGGACAATAACATAGTACACCACATAGCATCAGTGCCCACCCTGGCCACTCAGTTCTCCACTAACCACCACTCCACCCAGCTATAACAAATTTCTGTCTACTCTAGCCATACCTGTCCCACTTTTCTTATGTCTCTTCACTAAGCAAACCCCTCATTATTTCAGGATGGAGCTTATTATGGAAAATCCTTCCTGACTAGATTAACATGCTAGCCTGTCCAATATGCTGCATTGGACATTTTTTTGCTTTCTTAGCATAATTCTTTAGGTTATTAGCTAAATTAAATAAACATGGAATATCTACTTATATGAACTTTCTTTTTATTTTAAATTTTTCATTTGACTTCGGCCAAGGTCTTCATAGAAGAAAAATTACTTGCATACGTAAGAGTGATCTTATGGTAGTGCCTGATCAAAGATGTGACCACCTACCACTTCCCTTGTTTGTGACTGAAAGGTGCAATACTGACTGTGAACTAAGGTAAAGAGAAATGCTATAACCAGATTAAAGCCAATAATGAGATAAGATGTAAAGCATTTAGTGCACTGCCTGGCACAGAATGTACATGCAATTAATGTCTATCCTTTGTCCCTGCCATTATGAAATTTCAGGCTTACTAACTTGTGAAACTCAGCAACTGGTTTGAATTTTAGTTAATAGTATTTGCTGGATATCAGTATAAAGATCTCAATATTTTGAGCAGGAAATAGAAACAAAATTGTATTTAAAATATATACAGGTAAACTCTAAAAATTCATGGTTTAAAGATCTGAAACAATAAGTTTTGTAGCATGATTCTGTAATTCCCATTTGATGAACCAGTGAACTTTAAAGTTTGAGGAATGAATAGATAGAAACATCATTTTATCAGCACTCTTCCATTAACCATTAAGGAAGGTGACCTAGATCGTAGCAGGGAAGCTTGCATTTCTAACTTAAATATCTTGTCTTTAGGGGTTGTGTGTGTGTGTGGCGTGTGTGTGATTAGTCTTAGGGTGAAACTAAGAACAATAACCATTTGGCAGGTGACAATTAACATTCAGGGATGGTCAGAACCTCCTTCATCCAGAAAGGGTGGAAATTTTTATATATTCATGATGATGTTTGAAGACACACGCAGAAATCCTAGTGGTAGAACTGCCTATATAAGTTGCGTGACTGCGTTGCAGTGGAGTGAAGCGCAGTGAAATCCTTGGGATGCTACTGGGGAGGGAGATGGGCTCCATGGGCCCCACGCTCTGTTATACTGTTACAGTGCTGTCGCCTGACTGATTGCGGGACTGTAAGTGGAGTAATATGAGGAAAACTAGCAGCTTATACTTGTGGAAAAAAATATTTTCCCTGAAAACATGTCTAAAAAATAGATCACACAAATAAATAAGAAAATGTATTTAAATAAAAAAAATAAGAAAATGTAAATAAATAAGAAAATGTCTACAAAACCCTAGTTCACTAACTTTTAAAAGCTTTATCTATATAGTCAGATTCTCAGTATTTCCTGATCATAACTATAGAGGGAGATACTACCTGTTTATGAGTCAAATATAGTCAGACTTAATTACCATTTATTGCCACTAAAAAATTGGGTAATCTTGATCTAAACCAGCTGTTCTCAAAAGTTTTTGGAAAAGCTCAGGGTTTCTTGAACGTGCCTCCAAGGCCACCACCAAATGCCAGTGGCAGTAGGCATAGTGCAGCTCCCTACTGTGGCTTTCACCAGGCCAGCTACATTTCTATATATTTGGAGAGCAAGTTAGATTTAATTTGGGAAAAAGTAGTATTTCTAGCAAAAAAATTCAAGTGGTTATACCATTTGGATACACACCGCCTCTGGGCCTCATTTTCTCATCTATAAAATGAAAGTTTGGGATATGTAATCTCTAAGAACCTTTTGTACTTTTGTACTTTTCTAATTCAATGATATATAAAATACTTTCAGATGGCTTATCAACTCTTAACAAAATTTTAAGAATTGAATCATGTGCATGAGTTTCTCTGAATCTGTTTTTAAATTGCATTAACTGGCGTACCTCCTAAGAATAATAAATTCCTTTAGGTGGCACATCATCGGCAAAAGTGAATGTTCATCCCACTGTGGTCAAGGATATAGGTCCTTGGACGTCCACTGCATGCGGTATTCCATCCATAGAGGACAGACTGTTCCAGTAGATGACCACTACTGCAGTGACCAACTCAAACCTCCTACCCGAGAACCCTGCCATGGTGACTGTGTCTTAGCAAGGTGGCATTATTCAGAATGGTCTCAGGTACAAATGAAAAGTATTGCTTAGGAAATATTACTCCTTTTTTCCCTAATTAAATATTTGTTACTCTAAACTATACTTGTGGTTTTTTCCCCCTGTTTATTACTACCTTTTTTTGTTTTGTTTTGTTTTGTTTTGCACTCAGTGTTCCAGGAGTTGTGGAGGAGGGGAAAGGTCTCGAGAATCTTACTGTATGAGTAACTTTGGCCACCGTCTTGCTGACAGAGAATGCCAGGAGCGTCCTCAAGTGACAATAGAGAATTGCAATGAATTTTCCTGTCCCCGTTGGGCTACCAGTGAGTGGAGTGAGGTAACATTAAACACACGAGGTTTAGAATTGTTATGATAATGTATAGGAAAGCTTTGCAATATACTTTATGTATTTCAAAACTATTTAAATTTATTTTATGATTTTGTAAGTAACTTTGTTATCAGGCTTGAAACATTTACAGTATTTGGCTAACAGTAACCTTAACTTTTGTTTCATCTATAACCATTTTTCTAAGAAAGTCCCTCTGTCCACAATAGTGTGAGATACACACTAATTTAAAGGTTATTTCTGTACCTTTGTTTCTAGGACAAATAGATGTTGCACTGGGGTTTGGAGCAAGTCAGGGTGGCTGGTCTTATCCAATGAATATCTCTAAAGGAGTGAAGGGAAAAATGTCTTTAGGAATGGTCTTTCAACTGTATCTTCACATAAAAATTAATCATTGTATCATTTTGTAAGGCATTGTATTGATTAACATTGAAAATAAATAATGGTCAGTTTGTGTTTTCACAGTGTCTCGTTACCTGTGGAAAAGGAACAAAGCAGCGGCAAGTGTGGTGTGAACTGAATGAAGATCATTTGAGTGATGGCTTCTGTAATCCAAGCACCAAACCTGAGTCTCTGAGGCCATGCGAGCTTCACACATGTGCTTCCTGGCAAGTAGGACCATGGGGTTCTGTGAGTATATGAAAAGGGTTCTTCTGATTTAATCCATCTTTACAGAGTAACACAAGCACTTGTGGTATATTCGTTCTTTCAGTGGATACAGCTAAATTTGGATTGGCTTATTGCAAAATTGCCACTGAAATAATAAACCCTATCTGCACAATTTTAACACTAGTGCTATTAATTTGTTCTGGTAAATATTTCCGTTTTGCTCTTGAGGTTACTTTTGCTAACCAAAATGCTACAAATTTTATGCTTTCATCCTTTCATCAGCTTGTTTATAAATATTTTCATGTTCTGTTTCTAAATTGTCTTAGACTAGGCATTGCTTAGACATTTGGCCCAAGAGGAGGTAGGAATCTGCAGGATGAGCCGTGGTCAGGCTAGATAAGCGTGGGCAGATTATCATCCTGTGGGAGGTTGCCACAGTGGATGGGAAACCTCCTCTCATCTTTCCTTTAACTTTGTCTTCATGACCTTCCTTCTTTACCTTTTTGCAATTTACTGAGCCCTGACTCCTGGTGACCCTGTGAATGAGAGAAGCCTACAACATCCTGTCCTCAGCAGCCCTGCTCAGTGCTGTAGACACATGTCTCTGGTTTCTTTTATGGAATCCATCTCATATTTGGTCTTATGCTCTTTCGGCTGCCTTTTGTTTTTCCCAGTATTATTCTTTTCCAAAAACCTCTACCATCTCATGATGTACCCAAAGAAGTACAGCTTCAGTTTTGTCATTTTTGACTCTCATGATATTTCAGGCTTAATTTGTTCTAAGACCCACCTCTTTGTCTTTTTGGCCATCCAGGGTATCCGTAGGCCTCTCCCCCAACCCCATATTTCAATTACTCAATTAAGTTAGCATACTAAATGACAGATGTACATCAGGTAGATTTTAAAAAGTATTTAGTTTTCCTAAATTCTATTGACTCTGCCTTCAAAATGGCAGGTCTCTATTGATATTTGAACATGATAATGTTTGAAAGAAAGATAACTGTCCATTTTAAGTTCAGTATTTTATTAGTATCTGCATGTATTTGAATAAATATACAGCAAATTTACTAATATTTAGTCTGAAACCTTGTGTAAATAGTAACAAAAAGATATACTGAACATATATTATTAACTGCATATTCATTAAACCATTAAGTTTACATAATTTTAAAATAATAACAGTGTTTGGTATCTGCTTATGTTCTTCAGTGCACAGCCACCTGTGGACAGGGCTATCAGATGCGTGCTGTTCAATGTGTCAATGAGCTACTTAGTGCAGTGTTGGATGACAGAGTATGCCATCGAGCTAGTCGCCCTAGCGACAGGCAGGTAAAGGACACGTCTTCATGGATTATACAGGAAAGATTTATGATATAGGAGGATTACTGATGTGTTAAAATTATTTCCACATGTATTTTTTCCCCACTATATGCCTTAAGAATGTGTGCGCATGCATGCATGTCAGAAAGAATTTATTCTTGATTTTGCCAACTTTGTAGCTTTAGTAATGATTTTTCAATTTTTTATCTGCCTTTTGATCACTCATTAAACATATATTTCTATCCTTTGAACTGCAGAAGGGCAATATCTATTATGAATATCATGAACTTTTAAAGTGTGTCATACTACTTAAGGTAGTATCTGTGTTCATTCAGGATGTTTCAGTTCAGTGATAGTTTTGAAGAACTATTGCTCTTTTCCTTTTCATCTATCAGACAGATGACCCAGACTTGAAGACTCAGAGACATACTGTGATCTTCAAGCCCTTGACAGTACTTTGTACTTTAGCTGGGGGAGGGGGCAGGGAGACATGTTTACAGTGTTTGTCCTTGAAATAGATTTGTGGAAGAAGAAATGAAGCATAAGATTTAAAATATGTCAGAGTGATTAGTTAATTCATGTATTATGAGATCAATTTTTCTTTTGAATAGGACTGCATACTGACACCTTGCCCAATTATCCCTAAAATTGGGGCCACTTCATTACCAGCTGTTCCCGTGGGAAAGCTAGCACAATGGCGATATGGTTCTTGGACTCCAGTAAGTGAATTTCTTTAAGAGCTACAGGGTTTCTATTATTGGGGCCTTTTAGGTATCAACAAAATGCTGCTACCAATTTGCCAAATTAATGTGTGCATTCATTCTCAGGTATTCTGATGCTGTAGAAGGAGTTTGGGGTTTAGAATGAGGTAATGTTCATGGCCAAATCGTGCTGTGCCATTCAAGAACTCTGTGTCTCTGGACGAGAAGCTTAAGTTTTCTTGGTCCATTTTCTAATCTACAAAATAGGGATACTATGTCACAGGTTATGAGAAGCAGATGGGATACGAGGCTTTTATCAGCCTTTATTTAAACTACTGACATTTTCATGTTTTTCTAAACTGAAAGCTTTGCTTTAACCATATGTCCTATATGGCTTTGCATATTCTCTGAATAGATTATGGGTGCATATCTACTCTAGTAGGTCTTCAAAGACATTTTAAATATCTTAATATTCTTATATAAAATGCTTTTCATATCGCTAATCTTGCAAATAACGAACCAGTATCTAAGAAGTTGAATTTTTTTTCTCATTATATTTGATTTGTGAAATTTACGATCTAAACTGTGTGGGATATTCACTGCCCTCTCACTGACTCAGAAGTGATACCATGTAATATCACTTACAATGTGATTTTTCAAGAAACTTGATGTTTTGGAAATTTGAGCAACAGCCATGTGTAAGAGAGTTCAGAGAGGTACTATATAACACCTTGGTATAAATCAATTTTTTTTAAGTGCTCTGCATCTTGTGGAAGAGGTAATCAAGCCCGCTATGTGAGCTGCCGTGATGCTCATGATGGAATAGCAGATGAATCATACTGTGCACATTTACCTCGACCTGCTGAAATCTCTGTCTGTTTTAGCCCTTGTGGGGAGTGGCAAACAGGGAATTGGTCACCTGTAAGTATTTTTATAAGAAAAAAATAAAATGAAAAATTTAATTAGAATTAAGTACAAATTAGATACAAAATAGTCATGGAGATGTAAAATACAGCATAGGAAACATAGTCAATAATATTGTAATAACTCTGTGGTTAGCAGGTGGATACTGGAGTTACGGGGCAGGGCGGGGAATCACTTCGTAAGTTATATAAGTGCCTAACCACTATGCTGTACTCCTCAACATAATATTGAATGTTAGCTAATTGAAAAAATAAAAAATGTTTGATAGTAATATTGTAGTTTATTACATTACAAATGTCTAAATTTGTGATCAGTGTTCAGCTTCCTGTGGCCCTGGAAGAACAAATCGACAAGTTTTATGCATGAAGTACCATCAGCCAATTAATGAGAATTACTGTGACCCCGAAGTTCGCCCTTCAGCAGAACAAGAATGCACAGTGGCAGCCTGCCCACCCACGTACAGCAACTTTCCAAGCCTCTCTGAGCAGCCAAACCATTTTCCAGGCAGGAATTTTCCATTAACTCACAAACCAGATGATAATGAAAAGTGGGGGGCCCATCCATCAATCAGAGGAAATCAATGGAGAACGGGACCATGGGGATCAGTAAGCCATCTTTATTGAGTTATATTAATTCTGTAATTTTGTTATATTATAGCCTTTTAACAGATATGTATGTAATGACATCAAATGCTTTCAAGGCCAGATTTATCTGAAGATCAATAGTTTAAATCTTAAAGGGATTAAGTAAGTTTTGATATGGATAACAAGTCCCCAGAATTCATATTGAATTAGGCACTAATATTATGCTTACAGAAAAATGCCCTTAAAAACAATCAGATTCTAGTCCATTATAATAAAAGCAAAAGAAAATCTTTTAAGACTATGAAGGTTTATGAAAAATATCAAACCTAGAAATTGACAGCAATGCAGCAAGTTGGTGTAAAATCATGAAAAACTACTGAAGATACAATTGTATTTCATATTTTACATGACATTAATGATGCAAAATAAAGCAAAATACAGGTATAAAAGTTAAGTAACAGCACTATTTATTGCTTCATATTGAAACCTTAAAACTTTCATTCCCTTTATTTAATACTTAGGCCAAAGTGAATTTCCTATTGCAAGCTTTACAACATTGCCTTTTCATCAACAGATTCTAATGAGCCCCTAGTAAAACTCAAGTGTTGTAACACATTTTCTTGATTTAAATTATGATTCCAATGATGGGGATTTTAATGTGGGGGGTTTGAATTTAAGTCCAATACTAACTTTTTTCCACCATGTGATTTCATGATGTGGGACCAGTGGTTTGTGTGTTTGTCTTTTCAGTGCTCTAGCAGTTGTGCAGGAGGTGTTCAGCACCGAGTTGTAGTCTGCCAGGATGAAAATGGACAAAATGCCCATTACTGTGATGCAGCCGCCAAACCCCCAGAGTCAAAGCACTGCGACTCAGGCCCTTGTCCGCGGTGGGTCTATGGAAGCTGGGGAGAAGTAAGTCGTAGTATTTCTTAAACTTGTGGAGATTGGCATCTCTGAAGACTGAAAGTTGAGCACTCCCTACTGTTACTGGTGGATAACCTTACTTCACTATACTATCCAGAAAGATTTTTGCTTTTTTCTCCAGTGAGTAAAACCATGTTCCTTTAATAGATATTCTCTCATGGTAAATATCACTCACTCATGACAGGAAATGTATTCTCTAAATTTTTAAATAAATCTAATAAGACTAGCCAATATGTCTGTGAACCTAATACCTTTCTAAAATTAGTATATTAATGGTTTAATTTCTTAGAAAATTGGGTTGCTATAGAGAGAGAAAATTAGATTGATATATAGCCCACGTTTATATCTTACTACTGAACTATTCATTTGATGAATCTCTTAATCAGGAAGTTGGTGATTATTGAGTACTCTCTTTATGTCCTGGCATAGTTCTAGTTGTTTTGGATATGAAGATAATTTTTTAAATGGTTGTAATGAATGCTAATCTCACCTACGTTGTAGGAGAGAAAGAATAAGAAAGACGTACTGGTATTGGATGAATAAAATAAACCACCTAGTTTAATTAGTCAACTATTTTTGCTTAATGATTTTAGTACATTTTTTTCTTAAGAAATTTAGAAAGTATCTTTTAAAGATACACTTCTTACCAGGTGCTAATAAATATCAAGGAACATTTTTACTTCTGAATTTAGACATGCTTATTGTGAAAATTCAAATAATATGAAAAATTATGTAGAAATAAGAACTTTTAACATTGATACCTTTCCTACCAAACTTATGTTCTATGTTGATCTAGAAGTAGGGTCATATTACTCCTGCTACTTTGCTGCCTGCTGTAATATACTGTAATATATACTGTAATGTAATATATACTGAACATCTTTCCATGTTTATATATTTCGATCTGCCTTATTAGCATTCATGGCTACAGAGTAATCTATTGATAGGATACCATATATTATGTAGTTAATAATTATTACTTTAGTCAGTTTTGGTTGTGGCCTAAACTGCCAGGCCCTTAACCTACCAAGTGTCTATAGTATAGACACCTTGATATTTTATCAAAATATCTTATGGTACTAATTCTCAAAATTATATCTATTTTTTAAATTATGGAAGTAATACTTTTTTTAACCCAGGAAGTAATGTTGACAATTTATAAAGAAAGGATAAACTTCAAACTGTAGCTTTACTAATTATGTATTAAACATTGAATGAAGCAATATAATATTCTCATTAAAGCCACATAGTTTTGAATTTTCTTCTTATTTTTAGTGTACACAAACATGTGGAGGAGGAATAAAATCAAGATATGTAGTGTGTCAATTTCCCAATGGGCAAATGTCACAGGAGCAAAACTGTGAAATCTTAAACAAGCCCCCCAGTGTGGTACAATGTCATGTGCATGCTTGCCCTGATGATGTATCATGGCATCGGGGACCATGGAAATCGGTACGATAGCATTCTTATTTTTATCCTTTGTTTTGTTCTGTTTTACTATGTCCCTTTTACTTTAACTTCCTCTTTTTATAAATTGTGATGCACACACTATATCTTATTTTTTAAGGAGACCAGTAGTTATCTTGGCTCGTGTTATTAAATTTCAAAGTTTGGAAGAACAATCCATTTAAGTACTGTAATATATATAATAGTTTTTTTAATGTATTTATTTTTTACAAATGAATTTTGAACCACAGTACTATTCTAATGGAAATATTTTACTTTAGTACATCTTTGGCTTGCCCTATAATTAATCAGAAATGTTTGCTATTTACATTTGTATCTAATGTTATCATTGTGCTTGTAACAATGACAAATTAAGGCTGTGTCTTGTTTGAGTGTATAACTGTATGTGGCTTTCTTTTGTCTGTCAATGTCCAGAAACTGGTCCAAAAGCAAATAACATTCTTTAAAGCTTTCTTTTTTTATCATTGTTAACCTTAGTATTTTGTTTGGAAATGTGAAAATATTATATAAATATAGGATAGAGAAATTTACATACATAAAGTAAATTAATTGTTTACAGTTTGTTACATACATCATGAAAAAGTATGATTTATATAGTAACTTATATGAATATTCATTTCTTCCACTGTGTGGAGTTGCTGTGTTTTGAGGATGTTTAAATTTTTTTGTTTATTTTTTGGAGCCATAGACAAATTCATAAATATTGTTTGTGAATGGTTTATTTTTTCTAGTATTTTTCAAGTATCCAGGCTTTGAAAATGAATTAATTTATATATATTGAAATTAGCATTTTGGACACTTTTGATATTTTAAATAATGAATAACCAAGTATACTTTTTTCAGGTGAAAACTGATTTGAGTATATAATCTATTTATAATTACATTTATAAAACTGAACAGTTCTTCATTTGGAAAATAATTATAACTCTGGTTTTATAGCCAACTCTGATGTGTACACTTGTTTTTCTTTATCCAAGTCAAAGCTTTACAATGATACATAAACCAAGTTTCCACTTATGCTTTTTGAAAAGCAGGTCAAGTTATAATTCAGGCAAAAATTCATCTTTATAGTCAAAGTGTGACTGATATAAAATAACAGAACATTTTAACTTTAGAGGATGGTCTTAAAGTTAAATTGCTGTATCAGATAACCATCATTTGGTGGGAATTTTAAGAAGACATATTGTGTCATGGAAAGCATCCACATGTTTACTTCATAAAATGTTTACTGTTCATTTACTATATCCTAGACACTGTGCTACCAAGATAGTAAAGACATGTTTCTTGCCCTTACGGAGTTTGCAGTCTAGTTGAAGAGATTTGAAATACTATAGTAACTCACCACAAAAAGGTATCATTTTTTTTTTTTTTGGTTAGCCATCTTAGATTGGAAATTCACTTTCCCTTTACTATATCTATTATATTTTATTGGTTTTAGTTTGCAAACCTAGGTCTTAATAAGGCTTTGGATTGCCTTCTTAGAATTTTGCTCCAATTAGGAAAGCACAGTCCTAACCGCTAGTTAGAGGTTGAACTGTAATGGCATTTGTTTCTGAACACAAAGGTTTTATTTTCCCTACTCACTTGTGACTTTATTAATTCTCAAAGCATTAACATTTACTTAGTGTCTCCCGCTTTGTGCTAGGTAATGAAGTAACTAAAATTAAGTGTTTCTGAGTCAGATTTTCTATGTAAGGAACCAGCAAACTATAGCCAATGTATTAAATCTGGCCCACTGCCTATTTTTGTAAATAAGTTGTGTTGGAACACAGTTCTGCACATTTTATGCATTATCTAAGGCTGCTTTTGCAATATAAAGCAGTGTTGATTAGTTGCAATAGAGACTGTATGGTCCGCAAAGCTGAGATATTTACTATTTGGCCCTTTGTGGGAAAAGTTTGCTCACTTCTGTTTTATTTTACAAACTTTATAAGGCTTTTTAAATTTAACATAGAATATAATTATAGAATATTGTAATTAAAAATATTCATTTGTGGTCAGTTTGATTTTTAACCCTTTGTTTACTATTTTAAAACAATTTAAAATTTATCAAAGTTCCTATATATTCACTGTGGTGTATTCACACAATGTTTTTCCAGCTTTATTGAGATATAATTGGCTTATAATGGTATATAAGTTTATTCACCAATAACATCACACTATGTTTACATAGTGTGGGAATATATCCAATACAGATACCATATTCCAGTTTGTGTCATGCTAGTTTTTGTATGTAAATGATGTCTTAAGTGAAAAACCTTGATCATTCAAGCCCTGTACATAGATGACTTTTTCACCTTCATAAAAACAAATGAACAAGTAAATAATAATAACCACAAATTACAAAATAGTAAGACAGAAGTATGCAATTCATTTTCTACATGTCTGTTCCAAAAGTTCATTGAATAATTCAGTCTTTGCACTAGTGAAGAATTGTAATCTTTATTTTTCTGATAAATTGAAGGTGAATTTTAAAAATCACAAATGTTTATATCAGAATTTTTACAAACTTATTTATTTACCTTTTATATGTATAAAGTACATATAAATCATTAGAGTTCCTGGATTTCTTTTCTTATATGAAGAATTTTACTCCTTAAATTAGCCTTTTATATTAAAAGGGTTTAAGGGATCTGAAGTTTTGTTAAAGCCAGATACAAGCTTTTACCTCTTTCAGTGTTGTTACATATTAGCCAAACTTCAGAATACCTCTTATTAACATATCAGGTAAATATTCTTTCATGGGTAACTTTAATTTCAACAGGTCCTGTACACTAGATTAGAAAATTAAGGATGTGTGTGTATGGATGTGTATATGGATGTGTATGCATGTACATATATATGAATGACATGAAATTTCAGAAACACTTTTCATTTTAAAGCAAAATTAAAATATGAAGTGCTAAATCATTAAAATGTAACTAAGAAGAAAGTTGTTAATGTACATTTTAATTTTCATGTTGCGGAAAATCTTGTAATAATTTATAAGCATGATTAAAGAAAGGAATAAATAAATATTAACCCATGTCTGTTAATTTAATGACTATTTTTTGTGATTAGTCAATGTAAAATGATTGTATTTTAACCCTTGCTTATTAATGACATGTGTTGTGGCTTTGTGCTTTGCATAATTCATGTGTGTGTATGTTGTATTTTCACTCCTTGGATTAATACCTAAAATGTTTTTATTCAAAGAACAGATTTTGTATTGTAATGAATGCCTCTTTTATTTTGGTGGTATATTTTTCTTAACAGCTGTTCATTTTGCTTATTAAACATTTAATTGTGGAATAGTACATGTTTTTATAATGTTACCTAGTATATAAGCTGCTGCTATTTTTCAGATAATTCTGTTAGAAACTAACATTGGTATTAAAAATATATGATTTGTTGGTTAAGCATCAATTTTAAAATACTAGAATTTTTATAGTTTTTTAAAAATATTATAAACAATAAAAATTTATAGTAAAAATAAAGTTATTTAGTATGTTAAAAATAGATGTGCTTATGACCAAGATAGTCTTTAAAAGGTAAGTAAAGTTTTATTTTTTCCTTTTCTTACATATATATTGTAAAGGATATTACACATAACATAATCAAACTGTTCCAACAAACGTTCTTTAAATAAACATATTAATCTCTCTATATTTTCCCACTAAGTCTCATGTAAGTGAGTCAATTTCCTGCATGTTTATATTCTCCACATAGAATGAAATCATATTTGGTAAGAAAAATAATGTGTATTTCAGCGTGTCTGAGATTGATGATGATCCAGCAGAAGGGAGTATTTTTTTTTCCATTAAAGATTATTTTGCACAAAAATGAGAAAATTATTTTTAAAAATGAAAGTTTGATATTTGAACCCTCTTGATTCTCGTGCCTTCCCCCCAAAATGCTTCTTTTTAAAAGAATAGACTTTTGTAGCATTTTGTAAAATATATATCTATATACTAAATCGCTACAATACATAAAATATAGTGTATATACTAAATATATATACAGGCTGCAACAGAAGGACTTCCAGAAAGGAGTGTGTGTGAGCAACTACACCCAGTAAATCTGCAGTTTGTTGACTTTGGCAGCTTTCTGGAACAAAAGAACACTGAGGATCTGAGAAGAGGGCTAGGCTGCTCCTTACAAGGTAGCTTCCACTCAAGGCGGAATCCACTCAGGAAGACATTTCTAACTCTGCCATTGCTCCTAAGGCTGGCAGCAGCCAGGGGAACTGGGTAATGTGTAGGGGAAACAGTTTCCAGAAACTCAATTCTTTGTGAAGTGGAGTGTTCAGTAACATTTGTAGTAATTTTTTTTTTAAATTTGGAAAAACACACCTGAGCATAATAATAGGCTGGAAATCTATTTTATTCCAAATTTATTAGAAATCCATAATGATTAATAAGTGCTTCCATTTGTTTATTACCATATCCTTCTGTTACAGTTATTGATGCTCCCTCAAATTATGAACACCTCCTACATATCAGGCTTTGTGCTAGTCACTAAAGAGAAACCAGGCACAATTCCTGTATACAAGGAGTTTGCAGTTCAGTGGTGAATGTAAACAAAATGCGGAGTGGGATTCCTGTCTCATTTCAGTACCAACCATGTGATTTATAATATTGAAGACTCATAATATTGGGGGCTTAATAGATTACAGTTATCCAAGAATTAGAAATGAGGATTATACTTGACAACACAGTAGTTCTGCCAGTGAATCCTTCTAGAAGCCTAAACTAGTAGAATATATTCTATTGTAGCCTTGCAAGACCCTATGCTACAAGAATAGTTTAGCTTTTGCATATTTGTGTCTTCTTCCTATTTTGCACATGTGGTTTTCATGCCTTATCAAAAGGGAAAATATAGACGGATTTATAGTTTCCCGTAGATATATGGTGCTCAGAAAATAATTTTGGAGACACAAATGGTCCTTCCAGGTTTGAGAAGTATGACCTAAGAAAAATTTAAGTAGATGATTAATGATGAGATCACAAATGAAGAGCCTTTCTATGAGTGTGTTACGGTGAGTAAAGTCAGAGTATCGCGTTTACAATAACTCTAAAAACCATCCTGACATGAAATGGTGATATGCCGAATTTTTCTTTATATTTGTATATTATAATACACACATACACAACATAAAAATATTAAAACATTACCATGTTTTCATGGTTATTCAGTTTTTCCATACATAATGCTTCTGAATGTTTAAGAATCTCTGGGAAAATATATTTAAATATTTCAGAACATATTTTACACTGTCAGTGTGCTGTATGATGAGACCATTTATGTAAGGTAGATAGGCATTGTTAGTGTATTTGGATATCCTAAATTTTTAAATTTTGTGCAGTTTGAGAAAATTATATTTTCCTATACATAATTACAAGTCAAACATTGATATTTTTAACTCTAATTGCCTGAGATTTTCTAGACAATTAACTTCAATTTTTTAAATAAATATATATATACCTTTATCAGTAAAAAGTTTTGAGCAAGTATCTTTATATATTCTTATATTTATACACTACAAACATACCTAATATATAAGAATATGTTGTGAGTTGTAGAACATATAAAAACATGAATTTAACAGTATAAGGTAAATATATAATATTAAGCATAATTTTTATTTTATGAATAATATCTTACTTAACTATTATTATAATCATCTCACTTTTTAAATAGTGGTAGAATGTTTCATTAGTTTTGAAAATCTTAGATCAACCTTCTTACAGCAGTTCAAAAATCTGGTTGTTTCAATATGGGATATCAATAGCTTCCTTAGGTGAATAAATTACTTTGCAAAAATACATGCTTTCATCTAGCAAAGTTTATCACTGATGTTCCTTTCATATACTATTAATTGATTTTAAATCCATTATACTAATTATTCAAAACTTCTGTTGAAATTTTTCTCACAAATTTTATTTTCCCTAATGTCATTCACTTCTTGAAAAGTACTGGAAAGAGTTATATTTTAATATTTTAACAAATGGTATTGATGCTTAATAAAACTAAAACATTAGGAAGCCAATTGAGCAGATTAGAAAATTTTGCCTCAAAGTTTTAAAAATATACATTTCTGTGGCTTTTTATAGTTGATATATTATCACTGATAAGAAAATCACATAATACTGGAAATTAGTAGGATTTTCCTAAAGCAGACGCTTTCTCATTTGCCCTTAAGTATCTCTTTTACCTTAAAGGATAGATGATGGGTCTAGTTTTTTAACTCTCTAGTAGATGTCACATTTTTATCACTATTATAGGAAAAAACTGCAATTATAGAACAAGCCTCTTTTTGTAGTAGAAAAAATTAGAAAAGTCATGATAAGTATGAGACCAGTAAAGTTTGTGTTCAAAGAGTAAAATGCTCGGGCAGTGAGCCAAGAAGTTAATTTGTGAGCACGCAGATAACAAACTGCAGGTTCCAGAACCAATTTGATGGAACTTAACCTAATTTTATGTTAGTCTCATGAAAGAGGAAAAAAATTGATTTCAACAAGAGAAATGTAAGCTTTCATTTACCAAAAGAGTTTGAAGATACATTATTCTTAGGCTTGCTGAAATGTTAAATATTAAGCCTATCCTAGATCTTGTGGTTGAGTTGTGGGGTTACAATGCCTAGGTTTGATTCGATTGCTATTATTTAACTAAGTGACCTTTGACAAGTTATTTAACATTTCTTAGAGTTTATTTTCTTAGAATAAAAATAGTGGCTACCTAAGGAGGACATTTTTTTAGAGTTAAATGAAACAATAGATAAGGTGGTTGGCATAGAGTCTGCTGCATAAAAGCTCAACATATTTTGCTTGTCATTATCACTTATCCTGTAATAAATAGGTATTTCCTAGGAATTCCTCAAGGAGCTAAAAATCCAAATACAGTAGATAAAGCTAGTAACACATCAAAAAAATCTGAAATGCGGTGCACTGAAGCAAGTTATCTTCAGTATGAGAGAAATAAGTTTGGACTGGAGTTTGTTTTTTTCCCTTTAAACTTTTATGGAAATATGACATCCAGCAAAATTTGAAATCATAAAGGTACAGTTTAATGAATTTTCCAAAGTGAACACACCTGTATAGCCTGCACCCAAAGCAAGAACATCAGCAGCCCCAAAAAGTCACCTGAAAGGTAACCCCTATTCTGACATCAAATATTGTAGGTAAGTTGCCTGCCTTTGAACTTTATCTAAATGGAACTTAGATAAATAGAACTTTGATCATTTGCTTGTAAGAGTAACAATATTAGGTTTATGAGATTCATTTAAATATGTAAATTTAGTTTCTCATTGCAATCTAGTATTAATGGTATGAATTAAATGAATATGATTTGTATGGCCATTTTCAAGCAGTTGACAAGCAGTTGGGATTGTTTTTAATTTGGAATGTACAAATAGTGCTGTTATGAACATTTCACCTGCATCTTTTGGTGAACATTGCATACATGGGTCTATTGGATATGTAGCCAGGAGTTGAATTGCAGGATCTTAGTGTATGCATATGTTCAGGTGTAGTAAATTCTATCAGACAGTTTTTTAAGGTGGTTGTATGAGAATTCCAGTTGTTCCACATCCTTATCAACACTTGGTATTATCAAACTTTTAGTGATTCTAGTAGATGTGTAGTGGTATTATTTTTCATTTTAATTTGCATTTTGTGATGCCCTATTAAGCTGAGTGCCTTTTCATATGTTTATTACCATAAGAATTCTTCTTTTTGCAAGTACCTATTGAATGAAGTACTTTGTCCATCTTTTAACTGAATTTTCTGCTTTATCTTACTGATTTGTAAGATTTAAGTTTTTGCGCTAAGTCCCTTGCAAGATATATGTATTGAAGAATATCTCTTTGACATTTCAGTCTTTTACTGTCATTCAGGCTCAGCCATCGCTCCTGAGAAATGGCAATAGTACAGGAATTTCCACTTCTTACCATGAAGTATGTAGATGGGGAGATTCAGAGAGAATTTAAATGGACAAATATGGGGAGAACGCTATGGCTAATAATTTGTGTCTACAGTGAATATTTATTTTTAATGACTTAAAAGAATAATTTTGAGGAGCTGAAAATTGCTACTTTGCTATTTTAATTTAGAGAAGAAAGATTAGCCAATCCCTCCTCCAGTATTTTTAAAAAAAATCTCTGATTTATAATCTTCATGAATTTCTGTTTATTCATTCAGTAGATATTTAGATAGCTGTGACTGTGCATTTGTGCATGTTCTAAGTGTGAAGAATGAAAAGATGAATAAATCAGGATATGGAGGTCACAGTATAGCTGGTAAAGTGTTTTTTAAAATCATACATTAAGACAAATGAAAATCAAATTGTTTTTGAGATAAGTGTTCTCTTTAATGAGATATTTATTAATAGCAAGAAATAGTACTCTAAACTAGTTCCAAAATATAACAACATAATTGAATATACTGTATCAAAAAGTCAGAATTCTGTGAAAGAAAATTTGGGTGCAATAATTAAAATTGTCAGAAAAAGGCTTGCCTAATGTAGAACCATTTCTATTTCTAGCCTGTAATATTTTGAGTTGTAGGGGTATAGACATATATTCAGAAAAGTTTTCTTCTAATACAGTATATTTTACCCATAAACAAATCCAAATATATTTGATAGGTGGAACCAGAAAGCATTTTGTGTGATTAATAATTAATCATCCTGTTTGGGATATCATTCAGTATAGTGTGAGAATTAAAATGTGCAAATTTATACTGTATAAATGACAATGTATACTCTGTGAGAACATATTCTTTTTAGGTAACTGAAAGAATGAAAGGAAATTTATATTGCCACACTAATAAAAACTGATATTCTACCACCAGAGAGAGTTCAGATCCTTTCATCTGAGGGAAACTTCTTCACTGTTTACTTGTGGGCCTTAAGAGAGTTTTCACATCCGGGGGTGGGGGAGACAATCAGTCAGGCATGACACTTGCTTCTCTCCTGGACACTTCTTCAGAGTCAGGAAACAAGCTCAAAAATAGTAGCTCATATGCGTTCCGGTCTCCATCTCAGCATTTCTCCCTTAAACTTGGCAAAATCTCAATCTTAGATGAAACCATGAGAAAGCCCTTTTTATCTCTATGAGGCACCCCATAGAATCAGAACTCCAACAAAAACCTTAAAGATCTATTACACAGAGCTTTACTTCCTGTGGGTTTTTTTTTTTTTTTTTTGGTAGAACTAATGATCATTCAAGTCTACCTCATTTAGACAAAACAGAGTGCATGTTTCTAAAAAGGTCTTTGTGCATATATTTTTTCTACATAGCATTTATTCATTCATTTATTCAGTGAACATTTATAGATGTGACTTCTGCCCTTATTGGGTTTAGAATTCTATTTATATTCATTTCACCAGCTGTAATGTGTGGGCCTTTTTTTGTAGAAAGTCTAGCTATTTTGATGATACATAATTTATACATGAAAATCATCCTAATATCCAAATTTCTATTGTATTAATGATGTATTCCATTTATTTAGATATGTCAAAGTATGCCATTTATGATTATGGTCTATAGTGAGGAGTGATTTAGAGATTTTTGTGTGTGTTATGGAATTAAACATTATCTCCAAGTTTTCCTATCAAATCGGAAGGATTTTTATAGTTACTTTTGAAATAAAAATATGGAGAAAAACCATGTTATGAATAAGACTCATAGACTGGGAAAATGTTTCCTTATCATTTTTTAATGCTTAAGAAGACTCTAGAAAATTTTTTAAAAGGGGAATTATTTGGAAAAATTTTAGTAAAACAGATTGCTTTTTGGAAATCTATCAGAAACTAAAATGTAAAGGTATGGGAATAACTTTAGGATTTCATTTAGTTACTTGATGTCACCATAAAAGAATCATTATAAAACAGATTTATTTGATAATGTTTAAGGATGACATACTTTCCTACTAAAGGATACCTCATATATCAGATACTCAGAAACTTGCATTTTCTCATTTGAATGAACAACACATGTATTTTTATAAACTCAAATATATATATCTGAAGTAAATTGTGACTCTTGAAATATTTTAAAAATACTGTTTTTTTTCTGTTTTTGATACCATTTTTATAATTGGGAGAGAAACTTCCAATTTTTTTTTCTCATCTTACACACAAAAAAATACATTATTTCAACAACCTTCTCAACTCATGTGCACACTTTTTAGTTCTTATTCTTTTTAATTACAGTTTACATTCAATATTATTTTGTACTAGTTTCAGGTGTACAGCATAGTATACTTTACAAAGTGTCTCCCCCCTGTATTTCCTGTAGTCACCTGGCACCAACACGTCGTTATCACAATATTATTGACTATAGTGGCTATGCTGTACTTTATATCCCTGAGACTATTTTGTAACTACCAATCTGTATGTCTCAATTCCTTTACCCTTTACACTCATTCCTCCACCCTGTCCCTTCTAGCAGCCATCACTCTGTTCTCTGTATTTGAGTCTTTCTATTGTGTTCATTCTTTGGATTTGACATGTAAGTAAAATCATAAGGTATTTGTCTTGCTCTGATTGCCTAATTGCACTTAGCATAATACCATCTAGGTTCATCCATGCTGTAACAAATGGTAAGATTTCACTAATCTTTATGGCTGAGTAATAGTTCATTGTACATATATGTCCCGCAGCTTTTTAATCCACTCGTCCACTGATGGGCTCTTGGATTGCTTCCATATCTTGGCTATTGTAATTAGGCCTGCAATGAACATAGGGGTGCATGTAGTCTTTCAAATTAGTGTTTTGGGTTTCTTTGGATATATTCCCAGAAGTGGAATTGCTAGGTGATAAGGCAGTTGCATTTTTAATTTTTTTGCAGATCCTCCGTACTCTTTTCCATAGTGGCTGAACCAATCTGCATTCTTAGGAATAGCTCTCTAGGGTTCCCTTATTTCCACATCCTTGCCAGCACTTGTTTGTTGATTGATTGATTGATAGTCATCCTATTAGGTATGAGGTTTGTATTTCTCTGATGATTAGTGACATTGAGCATCTTTTCACATGTCTACTGGCCATCTGTATGTCCTCTTTGGAGAAGTACCTATTCAGGTCTTTGGCCCATTTTTTAAATTGGATAGTTTTTTGGTCTTGAATTATATAAGTTCTTCATAAATTTCAAATGTATTATTGGTGAATACGTTCTTCCCTTTAGTAGGTTGTCTTTTCATTTTGTTTATGGTTTTCTTTGCTGTGCAAAAACTTTTTAGTTTCATGTAGTCCCATTTGTTTATTTTTTCTTTTGTTTCCCTTGCCTGAGGAGATATATCAGAAAAAATATTAGAGAAATGTTTGAGATTTTATTGCCTATGTTCTCTCCTAGGAGTTTTATTTTCTCGAGTCTTACATCTAAGTCTCTAATCCATTTTAAGGTTATTCTTGTATATGCTGTAAGAAGGTTGGTCTAGTTTTGTTTTTTGCATGTATCTGTCCAATTTGTTCAACATACTTATTGAATAGACAGTCTCTACCGCATTATATGTTCTTGTCAACTATTAGTTGACCATATAAGAAAACTGGGTGACTACTGAAGACTGAAATCTGATGTAATATTGACTGTCTTAAGTGCAATGTTCATAACAAGGGTAGAGGTATCCTTTACAGCTATATTCTTTACAGTTAGACACCTCCTCCCCTTTTTTTGTGCTAAGAACAAAACTCTAGATTCCACATTTTGAGAGGGTCATAAGAAAGGAGGTTGGGATAATTAAAGAGTTGGACTAGACAGATAAATTTAACCAGGAAAACAGAAAAAGGCAATAGCTGTCTTCAAATATTTGCCCTGGGAAATTTGATGTATTCTAACTTTAAGGTGCAGAATGAGAATTACAGATGAATATTTCATATATATATATATATATGTATGTATCAGTTTCAGCTCGAAATGAAGAACAACAATCATATAGTTTTTCTAAAAGAAAGTCTCCTTTTCCCCTATATCTTAAAAAAAAAAAACCCAACAAAACCCCCCCCCCCCCAAGAAAAATGGGAGGTACATTTTTCCATCCATGCAAATCTAAAAATGTGTTTAGTTGGCCCTCATGTTTAATTAATAATTTTGCCGGTTATAGAGTTCTAGCTTGAAAATAATTGCCCTCAGAATTTTAAGGCATTACCTTATCCTTTAGCATTCTCAGCTCTTATGAAGTTTGGAAATCTGATTCCCAGTCTGCTGCATATTCCATTGTCTCCATGCCTATGTCCCAGAATCATTTAGTACTCTATCCCTATTTTTCTGGTATTTCATGATGAAGTGGCTTAATGTTTTAAACTTTAGTTCAGTAGGCATTCTGTAGGTCTTTTCATTAAGGAGCCTTGTGTTGAGAAATTGGTTGTATTATTTCCTGGATAATTTCTATGCAAATGTTTTCTTTGTTATTCCTTCCTGAACTCTTTCTAGTTAATTATTAGGATTCTTGGATTCCCTAATTTTCTTGTTTTTATTCTCCCCGTGTGTATCTCTGTCATTTGTCTTGACTTGATGAGAAACTGTCAATACCAAACCATCTAGTGAATTATTTATTTTAGTTATAATATTTTTAACAAAAGATTTTTCTTGCATTCTGATTGCTTTGGTACTGATAATTCGCAGTTATCTATTCTTGCTTTATCCATACAACATCTACTCTTTCATTAATTACAGTTTGTTTTTTGAGGGGAAATTCTCTTGATTGCTTCCTTATCCCTCGGACCCTTTCTTTAGGGTGAGGATGAAAGCGATTTTCTGGTTTTCCCACTGAAATTTTTCTTCAAAAGTTGATGAAGCTCTGCAGCTCATTCTTATTTAAAAGTAAAGCACGAAAGAATTGAAAACTCTGCATTTGGATAGAGTTTAGTGACCGATGATTTTCTCTGCAATCAATATTTTCAGTTTTTTTCTGGGAGAGCCAGTTTCTCAGAGAAGGATGCCTAATGCCCTGCCTGTGAGAAAGGGTGGTGTGGGCAGAGAGATTACAGGTCAAGAGTTCAAGGTGAGGAATTCCCTTATTTTTACCCTAACACCCCCAAGGGAAGCTCAAGCAGTTTAATTTCTCCTGGAAACAGGCCCCCAATCTGGCCAGGGCAGCGGAGGAGTCGCAGCACGGCTTGTGTCCCGGTGCTGAGCCTCGCAGGGGCTCTGCAGGCACAAGTCTCCTTGCTTCACGTTGATCTTCTCCATTCTTGTTCTCCTCTTTGCATCTTCTGCAGTTATTGAAATCTATTTTATTTACTTTTACTTTGTGGGTTGAAAAAACAGAAGAAAGGAAGACATATAGGAAGTCATTCCACTGTGTTTAACCAAAACTGGTTTTTTATTTTAACTAGACGTTTACTCACCTTCTATTCCACTTTCTCCATCATATCTTAATTCTGGAAATAACTTGAAGTATGTCTGATGTGTTTTTTACCATCTAAAACACAGTTTTTTGGGGTTTTTTCCCCCCTGGGGAAACAAGATAGGGTCTTGCAGAAATTCTGTTGGGGTGTTTACCTTCCTTATGTCGCTACTGGACGATGGCTCAGTTTGTGTGTGTCTTGAGAATTCCTGTGGCCTATTCAAGCATTTCATAGAGAAATCCACACCTGTATTTTCACTATCTGTTATATTACCTCAGTATTTGGGAAAGGAAGAAAAAGACACAAGGAATGGAGATTTAATATGCATTTGGAATACTGAGTCAAGCACTGTTTTAGGTTCAGTCTTACATTATCTCCTTTAATCTCACACCTACACAAAACGTAGGTAGTATTGTTGACATTCTAGGATGAGAAAACTGGGGATCAGCAAAGCTAAGCATGTACAAGTTTGCTCAGCTACTGACAGCTGAGAGTCAAATGCAAAATCTCTGATTCCAGTCCCATGCCCTTATTATTCAATCCTCTAGTCCTTAGCAGTATAAACTATAACACCACACCTTAAATTTTAACAATTTATTTTTATCTTCAGATACTTTTAACATTAGCTTAAATTCATTAGAAGAGTAAATCAATCTGTAAAACATTGCCTCAAAACTTTTATCACATATGATAAATAGACATAGGGATGTGTAATGGGCACTTTAATTTCAACTCTGACTTTTACTTTATCAAAGCATTCATAGAGCACACTTTATATTTTTACTTCTGAGAGTTCTCTGTGCATATTCCTTTTCAGACCTTTATAACCCTACTTAAAAGCAAACTTCTTGGCTTCATTTCTGTTAACTCCCACAGCTAGTACAAAAACATTTTAGAAACTTGAAATGGTAAATCCTGTTACTCTGCTGGCACTTGATTTTAAGAATTTTGTAAATGTTACCATAGTTGAGTAGTGCCTTAAAAGTTAAAAAAATAAAAATAAAAAAGGTGTGCTTTAGTTATTTTTCTGATCTCTTCACCTTTTTATGGTCTGTCCACCCTGAATAGATGTGTTTTGTTCCTCACAGGAAGGCAGACGCTCATGAGTCTGATGTTTGCTCCCAGGGGATCAGGCAGGAGGGGGTTTCATCATGCAATGTGCCATACAGTCTTATGAGTCCCATGTGTTGTGATTTTTTCTTTAAAGACATCCAGAAAAATTAGATTCACAACAATGGCCCCAAAAGAATAGTTAAAACTAGACACGATTTATATTATTCTCATATCAACAATAATATTTCTTCCTGTTACCACATAATTTCAAAGATTTGTGTCAGAGAGTCAATAAAAACTCCAAACAGGAACTCTTTAGATGAGTTCTACTTGCTAAACAGATTTTTATATAGGAGTTTGAAATGTGCATTACTCCTTTGTGTACAAGCTATATAATATTAGAAAGGTAAAATAATAAATTACAAGTTTTAAACTATCGGAAGTTTTCCTGAGTATTTCTTGCTACAGGTAGTGCTTAACATTTTGAATTCAAATCACATTTACTGTTGCTTCTAGCAAAAGAAACCTGATTTCAGTACTCTTTGCAGGTTTTAATAACTTTATCAAATCTTACTATTGAACAAAACTAACCCAATAATTGGGTAGTTATGCGTTAACTGGGTGGTTTTTCACTCTGATTTTCTAATATTTTACATGTGGAAAATAATGTAAGTGAAAATTTCTGTGTAAAGTACTTGCATGAGTTATTGCAGCTTTCATCCAGGTTTTATGTTTGAAAGTGAAAATAATCACAAAACTTTTCTGAAGTCATAATTTAGAAAATATTAATTATAGTAAATTATCTTTAAATATTACTTCCAATTGAATAAGCCATATTGCACTGACTAGCTTAACACTTTAATCTATTGTTGCATGTACATAAATACATATATATACTCAGAAGTAAAATTTTAGAACAAAATAGAAATTAATGTTACAATCATTATAAAGATATAATATAAGTGAAAGTTTACAGCATATGTTTGTTATTAAGCATATAGTCCTCTGTCCTTTAAGTTGGAACTCAACATTTTTGCAAATGTATCTGACTTAAAATTTTTAAAAAATATCTGATGGTACAAATTTTGCATATAATCAGATGCAATGCAATAGAATGAAATATTTCAATAGTAAATACCTTTAAAACCAAATGCTGTCCTGGTTTATTAAAGCTGCATAGTCAGAGAATGTCTGTAACAGGTTAAAAAGGAAATTCTCAAACTCCATTAAACTATAAAACTCT
This sequence comes from Pteronotus mesoamericanus, assembly GCF_021234165.1. Taxonomy (NCBI): domain Eukaryota; kingdom Metazoa; phylum Chordata; class Mammalia; order Chiroptera; family Mormoopidae; genus Pteronotus; species Pteronotus mesoamericanus. The sequence continues at coordinate 9,669,763 of NW_026555310.1, forward strand.
TAAGTATAATCTTTCAGGAAATAGTATGAATTGGGTCCCTGTTGATAGATTTAGTAGGTCACTCCTTAGTGCACATATGCATTGAATTAAGGGAACAGTAGCAGTAGTATTTTACAGTTGACACTCCACTCTTAATATGCATTTTTGTCTTTTTTTTTTGTTTAAACAGAAGGATACTTTATTCTGGTTATGTTACTGTATTCTAACTGCTTTAATGTTTTACTTCTTTAATAATTGAGAAGCTCTATTTAAAATAGTGTTCCAGCATTGTAGAGAATGCCCTTAATTACAAAGTAGTTGTGCAGAACTTATATCTAAGATTTCACTGTATTAAGGCTTCTCTCTTAAATATGTAGGTATCATTAGCTTCCTGAAGATTTCACAAGCCATGCTGTTCCTAAGGTGCAGATATAATCTCTGTTTTGTTTAGAGAATACTATAGGTTTCTTTGAAATAAGAAGAAAATAAAACATATGCACAAAATGCAAAAATACAATAGTGTTTTATTCCACAGAATATCTAATTTCTGGTCAGTTTTGACCTGAAAGTCTATCATTTCCCTACTTAGTATGTCCTTTCGTTGACAAATCTTTTGTTTCATAATAGCATTATAAAGACATTTAACATAATCACCAAAATAACAAAATAGCTACAATTAAAATTTTCCCATTAAAAAATAACCTTTGCTAGAGAACATAAAATTACTCAGTTTTAAAAAAGATCAAAACAAATATATATAATACATGTTCCTACATTAAGAAATTCATTAGACCTATTCTGAAGACTAAGGAAAACACAACTAATCCTCTCAAATTATTCCTAGAGAGGCATTCAATACCTAATTAAGTTTTAGCTATTACAATGTGTTTGTTTTTAAATCAAAATTACTCCATTTTATATATTGTAAATTGATGCTTCTTACTCAGTTGCATTTGTTTTGATGGAAATCATTTCTGGTTTGTAATGCGAAGGTTTAGATTTGCACTGTGTAATGATTGCGTTTCTATGACTTTAACTCTCCTAAAGCAAAAATCGTGTCAATTCTTTTGTCTCTTCATAGTAGGGCTTCCTTGGTTGTCTGAAGAAATTAGCTAGTACCTGTTGTACAATGAACAGTCAGAGAGATGTGACACCCAGCCACATGTTTGTGAGCTTTTTTTTTTTTTTTTAACATTTTCAACAGATGACTGTGGACCTATGACAGATGTCATATCTAGAAAGAGAAAACTTGTTTCTTTGCCTGATTGTTTGATGACTTATTAGGGTTATATTTTGAAAAAAAGCAATCGGAAAATTCCAAGTATTTTGAAAAGCGAAGTGAAATTAATAGTAATCCCTATTTTATTTGGTTTAGCATTTTTTTGTAGGTGATGTTTTGTCTAATAGCAACATTAGAAAACTTAAGTCAAATGGCTGAGAGAGAAAAATTATGTCTAGTTAGAGTGTTTAAGACAGGTGAAGAACTAAGTGCCATACTTTTTAAGCATACATAAAATTATGACTAAGCAATATTGAATAAACTGTTTACAATAACATCACATTTTGAAATAGTCTGTTTAATTTTAAATATTTTCCTTATCAGCAAATAAAGAGGAATGTTCAAGGAGCAGTTGTTTTATTTATAACACAGTTCTGATTGACTTTGAATGACTGACTGACCTCTGCTCATTTTATTTTTTACAATTTACTGTAAAATTATAGTTGGCATACAATATTATGTTAGTTTCAGGTGTGCAACATAATGATTAGACAATTTTATGCCTTACAAAGTGATCACCGCAATAGGCCTGGTACCCATCTAGCACCATACATAGTTATTATGATATGATTGAATATATTCTCTATCTTATACTTTACATACATCCCTGTGACTTATTTTATAACTGGCAGTTTGTACTTAATTCCCTTCACCCTTTTCACCCATTTTCCTATGTGCCTTCTATCTGACAACCATCGGTTTGTTCTCTGTTTTCTCTTTTGTTTATTCATTTTTCTTTTTAGATACTATATATAAGTGAAATCATGTATTTGTCTTTCTCTGACTTAATTCGCTCATTATAATACCCTCTAGGTCTACCCATGTTGTTGTAAATGGCAAAACTTCATTCTTTTTTATGGCTGAGTAATATTCTGTTTTGCATACCACACTTTCTTTGTCCATTCATCTGTTGATGGACGCTAAGGTTGCTTTCATATTTTTGGCAATTGTAAATAATGCCGTGAACATAGGGGTGCATATACCTTCTCTAATTAGCGTTTTGGATTTCTTCAGATAAATGCCTAGTAGTGGGATTCCTGGGTCATATGGTAATTTTAGTCTTAACTTTTTGAGGCCATTTCGTACTGTTTTTCTATAGTGGCTGTGCCAGTTCACGGTCCCAAAACTAATACAAATGTTCCCTTTATCCACATCCTCACCAACACTTGTTCTTTTTTGTCTTTTTACAATAGCCATCCTGACAAGTGTGAGGTGACACCTCATTGTGATTCTGATTTGCATTTCTCTGGTGTTTAGTTATGTTAAACATCTTTTTATACGTCTGTTGACCATCTCTATGTCTTCTTTGGAGAAATATCTATTCAGATTGTCAGCCTGTTTTTTTATTTTTATTTTTTTTATTTTGTTTTATCATCTCCTGAGGACTTCTTTTCCCCCATTGCTTTTGGAGGGAGGTGAAGGGATAATGGAAAGGGAGAAACATCGATGCAAGAGAGAAGCATTGATTGGTTGCTTCCCATGCATGCCGGACCTGGGCCAGTGCCTGGACCAGGGATGGAACCTGCAACCTAGGTTTTTGTCTTGACCAGGAATTGAACCCATAACCTTTCTGCTATGGGATGACGCTCTAACAACTGAGCCATGTCAGCCAGGGCTATTAGCCCACTTTTTAATTGCATTATTAGATGTTAAGTTGTATGAGTTCTTTATATACAGTTGTGTAATGCAAATAAGTAATACAATAATTAATGAATAATAATAAAAGAATACACTCTGTTTTGTGTACTCACAACTCTAGTTTTTCCCACCCCTGTAATTTGGATAATTGCTCCTTATTGGATATATCATTTGCAAATATCTTCTCCTATCAGTAGGTTTTCTTTCTCTTTAGTTAATGGTTTTCTTCACAGTGTTAAAAAAAAAAAAAAAAAGCTTTTTAGTTTGATGTAGTCCCTCATTTATTTTTACTTTGTTGTATTTACCCTAGAGGCATATCCAAAAAAAAATTGCTAAGACCTATGTCAAATAGTTTATAATCAAAGTTTTCTTCAAGTACTTTAATGGTTTCAGGTCTTACACTTAAGTCTTTAATCCATTTTGAGTTTATGTATGGTGAAAGAAAGTGGTCTGTATGGTGAAAGAAAGTGGTCTAGTTTTTTGTTGTTTTTTTTTTTGGCACGTATCTGTTTCATTTTCCCAACATCATTTATTGAAGAGACTGCCTTTACCCAATTTTTTATTCTTACCTCCTTTGTCATATATTAAGTGACCATAAGCATGGGCTTATTTCTGGGCACTCTATTTTATTCCATTGATCTATGTACATACTGTTTTGACTATAATAGCTTGTAGGGTAGTTTGAAATCAGGGAGTCCTATACCTCCAGTTTTGTTGTTCTTTCTCAAGATTGCTTTGACTACTCAGGGTCTTTTGTGGTTCCATATAAATTTAGGATTATTTGTTCTAATTATGTAAAAAAATGCCATTTATGTTTTGATAGGGATTGCATTAAATCTATAGATTACTTCGCATAAATATTTAATTCTTCCAATCCATGGGCATAATATCTCTTTCCAGTTCTTTGCATCCTGTTCAGTTTCTTTCATTATCTTATATACAGTTTTTCAAAGAACAGGTCTTTCACTTCCTTAGTTAAATTTATTCCTGGGTATATTATTCTTTTTGATGCAATTACAAGTGAGATCTTTTTCTTAATTTCTCTTTCTGATCATTTATTATTAGTGTATGAAAATGCAACAGATTTCTGAATATTTATTTATATCCAACAACTTTACTGAATTCATTAATTAGTTCTAATAATTTTTTGTGGAATCTTTAGGGCTTTTTATATATAGTATTATGTCATCTGTAAATAGGAACAGTTTTACTTCTTTCTTTACAATTTGGATACCTTTTATTTTACTTTCTTATCCAATTGCTGTTGCCAGAACTTTCAATACTATGTTCAATAGAATGGTGAGAATGGGCATCCTTCTCTTTAGAGTTTCCTGAGTTTGGCCATTCTCTTTATAAAAATTCCTTTCTTCTTATCTTTACCTAAATATTTATATGATATAGGTATTATTTTACTGATATTACACATGAAAAATGGAGGTTCAGTGAGGTTAAATAAGCCACCCGTGGTTACCCAGCTTGCAAGGTCTATGAAGCCTGCTTATGCATGACTAAGGCATAGAGAAATAATTGCTTTTCAGGGCCATTGTATTGCTTATTAGGGTACATACTAGTTCTCTTGGTGTGTTTCCCACTACTTTCAGAGAGGACAGAAAATCAGATAAACAATAGTTTATGAAAGCCTACACACACACACACACACACACAAGGTTTTCCATTTCCTAGAACTGAGGAGAAATAAACCTTATTTCCTGATTTTGTTTCGTGATCTAAGTTTCCAGAGTTAATCAAGTGTCTCACAAATTGTCCATTCATTCCTATGTAGTATTCTTATATGTAAACAATCAGCGTAGTAATCCCACATCTCAAATATCAGAAGTAATCTTATTCTGCAATTATACACAATGAAATTTTAAAATAAGAATAGACTTGTTCCAAAGTTGATCATATTAGAGTGGACTAATTGATCTCTTCTGTCACCTTGGCATTAAAAGTGCCAGCCAAACTAAATAACTGGAGAATCTATTTCAGTTTTGGGGCTTGCAAATTCTCTATTTCTTTCAAATGCCCTGTTTTCTTAATTGTCTTCACCTAATTTCTAGGAATGGCTAATTTAGGTTACTTGTATTTAATGTTGTCACTTCTGGAGTGTATATCTGCTGTTCCATAGAAGTAATAAAAAACAATCTGAGAATTTAAGACAATGTCAATTTACAAATATAGAGAAGATTTTTAAGAAAAATTCTTTTCACAAGGCTACTGTAAATGAATTTTACAGTATTAATAAAACCTCAAGGGAGTAGGATGGTATCAGAGATATAAAATAGAGGGGGGGAAAATGTTGCTGGCATACCAGAGAAAAGAGTCAACATGTTGGGTATTCCTATCAAATGGGCCCTTTTTGTGGAATCTTCACAACTTAGAATGTATTGTGGTTTGAGAGAAGTAGGGTAGCACTATTTTTTTACTCTAGTATTGCCTCATTTCAACTAATACATAATTCTTGGTATAATATGTTCTTTTTTACTTAAATCCCAATGGATTTAATCAGCCATAATAAAAATAATCTACTTGTTTTTCTTCAGATATTGAGGAAAGAAGGTTCTATGAAGGCATAATTTATGTTGCAATCCTTTGATTTTTTTTATTTTTTGTCTCCTTCCTAGAGGCACTTGAGTTTATTAACCAATAAACATATTTCATGGAGTTTAGAGTGTTTTAATAAATTATTTTATAGTTTACTAAAAACAAATAAGAATTGCTTATACCAAAGATCAACATCAATTAATCAGCTGATATTTATTATACTTGCCACTTTGTGGGTGATCTAAAAGGTCCTTGACCTACAGAAGGCTGGGTAGATAAAGCATGTGACGAAAGTAGAAAATGATGAAGTGTTAAAAACAGAGTGAGCCTCAGAAGAGTTCAGAGAAATGAAAGATTGATATGTGTTTACCCTAGAAGTTCAGTTGACTCAGAGCTTTAAGGATAAGTAAGATTTAGAAAGCACCAGGGGAAGTGATTAGTGGAGGTAAAAGGAAGTAATATGAATAAGGCACTGTTGTTGAGTGAATATGTCACATTAAATAGAAGTGATTATATTATTCCTAAGTAGAGCCATGGTCACATGTTGAAAAGTAACAGAAAGCAAGGTTGGAAAGGTATGTTGACTGAAATTTGGTGGATCAAGAAATCAAAGAAGAGAGCCATTGTCAGTTCTTGATTGAAAAAAAGCAATATGTTTAAAATTATGTTTAAGAGTCTTTGTTACGGATGAGAGCAATGAAGAAGAGAATGAATCCAAAATGGCCTCTAGTTAAAATATACAGTTTTGTGAAGAAGAATCTTAACTCTCATAGTGTATTACAATGTCCAAGTTTACAGTTCCTTCACGGACACTTCTTATAGAGAAAACACACTGCCAAATTCTAAAGTAGAATTTTTAATGTCATCTCTTATGTTACATATATCATTTAGTAAATTAATTGGTTATTCTTATTAATAGTTTACTGCATATTTACTGAGTGATTCTTGGATTCTTGGCACCGTTAAAAGAACTGACTTTTACAAAACAGACACATGAGCGATGTCTAGATAAGATACATGAAAATACATTAAACCATCCATTTTTGTGCATCAACAAATCTACTTCAAGATTGAGTTTAAATGTCACATTCTCCTTTAGTATTTATGAAATAGCCCAGAGAGAAATAACTAGTTTTCATGAATTTTTTAATTCCATTATAATTATTTATTGTATTATTTTAATGGTCTTTAGTGTCTTGTATTTTTCTCTGATCTTTATTGGGTTTAATATTTACGATCTGTTCTGGCATTACTTATTTAATAGATGGTATGTGTCATTCAGATTATAAGTACTTTGAGAATAAATCAAGGTCAAAAGCAAGAGATGTTTAAAGAATCTGCACTTCTTGGTATATTGTAGAAAACAATATTCATAATGAATAAAATATTTCTCCATTTTCACAAGTACTACTGTATTGTTATAATGAATATTTAAAATAATAATTACTTTTTAAAATGGGTTAACAGGGAGGGTCATGAATTTCCTTTTGTTTAGATAGTCACAATTTAAAAGTTAGAAAAAAAAATAATACATCTTAGGAGAAAAACATTCTATGTGTGAATATGAACATATACTACCTGATAGTATATGCTTCACACTTGATGATAAATGATGTTTTGTGTATAAAATGTTATACTCTTTTAAAAATAAACAGTGAAGTAAAGAAACAGGCAGGGAAGTGCCCAAAAAAGAGTAGATCATATACCGGTATGTAGATCTGAAAAAGACAGTCAATAGTAGGGAAGATTGTACACGATACAGCAGAGGAAGACCTGTAGAGGTTTTCATGGAGTTAAGTGTGTTAAGTGCAATGTAAAGGCTGCATGTATTAATGGGAAGAGAACATCTCAGATACATGACAATAAGCCTTAATAATTAAGATGCCAATTTAATTGTCTGCACAAATGGGATTTAGTATTGCAGATAATATAAAAGCTAAATTATTCCCAAAGTTTTAGCAAAATAATCTAATAATCTGTATTAGTCTAATAGTCTTTGAACTCAAAATATACATAAAATGCATAATATATTACCTAATGTTCTTAGAACTCAGTATATGTTTCTAAATGAAACCATATGTGAACAGCTGTCTCAGAGTTATGAGAGAACTTGTTTGGAATTCATGTCTTCTTTGCTTAACTTTTCCCTGGTACATATATCATGGTTACAATTGTCCACATCCTCTCTCAGACTATTAAGGAAAACAATAAGAGAGGAAAGTTATATTTATTGAAGATGCACCACATGGGATAGATCATTAGATATTTCATATTCTTCCTCTTATGCAAATCTTCATAATAAACCTGTGATGTTGGTGTTATTATCTCCATTTTATAAATGAGGAAACCAAGGCAAGAAGATGAAATGTGCCTAAAGTGATACAGCTCATAAGTGGCAGAGCTGGCGTTCAACGCCAGAGTCCTGCTCTTTCCCCTGCATTGCACTGGCTGAAAATGAATCTAAATCGTTGTGTACCTCTGTTTTTACAGAGATTTTAATTATTTTGTTTTTTTACTACATATATTGGAAGGTTAATGGTACAGAGCTACAGCTTCCAGATGGATGCAAAAACATACCCAAACTCAATTGCACTTTAAAAACTGTATTTTCAGATTGCTCAATGACTGTTTCCTCCATGGAGAGAGCACTAAATTTTTTTAACATCCCAAACATACTTTGCATTGTGACAAATAGAAGAGGTGGTGACCACACAAAATTGAAAGCAAGTTTTGTTGGATTATGTGTGATAACAGGAGTTAACTTCAGATAGTCTTTAACCTGAAAAAATCTAAAAACATTTATGTGCCAGGAAAGTGCTTGGTATATTGCAGACAATATTGTTTTAAAAGAATAAAAGGATACCTTATGACATCAACATCAATCCAGGGCAGATTGGCAACTGTTAAATTCTTTCTCTTTAGAAATAGCAAAGGATATCTTAATAAAAAGAAAAAAAATAATGTTTTGATTGCTTCATTTTCTACTACTTGTACATAAATTTAAATGAAGATAAAATGAATCAAGTGCATTCATATTTGTTTTCTAGTGTTCAGCTTCTTGTGGTAAAGGTTTAAAGTACCGTGAGGTGCTTTGCATTGACCAAGTTCAAGGGAAATTAGAAGACAGATATTGCAGTCATCTACGGAAACCTCGAACTCACAAAGCGTGTAGATCTGTCAGATGCCCTTCATGGAAAGCCAATAGATGGAAAGAGGTATGTGAGGTATTTTATAATTATATGTATTGCAAACGGGGGGGTGCAGGGTGGAAGGGGAGAAAAGGGAGAAGAACATGAGACAACTATAATACCATAATTTATAAAGTAGACTTAAAGAAGATATACACAAAAAAGCCAAAAAGTTAACTTCTTAATACTAAAATAAAATAAATATCTTAATTCATTATCTGTGCTTTCGGTAACCTTGAATGTTTCACTGCACCAAAATGTGCTTTATTTTATCATTACACATTTTTGCACTAATTTCTGAATGAATGCTGTACAATGTTAACATATTTGCTAAGTTTGTAGTTAAATTAGTCATTTAATGTCTTGTGGCTGTCAAGTTTATAAGAAATTCTGTTACTTAATACTAGGGGGGCTACTGATGATCGTAATACTGTCCCAGGTATTCTGACAGTAAAACACATACGACGATGTATTTAGTGACTGCTTTGTTTTCATACCAGTCTTGGATTTGAGGTAATGGTTCATCTCGGCAAAGGGACTGTTAAGTTCCCTAAGGAATTTTAATCGGAGATTGAAAGTTAAGTGTCAGAACTAGATGCCCAGCCCTGACTAAGGCTAGAAAGCGCACACACGTGGAAAAAGCTCAACCACAAGGAAGCTGATCCATAAGTGAAATCCAGGCAGAGAACTCAGTTTATAAAAGAAGGGTGATCGATGCCTGCCTGCCCTGGCATACTCCGGGCAGTAAGCTTGAAAATCTAAATTTGGGGAGGCATACTTTTCAACCTGGTTGTTAAGCAAAGACCAGCTTGGGAAATTTGAGGCCATCAGTGAAGTCAGAAACAGTAAGTAGAATAACTTCCGGAGGCCTGATTTCAACTCAGCCTTCTGGCAGCTCTTCAGCAGGACCTTAAGATGCTCATCCATGTCTTACAGGGCCTCGTCCTGCAAAGGGAAAAAGAAGCCTATTATCTGCTGATACAATTTTCTTGTCTCTGTCTGATGTTAGAACTATGTTTACTAGAAAAATAGGTGTTCAGACAAGAGCTAGAAAAAGTGGGGTTCCCCTGGACTTCTAAGTCATGACCATTTACTCTGTGAGTTCAGAGCCTAGGTGCAGGGCACAGGGTTTTGAGTGCCATGGTGTCAATGTGTTATGGTCACTGAATAAAAAAGCTGCCAGATTCAGTGAACATCGCAGACTCCTTTGTAAAGGAGGCGGCCTTTGTCAAGTGTTAAGATACCAAGAGGTGTGGCTAACATTTGACTGAAAAGTAAGGGCAAACACATCTGGTTTTCAATCCCACAAAACATATATTCTTGAGCATTTGCTTCTACATTTAACTTCAGTAAAGTAATACTACTTTTAATGGTTTAGCAGAGGTCATGATTTAAATGATCTCCTACTAACCTGTTTTATATAGTGAGTGCCACTACTACCTACTAAGTTGTTCAAGCAAGAAATACCAAACCAGCCTGTCTCCTTTCCCCTTCACCCCACAATTAGTCTCCCAACAGTTTCTCTCAATTCTATCAAGCTAACTCTTGAATCTTCCTACACCCACCCCTGTCTAGTTTATCATTATCCATTCCCAGGTGTACAGAGGTCTCTTTACATATATCTTTGCTATTATTTACTTGCATATAATGTGAGCTCCAGAAGACTTGAATATGACTGTGTCACTTGGTGTCTTCCATGACTTACCCTTGTCTTCAGGAGTAAGTCTAAACCCTAACCCATGCTTATTTCTTCCACACTCTCCTGGGCCACCAAACCTTAGACAATGGGTATCCTATTCTCTAAGCGCTTAACTCAGTATCTAGCTGAATATTTCCTACTTTGAATGTTGTGATTTAGTTACAAAAAAGGACTTGCCGCCTCAATTAGTTAGTTATATTTGTCATATTAGGATTTTGCTTAAAGTGGGGTTTGCAGTACTTTATCTGGACCAAGACGTGGCAGAGTAAAGGCAAATGGGCTTTCCCAGGGGGGCTGAGCACTCCTAAGGCACTGAGCCCAGCCTGTGGCAGGCCCTCCCGGTTCTGACCTCAGGCAGGAGCTGCGGGGGATGGGAGTAGAAGTGCGAGAGGCTTCGCATCTTCGCCACCAGCACTCCTGTTCATGGCCAGCCTTCGGCCGCTGCGCGGCTGCTGTGGCTGGTATTCAGGAGGGACACTTTTTGAAGCTTAACCTCCAGCCCCGCAACAGGGGATCAGTCATCAGTGCTAACAAACTGGCTTTGGCTTACCACCAAGTATGAAATTCTATCGATTCACTACAGGAACGTATTTCAGGGGTTTCTAAGATACAGATATGAATATTCAAAAGCTATGAAAACACAGATGCCTTTGTACAGAGTCTGCTTTCTTCTCTCTGAATTGGTTTTCCTTGTCACAGAAATTAGCTTCATATGCCCACACAGCCCCCAAATCTCTGCCAGAAACAAATGACCACTTGTGAAGTTGTTGGCTTTTGATTTATTCTATAAAAAGCACCCACATGAAGTTAATTAACAATTGCAGGCTGTCATTGCACTACGTATAATAATATATTCATAGAAGTGTAATTTCAGAGGTAGTTAGGAGATAATCACTGGTTGCTGTTGAATACTGTGTCCTGACTACATACGTTGTGACATTGCTTTAAAATAATCACTCGCTATAAAATAATTTTATTTTTATACTATTTTACATAATGGGAAGACTCATTTAGTGTAATGTGGCCACAGAGGTACTCAAATGAGTTTTGAAGTAACACTTTTCATTGGGTACTTGATATCATTTCTTTTTTTAATGAAAAGGATTTAAAAATGCATTTTAATGACTGCTGCTAAACAGGAACCAACATTGTCCTCTGGGTCCACATGTGTACCTTTAGAGGAAAATCCAATACTAGAATTATTTATTTAAAAAGTATCCCTTCCTTCCTGGAACTAAAAAGGTTATTTTTTTCCACTTAATTTTACCTGTTTTGGAATGCCAGCTTCACCTGGAAGTTCAAATTTTTAAGGCTAGAATGGTGCTAGATTCTTCACTGTCTCATGCCTTGTCTACTTAGTTTAGTGCCATCCAATGAAATCTGTATGTTTAAAAAAAGAAAAAAACACCCAGAATTCTCACCTTCCCTTAATCATGGCAAACATGTTGGACAACTTAGACACCTAAAAATCTCAGTGACTACCTAAAGGACACCATACTGTATCTAGAGCCCATGACATCAGCCATTTCCATGGTTTTCCTTTTCTGAGACCCATCATCTTCTTTCTAGTATTTTAAGATCAAAGCTGGAACCAAAGGTGGTACAAATTCCAAAATCTCACAAATCTACTAACCAGCGCCCCCTCTCCCAAAGCGCCTAGTTTGAAAAATAAAAACAAACAATATGCTAAATTCTAGCATGTTGTATATATATATGTTAAGTCCCCACAGCCCCCAACCAGGACTTCATCTCCACACCTATGTCAAGTGTTGTTTATACCAGTGAAGACAGGCGGGAGCCCTGCGATGGCGGGGAGGTCTGTCCTTAATCTCTTCTAGACTGTGCCATCAATTCTGTTTTTGCAGTTCTATGCTACCTGTGAACTCCCTTTGTCATCTTTCTTATACTTAAGAGGACGTTTCTCTGAGTGGTCTGAGAAGACTAACACTTTTTTGGTTTGAGACATGTATCAAGAAACTTTTCAAGGCAGAAATAATTCTAAGAAAAGCAAAAAAAAATGGGAGTAAGGATGGAGCAGAAAGGAAGAGTCACTTCCTGACACTGTGGGAGAGAGCTCTGTATTCCTCATAGCTGCAGGCATTACTGCAGCCTTTATGCAGACAAGGAAACCACAGCTTACGAGCTTGTGCAGGTGACAAGGCAGAAATGGTGGGGGACAGGCGTTAAAACACAGGTCTATTTGAACTATCTTACTGTAGTTGCTGTCATAAATATTTCATTATCATCATTGCACATAGCTCATTCTTTATTTCCTTAGGAACATATTGTCCCTTTTACAAGGGCGCCTGAAGTCAACAATTGTAGACTGTTATTGCACGACATATAATAACACACTCAACAGAAATGTAAATTGTATGTTGTACTGAACTCAGTGCATGCTGATTTATGTTAAAATGTCTGTTGCACAAATATAACATATATAGATAGATGTCACAGGACTTGAGGAAATGGGGGTTTAGTTGACTACATATTAAATATGACATAGTGCAAATCACTAGCAACATATTAGACTACATTAACAGATGAATAGTACTCAAATTTTTGGCACCAATAATCTTGGTCAGGGTTTTGGAGCAGTACCTGTTCTGCAACCCATATTATAAGAAAAGTCTTAACAAATGACCAAATCCCCAGAAAAGAACAATTAAATGGTGACCACTGTACTGTTCTGGGTCAGTTCTGTTGAGTTCTGTTGCAAGTAGGAAAAGCTCTGATTATTAGTGTCATAATCTCAAACAAATGTATTGTCTGGGGGCTAGAAGGTTGCTGGCTTTCAGTTTAATTCAGCAGCTCCACAGTTTAACGGTGCTGGGTTGGTGTGTCTGTGATTCTATTGGGCAATTCCTAATGGTCATAAAATAGCTGTCGCAGTCTCAGGCCTCACCTTCATACTTTCTCATGTGAAAGTAAATGTGTATTTGTTCTAGGTTGGTAAGAAGGAAAAATTCTGGATGGTAGGTAAAAGTTTTAAGGCATATTTCAGCTCAACAGAAGAAAGTATTTGCTAACTTTAGCATTATCCAAAAATGGAATAACAGCTTTCATGATATCATGAACATACTGAGAATGAGGTTATAAAAGTATAGTGGGTCTGATGGTCATTTATTCATTATTAATATAAAAGGGATTTTAGCAAAATGAAACTCAACCACCAACTTACACCACACACAAAAATAAACCTAAGATGTATAAAAGACTTAAATAATAAGTCACAACACCATAAAAGTCCTAGAAGAGAACATAGGTAGGAAACTCTTATTCCAAGCAGCAATTTTTTCACTGATATGTCTCTTAGAGCAAGGGACATAAAAGAAAGAATAAACAAATGGGGCTTCATCAAAATAAGAAGCTTCTGCACAGCTAAAGAAGATATCAGAAAAGTGAAAAGGGAACTGACTGTATGGGAAAATATATTTGCCAATGATACCTTGGGCAAGGATTTGATCTCCAAAGTATATAAAGACCTCACACAATTCCACTACAGGAAGACAAACAATCCAGTTAAAACATGGGCAAAGGACCTAAGCAGACACTTCTCCAAGGAGGACATACACAGGGCCCAGAGACATATGAAAGGATGCTCAGGATCATTAGCCATCAGAGAGATGCAAATTAAAAACCACAGTGAGATACTATTTCACGCCAGTCAGAATGGCCATCATAAATCAACAAAATACAAGTGCTGGTGAGGTTGTGGAGAAAAGGGAACCCCAGTACATTGCTGGTGGGAAAGCAGACTGGTGCAGCCACTGTGGAAAACAGTTTGGAATTTCCTCAAAAAGCTAAAAATGGAACTGCCTTTTGACCCAGCGATTCCACTCTTGGGTTTATACCCTAAGAATCCCAAAACACCAATTCAAAAGAACCTATGCACCCCAATGTTCATAGCAGCACAATTTACTACAGCCAAGTGCTGGAAGCAACCTAAGCACCCATCAATAAATGAATGGATTGAAAAACTGTGGTACATTTACACAATGGAATACTACGCAATAGAAAGAAAGAGCTACTATCCTTCGCAACAGCATGGATGGAACTGGAGAGCATTATGCCAAGTGAAATAAGCCAGGGGGTGAAAGACAAGTACCATATGATCTCATCTATAAGTGGAACCTAATCAACAAAACAAGCAAGCAAGCAAAATATAACCAGCAACATTGAAAGAAGAAACAGACTGACAGTAACCAGAGGGGAGGAGAGAGGGGCATAATGAGGGAAAATAAGAGTAAGGGTTGTCAAGGAATGTGTATAAAGGACCCATGGACAAAGCCAAAATGGGGAAGGAGTGGGGGTGGGAGGGGGGTGGGTGGGGCAGGGGAAAGTGGTGGCAAGAAAATGGAGACAACTAGAACAACAATAAAAAATTTTTTTTTAAAGTATAGAAGGGAATTCAGAATTGAAGAAAAATTGGGATTAGATATTCCAAAAGTCTTTTGTAATTCAAAATGCTCTACTACTAATATATTGATACATTATTGATTCACTTGAAATAAACCACAGTTACAAGTAAGCAATTATAATAACACCAAAACCTTACTCAGTTAATAAGAAATTATAATGAATCAAGACAGACGATGCCACTATTTGCATTTTATTTATTTTTAAATTTTTAAATTGATTTTTAAAAAGATTTTATTTATTTTTAGAGAGGGGAAGGGGAGGGAGAAAGAGAGGGAGAGAAACATCAATGTGTGGTTGCATCTCATGTGCCCCCTACTGGGGACCTGGCCTTCAACCCAGGCATGTGCCCTGAACTGGGAATTGAATCGGTGACCCTTTGGTTTGCAGGCCAGCGCTCAATCTGCTGAGCCACACCAGCCAGGGCTAAATTTTTAAATTGATTTTAAAGAGTGGAAGCGGGGGGCAGGGGAGAAAGAGATAGAGAAAGAGACACAGATGTGTGAGAGAAACATCAACAAGTTGCCACCCATACTTACCCCCCTAGGATGGAACGTGCAGCCTAGGCATGTGCCTTGACTGGGAATCTTACTGACAACTATTTGGTTCATGGAACTATACTCCAATCAACTGAACCATTTTGCCAGGGCACTATTTACATTTTAAATAATTGTTTATTAAATAGCAGAGGGAGTCAGCTTTGATGAAACTATTGTAGTGCATATTCTAACATTTCGGTACCTTTACAATATAGCCAAGTTAACTATAGTAAGTATGAATTGGCTAAAATTCGCCTTCTCCACTTCCACTGTCAAATCTTTAAAGTGCCAGTCTTTGCACTGTTTTAGTATATTTGTGTATAGTCTACTTGGCTGATTTTTCCTGCCTGAACTAAATTATAGTGTTGGTGAGTTAGTGCATTCCCATCAATTACTTGTGTTATACTTGTAACTATAGCCTCACACTGAATGCTTATACATATATATATACAGCTCTGTACGGCTGTTAAATAAGGATGCGTATTTTGGGATTAGAGATGCACCCTGGGAGGTTCTGGTAGTAAGTCAGTGTGCTGAAGAGCGGGTGATCTGTCTTCCCAGCATGACTGTGGGAGGAATGGGCTGGGCAAGGGCAATGCACTCTGCTTTGGAAATGGTGAATTTCAAGCGCCTTTGACATATCCATGTAGAAAATGCATGAAAATATAAATGTAGAGCTCAGAATTATGATCAGGGCTGGAGAGAACATTTCTAAATTATTTAGAAATAGATGCATAGAAGAAATTGCTCAGAGAGCACTCAGAGTGTGTAGAGAGAAACAAGTTATAAACAGAACTCTGAAATATGCTAACATTTCAAGGCTGAACAGAGAAAATAGAGTCAGTTAGGAACTTGGAGAAGGTGCAGTCTCAGAAGAGGAGAGAGCTCTGGAACCAGGGGGATTTCATTCCCAGGAGCCAGAAAGACTCTACAGAAGGTGCTCAGCGATACTGAATGTGTCCGTGGGATTAAGAAAAGATCTGAAATGTTTTTATTGGATTTGGCAATTACAGTCACTGATAAGATCAGGCTAAGAAATATTTCATTCAAGTCATAAATTATCTGTTCAAATCTAAAATTGCAGCCACTCACACTTTTATACTCTTATCTCTAAAAAACTGAAAAACAAACATTCCTGGTTTTTTTTTTTAAAGCAGTAGTCCATTCTGTTTCCTTTCAGGGAAGAGGCCCCAATAGCAGTCACCCATGGTCTCAGGGCTTTTCTAAATGCATACTGTGATCAAAGGAGCAATAAACCATTGTGGTTTATTAAATTATAGAAAATTATATTGTCTGATAGAATGTCTTACTAAGCTGGGTTTTGTGAGTTATTTTTTTCCAGGTTTAGAGGCAGGAAGTTTTCCAAATGTAATTTATATTTTTGAAATTACCCCTGGAAAATGTTTGCAGGAGCCTTATTTTGGAGGTTAAACATTTTCGCAAGAGGTTCAGATAAGCTAAACTACATACAGATAGTTTAGTTTATTTAATACTGTGCCCTGCACAAAACACACATAATGTTATTATTGTCAACATATTAAGGAGCTGTATGTTTTTTTGTGAAAACATTCAGTGGGTTGGCACAATTCAACTGCTTAAACATAAAATGAATATAAGCTCTACAGAAATGTTTAATGTTCATAGGTTAAATAAAAGTTATCTTTGGAGTCCATTTCTGTTTATATATACAAGATAGAAAACAGTTCTAATGTGCCTTCAGAATAAAAATGCTGCACCCATCTGTAAGAAGAATTTGAGTCTATCAGGTGAACTAAATTCTTAGTTTTTGCGGGATTTTACTTTTCATTCACGGTAAAACCATATTCTGCAGATGCATATTTACTGTTGTGGAAAAAGAAATGACTTACCCTGGAACGCCTATAGAAAGAGAGAGCTTAATAAAGAACCTGATTTTTTCACCCTTATCATACCATAGTTGGCAACAGTGATGCGTCCCCCAAATATCACTCAAGGTGACTTTCAATCCCTTCTGGAATAAGGAGTATGAAGAAAAAAGAAACCTCACAAAATAAATAATATCGCTGGATGTTCTCCATACTTTATTAATGTTGGCATCACAGCTTACGTATGGCCAAGCTCTGCTGTTATATGAACTGGCATTTTAGAGCCGAAAGAGCCTGAGGGGTTGCCAAGTCCTTTCCCTGCCCCTAGGAGTAGCCTAGGGCGAACTCGGAGTCTGGGCTCAGAAACAACTGAGCTTCAACGCGCATCCCCACTAACTAGGGGCAGCAGCTCAGGCAAGTGACTTCGCATCTCTGCGTCTCAGGTCCTCAGCCCTGGTACTTCCACTGTAGAGCTGTTGCCAGGACTGGGAAGTGTTTCATGAGATTTTACAAATCACACAAAATCTTCATTGTACATATAAGAAAAATGAGGCCTGGAGAGGTTAAGACAAGTTTGCCTATGTTTACACAACCAGCTTCTCAAAACTTGTCCACTGAGATGTAATCATGAACCAACAAATTAGCAAATAATTGGATCCCCAAACTATAGTAGGTACTGCAAGTATAAAGATGAACATAACATAATCTTGGAATTGTTTCTTTGAGAGAGATTATGCATACATTGTAAGGATTTAAATGATGTTTAAAAACAATGTAGAACAGTTTTTGTTGAGTGGTTTTATAGATATTAAGTATGTTTAAGTCGGAAGAGAAGGTTACTAATTAGTCTGGAGTGCCTGGTATAATGTGTCATATAACCTGTCATAGTTCCCAGAAGACCTGACTAGGTTTTGCGAAATAAAATCTATTTGTATATTTGTAGAGATGCTTCCCATTAGACAACCTTGAGAATACTTATTGCATGTATTTTTTTTTTTATCAAATGCACGATATAATATCAAGCTAAGTTTAAATGAAATAAGAAAATGCCACGGCACTGTTTTGCTATTTTGACTTAGTTGAATGTTTGTTAGTGAGTTGTTCAAATCATTTGGGCTTCTCTGTAGTGCTCTGTGACCTGTGGCCCTGGAGTTCAGCAGCGGGATGTGCACTGCAGACTAAGAGGCGCTGGTCGCGTGGCTGAAGAAATGTGCGATCGGTCCACCCAGCCTCCTTTTCAGAGGCATTGCTGGCGCCAGGACTGCACACAGTACCAGTGGGTGGCAGGACACTGGTCGGATGTGAGTATTGACAGGTAAACTTTCAAAGAGGCTGCATAAGGGCTAGTGTCACTCATTCCGTCATTGCATTTCTAGTGCTCAACATCATGTAAGAAGAAAGAGACACGTCGGCAAGTGCAGTGCATCGATGCACAAAACATCCAAGTCAATGAAAGTTTCTGTGATCCTTCAACCAGACCTCTTTCGATCAAAAGGTGCCAGAACCTTCCCTGCAAGTATATTGTGGTAACTGGAGAGTCATCTCAGGTAAGGCAATGAAAGGAAGTAGAGAAGTTTTGCTCCTGGGGTAGGGGGGTGGGAAACACCTGCATCTAAAATTTGATGCAGGAGAATCTGGGTCTACATTTGATAATGGGGGCAGACAACAGTGTGCCTGTTAATCTAAGGAATAAAACCACTGGCAATTGGATGGTACAGATAGAATAATAGCAACATGGATGTTAAACAGTGCAGTTCCAAAGTGTCAGTTAGTGCCAACTGTGAAATCAGCTACTGGGAAGAGTTTGGCTAACTGACCCTGCAGAGTTGCCTGCTTTTTAAAAACAGCTTTATTAAGTGTAATTCACAAACAGTAAGCTGCATGAATTTAAAGTGTACAGCTTGATAAATTTTGATGTATGGATACACTCATAAAACCATTACCATAAATAAAGAGCATCTCTATCATCTCCCCAAATTTTCTTGTATTGCTGTGTAATTCTTTCCTCCTCTCCCCCTCTCCCTTCCTCACCTAACATGTAACTCAATCTGTTTTTATTTAGTGATCTTTTGCTATACTAACTTACATTCCTTTTTATATAAATGGAATAATACAGTATATACTATTTTGTGTGATGTCTCATAAATATTTTGAGATTCAGTCAGGTTGTATGTATCATTAATTTATTTCTTTTTATTATTAAATATTTCACTTATGGATATCTCTAAGTCTACTCACCTTTTCTTCTATGATGTCTGAATTGCCATTATCCACATCCAGTATATTTTTCAACTCAGGTATTGAATCATCTTTAGAAATTTGATTTCACTTTTTATATCTTCCATGTCTCTACTTAACTTTTTAAACATACTAAGTTATTAATAACTTTTTAATGTCCTTCTCTTCTAACTTGAACATCCATGTGTGTGCACTTACAACTTAGCGAATTTTCATATATTCACGAGTTTGTGCAACATCACCATACTCTAATATTAGAACATTTTATTGCCCCCCAAAGAAACTTCATCCCCATTAGTAGTCACTCCACATTTTCTTCTTCCCCCAATCCCAGGCGACCAGTTTTTTTGCCTCTATGGATTAGCCTGTTCTGGACATTTCATACAAATGGAATTATACAATATATCACCTTTTGTATCTGGCTTCTTTCACTTAACATGATATTCATAAGACTCACCTTTGGTATAGCATATATCAGTAATTCATTCCTTTTTAGAAATGAATAATATTCCATTGTAGGTAGGGCTGTAGTACATTTTGCTCATTCATTCAGCAGTTGATGGACATTTGGTTTGGCTTACTTTTTTATTATGATGACTACTGTTAAGAACATTTGTGTACAAATTTTGGTATGGCTGTGTGTTTTCAATTCTTTGGGGCATATAGCTAGGAGTAGAATTGCTGAATATTATGATAATTCTATGTTTAATTTTTAAGGAAATTCCAAACTGTTTTCCACAATTGCTGCATCACTTTGCATTCCCACTAGAAATGTTTAAGGATTCTGAGTTCTGCATATCCTCATTAACACTTATTATAGTATGTCATTTTGAATATACCCATCCAAGTGGTTATGGATGGTATCACATTGCATATTTGAATTTCATTTCTCTACTAATGATATTGAGCATCTTTTTATGTTTTTTAGCTATTTGTATATCTCCTTTGAAAAAAATACCTCTTCAAATTCTTTGCCTGATTTTAAATTGGGTGATTCATCTTTTTATGGTTAAGCTGTAATTCTTTATAGACTTTTTGGGTACCACGCTTTATCATCTATATGATTTGGAAATATTTTCTCCCATTCTGTGGATTGCCTTTCACTTTCTTTATAGCATTTTTTGATGCACAAACTTTCTTGATTTTGATGAAGTTAAATATATGTATTGTTTTGGTTGTTTGTACTTTAGGTATTATATCTAAGAAACTATTGACTATTCAAGGTTCACACCTATACTTCATTCTAAGAATTTTATAATTTTATTTTATAATTTTAGCTCTCACATGTAGGTCTTTGATACATTTCAAGTAGATATTTTGTATATGATGTGAGGTGTGATCCAACTTAATCCTTTGCATGTGGCTTCCCAGTTGTCTCAATCGGATGTCTGGAAAAGACTGTTCTTTCCTCATTGAATTATCCTAGCATCCTGGGCAAAAATTATTGGTCATAAATGTATGGTTTTTTGTTCTGAACTCAATTTTAGTCCCTGATCTATGTGTCTATCCTTATGTCAGGTCCACAGTCTCGGTTACTATAGCTTTACAGTAACTTTTGAAATCAGGAAGTGTGAGGGAACCAACTTTTTTCTTCCTTTTCAAGATTACTTGGTTATTTTATGTCCCATACATTTCCTTATGAATTTTAGGATCAACTTGTCATCTTCTATGTAAAAGCCACCTGGGATTTTGTTAGAAATTGCATTGAATTCTGATAAATTTGAGAAATACTGCCATTCTAATAGGTCTTCCAATCCATGAACAAGAGATGTCTTTCCATTTATTTAGGTCTTATTAATTTCTTTCAAGGACGTTTTATAATTTTAAGTGTACAAGTGAACTGCCATTTTTTTGTTAAATTTATTCCTAAATATTAAATATTTATGCTTTTGTAAGTGGAATTGCACTCCTAATTTCATTTTCTGATTGTCCACTGCTAATGCATTAAAATAGAATGGATTTTTGTATGTTGAATACATGTTAGCTATAGATTTTTTTTATTGGTGATTCTCTTTACCATTACCCTTCTATTCCTGTTTTACTTAGCATTTATATCATGAAACATGTTTTATTTTGTCAAATGCTTTTTCTTCATTTCTTGAGATTCTTGTGTGGTTTTTGTCTATTATTCTATAAGCAGAATAGATGTGTTCCATTAATTAATTTTCATATATTGAAATGACCTTATATTCTTGTAATAAATCTCATTTGGTCATGCTGTATAATCCACTTTATATGTTTCTGGACATTTTTGCTAGTATTCTGTTGAGGGTTTTTGTATCTACATTCATAAGAGATATTGGTCTATAGTTTTCTTGTGATACCTTTGTCTGTTGTTGGTATGAGGGAAAAACTGGCCTCACTGGATGAATTAAGAAGTGTTCCTTACTCTTCTTTTTTTGGGGAACGTTTTGGAAAAGCTGATGCTCATTCTTCTTTAAACATTGGGTGGACTTCACCAGCGAGGCCTCTGGTCCTGGGCTTTCTTTCCACTGTGTGGAATATTTTGATTATTAATTCAACCTTTTTATTTTTTACAGGTCTATTCAGATTCTTCCTCCTCCCCAGAGTTTAATGTTGTTGCTGTTTGTTACTGTTTGTTTGTTTAGTAACTTTTCTGAACTAACTGTAAAGTCTCTGTTTGAGTAGTTTGGTTTTCAGTGGATGACTGGACAGTGATTCCCTTAGATATCTGGAAACAGTAATCTCCAGCCTTTGCCAGGGGCTTCTGTGTGCGTGTGTAAGGCACCTTTAACACTCAGCCAGGCAGCTGACATCTCTTAACCTTCAGGTCCTGCTTGTACAGAGCCTTGACAGCAGCCAGAGGTGAGATTGTAGGCCCTTTTCAGATGCTTCCTGAACATGTGTACAGCCCCAGACATGTGCACAACCCCGTGCATGTCCATGACACTCTAGAGTCCTATGAATACATTGAATCTTTTCAAAGCCCTGAATAACATCTCATTTCCCAGCTTTTCCTTTGAAACCTCTTTCAGCTAGCCTATTGTTTACCCCAAATATGATCTCTGCAAAGTTAAACAATGGCCTTTAATTCAACAATTGCCCCTGGAGGGAAAAGTCTTTCAGCACTGGGTTAGCTTTAGTTAAGTTAAATAAAGGCTGCCTTGCAAGTGGGTTCTTCTAGAAAACCGCCAAACAGTTCAAAGAATAAGTCTCTGCAATGAAATCTTTGAAAGATGGCCAATCCTGGCCTGCCCCTTTGGTTCTACCATGTTTGTGGGGCTATTGATTTTCAAGGCTGCTGTGGAGCTGGGGAGGGGAGAATGGGGATAGGGCAAGTTAAAACATCACAAAGCTCCCTCTTCTGAGACTTATTGAATAAATGCTTCCTGAACTGCTGCGAGCCTTTGGTTAATTTCCAGAGTTCTGAAAAAGTTAATTCTGACAAATTTTGCCAGTTTTCTCATGGCTTTTATGAAGGAGGGAATTTTTGGAGAGCCTTTCTCTGCCATTTTAACTCACCCTTTTGGTCTGTTTGGATAGATGGATTTTTTCTCATTATGATGGACTGTATTTTCTCCTTTGCATGACATTTAATTTTCTATTGCATGTCAGACAGGAATTTTACCTTTTTTGGCTACTGGATATTTTTTATTCCTAGTCATATATTTTGACCTTCATTCTGGAATGTAGTAATCTGTAGGGAGACAGTTTGAACCTTTCTTGTCTTACCCTTAAGCTTTGTTACATCACACCAGTGCAGTGTTTAGTCTAGGGTTAATTTATTCCCCCCTGCTGTGTCAAAACCCTCCTGCGTGTTCTATATATTGTAGAATGCATGTATATAAGATTTGTCAGCTTGTGAGTACCAGATGAAGTAATTTCTATCTCTTTTGATTGGTTCATTCCTTAGCCTCAGTTGGTGTCTTCACATGTATGTATGCACTGGTCAGTCTGCTGTTCCCTAATAAATGTCCTTTATTTTAGATAATAACCTTCACACATGTTTTATTTCCCCAAAGCTATGCCTATTTGGGACATAAATTTTTATTCAGTTAAGATGGTCTTAGTAGTGTAATGGAATTGGAATAGTGTAATGCAAAAAACAAAACAAAACAAAAAAACCCCACAGGCAGTACAAATAGTCAATTTAGCCTGGATGTGGATCCTTTCCATTTATTGGTACAACTCTGAGAAAGTTAGCAAATGTCTCTTAACCTTTGTTTACTCATCTGTAAATGAAGCTAATGAATAGGCTTATTGTGGGGATAAAATTGCATAATGTGTGTATATTGTTTATATTTATGTGTGTGTGTGTGTGTGTGTGTGTGTGTACACATCTGGTAAATATTAGGCCCTGGTTAAGTTTAAGGATATTGTTTTCCCCTTGTAAATATTTTTCAGTGTTCCGGTAACTGTGGATATAGTTACCCACAGAGGATTACATATTGCGTTAGGATCCGATCTGCTGAGCTAGACAAGCTCAGTCAGCTTTGGCCTATAGACTATCCAGAATGCCCTGTGCTACCTTCGCCTCAGGTTTACAAATGCAATTTTAGCAGCTGTTTGCACATGGCCACTTGGAAAGCTGGAAAGTGGAGCAAGGTCAGTATATAATTATGAATTAAAACCTTCTGAATGAGACTTTCTAGGTGTGGGATGCTGATGTATCTGCACAGCTAACTAGATTCCAGAATTATTTCATACTGCTGTTGTCTAAAAATCACTTTATCAGTTACTTGTATGATTATCTCTTTTTCTATGCTTACTATAACCTACTTATATCTATTGCTCAGAGAGCCTCGCACAGTGGCTTGCATTCTGAGTAGATACTTAAATATTTATTGGTTAGGTGAAGAAGTAAATAAATTTAATATGTAAGTAATAAAAGTTACTTGCACTATATTCCATTTCCAATTTAAAGGATAGAAAACAAATACTGCTTTACAAACAGTAAATAACAATGAGAAAGAAACTAAATGGTCTTAAATAGCAACATGAATTAATGTTTATAAAGTATTTATACTGTGCTGTTTAATTAGCTATACAAAAGAAATCAAAATAAGCCAAAAACTGGGAAATATCAGATTTAGGCGAATGTGTAAGGATTCCAGTCTCCAGGGTATTTTTGTATGTGCAGTAGGTCTAGTTACTCTTGAGCAGTAGTTTGTTCCCAAAGGACCTAGTCTGAGAAGAGAGATGGATTCATTGGCCTTATTACCCATTATATACTTTAC
Organism: Pteronotus mesoamericanus; assembly: GCF_021234165.1. Classification (NCBI taxonomy): domain Eukaryota; kingdom Metazoa; phylum Chordata; class Mammalia; order Chiroptera; family Mormoopidae; genus Pteronotus; species Pteronotus mesoamericanus. Next base: position 9,694,328 of record NW_026555310.1, read on the forward strand.
TTTCAAATTTTACTCTGTTTGCAGTGCTCAGTGACTTGTGGAGTTGGGATGATGGAGAGAAGAGTGGAGTGCATGGCTGAAGACGGTTGGTCCAGTGATTTATGTTTAAAGCGTTTAAAGCCAGATGCTCGAAAGAAATGTTATGTCAATGACTGTAAGTAATAGACTTAAAAATCTACCTCATACCTAAGTGTTCCTAAAAAGTTTCAGTTAAAATGTGAAGATAAATATTGGTAGTAGTCATGCTATGCAAAATGAAGTGCCTATTTTTGAAAGTAGAATATTTGTATAATTGCGTTAAATTCATGCCGTGTTTGTAATTTGTTCATTGTTGATAAGTTGTATTCAATTGTCTTTGAAGGTGAAACATTTACCAGCTGCAAAGAAATCCAAGGGAAAAACAACACTACTAAAGATGGTGACTATTACCTTAACATTGAGGGAAGAATTATAAAGGTATTATGAAAACAGTTCCTGTTTGATTTTATCACTGATTTTTGACTTTGAAAAAAGCTTTTCTAGATGTTTGCATTTTCCCTTTAGGTCTATTGTGCAGGGATGCACTTGGAGAACCCAAAAGAATATATATCATTGGTCAAAGGCGAAGAAGACAACTTTTCTGAAGTGTATGGTTTTAGGTATGAGATGTGTTTTGGCTAATCAGTGTGTTTTTTAATATTTCTTCAAGAAAATCAGAAAGTCCAGCATTCAGAGTGATACATGAATAGACTGGAAGTGGGACAAGTAATTTACTGTTTAGTGTAATCTTTATTGTATTTTTCCCATTACCATTTAGTCCCCTTATACCCCCCGCCACCTAGCAATCACCACACTGTTGTCCATGTCCATGAGTCCTTTTTCCTTTTTACTCAATCCTTCCACAAGTAATTTATAAGCAAGTGGACATATTAGGACTTAATGTTGTCCGTATCTGTTCAATCATATAATATATACCCACGGAGAAATGGACTAAGAGCCATACTGTGGGTGAACAGTGGGGAAACATTAAAGAAAATTTAAGAGCTATGTATATTTTTATACAAATCATATTAATTCCACTAACAAAAGCTAGGAGAGCTAGAGCTGAAATCTTTTTTCCACTAGTCTTGCCTTTCCCATTGATAATTTTATAAGTTCACCTTGAGTGATTTTTCTTTCTCATTTAACAACTTGTAGACACTGTCATATTGAAGAGTGGATCTTTTATCTTCCATTTTCAAGGTTTACCTACATTGCAGGCTGATGGTTACATCTAATACTAAAAATATTCTAATATCATTACAGACTACAAAATCCATATGAATGTCCTTTTAATGGAAGTAGGAGGCAAGACTGTGAATGTACAAATGACTACCTGGCTGCAGGACACACAGTTTTCAGCAAAATACGGATTGATCTCACATCTATGCAAATTAAAAGTAAGTGCTGAATCTCTATTTGTAAAATGAAAAGCCTCTCTCTGCTAATGAAAGTCCAACAATATGCTGGTATATATAATAGCTAGGATATAGCCAAGGGCTTAGCATGGGGCAATAGTTGCTAATAATTAAAAAAAAACAATTTAAGTTATATACTTCCCCTGCAATGACATGGACCTTGGGGACCCTTAATAAAAATGTAGTGGTAATGCTAGTGATAAGATACCTAGTGCCCTTCCAAGATATGACCCTCTACCTTCAATTTCCCAATTACATTAAGAATAAAGTTAACATCAACATAATTGTATAAACTATTTCAGGGCTTAAGGTAATTTTAGATTACAACTTGTCAAGTATTTTTCCATAAATGTTCTCATTTGATCTTTTTAACAATTAGTTGAGACAGAATTGCATCATGTTGTTGGAAATGAAGCAACTAAGATGCATTTGTTGAAATTAAGTGACTTGTCCAAATTCCTACAGTTAGTAACTGGCATTGCAGGAAGATTAAGTCTCATTCACAGATCCCAGACTAAGGTGAGGCTTTTTAGGGAGCAGCTTATAATATGGTCAAATATGCTTATGAAACCTAATAGATGAAGCCTGTCCAGAAAGTATCCAGCCACTACTATGAAAAATGGAGACATTTAGTGTCATGTTGTTTTAATTGCTGAGACTTCATAATGGATTTAATTTTCTAAAATATTTTATAATTGACTTTGACATTTAAAAAGTAAAATCAATCTGCATTTAAAAAAGAAAGGAAGGAAGGAGGGAAGGTAGGAGGGAAGGAAAGAAAGACTCCTACCTTTTGCGATGACATGGATGGAACTGGAGAATATTATGCTAAGTGGAATAAGCCAGTTGGTGAAAGACTAATACCATATGATCTCACCTATAAGTGGAATCTACTTAAAAAAATCAAAGAACAAGTAACGAACAAAATAAACCACAGGCATGGAAACATGGAGCAGACTGAAAGTGACCAGAGGGGATGAGGAAAGAGGACAATGGTAGAAGGAAGGGGAAGGGACTAGACAAAAAACATGTATGAATGACCCATGGGCATGGAAAACGGAGCAGGGGGTGGGAGTGGGATGGATGGAGGGGAGTAAAGGGGGAAAAAATTGAGACAACTGTAATAGAATAAACATGATTTAAAAATTAAAAGAAAAAAGGAAAAAGAACAAGAGATATTTATTGAAGAAGATACCAGATACAAGAAACATTGTACATAGGACAATGATGCTTCATTCCCCTTCAAAGTAGGCGCCTTGGGACCTCACACAGTTCTCTCAGTTGCCATCAACTGCCCCGTCATATTTTCCTGAATCTCACTGACAGTCTGAAATTTTGTCTCTTTCAAAGGTGATATTAGTTTAGGAAAAGCCAAAAGTCACAAGGTGCCAAATCTGGGCTGTAGTGGGGCTGAGTCCCCACGGTGCTTTGATGTTTCACCAAAAAATTTTGCATGAGGTGCGATGCACGAGCAAGTGTGTTGTCGTGATGAAGCTGCCAATCACCAGTTGCCCATAGCTGTGGCCTTCTGAATCACCCAGATAGTTTCCGTGGAGGAATGTTCAAGCTTAAACCAAAATTTGATGCAGATTTATTGGTCTACTCACTCAGTCATTTTGAATGTGATGGCTACACAATACACATGTTCACTCAACGGCATCTACCGCCCCCACTGACTAGTACAGCAAATGCATCATTGTTCACACATGTGCATTCCAGTCCACTGTCCTTGGCTGCCAGGTTACATCAGTGTTGGGCAAACTATTCTCATTATATTTATAGTGGTTGGGCTTTTTCCAAACAGACCTCATACACTAAGCAGTCTACCATCCTGGAGGTGACATATCTCTAGGAAAAGGCAAAGAAGTTAGTTTTAGAGGTAGAAACTCTAAATTACAATTGAATCACCAATGCCTAGCATAGTCCGTAAGTCATAAAAAGAAACAAAAAATGTCTTTTCATAGTGAATGCATGAATACATAATCTGTTTTATAGTCATATGATAATGACTATTAGTAGTAGTACTAATGGGTACCGTTTACTGATGATACCCGACCGCTACTGCAGTGGGGAGGCGTTAGGCTACTGCGGCCATGATCATGAACTCTGGAGTTAGACTGGGTGGAAATTTCGTGTTCATTTACTAGTTATGTGACCTTGGACATATGTCTTTAAGCTTAAATTCCCTTATCTGTAAAATGAGAGAAAACCCTCCTGGCTTTTTGTTTTTTCTTTTCATTTTTCCCTCCTTCTGTCCCCTGGTTTTTTTCAGGGATGGGGGGAGGTAGTGAGGATTAAGAAATAATACTTGTAAAATATCTAGTGAATGCCTTGCACACAGTAAATTCTCTATAAATAATCGTTATTATTTAATAATGTATGTGTGTCAGGTAATTTGCATTGCTCAGCACATGATGGGCACTGAGTAACTTACGTGCTGTTTATTAAGCTGTTGGTTTTCATTAATTTATCAAAAAAACCCCAAACAACAAAAAACCAACCCTGACATTTTTCCAGGCATTGGGCTGGGCCCTGAGGGTGCAATGTTTAATGTGTACATTTTCAACTTGCTAGTCTCTTTTCCTTCCTCAAACCTGTGTGACAAAAACCCAGTTTTGATTGAGTTAAACCTTTCAGCCACTCGCAGTTGCGCCATGAATTTTCTGTGGCAAATAATACATTGCCCTTACGACTCATCTCACTGTAAATGCGTAACTGCTGAGCTTACAGGACCCTCACACTCCTGAGTAATTCTGCTGCACTTCCTTCGCCATTCCCTCCCCCGCTTTCCTAAAAGTCTCACATCTTATGTTCTAGCGGCAACCTTCACATTTTTAATATTCCACTTAAGTCACTCATTGCTAATGATCTTGTTCTTATCTCACTGAGAAAATAAGAGCCAGAAGGGAATTTCCACCAACTACCACTGCCACTTCTACTAACCTACCTGAATGTTCACCATAGACTTTGCCTTCTAACCTGGTTACTGCGGGTGAGCCGTTCCCACTCCCATGTAAGGCCACCCTCTCTGCTTGTGCTCTAGGCTTGTCGTTTTGTGCTTACACAAGAACATTATTTCAGCAAACTTTCCTTTCTCTCTCTTATCTCCAGTCCTTCCTTAAGTTCCCTAAAGCCAATGACAAATTCTTGGTTTTCATCTAACTTGAGCCATCAGCAGCATCTGGCTTTCAGGAAACCACACTCATTGTTTTGCCCCTTCCTTGGCCACTCTTTCATCCATCTTTCTCACCTTGGCTAATTACTCTTCATCGTCCACAAAAGTGAGTGTTAAAGAATTCCAAGGCTCAGTAATTCTCTTAGGGATCTTATTCAATTTATAGATTTCAAATACCATCTATTAGATGACAGTCCCAAAGTTTATCACATTTTGCTTAAAATTTTGAATTCTATAAATGTATTTAAGAATATAATAGGCACAGGATGTTTTGCAAAGAAGATTGAAACATATACCATCTCAGTGCTAAAGAGTTTTGTTTATTATATTCTAGCTACAGACCTTCTGTTTGCCCAGACGATGTATGGAAAAGCAGTCCCCTTTGCTACAGCTGGAGACTGCTACAGTGCCGCCAGGTGCCCACAGGTATTTCAGATATGCTTATTTCTCCCTAACTAGGAAAAAATTGATAGTTTCTCTTCATTTTCTTGATCATAATATTACAAGAAATGTAAGTGGTCAGAAAATACAAACTTCGTATATGAAATTTATTTCAAAAGTTATAGTAAGCTTTGGAGGAAAAGCATTTTTTTGGTGACAATATTGGGTTTGTTTGAAAGGTATAATAACAAGAATTTTAAATTGTTCAGATTCTACTTCGTCTCCTATGATGCTGTATTATTTTTAATCTTTCTGCTTGGTCCATGGAAATGAATGGATCACAAGCATGTGACTTTCTACACCCCGGCTAAGATCAGTTATGTTAGTGACCTGGGTCTGTAGCATTCCCAGAATTCTTTTCTATCATCTCTGAAATAGTACAGTACATTTCCATGTCTTTATTCTTGTTTTATTCCTTTATTTCTGGAGTTCTCTATACATACCCTTCTCTGGCATCTGTGATTTCTGGAACGGAAAAGAGATTCTCCTTTAAAGGAGATTTTTATAAGTCCATGTGAACAACATTTTTATGGTAAGATAGAGAGACATAAAGCTTACATGAATATAAAATTGCCAGGTAGATTCCTAGCTCATTTTAAAAATCATGCACAAGTGGTAGTAATTATATTATTGATATCATTTTGAATAAAAGTAGCTAATGGTTTGTCATAGGATTCTGTTTTTGAAATCTCCATTCACAGTTTTCATTAGATGATGCAGGAGGTATGCTTATGTTAGAAAGAGCATTTTCTATATTAGAGAAGATGGCTTGAGATAAAAGGACACTAGAACTATGGGCTGAAGCAAATAAGGAAAATGTAATTGGAATAAACATATAAATCTTAGGTCCAGAAATGCAGATAGATCTTGGCAATGTTTTGAAAGACTTAGGTGTTTTATTCAAGCACCATGAGTTAGTTCATGATAACTCATTGAGAGCATGCAATGATTTCTAAACAAACTAATACAATCACAAGGCACCACAGAACAATATCAAGACCAAAAGAGTTATTCGTATTATATTTATTTTTTAATTTCTGTTGGGAAAAATAACTTCTATGTTACCTAGGCGTAGGAGGTGGCAACCAGCGGGGGAAAAAGGGGTTTAAATCATGTCATATGAGGAAACCGAAAAAGGTGGCTATCTTTAAGCCTTCTACTATCTTTAAATAATCAAGAGATCCAGGAACCAGGAGTGGAGTCCGTGTGTGCTACATGAGGCAGCATTAGCAGGGGACCAGGGTCCAGCTCAGGATAAAGAAGGCTTTTGACAGAGAGGGATGCCCACAAAGAGACGCCCGAATCTGAGGCCCAAATAAATCACTAATGTTTGCCTATATTTTTTTATAAACAGATCTGGTATCCTACAACCTTGCTGAACTCATTTAGTAGGTGTAATAGTATTTCAAATGGGTTCCTTAGGATTTTCTGTATACCTGGTGATGTTATCTACAAAGGAAGATAGTTTTACTTTTCCTTTTGCAATCCGGATACCTTTTAGCTCTCTGTCTTGCTTCATTGCTTTAGCTAAAACTTCCAGTACAGTGTTGAATAGAAGTGGTGAGAGTGGACAATCCTGTCTTGCTTATAATTTTAGGCAGGAAACAGTCCTTCATCATAAAGTCTGTTAATGGAGAGTATTTTGTAGATGTTTTGATCTGGTTGCGGGAGTGCCCTTCTATTCCTAATTTAAGTGGTTTTATCATGAAAGAGTGTTGAATTTTGTCAAATGCTTCTTCTGCATCTATTGGGATGATGCTGTGGTTCTTGTCCTTTCCTATTGTGACATGGTGCATTACACTGAACAACTTCATATTCCTGGGGAAAATCTCATGTGGTAATGGTGTACAATCCTTTTTATATGTTACTACATTTAGTTTGTTTTGTGAAATTTTTCACCTATATTTATGTGATAGTGGTCTACCGTTTTCTTTTCTTGTGATATCCTTGTGTGGTTTTGCTATCAGGGAAATACTGGCCTTCCAGAATGAATTGAAAAGCATTTCCTCTTCTCTTTACTTTTTTGAAGAGTTTGAGAAGAATTAATTCTTTGAATGTTTCATAGATTCATCAGCAAAGCCATCTGAGCCTGGGCTTTTCTTTGTAAAAGTTGTTTTAATTAGTAATTCAATCTATTTACTTATTGTAAATTTATTCAGAGTTTTTAGTTCTTCTTAAGTCAGTTTTGGTTGTTTGTCTTTCTAAGAATTTGTCCATTTCATAAAAGTTAGCTAATTGGTTGGAATACAGTTGTTCATATTGTTCTCTTTACAATCCTTATATATTTCTCTAAGATTTGCAGTCATGTTCTTTCATTCCTGATTTTAGTAATTTGAGTCTCCTCTTTTTCCATGGTTTGTCAGTTGTTCCTTTCAAAAACCCAGCTTTTGATTTTGTTGCCTTTATCTACTTTTCTATACTTTGTATTTCATCAATCTCCACTATTCTTTATCATTTCTTTCCATTCTTCTTGCTTTAGATTTAATTTGCTCTTCTTTTTCCAGTGTCTTTAGGTAAAAGGTTAGGTTATTGATAATGAGATCTTTTTTCTCTTTTAATATAAGCATTTACAGCTATACAACTTCACTTCTTTTGCTTCATCCTTGAAATTTTGATGTGTTGTGTGTTTATTTTCATTCTTCTTAAAGTATTTTCTATGATCACTTACATCTTCTTTAACCAGTTGGTGATTTTAGAGTGTGGTGTTTAATTCACATATTTGTGAATTTCCCAAATTTCCTTCTGTTATTGATTTTTACTTTCATTCCAATGTGGTTGGAACACACTTTGTAATATTTAATCCTTTTAAATCTATTGAGGCTTGTTTTATGGCATAGCATATGGCTATCCTGGAAAATGTTCAATGTGTGCTTGGAAAGAATGTACATGCTGTTGTTGGGTGAAGTCTGTCAGGCCTAGTTAACGTATCATTTAACTCTTCCATTTCCTTGTTAATCTTCTGTCCGGTTGTTCTATACACTGAAACTTTGCAATTATTATTGTTAAATTGTCTGTTTCTCACTTCAATCTAATTGCTTTATTTACTTTATATTTGATTCATTTACTTTGGGGTTTTGTTGTACATGATTGCATGTTTATAATTGCTGTTGCCATAAAATATTCCTCTTTAACTGTAATACCTTTTTTTGTCTTAAAATATAATTTATCAGATATTAGAATGGCCACTCAAGGTTGCTTATAGTACATGGTATGTATGTTTTCATCCCATTTACTTTTAACCTGTTTATGTCTTTGTCTCCTACAGTGAGCACTTTCTTGGATCTCTGTCTTTTGATTCTGTTGTTCAATGTCATTATTGATATGTCTAGATTTATATTTGCCATTTTAATTTTTGTTTTCTATATGTCTTGTTTTTGCTCCTCTCTTCCTTCTTTACTGCTTTATATTTTTTTTCAGTGAATGTTTCCTAGTGAAACATTTTAATTCCCTTAATTTTCTATATTTTTTTGAATTGTTTTCTTAATGGTTGCTCAAGGGCTTACAGTATACCTCTTATCGGAATCTACTTCAGATTTATACAATGTAATATCAGTGATATATTGAAACAGTAGTCCTATATGTGCTCTATTTTCTCTTCCCTTTTTTTGCGTTGCTTGTTAAACATATACTATCTCCATATTATAAAAATGTGTTCAGTTTGTTACATATTATTACTCTATGTATGAATTTAGGTCTTTTTTTTTCATTTCTTCTGCCATATTCTCAAAAACTCCATAGTTTAATGAATCTTCTTTATTTAACATTTTGATTCTCCTCATTTTTTCCTGTAGATTTGATATCAGCTGGTATCATTTTCTTGCTCTAAAACAACTTTGTTTTTACCTACCTCATTTATGATATTGAGATCAAATATAAATTACATTTATATATATTATAGGTCAATAATATAATTATGTACATAGTGGTTTATATAATTGCTTTTTAAGTCAGTTAAGAGAAAAAATGCAATTATAGTATATTTTATACTTATTACCAGTACTCTGTAGTTGTTTTGTGTTGATTTGTATTAATGCCTGGTGTCACTTGGTTATAACCTAAATATTTTTCTTTCCTATGTCTTGTCAGACAGGTCTATTAGTAACAGATCCTCTCACTTTTGTTTATCTGGGAATATCTTTATTTTGCCTTCATTCTTGAAAGATTGATTTTCTTGTTATAAAATTATTGATTTCCAGTTTTTATTTTTGAGCACTTTAAATATGTCATCCCACCATCCTCCAGCTTACGGGTAAACAGTAGAAGTCAACTTATCTTATCGGGGTTCTCACTTATGTGCTCATTTTTCTCTTGAGGTTTTCAGATTTTCTTTCTTTCAACATCTTTACTGTGACATTTTAGCTGTGAATCTCTTTGTGTCTACCCAACTTGGAACCTATTGAGCATCCTGGTTATTTAGATTAATGCATTTCACAAAGTTTGGGAAAATTCCAACCATTATTTCTTCAAATACACTTTCCTCCTCTCCTCTCCTCTCCTCTCGGTACTCCCATGATGCATATGCTGGTGCAGTTATAGTGTCCCTGTTTCTCTGAGTTTATTTTTCATTTTTTTCCTCCCTGTTCTTGAGATTTTTATCATCACTATTGATAATTTTTAAGTTTGCTGATTCTTCTGCAAACTCCAACCACTGTTTGTTCTAGTGAAATCTTTATTTTGGCCATTGTACTTTTCAACTTCAGAATTGTCCTTCAGCTCTTCTGGTAGGTAAATTTCTATCTCTTCACTGATATTTTGTAGTTGATGAGAAGCTATCTTGCCTTCCTTTATTCTTTTAAACACCTCGTTGAGGTGGGGAGGAGAGGACAGGTTTTGTTCAAAGGTCATAGAGGCTCACTGTTCTTATCTAGAGTTCATAGATTTTTTTGCATTAATTTTTCTCCATTTGCTATGTAACCTTAGGATAATTTCCTGAGACTTTAAATGGTTGTATCTTATCGCTGTTACCAGTTATGGTTGTTTAACTGGCTATATTTTTAAAGGTAGTTAACTTTTCAAAGAAATCTCATTCAATTTTTGAGGCTAGTGAACTCTGTTCATGTCCGTTTTTCTCCCTTTCTACTTCAGTCATACTGGTCTACCAGAGGATTGTCTCTCTGATGGTGACTCTCTGATCTACATCTTCTATTCATTTCCCTTCCCAGGACCATCCTTCTGCTCCTGAACTCCCCTTTCTGAATCTTATACTGTGTCTCTTTGGACACCTGTTCTAAAGTCAAGGATGAGCAATATAAAACTTACAGCATTCTAAACAATCTTTTCCCTCACATATGGATTTCTAAATATAATAACACTTTCATTTTGACCCACTTAAATAGAGACTATTCATTCTTCAAAGACCAACCCATGCCAAGACTGGTCAACTTTATCCAACATCTCATCTTCCTTCTAATTTATGCCTTTTGGTCATTCACTAGATGTAATTAGGGAAAAGTAAATTAAGAATACCACCTACAGATGTGAGGAGGCTCCAAGGTCACATAGTTGTCATTACTTTGGAAAGATCGCCAAGTTCTGGGACTCTGGTCCTTTTCATTACATGTTGAATTGAGTAACATCTGGTCAATGAGACATCAACAAAAATCATGGGAGATTGGTATACAACTGTCAAGTAGAATCAAACTTTTTATCTCAGTAGTGAACTTTCCTTATAAGAATATCTTAACAGCCCTGGCTGCTGTGGCTCAATGGATTGAGTGGGGGCCTGTGAACCAAAGGGTCACTGGTTGGATTCCCAGTCAGGGCACATGTCTGAGTTGTGAGCCAGGTCCCCAGTAGAGGGCATGTGAGAGGCAACCACACATTGATGTTTCTTTCCCTCTCTTTCTCCCTCCCTTCCCCTCTCTTTAAAAATAAATAAAACCTTAAAACAAAAAAGAAAGCTAATTCTTATAAACAAAAAATTTCTCAATGAGCATGGAATCTGATTAAGAGGTATTAGTACAATCAGGTTTTAAAATGATGACAGCTATTTCCATTAATTTCTAAATCCTTTTCTTCAACTTCTATGTGACTACATTTTCCCCCTACAATACCCTGAGGAGGAATTTATGCAGCTGTAAACTGTGTAATTCTAGTTTATAGTTGGAGAAAGAGACACTCCGTATTAACAACCTGTCCCAGATCCTTAAAAAGTGAGAGGCAGAACCAGTAAGGTGAGATGGCTCCTTAGTTCTCTAGCCATTTGTGGAACACAAAGCTCTATTTAGATGGTATCAGGCATAGGTGTGTGTTGCCAAGAGGAGCTATGCTCATTCAGTCTGTATTCAACTGCCTGAGGTTAGTGTTACAAAAAATATACACTGCCATGTATTCTTAGAGATGTTTTGTCAAATATATAAACCAGATTCTGTGTTAAGTTACACAACATTTGCATGAATACTCTCCAGATGTTTGATGTCAGAGAAAGAACTTATTCTGTTGTTTGGGATTCGTCAAAACCACATCCTCTGTGTTTGCATATGACAGGGCACCCCAGGACATGAATGCTAAAGAGAGAAGGGATGCATATGGCACTCTTTAGGGAAAATAAACTTTGCCACATTGCAATATAAGATGAAGTTTAAGGAGTGTGATGTGAGTTTAGAATACATATATCAAAAGTGAAGTAAAGTATTTGGTACTTTTTACAGATCCACAACAATAAAAACAATGTAGCTTTTTAGCTATTTTGTAATTAATATTGATTACATAAGAGCAAGAGAAATAACCTCGTTCAGCCAGTGCTGGTGGATCATGGCCAGCATTCATTCTGAGTATACAGAGGTCGTTGTTAAGGATTTTGAACGTGTATTCTTTATTATCTACCCTTTTAATTATATTCTTTTGATCATCTTTCTCCTTATTTTTACCCACTTGATCTGTCTTGTTACTAAAAGTGATATATTACAATTTCCTATTAGGGCGTTTCTATAGCCTTTTTGAATCACTTTGTCTCTATCACAGTGTGGAGTTGGGTTTTGTTTGCAAACCAACTGGAAAATATTTCTCTTTAAATAGATGTCATAGCCATTTACATTAAATACATTTCTAAAAAATAGTAAAATTGCCTTTTCTGGTATACAGTTTTAACATATGTACAGACTCCTGTTACTGTCACCATCAGAATATAGAACAGTTCCTCACACCCCTTGCCTGCGGTCAGCCCTCTCCTCCCATGGAAATCCTTGTGAGCACTGATCTGTCCTCCGTTGCTATACTTTTCTCTTTTCTGGAATATCATCCAAATGTCATAGAAATAGAATCATATAGTGGGTAACCTTTTGGGATTGGCATCCTTCCATTCAACATGATGCCTTTGAGATCCATCTGTGTTGCACCAATCAGTAATTTGTTCCTTTTAATTGCTGAGGATTACTCCATCATATTGATATGGTATGGTTATCCTACAGTTTGTCCATTCATCCATTGGGAGAAAATGGGTTGTTTACAGTTTTTGGAAAGTAGGAATAGAGCTGATGGCACATTTGTGTACAGGTTCTTGTGTGAATGTGCATTTTCATTTCTCTAGGATAAACGCCTATAAGTGGGATTGTAGGGTTATATGGTATGTGTGTGTTTAACTTGACAAGAAACTGCAATACTGTTTTGTTTTGTTTTTTTTAGAGTGACTGCACTGTTTTGTATTCCCACCAGCAAAGATTAATGTTCCAGTTGCTTTGCTTTGTTAGTATTGCTAAGTTTTTAGTCTGTCTCCCCATCTTCAGTAATATCTCATTGTGGTTTTAACTTGCATTTCACTGATGGTTAATGGTGTTGAGCATATTTCTTGTGTTTGTTTGCCATCTCCCTCCTTGGTGAAGTGTATGTTCACGTCTTTTGCCCCTTTAAAAAACCAGGTTGTTTCCTTACTGTTTAGTTTTCAGAGGATTTTATAATTCTGGATACAAGTGCTTTGTTGGATATGTTATTTGCAAATATTTTCATCTGGTCTGAACCTAATCTTTTATATCTTTTTAGTGTCTTTCCAAAAGGAAAAATTTTAATGAAATCAAATTTATTGTTTTTTCATTATGGGCTCTACATTTAGTATCATATTTAAGAACTCTTTGACTAACTCAAGGTTCTGAAGATTTTCTCCTATGTTTTTTAAAAAACTTTTATAGTTTTATGTTTTACAGAGAGACCTATGATTGATTTTGAAGTTTGAGTTTTTGCATATAGACATCCAATTGTCCTAACATTTGTTTAAAATACAATACTTTCCCCACTTAATTGCCTTTCCATCTTTGTCAAAAATCAATTGTCATATTTATGTGGATCTATTTCTGGACTCTATTATCTTACTTTGATCTACCTATCTCTTTTCTTACCAACACAGCACTCTCTTGGTTATGATACTTTTATAATGAGTATTAAAATAAGGTAGTGTGGTTCTTTTAACTTTATTTTTTGAAATTTGTGTAATTATTTTAATTTTTGTCTTTACAAATTTTAAAAATAATTTACAGTAGATCTATCGGTCTAGATCTCATTTACAATAAAATATGTATAACATATTTTAAAATGGTAAAGCATAATGATAAAAGGAGCAAACATAGACCAACAAGTCAGCCAGAGAAGTGGAATATTATAACTTGCTTATGCCTATATGTTTCTCCTCTATCTTATTTATATCCATAACTAACTTTTTCTTTGATGCAGCCAATTACTCAAAGGCAAATACTTCATTTCCTTGAACTCCTGGTTCTTTTTGAATTGGCTATTAGGATTTCACTTATTTTTAAATTTTTTAAAATTTTTCAATCACAGTTGATGTAGTGGGTTGGCCAAAAAAATCTATTTTTTTCCTTAAAATAAAGACATTTTTCATTTGTACCAGTAACTTTATTGATTTGGATATTATGATTAAGTCAGCTATCTCCTGTGTGGTATAACATTGATTTTTCTCAATTAATGTCTTGATTTGATCGTTATCAACTTCGACTGGTCTACCTGACTGTGGAGCATCATCCAGCAAGAAATCTCCATCACGAAACTTTGCAAACCACTTTTGACACATTCAATCAGTCACAGCACCTTCTCCATACACTGCACAAATCTTTTTTTGTGTGTTTCAGTTGTGTTTTTGCCTTTTGTGAAGTAATAAAAAATATAATATGCCAAAAATGTTGCATATTTTCTTCCATATTCAATATTAAAATGGCTACACAAAAACGTACCAATTTTGATGTTCTTTTACATGTACACTGATATGACAGCTGTCGCAATACGATCTAACAGAATTGTTTTGAATGAAATTAAAGATAGCTAAGCACTACTAAAGTCATCTTATAGAAAAAATTAAATGAACTTTTTAGCCAACCCAGTATTATACAATATTATTTTCAGGTGTACAACATAGTGAGTGGATGTTTTTATAACTTTCATTGTGATCATGGATAAGTCTAGTTCTCATCTGAACCATACTAGTATTTAAAATAACACTGACTATATTCTTTATGCTGTACTTTATATCCCTGTGACTTTTTATAACTGGCAATTTATACTTATTAATTCCATTACCTTTTTTACCTGTCCTTCCAACTCCCTCCCATCTGGCAACCATCCATTTGTTCTCTATTTATTTTGTTCCTTAGATTCCACGTATAAGTGAAATCATATGGTAATGACTTTTCTCTGACTGACTGACTCCACTTACTCCTCTAGGTCCATCCACATTGTCATTAATGACAAGATTTCCTTCTTTTTTATGGCTGAGTAATATTCCAACTCTTCTTTATCCATTCATCTATTGATGGACACTTAGGCTGCTTCCATATCTTGACTATTGCAAATATGTGTACCCCTATGTTCACTGCAGCATTATCTTTTTGAATTAGTGTTTTGTATTTCTTTAGCTAAATCCATAGAGTGGAGTTGCTGGGTCATACGGTAGTTGTGTTTTCCATAATGACTGCATCAATTTGCAGTCCCACCAGGAGTGCGTAAGGGTTCCTTTTTCTCCATGTCCTCACCAGCACTTCTTTGATTTGTTGGTGATAGCTATTCTGACAGGTATTAAATAATATTTCATTGTGGTTTTAATTTGCATTTGCCTAAGATAGTGATGTTGAGCATCTTTTCAAATGTTGTTGGCCATCTGTATGTCCTCCTTGCAGAAGTGTCTATTCAGGTCCTCTGCTCATTTTTCTAATTGGATTGTTTGTGTTTTTTGATGTTAAGTTGTACAAGTTTCTTATTTTGGATGTTAACTCCTAATCTTATCAGATGAATCATTGGTGAATATCTTTTCCCATTCAGTAGGTTGTCTTTATGTTTTGTTAATTTTTTCCTTCAGTGTGAAAAACTTTTTAGTTTGATGCAGTCCCAGATGTTTATTTTTGTTTTGTTTTCCTTGCCCAAAGAGACATAGTCTAAGACATATTGCTGAAAGGAATATCAACAAGTGTACTGCCTATGTTTTATTCTAGGAGTTTTTATGGTTTTGGGTCTTAAATTTAAGACTTCTATTCATTTTGAGTTTATTATTGTATATGTCGCAAGAAATTGATCCAGTTTCATTCTTTTGCATGTATCTGGCCAGTTTTCCCAATGCTATTTATTAAAGAGAGTGTCTTTATTCCAGTGTATATTCTTGCCTCCTTTGTCATAGATTAATTAACCAAATAGGTGTGGGTTTATTTTTGGACTCTCTATCCTGTTCCTTTGATCTCTGTCTCTGGTTTTTATGCCAGGACTATGCTGCTTTGATTACTGTATCCTTGAAGTATAGTTTGATATCAGATAGTGCAATACTTCCAACTTTGTTCTTTTTATAAGATTGCTGTGGCTATTCAGGGTCTTTAGTAGTTCCATACACATTTTAGGTTTATTTGTTCTTTTTTCTGTAAGAAACACCACTGGTATTTTGGTAGAGATTGCATTGAGTCTGTAGATTGCTTTGGGTAGATTTGCTGTGAATTTTAACAATGTTAAGTATTTTACTTCTTATTGTGGTCTCGTCTAAAAAGTGTCAAGAGTAGAAGAGGAGGTAAACTTCTTACTATTTTTAAAAAACATTTTTTAAGCAGCTCCGGTATCAAACTAATTTTTCAAGTTAACAGTTAAGTTTAAAATGTACACTTCCTTAATCTTAAGTATTTAGAATGGAAGTATTTACTCAATCACTTACTAAGACCCATAGGAATGTGCCAGTATCTTCATGGCACCTGTAATTCTCTCTATATATTGCATTACATTTATTAACACACCTATGCTGTTTCACTTATTTATTTTTCTTCAGTTTTACTGAAATATAGTTGTCATATAACATTTTGTTAGCTTAAGCTGTACAACATAATGATTTGATTATGTATATATTATAAAATGATTAACACAATAAGCCTAGTTAACGTTTATTACCTCACATAGATACAAAATATTTTTTCTTGTGATAAGAGCTTTTAAGAGCTATTCTGTTTGAAACTTTCAAATATACAATATAGTACTGTTAACTACAATCATCACACTGAACATTACACCCCCAGAGTTTTTCTTACAACTGGAAGTTTGTATCTTTTGACCGCCCTTGCCCGTTTCTCCCGTCCCTATCCCGGCAACAGCCCATCTGTTCTTCACTGTCAGATTTATAGTGAGATACGTCTCTCTGCTTCCACAGCACTTCACACCGTGTTTGCCACTCAATGAATTTTGAATGAGTGAAAGCTATTTTTACCTCTAGCAATATCATTCCAAATTTTAGATGAACTGCTTTACCATTTCTTTGAGATTGTATTAGATTGCTTTTTAACAAGGGCATAAGTAAATTTCATGAAAATTATTCCAGAGAAATGGAAAGACAGCTATTTCTAGACCCAACTGATTGTTACTGATGACCTCAGTCTCTCAGTAGTCAGATGTCTTTTTTCCTTTCACTTCCAGTGCATATATATTTGAATGCTTCCCAGAACCCTTGAGCAGGGAGGTAAATAATAAATAGGAGAATGGGATATTTGGTTTTGAAAACACTGCATGGCCCAATTGGGACACTCAGTAAGTGATTGATCATAGGAAACCTACATCACAAAAATGGAAATATATTCTAAGAAATATTATTTGGTGAGAACTCTAATTATTAGTTTACATCAATTGGAGGTAAACAGTGCAAAGCCTGTATTTGACTAAGTATCAAATAATAGAATGCATCCTTAGATTCAGTTTTTCTCATTCAAGTATTTACCAATATAGAATATCAATGTGTCTAGCATTATTGTCATTCACCATGGAGTATAAATGGCTTAGATGTGTATGAATATATTTTTCTAATGCTGCACTCAATTCATCCTTTCAAAAACACTGAGTACCTACCTAATGCCTCTTCTGGGCTCCAAGAATACAGGTCATATATGTAATAAGAAATTTTCTTTGGAATTTAAAACAAATTATCTCTGCTAAGGGGAAAATTCTTCATATATTATTATTATTATCATATTAAAATGTATTTGAATCTATATTTTGGTTTTAAATAAGAAATATATAAAATTGCTCAGAAATCTAAATAAATTGATATATAACTGTTTTAGCAATAGTAATAATTTGTATTATAAGTATATTTAAAATACATTTACCTTTGCTTTCATGACAAGGTAGTATCTTCATTTACATAATATAACCCTTAGTGTTTTATCAGCCTTGTTCAAGAATCATTGAGTCTTAGCCATGGGATATTGTGATAGTATAGTATCATGTGATCCAAGAATGTCTTACTTTTTCAATGTATAATTTTATATTGCAAGATCTTGTAAATGTGACACAGAATTTACCCATTTTATTCATGCATTTCTCAGTTAAGATATTTAAAGTTTAAATTTTAATAAAGATAGTCAAATACATTGACTTAAATGGTTGTGTCCGGAAAAGAATTAGACCATAAAGCCACTAGGGGGCTCACACACCATGCGCATAAATCATGGGGCATAACCTCCACATACACTTCAGGACAGTCATACCACCTTCAGTTGTTTTGTGTGGTAGGTTAGGAAGTAATAGTCTTAACACAAAAGTCACAGTAATAGAAGATTCTAGAAAATTCATAAACAGGTGTAACTTATCAGGAAAGTCAGCAACTAGAGGTCAAAAACTGAGAAACTTTAGTCTGGTATTAGTCTCTGAGAAGATCCCTTCTGCCAGGACTTGCCTATTGCTGCAGGAACGTGGGCTCTGGCTAACACACCTTAGAGTCCTCAGGCTGGACCGAATTACTTTTACACAAACATTATGTGGTGTTAATTCACGTGTCTCTTATATGAGAAGACTTATTTGTAATCAATGTAAACATTTTTTTTTTTTTTTTGTAGCTGGTTCTTTTTCTTTAGAGCAAGGTTGTATCAATATTCTTTCATAAAGGAAGACCCTTAAAAAACATTGAGTCTTCTCTTATATACTTCACATTCAGGTGTTTCCGGCCAAAGAACATTGTTAAATATTTTATAAATTCCATCCATTTTTATTTGTCTTGTTTACAATCCAGGGACAGTTCAGCATTAACCTGGCAGGAACTGGGCTGAAGATATCCAGCACAGCCAGGTGGCTTGCTCAGGGGAGCTATGCCTCTGTCGTCATACACAGATCACAAGTAAGTCTGGCCGGAACAAAAAAGCCTGTTTGAAATACTTCCATTCTGTGAACTAGCATGAAAGGTCCTCTGCCTTACATTTAGAGTTATCAGGTCAGTGACTAAGGAGTTATTGCATATAATTGGGTATAACATTAATTTATGAAATTATGGATATGAGATTTTACTTATGTACATATTAAGGTTTTGCATACATTCAAATTCTTGCACAGGCTACAGACATCTAAATATGAAATATCAAGTGCCAGGGCATATAAATCTTATCTAGCTCAAGTTTGGGGCTAATGACTTGAAATGCGGTACTTCAGAAAGGGGTAGTGCTTTTAGCTATGCCTCAATTAGTAAAAGTTTGTAGGTTTTCATATTTCAAAGTGAGGTAAACTTTTGGTTTATTTACCTCACTGCTTTGATTTAGTGATGGGATAGTGCTAAAGCCATTTGTCATTTAACAAAAATACAAATGACAGAGTCCTAATTCTTAAAGAAACTACTATTTTTATGGTTTTTATACATATTTTCCTCTATCTGGAAAACAATGATATTTGCTTTTATCTCTAATGCATACAGGGTGGGGCAAAAGTAGGTTTACAGTTCGAATGGAAAATACAAGAGTAAACTCGATTTCGTGTATGCACAACCATAAAACCTACTTTTGCCTCACCTTGTATATCGTGTAAAATAGAATCTACTTAATTTTGCTGCTTGTGTGGTATACTAGCACATACACTTTAGGAGATGACTCCTATTATTTAGAGTTACCATGTCTTAGCACGACTATATATTACAGTAAATCAGAATCTATATTATAACTGTTCTCATCTGTACATAAACCAACACCCTCAATAGCCTGTGCCCACTCTGTTTTATGATTGTTTTCTTTTGATATAAATGACTTCTGCTTTGCTCATATTTATATGAATACTTGTAAATAAAATTCAATTTTCTGAAGACTATGAAATTGTTTTAATTAAGAATTTAATTTTGCTCTTTATATATCAAGTAAATATTTAAAAATATAGATTCAATCCATTTTGGTAGAAGAATGAAAATAAATTACTTACTTTTCTGAGCAGGTAAAAACACAGAGAGCTAATGAAATATTCTGACCTTATTAATCCAGTAATAGCTTTGGTTAGATGTAAAGGCTGAAATCTGGCTGAAGTCACCTGTGGATATGAATACCTCATACAGTCATTTCTTTGCTCTATATAAGTCCTAGTCTAAAGATTGATTAATTATTTCATTAGCTGAGGATTTCTACCTTAATCAAAACATTGCACATGAAAATCTTTCCTGAAGTCTGATGCCTGGTATAAAACGGAAGCCCAAGTATACTTATGGAAAGGTGATATATTTTCATTTGGCAGTAAATTTAATCAATGTTAATTTTTTTAACTAAAACAATCTGGGAGAGGAATGTATGTAAATTGGAATTTTTATTTCCATTCCCTTGTTCCCTGCTTACTCAGATATTTGAGAGTTTAAAAAAACTTCTAAAAGAAAAGCCAACTTCAAAGGCTCCTAATCTCAAAACATTCATCCCCAAATGGTCCAGGAACCCTCCCTCCCTTTAGGTTAAAAGAAAAACCACAAAAACAACAGAATAACTTCTCCAAAAACTATAGGAGTTGAAACTACTTTTGCCTCATCCTGTCAAGTGTTTTCAGTCTTCTGACTTGTGGACCTAAAGATGGAAGGCAGTCTAGAAAGAATACCTTGCCCTGACTGGCCCCTTCACTCACCTCTGCTTTTCTTTAAAAAAACCCAAAAAACAAAAAAAAAAAAACCTTTCTGGTTCCTTTCTAATTATAATTACTGCTTTCAGTCCAATTTTGTTCCCTTCCATATGTTTCTTCAGGCTGTGTTTCTAATACTCCACTGTGATGTTTGAGGTTAACAGGGTGGAATATGACTTGTATAGAGTTAAAATCAGGTTTGTATAATATTTTTTTAATTTAGCATATGAAAATCTTAATAAACTCACTAAAGCAAATAGATACTTGAAATGTGGATTGAAATGAATTGTCTAAATTAAGGTGTGGTTTATATCATCAAGAAATTAATCTTACATATTCTAATTGCCCTAACCACAAATTTCAGCCAATACTGAAATGGTATGACCTTTGATCTCAAATGTAATTGTTATAGGAAACCTTGGCTAATAATTTCAGCCACATGATTCAAAGCATTTGCTTTTTCTGCCTTTGCCTGCAGACACCAGTTTGTGTCAGATTCTCCTATATCTCTGCCTCTCCCTCTTTTCAGGATGGAACCAAAGTCTACGGCAGATGTGGAGGGTTTTGTGGAAAGTGTGTTCCACACCTGACTACTGGTCTCCCAATTCAAGTACTATGAACATTCAGCAAGAAAGTAGTACGCTATGTCCCCAAGAGGATATAAGCTTTGGAACCTGCTAACAACTGGTGCTCATTTCTATTTCTTCACTCTTTCCTTCCTGAGGTTTCCATGTCTGAAATGTCTGTGCCTTTTTTTCAGGGGCTCATCAGGGAGTCTAATCCCTGCTTGACCTTTTTTTTTTTTTTTAAGGCCTTCAAAATAAACTTAACAGGCATGGACTCTACTCAGGATTTTTTTTTTCTAAAGGACATAATTTATGGTAGAGTATACAGATATGTTTCAATGAATTATACCAAGATAATGTTACAGTTAACAGCTTGAACTGGACCACAGTTATTCCTATAAACACACATGTAAATCTCTATTTGGTGTCCTACTTTACAATGAAATGTTTATTCTACTTGTTAAAATAGAGCAAGTAAAAATTAGGAAAATGCACTTATTTAAACTACTACAAATGTTATTTAATGTCAGGTGAATAGTAAATCAATAACTACTTCGAAAAAGCACATAGCCATTATACTTACTGATACAGCATAGATACCTTGTTTTATATTTCCTTTAATTTTTAAATGTGGATTATGGTGCTTTAAAAGTCCTAAAAATGTGGTATAATTTTGTATTAAAAATGTGTGCTTGGGTTAAATACTAAATAGATTAGAACTTTTGTGGGTATAATACAGAAGATATAGATTTTGACTTAAAACAGCTACCTCTAATTGTACTTATAAGAGCAATACATTGTTTTTATAACTCTTACATATGTATATATATCTTCTCTTAAAAATCTATTTCCTCAGAGGTTTGTACTGTATTTAATCAAATAGAAGAATGAGAATTATTAAAATTTTGAAGTTTCAATAAACAAAATTATTTTTTACATGTGCAAAATTTTTATTACAGATGTTCAAGTTATTTTATATCCTAGGTTTCTCAAAGCCAGAACATAAAAAAGTAAAATTAACTACTCATGGACAAATTCTCAGGTATTGAGGTTTTTTTCAGGTGAATAATTGTGTGTTATAGAATGTGGTATTAAAATAATCACAGACAAATAATATTTTTCTATGGAAACCTGCTCTGTAAACCAAAACTCAATCTACTAATAGACTTTTGCCAATATAGTATAGTAATTTTACCCACAAAGTTTTTTTCCCAAACATTTATTAGGGGTATATTGTACCATATAGGGTGCTGAAGCAATTTTGTGCCAATGTGGTTAAACATTTAGGGATCTCTGTATCAGAAATGAAGTATTTTGCACTATGTGCCTTAAATGAATTATAAACATTAATATGAAATGTGTAACATTTTCTAGAAATTTTCATTCATAATTAAAATCTTTAAACATTTAAATAATAAACATTTGTGTGATATATTAACACCTTGTTTTCATTTTCCTTCCTTAAAAAAGTGTAACTGTAAAATTACTTCAGGAAATTACTGCAGTTGGATGGAAACAGCTGTCTGGAGTTCACCCTTCTGATGGCAAAGGGAACATGGCGGGAGGCTGACAAAACTTGTAATGCCTGCAAAAGCTCCTGTTCATGCAGGGAGGTTACCAATGTCTACTCATATTTAACTGGCCAAATCAAATCACATGACCTAGTCTTAGTACAGCAGGAAAATATACTAAATACATTTACACACAGACACGCATACCCACCATATAAAGAGGTCTTTCCAGAATGTGTCCAGCCATGTAATATGAAAAACAGATGTTTACAGAAGATACAAGAAACATTCCACATAGGACAATGCCACCTCAGTCCCCTTCAAAGTAGACACCTTGGGACCTCACATAGTTCTCCCAGTCACGATTGACTGCCCTATTGTATTTTCTTGAATCTCATTGGTGCTCTGAAATCTCTCTCCTTTCAAAGATGACTTTAATTTTGGGAAAAGCCAGAAGTCACAGGGCGCCAAATCTGGGCTGTAGGGGGCTGAGTGACCTGGGGGATTTGATATTTTGCCAAAAAATTCTGCACAAGACATGATGTACAAGCAGGCAAGTCGCCATAAAGCTGCCGATCACCAGTTGCCCATACCTGCAGCCTTCTGAATCATCTGAATAGTTTCCACAGGAGAAGGATCAAGCTTAGCACAAAATTTGATGCAGATTCATTTTTCTACTTGCACAGTCATTTTGAATGCAATGGCCACACAGTACACATGCCCACTGAACCGTGTCTACCACCGTCACTGACTAGTACAGTAAAGTTGTCATTGTTCACACATGCGCATAGCAGTCCGCTCTCCCTGGCTGCCAGGTTACATCAGTGTTGCACAAACCTTTCTCATATTAACAGCTGGACTTTTTTCAGACAGACCATACACACACACTCATACACACAATGCATAGCTCTTCGTTTGCAATAGGGATTCCAGTATATATCGTAACCTATCAAAATCTACATCAAATGTTATAAACTCCAAATACATTTTCAGATAAATTTTTGTTTGTCAAGTGTCTTTTACAATGAGCCCTAGCCCGTGTAGCTCAGTTGTTGGAGGTGGTCCCATAACTAATAGGTTGCTCCCATGCCTAGGTTGTGGGTTTGACCCCTGGTTTAGGCCTGTATGGGAGGCAAGCAATTGATGTTTCTCTGTCTAAAAGAAATGAAAAAAATGTCCTCGGGTGAAGATAAAATAAATACTTTATATAGAGCTACATTTTTATAATTTCCTACTCTCCTTATACTTTCTTACAGATTTGAGTTTCTATAATTTCTCTCTAGCTTGAGGAATTTTTTTATTTCTTACAGTGTCTGTTGGCACGAATCCAGCTTTCATTTATCAGAATGTCTTTAATTAACCTTCATATTTTTAACTTTATTTATAAACGTTGACATAATTTTAAAAATTTCAGGAACAGTACAAATAGCTACCATGTGTCCTTTAGCTAGAATCACAAATTTTTAACATTTTGTCACATTTTCTATGTCATTCTCCCTTTGTTTTTACATGTATATACAGATACATGTATTTCTGGAGAGTTTAATCATGCCCCAGAGTGAAATATTGAGGTCAGGCTAGAAGTAAACAATAACCACTATGCATACTTTTTCTCAAGGAGTTAATTTTGTGGGTCTACTTTAATTTGTATGTTTTAAATTTTTTTATAAAGGTTTAACACCTGCAAATGTTGATAGGAATAGAAGATAGAAACAAATTCTGTGGTGATACCTCATTCATAATAGAGTTTAAGTTTGGTAAATACAGAGGTTTTATGCTGCTACATAATTTGTCATAATAATTAAAAAAGAACAGAATTGATTTTTATTTATTTCTCCTTGCTGTTATTCATCAGGATAGGATATGTTTTTGCTCTTAAATATAGCTATTACTTAACATTATATTTTGTGAACATTATTTTCAAACATAGATGACTCAGTCTAGTCTTGTTAATTTTTTCCAATAATTTAGTTTGTCTTTTCGTTGCCAATTGTCTAATTAACTGTTTTGTTTAAAGGTAGAAAGACCCAACTGTGCATTAGTTTTGTCACTTATTTTAAGATGACATGATTATTTTTGTTACACTTGCCACATTTTCTTCTGTAATGACTCACCTTTGTTTAAAACAGGAAAAATTATTTATGCCTGACAACAGTGGCATCTGCTGGCCACTCTTAACTATTCCTCAGTAGGTTAAAGAAAAATCATTGAAAATAATTTTTCTCTGTAATTTCCAGAAGAGCATGAGGAGCAACTGCTTGCAATGCAGTAGGCAGTCTGTGTTTTCCTTAATCCAAATAAAAACATTAATACCTATATCTATATCATATTCAATATCTCTGTCATATAAACATGTGTTCTTTTCACTACTTCAATCTGGGAACATTCTTGACAATATAAAACCCTTCTTGGTCTCCAGGACCAAATAGAGTTTAGTGCAATAATTTTGGGGGGATAATCTTTATGCGATAAATAGAGGAGAGACTTGGATTGGGAGCAAGTGCTTGGGGACATCCAGCCTTGTAGACCAAACACTAATATTAAGTAGTGTCACATTAAATTTAGGTTTGTTTCCTCAGCTGTAAAATTAAGAGATTTGAAAAAAAATTCTAAGCTATTTTTCAGCTCTGAAAGTTTATATTTTTAAGTTGTGGCTGGTGCATTATTTTGCAGTTCGTGTATGTTACATAAACAAAGCTATTTAGTATTCAATGTAAACAGTTCTTGGAGGGCATAGATCACCACTCTCCTCTTTAAGTTTAATATCTATTATTCCGTAGTTAAGAAGACCTGATACCTGAGTTTTTTACATGCTCTGATATTTTCTAGCTGTGGGATCTCATAACGAAGTGCACAATCTGAACCTCAACATTGCAAATTGTTAAAATGGATAGAATAAAAATTGCCCTGCTTCTGTTCCTAAAATAAAAATTATGAGGTTAAATGAGTTTTTGTTTGTGAAAATGTTTTGAATAGTAGAAAGTGCCAGATTAGTTTCCTTATTTGAAATATAGAAAATATCTTTGAAAGCAACGTAGATGGAAGGCAGGTTTTGAGAGTATAAACTCCAGCTCTATCGCTCATGTAAGCTTTGTGACCTTGGAAGAATCACTTAATTTTTCTGAGAAGCAAAAACTAAAGGAGTTCTTCACCACTTAAACAGTGCACAAGAAATGTTAAAGGGTCTTCTTTACGAAGGAAAGAAAAGTCCATAACGAGGAATAAGAAAATACAAGGGGAAAAAAAAACAAAAAAAAAATATGTTACAGGTTAAGGGAAACATAGAATTAACACAGTAAATCAGCAACTTAAAAAGCTAAAATGAAGGTTAAAAGATACAAGTAGCAAAATTAACTATAATTATAGTATTATGGATAGTAAGAATTAACATTATTTATATGTCCATACTACCCAAAGCAATCTATAGCATCAATGCAATTCTCATCAAGATACCAACCATGTATTTCACAAAACAAAAAATTTCAAAATTTATATGGAACCATAAAAGACCCTGAATAGCCACAGTGACCTTGAGAAAGAAGAACAAAGTTGGAGGAATCACACTACATGATATCAAACTATACTACAAGGCCATAGTAATCAAAGCAACATGCTACTGGCATAAAAACTGACATAGATCACTGGAACAGACTAGAGAGCCCAGAAATAAATCCACACCTTTATAGTCAATTAATATTTGACACAGGAGGCAGAAATGTACAATAAGTATAAATGTAGTCTATTCAGTAAATGATGTTGGGTATATTGGACAGATCCATGCAATAAATTCAGTGAAAAAATAAAATACATAAAACATTACTATATATGGATAAATTCATACATAATGAAAGTATAAAACTTTGCACAGGAAGGTATAGGCAGAATTTAGATAGCGGTTTCCTCCAAGGGCGTGGGGAATAAGATTGAAGAAAATTAGAGATTTCATCTGTGTTAATAATGTTTTATTTCTTAAAAAGCCTGAAAAATCTTTTGTAACTATATGAGGAAATGAATATTAACTAAACTTACTGTAGTAACCATTTCAAAATAAGTGTGTGTGAAGTCATCATGCAATACCTTAAACTTATACAGAGATGTATGTCAATTATATCAATAAAACTGGGAAAGAATTTAAATAAAAAAATAAAAAAATAAAAAAATCTTGCTTTTAAAATTAAAATGCAGACAAACAATGAGCTTGAAAGTGGTGGGAAGGCGATTTGAGATGAAAGCGTTCTGAAGATCCCATTTTGTTTGGAGAGAAAATAGACCAAATTTAGACTTAGTTAAGTGGACATATTTAAAATTCTAAGGGTAACTACTAAAAGTCCTAACTTCTAAGTGAGGATAGGACAAATAAGTAAACAAAACCTCATCAAGAGGGAAGGTGAGGAGGAAACTAAAGGAAGCATAGGAAATGTAAAGACAAAAAACAAAATAGATGATAAAATTTAATCAAAATATATAAAAAATTATAGTAATTTACCTGATCTGAAATGAGCTGTTGAATAAAAAGGGCTCTTTGGTTAAAAAAAAAAAAAAAAAAAAAAGGCCTCCAGCCTATAAACTTTTAAAAAGATGCATCTAAAATATACTGACTATAAAAAGTTGTAAATAAAACAGTGAGAAGAGATATACCAGGCAAATATTAACCAAAACAAAGTTGGGTACCATTGTTAAAATTAGGCAAAATATCTTTTAAGCAGAAAGCATTTTAAAAGGTAAAGACAGTTATTACAAATAACGAGAAAATATTTATCAGAAAGATAATTACGACTCTGAAACTTGGCACCAAACGTCATAGGTTCAGAATACAGGGTCTGGCAGACATAAGGCCTATTTGGGTGTAGTTGTAGGATAATAATATGGGTGTAATAATTTATAGTTTTAATTTGAACATTTTTCCTAGAATGTCATATGGTGTGCTTGAGTGTGATATTATGTTAGAGAATTACATGCTTATGATTTCGTTATAAAATAAAAAGGGGCGTTATTTGTGCCAGACTGTATAAAGAACAAGAATTGACAAGAAATATAAAGGTCTGTAATGGTGGCTGGAAATTTAACATACTTTCTTCAGAAACCATTTGAGCTGTCATAAAAAATTATATTAGTAATTCTGAATGGCACATTAGCAAATATAAGCTAATAAACTATGTACCCAATAATTAGAGAATATTATTTTGCAGTGTATATTGAACATTTACCAATATTTACCACTTATATACTAAAAAGTCTCAACAAATCTTGAAGGATCAATATTTCAGAACCATTTTCTCTGACAATGTATTTCAATTAGAAATCAATGATCTTAAAGTGAGCAAAAGCCTGAAACCATAAAATTAGAATAAACCATAGGCAGTAAACTCTTTAATATTGCTCTTTGCAATATATTTTTGGATCTGTCTCCTCAAGCAAAGGAAAATAAAAGAAACAAATGGGACTACATCAAACTAAAAATTTTTTGCACAGCAAAGGAAATCATGAACAAAATCAAAGACAACCTACTGAATTAAAGAAGGTGTTAGCCAATGATATACCCAATAAAGGGTTACCATCCAACATATAGAAGAAACTCACACAGCTTAATATCAAAAAACACAAACAACAACAACAACAAAAAAAACCAAACCCAAACATCCAATTAAAAAAATGGGCAGAGGACCTGAATAGACATTTCTCCCAAACGGACACACAGATGGCCTATACATATATGAGAAGACAATCAACATCACTAATCAGAGAAATGCAAATCAAATCCTCAATGAAACATCACCTCACACCTGTCAGAGTGACTATCGTCAACAAATAACAAGTACTGGCGAGGATCTGGTGAAAAGGGAACCCTCGTGCACTGTAGGTGGGGATGCAGACTGGTGCAGCCACAAGGGAAAACAGAATGGAGGTTTCTCAAAAAATTAAAAATAGAACTGCCTTACATTCCAGCAATTCAACTTCAGGATATTTATCTGAAGAAAACAGCACACTAACTCAAAAAGATGTATGCTCCCCTATGTTCACAGTGGCATTATTTACAATAACCAAGGTACAGAAGCAACCTAAATGTCTGTCGATAAAATTATGTTATCTGTGGGCTTGCCATATAATGTCCTTATGTTGAGATAAATTTCTTCTATACATAATTTGTTAAAAGTTTTTATCACAAAAGAGTGCTGAATTTTGTGAAATGATTTTTCTTCCTTTATTGAAATGATCAGTAAATCATTCTTGCCCTGTTATATGGTGTATTACATTGATTCCTTTGTGTATGTTAAACCGTTCTTGCATCCCAGGGATAATTTCTACTTAATCATTGTGTATGACTCTTTTAATGTGCTGTTAAGTTTGGTTTGCTAATATTTTTCTTGAGGATTTTTCCATACATTTTCATCAGGGATATTAGCCTGTAATTTTGGGATTCTTTCTCTGGATATGATATCAGAGTGATGCTGGCCTCATAAAAATGTTTGAAAGTTTCCTCACTTTAATTTTTTTAGAAGAGTCTAAGAAGGATTGTTATTAATGCTTCTTTAATGTTTGGTAGAATTTACCAGTCATGACACCTGGTTCATTGCAGCATTATTCACAATAGCTAAGACATGAAAGTGATCTAAATATTCACTGACAGATGAATGGATAAAGAAAATGGGATATATACGTACAACGGGATAGTAGTTCAGCTTTTCAAAAGAAGGAAATTCTGTCATTTGTTAACAACGTGGATGAACCTGGAGGACATTATGTTAAGTATTGGGTTGGCCACAAATTCCATGTTTTTTTCTGTAAAATAAA
Source organism: Pteronotus mesoamericanus (assembly GCF_021234165.1). Lineage (NCBI taxonomy): Eukaryota > Metazoa > Chordata > Mammalia > Chiroptera > Mormoopidae > Pteronotus > Pteronotus mesoamericanus. Next base: position 9,723,558 of record NW_026555310.1, read on the forward strand.
AGACCCAGTTTAGTTTCACCAGTAACTTTATTAATTTGGATATTTTGAACATGTTGGCTATCTCCCACATGGGATTACATTGACTGATGTCAATTAGTGTCTCAATTTGATCGCTATCAACTTAGCAAATTTTTGCTAAGAGGGTAGAGCACTGTCCAGCAAGAAATCTCCAGGACTAAATTTCACAAAGCACTTTTGACACATTTGATCAGTCATAGTACCTTCTCCATACACTGCACAAATCTGTTTTTTGTTTTTTTTTTTTGCTTTTCAGTGTGTTTTTACCTTTCTTGAAACAATAAAGCACAATACGCTGAAAACATTGTGTATCTTCTTCCATCTTCAATATTAAAATAGCTACCCCAAAATTCAACAATTTTGATTTTTTTAATGCATGCTGATATGATAGCTGCCAAAATTACAATCTAACAAAATTGTTTCAAGTGAAGTTAAAGACAACTAAGCACTAGAGCCATCTTACTGAAAAAACCAAATGAAATTTTTGGCCAACCCAGTAAAATAAGACAGGCACAGAAGAACAAGAACTACAAAATACCACTCAGAAAGAATCTAAAATAATTGTACTCACAGAAGCAGAATAATGGTGATTGCCAGGGCTTGGTTGTGGGGGTGGGGGAAAAGGAAGGTATTAGAAGGTACAAAATCAGTTATACAAGATGAGTAAATCCTAGAGAGCTGCTGTACAGCATAGAGCCTATAGTTAACAATACTATGTTGTATACTTAAAAATTTGCTAAGAGGGTAGATCTTATGTTAAATATTCTTATCATGAATAAAAAACAAAAAAGGCAGAAAAGGAACTCTTGGATGAGATGGATACGTTTATGAAATAAGTATACATCTATGAAAACATCACCACAATTTATCTCCAAACTCCTCAAGATGTATACATTAAATATGTATAAATATAATTTTAAAATTAATTTAAACACAAACATTGCATTTTTTTATTCCAAAAGGGCATAAAATAAGGAAATAAATAGCATTGATAAGTGCATTACAGGAGCAATGCGTACCTTATTCAAATACTTAAGTGAGCTAGTACCCCTTTGACACTATGAGCCACAGTCAGTAGAGGATGCTGTTGCATCTCTTATAAAGTGTTCTTTCAAAGAAAGCTTTCCAGGGCTGTGACCTTCTAGTAAGGGCAAGAAGGGAAAATGAAAGTGAGTTCCAGAGGTGGGGACTGCCTGACGAAGTGATTCGCACAATTTGACTTCCTGTTGAGCAAAACAGCAAGGACTGAAAAAGCTATGAAAATGCAAGGGAAATTATAAGCATATGGAGGCTTTGGTGCCAAAACTGTCCTGGAAGTAATACTCTAAGGTGATTTTAAAGACAAGGAAACTATATAATTGAGGCACTTGTACACTGCTATCTCCTTCAATATATGATTTAGTCATCATAGGAGTCAACCATTCCTGGATTTCTGGAAGCTTAATCTTAATTAAACAACATTGCTCTAACATAGGATATGGGTTAGGACAACTTTCGATTTACTTCATTGCTTTTGAATATTTTGACAAGATCAAGCGTGTGTAGTATGGTTTGCAAAATTTTTCCTATTGGCTCAGGTCATACATTTCTCTCATTTACACATAGAAATTTGTTGGAATATGTTTGCAAAAAATAGAAGTCATCGACACAGACACTTGAATAGGGCTGGAAAAATCCTCAAGGTGGCGCAATTATGTGGTCACAAAAGTGTTCAGGAGCCGGCAACTACTGGCCAGTTCTACCCTTCTCTAGCTTGTGCTGTGAATTTGAAAAAGCTGTCTCAGCTTGCTGAACCTCAATTTCTCTATAATTATTCACCACAATTGCTTACATCTAATAAATCCTCAATATGTGTTAGCTATTATTTAGAAATGATTTCTCTTGATTCATTTGATTTTCACAACAGTTATGAGGTGAGTGAACAAAGTATTCTCTTCCCCCTTTAGAGATAAAGTTAAAGAGGTTTGGAGAGGTTAAATTGCATGCTGGCATTCCCAGGCCTAGTAAGTTAGAGAGGGATTCCAATCCCGCTCTGTCTGTAGTCTAAAGTCACGCTCTTTATGTGTAACGTACACCAGGGCTTCTGGTGTAATCATGAATGGGCATGAGGATCACCCGTGGATCCTGGCGAACTGCCGCTTCCAACTCAGCAGGACTATGGTGAGGCCTGAGGTCCTGCATTTCAAACCTGCGCTGTGGTGGCCAGTGGGCCAGCAGCATTTCCTAGGAGCTAATGAGACCTCACATCCACTGAATCTGAATTTGCATTTTAGCAAGATCCTAGAAGATGAATTTGTTAAAGGTGAAAAAGTACTGAACTAGGACAGGAGTTGGTAAATTTTTTTTCTGTAAATGGCCAGATAGTAAGTAGTTTAGGCTTTGCACTCTGGTGATCCCTTTGCACATTAAAGTCTTAACAAGCTCAGGTTTAATGCACACTTTTCTCGTCCATGAAAGCAGAGCAGTGCCTGCAGATGAATTAAGGTCTCACCAGGGACGCACTAGCACTTTTTCCCTGGACAAACTCCATAAACATCAAGGTTCTCAATTTTTGCCCGAAAACAAGATACCTTCTAATGGAAAAGCACCTATGTCTGTGGCAACAGAAATTCCAGCTGAGTGGAAAGGTCTGACTCCATGTGAGATTTACCCACCATTTTACGGTGCCTCTTCTTAAACTCTAAGTACACCACAAATATACTAAAACAAGAAACCTAAAGGGCAGTGTTCCTGGGAACAACGTGGGACCCTTAATAGAAAGCAGATGGAATCTACCACAAGAGATCATTGGAAGTTCTGGGTAAGACCCAAGAATTTTCCTTTGAAGCCTGCTCTACAGGTGATTCTGAAGCAGGCAGCCCCAGGACAGCATGGGATACCCTGGCCCAAGCCAATCCAGCTGAAACGGGATTTGGCAACCTCCTATAGAAGAGCTTGAATGAAGTCTCAAAAAGAATTGACAGTGGGATTTCAAATGATGTCCTTGTCAAACTGACTAAATCAAAACTGTAGTATGTATCCACTAGAGGTCATGATTGAGTCTACTTCAAGGCCAGATTATGATTAGAGCACTAGTTCTCAAACCTTCTGGCTTCAGGATCTCTTTAAATTCCTAAAAAATTAATGAAGTCCCTCAAACAACTTTTGTTTAGGTTATATCTACTGAGTTATATCTACTGAGATAGAGCTAGAGGTGGAGAGATATAGATATATGTACAGGAGTGGGCATTGTTGGGTCTACAGTTGTATGTGAAACAGTTTATTCTTGTATTATTTATTATTTTATGATTTATTTGTATTATTTGTCTTATTATTTTGTAGCCTTACTTATGATTTATGTTTAAGGTAATGAGAAATCATAAGTAATTTAATCTACTTTTGCCAACTCCTGTATAATACTATATAAATAGTATTAAAAATAAAACTGATGCCCTTGCTGGTGTGGCTCAGTGGATTGAGCACTGGCCTGCAAACCAAAAATAAAATTAATAACTTCTAAACATATTTATTAATATATTATAACTATAATAATTAAAATAAACTATTACATGTTAATATAAATAATATAGTTTATGAAAAATAACTATTCTCCAAAACAAAAACATTGTTATTGAATAAAATAGCATTTGTTTGTTTTTATAAGTTTCTTTAATGTCTGGCTTCAGAGAAGACACCTGGTTTCCTGGTTTCTTATGTATCTGTTCTGTAGTCAGCCTTTTGTTATGTCACATATCATAATACATGTGTAAACCCCAGAGACCAAGAGACAATGAGAGTGACAATGGATAGTAATGTCTTATTATTATTATAAAAAAATTTTGATCTCATGGACTCTCTGAAAGTCTCATGGTGCCTCCCAGGTTTCCTAGAGCACACTTTGAGAACCACTGCTTAGAACAATATTTAAGATGTCCTTATATATTGATTTACATAATAGTCACTTTTGCATAAATTTTATTTCCCTTTGCCAAACTGAAAGTTCTCTGAGAGTGCCTTTGTATAGCAAGTACACTTTGCACAGGATTTTTCTTTCTGAATGTGATCATTAGTCCTATTTTAGTAAATAAAAAAATTTTTCTTGATTTTTTTTATATGCCTATGATGCTTGCTATATGCCCATGATGCTTGCTACTTAAGTATTTTAAATATTTTCCAAAAGAACAGTCAACCTTTTACACAATTTCTTTAAAACATTGGAATTTCAAAAATCAGAGGAAATGAATCGTAAGATAGGAATAAGTTTATAATACAAAGAATCAAAGCTGATGAGTCATTACTTAAAATGTTACTTAATTTTTAAGATTACATCCATTATATGGCAAAGGTAATGAGCTAAAAAGTGGAACTAAATTCAAATGTGACTTAGCAGAAATTTGGAAACTTTTTAATAAAAATATTTCCTATAGAAAGGATAATTTTAGGTAAATATTTTATAACCTACAAAGTCATTTGGAAATAGTAGACATAGATAAACTATATAGTTCATAATGGTTTTCTTTTTATTCAAACCATATAACCAACATGTTTACAGCCAATTTCATATGTTTATGAATATTTCCCTACCATGCTTGAGGAAGACATGCACAATGTCTCTTTATATGTTTTATAGTACCATCTATTAGGCTGTCAGTCTGAAAAGCACCAGTTCTAAATGTAGAATATTTAAAATTAAAATGTTTGAATCATTTGAGCTCTTTTCCTTTGGCTAAACTATGAGAAAAGAACAGGATCTATACTGAATATTCATTCAATCCAGCTAAACTTCCTTTAAAAAGTCCACACTGTAATTTTCCCTTACAGTGGAGAAATTTGACATTCAGCAGACCAGGATTTAAAGCTCAGCTTCAAATTTTTGGCAAGTTAGTACACATTTCTGAGATTCTTTGTCCCATTAGTTTTTTTTTTTAAAGATAGTAATATTTACCTTGAAGATTTTCATCACTTGTTCAAATGATAATAGTTATGACTCGTGGGCCATTTATATGCATTATCTTATTTAATCCATACAACAAACATATGCACTAACTACTGTGATTTTCCCTTCTTACAGGAATGCCAAGTTTCAAACAATTTTTTATTGAAATATAATTTATATAAAATTCACAGATCTTAAGTGTTCCATTAATGGGGTTTGAGAAATGAATATACCCAGTAACCAACACCCCAATCAATGTAAGTGATAGAGAGAAATCTTGATTTTAATTAACTTGCTAATTTTTGACCTGGATATTTGAACTGAGGTAGTCTGTATAGAGTCTGTACTCCTTGACCCTGTTCTTTAACCCTCAGCTTTTTTTTAGTTTAGTCCTGGAGTTTAGAGATAATGTGTGTTTTAAAATTAAGCATATCACAACATATATGTTGTTTTAGTTACATTATTTACATGTATTAAGTATAGGCTGCACAGCTTCTATAACCTATTAATTTATCCATTTCTAAACCAGATTTTACTGAATAAGTTTTATTTTTTTCTTATGTGTATATAACCAAAATAGTTTATATCAGATTATCCAATGATAGTAGAGTAGAGACACCTCGTTTTATAATCTCTTTCAACCATGTTATTAATCAATTCAAGCTTGAGACCCTCATACTTGTTTTCCCCAAGTCCATATAGGCTGAGGATGGGCAATGATAAGTGCTTTCTGGAAATTCATGACTCACAGAGATTTAGAGAACATGATAGTTGCTAATTTGTAGGCGACAGAGGAAGGAGTTAACTGACATACAAATGTTGTTCTGCATCATTTATAAAGTTTCTCATTGATGCTCTTTTGTTCCAAATTAAGTTTAACAGATCATTTTACCCAGTTACATCATTTATTTATTTTCACTCTAAAACTAAGGATCTTCGCTTTGAACAGTTTTATTTAGGGTAGGACTGTTTCTGGGAAAGATTTGTAGAAATGTAAAGTATCCAACTACATGAGTAACAAGCATGATCTCATAAACCAAGGAGCTGAAGATAACAACATAATGGCACTTTGTATTTGAATTATATTTTTCTTCTAAATTGCTGAAAGCACTCTATGGACAAATACTGCACTTTTAAACTTTAAAATGGACTTGTAAATGAAGAAACGAACATACGATGTGCTGTTTAGAGCAATCTTTTGTCCAAATCATGTCTCTCTACACAGTGGCTTTGAATGTGATCAAGCTAAGACAGAAAAGACAAGAAGGAGGCCTACATTGATCCAAGCATTCATTACAGGTAATCTCAACACTTCCCACCCCAATATTGCAGAAATAGGATGTAAAAAAAATGGAAAAGGGAGAGAACAGGTTCCCACATTAGAACATCTCTTTATACAATCAAACATCAGCTTATTTTTGATCATTTATGTGACTCACTCTTTCATTCATATACAAATGTTTATACTTTGCTGTCTAAAATGCGCTCAATAAATGTATATTTTACCAGATAGGACAAGTAGGTACCTGACCTTGAAATTTTACATTTTTAGTCATGGAGATACACACAAAAAATACAAGTTTGGATAGAATTTAAGTCAGCTCCAAAAGACAAGGTAAAACTATATAAGAGGAAGAGTTAGAGGCAGATAGATTATGAGATTTGTTGGAGCATAAATGAAGGTTTCATGGAAGAGGCAGGATTTAAATGATGACTTGAACAATGGGTAGCATTTCTACAAGCAGATGTTTAAAGGGAAAGTGGTTAAATATAACTTGTCAAGTAGAGGAAGTGGCATGGACAATGGGCACATAGTGGCAATTTGTGAAGCATGTTAATGGAGCACTGAATAGTCTTGTTTGGGTGAAGCAGAAGCAATAAGAATCATAAAAGAAGAGATCTCTTGGGACAAAACTTAATATTAAACTGTGGCAAAAAGACACAGAAAAGTTTTAACTGGAAACTCATGTCATGAGAACGTGCTTAATAATGGTGAGTCCACAGAGGAGACTAGCGGGATGTGCCAGAGAGCGACTAGTGTGACTTCTTACCCTGGAATAACCAAACCACAGCGGTGGAAAGTGGCCACGGAAAGAAAAAGACAGGACAAGAGCCAAGCAGTCTTGTGGAAATGGAATCAAGGGGACTTGGCAGCTGAATGGATGAAGAAAGAAGAATAAAGGGAGGATCAATAGGTTACTGAGACTTGCACTTTGAGTCAGGTGTAGGAGGTCACAGCAAACCAATGCTCCTACTGTAACAACAAGAAAAGCTGTATAGTTTTTAAAATTCTATTTTAAAGGCATCTATAAGTGAGAATTATTAGAACAACTAAAATTTCAGAGGAAGAAACTTTCTGAAGTGAGCCGATGCTCTCTAGTTATTTTCTTTGTTTCTGCTAGCAGATTTTGGGGATTCTGAGCATGGCCATAGGTAAACTGAGAGTCTACCCAAGCAGAGAGCATATTTGCTGAATTCTGCTCTGTTCAGGAGTCCAGGAGCTAGACCTACAGACTTTACGGGCAGAATGAAGTATTGCAGTACCTTGGTGCTCCGGAAACAAAGACCTGCTTTAAACCATTCCATGGGCCTCCCCCTCAAGAGAGTTGACAAGTTGTGAAGCTGCATTGGGCAGGGGCTGCAAACTCTGAACAGCAGAGCTGGATTCCCAATAGCCAGGGTTGAGGTGACAGACCCGTTAGGCTTTCATCATAGGCCAATTCTTAGGAATATTGAAGACCCAGTGGTAGATTATATGGGCAGAAGGAGAGGTTGAAATTCAGGTCCAATATGTGCCCTTCTAACCTGGCAGGGAGCTGGGGAGCAGGTATTGCCATTACAGTTATGTTGCGGGCCAGGTCTATGGAACTTGCTCAATGATTGGATGTATGCTGCCCTAGAAAAAGCAGAAATATGTGGGGCAAACTGCTTTTCTGGAGCTGAAGCAGACCTGAAGGGGCTGAGCAGGAGGCTGTCTGCTGATAACACTCCCTACAGCAGGGCAACACGGCCTGGGACGATCTGGGAAACACATGTATGTGTCTGTCACTGAATGGACTAAGTCGTTCAAGTAAAAGAGTAAGATTGTCAGACTGCATAAAGATCCAAATGATAATTACATCAGCTTGCAAGAGCCCTCTTAAATATAAACACACAGAAAGTTCAAAAAGATAATGATGGGCGGGGGGGGGGAAAGGCTGTATCACGCAAACACTACCCCAAAAAGCTGATGGGACTATACTTATAATGGAAAATGTCAACTTAAGGCACAAAACATTTTTGGAGATTAAGAAGAACATTTTATAATGATATCTTACTGCAGAAAGCATGCAATAATGTAGTTTCAAAACATAAATAGACAAATTTGCAACCTTAGTGGGAGATTGTAATGCATCTTTCTCAATTAGATCTGGAAGGTAAAGAAGTAGTTTACACACATAGAAAACAACCTCTAACAACAACACAATCACATTTTCTTCAAGTATATACATGGTACATTTGTCAACGTAAAATCAATGGAAATGATAGAGATAAAAAGCATGGTAACAGTAAAGAATGATGCCTCTGAGGAGCACCCAGTGGTAGACTCAACCAGCTAAGGGAAGCGTTAGGGAACTCAAGGTAGGTCAAGAGACATTATCGAAAAGAATAGGACAGGGCATTTGAAAGCTGTGGGACAATATTGGCAGTCAAATAAACATAGAATCGGTATGTCAGAAGGAGAGAGGATTGGACTAATGTTGCAGTCCGTAACAAACTGTTCTTGGTCAAGAAATGTTCATTTTTTGAGTTACTGTGTTGCAGCCTCCCTAGGCTGGGCAGGTTCACTTGAGAGTCAGGTAGACAGAAGATGATGCGTGGAGCCATCGGGACGCTTGGCATGCCTTTATTCGGGAGAGTCCCACAGGTCACAAGCCCATGTCTATGTCGGTGCCATGACTCTCTCTCTCTCTCTCTCTCTCTCTCTCTGAGAAGTCCCTATCTCCTTAAGTCCTAGCCCCCCAAAAAAGCCAGCTTCAGGCCAAAAAGTGAAGAGCGGCGCATGCGAGCCTACCAAAGCCTAAGGGGCAGTTTACTGCATCCAGACTCAAGGCCGTGAGACCCAGGCTCAAGGCCATGAGAACACTGCTTTATCAGACTCCTTCAGGGTTGTGAGAAGCTGCTCCCCCTAGTCACCCACGCACCTGGGTGAGGAAGCCAGACTGCCACTTACCCTACAGTTACTAATCAGATTTTTAAAACAAATATTTTATTTACAAATTTTGCTCTATATTAAAACATGAGTTTGACTTATAGTTTCGTCTCTCCCTCCCTTCTTCCCTTCTCTCTAGAGTCTGTTTCCATCACTCTCACTTTCCCCGTCTGTCTTGTTTTGGTACAAAACAAATTCCCCTGTTTTGGTACAATATCAGGTTTTGGTGTTAAGAAGGCTGATTTAATAAAGTTAACTAAGAAGGCTTTACATTCTTTTGCTGTAAAACCTTATTTGTAAAACCTTCTTGCATTTGTGCCTTTTATGGTAGAAGAACTTTAATAATGTTGCTAAGTATTTGCTTTTAATGCCTGAATAACCAACCAACCTCCTGTTTAGAGATTTGAAACTGTTTTATTCTAAGTCTGCAGATCATCGGGGGCAGCTCTACTCATCTCCGTGGACCACGCTTATTCATCTGCGCATCTGTAGGGATCACTAATGTCCACTGGGCTCGGCTGGCACCTCTGTATTATGTCTCCTACACCCTCCTTAGAGAGGTGGCTAGCCAGGGCATATTATTTTCATGGTTAAGTCAGAGGCAAAGACAGGGTGCAAAGAAACACCTGAAGCCTCTGAAAGGCTAGGCGTAGACCATCCCACTCTCCCTTCACCCATGTATTACTGGTTAAAGAAAGTCTTACAGCTAAGCTCAAGTCGAGAGGTAAAGAAGTACACAATGACCATGGCGTGGATATATGTAGCATGAAGAATTTGTACATTGCATTTACATTTTTTCCTTTTGTAATCAGTTTATGCAAGCATTCTACTCCTCCTTGGTCAAATGTTTATATTTTTCAAAGAAATCATCTATTTTCTCTGGGTCTTAAAAATGCCAACCATAAATTATAAATGGCATTATTATATATTTCTTATATTACCAACTGCATTAGGTCTTCTTCTCATTTCTAAACTTGTATCATTTTTTTTTCTGTATTTTTTCCTTAATCAAGTTTACTAGGATTTGTTGTTTTCTTATTGGCCTTTCAAATAATGCAATTTGGGTATAACTCTACTATCTTGAATATTTTGTTTCCATTTCTCTTTCTCCAAAACTTTTATTAATTTGGTTTATGCAATTTCCTTTGATTAATGTTGCTGGTATTTTTCTAATATTTACATTGTATTCCTTCTTTAAATTAGAAGGTGTTCCAGCTTTAGCTACACCAAAGGCTTTGGTATAATGCTTTATCTTTTACTGAACATAGTTTTATAATTTCAGTGTTTAGCTTTGATTTAAATTTCTTTAGAAAGATTAATTATTAATTTCTAAATAGTTCATAATTATTTCCCCATTACCTTCTATATGTTATTGACTTATGACATATAGTCAGGAGTTGGCGTCTGTAAAATCTCGACTGTTTTGATTTCATCTAGGTTTCCATTGTGGCAAAATAAATTGATTTTGTGTCTATATCAGTAAAACGTAAAAACTAAATTGCTTGATTATCAGGCAGCAATACTCTCTCTCTCCCTCTCTCCATACACACCACTAAGTCAAGTAGGTTGGCATTTAAAAAAATATATCTTACACCATTTCTTTTTTGTTTTCTACTAAGTATATCTGATCCTGAAAGAGTTGTATGAAATGTCATTATAAGTTCATTTTTTATCGAGTTCTACCTATATATTTGATGTTTTTGTTTTGCTATTTACATTCCATTTTGCGGTATATATGGGTTATGACTTTTGGTAAGTACATGATGCCACTATTCTAGTTCATGCTTTGAACTCAAAGTCCTACCTTATCTGTTATCAATATTGCCATTTCTGTTTCTTTTTAATACTTATCAGATAGATTTTTGTCCATTTCATGATTTTCATCTATTCATTATTACTAAGTTTTTAGTTCATTTCACCTAAAAAAAAAATGTACTTTTTTAAAAAAAACCCAATCTCCTAGTCTCCATCTTTTAAGAGGGAAATGAATCTTGGTCACTTTTACTTTTTCAAATATATTTGATTTTATTTCTTCCTTTATTATATTAGTTTATTTGACATTGATATTAAATTTTTAAAAGCAGAATTACAAGTTAATTCTGCTATCAATTCTACTAGCAAACTTTATCATGTTTGTTACCCTGGGATAATGGGGTACTTGATGGAGAAATTCCAACAGAAGAAAATTCAAAATGTCTTTAATGAGAAAGAATATGGAACATGAATGATTATCACAAACAAGGAGTGAGGATTCCGCTAGGCATAAGGACCTCCTTCTGCAGTTCTCAAGGAGGGCTTTTCCTAGCTCTCCCTCACATCTGGCTATTCTGAAGACTGGCCTGCTCATCAGAAGCAAGTAGCTGATATAAAGAATTCTAGCACATTCCAGAATGTTTACTGAGATACTAGGTAAAACAAAGATCAATTTCTCAAAAACCCAGAGCACTCCTCAGCTACTCAGGCTTTGGTTTGTCTGTAGTCAGCTCTTTCTATTCAGCCCAGGGTTGAAAATTCCACCTGGGTCACCTCAGCAGGCCTTTCCTTCTCTTTGTTCTTTATCTCCTTAATACATTTCTCTTTGTTTCCTCAATATTTACTACATCTCAGCAAAAGCATATAGGAAGAATGATGTATCAAAGTATTTGATCATTGTTATTAATAGAACAATTTGTCCTTTCTGAACCACTGCTATCTTGAGTAAAAACTGGGCACTGATTCCTTGACTCCCATCACTAGGTATACCTTTTATTCAGCACGCATTATAATCTTTTTTCTTTTTCAAGCATCCTCATGGACATGTAACCTATTACACGCCCAGTCAATTCCAATTAGTCCCTTTTTCCAGAAGGTCATAAGCCATGTTTCTACTTCCAGTTCAAGGAAGTTTCTTATTTTATTTTGCTCTATTATAGGAGTTTATACATTTCTCCTCCTTGCATTAAATTTGGTCTGCCATGCTAAAACAGGCTTAGGAAACAATGTGCTCAAATTAGTGTTTTCCCCAATTTTGAATCCTCCATTTCCCTGTTCAATAACCCTGGAGTTAGATGTAGGTGCACCAATTCCATGAAATATGCTAATTTTGTGTGGGGAAAAAAAGAGAAATTCCAGCCCTCGCCAAGTACACTCCAAACACTACACATGCATAGAATGCTTGATAGCTGAGGGAACACCCTGCTCAACAGACAAGAGAAAGGGAAAGGACATAACAGGAAATACAGTTCTTCAGATTTTACCTAAAACTCTCTTCTATTTATTCATGTCCATGAGCATTGAAGTCACTTTTAAATTTTTATCTCAAGCAGTTTTAGTAGTGTGCTCTAGCTTCTTAAAAGATTTTGGACAATTGTGGATGTGTACTTATTAAGAATACTTTAAACATAAATATGCTTCAGTCCAGTCAAAACTAATTAAGAAAGAATGTCAGAAAGTACAATCAAAATGACATCAAGAAATGTCAGCAATGTTTACAACTTTGCCTAGAGTTCAAAGCTATGGCAATTTCTTTAGGTCACAATATTTTCATGTTGTGTTCCACCAGAGTCAGCTCATAAAAGACAGTAGCATACTTAGATTATGTACAGCTGTGGGTGATACCACCCACAGAGAGAGAGAGGCTCTGACCAGGTGTGGGAAATTCCTTTTGCTGTTCCCAAAGGGGTTTGTACAGGGTGGGGTCCTGAACGCCCACCACCCTTCTTGACCTGCCCTGTTCTGCAGGCTCTGGGCTGCATATGCCTGCAGTGAAGGTCAGTTTCCCAGAAACACTCTTCCTTTTTTGAAGTTTGTAATCAAACACATATTTCTTCACTCTTCTACAAAAATAAGATACTGACCCACTGCCCACCACACTAAGGCATTCTTTTTCCCAGCTGTGTGTCTCCTCACTAAGATAACACTTTCAGCGCATTTTTATTGGGTTGGCCAAAAAGTCCATTTAGTTTCTTCCATAAAATAAGACATTTTTCATTTTCACCAGTAAATTTATTGATATGGACATTTTGAGCATGTTGGCTACCTCCTGCGTGGGATAATGTTGATTGTTCTCAACTAATGTCTCAATTTGATTGCTATCAACTTCAACTGGTCTGCCTGACTGTGGAGCATTGTCCAGCGAGAAATCTCCAGCACAAAAGCTCACAAACCCCTTTGCCAAGTTCACTCAGTCACAGCACCTTCTCCATACACTGTACAAATCTTTTTATGTGGGTTTTTGTTTTTGCATTTTTACCTTTCTTGAAATAATAGAGCATAATATGCCAAAAGTGTTGCATATTTTCTTCCATCTTCAATATTAAAATGGCTACACAAAAATTCATAAATTTTGATAATTTTTTAAATGCATGCTCATATGACAGCTGTTATAACACAATCTAACAAGATTGTTTTGAATGAAGTTAAAGACGACTAGGCACTACTAAAGCCATCTTGCAGAAAAAAACCAAACAAAGTTTTTGGCCAACCCAACACTTCCCCAGGCCTCCTCGCTGACAGAGGAGGCCTGTGGGAATGTTTGCCTTCTGCCCTCTCACCCAGCCACATCTCACTACCCTATAGATCTTACTAAATCAGCTAATATTTTTCATCTCAACCTGCTACTACTAGGGTTTCCCTTTGTGCATGATCTAATATTTGATTGAGCCCTTTGAAATCATTGATATTCAGATATTTTTATATACAAAAATGGCCATTTCATATGGTTTAATCTAATACATAATGCATTCTCATTCACTTTATCATCCCTTTATATTTACCTATATATTCTAAGATATTTTAAGCCACTTATTTTAGTCTGGCATCTCTATTTTCTCTATTGTTGGATTTGAGTTCTTTCTTGGAGTACTCCTCTATTAGGACATAAATGACATTTTACCAAGACAGCACAGTCTTCTGCAGCGGTTGAGGGGACAGACTCTAGAGCCGAATACCAGGGTTCAACCTCTCATTTGGCCAAAATCTAGGGATGTGATATAATATAATGCACACAAATTCCTGCACTTCAGCAGAATGAGGATAACAGAAACCGCCGCAGTTGAGTAAATATTGGTGAACTGCTTGAACAGTGGTTTGACACAGAGTAACTATTGCAGAACTATATTGCTCTTTTAACCTACAGGTAAAAACTATTTTAAAAATTGACAGCTAATTTGTACTTTGTCTGACTTCTCTGATTAAATGTCTAGACCTGCGGTATTTTAGATACTTCTGGATAATGACCCTGGCAGCAACTTGCTTCATCCTGAAACTATTGGGAAATCTAGACTATGTCTAAGAGGTACACCCCATTTGCTACTTAACTCAAGGGAAAATGACTTTTCTGAAGAGGTCTAGCCAAAAATTCAAGGCATCATTAATGTAAAGGAAATGGAAAATGCAAATAAGGGCCCTGAGAAATTCAGTGTTGTTTATGAGCGGAAATAAGACAGATATAAAATTTTAATTAAATAAAGATTCCCTTGAGTAGTTAAGTTGTAGAATGTAGAAAATTCTCTGTGACATGTTCCTGCTGTTTTATTAGCACTGATGTCTCACTGAGTGGGGTATTAGGATGAAATCCTAAGCAAATATTTACACTTTTCCAAGAACAACTCTAAGTCAGTTGTTGAAGGAAAATGAAAATGGACGATATCAAGGAAAGGAAGAAATGTAGTCTTTTGTAACCTGTCTTTGCAATAAATGTGTAGAAATTTGAGAATAAAAGAAGGACGCAAGAACAGCTCGATTAAGAAGTTATATTAAGAATAGGCTATAGTCCTGGTGGGTGGCCCATTAAGTGAGAAGTGAATGTGAGAGATAGAATTAAGTAGCAGGGAAAAAAATACAATTGAGAAGAAGTAAAATTTTAGAAAATATACAATGGGTAAACAGATGAATCCACCTAATAAAAACAGATTAAAATCAGTTTCAAAAGAAAAGTTGGAAGGATAGGCTATACCCCTAAAAACGGACAGGGGCAGGGGTATCATGGTAAACCAGATTCTGTGGAATTTTCTATATCTCACTGCAGTCAAAATTGTCCAGGTTTTCTTTGCTTTAAAACAAAAACAATCACTAAGAGTTTATTCTTTCAATTTTACCACTTCATGTTGTAGGTTAATAGCCCTACTGATGAAGGAAAGAATAAGATATAATTGTAATGTGAGGGATTTTTGGAATATTCAAGAATGGCCAACACTGAATAATGGAGAGAGTTTATTCATGCGGGGTTCACACAAAAAGGAGTTATCCCCAGCAGGGTAAAGAAGATATTTCAAGTCTGAGTCAAATTCATAGATACAATGATATTTTTGGAGTTTGAAAGATGGCTTCTCTAGGGAAGGTGTTCTTTTTCTTAGAATGATAAACTAAGACCCTACCAAACTAAAAATGTCTGCATAAAGTAATTATAATTCTTGGAAGTTACACATAAAACAATGACCTGATGTTATTGGTAGTGAACGGAAGACAGACCTGGTGGGGATTTCATGCTCACTTGGAGCTGGGAACACAAGGAGCTCTTTTCAAGTGAATTCCCCTCTCTACTGCTTTTATCCTGGTTAAGCGCGGTCCAGGAGCTACACACAGAAGGGCGTTCCCATGGAAAGAACCAGATCTTCTGGCCAGGGAAGCTAGAAATATGGAGCCACAAAACCTGTCCCACTGAAGAGAGCAGATAAACCTTTCAAGGGTAAAAACCAAAAAATGGGATCCCCAAATTCTGTTTGCTCATCTTTTTGACCGCTCCCTGAACCATGCACACACAAAGCAGACTCAAAACAGTCCAGTGAAAGGCAAAATAACGAGATTCAAGAGAAATCCAGGAAGAGTTTGCAGTTCAAGGCCACTTTCTAACATTACTTTCTTAAACAGAAGAAACAAGGCTCAGAGAAAAATAACAATCTTTACAACATAAAATTTATAATGTATAGGATACAAGATTACCCAAAATATGAAAAACCAAGGTGTGAGGGACGCATTCTCAAGAGAAAAGAAAATTCAGTCTTAACCTAAGATTAACTATATGTTGGAACTATCAGACCAGGATTTTAAAGTGATATTATAATTATCCTCAGTAATGTAAAAATAAATAAAAGTAAGTAAATAAATAAATAAATAAATAAATAAATCTCTCTCCGGACAAGATATGTTTCAATGGATGGAAATCTCAGTGGAGAAATGGGAACTCAGCAAAGAAATAGAAATCTTAAGCAGAACCAAATGTAATCTCCAGAACTGAAAAATAAACTTATAAAATAAAGATGATCTAAGCAGATGATGGTGGGATATTTTCATGAATGGTAAGACTGTTTTTTTATGAATTAGAACATTCAATTTTGTTAACCAGGCAAGCTTTCCTAAATTAATCTATAGATTCAGTGCAATCCTATAGCTAATAGGCATTTTTGAAGAAATTGATAAGCCAGTTTAAAAAGTTATACATAGTTGCCTGTTTTTCCCCGACATAAACATCCTCACCTACCTAATTGAAATGAATAATGTAGATTCACAATTCAATTGTGTTTAAGTTTAAAGAAGTTGCCAACTCACAGCTAGCAATATCAAATTAGTCTGGTCTATTAAAATATCAGCTCTGTAAAATATCCACTTTCACCCTTTATTTGATTGTATATGTATTGCAGGATCAGAATACCAAAAGTTTTATTTCGCAGTAAATAAATTCATACACGATTACAGAAGAATCAATGGATGGGGAACTATGCAGTGACACATTTTGTTTTGGATCCTTTCCTCTGACATACTGGCCAAGATGCTGCGCAATCTCTTGCCTAAAACTTACTGAAGTAGTCAAGACAACTGGTTTGTAAGCTGATTAAAAACAGGAAAGAATAGGGCAAAATAAAGTATTTGAAAAGCAAATTGATGGTACAAAGTTTCTTCCCCTTTACTGTATTTGTTGAAATAAAGCAAATTATTTCCAGTGGTACCACATATGGACTTTTCTTCACCATCTGCTCACTTAGGAGTCCGATTCTTATGGGACCAACAGAACTTTTATTTTTGTTTTGGGAGGATAACCTATTAAATGAGTAAGTCTAAAAACAATTAGTACATAGGGAGCACACATTCTTTGTCAAGCTGTTTTAAAGGGGCTGTGTTGTGTGCTACATCTTTCACCTGAACCCCCACTGTCAAATGCCATCCGCTGTGGGAAAGAATAATGCCTTCATTTCTGCCTTAGCTTTGGGGACTCTCTGTCTCAAAACCCCCATGAGCCCGTAAAGAGCGCCTGTTGTCTGGATGGGTGGCTGGAGAGCAGGTGTGCAAGTGTTATTCTCATGGGCACTTTATCCTCCAGCTGAAAAGTGCTCAATCTGTTCTTGTGTCACTGGTAAAAACCCATAAAATTTGAGAATGGCATCCTACACGTTCATGGAAAATAATTTAAACCCAGCGATTAAGTCCGGAATAATGACAATAGCCTGGATTTCAAAATTCGTATGCTATCAGCTTTGAGTCCTTACAAAGCTGGCAGTCATTAATATCAAAGATAGGTTTATGTTGACAACTTCCTCCTCTTCGATGACAACAAACTAGTTAGGGCCTCAGTGAAAACAACAAAGTGACCCTGGAAACAAGAGCATTAAAGCAGATGACAGGAAGAGCTACTATTTATTTCTAACCAACAGTCAAAGAAAAACTGCCAGGAATTTTCAGAAATGAGGAGCTTGTTTTGCTTAATCTCAGACCACCTACTGAAGCAACGCATGTTTTTTAATTGCTAAACTGTGCAATTAATTTATTCCTACTCATTTTTGTTTCTTTTAATGAGACATACAAGACTTCCAGAAACCAGGAAAAAAAATGACTAATACAATAAAACATTTGCCAAATATAATAGATATCATATTGTAGAGTTATGGTTTATAAAGATATTATTAAGTATATTTTTTGACTTCAAAATTCACATTTCTTGTTTGTGACACAAAAGCTAAGTTGAACTATATAAATCCCTCCCTCTGAAGGATTTTCACTATGAGGCAAAACGGAGCTTGAATAGAAATGTTACATCGAATGCATCAATATAGTTTGGCAGAAAATAAAAGTCTGTTCTAGAAAACTGGAAAATAACCCAAATACATTCTTGCATAATTTCACTTTTATGATAGAAATTTGGGGGAGAGGGCACTGAATTTTTTGAATAAAGGATTTTTATGCTTGCCTTGGCTGGGTGGCTCAGTTGATTGGAGTGCCATCTTGTACCCCAAGAGGGTGTAGGTTGTGGGTTTGATCCTCAGTCGGGATGCGTATGGAAGGTAACCTATCGATGTTTCTCTCTCACATCAATGTCTCTCTCTCTCTAAAACCAATAAATATTCTCAGGTGCGGATAAAAATAATATAATAGTAAGCATTATGCTCATCAGGGTCCAAAGACAAACATCAGAAACTGATTCAGTGATTCAGGTCAGTTAAAGTAATAAAAAAAAACTTTATTTAAAATATGTTGAAAGGAACCCAGAAGTATGTGGAAGCTAGAGCTGTGCCTCAAAATGGAAGGGAGGCTGTGTGGCTAGAATCCCAGGCAAACCGTGCTGCAACTGCAGGCCAGCAGGAGAGCAGGGTTGTGCTATTGAGCACCAGATGCCCAGCTTGCCCCACTGAGGCTGAGCTCTGGACATGACCCTGTAACTGAGGATACTCCTGTACTTCACTTCTAGAAACTGAACACTGCTCGAACAGTACTTTTCCCAAATAAATTTTCCACCGTTAGATCTACAGTAGGTGCAGTTAACTCCTCTCTCCCCAAGAAAAGCCAACAAATATCCACTTCAGTCCATCCTAGCACAATATTATCTTTTATTCATACTTCAAATTTAAAAAAATTACTCTTTCATAAGCAAAATGCGCCATTGCTCATGCAAACCCAAGCACTCTCAGTCTCTCTACAAATGGAGCACATCAATTACTCATTAGAGGATGCACTCAATTTCATGTTCAGAATTTGAGGGTGATGTTTATTTTTACTCTAGTTAAATCAAGATTCTGATTGAATATCATATCATCTAGGGACAAAATTATAAAGTTAATAACAATCCCTTTATGTGCCCTATGCACAAAATTGACAGAGAAAAAATGTGAAGGTATATGTATGCACATACACACCCATGTATACATATTTATATACACATATATACACTGTATATGAACTTATATACATATATCCATGCACATGACTATATAAATACATCTGCAAATAAATGTATGTATATAAACATATACACACACTTATGAAGTGATTATAATTGTCATCTCTACAGTATGTCAGTCTTTGCTGCATACTTGACTTCCTTTTTCTTTTCTACTTTATATTCCAGGTTCCTTTAACCTTGATATAATTTCATGTGCTTGGGAATCTAACCCTCTTGTGTATTCTTCAACTTACAGTACCAGACATGGCAATAAAAAGCATCCCCAGAAATTACCTGTGTTCCACCTATAGTCCTTCCAGCCCTCACTGAATACCAGGATTCCCATCTGTCCCTGATGGTAAGAATCAATGACCTCAACAAACATAAACCTGTTTTTGCCCATTCAGCCAATGGTATGAAAATTCCCCAATGGTAACCTGGCAGTTTTAACTTCCTATTCAATAAAGCCATTGTTGCATCACTTGGTGAAAAATAAAACAGAGCCAACTTCTAGTCAAGATGACAGAGTAGGTAAATGCTGTGCTTGCCTCCTCCTATGACTACATCGAAATCACAACTAAATTATAGAACTACTCTTAAGAACCTCCCGAAGGCTAGCTGGACAGAAGACCTATAATTAAGGATATAAAGCAGCAGCCAGGACAAAACTGGTAGAAGAGACGGAAACATGGAACAGGCAGGCCTTATACCCATGACATGGGGATTAAGAATCAGAAAGGATATCCAGGCTGGGGAGGTCTCCCCTGAGGAGGGACTGATCCCAGCCCCAGGCATGTTCCCCAGCTAGGTCACCAGTGCCAGGAAGAGGAGTCCCATAACATCTGGCTGCAAAAACCAGCAGGAACTCAGTCTGAGTGAGATGGAGGGTTGCTGGAGTCCCAGGCATTCCCCTTGAGAGACTCGTGCTTGACTCACTCACCCATTCACTCACTCTCGGTTGCAGTGCGCCAGCTTGAAAACTACCACTGACACACAGGGATGAACTAAACTGACCAACTTCAAGGCACGGATGGAAGCGGCAAGGGTCAGGGAAGCTCTTTGTGGGGAAGAAGCAAAAGCAGGCACCAATGCTCCTTTGTTGAGCCCTCCCTCAACTCAGCAGGTCAGGCACAGGTGGTACCAGATTTGAGCTCTCTACTAACACTGTTAAACCTACACTAATGATTTCCTGGGACCCCCCCACCCCCGCCCCAGCCTCTTCACACACCAGGCCTAAACCTCTTCTGGTGGCATTTCCACATAAGCAGTCTGCCTCAGCTCACACTGTTGACTTGACTAAAATCTCTCAAAGGTCCACAAACATCAAAGAAGAAGTGGCCAGCCCCATCATGCCCGGTACCTCTTGCTAAGTGGCCCCAATCCTGGCACAAGTAGCAACTGGTCTCAGCTTGCATTGTAACTCCCATCTGGTGGCCCCAAACCTGACATAAGCTATGGCCACTTTATCTTGGAATGTAGCTTCAGCTAAGCAGCCACTAGCCTGGGACATATGGTGGCTGGCCTTAGCTCACATCATGGAGCCCACAAAAGAGTCCATAGCCTGGAACTAATGGCAGCCAACTTCAGTTTGTACCACAGCCTCTGCCATGTGTCTCCAAGTGCAGCACAGGCAGCAACCAACTACAGATCACTTTGAAGTTCCCACCAGGCATCCCCAAGAAGGCCACAAATAGTAGCTGAATTTGGTCTGCACCAGAGCCCCTGCAAAGAGACTATAGAACCAATAACCCTGGTGGCCAGCTTCAGATCACACAAGGGAATCATCCAAACAGCTCCACAAATGACACACCTGAAGAAAAGACTCAGCTGGCACCAGAATATTGCAAAAGTAACTCTCACGCTTGTGGCATCAGCCCTCATACAACAATTTTCCACTTTAGTCAAGGCCTCCCCAACACCCAGTCGGTCTTATGGTCAATACCACTCACCAATGTGCCAACAACAATCAAGGCTCAACTGCAACAGTAGGGCACACAACCCATGCAAGGGATGACACCTCTGGAGCACCCAGTTAAGGTGACCAGGGAGACTGCGTGACTGGGCCTGATAGGACACCTCCTACATAAGGCCAAGCTGTTAAGATTGAAAGATGTAGTAGCTCTACCTAGCACATAGAAACAAACACAGAGAGTCAACCAAAATGAAAAGACAAAGAAACGTGTCTCAAATGAAAGAACAGGACAAAACTTCAGGAAAACAACTAAACCCAATGTAGGCAAGCAATCTACCATATACAAAGTTCAAAACACTGGTTACAAGAATGCTCAATGAACTTAGGGGAGGAACAGATGATCTCAGTGAGAACTTTAATAAAGAGGTGTTGGAGGCCACTTTGTATGGTATTGGGAATTGTAGTCCAGCATGAGCCAGGCCTTGAAAGTGGCCTGTAAGTCTCAATCAGAAAACTGGGAATGCTGGGAGGCAGACATGATTTGATGCTAGCACACAGGGTTCCTCTGGGAAATCAGGCCTGGACAATGCATTGTGCCCTTTGTAACTTACTTTGCTTTATATAGCTCTGTTAATATAAACCAGATGTTTAAGTTCCAAACAGAAGGAGTGAATTCCTGAATTCAGGAGCCATACCTTGACTACCATCTGCTGTCAGCATGTTTAACAGACCCTGACTGAAGGCAAATTGCTGCATTCCTTCAACTGTTATCTATCATCCCTATCTGTTTTCTGTAAATATAGCCCTTAGGCATTGATTGATAAGCTCTGCATGCATGCTCTATGCCCCTGAAAGTACTGATTCCAAAAAAGCAACTTCAGGGAAGGGTTCAGGGCATTCTTCACTAGATGGAATCATCACCCATTTCTCCTGGCAGACCAAGTGTGTCTGGAATGACTCATTTTTTCATCTGCTACAGCCAGGAATACTCTGCAGGAAGGGAACTCTCACAGAGAGGGAAATCAACCAATCAGAAATAAAGAATATGATAACTGAAATGAAGAACATGTTAGAGGGAGTCAACAACAGACTAGAAGCAGCAGAGGATTCAACCTGTGATCTGAAAGACAAGATAGCAGAAAGCACCCAATCTGAACAGAAAAAAGAAAGTAAAAAAAAAAAATGAGGATAGTTTAAGGGCCCTCTACAACAACATCAAACATGCAGTATTCCCATTATAGGAGTATGAGGAAAAGGAGAGAGCAAGGTATTGAAAACCTATTTGAAGAAATAATTGTTGAACGTGTCCCTAACCTGATGAAGGGAATAGACATACAAGTCTTGAAAGTGCACAGTTACAAACAAAAAGAATCCAAAGAGGCCTACCCCAAGACATCATAATTAAAATTAAGCCAATTATTAAAGACATAAAGGGAATCTGAAAAGTGACAAGAAAAAAGCAATTAGTCAAGTACAAGGGAGTTCCCTTAAGACCACAGTCTGATTTCTCAACAGAAACATTTCAGGTCAGAAGGGATTGGCTTGAGAAACTTCTGGTCAAGATGGAGGTACAGGTAAACACACTTTACCTCATTGCACAACCATAGAAAGAATTACAACTACACCTCAAAACAACACCCAGAACCATCAGAAAATCAAGCTGTATGGAAGTCCGACAACCAAGGATTTAAAGAAGCCATATTCATCCAGATGTGTAGGACAGGTAAAGGCATAGAAATGGGTGGAGAGGTGCAGAGATGTGGTGTTGCACAGAGAGGCAGTGGTGGTGGTCCCACATTCATGTGTAGTGGATAAAAATCGGTAGGGATACCTTGGAAGCCAGTGACCTCAGCCCCAGGTTGGACCACATAGCCAAGGGTTTCAGCACTAGGAAGATAAGTCCCCTTAAATTCAGGCTGTAAAAACCAGTGGGGGTTGGAATGGCAGAAGAAACTGATGGATTTTCAGGAGACACCACTTAAAGGGCCTGCACAGACTTAGAACGTATGCAGACCATGCCCCTCTGGAATTCAGCACCAGGACAACAGCTAGAAGGGCACCATTTGCATACAGGGAGTAAGTGAAGTAACTAGAAACAGAGCCAGCACTGGGCAAACCTCTAGAAACCAGGTAGTGGCACTCTCCCTTCTTCAAACCCTCCCCCCACACAGAGCTACAAAGTGGTAAAGCCAGTTGCCTCACCTTGGCAATTACCTAAGGCTCCACCCCAACACAATTTACAGTTGCCTTTTCTACTTAGGCCATGGTATTAAGACAGGGAGTAAAAGCAGCTCTACCTAATACATGGAAACAAACACAGGGAGACTGCAAAATTGAGGAGACAAATAAATATGGCCCAAATGAAAGAAAAGAAAAAAAAAACCCAGACAAAGAATTAAATGAAATGGAGACAGCTGACCTATCAGATGCAGAGTTCAAAACACTGATGATCAGGATGTTCAAAGAACTCATTGAGTATGGCAACAACATAGAGGAAGAAATAAAGGTTATGCTAAGTGAAATAAAAGAAAACAGTAAAGGGAAGGAAGCTGAGATTCAAGTCAATGATTTGGAACATAAGAAAGAAAGAAATATTCAACTGGGATAGCAAGAAGGAAAAAGAATACAAAACAAATAATGAAGACAGTATAAGGTGCCTCAGGGACACTCCAAACGTACCAACATCTGAATCATAGGGGCGCCAGAAGGAGAAGAGGAAGAGCAAGAAATTGAAAATTTATTTGAAAAAAAAATAATGAAAGAAAACTTCCCTAATTTGGTGAAGGAAATAGACATGTCAGTCCAGGAAGCAGAGAGTCCTAAACAAGTTGGAGCCAAAGAGGAACACACCAAGACACCAAAGGTTAATGATAAAGAGAGAAATCTTAAAAGCAGCAAGAGAAAAGCAGAGAGTTACCTACAAAGGAGTTCCCATAAGACTGTCAGCTGATTTCTCAAAAGGAACTTTGCAGGCAAGAAGGCACTGGCAAGAAATATTCTAAGTGATGAAAAGCAAGGACCTACAACATAGATTACACTATCCAGCAAAGTTACTATTTAGAAGGGAAGCGCAGATAAAGTGCTTCCCAAGCAAAGTGAAGCTAAAGGAGTTCACCATCGGCAAGCCATTATTATGTGAAATGTTAAAGGAATTTATTTAAGAAAAAGAAGATCCAATCTATTAACATTAAAATGACAACAAATTCACAACTATCAGCAACTGAATCTATAAAAAAAAAAAAAACTAACTAAGCAAACAACCAACACAGGAACAGAATCACAGACATGGAGATCATTTGGAGGGCTATCAGCTGGGACCGGGGAGGGATGAATGGGGGAAAAGGTGCAGGGATTAAGAAGCATAATTGGTAGGAACAAAACAGACAGGGGGATGTTAATAGTATAGGAAATGGAGAAGCCAAAGAACTTGTATGCATGACCCATGGTCATGAACTAAGTGGGGGAATTGTTGGAGGGAAGTGGGGGTACCAGGCAGAAGGGGCCAAAGGGGAGAAAATTGGGACAACTGTAATAACATAATCAATAAAATATATAAATATTTTTAAAAAAGAAGGGACTCAAAACATTCAATGTGATGAAAAGCAAGGACCTACTTTACCCTGCAAAGCTATCTTTCAGAATTGAAGGTGAGGTAAGAGTTTCCAAGAAAAGAAGCAGCTAAAGTTCATCACCACTAAACCAATATTACAAGAAATGTTCAAGGAACTTCTTTAAATAGAAAATAAACTGTCAAAAAAAAAAAAAGAAAATATAGGGAAGAAAAAATTCTCACTAACAAAGTCAAACAATTCATAAAATTAATGGATCAATAAACTTTAAAACTAGTACAGAGTTAAAAGATAAAAGTAAGAAGATCATGTATAATTACAATAATAAATTAAGGGATATGCACAAACACAAAAGCAGAACATGATAAAAACATATATGTGGAGTAGTTAAGTAAAAATTGTAGTGATTTTTAGAATGTACTCATGCTTAAGTGACCATAAACTTAAAATAGACTGCTATAAACATAGCTTGATATATGTAAAATACATTTTAACCATGAACCAAAAACCTGCAAGATATATACAAGAAATAAAGAGAAAGGAATCCAAGAATAGCACTACAGAAACTCATCAACATACAAGAGAAGGGAATAAAAGAACAAGAGAAGGGAGTAAAAGAACAAGATAGGAACAGAGAAGAACTACAATAGTAATCAGAAAATAGAGTGGTGCTAACTACATACCTATGAATAATTACTTTAAGTGTAAATGGACTAACTGCTCCAATTGATAGACTTAGGGCAGTTGAATGGGAAAAAAAAAAAAAAAAAGATGATGCATAATTTGTTGCCTACAAGAGACCCACATCATAGAGAAAGACACACATAGACTGGAAGTAAAAGGATGGGAAAAAGATATTTCATGCAAAAGGAGGTGAAAAAAGCTGGGGTAGCAATACTTATATCAACAAAATAGACTTTAAAACAGGGGGTATAATTAGAGACAAGGCAGGTTATTTAATAATGATAAAGGGATCAATCCAAGGAGGGGATAATAACTTTTTTTTTTTTAATTTCATGTCATTTTTTATTTATTTTTTATTTTTATTTTTTAAAATTTTATTGTAATTTATTTTTTCAAATACATTTGTCTCTGCCTACCCCCCACCACTTTCCCTTGCCCCCTCCCTCCTTCCCTCCCTCAGCTCTTCCCCTTTGGTTTTGTCCATGAGTCCTTGCTATATGTTCCAGACAAAAAGTCTCTTTCAGAGTTCCATGACCACCTTTTCTGTTGTTAATATTACATCATTATATGTTGTGTGCCTCATTACAAAACTAATAATTCTTTCATTAATTGCCCCCTTTTTAAAAAAAAAAAGAACTCCAGGAAGCCATGGTAAAAAGTTAGTCTACACCCTCAAGGAGCATATAGTCAGATGGTATTGTCATTGTTTTGATTCACCTGAATAAAACTCATACCTAGGAATTACAAACTGTCATTATAAAGCTGTGGTTTTTCACTGAGGACAGTTTTGTATCCTAGGAGACATCTGGTAAAGCCTGGAGATATTTTTGTCGTCACAGCTGGAGGATGATGCTAGCATGTAATGTGGGGAAATCAGGGGTGCTACTAAACATCCTCAATGTGCAGGGCAGCCCTTCTCCCCCAGCAACAGAGAGTTACCCTGCCCCAAAATCAACAGTGCTATTGCTCAGAAACCTGGATCTTAGGACTGCAGTTGGCTACCTTCACTCCCCTTATCAAGAATATTTTACAAGCCCTGGCCGTGTGGCTAAGTTGGTTGGAGCCTTCTCCCATACACCAAAAGAATATTTTATTGACTGCTTTTTGATTATCATTTAAAGTATGTCTAAGGAAGTCTGATTTCCCTTATTCTTAGTGATAAAATTACAAATGAAGACATTTTCATAATCTATAACATCCTCTCTTTAGGGTCTATGTAGATAAGAGTTAGTATAGAAATTATCTAATGTACCACAACAATGCGCTTTTTCTTTATGTGAGACATGCATATACTGAATTCATAAGATCACAAAATAACCTAAAAGTTAATTTTTTGTTGAAGCAAAATTTCTCTTAAAAGGCTAACAGTATCCATCTAATTTGTTCCTTTGAAAGCTTAGAATTTTGCATTTCTTTATTTTCTTACAACCATTTGGAACACCTACCTAGTGTGTTCATTTTTTCACTTAAGTGAAGGAAAGGAATTGTATCCTTGTTACTATTATTCCACCTTCTGTAAAGTGTTTATTATTACTTTAAATGAATTACCTTTGCACCAATACTAAAATACTCAACCTCATCACCTCTACCTTCTGATTCTCTGACTTTCAAATTCATAATCTGTAATATTTTTATGATGATGCACAAATCAGATGTAAGGTTCATCAAACCGTTCGATTCCAGTTACACATTTTGAGCTTGATTTTAAAAGAGGCTCAAAGTCCTCATATTTTTCACAAAATCTTTGAAATCTTGAGAAAAAAATTGTATTTCCAACCTAAAAAATGGAAGATGAACTTCTAGTCAAATTCTCCTTAAAAGATTTATTTCCTCAAACAAAGTTAGAACTTAAACTACAAATACTATGCTCTTTGGGAAAGCTTCATGATGAAAATGTGTGAATGGATTAATGGTTGCTCCAGGGGAAGGTGTAACTCACAGCCTGAGAGGAGCAGATGTTCCATGATAAATGTACAGGGGGTTACACTTCTGGTTTTCGATACCTGGCAGAACACCGGATTGACGTCTAGCAAGAGTTCATTATCAAATCGGTTTTTGGTTTTTGTTGTTTTTTGTTTCTTCCTCTACCCTATAACGTACCTCGTTTTATTAGACTGAAGAGCCTGATCATTATGCCCTTCACATAGCAGTCGTTTTTCGACTGGTATTAATTTTGTTGTCAAAGATACAGCTGTTGTACGAAATATTTTGAATTTTTAGTACCATCTGGATACTGAAGTAGCAGTGCTCTGAGCATTGGCATCAATCCACTTTCTAAGTGGCTAATACTTGTGCTTTGAAAAGGGGGGCTGTCAAAATGGGAAATGAGAGAGTCATTAATCTGAACTGTTTTCATCCTTGTATCACACTAATACCACAGTACAATTAAAACAAACATTTTGAATGTGCGCATGTCAACAATCCTTCAGAATAGTTGATCGTTTATATGCAACATTGGCATAAGAGTTCACATACAGAAACTTAAATATTACAATCAAATAATAAAATGAAAATTGCAGCCACCAGTGAGGAGAAAAAGATGTCAGGTTGGGCTATGCCTTGCTAAGCGAGGCAATTAATTCGTACCCAGTTAAGTCGATTTCCCCCACCCTCATGCTTTATCTTCAGAGAGCTTATTTAGATGTTCACTGAACTCACACTGTCCCCCCAAAATAGGTATTAATTGAACTGATATACACTAAAAACAAGCAATTATTTATGACATCATTTATTTTGCTTCAAAGAATTGGAATCTTTTTTGAAATGATTATTTCAGGACCTGAAAGTTCCCCAGGGAGCCAGGTACTTGCCTAGGATACAAGTCTATGTAGGGTTTTACTAAAATTATCAATGGGGCATAATACATGTAATACAATTAAAAAAATTTTTTATTTAAAATGTGTATACCAGAGATCCTTATACAGAGAAGTATTAAGCAGTAGAAGGGACTCTTTTCATAGGATAGCTTGGCTGATGAGGAACACTTCCAAGGGGGTATTTTTAAGATAAGGGTATTGACTTTTGCTTACAGAGTGAGATGTGATTTGGGGATCCCAGGCTGCACGAACAGTCTGAGTCACGGTATCCTACTTCTTTCCATTCTCCATGCGACACTCATGCTCTTCTCCAAATGAATGGGGTACGCTTACCTAACAAATGTATTTTTTCCCATCAGTAGATGAGTGGATAAAAAAGCTGTGCCACATTTGCACAGTGGAATACTACTCAGCTATAAAAAAGAAGAAAATCTAACCTTTTGCAACAGCATGGATGGGCTTGGGAAGTATTATGCCAAGTGAAATAAACCAGTCAGAGAAAGACATGCACCATGTGATTTCACTTAGATGAACAAAATAATGAACAAAATAAACTAACAAAATAGAAACAGACTCATAGTTACAGAAAACAGACTGACAGCTGTCAGAGGCGAAGGGAGTTGGAGGCTGGGGGAAAAAGGCGAAGGGATTAAACAAAAAAATGTATTTTTGAACAAGCACAAAATGATTAGCTTCCTGGGGCACTTACAGGTTGTACAATAACACAGACTCAGAGAGATATATAAATTATAAAGTTACAGTGCAAATCCCTACAGGCTGCAGGGTATATATGAAGTCAAAAGTGCTAAGAAGTTTCAGAGGAAAGCAGACTTCTATTTGGTGAGTCAAATGGGCTGAATTAAGGAAAAAAGCATTACAGAAGAATGGGCATTTTAGTAAAACCTCAAGGAAAAGGTATCAGTCACTGGTTTTAGTGAGATGTCCAGGCAGAAGGAAAATAAGAGCTAAGACTCAAACAAGAAAATTCCGGGTTTTTGTCAAGTGGTTCTTAGTCTAGTACTGCTGAGCTATGAAGTCCTTGTAAGAGAATGATGGGAAACAAATAAGATTATAAGGGTCAAGTGTAAACAGGACATGTAAGGGCTTAAAAGGCGAGTGTGACTATTTGTTGGGAAACTTCTAAAATGTTGGAGAGAGAATACAGCAACATGACCAGAGGTGAAAGACCAGGTGGAAGCATCCAGCTGGGGATGCGAGGACAGAAGTGGGTAATGTGTTAGCTGGCTTCTGCAATGAGTTAAAGGTGCTGATGGTTAAAAAGTTGATGATGACTTGAATAAAAATGAAAACACAGAGACAAATATAAGCAACATTTTGGAAACAGAAGAGGTAAGACTTAGCAACAGCTGATGTTGGAATTCTAGTGGGATGGGGAAATCAAAAAAGGATGGAAAGTTTACAATGTTAGCTGGAATAAAGCAATCCAGAAATGAAGCTGCCGTGGAAAAAAATGTGGAGGTGATGATATGATGAGTAGAGTTTGGTAGGTAGTAAGTTGATTTTAATATAATTTAGCATCATTCCCTTCTTTGTAGCATATCATGATAGCAGAGCATCTGGTGAAATAATAATGACTACCATTTACTGAGCTGCTGTAACTCATCAGTTATAATGCAAGATGTTTCACAAATGCATCCCTCCTAAACACTAAAACATCCCTGGAATACGTGTTCATGCACCTCCATTTTAAGATGACAAAACTACAATTCTGATAGGTGAGATTATCTGATCAAGGCGATATTACTAATAAAGGAGGAAATGTGAAATTTGAATCTGTTTGACTCAACTAAACGGGAATTACAATGTGATGGAAACGCAGTAGCCTTGGGACACTAACAGAGGGGCATTTTCTTTTAAAGAATTTTATCTGAGCCAGAAAAGGAAAATAAGAGACTAAGCAATTCTCCTGAGAGATAGATTTGTTCTATACAGGTACAATAAGCACGTGACATAGGCTTCTGACTGATGGCCAGGAAATTGTTAAACGTTTTCCCATAACTGTGGGACATGCCTAATTTCTGAAACATTAAATCCTAAAATAAGCCTCTTAGAATTGAAACTATATTGTATCAAACTATATTTTATGAAACTATATGAGATTGGCTATTTTTTTCAGATTGCTATTGTCTGTCGCCAGAAGAAAGCTTCATTTTACTACTTGCTTAATATATTGTTTTGGATTTTTGTTGTTTTTAAATAGGAAGACATATTGGGTTGGATTAAATAATTTTATTACAGCTTTTAGTTTTAAAAAAATTTTTAACCCTCACCCAAGGATATATTTATTGATTTTAGAGAGAGAAGGGAGGAGAAGGGAGGGGAAGGGAAGAGGGAGACAGACAAAAAGAGAGACAGGCATTGATTGGTTGCTTCCGGCATGTGCGCTTGGGGATTGAACACACAACATTTTGGTGTAGGGGACGATGCTCCAACCAACTGAGCCACCCAGCCAGGGCATTTGACTACAGCTTTTACAGATAAGCATGTATTTAGCATGTGAAAGAAAACTCCTCGAGGGAATGGCTCCAGGGAAGGTAACTTTCCTTTCTCACCACCTGTCTTTCATTGGGGTTTGTTTGAGAGACAGCTTCATGCTCTCCGGGTACACACACTGGAGGGAATCCCTTCCCACAGACAAGCCAACATAAAAGTCTTTGCTCGGCTAAGACTTAACTGTTTTTGTGTAGACATCAAATTGAGAGCTCAGTTGTATAAACAAAGATGATATACATTCAGGTTATTATATTTTATTATACCATTTACATCTAACTTGAACACAAAACATGAAAGCATCTCATTTTATATGTGGAAATATTTACAATCTGCTCAACCCAAGATATTTACTCCATTTCATGTTCAAACTATTTTCTGAGACTTAGAAATCACCAGAACTGTTAGAGAAACATAACTGAGAAACCAAAAGAAAAGCGCTGGAGAATGGGACTAGAGCAACGTAACCAAGATTTAAACATAATCTGGAGAGAAACACAACACTGACTTTTCCAGAAAGAGGCTAGCAAAACATTGTATTAATTAATCAGACAACGCTCTCTCAAGAAAGCCACCACCCTCATGCTTTCTGGGTTGGCTAGGGCTTCTCCTGGTGACACCCCTTCTGATAGGGGGAGAAAAAGCGAGTTGTGTACAAAGTATGTTTTGTGCCCACTTATTCTAGATGGATGTCAGCTCATCTTTTAAGCTAAACAATACAAGTATTTCAGCTGGTTCTAATAGGTTAATGTTATTCCTTTCATTTGGACTGAACTGCCATAACTCCAAGGAGCTACTCGAATGTTACTTACTGCCAGTGCCCCTTAAATCACGCACAGGAGCAATTGCTTAAACAGGCTGTGGAAAGGCACCCGCCTGTCTTTGTTCAAAACCTGTCTCATACTAGGTGTGTGCACTTGGGTGACTGAATATATTGAAGATAGTGGAGTTCCAGAGGGTCTGCTAGCTAAAATAGTTCCCTGCCCATGTCCAGAAGAACTGATGGCTACTTCTATCTCCTGGCTTAGGGGAGACGATGGAAATCCCCTCTGCTGGCCCCAAGTATACCATCTCCACTCTGCCCTCCTTCCCCAACTGGTCTGTGACTGAACCTCAAATTCTAGAACTCAGATTTCTATAAATATGTATCTTTGTCATGAAAATTCAACTCCAGATCTCAAATGTGAAAACATCTGGGCAAGAAAGAATATTAGATTACTATCAACACAGTAGTATTGCGGGAAAATGAGGTATCCAGCAAAGAATTTGGAATATGTGGGATATATTTCTATTTTCTACCCTGAAGCATTTCTCCTCAGCTTAAACTTTGAGCTGAATGTAAGGTAAAAATACTCTTGGGTCCTTGGGAGTCCTCAGAAAGCCTTAGAGAACAAAGAAGGGGTGTGTGTGTTTAGGCATGCTCAAGCGGGATGAAGGGCAAGAACTGCCTAGGCATCTGTGTTTCCGCTCTCCATCAAGTCACTTTGCCTCCTTAATGCCACAGAAATAAGAGACACCTTTAGACAGACCACATAGCAGATCCTTATAACAATATCTTAAGAAGCCTCAGCGAGGGCCCAGGGAGAGAAAAATAAATACAGTAGTTTTATACAGAACATCAGCTCAGCAAAAACAAGGTATAAAATAGACCTATGGTTCAAATATACCATAAAGTAGCTAGACTATTTCCTGAAATGAACTTCTTGGATATAAATAGCATAGTAATACAAATATACATACTTTTTACTGATGTCAGAGTTTCTGGACTTTGTTTTGAAATGAATTTGAAAATGCAATGCATTTGGTTAAGAAGAGTTACTTCTGGAAGCTTAATACAGTATGGCTAATGGGACCATGCTTTAAAATTACATTTAGGGTCAAAATAATATTTGAAAAAAATGTGTTTCTATTATAATCCCTTCTATTTTTGTTTGTATTTTACACACAGACAAATCCTTCACAAAATAACATAGGAAAACAGGCAGCAATAGTTAACTGCCTAACAATTTAGCTACCCTTCTAAGCAGATTAAACTGATCTTGCTTAACAAACACACTTTTAGTTTAATCATAATGATGAATGACTGCAATGGTCTCCTGGGTATCTTTAGGAAATTTAGAAAATCATTAGATGGCATAAAGAGAAGCTTTCAAAAGCTATAATTTCACTAGAAATAAATATTATTAGTATTTTGATGTATTTCCTCTTAAAGTTTTTCCTGTATGTGTGTACAGTTAGTTGGTTTTCTGATTATAGCTCTTTTTTTATTTACAATTATCTTGATTTAAATAAATGTTTTGTTTTAATGCCTGAGCCAGTTGGGGAATTGAATCGCATTTAATAAGAATCATTAATTTTAAAATGTAATAATATTATTGAAATTATATACTAGAGATAAAAAGTGATATTAGTAGCTGGAATGGTATGATTTGCTTTAGAATAATCCAGGGATGATGTGATGTAATTTATGTGTCCACAACTATTGAAGTTGAGTGATGGACACATGGAGGTTTATTTCACTATTTTTTTTAATGAAACATTTAAAATACAGAGTCCAGCACAAATAATGCCTTTTTTAGTATAAAATCTTTTATTACAAAATCATAAGCATGTAATTCTGTAACATAACAATATCACACTCAAGCACACCACATGACATTTTAGGTGAAATGTTCAAATTAAAAGTATAAGTTACACCCTGGCTGGTTTGGCTCAGTGGACAGAGCGCCAGCCTGTGAACCAAAGGGTCGTGGTTCAATTCCCAGTCAGGGCACATGCCTGAGTTGCAGGCCAGGCCCCACTTGGGGGCGTGTGAGAGGCAATCACACATTGACGTTTCTCTCTCTCCCTCTCTTCCCCTCTCTCTAAAAATAAATAAAATCTTAAAAAAAAACTCCTATAAGTTATTATACCCATACTATTACCTTACTAACCACACTCAGGCAGCTGTTACTTTTGCTGGACCCTGTATTTTAAGTAAGGTAAAGGCAGTGAGGCTATAACTTGTGCTATAATAAGTTACATATAAATTCATAAACACCTTTTAACTTCACTAGTTATATAACTTCAATTTTTTATATTTTTTATGCCAGTTTGACTTGTTAGAAGCTGAAATTGGCGTGTAATGTAATTAGCATGACATTGGTATGTAACAAATTGTTTGGTTAGTTTTCTCTAAGGTTTTAAAAAAATTTACCCTGAAATTAGGTTATTTATTCTATTAATATATCACTGTTCTCTCTTCACTTCTGTTTACATTGTATTGTTATGTCTCTCTTGCCCCACTTAAGTGTTGTCTTATGATCTAACTTCCACACTCGTTTTCTTTTTGCTTGTCTTTGCTTGATAATTCTTGAGCATCCCTTTGTTGTTCTCATTGTGGTGGTTGAACATTCTGACATTTATTTTTAGAATACCTGCTTAAGAAACATATAGATTTTTAAAAAATAAATGTGGTTTTTAAAATTTAATGGAGTAGAATTCATTACTGCTTTCTTTAATAAATTCTAGTTTTAAAATTGTAGTTCTTATTTGAATTTAATTTTTTCACTCACTAGTATGTGTGTGTGGATGGATACACACATATACACACATGTACAAACAACATATGGACCATTTTTATTTTCTTTTAAACTCAGCAGAAATTTGGTAGTTATATAAACTGCTTTTAGTTTTACTAGTAATAAAATTTAAGTACTGCAAAAACATTCTTTAAGCTTGTTTCTATAATTTTGAAAGCTAGGAATGAAAAGGTTTAGCAGAACTCCACCCTATATAAGATGAGAAAGTCAACATCTCTTTACTTTCCTGTCCACGCCCTGCCCATTTACTATTATTTGTTGATGTAATATAGGATTTGGTTTCAAAATATTGCTATTAAGTTGTTGACACAAGAGAGCTTCTCTTCAGGTTGCTCTGATTTGTAATTCATTTCTGTAGAAGACACAATAACAAAAATACCTAGGTAACATATTTTATTGATTTAATGTTCATCTGTAATTTTACCTTATGACTTTTATATATCTTTTATAGGTAACATTAGAGTGTGTATATTGTAAAGCATTATAAGATACAGAATTCCAATCTCACTTTATATTGTTTATTTCTAAATCTAGGGAACTAATAGAATTTATTTTCTCCAAATGATCTTACAAGAAACTTTAAGAGGAGGGGGCACATCCCTACTCATTCTATGAGGCCAGAAATACCCAGACACCAAATACACTTAAAGACATTACGTGAAACAAAAGCTACAGACTGATACACGTCATGACCTTAAAAGAATGCAAAATTCTTCAGAAAATTTAGCAAGTAGAACTTAGAAATAAGTTTTATCACATGATATATTATTATTAAGTGGGGTTCATCTTGGAGATACAAGGTAGTTGTATCATTTGATAACCAATCATTGCAATTTACCATATTAAAAAAACTAAAGAAGAAAAACATATACTCTCAGTAAATGAGAATACAAGAAAACAAGAATAGAAGAAAAATTTCTCAGCCTGATAAAGACTATCTAATATAAACCTACAGCATCATACTTAATGTTTTCTTTATATAATCAGGAACAAATCAAGAAAGTAGGCTCTCTTTTTGAGCATTGTACATGAAGTCTTAGATTGGGAAGGTAGAAGTAAAGATATCTTAATTCATAGACAATATAATAATCTTGAAGAAAATCCTAAGGAATTCATAAAAACCTCTAGAAATAATTAGAGAATTTAGCAAGTTCATAGAATGTAAGATCAATATTAAATGTTTTGCAATTTCTAAGTACTAGCAAATTTTGGGAAGCGGGAGGGGAGAAAAGAAAGTGAGGAAGATGGGATGGGAGAGGTGAGAGGAGAAGAGATGGGGAGGGGGAACGAAATTTAGTATTACTCTGAATACTTCAAACTTGAGTAACTTCAAAATAGTACAGCAATGGAGGTGGGGCTAGGAGATAAGAATAAACTAATTCACTTAATATTGAATAAATCTGCTAAAGATTTGAAAAGTTCCTATGTATGTATAACAGTACCAGGGGTGTCCAACCCTCAGTCCAGGATGGCTGTGAACATGGTCCAACACAAAACTGAATTTACTTAAAAGTTTTTTTTGTTTTTTCTTCTCATCAGTTTTTGTTAGTGTTTGTGTTTAATGTGTGGCTCAAGACAACTCTTCGTCTTCCAGTGTGGCTCAGAGACACTAAAAGCTTCAACACTCCATTACCATATCATATGTTAATAGAGATATAATAATTAATCACAGTATATACCTTCCTGTAACTTATATTTTAGTTGAAAGACTCAAATAATTGTTTTTTCCATGAGGATGAATGCTAAAAATATTTGGAAGTTCACTGTGAGTATAGGGGACAGAGTTGGGATATGACCTTAGCCCATTCTTCATTTTACTGGGCAACTCAATAAATATTTAGCAATCCATTGACTCCATTAAAACATTAGTGACTGAATTTATGCCCTGTGCCTATCGCTATCCATGTGTTATTTAAAGGAATATGCCTTATTCAGCACTCACTTTTTTGTAAATGTATCATTTTACCTGAAATTATTTGGAACTCCTGTTACTGAACATGTCACACTTACCTCTCATTCAGTAGGACAGAGTTAACTGAAGAGTGAAAATGGGAATAAGATGAGATAATTGGTTTACTCTTGGATGTAAACATCTCAGTTTGCCCTGGCTTTTCATAGGCAGTTGTGGCCCAAGTGATTGTGTTGGTTGACATTATCGCTTAGGTCTCCTCCTTGCAGAGTGTGCTGTGGGACAAGGTGGCCTCAGACTCCTCCTTCAGGCCCTGAGGCTCTCCTTGGGGCTTCACTTTGACCACACTCCCCTGTCTCCCGCCCTCCTCCTCCTTCCTGCTCAGATGTACTATTTCATCCACAGACCATTTACTGTTGAGTTTGACAACTTTCTCCAGCCCTGAGAAACGTGTAAGTGCTTTTTTCTTTATGATATAACTGGCATAGATTAATTGCTTCCTATTTTATTAGAAAATTTCTTGGAATGTCAGTATATTGAGGAGAACAGCTCTTTAACTCCCTTCTGTCTCAGGGAATTAAGATTCCCAGCACACTGCAGACTTCTCCCATACTTGTCCTCTGCTTTGGCAAAATTCAACTTTTCTCAAATAGTTGAGCGATGATTCAGCAATTCTCATAGAAATTAAGACTCCAATATTATAAAAATCCACATTTAGCCATAAAATGTTTTCCATCTTCCTTACAAACACAAATGATATGGAAAGACACTTTTGAAACTCACCCTTGGCTCTTTTTCTTCAAAGGAAATGATGAGGAGTTATGTAAAGTTTTGTATATTTCTGACTATTGGTAACTAAAGTTAAATATTCACACAGTTTTCTCCAATATGAATAGCTTCATACCTTCTAATTACAAATACAATCACAATCCTTTTTTTAAAAAATTAATTTCTTTGGTCATTAGGTGTTGTATTAGCAGGAAATCCAGTATCACACCCATTTCTTAATTGTCTAAAAACTCTGGGGCTGCTGTAGAGGGCTTACTCCATTTTCTTGTTTCTCACTACCATGTGCTATTTTATTCCCTGCAATGTGCGAACAGATAGTGCTTGTCCACTGCTGTGATGGATGACTCCACTTCCTTAGCACATTGGTACAGGGTGCAGCTTTAATCACTCACCTCTTCCAGTTCACATTTCCAGCAGCTACCACTTCATAAGCCTAGAATAGTCACCCCCTTTTTCTTTCTGGCAACCACACGCACTCCACTGAGGCCACTCCTCTTTCCCAGAATTGGTAGAACTCCCCTTCAAAGGGGCTGACTCCAGCAATCCCAAAGAGTCTTCTTATCCTCCTCTGTGACTTAACATTGCTGGGGATTTTTCTCATTGAGAAAAACACACACCCTTAATCTCTGGTGGGACAGTGTCTTTAATAGGCTACCTCATTATTTGTAAATGGTATGCTATTATATAAGTATGTATTTGTATATAGACATATGTATAATACAATGTGTTTATATAACATATACTTTGTGTGTATTGGTTTGAGCTTATTAACTGACTAAAAATACCCATTAAAATAATTATGTACCAGTCACTGGATACAAAAAATAATAAGGTACATTCTCTGTCTTTAAGAAATTAATGAATCAAATAAATAAGCAATTATGATACTGTATAGTAGGTACTGTTTCAGAGTTATGCATAGAATATAGATATTTTAGCCAACATTTAAGGGTACATTTTATAATGGAGGAGCAAACTCAAGAGAAGCATGTAGCTAACAGCAGATTTTACTCCATAATTAGGCCATGAATACATCACTCAATTCCCTTCTGTCTTGGATTCCTTATATACACAGTGCTGTCTTGTGGGTTTTTTTTTTTAGTTATTGTTTTATTTCTAACATACAATACATTCCAGGGATAGAGAAAGCATACAGCATAATCTCAATAAATATATATTTTATAAAGCTTGAATGAATAGTCAAGTTGCACTTTTGATAATGATGGTGAGGGAACCTGTATATTATTTGCAGAGGTTTTTTGATCTAAGTATTTTCCATTTAATTAAAACTTCTGGCACAATCAATGTGTTATATTCGACAAGATCATTTGTCAATACATGTGCTGACCTCCACTTAAAAATATAAACTATCGTGTGACTTTTTAATAACAAGCACTGAGAAGTAAGCCGACCTATTCCTTTTCTCTTTCGTGTTGCGCCTACAGTAATAATTACATATGGCACATTGTAGTGGCAACCACCACAGAAGATCAAATTGGTGATAACACCTTCAACACACCAACATGTAAATTATTTAACAAGTTTTGGCTATAATTGGGCTATTTTGACACATGAAATTTTGACAAAAACTGAAACCTTGATATGTTTTAATATTTTTTAGTAACAAATTGTTGCTTTTAAATGTTTTATTCTATTTTGGATTTTAAGTACAAATGTTTAAATCAAAAGAAGCAAGAAGCAAAATGGTAGGAAAAAAACACTGTATAATTTTTTAGTTCATAAGAATTTTGATCTATTTTTCATAACCAAAAAATGACTGGCCTAGGCTATTAGGTAGTTTTAGGGGACTTCACACCATCAGGTGTGGAGCAAGGCCAGAAATGCCGTGGAGGCTCTTCAGCCCCATTCCACTGTGTGCGGTTGTGTGCTAGTGTGTCTGGAACCACTACATGAACAGGGCTTTACATAAAAAGTGCTTAAATGACTACAGGTTAATTTAGCAGAACTTGAATGCAATTTTGAATGGAATAACTTAATAAACTTCAATGACTGTATGATATCATCTGGGGTAAGGACAGGGAGGATGTTTGGGAAGAGGTTAGACTAATTTTGATCTCTACAATCCTTAACCTAATGTTTTGAGTTTAATTACAATTTTTGGAATATGAGAAATAAGGCACCATATTTTGCCTGTTGTGGTACCACTTGAAAACCTGAATTTGATTGGTACCTATTTGGCGAGGGGAATTGCTGAGGGAACAAGAAGTATTTCAAGTCACAAGCACTAATAAAAGGTTAGGTCAGAATGAACATGTATGTGTATGCATCTGGTTAGAAGACAGTTTTTGGCAAAGTGACCAAGTATTGGGCAACATGTTTGTAAACCTGCAGTAGAGCTTTCAGGAAAATACTGATAGCAATATTTGTCCAATATTACTTTTAATTATTTTTAATTTCTCCTTTCTTCTAAGAAGTAAATAAAGGCAGTTGGCCTTTTTCCTGTCTTAAAGTAACAGCTACCTTATTAACCCTAAAATTTGACTGTGTGGGTTGTATGTCAGGTTAAACTAGTTCAACTTTGTCCGTTTTAAATGGTAATAAAGGAAAGAAATTCCCTGGAGTAAACCTCAAAGTGAACCAACTTCCCAAAGTGCCAGAGAATATTACCCAGGAAAAAAAAAAAAACAAAAACCCAAAACTGCAACATTTGGTACAACTTATTTTGCCCATCTTCTTGAATTCTATTAGTTTTATTAGTATTAAAAATTATGGTTGTGTCAGTTGTGCAGCTGATAGTGGTTTGGTTCAGACCAGTCAGTGGCAGCTGCAAAAATAAGGAAACATCTTGTCTGTTGCCAGGAGAGGATTAGCGTGTAACTCACAGGGAGCCAGCTTTATGCGGACTACCTCGGCTTTGTCATGTAAGAATCAAACTCACATGTCTCTACATGAGCCATGTTGGCTGAAGAGCGTTCAGCCTAATAAGCAGAGAAGTGTAACCACAAAACCATGAGGCTTTCTACATTTAAAGGACAAAGGAGAGAGACATTCTCTTTTGAACAGAGCAGTTTTTACTATACAAGCCTGTCCCATTCCTGTAGCTCTCATGGCCCCTCACCCCTCAAAGACTCTCTGATGAGAAACGGTTAGGGAGTTTCTCCCAATGATATAGTGCTCTCCTCCAAAAGCCGTGCGATCTGCTCTCCTTCGGCCTCTCCTGCTAATCCATAACCCCTAGGTGAGTGTTGTTCAAATTGTTTGGAACCCATAATCACAACCAGATATCCATTTTCATCCAGATACACTATATGTACGCAAAAGCGTCATGAAAAATATTTACCCTTACTATATGTGATGCACTTTGATAGTTTCTATTCTGTTTAATTTTTTTATGGTTGATGCAAACCACCAAATGGACTTCATTACACACAAATGTGTCATGATCCACAGTTGATAAAACACCGCTCATGTCCAGCTGTGCATCAAATCCCCTGGGGAGTGTTTTCAAAACCAGAAGCCAAGCCTGGGGAGTGGGGAATGGGAAGTGCTACTAAAGGCAGGAAGGCAGGCAGACAATTCCCCATCCCTCACCCCATTATTTGCTGTATGACCTTGAGTAACTTATTTAGCCTCCCTCTGTTTCAGTTTCCTCATCTGTCAAATGATGATAGC
This sequence comes from Pteronotus mesoamericanus, assembly GCF_021234165.1. NCBI lineage: Eukaryota > Metazoa > Chordata > Mammalia > Chiroptera > Mormoopidae > Pteronotus > Pteronotus mesoamericanus. The sequence goes on from NW_026555310.1 coordinate 9,764,216, forward strand.
AATAGAATCTTCCATAGAGTTGTTGCGTGCATGAAATGGCAAAATGCCAGCAAGACAGTCTGCTTTAAGTCTGACACATGGTAAAAAGGAATTAATGTTATTCATAACAGTCTTTCAACCATACTATTTCTATAGTTGGGGTGCATTTCTGATGTCTAACAAGGATTTTGTACATGTCCTAATCTGCCTTGAATGCTGCACCTTTGCTAGAGGCAAAAGTGGATTAGAACTCAGCCACCTCATTAATACCTTCCCTGGCTACTAAACTGGAGGTGCCTAAATGAAGTACTAATGAGGTGACCCAGTCCCGGGCCGATTTGGGCCCCCACTACAGGTATTAATGAGGTGACCAGGTTTTAACCTGCTCTTGGCTTCATGTATGTGCTGGATTTCAAAGCAGGTGAGAACCTGTTTCTAAAAGGCTATGAAAACATCAAATCATGAGCCTAGTTCATTTTTTCTTTCTTTTTAAAGGAGCAAGAATGAGAGAGATTTACAGTAAAGGAAAAAACTAGAGAGAGTTAATTAGAAACCCCTAATATTAATCTTGCACATTGTTCTGTACCAATTTTCCCGAAGAACTATAGTAGATTGCAATTCACATGGTTTAAGTAAATATTTGGGCCTTTCCAGTGAATTATTTTCCATTTAGCACAATACTCTAAATCCATAGTTTCTAAATTGAATCCAGTAACAAGTGTTCATGGAAAAACTAACACTAGCCACAATAAATTATGAACTGTGAGAATACTAATGTAGTCTTTTCCTGTAAAGTGCTTACATTGTGCTTAATGAAAGCTGTTTTAAAAGGCAGTGCATTCGTAGAAACTTTGAGGTATAGGAAGCCCAAAAGATTGGGAGACAAATACAATTTAAAAAGATAGCTTGTTACTCACGGTTCCAAAGCGGAGGGGACGCGTCAGGCCAGGAGGACCCACAGAGGAGTATGTGCAAGGAGGCGGGGCGAGGGAGAACTGCGGGCAAGAACCTTTACCATGGTTGGCTCGGGAACAGGTGAGGCAGGGCAAGCAGATTTAGGATCGATAATTTAAATAATTTCAGCGTCTTTAAGACATAACAGCTGTGCCTAGTTGTCTGGTGCCTTGCCCGGAGGTGACTGGGGCAAGCAGCGGACCAGAGAGCCCGAAGAAGGGCGTGGCCGGGGTGGGAACTCTGCATTGCTTAGGTTGCATTTGAAAAGCACTCTTGCGGGGGAGTTCTTGACCAACAAGACCAACAAGGAACTGGCTAAATCTGGGGGGAGCAGTCCCTCCAGAGTCAGCAAAGCCCCAGATGTCAACGCATCAGAAAACAGAAAATAACAGACACGGTTAATGCAGGAAACAATGAAAAACCTGGTAAACATAACACAATTTACCAGTAATATCTGTATAATAACAAAAGAATTGAAGAATTCAGAGAAGTGATTCTCAGCCTTGGCCGAACATTGGAATCACCTGGGGAATTATAAAAGTACTGCTCGGAGCCCCTGCCCCCGTTCCGGCTGACTTTGTGGAGGGTGCAGCCAAGCATCAGGAGTTTTAAGATATCACCAGGTGATTTTAATGTGTAGCCCAAGTTAGAAACCACTGATTTAGAGCAAGTGTAAATGGGACAGGCGGACACAGGCATATTTGGGCCTTGAATGCCCTAGAGCTGGCCAGTTCATTCCTCATATTTTGCAGCAGAGAGGAGGGAAAAGAGGGGAAAATAATAAAGAATGATGGATCTAACATGCATTGAGTATCTGCTACATGTCAGGTCCATTTTAGGCACTTCAAGTACATTATCTAATTTTCTCCCTAAAACCATAAGAGAAAAATATAATATAAAATTCTTTAACATTACTGAATGGAAAATGAAATGCAGAGAGGGTAAATGATACACCTATAACTCCCTAATATGTCGATTAAAATGTACCTCTTCCAAGTTAGAATTTAATTATTTTTAGAGAGCAAATACTATTTTCTTCCCAAGTAACCAATATTTTATCTGATAATCCAAACATAAAATTTTTGTATCCAACTTTAAACGTTCCTTGCCTTGACCAAATACTAATTTACTATTATTGCAGAGAAATCTGTGAAAACTCACATAGTTGTATTTATAATCATTTTCTGCCCAGCATCTCAATATCTGCTAGGCTTTGACCTTACCCCACACTGTTCGGTTACAGCTACCCTGGGATAACAGCAGTGGGCAAAGGACTGGAGACTGGCCGACCACAGAACTGTAATATCTTATTGGTAATGATTGGTCTAAGGGATGATCACATGAACTAAGTTGGGCCAATAAGAGTGCTTCCACTGAGATTCCAAATGTAGATGCTGGAATGTCTGTTCCTGGTGAACTGCAGGCTTCAAGCATTACCAACCTGGGTTTCCTTGAAATCCTAAGCCATGAGACAATGAAGCCAACAGGAAGAGAGACGAGAACATAAAAAGATGTTTAGATAGATCCAAAAGACGGATAAGCTTCTATTATGGTTTGAGCTTCTGGATTTAATCAGGCTTAAACGCAAACATCTCCACCCATGGGCTTAACAATTGCATGAGCCAATAAATTTCCCTTTTGCTTAAGATGTTTTGAGTTTCTGTCACTTGCAACTATAGCTTACACAATAAGATGCCTACAAAAAGTACACATTCTTTGGGGCACAGCCCTGTCCAACTTAATGAGGGTATACTGAAGAAGAATTTGAACTGGAGTGTACTTTTCTTCTTATAGATAGCTAGTGCCGTATAGTGCACAGGTTTTCCACATCAAAGTGTAAAATAAAGCTTTCCTGCAAGTTCTAAATGAATGATATATTATTTTGGAATGATCCTTTAGAGAAGCAGACTGAAATCCCAATGACAAATCAATTAATCAGTTAAGACCAATTACTAATCATCTGCTGGGTGTCAAGAAACATGACATGTGAAGGCAGGATCTGAGATAAAACGGACATGATTGCTGCTCTCATGAAACTCACTGCTTACTGGGAAAATATAACTCTGGATAACCAATGCTAAATGGTAATGAATATGGGGTAAGTTGCCAAATGAGCAGTATGAAAATCTTTTAGGGCTATATATGTTCAAAGGAATGAGTAAGTGCTACTGAATGGAGGTGGGCTGGAATACTGTTTTTTGTTTCCTTGTTGTTTTTATTAGGGGAAGTGTAACCTGACCTGTACCTTGAAAAATGGGAAGAGTTAGCAGAGAGATAATCTTTACCTACAAAAAGAAAATTCCACATAACATACTCAGGCTATATTAGGAGTCCAATAGCAAGCTGAGGGAAGTAGAATTTAATGCAGTAGAAAACTCTCTATTTCCACTCCCATATCATTATTTCTTGATTTTTATTCTTAAATTGAAAAAAAACCAGATTTATTAAAAATATAAGGCCTATGTGAGGTCTACACAGTCACGATTCTTGTCCATTAGGGGTTTTAGTCCATTTAGAAATTTCAGGAAAGTAAATAAGCCATAGTTTTATCTATAGGTAAATACCTATAGGAAAGGGCATCTAGTGCAGATTAAGGAAAGTCAGAGTATGGTTTTTAGAAAAACTAGCATCTAAACTAAAACTTTACTAAAGGCTGAGTGAAAGTTAGCCAAAGTTCTGATGAGAAGTGTGACATGAATGTTGTGAATCTAAAGAAGGCGAAAGAGTAAAGGGGGCAACAGATGAGATGAAACCATGTAGAGAAAAAAATAAATAAAAGAACAGGGCAGCTGTTCTCCAAGAGACGGACCGCTGGGGCTCCCTGAGATACTTTCAAAGAGTCTACAGAGTCCAATAAGTTTTGTAATAATGCTCGTATATTATTTGCCTCTAAAAGCACATTTTCTCATGAGTGTGCATGCAGTGGAGTATTCATTCCACTGTACATTGGAAGATCTACATAAAAAATGAGCCAATATATTCTAAATAACAAATCTTGATGTTGTAAAAACCGTACATTGATTAAAAAAAAACTCATTCAAGGTGCAAAGTAGGCCAATGTAACAGACTACAAAAAGGTTCATGATTATGGCTTCAGGTCCCACATGGAAACTTATCTTTAAGAAATTACCACTTTTTGAATTTTGATGTAGTATAAAAGAAGCACAGACATGATTATGTAAAATGGCTAGTAAAATATTCTTTCATTTTCCCAATATATGTGTGAGAGTAGATTTCTTCACATATTTCAACCATAATAACACATCACAACCAATTGAATGCAGAAGCTAAAAGGAGCATCTAGCTAATTTTTTGTTAAGCTGGACCTTTAAAGGATGTTCAAAACTATAAAACAACTCCATTCTTACACCTAATTTAATTGGGGGGAATGGAGTTATTTTGCCTAAGAAAATGTTTACTATTGTTATTTAAAAACTAGGTTAATAAGTGTTTTAATATTTATTTTATTTTCTAATATAGTAAGTGTAGATAGATATAACCCACAGCTCTTTAGTGTCCTTATAGCTTTTAAGAGTATAAAGGGATTCTGAGACCAAAAATTTGAGAATCATGGCCACAAAAATTGATATAGCGATTCTGTTTCATATCTCTTTGAGGTCTCTTCTTTTCTTGACCTGGTGTGATAGGTGAATGTTCAGTAAGCTCTCTCAATAAATGGCGAATCACCTCCACTGCTCTTCACTCACTGTCTCCAACTGCCCATTGTTGTAGGTCTGAACGAATAAATGGATCTTGCTTTCACATCACTACCATTTTTTTCGTCCTGAATACTCATTTCCTATTGATAATGTGTCAGAAGTAATAGCTGTTATTACGACAATTTAAGAGAATCGTGTAAGGATCAATAAGCGACAAGACCAAACCCACAAATGTATCTGCATCTCTGCAGAGCACTCTGTCTTGATAAAAGCTGAAATTGACTGGGAGACTATGCTGTTTCCCTGTGGTTTTGAGTGTTTAACATTATAAAAGGTAAAACTTGAAGAAGAAAAAAACATTAGGATATTTGAAGGCAGCAAAAGTTATGACTTATTCTCCAATTCTGAACCAAATATTTGTGGGAAAAATGACAATGAGTAATCCTCTATCTTTAGGGGAAAAAAATGTCTGATTTATGCCTTTGCTTTGAAGCTTCTGATTATTTTTGGCTATTTGCCCCCCATTTTGATCTTTGAATAAGGATGCTGTTCCCTGGGCTCCTTGCCTTCTGAGGTCCCCAGGAATATCTTCCTAAAGGCTCTTTACTGGGATTTTATATTTAACCCTTTGCAGCCGAAAGATTTAAGGAAAAGCGAAATCATCCCCTCAAATGCAGAACTCCACGATCCTCTTCAGGAAGATGGTCCTGACATGAAATACTCTGGCAGTGGGGGCGAGAAGTGCCAGCCACAGCCAGGGTGCGGAGCAGGCGCTGCCTCTCACCTCCCTCCTGACCTGTGGCACCACGGGTGGCCCAGGCCCCAGCCTCCAGGGCTGGTTCCGGGGAGGATTATGTTGCCCTTGGGAATGGGTGCAGGCCTCTCCTAAAAGCAGAGTTGAGATGACCCCATTCTTTTCCGTTATAAATGCTAGCAACTTTGATTCCAGGTTTTCAGCTTGAGAACATTCTTTTCAAGTCAAAATATAGCTTCTGTCAAATTCTGATTTAAAAAAAAGTCTTTCTTATTCTTTTCAAATAGTATTTTTAAGTGCTTATTTTTTCTATTGAATTAAAATCAAGCTGAGTAGAAAAGATTTTTTGTTTGTTCTTACTTGAATTTGCTTGTCAAACCTCTTTAAAGTAATAAAGTGTCTATAGTAATCTTCCAAAAATTCTCTTTTTCTGCTTGCTTTCATTGATAAAAAAAAATGGTACGTTTATACCAATGTTTCTATTAGTTTTACATTTTTAAAAATACATTTTAAACCATTTTTAAAAAGTATTTTTAAAATGCATGAAGGATTTTTAAAATCAATTACTTAGCAGTTGAAAAGAATTATGCACAATTATAAATAAAATACATGCATTCCCTTATATCCACCCAGTTTTACTAAACAAAGACTTTTCTTTCTATAGCAGGCAACAAAATCAGCCACCTCTAATATTATAAACTATTTGTCTTCCTTCTTTGAAAATATGGTGTATAAATACATGATGTTTCATTAAGAAAAGAGGCATTTACTGGAAGAAAATTAAGTTTAAAATGAACCACAACTTTTTTTTATAAAAAGTTAAAATGATAGCCTTTATAATACAACACTGACACCAGTTTTAATTTATTTATTTTTTAATCTGAGAGGGTACATTGAATTCAAGTAAATCTGACTTTTAAAATGTGTTTCATTTTTATTTTGACTGAAATGACTGCACTGTAAACAAATTCTAATTTCCCGGAGAGCTAAATCTATAAATAATAATATTCTGAGTTTTACTCTTTTAAAAACAATTGAAGGAAAACCAACAAACATGCCTGTTGTTTGGAGCCAGTAATTTCCCCGGTTGCTGCTCAGTAATGGAGCGGCACAACAGGACATGCTATGGTTCTTTGAATTTTAAAGGACATTTACTTACCATTTCTCTAGCCTTCTGATTTTTCTCAGGAGGTTACAAGTGGACAAAATATACACCGTTCTTTGTGCTAGGTATGAAAGGCCAAATTAGGGTGGAAATTGCAGGTAGGTCAGAAGAACTTCAGTGAACAGCACGGTCATTTGGGTAGCACTCAAAGAGGCTGGTGAGGAACGCTCTGCTTTGGTTTCAGAAACCTTAGGCCATTTCAATTGCAGTTCCTTAAAAGTTTTAAGTAAAAATGCACTGGATCCTGCAGGGTTGCCTCCTGGAATCTCAAATGAGGAGGGTTTCACTATGGGTTCTTTACGTCCTGTGGAAAATGTTTCCTGCAGGCACAAAGGGAACATATATTTATTGGAGAGATGTTTCAAAAGAGCAGCACAGGTTTCTAAACCTGAACACTAGACACCCCACTCCCCCCTCCCCAGCTCCCATCATCACTGGGGTTTTATACTCTTGTCAAGTGTGCTAGTTGCCAAATGAAGCATTTGAGTGCTACTGTGGCTGCAAATGTTGTAATGACTTCCACCAGGTGATAGAAATACTGCTGAGGACCAGATCTGTCGACACTGTATGCAGGGAAGAGTGTCCCTCAAAAGGCGGCTGGAGCTGTTTGCAGAGTCCGGAATCACACGCCCAAAGATGATGTGATGTTCATTTCCTTCTAAGATATGCCATTAATGATGTCATTTGAATAATTTCAATATACCATCTCACTAAAGACGGTCAGCTAAGTATTATAAAAACAAGATCACCAGTTAGTAGGGGTGAACCTGATATTGTGCCTTTATTAGGAAGATCCATATGATAACTTCAGTGATCTCCACAACTATGCTGTAAAACAAAATCTATTATCACCTTCATTTTTCTCAGGGTGGTTAATAGCTTCAGCAGCGGTAAATGACTAAGTTGACTAGATAAAACTACCATTTGATCTTAGGTGTCCAGCTCCAGAGTCTAGGCTATACCTCATCCTTGCCTTTTCACCACACTTACCTAGTCTTCAAGACTGTTCGTAAACATCCTCTCCTTCTTGATTCTCTGAACTAATTGTAATCTTTCTTTGCGGAACTCTCCTCACACTACCTTTAAGCTTTCTCTAATGCCAACTTGCTACTCAGGTTTTTATTAATTCTGTAGTTATGTCTTTTCTCTCCATCTACACTGAAAGGTAATCAGGCATTATCTACAACTAATGCATTGTTGTAGAAAAGGGCACTTAGGGGACAAATTTGGTGGCAACTCACAAAACAGCATTTTAAAGTTCTTAGCCTTACAAGTTCTCACTCTACTAATATGTATTAAGACCCAATGACATGCTATGCCTGTTTTTAGGGGTTCCAATGATGAATCAAACTGCAGATAAATTTTTATGATATAACTAAAGGATTAAATGTTCTGAGATTTCTAGTCATGAGTCTCCCATTAATGCACATCTTATTACTAATGCTCAGTTATTAATAGAAAACTATTTTGTTGGTTATTTTACATCATTATTGACAGAGTAACTCAAAGCATGTCTAATGTATGTGAGGAGCTTTCTGGGGAGTATTTTAGTATAAAACTTAGAGGCATTGTAAACAGAAAAAGAAAACAAAACCCTCAAATCATTGTACAAGAGCAGTGGACCAGTAGTGCAAAGAATATAGAATTTTCTGGTTTGAATATGGGTAACCACTTGGAATGAGTTTCAGATAGTATTGAAAAAAAAAAAAAAACTGGCAGAAAGCACACGGAGACATGGAGTCTTAAGAAAAATGAACCAGAATTCCAGTTCTGTTGCATTCATCCAGGATATCAAATAACCCTCTCCATGGGTTCAACTTGACAGGGAAAGGTGAAACTTATTTAACATTATTACTTTCTGGGTTAAGCTTTGTTTTTCCTGAAGAGCTCTCTTTAAGGTGCTGTCCAGACGAGACCCTGTTTAGCAGATAAAATTAAACTAAATAGTCTCAAGTTGTTTTGACTGCTGATGGATGAAATTTGGAAATGGCAGTCTGAGAAATTGCAGTTACGTGGGGTTGATTGTGATTGTGTGTGGCGCACTGCTTTGATATCTTCAACTTGGCCCATCTCAATGGATAACTTGTAGCAAATTCAAATTTGCAGAACAAATAAAATAATCTGACAGCTTGTGAGGGTGGGAAAGGATGTTGGTTCATTTCCCTAAAGACTTATCTCATAGAAAGGCCATATATTATATGAAAAAGAAATATACTGTAATTCAACATTTCTCTGCCAGAAAAGGCAGCCAAATTTTTATATTGTTCCGGGAAGAAAATGATCTTTCTGCAATTTCCATTTACTCCTTCCTTACCAAGCCTAGAACTTTACTCTTTTGGAGATGGAAATGATATTGCAACATTTTCAGGGTATGAAGCTTTAAAGTACAAAGAAGTTGGATTGCACAAACCACCAGGTTCCCTTCCTTTTCTCAGATCCATTGTTGAGATCCGTTGTTGTCTGTAGCTTCTCTACTTTCAGTTTTGGCTTCTTGGTTACTGCATCATCTGTTTCTCTGTCTTGTCTGACCCTTCACCACACTTTGGTATTCATTATAATAACATGTGGGCCAAAATGAGCTCACACTGATTAACATAGTATGTGTAACTTCATAGGAATTTTATTATAATTGAGCAATAATTCTTGTATACCCACTTAAAATTTTTATCCAGAAAGCAAATTATAGTAGAATATTTCCCCAAGGCTCTTAATAACTATCTATTTTTAGGAATTCTCTCTCTATGCTGGTACTCTAAACTAATTAGCTCAATAGTCTTGACAAGAAAAAGAATGTAGAGCTTTTTAAAAGTTCTCTTTACTCCAAACCTCAATTTATTAGCAGCAGCATTTTCCTATTGTGCCACCAAGGGCATCAAAATAATCAGAGTGGAATAGATTGGAAATTAGACTGAAAATCAACAATCTGCTAACTATATATTTCTCCATTATTTTACCATACCCCAATACTCTATATATTCAGATGTAGGAAGAATAAATGTTAATTCTCCTATTCAGTAGGTTACTGTGGATTATTTTCTTGTTTGTTTTTTCCTTGATAAGTTGCAGAAGAGGAGGGTTATTCAAAGTAGTATCAGGACAGAGAGGTAAAAAAAGGAATTAATATGTATTTGTTCCTGTATAGACAATAAAAAGTGCTTTACACGTATCTTCTTACCCATGAATTGGTTAATATTGCCCCTTGTAAATGAATAAACCTAGTCTTCAAGAGGATTATGCATCTCAATCCACTGTTAATAGTTTGAATCTGTTTAAATGCTAAAATTCCAAACAGTGATTTATAAAATAGAAATTGTTTTCTTCCTCACTCCACCCGCTCTTCAAATCACACCCCCAAGTATCCCCCCCAAAAAACCACAAATGTGTGCGTGCACACACTTAGTAAGTTGCATATCTGTAACACAAAGTTTGGGGAAACCTTCCACTTTGAAACGGAAATGCAGTTGAACATCCCAACTGGTAACTCTTAATAGAGTAGTTTAGTTATCGATGTGATAAATCAATTATTTCTCCCTAAATGATATTTCTTTACCCTTATTTTTCACAGTTCCATTCAGCCATCCCTAACTCTCTCACCACACCAATTCCTTGATTGAGTTCTCATGGCCACATGCAATAATATTCCTAGGGATTCTAACATGTAATAAGTCAATTAGAGCAGGCCTAGCTTTGGGAAAATGTCTTTGGTAACCCCCACCCCCTGCACAGTATGAACCCAGTTGATGACCGAACAGAACATTTGCTTTCTTTGTTCATTTTATTATTTTTCCTGAAATCCAATGAACTCTTTTTTTCCTAATTAGTTTTCTGCTGAGCAGTCTATCACCTTTGTCTTTTTCAAACTAAATAGATCAAACAGCTTTTGACCGTTGTCAGGAGACAACAAAGTTAAATCGTTTGGGGAGAGGGTAAAAATAGCTCTAACTGAATCTCTTCTGGGTTTTGGGGGAAACTAAAATATGTTCCTTTTCCTTTCAAATTGGCTGGCTGGCTTTATTCTTTCCTCCTCATATGACAGTAAACTGCTTTTTTTTTTTTTTTTTCCCTAGTCAACAGTGCAGCAGAGTTTAGATAAAGCATGGCACCCCTAGTCAGGTTTTTCCTCTCCTGGATGAAGACAAGCAAAACAGTACGTTTCGTCAGTGTGAATTTTTCTCCACCAAGATGGTCACCAGCTCTGCTCTACATAAATGTTATTAAACTCCACATTAAACAGCCTGTCTGTGTGAGTACTGAGCCCAGAAGTGCCTGACAGCTAATGAATAAACATATACTTTATTTCTAGCAAGGCTTTTTTAAGAATATGGTGCCTGAATACTTTTGGCAAAAAAGACCCATTTATTTTGTGTAAAAAACATATATATGCTCAAGTGGAAACAGAAGAAAACCAGGCAGATTGTCACTCCAATTCCCAAGTTTATGAGTAGGTGACTCTCTGATGGTTTTGCCTGAAGAATGTTAGAGGGACTCAGCCCCATTCCGCTCGCAGACGAGGTTGCTGCTGCGTTTCCAGGTGCAAACCCCCACGCGAGAGCCCGCTGTCCCTCGGCCATCCCAGGCCCTCTCCAGTGCGTTTATCTCTTTTTTCAAAACACAGGGATTTGTGAACACAGAATTCAAAGAGCTTTTTCCAAAGCACAGACAGTTTAGTCCTTATTTGGAAACAGAAATATGGTTTTAAAAAAAATCAACAAAGACAGCAGGTATCTCCAATGTAGAGTTTGGAACTAGAATTTCCGCTTTGTGTGTGTGTGTAAATATCCTTATTTTATACATGGAGACTTACATTGTTTTACTGCTTTATGAAACATATACATGCCTAGATCAAACCATTTATCTTCTTTAAGCATCACAGTGAAATAAGGAAGGGTTACTTACTACTTTTTCATCTCACAATTGATGAATGTATTATCCACATTTTCAGAATTTATCTGGGGCACCTGAGGCCGTCGATAGCCCAGGATATTAGCACAGAAATTACTTACTCTAAATGTATAGCACAAAGTTATACACTCAAATACTGTATCTGGAAATAATGAAACTAATAAGGCAAGTATGATACAAACATGTATAGTACTATATGTGGAATTTAAAAAACCCCCACAAAAACAAAGGATGCTTCTAACCATACCATAGGGCCTCCTGGTTTACCAAAGTAGGATGAACTGCTTTTGAAACTGCCACTTTAACGGATGGCTGAAACTTGCATTACCCACCAAGTACAATGAAGCATTGAGAGCTGCTCTCTGTAACAACGTGGACATGCTCAGAGGAAGGCCAGGGCCGTCATGGTTGATGACTGTTCATGGACAACGTCCTGGGCTCCTCTTGGCATCATCACCTTGGCACCGGGACTGTGGCTAACAACTGGTCAGCTTGGACTGTGAGCCTCTTGATGAACTCCGAGTCTTAGAACAAAGCCATCATTCTAAGAGGCAGTTTAGTGTGTTATAATGAACTGAAGGCAGAAAGCAAAGGCAGAGAGATACAGGCGCTCTGCTGGAAAGCAAAGTCATTAAAAATAATGAGCAGTCTTTCACTTCCTTCTTTTTATTAACTTTCTGCAAAGGACAACCCGGCAGTTTATTTTTTAGCACAGTCTCCACTTTTATAATATCCGTTAGCAGATGGCTAAAACTTTTCCACAACGTGCTCCACAATACCACCCTGGAAACCACTCTGGACCTTTTCCTTTCCCCCTTTTTCTCTGTGCATCTTAGAATTGGCTTTTGCAAAACTGCCTCTAAGCTAAACAAAAATTTGCCATCTCTCCCCACCTCTAAATATACAAAAGTAGCATTTTAGGGGAGAGTTGAAAGCGCAGAGAAGGACAAAGAAAAAGACTTTAAATGCTTATCGTAAAGTGCTATTTGTTCCAAAGTTCTCCCTCCAATGCTCCTGCTATACTAATTCATGTCGAGGAATCTCTAGGCATGGTTTCGACACTTAATTGTTGGCACTGTTTTGCTATTCAGAATTCTGATAGGAAGAGAGAAGCCTGAATGAACCGTATGGTTGGTTAAAAGCCAAAATTTTAGTCTTGAAGAGATTTCTAGAATGAATTATGAAAGTAACTGCCTCTGAGTTAGGGCTCTGTTCCCTTGGAGAACCGCTGCCTCGGTGCCAAATAGCAAAACGGAATTCTGATCTTTCTCCCCGTAGTTAATAACCTAAGCCAAGCTTTTGATCAAAGGGAAGGAAACACAAGGGCTAAAAACCTAGGGAGATTGTCAGCTTGACCAGAAGTCTCAGTGACCTGTGGGTCCAAGTGACCCAGGCTTCTATTCATCAAAGGGTAAGAGAGGAAGCAGACATTAAAGCACCTATTTTTATGTCAGGCAAGTGTCAGTTACTTTATTTATACTATTTAATTTAATCCTCACACTAACTTCAAAAATTTGGTGTTTTTATCCACGAAAGAGATATAGAAAGTTAGGATTTATTCATTCATTCAACAACTATTTATTGATCAATATCTATGTTCTAGGCATGGTACTGCATGCTGGGGACACAATGATAAGGAAGACAAGTACCTGCCTTTGCAGAGCTCACAGTGTCATGGGAATGATGACATCATGTACATATTTATGAGCCTGATGAGCATTATGGAAGGGCAGCTTTAGGTGCTTGCGCAGGTACAGAAAATAGAGAGATTACTTACTACACTGTTCAGTACATGATTATTGGAAGTCCACGGGATATACTAACTGAAGTCCACTGCAAACGTTTTGCTTGGAAAACCAAGTAGGCTCTTATGGAAATGTTCTATATCTGTGTTAATAAATGGACATGTAGCTATTGAGCTTCATGTAACTGAGGGGCTGAATTTTAAATTCCAATTAATTAAAAATTTAATTTTAATAGTGATATAGGGTTGGTAGCTATCATATTTGACAGCTCAATTATAGGTAATTCCCATGTGGCCAAAAGTACTCTGAAATGCTCCCCCTCCACATCAACTTTGGAGAGATGTGGGCATGAATTAGTCTAGGAAGCTTAAAGGAATTTCTTTCTGGGGGAGTCATATTCTGACTCCTCTAATCTAGGAGTCTTATATTTCCATGTTGCTCCAGGGAAGATATAAGTAGCTTTGAGAAACCAAGTCCAGCCCTGGCCCGTGTGCCTCAGTTGGTTGGAATGTTGCCCTGTAAACTGAAGAATTGAAGGTTCCATTCCCAGTCAGGGCACATGCCTGGGTTGCGGATGCATTCCCCAGTTGAGGGTGCATGCAAGAGGCAACCAATCAATCTCTCTCTCTCTGTCACATTGATGTTTTTCTCCCTCTATCCCTCCCTCCTTTCCCTTCTCTAAAATCAATAAGCATGTCCTCAGGTGAGGATAGGAAGGGACGGAGGGAGGGAAGGAAGGAGGGAGGGAGGAAGAAACTAAGTCCAATTTAGACTATGATTAAATTCATCCCCAAACAGAGCTGTGTTAGTTCTTAAAACCAAACTGTTCTACTGGGGTTACTTTGTCAACACAAGAGCAGAATTCCAGCTTTCCCTGTTACCCCTCATATATGGTGGGTCCTAAACCCTGCTGTAATCCCAGTTAGAGCAAGAGATGGAAGGGCAGATTAACCCCTGATTTTGTCAGTTACCTAAAGAGGAAGAGGATTAAAATACCCAGCTCCCAAAAGCAGAGCAGCAGCTATAGAGAACATCACACCCACGTGCCCATGCAGGTACTCACACACACTTGCACATGCACACACACGGGCATATCCTTAAAAATAAATACCCTTGGGCGTTGGTGTCTCTATTAGACTTGGTTACTAATATGTGCCTGACACAGTTATCTTGTTAAGATTTCTAATCAAGGAATGAAATAAAATAGAGGGTGATTTAAGCCCAAATAGAAATGGAACTGAAATTACTTTAGAGCTTTTGCCAAAGCACCTAACTTACTGAGCTTGTTTTAAAATAAGAAAATGTTATCTACCAAGTAATAAATACAATTAGTCCTATCAGACTTTTTTTTAAAACTTATTCCTGATAAAATTTACTACATTGCTGCTGACTTAAACTCCCATATTTGGTAGGTCTCTTGACCTCAGAGGCACATTCAGCTCCAGACTATTTCTTCATAGCATACAGTCAGATATACTTCGTACTTCTTGGACAAGCTCTGTGTGTCTGTCTTTCTACTTTGGATCTTCTGGATGTTAGTTCCTTAGCCAGCTGCTTGATCTCACATCCTCTAACTATAAGGAGATGCATGTATTTCTGACGTTACTGCCCTGTATTACTCACTCAGCCTTTACTGACAGACCACTGCCTCCGTGCCTGCCATGGGGTCTGGCAGCCACATCAGGAAGCAATGGGAACAGTCACAATGATCTCTTCTCTTAAATGTTAGGACAGGAATCAGACTATTAAAAATGTGATACAGATTGTACTTGAGTATGCTAGGTAGTTGCCAATTATCTCCACAAAAATTGGTCTTATGCAAGCACTATTCAAAAGCAAATTGGCTTGGGGCATGACTGACCACAGATCATTTCATGAGATAATAGTAATAAAAGCTCCCATGTTTAAAAGCCTATGATGTGCTAAGATATTTATTACACACAGTCATCATTATATTCAGTTTTCACAACAAGCAATAAAATATACGCAATAATTCCTGTTTTTCAAGTGAAGAAACATAATAACCTCTATGAGCCTAAACAGCTAGTCTGAGATCATATTGTCTGGAAGTTACAAACCCATTTAACTGCTATGGTCTGCGCTATTTCCATTTCATCACTCTCTCTTCCGCCACTCTCTCTTTCTGTGAGTAAGTTCCCTGGGAAGACAGAGAGAGAAAGAGAGAGGGAGAGGTGGAGAAGAGGGGGTAGAAAGAGAGAGAAAGAGAGAGATGGAAACAAGAGTTGAGGAAGAATGCCAAGTTGTCTAACTTTATCAGGTTAGTAGAAAACAATAAAATGTTTGCCTTTCAATATATGTTCTCTTACCTTCACTTAGTACAATACTAAGGACAAATGAGGTGTTTAGGGAATGAAATAAATTTTTAAAAATATGTTCTCAAAATATTCATTAGAAATATAGTTTTGAGTGGGTATTTTGTTCAAACATTGTATAAGTGCTGGAATACTGTGAAGAACAAGAAAGAAAAGTTTCTTGCCTTTGAGGGCTCATATTCTGGTGGAGGATATGCAATGAACAATGTAAGTCCAGATGGTGCTGAGAGATAAAAAGAGAGTAGAACACAGTGATGTGATCTGATGCTCTAAAGTGCCTGATGATCAGAGAATACTTGCCAGGGAGATGGCCTTTGATTGAAGAGAAAAACTCTAACTAGGAACCATCAAAATCTATGAGGAGAGTGTGCCAGGCAAAGGGACCATCATGTTGCATGGGCAGTCAAGAAAGGGGCGAATCAAAAATGTTTCTTGGAATTTGGTTTTGACCATTTACTGAAACTGGAAGACCTGGAACAAGCAAATTGTTTGAGGGGAAATCAAAAGTTATATTTAATTTCCAAAAGGCATTTCTATGATGCTTACTTTTACCAGGTAGACTAGAAATAAAAAATATCTTAATTCTGGTAATTTTCCATAAAGATTTTATACACTTAGTGAACTCATCAACTATTTTCATTTTGAAACAAAAATACAATAAATGTTTATATTTTTTTTAAAATTAGCTTTATTTTACTAATTTTAATCAAGGAAAACAGAAGTCTTTGGAAATGTCATTTTTACTTTTTTAAGACTCTCAAGACTATTTTTTAACTACTCCATTATATACCTAAACATATTTTTAAAATAAACTTTGTGTTGAATCAAAAATTCAGTTTTCTGTTGGATCTACTCAAAAAGTACATGAAAGGTCATAGCAAAAATCCCCCCCAACTCCTTGGGTCTATGGTCGTTGGATTTAGGGAAGATTATGAATTAGTAAAATCTTTCCTTTAAAAATACAATGATGTATAAAGTCAGTTCTGGAAGAAACAATATAGTTACATTATTATAATGCAACAATTGCTACAAAGATGGCAGGAAAAGTCAGCTATCCTGTGTAGAGAAAGGAGTCAAATCTCTTAAGCCACTTTTGGAAGAAAAAGGGTTTCTTTAGCAGGAAGAGTTCAGGGTGGGGGGAAGGGCAATCTGGGCCAACACAGCAACAAAAGCATGGTTTTATTATTATTATTATTTTTATTATTATTATTATTTTGAGAAAATAAACTGCCACATGACCAGACAATTTAACATTCTCCTGATATATGTACCTTAAGAAAAAAAATCATTTGAATGTCTTGGCATCTGATCCATCTTGATGCTTTGTTGAGTCCTATTAAGGTAATTTCACTCTCCTAGTTTTAGGATGACTTCAGAACATTAGAAATATAGCAGAGTTTTAAAGGGGTGTTGACTTTTAAAGTCATCATTTGTTGCCTTAAAACTGTTCTAAAGAAATTATGTGACAATTATGAACTTAATTGTCTACATATTTGGAGAGAGATTCATTTGTTAGAGCTCTGAAATTTATATAGACAGAATAACTGGCAAGTGTCTGTAGTTCTTATTCTTTAATTGAATATTTTAGTAATATGTAGTACTATCCTCCCTAAATATATCATCTTAATATGAATGCCTTGTCGTTGTAATTTTTCATGTAGTTGGAGTTTCTTGTAAGTATAAAACACATTCAGATACAAACAGAATTAGAATATAAAGTATTTCGTAACTAGTTTTTTAACCTAATGATTGAACGGCCATAAGTTACTAGGAATACTGATCTTATTTAAAGATAATTATAAAATCTAAATAATTAAAAATGTAAAGTCTGTGTAACTTGGTTAATTTCTGCTGACTAGTAATTATAATGATGAAAAATATATCTTTCACTCTGGCTGGTGTGGCTCAGGGCGTTGAACACTGTCCTGCAACCAAAGGGTTGTCGCCGGCTCGATTCCCAGTCAGGGCACAGGCCTGGGTTACAGGCCAGCTTTCCAGTGGGTGGCACGTGAGAGGCAACCACACACTGATGTTTCTCTCCCTCTCTGTCTCTCTCCTTTTCCTCTCTCTAAAAATAAATAAAATCTTTAAAAATATATATATATATCTTTGATAATAACAGTGGTCTAGATAAATTCTAATTAACCTCCTATAGTTAGATTTAGTTGCTAGTCATTGTTTATAGAGTTGAATGGTTTCTCCTCATTATCCTAATTGTAAAAGCAGTAGAGTATGCAAATTACTGGAAAAATTTCCTACTGATAAACTATGTATATGAAACATCAAGTAAGTTAATATATTCTTTTATGTCATTAATCAGTTGGTTAAACTCTCCTAAAATGCAAACTCACAGGGCTGACCCCACCTTTCAAGCCTCCAAAGAGTCATTTACATTGTCAATAATGTAGCCAAGACAACAAATGCATTTTCTTATCATTTCCTTCTAAAAGCCTGGAGGCTTTTAGTTATCCTTGCAGAGACTCTAGATTATAGCCCATCTATAACACTATTTATAATAATATCATCAGAATCCCAAATCAAAACCTGGGGTGGTTAAACTGCTCGGTATGCAATGCAATAAAAGATGAGTTTTCCAGACTATAGTTCTGAGGAACAAAACCTGTTGGAAAAGAAAAGAGGGAAGAATTTCAAGGATTGTTTGTTTTTCTTTTTTAACTTGGCTTTTCTACACTCCTTTTTCTAAGATGCCATTTGTACATACAAATCACTTGAGTTTATTTTTAAAACCCACACAGAGAGATATTGTTTTGTTGTGGTTAAATCCTAGTCAGTAGACACTCAGAGCTTCCCATTGTGAAAGGAAATGAAGGCTGGCTGAGTCTTTAAGAGGCCTCAGTGTACACGTGGCTCCTTTCATCTCAGGCTTGTAATTGTTGTGATTCAGCCTGGAGCTTATTTCCAAAGGTAGCCTACTGAGAAAACCCTCAGTACCTAACCCAAGGTACATTAAAGAAGGTTGTTGCCACAGACGAAGCAAAGTTTGCATTTATATTAATGAGCAAAAGGACAAAGGCACTTTTCTTCATCATCTGAAACTCCTTCAGTTGTACCAATATGTTGTATTGCTGACATCATCCTACAGCTAAAGGATCCAAGGCACTTTGTTGAAATGCAACCAACCATCAAGATGGATCAATGACAAGGGGTTAATATCCAGAATACATAAAGAACTCATACAACTCAACACCAAACAAACAACCCAATTAAAAAATGGACAGGGGACCTGAAGACACACTTCTCCCAAGAAGAGATACAAATGGCCAACAGATATCTGAAAAGATGCCCAACTTAACTGGCTATTAGGGAAATACAAATCAAAACTACAATGACATACACCAACTCACAACTGATAGAATGGCAATTATCAACAAGACGAGTAATAACAACTGTTTGAGACATTGTGTAGAAAACGGAGACCCTCATTCACTGCTGGTGGGAATGTAAGCTGGTACTGGCTATAAAAAACAGTATGGAGGTCCCTAAAAATTAAGAATAGAATTACCATATGACCCAGCAAGCCCTCTTCTGGACATCTATCTGAAAAATTTGAAAACATTTATTAGCAAAAACATATGCACCCCTATGTTCATTGCAGCATTATTTACAGTGGCCAAGACATGGAAACAACCGAAGTGTCCTTTGGTACATGATTAAATAAGGAAGTTGTGGTACATATATGCATAATGGAATACTGCTCAGCCATAAGGAAAGAAGAAATACTGCCATTTGCAACAACATGGATGGACCTTGAGAATAGCATGCTAAGTGAAGTGAGTCAGACAGAAAAAGTTAAGAACCACATGATTTCACTCACATGTGGGCTATAAAACCGAAAGCAACACATGAACAAACAAGAAAAACAAACAAAACCTCAATGACACAAACAACGGTATGGCAGTGACCAGACGGTAAGTGGTGGGGGGGATAGTAAACCATGGAAAGGGTCAAATATAGGTGGATGGAAGATGATTTGACTTTGGGTGGCAAACACATAGTGCGATATACATATCATGTTTATACAAGTGTACACTTGAAACTTATATGATCTTACCAATGTCAACACAATAAATTTAATAAAGAAAAAATATGTATAGTAATAATAATAAAAGATGGGGGAAGGGGATGGGGAGTGGTGGGGAAGGGTATAGGGAGATATATGGTGATGAAGGAGATTTGACTTAGGGTCATGAACACACATGTGTTAGAGATGTGTTATAGAATTGTCCATCTGAAACTGGTATAATTTTGTTAACTAGTGTCACTCCAATGAAAAAAGGAAAAAGATGGATCAGAACCCAAGGCTTCCAAATGAATTTTTTCCTTTTAAAGTATATCTACCTGGATATACTTGACTGGAAGGTGTTAAACCCTCCAGTCATGGGAGAGATTATGTTCTCTCAGTGGTTCCGATTTGTGGGCCTATGTTGGTCCATAGTGCCCTTCCTGGGGCTCTAATATCTGCCTTCTAGGGAAATGCTTTTTCTTATAAGACTAGACTGAGTCTCCTCAAATTTAAATCCCTTCTCCCCAAAGGGTAGAGGATTGTCTTCCTTCTTGCTACCTTTTTAGCATTTGTTACAGTATAGTGTTACTGTTTAGCAACCTGGCCTTCAGATTATATTAGACTGTGAATTCCAGGAGGGCAGAGACATTCTTCTCATGTCTACATCCTTTGTGCACAGCATGTGGTAGACCTGAATCAGTATGTGATGAATTAAGGAGTCATGGTCTGACCATGCATCTAAATTTAAGTTCAGAAAACTGGATCAGAGTGATGCTGGTTCTAAGGTCTTTTGATGATGATACCTTTTTTGCACTTAACACTATGAAGTGAGTACAAGCTTGTCTTAAATGCAGATGTCTCTCAGAAACAGAAGAAAAAATAATAACTAAAAAATGAAGTGGGAAACGAGGGAGGGAATAATATTATCAAAAAAGACAGTAATGTGAAAACTTTTAATGAGCTATTAGCTTTTGTACTCTCACTTTTAGAATATTTCATGAGGATAAGATTTCCATGTACATCTTTGTCCCTTCATTCACTGAATCTTCAAATTGCCTAGAAACTGATTAAGTCTTTGGGTTATTTGGAAGAGGTTATTTCATCTTTCTTCGTAGAAATATATTTTAAAACCCTATGTGGGACATTGCTACCCTGGCACCATGGTCTCTCTATGCCTATAATTACATGTAGTTAAACATATTTAACAACTGGATAAATATTTAATATAAAATTCAACTGATAAATAAAAAAAGTAGACCCTCTTACTTTCTGAATAAACTAAGATATAGATTACATAGACTTGTTTACCAAGTGATAAAAGTTGTAGTACCCTTAGTTCATCAAAGTATCCTAATAATTTCAAGTCATTTATTAAAATTTGGGAATTATTGGTGTGCTCTTTTATTTGATGCTATTGTTATTAATTAAAAGATACCCCTACCTGAACTACAATTGGCCCTAAGAAACACTTTCTCTTAAATTAATAGTACATATTAGGTCTGTGCTGGTACTTTGTGGCTGCCAACAAAAGGTTGGGCACCTTGGTGTAGATCCAGGAGCCTGCGTTTCTCCACCACCAGCATCACCGTTATCACTACCGCCTGCCATGCCACGTGCCTTGCCCCCTCCTGACTCCTGGGCCACATCACAGCAGGAGGGGCCACTGCAGATTCTCTGTCACTCTTCATCCCATCCACTCTGCAGCTACTGAGGGTCGCCCTTGCCCACTACTCCCTGGCCCCATTATGCATCTCATTAAGGAGGATATGGGTTCAGTACTTTAAATAATTTATCCTGTCACCCAGAAGCCCTGTATTTCAATATTTTAATGGCCATTATTTGTAGTAGCGCTTACCAGATGAAGACTAGCCTGCCTAGAATGTTCTAGTCTTTATAGATCACTGGACTAGCAAACGAAAGTCTAATTCCTTTAAGTGAGCCCATCATCTATAACCTGCAATATAATTTCTAGAAACTTGGCTTTGACACCGGTAAACATGAAGTGAGAAGGTGAAATAGACAAGTATTCATGCCATCCAATTTTCATGAATTAACTAAAAATGATCGTTGAGTACAAGTCAAGTACTAGACATATTTTACTCAATCTTTGTAGCAACTCTGTTTTGAAGTATTATCATCATCATATTATAAGTGGAAAGCTGAAGGGCAGAGAAGTTAACCAAATGATCCTAGGACCAATACTCTGAAAGGAGGAAAGACAGAATTCAAATCCCCATGATTCATCTCAGAGTCTGAACTTGTAATCACTACGTTATACTCTCTTCCTACCAAATAAATGATTATAGTTCCTCTAAATGACCAGTCTTGTGTAGTACGATGAATAGAACTTTGGCTTGAATTCTGATTTCATCACTAACCAGTTGAAACTTTAGCAAAGTTATTTCATCACTGTAAACTTCCATTTGCTCATCTCTAAGCTGGAAAGAGTAAAACCTTCATTAGAACATTGTTAGAGGAATTAAATAATAAAAATAAAATGATTACTATTGTACCTGGAACATAGTAAGTCTTTGATGAACATTAGTTGTGCACTTTAAAATGCCTCTCATTAGCACTATGAGGGCAAGGACCCTATCTGGTTGATTGTCATAACTATAATAATCATACTTGCTAACTACTACATATGTAACCCTCATAAAAGGCCAGGCATGCTTTCAGTCATTCACTTACATTAATTCATACACTCCTCTCAACTACCTTCAATATACCTGAGATTGGCATTATGATCATCCTCATTTTATAGGTAAGGAAAGAGGAGCAAATCAGGTAAGTTGCTCGAGGTCACTCCCAGAGACGAAATGGTAGAACCTGGCTTTTCTCTCGGGCAGTCTGGCTCCAGAGTTAGTGTTCTAGCCACTTTGTGCATTCTTGTCGTTTACTAGGGTTTCAATAAATATTTGTAGAGGAATGTATAATTTCTTAAGCTCCACATTTATTATTTCTTTTGTTAGATTTAAACCTCTGATGTCTAAGAAATGTGAAACCTGATGATAGACTGTTATAATTCTTTCACTTGAATATTTATGAATTTGCTTGTTGACCTTACAAAGATAACATATTTTGATAGGAGAAAGAAAATTGCAAACAAAAATGACTGTGGAAAAGACCCAGTTAAGAAGCTAAACTCAAGACTCCAAATTTGGTTTCCAATCTCATTAGCCTCCTGAGAATCTAATACTTTTTATGCATTTAGGGTCAGAAACAATCTGTTTAATAGAAAAAAAACCATGCCTATTTTTATAGATTGGAATCAAACACAAAAATAGAGTTTATTTCTAGAAATTTACAAAAGTTTTCTGTAAATGGATAAAACACAAATCAGAACATAATTCAAATGTGATTCATCTTTCGGTCTAGATTGTCTCGAGGAGGCATCAAATATAATCAATAACTTTAAAAACTTAGACTCTTTAAAGAGAAAAAATCCTCTGATTAAAAAATATTTTTGAATACTCATTCCAGGTGTCCTCAATTTATAGTTAGCTTTGAATATTCATATGTCATTGTACAAGTAGGCAATCTGAAAACTGTTGAGACACGAATACTAAATAAACTGTTTTTAAAAATTAAAAAATTGTTTAGTACTATTGTTTAATATCTATTATTTTTTTGAGGGTTTACACTAAAAGTGTAAGTTCAAAGCAAAATTTTAAATGTCTCCAGTGGCTTTTTTTAAAATAAGAGAAAGTATATTTAAAAAGTCACAGAGGTAGAAAAGGTAAGCCAGCTGAGCTGCATGGGCTCAGGAAAAAAGTTACAGAAGTAAAAGAAAGGCCCTTGGAGCTTAGGAGAGAGAAAGGCAAAGGTAACACACCTGGGGAGAGGCGAGCAGGGAAAGGCAAGGCGTGGGCAGGCTCCAGAGAGTGGGCGCCTGGGAAAGAAGGGGCAAAGGTCCGGGCATGCTCCAGATGCGGAGGGCACACTCTTAAATGATTCTTAAGAGATAAAGCTTCCCTGGTTAGACTTATTTACTTTCTTTTATTGATATCAGTGAAATAATATTTTATCACATTTACTGTGTTGAGAAACCATGAACCGGAGAAACGGAAACAGGTTTAAGTGTATCATCCTGCATGGTGGTAAGAATTTCTTTGAGACCTGAAAGGTTGCCTAATGAACCAATGTCATATAACTAGTAACTTCTTAGGCTAAAAGTCATCTCAAGGCTATCTCAGTCCAATGCCTGAAGTACTCATTGCTACACATGGAGTCAAGTACCAAACTATCTAAAAACTGTTTTATGGGAAAGGGGAGGATCTGAAGACTGTCAAGCCTTAACTAATACTAATAACTTGAAAGCTGGTGCACATCAATTTTTAAAGCTAAAGTTCTTCAGGAGAGATGTAGGAAGTGTTCATTCTTTAGGTCTAATTTTGAATTCTTGGGTGAAGAATACCATCTTGGACTTGTTTCAGAGGTAGCAAATGAGAAACCAAGCACAGTCTACTTTGAGCTTAAGAAATGCTCTCAAGTGAGAAATTCATAAATTTTTTGGGAAGACCCAAAGTCCTACAATGGTAAGATCATGGGTTCTCAAGTAAGACAGTCCTGAGGTGAGTCCTGCCTCCATCTTTACTGCATTTTTTTCTTAAAGGTCCTCCTCTTTAAGGACTGTTCTAAAGACTAAAGGAAGCAACTCATGTAAAGTGCTTAACACAGTGCCTGGCCAAATAAATCTCTGCCCAAATCCTCCATTTGCCAGCTGTCTGACACTGGGCAGTTCACTTATTTTGCTGTGCTTCAATTTTAATTCCTCTGTAAAAATAGGAGATATAACACAAATTTTGAAAGTTTGTTATGAGAATTAGGAAACATGCAAAATTTCTGACATTTAGAGAGTACTTAAATGATAATTGTGATTAGTATTAAGTCTCAATTCCACCACATATGTTGTATACGTATATAATGTGTTATGTTTAAATTTTACAATTTTTAAAAGAGTTATTGGCAAGACTAAAATGCAACTCCTCAATGAAGATGATACACATGAAGTGAGGAAAATAGTTAAATAAATCTCATAAGTTTAACTTAAATTTGTTCAGATGCAATCAAACTACAGTCCCAAACTAAAGTTATTTTTAAAAGTTAGTCTGGCAATGATTTCTTTAAAAGTATCTTCAGAAATTCCACATTATAGAAGAGGCACAAACTCCTTTTGGGTTCTTAGTTAGTCAAGCTGAACACCTTTTGATTTGAAAAGCAATTTTCCTATTTGTATGTTCTGGAGATGCCCCTTGACTTTTTAAAGAGCTATGGTCAATACTACAATGATTCATGTTTTTGTTCCAGTAAAGGAGGATTTCTCGAAGTCTTTCTTGTATTTTCTTAGTTTCACTACTACTCAATACTGTTTGGCAATGAGCACCATATAAGCATGAGAAACTATTTTTATAAGACTATAGGAAAAATATTAAAAATGTGACTTCTAAATATAAAAAGCTTATCTGTGTTTTTTCAAAGCAGAAGCAAATAAGACGTGTGTGCAAACTACAAGTTGGTATGGTTTCAAAGCCAGTCTCTGTGTAGACACAAGACAGCCACGGCAGATCCAGATCCTTCCTGTCTGTCAAAGAAGAATGTTCCCAATGCACAAAGTCCCTACATCCACTTGGATCGGGGATTCATTGATGGGCTTCAGTCACATGCTCATTCTTGAATTTGTGCTAAAGGGATGGACTTTGCTCATTGGTTTAGGCCTAGGTAACAACTCTTATTCTTACGACTGGGCCATAGGGTCCATCGCACCACATGGTCAGAGAGTGAGAAAGAGCTGGATCTCTAAACCAATATCAGCAGTGACTGCAGGATGAGGAGGAAGGGCCCCAGAATGGCCAACAATCAATGCCTATCATTGGGAATTCATACTATTTACAAAACCAGTTCAAGTTTCTCTCCTGTGATTAGATACTTAGTTTCTGAGGACAGGGTTCCCATCACAGCCCCTGACATACAGAAGGCATTCAAACAGTCCACATACAGGCTTTGTTCCTCTTTGCTTTCTTCTCAACACAGCAGCTAAAGTGACCTTGTGAGGTGATAAGTTATATCATGTGAATCTCAGTGTCTTTCCAGTTCATGTCAAATACAAGTCATATTGCAAATGACGCAAAGGGTCCTTCACAGTCTGATCTCCCACTACCTCTCTGTCCTCATCGCCTGCTATCTCTTTATCCTGCACTCCGCTCCAGCCTGGCTGGCCTCCTCACTGCTCCTCCAAAATGCCAGGCCTGCTGCTGGTGTCCCTCTACCGGTAACACTCTTCTCTCAGACAGGCACGAGGCTCACTCCCTCTTCTCCCTTAGGCAGTTAACTTCCTCCAGTACACCTTTCTCTGGCCAGCCTATCTCTGTTGTATCCAGCCCATGAACTCTTGTTCTCTCTTTCCTGTTTGATTTTTCACTATAAACTTTATCACCATCTGAAATACCTACGTTATTCTTTTGTTTGTTTGTTTGTTTTGTTCCCATTACTAGACTATAAGTGCTATGAGGTTTTGGGTGTTTTACTTCACGACTCTATTCCTAGCACCAGAATTATGTCCAGCATGAATGTATGCACAGGAAACATTTACTGAATGAATGGATGATGTTTCACTGCTTTTATTCACCCTCCAGGCCTTAATGTAAGCAATGTTTCTTAATGTTCATGCCCTGGGACAGTGAGGCACTCTTATTCTGTATTTTGATAGCACTTTTGCTATCACTGTTGGCTCCATAATGTAGATGCTGTTAACCTTACTCACTCTTATGCTTAGCAGAGAAAATGTTCAATAATAAGCAACGTTAAGCAAATGACCAATGTCCTGAGTATAACACTTAACAGTGATTGTTCATAAAGGTGTCAGGAAATCTTACATTGTATCAAATTGTCAGTTATTCCAGAGAGAAAAATAGGTAATTTGATTATGTCTCTCTCTTTTTTTTTTTTTTTTGCTATTATATTACTCACCTCATGAGAAGTGAGGTGTTCACCCTGATGGATGAGCCTACTGCAAGTCGAACCAAAGACTCAAACTTTCTTCAGCCATTATTGTTTTCTATATTTCTTTTAGTGCCCTCACTCCAGCACACACACACACACACACACACACACACACACACACACACACACACCCTGAAACAGTTTATTATGTTTACAGCATAGTATAGCAATATATTCATTAACATGAACATACCGTCAGAAAGTATAAGACTTCTAAGTATCTGTTTCTTTCACAAAGTGTTCTGTGGAGTGGAATGAGGCAGGAAGAAGCCTGGTCTAATAGAGGAGAGAATGGGAGGGAGGAGGGAAAGGCCCACAGGAGATGCAGCTACACAGGCCCTCAGGGCCTCACTTTGGCCCGGTACCCCAGGCTGGCCTCCAGCATGACTCAATTTGAAGCCCCCTCAGAAGACTTGGCGAGCATTACTTCCTGCCCCAGTCAGACTTGGCTCAACAATTGGAACAGGCCAAAGCCTGCAAAAGAGCCCATTAGTAGATTCAGCAGTCAGGAACTGGGGGAAGGGAAAGAGGAAATAGGCAAGAACTGAAACCTGTTAAAACAACATTAATTCCCCATATGTGTCATCCTTTATCAACAGAGCTCACATTGAAGACTTGTGAAAGATTTGAAATTCTAAAAAGGATTTTCTGTGCTGGACACTCTTTCATACCCAATATAAGACACAGATAATATTATTTTTTCTAACAATTATAAACCTGAAGATGTTAGAACATCAAAATTTCCCAAAAAAGACATCTGAAATAGTCTGACACTGTTAGTCTAGCCTACAAAGACTGTATGAGTGGTTTGAAGACATTATGTGTCTATTTGTATATTTGACTAACTTGTACATGAAAAATACACCTATAAATATCAAAGAAATTGGAACAAAAGCCAGGTACATATGGGGTCACACTGAGAAACACAAGTAGTTAGTTCAAAATACCAGCTTCTAATACTATTTTTAAGAGTGTTTAGGTACATACTGATTTTTTTAAAATGGCAGCATTACATACCTAAAATATTGTGAAACTTGTTGGTTCTGGGTAATAATAACAATACAACTGATACTGAGCACTCACTATAGGTCAAACAAGACATTTAAAAATGTTGTAGATAACTCATTTAATCTTCATAACTGATAAACTCACCCTGCCTGGCTCTCTCACTGTACTTCTCTGGGCATAACAGCCATTTGGAAACATCTAGGTTTCCTTCTTAAATTCCCATTCTCTGATGACTTGCTACTCTTAGTCATCCTTCACCTTGGCTTTTAGTCATACTTCAGACTGTAACATTTGCTCTGACTCTTGGATCCTCCTATCACACAAGAAAAGTGAGTTTGCTTTATACTTCTAATGTGGGTTATCTCTCTGAACAGGTTTGGGATTTGCTTTTATGGTAAAAACTGAGGATTGGCCCTGATTTTTATTTCATGCTGTTTTGCAGCTGGGATAAAACAGTCTGGATGTCTAGAACCAATCCGAATATTGACAATTCCATAAACTAGTGCACCATATGCTAGCATATATAATGTCTTGGAGACACATTTACCCCCATAGACTGCGACCAAGATTACCTATCTTTAGAAACATTCCAAATGAAGACTTCTCAAAATGGTTGAATGCATCCTTAGACTCTTCTCAAATCTTCTTATAAAGTTATAATTTTGCACCAGGCATATGCTACACACAGCTTGGCAAATATTATCCTTTGGCTATTTAAACTTAGTTGAATTGTAAGCTGGAGACTTATTCAGGTGGTATTGCCTGATATCCTAAACCAGCCACTGATTTGTTGGGGGAGATCAGGCACCCACCGTTGTCAACCTTCTTTATGTCTCAGCCATGATTTCATGAGCAGCAGCAGCCCCACAGTTACTAAAGGGAGGAGGGATGTCTCACTCATTGCCCTCTATCTAGACTTAGTGAAAAACTTGAAAGACAATTATGATTTTGCCTTGGAAGTTAATTCAACAAATGCTTGTTAAGTATAAATTATGTTGTAAGTAGTGTGATAGGCTGTGGAGATATAAGAACAAATAATAATAATAACACTAATAATAATCATTAAGCTCTTTGCTAAGCATGGGAGATTATTTGATCTTTAGAATATTATGATAATTACACTACAAATATCCTATCATCTCATCTTTTAATGAGGACACTGAAGCATAGTAAAGTAACTTGTTCAAAGTCACTCAGCTAATAGGTATTGTAGTGCAACTGGATTCTAGTTCTGACTTCTGTCTAAATTCAAGGTCCTCACTTTGACCACTCCATGCACAAATGTTTATAAAAGAGATCAGAAAGATGTGCAAATAATTTTAGTACTATTTATTTTTGTTCTTGACCCATACATTTTAAAAATTGCTCTTTTATAGGTATTCTTTGGCTCCATCAGTGCAGGTGGAGTTAGAGAGTTCTGCTCTACAATACCCAGGGCTCAGCTATACTAGGCTGGTAGCTCCATACTGAGAAATATTGGAGGCACTCTTTCTAGGTTGTTATACTGCAGAACTAACAGAAACATTTGACGCATGATTGTGTGGCTTTGAATTTTTTATTATAACTCTTGATGACAAGAGCCCCAAAGTAACAGAAACCATGGCTGGCTGTTTGTTTCAGCAAATGCTGAAAAGTAGAGGTAGAAGGTGAAAAACCTATTATTTTTCCTCCCATCAGTGTTTTAGCATTAGAGATTCACAACAGAGTATCATCTTGATTTTTAAAGTTCTACCTAAGACACAGGTGGCTATCAACCACTGGACAATACTGCCCTTCATTGACAATGTTTTTATTCCTTTTCAGTTATTGGAGCTATTGGCTAGTGTGGAAAAAAAAAGGGGGGGGGATGCTATAATAAAACTGACAAGTTTGGTGACAGAAAGTAACCTCACAGGTGATCTGAGAATAAATTACTAATGGGGAAGGTCATGGTGGGTGGTCATGCCCAGGCCTATAACTTTTTAGTAAAAGGCTTATCTTCACCTTAAGCCCGCTGTATTCATTGGTCTTGTGCATCAAGGGTAACAGACCTTAGCAATGCCAGAGTTCTCCTCTCTTGCAGACCCTCGAAGACAGAATCACACTCAAGGGAGCATCTGAGATCTGGCTTCCAGGCATTGCCATCAGGTTGTCTTGAATAAACTCAGTTTTACTCTAATAAAAATTCTCTACAGGTTTGGACATTTTTACATCAGCACTAGAAAGTTAAAGGCAGGAATCACGTCCCGATAATAAAGAGCTTTGTAGGCCATGTTAAAAAGTCTATAGACTTTCCATTTTATATTATTCCTTCTCAGTTGCTCCCAACCCTAACATGGTTTCTTCCAAGACCTAGCCATACTCTTATACTAACATTTGAAAAAGACTCTCCTTGACCAAACTTGAATCAGGCTCCTCTGAGTCCTTTTTGACTAGCCCTTAGACTTGGGTTCTGTCCTTGGCCTGCTGTTAGGTTTATGGCAAGAACCCTCCTGAGTCTGTTTGATTTAAAAAAAAAAATTCTGATCCTTGACATTTTATCACTCTGGCCTACCTTCAGCAAAAATCCTGTCAAGTCAGGTTAGCCAGAATCCCCTTAGACCTGATATTTCTTCTTAGCAATTTTCTATTCGCTGTCCCTCACCTTGATCCTTGGTTACAAATCTCCACCTGTTCTTGTTGTATTCAGAGTTGAACCATCCCATCTCTCTTCTCTACTGCAAACCCCCCACTACATAATTCCACCAGAAAAAAAGTCTTCCTTACCATCTTTACCAGTGCCATGAAAAAATTCTAACCTTTTTTTCCACTCTCTCTTTTTAAAATTAATCTTGGTGGGGGGGGGGAGAGAGAGAGAGAGAGAGAGAGAGACTGATTTGTTGTTCCACTTATTTATGCTTTCATTGTTTGCCTCTTCTGTGTGTTCTGACTGGGGATTGAACCCACAACCTTGGTGTATCAGGACAACGCTCTAATCAGCCAAGCTACTCAGCCAGGGCAAAACTTTAACAACTTTTAATTTTTTTCCCTGTTTCATTAAAAGTATCTTTTAAAATCAACTGATATGTATGGATTTTTGATTAACCACAACAGATGTACCCTGTGTTCTGCAGAATTTTAAACTTCATGCCATTAACTTTTCAAGTGTTCACTAAATAAATAAATAAATAAATAAATAAATAAATAAATGATGAATAAGGTGACCTTTAAAAATATTAACTCGGTAGAATTACAGATGCTCCTCCACTTAACTATTGGGTTTGGTCCTGCTAAACTCATCCTATATTGAATATTATAAGCCAAAATTTCATTTAATACTACACTGTAGAGTCATGGTTGGTTACCTGCTGTGACTGTGCCTGACTGGGAGCCAGAGCCCACTACCTCTGCACAGCATCATGGGAGTGTATTGGAGCATGTTACCAGACCAGGAAGAGATCAAAATTCCAAATAGAAGCAGAGTTTCTACTGAATATGTATCACTTTTGCACCACTGTAGAGTTGAAAAATCATTAGTTGAAACATCATAAGTCAGAGACTGTCTGTATACCTAGTAAAACTGCTCAAAACATTTTATAAATACATGGCCAGAAACCTGTCAAGTTCTAGAGTAAAGCTTGCAAATTAACTCTTAACGATTTTCAGTTTTCTTTGATGAAGAAATAATATTCGATAGTGTAAAAAATGTCTATAAGTACATTCAATTAAAATCAAGTAAAAGAGCTAAGCAGCTTAAATTTGAAAAAGAAACAAGAAACAAGTGATTGGTAACCATTAGGGCTCAGATGAATTTACAACCTTATGCCATTTTTCTTAAACATAATGTTACTGTTGAAAGAAAGTGGTTTAAAAATCTTTTTAACTTAAGAAATGTTCACATATCAGAGATGTTTGAAAAGCTGTATTTTACTGCAGAAAGTGAGATTTATTATAGTTACACCAAAAAGTATTATTTCCTGTTACTAGAAAGGATTTTCATGTTTTTATTTCCTCACTTTCTGAATATACATTTGGTTGGTTATAACCAGATGGACCAAACCCAGAGAATGTAGACCAGATGAATTGTAAACATTCCACCCTCCAGCCTTAATCTTATCATTTACATCATTCCTACAAGAGTCCAAAGCCACATTAAAACTATTACCTGGAGGGCATTTCTAACTGCTAATGAGATAAACAGGATACGTTAGTTGTAATTCTAAAAGCTTGCATAATTTGACAAGGATTTCAGGCAGTTAGCTTACCAAACTGTTTTTAGACTTTAGGATCAGTTCTCCACTTCCTTTTCCTCCCCCTCCTCTCCTCTATTCTCCTCTTCTTCTCTGCCTGGATAGGAGCAAACTCTTTCTCTGTGAAATCTCTCTAAAACCTACCTTTAATGCTGACATAGGTTGGACAGACCTATTATTTATGGGTGAGGGCCAACTTTCACTATAGGAAGCTATGAATAGCTTTTCTCTAGAAAAGTGAAGGGTAAAGAAGAAACATTCCAAAAGATTTTGGTGTGTAACTTTCTGAAACTATGATTTAATTTTCTGTAATTATGACAAACATCAAGCATCAAATATAAAAAATAATAAATAATCACCCATGTACCCACAAGCCAAATCAATTAAATGTTGGAATTTTCACTATAATTTTAAAAAGTCTTTTCTAAATAAAATATTTCAGATTGTTGAAGCCCACAGTGGATGATTTCCTCAGTTCATTTTGTTCCCTTCCCAGATGTGACCACTTTCTTACATTTGTAGATTGTTATAACCACAAATATAGTATATTTGCATCACAAAAGATATATTTATTAACAGTATATATCTTTTAAAAATTCTATTGTGTATATACAATTTTTTGTACATTAAAAAAATTAAATGTTACATATGTAATTTTGGTCAGTATGTTTTTTAATGTTCCATTGTGTTTTATATTCATTTTCCCTTGCTGATAGATATTTAGGTTACTTCCAACTATTTTCTACTATAAATAGATAGGTCTTGGTGCTGCCAAGTTGAACAGTAACAATTTCACAGAACATCAACATCAAAAAAGGCCATTCTGTGAGTGTGATAGATCAGGACAAAAACCAGAGGAACTAGGTAATCGTGTTTGAAAGTAGTAAAAAACATGAACGTTATTCAAACAACAAAGATGACCAAACATCCCTCCATCCTCACTAACAGGAGTGACTGCTTCTTCTTTACCGATTATTCCTTTAAATTCATTCCAGGCCTTCTTGCTATATAAGCTTTAATAGAATAATTATACAGTTACTCCACTTCCAGACAACATCCAACTCAGAGCATAGCTACATGTCTTACACCCTCTCTCTGTCCCCTACACAGCCTGTATCCACAAGCTCTTTCTGACCTCTTTCAATGAGATGTCTCACATTCACCACAGTGAACCTTCTCCCTCAGTGCAACGAATAAGAAACCCATTATTGTACAAGCTGAGGTATGTTCCTGGTGGCTGGTGACTGGAGAGCATGAATGCTAATGAGATTGGCCATCTTTTCATGTGTACATTGGTTGGAATAACCTTCAAAGGCGTACATTCACTTTGTCTTCAAGACAATCAGAGAGGGGCAAAGCTTTCTATGATCTCCTCTTGTTTTGTTTTATTTCCGAATTGCCTGACTGTGCCCTCTGATCATTTTTCTACTGCATTGTTTTTCATTTTATTATATAGTCACAATTCTTTTTTTTTTTAGATAAAAAGCCTTTATAGAGTGTACTGAAAATTTGTTTTTATATTGTCATCTTTATTGATTTTAAAAAATAATTTGTGATTTTTGTGACCTAATTTTTTCTTATATAAAAGTCATAAATACATCCATTTTTCTATTTCTATTCTATTTCTAATAATGAAGTTTTCATTTTTTTACACTTTGGCCACTAATATGCAAGAATTTATTTTGTGTACAGTAAGAGGTATCTATATATTTCACTTTTTTTCCAATCTGGATAACAAACTATTCTGAAAAAAATATTGGACAGTCTTTTCTTTCTCTACCTATTCATAAAGCTCTACCTGACTTTTATCAAGTTTCCAAAGACATGTGGATCTGGTTCCTGATTCTTTCTCATTCCATTGTTGTGTCTACCCTGCACCATTATATATACTCTTTTAATTACTATTGTTCCCTATTCTTTTCCCTCGTAATTCTTATTTGGTAATTAAAAGTGTTTTTCTGTAAGTTTAACTTCCTCACTGGACTTTGTGTTTTATGTGGTAGGCTCAGTGTTTTTCACAGTGCTTCACATACAGTAGAGATTCAATATACATTTGTACAAGTGGAAGAATAAATTAATATTAGAATATAACCATAATACTAAGTCAAATGATCTGACTGCTCGTGGCCTCCTGCTTGTCCAGGTCTCAACTCTTGTAATTTGGGAAGATTATTGAGGTTCCATAATGGTCTTCTCAATTTACTTCTTCCTATTTTTGCTCTTTCTCAGAAAAAAAAGAGTTGCAAGTCTGTTCTTATTGCTTTATTTGGATTTCATCCCACCTGTATATTTTCAAACAGAAATACTTAAATTTTCATGCAAGTGAAAATTTTTCTTGTGTTTTTTTTTTTAATTTCATACTCTTCAAAGTTTTCCCCAATAGTTGCATCAACTTTTTCCTTTTCCTCATAATAATAACCTCAATAGTAAATGCTTGTATAGTGAATACTATGGGCCAGGGTTTGATCCGTAAGTACTTTATATTAGCTCATATAATCCTCCAAATATCCCATGAGATGTGTTCTCTTATTGCTGTTTAAAGATAAGGAAACTAAGGCACAGAGGATTTAAGCAGCTTTCTTAAGGTCACTTGGCTGGTTTGTAGGTATAACAGAATTTGAACTCAGGCAGTCTTGGTTTAGTGTTCATGCTTTTGTGGAAGAAGATAATTTAAATGTCTGTGTTGATAGCTTATTTTATATAGACAGTGCTGATTCTGTACTTTAAATTGTAATTCTAATCATATTATATTTTATAAAGGTAACATATTACTTACATAAGGAGGGTATTCAGGGATGGTTCTTGATTCGTTTGAGGAAATTGCAGAGCTGGCTTCTCCAAGCCTACATGGTTATGGCTTGAAATCCTAAAGGAAGACGGATCCTCTCTTCAGGTTCTACATAGCAAAAAATATCCCATGTACATAGGCGCAGACTCTCATGACTTTTCTTCTCTGAATTATTTTGTTTTTCTCCAGAGTCAGATGTCCTCAAGTGTTCAACGGGAAAGCTTCCTTTTGCATTCTATGACCTGGGAGCTGGCACGTGAAATCAGGAGAGGAATCAATAACCACCACTAACCCAACTAATCAACTTGCTAACCCCTAGCATGACTTTTAAACTCCTTTAGAAGGTATTTCTTCAGCCTGCTCTTAAGATCCTTGTATGTATGAGAGTTGGGCTTGAAGTTAGTAGATTTGGTTTGTATTTAAAAATCCCCTGTTTGAAACACACAGTCCCTTAATAAAATTATAGTCTTTACTTTCTTCCCATAACTGCTCAAAGCACAGTTTTGAGAGGTTCTATCAGGTAGAGTGGGTTCTTGCTGGTTTGTCTTCAACAAACTTACCTTTCACATGTATCTTTCAGTTGGGATTCCTCTTACTCTCTGAGCCAGTGCTATCCCTGTGCTGTTATGGACTTACTTTCGTATGTATACCTTCACTGTAATTTCATGTGGTTGACAAGAAAGTTAAGTTGAACACGTGTGCTCTATTTGCCATTTTGAATTAGCGGTCAGAATAGAAACAATTTATAAAACTTTGAGAAATCTTTGAGGAAAGTTCCAAATTTTCCTAGATGTGGTGTGTGGCTTTTATAGGTATAGAAAAATTAATTTACAAATGAATATGTCAAACAAACAGAGCCATCTGCTCTAACATAACTAGAGGTATGTCAAAGGTCACAAACTAGGTGACATTTGCAGGAGCTTTTCCTGACCTCTCACTTGCTGGTGATACATTCTGCCACTTGCTCTCATTTGCTCATTTCATGGTGAAATCAATTCTCCAAGGTAGTGTGATTTTTTTTTCCCAGATAAGATGAAACAAAGAACAAAACACTTTTTTTTCCGAAAACTATACTAACACAGTAATATGTATTTTTAAAAAATCTGTCCATAGCCCTTAATATAGTTATCAACCATACTCTGTTGAGATCTATCAACCCCAAGGCAAAGTATGGGAAATTATTTTAATGACTTCTTTTTACTGATTGTAAAAGTGGCTCGTGTTCATTATAGAAAATTGGGGAACCCATACAAGCATAATGAATGAAATAAAAATAAACATATCTTTTAACCCTATCATTAGAATGAGGAATTTCTTGAATCTCTGCTTGGCCTGTGACTTCTTTGAGTGTTTAATAATGGAATCAAGAAAGACATCAAAGCTTTTGTTCTTCTGGTCTAAATAATAATCAGTTAGTAAGTTGCTTTCCCAGAGCATACAGAAAGCTGCCTTAATGAAGATTCAGAATTACTTTTTTTCTCTTCCAAATCATAACTTAGGTTCTAAAAATTTGACAAACTGTAATTTTTTAATATACATGCTCTCTTTACTATTTTTGGGGGGCCTGGGGGGTCAAAATAGAGACTCTCCGGTCATTCTGTACCGACTCTAAAAGTCGGCAATTCCAAACCTGGTTTGTCTGTATTTTCCCTCTTTTTGTTTGTGCAAGTAAGGCTTGAAAAATGCATGTGGGTTTCAAAACTCCTGCTGCGCCAGCCACGATTTCCCATAAAAAGAGGAACATTTATTTGTGTATATGAAGTCCTGGACAGCAGTACTTGGTCAGACGTGAGACAGATGTATGTGTGCACAGCTGTTTGTGTTTAAGGACAGAATACAGACATAAATAAGGTTAGCTATCCTTGGTTTGATGCTAGAATATTTTCATACACCATATTCAAAGGAATATCTGTCATAACTGAAAACAAGGGGAAATTTATCAGAAACAGAGCACAGACCCCTTCCCCAGAGCCAGGATAAACAAAACCAATATGGGCCTATCAAGCTATGGTCTTGTAAAATAAACTTTATTGTGCAAAAGAAAACCAGCTTATTTATTCATAAAAATATTGTCAGATATTTCCCCAAAGTCAGATAGTACTGTCTTCTATAAAACTCGAGAGCAGAGGTAGATTTTCCTGGCTTGTCTGTCAGTATCAGAATTGCTGTTATGTTTAAAGCTAATAATCCTCGAAAAGAATGCTCATGACAGAGTGCTGTTGCCGTCCTTGCCTTTCAGCTCCCTTCCCTCGTTAAGGCAGATGAGCAATGCTTTTCTTCTCTAGGAAAAAAGTTTATATTGAAACAAAACTGCCACTTGTATGCTACCTATCGATGGCAACACGATTCCCAGAAAGACTTTTTTCTGTGCATGATACCAAAAGCACAGAATAAGAAGTGACAAATCTGACACCCAAGGTCACGGAGATTTCCAGGGAGAGGCTTAGAATTTGTTTTATCACTGTGATGACTCAGAAGTTTGAGAGGCACCTCAGGAAAAAGGCTAACCAGGAATTTTGTGAATTCCTTTATTTATTTATTTTTATTCTAACTCTCTAGCCAAATCCAATTAAGAAAAGTCATTTGCACTGTGTGCTACCTGGATAAAAGAATTGATTTGTAAAGCAAAATTTATTCAAATAAATTTTTCTAATAGATGGTATAAATAACAGTCATTTTCACACTTTCTCTGCCAAGACTTTCACATCTCAAACCATCACCTCCCTCTCACCACGTCTTTCCTCTAAGAAAATCCCTTTAAAAGTTCAGTGCGGGCCTTCAAAGTAACTACATACTTTGTTTAGAAGGTACTCTTGTTTTGATGAAAATCCTAAAACAACTCCTTTAAAGGGTTTGTTTAAAAGAATTCAAGAAACAGAGATATCCATAAGACTGAAATGCTACACTTTATTTACATAAGCTTGAACTTTGAAGAAGTGTTTTGTTTTGTTTTCTTGTCAACCCAATAAATCATATTGAGAATCATGGGTGACTTACAATGTTCAAGACCTGAAGAAGACAGCTTAGTCTGTCCTTTTAACCTCTACTCTGGTAACTTGGTTATTATTAGTTTAAATTAAATGATGGAATCAGAGGACTAAAAACTAGAATTTTTGGTTGCCACGTTTGCCTATTTAATTAAGTATTCTACACTATGTCTAAAAGCAAATACTACTGCTAAGATTTTATAGGTCTTCAAAAGTTGTTAATTCTCTTTGATAAAGTGTACTGTATGTAGCACTTATTTAACATAATTTTTAGAATTACATATTTTGTATCATTATATGTACAGAGAAGTATAATAGGAAAACAATGGAAAGAGAAAAAATTACAGAGCAATGAAAAGTTCTTTTTATTCTCCTCATATTTGAAAGTACTACATAAATTAGTGTTACAAAGAATTTCATACTATAAAATTAAGTGTGTTTTTTATTGCTATGGATATGTATGATTGCATGACAATTTGGAGGGGAAAAGTTATTCTAAAGAGATATATTTCCAAGGGGAAGCTTTTTAAATTAAGTTATATTCTGTATAAACTTCTTTAGAGTTTCTGTTCATTTTCTGATTTGGTTATTTCATTCTCAATCTATTTTCACTAAGAGTACTGTGTCAAGAATAAAGACAGAAGGCGGCTTACAGGAAAGAAAAATGCAAATTTATAAGGTGAAACATTGTTGCAGGACATAGAAAAAAATCATGCCATCTATGGTGATGCAAAGGGGGTTACGCCATGCCCACGCCCAGCAGCGTACACCTACGACACTGCATGACAAGGGCTTGTTTTCTTGTCTGTCCCACCCCACCCACTTGGACAATGTTAGTTTTTCGAAAGAGCCAGTTCTCCCAAGTGGAAAAAAAAAGAATAACATGTCATATTCCATCTGTTGGTGTCACCACACCCCAGGGGGTTCCTGGTGGGATCTTTAGGCTCAGGAGTCTCAAATTCTTCTTGGTAACACAAAGGCTTCAGCACTGCATCCTGCTTCCACAAATGTGTTACAAATAGATTCTCTTCTTTGGTCCCTCCCCCTATTACTCAACCCCAACACACATACACAGACACACACCATTCACTCTGAGGTGTCTAAGTCACCAAGCAGAATAACTAAATTAGGCATGGGCTTCTTCCCACTGGATCTGAGCAGCCTCTCTGAAGCCTACCCATTGGTACATTTAGCTCTAGACTCCCATCAAGGGGCTGCTCCGTGTCATGACCTCCCATGGCTTGGTTACCCAGCTTTTGGCCAATGAGATGTAAGCGTGGTGGGAGAGAGTGATCAAGAGCTGTGCCCACCTCATTTTAACTGAAATATTCAAAACATACAGAGAATTAAAATAATGATATAATAAATATATGTCTGTAATCATTATCCAGCCCTATTGAATCAATATTTTGTCATATTTGCTTCAGATCTTTTTTAAAACATAGGATAAATATGGATTAGCTTATTATGTCACCCACTTTGAATCCATTCCATCCCCTTTCCATGACATATATGAAGATCAACACTAATCTACATTTGGTGGGTATTGTTCCCTTGAATCTTTACTGTATCTGAATACATCCATAAACATTGCGTAGCACTGACTTGCTTGTTTTACGTATATATTGGTATTGTGTTTTATATTTAATTATGCAATTATTTTTCTTTGAACATCATATGGTTGAGACTTACAGATGTTGATTTGATTTGTCTCAATGTTTGCACTCAGAAGTATATAAATAAGTTAGAACCTAAAATGTGCTTTTTATAATGTTTATACTCTCTAGAAGGAATTCTTGCACTGTAAGTAACTAAAATTTTCTCCAAAATATTGCACAGAACTACAAAAACACTTCAAAAGCACATCTTGTTGAAAAACTGCCAAATTAAACTTCATGTTTGCCCTTTTGGCCAGCAGACAAGCAACTACATTATAGAAAATATCCTCAAAAAACAACAAATCAGTTGACATATGTCACTGCATGCCATATTCATTCCTTGTAAGACACCTATATTCTGGATAACTGCAAATATCCATCAGCATAATTTATAAGGAAAAGTTTTCCTCAACAAAAATAACTTTGCTAAACCAACAAGAAAAAGCTAAAAAATATGCATACACTTTAATGCTATTAATATTCGGGATGAAAAACATTGACAACATTAATATTGATTGTGAAAATGCCATCTGACACTCACAGAAAGATATAATAAACATACCTATTTGTGTGAAAGATTATGTCTAATATTATTTTTTTAAATATAAGGAGGAAACTACTTAGTCCCCTAAATGAATTGTAAAACTTACAACCACAAGAGGGAGCCTTGAGTGAAAACTCCACAGATTCACATGCTTTGTTCCTTAAATTAGTGATATAATGATAGTAAAGAACCAAATATAAGAAGACAGTGGTGGACAGAAGGCAGAATATTGAATCAGTTGTTTTATATGTTTCATTAGTGCACTGTCTAAAAACATACACTGTCAATTTTCAACCAACAACAGTATTTGTTAACCAGGTAATTATTTAGTATATGTATGCCCCAAATTCTTGCATATGTATACTAAATAATTAGTTGTTGTTTATTTGAAAATCATATTTATATGAGCATCCTTGTTTAACTGTCGACACTACTTTAAAGCTGATCCAATATCTGAACCCAATGAACTCTGTGCTACTCTGATTCTTAAGAACTAGTAACCCTAACCTGGGCTGAAGAAGAGGATGGCCACACTTGCTTTTCTGGACAAGTGAAGGTCAGGATAAGCGTTTAGATGCCTCTTTGGCATTATCCAATAGTTCAATAGTTCTCAAATTTTGCTGGGTATAAATATCATTAAGGTGCTTATTAGAGATAAACATTTTCCATAAGAATCTTTGGCTAGGCCTACAAGCATACATTTTTCACAGGCACTCCAGATGTTTCTTATGTATGCAATCCTTGGCCTGTTCTTTGAGAAATAGTGAAATAATTGCCCCACTAAAGAAAAATGTAATAACATTGAAAAATATGCTAGAAAAAGTAAAAATTATTTTAGGGGCAATGTAGACTTCCCTATGAAATCTGACTAAAATTATTAGAAATGAAGTCTGGAAATAAATAAGCTGAGAAAAGATCCAATGGAACTTTATGTTGTCCTGACACCCAGAGGTCAAAAATATTTTTTTAATAGGTTAACAAACTAAACCCGATGCACATTTGATAGTCTACTACTGTTCTTCTGGACACTGGCCATGGGAATAAAGACTGAGTCCTTGCACATGCTCTATACTTCAAAGTTTAATATCCCCTTTCTTCTGCTGCTGCATTACTCACTTCCATGAAAAGCCCACTCTATATACTCAGGCGGACCACATGGAGAAGAGATGATTCAACCATTCTCAACTTCTTCCGGATTTTAAAATTGCTGCTCTTTAGAATCTTTGTGCAGATTAAAAAATTAAAATAAGAAATCAATGCAATATATCAGTGCAACTAAATATTCTTCTGCTAAATGCTCTAAAGGAGCTCAAATCCCAAGAAATCTTAGAAAGCTATAATTAAATTACTTTAGATTTTACCTCTTCACATTCTTTTGAATGCTGCCTATAGGCATTTTAGTATTCACATTCTTAACCATTACAATACACTTCCTCACTTAAAATATACAAAGTATGTTTAGAAATCTTTTTACTTCAGTCGCTTGATAACAAAGTTAATCCAGAATTGAGGAAGATGTGTTAAACATGGAGAGGAGAAAATAAGTACTAAAGACATTTTGATGGTAGAATCTGTTGACTATCTAATTTAACCTTCACAAAAATATTATATGATAGATATAATTGGGGAAATTGAGGTTCAGGGAGTAAAAGTTACTTTCACAATATTATATAGCTAATCAGTAAGAAACTCATAACTTGAACCTTGTGTGTTTGAAGTATAAAGACTGAGCTTTTCCACTAATGATACTATTGTCATTAATTTTTCAAACATAAGATGAAAAGAATAATTTTTCACAAGAACTGATACAGAATTAGTGTGCAGAGAATTGAAATTGCTTACAAAGATATCTTCAAGATGTTAAAGAAAAAGTGTAGATTTTAGAAGAGGACTAAAACAAACTCCCTGGGTACTTGGTAGATTTTATCCATGTATCTAGAATTGTCTTGCTCCCATGAATAGATGGTTTAAGGATGCTGAATTAAGCACTGCAAGATCAACAATAGAGAAACAAGAATATCTTAGTGCAGACATGCAGTTTGTAGTAATGACACTAAAAATACATAAAATTTCCTTCAGTATTTAAATACATAATTGAAGAACTTCTACATTCACATGTTAACACAATGCTTACAACCACCTAAGGTAGTCATAATTATCAACAATGTTTACAGATGCAAGTGAAATTTAAAAGCCTGATTTTTTAATATCCTGCCTATTAAAAGTCACTAATTTTGTCACTAGAGCAATAGAGCCTACTTCTCTGAAGCTCACCTCAAAAACAAGGATTATAAAAATTGGTTCAAATATTCAGAATGGTAGCTTGGTAATGCATATCAAAATGTAAAAGATGAATATTCATTTATGCAACAATTTCACTCTAAGGAATTTCCCTAGGAAGTTGAGCATTACAACAGCCAAGAAGAATGGATATTAGTTTGAAAATTATTTAACCCAAGGGACATAATCATACTAATTTTGAAAGTCACCACCTATCTTTTAGAAAAGAGAACTGTCTCATAGAAAAATACCATAATAATTTGTTCAGACTGGGGCAGGGGGGACAAGGTCACAGTGAGAAGGCCATCTCTCATACATTGGTAATCAACAGTAATTTGGGGATGAGGGATAAAGCAAAGAAGAACTAAAGGAGCAGCATGATAAGCTGGAACTAAGTTTAAGAATGACCAAGGCATTCAATTTTTTTAAAATTCTCAACCAAAGACATTTTTTCATTGCTTTTAGAGAGGAAAGAAGAGGGGTGAGGGGGGAGAGAGAGAGATCAGTTTCCTTCTTGGATGCGCCCTGTCAGGGGACAGAACCCTCAGCTTAGGTATGTGCCTGACCAGGAATCAAACCAGCAACATTTTGGGTCTACGGGATGATGCTCCAACCAACTGAGGCCACTACAGCCAGGGTCCAAGGCATTTTTAGCAAAATGAGTGCATAACTTAAAATGTGAACTTGTTTGCCTTGCTATGATAGTTTCCTTTATCTCCTCAAATCTTCAGTGCCTCATGCAAACGATTACTGCGTGAAAGATTTTTTTGGAGGATATTCAGGAAGGCTTGAGTTCTGGTCTAAACAGAAAAGGGATAACATAAGCAGAGATGAAATGGTCATTAAACTAATGATGCAGGATCTCAACCAACCAGTAATGATAAAAATAAGGAGCCCCTATGAATACATAGAAATTTTGAGGGAGACACTGAATTCCTCACAATTTGTAGAATAGAAATTGAATCAATTATGTCTAGCTCTGAAGATGACAGCTGACACCTGTTCAACTTTGAATTGTAGATTTTGTGGAAAGGTGAAGATTTTATATATTAAAACAAAAAACACACACAAAAATGTCAAATTTTCATTTACTAGAGCAAAGAATATCTGACTCTTAAATATTAAATATTGAAATTATGATACAAATTTACTTAATATGCTAAAAGAAATGAAAAAGGAAAGTATGCAAATTTGAATTAGGTAGGAGACTCAAATAAAAATGCCAAAATATTTGATAAAATATTTTAGAAATCTGAGAAAATATGATAGTAAGAGAATGTGACATGAAAGGCTTAAAGAGCTAATTAAATTTAGAGGTATAGAACTGGAAGTTGTGCCTAAATAAATTGTTCAAAGACAAAGCAGAAATTAAGATAAGAGGTTAGGAGTCAAAGATGATACAAGACCCAGAAAGAGATTTTTAAAAAGCCATATTTGAACAACGATTGAAGATTTTCCAAAACTGTTGAAGGTCATCTACCCATAGACACAGCAACCTAGTGAAGCTTAGGTATTAAAAAAATTATCTAAAAATTATAACAAAACTGAAACAAAGAAAAAGGGAAGATCTTTTAAAATTGGCAATTGTATTGATAATTGACTTCTTAACAGCACCAACGGAAGCCAAAGGATTTTCACTAAAGCGATTCTACAAAAGGCTTTCAAGTGTAAGAAAAATCACCCTAGACAGACTATTGAAATGCAAAGAAAAAGGATTCTAAAGATATTGGTAAATATGTAGGTAAGTCATAAAACAATTAACAATGCTTAATTTATGGGTAAATAAACAGGATAGAAAAAATACTTTGAGAGATGGTGATATGAGCTAACAGCTGGGGTTTGCCTGCTAATTTCAAGCATACATGGAACTTAGGAAAAATAATTGTCTGTTTAGCTTTGAAGATGGTGTCACCAAATTTTAAAGAATTAATGCCACAAAGACCTTGATTGTAAACTTTAGTGTGATTCAGAAATCACTGACCACAGGAGTCAAAACAAAAAAATTAGAAAAATTCATACATTTGAAAAATTCAAAAACATACCTACAATCAAGGGAAATTAAAGTATATTAAAACTAAATTAAAATAAGGGTTTATGTACCAAAACAGTAAAAATATCAATGAAACGAAGTTCACTTTGTATCTTAAGCCACAACACTAGAGCCATAAAAGAAGAAAATGATACACGATGCTTTGCTTTCACTTACATACATTTCAAAAACAGGAAAAACTAAACATATGTTGTATATATTAACAGGTTTACCCAAGTATGTAAAGAAAAGGGAATTATTATTTTTTTTTAAATTTTATTTTAATTTATTTTTTCAAATACATTTGTCTCTGCCTCCCCCCCACCACTTTCCCTTGCCCCCTCCCTTCTTCCCTCCCTC
The DNA here is from genome assembly GCF_021234165.1 of Pteronotus mesoamericanus. NCBI lineage: Eukaryota > Metazoa > Chordata > Mammalia > Chiroptera > Mormoopidae > Pteronotus > Pteronotus mesoamericanus. The sequence continues at coordinate 9,808,595 of NW_026555310.1, forward strand.
AGCTCTTCCCCTTTGGTTTTGTCCATGAGTCCTTGCTATACGTTCCTTGACTTTCCCCTTCCCTTCCCTTTCCCTACCCCCCCCCTTCCCTCTTGTCTCTGTTGATTTCTTTTCCTTTCAGTGTTGCTGGTCATATTTTCCTTGCATCTTTGTATTGTTGGTTAGGTTCTGCTTATAGGTGAGATCATATGATATTAGTCTTTTGCCCCCTGGCTTATTTCGCTTGGCATAATGCTCTCCAGTTCCATCCATGCTATCGCCAAGTTTAGTAGTTCTTTTTTTCTTTCTGCTACGTAGTATTCCATTGTGTATATGTACCATTACTTTTTGATCCAATCATCTACTGATGGACATTTAGGTTGCTTCCAACCCTTGGCTATTGTAAATTGTGCTGCTATGAACATTGGGGTGCATATGTTCTTTTGTATTGGCGTTTTGGTGTTCTTAGGGTATAGTCCCAGCAGGGGAATCACTGGATCAAAAAGCATTTCCATTTTCAGCTTTTTGAGGAAATTCCACACTGCTTTCCATTGTGGCTGCACCAGTCTGCATTCCCACCAACAGTGGACTAGGGTTCCCTTTTCTCCACAGCTTCGCCAGCACCTGTTTGTGGATCTGTTTATGATGGCCATTCTGACTGGTGTGAGGTGGTACCTCATGGTGGTTTTGATTTGCATTTCTCTGATGGCTAGTGATGCTGAGCATCCTTTCAAATGCCTCTGGGCCCTCTGTATCTCCTCCTTGGAAAAGCGTCTGCCCAGGTGCTTTGCCCATTTTTTGATTGGATCGTTTGTCTTCTTGGAGTGGAGTCGAGTGAGTTCTTTATATATCTTGGAGATCAAACCTCTATCTGATGTATCAGTAGCGAATATATTTTCCCATATGGTTGGCTCCCAAAAAGGGAATTATTAATACAAACCTCAGAGTAGTGTATTGTTCCTTCTGTTAAGTAAGGAAAGGGGTGCATTTGAGGATCAAATTAGAGAGTTCTAACTCCCAGCAATTCTCTAGTTCTTAAATCAAGTGGTGGATTCCTGGATATTCATGATATTGTTATTATTCTTTAAATTACACATATATTTTACATATTGCATGTAATATATTATAATAAATTTTATAAACAGAAAGAACTCCATAGCAGAAATCATGAAGAAAAATTTCAAACAAGTCTACAAACCAGCTATTCTTCGTATACTATATTCGTATTCTCCCTTCTCCCTCCTTTTCTCTCTTCCTCCCCATGCCTCCCTCACCCCATCTCCTGACCCCACACACACATCCAAAGGTATGTTCCAAGTACATTAGAGTCAGTGTCTATTTCCAGTGGAGCTGAGAATCAAGGGCACAGAGAAAAAAACAAAATGAAATTAACCAAGAACAGTGGCAGCAAAGACCATTAATGATACTGTGTCATAATGTGAGGAATATGCATAATGGAACTCTCAGTCCTTGTGATTCAGAAAAACATAAGGGAACAGAAAATTCAAAAAAAAAATAGATAGAAATAAGAACTGTAGAAGTTCCCGTCTCAGTGAGGCTGTGCCTGACTAGCCTATTTCAATTGCAATTTAAATCCACTATCAACCACTGTCCTCTATTCACCTTGTTGCATTTTTCTTTTTCTTCTTCTTTTCCTTTGTAGGGCAAAATTTTCTGCTAGTTTTTTTTTCACTGGGTGCCTTCAATAATGCCTGGCACATAGCAGACAATAAGTAGTACCTGGTACAAAGCAGGTCTCAATAAAAAAAAATTTTTTTTGAGCTTTTTAAAAATATTTTTTTAATGGCCTTCTCTTTTAAAACAGGAATCTTTTCATTTTCATCTTAGTTGAAAATCTCCCTGATGTAAAGAAGCAAATTAAAGATAATGCAGTTGGATCAGCCCCTTTATATCACTCAGATTGCAACCCAATACTTTGAGGAATTAAAAATAACTGGCTTGTCTTACAAATTAAGTCTTCACAAAACCAGAAATGCAGCTCTAGAAACAATTCAAAGCTCATCTATTCTTTTTGCTACTCACCAAACCTCTCCTATTCATCTCAAAAAGCTTGTAGATATTATAAAAGATCTAGAGTTAGACTGTGGAAAACAGTTTGGAATTTCCTCAAAAAAGCTGAAAATGGAACTTTCCCTTTGACCCAGTGATTCCACTGCTGGGATTATACCCTAAGAATACCAAAACACCAATTCTAAAGAACCTGTGCACCCCGATGTTCATAGCAGCACAATTTACAATAGCCAAGTTGCGGAAGCAACCTAAGTGCCCATCAGTAATTGAATGGATCAAAAATATGGTACATTTACACAATGTAATACTACGCAGCAGAAAGAAAGAGTGAGCTACTACTCTTCACAATAGCTCTTCGCAATAATGTGGATGGAACTGGAGAGCATTATGCTAAGTGAAGTAAGCCAGGCGGTGAAAGATAAATACAATATGATCTCACCTATAAATGGAACCTAGTCAGCAAGAGAAACAAAGAAGCAAAAGATAACCAGACACATTGAAGAAAAAACAGAGAGTAATGAGAGGGGAGGCACAAGGAAGGGTAACAGGGGAAAATAAGGGGAAGCGCCAAGTCAAGGAATATGTACAAAGGCTGTGGACAAAGCCAAAGTGGGGAAGGATTGAGTGTGGGAGGTGGGGGTGGGTTGGACAGGGGAAAGTGGTGGCGAGAAAATGGAGACAACTGTATCTGAATGATTTAAAAACAGAAAAAGAAGAAAAAAGAATAGTTTTATCCAAATTGTTTTTCTGGCAGGTGGAAAAAGTTAAGGTTACCATCTCCAATGGCTAAATATGGTTCTGGATTTCTAGAGAAGACCAGATAGAACAGTTACATCTCAATGGCACAGAGTAAGAATGCAATTTTCTCCACGGATTTTTGTTTTCTAACTTCATAAAAATTTTTGAGCAAATGAAAGAATGCCTTAAAAATTTTGGTTATGAAGTGAAGGATTAGAAGAAAATGATGTTGGACAAGGACTGACTTTTAAAAAATCAATGTGTGAGGCCCAGGCTGGTGTGGCTCAGTTGGTTGGAACATTGTCCCATAATTGAATGTTACAAGTTCAATTTTCAGTCAGGACACATACTTAGGTTGTGGGTTCAATCCCTGGTCCAGGCCCATATGGGAGACAACCAATCAGTGTTTCTTTCTTCCTTCCTCTCTCTCTTTAAAAGCAATGGAAAAAAAAAATGTCCTTGAGTGAGAATAAAAAAACTTTAAAAATAAATGTGCCAAACACTAATTCTTGTTTAAATACTCATGGAAGGGATCCTCTAGCAAGAGGGAAGTTGAAAAAGTATGAGCTAGAAAACAGCAATGGAGGTACTTGGAAAGTCAGGGATGGTGGAACCTCACTCACATGAGAAAGAATTGGCCTTTGAACAGAAGAGAAATATTTTCTTTGATTTAAGAGAATAAAAAAAATTGTGCAAATACATATGGGCGTATAGTTTTAACTGGTGTGAGGATAAAGCAGGGAGGGGAAGAAATAAATTGTCAATTGTCCTGAAAATATAAAATATACATGGTGAAGCTTAGATTTGATGCCTAATTTTGCCCTTGGAATAAATGCTGTAAACTACTACAGAAAAAAAAAAACAAAACCCAAAAAAGTAATATAACATTTTCTTTATGCAGTCTTTCCAATGGGAGGAAATAGACACCTTTTCTCTAAATTTGAGGAAAGAATAGTGCATGAGCTAATTCATGTGCCCGGGACTGAGAATTTGCTCCTTGTGGAACTCAAACCCAATTATTTTGGTGCCAACCTAGAGCTGGTCTGGAATTCATTCTTCCCCTGGGAGCGACGATGTGTCACACACAGAAACAGCAAGAACATGGTTATAAATTGTGCACCACAAGTAGCCCAGGCTCAATAAACTCTGGATTTTTTCAATTATTACCCAACAAGACAAAACTCATAATAAATGCTTAAAAAAATCTACTTTCACCCTTAATGACATATTTGAATGAGTTTTGAAATTTGAAGATTTTATCATCATAATGATCTTTCTATGCTGATCATTTCAATTTTTTTTTTTTTTTTTTTTTTTTTACAGGGAACTTAGATTTTAGCTGGCTAAAATCCAAGTAATGTCCTTGTTAGGAGTTTCAAACATAATCATTCAGTTCTTGAAAAAAAAAAAGTAAATGAATGACCCAGTTTGTAGAAACTCCTGAATTTCTTTTAGGAAAAAAGATTACTGAAAGGAGCCATTTATGAGACAGCTAGTTCCTCATGACTGTGACTGCCCAGCTGAGAGAGCAGAGAGCCCTACACCAACTTCAAAAACATGGAAGAGCCTGAAGAAGAAAGAGTAGGAGGTAGGTAAAGGGGAGATGTCTAAAAAGTCTACCCCCATGGAAAGAAATATTTTAAAGCCAAGTCTGTCCCCCAAAATGTCTAAAATTATTCTGTGCTTAATTTTTTTTCCATTCCAGAGCTGTTAAAACAGGACTCGGCAACATTTTGAAAATCTGTGTTCTGGTGGGTTTGGAGACTAACTCTCAGTCAGACTCATAGAAGGCCCAACAAGCCAAGCAAGCCAAACCATAATCCCTGTAACAATTGGCCCCAGCTGGCCAGGACTTAACTCATAATTTCCTTTATTTTTGACCCCACTTCCAACATACGACTAATACAGAGAAAGCCAGAAACGTACCTCCTAGTCAATTACATAGGACAGCCCACTTCTAGTTAGTCTGCTGCCAGCTGCCCCATGCCAGCAGCCTCTCTAATCAGATCATATCTGAAGATGTCCCTTTCTTCCACTGTAGGGCTTTCTCAGTCCTGTACCTGCCTTTAGTCTCTGCCAAGACATAAATGACAATAGCTGACTTTCTTGCTATAGCAAGGTTGGAATAAAGAGCCCTTGCTTGTTCATCTGGTTGGTCTTCATTTATTTCCATGTGTTCTATTATCATTTCCACTACAACCAGCTCTTTCTTCAAGAAGGCCTTTATACCTCAGTCTATCTGTGAGGAAGTCTCTCTCTTCCCTCTCCTCCATGCCTAGTTAACTATTCCTCACACTTTAGATCTGAATTCCATGGTCCCTTCTACAGGGTTCCAATTAGGTAACTAAGTCAGGTTCTTCTAACACCAAACACCTCCTTTGAAGATATTCAAATTGTTTGAATTAAATTAATATCCATCTGCTCTATATATTTTAAGGTTCACAAGGGCAGGAACTGTGCATTTTGTTCACTATTGTATTCTGAGATTCTAGCCTCCACACAGAGGGTGCTCAGTAAATATCTGCTGACTTGACAAATGAAACAGTGATCCTTACATTACTACAATGTAAAAGAAATAAAATGCTTAATAATAAGCATTTATTATTAATAAGCAATATTGATAATAAAAGAGTGATTCATCTCAGGAGGCTCTAATATTTCTGAGCCATTCACCTCTCAAGTAAGGTCCCTGAGCTTAAGCCCTCTCCATACCCTTCCACTGGAAGTTTTTCCAACTACCTCTGCTGGATACCCATGAGTATACTCATCTTTTCTTAGGTATTGAACAAATACTCTGTTTCTCTTAAGGCTTTGCTATACATGGTAGTATCTCAAGCAGCTTCAGAGTCTCAAGGCTGATCGGGGTCCTCTGTGTCCCCTTACCTTGTCCATACTTCTGTATATTCTGCTATAATTATTTATTTGTTTCTTATGCCCTCCAGACCCTGAACTCTTCAGGATGAAAGCCTACATTCTATTCATCTTTCACAAAAAGAAAGCACTACTTGATGGAATAAATTACTGAGCCACAATAATCAATTTGTTTTACTGTATGCTAACCCTGTACCAACAGATCACGCTGTTATTTAACTTAGTATGACAACAACCCTGCGAATTAAACTCTATTATTTTTCTTTTGTAGGTGAGAAAGATGAGTTAGATAGGTGAAGTGTCTTGTTGCAGGTCACACATCAAGTTAGTAACAAAGGTGGACTTTGAATTCAGACATGTCCCACTCCAAATTCTGCTATCTGAACCCTATGTTGTATTAAATATAGACTTTATATTCAACTCAATTATCTAAAGTCCTAGTATTAGCTAATTTTCTCTTTGCCATTTCATATATTTTTCATTTATCCCTGAAATTCTCCGTTCATTGTCTATAGAAACCATGTTTAGGGAGTACACATAATTCATGAGCTGAAATACTGAATTGTATGTGTTTCTCTATATTTATATTAAGATATTGTTTAAAATATAATTACTTAAAAATTTGCACTCTTTTTTTAAAACATAAAATGTCATTCCTTAAAATTCTAATTCATGTTTTGAAATGTATACACTAAACATTGCATTTTAATCCTTTTTATAGTCTTCTGCATTTTTTAATTTGGAAAATATAGCTTGTTCATCAGTAAATTATTGTCATTTATTTTCCTAACTTCTCTATATAAATGGGTTTTTAGATAGTTATATGATCAGTTAAGGCCTTAGAGGTGATTTAACATCATAGAACATCAAAGCTCATTGTTGACATTAATGTGATTAAATAAAAAGCAGTAACGTTTGAACTGTTCTCGGTGTGCTATTTACAAAATGTAAAATACTCATTAAATATAACCTAGAGTTTATAAATTGATTTATGTCAACACATGAACCAAACACTACCATTTACTTCTACATGTTTTTTATTAAACACATCATGAGATCAAAATGGCAGCTAGAATACTTTATTCTATCATATTAAATGGCAATATGAGGCTGTTGCCTGTATTTAAGAAGGTAATAACAGGCATTTTATGTTTCTTTTCTAAGCACACTATATAAGCTAAAGCTCAACTAGTATTTCCTACTAAAAATAGACCTCAGTATGAAAAGGAAAGCAGCAAGGAAGAAACAACAGTTCTTTCCTCTTAAAGAAAATTGAGTATAGGTTTTGTATCCTTCCCCTTAAATCTTGGAATATCTAAAGTACACTTTAACTCTTTCAATTACTCATTTTCTTAGCATAGAGGGATTTATATATTTTTATTTATGTAGCTTTCAACATCTGGTAAATACTATAAGGAGGTAGTTTATATACTCCTCAAAGGAAAATAGACTGAGAATAAATGAAGACTGTATTCACCAGCCAAAGACGTGAATGCCAGACAGAGTCACCTTGGCGATATTTTCCCTTTTTTCTTTTCTTTTTTTTCCTATTCTTTATTTTCCCCCCATGATTAGAAGTGAAGTCAGAGATGAAGCATCTACACATGTGCAATATTTAGCATTTGGCACACACTGCATGCTGTCCAATAGCGAAGAAGGGTAATGAGATGTTGTTTTGTTTTCTGTTAAATACTACCCTTAAGTAAGCTGCCGTGATAATGATTGGGCCACTGTGCCCAATGGTCATGATTTAGCATTGTCATTGTTGGGAGGAATCCCATAGAAAAACATTGGAGGATGAAGGGATGTAAGGAAGGTGTTATAAGAAAGCTTCTGAGATCCTAGCTGGGGACATATTAATCAAACAACAGAGTGCTTTGTTTGACTGAAGCAGTCTTTGTGATTTTTAAAACACAAAATTTCACATCTCTAATTTCAGTGACTCCAAGATGTCAATCATTTATAAGACACATTCTGATTTCAGAGTTAAAATGTGAAAAATATATTTTAGAAATAATGTAATATGGTAAATATCTTTCAGCAAATTGACAAATTTGATCACTCCAGGGCTGTGAACCCATGTGTCAATAATAGTTTCTGTCAAGTAGTACCTTCTCCATTTGGTTTCCTTTCCTTCCTCATTTTCCTCTTTCCCTCCCTCCGTCCCTCCCTTCTCTTTTCTTTCTTTTTCTACCGTTAATTCCACATGTATTCATTTAGCAACTACTAAGATCAAGACACCGTCCCAGGCTTTGGGGAGACCTTGGTTAATTAGGCAACATTCCTGTCTTCAAAGAGGTGACCTCTCAGGTGGGAAAGACAGACTATAAATAAGTAAATCAATACTGTAATAATTTCAAAGGCGGAAGGCGCTTTTTGGGAGGTGTGTGTGTTATTTTTGATCATGTGATAAGACCTGGAGGGGAAGGTCTTTGAATAAACCTTTAATGGTGAGAAGGAGCCAGCTCTGTAAAGATTATCTCCTACTTTTCTGGAGAGAGAGAGAGAGAGAGAGAGAGAGAGAGAGAGAGAGAGAGAGCGCGCACTTGCAGGGGATCTGTTTTTTGTCTCCTTTGGTAGACCCTTTCTTTTCACCGACTGCCGATATTCCCAGTGCTTTGCTTTGATCCTCTTTTCATTTTATTTATTTTTGAGGATTTTATCAAAGATTTAGCTACAACCTTAACATTTGAGGATTCTAGTGTTTTCGTCTTGAATTCAATCCTCTATCCTGAGCTCTAATTCTACATTGGAAAGACTGACAGCTGTAAGAGGGGAAGCGGGGTGGGGACTGGTTCAAAGAAGGGTAAGGGAATTAGACAAAGAACATACATGAATGGTCCGAGGGCATGGACAACGGTGTGGGGACTGACTGTGGGAGTGGGGGGTGACTGGGGGGAAGGGGAGCAAAGGGGCAAAATTGGGACAACTGTAATAGCACAAACAATAAAATATTAAAAACAAAAAATAAAAATAAAACCATGTTTCTAACTGTCAGGAAACAGGCATCTCTATCTGGAAACTTTACAAGCACTATACACTTCAAGAAGGCTCAAGTTGACTTAATTATTTATCTTATCCCGAAATTTCCCCTTCTTCTGAATGATAGTAATAATTATATTATAGTCATTATTTTATTTTAATGTAACAAATACTTTTATTGTTCTTATTATGCTCCTGAAACAATTCCAAATACTTCACAAATGCCCAATGCAATTACATATTCATTGAGACAAGGGACTATGTGTTTTAATCTCTTTATCTCCCTTTTTAAACATACAAGGGACATTCAATAAATGCTAAGTGAGGAAAAAAATAAATCAGAAAAGGCATCAATATATATAGTAAATGTAACTATAAAAAGTTAATAATGGGTGTAGCATTGGATATATTGGGTTAAATATATTACCAAATTTCACCTATTTCTTCTTACTTTATTTAATATGGCTACCAGAAAATTTTAACTTAGATATGTGACATATTAAATATTTCTCATAGACGGTGCTATTATAAGAATGTATGTGTGTTGTGTGTGTGCTTATATACATTTCATATTTCTTTTGTTCTCCTACACTTATTTTTATCTCATAGTCTTAGTTCTTGTATTTTTCCTAATTCTCTTTATTTCTCTATTTCCCCTCCATCAGTCACCCTGATCCTTTTTACACAGCTTAGACCCACAGATGATGAACTGACCTCCACTTTCCCCAGCTCCCTCTATTTCTGTGAGCTGTTATATTTCCACCATATGTATTCTACAGAGCCTAACTTTAAGTCAATGCCGCTATCATTATTTTCCTCATACACATAGAAAACTTCACATAACTATATAAACTGGAACTTCTATAGCTTCAGAGTGCCAACATGACTGGGCCCTTACTGCTGTCTGGTAATCATGTATCTTGTGTCTGATCAGCAGCTCTTCCTTTTTTTCTCAGTAATAACTAACTGTCTATAATTTAAGATTTTTCCAGAGAAATGATTGCTGTACATCGCATGACAAGATTAAGAGAGTGGCTTGGAGAGAATAATGGAGGCAGAACTCTGTAGAATAGCATGCTCCATAAGAAATATAAGGTATTATATATCTAATTTTACATTTTCTAGTAGCTATATTAAAAATAGTAAGAAGAAACGTGAAATATGATTTCATCAAATCTAATAGAGACAAAAAATTATTTTAACATGTCATAAAAACATAGTAATATCTACAATAGGCAGTAATAATAAGATATTTTACATTTATTTTCATACTAAGTCTTTGCAATCAGAAGCATATTTTACACTTAGCACATCATAGTCAGAGATGGTCACATTTCTAATGCTCAATGGCCACATGTGACTAGTGGTTACCATATCGGACAGAGCAGATCTAGAACTAAGGTCGTCAGGGAACAGTCAAGGTTGGGCATGAGGTTTGTGCACTATGTGGCTGCTAACGCCCTTTGGAACTTGACAGAGCTCAGGTGCATAGAAGACTGTGCATCAGATATCAAAGACTGCGCTGACCTGAAGGAGGGGAGGAGATTAGACCCATCCTATATGCCTCCTGGTCGTTGAAACAGTTATTGGAAAAAAAAACTTTGTTTCTGCCTACTTTATCTTCATGATGTTTTATGTCAGTTGAAAGTGTGAGTACACACAGGGGATTTTTTACATGTTTTCCAAAGTATTCTTTTGGGAACTAATGATTACAACTGTCTGTAGCTCTAATCTCTTAGAAGTTATAAATTTACGTTTTGCCATAAGAAAAACATTGCCATAAAACTTCAGATTTTAATTTAAAAAGGCTCTCAAAGCGTCCCCATATCTGGAGAGTTGTACCGCTGCTGTCAGCACAAAAACTTTATGGAAAGTGTGACTGTGAAAACACAAACGTCTAATGAACAGGGCGCTCTAACAGCTTCCTCTTCTGTACGTGTCTACCATCCATCAGTGCATTGCCATCTTTTTAGACAAAAACAAATGTTAAATGGCCAAGTGTATTTAAAAATTGGTTTTTAATATAAGATCACATTCATTTCTTACCTTCCTTAAAAAAAGCAACAACCAAAGTAGTTTCAGTACAGAATTTCCATTGACTCTGGAAAATGAAAATGAGTCCTGGCTTCCCAAAAGCACAATTATGATGCTATATTTTTAAATGTCTTGATCATGCTGTCAAGTGAAGGTCACCTCCAAAATAGACCTCAGGCTATTTGAGTGGATGTCACCTGTGTGGGTTTTCATGTCTACATTGTTTGTCACTGCATCTCTGATGCCAATAATCAGTTGTTGGTTATGTGATCAAAAGCAAATAAAAGTTTCCAAAACCATTTTTTAAAACTGCTGCATCCATGCATTAAGCCTATTCAAGAAGATGAACTGATTCCAAAAACAGAAATAGGCCCACTAAAATTCTATCATCTCTTTCTCCTCAAAATCCAATTATTGCTGAACCACTTCAATGCCTGCTGACACCAGAAATAAGACAAAGCAAAATCAAAGCAACAAAAACAATAAACAATAAGACAGATTTGGGGGGCATTAAGCAATTACTGGCTTCTGGCACAGTGCTAGTATATTATGATAAATACAAACTATTATTTCTTACTGCTGGTATTTTACCTTATGATATTGCATCTGTGTTTAGGAAAAAAAAAAAAAAGAAGCCAAATGGCATTGAGAAGTCAATTGCTCACTATGCAAGAACAATGACATATACATTACACATAAATTGACAAAGTTCCAGCAGTTACAAGGGAGCCAAACATTCTCATGACCATTTTTGTCAGGCTTTACAATTAATAGAATACAGATCCCTTGGAGTATTTTTTAGAGTTTTTTTCTTTTCAGGGATAACCATACGCCCTTAATTATGTAACCATAGATGCAACTTTGAACTTTTCTGCCACCCACCTCCAAGCATAGAAGACTATAATTTCAAAAATTCCTTCTTTAGGTTACCAGCACTTGGCTTCAGATTATGTTGCCCTTCTCCCATCATTTGGTAAAGATAAGCTTTTCACACCTCTTCATGATGAAAAAGGATCAATAAAGCAGCCACCAGAATTCAAGCACATTTTAACTTTTCAACCTGATTTTTCCATTCATAATTGACTCTTGTTTCTTGGGAAACTCTTTTCTGTTGTTAAAAGAGATGATTTTTTATGTTAGCTTGGATATATTCAGACACCTTTTGCAGAAAGTCTTTGCATTAAAGCACTAAATTAGAATTAGCTCTGGTGACATAGATTATGATATTAAAAGTAACGTAAATATTTGTAGCATATGCCAATGAAGACTCTGAATAAAAAAATATTGATCAACAACTTTGATTTTTCTTAGATTGTTCTAAAGGAAATACATTTATTATTGCAGATACCTCCTCTCATCCCCTGTAAATCTGACAGCAATAACCATAGGTTCAATCAATTATTTACAGTACATGGATTATCAAGCAATCTTTTTTTTGGAGAGGATGGACTTGCATTTACTTAAATGTAGTTTAAAGAATTTTTCAGAGATTTCTGGTCATGGTGGTACTATCAATTTATGCTTTAAAATTCTTCCATACCAATGCAAACATATAGCAATGATAAATAAAAGACTACATAAAATATATAGTTGTATTTTAAACTAAAATCTTTGTGAACCAGAAACAAGATGCATGAGGGATGAAGCCATGACCCTGCTGGACCCTGAAACTAAAAGACACTGGGAGTTGAACTCTTGCAGGGTGATGAGGACAAAAACCACCATGTACAGGTTGAGGAATGAAATCCAAGTTTATGAAAGGAAAGCTGGGGCTGGAGTAGGACTTTTCTACCCTTGGAAAGAGACTGAAGACTTCTGTGACTGCTGACTGCTACGGCTTTTGAAAACTCCCCGAGAGAGCAGAAGGAGCTAAGCAATCGGCACCTAGCCCAAACCACCTGCTGATCCAGCAATGAAGTTTATAATTTCCCCAGTGTCACATGGGACAGAAGCACCGGTGGGTGTAGAGAGGATGGGAAAGGAGAGAATGGTAATTTCCACCTTCTATGAGCACAAATGTGAATCCTCCAATCACATAAAGAAAATGTATTATTAAGAAACAGAAGCAACAAAATCAATAAAAAGAAGTTATATTCACTCTTGGCAAAATGCAAATAATATAGAATTTTAAAATGACAAACTTATGTTAACAATCCTCAAATAGGTAAAGAAAGGAAAATATCCCCCAAAATAAATTATAAAACACAGGTAGATAGCTATAAGTTAAGGTCAAATGAATATGAAAAATTACCAGTTAGCAATCACTGAAATGAAGAACGCAGCCTTTGGACTGAACAGCTCAACAGATAGGAATTCTAGACTGGGCCTAATCACAGAAAAAAATGTGATAATACTTAAAATTCAGCCAAAATAAAGCACAAGGAGATATGGTGGGGGCGGGGGGAGCAAAAATCGGAGAAATGATAGCTTGATGGAAAGCCTCCAGGAGAGTTCTAATAAGTTTCAGAAGTAGGGAATAAAGGAAATTGTGGGGAAACTGTCAAAGAGATAATGTCTGAGAATTTCCAGAACTTGAAGGAAAAAAACCAACAATTTCTCAGGGTGAAATAGTACATTAAGAACAGGGTAGAATGGATAAAATCTACCCCCAGATACATCGTAATGAAATGGCAGTACATCAAGCATGAAGAGACAATCTTGAAAGCTACCAGAGAGAAGACAGGTGCCCTATAAAGGGTCAAACTAGACTGACAGCAAATTTCTCATCAGCAGCCAAAATATATTTCAAATTTAGTCTAAACTTAAGTTTTTTTTATTAGTGACTTCATGTTTTAAGGCAGTTTAGGTTTACAACAAAATTAAAAAGGAAGTACAGAGATGTTCCATGTACTGCCTGCCCACACACATGCACAGCCCCCACCCTTACCAACATCATTCACCAGAACAGAACATCGTTTGCCAGGGATGAAACTAACTGACACTTTCTAATCACCCAATGTTCATAATTAATTTTAGGGTTCACTCTTATTTCAATTAGTAGTATGCATTTAAGGTTACTTTTGAACTATGGTTCGACAGTTCATTTCTTTTTAGCAGTAAATAATAATTCCATTGTCTGGTTGAATCACAGTTTATCCATTCACCTACTGAAGGACATTATGGTTCTTTCCAAGTTTTGATAATAATGAATGAAGCTATTATGAACATCCATGTGTAGGTTTTTGTGCGGACATAAGTTTTCATTTCCTTTGGATAAATATCAAGAAATGTGATTGCCGAATCATATGGTAAGAGTATGTCTAGTTTCGTAAGAAACTATCAAACTGTCTTTCAAAGTGGCTGTACCATTTTGCATTCCCACCAGCAATGTAGGAGAGAGAATTCCTATTGCTCCACATCTCCACCAGCATTTGATGTTGTCAGTGTTTAGGATTTAGGCTATTTAAAAAAATTTTTTTTATTGATGTAGGGAGAAAGAGCAAGAAGAGGGGAGAATGAGAGGGGGCATCAATTTGTTGCTCCACTTATTTATGAATTCATCCATTGCTCCTTTTATGTGCCCTGAATGAGAACTGAACCTGCAACCTTGGCGTATCAGGAGAGATGCTCTAACAAATTGGAGTAGGTTATTCTAATAGATGCATGGTAGTATCTCGTTGTTTTGATTTGCATTTTCCTGATTACATATGATCTTTCCATATGTTTATTTGCCAGTTGTTTATCTTCTTTGGTAACACATCTGTTGAGGTATTAGGCCAACTTTTTAAATGTAATTGTTTTCTGATTCTTAAGTTTTAAGAGTTCTTTGTTTATTTTGGATAACAGTTCTTTATCAGATGTGCCTTTTGTAAATATTTTCTCCTGGTCTCTGACTTGTCCTTTCATTCTGCTGATGATATTTTATGCAGAGCAGAAACTTTTAATTTTAGTGAAGTCTAGCTCATCAATCATTTCATTCATAGGTCATGTCTTTGGTGCTGTATCTAGAAAGGTGACACCATAACCAAAGTAATCTTGATTTTCTCCTATGTTATCTTCCAGAAACTTTATGGTTTTTTGTTTTACATTTGGGCCTATGTTCAATTTAGAGTTTATTTTTTATTTTTGTGAAGAAGGTATGGTCTGTACTAGATTCCCCCTACCTTTTTTTTTTTCTTTTTGGCATCAAATATTCAGCTGTTCCTGCATCATTTGTTGAAGAGACTATCTTTGTTCTATTTATTGCCTTTGCTTCTTTTTTTAAAGATTTTCTCTCTCTTTTTTTAAAGATTTTATTTATTTATTTTTAGAGAAGGGGAAGGGCTGGAGAAAGAAAGGGAGAGAAACACCAATGTGCGGTTGCCTCTGGTGTGCCTCCAACTGGGGATCTGGCCCTCAACCCAGGCATGTGCTCTGACTGGGAATTGAACCAGTGATTCTTTGGTTCGCAGGCCAGTGATCAATCCACTGAGTCACACCAGCCAGGGCTATTGTCTTTGCTCCTATTCAAAGATAAGTCGATTACGTTATGGGGGTCTATTTATGGGTTCTCTGTTCTGTTCCACTGACTTATTTGTCTATTCTTTTGCAAACACCCCACTATTTTGATTACAGTAGTTTTATAGTAAGTCTTGAAGCTGAGTAGCTTCAGTCCCCTAACTTTGTTCTTTTCCTTCAATATTGTGTTGGCTATTCTGGGTCTTCTGACTCTTCATATAAATGTTAGAATTAATTTGTTGATATCCATAAAATAGCTTGCTTGGATTTTTATTGTGATGGCATTGAATATATCGATTAAGCTGGAAAACACTGACATCTGGACAATATTGAGACTTCCCATCCATGAACATGGAATGTGTCTCCATTTATTTTTTTCTTTGATTTTGTTCATCAGAGTTTCTTGGTTTTCCTCACAGAAATATTGTACATATTTTGTTAAATTTATACCTAAATGTTTAATTTTTTGGATGCTAATGTAAATGGTATTGTGGGGGTATTTTCCAACTTAATGAAGATATAATTATACAAAATATTTAAGGTACACGTTGTGTTGATTTAATATGTTTATGAATTGCAAAATAATCACCACCTTAGCATTAGTTAATATCTCCTCCCATTACATAATCACCATTTTGATTTCTGCAGTGAGAACATTTCATGTCTGCTCTCTTAACAACTTTCAAGTATATATTACAATATTATTAGCTATAATCACTGTGCTGTACATTAAATTTCAAGAGTTTTTTAATCTTATAACTGGAAGTTTGTACGCTTTGACTATTATCTACCCATTTTCTCTACCTCCTAGTCCCTGGTAATGACCACACTATCTCTGTTTTCCT
Organism: Pteronotus mesoamericanus; assembly: GCF_021234165.1. Classification (NCBI taxonomy): domain Eukaryota; kingdom Metazoa; phylum Chordata; class Mammalia; order Chiroptera; family Mormoopidae; genus Pteronotus; species Pteronotus mesoamericanus. Next base: position 9,824,512 of record NW_026555310.1, read on the forward strand.
GTTTAGCTTTTACAAGTGATACCATACAGATTTGCCTTTCTTTGTCTGACTTATTTCACTTTGCATGCTGCCATTAGGGTTTATCCAAGTTGTTGCAAATGGCAGGATTTCCTTCTTTTTCATGGATAAATGATATACATGTACATATATGAATGTGTTATTATGTATTATATTTTATATATATGATAGATATATTATTCACATATAAATAATACATTATCATCCAATCTATCTATCTATCTATATCTAGCTACCTAAAACAATCACACCTTCTCTATCCATTCATCCATTGATGTAGCTTAGGTTGTTTCTATGTCCTGGCTACTCTGGATAATGCCACAATGAACTTGGGGACACAGATACAGCTTCCAGGCCCTGGTTTTATTTCCTTTGGATACATCCAGAAGTGGTATTGTTGGATCATACTGTAATTCTATTTTTGTGTTTTTAATTTAGCTTGTTCATTTTGGTATACAGAAGAGCAACTGACTTCTTTAGATTAACTTGTGTCCTGCAACATTGCTAAAATTATTTATTAATTACAGGAGGGGTTTTTTTGCTGATTCTTTTGAATATTCTACATAGATAATCATGTCATCTGTGAGCAAAGATAATTTTATATCTGTCTTCCCAATTTGTATACCTTTCATTTCCTTTTCTTGCCTTACAACATTTATAAGGATTTTCATTACAATGCTGAAAAGTGGTGAGAGACACATCTTTCCCTTGTGCCTGATCTTAGTGGGAAAACTTCAGATTTCCCAATATTAAGTAATGTTAACTATAGATATTTTAATAGTCTTTATAAAGGTGAGAAAGTTTCTCTCTAGTCCTAGTTTCCTGAGAATTTTAAAAATCATGATCATGTTAGATTTTATTAAATGCTTTTCTGTATCTGTTGATATTTCCTGATTTTTCTTTTTTAGTTTGTTGATTTTTAATTTATTTTTATTGTTGCTCTAACCTTGCATACCAGTAATGGATTCCACTTGACTGAGGTATATATTTCTTTTTATACTTCTTTTGGATTCAATTTGCTAATAGTTTGTTGAAGATATTTTTCAGTCTATGTTCTTCAGAGATAATTGGTCTGAAGTTTTCTTCCCTGGTAATGTCTCTGTTTTTGGTATTAGGGTACTGCTGGCTTTATAGAATGAGTTTGGAAGCATCCCTTCTGCTTCCATCTTTTAAAAGAGATTGTAGAGAAGTCATATCATTTTTTCCCTGAATGTTTGGTAAAATTCACCAGTGAGTCCATCTCGGTCAGGTGCTTTCTGTTTTGGAAGGTTATTAATTACTGATTCAATTTCTAAAACACACAGACCTAATCAGATCATCTATTTTTTCTTATGTAAGTTTTTGTCTTTTAAGAACTATATCTTTTAAGTAATTGATCCATTTTATCTAAGTTATCAAATATGTGGGCATTGAGTTTTTCACAGGATTCCTTTATTATCCTTTTGATACCAATGTGGTCTATAGTGATAAAGTCCCTTTTATTTATGATACTAGTAATTTGTGTCCCATCTCTATTTTTCTTAGTTAGCCAGGCTAAATTATCAATTTTATTCATCTTTTGAAAAAGTTTTGGTTTTATTGATATTTATTGATTTCTTGTTTTTAATTTCATTGATTTCTGCTCTGATTCTTGTTATTTCTTTTCTCCTGTTTAATTTGCTCTTACTTTCTAGCTTCCTAAGCTGGAAATTTACATTATTGATTTTAGATCTTTCTTCTTTTCTAATGTTGTGTATGCATTCAATGCTATAAATTTTCCTCTAAGCACTACAATTACAATTGTGTCCTACAAATTTTGATAAGTTGTGTTTTCATTTTCATTTAATTCAAAATATTTTTAAATTTCTCTTGAGATTTTCTCTTTAACCCATGTGTCATTAGAACTGTGTTGTTTAATCTCTATATATTTTTGGATTTTTTCAGTTACATTTTATCACTGATTTCCAGTTTAATTCCACCATGAAAACAGATGTTTAATTCCATCATAGTTGGAAAATAGATATATGACTTCTTTTAAATTTGTTAAGAGGTGTTTCTTTGGCCAAGAATGTGTCCTGTCTTGGTAAACGTTCTATGTGAGCTTGAGAAGAATGTGTATTCTGCTGTTGTTAGATGACTAGTCTAGTGATGTCAATTATATTCAGTCGATTAGTAGTGCCATTTAGTTCAACCATGTCCTTGCTGATTTTCTTACTTCTGGATCTGTCCCTTTCTGAGAGAGAGATGTTTAAGTCCCCAAAAATGATAGTAAATTCATCTATTTCTCCTTGCAGTTCTACCAGCTTTTGTGTCACAGTTTGATGTTGTTGTTAGACATACACATGTTAAGAATTGTTATATCTTCTCTGAAAATTAACTGCTTTATCAATATGCAATGACCTTCTTTATCCCTGATAACTTCCCTTAGTCTGACATTTACTCTATCTGAAGTTAATATAGCTACATCTGCTTTATTTTGGTGAATATCTGCATAATATATTTTTCTCCATTCATTTACTTTTAATCTATATGTATCTTTATACTTATGGTGTGTTTCTTGTAGACAATATTTAATTGGATCATGTCTTTTAAATAGGCATGAAATAGTTTGAAAGTCTCACCTCTCAGATTTTTAACTGATGAATTTAGAGTATTGACATTCAAAGAGATTATGGATATTTTGGGGCTATTATCTACTATATTCATTACTCTTTTTTTATTTGTTACTCTGTTCTTTTTTCCTATTTCAGTTTCCTACTATTTTTCTGCCTTCTGTGGTTTTAATTAAATGTTAAAATGTATCTATTTTTTTGCTTATCAGTTATACTTCTTATTGTACTTTTTAAAATGGTTGTCCTTGAGTTTGCAATATACTCTTAAAACTAATCCTAATTACTTTCAAATAGCATTATATCATTTCCTAATTTCTTCCTTCTGTGCTTTGTATCATTGCTATCATTCATTTCACTTATATATAAGCATACATGACATATATATGTATATGTGTCATATATAAGCAAATACAATCAAATGCATTTTTTTCAGTTCTTTCTTTCTTAGGATTTCCATCTTTCTGCTCACATTGCTCATTTGTTTTCACATCACTTTATCTATTAGAGCCCTTTGCATATTAACCATAGTTATTTTAAATTTCCTATCTGATAGTTTCAACATCTCTGCCATGTCTGCTTCTGATGCTTGTTTTGCCTCTTCAAATTGTGCTTTTTTGCTCTGGCATGCATTGTAATTTTTTCTTGATGGCTGTACATAATGTACTGGACAAAAGGTGCTGATGTAAATAGGCCATTGGTAGTATGGTGGTAAGGTTTGGAGGGAAGGGAAGGATTCTGTAGTCTTACAATGAGGTGTCAATCTTAGTGAGCCTGTGCCTCTGGACTGTGAACTTCACAAGTGTCTCTCAGTGTTTTTCTCCCTGCTTAGGTGGTATAGGATGGGTAGAGTAGGCTGAAATTGCACCCCCATGGAAAGCTAGAGCTGGCTGGAGTTGGATATTTCCCATCCCTGGGTCAGTTAAGCTTTGAATACCATCTCAGGTTAGGCCCTGGGTAGCTAGTTTCCCCTAATGTCAGGCCTTGTTAAGAAAAACAGAATGCTCTGGCACATTTCAAAATGATTCCTTTTTCCTCCCTCTGCCAGAAGCAAGAGGTGGTTTTTCTCTAATATTTACTGTGGGAATCTGGCCAAACTCTTGAAAGTAAATCTCACAATATTGTGGGGCCCCCCCTGATGACTCAGTCCCCCTGCAGATTTTAACTCAGATTTGTTCACACTAAGCCTCCAGCATATCATCAATTACAGGTCAGGTAATTTGTCAATTGGAGTTATAGCACTGGTTTCTGGGAAGGTTTGCTCACCTAAGACTCTGGTCTGATAAGACTTGACTCTGTACTTGCCTCCCTAATTCTCTGATCTCGGGGACAGCAGTTTTCCATGTGTCCTCCCATCTCTTATGGATCCAAGAAGAGTTTGTTTTCCAGTCTGCTCAATTTTTTACTTGTTGTTAGGACAGAGTGGGCATTTCTGAGCTGTTCACATGCAGAACTGGAAATCAGAATTCTGAAGTCAAGTTTTCAGTCCAAGAGGGCTGAACAAAAGTTGGGGCATTTAGGCACAAAGCCAAGTTAGCCAAGCATGAAGCACAGCCCTTGAAATGAGGGAAGGTTTGAAGTAGTCAATGATTCTGGAATTGTTTCTGACCTGAAGGGCAGGGAGTTAAGGTAGGTTTAATTCAGTTTCTGTTGCTGGGAACATTGATGTTCCATAAGTGGAATTAAAGAAGAATTCTAGAAAGTTTTTCTAGACAAGAATTTTTCAAAGATATTCCATGGAGCATTCATGAGTGAATAAAAGTCTGTGTCCAATGAACAAAAGGTTTCCATCATCAAATATGATAGAAAACTACTGGGTGAAAAAAAATCAGTTTTCTTCACAATAGCATTTATCAGACCCATATCAATATATGCCTTATAAATCTCCAAGATGAGTGTTTAGAATACATGGTGTTTAAATTTTCAAACTTCTTTGAATTAGGTCATAATTTCCTTAAAAACACTAAGGAAATAATCTACAGCATACGTTTTGGAAGAAAAGTTTCTTTAGATTTATCTAGTCTTAATTTTTTCACTATATATTTTGACAAGTCTCCAGAGACACGGAAAAGTAAGCAAACAAAATTATTCTCCAGTCACTATAAAACTCACCACAAACTGCCCACCCCCAATGATTAAAGACCATGTTAGTTAAAGTGGAGTCTTACATTTGCCAGATTGCCCTGTAGTTCAATCATACTTTTGTCCATTCTGCCTTCCAGTCCTCTTTGCCTCCACTGATTCAGGGTGGAGTCGTTTTTGCAGCTATAAAGGTTACTTGTTAAAGTCTTGGTCATTCTTTACGTGTTTTATTGCTTCAGGAACCTACTAAGAGTGTGAGTTACAACAACCCCAGAATCATGTGTTAAACTATACATAACTGGATTGTTTTATAACATTTTGTGCTATTAATGTACAGAGTGCACAGATGATGAATAATTCATCTGGTCATCTATTTCAGGGCCTATGAGATGCTTCCCTTGAATAAACAACTAAGTGCTTCTTGGAAAAAGTATTACTAAAAGGAATGTAACTTCTGAATTGTCATCTTAATGGAAAATTTGGTCTTCCCATTGTGTTCCCTAGAATGATAACTACAAAAGTTAGATGGATGTACCAGTTGAAATATCCTCATATAACTTAATCCTGGAGGGATTTTTAATGTAAGACTTCATACAGGGAAAAAAAAGGGTTATGCAACAATGATTAAAACCACAATGAAGACTAAAAACTAAATTTAGCTTTCTAGGTAAGTAACAATGATAACATCTAGCACTTAAAAAGTGCTTGCCATGGCCTAGATGGCTAAACACTTTCCACACCTGAACCTATTTAATCCTTACAAAAACCCCATGAGACAGAGAAGGTAGCCTTAATGTCTGGAAGCACTGACAATAGACATTATAAATGACTTATTGATATTATATTACAGTAGATGATATGTTCAGTGTACTGTGCAAAGTTGCAATGAATATGGTGACTTAATTTATTCCCATCAGTCCCTGTGCATGCTTCTACGATGTGTTGCCTCAGACAATCTCTGCTTTTTTGCTGAATAAAGCTGTACATTTTGGCAAATCACAGGAGAGGACAGAGGGATGTGAAATATGAAAAATAAAATTGAATAATATAACAGCACATATCTGGATTTTATATCAACTGTGTATTACTATCTTATCTTCATTTTAAAGGAGAAGCAAGAGAGGCTCATAGAAGTTAAATAATTTGCCCAAGGTCACAGAGCTGGGAGTGATGGAAAAATGATGTATACCACAGCCATCTGACTCTAGGATTCATGCTCTTGTTGGAACCACAAATAAATAAAACAACTTACAAATAATATACACTATGGTTTTGATATAAATTTGCATTCTTCTATGCTGGTTCAATGCAAATTTTTAAGCTTCTATTTTCCAAATTACTTATCTATTTATTTGTGTCCAGCTGTGTTGTATAGCAGAAGAGACATTTATCTTTAACAAGGCTTTTCCTTTTTATAATTGCCAAACTGTTTAGGCTTTCTCAGTGCCAGTCCTAAGGATGTTTGTGATGCAAAATGGTTGCTGCAAATTACTCATGAGCAACAGGACCAGCCTCTCCTGCTACTTTGCAAGCCAATACAACAATATTCTATTCATTTTATATGGAAAGAGTAACTTCCAGTGGGATCCAGGCTGAATAAGATCTGAGTGAGTACGTGGATACCATTATACTGTTAGACTCCATTAAATGGCCACCAAGTTTTTGATATTTTAGATTGACTGTTAATTTCATCATAACTGTCATGCAGTTCACTCTATGTGTCATATTCATGGATATATACACATACATCTATGGCAAAGTGGAAAGAATTTCAAAGAGGACAGTTTTCACTTGTTAACATGACTTCCTAATTCTATTTTTTCCTTAACTGGGAAGTCCCTGAATACTCTCCCTCTCAAGAATGACGCCTCAGACCAAAAATAAAGTTTGATGGCTCCTAACCTTCAAAGTGAAAAGTCAATTTATTAGGAATCTGCTCTTTAATATGGGATTTCTCATAAGTTCATATACAAGCAGGAGACTACTACAACCAGCTGTAAAATTACTGGTGAACAGTTTCCACAGAAAGATGTTATAGAGTACAAAATCTAAAGGAAATACTAATTGATTCAAGGGAGGGAGCAAGGAAGGAAGAAGAAAGAGAGGGAGGTAGGAAAGAACAAAGAAATGAGAGAGAAGAGAGAAATATTGAAGATTTAGAGAGGAATTTATGCATGTCCATCTAAGAATTGGGTTTAGGAAACAGAGAGTACATGGTTTCAATAGAACATGTACCAATAAAAAAACAGACATTGAAGGTATTGTTTGTTTATTGATTTTTTTTTTAGAGACAGAGAGACATTTTTTGGTGTTCCACTTATTTATGCCTTCATCGGTTGGTTCTTGTATGTGTCCTGACTGGGGACCTTGGTTTATCAGAGCAAAGCTCTAACCAACTAAGCTACCTGTCCAGGGCGGAAGGTATTGTTTTGAATACATATACATTTTTTTTTACTGGTTTTTGGAATTTAGTATCTGTGTCAAGAGAAAATCCACTACTTTGAATCAGAAGGAATAAGGGTGCTAAATCATCTCTGCCAGTGACTTGATGGACATATTCCTAATTATCAGGAATGAGTTATAAAAATAGCTAGATCTGGAACAGGAGAGGGAGTGGGTATTGTCCAAGGAAGGTAACTATTCATGCTCAGATAACTTGTTCTAATAGCTTATTCTCACATAACAAAAAAATCTTAATTTGATTAAACCTGTAATAGTTAATGTTTTTTTAACTCACATATTTGAACTTCTGAGTTCAGTAACAATATTTTGGAAGCTAATAAATATCTCAATGCCTAGAGGAAATAAGTTCTGTTATACAGGGGATAGCCACAAAGGGCTATGTTTTATGTTTCTGTATAGGAAAATCCTGAGTCTACGGTATCCATCAAATGTCTAAAAAAATTTTAGCTGGAAAGTTTTACTCTGCAGTTTTAAAATAATGAACTATGCCTCTGCCATTAAAGTAGCAGGTTTAAATCCATTTGTTTTCTTTTCACTAAGGTGAAAGACTCATAAGAGAAGAGCTTATGGAAAAATTGAATTATGCAATATTAGAACTATACGGAACAACTCAATATTTTAAGAAATGAGCATATTCCCTCTTGGAGGTCATTGTGGTATGTGATATAGCTTATAAAAAGATGAAATAATTTAAACCAGAAATGATAGCAGTAGCATAGTAACTCTTTCTCTGGGTTTTGTCATTGTTACTGTCTTTGCTGGTGTTACTTGTACTTTGCATCTGTGCCCCATACGTTCATGATATTACATATACCTTGTAATTTTTTTTAATTTTTATTTATTTTTTCAAATACATTTGTCTCTGCCTACGCCCCACCACTTTCCCTTGCCCCCTCCCTTCTTCCCTCGCTCAGCCCTTCCCCTTTGGTTATACCTTGTAATTTTTAATGTATAGACTTTCAGTATTGGACTCTGACTTAGTTGATCAGACTTTCCATTAAAATATTTGAGAGGATAATTCCCTCTGGGCTTACACTAAATGATTTGGTTTTACTTGTGTGATGTTAGCAAAATCATTTGAGATATTCTTACTGATGGACTTACTTTCCTTAATTTCTTCTGAATATCAGAGGGAGCACTAACTGACCATTTGAAATCCTTACCTTGATTCTGATGATACCCAACTCATGTGAGGTCATTCATATTTTCCAAGCTTACTGGAGGCACTTCACCAGTAGAAAAAAAATTTCTTTGAATCTCCCAATCCGTGTCCCACAAAAAGTAATGGTCTGTGCTAAATTGTCCTCGCTCTTTTCCTTAATCCTACAACAAATGAGACAATTACTTTAAAAGAAACAAAACTATTCTTGTGCACTCTGCTGTATTACCGTTTCTATTTTAGGAATGGAGATCAGAGGATGTGTCTGCTTTACTCATGCAGTGCCTCAGATAGCACCATATGCTTGTGGGTTCTTAATACGTGGTATTTGATGATTGATTTATACACTCCATTTACAAGGTGTTAATGTAAAAAATGGCCAGATTCATTCTCATGTCTCAAATCAAAATACACTTTACATTTTTCCAGTAATGTCTTTTTGTAAACAATACTAAATAGCACTTCAAATTCGTCAACAGCTCTTTATGATTAGTTGATATTCTATGACAACCAAATGTACATGAAATGTACAAATAAACATGTTTTGTGTTAGATGAACAATACACAGATGGTTTTAAATTTTTATAAAGGATTTATGGCCTGTATATTTTGTAAGGATTATTGACAGTAATGAGTCTGGAGTTATTCTGAGATATAGAATATTGCAAGCAAAATTTAATAGAACTTTTGTAAGTTAAAGGGAGATTAGAAACACTTTGTTTCATCAATACAGCAATACTCTGTGACTTTTGTCTAGCACATATGCCCAATATTCATTGCATGCACTAGAAAACGCCATATATTTTGTCAATTGTTTGCTATACAACCAATTGTTAAACAAACAATTGTTTGAGAGCAAAACATTAGTAAAGCAAATCAAGTGACATTCCAGGCTTAGAAACATGGGACTGAAAATAACATAAACCTTTGAATCCATCAGTTTAATAAACTTGCCCCCGTCTCTGATATTCAGATTTGAAATCCATAAAATGGAGGAAATAGCACCTACCTTACAGGGTTAAAAAACAGTGAAATGAGATAAATTATTACACATGAATGGTGAGATTTTTAAAGTGTAAAATGAGATATAAGTAGGTCTTCAGGAATGACAGTTCTGATGATAGTTTCTATTATGTCAGTTTCTCTCCTTCTAGGTATGTAGACCCATCAAGAAAAGTCGTGGAAAATAGAAAATGCAGGAAGTCAAATGCCATGGAATTTTAAGAAAATTGGAATTTTATTTAATAGTTAGTAGAGACAACCAAAAATCTTTGGGGAAGAAAAATTAACCTGATTTGAACTCTGCCCTATAATGACAGTTCTCAAATTTAGTCAGGTCTGATATGGAGTCCAACTGATTCTGTTACTGAAAGACCTGGGTCATATTTTATGAAATGCCACTTTAGAGAAATGACTTCAAATGCAATATTCAGGGTCTTTGGGATGGGCTACAAGAGGTCACTTAGAAGCTTGCTACTCAAAGTATGGCCAACCAGCAACATGGAGGTGACTTGGGAACTTGGTAAACATGTAGAACATTGGGACAAATGCAAAACCTACTGAATCAGAATCTGTATTTTTTAAGCTTTATTGAGGTATAATTGATTTAAAATTGTACATATTTAAGGTGTACTTAATGTTCTGATATGCAATGCACTGTGAAATAATCGTCACAGTTAACCTAATGAACACATCCGTCTATCCATCACTTCACGTGGTTACTCCTTTCCTTCTCCTCCTCCTTTTAAATTTCCAGTATACAATACTTAGCCAATTTCAGGTATACAAGACAGTATTGTTAACTAGAGTCACACTGCATTTTACTAAAATTTGCAGGTAATTTCCTACCTATTGAAATGAGATGACTGACCTGTACTTACTAATAGTACAAATGAAAGCCAATAAAAGAGGGGGATATACTAGGTCACTTTGTAAGTTGTCGACCTAAAAATTCAGTCTAGAAAGGCTCCTCCTCTCCATAACTACAGTGGGCCAGGCTTTGTTCATGAGAGAGGTCATTTTTCACAGCACAATCTGCAACTCACCCCATGGTTTGAGGCAGAACTAAGTGGATTTGTAAGAAGGAATAAATGCTCGCCTCAGATCCTCTTCTGCTGGGCCTGCACAGAGCAGACATGAAGCTAAGCTGTTTCCCTAGCAGCCTTCGGAGCAAATTTCAGAACAGCTGTAAAGCAGGCTGAGACACTTTCAAATAACCATCTGCCTAACTTCCCACCCTGGTGTGGCGTAAACATGGAGACGACTGGTTGCGGGGGCGGGGAGGATTGTCAGACTGAATTTAGGAAAACAGGACTGGGTATTTCAGGGTAAATGAGAGTTTGGTAAAATTTGGGCAGGAGGGTTGGGCCCTTTTGAAAATGCCTTCTTAACACAATAGCTTTGCAGAGAGTGACAAAGGCACTCATCTCTTCTTTTGACTCCTTTGAGCAATTCTCATTTTTCAAAGTGAATAAGGTTGCTCAAGTGCTAGGATATTGTTTCTATGACGATGAAATATATTACTGCCCACTGAGTCGAGCCCAGAAGTTTGTAGCTGCACAGCTGCCTCACTGATTACTTTCCTAATGTGATAGAGGGAAATGTACACTGTAATTTTGATGTACGGTAGTTTCATGAACACAGCATCAGTGCAAAACTTCAGGGGTGCCTGTATTAGCCAGAGAGTGAGGCTGAATTAAATATGGAGCAACTACAAGCTAGCAGAGGTGTTCTATTAGCTGAATGGCAGAGCATGCCATTTAGAAGCTGTAGGCTCTGCGTTTTCGCTCAGCAGCAATGTCTAAACATAATTAATCAGTTGCTTCTCACGGTAAATGACACTAATTAGTTGCACTCTAATTGCTATGTAGGAGTGATGTTACTCCTTTCTAAGTGCTCTGTAGAGTAGCTACATGAGATCTTTAATACATTATCATGAATTTCCATGTAATTACCATCCTTTCCAATGGAGCAAAAGGAAAATATTGTATCATCAGGAATCAATAAATAACTCATGTTATCACTATTAAGATGTAGGGTGATTGAGCCCCTTTCTTGTTGTTAGTATGGATGTGATTAGAACTGTGCATAGTTGTTAAGTGCCAGATTTTGAAAATAAAAATATACCCTTTGCTAGCAATGCTCTTGCTAGAAAATTTTCTCTCCTAAAGAAAATTATTCTAATTTGTCCTGAATTTTATTATTTTCCAGAATCAGACAGAAAACTTGACTAAATTTCATAAATGGAGAAAAAGGAAACATTAAATTCTAATCTGACTGACTTTAGGTTGTCTTTATCTGGTTGTATTCCTTATCCTTAGCTATATATTTTTCCTTTGTAGAAGATTGTCATTATTTAATATATTTCACATTGTTCCTTATGCTTAAGTATTCGAATTGGCTAAGCAATGCTTGAGCTTCCTTTTAGAGGCTTCTCCAAAGCATTCATAATACTAGAAAATTGTTCTGTAAAAATGATTTTAAACTATAGCTGAGAAGGAAGAGTGTTCCTGGGTTCTCTTTGACTTTAATTTATAAGGTAAAGAATATTATGTGAGCTCTAAAGAAAAAATGTGACAGAGTAGATGAAAAAGAAAATAGGCCTCTCTTTATAAATGTACTAAAGTAGCAGAAATGAGGGCAGGACTTCAAAATTGTAAAACAAATAACGTACTATTTCTTCTGACTGCCTTTTTTGCATGTATTTTAATTATTCTGGTTTTGCATGGATTCCATGATTTATAGATTATGTGATCTGTAAATCATGAAATATATGATTTATGTTGAAGAATTCCTTATTTGTTTCTCCTGAGAGAATATCTGTCCTTCTATTGTGGCTGTTTTGATTTTGGTGCTTACCAGGTTTTTTCTTTAAGAGACCTGTCTTCTCCTGTGTTTGCTAAGTCATTCTGTACTTTTGAGAACTGTTCTTCAGTTCTGAGGTTTTTGCTATGTAAAAAAGTTTAGATTCCCTAAAAAACACACACACACACACGACTGGTGATGAGCTTAGTGTTATGTCCTAATAGAAGGATATTTCCCTATAAGGACATCCTGAGGTTTGGAAAAGCTTGTTTATTGGGCATCTTTATTTATCTCTCTTTATTAGAAATACAAGTGATAGAAGAAACTTGTAAATTATATTTTCAAAAATTACGTTAGCTTTTGAAAGAGAAAAGAATTGTTGACATTATATGCAGAAAAGACAGTCTCCCATTTCTCATATTCCTATTATTAATGAATAGATTTAAATGAAAATTAATTTTAATTTCCTCTTCTAATATGTAATGCTATGTCCAAATATGCCATGCTTTTTTGATTTCAGGAATCTGCTTCTAGCTGTTTATATTTCTTTTATTATTTGAATATATTTACACCAGTGCTAATTTTGTGTCCTTTTGTAATCACTCCCAGCATTGCGTGTGCGCCTGCTCCTGGCTTTGCCTACAATGCGCTCTTTACTCCCATTCTTCATGCCTATGCCATTCCCAACCAGGTCTCCTGTGCACCATTACAATGGAAGCACTGTGTTGTATCTTATTGATAAAAGGGCAACATCAATGATATAACCAATGCCTCGGAGGAAGAGAAATCTGGCCTAAAGCCCTTACTATATCAATACATGTCATTTAATTTCAATTTCTTCCTCTGAAACATGGAAATAAAACCTAACTAAAGTAGATAATTTTCTAAGACAATAATTTACCAAAACTGACTCCAGGAAAGAGAAAAAATTGAAACACACTCATTTTAACAACAACAACAAAAGTTTTCATGGAGCAGATATTTCAATGCTATTTTAACTCTTTGAGAACATAGAAAAAAAGAAAAATTGTCTTTAAGTTTAATAAAGATTGATTAAAATAGCAATTTGCAAGTCAATTTCATTTTTGAATATAGACAGAAATATCCCAAAGAAGCACAGTATGTATAAGCACATTAAAAGAATTAATTTAGAGATTATAAAAGCTAATTTCCATGATATTTAAAGCACTCTAAAAACCCATAAGGAAAAATATTAACTCTTGTTCTAAAAGGACTAAAAAATATGACTAGACATCCAAATCAATGACTTTTAAACTTAAAAAAAAAAGAGAGATTCAACCTCACTTATAATAAAAGACATGGAAATTAAAATTCTAATGAAATATATTTTTAAAAAATTTTTTTAAATATAAGAATGTTCAAAAGTTGACCACACATTCTGACGGCAAGATGGTGGGGAAAAAGGTGTTCTGTTACATACCCAACAACAGTGTAAATTAGTTCGAGGACAATTTGATTATATTAATAGACATTAGCAATACATATATTCTTTAACCCAAAATTCTATTTTGAATATTTGGGCTATCAATGTATCTAAACAACTGCAAAGTAAGGCATATGCACGATTACTCATTGCAGTAACAGTTCAATGTCCCCATCGGGGTGACTAGTAAGATGGCACAGCAATTCTGATGAAGGTGCAATGGAGCTGTGAAGGGTAATGAGGGCACGCTCTGTAATTGAATCTGAAAAGTATTTAAGTCACTTTCTTACATTTAAAAAGCAAGATATAAATACTGTATACACTATGCTGTATTTTGGATAAGATAACAAATACATATTTTTACTGTGAAATGAAACTCTGTATGGACATAGAGGAAACTGACTAACAGTGACTTTGGTGGGAATGACAGAGGGGTATGAACTAGGCAGAACTGCGAGCCTCAAGCAGGAGTGAGAATTTTTACTAGAGAATTTTCAGTTTGTTTTTACTTTTGGAACATGAATTTATTAATTATTCAAAAATAGATAGAAATTAACAAACATTAAAAAGTATGTATCATAAGGAGAGAATGTGACCAGGAAAGAAGATTTTAACTCAGCTCCACAAGATAGTAGTAGCAAGACCCTCCGGATGAGCCTTTGTGGTGTCAGCAAGCAGCTGGCCTGTGACTTTGTTTGTGTTGGCCAGGGCCGTGCTTTTCCCCATTTTGATCCAGTGGCTGCTGGAGCCCAAAATGGAGACATAGCTTGTGAACAGAGAGTCTAAGTTGAGAAAGAAGTGTCATGGGATTGGAATATCAGCAAGAAAACAGTAAGAGCATCCCTGCCCCCAGGAAGAGCAAGGGGAACATTTTCATGCATTTGTTTTGTTTCACGGAGCTATTAGGCATGGCCTGGTAAATTCTTATAAATTAGCTAGTTTGGGCAGGACTAGACAAAACCGATTTGTTTACAATTATGGTGACCCCCGTTTTTATTCTCATGCTCACGAGGCCTACTTAAATCTGGATTACCAAGTACTGATACAACCTGTGGCAGTACAGGGAGAAAAAAATTGATTTCAGACCTTGACAGGTCTAAGGATCTGAAAAATTCCATGGATCAGAATCTGAAAAATCAAAATCAGAGATTTTCATTTTCTCTGCAAGATAAAGCTCTACTAACTAAGAAAGCATAGATGATTCAATTGAGACAATATGCTTTTTTCTCTTTGACTAAACATTAGTATGAGCATCTTGCTTTTCTCTTTTTCCTTCAAATGATCATTTTCTCCCTTCCATGAAACTTGTATCCAGTTCCTGGTGTTATATCTTTCCTTGAAAGTCTTATTAATTTTTTTCTGACTACTTGTTTTGGGCCTGGTCTTCTTATGGACAATGAGTGGGAGTCAACTTCAAGTTTTCTAGCTATACTTTCTCAAAAGGATAGCAATGTTATCATCACAACCTCATAAATGAAGACGAATAATTTATGTGTACATACACATCTTCAGTGCATATTATTGGCTCTCGATAAAAGGCAAATAGCAATGATAAACCCTGAAATACGCCTCTCGAAGATACCAGGCGGCAAACTGCATGAGCCATTTTGAAAACAGATTCAAAGGAAGATGTCCTGAACTTTCATTTCCCATCTGCTGGGTTTCTTTGAAGTGAGAGTTAACCCTGACATGAAACAGCTCCAGAAACTGAGCTGTGCCCAGTTGTTTTTGGCCTGATAATTCAACCCCTAGTGATGACTCCCACACGCAACTGGGTGTCTTTGATGACTCACTCTTCTTCTCTCAGAGATAGGCCTCCAGACATTTGTGCATTCCTTACATGCTGCATAACAGCCTTCGTGGAAAAAAAAGGCATAGCTTAATTTAACAAAGTGAAATTAATTATCTGCTCCCTCTCTAACTCAAGCCTTATTTAACAGAACTTGCCCTCCCTTCTTTGTCCTTGTTTGTGGTGGAGCTCGGCTAACTCAGAACCCACTCACTATTCAGCTATCTCCTGGGTGGCAAAGAGCTGAAGGAAGATGAGCGAGTAACCTATAAAAAGAAATTTGAAGCTGTTTTTCATTGTTTTGTGTTTGAAGACAAAAATAAGATAAAATTGTTTTGTTTGGAAAAAACAAAGGAATTTGGTAAAATGCCTTTAACATTTAGGCTGAAACCTATTTTTATGCATCCTTGTTAAGGACTGAGGTACAGGGATGGGAATAGAGCTGATTTGAGAAGAATCCCAAATAGAGCTGATTTGAGAAGAATCCCAAATGCCCCTTTTCTGTGCTACAAATAATGTTCTCTAAAAGTTCTAATAACCTCGTGCTTGGAAGAGGCTCATCTTCAAAAAGTAAAACTTGATCTTTTGGGGACCCATGTTCTATAAATTATTTTAAATCAGGGTCAAAATTATTTCCTTTTGAAATTATTTTTGCTTTTGGCAATTATTAAAGAATCAGTATTTAATACAAAAAGTCAATTTAATATATGAGCTAGGCTTATATATTAAAGTCCTATTTCCATCATGCATACCAGGAGCTCCATCTTCCCATTTAGTCTGTTCTTCTCAAAATGCATAAAATAGATATATTATTTTTAAAGTATGCTTATTTTTTTCTGTTTCTTACAACGATGTTGACATTCTGAAGCTTTTCTTTGGTGTGTGTGCTTTATTTTATTTGGCAATAGTCAAGAAACTATTACTTACATTTTTATAAGTGAAGAAATTAAGTTTCTCCATATACAGGTCCATAGTCAAATAAATAGAGTCTAGAGATCCTATAAAATTTCTGTAAATGTTTCAATTCTGTATTGTTCTATGTCTTTGGTCGCTGAGCTTGAATAAATATTTAAATGATTTTTCTTCCAAAAGAAATACTGAATTTAATATGGCAGGTTGTTACAGAACTCCATATTAACATATTGTTATATACTTACTAATATATAATTATTTGATGCACACACTTAACATATTCTCTAATCATTTGCTGTATTTTATGTTTGTTTTCCCATTAAGGTGGTCAAAGTCCATGTCTTATGCTTCTGTCATTTAGAGAACCTGACACAGTGCTGAACAGTAGAAACTGAATAAATGCAGAATCACAATAACTCTATTCAACCCCTAGTTCTGCCCCTTACTGACATTTGGGTTCCTTAACTCTGAAATGGAAATGCATATCTCACAGGGTTGATGAGACAATGTATGTGAAAGTTCCATATAAACATTTCATTGCCCTTAAAGGGTGAGTAACAGTTGGCAAGATGAAAGCTTTAGAGAAGAAGAGGGGAACCTGGGCAGTCGGTCCATCTCTTCATCCCACAGAGGTGTCAGGCTCAATCCTTTGTAACCATTTGTGTTTCCTTCTTGCTTCTTCTTCATCCTCATGCATAAGGAGTGCTGCTGCTCATTTGAGTATTGTGCATAGGAGCTATTCCTTCCTTTCCATGTTCACAGTTACTGTCTTAGTCCAAGCTCTTGTTACTTCATGTAGAGAATGGGAGAGATTCCAGAGGACTGGATTCCCCCGAAAAGTAAAAGATTCATAAACAGAGTTTGGTGATTTTAATGTCACCCCTACTCCCAAAGTTCTAGAATGTATTATTCAAAAATTAGTTAGTCAGCACCCCTAAAAAGATATGACCGCATGTCCCTCCTAACTTTGCTGGGCTGGCAATGTGTGAGAAACATTGCCAGCACCTTGTGTGTGAACTCAGCATTCAACAGAACTCTTTCTCTTACATCATGGGAATTAAGCACTTGTCTTGGGTTTTGGAGATATAGAGGTCAATACATTATTTGTGTTTAATAGGCTCATCATCTAATGAAAGTGAAAATTAATTAATGAACTTCCAAAGAACCATTAATTAGAAAAGAAATTGCAAGGAAAATAGAATTATTTTGAACTGAATGATATATCAGAATCTGTGAACTCTACCTAATGGTACCTAGAGGAAAATTTTCTCTCCAAGCTCCCCTTTAAAACATTGTGAACAATGTGAGAACCTTGTTAAAAGATATTATTTATTTACTTGATAGAGGTTTCTCAATTGTATTCATATGTCTGGAAAGCAAATTTGAGCTTTGTTGATTTTCTTTGTCTGTTTTCTATTTCACTGATTTCCATTCTGATGGTTACAGGGTGTGGCAAAAATAGGTGTATAGTTGTGAGTATATGAAACATAGTTTATTCTTTATTATTTATTTATTAATTATTGTATTTTCCATGTGAACAATTGTAAACTTACTTTTTCTCCTTCCTGTATTTCCTTTCCTTTATGTACTTGGGATCAGTTTGCTTTTCTCTTTTAGTTTCTTAAAGGTTCTCACATTGTTCACAATGTTTTAAAGGGAGCTTGGAGAGAAAATTTTCCTCTAGGTACTATTAGGTAGAGTTCACAGATTCTGATATATCATTCAGTTCAAAATACATTCTATTTTCCTTGCAATTTCTTTTCTAATCTATGGTTCTTTGGAAGTTCATTAATTAATTTTCAAAATTTGAGTATTTTCTACATATCTTGTTGTTACTGGTTTCTAGTTAAACTCCATTAAGAAACATAACCTGTATGATTTTACACTTTTGAAATTTATTGACTTTTTTTAAAAGATATTATTTATTTACTTCTTAGAGAGATGGGGAGAGAGGGAGAATGAGGGAGAGAGGAGCGTCAATGTGCGAGAGATATATCAATTGGTTGCCTCTCGCACGCCCCCAACTAAGGAACCCGGCCTGCAACACAGGCATGTGCCTGAGTGGGAATTGAACCTGAGACCTTTTGTTTCAAAGGCTGGTGTTCAAAATACCGAGCCACACCGTCAGGGTATATTGACTTTTTAATGACCTATCATATGGTGTCGGTGAATGTTTCACATGCACTTGAGAAAAAGTATATTATGTGGTTGTTGAATATAGTAGCTTATAAACGTCAACTAGGCCATGTTGGTTCAAAGGGTTATTTAAATATACTACATCCTTCCTCATTTGTCACCTTGGTCTATCAAATATTGAGAGAATATCAAAAACCCCAACCATTATCTTCCTTTACTTGTTTTTCATCACATAGTTTGGTCTGTTTTTAGATACACACATGTTTAAAATTGTTAGAGAATACTTTTAAGGAATTAACTTTTTTATAATCATGAGGTATTCCCATTTGGCAGTAATAAAAAGTAATATCTAACAATATACCATATTTTGGATTTTGTTTTGTCCAACATGTTTTCCTATGTTTATTGACTGCATAGCATGTCTTTCCCACAATTTTACTTACATTATATCAGTATCTATATAATTAAAGCACATTTCTTACAGACAATATATAGCTGAGTCTTATTTTTTGTATACAGTCTAACAATCCCTTCCTTTTAAATGAACACTGAGGTCATTTTATTTAAAGTAATTCTTTGTATGGTTGAGTTTGTCTTACAAATGTGTTATTTGTTTTCTATTTGTCCTATCTTTTTTTTTTTGTTTCTCTGTTCTTTTCTACTTTCCTTTTCATAAATTAAGTATTTTTATTCCATTTTATCGACTTTTTAGCTGTACCTCTGTATTTTTTACTAGCATTTTAGAAATTAAAATAAGCATGCACATCACAGTTTGTTTTCTAATAATATCCTGCTTTGTGAACAATGTAATAACCTTCTAATGATATAATTTCATTTACTTCTTCTATTGTCCCGTTGTGCTTTTTAAAAAATTATTTTACAGCTACGTATGTTACAAACCCCATAGTGTACAATTATTATTTTTTCTTTAAAGAGTTAATATTTTTAAAGCAATAAAGTATATACAAACATATATGATAAAGATAATAAAAATGGTCTTTTAAATTTACCCCCACACTTACAATTTCTGGTGCTCTTCGTTTCTTCCTGCAAATCCAGTTTCTCATCTGCTATAGTTTCCTTCTGCCTAAAGCCTTTTTTTTTTATGCAGGGATGCTAGAGATAGACCCAACCCTTTTCTGCCAGAAAGTGTTTTTCACTGGGTATAGAATTCTGGGTTAACAGATTTTGTTCAGCACTTTAAAGATTTTATTCCATTGTTGTCTAGTCATTATTACTTTTGATGAAAAGTTAGCCATCATTCTTATTTTCATTCTATTAAATGTAACAATCTTTCTTTTCTGGGTGCTTTTAAGATTTTCTACCTATTCATCATTATCAACAGTTACTTTTAGGAATATCTAGGTGTTATTTTATTTGTGTTTATATTTTCTGGGATTGGGCTGAGCTTTGTGACTATGTTTCATTAATTTTGAAAAATCTTACGCTTTTTCTCTTCAAAGATTTATTGTGCACCATTCACTCTCTCTTGTCCCTCTTAGTCTCCAATTATACATTAAGTGTTTGACATGCTCTCTTTTATCTCTCAAGGTGTGTATTATCTCTCTCCCTTCCCTAGGAAATCCAAGGCCTCCTTTTTTTTTTTTTTTTTTTTTTGCTGTAACTTATTTCCTGAGGCCATTTCTTCTATGGCTCACTTCTTCTACCTCTGTGACTTTCTAAAATAATTTTTTTCTTATAATTTGGGGGGAAAAAAGTGTTTGGATGGTCCCAGAGAACTTAGATGATCTAAAAAAATTTTTCTCATTTTTTTCTCTTTTAATTTCTATTTAGATACTTTCCATTGACCAGCTTCCAAATTCACTAATCTATTCTTGTGTTGTCTTTTGTCTTCTTTTAAGCATACCCAGTGAACTATTCAGTTCTGGTGTTGCTCTTTTTCAGTGCTAGAATTTCTATTTCGTTTTCTTTTCATAGATTCCATTTCTTTGCTGAGATGCCCAATTTGTTCACACATGTTGCCCATTTTTTTCATTAGACCTTTTCACATATTCATTGGAGTTACACCAAAGATCCTGTGTATCAATGCCAACATTTGGGTCATTTGTAGTTAGCATCTGTTGATATTTTTTTTCTATTGAGTGACATTTTGCTCGTCCTTTTGGTGTCATGATTTTTCCATTTTATCCCAGACTTTGCATGTAAATGAACATCGGAATATGAAGTACACAATATTTACCTTTAGAAAAGGGCATGTCCCTTCCTCTGTTAGGTGTTTTCCTGGTTTTGTTAAGGCTTTACTTCCATTCAGTTTATTTCTGGGTTCAAAAGTTTTATGGATGGACTCTGCGGGGCTTGAGTCCAAAAACTTCCCTATATTTTACCACCCAATTACCATCTTTCTAATCTGAGAGAGGTTTCCCTTCTGCTTTATAATCCAGCAGATAACTTTGCTGTTTCTAGGTAGTTTTCTTTGTACCTTCTCTCGCAGCCCCCATCCCCAACCCTTGCCAATTCCTTTCTTCATCTCAGGAGATCTCTCACACCACCTGTGGTGTGCTATGCCTGGCCTCAGGGAAAGGTGGGATCTAATGCCCTGCTCCAAGACTTTGTCAGAACTCTGTCACTTGGTAGTGTCCATGCAACATGGAGGCATTTTCTCAGCCCTCCTACCCTGCCCCTAATCTTGATATGTTGTCATCAAGCACTGGGTGAAGGCACCATGGGAAAGAACTGATTAGACAGGTACAGGTTCACTCTGTACCTTTTGCTCCTTCGATTAATATATGTCATGCCAGCATACATATGACCATGAGAAGTAAACAATATGCCTGGATCTTCTTTCCCCTAAATTGTGCCAGGTTTGCTCTTTCGCCTATCATGCACACAGGGAGGTCTCTTCTCTCTTTTACCAGGAACTCATTCCTTTCTTAGCTCTCTGGTGAGTTTTACAAAACTGGGATACAATAACTTATCTGGCTTTTTTGTTGTTAGTGTTGGAGCAACAGTGTTGTGATTTTCCTACAACCCAACTGGAAATAAAACTTAGTTGCATAAATTTAAGGTTAGTCTATGATAAATGGTTCAAAGTACAGTTGGAAATCTAAAGCAACTGCCTAGAGAAGCTTCCAGTTGTTTATGTGAGACAGTGTGTTGTTTAAACTGCTCGAACCAGTAAATGTCCCCCAAAGTCTGCCATTTCAGGTGACTTCATAATGACCTCATAATAAAGTCCTGTGGTTTCCACAGAAGTTTGTAACTATGTGGGGAAACTGGAAACTCCAGAAGTTAAATAATTCACTGAGCGCTCACCTCCAAAGAGAGTCAGCTGACGCACTTACGAAGCCCGTGCCAACGCACACCCACAGAACCCTCCACTCTCTACCACCTATTTTCTAGGTACACAGATGGAATAGCCCTGTCCTCTATTCTATGCTGATGCAGCAAGATGGGTCCCTGGAGCCAAATCATGAGTTTATGGGGCAAGGATACACTCTAACATTTAAGAAGACAAGTCAGGACAGAAGAGATCTCTGGGCAGCAGACTAATGATCTTTTGGCTTTAGTTTCTTCACCTGTAAGGTGGGAATAATAGTAACACCTGTCTCTTAGAGTTGTATAAAACTTAAAGTGTATAAAGATAACACTAATTTATATTTGAAGAAGCTGATGTTAATTTTAAATTACACTACTGACTTCACCTAAGCTAGTAATAGTCAGGATTGAAAGCAAGTTCAACCTTATTTCTTATACCTAAAGTTCCACACTGATTTTATAGATGAAGGAAAGAAACTTCAGAGTCAATTGACTTGCCCCAAGTGGTGCAGGGACTAAGTACCAAAGCCAGAATTCAAACCCAGTGCTTTTAACCTTTGTGATATATTGCCTCCCAGTCCAAGTCCTGTAAGCAAGGGTAAAATGGTTAGTGGGAGATGTAGATAACAATTAGAAGGAAAACAGAAACACAATTGGAATAAATGCATAAAGGAAGAAATGGAAGGAAGGAAGATACTGGGCATTTGCTAAAATGCTGCATAAAAACCTGTTATTGATTAATACTTATTTTTACTCATTGACTAAATATTTATCATGAACCAGTGCATGTCATACTGTATGTTAGAAATAGCAGCTAACATTGAACAAAGCACAGTCACACCCCAAGGACTTGATTCTCTGGCAGGGACACAAACTATTAAGCCAGTTATTAAAATATGTTGGGTTGTAGCAAAAGAACTCAATACAATTTATTAAATTGACTTGACTTTTTAAAATTGAAACTTGACTTAAACTGCATGATTAAACTGGGAAAATGCTTACATTTACTTGCTGTATAAATTTAGCCCCACGACAGGCAAATCTTAATGAGGTATGCAGTGCAGAGATATAAATTTCTGAACTACTTTACTTCACTTATTAAGTTCCACCTCTTCTCCACTAAGCACTCTAACAAGCACTGCTGTAAAGTGACTTCTGATTTTTATTTCATCTGCTCTCCTTTTCATTAGGCTTTGCTTGGACATGCTAATAAGCATTAAAAAACACAGAAAAGTACAACAGCAGAAGGAACAGTCAGAATAATACTCCCCTGGAGTTATTCCAAATGAACACTCTAGTAGTAGTAGCTGCAAATACCTATTTAGAGGGTCCTGTGGAAAAGACAGGTAAAATATAATCACAAATTTATTTTAATTAACTTAGCAACATTATGAGAAAAGTACTATCAGCATCTCCATTTAGAGATGAGGAAACTGAGGCACAGAGAAGTGAAATAATATATACAAAGTGGCAAGGCTGGGATTCAAAAGAAGGGTAAGAATATTTGTTCTTAACCATAGACCATTTTACTTTAAACAGCCAACAAAGATACAATTCTCAGTGAGGTCAGATAAAGTTACACTGTGAAACACTCCTTTTTCCTTAAACTATTCTAATGTAGGTTCTGTCATATTTGGTATGTTCCATTTTTATTATCAATATTGTTTATTTCTACCCTTATTTCTACCAATATTGTATATCTACCCTTTGTTTCTTAATTATACTTGCTAGAGACTTGTACATTGTATTAGTCTTTTCAGATAACCAATTTTTATATTTGTTAATCTTTTGCATTTTTTCTGTTTAATTTTTTCTCTTTTTAATTTTCTTTGTACTACTTTCTTTGGGTTTACTTTGTTTTCCTTTTTCTAATTGCTTATGTTGAACATTTAGCTCCTCAACATTCAGCTTTTTGGAAGAAACAAATGTGTGATTTGGCAATGAATTCTTGTCAATGTCACCAAAAGCACAAGCAACAA
The DNA here is from genome assembly GCF_021234165.1 of Pteronotus mesoamericanus. Lineage (NCBI taxonomy): Eukaryota > Metazoa > Chordata > Mammalia > Chiroptera > Mormoopidae > Pteronotus > Pteronotus mesoamericanus. The sequence goes on from NW_026555310.1 coordinate 9,848,162, forward strand.
AAGCAAAAATAAACAAGTGGGACCATATCAAACAAAAAAGCTTCTGTTTAGCAAAAGAAACAATAAACAAAATAAAAAGGCAACCCGTGGAATGGGAGAAAATTGCAAACCATATATCTTAAAAAGGGTTACTATATAAGAGGCTCATAAAACTCAATAGCAAAAGACTAATAACCTGATCAAAAATGTGCAAAAAAAAATACATTTTTCAGAAGAAGATATACAAATGAACTCCAAGCACATGAAAAGAGGCTTTACCTTAGTAATTATGAGAGAAAAGCAAGTCAAACAACAATGAACTATTTCATATCTGTAAGGATGGCCAGCTAAAAAACAGAAAATAGCAAGCGTTGGCGGGATGTGGAGGAATTGGAATCTTTGTGCAGAGCCATGGGATTGTAAAATGGTGGGGCCACTACAGAAAAGAGTATAGAGGCTTCTCATAAATTAGAAATAGAGCTACCAACTGATTTAGGTTTCCCACTTCTGGATCTATATCCAAAAGATTAAAAGACATATCTACATACCCATGCTCATAGAAGTACTATGCTAAATAGCCAAGATACAGAAGCAACTCATATGTCTGCCTATAGCTGAGTGGGTAGGCCAAATGTGGTATATGCATACAATGAATATTATTCATCCTATAAAATGGATGAACCTTGAGGCCATTATACTAGGTAAAGTAAACCAGTCACAAAAAGACACACTGTATAATTCTATTTGTAAGAGACAGCTACATATTCAAATTCATAATAACAGAATATAGAATGATAGTTTACCAGAGGGTTGGGGAAAAGGGGAAAGTGAAGTTGTTTAATGAGTACAGAGTTTTAGTTTTGTAAGATGACAATGTTTTGAGATCTGTTGCACAATAATGTGAATATACCTAACATTATTAAACTGTATACTTTAAACAGGTTAAAATGGTAGGTGTTTTGAGCGTGTTTTTTTTACCACAATTTTAGAAAACCATATACCTAAGGCTGTTTTGTTTCCTATAAGTACTTTAGCTGAGTTTTTAAAAAACTATATATTTGTTATCATTTAATTCTCAGATGTAAAATGTAGATGAGGATAACAAAACTTCTCTCCTAAGACTAAGACCGTTGTGAGAAATAACTGAGTAAGCTGAGGAGTTTGTTGAACATGTATGTATTTAATTAGGAGAATATTTATTTAAATTTGTGAAATGAGACCAACAAATTACACCATACACCAGAAACAACTCGAGATAGATAAAAGACTTAAATGTAAGCTGGGACACCATAAAAGTCCTAGAGGAAAATGTAAGCAGTAAAAACTTCAGATATCCCACACAGCAATACTCTTGTCGATATAGCTCTTAGAGCAAGGGAAGTAAAGGAAAAAATAAACATAGGGGACTACATCAAACTAAAAAGCTTCTGCTCAGCTAAAGAAAACATAATCAAAATGAAAAGGGAACCTACCATGTGGGAAAGCATATTTGCCAATGATACGTTGGACAAGGGTTTGATCTCCAAAATATATAAAGAACTCAAACAGTGCAACACCAGGAGGACAAACCATCCAATTGATTGGGCAAAGGACTTGAACAGACACGTCTCCAAGAAGGACACACAGAGGGCCCAGAGACATATGAAGGGATGCTCGACATCACGGGCCATCAGAGAGATGAAAATTAAAACCACAATGAGATACCACCTCACCAGTCAGAATGGCCATCACTAACAAATCAACAAACGAGTGCTGGCAAGGTTGTGGAGAAAAGGGAACCCTAGTGCACTGCTGGTGGGAATGCAGACTGGTGCAGCCACTGTGGAAAACAGCATGGAATTTCGTCAAAAAACTAAAAATGGAACTGCTTTTTGACACAGTGATTCCACTGCTGGGATTATACCCTAAGAATCCCAAAACACCAATTCAAAAGGACCTATGCACCCCAGTGTTGATAGCAGCATTATTTACAAAAGCCAAGTGCTAGGAACATCCTAAGTGCCCATCAGTAAAGGAGTGGATCAAAACACTGTGGTACATTTATACAATGGAACACTAATATAGCAGAAAGAAAGAAGGGACTCTTACCTTTCATTACAGCATGGATGGAACTGGAGAGTATTATGCTAAGTGAAAGAAGCCAGTCGGCAAAAGACAAATACCATATGATCTCACCTATAACAGGAACATAATCAACAAAACGAATGAGCAAAACAGAACCAGAGGAATGGAAACAAGGAACAGATTGACAGCAACCAGAGGGGAGGTCGGGGGGTGGGGAGAAGGGGAGAAAGAAGCAGAAGGGTCTAGTCAAGGAACATGAATGAATGACCTATGGATGTGGACAACAGGGTGGGAACTGACTGTGGGGGTGGGCGGACTATGGGGTCGGCAAGAGCAACAGGGGGAAACGGGACAACTGTAAGAAAACAATAGTAAAATTAAATAAATTAATACATAAATTTGTCCTTGTTCTTTTCTCTTTTCCCTTCTCTTCTCTCTTTCTCTCCCTCCCTTCCTTCTTTTTCTCTTTTCCTTTATTTAAATAGATTGAGGACATATTTATCTCTTGTTTTTACTCATTTTAGAAGCACCTACTCATTTGAAAAGTATGTCTTCTTTTTCTCTTCCTGATTCTCACAGCGGAAATGTTGGCATGCCTATTTAACAAAGACTAAAGTTAGTCTATTTATCTTTATTCTAAATAATATAAGGTCTTCAGAGTACTTTAGTTATAATCACTCCCTTCCTAGTTTAATATAGTTAGTATCTAATGTTTGCTTATTTTTAAAGCCATTTAAGTTAAACACCATTATTATTGCTTTATATATCTATTTTGTGTCTCTAAATTTACCCACATGTTTAACATTTTTTTTACTTAGTTCTAAGAAATTTCTTCTGAGACAGAAGAAATTATTCAGGTCCACATTTTGGTCACAGACACCTTGCTTTTTGTATATTTGTATACTACTGAAAAATAGTGTTGTCAAGCATTGAATGTTGGGTTTCAATTTTTATTTCAAGATTTTTAAGATATAATTCCAGTGTTAGCTGTTAATTTGTGATTGCTTTTTAAGAAACCTCTTTCCTGTCTTCTTTTGAGTGATGTTATTTGTTTTTGACATATTGTAATTTCAATATTGTAAACTGCAATTTCAACATTATATTTCCATGTGTGAATTATTATTTATACATCTTGTTTGAAATTCTTGGGTCTTCTTGACTAGGTTAAATGCGTTTCATCAATTCCAAATAAAATTTCCACCATTTTATTTTCAAATAGTACACTTTCATCTCTTTTATTTGTTGCTTGGATTCTTATCAGTCCTTCTTCCATGTTGATAAATATTTCTTTCATATTTCCCCCATTTTATTTCTCTGTGCTGCATTATTAGTAATTTCTTGTAATTGATGATACAGTTAACTAATTTTCTTTTTAGGTATGTTTAACCCTTCAGCTGTGTTTTTTAACTTTAGTTAATTATATATTTTTATTTCTAGGATTTTTGTTAGATTTCTTTATAAATTTTTCTTATGTTTATAATTGCTCTTATTTTTATTTCCATTTTTTATTTCATTAAATGTATTAAGCATCTTTATTTTTTATAGTATAATGATAATTTCAATACTGAAAAATCTATTTCTGACGCTGTTTTTTTGTACGACATTTTTGAGACATAAATTAAATAATACCTCCTCCAGGGATAAATTGTGTTGGCTCGTACTATGTCCCAAAGGGCACTGTATACCTGGCTCTACTTTAAATTATATTTTTTTGGATTCATGTATTTTAAATTATGCAAATTGTATTGATTCAGGCACCATGCCCCTGTAAGGCCAGCCAGTGATCCTATAATAGATCAGGAGTCATTTTTAAGTCTCTTCGTAAAGTCAAGGATGGGAAGGACAATTTTCCTGAAAGTTTGGGGTTTGGCTTACTTCACTGAAGGTGCAGCCACATCCCTTGGCAGGACCAGTTCCAACCTGGCCCCAGCACTGCAAAGTCTGTGGTGTTACCGTAGAATCCTTTGCTGTTAAGAGACCAGGAGATCCAGAAGTTTGAGAGCCTCCTTATTGCTCTGCGTTCTGTTCTATTTTGATCATGGTACTGGCACATTTTATTATTTTCTCACAGGTTTGTTTATTTACTTGAAAGTACATATTTTATCAAACATTTTACATGTTTATACCAAGAGGCCGTCAGGGTCTCTGATTTGCCATACTGCCAGTAATAGAAACCTATAAGTAAAGAATACTTTCTGTTTTAGGTACAATATATTAGTCACTTAAGCTATGAGTATATTGTTTAACTTCAAGATCATCATTTGGCTTTATAATGTCATTTTAATATAGAAAGTGTTAATGTATTTATAGTTATTTTTTATTATTTGCGTTGTTAGCTAATAATTGAAAGTAATTCCCTATTGAAAGGATAAAGTCAGCCCCATTTGCTATTGTGGCACAATTTGCCTAGCAGGCCTATGACCTTGTTAACCATGACCACCGTTTTACTCTTCTGAGCTTTTGTCCTCAGGACTGGAAATCAGTGGAAAACAGGAATAGGTCTGAGTGTTCCCTACAGCCGCAGGCAGAAGGTAACACTGGAACAAACTGCAGCCTCCAGCTGCAACACCCCAACAGGCCAGGGGCCGCACAACCGCAACCCCCGCCCTTTTAAAATCCAATCATAATCCAATAAGAGCTCAAAGCCCCTACGTGTCAATGCTGGTGTATCTCTCCACACCATGCCCCTCCCCTTTCGTGGAGAGTGAATAAAATCTTTATTCTCTACATTTTCTTCTCTTTGTGAATTCTTTCATAGCCCAGGTCACCAACCACCCCAAAACCTATCGTAATTTTGAGAAGATATTTTATATATTTTCATAAAAATGTTGAAAGTTTCCTTTATTTAGATCTTTGTTCTGATTGGAATTGATTTCTGTGTATGAAATAAGTCCAGGATATCATTTTTCCATATAAATAACCAATTACCAGACATCATATCCACTTTAGGTCATTTAAGTTTTTCTATATATGTGACTCTATATTAGAGACAAACTGTTGCTTGATGGCTAAATATATTTAATGGTTATCTTTCCAGGGGTTTAAATATCTTTTTACATTAATTTTGTGCATTGTAATTTCATTTGAAAATTGTTTCTCTCTTTGAGCGACATATTAAATCAAGTTTTTAGTGGTTTAGTATGATTTTTAAAAAATTCTGTATTGTTTCTGCATAAACATGGGTTCATTCTTTTTGAACCCTGATATGGCTTCCTGTTTTTCCCTTTTTAACATAAAAATGAATGTTCCCTAACTGGGAAACAAAAACGCTCACTTCCTAATTATTTATTTTGAAACAAATTACACATATAAAATAAACTGATTTTGCAAAGAAAATTACAAATTGAGATAATTGTGCTGAAGGAAAAGAAAATGATTTTAAGAAAGAATAAAGCAAGCAGATCTAGACTGAGGAGTCAAGGAAGGTTTCCCTGGGAAAGTGACCCTCGAGTTGTACTTAACTGGGAGAAGAGGGAGGGGGAAAGGAGAGCGTTCCAGAAGAGGGAACCAGCTCCTGCATTAAGGCCACTTGGCCAGAAGAAGCTGAAACCTCTTCTCGCTCCACTCCAAGCCCCCAGGGCTAGTGGCTTTCAGCCAAGGAAGAGTTGCAAGCCAATGTTCCCAATGCTATTCAAGGGTTTAAGGCCAAACCCAGAACAAGAAAATTTCTGGTTGGAGAGAGACAAGTGGAGTTGCCCTTTGCCTAGGGGCCAGCTGCCTGGGCTGCCCTCCTAAATGCAGGGAGAGACCTGAGCTTGGGCCTTTTTCTGATAAGAATAAATCTTATTTAAACAGTTACAACTAAACGACCTGTGAACCCTGAAGCAGAGTTTGTTACTAAAACAAATAAAACGAAAATTTTAAATAAATAAGCACATAAACATCATTAGGAATCTGAGGGAGACCTTGGATCTTGTAAGTTTTTAAAGATTTTCCCCACTTTATAAGGTGTTCCCATTTTCTAAGCTGTCGCCTGCCATACCTGTCACCCTTCTCTACCTTAAGACCTGGGGGCTAATCTCATTATGCCTTTTATCTTGTTTATAGCCTTCACGAAAAAGGCCTAGGACTTCCAGGTCATTCATGTTTTCTGTAGTTCGTGTCTCTCAATCCCACTTACCGACCTGTCTTCTTCCCTTTCCTAAATCCTGTAACCCTTACTGGGCCCTCCTCACGTCACACCTGGTCATCAGCAAACTGTTCCTATCCTTGAGTGTTTTGCTTTACTTTCCCTTCACTTTCAGGCTCTCACACCTGGATCTCCCTCATGGACACTGCTTCCCCACAATCTTTTCAAGGGCTGGCTCTTTTCTCTCTTATACTGCCTCTTACTTCTGAACTCAGAGACACTTCAAAGGTCTTTTCAGCACATTATTGTTGCTTCTAGTCTAGTCCCTGACCCATTTGGCAAATACCTCCAGCTCTGAATACTAAGGAGAAACGATTGTAGTTTAGCATACATATATAGAACAATATAATATTTGGAAAGTGAGAAAGAAATTAAGCTTTCTTTTTGAGCAATTGTCTTTTGAAGCAGATACCATTAAGAAAGGGAAAAAAGATCAGTATCTCATTTTTCTTCTTAACATTTCTCCTTCTATTTTTGTACTTACGACTATCTGTGGCTGGCTTTTCAGGCACCTGGCTCTCTTCAAGTCAGAAGCCCAATCATTCTACATCTGTACTTGTCAATGATCATCTTCAGAATCAGTCAAATCCGTGTGAGTGATCTTTGAGGACTGCAGGGCCTACTTTACCCTTCGTGTTGGATTGCCCCATCCACAGATGACCCACACAGCTACTTTATTTTGAAGTTGAAAGGGGAGGGGTAGATAGGCCAGCAGGGAGGAGGACTGGGCAGTTTCCTTCTAGTTCCCTGGCGTTTGTTCGCTCCTGGCTCTGGACCTCTGAGAGCCAGGACAGTAGGGCAGGGCAGGCACTGGGGTGATGATGCGGATCCTGGAATCCACGTCCCCCCACTCTGGCCTTTCCCTGAGAATTAACATGCATCTACCTCAACACAACAGACATATTTTCTCCCTGAGAAGTTTTAGTAACAACAGGCACAATTTTTTTGTGACCATTCTGTGCTCAGCTCAATGCCAGGTATTGTGCTTATGTTAATTCTCCTCACAATAATCCTGTGATTTTTGCAGCTGAAGAAACTGAGGCTCAGAGAATTTATCCAAGGCCATGATATCGAGAACTGAGGTTTGCCTGAATCCAGAGACGCAGTTCTTTTGGCTGGAGCCTCCTGCCTCAGATCACATAAATAAATGGCAGAAAAACCAGATTCAGAGTCAGGTCTAGACACCCACGCTCTGGTTTTCACCACTCAGTGAACTGTTGTTGGGCTTCTGGGAGAACAAGTGAAGAGATTAATCAGTCTTGTTTAGCTTAAAGTGACATATACTTGATTAATTTTGAGAGCGAATGTCAAGAAGTATGCTAATATTATCCATATTTACTAGATTTATGTAATAGGAGCTACTTTTGCCAGAGGTTAAAGACAATTGATGCGGAACAAGTTTGGAAATCAGTAGGTTATGACCCAAGGCAAGGACTGAAAGCTGGCTATCAGAGACAGATCACAACATAATCCTACCAATTAACTACTCTGTGCTAGGAAATATATTAGCTAAAGTTACAAAGATAAATAGAATACTCTAATATTAAATATACATGCTGTGCCTCAGTTTTCTTATCAGTACAATGGAAATAATAGTCATCTCTCATTGGTTTTTGTGAGGATTAAATACTACTGGTAAAGTGCTTGGAACAATGGCAGGCACATAGTAAGCATGTCATAAATGATAGCTATAATTATTATTAATAATAATATTATTGTCTCAGTTCTTACTTTGGAGGAACCAAGCCATGTGGAGGCAGGGAGGTGTAATATCTGATAGTGCTTCCTGAATGGCACTGAGTGAGCTGCATCAAATGAAAAGAAAAGCAGAATTGTATCCGTTCTAAAAAATGTGTATTTTTCTAAAATTAAGTAGGTCCACCAAAGATCTGTCTCTAAGAAAGTAGTCTAAAACATCTCTATTACGTAAGTTCAAAACCTTTTGTTAAGCCAAGAGAAGGGTGGCTGTGCCCACTCACTGTGGGGACAGTGGGTCTTAATGATCCTCCTTTCTAAGGTTCTGTTTCACATTGCCTTTTTGTGTCCTGAAAACTGTTACTTGCTACATTCTCCCAATCAAATCAACTGCTAAGCTGAATAAAACCATTTCTTACACAAACCCAGGTGCTGTCTCCACCCTAAAACGTGATGAGTACATCTTAACCTCTCGTTCCCCCTCTGCAATCAAGGAAATAGCAGTTGATATTTTAATTGCTGCTATCTGGCAGAAAAAGCATACACCTGTTGACAGATTGGCTCAAAACAATTTTAAAGGGCAGCTTCAGAAGTAAGACACGATTCTTCACAGGCCGGCACCACCTCACACAGGCTACTGAAAGGAATGCCCCGTGCCCCGATTTCACAGGATGCGTTTCCAGTGAGCACAGGTGCGAGCCACCATTCTTCCTGACTGACATGCGGTCGTCACCTACTCAGACAACATTAGAACAGGAAATCCCACAGAGACCTGCCAGAAATCATCTCACCAGGACAACAGTTCCAGTTTTGAATAATGCCTGGATAATATATTTCTAAAAGATGTTTGAGATTTCCCAACTAGGCAAATAATATATGTTTATAAATCCATCCTTAAGTGAACACATATTGTATACAGGCAGGTCAGCTTAACAGGGATATCCTGTAACATGCCTTTGATAAATATACAATGGAAAAGTAAGGCTTGATGGTTTTTCTAGGTGGACATTTGCTGTAGCTACCTTTAAATCCCATAGCTCAGGTTTGCATGTTGGAGCTTCTTCTGACCTCAGGAGAATTACTGCGTTCCCTGACTAAAACCCCAAGCATTTATCTCATTCTGTTTTTCTTGGTTTGCCCAAGTTCAATTTGGCCAGCTCTATCTACATGTGTTCAGCTTTGCAGTGATTTATTTCATATGTTCCTCTGCTTATTTCCATTTGGCATTTGTTCCTATCATTCCCATATGTCAACAGGTTACTTTGAATTCAGATGTCTGATGTAGCCCCCCAAGAAAACCATGGCTTTTCATACCAGGAAAAGTAGTTATAAAACAATAACCTCAGTATTTGAACGAGCTAGTTAATTCCAAAATGCTCATCACCCACAGATTCTTAATTCCTGAACAAATGAAACGTGAGAAACATCTCACATAGGCCTTAATGGTATGAACTCCTTCTGTTTCTTAGACAAATCTTGTTTTCTGTTCAGCTCCAACCCTCCTCTGAAGAGTGATGATGCTGAGTGCTTCATAAACACTGCCAGCCAAAGTGGCGGCACAAGCTACTTTATCACCAAATTTTATAGATCAGCTTCTCGACCCTGTTCCTAGGTTTGTGGGTCCCAGAACCAGCTGCACTTATCCATCTCTGCTTCTTAAGCACTACTGTTCAACTGTAAGAGCAAATCAAGGAGTGCTTTGATATGTTTCTTTTTTAAAAAACATAATATGCTGTTATTTTATTTTTGATAAAGACGCAACACCATTTAAATATCAAAATGCATTAATTTTATGAAAGCTCCCTGTAGAAATGACTGATCTTCAAAAGACTTAGTTTTCATAAAAGTTATAAAGCTGGCACTCAGTCAAGGGTGCATTTGTTCAGCTGATACAAAGTACCAAAGCTGTGTCAACACGGAATAAGGGCAGCTGGGTGAAAAGTGAGAAAGTCAAAGGTCATGATGCTTCAGTAGTTGACACGGAGTAGTCACATTTCAGGTAGAAATGTTTCTTTTTTAACTAATTATTTTGTCATCCTCGCATCCATATAGATAAGCCTTATACAAGGTTTAGTTTAAAGCACATTCTGAACCCTTTGGTCCCCCTAACATTAGCTCTCCAGACAAAGCGGCATAATACTATATCCACATGACAGATACAACTGACCCACACAGAGATGCCGCCTTAGACTGCCTCATATTCAAGGCTGAAGAGCAGTATGGCGTTAGCCTGATTTGTCCCTGTAGCATTTCAATTCAATTGCAGTATTAAACAATGCATATTTTGTACAGGGTTCTTTTAGAGCCTCTTTTTAAACAGAGATTTTTGGCAATACATTTCAGAGTAAAGTTGTCATTTCTGTTCTGCGGCCAGGGAAGCTTTGCAACCATTTTTGATTTCATCATGTTAGCTTGTTATTTCTTTGACAATAGCAGACAAACACTGCAGTGGGGTTTTCTGTGTTGCTTGTGAGTAGTTACTGAAACTGACCTGCTTTTTAATGCAAACATTATGCAGACTGCAGCCAGACAATGGAAAGTCTGTTTGCAACCTGAGCAGGGCTGGATGCAATCTTTCCCAGTGGGTATCTATCATTTCAGGTGCTGCTGAAGAATTCATTGTAGAATTTTCATTTTTCAACTGTTTGTTAAAATCACATACCAAGTCAAATTTAATTAGTTATATTCATGGCAGATGGTACAGTATTCTATAATAACATATAAAGTCCTTTACTTAATTGAGTAATGTATTTCATATGATCTCTTTTACAAATTTCAAAACTGATTCTCTTCAAACAGGCCTGCACGTTATTTGGATGCAGGCCCAAACAGGTTAAAATTGATTTAATGCTTTCCCCCAAAGAACACTATGTAAATGAAAGTGAGCCTGTCCTGAGTGACTTATTTTAATGTCTGCTTCTACATAAATTACATCTGCATCTGGGAGAAAGAGGTGGGAGTATACTGAAATTATTTGGGAACAAGTTTCTGAAACTTTGAATGCAACAGCTACAAAGATAGTCATGTTTAAATAAATTCAATTTGTTTCATGCTGAGAAAACTTAATGTTCATTATTAGTTTGTTGGAACCAAGTCATTGATAATATTAAATAGATCCCTCCTAAATATATCATTTCCCCCCTAGAACAGCCAATTAATCTGAACTTTAGAATTGAGACGGTGGTGGGGTCTATCTCTACATATTAATTATATATTAATTTAGGCATCTGAAGCACCCAAACACAATTTTTGTACAACATGGGAGAAAATACAATGTTGCATTCTTGGTAGATCTGGGATTGCTGCTGCTCTTACCACCCAAGACTCAGACTGATTTCATTTCTCCCCTAAACATCATATCATTGCTTCGCACTTTTGCCCACTTTTTCCTTCAGAGGAATTTGAAACATGCTGAATTTTCCCAATCTATATCAACAACCCATTAAAGGTATAAACTAATGCACTGAACGCTAGAAGTGGAAGAAAATTTATCCATCCTTTATTCTGGAGATGACATAAACTCTGCACATACTGGAATAACTCTGCTCCAGTGCTTATTATGGACATGTAGTAATTTATCGTGTAACATGTGCCTTCTCAATCTTCTTTGACAAAGCCCTCTAGTCATGAGGTGAATCTTATTTGCACCCTTTTTAGTCCAACCCTTTTATTGTACTGATAAGGAAATTAAGGCACAAAGACTTGTAGTAGAGTCCTGTAATTTAGTCACAGAAGTAACTAATGTGCAGGCTAAGGGTAGTGAGTACCTCAACTCCTAGCCAAATAGTTTTCCACCACATTATGTTACCTCCTGAGCAGAGGTGGGGGTGTGGAGTCTAAAGTACACAATGACAGGTAGGAAAAATAACTTTTCTCCACTCTCCTGTATTAAGTAGATGGGGCTTGCAAATTAAAAGGACAAAGGACAGATTCACAGGAGAAAAGGTGTGATTTTTATTGATGTTAATAATTTTATGTGCATAAGAGTTTCACAGAAGAAAAGTGAAAGCTCCAAGAAGTGGTTAGACTTAGGGGATTATATATCATTTTATCAAAGGGCAATAAATTGTGGAGAAGACTAAAAAAAGGAAAGGGGGTTTGGGTCCTAGGAACAAATTGTGGAAAAATGACTAGGAAATATATAGGGGATAAATATAATGGAAAATAAGGGATATTTTAGTAACACTTGTTTAGGCAGATTCATCTCAGTGAGAATCCTGTTTCCAGTGATAAGAGGGGGTCACCTTTTCCTCTGCACCCTCCGCAAAGGAAAATGTATGCCCCGATTTTAGGCTGGCAAGGGGAGGGCAGAGGCCTCTTCCTGCATCTGTTGATTCTCAGGTGCCTTCAGTGCAAAATAATCTTTATGTCAAAGTAGCATTTTGGGGGGGTATATATCCTGCTCCCTTTCAAACTACAGAATACAGGTCTGTCACAACTGTGGTTTTACATTGCTTAGCTAATTTAATAAAGGCACTGAGCAGTCCGTCCGGGCACAGTCACCAGCCACCAGCCACCGCCCCCGCCCCCCACCTACTCTCTGGTGATCTGTCCAGGCCTTGCCACTTGAAGTTTCTACATGACAGCTTTACCAGTCTTCTTTAAATTATCTAATATATTTAGTGGCTCTTCTGGTTTCTAGTTAGAAAAGACTCTACTTGTCTAAGCCTTATATATCTCTACATACCTGTGCCCTCAAGTTCTCCAATTAAATGTTTCCCTTATTCCCAGTTTACTGGACTAGGATATACGACACAGGCTGATCTCTGAGAAACCCCAGTAATGGAGAAGGAGCATTGCCTTTAAAAGACAGATTTGGAATCCAGTCCTTGCTCTGCTAGTTACTGGCAGCAAAATCTTAAACCAAGATCATTATGGACACTAGATTTCAATGCACGTAGGTCACTCAGGATAGAGTTGAAGCTCAAAAAAAGATAGTTTTGATGATGGTCATGAGGACGATGATGGTGACTAGTGATAGTTTACTCCTCTGTTTTATATAGTTTTCTTTAAAAGAACCTAGTTACTTCTCAGATTTCTTCCTTCCTCCCACTGCTTTTCCATTTCCATCCCCCTTACATACCCAGCAGACACAATCATACTTAAAGATTCACAATATTCTTTAACTTGGAAAAGACAACCATGTCTTGGATTGGAAAGACCCCATTTACTTCATTACATGCTAAGATATAACACTTAAATATCTTACACAAAAGTCAGGTTAGATGCCTCTTCCTCTAAGCATCAGTCCCTAACCAGCACCTGGTGCTGTAAGGCTGAATCGATCTCTATTGCCTATTTATTCATATCTCTTCCATTTAGATTATAAACTCCTTTGGGGGAGTTAGGGTCTAGTTTAGTGTGTCTTGTATCAGAGTAGACAATTATTTCTGAAAAAAATAAATGAATTCATGTTATCTGGAATGGAAGGAGGGGAGAGTGGGAGGAAAGGAGGTCATTTCCCCAATCCTTATCATTTGGGAATAATGAAAATTTGAATTATTTGAACAAAGAAATGGAAATTACCTAATTTAATGTGATTAAATTGGAGCTATTTAATTAACCCCTTTTCCTTTGAAATACAAATAGCTGATAAAACAAGGTCCCATTCAGATGCATTTAAGCAGAAAGATTCATTTTCATTCTTTTTTTGTTTTTATGAAAAGCGGAAACACTAGGTGATTCATATTTCTAGGAAAATATTCTTATAGGTATTCTTAATCTCTGACTAAACATTCATCTTCGAAGGTATGCTTTTAATAAAAAGGAAGATGGGTGCATTTATTTTATGATGTTTCTTGGTGAAAGATTTCCAGAGATTTTTTTTTTTTAATTAATATCTATAGGACTCATTTTAGGCAAACACATGACATAGGGAAAACTTGTCTTTACTTTTTTATAACAGGACCAGTCAATCCCAGCAGCAGCAGAGGAAAATGGTGTGATTATGCTATGACTGAACAGATACCAGGAAGGACTCCAGTAACTTCCCAACATAGTAAACTGGTCATGGAAATTCTACCATGATATCTTCATTCCTTTGACAACCTATTTATCTTCCTGCTCTAACGCAGACAGCCTTATTCTGAGAGGAAAATATTTATTATGTTTTTTTCTCAGGAAACAATATTTTGATTGAGGGAAAGTTAAACAGCATGTCACAGCGTCAGAGAGAATATTTTCTATAAATATGTTCAATATAAGGATCATATAGAAGATAAGTATATATTATAAACATCATTAATGAAAAGGTAGATAATCCAACAGGAAAGCAGATAAACAACCTACAGAGACATTTACAATGCAGGTGGCTCTGATCATGCCTATCCTATCTCAACAGGAAACCCTCAAAAGGATTAAACTTGTTTCCAAGTTACTGGGTAATATATGAGTCCTAGAACAAAACCTGAAAATAATTATATATGTATAAAAATATCCAGCACGTGACAAGTTCAAATTCTTACTGTCTAGCATTGAATCAAAAATTACCAAGTATACATAAAAAAACAGTAAAATTATCCAGAATCAATCAATAGAAACAGACCCAAAAATAACTCAGCTGGTAGTAATTTTAGTAACTTAATTAGTAAAAAAATATTAAAACCACTTTTATAACTATATTCTATAACTTAAGAAATAAGAAGAAAACGTGAGTGTTAATGAGATACAGAACATAAAATAAAAATGAGCAAAATGAAATTCTAAAATTCTAGAGAGAAAAAATAAAATTTCAGGGAAGAAAAATAAAATAGATGTGATGAATGGGAAGTTAGATAGTGCAGAATTTACTGTGCACTCAAATATATAGCAATAAGCTATGCAGAATCAAACACAGGAAAAATATGGGGGGCAATAGAGCATCCATGAGCTGTGGGGCAATTTGAAACAGCTTAACATGCGTGCAACTGAAATCCCTGGCAGAGTGGGGGGAAGCCAGAAAAATAAATGATTTAAAGAAATAATGGCCTTGAATTTTCAAATTAGATAAAAATAATAAACCTATAGTTCATAGAAGTACAACAAAGCCCACTCCAAGAAATATGAGTAAATTGACAGCAAGGCACATCATAATCAAATGACTTAAAACCAGGGACAAATAGAAAAATCTTAAAAACAGCTAAAGGAAAAAAAAAGAAAAGAACCATTGTGTACATGGGAACAAAGATATCAGCGGGGTGCTCCAAGGGCAACAGGTGAAAGGAATTAAAAAGGGCTGTGAGGAAACTTAGGGATGATGCGTAAGTTCATTACATTGTGCTAATGGTTTTGCAGGTATATACATTTGATAAAACTCATCAAATTGTACATTTTAACTACATGATTTAGACCTCAATAAAACTGTTAATAATTTCATAATGAGAAGCTACTACAGAGCCACTAAAATAGATAAAATTAAAAGCAGACAAGTACTAGGTATTAGCAAAAGCAAAATTCTCACACACTTTGAGGAGATCATAATGTGATTAACCACTTTGGAAAATTCTTTGACAATGTCTTTTAAAGTTGAGCTTGAAGCATGTACTACATAGCAGCAATTGTACTCCTAGGTATATAACAGAAGAATTATGTGCATATGTTTACCAAATTACATGCACAAGCAGGACTAACAGTAATAGCCCACCCTGGAAATCTCAAAGTCCAACAAAAGAGAGAATGGGTAAAGCATAGCATATTTATAATATAGAAAATTATACAGAAAGGAGAAGGAAACACTGATAAATATAACCACTTGGATGAATCTCAGAGTTATATGGTGTAGCTGTTACAAAAGAAGGTATATCATATGATCCCAACTGTATCAAGTTCAAAATGGGCAAAACTAATTTAGGTGTTCAAGTCATCGTGATGGTTCCCTTTACGGGAGAAAGTGCCTGGGATGGGGCATTGGGGGGCAGTCGGGATGCTGATAATGTGCTGTCATATTTCTTGATCTGGATACTAGTAAGACACGTGTGTTTATTTTTAAACATTCTTTAAGTTGTACATTTTATGTGCTTTTTTGTGTATATATTATAGTTTGATACACTTGCAAAAATAAATTTTTAGAAGGTATAAAATTGTCAAATCACTATATTGTATGCCTGAAACTAGTATAACCAATATAAGATTGTATAACAACTATATTTGAATTTAAAAAAATTAATAATTTTGAGTTAAAAAGTAAAAACTGATATATGCAAATAGATATATATGAATGTGAATATATACATACACAAAATTATCATGTAAATTAAAATATGTGGGACTTTTTATTTAAAAGCCCCTAAACAAAATGATAAATGTTACATATTTAATTTTTTTTGTGGTGGGAAAAAAAGGAAGGGGGTAATTAAGATAAAAAGTAGTCAAAAGAAGGGAGAAAGAAACAGAGGGTTTTAACTAGTTTGTATCATTATGAAAAATAATTATTCATACCTATAAAATGCACTGTTGAGTATAAAGTAGTAGGTGCCAGGCATTCTTAGTTTTTAAGATTCAAATCTATCTTCCCCTGTATTTTATGCCTGCTATATTCCTCCCATCCAACCTTTTTACTAACATCTCCATGTTAACCATAACAAATACAGTCACCATTAATTAATTATTTGATGGTAAATTGGATAATAGCTATAGTTTCAAACGCATTTTAAAGAAATCCTATAAATCCTCCAACCAAGATAGCAGCATCCCTATAATTCCCATGTATTTAGTTATATCATTTGTCCTCAAACCCATACTTTCATGTCCATTTCTTATAAAATTCTGGAGCTACAAGTGACGTAACTTAGTATTTCATTTAATAGGCAGTCCACTAATTATGTAGGAAGTCCTAAAGAAAATTTCAAATTCCTGAAGTTTAAATATGAGCCAGTTAATACCTATAAAATACACGATGAGAAAAAGAACTCATAAACCCTAAATCTAAATGAGATTCCCTAATGAGGAAAATGGAAAAATTTAACCCCCCTCATTTTCTAGCATAATCTTAAATGTTCTGACGTGGAGGGTGTAACTGTAATTCCTACTCCATTTTTTTCCTTCTCCTACCATTCACCTTCAAAGGATGAATGATAAAGTTGTGAGATTTTATACACACACACACACACACATGCATTCCGTGTGTGTGTGTGTGTGTGTGTGTATGCACATGAACAAAGGAATGTTACTCAGCCACAAGGATGAAGAAAACCTTTCACGTAGGCCAACATGCATGAACCTTGAAGTCTATGCTAAACGAAATAAATTAGAGAAAAACAAGTATTATCTTTATGGTATCACTTATACATAAAATCTAAAAAAGATGAACTCATGGAAAAAAAGAGTAGAATGGTGGTTACCAGGGGCTGGGGTGTGGGGAAAATGTGGAGATATTGGTCAAAGGGCACAAAATTCCAGTTTTAAGAGGAATACGTTCTGGGGATCTAACATACATCATGGCGACTAAAAGTAGCAGTACTGTACTAAATAATTAAGAGAGTAGATATTAAGTGTTCTCACCCCAAAACCAGAAATGGTAGCATGAGACATGATGGAATTGTTAATTAGCACTATGATAGTAATCATTTTATAATATGTAAGTATAGCAAATCAACACATTGTATACCTTTATCTAACACAATGTTACATGTCAACTATATCTCTGGGAAGCTGGAAAAAAATAGAAACATCTAAATACAAATAGATAGATAAATAATATGTAATGTATTCATATGATGGTAGATCACACAATCATTAAAAAAGAATGAACTATAAAAATATTATGGATTATCAACTAGAATAAGCAGGAAGCTAGAGTTAAATAATAATGGAAATTTCTTACTGCATAGAAATTCAGCTGTGAACCTTTTTATTACAAGCATATTATACGAGAAAATCTTAAAAGAAGAAACTATTATATCAAAGGTCAAAGTAAGTGAGAGCAGGCTCATGTGCTCTGATAGGACCAGATTACATATTGCAATATCTATAATCTTCTAAGAAGAGGCAAGAAGTAACATTTTAAAAGTGTGTTTGTGCAAAATTCCATGAAAAATTTAACTGCCTGGCAATAGGTTTCTATACTGAAAAGACACTTTATTAAATTATTAGAGTGTTCATTGCCAGGCATGTAATACATATTCAGTATTATAAAATCAGCTTAAATTTTGGTACTGTAACACCAGTACTGAAAATATAGATGTCTCTGCCTTTGAATCTAATCACCTAGTATAGATGTCTGCCAACTAGTCTGGCTTTAGATGTCAAGTGCAAATATTTCATATTTGTTAAATGAAAGTTTGCCTAGTAGGGAGTGAGGTAATTTTGTCACTATTCCTCCTTGTCACTGAGAATTAAAAACGAACCTTTCAAGATGATACTTTAAAAGTAACTTCTTTTTACACACAAACCCCACCCCTCCACTTAATAATTCAGCCCAGGACATTTCATGATTTTATAGGAGCTCAAATCCTAGCAGTTACAGACACATAAACAGCATAAAAACCTTTTATGCAGTGTTTGGCAAACCACATTTGTTCTCTCTTTGGCATTTGCTTCCTACCTCATAGATCTCCTAATCCTTGATGTGCACATTAAAATGTCACAAAGTTCTCTGAAATTAATTACATCTTCACATTGGAACCAGACAAATCTTATTTCCCTGAATCATATATAATTCATGAAAATCTAAACTTCAGAAATTTCCTTCAACTCATATTGCTTAAAACATAAGACAAAAACAACCTCTTCCTGGTAGAACTGTTTTTGTAACTAGGAAGAATTCTTTAAAGCAAACATACTTTTTCATACGTTGCACACTTACTGCACTTTGGTTAGGTCCTTTTGTTGGAGTGTAATAACATATCAAAGAATTAAGGCATCTTGAAGCAGAGCAATAAGAAGAAAACACATTAGTGGAGCAAGATGGTATGAAAGGAAGGTGGAAAAAGAAATTTAGAATCCAACCACCATCAATCTTTTTCATCATTGCACATTCAGATCTGCCCAAGACAGCAAAGCGAAGGGACACCTTATCTTCTCTGATTTCTGATGTTCTAAGAGTAGTTCACGTTTAAGCTACTATGTAGAGTTGAGTGCTAATTTACTCCCTAGCTAAACCACCTAATATATATCAGGGTTATTTGTTATGCTCTAACGACAGATAATTGTTTTCACCTTTCCCCTCCCTTAACTCAGCTTTTTAACACCTTTTCCAGAGTGTGCATAGATGTGCATTTTAAAAATCCTCTTTTAGGAAGCTGCCTATCCAATTTGCAAGTTAAAATGCATAAAACATGTATTACTATTAGCGGTTATAAAAATTGTATTTTATCTATATTTGACTACCATAAATTTTGTCAACATTTATTGACATGGAATGGAGATCATACTAGACAAATAGTTAAGTGTGCCTTCTGGTCAGGGGGTTACAATTGACTGACACGCACATATGCACATATCCACCGTTTTGAAAAAGTTAATTATAATTGCACAAAATTACTTAATAGAATTAATTTCAATTCTGTGAACTTTTGAATTACCTATTAAACACTCTTCCTTGGCAAACTAGTAATTAGGAAAAGGAAGAGTGTATATACAATGTGTCATACTTTCTATTTTTAACATTCATTGAGGACATGGTGAAACTCATTAATTTAAATGAAAGGAAAGTTCTCATGCCATTGTTTATTTTCAAAAGAATTCAAAACCTTCATTCAAATTCAATAGACAATAATGTAAAATGAAGTTTCATCCATTATAGTCATATTTCTTACTATAACTTTATTGCTTTATTACTCACTTAGTTTTTACTTTTTGTTTTCTTGTTACTTACATGAAGCCTTTTTTTTTCATGAAATATAATTCTCCATAATATTTTCTTTGAAAGAATGTATAACATGTGTTTTCTGAGATTTATAGGGACAGTTTTCACATGTTTTGGTTACATTATAGCATAATATTAAGAACATACATTCTGTAGTAATAATGTCAGAGTTTAAATTTTGGCTCCAAAACTTATCAGTTATACAGGTTTGTACAAAATATTTAATGTCTCTGGGCTTCTATTTCCTTATGTATAAACTGGATTAACAATAATATTTATATTGATCAAGGTATTTCAAGGTATTTTCTAAGTCCATTCATATAAAAGCACATAAAAAAGTACATAGTATATAATAAGTTCTCAGCAAATATTATTTTAATTATTTATGTATTACTTATTACCTTTTTATTAAATATAAAAATCTGATATAGTAGACATCTGTAAACAGTTTTTAGAGAGTTATTTTTATCTGGGGAAATATATTGAACAAGAGATGGAATGTAAAACTAAATAACAATTTTTAAAAAGGGAAAAAATAAGAAATAGTAAACAAAATCTGAAGAAGAAATCAAGAGAAGTGAGGTGGGAAGAGCAGAGGTAAGAAGGGAGAAAAACTGCAAAAATGGAAGCTTGAGGAGAGAGGCCAAAGCAGAGGGAAGGAGGAAGGCAGAAGGCCCCAGAGCTGAGGTCAGCGGGGGGACCTCTGTGCAGCGTTCAGGGAGAGGTGCCTGGTTCTGACCTGCACAGGAGTGAGCGGTGGACCATAGTGAAGGTCTGTGACCAGAACACGCAGATTCCGCAGCTGCCGTGCCGCGAGACTATCAGAGAGAGCAAAGTCAAGGCCTGGTGCACTAAGGCCAGAGAAATCTTGGTAGAGAGAGTCGTGTAGGGGTGGACTCGCCAGTCACAATGTATGATGGCATCCATGTACAATTCTATGATTTCAAGGAGTGGCTGGTAATATATCTGGGAGCAACTACCTCTTCACGGGAGACTTTGAGGATCTTGGTTTCGACGGCATTAAAACGTTCCTTCTGCTGCCAGCACCTGATCCCGGGCAACCAGGAGAGCTGCTGGATCACACAGGTCTCCTGCTTATATGATGAGTGACTGTGCAAATACTCTGGGTGACCATGTGGCACTACTGTCCTGAGGTCTTTGATGACCTAAGCCTATTGGCCATCGTCGACGGCAAGATCTTTTCAGTGCATAGGGCCCCTCCACCACTCCCTCCATCCAGATCCTGGGCCAGATCCAAAGGACTGAGCAAAAGCAAGAGGTCCCCCACAACGGGTACATTTGTGCTCTGTTCTGGTATGACTCTGAAGGCACAGCAGACTGCGTATGAGCTCCAATGGGTCTACCTACCTATTTGTCAGTGCCATGATGGCCCACTGCCATGCAAACAATGATATTGATATGATCTGCCATGCCCACCAACTGGTGCTAGAAGGTTACAAGTGGCACTTCAATGCAGCTGTGCTCATTGTATGGCTACCATTCAGCTACTGCTATCACTGTGGAAGTGTGCTAGCTATCCTGGAGCTGGATGAGCATCTCCAGAAAGAGCTCATCATCTTCCAGGCTGCTCCTCAAGAGACAAGGGGCATCCCTTCCCAGAAGTTCATGGCTGAGTTCTCCCTGTGACCATGTCCACACCACCCTCAGCTGCTCTGGCTTTCAGACCACTGTGACTCCGCCCCCTTTCTGCAGAGGAAGACGGAGCATTGGGGGTGGAGGGCTGTTCCCTGCTCTGCTGTGCCCCTCAAAGAGGGCACTCTTTTCCTTTCTCCCCACTTGAATCGTTAAGTTTCCATCAGCTTTTTTTTGTTTGTTTTTAGATAAAAGTTGAGAAGAAAAAAAGAAAAATGTATTGATTAAGTAAATTTTAAAAAGCAAGTAGATTTAGAGGGAAACATTAATAATAATAGTAATATTAGTTATAGTAATAATAGCTCAGGAGTTATTTAGATATGGAAAATAATAAATATGTGACTCTAAGGACTACAATTTAGAAAACACCATTCTATTCCAAACTTCTTTCTGAGCAGGAGCCCCGCTTTAAGTTTCCATAGCTTGTAAATTACCCTAGAGTTAATTCTTATAAACTATATTACTATATCTCAATCAGTCTTACATATAGATTTATTTAACAGTTATGTTACATTTTGGAATATTTTAATTATCAACGTCACAATAAACTGTGGTGGGAAGGATACCAGTTAGAGAAGAAAAATAAGAGGATCTCTATAGTGCTTACCTCTATGGACAGATTCTGGCCTAGAATCAATTCCAGTGTCCACCTCCAAGGAACTTCACCCCTACAACCACAACTTGATGGCTGTATTATGGTACTCATCATAGTCTCATCTTTGAAGCTCATGAAAATGTGTGCACAATAAAAGAACAGATCACCTCCTTACTTTTTAATACATGTTTGATGCTTGAATGGATAGTTTTACAGATGATTCAGCTTATAAGGCACAGCGTTGGTCAAACAAGAAGTATTACAGAATTCTATGAGCGACAAGTTGATCTACAACTCCCATTTTTAAAAATGCAATTGTAACATCAAGATTGTTCATAATGTAACTTCAATACACAAATCTAATATTCATATCTACCTGCATCCTTTCTTAAAATGTAGCTTTTTTCTGGCTGGGAAGTTTTGTGATTGCAGTGATGCTTTTTAGCTCAAATACACTTGGGAGTTGGGGGAGGGGGGAATCAAAGAAATTGTACTCTGAAGCACACACCATGGGACTCAGTTTCTCACTTGGGCTTTGGGCAGCAGTTTCACTGAGTTAGTGTGCTATTCACTAGTTTGCAAACCTTTAAGATAGATCTGTGGCTAGAAAATAACTGCAGAAAAAAATATGAGAAATAGCCTATCTTTACCACAAAAGAGATTTTAAAGGATAGAAGAGCCACATGCATTAAAAAAAGCTTTAGGAATTGCTTGTGCATAGAGAATCTTAAGCTTTGGTTCTGGATTGAGGAGAAAAATCCTCTATTACTCTACATCAGTATACAGACAACTCAGAGAAACAAAAGACAGCATAAACCAAAGCAAAGAACAAGACTTTTAAAAGAAGACAACTCTGGGCTCACATCTTAACTATAATTTTGATTTCAACCAGGAGTTTGATATTTCCTGTTTTTACAAAAAAGTTCTTGACCAAGATGAGCCATATTGCTGCCTACAAGGCTCTAGATTTTATGTAAATGACTCAGTTTCAGCTTCTGCCTCCACATATTAAAGGAGTCATTTCCTACGTCCTAGCCAATGTTAGAAGTCTGGTACCTAAGACCTACAGTAGGTCTCATCTCTTCTGGAATCAGATAAAATGTAAATGTGTTTTCCCTTTTAACTTAGATTTTTTACTTGATACTTTTTTTAAGTTAACCTATTTAATTAAAATGTTTTTAGATTCTTCTTTTTTTCTTTTCTTCTATTCATGTTTTTTATGTGTTTGTGGTAGAAAGCTAGGCATCTGGTTAGTGTAATTTGCCACATTGCCAGGCATCTTCTGTAAGAGACATTTTGAGGCATGTGTATTCATGGTTGTTCATATTTGCTCTTAAAATATCATTGCTGTCTGTTTTGTGGTAAGCCTGAAATATGCAGTTTCATGGTGAATGTGGGGAAGAAATTAGAATCTGTCTGGTTTTAAGTGAATGAGCCCATTGCTAGGAAAAGAAATTAAGACAGCATTTGGACTCATTGTTATTAACAAAACACTAAATAATATTACCTATAACTATTAAAAAATTAGCCCAATGAACTTAGAATATTAATAAGCACATATGTGTTTTTTAAGCTAAATATTGTCTGGTACAATTAATGATAACTCAAATTCAAGTAAACATTGGTACAATAAATTATAACTTTGAAATGATAATTTAAAATATCTTTGAAGATAAAAATCAATAAATAATCCTATTTTTGGAAAAAAACTATTTTATAATGAAAACAATTGGTTTTAAAAATATAGAATCAAAAGTATCAATTGTAAAAAGATATTAACTTAAAAGTATTAAGTACCTAATAAATAAAATATTCCTAGAATTTATCCACAGAGGATAAACTGGGATAATGTAATTAGTCTGTAACAGTGCTCAACAAATTAATTTGTATTTATTTGTAATATTCTTATTTCTCAAATTGTGTTTTTATATAATAACAGCAATAAAGGTATTAAGCACATGTATTATTTTCATCAGTTATTGAACTAAAAATGCCCTATAACATAAAGAGAATAGAATTTGACCCCAATGCTATTGTCTCTTCCATCACTATATCTTTTACTTTAGGGCAGGGCCCTCAATCCTTGGTGAGGAGCAGGAAGAGCATGTGAGCATTTAAAAAGTTTCCATGCCCAGGTGCTATCCCTGCAAAATGAACTCAAATCTTGGGGTGAAGCCCAGGCATTAGTGGTTTTGAAAAACTCCCCTGGTGTTTTCAAGGTACAACAAGGGCTGACAACTACATTTAGGGACACTAACCCATTAACTAATAACTTATTTGTTAGCTGTGCTAATCTACCACAGTTTTCTCAACAATGTCTTTTTCTGAGAAATCATCTTTTGAAGGATAAAAATTAGGGGGAAAAGGTTATCATCCCTTGAAAATCACCTTGGAAAATGTGATGCCATTTTCACATCGCTAAACCTCATAAGGTATCTAAGATTGGCAAATTCTTCTGATATTAAACTGAAACTGCATTTTCTTTCTTGGAAAAGAAGCTTAGGAAGCACTTATGTAGTATATAGTCTGCCACAAAACTAGCAAAAATTAAGCCAATCTATAGAAATAAAAATTCTTTTTTATTGTTATTTTATTACAGTTGTCCCAGTTTTTCCCCCTTTGCCCTCCTCCACCCAGCCCACCCCCCACTCCCACAGTCAGTCCCCACACTGTTATCCGGGTCCATGGGTCATTCATACATGTTCTTTGACTGGACCCTTGTCCTGCTTTCTGACATCTCACACATTTTTCTACAGATATGTGATATTTTTAGAGTGCTCTCTTGGCAACATGAATACAACATCAATATACAGCTACCTTTTACTTTCTATCCCATGTCTGGGCAGATCTATTCTCTCTTTACCTTTCAATACAGATAGGAACCTTGTGGGATAAAGGACATGGCTACCTATAAATTATCAGCATACTGTGTATATACCATTGTTTAATCACCAGAAGACTTGCTCTGGTCCTCAAACATCAGCGAAGGCTCAACAACGGGCACGGCACTGACAACTTCCCCAGGCACTTTGCCGTAGTAAGCGGACCCTTCTGCATAAATCACTAAAACAAAGTAGCACACGATTCTTGAGAAAAACCAAGCTGCAAAAGGAGACTGAAGTGGCCACCCAGGGTAGACTAGGAACTGTGTTTTTGGGTGAGAGCTCAAGGCATGAAAAATGATATTGTCTCTGCATAAATCTAATTCTCTAATTCAATGTTACTCGAACTCAGTCTGCAGATGGGTGGTGGTCCGTGAACTATTTGTTACTAATTGAATAAAAGTACAGAAATGGAGAGAAAGTATTCAGATACTTGACAGTGATTTAGCAAAGTAATTTTAGACCTGTTAAATCTTATAACAAAAATTGGGCTCTTTTTTTGTCTTTTTAAATTTCATGTTTTTATCATTCTTTTTTATGATATTTTACAAAAAATGGTAGTGAATGGCAGATTGAAAATAAAAAATAAAATGAGCCTTTCACCACAAATATTTCTAGAAACATTGCTCTAATTTACCTCAATAGGAAATTTTGTAAAAGCTTGTGCTTCAATTATAATTATAATGAAGTGAGAGATAGGTAAAAATGATATGTTATAATTCCATCACACTCCTCTTGAACTTAAAGTCAAAAATAATTTATCCTGATTGTTTTCCTAATAAAATTTAAGCACTAACACCTACACTATAGGATGGATGTGAGGATTAAATTAGTTAACACAAAGTGCTTCAGTTCTTAGTAGGACATATAGGGCCTTTCTGATCTCATCCCTGCCTACGTCTTCAACTTCTGCCCTTATTTCCTGTGCCATGGAACTCAAACTGTAGTCACCTACAAACATATTTTAGTCATTTACTCAGTGTGTTTTTAAAAAATACACAACATAAGACTTACCAAACTTTGCCAAACTTAAGAGAGAAATGCAGTTAGCTATCTGATTCAAGTCACTGTAAAGCAAAAAGACACAAATTGCTCAGTAGAAGAAAGATTGTACCAGAGAGTTAGACCAGAAAAAGTTTCTCCCATTATAACCTATAGAGAAGATACTATTATATAATTATTAAACATTTTGTAATGTATTGAATGTGAGGATATAAATTAATGGCTACAACGTTTTGGCATTCCTGACATGGAAAGAGGGGGTTTTCTTCAGCTGGGACTGTGTCAACCAACAGAATACAACAAAAGTGACACTTTGTGACTTTTAAGGCTAGTTCAAGAAAGACCACACAGTTTCCATCCAAGTTCTTTGAAATGCCTGGTCCTTGAAACATTTTCCCTTAGAACACTTCCTCTTGGAACCCAGCATGCATGCTGGGAGAAGCCCAGGCAATTTAGGTAATTCATGTGTAAGTGTTTTGGCTGCACCAAGCTTTCAAATCATCTCAACTATTGGTGATTCATGTGTGTATGAAGAAGCTTCCAGATTATTTCAACATCCAGCTATTTAAGTCACTTCAAGCCACTAAAGTCAACCCTCGCTATTCCCGTCTTCCCAGGTAGGTAACCAGGTATCATGAAGCTGAGTCAAGTTTTCCCTGCTATTCTTGTCCCACATAACTCATAAGCATAATAAAATGGTTGTTGTTTTATGCCCTCAAGTTTGAGGTGAACTTTTTGCAGCAATAGATATGCTTGATAGCAAACAATATTTTTACATCCTTATGGATAGAGATGATTACCATTTCCCCCTTATTAAACCTCTCAGAAAATTTTGTTGCCCTAGTGTGAGACAAAGCACAGTCAATGCTGATGAAAGCTTATAAATGGAGAAGTGCTACTTCTTGAAGAAAGGTTCTTTTTATTGACTCTATGCCATTGCAAATACTCTCTTTTCACCTGGACTGCCCATAACCTTACCGCCCCCTCCACTTTCAGGCATCTGATATTTCAAGGTTCATGTTCCTCCAAGTTTTCCCTTAAAAATTCCACTCCACTTCAGGCAGAATTAGTGGCTCCCTCCCATTTGCTCCCAGAGCCCTCTGCGTTATAACACTCATAATATTA
Source organism: Pteronotus mesoamericanus (assembly GCF_021234165.1). Lineage (NCBI taxonomy): Eukaryota > Metazoa > Chordata > Mammalia > Chiroptera > Mormoopidae > Pteronotus > Pteronotus mesoamericanus. The sequence continues at coordinate 9,875,068 of NW_026555310.1, forward strand.
TAACAGTTTCTACAACTTCCCTGATCCCCTCCAACTAGTCTGAGGACTCCTTGAAAATTGGTAACTCTTTTTATTCTTTGACTTACCTGTTTTATCAGCGTACCTGTATAAACTGGTACTGAAAAATGCATGCTGTGTTGATTAATCATGATATATGTTAGGTGGACACCCTTTTCTATATTCTGATTCCTGGGCTATACATAAATCAGCAATGTTCTACACTGATATACGAAGATTAGGAACCTTAACAAAAAGATCAGTAAACACACACACACACACACACACACACACACACAGAAGTGATATTTACATATGTTGGAAAAAGCATGCTATCTTATATGAGTCAACAGTTATTGGTTATTAAATGTCAGATGAAACAAATTTAATTATGTGTGCCATATTTGGATAAAATAAAAGCATTTTATTTTGCCTAACTATGCTTAATACAAAGAATGAAGAGGAAACATTTTTTGTGACTTTTCATCCTCTCTGTGCTAAATAAACTTCTTATCATTCCATGTGTTCTCATGTTTAGCCATTTTTTTGACTAAAGATATCTTTTCGATGGTACAACTTTGAATGCAAGATAACCATGATTCTCCAAATGGTTGAAAACAATAGAAAACTGTTTAGAGAGAAGAATGAATCTTACAAAGGACAACTGCCTTCAGTACTTGTGTACCAACCAGCATCCACCATCAAGTCTTTTCTTCTTCTGGAGAGCAAAATAAATCTTTACGTCTTTCCATTGGATGCACAAACTATTTCATTTATTTTTAATTTGATGTTAATTACAGGTATAATATGACAACTGAGTGATATTTTTATTGTTCAATTAAAATAATTTTTTATCTGTAAACATCATTTGGGTATCTTGGATAGGGATGAAATGCCCTAAAGTTTTTCCATTAATATCAATGAAAGTGATTTCTCATATAATGGCTTTTCACTTAGCGGCTAGATTTTTAGGAACAATTTAAGGCTGATAAACAAAGGACAGGTCCATTATGGAAGCTTCACTAACAAACTCTGAGATTACTCTTATCAATGTGTGGAGGAGCAAAGAACAGAAGCAGTGATACCTGGCAAGAGATTTCTTTAATGTCACACAGAAAAAATGATGGTGACTTAGATAAAAGTGGTCACAGTAGAAAAGTGGTAAGAAGTTCTCAGAGTCTGAATATATTTTGAAGACAGCACTATCAAGTTTTGCTCTTGGACTAGATACAAAATGTGTGAGAAAAGGAAGAGTCAAAAATAATTTAAAATTCAGGGATATATAAAGCTTACCTCATGCCACATAAAAGGTAAATTTGAATTAGAACTGGGATCAAGGTGTTGTTTGATGTCTATTCTGGAGTTCTGTCCACTCTTTCCTGCTGCTTCAAAGGGGATCATCTAATAGCTGAGGTCTTAATAGCCACTTTGTTACAAGAGAGCTGGAAGCCTTTTTAGTTGCTGTGAAAAGAAGGTCTTTATCAGGAATTTTTGCTTGAAGAACTTAAAATATCTATTCTAGAACATTGAAGACCTGCAGCTGCTTTGAGGATTTGCTCCAAAGCATTCTAAACCCTTAACCAGTTATTACTGAGGTCAGAGGAAAAAAAACATTATTTTGATGTTCTTGCAGATTTTCTGGTTGACTCAAAATAACTCTATACGGAAAGAGCATTCAATTGGGAAGCAAACCAGTTTTTAGTTCTCAGCAGTACCACTAATTGGCTAAGTCATAAACCCTCTGAGTTCAGATTCTTTGTCTCTAAGTAAGGAGATTGGATGAGTAGGAGTTTTCAACTAGTTTATATAAACTTTGTAGTGTACTCCAAGTCCTCCCTGAAAGCTGCTTTTCACAGCTCCTGGGCTTCTAGAAATGCTTCAAGCACCTTGTCTTTCTCATAAGCCCAAGGTTCTGAGGACATAAAAGGTAATTCCTGTTGCTTATAAAACTGGGAAAACTTTTACAAGCAATGAATCTTAAAGTTCTTCTTGCTCTCAAATTTTGATTTGATATTACTTAAACACTTTTCGAAGTAGATGAGGTATTGATTTTAATTTTTAAAAAAAGATTTGAAAAAAAATCCTAGGAGTTTTGTGCTTACATTGTTGGGCAGTAGAATGAATGCTTTAAGCTTACAATTTTATCGTCACAGCAAGTAGGTTTTATTATCTACCATTTTACAGATATCAACACTGAGACTTAAAGAAGCCAAGTCACTTGCCCAAGGCCTCACAATGGTGGAGCTGGAGTTCAAACCCACATCTGTATGGGTCCCAAACCTTTTCCATTATATTGAACTGTTATGAGTTGTGAAAGCACTTATTATTATTATCATTAAATAATATCAAAAAATAAAAGGAAACGGATTTACATTTATAGACTTCTATTATTCACAAAGTACGTTCTTACTATAGGTAGGTTAAAGGAGGTCTGGACTTTGAGTTAACTCCTCCGAGACAGGCATGTGTGTCTGTTCTGCCCGTTCCTCGAAGGCTCCCCTGTCTGCTCTTACAGCCACGCTCATTCTTGGCCTTAGCGCTTGGGCAGTGGTCCTGTCCTGAAAGCCAGATGCCTGATGTGTGTGATGTTATCCGCTATATGGGAACTGATTGGGTAGAACAGGTTAATTTCACTGCAACTTTAAAAACTAAAAAAAAAAAAAAAAGTTGTACAGAAAAAGGTATTTTTAAGTGGGCAAATATTTTTTTTTATTTTTTGATCAAGAATTGGTAAATTATCTATGTGTTCATAGAAGGTAGAGAAAATTTTCCAAAACTTGAATGAATTATTAATTTAAAAGTTATTTTGTTTTCAGAATTCAGGGAGTATTCACTGCATAACTGCATGAAAGAGACTACAGACAGCTAAAACCCTGTACAACATAAAATATTAAAAGCCAGACAAAACTTCACATTTTAAAATGTAGTTTTAGGGGGGAAAAGGTAATAAAAATGAGTCAAAACATGGTTTTAAAAAAAGAAGTAAATGGGACTAAAGGGAGGAGAACTGGTAAGGATAACAAGCCTGGAGTATTTATTTGGGCAAGGATATGGGGCCATTCTGAAACACAACTATAAGAAAAAATTTTCACATATTTTAGGAATAAAGAAAAACAAATTAAAAGATATTGCTAATGGGAAAAATGGCACAAAGCCTGAAGAACTTTTTTCTGTATTTGACTAAGATTGGAAGTCACATTAATTTTACATTATAATTTGCCTAGGAATATTGTATTTGAAAATTAGTATATTATGATTAGAAGATATTTGAAAAGTAACTTAGTCACTGTCCTGGGCTTAACCGTAATTAGTGATTATTCTTTCTTTCAGAAAGAAAATAATAACTAACCTTCAATGGTGCCAGAAGACTCTCAGGTTAGATGAGAACAGAGAGATACGTGAGGCCCAGAAATATTCTTAAGGCAGGTATGAAAATCTGCCTCCCTCAAGAACAGGCTGGATCCATATGGAATGGTTTAGGGGTGAGAAGTAGAGACTGGCAGGACTTTCCGTCATGGTGCTTTGGCAGACTGTTCGGAGGACTTAATCGTATTTGCCATTCCTCTTTAATTCTTCCTTTCATCACTTACTATATCAGTGCTTTCCCTAACTTGGGTTTTTGGCTCAGATACTTACTTCTGGTCCTTCACTGGGATTCAGTGTTTGATTTTTCTTTTGTTTCCATCCAATGTTAACTCTAGGTGAGAGAAGGGAGGAAGGGGAGACAGAAATTGTACCCTGGAATCAAAAGTTTCTTCTATGGTAAGCACAAAGTAGGGAAGAGAAATGCTTAGAAATGCTTCCCACAAGGTGGGAAATTTCCGGCTCACCAAAGCAGATGTTGAACATGCATTCGCTCCACAATGGTGTGTTATTTACTACATATTAAGAAATTAGGTTGGAACTAAATTACTTGGCACATTAAGACTGAACATAAAAGTAATAGATAAACAATAGGAGATTGTATTGGAACATATTTCAACATAAAAATTATTGAGGGTCTTCACCACTTTGAGGCCTGAAAAAAACTGAACACTGAAATTTTCCAATGACTTCAGTGAAAAATGGATGAACTGTATCTGTTATGGAAAGAGATGTTAAACATGAAGCAGATTTCTAGCTTTCTAAGGGCTATAAAAGCCTGTTCAGATGGAATGCAAACTAGACCCCACCCCTTCAATTATGCAGTTCTGCAAGAAGAATGCAACAGTGTGGTCACCAAAATAATACCAACACTTCTGGCTTTTAGTTAGTAGTTAGGCAAGATGAGTTAGAATGTTAACCATCTCTTTTATAACTTGGCAGCTTTGGGGTATCCGATTTAAGCCATGAATAATCCCCTTTGAAAACAAAACATCTCCTCCAGAGGGATAATTAGACTATTACTAAAGATAAACTATCCAACATCAAAAGCATAGACCCTAAGGAGTCACACAACAGGCACTCTTCTCCCAAAATTAAAAGCATGCTTAGCATTAGAGGTCAGTGCAATAAATGAAGGGACGTGAAATAATTATTTACAAGTTTTGGTCAAAGAACTACAAGCACAAGCTATAATAAAAAGTGACTGGCTTCTGAAAAGTGAATATGCTAATTATATCCAGTGTTTGAATTGGTGCTTGGAAGCCTCTTCCCTTTTCTGATTAAGTCATTAATCATTCCTGTGAGGTCACTATTATTCCAAGGGATCCTCAATAACAGAATCAGCGATATTGCTGCTAACAGATTTAGAAATGGAGGGAAAAGTCAGTGGAAGGCCCAGATGGTAACGATTACATTAAGACTACCCCCCAAATTACAGGACTATTTTCTCTCAAGGTCAAGATATGCAATTTTCTTCATGCACAAAATGCATAACCAAGTGACCTTTTATTAATCATAACACCAAACCCACATCCACTTCATTTTTCAATTGAATAATAAAATAATCAGCTCTGCAAAAGACTCTGGTCAAGGAGACACTGATGGCAACAATTCCTAAAGACCTACTCATAATAATTGTAAATTAATTGTTATCTATAAAGTTGTCATTAAATCCAAAACTATTTGAGTCAAATATTTGAAAAGTATAAAATTCAAATATATTCCTCATTCAATGGATTTAATTTGCTCTCTACAACTTTGGTATGGTAGGGCTTAGAATTTTTGTGATCAAGATTTACTGGGCAACTCCACCCAATTCCATTGCACCTTCTGTGCATTAGTTCACTTATCTATAAAATGGAAATAATGATAGAATCTTTCTAGCATGCCTTTCTTTGAGCATTAGGAGTGTAATGCTTGATTTAATAACTGATTTATTCTAATCAAATGCTTAGAATGAAACCTGCAATATAATAAGTAGCAAATATAAATATTAGATATTATTGTTGTTGGTTATGCAAAATTTAAGAGTAGAGAGTTTCTGAAGTGTGTACTGAATTCAGTTTATACACCACTCCAGCTCAGCTTAGCTCAGCCCTTCCTGCTTCCTGATGGGAGTGGCCATAGAGACAGATCATATTACCCCTGCAGTCACACAGTTCCTGCCATCTTCCCTGCCACCCACAGAGAAGCTTCTCACAAGCAGCTGTCACAATGAGCTGCCTAGAGCCATCCCAGAACACAAGGCAAAGATTCAGTGGTGATAATGCTCCATGGGTCCAAACATTGAGAGATATGAGACTGGAAAGAACCAACAGATAAATGGTTTATCTTCACCTATAATGGACTGTTCTGAGGTGCAGAACATAGGCTCTCAGGTACCGCGTTGGACAAAACAGCAAACTCTGCTGTTGTGATGCCCTGGTCAGCCTGGAAACAGACCTCCTCGCTTTCGTTTGCCCTCCTTCTTTTCTGTCTCATTTTGTTTTTTTCTCTCACTCTGGGTTTCTTCAAATAATGCCCTGCCAACAAAGGATTAATAATATGTTTAATTATAATGTGTGTTCAGTTCTCTCTCTCATACACACACACACACACACACACACACACACACATCTTCCTTAAATATATCCAGAAACACTATGGTGATGGTGTCCCACTGCCTTGCTTCTCCAGGGCTTAGCTTTTGGGGGCTATTCTGGACCATTCTATATACCCACTCTGATCTCGTAAGTGGCAAAGTGGTTGTTACAATATAAATAGGGTTATCATATGAAGAAGAGAAGTGAATTTTATTTTATTCTCTGCTCAAAATAGGCATAGCTAAGAGCCATTTTTCTGGAAAGTTCCACCCTCCTCATGAATTTTATTTTTTTCATCATTCCTATTTTCTTAATTTTACTTGTTTAAATGTTGTCCCAAACATTTTAATGCAGAACTGATTCATTACTACACAGTTTCTAGTTGAATATTTGTTAGATGATAGTTCAAATATTTTTCAATTCTCCTTTAATTCAGTTATTATAGTTATTTGGCATACTGTACCAAGAAAATGACACCTAAAGATTTAGATATAGTTTGTAAAGAAATATAAATGCCAAAAACCATGCAGGAAAATGCCTTTTCTGAGTAAGGAGTTGCAAATAGCATACTTTCAATATTAATTATCCCTCCTTCACTGAGTTAAATGAAGATGTGGCCTGTTCATTTTCTTATCCCACAAAAATGTACTCAATATACACACAAATATAGGCAAAGGAAGTCCTCACATCACAAATAGATTTTTCTCAGGAAATTAACTAATAAAATTATTTGGTACTAGGATTATATTTTTCATAGAAACAATGTTGCAAAATTATGATTACATATTCAAATAAGCTCAAAAAGTATACGCATTTTATATGTGTCTAAAATATCTATTCACATATGTATGTATGTGTTTATATCATATATACATATGGTAGTACTATTTTTACCACATATAACTACAAGTGAGAACACCATTTCTATGGGAGCTTTGGTCCCCCTGCCAGGCTGGGCTGCTGGGAATCTTTTGCTGCAGGCCCAGGGGGCGGAGCCAGACCCTCTGCAAGCCCAGCAGCAGCACAGTACCATTTGAGGTTTGAGAATGGAGGTGGGGGATGGCCTCTCTGCTACCCAAACTTGCTAACTCTCTGAGGCTGCATAATTGCACAATCAAAGGTATCTCTCCATGGATATAACTATTTTTTTTCTATTTACAAAAGAATAAAGCTCTTCTACAAAAGATTTTTAATTCAAATCTAGAAGCAGCTCTCTTATCCCAGGGTAGGTGAAAAATAGGTCAATAGGTCCTCAGCACCTGTTCACTTGAAATTTTATTAATTGGTTCTCAAAAGGTTTAAAGCAATTCGTGGACTCACTTAAAATAGAACAAGATAATCCATGTTTTTAGAATTAAGAAAAAGTGGGCCAGTGAGGTTAGAAGAGTGTAGTGGGACCAGGAATTGCCTCCATGCCTGCCATCTAAGGCCACAAAGTCTCACGCTTGCTCGAGTCTGGCCACTGTCTATGAACTTGCTACCAGCCAGCAGGAGAAAGAAATTTCATTAATTATATGATTCATGGTGTCCACAAAGCAAAAACAAACAAAGGGCTCATGACTGATCCTGATGATGAAACAATAGAGGAATTTTTTTGTTTGATATGTGTACTGAGAATGTTGGGCAATGTACTCATCATTCTTACTTTGTTGCAAGGAGTTTTGTAAGATTGTCTCTTAAGATAAACAGATCTGGTAGAATTCAGTAAGATGCATTCTAAGAGGCAATCCTAGGATTTTATGGTTTAACCATTGGTGAGAGCTGTGAGTTTCTAGATGATGGGATGGGTGTTTTTCCAGGACACCCTTCACAAATTGCATTTCTTTCAGCAGAGCTTTCAAAGGTATTTAGTGGCAAGGATTATACTTCCTAGCAAGAAGCTGGAAACAGCTGCATTGTGTTGCCAGTTGAATTCAGGCTTTAGCAGCTGAGCTGTGGGTAGGATTGATGTTCTCCCCTAAAGACTGAGAAAACAAACAAATATAAGCCCCTGAGTAGAAGACCACCAGAGAGACCTTTTATGGTGAGTTAGGGAAATAAATAGGCAGAGCAAGCTTACCTTCAGAAAGTCATTTTTGGACCATTCTAACAGAAGCAGATGAACCAAGTATGTACACTTGATTCCATAAAGTATTCTGCAATACTTTTAGCCAGGTAATATGTAAGAATCAAATGTTCCCAAAAGTACCCCTTAAAATTTCTATACATAGACAGTGGGAGATTATCTTTGACATTTTCTCCTAAATTTTAATGTAAATATTTATGAAGTATGATACCTGTCTCCAGCATTATTTAACAAAATGCATAAAACATATTTTAAACTTTTAGGGTAATTTTCAGGAAACTTGTAAATAAAACTGATAATGGTGAAACTGACCTCAAAGATTACTGAGATTTCTTTCCTTATTTATATTCTAAACTTTACCAATATAGAGCTATTGATGCAGCTGTAGATGATTTGAGGCATTGGGTAGAAGAGGTACCAATCGTAGTAGAAGTTACAGAACATATAAGTATTCCTAATATCAAATTTAGCCTCTTTCTTGAAAATCAGAGGTTGGATGCAAATATCTGTGGTAGATTAAAGATGAGCAAAAATTCTTTGCTTTTCCTGCCCTTGAGAGGTAGTATCTAATTATCTTCCCTTTCCATCTCAGCCCACCTTGGCTGCTTACTTGGCCAAGAAAATGCAATGGAAGCAAACCTTGCATCTTCTGCCTTGATTTTTTTTGTAGCACTTGCTTTTAAAGCCCTGAGCTGCCATACAGGAAGTCCAACTACTCTGACACTGCCCTGCTGTAAGGAAGCCCAAGCTAGCCATGCAGAAGAAAAATCAGTTCTAGCCAACTCCCAGCTGATCCAGCCACCTCAGTGCGGGGCCCAGGCATGTGAATGAAGTTAGTATGGACCCTTCAGACCAGATCAGCTGCCTCTGGCTCCAGCTGATACCATGTGGAACAAAAGAACCATCCAGTTGATCCACTCTACCTAAATATCTAGCTCACAAAAACCACATGATAAAATAAAATGGTTCTTACTTTGAGCGACTAAGTTTTGGGTTAACAATGGAAGATAACTCAACAGCATCTGACTCATATATTGCATTTCACACCCATGGCTGCTTTCTAGAGAACTATTCCATGAATCAAATGTATTTGGCCATTCACTGGCACAATAAACACTTATTTAGCACTATTAATATGCCAGGAAGAATGCTGGAGACAGGTATACAAAGTTGAGTATGACATGGTTCTTGTCCTCAAGTAGCTTTCACTGCAGTGGGGCAAACAGAAAATGAAGTTAATAGTTTAGTTTAATGAGATAAGCAGGGCCACCACGTTGCGCAAGTCCAGGAGTAGGTTGGCACTGCAGCCTAGGCATCATGCACATCAAAGCTGAACACACATAGCTATTCAGGAAGCCACAGTGTGAAAGTCTTTCTAAAGCTGGGCAGCAGAGAGACCGTGGCGATAAGCTTTAGGCTAGAAGTAGGCACAGAGTGCTAGGGACACATGGAAGAGAAACAGAAAATGATGGATTTCACCTGAAAATTTTTTTTTAATTTTAACTATTAAGACAAATAATAAATGAGTCCAGTGAAATGTATTGATATTGACAAAGACGTTTAGGAATGGTGACATTTATCCTAATGTATGTAATACAGCTGGGCATAAATAATTAATTTATTACTAAACACACATTTTTGTATCCATTTTGACACACATGGAGAACTATCAAACAATGAAGGAGAGCTTAAATATTTTGCTTGAAGAAAACCCTTGAAAAAACTCAAATAGTACTTTTATACTGGTTGTATCAAAATTTCAGGTGATCATTCTTGGTATTGCCCATAGGCAAAATATTACATCATGCTCAATGGTGAAGAAAACCCACTAAAAGGTGAAGAGATCATTACCAGTTTGAATTCCAACAAATGAAAATAACAGAACTCAACTGACTCAATGAGGGAACAGGGTTAATATATGGTTGGCCAAGTCATATTTATTTTCATCCAGTTCATCTATTATTCCTTCATTTAGTTATTCTTCCCCTAATAAATATCAGGGGAGGGGGAAAGAGATGGGGAAATGAAAAATGCCCTTCATGGTCTTTCAGCACCTAAAGGCTACATAAATTGAAGAATCTATTCTCACTAGACAAACCCAGGTCCACCCCATCTAATTTATGACTCTTTGGTAGAGCAGGTCTTTTTTCTTTTATGATTTTTACTGGTATAGCAGTAAATGTGAAACAGGATTGGATTATCCAATCCAGTGTTTAGTTTTTCAGTATAAACCAACAAATACAGAGCTCCAGGACTAGGTCTGTATGCTTATTCAAGCATCTTAACCCAACTTTAAAACAAAAATATTTAGAAGTGGATTGCAATATTTTTTCTTGTGATTATATTTATTTCAGTTACTTTAATTCTAAATGGTTAAACAAAGCATATTTGCAAATTTGAAAGAAGCCTCCAGGTCACATACCAAGGAGGCCAAGAAATTTCTCTTTCATATTTTGAGTAAAGCAGCCTTCCTTTAAATATTTTTCCTTAAAATGAGTTGTTAGTATTCATTTCTAATGTATAAAGGAGCATGAGTCACACCAGTTATCCATCTTATTTCACTGCTTAATCGCATATGGTCAGCCATGATTCAAGTTAAAATGTATCTGTGTGTGTAACACTGGTATGATATTTTTAGTTTCCTCTAATTACCTCTCCCTTCATCTCAAAACACTAGAGACAGAAATAGCAGAAAGAACTAAATTTAGAATACCCATGGCTATTAATTATATTCAAAGATGTCATAGAAATCCATATTTGCTAACCTATTCTAAGTCACCTGACACTCCATTTGGAAGATAGGAATAGACACTTAGTTCAAAATAATTAAAGAATAGTCATTCCTCTGTCATCAATGCCAGTGAAATTGAGAAATGGTTTAAATAAATAATCTTCTCAATACAACTGAGTCAATTGCCACATTTAAAATTACCCAAATTTCTTTTTTTAAATTTTTTTATTGTTGTTCAATCACAGTTGTCCCTATTTTCCCCACATTACTTTCCCCGTCCTGCCCACCCCTCCTCTCCCACATTCAACCCTCCTCCCCCATTATTGTCCATGTCCATGGGTCCTTTATACATGTTCCTTGACTTGACCCTTTCCCTTCTTTCCCCCCTTTATCCCCTTCCCCCCTCCCCTTTGGTCACTGTCCATTTGTTCTTTATTTCCATGCTTTTGGCTCTATTTTGCTTGCTTGTGTATTTTTGTTAAGTTCCACTTACAGGTGAGATCATACGGTATTTGTCTTTCACCACCTGGCTTATTTCACTTAGCATAATACTTAACATAATACCGTTCCATCCATGCTGTTGCAAAGGGTAGAAGCTCCTAAATTTCCCTACTTTTTATCACAGTTTATTCTTAACTCAAAACTAATAATTTCAGTAGCTTAGCATCTATTTGTTGCTGATGTTCCATAGTCACTTTAAACTCAACAAATGTTTTATTCTTATTCTCCCAGCTACCCAAGGTAGAAACTTCATGGTTTCCATTGACTTGGCCTTTTTCCTCATTTCCTACAATTCAGTGACATGTGAGTTCTGTCTCTGAAATCAGTGGTTCCTAAATCTGCTCTCACATGAGAAAACATGAGGAGAGCAATGCTTATGCCTGGTACTCAAACCTGGAGATTCAGTGGGTGTTGAAATTATATTCTGTTTAAAGCTTCCAGATAATTGTGATGCACAATCAGGATGGAGAAATATTGCCCTTAAAATTTCTAATTTCTATTATTTTCTCCAGCCCTACTGGAATTACGTTACTTGAAATTCTTATCTCCTACCGATTCCACGTAACAGCTTGCTAAAAATTTTTCTCCTACTCCGCTAATCCCTGACTATTTTGGTTGCTCCTCTACACTGGTTGTCTCATTTTCTTTTTAATGCCTTTAATGGATTGTGGCTTACTTTTTCAGGGAGGTAATATCTGGAAGGGCAGAAGGAGATTCCTGAGTGGTTGATAGCTTTCATTTTGTTATTCTGATGTTGACTGTATTAACCTGCCCTTTTAGTAAAAATTCACTAAGGGCTCCTTTTAGATATATGCTTTTTTTCTATATGTATGTTATACTTTAATTAAAAATGTAAAGTTGATAGCTCCTTTTCAAGTACTTCCCCACCTTCCCCCCTGTACTGCACTTCTGCCTACTTTTCTAACTTGAGCATGTGCTGTTCCCTCCCACTGGAACATCTCTCCTTCCTTCCCACCTGGTAACTCTATTAGGAATAGTCTTGCCTTTAAACGGTGTCTGTTGCTTCCTATTCCATGCTCCCTTATTACTTTAGTTAATCTGCTTTATGTTATTGGGTAATATTTTGTTTCCACCTTAGTATCCCGTGTTGTAGGTAGATTATCTATGTTGTAGGTAGATTATCTATTTTTTCATATTTGTGGTACCATGCAGAGGTAGCCATTTCAGAGCCCAGAAACTGGTAGATAGTAAGTGCTCAAAATGTGTTTTAAATAAAATGAGTCATGCATGCATAAATGTAGTTTCATTTACTTTCATCTGAAAGTAAAGGAGTGAAGAGCAAATCCTGTTGTTAGGGATAAAGCTATGGTTCTTAGATACAAGTATTTTGAATTTGGATGAATCCAAGTACAAATAAACAATGAGGAGTTGAATAGGTGTATTACAACTATAATCATAATCTAAACTAATGAAGTCACAGTCTAGAAAAAAAGACCTGGGTTATAGTTCAGGCTTCGACACCACAGGGTTTGGAGAAAGTCATTTTATCTTGCAAGGCCTTTTTTTTCCATATTTACTTTGAAAGGGAGAAGGGCTAGAATACATTATCTCTAAGGTCCTCTGAATCTTAAGCATTCTGTTGTGTCTGAACAATCTACAGAAGAAAGAAGCTACCAGTATTTCATAGTTCATCATGTAAACTCCCAGTTAAGAAACATCAGTGTGGTTCTTTTGACCCTTATTTTTTCTCATTTCCACTTTATTATAGTATATCAGTTATGAGATGAAGAAATTTCATCAGTAAATGCTAAACAGATAGAAAGTCATACAATTTTTTTAAAATGTAATGTTTGCTTTAGCAGCTAGCTTTCCAAAGTTTTTTTAACCAGCTTTACTGAGCTATAATTCACACACAACATATGTTTTACACATTTAAAGTACACAATTCAATGGTTTTTAACATATTCACAGATTTGTGCACCCATAGTTACAATTAAGTTCAGAAACTTGCTTCACTCCCCACTAAAAAAATCCTGTGCCATTAGTCATCCATCTCCCAATCATCTGTGTTCTGTTTTATAGATTTTCCAATTTGGATGTTTTATTTAAGTGCAAATATGTAATATGTGGCCCTTTGTGACTAGCTTTCTTCACAGAGCATAATATTTTCAATATTTGTTCATGTCATGACTTCAATATATTTTATAGGAAAATAATATTTCACTGTGTGGATAAACCACATTACCCATTCATCAATTGAATGAACTTATCAATTGGCTACCATGAATAACGTTTCCATGAACATTCATGTACATGATTTTGTATGAACATATGCTTTTACTTCTCTTCAGTATATACCTAGAAGTGAAAATGTTGGGCCATATGTCAACCTTAAATATAAGCTTTGAGAAAATGCTAGACTGTTTTCCAAAGTAGCTGTATTACTTAATATTTTTACTAGCAATGTATGAGAGTTCTGATTTCTCAACACCATTGCCACTGCTTTTTATTAACTGTCTTTTTTATTTTAGCCATTTTAATGGGTGTAAAGTGCTATCTCGTTGTGATTTTGATTTGCCTAAAGGCCTGTTGTATATTTATTGGCCATTTGTATATCTTTGCAGAAATATCTGTTTAGATCCTTTGCCTATTTTTAATTGGACTATTTACATTTTTATTACTAAATCATCAGAGTCCTTTATGTATTTTGGATAAAAATCCCATATCAGATATATTACAGAAATGCTGACCATATAGAATGAGTTGGAAAGCATCACACCCCTCTTCTGGTTTTTCTGAAAAGTTTATGAAGAATTAGTATTACTTCTCTAAATGTTTCATAGAATTCAACAGTAGAGTTACCCAGACTTGGGCTTTTCTTTGTGTGAAGTTTTATAATTACCAATCCAATTTCTTTATTTGTTAAGTCTATTTATACTTTCTATATCTTCTTGAATCAAAGCAGTAGTTTGTGTCTTTCTAGGGATTTGTCCATTTAATCTAAGCTATCTAATTTAAAAGCTTGCAGTTCTTTATAGTATTCTCTTATAATCTACTTTATTTCTGTACGGTCAGTAGTGATGTCCCTCTTTCAGTCTTGATTTTAGTAATTTGCATCTTCTCTCTTTTTTCTTGGCAAGTTTACCTAAAAGTTTCTCAATTTTGCTGATCTTGTCAAAGAAACAATTTTTGATTTCATTGATATATTTTTCTACTAGATTTTAATTATTTAATTTCTGTTCTAATAGTTCTTATTTTCCTCCTTCTGCTGGTTTTAGGTTTAGTTTGTTCTTCTTTTCCAGTGACATAAAGTAGAAGTTAGATCATTGATTTGTTACCTTTCTTTTTTAATATAGGCGTTTGCAATTATATATTTTCCTGTAAGTACTGCTTAAGCTGCATCCCATAAGTTTTGTGGGTTTTTTTCCATTCATTTTATAGCATTTTCTAATTTCCCTCGTGTTTTTTTTGTCTTTGACCTTTTGGTTAATTAGGACTGTGTTATTTAACTTCAATATAATTCTGATTTTCAGATTTCTTTTTATGATTGTTTTCTAATTTTATTCCACTTTGATGGGAGACATACTTTATATGATTGCAATCCTTTTAAATGTACTGAGTCTTGTTTTATGGCCTAGTATATGAGAGTCCTGGGAAGTTTGATGTGTATTATTGCTAGATAAAATATTCCAGAAACTTCTATTAGGTCTATTTGGTTTATAGTGTTTTTCAAGTCTTCTATATTCCTGTTGATCTCCTCCTAGATGTCCTATCTATTACTGGAAGTGAGGGTACTGAAGTCTCCAACTATTATTGTTTAATATTCTATTTCTCTCTTTAATTCTATCAAATTTTATTTCATGTATTCTTGGTACTGTTGTTAGGTACACATGTTTAGTTATTATATAATATCTGATAGGTCGACAATTTCATTATTATAAAATATCCTTCTTTTATCTCTGGTAACATATTTTTGTATGTAAGCCTATTTTCCCGGTAACACTGTAGGCTTTTCAACTCTCTTATGCTTGCTGCTTGTATGATATATCATTTCCAAACTTTAAACTCATTTGTATCTTTAAATCTAAAATGTGTCTCTTATAGACAATATTAAATTGAATCTTTTTTTAAGCTCAATCTCATAATCTTCAGTTTTTGATTAGGATATTTAATCCCTTCACACTTAAGGTTAATATTGATAGTTTTGAATTTACATTTGCTAATTTCCTCTTGTTTTATGTTTCATATCTTTTGAGTTCTTCTATCCCTTTTTTACTTCTTTCTTTTTCATTAATTTTATTAATATTTTATTATTAACTTTGGTGTACCATTTTAATTTCTTTATTCATTTATTTCACTATATTTTCAAGTTATTTTCTTAGTGGTTGTTCTAGGCTTACAGTGGACATATTCACTTATCAGAATTTACTTCAGATTCATACTAATTTATCTCCAGTGAGATACAGAAATGCTGTCCTATTAGCACTGCCCCCTCTTCCCTCTCTCCATGCTGCTATTGTCATACATACATTGTGTCTGTGTTACAAACCCTAAAACACATTGTTACTTTATATAATTATAGATCTTTTAAGAAGTTAAGAAAGTAAAGGAGATCAAGTATTTATTATTTTAGTTTCTATAATATTTTTTTCACCATACTCTTTTGAGTTACTTTCCTAGTGGTTGTTCTAAGACTACAGTTTGCGTCTTAATTTATCAGAATATACCTCAGATTTATATTACTTAGTTTCAGTGAAATATAGAAATGTAATCCCTTTAAATACTATTTTCCCTCTTCTCTTTTTTTGTGCTACCATTGTTTTACATTGTTACATATATTATGTCTACAACAATACATTATTATACTTATTACTTTATATATTTTATGCCTTTTTAAGAAGCTAAGAGAAGAAAGGAGAAAAATATTTATTTATAGGGTTTGTTATATTAAACTTCTGATTTACCATTTCTGGTTCTCTTTTGCTTCCTGAAAATTTCAGTTATGATTTGGTGTCAATTTATCAATCCAATGCAGCTTTGCTCCCACCCATTTCCTTTGTGAATACACACAGTGGGCAAAAGTAGGTTTACAGTTGTTTGCATGGAAAGAGACATGCAGGTTATGATTATTACAATAGCTTTATTGACTCAAAAGAATGTCACTCACAAATGTAAACCTACTTTTGCCCACCTCTGTATTGTATTTCCATATATTATAAGCCAAAAAATCACATATATATTGTTTCATACAACTGCTTTTTAAATAATTTTAGAAAAGAAGGGAGAAATTATCCAACTATAGTGTCTTTTATAGTTATCTACATATGCACCTTACCAACACAGTTTTTTTGGTGTGGATTTCAATTATTGTCTGAGACTACTTGTCTTTAGAATGAAGAACTTCTTTTAATATGCCTTATAAGACAGGTTAGCCTGCAAAAAATTATCTGTTTTGTATATATGGGAGTATTTTTATTTTGCTGTCATTTTTTAAAGATACTTTTGCTTAACATAACAATTTCAGTTAATAGTATTTTCTTTTGAGCACTTTGAATATGTCTTCCAGCCTCCTTTGTTTTGGATGGTAAATTGGCTATTGGTCTTATTGAGGAAACCGAAGTTCTTGGTGAATTATTTTTCTTTTGTTGTTTTCATGGTTTCCCTTTTGCTTTTGTCTTTCAATCTTTTTTAATATGATGTGGCTAGATGTGAATCACTTTGTGTTCATTCTACTTAAAATTCTTTAAGCTTCTTGAATATGTAGATTAAGTTTCAATCAAATTTGAGATGTTCCAGCCATTGGTTTTTAAAATATTTTTTTTGCTCCTTTCTCTTTAAAATGTTTTCTAGTACTTCTATTATACTTTATATTATCACACATTTCTCTGAGGGTGTGTTGATTTTTTTTCATTATTTTCTCATCTCTGTTATTTAGATCACATAATCTCTATTCATCTATTTTAAAGTTCATTGCTTCTTTCTTCTGCCAACTTAAAGCTACCATTGACCCCCTCAAGTTAATTTTATTTTTCATATTGTTTATTATACTTTCCAAATACAAAATTTCATATAATTCTCTTTTTATAATTTCTATCTCTCTTTATTGACATTCTCTCTTTTATAGGACATTGTCATCATGTGTTTGTTAAAATTCTTTAAGGATGGTTTCCCTTAGTTCTTTTATTATAATTATAATAGCTGATAAATCTAGGTCTTTGCTAAATCCAACATTTGGGACCTATCAAAATGTAGTTTCTGAGGCTTATTTGTTAGATTTTTTCCCTATGTATCGTTCACATTTTCTTGTTTCTTTGCAAGTCTTGCACTTTTTTTAAAAACCTTGACATAACTGTAGATAGTGATTTTCTATTAACATGAGCTTTATTGTACTTGTTTCATATTTGGTTGCTTAGTGACACTATTGGCTATTTCAGTAAATTCTATTTCTACGTTAGTGTGAAACTTCTGATATGCACAGTCACCCTGAAATCCATCTTGCTCAGAGATAACTGTGGCTTTAGCTAGGCTGTCTTTCTCTTATCTTCATGCTAAGGTACTTACTGGTGTGCCTCTAATGTTACCAATCTCTATTTGTTAGACTTTAATAAACACTATCTGGTGATGATTATGATGATGATAATGATTGGAAAATGCTTTTTAGCAAGGGCAGCCTTTGAGGCCAGTCTTTCTGGCTTGGTCATACCCTAGGAGAGCTTTTCTAAGCTTCTCTTTTCCTGCTTCTCTTTACTAAACTAGCTAAGCTACCATTTTACTTACTATTGTCATGAAGCTACCTGCCCTCCCTTAACTGCTCACCACCAAAATCTCCTTTTTGTTTTTCACCAAATTTTTAGGCTTGAGCTATCCTATATTCTGTTCCAAATAGACCCAGTCCCCTGGAGATGAGCTGTGGACCGCTGTTTTTATAGCCTCCCTGTGCAGAACCCATAGAATGGTCTGCTTGTCCCAGAGGGATGTTTCTACTCTGTGACTGGGGTCCAAGTGGAGGCGGTAGCCCTTTGTGTTCTTGGATTTTCTTCCCCAGGGTAGAATCTCTGCCCTGGGAACAAACTGGGGTAAAAGCAACCCCTGACTCTATAGTTGGGAAATTCGTGGACTCAGGTTTTAGTGCTTGCCTGAATACAGTTTCTGCCAGAGTACTGGGAGGATGAGAAACGATGAGAGTCTGCCCCTCACTGAGATAAAATGTGATCATAGACCGGGCTCTGGGGGAATGGGAGCCCCAGTCTTCTTAGGTACACAAGCCCAGAGCAGAGCTTCCGTCATATGGGGCTGGGGGTGAGGTAGAGTGGGTCATGAGTCACATGACACAGACTCTCACTCTTCTGAAATTTAATAGATTTTCCTAAATAAATATTTCTCCATTTGCTCTGTGCCCTTAGGACAATTTCCAGAGACTGTAAACGGTGGTTTTTTAATGAATTTCCCCAGTTATGGCTGCTGCACTGGGAAGAGGGTCAGCAGAAAGCCCGATGCTCTCCCTCCAAAAGTGCTTCTCTCCCAACTTTTTTTAAATTACTGAAATCACGGAAAATTTTAGCATTATGTTATCACAACATGGACCAGAAAGCACATTAGTCTATATGAAATGAGGGAAATAATTGAAAAGAGTCATCAAGTCACATTAAACGTTAGTTAATTTTTTTTAATCAGAAAGCAAAGCATTAACATAATTAAAAGGTCAAAGTTTAAAGAGTTTAAAAGGCCTCATTTTCTTGGCAAAAAAATGGTTATTAGATAATCTGACATATTTAAGCAGAAAACTTTTAAAAATGTTGGATTAAATACAAAAATCATCTTTTTAAATATATCAATAACTTGCCAAGAATGTAATGGAAACAGTCAGAGTAATACATCTTTCTCCATAAATGATTCTGAACAATGATCTTACCTAATAAGGGTTTACTTTTTTCATCAACCAGAAGTGCAGGGATTGGCAGTCTGTACCCAATACAACAGCTCCACCAGTTTCCCTGAATCCTTTTATCTTTCTGTTACATCATCCTTATTGTAAATCTTTCATCCTCATACTGATACCTCATGGATTCAAGATCACTGTTCTGTCTCTAACCTCATGTCTGCCCTCCAGGATAGTTCAAAAACGAAGGAGCAGAACAAAAAAGACCATATGACAGATTAAAACGTTTTTAGAAATACCCAACAGATTCTGATTATATCTCCTTGGCCAGGACTACATCTCATAGCCACCTCTAGTTACCAAAGGAGGCTGGGAAGTATACTTTTGGAACTTGTACATGTTGCCACTGGAAAAAAATCAGGCTTCCATTAGTAAGAAAAGCATGGCAAACGGGTATTGGATGGGAAACCAGCAGTGTCTGCCACCGCAGGGCTGTGGGGAAACGGGAACGCTCACACACTGCTGCGAGGTCTGTAAGTTTGCATCATGACTTTAAAAAGTAATTTAGCTGTAGCTATAAAAGTTGAAGGGAAAATGAATAAATGAATAAACTAAGGTTACTGACAATAATATAAACAGATTTCAAAAATACTTTTTAAACAAAAAGAACAAGTTGCCAAACAATATGTACAGTATGATACCTTTTTCATAAACCTTTATATATAATATAAAAACTATTTTCACCAAGAAAAGACTTTAAAATCTTACACTGGGATTCTGAAACATGATCCCAGATACCATTATTTTATAATTTAACCCATAAATTGCATCATATAAAAATTAAAGCAGATCCCATTTTGGAAAAAGCAAACAGTGTTTCCTCTTTCTTAATTATAAAGAGGTGGGATTTACAATGATAAGGACATGGGTTTGGGAGCCAACAGACTAAGCTTTACTTTACATCACTGCTCTGAGACCTAGGAACTTTGTGTTCTCATACAGTTGCTTTAATTCTCTACCTGTTTCCCCTTTTGTAAAAGTACAGCAAGAATTCCTACCTTCCAGGATTGTCCTGAGGATTAGAGACAAGGATGTGTCTAACCTCGATCTGGCCCTTATTAGGTAAACAGTGACTTGTTGCTTTGGTATGTAAATTAGCTCCTCGGTTTCTGTGTCCTGAATGATTTCACAGGAATTGTGTTATCTCCTGAAATCCCTGCAGGGATTCCGAGAGCAGCTCCCATTCCTGTTTGCCTTCCCCATTTTTCGCATTCCCATTCCTGTTAAGCATTAAACTATCCTTTTCAATGACACACCCAGCACAAAATAAAACAACGTAGAAAATGAGCAGCTTGTTGCATAAGTTTAAATCTAAGGGGCCATGATTCTTAAGGCATTCTAACAGCATTTAAAAAGCATATCTTTTTAAGAGAGAAAATACTACAAGTATTGAAATGTTTGGTGTAGCTCTTACTTTATATTATATAGTTTACATTCTTGAAATTATAAGACTTTTTTTTGTAAATCTAAGACTCTTACCAAATTACAAGGAAAAGAGTGTCCATTATATATATTATAAGCAACGCAATTACGGTTCACAGCTCTTTTAAAAAATGTTAAGAAAAACATCTTTTTCTTTTCATATGAGATGTCAATTGTTTGTTTAAAAAATTCAAAAAGAGATTCCAATATAAGTATACACATTGGACAAGGGCCACTTGGAACAAGAGCTAATGCTGAGATCTTATGTGTTGTGTGATAAAACACCAAACTTCGATCTGAATTTCTGATCCTTTCCTTAATGTAAGAGCAACATATTCCTCTATGGTTACCTTAGGGATTATAATTTTGATTAAAATACTTCATTGTGCAAAAAAAAATGTGTAGTACATTAACAAGATGCTATGTAACAACAGAATCTTTAAATTTCACTTTATCTTTTCTAGGTCTAAAAGATAAAGAACAAAAATCCAACATGGAAACGCATTGCTGAATACTTCTCATTAACATGAAATAAGTTGATGAGTACTTTTCAGTCTTAAGGGGGTGACAAGGAGAAGTAATTTGAGGGCTGAGACATTTGGGTGGCAAGACTAAACCCATCATGGTCTAGAGGAGGCCATCTCCTGAGGCGAGGACCTGATTGTTTATGGTGCAACGGCTGCTGCTTCTTTCACTTGTGAGAGAGTTTCAAATATCACGATCACTTACTCCCTTAGGAAGATTAAGTCATTTTACTGTATTATTATTATTATCAGCTATTAATAACGTATTTTAAATTAATTTACCAATGAACTTCTCTTGAACTTGAGAGAACAGATCTAATGATAATGATAAGAAAAGGAAGATCCAGAGTCCCAGGGAGCTGTCAGTGGGGACATTTAATGGAAGGAAAGGTGAAGGAAGAAAGGAAGGGCACGAGAGCTGGCAACAGAACTGGCTTACTTTCTAGCCACGTCTGAACTTTCAAAGGAGGGAGAAGACAGCGAGGAGAGGGATGCTAAAGGCTTCAAAAGTGTAGGGCCCTGTCTGCCTCGGTGCCATTTTGGGTCTGTGCACAAAGGACTCAAACCCAAATATTAGGGAAAAGAGAAAAGATACTACTCTTGAAAAGGATATAAAGATGCACATGCCCTCTGTATTAGTCACAGTTCTCCAGAAAGGCATAATCAACAGCATATATCCTATAGGATATTACCCAGGGCTTGGCACAAATAATGCCCCTTTTTTATTACAAAGTCATAAGCATGTAATTCTATAACATAACAATATCACACTCAAGCCCATCATATGTCATTCTAGGTGAAACATTCAAATTAAAACTATAAATTACTACACCCATATTATTACCCTACCAACCACACTCAAGTAGGCGTTACTTCTGCCAGACCCTGTATGTATGTATATACATATATATTAATATATATAATGAGACTTATTTTAAGTTATTGGCTCGTGTGACTATGGAAGCTGAGAAGTCCCACAATTCCCAGCTGGAGACCCAAGAAAGTCAGTGATGTAAATAGCAGTTCAAGACAAAGTCTTGAGAAACAGAAATGACAATGGCATAAGTCCGAGTCCAAAGAAGGAGAAGACCAATGTCTGAGCTCATGCAGTCAGGTGGAAAGTGGATTGGATGATGCAGTCAGGCCGTCAGTGGATTGGATGATGCCACCCGCACTGGGAAGGGTGAACTGCTGCATTCAGTACATCAATTCAAATGATAATCTCTCCTGGAAGTGTCTTATAAGACATGTACATGGAAGTAATGCTAAATCTGGCACCCCAGGTCCCAGTCAAGTTGACAAAAAATTAACCATCACATTCGCCATTTGCTGGTCTCGCATGGGGTATGGGCTTTCTACTGGAGCTCTGAAACTTGGGGCTGTATCTCTCAGCAGAGGAATATGGAGAATGTCCAAGTATTTTTTAAAAAAATGAAGAGAAAAGAATAACCAAGAGAGGTAGAAAAGCTTAATATATCATTCTTTGGCTAACATACTGAAAAAAATCACTGAAGAGTAAGTTGTTAACTGGCAGGTTAAAAATAAATTGTTATCTTTCTTTACACGTCTTTATTCAAACATTTTAGTGGAAGAACTACTCAAAATTGGAAATATATTGAGCCCCATGCAGAGGTTAGAGTGGCTTTTATCTTTTTTAGCAAAAACAAAACGCAGAATTATAAACAACCCTAGGCGTGAATACGATTGCCCCGCATACATTTTGTCCAAATATAAATCTTGTCTGCTTACCATTATTTTCCTGTCTCGATGGGGTATGGTCCATTTATTTTTCCTTTCATTTCTGTTCAGAATGGACATTGGGTGTCCATTCTAAATAATAAACTGTACATCATAAGGCCCTTCTGTATTATTATTTTTATTATTCTAAATAACAAACTGTATATTATGAGCCCTGACTTTACAGTTCCAGGCAGGGAGGGAGTTTTGACAACTCAATGCCACTATTCAGACAATCTCTCTGGAAGGAAAATATGCCAAGGGCATGTTTAACCACAGAGAGAGCAGAAGCCTTCCAAGAACTGCAGGGGGAAAGACAAGTTTCCCCCTCTCAACTCGATTCTAAGCAACTTTAGTCAAGAGGTATTTTCAAAAGATTTTTGAGTGATATATTGAGTTTTTTTCAGCATTCCCAAATCAGAAGTTCCTGATCAATTAAAGCAATATGAAGCATAATGATAGTTAAAATTTTTGGTCGAACATTTCATATCTAAACTAAAATATCACCAAATGATGAAATAAAAAAAGAGTTTGCCTTTTTTGTATATGTAAACTTTACATTAATCTACACAGAGGTTCTCTCCTGTTTCTGTACCTAGCACTAGAAGTGCTGTGGTATACTAGAAATTTGAAGCCAGCAGCTTGAGGTGCACACCCTGCCTCTCTACTTATTTACTAAACATGGGCAAGTGATTTCACACCTCTGACACCCACTTTCCCATACATGAAGTGAGGATAATGGAGCCCACTTGATGAGATTGTGTGTGTGTTAAGTAATTCCCAGGCCAGGCTGTAGCACAGGGCTTAGCACATAGATACCACCCATCAAGTGTGGGGGTTTTTTCATTTTTGTAAATCAACTTGTATTGCCTTAAATATTTTGTACTCTGTAAGACATGAAACAATAGATAAGCTTATGTTTCACATTATTTTATATACTCAAAATTTTTAGCCAATTTTACGCAATTAACTAAAATCTGTGATGTTATCTAAAAGTAAAAATGCCTATTTAAAAAAAAAAACAACAAATAAAAGAGGTTGAGGTTGAGAATAATGCCAGGCAATACGTATTAAGCATTAACTCAGTGGTAGGTCTGAATTATGTTTGGGAGCTGGGAAGATGATTAAGAAATGTTTAATCTCCCCCGATCTGATGAAGATGTTTGGCTTAGAGAGTTTATGAGGACTGACGGCACCTGTGGTCCTCCACTGTGAGGCTCCTACCTGTTTCTCTAGCTTTCCAAGCCCGCCATGCTCCTGCCTCTCCCCTAACTCTAGAACACCAATAGCACACTCTCTGCTATTTCTTCTATGGGTTCCTTTGCTCAAGATGTTTTCTAAGTCTGGTTTCCACCTAGATATCCCTAAAGATTCAACCCGAGCACCATGGCCTCTTCAGTTCTTCTTCCCTTCTCTTCTTTCATCCCATGATCCCCCACTAAAATGGGATATGCATCACTCCTCAGGATTCACATAATACCTTTGCATATTCCTATCAGCGTAATTTCACACTGTTTGCCAACCATAAACTCTTTAGACTGTAATTTATTCATCCCTGAATTTCTTATTAGTGGGATAAATGAATGGATTAGTGATCTCATGTTCAAAAATAATTTAATAGTAGCTGCTATTGTATATACTGAATGTGTTCCTTCAGAAATCGTATGTTGAAACTTAATCCCGATGTGAAGGTATTTGGGGTTGGGAGTTCTGGGGTGTAATTGGGCCATGAGGACAGATTGTTTGTGAATGGGATAGCACCGTTATAAAAGAGACCCCGAAGAGATTCCTCACCCCTCTGCCATACGTGGATACAGAGAAAAGATGGTCATCATGAAAAGCAGGTTCTCACCAGACACTGAATCTGCTGGTACCTTGATCTTGGACCTTCTAGCCTTCAGAACCGTGAGCAATAAATTTTTGTTGTCTATAAGCCACTCAACCTATGACATTTTGTTACAGCAACGTACAACAGGACAGTAGCGTTGGATACAAAAACAAGGTCCCTGACTTTGGGTTAAGACCAGAACTCATCATGTCACCCAGAGTTTCAATTCCTTTGACAATTCTGTGCACCACTAATGTTATTATCCTGTTTTTCAAATGGAAAGATTTAAGAACAAAATGTACGATTCTGTCATGAGTCAAGAATCTGGCTTGAAATAGAGTTCTAATCTTCACATACTTCACTTGGGTTTTTGTGACTCTACTGTGCACAATTTTCCAGAAAAAAAGTAAAAAGATTCTAGTAAATCTTCTTTGGCATCATTATTCAGTAGCAGGAAACAGTGACATGATATCTTAAAATAAACAAGTCTAAGCACACCAGGATAAAGTTGAGTCTGAATGAGTTTAGCAAAAAATCAAATTTTCTCAGACTTCTTTCTGTGATCTTGTAGATTATCTCAAGTTTGAGGATACATATATTCAGAGATCTAACAGAACTATTTCTAAATTCATATAATTTTATTGATTATATGATGGAAAAAATTGGAGTTAGTCTTATATTATCATTGGTGTTAATGAGGTTGAGAGTTTTTGTTTGATCTCCATTCAAGCTTTTTAGAAGCTTGGAAATTGCAAACTGAAGCAATTCAAATTTATGCAGAGCGTGACAGTGAGTTAATTACCCAAACTATGCAAAATTGAATTTTGAGAAAACAATTCTGGCATTTTTGAATACTTGTATGTTATGAATATGCTTATCCATAAGCATATGCAAGCTATCTGTCAGCTAGCTGGCTCATTTTGAAGACATGTCCACTTAAGAAAAAATATTATATTTCAAAGAGCCTTATGAAGCATAGAGAAAAGACTACAAGTACTTTGCCCTTTACCCTTGAAATGTATGCAGAACCCCTAACTAGAGTTGAACTCAATAACTGAACTCCCAGGCACCATACTTGTTAAAATAGATACAGACACTAATCCAAACAGGCAGGGTGGTCTCTTCTCAAATATTCACATTCCACACACTGTCACAGACATACTCAAATCATAGCAAGACTTAACATGGAAACAGAAGAGACAACCATCTATGCAGTGTGATTTCAAACATGTTCAAGTTGCCCGAAAAATGCAAGTCCTTTCACCAGCTAAAATTTCCCAATTTGAGATTTATTTTGAATCTTAATATTTTGAATACTGTTAAAAGGGAAACTCTCTGACATATATGTATGAATAATGGAAAAGGGAGAGGTAGCTTTAAAATTATATTTCTCTTTGTGTAAATAAATGTATCAGATGCTTTTCTGAAATTGATTATAATAAGAAGATAAGAGCATGAATCCCTAGGCACAAAAAGAGAAAGTAGTACTTCTACAAGTCAGAGAATGAGTAAAAAGAAAGAATAAGAGCATAAAAGGCAAACTTCTGACTTTGATATCTGCCCAGTATGGGGCATGATCCCTACAATTTATACGGAAAAATACATCAAAAGCAGGAGCGGGGGTGGAGGGAGTGATGTTTTTCTCGTTCTTCACCATGTCTCTTCAATGAGCCACATTTTCCATCTGAAAGTTTACTTATTTGTTTTCAAATTCTCAATATGGTACAAAGAATGAGCCAGAAACATTTGGTTGCAAGAAACGTACACCTGTTTAAACTATGCAAATTAGCAAGTTTACTGCAAAGATATTAGAGAATCTCGAGGAAATAAAGTGATCCAAAAGCCAGGCAGCCTCTTTACCATTTTTCTTTCTTTTTATCATTGTTCAATGACAGTTGTCTCAATTTTCCCCCCATTCCTCTCTCCATTCCTCTCCCCTGCCCCACTCACCAGCCCTGCTCCCTCAATCAGTCCCTACCCTGTTGTCCACTACCATGAGCACATGTTTCTTGACCTGCCCCTTCCCCTTCTTTCTGCCATTTATGCCTCTCTCCCTCCCCTCTGGTCACTGTTAGTTTGTTCCTTATTTCCATGTCTCTGGTTCTATTTTGCTCATTTGTTTTTTTTTATTTTTTTGTTTTTGTTCTTTAGGTCCCACTTAGAAGTTTTTCTTTGTGACCATGTTTCATCTCTGCTACTCTCTTCATGTCTGCTTTGTTTTTAACCTGTTTCCTTAGAAAGGCTCTTCTGTTTTGGCTCTCTTATAAATGCATCTTTTATTGGTGTTGGCACAAACTTAAAGTCCACCTCTAGGTAGCTGTTCAGTTAACGATCCACAAAACCTGATTCAATATGCTAACTTCCAACTCCTGAAAGAGAGAGACAGAGAGAGAGAGAGAGATGGAGACAAAGAGAGTGATTCTGTAACTGTCCTGCACAGAATTCCCTGGTAGATACCTGCATAAGTGTTTCAACAGACATTTAATGTGAGATACATTATCTTAAAGCAATTTGTGAAAATGGAGACATTGATTAGGCATTTCTAATAAATTAGTATTGCAGGGATAGGTGGATAAGTAAAAAGAAATGAATAAAACTGTCAATCAGTTCCATCTAGTTTTCTTCATTCCTTTGGCAGGTGACGAGTTCTGAGCCCTCCAAATACAATTTGCATGACCCTAGTGGCAGTAACAAAGTGAATGATTCTAAAGACAAATCCCAAAATGTACAGGCCAAATATTTGCCAAAACAGAAGTTTTATACTTACACCCAGTTTAGGTATAAACATTTGTTTCTTTGACATGTATCAATGGAATGGTGAAGTGGTGCTTAACCATTGTAAAGGACAAAAAGAAATCAATTCTACCAACAGGATCTTCCAAATAAATTCAGAAAATAAAACACTTTGAAATACCCAAGACAGAGATTAAATAGAAGATAGGAAAAATGTGCAGAAGCATCTGGGCTCACAAATACAATCTTTTTTATATTTTATGGAAAATTTCCCAGAGCCCTTCCAGTACCAAAAGAAAGTTTTCTTTATAAGATTTCTTCCATTATACAGTCCTAAGCTCCTTGGATCAAAAAATCAGGCTCTAATAGTGTAGTTTTAGTTCAACTTCCAAGTTAATAAGGACTTTTTGCCAATCTTGTGATTCTCATCCATTTTTTATCTTGCACAACAAAATATGTTTTAGGATCCAATTCTTCCTACTTACCAAAAAACTTCAACAACTATTTCTAAATTGTGACCTGTTCCTATATCTTATTAAAACTCTAAGGGACTTCCACTTAATCAATTTACAAATGAGCAAACACTGCCCAACCTGAGCCCATGGTCAGAAAATTTTCTGCTCTCATGTGTTCAGCTATGTGCTTAGCAAGAATCAAGGTTATATTCCTAGCAAGAGTCAAACATCTTTCATGACAGTTACACTTGTTTATATCATTACATAATTAAATTCAATATGATATAGAATAATGACATTTGAGTGGGGAAAAAAGTGTTATTTCTATGGTAACTAAGTTTGAATACTATGGAAAGGCTAAATAAGTGTAAGTTGTTAAAAATTTCAGTGCAATGAGATGCTATTCATATCTGTCATTTATTCAACATCGAATGAATATTTATTGAGCATTTTCTATGTGCCAGCCTTTGTTCTAGACATTAGAAATACACAGATGAATAAAGTATTGTTTTTCCTCTCAATTTGCTTATAGTTGTTTGTGTGAGACAGACAAGTGGCCAAGAACACTCTTACATGTCCCTCATAGGAGGGGCACATTGTGTAATCTTAAGAGTTAGGGAGGACTTCCTGGAGAAGGTTACATCTGAGCAGAAACCTGAAGGACAAGGAGAGTTACCCAGATCTTGGGAAACAGAATTAGAAGGAAATTTTAGCTAGAGGGAAAAAACACAGGCAGATGCCAAGGGGGTGGGTGAATCTAGCATATTTTGGGAATTGAAATAAAAGGAGAGAAAGATAATTGATGTAAATTTAGAAATAACTAAGGGACTCATGACTCATAGCTTGTGTAAAGATTTTATCTTGAGAGATATGAAGAGTTGTTCAAGGGTTTTCAGAGAAGTGAATTAACTAAAATGACAGTTCTGTGAGATCATACCAACTGTACTATGAAAAGAGTGAACTGCAATAAAGACAGTGAGGAGTCCATTGCAAATAGTGATGTGGAGAATTAATGGTTATCTAAATTAGGATAACATGAATTATCAAAACTGACTAAGAAAACCCCCCAAAGATCTTAACAAACATATAACCAGAAATAACTGATACAATTATCAAAGAAATGTGTGCTCCCAAATATCAGAAAGCTCAAGTGGTTTCATGGGAATGTTATTTGAAAAATTCCTATACTGGTGAAGCTATTTCCAAACATTAAAAAAATACCCCAGTTGATTTTATAAAATTAGCATTACATAGGTAATGATATAGCTGACAATTACATAAAATGAACCCAAACAAATAAACAATAACCAAAAAACCTCTTAAAATTTATTTATTAATATATTTGCAAAATCTCTAAGTTAAGAAGGCAATTAAACTAAAATTTAATTAAAAATTATGGTCCAGTGAGATTAATTCTTGGAATGAATGAATAGTTCACATAATTTATTATACTCATAAGTAAAAGGAGAAAAACCATGTGATCATTTATAGATATGACTGTAGGGTCTCTTAATAACATTCTAATATTGTTCTTATTTTTAAAAACTCTTCTTAGTAAACTAACCATAAAAGTTTACTTTCTTAATATTGGAAAGGTTTTAAGTTATCATCAAAATTACATGCAGATTTAACATTTACTAAGCACTTAGAATATGCTCTATATATCTTCCATTGTACAGAGTAATCTCAGTCTGTAAAAACATGTAATAGTCTATATTAATTAACTCCCCACACCTCTTGCTCCACCCTACCTTGACTCCTTGACCTGGTTTTTCTATCATTCTGGTTCCATTTATGTTTTAACTTAAAGGTAACTTTTTCAGAGAGGAATTGCTTGACCCTCCAATCTCAATTAAGGCTTGCATATTTTTTTCTCATAGCACCACCCTGTTTTTCATTCATAACCCTTATTACAAGTTATAATTATGAGACCATATCTTTATAACCTTTAAAAAATTTTATCTTTCCACAAGACTTTAACTGATATGATGTCAAAAAGAGTGTCAAATTATTTCATCTCAATATAACCAGAACCTAACACAATGACTACACATAAGAAATACTCAATAAATAATTATGGGTTAAATAAATCCTAATAAATAGTGACATACCAGAGGCATTCCCATTAAAGTCAGGAACAAGAAAATGATTATTTATGTAGCTTTTCTTGTTCATCATTTTTCAGAAGTTGTAGTAACTGAATAAAGAGAGAAAAGAATGAGAAACATGTTTTACAAAGAAGGGGTTATTTGTAGAGGTAGTGTTTATCAGAACAACTCCAGATAACAAATTTTAACGTGGAGGAATGGAAATTAATACATAAAATTAAAATAGATTTATTTATATTGGCAATAACTAGTTAAAATATTACTTTAAAAATCTCCTAATAGAAAAAAAAATGAGACATTTAAGGAAAAACTAACAAGAGCTATGGAAATGTATACATTAAGGAGCAAAAGGAGAGGAAGACAATCACAATACGTCTGATGTCTTTGATCTTAATCATGCCCTCGCCCGTTACCAGCATCCCTTGTGCTTTGTGGGTCAATATTCTGCCACATTCTCCAGAGTTACTTCAGACTGTTCCACAATTTTTAACTCTTGCTCCCTTTCTCTCAGAAAATGAACTTGATGGCTACTTCACAGAGAAAATAAAGCCATCGATTGGAACTCCTTTAAACTCCTGCTACCTACAAATACATGGAACCGCTTCTAACTCTTCCTTCGCATCTCAACGAATAGACGACTTTCCCCCTGCTTAAAAGTAATCAGTCTAACTATGCGGAAGCCTTGGGGAACCCCACTGTATTTTCTTTTTTTAACTTATTTACATTTTTTATTGAATTTATTGGATGACATTGGTTAGTAAAGTCATAGGTTTCAGGTGCATTGATTTTCTTCTTCCTTCATTCCATGTCTTCCTCCAGCTGCCATCCTCTTACCCTTCTCCACAAGAAAAATTTTGAAAATATGCCATGCACATACTATCTCTATTTCCTTGCCTTTTGTGCATGTCTTATCGCATTGTTTCTTTATGAAGAGGCCACAAAACTGCTTTCTTCAAGGTCATTGAGAACTTTGTTAAGACTGCATTTTTAAAAGAGTATGGGGGAAGGTAGAAGAGCATATGAGGGGATAAAGAGTGATGGAAGGAGATTTGACTTGGGGTGGTAAACACATAATACAACATACAGATGATGTATTATAGAATTCTGCACCTGAACCCTATATAATTTTATTAACCAAAGTCATTTCAATAAAAAAGAAAAAAAGTATATTAAAAAATAAAATATCTTTTTAGTGCTTATTTTATTTGGCTCCTTCGTAGACTTAATACCATAATCCATTCCGTTCTACTTGAAACTCTTAATTTGGCTTGAATGACCCCAAGCTCTCCTGGCTTTCCACCTATCTCTCTGTATCTTTATTGGCTCTTCTTTCTCTCCACATGTTTAAATGTAGTTGTTTCTCACAGCAGAGCCCTAATCTTTAGTCTCTTCTTATCATGCACACTCTTTCCAGGTGAACTTACCAATTCCAATTATTTCAGCTACTATCTATAACACCAGCTGCTCACACATCTACATACTTCTAACTCAGATAAATTTACTGAGTTCTGGTCCTGAATATCCAACTTCCTCCTGGCATTTCCTTTTTTATTCTTCTACATATATCTGAATTCCAACAAAAATAAATGCTATTGATCATCTTCTCCATGTAATCAGTTTCTTATGTTCTTCTTTATCTGAAAATGGTACTTCTGTCTACTTTGTCACTTGAATTTACTCATTGACTTTGACTCTTCCATCCTTTTTACTCTCCATATCCAATCAATCACTACGTTTTATTAACTGTACTTAAACACCTTCCAAATGTGATCTCTCCATGTCACTCATATTGTTCTTTCATAGGTTTCTACCATTATCTCATAGATGGTTAGCAAGACTCCCTTTTGCCACTCACTGGCCATTGTATTCTGGATTGCAAAGTACCAGCTAAGAGATAACATACCCCAGCCTACTTTGTTGTTAAGAGTGGCCATACATTCTGGCCAAAGACATATTAGTGAAAGGGTTAAATGGGAGTGTTTGTTGAGTCTTCAATAGAGATATTTAAAGACAGCTGACTCATATGGAAGGAAAAGCTTTTAGGGCTTGTTGCTTTCTCTTTCCTTCTGTGTGAAATGCAGTCACCTAAGACCATGAGCTGATTTCAAGGATGAAAGCCATGAGCTAGGATGATAGGATTAGAACATAGAAGGAACCTGGATGATCAAGGTACTCAGCTTCTTGAACACTTACATGGAAGAATAAATTTCTGTTTTGTGTAAGACATTAATATTTTGCAATTCCTCTGCAGGCAGCAAAATTGAATTCTTAGATTACATTGCAGGATCATACATGTGCATACATTTATTTATACATTCAGGTATAAGCTGTCAATTGCACATCCTCTGATGGTGATATAAAGGAAGATTGTTACCAAGATCAACAGTGTTTTTTTCATGTTAGCAAACAATTTTATTTCATGCCTTCTATCTTCAGGCAAAAAATTCTGTTAATGGAAATGTAAATTGGTACAGCCACCCTGGAAACTGTATGAAGTTTCTCAAAAAATTAAAAATAGAACTACCACATGATCCAGCAATTCCACTTCTAGGTGTTTATCTCATGAAAACAAAAACACTAATTCAAAAAGATACATTCACTTCATGTTCACTACAGCATAATTTACAATAGCCAAGGCATGGAAACAACTTAAGTGTTTATTAATGGTTGAATAGATAAAGAAATTTATATTTGTGTGTGTGTATATATATACAATATTGTACATATGTACAATATATACACACACATATATATAATTTAACCACAAAAAAAGAATGAAATCTTGCCACTTGCATCAATACAAACAGATCTTGAGGGCATTATGTTAAGTGAAATAAGTCAGACAGAGAAAGACAAACACCATTTGACCTTACTTAAGTACAGAGTCGGAAAAAAATCCCCAAAATACAGAGAAGAGATTAGGGTTTCCCACAGGCTAGGGGTTGGAAGTAGATGAAATGTGTGAAGGGGATCAAATGTCCAAACCTCCAGTATAAAATAAATAAGTCAGAGGGATGTAATATACAGGATGGCAACTATAGTTAATACTGCACTGCAAATTTGAAAGTTGCTAAGAAAGTAGATCTTAAAACTCTCTATCAAAAGAAAAAAATTGTAACTATGCATGGTGACAGACTGCACTTACTATGGTGAGGTGATTATTTCACAATACATATAAATATCGAATCATTATGTTGTATGCCTGAGAGCATATAATGCTGTATGTCAATTGTACTTCAATAAAAATAATAAAAAAGTTTAAAAACCACTTTCAGCCCAACCTTTAAATGTAAGTTGGTTGATTTAATTGAGTTCCTCCTTAGAACTCTACAGTTTTACAGTGGAAAGTGATATTTGCTATTCTCTGACCTCTCCTATCTGACAGTAGAAACTGAGGCCAAGAGAAGTCCACAGGGTGAACCGTTGGCACTATGCATAGTTATTAAACACATGCATTCTGGAGAGGGACCACTTAGATGAGAATCCTGGTTCCTCTTCTTGTCTGCTTATTGACTTTAGGCAAGTGATTTAACCCTCTTGTAATAGATTTCATGGGACTGTTTGTGAAAATTGAGTAAACGATTACATGGCAGGGACTCAAAATAGTTCCTAGCTTGGGAAAGTGCTCTTGTCTTGAGCAGGACTTTGTCTCAAATCTCTTACCTCCCACCCAATGTTCCTTCTACTCTTGCCATGCTGCCTCCCTGAGCACTGATTACGAGTAGAAAGGTGAGAAAGCAAGCACCAAGATGGTTAAGGTTTAATGGGTACAAAGAAAGAAAGATGACTTTGGAGGCAAGAGTACTGCCTGGAAAATATTTAGTGTGTACAACGAGAGATCGGGATAGCCAAGGAGTAATACAGGCATTCTCAGCACCTAGGAGGTGGGCACTGAAAAGAGACATGAAAAGAAATGGCTGATACATTCCTCCTATTTTAAAAATTGCCAAAGGATAGCTATATTTGGATCTTAATGAAAAGTAACAGTTTTATTTTTTTAATTAAAAATCAGGAGATAATGGAAAATGACACAATATCCTTGATTCAAATTCAAATGGATATAGAATTTTCCTCTCAGCATTCTTAAAACAGTTTGCAGAACACCACTAAGAAGACAAAATAGCAAATGTGGAGAAAGGACAGAAAAGGCTAATACTTTAAGAGGCAAAATATATACAGGATTTAGACATGCAAATTGCTTGTGCGATCTAGATTCTTAATTTTCATCCTGTGCATAAACATCCTTTGAGAAGTATATAAATAAGACTTTTATATAATTAAGGGTTTGTTTAAAGATTTAGAGCTATACCTAATCCATTTCCACATAATAGCTTTGAGGTGTATTTCTCTAGTTTTTGTTAAGAATTTGAAACACTGAGTGAGATTAGCATGAGCCAGGATCAGACAAAAGATGACAATGCTGTGGTATTGTAGAATGTTAATGCTGAGGAGATTCTATTATACTTCTGTCACTCAAAATAAACTAAAGCACCAAGTG
The DNA here is from genome assembly GCF_021234165.1 of Pteronotus mesoamericanus. Taxonomy (NCBI): domain Eukaryota; kingdom Metazoa; phylum Chordata; class Mammalia; order Chiroptera; family Mormoopidae; genus Pteronotus; species Pteronotus mesoamericanus. The sequence continues at coordinate 9,909,512 of NW_026555310.1, forward strand.
CTTTCACATGTGGATTATCTTTCCATCATCACAGATAAAAGAATGCTGGTACTATTACTTCCACTAAACCTTTCACATGGAGGATTTTCTATCATTTTCTGTAGATAAGCAATGCATGCATGAGAAAGAACAGAATGCTAACATAGAAAAATAAATAGTCATTTTATAAACTGAGTTTAAAATATGAATAGATGAACAAGTAATGGTTAAGAAAATAAAACAGAAGAACTTACTGAGTATTTTTTTAATTCAGAGGAAATGACATTTCCTTTAGTTTATGAGATTTCATGAACTCATTCAAAGAAAGCCTTGAAATCTTAAGTAGAAAAGCATTGATTATTTTTTCCACCTAGAGGTCCAACAATAAGTGTATGTATAAACTTGCCTGCTATCTTGCCTGCAAATGGATAATAGTTCCATTTGGGAATTGTTCTTGTAGTTACTTTTCCTTTAAAAAAGGAAGAATTTTCTGAAAAATAATTTATATTAGAAATAGATTGTTCAACTTTTCCTGCAATTCTATGACTCCCTTTGTCATTCCACCATTAACTCAAAAAAAAAAAAAAGCATGATTAAAAAGGTCAGATGGCTATATAACTGACAAACTTAGTAGAGTTTTCAAGTGATTCTTATTAATAAGAATAACAGCAGCAATGACAACAATTATAATTACTGACATCTACTCCTAGATTATTTATAAGGATCATCACATTTAATTCAACAATTTTATGTTGTCAATATTATTATTCAATTTAACAGATGAGTCTCAGAGAGGACCAATAACTAATAAAGAGTCAATCAGCTAATAATTAGGTGGGCTCAGGATTTTAACACAGTTCTGTCCAAAGTTCCTTGGGGAAATATGTTGTGTTTTCATTCCTCATGCAACCTTCCTTTTCTTTATTGTAAATATACAGATGACCATGACTCCAAAGTCCAACATCAACTACTTTCTCTATGTTTTGGCCTAGAAGATTTTCATTTAGTACTCCCTACTTCAGAAGATCACCCAAGCTTGGGAATTGGGAATCAGAGGGCACATGTATGTGCCCTGTAATATTCAGCCTTCCCCAACCTTATTATGAAGGCATTATTTTCCCTATTTTGAAGATTCAAAAGTTGAAGCTCTTAGTTAAGTAATTTGCTCAAAGTTACACAAGGAATAAGCATATGTTTATCATTTAATACAGTGCCCAGTACATAATAAGCATTCAATAAATATTTGTAATAGCTGAATGAATAAAAGTAATAGCACATTTGAAATATTTGACTCAGATCTTCTGACTTAAAATCTGATTTTTTTCCATTTTATCTTACTGATTAAGGCCTGGGTTAAATTGAGTAGGGTATTGAATATTAGTAAAAATTTAACTGTTGATTTCTCTGATTACTCTTTTTACATATGGCAGGCACCTCCAGAAAAGAATATATAGGTATACCTTGCTTTATTGTGGCAACCCTGCACTATTGAAAAAATCTATTGGCACCATTTTTCCAACAACATTTATTCACTTCAAGTCTCTGTATCATATTTTAATAATTCTTGTAATATTTCAAAACTTTTTATTAGTATTACATTTTGTCATGGTGACCTGTGGTTAGTCATCTTTGATATTACTATAGTAACTGTTTTGGAGAACAATGAAACATGCCCATATAAGACAGAAAACTTAATTGATAAAAATTGTGTGTTCTGACTGCTTCACTGTTCCCTCATCTCTCTCCTTATCTTTGAGTATCTCTTTTCCTTTGGGTACAACAATATTGGAATTAGGCCAATTAATAAACCTACAATGGTCTTTAAGTGTTTAAATTAAAGGAAGAGTCATACATCTCTCACTTTAAATCATACACTAGAAATTATTAAACTTAGTGAGGAAGGCATGTTGAAAGCCAAGACAGATTGAACGCTCGGCCTCTTGAATCTAACAGTTAGCCAAGTTGTGAATTCAGAAGAAAAGTTCTCTAAGGAAATTAAAAGTACAACTCCAGTGGACACATCAATAAGAAAATGAAACGGTCATATTGCTGATATGGAGAAAGTTTTAGTGGCCTGGATAGATCAAACTAGGCACAACATTCCCTTAAGGCAAAGCTAATCCAGAGTAAGGCCCTGACTCTCTTGAATTCTATGAAGGCTGGGAGAGGTGAGGAAGCTGCAGAAGAAATTTTGAAGCTAGCAAAGTTTGGTTCATGAGGTTTAAGGAAAGAAGCGATCCCCATAATATAAAAGAGCAAGATAAAGCAGCGAGTGCTGATGTAGAAGCTGCAGCAAGTCATCCAGAAAATATAGCTAAGATAATTAATGAAAGTGACTACACTAAACAACAGATTTTCAATATAGACAAACTAGCCTTCTAATGGAAGATGTCATTTAGGACTTCCATAGTTAAAAAAAGTCAATGCCTGGCATCCAAGCTTTGCAGGACAGGCTGACTCTCTTGTCAGGAGATAATGCAGCTGGTAATTTTCTGCTGAAGTCAATGTTCATTTACTGTTCTGAAAATCCTAGGGCCGTTAAGAATTATGTTCAATCTATTTGGCCTGTATTCTGTAAATGGAAAAACAAAGCCTGGATGACAGCACATCTGTTTATAACATTGTTTACTGAATATTTTAAGCCTATTGTTGAAATCTAGTGTTCAGAAAAAAAGATTCCTTTCAAAATATTACTACTCATTGACAATGTATCTGGTCACCCAAGAGCTCTGATGGAGATGTACAATGAGGTTCATATTGTTTTCATGCCTATTAATACAACATTCATTCTGCAGCACATGGACCAAGGAGTAATTTTAACCTTCAAATCTCATTGTTTAAGAAGTATATTTTGTAAGGTTATAGTTGCCATAGATAGCAATTTCTCTGAAAGATCTTGTCAAAGTAAATTGAAAAACTTTAGGAAAAGATCCACCATTCTATATGCCATTCAGAACATTCATAATTCATGGGAAAAGGTCAAAATATCAACATTAACAGGAGTTTGAAAGAAATTAATTCCAACCCTCATGGATGACTTTGAGGAGTTTGTCACTTCAGTGGAAGAAGTAACTGCAGATGTGGTGTAAATAGCAAGAGAATAAAATTAGAAGTGGAGTCTGGAGATGTGACTGAATTACTATAACCTCATGATAAAACTTTAACATATAAGAAATTGCTTTTCATGGATGAGCAAAGAAAGTGGTTTCTTGAGATGGAATACTACTGGTGAAGATGCTATGAAGACTGTTAAAATGACAGCAAAAGATTTAGATTACATAAACTTAGATAAAGCAGAGTCAGGGTTTGAGAGGATATGACTCCAATTTTGAAAGAAGTTCTACTGTGGGTAAAATGGTAGAAAACATCATTGCATGCTAGAGAGAAATTGTTCATGAAATAATCAATTGATGCACCAAACTTCACTGTTTCCTTATTTTAAGAAATTGCCACAGCAACCCCAATCTTCAGCAGCCAAGGAATCACCGCTTTGTTCAGTCAGCAGCCATCAACATTGAGACAAGACCCTCAACCAGCAGAAAGATTCTGAGTCACTGAAGATTCAAAAGATGGTTAGCATTTTTAGCACTAAAGTATTTTTAATTAGAGTACGAATAACACATTGTTATTTTAGACATAATGCTATTTCACACTTAAAAGACTAGCATAGAGTGTAAACATAACTTTTATATGCACTGGGAAATCAAAACTTTTGTGTGATTCTATTGCGATATTCATTTTATTGCCTTGGTCTGGAAACAAACCCTCGGTATCTCCAAGGTATGTCTGCATATATCATACACACATGTAGACAAGAAAAGGCTTGGGTTTAGTCTATTATGTATTCCCATAAAAATACTGGACAATTCTCAGGAATCTTTCTAGATTTATGAAACAGATGTGGGTTAACCCATAGAAGCATCACGAACTAAATAATTAGGTTACTAAAGTTCTTAGGCAAAAAGTAAGAAATTAAAAACATAAAATTTAAATTACTACTTGGCATTCCTGTTCCCTCAAAAAAGAATATTCTTAAAGTTGATAAGTAAATAATTGTGCAAAATTGTTCTTAGAGATTAAAGATCTCCAAAAAAGGATATATGTGTTACCAAAAAGATGGAAAGTGTCAGTTTATTTAAAATCTTAAAATACCTGTAATTTTATTATAAAATTGACTTTTTTGTAATAATGAGAAGTCTAGTGAAAAAGAAATGACAGGATCTCGTCTATAGTAGAGGAAATGTTTTGTTTTCCAATTTCTGTTAACTTCATTGTATATGTATTTCAGAAATTACCATATAAAAAGAATCCTTTCATAAAAAACGTTCCAAACTGATCTGCTTTAGAAAAGAAATAGAAAAGCATCGACTAAAGGGCAACTATGAGAAAAAGGCTAAACACTCAGTGTGGTTGATTAGAGAAACATTTAGCACTATAAAAAATTTCCATCTTCAGAGTCTTGCATGACTAGACCAATCTTTAGCTTTTATTTTTTTAATGATATATTTTAGGCACATCCTTAGAACCTTAACTTTTAATTACAGCCAAGTTTTTTCCCTTGTTCTCTACCCAAGAGCTAGAAAAAGTAGAAGTGGGAAATGATTAAGAGCATCTCTTTTTCTATAAAGAGTCCAATCACAATTCAAATATTTTTCAAAACATTTTAAAATATTAAAAGAAAGTCATAGAAAGCTGATTTATTTAGGGAGATATAAGGAAATTTACAAAATTTTAAAATTGACGCTTTAAACATTGTGCATTGATAGTTTAGGAGTAATCTTATTTGAAAGAATACTATGCATGGTTATGGCTGATTAACAGAAGCCAACAGCTTAGAGTGGCTCTGAATTTCTTTGGCCACTCAGTCATATGACTGCTGAACAAAGAATTTGAGGTTGATGTGGCAATCTTGATAGAGCAATCCAACATTCACGGAGTTAGATGTAGTAACTTTACTATAGCTCAGAAGACAGAGGAGGTGGGTTTGGAATATACCTGGATTTTAGGAACAGTAGAACTGTTTGAGTGATAGACTGCTTTAAACAGTGCCAACTGGATCTGTAATCAGTGTTTTTGTTTACAGTGACATCACAAGCAGTTACCATTCCTCTCATTTTAGTTAACGTACCTGCTCGGGTAATGAAGTCCAGTATTCCTACATATTCCTGTCATCTGTGCTTCAAGAAATAGAGGGCACTTAATGTAGTTCTCTACTTCTGTGTCAAGTCCCTTTTTGCAAATGGTTTTGAAGACAGAGGTGTGCCTCTAGTAAAGGGGCTAATCTCTTGGAAACAGAAATAAATGTTAAATCAATTAATGACAACTGCACAAAAAAATGATTAAATTACATCAAAGCAACAAGTCTAAGCTCATTTATATTTGAAAGAAGAAAATTTTATGTAAGTAGATATGGATTATATATGGCAATTAGATAAGGATCATAAAGGTTCCCAAACTCAACATGAGCCTTCATTAATACCCGAACTTCAACTGCTATGTCTACACTAACAATTTGCAAGTCCACATTTCTGTTCCAAACCTTTCTTTCAAGCCACAGATTCTAATTTCCTGCTCTGTAGAGAAAGCCTTACACTGTTTGACTAAAACTGAACTCATGATTTATTTTTATCCACTTCTCATCCTCCTTTATTTGTTATCATTTTATCCAGTCTTCTAAACTAGAAAAAATCAACATACACTCCTCCATCTCCCTCATCAATAGCCCTAAATGATCACTAGCCCAGTTCGATTAATATTATGCCAGAAAATATCTCTCAAATCTGAGTTCTCCATTCTATTTCACTGCCTCTGTTAATTCAGACATTTCTCATCTCATCCCTGACTCACCTCAATAGACCTCATGTCATACCTGGTCTCTGCTGCTGGTTTCTCTTCATCCAATCATCTCTTTTACACTGTTGCTAATTATACTACTAATTATCATTCCCAAATTCTCTTGGAACCTCATTCTTCTGCTTAAATCCTACTGTCTCCCTATTTCCTAAAAAAATAAGTTCTAAAAGTGCACTTGTGACCCTTCATCTCTGACCCTAGCCTATTTCTCCAGCTCCATCACTTCTATTCAGAATTCACCTGACCTTCACAATTCCTTCACCCACCATATTTACTTTTATTTCAATGACTTTAAATGAGTTCTTCCTTCTGTCTGGCATGTCCTTCCCCACATTTTTCACACAGCAAAGCTGTTAATTATGCCATTTAAAGACTGTTTTTTGTGTGTCTCCTACAGTCTCCACAAGGAGGGTTAGCATTTTGCTCTTCTGTTCTCCCATGAGATTTTGTTCATAATTGTATTATAGTGCTTATTAAACTGTATTGTAATAATCAGTTTTCCTATGTTTTACTGATTAAGTCATTCTTTTATTTATTAATTCAGCCAATAAGAAAAATTACTATATGAAGAGCCTTGGAATATAATAACAACAAGCTTCTTTGTCACATTATTTACATGTATTTCTTATTCAAACTTTATCCATCCCCATGAGATAGCATTTGTCATTTTGTTCATTTTAAAGATCAAGAAATTAGGGCTTGGAGAAAGTACACGCTGATGATTTGCAGCTACTAAATGGTAGGGCCACAGTTTTCACAGAGACATGAGTGAAAGGCCAAACTATTTACATACTATCTTTCTGTGCTATACACTCCTCAAGGTAGGAAAACAAAATAAGAGAGATCAGGTTTTATCTTTGAATCTCCCTGCAGCTATCAGAACATACTGGACATTTTACACATGCTCTTGAATCAATGAAAGAATGAATGAATAGATTAATAGATGGATATATCTTCCTCTCCCATGATGGATGTTCTCTAAAAAGATGTACATACATAGGTTTTGGAAAATAAATAATATTTTAAATATATTAGAGTATTTTTTGGAAGTTCTCCCATGATGAATCTTCTTATGGAGTTTATTTTTCAGCTACATCTGGATTTTCACATAATGGAATTGGACAAAATGAGGTATAGACACATGGATAGAGTGAGATCAGGTTTATGCTATGTGCCTCCAATGGAGTAACTTCCCACTTAGCATGACTTAGGGGTCTATGCCGCAATGCTATGACCACTGAGGGCCCACCCAAGGAAAGAGTATTTGGAGTAGGTCCAAAGAAGAGCAATGAAAATGATTAAATGGTTGGAAAATTATCCCCCTGAAGAAAGGTCACAAGAACTGGCCCTATTTAGTGTAGAAATATGAAGGGGCAAACCTATCAACATATTTCAAAGATGTGAAAATACATAGAAATAAGCAGCTGTTTTCAATTTTTATTTATGATGGTAAAAGTACAGGACAGGGGATTTTGAAAGCAACATAAAGGTTTAGGTTAGTCTTTGTAAAGTTTTCATAAAACAATAGACTTAATTAACCCCAAAAGTTACAGTTTTGGGTGGGGGAGAGGGGCTTTTGTGAAAAGAAGAGTCAACTTCCATAGAAAGGAAACATCTTGTGCCTTGGCCTGACTAGAAAGAAGAGATACAAAGTTAAGAATATGATTAGGAAAAAAGGGTCTAGCTGAGATCTGTGCATCTGTGTTATACTCTTTTTAATTGAATTTATTGGAGGTGACATTGGTTACCAAAATTATGTATGTTTCAGGTATACAATTCTATAATACATCATCTGTGTGTTGTATTGTATATTCACTATCCCAAGTGAGTTCCCATTCCATCCCTATTTATCCCTCCTTTATCCTTTTCTACCTCCCTCTACCCTCTGGAAATAAAACTTTATGTTCAACAAACTTGGCTTTTGGAAAAGTCTTAATTTTTCTCTTTATGTTTTTTCCTACCAGTTTGCAAATTTGAAATCCAAGCATTTTATAAGTAAAGTATTTTTGAAAATCTATCAAATATTCAGTGAAAGACTTTTTTGGCAAGAAACATGGAGTCATGAACAATTTAAGCAATGATTTATGAACAATTATGCAGAAAATGACAAACCAACAATGCTAAAGAAGAGAGTGCCTAGGGTTATAAAAAATGTGGAGCTCACAGAGTAACTAGTCTGAGTGTCTGCTTTCCTTATCTCTGAATAGCAGTGTTGGTGTTGATAACAAGACAGTTTATACTACTCAAAAGGCACCCTGGACACTGTCTGTTTTGCCTTTTCACAGACATACAGTCTGTGAGCTGGAATTGACAGTAATGGTTTTAGTCCAGCAGAGCCATGTGAAAGTCTAAGGGGGTTAGCAATGTTTCTATTGTATTGTGTTACTGCTGCATTGCTCTAATGTAGTATTAATATGATACAGATGTATTAATTTATTATGGCGTCACAGATATTGAAATATATTGGCAAAGGAAGTGTGTGGGAAGAGTTATCCAGGTCTGCTGAGACTTCCACAGTGATCCAAAAAAAAAAAAAATCAATTCCCAGAAAGAAGCCCACTTACCAGAGAGCAACCGCACTGTCTAGACTGCCTAAATTGGTGGTATGGGAAAAATGCTCAAAGTAGATAATTGAATCAAAATGGCATATACCTGCCATTTAGGTCGCCAGGAAAAATAAAAATCATATTAATTTTAAGTGCCAGTGATCTAAAACGTGGTTTATCCTTGTTTTCTCCCCAGAGACTATTGTCTTCAATTCAGTTCTTCGATGGAAAAAATAAATTCAAAAGGCGGCTTCACCATACAAGGAATTCTTTGTTCAGACTGGCTACTGACATTCCAAACAAACTTACACTCAAGATAAGGTTATCCTCTCAGAGAACTCAGACACTTTTTTCTTCCCCATCATCAACTTGCCAACATTAAAGTCAGTCCCCACTTTTAGACACAGAGTGTTTGATGCAAATGCAACTTTAAGAAGATTACGGCAAGGCCCAGCCTGGCCAGTCTTGTATTACATCCTGATTATGCATGTGCTGTCAGACAGGAGTGCAAGCCACCAAAGGAGTAGCTATGTTGGTGAAAAGTGAAATATGAGTCTTTATGATTAAATGTCCAGCAAAAGGTGTGGTGAAAAACAGGACCCCCAAAATGAACTGGTGAAAGGTGTGAACTATCTGTACTTTCCAACAAAACAAGCAGAAAGTTTTCTTCTGAACATTGCAATCAATTGCTTTTTACAATTGCTGCTTAAATGGTGAAATAAAGGGCATCTTTATACCATCTTCAGTTCCTAAGCAGGCTCACTTCCCTTTTTTCAAGTTTCCCGTTCTCATTAACAGTGTATACTGCAGTTAGGTTCATGCCGTGAGGGACCATTTGTGAAGCTATTGAATTATTAAAGTCATGTAGTTTTTTAAAATCAGGACTCAATTTAAGACTTGAATTTGGAACTATTTTTCTAAATTGGCAGGAGGAACAGGGAAAGTAAGAGAACAGATATTACTTCCCCAAAAGTTATTTTTTAATAGGGTTTTTGGTCTAACCAAAAACAGGTAACACCAAATCTTCAGAAAGAAAAATTTTCTTGAGTTTTTCCCTATATTTTGTAGTCAGCTGTTTGCATTTTTCCTTAAAGCCAAGATATCTATCTCTGAAACACTTTTAACATATTGGCACCACTGTGTGGGCAAGAAGGAAGTATAAATGGCATCAAGATTACTTAGATAATAAATATTTTGTTATGTCCTTTTACTTTATAATAAATTCTTCATGGTTCTTTATTAGAAGGGAAAAATTCTTTCATTCTTATGTTATGTTACCCCTTCTACTACCAAAAAATCCTGGGAGATAAATGTCATCCTATATCCATTAACAATGGCTGAGTAATGCTGACCACATATCTTTCTGTATAACGTCTGCTGATTGCATATCAAGTAAGTGTCTTCTTTGTACCTAGTGGTGGCATATGTGATTCATGTGTAATGTGTCCTTTTCCTCCAGAAATGTTCAATAATTTTAGGATCATTTTCAGGATCACCTGAAGCCACAACACAGAATGGGGCCATCAAGTGCTAAGAAAGTTAACCTCTGTGGCATCAGTATGCTTTTGTAGTTCAAAGAAAAATGAAAAGAGGAATCAAATGAAGGGTCCACATTTGAGAGATGCATTCTACCATAAAATTAATCAAATTTGGTGAGTAATTGTTTGGGGGTTATTAATGAGAAAGACAAAGGAGTATATGTTGAGTTCTTTTCTAGTTTAGAAGATTGAGTGAAATTATAATAAATACAGGAGGACGTATATGTTTGTGTAGTAAGAAGTGGGAAAGAATAAATCATGATTTCAGTTTTAAGCAAGTAGATTAAAATACGGTGCAATAGGATATGATACTAAGAGCCCAGATAGGGGCCAGGGCATGAAGAGTCTTTAGGAACTTAGGTTGATTCAATAAACAATGAAGAACCTTGGCAAAGTTAGAAGCAGGGAAGTGACCTACCCAGATCTGAATTTCAGATATAGCACCCAGGCTGTTTGAAGAGCAATGTAATGTGGAGAAACCAGTCAGCAATCAGGAAGTGTGGGGATTTGGATAGTGAAGAATTCCAGTTGTGCAATTATGATGAACTCCACCAGGAGAGTGAGTATAAGAAGAAATTGAGAAATAATCATGAGGTGAAATTGGTAAAATTGGTTGGTTGATTGTATGTGGGAGGTGGTGAGGGAGAGGAAGTGGTTTAGGATGAGTCCAAATTTCTGGCTAGAGAGACTTGGTAAATAATGTTGCAATTAATTAATATAGGAAACATTGGAAGGAAGAGTGGGCTTGGGGAGGAGAGAAAGGGAAAAAATTTCAGACCCACTTTGAGCATGTTGTATTTGAACAGGATGACTCAGACATCTAAATGGATTTAACTAGAAGGTAGTTAAATATCTTGAGTCTGAAACTCATGGGACATACCAGAACTGTAGATTTAGATTACAGATCAACAGGATACAGTGGTAGTTACGATCAAGAAATTGAATCAGTTTTGCCCAAGGAAAGTGACGATAGAGAGAGGGGAAGAGGGCCAAGGACAGAATCCAAGGAAACAACCAATAATTGAGAATGTACAAAGAATAACACTTAAGGAAGATTAATAAGAAATATTTAAGGAATTAAGAGTCAAGAAAGAGCCACCTCATAAATATTAACACAACAGCGATTTTAAAGATTCAATGCCTGGTTGACAGTGTCAGTGTTGATGAAATGTTCAGTGAGATAGGAACTGCAATAGCACAGGAACTTCATCAGTAATTTGGCCCTCACTATATAGGTGTCATAAGATAACCTGGAAGCCTACATTGTGAGTTTTCCTAATCTCTTTCTTTCCAGCACTGTGGAGTCTGATTGTCAACATCCTTGTAGCTGGGTTTTGACCTATCAGTCTGTTTGTAGTCTGTTCTGTGACCTTGCTTTTTGTTCTAGGATCCTCCCATGAATTTCACTTAATAACTCATCCAAAATGCCTCTGTGCCTCTTGCTTGTCTGTTTCTCTATATCTGCTTTATATTTTCCGTATATCCAACCATGAATTGATGGCTTGCTAAGCATAGATAGGCCTCTACATTTCTACCCTTTTCCTGAAAGTCATGTCCCTAACAAAGTTTGAGGCCTACTGGTTTGGCCTTGCCTGAACTGTACATAAAATATATCCACTGGACTTGTGTGTTGGAACATTTCCAGCTGATTTTTCTGGGGCTGACTTTATAGAAGAGTTGAGTCTCTGTATGCCCTCATCCCAGTTAGGGTTTCTGCCCTTCTATAGTTCAACATGTCCCAGGCTCTACATCATAGCTATGAGCACATTGAATTTGAGGTACAGCAGGGTATCCAAATAGACAGGCCATTTTAAATATGGGCTGCAGAGGAGGTACGAGGCCAAAGTTGAGATGTAATTGTGGCACAGGTACATAGGGATGACAATGAGAACTAACAACATAGTTGCTCCTTGATAAAGTGAGTAAAGAGAAAATATTATAGGGTTTATAACAACACTGTAAAGAACAGCTAGATTTAAAGTGTGAGCTAAGATAAAGAAGATGTCTGAGAAATAAGTAGAGAACTTGAAAAATAGGAAACAGAATTAAAACAAAGTAAAGTGAACAAGGAAAATAAGGACAGAGGAAATAAATCTAATAAAACAAAAAAAGTCATTTTTTTCTTAATCTTTGCGAGAATGGTATCAGTGGAGGCAAAACCAGACTGTAAGAGACTTCCAAAGGAAATGGTTAGAATAAATGTAGAGGGAGTGAATTTTAGAAAAGATTTTAAATAAAGTAAAGAATTCAGTTTATATATAGAAAAGGCAGCAAGTACATGAAAGTCTGTGTTTATTGACTTTTCTTGCTTCCAAGACACCTACAAAAGTGTCTATACAGAGCAGGTGTGCAATAAATATTTGTTGAATGAATGGGCTTTTCCTTGTTTTGATTTTAATTTAAAATGCATTTGTCTACAGAGTGAGATGTTAGATAAAAAGTAGATACTTGTGATAATAATATCCTGAAAATGCTGGTAATGTGGGGAGTTCAGAATATTGAGAGAGATGTAAATATAAACTGGAGAAAAGAAGAGAAAGGGACATGGAATATGGAAGAGTGGGCAAACCTTTAGTTCTCTTCTCCCCAGAATAGTGGGGAATCATGATGGTGTTAGGGCATTAAAGGAAACAATATCACTAAATTGGGTGTTAAGGCTGAAATAGGAAATAAATTTTTAACATTAGGGAGCATTGAAAGTGAAAGCAGAGTATCTTCAGTAGTTAGGCAAGTCTTCGTATTTTGTCATCTCCTTCTCCAAAAACATTCTGTGGTCTCTAGGAAAAAAAAGAAAAAGGAAGGAAGGAAGGAAAGAAGGAGTAAAGGAAGGAAGGAAGGAAGGGAGGGAATAAAGGCAGGGAAAGAAACTGGTGGAGGTTATCCAGAGTTGAGAATTGATGAGTTGGATAGAAAGATCAGAGAGGCCAACTGAAAAAGTTGGCTGTGCATATAAGGTTGGGTCAGAAAGGAGAGACAAGAGGAAGGAAGTGCTGAATTAAAGATCTCAGAAACAAAAATATTGGCCTATGATCATAAATTTCAGGCTGTGTGGCTCAGGAAGCAACGAGCAACCGTTCCATAGGGTCAGAAATGAAAAGCAATCAGACCAAGGAATCTTCAGGGTCAAAAGTTTAAGTATGAAGCTATTGAAGAAGATTGCAGGAAACACATGCAAAAAGAAGGTTTTATGACAAAACATTTATATAACCTGAAATAAATTCCAGGGTGTGGTAAACAATAGCAGTGATGTTTTAAGGAAGGTCATACAGAGAGAAATGACCTTAAAATGATGAATATGAGAGGTGTTTCAGAAGACAAGGCTCCTTTACTCCAACTATTAATATGAGAAAGTAGAACATGTGAAAATAAAGTAATATAAAATAAAATAATGTCTCTTTGTTTTACACCCTACTTGCTCACCCAGCTGGTACATTGATCAAGAAATGGTGTGCAAAAGAAAGCCAATTATCACTGCAATCTATTTAATCAGGGCCAGTGGGAGGTGAGACTTCCATGGAAAAGAATAATGGGAATTCAGATTCTTAGTGGGAAAGCAATATTTCCATTAGAATAGAAATGAGCATAGAAAAAGGATAATTTTGTCTTAAATAGAGAGGAGGTAGTATTCTATTAGGTAGATTGGAACAGAACAGTTAAAGGAAGAATATTTTGAATTCACAAATGCAAAGAAGTAGGCACAAATGCAGACAAAAAAGCACATTGCACAGTGCCAAGCCCAAATTCCACCACTCGAATGGAATGTCTTTGTGGTAGAATTTCTGTAAACTATCTCATTTAGCCAAGTATTTGGAGTATACTGGTGTTGGTGTTCATCCAGCTATGGCCTGCCTGGGAAGCATCAAGGAACAGGACCTGTGGAAGAACAAATAGCTCTCTCAACAAGACTTTTTTCAGCTTTAGAGAAGTCTGTACTACTCAACTTATGCAAGAGTTACAGCTATACCATAGCTTGGAAGCATTCTGCTACCAAGCATTTAGACAAAGTTTTAGCTTTAGCCAAAGAGAAACTATAATTAAAATAGAGGTTGGCTAAAGTGTTGTAATCTTAGCAGATACTGTATGGAATTTATATTTTTAACACATAAAATTTAAACATGACAAAAAATATCAATCACTCTTTATCATATATTTAATTCCAAGCTGATTTGACAAACTATGAGAGCAAAGCAAACAATTTTTTAAAAGAAAAGGAAAAAGGAAGTCCTGCTACATATTGGATCTTACTGACCTGAATTATCTTCTTGTTTGCTTGAATTATTCAAGAGTTGGAATGCCTGTTTCACTGCTTGAACACGCCAGAGCAGGGTATTCACATACGTCTTCCATTGGAAGACTTTGTGGTAGAGGTGGTTTTCTGCATGGACTTTGAAGGAGGGGAGCGAAATAATTCAGCAGATGGGGACTGGAAGATTTTTCTTTCATGTCTCAAATACAATATGAAGTGAACTATGAAGTTAACCAGCCACAATTCTTTGCAAAGGTCAGCTGGTCTCAACTGATTTCATGTTCTTGCCACAAAGTACTCTTGATCTAAAATGGATTATGTGGAAAAATCAGATGCTGCTCTATCCATTATTAATTCATTTCAAATATTTGCTTCATTTCCAGAATAATAAACATAACCTTGACTGAGCAATTCTTTCCCAGTTGTAATCTGTACTCTAATTACCTATGTTGACCTTATAAATGTATTATTTTTATTCATTTCATGAGTATTTGGATTTGCTCTGTTTTCTGACTTTGTATTTTTTGTTATTTGGTTCTTTTATTTTCTTTTGGGTTTTTTTTTCCTTCATTTGTCTTTGTTTCTTTTGGCCAGAGTTGGTGAGTAAGGGATAGATTTTAACCTGGCAGGACAGAAATATGAGTGTGCCAAGTAAACTGTGAACATTAATAAATCCTTTTCTCCATTTTCCTCATAGTACACTAAAATGTGTATGCTTTTCTGAGCATGCAGAGGGAAGACAGTCAATTAAAACGTATTTATTAAATACCTATAATTTGGTAAACAGTTATTTAGGACATATGCCTAACATTGTTCTAATTATTGTGGTGAATACAGAGAAATAAAAAGGAATATGATTTCAACCTTCAAAATATTTCTCACTTTGTTCAGCTAACAAGTTTAAATAATACTTGAAATAACAAGGGACAATTCAAGACAGTGTACAACTAAGTATTAACCCCAGAACGGGAGGTCAGTGTGAGTTAGGATTAGTCACACACAGTTTAGTGAAAGAGATGGAGCTTAAATACTGGAGAAATTACCTTAGTAATTGGGTAAGATCTGAATAATCAGGATTGGAAGTAAAGCCAGGAGGAAGTAATAAGTAACAAAAACAGCAATAAAAACAATAAGAGGAAGGAGATGATGAGGAAGAAGTGAAAAGGAAGAGGAAGAAAAGGAGAAAAAGAAGACAAGAAAGATAAAGGAGGAGAACTTAGACAAAATGTTTATTATGCTCTAGAATAAAGTCTAAGTGTATTAAATGATCTGTAGTATGTGTGATATGTTCTGAATGCTTTCTTGACTAACAGTCAGACATCTTACAGTATTTTTCTATCAATGGCAGCATTCTTCTTTAGGCCATGTATAAACTGTTCACAGGCCCCTTTACACTCGGCACCACCCACTCACAATAATAATAAGTAAAAAGAAGGTTGAGCAGAACTGGGAAGTAGGCATCTTTCTCCTTGGCACTCTTCTGTGCTCTTTCTTTCATTATTTGTCCCTACCTGCCACCAGTAACCAAATTTCCACTTGTTTCCCTGAGCCTGCTAAGATAACCGCTATTTTTCTTGTAGAGGCTCTACTATATTTCTTTGTACCACATTTGTCTCTACAGAGTCACATTCTCTCACATTTTTGTATGATGGAAATACATCCTGTAGAAAAATTTAAAGGTTTGTGGTGTCCTGATATTTGATACCTCTCAAATTATGTTTACTTTTTAAAAGGAATCATATTAGTTAAACCCAAAGGAAAGAGTACAGTGAGAATGTTGGGAACAAGAGTAAAGATAACGTTGCCTGTCCATTTCTTGGGATGGAATAGAATGAGATTACATTTCTATGCCTCACAAATCAACTAGACAGAGTCACACAATTACCTCATCAAAAAGCCAATTAGGCCATGGAAAAGGTTATCTCCACATTGTTAGGTAACTGGACATCAATGGGGAATAAACTTATGACCCAGACCTCTTTAGCACTCAATTTTAATGACAAAAAGAAACCTATAGCAAGATGTCTGCTAAATCCTGTGTCTATATACTGGCTACACAACTCTCTCTCTAAGGAGAAGCAGACATGATTTGTCACTTGGATTATAGCTTCTTTTTTTCTTTTTTTGAACAGGATATAAAGTTAGGACCTAGGGGTAAAACAGTGAGTTAATATGTGGGACAATGTTATAGCTTCTGTTCCGCTCACAGACCCAGCACTATTTGACTCATGACTTAGGTCATACAGAGCTATGTTGGTCTAGATGAAAAGTCTTACCCAAGTATTAGGATATGGAAGACAAACCTCAGACATACTCTATAGAATGGAAGCCAGTGCATGTTCCACTAAAATAATCAAGCTACATATTTCCTTTTGAAAGATGTGCTTACCTCATACATACAATTCATCAATGACTACTAAAATACCTCACAAATATGTTAGAATTAAAAAATAATATTCTTTGTACACATGAATAATCTATAATGCAAAAGAATTTTTTGAAGCAGCTCCAAGAGAGAACTGCAAAGAAGGTTAAGTCACTGTTTTGTTTTTTTTGTTTTTTTGTTTGTTTGTTTAGACTTTGGGAAACTAAAGAAAAATCTTTAAGGAGTCAGTAATATATACCAAGGGTTACATACTGAAGGCCCTTTCTGAGAACCACATTTCAGGAACCCTGATATCAAGTACTATGAATGCTTAATGAGATATTTAACGGCTCATTTATAATATCTCTGGGTTCTTTTTTATCCTTTGGTTTTTGTGTCTTCTTGCCTTGCCAAATTCAGTTGTTCTAATTCCAGACCAGGTGTGGGATGGCTCAGTCTTTCACGGTGGCACCCCTTGAGGATACTCACTGCCTTTGCTTCAGCTGTAATATTAAAAAGACCAACTGAGAGGAAATAGAAAGAAGATTTTTCTCCTCTGTAGCTATTGTTGCTCTTGGCAGGGTGCTACCAGGAGGCCTGGATATGTACCACTTAAAGCTTAAATACTACAGCTCACTCTACCAGAGAGCAGCTTAAACACAAAAGCTCAAGTAGATTATGCTCCTTTATGAGGTGATTCATCTCAGATGATATAGTGTGCCTCCCACACACAAAAACAGATGTGGCAGATATACCGCCTATAGACCCAGTGCTTTGCAAAAGCTTCGCGGCAACAAAGACTCTGTTCCCAAAATAATGCTTCACATTTCCACAGCTTTTTCTTCCAGAGTGTTCATAGCATTTGGGATGCAAGTGAGAGGAGGGCATATCATTCCAAGCATATGATGTGGGGCTCAGCTGAAAAAGTGTGCACCGAGAGTGCAGCCAAAAACAACCGCAGTGGGTTGTCGACAGGACCTGGAAACTCCTCCTCTGGAAAGTTTGAAGACTCATCTACCTAGGGTGGCTTCTCTCAGGACTTCCAATGACACGCAGATATATTAGGTGATTCTTGAGGCTATTTTTTGTTTATCAGATGAAAGGAGACATTCGTAATAAATACCCACAAACAAAACTGTTTGACCTGTTAGTGTCACCAAATCTTACAAAATCTCTAGAATATGATGAAAAGAAAGAAAATTTATATCCATTATCTTTTTCTCTTTACATTATTTATATTTATAGTTAGACTCTATGGTTTTAAAAAATATATACATCTGACTATCTTAGCTTACTTTAGCCTTTAAGGTGGCTTCTAAGAAGCTGGCCCCTCCCCCAAATGCTCCCCCTGACACTGTGTGGGGACTTCCTGTACAGATGATTTACTGCCATAGGTAAGGCATGGTTAGATATTCCAAAGAGAAGTCTACCGTCCTCAATAGGCATATTCCATTCTCAGGATTAGCTCTTATCTGAGAATAGGAGGAGGTTCAGGACAACTTTTATTGAAGAGTGGAGCTTTCAGAACAAAGGCTTCTATTATTTACAAACCTATCAGAACTCTGTTTCAGGCACCTCCACTCTGCTGCATGCCCTGTGTAACTCTCTGCTATGCTTTTCAAATAGCCAACTCTAACCTAAAATGAAAAAGATGTTTGTAAATCTCCACTTTAAAATTTGCCTGGAAGTTTCATGGTGATGCTTCTATATAGCACAGTATACCAATAATTTTAATTTTCTAGAGCAGTGTTCTAAGCTATTTTGATTATGATCCCCATAGATGTATATTAATTTGTTTATAAATTATATATGTAATATAAAAACACTAGAAAATTTAAGGGAATCAGATTGAAATAAATATACTTAATGATTTGTTGATCATGGTGTCTTTATACACTAATACATAAAGAAAAACATATTAGGATGATGCTCACTGTTAACTAAAGTAGACATGAATCTTTATTTTAAATAGCTTTTTCTGATAATTTCATTTTTTGACTAGCTATTATAAAGATATTAGGTTTTAATTTTCTTTATCAAGCTAAAGAAGAGTTCTTATTTGGGGGAGAAGTATCAAGTCAACACTTTGTTACAGTGCTCAAATTCTTGCCCTGTTAACATTATCTTCAATTTACATTTGCTTTGCAAAAATATTTTAAAACCATTTATCCATTTTGTTAAGATTAATCTAGTAAAAATTGGATAATAAATCATTCAATCGATTTCATCATGCACATATTAAACTACAATGCATAACGCTACCTTGAAAGGAAAGGTTCAAGTGAGTGCACTACAGTTAAGCACACCATCCCGCTCCCTGCCCAACCCCATACACACTCACACATTCTACATGTGATAAGTGACCACGCACGCACAGTGAGGATGTCAATGTCATTTCACATAACAAATTAGTAGTGTTTTACCCTTAAGAAGGTGAAAAGAGAAGCCAGACAAATGGAGAAGATATTTGTAATACATATATCAGCTAAAGATTGGTATAAAGAATTTTTAGAGATCAGTAAGGTGAGAGGCCAACCACCTAGTGAAAACTGGGCAAAACACTCGGATAAGAAAAGAATATCTAAATGGTCACCAAGCATTTGAAAAAGTGCTGGAAGTACTGGTCATGAGGGACATAGAGATTAAAACCACAGTGCAATGTCACTACATACACAAAAGAATTGCTGTAAGGGTCAAGTCAAGGAACGTGTTTAAAGGGCCCAGGGACAAGGACAAGGGTGGAGGGGATGACTGACTATGGGGTGGTCAGGGCAGGGGAGAGCAACAGGGGAAAAAATGGGGACAACTGCAGCTGAACAACAATAACATTTTTTTAATTAACTACATCATGTGTTGGTGAGGATATGAAATAACTAGAACTCTCATACAGTGGCTGCAAGGAGTATAAATTGATACTGCCATGTTGGAAAACTATTTTTCACTCTCTCCTCATACAATATATGCATACCCTGAAAACCAGGAATCCCATTCCCAGGTGTTCATCCAAGAGAAATGTTGGTAGATAATACTACACATAGCAGCCCTATCTGTGAGAGCCGGAAATTGAGAACAACGAAACAACCCAAATGTTCATCAATAGTTGAATGGGTAAATTGTGGCCCATTCATACAATGGAGTAGTATGTAACATTGAAAATGAATGAATACAACTACATGTAACAATAGAGAGAAATCCCATCAATATACTGATAAGTAGAATAATGCCAGATACAAACTAGCATACAAAAATATTCTACTTATCTAAGAAAATTTTAAAGGCAAAACTAACAAACAGTATTAGAAGTCAAGGTAGAGAATTTCCCTGAGGGATAGTCATAGGAAGGAAACATGATGGGGGTCTTCTGTGGTACTGCTAAGGCCTGTTTCTTGTCTGTGTTGAATGTATGTATGTTCTTGTTATGACTATCATTGTAATTGTATACCTTCCATTGTTCACTTTTTTTCTTTTTTCTCTATACCCTATGCTGTACATTAGATCCCCATCATTTATTTTATAATTAGAAGTTTATATTTTTAATACCCTTCTTTTGTTCACTTTTCTGTATGTGCATTATACTTAACAAATTAAACTCCAAAGAATAAATAAAGCTTAAATAATTTTCTTAATTTTTTTTTAGATAAAAATAAATGAGAGTTTTGTTTCATTTCACATGCCACTCAGTGAGTTGGGGAGTTACTGTGGGGCATGTGCCTTCCTTTGGACACCACTGGTCTGGAGCCAGATCATGGTAAGTAGAACAGGTTTCCTCCCTGCCAGTCGTTCTAGGGAGTTCAAAAATTCTAGACCCGAGAGGGGAAAAATGTGGATTCAGAAAATACAGATACTGACCTTTGCCCATTTCCTAGTAACCACAATTGTATTGGTCATTTTAGAAATATGGGGGAAAGAGAAGAAAAAGCACTTCTCATATTCTTATCCCGGCTTTTCTCCAGTCCCAATACTGGCTAATCAGAAATTTTATCACTTTAATTAAATCTTTGCTTTGTTCTGTTTAAAAGCAACATTCTTATTTTTTCTCTAGGGTATAAAATATGCATCGAATATAAAGAAAGTTTTCTCCCTCTGCAAGCCTCCCACAATAACGGAACTTCCTCACATGCTTCACATATAAAAATGACCTTTGCCTTTCCTTCTGTTGACTTAATCATCAAACAAAAAAATTTATGTTATCCTATAGCATTTGTTGATGCATTCACCAATTAATCCATATTCAATATTTATTGAGTTTCTGTTTTCTTCCAGACATTCTGCTAGGAGCTGATAATATAACTGAGAAAAAGAAATCATGGTCCCTGTTCTTAAAGATCTATAAATGTTCATGCGGCAATTTCACATGTTGCTTAACTGAACAAAAGTTTGTTTATAAAACATTACCTATCAGACATCTTTCAATAAGGATAGTGAATAAAATGTTTTCCCCATTTATTTTCTGCCAAAATTGGTATTGGAGGCAATTGTGCTACTGCCAGATCACCTAATTGATTAAGTTTGTTGGAGGTGAGGAAAAAAATATCATAGGGGGCTTAAAATAATAAAGAGCAAAGCTAGGAAAGAGGCCCCTCTTCTCCATCGCCAAAGGCCTTTTTAGGCACTGAAGTATATATGAGTGAAATAGAGTAATTACATTTCTCTTAAATACACATGTGTTTACATAATAATAGGAAAACCTGGGTGGAATGCAGTTTCATTTTTAATGAAACCAAAACATTTGTTCAAAAGATGAACCTAATACCCAGCAGGCTTTTCAGCTGCCATCCTCCTAACTCACCAACCATAATTAGCCTTGGTCTTTGAGTAACTATACCTTTTACCAACAAGCCCAGTTACTTGATGGCCTCAATGACTGCTTAATAAACCCTTTATTTATTTTCCTAAGAATAAATTCCAATTTAATCTATTTGTAAATACAAGTGAATTTTAAGTCTAACAATTAGTTAACAAGCTTTATATAACCAATCAAACATCATTTTTTTTCCTAATGAATGAATTACAATTGAAACCAAAAACCGTACTGTTAGATTCCAGAACTGCAACTTGGTATGAGTTACAGTGATTGGTAGTGTTTATGCTTTAATTACAGTGCTGTTGTCATTGTGGAATTATGCAATGTGAGTTGAGAGGACTGTAAAGCACTCCACAGTTTTCTGGAAAAGACTACATGACATTGAAGGAGTAATAAGATGGGTGTTTCTTTTTTTGCACGCTATGATATGACTGCTAAATAAATCAGAGATGACAATAATTTACATTCATTCATTAATCCCCACCTTTTTTTTTTTCTTTCAGCATTTATTATGTGCCTATTATGTGCCAGACACTGACAGGCTGTGGATATACCAAGTGAATTAAATAAAACACTGTCTCGGTCCTTGAAGATCTCACAGTCTGGTGATGGAGACAGATATGTAAACAAATAATTACGATGCAATTTGAGAAGTGCTATAAGAGAAGAGGAATGCACTGTTCGCAGAGATGAAGGAGATAGTAATCCTGCTGGAGGAGAGGGCGGGGTGAGTAGGAAGAAAAGTCAGGAAAAGCTACAAGGAAGAGATTATGTTTTAGTCTAGGGCTGGAGAGAAACTGAATTTAACCATTAAAATAATTAAACAGCAGACTAAGTAGTACAATACATATAAGAGTTATAAGAATCATAGTTTCTTTTCTTCTATTACAGGGCCATATTTCCTCATTAGATTGTCCAAAGCATTTCCCTGTCTCTCACTGAATATCACATATCAGGTAAACTCAACACAGAGTATATAGCAAATATTTTACTTGGTTCTTTCACTCAATTTTCAGTTTAGAAAACCCTGTCTATTGGAATATTATGGTTGGGCTGAGCCAACTGTCCCCAATTCTTTTCCCAAGATCTATAAATATCTCTAATCCCAAGTGTTACAGACATATAGAATGTAATTACTTTATTGACAAGAAAGCTACAAAAATAAGCCCAAAAGGGTCAACCCCAGTTATTTTATGCTAACATCTCATTTATTCTGGTAGCCCTGCGCCTTTCTAGGCTGCTGAGGGTCTAGAAATATTTTAGCACAAAAAGCAACAGGGATTATTACTTTTAAACAACATTCTCACATTTTATTATTACTATTGTCACCTTCAGAAACTCTCATCACTTTTTTCTCTTAATGTTTAAAAGGTAATTTTGAATTTCTGTCTAAATCCTCCCCCAGGTCATCATCTAAAAGAGGTTAACAATCATTTGGTCATGCACTAAGAACACAACACAAAGCAAATAGCAGCTGTTAATCTTATCATTTAGCAGTTCACGTTAAAAGAAAATACGAGAGTTTATAACATAATGTTTAAATATGTGGTCATTAATCGCATTTGCAACTTCATATACACTTCCAATATATCAAGCTATTGATGGTATTCCCTAAGTGTCAGGCACATGCTGAAAATTGTATTACCTACATTAGGAAGTACTTACAAATGCTTACAATCAAATGTGAGGCTTACAATATATAATATGCTTAAGAGAATCAAAAAGCAAAATAAAGGTAAACCCTCAGGAAACATATACTAATGATATGAACACATGGTTTCCTCATCAACTCAATGAAACAGATGATCTAGCCAGATCTATTACTTAAATCAAGTTTACAGATAACACCATTATCTCCAAGTTCTTTCACCCTATTCCTGATCTTACCTACAAAAAAGCAGCTAGATTTAATTTACCCTTTTATGCTATTGTAACTAAATCAAGAGTATCACTAAAAAAAGCTTTCAGATTAAATAAGGCCTGCATGGAAATATTGAAAACAGGCTTCAAAACAACTAGCGATGTGTTAAAAAAAAAAAAAAAAAAGAAGCTAGAGGGGGCGTTTGGGGGGTAGGTAACAGGTTCTGTGATGCAGGTGATGTCTTGTTATAATTAAGCTTGTTAAAGCCCCAATTCCACTTCAATAAAACAGTATGAGGCTCCAGCTGGCAGCCAGCTGCTCCCCAGACCTTTTCCATGCCAAGAAAGGGGGCCCCATGGTATAAGACCCAAAGGTTTGTTTTAACCGTATTTCCCTTGTCTAGGTAAATCAAACAATACCAGATAGTGAGTTATCTAAATATTCAAAAACTAATGACTTTTATCAATCAGTGAATATACCTAGATCATTTTATAATGTACCAATATGAAGAAGAACATATGGCAAGATTTTATATAGCTTGTCTGTGGGAAACTTGGACAGAGTTCAAGAGAGATAACCTTTGAGAAGCTTTTATTCATTGAGTTAAAAAAAAATCCCTATCAGGGAATGCCTAAGTTTTCAAAGTTGCAATAGAGGACTGAGGGAATCTAACAAAGAATTGTGAGAAGACAATGACTAAACTTATGGATAGAAGATCTCAAGGGAGCTGATTTCAGCAAGGTCTAAGATTATAAAATGTTCTGACCAGAAATTCAAATAACCTTTCCTGCTTAATGAGAAACTCCTATAAATTTGCATTTTATTGTTATTTTGACCTATGATTTAGTTTTGTATAGGTAACAAATGGTTCACAGAAAATATTCACAAATTTTGAAGAATGGGCTAAAAAATAGAAGTCGAGTTCAGGGCTATTATTAGGTGGTGGGAAAAAGTGGAACCAGAAAACTAGCAAAATAGGATTTTTTTATTTGTTCTTTCTTCTCAAAGTGCTGTGTGATCTTCTATTACTTTCAGAAGGCCACAGAATAACTAGAGAGGCTTCATATTTGTAACTATAGGACACACTTTTAGTCAAATTAACTGTTAATCTTAGTATGCCAAAACATTTGAGAAAAATATTAAGGGAGATTTGGAAAGGAGCGATAAGAAAGGGTAAATTTGAATAAAGAGTATTTAACCATTAATTCATTCATTCTTTCAGTCAGTCAAAGAATAAATATTAAGCTCCTACTATGATCCAAACACCAAATAAAACAGAAGTGGTCCACTCCTCTCACACAGTTCATAGACCAGTGGGTGATACAGTTACAACACATTAAACATGAAAAATATGAAGAGGAAGGGCAAGCAAGGCACTGTGGAGGATAGCACAGGGAGGACTGGTCTATAAAGATTCTCTGGAACTGCTGACACATATGATGACATGTGAAGATTGACTGAGAGTTAATCAGACAAAAAGGTGGCCGGAATGTTAAAGGCAGAGGCAGGCAACACAAGCGAATACTCCGAACTGAGAGAGGCAGTAGCAAAGTGAAGCACTGAAAGATGTTCAGCCTGGCTGAATAGCAGATTGCAAAATGAGAAAGTGACAAGACACAAAGCTTGAGAATGAAAGAACTAGATCATAAAGAGATATGTAGGCTAGTGAAGTACATATTATAAATTAATCATAAGGTTGAGAAACAAATGACAAATTTGAAACATCCTAGTTGTAAGATATTCAAAATATACTTATAAGCCTTCTGAGCCTTTCCTTCCTACAGATTTATAAACTGAAGACACCTCCTACTTTACATGCCTATTGCCAGGATAAAATGAGATAATACATGAGTAGTTATCCACATCAAAGTACATTGTGAATATAGAAGCATGCCCTGGAGTAGGTCAAGGAGAGTCAGTTTAAAGAGGGACAAAGCAAGAGTACAGAGTCTGATTTAATGACATCCTTCAGGTCTAAAAAAGAAAAATTATTTTGAATGAGCTAATTCTTTGCCCTTGCTTATAATAGCCGTAGAATGTATCTCCTTTAAATCTCTCCTTCCTACAAACAGGCAATCCTACATTTATTTCTACACTCTGCTTCCTAGGATTACTGGCCCACTGCCCTCTTCTCTTCCTTCCCCATCTAAGCATCTGTTCACCTAAGCACTACCACCACATGGTGGCAGGTAACTGGGAGGCCTATAGGAGAGAACAGTGATTTCCTGACAACCCCCACCTCATGGGTTTTCAGAGTCGGTGGATCTGCTAGAAAACCCCTGGTCTATTTTCACTTACTCCTGAAGATTTAACCACCTAATTAGGGCTTTATTCCTGAGGGTTAAAATTTTCTAAAGCCTTTGAAAGGAAGTCAGTTTGTTACTTTAAGTCTAATTCTAACATAACCAACACATGTTCTCACAAGGGACTGTAACAGTAACATCCATATGAGGAAAATGTGTTAAAGGATTTAAAATGAATCTTGTATATATGAATGCCCTGAAAATTAACTATAGAATCTAAAATATGTCATGAGCAGCCCACAGTGCTTAACAAGAGACAGTAGATAAGTTCTCTGAGGCAAACCATCTGGCCCTAACAGGAACTGCTGACATCAAGACCTTTGCATAAAGTAGTAGTTTTGACCTTGGGAAGTATAAGTACATTTTAACAAAATGCTCATAATAGAATAAAAATTTATTAGGTTTTATTCAGTGGCACAATTTAAGTATTTTTTTATCAGTATCTTAGAGGCAGATCTCATGCTTTCTTTAATTTCATTAAGCCTGTCAAGTTATATCCTCTGTTTTTTTAAACTTTTAATTAATAAAATATAAAGCTACAAAGATATGTAATCCCTGTCCTCAATTAGCTTCAAATCAAATCTCCCAAATCTTCTTTAACCCCTATATGAAGACAATACAGCTTCACACATAGCTAACAAGTAATGAATGGTCACAGCAGTGATAGAGGCATAGAGCCCAAATGTATCATGTGAGAGAGAACAACAGGAGTTCCATGGTAGCTTCCAGCTGCCTCTTCCAGCTTCTACTGAATTCCTACTTTCTCCAGTATGACCTGTAGCCATTCCCTAAAATCACCCCCTTTTCCTGCCCTCTTCATCCCTGCCCTGCCCCTAAATGTCACATAAGCCAAATGGAAGACACACACAACAGAGGAAAGAATAAAATGAGATAGAAAATGAGGGGGAGATTGAGGTAACAACAGGTTAGAAGAGAGAGATAGAGGTGGAGAGAGTAAGCATTGACTGTCCTGTTAAGTCAGAGTAGCAATCACTACTGTAAAAACAAAAACAAGATATCAATGGCTTAACAAAAAAAGGTTATCATTTACATAAAGTCAAAGGCAGATGCCCCCTGTCAGGAGCTCTCCTGGGAAGTATCCCCTCAACCTTCTTTTCTAGCCATGAAGTTGAAGGGAGAGAGAGAAAATAGTTTAAGGCCGACCCCAGAAGGAGTTTACAATATTCTGCCCACATTACATAGCTCAAATACCATGATTTGACCTAGATGCAATGACACCGGGAAACACCATGTAGCTGTATGCCCAGGAAGAAGAGCAGATACCTGTAAGTAATAGCAGGCTCCACCAGGGCTTGGTTAGGGGAAGATAAAATATAGGAATAAGAAGGGAGCCAGGTCTCTAAGGGTATCTTGAGGAAATAGGCATTTGGAAATGATGTCTGACTCTTCCTCTCCCTTCTTCCTTCTAGTGACTCTCAATCTAGACTTTCCTTTCACTTGTCTCCTCTTCTCTCTTTCTGTCAGCTTGATATGTACCCAAAATAATCTCTACTATATAGTGTGCCTCAAATTTCAAGCAAGGAATGTTAACCTTTGACATTTTGATTAATGTTAAAATATAAATGCTTAATGTAATTAAAGGATCAAAGAGAATCACTCACTTCCTTAAGCTCCAAATAAGATTAGCTCAAGCCCTAAACTTTCCCATCTTGTTACAAGTCTCTCCCTACATTTTTTGCAAATTCTAGTCAGCAACTGGGGAGTCTCATGCTAACTTCCATCTGCCTCTTTCAAATTCCACTGAATTCCTGTTCTCTACTCAATGGCTTGCAGCCATTTCCTAAACTCAGTACCTTTACTTGATTTTCATAAAAAAATACACACACATACACACAAACATGTAAATCAACAGGAAACACTCCCATGAGAACTCCTCATGAGCATATAAGTTACTGGTGACCTGGGTGACCGAAAGCTTTTGCACTGCAGAAGTGCAATGAAGTTAAAATGGACTATTAGGCATCTCATTGACCATTCTAGCATATTGCTAAGCCAACCACAGTATCTTCTCTCATTCTATCCCTCCCCTGTCTACTCTGCTCCCTCCCTCGCTGGAGAAAGAATCACACAACCATTGACTTTACTACTACTAAAGATTAAAAGAAATGGTGAGGTACAATCTTCTATCTATACATAAACATGGATTTTGTAGCCTGCAACAAATTTCAGGGACCAATCCAACTTGATCATGGTTTATGATCCTTTTCATGAGCTATCAGATTTGGTTTGCCAGTATTTTGTTGAGGATTTTTGTATCAATGTTCATTGGAATTATTGGCCTATAATTTTCTTGTAGTGTCCTTATTTGTTGTTGGTATGAGGATAATGCTGGCCTTATAAAATTAGTTTGAATGTCCTCCTCTTCAACTGTTTGGAAGCATTTGAGAAGGACTGTGTTAATTCTCCTTTAAATGTTTGAAAGAATCCACCCATGAAACCATACAATCTTGGGCATTTCTTTGTTGGGAGATGTTACTGCTCCAATCCCCTTATTTGTTATTAGTCTGTTGATACCTTCTATTTCTTCATGATTCAGTCTTGGAAGGTTGAATGTTTCTAGGGATCTACTGATTTCTTTTTCTAGAGCATCCAGTTAGTTAATATATAATTAATTGTTGGTAGCATTCTCTTGTGATCCTTTGTATTTTGGGGGTATCCATTATTGTGCCTCCACTTTCATTTCCATGTCTTTTCATGGCTAGATAGTTCATTCCTTTTTAGCACTGAAAAATATCCCACTGTCTGTATCGTAGTTAATTTATTCATTCACCTACTGAAAGACATATTGGTTGCTTTTAACTTTTGGCAATTATAAACAAAGCTGTTATGCACAAAGTTTTCATTTCATTAGGGTAAATACCAAGGAGCAATATTACTAGGTTATATGCTAAGAGTATCTTTAGTTTTATAAGAAACTACAAAATTATCTTCCAACGTGGCTGTAACAATTTTCATTCCCACCAGCAATTGGTAAGAGTTCCTTTTACTCTACATCCTCACTAGCACTTCATATTGTCAGTGTTTTGGATTTCTACCATTTTAATAGATATGTAGTGATTATTTAATCATTTTAATTTACAATTCCCTAATGATGTATAATGTGAGCATCTTCTTATTTGCTTATTTTCCATCTGTATATCTTCTTCAATGAGGTGTCTATTCAGACCTTTTGCCTACTTTTTAATAGGGTGTTCATTTTCTTACTGTTGATTTTTGAAAGAGTTCTTTGTATATTTTGGTTAATAGTCCTTAATCAAATGTGTCTTTTGCAAATATTTTCTTCCAGTTTGTGATGTCTTCTTATGCACTTGATTGTCTTTCAAAGAGTATAAGTTTTAATTTTAATTAAGTCCATCTTATCAATTATTTCTTTCATGGATTATACCCTTGGTATTGCATCTCCTCAAAGCCTTTTTCAGTCTTATTTCTTTCTGATTTGGTTCTTAAAGTTGTAAAGTTTTTATCACCTTGGGAAGTTTCATATTTCTGAATGTTCTCTACTTCTTTCATTTATTGCTTGTATAATGATTTTTTTTCTCACCTGACTTCATTTTCCCCCCTCCTATACCTTGTTAAACTCAACCAGTAACAATCAACAAACAGTATTAACTACAGTTAGGAGTCCTGGATGCCTTCCAAATTATTATAGGCAATAGTTTATCAAATAGTTTGCCACTGTGTGACTTTGCTATAATCTTTCCACACTCTAATACTACCCAAATACTAATCAAATTCCACATATTTCAAGTTTTTTAATTATAGCACCCCACTTTTAAGTTACCAACTTCTATATTGTTAGCTACATTAATAAATAAATCCCCAATCCCAGTGGCATAATATACTAGAAATTTATTTTTGACTCGCATAAACATCAATTATAAATGTTTCTGGCTGGTAGTTAGTCATATCCTGATTATGGGTCCCAGGTTACTTTCATTGTGTTATTCTTCTTTCTCCCAGGGCAAACAGATGGATTGGAAAAGTCAATAGAGTGTTTTTAAAGCTCCAGGCACAAAAATGACTTGTCATTTCTCCTTATATTCTACTGTCATGAACAGCTCTTATGCCATCTCCTGGATCCAAGGGATCTTGGTCTGGAAAATATAGTCTTTAGTTAAAAAGCCTCTCTATATTATGGAAGAGAAAGCATGGATCTTTTGTGGGAGACATAAGTTGTTTATAGGAAAAAGGCATAAGAATGGGGCATTTAATTAGAAGAAATGTGATGAGAGAAATAATTGAAAGAGCCAAGGATGAATCTCTAGAGCATGCCAACATTTAAGGGACTGGTAAGAAAGAGAAATCTGGAAAAAAGTCTTAAAAGGAATCATCAACCAGAATACAAAATCTAAGGTATAGGAAAGGGAACAGTTTCAAGGGGAAAAAATCAAGAGCTAAATGCAGACAATGTATAAGGTAATAAAAGGTCGCAACAGAGTTTGTTGTATTTGGCATTGATAGAAGATCAAGTGAAGTGGTGAATGTGGAAGTCATTTTGCAGTTGATAGTCGAGTCTATGGGTTTTAGATAAAAAGGTGGAAAAGGGAACTAAAGACTCTTCCTTTTAAGAACTTTTCATTAGCAGAAGCATTCTGGGAAAATACACAAGGTTAAAGAAAGGGGTATATTATTGTTTTTGTTATAAAAAGTTTTGTAACAAAAAAGACTCTTGCAAATAGCATTGTATTTTATGGAAGGGGCTTAATCATGTTTATGCTTTTAAAATGTCACTTATTTCCTATCAATATAAAACTCTTAGGAAGATAACTTCCCTACTCTGAACTACCGTAAGTATTTAACTGAACCATGATTATAAGTATCCATATTCTTAACAAATTTTCTCTACTCTAAATTTCCTGAGGCAAAGTCTAGATCTGATTTATATTTGCATCTGCAGTTACTTGGAGGTGCAGAAATGCTTACCATTTTTATATACAATAGGTGCTGAGAAATTTTTTTTGCATAAATGTTGTAAGAAACCTTCCAATTCCAAGATTATTTACTGAAGTGATTACTGTTTCCTGGAAAAATGGATGATGGTTTTTAAGTCTCTCAAACTTCTTTGTGCTCCATAACTTTCTCCACCCCTTTTCATAGTCTCACTCAGTTGTCTCCCTTGTTCTGCTAAACGATAGACATGACCATCATAATTTCATAATAAAATGCAACATGAGCTGCATCATAAAGAAACGCTACTTTTGAGTAATGTAATAAGAGAATCAGAAACAGCTCTGTTGAGCCATCCAACCTCCTTTGCTGTGATAGTAACATAATTATATCAATCTTATATGCATTAATTTATTCTCTTTTTAGTGGGTAGAATCCCTATTAACTTTTATTAAATTGTTCATGGCTTCACCAATGGCTTGCTATCTGCTCTTGCCTTGATGATTTTTTCTGTCTGCTTAGAGCCTTTTATTTACTTTCCTAAATTGGTAACTTTATATAAACTTTACTTATGAACAGGAATCTCCTTTAAGTTCATTTATATCTAAGTTCCTAAATTCAATGTACTTTCTGAATCTAAAATGTATTGATAATGAACCAGCTCCTAGAAGGTGGAATGTCCTAATAGTAAATGATTAAAATAACAAACAAATATTGTGCCATATCTTGGCGGGGTGGGAAGAGTATTGCATACTTGTTAAAACAGCAGATTCTCAAAAGAGGAAAAACTAGGCAAGGATACTGAGCTGTTGCTATGAGGTACAGAGGAGGATTTTTCACAAAAGCCTCGAGAAGAATGTGCATCAAAAAGAGAAACTGGCAACTGTGGCAAGTGCTAGTGAGTAGCCAGATGATAATTATGTTTGACAAGCCAGGAATCATTGTGAAATTTGAGGAGGGATATTTCAGTGGAGTGCTGGGTCTAAGGATCTGCATCTTTAACAAGAACCTCAGGTAATTTGTATGCAGGATGACTTCCGATAACACTGAGCAATATTGTTTTAAACTATTTTTACAAATCTGAGTGGGGGAAAACTTAATCCAAGACACAAAATCAAATGACTTAGTTTTCTGCCTAAACAGATTATTGATTTTGGTTATTATAGATTATTTTGCCTAAATAAGTGGTTTTGTAATTGTAAGCAACCTAATCTCTAGATGTTTTCTATTTAAGAGACAGGAACTTCAGTTTAAACATCAGTAATAAATATTCTGAGTTCCAGAACATTACTTTCTATACCAACTTAATGACCACCAGATATAAGGGAGTCTTGTGTTGTTTATTTTTAAAGGGAGTTTTTATTGTTGTTGAACAAAAGAATTAAGGTGAAACTTTTTCATGTTTTCCAAATCAGACAAAGAATAAAATATTTTTAAAATGAGAAAAGGAAGAATTGTCAATTGTGTGCATGAGAATTGATTTCCAAAAGATAAGCATTACATAGGAAAAATACTATAGGAAGAAAATTTTATATCAATCTGTGTTGAAATTATATAATATTTCCCACTAGAAGTGATGTTGGAAAGCCTGTTTTAGAAAGATTTAACCCAAATATAAGGGGATTAATTATATAATCTGAAGAAATATTTGTAGTAATTACTTGATATTTTCTACAGGAAATAAAGACTTAGTAATAATTAAATATAAACAGCATCAACTAAAAGAGGCTTATAAATGGTTTTGTATAATAACAGATTCAGAATTAGAAGCTTCCTGCTCTCAGCTCTACTTTAAGAATAATAGTAGAATAAAAACATAACACAAAACCATTGCTTAGAAAATAATGAGTTTATAAGTGTGTGCCTTCACACAGATTACAAAGAGATATACTGTGTAAGAATTATTTTTATTATGTAAGGTAATACATTCAAGAAAATCAGATGGTAATTCTTAACCCTCAGGGAGTTTTCATTGTTATCTTCCATTTTTATGAACTTCTTTCCAAAGCCCAATAAATAGTTGATGAATCATTCAGTAGCTAAGGAAAAAAACTATATTAATCAGTGCCTTTTATACAGAGTTGGGTTTTTATTATGACACTGATATTTCCTGGTGTCCAGGAAACAATTCCCAAAGCAATTTTAATATATCCTACAAATGGAAATACATGTATATATTCAACAAACTAGAGTACAATTTTGAAATTCTCAAAGAAAAGGTAATTGAGAAAGAGATCCTAATATATTTAAAAACTATTCATTGATAAATGTTTTAAGAGTCCTTAAAAACACAAGAAATGGAATTATTTAATAATATGTACAGTAACTGGATTTCTGAACTCACTTAAAGAGCTGTACATCACAATAACCCAAGCAAGAGTTACATTGCCTCCACAGGGTAGCACATACTCATTCATCTTCTTTTCTTAATATTGCAAATCTCAAGTTTTGGTTGTAATGTATTTTAGCCATTTACCACATCTTTTCCCAGAAATCTTGGCCAAATTAAAAGGGTAAAAAATTATATCTTCTCATTTAAGACTTTTACACTTCATGAATATCTTTCCAAACTCTACCCAAGGGACATGAAGTTTTCTTCATTGTAACAATCAATTTGAATGAAGAATTTATAGAAAAGGGGAAGTACTATTTGTAAGATATATAGTTAGAGACAAGGATTAAAATCAATTGAGAAGGAAATAATGAATTTCCTCAGCTTACCAAACTCATTCTTTTTTTATTGTATTTTCTCCCATTACCATTTATCCCCCTTCTACCCTCTCCCCACCCCCCACCATCACCACACTGCTGTCCTTGCCCGTGAGTCCTTTTTCCTTTTTGCTCAGTCCCTCTACTACCTAACCCCACCCCCTCCAATAGCTGTAACCCTTCTCTCTCTCTATAAGTCTGTCTCTATTTTGCTTGTTAGTTCAGTTTGTTCATTAGATTCCACATATAAGTGAAATCATATGGTATCTGTCTTTCTCTGACTGGCTTATTTCACTTAAACTAATGTTCTCCAGGTCCATCCATACTGTCTCAAGGGTAAAGTTTCTTCTTTTTATAATCAATTAGTATCCCATTGTGTAAATGTCCCATAGTTGTTTTATCCACTGATCTACTGATGGACACTTGGGCTGCTTCCATATCTCGATGATCGTATCAGTAAATAACACTTCAAGGAACACAGGGACTTTATGTTTTTTTTAATTAGTGTTTGGGTTTCTTTGGCTATATTCCTAGAAGTAGGATAGCTAGGTCAAAAGGCAGATCCATTTTTAATTTTTTGAGGTATCTCCATACTGTTTTCCATAGTGGCTGCACCAATCTGCATTCCCACCAACCGTGCAAAAGTGTTCCCCTTTCTTCACATCCTCCCTGGCACTTGTTTGTTGATTTATTGATGACAGCCATTCTGATAGGTGTGAGATATCTCATTGTGGTTTTAATTCACATTTCTCTGATGATTAGTGATGTTGAGCATCTTTTCATGTCTATTGCCATTTGTATGTCCTCTTTGGAACACTATCTATTCAGGTTCTTCACCCATTTTTTAACTGGATTTTTTTTTGTTTTGTTTTTTGGTGTTTGGGGGGGGGGTTGATGTTAATAGATGCATAAAAAGCATTTGATAAAATCCAGCACCCATTTATGATAAAACTCTCAGTAAAGTGAGAATAAGGGGAACATACCTAAACATAATAAAGGCCATATATGACAAACCCACTACCGGCATCATACTCAATGGGCAAAAACTACAAACGTTCCCCTTAAATTGGGAACAAGACAGGGATGACCACTTTCACTTCTCTTGTTCAACAGAGTATTAGAAGTCATAGCCACAACAATCAGACAAGAAGAAGAAATAAAAGGCTTCCAAGCTGAAAAAGAAATAGTAAAACTGTCTTTATTGGCAGATGACATGATACTGTATATAGAGAACCCTAAATATTCCACCAAGAAACTACTAGGACTGATAAAACAATTTAGCAAAGTAGCAGGATACAAAATTAATATCTATAAATCAGTTGCATTTTTATATGTCATAATGAACTATCAAAAAGGAGAATTAAGAAAACATTTACAATCACTTCAAAAATAACAAAACACTTAGAATAAATCTAACCAAGGATGTAAAAGACCTGTACTCAGAAAATTATAAGGCACTGAAGAAAGAAACTGAAGAAGATATAAATAAGTAGAAGTATGTATTGTGTTCATGGATAGGAAGAATTAATATCATTAAAATGTCCATGTTAATGAAAGCAATCTATAGAGTCAATGTAATTCTTACCAAGATTCCAATGAAATATTTCACAGAACTAAAATAAATATTTCAAAAATTTATATGGAACCACAAAAGGCCCTACATAGCAACAGTGATCCTGAGAAAACAAAGTTGGAGGGATCACACTGCCTGACATCAAACCATACTATAAGGCCGTAGTAATCAAAACAGCATGGTACTGGCATAAAAACAGACACAAAGACCAATGGAAGAGAACAGAGAGCCCAGAAATAAACCCACACCTTCAGGGTTGATTAATATTCAATAAAGAAAGTAAGCACATACAATGGGCTAAAGATAATTTATTCAATAAATAGTATTGGGAAAATTGGACATGTAGAAAAATGAAACTAGACTGCCTTCCTGCGCCATACACAAGAATAAATTCAAAGTGGATAAAAGACTTAAATATTGGACCTGAAACCATAAAAATCCTAAAAGAAAACATAGACAGTAAAATCTCAGACATTGTTTGTAGCACTATTTTTTTCTAATATATCTCCTCAGGCAAGAGAAACAAAAGGAAAAATAAACAAATGAGACTGCATGAATCTGTTCCTTATTCAGAGAAACCACAGGCAAAGCAAGAACTTGACAAATTAATACAGCAAACATAGCCTTAAATTTGAAAGTCTCCTCTCGATTACAGAGACAAAACACTATAATTGGTGAGACTATCCCACCAATTATGGGAACCCAGGAACTGAACTTCGCAAGCCTTATATCATGGTTCCCCATCTATGGTGACCCAGCTTGATTCACAGTGATCTTTAGATCTTTGGATCTTCAGAGTGGCCTGGGAGAAATTCTTTCAAAGCTCTCAAGCATAATCCTGTCAGATACCTCTCAAAAGTAAATTTTCATATATAAGAGCTAAATGATATTTTGATCTAGAAGTATACCTCAGAGAAGAAGTAACAAAGTCATTGCCTTTTGAGAGAACTCACAAGAAGGAAGCAGATGTGACTGAATGTTCAGACTTCCCCACTCTGTGCGTGGTCATTAACATGGATGTTATAATCAATATGAATACCTAAGTCCTGCAAACTGCAATATCCCAGTGGAATGCATAGATTTTCAAAAGCTTATCCATTTATATTTTTAAATAGACTTTACTCTTTTGAGCTGTTTTAAGTTTGTAGGAAAATTAAGCAAAAATTATAGTCATGTACCCCCTGTCCCTACATACATACAGCCTCTTCTGCTATTAACAACCCCCATCACAGCGGTACATTTATTGCAAGGAAGGAACATACATTGACATGTCATTATCACCCAGAGTCCAATTTCTTTCTTCTTTTTATGCCTCTCTTCCTCCTTTTAAAAAAATCCTTTCTACTTCCTTAAGCTCTACTTTTATTTCAGTGTTTCAGAAGTTTCCAATCATTTAAATAATAGGTTCTGAGAGCACGATGAAATATTATAAGTCCATTATCTTGGTCTCATTATCCACCTTTCTTCAAACTAACAAGTGCAGGGAACTGTGGGTTAGTTAGTTCAGGAGATAGAAAATGCCTGTTAATCTGCTGCTTTCAAACAAAAGTGACTAGCCAAAACATAGTACAATTGATATATATCTCTGGCCTTTATATTACTTGATGAAAAAAAAATGTATCAATATATTTCAAGTGTCAGAATTGCATCCTAACGTTCAAATGGTTCATTTGGTTACTTATATAATCAGAAGGATAGAGTCACTCTATCTGGCATTTCAAACCTCATCTATTTGCAGTTACTTCTCATCACAAGAGATTCACCTCTCAGTTTTCTTCTGCCCTTATACATGGTGGTGTATGAAGGCGAGAAGGAAGGAAGATGCTAAAGCTCTTTGTGACAAGACTCTTTGCAATGTTTTTTACCCTAAGTTGCACACATTTTATCCTCTCGGAAGGCCTCTCTGAACACTGATTCTCACCACATTGACTAATACCATCCACCATGCAGGGGCTGCCAACTGATCGACATATGCTGCAAATGGCATGACCCACCTGGTAGACACATATGGATGTCATTGACCTGCCTCTTTCCTCTGCCAATTAAACTGTGAGCTGGAACGTCATCTCTCAATAACACTGATGTGGGTGATGGCACCAAGTTAGCTCAGTGGAAAGACATTTACCATAGGACAAAGGGTTTGTGTCTTTTATTCTCTTAGCAGTGAAATTCAAAATAGCAAAAAGACAAAGACTATTTCCCCACAAAGAAACACAATGAAAATCTGTGTCTGCCAAATGCTAATAGCATAATTTATGCCTGAATTACCTGCATAAGACTTCGAATCTCTGCTCTTCTTTTTCTTATCTGCCTTGTATCTTATTCAGGTTTCACCTCCTTAATGAAGCCCGTCCTGACCCTTCAAGTGCTATAGAGAGCACTGAAAAAAATAATGAAACATGTAGCATAGAGTGTGTCATACAGCACAAGTTTAATAATGGAAGTGGCTCTGGTAGGAGTAGCAAATCTGCTTGTTGGATTGCTGTTGTTACTTATTATTCACCACTCACCTGCTGCTGTCAATGGGCACAGAATTAAATATACTGGGATCCCTTCAGAAGTGACCCAGATGAAATACACTACTCATCACATTATTCTACCCCTTCTTCCTCAGTCATTAATTCATGTATACATCCACTCACTCACGCATTCACTCCATCCCCAGACATTTCTTAAGCAGCCACTATGTGCCAAGCATTGAACCATGATCACTGAGAAAACAGTGGTAAATAAGGCAGACATGATCCCTGTCCTTGTAGAATTTTCTTGCTTCTGGGGTCAACCACAAGCCAAAATAAACAAACAAAATAATTGCCAGAGCAGGGAAGGGAGAGGCTAATTTTTATAAGTTGGTTAAGAAAAGAGTCTTTCAGGAGGAGAGTCTTAATCCTACATACTTTCACAAGAGCTGAAACTAGAAAAGGACCTTTCAATACCAGCAGACCCGCTGGAGGGGAAACTGTGCACTTTCACACAGGAGCAAAGCACTTTAGCGGGGAAGCATAGGGACCACAGTTTCTCGTAATCAACTTGTTTATGAATTTATCTAAATATGCACTAGTAACAGAATTATAGAAACGGCATAGTTTAGCAAACTTGATTCCCCATTGAGTATATATTATAGATGGCAAAATGGGACAAAGTTTTAGGCACCAAATGGTTAAAAAATTAGAAAACTCCCTTTGTCTCTCTGGGACTCAAATCCTTCTAAAATATTACAGATGATAAAAAACATCTACTACATGAAATCCTGAGATTATCATTATATATGTGATCATGCCACACTAGACCAAGAAATCTAACAATAAACTTTTAAAACATTTTGTGAAAAATATCTAGATTGGTGATATTAGCCTGATAAAGTTAGAATTTAAAATATAAAAATGTCAGATATTAAAACAGTTTCATGTTTTAGTTTATTGTTACATATGATTCAATAAAAATGGAAATGCAAGTTATTCTCTAGTTCTACATCCATACAACCTTACCCTGTCTACCTATGAAGAGGAAGCAGAAGAAAGAAAATGTATTGGTACCCATTTGTTGGCCACCTAAGCTTTTCTTCAAAAATATATTCTGAAGAGCTTTGGCTTTATAGCAAAATCAAGATATGCATGCAGGAAAAACTGTTGTAGTTGTGAACAATATATGTGATTTCAATGATACTAATATTATTTATAATCATTGATAGTAGGAAAGAGGAAAACACAGAGAGAACAAACACATTTCCTAGATCAGTTCCTGGGTGTTTGCCCGTCATTGTCAATCCCCCTAAGGGATTTTCTGGCTTGCTTTTCTTTTTTCATGGTCATATGTCACTGGTCAAGAGGTTAGCCTCTGGCACAAGGTTTAATCAAGATTTGATAATTAGGTTTTTCTTTCCTGTGATAAGGAATATTTTTCAAGTAATTACCTAATGAGAACAGGCAAAATGCGGCTGAATGTTAATTGATAAATACCCAGGAGTGCCCCAAAGCTCTATAGACCATCTGCCCTGAATTTTGAATGACAACCAATTGCAAGCCTACATCACAACCAAATCAATTCAGAACACTCTGGGTTCATACTGAAAGAACCACTCATCTTTACTACCAGCATACCTTATCTCAGCTTTGTGAGCTGATGCTAAAACAAGAATTCAAATGTTTTGATGATCTTCTTTTGACTGGTAAAATACTAAATGTCTCCTAGCACTGATCAGTATAATATCATATTTTTTCATGGAGAAAGTCACTAACAATCTGGATAAGTAAACTCAAAATGTATGAAGCTGGGTTCAGTAATAGAAATGACAACAAAAGTACGACAAAGGTAAAGCAGAGTTGGGAAACAGAGCCATAGTCTAATCCTAGGTCTGAACTTCTGAAGACTTAGGCAAGTATATCTTAAACTAGCTATCTTATTTGTAAAATAAGAGTAATAGGCCTACCCTCTAGGTCTGTTCCCACCTCCCCCAAGAGCATGTGCATCCAATGGTCTGGCATGTCATAAAATGTGCAGTATCATTAGCTCTCCAGGTTGGTGCCACACCCCAGTGTGCAACTTGCCGTGGCCTCTGAGTCCTACATTGTGCAAGTCACTCACTGTGCCTTGGCTAGCAAGCGATCTTAGATGAGACTAGTCATAGGAAGACAATGGATCAGTGCATTTTTCTCTGGAGGTCTAAATTTAAAAGTGTGAAAGGAAAGAAAGGCCATGTCTCTACAACCTCAGCAAGGTAGAGAATTGAAGACTAAATGAGCCAAATACTTACAGCACATTTTATGCCTGATTTAGTGAAGTAATTGCCTGTATCTGCCCTTACTTCTGGCCGGCTCTTAAATTCACCTCTAGCATCTAAGAATCACAATGCTTCAGCCAGTTCATGAGACACAGGCGTAGGAGGCTGCATGAATCAGTGATGAGTTCTGAGTGAAAGTTCTCCATGGAAATCATTGACTGATTTATAAATGTCTACCACTAGAATTCTCTGCAGTTTTACACACATGAAATTTCTCTGTGTTCAACACATAATAGTACCAAGCATCTGTAGGAGAGTAAATTGACACCAACATCAAAACGTAAACACATAAAGAACCAGGATTTTTATAAGGTCTGCTTTTCACATTTTCTTTTTCATATTCTATAAAAGGAGTCTAGGATAAGCAAAATGGTTGTCTAAATCTAACTGCAGACACAGTTTTAGCTCTTTTAACTGCATTAATCCTTCAAGATCCTCTCTCATAGTTTATAATATCAGTCAAGTTGTACTCCAGACATTTACCCTTTCCATATGTTCCTAGCAGGAAACGTGCCTGAAAACAGAAATTCAGAGAGACATGTGATATTCAATAATATAAAACATTTTCAAGGGGAACAAAAGGAACACTCCAATAAAAATATTTGTTGGATTTGTATCCAAGTATCATTCCTTTAGTAGCCATTGTTTTACTTCTAAGGTTTATTGTTATTTCTGAGATTTTTAAAATGTTCTTATATTAAGATGTTTTTATAATAAGATTATTTTGTCTCATTTCAAATTTCCTCTATCTAAAATGTATAGCTGAAGCCACTCCTCAAATGAGACTTTTCCCCACCATTTTCTGAAACTATAGAGATCACTTGATACAATAGTACAATTGTTCAGTCTATGGCACATCCCATTATATGAGACACCAGTGAAGACACTGGATGTTTATGATGTGTCACATCACTTAAAGGATTCAAACTAACATAATGGCCTGTGGGCATCTATCAAATGATTATTACATTTTTTGACAGTCTGCATTTTAATTTTGAGTTACTGAAAGAAGCCAGACAGCAATTTCTCTATGTAAAAGTATAAAAGTGTGACCACTAAGACTTCTCTACAGCATACAGAGGTGAAAAAGGGATGCATGGTAAATGTGGACTAAAACTCTGGATTAAATAATGCGATAGAAAGGGATGGGAAAGTTGTAAAATACCTTCTTTAGGAAATGATACAACAATAGTAAAATGTACTTATTGAAAACTCTCCCATGAGATATAA
This sequence comes from Pteronotus mesoamericanus, assembly GCF_021234165.1. Classification (NCBI taxonomy): domain Eukaryota; kingdom Metazoa; phylum Chordata; class Mammalia; order Chiroptera; family Mormoopidae; genus Pteronotus; species Pteronotus mesoamericanus. The sequence goes on from NW_026555310.1 coordinate 9,950,207, forward strand.
AGTTTTTATCTTCCTGCCTTTCAAATTAAGAAATCTTGAGAACTTAAGTTACAGTATTTTGTATAATGATATTCTTGAAGTTTTGCCAATAAAAGGGATTTTCTTACACTAAAAAAGCCATTTAAGTACAACTGGGGTAATGATGACAAACACATAGCAGGAATGATGCCCCTTGTCCCTGTTTGCCCATGGCAGGTGTTCACTATGCCCTTCTCCAGTGTGACAGTTAATTTTACGTGTCAACTGTGGGTAGACTATGGTGTCCTGTTGTTTGGTTAAACAATAGTCTATCTGTTGCTGTAAAGATATTGTTTATATGTGATAAACATTTATAATCAATAACTTTTAAGTAAAGCAGATCACCCTCTATAACTTGGGTGGGCTTCATCCAATGAGTTGAAAGCCTGAAGAGCAAAGACTGAAGTTTCTGGAAGAAGAACCAATTCTGCCTCAAGACTATAACATCAACTCACACCTGAATTTCCAGGCTGCCAGCCTGCCCTACAAATTCCACATTTCCCAGCCCCCATAATAATATAACTCAATTTCTTAACATGAATATACATATGTAATACATTTCTGTATCTATTACATGTGCTATATAGTATATATAATATGCTATGGATTCTGGAAGACTCTGATTAATATACCCAGTAAGTCCAGGCATGGTCTTTTCAGATACTTGCCCCAGGCAACACTAGTGGTCAATTAGAGATGACACACTCAATAAAATCTACTAGCCATTTCTACATTAGGAGATGTTGATATTTAGGGAAACAGCATAACATATAATAATGTAAAGTAAAAATTCCTTTTGTAATGTATTTAAGTACCTCTTTCTTTTAGGTATATTTTATTTGGTATTTAATCAGTTAGCTTAAATCAAAACATATCTCACAGTTCTTTATTATTTGTATTATAGAAAAGTTTTTCACAGCCTACCAGTAATAACAAAAAGCACAGAGAGGGGTTAAAACCAAAGCTTATATTAAAACATGATCTACTTAAGCTTTCAGACTTCATACGTGCTAAACCTGCAGTCTAACCAGTGTAGTTTGAATACAGCATAAAGCCATCCTTGAATATATGTCACCTAAATGAGTCTTTATGTGGAACCATGCAAAGAGTCTTGAGTGAGAATCTGGGAGACCTGCCTGAGACTGTGAGCAAGCCTTCAGCATCTCCGAGAGTAGGTGTTTCATTAGAAAATAATGTGATAGATTCAATGAATTTACCAGCCCTTCCCGCTTTGGGATAGCTGGGTCACAGCAGATGGAGAATGTGAATTAAAGACAGTTCATTTCAGAAACTTGTTTTTTAAGGTCACTTTAAAACTTCTATAATAGGTGACCCTACATATTATACTTTATGATCTAGATCATTTAGCATTACAAGAACCTCAGAATCCTAGTTAATTCCAACATTTACAATGGCAGTTTATTATAGTCATTAACTCATAAAAAAATGAGTGAGTTTGTGAGATTTGTATTATCTAATACTATCTGTTATAAATAGCTTTTGCAAAGCTTTCCATAATTTGATTTGTTAGAACTGTTTTAAATTAAGAGGTATTTTAAACATATTTTTTAAACTGCAGAACATAACAGAACAAACAACTATGTACCTATCATCCAGATGTATCAATGTGTTGTATTTTGTAATTTTATCTCAATTTTTTAAAGATAAAGCATTACAGAGACAGCTCAAGTTTCACCTGTCAGATCTCCTCTGCCAGCTTCTCCAACCCCACCCAGCCTCTACATATTGGTGTTCCCAAGCTTACTGTTAAGATGACTTTTCTTCTTTCTCTCCTCTTTCTCCCTAAATTATTTTATCCATTTCTTTAGATTTAAAAGTACAGTTACGAGGAAGACATGTTGTCAGAGGGCCTTAGTCATAGAGCCTGTTTTCACCATCTAAGGAATCTCCCTGCTCCTCCAGCCAGGCCACTTCTCTGATCCCCAGATTCATTGTATCTGGCCAACTACTTAACATCGTCACTGCTTTCCACCCCATCAACCTGTATGTGTCCTGCATCTCAGTAAATATTCCATCAGCAACTGGTTGATTAAGTCATATACTTCAGTGATTCTGATTTTTCTTTTTATTCCCCACATCTAAACAACACCTTATATTGTTGTGCCCACTACTTTCCATCCCCTCTGCTGTTAACTTGACTTCACAATGCCAGTACCTCTGACCTGCACAACAGCACCTGCCTCCTACATGACCTTCTTTGCCATTCTTGCCTCTCCAGTCAGTCTCCATGTTGCCTAAAAAGTAAACTTTTTAATATAGAAGATGGACAATGTTACTACAGTGATTAATCATTCAAAGTCTTCACATTACACCTAGAACAAAGTCCACATTATTAATCCCAGGCAACAAGTCCAACACTATCTGGTCCCTCAGCCTAATCCTGCCTATCACTTCAATCTTGTCTCATGCCATTTACCCTCTGCTCACTGTCTGAGGCTCATTCTGCCCACAACTCCATCACCAGTTTTTCCAATAAGCTCTTCTCCACTTCAGACCTTTATCTCATTCTGTTCCTGCTGCCTGAAAACTCTCTTTCATACATCCAGACTCCTTGACTGTAACTTATTCAGAAGGCCAATAAGAAGTTTATCAATCTCTCAACACAAACAGATATATGCTAAGGTAAGTTTTAAAAAATCCTTTCTTGATGCATTATAAATTGTAAATGTTTTATTTAGTTATCCACTTACCTAGTGTTTTGTTTGTTTGTTTCTCACCTCCACTAGAATATAAGTTCTAGCAGTCAATGGATATGTTGATCATGTTTATTTTTGTGATCCAAGAAATTCCCAATTCCTGAAACAGAGTGAGCATTTAAAAAAAATTAGATATTTAAAAAAAAAAGATATCAAATGTTTCATTTATCTGGTAAAAAAGGTCCCGTAGTTTAAAGCTCTTATCCTTCTACTCCTTATGTCACCAGACAAACAATCCATTTCTCTGACAAAAATATTTTGAATTTTCATACAGATCTCTAAGATAATTAAACAAAATAATTAGAAGAAAATAGAGAGGATTTTATATTTCATTTAGAGAGCCTGAAAGTTTCATTATCAATTTTGGATAGAGGTTTAGCTAGCTGACCAGGTAATAAGTAGGTAAATAGGTATGCAAATATACATTTATTTAAATGTATACAATATAAATAATAAATTTAATTTTCATTTATACCTTACAGTATGTGTATATACTGTATACATGTACTTACTGACTGGAGAGGCAAGCATGGCAAAGGAGGCCATGTAAGAGTCAGGTGCAGTTGTATAGGTCAGAGGTATTGGCATTGTGGAGTCAAGTTAACAGCAGAGGGGATGGAATGTATAGTATGTATCTATTTCATGTATATATTATGGCACAATGACATAAAGAAAACTTTTCTTAAAATTATAATAAAGACCATGCTGAAACAAGAGGAAGTATTATGATACGATGTTCAGTTAAAAAGTTTAACACAAAATGGTATTTTTAATAAAACTACAGGTATATAAAATATATATGTGTGTGTGTGTATGGAAAGTCACTGGTAAAAAATGAAAAACTATATCTTTATATAGTGTATAGTATGTATCTATTATAATGTATAGTATGTATCTATTTCATGTATATGTTATGAAATACAGTGTATAGTAAGCATCTATTTCATGAATATATTATGGCACAATGACATAAAAAATAAACTTTTCTTAAAATTATAATAAAGACCATGCTGGGAACATGAGGAAGTATTATGATATGATGTTCAGTTAAAAAGTTTAACACAAAACAGTATTTTCAATAAAACTACAGGTATATAAAATATATGTGTGTGTGTGTGCACGCATATGTGTGTATGGAAAGTCACTGGTAAAAATGAAAATAGCTGTTTCAGGATTTATTATATTATATATAATTTTCAAAATTTTATTCATGTTTCCTATCACCTTTTACATCAAAAGAAAAAATAAAGACAAACTGCACAATAAAAATCTTTCATGAAACTTTGTAAAGCTGATCTTTAGAGGTGAATTATACAATATCGTGCTACAGGTAACAGATATTTTACTGTTGATTGTTACAACTGCTTTGAGCTGTAGTCTATCTGTGGACATGTAACAAGACATTGTTCTTAAGTAAAACTGGAGACAATATAGCTATTTTAGGCAAATAAAGTAGACAATATTTTTTCATAAATATTGCTGATATTTAGCCCTTAGATCTTTCATCTATTCCCAAAACCAGTACAACAAGAAAAACAAAATAAAAGCCTGGATCTCATCACTCAGGACATAAATGTAATAAATGTTTATTTCTTTGGTGCAAAATTTGTATTTCCTTGAGTTAGTAGAAAATTAATGGTATTTCCATTTAAAACATATCTAAATATCATAGACTTATTTTATGCTCCATTATTTAAATCAAAATTTATTCTGTGACAGGTAGTATACCACCAAATGCACCACAAACATGGTGAAGGGCTATCCTCACCTTCGTTAAAAACCACAGAAAACAGTGCATCTCTCATAGGTGTTGCCCAGGCACTGTGGCCCAGGGCAAAGGGAACTCATGGAAGGCAAGTCAGTTCCTTCCATGAAGAGGACATTTGTACGGGCCTTTGAAGGATGGATGGGGTTTCACCAAACACAGAATAGATGGAAAGAGCAATCCATATTGAAAACAGGATAAGGAAGGGCATGTGAAGAACAGTCTTTAAAATCTCATCATCATTCTTGACCGGAGGAGGAGGCAACAGATGAAAGAACTAGTCTTTTCTTTTCTATTTGGAGCTGACTCCTCCTTTAATAAGAACCCAGTAGTTTATTTGTTCAGTTATATATTCTCCATAATGGGCAATAAATATAGCTTATTAACTTCATTATAAAAATTATATTTTTGATTAAAAACTTCAAGATAAAAACAGTGGAAAATGTCATAACATATATTGAAAGAAAAAAATTGTGTTACTATTATATAATGAAATTTTTTAAAATGTATGTTATATTCATGACAATTCCACATGTAGGATGAGAGGAAATTGTTCTTGGATTTATTTTTTAGATCAAATTTCAGAAACTTAATTTTTGTATGGACAATTGACCTGTTTTTTTTTAATGTCAATGTTATCATTACATGACACATTAAATGTTAGTTAGCAATATAATTTTAACACAGGATAGCATCAACTACAAAGTAGTCAACGCCGCCTGTAACAAATCTTCCATAACTAGATTGTAAATACATGCCTTTTGTTATGCAAGCTCTCCCTTACACAATATGAAAGGATCATAGAAATCAATGGCCTTTTAATTTGATATCTTCAAATGGATAAAGTGAAAGACATTTGTGTACTTTATAGCCATTAACAAATTCACAGAACATTTCAGACACACATACGTAATTTAAAAAATGTTTATATGTTGGAGAAACTATATAAGAAATGTCACTGCCCAATCATTACCTCTTTTTCATTGTGCCTCTTGCACGGGGACAATGTAATGTTAGGCACTCCTGTGAGTGATCAGGCCAAACTCTGCAAGGGCAAACCCCACCACATTCCCAGTCAGTGTTCCGTGCTTCAATTCCACAGAGAACTCCTATTTCATGTGTTTCTCATTTTGAGTTCTACCTCCTTGAATGCTATTTCCTCCCTTTTGGCTTTCACCAAGGTCAAAGGAATCTCCAGCAAACAAAAAATGCAAGCGTCCAGTCGTGTACTGGAAACCTGCCCACCCAGTGTCTAAACAACCCTAACTTTAAGTTTAACGAGTTCATTTAGTACACTACCAAGTGAACATCAAAATTCCAATGGTCAAGAGCAATAACATGATTTATTAATGATATTAACTGTGATGAGTTATTATCTTTTTTTTTTTTTTTTTTTTGGTCTCCAGCATATCCACAGGGGTAATCACAGGGACAATCGATCTCTTAACATCAGTTTCTACACAGCATCCAAGCTACAGTCTCTAATTCACCTCTGACATGCCCCACCTTACCCTGATCACAGAACATCTCAACATAATGCTGCTCATCCAGAGCAACAGAAAAGAACCCCCACAATTCTCATGCCAAGCAGGTAAAACCTAGACAGACCTATAGTGTGAGCACAACCTCAGGAATCAATTCTACTCTCCTACACTATTTATGGCCCCACATAAATAATCTTTTTCCTTTCTCATTCCTTGAAGGTCTGTGTTATAGCCAGAAAGACTAGATATTAGATGTGAATACTGCTTTGCAGAAACTTTCAGCAAAATCTTTAGAAGTAGTATCCTGGAAAAGTGAAGCATCCAGTTACTAATTACTAGATAAATTAGCAGAATTCAATTTTCAAAAGAGCTACCCAATTACTCACACTCTTTGCTGCCTCATTATGAACACATGTATGTGGAACAATTAGAATTTTATCACCAGACTGAAGCTGAACTTTCTTTTATAAATTAGAATACATTAAAAACCTCTCTCATCGTGAATTCTGTAAGTGGGTTTCAAAGATATTTAGAAATGTGGTTCTTGCTTCCCTAAAAGGAAATAATACATGAAATTTCATTGTAGCAACCCTCAGTTTATGTACTGCTTCTTCATTTTGGTGTTTTCCTATGTTAAATGTTTATATGTTACATCTCAGCCAAAGGCTCATATGACTAAATTACTCACTGTATAGCATTTTCCTACTTAAATTGTAGAGAAACAGCCTCCTGGAAGTCATTAAAAATACATTTCTAAGCATATATTTTTGATATAGATGTTCCAAAAAAGCAATTCAGTGTAAAAAATATTGGACTCATTTGGCTTGTTAAAACAAATTGTGTTCTAATAACGTGAAGGATAGTTTTTAAAATCCATATTCCAGTTCTGTTATTTCTTAATGGTTTTCAATTTTCTAAAATGAATTTATTCGTCGAAGAAATATTTTGAGCACTCGTGACGTCCTTGGCACTGTGCAAAGCACAGGAGACATCAAGGTGAGTGAGAAAATAGAGCCCCTGTGGTGGCATCAGGCTGCATGGTGGCAACTTAAGAGAGGTTCAGGCAATATATCACAGGGACATGGTGCTAGTTCAAGTACGGGGCAGGGACGGAGAGAAGTCAAGGAAGACACCTAGGCTTTCAGAGTTGACGAGAAGGCATCTGGTGGTACCATTCTTAAAGTTAGGGGGGAAAATTAGGTCCAAGAGAGAAGAACCAAGATGAAAACTGCTGAGTGTGATGTGCCTGTGAGATATCTAGACACCTGTGTCTCATAAGTGACAGAACAGGAAAGGTACCAGGATAGAGATATGTAAGGAGATAAATGAGATTAATTCCAGAAGTTTATGGTGTCAGGGACTCCATGGGAACAACACATTCTGAGGAAGAAGAATTGAGAGCTAAGTAAGTTCAGGACTAAGAAATATCCCTTGCATTGAACACTGAGGGAAGGAGGCTGATGTCCAAGGGGACAGCTTCAGTGGGTAGGGGAATAAAAGGGAAGTAATGGAAAGAGTGATAACAGACTCTTCTTTAACATGGAGAGAAAGAGACATTAGAGAATGACAGGGATCTGATGTTTTAGCTTTAAAACCCTAGGGGTAAATCCCACAGTAGCAGCTAGAAGGGTGACAATTGCACACGGGAGGTGGGTGAAGTGACTGGAAGCAGGGTGAGAGCCCAGCAGGCTTCCAGAAACAAGGCAGTGGCAATGACCCTTCTCTGAGCACCCCCAACACACACATACAATGCCACAAAGTGCTGAAGCAGGTTGCCTAACCCTGGCAATTATATAAGGCTCTACCCCACACAATTTACAGGTACCTTGTCTACAATAGGCCACACTATTAAGACAGGGAGTCAAAGCAGCTCAACCTAATCCACAGAAATTGGGGCAGCAAAAAAATATGGCCCAAATGAAAGAACAGAACAAAGCCCCAGAAAAAGAACTAAACAAATTGGTAATGGGGGAAAAGAAGGGGAAGGGTCAAGTCAAGGAACATGTATAAAAGACCCATGGACAAAGCCAGAGTGGGGGAGGATTGAGGGTGGGCTGGGAAAAAATGGTTGTGGGAAAATGGAGACAACTGTACTTGAAGAAGAATTTTTAAAAAAATGGAGATAGCCAACTTATCAGATGCAGAGTTCAAAACACAGTTGATAAGGATGTTCGGAGAACTCATTGAATATGGCCACAAAATAAAAGAATAAATGAAGGATATTCTAAATGAAATAAAGAAAAATATACAGAGAACCAACAGTGAAGGGAAGGAAGCTGAGATTCAAATAAACAATTTGTAACAAAGGAAGAAATAAACATTCAACCAGAACAGAAAGAAGAAATAAGAATTAAAAAAAAAAAACAAGGAGAGGCTTAAGAACCTCTGGGACAACTTTAAACATACCAACATCCAAATTATAGGGGTGCCAGAAGGAGAAGAGGAAGAGCAAGAAGTTGAAAACTTATTTGAAAAAATAATGAAAACTTCCTTAATCTGGCAAGGGAAGTAGATATACAAGTCCAGGAAGCACAAAGAGTCCTAAACAAGTTGGACCCAAAGAGGACCACAACAAGACACATCATAATTAAAATACCAAAGGTTAAAGATAAAGAGAGAATCTTAAAAAAAAGAGAAAAGCAGAGAGCTACCTATAAAGGGGTATCCATAAGACTATCAGCTGATTTCTCAAAAGAAGCTTTGAAGGCTAGAAGGAACTGGCAAGAAGTATTCAGAGTGATGAAAAGTAAGGTCTTACAACCTAGATGACTCTAACCAGCAAAGGTGTCATTTAGAATGGAAAGGCAGATAAGGTACTCCTCAGACAAGGTAAAGCTAAAGGAATTCTTCATCACCCAGACATTATTACATGAAATGTTACAGGGACTTATTTAAGAAAAAGAAGGTCAAAGCTATGAACATTAAAATGACAAAAAAACTCACAACTATCAACGACTCAATCTAAAAAACAAAAATAAAAACAAACTAAGCAAACAACATGAACAGGAACAGAATCATAGAAATGGAGTTCATTTAAAGGGTTGTCAGCTGGGAGGGAGAAGGGAAAGAATGGGAGGAAAGGTGCAGGGATTAAGAAGCTTAATTGGTAGATACAAAATAGACAGGGAGATGTTAAGAATAGTATAAGCAATGGAGAAGCCAAAGAACTTATATGCATGACCCATGGACATGAACTAAGGAGGAGATTGCTGGAAGAAAAGGGAGTCCTGGGTGGAGGGGGGCAAAGGCAGAAAAATTGACAACTGTAATAGTATAATCAATAAAATTGACTTTAAAAAAACCCTAGAGGAAGGATTTTAGTTTTGTAAGAAAGATGAGATTTGAAAAGATATCTGTACCTCTATGTTCATTGCAGCATCATTTAAAATAGCAAATATTTGGAAACAACCTAAATATCCATTGATGAATGAATGGATAAAGAAGTAGTGGTACATATATGTATATACACACACATGCACACATACACACAATAGAATACTAGCTACTCCTGGGCCATTAGAGAAATGAAATATTGACATTTGCAATAATATGGACTTTAAGATTATTATGATAAGGTAAATAAATCTTACAGAAAAGACAAAAATCATATGATTTTACTCATATGGGAATATTTTTTTAAGAGAGAGAAAAAAAACAAACAAAACAAAAACAAACTCATAGATACAGAGCAGAGATTGGTGATAACCGGAGGAGAAGAGGAGTCAGAGGCCAAAAGGGTCAAATGTATGAAGACAAATTAAAACTAGGTTTTTGATGGTGAGCAGACTATAGTGTATACAGATATTTAATTATAATGTTATACACCTGAAACTTATGGAATGGTATATACCAATGTTACCTGAATTTAAAAAAAAAAAAAGAACAATCAAACTTGACTGTTTAGTCATTTTTGGAAGGGCACCTGTGGAAAAGAACATAGAGATAAAAGCATGAAAGAGATAGTATCACTAACCTTGTGTAACAAATATTTCCAGTGATAACCTGGATTGGACTTATTAATAAAAAAATAAAAAGTTTTCTCCATATCTGTATTACTGTCTCTCTGTATAACTAATACTTTGTAGTCAATTTTTTAGTTACTAACAGTTGACCTTTGAACAACACATGCTTGAAATGCACAGGCCTAATTCTGCATTAATTTTTTTCAATCAATACAGTTGACCCTTCCTACCCACAAGTTTTGCTTCCACAGATTCAACCAATTGTGGATTTAAACTGTATTTTCTCATTCCCAACTACAGTTTACAACTACAGACTCCAAACCATGGGTGGCAATACTGTTTTTTATTTGGAAACAAATGGTACCCCTAACCCGGCATTGTTTAAGGGTCCACTGTATACTTAAGTACCACCTCCTTCCACAAAGGGATTGAGGTAGCTAACAACATAATAACAAAACTAAAACTAGTATTACAACATTACAAACCAGATGTGGGGATTTAGACTAAGGGGAATAAGAGTAGAAATATAATAAAGTCAGATATAAGAAATATATACAAAGTCTTGTAGATTTCCTAAATAAGTGACAAAATTTACCAATCACCTGAGCTTACTAGTCACCAAAACAAAGAGAGAAACACAAAGTGTTACAAGGCGCAGAGTCTGAAAATTAAAGACAAGCCAGTCGCCTAGCAGAGACATAGCTGCTTCTCCTTAAATCAAGACCAGAGAACAATTTGTTCTTGTTATCACAAAGATGACACAATGAGGGGAAAAAATGCCTTCCTTACAACATGTCAACAACTGATAAAGTAACAAATTTCAAATATTGTACCTGTTTCTTACGCCCCAATATATCCCAAAAGAAAATGATACCAGATGGCAATTTATATGGGTTCCAAGAATGCAGAACTCTAACATCTGCTTTGATAGATGGTTTAATTTAGAATATTTTAGAGGAATGGAAAAGCTGCATCCCCTGTAAGTATTCATACATAAATATTATTAAATAGCATTTTTTCCAACTAACACTATAGTAAGGTTTATACAGCAGAAAATTTAAGGTTGTATTTTATAGCAATAACCTTGAGCACAAATGTAGGCAGTCAATTAGTCAGGGAGGTGTAGCACAAAATGTCCTAAGTGATGGGCATACATGGAGAAAAGGAATTGAGGAGTTATCAGACATCCTAGGTTGCCTAGGACAACCCTAGTATATGCCTGTAGTAGAGGCATAATTTTTGACAGTGCTCCCCTACCACTTTCAAATGCATTCCTATTTGGACAATAAATTATGTGGTCGTCTTAGTGGACACAGTTAAGGCTATCTATTTCTGAGTTGTCCATAATAAGTTCTTAGCTATTAGTCTAGTATCCAAAAGCCAAACTCCAGTCTCTTGGCAAGTAGGCACAGAGTAATTTAGGGTTCATCAGATTTAGGCAGGACAAGAGTCTGAAAAAGGGATGTGAAGCAAACCAGTTTTCTAAAACAAGGACTCCAAACTGAGGAAGAAAACAGAAACAGACATTCAGAGTCAGACAAATCTCAAGGGCCACTGGAAGCTAGTCCCAGATAGTTCATCTAGAACGCCTTAAAAAGTTACCCTAAGATGAGAGCCACTTTGACACGGGGTGGTAAACACACAATACAATATACAGATGATGTAGAGTTGAATAACCTACATAAAATTATTTAATCCTCACCTAAGGATATGTTTATTGGTTTTAAAGAAAGAGGAAGAGAGGGAGGGAGAGAGAGAAAGAGAGAGACATATTGATGTGAAAGAAACATCAGTCGGTCGCCATGTATGCTCTAACCTGGGTATTGAACCCCACAGCCTAGGTATGCATCCTGACTGGGGATCAAATCTGCAACCTTTTGGCGGGAGGATGCTCCAACCAACTGAGTCACCCAGCCAGGGTTGAAACCTGTATAATTTTTTATTAACAAATGTTACCCCAATAAAGACAAAAAACAAATAAACAAAAATGTCCTCCAAGAAGGTACTAGGCTGAGCTAGCAGAAATGATCAAGAAATATCAAAAGGCTGAGAATCAGCCATCCATGACACAATCTTACTATACTGGAGTTTGAAGAAGGTAATCTCCAAAAATCTGAGTGAACACAATTAGGAAACATAAATCCAAAAGTATTAAAAATATTCATACCATTTGACTTAAATATGCTTCATCTTCCCTGGCTGGTGTGGCTCAGTGGACTGAGTGCCAGCCTGTGATCCAAAGGGTCGCAGGTTTGACTCCCAGTTTAGGCACATGCCTGGGCTGTAGGGGGCCTTTGTTCCCAGTAGGGGGCGTGCAAAGGGTCACCACACATTGATGTTTTTCTCCCTCCTTCCCTTCTCCTCTCTAAAAATAAATAATTAAATATATTTTTAAAATGCCTCATCTGAAAAACTAATCTAAGAAATAATTTGTTATATTGGCAAAAATTATGTGCAGGGATTTTTATAAAAGAATTATTTGTAGTAAAAAAAATGTAATTTTTTAGCTATATAAAATCACTTAAATTAGTTATGATGTATCCTAATTGAATAATATTGGAGAATTAAAAAAATAATCATACTCTTAAACAATATTAAAATGGAAAATGTTTGAATGTAATACACAAAATCGTAGGTACCCTTTGAATTATATTTATATACATAAATTTGCATACTTAAATAGTATTTGAAGAACAAAATCAGTGATTACCTATGGACTGCAAGAATATGAAGCTTTTATTTCTTCTCCTTCTTTAAACTATTTGATTTTCCAAATTTTATGTAATAATAAGCATTTATTCTTTTAAAATCAGCATTACAGTATTGCTATTAAGGTCAAATAACTCATCTTTTTCAAAACATTTTCCTAAAGTTTAATAAACAGTAATACTGCTTAAGTTGCTGTACATCTTACAACTGAAAAGTCTGATTCTCTTGGTCTAATATTTGGCATAGACAGGGTTTAATACACTCCCTCAGCTTGTCTTGATGTTTATTAGTTATTCAATTGCTTTTCTAACACTATATGTTAGTGTATCTTTAGGACTAAATTATCAAGTCATCAAATTTCTGTGGAAATTTAACATTTGGCAGATTATTATTGCCAACATAAGTCTAGAGTTATGATGTCTCAAGAATACTTTTCAGAAATAATAAATTAGATTTGTGGATGGAATTGGCTTATACAATAGTCTACTACCTACACACTGTATTTACTGACCTTTTGCATTTTTAGAGTGTGATAACTAACTGGTAGTCACAGTAAGATCTTGCAAGCATTAGTAAGGACTCTATTGTTAACAACAAAAATTAAATAATGCTTGATATAATTTATGTTAAATATAGTATATTAAACTTTGATTCTCTGAATATACACATATAATTCATTCAATAGATGAGTGTTAAGATCTACTCCAATCCTGAGATTTTATGATTGCGAGAATTTATTATACAGTACTTAATATATGATAAATATCCTTTAACTAGGCTATTCAGAATGATCGCAGAATTTTTCTGTAAAAATCTATTTTTTACTGAATTTACATATATATTAGCATAGTTCCAGAAATCACAGGAATTTAGAAATTATGAAGATTTGTTTTTAAAAGTTAAAAAAAAGAACCCACAAACAGATCAATTCATGGTCAAATTATTCCTTTGACAGAGTTTTAAATGTGTGTCATTGAGCTTGACCCTATGTTTTCTAAGCAAGTCTAAATATTAGTATTATTTGGTTCATAGGAATCTCAGAACACATGTTTTGTGAAATACTAAATTACCTTTATTGTTTTAGCCAGATTCAATTAGATATGTAGTTACTCAAAGCTGAAATTATCCTGACACAGTAGACATATTTAGCAAAGCCAGTATTTTCTTGGTTGATTTGGGAGAGGTTTGTGTTTGAGAACGTACTCATTTATGACTTCCAGTGCACACATAAATATGCTTTCGCTTACAGTACTGAAGTGGGAAATAATTCATGTTTAATTACATTTTAACTGGTCATTCTCTTGCCATGAAATCCATGAAATTGGCATTAAACCAAAGTGATTAAATGCAAGTCCAGAAACAGCAAGACCATTTGATGAAACCAAATTATAGAACCAGTGCTTAATTCAGCGGCTCAGCATTTAGACTAATTAGATTTCTTTTGCATTAATTTGAGACTAAAACAAATGGCAGTTTAACTTTTACCTATTCTACTCTAACTGCACTATGACAATTGGATAAAAAGTTAAGAGCTAAATGAATCATTTTTGCATTTTATCTACAAAATGTCAAAACTCCAAAATATTGAGAACATCAAAATGTTTAACACTATGTTCTCCAAATCAGGCGGTGGTTTCCTCAGTATTCATCTGGATGCTGTTGTGTCACTGCCTCCAGGATTCCCACCTGCTGCACATCATTTCACCTGGAAGCAAACTCTGAGTATGTGCCCCATTCTCATTTTTATAACTCATGTAGAGTCATAAAAGGTAAAATGTTAACATCATTTTAACAAGTCTGTTTCAAAATATTTCTATGTCAATGTTCTAGCAACCAAAACTTGTATCCGCTTACTTATTTACAAATATAGCATCAAAAAGTTATCGACATTATGATCATAATAAAAGATTAGATCACAAGATTTATGGCACTTAAAGTTGAAGGAATCAAAATCAGGAATAATGGGTTAGATAGTTCAGTGATCACTTGATCACATACTACCTTGGTCTGGATTCAGTTAGGAAGCAGAGCCACTACATGTGTGGAAGATAAAGTGATATAAATAATATAGGAATTAGAGCTTTTATGAATGTGGGAAGAACTGGGCAGTAAACACCTGCAAGGCCACAGCTAGAACATCAGAGAAGCAATTACTCATGACCTCAGCCCACAGCACTAGAAAAGGCAGAATCACCAAGAAGGTCAAAAAGCCACCACATTTGGCTATCATAACTGTGGAGGAGGGGCTCATAGAGATACCTATGATGTTATCATGTCTGGCAGTCACAGCTGGAAAATCAGGCTCCTGGACAGGTCTAGAGAGCTACCACATCTGCCCAACATATTCTCACCATGGCCTCCAAAGAATAATGACTTCTGCTTTATTTATAACTTCCAAATCTTCCAGTAGATCTTCTCATTTGCAAACTCTATGCCAGAGACATACAGTAGCACAAATTCTTAGAAACACATTTATCAGACTTAGAATTGTTGGGGCTGGGTCAACTCAACATTCGTAAACATTCCTTTTACCCATATTTAATTTCCAAACAAAGACAGAACATGTTTCCATCTAATTTATTGCAACTATACTTCATTCAATTGAAGACATTCTGACTTCCACAAAAAGATGAAACACAAAGTTTCATATCATTTTATGCATCTCTGTGTGCAATTTCTTTCTCTTTTTTTTGCGTATGTGTTTTTTTTTAATTTATAAAGCATGTTTATTCTATTACAGTTGTCTCAATTTTTCCCCTTTACCCCCCTCTACCCATCCCACCTCTACCCCCCACTCCCACAGTCAATTCCCACTCTGTTGTCCATGCCCATGGGTCATTCATACATGTTCTTTGTCTAGTCCCTTCCCCTTCTTTCCCCCATTGTCCTCTTTCCCCATCCCCTCTGGTCACTTTCAATCTGCTCCATGTTTCCGTGCCTGTGGTTTATTTTGTTCTTTAGTTTATTTTGTTGAATAGATTCCACTTATAGGTGAGATCATATGGTAATTGTCTTTCATCAACTGGCTTATTTCACTTACCTTAATATTCTCCACTTCCATTGATATTGTTGCAAAAGGTAGGAGTTCCATCACTCTCTCTTTCTTTCTTAAATGCAGATTGATCTTATTTAATGTCAAAGTTAATTATAAAATATTTTAAAAAATTTAAAACCATTATAAAGTCTCAGCAATTAAACATGACACCAGCACAGAAATAATCAAGTAGATCAATGAAATATAATGAACATTCTAGAGACAAACATATATATCTAATGATATAATATATGATTAAGCTGATATTTCAAATCAATATATAAAATAAGGATTGTTCAACAAATAAGGTGCATGAACCACTATTACTTGAAATAAAACAAATATAGAGCCCTATTTCACAGATTATACAAGAAATATTCGGATGAGTTAAAAATCAATATGTAGAATCTAAAGAGTTTTAGAATAAAATAGAACTAATATTTTTCATGACTTGAAGTAAAATATTCAACCCCAGAAGCTATAAATATTGACAATATGACTATATTAAACATTTAACTATACAGTAATATACATATAAAAAAGTTAAAGGACAAGGAATAGACTAGAAAAGTATTTGCAATACATCTAAAACATGATTAATAGTTTGTTTGTTTTTTTAGGGAAAAAAGTTCTACAAACCTTTAACCAATAAATGGATAAAGAATACCAAAATATCACTCAAAGCTTTTTTTAAAAAAAATAATAGAAATAGGCAAGAAATATACTAAAACAGGGTTAGTTTCAACAAATAATAAAGGAACAATTAAAATAATATCATTGTCATAATCAGATTAATGAGTAATAAAAATATTGGTAATATCAAGTATTGGAACTGGGTATTCATAGAAACTTTTTCTTCATTTTAAAGCAGTTCCTTTAGCATATTTTGCAGTGCTGGTTTGGTGGAGGTGTAGTCTTTTAGCCTTCTTTTGTCTGGGAAACTCCTTATTTCACCTTCCATTTTCACTGAGAGCCTTGTGAGGATGAGCAGTCTTGGTTGCAGGCCTTTGCTTTTCATTACTTGGAATATTTGTTGCCACTCCCTTTTGGCTTGCAGTGTTTCTGTTGAGTAGTCAGCTGCTAGCTGTATCAGAGCTCCCTTATATGTTAGTACCTCTTTCTCCCTTGCTTGCTTTAGGATTCTCTGTTCGTCTTTGATATTTGCCATTTTAATGATGATGTGTCTTGGAGTGGGCCTCATTGGGTTCCTCTTGAACAGGACCCTCTGTGCTTCCTGAACTTGTGTGACTTTCTCTCTCCTCCAATTAGGGAAGTTTTCCATCATGACTTTTTCAAGCAGGTTCTCTATCCCTTCCTCATCCTATTCTCCTTCTGGTATCCCCTATTATACGGATATTATTATGTTTCAGGTTGTCCTGCATTTCCCTTAATGACGCTTCATTCTTTTTGAGTCTTTTTTCCTTTTCTTGCTCTTTCTGGGAGCTTTTTTCTACCTTGTCCTCCAGCTTGCTGATTCGGTCCTCGGCTTCATCTAGCCTGCTTTAGATTCCTTCTACTGTGTTCTTCAACTCAGAAACTGTATTCTTCATTTCCTCTTGTCTCTTATTGGTAGTTTCTATGTCCTTTTTCATGCTGATATAGTTTGCAGTAAGTTCCTTGTAATTTCCCTGTAGTTTTGGTAATTCTCTCTGAGCTGACTGAGCTCATTGAGCTTCCTTAGAACCGTTGTTTGGAACTCAATATCTGATCGTTTACTTGCCTCTATTTCATTTAGTTCTTTTTCTGGGGATTCCTCCTTTCTCTTCGAGTGGGGCTTATTTCTTTGTCTTCCCATTATTTGTGAGACTCTTCTCTTTTGCTTCTGCTTCTTGAGTTGATCTGTCTTGATTTCCTGACTTTGTGGTGTAAACTTCTATGGTTGGAGATTGCTGTTTTTACTTTCTGGATCTGCCTCTGATGATGTCATATGTTGACCCCATCTGACCTTAGGCAGTCTGTTCGAGAATCCAGGAATCTTCCAGGAATCTACTGTTTGTGGCTGTCTCCTTCAGCTGTTAATCTATGCACTCCGCACTCAGCAGGGTGCCTTAGACAGCTCAGGGCAGGGCAGAGTCTCTCCTGGGGGTGGGGTGGTTGGGCCCTTTCATGCTACTGCCATATGGGGGAGGAGTCAGCACTGGGATCCCACCAGCTACTCTCTCTTTTCTCTCCCCAAAGCTTCTGTCCCCAGTCTCTCCTCAAGTGTCGCCAGTCTCTGCGTCCCTTTTAGCCAGGAATCTATTGTCTGTGGCTGCCACTCTGCACTCAGCAGGCAGCTTAGACAGCACTGGGCCAGGTGGAATCCCACCTGGGGGTGGGGCTATTGGGTCCTTTGATGCTGGTGCCGCTTGGGGGAATGGTCTCTGCCTGATCAAGATGGCTGCTGCTGCATGGGGATCCCACTGGCTACTCTCTCAGTTCTCTCCTCAAAGCCTCCTTCCCCAGTCTCTCCTCAGGCATCTCCAGCCCACTCTGCCCCCACCTTTGCCAGAGACCAGGGTAAGTGGCTGCAAATAAAAATTTTGCGTTGGCCCTTTAGAAGGCTCTCTGCATCTCCAGCCGCCTGTCTCTAGCAGAGAGCAATCCTGCTGCTTTTCGAAGCTGGCTGTTTTCTGTGTACTGTTTGGGCTCTGGTGCTGTGGGCT
The DNA here is from genome assembly GCF_021234165.1 of Pteronotus mesoamericanus. NCBI lineage: Eukaryota > Metazoa > Chordata > Mammalia > Chiroptera > Mormoopidae > Pteronotus > Pteronotus mesoamericanus. The sequence continues at coordinate 9,968,541 of NW_026555310.1, forward strand.
AGAGATCCCCACCTTTGGTTTAGACCCCACTCCTCTCAGGGGGATCCAACTGGCCATTTCAATATCCTTGTGGTGCTGCTGCCCGTAGGTGCCCTGCCTGCCTTCTCGGGTCTGTACCGCACTCCTTACCAGTTAGATTGCGCTAAAGCCAATTCTTCTGTCTCTGAGGTTACAAGTCTCCTCTCTCATTATTGTTCAGTTGTTTGTTCCAGGTGGTTTCTCCCCAATTTAGTTGTAATTCCAGGTTGGTCCTGGGAGGAGGTCAGTGTGACTTCCACTCACTCCTCCACCATCTTGATTCCTACTTCTTTTCTAGATGATTCACACTCCCCCTTTGATATTCCAGAGTTTAATAATGAGATACAAGGTTGATCATTGTTAGCATGTTTTAGATTATATAAAAATTATGCAGAAGAAAAAAATGATTAATATATGTGAATATATTAATATCAACACAAAAACTTACACATGACTTCTGCAGCCCTTCTTTGAGAAAATACTCACATGGCTGTATTATTTATATATAATATCGTTCTTACGTTACTATTCTAAATTCTAATTTCATCAAGTACCTCAACTAATCTTATTTTTTTGTGAGATGTAGTAACTCCCGTCTTTATTCCTGAGGGGCTTGTGTTAATAGCAGTTATGTTTGTATTATTTTACCACACAACATTGGAAACTGAGTGACACATTCAGTAAATCTTCCAAGTTCCAAGCATGGACACTTTTGGTGTCACTGTATCAGACCAACTCAATTTCTTCTTCATAATCAGGATCAGTCTTCTAGCCAAAACATATCCATTTATTCATGCTGTATTAGTGGCATGAAGTTAGGGTTAGGGTAGCCAGGTGACAGTCTTAACTTCTAGTTCAATGAAGCCATTGTTATTTCCCTTGGTGGGACCATTCCTTCCTTATGAACTAAAATATCTAAACTTAGGAAAATTAAATAAAAGGTGTTTTGATAGCAAATCAATAAGATAAATATTGTGGGTTGAAAAGGGTATGGGTGTATAAATGATGATGGAAGGAGGCTTGACTTGGGGGTGGTGAACATACAATACAATACACAGATGATGTATTATAGAATTGTATACCTGAAACCTATGTAATTTTATTAACTGGTGTCACCACAATAAGTTCAATAAAAAAGAAAAAAGGATCTATATTGTGGATTCACTCTCATTTTTTCTACATTTTGTTCATCTGGGCAATACCTCCAACACCTGTAGCAGGAGAAAAGTTGCCTGGGAGGAACCCTCACAGCCTAAGGGACCAGGTGCAACATTTTGATTGTTTTAGTTTAGTTCTACCACTGCCTATATACTGCATTGACTCCAAGTCAAGTCCTGACAACCACAGGACAATTTTTCCTTTGATGCTCCTGCTCCACTATCCCTTATCTTTTACCCTCAATTTTTTAAATGGGAAACTAACCAAGTCAACAGCAGCAAACAACAAACCATTGATTATTATTCCTGAAATCCTTAAATCATTTTCCCAGAATCTAGCCTAAGCAAGAAAATAAATACTGACTTTAGAGGAAATCTTTTTAAAATGATGGTAGCAATGCATCAATCTATCTGTAACCAGGATTTCTACATGCTTAATAAATAAGAACCAGTTGAATGAAAATTCATGTAAATGGGTTTCAGGAGATAACAGTCAATATGAAGACACTTAAAGACACATAAAACAACTTAGTCTAGAAAAGAAAATGTTATGGAGTGACATTAATCTTCCAGTATCTTTCTCATTTTCATCCAGAGTAATTAATGAGAAAACTTTAGGTTAACAGAGGGGGAAATTTTTTTATTAGTAAAAAAGATTAAAGGAGCTGGAATGGATTATTGAAAGGAGACTATGAGACTTGCCTGTGGTTTCTGAGAAAATCTTGTAAGACAGGGATCAAGGGGGTGACCCATAAGGTTCTTATAATTTTTAGCTTTTTATATTTTATCTCATTTTCATAGAGAGAAAAAAAGTAACCCAGATGTCTGGCAATATAATATAAACGTAACAGAACAAGGTAAAATCATTATCTTACATCCATTCCAGGGTCAGAGAAGGGTTTGGGGCGGTGACTCTGAAATCTTTATGTTCGACGGAGCACCTTCTCCCCCATAGCTTTCTTTTGGCCCCTCAACAGCCCTATGATGTCTGTGTCATTAACTCCATGTACCTTATATGGCTACTTAAGGTTACACAACTGGGAGAGAAAGAAGAGGGCACATGGAATACTTACTGGCTTCTCACGAATAAAAGCTCCCATGAATAAACTTTCTTCTACATACTTTAGTCAATATTAAAATAATTTGGCAAACACAGCACAAACTTAAATAAAGACAATTGTGACAAATAAAAGAAATATCTTCCAAATCAATTCACATTGATTAATGTTCTCAAAAGGTGTCAGGAGAGGAAAGGCATTATGACATAGAGTAAGAGTTTATGCTTTTAAACTTGTTAGATCTTTTGTATCCTCTGGCAGGTATGAAATGCATTACATTGGGAAAGTTATTTAGCCTCTCTGAGGCACTGTTTCTTCTATCAAAATGGAGGAGAAAACACATCCTGCAGAGGTGTTTGGAGTAGGAATTTCCCAAGAGAGTGCATTTTTCTTTTCTTCCTTTTTTCCATCTGCCTTCATTTGTTCATCCTGTACTTAATTTGGTCCCTTCAGTTTTTATTAAGACAAAATGGAAGTCATCTTGCACTAGTATCATATTTATGTGACCATCATGAATTGCAGAGATAAAACAATCAGCTGCTATAACAATGAGGTTATATGTCCAACCAAAGGGTGTTCAATACAATAATCAAGAATTACTAAATTAAAATGCTTTGAATTTATCAGAAGAATCAGCAGTACTAGTGCTACCCTACCTCTAGAGTGGCACTTTCCAATAGAAATACAATGTGAGCCACATATGTAATTTTAAGCTGTCTACTAGCCACACTGGAGAAAGTGAAAAGGACAGCAGTGAAATTTTATAATGTTATCATGTCAAAATGCAATCAATATAAAAATTCTGAGATACGTTTATTGTTTTCTGTCTTTTTTTACACTAAGCTTCTGAAATCAGTGTGTAATTTACACTTACAGTACATTTAGATTCTAGACACATTTAAAGTGCTCAGTGGCACCTCGTGACTCATGGCTCCCACATTGAACAGCATAGTACTAGACCTCAGTCTTCTGGGAAGAACTGAACATACAAACCAGAAGCCACTGGAAGGAAGCCAACTCACTACTCTTGTAGGTAATGACAGGTTGCTAAGACAGATTTCAGGTCTGTGCTGAGTTCCGGGGCTAGAAACTAAGTGCCTTTTGGGGAGCCTCTGACCTCCTCATGAACTTTTTTTGTGACTATTTAGAGGTTTTGATCATTGACCTGTGAAGCAAACAAACAAACAAACAAACAAACAAAATCTTGGGACCAAGAAGATATACTCCTAAATGCCCAAAGCTTTGGTGAAAACAAAAGGACGCGAGGAAGATCCAGAGCTGCGAAAGCATTTTATGGTCCAGCTGTGAGGTCTTAAAGCCTTGAGTCAGTGGGAAACACCCGAATTAGTTCTACAGATTTTTTAAAAAGTACATTTGGGGCAATTTATATCTTTCATTTGCTTGCAAAAAATCAATGGAGCCTCATTAAGGAAAGGAAAAGGTTGGTTTTTCCACTAGTTTCTTTCTCTTTGTTTCAGTATGAACTGGTGTGAAGGCTATAATTATCTGGTGTATTTATAGGATTATTTGGACTAGAACAAACCATTATAAATTTGGTCATCAACTTTTTAAACCTAGCCAGTTAACAGGGAGAAGTTTTAATTTTTGGACAATTAAAAAACACATTTCACATTTCATTTTTCTCTTGTAGAAGGTTTTAAAATTTGACTTCTGACAATCCCAATGCTGGTATCCCAAGTCAAGCCCTCACTGCACATCACTTGGACTCTTGCTAAAGGCTTCAACTTGCTATTTGAACTTCAGCTTGACTCTACCCTCCAGGTATTCTACCCACCCCCAACCCCCATCCTGTCTTTTGTTACTCCACACCATATCAGCCTTCCTACAGTACATCTCTGGTCATTTCATTTCTATCACTAATAATTATTTTCAGTTGCCATGTCCCAGGCATATGCACTTTATCCATTTAAATCCTTATAACCATCCTTCAAAGTAGTGACTCTGACATTCACATTTTGCTACTGAGGAAACTAAGGTCTAGACAAAGCCTAAGATCAAACAATTTATGAGTGGTTGAACTAAGATTTGAACCCCAACAGACCGAGTCTTATTGCATGAACAAGAAGCTATCTCAAAAATACTTGATGGTTGCCCTGGCCTGGTGAAACCATTGGTTGGAGTGCTGTGCTGCACACCAAAATGTTGTGGATTAGATTCCCAGTCAGGGCACTCATCTAGGTTGTCCTGTGTGTGCTGTGATCTCCAGTCCAGGCACGTATGGAAGGCAACTGATTGATGTTTCTCTCTCCCTCTCTCTCTTTCTCCCTTCCTCTTTCCCTAAAATCAGTAAAAACATATCTTTGGGTAAGGAATAAAAAAATACTTGGTGGCTCCTCATCCTCTTACAAATCTGCAGCAAGACCCTCCATTATCCAGCATCCTAATTTCCACAAAACCATGTTTTTATTTCATACCATTTCCTCTGTCTGAAATGCCTAATTGTAATTTAAACCATTTTCAAGGCCCATCTTATTTCCCCCAGATGAAACTGGTATCTTCATTTTCTGTAGCAGAAACTGGTCTTTCTTTTGTAAGGGTCCCCTTAGAAACCCTTTACAGCATTATTAATTCACTTAAGACACTGCTTTGTCAAACTAGCTGTTTGACCTTGGACAAGGCAACTACTATCTCTGATCTTGTTTCTTCCTCTTTGTCCAGTAAGGATAATAATGATGCCCTATCAGTTTACTTCTCAGGGTGGTTAAAAAGTCAAAATGAATTATAAATGTTAAAGAGTGCAGTAAGCTGCAAATACAGTCTACGAAACAAATTCTTGGTTTTCATCATTGTATTCCCTTTAGTGCTTGGCCCTATGCCTTACACTGAAATGAACCTATGTCTTGAACTGGCACATTTACCCCTAAATTGTGAACATAAAAAAATAAAAAGAACACAAGAAAACATTCCCTAACGATCTTTTAATTTGTTAGGTTTAATTATTTATTTCAAAATTATCTAGATGGAATATAAATATCTTTCGAGTGCACATGGAATGTTTTCTAGGATAGACCACATTTTAGGACACAGAACAATCTCAATAATTTAAGAAGACTGAGATCATAAATTGTATCAAGCATCTTCTCTGACCACAGTGAAAAGAAAGTAGAAATCAATCACAAGAAGAACACTGAAAGACAGACACATAAAGACATGGAAGCTAAATAACTTATCAAGTAATAAGTCAAGATACCTTGAAACAAATGACAATGAGAGAACAACAGTCCAAAATCTGTGGGACACCGGGAAAGCAATCCTAAGAGGGAAATTCATAGCATTACAGGCCTATCTCAAAAAACAAAAAAAAAAAAGCTCAAATAAACAATCTAACATTACACTTAAATGAACTTGAAAACAACAAACAAAGCCCAAAGTGAGGAGAAGGAAGGAAATAATATAGATCAAAGCAGAAATAAATGAACGAGAGTCTAAAAAAAGATACAAAAATATCAATAAAGACAAGAGCTACTTCTTTGAAAAGATAAACAAGATTGACAAACCTTTATCCAGGCTTACCAAGAAAAAAAAATGAGAGATGACACAAATAAATAAAGTCAGAAATGAAAAAGGAGAAATAACAACTGACACCAAAGAAAGACAAAAGATTGTAAGACAATATTATGAACAACTATATGCCAACAAATTAGACAACAAGGATGAAACAGATAAATTCTTAGAAAAATGCCGTCTTCCAAAAATAAATCAGAAAGATTCAGAGAATCTGAATAGGCAGATTACACCTAGTGAAATTGAAGCAGTAATCAAACAACTCCCAACAAACAAATGCCCTGGACCAGATGGCTTCCCAGGTGAATTTTACCAAACACTTCAAGAAGAAATAATACCTCTCCTTTCCGAACTATTTCAAAAAATTCAAGAGGAGGGAAGGCTCCCCAGCTGATCTTATGAGACCAGCATTATTCTAATTCCAAAACCAGAAAAGGCACTACAAAAAAAGAAAATTATAGCCCAATATTTGTGATGAACATAGATGCTAAAATCTTCAAGAAAATATTCGCAAACTGAATACAGCAATGCATCAAAAAGATCGTACACCATGACCAAGTGGGATTTATTCCAGGAATCAAGGTTGATTCACAAATCAATAAATGTGATTCATCACATAAACAAAATGAAGGATAAAAAACACATGATCATATCAATAGATGCAGAAAAACTTTTTGGTAAAATCCAGCACCTATTTATGATAAAAACTCTCAGCAAAGTGAGATCAGAGAGAACATGCCTAAACATAATAAAGACCATTTATGACAAACTCACTGCCAACATCATACTCAACAGACAAAAACAAAAAGTGTTCCCCTTAAGATCAAGAACAAAATAGGGATGTTTGCTTTCACCTCTCTCATTCAACATAGTACTGGAATCCTAGCCACGGAAATCAGAAAAGAAGAAATAAAAGTCTTCCAAGTTGGAAAGGAAGTAGTAAAACTATCTTTATTGGCAGATGACATGATACTGTACAAAGAGAACCCTAAAGATTCCATCAAGAAACTGCTAGGACTGATAAATGAATTCAACAAAGTAGCAGAATATAAATTAATATCTAGAAATCAGTTGCATTTTTATATGCCAATAATGAACTAACAGAAAGGGAAATCAAGAAACAATCTCATTCACAATTGCTTCAAAAAGAATAAAACACCTAGGAATAAATTTAACAAGGATGTAAAAGACCTGTACTCAGAAAATTATAAGACACTGAAGAAAAAAATTGAAGAAGATACAAAAAAGTGGAAGCACATACTGTGTTCATGGATAGGAACAATTAACATCATTAAAATGTCCATACCTCCCAAAGCAATCTATATATTCAATTCAATTCCTGTCAAGATTCCAGTAACATATTTTATAGAACTAGAACAAATATTTCAAAAATGTATATGGAACCACAAAAGGCCCCACATAGCAACAGTAACCCTGAAAAAGAACAAATTTGGAGGAATCATGTTACCTAATATCAAGCTATACTTGCCCTGGTTGGTATGGCTCAGAGGACTGAGTGCCTGCATCAAACCAAAGGTTGCTGGTTCAATTCCCAGTCAGGGCACATGCCTGGGTTGTGGGCCAGGCCACCAGTAGAGAGCCTGTGAGAGGCAACCACACATTGATGTTTCTCTCTCTCTCTTTCTCCCTCCCTTCCCCTCTCTAAAAATAAATAAAATATTTTAAAAACTATACTATAAGGCCATAGTAATCCAAACAGCATGGTACAGGTATAAAAACAGACACATAGATCAATGGAACAGAATAGAGAACCCAGAAACAAAGCCATGCTTTTATAGTCAATTAATATTCAACCGAGGTAGTAAGCACATAAAATGGGCTAAAGAAAGATTATTCAATAAATGGTGTTGGGAAAATTGGACGGATATATGCGGAAAAAATGAAACTAGACTATTTTCTTACATCACACACAAGAATACATTCAAAATGGTTTAAAGACTTAAATGTTAGACCTGAAACCATAAAAATCATAAAATAAAACATAGGCAGCAAAATCTCAGATATAGCTTGTAGTAATATTTTTATCAGCTATAACTTCCCAGGCAAGGGAAACAAAAGAAAACATAAACAAATGGGACTACATCAAACTAAAAAGTTTTGGGACAGCAAAGGATATCATCACCAAGATAAAAAGACAACCCACAGAATGGGAGAACATATTCATAGATACATCTGATAAGAGGTTAACATCCAAAATTTACAAAACTCTACACCAATAAAACAAACCCAATTAAAAAATTGGAAAAGGACACCTGCATACACACTTCTTAAAAGAGGACGTACAGGTGGCCAATAGACATATGAAAAGATACTCGGGTCGCTAATCATCAGAGAAATGCAAATTAAAACCACAATGAGATACCGTCTCACATCTGTCAGAATGGCTATCATCAATAAATCAATGAACAACAAGTCCTGGTGAAGATGTAGAGAAAGTGGAACCCCTTCGCTCTGTTGGTGGGAATGCAGATTATGCAGCCACTGTGGACAGCAGTACGGAGATACCTCAAAAAATTAAAAATGTATTTGCTTTTTGACCCAGAGATCCCACTTCTGGGATATATCCAAAGGAACCTAAAACACCAATTCAAAAGAATATAAGCACCCCTATGTTCATTGCAGTGTTATTTACAATCACCAGGATATGGAAGCAGCCCAAGTGTCCATCAACAGATGAGTGGATAAAACAACTATGGGACATTTACACAATGGAATACTATTCAGTTGTAAAAAAGGAAGTTTTACCCTTTAAGACAGTATGGATGGACCTAGGGAACATTAGGCTAACTGAAATAAGCCAGTCAGAGAAAGACAAATACCTATGATTTCATTCTTATGTGGAACCTAATGAACAAACTGAATTACAAAGCAAAATGGAGACAGACTCTTGGAGAGCAGGATAACAGCTCAATGGGGGAGGGTAGGAGGTAGAGAGATTGAGCAAAAAGGAAAAAGGACTCATGGACATAGACCACAGTGTGGTGATTGCAGGGGGAGAGGAATAGAGGGGGACTAAATGGTAATGAAAAAATACAATAAAAATTATTAAATAAATATGGAACTCTGAAAAAAATTATCTAGATATTTCTAGATGAATTCCCCTGGAAAACTCATTTATATTTTAAACAGCCTTTTCTTTTGTATATGTTTCCTGAAAAATGATTACAGTCTTTCAGGCCTGGATTAATGCAGAGGAAGTCACTTTTATCAATAAAAATATAAAGTATCAATATATTGTTGATCAGAATATTCTATCTTAATATACCAGGGTTATTGCCATAATGTCCATCTACAACCAAACCTACTGATTGATGCTCTACCTATGACCTGAGTTTATTATTTTAAGCAAAATGTATCTCAATCAGTGAATGCTGTAATTTTTTTTTCCTTATGTGTCTGTATTAACAGTTATCTCACATAGCATATTTTGGAACTAAAGTTAGGTTTCTGCTATAGTGAAGACTAACCCAATGTGAGAGAATATCTTCTTCCATCTCACTTAATCAGATTTCAAAAGCTAATTTATAATTATGTCAAGGTCCTGCTCAATATTCTAGCCTGAATTAAGTAACCAGGGACTTTCTTAAAGCAGAAAACTTGGTATTAGCAGAGAGCGATGTGTGGGCCAGTGAGAGCTTTCACTTAACCTCACAGAGAGCACACATGCCCCTGGTCATCCTCCCATCCTCTTCACAGGACAAAAAGTTTAAAAAAACAGAATACAATTATATAATTAACTATTGTTTGAATTATTATCTTGTGCTCAAAGGACTTTATAAAGTTGAAAAGATGGTAAGACTGGCCAAAGATGCTCAAGTGTTCCCCAGCCACCAGACATTCCAGAAAGAGTCAAAAACCCTTTAGGACTAACCCAGAGCACAACAATTTTACTTATGGATCCCTAATGGAAAAATGGGATGTTTAGAACTAGCAATGCCTTGGATTTACATAGTCCACTTTTTTTTTTAAATGCTTAAGTTTTTTGCGACAGATTTGAAATTTATCCCTATAAACTAGATTTAAAAAAAACTGACGAATAAATTTTGCATTTGACTTGCTTTAACGTTTTCTGGAGGTCTGTACATTTGATTTAGTGCCAGTCTTTGAGGTAGTTACAAACTCTACAGATAGGAAATTGACAACAGAGTATATAAATGGTTCAATTTAGAGAATAGTTAATGCAAATATGTCTATTTCTCACGTACCTTGCCCTTCAGATTCTTGTGACTTAACACTGAGTTTCACTACACGTTCAATGACACTAAAAGATACTATATTCACTAAGATTGCCTCTATGAAAAAAATTAAAGATAAAAGGAGCACAGACTTCTGGTCAAGATGAAGGTATACATAGAAATGCTTTGCTTCCTCGCAGAATCACAGAAAGAATTACAACTAGATCTCAAAACAAGTAACACCTAAAATGGTCAGAAAATTGAACTATAGGGAAATTCGATAACCAGGGATTTAAAGAAGTCACATTCCTCCAGACAGGTAGGAGGGACAGAGAGGTACAGAGATGTGGTGTGGCGCTGAGAGGCAGCAGTGGCAGTGGCGACAGAATGGACAGTCCCACATTCACAAATGGTGGATAAAAATCAGGAGGGATACCTTGGGAACGAGCAATCCCAGCCCCAGGCCAGACTGCAGAGCCCAAAGTTCTAGCACCAGAAAGATAAATCCCTATAACTTCTGGCTGTAAGAACCAGTGGGGGTTGCGGTGGCTGAGGAAACTGCCAGATTTTAAGGAGACTCTATTTAAAGAGCCCATACAAACTTAGAATAGACATAAACCCACTCACTCTGGGATTCACACCAGGGCAACATCTGGAAGGGCACCAGTTGCACATTGAAGGTGGTTGAAGTAACTGGAAACAGGCCAGAGCTGAGCAAACCTTCAGAACAGCAGCATTGTTCCCCTTCTGAGCCTTCATCCTACACAGAGCTACAAAGCAATAAAGCCTGTTGCCCCACCCTGGCCATTACCTAAGGCTCTGCCCCACATAATTTACAGGTGTCTTTTCTATAATAGGCCATGCTACTAACACAGGGAATTAAAGCAGCTCTACCTAATACACAGAAACAAACACAGGGAGGCTGTCAAACTGAGGAGACAAAGAATATGGCACAAATGAAGGAACAGAACAAAACCTCAGAAAAAGAACTAAACAAAATGGAGATAACCAATCTATCAGATGCAGAGTTCAAAACACTGGTGATTAGGATGTTCAAAGAACTCATTGAGTATATCAAAAACCAAAGGAAGAAATGAAAGTTAAACTAAGAAAAATAAAGAAAAATCTACAGGGAGTCATCAGTGGAGGGGAGAAAGCTGGGATTCAAATCAATGATTTGGAACATCTGGAATAAATAAGCATTCAACCAGAACAGAAAGAAGAAACAAGAATTTTAAAAAAACAAGAATAGTATAAAGGCCCTCTGGACATCTCCAAATGTACCAACATCCGAATCAGAAGGATGCCAGAAGGAGAAGAGAAAGAGCAAGAACCTGAAAACTTATTTGAAAACATAATGAAAGAAAACTTCCCTAATTTGGTAAAGGAAAGAGACATAAAAGTCTAGGAAGCACAGAGAGTCCAAACAAGTTGGAGCAAAAGAGGACCACACCGACACATCATAATTAAAATACCATAGGTTCAAGATAAAAAGAGAATCTTAAAAGTAGCAAGAGAAAAGTAGAGAGTTACCTAGGAAGGAGCCATAAGACTGTCAGCTGATTCTCAAAAGAAACTTTGTAGGCTAGAAGGGACTGGCAAGAAGTATTCAAAGTGATGAAAAGCAAAGACCTACAAACCAGATTACTCTATCCAGCAAAGCTATCATTTAGAATGGAATGGATATGAGAAAAGAGGCAGCATTAAATTGGGGGGCTAGAACACCACAGGAGGAAGGTTTGTGTAGGGAATGGTTTGGGCCTACCTCACTATTTCTGGGCCAGCCTGACTGCTGATGTCACATTAGAACATACCTGAACCCCTCTGCTAAATGCTAGCTGTGCTTCCCTGAGTAGGTCAGATTTCCAGCCCCTGGGTTTGAAGACAGAAAATCTTGCCATGCCCTGAAGCTCATAAAGCTCAGATGCTGAGGCTGGCTGGGAACCTCAGACTCGGAGGATAGCCTTCAAGAGGCCACCTCTGTGAGAACCCTCAGGCCCTGGAGTTGGACATTGGCTCTTTCAGCCAACTTTCATGGGAGCTGCCTTTGATTGAAGCACTAAAAAAGTGAAGTGGTTATGAAGTCCCAACCACCCAAGACAAACAAGCTGTCCCTTAAAAGCGGCTTGGGTTCCCAGCTACAGACCCTAGGAAGGTGAATTGAACACTTTTTCTTACTGATTTTTCTTTCCGGATTCATTTGCTTTTAGTTTTCAGAGAACTATAAACCCTGCCTATTTTCTATATTCTCAGGACCCCTGGGTAGACAAAGCTGGATTTCAGAGCAGAGGCCAAGAAACCATGGCATTGAGTGAGCTGAGTCCAGACAAATGAAATTTATATACACATCCAAATTTGAAGATAAAATGTATTTCTTTAAGTTTCAAACACTGTAATAGATATAATGCAAAAATAAAAACCTGTTGCAAAGTTCAGATAAAAAGAAAAAAAAAAAGAATGGAAGGGCAGATAAAATGCTCCCCAGGCAAGGTAAAGCTGAAGTTCATCATCACCAAACCATTATTACATGAAATGTCAAAGGGACTTATTTAATAAGATCAACACTATAAACATTAAAATGGCAACAAAACCACAAATATCAACAACTGACTCTAATAAAAACAAGCTAAGCAAACAACCAGGAACAGAATCATAGATATGGAGATCATTTGGAGGGTTATCAGCTGGGAGGAAGAAGGGTAGGTGGGGGGAAAGGTGCAGGGATTAAGAAGCATAATTGGTAGGTACAAAATAGAGATGGGGGTGTTAAGAATAGCATAGGGAATGGTGAGGAGAAAGAACTTCTATGCTCGACCCATGGACATGAACTGAGGGGGAGATCTCTGAAGGGAAGGTGGATACTGACCGGAGTGGGGCACAGGGAGGAAAACTGGGACAACTGGAATAGCATGATCAAGAAAATATATTTTTTTAAAAAGATAAAAGGAGCCCAAGTCATACTTTACACAATTTGTGCTCATTACACATTCCTGAAAAAACAATGAAAGAAAGAGAGAGACAGAGACAGAGAGAGACATGAAATATAGATATGATCTTTATATCTCAAAAGAGATAAGGAAGATATAAATGAAATAAATATTTAACTCCAGCTGTTGGAATTAATAGTCCTAAGGAAAGCAGAAATAAATGACTGTGTAAAAAACAAAAATGACTATATTGAAATAAGTAACATGGAAATAATAAACAAAATAAGTACATGGTTTTTTCAAATAGATAAAGTATTAGTAAATCTAAAGAGGAAAATGAGGAAAAAAGTAAAGAAAATTTTCAAATACCAGGTGATGCAAAAGTAGGTTTATAGTTGTGAGTGCGTGAAACAGAGTTTATTCTTGTATCATTATTTATTAATTATTGTATTATTTTTCATACCCACACCTGTAAACCCACTTTTGCCTCACCCTGTATATATAAAACACCTAGCAATTAACACATCAAACAGATGAAAAATTTCTAAAATAACTTTATTTAATGAATTTCAAAACTTAGTTTTAAAATCTATCTCCAATTTAAATTTTAAAAAAATCAGAGTAGATGAATTGCCTTTTAAAATAAGCAATATTAAATTCAAGCCAGTAGTCAATAAAATACTAGTAATAAAAATTTAGTCACTTTTCTAAAATCAGAAATAAAATAATGTTATTATTATTTTAATATAAAAGGTCTGGGAAATGCTATTAGAGGCAAAGAAAAGAAAAGAAAAAATATGAGTAGAGAGAGACAAAGTTATTACTATCAGGTGATATGATTGTATATCTGGAAATAGAATCTATGGCAAAAACTTCTAAAATTAATTTTGTGAAGTGATACCAATTCAAAATAAATATATAAAATTTTATAGTCTTTGTAGAGAACTGAAATAACCATTTAAAATATAATGGCAAAAACAGCTACATATACAATATTCACAAAAAATGTATAGTAAAAATTCAGGTAAAACATAAAAAAAATGACCTATAAGATTTTTTTATGCTCTGAAATGAAAGACAAAGTATTTTAAATATGACAACTTCCCCATCACAGATAAATGCAAAAATTTACTTCTACTCCAAACTAAAAAGGAGCTTTTTGCAAACTTTCTAAAATCAGTACAAACTTTACCCAAAATATTAAACATATTATAAAGTTTCAATCCACTAAACTCTGACTGCTGGTATAAAAATAGCTAGAGGTCAATGAAACATTATAAATTGTCTGACAATAAATCCCAGCATATTCAAGAATTGAAAATATGGTTAACAAAGAATCACAAAACAATGTACAAGAAAAAGAATATTTCAGAAATGGTTTGGGGACATTTGGTTAAAATTTTAGAAAACAAAATATAGTTTCTCACTTTATACACTAGAATAGAATCCCATATGAATTAAAAAGTATGCAAAAATATTAAAACATAAAATCTTAGGAGATAATATGGAAGTAAATATTACTAAATGTTTGGGTGAAGTGGGGAAGCAGACAGGGAGTGAGAAGTACTTATTAAACTTTAATAAATCTATAAATTAAAAAGATAAATGGATTTGATTGCATAAAACATTTAAATCTATAGGTGAACATACAAAACATTAACAACCAGAGGGGAAACATGTTTGCAGCTAATATGACTGTTAATTTTGTTATTCAATAGTTGTGTGAAAGATAAGTAGTAATAAAAGAACATAAAAAGAAATTCACAGAAGAAGTACAATTAATGTAAACTAACATTTGTGAAAATGTCCAGCTTCCTTAGGAACCAAATTCATGGTTCCATAATTGATCTACAAAATGAGAGAGAAAAAAGTGTAAAACTACTGCCTGGCAAAGATGAATGAAATAGCCACTCATACATACTCAGTTTCAATATAAATTAGTACATGTCTGAAAAGCAATTTGAGCAAATGAAATATGATCTTTGGAAATACGCATTCCCTTTTACTCAGTAATTTCGCTTCTGGATATAAATCTTAAGAAAAGCATTTTAAATAGAGACAAGGTGTTAGGCATAAAGAGGTTCTTCTTGGGGTTATTGTTTTTTCTTCTATATGCTTAAATCAGATTTGTTCTGTTATTTTTCACAGTGACAATGGAAACAACTTAAAAGCATAACCTGAGGAGAATAATTATTTTCTGGCATATTTACTCAATGAAATGTAATAGACTACAATCACGTTAAGTAAAAATAAAAGATATAAAATTATATGCACAATAAAATATGTCAAAATTAAAGTTTTATACATGGTTAAAAAGACTGACAGGAAATATATCAAAATCTTAATGGGAGTGGTGATTGGTTGGTGAAACAGTATGTGCTGTGGATTTATTTTTTCTAATTTTCTCTACTGCCAAATTTTTCTTTAATGAACATGAAAAAACATGTATTTTTGATTAAACAAAACAAAAAGGCTAAACAAAGACAAGTAGTTTGCATCACCAACTAGGTCAGCAATTTTCAGACAAGGCTCCTGGGCAGAGTGGAGCTCATGTGCCCCCAATTCTCCCCAGTCCAGTCCTTTGAGAAGCAAGCACAGCTCTGAGGCAGGAGTGCTTTAGGAATGAAAGAATTAGGAACAGCTGTGGCAGATTCAAAGCCATAACATGCATGCCCCTTCAAAGGCAGCTCAGAGGCAGGCAAGGTGGGGGAGAGTTCAGAGCAGGGTTGGCGCTTACAAATGGGTGGATTAAGCTAAAAATGTGCAGGAGGCATCATGAGGGCACTACGAGTGTTCCGAGTGAGCAAAGGGGGAAATGTGGCATTTGACACCTGAGGACTAACCAGCAGCTGAATACAAGCTAAAGGAGAAAAGTTCAAAGCTTCAGAAATGGCTATACAAGGCTGTGGTTAGAAGAAAGAACTTATTTTAAATTGGTAATGAGGTATAGTATTTATAACTACGCTTTTTGGGGTTTTTATCATTGGTTCACAATTTTGTATGTTGTAATTTAGAAGTGATGTTTTCTAAAAATTATGGTTTATTTTTATGTAATGCAAGCCCTTTTCTTTTTTTAAAGGGAATATATAAGAATGGAAAAGGCACTAGAAATATCTGACCCTGGTTTCCATTTGTTTGGTCAAATGAGTTAATTATTATGAGCCTTGGTTTCCCTTTTTGCATAATTTTATTGGGCAACTCATTCAGCCAATATTTATTGTGCCTCTCTACTCCAGACACGGGAGTTGGCAGCGGAGATACACGGTAAATAAGATGGATGAGCTCCTCACATTTCAGAGGACCGCTGGGGGAAGCAGAGAATGACAAGGCGGTGGGATGAGTGCTATGGGGGGGCGACAGGAGATTCCCAGGGGTGACATCTCATTCCCCTCCAAAGAGCACTCGGAAAGTCTGAAGGACTAAGAGGAGGGTTTTTGTTTGGCTTGAGCTCAGAGGGACATGCCACGTGAGCCTTGTCAGCCATGCTGGACTCTACTTTATAAGGTTTGGGAAGATGTTGCAGGCTTTTAAGCGAGAGGATCATACAAGCAAATTTATGTTTCACAAAGATTACTACAAGGTATATGTGAGAGGGCGAGCTAGTGTATTCCTTCAGGAAGTCAGAGAGAGATGCCGGCAGAAAGGCCAGAGCTTTGCCTGTGAGGATGAAAAGACGGACAGAATTCAGGTTATGAGAGGAAAAAAGAATCAAGGATATTTCCCAGGCTTCTGACTACTAATTGGGATAAGTGGGCTACCATGATCTAGGGCTCAGACCAAAAGAAAAAAGAAAAAAAAAAGGAGGAGTAGATCTGATTGAGAAAATGGTGATTTTGAGTTTGAACACACTGATTTAGGGGGGACTCGTAATGCACTTTGCTTGCAAAGTCCCACTTAGGTTGTCAAGCTGGTAACAATTTGAACGAAGCTCAGGAGAGAGATGTGGTCTGAAGAAGTTACTCAGGGTACTTAGAAGGAGAACAGGAACCATGGAAGAATCTTGACAAATACCAACATTTAAGGGACTATGACAAGGAGAGGGGGCTTGAACAATCACTGAGACAGAGTGGCCAGAAAGGGAGGAAGAACATTTTGTGGATGCTGTTACAGAGTTCTTGGAGGAGCTGACGAAGAGAGCCCAATACCGATGAGGATGAGATAACCCAAAGGCTGCGAAGTGTCCACTGAACACAGCCACAAGGGGTAACCGGAAACCTTGGCAAAGGCGACTTATGTGGGATGATAGGAGACCCCAGACAGCAGTGGTTGAGGAGTGAAATGTCACGCCATGAAGAAGAAAAAGAAAGCGTAAGGAATTCTTTCAATAAAATTAACTAAGAAGTGGAGAAGAGAGGAAAAGAGCTGGAGAAGCTGTATTAGTTTCCTAAGACTGCCATAATAAATTCCTAAAAGCTAGGTGACTTAAAACAACAGACATTCTCTCGCAGTGCTGGAGGCTTGAAGTCTGAAATAAAAGTGTCCACAAGGCCAGTGGCTCCTGAAGTTTCGACGGAATGCTTCTTTGCCTCCCCAGTCCCTGAGGGTTCCTGGCAATGGTTGGCACTCCTTAGCTTGTAGCTGAGGCACTCCAACCTGCCACCGTCTTCACATGGTCGTCTCCCCTTTGTCTCTGTGTCCTGGCGTCTGAATCGTACTCTTCTTTCTCTTGTAAAAACACCAGTCATTGGATTTAGGGTCCACCCTAATTCAGTACCTCAGTCAGCTTAGGCTGCTAAAACAAAATTCCATAAACTGCGTGGCTTAAACAACAGAAATTTATTTCTCACAGTTCTGGAGGCAGGAAGCCTAAGATCAGGTGCCAGTGTGGCTGGAATCTGGTCAGAGCCCTCCTCTAGGTGGTGGACTGCCCCCTTCTCCTTGCATCCTCACATGGTGGGAAGACAGAGCTAGTCCTCTGGCCTCATAATTCTTATAAGAGCATTAATCCTGTTGATGAGGGCTCCACTCTCATGACCCAATTGCCTCCCAAAGACCCCACCTCAAAACACCATCACGTTAGAGATTAGATTTCAACATACAAATTTTGGGGGGGGACACAAACATCCAGTTCCTAACATCCAATAATCAATATGACCTCATCTTTACCTAACCAATCACCTCTGCAAGAGCATTTTTCCAAATAAGGTCACATTCTTAGGTTCCAGTTGATATCAATTTTGGGGGACACTATTCAACCCAGTACAGCAAGAAATACACAGGTGAAGTGAGTTTTGTTTATGTGTTTGCTTATTTTGTTTATTAATTTCACAATTTTATTAACTGGTGAAGTAGGTGTGAGTTCTTTGTGATACATACATAATTGTTAATTTGAAAACCCATGTTCCCTAGAGATGACAATTATTTTATGAGGTTCTCAAGAAACTGTATGACATTTACATCAAATCTAAGGCTCATAAAAAAATTGTCTCTGAGGGGTAAAAATGGTAGTATCATAATAATTTAACACAGTTTCTGGTGGGTCTCAGAAACTGTTTTAAATCTTTTGAAATTATAGTAATGTAGATAAGATTTCTCGGATAGAATAGAATGAGATTTTGTATCTTAACTACATTTCGAGTTTTCTCTAGGATAGCATAGTTTAAGAGTGATCCAGTTCCATGAAGAACATTTAAGCATTTTGTTTATAAATCACCAAAAATAAATATAGTTTACATACTGTTTAAACAAGTTGACCAGTTGGGGAGAGTATTATTTAGTTACAGTTTATCCTTGTATTGGGATTAAAATAATTAACTTATATACTTCATTTCCTCATGGCATGACTAAAACAAAATAAACAGAACAAAAAACAGATCCCTTACCTTGAAAAAGAAAACAGACCAGCTACAGGAAAGATACTTGAAATACTGGAGTCTATTCTTTCTTTACTGAATTTTTCTTATAAGAGTTAGAATTCTGAATATTAAATCCATATTGGTAATAGCTATTAAAATAACAGGAAATGCAGAAAGGATAGTTCTCTTCACTCCTAACTTCAACCTCTATAGCTCATACTAAAATGTAGCAATCTAAAAATATACACGAGAGGGGATCAAAAAAATGGAATTTATTTATAAAAAATTGTGTACTTATTCTGACATGTTTAAACTTCAGTCACCTTCAAACTTATTGCATCTCCATTTGATGCAATACACTTTTTGAGATGTTTTTCCACTACTTAAAACAGTTTTGAACTCATTGATTTTGATGCCTCTTAGTGCTTCTGCTGTTTATTGTTTCACCTCTCCCACATCGGCAAGACGATTCCCTTTCAGGACTTTTTATTTTATCCAGGGAAACAAACAAACAAAAAAGTTGCTAGGGGTGAGATCAGGTGAATAAGGAGGGTGGGGTACAGGGGTCATGCGGTTTTTGGTCAAAAACTGCTGAACACTCAGCATAGTACAGGCAGGTGCTTGGATAAATCACCCATCATGAAATGGGCAAACACATTGAAAGAGTCTTCAAAAAAAATTCACGGAAGCTAAATGCAGCCTCTCACAACATCGCCAGCTGGTACACTGATACAGATGGGTTTCTAGGACACTCACCTAGTTGGAGAAGCCTGTATACTATAAGGGGCCTGCTCTCCAGAAGATAATTCCAGTTTTGGGGGAGGTGTCTCCCCTCATATTTGTTATCCTGGTGCCAGTGAAATAAACATACTTTTTACTTACTTTTGGTTTCTTTCTGAAGGAAAAGCCCTGAAAGGAAACACCTGCCGATTCCTATACTTGGTTTTTTACTTTTTCAGCCATGTGATCCACAGCCTGGAATTTGGACACTCTATATCTTTCACTTCAAGCTGGATAAAGGAATATTTGTGAAATGCATATGAAATGGCCCTGTTCTTTTCCCCTTGCGGCAACATCTCAACTTCCCGCTGACTGCGTGCATCAGCACATTCCTCTTGAAGCCCAACACTGACAGCTCTGCATGAGTGTCTCTCACGGCCAACATGTAGTGTACACCATACCTTTCTGTGATGGTCAGTGAAGCTAAGAACTGAGCACTACCAACTTTGCCCAAGTTCGCCATTATGCACACTAGAACCATTGCCCTTCTACATAATACATTGATCTTGTGGACCACAGAAAAGGACACAGTAACAGTTAAAAATAACAGTCAGTTCCCCAAAAGAGCCCCCCATGCCCACGCTGCAAAAAAATGTACTTCTATATCTGAGGAAATAGGCTGAATGCTATCTAGATTTAATGTGTTCTTGCTTCATTAGGTAAAGTTATTTTGGTGTATTCCCTAACAAGCTCATGTTTTACAAATTCATATGTGTATTAAGACTTGTGGTATATATAAAATTAACTCATTTTTCTTTCATGAGCCATTAAACCAAAAGAGAAAATAGCTTCTCCATTGGTTCAGCAAGTAAGTATTGAATATCAGTTATGTGTCAGGTACTGTGATTAGCACAATGATCAGCAGAACACAAGTGGTCTCTGTCCATCTCTCCCCTAGAGCTGGAAGTCTAGTGAGAAAGACATACGATAAGCAAATAATTCCAGAGAGTTGCAAACTCCAATCAATTCTACAAAGAAAAAGAAGAGGGATTTTTAAGAGCATATGTCATTGTACACAACAGGAGACCATGACAGTAGAAATGAAATCTGATGGATAAATGAAATTAGTCCAGTGAAATGTGGAAGGAGTGAAAGGAGGAAGCACCTCAGGTAGAGAGACAGGTATACACAACGATATTAGGTGAGAAGAAAACATGAAATTGAAAGAAATGAACAAGGTCCATATGTGAGTCATAGGAAAGTTGGGAAGTAGTGAGACAGTGTTGAGGGGTGAGGATTTGGGTTTTTAGTCTAATAACAATGAAAGTCATTCGAGGATTTTAAGCAAAATGTTGGTGTGATAAAGTTTACATATCTAAGAGATTCCTTGGGTGGCTGTGAAAATAGCAGATTACAGAGAACCAAAATGAATGTCTGGGAGATCACTTAGGAGGCAAGAGCATTACTCCAAATATGAGCTGATGATAGCTTTGACCAGAGTGATGACGTTAAGAAGGATTAGATTTGGTCAAGAATGACGTCTAGATTTCTGGCTTCTAAATCTCTGTGAATGACGGTGTCACTTACTGTGGTAGAAAGCGCTGATGTCAGGGGTTGCAGATAAAATATTAAGTTCAGTTTTGAACATGTTGTATTTGGGGTACTTGTGAGACCTCCAGGTACAGATATGAAGTAGCCAAGATATACATGTCTGAGACTCTATAGAGACTCATCCAAACTGGAAATATAAATTTGGGAGTCAATGACACATGGAAGATAACTATAGCGATGGAGAGAGTACAGGATGAGAAGAGAAAGGATTCTAGAATCAAGGTTTGGGGAACTTTAATATTTAATGATTGGGCAGAGTAAAATGAACCAGTAAAAAGCGTATGAAGAAGGGAGAACATAAAACTCCAGGAAGAAGATTTTGTCCTAGAAGACAAGGGGAAAGATCGTTTTAAGGGCAGAATGATGAACTATTATGAAAATTGGCTGATATGTCACATAAAATGAAAGCTGAACAGTATCCTTTAGATTTCGGGCCCTAGGATAATTGATGACCTTAGCAGCAGATATTTCAGGAATGATGGGGGTGGAAGCTGGACTGAGGGGGTTGAGGAGTATGTAGGAAGTATGCTGTTCAACAAAAAATCTGCTGTCTTATGAGTCTTTCACATGTATGTTCTTTAACAGAATGTAACAATTACAAACAATTTTCAGATGCCTGGTTATAATGTAGGTTTTTTATTGATTAAAAAAAGAAAAATAAGGAAAAAAAGAGAATGAGATAGATAAAGAGAGAGATAGAGAATGATGGGAGGGAGGGAGGGAGGGAGGGAGATTGACATTAAATCAATTATTTAACCCAACAGAAAGAGTGATGAACCAAAAACAGAGATGCTAGCAAATGATTTAAAGGTCCTAACACTACCTTCTGCCTAAGACTTTGAGGCAAGTCTTCACCTAGAGCACTGGTAACATGACGCACTTCACTGCATTTGAAGAACAAATATTTATCTGCCACAAATTCTGTTTAGTGAAGTATTTTATGGCTTGTTAAATATTCTGTTGTAAGGTTTTCACTTCAGCATGGCTAATTAAAGAAAAGAAGAAGAGGTCCCTTATAATTAAGAGATATGCTTTCCCTCCTGAATTATTTTGCTTTTATCTTATTAACTTAATACACATTATGCTAAACTTACAGAAATCTAGTAAAAGCAATTTTATATAAATTTACCTATTTATATTCATTGTACTTCATTACAATTAATTTTTTAATTCACATTTTAAAAAACCTATACTTTGTCCATCCTAATTTCTCCCTCAATTCTTTTTCTAAATATCCTCACCTCCACTTGACTAAATTCTGAATTTAACCACTACTTCCTCTGTTACTCTTCAGTAAAATATTTCTTTTGGGTCCTCTCCAACTCCCAATATTCTCTGTTTCTCATCACCTATTACCTGGCACCTATGGAGGGATTATTCACACTTTCCCTACATCCTTAAAGCCATGGAGTAAAAAGTGAACTTTTAAGTCATATATTTTATGGGAG
The DNA here is from genome assembly GCF_021234165.1 of Pteronotus mesoamericanus. Taxonomy (NCBI): domain Eukaryota; kingdom Metazoa; phylum Chordata; class Mammalia; order Chiroptera; family Mormoopidae; genus Pteronotus; species Pteronotus mesoamericanus. The sequence goes on from NW_026555310.1 coordinate 9,990,996, forward strand.
ACAGGAGTAGAACATTAGGGTTGGGAAGTTCAGTAACAAGGACCTCTCGAGTCTCTCTTGCGCAATATATTTAGCTTCCAGGTAAACAAACCGGCCTTCAATTATAGGTAATATTTGTTCATTCCCCGCCCCATTCTGTTAGATGTTCTCTCTTTCACATTTTAATACTCTTGTAAAGGCCCACTCCACTTGAGTAGATGCCCCTCAAACTAAAATGTAAAAATAAGTGACAACAGAAGAATTGAGTTCCAATGATCCAGACCCTTATAAAGTTTAGACCTTTTGAACCTCTCACAATGGAGAGAAAACTTTCAGACTATTTTCTTTCACAAGAAGTGTTAAAAAATAGGAATCCTGGAAGATTACATGATGAGAAGGGAAACAGTGAGAAGAGATCATGTTATCCACTCCAATTCTCCAGCCCCTCCCCCAACAGCTCCTCCTTAAAACAGAGGAATCAAAAGACCATGAGTAAACTAGTTTGTTTCTAAATTAAACCAAAAACCTCCTAAATTTTACCTGTGCATTTACCATTTGGTCAATCCAAAATTATGGCTATATTAAGATTCGTTGCATTTACTCACTTATAAAAATTTCAAAATCAGCTCATATATAGGCCACAGTTTGGAGCTAAGAATTATAAGAAAAGAGTAAAATCTGTGACTTAACACCAAGGCTTTTATTAATTTTCCTTCCACCACAAAGATCCAATGCCTATAAATAGTCCGTTCCCTGATCCTCAGGACCCCCTGCTGCATAACATTATAAATACTCCGCACTTTGTGTAGTCACTACACTTAACTTTTCCATGCTCTAAAACTTTTCAGCATTCTTCTTTCCCCTGCAGGACCTCATTTTTACCCTAAGCATACTCATCTTGCCGATGTCCATATTTTTTATATAAATGTGCCCTCATTTCCCATGTTTTTCAGATCAAAACCTAGGCATATTCTGTGATTCTTCCTTTTCTCAGTCTCCAAAATCCAATCAGTAATCATACTCTATAATAATAGTGGTTGTTTTTTGAATGCCTATTCTGTACCAAACTGTGGCTATATAAAAAGGAGTCACATTTACTCACACTGCATTCTGGTTTTACAAAAAAAAAAAAAAAAATTCAGCCCTTTTTTTTTGGGGGGGGGGTGTCTCTGAGACTGTTATGACTTTCCCTCATGAGCCCTATTAGAAAGGTAGTAGGAAAAACTTAAGTATTCGTTCAACCTAGCCAATGCAAAACAATTTAAAATGCTCCTATGCAGCCTGTTGGGGTAAAAATGTTGAGTCCCTCTCATATCTATTGCTCTCCCTCTACTCCTCTCCTCATGGTGAGAGAGCTAGATGGGATCCTTGGGCAAAACAATGTGCCTTCATTGCTCTTTGAACTATCCTTTGAACTGGTGACCATGGGCCAGCACTGGCCTCATCTTTGGGGATTCGGTCCTACCTGTTGCTGAGATCTGTGACTTACAACTCTGGCCCAGTCATCTGCACTGCTGCTCTGTTCTCATGGGTGCTGAAGATCCTCTAATGCTTCCTGTTCCTCCCATTGGCCACTGGCTTAAGCCGGTCACCTGCAGCTCCTGCTGTAGGTCACCAGTGGCCCTACTGTGACTTCCCTGGTAGGCAGGATATACTGGCACTCTAGCAGCCCTCTGTGGCCCTCTGTAGGCCACTGGGACATTCGGGTTCCAGTTCACGGCATCCAGAAATCAAAAATAGCTCAGAAAATGTAAACTCTGGCTCTCTTTCTGACTGAACAGAGTTGCTGTGGTTGAATAAAGCCTGCCCTCTAACATCCCTCCAGGGGACAGTTACACTCAGGGGTCTTTACCCCAGGCCCTCCTGCCTCCCTCCATCTTCCTATCCCCTCAACGCCTGGAACTGAAGCAGTCCAATCCTGTTCCCTTTTCTCTTCCTGGGCAAATAGGACCTCCTTTACATAAAACTCCAATTCAGCTGTGCTTGCCTCTTGATTTATTAAAATGGAAAATAAAGGAATTTTTAACTTTTCTCCACAAAGCCTGTTTTGTATAAATACAATGTTACTACAAAATTTTATTTTGGGTGCCAGACACTGAAGAGTAATATTTTATTTTGCTTTCCATTCCTGCTGTAGCTACACCTCACCCTAAACACACACACACACACACACACACACACACACGCACGCAGGCACACATGCACACACACACATGCACACACAGCAGATGTATGGTAAGAACTGACTAGAGAAATCTTTATGTGCTAGAAAATGCAAAAAGACAGGCAAATTTGTATTTTTTTTTGTTCAAAGTAATGCACGCATTGTACTTGTTCCCTAATTCTCACCATTGTATAAGCCTGTTTTAACAACTACAGATGAAGTACTTTCCCTGTATTCGAACATAAGTGAACTAATCAGGATTCAAAGCTAGTCCTGAGCAACTTCAAGCCTCAAAGTCTTCCTACTACACCATAAGCCTCCCCAGTGACACTCCCATTCATCTGTCCTCTCCACTTCTGTTACTCCTCTAACCAGAGCCTTCAAAACCCTTGCTTGAATTGTAGTAGCTTCCAAGTTGGTCTTTTTCCCTCTAGTGTCCCCCATTACCATCTCTCTTACATGGTTACCTGGATTTTCCTGTAGCTCAGTTCTAGATATGGCAGTCCTCTGCTAAAACAATAACAACAACAACTTTACTGACACCCCTGCCAACAAAATAAATTCAAAACTCTTAGCAATGTGTAGGAGATGATTTGCAAAAATGATCACAAAACTTCTCTTCCCGGCGCACACCTCTTTGTCGTCACAAAGTGGAGTCTGTTCCTCTACTCTTGGAATATGGACTTACCCATACGACTCACCTTAACGAGCATTAGAACATGTGACACATCTGAGACTTTACCAAGTGCTTGCACACAGGGGCTTGTCTTCTCTTGCTATTTTTGAAACCTTGAGTCAACCCATGTGAAGAAGCTCGTGCTTGCATACTGGAGAATAAGCCCTTCTGGAGAATGGAACAGACTCGAGGCCCCCTCAAACAGAGGTCAGCAAACCAGCTCACAGACCAAATACAGCTGACCATCTGTTTGGGGACAGCTGGAGCTATGAATGACTTTTATAGGAAAATATTAACAATTGATTTGATGATAAGAAACCCTAACTTTGAACCCCAATTAAGTACATTATCCTTCCCCCGAAAAGCTCAGTTCTCATTAGAAGACCTATATCTATAATAATTGTACTCAATTATCATTATATTTTAAATTTTGTCAATAAAAAATCTATTGTTTGTCTTTCTTGTTACATATGTACAAATATAATATTCTCAATTTTGCCTTTTGGCTGGCAAAGTCTACAATGTTTACTACTGGATCTGTGATAGAAGAATTTTGCTGACGCCTACTCTAAAAGGACTAGTCATGTGAATAAAGCCATTCTAGAACACCTGCCGGGCCACATTGCTGTACACTACAGGAATCAGCTGACCCAGCCCAAACCAGATGAACTACCCAGTCGACCCACAGAATCATGAGAAGGAGCAGAGGTTTGCTGTATTGAGATATCAGTTTAGGGGTGGTTTGCTATACAACAAAACCTAACTTGTTCACAACACTGACAAGCAGCTCTATGAAGTGGCTTAGGGCCCTGTATCTGTCACCTCACATCTACACCTCACATCTATCACATGTTCAGAAATCTCAGATTCCATTCTACTTACAAACCCACTCTGTCCTCTTAGACTCTAGGCTTCCTTCAGCCTAGAACATACTTCCCCACCCCCCACTTCTTTTGGAGTCTTACTCATTTATGGCAACCTTTTCTGTGAAGTCTTCACAAGCCTGCTGGTCACACTTAATTTCACGCTTCTCTGAGGTCTACAGCAATTTTTCCAAGATGTCAGGTGCCACATCTTTTTCATCTTTATGTTGCATGTACTTGACTATAATTATTTGTTAAATCATGTGTCTCCATTCTACCTTCTCAGCTCAGCCTCCCATGAGCCCTGCCATATATAGATATATCACCGAGTGTTTCTTCAGTTAACTATTTTATGTCATAAAGGTAGTTGGAGATATCTATAATTTTTCTCAGTTTAATGTGTTAGCCCTCCAAAAATGCACTCTAAGAAGTGTCACCATGACATTACTCAGGGAAACGGACTTCTACCAGTTGACGTGATACATCAATATCTGGTTTGAGATCATTATAGGAAACAAATTTGAATTATGCACCACATTTGGATAAACTCAAAACATGTTGCTTTGCGAGTGGGATGAAGAGGCAGCAACTTTTACTCTGTTTCACTCTCTTGTGCTAATTGGGCTATTTCCAAGTGTCCCAAAACACTCATTTTTAACCTTCATTCTGCCCTGAAGATGTTTTTCTGTGTTATTATTTTACCTAAAATTTTAAGTACAATACAGCCATGAGTCACAGAAAGGTTGCCTACAGAAGGGGGATCATCTGACCCTGCCACCTCCCGATAACTGACTGCCTCGTCGCCTACTACCACCCACACAGCGATGGTCACTTCCACTGTTTCACCTTCCTCAGGTGGGTTTTATGCAATAAACCTTCCTGAGCCTGGATTTTATGTCCCAAAGTAAAAACTTGGAGTTAAACTGATATAATTTTCTATCTGTGAAAATTATTTGGATATCTCAGTTTGAGATGGATGTATCACAATTTTTCCCATTAAAATCAACAATTTATTTTAATGGTGTTTGGCTTAGTGATGAAGTTTTTAGGGGCAAATATACACACACACACATACACACACACACATATATATGTGTATATATAAAATATATATGTATATAAAATATATATTATTATATGTGTGTATGTGTATATATACCTACGTCTATAAATGCATACACATGTACATGCACACACATGCACACACATACATGTGCATGCACGTGCATATCTGCATATGCATGCGTGTATATGATTATATATACATATACATATATAATCGTATGTATATGTGTGTAATATATATAGCCTATCTTTTTATCTTCTTTCCTCCCTTCTTTCCTGTCATCCTTCCTTTCCTTTTTTTAAAAGCATGCATGAGTGACTAACATAAACACAGTGACCAAACCCTTTTTCCAAGGCTCTCTCTTGCTTTCATGCAGTGGTTCTCCAGAGTTGAGGGGAGCAATTTTGCCCTACAAGGGCATTTGGCCAAGTCTGGAGACAGCTTTTGTTGTCACAGCTCTGGAGTGCGGGGGAATAGGTGTACTCCTGGAATATAGTGGGTGAGAGCCCAGAGATGCTGCTCAGCATTTTGCAGTTCACAGTGTAGGCCCAAACAACAAGGAATTATCTGCCCCCAAATGTCAGTAGTGCTGAGGTTGAGAAGCCTTACTAAAATGTCCAGTGTTTTCTGCCATAAGGTCATTATTCCCAGTAGAATATTATGGCCTTGCCATTCTTCTTGTCCTTCATCTCAACCATTGAAAATTCTAAATTCCTGCTTTTGAAAGCCACATGATGAAATATCACTCTCTTTGTAATGCCTTTTCCTTTCCTGCTACAGAATGCGATGTCTCCTTCTCTTGAACAGATTATGCCACACAACTGATTGCTGCTGATCAAATTAATTTCTCCATGAATTTAGAGCTCTATATTGGCCCTTTGGAAAAGTCTCATTGGGCCCCAGTTTTATCATCCACATACTGTAGGGGAACAATATGATGCCTCTAATACCCTTCCCAGTGCTACCCTTTTGATGCCCTTCTTATCACTGCTGCCTGATCCCTGTCCCCACATACCAGTATTCAAATGAATCCTACCTCTGAAGGATTCTTGTTCTAACCCGTCACACCAGCACCTACCATCATCCATTAAAATTCTTTTCATACTAATTACAGAGGTCTGCATCAGATTTTTGGGGAATTGAAAAAATCAAAGAAGTGACTAAGAAGTTATTGATAGACACACAGAGATTACAGTGGCTTAAATGTGAATACCCAAAGTGGTTACAAATACCAAGAGGAGAGGACTACGTCTCTATTTTGTTCTACATTTTTAAAGTCCTTTAATCCAAGTGGAATTTAAAGCACTGTCCTACCACTTATCCCTATAATCTATCTGTTCAGCGTGGTTTTGTGAACCTTGGAAACAACCTACGTATTATGTAAATAATGAGGTGTAATATCATAAAAAAGTGAGATAATTATATACATTTTAAAGACATAGCTAAATTGTTTACATTTTTTAATCAAAGTAGCAACATATTTCAGGTTTATGTTTAGTCAAAATAGAGATTTGGGAAAGAGGTTTTTTATAGCTTGTCAGTCTATTTTTAATGTTTTTAATAAATCATTCCATGATTAACCATATAGTTTCTTTCAATTAACTGTGCCTCATACTGTTCTTCAGAAACTCTAATTATACCTTAGATTATTATTCAGAACACCTGCTCTTGTGGGTTTCAGTAATTTTAGCCCTGAATATTTTGACATAAAGAGCTATAATCATTGAGATGTTCTGGTTTTTAAAAAGTATTTTGTGCCCCACCTTTCCAGCTAACTACAGCCTGCTTTATATGCCATGACTTTTTGCTTACTGAAGCTATTATTCATCATCATTCATCTTGGGTTACTAATTTAGGGAAATATGAATACTTAGCTCAAAAGCCAAGAGCATGCAGCCTATATGACTTATACCAGATCACCACCATACTGGAAAACAAGAGGGATGGAGCTAAGCATTGGATTCCTAGAAAGCTCATTCTCCTACCTAATAACATCACTGAGAAAACTTTACTGCATTTTTTTGAGATAGGAAGTTGTATCTCTTTCTCAGGGAATAAAACCTAGAGGCCACGGATTTCAGGGCCAAAAGCATTTTTGCCAAAGCCAGCATTAGTATGTAGTATTTGCCACAATTCAAACTCTGGGTGAGATAAAGGATAGCATATGCATAATGGCATTTTATTTTCAATATAACTAAATATAAATGTCCATATATACTTTGTGTACTTACCCTGCCCGATGGTCAGTGGTAACAGTTGGAAGTCATTTGCACATACTCTTCCATATTGAGACTAAATTTCTGTCAATTTCACTTATAACTGACATATGATAAATTCCAAATTTTTTATTTTGCTGGCATATTGAAGACAGATTAGATGTGGTATCTGGCCTTATTAATTTCCTCTGCTGGCTTTGAACAAGTTTGATGGGCATATGTCTTAAGCACCTCATTTCAGCTGGGAGGCTGTACATACCATTTAATGTTCTAAGCAAACAGACCTGACTCCAAAGGGTGTATAGATTCAGAAATATTAATGATTGATTGCGCCTTAGCAATTAACCAGAAGTGAACATATTTGTTGATATCACTCCCACTTATTCCACCACTATTCGAACATTTTTGTCCCAAAAGTTTTATTATGAAGTTCATTAAATATCTAACCATTACAAATTCCAGTTGATAAATTTGGATATTTTACTGTGCTAGTCTTAAAACTGAGGTTATACAATTAGTACACTTAAAAGAAAAGATTTCAAATTATATGGGCCAGGGGCAATATGAAAAACAACCAATTCTAGAACTGATACCAGGTGAGAAATTTAGTATGCACCATAAGCCACACATCTAAAATTTGGCATTTCCAGTGACTCCTATGTAAGTAGACTACATTTTAGAAAACCACTTTGCATGAGGTAGTAACAGCACATGAGAGGAACCGAGCTGCTTTTACTACTTGACCCAGTTTTCACTACCCAGGGCAGCCCTCCTCCCCTCACTCGCTCCCCTCCCCTGCCAGAGATGTCGTCAAAACAGATCTCATTCTTATTTTAGTTTTCTATGAATAGCTCTATATCCCTTTCACCCACTTAATAAAAATTTACTCCATTTTTTGAGATAGTAAGCTGTATCTCCTCCTCAGGGAATAAAACCCAGAGGCCACACATTTCAGGGCCGAAAGTATTTTTTGCCAAAAGCAGCATTAGTATGTAGCATTCACCACAATTAAATCCCAACAGTGCTCAAACTTTGAATTAAGCTGTTGCCCTTGACCTTTGGTGGCGGTGATTTGCCATTAGGCTTTCTGGAGTAGCTCTGAAGCATGTTCCAAAAGCATTTTTCTTAAACGCAAGATGGATGGGAGTCCATGTGTAATCAAAGATAGGTTCAATTAGCCGAGCTCTACAACTGAGATTTTGACAGGACCAATGTTAGACTCACAGAACTACCAAATTTAAGAGCCAGGAGGAACATGGAGAGGATCTGCTCCTCTTTGAAAAACAAACCGATAAATAAATATTTATAAAGAAGTAGATGCAAGAATTTATTATTGATAGGAAACTTGCTCTAGACCAAAAAGTCAACAATGTCAGGTCTCGGGGTCACAATAGAGGAATATAAAGAAAAGTGATACAAACCACTGCTTTCTGCACTACATCCAATTCTATCAAAGGTAGTAATCTAACAACGGACATAATTTGTGTCTCAGAGATATTTTCCAGGAAAAACAAATTTCTCTGCTGTTTCAGTGACAGGATCTCTCAGTTACTTCCTCACACGTCCCATCCACAGCAGTCATTTCTTAGGAGAGTGCTGAGTAGCTGAAGTGGAGTAGCCATGGGATATTGGTGGCTACTGTCAGATTAGAATGGAGTTTGTATCACCTGGCAGAAACAAATGGAATAATCACTAGGTTTTTAATCATTTTAGGGAGCTTTCCCGGGAGACCGGTGAGGATGGCGAAGCAACTATCCATGGCTATCATTGCTAATAAGCACATCTTCTAATTCAACACTTAGTGAAAATTACCTGCCTCAAAGTCATATACTGGTCACATCCCTTCTTTTCCCTCCTGTTTTTCCCAAGTATACCTCAAAGATGGAGAGACTTTTATCTCTTACACTGATGAGTGGACTAGCATTAATCTATGCATTGGTAGGAAAGGGAAAGAACAGATCTCTCTGACATGTCTCTCTCATCAGTTGCAGACAGGCTGGACACCTGAAGGTAGGGTATGAAATATTTTTTAAAGTGTCAT